>NC_089503.1:349349536-359349536 GCF_036850995.1 Saccopteryx leptura
TAAGCTGCTTTCCTCCTAGTATTTTTAAATATTTAGAAAACAATTTAAAACTAACAAAGTTATGTTTTTTTATTTTTTCCTAGAAACTATAAAGTTTAACAGTATTATCTTACCATTTTCTTTTTCGAAATATTATTTTTCTTCTTAAAAAAAATGTCATTGTGGACTCTTCCAGTTTGTATATATTTTCCTCACTTGTCAGGTCTTGCCCATCCTTAAAGGTTTAAAATTTTAGATATAAGCCTGACCAGGCAGTGGTGCAGTAGATAGAGCGTTGAACTGGGAGGCAGAGGACCCAGGTTCAAAACCCTGAGGTTGCCAGCTTGAGAGCGGGCTCACCAGCTTGAGCGTAGGATCATAGACATGACACTATGGTCGCTGGCTTGAGTCCAAAGATCGCTGTCTTGCCCTATCTGTCCCTTTCTCTATTTCTCGCTCTGTCTCTGCCACACACACACACACACACACACACACACTAAGTTTTAATAATAGTATTAGATTTTAAATTCAAAGATATTGCAAACAACTGAAATGACCAATAGTGTGGGAATTATTAAATAAATTATGATTCAACTTTACTTGGGGTGGTGAACACACAATACAGTGTACAGATAATGTGTTATAAAATTGTGCACTGAAATCTGTATAATTTTGTTAACCAGTGTACCCCTCAATAAACTCAATTAAAAAAAAGAATCAGAGCCTGGCCTGTGGTGGCGCAGTGGATAAAGAATCGACCTGTAATGCTGAGGTCACCGTTTTGAAACCCTGGGCAATTAATGAACAACTAAGGAGCCGCAACAAAGAATTGATGCTTCTCATCTCTCTCCCTTCCTGTCTGTCTGCCCCTTCTGTCTCTCTCTCTAACTCTATCTCTCTGTTTCTGTCCAAAAAAAAATCAAATATGTATAGTTTGATAAGGTGAAAGAAACAGTCATTAACTGTTTCACCAGTTACACTCCTTAAAGTAAGTACTTTTAAGTCTTCTAGCTCTTTTTCTATTTGCCTCTGTATTTCTAAAAATTATTCTTAAATCTTTTATTAATATTTAAATTAATGTTTTTCTATTAACTTGCAACAATAAAAGGTGGGAATGAGCTCTTGTTCAAATTCATTCTCACACTGACAAATTTCCCTTATTTTATCCTCCCATCATTTTTAGTCACATAATAATTTTTGTTAGCTCAATTTTTTAAAAGAAGTTTTAATTTTATTCATTTACTGATTTTAGACAGAGAAAGGGAGAGGGAGAAATAGAGAAACATTGATTTGTGGTTCCACTTATTCATGTCTTTGTTGGTTGATTCTTGTGTGTACACTGACCAGGGGATTGAACCTGAAACTCTGGCATATAAATTTTATGTTCTAACCAACTGAGCTACCTGGTCAGGGCTTCTTTTCTTTTATAATTTATGTGATTACTTAAAGTTGAAAATTGATTTTGATTGCTTAGTTTTTAGTATGTCATTTACAAATGTACCCCCCACCCAAATTTTGCTGGAAGTAGAATTCTTAACACAATAGGTTCAGACCATTCCACCTGTCTTCCGCAATTGATTAGTTCATGTTCTCCATCTTCCTGTTTCAATCTCTATTGATTGTTTCTGGTCTTGGACTCAAATGTCAACCTGGGTTTTCCACTTCACTGATTTCTTAAGGATTCCTTTTCTCTGTCTATTTTTTTCCTGGACCTTGCATCTTCCTAATTTTTATTTTACTTCTTTGTTTGGTGGAATACATCCTCCAATATCTTCTAAAGAAAGGATGTAAGTAGCCAGCCTCCAAAATGACCCTCAATGATACACACTTCCTGATATTCACAGCTTTGTTCAGTCTTCTTTAATACAATAGTAAGAGGAGAAGTGATGGTATCTCACTTCTGAGATTAGGTTTTAAAAGCTTATAGCTTCTGTTATGGAAAACTGGCCTCTATGTCTCAAATAATTTGCTTAATGGACAGTAAACTGTCTTGCTGTAAGCAGCCTTACTCAGCAGCCCATGTTCTGAGAAACTTAGATTTTCTACTAATAGCCAACAAGAAACTGAGACTTTCCAACAACCAGATGAGTATTTTTGGAAACACATTTTCAGCCTGAGTGGAGTGTTGAGATCATTGCGTCCCTGGCTTACAGCTTGATTTGCAATCACCTGTGAGACTCTCTGCTAGAACCCTCAGCCACCCTGAATTGTTGACCCACAGAAATTGGGAGATAGTAAATCTTTGTTGCTGTAAACTCCTTAATTTTAGGGGAATTTGTTATGTAGCAATAGATAACTAAAATACAGAGTGAATGGGAGATCAGATTAAGATATTAAACATCTAAAAAATGCATTTTAAATTCTCATCCTTGTTTGGAAGTTTGGTGGGGTATGTAATTTTAGGGTAGAAATAAATCTTCCTTAGAATTTTGAAGGTACTATAGTCACAGTTGAACAATCACCTGCCATCTTGCTTCCTGTTGACCCTGCATGCTATTCTTATTTATGTATGTCATAGGGGGATGTGTTTGTGTGTGTGTTACCACACTTGGCCTATAGACTTGTGTCTCTAAAAGTTTTTATACAGCATGAGAACATCTTTAAAATATGCTACCTGGGGTAGCTGAACAAGGATCAGATTAAAAGGTCGACTTCTCTCTTCTATCACCCCTTCATCTTTCAGTTATGAAGTAATTTTTTTTAGAGATTGTATAATAATGAGGAATATGTCCAGAAATTATTAGGAAGCAAAGCAGGTAAAAAAACTTGTACATTTATAATGATTTATGTAAAATATTTTTGAGCAAAAAAATGGACAAAGGAAATACTTTTGGTGGTGGTGTTACAGGTGATTTCTTTCTTAAACCCCTCTGTGTATTCTAAGTTTAAATGTTACTTAAAAATGTGATATATATATATATATATATATATATATATATAATATATTTTTAAGTATAATGACAATAGTACACATGCATAAGTTGTGAGGAGCTGGTTGCCAAGAATTTAACACTCTTTCATACTGATTTCTATACTAGATGAAGTTTATTGTTCCCTGTAAATTTCACCTTAATATATTTGTGCTTGTGAGACATACTCACATATTTTACCCATATGTTAATCAACTAAAATGTTTAAATAGTAGTATATTTTTATTTGTTTTTTATATTATGAAGTTTTTCCCAGTTTTATTTACTTTTTTATTTATTTTTAAACATGTATTTAAACATTATTTTATTGAATTTACTGGGGTGACATTGATTAGTAAAATTATACAGGTGCATAATTCTACAACACATCATCTATATTTTGCATTGTGTGTTCACCACCCCAAGTCAAGTCTTCCAGGCTTATTACGATAAAATTGACAGACCTGACAGGATAGCTTAGTTGGTTAGAGCATCATCCTGATATGCAAAGGTTGCCAGTTCAACCTCCAGTCAGGGCACATACAGAAACAGATCAACATTTCTATGTCTCTGTCTCCTTCTTTCCCTTCTTTGCTCTCTAAAATCAATCAATAAAATTTTTTTTTTTTAAAGATAAAATTGACATAAAGTGGGTACTAAACTTATTGGGAGGAATCACTTTGTAACTTATGTAAATTCTAACTGCTATTCTGTACTCCTGAAACTAATATGATATTGAATGTCAGCTGTACTTGAAAAATTTTTAAAAGAAATAGAAAGGACAAAATTGACTTATATCATAGTATTGTGTAAGTTTAAGGTATACAATGTAATGATTTGAGCTTTTTTCTTTGTAGGTTTACATAAATATATTTTCTTTTCAATTAAAGAATTAAGATTGATATAGCCTTTATATTCAACTAAATACAGACACTTCTATGGTAAAAAAACAAAATCTGACCCATAGTATAAAATTACATTATGTAACAGTGGTAGCCAAATATTTAAAAGAATAAAATTTAGCCCTGGCCGGTTGGCTCAGCGGTAGAGCGTCGGCCTAGCGTGCGGAGGACCCAGGTTCGATTCCCGGCCAGGGCACACAGGAGAAGCGCTCATTTGCTTCTCCACCCCTCCGCCGCGCTTTCCTCTCTGTCTCTCTCTTCCCCTCCCGCAGCCAAGGCTCCATTGGAGCAAAGATGGCCCGGGCGCTGGGGATGGCTCTGTGGCCTCTGCCTCAGGCGCTAGAGTGGCTCTGGTCGCAACATGGCGACGCCCAGGATGGGCAGAGCATCGCCCCCTGGTGGGCAGAGCATCGCCCCTGGTGGGCGTGCCGGGTGGATCCCGGTCGGGCGCATGCGGGAGTCTGTCTGACTATCTCTCCCTGTTTCCAGCTTCAGAAAAATAAAAAAAAAAAAAAAAAAAAAAAAAAAAGAATAAAATTTAAATTATTCAAGAACATGATAAATGGAAGTTAATGCTTCAGTTTCTCTAGTGCAGGGGTCAGGAGTCTATGGCTCATGAGCCAAATGTGGCTCTTTTGATGGCTACATCTGGCTCGCAGACAAATCTTTAATAAAAAAAAAAATAATAACGTTAAAAATATAAAACATTTTCATGTATTTCAATCCATTCATTTCCTACCGCTCATGTTCATGGATGCGGGTGGCTGGAGCAAATCACAGCTGTCCTCTCGGACAACACCAAATTTTTATTGGATAATGCGTAATGTACAAGGGTCATCGTATGGCTCTCATGAAATTACATTTTATAATATGTGACGATCATGGCTCTCTCAGCCAAAGTGATTCCCGACCCCTGCTCTAGTGTCTAAGCTAAGATTATTTTAGCGGAAAATAACAAATTCCTTAAGATTTAGAAAAAAGGGCAAATCTATTGAGATTGAAGTATCTTTAAAAAGTCAAGGCAGGGTGCAGTTCAGGATATTTTTAGATCTTGAACCAAGTATTGGAAAACCATTAGGACTTTAGACAACTTCCTCTTCAAAAGAAGATTCTTAGAGACACATGGAGTTTTTCCCATCCCTGCCTTTCTTTGTACTTCTTTTTTGTTTTTTTTCCTCTGTAGTCAGGCCTTCCCTATTTTTCTGTACATGTGACAACCTTATCACACAACACTTCATCCCTGGCTCAAATGAGCATCTCACACTAATGAATATATCAAGATTTCAAATCCAAATATCTAGAAGAAGAGATTTTGATGGGCCCATCTGAGACAGGTCTCCAACCTGGTTCAATGTTGCATAGCCAGTGGGTAGGGTCACAGATGACTAATATAGTTGCTAAAGGTCTGTATCTGTGGAAGGAGCAATTTTTAGAGAAGGAATTGACTTCTCTGTTTTGTGCATCTTCTCTAAACTTGTCTATCATAGCACCTGATAACACTTTGTTTTATTTAGTTTTTTTTGTTTGTTTCTTTTCTTCACTGCTGGATCTTTAAGACAGGACAGCTTGCTTAGTGTCTCTATCATATCTTTATCACTTGTATGATTTTCAAGTTATATATACATACATATTTTAAGTCAGAGGAGAGGAAATAGAGAGACAGACTCTAATATGCTCCCTGACCAGGATCCACCCAGCAATCCCAGTCTGAGCCAACACTGGCACCAACTGAGCCACTGGCTGCAGGAGGGAAAAAGAGAGACAGAAAAGGGGGAGAGGAAGAAGAGAAGGAGATGGTTGTTTCTATTGTATGCCCTGACCAGGGATCAAACCATGGATGTCCGCACACTGGGCCAATACTCTATCCACTGAGCAAAACAGCCAGCCAAATATATATATATAATATTTTATCCCATTCTGTTGGTTGTGTTTTCATTTTCTTGAGTCCTTGGAAGCACAACCATTTTTTAATTTCTAAGGGTGATGTACAAATGCCAAATAAGCACATGAAAAAATGCCCAACATCATTAGTCAATAGTGGAAATACAAATCAAACTCACAATGAGATACCACTTTACACTCACTGGATATAATAAAAAAGACAGACAATGACAAATGTGTTGAGGACATAGAGGAATTGGAACCACATATTGCTGGTAGGAATGTGAAATGATGCACCATTGGTAAACAATTTGGAAGTCCCTCAAAAACTAAGCATAGAGATCATACAACCCAGCAATTCCACCACTAAGTATTTACACAAGAGAAATGAAGATACCTGTACACACAAAAACTTGGCATAAATATTTATATAAAAGTTATTCAGACTAGAAAAAAAAGTAAAAACAACCCAAATGGTTATCAATTGATGAATGGATAAACAAAGTATATTGGATGGATAAAAAAAAACTATGGTCTCTTATTTACCCACACTCAACAATGAAATAAGGATTCATCCTACAACATGGATAAACCTTGAAAATATTGTGTTAAGTAGAAAAAAGAAGACACGACAGACCTCATATTGTACGATTCAATTTACATAAAGTTTTCAGACTAGGTAAATACCCCCAAACAGAAATAGATTGGTTTTTGCCATGGGCTGGGGACTGGGGGAAATGGAGAGTGACTGCAAATAGATATGGGGTTTCTTATAAAAGTGATGAAAGCATCCTGTAATTATGATGATGATAAATCCTGGTGATGTTTGCATAACTTTGTGAATGTCCAAAGCTGCTGAATCATATACTTTAAAAAGATGAGTTATGTCTAAAAAAAAAAAAGGTAAAAAAATATAATAAAAATTTTCCTGAGTCTCCTTACTTTTCATGGCAAAGTACTTTATTTCCCCATATATAAGATGCACTTTTTTTTTGAAAAATTTGGGATCTACAAACTGGGTGTGTCTTATACAGTGGTTATAGATTTTTTTAATTTGCATTTCCCACTTTTTTGTGCTTTTTTTTTGTGCTCATTGTTGAAGACTTATTTGTCATCAGACACAGATGAGGACAAGCTAATGGATGGGAGTTTGACATTGATGAGGACTTGTATGAGTTTTTTTTTTTTTTTTGTATTTTTCTGAAGCTGGAAACGGGGAGAGACAGTCAGACAGACTCCCGCATGCGCCCGACCGGGATCCACCCGGCACGCCCACCAGGGGGCGACGCTCTGCCCACCAGGGGGCGATGCTTTGCCCATCCTGGGCGTCGCCATGTTGCGACCAGAGCCACTCTAGCACCTGAGGCAGAGGCCACAGAGCCATCCCCAGCGCCCGGGCCATCTTTGCTCCAATGGAGCCTTGGCTGCAGGAGGGGTGGAGAAGCAGATGGGCGCTTCTCCTGTGTGCCCTGGCCGGAAATCGAACTCGGGACTTCCGCACGCTAGGCCGACGCTCTACCACTGAGCCAACCAGCCAGGGCCTGTATGAGTTTTATGATGAATAAAACTTGAGTTCAATAACTTTATGTAATACACTTTTTTTTTTCAAATTTCGGGCTCTATAGTTAAGGTGTGTCTTATACATGGGAATGTTTTATACATGGGTAAATGTAATATTTGCAAATGTTCAATAAAAATTTGTTATTTTCTATACCAGAATATAATTAGACCAGTGGTGAGATTCAGCCAGTTTGCATTGGTTTGGTAGAACTGATACCCAATTTTTTGTTGAGTTCTGTGAACTGGTTGTTAAAATGACTCTTGTAATCATGGTCTCTCAAAGGTAGGTGCCTAGGCAGCTGCACAGTGTGAAAATCACAAATTTACATTCCTTACTCTTTTTTTTACCGTTCATTCGCGCAACAGCATATTCTAAGCACCCAGAGTAATATTCATTCCGTCCATAGCTGGAAAAAACTTGATGGAACAATGCTTGTAATATTTATTTATTCATTACATAAAACTCATTATACTTTTGGTGAAATATTGTATTTCTCTCATGTTTCTTACTTCAGTAGGAAGTGAGGACGCCAATCAAGAAGCAAATCGGAAATATCTTAAATAACAGTTTTATAGTTTTTTGTCAGGTATTATTTAATATTTTTTCATTAATATTTTAAAAGTCTTTCTTATAACATAATCTAGTTTTGTGTACCTCCTCTATTGTTCTTATTTAAGTATTGAATACATGAAATAATAAACTATCTTTTGGTATGTATTTTTTAAACTTAAAACAGTCATTAGGGCGGAGAACTGGTTGTTAAGTTATTTGAATCCCACCACTGAATTAGACAAATTGATTGTGAAACCAAGGCATTGAATGGAGTGTCATATTTGAAAATGATGCTTGTCTAATCAAGTATGATAACCCACTTTAAGAAAAAAAAATGATTTTACTTATGTAAGAAGTGCCTACAAAACCTTCTTTGGAAACCTGGCTTGGTGACTAGTTTAGAGGATCTGGGCCAGGAACCTAAGAAAATTTTAAGGACCTCAAGAAAGAAATTCACCCAAATTTGCAGAAATTACAGGTGTAATGTGGTGAAGAAAATTGTCGGGGCTTCATTTCATAACCTCAGGATAGCAGAGAGGCTTTTAGAAATGTAGTCCAAGCCTGACCAGGCGGTGGTACAGTGGATAGAGCATCAGCCTGGGATGCTGAGGATCCAGGTTTGGAACCCTGAGGTCGCCGGCTTGAGCGTGGGATCATAGAAGTGACCCCATGATCACTGGCTTGAGCAAAGGGTCGCTGGGATGGCTGGAGCCCCCTGGCCAAGGCACATATGAGAAAGAAATCAATGAATAACTAAAGTGCCCCAACTATGAGTTGATGCTTCTCATCTCTCTCTCCCTTCCTGTCTGTCTCTCTCTCTTTCACAACAACAAAAGAAATGTAGTCCAAGATTCCTTATGACTTCCAGACAGAAGTTAATATAGTGGCCTTAGTATTTTTTTAAATTTAATTTATTGTGTTTACATAGATTCTAGTGTCACCCCGATTGAATCCCCCCTCCCTCATATTCCCCTCAACATCTCCCTTGCCCCCCTCCCTACAGCTCCCTCCCCACTTCCCTTCAGGTTTAATTCTGTTCCTCAGTTCACATTGTTCCTTGGATTCCTCAAATGCGTGAGGGCATATGATATTTTTCTTTCTCTGCCTGGCTTATTTCACTTAGCATAATAGTTTCCAGGTCCAT
This sequence comes from Saccopteryx leptura, assembly GCF_036850995.1. Lineage (NCBI taxonomy): Eukaryota > Metazoa > Chordata > Mammalia > Chiroptera > Emballonuridae > Saccopteryx > Saccopteryx leptura. Next base: position 349,358,465 of record NC_089503.1, read on the forward strand.
ATATGTTATTGCAAAAGGTAAGATTTTCTTCTTTTTCATGGCCCCATAGTTTTTCATTGTATATATGTACCACTGCTTTTTAATCCACTAGTCCACTGATGGACATGGGCTGTTTTCAGATCTTCTTTATTGTGAACAATACTGCCATAAATATGGGGGTGCATTTCTTTTTTTGAGTCAGTGATATGGTGTTTTTGGGATATATTTCTAAAAGTGGGGATGGCAGGGTCAAAATGCAGTTCCATTTTTAATTTTATGAAGAATCTCCATACTATTTTCCACAGTGGCTGCACCAGTCTGCATTCCCACCAGCAGTGCACATCCTCACCAGCACCTATCGTGTGTTGTTCTGTTAATGAGCACCATTCTGACTGGTGTGAGGCGTTATCTCATTGTGGTTTTAATTTGCATTTCTCTAATGATTAGTGATGTTGAACATTTTTTCATATGTCTATTGGCCATCTGTATGTCCTCTTTGGAGAAATGTTTATTCATTTCTTTTGCCCACTTTTTGATTGGATTGTTTGTTCTCCTGGTATTGAGATTTACAAGTTCTTTATATATTTTGGTTATTAACCCCTTATCAGACGTATTGTTGAATATGTTCTCCCATTGTGTGGTTGGTCTTTTTATTCTGTTCATATTGTCCTTAGCTGTACAAAAGCTTATTAGTTTGATATAGTCCCATTTGTTTATCCTGTCTTTTATTTCACTTGCCCATGGAGATAAATCAGAAAAGATATTGCTGTGAGAGATGTCGGAGAGCTGACTGCCTATGTTTCCTTCTAAGATGCTTATGGTTTCATGACTTACATTTAAGTATTTTATCCATTTTGAGTTAATTTTTGTGACTGGTGTAAATTGGTGGTCTAGTTTCATTTTTTTGCAGGTAGCTGTCCAATTTTCCCAGCACCATTTGTAAAAGAGATTGTCTTTACTCCATTGTATGCTCTTACCGCCTTTGTCAAATATCAATTGTTCAGAAAGGTGTGCATTTATTTCTGGGTTCTCTGTTCTGTTTCATAGATCTATATGCCTGTTCTTATGCCAGTACCAAGCTGTTTTGAGTACAATGGACTTGTAGTATAACTTGATATCAGGAAGTGTGATACCTCCAACTTTTTTTTTTTCAAGATTGCTGAGGCTATTCGTGTTCTTTTTTGGTTCCATATACATTTTTGGAATATGTGTTCTATATCTTTGAAGTATGTCATTGGTATTTTAATTGGTATTGAATTAAATTTATAGATTGCTTTGGGTAGTATAGACATTTTAATGATATTTATTCTTCCTAACCTTGAGCACAGTATGTTTCCACTTGTTTGTATCTTCCTTGATTTCTTTTATCAATGTTTTATAATTTTCCGAGTATAAGTCTTTAACCTTGGTTAAATTTACTCCTAGGTACTTTATTTTTATTGTTGCAATAGTGAAAGGGATTGTTTCCTTAATATCTCTTTCTGACAGTTCATAGTTGGTGTATAAAAATGCCTCTGATTTCTGTGTATTAATTTTATACCCTGTCACCTTGCTGAATTCATTTATCAGGTCCAGTAGTTTTTTGACTGAGACTTTCTATGTACAGTATCATGTCATCAGCAAGTAATGAAAGTTTTACTTCTTCTTTTCCAATTTGGATGCCCTTTATTTTTTTTCTTGTCTGATTGCTGTAGCTCTAGGACTTCCAGTACTATGTTGAAGAAGGGTGAGAGGGGGCACCCCGTCTTGTTCCTGATCTTAGGAGGATTGCTTTTAATTTTTGCCCATTAATTATGATGTTGGCTGTGGGTTTTTCACAAATGGCCTTTATTGTGTTGAGGAATATTCTCTGTATTCCCACTTTGCTGAGAGTTTTGATCATAAATGGGTGCTGGATTTTATCAAATGCTTTTTCTGCATCTATTGAAATGATGATGTGGTTTTTCTCCTCCTTTTTTTTATATGATGAATCACATTGATTGACTTACGAATAGTGTACCATCCTTTCCTCCCCAGAATAAATCCCACTTGATCATGATGTATGATTTTTTTCATGTATTGCTGGATCTGGTTTGCTAATATTTTGTTGAGGATTTTAGCATCTAAATTTATCAGGGGAATTGGCCTATAGTTTTTTTTCTTTGTGTTGTCTTTGCCTGGTTTTAGAATGAGGATTATGCTCACCTCATAAAAGGAGCTTGGAAGTCTTCCTTCCTCTTGAATTTTTTGAAATGGCTTGAGAAGGATAGGAGTTAGTTCTTTGAATCTGTGGTAGAATTCACCAGTGAAGCTATCTGGGCCAGGGCTTTTGTTTGTTGGGAGTTTTATGAAAACTATTTTGATCTCATTTGTTAAAATCGGTCTGTTTAGGTTTTCTGATTCTTCCAGATTGATTTTTGAAAGATTATGTGTTTCAAGGAATTTGTCCATTTCATCTTGGTTGTTTAATTTTTTGGCATACAGTTCTTCATAGTATTTTCTTACAATATTTTGTATTTCTATTGTGTCAGTTGTTATTTCTCCACTCTCATTTCTAATTTTATTTATTTGAGTCTTCTCTCTTTTTTTCTTGGTCAGTTTGGTTAAAGGGGTTCATTGGTCTTGTTTACCATTTCAAAGAACAAGCTCCTGGTTTCATTGATTTTCTGTATTGTTTCTTTAGCCTCTATGTCATTTATTTCCGCTCTGATCTTATATTTCCTTCCTTCTACTACCTCTGGGCTTTACTTGTTCTTTTTCTAGTTCTTTAGATGCAGGGTTAAGTTGTTTATTTGAGCTTTTTCTAGCTTCTTAAGGTATGCCTGCAGTGCTATTAACTTCCGTCTCAGTACTGCTTTTGCTGTGTCCCATAAATTTTGAGTTGTTGTATGCTAGTTATCATTCATTTCTAGGAATTTTTAAATTTCTTCTTTAATCTCATTGTTAACCCATTTGTTATTTAATAACATGCTATTTAGTTTCCATGTGTTTGAGTATTTTTCAGTTTTTCTGTTGTGGTTGATTACTAGTTTCATGTCATTGTGATCAGAGAAAATGCTCGATATGATTTCAATCTTCTTAAATTTGTTGAGACCGCTTTTGTGCCCTAACATGTGGTCTATCCTAGAGAATGTACCATGAGCACTTGAAAGTATGTATATTCTGCTGCTTTAGGGTGAAAGGTTCTGAAGATATTTATTAAATCAAGTTGATCTAGTGTGTTCTTTAAGTCTGCTGTTTCTTTGTTAATTTTCGTTCTTGAGAATTTATCTAGTGATGTTATTGGAGTATTGAAATCCCCTACTATTATAGTATTGCTGTTGATCTCACCCTTTATATCCATCAAAGTCTGCTTTATATATTTAGGTGCTCCTATATTAGGTGCATAGATATTTATAATGGTTATATCTTCCTGTTGGATTGCTCCCTTTATCATTACGTAGTGGCCTTCTTTATCTCTTACTATAACCTTTGTTTTAAAGTCCATTTTGTCTGATATAAGTATTGCTACCCCAGCTTTTTTTCATTTCCATTTGCATGAAATATTTTTTCCATCCTTTTACCTTTAGTCTATGTAGGTCTTTTGTTTTGAGATGTGTTTCTTGTAGACAGCATATGTATGGGTCCTGTATTTTTTTTTTTTTTTTGTATTTTTCTGAAGCTGGAAACGGGGAGAGACAGTCAGACAGACTCCTGCATGCGCCCGACCGGGATCCACCTGGCACGCCCACCAGGGGCGACGCTCTGCCCACCAGGGGGCGATGCTCTGCTCCTCCAGGGCGTCGCTCTGCCACGACCAGAGCCACTCTAGCACCTGGGGCAGAGGCCAAGGAGCCATCCCCAGGGCCCGGGCCATCTTTGCTCCAATGGAGCCTTGGCTGCAGGAGGGGAAGAGAGAGACAGAGAGGAAAGAGGGGGAGGGGGGGAGAAGCAAATGGGAGCTTCTCCTATGTGCCCTGGCCGGGAATCGAACCCAGGTCCCCAGCACGCCAGGCCGACGCTCTACCGCTGAGCCAACCGGCCAGGGCCTGGATCCTGTATTTTTATCCATGCAGCTACCCTATGTCTTTTGTTTCGGACATTAAATTCATTTACATTTCAGGTTATTATTGATATGTAGTCATTTATTGCCATTTTATTCTTTAAAGCTACATATATCTTTTACTATATTCTTTCCCCCTTTTGTTCTGTTTACAACAGGCCCCTTAACATTTCTTGAAGCATAGGTTTGGTTGTAATGGATTCCTTGAGTATTTTTTTTTCTGGGAAACTTTTTATTTCTCCTTCAATTTTAAACGATAGCCTTGATGGATAAAAAAGATTTGTTTGGGCCTAACCTGTGGTGGCACAGTAGATAAAGCGTCGACCTGGAAATGCTGAGGTCGCCAGTTCGAAACCCTGGGCTTGCCTGGTCAAGGCACATATGGGAGTTGATGCTTCCAGCTCCCCCCCCCCTTCTCTCTCTCTGTCTCTCTCTCTCCTCTCTAAAATAAAAAAAATAAAAAATAAAAAAAAGATTTGTTTGTAGGTTCTTGTTCTGCATTACTTTGAATATGTGTTGCCATTCTCTTCTGGCCTCAAGTGTTTCTGTTGAGAAGTCAGATGTCATCCTTATGGAGGCTCCTCTGTAAGTAATAGACTGCTTTTCTCTTACAGTTTTTAGTATTCTTTATCTCTTAGCTTTGGTATTTTAATTATGATGTGTCTTGGTATAGATTTCTTTGGGTTTCTCTTTAATGGAATTCTCTATTCTTCTTGAACCTGTGTGATTTTTTCCTGCATCAATTTAAGGAAGTTTTCAGCTATGATTTCTTCAAACAAGGTCTCTATCCCTTGTTCTTTCTCTTCTTTTTCAGGAACCCCTATGATGCGGATGTTATTTCTCTTCATGTTGTCACAGAGCTCTCTTAGAGTTTTCTAGACTTATTGAGTCTCTTTTCTTTTTTTGCTCTGCTTCTGTGCCTTCGTTTATCTTGTCCTCTAACTCACTGATTCAATCCTCAGCTTTATCCATCCTGCTTTTAATTCCTTTCATTGTGGTCTTCATTTCTGATACTGAATTTGTCATTTCTGACTGATTTTTTTTTTATTGTTTCAATGTCCCCTTTTATACTTGATATCTCTTTAGGGGCTCGTTATGTTCATCTATTGCTTTTCTAAAATCTTTGAGCATCCTAACAATCATTATTTTAAACTCTGCATCTGGTAATTTGTTTATATCTGACTCATTTAAGTCCTTTTCTGGGGATTTCTCTTGATTCATTTGTGTTGCATTTTTCTGCCTTCCCATCTGTCTGTTATAAGAATGGTGTGGCCACAGGAGTCCAATGGGCTGGCCTCTGTGTTCCCTAGTGTGGTCTATCTGTAGGCCTGCCACCCCCTCTGATGCTGCCTCAGGTGTTCAGGTATGAGCATTGCTGGCGTAGACCTGCTGCAGCAGTTACTGCGGTTTCTACCTCTCCTCCACGGGCAGGGCTGTGTTCACTGGCCCAGGCTACAATCCCAGGCAGGCCTCAGCACCTACCCCACCCCCCCGTAGGTGAGACTGTGCTCGCTATGGCTGCAAGACCAGCTCCATGGGTGGGGCTGTGCACCCTTGCTCAGACATGGGTCTTCGCCTATTTCCTGGCTTTTGCCTGGGCCCCAATGGCGGGGCTGGTCTCACAAACCAGGCCACAAGCCGTGGCTCCCAGGCTCCTGGGCAGGGTTGCACACCCCTGCTCAGCCATGCCTTTCTGCTGGTTCTCCATCTTTCGCCCAGCCCCTGCTGGCAGGATTGCATGCTGGACTGCTCTTTCTCACCCGACCTGCAAGCAGGTTGGACTGCTTTTGTGCTCCCCTTCTGCTGCTGCCTGGTGGGACTGAGCTCATGCCTGGCCACAGTCATGGCCGGCCTGGCTTCGCCCCATTGACAAAATCATGCTTTTGGGTCCTGCTGCCACCTGTCCTCCAGCGAGCCCTCAGCTGTGTGTGGGGGCAGTGCAGCTCAGACCCTAGCACTCAATACTGTATTCCTGAAGGTTCCCTCCTTCTACGTGACTATTCTATAGGTGCCGCCAGAGAGCTTGTTTGGCTGGTGTCCTGCTTCCCTTTGCTGATATTGCTGGTTCCAGGGAAAATATTCACTTTAGATTTGGGGAGTAACTCAGCCCAGGGGTTAGGGTGGCTGTCCTTCAAAGTGTTTCTCCCTGTGCTTCCTAGATTACTCTCTCTTCCTGCTACTCTGGTCCTCTCATCTCTCCCCGTGCCCCAGAGTCTTGGGTGAGTGGTTGTAAAAAAGGTTTTCTGTGCCATCCTTTTAAGAAGAATCCTGAGTCTGAGAAATCTCCTTCTCACAAACAGTATCCTGGCTTGTTTTGCAGCTAAATACTCTCCATATGCCTCTTCTAGACTCTGGGGCTGCAGGCTGGGGCTTTGATCCTGGGTCCCAGGACCTTCTCCTCTCTGCTAAACTCACTTCATGTCACATGAGTCTCTTCAGGCTGCTGTTCATGCCCGGAAGCTGGACAGCCCTCTCTGCATTTCCACTTTTCCTTCCAGTTTCTGTGTGGCTTCTTTGGTGTTCCTTGGTTAAAGAGTCCTCTTAGTTTATTCTAAAGTTAGTTTTTCTAGATGATGGTTCTCAAAATTAAGTTGTAATCCACTTTGGTTCTGAGAGGTGGAAGTTGCTATGTCTGCCTAGTCCATCACCATCTTGCTGCCCCCCTCCCCAGTATTTTTTAATACCATATTACTGTAGATTAGCAAAGCAATCTCAAGGAGGCCTGCGTGGTTAATTAATACTTGCTGCACATAATTTGGCCAAACATAATGAGACAAGCTATTTTTTATATAAGCAGAAATAATTCTTGGGATTATTATGATCACAAGTAGGGGTCAAAAGAGATTGTTACAGAAAATCTTTGAAACAGGCTAAAAAAAATATGACTGGGTTTATTTTCAGTGAACCTAGGTGTTATGTACTTACCCAAGTTATCTTTTTCTACATAGTTTTTCATCTTTATTTTCTCTAACTGGGCTATTTTACATGCTGCAGTTGTGGAAAACAGTATAGCAGTCCCTCCTTATCCATGGAGGATACATTCAAACACCCTCAGTGGATGTCTGAAATTGTGGGTAGTACCAAACCCTACATAAATTATATTTAGTCCTAAACATACATACCTTTGGTAAAATTTAATTTATTAATTAAACAACATAAGAGATTAACAATAACTAATAAAATAGAAAAATTATAAAAATATACTGTAATAAAATGTGATATAAATGGGGTCTCTCTCTCTCTTTCAAAATATCTTTTTTTTTTGTGACAGAGAAAGAGGGACAGATAGGGACAGACAGACAGGAAGGGAGAGAGATGAGAAACATCAATTCTTCCAATTCTTCGTTGTGGTTCCTTAGCTGTTCATTGATTGATTTCTCATATGTGCCTTGACTGGGGAGCTATAGCAGACCAAGTGACCCCTTGCTTGAGCCAGCGACAGTGGGTCCAAGCTGGTGAGCTTTTGTTCAAACCAGATGAGCCTGCGCTCAAGCTGGCGACCTTGGGGTCTTGAACCTGGGTCCTCCACATCCCAGCCCAATGCTCTACCCACTGCGCCACCACCTGGTCAGGCTCAAAATATCTTATTGGACTGAAATCACCCTTCTTGTGATGCTGTGAGATGACACAATGCCTACAGGATGAGATGAAGTGAAGTGAGTGATGTAGGCATCTATGGATTTTAGTTGACTGTGGATAACTGACATTACAGAAAGCAAAAGTAGTGGGGGGTGGCTACTGTACTTCGAATGAGTTTGTGTAGTGAATGCCAGTTTTGTACTATTAGTAAATTCATTTCAACATTCTTAATTGCTTATAAATGTGTCTGCTCTTTCACTTGTTTTTTGAACAGGTCATAACACCTTAATCATTCTCTCAATATTAATACATTAAATAAAATATTTGACACATTTAGGGTGTATTTGTACAAGCATCATGATTTTACCTTTGTCACAATGTGCTGAGACAATTAAACAGAAGATGTTTCTCTTAAAGTAACAGTTTTTTTTTTAGAAAACCTTGCTTGGGAATTGTGTGCTCTGTGCTGGTAGAAGTTCACCCCAAAGGAATGACTTTAGTAGGAGTTATCTGGGAATGCTGTCTGTGCCAGTGACAATACACACCAAGACCTGGGCACAAAGCCACTTTTGAGACTTAAGATATAACCACGTTGCTATTAATTTTGAGTCAGGTGCAATTTCGTACATTTTGCTTGTTTAAATTAACAGATAGAAATTATTTTTTAAAAATGTATTGAATGATTTTAGAGAAAGAGAGAAGAAGGGGGAAAGAGAGAGAGAGAGAGACATCAATTTGTTGTTTCATTTAGTTGTGCATTCATTGGTTGCTTCTTGTATGTGCCCCGATCGGGGATCAAACCTGCAACCTTGGTATATCAAGATGACTCTGTAACCATCTGAGTTAACTGGCTAGGGTGTAGATGAATATTCTCACTGGGAGCTTGAGATCTTGAGTTGATCTAGTGACTACCAGCACAGACAAACTGACATACATACATTTGGTGGATTAAGCTATGATCCAGAAAATGTAAGATGCAAGAAAACATGTGGTAAGAGATTGTTTACGTTCTTCTGGTTAAAGAAGGAGATTAACACAGGAATATTTCATTTCAGAGGGATTTCAACTAAACAAAAGGTGTATAGAACAATGGGTAGGGTAGATTTTTGAACAAATTAAAATTGGTTCCTAGTTAAGAAAACAAAAACATTATAAATTCTTGTTCTGTGTGCTCACGGTCGTTCTTTGGATCCTACACAACATCACGTCTAAGGTTTGAAGGAAAGGAAAGACTTTTAGTTGGGAATATTATTTAAAAGGTAATAAAATCAAGTAAACTAAGAAGACCCTTTGTTCTCAAAGCTGGTACTGCCAGAGTGAAGAGATGAACAGGAATTTTGGAAACCAGCACATGGTATACAAGTAGCCAAAGGGGGGTAAAATCTGAAAAGAAATTGATATTGTTTGTGGAAATGATCCTCAAAATTGTTAAAGAGTTGCTGAATTTGCATTTGTATTACTTTTAGGGAAAAAGAGGAAGAAAAAATAAAAAGAGGGGCTTGACTCTGTATACAAAGATATCACTTTTGAGCATCCTAGCCAGAGTGTTCAAGAGTCTTGGAATCTCTATAGAGTACATGGGAAATCTTGACCTGTAGATAGGAGAAGGTTGGGGTACTAGAGGTTTATAATAGACACTTGTTATTTTGTGCTGCTTTGACATACTCACCACCTTGTCTTTTGAAAATGGATCACCCATCCCTGGTTTTTTAAGTCAAGCAGTTTTGGATTGTATTCTGGACATTATAAAATGTCACATAATAAAAGCTCTAGATTTTATTTCTCCAAAGAATGTTAATTTATTTATTTTTTAAGTGGGAAGCTAACTTGGCCAAACTAGAACTGTAAGCACTTTTTCATAGGTAGCAGCTCAAATCTCTCTTCATTCCTTTGTTCTTTAGCTAAAGTATGGAGTCTACCCCTTCTGTGCACGGTTCAGAGATCTGGGCAGAGCTTATAAATGGAACTTAAGGTTCTTCCTTCCTGGCTCACTTTTTTCTCAAATCCTACCCTCCCAACTTTCCAGGATATGTTGCGGCTCTAAATTCTACACTCTTATTTTTCAGGCCAGAAAGATTGTTTTCTATCAGAGTTTTAGACACACTATGGAGTACCAACTTTAGCTTGCCCTCAGGGTAAAATCTATAATGATGGGAAACTCAATCTTTTCTGATCTTTCTTCCAAGTTTTGATTCTTCCCAAATCTCTTCACTTTCTTTGCTCATTTTTCAGTAACTTTACTTTTCACTTTTTGCTTGTTTATTTCTTATATTTTGGTCTGGATCAGAGAAGAGCTGCTGTGGGCATTCAGGGAGAGTTCATGTGTAAGTCACAAGGACTAGTAAAGGTCTTATGAATGAGAGACAGCTTGAACTAGATCTAGAGAGATTATTAGAATTTGGATAAAAGTCATTCTAAGCAGTTGTAGCAGGATGAGAAAAGGTACAGAAGTGAACTAGTTTAGTCTTATTCTTGGAGCGCTTTTGGAGGAGTATCATTGCAGGCAGGCTTGAGAGCCTGGATTTCAGGCAGGGGAGAAAGAGAGACCTTAAGAAATTTTAAGCAAGAATCAGAATAGAAAAGTTTTGCTTTAGAAAGATTGGCCTGGCTATCCTGTAGGAGGAACAATGGGTGGCAGAGAGTATTTTCTCCAGCATCATACACAGTGGTCATTCTTCTTTTCTCAAAGTTGTACACTGGCTCTGTGAGGCAAGTATATGACAAAAATGTGATAAGCATGACAAATATTTCCTCAATGCAGACTTGACTCCTACGAGTAAGAAAATAAAAAAAATGGTCTTACTTGTTTGTTTTTCTCTGAATCTCCTGTTTGGCCAAATAAAGAGCATACTTTGGTAGGAGACACTACCCCCTCTACAAAAGACAGAGTGGAAGGAGTATATCAGATAGGCTGATATGCAATGAAACATGCCAAATGGGATAAAAATATTTGTGCACTATCATTTTCATTTTGAACTAACCAAGGAAAGAAATTTGAACAGTTTTCTGCTGTGTACTTAAAAGAGAAACTATTTCTAAAATTTTTCATCTTTTAATTTCTTAGCAAAATACAATGCCCAGAAGCTTTTGGAAAGCAGTGGCAGTGGCTGTGGTAAGTCTCCACCTATTATTTTATTCCATTATTTTTTTCTATTTGTTTTCAGTTCATTAATAACCTGTGATAAATATTTGTTATGCTAATGTTGCTATATTTTGGATTTGAAATGTAGTAAACAGGGTTGAATGGTATTATTTGATTTTCAAAATTAGATTTATGACTTAGCTAAGTGGAAGAAAATAAACTCCAAATGCATGTATTTATCAACACTTGAACCAATTATCTAAAAATTAAAAAATTTTTTCAGATATGTTGGGCCATCATTATTTATGCTATGAGACTACATTATTTTATAACTCTTATGATATTGAAGGTATTGCAACACTTTAAAATGTAGGTAGATGAATATCTGCCATCTTTGAGAGTGGCATTAGGGAGAGAGAAGAGACTGAACACTTTTTTAGCTTTTTTTCATGCCAGGCACTGCATGAAGTGCTTTATTGACACTGTACTGACACAATAAGTGTCAGTAACTCTGTAAAGTAGTTATTATAATTATCCCTGTTTCACAAATGAGGAAGCTCAGCTCTGAAAGGTGAAGGAAACTGCTAAAGACCGCACAGCAGGAGCAAGTAAAGATGGTGAAAAACCTAAAGTTCGATCTTCTTTTTTTAAATTTTTTAAAGACTTTATTTATTCATTTTAGAGAGAGGGGTAAGGAGGAGGAAGCATCAACTCCCATATGTGCCTTGACTAGGCAAGCCCAGGGTTTCAAACCGGCGACCTCAGCATTTCAGGTCCACGTTTTATCCACTGTGCCACCACAGGTCAGGCAAGTTCAATCTTTTACTGCATAATGTCTTCACATTGTACCATTCTCTTGTTTTCTAATCCAGTGTTGATGGGACCTAGATTTCACATAGAGCCTGGAATATATTTTAGCTAATGGATGGTCTATACCCTAGTGATTATAATTTTAGAAGTTCACATTTAAATATATTGAATTAATTTATAATTTGACACTTTAAAAAATGTATTTATTCTAAAACAATTTTATCAACCATTCGAGAGACAGACAGTCAGACACAGGGAGGGAGAGAGATGAGAAACATCAACCCAGAGTTGCTGTACCTTAATTGTTTATTGATTGCTTTCTCATATGTGCCTTGACCAAGGGGCCCCAACTGAGCCAGTGACTCCTTGTTCAAGCCAGAGACCTTGGGCTTTAAGCCAGCGACCTTTGGGCTCAAGCCAGACCAAGAGGTCATGTCTACGAGCCTGCGCACAAGCCGGTGACCTCAGGGTTTTGAACCTGGGTCCTCAGCATCCCAGGTTGATGTTCTACTCACTGCACCACCACTTGGTCAGGCTGTAATAAACATTTTAATTCATACAGTGCTTTATTTTGTATAATTTCTTTAGGATAAATTTTTAATAGTTATTGGATCAAAAGGCAACAAAATGAAAAAATTAATATAAAACATCCTATTTAAACAATATGTAAGCTTAATTGAATGGAAAATCACACTGAAAGTATTTTTATGTTGAAACGCTGGTTGTATCAACCTTAATGATTGGCCAGGACTCATAGAACTCAGAAAAGCTATTATATCCATGGTTATGATTTATTATGGTGAAAGGTTTCAGATCAGCACTGGGAAAATGCACACGTTTGAAGTCTAGGAGAAACCAGGCATAAGCTGCCAGGTGTTGCCTCCCAGTGTAGTTGTATAAGGAACCTTTAACTCTCCCAGTAATGACCTGTGACCTGTGTGAAGTCGTGTCATGGAAACTCTTTTGAGCTTTGGTATCCAAGATATTCATTATGAATTGGTCACAGAAGTATGTGGTACCCACATGACCGACTTTAGCTACTCAATCTCTAATGCCCTAAAGGGCAAATGATGCAGAATGGCCCTAGGCTTGAGACAAAAACAAACACTCTTATCAGGCAAGATATTCCAGGGCCTCAGAAATTATTTCCCAGGAGCCATCAAGGGCTAGTCTTTTGTTTGAAAGCCAGCTGAATTAACCCTTTATTGCACACTGGTGTAGACATATTTCAAAAACGTAGGATTTAAAAATCATGATATAATATTTAAAAGGCTTGTGAGATTATCTAGTCCAAATTTGACATTTTACAGCCTGGGCACACTGTACCTCAGAGCAGCTAAATTATTGTCCAGTCTCACAGCTAGCTAGTGATAGACAAAATGCATGAGGATTAAGTGGGAGGTTTCCAAGTAACTAAAACATTTTGGAAATAAATTGTGTACTTTCACTGTTAAACAGTTTTTTTTCCTATTAAAATTTTACTCTATTTGTTCTCTATGTTTAGAATGTAGAAATAACACCTGCAATCCTTATTTAAAATTCAGATACTCATGACCTACCTTCAGAAATTCTTATTTGGGAAGTTTAGGTGGGACCTAGATGTGAGGACTCTAATAGTGAAATCCGGGATGTGAGTTCTGGTTCTCATAAGAAACCCGGGGGAGGGGGCGGGGGGCAACTGCGTGCCTAGTACCAGCTCCCACGCATATTTGGGCTAGCTAACTCAGCCTTGGTTCCCAGGTGTTTCTAGGTCAGCTGCCCGGAAGACTACAGTTTTGGATATAAGCTAGTTAGCTCAGCAAGTTGACATCACCACACTGAGTAATGGTTGATGTGACATTGACCCCATCCATTATTGTCCCTAAACCCTGTATCTATATATCAGCACTGGCACTGCGAGGGGGGAGATAGGAGACATCAGAATTTGGGAGATGGGAGACACCAGAATTCAGGAGATGAAAGTCATCAGAATTCAAAAGACTGAGAAGACTTCAGGACTGAGAATTCAGGAGACTTGAGATTTGAGACTAAGGAGACCGAGGAAGCATCAGAAGCAGAAATAACAACAGCAGCAATAGGAGGAGCAGCAGAATGAAGCAGGAATAAAGCCTTGGAGCATGCACCACTGGGCCCTGGCTCCTCGGCCATTTTTCACCTTGAGGATCTCACTGCAGAGACCATCCTTGTGGAGCAGGTGTGCTCCGACACTAGGCTTTAAAAATTTTAATGAAATACCCAAGTGATTTCTGGTATTGATAGGTCAAGAACTACACTTGAGAAATATTGTTTATACATATATAAATATTTCCATACCACAGATTAAACCATATCATTGTGTATGGGTTTTTTATTTAAAAATTTGATTGATTTAAGAGACAGAGAAGAAGGGAGAGAGAAAAAGAGAGAGAAAGAGAGAGAAACATCAATTTGTTGTTCCACTTATTTATGCATTCATTGGTTGAATCTTGTTAATTCTTGTATGTGCCCTGACTGGGGATTGAACCCTCCACCTTGGTACAGTATATGGGGATGTTTCTCTAACCAACTAAACTACCTGGACAAGGTCTGGTTTATTTTTTAAGCCAGTGGCTGGCTTTCCACTTTCTACTTAATTAAGTACCACTTTCTACGGCTTGTCATTTCAGTAATTCACTGACTTCCACAATATAGCCCCAAGGTCCTGTTCTGTCATTATCCCTGAACTCTAATAGAATTGACTTTCTGCCATTCCATGAATGGTTCATGTGCATTTCGATCTTTATAATTTGTTTCTGTTCACTCACTGGAGTGATTGCCTCTTGTTTCTGTTCCTCCAGCATCCTTGCCCCTCTCTTCTCCACTTAGTTGGAAGTGACATGGGAGGAGTGGTGGTGGGACTACCAGTCATGTGTCAGTTTAATAGTGGAGCTGCATGTGACCAGATATTGTGCACTGTCAGCTAAGGGATTTTTTTTTCCATGTGATCCAATCTGGTCCAACCAGTAATCTCCATGAGATATTACATACGGACACTGAGAGGGAAGTTCTCTGTTTCTTCCGAAGCTGAAGACCTGAGAAGAACAGCTCTGGGGCTTTCTGTGTCTGTATCCATCCTATGTAACCTAAAGGAAATCTGCCCCTAAATAGAAACACTGAGGCCCTCATACAAAGAGAGGGACAGCCAAACCAGGAAGAGCAGTAACAAACATAATCGGAGTTCTGGTTCAGCGGTGCCTGAGACCTGTCTCCAGGCTCCACCTCTGGTCCTCCCTGTTACATGAGCTAATAAATCCGTGCTGCTATTTTTGCCCAGTCAATTAAAAAAAAAAAGCAAAACATAAATTTATTATCTTACAGCTCTGTAAATCAGAACTCCAGTGTGTGTCTCATTGGGCTGAAATCAAGGTGCCAAATGGTCTCGCATTCCTTCTGGAGGCTCTAATAAGCATCCTGGTCCTTGCTCATTTAGATTATTAGTAGAATTTAGTTCCTTGCAGTTCTGGACTGAATCATCTTCATTTCCCAGCTGTCTGTTTGCTTAGTGTTCCCAGCTTCTAAAGGCTGTCCACATGCCTTGACTCATGAACTGCTTTCCTCATCTTCAGTCTTTATCATAGGGCCTAATTTAAAGGTGATATAAATGACCATTAACTCATTTATTAAATCATATCAAATCATTTGGGCATTCACACACATTGTTTAATTTAATTATCCCAATAGCCCTTAGAAGTACACTGCCTTCTCCTTTGCCGAACTAATTTTAAACTTTATTTTAAAACTCATAAGTAATGATTGAGTTCTATATATATATATGTAATATATAGTGTGTTCTTTTGGTTCTATCTCCATTGGGAAATGGGACTGCTTGGCATATGAAGATTGCTTAATACGTAAATAAATTAATGGAAAACCACTATGGATTCTCTGTTTCAGATTTCACAGGTTTACACTAAACATTTGTTGAATTTGGACAAACCACTTAACCTCTTAGAGTCCATTTTCTTACCTACAAAATGAGGGTGTTGAATTTTTAAGGTTCTTCCTAATGAAATGGAAACCTTTACATTTGAAAATGCAATTTCTCCCATGAAGTTTTTCCTGATGTCAGGAAGAGGAGAGGATGTCTCCATTGTTTTGAAAGTCATAGTATTTGTGGGCTTTTCTTTTTGTCATATACAATCTTTCAGTTTTATAACGTTCCTAGCAAATAATACAGCTATTTTGTTCTCCAAATTTTTATTTTGAAAAACTGAAAACTTACAGGAATTTAAAAGACAAGTATAATGAGCACTCATCTCTAAATTGTGCATATCACATATGTATATAAATAGTATATGTATTTTATCTTTGTATAATTTATATATGTGTTTATATACACATACATAATTTATGTATAATTTACATATGTGTATGTAAGTACACACACTTTTTTGCTACACTCCTTGAAAATAAATTGAAGGCTTCATTACACTTTAGCACACATTTTCTAGGAATAAGGATATTTCCCTATTATTATCAAACCTAAAAAAACACCATTTTCATAATATCTTCTATAGCTCACATTAAAAAATCCCCAACAGTATACAAAACAACTTTTATAACTTTACTTTTTGATCCAGAATTTTTATTTTCATATTTTTAGTGAGAGAGAGAGAGAGAGAGAGAGACAAACAGTGACAGACAGACAAGAAGGGAGAGAGATGAGAAACATCAATCCTTTGTTGAGGCACCTTAGTTGTTCATTGATTGCTTTCTTGTACATGCCTTGACTGGGTGGCTACAGCAGAGCTAGTGATCATTTGCTCAAGCTAGTGACCTTGGAGTCAAGCCAGTGACTTTGGGCTTCAAGCCAGTGACCTTCAGGCTCAAGTCAGTGACCAGGGGAGTCATGTCTATGATCCCACACTCAAGTTGGCAACCCTGCACTCAAGCTGGATGAGCCCGGGCTTAAGCCGGCAACCTCAAGGTTTTGAACCTGGGTCCTCAGAATTCCAAGCGGAAAGTCTATCCACTGCACCATTGCCTGGTCAGGCTGATTTAGGATTTGATGAAGGTTTGTTTATTATATTTTGTTGTTATATTTCTTTAATTTAGAACATTCCTTTCCCCTTGTTTAATTTTCATGACATTTTTATTTTTTAATTTTTTTTTTTTTTTTTTGTATTTTTCTGAAGCTGGAAACGGGGAGAGACAGTCAGACAGACTCCCACATGTGCCCGACCGGGATCCACCAGCACGCCCACCAGGGGCGATGCTCTGCCCACCAGGGAGCGATGCTCTGCCCCTCCGGGGCGTCGCTCTGCTGCAACCAGAGCCACTCTAGCACCTGGGGCAGAGGCCAAGGAGCCATCCCCAGCGCCCGGGCCATCTTTGCTCCGATGGAGCCTTGGCTGCGGGAGGGGAAGAGAGAGACAGAGAGGAAGGAGGGGGGGCGTGGAGAAGCAAATGGGCGCTTCTCCTATGTGCCCTGGCTGGGAATCAAACCTGGGTTCCCCGCACGCCAGGCCGACCCTCTACCGCTGAGCCAACTGGCCAGGGCCTGGTATTGTTTTGAAGTGAGAAGCGGGGAGGCAGAGAGACAGATTCCTGCATGTGCCCAACCGGGATCCACCCAGCATGCCCACCAGGGGGCAATGCTTGGCCCATCTGGGGCATTGTTCTGTTGCAACTGGAGTCATTCTAGTGCCTGAGGTGGAGGCCATGGAGCCATCCTCAGTGCCTGAGCCAACTTTGCTCCAATGGAGCCTTGGCTGTGGGAGGGGAAAAGAGAGACAGAGAGAAGGGAGAGGGAGAGGAGTGGAGAAGCAGATGGGCACTTCTCCTGTATGTGCCTGGGCCGGGAATCAAACCTGGGACTTCCACATGCCAGGCTGATGCTCTACCACTGAGCTAACTGGCCAGGGCTGATATTTTTATTTTTAAACAATACAGATGAATTGTTGTTTAGAATGTCTCATATTCTGAATTTGTCTTATAATTTCCTTTGATTAGATTTAGATTAAATATTTCTGGCAAGGACAATTTACAGTTTATGTGTATGTATTATGTCGACTCGGGAATTTCAGTAAATCATTTTGTCCTATTATTGGTGGTACAAAGTATAATCACTTAGTAGAGGGCAGACTGCCAGATGGCTCCATTTTGAAAGTGTATTTTTCCCTTTGAAATTTGTAAGCATTTTATGGGGTGATAGAGACCATGAGAATATACTGTTTCCCATCAACCTTTAACCAGTGGATTTTATCATCTGTTTAATGATTCTCAACTAAATGGTTAATATTAAGAAATTCTTTCATTCCTTTATAATTATTAGCTGTCATTATATTAAAAAGATTTTTCCTTTCCCACTCACTTTTCCCCTCTTTCTATTTCTTTTGAGCACCATTAGGGACGCTATTTTATTTATTTATTTTAGTGAGAGGGACCCTATTTTTAATATGACATGTTGTAAGCTTTTACTATTTCTAGTCTTTCTTGATGCTCAAATTATCTCCGATTTAGCGAATGGAAGCCTCTTCAAATCAAGACATAACTTCCCTAGTCTTGAAACACTTCTTTGCCTTGTGGTGTAACATGTTCCAGGCTCATCATAAATTTTCTCTACCTTGCCTGACCAGGCAGTGGCGCAGTGGATAGAGTGTGGGACTGGGATGTGGATGACCCAGGTTCGAGACCCCGAGGTCACCAGCTTAAGCACGAGCTCATCTGGTTTGAACAGGGCTCACCAGCTTGAGCCCAAGGTGGCTGGCTCGAGTAAGGAGTCACTCGGTCTGCTTCAGCACCCCCCCCCCCCCCCGGGCCCTGGTCAAGGCACATATGAGAAATCAATCAATGAACAACTAAGGAGCCACAACGAAGAACTGATGTTTCTCATCTCTCTCCCTTCCTGTCTGTCGGTCCCTCTCTCTGACTCTCCCTGTCTCTGCAAAAAAAAAAAAAAAAAAAAAAATTCTTTACCTCAAACCTGAAACCAATCACTTCTCCAAAAGTGTTTTGGTTTCTCTTAGTGTGAATTGCTATTTCAATTAACTCAGAGTAATGGGACAATCACAGTTTCTAGTTCGTTAGAGTGGGGAAAGCAAGGAGCATTATATTAATACATCCAATTCAAACTTAGAACTACAGGGTTTTAACTATCCTCCTCTGTCTAACATTTTTATTTATTTTCTCCCATCCCAAGAATTCTGGTTCTCAATGACACTGGGTATGAAAGATTCAGCATATTACATAATTAGTTATTTGCTTTATCTTGCATAACATACATACATTCTTATAATAACACAATTGTCCAGAGAATGATTACTGAATTAGTTACAAATTTTTTGTAGTTTTTTTCATCCCTAAGATATATCTCTCTAGAAATATACAGTCACATTTTATATTCAATATTTCAAAGTCACTTGGAAAGTTGTGTGTGTGTGTGTGTGCTGTAGCACCAATTGAATATACTTTTATTTTCTTGTCTAGAGATTGCTTTTTTAAAAATTTTAATGGGGTGACATTGATAAATCAGGGTACATATGTTCAGAGAAAACATCTCCAGGTTATTTTGACATTTGATTATGCTGCATTCCCATCACCCAAAGTCCAATTGTCTTCCGTCACCTTCTAACTGGTTTTCTTTGTGCCCCTCCCCTTCCCCAACCCCCTCCCTGTCTTCTCCCCCACCCTGTAACCACCACACTCTTGTCCATGTCTCTGAGTCTCATTTTTATGTCCCACCTATGTATGGAATCATATACTTCTTAGTTTTTTCTGATTTACTTATTTCACTCAGTATAATGTTATCAAGGTCCATCCATGTTGTTGTAAAGGATCCGATGTCATCATTTCTTATGGCTGAGTAGTATTCCATAGTATATATGTACCAAAGCTTTTTAATCCACTCATCCACTGACAGACACTTCGGCTGTTTCCAGATCTTTGCTATTGTGAACAATGCTGCCATAACCATGGGGGTGCACTTCTTCTTTTCAAACAGTGTTATGGTGTTCTTGGGGTATGTTCCTAAAAGTGGGATAGCTGGGTCAAAAGGCAGTTCGATTTTTAATATTTTGAGAAATCTCCATACTGTTTTCCACAGTGGCTGCACCAGTCTGCATTCCCACCAGCAGTGCAGGAGGGTTCCCTTTTCTCCACATCTTCGCCAGCACTTATTCTGTGTTGTTTTGTGATGAGCGCCATTCTGACTGGTGTGAGGTGATATCTCATTGTGGTTTTAATTTGCATTTCTCTAATGATTAGTGATGTTGAGCATTTTTTCATATGCCTATTGGCCATCTGTATGTTCTCTTTGGAGAAGTGTCTATTCATTTCTTTTGCCCATTTTTTGATTGGATTGTTTGTCTTCCTGGTGTTGAGTTTCACAAGTTCTTTATAAATTTTGGTTATTAACCCCTTATCAGATGTATTATCAAATATGTTCTCCCATGGTGTAGTTTGTCTTTTTATTCTGTTCTTACTGTCTTTAGCAGTGCAAAAGCTTTTTAGTTTGATATAGTCCCATTTGTTTATCCTGTCTTTTATTTCACTTGCCCATGGAGATAAATCGGCAAATATATATATTGCTGCGAGAGATGTCAGAGAGCTTACTGACTATGTTTTCTTCTAAGATGCTTATGGTTTCACGGCTTACATTTAAGTCTTTTATCCATTTTGAGTTTATTTCTGTGAATGGTGTAAGTTAGTGGTCTAGTTTCATTTTTTTGCAGGTAGCTGTCCAATTTTCCCAACACCATTTGTTGAAGAGGCTGTCTTTACTCCATTGTTTGCTCTTACCTCCTTTGTCAAATATCAGTTGTCCATATAGGTGTGGGTTTATTTCTGGGTTCTCTGTTCTGTTCCATTGATCTATATGCCTGTTCTTATGCCAGTATCAGGCTGTTTTGAGTACAATAGTCCTGTAGTATAACTTGATATCTGCAAGTGTGATACCTCCCACTTTATTCTTCCTTTTCAAGATTGCTGAGGCTATTCGTGTTCTCTTTTGGTTCCATATAAATTTTTGGAATATGTGTTCTATATCTTTGAAGTAAGTCATTACTATTTTAATTGGGTAATACTGACATTTTAATGATGTTTATTCTTCTTAACCATGAGCACGGTATCTGCTTCCACTTGTTTATATCTTCCCTGATTTTTTTTTATCAATGTTTTATAATTTTCCAAGTACAAGTCTTTAATATCCCTGGTTAAATTTATTCCTAGGTACTTTATTGTTGTGGTTGCAATGGTGAAGGGGATTGTTTCCTTAATATCTCTTTCTGACAGTTCATTGTTAGTGTATAAAAATGCCTCTGATTTCTGAGTATTAATTTTATATCCTGCCACCTTGCTGAATTTATTTATCAGGTTCAGTAGTTTTTTGACTGAGACTTTAGGGTTTTCTATATACAATATCATATCATCTGCAAATAATGATAGTTTTACTTCTTCTTTTCCAATTTGGATGCCTTTTATTTCTTTTTCTTGCCTGATTGCTGTGGCTAGGACTTTCAGAACTATGTTGAATAAGAGTGGTGAAAGAGGGCACCCCTGCCTTGTTCCTGATCTTAGGGAATTGCTTTTAATTTTTGTTCATTAAGTATGATGTTGGCTGTGGGTTTGTCATAGATGGCTTTTATTATGTTGAGGTATGTTCCTGTATTCCCACTTTGCTGAGAGTTTTGATCATGAATGAGTGCTGGATTTTATCAAATGCTTTTTCTGCATCTATTGAAATTATCATGTGGTTTTTCTCCTTCCTTTTGTTTATGTGATGAATCACATTGATTGATTTGCGAATATTGTACCAGCCTTGCCTCCCCAGAATAAATTCCACTTGATCATGTTGTATGATTTTTTTTTCATATATTGCTGGATCCAGTTTGCTAATATTTTGTTGAGGACTTTAGCATCTATATTCATCAGAGATATTGGCCTATAATTTTCTTTGTGTTGTCTTTGCCTGGTTTTGGAATGAGGATTATGCTCACCTCATAAAAGGAGCTTTGAAGTCTTCCTTCGTCTTGAATTTTTTGAAATAGCTTGAGAAGAATAGGAGTTAGTTCTTCTTTGAATCTTTGGTAGAATTCACTCGTGAAGCCATCAGGCCCAAGCCTTTTTTTTGTTGGGAGTTTTTTGATAACTGTTTCGATCTCATTTGTTGTAATCAGTCTGTTTAAGTTTTCTAATTCTTCCAGATTGATTTTTGAAAGATTATATGTTTCAAGAAATCTGTCCATTTCATCTAGGTTGTCTAGTTTTTTCTGCATACAGTTCTTCATAGTATTTTCTTACAATATTTTGTATTTCTTTTGTGTCCGTTGTTATTTCTCCACTCTCATTTCTAATTTTATTTATTTGAGTCTTCTCTCTTTTTTTCTTTGTGAGTCTGGTTAAAGGTTCATCGATCTTGTTTACCTTTTCAAAAAACCAGCTCCTAATTTTATTGATCCTCTGTATTGTTTCTTTAGCCTCTATGTCATTTATTTCCACTCTGATCTTTATTATTTCCTTCCTTCTACTACCTCTGGGCTTTACTTGTTCTTTTTCTAGTTCTTTTAGATGCAGGGTTAAGTTGTTTATTTGAGCTTTTTCTAGCTTCTTAAGGTATGCCTGCAACGCTATGAACTTCCCTCTCAGTACTGCTTTTGCTGTGTCCCATAAATTTTGAGTTGATGTATGCTCATTATTGTTTGTTTCTAGGAATATTTTTATTTCTTCTTTGATCTCATTGTTAACCCTTTCATTATTTAGTAACATGCTTTTTAGTTTCCAAGTGTTTGAGTATTTTTCAGTTTTTCTGTTGTGGTTGATTTCTAGTTTCATGCCACTGTGATCAGAGAAAATGCTCAATATGATTTCAATCTTCTTAAATTTGTTGAGACTGCTTCTGTGCCCTAACATGTGGTCTATCCTAGAGAATGTACCATGAGCACTTGAAAAGAATGTATATTCTGCTGCTTTAGGGTGAAAGGTTCTGAAGATATCTATTAAATCGAGTTGATCTAATGTGTCCTTTAAGTCTGCTGTTTCTTTGTTAATTTTCTTTCTTGAGAATTTATCTAGTGATGTTATTGGAGTATTGAAATCCCCTACTATTATAGTATTGCTGTTGATCTTGCCCTTTAAATCCATCAAAGTCTGCTTTATATATTTAGGTGCTTCTATATTAGGTGCGTAGATATTTATAATAGTTATATCTTCCTGTTGGATTGCTCCCTTTATTATTATATAGTGACCTTCTTTATCTCTTATAATAGCTTTTGTTTTAAAGTCCATTTTGTCTGATATAAGTATTGCTACCCTAGCTTTTTTTCATTTTCATTTGCATGAAATATTTTTTTTCCATCCTTTTACCTTTAGTCTATGTGCATCTTTTGTTTTAAGGTCTGTCTTTTGTAGACAGCATATGTATGGGTCCTGTTTTCTTATCCACGCAGCTTCCCTATGTCTTTTGATTGGATCATTTAATCCATTTACATTTAAGGTTATTATTGATATGTAATTGTTTATTGCCATTTTATTCTTTAAAACTGTATTCCTCTTTTGCTATATTCTTTTTCTCTTTTGATTTGTTTACAACAGGGCCCTTAGCATTTCTTGCAGCATTGGTTTGGTTGTAGTAAATTTCTTGAGTTTTTTTTTTTTTTTTTGGTCTGGAAAGCTTTTAATTTCTTCTTCAATTTTAAACGATAGCCTTACTGGATAATGAAGTTTTGGTTGTAGGTTCTTGTTCTGCATTACTTTGAATATTTTTTGCCATTCCCTTCTGGCCTCAAGTGTTGAGTAGTTGGAAGTCATCCCTATGGGGCTCCTTTGTAGGTGATATCCTTTTTTTCTCTAGCAGCTTTTAATATTTTTCTCTTTATCACTTAGCTTTGGTATTTTAATTATGATGTATCTTGGTATAGATTTCTTTGGGTTTCTCTTTAATGGAATTCTCTGTGTTTTTTGAACTGGTGAGATGTTTTCCTGCCTTAATTTAGGGAAGTTTTCAGCTATGATATGTTTGAACAAAGTCTCTATCCCTTGTTCTTTCTCTTCTTCTTCAGGAACCCCTATGATGCGGATATTATTTCTCTTTATGTTGTCACAGAGCTCTCTTAGAGTTTCCTCAGATTTTTTGAGTCTCTTTTCTTTTTTCTGCTCTGCTACCGTGCCTTCATTTATCTTGTCCTCTAACTCGCTGATTCGATTCTCAGCTTCATTCATCCTGCTTTTAATTCCTTCCATTATGTTCTTCATTTCTGATACTGTATTTGTCATTTCTGACTGATTCATATTTATTATTTCAATGTCCTTTTTTTTTTTGTTTGTTTTTTTTTTCTGAAGCTGGATAAGGGGGAGAGACAGTCAGACAGACTCCTGCATGCGCCCGACCAGGATCCACCCAGCACGCCCACCAGGGGCGACGCTCTGCCCACCAGGGGCAATGCTCTGCCCCTCCAGGGCGTCGCTCTGCCACAACCAGAGCCACTCTAGTGCCTGAGGCAGAGGCCAAGGAGCCATCCCCAGCGCCCAGGCCATCTTTGCTCCAATGGAGCCTCGCTGTGGGAGGGGAAGAGAGAGACAGAGAGGAAGGAGAGGGGGAGGGGTGGAGAAGCAGATGGGTGCTTCTCCTGTGTTCCCTGGCCGGGAATCGAACCCAGGACTTCTGCACGCCAGGCCAACGCTCTACCACTGAGCCAACCGGCCAGGGCCCAATGTCCATTTCTATATTTGCTATCTCTTTATTTAGGTGTTCATAACGACCATCTATTGTTGTTCTAAGCTCTTTGAGCATCTTAATAATCATTATTTCAAACTCTGCATTTGGTAATTTGGTTATATCTGACTCATTCAACTCCTTTTCTGGGGATTTCTCTTGATCTTGATTCATTTGTGTTGCATTTCTCTGGCTTCTCATTTTGTCTGTGTAAAAGAAGGTTTTGATCACTGGAGTCCACTGGGTGTGGCCTCTGTGTTCCCTAGGTCTGGTCTCTCTGCAGGCCTGCCACTCCCTCTGCTGCTGCTGCTTAGGGCGTTTGGATATGGGCATTGCCAGTGCCAGTGTACTGTGGCTGTTGCTGTGGTTTCCGCCTCTTCTTCATGGGAGGGGCTGTGAACATGTGCTTGGTTGTACAAGCCTCGGTAGCCTTGGCCTTTGCACTGCCCCCACAGGTGGGGTTATGTGCTGTGCTGGGTTGCAAGCCTCAGCCCTGAGGGCAGGGTGAGCACCTTTGCTCAGCTATGTCTCTCTGCCTGATTCTGGGCTTTTGCCCTGCCTCTGCAGGAGGAGCCTGCTTGCAGGACAGCTGCAAGCCTTGGCTCCACCAGACATGTGGGGCTGCATGCCCATGCTCAGTCGCGGGACTCTGCCTGTTCTGGGCTTTCGCTCCACCCCTGCGGGAGGAGCCAGCCCCTGTGTCAGGCCACAAACCTCGGTTCAGTGGGCGGGCGAGGCTGCGCTCCTGTGCCCTTGCTTAAGGGCAGGTCTCTGTCCCTTCCAGGGCTCCTGCCCTTCCCCCACAGGCTGGATTGCAGGTGGCCCACAGCTGGGCTTGACCACTTTTGCACACCCCTTCCTCCCCAGCCAGGCAAGACTGAGCTCACACCTGGGCCCAGTGGTGGCCAGCCAGCCTCCGCCCTTGTCGGCAGAACTGTGCTTCTGCATCCTGCCGCCGCCTACCCTCCAGTGAGCCCTCAGCCGTGTGGGGTGCGGGCGCTGCAGCTCAGACCCTAACACTCACTACTGTAGTCCCGAAAGCTCCTTCCTTCTAAGTGACTCTGCTCTGAATGCCTCGGGAGAGCTTGTTTGGCCGGTGTCCTGCTTCCCTTTGCTGGTATTGCTGTTTCCAGGGGAAATATTCACTTCAGATTTGGGGAGTGACTCATCCCAGGGGTTAGGGTGGCTGTCCTACAAAGTGTTTCTCCTTGTGCCTCCTAGATTACTCTCTCTTCCTGCTACTCTGGTCCTCTCATCTCTCTCCATCCCCCAGAGTCTCGGGTGAGTTGTTGTGAGAGAGGTTTTCTGCGCGGTCCCTTTAAGAAGAGTCCTGGGTCTGAGAAATCAGTCTCTTTCTCACAAACAGTATCCTGACTTGTTTCCAGCTAAATACTGTCCATTCACCTCTTCTAGGTCCTGGGGCTGCAGGCTGAAGCTTTGTTCCTGGGGCTCAGGACCCTCCCTTCTTTGCTGAACTTACTTCCCACCATGCGAGTCTCTCCCGGCTGCTGTTTGCTCCAGGGAGCTGGGCAGCCCTCTCCGCATTTCCACTTTTTCTACCAGTCTCAGTGTGGCTTTTTCCGTGTTCCTTGGTTGAAGAGTCCTCTTAGTTTATTCCAAAGTTGGTTTTTCCAGATGATGGTTCTTAAAATTAAGTTGTAATGCACTTTGGTTCTGAGAGGTGGAAGTTGGTATGTTTGCCTACTCCATTGCCATCTTCCTTATTTAGTTTTTAAGATAGACTTATGTGCCTCTTAACAATGTGGATACATTCTGAGAAGTGTGTTGTTAGGCAATTTAATTGTTGTGTGAGCATCGTAGAGTAATTACACAAATCTAGATGGTATAGCCAGCTTTACACCTACCCTATATGGTATACCACAATTGTATATGCAATTTGTTGTTGACTGAAACACTGTTATATGACACATGAATGCAATACAATTAATGTGATAGTGTTAATTAGATTTATTTAGGTGCTTATTTTGCAATATATACAAATAGTAAGCCATTTCATGTGTACAGGAAACAAATATAGTATTGTGTCAATTATTTCTCAATTAAAAAAGTATAATTTGGTGGCTGGGTGGAGGGGTTGAGCAAAATAGTAGTAAAAAGTGAGAAAAAACTCATGGACATGGATAATTGAGGGAGGGAGGTGGAGGAAGAGTTGGAGGAATAAATGGTGATAGGGAGAGACTTGACTTGTAATGATGAACACACAATATAGTGTACAGACGATGTGCTGTGGAATTATACACCTGAAGCCTGTATAATTATGTTAACCAGTGTTACCCCAATAAATTCAATAAAAAGGAAAAATGTGAGATAAAGTACAATTCAAATTTAACATATCAGGAATTTTGTTTTTTGCTTTTGTTTAATACTTATGTCTGTTTTATATATACTTATATACAATTTCATACATATATACATATATAATTTCCTTTTATAATGAAAATGTTGGTTCATAGTAACAATATTAACTTATTTATAGTGTCCTACAATATGCATGAGTTTCAAAGTTTCAGTACAATATCACTACTAACAATGCATGTACTAAGTAAAGTTTTTAATTTCTTTTCTTTTTGTCTTTAGAATATATTCCAGTAAGGATGTATAGTAATGGGTTCAAAAGTTATTTGAATTAACTCTTTTTATTTTTCTGTTTGGTTATGTTATAATTTGATACATTTAGGTTCATTTGTTTGTGTTCAATTTAATATTTAATTTTCAAAGTCTTATTTAATTTAATTTTTGATTATGTAATAGCATTTATAAAATTCAAAGGTTGAAAGTATGTGTAAGTATATTCAAAGAAGTATCTTCCATCCTTATATCTTCTATTCCATTCCCACTCATCTTTTATAGATAAACATTTTCAAATTTTTTGTTGTTTACATTTCTTTCTTTTTTTAAAAATTTAATTTAATTTAATTTTATTTTTTTAGAGATACAGAGAGAGTCAGAGAGAGGGATAGATAGGGACAGACAGACAGGAATGGAGAGAGATGAGAAGCATCAATCATCAGTTTTTCATTGCAACTCTTTAGTTGTTCATTGATTGCTTTCTCATATGTGCCTTGACTGGGGGACTACAGCAGACCAAGGGACCCCTTGCTCAAGCCAGCGACCTTGGGTCCAAGCTAGTGATCTTTGCCCGAACCAGATGAGCCCGTGCTTAAGCTGATAACCTCAGGGTCTCGAACCTGGATCCTCCACATCCCAGTCCAACACTCTATCCACTGCGCCATTGCCTGGTCAAGTGTCTTTCTTTTTTGTCTAAACAAACAAACATATATTTCTATTATTATTATTGTTATTATTTTTACATAACAGGTAGTACATAAGAGACTTTTAAAACTTTGATGTGTTTACTGGACAACATATCCTGAAAACCACTCCATATTAATTTATAGAGATTTCTCTTATTCTCTTTTTTGTGTGTGTTTTCATAGTAAATAAATAAACATTGGCTTATTTCAAATATTTTTCAATTATAAATAATCCTGTAATTCATGACTTTATACATGTTATTTTATATGTTGTATGTGGGTATACCACAATGTAGTACTTTATTTTAAAAAAATACCTGCTTGCTGAATTCTTTTACTGGGATGTATTGATATGTATAGGAAAGGATCTGATTGCTCTTATATTCTCCTGGGGAATGGGGCAATGGTATACTCTTAGCAGAGCATGTGAATCTAGATATAAGATGCTATAATTGGACCAACTCTTCTCTTGCTTTATAACAAACATGTCGACTCTAGACATGTTTTATTTTTGTCACATATGTTGAGCTCTTAGTATATCTAGCACAATGCACTTCCTCAGAGGTGGAGGAGTCATAGTCCTCACCTTTCAAGAATGGGTAGTCTGTCTCAAAATTTGCAACCTCGCTGAAATTAGCATCACCTGGAGAGTGTTTAAAATTTACTGATCCATGTTGCTCTTGGATTTCAGATTTATTAAATCAGATAC
Source organism: Saccopteryx leptura (assembly GCF_036850995.1). Classification (NCBI taxonomy): domain Eukaryota; kingdom Metazoa; phylum Chordata; class Mammalia; order Chiroptera; family Emballonuridae; genus Saccopteryx; species Saccopteryx leptura. Next base: position 349,386,587 of record NC_089503.1, read on the forward strand.
TTTGGGAGTTGGGTTCCTAGTAATTAAAAAAAAAACCCTCTCAATGTGATTCTAATTGCAGTCAAGGTGGAGAACAGATGTGATCGTACTTGTAAATTACAAGGTAGACATCAAAAAGTGTGAAGAGCATGTAGGCAATAGAAAGAATCTCTCAGGCTGAGAATATTTGGGTTCGTAGAACATACAGACTTAGAACTAGTACTAAGAGGATAACTTTAACTTGGAGAAGAGGGAGATACAGCAAGTTGTGGCTGATGCATTGGATGGAGTTTGTGAAAAATGAAGGTAGAAGGTGTTTGCAGCCCATTGTGGTGTACTTAGAATAATGGGAAATTGTGGTAAGATGATGGGTGAGGGAAGGAAAGTGGTATCAGCAAACTAGTTTGGCATTTCAGATACAGAAAGCAATGATCTGACAAGATGAGAAGTCCTAATATCCCTATTAAAATTTCTGAACAACAAATGAGAAAGAAGACTAATATTCAATAGAAGGAATTCTGCACACCACACAATTTTGAGCCCTGGTAGTGCTGGCTACCTCTAATCCTGCCTTTGCTCCTCTCCCTGTGGTCCACCCAGCTTGAGCCATACTTCTCCAGGCCCTCCTTCTCTCCAAGCTCATGCCTAGCCCCCTTGGAGTCCTGATGACCCTCATATTATCTTTCCTGAGCTGAGGAAGGGGTTGTTAGGCTCCTATTTTTCCAAAGGGTTAATATAGTGTAAACTTTATGAGCTCCTCCTATTGAAAACCTATTTTGTAAGTTACTGAACAAAACAAAAATTCACTAAACATTGACATATATATATATATATATATATATATATATATATAGAGAGAGAGAGAGAGAGAGAGAGAGAGAGAGAGAGAGAGAGAAAATTTCAAAGTTATCCTCTTCCATTTTCAACAGGGACAATTCATGTAAAGATTATTACACTAAATATGCACTACCTAGTTTTTTATCTCAAATCTCATGATCCCTTAATGACTCATGTTACTAAATTAAGATGTTAAAACAAGACAGATTATTTTAAAATAACAACTATTATTATTTTTGCCTTTCAATTTTTATATTAGAGTGTATTTGACCATACTAGAACAAAGTCACTTGCATACTTTAAAATATGGATCTTATTGTGTTATGAGGTTCAGAATCCCAGTGTTTGGTAGACAGTCTATCTGTATGAGAGATAACATCTTACTCTACTTTGGCATTTGGAGGGCCATATCCTCCTGTCAGAGGGTAAGAGGAAATATCATGCTCTATGGCAGGGGTCCCCAAAGTACAGCCCCCTGAGGCCATTTATCTGGCCCCCGCTGCACTTCTGGAAGGGGCACCTCTTTCATTGGTGGTCAGTGAGAGGAGCATAGTTCCCATTGAAATACTGGTCAGTTTGTTGATTTAAATTTACTTGTTCTTTATTTTAAATATTGTATTTGTTCCCGTTTTATTTTTTTTCACTTTAAAATAAGATATGTGCAGTGTGCATAGGGATTTGTTCATAGTTTTTTTTATAGTCCGGCCCTCCAACGGTCTGAGGGACAGTGAACTGGCCCCCTGTGTAAAAAGTTTGGGGACCCCTGCTCTGTGGAGAGGAAGAGCCACGAGGTGGCGCTCAAATACCATTGATCAATATGAGAACAGCGTCTGTGTTCAGATTTGTGCAGGATAGTGAAACAATTGATTTTGCTGAAAAACAAATGTATTTATACTTATTTTAAGAAATATTTTCCTCATTTTTGGATGAAATCTAATACGGAAACACAAACCCCATTATTAAAGTCCATCTAAACTGAGATAAAAATTTTATTACCTATCTACAATGAACACATAGTTTCATTTTCACACTACAAAACAAAGAGGTATGGTTTCGTAATTACTCTATTATTAACCAGACACTTGAAAATATATATCAACAAATAGTGCCTAAAAATATTCTGTCAGAAAAATGTCCAGTACTTCTCCCGTGCAAAGAGAAACTGCAGATGGGATTACTGAGAATGTCTAATACTCCAAGCCCTGTCCAAAAATATGGTAAATGATAAACACTAGAGTGCTGTAAACTACTTTTCTAAAAAAATTCTATTTTTATTCCCAATATTAACTTTTTAGAAATACTTTAATATAGCATTTCAACATATTAAGAAAAAGGTAGAACCATCTAAATTAATCCTATCACAGAATTCACCTAACATAGTTATTTTAAGAACACAAGTCAAAATTGTATCATTCTTATCGATACATATTGATGTTTCTCACTGTTACTAACTTTTAACTTGAGACTGTATGATTTTTATTCAGTTACAATATCTTTGATATTCAATTATAATATCGTTGATATTTTATGCTTTTATTGTGGAAATTTTGAACATATACAAAAGAAGAGAGACTAATATGAAGCCTTGTAAACTTATCATCAAACTTGAATTATCAACGTCTGCATTATTATTTTATCTCTACACTTCAAGCTTTATTTTTCTGAAGTATTTTATTTTTTATTTTTTGAAGCATTTTAAAAGTAAACCCAAAAAATCATATCACTTCACTTGTAAATTACTTGTTTGGATCACCAAGAAATAAGAACTAAAGAAACCCACCACACAATCACAATACCACTATCCCACTACAGTTCTTTTATTATTATTATGAGGTGCTAGTAATTTTACTATTATTACATGGTGCTAAGGGCTGTACATGCAATGCCTTTAATTTCCCCCACAATCCTGTGGTGTGACCATGATTTCTATCCTATGGGTAAAACAACTGAGGCTTACCGAGATTAAGCAACTTGCCCAAAATCATACAGCTGAAAAAGAGCAGAGCAGACATTAAATCCAGGTCTGCTGTTTCCAAAACATTCCTGGCATTCATAGGAAGTGCCAGGCTGTCTGTCACTGTCTCGTGAAGCATGCAGACAAGGGGACAATGACAACACATCCAGGTAGGTACTCGGATATGATTGAAGCACAAGGATATTCTGAAAATCCAGAGGAGGGCTCTGAACCTGCCCAGAGGAGCCCATAAGTCTTCTAGAGTGGATGATGCTGAGCTGAGTTTTAAAAACTGAGTGAGGCCCTGGCTGGTTGGCTCAGTGGTAGAGTGTCGGCCTGGCGTGCAGGAGTCCCGGGTTCGATTCCCGGCCAGGGCACACAGGAGAAGCGCCCATTTGCTTCTCCACCCCTCCCCCTCTCCTTCCTTTCTGTCTCTCTCTTCCCCTCCTGCAGCCAAGGCTCCATTGGAGCAAAGTTGGCCCAGGCGCTGAGGATGACTCCATGGCCTCTGCCTCAGGTGCTAGAATGGCTCTGGTTGCAACAGAGCAACGCCCCAGATGGGCAGAGCATCGCCCCCTGGTGGGCATGCCGGCTGAATCCCAGTCTGGCGCATGCGGGAGTCTGTCTGACTGTCTCCCCGTTTCCAACTTCAGAAAACAAAAACAAACAAACAAAAAAACAACTAAGTGAGAGCTAGTGAGGTGATGTGGTGGTGAAGTGTGTGCAATCTTCCAGGCAGAAAAGGACAGTGGGGTCAAAGGCAGGGAGGTGAATCATTTCAGGGTCAAAAGGTTCTGTGTTGTTAAAGCCAAGAGGGAGAAGCCAGGAGTGGAGGCGGTGAGGCTGGAGAGGTGGCCACAGGCCTGCTCCCATTACTCAAGTTCTTGATGTGTAACTTTATTCTAAACCTCAATTAGGCAGTACGACATTCTCAATGAAATAATGTCTTGAGAGCTTAAAATGACATATGCTGTAGAATATTGAATAAATTTTTTTAAATAAGCAGAAACATTTTAAAGATGAACTACAGTTAGCATATATGTTACACATTTCATTATTCAACTTGATAAAATCTCATGTGTGAGTCATTGGATAAGTGAAAAGCATGTATATTTTTGAAAACAGGTGAAGTACTTTTGTTTTTATGTGAATGTCAAATTTTTTACACTTTTATACATTAGATTAGATAAGTATATTCCAATGTGCATATTTCTGTTTTATTACCATAGTCTGTCTGGGTAAAAATCATGTGGATATGACTATGTTAGCTCAGCTGGGTCTGCTGTGAGACTCACGACTTCTCATCGCACAGTTCTGTTTATTCTGGCTTGCTTTCTTCTTCAGACTTTATGTGATGTAATGTTCCCTATAAAAATCTGACATCAATAAGGGTAGGAACTGACTCATTACATTTTCTGAAGATAATCAGTGTTTTTAGGCTTTTAGTATTCTCCTCCATGCTTGTCCATATTGACATTAGCTTCAGTTGAAGCAGGCGTGACCACAGGGTTTGTTTACCTCAAATAACCAAAGCTTAAGATCGTGGGGTAGAGTTCAGCTAAGACCAGGAGAGGAATGCAGTTGCCTAGACTGAATGTCAGTGACATTGCATATCCTTTTAGGAATGTAATGCTTAGATTATATCTAGGGGTGATGAAGAGTTAGCAGCTTTTTTTCTCTAAGATCTTGTAATACTTCCACACTAGTTACAACATTATATTAACCCAGTGTATTGCCTGTGTGTGACAATTTCATAGGGTTTTTCCTGACAGGCTATTAACTTAAAATCTAAAAGAAAACACAGACAAAATTGCTAATATAAGACCAGGATAAAGAAATGTTCTTATTTCCTCTGATTTTGACTACTCTTTGTGTACACACGCTTTATGAGACCTAGCATTAGGAAAAGCATAGGAAAAGTAACTTTTCATATGGCACTTGCATCTCATCAAAGATGTTTATATTTTATTTGTTGATAAACATCTAAAATTCTTTTTAATTTTAATTTTTTAATTTAAGTGAGAGGAGGGAAGATAGAGAGATAGATTCCTGCTTGTGCCCCAACCGGGATCCACCCAGCAACCCCTGTCTGGGGTCGATGCTCTTGCCCATCTGGGGCCCAAGCTTGCAACTGAGTTATTTTTAGCACCTGAGGTGGAGGCTCCACAGAGCCATCCTCACCACCAGAGGCCAACATGTTTGAACCAATCAAGCCATGGCTGTGGGGGGGGGGGGGGGAGAGAAGGAGGAAAGGGAGGGGAAGAGAAGCAGATGGTTGCTTCTCCTGTGTGCCCTGACCGGGAATTAAACCAGGGACTTCCACACTTTGGGTCAATGCTCTACCACTGAGCCAACTGGCCAGGGCCACATCTAAAATTCTAAAATCAAAATTCTATTAATTCCAAAGGTAAATAGATTGAATTCTTTGTTCAAATAAAAAAGTTTCTGAGCCCTAAGCCTAATAAATTATTTACACCTTGATGTGTATTCACTTATTCACTTACTATTCTTTTCTCTATGCAAGCCATAATAGGGAAGTGAGTAGAGCTAGATGGCTATCTGAAAGAATATGCACATCATCTTTTTTTTTTTTTGCAGGAGGGAGAGAGAGAGAGACAGACAGACAGGAAGGGAGAGAGATGAGAAGCATCAACTCATAGTTGTGGCACTTCAGTTGTTCATTGATTGCTTTTCATATATTCTTTGATCAGGAGGCCCAGCCAAGCCAGTGACCCTTTGCTCAAGCCAGTGACCTTGGTAGAGGTGGATTTAACAGTGGGCACACTGGGCGTGGGCCTTGGGCTCTGACATCTGAAGGGCCCTGCAAAACCCCAACTTTACACTTTTTTTTTACACTTTTTTTTAATGAAGAGGAGGCCCTTCATTGGGCCCTTAGGGGTCCAATATTTTGTTCTGCTCACGGGGCCTCAACCAACCTTAATCTGCCTCTGAACCTTGGGCTTCAAACCAGACCTTTGGGCTCAAGCCAGTGACCATGGAATCATATCTATGATCAGTGGTGGAATTTAGTCAGTTTGCACTGATTTAGCAGAACTGATACCTAATTTTTTGTTGAGTTGTGGGAACTGGTTATTAAAATGGCACTTGTAATCAAAGTTCTTTCTAAGGTGGGCATCTGGGCAGCCGCCCAATGTGAAAATCACAAATTTACACCACTTACTGTTTTTTAATGTTCATCTGTGCAACAGTGTATTCTAAGCACCCGTAGTGATGTTCATTCCATTCATAGGTGAAAAAAATTGCAAGTGAGGATGCCAATCAAGAAGCAATATGGAAATATCTTAAATACCAGTGTTATTGTTTTTTTTCAGATATTATTTAATATTTTTTATTAATATTTTTAAACACATAACTTAATCTTATTTTGTGTACCTCTTTTATTGTTCTTATTTAAGTATAAAATGCATGAAATAATAAACTACTTTTCAGTATACCATGTTTTTATACTTAAAACAGTCATTTGAGCAGAGAACTGGTTGTTAAATTATTTGAGTCCCACCACTGTCTATGATCTCACGCTCAAGCCAGCGACCTTGGGGTTTTGAACCTGGGTCCTCAGTGTTCCAGGTTGTTGATGCTCTATCCACTGCACCACCGCCTGGTCAGGCTGCACATCATCTTAAGAAGCAGATTTATTCAATAGAATTAGCTCTAGTAAGGATTTAACTATTTTAAAAAGTGCTAAATAAATTTAAGTTAGCAAGTGGTAGAAAACTTTCCTTTCTTTTGATCAAACTAAAAAATATCTGGTTAACAAAAAGTGTTACCAAAAGTGTTTTATTTAATACAAAATATTATAGACTAATGTAGAATCTATTTTTTTTAATTTCCTAGAAATATATCCTCTAATCATAAAAACACCAACCTCATCATCTAATGAAAATTTGCATCAATGGATAATTTGAAAAATTTTACTTCTGGTGGAGTCTAGTATATTGGAAGGTGCACAGACTTCTGAGTCAGTCTTGGATTTTAATCCTTGTTCTGACACAGACCTTGGTCAAGTTATTTATTTCTCAGAAATGTGATTTTTTTTTCAGCCATAAAAATAGCACAATATCATCCAATAATAATGGCTATGCTGTAGAATTGTTCTGGTTGAGATGTGAATATGAAGTAGCTGATGGTCTTAATTTGAATTCTCCCAGATGTAGACCCCCCAAGTCAGGGATTTGAGTGAAATTAGTTGACTTGGGAAGTTCAGGGAGTTACAGTAAGGAAGTAGAGGACATGATTGAGTGACAGGGAAGAAACCAATAAAGGGTACACGGGTGAGCCAGCTACACAAAGGACACCAGGGGATTAATTCTGTGGGGAAACTCTGGAAAAGTGGTATAAAGCATCCACCTTAGAATTATTTCACCCAAGGGGCTAGAAAACTGAGATATTAATACACTAACTGGTAGGTCATTGGCTGAAGACTGCTTTCAGGGATATTAATTCCTTAGCACTTTATTTCTTTAAATTTATTTTATTTTATTTTTTTTATTTTAGAGGGAGAAAGTAAGGGAGAGAGAGAGAGAGAAAAACATCAATTTATTCTTCCATTTATTCATGCATTCATTGGTTGACCCTTGTATGTGCCCTGACCGGGGTTCAAACCTGAAAACTTGACATATTGAGATGATGCTCTAACCCGGCCAGGGCCTCCTTAGTATACTTTATCCTGTACCTGCATAGAGCTGGAAGAGGAGCACTGAAGCACAGGGATGCAGTACTGGCAGCTGGAATTTCAACAGAGCATGCTGAAAAGTCCATAGAATGGGGGATGGGCACTAATGTAGCTTCTATACTAGTATAGTGATTTCCCAGGGTTCAAGAAAAGATATCTATGAAAATAAAAATTTAAATTTACTTCTCACTAGAAGATGTTATTATTGAATACTATACCTTTCCCTTTATAACATACTTTGACTCCTGAATTAGTGTATGGCTAAACTGCTGTAAAAAAAAAGAGACTGAAAAATACAGTGGTTTGAAAGAAAAAGAGAGACGTGTCTTTCTCACATAATAAATAATCCAGAGCTCAGTGGAACAGATCTATACTACTGAGATTCAAGATTCAGATTCCTTTTGTCTGGTTGCTCTACAACCTATGAGCATAATGTTTTTGTTTGCGTAGTGAAAATAGAATGTGCCATGTTTAAGTTCTAGCCAATGGGAAGCGGAAAGGAGTGGGGAGGAATGTATGTCCACCGTCTCAGGCCTAGACAAGATCTGGCACACAACTTTCTCGCTCATGTGAAGAGAACTTAGTCACAAGGCCATATCTGACTTCAAGGGAGTTTGGGAAGTACCAAGAGCTGGGCAATCAGTAATCAATCATTGTGGGCAAAGGGAGAAAGGGCTTTTGTGAATTACCAGCCCTCTTGGCCATATCTTGATAGTATAGTATTTATTTGAGGCTTGATTCAGCTTCTTGTGAATCTCACCAATCACAGAAAGAATACAGGATATAAACCTGTCAAGTGCTCTATCATCTTTTGCTGAAATCGAGTCACAGAGCTATTTACATACTAATGACAAGGGCTTGGATTTTTACCATATCTCTCTTATTCATTCAACCATATACCAATACTTACCTAGAACTATTCCTGCCCTCCCTCATATTTTTGCACATTTCTATTCTTCAGTGTTTTGATATTTTAGTAGTATATACTCAAATTGAGGCTTGCATACTTTTTTTCCCCCTCTGTTTTACTGCTTGTTGAATAACTTCTACTATTTAATTAATTACAAAAAGAAAAGTGAAATGGGAATGAATGATAGTAACCTCAGGGAGTTACACAATTCTATACATAATAACTTCATGAAAAGAATTTTAGAAAGTGAAAAGTCTGAAAGTCCACAGTATACTTATACATTACATGAGGGATTCTATTCTCAGAGTTACAAAAAAAGAGTATGTAATTTCTAGCTATTTTTAAGAAAATGCTGCTTTTCTTGAATCTAAGTCACCCAGACAGAAGGTGAGGGTTTTCAAAGGTGCTGGGGCCCAGGGCCAGAGGCCTCTGCTGCCTGTTCCTTGCATGAGGGATGGGTCTACTGCTTTTCTGTAGTGACCTGAGCAGGTGGTTGTGCAGTCAGTATGATTTAAAATCCCAGAGCTGGTCTCAGTAAATTCTTAAAGCAGAAGACGAATGAGAAGTCTTTAGCCATTTAATCACTGCACCACTATGTGATGTACATGTGACCCATGGCAAGGCTCTCCATTTATTATTTGTTAGGTGCTCCTTTGGAGATGGAGAAGAAAGAGGAGGGTGGAGGGTGGAGGGTGGCAGTGGGAGGGGAGGTTGTTTTAGGGGCATCATGGGAAAAAGCAGGTTCTTCACCCTTGGCCTCTGGTGAGGCCACTGAGAGCTCATGAGAAGAGGGAAAGTTAGGCGGAACTTTCCTTTCTAGAGGGGAATCTTTGCCTTTTTATTAAGTCTGAGAAGCAGGGGACTACTGCAGTGTGCTTCTTTTTTTTTTTTTTTTTTTTTTTTTCATTTTTCTGAAGCTGGAAACGGGGAGAGACAGTCAGACAGACTCCCGCATGCGCCCGACCGGGATCCACCCCGCACGCCCACCATGGGGCGAAGCTCTGCCCACTAGGGGGCGATAATCTGCCCATCCTGGGCGTCGCCATGTTGCGACCAGAGCCACTCTAGCGCCTGAGGCAGAGGCCACAGAGCCATCCCCAGTGCCCGGGCCATCTTTGCTCCAATGGAGCCTTGGCTGCGGGAGGGGAAGAGAGAGAGAGACAGAGAGGAAAGCGTGGCGCAGGGGTGGAGAAGCAAATGGGCGCCTCTCCTGTGTGCCCTGGCCGGGAATCGAACCCGGGTCCTCCGCACGCTTGCAGTGTGTTTCTAAAGTCACAAGTTGTTGTCTAAACAAGCCAGTGAGAGACACCCTCCCCCCCCATACACACACACACACACACACACTTGCCCTTCTAATGATGAGCAGGCTCTTTCTCCTAGCAATGACAGCTTGCACATAGTGGGAGCTTTGCCATCTTGTGACAGTTTAGAATAATTTCTAGTCAAGTGATTGATAAAACTCTAATTTAAGCCCTGCAGTTTAGGGGAATTGATGCGTGGAATATGAAAATGTGATATTTTCAAATTTTGTATAAAATCTGAGGATCTCATAGATATATACAATTTTCTTTATAATCATGAATATTTAAGAATTGGCTAATCTCCACTTTATGAGCGCAGTATACTTTGTTTAATATTCACCTATCTGCATCTCTAATTTACCCAGACTACCAAAACAAATTTCTCTTCCTCACAAGCTATTGCATTAAAGAAGAATATTTGTGATTCTTTGTCCTAACCTTATTTTGTGTTGTTTTAGTTATAACTGTGTGTATTTAATTATATATCTATCACATCAATGGCATGAAATGTCTTGGGAGGATGGAAAAACGTAACTTTTTATTCCTAGGAACAAGCTTTGCTTACTGTTAATACTCAATAAGTGTGTGTTGATACTATTATAATTTATAAACAGATGTGTGTTGTGTGTTGATACTATTATAATTTATAAACAGATGTCTCTTCCTTTACTTGGCTTCTTAAGGCCCATTCATTCATATGAAGTGTCTAAGGATATTTTACAGAACTATCTAGATTTCTATACATGTTTTTAAATGTTAAGTCCCACCTAATCTGCATATGCTATATGAGTTTCATTTCTGTGAATATTCAGTTGTACAACACAAATTCCTAAGACATTACTTTGGAAATTCAGAGATTTAGGATTTGGAGGGAGCAGCCTGAGATGATGAGTTTATAGAAGTGTATATAGAAACTCTTTTAAACTTGTTGAACTCAACCTTCTACTTCTTTCTAAATAATTTACTGGCGGTGCAGGATTCCTTTTCCCCTCAAATGAGATACTGCCTCACATTCTTTGTTACTATTTGAAACACAGTTGCTCTCTAATAGTTCATTCTTAACATTTCAGAGGAGCTTCAGATGCTTTCCTTATGTTTGTTAATCATAAAGGCATTATGAAACTTTTCCAGACAAACTCCACCTGGCTTCTTCCTGTTTGGTCTTTCCATAACCCTGATTACTCAGCTTATGTTTGTGTACTTTTATGCTTATGTTTGGAAACTTGCACATCAGTAGAGAGAACTTTTAGTTAGGGTTATCCAGCATCAACTAAAGTAATAGTACATATGAGATGCAATTGTTGCCATTGCCTGGCACTAATTAGAATAAATCAAATAATGAACCCATTAGAACGCTCTTATGAAATATCACAAGCTTTGGAGACCTCTCAGTAGTCCCTGCTCAATATTGGAAAAGCATTTAATGCTACTCTAAAACATTATGACTTGCAGTTTAGGTTTGAGATACTTAATTGAGTAAGCAAAGTTCTAAGTGGAAACCTGATATATAATACTTTTTGGCCTTTCAAAGATAAAAATCGCAGAACCATAGAATATTCAGAACAGAATCTTAGATCTGAAATCAGTTGAACTTTAATCTCTGAAGTTCTAATGATTCTTACAGATTATCTTATAAAGGGCATCTGTTTAGTTGGCTTATAAAGTTTGTTAAGAATCTTAATTTTGAATGACACTAGGAATTTCTATTACTATAGGCAGAACATGATTGAGAATGAACAGTTCTATATGCTAGTTATTTTGTTTTGCAAATATTAAATCAAGGCATTTTATTTCTACCTCCTTACTTAAATTATTTCTCATTCATAGCCTTCTACTTCTAAAGCTGAGTCTTGAGAATTAGAGGTTCAGGATAAGAGGGCAGGCACCGATTTCTTTAAAAAGAAAATAGGGTTGAAAGCAAGGCTTGTGGAGTTAGGAGTCCCTCCCCACCCTTACCCCTATCTCTTTTAAAGTCTGGAAAACTTGGGTCATAGTTTTCCCATAGTGAAGAGAAGATATCTCTTCCCCTGTGACATCTGAGCCATTTCCTTCTCTGAGCTTTCCTGGAAGAGGAGGAGGTGTATTAAGTTTTCATTTAGGATCTGAAAAACGTTGCCGTTTGGGCTAATCTAGACTAAGATGGGATTCAATACCAACAAATTGAATTTGGCTGTTCGGTGTGGCTGGGGGAGTCCTCACAGTTCACCCTTCTTGGACCTCTTTCCAATCTCATGTAGCATAAGTAGAACTCAGGAGTTCTTGAACCTTCCAAATGGAACTTGCGAAGCAGCTAAGTTGAGGGCCAGTGGGCCTGCCTTATGTCCCAGTTTGAGACTGTCCTAATTTACTCCAGTTGTTCCAGTGTAACTGTCATAGATCTTCCTGTCAATAAATTTTATTGTGAACCTAGCCACGGAACCTACTGAGGTGGAGGTGGTTCTGAAGCAGAGGCAGGAGGTCCTCTGCCGGGCCAGATGGTTGGATGTAGGAGTTGTCAGAGATGTGGGGAGCTCTACAGCACTGCTGAGAGCTGAGGTGGGGCTTCATTAACCAGAGAATGCTACCAAGTTTTTAGTGAGCTAAGAGACCAGATCAGGGATGATTCCAGCAAAAGCAGTTAGTCACAAATGCCAGCAGGGGAAGCAGCGCCCAGGGGGGCCTGGACCTGGTTCTCTGTCTACGGCATTCCAGGCACCATCCAGACACTAGCATGGAGAGCAGAGGTGTGCATGGACGTGCGCATGCGCTAGTACGCAGGAATGTGGTGGAAAGCTAAGGAATCTGCACTTCTTTTCTAAATAGGTCAGAACATTCCCTAAAGGGACTATTTCAAATACAGTGGTACCTTGAGATAAGAATTTAATTCATTCTGTAACCGAGCTCGTAAGTCAGTCAACTCGTTTATCAAACTGCTGATACTGGACCCGTGCGCCAATGTGCCAACTAGCGGCAGCTTCCTGAATCAGGATTTGTATCTCGGAATTTCGCTCAGATCTCGAATAAAAATATGGACCGAGTCGCAGTTCGTATTTAAAAAAAAATCGTATGTTGGTCTGTTCGTATTTCAAGGTACCACTGTACTGAATGGAGCTAAGTTTTAAACAGTCTTGAGGAAAGTTTAATTTCCTTCCCTCTAACCAGCTGATAGAGGCTTGTAAGGAAGTTCAGAGCAGTTTCAATCAAATTAAATAATTATATTTTTCTTTGCATGTACAAGTTGCTATATGTAGGCATTCGTGATCCCACTAAATACATATAAAAGCAGTGTAGTATGTTGATTAAACAAATGGCCAAAGGAGTCAGTCATCTTGGGCCCAATCCCAGTTCTGGCAATTATAAACTGTATGATATTGTACTAGTTATATAACTTCCTTAAGATTTTGTTTTTCCATGTTTATAGTGGGGATGATAAGGATGCCCAACTCTGGATGGTATTGTGAGAATTCAATGAGATGTATGTACTGGGTACATGATACACCCTCAGTGAATGTTAGCAATAGTTATTATTATTCTCATAGTTATAGTTCTCTATCTTATAAATTATATAACTTATAAGTACATATATTTGCATAAATCCTACCTCTACCAATAGGATTCAAGTTCCTTAAGGGCATTGGTGTTTCTCTTATTTGTATGCACATGTTAAGTTCTCCATGTACTAAAGATTATCAATAAATATCCTTCTCACTGTTGACCATAGGAGGCTCAAGTTCTTCATAATACAGTACAAGTCATTTTTTATTTTCTCTTTCACCGTCAGTATCTAGTACATCAGTAAATATTGTGTTTTTTGTCTCCAAAATGCACTTCAAATCTATTTACTTCTTTCTATTACCACTCTATTTCAAACCACTATAATCTTGCACCCAGATTCCTGCAATAGTCTCCTCATTTGTATTCTCTTTTCCTTTATTGGTCCTCTCCAATCTTTCTTTCTTTCTTTCTCTTTCTTTCTTTCTCTCTCTCTCTCTCTCTCTCTCTCTCTTTCTTTCTTTCTTTTTTCTTTTTTTTACAGCAAATGCCTTATAGATAAATCAGACCACATCACTCTCTTGTTTAAAATACTTTAAGGGCTATCCTTGTCTTAGAATAAAACCTACCATTTTTTAAACCATAACCTATAAAGTCTTAAATTAGGAGTTATAAATTTAAACTCCCATACAAAGAGGCCAAATTGGCTACATAAATGAATGAAAAAGGCTGGGTTTGGACAGCAGCGAACATGAGGTCATAGGCCTGTCTCAAAGGGGTAGATCCAAATAATGGTTACCATGTAAGAATGCAGGCCCACTGCTGACAGATCTTTAAAACATTTTAAAAATCCAGAAATTATTATGTGATATTGCCTTATTTTCAACTTTTTGTCACTAAACACACACACACAGACACACATACGCACACGCACACACACACACAGCTATGGACCAAATAGAGGCCTGAGAAAACATGGCTGGTCTATTACGCAGCTTTCCACACTTCTCCCATGCTGCGTTGTTTCCTTCTTCATGTTTCTTGAAGGTGCTGTTGGACACGCTAGTCCCTCTGCTGGATTACTCTTTCCTTCTGTAGTTTGCCTAGCCTTCTTATCCTTCAGGTCTCAGTATAGAAGGACAGTTTCTTAAAAGGGCCTTCTTTTACAAGACTCCCTAACTCCATCTAGGTTACCTAGAGAGAACTTGCGACAAGGATTGTGTAGTCAGCTTTATTTGCTAGGTCCAATCCCAGGGCAGTGAGGCTCTGAGAAAAGGGCAAGGAGGAAGGATGGGAAGCAATGCAGAATGAAGCATCACGCCCTGGCCGGTTGGCTCAGTGGTAGAGTGTCGGTCTAGCGTGCGGAGGACCCGGGTTCGATTCCTGGCCAGGGCACACAGGAGAAGCGCCCATTTGCTTCTCCACCCCTCCGCCGCGCTTTCCTCTCTGTCTCTCTCTTCCCCTCCCGCAGCCAAGGCTCCATTGGAGCAAAGATGGCCCGGGCGCTGGGGATGGCTCTGTAGCCTCTGCCTCAGGCGCTAGAGTGGCTCTGGTCGCAACATGGCGACGCCCAGGATGGGCAGAGCATCGCCCCCTGGTGGGCAGAGCGTAGCCCCTGGTGGGCGTGCCGGGTGGATCCCGGTCGGGCGCATGCGGGAGTCTGTCAGACTGTCTCTCCCTGTTTCCAGCTTCAGAAAAATGAAAAAAACAAAACAAAACAAAACAAAAAAACAGAATGAAGCATCACAATGCTGGCTGCTCTCTGTGACAAGCCATGAAGAGACACAGTTGAGTCGCAAGGTGTGTATGGATACACATCTGTTCTGTTAGGTACTCTGTGGGGATTACCCACATGGATCTTTTTATGTTAGCATCTTGGATGGGGAATTCTCAGACAACATAAGTGGTATAGATGTGCTCATCAAACCTACTGAAAACTGGCCTGTGGTAATCAATTTGCAGTACAGGTTATCTTTTTTCCTCATTCAGAGCCAGGCCAAGGTGGATAAGACTTCTTCTTCTTCTTCTTATTTTCCTATGTGTATAATTTTTTTTTTAAGTCCAAGCTTTATTCAGAGGCTTAGTTTCAGATCCTAATCCCTGGGAATTGAGGTGTCATATCTGTTCCATTGCTACCTGACCATTAAAATCTATTGGTTTCTGAGACTAACACACACACTCTAGGGACCTCATTGTTAGTTTACACTCACTGCCCTGGTTTTCAAATCTCCCTTTGTTTTTTGGCTCTTGGAGGTTTCACATAGTTTCTTTCATACTCAGCTAGGTTTCAAAAAGAATGTTTGCAATATTTTAGCTAGCATTTTAAGGTAATTTGTTGTGAAGAGATTTTCAGGATTTTTGGACTATTGTCCAGTATTTTTGGATACAGAAATCACATTAACATCACGCATTTGTTGGTTTGATTTTTGCCTCTCTCTCCCAAGAGACAGTGCAGGAATCTTGCCTGTTTAAATCCTGTCTTACACAAAGTGTTTGGTACATAGTTGGCACTCAGGACATATTTGGAGGAAGGAATCTTGATCCTGTGAATGTGGAACATGAGATGTAACTTTGCTCTAAGTTCCAGAGCATGGTGACTCTGTTGTTACTCAGCTCTGTCTTCCCAGGGAATTTAATACAATTTCAGGAATAGAGAGGGTTTTTAAAATAAGTATTTGGTGGTTAATTTATCTTTATTTTTGTAAAAGTTCAAAAAATAAGAAGGATCTTTAACTTTAGTTATTTTAGTTATGTTAAAATAAATATTTACAGTATTTTGTACCAAGTGTTTCCTGATCCCTGAAACTATAAGCAACTTTCCCTCCATATATTTATCATAGCTCTTCTTGCTTTGCCTATTTTATGGTGTACCTGCCTTAACTTCATTACCAGAGTCTCGAGGGTGGTTCTTGTCTGTATTATTGGTTTTTAATTCTCTAGTGCCTGTGGGGTTTTTCAGTGTCAGCACTATTGACATTTTGGCTGGATCATTCTTTTATTGGGGCAGCTGTTTAGTGAGTTGTAGGATATTTAACAGCATCGCTGGCCTCTTCTCACTGGATGCCAATAGCATTCCTCAGTTGTGACAACAAAAAGGTCTGCAGATAAAATCAAATGTCCGCTGAGGGACAAAAAATGGTCTCCCTTGAGAATCATCACTTTAAGAGTGCCTTACAGAGAGAGAGCTCCCCATTTGTTCATTACATAAATTCTATAGCAGATTTTGATTGACCCCCACAAAGACAAACATGGAGTGTCTGTTTTGTTGAGAACACTGATCTGGAGTTGGACCATCCTCTTGTTTGCAGGTCTGAATCAGCACCAGGATGAGCTCTGCTCCTGCCACCACGCATTGTCAGCTCCCTCCTTGAAGCCAGACTCTCATTCCCATCTACTTATTTATAATCTGGAAACATCTGGAGGTTGATAGGTTTGGTGTGTAGCTCAAGTTCACTGCTTCCATAATGCATGTATTCATTCTCTGATAAATACTGTCAGCTAAACTGACATTCTAATGCACTTGCTTTACAGATGAGAGAATTTCTAAGCATGTGCAGACATAGATTAGAATATTATTTGTTGGAATGAATGAGCAAAGTTTGGCCTTAGAACTGTAATATTTGTTTTTCCATTAGCAAGGACACAACTAATTGAATCAATTTTTGAAAAGAAACAGTGCTGCTTTCCCATTTTTACCTATTTTATAGTTTTTTTTCTTTTTTCTTTTTTTCTGAAGTGAGAAGCAGGGAGGCAGAGAGAGAGACAGACTCCTGCATGCACCCCACCGGGATCCAACTGGCATGCCCACCAGGGGCGATGTTCTGCCTATCTGGGGCATTGCTTCGTTACAACAGGAGCGATTCTAGTGCCTGGGGCGGAGGCCATGGAGCCATCTTCATTGCCCCGAGCCAACTTTGCTCCAATGGAGCCTTGGCTGCAGGAGAGGGAGAGAGAGATAAAGAGAAATGAGAAGGAGAAGGGTGGAAAAGCAGATGGGTACTTCTCCTGTGTGTCCTGGCTGGGAATCGAACCAGTGACTTCCACACACCAGGTGGATGCTCTACCACTGAGCCAGCTGGCTAAAACTATAGTGTTTTTAACAGTTTAGAATTAGGTATAAAAATATAAACAATAAATTATGTTTTATAAAAATATGTTTATGTTAGAAACAAAGCTTATAATAGGTAACATATTTGACCCTGGTTGGTTGGCTCGATGGACCGAGTGTCAGCCCAGCCTGCGGAAGTCCCAGGTTCAATCCTTTGTCAGGGAACAAATGAGAAGCAACCATCTACTTTTCTTCCCCTCCCTCTTTTTCTTCTCTCTCTCCCCTCCCACAACAAGTGGCTCAATTAGTTCGAGCATCAGCCGAGGTGCTAAAGATACCTCAGTTGGTCCGAGCATCAGCCCAAGATGGGATGGCTGGGTGGATCCTGGTCAGGGTGCATGCAGGAGTCTGTCTCTCTTTCTCCCTCTCACATAAAAACAAACAAACAAACAAACACAACCCCCCCCCCAAATACCAAGTAACACATTTTAGGTAACAAATACAATTTTAGGCAATGAAAATTATTTTAAATAATAAAAATTGATGGTGGTGATCCCCAACAGTGCTATTGCGTTCTCTTCCCTTTCATTCTCCATTCCCATACATAGAGCACTGGCTCCCCATCATCTTATGAACTCTGACTGGCAGCTGTGCTGGTGGTAATGCTGCTGCTGGTGGTGACGGTGGTGAAAGGTACAGACTGGTGGTGGGGTGTGTAGATGAAATACCATTATCTTCACTTGACAACTGAGAAAATAGGCGCAGAGGGATTAAATCATTTTAAAAAATCATTTCACTAGTTGAGGTCAGAGCAAAGTATCCTTTTTCCCAGAGTTCTTTCTATTAAAAGACATATTCAGATAGTGATGTCATATTCCAGATATAGCTGAGGAAGTGCAGCAAGTATTTTTTTTGTCCCCTATCGCTTTAGTTCAGCAGCAGTATAGTGGCTGGAACCTTTCCTCAGGTAAACCCTACAGGTGAAAATACTTCCTCAAGGCAGCTCACAAAATGTCCATGCAGAACCTAAACACAATCTGTGGCTTAGAGGAAAAATGTCACAGGAGAAACAAATGCAATGATGTAATGTGAATAATACTGATATATGTTATGAAGACCGAAGAATAAAAAAGTAGAGCCTGACTAGGTGGTGGAGCAGTGGATAGAGTGTCAGTCTAGGACACAGAGGACCCAGCATCGAAATCCCTAGGTCCCTAGGTCCCTAGCGTGGGCTCATTCAGTTTGAGTGCGGGGTTGCTGGCTTGAGCGTTAGGTTATAGATATGACCCCATGGTCGCTGGCTAGAAGCCCTGGGCCACTGGCTTGAGCCCAAGGTCGCTGGCTTGAGCCCAAGGTTACTGGCTTGAGCAAGGGGTCACTGACTCAGCTGTAGCCCTCTGGTCGAGGCACAAATAAGAAAGCAATCAATGAACAACTAAGGTGCCACAATGAAGAATTGATGCTTCTCATCTTTCTCACTTCCTGCTTGTCCTTACAATCCCTTTCTCTCGCAAAAAAAAAAAAAAAAAAAAAAAAAAAAAAAAAAGAATAAAAGAGTAAAAAAAAAAAGCATGGAAAGCAACATCACCATAGTTCATTTTGAAGAATCATGCAAAGATGGTCTTTATGTTTTTCTTATGAGCAAATAGTAAAAGGAATTCAACTAATGAATCTGAATGCCAGACTCTCATCAGACAAAATTCAGCTGTGTTTGTTTGTTTAATTATTACATTATCTTGAGGCAAATTTATTGACATCCTGAGTAGTAACAAGAAAGGCAAGTTATACAAAACATTGGTCTTCAAGTCTCATCTCAGTAAAATACTGTAAAACCGCCCTAGTGAAAAAATGATTTTAAATAATTTAATTTTTTTCTATTAGGAAAACATCAATTAAAAAATTTAGACAACATAGGGAAAGATAACCTGTAATTATTATGGTTTATATATTTCTGATGTAAATATGCACATACACATATATACATATATATGTATGTTTTATGTATTTCTGTAGAAATACAAATGCATGGTGTGAAATGGAACATCTATATGTATAGCATATCTATGTAACCTAATTCCTGTTATTCAATGAGATAATTAAATAATTCATTAATGCTATTTATTACATGCTGTTTTCACTTTCAGTGAATTTCTTTTCAATTCATTAAATAATTTAATATTCTTTTTTAGTATTATTTATAATAGTTGAAGAGTCAACAAGAAATTTGCAATTTTATTATGAAGTTCATTTGTTTTTTAAAAAATTACTTCTTTGTAATATTTATTTACTGTTTTATTATCTCACTCTACCTAAAAATTCCAATTTCTACATTTATTTTTACATTATATTTATTTAACACTAGGTTTCTTAAAGAACTTTCTTCATCATTTTATCTTGTGGTTGACTTACCTCATAGTGCTCAAGTTAAGAGACTGAAAGGGAAGTGTCAAGGTGCAAAATTTTTAGATATTTCATCATTTCAAATAGTTTCCTATCCTTGATTATTTGTTCCAGCTCTCCCAGGAGGTAAATTATTATCCCATTATCAGATGAAAGCAGTAAGGAAAGCAAATATTAGGCATATGAGGGCCTGCTCAGCTATAAAATGGATACCAAATTCAAATATTTCCGAGCATTTCTACCCTGGATGTTTTATCCTGAGTGTTTAACCCTTGTGATGACATTTCCTGTTCCTAATCACCTCTGTTGGTCTACAGCTTTTGCTTTCTTGATATATTTTAGACATCTTGCATTTTTTGGTATTTTCTCTTTTATTATTAGATAGGCAGAAAAATATGTTGATAAATTTTTGTTGATGAAAACAAGATAAAGCCTTTTTCTCTAGTGGTTTTAGGACTAATTTGCCTCAGGCAGGCCTTTCTAACTCACTTTTTTTCTTGTTCAACTTTTTATCTCAGTTGTTATTAGTTTGTATTAATCTTATGAATCCAATTGTCTTACTATCTCATAACGTCAGTGAAATTCCATGTGACTTCCATGTGGACTCAGGTGGATCCTAAGAGTTCAGCTTATATAGCTATTTTAAGACGACAGTTGTATTAATAGTAAATAATTAAAATAATAACTAACATTATTGAATATCAACTTATGTGCCAGATAGTAAGTCTTATTCTGAAGATACTTTATTATAGAAAAAGTAAACTTATATGAAGGTAGAGAGAGTAGAATAATAGTTGCCCAATACCCAGCTTCAATAATTTTCAACTTATGGCCAATCTTGTTTCATTATCTTCTTACCCATTTCTTTTCCTCTCCCTACACTGGGATTATTTAGAAGTAAATCTCAGACACTGTATGATTTTACCTGTAAATATTTCAGAGGGTAAGGACCCTTACGCATTACATATTGATGACCTTGAATAAATAGACAACCAGCTATTTCTCCAGCAAAATGAGTTTATTTGGAAACAGCAAAGAATTGCAATTTTGGACATTCGGTCTAATCAGAAACTACCCCAAGTCCAGAGAAACAAAGGAGAAGACTGCTCTTTCATGGACTTGGAAGGGGCGATTGTAAATGAAGAGTCCATTGGAGGAAACTGAAAGTTCAAAGTATAGTGACTTTTCACTGGCTGTGATTATGGTTCTATAATAACTTTCAAGATTAAGTTCTAGTAACCCACTTTCAAGCACATAAACAAGGAAGTAGGAATTTTAAGGTCTGATATATGCATGTAAATGCTCATTTTACTCAGGTAAAAATATTATAATCTTATAACAAAAAAAATTTTGGCTTTTTTGGGCAACTGTTGGAAAAATAAATAATTCAATTGAAGCTTTTATTAATAAATGTGGGTGTGATAGTTTTTACGTTATTTGTAATGGGGACAAAGTTGTTATTGTATAGTGAACATTAAACAGATATTTAAAAATATGAGCACCATTTCTTTTAAAAGTTTATAAAATCTAAATAGATGTATAGCTAGTTTAATAGTGAGTGCAAGTATTTTCAAATAGTAAAGCCTAACTATAGTAAGTGTAACAGAATATCATTATGATACCAAAGATCTAGCTAATGTATAATGGTCCCCCCCCCCAAATATTTTCCTCATTGTTGGTTACATCTTTGTAAAGTTTTGGTTGTGAATGCATAGCTCATAAACATTTTAAAATTGCTTATCAAATCACAGACCAAAATTAAATTTTTAGAATGTAATTTTAGAATCTCATTAAGCAGTGAACTCATTCATCACAAAACATCACGCATTGTTTGTTCTAAAGAGAATACTGAATAGCTCATATCCTTTGCTTAAAAATAGACCTTTTTTTCCTCAAGCAATTATCTCTCTTCAGTCTAATTTTCTCTTCTCTGGCATTCAACAAGACTTCAGTTTCAATGGACTTTTATTTTACTATGTAACCATGAAATTTTGCCACCTTTTTTTTTCCCTATTTGCCTCAAAGCTGTGGAATTTTAAATATATATTTTGGTCAGAAGCATATATATTCAAGCAAGTGAAGTCTCTATGTTTTGATTCTCAGTGATCACTAAGAACCAGCTAATATGACTATTAAATGTAAGAGGCAGTGAGGTGGTTAAAACACAAATTTTGGGAACCAGACTCCCTTGTTCAAATTCTGGTTCTGCTATTTACTAGCATGTGACCTTGGTCAAGCTACTTAATAACTCTATGCCTCAGTTTTCTTGCTTGTAAAATGGAGGACAGAACTGTAATAATATAATAATACCTACTTCACTGGATTATTGTGAAAAGTAAGTGGGTAACTCTACTGGGCATATAGTTAGTGTTGTATAGGTGTTTTTTATTATTATCTTAGACTCTATTACTTTCCTTTGAAATTTAAAAAAAATTCAAAATAATTAGTTCACAATCTAAAAATTTTTTCTACAACTTGTAATATGTAGCCAAATAATGACTCTGTCCAGAGAGCCTAGAGGCATTTTTCATACATTTATAAATAATATACTCTGAAGTTTTCTTAATCCCTTCTTTAATCTTTTATATATTCATTTGCTCATTCAATCATTCCCATCTATTGCACACTTACTATGGCACTAAAGTTCTCAGTCAAGACAAATAGGAAACATGCTCTGCTATGTGGGAGCTTACACTTAAGTCTTAGAACCAAGCAATAAACAATAGCAGGGCATGTTTGTTTGGAAACTCTTCTTCTGATCCCTCCTCCTCTGAACATTGTTTTGAAGCAAATGTCTATTTTTCTCCTCACTGGTGTATTAAATAATTTATTGACTTTTTACTTTAAAAAAATCACCATGCCTGACAAGGTAGATGGTGGTGCAGGGGATAGAGCGTCAGCCTGGGATGCTCAGGATCCAGGTTCGAAATCCCGAGGTTGCCAGCTTGAGTGTGGGCTCATCTGGCTTTAGCACAGGCTCACCAGCTTGACTGAGGGGGTCTCTGGCTTGAGCGTGGGATCATAAACGTGACCCTTTGGTGGCTGGCTTGAGCCCAAAGGTTGCTAGCTTGAAGCCTAAGGCCACTGGCTTGAGCCAAGGTTCCTGGCTTGAGCAACGGTTCACTGTCTCTGCTATAGTTCCCCCAACCCCAATAAAGGCACATCTGAGAAAGCAATCAATGAACAACTAAGGTGTCACAACGAAGAATTGATGCTTCTCATTTCTTTCCATTCCTGTCTGTCTGTCCCTCTCTCTGACTCTCTCTCTGTCTGTCAAAAAAAAAAAAAATTAAAAAAAGTCACCATGCCTCTTTAAATGAACAATGCAGTAAAATTTTGTTTTAGAAATGGATGTAGAGATAATATGCCAACTCTCTTATTTAATTAATTTGCTTTTTTTCTCACTGATAACATTAATCTATCTTCTTATTAAAATGTTTCATTGACTAATCTTTGAAATTGGGAAATTTAGCTTTAGTTGTAAGTTTATCAGAAGTTTTCATAATGTTCACCTTAAGACTGTGGGAAAAGGATGCCACTGAACAGTAATGTATTAATAATGCGTTAAAAAATCAGTTCCTTGTTGACTGTATACAAAACACAAATTTCTAAAAGTTCTTAATGGCACCACTTCCTCTGTGGATTATGTAGGAAATGCTTTTGTCTGAATAAACATTCCTGTGGGGAAAGCCTTCAAAGTAAATTCACTTTATAAGAGAGATAGAGAATGTGTGTGTGTGTGGTGGGGGTAGGGTGTGGGGAGGTAGGTGTGGGGTGTGGGGGGGGCAAAGGAAGGAAATGAGAAGAGGCAGATTGTTGTGGAATACTGAATCATACAATCACATATCCCAAGTATAATTAAAGAACATAACCTGAAGGTAGCAAATATGAAGTATTTTATATATTGCTTATCAATATATTGTTTAAAATAAACTAATAGTAATGATGAACAGCTAATCCATTTAACCAAGGTTTAAAGACAACCATTGGTGGGGGACTAGGTTTTTATTAAAGAAAAAAAAAAATCCAAAAACATTGAAAACTGTTATTATCCGGATAGTCACGGAAGAAATAACTCTCACCATGTAGATGACATTATTTAGGCCAAGTGGGTTATCTTGACTTTGGTTACAAACTGCTCTGCTTCATTTTGGTTGGGAGACATCTGTAAAATGAACTCTGAGTAGGGGTAAAGTGAGCCCTTTTTAGTGAAGTGGTTTTCAACCTGGGGCTGTTGCATATAGGATATATGTTTGGGTTATGAGCATTTTCAAACAATAATCTCCCCAGATGCCACCCCTTTGTAATTTTTTAAAAAGTTCTCCTGGTGATTCTGAACTACTGTATTTCCCCATGTATAAAACGCTGCCATGTATAAGATGCATCTTAATTTGGGGGCTCGAAATTTGAAAAAATATGTATTACATAGAGTTATTGAACTCAAGTGTTATTCATCATAAAATTCATACAGCTCTTCATCACTGTCAAAACTCCCATCCATTAGCTTGTCCTCATCTGTGTCTGATGATGAATCACTGTCTTCATATATTGCCTCGTCCTCAGTTCCATCGATGGCATGTGAAATGCCACACTTCTTAAATAAATCAACAACCACTGTATAAGACACATCCAGTTTTTAGACCCCAGATTTTTTAAAAAAGGGTGCATCTTCTACATGGGGAAATACGGTATCTCATAGCCTAGTCACATACTTCCGTCTCCTGTCAAAACCCACTTTTTAGGACTTGGGAATAAATTGTTTCTAAAAGATCCATTAGTGTTCTAGAGAAGTCAGTTAATCTCATATAAGAATGCTTTCATCTTAATAGAAGTCTTTTTTTTTTTAATCAAGGTTGGCGCAGACCCAGAAAGACTAAGAATCTGAACAAATACAATTTTATATGTGAATAGTAGTAAATAAATTAAGAGGAGAAAATGAATGCTGTTAGTGTGGTGGCTGAGATGGGAAGAACTGAGACATTTTCTAATGGATTAAGGTGTTGGGGGTCAGCTAACCTTGGAGATGAGGGTCCTTTATTTAAAAAGGATGCACACACACACATGCGCGCGCGCACACACACACACACACACACACACACACACACACACACACACACTCCTTGTGAAAAGTGGTAGCCTTCCCTACCAGGGAGACGTTAGGGTTAATCAGCATATAAGCCACTAATTGAAAACATGCAACACTTAAGATATTAATTTCATGCCTTTAAATGTCTCCTTGGTCCAATTTCAGTTTGTATGTCAAAAAAGGGTTTTCTTTAAAGTAATAAATTGATCTCAGAAAGACGGGTCACCTTTATAATGGTATTGGTGAGATTTTTGTCAGAGCAATGTTCTAGTGTGTTATGCAATATTGGGGTGTGTGTGTGTGTCCCTAAAGTAGTTAGCAGTTGCTAAAAGGATCTCTCTCAGTTCTTCTTACTTATGTGTTAATTTCACATAAGTAATTAGTAAGACAGTTCCAAGAATTAGTTAACACTTTTTTTTCTATGTGTTCTAATCTGGGAAGATTTATACTATATTATTATATAGAATAAAGCAAATTAAAATTTCTTGAGACATTCTTCATGTTGGAGTTCAGGGCAGAAGTGACCCTTCTCTGGCTTTGGAGGCTGGAGGGTTAATGGTGAGGCAAGGCTGGCAGGACTGGAGGTGTCTCCGGTCCTGGTTTTCCTGGGGTGTGCTCCATTTCTTACTCTAAATGAATGACCTGAGCGAGAATGCTAAGATTTTCTTTCTTAACTTCACTTTGTTCAAAACACAATGTTACATGCAGTCCTTCATGGTAACTTATTTTTATAACATTCAGGTATATAAGCTGGTCAGGTCCAATAAGACTGGGTCAGTCACCTAGCTATGAATATAACACATCAATATAAAAACTGGAAATAATCTGTTACTGTGACTTTTTCCAACAATTGAGATACACTTTTAAAAACTTTTTTAAAATTTAAAAACATTTATCTAAGAAAGCCTGGGAAGAGTCTTGTATTGATAAAATGCTCTACTTAAGACAGCTGCTGCTCTTTGATTCTTTTCAGATTTTAAAACTTAAGTCCCAAGTCACAATCTGTATTTAAGAGCTTCAAATAATAATTACTTCTAAAGTCCTTAAAAGGGGCTGCCGGTTTCCCTGCAATCTTTTACAGGGCAAGCCGAGCTATATCCACTGATAACCCAGCTGCCGAGGAACTGAGTAAAGCCGGCTCCAAACTTCTCAGCTGTTGACAGGCTTGACTTGCTGAGAACACTGGTTAAATATAGCACGCGCAAGCCAGCTCCTCAACAAAGTCATTGCTCTGCCGGTGTTGTGAAGGGAGCAGAAGACGGGAAACCTAATCTCAGAACCCAACAACACCTAGCAACAGTTGAAAAAACTTTTAAACAAAAGTCTGGGTGGGAGATAGACAACAGCTTCCAATTTCTGCTGATCAGGATTTCAGGGAGAAGAAGCTGCTTTCCCCTTCTCTCTACTCAGTTTCCTGCATGATTCCAGCTATTGGCTAGTCCTGGAAAAGAAAGTGGGAAAAGCTTTTTCCTCTGTATTCTTTTGGGCTGGATAGTTTTCCAGGACTCCAGTCTCTCTTGGGCTGTGGGACAAGCCACTGGGTTCTTCAAAGGATAAGCTACCTCCATAAAGGACATACCTTTGGTTAAACAAGCTGCCATCAGGTAAGAGCAAAATAAATAGTTACTTACACTTTTAAGAAATTTCTGCTTCCGTAAGAAGAGAGTTCTCTCCGATTCTGTGTTGTTGTTTCCTTTGATTCTTACTGTTCTACTGTGTGATAACACATTTAGGAATTATGATAATCATTGTGAATTATTTTTAAAGGACCAGAAACATCATGTCTTTCTCAGAATTATACTGCTTCTTTTTTTAAACACAAAGATTATGATGTTTTAATAGCCATCAAAATATTTAGCCAAGTTATCATTCTTCGGCAGGTAACAGAAATATGTGACAAAGGACGATTTCACAGTGCCTTTTACAATTAGGATGGCTAACCAATGGAAGGGGTATTTTCCCTACAGGCAAAATAAGTCATTATTGAAACTAGCTGAGCAGCTTGTGTGGTAAATGGAAGGAAGAGTTCTATATAGTGTTTGTGCTGCTGTACTTTTGACTTGCTGCTATCTGCTTTTCCCTTTGCCTGATTCTCTGATTACACTGGTACACATTGTGCTGCTGCTGACTTCATTACGTTACAGCCACCCCAAATGCTTCTGACTAGGCACAAAATATGCCTGGTATTAAATCGCCACTTTTGCCGTTGTTGAATACATACTACTCAGGATAATATTATTTTACATGAAAAATAAAGCCAAATTGAGTAATTGCTTGTGCAAGGATAAAACAGATTCTGATTTTTAAAACTAAAACTGAATTTATTAGAACAAATCTTTTCTTAAGTTGTATGAATGGGTGTATAGTGTGTTTATTATAGAGTGAAGGAGATGCTCCTTTCATCTGTTAGTATATTCTCTCCCCTTCCGTGAATTGTCATGCACTTTTCTCAGAATTGCTGAGAATTAACAACTTCACGATGGATCTGACAAACATTATGTCTGCACATTGGTGATGTGTTTACTGTTGACACCTGGTGTCTATAGTTGGGTTGGATTTGTATAAGAAGTTTTTTCCTTTAAATGAACATAATAATTTAAATGAATATTCTAATTTAAGGAGAATATCAAAGAAGATACAGATAAATATTTAAAAAAAATTATTTGAGTCTATTTTGTCAAGTTAAAAAAAGAAATTACCCAAGATCAGTTTTGAACATGTTGTTTGTTGACAAATAAGAAGGTATCAACCTTCTTTAGATGTTCCTATTTTTTAAAAAAGTAATTAAAGCTAATATATATCATATGTATAGGAAAGTGAAATAGTACATACATTAAATACATAGTATGTATTATGTTTTATAATAGATTATATGAAAAGTATAAATAAAGCTTCATATAAAAAGTAAATGAAGCTAGTTATATATAGTGAATGTATTTAAGTAATAGTGTGAAACACACTCAGGTAACCTTGGGTATCAGAGAATGGAACTCCTGGTGCCTTAGTGGTGATGAAGTATCTTCTTGAGTTTTTAAAAGTCAGAACAAAATGCTTTACATTTTTCTTGTTTTTATCTTAGGAAGGGTCACATTGTTGGCTTACAAATGTACATGTAAGGCCAAAATCTATTTTTTTTAAAAAAATCTCTGAGTCAAGGCTGTTTAAGATTGGGGAAGTTGCAAGTTAGTCCCTGGGATATTATTTTATTTAAAAAAATTATTAAATATATTAGGGTGACATTGGCTAATAAAGTTATATAAGTTTCAGGTGGGTAGTTCTATAATACATCATCTGTACATTGTACTGTGTTCACCACCCCAACTCAGGTCTCCTTTCATCACCATTTATTCCCCATTTACCCTTTACTACCTCCCCCAATCCATTTTCTCTCTGTAATCCCCATACTGTTGTCTATGTTTATGAGTGTTTTTTTCTTTGTCTAATTCCTTCACGTTTTCACGCAGCCCCTCAATCCCCTCTCCTCTGACAGCTGTCAGTCCGTTCTCTATATCTATGAGTATGCTTCTATTTTGTTTATAACTTTGTTCATTAGATTCGGCATATAAGTGAAGTCATATGGTTTTTGTCTTTCTCTGATTGGCTTGTTTCACTTAGCCTAATTCTCTTCAGGTCTGTCCATGCTGTTGCAAAAGGTAAGATTTCCTTCTTTTTCATGGCTGAGTAGTACTCCAACAAGCAAAAGTACCACCACAGTTTTTTTTAATGACGTTTTTAAAGTTTTTTTTTAAGACTTTATTCAATTTTTAGAGAAGAGGGGGGGGGAGGAGCAGGAAGCATCAACTCCCATATGTGCCTTTACCAGGGAAGCGCAGGGTTTTGAACTGGCGACCTCAGTGTTCCAGGTCAATGCTTCCACCGCAGGTCAGGCCACCACAGCTTTTTTATCTACTCATCTACTGATCTGATGAGCACTTGGGATGCTTCCAAATCTTGGTCATTGTAAACAATGCTGCAATGAATATAGTGTTTTGGGTTTCTTCAGACATATTCCTAGAAGTGGAATCACTGGGTCATAAGGCAATTCCATTTTTAATTTTTTGAGCTAACTCCATACTGCTTTCCATAGTAGGTACACTTATCTGTTTCCCACTAAAAGTGCACAAGGGTTCCCTTTTCTCCACATCCTCACCAGCACTTGTTGATTTATTGATGATGGTCATTCTGACAGGTGCAATGTAATATCTTATTGTGGTTTTAATTTGCATTTCTCTGATAATTACTGACATTGAGCATCTTTTCATATGCTTTTTGGCCACCTGTATGTCTTCTTTAGAGAAGTGTCTATTCAGGTCTTTGTCATTTTTTATTTATTATTTATTTATTTTTGTGGCAGAGATAGGGAGAGTCAGAGAGAGGGACAGATAGGGACAGACAGACAGGAAGGGAGAAAGATGAGAAACATCAATTCTTTGTTGCAGTTCCTTAGTTGTTCATTGATTGATTTCTTTTTTTTTTTTTTGATTGATTTCTAATATGTGCCTTGACCGTGGGACTTCAGCAGACAGAGTAACCCCTTGTTCAAGGCAGCGACCTAGCGCTCAAGCTGGTGAGCCTTGCTCAAACCAGAGGAGCCCGCACTCAAGCTGGCGACCTCAGGTTCTTGAACCTGGGTCCTCTGCATCTAGGCCGGCGCGCTATCCACTGTGCCACCGCCTGGTCAGGCTTTGTCCATTTTTTAATTGGATTGCTCCTTTTATTTTATTTTATTTTTTTTGGTTTTAAGTTGTGTAAGTACTTTATAGATTTTGGATATTAACCCCTTATCAGCTGTATCAATTAATCTACCATTAGTTCTAGGCATGTAATTTCTTTTGGAGTCAGTATAACAGGGTGTATATAACTTGAGTGCAGCATTTGGCCCTGAGTGAAAACCATGTTTCTAATGAATTGTAATTTTGAGGAGTATCATCCTTTATTTTTTTTCAAGCGATAGAGGGGGAGATAGAGAGACAGACTCCTGCATGTGCACTAACCAGGATCTACCCAGCAACTCCTGTCTGGGGCCTATGCTTGAATCAACTGACCTATCCTCAGTGCCCGGGGCCAATGCTCAAATCAATTGAGCCACTGGCTGTGGGAGGGGAAGAGGGAGAGAAGGGTTAGAGGAAGGAGGAAAGGAAGGGAGAAGGAAGCAGATGCTCACTTCTCCTGTGTGACTTGATCAGGTATCGGAATCCAGGACATCCATAGCCGGGCCGCCACTCTACCCATTTAGCCAACCAGCCAGGTCTGAGTATCATCTTTATGGCTATTAGTTTACACTTGAGAATCTAAAGTAGCTCATGGTAGGCCATGGACTTTCCTCCAGTATATGAACAAACTCTCCATGAACCATGCTGATTCTGTTCTGTTCATTCAATTCACATTTCTGTGTTATTTTGGAATCCCCCTTCTCCCTTTTACCATGAGAGTTGTTGGATTCCATTGCCATGTCTCCTGCCACACTAAGCCCTCCCCCTCCACCTTTAGTCTGGACTGTAACACTAGTGCTCTCCTCCTACCCCTCATTTCTATCCAAAGCACCTTGCTTTTGACCATGGGGTTAATTTTCCTAAAGTGTTGCTATGCTTGTCTCTTTACTTTTCAGTTATCTCCTGGGACTTGTTGTTGCTGCCAAATACCTAGGCTGGGTATTTTGAAAACCTTCCGTCATCTGGCACGTCCTTAACTTTTCTAGTCTCAGCTCCCACTATTCAACAACAAGTATTTGTCTCTTTGCTTCAGATACTTCAGATTTGGGGCCGTTCTCCAAACACACACACCACACAGAACGTTTCAATGTTCTCCCCCACCTGTTCTACTCCCTAGGCTTGGGACACCTTTCTTCCCTTTTCCTGTAGAGAATTTGTTTACTTTATAAAACCAGATCTGTGCCTTCCACTTTCACAACGACTTCCAAAACCATGCCCTGAAGAAGCGATTCCTTCTTAGTGTAGACAGTTTGGTGCTCTGTTTGAATTAGGGTAGTTTGGAGCAGGGTTTGCCTAAATTCAGAATAATTTTCTGAAGATGACTAGGTAGAAAGCATTGCCCTAAGTATCACTTGGCTTTAAAGCTTTCAGTCTCAGGCACATTGTAGATGTTTTATCAACACTTTTTTTTGTACAGAGATAGAGAGAGAGTCAGAGAGAGGGATAGACAGGGACAGACAGACAGGAACGAAGAGATGAGAAGCATCAATTATTAGTTTTTCGTTGTGCGTTGCGACACCTTAGTTGTTCATTGACTGCTTTCTCATATGTGCCTTGACCGCGGGCCTTCAGCAGACTGAGTAACCCCTTGCTCAAGCCAGCGACCTTGGGTCCAAGCTGGTGAGCTTTGCTCAAACCAGATGAGCCCATGCTCAAGCTGGTGAGCTTGTGGTCTGGAACCTGGGTCCTCTGCATCCCAGTTCGATGCTCTATCCACTGCGCCACTGCCTAGTCAGGCTTATCAACATTTTTGGCTCTAGGTTTCTGACACTGAGTGTGTGAGAAAGTATGGATAAATATAAAACCAAGAAAAAAAACTGTAATTGTGGGGAATAGCTTTCTATCTCAAATATTTCTTAAGAAAGGCTTCATAGTTTTCCTGTGCCTAGAAAAATTATAAATAATTGTAACTATGGTCATGTACCTGATTGACCTCTCGGAAGTGATTTACCTCTCGGAATGAATCATAAAAAGGGACATAGGAAGACTACATATATTCATGCCTGTCTTGTGTATGTACCTAGACCTTTCAATACTACGATGCATATACTTTTATTATCTTTTGGTACCAGATTCCATTTATAGTTACATTTGGTACTATTCATTTAAATTATGGCTTCCTTTATTTGTTAGTCATTATGAATTAGAATCTGGTAGTGAGCATTAAAATACTTAAATGTTATATCATGATTTTTTTCCTTTTTCTTCAGAGATGTTAGAGAGACATTTCTGTTTTACTTTAATCACTCATCAAACCTGTAGCCTTACTATATGAGATAAAGTATGAATCATGAATTTATTGATTTTTAGATACAGAGGAAGAGGGAGAGTGAGAATCAGAAATCAGGAACATCGATCTGTTCCTCTATGTGCCCTGACAAGGGATCAAATCTGCAATTTCTGTGCTTCAGAACAATACTCTAACCAACCAAGCTACCTGGCCAGAGCATGAATCCTGACTCTTAAGCAATCTTTTTTTTGTGTACATGAAAAGAAAAGCATTCTTGTCATATTTTAAGATAGCCAAGGAGGTTAAAATTACTCTTCTAAATGAGTGTCCAGTAAGAATCACTATGAGATTTTCTCTATGAAATTTGTGAAATATTGAATATATTAATTTAGCAGTGGTTTCCTTATGGTTATAATTTTTACTTATTTCCTAGAAGTAAAACTTTGTGGTAAAATACACATTCTAAACTAATAATGGTTTCATTTTTTGTAAGTTAACATTTTACGGAGGTTTTGTTTGTTTGTTTGTTTGATTTTTAGTCAGAGAGACAGAGAGAGAGAGAGACAGGTAGCGACAGACAGACATGAAGGGAGAGGGAGATGAGAAGCATTAATTCTTTGTTGCATCACCTTAGTTGTTCATGGATTGCTTTCTCATATGTGCCTTGATGGGGGTGGAGGGCTACAGTTAAACCATTGACCCCTTGCTCAAGCCAGAGACCTGGGTTTAAGCCAGAGATCTTGGGCTTCAAACCAGCAACCTTTCAGCTCAAGCCAGCAACAATGGGGTCATGTCTATGATCCCATGCTTAAGTCAGAAACCCTGTGCTAAAGCTGGTGAGCCTGGGCTCAAGCTTGTGACCTTGAGGTTTCTAACCGGAGTCCTCAGCATCGCAGGCGATGCTCTATTCAATGCTCCACCACCTGGTCAGGCTAATTTTATAGTGCCTTTAATCCTCATTTTCACTAATTTGTCTCATCTTAGTTATCTAAACATGTGGGTTGTAGAAAAGCAGCATCATGGAAAGTGAGAGGGCAAACTTAGTTTGAGATCAATTTCTGCAGAAAGGTTAGGAAAAAAAAAGATTGGTAACAGCCTGTTAGAAAAATAATGTTAAAAGCCTGCAGCATTTTTATGTATTAATTACTTTAATACATATAGCAATAGAATAAAAGATAAGCTAGAAAAATATATTTTGTTTCCCTTAATCTGAGTTGAAGATATAACAATAAGAACATGTTCTAGCAGGAAAGGCTTGTATTGTAGTCCTGGATTCAGATTTCAGCTCACAGTAACCCTGGGCAAAAATCACTCCCTGTGCTTCAGTTTCCTCAACTATAAAACAAGGATAATAATACTACCTTCCTCATACAAATGTTTTGAAGATTAAATGAGTTAATAAAACTTAAAATTGCTTGGTATACCTTTCAATACATTTGAGCTTTTATTGCTTTATTACTACACTGTAAATATAGTTATCTTTATTGCACACAAAATTCTTGGCTACAGATAGTCTGTGAACTCAAGTTCATAGAATCATAGAAGAAGCAGAAGCATGCATTGTTTAAATTTGGAATCCTGCTTGGGGCATATTTTGCTCCTGGGTACCCTATGCAGACATAGTTTGAATGCCAGCCAATAATTTAGTATGGAATTTATATTTCTAACCCTCCCTTATCACTCAGCAGTCTGCTGTCTTGTAGAATCACTACTGAAAAAGCTCAGAAATCACTGACAGCATAAACTATCTTATGGTTTCTATATTTATACTTGGAGATAAATGTGTGTTTATATGTAGTGCTTGGGTATCTCTTTTATAGCTGACTACACTGGGTAATATATGGAAACAGAGACTCCTTCTATGGAGGAATATTTTATTAAATTTATCATTCTATATTTCTTCCCCTGGATATTTATTTTGTTTTACTAACCTAGTAACAGATAAAAAATAAAAAGACCAAAAAAGGTCATCTCATACTAGCTTCAACTTTACCAAATAGAAATGAATTCTTGTTATTCATGGCCCTTAATCATATTCATTTTTCTTAAACATGATAAGAAACCATATTTCAAGATGACCAAAAAAGGTGTTATGTCATAAGTATGTGTGTATATGTTATGGGGTGATGACTGCTCTGTATATTTAAATTAATGAATGTATATGATACACTCTTATAAGTGAGAAGTTTCTCAGTAGCGTTAGTGCCAACAAACCTTATGTAGGGTAGTTATGGTTTAGACCTGTTTTGCTTTTTTTTTTTTCTCAATTGAAAGAATGAGTTTCTGAAAATGAAGCAAACTGAGCTTTATAATTATCATTCTCTAATGAAAACCTTGTTGTTGAAAGAAAGATTGAAGGAGAGAAGGGAAGAAGAAAGAAAAGAAGAATGGAAGGAGCCCTGGCCAGTTAGCTCAGTTGGTTAGAGCATTCTCCTGAAATGACAAGGTTGTGGGTTTGATCCCTGGTCAGGGCACACACAGGAAGCAACCAATGAATGCACAACTAAGTGGAACAACAAATAAATGCTTCCCTTTCCGCTCCCCCCCCCACCCTCTCTGTTGCTCTAAAAATCAATCAATAGAAAGATTAAACGCTGACTGGATACTTTGGTAGTTTGCCAGTTTGATCCCTGTTCAGGGCACATAGAGACACAGCTTGATGTTTGATATTCAATAGTCATGTCTCTCTGTCTCACTCTCTCTGTTTGTCTGTCTCTCCCTGCCTCTCTCTAAAAGAAAAAAAAAGACAGGCAGGAAAAGAAAGTAAACAAGGTAAGAATTTTTCCTAGCTCCATAAAATACATTTTAAAGGTTCTAGGGAATAAATATAGGAACTATAAGAAAATATATTGGATTATTTTCTTTCTCCTTAAATGGTCAGTCTTCCTCTTCAGCTAACAGAGATGTGAAAAGGCTGTAGGCACAGCACAGCCTTCCCTGTGGCAGGAGCTGAGGCCATGCCGTGAATTGTGGAAGAACTTAGAGTAGGGAGAGTCAAACATGAGTTGAGCAGCTATAGTTGGCTGTTAACCAGCTGATTGCAGAACTTGAGAAAGTCCCAGCGAAGAGATGAAGAAACATGACATTAAGCAGCACACCAGTCCCTGAGAGCTCTGTTTAAGCCACAGCAGCACTGAAAAACCAAAAGAATGTTGGTGTTGCTTTTCCTTTTTGGGAAATGGTGTCAATGTTCATAATATTGGGTGATTTATGTGTCTCTGAGGTCTGTGAAAGGCAGACTGAAAAGAATTTTTAAAGTTAAAACATAATTTATCTCAAGTGACCTGACTTGAGTCCTTAAGGTTCAGGAGTTTTGTTTCTTTCTTGCTTAAATGCTGCCACCTGCCTCCTTTACCAAAACATAGATGAAAATGACGATTGTTGCTTTGGTAGACAAGGACCTTATATGTCTACACATGAAAACAGGTTTTTTTTTTATTTTGTAATAATTATAACTGCAATCTTTCCAAGTTACTTTGAAGAAATGCATTACCTGCTGCTTATCTTTGTAAGGAAAAGGTGTAGGAAAGCCATGAAATGGACCTATCGGAGTTAGCCAATACATTCTTTAAAAAATGATTTGCCAAAGATTAAAGCCAAAAGTCAGTTTGATTGAAAACAGTAGGCTGCTGACATTACTAAGATAATCAAGTTATTGCCAACTTGCCTGTTTATCTAAAAGAGCTTTGCAAAAATAAGGTTTTCACTCTCTGTCTCTGTCTCTCACATACATGAGTCGTAGGCTATACAGTAATAGGGATAAATGGACTTTATTTTTCCTCATATCTCTTTAATATACTTATGTCTTAAGTAACTCATTTTAGGGCCTGCTTCTTTGACTCAGGTACCACAGCACAACAGGAAAGGAAGAGACATTGCTGAGTTCATAATGCTATTTCAGTGTGGCCACCTAAGTACATGAGGAAATGACACCACCAGACTGTATTTGGAGCCTTGCAGTTACTGTGACGACAACACACACTAATGGAAAACAAAGATGGTCTGCTTGCCAGGGGGAGCTTGAAAGAGGTTTGCCAGCTCAGATTTTTCCTAATTATTCTATAAGTTTTGAAATGGGATGCTGGAGGTATTCAGTTCTTAACTGTTCAGTAAGTGGCACATGCTTGAAGAGCAGCCTGATATTTGAATGTGGGAAGGGCCTTACACATGAGTTTAACTTTCACATGCTGTCTTGATAGGTATCATCTTCTGGTTTGGACACCACCAAACCAACTGCTTTGGTCACAGCCTGTTGTTTCTCTGGTACTTAAGGGAGCCAGCTGCTTTGGTAGAATTAACTCTTCGGGGGCCCCTCAACTTTGAGTAACATCTCCTCACCTTCTATATTCTGTTCATTTTATAGATCACTTCCCAGCATACCAAATATTCCTACTAATGACTGGGACATCAGAATCCCAATTCTTATATAATAATAATAATAATAGATGATATAATAATAATAAAGATATATATAATATATGTATTCTATAGTTAAATTTAATTATAGATGACATAATAGCTGACATATACTGGAGATTATTCTGTGCCAGGCATTGTGCCAAACACTTTACATGGATGATTTTATTTACTTCTCATAACAACCCTATGAGGCACTATTTTTATCTCAGTTTTGCAGATAAAAAAAAATGAGTCTTATAGACGGTTACTTCCTAGTGGTAGATTTGAAATTCAGACTCAAGCACCACCTTGACCTTATTTAGCCCATATTTTTAACCACTTTCTTGTAATGTAGACAGTTGTTCAAAGAAGATCTCCACCTAGATGACTGTGAGATATTTTAATGAACGTGACACTGCAGGGGGTCAGCTGCTCCTACAGTCTGAAGAAATTCACTAAAAGCAAATAACAAAGAGATTCAGTGGCAAAGGCCAATTGAGGCTCTTCTCCAGGGTTCCGAAGTGGCACCAGAAGCTCCAGTGGCCCTTGGAGTTGGGCAACATAGAAAGAGCTGTGCCCGGGGCACTGGAGGGCAGAAGCTATTCTTCCAGTTACTGATGGAGCAGTGTGGTTCTTGGTTTCCACATTGCTGAGTTGGCTCCCTGGAACAGGATGCCATGGAGCATTTGAATTTATGAGCTATTATGGCTACTGCTGTAGCCAGATCCTTTGATACCATTGGGGTTTTAGTCTGTTGTTGCTCCTGTTGACAGCTCAGAACTCCACCTTCTTTAGTAGGAGTTGAAATGCTCTGCAGATCTCTGCCTTGGTCATAAGCGTTCAGTTTGTTAAATATGTTTAAGACAGAATCCTACAACGTACTGATTCAAGCTGATGGTAGCAATATTCCTTGAAGTAGCCTTGGTGGTATTGGTTGGAGGAGGCAGTAAGGAAGGAGACAGAGGGTCTCATTCCATAGAAGAGCTCTTATTGGCTCCCAGTGACTGTGTAGGCATGAGTTATCAATCTGGCAGCATGTTGTTCCTTGGAAAAAAAAATAAAGAAGAACAGGACTTGATATAATTTAAGGAAAATTACCTGATACATTTTAGCCAGTGGTTTGCTACTGTGGAACAATGGCAAAAGACATTTTATTTTACACGTATGGCATTTAACTTTTGCAAGTGTCTGAAGTGAAAGAGCAGTTCTAGTAAAATTTTGATGGAGCTAATAATGCTTTGCTTTTTTTTTTTATGCCAGTGGCCATAAATATTCTACTTTTCCAGTGTATCAAATATCTCAGGTAGTGGGATTAAATTTCTCAGGAAGCTGAATTTTTCATGTGAAGTGAACAGATAACAGAATGAATCTCTATCCTCTGAGAAATTCTGTTTTATGAATGGAAAACAGTATCTGGTCACAGCTATATTAGCATACCCCAATCTTCCCAACACAGTTATATACACGCATTACTAGGCAATGCACAGGACTTACACCTCTATTTACCTGACACATTAAACATCTTCCTGAAGCAAATATACTCTTCTCTCTGTGGCATAGACCTATTTAATTGAAAATAAAGGTAGTGGTGTATTACATTCATCAAGTCCCTCTGTTTCTTTCACATGATCTTTCCTGATATTCTTACAACAAATAAACTCAGAATTTCCCTTTCGTCATCGCCAGTCTTTATGTAAAAATGTGTAACAGTGCCAAAGGAAAGAAAGAATTAGTGTTATATCCTCTGTTTCCAAAGGGCTTGACTGGTTGGCTTCTGGACGTTTTTAATTTTTTATTATTTTTTTTCTCAATTCTAAATTTCTCTTGGCAAAAAACTGAGTAAAAATTTTCACATTAATCTTTAACTAATGTCTCTTAAATGGAAGATATTAAGAGTTTATAATCTTGTCATGGATTACCTGAGACAATCTATATGAGCTCCTGGTTCTCTTAGCACCTCTGTGCCTGGTCTAATTTCAAGGAGAAATGGAGGCTCTGAGTCTCACAGTATTGATAACCATATAGTTTTGGTCTTAGAGCTACCCATACCCATCAGGGAACTAACAGGGCAGAAATCTCTAGACTCTGAGCTCACTTGGAGCTATCAGATCATCTAGTCTTGTAGTTCTCAATACTTACTGTGCATCAGATTTATCTGGGATGCTTTAAAAATGCAGCTGCCCGAGCTATGCCCCAGAGGTTCTGATTCAAGTTGGCCTGAGTAGGTACCCAAGTATTGGTCTATTTTAGAAACTTTTATATGATTTTAATGTGCCTCCAGGGTTGAGAATCAGTTATCTAGCACAATCTCATCATTTTATTTTATTATTTTAAGTGAGAGGAAGAAGACAGAGAGACAGACTCTAATATGTGCCCCAACTGGGATCTACCTGGCAAGCCCCCTATGCATGATGCTCTGCCCATCTAAGGCTTTTGCTCAACAATGAGCTCTTTTTTTTTTTTCCGTATTTTTCTTAAGTTGGAAACGAGGGAGGCAGTCAGACAGACTCCCGCATGCGCCCGACCAGGATGCACCCGGCATGCCCACCAGGGGGCGATGCTCTGACTCTCTGGGGCATTGCTCTGCCTCAATCAGAGCCATTCTAGCGCCTGAGGCAGAAGCCACAGAACCATCCTCAGCGCCCGGGCAAACTTTGCTCCAATGGAGCCTCGGCTGCGGGAGCGGAAGAGAGAAACAGAGAGGAAGGAGAGGGGGAGAGGTGGAGAAGCAGATGGGCGCCTCTCCTGTGTGCCTTGGCCGGGAATCGAACCCGGATCTCCTGCACGCCAGGCCAATGCTCTACCACTGAACCAACTGGCCAGGGCCAACAATGAGCTCTTTTTAGTGCTTGAGGTGGAGGCTCCACGGAGCCATTCTCAGTGCCTGGGCCAACTTGCTTGAACCGTCAAGCCATGGCTGCAGGAGGAGAAGAGAGAGAGAGAGAGAGAGAGAGAGAGAGAGAGAGAGAGAGAGAACAAGGAAGGGGTGGGTTGGAGAAGCAGATTGTTGCTTCTCCTGTGTGCCCTTACCACGAATCTGAACCCCGGACATTCACACCCTGGGCTGACGCTCTACCACTGAGCTGATTGACCAAGGCCTTATTTAGTTTTAATTTTTATTTTTTTAGCAAGCAAGAGAGACAGAAACAGGAAGGGAGAGAGATGAGAAGCATCAACTCATAATTGTGGCACTTTAGTTCATCAATTGCTTCTCCTTATGTGCCTTGACTTGGGGGGGGGGGGTGGTGAGGAGGCCTCCAGCTGAGCTAGTGACCTTTTACTCAAGCTGGCAACTCTGGGCTTCAAGCCAGAGACCATGATATCATGTCTATGATCCCACACTCAAGCCAGCACCCCTGTGCTCAAGACAGATGAGCCCATGCTCAAGCTGCAACCTTGGGGCTTGGACCCAGTACCTCAATGTGCCAGATTGACACCTGCAGCACCATTGATCAGGCACAATCTCATTATTTTAAAGAAGACAGTATTAGAAGGAGGAAACAGAAATCATTTGGCAGAAGTTACAAAGGCCTCTATGTCTTAGGCTATTGCCTTTCTATCACATGATCACAGTAAATAACAACTTAGAGAATATTTAATGAATGCTTTCTGTGCGTTAGGTACTGACAATCCCATGAGGCAAATATTCAGGTATCCTATATTTTATAGATAAGGAGACTGAGGGAATTGTCCAAGGACCCCCAACAAGCAGGTGGCAGATCTAAGGTTTGAGTCCCAGCAATTGAACTCTCAATTTGTGCTCTTAATCTTTGAACTCACTTTGCTGTTCTGTGCCAACTCTGAGAATATAAGGTCTTGAATGGCAGCTGCTTCCTTGTTTCAGCATCAGGGGTCTTGTGGCATCTGGCCTTGGTACTCTGAATTCCCACTAACTGGGTTACTTGCTTGACTAAAGATTGCCTTCTTTGCTTTCTGAATAAGTGAGCCAATGGGAGGCAATCCATTTTCTTTGGATTGTTCAAAGGTGCTTCATTTTCCCCAGTGACTTTCTTTCTTATATCCTCTCTTTCCTTTCCCTTGTGGACTGACATAGTATTTTCTCTCTTATTTTGGGGCACTATTTATTTTACCTTTTCATGGAAATTCTAACAGCAAACTTTACTCTCCCGTTCAGACCCTTGGCTTTTCCCCTAGTTTAATCAGTTTGGCTGGGTTCATATTTTCCCTGGGATTCCCCTGTCTGGACTTTCAGACCTGCACCTAACTTTCATATTAGCAACAACAGGAAGAGATTAATCACTTTGCTTCTCGTACAGCAGCAGGTGTGTTGGAAACAAGCTGGCCTGTCCCATGGAACTGACTGGCCAGTGGGTCAATGTGCTCTGAAGACCTGTTAAAGTCTACATTTTTAGGTAGCATGTATAGAATTAATTTTCTGATTTATTCTGTAAGTTTGAAATTCTACAAAGAAGGCTTTTTCACACCTAAATGAAAATCTATATGCATTGTTTGGTTAAATGAACTTAAAAAGATGAAAATCACCAATGGCAAATACTGTAGCACAGATTTTTCTAAGCAATAAAAACTAAAGAAAAGGTGGGAGATTATTATAATTATTCTATAATAAATACATGTAAATTAAGAATTTAACTTGATAAATGGATTTAGGTATAACTAGAGACTATTTTAAAAATCACATTGCTCAGAACAAGTGCTCAATAAATACATGTTAAATTGAATCCATTAAATGTCCTGGAATTGAGAAAGTAAATGTTATTAACTGGTTTCCATTGATTTGATTGAACATAATTTTAAAAAATAAATATGGGAATAATAATCAGTGAACATGAGTGATTATTTCTCTGCTTCTCAGTATTCTTTAGACCTCTAATGGTCACATACTGCTTTTATAACAATACAGATTAACCCTGGCTGGGTGGCTCAGTGTACTGCATCATCCTGTAGTCATGGGTTCAACCCTAGGTCAGGGCATGTACAAGAAACAATCAGTGAGTGTATAATTAAGTGGAACATGAATTGATGCTTTTCTCTCTCTCTCAAATTAATAGAAAAAAATATGAATTAAAAATCAGCAAACATTTTAATGTTCATTAAAGAATCAGAAAATAACCAAGTATAACTGAGTAGAAGCTGGGCTCTATAGCTATGAATGGCACGGTACACGTATTTCTAATAGCATACTAGAGCTCTTCAAATACAGTGATATAAAACATATCTATTGACACAAGTCTAATTGCAAATATTTGCCCTTCATTTTTTCACTCATGTACCACAAAACTCATGAAAAGAACATATCCAGGCTCTTATTGTGGTTTATTAGCTGGAAATGTTCTCATCCTTGGAAATCTATTTTGAAGTTAGGATTGCTCCACTCCCCTACAAGTGGTAAAGCAACAGCTGCCATTTAATTAATGTTTCTGCTGACAGCTCAAGCTGATGAATGCCATTGAAGTTCTCCATCCATCTCAATACTACTCACATTACCCCCAAAGGAAATATTGATGATAGTTGCTTGATTTTGCCTATTTCACTTTCTTTCCCGCATCTATTCCATCAAATTCCAATGGTGCTATTATGCACATCACCATTCACATCTTCCAGGGAATCAAGTCCCAGTGGAACACATGTGTTCCTGGTGATGTATTGTGATGGAATCTCACCAAAACGAACACGTGAAATGCTGAGCTCAAACAGAGGAGAAGACAAGGGGGAAAACCAGATGAAAGTGACCACGGATACTCGGAAAGTGAAGGATTTTGTCCTTTTGAGAGAGAGAGATGAGAGAAAAAGAAACAGAGCCCTAGTTTTTCCGCAGAGTCTGAATGTATGGTTAAAATACTACAATTTGATTTATATTTAGATTATTGTATCAATTTCTATTCCCAGACACTTTCATAGGAACTGTAATTCAAGTTCTATTGTGTGGAAATTTGGAAGGATTTGAGCTGTGTAGAAGTAACTCATTATAGAGTTGAGATCCACTCATTCTGCTCATCTTGGAGAACATGTCCTTGGCTCAATCAGTCAAGGCCTATTCATGTAGCTGGAAGAGGGGCTGAACTGTGTCAAACTGGGAGTAGGTAGAACGCTGGATCCAAATGGTATTGCATTAGATGTCAAAGAGTGGCGTCCAAGTTAGCAGCTGGCAGTTGATAGTCTAACATGAGGTTCTGAGATATCTTGCCAGTCAGATGGAACATGGCTGTGTTTTGATACAGGCAGGGAGTCAATGTCTGGGCGAGCTAATCACTGCAGGACTAAGGAGGAGAGCAGGAGGGTGGGATTCAGAGACAAGAACCTTCTGGAGGAAGGAGCAATTCTAGAGACTCTGAGATGCCAAAGTGTAATGCAGTGTCACAACAACTATGGTGATTCTAAACCTGAGAGTAGTGGGCTATATGTAGTTCTTTGTATCTCTTCTGCTTCACATTTAATATGCAGCATTCACCTCAATAAATATTTACTCAATATTTATTGAGACACATATGTTTCAGGCACTGGCTAGGGATTGGGATACAATGGTTAATGTACTATCTCTACTCTCTAGTAGAGGTTGCAGGTAAAAACAATGGCAATTTCAATGCCATTCTTTCCACTAACACAATAATTTTAATGTTTTTAAGAATAATGTGATGAAAAAGACATACTATACACATATATCCTCATCACACTTAAATCTGTAGTGGCCATAATGGACCATCCAAATATATATCCTGTGATCTAAAAATTCCTTTAATTCCACTTGTACTCTTAGTATTCTTTCAGAACAGTGACTACTCTTTATATGTCCAAAAGAGGATAATGAATGTTTCTTATAAAATTATTTTCTTGAGGATTTTTATAAGTTTGTACACTTTAAAAAAATACTTATATATATTTAACACTTCTGTTGAAGTGCCTAATTGCTACTGGAGCAAGAAACCTGTTTGAATAGCTGGGAAATTCTTGAAGCACATGCTGGAAGCATTGCCTTACCACATATTAAAAGAAATTTTGAAATCACACTCATTGAAACACTTTGCTTGTGGTGTCAGAATCAGTTCACATCCGATGAGGAGATCAAGGAAAAATAGTAGAAAGTCTGAAAAATAGGGACTGACATATTAGGATTTAGTGCTAGGAAAGAGAGACATTTCAAATCAAAGAAGGATACATTGAATTTTTCGATCAATGGGCTTAAACTGGAAAAAAATTGAAATAAAATCTCTACATTACACCTTACACCAAAATACATACTAGATGTTATCAGAAAATCAGTTGTAAAAAATGAGAGTGAAATAATCGAAAAAAATATTATATATATATAATATATTATAAAATATAAATTATATATATATAATTATAAAATATAAATTATATATATATAAATTATATATATATAAAAAATATATATAATTAGGTGAGTGGGTGGGAAAATTCTTCCTAACTAGACAAAAAAATCAGTAAAACAAAAGACTAAAATATTTGACTCCATGAAATACTGACTTCATAAAAACTGAAGGAACGTTTTACACAGAAAAACTCAAGAACTCATGAACAAAATTAAAATGCAAACAGCAATCTGGACAAAGATATTTGTGATGAACATAACTGAGGACAAATACAAATATCCTTAATATAAAGAGCTATTTTAAATGAATAAAGCAAAAAAGACACAGTGATTGGAAAATGGACGAATGACATAAATAATTTGTAACATGCAAGTGGAAAAACTATTTAACCTCATTGATAATTAAAAATTCTAATTAAAAGAAGATAGTATTATTTCAACCAAAATATTAACAAGACTCAAAAGAATTCAATACCCAGTATGGTAAGGGTGTGAGGAAATGATACTATACAGGGTGTGGCAAAAATAGGTTTCCAGTTGTTCATATGGAAAATAATACAATAATTAATAACAAATAATAGAAGAATAAATTTTGTGTTTTGCGTACTTACAATTGTAAACCTACTTTTACACCACCCTGTATACTGCTGGTGGGAAAATCCACTAGGATAAGCTTCCTGATAAGCAATTGAACAATATGTGGTAAAAATCTTTGTAATCAGAGGAATAATAAGCCCACTTCCATTTTGAAAAACAGAAGAGTCAAAACACACATGATACTTTTAAGAATGCATTCTTTTCTCTTCCTCCTATTGTTCTCAAATATTGTCTATTGACTTCTGAAAGTTTGGCAGACCTAGTGGTTCTTATTTATTTATTTATTTTTTAAAAATGCCCACATACCTCTTCCTCAATAGCTTACTTGATTAAAATTATTGAAACAAGTCTGCCCAGTCCATTTTGCCTAATCATTGAAGTGCCAAGCACATCTTGATGGCAATATATTTTCTGAGTAATGTTATTATCAAAACATAATCTGACAACCAAAATGGGTATATCTATGACTGGATCATGAGGATGAGGGACCATGGAGCAGGTGGGTTAAATTGGTCACTGGAGCAAGGAATTCCTTGCATTTGATTACTACTTCATAGAACTGTTTAGGATCATTAGGCTTATATGGTTAAACTAATCCAGGAAAGGAGGACTAAGGTTTAAGTTTTGGCCAATCTGCTAAATTCATGAGTTACTGT
This sequence comes from Saccopteryx leptura, assembly GCF_036850995.1. Classification (NCBI taxonomy): domain Eukaryota; kingdom Metazoa; phylum Chordata; class Mammalia; order Chiroptera; family Emballonuridae; genus Saccopteryx; species Saccopteryx leptura. The sequence continues at coordinate 349,431,171 of NC_089503.1, forward strand.
GATTTTTACCATACCACTTTTATACCAATGGGTGCTAAGAGATGATTAACTCCAACCCTTTTTAATGAGAGATGAGAAAGCTGAAACCCAGGAAGTTTGACTTTCTCAAGGTCATATAGTTTATTAATTCAGATATATGAATTCACAAACAAACCACAGCATTGTGCTGTAAAACTCCCTAGAATCCAGAACATTACCTGTCTTGAGTTATTTCCAAGTTGTGTAAGAGCTCATGATTTCTCTGTCTCATGCCTCTGGCACCTCCAAATGTTGGACTTCTTAGAACACCAGCAGTTCACTACTCATTGATTCTGTTTGTTATCCCAAGGGATGAAAGGAGGCTACTTATAGAGTAGTGTGTGGTGTGCACATGTCCTATTAGGAGTCTTGTAAGGTGGTACATGGTGTGTATAATGCCCAGCTGCTTATCATTTGTCTGAGAACAAGGACATTTTTTGTCAATGCACAGGAAGAAGGAATGTGAGTGAAATCTCACCCAAGACCTAGTATGCTAACATTGTTGTGCTTTTTTCTGGGGAAGCCCTTTTTTGAAGAAGCCACTCCTGAAAGGTTACCAGAGTGAAAGTAGACCCTAAGCATTTTAAACCAAGCTTGGCCATAGATCACTTGCTATTTGGTTCTGCAAAGAATGTGCTGAGATGAGTCATGGTCCTTTATCACTTTGATTGTTCTTTCAAGTATTCTTTTTCATACAAAGGGTGCAAGCAAATGAGTCCTTTACTTCTCCCATACACACAGATAAAGAGTAATAAATCCAACATTGTGTATAATTCTGTTAAATAGAATATAAGTGTGAATAATAGCAACAGCTGTGCTTTATTTCCAACTTCTATTTGGTGATTGCTAGACAAAGTAATTTAACTCACAAAGCATTTTTCAATGAGCTCATCACCTTGTCCATTTGTAGCTTTCAGTTCTTTAAACAGTCAAACCAATGATATTCTCATGTTCTTGCTTCTTATTATCCTGGTAGTCTCCCTTGCAACTCACACAGTGTTTGAGTAAATTCTGATTCCCCTTCTTCCCTTTCTATCTGGGTTCAGGCTTCAATATGTGTAAGTTTTGTCTCCTCTGCCATATGAAGGCCTCTTCACTAGGCTTTCTAATCAACTTTCCATGCTTTTCTGGGCTTGTTCCTCATTCTTTCTTAATTTTTTCTTTTCAGAACCTTCTTTCTGTTATTTCTTCTGTGTCAGCCAGTCTTAGAGCATCCTTCAACATTAATATAATGAAAGCTATGCAAATAAAGACACTTTTACTGTAAAATTATTATTCACAAAGGATAATTTTTTAATCAATAATTTACCTTCAACTTTAATATTTGTTACCAGTTATCAAAAACGTTATTCCAATTATTCTCTGAGAAATATCCACTTTGGAGGAAAGACCTGAAATTTCTTCTAGATTGTTGTACAACAGAGAAAATTTGAAGTCCAAATTACCGGTCAATGTGGAGGTCAAACCATATGCTTGGAACAGGAAGATGGTCTGACTTGACTCCACTCAGTTTTGGGTTTTTTTACGGCCTTTCTTTTCTCTATAAGTATTTCAGTATTTTCTTACCTTTCTAATTAAAGTTTATATTCCAAATGGAAGGGGGTGAAGGCAAGAGAGTATAAAACACCTTTAGAAATAGTAAATTGGGCCCTGGCCAGTTGGCTCAGCGGTAGAGCATCGGCCTAGCGTGCGGAGGACCCGGGTTCGATTCCTGGCCAGGGCACACAGGAGAAGCGCCCATTTGCTTCTCCACCCCTCCGCCGCACTTTCCTCTCTGTCTCTCTCTTCCCCTCCCGCAGCCAAGGCTCCATTGGAGCAAAGATGGCCCGGGCGCTGGGGATGGCTCTGTGGCCTCTGCCTCAGGCGCTAGAGTGGCTCTGGTCGCAACATGGCGACGCCCAGGATGGGCAGAGCATCGCCCCCTGGTGGGCAGAGCATCGCCCCCTGGTGGGCAGAGCATCGCCCCTGGTGGGCGTGCCGGGTGGATCCCGGTCGGGCGCATGCGGGAGTCTGTCTGACTGTCTCTCCCTGTTTCCAGCTTCAGAAAAATTAAAAAAAAAAAAAAAAAAAAATGTAAAAAAAAAAAAAAAAAAAAAGAAATAGTAAATTGAAGCATCTGAAATGACCCCAGTGGAATAGGGTACCTTTACAGGGGCCCAAAACCCAGGAAGTTTGGTGGGGTCACTGAAAGAGCTTCTGGCTGTTCTGCTATGAACAGTAGTCTTCAAGATCTTTCATTTCTATATTCTTAACTTACATGTAAAAGTCAAAGGACTATAAATCCTTCACTTGTCCTTATTGAGATCTGTCTGAAATTAAATCACTTTCATATTTGAAAGTCCTATGCTGATTAAAATTTCCCTGAGACACTTTATTAAGGCAGGGAAAGCACCTAAGATTCTATTTTTGTCTGTATTGTATTTGGCCTTTATTATAAATAGAAATGGCTTTCAAGAGGGGCTCCATTATTTTTCTGTAAGTGTAATATGATGGGGTCAATGCCTCCATTTAATTTTAAAAATCAACTTTCTACTTATTATTTTTCCATTATTGATAAAGAGGTTTCCTTTTCTTAAAAATTGCACAAAATACTTAGTTATTTTAATTTGAATTTTTCTTCATTATTTATTTATTTGACATTTTTAAAAAAAATTTTGCTAGACAGTTAATTTTAACGGGATGACATTGATCAGAGTACATAGATTCAGAGAAAACATCTCCAGGTTATTTTGACATTTGATTATGTTGTATACCCATCACCCAAAGTCAAATTGTTTTTTGTCACCTATTTGGTTTTCTTTGTGTCCCTCCCCTTCCCCACCCCCTCCCCCTGGTAACCACCACATTCTTGTCCATGTCCATGAGTCTCAATTTTGTGTCCCACCTATGTATGGAATCATACAGTTCTTAGTTTTTTCTGATTTACTTATTTCACTCAGTATAATGTTATCAAGGTCCATCCATGTTGTTGTTAATGGCACTATGTCATCATTTCTTATGGCTGAGTAGTATTCCATAGTATATATGTACTACATCTTCTTTATCCAATCATCTATTGAAGGGCTTTTTGGTTGTTTCCATGTCTTGGCCACTGTGAATAATGCTGCAATGAACATTTTTATTTTTTTATTTTTATTTATTCATTTTAGAGAGAAGGGGGGAGGAGCAGGAAGCATCAACTCCCATATGTGCCTTGACCAGGCAAGCCCAGGGTTTTGAACCGGCAACCTCAGCATTCCAGGCTGACGCCTTATCCACTGCGCCACCACAGGTCAGGCTGCAATGAACATTTTTAAAGACCTACCTATAATGTTGTTACATCATAAATAGGCACTTTGGAGGTAGCAGAGCAAATTCAGAAATAATCCTTCCACAAGGCTCTTTTATAAAATTAAAAAACAACACATGATCTCAAATTTAGTTAGTTTAAAAGTAGCTAAACCTTATTTCACATCCACAGCTTATTGACTGAAAAGTCCTATGCTCTACTGAGCCCACAGCCTTCCCCCGAGAGTATAGACCTTAATTATCATTTAATAGTAGAAAAATATTGAAGTATGTGATCAGAAAAGAAGGGCAAAAATATGGCTAAGAGACTTTGGGAATTGTAAATGTGCTGTTTCTTTCAATCTCTATGGTGCTCACATGGGGTTTTTGAAAGCAGTTAAGATTTATGATGTACCTTATATTATGTCTCTGTGACCAATATATATGTTGTGGAGATAATTTGATGCTTTTACTTTAAATATTTCTTAAATAAATCCATTCACTCCATTAACCATAGTTAATTTTTTTTAAAGAACTTAGATTTTTTATTATTTATTTATTTATTTATTTTTTACAGAGACAGAGAGAGAGTCAGAGAGAGGGATAGATAGGGACAGGCAGACAGGAACAGAGAGAGATGAGAAGCATCAATCATTAGTTTTTCATTGCGACACCTTAGTTGTTCATTGATTGCTTTTTCATATGTGCCTTGACCATGTGGCTACAGCAGACCGAGTAACCCCTTGCTCGAGCCAGCAACCTTGGGTCCAAGCTGGTGAGCTTTGCTCAAACCAGATGAGCCCGTGCTCAAGCTGGCAACCTCAGGGTCTCAAACCTGGGTCCTCCGCATCCCAGTCTGATGCTCTATCCACTGCGCCACCGCCTGTTCAGGCCATAGTTAATTTTTTCCCACTGGTTTATATATGTCATAGCTAAAGACCAATGTATACTAATGGGGAACGAGAAAAAAATTACTATTCATGAATTATTCTCTGTTCTCACTATAGACATGTTAATTTTCCTGAAATTATTAGGTTCTATCTTAATTATAAGCTTTTTGTAGTTATCAAGAGAGAGATGTTTATGTTTGGTTCTTTATGGTTTTACACTGTCCACCAAAAGTCAAATTTCATCCTTTAACACCCTATCCCAAAACAGTCAATATGGGAATCAAAATTCTAAATAATGAATACTTTTTAAATTATAAATTTTTTCATAATTTTAAATTATGAAAAAATACTTGAGAAAGACTATTTTTTTTAATTAACATTAAAATATGATTGCATTAGGAGGGTGATTCTTATTTCCAAGAAGAAGCATATATGTCACAACATCCTGGGTAATTCAAATGTCATCCCAAAACAGCCATGATATAAAGCCCCACCTAAAATTACCTTTCATTTTTTTTTAAGACCAGAAGGTAAAGGATACAGTGTGACATGTAGTTTCTTTGGATTCTCTCGTACTACAAACGGAAGGAAGAGATAGCTTAAAGAAAGGAAGGAATAGCCTAGATTTATAAATTCTGTTGTTTAATTGACTTCACCAATGTAAAGCAACTTTGCTTAATAGTACTTTATAACTTCATCACTTATCTTCTGTACTTATGACATATAATAAGAATGATTTGTACATTAAAAATAATTAGAAGTTACATTAGTAATTCTTTTTATTAAAAAACATTAAAACTTGGCCCTGGCCGGTTGGCTCAGTGGTAGAGCGTCGGCTTGGCATGCAGAAGTCCTGGGTTCGATTCCCGGCCAGGGCACACAGGAGAAGTGCCCATATGCTTCTCCACCCCTCCCCCTCTCCTTCCTTCCTCTCTGTCTCTCTCTTCCCTTCCCGCAGCTGAGGCTCCATTGGAGCAAAGATGGCCACGGGCACTGGGGATGGCTCCATGGCCTCTGCCTCAGGCGCTAGAGTGGCTCTGGTCACAACAGAGCGACACCCCGGATGGGCAGAGCATCGCCCCCTGGTGGGCGTGCCGGGTGGATCCCGGTCGGGCGCATGCGGGAGTCTGTCTGACTGTCTCCCCGTTTCCAGCTTCAGAAAAATACAAAAAACCCCACAAAACATTAAAACTTAATAGATCAAATTAAAGTAGCCTTTGATTATTTCCTTCTCCAATGCCTCCTATTTTAGTCCTTTCTCTAGAAGTAGTCACTATTAACAATGTAATGTATGTTTCTAGACTTCCCTTCATGAGGATAGAAAAGATATCTATCTGTGGATATATTTAACAAATGATATATGTGTTATTTTACTAAACAATATGGCTTACACAATTTTTTATGTCAGTATATAAGTCTATTTCATTTTAAAAAACTGCCATGTGGTCTTCCATACAAAGAGTGCACAATTATTTACTTAGTCATTCCTGTTTTTATACATATTTAGGTTGTTTTGAGTTTTTCACTGTTACAAATAACATTGCAATAAAGATCCCTGTTCTTGTTTTCTGGGCACAGGGTTTAAGTATCTCTCTGGGTAGGTATTAACAATAGAACTTTGGGATGATGGGTTATGCAAAATGACCTCTTCAGTCATCTGCATTTGTACCTATATTTTCTCCAGCTGTGTAAGAATATATTCATTGATTTTGAAGTTCCTTTGTTAAGGTAAGTTTCATTCCTGACTGGATAGCTCAGTTGGTTAGAGCATCATTCCGAATTACAGAGGTTGCAGGTTTGATCCCCGGTCAGGGCACATATAGGAACAGACTAATGCTCCTGTTTCTCTCTCTCTTTTTGTCCTCCTCTGAAATCAATAAAATAAACATTAAAAATAAAAAGTGAGGGCGAGCACCAGTTTATATAAATCTTGACTATTTTTATTATTTATTCTGTGAGTTAGCAGTTTATATGTTTGGCCCATTTTTTCAATTAGATTATTCTTCTTTTATTTAGATAATTTGTTAACTCTTATCCTTGTTATTGTTTTTATTGCTTGACCTTTAACTTTTAAAGTACTTTGGTCATTGAGGTGTTTTACATTTTTTTTAGGTGTTTTAAATTTTGATGTAGTCAAATTTATAATATTTTCTTTTATAATTTTGGCTCTTTTGTGCATTATCTCAGATGGCTTTCTTTGGCACAAAGTGTGGCCTAGATTGGTAGAAAGGACGTGCAGAGTTCAAACTTCTTTGCTGTTTCTGCTGTTGTCCTCTAACAATCACACTGTATGTTGTCCCAGCATCCCTCTTTTTTTCTTTTTTTTTATTTTTTCTTTTTTTTTATTTTATTATTATTTTTTTGTATTTTTCTGAAGCTGGAAACGGGGAGAGACAGTCAGACAGACTCCTGCATGCGCCCGACCGGGATCCACCCGGCACGCCCACCAGGGGCGACGCTCTGCCCACCAGGGGGCGTCGCTCTGCCACGACCAGAGCCACTCTAGCGCCTGGGGCAGAGGCCAAGGAGCCATCCCCAGCGCCCGGGCCATCTTTGCTCCAATGGAGCCTTGGCTGCGGGAGGGGAAGAGAGAGACAGAGAGGAAGGAGAGGGGGAGGGGTGGAGAGGCAGATGGGCGCCTCTCCTGTGTGTCCTGGCCGGGAATTGAACCCGGGACCTCTGCACGCCAGGCCGACGCTCTACCACTGAGCCAACCGGCCAGGGCCTATCATCCCTCTTTTTGTTGGTGCCCATTCCTAACATTTTTGGCAGCTCTCTCCCATACTTCTTTTGAGCTGTGGTTTTATTTTAATTAATTAACTAATTAATTACTTAATTTTCAGCTAGAGAGACAGAGACAGAGAGAGGGACAGATCAAGACAGACAGGCAGAATGGGAGAGAGATGAAAAGCATCAACTCATAGTGCGGCACCTTAGTTGTTCTTTGATTGCTTTCTCATGCGTCACTTGACTGGGGGACTCCAGCAGAGCGAGTGACCTTTTGCTCAAGCCAGCGACCTTGGGCTTCAAGCCAGTGACATTTGGGCTTAAGCCAGCGACCATGGGGTCATGTCTATCACATTGAGCTGTGATTTTAAATCTTCATTCTAATTCTATCCGCTATTCTGTCTTCCAGTGTTTTCTCAAAGATTATGGTTCTCAAAAGGTTGATGTTATCTTCCAGTTATATGGATTAAAATTTTTTTTTCTAAACATGTAAGGTTTTGCAATGGGAAGAGGAGGCTTATTCCTACTCTACTACCGTGGAACAGAAACCAGAGTCTAAATTTTAGATCCTTAGGAGATGTTTTAAAAATGAGTTTAATGGGCCAGTTTTTAGGACTGCCATTTCTGGTTTTGTAAGTTGTTCATTACTTGAAGGCACGAGCGAGGAGGTAGGTGAAAGCTGAAATTTAGCTCACTGCTTTTCACTACACTGTGTATCTTGGCAAAAGAAAACTTCTGCAGAGCAGAGAGATGTTACTTTCCCCAAATTACATAATGATAGCTTATGGGTCAGCAGTGGCTCAGGTCATTTGAACTTTAAATTACATTGTTTATGGTGATAGTTCCTTGGATTTATACTTATGTCAGTGGTTCTCAAAGTTTTTGAAGTTGGGGCACATTTAAAATCCTACAAATAATTGTAGGCACACTCTATACAAATTTCTGAGAAATGTGTTATAATAATTAAGTCAAATATTAAAGTAAAAAATATAAAGTCCAAGCGTGCTTTTATGATAATTAAATGAAATAAATACGACAAAATTAAATTTATTCTGACATTAAAAATCATTTTATGTTACATTTTTTGTTATACTTTTTAGAATTTATAAAAAAGAGTTAAAAAAACAAAAAAGTTATCTTTATATATATATAGATACATTCTTAGTAAGATTTAGTAAATTCAGCAGGTCCTAGTGTGAATGTGTTAAGTCTTTTCATTCTTGTGTTTATGAGAAACATGAGCCTGATGTGTCCTAGCATGATTACTTCAATGTTTGGGCATATATTTGAAAGGCAAACTCTCATTTCCTTGTCAATACATTGAAGACTTCCTCTCTTTTTACTCTTAATTGTGTTGAGTGCAGAAAACCCCCACCATACAGATCATCTTAACTTTACACCAAACAAAGGATAAAAGAAACTTGCCTCCAGTCTTTCCAGGGAACATGGGGGGTAGTGTAAACAATCCAGCACCACAGCTTAACAGCCTTTTGCAACCTAATCAGGCAAGTGAGGTGGGGGGTTGGGCAGACTGTCAGCTTACAGCCAATTCCCCACACCTCTGTCCCCTAAAAATCTAAACTCCAAAAACCCTGTTGGTTTTTGGTCCCCAACAGGCACATATTTTTCTGGAATACCATAGGGTGCACCATGTGCCCTGACACACACTTTGAGAGCTACTGACTTATGTGAATACTTATCAAATTATTCACTTAAAATATAAACAGTTTATTCTACATTGTTATACTTCAATAAAACTGAAAAATAAAGTTAAAAGTAAAAGAAATTATATAGTAGTGAAGTAGGTAAAATGTACTGTTGGATTTAGAAGATCAATTCTATTCTGAAGGTTTTATATTTTGTAAATTGGTTGATAAAATATGAAAACTTGACCTTAGCTGACAAAATAATGATAATTGTGAAAGAAGACACATTCATGAACCACAGAAATGGTAGTTCACAAAAGATGGTAATTGTCTGTTAATCATCTTTTCTTTTATTAAAGATTTTATTTATTGATTTTAGAGAGAGAGGGAGGGAGAAAGAGGGAGCAAGATCTTAGTTGCTTCATTTTAATTATTCAATGATTGCTTTTCGTATGTGCCTTAACTGGGCAAGCCCAGGGTTTCAAATCGGTGACCTCAGCATTCCAGGCTGACGCATTATCCACTGTGCCTCCACAGGTCAGACTTTAATCATCTTTTATGGGGAAAAAAAGTAATGGAGTTAACAAGCTGCCTTGGGCATCTAGGGAAAGTACTAAGTAATGAGGCAGAGAGATGAAGTCGAGCTGTGCTGTCCAGTGTCATACCTACTGGCCACTTGTCCTGTTGAACAGTACCGAACTAGATAATCCTTTAATTTAAGTACTTTCCATCTCAGTGATTTTATCTCCAAATGTGATCCTAGATTTTAGCTGTCAGATTGTCTCCTGGGGAAATGGAGTATAGATACATACCGAGTACAGAATAGGTACTTAGTAATTGATAAAGTTACTGGTGAATGGATATATAAATGGTTACATGTATGAAGGCTAGTGGTGAATTTCTACTATTTGATAAAGTACTGCATTCTTTCTTTTATTAATTAATTCAACAGGTATTTATCAAGTGCCTACCATGTGCTAGATGCTGCTTCAGGTGCTTGGGATATATGAACAAACTAAACAAAGATATATTTTGTGGGTACAACTAAAAGATTTCTGGGTAGATTTGATGTGGACATTGGAGAGAGTAGTCAGGAATAACTCCAGAGTTTTCAGTCTAACAATTAGGATGGAGCCGCCGTTGACAGAGATAGGGAAGGCTGAGGAAGAGCAGTTTAAAGGAAAGACCAGGAACTGAGTTTTGGACATGTTGAATTGAGGCTGTCTGTTAAAGGAGTTGTATGGGCTGCTGGATATGCAAGTATGTATTTCGGAGAACAGTCTGGGAGGGAAATAGTGCTATTGATAAGTAAACAAATAAATTCTCTGTTAATGAACTATGCAAGTTTTTGTACATCAGAAGGTGAGAATTGGCTGGTTGTGAATTCAGATAAAAATGTCATCATTTTGTTCTTAGCATGAACTGGAAGAAAACCTGTTCAAAGTTTGGCTTTGCAAACATTCACAAAATCTTTAGGCACTAATTTTTCCTTTGAAAAAGGAAATCCTTCCCCACAGGCATGGATGTTTAGGGCACAAGAGTTTTCTGTGATTTTTGCAGAAATCACTTAGAATTTTTTGTTAATATCAATGCCATATCAGGACATATGCTGGTTTTTTTTTCCCTCCTAGCTGCATAATATTTTTTAGCAGTTAAACCCAAATGACTGCATTTAAAATATATTTTATTAATATTTATCATTGCAGCATAAAAAATTTTTCTTTCTTTGTCATTTGAAAGAAAATCTTGCTATTAGTTTAAAAGAATGAAATAGTTAAACACAAGTATTTAAGTATTAGGCCTGAGTCCTATAAAAACAAGTTAATCAAAATCGTGGAGCTTTATAATCTGAAAAGGATGACATCAAGGGTCTGATGTCTTAGATTCTCAAGGGCAGACATGAAACAGTCCAACATCTGTGCCAAAATGACCTCTGTGAAGCATAATATTTCCTTTTAAGTATTTAGACATCATGATAGTTTTCCGTGGTTTTAATTCATAAAACATGGATTTTTAAAAAAGCCAGAGAAGCATAACAATCTTCCCCCTCCTCCCTTTTTCTACCTTACTTTTAACCCCTGTTAAATAAAGTTTTACCAGTCCTAAAGTGAACATCTAAATTAGCACCTTCTTTTAGAAGTACGACCACTTACAAACATCTGTGGATAGGGAAATAAAGTGAAAAGGAAAAAGTTCACCAACTCCGAGTTAGGGTCATGAAAGCTAAAGAAATTAATATGAATAAACTGAGATAAGAAATATTAGATAGCTTATTCTGGGTTTAACTATGTTGTTTCTATAACACTTTTTTTTTTAAAGATTTTATTTATTCATTAGAGAGAGGGGAGAGAGAGAAGGGGGGAGGAGCAGAAAGCATCAACTCCCATATGTGCCTTGACCAGGCAAGCCCAGGGTTTTGAACCGGCAACCTCAGCGTTTCCAGGTTGACACTTTATCCACTGCGCCAACACAGGTCAGGCTCTATAACACTTTTAATAACATTTCTCTTTTGTTAAGGCCGTTTGGCTATTCTCCAGGTCAAATATATTATAGCGGCCCACGTTATGCCTAGGGACACTTGTTTTATGATACCCAGGGCACTTACTTAAGTTTTGGAAGTTTTAGAAAAATCATTTTTGTTAACATAAGGGACTCACACTCAGTCTGTGTATTCTCAGCTGACTTGCTTTCTTAATTGAGTAAATCAAAACTGGGTATTTATGTTTAAAAAATATATATATTGCTACCTTTACACTAGAGCATAATCAGTTGTTTTTCTTTCTCTTTAGGCCCACCCCATCACCTGCTCTCACCCCGATCCACCCCTCTATAACTGATTTGGTTATAATAGAACAAGGTAATTCAGTTGTTTCTTATTCTGCATATTGTATGCTAAGTGACAAGAAATAGTTATATTGGATAAGTTAAATTCTTCATTCCATGAGATTATAGTTTAGGGGAAGGAAGAATGAGACACATAGGGGGCACAATAATAAGCTTGAGTTGCACACTGAGAACAGCAATGCTAAGACATGCATATGCCCCAGGACACCGTATGAAATGCTAATGCTTCTTGCCTTAAGGCCTTCTCATCATTCTCATTTGTTTACTCCTTGCCAAGAGCCAAATATTTGGACCTGATATTTCTCAGATACAGTGTGCTCATATTGTATTTTGTTGCCACTGTGAAGATCTCACATACAGATGAAGTCATATGACAATGATAAATAAATGTCTGTGTAGCCACCTTCTTTAATCCCCATTGTACAACTTCCAGGATCCTTCCATTTCTACTTAAATGGCTGTTGGGCACTGTGTTCCTGATGGAGGTGGTGGAGAAGAGGAGACGCTACAAAGTTGCCTAGAAAGATTAAATGAGAAAAAGGCAGCTTGTATGGAACTGACCCACTTGTGCACCACAGAGAGCCATAGGGTGACAGGAGAGTAAAAATAGAGCCTGGGTAGTAGGCTTGGCTTCAGTTTTAGAGAAAATTTTTTAGAGTTTGTAGTGAGGGAGAAAAGAGATTTATATATTGATATAAATGACTTAATCAATGAAGATGTACTCTTATTTTATCAGCAAGATTTATATTAAGTTGGTACACACCCGGATGGGCAAGCCGATTGTTTCCAGCAGCTCTCTGTTCTGACTGAGCCAGCGTGCGTCCATCTGGCTGGTGACCCTGCCTTTGCAGCAATGTTGCAACTCCGCCAGGATTCTCTGGGCTTCCCCACAATCCAGAAACGGAAGGGGTCAAACTTCTCACCTCAGAAGGCTTCAGAACCTCTCACTTCAACACTGCAGCTGGCATCGTTGTAATTGGTTGTTAAATATTTAACATATCACTCTGATCATAAGATATCTGGAACCAGGCCATAAAGATAAGAGAGTCTTAGAAAAGGCAGGTCCACGTGGGCTTTGCAATTGGTAGGAGGAGAAAGAGAAGCACTAGGAAGGGTTATACCAAATATGGGACATGAAGGGTATAAGCAGGGAGGTAAAACACACTGCAGGAAAAGGGTGCGGCCCACAGCCTCCCCTACACCCTGATGGACTTTGGCCTGGCCATGACTTTGCACAGCCCTGATCCCCACTGGAAAGTTCTTGTAGGTGCCTTCTGTTGCCTCAGATGATCCCTCACACCCTGCCCCCCTTTCCACTGAGCACGTGTGTCATGTGTACACACTTTACACTTGGTAAAGGGGTTCTCAGTAAGAATTCTCAAATGTTTGTTTTCCAGTGTGTGTGTCCAGGCACCTTCTTAGAGCATAGAATCTAGTGATTGCCTAACTCGGTGGTCAGCAAACTGCAGCTCATGAGCCATATGCAGCTCTTTAGCCCCTTGAGTGCGGGTGCAAAAGGCCAGCTTAGGAGTACCCTAATTAAGTTAATAACAATGTACCTACCTATATCGTTTAAGTTTTAAAAACTTTGCTCTCAAAGGAAATTTCAGTCATTGTACTGTTGATATTTGGCTCTGTGGACTAATGAGTTTGCCCGACCAGTGGCGTAACTTACCATACTTATTTTAAAAATCAGAGAATGCAAAGGCATCTAGAGAAATTAAATAATTGCCCATGTCCCTCTGACCTAAGGATAAAATTTTAAGATGTCTAGGGATGATTCTCCTACTAAATCATATGTCTCAAGCTGTAAGTTTCCTAAGGGAAATTATATCATAATCAGGACAAACTTCTCAACTGGTTCTGTGCTTTTAGAACAATTGACTTACCTTTTCTCTTTACTCTATGAAGGCTTGGAAAAATATTCAGAATATTAAATTAAAAAACCCATATGATCTCATTTTAAAATGTATATGAAAACATAATTTTAAGCAAATGAAAAATTCGATGTCCAAGTCAGTAAATACCCTTCTATGGTGTCAAGGAGACAATAAAAAAAAAATGGAGTCTGAAGCCCCAATGCTTTGGCTCAAATTCTAGCAGAGCAATGTTATACAAGTTATTCAAGTGCCTGTGCCTCAGATCCTTCATCTGTATAACAGCAATCATGACTGTACCACTTCATAAGGGAGTTCTGATGATCACGCAGGATGATTTAGATTAGAACAATACCAAGTACACAATAGGGCTGTATTGTTATTATAATTTTTGGTGGGTTACAGTTCTCTACAGCAGAGATTTAAAGAGTAGGAGAGACATGATTTCTTGGCATTAAATTTAATGAGATGATTGTAACAAAGTGAAAGATCAGCTAGAAAGGAAAAACTGTGGGGGGATATTACAATTCACCCTGCATGACTTATGTACCTAACATCTTGTCCACAGAATAATTTGAAAGTACTAAATATGTACTTGTTTGAACTAGTTTTATTTTTATCAGCATGGCTTATCTCTCTTACAAGCAAATTATGTCCACCAAAGCTGAACAAAAAGATAACATTTTAATTCAACAGATTTTTTTTTGTAATATCTGGAAGAGCTCTCTTTCTTTTATAGTACCTTCTGGCCATATCATCTTGGTTATCTTTGGAGATGATGTATAAAAATATTATCTTATGGGGCTCACAAAGGGACCTCAGAAATAGTGAGTGAGTTTCCATTTCCAAAAAGAAGACTTTCACTCAGGTATTATATCAAGCCTTAGTGGAAATTAAAATCATTCTTAGTAATTTTGATAATTATTTACCTTTAAGGTAGCTGAACTTCCAAATTGTTTATGTTGTAAAATAATTTTTTTCTTATTTTATAAAATAATTTGATAGTGAATTTAATATCTAACATTACTCCTAGACAAAATTCAGTTGTTTGCTTTTAAAGATACATAAATGTACATAAATAATCTTAAGTCATAAAAAAGGTGTATAATTTCTAAGTGCCTTTAAAATGGTGTAAAGGTGCCCTGACCAGTTGGCTCAGCGGTAGAGCATTGGCCCAGTGTATGGAAGTCCCGGTTTCGATTCCTGGCCACAGTACACAGAAGAAGCACCCATCTGCTTCTCCATCCTCCCCTTCTCCTTTCTCTCTGTCTTTCTCTTCCCCTCCCACAGCCAAGGCTCCATTGGAGCAAAGTTGGCCCGGGCACTGGGGATGGCTCCATGGCCTCGGCCTCAGGTGCTAGAATGGCTCTGGTTGCAACAAAGCAATGCCCCAGATGTACAGAGCATCGCCCCCTGGTGGGCATGCTGGATGGATTCTAGTCAGGTGCATGTGGGAGTCTTCTCTCTGCCTCCCCACTTCTCATTTCAGAAAAATGCAAAAATAAAATAAAATAAAATAAAATAAAATGGCGGAAAGGTCACTTTCTTTAAAGGGTGCTAAATTTAGGGGAGAGTGTCTCCATATCTTTTAAATCTTCATATATTTCCTGAGACTTAGCAAAAACATCTTTCTGGTTCTAGTTAGCTTAATCTTGTCTTACCCTTCCTTAAGAAGATTGTAGGTGTGGAGAGTGTATCAGATACTGTGGTTCCAACAAAAGACTTCTTAGACATACACTAATTTACTGAGTTAGGAGATTTTTCTATCTTTTTTTTTTTTTAAGTTAAAAGACAATGGCAGAAGAAATTCTGAAGACTCTTTGTCATAGGATGACTGCCATCTCTACTGGCTGTTTTAAGGTCTGAGTACTTTCCCAAACAAGATGAAAATTAGAGCCAGGAGTCAGTAGCATTTCCGCTCTGAAAATAACACTTGATTGGAATTTGATAGTTATAATTACTTAACTTACTTGAAGTGATTAATGTAAATATTTAGAAAAGTTGGCTTCCAGGAAACACATAAGTGCCTTGAGGATTCTGAAAATTATCTAATTCTCTTGAGAATGCAATGTGTGTGGGTAACATAAATATTAAAAATCAGGAACTATTTGACAATTGGAAAGCATCCCTGTTAAATCAGTGGGTCAAAAAAAGCAAGTGAAAATTATGTGACCATTTGGGAATATGGACATTAATATAAGTAAAAATGGCAGAGTGGATGTATCAAGAGGATTCGAAAAGCATTGGTTCAGAGGTTAGTATTACCAGGACTGAATAGGGCAACATTAATGGCTAAGTCATATTTCTTTGGAAAGTTTTACAATGATTGAGTGATGATGTTAAGGGGCTGAGAAGGAAGTGAGAAACACTTTTCCAAAATCTCCAATAGGACATGCCTTTCTTTCCTAAATTCATTTTTATGTTTTATGCAAAAATTCTTTCAGTAGGATGAGTAGTTAGATAATATTGTTAAAAGCCATTATTCCTCTTTGGTCCAGTCCTGCCAAAAATTCATACTAATAATAACATGCTGAATGAATGTGTTAAAAATTGCATTTAAAAAACCTCAACTCATAATTTAAGAAAAATTTCAGTAAGCAGTAGCAAGTAATCATTGCCGATACTCACAGAAGAGAAGCAATAAAAATTGGTCTGTTAAAATAAAACCAAGCAGGATCAGAGACAGTGTATGGTGTCATTAGATTCTTAGGTCATTAGATTATCTTGGCTAGCTCTTTACTTAGATGAGCCATGTTGCTTGCTTTGGGGCCTCCAAGCAAACCGTATGTGGCAAGAATTGACGTAGGAATACATTTTCAGTACACCACTTCGTGTTATTTCACAGGCCTCTGACATTTGGCCACCCCCCAAATAATCTAGTAGGTTTCATCAATGCCTTCATTTTCTTTTGTAATATTTAAAAAAGGTCTTTGGGTTGGTTTCTATTTAAGCAATTTTCCCACATCCAGAAGTGGAAGATCCTTGAATAAGGAAAGTTAGGCTCTTCCAAAGACACAAACAGTGTATCTTTGTAGGTCAAAAAAAAAAAGGTGGGAGTAGGGGAAAGTAGACATAATCGGAACTCATTCCAAGCCAGCCTTTTCACTTTCCCTTCCTTTCCTATAAATAAAATAAGGTTGAGGAAAAATATTTAAAAAAATATTTGAACAAAAATTTTGTCCCAAGCTCTATACTTCTCTTCCTCCTAGCCAGAGGCCACCCAGGAGCTTGATTAATGTTCTCTATTGGAGAAGTCTGAAGGAATACACTCTTAGAAGGTAAGGTTAAGTGTATCTTCTTTAGTAGGTAACATTTCTGGGCCACACAGAAATGGAACAGTTCATTGGGTTTACCTCCAAGTTTACCAAATTTAAAACTAATTAGCTGTGAGGCTTAGCACATATTATTTTAACTCCTCCAGACCTTCTGTTCTTCTCTGATTAAAAGAAGAGGGCAGATTAGACATTCTCAAAGGTGATTTGAGATTAGAATTTCTCAACTTCAACACTACTGACATTTTGGCCTGGATAATTCTTTGTTGTGGTGGGCTGTTCTATGCACTGTAGAATGTTTAGCAGTGTTCCTGATCTTCACACATGCCAGTAGCATTATCCCTGGTTTGACACCCCAAAATGTTTCTAGACATTGCCAAATGTCCCTATGGGGAAAAGTGGCCAGATTAAATACAATTACATTTTGAGATAAAGAATGAATAATTTTAATACATTAGTGTGCCCAAAATATTAAATGGGATCCTTTTATATTAAAAATTATATTATTTTGATCATGTTGAAAATTATGTTTTGACTGGGTAAATATCAGAATGTTCAAGTCATTGGGCTCTGAAATCAAACCCGGATTCATCTCTTTCCCAGTTTGCGTCATGGGGCCATCTGTTTCACCCCTCTAAGCCTCAGTTTCCATACTGACTTTTTCAAGTTGCTGTGGGAATTAAAGAAATCATTTTATATGAAGTGTTTATAAAGAAACACTTTCATCGTTAGCTGAAATTCAGATTGAACGGAGCATCCCGTATTTTTATTTGTTAGATCTGGCAACCCTATCTGGGAAAGTGAAATCATTTTCTATTCTACCCCACCAAAAACTACAGTTCTAGGTAAAATTTTTAATTTTTATTTTTTTAGTATACAATGTGTATTTTTAATGAAACAATCTGTGACCTTATTTATTTATTTTTTGACGATTGGTTAGAAATTTTTTTTATTAATTTTAATGGGGTGACATTGATAAATGAGGGTACATATGTTCAGAGAAAACATCTCTAGATTTTTTTGACATTTGATTATGTTGCATACCCCTCACCCAAATTCAAATTGTCTTCCGTCACCTTCTATCTGGTTTTCTTTGTGTCCCTCTCCTTCCCCCAACCCCGGTTACCATCACATTCTTATCCATGTCTCTGAGTCTCATTTTTATGTCCTATCTATGTATGGAATCATATACTTCTTAGTTTTTCATGATTTACTTATTTCATTCAGTATAATGTTATCAAGTTCCATCCATGTTATTGTAAATGATCCGATGTCATCATTTCTTATGACTGAGTAGTATTCCATAGTACATATGTACCAAAGCTTTTTAATCTACTTGTTCACATACGGACACTTGGGCTGTTTCCAGATCTTTGCTATTGTGAACAATGCTGCCATAAACATGGGGGTGCATTTCTCCTTTTGGAACAGTGCTATGGTGTTCTTAGGGATATTCCTAAAATTGGGATAGCAGGGTCAAAAGGCAGTTCAATTTTTAATTTTTTGCGGAATCTCCATACTGTTTTCCACAGAGGCTGCACCAGTCTGCATTCCCACCAGTAGTGCAGGAGGGTTTCCTTTTCTCTACATCCTCGCCAGCACTTATTCTGTGTTGTTTTGTTGATGAGCGCCATTCTGACCAGTGTGAGGTGATATCTCATTGTGGCTTTAATTTGCATTTCTCTAATGATTAGTGATGTTGAGTATTTTTTCATATGCCTATTGGCCATCTATATGTCCTCTTTGGAGAAGTGTCTATTCATTTCTTTTGCCCATTTTTTGATTGGATTGTTTGTCTTCCTGATGTTGAATTTTACAAGTTCTTAATAAATTTTGGTTATTAACCCCTTATCAAACGTATTGTCGAATATGTTCTCCCATTGTGTAGTTTGTTTTTTTATTCTGTTCTTATTGTCTTTAGCTATGCAAAAGTTTTTTAGTTTGATATAGTTCCATTTGTTTATCCTGTCTTTTATTTCACTTGACCATGGAGATAAATCGGCAAATATATTGTTGTGAGAGATGTCAGAGAGCTTACTGACTAAGTTTTCTTCTAAGATGCTTATGGTTTCATGACTGACATTTAAGACTTTTATTCATTTTGAGTTTATTTTTGTGAATGGTGTAAGTTGGTGGTCTAGTTTCATTTTTTTGCAGGTAGCTGTCCAATTATCCCAACACCATTTATTATAGAGGCTGTCTTTACTCCATTGTATGCTCTTACCTCCTTTGTCAAATATCGGTTGTCCATAAAGGTGTGGGTTTATTTCTGGGTTCTCTGTTCTGTTCCATTGATCTATATGCCTGTTCTTATGCCAGTACCAGGCTGTTTTGAGTACAATGGCCTTGTAGTATAACTTGATATCAGGAAGTGTGATACCTCCCGCTTTAGTCTTCCTTTTCAAGATTGCTGAGGCTATTCGTGTTCTTTTTTGGTTCCATATATTTTGGAATATGTGTTCTATATCTTTGAAGTGTGTCATTGGTATTTTAATTGGTATTGCATTGAATTTATAAATTGCTTTGGGTAATATAGACATTTTAATGATATTTATTCTTCCTAACCATGAGCAGGGTATATGCTTCCACTTGTTTGTATCTTCCTTGATTTCTTTTATCAATGTTTTATAATTTTCCGAGTACAAGTCTCTAATCTCCTTGGTTAAATTTACTCCTAGGTATGTTATTTTTTTGGTTGCAATAGTGAAGGGGATTGTTTTATTAATTTCTCTTTCTGACAGTTCATTGTTGGTGTATAAAAATGCCTCTGATTTTTGAGTATTAATTTTATATCCTACTACCTAGCTGAATTCATTTATCAGGTTCAGTAGTTTTTTGACTGAGACTTTAGGGTTTTCTATATACAATATCATATCATCTGCAAATAATGATAGTTTTACTTCCTTTTTTCCAATATGGATGCCTTTTATCTCTTCTTCTTGCCTGATTGCTGTGGCTAGGACTTCCAGGACTATGTTGAATAACATTGATGAAAGGGGACACCCCTGCCTTGTTCCTGATCTTAAGGGAATTGCTTTTAATTTTTACCCATTGAGTATGATGTTGGCTGTGGGTTACATAGATGGCCTTTATCATGTTGAGGTATGTTCCCTGTATTCCCACTTTGCTGAGAGTTTTGATCATGATGGGTGCTGGATTTTATCAAATGCATTTTCTGCATCTATTGAAATTATCATGTGGTTTTTCTCCTTTCTTTTGTTTATAGGATGAATCACATTGATTGATTTGCATATATTGTACCAGCCTTGCTTCCCCAGAATAAATCCCACTTGATCATGGTGTATGATTTTTTTCATATATTGCTGGATCCGGTTTGGTAATATCTTGTTGAGGATTTTAGCATCTATATTCATCAGGGATATTGGCCTATAATTTTCTTTCTTTGTGTTGTCTTTGCCAGGTTTTGGAATCAGAATTATGGTCACCTCATAAAAGGAGCTTGGAACTATTCCTTCCTCTTGAATTTTTTGAAATAGCTTGAGAAGAATAAGAGTTAGTTCTTCTTTGAATATTTGGTAGAATTCACTTGTGAAGGCATCAGGCTCAGGACTTTTTTTTGTTTGGAGTTTTTTGATAACTGTTTTGATCTCCTTTGTTGTAATTGGTCTGTTTAGGTTTTCTGATTCTTCCAGATTGATTTTTGGAAGATTGTGTGTTTCAAGGAATTTTTTAATTTCATCAGGTTGTCTAGTTCTTTGGCATACAGTTCTTCATAGTATTTTTTTTACAATATTTTGTATTTCTGTTGTGTCAGTTGTTATTTCTCCACTCTCATTTTTAATTTTATTTATTTGAGTTCTCTCTCTTTTTTTCTTGGTGAGTATAGTTAAAGGTTCATTGATCTTGTTTACCTTTTCAAAGAACCAGCTCCTGGTTTCATTGATCCTCTGTATTGTTTCTTTAGCCTCTATGTCATTTATTTCCACTCTGATTTTTATTATTTTCTTTCTTCTACTACATCTGGGCTTTACTTGCTGTTCTTTTTCTAGTTCTTTTAGATGCAGGGTTAAGTTGTTTATTTGAGCTTTTTCTAGCTTCTTAACGTATGCCTGTAGTGCTATGAACTTCCCTCTCAGTACTGCTTTTGCTTTGTCCCCAAAATTTTGAGTTGTTGTATGCTCATTATCATTTGTTTCTAGAATTTTTTAATTTCTTCTTTGATCTCATTATTAATTCATTCATTATTTAACAACCTGCTATTTAGTTTCCATGTGTTTGAAAATTTTTGAGTTTTTCTGTTGTGGTTGATTTCTAGTTTCAAGTCCTTGTGATTAGAGAAAATGCTTGATATGATTTCAATCTTCTTAAATTTGTTGAGAGTACTTTTGTGCCCTAACATGTGGTCTATCCTAGAGAATGTACCATGAGCACTTGAAAAGAATGTATATTCTGCTGCTTTAGGGTGAAAGGTTCTGAAGAATCTATTAAATCGAGTTGATCTAGTGTGTCCTTTAAGTCTGCTGTTCTTTGTTAATTTTTTTTCTTGAGGATCTATCTAGTGATGTTAGTGGGGTATTGAAATCCCCTACTATTATAGTATTGCTATTGATCTCGCCATTTATATCTATCAAAGTCTGCTTTATATATTTAGGTGCTCCTATATTAGATGTGTAGATATTTATAATGGTTATATCTTCCTGCTGGATTGCTCCCTTTATCATTATGTAGTGGCCTTCTTTATCTCTTACTATAGTCTTTGTTTTAAAGTTCATTTTGCCTGATATAAGTATTGCTACCCCAGCTTTTTTTTCATTTCCATTTGCATGAAATATTTTTTTTCATTCTTTTACCTTTAGTCTATATGTATCTTTTGTTTTAAGGTATGTCTCCTGTAGATAGTATATATATGGGTATTGTTTTCTTATCCAAGCAGCTACCCTATGTATTTTGTTCAAATCATTTAATCCATTTACATTTAAGGTTATTATTGATGTGTAGTTGTTTATTGCCATTTTATTCTTTAAAGCTGTATTCCTCTTTTGCTATATATTCTTTTACAACTTTGATCTGTTTACAACAGGCTCCTTAACATTTCCTGCAGCATTGGTTTGGTTGTAATGAATTCCTTGAGTTTTTTTTTTTTTGTCTGGGAAGCTTTTATTTCTCCTTCAATTTTAAATGATAACCTTGCCAGATAAAGTAGTCTTGGTTGTAGGTTCTTGTTCTGCATTACATTGAATATTTCTTGCCATTCTTTTCTGGCCACAAGTGTTTCTGTTGAGAAGTCAGATGTCATCCTTATGAGGGCTCCTTTGTAGGTGATAGCCTTTTTTTCTCTAGCAGCTTTTAATATTTTCTCTTTATCACTTAGCTTTGGTATTTTAATTATGATGTGTCTTGGTGTAGATTTCTTCGCGTTTCTTTTTAATGCATTTCTCTGTGCTTCTTGAGCTTGTGAGAGTTTTTCCTGCATTAATTTAGGGAAGTTTTAAGCTATGATCTGATTGAACAAAGTCTCTATCACTTGTTCTTTCTCTTCTTCTTCAGGAACCCCTATGATGCGGATGTTATTTCTCTTCATGTTGTCACAGAGCTCTCTTAGAGTTCCCTTAGACTTTTTGAGTCTCTTTTCTTTTTTCTGCTCTGCTACCATGCCTTCATTCAACTTCTCCTTGAACTTGCTGATTCAATCCTCAGCTTCATCCATTCTGTTTTTAATTCCTTCCATTGTGGTCTTCATTTCTGATATTGTATTTGTCATCTCTGACTGATTCTTTTTTAATATTTTAATGTCCTTTTTTTATACTTGCTATTCTTTATTTAGGTGTTCATAATGACCATCCATTGTTGTTCTAAGATCCCTAATCATCCTAACAATCATTATTTTAAACTCTGCATCCAGAAGTTTTGTTATTTCCATATCACTCAGTTCATTTCCTGGAGGTTTCTCTTGTGGTTTCATTTGGATTGCACTTCTCTGTCTTCTCATTATGTCTGTGTGTTTGGGTGTATTGTTTGTAGAGCTGGTTGAGTCTAGGCTTGGTGTTGTCTGCCTCCAATTTTCAGTTGTATTATTTCTAGGTCTTCTTGGGTTGGCATCAGCTGTTATTTTTAATCCACTGTGGGATTTGACTTTTCTGGTAGAGCTGCTTTGAAGTCTTGATTTGTTTGTTTTCTTCTCAGTTTTCTTAACTTGTGGTAGTCTTGTTTACTGATCTTAGCAGGGGACTTATTTGAAACTGTATCCAGGAATGCGGTGGGTGTAACCTGAGACTCTGAAGGCCTGATCTGCCAGTTACTCTCTGGGGTGGTGGGGTATTTTCTCAGCTTCAGTAGGGCGAGGTGTATCTCAGATCTTTATGGAGACCTGAGTTACTGCCCCTCCTCCCTACTTCTTGTTTTTAGCTGTGTCTTGTTGTGCTGATTGGAGCTGAAGAGATATCTGGAGATGGGTCACCCAGAACTACTTTAGTCTTGTATTGTGTGGAAGGATCAACCCCTCCCCCAGCTATGACCACCTCCAGCACTGGATGAGTCAGCTTCGCAGGTCATCCTAAGCATTCCTCTGCCCCTCACTGTCTGTCTCTCTTTCTCTCCCCCTTTTTTTTGGAAGACTAGCCAGCCCTTTCAACACACCTTGTTCCCAGGTCCCCAGGCAAGTGGCTGTGTGCAATATTTTCTGCTCTTTTCCTTGGAGTGAGAACAGCCTCACCCCCCACCCCTGTTCTTGTAATCAGGGGAGACCCACCACTCCTCGGCGCTCCCTACCAGGCTTGGTGTGGCTTCTTCTTTGCTCCTTGGTTTTTGAGAGTTGTTCTTGTAGTCCAGAGTTGGTTTTTCATGCTGATTGTTCGTAAATTAATTTGTAATCCAGTTTGGTGGTATTAGCAGGGAGTCTGTGCATCTGCCTACTCTGGTGCCATCTTCAGGTCTCCAGGTAAAATTTTTAATGAAGATATGCTTCTCTTTTTCCTGGAGTCTTCTGGATTAGTTACAAGCATAGGCCAGGCTTCCATTACATTAGCTTTTTGGAAATGTTTCCATTTGGTTAATTTTATATTCATAGAAATACCTGTTCTAAAAGAGAATATTTTTCAACATGTTAAGATAAGGATGTTAGATGGATGTTGTTCCTGTGGAAATAGAACATATTTTAGAAAGGAACATATTTTGTGACTCTGCCTATGCCGATACTGCCTAAAACTGTTTTGATCTCGGTAGCTATTTAATAATTAATTGGTAATTTCATTTAAAAGGTAGTCTGTATCAACATCAGAAAGGCCTTGTGTAAAAGTTTAAGAGACTTAAACTTTTTCTGGTGGACAATGGATACCCTCTTGATGGTTTTTTGAGCAAGAGAATGACATGATCTTGAAGAAATCAAGCGGTTCTGGAGTCAGTTTTTCACTGATGTGAGAAAAAGAAGTGGAATTGAGAGTTGTAATAGTGGACAGGCTTTGAAAAAATCCTTTTGCTTCATATTTACAAAGCACTGCTTCCATTTTCTAATTTGGTTGCCCCACAAAATTCAATATTAACTATGTAAATTTTTTTTTTAGTTATCCCCCCCCCCCCCCCCCCAGCTAACAGCAATGCTTGCTCATTGCAGTGGAAATGCACTTTGAATGCCTTTTATTTAAATTTTTTTTCTTCATCCCTCAAGATGTGATGTCATCAGCAGGCATGGGCAGCTGTTTAACCTCACGGGCAATAACAAAGTTGGGTGGCACCCTGTCCTTGGCAGGGAGGGGCATAAAACCTGGGCTCCTTTCAGTGTCTGGGATCACAGTTGAAAGCATTTCCTTTTGCCTCCTCAGATGAATAAGTGGCACTGTACAAGCGTTAAAAGAGCTGACTGTCATATGAATTTGGCATTGTCCCCTCCACAATCTCTTGAAGGTCTGTTCGTGGTACCACAGGATTAGTTCTTGACCACTCTGTTCTTTCCATTCCAGAAGAACCCAGACAGCTTTCTTTCTATTGCTCCCACCTCCCAAGTGCTCTCTCTCTTTTTACTGCATGATCTGATCTTGTCCTGTGGGGAAGTTGCATAACTGAGGGTGTTATAAGGTAATACACAGCTCAGTTAGCTCTTCCCCCAAACAAACTTCTCCTGTTTCTTGGGTTTCTTAATGTCTGACTGATGTTAGGACAAAGATGAACCAACAAAAGCGGAACTTGGGTAATTAGGAGACAACTCCACTATGGCTAAAAATGATTTCTTCTAATTAACAATGTTGACAAGCAAAAGATTGTCAATTTTTTCTAGATCTGAAAATCAGGCCAATGGAAGAAATGTTTGTCATAAGAATAAAAAGCATTGGGGTTCACAGAATCCAATTAAATGTATTGAGTTGAATCCACAATTTCAGTCTGAAGATTTTCATACAGTTGTTCTTTGTTATTACTATTTGTGGTAGGAAGAATGCCCCCGTACCCAAAGATGTCTACATCTTAATCCCTGGCTCCCATGAATGTTATGTTACATGGCAAAAGAGACTTCACAGATATAATTAAGGTGATGGACTTTAGGATGAGGAGATTAGCCTAGATCATTCAGGTGCACCTAACCTAATCCCATGCATTCTTAAAAAGAGAGAATTTTCTCCAGCTGGAGGCAAGAGAGAAGCAGCAAAAGAAATTAGTGAATTGCAAGTGTGAGAAGAATTCAATGCCCTGTTCCTGGTACTGAGATGTAGGAAGCCAGGTGTAAGGATCAAAGAGAAGCTTCTAAAAGGGTCAGGGACTGCCAGCTGGCACCCAGCAAAAAAAAGGGACCCCAGTACTACAACTTCAAGGAACTGAATTCTACCCACAGCCTGCATGAGTCTGGAAGCAGATTATTAGGCAGATAAATTATTTTATGCTCACTTTGTTAAAGATGGCTGCTGTTCTCATGTTGTGATGCTCTCATGTAATACAGCTAATTGCCTTTCATGCTCAGGAAGAAGCTTGGTTATGTTAATATGTGTTGGGGGAGGGACTTTCATGCCAAAAGCTTTAAAAGGAAGAGCTAAGAAGCCATTTTGGGGAAGAGTGACCACGTTCTTGTAGAGAGGAGGAGCCCATGTTGTAGAAGGGCAGAGAGGCCACGTGGAGAAGAGGAGGTAGCCAAAATGACAGAATGCTGAAGAAGCCAGTTAGTGCCAGAGAAGGAGATGGGGAACAGAGGTGGATGAGGCAAATAAAGCCTTTGATTCTAGGAAAAAACCAGAAAGAATGGATTTTGGTGCCTGCGTGTTTGTTTTTACTCATTAGTTGGTATGAGTCTATAATAAAGGAAAATGGCCCATCAGTTTTTGGCTCTGCAGATTCTTTATGATCAATCCAAATTAAGTGCGAACCTGCACAGGCCAGGTGGCTGTGATGGTGGCCATGGCTATTGGCTTTACACAAATTCTTTTCCAGAGCCTCCAGTAAGGACTGCAGCTCTGCTGAAACCTTGATTTTATCCTTGTGAGACTAAACAGAAGACCCAGCTGAACTCTACTGTACCCAGATTTCTGAACAACAAAGACTGTGACCTAATAAATGAATGTTGTTTTAAGCTGGGAAATTCATGGTAAGTTGTCATGGCAAAATAGAAATAAATAAATTATTCTTTGTCATTCTTTCTGTCTTCATTCCTATTACCACCATTTTTTTTTTTTGAGGATTTAAAAGTTTTATGTGGATTTGCATCACATATAAAATGGCACCAAGTACCAGGCTCTTCTATCAGATTGTATGTTCTTAAAGGCAGCGTTTTTTTTCTGAAGAGGACACAAGTGAGCAAATCAGAAGGGGGAGGACAGAAGAAAAAGAAATAGTTCCAAAACTCTATACAGAGTAATCTCCAATGACCAGCCTGTCTGTGTATTTTTTTTTTTTTTTTCTGAAGCTGGAAACGGGGAGAGACAGTCAGATGGACTCCCGCATGCGCCCGACCGGGATCCACCCAGCACGCCCACCAGGGGGCGACGCTCTGCCCACCAGGGGGCGATGCTCTGCCCCTCCAGGGCGTCACTCTGTTGCGACCAGAGCCACTCCAGCACCTGGGGCAGAGGCCAAGGAGCCATCCCCAGAGCCTGGGCCATCTTTGCTCCAATGGAGCCTCGCTGCGGGAGGGGAAGAGAGAGACAGAGAGGAAGGAGAGGGGGAGGGGTGGAGAAGCAGATGGGCACTTCTCCTGTGTGCCCTGGCCAGAATCGAACCCGGGACTTCTGCACGCCAGGCTGACGCTCTACCACTGAGCCAACCAGCCAGGGCCCATAGTGTAGTTTTTAAAAATAAATTTTAATGTAAAAGTAACATATGTTCACTCTAGATTACTTGGTAAAAAATAAGCATTAAGAAAAAAATCATACACAATTTAACTACCGATAAATAACTGCTAAATAGTTTGATGTATTTTCTAAATTTTGTCTTTTTAAATAATTTATATATTACATTCACAAAATTAGCAGTATACTGAAGATAGAGTTGTATATCTAATTCTTTTTTAAATTTTTTAAAAAAAGATTTTATTCATCAATTTTAGAGAAAAGAGAGAGAAAAAGAAAGGAGCAAGGAGGGGAGGAGGAGCAGGAAGCATCAATTCCCATATATGCCTTGACCAGGCAAGCCCAGGGTTTCAAACCGGTGAACTCAGTGTTCTAGGTCAATGCTTTATTCACGGCGCCACCACAGGCCAGGCTCTAAATCTATTTTTTAATTGAATTTATGGGGGGGGGGGGCACTGGTTAACAAAATTATACAGCTTTCAGGTGCACAATTCTATAACACATCATATACACTGCATTGTCTGTTCACCATCCCAAGTCAAGTTCGACCATAATTTATTTAATAATTTCCACATTATTAGTCATCTCAGTTGTTTACAATATTGTTGAACTTAAAATCTAATACTATTATTAAAATTTTTGTGTGTGTGTGTGACAGGGACAGAGAGAGAGACAGAGAGGGGAACAGATAGGGATAGACAGACAGGAAGAGAGAGAGATAAGAAGCATCAATTCTTTCTTGCAGCTTTTCAGTTGTTTATTGATTGCTCTCTCATATGTGCCCTGACCAAAGTGCTACAGCAGAGTAAGTGACCCCTTGCTGAAGCCAGTGTCCTTGGGCTCAAGCCAGTGGCTGTGGGCTTCAAGCTAGCGACCTTTGGACTCAAGCCAGCAGCGATGGGGTCATGGCCATGATCCCATGCTCAAACCAGTGACCCAGTGGTCGAGCTGGTAAGCCTGTGCTCAAGCTGGATGAGCCCACACTCAAGCAGTGACCCCAGGGTTTCGAACCTGGGCCCTTCACATCCCAGTCTGATGCTCGATCCACTGTGCCACTGCCTGGTCAGGCTATTATTATTAAAACTTGGATTAAAATCTTTGTTAATAATTTTTGGTTGCATCTCTAATTATACCTTAATGGTAAAGTCCAAGAAGTTGAGGTTATTTAATCCAAATGAAATACTATTTTTAAGGCTCTTTATATAATTTTTCAAATTACTTCGCAGAAAGAAAAGGAAGCGTTTGTTTCATGTAGGACCTCATATCAAGTTATATCTTTATGAACTGTATATATGGATACTTATATCATCATACTTGCACCAGCAGCATTTTTCTAACTCAATCTTTGTTAATATTTTTTTGTTTTGTTGTAATTTCACTACATGAACTTTTGTATATGTATTAAGTCACCTGTAGGAGGTTGGGTGACAGGGTGAAGGAATTAAGGACTACAAATTGGCAGTTACAAAACAGTCACAGGGATGTAATGGACTGTATAAGGAATATAGTCAACAATATTGTTATAACTAGGTATGGTGTCAGATGGGTACTAGACTTTTTTGGGGGATCACTTCATAAAGTTTATAAATATCTAACTACCATGCTGTACAGCTGAAACTAATGTAATATTGAATGTCAATGGTAATTGAAAAAAATTACATTTATTCATTTATCTTCTTTTTGAATCATCTGTTGATGAACTTTGCCTATTTTCATGTACTAGTGTTTTGTATTGATTTATGAGAGCTCTTTATATATTATCATTAATTATTGATATTTTATTATTATATTAATGATAAATCATTACATTAATTATATATTTGTACATAGTACTTGTAAATAATATTTCCATTTTGTAGTTTGTTTTTGAATTTTGTTTATAATATTTATAAAGCATGAGAATTTCAAAGTAATACCCAATCTAGACATTATGGCAGGGGTCCCCAAACTACGGCCCGCGGGCCGCATGCGGCCCCCTGAGGCCATTTATCCGGCCCCAACCGCACTTCCGGAAGGGGCATCTCTTTAATTGGTGGTCAGTGAGAAGAGCACATTGACCATCTCATTAGCCAAAAGCAGGCCCATAGTTCCCATTGAAATACTGGTCAGTTTGTTGATTTAAATTTACTTGTTCTTTATTTTAAATATTGTATTTGTTCCTGTTTTGTTTTTTTACTTTAAAATAAGATATGTGCAGTGTGCACAGGGATTTGTTCACAGTTTTTTTTATAGTCTGGCCCTCCAAAGGTCTGAGGGACAGTGAACTGGCCCCCTGTGTAAAAAGTTTGGGGACCCCTGCATTATGGCAAGTCAATAGCTCTTAAAAAAATTGGCACTCCCTCCCATTCAACTCTATTCCTGCTGCCCCAACCTGGAATAAAAAGTCTACTAGCATTTGGACTTATATTACTTCCAGAGTGGTATAAATTGATTGTATTACTTATATCAATTAGTTATTAAATTCAAGGTATTTTATTAATATTTGATGATTGTTTTATAAGCCCACAATTCTTTTTTTTTTTTTTTTAATAATTTTATTTTTTTAATGGGGTGACATCAATAAATCAGGATACATATATTCAAAGATAACAAGTCCAGGTTATCTTGTCGTTCAATTATGTTGCATACCCACCACCCAAAGTCAGATTGTCCTCTGTCACCTTCTATCTTGTTTTCTTTGTGCCCCTCCCCACCCCCTATCCCTCTCCCATTCCCTCCTCCCCCCGTACCACCACACTCTTATCAATGTCTCTTAGTTTCACTATTATGTCCCACCTACGTATGGAATAATACAGTTCCTGGTTTTTTCTGATTTACTTATTTTGCTTCGTATCATGTTATCAAGATCCCACCATTTTGCTGTAAATGTTCCGATGTCATCATTTCTTATGGCTGAGTAGTATTCCATAGTGTATATGTGCCACATCTTCTTTATCCAGTCATCTATTGATGGGCTTTTTGGTTGTTTCCATGTCCTGGCCACTGTGAACAATGCTGCAATAAACATGGGGCTGCATGTGTCTTTACGTATCAATGTTTCTGAGTTTTTGGGATATATACCCAGTAGAGGGATTGCTGGGTCATAAGGTAGTTCTATTTTCAGTTTTTTGAGGAACCACCATACTTTCTTCCATAATGGTTGTACTACTTTACATTCCCACCAACAGTGTATGAGGGTTCCTTTTTCTCCACAGCCTCTCCAACATTTGCTATTACCTGACTTGCTAATAACAGCTAATCGAACAGGTGTGAGGTGGTATCTCATTGCCGTTTTGATTTGCATTTCTCTAATAGCTAAAGAAGATGAGCATCTTTTCATATATCTGTTGGCCATTTGTATTTCTTCCTGGGAGAAGTGTCTGTTCATATCCTCTTCCCATTTTTTTATTGGATTGTTTGTTTGTTTGTTGTTGAGTTTTATGAGTTCTTTGTATATTTTGGATATTAGGCCCTTATCTGAGCTGTTGTTTGAAAAAATAATTTCCCATTTAGTTGGCTTTCTGTTTATTTTGTTATCAGTTTCTCTTGCTGAGCAAAAACTTCTTAGTCTGATGTAGTCCCATTCATTAATTTTTGCCTTCACTTCTCTTGCCATTGGAGTCAAATTCATAAAATGCTCTTTAAAACCCAGGTCCCTGAGTTGAGTACCTATGTCTTCTTCTATGTACTTAATTGTTTCAGGTCTTATGTTTAGATCTTTGATCCATTTTGAGTTAATTTTTGTACAGGGGGAGAGACTGTAGTCCAGTTTCATTCTTTTGCCTGTGGCTTTCCAGTTTTCCCAGCACCATTTATTGAAGAGGCTTTCTTTTCTCCATTGTGTGTTGTTGGCCCCTTTATCAAAAATTATTTGACTATATATATGTGGTTTTATTTCTGGACTTTCTATTCTGTTCCATTGGTCTGAGTGTCTATTTTTCTGCCAATACCATGCTGTTTTGATTGTCGTGGCCCTATAATAGAATTTGAAGTCAGGTATTGAAATGCCCCCAGCTTCATTCTTTTTCTTTAGGATTGCTTTGGCTATTCGGGGTTTTTTATAGTTCCATATAAATCTGATGATTTTTTGCTCTATTTCTTTAAAAAATGTCATTGGAAGTTTGATGGGAATTGCATTAAATTTGTATATTGCTTTGGGTAATATGGCCATCTTGATTATATTTATTCTTCCTAGCCAAGAACAAGGTATATTCTTCCATCTCATTATATCTTTTTCGATTTCCCTTAACAATGGTTTATAGTTTTCATTATATAAGTCCTTTACATTCTTTGTTATGTTTATTCCTAAGTATTTTATTTTTTTTGTTGCAATCGTGAAGGGGATTATTCTTTTGAGTTCCTTCTCAGTTGTTTCATTGTTGGCATATAGAAAGGCTATTGACTTCTGTATGTTAATTTTGTATCCTGCGACCTTACTGTATTGGCTTATTGTTTCTAGTAGTCTTTTTGTGGATTCTTTGGGGTTTTCGATGTATAGGATCATATCATCTGCAAAAAGTGATACCTTTACTTCTTCTTTTCCGATATGGATGCCTTTTATTTCTTTGTCTTGTCTGATTGCTCTGGCTAGAACCTCTAGTACCACATTAAATAAGAGTGGAGAGAGTGGACAACCCTGTCTTGATCCTGATTTAAGGGGGAAAGCCTTCAGTTTAGTGCCATTTAATATGATGTTAGCTGATGGTTTATCATATATGGCTTTTATCATGTTGAGATATTTTTCTTCTATACCCATTTTGTTTGTTGAGAGTCTTAAACATAAAATTGTGTTGTATTTTATCAAAAGCCTTTTCTGCATCTATTGATAAGATCATGTGGTTTTTGTTCTTTGTTTTGTTGATATGGTGTATTACATTAACCGTTTTACGTATGTTGAACCATCCTTGAGATTCTGGGATGAATCCCACTTGATCATGATGTATTATTTTTTTAATATGTTGTTGTATTCGATTTGCTAGTATTTTGTTTAGTATTTTAGCATCTGTATTCATTAGAGATATTGGTCTGTAGTTTTCTTTTTTTGTGCCATCCTTGCCTGGTTTTGGTATGAGGGTTATGTTGGCCTCATAAAATGTGTTTGGAAGTATTGCTTCTTCTTCAATTTTTTGGAAGACTTTGAGTAGAATAGGAACCAAGTCTTCTTTGAATGTTTGATAAAATTCGCTGGTATAGCCGTCAGGGCCTGAACTTTTATTTTTGGGGAGGTTTTTAATGGTTTTTTCTATTTCTTCTCTATTAATAGGTCTGTTTAGGCTTTCTGCTTCTTCTTAACTCAGTCTAGGAAGGTTGTATTGTTCTAGGAGTTTATCCATTTCTTCTAGGTTGTTGAATTTAGTGGCATAAAGTTTTTCATAGTATTCTACAATAATTCCTTGTATATCTACGGTGTCCATGGTGATTTCTCCTCTTTCATTTTGGATTTTGTTTATATGAGTTCTTTCTCTTTTTTCCTTGGTAAGTCTTGCCAAGGGTTTGTCAATTTTGTTGATCTTTTCAAAGAACCAGCTCCTTGTTCTATTAATTTTTTCTATAGTTTTTCTGTTCTCTAATTCATTTATTTCTGCTCTGATTTTTATTATCTCCTTTCTTCGGCTGGTTTTGGGTTGTCTTTGTTCTTCTTTTTCTAGCTCCTTAAGGTGGGAAGTTAAGTGGTTCACTTGGGCTCTCTCTTGTTTGTTCATATATGCCTGAAGTGATATGAACTTCCCTCTTATCACTGCTTTTGCTGCATCCCATAGATTCTGATATGTCGTATTGTCATTTTCATTAGTCTGTATATATCTTTTGATCTCTGCACTTATTTCTTCTTTGACCCATTCATTTTTTAAAAGTATGTTGTTTAGTTTCCACATTTTTTTGGGATTTTTTTCCTCTTTTTTGCCGTTGAATTCTAGTTTCAAGGCTTTATGATCAGAAAATATGCTTGGTACAACTTCAATTTTTCTGAATTTGCTGATGTTGTTTTTGTGGCCCAACATATGGTCAATTCTTGAGAATGATCCATGTACACTGGAGAAAAATGTATACTCAGTCACTTTGGGATGAAATGTCCTGTAGATGTCTATCATATCCAGGTGCTCTAGTGTTTTGTTTAAGGCCACTATGTCTTTGTTGATTCTCTGTTTGGATGACCGATCTAGAGCCGTCAGCGGTGTATTGAGGTCTCCAAGTATGATTGTATTTTTGTCAGTTTTTGTTTTAAGATCAATAAGTAGCTGTCTTATATATTTTGGTGCTCCTTGGTTTGGTGCATATATATTAAGAATTGTTATGTCTTCTTGATTCAGTGTCCCCTTAGCCATTATGAAATGGCCATTTTTGTCTCTGAGTACTTTTCCTGTTTTGTAGTCAGCATTATCCGATATGAGTATTGCTACACCTGCTTTTTTTTGGATTATATTTGCTTGGAGTATTGTTTTCCAGCCTTTCACTTTGAATTTGTTTTTATCCTTGTTACTTAGATGAGTTTCCTGTAGGCAGCATACAGTTGGATTTTCTTTTTTAATCCATTCTGCTACTCTGTGCCTTTTTATTGGTGAGTTTAATCCGTTTACATTTAGTGTAATTATTGATACTTGTGAGTTCCCTATTGCCATTTTATATCTTGCTTTCTGTTAGTTTTGTGTCTTGTTTGATCCTTCTCTTTTGTTTTTCTATCTTTTGTTTTTATTTGGTTGTATTCCATACATCTTTCCTCTGTTGTTATCTTTTTTATCTCATGTGCTTCTGTGGTGGTTTTTTCAATGGTGGTTACCTTTGAGTAATGAAAAGGGTCCCTACCCTGTTCATTGTAGCGAACTATTTTGTGAGTACTTTTGCACTCCATCGTCCTTTGCTACTGTTAATCTCCATCTTCTCCCCCTCTTTCTTTTTGTTGTTGTCACAGTTTAAATTTGGTTTTATTTTGTTCTTCTTGGAGCTTTTACTTGTGGCTCTGTTTTTTTTTGTTCTTTGTATCTGATTGGAGAACCCCCTTTAGTAATTCCTGGAGTGGGGGTTTTCTGATGATAAATTCCCTCATCTTTTCTGTATCTGTGAATGTTTTTATTTCTCCTTCATATTTGAAGGATAGCTTTGATAGGTATAGTATTCGTGGCTGAAAGTTCCTCTCTTTCAGGACTTTAAATATTGGGGTCCACTCTCTTCTAGCTTGTAGAGTTTCTGCTGAGAAATCTGATGATAATCTAATGGGCCTTCCTTTATATGTTGTATTCTTCTTTTCCCTGGCTGCCTTGAGAATTTTTTCTTTGCTGTTGGTTTGTGTCAATTTCATTATGATATGCCTTGGAGTAGGTTTGTTGGGGTTAAGAAAACTCGGAGTTCTGTTTGCTTCTTGAACTTGAGGCTTTAGTTCTATCCACAGGCTTGGGAAGTTCTCATCTATTATTTGTTTGAGTATGTTCTCCATTCCATTTTCTCTCTCTTCTCCCTCTGATATACCTATTATTCTTATGTTATTCTTTTTGATGGAGTCAGATAATTCTTGTAGAAGCCCACAATTCTTTTAGAATTATCAGATATATTAACTTCGTGCCTCAGTATTATGTGTATTTTTTTTTTTTTTGTATTTTTCTGAAGCTGGAAATGGGGAGAGACAGTCAGACAGACTCCCGCATGCGCCCGACCGGGATCCACCCGGCATGCCCACCATGGGGCGACGCTCTGCCCACCAGGGGGTGATGCTCTGCCCCTCCGGGGGGTCGCTCTGCCGTGACCAGAGCCACTCTAGCGCCTGGGGCAGAGGCCAAGGAGCCATCCCCAGCGCCCAGGCCATCTTTGCTCCAATGGAGCCTTAGCTGCGGGAGGGGAAGAGAGAGACAGAGAGGAAGGAGGGGGGGTGGAGAAGCAAATGGGTGCTTCTCCTATGTGCCCTGGCCGGGAATTGAACCCGGGTCCCCCGCACGCCAGGCCGACGCTCTACCACTGAGCCAACCGGCCAGGGCCTATTATGTGTATTTTAACTGGATTCTAACTGGTTATTATAATGCTCTAAGTGAAATGCTAGACTCCATTGATTATTGTGAATGAGTCATAAACACAGATAACTTTAGAGTTTGAGTTGCATGTAAACTGGGAGTTGAAGAGATAGCCACTCATTCTGAAGAGTGACTTTGGGAATAAGTGTTTCAGAATTTTTGCCACAGCAGTCAAATAAGCATCATTATTTTTGGAAATTTTTTTTCTCCACTGTCTTACTCTTGATAAGGTTTGATTATCTTTGTTTTTAACTAGGCTACTTAGGCATCTATTTTTAAAAGAATTAATTTACTCTCTCACTTATATAGTAGTAACACATAAAATTAATCATGTTTCATTTTGAAAGAATTGAGAGCAGAAATGCCAAACATATTCTTATGACCAGGATCTTTAAAAAAATGTTTTAAAAGTGATTTTTGAGAGAGAAAAGGGCGAGGGAAAGCAAGAGAGAGACAGAGAGACACTGATTTGTTGTTCCACTTGTTTATGCAATCACTGATCGATTCTTGTATGTCACGACTGGGGATTGAACCCACAAGCTTGATCTATCTGGACAACAACTCAGCCAATGGAGCTACCTGGTCGGGACTGTGACCAGGATCTTCCAGAGGTGGTTCAGGTGATATGTTGAGGAGTCTGGGGATTACTCAAGCTCAGCAAATGTACAAAGGTTGTACAAAAGATGCTGCAACCACTAGTGAACTGGGAGGCAGGTGTGACAAAATTCATGCTATACATTTACCAGCCTGGGTTAAAGTAAGTTTAATTTGAAAGTTCAAATACAAACAGATTTTCAAATTTATATAGTATCTTTGAGATAAAATACAAAGACATTTTTTCTCATTTGTTTTGGAAAGTGTTACTTGATTTGTGAAAAACAGCTCTCTGTGGAAATAGTTAGATAGGGTTTTTTTTTCTATTTGAAAAATGCTGATGATGAATACTGAGGAAATTTCCTTTCTTCCATACCAACATCTGGCTTGGTTTCTTTAAGGGCTCAATCTTCAAAGGTTAGGAAAAGAGGCCTGACTTGCATTTCTGACAATACCTGGGTCTGTGTAGGTTTCATATACAGATTGCTTTTAAGGGGAAGATTTAGTACATGTGACCTCACCTGGATTTTTAGCTGAGGGCACACTAGAAAGATCTTGAGCCATGGTTGAAAACTTAAGATCTTTCCAAAGCTTCTTATATTAGAAACTCATACACCTGCAAAGCAAAAATTACTTTAGCTCCTTTTAGTCCTCATCATTAGCTTGCAAAATTCACTATTCAATGTCCTCTAGACCAGCGGTCCCCAACCCCCGGGCTGAGGACCAGTACTGGTCCGTGGGCCATTTGGTACTGGTCTGCAGAGAAAGAATAAATAACTTACATTATTTCCATTTTATTTATATTTAAGTCCGAACAATGTTTTATATTTTAAAAAATGACCAGATTCCCTCTGTTACATCCGTCTAAGACTCACTCTTGACGCTTGTCTCGGTCACGTGATACATTTATCCGTCCCACCCTAAAGGCTGGTCCGTGAAAATATATATTTTCTGACATTAAACCGGTCCATGGCCCAAAAAAGGTTGGGGAACACTGCTCTAGACAACTAACCATCATTTTTTATTCTGCTGTTCAAATATTTTAAATAATCTCAGGTTGGTAAAGCAAATCTTATGTGTACAAACCCAGTGATGGAAAACACTGCTCTTCTTTCCTCTTCGGATGGTGGGTGGAACCCAGGGCTCTCCACACAGTTTCCCTTAGATGACATTGACCTTATCTAAAGTTCTTCTGGGATTTGAAAAACCAGTTCTTGGCTCAAGCAAACATGCATGGTGATTTAAAGTTTTCACTAAAATGATTCCTGCCAATTAAAAAACAAAAGAAGATAAATTAAAAATGATTTTTAGGAAACTGGGTTTATTACCAGTAGTTCTTGTAGAAAAACAATAATTCTTTAAAAAAATTTAAATATCTATTTTTTATGTATATAACCATTTTTTCTTTTACCTATCTACCTACATTGAAACTTCATTTTTAGATAAAAAAACATGTATTGGTTTATAATACCACACAATTTTATAGGCCAAATATGCTCATAGCAACTTTGTTTCTCAATCATTTCTTTTTCAGTTTTGGCTAAACACCTCCTCAGAATAATATGCTACTTTTTTGGAGAAAAGTTGTCTCTTCACTGAGGTTTGGTGACATCATTTGATATAACATCAGAATGAACACTGAATATTAAAAAACTCCAAAGAGAAGGTGTTTTAAATCACTGGGCAAACTCTTGGCACCAGTTTTTAGAAGCAACTGCCTCAATTAGCCAGTCCAGAAAATATGCCACATTGTTTGTAGAGAATCTGACTCCTTAAATTATAGAACTGGTAGGATGCTGTACACTGGGTCTACTTTACTGGAGTACGTCATCCTTGGATCAAATTCAATGAAGGATTCATCATCTTCCCAGGTGACACTGGGCAAACCAAGGTTTAGTCTCCTTTTATTGCCAGGGAGAGATTGATGGTTGTGGGGAGAAAAGTATGCAAAAGTTGGCAGTTCTAGCTGGCTGGGGCTTTCAGGTTTGTCCAAGTGAAAGTCCAGGGGTGTGAACCCAGGTAAACTAAATGTTTACCACTGAAGAAGCCACCATCGAACTGAAACCACCGAGGTGCATAGTTCCATTCACAGAGAGCATACCATCCATATAGCCGCAATTTTCTCTGTGAATGATTTTGGAATGTAGGTTAGCTCATTTAAGTTTTGCTAAACATGCAAGAGGAAGATTTTTTTACCATGATAGGTAGTGGTTACATCCATAGCGTTCCTTAATAAAAAACACAGTTATGTCACTGTAGAGATTTTGAGCTTTGGCTCATTAAGTATAGGAGTTTGTTGTATTTCATGATTTCAGTGGCAAACACTACTTTTTCACAGTGGTTAGCAGAATACATGCCATCAGTTGTGAAAAGCAAGATTTAAATGGTGAATGGAATAAGGTAGGGCCTTATTTTCATAAAAATCTAACTCCATCAATAGCTTCAGAAAATGAAAATGTAATTTTTGAAAACTGGGTGATTATAGGTAAAAATCTCTTAATTAAAAAATTTTTAAATGTTTATTGATTTTAGTAAGAGAAGAAGGAAGAGAGAGAGAAAGAGAGAGAGGAACATTGATCTGTACCTATATGTGCCCTGACTTTGAAATTCTTAAAGTACTCTGTGGCATGATCATCCTCTAAATTTCATAACAAATACACTATACATATTGGAAAGTTTTATATTTTTAAGATTCAGCAAAATAATGATCTTATTTTGATAAGATGAGATAGTTTGTTTTTGTTAATAGGTGTTAAGCATAAAAAGATGGACTGTCTCAAGGAAGAAATGAAGAAAGCAAACTGTATTGAAAAGAAAGACATGCAAAATGCTGTTAATTAGTTGTAGTGGTAAGACAAACAAACAAATAAAAACAGTCTTATGCCTGACCAGGCGGTGGTGCAGTAGATATAGCATCAGACTGGGACGTGGAGGACCCAGGTTCAAAACCCCAAGGTCACTAGCTTGAGTGCGGGCTCATCCAGCTTGAGCACAGGCTCACCAGCTTAAGCACGGGGTCTCTGGCTTGAGCATGGGATCATAGACATGACCCCATGGCCACCAGCTTGAACTCAAAGGTCATTGGCTTGAAGCCCAAGATTGCTGGCTTCAGCCAGCAAGGTCATAGGCTTGAGTAAGGGGTCACTCATTCTGCTGTAGCCCCCTGGTCAAGGTACACATGAGAAAGCAGTCAATGAACAGCTAAGAAGACTAAGGAGCTGCAATAAAGAATTGATGCTTCTCGCCCTGGCCGGTTGGCTCAGTGGTAGAGCGTTGGCCTGGCATGCAGGAATCCCGGGTTCAATTCCCGGCCAGGGCACACAGGAGAAGCACCCATTTGCTTCTCCACCCCTCCCCCTCTCCTTCCTCTCTCTCTCTCTCTTCCCCTCCCGCAGCCAGGGCTCCATTGGAGCAAAGTTGGCCCAGGCGCTGAGGATAGCTCTATGGCCTCTGCCTCAGGTGCTAGAATGGCTCTGGTTGCAACAGAGCGAAGCCCCAGATGAGCGGAGCATCACCCCTTGGTGGGCATGCCGGGTGGATCCTGGTCAGGCGCATGCAGGAGTCTGACTGTCTCCCGGTTTCCAACTTCAGAAAAATACCAAAAAAAAAAAAGAATTGATGCTTCTCATCTCTCTCCCTTCCTGTCTGTCTGTCCCTATTTGTCCTTCTCTCTGTCTCTCTCTCTCTGTCTCTGTCCCAACAAGCCCCCCCCCCCCAAAAAAAAAAGTCTTATGATGTTGCAGAACAGAATCTGCAAGTATATAGGCTATGGGAACTCAATCAGTCTCTTTACTCCACATTTAGCAAATACCCAGTTGCCCACTGTATGAGATACTAAAAGTAGAAATATTGAAAATTTGGTTACTGCTTTCAAGAAGCTCACACATAGGCAAATAAACATGGTAGTTGCCGTAGTTATAGTGAACAACATTCAGGAAGAGTAAAGAAAGTAGCAGCTAATTTTTCCTAAGGGAAGAGAAAGTAATGCTTAAATTGACACTTGAAGAAAGAGGGAGACTAATCATGGGGAGAAAGAGGAGAGAGGTCCAGAGGGCTGGAGAAAAGGTGATGTGTTTAGAGAATGAAGATTAGTTGGACTTGGTTCTTTGAGGGGAAGGTGGGAAGAACATGTAGACAGCTTGATAAGGTCTAGGTCCTGTAGGACTATAGAGTTTACTTTTGGGTAATAACAAATGACCTAAGAATCTTGAGCAGATGATTGACACAAAGAGACTTCTGTAAATGTATTTCTCTGAGAGCTCTGCAAAATATGAGTTGGAAGGGCCGACACTTGGGAGGCAGTTGTTGCAGAGGTGGGAGCAGAGAGGATGCAGCTATGTGGTAGAAGTGAGACGACATGGATTACTGCAGTTTCCCTCTGGTGGTCCCATAACAGTCAGTCTCAGCTTCGACCGTATGCTGGACTGAGAGTCAGTGGAATACCCGCTATTCTATCTGGTTCTCTTTAATCAGTCACCAGTTTGGAGGTGATATAAAATTCAAAAAAACACACTCTGAGGAGGGTACAAGTTATATTATTTTTCTTACTTTTTTTTTTTCCTAAAATATTGGATTAGAACTTACAAATTTTGATTCTCTACAAATATACACATACAGTGACAATATGTGTAAGTCAAATTCAATTTAAAACTGAATTATGAAAGCCTCAAGAGAAAGACAGTTTCTTACAAGGGAGTTGATTTCTTGGGTGTTAGGATTTCAACCTAAAAGTTTGGGAGGAACAGCCTGACCTGTGGTGGCTCAGTGGACACCTGGAATACTGAGGTCACCTGTTCAAAAGCCCAAGCAAGCCCCACGCCACATATGAGAAATAACTAGGAGTTGATGCTTCCTGCTCTTCTCCCAACCTTGCCTTTCTTCTTTCTTTAAAATCAATAAGTAAAATATGGAAAAAAAATGGAGAGGAACACAAACATTCAGACTGTAACAGGTCCTGAACAAACTTCATAGAAGAATATGGCAGATGCTCACTCGAGGATATTATATTCAAAAGCTAGTGTTGTGCATAAATATTTTCTAAATTATTTTCAGTATCTTATTATAAATCAATCTTCCATTTACTTATCTAAATCTTTTTCAAATCTGAGATCCTTGTCTATATTTCACTTGTTCTACAGTATTAAGAATAGCTTACTTTCAAATGTAATGGAAAACAAAATTTAAGAAAAAGAATCTTATTTTTCATTGCTCTGTGTTTGCTCTTCTGGATATGTTAAAGACTTCTAAATCATGGGTTTGCATACTCCAGTCATCACTACAGTTGCTTACTATCTCTTTGAACTTTTCTCAGAGCATTTGGTAGCTTAGATTCCCTCCTCTCAACAAGCTTTGGGAATTGCTATGATGTAGGACCTCGATGTTAACATGCTAATGGAGAGAATTCAGAGGTCTGGAGACATTTCATAAAAGGTTATTTGGGGAGAATGTAATATTGGCCTATCAAGTTGGCTAGTAGCCTGTTCATGTTCGTATCTTTCATCTTTGGCAGAGCTTTTTCTATTGGAGTCATTGAAAATTTATCTAGTTTCTTTTAGTCACTTTTTGGCATTCCTGATTTCTTTTTAATATTTTGAAAAATATGTAGATTTTCCCTCTTCCTAGTAAAGAGCCCATGAGAAGAAGCAACATTTTAGTGGGCCTTTATGATTTCTGAGAGGAGAGATAGTCTACATTTCTTTTACATCCTTTAATTTATTTGAGCCAGAATGGGCCACCTTTTCCAGAAGATCATGTATGATATGCTGGTGTTCATTGTATTTTCTCACACCATACCCTTTTTCCCTGTAGTTTAACCAATTACACCAAGATGCATTGCTCATACACTTTGGGTAAGCCCTAAGCTAATTGCTGCAAGGGTTATAAAAGTGAATTAGACAGTTTTTGCCCTCAAGCAGTTTATGATCTGTGGGATGAAGGAAATAAATGGTAAGTATACCAAAGCTGTAATATACAAACAAAAATAAGTATAATTTCTGTTTCCATTTTTATTCCTTACTTGGGTTAAATTTATCTAAAGCTTTCTGATCAAAGCTCTGTAGAATAAAGGAGACTGAGAAGAGAAAAGCAAAGTGCCTGGATTGAATCTCCTCATCATGTGCTCTGAATAGTCTTGCTTCAAAGGATGAAGTCCAGATGTTGGATTTATCCCATAGTTCAGTGAATGACAAAAATCATAATACTATATCATTTATAGGTTCTCTATTTATACACAGCCTAAGATAAAGTATTAACCTTCTTTATTATTATTATTTTTTTTGCCCAAAGGCTTCACTGGCAGTCAGACAAATAAACATAGCTGGAAATAGTATATTCTTGAGTTAATAACATTAAAATTGGTTGTCTTTGGACTGTCATAGTGCCAAAATAATAGAATGTAACAGATATAGGCAGGCTTTTAATTGTTTCAATGCAACATGGCTAAGACACAAAGCTTTGTCTCTAAAATTTTCTTTTCAATAAATGAATTTATTATATTAATTAGCCAATATTAGTGATGTCTAATTCTTGCCTCCTCTTCTTCTTTTTTTTAGATTTATTTTTCTTTCTTTCTTTCAAACTTTTTTTAATTGAATTTATTGGTGTGACATTTATTTAATTTTTGGTTCTTCCCCTGCCCAAATATGTTCTCAGTACATCATGAAACTCATGACCAATGGGCATTGCTCTGCTTGTTCCATTAGAGATGCATTAGAAGTGTTCAAGGTCACTGTTTGTATATATCTTTAACATCATCTTTTTGGACTGAAGTTGAGACAGTTACCTCATAGTGAGCACAGAGAGATCCCTGACTATATCAACATATCAGTAACTGTTACCGAAATGTCACAGACCCAGGCTCTTCCATGAGGCATCTCTGGCCAAGAGGATTGCTGAAATGAGCAGTGTGAGGAAGATGAGAAAGCCAATATCCTTATGAACTAAGCTTTATTTTCTAATAAAGGAACAGAAAACAAGAACCAAACATTGACTTCAGTTCATAATCCAGCTTGTTTCCTTTACAGAGGCTGTTTGCTTGGTTCGTCCATACAAACTCCCATATTTTCTTGCTAACTTATTGTCACATACTTTAAGAAGAGAATTATTTCCTTCTGATTTTTTTCTCTCTCTTTCTTTCTGCTTTTCTGTCTGCTTAGACACACCATGAAACTGTGGACAGATGCTTGGCTGGTCAGCGTGTGCTTCATCCTTGTCAGCCAGAGGCAGAAATGAGGGAAGCAGCGAGTGGTGCTAGGTTTATTTAA
Organism: Saccopteryx leptura; assembly: GCF_036850995.1. Classification (NCBI taxonomy): domain Eukaryota; kingdom Metazoa; phylum Chordata; class Mammalia; order Chiroptera; family Emballonuridae; genus Saccopteryx; species Saccopteryx leptura. The sequence continues at coordinate 349,473,767 of NC_089503.1, forward strand.
TATATCTGTCTTCTCTACTTCTGCCTTCATATTATGTTACATAGGAATGCAGGGAAATATCTCCACCATAATTCTGCCTGCATGGAAAGGAAGAGCAGGGGTTGAGTTGCAGCAGTTCCCTGGCCCTTTGTCAGTCGTGTGCTGGAGCCAAGTGGTACTGGCTTACAGGAGCTGACTGTGCCCATCTCTTCCCAACGCTGCATTCAGGGACATCATGTTGGTAGCTTGAAATTCGACATGATGCAGGTATTTGCCCTGTAGAGATCTACAAATGCTACTAATCAGGGATTTTATTTTTCTTTTGGAGAGCTGGAAAGTCTTAACTTATACTTGAAGGATTTCTGCTATTGCCTGGAAAAACATCACTAAACCTCTGACATATGGTTAGCGTACGATGACAACCCAAAATGAGTTAGAAAGAGATGGATTCTTCATTTGGGCTATCATCTAAAGATAACTTCCAGGCAGGGCTTTGTTGCCTCATCATCTCCTTGAGCAACCATCTAAAGCTCCATTAAATTAAGTATCAATATGTGACAGAAGTATACTTCCTAAGCAAATGCAGCTTCAGGACAATCAGACTCCTTGTTCCCACTTTCAAGCAGACTACTCCCACTAGATCTCCTGTCTCCAGCACCTAGTTCTGTTCCCAACTTGGGTATATCCCTGGTTACAGTGGATGGTTTTGTAGTAGTGAGCTCTAATTCTTGTGGCTTCTGTGATCCTAAGAACTTCAAGAGCATAGGGTCCTGGCTCCATCTTCGCCTTCAGTGTGTGTCAAGTTTGGGTGGTAACTGAGCATCGAGGTTAAAGCCTGGAGACTTCTGCACTTCCTGACATCTCTTTGTTGCCTTTGATAACAACATCTCAGCAGCTTCCATGATGTCAGAAGAGGCCACTGACAGCGAGAGCAAGAGAGGAAAAGGTCAGAATATCGTTTGGTAGCTGTCAGGACAGCATTAAGGAGCACAGTTAATTCACCCCTTCCCTTTGGGGACTTCTAGAAATAGCTGAGTGAGGGTCTTTGAGGAGATCCTGCAGGCCTTCAGAGACAGGTGGGAGCAGAGTTTGAAAGGCCATACGTATTTTACTTCCAGGTTACTGTTATTCCAGGGGATCTGATTTTTAAGTTCTTAATTTGTGAAACAACAGAGGCACAAAAAATGTGGAATCTGAATTCAGTCAGATTTAATTTAGTTGTATAACTCTGCTATTGGTTAATCCACTGTCAGTTACTCATTCATTCATATTTCAAAATTAAAAAAAAAAAAAGCAAAGAAATCCACCAAAACTTAACATCCTCCTCTGAAGAAAAGTGAACAAAATTATAAGGACCTCTGAGTTGCCTTTGTGTATATATATTAAGGCTTTGAAAAACTGACTGCTAAAATACAGAATATTTTTTTCAATGTTTTAAAAGAGCACATTAAATATTTTCTCCTGAGCCTCTGTGGGTAAAACCTGTACCATTTTACAGAGGGAAGGTGCTCAGTAGTATTTTTGTGAAACTGGCTTTAAGATATTAATATCAACTTATTTCTTTTTCTCTTTTAAAAATTTATTTATTTATTTATTTATTTATTTATTGTATTTTTCTGAAGTTGGAAATGGGGAGGCAGTCAGACAGACTCCTGCATGTGCCCGACCGGGATCCACCCAGCATGCCCACCTGGAGGCAATGCTCTGCCCATCTGGGGTGTTGCTCTGTTGCAACCAGAGCCATTCTAGTGCCTGGGGCAGAGGCCACAGAGCCATCCTCAGGCCTGGGCCAGCTTTGCTCCAATGGAGCCTTGGCTGCGGGAGGGGAAGAGAGAGACAGAGAGGAAGGAGAGGGGAAGGGGTGGAGAAGCAGATGGGCGCTTCTCCTGTGTGCCCTGGCTGGGAATCAAACCTGGGACTCCTGCACGCCAGGCTGACACTCTACCACTGAGCCAACCGGCCAGGGAAAAATGATTTATTTTTAATTTATTGTGTTGACATGGTTTTAAGTGTCCCATTCAATATAACAGTCTCTATACATAACTTTTTTATAATAAACTTTTAAAAATTTACCTGGAAGTAACTCATTCAACCAATCAGCTATCATAGGCAAAAGATGTTACTGGTTTCTCTAGCTCCTTTGTGACTTACCTATTGAATTAGAACAATTTTACTAGATTGTGAAATCCATTGTGTTACAAACCATCCAGAATCATTATTTTTTTACTTTGAAATCCCTAAATAAGTATATATTGAGTATAAATAATAAAGTGGATCCTGAAAATAATTTTACTAATAACAGTAATAAGAATTTTCTTTAAATTCAGTCTTGAGCAAGAAATTTTAAAGTGACAAAAAAAGGTTTAATCTAAAATTTCCGCTCCAGTGATACATATACAGATAGGGTATGCCAATTACAGTGTGTCCGTAAAATCATGGTGCACTTTTGACCGGTCACAGGAAAGCAACAAAAGATGATAGAAATGTGAAATCTGCACCAAATAAAAGCAAAATCCTCCCACTTTCTATAGGATGATGTGGCAGCATGTGCGCATGCGCAGATGATGACATAACACCATGTATACAGCAGAGCAGCCCACGGCCATGTCAGTTGAGATGTGGACGGTCCAGGGGAAAGTTCAGTGGGTTCTGTGGCTCGTTAAATTCGAATCCATGACCAAAGTGCAACGTGAATATCGGCGTGTTTATAACGAAGCGCCACCACATAGGAATAACATTACTCGGTGGGATAAACAGTTGAAGGAAACTGGCAGTTTGATGGAGAAACTTCGTTCTGGTAGGTCATCAGTCAGTGGCGAGTCTGTAGAAGCTATGGGATAGCTACCTAAGGAGCCCTAAAAAATCTGTGCGTGAGCCCACATTGAACTGTACTGAATAGGAATGAAACTGGGAGAGTTTTCCTTTTATTTGGTGCAGATTTCACATTTCTATTGTCTTTTGTTGCTTTCCTGTGATCGGTCAAAAGTGCACCATGACTTTACGGACACACTGTATAGATATGTTAAGTGACAAAACTATTTAATGAGAACAGTGGGACTGTTTTGGTAAACTCTAAACAGCCTACTAGATATAGGGTATGATTGGTTTATAATCTAAGTGAAATCTATAGAGAAATAGAAAACCTCTAATTCTGTGGTTCTGGCTAGGACTTTTGTTTGAGTAAACTCTAGCTACTTATGATTCTTTGAAGAGAAACTCTGTTTTCACACAATTCGTTTGTCAGTATCTTTTGCATTTGTTAATAGTTCTCTGATCTTCTGAGGTTTTGGTATTTTGAGGGTTTTCTGTTTTATATTTCTTCTTATGCTCCTTTATATAGTCATTGGTAACATTTTCTTAGAACAGAGGTATAGACAGGACAGAGGGGTATTTAGGCTCATTACTTCAGTTGGCCCAAGAGTTCAATAATACAGGCTCATTCTCTGCTTAGGATAGCTGGCTGTACATGGTGTTGGGGGAAACCTTTGTTCACAAGCTAAGCCACCTCTTTACTCTGGTTTGTCAGCTGTCTGACAAACCTTTGTCTTTGGCCACAAATGTCATTAGGTGAGAAAATATGGATGCCTGAAAGCAAACACATCACTACTCTTAGAAAAGCAATTCTCAATGTGTGTTCTGTGCACGGTGAGTCATGCTAGTATGCTAAGAACAGAGGAGGACAGAAAACGAGGGGAAAGATGGGTAAAGAACACCCTCGCTGGTTGCAAATTTGGAAAATTCTCACTTTGGGCATTTTTGTTGGCTTGAATGGCAGCTGATGAAAATGAAACGTCAACAGAATAAGAAGGTAGTATTGAATTACTGGGAAAGTATTTTTTCTCATGGCTACATAAGAAACAGACTTTACTATTTATGTACATCTTAATTTTTAGACATTAAAATTATAGAAGCAAAGCCAAAATTAAAAATAGCCTGTGTTTGTACTTTCTTAATGTGTAACTATAGAACATTTCTTGACCTTCCTCTGCCCTTGCTCTTGCAATTTAGCTACCATGATGACCACCAAGATTCACTATTATTTTTTCCGATGTGAAAGAATAACAGCGAGGGACAAACTGAAGGCTGAACGTGCAAATGGAGAGTGTAGTCTTATTATAAGTTGCAGCTTGCCTGAGTTAATCCATTATATTTTGTAATACATATAATTAGTATTTTGCTGCACTTGCCCTCCATTTTGAACTTCTCCTAAGTACATTGGGCCACTGATTAGCTATGTACTTTTGTTTATATTCTACCCTCAGCCTGCAAAGAGCTTAATCATTTCTTGAACTGTCAAGAAAATTTAGGGATTACTATCTTGAATTATGATATTCTTTCCCAAGGCCCAGTTGTAATGCCACGACCTGAGAAATGCTCAGTCCTTAAAGCATGCCCCTCTGTCTAATCTACAGCCATTTGTCTTTGCATGTTTCCAATTTTCATGAGCTTAGGAGTTATTCAGGATCAGGTTTGTTAATCCTCAGATCCAAGACTGCTATTAAGGCTTTGCCAAGCTTCCTTCTAATTTTTAAACCTGTTTAAATGTTTGTTTTATAGAACATCTTTCACATGAGAATTCATTGGGATATAAGCTTTCATTGTATTTATTTATGTTTATTATTATTTATGTATTTAGTTTTTTCTATTTTTAGATATGATTTATAACGTATAATACATTAAGAATTAGTATAACACTGTACATTTATAAATAAATGGACAAATATTGGGATGAGTGATTACATTTTTAAATAACGGATTAAACTGTCAAGAAAATGTAAGGATCACTATTTTGAATTATGACATTCTTTCTTAAAAATGTATTTTTATGGCCCTGGCTGGTTGGTTCAGTGGATAGAGTGTCAGTCCAGTGTATGGACATCCTGGGTTCAATTCCCAGTCAGAGCATGAAGGAGAAGCTACCATCTGTTTCTCTCCACCTCCTTCTACCTCTTCTCTTCCTCTTCCCTTCCTGCAGCCAGCAGCTCAATTGGTTTGAGCATTGATCCCAGACGCTAAGGATAGCTGGTTGGTCCGAGCACCAGCCTCAGGTACTAACAATAGCTCAGTTGATTTGAGCATTGGCCAAGACAGGGATTGCTGGGCAGATTCTGGTCAGGGAGCATGTGGAAGTCTGTCTCACTATCTCCCCTCCTTTCACTTAAAAATTTTTTTTAAATTTATTTTTAAATTATACTTGACATACAATATTATATTAATTTTAGGTGTACAACATAGTGATTAGACATTTATTTACCATGTAAAGTGATCATCATGATAAGTCTAGCAGCCATCTGTCACCATACATAGTTATGACTATACTAATTCTATTTCCTGTGTTGTACTTTATGTTCCTGTGACTTATTTATTAACTCATGGTTTGTACTTATTAATCCCCTGCAACTTTTTGCCCATCCCCTACCTATCCCATCTAGCAGCCATTAGTTTATTTTCAGGATCTATAAATTTATTCCTGGAATCTATGTTTGTTTATGTTTTGCTTTGTTTATTTGGTTGTTTGTTTTGCTTTTCAGATTCCACATATAAGTGAAATCTATGGTTTTTCTTTCTCTGTCTGACTTATTTCACTTAGCACAGTACCCTCTAGGTCCATTCATATTGTCACAAATGACAAAATTTTATTCTTTTTTATGATAAGTCATATTCCATTGCATATGTACATCTTTTTTACCCATTAATTTATTGATGGACACCGAGGTTGCTTTCATAGCTTGGCTATTGTAATTAGTGCTTCAATGAACATAGGGGTGCCTATATCTTTTCAAAATAGTGTATTTGGTTTCTTTGGAAAAATACCTGGCAGTTGGGATTGCTGGAGTTTTTGGTAGTTCTATTTTTAATTTTTTGAGAAATCCTCATACTGTTTCTCATAGTGGGTGCACTGATTTACATTCCCATCAATAGTGCACAAGGTTTCTTTTTCACTGTATCACTACCAACATTTGCTATTTCTTGTCTTTTTAATGACAGCCATTCTGGCATATGTGAAGTGATATCTTATTGTGGTTTTGATTTGCATTTGCCTGATGATTAGTGATGTTCAGCATCTTTTCATGTATCTGTTGGCCATCTGTATGTTTTCTTTGAAATGCCTATTCAGCTCCTCTGCCCAATTTTTAGTCAAGTTGTTTGATTTTTTTGAGTTGTATGAGTTCTTTATATATTTTGGATATTTCAGATATATCATTTGCAAATATCTTCTTTCATTCAATAGGTTTCCTTTTTGTTTTGTTGATGCTTTTCTTCACAGTGCAAAACTTTTTAGTCTGACATAGTCCTATTTGTTTGTTTTAACTTTTGATGCCTCTGCTCTAGGAGACATACCAAACCAAAAATATATTGTTAGGACTGATGTCAAAGAGTTTACTGCCTAGGAGTTTTATGGTCTCATGTCTTACATGTAAATCTTTATCCCTTTTGAGTTTATTTTTGTATGTAGTATAAGAATATAGTCTAGTTTCATTTTTAAAAATATATCTGTCCAGTTTTTTCAACATCATTAATTTTGGAGACTGTCTTTACCCCATTGTTGTAGATGAACTGAACTTATAAGTGTGAGTTTTTTTTTCTGAACCCTGTTCTGTCCCATTCATCTTATGTGTCTGTTTTTGTGCCAGCATGATTATGCTTTGATTACTAGGTTTGTAGTATAGTTTGAAATCAGGTACCTCTAAATCTTTTATTTTTACTTAAGTTTACTTTGGCCCTTTAAGGTCTTTTGTGGTTCCATATAAAATTTAAGATTATTCAAATTCCGTGAAAAATATCATTGGTATTTTGATAGGGACTGCATTGACTCTATAGACTACTTTGCATGGGATGGACATATTAATGATATTAACTCTTTTAATCCATGAGTATGGTTTATCTTTCCATCTTTTTTTGTCTTCTTCAGCTTTTTTCTTCAATGTCTTATAGTTTTCAAAGCACAGGCCTATTACTTCTTTGTTTAATTTATTTCTAGGTATTTTAATCTTTTTGATGCAATTGTAAATGGGATTTTTTTCTTTTTTTAATTAATTTTAATGGGGTGACATTGATCAAGCAGGATACATAGGTTCAGAGAAAACATCTCCAGGTTATTTTGACATTTGATTATGTTGCATACCCATCAACCAAAGTCATGTAGTCTTCTGTCACCTTCTATCTGGTTTTCCTTGTGCCCCCCCCCCCCATAACCACCACACTCTTGTCCATGTCCCTGAGTCTCATTTTTATGTCCTACCTATGTATGGAATCATACAGTTCTTAGTTTTTTCTGATTTACTTATTTCACTCAGTATAATGTTATTAAGGACCATCCGTGTTGTTGTAAATGATCCTATTCATCATTTCTTATGGCTGAGTAGTAGTCCATAGTATATCTGTACCACATCTTCTTTATCCAATCATCTATTGAAGGGCTCTTTGGTTGTTTCCATGTCTTGGCCACTGTGAACAATGCTGCAATGAACATGGGGCTGCATGTGTCTTTATGTACCAGTGTTTTTGAGTTATGGGGGTATATTCCCAGTAGAGGGATTGATGGGTCATATGGTAGTTCCATTTTTAATTTTTTGAGGAACAACCAAACTTTCTTCCATAATGGTTGTACTACTTTACATTCCCACCAACAGTGGATGAAGGTTCCTTTTTCTCCACAGCCTCTTCAACACTTGTTATTACCTGTCTTGTTGATAATAGCTAATCTAACAGGTGTGAGGTGGTATCTCATTGTAGTTTTGATTTGCATTTCTCTAATAGCTAATGAAGATGAGCATCTTTTCATATATCTGTTGGCCATTTGTATTTCTTTCTGGGAGAAGTGTCTGTTCATGTCCTCTTCCCATTTTTTTACTGGATTGTTTGTTTGTTTGTTGTTGAGTTTTATGAGCTCTTTATATATTTTGGATATTAGGCCCTTATAGGATTGTTTTCTTCATTTTTCTTTCTGACAGTTTTTTAGTGTATAGAAATCTAACAGATTTCTCAAAATTTTGTATCCTGTAACTTTACTCAATTAATTTTATTAGTTGAGATAGTTATTTGGTGCAATCTTTAGGCTTTCTTACATATAGTATCATGTTACCTGCAAAGAATGACAATTTTGTTTCTTTCTGCCCAACTTATTTTTGTTTAATTACTGTGGATAAAAATTACAATATTTTGTTAAATAAGAGTGCTGAGAGTGAGCCTCCTTGTCTTGTTCCTGGTCTTAGAGAAAAACTCATCTTTTTACCACTGCATATAATGTTAGCTATGTGCTTGTCATAAATAGTCTTTATTATTTGAGAGGTATCTTCCCTCTCTACCCACTTGTTGAGAGTTTTTATCATAAATGGATGTTGAATTTTGTTAAATGCTTTTTCTGCAACTATGAAGATGGCCATGATTTTTATCTTTATTTTGTTTATATGAATTGGTTTTCTGATATTTAACTATCCTTGAATCCCTGGGAGAAATCCCACTGACCATGCATGTTATATGATCTTTTTAATGTATGTCTGAATTCAGTATACTAATATTTTTTTTTAGGATTTTTGTATCTGTGTTCATCAGTGATATTAGTATATAAGTTTTTGTAGTGTTTTTATTTAGCTTTGGTATCAGGGTAATGCTGGCCTTGTAAAATGAGTTTAGAAGTTTCCCTCCACTTTAATTTTTAAAAATAGTTTGGGAAGGATAGTTATTAAATCTTTGAATGTTTGGTAGAAGTCACCTGTGATCATCTGGTCCTGGATTTTTATTTATTGGCAGTTCTTTGATTATTGACTTAATATTATTATTAGTAATAATTCTGTTTAGATTTTCTATTTTTTTTTCCTGATTCAGTAATGGCAGATTGTGTTTCTAAAAATTTATCCATTTCTTTCAGGTTGTCCAATATGTTGGCATATAATTGTTCATAGTATTCTCTTGTGAGTCTGTATTTCTGTGGTATTGGTTGTCACTTTTCCTTTTTCTTTTCTGATTATATTTATTTAGGCTCCTCTTTTTTCTCTCTTTTTTTTTTGATGAGTCTGGCTTATCAATTTTGTCTATGTTTTTAAAGAATCAGCTATTACTTTAATTGATTTTTTAATTCTTTTTTCTCTATTTTATTTCTGCTCTGATTTTTATTATTTTCTTTCTTTTATTCACTTTGGACTTTGTTCTTCTTTTTCTAGTTCCTTTAGGTATAAGATTAGATTGTTTATTTAATATTATTTTGTTATTGTTTCTTGGAGTAGGCATACATCACTATGGATTTTCTTCATAGTACTACTTTTGCTATGTCTCAGAGATTATTGGATCTTATGCTCCCATTTTTATTTGTCTCAGATATTTTTTTTATTTCTTCATCATCCATTGATTTGTTTAGTGCATATCATTTAGCCTCCATTTGTTTATGTGTTTTTCAATTTATTTTGTAATTGTTCTTAATTTCAGACCATTGTGACTGGTGAAGATACTTGATACGATTTCAATCTTCTTTAATCAATGAGACTTTTTTTTTAACCTATCATGGAAAATGTTTCGTGTACATTTGAAAAGAATGTATATTCTGCTGTTTTAAGGTGGAATGTTTATAAATCTCTATTGTCTGTTTGGCCTAATGTATTTTTAAAGTTCACTGTTTTCTTGTGGATTTTCTGTCTGAATGATCTATCCATTAATGTAACTGGGATCTCAAAGTCTCCTATGATTATTGTATGGTTGTGAATCTCTCCCTTTATTTCTATTAATATTTGCTTTATGTATTTAGGTGCTTTTATGTTGGGTGCATAGATGTTTATAAGTGTTACGTTGTTTTGTTGGATTGCTTTCTTTTTAAATCCTTATGTAATACCTTTAGTTGTCTCTTTGTTAAAGTCTTTGTTTTATAGTCTATTTTGTCTAAGTATTACTTACTCCAGTTTTCTTTTTGTTTCCACTGGCATGAAATATCTCTTTCTACCTCTTTATTTTCCCTCTGTGTGTATCTTTTGATCTAAAGTATCTTGTAGACAGCATGTGCACAAATCTTGTTATTTTTTTCAATCCATTCAGCCACCTTATGTCTCTTGATTGGAACATTTAGTTCACTTACATTAAAGTAATTATTGATAGGTTTGTAGTTCTTGCCATTTTATTAATTGTTTTCTGTTTGCTTTTGTAGTTCTCTGTTCTTTTCTTCTGCTCTGTTCCCTTGTATACTGATAACATTTTTTTGTTGTTATTTGCTTCAATTCCTTTCTTTTTATTTTTTGTGTATCTATCATAGGCTTTTGGTTTGTGTTTACCATGAGATTCATCTATAACAAACTTTGTTTATAGCAGTCTATTTAAGTTAATAGTTGTTTAAATTCAAATGCATTCTAAAAGCACTTTATTTTTTACTCACAACCCCACATTTATGTTACTGATATCAATTTACATGTGTGTGTGTATCTGTGTATCACTTAATTTGTTATTGTGGTTACATATGCTCTTACTACTTTTGCCTTTTGTTCTTCCTGCTAGCTTTATAATTGACTAATCCACTACTTTTACTAAATGTTTGCTTTTATCAGTGACATTTCCCCCTTATATGTTGTCATTTTTAGTTTTGTCTTTTTCTTTTCCACTTAAAAATGTTCCTTTCAATTTTTTTTTTTTTTTTGGTATTTTTCTGAAGCTGGAAACAGGGAGAGACAGTCAGACAGATTCCCGCATGCGCCCGACCGGGATCCACCTGGCACGCCCACCAGGGGGCGACGCTCTGCCCACCAGGGGGCAATGCTCTGCCCCTCCGGGGCGTCGCTCTGCTGCAACCAGAGCCACTCTAGCGCCTGGGGCAGAGGCCAAGGAGCCATCCCCAGCGCCCGGGCCATCTTTGCTCCAATGGAGCTTCGGCTGCGGGAGGGGAAGAGAGAGACAGAGAGGAAGGATAGGAGGAGGGGTGGAGAAGCAGTTGGGCGCTTCTCCTGTGTGCCCTGGCCGGGGATCGAACCTGGGACCTCTGCACGCCAGGCCGACGCTCTACCACTGAGCCAACCGGCCAGGGCTCCTTTCAATTTTTTAGGAGTGCTGGTTTAGTGGTAATGAATTCTTTTAGCTTTAGCTTGTCTGGAAAATTACATCTCCTTAAATTCTGTACTATAACTTTGCTTGGTGAAGTGTTTTTGTTTTTTCCCTTTCATCCCTTTGACTGTATTGTGCCATTCCCTTCTGGCCTGCAGAGTTTCTGCTGAAAATCACCTGATAATCATATGGGAGCTCCCTTGTATGCAACTAACTGCTTTTCTCTTGCTGCTTTTAAGTTTCTCTTTCTCTTTCTCTTTAATGTGTGGCCTCTTTGGATTTATCTCTGTACTTCCTGGACTTGGATGTCCATTTCCTTCACTAGGTTAGGGAAGTGTTCAGCCTTTATTTCTTCAACCAGGTTTTCTGCCCCTTTCTCTCTCTCTTCTCCTAGGATCCCTGTGATGCAAATGCTAGTATGCTGGATGTTCTTCCACAGGTGCCTCTACTTAGTTTAGTGTCATGGTTAGTCCTCACAGCCAGTCAGCCTGAGGATCAAGTTCACCTACCTCCCTGGTTGGCAAACTGTGGCTCGCAAGCCACACGTGGCTCTTTGGCCCCTTGAGTGTAGCTTTTCCACAAAATACCACGTGCGGGCACTACCTCAATAAGGAATGTACCTACCTATATAGTTTAAGTTTAAAAAATTTGGCTCTCAAAAGAAATTTCAATCATTGTACTGTTGATATTTGGCTCTGTTGACTAATGAGTTTGCCGACAACTGACTTACCCCTGTACCTGCAGCAGTTACAGCCCAACTAGTACAGAAGGGCACAGACAACCCACACAGGGGACACCTGAGGAGCGCCTTGCTCTGGGGCTAGGGAAGATTTGGTCTGGGTCCCACAGGACACTTTCTATATAAGACCACTCTTTCAAGACCAGGAGATGCAGCAGAGCTATCTACTACTTATAAACAAACAGAGAGACAGCCAAAATAAGGAGATGGTGGAGTATGTTTTAAATTAAAACAAAGGGAAAAGAAACAGAAACAATCATGATGTTAATTTTTTTTTTCTTTTTGCTGTTCCAATTGGGTGACTTCACTACCTTGTCTTCCCGATTGATGATTTATTTTTCTGTATCATCTAATCTGTTGATTCCCTTTCATATATTTTTTTAATTTCAGTTGTTGTGTTCTTCAGTTCTGATTGGCTCCTTTTTATTTTCTGTGTCTCTGATGAAGTTCTCACTGAGTTCATCTATTCCTCTACTGATTTCATTGTGTGTCTTTATTACCAGTGTTTTGAACTCTTTATCTGGTAGATTGTTTGCCTCTATTTTGTTTAGTTCTTTTTCTGTTTCTTTTACCTTTGTTTTAATTTGAAACATACTTCACCATCTCCTGATTTTGGTTGTCTCTCTGTTTGTTTATATGTAGTAGATAGCTCTGCTACATCTCCTGGTCTTGAAAGAGTGGTCTTATATAGAAGGTGTCCTGTGGGACCCAGACCAAATCTCCCCTAGACCCAGAGCAAGGTGGTCCACAGGTGTCCCCTGTGTGGGTTGTCTGTGCCCTTCTGTACTAGTTGGGCTGTAATTGTTGCAGGGACAGGGGTAGGTGAACTTGATCCTTAGGCTGACTGGCTGTGAGGACCAACCATGACAAGTGTGGATGATCTGGTGTGTGGGAGTTGGCCCCATGGAAAATAAATCTCTTTGGCAAGGCTCTGGCGCCAACTGAGGCTGCCCATTGGGTGTGTTGGTTGGGGAGCTGTTTGGAGTAAGCTCTAGTGCAGTCACTACTTATATTGGGCTTGTGACCACTTGGAAGAAGTTATGAAGTGAGCCAAGGCCAGCTGCCACTTGTGTTGAGCTTGCGGATTCTTAGGAAAGTCTGCAATACAAGCCTGACTGACACTGGTACTGGGCTTGGGAGCACTTGGTAAAAGCTATGATGCAACCTTAGGCCAGCTACTGCTTATGCTGGGCTTGAGGGAATTTAAGAACGACTGTAATGCAAGCTGGGGGCTGGTCGCCACTTGTAAGAAGGGTCTGAAGCTTAGAAGGAACTCCAGAAGGTTCTATTGGAGAAAGTGCAGTGGAATCTCGGGAATAGTTAGGTGGTATACAGTGTTAGTTAGATTAATGGAGAGCGACTGATTTGGTTCCTGCTGCATCTGGCCAGCCAGGTTGACACACAGAAAAAGAAACAAAGGAACGGTGGTGCCAACCAGCGCTTCCATCCCCAGAAAGAGTTCAGGCCCTTGTCCTAAAGTTAGTCAATTTCATTCCTCCCCATAAGACACAGTGCTTCTCAGACTGCCGCTTCCACTCTGGAACCTGAAATAAGTGAGTTTGTGCATGATCCCTTTAAGAACAGCATCTCACAAAGCTTCTCATCTCTCTTGGATGTAATCCCATCTGGTTTACAAAATCAGATATTACAGGGACTCCTCTTCTGTGCATTGGTTCCCTGGGCTGGGGAGGCTAGTGTGGAGTTCGGACTCCTTGCTCCTGAGGAGACTGCTGCAGGTCCCTCCTATTTGTGAGTCACCACACTGGGTGTGTGTTCTTCATAGTTCGTATCTGCCCCCAACCTGTCCTCATGTGGCTTCTTCTTATAGCCTTTGTTATAGGAATTCTGTCCAGCTATTCTTCAGTCATTCTCAGTGATAGTTGTTCTCTGTCTTTAGTTTTAAAATTGATGTGTTTGTGAGAGGAGGTGAGTTCAGGATCCATCTACTCCATCTCTTGATCCTGCCTCCTCTTAAACAATGACATACTTGACAGAAGAATATATTTTACTTTATTTTTTTCTGTATGTGATTGCTTTCACCCAGCATGGTTCTTGCGTGCTTGTCATTTGGCTTAATGGTACACAGAAACAGTTTGTGGGATGAAATGAAATCCATAGTTCTCAAGCTCAGAGAGCCAGGGATGAATTATAACAGATCACTGTGGTTTCTACCTAAAACACTGCAGAATCTCCTCCCCACTTTCCTCTGGTTAATTTAAGAGGTGGTCCCAGTACAACCATTATGGAAGAAAGTATGGTGGTTCCTCAAAAAACTAAAAATAGAACTACCTTATGACCCAGCAATCCCTCTACTGGGTATATACCCCAAAAACTCAGAAACATTGATACGTAAAGACACATGCAGCCCCATGTTCATTGCAGCACTGTTCACAGTGGCCAGGACATGGAAACAACCAAAAAGCCTGTCAATAGATGACTGGATAAAGAAGATGTGGCACATATACACTATGGAATACTACTCAGCCATAAGAAATGATGACATCAGATCATTTACAGCAAAATGGTGGGATCTTGATAACATTATACAAAGTGAAATAAGTAAATCAGAAAAAACCAGGAACTGCATTATTCCATACGTAGGTAGGATATAAAAGCGAGACTAACAGACATGGACAAGAGTGTGGTGGTTACGAGGGGCGGGGAGGGAGAGGGAAAGAGGGAGGGGGAGGGGCACAAAGAAAACTAGATAGAAGGTGACAGAGGATAATCTGACTTTGGGTGATGGGTATGCAACATAATTGAATGACAAGATAACCTGGACATGTTTTCTTTGAATATATGTATCCTGAATTATTGATGTCACCCCATTAAAAAATAAAATAAAATAAAAAAAGAGGTAGTCCCCAGTGGATGTTTCTTAGACCCTCCAAACACTGTCTCATCACCAACCTGGCTGGAAGATCTCTGGATGCCTCTGCCACCTCTGCTGATTCCAACAGTGAGCACGCCTAAGCCCTGCAAACCCTCCCCCTGCCTCCTGCATGGCCAGTTCTCAGAGAAAAGCCCCAGCTTCTTCGAGAGCCTGTCCTGATGCTCCTCTTTCTTTCCAGTTATGCTTTCATTGCGGGCACCTGTCCGCCTCAGGTTCGGCTGCATGTCTGTAGACACATCTTTAACAGCACGTTCTCTGCTAAAGAGGCACGACATTCCCTCTTCCCTTACAATGTGACATTGTCCTTGGACCAAGTTTGTGACAGACTGCAGCTTTTCTCTTTTGGACAATTTATTTCCAGAAGATTTCTTAGACCTCCTGGCACAGAGAGTCTGCCTCTTGCCTCTACTCCCTCCCCCATGCATTTCTGCCTGCCGTCTAGGCTTGTCCAGGCTGGAACGAAACTCAGATGTTTTCAAAAGACAGTTGGGTTATAAACAGGTGAAGCTGGTGGAGTGTTTGCATATTAAACCCATAAGGGTAGTCATTACTGAATATTCTCTCCTTTTTTACTTGAAACACAAAACTTTTGATGTAGCTTTTTTTTTTTCCTTAGGTACAGAGAAGAATTTCTCTACTAGAAGAAAAACATAGTGCAAATATAGTAATAAATAAATGGTAATTGACTCTTGGATCTTAATGTTCAGCAGTTAATGGAGAGTGGTAAGAACGAGCAGTAAACTAGCAAGTAAATGCTCCATTTGAGTGGGCCAGCCTTGACTCAGCTCAAGCTAGATGCAGTTACATAGGAAAATGGGCTCAGGAGGGCCAGATTTTCTGATTTTTTAGTATAATCTGAAAAATCTAGATTATTTTGTAAAATTTGATTTTAAAAATGTCTGCTAAACACACCATACATACTCTCTCTCTCTCTCTCTCTTAATCCACAAAGAGGTTTGGGCCTATTAGGCATTATTTTGTAACCTTTAAGTTACAGAGACCCAGAGACCATGCTAGAGGATGAGTAATAATTAGACATGTAACCAGTCATGTAAAAGTTACAATTAACATTATTTTTTCCAGCGGAATCTATTCTAATATTTCCAGTTTAAGTTAGGAAAAAAAGCGGAGAGGTCCTAGTTGAAATTGGTGAGGCTCCTTTGCAACTTCCTGGATCTGTCCCAGCCTACCTTGCCCTATTGGTTCTCAATGTGGGGTCGTAGGACTGACAGCATTATCATCACCTAGGAACTTGCTAGAAATGCAATCTTGAGTTCTGACCGGTTTGCTCAGCAGATGGAGCATCGGCCCAGCAAGCAGAAATCCCAGGCTTTATCCCCAGTCAGGGCACACATGAGAAGCGACCATCTGCTTCTCTCCCTGTCCCTCTCCTGCATTTCTCTCTCTTCCGCTCTCGCAGCTAGTGGCTTGGTTGGTCTGAGTGTTGGCCTCATGTGTTGAGGATAGCTCAGTTGATTCGAGTATTGGCCCCAGACTAAGGTTCTCGGGTGGATATCGGTTGGGGTGCATGTGGGAATCTGTCTCTCTATCTCCCCTTCTCTCACTTAAAAAAATAGAAAAAAAAATGCAAACTCGTAGGCTCCAACTCAGATTCATGGAACCAGGAACTCTGGGTTTGGGGTCCAACAGCCTATGTGTTTATAAGCCCTCCAAGTGATTCTGATGTTCTCTGGAGTCTGAGAGCCAGTGCTGGCCCTCAGAGGAGCCACCCCTGCGGTGTGCTCCCAGAGCTCCCAGGCAGGTGCAACGCTGGTCGCTCGGCTCCCTCCTCTCAACACCGGGTTTTAGGAGCCAAGACGTGTCTGCTATGTAAGCCTTGGTTTCAGCTTGACTGTCCAAAAAAGGAATATTGGACTGAGACACAAAATAGGATGTTGGCACTTAGGAGTGGAGAAAGGGGGGATTTGAGAATTCAGCATGTTGAGAGAGAAGAGGCGGGAAAAAAAAATGTTCCCAGATTTCTTGTCCTCCCTCTGCCATGGCTTATTTTACACAGAAGCACAGCCCAGTGGTATGACTTAAAGAAATCTTGTCCTTAACCTACCTTCAACCCAACCTAGTACAAATGGCTACTTCTATTTTCATTTCACTCACCAGGGTTAATAAATAGTTAATTTCACTCACTGGGGTTAATAAAGACTATGGAATATGGAGTTAAGATAGTCATGCCACTAAGTGATTTAAATTTAGCCAGGTTGATTTCTTAACACCATCCTGAGACTCTGGAAGAGTGAGAGTTCAATAGAT
Organism: Saccopteryx leptura; assembly: GCF_036850995.1. NCBI lineage: Eukaryota > Metazoa > Chordata > Mammalia > Chiroptera > Emballonuridae > Saccopteryx > Saccopteryx leptura. Next base: position 349,490,665 of record NC_089503.1, read on the forward strand.
ATGTGAGGGTTATGTTTGGGCTTGGGGCACACTCAGACAGGTCTGGGCTGGAAAGACCCCTTGTGGAGCAGAATGAGATCACTGGGATCTCTGTTTTCAATTTCAGTGAATGGCATAGGTGAGGAACACAGGTGGGAAAACAAGAAAGGTGCCTAAAAGAGGGAGGTAACGAGGGCCAAAGAATGACAATGTATAGACTTGTATCTTTCCCTCTTCAAAAGCTCCTCATCAGCCTTCTCTCAGCGGCCCCACACAATCATTTCACTGCTGGAAAGTCCCTGAGCTCTGGTGGTTTCCAGGCCCAGGCATGAGTCTTATTCCTTGCTTTTCTTTTGCAAAGCTAGAGCAGGAACAATAGCGATGCAATTTGAAGGAGAACTGCTTTGCATCTGTTGTCTGAAAGTCCTGTAGTACTTTATGGTTTATAAAATTGTAATCTGTATTATATTTCACAGTTAAGGCAACCTATAAAACTCAAGGACATAATTCTAATACTTTATTTTTTTATGACTGAATTAAACTTTACTCTTTTAGTTATTTCTTCTATACTCCTTCCCTCCAATCCCACCTGAGGTACTTAACTTAACGTGGATATTCCGTGGTGAGTTCAGTTTTATCTGGTAATTTAGTTTTTACCGTTAAGTTCAATCCATGTAGGCCACTCCCAGAACAAGTCAGATTCCATTTCAGTCTTTCCTTTCTCTCCTTCGCAGCCATTCACTTCATTCTGAGGCTGCCACGCAGACACTGGGCTTCGTCTGTGGGGCTGTGGTGGGAGGGGAAGGTTGCTGACATGACCAGCCTACTGGAAGTAATCCACCATCCAGAGAGCACATATAACTGAGGGGGCCCATGCATAAAGGAAATGTGGGGCCTCTAGTTTAAAAATAATTAAGAATGTTGCCTGACCAGGTGGCAGTACAGTGGATAGAGTGTCGACTTGGGGCACTGAGGACCCAGGTTCAAAACCCCGAAGTTGCCAGCTTGAGCGTGGGATCATAGACACAACCCCATGGTCCCCAGATTGAGCCCAAAGGTCCCTGGCTTGAGTCCAAGGTCACTGGCTTGAGTAAGGGGTCACTGGCTCAGCTGCAGCCCCCCACTTGTCGAGACCCGTAATAGAAAGCAATCGAACAACTAGAGTGCCACAACTACAAGTTAATGCTGCTCATCTCTCTCCCTTCCTGTCTGTCTGTGTCTGTGTTTCTCACACACACAAAAAAAGAAAAACAAAACAAAATAGAACAAAAGAAGGTCAAGATAACAACAGCAGAGCATTAAACTGAGCATGGGGCCCGGTGTAACTGCACAGGTCACAGGCCTATGAAGCCAGTCCCACCTGTGTACTTTGTTGTCTTCTGACTCTTGGTGAAAGTTATGGCCATGGCTCCTTCTGGGGAAGTGCCCTGTCTCTCCTGCTGTCTTGTAACCCTACCATAACTCACAGGTGCTGCACGTTTCCTGAAGTGTGTAGCTTTTCCCCAGTTTGGGTGGTATGCATGAAGCCTTCTGCCTTGGTGACTCATCAGCCTGCATGCCAGCCATCTTTCCCAGCTGCCCTACACCCTTGCTGGGCCCTGAGCCACATTTGTGTCTCCTCCCTGTACTTAGTGGGCATCAGTCTGGATCAGCCCCTTTGTGCAGACAAAGGCTGCTAAGTCGCAGTTGTTTGTCTGCCTATCCTGGGGCATGACTAAGGCCCATGGAAGTCCTGTTCTACAATTTTGGCATTTCAGGTTCTTCCACCTTAACGTTCTCAGACTTTATGAAGGAACCCCTTATATTTATATCCTTCCTTAATTTATCTGAAAGAGAAGAATAGGATAGCTGGGCAGATAACACAGCTAATGCATTATTTTTTTCTCACTTTTTTCTTCTCTGTTATTTTCAGCCGTTTTTCTAATTGCTATAAACTGGGATAGGGAGTGGGAGTGGCAGAAACCGTTTCCATTTCTCCCACTTTAAACATACCCCTCAATCATATTTGTCACACAAACCAGGGTTGACAAACTAAGGGTGAGGGATCCAACCCAGCTGAACCCACCTGTCTATATTGTCTATGACTGCTTTCATGCTGCTACAGCAGAGCTGAGCCGATGCAACAGAGATCATGTGATTTGCAAAGTCAAAAATATTAAATATTTACCCATTTACAGAAAGAATTTGCTGACCCTTGTGCACGACAATCACAGTAGAAAATAAAGCATTTTTGTATCTGGTGATACCTATATTGAGGTGATGAGAGGTGTTTGATGATCCCATAGTTAATTGCCATGGATTAATGCTTCCTGTATTACTTCTGCTAGTAAATACTTTTACATACATATGGAGAACAGGCATTATGATTTCACATACATGCGGTGGGTAGAACAGGCATTATTATTTTCATTTTACAGATTAAAAAACTGTGGGTTGAAGAGGTTACTAACTTGTCCTGGCTTATAGAAGTGAGTGTGAGGTTAGTGGTGGGAATGCAGCTGTCTTGATCTGTGGAGTTACTGGCAAACAGTTCCAGGAGGATTTTGATGTATGAAGTCGTGGGCCACCTTAAGGTCCACTGTGGTGTTGGGTGGTATGCTAAAGTAGAATGAATAACTAGAGGGTGGAGAAGAGTGCCAGCTATGGGACATCATGTGCTAGAAAAAAATATTCCAGAAAGTAGTGACTCATGTTCTTACCCACTTCTTGCCAACACACTGAGTTGTATCTTGTGCATTGTGGTAACTTGACATTTTAGATAAACTAAATTTCTAATGCACCTTAATTAGCTAATCTCAAAGTTCTCCTCTTTACTGTTCTTGCCAACTTTTGCATTCATAGCAACTAAAGTTGAGGAAGATTAGTTGATTGACATAGAATTCATAGCCACAGTATCAGAATGATAAGCATCTTTAAATATCCAATGAACATTTTTGATGACATGTGGCTTCAGTTATTTTCATAAAATGTGTTTTGATAGGAATAATTTTTACTTTTCTCCTTGCTTGGTTATAATGTAGCTATGTTCTCTCTCTCTTTTTTAATGTTTATTTTATTGATTTTAGAGAGAGGAAGGGAGTGAGCGAGAGACAGGAACATCAATCTGTTCCTGTATGTGACCTGACTGGGGATCAAACCAGCAACCTCTGTGTTTCAGGAAGACACTCTAATCCATTCAGCTCTCCAGCCAGGACAGCTATGCTCTGTTTTTAATTTAGAATCCCTATACTCTGATCTAATTTAAGGGAAGTTGAGGAACAGTTAGAAAAGAAGTCAGGAGGAGTTCAAAAAAGACACAACCCATGACCATGCCCCATACATTACAACTGGTTTTAAGTTGTTCTTTTATGTTAAGAAATGGTCTACAGATTTAAAAGAAAAGGCATTTAAAGGACACCTGAATACAGTTGGCATGTGTGCAGGCAATTAGAATGCATGAAGTCATCGTCAGCACACAGATATGCGCACTATTTAATTTTCTCCCGTCAGCATCAAGCAGTGATATCAGCCAAACCACTGCACATCTTTCCCCTCATAGAGATGAGCCCATCTTATTAACTTCGACCAGCAATTGTGATTTGCCTCGCATTTATTGAAAATACAATAAAAATTGTTTGAGAATATTTGTTACATAAAGACAGACATGTTTTTTCTTTTTTATTTATTTTTCTTCTTCTTTTTTTTTTTTCTGAAGCTGGAAACGGGGAAGCAGTCAGACAGACTCCCGCATGCGCCCGACCGGGATCCACCCGGCACGTCCACCAGGGGGCGATGCTCTGCCCATCTGGGGCATCGTTCTGTCGTGACCAGAGCCACTCTAGCGCCTGAGGCAGAGGCCAAGGAGCCATCCCCAGCGTCCGGGCCATCTTTTTGCTCCAATGGAGCCTCGGCTGCAGGAGGGGAAGAGAGAGACAGAGAGGAAGGAGGAGGGGGGGTGGAGAAGCAGATGGGCGCTTCTCCTGTGTATCCTGGCTGGGAATCGAACCCAGGACTCCTGCACGCCAGGTCGACGCTCTACCACTGAGCCAACCGGCTAGGGCCGACATTTTTTTTCTAACGGGAAATTTTGTGCAATGGGCTCACTAGAATAATCAGCATCTGTGCAAGCTAGAATTTTTCTGAATTTGCCTAATTTAAAAAAAAATCAGTTTAATTTATAGCCAGTTGAAGAACAATTGTTATGTTTCCGGGGTCTTCATGATTTTGCCAGTTCCATAAAGACCAAAAGTCAGAACTGCAATGGCAAAGTTACTGCTCAGCCCCTTTGTAAACCTCAAGCACTGTGCAGGAGGAAGGCAGTGTGAGGGGAGCGAGTGGGGAGAACAAGGTCTTAGAAGAACAGGGTATTACCCAAGTAGTAATTAAGAGGAAAAAAATCCACTGAAATAGTAGGATACTATACTAATTATTGTTATTTGCAACTATTGGGTGAATATTATTTCCTGTGACTAAACTTTTTTCAGCCTCGGGAAAGGGTGGCTGTGAATTCATTTGTATCACAGTAGTTCTGATATGGTGTTAAAAGGTTTCACCCAGTTTTCTCCATGGACATGGAAAATCCAAACATTCTAGTTCAGGCTTACCCGGTATTGGCCATACTGTTTTGGACAAATATCTAAATCTCTCTTAGCTTCATTTGCTTTAATTTTACAAGAAGAATACTTATAGTACTGCTTTATGGATTGTTATCAGGATTTTATGAGATGATACTACAGATGTATACTTAACCCGGTGCTAAAATCATAATAAGCTCTTTAGTAAATGTCAGCTACTATTATTGTGAATAAAGGTAATACTTAAAAATAACTGATCTGGCCCTACCCAGTTGGCTCAGTGGTAAAGCATTGGCCCAGCATATGGATGTCTTGGGTTCAATTCCTGATTAAGGCACATAGAAGAAGCGACCTTCTGCTTCTCCACCCCTTCCCCTCCCTCTTCTTTCTCTCTCTCTCTTCTCTCCCACAGCTATGGCTAGATTGGTTTGAGTGCACTGGCTCCGAGTGTTGAGGATGGCTCTGTAGAGCCCCACCTCAGGCGTTAAAAAACAGCTCTGTTGTGAGTATGGCCCCAGATGGGTAGAACATCGGTCTCAGATGGGGGTCACCAGGTGGATCACCAATGGGCACCGACGGGACGCATACAGGAATCTGTGTCTCTAGCTTCCCTCCTCTCACTTGGAAAAAGAAGGAAAGAAAGAATATTTGATCAAATATATACTACTAAGATAAAAACTAAGGTGTTTGTCTTTCTGGTTATAGATAGAAAGGTATGTTTTGTTAGTGGAAGGAAAATGACTGATTTTTATAAAATTCTAGGGTTGGGCCTTTATAGAAGTGATGAAATACAGGAAGGAAATCCAGTCCTGGCTAACCAGAAATCTGGTAATTTTCCAGAGATGTTCTCTTTGTCAGAAGATAAAACAAAGACATAACAACTCAAATTAAATGACATTCTTCAATGGCCACAGATACTAATAAAATGTCTGAAAAAATTATAGTGCTCAAATAGAAAGAATATATATAAAAATTTATTAGAAAACTTAAATTTGAGGGCCTTACTCTTTTTATGTAGCCAGTGACTATGGATTATACACTATGTCTAGTGGAATAGTGACATCAGAATTCCAATAATAAAATATCATAAATAAAATAATATTTAAAATGTGTTTAAGGTTAAAGGATGAGTCACTGATGTTGAAAATGCCAGAAAAAAAAGTTGTCGTTTTGTTTTTACTTTATATAATAGTATATTTCTAGGTAGTTAAATGCTTTTCTCTTTATTACAATTGATAGAAGCCTTATTTCTGCAAACTAAATAAAGAAAAAATACCTCCATGTGATAGATGCTAGAAATGAGGATAAGGAGGTAAACTATACCCCTTTTTATCAAAATGTTGGTAAGAGAGGTCACTCTACTTTACATTCAGTTATGAAATCCTCAAATGGTAAATTCATTTAGACCCAGTTCTCTAATTTAAAGATTTCTTATTTCACGGTAGTTCCCTGATCTAGTCTCTTGCTCCCCCCTCCCTTTTTCTAGAAGTTATTTTCAAGCCTGCTGTTATCTTTCTTGAAGGATATTAAAGAGAACTTTTATAAAATATTTTACCATGGTTTTAGGCTAAGGTAAAATAGTATTTTTCTTTTTTGCCACACTTACAATATTTTCCTTGAACTTTTTTCTTTTCAATATGTTTGCTCTGACAGGATACCATACAAACACCCAGTTTGCTTGAATTTTAAAAGGGTATTTCCTTTTCTCCACTTGAGCAACTAATAAAGACAAAAGTCCCAGTGGCAAAGTATAAAGGGGGTACCTTGAACTTTGATTACAACATCACAACAGTGACTTCAAGAGAATCCCCTTTCTTGAAGTCTAACATTCATGGAATTATTAAGCAGAATGTTCAGTTGTTCTGATAGATCTGTCCTTGTAGAATCAAAATACCTCAAATAAACAAAAACCTTGATTATTTTGAGGATTTTATGAATATAGATAATGAGAATAAAAAAAAATCACTTAACATGGCTTGTTGCCTAAGTACAATGAAGAAATTTTTTTTAAATTTTACAAGAAATTTAAGGGCAAACTCAGTAACACTTATGAAGTCTTTGCTCTTAGCATGAATAATAATTTTATGAGAAATGTTTGAACAGTTCATGAGTTGGGATACTTAGTAAATATGATATGCAGAGAAAATGAACTAGTTGATTTGATTGGTCTTTTGCATCTTAAAATTTACATAAAACTAGAACAGATGTTTTCATTTGCCTTTAGTTTTGGATGCTTTGGGTATTGTCATTTAAGTCCAATAGAAAGAATTAGGGCAGTTCCACGCTAATGTTCTAGAAGCCCCATTTGCCATGGCCACACGGTCAAAAGTAGCCTTTTCTGTGGTTGTGTTCTTTCCTTTTTACTATGTACTATATAATTTTTCCTAATAATTCTATAAAATAATTTAGAAATAGAAATTGCATAAATAAAATATCTGTGACATTTTATCCTATGTACTAGGCAGGTTTTTGAAAATGTATATAGGGGGTCCTTGGGTTATGACACAGTTCTGTTCCTATGACAGTGATGTAACCAGAATTTTGTTGTAAGTCGAAACACACCCTAGCCTAAGTCACTTACCTATCCTAACACAGTTGTAAAATCATAATCTAGAACATAAAAACATAATTAAGCCACAGAAAAAGGAAAAGGGCAGAGATATACTGTACTGTATGCTCTACTGTAGTAACAAAAAAAATGACAAAAAAACAAGTGTAAAAAAATTCCTTACCTTTATTCCTGTGGTTGGCTTGCACACTGGAAGGGACATTGCAAGATGGGAGAGAGTGACCTATGGGGAGGAGGAAGCTGGAGAGGCAGGAGAACCTGCAGAAGGTGCTGGAGACACTGGGTCAGGTGAATCAGGATTGCCTAAGGAACATGCAGGAGATGCTGGAGATGATTCTACCTGTACTGCAGGTGTTTCATCTTGAGAAGCAGCTGATGCACAAGGTACAGGATCTGTTGCAGGCCTCTCTACCTTCTTAAAGAACTGTTCCAGGCTAGTCTGGATGGTTGATGACTTCTTCCTTTCCAAAATATGCCTATAACATTGCAAGGCATTCATAACAGCCAAAACAGTTGTGTCTCAATTCTTTTAAGTTTTTATGGGAGTGAATGTCATAAACTTGAAACCTCGAATGTTGAGACTGTCGTAACCTGAGGACCACTGTATGATAAAATAAAACTAGAGACAGACAGAGGTTGGATACTCAAGAAGTATAGGAAATTTGCCCAAACCCGACTTATGCAGAAAAGAAGCTTTTGTTTGTGGTAGGCTTGAGTATTGTGACCTATGTTGAATCATAACATGAAAAGACAAATCAGAAAGGAGACAAGAGCAGGAGTGAAAGTGCTAGAAAAATTCAAGGTCACGATTTATGGGAGCTATTGAAGATGAGGATTAAGAGGGTATTTATTGTTATAGACGTCTTTCTTTATTCTTTTTTTACTTGGTCAAATGCTCTAGAAATACTTGTTAGTTTAGTGACCCAATGTCTTTATAAACATTTTCTGATTCCTAGGATATCATTCATCTGACAGTGTGGTCTGGTTATTCCCCAACTTATGGGGGGGAGTGCGGAACAGAAGAGAGATGACCACAGATGAAAGAGGGGTGTTTGGAATAACATTTGACCTTTCTTTTCTTCACACCCCAGTCAGCAAATTTCCATGCAAAGTATCGCTGACCAAATTACTATGAAAGAAAAAGAAAGTGAATTTCATGAACTATCATATGTTAGGCTAATTTGCTTATCAAAGAGAAGAATCTTCACCCCAAATTACATTGATTGAAAAAAAAAGGATTACAAATCTGATGTGAATCTTCAGTTTATTTAAACCTTTTTCTTGAAGAGAACTTCCTTTGAAGGATATATACTAAGATAAAACAAAAGCATTCTTGGCTTCTTTTAGAAAGGTTATTATCTACAAGTACCAAATTGTAGCCACGCGATCAACTATTAAGAAACCTACAGAATGCCAGATGCCTTTTTTGTTACCTGTCTGCTATTCCTCTAAGCACAATGGACAGGATTTGGCCAACTCTGATTAAATGTTTACTATTGTTCAGCTATGGGGCTTTTTACACAATAAGTCTGTGATGGTCCCTGTTCAGACTTTGCATCCTGTTTTTATAACCAGAATCCTTAATAATTAACTAGGTTCCCTCTCAAGAAGATTTTTAAGTGATTCATCATTTTACAATTTCTGCAGGAGGTTACTGATTTTAGAAAAAGTACTTTTAGCAAACTAACTTCAATTGCTGTGTGAGTTTTGCAGTGTCTATGGAGAAAGACACATGGATTTCTCCAACTCTGTAAGGTCATGTGAAAAAACAATGCCTTAGAAAGCATTTGCAAATTTTTCTGGATCATTTGATTTATAGGCTGTTTTTACCTTTCCAATTTGCATGTGTTTAAGAATGTGGAGGAGGCCCTGGCTGGTTGGCTCAGCAGTAGAGCATCGGCCTGGCATGTGTAAGTCCCAGGTTTGATTCCCAGCCAGGGCACACAGGAGAAACACCCATCTGCTTCTCCACCCTTCCCCCTCTCCTTTCTCTCTATCTCTCTCTTTCCCTCCTGCAGCCAAGGCTCCACTGGAGCAAAGTTGGCCCAGGTGTGCAGGATGGCTCCATGGCCTCCACCTTAGGCGCTAGAATGACTCCAATTGCAGCAGAGCAACCCCCCAGTGGGGCCAAGCATTGCCCCCCCACCCCTGCTTCTCACTTCCGAAAAATACAAAAAAAAAAAAAGAAAGAAAGAAAGAAAAGAAAAGAACGTGGAGGAAAGCCTTATAATGAGTAGGTTTTTGGAATCAGACCTTGGTTCAAATCCTATTCTATTCACTGGGAGTAGCTGAGTAATCCAAAAATATATATTTAATCTCTTTAAACCTTAGGAGCCTCATCTAGAAAACAGAATAATTGTACCTACAATTGATGTGAATTTTACTTTAAATGAGATGCTGTATGTAAAATGCATAGTACATTGTGTAACACTTAACAGACAATAAATGAGAGCTATTATAGTAAGAAAGAGCATGAATGCCATTAAATGTGATACATGGTAGTTCATTATTGTCTGGACATTAACGTAGACAGTATTGATGAAAAACTTGGTTACACTATTGAAAATATTATGTTTTTCTCCCTCTAACATGTTGTCTAATTTCTTCATAAAACATTTCTTGACTAGTTTGTTATCTCTGAGTACTTTTGCATTCCTGGGATATAAGAGGTGCTCATTGCTGATTTTGTTGTAGAGATAATGATAGTAGAATCTATTTGCCTTACCAAGAAAGGACTAATAGCCATGTGCATATCGTGTGAAATTTCAGTGTTACAGAGGAAAATTATTTGCTAAGACATTAACCTCATGGGTCTAGCACATAAGATTTTTCCATTAGCCAAAGTAAATTAAAGTAGAAGAGAACAAGGAACTCAAGCTTTTGACCTGATATAATATAATTAGATAATTCTAAAATCTGTGGTTTTTTTCTGTAACAGATTAATTCTATAATTATTAATTCAATAATTAATGATCAATTAATATAATTCTATAAAAGCTATTAATGCTACAGTAAAATTTATTTTAAAATATTAATATCAGACTGAAAATTTTAGAAACAACTAAATATAAAAAGAATTGTTACTAAAAAAATACCACTTTCTATAGGTTTGCTAATACAATTGATTAAGTAAATGCATGTAACATACAGATAGTTATGCACTTGTCCTATTTTAGGAATATTTTAGTGCTGTAAGTTCTATAAAAGATACAGAAAATTCAGGGAAATAAGATATAAACACATGTTACAGTCAAATACAAATGCTGTGTATGATTAAGGCTAAGTTATAATTAAGTTTAATACATCACCCCTCACTTCCTGTGCTTTGAGAACTATTGTCTGGAATTTCTATTAACCCATGATTTAAATTGAAGTTGTCAAATCAATATTTGATTTACCATTCCAAAGAGCCTTAAGATCTTATAAAGTTATTTCAGATAAAAGGAATTCACATGTGGTGTGGAGTCGTAGGGAGTCACAATTCAATTTGGGAAGCCCATGTGTCTTAGTTGTGATGTGTAACAGGTCAAGAGTTAAATTTGAAACTTTCTATTCATCACCTCTTTTTTTTTTTCTGACTTAGGGCAGAAGTCAGCCCACTCTGCCCACAAACAAGCTGTGATGAAATACAGTAGGTCTGCTCTGAAGTGCTCTGGCTTTCATTACAAAGAAACATCTATTCTTTGTTCATCAGAGAAGCACAAAAGATGCTCTAAAATTCCAAGAACGAATCACTGAGTTAACCAGAAAACACAGTGACAGTGTTAAGGACCACCTATTCTGTTTATGTTGTTCAAAGCCAGGGTGCTATAGAAAGTTCTCTCTCTCTCTCTCTCTCTCTCTCTCTCTCTCTCTCACACACACACACACACACACACACACACAGATTTGAGTTTAGTTCAAAAAAAGAGCATGAATATAGATTTCCAGATTTCTTTTAAGCACTGAATACTGCTGCCTGAAAGGAAGCATCACATACTCTGGTTTCTCTTCAGATCGCATAAATCTTTCGCCTTTTGAAAGGAAGCATCACATTGGATTTATTTTTCTATTATAAACTTAGTGTTTTAAAAGCTGTCTTTAGTTTTTTAAGTATGATTGGGTTTATAAAGGAAAGTTGCTTTCAGAAAACAACATTCCTATATTTTATCTGGAATGAGTAATGAAAATCTTGCTGCTTAGTTGTTCAGAGAAAGGACTATTTATATCGTGAGTTTTAAATAAGCCCGTGCACTAAGCTACTATATTTAAGGTTTTAGGCAAATTTCATAGTACGGCTCCCAGGATATTAGAGCTCTCTTCACAGCACTTTGAGTTCAGTATGTTTGTAACATAGCTGTTGCTCAAGTCCTTTTGCTCAGAGACTGACAGATAATCAGTAAAACATTTATCATGGAATGACTCAAAAGGGCTCCCCATGGGACAAGCTAGCTGCTGCTTTGTCTTTTTTCTTTATTTTACCTCAAAATACACTTAAATTTTTTTTGGTTTTGTAATCGATCTGTTTTTTTCCAAATCTTTGTGCTCTTGTTCTTATTCCTGTAAATGACTGACATAAAAAAAAAGAAAAAAGAAAAAAGAAAAGAAAAGCCAGCTTGGATTTGAAAAACAGAAGCTATAGAAAAATAGAATTCCACATAAATACTACCCCACCCACTTCCTTCTGCTTTTCACGTTTCCTTTCTCCATTTCAAGCCCCCTCTACCCTTGGGGAGTTTCTCTGCACATTGTGATGTTCTTGGCAGTGTGTGAAGTCTAAATTTTTTGATCAACTTAACTTAGAATCACTTTTAAAAAATAAACTTTACAACAATTTAATTTTAGGTTTCAGGTCCACAGCTCTACAACACATTATGTGTACACAGTACTGTATGTTTACCAGTCCAAGTCAAGTCTCCCTTCATCACCATTTGTTCCTCCTGTGTCCATCTCTACCCCACCCCCCACTCCACTCCCCCTGGCAAACACCTCTTGTTCATGTCCAAGAGTTATCTTCTCTTTTTCCCCATTTTTTGCTCAATGCCTCCAACACCCCTCATCCAGGACCCCTGTCCCAACAGCTATCATTCAGCATGCTCTGTATCTATGATGAGTCTGTCTCTATTTTGCTTTATTTTACAACTTAAGTTCATAGAATTGTTGCAAAGATAATACTGGGGATTCCCAAATACCCCACAGCCAGTTTCCTCTATAATTCACATCTTATGTTAGTGTGATACAGTCTTTATAATTAATAAATCAACATAGTACATTATAATCACTAAAGTTCATACTTTATTCTTATTTCTTTGATTTTCCCCTCATGTCTTTTTTTTTCCTTCTGTTCCAGGATTCCATCCAGAATGCCATATTATATTTAGTTGTCACATGTCCTTAGGCTCCTCTTGGCTGTGACAGTTTTTCAGATTTTCCTTCTTTTTGATGACTGTGATAGTTCTAAAGAATATTGGTCATGAATTTTGTAGAGTGTCTCTCAATTGGGATCTGTCTGATGTTTTTCTCATTATTAGACTTGGGTCATGTTTTGAGGGAGGAAGACCACAAAAGTAAAGTTCTGCTCTTAACACCTTTTATCAGAGATACATATCATCAATATAACATAGCATTGTTGATGCTGACCTTGATCATTTGGCTTGAGATGTTTTTCAAGTTACAATCATATTTTCATGCTTCCTTGAAGACCATTGAAGCATTTTTCTGAAGATTTTAGTGATACAGTAATTAAAGCTATAAAGAAGCTAACTGGGACTGACCTTTTAAATATTTTCTGTTGGTGCTGTTGTAAAGATGCAGTAAGTTTCTAAGTAGTTAGAAAAAAAAAACCAGTTTCAATGGTGATAAAAACATCTTATCATTTTTTCGTGTTAGGTGGGAATGAGATCCCGAAACCAGGCTGGTGAAAGTTCATCCAACGGGCATATCTCCTGCCCCAAGTCTTCCATCATAAACAAAGTCGATGATAAAAGTCTCTCAGAAGATGCAAAAAAAAAGAACAAATCAAATAGAAAGGAAGATGATGTCATGGCCTCAGGAACTGTCAAACGACACCTAAAACCATCTGGAGAAAGTGAAAAAAAAAAGAAATCCTTGGAGTTATCCAAAGAAGACCTCATCCAGCTACTCAGTATAATGGAAGGAGAGCTGCAGGTAAAGTCAAATTTTCTCAACTATTGTGTTTCTAGTTCCTAAGCTATAAAATAAGAGACTATGACCTGTTTCTCTCACTGGATTATGAACTTCATGGGGAAAAGGGTTATGTTTTTCTTACTCATTTCTAAATCTCTAGTGTCTGGCAGCAGTTTGCACTGAATATATATTTGTTGAATGAATGAATAAATGAATAGATGTTGATTCCAACTTCAAGCTTCTTTAGAAGTAGAAAATTTCTTCATGATAAGATTTTGATAATAATTTAACACAGGTTCCTATACTTAGTGGTAGGTAATCAATGAGCTTATCTAATTCAGTCTTTAACTGCTATTGAAAACTGTAGAAAAGTCATGATTATTAAAAGGCAGAGTTAAGATCAAGTGTTACTTTTGATCTTTTCCAGAAGGTACAGTAAAAGAAAGATCAAGAAATAGTGGGAAAGAAAGAGGGAGGAAATAAAAAAGGAGAGAAAGAGAAGGAAGGCTTTGTTTAAACCAGCCTTGTACTTTTCTTAGTTTTTTTTTAACTTTCAGCTTTAATTTTCTACAATGTCATAGGAATTGAGATGCATACAAATAAGCAGAGAGCATTGTATTGTGAAGACCTAATATTTTCACAAAGCATTTTCAAGTCTATTATCTCATTCAATCTCAATGAAAATGTGGGTATCATTATCTGTATTTTATAACGAGGAAGCTGAGGCCTGGAAGAGTTAAGGGATTGTCTAATTCTCATTTTAGGGTCCTGATGGACGGTCTAGTGCTCATCCTCACCAAACTTCTGCAGCTACCTGAGTTATGTCCCTCATTCAGTGTATGTTTTTAAGGATCCAAAAGGAAGTTGGGATTTTTTTGAGTTCCTGAGCTCTAGACAATTATATTTCTGGAAGTGAGAAAACCGTAATTTTTTTTTTTTAGTGTGTGCTGCGGGGGGGGGGGGGGGGGGGGGGCGAAGAAGAAAATGACTTAAGAGTGGAGTTGTTTTGCTTCTTATTTTTGTTAGGTTCTTGGCTTGCCTGAGCTTCTTGGTCAGTAATTTTTAACCGGAGTGCCTCAAGTATTTTTAAAACATGCAGTATGTGACTGTTCCGTCAGGAGCACTGACCTCTTTTTGTTTAGATTGTCAAATAAAAAACTGACAATAGCCAATACAACAATATTGTTCAGTGTGAATGAATCAAAATTATACCTATTTTTTTTTGTCAGTTTGGAAAAAAATATATTTTTTGGTGTGCTGCAGGATTTTGGTGATTAGTTTATATGTGCCATGAGATGAAAAAGGATGCAAATTGCTGCTTTAAGGGAATACTAATGATTATGTGAAATAAAGCCTTTGGTGCTGTTAGAATCAGAGGTATTATTTTCAACCTACCCTAAAGTAGGGTGGGTTAGCCTGTTCCTGTTTTCATCTGTGTGTCCACATAGATAAGGAAATGCTTGGGATAAAGAAAAAGAGAAAACATAACAAAACTCAAATTTAAAAAAGCAAACAAACATGATTGAGCTTACCATTTACCCATGGATAAAAATCACATTTGCATTTCACATCAAAAGATAAAATTTTCCAGAACACAGTTATTACTAAAAATAGCTTCATCACTGCCAGTGGTTAACATTTGTTGTGTAAGGATACAGTATAATAGTTCAATTTTTGAACTGCCCTCAATAGACATTATGGAACTGAATGGAAGATACAATGGTTGCCTTGGAAATTGTCACAAAACAATGTCATCAGCTCACTTCTCTGCAGGCATAGTAGCCAGTGTGAAGCCTGTGTCTTTTCCAGACCTAATTTCTGGAGACGGCTGTTATATCATTGTGGTTCTGAAAGGCATTTGAGATTCACATGGCTTTTATGTTCATGGAGTTACCAGCTATCGATCCATAGCCTAGGCTTTCAATATACAAGGTGGGGCAAATGTAGGTTTATAGTCGTTCATATGGAAAATAATACAGCAATTAATAAATAATAATACAAGAATAAACTCTATGTTTTGTGTACTCACAACTATAAACCTATGTTTGCCCCACCCTGTAAAAGCCCATATACCCAGGACATCAAGGCATTAGCCAGACAACTCCGAAGATAGTTTGCTTTCCATTAATTTTTATGAGCACAAGATACCTTACCTTACACAATAGATGTATTTCTGAGCAGCAGTAAGTTAGTAGTGAAGGAAAAGAGAAATGAAAGACCTGATAGTTTAAGGAATTCCACAGTTCATTCATTTGAAAAGCCAATAATTTATTATCCACATACTTATATGCACATACATACATATGTAAGTATGTCTACTTGTAAATGCTGATTTTGCAATATTAGATTTGCTAAAAATGATGGTGTTCTTATATTTAGAGCTTTAGATATATGTTCTTATAAGCAGACATGGGTACATTATTAACATTGTCACGTGTGTGTGTGTGTGTTATAGCCAAGAGTGGGAGGCAGTTGGCATTAGCAAACATAAATGGGATGGTAAAATGTAGCAGCTATGTGCCAGGTTTGCTAGACTAAAGATAAGAAAAAAAACCCTAAAGGTTTGGTATAAAGAGGAGAGGCAGGGATATATGTGGCTGATGATTTAAGTCACCCCATATGCCATTTGGCCCTGACATGTATGAACATTTAGTAAGTTGTCTCCTTTAAAGGCCACCTATTACTCTTCCTTTATGCAGTGGCTGTATGTGATTCATTACCCTTACTCTGGAGATGGTGTTCTATAAAATATTGGGATGAACAGGCATTTTTGAGATATCTGATTTACTTCTTTTATACTACATATGTGAAGCTGACACTTAGACAAGTGATGTGACTTGTCAAGGTCGCTCAGCAATTTAGTTACATTTGCTCTAGGGCTAAATTCTGTCTTAAGCCAATGTTCCTCCCACTATATCATTAATAGTTTAGAATGTTCAGGGTTGGTTCCTTTGCCTCTAGAATTTCTTTTGATAGACTTACACTGTGAACTTTGGGGCCAACCCCATTTTATGAAACTTTTTTTAGGCAAGAGAAATACAGTGTGTCCGTAAAGTAATGGTGCACTTTCGACTGGTCACAGGAAAGCAACAAAAGATGATAGAAATGTGAAATCTACACCAAATAAAAGGAAAACTCTCCCAGTTTCATACCTATTCAGTGAAGTTTGATGTGGGCTCATGCACAGATTTTTTAGGGCTCCTTAGGTAGCTATCCTGTATAGCCTCTATAGACTTGTCACTGACTGATATGGCCTACCAAAACGGGGTTTCTCCACCAAACTGCCGGTTTTCTTCAACTGCTTATCCCACTGAGTAATGTTATTCCTATGTGGTGGTGCTTTGTTATAAACGCACTGATATTCATGGTGCACTTTGGTCACGGATTCGAATTTAGCGAGCCACAGAACATACTGAACTTTCCTCTATTCCGTCCACATCTCGACTGGCATGGCCGTGGGCTGCTCCGCTGTGTACATGGTGTTATATCATCATCTGCACATGCACACATGCTGCCACATCATCCTATAGAAACTGGGAGGATTTTGCTTTTATTTGGTGCAGATTTCACATTTCTATCATCTTTTGTTGCTTTCCTGTGACCGGTCAAAAGTGCACCATGACTTTATGGACACACTCTAGGGTTAAGAGAAACCTTTCACATCAAGGAGGTTGAATACGATTAAACCATGAAGTTTGGTTGTGATCTGGATAGCAAGAAAAATGGGGAAGCCAGCAGTACCATATGGCCATGGACTGGGTGTGACACCATTCTTGAGGGCTTCATATTTACTATTCTATGAAGGTGTGTCCTAAAGTTATGCAATAGCTTAACCTTGGGGGAGGACACTACAATTGCTAATCAAAGGAAGTAGGGTGACACACAGAGAAAAGGGCTTATAACATTGGAGATATAAGAATAATATCAGATCTGCCTGTAAAAGATGTACTCTGAAAGTGACTTGGGGAAAAGGAGGAGATGGAGGCTCATTCAGGCTTTTTATGCTAATTTCTCTTTCTCAGGCTCCTTGTCGATCTCTCTCGTCTCTCCAACTCCAAGTCCAGGGTTTTGGACATTAGAAAAAGTTCTGTATATTTTCTGGTTCTAGTAGTCTGCCACCTTCGGAATCTATTGTGCTATCTATGGGAATTTGTGAACCAACCTTGTAACCAGCATGACTTTTATTGTTAGCATTGGCATTTAACAAAAGTTTGTAAATATGCTGCGTTGCTTGATAGTCCAGGTATCCAGCGAGCTCTCGAAGCATACCTTTAATAGACATGTATTAAAAATGGAATTGTCCTTCCCAAGGATCATTTCATTTTAAGGAGTCTTGTCTAGAACTGGAGATGTCTTCCAGACTTTTCAGATCACACCTTCACAGCTGAAAGTTTGTTGTTTCAGCACAACGACTGACTGGCATTGCATGCGTAGAAGTGTCAGGGATAGTTATCACTATAACATTTGTGTCATTGACTGCTTCCAATAACAAGTACTTTCTAATAAACTGGAACATTTTTACTCTTTTACTCCTTGGGTGAAAAACTGGTTACATACTTACCAGACTAAACTGAAATAATGAAATAGTACACCCAGACCATTATTTGGACACCATGATTAATTTCCCTGTGTATTTGTCCAAAAATAGCACTTTAGAAAAGTTATTCAATTTGGCTGTACTAAAAATGACTGAAAATTCAAATGGTACTCACATAAAAAAGCCATAAGACAAAACTCTTGGCAGAAGGATATTCTTATAAAATGATTAAAAAGCAGGATCCCTAATCTCTTGAGGTGCTGTCAGAGAAATGGCATCATGAAGAGTGCTCCTGATATCTCCCCCTGAAATTTCAACAAATTCAACAACTAGAGACAGAAAAACAATCTCAGGAGCATCTGAAATACACATACACCAAACAAAGGTACTCTTGGGCGAAAAGGTGGCTGCATATATAATCCACTCTGAAGGAAATAAGATGGAGAACGAAGTGTTCTGCTTTCCTCACTGGTCTGAGGAAAGGCTACTTTCACTTGGAACTGAGAGGAAAGGAGGGATGGGGGCGAGGGAAGAAGCTAGGCTAAGGTAGACGTTCAAGCCGAGGACAGAGCGCTCTGGCAGCTCAGCCCGAGATCGCGGATGCGGAGCTAGTGTGAGAGAAAGACCCTGGCAGAGGTGGGCGAGTGGGTTGCCTGCAGAGGCTGGCACCAGAGCAGCTTTGGGCTTTGTTCACTCCTGGTCTGCAATCGCAGGCAGTGTGTGAGTGGCTCCACCTGGTGCCTCCGGCGTGGGCTTTTGCATTTGCAGCTGGAGGGGCTAGGCTGGAGATTGTCAGTAGTGGCCTTCTGTGGGGGCTGTAGTCAGAGTTTCTGTGTGGTCCCGGCTCCCAAACCAACACCAGGGGAAATGCGCAAGGGCTGGGAACCCTACGCCCGGACCTGTCTGGGAAGGGTGCCTCTGTCAGCCGATACAGGTTACAAAGCACATTCCTGTGGACCAGACCTCAGAGATCACTGTGGAAGTTGTGGGGGCTGGGCTGTGTGCTTCCAAACAGGGCACAAGGGAGAAAAGCCTGTGGAGATTAGACCCGCAGAGTGCTGAGGCAAACTAGACATACCTGTGGATCCTTAGAAAAAAAACCTAACCAGCAATTGGCTTCCTCCCTGCCTGCTTACACCCTGGTTGGCAAAGCCTTACCCAGAACTGTGCTTTGAGTGAGGCTGGAGGGGGCTTGACAACTCTTAAAGACCCTTGCTCTGCAAGCAGTGGCTTGTGCTTGGGCAAATGCACAAGCCCAACTTCACAGCTGGGTTTCCAGGCTGCTGGCTCAGGAAGGAGAGACATAGGGGGAGGCACTAGGAAAACTGACTCATAGCCTGCAAACCCTAACAAGCCCCACCTACCAATGGGACTGAGGCCTAGCTTATGTCATTGCCATTGCGACACATCAATTGCAAATCTCTACTCGAGAGTGCCACAGTGCCAAAACCTGTGGTTAAGTGCCACCTGCCAAAAAGAAAAAGAAAAAAAGAAAAAGAAAATAACCTCTTAAAACCAAGAAAAAATTATTTTTTATAACTTTTTCCCGTTTTTTTCTTGTATTTTTCATCTTTTTTCCCCCCATTTTGGTCATTTTATCCTCTTTCTGTCTTATTCTTTCCCTTTCATTTTGAACTTTATTACCCATAGGTATTACATTTTCCATTCTTTTTTTTATGAGGGTTACATTCCAAAAACTTAACTCTTTTTTCTTTTTTCTTCTTTTCTCTTTCACTTTTTCTCTCATTTGATTGTAATTTACTAACAAATTATTTTATTCTGGATTCACATACTTTCTTTGTGGCATCGTGTGTGTTTTTTACTTCTTTTTTTATCTCTGTCATTTTGCCCCAACTCTGGCTCTCCATTCTATATAGTTTTTGTTCCATTTAGCACAATAGAATATTCATTTTTTCACTGTATTTTTCATTTTTTTCTCTTTTTTTAATCATCTCTTATTAGTATTATTAACAATACCACTCTCAAATGCCATTAAGGAAAAAAAAATCAAATATCATGGATACAAAAGACAGAGATGTAGCTCCAATAAATAAGGAAAAATCTATAGAAAAAAATTTTAATTGCTTGGAAACCTTGGAGTTAAATGACAGAATTAAAAATTGAAGTCCTAAAAATACTCAGGGAAATACAAGAAAGCACAGAAAGGCAATTTAGAGAGCTCAAAAAACAATTCAATGAACAAAAGAATACATCACCAAGGAAGTTGAAACTATGAAAGTGAATCAAACAGAGATGAAAAACTGAATTCATGAACTGAAAAATGAGGTAACAAGCTTACCTAATAGAACAGGCCAGATAGAGGAGAGAATTAATGACATAGAAGACAGGCAACTATAGACACTACAGAAAGAAGAGGAGAGAGACTCACAAATTAAAAAAAATGAGAAAGCCCTACAGGAATTGTTTAACTTCATCAGAAAGAGCAACATAAGAATAATGGGTATATCAGAAGGAGAAGAGAGAGAAAATGGAATGGAGAACATATTCAAACAAATAATAGATGAGAACTTCCCAAGCCTGTGGAAAGAATTAGAATCTTGAATTCAAGAAGCAAACAGAACACCGAGTTATCTTAGCCTAAACAAACACACTCCAAGGCACATCATAATGAAATTATCACAAACCAATGAGAAAGAAAAAATCCTCAAGGCAGCCAGGGAAAAGAAGAATACAACATATAAAGGAAGGCCCACTAGGTTATCAACAGATTTCTCAGCAGAAACTCTACCAGCCAGAAGAGAGTGGATGCCAATATTTAAAGTTCTGAAAGAGAGGAACTTCCAGTCAAGAATACTATATCTCTCAAAGCTATCCTTCAGATATGAAGGAGAAATAAAAACATTCACAGATATAGAAAAGATGAGGAAATTTATCACCAGAAAACCCCCACTTCAGGAAATACTAAAGGGGGTTATCTGACCAGATACAAAGAACAAAACAAAACAAAACTACAAGTAAAAGCTCAATCAAGATCACAATAAAAACAAGATTAATCTGTGACAACAAAAACAAAAAAGGGAAGAGGACAAAGATTAACAGTAGCAAAGAAAGATGGAGTGCAGAAGCACTCATGAGATAATGTACTACAATGAACATGATATGTATCCTTTCTATTACTCAATGATAACCACCCCTGAAAAAATCACCACAGAAACACATGGCTTAAAAAAGAAGAAACAGAAGAAAGAAGTATGGAATACAACCAAACAAAAACAAATGATAGAAAAACAAAAGAGAAAAACCAAAGAAGATACAAACATATCAGAAAGCAATATATGAAATGAATAAAGGAAACCCTCAAGTGTCAGTAATCACACTAAATGTAAATGAATTAAACTCACCAATAAAAAGACACAGCGGAAAAAAAAAAGACACAGCGTAGCAGAATAGATTAAAAAAGAAAATTCAACTGTATGCTGCCTTCAAGAAACACATCTAAGCTATAAAGATAAAAACAAACTTAAAGTAGAAGGTTGGAAAACAATTCTAAAAGCAAATAACATCCAAAGAAAAGCAGATGTAGCCATACTCATATCTAACAATTCTGACTACAAGACAGCAAAGGCAATCAGAGACAAAGATGGTCATTTCATAATGATAAAGGGGACATTGAATCAAGAAGACATAACACTTCTTAATATATATACACCAATCAAAGGAGCACCAAAATATATAAGACATCTACTAACTGACCTAAAAATAAAAACTGACAAAAAAACAATTATATTTGGAGACCGCAATACACCACTGATGACTCTAGATCATTCATCCAAACAGAAAATCAATAAAGAAATACTGGCCTTAAACAAAACACTAGAACAATTGGATATGATAGACATCTACAGGACATTTCATCCCAAAGTGCCAGAGTATACTTTTTTCTTCAGTGTACATGGAACATTCTGAAAAATTGACCATATGTTGGGCCACAAAAATAACATTAACAAATTCAGAAAGATTGAAATTTTACCAAGCATATTTTCTGACCATAAAACTTTGAAACTAGAATTCAACAGCAAAAAAGAAGTAAACAAACCCACAAAAATGTGGAAATTAAACAACATACTTCCAAAAAATGAGTGGGTCAAAGAAGAAATAAAAGCAGAGATCAAAAGATACTTACAGACAAATGAAAATGACAATATGACATATCAGAATCTCTAGGATGCAGCAAAAGCAGTAATAAGAGTTAAGTTCATATCACTATAGGCCTATATGAACAAACAAGAGAGAGCCCAAGTAAGCAACTCAACTTCAGATCTTAAGGAACTAGAAAAAGAAGAACAAAGATAACTCAAAACCAACAGAAGAAAAGAAATAATAAAAATCAGAGCAGAAATAAATGAAATAGAGAACAGAAAAACTATAGAAAAAAATCAATAAAACAGGAGCTGGTTCTTTGAAAATATCAACAAAATGGACAAACCCTTGGCAAGAGTCACCAAAAAAAGAGAGAAAAGACTCATATAAACAAAATCCAAAATGAAAGAAGAGAAATCACCACAGATATCATAGATATACAAAGAATTATTGTAGAATACTATGAAAAACTATATGCCACCAAATTTAACAATCTAGAAAAAAATGGATAAATTCCTAGAACAGTACAATCTTCCTAGACTGAGTCATGAAGAAGTAGATAGCCTAAACAGACCCATAAGCAGGGAGGAAATAGAAACAATTATCAAAAACCTCCCTAAAAATAAAAGTCCAGGGCCAGACAGCTATACTAGTGAATTCTATCAAACATTCAAAGAAGACTTGGTTCCTATTCTATTCATAGTCTTCCAAAAAACTGAAGAAGAAGTAATACTTACAAACACATTTTATAAGGCCAACATAACCCTCATACCAAAACCTGGCAAGGACAAAACAAAGAAAGAAAACTACAGACCAATATCTCTAGTGAATACAGATGCTAAAATACTAAACAAAATACTAGCAAATCAAATACAACAATACATTAAAAAAATAATTCATCATGATCAAGTGGGATTCATCCCAGAATCACAAGGATGGTTCAACATACGTAAAACGGTTAATGTAATACACCATATCAACAAAAAAAAGAACAAAAACCATATGATTGTATCAATAGATGCAAAAAAGGCATTTGATTACAACACCAGTTTATGTTTAAAACACTTAACAAAATGGGTATAGAAAGAAAATATTTCAACATAATAAAGACCATTTATGACTAACCATCAGCTAACATCATATTAAATGGCATAAAACTGAGGACTTACCCTCTAAAGTCAGGAACAAGACAAGGTTGCCACTCTCTCTACTCTTATTCAACGTAGTGCTGGAAGTTCTAGCCAGAGCAGTCAGAAAAGAGAAAGAAATAAAAGGCATTCATATTGGGAAAAAAGAAGTAAACATTGCACTTTTTGCAGATGATATGATCCTATACATCAAAAACCCCAAAGACTCCACAAAAAGACTCTTAGAAACAATAAACCAATACAGTAAGGTCACAGGATACAAAATTAATATACAGAAGTCTATTGCCTTCCTATATGCCAACAATGAAACATCAGAACACGAACTCAAAAAAATAATCACCTTTATGGTTGTAACAACAACAAAAAGAATATCTAGGAATAAACATAACAAAGAATGTAAAGGACCTATATAATGAAAACTATAAAGCATTGCTAAGGGAAATTGAAAAAGATACAATGAAATCGAAAAATATTCCTTGTTCTTGGATAGGAAGAATAAATATAGTCAAAATGACCATATTACCCAAAGCAATATACAACTTTAATGCAATTCCCATCAAAATTCCAATGTCATTTTTTAAAGAAATGGAACAAAAAATCATCAGGTTTATATGGAACTATAAAAAACCCCAAATAGCCAAAGTAATCGAAGGAAAAATTGAAGCTGGGGGCATTACAATACCTAACTTCAAATTATATTACAGAGTCACAACATTCAGAACAGTATGGTATTGGCAGAAAAATAGACACTCAGACCAATGGAACAGAATAGAGAGCCCAGAATTAAACCACATATATATGGTCAAATAATCTTTGAGAAAGGGGCCAACAACATACAATGGAGAAAAGAAAGTCTCTTCAATAAATGGTGCTGGGAAAACTAGAAAGCCACATGCAGAAGAATGAAACTCAACTACAGTTTGTCCCCTTGTACTGTACTAAAATTAATTTGAAATGGATTAAAGTCCTAAATATAAGACCTGAAACAATAAATTACATAGAAGAAAATATAGGTACTAAACTCATGGACCTTGGCCATAAAGAGCACTTTATGAATTTGACTCCAAAGGCAAGGGAAGTGAAGGCAAAGATAAATGAATGGGACTACATCAGATTAAGAAGTTTTTGCACAGCAAGAGAAACAGACAACAAAACAAACAGATAACCAACTAAGTGGGAGATGATATTTTCAAACAGCACAGATAAAGGCCTAATATCCAAAATATACAAAGAGCTCATAAAACTCAACAACAAACAAGCAAACAATCCAATAAAACAATGAGAAGAGGACATGAACAGATACTTCTCCCAGGAAGAAATATTCAATACAAATGGCCAACAGATATATGAAAAGATGCTCATCTTCACTAGCTATTAGAGAAATGCAAATCAAAACTACAATGAGATACCACCTCACACCTGTTAAATATCTATTATCAACAAGACAGGTAATAACAAGTGTTGGAGAGACTTTGGAGAAAAAAGGAACCCTCATTCACTGTTGGTGGGAATGTAAAGTATTATAACCATTATGAAAGAAAGTATGGTTGTTCCTCAAAAAATTAAGAAGAGAAGTACCATATGATCCAACAATCCCTCTACTGGGTATATACCCCCAAAACTCAAAAACATTGGTATGTAAAGACACATGCAACCCCATGTTCTCCCATCCAAGTACTAACCAGGCCCGACCCTACTTAGCTTCCGAGATCAGACGAGATCGGGCGCGTTCAGGGTGGTGTGGCCGTAGACGCAACCCCATGTTCATTGCAGCATTGTTCATAGTGGCCAAGACATGGAAACAACCAAAGTGCCCTTCAATAGAAGTCTGGATAAAGAAGATGTGGTACATATATATGATACTATAGAATACTACTCAGCCATAAGAAATGATAACATAGGATAATTTACAATAACACGGATGGACCTTGATAACATTACACTGAGTGAAATAAGTAAATCAGAAAAAACTAAGAACTATATGATTCCATACATAGGTGGGACACAAAAATGAGACTCATGGATATGGACAAGAGTGTGGTGGTTACCAGGGGGAGGGGAAGGGAGGAAAGAGAGGGGAGGGCCACAAAGAAAACCAAATAGAAGGTGACGGAAGACAATTGACATTGGGTGATGGGTATACAACATAATCAAATGTCAAAATGATCTGGAGATGTTTTCTATGAATCTGTGTACCCTAATTAATCAATGTCACCCTGTTAAAGTTAGTTGTCTAACTTTAAGAAAAACCCAGAATCCACCTGACCAGGCAGTGGCACAGTGGATAGAGCATCGGACTGGGATGCGGAAGACCCAGGTTTGAGACCCTGAGGTTGCCAGCTTGAGCGAGGGCTCATCTGGTTGAGCCCAACGTCGCTGGCTCAAACAAGGGGTTACTTGGTCTGCTGAAGGCCCGCGGTCAAGGCACATAAAAATAAATAAATAAATAAATAAACCCCAGAATCCTAATAAATTCTTTTTCTCCATGAAAAAAAAGTTGCTATTTTATGTAGTAAATTTCCTTGATGTACTTCACTTTAACACATTTTAGAAAAACCAACCTCAAATGGGTTTCATCATTTCCCCCTTTGTATTTATAGTAGTTCTCTTCTACTTGTGTGAGGAGGCTCAGAGAAAACTAGATACTGCACCACCATTCCATTTGTCTTTGTGTTTTTCAGCCTGAGTCAGAGACAGAGTCATTCATACATTAGAAATCTACCTTCATCCTGGGTGACAGGCAGAGAAGAAGATGTTGTGTTTCAAAGATAATTTATAGAATAGATAATGTGCTTATAATTAAAAATTTCTTCTATTCTCTCCTTCTGAGCTCCCTAGTCATTTTCTTTGATATTCTTCACTAGTTTGCCTTTACTTCTCCACCCCCTACTGTAGGAGAGCCCTCTATATGCTTTTCTTTCTTAACAAGAGTTGATTCATTTTTAGGGCATTAATTAATTAATCCTAAATTGATTGATCTTATGATATTTAAGAAATCCTGCTATGCTAAATGTCCAAGAATAAAAAGATGAATAATAATTTGCATAGCTAAAATTTGATGAGTTTCTGATTATGTGCCAAGCATGGTATTGGGCACTGGTTATTACAGCAGTCATGAAGAAAGAGTTTATACCCTGGAAGGATAGATGAGGATGTATAGGAATGTGTATTCTATAAGGCAATTGAAATGCAAATTATGGGAATACAAAGGTGGAAAAGGTTATGAAAATCTCAAGATACAAATAAAAGCTTCATTGAAGAATTGGTCCTTGAAGAATTGATAGGCTTTGGACAAGCATAGATTAGCAAAGGGTTAACATGAGCAGAATCAAACTGTTGGGCAGATAAAATGTATTATGC
Source organism: Saccopteryx leptura (assembly GCF_036850995.1). Classification (NCBI taxonomy): domain Eukaryota; kingdom Metazoa; phylum Chordata; class Mammalia; order Chiroptera; family Emballonuridae; genus Saccopteryx; species Saccopteryx leptura. The sequence goes on from NC_089503.1 coordinate 349,517,038, forward strand.
TCACTTTGTTAAAGATAACACGAGGAGGCCATCGCCCAGGTGATATTAATGTGTGTTGGGGATCATTGTAGCCTGGGGCTTGGTTTTGGGATTAAGCCTTTCCCACCCTTTTTTGATGTGGGGTGGTACAATCCAATCATGCCTCAGAGAAGTGACTTTGTATTAGAGACTTCCCTATTATGTATATTGGATTAAGGGTTTGGATTTCTACACTATAAAATGGTGTCGGAGCGGGAGCTTCTGCTCTTGGTTCCTGAGATTATCATTAGAGGAGAGAGGAGAGCAGAAGGAGGCCACGTGGAGTAGGCCAGGAGAAGCAGCCAAGATGGCAGAGTGCTGAGTGAGATGCCAGTTTGTGTAGAGTTTGTATCTGGGATAAGGAAGGAGATGGGGAACTGAGGAGAATAAGGCTGGTGAGCTAGAAACCTTTGATTCTAGGAAACTCGGATAAATCAGTAGCTTTGTGAGCACTGAATGTGATTGGGTTTTGGAGCCCAGTGTGTGTTTTTTACTTGCCTGCCGGGTGCAAGCTAGAATTAAAGATGACAGCCCGTCTGCTTTTGGCTCCTTTGTTTCTTTACCGACTGTCCGAATCCAATGCGAACCTGCATGTGAATGGCCACGATGGCGGCTCCTGGCCTTACACAAACAGAGTGAGTAAGAAAGTGAGGGTCATGTTCATCAGTGAACAGTCTTGATTCAGTGGAGAAGTATTTGATAGAAGTAAAACTATACCTCTATCTGGATACTATAAACAAGATATCTGAAAAACAATTGTTAGAAAGTGTGAGGATCCCAGGGGAGTGGAGTGATACAGAAGCCAAGGCTGTCAAGATTGTCAAGAAGAGAGGGGTTCTGTCAGGCATATCAGCAGAAAGTTTCAATTGAATATAACTGAAGGGTACTCTCTGGGTTTGTGAATCTAAAGGTCGTTGGGAGCATTTGCCGGAGCAGTTTCAGTGAATTTAAACCTATCTTCAGTGGTTCGAGAAATGAAAGGAAATTAAAGAAATAGAGTAATATGTTCTGTTGACAATACAGGAATTTAGAAAATCTCTTTTTAATATGTGTTACTCAGATTTTCTGTTGTTATTGGTTTTTTTTAGGCATAGCCAAAAATAACCCCCAAATTTCCTTTTGGCACAGAATATGTCCTTAATACACATTCGTTGACCTCTTTCTTCAAAATCATCAGGTTGCTTTCTTCTACTTTTGGGTTTTAAGTGAAACATGAGATTATTAAAAAGTGAATGGCTAAAACAATATGTCTTGAGTGCCAACTCCTGTGGGAAGTGTTATAGAACCCAAAAAGTTTGGTAGTTGACCTTATTAGTGTTGACTTTGGGTCTTAGTTTAATTCTTGTTTGTATAATAATGGGTTGTTGTGATAACTATACTTAGCCAATACAGATGTTGTTTGGAGAACTTTGTATAAGAAATGAGGAAAAAGATAGGATAGTAGCTAGAGGGAAACTCAGGTCAAGGGAGGGCTTTTAAAAATGAGAGAGAGAGAGTTTTCTGTGATTATGGGTTAAGTGGTTATAAGATCAGAAAGAGCAGGCTTAAGGATATAGGAAAAAGCAAAGATTTTTGATCAAGCAGAGTCTCGGAAAAAGCAGGAGAGGGGGAATAAAAAGTATGATTTTGGCGGTGACCTTGGGTTTGCTCTTGAAACAAAGGGAAATCCTTCATCTTCTGTGATAGATAGAAAGATAAAATAGGTGGGGATGAAGATGTTTGTAGGAGAGTGGTGGGCAATTGAAAGAGATTTCCCTAAAGCTTCAGCTTTCTCAGCAAGAAAAAGAATAAGTTATGTTCTGCTAAAAATGAGAAGACCTGGGCCAAGTGGTGATTTTAAGGATAATTATGTATGTGGCCCTGGCCATTTGGCTGGGTGGTAGAGTTTCAGCCCAGTGTGTGGAGGTCATGGGTTCAAGTGCTGGTCAGGGCACACAGAATAAGTGACCATCTGCTTCTCCACCCCTCTTCCTTTTCTCTCTGTCACTCTTCTCTCCTGCAGCCATGGCTTGATTAGCTCGAACAAGCTGGCCTCGGGCACTGAGGATAGCTCCATGGCTTCTGCATCGGTTGCTAAAAAATAATGGCTCCAGTTGCCCCAGATGGGCAGAGCATCAGTTGCTAGTGGGCTTGCCAGGTGGATCCCAGTTGGAGTTGCCAAGTAGAGCCCAGTCAAGGTACATGTGGGAGTCTGTCTCTCTGCTTCCCCTCCTCTCACTAAAAAAAAAAAAAGAAAGAAAAAAAAAAAAAAGAATTATGTATGTGATACATTGCTGATGCGGGGAATGCTAGAGGTGATTGTGGACAAATAGGAGCATTAATGAGTGGACTTTAGGATTCAGCCAGCAGAGACACCACATGTTTGTACTGACACAGTCCATTTAGAAGCCTGATTATAAAGGGGAGATATATTATATGGCATTAAATCTAGGCTGGCAATTGTCCAAGTGGGAGAAGTGAAAGAAAGTAGAGTGTGTTGGTGAGACAGTGCCCAGCAGGGAAGACATATCGGGAAGAATGAGCAGGACCAGGGGGAGAAGGGCATGAGAGGACTGGAGAGGCTGGAATTCAGGCTACTTGCACTTAAATTTTTTGTGTGCTGCAGTTTTAACTAATGCAAGGTGTTGGGTGTGGTCCTGGGAATAGAAGTGAGGAAATTAGAATTAATGAGATCAAGGAATGGTAAAGTTAAGATATTGGCTAAATCTCCCCCATGAATGTTGAAACTACGTAAGATGATGGTAGAATTTGGAGCAGAAAGCAAGCCTGTTTCATTTAATAAATATGAGGGTTGAGGACTACAAGGTCAGTAGATAACTGCTTCCAGACTACTTTTTCTGAAGTGTTTCTCTGATCGTGTCATTCTGTTCTTAGGAATTTAAAAGAGGTCTCTAGACCCTATCCAATTGAAATTGAAATAGTTCAAACGAGTCTGAAAAAGCTATTTATTAACTGACACTCCCTTAGCTATTAAAGCTCATCTTTAGTGTTCCTTAATGTGACATTCTTAACATCTGCAAAAGGCTTTAAACTATGTAAAGTAAAAGTATCATAGCATAGTATACATTATGCTATTAAATTAATAATAATGGTTCTATCTGACCAAGTGGTGGTACAGTGGATAGAACATTGGACTGGGATGCAGAAGACCCAGGTTCGAAACCCCAAGGTCGCCAGCTTGAGTGCAGGCTCACCACTTGAGGACAGGGTTGCTGGCTTGAGCATGGGATCATAAACATAATCCTATGGTCACTGGCTTGAGCCCAAAAGGTTGCTGCCTTGAAGCTCAAGGTCACTAGCTTGAGCCCAAAGTCGCTGGCTTGACCAAGGGGTCACTTGCCATTTTGGAGCCCACAGGTCAAGACATATATGAGAAATCAATCAATGAACAACTAAGGTGCCACAACAAAGAACTGATGCTCCTCATTTCTCTCCCTTCCTGTGTTTCTGTCCCTGTCAGTCCCAACCTCTCTCTCTCTCTCTCTCTCTCTCTCTCTCTCACTAAATAAATAAATAATAATAATAATGATCCTAAAGGCTTACAATAATATTTCTACCTCACTACCATCACTTTACTTTTCTGTTATTTTTAACAAGAGATGTCATGATAAATGGGGAAAAAAAACTATGATACATTTACAAAATAGAACACTACTTGGCCATAAAAATGAAGGAAATCTTACTTTGGGGGGGCAGCATGGACAGACCTGGAGAGAGTATTATGCTAGATAGCCATTCAGAGAAAGACAAATAACATATGATTTCACTTATATGTGGAATCTCATGAACAGAGTAATCTGACAAACAAAATAGAAACAGACTCATAGATACAGAGAAGAGACTGACAGCTGTCAGAAGGGAGGAGGTGGGGGTTGAAAAAGATGAAGAGATTAAGCAAAAACAGACAAAGAGAACCAAAAAAAAAAAGCCCACACTAAAACTCAACCTCTTAAACAGACAACAATATGGTGATTACAAGAGGAGAAGGGGAGTTAGGAGGAGGTAGGAGAGCGTAAAGGGGAATAAATGGTGACGGGTTGGTGAACACACAAGATAATATACAGATGATGTATTATAGACTTGTAAACATTGAACCTATATAATTTTATTAATAATCCGCAATAAATCAATTTAAGATGAAAAAAACCTCCATTGGGAATGGTGACAATCAGTTTGGATGGAATTACCTGGTGCAAGCAGGCACAATAGGCTTATACCACAGGGGTACCATTGATCACTTTTTTCTTAAGAGATGGCCTTTTTCTCCCTAAGCGAGTTCTGTTTGTCACATGGTAAGGTTTCCGGTGGAATCTCTGTACTTCTGAAGAATGAAGCTTTTAGTTACTCTGTATGGCTTTTAAAATTGATGACTCACCTGCACTTAATGTGCTCCATCTTTAGAATCTCAGGCTGAGGTCACCCTGAGCGAGGCTGCCCAGTGAAACCTCACACCACCGAAATGGCCAGCATACTGAGAATGGCATGTCTTTGCTAAGTTTAGGAGTCAGCAAAGAGACAGGTTGCTTTCTGATTAAAATCAGAACCAGATATGATTCTTTGTTGAATACAATGCTTCAGAATCTCATGTGTCTGGCAGTATTGTCAGTGTTTTGGCAAAGAGCTTTGGTATCGTTGTTCAGGCAGCATATTTTTACTGCTCCTAATAGAGTCAGAAGGTTGGCTTCTCTGTAGTTAGAATAATGCACTCATTGGCACTATAGGGGAGAATCTTGGTTTTATTGAAAAATGTGAAAACATATATTAATAAATAAAATATTCCTCAAAATAAATTTACGTGTCATTTTATGAATCTCTGAACAAGGGAAAAATACTATGTATAAGTAATATGTGAAAGATGGAGATTTCCCCCCAATGGCTATATAACCTATATATTTTTTTCTAGTGAGAATAACCTCTTATTTGAGTAAACAAAACATTATTTAAATATCTAACCTTGTATAAATATTTCAATATATGCTCTTGTTACATGAAGCCATTCTTATGCAAAATTAGGGTTTATACAGATAACTGTTATGAGAAATGTTTGTTAAATAGAGTAGAATTGAGTCATGATGAATTTGTGATTCCAGAAGGACTTAGAAAGGTAAGATCCAGACCTTGGTATCCAAAACAAGTTCCTATGAAGAAAGAAATGTGCTATATCTGTACTGTTCTTCCTGGTAGCCAGTAGCTGCATGTGACTTGTGAGCATGTGAAATAAGGCCAACATGGCTGAGGAACTAAATCTTAAATTTTAATGATAATTAATTGAAATTTAAATAGCCATGGTTGAGAGATAGCTCTGCCATTGATATTGGCCTAACACATCCAATGAGAAAATGAAGTGATGCAAGGGGTAAAGTACTGTGACAGGTAGAAAACAGAGCCAGAATGTTTCTACTCACCTGGTGTTTCCTTGGAACATCCTCACTCTTGGTCACTATGCTTAAGGTTTTGCCAAAGCCAATTTCTGGATTCAACATGCAATATGTTTAGAAAAATTTAAATGATAAGTCACTTTTTCTTTGTTTGCTTTAAAAAAAGATGTTATATTGGCCCTGGCCGGTTGGCTCAGTGGTAGAGCGTCGGCCTGGCATGCAGGGGACCCGGGTTCGATTCCTGGCCAGGGCACATAGGAGAAGCGCCCATTTGCTTCTCCACCCCTCCGCCGCGCCTTCCTCTCTGTCTCTTTCTTCCCCTCCTGCAGCCAAGGCTCCATTGGAGCAAAGATGGCCCAGGCGCTGGGGATGGCTCCTTGGCCGCTGCCCCAGGCGCTAGAGTGGCTCTGGTCACGGCAGAGCGACGCCCCGGAGGGGCAGAGCATCACCCTCTGGTGGGCAGAGCGTCGCCCCTGGTGGGCGTGCCGGGTGGATCTCGGTAGGGTGCATGCGGGAGTCTGTCTGTCTCTCCCCGTTTCCAGCTTCAGAAAAATACAAAAAAAAAAAAAAGGAAAGATATGGACAAATAGAAATTTTGTTAAAAATAGTTAAACAATTCCTGGCTGGGTAGCTCAGTTGATTGGACCATCGTCCTGATACACCAATGTTGTGGGTTTGATCCCTGGTCAGGGCACATACAAGAATCAAGCAGTGAATGCATAAATGAGTGGAAAAACAAATCAATGTTTCTCTCTCTCCCTTCCTTTCTCTCTCTCAAATCAATCAATAAAAAATTATTTTAATAGTCAAACAATATAGAAAAGAATAGAATTTATCTATGTGACAATATAGGTACCTGAATCAGATGGAGGGAGAGGGGGAGTAGACATGTAGTCAGGAGATTAGGAAAAAACATCCTAAATATTTTATGTCTAGATTCCCTGGGAAACAGAGACCTTGCTGATAATAATCCCATGTCTTAAGAACTCTGGGAGTTTTAATGAATCTCATCCCCCCTTTTTTTGTTGTATTTTTTGTTTTGTTTTGTTTTGTATTTTTCTCATGTTAGAAGCAGGGAAGCAAGCGGATAGACTCCTGCATGTGCCCGACTGGGATCCACTGGCATGGCCACCAGGGGACGATACTCTGCCCATCTGGGTCATTGCTCCGTTGGGGCCAGAGCCATTCTAGTTCCTGAGGTGAAGGCCATAGATCCATCCTCAGCGCCTGGGACAACTTTGTTCCAATGTAGCCTTGGCTTTGGGAGGGGAAGAGAGAGGTAGAGAGAAAGGAGAGAGGGAATGGTGGAGAAGCAGATGGGCGCTTCTCCTGTGTGCCCTGGCCGGGAATCAAACCCGGGGCTTCCACACACTGGGCTGATGCTCTATCCCTGAGCCAACCAGCCAGAGCAATCTTGCTCCTTTTATGTAGAAAGTTTTCCAAGCCCCCAGCAGCTGATGGTAAAGATCATGGAAAAGCTAGCAGGAAGAATAGAGGGAGATTCAGCTTCACCTAAGTTAGGTGCCTTTTTCTGGTTTACACTCTTAATTAATATATGTTTTACAGTTATGAAATGTTTTTAAGAGTAAAGTGCAGAACTGCCTGTCTAGACTTTGGTGAATTAAAATTGATTGTATTTAAATTAGTGAGATGCCACTGTAGCAGCACTGCTTACAACTGCTAGCAACTTGACAATGTTTACAATTCCTAGGCCAGCCTTTAACCTCTTTATTTTTTCTTCTCTCTTCTGCACAATTCAGGAACACTCCTGAAAGTCACCTGGCAAAGACTTAGTAGATAAAGAATGGCCCCTTTTTAGGTGCTTCTTTCCTCATGATCTTTCCTTGTTTCAGTCCCAGGGACTTTTAGGAAACCTTTCCTGGTACAGTGGTGGTAGAGGGTTTGTCCTGACCTTGTGTGACCTGTGGCATCCTCAGGTTTGCCACATGGGGTTACAAGTGCACACAATGTATGGAATATTTTTCTTTGCAAAGCTAAGGGGTCCAGGTGGTATTTGAAACCTGACTTTTTTTTTTTTTGTATTTTTCTGAAGCTGGAAACGGGGAGAGACAGTCAGACAGACTCCCGCATGTGCCCGACCAGGATCCACCTGGCACGCCCACCAGGGGCGACGCTCTGCCCGCCAGGGGGCGATGCTCTGCCCCTCTGGGGCTTTGCTCTACCGCGACCAGAGCCACTCTAGCGCCTGGGGCAGAGGCCAAGGAGCCATCCCTAGCGCCTGGGCCATCCTTGCTCCAATGAAGCCTTGGCTGCGGGAGGGGAAGAGAAAAAGAGGAAGGAGGGGATGGGGGTAGAGAAGCAAATGGGCACTTCTCCTATGTGCCCTGGCTGGGAATCGAACCTGGGTCCCCCGCACGCCAGGCCGACGCTCTACCGTGAAACCTGACTTTATGAGTATTAGGTCAACCAGTCATAGACCAGTGTCAAAACACACAGAGAGCTCACAGAGACACGTGTTACATGGCTGTCAACAGAGAAATATTTTTATCCAAACCATCTGTATTAAAAGAGAAAGCAGGGCACTGATGAAAATTGTTGAAATAATTTTCCTGTGATACTAAGACTTAATTGAAAGAAAGGGTAGCAACTTTGATTCAGAAGAGCATTGTCACTTGGGTCTGTTTAGCTAACATAGAAATCCTATCTGCAGACACAGTCTTGTTCTTCAACAATGTATATGTTTGTACTGGCAGGAAACCACTTCTGTGGACCTTTTTGAACGGCAGCCATTAATCTCTAGCAATACTTAGTCCCATGTTAAACATTTCCTGATCAAGAGCCTGAAAGGAAACCAGAAACAATGTGCACAAATTTTAGCAGACCCTGCTCACCCCTGCCTTATAAAATTAGTAATAATGCAAGCACATTTGCAAGTCCCTGGTTCCTTGGGGAATAGCTACTTTATGAGGTAAATCAGCGATAAACCAAGAGTTTGCATGTTCCTAGGCAGACATAGGAAATGGTCTCAAGGGCTCAACAGCAACACTTGCACCAATGAAAATAAGTGTCCCTTGAGTAGTGGTGTTACTGTTTTTGAACCATAAATGGGTCTGTCCTGAGGTGGCATATTCTAGCCATCTTGTAGAAATGTAAATATATGTACATATACATATATGGGTGTGTTATATGTGTGTATGTCTGTGTAAATGGTAAATGTATATGTTATATAAAAATATATATACACACATACCTATAAACGTCTAATTTTTTAAAATTAGCAAATATTTTTTTTAAACCTGAAAACAATGTGCAAGATGAACTGTTTTCTGAAATGATCGACATGTGTGTGCTTTTTTTCCCCTTTAATGGAACGTAAATTTCTGGTTTTGAGTTTACAAGAGACTCTCTTTTGTATGCAGATAAGATCACAGTTGCATACAGAGCGTGAGCCCTGTATATTTATTTATTATCTTTGCGATATCTGACATGACTGGTTTGTAGATGGTTGTAGCATAACATGTCGACCTGAAGTGCCAGGTATGCCGACTGCAAAATACCTGAACCAAGACCCTTCCAGGGTCATTGAAGAAGAGTTGAGAACAGGAACCTCTGAATATTTCACTTGCTTGCTTTCTCTCTGGAGCTGTAATCACTCAAGTGGGAAGGGAGGTGGATGTAGGCTTCCCCTTCTTTGCCTGTAAGACAAGATACCTTCCCATCTTCCCCTGAGTTGCACTGCTTCATTGCAATGATCTTCACAGATACCACACTGTTATCTATCTACACTAGGCAGGGGATCAACAACCTTTTGATTTCCTACCAGATGACAGTTGATTTAATTGACAAGTGAATAATTGACAGGCAATTATGGAATGCCAGCAAGGTAGTTCAGGGAGCGAGGGAGCGCCAGGAGGAAAAATAAGCCCCAGAGTTCTGACCCCAAATAACTGAGGGCACACAATCTCTACTGTCACTGCTTCACTTTAGGCAGCCTTACCACCTCTAGCATGGTTTATTGTAATGGTCGCCTAACTGGTATGTCCTCCCAGTAGTCTTATTACCTGTAATTCTCCACATCACAGCAAGATTTAAAATATACAAATTGATCAAGTCCTTCCTCTGATTAAAACACTCAGAGGTTCCCTATTGCTCTGAGAGGCTTTTACAGGCTGGTAGCTGCTTACTACCCCAGCCTCATCTTTCATTGGAGTCCCCCAATCTGTGGTTCTGTCATACTGAGTTGTCTGCAGTCCCCTGAACATTTCCTGTCTTAAATGGTGTTGAGAACCTCTTCTTATTGGGGAGTATTTTCTTTCATTATGTATTATGCAAATGATTTGAAAGAAAAGGTTGTATCATTCCATGTGTTCAAAGTTGGCTGATGGGAACAGTACATTGATTGTAGTTGTTGACATCTTTCCTTTATTATTATTTTTTATTTACTTTTTCTTAAGTGAGAAGCAGGGAGGCAGAGAGACAAAATCCCGCATGTACTCTGACTGAGATCCACTGGCAATCCCAGTAGGGCGTGATGCTCTGCCCATCTGGGGGTGCTGCTCCATTGCTAAGCAACTGAGCTATTTTAGCACCTGAGGCAAAGCCATGGAGCCATCCTCAGTGCCCAGGGCCAACTCACTCAAATTGAGCCATGGCTGCAGGAGGGGAAGAGAGAGAAAGAGAGAGAAGGGAGAGGGGTGAGGAGTGGAGAAGCATATGGTTGCTTCTCCTGTGTGCCCTGACCAGGAATCAAACCCAGGACATCCACACACTAGGCGATGCTCTACCACTGAGCTAACCACCCAGGGCCCATCTTTCCTTTATTTTAAGTGTTGTTTCTACATCAAGTGAAGTTTACTAGGCAGGGAAGGCAATTCTTCATACAAGCACCTACTGTTTGGTTAGTGCTTAAAAGCTTTTTCCATTACTTGTTATAACTTGCTCACACATTCGTTCAAGCACTTCATGTTAGAGGACTTCTGTTCTTTCCAGGTGTTCAGCGATTTTTATATTTTGGTGGAGTCTTATTGTAATTATATGCCGAGTAATCATGTTATAATTATAAGTAAAGACAAGCATATGGATGGAGCCATGTTCTGAGTCAGTAGTAAACCTGAGTTCAAACATGAAAATATAATTACAAGAATAATGTTTATATAGTTTAAAAATTTATTGTTAACAATATTTTTTTACGAGACTAAGAGACATGGACAAGAGTGTGGTGATTACCAGGGGTGGGGGGAGGGAGGACATAGGAGGGAGGGAGGGAGAGAGTTAGGGGGAGGGGGAGGGGCACAGAGAACTAGATAGAGGGTGACAGAGGACAATCTGACTATGGGCGAGGGGTATGCAACATAATTTAATGACAAGATAACCTAGACATGTTTTCTTTGAATATATGTACCCTGATTTATTAATGTCATCCCATTAACACTAATAAAAATTTATTTAAAAAAAAACAATATTTTTTTGTGATTTAAAACAATAGTTTTATTCTCTTTTGTGGTTTTTATTATTGAGGTATAATTGACATTATATTAGTTTCAGGTATACTTTTGTGACTTAAAATATCAGTTTTATTATCTGTTATAGTTTTTGTTATTGAGGTATAATTGACATATAACATTACGTGTGACATAGCACACGTAATGATTCAATAATTGTATATATTTGAAATGATTATCACAGTATCTAGTTAACTTAAAATATTTTATTTAAAAATTTGAACAGTTAATCCATACATATGATTGAAAAGCTAGAAAAAGATATAATAAATGCAAGAATATATCTATTTTTTTTTGTTTTTTATACAAATAGAGCATATTATTTACACTTTTCTGCAACTGGTCTTTTTCAGATATCAAATATGCCTTGGAAATCTTTCCCTATGTGACTATTTGGAAATTTTACATTCTTTTTAATGGCTGCAGGGAATGTATAGTGTTATGCCTTAGTTCAGCCCCCTGTTGATGGACATTTATGTTGTACCGAACCTTTGAAGACCACAATTCATGCTGCATGAACACATTATACATATATATGATCACACATGTGAAAATATTTCCCTTAGTCATATTCCCAGCATTAAAATTGCTGAGTCAAAGGGTGTATAAATTTGTGGTAGATTTTGCTAAGTTGCCCTTCATAGATCTGTTTTCTCACACTCTTGCCAACATAGTATAAATATGTTATCGATTGTTTTGCCAACCTGATGTTTTCATTCCTTTGCTAATCTGGTAAATGAAATGGGTATCTCCTTATAGTTTAATTTACATTTTCCTATGAGTGAGGTTGAGCATCTTTATAAATGTTTTTAGAGGTATTTGTAATTCCTTTTGGTGACTAGTCTGTTCCTATGCTTTGCTTGTTTTTCCATTGGCTTATTACTTTGTTATTGATTAATACAAATAGTAAAAAATATTGGTTCTTTGCAACATGAGCTGTAAATTAAATATTTTTTCCCATGTCATTATTTGTATTTTGCCTTTGCATTTGGCATTTATTGCAATGCAGAATTGTCCATCTTTTCTTCTATGCCTTCTGATTTGAATAAAACTTAGAAAAGTTTTCCTACTCTTATAGTATAAAATTTTTCTTTCAAAATTTTTTCTAGTACCCCCTCCATTTTTTCATTTAAATATTTTATCCATCTGGAATTCATCTCTGTTTAAGATAAGCCACTGAACCTTTCTGTAGATGGCTGTCATATCAGTCATCGGCCAGGGTCTAATTAAAAAGATGGAACTCACTTTAGATATTTCAAGCAGAAAGAAGTTAATAAAGGGATTGGGTTACACGGATGTTAGAAAGCTGAAGAATAAAAAGAAATGCTGAGGCAACTACAAGAAGCAGCTACTACCTGTAGAACTGGGGAAACAAAAGGAAGAGGTAAAATTACTAGAACCTAGGTGTTCAAAAAGGATCCTCACTGAGGAAGGCTCACTGCCCCGCTGCTGGTACCACTGAAGGAGTGCGATGAGGTGGTTCTAGAAGAGCTGAAGAAGGTAGTGCTGAAGCTGCAGCTAATTGCTACTGCTGGAGCAACACTGTCAGAACCAGGACAAAACAGAAAGGAACGCCCCTTTCTCCCCTTCCGACCTTTTAATATTCCTCTAATGACTCCTCTTGGCAGAACCTAACAGGAAGCAGCAAGCACAGTAGTCTGGGAAATGTGGTTTGCAGAGTTCCAGACTCAGTATCACAGGATAGAATAAAGACAAATGGTATTACACTGAGTGATAATAAGTAACTAACCATTAGATTAAACAATTGAATTTCCCCTATTTTTTGAAATGTCACTTTAATCCTATAATACAGTAATTTTCAACTGGTATGCCACAAGAATTTTTACAACATGCAATATCTGACTGTTTAGTTAGTGGCACTAACCTCTTTTCGTTACGTTGTTAAATAAAAAAAATGACAGCAGCCAACACAACAATAGATACCTGCTGTGACTGGGTCAAAATTATACCAATTTTTTTTTTGTCAGATTGGCAAAATATATATTTTTTTGGTGTGCTTCAGAATTTTAGTTATTGGTTTATGTGGGCCATGAGATAAACAAAGTTGAAAATCACTGATATAATATTTAAATTTATTTCTGAGTTATAGTTTAGTCATAGGCTTCTTTATTTTTAATTTTTATTTCTTATTTTATTTATTGACTTCAGAGAAAGAGAGAGGAAGGGGGAGAGAGAGAAAAAGAGAGAAACATCAATTTGTTGTCTCATTTATGTATTCATTAGTTGATTTTTTTTTTGCAAGAGAGAGAAAGAGACAGAGAGACAGATGGGAAACATCAACTCATAGTTGTAACATTTTAGTTGTTTATTGATTGCTTCTCATATGTGTTTTGACGGAGGGTTGGGGGAGGCTCCAGCCAAGCCATGACCGCTTGCTCAAACCAGTGATCTTGGGCTTCAAGCCAGCAACCTTTGGGCTCAAGCCAGCAACCATGGGGTCATGTTGCTGATCCCTCAAGCAGAGATCCCGTCTTCAAGCTGGTGAAGACTTTGCTCAAGCCAGATTAATCCATGCTCAAGCTGGCAACCTTAGGGTTTCAAATTTGGGACCTCAGCATCCCAGGTTGATACTCTATCCACTGTACCACCACTGGTCAGGCTCTTTCTGTAGAATTTATCCATTGATTTTTTTATTCCATTCCTGTGATCCTTAAACCAGTTTTAGTGTAGTGTATTGACAGTGATTGAGTATATAAAGGAAGTACGGAGATTTTTTCCTTTGTCAGCAGTTCTCATTTTTTCCTTCCTTCTGAGTTGATGTGAACCATGAGAAATAGGGGTCCAACTATGAGTCTTTGTGTATTCCAGATGAAAGGTGATGGTGGTGTGAAGTAGGATGGTAATGGTGGTGGTGGTGAAAAGTGCTCAGGCTCTGTACAAATTCCATAGGAGAGCTGATAGCATCTGGTGGCAGGTTGAATATGGGATACGTGAGAAAGAGATTAGCTAAGGCTGTCTCCAAGGTTGTTTGACCCAGGAAATGGAAAATGAGTTACTATTTTCTGTGATGGGAAAAATTCCAGGAGGAGCAGAGTGGAAAGTAGAGAACAGAAATGTAATTTTGCATTTGTTATATTTGAAATGCTGTTAGACTTTCAAGTACAGAGAGATATTTGGTAGGCATCTGGAAGTGAGTGGAGTTCAGGAGAAAGGTCTAGGCTGGAGTTGTCAATTTGGGAGTCACCTATAGATAGCTGATATTTAATGCTACAAAACTGGGTGAAATCATGAAGAAAGAAAATTTAGATAGAAAAGATAAGAGGGCCAAAGACTGAATAAACCCTGGGGAATTGTGACACTGAGAGGTCAGGAAGAGGAGAAAAAATCTGCAAAGGAAAAGCAGCAGCTAGAGAGGTAAGGGGGAAATCAGCCAACTAGGATGTTTCGAAGTCAAAGTGGAGCATTTTTCAAGGTGGAAAGAAAGATCAAAAGTGTCAGATGCTGCAAATAGATCAAAGAAAATATGGAATGAGAATTGACCATCAGATTTAATGACAGGAGGTCATGGTTTGCCTTGATGGGAGAGGTTTCGGCGCAGTGATGGGAGCAGAAATCTCATTGTTAGAGTTGAGGTTCTGGAAAGAGTGAGCTGGAAATACAGGAGATGGTAGTTGACAGCTGAAATTACAGTTCTTCGCGATTTTTGGTAATAATGACAAGAACTAGAGAATAATGTGACTATCGAGGTTGAGCAGTAGTGTGAAGGACAGAATGATCAGAAGAGAGAAGTTCAGGGAATTGGAAGGTCAGGATATCAGAGTAATCATTTAGGGGAAGGCTGGCATCACAAGTAAATTTCATAGAAAGTGGAAGAGAGTAACAGCAATTCAGAAGCTAACATCTTCAAGAAAGAAAGGTGAGTAAATGACCCTGGGGAGCGGCACCTGATTACGAAAAGAAAGGATACAAACTGATAATGTCATGAGATTCAAAGCTAGGACAGTTTAGGGAAGAGGCAGAGAGAATAATTTGGAAGCGATGATATAATACGATGTGGAACTCTACTCCACCTCCAGGCCCCCTGGTACAAGGAGAATGGGAGAGAAACTATTCCCTCTTCTGAGGGTTCTTAGGGAATCAATGTTCTGGGTAGCATCAGGATTCTCTTAGGGAAGTGGTACTCAAGGTTGTCTGCAGATGCTGGGGCCACACTCCAGACCAATCAAATAATACCTCTGGAAGTAGAAGGCAGGCATCAGTACTAATTTTTTTTTTACATATAATGCTTTACACTATTCCAATGTGCAGTCAAATTTGAAAATCACTACCTTACAGCAAGGAGGTGAAGGAGACATTCTCAGAAGAGTTTGTAAACTTATAAAAAGTGGCTTGTAGTTGAAAGTGAATTACAAGAGCACAGTGAAAGAATGTGAGGAGATGGGAATGGGTGACATATGAGATTAGGAAAGATGATAGCAGGACCAAATGCAGATTTGAGTTTGCGGTGAGGAATATGAGTTTTCTCTGGGTTTTTTACTTCTTGTACCTAAAGTACCATACAAGTTTCTTTGCTTTAGCAGATGTGGTATTGGAAATACACAATTGTTTTCTTTTCTTATGCCTTGGTGAGTCCTTAGGAACTGTGGCTAGAAGAAGCAATACCAGACATGTCAGGAGGAGAGGTTTTAAATGGTTTTGCTGTGGTTAAGTTATCTAGGGATGTAAACCCTAAGAAATTATCCCCATAAACATGACACCATCTGTGAGATGGCCACTTGAACATCTGCTGGAAAGAGTGAGCCTATATCTCTGTAACTCCATGGTGCCTTGGGATTAAGCATGTGTGAAGAGCAGCTGCAGAAAACGGGCATTCTGACTTCATGTTTATTGGTCTTGAATGTCCTGGAGAAATTGGAAGGAAATCTAGGGATATTCCCATAATATTATTTAAGACTGGCCACTGTTGAGCATAAAATGATGAGTTCAGTGTGGAGAAATCTGGCAACACTGATTGTCTGATCTCATCAACCTGCCTCTTCTATTTAGTCATCTTCACCACGCTTTCATCTGACCATTGGCTTGTGAATGATGAAGCAAGACAATGACGGCTCAGTTAAGTTTCCTAACCACAAAAACTCAGTAGAGGGCAATGCATATCAATTGGCTGAAACAATAATATTTGGCAACTTGGTAACTGCAAATAAGCAGCAGGAGTTTGAAATAACTGAGGGGACCATGAGCCATTTTATTGACTCTACCATAATCAAGAAAACACGTTTCCTAAAAGTTTCCAGCTATTAATATGATTATGGTCAGTGGTTCTTAGTCATTTATTATGAAAAAGCTGATGCCCTGAAATATTATACAAACTAGTAAGGAAGAGATTTTTAAATATCAGAGCCAATGTCATGCTGTCTGATAAAGCTTAAGCTTAAGCTATCATAAAAAAATTCATGGCCCTGGCCGGTTGGCTCAGCGGTAGAGCGTCGGCCTGGCGTGCGGGGGATCCGGTTTTGATTCCCGGCCAGAGCACATAGGAGAGGCGCCCATTTGCTTCTCCACCTCCCCCCGCTCCTTCCTCTCTGTCTCTCCCTTCCCCTCCCGCAGCCAAGGCTCCATTGGAGCAAGGATGGCCCGGGCGCTGGGGATGGCTCCTTGGCCTCTGCCCCAGGCGCTAGAGTGGCTCTGGTCGCAGCAGAGCGACCCCCCCCCAGGGGCAGAGCATCGCCCCCTGGTGGGCAGAGCGTTGCCCCTGGTGGGCGTGCCGGGTGGATCCCGGTCGGGCACATGCGGGAGTCTGTCTGACTGTCTCTCCCCGTTTCCAGCTTCAGAAAAATACAAAAAAAAAAAAAAAATTCATAAGGGTCTGCTAATAATGAGACCATGATGTATAACATGCTTAACCAGAGGAATCTCACTTTAAATGATGACTGGTTATTGGAAGTAGTTGCTGATAAGCTTGAAACAATATTAAGTTTGTTTAACATCTTCCCTCAAGAAGACTAAAAATATTGTTTGGCTCTGGGAACTGTATATGGGGGGAAAAGCCTACTTGTAAATAATACCTTACATATGCACTGATCTGAAAATTAAGGTAAAAATATTGAATCACATATTTTGAGCTTAGCAACCACATTCCTATTGCTAACAGACAATGTATTTGAATACATAGTCAAATTTCAGTGAAATGTCAAGTATTTTGTTAGGGCATTGATTTAATAGTGTATCAGGATTCCTTCAAGTGTGTCCAGTGGCATTAAAATACTTATTTAAAATACTGATCTGGGCTAAAAAAAAATTGCTAATTTCAAAAACTAATTAGCATATGGATTAACTCCTGCTTGAGACTGTTGCAATATATTTGCTAATGATTTGGTATAACGGGAATATCTGGTCTGAGAATCAGGGGCCCTGAGTTTCACCATAATCAATAACCAATTAGTTGTACTCCTTGAGAAAATCACTGAATTTTATGCAACTATGTTTCCTTAACAGTAAATTTTTTAAAGTTATTTTCTACTCTAAATATCTGATTCTATGAATCACATATTCTGCTAAGACTTGAAGCCATTTTAGTTGGTCAAAAATAACTGGAATTAGAGTTAATTATTCCTCATAGCTTTCCTATGCTATCCCACACTCTGGGACTTTTCTCTCATCCTTCCTGCCAAAAGGTGGCTTGATGACAAACAGCTATAGAAATTACCTTCTCAAATTTTATTTCTACTGGATTATAAAGCCATGCAAGCACAGGATTATGCCCTACTCATTTGGGACCCATCACAACAACCAGCAGAATAGCAATTTTACATATAGCTGTTAAATGAATAATTAATAAATAGAAGGAAGAAAGGAAAAAGGGAAGGAGGAAGGAAGGAGATACCTACTGCTCCATACGGTATGTGCAGTGAAAAGAGAAGTAGTAGCTATGCCCTTAAACTTCCATCTAAAAAAAGGAACAGGACAAATCAAAGGGATGCTTAGTAAAGATTTTATTTAATTACTACAGGCATAATCACAGTAAAGATCTTTATTTCAAACAAATTCAACATTATGGAATTCTAGTTCAATATAGTTATTTGATTTTTCCCCTGGAATTTTTAAAAATTTTGTTTTCAATTTGGGTTAAAGCTTCAAGTAAGAAGAATTGGGAAAACTGAAAAAGACTAAATTTAAAGATGGAATGTAAAAATAGAGGCAATCCAATCAATTTATTGAAAAACAAGTAAGAAAGACATAACTCTTAGTTCTGGTGAAATTAGTATTTAGCATCAATAACATTTTATTCTTTTTGAGTTTTACATTATATTAAAATAAAAAATAAAGTGGTATATATTTGAGACCTTCTATATTGATACATATATACAGAGAGAGGCTTCATAAAGTATAACCCCATTTATGGGTTCAGTGCCTAGATTTGCATCCTTGACACCACCACTTATTAGTTGTGTTACTTTGAGCAAATTACTGAATTTCTTTACCTGCCTCAGATTCCTCACCTACAAAATGGTAATAATAGTAGTGCTTACCTGATAAGGTTATTGTGAAGTTTACGTTTGATAATGTTTGTAAGGTATTTTTTCCCTGCTGAAGAAGAAGGAAGGGGTTGGGAGCCATTAAGTGTGGAATAATAAAAGGCTTTATTGAGTACAGAGCGCTTCCCTTCAGAGAGGTTCCCTAGCCCTGGGGACAGAGGCTAGGGAAGTCGCATAGGATGACCGGCGTGGAGGATATTTAAAGGGTCTCTAGGGTGGTCGAGCTAATCTGACATGGTGAAATCTCACTGGCTGGCAGACAGTCACTTTTTTTCAAAGGGCTCCTGGGAAGTTTCTTTTGGCGCACCTGGATGTGGGTGGTTCTAGCCAAGTCCCCGGGTCTGGGTTCCTCACGTGACCGTCTCCCATTACTGACCACCTCACATTTCAATCTTTTTTGTTAATTAGGGGTGCTGCTTATTCATCTGGCTACTTCCTACTGATTAGGGGTATCGTGGGGAGGGGGAGATCGGAAGGTGGTGCCTTTGAGGGGTGTCAGGAGGAACATCTGTTTGGCCATGACTAAAGAAACTTCACGGATGTGGTCCTGTAAGGATTTTTTAAAAAGAGGAGTAATAGGGGGATCTGCTGGGTCTAGCCTTTTGGTGAGCCGGAGATGAGTAGGGGCCAGCAAATTTGAGGCAAAACTATATGCCAAGAGTGGCGTACGAAGGGGAAAAACTGCATGTCAGGAGTGGCATACGAAGGGGAAAGGAAGGGGTCCCATTGACTCCCGTAACCAAGATCTGTGAGGAAACTAGGGGTCCAGAGTGTGATGGCAAAACAGAGAAGGTAGCCCCCATGTCCACAAGAAATGAGATGGACTTACCCATTCCTGTGGCATTACCCTGGGTTTGGTGAGGATGATGGGGGGTCTCCAAGACCAGGCCGTGTTAGTTGTCTGAGGTCTAGGAGTTTGAGTGCTGGGCCTGCCTGGCTGGCCCAGCCTCCCATCTGGGTGGCTCATCCTCCTTGTAGAGATGCTGAGGAAAAGCCTGTTGCCCAAAGGGGCAATTGCTCCACCAGTGATTGGTCTGGTTGCAGTTAGGGCAGGGCTCAGTGGGCAGCTACAGGCAAGGGTCCTACTGGGACCAGTGATGGGGTTCCTCTTTGCAGCCCGGACTTGGGTCGGGCACTTCCTGTGCCTTGTCCCTGTTGCTCTACCAGCGACAGGGCTGCCACAAGAGCCTGGGTTTGGAGCATTACCTTCCACTGCATGCAGGCCTGGCGAATAGCCTCGGCCTTTTCCTACTAGCCATGACCATTAAAACCTTTAAATACCAAGTTCACAGGTCTTGGATAGGGGTTTGGTGGTTGAGAATAAGAGGAGGTGGGCTCCTGGGGAGCCTGGCACCCAGATCTAGCCAGAAACGCCAGAGCCAAAGGCAGGACAGGGCCAATGGCTGGCGGAGGGTGACTTGATGGAGGAGGGGCTTAAGAACACAGTGGAGAGGGGAGGGGCCCCTGGCTGGCAGGGGAGAAGAAAGAGAGATTGGTATTTGCAGGTGAATGAGAAACAGGATCCTGTGAAGGGAGGAGGGAGAGCTCTCTAGAGGGAAGAGACCCAAGCAAAAGAGGTCCATCCGCAGAGGGACCAGAAAGGGGTCCTGAGAGAGGGGTGCCCCCGGGGATCAGGCAGGAGGGGGAGAGAATTGGGGGTCAGTAGAGATGGAGAGATTAGGAGTGGAGGTTTTAGGTGAGGTTTCTCTGGCCAAAAAAGGGCCTGCGTGTAGAACAGGCAGCACAGAGATTAGGACAAGAGCACAAATAACTAGAAGTCCTGAATGTAATGGATCTCCAACCAGTTCCCAGTTCTTTTGGCGATAGTTAAATTGGTGAGGGTGTTTAAACTGAAAGTCCCTTCAGGAGGCTACTTGGTTCGATTATCCAGTGGGTTCTGTGGTCTGGCCACAGCGGAGAAGATCAGTTTCTTCTTCTTTAGGGAGGGAGAGATTTCGGATAAGGCAACTCCAGGAGTGTTTTTGGATTAGGTTTAGATTCCTGTGCCCCTACGGCTACCCTTAGTCCTCAGAGTGGTCAGGGTTGAGAATTGGCGTCCTGCAACTCAAGCTCTGGCCACTGGATGGATAGGTAAAGTGGATGTGCTCGGGACGTCTCCATGGGCACATACGCACTTGGAAGAATGGAAAGAGGTCCCTGATGCAGCTGCGGTTTCAGACAGAGTCTCGGCAGAAAGAACTGAGAGGAGGCTGGAGGCAGGGGACTTACCGCACCGTGCGCCACAGTGGGTGGAAGGTCGGAGGTCCTGGTTCTTTCTCGGTGGGGAAGGGAAGAGGAGCGGTCCTTGTGGACTTCAACTCCTCCTTGGTTTCGGCACCAAATGTAAGGTATTTTTCCCCACCGAGGAAGAAGGAAGGGGCTGGAGCCACGAAGTGTGGAATAATAAAACGCTTTATTGGGTACAGAGCACATCCTGTCTGACGAGGTTCCCTAGCCCCGGGAACAAAGGCTAGGGAAGTCGCATAGGGTAACCCACGTGGGGGATATTTAAAGGGTTTCTAGAGTAGTCGAGCTAATATGACATGGTGAAATCTCACTGGCTGGCAGACAGTCACTTTTTTTTTGCAAAGGGCTCCTGGGAAGTTTCTTTTGATGCGCCTGGATGTGGGCGGTTCTAGCCAAGTTCTCCGGTTTGGGTTCCTCACATGACCGTCCCCTATTGCTGACCACCCCACAATGTTTGCAAAGCAATTCGCACATTTCCAGTCACTATTAACTACTCAATAATATTAAGAAGAGAGAGAAAGGTAGACACACTGAGGGACTGTGTGTTTGTTGATTTCTGTATAAAATAAATACATACATAAAAAAACAATTATGAAAAAAATTCACTTTAAATTATTATAGAATTAGCCCCGGAGAGTGGAATTTTGAAAGGATATAGCATATACTTTCACCTTTTTTTATAAAATTTTTTTTTAACAGTTTAAAAAAAATTCTATTGATTTTAGAGAAAGAGTGGGGAGGGAAGAGAGAGAAAGAGAGAAAAACATCGATTTGTTGTTCCACTTGTTTTTCATTCACTGGTTGATTCTCGTATATACCCTGACCAGAGATCGAACCTGTAACCTTGGCGTATTGGGACAATACTCTAACCAACTGAGCTACCCAGCCAGGCACCTTTACCTTTTTAAAATTTATTACATTGTAATTTTAAATCTTTGAAATTTGAGACTAGATCTAATAATAATAATAATAATAATAATAATAAAATTTGAGACTAGATCTAAAGAGATAATTTACCCAACAAAATTAATCTAAAGAGGGTGCAATTTTAACAAGTCTATGCAGGATCAAGGTAGCCCAAAAGGCCATAAATAGCACTTGTTTTGGGGGGAGGTGGAAAATATTTCTATGCACATTCAAATCTAGGGTCTCTGTTGATCCTTTCTGTTAGAGAGGACATTGCAATTCCCACCAGAGTTGAGAAGGCTGAAAGATTTCCTGTATCATACCTTACCACTCACCGAGTGAAGATCTGGGCTAGAACCCACGTGCCCTGATTGCATCAGAGCCCCTCCACCCCTTTATGACATCTGGTGTTAATCATTCCCCATTGAGCCCCAGTTTTAAAGAGACAAGTACTAACTCATTAACCTGACCCAGCAGAGTAGAGAGTGACATTTTCTGATATACTACCTTATTTGCTTTAGATCTATATAGAGACATAGATGAAAACTCTCAAAATACAGTGTGTCCGTAAAGTCATGGTGCACTTTTGACTGGTCACAGGAAAGCAACAAAAAATGATAGAAATGTGAAATCTGCACCAAATAAAAGAAAAACTCTCCCAGTTTTATACCTATTCAGTGCAGTTCGATGCGGGCTCATGCACAGATTTTTTTAGGGTTCATTAGGAAGCTATCCCATATAGCCTCTACAGACTCATCACTGACTGATGGCCTATCAGAACGGGGTTTCTCCACCAAACTGCCGGTTTCCTTCAACTGCTTATCCCACCGAGTTATGTTATTCCTATGTGGTGGCGCTTTGTTATCAATGCGCCGATATTCATGTTGCACTTTGGTCACGGATTCGAATTTAGCGAGCCACAGAACACACTGAACTTTCCTCTGTACTGTCCACATCTCGACTGGCATGGCCGTGGGCTGCTCCGCAGTATACACGGTGTTACATCATCATCTGTGCATGCGCACATGCTACTACATCATCCTACAGAAACTGGGAGGGTTTTCCTTTTATTTGGTACAAATTTCACATTTCTATCGTCTTTTGTTGCTTTCCTGTGACTGGTCAAAAGTGCACCATCACTTTACGGAAACACTGTATATAGTCACTATTCTGACAATTTCTTATGTCTTGTAAACTTTAAATATATTCATGTTTCAGACTTTTGTGGCTGGTGGACTAAAGCTTTCACCTTGTAGATGATTTAACATGGTTAGCTTTGGTTGAGATTCTCATCTTCTGGCTGTAGATTTACAAGATCCCCCCAAAGAATCTATTTAGGAACTGTGATGCATTCCTGTAGCATTTAAGACTAAGCCCTAAAAGCTCTGCTTTTTATACTTGATCTGTAGGGACCTTTAGAGTTTGCTGCCCATTGAAGCGAAGGTCTTCCTTGTGAAATCATAGAATAGTGCCCCAGTTCACTTTCTGTTACTTGATATCACTGAACAAAACTACCATTATCAGTGTCTGAGAAAAAAAAAGACATGGTACCCTGTCTCTTTAAAAGTTTAAGAATAGCAAGCACTGTAGAGTTAATTCTTTTGGGTGCTATGCCTTGAGAATTTTCTGGCTCAGAATCAGGCTACAGATAATTAATTATGTCAGTGAAAAGCTCCGATGGCCTGTTCTCTTCAGAGAAAAGTGACATCATCCATAGAATTCTCTGGCAATAAAGAAGAACAAAGCTGTGAGTGCAGGAAATAACAGACAGATGTCCATGAGTGCATATTTTATCTACTTCAAAGTGCAATGCAAGAAGTCATGCTCCAGGGCTGCCGTCCAGCAGCAGTGGCTTGGCAAGGGGTCTTGGAGAGTCCGAGACCTAAGTTTACAGGATCAGGTTCACTGCCTCACATGCTCTGGCCTGAAGATAGAAGTGCAGCATTTTTAGGGAAGTTACTAAAGAGATGACACTGCTCAAAAATGTTGGCAGGATCATAGCAAGCCAGTCAACTTAAGTAGTGTGGGGAAATTGGACCAGATGGTGGCGGTACCATTTGTGGATGAATGTTAGTACAGGAAGCATTACCCAGCAAATTTCTTTCCAGGGCCTTCCCTTGCTTTGTGCTTATATCATGTTTTCACAGAAAACTGTTGTTGACGCCGCACAACAATTGCTAAAGGAAAGAACAAATATTTTGAAGTCAATTCTGTATTTTATAAACCATGTGATCTTAAGCAAGCTATTTAATTTCTTTGAGCCTTATTTTTTTAATCTGTAGAAAGGAATTAAGAGACATAAATTAAACAGTACCCCTGAAAAGAATTTTATTCACACTAAGGTACAATGAAAGTATTGGTTGTTACTAAATTCAACTCTGTCCTTCGCACAAATTATTTTAGTTTCATATATTACACATATAGAACCAGATGTATTGATTGGAATAGATGTTTACCTACACAAGCAATTTTAGACATGATAGAAAGATCAATTTACAAAATTTCAGGTATCAGAGGCCAGAAATCTACTATTTGAGATATATTCCTCTAAGTTGAAATTACCCATCCAGAACTTAATTTAAAAAAATATTTTATGTAATTTTCAAAGTAAATCCAGTTTAATATAGATTATTTAGAATATGCATTCTCAATAAGAGTGTTATTTTTACCAACTGGGTAAAAACTAATTCTCAGAGAGAGAAGAAACTTTAGATGTTACAATGGTTTGTGGCCCTCAAAAAGACCACAGTACATAAACAGATATACAATATATCTGGGTTTTTTTTAATTCTATAAAGAGGATGATTAAGAAAAACATATCTAAAAATTCTCCTTTGGAAAATTGAAAAAGTTTAAGAAACACTGATTTAGAAATGTTAAAAAGTTATAAAGAAAAATATCAATCACTCATAATTATGCCAATCTGAAAAATCAATTGTGAATATTCTGGTATTTATCTTCACTTTTATTTATTTATTTATTTATTTATTTATTTATTTATTTATTTATTTATTTTTTGTATTTTTCTGAAGCTGGAAACGGGGAGAGACAGTCAGACAGATTCCTGCATGCGCCCGACTGGGATCCACCTGGCACGCCCACCAGGGGCGATGCTCTGCCCACCAAGGGGCGATGCTCTGCCCCTCCGGGGCATTGCTCTGCCGCAACCAGAGCCACTCTAGCGCCTGGGGCAGAGGCCAAGGAGCCATCCCCAGCTCCCGGGCCATCTTTGCTCCAATGGAGCCCTGGCTGCGGGAGGGGAAGAGAGAGACAGAGAGGAAGGAGAGGGGGAGGGGTGGAGAAGCAAATGGGCACTTCTCCTATGTGCCCTGGCCGGGAATCGACCCGGGTCCCCCGCACGCCAGGCCGATGCTCTACCGCTGAGCCAACCGGCCAGGGCCTTCACTTTTATTTTTAACATAACTGCAAGTGCAGTGTTGGTCTCTCAAACAGAAGGTTGGCCACAAATCCAGACACTGGGGGACCCCATCTGATGTTATCCATACACATTTGAATGTGTTTGTTATAAGCATTTCCCACATCATGTAGCATCCTTTGAAATATAGTTTTTAAAGTCTGTAACATATTTTATCCCATGGAAATTTTATATTTTTCCCAAATAAGTCTTTATTATTGAATATTTCAGTTGTTTCTAGTTTTTATTACTGTTCTAAACAACACTGCAACAAACACAGTTGTGTACAACTCTTGTCCTTGTTGAACTTCTCAGTTAAAAGGCATAAATATTTCAAAGGTCTCTTATGTGTATGTATTGCCAAATTGTTTTTCAGAATCCATGTGACTTCCCAACAAAATTGTGAAAATTCTCATTAGTCAAATTCACTTATAATAGCTATTATAGTTCTAAAATGTGTCCTGATTTAGGGGTGAGCAATGGTACTGCTTTATTGCTTTAATTCACATTTCTTTAGTTGTTAGTGAAGTTTAACTATTTCATACTGAACGTGCTGTATATCAGTGAATTCTTTGCACCTTTTGTACATTTTCTATTGAGCCTTAGGGTTTTTCATACTGATGTATGTAAACTCTTTATAACTGAGGATAGTTTCTCCGTATCTGTCATAGTTGTTACAAATATTTCCTCTTTTATTTTGCCATTTCATTGGTTATCATCTTTTTTTACTTGTAGAAGCGCTAATCTTTTTCTTTGTCATTTCAGCGATATACTTTCCCTCATGCATAAGTCAGATAACTACCAATGTATATTCATTCATTTACTCATTCATTTGTTCATTCACTTGTCTTTAAACAGAGAAACATGTAAAATGAAACTATGAATTGATTAGTTGATGACTATAACGTGACAAGAGGCTTATTGGAACTTTATTTCTCCCAGGAGCAATGATTCAGTATTCTCTAATTCAGAGTTTTTGGTAATGTTATAGAGAAGAACTACTGCAGATAATGAGAATTAATTGTGTTTTGTTTCTATTTGTTCCTCATATACAATAAGGAACCTGAATCATGGGGAGATTTGACAAGAATTTTTTTCTTTTTTAAAAATATTTATTTAAATCATTTTTTAAAGTTTTTTGTTTTTTTTTTTCCTGAAGCTGGAAACGGGGAGGCAGTCAGACAGACTCCTGCATGCGCCCCACCGGGATCCACCCGGCATGCCCACCAGGGGGCGATGCTCTGCCCATCCGGGGCATCGTCCTGTCGTGACCAGAGCCACTCTAGCGCCCGGGCCATCTTTTGCTCCAATGGAGCCTCAGCTGCGGGAGGGGAAGAGAGAGACAGAGAGGAAGGAGAGGGGGAGGGGTGGAGAAGCAGATGGGCACTTTTCCTGTGTGCCCTGGCCAGGAATCGAACCCTGGACTTCCACACACCAGGCCGACGCTCTACCACTGAGCCAACCGGCCAGGGCCTTAAAGTTATTTTTATTTATCTATTTTCTCTGAATTAGAGAATACTGTATCATTTTCCCTGGGAGAAATAAAATTCCCACAAGCTTCTTGTCATGACATATTCATCAACTAATTAATACATAACTTTATTTTTTGTGTTTTTCTGTTTAAAGACAAGGGAATGAACAAATGAATGAGTAAATGAATGAATATACATAGGAAGTTATCTGACTTATGCATGAGGGAAAGTATATCGCTGAAATGACAAAGAAAAAGATTAGCGCTTCTACAAGTGGAAAAAGATGATAGCCAATGAAATGGCAAAAAAAAAAAAAGAGGAAATATTTGTAACAACTATGACAGATACAGGGAAACTATCCTCAGTTATAAAGCGTTTACATACATCAGTAAGAAAAACTCTAAGGCTCAATAGAAAAATGTACAAAAGGTGCAAACAAAGAATTCACTGATATACAGCATGTTCAGTATGAAATAGTTCAACTTCACTAACAACTAAAGAAATGTGAATTAAAGCAATAAAACGGTACCATTGCTTACCCCTAAATCAGGACACATTTTAGAACTAAAATAGTTATTACAAGTGAGAGTTTGACTAATGAGAATTCTCACAATTTCGTTGGGAAGTCACATGGAGAGAAAAATGGCGATGAATAAACTACAGACTGTGGAGTAAACTGTGGTCTGAATTCTAGAATTAAAAAGGGAGCCACTTTTTCAAATCACATCACCAAATAGTGCAGGAGATTCAGAAGCACTGGGTAAGCCAACTTGGGTTGCCAATTGTCTGTTAGGTTTGTGGCACTGGAATCAGTGAGTGGTTTGGGCAGTCACAGGATACAGATGAGGAAAACCTTAACCTTTGACTTACTGATTCAGTTCATGGAAGGCTTTTGGTTGGGCTGCCCAGTAGATCCAGCCATTCCACATCAGTCAGTTCATTCTTATGAGAAAAGAAAAGAATAAAATTGACTTTTGTTGGGCATCTACAGTGTTCTGGGCACTATATTGGTCATTTCACTTATATTTCATTCTCATACAGGTGGAAAAACTACGTTCAGAGCTAATGGGCCAAAGGTCAACACCTATGGCAAACAGCAGAGGCAGAACTTGTCTGTTTGACTCCTAAAAGGCAGGGTAACTAACATTTGCCAGGGCCCTTTATACATTAACCTATGTAAAACCTGTGAGGTAGCTACTGCTATGCTGATTTTACAGATGAAACAGCAGAGTTCAGAGGAGTTAACCCACTTGTTCAAGGTCTCACTAGCAGTAGGACTGATGTGTGTTTCTACCTCGATTCTCAGGTAGATGCTCTTTCTACCACATTGCTTCTTTTGAGTAGGAGTAAAATAAGCGAAAAACTAGCTCGAAGTTTACATCAGGAACTTGTTTAAAGAGAAAGACAGAAAGTAAGTGGGTTAAGAAACCATGTAACAGTATACATCTGCAGGACATCTGAATAATTGGTACTTCGTTGACCACCAGGAAGTCTCAAAAAGATATTAACTTAGGTACATTATACTTTTTTTTTTATTATTATATAATTTTATTTTTTTAATGGGGTGACATCAATAAATCAGGATACATATATTCAAAAATAACAAGTCCAGGTTATCTTGTCGTTCAATTATGTTGCATACCCACCACCCAAAGTCAGATTGTCCTCTGTCACCTTCTATCTTGTTTTCTTTGTGCCCCTCCCCACCCCCTATCCCTCTCCCATTCCCCCCTCCCCCCGTAACCACCACACTCTTATAAATGTCTCTTAGTTTCACTATTATGTCCCACCTACGTATGGAATAATACAGTTCCTGTTTTTTTCTGATTTACTTATTTCGCTTCGTATCATGTTATCAAGATCCCACCATTTTGCTGTAAATGTTCCGATGTCATCATTTCTTATGGCTGAGTAGTATTCCATAGTGTATATGTGCCACATCTTCTTTATCCAGTCATCTATTGATGGGCTTTTTGGTTGTTTCCATGTCCTGGCCACTGTGAACAATGATGCAATAAACATGGGGCTGCAGGTACATTATACTTTTTAAGAGGGGAGGGATTTTATAACTCATTTCAGGATGCTCTTAAAATGAAAAAGCTTTAGTGTTTAAAGTACTAACTCTTGATTATTTAGAAAAGTAAATATTCAGTATCATATTCCCTATAGGTTTGTAATGGCTGAGATTTTCTTGTATTTTTGTTTAAAAATTTGTTAAAATTAGAAGAACTCTACTTGTTCTAAGTTGGCCAAATGTATGTTATAAATACAGAATTCACCTAGATCAGGGGCTGAATTGAATACATAAAAAAACACAACAAATCAACTCAATGTTGCGTGACTCAATGATTACGTGATGTTATTTATGTAATAACAAGAACTCAATGTTACGTGAGTCAAATAAACCTTTAATATAACTTTATCGAGATAATGTAGTCTTATCTTGTTTCATTGAAATATTTTCTCTTTTGAAAAAGTATTACTCATGTTTTTCAGCCCTTACCAGTCAGAGGTTAAAAATAAAATCGAAAAAGCTAAGCTATCTTTTTCTTCTTCTTCCTTTGCCCCCACCTGCTCTGTGGGAATAAGCTAGAAGTCCTCAGAATGATCCACATATGTTCACTGGGCTACCACTTGGCATTTTGCCCTTTTCCTACTCCAGCCCACTGTGGTAATGATGGCTGCCCCATCGGTGCCTGCTGGAAGTGCAGACAACACTGCTTTCTCTAATGTTTATGTCAGTTGGTGTCTACTTAAGAGCTGCTCAGCTGATGTCTATACTGAGAGCATGATGCAAGATAGAGAGGGCTGCCCCTTCCTGCCTTCCCCCTTTACTACTGAGGCTCGATGCCTTGAATTCTAATTTACCAATTCTTTAGTTATTATCTGAGTCTTTTATGGCTGTCCCTCTCACTGGAACTCAAACATGGTCTAGGGGGGTGGGCTGGAGGAGAGGCTGAGTGACAGACACTGTGTTGCACTCAGACTCACCCTTCCCCTCTGACCCTATTCCATTGTCCTTCGACCAAAATGGTGGCCTTCCTTCCTTGGGATGAGTTCTTTCCCAGGAAGAGCCTCGATTCCTCATGCAAATAGCCCTGTGGCAGAGCCAGCCTGCCAGTCAATCCTCCAGACAGGATTACATAGAAGGATTTCACTCAAGCTTGAAAATTAACTTATAAAGACCATCTGAAAAGGAGATAATCTTAGGGAAAAGTAAGAATGTGAAGATTTAAGCTAATAAGCAGACTTGTATATACCACAGGTGTCTGTACAGAGATGTCTGGAATCAGATCTGGTATAGATGCTTTATCTGTCTTGTATCTCATCTAGCTGGTTTATGTTGGTAGGATTAAATTTATAGACCTGGGTAAACAACTCCAGTGAGAAAACAATCATCTAGTTGTGCCTTAGCAATGGCTTCTCTCACGTTCTAAGAAATTCAGCTTTTCAACTGTCACAAAAAGCTGGACTCTAACTGCTAGACCTGATTATACATAGTGGTAGGCAGTTTAAGGGCTGTGCTCAAGGTCTTTATTAACACAGAACAAAAAGTTGTGGACTTTGGAATTTCAGAAATTATACACTGTAAAATCATAGTACTGCATGGGGGAACCTATGACCTTATCTAATTTCTAATCCAGGACATAGCAGCTGTTGTGCTATTAATATCCCAATGTGTGTAAAAAAGAAAACCATGTCAGTAGTGAAAATATGTTTAAATACATGGATTACTGTGACTTTCAGCTAACTAATCACAAGAAAAAAATGACTGCACTTTTATGATTTATTATGTGGAATGCTACTGTTTTTTGTCTGTTTTTTAGTTGTATCTCTAGACAAAGAATTGAGGATGATTTTGATTTTCTTTGCTTATTTGAATTTTCTTGGGTGTGAACAAGGTACTTTTAATTTATAAAAAAATTGTGGTGAATATACATAGAATTTACCATTTTAACCATTTTTAAGTGTGCAGTTCATTGACATTAAATGCATCCACCTTGTGCAACATCACCACCATCTGTCTCTAGAGTTTTTTCAGCCTCCAAACCTGAAATTCTGTACTTATTAAACAATAATTCTCCCTGCCTTTCCTCCCAACCCTTGAAAACCACCACTCTACTTTCTATCTCTGTGAATTAAAGTATTCTAAGTACCTCATATAAGTGGAATCATATAGCAGTTGTCCTTTTGTGACTAGCTTATTTCCCTTCCAGGGTCATCCATGTTGTTGCATGTCAGAATTTCCTTCCTTTCTTGGCTAAATAATATTGCAATGTGTATATATACCTCAGTTTGTTTATCTATTCATCAGCCAATAGATACTTAAATTGTTTCAACCTTTTGGCTATTGTGAAGAATACTGCTATGAATGTGAATGTCTCTGCTCTCAATTCTTTTGAGTATGCACCCAGAAGTGGGATTCTGTGTACGGTAATCTATTTTTAACTTTTTGATGAACCACCATACTGTTTTCCATAGTGGCTGAACTATTTTACATTTTTATCAGCAGTGCAATTTTTCCACAACCCTGCCAATACTTATTTTCTGTTGTTATGTTTTTTGATGATAACCATCATCCTAATGGGAGTAAAGTGGTGGTACCTTACTATGCTTTACATTTGTATTTCCCTAATGATTAGTGACATTGAGTATCTTTTCATGTGCTTTTTGGCCATTTGTATATCTTCTTAGGAGAAATGTCTATTTAAATTCTTTGCCCACTTGTTAATTAGGTTGTTTAGTTGCAGTTGTTGCTGCTGAGTGGTAGGCTTTCTTTATATAGTCTGGATATATATGATTTGCAAATATTTTCTCCCATTCTGTGGTTTGCTTTTCACTCTGTTGTGTTCTTTGATACACAGAAGTTTTAAATTTGGATATAGTTCAGTTTATCCATTTTTTTATTTTGTTGTCTTAGCTTTCGGTGTCATATCCAGGAAATCATTGCCAAATTCAGTGTCATGAAGTTTTCCTCGTTTTCTTCTCTGTATTTTAACATTTAGGCCTTTGATTCATTTTGAGTTAAATTTTGTACGGGATGTAATTTTATTCTTTTACATGTGGATATCCAATTTTCCCAACATCATTTGTTGAAAAGACTGTCTTTTCCCCATTGAACAGTCTTGGCAATCTTACTGAAAATCATTTGGCCATGTATGCTAGAGTTTATTTGTGGGTCCAATAATCTCTTCCACTGGTCTATATGTTTGTATTTATGCCGGTACCACACTGTTTTAATTACTTTCCTTCATAGTAAGTTTTGAAATCGGAAGAGTGAGACCTCCAACTCAGTTCTTTTTCAAGGTTGGTTTGGTTCTTTGGGGTCCCTTGAAATTCCATATGCATTTGAGGATGGATTTTTCTATTTCTGTATAAAATGCTATTGGGATTTTAATGAATTTTATTTTAAAAAATTCAAGCAACATAGTGATAGTAAAAGCAAGTTTTAACTTTACATGGAAAATAACGTCTACTTGTAATTTTAAGAATAGATTTCTTTTGGATGATCTGTTCAGTCTGCAGTGCCAGAAAGGAATGATTTTTAATGAAAACTCTATATAAAGACTATTAAGCTACTATTGACCCATACAGTTGTGGAGAGAAATTTCTCTAGCAAAACCAAAAGACACATATTTAGCTTTAATGGCCCTTTAAACTAACCATGTCTAAATCTTCTTCTTGTATGTTGTTGTGTGTTACTAATTTGTTAACTCTGCTTTCTAAAATTCAGGAGGAAAAAATGGGTTTAATTTCTATAGTAATAATTACTATCATCATAAGTTACACAGCTTTATTTTTATTTTTTGCTTATGATCCATTTATAATTTTGCATTTACCTAACTTGGATAAATAGTTTCATTCAATTTGCATGAGATTTAAAGACAGTCCATTTCCTGTTGCAACATTCTGGAGTGTACTATTTTTCTTTATTCAGTTTACATATTTTCTTTTGGAATAAACTTTAGTAGAACAAAGTGACTCTAAATTGTAGACAAAAAAGTCATATGAAAGAGTAGAAGTTAACAAAAAGTAATTGTTTAGATCTTCTAAACAAAGCTAACTAGTTAAGGTTGTTCTGAGATTTTTAGTGCCAGTTTATGCCTTCACGTCACTTATTTTATTTTTCTTTATTTCAATAAATATTTACTGAGTGCCTATCATGGGGGCAAGACTCTTTTAGTAGACATTGTAGACATAGATCCCTTGTACTCAAGCAGCTCACAGCCTAATAAAGAAATAGACAAGTAAACTAATAAACCACTTTATTGAAATAGATACAGAACATTGGATTGCGTTCCCAGAATGGGCAAGCGTTCACAGAATGAGCATGCATTAGTCTTCCAGGATCATCTTTTCTAGGATTCCTCGGCTCATTGTAGCAATAAGACCATATTTATGTAGTTAACTAAATAATACAAAGAAGTGATAGTGTTTAGGAACTGTGACAGTCTGGTTTGCCCATAAGCATAGAAATAATTTATTCTTTCTTCAGAATGTTTCCACCATTTAAGGTCAGCAGCTATTGGCAGAGAGAATTGCCTTGTTCAAAGTATGCAGTGTCAGAAGGTAGGGGTGGGCTTCTCCAACTTCCCACCTGGATGTACCCCTTCTCACCCTAGGTGAGAGGACCACCATACTGGGGGGTCATGGTGGCATCATCTAAGAATCTGTCCCAAGCTATCTGCCTCAAGCAGATGTTTTTAAAATCTGATATTTTTCCTAAACATTCAAGTGAATATTAAAATTACATTAATATTTAGAAAGAGTTTTAAACTACCATTCACCCCCTAAGTCTTTAAGTAATTTTAGTGCTTCAGAAGGATACACTATATTTAACTCAAGGCTCATTTGGATTCGAACCTCTCCTCCCAAGAGTTAAACACACATACATTTTAGTAGTGTGGAAAAAGTTATGTAACATGGGTGTAAGAAGTAAGCATTCTTTCCTACTCATTATGGGTTTTCCTCTAAATTAAAAGAAATCCCACAAGTTTAAAAAACAGTTAAAATTGTCACCAGTCATCATCATGATTAATGGCATTTGACTGTAGAGAAAGCTAAGTTTTGGAAACACTGCAATGAAACTTAGTTCCTGAATATCCTGATTCACTATGGGATTTTCAAGCATGCCACTTTAAGGGACCCCACTCTTCTTAGTCACAGGCAAACTATGCCAGTTGGTAACCTTTGTTTTCCCCAAACTGGAAAATACTTTCAATAATTTCCAGGGACCTTCATGGTTTAGGCTACTGGTATGAAGTGATCATGATTCCTTGGTGAAGAAGAATCAGTGGAACTGACAAAACAGTGAGAACATGAGAAGCTTCTGAAGCAAGCAATTCTTTGGGAATCAGGCAACCCCATTAGGAACATTGAAGTGACACAGCAAATGTTTTAAGTGCTTTTGATGGTGAATTGGTTTATCTTATCTAAAGCAGTGGTTTCTAAGTACAGCCCTGCTTTAGAATCACCTGTAAAGATATTTTAAATTGCAATTCCTGGGCTGTACCAATAGACCTGCTGATTCAGAATTTCTACATTTTTAACACAGCAGATGAATGATCT
Source organism: Saccopteryx leptura (assembly GCF_036850995.1). NCBI lineage: Eukaryota > Metazoa > Chordata > Mammalia > Chiroptera > Emballonuridae > Saccopteryx > Saccopteryx leptura. Next base: position 349,551,001 of record NC_089503.1, read on the forward strand.
TTCACCACACAAATATGACTATGTTGCTGTCCTGCTGCTTAAAAATTCTAAGACTTTTTGCTGTTCTATGATAAAGTGCAAACTTGCTGCCCAATTTACCTAGCTTTTTGAGTTTCCTATTGGTTATCTTATCACTCTAGCCTCATGTTGTTCCAGCCCGTTCATCTAAATCTGTTTGGGATGACATGAGAATAATGGCAATGTGAGAGATACTCCTGATCTCTCCCCTTGAAATTTCAACAAATTTAACAACTATAACATAGTGAAGGAATCCCGGCTGGGCTCTAGGCCTGAAAGATCCACATATCCAATTGACTAAAGGTGGAAAGGGGGGAGGAAGATGAAACAAACTTGTGGTTGACCCCCAAGAGAAGCCTGGAGTGACTGGGTTTCCTTCTGCCTGGAGAAGCAGTGAGACAGAGGGGCAGAAGGATCAATAAACCAAAGCAGTGGAAGAACAAGGGGTCATGGCCAGTGTTCCCATTATTGGCCCACAGTCAGTGCAGAGACAGAGAAAATCAAAGTATGGCCCCTCAGCCTCCCACTTCCCTCACCTCGGGTACCGAGAGTGGCAGAGACAAACCCCACAGCTAACTCTGCAGAGACACTCTCTCCCCTGAAGAAAAAAAGTGCTTTGCATCAGGCCCCCTGCAGGGAGGAGAACCTAAGGGCCTGAAATCACCATTGCTAAAGCCATAAAGCTGTAAAACCCTCACAACATGCCCCACCCACCAACATGACTTTAGCACTGCCTACATCATTGTGACAGTAACATCTTGGGAGAACACAGCATAGGAATTTCACAGAGTTAAAACTTGTAATACAGTGACACTTACTGGAAGAAAACAGTAACCTCTCAAAATGTAAATATTTTCTTTTATTTTTGTTTTACTTTTTGAATTTTATTTTATTTTTCTATTTTTATTCTTATCCTTATAGGTGTTTTGTTTGTTTTTGTCTTTACTCTTTGTTTTATTGTGGTTTTTCTCTTTTACTTGTCATTATTTTAAAATTTTTATATTTTTATTATATTTTTCAATTTTTATTTTTTACTTTTTAGGGTTTTTTAAAGAGTTCTTAACAATACCATTCTCAAGTGCTATTGAGAAAGAAAAAATAGATACCATGGCTACACAAGACAAATAAGTAGTTCAAAAATAAAATGAAAAATCTCCAGAAAGCAATCTCCATCACATGGAAACCTTGGAGTTAAATGATAGAGAATTTAAAATTGGAGTTTTGAAAATACTCGGTGAAATGAGAGAAAACACTGATAGGCAACAAGCTAAAAAAAATTAATGGATAAAATGAGTACTTCACCAAGGGGACTGAAACAGAGATGAAGAACTCAATACATGAATTGGAAAACGAGGTTGCAAGTTTAGCCAATAGAACAGGTCAGGTAGAAGAATCAGTGACATCAAAGACAGACAACTAGAACTGATACAGAGATAAAAGAGAGAGACTCATGAATTTTAACAAAATGAGAGAGCTCTAAAAGAATTATCTGACTCCATCAGAAAAAAAAAAAAAGAATAGTGGGTATACCAGAAGAAGAAGAGAAGGAAAAGGGAATGGAGAGCCTATTCAAACAAATAATTGACAAAAACTTGGAAAGACTTAGAGCCTCAATTCCAGGAAGCAAACAGAATGCTGAGTTATCTCAACCCAAGCAGACCTACTCCAAGGCACATCATAATAAAATTGTCAAAAATCAATGACAAAGAAAGAAACTTCAAGGCACCTAAGGAAAAGAAGATTATAACATATAAAGGAAAGCTCATTAGGTTATCATCAGATTCTCAGCAGAAACTCTGCAAGCCAGAAGGGAATGGATTCAAACATTCAAAGTACTGAAAGAGAGAAACTACCAGCCAAGAACACTATATCCATCAAAGCTATCCCTCAAATATGAAGGAGAAATAAACACTTTTACAGACATAGAGATGCTGAAGGAATTTATCACCAGAAAACTCCTACTGCAAGTAATACTCAAGAAGGTTATTCAACCAGATACAAGGAACAAACTAAATCAAAACCACAAGTAAAATCACCAACAAGACACAATAAAAACAAAGAGAATCTGTGACAGCAATAACATAAAGGGGACAGGATAAAGATCTGCATTAGCAAAAGAATATGGAGTGCAGAAGCACTCATAAGACAAAGGACTCTTGTACATATGAACATTTTTCTCTTAATAATGTAATGGTAACCACTGACAAAAAAGCCACTATTGAAACACACAGCTTAAAAAAAGAAGAAACAGGGGAAAGAAGTATGGAATACCACCAAAGAAAACAACTGACAGAAGCACAAAAGAGAAGAACCAAGTAAGACACAGAACTACCAGAAAACGAAACACAAAATAGCTATAGGAAATCCTCAAGTGTCAATAATTACCCTAAATGTAAATGGACTGAACTCACCAATAAAAAGGCACAGAGTGGCAGATTGGATCAAAAAGCAAAACCCAACTATATGCTGCCTTCAAGAGACACCTCTAAGCTGCAAGGACAAATGTAGACTTGGAATGAAACATTTGAAAACGATTCTCCAAACAAACAAATAATACCCAAAGAAAGCAAGTGCAGCCATACTAATATCTGACAATACTGACTTCAAGACAACAAAGGTAGCCAGAGACAAAGATGAACATTTTATAATGATAAAGGGGATGTTGAATCAAAAAGACATAGCGCTTTTTAATATATATGCACTGGACTAGGGAGCCCCAAAATATATAAGACATCTTCTAACTGATCTAAAAATAGAAGCAGACAAAAACACAATCATACTTGGTGATCTCAACATACCATTGGTGGTTTTAGATATACCATACAAACAGAAAATCAATAAAGAAATATTGGCCATAAACAACACACTAGACCAAATAGACATAATAGACATTTGCAGGACATTTTATCCCAGAACATCAGATTATACATTCTTTTCCAGTGTACATGAAACATTCTTCAGGTAGACCATATGTTGGGTCACAAAACTAACATCAACATACTTAGGAAGATTGAAATTATACTAAACATATTTTCTGACCATAAGTCTTTGAAATTAGAATTCAGCAGCAAAAAGGAAGTAAATAAAGCCACAACAATATGGAATTTAAACAACATACTTCTAAAAATGACCAGGTCAAAGAAGAAATAAAAGCACAGATCAAAAGATATATGAGACAAAAAAAATGAGAACACAATATATTAAAATATCTGGGATGCAGTGAGACCAGTAGTAAAAAAGGTTATAGCATTACAGAGTAATATCTAGAAACAAAAGAATCCCAAGTAAACATCCTAACATCACATCTTTTTTTTTTTTTTTTTAAATGACTGTATTTTCAAACAGTATCTTTTTTTTTTATTTATTTATTCATTTTAGAGAGGGGAGAGAGAGAAGGGGGAGGAGCAGGATGCATCAACTCCCATATGTGCCTTGACCAGGCAAGCCAGGGTTTTGAACCGGCGACCTCAGTGTTTCCACGTTGACGCTGTATCCACTGCGCCACCACAGGTCAGGCACATCACATCTTAAGAAACTAGAAAAAGAAGAACAGAGGCAACCCAAAGTCAGCTGAAAAAAGGAAATAATAAAAATTAGAGCAGAACTAAATGAAATAGAGAATAAAAAACTATAGAAAAAATTAATACAACAAAGAGCTGGTTCTTTGAAAAGATCGATAAAATTGACAAACCCCTGGCTGTTCTCATTAGGGAAAAAAGTGAAAGGACTCATATAAACAAAATCTGAAGTAAAAGAAGAGAAATTACAACAGACATCATAGATATACAAAGGATCAAAGTAGAATACTATGAAAGATTATATGCCACTAAATTAAAAAACCTAAAAGAAATAGATAAATTCCAAGAACAATACAATCTTCCCAGACTGAGACACAAAGAAATGGAAAACTTAAATAGACCCATAAGCAGGGAGGAAAAAGAAACAATTATCAGAAATCTCCCCCAAAATAAAGGTCCAGGACCAGATGGCTACACTAGTGAATTCTACCAAACATTCAAAGATTTGGTTCCTGGCCTTCTCAAAGTGTTTCAAAAAATAGAAGAAGCAATACATTTTATGAGACAGACAATCCTGATACCAAAACCTGGCAAAGACATCACAAATAAAGAAAACTACAGACCAATGTCTCTAATAAATACAAATGCAAAAATCCTAAACAAAATACTAGCAAATTAGCCTGACCAGGCAGCAGCTCAGGGGATAGAGCATTGGCCTGGGACACAGAGAACCCAGGTTCAAAACCCCAAGGTCTCTGGCTTGAGTGCTAGCTCTTCTTACTTGAGTGCTGATTCACCAGTTTGAGCACAGGGTCACTGGTTTGAGCATGGGATCATAGACATGTCCCCATGGGAGCTGGCTTGAGCCCAAAGGTCACTGGCTTGGTCAAGGTGTCACAGGCTCATCTGGAGCCCCTGGTCAAGGCATATATGAGAAAGCAATCAGTGAACAACTAAGGTGCTGCAATGAAGAATTGATGCTTCTCATTTCTCTCCCTTCCTGTCTCTTTGTCCCTCTCTCTGTCTCTGTCTCTCACTAAAAAAAAGAAAAGAAAAGAAAAAGAAATACTAGCAAATCAAATATACAACAACACATAAAAATAAAACCATCATGATCATCTAGGATTCTTTCCAGGAACACAAGAATTGTTCAACATACATAAATCAATCAATGTAATATACCACATCAACAAAACAAAGAACAAAAATCATATGGTCCTATCAATAGATGCAGAAAAGGCATTCAATAAGATACAACATCCCTTTATGTTTAAAACACTCAATAAAATTGGTATAGAAGAAAAGTACCTCAGCATAATAAAGACCATATATAACAAACCATCAACCAATATCATACTAAATGGTGAAAAACTGAAAGCTCTTCCTCTAAAATCAGGAACAAGACAAGGGTGCCCACCCTCTTTACTTTATTTAACATAGTTTTGGAAGTTTTATCCAGAGCAATCAGGCAAGAGAAAGAAATAAGAGGCATCCATATTGGGAAATAAGAAGTAAAGGTATCACTTTTTGCAGATGACATGATCCTATATCTAGAAAACCCCAAAGACTCCACCAGAAACTATTAGAAAAAATAAACCAATATAGTAAAGTCACAGGATGCAAAATCAATATACTTAAGTCTACTGCTTTCCTCCACCAATGTTGAAACTTTGGAAAATGAACTAAAAACAAAAACAAAAAACAAAAACAATTCCTTTTACAATTGCAACAACAAAAATACCTAGGAATAAATTTAACAAAGGAGGTGAAGGACCTATAAACTGAAAACTACAAAACATTATTGAAAGAAATCAAAAAAGACACAATGAAATGGAAAACTATTCTATGTTCATGGATTGGAAGAATCAACATAGTTAAAATGGCCATATTACCCAAAGCAATATACAAATTTAGTGGAATTTCCATCAAATTCCCAATGTTATTTTTTAAGAAAATGAAACAAAAAAAAATCACCAGGTTTGTATGGAACAATAAAAAACCTGAATAGCTAAAGCAATCCTGAGGAAAAAGATGAAGCCAGAGGTATCACACTACCTGACTTCAAATTATACTATAGAGCCACAATAATCAAAATTGCATGATATTGGCAGAAAAACAGACATACAGATCAATGGAACAGAATCAAAAGCCCAGAAATAAAGCCATATATATATGGACAAATAGTCTTCGACAAAGGAGCCAAAAACACACAACAGAGAAAAGAAAGCCTTTTCAATAAATGGTGTTAGGAAAATTGGAAAGCCACACACAAAAGAATGAAGCTTGATTAGTTTGTCACTTGCACAAAAATTAATTCAAAATGGATGAAAGAGTTAAATATAAGATCTGAAACTATAAATTACATAAAAGAAAACAAAGGTACTAAACTCATGGACCTTGGCCGTAAAGAACAATTTATGAATTTTATCCCAAAGGCAAGGGAAGTAAAGGCAAACATAAATGAATGGGACTATATCAAACTAAAAAGCTTCTGCACAGCAAAAGAAACTGACAACAAAACAAATAGGCAGCCAACTAAATGGGAGGTGATATTTGCAAACAACAGCTCTGATAAGGGGTTAATATCCAAAATATATAAAGAACTCTTAAAGCTCAGCAACAAACAAGCAAACAATCCAATTAAAAAATGGGGAGAGGACCTGAACGATATTTCTATCAAGAGGACAAACAAATGATCAGCAGATATATAAAAGGAATGTCATCTTCACTAGCTATTTGAGAAATGCAGATCAAAAGTACAATGAGTTACCACCTCACACCTGTTAGATTGGCTATTATCAAAAAGGTAGGTAATAAGTGTTGGAGAGGCTGTGGAGAAAAAGGAACCCTCATTCACTGCTGGTGGGAATGCAAACTAGTACAACCATTATGGAAGAAAGTATGGTAGTTCCTCAAAAAATTAAAGATACAATTACCATATACCCAGTAATCCCTCTACTGGGTATCTACCCCCAAACTTGAAAATATTAGTGCATAAAGACACATTCACCCCCATGTTCATCACAGGATTATTCACAGTGGCCAAGACATGAAAACAACCAAAGTATCCTTCTGTAGAAGATTAGATGAAAAAGATGTGGTATATATACAATGGAATACTACTCAGCCATGAGAAATGATGACCTATTGCCATTTGCAACAACAGGGATGGACCTTGAGAACATTTTACTGAGTGAAATAAGTAAATCAGAAATACCTAAGAACTAAATGATTTCACACATCGGTGGGATATAAAACTGAGACTCACAGACATAGATAAAAGTGAGTGTTTACCAGCAGGAGAGGAATGTAGATGAAGGGGTGAAGGAAAGGAGTAAAGAGGGACAAATATATGGTAATGAAAAATGATTTGACTTTCGGTGATGGGTATACAACATAAGCAACAGTTCAAATGCTATACAATCATTTACCTGAAACCTATGTACTCTCTCTCTCTCTCTCTCTTTAGTTCTTTTACAAGTGAGAAGAGGACAGTTAGAGAGACAGACACTTGCATGTGCCCCAACTGGGATCCACCTGGCAACCCCCATCTGGGGCCATGGCTGCAGGAGAGAAATAAAAAGAGAGAGAGAAGGGCGAGGGGCAGGGGTAAAGAAGATGATGGTCACTTCTTTGTGCCCTAACTGGGAATGAACCTGGGACATCCACATGCTGGGCCAGTGATCTACCACTGAGCCAATCAACCAGAGCTGAAACCTATGTACTCTTATCGATCAGTGTCACCCTGTTAAATTTAATTTTCTAAATAATAAAAAAAATCTGTTTGGCCTTTGCCTAGTCTTCTCTTGGCCAAAACACTCTTACCCTATCTACTTCAATATTTCTTTAGCTCAAGTGCTTGTGAAATTTTGGGTCACTTCCTCCAGGAAGCCTCCTCTGTTAACTCATTTTCAAGTCAAGTGTTATTCTAATGAAGCTCTTAGCTCCCTGTATCTCTTTCATCATGTTATATTGTAAATGTCTTTCAATTGCTTGTCTATATCCCTGTAGACTTTAATCCAGAGGTCCCCAAACTATGGCCCCCGCGGGCCTCATGCGGCCCCCTGAGGCCATTTATCTGGCCCCTGCCGCACTTCCGGAAGGGGCACCTCTTTCATTGGTGGTTAGTGAGAGGAGCACTGTATGTGGCGGCCCTCCAATGGTCTGAGGGACAGTGAACTGGCCCCCTGTGTAAAAAGTTTGGGGACCCCTGCTTTAATCTCTGAGGATAAAGTTATATTCTGAATACAATACACTGCACAAAGTAAATGTGCAGTAGTTGTGGCCATCGTGGCCATGCACGTGCAGGTTCCCATTAGATTCAGGCAGATGGTAAAGAAACAGTGGAGCCCTTGCTGGATAGCTCAGTTGGTTAGAGTATTGACCCAAAGCACAGAAGTTGATGGTTCAATCCCCTGTCAGGGCCCATATAGGAACAGATCAATGTTCCTGTCTGTCTGTTTCTCTCTCCCCCTCCTCTTCTCTCTCTAAAAATCAATAAAAGAAACAAACAAACAAAAACAAAAAACAAAAAACAAACAAACAGTGGAGCCAAAAAATGGTGAGCCATTCCTTTATTAAAGAATCGCACCAGGCCCTGGCTGGTTGGCTCAGCGGTAGAGCGTCGGCCTGGCATGTGGGGGACCCGGGTTCGATTCCCGGCCAGGGCACATAGGAGAGGCGCCCATTTGCTTCTCCACCCCTCTCCTTCCTTCCTCTCTGTCTCTCTCTTCCCCTCCCGCAGCCAAGGCTCCATTGGAGCAAAGATGGCCCGGGCGCTGGGGATGGCTCCTTGGCCTCTGCCCCAGGCGCTAGAGTGGCTCTGGTCATGGCAGAGCGATGCCCCAGAGGGGCAGAGCATCTCCCCCTGGTGGGCAGAGCATCGCCCCTGGTGGGCGTGCGGGTTGGATCCCGGTCGGGCGCATGCCGGAGTCTGTCTGTCTCTCCCTGTTTCCAGCTTCAGAGAAATACAAAAAAAAAAAAAAATCTCACCAGCCAATGAGCAAACACACAGGGCTCCCAAAGCCACAGATACATTCTCCGGTTCCACAACTGGGAGAATCTTCTCTGGTTTCTCCTAGAATCAAAGGCCTCATCAGTCTCAGCAGAGCTTATAAAAGCCCCTCACTTCTGGTTCCTCATCTGCATATCTTCTCTCTGCACAAACTCTGCAAAAACATGGCTTTTTCCCTTCTTTTCTCAATACTTTCTGGAGCAACAAACTCTCCTCCAGCAAACATTAGCAAGACAATGGCCCTTTCCAAGCAGGAAGGTAATTTGCAATTTCACAGATCATAAACCTGGTGCTGCCCAGTGCCATTTTTTAGCACTAAATGTGAGCAAACTCAAAAAATACGAATTTTAAAAACTCATTTGCCAACATACACAAATATCTATTGAATGAATGATTGGATTTAGCTCTCCTTTTGGAACTATGCCACCTGTGTGGTGTCTCCACCTCTTCTGTGTTTTATTCCATCCCTCCATCCCTGAACTCCAAGCAAACTCCAGATACCCTTCCTTGACTTTATAAGAGGAAGCACACACTCATCTCTTGGCCCTGAGCTTTGCAGAGTAGCTCTTTGCAGTTCCCACATGGTTTGAGCCAGCTCCTCATCAGCCAGTTGAGACAAGCCCTTGCTCCACCTGGTCCAGTTTCAGTTCTGCGGGGACATCTTTGCTCTTGGCCACTATATATCTTCCTTGGCACAAAGAGCAACCATGTAGCATAGGAGAGAAGGATGTGACACCTCTGTGTCTGTTTCTATACCCCTACTGTTATCTCATATTTATTCCCCTCCATCCCCAGGACTCTATAAATTGAGTATTTTTATTGTCTCTTCTTTGACTTTCTCTCCCTTTTCTAGAGTCCTTTTAAAATATTTTCCCCCTTGGGTCTCTTTACATAGATTTAAATATAGTGGTCTACTTAGCAGCTCCCCATGATCCTAGGACTTTAACCATTTACTTCTGATAATACTTCTTTGTGAAAAATAGTAATGTTCAAGGACAGAAAGTTTTTTTACATTTTTTAATACAAAATTAACAAGGTTTTCAAAATAGAAATGTAAAATGGTTTTATCCCCAAAATGTAGGATCTTAGTTACATAGATTGAATCATATGTTTGTAATAGTGTAAAAATATATTATGATCACATAGTCATCTTTATTAACTCATTGATTAAACAGGTACTACAATATTAATGATTGGATCACTATATTGAACTATTTTAATTAGAAGTAATTTATAGGCAACACTTGTTTTCCTTTCATTATTATAGCAGTTAAAAAGCTTTCAGAAAGTTCATAATGAATAGTGTGGTTCTAAATATATAAAATGCACAATGTTACATCACCATAGTATCTTTTTCTTTGGGAATTAGTATCTACAGTTACTAAACTAAGAATGAAATGTGTAGTATGTGTAGCATATCACAATTCAATTCAAGCATAAGCACATTTTAGGAAAAGAAGAATTGGTGTTTCACACCAGTTGGAAAAAAAGAAGCTGTGTTCTTCAAATAGAGTAAAAAGATTTGGTTAAGAAGATAAATACCAACCCTATTTACATATTTGTAAACTGAATAGCTTAAACTTTTAAACTGAATTAGCTACCTATATACAGTTTTAAGAGCTCATTATTTACATGATCTTATTAGAGCTTTGTATCATCCCTGTGAAACAGAGTGGTTGGAGTCCCTATATTTATAGGTAAGAAAACTGAGTCAAGGAGATTAAATAACTTCTGGGAAAAGGCTGTTCTGATTTAAAAATTCTTTTTCGAAAAAATTGTATGATCAAATTGTGAAATGTCTAGACTGTTAAACTATATCAGTCTTAAACATTATATTTAGTTAGGGAAAATGTCTTATAAAATTTCTGCTCTTCCCATGAATCTAATAATGGGGACCTAATAAAAACTAAGTTGTTACTATTGACTTGACCTACTGTGTGCCAAGTTTTGTACTGGGTATTCTAAATATTGACATCTGATGATTCCATCCTAACAACAGTTGTATAAGAAAATTGTATTCCTATTTCATAGACAATAAATAGGTCAAAACAATGTTAGCAACTTGTACAAATCATGCTGCACAGCTGGTACTGGAAACAAATTCTGTTTTCTCAAAGCTGGGCTCACTCTATTATTCCATGCTGTGAATTTTATTTCCATGTTAATTTAAATTTTTATTTGCCTGAAAGCTTTATTTAATTTCCTCTATGCTCAGATCATGTGAGTTTGTGTTAACCAGCAGCATAATTGATGCACTCAAGATTATTTGATTTACATTTGAGAGCCACTCTGATTACCTCAATCTACAATTAGAAACAAACAATTTTTTCAGAGATGTCGTTTGTGGAAATGCCATATGGAAACAGTTCTGTTGTGATTTCTTCAGCTGCCTAGTCAGAATGTAACTAATTAGAATAAAAAATGTAGTAGAAAGTCTCTCTTTTTGAGGTACCAAATGCTGAGAAAGCTGCCTACATTCTGGTTATAGACAAGCCTATGGTAGTGTCCCTGGGGTTTAGCATAAAGAAGGACGTAAAACCAAAATTGCCCAAATGATTATTCTATACTCTGTTTTTTTCTGTTCATAAAATTAGTTAGATGATCACTGTAGAAAATTCAGAAAATACATATAAGCAAGAGAGAAAGAGAATGAAAACATCGCTAGTCTTGCTAAAATATTGTAGTGCCTAGCTTCTAAGCACTTTCTTTAGGTCTTTCAATTTTTTCCTAAATTACCCAAGTACATGATCGAGCCTATTTTCTGAACTTCAGTAATCATTTTATTTTCTAAAGAGTTTGAATTCTGTTTTTATTCTGTTCCTTTCTTAAACATCTACTATAATCTATTTCAATGAGCAGGGGAGCAGACAATTTGAAATATTTACATTTCATGATGAATCAGCATCTCAAATTTTTACGTAAAAGACAATATATTCTCTATCTGTCCTACAAGTCTGTGTATTTCATATGTAAAAATGTGAGTGTTAGGAAACAGGCTTTACTTCACCTGATTTAAACATTTTTTAAATATTTAAAATGGTAGTTGACGTTCAATGTTCTATCAGTTTCAGCTGTGCAGCATAGCAGTTAGACATTTATGTAACTTATGAGGTGATCCCTCAGCCGGTCCAGTACCCATCGGACACTATACATAGTTATTATAATATTTTTTCCTATATTCCCTATGCTGTACTTCACATCCTCATGACTGTTTTGTAACTGTGGATTTGTACTTCTTAATCCCTTCACCTTTTTCATCCAGCCCCCCCACCTACTTTATCTGATTTAAATATGGAAAAGAGACAATAGTTTGTTATTGAGACTTCTAGGTCACCAATATTCGATTGTCACATTTTTTTTTCACTTCCAAATGTGATTCCAATTTTTTTTTCTGTCATTTCATAAATTCACAGCCCTGTGTTTCTTTCTTTTATTTCTAACTTTTTTAAAAAATTGAGTTTATTAGGTCACAGTCGATAACATAACGATACAGGTTTCAAGTGCCCAATTCTACAACACATCATCTGTACACTGTATTATATGTTAACCCACCCATGTCAAGTCTTCGTCCATCACTATTTATCCCACCATATGCTCTTCCGTTTCCCCTCCCCCTGGCAATCATCACATTGTTGTCCGTGTTTATGAGATTATTTTTCTTTTTTGTCATTTTTTTGTTTAATCCCTCTACCCCTTCACCCAGCATCCCCATCCCTCCATGACAGCTGTCAGCCTGCTCTCTATTTATGAGTCTGTCTCTGTTTTGCTACTTAGTTCATTTTGTTCATTAGATTCCACATATAAGTGAAATCATATGATACTTGTTTTTCTCTGACTGGCTTATTTCACTTAGTATAATGCTCGCCAGGTCCATCCATCCTATTGCAAAAGGTAAGATTTCCTTTTTTTTTTATGGCTGAGTAGTATTCCATTGTGTAAATGTACCACAGCATTTTTATCCACTCACAATGGGCACTTGGGCTGTTTCCCTATCTTTGCTATTGTAAATAACACTGCAGAAAACATAGGAATACATATATTCTTACAAATTGGTGTTTTGGGTTTCTTAGCGTATATTCTGAGAAGTGGGATCACTAGGTTAAAAGGCAGTTTCATTTTTAATTTTTGGAGAAATCTCCATTTGGCTTTCCACAGTGGTTGTGCCAATCTTCATTCCCAACAGCAGTGCGCGAGGGTTCCTTTTCCTCCACACCCTTTCCAACACTGCTGTTTGTTGATTTATTGATGATAGTCTTTCTGAAAGGTATGAGATGATATTTTTTGTGGCTTTAATTTGCATATCTTTGATAATTAGTGACATTGAGCATCATTTCATATGTCTATTGGCTATTTGTATGTCCTCTTTAGAAAAATGTCTATTCAGATCTCTTGCCCATTTTTAAACTAAATTGTTTGTCTTTTTGGTATTGAGTTGTATAAATTTTGGAAATTAAGCCCTTATCAGATGTATCAGCAAATATGTTCTCCCATTCAGTGGGTTGTTTTTTTATTTTGTTGATGGTTTCCTTTGCTGTGCAAAAACTTTTTAGTTTGATGTTGTCCCATATGTTTGTTTTTTTCTTTTGTTTCCCTTGCCTGAGGAGCTGTATCAGAAAAAATATTGCTACAAGAATTTATTTATCAGTTCTAGTAGTTTTTTGGTGGAATCTTTAGAGTCCTCTATGTATATCATGCCATTTGCAAATAAAGACAACTTTACCTCTTCGTTTCCAATTTTGATACCTTATCTTTCTTTCTTTCTTTCTTTCTTTCTTTCTTTCTTTCTTTCTTTCTTTCTTTCTTTCTTTCTTCCTTCCTTCCTTCCTTCCTTCCTTCCTTCCTTCCTTCCTTCCTTCCTTCCTTCCTTCCTTCCTTCCTTCCTTTCTTTCTTGCTTTTTTTTTGTCTAAATGCTATGGCTGGGGCCTCTAGTTCTATATCCAATAAGAATGGTGATAGTGGACATCTTATTCCTGATCTTAAGGAAAATTCTTGTTGTTTTCGCCTATTGAGTAAGATGTTGGCCACGTATTGCCTTTATTACTTTGAAGTATGTTCCCTCTGTTCCCACATTGCTAAGAGCTTTTTCTTTTTTTAATCATAAATGAATGCTGGATTTGGTCAAATGCTTTTTATACACCTACTGATATGACCATATACTTTTTATCTTTCATTTTGTTTTTGTGGTGTATCACATTTATTGATTTGCGGATGTTGTACTAACCTTGTATTTCTGCAATAACTTCCACTCATCATGGTGTATAACCTCTTTTATGTATTGCTGTATCTGCTTTGCTAATATTTTGTTGAGCATTTTAATATCTATATTCACCAGGAATATTGGTCTATAATTTTCTTTCTTTTTAGTGTCATTCAGCCACCCCTATGTCTTTTGATTGGAGCATGTAAACTATTTATATCTTTAACATATTTTGCAATAGTGGTTTGGTGCTAAAAAAAGAAAAACTTTTTTTCTGGAAAATTTATTATTTCTCCTTTAATTTTAAATGATAGCTTTGTTAGGTAAGGTAGTATTGGTTGCAAGTCCTTCCTTTTCATCTCTTTGAATGTTTCACGTGAATCCTTTCTGACCTGAAATGTTTCCTTTGAGAAATAAGCTGACAGTTTTATGGGAGCACCCTTGTAGGTAACTAACTGCTTTTCCTTCACTGTTTTTAAGATTCTCCCTTTGGGCCCTGGCTGGTTGGCTCAGCGGTAGAGCATCGGCCTGGCATGCGGGGGACCCGGGTTCGATTCCCGGCCAGGGCACATAGGAGAAGCAGGGCACATAGGAGAAGCGCCCATTTGCTTCTCCACCACCCCCTCCTTCCTCTCTGTCTCTCTCTTCCCCTCCCGCAGCCAAGGCTCCATTGGAGCAAGGATGGCCCGGGCGCTGGGGATGGCTCCTTGGCCTCTGCCCCAGGCGCTAGAGTGGCTCTGGTCGCGGCAGAGCGACGCCCCGGAGGGGCAGAGCATCGCCCCCTGGTGGGCAGAGTGTTGCCCCTGGTGGGCGTGCCGGGTGGATCCCGGTGGGGCACATGCGGGAGTCTGTCTCTCCCCGTTTCCAGCTTCAGAAAAATAAAAATAAAAAAATAAAAAATTCTCCCTTTGTCTTTAACTTTTGCCATTTTAATTATGATGTGCCTTGGTGTGGGTTTCTTTGGGTCCATCTTGTTCGGAACTCTCTGTGCTTTCTGGACTTGTGTGTCTTTCTCTGTCACCAGGTTGGGAATTTTTTGATCATTATTTCTTCAAATAAGTTTTTTTTTTTTTTGTATTTTTTTTTTTTCTGAAGCTGGAAACGGGGAGAGACAGTCAGACTCCCGCATGCGCCTGACAGGGATCCACCAGGCACACCCACCAGGGGCGAAGTTCTGCCCACCAGGGGGCGATGCTCTGCCCCTCTGGGGCGTCACTCTGCAGCGACCAGAGCCATTCTAGCGCCTGGGGCAGAGGCCAAGGAGCCATCCCCAGCGCCCGGCCATCCTTGCTCCAATGGAGCCTTGGCTGCGGGAGGGGAAGAGAGAGACAGAGAGGAAGGAGGGGGGGGGCGGAAAAGCAAATGGGCGCTTCTCCTATGTGCTCTGGCCGGAATCGAACCCAGTTCCCCTGCATGCCAGGCCGACACTCTACCGCTGAGCCAACCGGCCAGGGCCCAAATAAGTTCTTGATCCCTTGCTCTCTCGTCTTCTTCTGGTACCCCTATGATATGGATGTTGTTACATTTCCTGTTGTTCCAAAGATCCCTTAAACTATCCTCATTCTTTACAATTTTTTTTTCTGCTCTGATCAGGTGATTTTTTTCTACTCTGTCTCTGAAATCACTGATTTGATCCTCTGCTTCATCCAACCTGTTTATTCCTCCCAGTATATTCTTGATGTCAGATATTGTATTCTTTATTTCGGACTGGTTCTTTCTTATGCTTGCTATCTCTTTTTTAAGTTCTCACATTGTTCCTTGAGAATCCCTATAACCATTACTTTAAAATCCATAAAAATATAAAACACTTCATGAATTTATGTGTTATCCTTGCACAGGAGCCATGCGAATCTTCTCTGTGTTGTTCAAATTTATTTTTTTTTGTATTTTTCTGAAGCTAGAAACGGGGAGAGACAGACAGACTCCTGCATGTGCCCAACCGGGATCCACCCAGCGTGCCCACCAGGGGGCGACGCTCTGCCCACCAGGGGGCTATGCTCTGCCGCGACCAGAGCCACTCTAGCGCCTGGGGCAGAGGCCAAGGAGCCATCCCCAGCGCCCGGGCCATCTTTGCTCCAATGGAGCCTTGGCTGCAGGAGGGGAAGAGAGACAGAGAGGAAGGAGGGGGGGTGGAGAAGCAAATGGGCACTTCTCCTATGTGCCTTGGCCGGGAATCGAACCCGGGTCCCCCACACGCCAGGCCGACGCTCTACCGCTGAGCCAACTGGCCAGGGCCTTGTTCATATTTTAAGATATGTGCTGCTGAAGCAAGCACTTATTTCTTCCTTCCTTCCTTCTTTCCTTCTTTCCTCTCTCTCTCTCTCTCTCTCTCTCTCTCTCTCTCCCTTCCCTCTCTCCTCCCTCCCTCCCTCCCTCTTTCTTTCTTTCTTTTTTTTTTTTTTTTTGTATTTTTCTGAAGCTGGAAACCGGGATAGACAGTCAGACAGACTCCTGCTTGCGCCCGACCGGGATCCACCCGGCACGCCCACCAGGGGCCTATGCTCTGCCCCTCCGGGGAGTCGCTCTGTTGCGACCAGAGCCACTCTAGCGCCTGGGGCAGAGGCCAAGGAGCCATCCCCAGCGCCAGGGCCATCTTTGCTCCAATGGAGCCTCGCTGCGGGAGGGGAAGAGAGAGACAGAGAGGAAGGAGAGGGGGAGGGGTGGAGAAGCAGATGGGTGCTTCTCCTGTGTGCCCTGGCCGGGAATCGCCTGCCTTCCTTCCTTCCTTCCTTCCTTCCTTCCTTCCTTCCTTCCTTCCTTCCTTCCTTCCTTTTTTCCTTCCCTCCTTCCCTCCTTCCCTCCTTCCCTCCTTCCTTCCTTCCTTCCTTCCTTCCTTCCTTCCTTCCTTCCTTCCTTCCTTCTTTCCTTCCTTCCTTCCTTTCTTCCCTTCCTTCCCTTCCTTCCCTTCCTTCCCTCCTTTCCTTCCTTTCCTTCCTTTCTTTCTTTCTTTCTTTCTTTCTTTCTTTCTTTCTTTCTTTCTTTCTTTCTTTCATGAGAGGAGCGTAGAAAGAGAGACAGACTCCTGCATTCACCCCGACTGGGATTCACCCAGCAACCCCCATCTGGGGACAATGCTCTGCCCATCTGGGGCTGCTCACAACTGAGCTATTTTTAGCATCTGAGGCAGAGGCTCAACAGAGCCATCCTCAGTGCCTGGGGCTGATGTGCTTGAACCAATTGAGCCATGGTTGCAGGAGGAGAAGAGAGAGAGAGAAAGAGAAGGGGGAGGGAGGAGAAGCAGGTGGTCACTTCTCTTGTGTGCCCTTACAGGGAACTGAACCTGGAACATTCACAGGCTGGGCCAACACTCTATCACTGAACCAGCTGGCCAGGGCCATCTTTCTTTCTTTCTTTCTTTTTCTTTTTAAGACAAATGGTTTCCTTCAACTTTGGCCAAAGCAAAGGTTGATCTCAGGTATGAGGAGCAAGGTGATAACACCTTTCTGCAAACAGTAAAAGGAAATGCCCTTGAAGATAGAAAATGCACCGAAATGGAGAAGTTTAGATTAGATAATACCAAGGATTTCTATTCAATATGGTTGCTAGGTCTCTTAACTAACTTGTGTGGAACAGTATTTTCAACTCTAGAATCACCTGAATGGCTTTAAAAAGTACTAATGCCTAGTTCCTTCTCCTAAAGATTTGAATGTAAGTGGTCTGGGAAGGCCTGGACATTGGAATTTTATTTTTTTATTTATTTAATTTTTGTGTGTGTGACAGAGACAGTGGAAGGGACAGATAGGAACAGACAGACAGGAAGGGAGAGAGATGAGAAGCACCAATTCTTCATTGCGACACCTTAGTTGTTCATTGATTGCTTTCTTATATGTGCCCTGGTCGAGGGGCTATAGCAGACTGAGTGACCCCTTGCTCAAGCCAGTAACCTTGGGCTTAAACTGGTGAGCTTTGCTCAAACCAGATGAGCCTGCGCTCAAGCCAGCGACCTTAGGGTTTCAAACCTGAGTTCTCCATGTCCCAGTCCGATGCTCTATTCACTGCACCACCGCCTGGTCAGGCTGGACATTGGAATTTTTAAAAGTTCCCCAGGTGATTCTAGTGCAGTCAGGTTTGAGAACCATTATTTTAGAAGATGCCATATATATCCACCTGTGTGATAAACATAGGGCGTACTTCCTGCCTGAAGACTAATAATAATTAACATACCTTAGGCTCTTTTAGTGCAGGGACACCATATACAGACATGGAGTTATACGTCCCACAAGGGTGGCTGGGAGAGAGGATAAATAGGTGCTGAAATCCAGCCCACTCTTTACTCAGGAGGCAAGGTGCACTCTAACTCTGGGCTATATCACCCAGCACCTTTTCTAACTTATCCAGAGATACTGTGCAGTCCAGTCTGACACTACATCTGTGTTTGTGTCCTTTTGCACTACAAGGAGGCTCATTGCCTTGCCACTGAACTATTTCTGACTTTAACTTTTTCACTAGTTCCAAACCACTAGGTTCTTTAAAATTAATATTTTCCATTTTTTGTCTTGAAAAGAGCACATTAGATGTGGCCGACACAGCATGGGAAAAAGATCTGCAAATTCTAATCCATTGACGTTTTTGTAATAAATAAGTCTTTAGCCACCTGGAATTAGATTATTTTGGAGATTATGAATTAGCAGTAAAAGTGAGAAACCTCTAGAAAGACCACTTTATAATGGTGCCATCTCAGGGCTAACTATGTAGTTAGCTGCCATGTTTAGAATATCATGATAATAAACCAGGTTTATCATTTCAATTATTCCAGTGTCGCAGACTGAACTCTGTTGCCAATCAGTTTATTCTTTAGTATAAGTTAAAATGAAGTCAGGATACCCCATACCCATCACAATTACTGGAAAAACATGTATAGGACCAGATGGAAATACATTTAACAAATGTTAGCTCCATTATAACTAGAAAGATAATCACTACTAACCTGTAGAAAGTACATCCAGATGTATTTTTGTTATGTGATAGGGACCATAGTCAATATGATATGAACCTATAATTATGTGGTTTTTCAAGAGCTTCAACAAGATACTAAAGTTTTGCTAAGAAACGAAAAAAACAACTCTGATCCCACCAACCTGATTCATCTGATTGGCAATCTGTATGTTAAAGGGTTCAAATTTCACCTTCAGTGTGAATCTATTAGTTTGGAAAGCCCACTCCAGCAACACGGGAATTTCCAAACATGTGTTTCTGTGCAAAATAAATCACTTGATGGGAAACAGAAAATCACAAATACAGGCTGTTTTTGTTAATTACAATTAGAGTTACAACTAAAATGGGGAGAGCAGGGTTTCATTTTAAAAAAATTTTTTTTTATTCATTTTAGAGAGGAGAGGGGGAGAGAGAGAGAGAGAGAGAGAGAGAGGAGAGAGAGATAGGGGGGAGGAGCTGGAAGCATCAACTCCCATATGTGCCTTGACCAGGCAAGCCCAGGGTTTCGAACCGGCGACCTCAGCATTTCCAGGTCGACGCTTTATCCACTGCGCCACCACAGGTCAGGCCAGGGTTTCATTTTAAACAAGATTTGTATACTATACTGAGCATAATGAAATACTAGAAAAGTTTAAATTGTCATCGGTCTTCTCTGCACTGAAGGGGGTAAGTATCCCAGGAGCAGTCTGATCCCATCTTAAAATCAGTGCTACTTAGAAAAAGCAGTTTTTATGTGGTTAATATTAGCACAGATCCTTTGCTGCCTGCCTGCTTCCTAGCAACCTGAAGCAGATATTCTGCTTGCCAATCTGCTTTTGGTAAAAAATAAGAACAGAAAACCCAGTGAATTTGCCAATCGCCCTGAAGAGGTGGGGGATGCATGCAATAAGCTGCATGCTGATTTTGTGAGTCCAGCATGCAATTTATGCTGCCAACCCTCTGACCTTGCTGCACTTTCTGCTACAGGCCAGGGAAGATGTGATCCACATGCTGAAGACGGAGAAAACCAAGCCTGAGGTTCTGGAGGCTCATTATGGGTCCGCGGAGCCGGAGAAAGTGCTGCGAGTCCTACACCGAGACGCCATCCTCGCCCAGGAGAAATCCATAGGAGAAGATGTCTATGAGAAACCAATTTCAGAGGTGAGACTATGATACCAGCAATCCCCTCGGAAGGGAACCTTAGAGTGGTATCTGAACTATATCTCCACAGGCTTCCATTTTACATGCTTTAACATGTTCTTTCAAAGGCAACATTTTTTTTTTTGGTATACTAATATAGAATTAAACTAATGAAATAGTTCATGAATTATTGCAGACCCATGTTAATGACAAGAATTTTAGAAGCATTTCCCTGAATATACTTAGAGCCTGAAATGTATGTCTCATGTGATCCTGATAGTTACGTGCTCTTGCAGTGTTATTCTTTCATTGTTCTTAGAGATTGTGTGTGTAAAATTTGCAGCACTAAAAATAGAAAAAAATTGAAGTGTTTATCAGTTTTAGCATTGAGTCATCAAGGGTTATTATCAAATTGAGTTTGATAATAACCTAAAATTAAATTGAGTTTATTATTGATATTTATGGTTATATTTCTGTTCTTTTTTTAAAATTTATTCATTTTAGAGAGGAGAGGGAGAGACAGAGAGAGAGAGAGAAGGGGGGGAGGAGCTGGAAGCATCAACTCCCATATGTGCCTTGACCAGGCAAGGCCAGGGTTTCAAACCGGCGACCTCAGCATTTCCAGGTCGATGCTTTATCCACTGCGCCACCGCAGCTCAGGCCTATATTTATGGTTATAAAGCCACTGTGCTTTGGTATCTTTAACAACTCTGTGATAATTAAAATGATCTCATGTGAGTTTAGCTAAAATACATTGGTGGTGGCAAAATCCCAGTGAAATGCTTAAGGCAATTCTTTAAGATGAAATTAAATCTAATAAGGTTATATATAAGAATTTTACATGAGATTGAATTAAGAACTCTTGACTATTGTTATTAATTATCCATTATGCTACATGTTAAAAATGCTCTCGCATTGTATTAGAAGCTGAATTAGGGAAATAGTTGATGATTGTAGCCATAATGACACCAGAATTCAAATTAAAAAAGTTCATAGATGTGAATTTAGTATCATAAATGAAAAAGAACACGGAAATTTAAACTCTGAAGCAATTTATTATAATTTAACTTAGTCAAGTCTTTGCACAGCCAGTGTAACAGATTGCAAGAAAGGTCTTTTTATTTTTACAGTATTCACAACAGATAGAAGGTCCTATAATTTTCTGTTTTCTGCAACAAGGACTAAGTGAAGATCTGTTCTCATCTTTTCCTAAAATGCAGAGATGTTTGAATAAGATACAGTCCAGGAGTAAAAGACATTAGAAGTCAAAATATCAGTTTTATGTTATTATTATAATCACCTGGATTGAAGAACTCAGCTTGGATAAATAGTATTATTAGAGCTTATTAATTCTTTTCTCCCCTCAAAAGAGAGGTAGGTCTGCAGAGCACACACACTTACCCAGAATCACTGCCTCTAGTGCACTAAGTTTTATGGACAGTACACAAAGAAAGAAGTTTCTGACCTACCTTCAGAAAATAGACCTAAACCAAATGTTTCTGCCTCATGGACAGAAGAGCAGGACAGAACACACCTACTCTGTGGGTTGTCTTTTTGGAACTGGCTTAGCTGGGCATGATTCTTGGTTCCTTACCTTCCCCAATGCTGCCAAAATAGTGAAGTACTGCTTTACGAGAGAAATAGGATGCTAGAAGGAGAAAATATTTATCTTCTACCATCAGACCATTTTTGGTCTCTGAAGCCTTTGGGCTTCATGACAATCAAATTCATGTTACCCAGGAGTAGGAGTCCTATTTCCAACTTCAAGACACAAAAATCTGAATACATCACTCTTCCATTATCCTCCTGCGACTATGAGCAGATAGTGTAGCTCTTTTTCCTTTCTTTTTATTCTTTTCCAAGTGAGAGGAGGGGAGATAGAGAGACAGACTCCCACATGAACCCTGACCAGGATCCACCTGGCAACCCCTGTCTAGGGCCAATGCTCTGCCCGTCTGGGGCCATGCTTGCAACCAAGCTATTTTTAGCACCTGAGGAGGAGGCTCAATGGAGCCATCCTCAGTGCCCCAGGCTGATGAGCTCAAACCAATCGAGCCATGGCTGCCAAGGGGAAGAGAGAGAGAGAGTTGTGAGAGGGGGAGGGGTGCAGAAGCAAACGGTCTCTTCTTCTGTGTGCCCTGACTGAAAATTTAACTCAGGACATCCACATGCCAGGCTGACACTCTTCCATTGAGCCAACCAGCCAGGGTGATAGTCTAGCTGTTGTTCCTAGAAGCCATGCTATACCTCAAGCCAAAAAAAATTGCTGTCCTTTCAAATATCCATACCAAATTATGACCAGCTAGGCTACTCAATTGAACTCACTAGAAGTTAAACTGTGAAATTAATATGAAGGACCCACCCTACCCCTTGCCAAATATCTGGAGAGAAATTAAGAAGCAAATATTAAATCTTCCTGAGCTTTAGAGATACCAAAATTCATAATTCTTAAGCAAACTCCCAAAGAAATTAGACTTCAAAGAATTATTAAGACATTCAATTTTATTAGTATCAACCTCACATACATAAATTTTAACAATTCAAGAAAATCCCCAGCTCCAAGGTCATTTTCTCTCAAACAAAATAATATTCCTTGGGGCCCTAGACCTCGGTGCCACATAAACCCTTGTTACTCTTACCAAGACCAAACCGGAGGCATTAGGGCATGCCTAAGGGAAAGAGGGCAGGTAGAGAAAATCGTCAGCTACAATAAAGTTCCAGTCAGTCGAGGGCAGTTGTCCACATCAGACAGAGACTGTCACCATCAAAAGGTTAATAATTATGGGATATGACAAACCCTATGTTGGGTGGAGGAATCTGTTTGCATGTACTATCCTTGCCCTCAGTGAGTGGCATTTGAAATATATCTTTTTGTGAAGTTTAGGGATTTGCAGTGGTGATATCTTCTGGGCCTAGATCTTATTTTAGGTGTTCTGCTTTTCCACCTACATATTTACCACCTGTTTAATTGTTTTCTTTTTCATCCCTTATGCCCAGGCCTAGGAGACCCATCTGTTACCAATGGTTTTCCTTATTGCCTCCTTATTTCAGGTGGGAAATTACCCCCTTCCCCAGGTGACTCTTCTAAAGCCTGTGTGCCTTGGGACCTAGTGACCATGCCTTATCCAGGTGTTACTATTCTCAGAATTTAGCTTTTCCACATGTTTGAACTTTCTAATCCTTGAGTAACTTGTCTTACTCAAGGCAACAAAAATATTTTCTTTTGTCACAACCTTTCCACAATAAGAAGGCTCAGCTAAGTTTTTTTTGTTTTGTTTTTTGACCAGTTTCTTCAAGTGGTCCCCTTCTTTCTCAATCACTATTTTATGGATCTTAAAGTTTTTTTTATTTGTTTGTTAGCTCCTCCTATCCCTATGCTTTCAGATCCAGAGATTTGGTTTCCTGATACTGCCTTCCATATTCTACATTGTGTGGTCTCCCTCAGTGAGAGAGGCAACATCAAGGAGTTAGGACTCTGCCAAGAGGATCCTTTGTTCAACATAAATTGTATCTACTTTTATGTCCTTGAGTTGGATAATCTTTACTAAAGAGTCTTTCCCATCAAGCCCTATCTATGTTTGGTCTTCTGTATCTGCTGCTATCCTCCTGGAATCCCCTTTTATTTGTCTTACTTTGCCTTCAGACTCTACATCTCTGAGTTTCCTGAGCTGTTCACCCAGGACCCATCTAAATAGTGACACCCAGAAACTCACTACATAATACTTCAGATATGCTACCTTGATCTTCTCAGATTTTAATTCTTAAATCTGTCTATGTTTTATGTGACCAGTTTGAATAGCTTCTGTGGTCCTCAAGACAAGAGCCCCCAATTGATCTCATGAAGGACTATCTGCAGTTTTAAGTGCATTTCCTGGATCCTGACTGACACCCTTTTTGCGGGGGTGAGGGGTCACATTGCTATCTGTACCTCCTCTGATTACTCATTCTGATTCAACAATGACGAAATTATCTCCATTTTTATAGCCCTATCTTTAAGAGCACTTTGATCCATTTCCCTTTTGTGTAAATCCGGTTTGGTCTTTTAAGACCTCATGTTTCCTCTTAAATAGATTTAATTCTCCCTAAATTCCTTAATCCTTCTCCAGTTAGCCTTCTGCTGATTACAGCTAAAATCATTTCCTGAGCTATGATCGTTTTATCTAAAACATACTGAAATTTCTCCTCTTCTAAAGTCCTTGAACTTCTCTACCACACTCTTAGCAAAGTTGGGCCTTTGGCATTATGATGATCCATTCACAATAAAAATATGCAATTGTAGAAGGAACCTTGGATACTTCTTATGGCTGAAAGGCACATATGTATGGCAAACCCAGCAGCAATAGCTCTGATGCTGATGCCCCATGGGGCTACCCCCTTGGCTTTAAGGAGTTGATTGTGGGATTGAGAATGAATTTTAGTCTATAACCATACCACCCTGAACATGCTTGATTTCGTCTGATCTTGGAAGCTAAGCAGGGTCGTACCTCGTTAGTACTTGGATGGGAGCATGAATTTTAAATATGTCTGCTTCAACATATTTAGAGCAGTGGTTTGCCTCTGGGGGAGGGTCAGCAATTTTTCCCACCAGGGCAGATTTGACAATGTCTGGGAATAGTTTTGTCACAACTAGGGGTGATACTACTGACATCTTTAGATGCAGAGGCCAGGGAAGCTGCTAAACATTGTCCAATGAACAGGACAGCACCAAAAAATAATTATTTGGCCTTAAATGTCAGTAGTGCTGAGGTTGCAAACCCATGTACTCCAGTTTGAAAAGGAGAGTAGGATACAGACCTATCAATATTGTTTTGATCCAATTTAACAAATATTTCCTAAACACTTATTTTGTTTCAGGCACTGTGCCTAAAGGGACAGTGTGCACTAGGGACTAAAGAGATGATTAAGGCATGGGCCCTTAAAGATCTTATAGCCTGGCCAGACAAACAGGCACAAAGCCCTGGAATAATATTTGATAAGATCTCTTTTATTTTTTAATTTAATTTAATTTATTTTTTAAAAGATTTTATTTATTGATTTTACAAAGGGTAGGGGAGTGAGAAGTATCTACTCATAGTTGCTTCACTTTAGTTGTTCCTTGCTTGCTTATCACATGCCCTGACCAGGCAAACCCAAGGTTTCAAACTGGCGACCTCAGCATCCTAGGTCGACACTCTATGCCAGGGGTCCCCAAACTACGGCCCGCGGGCCACATGCGGCCCCCTGAGGCCATTTATCCGGCCCCCACCACACTTCCGGAAGGGGCACCTCTTTCATTGGTGGTCAGTGAGAGGAGCATAGTTCCCATTGAAATACTGGTCAGTTTGTTGATTTAAATTTACTTGTTCTTTATTTTAAATGTTATATTTGTTTCCGTTTTGTTTTTTTACTTTAAAATAAGATATGTGCAGTATGCATAGGGATTTGTTCATAGTTTTTTTTATAGCCCGGCCCTCCAATGGTCTGAGGGACAGTGAACTGGCCCCCTGTGTAAAAAGTTTGGGGACCCCTGCTCTATGCACTATGCCACCACAGGCCAGGCAATATATCACCTCTTTTAGTCTGAGATATGTGCTCCCTACAAGTTCTGGAGTCCTCCTTATATTTATTATCTCTTAAAAAGAAGAGGACTGTAGGTCCTTTGTATACTTTTCCTAGAAATGCATTTAACTGCCAACCTTAGAAACAGATTGTGATGATGGTAATTACCTCCCAGGGGAGAGGTTCGGGACACGTGCGTGCTGAGCTCTTCTTTCTCCCGCGATCAGGATGTTATCCTCTTTCTTTCTGACTAGAGGGTTTTGTGCCACCTCATGGAAACAGTGAAGGAGTCTGTTCTCCTGAAAGTTTAGGAACCATGCATGTGTTCAGAATAAAAGGGCCAGAAGACCAGACGTCACTTCAGCCTTATTACTGACTTGTTTATAAAACCAAGTAGCCTAGAGAAAAAGATGGAATGGTGAAAATGGCAGAGCATACCAGACTCTATTTCCTCTCCTTAAGGTAATAAATTACCAGACCAATGTAAACAAATTATTTAGAGTCACATATACAAATAAAGTAAAATATTAAGCTCTTTCCCCCGCTTGCTTACTCAGCTGGACAGACTTGAGGAGAAGCAGAAGGAGACCTACCGGCGCATGCTGGAGCAGCTGCTCCTGGCGGAGAAGTGCCACCGGCGCACGGTGTACGAGCTGGAGAACGAGAAGCACAAGCACACCGACTACATGAACAAGAGCGACGACTTCACCAACCTGCTGGAGCAGGAGCGGGAGAGGTAATGTGCGCCGTGCCACCAGTCACCTCGGCATGCCCGCAGCCCTCCTCTCTGTCCCTCCCATCAGGGGTTGGTGACACCAGCCTAACTCCGATCCCTAAGTGGTTTCTGACCATTGAGAGTGAGACAGACTTTACCTGGAGCTATTAAAGTGAATACGCTTGAAGGCACATATAAGTAAGACTCCACTTTCCCATTACAATGTTGAAAACTATTATAAATATAAAGCTGGAAACCAACCCAGGAAGAATGTATTTGAACTTGATCAATGAAGCACCTACATTTCAAAAGCCTCTCTACTAACTGCCTTCCATTTGAAATAATCTACTTGTTCTCTTTGAGATTGAAATCCACTTACTCAGGAAGGCAAAATGTTAAATTTAACAATTTAAAATGAATCCTATATATTCTTACTACCAGTATAGAAAATCTTAACATTTGATTGTATATAAATTACTTAATGACTAGAACTACCTGCTTAACTTGCTAAGGGTTGAAAACTCTTAAAACAATGTAAAAAAAGCCTGACCTGTAGTGGCACAGTGGATAAAGCGTCGACCTGGAAATTGCTGAGGTCGCTGGTTCAAAACCCTGGGCTTGCCTGGTCAAGGCACATATGGGAGTTGATGCTTCCAGCTCCTCCCCCCTGTCTCTCTCTCCTCTCTAAAATGAATTTTTTTAAAAAGGGTAAAAAAAAGACCAAAACTAAATGGGGTGAGCCTTGCTTATCTATTCTTGTAGGTAGTTTTTCTCCAACCAGGGATTGCCACATTTGAAGTAGACTCCAAATTGACAAGCTCTATACTACCCAGGTTTTTTTTTAGCGTCTTTTTAGCTTTTTCTCTCCTTTTCTTTTCCTTAGCTGAATAGTTATGTCTGTGAATTTCACAATCTTTGAAACCAATGATTTAAATCCTGATGCTTTGAGTTACCAAGCGTGTCTGCTTCTGTGTATAGGACTTGCAAATTAAGAGCCACTCAAGAAAAGCCTCACCAATCCTGGCTTTATTATCTACTTAGTTACCAAAAAGAGATTTGGTTTTCCCAGGTTAGTTTACTTACTAGAAAAAGCTATTGCAACAAGAGAGGAAATAAAAACATGAAACAGAACAGTTTTGTGTTATATTTTGTAAAAAATTATTGGTAATGTTTACTTATTATTGGACTTGGCACACTCCTTGGGGAGGCAAAAATGGAAAAGAGAACAAGGCTGTACATTAGACTCACTTTATGGTTTCTTTAAGCTCGTCTTCTGCTTCTGTAAGGTCAGGTTTTATCAGTTTTATGTTTGAACAAACAGATAGACTTACTTGATATTTTTGGTAACGAAACACTGAAAATAAACTTCATGTCCTCAATCTCTGTGAACTTCCCAACTTAAAATACAGGTATTGCAAACAAGGTTCTAACAACAGTATGGATTACATATATCTACCATAGACACCCCCTGACATGTCGGGGCTGGAATATGGTCAGGTAAAAGAGCAGCATCTTGTTTGATAGCGACTTTTTAAAAGTTCTGAAACCAAGTAATTTTAAAGAACCCTTATATGGATTAATTATCTGATCACTTTGCAAATTACTTCATTTAGAACCAGATATAGCTATCTTTTCTACAATTTTACATCCAAGTTAAATGCCTGATGTGGTAAAAGTTCACTTACAGAGTTGCTGGTTTTAAATGAAGTGTGTGGGTGGCTGTTTCTAGTTTTTTCTTTTTTGCTTTCCTAATTTTTGTGTTCTGTGAGAGTAACTGAAATGATAACACATGGAGAGCTCTAAGGTTCAAACAGTACTCACATCAGTTATACAATGAGCCTATCCCAATGTGTTTATTTACTAACGTCATGTTGATCAACCTTAGATGAACAAGTCCAATCCCATTTTTGGAGTCAATTTTACTAAGACAATTACAACATCCATATTTCATGAGCAGAGTGCTATGTAGAAGGATTTTAAAATGAAAGTAAAATTTAAAAATTTTTCTTAAGATGCCTTTGATACTTTTTGATCAACGTAACTGGGATATGTCACCAAATTTTCATGTTTTAGATAAATATTCACTGAGACCTTCCCTTTGGCTCTCTCTTAAATATCAAACCACTATAAAGTTTTGAAATATATAGTACTTTTTACTAAACAGGTTATACTTTAGTGTTGTATATTTTTTACTGTCAATGTTCTTTCCCCAGATCAATCCCCTGACTTTCTACAAGTAAGTGTGTATGTCAGTGCCACACCCTGACATACTTGTTTTGTTAAATTAAACACCTGCTAGGACTCTGGTAATTAAATTGGCATCTCTGAACGTCTCTGAGATCTGAGGCATCCTCTGTGACTGGCCTGCATTCCCGGGGGGGGGGGGGCAGTGAAACCCTCAGGATTTCCTCAAAGGTCAGGCTAGGGATTCTCGCAGCCCTTTGGAAACTGGCCGGCTAAATCTGCTTTGATTTAAATCCTCTTTTTGATGTAAGCGGTACTAATTGGATCTACATATGGGGGCTGGCAGTTTGCTGACCTCAAGGCTTGCTTTCCTCCCTGGGCCACTGTCGCAGGCGAGCTCCTCCCCACAAGGACCTTGGACTGTGTCCAGGCACCTAGTCCCTCTGGACTCAGCCAGAGCCCAGGTGTGCTGGCAGCCTCTGCTTGGGCGCCATGTGGCCCAACACCTGCAAAAGCTGAGCTGCAGCTAATAAAGAACTGGCATTTCTCAGCACTAGTAGGAGTCCTTGCATAGACTGTTCCAAATCCTTTGTTTGCCTTCTTTGTTTTTCACTCTCTTTCCCTTCTCCGGAAAAGTACCATTTGTGAGAAAACAAACAAAAACAAAAAACAAAAGGAGGGGGGAGAGAAGGAGAGGAAAAGCGCCAAGAACTTTCCTTCGGAAACATTTATCTTTGTTTTCTCTGAGAGCAGGAGTACAGGAAGGAAGTGAGGCTTGAGATAAGCCTAAGTGGTTTGCTTCTTATAATCCCCCAGCCTCTCCCACTGGGTGTGTAAGTCTGCAGGCTGTCCGCATCCCAGACAGCTTTGCCTTTGGTGGTGGTAAGATGATGGGGGAAGGGGTGCAGAGCCAGGGGACTCCACCGGAGGTGGCATCTAGGCTCCGTTCTCTATAATTATCCTGCTCTGTAAGCGGTTCTTACTTCTGAAAAAATGGTTAAAGGTAACAAAAAGGGACCCAGGCATAAGGATCAGTAGCAGGTGTTGCTAAGCAATCCGGATTCAGATATTTGATGAAACCAGGAATCTGAGGCTCTAAGCATTGCAAAGGACTTCTGAGATCAGCCTTTGCAAATTCCTCATTCTATGCGTGGAGAAATTGAGGCCCAGATAAATTATGTAGCACAATTAAGATCATAAAACAGGTCAATGGTCTAGCACTTTTATGCAAATGAGTCCCTTGTGCAAAATGGCTTGTTTTCTTTTGTGTGTGTGTGGCCTCCCCACCTCCATGCTCTTATGTCCAAACTATGACACAATCTTAAAAGGCAGATTGGTGGATACTGTGAGATTATAAACACAGAGATATTAGGACCAGTGGTGTCTCTAGACTGTCAAGATAGAAAAAGCCTTGAGACGGCATCTGTTGAAGCCTGGGGACTTCTTTTGGAGCCAAGTTCGACTAGGATACACAATGTTCTGCTTCCGTTGCGTTCTGTTTGAGGTAGTGTTGATGCCAGGCTGGCGATGGTTACGGGAGGGCTACGTGAAGCCTCCCCCAAGCTCCTCTCTCATTACGGCCACTGGCCTAGACCATGCAAGTGTAAAAACTAGAGAAGCAGAACTTATTTTTCACTTTTCAGGAGTTGTTAAATTAATCTTGTATAGAGAAGTCCACAAATTAAGTACCTAAAATGGGCAAAATATTGTTCTGGGCTTCCTTTAGACTGTGATCCCAATTTACTGTTAGGTTTGGGTTCAGGGCTCCTTTAAATCCCAGAGCCCCTTTAAACTCAAATTCCCACACCCAATCTCTCATTAGGGCAACTTCATTAAGCATCTCACTCGCTCAACCTCCCCTTCTCCGTAAGCAACTCCCCTCACCCTGGGAAGGTTCTGGGAAATCTCCTTGGGACAAGGCTATCATCATGAGGGACCTGAGGGTTGAGAAAGGGAGACAGTCTGTGACCAAGGCCACAAACTCCGATATGCTAATCTGAGCATGTCCAGGTGCACCAACCCCATGCCAGTGACTGCCTGCAGCAACTCCTATATCAGACACCCCCTTCCTGCGGCTCTCTGCTGATGTCACTAGGATCTCAGTCCGTCCGTTTTACAGATGTAGAAATAAACATCTTATAAAATTCATCAGGCCTGTGTGTCTCTCCTTTGTCAGGCTTAACATTTTTACCATCATTTGTTGCATATTTACTTTTTTTTAAATAGTCATCTTCTCAAATTAAAAAGAGGGAATAGCATGAAGAACTGCATTGGCTTAACTGGTGTTTTTAATAATTGAGATGAAAATATTCTTCATTGCATTAATTAAGGCTGGGTAAAGAAAAGCTCTTTCTAAGTGCTATATTCTATCTGGTCCATATTTTAAGTCAATTTGATCTTTAAAGGCATAATTCTGGGCACATAAGATCACCTGTAGAGTGTATATTTATTCCTTGTCTGAACTGCAAGACTTGTGATTTTAATCTTAAACTTCACTAGAGCTGCTTCAAGAATGTCAGAATAGAAAGAACAAAGTTTCGTCAAAAAAAAAATGGTCTTGAATTTAAATATATTTGAGGGGACTGAGTGTATATTAAATGATGTGGAGGAGTACTGTCTAAATCTATAATGGTAGATATAGATTTTAAAGGTTTTGGATTCCATAGGCTCAGCTAGGACTGCATAAATAATTACATCATCATATAATATTGCAGTAAGCCTTCCAAGTATAAGACTTTTTTTTTAAGTACAAATCAACATCTCAAGAGAAATCTCTGAACTTGTGAAGCAGAGAATGCAGGAGCAGAAGCTTGAATGGAGGGAAAGCTTTCGAGCCCCGTTTTGGTTTTGTTCAGGTCACTGTGAAGAGGTCGGCGTCTGCCTGGTGGCTCTTGGAACAGGCTGCACAATTACATTTGCCTGTGTGAGGAGAGGACCAGTTAGATAAAGCAAGTTTTAAAAAACTGGCTCTAGTAGCCTGGGATCTTGGAAAATAGTCTTGGCTCACTTTTTAGAAAAAGATTCACATCTGGTTCCTGGGCATAATTTCCTAAAGTTTCTTGGATTTAGATGCCTTATCTCTAAAATATAGCAATGGAATTGACTTTTCTCACTGGTAGTTTGGAGGATCACCATAAAGCATTTTGTGGAAAAAGATTGCTGCTGATGTGCAAATGATCAAGTCTTATCAAGCAGAAATTAATCAATAGATAGAGCATATCAGCAGAAAATAACAGAGCCCTCACTGTGTTAACTCTCTGCGAGATCCTGTCTAACAGCAGAGTTAGCTTTCATTGACCTCCTCAATATGCTGGACACATATACATCTTGTTTCATCCTTATACAACTGTATCATGTATAATTACTATCCCTATTTAGAAAATCAGGCAGGTTACATTCCTTCCACCAGTCATTGCCAAAAGAATCAATGTTTGAACTGAGCTTTTCACTATAAAAAGAGAGAAAGAAATAGCCTGGCCTGTGGTGGTGCAGTGAATAGAGCATTAACCTGGAATGCTGAGGTCTCTGGTTGGAAATGCTGGGCTTGCCCGGTCAAGGCAGATAGAACAAGCAATCAATGAACAACTAAAAATGAGGCGACTATAAATTCATAATTCTCGCTCCCCACTCGCCTCTCTCTCCGCTCCCTGTAAAATCAATAAATAAAATCTTAAAAACACAAAAGAAATAACCTTGGCCCTGGCTGGTTGGCTCAGTGGTAGAGCGTCGGCCTGGTGTGCGGGGGGACCCGAGTTCGATTCCCGGCCAGGGCACATAGGAGAAGCACCCATTTGCTTCTCCACCCCCCCCCCTCTGTCTCTCTCTTCCCCTCCCGCAGCCAAGGCTCCATTGGAGCGGGGATGGCCTGGGCGCTAGGGATAGCTCCTTGGCCTCTGCCCCAGGCGCTGGAGTGGTTCTGGTTGCGGCGGAGCTTCGCCCCTGGTGGGCGTGCCGGGTGGATCCCGGTCGGGCGCATGAGGGAGTCTGTCTGACTGTCTCTCCCCATTTCCAGCTTCAGAAAAATACAAAAAAAAAAAAAAAAAAGAAATAACCTTTTCTACTTCCACATTCTTATCTTCTAATTAAAGTGAACACCTCATTTTCTTAATGTAGGGTGGCAGAAAAGATGACTTGGAAAGTTGGGCAGTGACTTCTTAGACTGCGCAACCATTCTGTTTAGGATGCAAATTCACAGACATGGTCATGAGATATACCTCTTATGGTATCCTACTGACCAGGAAATTTCTGGAAATAGAGTTTATAATAAAGGAGAGGGATTAAAATCCAAGGACTCAATCACAGAAGGAATATGTTTTACATTTGATTTTCTGAAAGAATGTTAGGATTAAACCACACCTTTTAATTCCTCTTACCCTTGCAATGTGCAAATCTTTAACCCTATTAAAAAGTGTAATTGAAATGAAGGAGGCTGAGTTGATGGTATTACCCCTATCACAGAGCTTGGGTGTTTGTGTGGGGGATCGGGTAGGTGAGGATAATGTAAAAAAAGTGATGTTACAGCTTACTTAAAGTGACCAGGCAATCAGTGACTCAAAGCCAGCTTCCTAGGGTTGGGAATTTGAAGTTAAAGGGAAGTTGATTCTCCTAAAAGACCCAGGGTATTAATAAATCTATTATCAGCACTGTGGAACTAGAAGCATGTCACTCATACTTAACCAGGCACTCTGTGGATCATATATAAGTGAGCCCATTAAAAAAATGCTTTGACGTTTATTTCACCAGATCCCACCTGTACAAAAATACTGGGTCTTAAGTAGATGTGACCTTTCCTCCAAACTTCATAGTGCCCTCATTCTCAAGGTCATTGAGTTAGCAGTCTTTGATCTTAGTAATATAACTTTAACAGATATGCCTAGGAAAACAGGTTATCTGATCAACAGTTTTCTGATTAAAGGTTATGATATGAATTAATTAAATTTTACTGTTGTGAAAAATATTTTTCAGATGCATTTAACTTTTCTTTAAATTAGCTTTACTATGCCACAAAATCCAGTTAAGTTATATTTGATGAGTCGGGATCTTATAATGCTGCTGCTTGCTGCTTATAAAACTTCAGAGGCTATTAGTTTATACTTCTATCTAAATGTCAGTTATGGTTGCATTTTTATTGTTGATAGGGATGGTGAAGGCATTTTCCAGATCTTAGGCTTAACCTGAGAATCTTAGTTAATTAGATTCAATGTATTTGGACTTTAAGGACCACACCAACAGAACTTGAACCAGAAAGGGCTTTAATATTATACAAAGGGGTGGAATAATGATCAAAGAAAACTGGATGCAAGAATGGAAAAGTATCGAAAAGAAGGGCTTGAGAGACAATCAACAAGAAATACACTTTAACTGTTTAAGATTTTAATAAGTAAGAATGCCTCAATCCTGTTATTTAATATCCCTTATTCTGTAAAAGTCCTAGGACAATAGAGAATAGTAGTTAGAATTTAAATATCAATATGAGAGGTAAAAAGTGAGAGCCCAGTAGTGGGAAATGGGCAGATTGTCAGTCTCTCTATATCTGAACGAATCATTGAGCTGTTCTTTTCCAGAAAGATTGTCAGACAGTTCCTGAAACTCTAAGGCATCTTCTGAGAGAAATAAAGGAAGTTTCATTAGTACAATTGTCATTCTTTTTGTTGTATGACTCTGTAAATGCTGGTCACAACCAATTAGACCAGAAGTTGACGCTTGTCCAAGACAAAGTTCACAAAGGTCTCAAATGCTAACGCTTCCAGGGTCAAGGCCCTAACTGAATGAAGCAGATCCAACTTTTCAGCACACATTACCTGTGGTAGGGACTGCTAGGCTGGAGAGAGCAAGTTCTGGTTACCAATAAAGTCACGATTCAACTCAGGCTCATTGACCCCATTTTATTATTTCTTTATGACTTAAAAACATTTTCTTTTTCAATTACAGTTTACATTCAATATTATTTTGTATTAGTTTAATATCTATAGTGTAGTGGTTAGGCAATAATATACTTTACAAAGTGATTCCCTGATATTTTAAGCACCCACCTGGCACCATTCTTAGTTATTACAACATTATTAACTATATCCCCCATGCTGTACTTTACATCCCTGTGATTATTTCGTAACTACCAATTCATACTTCTTAATTCCTTTACTTTTTTCTAATCAGCCTCCCCCATACCCTTCTCCTCTGGCAAACAAAAGTCTGTTCTCTACATCTATGAGTCTCTATCTATTTTTTTGTTCATTTACTTTGTTCTTTAGATTCAATATGTAAGTGAAATCATGTGGTATTTGTCTTTCTGTGTCTGACTCATTCCATTTAGTATAATACCCTATAGGTCAATCCATGCTGTCACAAATTGTAAGGTTTCCTTTCTTTTTTATAGCTGAGTAGTATTCCATTGTGTAAATGTACACAACTTTTTTTATCCACTAATCTATTGATGGGCACCTACTGGCAAAAGAAAATAATCAAATGTAATACATACGTATGTATGAAAACACCACATACATGAGAAAGACAGAGACCCTGAATGCAGGAGAGATTCAGAGATAGAAAGGGAACTTGGATTTATCGAGCATCCTGAACTAGACATGAGTTAAGGTACCTTGTGAACTTCAAAGGTCATTGCAGGGTGATAGGAAGAACAGATGCATAGTAAATAGAAGTTTGTCCTGCCTTATAGATAAATCCAAGAGGTTATCTCTGATAATCTCTTATTATGGAGCCAGGCCCCTAATTCAAGTTTTTCTAGGTACTTAAGTGAAGGGAAGAAGTTTCTCTTGAGCCCCAGGCTAAACTTGCCTTTAATTCCAAACAATTTACATATCACAGAGGTACATCTTGGGGTAACTCATTCTGAATCCTCATACCCATCTCTTAGCTAATTAGTCTCTCCTGTGACTAGTCTGTAACCTCTGATAGTAAGAAGAGGGCCCTATGAGGTAGGTTGGCATGAGAATCCTGCCAAAAGTGTGCTCTGTTTGACGGTGACTGACTAACCCATTGAGACACTCTCTTGCAACATATGAAACAGAAAGAAGTATAGACAACAGAAGCCAAGAAAGAAACCAGCAGAGATGTGGAAATACTAAGAATGAAGAATAGCCATATCACAAGGCTGAGGTTTCGATAGACACTGATTTCCAAGGGGATGACAAGCATTACTGTTAGGTTACTAGCACTGTAGGTATATGCTACACAATGATGCCCAATACTCCAATTCTCCCTGGGTTTGTTTGGCCGTAAAGACATTTTTCTGCATTAATTGACCCTGGCATATTTCTTCTAAGAACTCCCGTCATCTTAGGTAACTTGAGTGACTCTGCCCCTTACAACCTTGGAAGCTAAGTAGTCCCATTACAGTTGAATTACTATATAATTATATATGGGCATTTTATTTGCCTATGCTCAGTTATACAAATTTACTCATTGATAATAATTGGATTTTTAACCTAATATTTTTTGTTATCCAGTGACCTGTGCTTATTTGAGCAGCCAGCCAAGAGCAACCGCTGCCTTAAGGAAAAGTTGTCACAGCTGAAGGAGAAAAGTCAAGAGCTTGTCTTTTGGATTTCAGAAGAAAGGATCTAGGTATAGCTTTAGAAAGAGTATGTAATCGAGCAGATACCCTCTCTGCTTTCCCGTTTAGGTAAGATGTTTCTCTGAGACAGAAGCAAGAAAGCAAGAGGGGTCTGTGTGGTGGGAGGAGGTAGTGCAAAAGAGGAGCTTCTGGTCTGAGTGCTTTGGGGTCGGGGATGTGGAGGGAAAGGTGGGGAGTATATAAATCCCAGGTAGGGGTTGTGTGCAGAATTTGAGAGTAGAGAGATAAGTAGTAGAGTCCAAGGGTGGCTTAGTCTGCTTAGGCTGTCATAGCAAAATAAACCGGGTGGCTTAAACAACAGAAATCTATTTTCTCATAGTTCTGGAGACTGAAAGTCCAAGATCAGGGTGTTAGAATGGCTGGGTTCTGGTGAGGCCTCTCTTCCTGGCTTGCAGATGGCCACCTTCTTACTGTGTCCTCACATGGCATTTCCTCCATACATGCACATCGAGAGAGAGAGAGAGAGAGAGAGGGAGAGAGAGAAAGAGAGAGAGAGAAAGAGAGAGCAAGCAGTGGGAAGACTCAGCTGGTTCACACCAGTTCGGCAGAACTGATACCTAAGTTTTTGATGAGTTCAGTGAACCGGTTGTTAAAATGGCGCTTGTAATCAGAGTTCTCTCTAAGGTGGGTGGCTGGGCAGCCTCCCAATGTGGAAATCACAAATTTACATTCCTTATTCTTTTTTAACGTTCATCTGTGCAACAGCGTATTCTAAATGCCCTTAGTGATATTCATTCCATCCATAGGTGAAAAAAATTGCAAGTGAGGACGCCAATCAAGAAGCAATATGGAAATATCTTAAATAACAGTTTTATTGTTTTTTTTTGTCAAGTATTATTTAATATTTTTTCATTGATATTTTAAAACTCTTATAACATAATCTAGTTTTGTGTACCTTTTTTATTGTTTTTATTTAAGTATTAAATGCATGAAATAATAAACTACCTTTTGGTACATCATTTTTTTTATACTTAACCCGGTCATTAGAGCTGAGAACCGGTTGTAAAATTATTTGAATCCCAACACTGAGAGAGAGATTTTACAAGGCTTCTTCTTTCCTCCAATCATATCAGATTAGGACCCTCCCCTTATGACTTCCTTTAACCTTCATCTTCTAAAAGCTGTACCTCCAACTACTGTCACATTGAGGGGTTAGGGCTTTGACCTATCGATTTGGGGAGGACAAAATTCAGTCTATTGCAAAGGGCATGACAAAACTTGTGTTTCTCCCTCTAATAATTCTGGAGAAATAGAGTAAAAAAATTAGTGTCTGATAGCCCTGGCCAGATAGTTCAGTTGGTTAGAGCATTGTCTGGAGTCACAGAGGTTGCTGGTTTGATCCCCAGTCAGGGCACATACAGGAACTGTGTCTCATTCCTACTCTCTCTCTTTCTCTCTTTAAAATAAAAATAAAATAAAATAAAATAAAATAAATTAATGTCTTATATGTCCAGTTGGAGAAAGCATGTCATAATTAAATATTCTGAAACACTAAAAGAATATTTAGATTTTCCCCATATCCCTAGAAAGCCATGGGAATAAATGAGACAGGGCCGGACGAGAGACCAGGACTGTGACCCACTTGGATCAACAACCTGAGCAAATTGACAACTGAGACTAGAGACCCCAGTGTGCCTCTCAGAGGATGCCAGTGTGGAAGGATGATGACTAGATGACCTCCCACCCACCTTCCTCGTGATCCCAGAACTTAGTTCTAACTCCATAATTGGGGTTCTAAAACTCTAGAATTAACTCAGGAGACTGTTTTTGACTCAAGATTCTTTAGATTTACGAAACAGAACTTGACTTGATTGAGCTTAACCAGAATGAACCAAGATAAAGTAATTGGGAGCCCATAAGAGAAATTATAAGATATGCAGAAAAATGAAGATTATTGTATTTCACACGTTTGAAACCCCAGGCTTGCCTGGTCAAGGCACATATGAGAAGCAACTATGAGTTGATGCTTTCCGCTGCTCTGCTCTGCCCCACCCCACCCCTACTTTTCTTTCTCTCTTTCTCTCTTCTCTCTCAAATTAATAAATAATATCTTTTTTAAAAATGGGTCAGCCTGACCAGGCAATGTCACAGTGGATAGAGTGTTTGCCTGGGACGCAGAGGACCCAGGTTCGAAACCCTGAAGTTGAAAGCTTGAGCACAGGCTCACCAGTTTGAGCTTAAGGTCACTAGCTTGAGCATGAGGTCACTGGCTTGAGCATGGGATCATAGATATGACCCCACAGTTGCTGACTTGAGCCCAAAGGTCACTGTCTTGAGCCCAAGGTCACTGGCTTGAGCAAGGGGTCACAGACTCGGCTGTAGCCTCCCAGTCAAGGCACATATGAGAAATCAATGAACAACTAAAGTGCTGCTGTTGTAAAGTACCATTTTGCTGGGATTTTATGTAGAGACACCAAGTCCAAATAAATTTTTAAGGAGTTTTATTAAAAGAAGAGATTTATTAATATGCCAGCCGCATATGGCTAACACGGGGCATAGCTGACCCAAATCGTTCGCACAGACTATAGCCCTGAGGCAGGTTATATACCTTTGATCACACACAGGTTGGCGAGAAAAGGAGGAGGGGAAGAGATGACACAATTCATTAGCAAGCTTATAACATTTGTCTATAGGATTTATAAAAATATTTCTACACATTAAAACTTACAAGGTAATACAATAGCC
The DNA here is from genome assembly GCF_036850995.1 of Saccopteryx leptura. Classification (NCBI taxonomy): domain Eukaryota; kingdom Metazoa; phylum Chordata; class Mammalia; order Chiroptera; family Emballonuridae; genus Saccopteryx; species Saccopteryx leptura. Next base: position 349,589,519 of record NC_089503.1, read on the forward strand.
GAAAATATTGTTCTACATATAAAAAGATATTCCTAAATTTTCTAGTGTTCATTTGCCATTCCTTTGTCTAGAGTAGGGGTAGTCAACCTTTTTATACTGCCTACTTTTGTATCTCTGTTAGTAGTAAAATTTTCTAACCGCCCACTGGTTCCACAGTAATGGTGATTTATAAAGTAGGGAAGTAACTTTATAAAATTTATAAAGCAGAGTTACAGCAAGTTAAAGCATATACTAATAATTACTTACCAAGTACTTTATGTCAGATTTTCGACAAGTTTGGCAGAATCAATCTTTATAAAACAACTTACGATAGTTAAATCTATCTTTTTATTTATACTTTGGTTGCTCTGCTACCTCCCACTATGAAAGCTGGAACACCCACTAGTGAGCGCTAGGGACCAGGTTGACCAGCACTGGTCTAGAGGTATATACATTGATTACATGTTTTCAGGAGGGGAGGGGGAGTCTACATGACGCCAGGGGTTAAGGGTCCCCAATGGCCCATTAAAGAAGGAAAAAAGAGGAGAGGAAAAGATTCGCTTAATCTCTCCCCCCCTCCCCACACCTGGCTAGGTGTTTACCTGTTTCTCACAGAGGTGGGGGAAGGGGGAATCTAAGTCTCCCCAGCACAAAATCTCTTTACAATACAATGCTGTTGTCTATCTTGAGTTGGTGCAAATCACACACAAGTATAAAAATCATATTTACAAAATCTCTCTGTATGCTTAGCCCAAATTATAAAATGCCTTTAAGCTTCCTAGTAAAAGAGATCTTCTACATAGTATGTCTCTGCAAGCTAGGAAGCTTTCACATTTCTTTCTCTTTATTCTCTACAGAATGGAGAGGACAAGAAACCTGACTTTTTCTCCTAAAACATCAATATTAATTTTTCAATTCTTTGGTACCATACCGCACTGCAACTTTGAGTCGATGCTTCTCATCTCTCTCCCTTCTCGTCTCTGTCCAGGACTATCTGTCTCTTTCTCTCTCTCTCAAAAAAAAAAAAATGACAGAACACATTTTATATCTTGAAAAGAATTTAAATCTAAACCCAACATGGACTGACTTATTAAAACAACCTGTGTAATAATTATTCTCTTTTCCCATCAGCTGCATAAAACAAACTGCTTTAAACATGAAAAGAGAACAAAAACAAAAACCGTAGTCTAAACTAAAGAATTGTACTTAATAGTGTACCAAACTGAGGGGTTATCTTAATACATGTATTTTTTCACAGAAACTATTGTGGCTTATTAAGTGGAATACAGATACAAATTCATTCATTTAGAAAGTCTAGTGCAAACTTACTTTATATTTTTTAGATTAAAATTGGTTGTTATTGATGCAGCATATGTATGCAAATAAAAATGCATGTTTATTTTTATTGTTAATCAGAGAGCCCTCAGGAACTAGAGCAGATGGAAAGTTTCAAGAAACACACAATGAAAATCATTAGGAAATAAGAAGGCCAGCTATAATGGTACTTTTGAAGGCAAATTTTTTAAAAATTTATTGATTGATTTTAGTGAGAGGAAGAGAGAGAGAGGGACAGAAACATCAATCTGTTCCTGAATGTGCTCTGAACACGGATCAAACCCACCGCCTTTGCATTTCAGGATGATGCTCTAACCAGCCGAGCTGTCTGACCAGGGCAGCAGGCAAATTTTAAGTCAATAATTACAGCCTTCATATCTACCAAAGTAAAATGCAGTGAATAACTAGAGCTTTGTAGTAATAAATTATAATTTATTTATTCTTTCTGATCAATCAGTACACTGATAGTGTCAATCATGAGTCAGATAATTGCAATGTCAGACAATTGATCAATTCTAATAGGCACTCTGTATGTCAGAAAATACAAAACAAAACCTCATAGATTTTTAAATAATTAATTGAAGCATCAGTGAGCTGCATAAATTCCCGAGAAAACAACTGAATTCAGGTTGCAAAAACAACTAGATTAAAAGTGAAAATTTGCAGCAACTCATTGGGAGGTTTTGGTTCCCAAATTCTAAACTATTTGAATCAAGGTTTTAATTAAACTAGTGGTTTGTTTCAACATCATGGACAAAATCAGGTATTGAAAAGTAATAAGTGAGATTATTTTCCTGAAATGAAAATATTTAGGAATACTGCCCTAAATTGGCAGCCATTTATCACAATAAATGCCAGGCAAACATTATTTTTACACAAATTTATACACCAAGAAAGAGTTAAGAAAGGAAACTCCTGGAAAAAATGTGTTGTGTCTTAGCACCACAGAGAACTCCATTACTCTGATACTTCTCTTTTTTCCAGGATGGAAGAAGGTACTCAGATTAGCATTACAAATCCGGGGCTCCGGGGAGGGAGTTGGAACTTGGGAAAGTGGTGTTTGCAGTGTTTGGAGTTTGCTCCTTTCTGGCTCCTTGACTGAACGTGCACTTTTTTCCAAGAATGCTTGTGTTTGGAAAGTACTTCATGGTGGTGAAAAGTTTGAACAGAAAAGATTAATCAGAGTTTGGGTCTTTCATACGCAATGCATAACATATTCAGCTTTTTTCTTAGATGTGAATTCTTAGCCAAGAAACTATTCAAATAATATTCAGGGGCTGAAATGTAAGCTTCAACAGCAAACAAACTAGAGGTCAACTTGACTTAATCCTAACTTATTCCTTTTAAGTTCAGAAATACTGTGCCTTAAGGGTTTTCTTTATATATATATTTTTTACCTCCTAATATCCAATAAGAGATTACTGAAAATTACTTTATTTTATTCTTAAGTACTTAAGGAAGAACATTTGACCTGAAATGTAAAGGAAACTAGGAACGGTGAACTATGACTGATCCAGATCCATTGTGCTGTTAGAAGGGGAAGGCTTTGGCCTACCTAATCTTGTCATTTATTACACTGTCACCAAATCTTATATTCCAATCTTTGAAGTGTTCTTACTTTGCCCACTTATCTACACCCACCACCACTCCCTCCAATACTTTCTGATGTGCTCAGCTTTGCGATGTTCACAGATTTGTCTAACTTCTGGCATCTGTAACATATGAGAAGTTCTAGATTATATCTCCCCCAAGGAAGGAGGCATCATTGTGTACAGAACTACTGCCCAAACTTAATCCAAATCTCTAGGGAGATCCTGAAAGAATGTTCTTCAGCCCCAAGTAAGGAACGCAAGTAGAGTGCGTCTGGCATATCCTATGACTTTCTTCTTGCTTATTCACTCAAAGCCCTCCAATACATCCACTTCTCACAGTTCTGGGACATAATTTCTACTGCTGCTGCAAAAAATGTCTTCTGGGATGAATGTACATTGAATTGGCAACACCAGTGATCGTGCACACACTGAGAAACTTCCCACTTGCCATATGTTGAACTAGATCTTTCTCAGAAATGTTCAAGAAACATGTCCTCTGTGTCTCTTCTTTTCCTGATTAATTTGAATAAGGAACAATTGTCAGAATACTTGATTTTAAGAGCCACTTGTTCAGGTCATGATGTTCTGTGGCAATCAGTTGTTTATAAGATGATGTGATCCTGGACACTGTGGATCCAGCACTCTAAGAAGTTATGATTGTCTAGAACAGGGGTCCCCAAACTACGGCCCCGCGGGCCACATGCAGCCCCCTGAGGCCATTTATCCGCCCCCCCCCCCACGCACACCCGGAAGGGGCACCACTTTCATTGGTGGTCAGTGAGAGGAGCATAGTTCCCATTGAAATACTGGTCAGTTTGTTGATTTAAATTTACTTGTTCTCTATTTTAAATATTGTATTCATTCCCATTTTGTTTTTTTACTTTAAAATAAGATATGTGTAGTGTGCATAGGGATTTGTTCATAGTTTTTTTATAGTCCGGCCCTCCAACGGTCTGAGGGACAGTGAACTGGCCCCCTGTGTAAAAAGTTTGGGGACCCCTGGTCTAGAAGAACCCCACCAGCAATGGGTTTAAGACATGGCTTGGTAACCTGTAATCACAATAATACTTTCCATGTGCATTCTGTTACATTGGAGAACCCATTTCAGTTAATATATACCGTATTTCCCCATGTATAAGTCGCACCTTAGTTTTGGGGCCAGAAATTTGAAAAAAAAAAGTATTACACAAAATTATTGAACTCAAGTTTTATTCATCATAAAATTCATATAACTCCTCATCACTGGCAAAACTCCCATCCATAATTAGCTTGTCCTCATCTGTGTCTGATGATGAATCACTATCTTCAACAATAAGCACAAAAACAAGTGCAAAAAAGTGGGAAATGCAAGTAAAAAAATCTACAACCACTGTATAAGAAGCACCCAGTTTTTAGACTCTAAATTTTTTGAAAAAAAGTGTGTCTTATACATGGGGAAATATGGTATTAAAAAGTTTGAGAGGAGAGCCTCCATTTGATTATATGTCATTCATAGAAAAGAAAATTACTAATACTTTTTTTCTTCTTTTCCAAGTGAAAAGAAGGGAGACAGAGAGACAGACTTCCGCATGCACTCCGACTGGGATCAACCCGGCAACCCCTATCTGGGGCCTATGCTCTGCCCATCTGGGGCTATGCTCACAACTGAGCTATCTGTAGTGCCTGAGGTGGAGGCTCCACAGAGTCATCCTTAGCACCCTGGGCTGATGTGCTCAAACTAATGGAGTCATGATTGTGGGAAGGGAAGAGGCAGAGAGAGAGAGAGGGACAAAGAGAGAGAGAAGGGGCAGGGGGAGGGGTGGAGAAGCAGATGGTTGCTTCTCCTGTGTGTCCTGACCAGGAATTGAACCCAGGACATCCACACACTGGGCCGATGTCTACCACTGAGCCAACTGGCCAGGGAAATTTATTAATATTTTTTAAATAAAAATATTTATTTAGTTCACTGAGTAAATAGTAATTGAGTGGGTGTCTATAGTTGACCAGTCCATTTAAATGTTTACTAGATTTCTCAAACTAAAATGTCTAAAACAGAACTCTTGCTTACTTTCTGCAAATATGTTTTTCTCCATTGTGCCCATCTCCATTAATGGTACTTCTATCTAATCATTCATTCTAAAAGACTAGCAGCTATCCTTAATCCTTCTTTTTCTCAACCTTCCAAATGTATCCACCAGTAAGTTGTATTGATTCTGCTTTTAACTTATATCTGGAATTTGTCCATTTCTCTCCAGAACCATTGCCACTGCCCTAATCCAAGATAAAGTCATATCCAACCTACCATCACATTGCTTTTCTAGGCTACTACAATAGCTTTTAGACATCTTGTTTCTACTCTTGTCCTCCCTGCCCCCAAATACATTCTCTACATATTAAGTCATGTAATCAAATCCTTCAGAACAAAATTAAATTCCTTACCAAAGTGTGGCAAATGTAGCCAAGTCAAGTTGCTGTTTTCCAATTTTCATATTTTATTGGAAGATATTGATAACTCATGAAAAATGATACAGCATGATGAGAACAAGTCTCCAGCTGAATTTCACCACACATACAGTAATGAACAGCAGTACTTGTAAGCTTGGTGACATTTTAAGCCCCCTGTCCTTTGGAAACACTAACAAGTTCCCAGTGTGAAAGGTTCAATCAGGAAATGCAGCAACATTCTAGCTACAGGACCAGCTGATTTTCTGGTTAAATTAGGTGATAGAATTTGCTGCTAAGTTTGGGGCAAAGAACCAAATGGAGACCTGGATCTAAACCAACACTTTTTTTGAGAGAGAGAAGGAGAAAGAGAAAGAGAGGGAGGGAGAGAGAGAGAGAGAGAGAGAGAGAGAGAGAGAGAGAAGAAAGTAGATAGAAAAGGGGAGGGGAGAAATGAGAAGCATCAACTCTTAGTTACTTCAGTTCAGTTGTTTCATTGTTTGCTTCTCATACATGCCTCGATTGAGGGGTTCAAGCCAAACCAGTGATCCCTTGCTCAAGCCAGAGACCTTGGGATTCAAGCCAGGAACCTTGGGCTTCAAACCAGCGACCTTTGGGTTCAAGTCAGCAACCTTGGTATTATGCTGATGATCCTGTGCACAAGCCAGTGACCCCGCACTTAAGATGTCAAGCCCACTCTCAACCCACAAACCCATACTCAACCCACAAGCCCACACTCAACCCACAAGCCCGCGCTCAACCCACAAGCCCACGCTCAAGCCAGCGACCTCAGGGTTTCAAACCGGAAACCTCAGTGTTCCGGGTCAGTGCTCTCTGTGCCACCACTGATCAGGCCCATTCTCCTTAATAACATGGTTTTATTTTGTCTCTATCAAAATTAAGCCACAAATTTGTATTGTTGCAAAATGCCTACCATCATCAAAATGAATAAACTGTGCGCAAATTAATTATTTATTCGGGGACGACTGTGTCAGTCTATGGCCTTAACTTATTTAATTTCTATAACAACCTTACAAGTTCAAATCCATATATAGCTGAGTAAACTGAAGTCAAAGGAACTATAAAACATCTGCTTGGTTATCTACCCAGTAGGTGCCAAGCCAAGATTCAATCTTGGGCCTATCAATTGCCAAGAAGCCCTTCCCCAAACTAGTGTAGCATTGCACACCACAAACAAGTGGTGACAGCAGTTTCTTCCTGTATTTCAGTTTTTTTGCATCCATATTAAAATAGCTAGGAAAAAAATCCCTCCAAAAAACCCTCCAGAATTCAAAACTGACAACTAATTAGTTCAGTATCTAATTTTACCTTAATCATGAAAGTTGCTTAATATAATTTTACCAGCATAATTCAATCATCAGAACATATTGAGAAGTGCAACCTTAAAACATACACTGATTATGTTTTAAGAAGATAGACATGTTCTTAAAGCAAAAGGAATGAATTAACATTAGAAATATAGGAAGGCAATTATCTTTAATTCATTTTCCTTCATACTTTTCTTTGCCATAGCATAGTAGCTTATATTTATGTAATATAAAAGTGTCTGAGGACTTCAAAATGCTCTCCAAATATTTAATTCTGTGAACTTTAAAGTTATTTTGACTAACTTATTTGATATTATGCTTTTATTCTCTAATTAAAATGGCATTTTTTTAACATAAGTGATGTGTTATATGCATATAGAGAAAGTTATACAGGAACTTTTAAAGTTACCTCATGGCTTTTTACTGAGTTATCACTCATGGTCTCATTCAGCAAAGAGAGAAGGAAACAAGGTAAAACAAGAAAGAGTGGAAAGAAAACTAATTTGAAAGTGATAGAAGATTTTGAGAACACTTGTATGAATGATGATGTAGACATTCCTCGAAATTTGGCTGAATGTGTTTACCTGCTTTGCTTGTGCAGACTGCACTTTTTTTTTTTCTATTTCAAAACACTTTCAAGAGTGTGAGGTGGTTGCAGTCAGGCTCTGGGGCCGCTTGGTTACAGAGGCCCTTGGGCTGCCTGGTTGTGGATCACGGGTACCTGGATGGGTGGGCAGCCATGAGGGTTCTATTCAGGAAGGGTAGCTTTCCCTGCACACCTCTGGAACCCAGAAGTCTCAGGTGAGGAGGCTTGACTAGCAGACTCCCCGAAGAGTGGAAGGGTGATGAATTAAAATACTTTGGCATGGAGAGAGGGAGGACCTATTCAGACGAAACAGCCTTTATCCAAGGGATCACAAGTTTCATTTACAATAGTCGCCCATCTATTTCAAGTTTTCTAGTCTGAAAGGAGTTGACTTTTTCTTTACGTCCTGATTCTGGTTAGCACTGCTGAGAGATTCTGCAATTTTTCAAACATTAAACAAAGCAATCTAATTTATGAAGATTTATATAGTGTAGTAGAAAGAATAGTGACATAGGTAGGTGACAAGGACTCTGTTCTGAAAGCTTCTCTCTGTGAAGAGAGAGGGTTGAATTGGGAAATTTCTACCGGTTTTATACAATAGTTTATCATTCAATGCTTCTCAAAGATAGTGGTTTATGCTTACATACTAAGTTTCGGGCACTTGCCCAAATACTCAAGTACTTCATTTAAGCTTCATGATAACCATGAGATAACTACTACAGGGGATCCTCGAGTTACAACACAGTTCTGTTCCTGTGACTTTGACATAATCCTAATTTTGGTGTAATTTATAACACATCCTAGCCTGAGTCACTTACCTTTCCTAACACAGTTGTAAAATCATAATCTAGGACATAAAAACACAACTAAGCCACAGAAAGAGGAAAAGGAAAATATACTGTACTGTACACTATACTGTAGTAACAGAAACAATGACAAAAAAATGAGTGTAAAAAAATTCCTTACCCTTATTCCTGTGGTTGGCTTGCACACTGGAAGGGGCATTGCAAGGTGGGAGAGAGTGACCTATTGGGAGGAGGAAGCTGGAGAGGCAGGAGAACCTGCAGAAGGTGCTGGAGACACTGGGTCAGGTGAATCAGGATTGCCTAAGGAACATGCAGGAGACGCTGGAGATGATTCTGCCTGTACTACAGGTGTTTCATCTCTAGAGGCTGCTGATGTAGAGGGTACAGGATCTGTTGCAGGCCTCTCTACCTTCTTAAAGAATTGTTCCAGGCTAGTCTGGAAGGTTGATGACTTCTCTTCCAAAATCTGCCTATAACATTGCAAGGCATCCATAACAGCTCTATAGACCTTACTGAATTTGTCATCGCTGGGGTCCTCAGCCTGAAATTTTGCCAACCCATCCTCTACCATAGAAAAACCTTCTGCCAAACCCTTGGTAGTAAATCTCTTGGGTTCTGGGGTTTCTATCTCTTTCTCTCCAATCTGCTGCTTCTCCAGCTGAATGAGGTTCTCAGCAGACAGCTCCTCTCATGTGATGCCAGTAGCTCTGTGACATCCTCAGCCTCCACCTCCAAATTAAGCTGCCTACCCATGGCAACAGCCTTCTCTGTTACAGCCTCCACTGACTCCCTCTCAAAGCCATGGAAGTCACATACAAACTGGGGACACAGTTTTTTTCACACATATTTAAGTTGCACCACTTCATCCCAGGCAAAAACAATGTTTTGTACAGCATTGTAAGCGTTATAGGACTTCCAAAAGTCTGAGTGTCAAGTTCTTGTCCTTCTCAGTTGCATTGGGGCCATAGCAAATGTCCTCCAGAGGTGGTACGCCTTGAAAGAGGTAATGACACCTTGTCCATAGGCTGTAAAAGGGCAGTGGTATTAGGTGAAAGATAAGCCACCTTGAGATTAGGGTTAAAGTCATTCAAGTGGGCCGGGTGACTGGGGCATTGTCCAGCACTAGCAACACCTGAAAAGGTAACCTCTTGTTAACACTGTAGTCCTTCACTGCTGCTGGCACAAAATGGCTGGAAAACCACTCCTCAAAAATCTGAAGCGTCATCCATGACTTCTTGTTAGACCTCCAGATGACAGGCAGTTAGTGACCCTTCCAAATGCCCTTAAGTGCCCTTGGATTCTCTGCCTGGCACTCCACAGAGGCTTGAGTTTGAAGTTACCTCAGCATTGCCCCCAAGAAGCAAAGTCAGTCTCTCCTTGCAAGCATTATGGCCTGGTGCTGTCTTCTCCTCCTTGGCGATGTTGGTCCTGTTAGGCAGTGGTCCCCAACCTTTTTTGGGCCACGGACTGGTTTAATGTCAGAAAATATTTTCATGGACTGGCCTTTAGGGTGGGATGGATAAATGTATCACGTGACTGAGACAAGCGTCAAGATTGAGTCTTAGACAGATATAACAGAGGGAATCTGGTTATTTTTAAAAAATAAAACATCATTCAAACTTAAATATAAATAAAATGGAAGGCCCTGGCCGGTTGGCTTAGTGGTAGAGCGTTGGCCTGGCGTGCAGAAGTCCCGGGTTCGATTCCCAGCCAGGGCACACAGGAGAAGCGCCCATCTGCTTCTCCACTCCTCCCCCTCTCCTTCCTCTCTGTCTCTCTCTTCCCCTCCCGCAGCGAGGCTCCATTGGAGCAAAGATGGCCCGGGCGCTGGGGATGGCTCCTTGGCCTCTGCTCCAGGCGCTAGAGTGGCTCTGGTCGCAGCAGAGCGACGCCCCAGAGGGGCAGAGCATCGCCCCCTGGTGGGCAGAGCGTTGCCCCTGGTGGGCGTGCCGGGTGGATCCCGGTTGGGCGCATGTGGGAGTCTGTCTGACTGTCTCTCCCCGTTTCCAGCTTCAGAAAAATACAAAAAAATAAAAAAAATAAAAATAAATAAATAAAATGGAAATAATGTAAGTTATTTATTCTTTCTCTGCGGATTGGTACCAAATGGCCCATGGACCAGGGGTTGGGGACCACTGCTGTTAGGCATATGCTTCCAAAAGAGGCTTTCTTGTCAACAGTAAGCACTTGTCAGCACAGTAGCCCCACTTTTTGGTTAATTCAGCCCACCTATTAGGAAATTCGCCTGCTGCTTTCTCATCCCCAGTGGCAGCTTCACCTTGCACCTTATGGCTATGCAAGTTGGCACGAGCTTTGAAACGCATGAACCAAACGCTACTAGTCACAAAAGCTTCACTCCCTTCCCCCTTTTCACTTTTTATTGCCTGAAACAATAATTTAACCTTCTCCTGAATCAACATTAAATTAACTGGTATATGCCACTGATGCTGGTCATCCAGCCACAAAACTAGCAATCTTTCCATCTCAATCATTACGCCACTTTGCTGTTTAGTAATTACAGTCTATTTCATAGTGACTGATCCCTTTACATGCTCTAGGATATGCTATTTATCCTTGATAATGGTTGCTACAGTAGAGCGGCTAACAGGCATCCCCAAACTACGGCCCGCGGGCCGCATGCAGCACCCTGAGGCCATTTATCCGGCCCCCGCCGCACTTCTGGAAGGGGTACCTCTTTCATTGGTGGTCAGTGAGGGGAGCACTGTATGTGGCGGCCCTCCAACGGTCTGAGGGACAGTGAACTGGCCCCCTGTGTAAAAAGTTTGGGGACCCCTGGTAGCACATGGCCAGTGTTCATTGCTGCTTCTCCTTTTCCTGATCTCTTTACAATGTTTAATTTCACTTTCATCGTGATGGCTTTCCTTTTCTTTGAAGCACTACCATCTGAAGATTCTAACTTTCATTTAGGAGCCAAAATAAGGCCCAAAAATTTGCCTTAAAAAGCAACACAAATGGAACACTTGCTGTTAACAGTCCAAAATGGCATAGGTAAGCATACTAGGGGACGCCAGCTCCCCCACTCACAGACCATGTTACTGCTTATTCTTCTACTACACGCAACCAAACTAGCTCGCCCACTTAATCTGTAAGTACAACACTAATGGCATAAGCCAAAACACTCATGTCTCAATGTTTTAAAGTTTTTATGAGAGTGAGAGGTATAAACTTGAAATGTCATATGTCAAGACTGTTGTAATCTGAGGACTCCCTGTATTGTTATCTCATTTACAAATACAAAAACTGGAGCCCAGGGGTTAAGTAATTTTCCTTGATTTTTTAGTTTTCTGGAGCATCAAGTTTATCATAAAATTTAGAGGAATCAAATACTTTACTAAAACCCCCACAAAAATGGGATAAAAAAAAGAGCCAGAAAAGGGAGAAGGACCCCAGGAAAAATAGTCCAGTCTCTGAAGTTTCATTCAGGTGAAGGCCAAAGGGTGGACCTTCAGTGAGAGGGACCTCTCTTCTTAACCCTCAGAGGACTCCAGGCCATCCTCCAAGCTTAGCAGGTATTTTGGATGTTTCTGAAGCCTGACCAGGCAGTGGCGCAGTGGATAGAGCATTGGACTGGGACACAGAGGACCCAGGTTTGAAACCGCAAGGTTGCCAGCTTGAGCACGGGGTTCCTGACTTGAGCATGGGATCATAGACATGACCCATAGTCACTCACTCAAATCCAAAGGTCACTGGCTTGAAGCTCAAGGTTGCTGACTTGAGCTCAAGGTCACTGGCTTGAGCAAAGGGTCACACTTACTTTGCTGGGGCTCCCCAGTCAAGGCATATACAAAAAGCAATCAATGAATAACTAAGGTGCTGCTGCAACAAAGAATTGATGCTTCTCATCTTTTTCTCTTCCTGTCTGTCTGTCCTTCTCTCTGACTCTGTCAAAAAAAAAAAAAAAAAAAAAAGAAAGAAAAGATGTTTCTGAAGGCCATGGAGATTACCCTTCTGATGAGCAGTGTGGCAATCTGTACACCTCCACCATTGCTGGACCAAGTTCTCTCACCCAGGGGCCCTCGCCCACATACTTTGTATTGATATTTCTGGCATCACTCTCACCTGAAGCTGTTGGCATCCAGCCTCTAGCTCAGCGGTTCTCAACCTGTGGGTTGCGACCCCAGCGGGGTCGCTGAAAGCCATCGGAAAATACATAATGCATATCAGGTATTTACATTCTGAATCATAACTGTAGCAAAATTACAGTTATGAAGTAGCCACCAAAATTATTTTTTGGTTTGGGGTCACCGCAACATGAGGAACTGTATTGCGGGGTCATGGCATTAGAAAGGTTGAGAACCACTGGTCTAGCTGATCTCTTGTACCATGTGGCTGGCCTCCCTGGAGTTCAGCAAGTTCAAGTAGTGCTTAAAATGCAGGGAGTGCAGCTTGACTTCCCCAAAGTCTTTGACTATGGCCCTGCCTTGGCTGTCCACAATATAAAAAATTATATTGCTTGACCCTTATCCTTTTGAGATGCTATTTCTGAGTCTTAATATGAAAATGAAGACCCTCCTATTCTCCTTCTGCTGGCTCAGGCAGTGTGTGTGTGTGGGGGGGGACTGGGGTTCCATCTTCAGGCTGCCAGCTTGGAGGGAATTTTTCTTGTTGATTCCTTCTGGGGCTCTACCTTTGCTGCTGCTATTGTGGGAAGTGGGGGAGCTCCCAAGACCATGCTGCAGTGCTGGGCTAAGGATGGTGGTGCTGGACTCCAAGGGGTGGGGGAATATTCTTTGATGCCAGGCTGGGTGGGGGACTGGCAGACTCTTTGGTCTTCTGCCCTGATAGCTGGCCCTTTCAGGTTGGGGAAGGACTGCAGTTTGGGGGTTCAGATGAAGGGCAGGGTTCGACCCTCATGGTGTGGCCTTTCTCCTTGGTTTGGGTGGTTCTCAGGAGCAGGCACATGTCTATCACTTCATTGTACTTTCTGCCATTAACTCTGTTACCTGGGGGGTCCATATTGCCATAGGGTGGCTTACTGTAAGGCCTGAGTTCTTCTCCCAACCCGTGGTGAGCCATGGGTCCTTCATTATACCTTCCAGAGGTTTTCTTCTGCTGTAGTCAAGGTTCATTAATTTTTTTAAAAGTTTCCAACATTCTGTAGACATAAAATATGGAACGTTGAAGTATCCACTCGGTATCTGCTGTGCCAGTTTCCAAAAGTTCTCTCCCACAAACAGCAGGGTCCCCATCACCATCCAATACAGAACTATCCCCAGGCTCCGTACATCGACCCCGAGGTCATCACAACGTTGGTGCAGGGAGAGCCCTGGGTGGAGGGGCATAAGAGAAGGTGCCACAGAATGTGCTCAGTTTATGGCTGATATACATTTGCTACTGAGGCCAACGTCTGCAAGTCTTACACTCAGTTTAGCATCTAAAAGTTTGTCCTCTGGCTTTATGTCCCTGTGGATAATGCCCCTCTGGTGACAGTACTATATACTGTTGATATGCTGCTGGAACATGGCTTAGGCTTCTTTCTCAGTCATGTGGCTATGGTCCTCCAGATAATTAAACAAGTCCCCTCTGCTCACAGGCTCTATATTGAGGAATTATTTTCCTCAGTGGCAATCGCCTCAAATAACTTTATGATATCTGGATGACTCAAGCCTTTTATATAGTGGACTGCTTGAAAAATTCTAGAAAAGCTCTGCCAATTAATGACTTTGACAGCAACCTCTGTCCTGGTCAGAATGTGCTGTGCCATCTCACCTTGGCAAAAATTTCCTGGCCAGTGGTGTTCAGGAGCTCATAATGGTTAACATGGGGCTCCTCCCAGGTAGAGATGGCTGCAAGGTCATTAGACATGGTGACTTGTTAACTACACTAACTATCAATGCTAACTATTACTAACTATGCTAACAAATGACAATAAATATACTAACAATGGCAACTAACTATGCTAATAAACAATACTAACTACTATCTATAGGAATAATAACTATACTAACAATGCGTATGGCCAGCAGTCGTGGCCATCGCGGCCATGCACATGCAGGTTCCCATTAGATTTGGGCAGACGGTAAAGAAGCAGTGGAGCCAAAAAATGGTGGGCCATCCTTTATTGAAGTCTCGCACCAGCAGACGAGCAAACATACAGGGAAAAACGCTTCCTACCGGTTCCACAACCAGGAGAATCTTCTCCAGTTCCTCCTAGAATCAAAGGCCCCACCAGGCTCAGCAGAGCTCACAAAACCCCTCAGCTCTGGTTCTCCATTTGCACACCTTCTCCCTCTCTGCAAAAACAAACTCTGCGAAAAATGGCTTCTCTCTCCTCCAGCAAACATTAGCAAGACAGTGGCCCTTCCCAAGCAGAAAGGTAATTTGCAATTTCACAGATCACATACCTGGCACTGCCCAGCACCTTTTTTTTAACACTAAAAGTGAGCAAACCAAAAAAAAAATACAAATTTTACAAACTCATTTGCTCAACACAATGCTAACTAATAATACTGATAAACAATGCTAAATATACTAACTATACCAAAACTAACAATACTAAAAAAAAATTTTTAAATGAGAAAAATGAGAAAAGAAAACTTTCAGTATGAGAGAAAATAAAATGAGAAAAGAGAATACTAAGAAAAATGAGAGAAAATAATAAAAATATGAGAAAAAAGAGTAAAAAAATAAGAGAAAAATAAAAGGGGGGGGGGACTGGAAAAAACAAGCTAACTAGTATAAGTTCAACAGATCACCACAAATCAGCTTCCTGGGCCATAAAGGACAATAGCCTCAGCCCAGCCAGGGCCTTTTATAGGAGTTATTTTGTAATGGGACTTAGGAGGTTGTTGGTCAAATGTTTGTAAATATGATATATAGGTTTGCTAGCTTATAGTTTGCATTGGGTGTGGGGGACAGGCTGTAAGCAGTCAGGGTTGTTATACCTTAAGGCTTAGTTTTAAGACTGAGCCTTTCCCACCCTAAGTGACTTTGTATCAGAGACTTCCTTGTTTGTATATTGGATGAAAAGTTTTGATTTCTACACTATAAAATGGGGCAGACCGGGAGCTCTCTCTCTCTCAGTTCCTGAGATTAGCATTAGAGACGAGAGCAGAAAAAGGCCACATGGAGGAGAGGAGAAGCAGCCAAGATGGCAGAGTGCTAAAGGAGAAGCCAGTTTGTGCAGAGTTTATGCAGAGAGAAGGAGATGGGGAACAGAGGTAAATAAGGCTGGTGAGGTAGAAAACTTTGATTCTAGGAAACTTGGATATGTCAGTGGCTTTGGGAGCTCTGAATGGAAAGGGAAGTGTTTTCCCACTGTGTGTCTTTCTTGCCCACCGGGTGCAAGCTAGGATCAAGATGATGGCCCAGCAGTTCTTGGCTCCGTTGTTTCATTACCCTCTGTCCAAATCAAATGCGAACCTGCACGGGCCAGGAGGCTGTGATGGTGCCATTGCTACTGGCTTTCAGAGGTCAGAGCAGAAATGTACCAATAATGGCTGGGAATAAATCACAGTGGTTTTCTTACTTTTTGGTCTCAAGACCCCTTAAATCTGAAAAAAATCACCCAAAATAGGACCCCCAAAAGCATTTTGTTTATGTGCAATATTAAAAAGTGATATTTACTTTATTAGAAAAAAAAGAAAAACACTTTTAGGAAAAAAAAGGAAATTTAGGTTACAAATTTTTTTTCAAGATACAATGATCCTTCAACTAAAGGAACTGAAGGGTACTTGGCATTTGGTAGCCCACAATGTAATGTTTTCATTTAGCTAACACGTGAAGTAACCAGCACTTTGGTTGAACCACGAATCTCTTCCTGTTGGCTGAATCCTAGATGAGGCTCTAGTGGGCTTCCTAATTAAATTCCAGCATGGTCTGATTACAATTGTATAGAGTTTAGCTGGTTTGAAAAATCAGAAGTGAGGCCCATTTGACATTTTATGCATATTTTTTCTTTATCTCATTCTTCCTCCTCAACTCCATTCCTCTCCCCAGTGCATTTGCCTCAGTAAAAAGCATAATTACTGTTCTCTTGCTGGCTTCTTAAGAGCTGCCTTCCCTTCCCAGTCCTAGGCTGCTCCACCCCTTTTCACAGACCAAAGTAAATCTGCACAATAATGAACCATATAAGGGAGGAATGACATCATCAGTCAGTGGTCCCAAGCTGTTTTGCACAACGTTCACCTTTCATTGTTCTGATGACAGGGCTGGAATGTGACGGTTCATTCCCTGTGGAGTAGGGAGCTGAGCAGTGCCTGCTGCTGTTGCACAAACTTCAGTACCCTCCTATAAAAAACATAAACAAACACAAAAACTACCATGCTTCCTAGTATTAAGGTAAGGAAGTCAAGATCTGTTTTGATTTAAGCAACCTTAGTTACTCCATGCGCATTTCATTTGTTAATAGGCTTACTTGGCAGTAAACTCATTTCTAAGTGTTATTGCAAAGAGCGTCTTGGAAGCTGGGTCTGGACATTTGTGGAGCCTTGACTAATCTGACAAGAACTGTGAGAACTCCACGATCTTTTAGCTTTCGGCTGTAGGTTTTACTGAGTGTGGATGGTGACAACCCTCGAAAGTGATCAGCTTATTGATACCTCAGAATCCTTGACTGGAACAGTCCAAGACACATCTTGTGGTATGAGGCATGCTCCTGTTTTTCTGTGGAGGTAGAAAGTAATCTAATTCTACGAAAACTTGGGGAGTTTGTATAAATGAGAATGGAAAAATTTCTTTCTCATATCTTGCTGCTACCAATTCTACTAATGTGTTTTTGAAGGTTTTTTTTTAACAGAACAACCTTTCCATGAACTGTAAATATATCTTCTACTTTTGTGATTACTTGATGATCAATAACTAGTTTGAAGCAAAAATGCTATTTTTAAGGCTTTCTTTGTTGTAGTTATGTGGATTTTCCGCAGATCTGCCTTTGCATATGTGAAGAAGGCTTGTAAAACTTGGCAAGGAATTAGAATGCATAGAGATCCAAAGAAAGCCCTGTTTGTTCTGAAACTGTCAGTGCGGCAGTGATAACAAGAATAATAAAGCAAATAGCAGATTTGGTTTCAAAGTGAAAATGGGATTAAAGTTTGGACTATGTGAAACGATTGTGTAAAAGTTCAATTTGAGTAATTTTTCAAAATGTCATAAAAACATTGTCTGAATTCAGCAGAGTGCATCAAAATAAATAGCTTGCATTTAGTGCTCAATAGGGCTGGAGGTTAGTGTGAGTCTTTCACAAAAGAACTTTACTTGGCCAAAGCCAAATTATTATAGTGTGATTTTAGATTCACATGACCCGCTTCATAGAAATTTGAACAAAAGGGCAGATGGTGTGGTTCTCATTTGTGTAGATTTAATTTTGTATAACATTGACTGTTAATCATGTTTTGTTTCTGTTGCTTAAAGTGATGAAAATTTTAGTTCAACTGTGATGAAAATCTTGGGCTGACTATATTGATCTGACTGGATTTTTAATTCCATGTGACTGGATAAACTTCTGTTTACTTGTAAAACTAAATATCCTTGCCTCGACAGAAGAATGCTCATATTGTTTTTTCCTCTAGACTGACAATAGTCAGGATCAAAACAAAATTAAGTCTCGCATTGTGGAGTTTTGTTTATTTTGACTTTTTATTTTTTTTTTGCATTAGCTTTAAAGTTGTTCCAAACCCAGATAAGAGAATTAATAAATAAATGTTAACATAATTTATAAAGTATATAATAAAATTTCATGTATGCTTATATTTAAAAGCTTTTTAAAGACCTTTAGATGCAATGACAATAAATTTTATGGTAATTTTAAAGAGGGAGAGGGTTATTTTTCTGAGTAAATAAATGCATAGTAATGCACTAATATCAGTGATTTATGCACTGAAGGTAATTTGCTACTAATTCATGTCTATATTATTTTAAACAAATATTATTTCTGAAAACTGATTTGCCCAAGAGACAAATTTGCTTAACAGTATCTTAACAAAAGACTTCACAAAGGGTATGTTTTTATATTATGAGGTCTCATTAAGTAGGAGCTTAAAACATGACTTTTGTCTAGTACTCTATAAATGCATGCTCACAGAGTAAAATGAAGTATATTTATACCTTTGTGAATTGTTTTCAACTTGCTTGAATAGTCTCAGGAAATCTGACTCATGCTTCTAGCTCCTCCTTTCACATTCTGTGTGACAAGTGCAGCCCCCAGAAGAAAGGTCTCTCTGTATCAGTATGTGGGAAGACACCCTCACACCATATCTGTATCAGTATGTGGGAAGACACCCTCACAACATAGTTGCAAGAACCTAAAAACCCACCTTCCTCAAAATATCCTCCTTACTCTCTGGCTTCCCTAGTGAAATTTCTTCATTTGAGTTATTTTCTGAGGGAGAGAGTCTCCAGTGATACTGCACAAGGGTGAACTAGAGAATCAGGTGTGATGACCCTGGGTGACACATTCTTTGGAAATGAGAGGGGGAAAGTCTCTGGTTTAGAGTAAGGGAAGAAAATGCCTGTTGGGCAAATGAGTTTGTAAAATTTGTGTTTTTTTAGTTTGCTCGCTTTTAGTGTTAAAAAATGGTGATGGGCAGCACCAGGTATGTGATCTGTGAAATTGCAAATTACCTTCCTGCTTGGGAAGGGCCATTGTTTTTTTAATGTTTGCTGGAGGAGAAGTTTTTGCACCAGAAAGTTTGTGAATAGAAGGGAAGAAGTTATGTTTGCAGAGTGAGAGAGCAGAGAGAATGCAGAGTGCTGAGGAAGAAGCCAGTTTGTGCAGAAAGAGAAGGTGTGCAGATGGGGAACCAGAGGGGAGGGACTTTTGTGAGCTCCACTGAGACTGATGAGGCCTTTGATTCTAGGAGAAACCGGAGAAGATTCTCCTGGTTGTGGAACCGGAGAATGTGTCAGTGGCTTTGGGAGCCCTGTTTTTTTTCCTGTGTTTTTCCCTGTGTGTGTTGCTCGTCGGCAGTGTGAGACTTTAATAAAGTCACCATTTTTTGGCTCCACTGTTTCTTTACCATCTGCCCAAATCTAATGGGAACCTGCATGTTCATGGCCACGACAGCGGCTACCACTGGCCATACAATGCCCAAGGCCACGCATTTAGGTAACAAATTTCTCTGGTTCCTGGCTTTTCTGTTCCTCAGGAAAATTGTTAAGTAAGTTTATTCACCTGGCTGATTCTTTATAAACAATATAAAAAAGAAAACATATTTTCTTTCTACTGTTTAAAATTTTTTTCATCTGATCAATCTGAAAGTGTTTGAAAAGTACTTTGGACAACCTAGAAAATATGAAAACACAATAAAGGGCATATTGTTGTTCATAGAAACTACTCATCCTTGCCCACTAGATAAATAACACTTTCAAGTTTCAAGAATGAAATAATATTTTCCACTACACCAGTAGATGCCCTTCCCTCACTAGTTTCATTGAGGAATTTATTCTCATGGTTGGGAAAAGACACAAATTGGCAGTAAGTTCCAATTTAGTATTATTACTAATACTAGTATCTAACATTTATTGAGTTCTTACCTTTGTACATATTATAATTCATGTGATTATGACAATGACCCTGAGGATAGAGACTTCATTAAAAAGATTTTAGAGAGAGAGGAAGGAAGAAAACGCTTTTTTAAAAACTTGATTTTAGAGAGAGAGGATGAGAGAAGAGAGAGAGAGAAAACATTGAGTTGTTCTTCCACTTATTTATACACTCATTGGTTGATTCTTATATGTACCCTGACCAGGAATTGAACCTGCAACTTTGTTGTATTGGGACAGGACTCTACCCAACTGAACTGCTCAGCCAGGCCTTTGTAGAGCCAGTAACCACGGCTGCCATCACAGCCGCCTGGCCAATGCAGGTTCGCATTTGATTCAGACAGTAAGGAATCAACAGAGCCGAAAACTGGTGTTCCATTTTCCTTTAATCCTGGCTGCACCCGGTGGGCAAAAATATACATACAATGGGAAACACTTCCCTTTCCATTCAGGGCTCCCAAGGCCACTGCCTCATCTGAGTTTTCCTAGAATCAAAGGCTTCCACCTCAACAGTCTTATTCACCTCTGTTCCCCATCTCCTTCTCCTCCATGAACTGGATTCTCCTTCCCCATTAGGCCATTTTTGCTGCCTCCTCCACCTAGCTTCCCTGCCCTGCTCCAGCCTGGGCTCCTCCTCCCTACAAGAATGTGCCCATTCTCTCCAAATGGCCTCCTAGCTCCACCTTTTAAAAGCTTTTGGCACAGCCTGACTAGGCGGTGGCGCAGTGGATAGAATGTCGGACTGGGACGCTGAGGACCCAGGTTCAAGACCCTGAGATCGCCAGCTTAAGTGTGGGCTCATATGGATTGAGCAGGCTCACCAGCTTGAGTCCAAGGTTGTTGGCTGGAGCAAGAGGTCACTTGGTCTGCTGTTGTAGCCCCTTGGTCAAGGCACATATGAGAAAGCAATCAATGAACAACTAAGGTGCTGCAACAAAGAATTGGTGCTTCTCATCTCTCTCCCTTCCTGTTCTCTGTCCCTCTGTCTGTCTCTGTCACAAAAAAAAAAAAAAACCCAAACAAAACAACAAAAAAAACCCATTTTGGCACAAAAGCCCTCCCCCAACACATATTAGCATAACCACGCCCATCCCAAGCAAGAAGGACAACTAGCTGTATCACGTGAGAACATCACTACATGAGAGCAGCAGCCATCTTTAACAGTAAGGGTGAGAAAAATTAACTTTATCTGCCCAACACCTTAAAAAAAATTTTTTTTAATTTCTTTCCTGGGGATAGATACTTTAATATTATCCCACTTTTGCAAAGGAAGAAACTGAAGAAGAGAAAAATTAGTAAACTTGCCCAAGTGAGTAGGCAGAACTGTACTCGAACCAGATAGCCTGGCTCTAGGGCACCTACTCTGAACTACTACACTAAATACTTAGGGATGGCTTTGAAATGACACGTGTTAAAAATACATACATTTTCTGCCAATGAAAATTATTGGCATGATTAAGTTACTAGAAGAAACTAGAAGTTTGTTTTCTAAACAAATTATTAGATATGATTTTATATTTGGTACTTTATTGGGAATCATTAATTTTTTCTTCTTTAATATTTCCCTGAATATTCCCCTTCAGCTTTCAGTATTTATGACCTTTCTCCTTTATTGTTGCTGGAAAGCAATCCACTGGAGGATTGACACTCAGATAACTATAAGAGGAAAAAAGAATTTATTAAAGCCGGTGGAGCATGCAGTGCCTGTGGTTCCAAAGACATGTGCTCTCCAAAGTTAGATTTCTTACATCTTATATACCCTTCACAGAACACAGGTTCACATACATGGATCTCCTAATTCCCTTGTCTAGAGGTATATACGTCAATCACACGATTTCAGGATGGGAAGGGGTTAGATGATATTAGAGGATAAGCGTTTGTAAATCACCCATTAAGGAGAAAGAAAGAGCAGAGGAAAGGGCTACTCAAATCTCCCTTCCCCTTCCTGCCTTCCTGGCTGTTTACCTTCTTCCTCACAGGTGTGGGGAAGGAAGGGTCCAACTCTCCTTCCTCCTTCCTTTGAAAACCTCTCCATTTACAATATAACAGCCCTTCCTAAGCAGGAATGCAATCGGCCATCTTGAGCTGGGGTAAATCACACACAAGTATAAAAATCATATATACAAAATCTCTCTGAATGCTTGGTTTAAATCATAAAATGCCTAGCTCTAAAGAACCTATAGTGCATAATGAAAAAGGTAGAGTTAGGCTTCAGGATTGTTGTCTTGGGATCTAAGGCAAGGCCCTTCCCTGCTGCCCAGCCTTAAAGTGGGGACAGGTGAGACCCTTCATGTTTGCTCTGAGGGAGAGGAAGAACACTCCTTTGCCTTCCCTTCTTTCTTCAGCTTCATGTGTTCTTGTTTTTGGTCCCTACCATAGCAATTCTTCTTTTTCCTTAACTATTCATTGACCTACTCTCAACCACTACTATCTGTGTTTCCTTTCTTTTGGGTTGTCTTGTTATTCCAAGCTCCAAATCTGTCATAGGAGAAATCATGAGGTGTATAAAGTTATGTGTTGGGTGTAGAGAAGGGAAGTGATCCTGAGCTCTGAAATTTACATATTGTATGATCTGTTCAGGGTTACAGCAAAAACTCAGATGACTTAAATGGGGTAGTTTTATATCATTATACATGTGTGGCTGGAGTGTCAGGAAGCTAATAAGGGACACTGCAGTTCCATAGAACCCTAGTAATTGGTATTGGGGTGGGGAGTAGTAGAGTGTGGGGGTGGGTACTTCTTACTACCAGTTAATTTGGAGAGAGGGAGTAGTTACTGGAAGTCTCAATAGTAAATGAAGCTCTCTATAGGAGAGGGTTGCTAACAGGGAGTGTGGCCCTTAGTAGAAGAATGAAACCAAATATTCAAGACTCAGGAGGGAAGTAATACCCCATTCTTCAGTCTCCTATCAGTGCCCGGTATTGACTAAAGCAAACTGGGAGCTAGAAGTCATTTGCTAGTACAATGCCTAACAGCCTCCTGGAGTACAGAGCAGAATTGAGAATGATAAATGAACTGGAGAGATAAATGAAAATTAAGTAACACAAGGATGATGATTAGAAGTATAGAATTATGTGTGTATTAAAGAATATAAAATACAAATTAATAGACTGGTAACTTAGTAATGTCAATAATAATTTTTTTCCTACAGCTGTATATAACATTGATCTCTTTAAGTGAGTTGATGTCCCTAATTTAGATACTTCCTGGCCCTGGCCAGTTTGTTCAGTGGTAGAGTGTCAGCCCAGCATGTGGATGTCCCGGGTTCAATTCCCGGTCAGGGCACACAGAAGCACCCATTTGCTTCTCCATCCTTCCCCCTCTTGCTTCTCTCTCTCTCTCTCTCTCTCTCTCTGTCTCTCTCTCTCTTCCTCTCCTGTAGCCATGGCTTCATTGGAGCGAGTTAGCCCCAGCACTGAGGATGGCGCCATGGCCTCCACCTGAGGCACTAAGAAGAGCTTGGTTATGAGCAACAAAGCAATACCCTTGATGGGCAGAGCATTGTCCCCTAGTGGGCTTGCAGGATGGATCCTGGTAGGGTGCATGCTGGAGTCTGTCTCTGCCTTCCCTCCTCTCATTGAATTGAAGAACAAAAAAAAACCAAAAGACAAACAAACAAACAAACAAAACCCACTTCCTTCCAAAAGGTTGAGTCCTGATTTGCTTCCCTCACAAGTTTAGAATAGAAAACTACTTACTTTTCAAAGATGAACAAATTTGAGATCTAAAAAAGAACATTTTAAAGAGTCATAATTCTAGATAAGACCTAGATATGTATCGTGCCCGTGCTAATTCAGCTGAGTTGAGTTTTTAAAAAAGATGGTTTTGCCCTCTATTCAAATTGGTAGAATCTTGAGGAAAAATTGAGCAATTGGTAACCATCCTGACCATCTCTCTAAGATTCCACATGATACCACTTAGATCAATTGGCTGTATATTATGATGCTAATGGGACCAGTGGGTCAAGACACTATCATTACACAGTCACCTTTGTCAAAATGCAGGGGAAGAATCCTGTATAATTCTTTCTACCTTAACCATCACTTTTAGTCACCATAACCGGGTATGTGTCCATTTAATTTATTTTCTCATATTACAACTATGATCTTCTTTTTTATTTTTTCTTGGAGAATTTCAGTACTTTCATCACTGGTCTCTTTGCCTGTAGTCTTCCCCTTCTGTTATCCGTACAATCACATGGTCATCAGAAATTTCTGATCTCCAAATTTGATATTATGACTGCTCTTAAAATCCTTCAAGAACTGGGCACCCCTCACAGTGCTCACAGTGGAGCTGGACTCCTTAGGAAGACATCAAACTTCTTGATGATCTGACCTCCACATTCCACTGAAGTCTCATTACTTGGCATTTTCCCCTCCTGCTGTGTGTTCTGACATTGACTGTGCTGTTCTGAATGAGGTACTGTTTTCTTGTGTTTGCATATTCTTTTTCCTTAACGTGGTGCAACATTTCACCCATTCTTTATTTTTATAAATTTGTTGTTTATTCATTCACGAACAGATATTGATTGAGCACCTTTGATGTGATAGACACTTTGTTAGAAAGCTCGTTCGTGTTCAGCCACGAGCCTGTTCTTATGAAGCTTTTACACTGTGGAGAAGTAAAGAGACAGATAATATCTAAGTAAACAAATACCGTGTGTCCGTAAAGTCATGGTGCACTTTTGACCAGTCACAGGAAAGCAACAAAAGACAATAGAAATGTAAAATCTGCACCAAATAAAAGGAAAACTCTCCCAGTTTCATACCTATTCAGTGCAGTTCGATGTGGGCTCCATTTGTTGCCCTACACACATCCAAACAATAGTGAAGTTCTTGCACACACAGGTAAGGACGTCTGGTGTAACAGAGTGAATAACTTCTGTGATTCTCTGTTTTAAGTGATTAATGTTGTTGATACATGCAATGTACACATGTGGCTTCACATAACCCCAAAAGTAAAAGTCTAAGGGCGTCAGATCCGGGGTTCGTGGTGGCCATGGCTTGACAGAACCCCTGCCTATCCACCACCAGGGGAATGTTCTATCCAGAAACTCACAAACAATGGTGGCGTAGTATGGAGGAGCGCCGTCCTGTTGAAAGATGACACCTTCTGGAAATTGTGACACTGCATACAATTCCAACATGTCAAGATAGGACTTTGCTGTCACAGACTGCTCTGCGAAAAAAAAATGGGCCTATCACCTTATCATGCATCAGGCCACACCACATGTTCACTTTAGGGGTGTTACGTTCGTACTCAACATAGGCATGAGGATGTTCAGCAGCCCATATTCGGATGTTATGGCGATGAACATGTCCACAGATATGGAAGGTCACCTCACCACTAAATACAATCTTCTGCAAAAATCTTGCATCATTGTCGATCTCATGAAGCATATCTGTAGCAAATGCGCATCATGTGGGTCTATCCACTGGTTTGATAGCGTGCAACAGCTGCTATTTATACCCTGTAAAACAGAGAGGTTTCTTTAACACCTTATGAACTGTAGTCTTGCTTAGGTGTAATTGTTGAGCACACGCACGCACAGATTTTTTAGGGCTCCTTAGGTAGCTATCCCATATAGCCTCTACAGACTCGTCACTGACTGATGGCCTACCAGAATGGGGTTTCTCCACCACACTGCCGGTTTCCTTCAACTGCTTATCCCACTGAGTAATGTTATTCCTATGTGGTGACGCTTCGTTATAAATGCGCCGATATTCATGTTGCACTTTGGTCACAGATTCGAATTTAGCGAGCCACAGAACACACTGAACTTTCCTCTGTACCGTCCACATCTCGACTGGCATGGCCGTGGGCTGCTCCGCTGTATACATGGTGTTATGTCATCATCTGCGCAAGTGCACATGCTGCCACATCATCCTACAGAAACTGGGAGGGTTTTCCTTTTATTTGGTGCAGATTTCACATTTCTATCATCTTTTGTTGCTTTCCTGTGACCGGTCAAAAGTGCACCATGACTTTACAGACACAATGTAAATGAACCTGATGATTTTAGATAATGAAAGTGCAGTGAAAGAAGGAAATAAAGTGATATGATAGAAAGTGGTTGGGGAAAATATTTTCAATAAGCTGATCAGAGACTGCCTCTCTGGGGAGGAAATACGTGAACTGAAACCTGAAGGATAAGAAAGAAGAGCCCCTAGGACTGTGATGGTGGTGCAGTCGTAGCTTGCAGGAGCACTCGTCCAATGAAAGAAGAGGAGCTGAAGTCCTGTTCTCATTCAGTGTACCAAGCCAGGCATTTCTGCATGAGACTAGTCCCCTAGAGAGGAGGGGACTCTTATCTACTTCTTCAAAGGCGCCCTATGGGCTGCACTCCTGATAGTAGGAAAACAGTATTGGGAACAAGAATTGCAAGAGCCTTGAGCAACTACTTCCTCCGCTCACATCCCCATGCTTGGGTGTCTCTCAGTAGACCATATTTAAAGCATAAATGGCACTTTTTACCTAATGTTGCAATTAATTTTTTTTATTTTGAGCACTTAATATACTATCTGACAATAGTAGAGAAAGTTTAACCCATTTTTATTTATATTTTTATTTTATTTTATATTTTTAACAAGAGAGACAGAGAAAAGGACAGATAAGAACAGACAGACAGGAAAAGAGAGAGATGAGAAGCATCAATTCTTCATTGCAGCACCTTAGTTGTTCCCTGATTGCTTCTCATATGTGCCTTGACCAGGAGCTCCAACTGAGCCAGTAACCCCTTGCTCAAGCCAGCAAACTTAGGTTCAAGCCAACAACCTTTGGGCTCAAGCCAGAGACTGTGAGGTCATGTCTATGGTCCCACACTCAAGCTGGTGAGCCTTTGCTCAAGCCTTCAACCCTAGGGTTTTGAACCTGGGTGCTCTGCATCCCAGGCCAACACTCTATCCAGTGTGACACAGCCTGGTCAGGCTGACCTACTTTTTAAAACGATTTTATTTATTGATTTTAGAGAGAGGAGAAAGAGAAAGAGAAAGGTGGGGGTGGGGGTGGGGGTGGGGTGGGGGCAGGGCAGAGCAGCGGGAAGCACCAACTCATAGTTGCTTCTCATATATGCCTTGACCGGGCAAGCCTGGGGTTTCAAATGGGCAACTTTGGTGTTCTAGGTTGACACTTTATTCACTGTGCCAGGACATGTCAGGCTGACCCATTTTTATTGAATTATTCAGAAAATTAATGAATCATGGTTATATTTCTGTATGGTTCGGAGGGCTTCATACTAGGGTGTGTGATCATGGAACTCCCCTGACAGTGATTCTCAAATATGAATTTCCTGATGGGCAGCAAGCTATCAGGAAAGAAAACATTGTTTTTGTGGTTTTATGAGAAAATAAACACTTCCCTAGACTTTAATTTCTACTCTAATGGGCTATTTACTAGTAATATATTAAGTGATTTCTTTTTAAATATAGCATTTATAATTTTATATTAGCCTGTTACTAGGTTTTCTTAAAGACTAGGT
This sequence comes from Saccopteryx leptura, assembly GCF_036850995.1. Classification (NCBI taxonomy): domain Eukaryota; kingdom Metazoa; phylum Chordata; class Mammalia; order Chiroptera; family Emballonuridae; genus Saccopteryx; species Saccopteryx leptura. The sequence continues at coordinate 349,616,545 of NC_089503.1, forward strand.
CAGTATTTTACAGTGGCATCTGGCCACTACCAAAGTTCACACTTACTGAGCATGTGCTCACCTGGCAATAGGAAATCCCATAATCTTCAGGAAGAAAAATTCGTTATCCACCATGAGCTTTTCATGATTTTCAGTTGCTGCCATCTGTGACTTTTAAAGATAAATTAGTATTGTTGAAACTTCATAATCAGTTGTTTGTTGTGGTGGTTTGGTTAAGCCACATAATGAATATCCTTGGTTTATAATTTTCAACAACTAGACTTTAAGGTACATCACCAATGTGCTTATTCTAGAGCAGAATTATACCTCAATCCCTCAAAATCTGATGAAGAGTAAAATTTTATTTGTGATAATTTGTCTGGAGTATGTGTGTGTGTGTGTACTTGTGCTATTTGAATTAATAGTATCAAAGTAAATATAATAAGATTACTATATTATTTTAAAGTTTATAGGATATATCAATAGTTTTATAATATAAAGTCTTGTGTTTAACTTCAGGGTCTTCTCTTATGAAGTAAAAGCAGTTCATAAAAACTGCTGGCAAAAAGTTTCCTGATTTTATTTTATTCTTTCAATTTTTTTTTATCACCAAGAAATTTCTATTGTGTGAATAGGTGAGACAGGCCTCTGTTCCACTACACTGAACCAGTGTCAAATGTTTGAGAGCAGATATCCTATAATGCAGCTCAAAAGTTTCTGTCCTGTTACAAAGAATCCACCCCTTTTATATATTTAAAAAATGATTATTTAGCACAGGCGTCCCCAAACTTTTTACACAGGGGGTCAGTTCACTGTCCCTCAGACCGTTGGAGGGCCGGACTATAAAAAAAACTATGAACAAATCCCTATGCATACTGCACATATCTTATTTTAAAGTAAAAAAACAAAAACAAAAACAGGAACAAATACAATATTTAAAATAAAGAACAAGTAAATTTAAATCAATAAACTGACCAGTATTTCAATGGGAACTATGGACCTGCTTTTGGCTAATGAGATGGTCAATGTGCTCCTCTCACTGACCACCAATGAAAGAGGTGCCCCTTCCGGAAGTGCGGCGGGGCCGGATAAATGGCCTCAGGGGGCCGCATGTGGCCCGCGGGCCATAGTTTGGGGACCCCTGATTTAGCATTTAGTGCTCAGGGCCAGACAAGGATGTGGCAAATGAGGTTATCACTTTGTACACAAAATTTAAGGGGATGCCCAAAATAAAGATATACAATATTTTAATACATTATTTTTAAAAATAAAAAATTAATGCAAAACATTTAGAATATCAACATTTCAAATGAGAACAGGATCTGACTCTGCAGGTACACGACCCTGCCTTACCCACAGCACCCTAATCCCAGCCCTGTGCAGTATACCGGGGATATTAGATTAATTCTAGATAATTACTATAATAGCCTCCATCTTGAGGAACTGAAGTGATTCATGATAAAGAAACACTTCTTCCTGAATCATTTGGCGAAACCATGTCCCGTCATGTTACTGCACTGCTTAGCTCTGACTTATGCTTTAGTTGGGAAGAATGCATTGTGATTAGAGACTTCTAACTGCTCGCAAGCTTGACTCTTTTGAGCCTCATTCATCTTTCACAGTGGTGGGACTCAGCCGGATAGCACTGGTTCAGCAGAGCTGATACCTAATTTTTTGTTTAATTTGGCAAACCGGTTGTTAAAATGGCACTTGTAATCAGGGTTCTCTCGAAGGTGGGTGCCTGGGCAGCCACCCAATGTGGAAGTCACAAATTTACATTCCTTACTCTCTTTTAACGTTCATCTGCGCAACAGCGTATTCTAAGTGCCCGTAGGTAAAAAAAAATTTGTCCGTAGGTAAAAAAAAAATTCATTCTGTCCGTAGGTAAAAAAAAAAAATTTGATGGAACTATGTTTGTAATATTTATTTATTTCATAAAACTCATTATACCTTTGATGAAGTACTACATTTTAATTCCTTCACATTTGTTACTTCTGTAAACAAACATATAACATAAAGAGAAAAAGTGGGTAATGAGCTGTCATTGGAAATATCTTAAATAGTTTTATTGTTTTTTGTCAGGTATTACTTAATATTTTTTCATTGATATTTTAAACCTCTTTCTTATAATCTAGTTTTGTGTACCTCTTTTATTGTTCTTATTTAAGTATTAAATGCATGAAATAATAAACTACCTTTTGGTATAGCATTCTTTTATACTTAAAATGGTCATTAGGGCAAAGAACCGATTGTTAAATTATTTGAATCCCACCACTGATCTTTAATTACTATCATGATCTTGCTAGTTTTTACTTGCCTTTTCTCTTGAAAGACACAGGGAGAGTTGAAGAAGAATAAAAATAGTGAAAGAGAAGGCAATGATAGGCAAAATTAACATGATCTAGCTAAGAAACAAACTTAGGCAACTTTTAAGATGGTGTCAGTGTTTTAAAATGAGATCCTATGGATTAAGATGGTGACAAGTGACAACATGTAAAGGAAGCAAAGAGAAAATTGTTACTTGTGTGGTGGGAAGGGTGAACATACAATATGGTATACAGAAGATGTGTAGTGAGATTGTGCACCTGAAACCTATATAATTTTAACCAGTGTTACCCCAGTAAATTTAATCTTAAAAAAAGAGATCAAACTGTAATAAAAAAAAAAAAAAGAAAATTGCTGCTCTAAGGTTAATGCTGATAAAATTGGAGAAATTATTAAGGTAGTGGGCTTATCAAGAAAGTTGAGGAAAAGAACCTATGAATCTTACACGGTTTACTTTTCAAGGAAGAGAAGTGAGAGTGGATATAGGTGCGGCCTTGAGTCTGTAGAGCACTGATTGACAACTGTTCCAGAGAACGTGTTTGTCTCGAGTGGTAACCAGGATAAGGTTAAAAAACTCTCACTTCACCTGTTTCCCAATAACAACAAAAAATTGTCCTTATACTCTAAAAGGAAAGATAAATGAACAAATATCATTGGAACAAAACAATGTGTAGATACTTTTTCTAGTGTATGTTTGACAAAGCATCAAAAAGTCTGTCTGACTGCCTCCCCATTTCCAGCTTCAGAAAAATACAAAAAAAAAAAAAAAAGAAAAGAAAGAAAGAAAACCAAAGAGCTGTAAAGTTAAGTGGGAACATGCTAATCTCACATGTACCTATATAAACTCAAATATATATGAAAGGTTAAAATGTTGATCTTGCTCTGTCTCTTTCCTGTTTCTGTTTTTTATAATTAAGATTGCAAATAATTAGTCTCAGATATTTGTCTGTTGGTCAAATTAGTTTGTAAATATGATATATATGTTTGCTCGCTTATAGTTTGCATTGGGTGTGGGAGACAGGCTGTACACAGGTAGGGTCGTTATAGCCTAGCAGGCTTCCCCAAACTATGGCCTGTGGGCCACATGCGGCCCCATGAGGCCATTTATCCGGCCCCCCACCACACTTCCAGAAGGGGCACCTCTTTCATTGGTGGTCAGTGAGAGGAGCACTGTATGTGGCGGCCCTCCAATGGTCTGAGGGACAGTGAACTGGTCCCCTGTGTAAAAAGTTTGGGGACCCCTGGTAGGCCCTAGGGCTTAGTTTTAAGACTAAGCCTTTCCCACCCTTTTAATACTAAGATATTTTCTAAACTAAACTTTTCCCCACACCCTTGACTGTTGCATGATGTGGGGTGGTGCACTCTCATGAGGAATCCCATTATGCCTCAGATAAGTGACTTTGTATCAGAGACTTCCTTGTTTGTATATTAGATTAAAGGTTTTGATTTCTACCCTATAAAATGGGGCAGAGGAGCCCATGCTGGAGGAGAACAGAGAAAGGCCACGTGGAGGAGAGGAGAAGCAGCCAAGATGGCAGAGTGCTGAAGGAGAAGCCAGTTTGTGCAGAGAGAAGGAGATTGGGAACAGAGGTGAATAAGGCTGGTGAGGTAGAAACCTTTGATTCTAGAAAACATGGATAAGTCAGTGGCTTTGGGAGCCCTGAATGGAAAGGGAAGTGTTTTCCCACTGTGTGTATTATTTGTCCGCCGGGTGCAAGCTAGGATTAAAGCTAATGGCCTCCAATTCTTGTCTTCATTGTTTCATTACCATCTGTCTGAATCAAATTCAAACCTGGATGGGTCAGGAGGCTGTGATGGTGGCCGTGGCTACTGGCCATACAGTTGGCATAGTCTGTGGCAAAATTTGGATCAATTCAGTATGGAGCCACCACCACCTTTGAGTGGTGGAGTAGAGGACTGGCTGCTGCTATGGTTCCCTATGGCTGTCCTTTTGGAGGCCGTAGGCTGGCTGACTTTTACAGCCATGCGTGAGGAAACTGAGAGCTCTGTGGAAGAGGCTGTGTGGGACCTGCAAACCGAACAGTGGAAGGAGATGGAGCAAATGTGGGAGAAAGAGATGCTGACCCTGAAGCTGGAGCAAGCACTGAAGGAGGCTGACCAGGTTCGTGAGATTTGCTTGGAAATAGAGCAGCTGCTGGAGAAGGAATCACAGCTTGTGAGTTGCAGATTTCCCTGGACATTGTGGAGAGCCAGCAGCGGTGGGAGGCCGGGGCTGGGGTTGCAAGGCCAGTGGAGCAGAAGGCGGTGGTGGCTGGGGGCTCACTCCTGGCAGTGCGAACTGGTGTTTTCAGTTCCTCTTTGGAGGATGAGGAGAATTGGGCTGGAGTTGCAATCTGCAATCTCCAGAAGATGAGAGCCCAGCACTAAGAAGTACCTACTACGCTCCTGGTAGGTCTGCAATTTTGGGACATAGGGGTGAATGTCATCATGCTCTCCAGAGCAAAGATGGAAATGCTGACTTCCATTGCCACATGTTCCTTTTTGGGACAGTGTAAGACCTGCCAGGATGGCAGATATGAGGGGGGTGGCTGAGACCACAAGTGCGTGGACTAGGACCGGAGTGGGCACTGGCTCCTTTGTTGGATGAACTTATGGATTTTGGACAATGTAAAATACTCTGACGGGGGTGGGGGTGGCTTTACTGGAAGCACTCCCCTGCCCCGGGAAGCTTTTCAAATGGCTAGAAAGAAGGCCGAGGACATTTTGTGCTTTTGGCAAAGTGCTCAGAGACTGGTGAAATGTACCTTTGTAATTGTTGAAATTGTATGATTTGTCATGTTGTTGTAATTTGTGTAATGTGTCTAATTGCCTTGTTCAGGAATACCTGTGCTTTAGATTTTGAAGTAAGCAAAAGGGGTAGAATGTTGGTCAAATAAGTTTGTAAATATGATATATATGTTTGCTCACTGTAAAGCCAGGAGCTGCCATTGTGGCCATTTACATGCATGTTCGCATTGGATTCGGACAGTCGGTAAAGAAACTATGGAGTCAAAAACTGGTGGGCCATCATCTTTAATCCTAGCTTACACCCAGCGGGCAAGTAAAAACACACACTGGGCTCCAAAACCCACTCACATTCAGTGCTCACAAAGCTACTGACTTATCCGAGTTTCCTAGAATCAAACGTTTCTAGCTCACCAGACTTTATTCACCTCTGTTCCCCATCTCCTTCCTTCTCCTGCACAAACTCTGCACAAACTGGCTTCTCGGTCAGCACTCCGCCACCTTGGCTGCTTCTTCTGGCCTCCTCCATGTGGCCTCTCTCTGCTCTGCTTTTCTGCTCTCTGCTCTAATGCTAATCTCAGGAACCGAGAGAGCTAGCTCCCGTTCTGCCCCCATTTTATAGTGTAGAAATCAGAACCCTTAATCCAATATACAAACAAGGAAGTCTCTGATACAAAGTCACTTATCTGAGGCATGATGGGATTGTACCACCCCACATCAAAAAGGGTGGGAAAGGCTTAGTCCTAAAACCAAGCCCCAGGCTACAAGGATCCTGCCTGCCCACAGCCCACCCCCAACACACATTAATATCACCTGGGCGATAGGCTTTCACGTGGGCAGCGCCATCTTTAACAAAGTGAGCATAATACATTTTATCTGCCCAACATTCACTTATAGTTTGCATTGGGTGTGGGAGACAGGCTGTACACAGGTAGGGTTGTTATAGCCTAAGGTTTAGTTTTAAGACTAAGCCTTTCCTATCCTTTTAATACTAAGATTTTTTAAAACTAAGCTTTTCCCCACACCCTTGACTGTTGCATGATGTGGGATGGTGCACTCTCATGAGGAATCCCATTATGCCTCAGATAAGTGACTTTGTATCAGAGACTTCCTTGTTTGTATATTAGATTAAAGGTTTTGATTTCTACCCTATAAAATGGGGCAGAGGAGCCCATGCTGGAGGAGAACAGAGAAAGGCCACGTGGAGGAGAGGAGAAGCAGCCAAGATGGCAGAGTGCTGAAGGAGAAGCCAGTTTGTGCAGAGAGAAGGAGATTGGGAACAGAGGTGAATAAGGCTGGTGAGGTAGAAACCTTTGATTCTAGAAAACACAGATAAGTCAGTGGCTTTGGGAGCCCTGAATGGAAAGAGAATTGTTTTCCCACTGTGTGTATTTTTTTGTCCGCCGGGTGCAAGTTAGTATTAAAGCTAATGGCCTCCAGTTCTTGGCTTCATTGTTTCATTACCATCTGTCAGAATCAAATTCAAACCTGCATGGGCCAGGCGGTTGTGATGGTAGCCGTGGCTACTGGCTTTACAATCTCCCTCTTTTTGTGTCAGCTAAAGCTCTAATCCATATTTTGTTCCCTAACTACACTAAACTGCTCATATGAAGTACTGATGATCTCCATATTAACATGTCCAATAGAAAAACATTTTTTAAATTTGAATTTAACTGAAAACAATGGACATTTTTCTATCCTCTCACTTGACCTCCCCAATGTGCTTGGCATGATAATATGGCCTGTTCCTTATGCTTCTTTCTGCCCTCTTAGCATCTGGAAATGCACTATTGCCTGCCTGTCTGTCTATCTTGCTCAGGCTCTCTCACTGAGCTCAGTTTCCTCATCTCGTTTTTTTTTTGTTTTTTTTTTGTTTTTTTTTACAGAGACAGAGAGAGAGTCAGAGAGAGGAATAGACAGGGACAGACAGACAGGAATGGAGAGATGAGAAGCATCAATCATTAGTTTTTCATTGCACGTTGTGACACCTTAGTTGTTCATTGATTGCTTTATCATATGTGCCTTGATTGTGGGGCTACAGCAGACCGAGTAACCCCTTGCTCGAACCAGAGACCTTGGATCCAAGCTGGTTAGCTTTTGCTCAAACCAGATGAGCCCGTGCTCAAGCTGGCGACCTCAGGATCTCGAACCTGGGTCCTTGGCATCCCAGTCCAATGCTCTATCCACTGCGCCACTGCTGGTCAGGCTTGTTGTTGTTCTTATTCCTTTTTCTTCCTATGTCTCATACTTATCTCCTCCTTAATTATGGCTATAGATTACACCAGCCCTTGGAGATTCTCCCTGGGTATTTCCTGAACACCAATTCTACCAATAAGAATTTCACTTGTGGGTTCTCAGGAACCTGAACTTATTGTGCCTTTCTGGAACATCATAATCTTCCCTTCTAAGTGTGTTTCTCATATATTACCGTACATGTGATAAGCACTGACATCAAAGTAAAAACCCTGGCTGGAAGCTAGAAAGTCTGTCCATATTTCAACCTCTCTAATCTCACTCAGTCTATCACCAAACCCTATGACTTCTGTTTCCTAAACATCACCATGTGTACCTGTTCCCTCCTTTTTCAGTGACGTGATTTTAATTCATATCCTATTACATTACTCAACTCCTTTTTTTTTAGCTTCTTAACTGATATCTGGTTCTTGTATACATTTCTTCATCCTCGGCACGTCTGTTAAAATTTCTCATATTCTGAATCCGAAGTTGAGATACATCCTGTTAGTCCACATGGTTCTGCTTCGTTAGGCTTGTCTTTCCTTTCCAGACTCATTTTCCCTACTGTTCCTTCAGCTACCCTTCATTTCAGTTAAGCTACTTACTGTGCCTTGAAAAGGAACTCTTTCCCAATTCTGTGCTTTTATGTGCTGTTTCTATTAGATTAGTATTTTAGGCTTTTCAGGCACATACAGCATCTGTTGAATATTCTTCTTTGTTATGTGTTGGTCAAATAAATTTGTAAAATATGATTTTTTTTAGTTTGATCGTTTATAGTTTTTACTGGGGGCTGGGCAGCATCAGGTATATGTGGGTCTGTGAAGTTGTAAATTACCTTCCTGCTTGGGAAGGGCCCTTGTTTTGCTAATGTTTGCTGGAGCAAGGTTTTCACACCAGAAAGTTTTGAAAAGGAGAGAAGGAGAAGAGGCAGAAAGAAGCCATGTTTGCAGAGAGGATGCAGAGTGCTGAAGAAGAAGCCTTTTCAGAGGCAGAGAAATGAGAAGGTTTGCAGATGGGGAATCAGATGGGGTTTGGGAGCCCTACTGAGACTGGTGAAGCTATTACAGGAGTCAAAGGAGGACAAAAAATGCCCAGACAACTTGATGAAGAAAGTAGAATTTATTAAAGCTGGCAGAGCACGTGGGGTTTATAGCTCCAAAACACGGGCTCCCCGAAGTTAATTTTCTTTCAGGTTATATACCTTTACAGTATCTAAGCAATGGGCATGTGACTTCTTTGTGTAAGGTTTCCCAGGACTCAAGGAGAGGGGAGAGAAAGCTTCGGTGGGATAGGCAAGGGGGAAGGGGTTTCTGATCACTGCCGTAGTTACATACAGATCCTGCTATTCTTGCTTTGTATTGTAACTATGGGATATAGTTAATTTATCACTGGCTGACTCATTTACCCCTGCTGGTTTTCTTCCCTTGTATTCTTTTCGTTTCTTCCTTCTCAGGGAAGAGAGGGCCTGCCCCTCCTTCCTCAAGGCCTTTGATTCTAGGAGAAATCAGAGAAGATTCTCCTGCTTGTGGAACCAGATAATGTGTCAGGGCTTTGTGAGCTCTGAATGAAGAGGGAAATGTTTTCCCTGTGTGTTGCTCGTTGGCTGGTGTGAGACTTTAATAAAGGAATGGCCCACCATTCTTTGGCTCCACTATTTCTTTACCATCTGCCTGAATCTAATGTGAACCTGCATGTGCATGGCCATGATAGCGGTGGCTCCTGGCCATACATTATGTTTTATAACTCTTTAAAAAAAATGTAAGCACGATTCCTAGATCAAGGGTTGTACAAATATTGGTCTTGATCTAGATTAGGTCCACAGACAACAGTTTGCTAAGAAAAGGATCTAGAGGGCCCTTTTCTTGCTTTCTTCACTTAAGTACATAGCTTTTAAGACTCAGGTTAAGAGTCACCTCCTCCTGGAAGCCTCTCTAACTTCCTTCTCATAGTCCACTCGCTGCTCTTCTTATCAGCTTCCTCTATAACTGGCCTCTTCTTTAGAGTGCAAATGCGCTAGCAGCAAGAACTGGGTCTTTTCATCTTTATGCCTCACAGCAGGCCCAGCACATGGCAGATGTTCAGTAAATGGTGTTAAATGACTAAATAGAGAGGTGCACTACTTGGAATTACCAATGATATTGACTGCTGGGATTTCCTGAGTGTGTTCGGTGGGCTGGTCACTGACTGAACACTCGACAGGTGTCATTTCATTTAGTCTTCACAGCAGCGCCATGGGGAAGGTGCTTTCATTTCCTCCATTTTAGAAATGAGAAAGCTGAAGCACCAAGAAATTACGGAATTTATCAAAGTACATTTGAATTTCAGCAAGACTTTTGAGAAAGTCTGGAAAAATATGTAAAAAGCTCACTGTTGGCTCTGCCCTGGATGCCATGGCCGCCATAGTGAACAAAATACACAAAAGTCCTTTCCAAGTGCTTACATTTTAGAGAAGAGAGACAGTCGATTAAAAAAAAAAAGAATAAGTAAATTTACAGTGTATTAGATGGTGAAAAAGGGCTACAAAGAAAAAGTAAGTTTTGCTATGAAATGCACAAGGTAAATTCGGGGGAGCAAAGAAGCCCTTCTTGACAGGGTGATATTTGTGCAAAGAGATGAAGGAATTGAAGGAGTGGCTTATTAGAATATCTGAGAGGACAGTAAGAGTTTTAAGAGAGGAAGTCAGGGAGGTAAGGGGACCGGGTGATAACATGGGGCTTTTCAGGCCATTGTGATAATTTGATTTTATTCAAGTTCAAAAGGAAAACTATTGGAGGGCTTGGATAGATGAGTGACATAATCTGATTTACCTTTTATTTATTTATTTTTAGGATTACTCTGACTTCTAGACAGAGAACAGACTGAGTGTAAGCAAGAGTGTAAGCTCAGAGTCAGATTAGATTGCTATTAAAATAACCCAGACAAGAGATGATGATAGTTTGGCCCAGGGTGATGGCAATGGAGGAAGTGAGAAGTAATTGTATTTGAGATATATTTTTAAGGTAGAGTTGACAAGATTTGCTGAAGAATTGAATGTGGAATGTGAGAAAAAGAGAGGACTGAAGTATGACTCTAGATTTGGGCCCCAGTATCTGGAAGAGTTTGGTTGTAGTTAGCTGACACGAGGAAAATGTGGTTGGAACAGGTTCTTAGGTGAGAACTGGGAGCTCAGAGAAATAAGTAACAACTGCCCAGTGGGTTCATAGTTAATTGAATGGCAATATCCACGTTACTCAATGGGTTGATCCCAGCAGAAGGGAGATCTTAAGAGTGTTTGAAGGGCTCTGTGCCCTGACCTGCCTTTTTATTAGTGATGGGGTTCATTTTGCCATTAACAGAATGCTTGATATAAGCTAATACATTGGGTGACAAGACAGTCTTCCAGAAGGATAGACTGAATCAAGCAAGATAAAGTTAACCTAATTGAAAATAAAGATTTACAAATTTGAACTGTTCAAACAACATCTATTTGAGGAATAGCACTGTTGTTAAAAGTGCATTGTTCGTTGTCAAACCGATCTGGTTTTGAAATCCCAACCTTCCTCTTCTTTAGTCCTATTCCCTGGATTAAGTCAAATAACTTCCTTATGCATCAAATGGCGCAGTAAAATTCCTTGCTCAAAAAGTTATGAAAATCAATAAAGTACTCAGCACGCTGCCTAAGATGTAATAGGTAGTTGGTAAATAAGATATTTTATAATTATCAAAAACCTTCCTTTTTAGCCTTTATTTTTAAAAAATTCAGTTTTAGCAAATATTGAAGTTTGGGTTGGGTTTCTAAGAGCCTATTTAAATAGTATTAGGAGGAGAGGTTTTCTAGCACCTGCAACATTGTTTCCCCAGGACAAGTTTTCTTGTCAGCCTCGCCAATCCCACCTGATAAAGCTTCTCTTCATCTTCCTGACTTCTGCTTTCTCTTCTTTCTGCCACAAGATTAATAACCTATTTTATATTTTAAATCATATTTTAAGTCATTCTCTTATATTACATGTATACAACTTTTCTCTTTTTAGCTGACATCTTGGAATACTTTCTAGGGCTTTTTATATTACTTTTTTTTACTATTTCTTTTATTGAGATATAATTTACATATGATAACATTCACCAATTTTAAACATACAATTTGATGAGTCTCAGCAAATATATACACCATAAGCCATCAGGGCATTTGTGTCTACACTTTATTCTAGTTGAAAACAATTGAATTTCTTAACGTTTATAAATGACAAACTTGCAAGTTAAAAAATCTATTTTATTTAGGTTGAAAAGAGAAATGAGGAATTCATTTAATAGTTATTAAGAAGGGCAAGAGGATTCTGTAAACTCTATTAGATGATTTACTTGTCTTCCTTTTTTTTTGTCTTCTAAATAAGATAAAATGCTTGCAGAAAATGAAGAGCTTGCCAAAAATAAATTTGATTTCATGATACTTAGGGCTCCGTCTGTAACTGCTGATCAGAATCAGGGTACTAATTCATCCTCTTAGCCCTGGGCTTCTGGTTTGTTTCCTGTGTATGCTAATATGTTTAGAATCAGCACATGGTTGAAGAATGGCAATATGGGCAGAGAGGGGCGTGGAGAGGAGGTGGTAAGACACAAGCAACACCAACACCCTCTTGTTCTGCTCCTTAAATAGAATCAGTACATAAAAATTGGGTCCAGAAATGCAAATTAATTGTTTCAAAGTACAAAAAAAATTGTAAGTGTTAGGAGGGGGCTCTACAAAAAGACCTAACTTAATCAGGTTGGTCAGGGAAGGCTTCCTGGGGGAAGTGACATTTAATGAGAGTTGAAGGATAAGTCATCCAGGTATGTTCTGGTGTGTATGTGTCAAAGGGCAAGGAGAAGCAGGGAGGAAATATTCAGCAGAAAGCATGGCATAGGCAAGGAATGTTAGCAGGTTAGATAGTGCAAAAGGGTGACTTGAAATGAACCTGCCAAGGTAGTCAGGAATCACATTGTGCTGGGTCATGTTATGAATTTCATGCCTCTCTTCTTCAAGCAATAGGAAGGCATAGAAAGCTAGGGAGTGACATGATCATATTTGCATTTGGGTTTGATAAAATAATAATAAAGCTAAACTATACTTAGTATGGGCTGGCATTGTTGTAAGTGCTTTTTGTGTATTAACTGATATGCACTTCACACAAACCCTGTGAATGAGATACTATTTGCGTGCCCAATATATCATTGAGGAAACTGAGTTATACAGAAAGAATATATAACTTGTCCAAGATCATGCAGCCATAAAGAGCCAATGCTGACATTGGGAGGAGAGCATTCAGAAGGCTGCTGCAAAATTATCAGCAAAAGATGCTCGGGGCTTGGTCTGGAGTAATGCAGTGGGAAGCATTAGGATAGTAGATTAAGATATATATAAGCCATAAAACTCACAGGATTTATCTTCAAAGCACTGCATTTTGAGTTGCTTGGTATATTTCATATTTTTTAAATTTTATTATGATAAGACCACTTAACATGATATTACCCTCTAAACAACAATTTTAGTGTTGTTAACTATTGCCTGGTATACTTTTCAACTTGACTATTCCTACTACTACTAATACTCATGCTAATACTCTTTCTACTAATACTAATACTCTTTCTCATCTGTTTTTCATATTTCTGCTAGAGATATTAATATTTGCAATAATTCAGACCCAAAGCATTGAAGTGGTATTTTTCTGTCTCTTGCTTCCTCCTAGTGATTAAGCAGTCACAGAGCCCATGCTAAATTACCTTTTGCAAAGTTTTCACAATTCATCCCATCCTTCCCATCCTTAATACCCTGCCTGTAGAAATGTGAATGCAGACCTATATATATATTATATACATAGAACACTATTGGTAGGCTGTCCCAATTGAGCCATCCACATTTACTTTGGTCCTGGATATAACCCTCAACTACACCAACAGAGAAACTGGGTTTGGGGACAATGCAGAGAACTGGCTGGGTATTGTTATTAGGTTCATTATAATTTAAGAAATGGGAACAGTTTAAGGAGTGATAGAATGTTAGGGGAAGGGAGTAAGAGGGACAAATATATGATGACAGAAAATGATTTGACTTTAGGTGATGGGTACACAATATAATCAACAGCAGATATGCTATAGAGATGTTGACCTGAAACCTATGTACTCTTACTGATCAATGTCACCCTTTTAAATTTAATTTTCTAAATAAAAATTTTTAAAAAGATGTGATAGAAGAGGGAAAAGATACAGCTTAAGGAGGTTAGAAAAAGAGAAATAATCACAGCTAAAAAATGTTTTCTGGAAGCCGAATTCTTGCCATGGTCATGCTCTAGCTCAAAGGATTTCCTACGGATCAGAAATCCTACTTTTCTCTGGCTGAAGCATCAGGGCCTCAGGTTTTACTATCAAATACAGGATAATGATATAAAAATTCTTATGGGTTAAACTCAGAAAGCATTAGACAGACTTTTCAGATGAAAGGAATAGCATTCTCTAGTTCTTATGTTTGTTTTTATTACATTTTATTACATCCATGCATTGAGTCTGTATGTCAGTCGCTTTGCTTCACAGAACAATCCTGTCAAGGAGGTATACTGCTCACAAAAATTAGGAGATATTTTATTGCTTCACATTCATTTTTAAATATCCCCTAATTTTTGTGAGCAGTGTATTAACATCCCTTGTTTCTTCTGGTTGGAGTTTCAGTGTCTGGCAAGACATTTCCCAGTTAGAAAATAGTTGAACCAGAATTGAGATTCAACTATGGTTAACCATTCCAACCCACTGCTTCTAATAGCAGAGAGGCATAGGATACTTAAATATCTTGAGAAATTTTAACATTGAATTATAGTGTTGAAAGTATTGATGTTTTCAGTGAATTCACCTCTGACAATCTAGTTAAGGTCAAGGAATTTGAAAACATCCCCGAAGTCTCTCCTACTCTATAGTTCTGTGACATTATTTTATTATATGTTTTAACTCCAAATAAAAAAAGATGATCAACAAAATGCCGTTTTATACATATGAGTACCACATTGCGTAAAGCCATTACAGAATTGCTCATGCAAGTTCATAGGATTTGAAAGCAATCTTTTTTTCTATTTAGGAATAAAGTCATAATGGGTTTTTGAAGTTATGCATTTAGTTAATAGATGCTGAAACATAAGAATATGTTTTATAAAAATGAATTCCATTAAAAAATCTTAATGACATTATCAAAATGATTTCTATAGTAATTATTTGATACTGGATTTGATTACAAAGAGCTCTATGTCTAATCATTTCTTATTTTTTTTCTTTTTTCAGAGACAGAGAGTCAGAGAGAGGGATGGACAGGGACAGACAGACAGGAACAGAGAGAGATGAGAAGCATCAATCATCAGTTTTTCGTTGTGATACTTTAGATGTTCATTGATTGCTTTCTCATATGTGCCTTGACCGTGGGGCTACAGCCTACCGAGCAACCCCTTGCTCAAACCAACGACCTTGAGTCCAAGCTGGTGAGCTTTTGTTTAAACCAGATGAGCCTGCGCTCAAGCTGGCGACCTCGGGGTCTTGAACCTGGATCCTCCTCCTCCCAGTCCAACACTCTATCCACTGCACCACCGCCTGGTCAGGCTATGTCCAATCATTTCTTACACAATGTGATGTAAGACTATAACTTCTCTTTACTTAGCTAACGGCTAATCTAGTCATATATATGAAATAAATCATTCAGAATAAATAAGGTGTGAAATACATTAAAAGAAAAATGTACTTAAACAAATACATGTTAGTGGTTGTTCATAACTTGCCTCTTGTAAATATAAATTACTACAATGCATTCTTACGCTGACATGATGAGTATGATTTTTATTTTGACTTTTTTATGGTTTAAAAATAACTATTAAAAATTGGTGCAAGTTAACTGACCAACACAAAGATGATAAATAGGTACTCTGGCATATTTATATTTCTAGTTTTTAAAGTTATACATAAACACAATAGAGAAAAATGCATTTCATGCATGTGAAACATAATTCCTATGGCTGCCGCATTTTTGTAGTAATAGTAATTCAGATTCACTACCTAACCGAGTTCTCTATTTTAAAAAATTGAATCAGAAAACTGAGACAAAATCCTGTGTCAGTTCTGATGTTAACTAAAATCTGTTTGTGCAGATCAGCTTTCTATCGGAAAGCCCATCCTGCTTTTTCCCTATCAGGAGATAGTTGCATACAAAATAAGAAAACTCAAAGGTTCTTCTTTTCTGAGCCTTCTTTTTTATTTAAAGTAAAATTCTTTTTTTACCCTGGCTGGATATCTCAAGTTGGTTAAAGTGTCATCCCAATATGCCAAGGCTGTGGGTTTGATCCCCAGTCAGGGCACATACAAGAATCAACCACTGAATACATAAATAAGTGCAACATCAAATCAATTTTTCTTTCTCTCTCTCTTTCTTTCCCCCTCTCTCCCTTCATCTCTCTCTCTCTAAAATCAATAAAAAGAAATAAAGTGAATTTCTTTTTGAAGTCATACATTTTGGAGGAAGGAGCCAAGATTCTGGAACCTTACTGCCAAGTTTGAATCCTAGCTCAGCCACTTACTGATTGTGTGACTTATGGCAGGTGCCATGTCTCATTATCCTCATGAGTATGATACTAACAGTACATGTCTCATAGTATTGCCATGAAGATAAAATAAGTTCTAGTGCCTAGAATACAGAAAGCACTGTATAAATAGTCATTACTATTACACAACCTAATATTTTAATGTATTTTATTTTATAGATTGAAAAAGCTCCTTGAGCAAGAAAAGGCATACCAAGCCCGCAAAGAAAAGGAAAATGCTAAGAGACTCAATAAACTAAGAGATGAACTTGTGAAACTTAAGTCTTTTGCACTCATGCTGGTAGATGAAAGACAAATGCATATTGAGCAACTTGGGTTGCAAAGCCAGAAAGTACAGGATCTTACTCAGAAACTGAGGGAAGAAGAAGAAAAGCTCAAAGCCATTACTTCCAAATCCAAAGAAGACAGGCAGAAGTTGCTTAAGTTAGAAGTGGATTTTGAACAGAAGGCTTCAAGGTTTTCCCAAGAGCATGAAGAGATGAATGCCAAGTTGGCTAATCAAGAGTCTCACAACAGGCAACTTAGACTCAAGCTTGTTGGCTTAACTCAAAGAATCGAGGAGCTAGAAGAGACCAACAAAAATCTTCAGAAGGCAGAGGAAGAACTTCAGGAATTACGAGATAAAATTGCCAAAGGGGAATGTGGCAACTCCAGCCTCATGGCGGAAGTGGAAAATCTCCGGAAGCGCGTGCTTGAAATGGAGGGCAAAGATGAGGAGATCACTAAGACTGAGTCCCAGTGCAGGGAACTGAAGAAGAAGTTGCAAGAGGAAGAACATCATGGTCGGGAGCTCAAACTTGAAGTTGAAAAGTTACAGAAGAGAATGTCTGAACTGGAGAAATTGGAAGAAGCATTTAGCAAGAGTAAATCTGAATGCACCCAGCTACATCTAAATCTGGAGAAAGAAAAGAACTTAACCAAAGATCTGCTAAATGAGTTAGAGGTGGTCAAGACTCGAGTGAAAGAACTAGAATGTTCTGAAAGTAGATTGGAAAAAGCTGAATTAAGCCTAAAAGATGATCTTACAAAGTTGAAGTCATTTACTGTGATGCTGGTTGATGAAAGGAAAAATATGATGGAAAAAATAAAGCAAGAAGAGAGAAAAGTGGATGGACTCAATAAAAATTTTAAGGTGGAACAAGGAAAGGTTATGGATGTAACTGAAAAACTAATTGAAGAGAGTAAGAAGCTTTTAAAACTGAAGTCTGAAATGGAGGAAAAAGTATACAATTTGACAAAAGAGAGAGATGAGTTAATAGGCAAGCTGAGAAGTGAAGAAGAAAAATCATGTGAATTAAGCTGCAGTGTTGACTTATTAAAGAAGAGAATTGATGGGATAGAGGAAGTAGAAAGAGAAATAACAAGAGGAAGATCTCGAAAAGGACCTGAACTCACCTGCCCAGAAGACAACAAGATTAAGGAACTAACACTTGAAATTGAGAGACTAAAGAAACGTCTTCAACAGCTGGAGGTGGTTGAAGGGGATTTGATGAAGACGGAGGATGAGTATGATCAGCTGGAGCAGAAATTCAGAACAGAGCAGGATAAGGCTAATTTCCTCTCTCAGCAACTGGAGGAGATAAAACATCAGATTGCCAAGAACAAAGCAATAGAGAAAGGTGAGGCTGTGAGCCAGGAAGCTGAGCTGAGACACAGATTTCGGTTGGAAGAGGCTAAAAGTAGAGACTTAAAAGCCGAAGTACAAGCTCTTAAAGAGAAGATTCATGAATTAATGAACAAAGAAGATCAGCTTTCTCAGCTCCAAGTGGATTATTCTGTCCTTCAACAAAGATTTATGGAAGAAGAAAATAAGAACAAAAACATGGGACAGGAGGTCCTCAATCTGACCAAAGAGTTGGAGCTTTCTAAACGTTATAGCCGAGCTCTCAGACCCAGTATGAATGGAAGGAGAATGGTAGATATTCCTGTGACCTCGACTGGGGTACAGACGGATGCTGTTAGCAGTGAAGCAGCAGAGGAAGAAACACCGGCAGTATTTATTCGGAAATCCTTTCAAGAAGAAAATCATATCATGAGTAATCTTCGACAGGTGGGATTGAAAAAACCTATGGAACGATCCTCTGTTCTAGACAGGTACCCTCCAGCAGCAAATGAGCTCACTATGAGAAAGTCTTGGATTCCCTGGATGAGAAAAAGGGAAAATGGACCCTCAATCACTCAAGAGAAAGGGCCTCGAACAAACTCCAGTCCAGGGCACCCAGGAGAGCTGGTTCTTTCCCCAAAGCAGGGCCAGCCCCTGCATATTCGAGTGACACCAGACCATGAGAACAGTACTGCGACTTTGGAGATAACAAGCCCGACATCTGAAGAATTTTTTTCTAGTACCACCGTCATTCCTACATTAGGGAATCAGAAACCAAGGATAACCATTATTCCATCACCAAATGTTAAGTCTCAAAAACCAAAAAGTGGAGATAATACTCTGGGCACAGAACGAGCCATGTCCCCAGTCACAATTACCACATATTCCAGAGAGAAAACCCCAGACGGCGGAAGAGGTGCCTTTGCGGACAGGCCCACATCTCCCATTCAGATAATGACAGTATCCACATCAGCTGCCCCCGCTGAGATTGCAGTCTCTCCCGATGCCCAGGACATGCCCATGGGAAGGACTGTCCTCAAAGTCACCCCAGAAAAACAGACTGTTCCAACTCCAGTACGGAAGTACAACTCCAATGCCAATATCATAACCACGGAAGACAATAAGATTCACATTCATTTAGGTTCTCAGTTTAAACGATCCCCTGGGACTTCAGCAGAAGGAGCAAGTCCAGTTATCACTGTTCGACCTGTCAACGTGACAGCTGAAAAGGAGGTTTCTACCGGCACTGTCCTTCGCTCTCCCAGGAACCATCTCTCCTCACGACCTAGTGCAAACAAAGTGACAAGCACTATCACCATAACGCCAGTCACAACCTCATCCACTCGAGGAACCCAGTCAGTGGTGAGTAGGAGAGGTTCCAAAGTGCAGGCTGAGGGAGTGGGGAACAACTAAGGGGTGAGAATAACTCAACGCCCAAAATAAAACGAAAGCAAATGCTACCTGCTCTACCTGAAGCTATTAGCAGATGTTTTCTAGAAAACTACCTACATCAATACATGAAAATAAAAAGTGGTCCAATATTTTAATGAATTGAGCTAATTTTGAGGAAAAATGTTTTCATGTAAATTATGGAGACCCCCAAAAATACCTTGCAAAGATAGCCTCTTGGTAATGTCAGCATATGATGATGATGTTTAAAATTGGATTTTTATGTTTAAAACCTTTTCAAAATGAAGACTGGGGAGAAATGGTCAATATGCAGAAAAAATTGGCTGTTCCTGAGTTATATTTTTATAATCTAAAATATTCAGTATATGATCATGTATGACCATAGTAATATTTTATTAAGAAAATAAGGTTAAAAGATTTTATTTTATTTTATTATTTTTTTTAGTAGAGATAGAGACAGACAAACAGATGAGAAGGGAGAGAGATGAGAAGCATCAACTTATAGATATTTGTGGCACTTTAATTGTTCATTGACTGCTTTTTATATATGCCTTGACCTAGAGGCTCCAGCCGAGCCAGTGACCCCTTGCTTGAGCCAGCTACCTTGGACTCAAGCCAGTGACCTTAGGCTTCAAGCCAGTAACCATGGGATCATGACAATGATGCTACGCTCAAGCCAGTGACCTCATACTCAAGCCAGTGAGCCTGCACCCAACCTGGCGACCTCGGGTTTTGAACCTGGGGCCTCAGCAACCCAGGTAGATGCTCTATCTACTGTGCCACCACTAGTCAGGAGAGATGAAAAGATTTTAATATTAAAAAATTTCTAATAAAAAAAGAAGTGAATTTATATGCCTGAACACTATATTTTATTAATAGTATCTTGCAGAGATCAGGTATTAATACTTGATAAATATTATTTAATAACCAGCTGGAAGACTAAATAAATGATAATAAAAAAGTGTGCCTGAGGTATAAAAGCCAAAACTTAAAAATAAGTTCTATTTTTCAAAATGCTTCTAACCTGATCAGGTGGTGGCCCAGTGGATAGAAGATCACTTGGGACCCTGAAGTCCCAGGTTCGAAATCCTGTTGCTGGCTTGAGCTCAAAGGCTGTTGACTTGAAGCCTAAGGTAGCTGACTTGAGCAAGGGCTCACTGACTTGGCTGGAGCCATCTGGTCAAGGCACGTATGAAAAGCAATCAATGAACAACTAAAGTTACGCAATTATAAGTCGATGCTTCTCATCCCTCTCCCTTCCTGTCTCTCTGTCTCTCTAAAAAAAAAAAAAAGTTAAAAGAAAATACTCCTAGTGATTTTCTTCATTTATTGGGGATAGACTGATAAATAAAATTATGGAAGATCATTACTATCTAGATATTAATTTAAACAAACAGACTAGAAATTATAATTCCTAACTGAAAAAATTCTGCAACATATATTGGAAACTCTTAAGAAAGCTTATTTTATAAGTATTGCTTTTTATGTAAGTATAGAAACTGTGGCTTATTTTCCCATATCTTCAATATAATTTACTTTTAATTCTCTGTATACAAACATAGACTCAAGACAGACTTGAAAATGTGAATTAGTAATTGCTTTGCCAGTAAAGCTTTTCACTGTTGGCTCTATAGGAGCCAAATAGCACTCAGGATCGCTCACTTTTCTCAAATGGTTCAATATTGCTTTCTAGGCAACACAAAGTATAGCTTGAATTTTTATAAAAAGACAGTGGAGGTGCCAATTGTTGTAATTGAGAGCAGGTTTCTCTGCTGGAACAACTTCTTTCCATTTAGGAGTCAGATCAAGATAGTCTTACCTTCTGTAGCAACATTTGTGACTACTGATTCAACCCCATACACAAACAAGGATTCAAAACAGCCAAGAGTCCCAAGGCTTGAATAATGACCCACCTACTTCAGGTATATCCGATCTTATTAAATTAAGAACAACAAAAAGTTTGGGACACCCCTCTTAAAAAGCAGATAGGCTAGTTTATCCATTTGTTCATTGAAGTATTGAATTTACTGAGTATTACCTACACTTTAGCTGCTGGATTAGGTGCTGACTGCAAAGATAACCTTTAGAAGTTCTCAGTGTAGTGGGAGAGTCAGGATTAGAAGCTACCTAATAGTTCTATGGTAGAAATATATACAAAGGAACCACCAGAGAAGACTTCAAAGAGGAGGACGTTTTCACAGATATGGAGAGATGTTCAAGAAGGAAAAGAGAAGGAATATGTAGAGAGTGTGTGCAAAGGTACGGTGCTGTGGAGGAGCCTGGCACATTTGGGGAAGGGTGAGCAGTCCCACTGTGCTGCAGCAGTTGGGCGTGGGGACAGAATGCAAGAGCAGAAAACAGAGAGGCAAAATCGGGGCAGATATTGAGGAGAGTTGCATGTCTTATTATGAAATTGGCATTTACTTTCACAGAACAGACAAGACAAAGGGTGTTGAAAGGGTAAGGATGCTATAAAAACATTATATTATTTATATTTTAGAAAGATGTCTAGAGAACAGTTTAAAGGATAAACTGGAGGAGACAGAAGCTGAGGACAGAGATACCTTTGCAATTCTCTAGGCCAGGGGTCTCAAACTCGCGGCCCGCCGAGCAATTTTGTGCGGCCCGCAGACTAATCCACGAAGTTCAAAATATTTTGGATAAAATTAAGTAAGCCTAGGGGTCTACTTGTATTTTTCATTTCTCTAGCATCCTAGCTAGATATTAGCTTAGTTAACAGCAGTTGTGATGCAAACTACAGTTTCTGGTCGTTTGTGACACTGAGTAAACTGCATGTACGATTGTGCTTGTTGTACTGATTTTTTTTTTGTTTTCAACTGCAGTGAGAAAAGTGTTGCGTAACAGTTGCCTTTTGTAGACCTAGTGTGGCCCGCCGAATGGCTGTGATCTTGCTCTGTGGCCCACATGCTGAGTTGAGTTTGAGACCCCTGCTCTAGGCGATAGATGGTGTAGGCTTGGACTATAGTAGTGAAAGTGAGGGCAGAGATAGAGTGAAGACAGAATTGAAGATTTCATGACAAATTGAGTATGGAGGGCAACTCTGAGGCTCTGGCCTTGGTGTATGGGTGTATAGGATGTGAAACATTGGGGGACTAATGTTGCGAGAGAAGATAAGTTATGTTTGGGGCGTGTTATATCTGAGAGGCCTGAGGGACACTGGACATGTTTAGGAAGTAGTTGGAAACATTGATCTGTATTTAAGGAGGGCATTGAAGGCTTGAGGTCTGGAACTCTTCAACACATGAGGTGATAACTGAGGTGTTCCTCAGCAGGAAAGCAACAAAAATTGAAAGAGGGCTGAGAAGGGAGTATGGTGATGCCCACAGTTAGCAGGCAGGCAAGCTAGAACAAGGAGCCAAGCTAACAAGAGATTCAAAAGCAGTTGTCAGGGACAGGATGGGATGGGTGAGACTCAAGTAAAAAATTATAGCAAGAAAGTTTCTGGAGCACTTCAAGAAGGATGGTGTGGTTGTCAATGACAGTAAAAAATGAGAAGAGTCTGAGTCCTTAGGACAGGGGTCCGGAACCTATGGCTCGCGAGTCAGATGTGGCTCTTTGGATGGCTGCATCTGGCTCACAGACAAATCTTAAAAAAAAAAAAAAAATAACGTTAAAAATAGAAAACATTCTCATGTATTACAATCCATTCATTTCCTACCGCTCATGTTCATGGTTGCAGGTGGCTAGAGCCAATCACAGCTGTCCTCCGGGACAACACCAAATTTTTATTGGATAATGCGTAATGTACACAGTCGTTATATGGCTTTCACGGAATTATATTTTAAAATATGTGGCGTTCATGGCTCTTTCAGCCAAAAAGGTTCCCGACCCCTGCATTAGGAGGTAAAAGGAGAGCTAGCTAGCTAAATAAAGTGGAGATAATTGGGGGGGGGGGGGCGTAGGAACAATATTGCTTGAGTTTATGCCAGGTGGCCTGTATTTTCCCTGTGAAATAGGAGGCAAGGCCATCTTCAGTAAGGGTAGGAGCTTGAGAAGGGAAGGACATTTGGCATAGGTGTTTCAGGAGAAGAGAAAGGGAGGCAGTCAGAGTGGGTTAGATTCTGACTCCAATTTTCTAATGATTTTACCTGGGAAGGGCTCACCTGTGGCGAGAGCCTTGCTAACGTTCAGACTGATGGCATATCCAGTGGGAAACTCACCACTATCTCCCTGTGTTTCTGTATTTTCTCTCTTACAGTCAGGACAAGATGGGTCATCCCAGCGGCCTGCACCCACCCGCATTCCTATGTCAAAAGGTATGAAAGCAGGAAAGCCAGTAGTGGCAGCCCCAGGAGCAGGAAATCTGACCAAATTCGAGCCTCGAGCTGAGACTCAGTCTATGAAAATAGAGCTGAAGACATCTGCAGCCGGCAGCACTACCTCTCTTGGAGGGGGGAAGGGCTGAGGGCAGTGGCTGAGGGGGTATGTTGTGCAGATGCTACCGCTGCCGTGAAAACAAACCTTCGTCTGTTCGTGCCAACTCTTTACATGTACTAATTTAAGTTTTAAACACCTTGTTTATAAAATAATCTACTAATAGCCATGTGTCTTTCCTATTTTGTACACTTGTTTTGATGCTGGGGAACAGAACTAACCTGCAAAACTACTGTTTGCCATGCACTCGGTCGAGGAAGCCAGGCCTGAGGCAGGGCCTGCTATCTAGTCTCAGTTTTGCTTCCAGAAAATGGATCCATCAGAGAACCCATCTGAATCTTAGTTTGTCAGTGAGATATGGGAGCCGGATATCATTCTCTCCAAACCGGGCTCCCGTATTTCCTGATTGTGAATCAAATTTAATAGGACTTGTTTTACAAGAATTGATTTTTCAACAATTCTAGTATGAAATAGGAAGTAGTCTAACAATGGTCAGTTGCTTCTACTAAATCCCAAATTTGCTTCATATACTGGAAGAAACATCTAGCTATCACAGGGCCTGGACTTCTCAAGTTTTGCAAAAGCAAAAGCCTCTGAGATAATTTCAGGAAATAATTTAAATGTGAAATAAAATGGAAATGAAATATGGAATCCTAAAAGAGAGTTTTACTTATTTGTGTGTGTGTGTGTGTGTGTGTGTGTGTGTGTGTGTGTATTGTAGATGTTTTGGGCATCTCCAAAACATTCCCAGAATTTAATAAATAATGATTTTAGAATTAATGTGAGACTCATGCTCTATGAAAGTGTGCAATTAATTTAAATCATGGAACGGTTTGAATAGAGCTGCCAATTGGCCCCTTATAGTTCAACAGAGGTTGTAATGGATAGAAAATAGCAGAAAGTGAATTCTGATACGATCATGCCAAGAAAAAAAATGACATCATGCATAGCTTAATTGAATTGAAATATTTTCCTCAGTTAACTGTGAACTTTACTTGCAAATACAAAACCAGTTCATGATTTTATGTGTGTGTGTGTGTGTGCTATAGAGAAGTGAATTATTATTACTGTCAGTTTTACTTGTGTGTGTGTCATTTTCATTAATTCTAAGCATGTTTTAATCAGCATGGAACAGTGTGTGAGTGCAAAATGCCAGGTGTTTTTCTGAGGAGACTAATCATGTGAAAGTGGACACTGCTTCCTAGTCAAATAACCACATATGAGCTCAAGGCTAATAACCTGTAGCATAGCATATGTGATCTTATGTAGGCAGCACCTTTTTAAAGATTTTTGAGTCAATGGGGTGAAGTTTACAATAACTACAGAATTATAGGTTATTTTTCCACTTTTGAATTGTGAGTGTTCCAAAATTATCTGGATAGTCTCTGCACTTGATATTTAAGAAAAAAGATTAAAATATATATATATTTTATATATATATAAAATATATATATATGGTTAGTTAGTTAGTTTTTAGCCCATGATTTCTCACACTTCATAATAGACTCTTCTTTAAGTTCTTTACACACCAGATTTTCTATCCCTTTCAGATCTTGGACTTGAATTATACATGATAGATGCCTCATAGTGCTCCCATTCACTTTGATCAGATCTCTGTTGCCTATGGCTCCTCAGTTCTCAGCATATATATTTAAAAATGTTGCATATCCATGATAGACATGCCATAATAATGGGATTTCAAGATAGAAGAAGAGAAAGATTAAGAAAGAAAATTTTATGAAATATGACTTTAACCAAGTTTAAACAAGAGAGCTTTCCTTTTCGAATACTGACTTGTATATTTTTAAAAGGGAATTTCCTCCCTTTTGTAAAGTGGAAACAGTTATTTTAAAAAACAAGAACATTCTTTGGCATTTAGGGTACTTAGTGTTACTGTACCATAACATACTGTATTTGAGCAAATAAAGGGGTCAGAAGTACGAAACTCTGCATTCTTTTTTACTTTACCCGCCATTTTTCAGTGACTTTGATCATAGTCTTATTGTCACTGTTGCTGTTTTTGTTTTTTACCTATTCATCCCATGCTTACACCATCTCTGGCCGGAAGTCCAGACTGTCCGCAGGGAGAGTGTTCAGAAAGGCTTTGCAGTGCATGTACAGGATGTTTATACATCTGGACCTTGGAACAGAGCCACCTACAAAGTATAGCTACTACGAAAATTTGGCAGAGCAACACATATTCACTTTTCAGAAATGATAAAGAGCAACTGCCATGGCAGTTTGTCTTTGTAATTTTAGAACCAACTCTACATTTATTGGATAGCTTTGTTCTAAACCACATATTAGAAATGAAATCCACTAGGGATAGGAGGTGGAGGATTAAACGCACTCCAACTCCAGCTTCCATTTGTGAGTGTAACATTTTTAAGATGCAGCTTAATGTGCTTTTATAAGAGAGAATGGGATTAAAGGGTTAGTCTTTTCCCTGTCCTGGAATATAGCATTGTGTAGTAAAAGAAAAAGGTTCTCACCAGGGCTGCTGTGTATAGCTGCTGCTTAGGTCCCACACTGGGTAGCAAAGGGGTCGGGTGGAGGTGCTATTTCCATAGATTTAAATGTGATGGCGCCCCCAGAGGATGTGCAGGGCACCATCTGCACAGCTACAGAGAAGATCTTGTATCTTCCCATCCTGAGAATAACTTTCATATGCAGACCATTTCAGCACACTCTGATGGTAGCCATTTAGCAATGCATGATACCAGAAACATTTTGGGACATGGCCCTAAGGATATTTATCATTGCTTGAAGATGACTTAAATAGAGTCATTCAGCTGCTACTGGCATTTTTATCAGATTTTCAGTGAGCACAAGCTAATGGGTGACAGTTGGGCTCTCTAGAGATTTTAGTGTCTTCATTAAAGGTATGGTATTACCAGATCTCTTACTTGAATATCTTCAAGAAGAGAGTAAAGAAAGAGCGTTGATATGTTGTGTGGCAAGAGTATAATTTCAGGGAAATGAAGCCATGTCCAAGAATGAAAAATGTACAGAGATTTGAATTTCTCATTCCCTCATAGCTTCAGAGTACTGGGGAAACAGTGAGACTTTCCTGATTAAAAAACCCTGGGATATTAGATAGGAAGAGCACATTTATGTGGGAGGGCAGAGGGCCGAGAGAGAAAGGAAGAGGTAACAAGATGGGCACAGAGAGGTTTCCCAGTAAACAAGAATGTATGATTCCAAAACTTCTCCAATCCAGATAGTTTGGTGTTTCCTCTACCCCCTTCTTCAAGATCTCCTTACTGGTTTCTCACCAATCTCTGCTCTTTCGACTTCTCCTTTTCACTTGTTACCTCCACACAGGATAAAAATATGCTCTGGCCTCTTCCATTTTAGAACAATTCTTTCTTCAGCTGTGCAGTTCTCTGTAGCTACTGCCTGTCTCCCTCCTGCCAATTTAAGTGATTGACAGAACACTCAAACATTTATGTCTTCACTTCCATACTTTCCATTTATTCTTTTCTTTTCTTCTTAGATAAATAGAGGGGAAAAGGAAGGGAGGAGAGTGTGAGAAACATCAACTCATAGTTGCTTTCACTCTAGTTGTATATTGATTGCTTCTCGTATGTGCCTTGACAAGGACCAAGCCAGTGTCCCCTTGCTCAAGCCAGTGACCTTGGGCTTTTCATGCCAGCGACCTCTGGGCTCAACTTGGCAAGCTTTGGGATTGTGTAGATCAGCGGTTCTCAACCTGTGGGTCATGACCCCGGCGGGGGTCGAACAACCAAAACACAGGGGTCGTCTAAAGCCATCGGAAAATACATATTTATTATACAATACATTTTTAAATAAAATATGTATTTCTGATGGCTTTAGGCGACCCTTGTGTTTTGGTCATTCGACCCCCGCCGGGGTCACGACCCACAGGTTGAGAGCCACTGGTGTAGATGATGCCCCATGCTCAAGCCAGAAAGCCCACACTGATAAGCCCATACTCAGAGCCAGTAACCTTGAGGTTTTGAACCAGCAACCTTAGCTTTATGAGTTGACACTTTATCCACTGTGTCATCACTGATCAGGCTCCATTTATTCTTTAATTACTTTTTATTCTTGTTAAACTAATTTTTATACATAGTTAAAATATCAACCAGTATGTTTGACTGGTGGTGGTGCAGTGGATAGAGCACTGACCTGAGACACTGATGTCCAGGTTCTTAACCCTGAAGTCACTGGCTTGAGCGCAGGCTCATCTGGCTTGATTGTGGGCTCATCTATCATGAGTGTGGGGTCGCTGATCATAGACATAGCCCCATGGTTGCTGGCTTGAGCAAGAGGTAAGATCATAGACACAACCCCATGGTTGCTGGCTTGAGCAAGAGGTCACTGGCTTGGCTGGAGGCCCCTGGTCAAGGTACGTATAAGAAGCAATCAATGAATAACTAAAGTACTGTAACTATGAGTTGATGCTCCTCATCTCTCTCTCTTCCTGTCTCGTCTCTCAAAAAAAACCATAAAAAATAATAAATAAATACCAGCCTGTACTAAAAGACAATGAAAAGATCAATTCCTTACCTCACTCTTCCTTTTTTTTTTCTTCTGAAGTGAGAAGCGGGAGGCTGAGAGACAGACTCCCGCATGCGCCTGATCGGGATCTACCTGGCATGCCCACCAGGGGACAATGCTCTGCCCATCTGGGGAATAGCTCCATTGCAACCAGAGCCATTCTAGCACCTGAGGTGGAGGCCATGGAGCCATCCTCAGCGTCCAGGCCAACTTTGCTCCAATGGAGCCTTGGCTGTGGTAGGGGAAGAGAGAGACAGAGAGGAAGGAGAGGGGGAAGGGTGGAGAAGCAGATTGGTGCTTCTCTTGTGTGCCCTGGCCGGGAATCAAACCTGAGACTTCTACACACCAGGCCGATGCTCTACCACTGAGCCAACCGGCCAGGGCTCCTCATTCTTCTTTCCCTCAGTTTTGCTCCTTGGAGAGAAAATCATTTTTAACTCTTAGCTGTTTCTTTTGGTTTATCTCTATATTTCTAAATAATATATATGTATATTATTTATTTATTTGAGAAAGAGAGAGAGTGATAGAGAGAGAGAGAGAAGAGGGGAGGAGAGGAATAAAAAGCATCAACTCCCATATGTGTCTTTACCAGGCAAACCTGAGGTTTTGAACCAGTGACCTCAGCTCTAAATAATATTTTTATACTCTTTTTATTCATCTATTTTAGATATTATTTTTGTCTTCCTAGTCCTGTCTTGACGGTTGAGGATTCAGTCCTCTCACATGTACCATCTCTCCCTTTTTCCCATCTTCCCAATATGATTATATCATATATTACATTTTTCTTTTTGATAAATCAGCAGTCAGCATTTGTATATTTATATATTAATGTGTTTCCAGTGTAAATTTAAATATTTTTTCCTGCTGAGTCAAGTAGTATACTATAATTGTTTCCTTCTTCTTATCACTTTTCCCTTTCAAATGAATAATTGCTTTAATTTTTCATCTGCTTGGTTTTTTATTTTATTTTATTTTTATTTTAAATAATTTTATTTTTTTAATGGGGCGACATCAATAAATCAGGATACATATATTCAAAGATAACAAGTCCAGGTTATCTTGTCATTCAATTATGTTGCATACCCATCACCCAAAGTCAGATTGTCCTCTGTCACCTTCTATCTAGTTTTCTTTGTGCCTCTCCCCCTCCCCCTTTCCCTCTCCCTTTCCCCCCTCCTCCCGTAACCACCACACTCTTATCAATGTCTCTTAGTTTCACTTTTATGTCCCACCTACGTATGGAGTAATGCAGTTTCTGGTTTTTTCTGATTTACTTATTTCGCTTCGTATCATGTTATCAAGATCCCACCATTTTGCTGTAAATGATCCGATGTCATCATTTCTTATGGCTGAGTAGTATTCCATAGTGTATATGTGCCACATCTTCTTTATCCAGTCATCTATTGATGGGCTTTTTGGTTGTTTCCATGTCCTGGCCACTGTGAACAATGCTGCAATGAACATGGGGCTGCATGTGTCTTTACGTATCAATGTTTCTGAGTTTTGGGGGTATATACCCAGTAGAGGGATTGCTGGGTCATAAGGTAGTTCTATTTTCAGTTTTTTTGAGGAACCATCATACTTTCTTCCATAATGGTTGTACTACTTTACATTCCCACCAACAGTGGATGAGGGTTCCTTTTTCTCCACAGCCTCTCCAACATTTGCTATTACCTGTCTTGTTAATAATTCTGCTTGGTGTTTTATATATCTATCTTTATTTTTTCCAGATACTCCAATATATGGGCCAAACGCCTACCAAACCCTGAAACACATCAGCTTTATATTTTTCCCTGGAGGCTTTCCCAGTTCAGCCCTCTGCTTCCCTACTTGGTCTAGACTACTTGTCCTCTAAACCTGCTGCTGGCCTTTTGCCTGTTAAATCCTCTGTTTGCTGGGTTTCTTACCTCTATCATCTATCTAAGCTATCATCTATCTGTCTGTCTACCTATTTTTTGAAGTATATCTTTCAGTGGTTTCTACAGAGACAACTCTTTTCAGTAACCTCCCTGGGGCAAGCTCCCTGCATTCTGGGAATAGATCATAGGAGGTGAGATAGAGAATCTCATAGTCCAACATGTCAACTTCTTCACTTCCCTGTATTCAGTCTGTGCTGCCTATTATTTCCCTGGGTCCAGAACTTCTTAGGTTGGTTTTTCAGAAAACTTTGGTAAGGGTGAAACGGAGTGTGAAATTATGCTCCTCTCTCTCTGTGATGAAGATATCTAATCTCCTTTGGTTTTTCTTTGACCTCTCTGACTGCTCTGCCTTGATCTCTCTTGATGGGTCCTTGTTTTATGCATACATTGTAAGGATTGTTGTTCCCCTCTTCTCCATCAAAAGCGATTTTCCTGCACTAGTTCTTGTTATTTTAGGTACTACCATGACTTCAGTTATCACCTATATACTGATAACTACCAAACCACTGTTTCTAACTCAACTTGCCTCAACGCATTTTCAACACTTTCTTTATCCCTCTTCCAAGGCTTCCCTTCTTGTTATTCTCCACCTCCGCAGGGGTTTCCTGATCCACTCAATCACAAAATCTAGCAATGTGGTAGCCATTTTAGGCTTCCGCTTCTACCTCACCCATCAAGTAAACTCATTCATCGAGTCTCTCTGTCAAACCCCCTAACACTCAAGCTGCTGAACCCACATCTCCATTTCTCCCACCACTGCCTTAGTTGCAGTTTTAATTACTTCTTATCTGGATTACTCTGATACCCCCCCCCAACTGATTTTATAATCTCCAGCCAGAAATTTCTCTCATTCCTTATTTATTCTCTTTTCCAAAGCACAAGTTGATCATATCACTCCTCTACTTGAAAACCCTCCAAAGAGTCATCATTACCTGTAGAATACAATGCCAGTTCCTTGGTATGGCACTCAAGGCTCTCTGTATTCTGGCTCTTTTCCTCCCCAGTCTTGGCATCCTGCTGCCCAGGCATACAGAATGGCACCTTCTCTTGATTTGATCAACGTATTCCTTCTATCTCGATCGCCCTATCTCCTACCTTTCCTTCTGGTGGTTGTGTACTTCTGTGTTCCAAATCACTTTTAAAAGCATTGTCTCTGCTAGAAAGACAGACCGTAATTTTCGATTCTGTCCTGGAGTTTAAAGCCTGCCCGTTGCTGTAAAAACTTGGCACTTGCTGTAGACAAAGAAAATAAGCAGTTGCAGGATGGCTGAAACTTGGGGAAGAAAGGTGTTCTTGTTCCTTCCCTTTGTCTGCAATGCCAGCCCGTGGGAAAGATGTGGAAGGTGTTGACACACCATGCGTGAGAACATGGAGGTAAAAGAGTGGGATTAGAGGAAATCCAGGCTCTGCCTTTCTGGATAGTGTAAATTACTTCTATTTCCCTCCAGGGGCACCATGGCAAGTAAAGGATGCAAAACAGCCAGGGATCCAAAACTGGGAGTTTTTCCCTCTGAAGCCATCATACATGTGCAGAACTAAGGGGGCCAGAGAGGTTACTGTGAAGTAGAAACACTGTGAATGAGGAGCATGAATGACACTTCAGGAGAGAAAAAATTGAGGGTGATTTATCATGCTGTTTAGGTTCATGAAGGACCCTCTAAAATAGGTCAGAGAAGCTCTCATTTAGAAAATCAAACACCAGCAATAAGCAGGATGTAGACTTAGAATAGATATAAAGGTGAACAGTCAGAAAAAGTGGATTCTTGAACAATGGACTAGATACCTGAGGTAGGACTGAAAAGCAGGAGACCAGGAGACGGCTGTCTAACTTTTGGCAAATCACCTTACCTTGGTTTGGTTTAAGGTTTAGCTATGATCTTTTATGATTTTGGCATTCTTCCTTACAGTCATAATATCATATAATACGCTTCACTATTGTTTAGCAAGCAACTTATAAAGGATTCTGCCATAACACTTTTTCTAAGAACTAATTATTAATTGCTTACTGGTAAAAGTAGTTTTGGACTCTCTACTTGTGCTAGTGTGTCATAGACAGAATTCCAAAGTAAGGGCTGGATAGAGCCAAAGTCAAGGGCTGGCTAGAGCTGAACCAGACTTTAGAGGTCAACAAGAAGATAGTTATCTCTACTATTAAAGATGAAAACAAAATAAGGAAAACCCCAAGGCTTAAAGATGTCTAACCATCTTATTAATGATGAAACCAGGAATTCAGTTTCTCCCAGTACATCATTCATTATTTCATATGAAACTATTTCAAATGAGCAAAGTATGTATTCACGCATAGACGAAAACACCACAATCATTGGGCCAGAATAATATTGTCAAAGGACTTTGAGATATTGAAATATCTACATAGAAACTATGTGTTAAAGTTCTCATAACAATAACAATACTTTGATGAATATTGTTGTCCTTATCTACAAAACACAATGGCATTTTTCATTTTCACACACGATGTTATTTTCCATGCTATTCTGTGACCAGCCATAGACTTAGATCAAAGTAGGCATTCAGCATCTCTGTCCAAAAAGGTAGAACCTGAGCACACTTGGCTCAATATTTACCTATTTTTTCACCTATTAGTTTAGTTTAGTTTTTTTTTTTTAAATAGTTAGTGTTATATGTGGAAGAACTAGTTCTAATTTGCTTGTATCTGAGAAACAGTGATCTATGTGAGAGATAAGGATTAGCTTTCTTGGAAAAGAAGTAATCATAACTGTGATTATTGGTCAACTTCAGCGACCTGGGGAGGTGGGCGGATGATTTGGGCCGATGATGGGTTGGGAAGTGTTTGGGAGAAAGCAAACAAACTATTAAGTAGTTGAGAAACCACAAGAGGATTTATATCATCTGGTTGAAAATTTTCTTGAAAAAAATGACCAAACTGATTAACAGAAGAATTTTTAATTAGCTGAGCTGAGTCCAAACGAAGAAATACAAGTCCAAGTCAACAGAGGAAGTTTACTGGACTTCCTATTTAAAACAGATGTTTTATCAGAACTCTGATTAATTTCTGAGTGTGATAATAATAGGACTGAATTCTAAAGCAATTTATTAAAATGAGAACCGTAAAAGTAAATAATATCTGCACTCCTACTTTTAAAAGGTACAGAATGTGGACATTCTTGCAGATGAATACATTACCCTGGGAGCAGCAAGTTCGGTGCTGGGGTTCGGTTGCGGAGGGACAGGAAGCCCAGCAGAACCCTAAGCGAGGGCCTTGCTCTCCAGGCCGAGCCCCTGGGAAGTAGAGAGCTATGGGACATGGGAAGCGGGCCATAAGCCAGACAAATTAATGCAAAATTCAAGAGAAAATGTTTTCTGTAATCTGGTTTACAGTTCTTGTGGATGAAGCGGTCTTCCTTCCTTCGTTGGTGCAAAATCCTGCAGTAAATCCGACTTCTGCTATGTTTTGTCTCTGGTGTGTAAACTTAGAGGCTATCTATTAAAAAGATCTGGTCTCATTTTCTAGAGTAGATTTTTAAGACGCAGGGCTC
Source organism: Saccopteryx leptura (assembly GCF_036850995.1). NCBI lineage: Eukaryota > Metazoa > Chordata > Mammalia > Chiroptera > Emballonuridae > Saccopteryx > Saccopteryx leptura. The sequence goes on from NC_089503.1 coordinate 349,649,780, forward strand.
GTGTGTTCCCTCGCAGAGAGTCCGGCAGAGCACACATACATTGCCTGGGAGGAAGACAGTCACTTTCCAAGGAGCACATCCTTCCTGCTCCACTGCCAAGGAGCACTCCTGAGAGTAATCAGAATGCTCATTTGTTGCCAGGTTGCCCCACTCTAACGCTCAAGAGACAGTCTCCCCTAATTTCTCCCCAACTCCTATCTTGGATCTTGTCATCTGGCTGGCTAGTAGTTTTGGGATACCACCCAAGAAGAATGAATAGTTAGTGAGTTTAGAAGTCAGCTATTATTAGGAATTGATAATATGTTAAAATTCCTTTCCATGGAAGTTATTTTAGCTAGTGCAATAAAAAATGAATTCATAAATTACCTCATTTTACAATATATTATAATAAAAATAATGTATTGAATGTGTTAAACTTGAAGTTCTATAAGGAAAAAATATCAAGATAACACTTGAGAAATACACATCGAAAAAAGTGTCATTTAGAACTGTTGGTAAACTGTGAATGTCAAAAATATATAAAAATCCAATGTTTTCATGTGTCTACGTTGATTAAGGGTTAGTTCTTTTTTCCTTCTTCCAATTAGAAAAAGAAAATGGTATTATTAAATGTCTGCACATCAGCCTGACCTGTGGTGGCGCAGTGAATAAAGCCTCAACCTGAAATGCTGAGGTCGCTAGTTCGAAACCCTGAACTTGCCTGGTCAAGGCACATATGGGAATTGATGCTTCCTGCTCCTCCCTCCTATCTCTCTCTCTCTCTCTCCTTTCGAAAATAAATAAGTAAATAAAGTTTTAAAAAAATGTCTGCACATCAGAAGGCCCAAATTCAGGTGCTTTGCTATTTTGAGTTTGTTGGCAGAGGTGGTAATTAACTATGGCTTTTGGTCTCAATCTATCTCTACAAATTATGAATGTCAGAAAAATGGTATCAGTAAAACAAAATTATAATAAAATTTTACTTATTACTTAGGTCACATTAGAGGACCCAAATGACCTCTACTTAGGCCTACTCTGCGATTAAGTGAAGACAGAGTAGGAGACACAATATAATTTGCTCACTCACTTTATAACTTCAGTAAAATTTATGACATTTTATTGTATTAAATCATAGAAAAAGGAAGAGACTTGGGAATTCTTTTTCTTTTTTTAACACAAATAATGGCACTAATTGCAACACATTTTTTTTAAGCCTGGCCATTGTGGATTTCATATACATTAGATAGTTTTGCTCCATAATGAGCAAATTTAATGGCTTAAAACAACTTTTTTTTTTATTTCACACAATTTTGTGTAGTGGGTGAGCGATTCTTATCTTAGTTTATAGATTTGAGGAGAACAGATGATAAGCGAACATAGATTTAATAAATGTGTTTAATGAGTTTCAATTAATAGAGCCACTATCATATAGATGTTATCTATCTCTAGAAACAAGATGAAATGTTTTCATATATACAAACCAAAATAACTTGAGCTTAATTGTGTTCCTATAAATTAAGTTTATAAACATAAATTTTAAACACATCTTTTATTATTAAAGTAGAATGAAATAAACTCTATTTGGTTTGCCAAGTATTTCAGAAACAGTCTTTTTAATAACATAATCTAATAGCATTAGTATGCATGCCATGCATAAATTACCAGTTCACTAATTTAAATGCAATAATAAAGTATAGTGGTCTAAACAAGACATTCTTTCATGTCTAGACCCTTTTGCCATAGGTATTTTTACCAAGTTCACTCTGAAAAGCTATTATTATCATGGTGATGACAAAATGCTAGGATTAAAAGAAGAAAACTCTAGAAATTTAGAAGTTTGCACACTTAAGGTGAGAGAGGTGATATTTAGTAACACAAAATATTAGTCCCACAAGGGACTTTGGAGATGATTTCCAATGCCCTCATTTTGTAGTGAGGAAACAAAGGCATACACATTCTGAATTACATCTACAGTAAGAACAATTCTGGATTCCACTGTTTTAAATTTATGTTTTTTAAGTGTTTTAAAGAGAGGAAAATGCAGAAGTTGCTTTAATTCTATTAGGGAGTTTTGAGAACTTCATATGTTCACACTTTGAAAACTATGACAGAAAACTTTAAAAATAAAACATATGGAATGGGAAATAGCTTTTTAATATTAGACAGTTATTTTAACTACATAAGATAAATATATTAATTACTATTTTTAGTTTTTGCCTGAAGATTTTGCTATATTTTTTAGGTATTGAAATATAAAGCTAGAACAATATTCAAATGAAAAACATGAGATAATGATTTTTAAAGGTTTCTGGTATAGAGAAGAAATCTTAAGTATGTCTTAAAAGCTTTACAAGACTCTATATTTAAATATTATTAAATATATAAAACTTTATATATATTTCGTTTTATTTTGCTTTCTTACCTGTTTTACTCCAAAGTCAATTTGAAAGGTCAAGGGAAGGAATGGAAATATCTCCCCCTAGTGGTCAGTTAACGAAAGCAAATTAAGAAACATTTTGTTTTTGACAGAGGAGACCCACTGGATATAATTAGCACGAATCTATAGGTCTATAACATAATGTGCTTTAATTAATGTTTACTTAGATATTAATTACCTAATTAACAACAAAATGTAAATAGTATGTGAAATGAAAGTGAAAATAATAGGTGGAATAAACCCTGACGTTATTTTCTACACTTACAGCATTGCCAAACATGACAAGGATTTGAGGCTTAGTTATTTCTTTCCTCTGCTCTGTAGAAACTCAGCAATGATAAGACTCTGTCTCATTTTGCTCACCAATGTAGTTCCATGCCTAGCACAGTGATGGGTATGTACTTGGACCTTAATAAACAATCCTTGAATGATAGAATAAAAAAAATGATACAGGTTAATGCAGGCGTAAAGTTTAAGATAAAAGTAAAATCAATAAATAAATATAAATATTATACAAACATAACGTGACTGGTACTGTTCTAATTGCTATCTCAATCTTTTCTTTATTTTTTAAGAATGAATTTAGATTTAAAAGCATATATAGAATTATGCAAAAAGAAACAGAGACAAAATGAGTCATTTGTGTTTATTGACTTCTTAAGAATAGATAATGAATATTCCCTTACTAAAACTTAACATCACACACAATAAAAAATGTATATGCATATTGTTCAGAACAGAGAGAATACAGCTGTGAGAATTACTTCTAAGAAATAGTCTGGTTTTCCATTATAGGACTTGTATACAGTAATTACTGTCTTTGTGTTTAGTTATTTGCTTGAATAAAATCTATCTAATATTGTTAGGATATTAGACATGGTATCTAAAAGGCTTTAAGAATTTTGGAGGTAAAGCACCTATGCCGATACAAAGAAGTTACCCAAGAGTGGTAAAGAACTGCAGGAGAAGCTATTGGGCTCATGTACCTGGTTTTTGTTTGTTTTGTTGTTTAACATCTATGGACTTTTAATGAAATAAAAGACCATAGGTGTGGTATTGATCCTCACATAAACTACTGACTTGAGTTTCAGTTTAATTGAAAATGCCGTATCTTTCTTCTCTTTATAGAAAGCATCATCATTCACCAGTTACGTATGAACTCCAGATGAAATGGTAAACCAAGCACATACTGGGTGTGTGTACTTCCTCTGAAAGCCTGTTGAATGGATAGTATTTCTACAGCTCTCCATCATCACTAAGGTCCTCCATGCTACTGATCACTACTGAAAATAATTTTCTACTTCTAGTGAAATTTTTTGAGGATATTATGTAAAAGCTGAAAATGGCATTGCTGATCATATAAAAATATCAATAGGTTGCAAGAGCAATTCAATATTTGTGTCAAAAGAAATTTCTCTTCTTTTGCAAAGCTTTCAGGTCCACGGCACATGCTATGTAATTTATTTTTATATTACACTTTGTAATGTGATTATTTTCCTAAAGTGTTTCCTTTTTTATAGTCTATGGCACATATATTTGTAAAATTGTAGAATACACTGTCAGTTCTTCCAAACATAGGTATTGGTGCATTAACACAGTAACCTTTAATTATTTTCTTTTACCAATGTTTTATTTCTGAAGAAAAGAAAGTACAACGCTATATATTTCCTGGGTAAATTGAAGAGGTAAACAGAAGCAGGAGCTTCTGAAGGAAGAGCTTTAATTATTGCTTGTACAATGCTGTGGTTCTGATCATAATTAGACACTAAGCAATAGCGCTCTGATTTAAAGTTTAATTGTAAATACTTAAAGCCAGTTTTTAAAGTTGCTCTTTCTAATGTTCTGTGTCAAATCCCTTGAATGAGTTGATTTTCACATGGAACAAATTAATAAAAGGAGATGTATGAGTTTAACATGCAAGGATTATAGGAACACCTTTAACTGACAGTTCAATTATATTTCTGTTTGCATTATTTGCTTATATGTACAGGATTTACAATAAGGATATCAAGGTATTTTTCAAAATCTACCTAAATGAAAACAAAAACTGACCTGGATTTTATCAGCATCTTTTAAAACACACGGTAGTAAAAATCCCAGGATACATAACTTTTTTTATATATAGATAGGATTTGGACAGATATTCAGAATCACATATTGGAGAATATATTGTTTAAAGATTAAAAAGCACATCAATACTCAGATCTTAATGTCAGAGCTGCTGTTGAATTTAAGTTTATGTGAAAATGTGCATCTAAAGTCTACTTGAAACACTTAATATAGTTTTTTTTTTAAAGACCTTGTTAGTGTGGACATGTTTTCAATAAGTCTTTAAAAGACAACTTTAGAGATAAAAATTTGACACACCAGTTTCTGAAAGCAGAAATCATCTATCATCTAATATCAGGCATCCCCAAACTACGACCCGCGGGCCACATGCGGCCCCCTGAGGCCATTTATCCGGCCCCCTGCCACACTTCCGGAAGGGGCACCTCTTTCATTGGTGGTCAGTGAGAGGAGCACTGTATGTGGCGGCCCTCCAACAGTCTGAGGGACAGTGAGCTGGCCCCCTGTGTAAAAAGTTTGGGGACCCCTGAAAGAAACTATGCTTCTGGATGTCACAAGGATAACTACAAACCATGCAGATAATGCTGTTGGCCCAGTTCTCCAGTGTACAGGTGGAGCCCAGGGTTATTTTCCCACAGAGGGGAGTCCACACTGAGTCTCTGGAACAGAAAAATTCATGTTGGATTTCCTCCGCTATGTAACTTTGTAAGGTTTTAAGGTATACCTTGTGGAATTAGCAAATCATATTCAGTAGGTATTATAAATTAAATAAGTATATTTTATGTAAAATTAGTTTTGATTTTTGTAAGTGAAAGAGATGCTACACTAGGCTTGTTTTAGCTTGAATGATTGTGTATGTATCACATAACCTGCAGGGCTTTTGATTACTGATTAAGAAAACTAGAGTGCGTTTGTGTGAAGACTTCAAAAATTGTTGTTATGGGCTTTGTTTTCTGCAGATGTTTCTGAACTGTAATAACATTTTGGTTAGGAAAGAGTTTTATTTAGTACTGTTATATATTTTTTTTCACTCACGATTAAGTTCCCTTTTTGCCAATGTCTATACTTCTGATGACAAAAATATCTGATATATCATCTGAAGCAGATACCTTTTTCTCAATTTGTGGGGATTTTTTCTACACTAATTGTGAAAAGGCTAGAAGATAAGACTTTAAAATATTACAAGTAATTTATGTATTTTTGAGTCTGAAGTTCTTATTTCTCCTGAGTTTATAATAAAATTTGGTACTTGCAGTGCAGAGTGAGGATGACGGCCCAGTCAGAGTCATTTAGATGGACGCTGAGCTTTTTTCTGCCCATGCTATAAGTCCTCAGTTTAAACCCGAATGGAAGCAGAGTGATGGCTAAAATTAATTTAAGATTTTTAAAAAATTTGTTTTGAAATAAAATAGACTATTAAAAATTAACAGCAAATAGAAAACAACAAATAGCCATATCCTTATTTTATGAATAAACAAACAAGATCATAAATAATCATATCCTAATATCCACATCCAGTTGAAAAAATTGCTCCCACATGCAATTGGGACCACCCTAGGCTCACATAAGTTCTATATCTTTTACTATAAGTAAATCTCCAGTCATCAATATGAATGAGAATCAGTTTTGAATAGGATAATTATGTTTTCTGAAATATAATCGTAATCAGTGTTTTCAGTTTAAGGCACAACAAACTAATCTATTATTTTACCCTTTTCTTTTTGAAAATGTTTTTTGAGGGTATCTTCTACAGCTTTTTTTCAAGTATTTAATAAAATATTAGTGTTTATTGAAAATAGTGGATAGAGTAAATATTCCTCATGTTAGTTGCCTGGAATGTTAACAAAACGAGAATAATTAGTTGCATTTTAGGACAACCATAAAAAAACTCATGTATGGAATAACTAGCTTAAACATTAAGAGAGACACAAATGATATTGAAATAATTTTCAGCTTTTAAAAATCAGCAGCAGAGCAAGAGTAAATGATGTGTCAGACAGTGTCATATGTTTGTGTCTTTTCTCTTGATCCTATGGTTGAATTTTCCTGGAAATAAATAAAAATAGAACAAAGGTAGGGTGTGTTTATGAATTTGATGAGCAACAATTCTAAAAACAACAAATGCATAACGGAAGTTAAAAAAAACACAACTGGCATCTGAGGCATATATCCCCCTTGGACCTCCAGTGCTATGGCTCTGCTAAAAAATACTAATTAGAAGGCAAAGAAGAAAAACATTTAAATAGTTGTAATAAAGTCATAAAAATTGGGAAGTTTCATGGAATCAATATTGCTGAGTGACAACTAATATTTCATTTTGTTAAACTTTCAGCATTTCCTCCATAACTACAGTGTGTCCATAAAGTCATGGTGCACTTTTGACCGGTCACAGAAAGCAACAAAAGACGCCAGAAATGTGAAATCTGCACCACATAAAAGGAAAACTCTCCCAGTTTCATACCTATTCAGTGCAGTTCGATGTGGGCTCACGCACAGATTTTTTAGGGCTCCTTAGGTAGCTATCCCGTATAGCCTCTACAGCAGGGGTCTCAAACTCAACTCAGCATGTGGACCGCAGAGCAAGATCACAGCCATTCGGCCAGGCCGCACTAGGTCTACAAAAGGCAACTGTTACGCAACACTTTTCTCACTGCAGTTGAAAACAAAAAAAAATCAGTACAACAAGCACAATCGTACATGCAGTTTACTCAGTGTCACAAAACGACCAGAAACTGTAGTTCGCATCACAACTGCTGTTAACTAAGCTAATATCTAGCTAGGATGCTAGAGAAATGAAAAATACAAGTAGGCCCCTGCTTACTTAATTTTATCCAAAATATTTTGAACTTCGTGGATTAGTCTGCGGGCCGCACAAAATTGTTCGGCGGCCCGCGGGCCGCAAGTTTGAGCCTGCTCTACAGACTCATCACTGACTGATGGCCTACCAGAACGGGGTTTCTCCACCAAACTGCCAGTTTCCTTCAACTGCTTATCCCACTGAGTAATGTTATTCCTATGTGGTGGCGCTTCGTTATAAACGCGCCGATATTCACCTTGCACTTTGGTCACGGATTTGAATTTAGCGAGCCACAGAACACACTGAACTTTCCTCTGTACCGTCCACATCTCGACTGGCATGGCCGTGGGCTGCTCCGCTGTATACACGGTGTTACATCATCATCTGCACGTGCGCACATGCTGCCACATCATCCTACAGAAACTGGGAGGGTTTTCCTTTTATTTGGTGCAGATTTCACATTTCTATCGTCTTTTGTTGCTTTCCTGTGACCGGTCAAAAGTGCACCATGACTTTACGGACACACTGTATATAACAACCGTGTTTGTTACATAGGGAAAATGCTATAGATTCATACATTTAAACATAAACGTTTTTCGGTGCCATAACATAATACATTTATTTTCTGATGGTTTTTATCCTCTTGTTTTGTTTATTTTGTTTTGAATTATGCTGTATGGTTAATTTAACCTTACCATTTACAGATTTTGTTAACAGTGCAGATTTATGTTTATTTAATCTAGATTTTGTTTTAAAAATATCAGATGTTATCTTCTCCAATATAAGAGGCTTATAATGTGATCAGATATTCTTAGAAGCCTTGCAGGTTTAATGGATTTTCGAAAGCAAAAGAATATATTGAAAAATTTTGGAGTTACATTCTGTTTTCATAGCATTCTCAATTTTCTCTTCTTTAAGTTTTATTATGTACATGAGAAGTTTATTTTTCACTAGCCAAGTGAGTTTATGAATATGTACTTGTCTTTTATATGAATGTGATATCCTGCTTTCAGGTAATCACAGGTTATTGAAATTACTTAACCAATTAAGATATTCTCTGTGTTATTTCCAAAGTCACCTGATTTTATTGAAATCTCACCAGAGTGAGAAAAATAACAATTGTGATATAAAAGCATTGTGCAATATTCTCTTTTGGGTTGGAACATAATATTCATAAAATTAAAATAATTGAAAATGAGTATTCCACCTTATTTAAAATTGCTTGCTTTAAACTAGTTTTCACTTCTGCATTCCATATATTTTTTTTTAAATATGGTGTTTTTCACTGTGAGTAAGCAGAAGCGGTACAGCAGATCAGCCGAAGTGAGAGACGCTCTTTCTCTGAGTTACACCGTAACATGCAAACTGCAAGACATCAAGAGATGGAAACCAAGCACAAGGTTTCCCCTTACCCCTTTGTCCTCACCAAAGGTATTATCAATAAATATTCAAGTAATAAGCAGTTTCTAAAGGTAAATTACTCAGTAGAGCGGACATCCCTGAGATTTCACCAGCTGTCCGCGGCCCAGTTTCTACCGAAGCAGTCGGGTAATGTGTCCACAAAGTGGGGTGGGGTGATAGTGAGGTTGTGCCCTGACTTCTTCTGTTTATCAGCCTGGTAACAGAAATGGGGGTCCATAGATATAGCCAATCCTAACTTCTTTTTGCCTCATTTGGGACAAAGGAATGGGTTTCTCTTGTTTATTATTTAAAGATACACACATCACAAAAGCAGGCACAGAAGATGTCAGAACAATGCTTTCCAAAGGAAAGTTGCAGATGTTAGCGATCTTGCCAGCAAGGCAGTTCTGCAACCTCTCTTCTCGGAGAGATGATGCCCTTGTGTTCATTGTTTAAAAGCACTGGCCAAAAGTTATTGTCTGTTTATTTCATGACTTCCAAAAGAATAGGGTCTCAGGCTTTCCGCTAGATTTGCTCAAATGGATTTGTTCTCCTTGAGCCCTGGGCTAAACTCACCTTTAACGAGGGACAGACTTTTCCCTTGGGTGGGAGATTGCAGTAACATACGGAGGCCCCATGCTTGCTGGCAATAGGCAGCAATGCAAAATACTTTTTTTTTACATTAAAATCTACTTTTGAAATTTGTATTTAACAGATTCTAAAGAACCTATGAAAGATGGAAGACAATGAGGTCTTCCTTCAACAGGGCCACCTTCAGTGACCGTGTGGTTCCACAGATAATGGTTGGAACCTCATTCCCTCTAGTTCACAGATCTTTTTTTTAAAAAAGATACTCAGTCCTCCTTTAGTTTCCCCTGGCATTTTCCCGGCATTTCTTTCAGAGATAAGCACCTTTAATGAGAAAATCTTTTTCTATTTCTTTTCAGGAGTACCTTTACCCCATTCTGCTGTATATTGACTTGCTGTGGTGTACAAAGGTATCTCCTAAGTTTGAATGTAAGCTTCTCAAATGCAAGTCTTGCATATTCCTCATAGTGAATACAAGGTACTGGATAAGTGCTTGTAAAAGGCAATATAATTCCTTCTAGAGAGGGGCCTTTTTCTACTCTTCTTCCAGCTATCCTATCTCCTTTCTCCCAATCTTCACAGACCTTTCCCATTACCTTAGTCACATTTCTGGTCTTTCTGGCTCCCATTGCACATTTCTTTCTCCTCTTTGAGAGCAAGGCATATGTTTAGTGAAAATGGCAGGATGTTTTGTAGGCACCTAATTATTGACTCCTAACCCCAAGGATTGCTCCTTCAGGAATAGTACTTTGGTCAGGGTATTTTGTACCAGATCTTCACTACAAATTGTTCTGGCTACTTATTCTTCCCTTGCAGAAACCTCTGTGCCCACTGAAGGTTTCAGATACAGACTATCTGGATTAAACAAGAAAAGACTCTCAATAATCACTGATTCTAACCTGATCGGTGGTGGCATAGTGGATAGAGCATCGACTTCAGATGCTGAAGTCCACAGTTCAAAGCCCCAAGGTCTCTGGCTAGAGCTTGGGTTTGCTGGCTTGAGTGTGGGGTGGCTGGCTTGAGTGTGAGATCACTGACGTGATCCTAAGGTTGCTGGTTTGAGCACAAGGTTGCGGGCTGAGGAAGGGGTCACTAGCTCATCTGGAGCTCCCCCCCATCAAGACACATATGAGAAGCAATCAATAAACAAACAACCAAAGTGAAGCAATTTCAAGTTGATGCTTCTCATCTTTCCTCCCCCTTTCTCTCTCCCTTCCTGTCTCTCTAGAAAAAAAAAAATTAATCACTGATTCTAAGAGAAGATATACTCTCTGCAAAAACAGAGCCTTTTTCAGACCACCAGATAGTCTATGCCATCTTAACAAGAAAAGTGTGTTTAGTCATTTTCAATTCACAGAGTCCAGGTTCCCACATGGAGAATTAGTGCACATAGGCGGTAGGAAAAACGGACTATATAAGCTATCAAACTGAATATCTATCTCTCAAAAGTGGTATGTATCTGAGACCTATGTTTCCAGGGCAACTGCTAAGATCTTGCTTGAGAAAAAAAAATATAATAAGTTAGAGTATACAGTTTTGCAAATCATTAATAAAGGTAGTTTAAGGCTCGACTTTTTTTATGACCATTTTTGATCCTATTCTTTCCTGGGTGGATAAATATAAAATCATTGAGACCTTAAGATACACTTCCATATTTTAATTTTGACATCATAAAGAAGGTGTGGCACCTGCTCAAACCTCCCATAATCCCTTGTGCTCACATCTTATACAGCACTTACCTCACTACATTTCAACTTATTGTTGGCAAGTTGTTTCTTCCAGTAAAATGTGAGTTCCATTGAGTAGGTCAAATTAGTTCAACAAAATTTACTAAATATCTTTTATGTCTTAGGTACTTTGCCAGGTGTTGGAATATAGAAAACAATAGAAATAGTCTCTGATCTTAAGAAACTGTATCTAGTAGATAGGTTTTTCAGTACTATGATAAGGGCAAAGATAGAGGTATGTGTAAGCTGCCTTGAGCTCAGAGAGCAGTTCTTAGCTCAGTCTGAGGGGACAAAGAAATATTCCTCAAATTGGCTACTCACCTGAATCTTGAAAGGTGAGTAGGAATTAGCTAGTAAGGCAGTTTCAGTAGATGTGGGGTCTAAAGTGGGAGAGCAGTGGATTGCTCAGAGACTGGTTATAACAACCACAGACAGTGAGTACAGATTACTCTTCCCAGAAGATTCAGTGACAATAAAAATGACATTGTGGGATAGTTTATTGAATCCCTACCTTGTCCCTCATGGTGTGCTAATCAGAAGGAAGTCCTATAAGGTCTTGGTGTTTGTCATTGATAGTTATTTCCATTGACTAAAAAAAGTGTCAATAAAAGTAGACTTGCACAATTAAGCCCATTAATTTTTAAAAAATTATTTTAGAGAGAGAGAGAGAGGATGAAAGAGAGAAAAAGAAACATCAACCTGATGTTCTACTTATTTATGCATTCTCTGGTCAATTCTTGTTTGTGTCCCAACCAGGGATCAAACCCACAACCTTGGTGCATCCAGATGATGCTCCCACCAATGGATCTACTAAAACAGGGCACATTGAAGCCAACTTTGGGGTTATCCTTTAAAATATGTTAGAATTGCATTAAATAAACACATGAGTAATTTCACAGGGTTTGAAACCCAAGTGTTTCAGAAAACAAATGATGAAATGGACTTCCCATGGACTTCCAATAATTTAACACTTGGAATAACAGAAAAAGGTAAGTTAAAACTACATCTAAAAATAGTCCAAGTGTATGATTTATAAAAAAATAACATTTTTTTAAAGATCTACTTTCTTATATCTCTTGATTCTCATAGAGTAAGGAAAGTATCTTACCTCCTCTGTTCCTCTCCTTTTAAAAATAACTACACTACTATACTGTACTTGTAATAGATGTCAGTCAACCAAGAGACAGCAAAATTATTATTTGAAGGGAAGGCCTTATTTATAATTGATGGCATCTATTGGAGAAATATATACCATGGGATGTACTACAAAGAAGTCATAAAGTCTGATGTCTTATTAGAATTATATTCTTTCATTTAAAGAGTGTGGAATTATGAGAAATGTTATTTCCTTCTCAAAACAAAGTTCTTAGGCTGTCTGCTAAGGAATTCTGGTGGCATTGCTCTTTCCTCTAGTGAGACTAACCATTTAAATATCTGGTTTGACTTGTATTTCTGATTGCTGACTGTGGTAACTCAGAAACTTGCAAAACCTTTCATTATAACACCAATAACTTCAGGCTAATCAATCCCTCAGGGTCAAAACAAAAGGATTTTCTTTAATGTCTAACTGAAAAAATTTAATAAATATACTACATAAAAATCAGGAAAAGGTCAACTTTAAAGGAAGTAATTTTTCAAAATCAATTTGAATTAAGCTCTGATGCAGTAAATACAAGAAATTAAATTTATTATGCAAATTCTACATCACTCTTTTCCTAAAAATCTTCTGAATTAAAAATAAATTTAGTTAAATAGGAATGAAAAAAAATTCAAACTATTTCCAGTCCCTAAGAATTTTTTCTGAAATTCATACTGGTAAAAACTATAGTACATCTCTCGGCTCTCTTTAACTTTCTTAAACATTTTGAAGCTAAACATGTGAATAAAATGATTTAAATGTGGTTAGAAGCTAGAGAACTGAAGCAGCACCGAACACTCAAAGGAGTCTAATAAGCAAGTCTACGTGGCATTTTGGCAAAATAGTAAAAGACCGGTTTTAGTTTCCTCTTCTTAATTCCTTATGTAACTCAGTAGTCAAAATGTTTTTCTCCAATGTATCTGGTTACCCAATTCAGTGTTTTGAACACAGCAATTTAATTTTAAAATAAAATTTATTATAAAACTTCTCCAAAAGCTATTTATATACACCTTTTCAGACCACTGGGTTTGTGTCTGCTTGATTATTTTGAATTTCTTTTCATATTTGGGCTCAAGTATTCACTGCACACTTTCTATATTGACCTGGTAGTCAGCATTAATCAATGTCGTTTAGCCACATACTTTTTTTAAAACCAGGAATCAGCAAATGAACAATCATTTAAACAATATGTTATCTAAATGTGTCATCAACACACATACAAGCACTCCTAGCAAACAGTTTAAAAACTGCATATATTAGTAATCCATTGTGAGAACAAGTACACACTCTTTTGTTGCCCCAGAAATGCCGAACATTGAAAAATATTCCTACTTCATCAGATAAATGAAAAAAAACTACCTAGTAAGTAGTTTTTCAACAACTACAAAGTATGACCAATTAAATTCTGACTTTCTTGAGCAAATGGAGAGGTAAAAAAAATGTTAGCTGGGGAAAACAGCATGTTGTGATAGCAGAGTATAGAAACGGCTCTGGAAGGATGTCATCACGAGATCTTGAAGTCATATCATCCATTTGGTCCTCACCTGAAATGTAAGTTTTAGACAAGAATTTAAGAAAGCTTTCAGTTTGAAAAGTCTATTTTAGTCAAAATGGAATTTCTAGCAAGAAAAAGAGACAAGGAATTAATCTTTCCTGTGAACAAACAAAACTAAAGAAAAGGGAAACAGATAAAAACATGATCATTCAGATCACTATAGCAAAAAACTGAGGACAAAATATTGATCATATTTACAGATAATGCTGAAATAGCAAATCACATAAGTAACTATCACACTTAGTGGGTATGATGATATAGGCAGAAATAGGGAGGAAAATACTTGCCCTATGTCCAATACTGTTATGTACGTTTTTATTAACCAACAGAATTTAGCTAAATAAAATGAGCCTATGCCTTCTGCATTAACTGTGATGGATGAGTATTTTCCATTTGAGCCTGAGGTTGAAAGTAAGGCTTACAGTCAGGGGTCCCCAAACTTTTTACACAGGGGGCCAGTTCACTGTCCCTCAGACCGTTGGGGGGCCGCCACATATAGTGCTCCTCTTACTGACCACCAGTGAAAGAGGTGCCCCTTTCCGGAAGTGCGGCAGGAGCTGTATAAATGGTTTCAGGTGGCCACATGCGGCCCGCGGGCCGTAGTTTGGGGATGCCTGGATCAAAACAAAATGTATAGATCTACCAATGTTACCAGTGCTAAGAATTTAAGAAATAATGGATGTTATATAAAAGCAAAACAAGCAAGTTAGTTATCTTCCAGATAAAATATTAGATTGGCTCACATCTTGAGGCTTGTAGTCATTTTGAAAATACATTTAATTGTAAATTATGAGTCCCAAGCACTCTTTTCATTTCCCTTTTCTTGAATTATCTTCCAAAAGGTATGGCTGCAGACAAAGCCTTAAAGAAAATAGAGTCTGGATATTTGTTTTCAGATGTGACCTACTCTCTGATCTGGATTTCAAAGATGCCAATATAGTGTGGATTGTATATAATTTAAAAAAGAAGTTTACAAACATATGCTTATTGCAGAAATTTTGTAAAATACAGAATAAGAACATAGAAGTAGAGAAAAAATATCCTCTATCCGGTTGAGGGAGGTTACCACTATTTACTTTTTTTTTTTTTTTGTATTTTTCTGAAGCTGGAACCGGGAAGGCAGACAGACTCCCACATGCGCCCCAAGCAGAGGCCATGGAGCCATCCTCAGCACCCGGGCCCTGGCCGGGAATCGAACCCGGGACTTCCGCACACCAGGCCGATGCTCTACCACTGAGCCAACCGGCCAGGGCCTACCACTATTTACTTTTTAATTGGGCTTTATACTTATATTACCTCTGTAGTAATAAAGATTTAGTTACTTTATATACAATGGATATTTCTATCCATAAATAAGTACTTGGTAGTTTTTTTAAAAATAATTGTTTTTTAGATTTTTATTCATTTTTAGAAAGAGAAAGAGAGAGAGAGAGAGAAAGGGGGGGGGGAGAAGTTAGAAGATCAACTCCCATTGTGCCTTGACCAGGCAAGCCTAAGGTTTTGAACCCAAGACCTCAGAGAATACTTGGTAGTTTTATAGGGTCTGCATAGTATCTCACTTTGTAGTAATGAAGTAATTTTTTTGAGGTTTTTTTTTCAACTGTAAAATAAAGAGCTACACCTTCTTACAGAAGACTTCTTAAATCTGCGCCGAGACACGTGGACTCAGAAAAGACAGTAGAAAGGAAGACCATTAACGGAATAAAAACATGGGAGAATAGCTCAAGTACAGAGCAAAATAAGACGGTTAACCCAGTCACATCATTTATTCCTGATTTTAGGACACAGGTGTCACCCATCACACATGTCACTTAAAGTTTGTATTTGCACTATGGAGATTTATTTCAATGACCGAAATTCGCGGTTTTACAGCCCAAAGCAAATACTCCAATCCCTTGGTCTCTCAAAAGCTCCGCTTCTCTCCAGAGAGGGCTTCAGAATAAACAAAAACCTGTCTGGCGCCGAGGCCACTAGAAAGACCGGTTTGTCAGCAGCTCCAGGGCTGCGGAGGGTGGTCCAGGCCGGGCGGGCTCAGACCAGCGAACCGTCTAGAAAGCCTAGAACATCCTAGAACGTCCGTCCCCAAGACAGTGAGAGCCGCAGGTAGGCGGCTGCGAACTGAGCGTTAAGCCCGTGGAGAGAAGACCAGGGCCCACGCACGGGCGCCGCCCCGCCCCGCCCCGCCCCGCCCCGCCCACCAGGCCTGCGCACGCGCTCTCGTAGCTTCCAGCTTCAAGGGGCCGAGGCCCGCACTTTGTCGTCACAGGGCCGATGAGTACCGTGTGCCCGCCCTTTCCCTTCCCCTTCTACCCTCCTCCTCTTCCCCCTCCCCTCGTCCCTCAGTCGGCTGGAGGCTGTCTGCAGAAGGGAGTCCCGCCTCTCTCGCTTCTACATTGGAGGTCGCGGCGGCAGCGGCGCCTGCGCACCTACGGGCAGGGTCAGCGGGCGGGTTCCCAGGACGGTCCACCTGCGAGTGGCGGCGCAGCGCTCGGAGGGTCCATGGCGATGAACTATAACGCGAAGGATGAAGTGGACGATGGGCCCCCGTGTGCTCCTGGGGGTACCGCGAAGAGCCGGAGACCCGACAACACGGCCTTCAAACAGCAACGGCTGCCGGCTTGGCAGCCCATACTCACGGCCGGCACGGTGCTGCCTACCTTCTTCGTCATCGGCCTCATCTTCATCCCCATCGGCATCGGCATCTTCGTCACCTCCAACAACATCCGCGAGGTCGAGGTGAGGGCAGCGGGTGGCGGTGGGAGTCGGCGCTGCTCGGGGAGCCGGCTCTTCCGGCTGCCCGCTCTTTCCTCCGCTCCCGGGAGGTTGACCCACGGCCCTCGCCTCCCCCACACCTTCCCTCTCCCCTCGCTTTCTTCTTTCTTTCTGCGGGTTTTCTGAATTTGCAGTTTGGTTCCGGCTTCCTCTCGCGATTTACACTATTAGAGGTGAAATGAGTGTTGAATAGAGGGTGGGGCAGAAGAAGAACGCCCCCTTCAGGAGCGGTTTTTGTGACTCCGTGGGGTTTATTTACCTCCAGCAGAAGTTGAGAAAGGGAGAGAGAAAAAGAAGTGTGTGTGTGTGGAGTTATATCTATATGTTATTGTGGAAGAATTGATGTGGTCAGAGTGTCATTACCTGTGTGAGGGGGGATTATCCTAAGACCCAGAACAACACCTTGGTCATCGTTGGGCACAGGACTCACAGAGTCATGGAGGTATTGGCGATGTTTATCTAAAGAAGTTGTCATTACCAGGTTACGTATTAGGACAAATGAGCTAAATGTGCACGGTATACCTTTTATTTTGAGCTAATTGCTGCTTTTAGTTATAGGGCATGATATAGGTAAATAGTAACCTGAAACTTCAATTCCGGTTTTTCTTTTAGGCTATGTTTATTAATAACCATGTCCTATTGTACATTCGCCCTCGTTCACCACCACCCCCAATTCTAAACTTTAATAAAAGAGTCAGTGATCACAATAAGTTGTACACTGTTTGCTGAACGTTTTACTAATATAAGACATGGTAGAGAAACTTGGGGAAGTATCTTGAATTGTCAAAGAAGCAATCATAGGCTATTCATCCATCTGTGGTGAAGATAGGTTGATACTAAAATGTAAATACTTTGTATTATGGCCAATATTAAACACCTGCTAATCTCTTTCCTTGAGTATCTGAGGGTATTTTTATCTGTTTGAAAGGGCAGATTTCTTTGATTTCTTCTGTTCTATCAGGTTATATCATTTTCCTTTAATTTTATGCATGTGATTTGATGGGGCTTTCAGAGTAATATTATTTTCACTACAGGAATAAGTATAAAGATACTTGTTTTTCAGTTTAATTTATGTTACCTCTAAAAGCAAAATTAATACATATGTGTATTGATTTTAGCCAGAGAGGAAGGAGGGGGTGGGGAGAGAGACAGACAGAGACAGAGACAAGAATATTGATCTGTTCTTGTATGTACCCTGACCTGGAATCGAACCTGCAACTTATGTACTTTGGACCAATGCTCTAACCAATTGAGCTACCCGAACAGGGCAAAAGTTAATATTTTTTTAAACATTTAAAAAAATTATTTATTCATTTTAGAGAGGGGGAAGAGAAAGGGGAGGTAGGAGGAGCAGGATGCATCAACTCCCATATGTGCCCTGACCAGACAAGCCCAGTGTTTCGAACTGGCGACCTCAGCATTCCAGGTCAACACTTTATCCACTGCGCCACCACAGGCCCACTGCAAAAATTAATATATTTTTAATTGTACAGTGTTCAATACTATGTTAAGAATAGTATCCATAGCATAGTTTTTAAATCTTTTATAAAAAATTCATTTTCAGTTTAATAGCTAAAAGTGTCACAGTATTTTCTTTCAGCATGTATTTTTATTTGTTTTATAATTCCTATCTCCCTTATAGTCCTTCAAATGTAGTACTTCTTGTTCTCCCAGTTACACTGGGATTAGGCGTATGAGTAAAGTGATGTATTATTGCAAGGACTGTGGGCTCTGAACTGGAGTCAGGCAGACCTGGTTTAAATTCCAGCTTAGCCACTAACTCAGCTTCTTTGAAAACTTAAATCTCTTTGAGCCTCAAGTTTCCCTATCTGTAAAATACATAAATAATGCCTTTTAAAATGAGAATTAGAAACAGTATAGATAAGATTCTTGGTATTAAGTTTGTATAAGATCATCCTTAATCAAGAGATGAAAACTGGAGCCAGAGAGATTGACATTTCCTAGTAAGCTAGAAGAATATTGTAAAATTGAGGCAGGAACTCAAACCCAGATAGTCTTTATTCCCAGCCTTAAGCTTTTATACTACATTAGGGTTCTTACTGCAGTATTACTAGTTAAGTAGAAGAGTATAATAGTTTAACATTATAAAGTTGATCATCTTTCTTAAACTTCTTCAGATTGTAAGATGAAAGTAGCGGTAATTTGCAATTTTATATGGTGGGTATTTATCAAAACTCAACTTCTGTTAATTATACTATTCTGTGAAAATTAATGTTTTACTTTCTTTAAAAATTTTGGGATTTTAAATAAAATAAGGCTCTTCACCTTCACACTATGTAGTTGGAGAAATGCAGATTTCTTAAGTATGTAGTTCTCATGTATGCCTCTGATTTCAAGTGCCCTGACGAATCTGCTGCAGCTTGGTCTGGTGAAAAGGTCACCGGAGTTAAAAGTCAAGGCATTTGAGTTGAATTTCCACCTGTTAGTGATCCTAGGCATATTTGTGAGTCGCAGGTGTTTTTTTTTTTTTAAATGGACTTTTAGAGAAAAGAAGGAGGGGGAGAGAGAGAGAAATCAATTTGTTGTTTCACTCATTCTTATTGATTCTTGTATGTGCCCTGACCTTGATCAAACCTACAACCTGCCCTGGTTGGATAGTTCAGTTGGTTAGAGCATCATCCTAAAGCTTAGATGTTGCTGGTTTGATTCCTGGTCAGGGCACATATAGGAACAGCTCAGTGTTTTGTTTTGTTTTTTTAAAAAGATAAAAAACCAAAAAGCATGTCAGGACGATACTAACCGATTGAGCTCACGGCTAGGGCTGAGTCTCAGTTTTTTATTGGAAGAACCAAAAGATTCAGACCAGATGATCTCTAAGATAATATTTAACACTAAAATTGTATGACTTCCAACTTTAATGTGATTTAAAAAGTGTCGCATATCTAGCCTGGCCTGTGGTGGTGCAGCAGGTAGAATATCAGCCTGGAACGCTGAGGTTGCAGTTTCGAGACCCTGGGCTTGCCTAGTCAGAGTACATACAACAAGCAAGCAATGAACAACTGGAGTGAAGTAACTATGAGTTTATGCTTCTCACTCCCTCTCCCTCTCCTGTCTGTAAAATCAATAAATAAAATCTTTGTTTAAAAAATGCTGTATATCTAAATTGTATCACCTTTGGAACTAGAGGAGATGAAAGTAGGACTGATTAGGAATTTTGTAAACAACACTAACATAAGTTCTGTGAGTAGATTCACTTTTTAAAAAAAATTTGGCTATTAAATACGTAAAGAATTGTTTCTGAATTTAGAGTTTATTGAGAAAAACCTAGGTTCTGAATTGAGTTTAGAGTTTATTGAGAAAAACTTTCCTAAAACACACATGCTTGTTTCTGCCTACTCTCCACCCTTTGCAAGACAATACTGTAGTTTCGTTTAAATACAAATATTGATCGACTTACGACCTATGCAACTTATGACCATTCAACTTTGCGACCACAGTCACTAGTCACGACTGCTCTGAGTCTGGCAGCGCAAGCATTGCCCAGCTGGGCCTACGACAGTGCGGACCAGCTGCTGCCAGCACTACCATCTCCTTGTGCACCATTTCAACTGTTATCCCAGACTCGGTATAGCAATTTGTGTTTTGTGTCTTGGATATTTTTCATCAAACCCCTCCCAAGATGTCTACCAAGAGGAAGTTGTCTTTGCAAATATTAAACCAGCTGTACCGGTAATGCAGTGTTTTACTTAAACCTGACAAATGCAAAAATAAGAAACAAAATGGTGTAGAGATGATACAAATGGCATAAAATGAACAAAGAAAATGATGATATATAACAATAATGAAAGAAAATTATGATAAAATCTGACTTAAAGATTTTTATAAAATCATTTCACAGTACTGTACATATAGCCTACTCAATTTACGACCAAATCATGTTTTGACCGGTCTGTCAGAACCAATCGTGGTCGTAAGTGGAGCACTAGCTGTATTGAGGGTTATTTAAAGTGAGCAACCAGAAGTTCTTGCCAGCATTCAATTTCATGCTTTAAGTTGTTCATACTACTTAGCTTATTTCCTCATTTTTTGAAAAATTTAAAGAATGTTCTTTGCCTTGCTTCAGTGGCTCAGTGGATCAAGTGTTGACCTGGCATGCCAGAGGTTGCAGGTTCCACCCCTGGTCGGGGCATGTATGAGAGGTGGTCAGTGGGTGTACAACTCAATGGAACTGCTCCCCTCTCTCCTTTTCTCCCTCCCTCCCTCCCTCCCTCTCTCTCTTCCTCCCTCTCTCTTCCTCTTTTCCTCTCTCTCCCTCTCTCTTCTTCTCTTCCCTTCTCTCCCCCACTCTCCCCCTCTCCTCTTTCCCTTTCCCTCTTTCTCCCTCTCTCCCTCTCCTCCTTCCTCTCCTCCTTCCTCTCTCTCAAATTAATGGAACAATTAAAAGAAAAAAAAAGTCTTTGCTGTGTTGTTAATCAAATTACCAGGCCAAAGGATACTTGCCAAATCAGAGTGCTTTTGTAATATAGCTTAAAGTGCTAAGATCAAATATCCAGATTTTTTAAGTATAAAAATCAAGTGGGTCTTTGTTCCAGAAATGCTAAAAAATTACTACTCTTAGAAAGCTTGTTGGATTCTCCTGACAAATGTGTAAAAAATCGTATTTTAAAATTTTAATGCTTATATTTGGCAGTATATCTCCCCCCACCACTTAGGTTTATATATTTTGTTTAGTTTATTTTTAGATTTTCCATAATCTAATAAAGTGAAGTTATTAGGAAATTAAGGTTGTTAATTTATCATTCATAAGAAAATATTTTAAATATTTAAATTTTACTCAACACTAAGGTTTACTATTTTCATTCATTATTAGCAGCAAGGAATAAATATTGCCTCTAATTTGGCACTTGTAGGAGTCAGGCATATCTTTCTACCCCAGAGGTGATGTTTTTCTAGTCTAGGGTCCTTGTTATTGAGGCTGAGAAATTATTTGACTAGAGCTAACTTGAAAAAAATAGTGAGGTATTCTTATCTATTGTAAAGGCAGTTGTCAATATGAAGTTATATAGTTTAATTATTATAATTGGATGAGAACATTATTCAGAGTAATTTTCAGAGTAAGTTAAAAAACTAAACATTTACTTCAAGTTAATATTTCCAAAAGTTTTCAAGATACATTTTCATTAAATTTTAGTGGATTGGCATCCCCTCATGTTTGATAGAGAAACCCCGAGTCTTGTTTATTTCACTTTATATTTAATCCTGATTATTTTCTGTTTACCTTGTTTTTGATAAAAATATAGTATTATCTCCTGACTGGTGGTGGTGCAGTGGATAGTAGAGCGTCGACCAGGAATGCTGAGGTCCCAGGTTCAAAACCCAAAGGTCACCAGCTTGGGCACGGGGTGTCTGGCTTGAGTGTGGGGTCATAGACATGATCACATGGTTGCTGGCTTGAGCCCAAAGGTTGCTGGCTTGAACAAGGGGTCCCTGGCGCAGCTGGAACACCTGGTCAAGGCACATACGAGAAACAGTCAGTGAACAACTAAGGTGCTGCAATGAAGAATTGATGCTCCCCCCTCCCCCGCTAATATATACTGCTCACAAAAATTAGGGGATATTTCAAAATGAATAGGAAACGATAAAATATCCCCTAATTTTTGTGAGCAGTATTATATATATTTTATATATAGTATATATTTTTACTCCTGGGCAACTTGGATTCTTAGATTCTAAGATATTTAAGAGAATTAAGTTTTTCTCCTATGTTTTGTATTCTTTGTTTATATTTTGCTTATGCTTTCTAGATTGTTAAAGATTAACCACTTTATGTTAAGAAGTTTAAAGATTTTAATATTCAGATGAATTGCAGTTGCTTAGGACTCTTGGAAATTAAGAAGATTATAGTATTATTGTTTTAATTTGTTACTAAAGTAACTCTAGTACTTAGAGCAGGGCATGATATAGCCAGCCAGACTGGTTTGTAAGACCTAGCCCTAGATACTGAGAATGGTTTTACAGATGAACATTTTCCTTAATTTAAGATAAGAGAACATTAAATCGGAACACTATGTAAAATTTTATCCCTCGCCTGAAAAAGTTTCATTTTTATTAGATCTGTGTCACTAGAAAATTGCGTACAATTTTTAATTATATTTTGAAATTAATCAATCAATAAAAAATTGGTGCAAATTTGTTATCTCTCATTGTAGAAGAGTTCTTGGCCTTGCTTCTTGGTTTGTAAAGCCGAAAATACCTTCTGGCCCTTTACAGAAAAGAATTTCCTGCCCTTGACTTCAAGTTTTAAATAAACATACTTGCAAATTTAGCATTGGTTATAAAAATAGCAGTATTTAATTGATTCATCCTGACCCTCAATAATCTTTCCATTAGATATAATGATCCCTGACAATTGCTTTGTGTTCTGCCTTTGTACAAGTTTAATAGATATAAAATACCTTAGCTAAATTTACCATCAATCTTGGCTCAGGTCATATCCTTCTTCATTTCTTTGTCACAGTCAGATAAAGTTCAAGCAACCTAAAGAAAATTGCTTTTACAAGGTTTTCTTAGGTTACCTTTTGTCTTCCTTGCAGCCTTTAGAAAAAGGACTCCTGATAAATTCTTTAGTGTGGAAAAATCAGTTCAAAGGGGTACGTAAAATGCCATTTTTAACTTAATCTAATTAATACTTAAAATGATTTACCTTATTAGTCAGCATTTTGTTGATGACCTGTTTTGGTCTTATATTGATTTCCTTTAAGACAGATTTACATTCAAAAATGAAAGTTTTCCAGTCCTTATACACTATAAAAATTGCATGTCCTTCAAATTCCTCCTTTCTTACTGCATTAAATTCAGTCTGTTTCTTAGGAATAAATTAGAAATGAGGTATGTTTTTAGGATTACCAAGAAGAAATGCTGTTTGATTTTGGGTAGCAAAACAAAGCTAAGAAATTTTATAACTCTTAAGCCTATTTACCTACATTTGTTCAGTTTTGTCTCTGGTTCTTTGTGTTTCATGTTTAAGCTGATGGGCAGGTTTGCAGTTTACTGTATTCTGTACTGTGCTTTGTGTACTTTTGGCATTTTATTGTTGTCAAGTACTGCAATCCGTGGGTTACATAGAGACACCAGGCAGGTTACAGAAGGAATTCAAGGAGTTTATTAATTAGCCAGCTAGCTACATGGGGCATGGTCCCAAATCATGTAGGCCCTCTTACCCTTCTAGACTTTCTATTATATAAAATCAAGTACTGGTTGGGGTGGGTAAGGAGGGAGCATGGTACAATAGTCAATTACTAAGAAGCTTACAACATTTATCTATAGGGTCTATCATATTAAAAGGAAAAAGCATTCCTACACCACGAGATAACACAGTAGCGATAATTGTTTTACATACCCGGCAAAGACATTCTCAAATCTTCTCAGGTCTGCCCCCCATCCCTGTTGCCACAACGAAATGGTTAGCTTAGGATAAGGAGAGAGACCAAATGAAAATACCTTTGCTAAAAGTGTTGGGGCTAACTTATTAGGGAACCTAACCCCCGCTTGTTTAGTTTACAAGTTTTTATACATATAAAGGATTTCAAGAGGGATGATTATTAGAAAGCATATAAAATGTTACGGGGAGGGGGATGCATTCGGGGCATGTTGGGCAGATAAAATGTATTATGCTCACTTTGTTAAAGATAACACGAGGAGGCCATAGCCCAGGTGATATTAATGTGTGTTGGGGTGGGCTAAAGGCAGGCCGAATCCTTGTAGCCTGGGGCTTGGTTTTGGGATTAAGCCTTTCCTACCCTTTTTGATGTGGGGCAGTACAATCCAATCATGCCTCAGAAAGTGACTTTGTATTAGAGACTTCCCTATTTTGTATATTGGATTAAGGGTTTTGAATCTACACTATAAAATAGGTAGAACGGGAGTTTGGGCTCTTGGTTTCTGAGATTATCACTAGAAGAGAGAGCAGAGGAGAGCACAGAAAAGCCACGTGGAGGAGGCCAGGAGAAGCAGCCAAGATGGTGGAGTGCTGAGTGAGATGCCAGTTTGTGTAGAGTTTGTATTTGGGATAAGGAAGGAGATGGGGAACAGAGGTGAATAAGTCTGGTGAGCTAGAAACCTTTGATTCTAGGAAACTCGGATAAGTCAGTGGCTTTGTGAGCACTGAATGTGACTGGGTTTTGGAGCCCAGTGTGTATTTTTACTTGCCCGCCGGGTGCAAGCTAGAATTAAAGACTATGGCCCATCAGTTTTTGGCTCCGCTGTTTCTTTACCGACTGTCCGAATCCAATGCGAACCTGCATGGGCTGGGCTGCTGTGATAGTGGCCCGGGCCTTGCCTCCTGGCTTTACAGGGCAACACTAGAATCTATGTAAACCCAATAAATTAAAATCAATAAAAAAATAAAATGTTAAAGAATGCAGGTTTTTCAAGCAAGGGGAGTGGTCTGGAGATCCCTTTGTCTAGAGGTGTGCCTCCCTCTAAGGACTCCAGGAGGGGAGGGGGAGTCAGAGTGTAGGAATTCTTAATTAAGGTACATAAACACTCTTTTCTAAAGGTTTTTAAGAAAAGAGAAGTGTCGGGATTCTTAGATGAATCTGTCTTCCTTGCTCTGTAGTTAAATTATGACTTATCTGACTCAGTTGTCCTTGCAAGCCAGGAAGCTCCTGCATTCTTTTCCCTCATTCTCCATAGAAAGGAGGGGACAAGAAGCCTGACCTTTCCTCTTTAAAATGGCGTTGCTAATACCAAGTTTTAGTTCTTTGGCACCTTATCACATTATAAGTATTCTTAAACATAAGGGAACTGTATTTCCTCTCTCATTTGGTAGCCCCTTTTAGCCCCTTTTTGTTCCTCTGGTAAGTTATGAATTATTATCTTTAGTATAAATTATTTTCTTCCTCTCTTTATTGAGGTATAATTGACAAATAAAAATTGAATATGTTTAGTATGTCCAATATGATGGTTTGATATATTGTACATATACATGTTGGGCAGATAAAATGTATTATGCTCACTTTGTTTAAGATAACACGTGAGGCCGTTGCCCAGGTGATATTAATGTGTGTTGAGAATCCTTGTAGCCTGGGGCTTGGTTTTGGGATTAAGCCTTTCCCACCCTTTTTGATGTGGGGTGGTACAATTAAATCATGCCTCAGAGAAGTGACTTTGTATTAGAGACTTCCCTATTTTGTATATTGGATTAGAG
Source organism: Saccopteryx leptura (assembly GCF_036850995.1). Taxonomy (NCBI): domain Eukaryota; kingdom Metazoa; phylum Chordata; class Mammalia; order Chiroptera; family Emballonuridae; genus Saccopteryx; species Saccopteryx leptura. The sequence goes on from NC_089503.1 coordinate 349,675,410, forward strand.
GTTGTGAAGCTACAATATAAAATGGGGATGGAGCGGGAGTTTGCCCTCTTGGTTCCTGAGATTATCATTAGAGGAGAGAGCAGAGAGCAGAAGGAGGCCACGTGGAGGAGGCCAGGAGAAGCAGCCAAGATGGCGGAGTGCTGAGTGAGAAGCCAGTTTGTACAGAGTTTGTATCTGGGATAAGGAAGGAGATGGGGAACTGAAGAGAATAAGGCTGGTGAGCTAGAAACCTTTGATTCTAGGAAACTCGGATAAGTCAGTGGCTTTGTGAGCACTGAATGTGAGTGGGTTTTGGAGCCTAGTGTATGTTTTTACTTGCCCGCCCGGTGCAAGCTAGAATTAAAGACTATGGCCCACCAGTTTGTGGCTCCGTTGTTTCTTTACCAACTGTCCGAATCCAATGTGAACCTGCATGGGCCAGGCTGCTGTGATAGTAGTAGTGGCAGCCGTGGCTTCTGGCTTTACAATACATTATGAAATGGTCACCTTAATCAAACTAATTAACACATCCATCACCTTCTATAGTTGTCCCCCCCTTTTTTTGGTGTGGTGAGGACACTTAAGCTCTACTCTTATCAAAAAGACAAGAGGTAAATTGTTGGGCAGATAAAATATATTATGCTCACCTTATTAAAGATGGTGCTGCCCACATGGAAGCCCCTCGCCCAGGTGATATTAATGTGTGTTGGGGGCGGGCTATGGGCAGGCAAGATCCTTGTAGCCTGGGGCTTGGTTTTAGGACTAATCCTTTCCCACCCTTTTTGATGTGGGGGGTGCAATCCCATCATGCCTCAGATAAGTGACTTTGTATTAGAGACTTCTCTATTTTGTATATTGGATTAAAGGTTTTGATTTCTGCACTATAAAGTGGGGCAGACCCGGAACTTGCTCTCAGTGGTTCCTGAGATTAGTATTAGAAAGGAGAGCAGAGAAAGGCCACGTGGAAGAGGCTAGGAGAGGCAGCCAAGATGGTGGAGTGCTGAAGGAGAAGCCAGTTTGTGCAGAGAGAAGGAGATAGGGAACAGAGGTGAATAAGGTTAGTGAGTGTTGGGCAGATAAAATGTATTATGCTCACTTTGTTAAAGATTGTGCTGCCCACGAGGAGGCCGTCGCCCAGGTGATATTAATGTGTGCTGGGCTAAAGGCAGGCAGAATCCTTGTAGCCTGGGGCTTGGTTTTGGGATTAAGCCTTTCCCACCCTTTTTGATGTGGGGTGGTACAATCCAATCATGCCTCAGAGAAGTGTCTTTGTATTAGAGACTTACCTATTTTGTATTTTGGATTAAGGGTTTCGATTTCTACACTATAAAATGGGGACGGAGCGGGAGCTTGCGCTCTTGGTTCCTGAGATTATCATTAGAGGAGAGAGCAGAGAGCAGAGAAAGGCCACGTGGAGTAGGCCAGGAGAAGCAGCCAAGATGGCGAGTGTTGAGTGAAAGGCCAGTTTGTGCAGTTTATGCAGGGAGAAGGAAGGAGATGGGGAACTGAGGAGAATCAGGCTGGTGAGCTAGAAACCTTTGATTCTAGGAAACTCGGATAAGTCAGAGGCTTTGTGAGCACTGAATGTGACTGGGTTTTGGAGCCCAGTGTGTGTTTTTACTTGCCCGCCGGGTGCAAGCTAGAGTTAAAGACTATGGCCCACCAGTTTGTGGCTCCGTTGTTTCTTTACCGACTGTCCGAATCCAATGCGAACCTGCATGGGCCGGGCTGCTGTGATTCTGGCCCTGGCCCTGCCTGCTGGCTTTACAGTGAGCTAGAAACTTTTGATCCTGGGAAAACTCAGATAAATCAGTAGCTTTGTGAGCACTGAATGAGTGGGTTTTAGAGCCCAGTGTGTTTTTACTTGCCTGCCAGGTGCAAGCTAGGATTAAAAATGATGGCCCACCAGTTCTTGGCTCCGTTGTTTCATTACTGTCTGTCGGAATCTAATATGAACCTGCATGGGCCAGGCGGCTGTGATGGTGGCTGCGACTACTGGCCTTACATAAATGTTGATGAAGGTGTAGAGAAAAGGGAGCCCCTTGTGGAATGTAAATTGGTATACAGCCATTACGGAAAATAGTGTGTAGATTCCTCAAAATAGCAACTAGAACTGTTAAGATCCATGTGAAATCCCACTACTGAGTATATGTACAAGGGAAAACATTGTTTTTACCGTATTTCCCCATGTATAATATGCACCTTTTTTTTGGAAAAAGTTTGAGGTCTAAAAACGGGTGCGTCTCTTATTCAGTGGTTGTGGGTTTCTGTTTGTTTGCATTTCCATAGATGGATCTGAGGACGAGGCGATATATGAAGACGGTGATTCGTCATCAGACACAGATGAGGACAAGCTAACGGATGGGAGTTTGACAGTGATGAGGAATTGTATGAGTTTTATGATGAATAAAACTTGAGTTCAATAACTTTATGTAACACATTGTTTTTTTTTTTTTAATTTCGGGCCTCGAAATTAAGGTGCACCTTATACATGGAAGCACTTATATAAGAGTACATGGGGAAATACGGTATCTAGCCAACAGAGTTTATCACAAACTGGACTTTAGGTTAGGCCACCCTTGAATTTTACTGATGAAGGATGTTGTAGTTTTTGATGGCTGTAAGGTATTTTTCCCCATGGAGAAGGAAGGAAGGGGGCTGGAACCATGAAGTGTGGAATAACAGAAGGCTTTATTTAGTACAGCACATCCCGCCTGAGGAGGTTCCCTGGCCCCGAGGAAAGATGGAGGCCAGGGAAGTCGCAAGTGGTGACCTGCGTGGGAGATATTTAAAGGGTCTCTAGGGTGGTTGAGCTAATATGACGTGGTGAAATCTCACTGGCTGGCAGACGGTCGCTTTTTTCCAAAGGGCTCCTGGGAAGTTTCTTTTCGCACGCGCTTGGTTGTGGGCGGTCCTAGCCAAAGTTCGTGGGTCTGACCTTTCTCCATTATCCACCGACCTTACAATGGCAACAGCTCATAGACTGAATTTAATTTGTCAAGAGTTTTAATCAACATTGAGCATTTTCTTTTCTTTTTTTTTTTTTTTTAGTTTTACATTGATTTGAGAAAAAGGTGGGGGGGGGGGGAGAGAAAGACAGAAGCATCAATTCATTGTTTTACTTAGTTCCATTTAGTTGTGTACTCATTGGTTGCTTCTCCTATGTGTCCTGACTGGGGATTGAACCCGTGACCTCAGTGCGCCTGGGAAAATGTTCTGTCCTTTCAGCTACCTCAGTGTCGTCCAGGGCTGACATTGAGCATTTTCTGTATGCTAAGCCCTGCTGTAGACATAGTGGATGAGAGAAAATGTTTTTACACAGGGCCTCTTTTTTTTTCTTTTTCCTGCTCAAGCAGAGAACCCTCAAAAAATTATTTAAAATTTTTTTTTTTACTGATTTTTTTTAAGGGGGGAGGAGAAAGAGAGAAACATTAGTTTATTGTTCCACCAATTCCTGCTACCATTGATTGATTCTTATGTGCCCTGATTGGGTATCGAACCTGCAACCTCAGCATGTTGGGACAACATGAACTAACCAACTGAATGCACTACTTGGCCAGGGAGGAGAGCCCTTCTTAAGAAGCCTGGAATTTTGAGGGAGATAAGACAGACACATAAAAGGAAAACTAAGCCTTGTTAAGGTGAGTGGTACAGACAGAAAATGCCTTAGTAGTTTGAAGAAAGACAAGATCACACCTGTCTTTAATAACCATGGAAAACTCTGTGGTGGAAATGGGGTTTGAGCTGGAACTTGAAGGTTAGTTAAGTAGCAGTTGTAACGGAGAGGTTGGATACATTTCAAGAAAGGCAGTTAGTATGAGCAAAGGTGTAGTGGCAGGAAATGAAAAGGTGTATATTGAAAATAGGAGTAAGGGCAGACCAGCTGTGCCAGGTTGTGGATAGACTTGTATTTGTTAATGAATGTATTAAACTGGGGAAGTAACATCATTGACACATGTGTATCAGTTATGATTGGGTTCAGTAGTGAGTAAGGTTTTCATTTTCAAGTGAAATCTCTTAGAAATGCAGTTCCTGGCTAGTATGGAGGCTCTCTCTGTTTTACTGAATCCACATTGTCTCGTGTACTGCTCTGTCATTCTTAGTATTGGCTCCAACGCTCACAGTCTAGAACAGAGGCTAGGGTTCTAATTGTCACATCCTTTTCCAGGTACTAGTGTAGAAGTGATGAAGAGCAAAAGGATTAAAGGCCTTTTAAAGAAGGTACTTGGAAGCTGCCATATACCACCTCCACTTAATAACAGGACCACTCTTGCTGTAAGGGAGGCTGAGAAATGTGGTCTTTATTATTATTATTATTTTTCTTTTTATTGAATTTATTGGGATGATATTGGTTAATAAAATTATATGTTTCAGGTGTACAAGTCTATAATACATCACTTGTATATCGTATTGTGTGTTCACTACCCCAGATCAAGTCTCCTTCCATTACTATTTATCCTCCCTGCACCCTCTTCTACTTCCTCCCGCTCCCTTGCGTCCTTTCCTTCCGGTAATCACCATACTGTTGACTGTGTCGAGGGTTTTTTCCCTTAAGTCCTTTACCTTTTCTACTCAGCCCCTCAGCGCCCCCGGTCTGATAGCCGTCAGTCTGTTAACCTGTGAGCCTGTTTCTATTTTGTTTGTTCATTAGATTCCACATACAGTATAATGAAACCAAATGGTCCTTGTCTTTCTCTGACTGGTTTATTTCACTTAGCATAAAGTTCTCCAGATCCATCCATGCAGTTGCAAAGAGTAAGATTTACTTTTTTTACAGCCCAGTGGTATTCCATTGTGTAAATGTACCACAGCTGCTTTTTAAAAATTAACAGAGTGACATTCATCAGTAAGAGTACATAGGTTTCATGTGAACATTTCTGTAGCACTTGAACTTGATTATGTTGTATACCCATCACCCAACGTCAACTCATTTTGATTTGCATTTCTCTAATCGTTAGTGAAGATGAGCATCTTTTCATATATCTGTTGGCCATTTGTATGTCCTCTTGGAAGAAGTGTCTGTTCAGGTCCTCTCCCTATTTTTTAATTGAATTGTTTGATTATATGGTGCTGGGCTTTGCGAGTTGTTTATATAGTTTGGATATTAACCCCTTATGAGAGCTGTTTTTTGCAAATATCACCTCCCATTTATTTGTTATGTTGTCAGTTTCTTTTGCTGTGCAGAAGCTTTTTAGTTTGATATTGTCCCATTCATTTATATTTGTCTTTACTTCCCTTGCCTTTGGGGTCAGATTCATAAATTGTTCTCTAACGCCAAGGTCCATGAGCTTAGTACCTATATTTTCTTTTATATAATTTATAGTTTCAGGTCTTATATTTAGGTCTTTGATCTATTTTGAATTAATTGTTGTGCAGAGGGACAAACCGTAGTCGAGTTTCATTCTTTTGCATGTGGCTTTCCAGTTTTCTCAGCACCATTTATTGAAGAGATTTTCTTTTCTCTTTTGTGTTTTGGCTCCTTTGTCATGGGTGCTCTGCATGTTCAGAGAAACTTCTCTAGTAAAACGATAGAAACAGTTTCCAAAAGTATAGTCTTGACCACAACTTTTTTATCCACTCATCCACTGATGGACACTTGGATTGCTACCAAATCTTAACTATTTTAGATTAAATTGCAATTAACATAGGAGTGTATGTATTTTTTCATGCACTCCTATGTTAATATGCATATTAGTGTTTTGGTTTTCTTCAGATATATTTCCACAAGTGTAATTGCTGAGTCATGAGGTGGCAGTTCCATTTTTAATTTTTGGAGGAAACTCCATACTACTTTTCACAAAGGGGCTCCAATCTGCATTCCCATCAACAATGCACAAGGATACCCCTTTCCACATCCTTACCAACACTTGTTTGGATTTATTGCTGATAGGCATTCTGACAGGTGTGAGGTGATAGCTATCTCATTGTGCTTTTAATTTGCATTTCTCTGATGGTTAGTGACATTGAGCATCTTTTCATATGTCTATTGGCCATCTGTATGTCCTCTTTGGAGAAGTGTCTATTCAGGTCCTATGCTCATTTTTCAATTGGATTGTGTGTTGTTTTGTTGTTGAGTTTTATAAGTTCTTTATATATTTTAAATATTAACCCCTTCATCAGAGGTATCATTGGTGAATGTTCTCCCATTCAGTGTGTTGGTTTTTCATTCTGTTGATGGTTTCCTTTGCTGTGCAAAACGTTTAGTTTTTATTTATTTATTTTCAGTGAGAGGAGGGGAGACAGAGACAGACTCCCGCATGTGTCCCGAATGGGATCCACCCGGCAAGCCCAGTAGTGGGTAATTCTCGGCCCATTTGGGTTGTTACTCTATTGCTCAGCAACCAAGGTCTTCTTAGCACCTGAGGCGGAGGTCATGGAACCATCCTCAGGACCCAGGACCATCTTACTCCAAACGAGCTATGGCTATAGGAGGGGGACAGAGAGAGAGAGAGAGAGAGAGAGACAGGGAGAGAGGTAAGAGGAGGGAAAGGTGAAGAAGCAATTGGGCACTTCTCCTGGGTGCCCTGACTGGGAATTGAACCTGGGACATACACATGCAGGGCCAACGCTCTACCACTGAACCAACTGGCCTGGGCCAAAACATTTTAGTTTGATGTAGTCCGATTGTTTATTTTTTCTTTGTTTCCCTTGCCTGAGGCTTAATATCAGAAAATATATTGCTATGAAGTGTCCGAGATTTTACTGTCTATGTTTTCTTTAAGACTTTTAAAGTTGCCTGACCAGATGGTGGCACAGTGGATAGAGCATTGACCTAGAATACTGAGGACCCAGGTTTGAAACTCCGAGAGCTCCGGCTTGAACATGGGCTCATCTGGCTTGAACACGGGCTCACAAGCTTGAGTGCTGGGTCACTGGCTTGAGCCTGGGATCATAGACATGACCCCATGGTCACTAGCTTGAGCCCAAAGGTTGCTGACTTGAGCCTAAGGTCACTCTCCTGAGCAAGAGGTCACTCGCTCTGCTGTACCCCCTTTCCCTCTCTCAGGGCACATGAGAAAGCAATCAATGAACAACTAAGGAGCTGCAATGGAAAATTGATACTTCTAATCTCTCTCCCTTTCTGTCTGTCTGTCCCTATCTGTCCCTCTCTCTGATTCTCTGTCTCTGTCACACACTCAAAAAGACTTTTTAAGTGTAACATTTAATTCTTTAATCCATTTTGAGTTTATTCTTGTGTACAGTGAAATGTGATGATCTAGTTTCATTTTTTCGTACAGATTTGTCTAATTTTTTCAACACCATTTATTGAATAGATCAGTGGTTTTAACCATGGATCCTCCAGAAATTTTCTGTCTGAAGGATCTATCCATTGATGTCATTGGGTGTTAAAATCCTCTATTACTGTGTTATTGTCAGTCTCTCCCCTTATGTTCATCAAGATTTGTTTTATGTATTTATTATTTAGGTGCTTCTATGTTGGATGCATAAATGTTTACAAGGTTTATATCCTCTTGTTGGGTTTCTCCTTTTATCATTATGTAGTGTCCTTTTCTGTCTTTTACTATAGCCGTTGTTTTTTTTTGTTTTGTTTTGTTTTTGCATTTTTCTGAAGCTGGAAACAGGGAGAGACAGTCAGACAGACTCCCACATGCGCCCGACCGGGATCCACCTGGCACGCCCACCATGGGGCGACATATAGCCGTTGTTTTAAATTATGTTTTGTCATATCATGTAAGTCTTATTATCTCAGCTTTTTAAAATTTTCCATTTGCATGAAATATCTTTCTCCATCCCTAATTTTAGTCTGTATATATATCTTTTCTGCTGTTGGTCTCTTGTGAACAATATATATATGGATCTTGTTTTCCTATCCATTCAGCTACCCTATGTTTATTCTGATAACAGGTTTTCAGCTAGTAATTGTTTTATACCAGGGGTTGGGAACCTATGGCTCGTGAGCCAGATGTGGCTCTTTTGATGGGTGCATCTGGCTCGCAGACAAATCTTTAATAAAAAAAAAATGTTAAAAATGTAAAACATTCTCATGTATTACAATCGATTCTTTTCCTACTGCTCATGTTCATGGATGCAGGTGGCTGGAGCCAATCACAGCTGTCCTCCAGGACAACACCAAATTTTTATTTGATAATGCTTAATGTAAACCGGTCGTTGTGAGATCAGGAAGTAAACTTCTCTCCTTTTAATCAAGTAGTCAGCTACCTAATTTCAGAAACCCTTTTGACGAAGAAGATGGCTAAAAGAAAAAAAGATGATGAGTATCGTACTTTTCAGCAGGAAAGGACGGAGGAATTCGCGTTTGTGGAGAGAGCAGGTTCTGCAGTATGTCTAATATGCAGTGATAAAATTGCATCGATGAAACAGTCAAATATAAAGCGGTACTTGGACGCATGCCATACTACATTTGCATCGAAATGTCCAGTGGGGGGGACAGCAGGGAGAAAGCATGTCAAGCTACTTGCAGAGTGCAAGCTAGTCAGCAGCAACTCCGTGTTTGGACCCAACAAGGTGACTGGAATTCGGCTAGCTTTGCTGGTGCTTTAGCAATTGTGAGAAACGGAAAGCCATTCACAGATGGGGAGTATGCCAAAACATTCATGCTTCATGTTGCCAGTGAACTTTTTGACGACTTTTTGGATAAAGACAAGATAATCAAACGAATAAAAGACATGCCTCTGTCAGCAAGAACTGTTCACGATCGTACCATCATGATGGCAAATCAAATTGAGGCAACACAAATGAAGGACATAAATGCAGCACCATTCTTTTTTTTTTTTTTTTTGTATTTTTCTGAAGCTGGAAATGGGGAGAGACAGTCAGACAGACTCCCGCATGCGCCCGACCGGGATCCACCCGGCACGCCCACCAGGGGCGATGCTCCGCCCATCAGGGGGTGATGCTCTGCCGCTTCTGGGCGTTGCTCAGCCGCGACCAGAGCCACTCTAGCGCCTGGGGCAGAGGCCAAGGAGCCATCCCCAGCGCCTGGGCCATCTTTGCTCCAGTGGAGCCTTGGCTGCAGGAGGGGAAGAGAGAGACAGAGAGGAAGAAGGGGGTGGGGGTGGAGAAGCAAATGGGCGCTTCTCCTATGTGCCCTGGCCGGGAATTGAACCCGGGTCCCCCGCACGCCAGGCCGACGCTCTACCGCTGAGCCAACCAGCCAGGGCCCAGCACCATTCTTTTCTCTCGCTTTGTATGAGTCAACAGACGTAAGCCATTTATCCCAGTTCAGCATGATTGCAAGGTATGCTGTCGGTGACACACTATGTGAAGGAAGTCTTGCTATTTTTCCTATGAAAGAGACAAGAGGGGAGGATTTATTCAAGTCTTTCACTGAATTCACTAAAGAAAAAAAATCTGCCAATGGATAAATTTATTTCGGCGTGTACTGATGGTGCTCCGTGCATGGTGGGGAAAAACAGGATTGTAGCGCTTCTTTGTGAACATGAAAAGAAACCCATCCTAAGTTTTCACTGCATCCTACATCAGGAGGCGCTTTGTGCTCAGATGTGTGGCGAGCAGCTTGGTGAGGTGTCGCTGGTCATTCGGGTGGTCAACTTTATTGTTGCCCGAGCTTTAAACGATCGCCAGTTTAAAACACTGCTGGATGAAGTTGGGAATAATTATCCTGGTCTGCTTCTGCACAGAAATGTGCATTGGTTGTCAAGAGGGAAGATGCTCAGCTGTTGCGCTGCTTGTCTGAATGAAATCCGGACTTTTCTTGAAATGAAAAATGTTGAGCATCCTGAGTTAGCTAACACTGAGTGGCTCCTGAAGTTCTGTCTCATGGATATGACTGAACATCTGAACCAGCTCAATGTGAAAATGCAAGACCTTGGAAATACAGTTTTATCCCTTCAACAAGCAGTGTTTGCATTTGAAAACAAGCTGGAACTCTTCATCACTGACATTGAAACACGTCATTTACTACACTTTGAAAAACTGGGAGACTTTAAAGATGCATGCACAGCAAGTGACCCTGCTCAACATCTTGATTTCCAGCAGCTAGCGGGGTTCACGTCTAATCTCCTGCAGTCATTCAAAGCGCACTTTGAAGAATTTCGTGAGCACACTCGTCTTTTTAAGTTCATCACCCATCCACACGAGTGTGCAGTGGACAGCTCCACCCTGAGTTACATCCCCGGTGTCTCCATCAGAGATTTTGAGCTACAAGATGCTGACCTGAAGGCCTCAGACATGTGAGTGAATAAGTTCAAGTCACTGAATGAAGATTTGGAAAGACTTGCACCAAAGCAAGCAGAGTTGGCGAGCAAACACAGTGGGGAGAAATGAAAAAACTTCAACCCGCAGACCAGCTGATTGTCAAAACTTGGAATGTGCTTCCCATCACATACCACACACTGCAGCGTGTGAGTATTGCTGTACCGACAATGTTTGACTCTACGTATGCATGTGAGCAGTCTTTCTCACATCTAAAGAACATTAAGACCAACCTACGATCACGTTTAACGGATAGAAGTCTCAACGCCTGCATGAAGCTTAACCTCACCACCTATCAACCAGACTACAAAGCCATCAGCAAAACCATGCAGCACCAGAAGTCGCATTAATTGTAAGAAGTACTTTATTCATCATTGGTTAGCAACAGCATAACAACGTTATTAAAAAGAATTCAGAGACTTATTGTACTTTAAAAGTGTTGGTCTTACATAAAATGCACACATTTACTTGTATTTAGTGTTAAACATATTGTATGGCTGTCACAGAATTACATTTTAAAATATGTGGCGTTCATGGCTCTCTCAGCCAAAAAGGTTCCTGACCCCTGTTTTATACTGTGGAAGAAAGGTGGCACAGAATTTGAGGTGAGGGGTTTTTAAGTCTCTGCAACACAAGGCTATACAGTATATAGCACGATTTATCTGGTGGTAATATGTTGACTGGTTAGGAGCTGAATCATCTAAATTTCAGGTTCTAGTAGTTTAGATATTGTATAGTGATTATGTTTTTATATTGACCATAGTACTGAGTTAAATTTGATTTCATGGTAAAAACCGCTGTATATTGTTTTGTATATGAAAAGCAAAGCAGGTATAGGGCTTTGAGTCTAAGATTTTAAAGGAGTTATAGAAGGATATTCTCTCATTTTCTTAAGCCTGTATTTTTTTCCTTCTTGGTTTAGCATATAAATGTGTTCCAGATTGAGTGTTTAGTCTGCTAAAAAATTTACTTGTCATTTGATACAGTGACACTTATAAGGTAATGTTGTTATTTTCTCCATTTTATTTATAGAGGGAGCTTAAGTCCCTCTGAATCTGAGCTTAAGTCATTTGCTTAGTCACACAGCTGGGATTTAGATCCTAGCACTCTGACCTCTTGTTTTGTGTCCTCTAGGTACTGTCTGTACTTTTTCTGCACAGTCTGTTTGAAAAGAAAGATGTCCACACTTACTGATAATGTCCATTCCCATCTCCCATCAACTCACTCTTTGACTCACTTATCTGCAGTATGTTAGATAATTACTATGAAGGAAAATGAAGGAAGGGTATAGGAATGTTGAAGGAGAGTTTTAAATAATCAAAGAAGGCCTCAGTAAAGTGGTATTTGAGTAAAGGTCTGAAAAAGATAAGAGAGTGAGCCATGTTGATATCTGAGAGCAGAGTATTTCAGATAGAAGAACTAAGAGCAAAGATTCTGAGGAGTGTGCTCAGGATGTTTGAGGAACAACAAAGGTCAGTGTGGCTGGAGCAGAGTGAGAAGTGGGGAGGATAATAGAAGGTGAGGTTAGAGTGGTAAAGCAGTGGGGTGTGCATCACATAGGTCATTATAAGGATTTTGGATTCTACACTCTGTGATGTGAAACCATGGAAAAGTTTTATACAGGTAGATGACATAATCTTAGTATGTGTGGTTCAAAGAGTCACTCTGTCAATGATACAGAGACTATTCCCTGGGAAGAAGAGTAGAAGTAGGGAAACCAGTTAAGGGGCTGTTGGTAATAATTCAAGTGGCATCAAAGATAATTTTAAGATATTTTGGGCTGCATTGGAAGAATGGAGTTGTCATTTATAAAGACAGGGAAGACTGCAGAAAAAGTTTTGGTGTGGTAGAGGGGGCTGAGGGTGTGTGAAGCCGAGTCAAGAGTTCTTTTTTTCACTTGTTTCAATGAGGCACCTTTTAGATAACCGGGTTAGAAATAATGAATAGGCAACTGAACATATGATCTGGGGCAGGCATGGCCAACAGTTTTTGCCCGCGGGCCAAAAAGAAAGAAAACTTTTTTCACGGGCTGGACAAAATATATATTAAAATTAAAAAATTTTAAATACAAAAACGATTCGTTTAAGTAAACAAAATTTTAATTATGCAATTTGTTTATGAATAAATGTGAGTGCAAGAATTTTAATATACAATATTATTTTAATAAAAATATATTTTAATAAAAATATTACATACCATATGAATATCTGAACTGTATCGCAATCAATTGAAACAATATTTAATTAATAGAATGAGCTTGAAGGGATTATATCGCAAATAAAATAATTACTTTGTTTTACAAACAGCCTGCACACGTTTTCAGTTATCAGCTGCAGCTATTGTCTATGCTACAATGCCACTTGATTCAGCACACTTGACCACAAAAATAACAAATTGTTTGACCTTGGGTGCGCAATGCCAAACTCCGCCTAAAAGAATGTGGATTTCACATCACCGCTAAACGTCAAACAGTTCGTATCCAGTACAGACGAGTACAAAAGTTGTAAATCTTTATAATGGAATTTTTTAAAAAAATAAAGAAGTATCGCAAATCCATTTGACCAGTTATTAGAAGTTAACCCTAGATTAGTCACATGCGGAATTCTTTTCTACATATCCCTATCTTCTCAAATATCTTGATTTCCAATAATCAAAGACTTTCGCTTCTGAGTAGCTGAGATTTTAAAGTAGCGGAGAATATTAAAAATTTAATCGTGGGCTGCATAAATTCATTACGTGGGCCGTATGTTGGCCATGACTGATCTAGGGTTTAGAGGGAAGGTTGAGACAATTACACATTTGAGGGAAAATCAGCATAGATATATAAAAACATAAGATAGAATGAAATCAAGAAAATGATAGATGAACGAGAAGAGACATCCAAACACAGTCCTGAATCACTCCATTGTTGAAGAGGTTGGGGAGATGAGGAACTAGCAAAGGACACTGGAAGGAAGCAGCCAGGGAGGTGTGAGAAAAGCAAGGGGAGTGTGTTATCCTGGAAACCCATTTCAAGAAAGAGTGTGTGAACAAACACGCCTAATGCTGCTAGTTCATGTAAGCAGAGGACTAAGAGCTGACCTTTGAGTGAGCAACACAAGGAGCAGTGCTGAACTTTCTTACAGTCAGTGGCATTACCATGGTTTTTCAAGCTCGAAATCCTGGAAGTCAGCCTAAACTTAATTGACCACATCTCATCTTTAGCCATTAAGTTCTACATATTATTTCTCTGTATTCTTTAAGTCTGTCTCTTTCCCTTTCTTACTGCCCTTGTCTATGTTTTATGTTCAAAACATTTCTCACCTGGATTATTGCAGTAGCATTCTGTTTTCTTTTTTTCTAGTCTGGCATTTCTTAAATCTTTCTGCACTTTATTGCCAGGGTGATCTTTTTAAAAGGCTAGTTGGAATATTTCATTCTCTTGATTAAAATTTCTCTTGATTAAAATATCTCCTTCTAGTATTCAGGATCATGTTAAAATCCCTAATGTAAAATGTAAATTTCTTTATGATAGGCTTCATTCTACTTCTCTAGCCTCATCTGCCACTCCTTCACCTTTTGTTTTAGGAGAAGCATACTGTTTTAGTTTCAGGAATGAGTCATGCTGCTAGATCTATCTGAAATGTTCTTCTTTTTCTTTTTTTTTTTCTTTTTTTAATATATATTTTTTAATTAATTTATTTTTTTAGAGAGGAGAGGGAGAGACAGAGAGAGAGAGAGAGAGAAGAGAGAGAGAGAGAAGGGACAGAGAGAAGGGGGGAGGAGCTGGAAGCATCAACTCCCATATGTACCTTGACCAGGCAAGCCCAGGGTTTTGAACCAGCGACCTCAGCATTTCCAGGTCGACGCTTTATCCACTGCGCCACCACAGGTCAGGCCTTCCTTTTCTTATTCTACCATTTTTTCAAATTTTATTCCTGGCAACACTATGGAAAGTCTTCCCTGATTCCTCCATTTCTCCACCTGATATATATGCTTCTTTCAGTTTCCATAAATATTAATGTATGACCTTTGTTATACATTAATGTGTATAACACATGTGTATACACATTTGATAATACATGTGTTATCAAATTATATCCTGTAGTTATTGATTAACATGATTTTCTATTCGACTAATCTATAAAGTCTTTCATGGTATAAACAATGCATTTTTCTTTTTATTATTATTATTATTAAGTGAGAGGTGGGGAGGCAGAGAGACAGACTCCTGCATGTGCCTTGACTAGATCCACTTGGCAAGTCCCCTATTTGGCAATGTTCTGTCCATCTGGGGCCGTTGTTCCGTTGCTCAGCAACTGAGCTCTTTTACGCCTGAGCCGAGGCCTTGGTGCCATCCTCAGTGCCCAGGGCCAACTTGCTGAATAAGCCATGGCTGTGGGAGGAGGTGGGGAGAGAGAGAAGGGGGAGGGGTGGAGAAGCAGATGGTTGCTTCTTCTGTGTGCCCTGACCAGGAATTGAACCTGGGACTTACATATGCTGGGTGGATGCTCTACCACAGCCAACCGGCCAGGGCTGCATTTTTCCATTATGTATTCTTATCTTATATATAGCACAGTACTTAGCATCTAGTAGGGACTAAGATGTTTGAGTGAGTGAATGAATGAATTAAATTAAATTGATAACAAATTTTAAAACATTTTATTGAGAGTTTATTGATCATCTGAATGGTATTATGGGTCTGAAGGGGTTATTGAAATTAGCCAACGAAAATATTATATACTTTAAGATCAAACTTATACAACTATGATATTCATCTGTATCTAAGGCAAAAAAATTTAATAAACAGGTTGATTGGCAAATGTTGCAGCAAAAAGAGGGAGTGCATGATTTTTAAAAAATGGCATAAAATCCCCCCCCACCCGATTTTTTGGAAGCTTATTTTACAAGGAAGTACTGTTGTGTCGTTATTAGTGCTAAAAAATTAGAAACTGGACCAACGATCAGTTATATGCTCAATTTTCAAAGGACCACTATGATTTGAAATACATATGAGATTGAAAGAGTATCATTTGGGAAGGAAGAAATACAACCAAGTGACTATGCCTAGGAATATAGCAATGGGACTGGGGGCTGGAGATAAGACCAGTGACAATTCAGGGAGGGTAGTGTGATGTATGACACAGGATCCAGGCAGCACGAGGTTATTGTCAGGAGTGCCCTGGACACAGAGGTCAAAGGCACTAAGGATATGACACAGGATCCAGGCAGCACGAGGTTATTGTCAGGAGTGCCCTGGACACAGAGGTCAAAGGCACTAAGGAAGATTTGAACATCAGTTGTATGACTATACAAAAACATTTTTTTAATAGAAAAGCCCATCTGTTGCTTCAAAATAGAAAGCCCTGCTTTGTTCATGTTAATCACTTACCTGTTACTTTGAGCCCCGTATAAGTGGAGCATAATTAGCAAAGTCCTTTTCGTCAGGTATCTCCTAAGTAGTTTTTAAAACTTGGTATCTTAGTAAGACCTTTAAGGGGTAAACTAACACTTCATGTTGGAATTATTATTTTTTATTTGTTTGTAGAAATGAATTAAATGCAATATATAAGAATTTTGTGTATGAAAATTTGTATTTTATAAAATTCTGTTTCAAACTTTAAAAGTTAAAATGGCCCTGGGATAACATCTACTTATGACAAAGTTGGTTTTGATCTATATATTAGATGAAAAATAGGAGATTTGATAATACTCTTTAAAACAGCATATCAGTGACTGGTGTTGATTTTATTTTAAAATACATTGTCTTTTCTTTAAGAGACAAACAGGAAGAGGGAGAGATGAGAAGCATCAACTCGTAGTTGTGTTACTTTAGTTGTTCGATTGCTTTTTCACATGTGTTTTGACTGTGGGGCTCTAGCTGAGCCAGTGACCTTGGGCTGAAGCCACGGCCTTGGGTTTCAGGCCAGCAACCTTTGGGTTCAAGCCAGCTCCCATGGGGTCATGTCTATATGATCCCATGCTCAAGCCAGCAACGCTGCACTCAAGCAGATGAGCCTGTGCTCAAGCCGGATGAGCCTGCGCTCAAGCTGGAGACCTCAGGGTTTTGACACTGGGTTCTCAGCATCCTAGGTCGATGCTCTATCTATGGCTCCACCGCCTGGCAGGGCAAAATATATTGTCTTTTAAATCGACTCCCATATTTCTGAATTGTATAGTGTATATATTTAAGATTATGGGAACCAACAGTGCAGTCTAATGGAAAGAACAGCAACTTTGGAGCTAGAGCCGTAGGATTTTATTACTGTTATGGATTGAATTGTGTCCTCTGAAATGATATGTTGAAATCCTAGTTCTTAGAACTTGTGAATGTGATTTTATTTAGAGATAGAGTCATTGCAGGTATAATCAAGTTATGTTAAGGTTAATTGGGTGAGCTCCTATCCAATATAACTGTGTTTTTATAGGAAGATAACAGACACTCACAGAGGGAAGATACAGACACAGTCGGAAGATGACATGAAGACAGAGAAATCATCATGTAACAATAGAGGCAAAGGTAGAGGAGTGATGCAGCTGCAAGCCAAGGAATGCCAGTCACTGCCAGAAACTAGGAAGAGGCAAGGAAGGATTCTACCAAGAGTCTCAGAGGGAGGGGGCCATGCTGACACCTTAAATTCAGACATCTGGCCTTCAACCATGAGAGACTAAATTTTTCTTTTTCCAAGACACCCAGGTCCAGGAAATGGATATAATCACATACCAGGAATTTGGTTTGGGGCAGCCATTTAACCTCTAAATCCCATTTTCTTTCTGTAGTAGATTACAAATAGTTCTGGCATGGAGTAGTCATTTGAGAAATAATACCTAGCTTTGCTATTGCTCTCCTTTATTCACAGATAATATACATTTATATATTAACCTAATTTGTTATTTATCATCGCAAGTGTGAGATTGAGGCTTACTGATAAAGTAAAAGACTTGTCTATGGTTCCCATTCAGATTCTTTAATTATGGAAACATACAACAGATTTTATATGACCCAAAGAGTTTTATTAAGATATAAAGAATTAAACTTGTTCTGTAGCTATAAATTTTAGAACTTAGCTGTTGATTTTTAAAAATGAATTTAAAGTAAAATAACCTAGAGTACTTGAATTTTTTTTTATTTTAATTTATTGATTTCAGCCAGAGAGGAAGGGGGAGAGGGAGAAAGAGAGAGAGAGACAGACAGAAACATCAACTCATTCCTCTATATGCCCTGACCAGGGATTGAACCAGCAACCTCTGCTCTTTGGACTGATGCTCTAACCAACCAAGATATCCCGTCAGGACTACAGTTGACTGAATTTTTAAAAATTTATTCAACTGCTAACTTTTTAAGGCTCTAAATAATTTAAATATAAATGTTGATTTCCTCCACCCCTCTTATCTGATGTGCATTTTTGAAAGGAATTTTTCTACATTGATATAAATATATTACCTATTTAATATCCAAAAAGAAAATATTTTAAAAATATTGTTCTGTATTCCAAGATATCTTGCTACCTATTGTGTCTCTTTTATATCTCCTCTCACTCATAATCCATATTCACTTTCTTTCTTAAGAAGGATTGAGTTATACAAATGACTTAGTTTATAATCATAGTAACTTCTGTGGAAAAGTCGTTGATATTCCTCATTTTTGAGCCTTGGGGAGGAAGCATTGTAAGATGCATTACTTCCTGTGAGGCAAGAATGTGGACAATGGCTCAGCCTTTTCAACTTCTCATTTTTGCTTACAATCTCTCAGTGACAAAGCAGAGAAATTTGCTGCTGTGGTGTCATACTGGTGCCTCTAGTACGGCACTGATATGACATAAAATGGAAGTACCTGCTCTAATCACCTAGAGCAGGGGTAATGTCATGCCCTTTCTGTCCCCTAGCTGGTGTCTGCTCTCCCTAATGTCAACTGAATGAGCTTCCTTGTTGCTGGTGTTGCTGTACCACATGCATGTACCAGTGTCTGTGCTAAGGTGCTATCCCCTAACGCTTTCAACACTGCCATTACTAGTATTCTAGAACAATGTTGGAAAGGCTCTCTCCATAGCTCTCTGCATATTTTGTTGCCTGGGCTACATACAAATCCACACTGCTCTAGTATAGCTCAAAGTCACAGAACCTCTCTCTTTAGTTTCTACTCTGCGATCTAATTCCACTTTCTTGTTTCCTGAAATCTAAATTTTCCTTATTATTGATTGCCAATTGTTTTATAAATGGGAACTGCAGAAAATTTAGGTACCTTAACCCCAGTTGATTCTCAGACCTGTGTCTCATAGCTTTACTCTAAGTTCAGAGTTCATATACCTTTTGGGTTTATACGTGTACTAAGCCCTGAGTTAGAGTCCCTTTTGGTAGTTTCCCTGTAGATAACATCCTCTCATCAGGACTCATGGAGAAATTTCCTGAATACTAGATTAGGTTATATGTTTTCATAGTACCTGTTTTATCAAAACATACTTTCCATTTTAATGACTTTTTTATTTTAACACTGAGGTTTATGAGGTCAGATGCTGGGCTGGGTCCCATTGCCTGGAACATACAGGCAACTCAGTAAATATTGTTGGGGTTCAGTACAGGCCTCTCAACATGTGGCATATGAGTTCTTTTGAGCTGAAGACAGTCAAGACCCTGCAGGCTCACAAGAAACTTTTACCTCTCCCTTAAAGAATTTCAATTTGGGCCCTTTTTAAAATTGAATTTATTGGGGTGACTTTGATTCATAAAATTACATAGGTTTCAGGTGTACACCTCTATGCACTTCATCATCTGTATATTGTAGTGATGGAAACCACACAAAATCACGTCTCCATCACCATTTTTGTCCTGGCTGTCTAGGTTTAGGGAGAGGGAAGATTCATTTACCCCTTTGGCTTTTGAACTGGAAGATGGAGTCCTGCCGCCTTCCAGAACTCTCAAAATTGAGAATTCCATAATACTTGAAAGAGAGTTCCAGTGCTGGGAAGCTTAATAACAGCAAATAGATTTATCACAGTTATCCCTCAGATTTTTCTTCATTCTTATAATCTGAAAGTTTTGAATTTCTACATTAGAAAGAATGCAAGCATAGTATGGTGGAAAGAGTATTGATTTTTGAGAAAGGCGGAGCTGGGTTTAAATCCTTGCTCATAATAACTAGCTGGATGGATAGTCTTGGGAAAATTGCTAAACCTTCCTCAAGAAGTAAAATAAAAAATTTTGCGGGACTATTGTACTTTTTAATGAGGTCATATGCATTAAATGCTTATAGTATCTGGCACTTAGTAAACATTCAGTAAACGCAGTCAGTAAAACACTGTATCATATGGCTCCCAGTTTACCTTAGCCTTGTCTCATGAAAATGCTCCACAAATCCAAAGTGTTTATGCTCATTTTAAAGGTACCTGTGCTCTCTACCTTTTTGCTTTTTCATATGCCATCTTTTTTTTTCTATCTTTAAACTTTTTTTTTTAAAGACTATATTTATTAAATTTTTAGACAGGAGAAAAAGGTAGAGGTAGAGAAAGAAGGAAGGAGGATCAGGAAGCATCAGTTCCCATATGTGCCTTGACCAGGCAAGCCCGGGGTTTCAAACCAGTGACCTCAGTGTTCCAGGTCGACACTTGATCCCACTGCACCACCACACATCAGGCTTTCTATCATTTTTCTCCTTCGTTCCTTCATTCCTTCCTTCCTTCCTTCCTCTTCCTTTCTCTCTTCCTCTCTCTCTTCTTATTTCTCTTTTCCTCTCTCTCTCTCTTTCTCTTTCTTATGGCTCAGTTCAGATCCTCTTCTCAGTAAGTTCAGATCTATCTAGTACTTACTGTCCTTTACCATTCAGTTTTACACTTAGAATTTACAGTAATTTTCATGTACTATCTTTGATAAAGATAGTCTCCTAGAAGGCAAAGGGGGCCTACTTTTCTTGGGGAAAGAAGTTTATTGAAAGAACATTGGGCTTGGAGCCACAGATCCTTGGCTCTACCCAGTACCGGCTATTTCTGTTGCGCTAGAATGGCTAATTAGGTTCGTGGTTCATACTCACACTAATTGTTTTTTTTTTTTTTTTTAATCAAATGATTCAGCTGCACCCTAGTATTCACTACAGAACAAGCTTTCTCATTTTATGCAATATGGATAGACCTGATTATTTTCCAAATCTTTTAAGTTTTGGTCCCCTTTTGATTAACATTTCTTCTCCATTTCTCTCTCCTTGCATTTTACTGTAAGCGGTCAGGTAAAACCATCCATGCCTTCAGTACCTGTTTGGAAGTCTCTTTACTGTTCAGTTTTGTCCCTCACATCTTCTGTCTTCTATAAAACACTAGCACACAGCCAGGTTTTTCTTTTCCAACTTCATAACAAGGATAATCTTTTTTCCATTATTCAATAACATGTTCCGTCCCTCATTTCTGTCTGAAACATTCACCTGAATGGACCTTACCATCTATATTTCTACTATTATTCTGTTCATGATCATTTGTGTATTCTCTAAGATGATGGAAGCTTTTTTTAACTCATTTCTTTCTAGGTATTACCAGAATCAGCCTTAATGTCCATATTTTTAGCTTCATCTCAGATCTCCTTTAGTCTCTGCCCATTACTCAGTTCCAAAGATACTTCTATTTTTTTTTTTTTTAGGTATTTGCTACAGCAACACCCCACTTTTTGGTACCAAAATCTGTCTTAGCTTGGGTTGCTTTGAGACTATATCACAGACTAAATGACTATATGGCTTCAACAGGCATTTATTTCTCACAGTCTTGGAGGCCGGGTGTCCAAGGTCAAGGTGCTGGCAGATTGACTTCCTGGTGAGGACCCTCTTCCATGACTTGCCGCCTCTTCCACCTTTTCACTTTGTCTCTTTCTGTTGATGTCATTAGTGAGTTAGAGTTCTCTCCTGGCTTCCTTTTTAATGAAGTTGCTGTTTATTAACTTTCACAATGTATTTCAGTAAGTGAATGGATAATCTGGTACATTCAGGAAATGGAATAATGTTCAATGCTAAAAAGTAATGATCTGTTAAAACATGAAAAAACGTGGAGGAACCGTAAATGTATATACTTAGTGAAAGATCAGTTCAAAAGAGTCATGTACTATATATATATAATTTCAACTATATGATATTCTGGAAAAGACAAAACTATGGTAACGGTAAAAACACCAGTGGTTGCTCCTGGGGTTGATGGGATGAATAGGCACAGTACAGAGGATGGTTAAGGCAGTAAACTCTTCTGTATGATACTGTGATGGTATATGCCTGTCATTATACATTTGTCAAAATCCATGGAATGTACAAAATCAAGAGTGAATCTTAACGTAACCTATGGCCTTTGGCTGATTACGATGTGTCAATGTAGGGTCATTAATTGTAAAAAAAAAATGGGCCCTGTTGGTTGGCTCAGTGATAGAGCATCCACCTGGCGTGTGGATGTCCTGGGTTTGATTTCTAGTCAGAGCATACAAGAGAAGCGCCCATCTGCTTCTCTACCCCTGCCCCCCTCACTTCTCTCTCTCTTTCTCTTTTTCTCTCTCTCGCTCCCCTTCTCCCCTTCTCCCCTTCTTCTTTTTCCCCTTCTGTAGTCATAGCTTAATTGGAGGGAGTTGATCCTGGGTGCTGAGAGTAGCTCCATGCCCTCCACCTCAGGTGCTAGGAAGAGCTTGGTTGCTGAGCAATGGAGTAACACCCCAGATGGGCAGAGCATCACCCCTAGTGGGCTTGCCAGGTGGATCCTGGTCTGGGTGCATGGGGAGTCTGTCTCTGAATTTAAAAAAATGTACATTTTTTACACTTCTGGTGAGGGATATTGATAATAGGAACTTACGTATGTGTAGGGGCAGAGAGTATATGAGAGCTCCTATCTTTCCACTTAATTTTGCTGTGAACCTAACACCACTCTAAAAAAAATCTAATTTAAAAATTCTTATGATGGAAACAAAAGCTGTCATTTTAGCTATCTGGCTAGGTCTTCTTATACCAGCTTGTGTATTCCTATTTAGTTCTGACACTAATCACCCTGAGTTATTGTTAGACTCCACAGGTGTAAGGCCATTGTTCTCAATAAGACTGCCACCACTTCAGACACCAGATGCAAGTCAGGTTCCCAGGTTACCCATACTTCGGCCTACTAGCTTACAAGTGGAGGGTTGGGAGAGTGGGTTCTCAATATCCCTCTCACAAGAATGCCCTTACTTCAGATGCCAGTTGCAAGTTTGGAGGTCTCCGGGCCACCTACATTTCTGACCAACTGGCTGTAAAACGGGTTTTTTTCTCTGATCCCTTCAAGTTTAATAATTTCCTAGAATGACCTAACAGAACTTAGGAAAATGCTGTACTTATGATTACAGATTTATTATAAACAATATAAACTGGGACTACCTAAATGAAGAGATGCATAAGGCAAGGTCTGGAAGAGTTCTGAGTGCAGAGCCTTGTGCCCCCTCCCTGTAGAATCAGGGCGTATCACTCTTACGGCACATTAGTGGATTAACTAGGAATCTCCTGTGCTTTGGTGTCTAGTGTTTTTATTGGAATTTCACACATGGGTGTGATTGATTAAACATTGGCCATAGGCTTGAACTAAATTTCCAGCCTTTCCCCTCTCAGAGGTTGGGACTGGGCCAAAGTCCCTAATCACATGTAGTGTTTCTGGTGACCAGACCTGGTCCTGAGCCATCTTGTTAGCATAAACTTTAGCTTGAATCAGTGGCTAAGCAAAAACAAATACACTCCTATCATGAAGAAATTCCAAGTTTTTAGAAAAATCTCTGCCTGGATCCCAGGACAAAGACAAGACAAATTCTTTATTATACAGTAGGTTTTTCAAAAATGGTAGCCCATTAGAAACCTAATAGTTTTTTTTATTAAAAATTTTTTTTTTATTAAGTGAGAGGCAGAGAGACAGACTCCTGCATACGCCCCTGACTGGGATCCATCCAGCAAGCTTCCTACCAGATGATGCTCTGCCCATCTGGGCCATTGCTCTGTGGCTCAGCAACTGAGCTATTTTAGCATTAGAGACGAGGCTGTGGAGCCATCTTCATTCAGCGCCCGGAGCCAGCTTACTCAAACCAATTAAGTTTGGCTGCTGGAGGGGAAGAGAGAGAGAGAGAGAGAGAGGAGCAGATGGATGCTTCTCCTGTGTGCCCTGACCGGGAATCAAACCCAGGACTTCCACATGCTGGGCCCACACTTTACCACTGAGCCAGCCAGCCAGGGTCCATAGTACATTTTCATCTTAAAAAAGAAGAAACTATTAGGAGGCCCTGGCTGGTTGATTCAGTGCCCCATATGGGCAGAGCATCACCTGGTAGGGAGCTTACTGGGTGGATCCCATTTGGGGCACATGCAGGAGTCTGTCTCTGCCTTCCCGTTTCTCATTTAATAAATAAATAAAAGAAAGAAAGAAAATGTACTGTGGAAGACTGAGGTGACTAAAAAGTACTTAAGGTTAGAAAAAGTACTTAAGTGCAGTAATCAATTTATAGATATCTGTATTAGTTTGGTTTTAAATTATATCAATAAAAGAATGTCTGGCGTATAGAAAAGTCGTATAGGGTTTATTTGAGAGAAATTTTGAGGACATGCCCAGAAGCAAAATCTCAACTTATTGAGAATATGCTCCAGAGCAGGGGTCCCCAAACATTTTACACAGGGGGCCAATTCACTGTCCCTCAGACCATTGGAGGACCAGACTTTAAAAAAAAACTATGAACAAATGCCTATGCACACTGCACATATCTTATTTTAAAGTAAAAAATCAAAACAGGAACAAATATAATACTTAAAGAACAAGTAAATTTAAATCAACAAGCTGACCAGTATTTCAATGGGAACTATGGGCCTGCTTTTGGCTAATGAGATGGTTAATGTCCAGTTCCATATTTGTCACTGCTAGCCGAAACGAGTGATATGATGCGCTTCCGGAGCTGTGATGCATACGTCCGCGATACTGGAAGTAGACCATAGTGAGTGACGCTGCGCTTTGTGGTGCCACCACATACGGTACTCTCACTGACCACCAATGAAAGAGGTGCCCCTTCCGGAAGTATGGCAGGAGCCAGATAAATGGCCTCGGGGCCGCTTGTTGCATGCCATAGTTTGGGGACCTCTGCTCCAGAGAATGGCTTTTACTGTTCCTTTTCCTCATTGAGACTCAAAATGTAAGGAGACAGGTCACAAGAAATCCACTGGTGGTGGGTTAGGGAGGTAGGAGATGGCAAAGTGGGGAAATCTCTAGGATTGGATAACAGGCAGAATGGAGAAACACATACTTTGTTTTACATTGCTCGGTACAGGATAGTTAGTAATTTACATTTACAGTACATAGGGATAGTATATAGGGAGCAAAATTAACAGTGAGAGGTTCTGTAGTCTTGTGCTTTGGTACCTGCAGTTATGTCTTCAAGGATAGGGAAAGAAAATTACCTTACATCCTAGATGCATAAGAACAATGGACAGCCTGACCAGGCAGTGGCACAGTTGATAGAGCGTCGGACTGGAATGCGGAGGACCCAGGTTCCAGACTCCGAGGTCGCCAGCTTGAGCGCAGGCTCATCTGGTTTGAGCAAGGCTCACCAGCTTGAGCCCAAGGTCACTGGCTTGAGCAAGGGGTCACTCAATGTGCTTTAGGCCCATGGTCAAGGCACATATGAGAAAGCAGTCAATGGACAGCTAAGGTGCTGCAATGAAGAATTCATGCTTCTCATCTCTCTCCTTTCCTGTCTGTCCCTATCTTTCCCTCTCTCTGACTGTCACACAAAACAAAACAAAAAACAATGGACAGAGTTTACCTAAGGTAAAGATTGACCTGTGCTAAGGAAGCTATAGACCTGGGACTGACTGCTCGCCATGGCCTGCCCAACTAGGAATTTTATGATCAGACAATCCTGTGTGGTTCCTTTTGGCCACTGAGCTTGTCAGTCCTGCCATTTGACCCCCTGAGTTTTGTTAGTGTTATTATATAGCTCCTTTTTTGCTCATAGCTCTTTAAATCTTTTTGTTATAACTCTAAATCTTTATATGTCCTATAGTCTGAATTTTATATAATGAATTTTTTTGGTAAAAAATAGGAATTTACTTGGAAAGATGAACCAGTAGAATAATAAATGAGCCTTTCCAGTTTTTACTCACACTTTCAAACGGATGACCTTAAAAAATTGTTTTCTTTTCTGGGCTGTAGGTTGGTTGCTTCATTGGACTCAATAGCAAGTTATTTTAGAGTATATCCACTTTCTCCAAGGAAGTGCTTAGTTTAACTCTTTTTCTCTTGCAGATTGATTATACTGGAATAGACCCTTCCAGTCCCTGCCATAAATGTTTGTCTACGAATGTGACACCTTGTGTTTGTAGCATTAACTTCACACTGGAACAGTCATTTGAGGTCTGTATTCCCAAGTAAAGTATTTAAAAAGCCATGCTTTTGTCAATGAAAGAAATTTTTTGTGAGTTTATTTGAGCCAAACTGTCAACAATTGCCGGAAAGCAAAGTCTCAGCTGATTGAGAAAGTGCTCTGGAAAATGGTGGTTTTACTACTTATTTTACACATTAGAATAAAAGGGAAAGGCATCAGGGACTTAAATGAAATTGGTGATAGATTAGGGAGGTGGGAGAAGGAAAAGCCAGGAAGTCTCTGGGATTGGATAAAAAGTGAAAAGGTACATGCTGAAACTTCTTTTACGAGGCAGGAACAAGACAGTAACAGTTAACGATTCAGTGATAACAGTAACAGTGAGGGGGACTGTTGGTTCCTGCTCTGGAGGGATGCCTGCCCTGAGGGGGACAGGAAAAGGGGGTTTACCTGCATGTTGTTGGGTACATTATTATAGATGCAAAAGACAACGGACAGGTTTTATTAGGTAAGCATTGACCTTTGCTTAGAGAAAAATATGTACCTCCCTAGGACATGACTACCCGCCATGAGCTGCTTTTAGTTAGAAAGTTTCATTGCAGACCATCCTGTGTGTTTCTTAGGTCTCTGAGTCTGCAAGACCACCAAGCAGGCTTTCCCAGAGATTGCCAGGTTCAGCATGTGGCTCCTTTTTCGTCCACACTTTATGATATTGTATTAATTTTTTTATTCTTTTTCTGTGGAGAAGTCACTTTAATTTATTGGAGACCATATACTTTTGAAGAATATATTTTTTTGACTATTGAATTATGCTGTCAGGTAATTAAATACATTATTTAAATAATTTATTTTAGTACTTCACAAACTAAATGTAAAACATTTTATCTTTTCAGTGGAAAATTTTATTTTACACATTAGTTTGCCGGAGTTTATATTTACATTTACTTATATTTTAAAAATTATTGTTCAGATTTTGATTTTGCCTACTTCTAATACTAAAACAAGATTTATTTTAGAAAATAAAAACTAATTCATCCATCATTTAATTGTATCATTTTTCTGTCAGATGTGAACCATTACCGTGAACGCAAACACTTAGTGAAACGTTATTGATCTTACGTCTCGATAAGCAGTTAGAACATCTCTGTGTGTGTGGTCTGTCATTTGCCTGTCACTTACCTGTCAACTTTGGAAACTGAGCAGATGCTAAAGGACATAAAGATTCAGAATTGGAATTGGCAAGACCAGTTTGTGCTCTTCTTTACCTGAAAATTGGGCTTAAAAGTTATTGTTTTATTCTTCAGGGAGCAAAACTGCTTTAATACATGCCAACTTTTTAGATTTTTCTACACTTGAATTTTGTGCAACTTAGTGATGACTTTTAGTCTCTGGTCGATGATTGCCATCTGGTGGTTGAAGATGCTCTTGCACTAAAAGGATGTTGCCTTTTTATAAAAACAAGAAGATAGATTTGAGAGAAGACATTTAATTATTTTACTTTGTATCAGCAGAAATAACAAATCTAAAACTATAAAGATATACTATAAAAATTCTATTTTTCAATATGATGGACAAATTATAAAGACGCATTAAGTTCTTTTTGTCAGAACAAGCAGAATTAAAGAAGTGAAAGAGACTTGTAGTGATTTAGAAGCTCCATTAGTTTCCCTCCATTAAAAAAAGTTATTTCAGAACGTCTCTTCTGCAGACGTGATCGTCTGCAGATTCATTCTTTTGTGGGCTCTGTACTCTTTCACAAGCTAAACCTTTGAATTGCACTAAAAAAGCCTTTTCTGAGAGCTTCAAGTAAGTTATTTTGTCTCAGTGTTCATTAAAAGGATCTCTTTTAATTTGTAAGTTAAATTTACTGTATTTCTTAGTTGATATGATATCCTTTTTAAAGCATTTTCTTCATGTTTGTGATATAATTTTTAAATTTATTTTTATTTTATTTTTTGTATTTTTCTGAAGTGATTAGCAGGGAGACAGAGATAAAGACTCCTGCATGCGCCTGACTGGGACCCACCCAGCAAGCCCGCTAAGGGGCAATGCTCTGCCCAGCTGGGGCGTTGCTCCATTGCTACCAGAGCCATTCTAGCACCTGAGGCAGAGGCCATGGAGTCATCCTCAGCACCGGGGCCAACTTTTGTCCAATGGAGCCTTGGTTGTGGGAGGAGAAGAGAGATATAGAGAGAGAAAGGAGAGGAGAAGGGGTGGAGAAGCAGATGGTTGCTTCTCCTGTGTGCCCTGACCGGGAATCGAATCCGAGACTTCCACATGCCAGGCTGACACTCTACCACTGAGCCAACTGGCCAGGGCCTATGATACAATTTTTATAACTAAAAATAATGTAGTTTTCATATTAAAATTTCCTTATCTAAAATGAGAAAGTTTGCAAACATTTGACATTTTAAAGTCAAGCTCTATATAAATGATTGTATATATGAAAATAAATCAAAGAAAGCATACTTGAAATTTACTGAAATCCTTTTTTTCTGAATACGTTTTTTTATTTTTTATTGTTTTAACTTTTATTGAATTTATTGAGGTGACATTGGTTAGTAAAGTCATAGGTTTCAAGTGTACAATTACTGAAATGCATTATTTGTATATTGTAGATGACAGAGGTAGCAAGCAAAAAGGAGGAAATAGCTTCATGTTTTTGCTACCTCTAAAAATCTTAATCTTTCATGGTGGCTTTATGGCATCTTCTAAATAATTGTAGTGTATGTCGGTTACCATTCTTTCCCAAGTTATTTCCATGTTGGTTACGCTGAATACATTAAGATAGTTTTCTTGCTTATTACAAAGCGACTTATTATCTTACTTTGCTTACTGTTAATTACTAATATTCTGTGGAGAAATTTATTATGACCCAATTAAAGTTCAGAATTACTTGGGCAGTAAATGAAAGTTCATGCTAACTGAGTAAAGATCAATTTGAATTAGAGAAAATTTTAAATAGAAAATAGATCAGAATAGGATTTTTATTTTATTTTTAATGTAGCACTGTTTTGACTTCTTTAAGGATATTTTCAAAGTTTACTCTTGGATTTTTCAACATACCTTTTTTAACTTTACAATTTTTATTGTTTTAGATTGCTAAGTACTGGTAGAATTCACCCCAGTATCTGTTTTAAGTTTTCACAAAGTCTAGTAAACTAGTGAAGTCCAAAATCATGTAACTTTGATGAATATGCATGACGCAATTTTATACTTAATAGCTTTATATCATCTTTGTTTTTACCTTTCTGTTTCTCTAGGGCAATGTGTTTATGTATTATGGACTGTCTAATTTCTATCAGAACCATCGTCGCTATGTGAAATCTCGAGATGACAGTCAGCTAAATGGAGATTCTAGTTCTTTACTTGTAAGTAAAATGATGGACTGTGAAAGTGTGGTGTTTATGAATTAATGTGGTAATTGTTTAGTTAGAAATGTTAACATTTTTTTTTAGATTTTAAAGTGGTTTATTAGTGAAGCATTGGGACAGAGAGAAGGCTACTCCAACAGGCAACATAGCCAGAGTGTTAATTTTAATAATGCTAGGATGAAATTAAAATATTTGCCACTTATAGTTTGTTTAGTGAGGGTTCTTAGTTAAAGATTTTCTACTAGAGCCCGTGCCATGTGCCTCAGGGGATAGAACGTAGTACTGGCACACCGAGGTCACAGGTTCGAATTCTGGTCAGGACACATGAGAAGCGACCGCTGAGTGCACAACTAAGTGGAACAATGTGTCACTGCTACTCTTTCTCTCTCTCTCCTTTCCCCCACCCCGCCTCAGATCAGTGGAAAAAATAAACAAAATTTAAAAATATTTTCCCCCTGGAATTTGCAACGGTTAATGCTTTCCTTCGGCCAGAGGACACATTACTACCTGTTTGTTTCTTGTAGAATCATTCGGATTTTTGCTTTAGACCAGTGGTAGTCAACCTGGTCCCTACTGCCCACTAGTGGGCGTTCCAGCTTTCATGGTGGGCAGTAGCGGAGCAACCAAAGTATCAATAAATCGATAGATTTAACTATAATAAATTATTTTATAAAGATTTATTTTGCCAAACTTAGCGAAAACCTGACATAAAGTACTTGGTAAGTAATTATTATTATATGCTTTAACTTGCTATACCTCTGCTTTATAAATTTTATAAAGTAAAGTTACTTCCCTACTTTATAAATCACCATTACTGTGGAACTGGTGGGTGGTTAGAAAATTTTACTACTAACAGAGATACAAAAGTGGGCAGTAGGTATAAAAAGGTTGACTACCCCTGCTTTAGAATTTTGATGAATCTAGCATTCTGGCTGAATAATTTTTTTTTAAATTTTTATTTATTTATTTATTTTTTACAGAGACAGTGAGTCAGAGAGAGGGATAGACAGGGATGGAGAGAGATGAAAAGCATCAATCATTAGTTTTTCATTACGCGTTGCAACACCTTAGTTCAGGGGTCCCCAGACTTTTTACACAGGGGGCTAGTTCACTGTCCCTCAGACCGTTGGAGGGCCGGACTATAAAAAAAACTATGAACAAATCCCTGTGCACACTGCACATATCTTATTTTAAAGTAAAAAAACAAAACGGGAACAAATACAATATTTAAAATAAAGAACAAGTAAATTTAAATCAACAAACTGACCAGTATTTCAATGGGAACTATGCTCCTCTCACTGACCACCAATGAAAGAGGTGCCCCTTCCGGAAGTGCGGTGGGGGCCAGATAAACGGCCTTAGGGGGCCACATGCGGCCTGCGGGCCGTAGTTTGGGGACCCCTGCCTTAGTTGTTCATCGATTGTTTTCTCATGTGCCTTGACTGCGGGCCTTCAGCAGACCGAGTAACCCCTTGCTGGAGCCAGCGACCTTGGGTTCAAGCTGGTGAGCTTTTTCTTCAAACCAGATGAGCCCACACTCAAGCTGGCGACCTTGGGGTCTCAAACCCAGGTCCTCTGCATACCAGTCCGATGCTGTATCCACTGCGCCACCGCCTGGTCAGGCCTGGCTGAATAATTTATTCTCTTTGGTTTTGTTCATTATTATCACTAAGAATATGTAAATAAACTACTTTTAAAATTTCTGAGGTTGTGTTTTAGAATTGAACATGTATGCTCTTGATTTTTTAACTTGTGGGAAGCCTGAGTAGTCAAGTCCAAAGGGCGGATTACTGAAAAACTGTCCGAGGGGCTTTTTGTAAATATGGATTCCAGAAATCTCCCAAGTCAGTGTCTGCAGGGTAGAGCTCTAACATGTCTATTTTTAACAAGCTCCCTTTCAGACGCCCAACCTGGTTTAGGAATTTGTGGATTAGAGATCTTAGTTTCCTGACTGCTCTGCTTTCCATAGTAGTGGTAGTTGTACAAGTATTTTGTTTTTGTTGCCAGTCCAAGGAACCTTCAGAGTCCCAAGGCCATGTAGGATTTCTTAGAAACGATGAATCACCTAGATTATAATTTACGATCATATTGTGACCAGAAAGGTCCTGGTAAGCATATAGCTGCCCGAGGCTAGCCTTACAGGTTTTATTGCTAGTTCCTGATGTTTGGGATCTTAAGAAATAACGAGTCTCTTGAGCCTGACCAAGCAGTGGTGCAGTGGACAGAGTATCAGACTGGGATATGGAAGACCCAGGTTTGAAATCCTGAAGTTGCTGGCTTGAGCACAGGCTCGCTGGCTTGAGCAAGGAGTCACTGGCTCTGCTGTAGCCCCCTGGTCAAGGCACATATGAGAGAGCAATCAATGAACAATTAAGGCGCTGCAGTGAAGACTCGATGCTTCTCATCTCTCCACCTTCCTGTCTGTTCCTATCCAACAACAACAAGAAAAGTCTTTAGGGCAGGGGTCAGGAACCTTTTTGGCTGAGAGAGCCATGAACGCCACATATTTTAAAATGTAATTCCGTGAGAGCCATACAATGACCCATGTACTTTACGCATTATCCAATAAAAATTTGGTGTTGTTCCGGAGGACAGCTGTGATTGGCCCCAGCCACCTGCAACCATGAACATGAGCGGTAGGAAATGAATGGATTGTAATACATGAGAATGTTTTCTATTTTTAACATTATTTTTTTTATTAAAGATTTGTCTGTGAGCCAGATGCAGCCATCAAAAGAGCCACATTCTGGTTCGTGAGCCATAGGTTTCCGACCCCCTGCCTTAGGGCCATAATATTTTACAGTTCATGCGGGGTTTACTCTGTAGGATCCAGTTTTTAGAGCTCAAATCCAGAGAAGGTGATGTTTCGTGAGACACACCAAGTTCTTCCTAGGCCTTTCTCAGTTTGTCGATTGGGATCATAGACAGGCTGTGTTCAAAGACCCAAAGTGGTATTTGATTTATAATTCTTTTATTTAGATGCATACTTTCTTCACTGAGGTTGAAAGAAGCTGAGATTGATTCTTTTTTTTTTTTAGCAAACTGCAAGTAAAGCTTTTAGAGTAGAATAGGGATTGATGAATTTTTTCTGTAAAGGGCCAGATGATAAGTATTTTCACCTCTGTACGTCATGTGGTCTCTGTCTCAGCTATCACCTCTGCCATTATAGAATGGAAGCAGCTATAGACAATACTTAAATGAATGGGTGTATCTGTGTTCCAATAAAATTTTATTTTATTTACAAACACAGGTGGATTTCACCCACAGGCTGTCATTTATTGGTCCCTGAACTAGACTGAAATATATGAATTTTAGACTGGCTGACTTTTAAAGATATTAAGAATGGAAAGATTGAAGTTCAAATTTGTTAACATTTTATGTAAGACTTCACAATCTGATACCAACCTACACTCCAGTCTCATTGTTTTATACTTTGTATTTAATGTACCTTTCGCCTGGCTCCCCTGGGCCATATACGCTGCTCCCTAACCTTGGTGGCACAAGTAATCTGCACATTTTGGCATTTACATTTTATTTGCTTAGAATGCTGTTTTTATGCTTTTTCTAGAGGTCCTCTCATCTCAAGGCCTGCTGTTTTCTTTAGGGCCTTTTTATGCACAGTAACTTCTTTACATACTTGACTTCATTCTTACTCTGTTACTAGTCACTTCTCACTTTGCTTAACAAACTGCCCCACATCATCCATTCTAGGCCATTTTTCTACCTAGCTGCTATAGTGATCTTTAAAAAAATAAATACCACTGCTCTGCTTAAAATGTTTCAGCGGTTTACGAGCACTTGCAGTAAAATCTCAGGATGATCTGAGCTGTATATAACTCGCCAATCTCATTACATGTTACTTTCCTTATTGCTGTTCTGTAACTACATTTATCTTTTACCTTCTCAGAAATATCAAGTTCTTTTTCAATGGCATATACTGTTCTCTCTGCTTATAACTCTCATCTGTCTTCTTTTCTTTTTTTTTTTTTTTTTTTTTTTTTTTTTTTTTTTCATTTTTCTGAAGCTGGAAACGGGGAGAGACAGTCAGACAGACTCCCGCATGCGCCCGACGGGGATCCACCCGGCACGCCCACCATGGGGCGATGCTCTGCCCACCAGGGGGCGATACTCTGCCCCTCCGGGGCGTCGCCATGTTGCGACCAGAGCCACTCTAGCGCCTGAGGCAGAGGCCACAGAGCCATCCCCAGCACCCGGGCCATCTTTGCTCCAATGGAGCCTTGGCTGTGGGAGGGGAAGAGAGAGACAGAGAGGAAAGCGCGGCGGAGGGGTGGAGAAGCAAATGAGCGCTTCTCCTGTGTCCTCCGCACGCTAGGCCGATGCTCTACCACTGAGCCAACCGGCCAGGGCCATCTGTCTTCTTTTTATGTGGCTGTCTCCTACTTTTCTTTAGGTCTCTACTACCTCCAGAGACAAACTTTTCTTTATCCTAGATTCTAAAGTAGCTCCTCCCTTCCTCCCCTATTAATTATTTGTATAGCATTTTTGTAACATTTATTAAAATTTGTAAATATATATTTGTTTCCTTATTTTATTCTTCCCTACTACACTGTGAACTCATGAGGGCAGGGACCATGACTTTCTTTAATTTCTATAATTACCATACACCAAGGGCCTAGCACATGAAAGGCATTTAATAAATACATGTTGAATGAATATATATGCCTGTGTCATGGCTCTTATTTTATATTATCATTGGCTGTGTATGCTGCTTAAAAGGAGGGACTTCATTTTTATTTTTTATTTAAAAATTTTATTTATTTATTCATTTTAGAAGAGAGAAAGAGAAGGGGCAGGAAGTATCAACACCCATATGTGCCTAGACCAGGCAAACCCAGGGTTTTGAACTGGTGACCTCTGTTCCAGGCCAACACTTTATCTACTGTGCCACCACAGGCCAGGAAGGACTTCATTATTTAAAAATTTTGTTTCTAGCACTTTGCATGGTATATGATAGGTATCAGATACTTAATAAATGGCTTTTTTAAGCTAGTTACTGTAAAGTACCTAGCATTTCTTATTTACATAGTTCAGTACCTGATACACAGGTAGTAAATAATGATTTCCTTTCTTTTAAACTTCCATAAGAATTTAGTGGTTAGGCCCTGGCCAGATGACTTGGTTGGTTAGAGCATTGTCCTGAAGCACAGAGGTTGCCAGTTTGATCCCTGGTCAGAGCACGTAAAGGACCAGCTTGATGTTTGATGTTCCTATCTCACTCCCTCTCCCTTCCTCTTTCTCTAAAGTCAATAAAATAAACATAAAGAAAAAGAATTTAGTGGTTAGAATGTATTTGTCCTACTATTGGACAAACAAGTTTGTAACAAGTGGGTTTTAGGTTTGCTCGCTTGTATTGGGCAGGGCCTTGTGGGTATAGTCTATGGAAGGCTGCAGATGCTGCCCTCAGGGCTGCAAATTGAAGATTGCCTTCCTGCTTGGAAGGGGCCATTGTTTGCTATTGTTTGCTAGAGAAGGGTTTTTTTTACCCCCAAGCCTGTTTGCTGGAGAGTTCAGAGGGAGAAAGAGAGAGCGCTGAGGGGTTTTGGGAGCCTTGAGTGAGAGGGAAGCTTTCTTCACTGCCTGTTTGCTCATTCGCCATTATGAAACTTTAGTAAACAAAATGGCCCACCATTTTCTAGCTTTACCGTCTGCCCGAATCCAATGAGAACCTGCATGGCCATGGCAGCAGCCACGGGCCTTACACCTACTAAGAGTTTATTTACATTTAATAACCTTTTTTTGAAATCACAGTTTTTATAACAACATTCAAATAGTAATAAGACAGTTATAGTTGTCTATATTCATAATCTCAGAGTACTAACATGATAAATCTAGATGGTTTAGGGAACTGTAAGGCCAGTAGCTGCTGCCACCATCAGAGCTGCCTGGCCCATGCAGGTTCGCATTTAATTTAGACATATGGTAACGAAACAATGGAGCCAAGAACTGGTGGGCCATTACCTTTAATCCTAGCTTGTACCTGGCGGGCAAGAAATACACAGTGGGAAAAACACTTTCCTTTCCATTCAGGGCTCCTAAAGCCACTGACTTATCCGAGTTTCCTAGAATCAAAAAGTTTCTACCTCACCAGCCTTATTCACCTCTGTTCCCCATCTCCTGTTCTCTGTACAAACTGGCTTCTCCTTCAGCACTCCGCCATCTTGGCTGCCTCTCCTATGCAATGCTAATTTCAGGAACCAAGAGCAAATGAGCCCCCAGTCTACCCCATTTTATAGTGTAGAAATTAAAGCCTTTAAGCCAGTATACAAATAAGGAAGTCTCTGATACAAAGCCACTCATCTGAGGCATAAATGGGATTCCTCATGAGAGTGCACCACCCCACATCATTGCAACAGTCAAGGGTGTGGGGAAAAGCTGTTTTGAGAAGATCTTAGTATTAAAAGGGCGGGAAAGGCTTAGTCTTAAAACCAAGCCTTAGGCTTTAAGGACCTTCCCAGCCTACTGCCTGTCTCCCACACCCAATACAAACTAAAAGTGAGCAAACATATACAGTGTGTCTGTCAAGTCATGGTGCACTTTTGACCGACCGGTCACAAGAAAGCAACAAAAGACAATAGAAATGTGAAATCTGCACCAAATAAAAGGAAAACTCTCCCAGTTTCATACCTATTCAGTGCAGTTCAATGTGGGCTCACGCACAGATTTTTTTAGGGCTCCTTAGGTAGCTATCCCGTATAGCCTCTACAGACTCGTCACTGACTGATGGCCTACCAGAACGGGGTTTCTCCACCAAACTGCCAGTTTTCTTCAACTGCTTATCCCACCGAGTTATGTTATTCCTATATGGTGGCGCTTTGTTATAAACGCGCCGATATTCACATTACACTTTGGTCACGGATTCGAATTTAGCGAGCCACAGAACACACTGAACATTCCTCTGTACCATCCACATCTCGACTGGCATGGCCGTAGGCTGCTCCGCTGTATACACGATATTACGTCATCATCTGCGCATGCGCACATGCTGCCGCATCATCCTACAGAAACTGGGAGGATTTTCTTTTTATTTGGTGCAGATTTTACATTTCTATCATCTTTTGTTGCTTTCTTGTGACCGGTCAAAAGTGCACCATGACTTTACGAACACACTGTATATCATATTCACAAACTTACTTGACCAACAGGAACAAAAAAGCTGAGAAACCAAATAGTGAAGATTATTTGTTTTGAGAATGGCTAATGTGGCTGTGGAATCCCAGAACAACTTAACTTCACACCTAATCTCAGACTTGGTAGAATTTCCATTTAACCAGCTGCCCTATCTTCTTGAGATCT
The DNA here is from genome assembly GCF_036850995.1 of Saccopteryx leptura. Taxonomy (NCBI): domain Eukaryota; kingdom Metazoa; phylum Chordata; class Mammalia; order Chiroptera; family Emballonuridae; genus Saccopteryx; species Saccopteryx leptura. Next base: position 349,711,583 of record NC_089503.1, read on the forward strand.
TCAGTAGGGACTGATGTTCAACATTTGTTTTCCTTGTACCTGGTGTACAATTTAGAGAAGATTGTTATATTGTAGGAATTTGCATTAGACTGACAAACTTCCTTTCTCCTTTCCTCCTTCCCTCCTTCCCTCCCTCCTTCCTTCCCTCCTTCTGTTTCCTTCTGGCCTTCTCTCCTCTCCCTCTTTCCTTCCCTCCCTCCCTCCCTCCCTCCCTCCCTCCCTCCCTCCCCTCTTTAATCCTTCCCTCCCAACAAGGAATTTAACCCAAAATTACAAAATTTGAGATTATCTAGTTGAACATGTTAATATTGTAAGTGAGCCCCAGAAAAAGCGAAGGAGTTGCCCAGAATTACATAGCACACAGCTGGAACTAGAAGCTTCAGGCTCTTTCATTTTAAGGTTCCTTTTGTTATTATCACAACTGGATTGACAGTAGGCAGCTTCTTAATATTTCTTGGGAAGAAAACTCTTTATGGTTACGATTTCTGTGTTAGGAAAATTTTAAAATGTTAGTTTGATATTATGCCCCTATGACAAATTACATGCAAGAAAAAGTTACATTAAAAAGATAATACAGTAATGTTAAAGAATATATTGAGTATTTAAATGCAGCATTATTTATATCATTTATAATACAGACATTATTTTGTATGCATTGCAAGTGAGAAACATGTAGGGATTGAATTTTTAACTTACCGATTTTAGAAAGAAAGGAAGGGAGAGGGAGTGAGAGGAGAGAGAGAGAGAGAGAGAGAGAGAGAAAGAGATAAAGACATAGAGATAGGAACGTACTGTTACTATATGGTCCCTGACTGGTGATCGAACTGGCAAGGGCAAGGGATTGAATTTTTAATCGGTATTTGGGACTAGCTCTTGGTTTTCTTAGAGGCCTGGGTAATAATTTTTCTCTTTTTTTTCTTCTAAACATCAGAATCCCAGTAAGGAATGTGAGCCTTATCGAAGAAATGAAGACAAACCAATTGCTCCTTGTGGCGCGATTGCCAACAGCATGTTTAATGGTATGATAGAGACACAGCGATACCGATATATAAAATTAGGACAATGTTTATAATCATATTACAGATTTGATAGTGTAGTAAATGTGAATGATATTGGGAAATTCAGCAACCTTAACATAAATTTGTCACTTAGTAGATTATTATAATGCTTTGTGACTTTCTTTTGAGAATTCTTACACTTTACTGTTTCTGGGAAGAAAGAAGCAGAGACATTGTGCTAACTTCCCTATTTCATATATGTTAAAATAAAATCCAGGTTACCTTTCCCAACAACTTTGAATATTTATACCGTTAAAAAGATGCTACAGTTGAGCCTGACCTGTGGTGGCGCAGTGGATAAAGCCACCTGGGATGCTGAGGTCGCCAGTTCAAAACCCCGGGCTTGCCTGGTCAAGGCACATATGGGAGTTGATGCTTCCTGCTCCTCCACCCTTCTCCCTCTCCCTGTCTCTCTCTCTCTCGCTCTCTCTATCTCTCTCTCTCTCTCTATCTCTCTCTCTATCTCTATCTCTAGAAATGAACCAATAAAATCTATATATATAAATAAAAAATATATAAGTAAAGAAATAAAAAAAGATGCTACAGTTGATTATTTAGAGCAGCACTGTCTAATATAAATGTGAACCATAAATATGAGACATGTATATAAAGTTTTTTAATAGTCACATTAAAACAAAAAGAAACAAGTGAAATTAATTTTTTAAATTAAACTTATTAGGGTGACATTGGTTAATAAGATTATATAGGCTTTAAATGTTCAGTTCTATGATACATCATCTTTATATTGCATTGTGTGTTTTACCACCCAAAGTCAAATCTTCTGTCACCATATATTTGATCCTCTTACCCTCCACCCCCTTTCTTTCTGTTAACCACCATACTGTTGTCTATAAGTTTTTGTCTTGTTTGTTCATTTTTTGCTTTCAGTTTTATATGCCACATATGAGTGAAATCATATGTTCTTGAATTTTTCTGACTTTTTCACTTAGGATGATATTCTCAAGATCCATCTGTATTGTCACAAATAGCAGTATTTTATCTTTTCTTACAGCTGAGTAGTAGTCCATAGTGTATATGCCATATCTTCTTTATCCAGTCATTTTTTTAAGTGAGAGGGAGGCAGAGATCCACCTGGCAAGCCCCCTACCTGGTGATGCTTTGTCCATTTGGAGTTGCTGCTGTGTTGCTCAGCAACTGAGCTATTTTAGCACCTGAGACAAGGTCATGGAGCCATCCTCAGTGCCTGGGGTCGAGCCAAGCTGCAGAGGTGTGGGGGGAGAGAGAAAGAAGGGGAAAGGGTAGAGGTAGAGAAGCAGATGGTCACTTCTCCTGTGTGCCCTGACTGGGTATTGAACCCGGGACTTCCACATACTGGGCTGAGCCAAGCGGCCAGAGCCTTTATCCAGTCAACTATTGAGGGACATTTTGTTGTTTCCATGTCTTGGTCACTGAATAATGCTACAGTGAACATGGTTCATATATCTTTCTGAGTAAACGTTTTAAAATTTTTAGGCTAGATAGCCAGAAGAGGGTTGCTGGGTTATGTGGTAACTTCATTCTTATTTTTTTTTTGAGGACTTTCCATGCTGTTTTCCATAGTGGCTATACCAATTTACATCCCCACCAGCAGTAAATAAGGGTTCTTTATCAAACTAAACAGCTTTTGCACAGCAGAGGAAACCATCAACACAACCAAAAAAGCTGCCAGCCGAATGGGAGAAGGTGTTTGCTCTGAAAAGGGTTGTTAATATCCAAAATAAAGAAAAAACTCATACAACTCAACAGAAAAATCCCAAACAATCCAATTAAAAAATGGGCAGACGACCTGAGCAGACACTTCTTTCAAGAAGACATTTGTAAATGGCCAACAGATACATGAAAAGATGCTTAACTTCACTAGCTCTTAGGAAAATGCAAATCAAAACTGCAGTGAGATACCAACTTACCTGCTATCAGCAAGACAAGTAATAAGTATTGGAGGGGTTGTGAAATTATTTTTAATATTTTTTGTTGAGTTTAATTATATTTTATTGAACCCAGTATGCCCCAAATATATCATTTAATCATACAAAAGATATGCATTATATAAAAATTATTAATGAGATATTTTATATTCGTTTTTTTGTACTATGTCTTTGATACCTGATGTATATTACAGATTTGCAAAACATATTCATTTGGACCAGACACAATTTCAAAGGCTCTATAGTTATGAAATGGTTAAACCAGAAGCTATTTAGGAATGCATTTTTTTTAAATTTTATTTATTTATTTATTCATTTTAGAGAGGAGAGGGAGAAAGAGAGAGAGAGAGAGAGAGAGAGAAGAGACAGAGAGAGAGAGAGAAGGCGGGGAGGAGCTGGAAGCATAAACTCCTATATGTGCCTTGACCAGGCAAGCCCAGGGTTTCGGGCTGGCGACCTCAGCATTTCCAGGTCGACGCTTTATCCATTGCGCCACCACAGGTCAGGCTAGGAATGCATTTTTTAAAGGAAAAGAGGATAGCCAGAATTATCTTACAAATTGTTTTATTTGGGTTATTATTATTTTTTTCAGAGACAGAGAGAGGGATAGATAGAGACAGACAGACAGGAATGGAGAGAGATGAGAAGCATCAATCATCAGTTTTTCATGGCAACACCTTAGTTCAGGGGTCGGGAACCTTTTTGGCTGAGAGAGCCATGAACACCACATATTTTAAAATGTAATTCTGTGAGAGCCATACAACAACCCGTGTACGTTATGCATTATCCAGTAAAAATTTGGTGGTGTCCTGGAGGACAGTTGTGATTGGCTCCAGCCACCCGCAACCATGAACATGAGCGGTAGGAAATGAATGGATTGTAATACATGAGAATTTCTATTTTTAACGTTATTTATTTTTTTTATTAAAGATTTGTCTGTGAGCCAGATGCAGCTATCAAAAGAGCCACATCTGGCTCGTGAGCCATAGGTTCCTGACCCCTGCCTTAGTTGTTCATTGATTGCTTTCTATATGCGCCTTGACTGTGGGGCTACAGCAGACCGAGTAACCCCTTGCTTGAGCCAGTGACCTTGGGTCCAAGCTGGTGAGCTTTGCTCAAACCAGATGAGCCCATGCTCAAGCTGGTGACCTGGGGGTCTCGAATCTGGGTCCTCCGCATCCCAGCCCGATGCTCTATCCACTGCGCCACCGCCTGGTCAGGCTATTTGGGTTAATATTAAAGCATTTAACCATATCCCATATCAGCTTGCCATATAGGAAAAGGACATAAAACTACTGAGAGAAGTTCGTCTGTGAATATAAAGTTATAATAGTTAATTCACATATAAAGAAGTCAAAAGCAAATGTATGCCTGCTTTGTTATCACCACTTTGGGAGCAAATAGCAGATCCTTATTTCTCACAGATGAAAGTAGGTAGTGTGGGTTTTTAATAGATATTTAGCAATATCTTCCTTTTCTTGTGTTTAGATACATTAGAATTGTTTCTGGTTGGCAATGGATCTTATTTGACATCTGTTTCATTGAAGAAGAAAGGTATTGCTTGGTGGACAGATAAAAATGTGAAATTCAGAAACCCCCCTGGAGAGGACTCCCTCGAGGAACGGTTCAAAGGTACAATGTTACACTGATACCTCTTTAAAACACAACGTAAGCCAGGAGTTTAATACAGTACCTAACACTTTCTATCTTTAGAACATTAAAGTTTATGTTTTTTAAAAAACAACTACTTTTCTTTATAGAGGGTAAGGTACAGTATGTAGTCTGTTCTAATGTACTGAAATCCTAAAGGAAATGTAAACTTTTAATCTTGAATTTTTCTGGCATTTTCTTATAAGCATTTCAGCCATAATCTTAAAACTTGCAAAGTTTCTTTTAAGCATATCCCAATTATTTATTATAATTACTAATCCAAATTGACTTTTGTTTCTGTCTCCTTAATTTCATGATGTAATGTTTCATAATATTATATCTTTGTATTAAATCATCTACCTTTTGGTATATACTCAGTAGCCTACTTTTAGTATTTTCTTAATTGAGATATCAACCAAATCTTTGTAATTAAGTTGTTACATGAAGAATTGGTTTTTCTCTAGATTTGAGACTTCCCTAGAACATGAATGTAGTCATACCTTTGAAAATAAGAAAAATATTCCGATTGTGGATTGCATATCTGTTTTATTAGAGTGGATTTTCAGTGACACTCTTAATGGAATTGAATATTTTGTCTCTTCCACTCCCATGCCCTCCTTTTCAAGGTACAACAAAGCCAGTAAACTGGGTTAAACCAGTATACTTGCTGGATTCTGACCCAGATAATAATGGGTTCATAAATGAGGATTTTATTGTCTGGATGCGCACGGCAGCATTACCTACTTTTCGTAAGTTGTATCGCCTCATAGAGCGGAAAAGTGATTTACATCCAACATTACCAGCTGGACAATACACCTTGAATATCACATACAGTATCCTTTTTTGGCCATGTGTTTAGATTCATAGAATTTGAAAGGAATGTAGTCCAACCTTATCTTAGTTATGTGCTACTTTGTGTTTTAGTTTTGATCCCTGCATTTTTATGAGTGTACTTATGAGAAAGTATCTTTTAATGTATACCTTCCAGAAATATCTTAAATGTTTGCATACTTTGTACTAGGGTTCAAGTGTATTATTAGATAAAATAAAAAAATGCAGGTGTTGCAGCCTGACCAGGTGATGGTGCAGTGGATAGAGATTCGATCCAGGACCCTGAGGTCCCAGTTCAAAATCATGAGGTTGCTGGTTTGAGCACAGGCTCACCAATTTGAGTGCAGGGTCATTGTCTTGAGCGTGGGATCATAGACGTGACCCCAAGGTCGCTGCCTTGAGAAGTGATCACTGGCTTAGCTGGAGCCCCCTGGTCAAGTTACGTATGAGAAAGCAATCAATGAACAACTGAAGTGCTGCAACTACGAATTGATTCTTCTCATCTCTCTTCCTTCCTATCTGTCTCTATCTCTCTATATAAATAGATAGGTAGATAGATAGATAGATAGATAGATGCTGGATTTACTAATAAGCTAGATATTTTTATAAGGGAGGTTATAACTAAGCTTAATGGAAAGGCCAGTGAGTGTACCTAATAAGTGTTGGTTGTACTGGGCTGGTTTAATATATATATTTACATATTAAAAATCAGTGCATATATTTCTAATTATTGCTGTGTTCTTAGTACCAACACATTTTTATCACCTGTATTTTGCCACATTAATAATTTAGATGTAATTTTCATTACTGATAAATAACATTTATTTCATTCTGACTATATGTAACATTGTAGTAAGTACTTTCCAGGCACTAATTTACTTAATTCAAGCTTTATGAGGTAGTTATTATCTCTGCATTTTAGACAAGAATGCAGGAACATAGAACATTTAAGTAGCTTGTGTGAGGTTACATAGGAAATAAGTAGAAGAGTTGAGGCTCATGGTCAAGCTGTTGACCCCAAAGGCCATGACTTGACCACATCTATCTATCTATCTATCTATCATCTATCTATCTATCTATCTATCTATCTATCTATCTATCTATCTATCTATCTATCATCTATCTATCTATCATCTATCTATCTGTCATCTGTCTATCTATCTATCATCTATCTATCTTCTATCTTCTATCTATATCTATCTGTCTGTCTCTCTCAATCACCACTATAGGCTGCATTCCTAGCTAGTTTAGGCCAATCCATATCAGTTTAGATGCAGTCTTTCCGAAGACGGAAATATGGGGCACTACCTTTTATTCAAAACAAAGTTCTTACATTTTTAAATCTCTAGTTCATTGTATATGTTATGAATGAAAAGTTTCTCAGATATTGCCATTTAAATGTTTACTGATGACCTGATAGTGACAGATTGAAAATGACCATGTTTTTGAAACTAGGTCCACGTAGGAGCCATTATAGACAGACCCAGTTTATCCTGAGACTGTAGCCAAAGTAGAGGGCCGCTGTGTCACAGCATTCAAACCTGAAGCCTAGAGTTCAATAAAGGAAAGTCTTTGGAGCATTCAGGAATTCTTAGTTGACAATTTGTATCCCACGCATTGAGAGGAGAACTGTCAGGAGAATGCAGGATATATTGAAGACTGACAAGATGGGCCTGCTAACATCAAGGGTTAATTATCAGAATTCGTTATAAGGTGGGGACTAGGTATTAGAATTAGGGCAGAAGCCCAGTTTTTAGGTTTGTGATACAGATACTAGCATGGGTGATTGAGATTATATCCCTCAGTGCTGGGTTAGTTTGATTCCTTCCTCAATCAGTGTAAATTGATTTAAGAAGAAACTAGTAGAGCTGAGCCTGCCATTTGGAGTCATTTACAGTTGTAGAAGCCCAGAGAAACAGATGAGACCTAATACTTGATTCAAAAGTCGCTTTTGAAAAGGCTGTAAACCAGGGGTCCCCAAACATTTTACACAGGGGGCCAGTTCACTGTTCCTCAGACCGTCAGAGGGCCGGACTATAAAAAAAACTATGAACAAATCCCTATGCACACTGCATATATCTTATTTTAAAATAAAAAAACAAAACGGGAACAAATACAATATTTAAAATAAAGAACAAGTAAATTTAAATCAACAAACTGACCAGTATTTCAATGGGAACTATGGGCCTGCTTTTGGCTAATGAGATGGTCAATGTGCTCCTCTCACTGACCACCAATGAAAGAGGTGCCCCTTCTGGAAGTGCAGCGGGGGCTGGATAAATGGCCTCAGGGGGCCGCATGCGAGTTTTGGGACCCCTGCTGTAAACCTTTCACATAAGGACTTCATTCTGTCTTCTTTTCTGACCTGTTGCTAAAATCTTAAAACTGGTCCTTGTACATAGCTCATCCAATATACTGGTATCTCATTTCTTAAATCTTCAGCAATCTACCTTTTACTTTCTGTTTCAGCCATCACCTCTCTTTGTCACACCGTGAGTTTTTTATCATTACTCCAGATCAGCAAGGTAAAACTTCATTATCATGCTTTTTTACCCTGGGCTCGGAGTCCTCTCATATTCTCATAAATATTTTCTTGCTATACATGCTTTTGAGTTCACAGGGACCTCTGATCCCTTTACTTTTTCACTGTCTCTTGATCTGTTAACCTCCTCTTCCTTTATGGGTTTCACTGCTGCTCATTTGAAATATTTTTTCACATTACATTTCTATGTGGCTTTTTGCCCCTCTTGTGTAATGAGAACTCAAGTACCTGGGAAATGATACAACTGTTAAATTTGGTTATTTTTGCTTGCAAACTATATTGGCTTTTAATACTAACATTTAATTAGCTAAACTAGTTCTTCAAGATAATAATCATACGATTATTATATGATTCAGAACATAGGAGTAAGGTGCCTGTGTATCATAGATTTATGCCAGTGAGTTAACAAGCAATTAAATGCTAACTTTTAAACTTGTATTTTAAAGATCAAATAACTAAACATGGAAAAGTCTTCCTATTCATGCTTCAGATTACCCTGTATATTCTTTCGACGGCCGAAAACGGATGATCTTAAGCACTATTTCATGGATGGGAGGAAAGAATCCATTTTTGGGAATTGCTTACATCGCCACTGGATCCATCTCCTTCCTTCTGGGAGTTGTACTGCTAGTAATTAATCATAAATATAGAAACAGTAGTAATACTGCTGACATTACCATTTAATTTTATATTCTGAAAACAAATTTACCGCATGTGCATCAAGGCCAGTTCTGTTCACCTAGCTTTTGAGTGCTGATGTCTGGTTAGTATGTCATTTTTGAAGTTGGCATATAACTTTGTATTTAAAACACAGTCTTTGTTTTTTGCTTCTTCCTTATGGATGACTATGAAAATATATGACGGGTATAAAACAAATTAGCTACATTGATCATGTCAGCACTGTAACTGCTGAAATGGCATTCTAATGTTTGCTTTTTGTTGGGACAGGCCATACGATGCACAGAGCCTTTATCATGTGAAATGTGTCTACTGCTTCAATGTTTATGCTGTGTTGACAATATATTGACATATATGCTGTATATGTGTGCTTATTGTGTGAAGAGAGAGATTACAAGATGTATGAGCATAGTGACTTGCTAACCTTTCAGGATTCAGAGTTATGAAAAAATGAAGAAAGACCAAATCTAAATAAAAGACTTCATCCTTTTCATGTGTTGTATGTAAAGGTTTAAAGTATCATCTTTGGTGACATAATTCATTTGTTTAATTTATCCAGTACAGTTCTTTGTTAACCCTAGATTTGATTTTACCTTTGCAATCTTACTTGTCTAGCATAGGATTTAATGCTCATGTCTGAAGAGACGGTAGGCCTCAGGTAGGAGAATTTAAAAGTCCTCTTTCCATTGGGTTGGGGCGTTGCAGTCAGGAACCCCATCTTACTATGATATGTTTTTACACGTGATCATGGAAATACCTCAAGCTGTTTTTATTTTGCAGGTAAGTGTTTTTACTTAATACTAATACTGCATTTCAGAAATTTTGGAAACTGATAACCTTCATTTTCCTCTATTTCATCCAATTTTTACATATAGGTCAAATAAGGATTTGCATGCACATTTTCCTAAATTAATGTAGAATTTGTTTTAGTTGGTTTTCTGAAGACATATTTTGAAAAGAGGTTCTTTAAACTTCCTATTTAAATTCTGGAGGTTTTGAAGTATGTACCTGATAAAATTATATATGGTTGAAGCTATTTTATTTTCTATTAACTACAATTACTTTAATATTCCTTATTGAATAAATGCTGTGATTTGTTTGCTATGTAACTTATTCTTGAATGTAAACCTTTCCACATGCATGAATATGTATGTCTTAGGGCTTAATCACATTGAAATTATTATTATTATTATTATTTTTTACTCATATGTTTGTATTGAATGCCTGTTTATTTAGAGTTTGTAATGGTTTTCTTCAGTTATATTTCAAATGAAAAGGTCAGAATAATGTATCAATTTTGATTAAAATAACTGGTTAATAGTAGAAATGTGCCACACTTAAGTTTTGTATAATGTGACTTAACTGGTAGAATATTACTTGCATGAGGTAGTTAAAGTATGGTTATCCTGGAAGTTCTGAGTACGTAGGGTATTCTTTGACTAAAAATATTTTTTGTTTTGTCAGTCCTTCAGAATATTATTACTCTGATAATCGAGTGAGCCTCTTACACATGGCAGTTTATCTTCTGGGACACGTTCCTGGGGGAGAGGGTTTTTTTTTATCAGTTTTCCAGATTGAGTTTGTGCTGTTTAAGGAGGACTTCCATCCTGCATCCCTTTTTCTGACTGGGGAACCACTTGTGCTGCTAAAGAGAAGTTGGAGAGCCTTTCAACACTTCTTCATCTGTGGTGAAGATGGGATCTTAAAATCTACTGGAGTTTCATTTACTTTATAAATACATTGATGGCTTCAGTTTCTCCCTGTGTCCTGCCATTTGAGCTCTAAGGGATTCCTGTTGGTAAATATGAAGAATGTGGAACATTCATGTGGCCTCGGAAGGATGAGGGGATAGAAAACATTTCTTGCTTATGGGCTTTGTGCTCATTTCTTGAAAACATTAATGTAATATTCAACTTTTCAAATAATCATGTTACAATGTAAGGAAACCAGGTTAAATAGAAAGTATTGAAGAATGCCTTAACTTGCAGGAGGTATTTTGATATATGAAATTTCTCAATTGAAAGAATGAATAAGTAAATGCTAAGAAATTTCATTGAAATAATAAGGCAGTTTAAACAAATTGGTAAAAATAACTTATCAAATAGACAATTATTCAACCAAGAGGAGAATCAAGTGAATATTATTTATTGGTAAGTTTATTTGTAACCCTGATTGTGTTTAAAGATAACTTTCTCTTAGTATGTTCTGTATTAATAAAAAATGAACAAAATGAATTTTTCTCTGTTCAAGTGTCTTCCTAAAATAATGCCCTGGGGTTGTTGCTAATGTTTAGCACTAAATTTTAGCTCAGGGTCAGTGAGTTTAAGTATTTTGTTGTTTTTATTTTTTATTTTTCAGAGAGAGTCAGAGAGAGGGATAGATAGGGACAGACAGGAATGGAGAGAGATGAGAAGCATCAATTATCAGTTTTTCGTTGTGACACCTTAGTTGTCCATTGATTGCTTTCTTATATGTGCCTTGACTGCGGGCCTTCAGTAGACTGAGTAGCCCCTTGCTCAAGCCAGTGACCTTGGGCTCAAGCTGGTGACCTTGGGGTCTCGAACCTGGGTCCTCTGTACCCCAGTTCAATGCTCTATCCACTGCGCCACCGCCTGGTCAGGCAGTGAGTCCAAGTTTTGACATTTCCATGACTGGATTTGATTGCCATATACAGTGGTACCTTGAGATATGAATTTAATTTATTCTGTAACTGAGCTCGTAAGTCAGTCAACTTGTATATCAAACTGCCAATACTGGACCCATGTGCCAACGCGCCAACTAGCTTCCCAAATCACGACTGGTATCTCGGAATTTTGCTTGGATCTCAAACAAAAATACGGACTGAGTCGCAGCTCGTATCTTAAAAAATTTGTATGTTGGTCTGTTCATATCTCAAGGTACCACTATATAGATATGAATCATTCTAACAGTATTAACTGTAAGATTTATCTGTCATTACTGAGTAACATCTGTTCTTACCAGGAAGTGATCAAATTATCACCCGAGCTATAGGCAGATAGGTTAAATTTCATGTTAGATCATGGGAAATATCTGGTAACTAGAAAGTGAAGTTGTGGTATAGAGAGACAAGGATGATGAAAGTAATGAAGTGAACAGGGCACACAGGAAATGAAGAGCCAGACTAGGGAGGAGGAGCAGCTGAGAGGGTTAATAAATGCTGTTAGTTTGTTCACCTCCTGTCTTCATGGAAACACTGTCTTAGAATGACAGTGTGGTCCTTTGTTGGTTAAATTGCAAAGTTTTGTTCTTTATGAACATGGTTACTTCGAGGAGAAGGTATAGGAGAGAGTAAGGAAGTGCTTTCTCAAGAAGAATTTTGATGCATAAATGTTTGTTGTAGAGTTTAGATAATCTAGTCAAGTGTCTTTAGAGCCTCTTTTAGCCCATGCCCCTTTCAATAAATATAAAAATTACCTTTCCTTTAATGTCATTTGAAATTTCAAAATAAATCATACCATGGTGACCTTAATTGCTTTATTATATATGTGTAAAACTTATCAAAGTAACGTTCACTATTAAAAAAAATCTAAAGGTCTTATTATGAAAAAACAGTAGTCTCAGCATATTCTACTTTCCAGAAACAAACACTCTGACTCCAAAAGTTGTTAATTTTGGTATTACATGTATCTAAATAATATACCTATTGTACTATTGCTTGATTTAACACTTTTAGACATCATCTTGCAATGTTACCTGTTAATTCAACCCTGTAACACACAAACCTTCCCTTCTCCCATTATAAAGCTATGTCATAATATTTACTAAATGCATTAAGCTATTGTTTAAACTCTGTAGAGCAAAGCAATGCACCATGGTTACATTTTGCATAATTTTATTTTTTCTGGAATTAATAATCCTCCCATTTTTAACATAACTTTCTGGAAATGTCTTAAATTTTTTCCAACTTCTCAGTCAATTTCACTATGTTCTCATCACTAGCGAGGTCTATTTTGCATTTATATTCAGTGCCAATCTGTACTGGTTGTTCTCTTGTCTGGCCTCACAGCCATTATCCCATGACCTCCTTTCGTCACCTTCTTGTGTTGGATCTGCTGTTTCCTAGTTGACTCTCTTGTTTAGAGGAATACTTCCTATGACAGTTGAATCTCCCTAAGAAGTGCTATATGAGAAGCAAATTTCCCTAGTCCTTACATGTCTAAATGTTTTTATTCTACTCTCACACTTCAATGATAGTTTGACTACATATACAATTTTAAGTTAAAGATAAGTTTTCCTTGGAGTTTTGAAGGCATTGCTCCATTCTACCAGCTTTCATAATTGCTTTTAAAAAATCTGATCTGATCTTGGTCAGATATTGGACCCTCCTACACTGATGCTTGTCTTTCTCCAGTTGTTTTGACACTTTTGTCTCTATTCTTTCTAGAAGATTTCTTCATTTTGACTTTCCAACATTATTTTTTCATTGAAATTTTTACAAATTTAAAAATAATTTCTAAGACTTTCTTTTTATAAAGCATGCTAATATTTTTTAAGGACATACATGAATGCATATGTACAGGGGTGGGTGAAAATACTTACTTGTATACAACTGTAAACTTACTTTTACCCACTTCTGTATTTTTGCTTTTCACAGTCTATGTACACTGATTTTCCTTCCCATTTGTTTTCTTATCCAAATGAGAAGAAGGGATATAGAAAGACTCCTACATGCACCCCAATCAGTATCCATCCAGCAAGCCCTGTCTTGGGCAAGTGCTTACAACCGAGCTATTTTTAATGCCTGAGACCAAGTCTCCAGGAAGACATCCTCATCACCAGGCTGATGTTCTCGAACCAATGGAGCCACAGCTGCAGGAGGGAAGAGAGAGGAGGGGAAAGAGTGGAGAAGCAGAGGGTCGCTTCTGTGTGTCCTGACCAGGAATCAAACCTGGACATCCACACACCAAGCCGATGCTATCACCAAGCCAACTGGCCAGGGCTTGTTTCTATTTTTAATTTTAGTTTTTTTTCTTGTTTGTTTAGGGGACTTTCCTTGTATATCTGTCTAGTCTTAACAATGTGTCATATGAGTAGACCCCAAAGAATAATTGAAAACTCTCTTTGTAGGTGGTGCTTGATTAATGATAAGCTTCACTTGCATAGTGCAACTCAAAAATGCCACTCATTGAATTATTTATTCTCTTGATTATAAAAAGCTGAGACAAGCAGTACATAGCTGGCAGGTCAACGGTTATAGGTGGACTGAATTTTGAGAAACTGCATTAGGGAATGGTTGTCAGGGAGCCAGTCATTTGACTGGAGGCCTTTTCTCTTGGATGTTCAATTTCTCTGGGGAAGGATTCTCTAATCTGCAAAAGGAAGGGATTGAGGAGGGTGTGTTCATTGCTTTAACTCTGCTTCTGCTTTGTCCTGCACCTCACCTTCTGTTTTCCACGTCACACATATTTCCCTATACCTGTCCTTCAGCATATTTCTTGCATCTAGTTGTCTCCCGTTACTTTCTCTGGATGAAAGTTTTGTCTTCAACCTGTGGGAGACAGTGATGGAAGTGAGAAACTATTTGTTTTGCTGAGGGAGGTTGGGCAAAGGCTGTATAATTTTCAACTAGCCATTTTCAGGCCTATTTCTTGGCTCCACTCTGCTATAATTTTTACCTCCAAGGCTGAGCTTCTCCAGGGTTGTGGGACCAATCAGCATGCCTCTCACTGGTATCCCCCCTGCAGTCCCTTCAGGTCGCAGCTTCCTCAGCTATATGGCAACTGTTTTCTGTTGTTCAGAAATCTGTTGAAAACCCTTTTCTATTTTTGTCTCTGTGCTTTCCATCCTTTTGGGCTCATCATGTCTTTTTTAAAAAAATGGGTTTCAGTGGCTCCGTGGATAGAGCATCGGCCTGGTGTGTGGATGTCCTGGGTTCGATTCCCAGTCAGGGCACACAGGAGTAGTGACCATCTGCTTCTCTCCCCCTTCTCTCTCTTCCTCTCTCACAGCCAGTGGCTTGACTGATTTGAGCATTGCCCCGGCGCTGGGAATAGCTCGGTTGACTCAAGCCTTGGCCCAGGCGTTGCCGGGTGGATCCTAGTCAGGGTGCATGCAGGAGTCTCTCACTATCTCCCTTCCTCTCAGTTAAAAAAAGGAGGGGGGTTCAGATTATCATAATGGCAACTTTTTTTTTTTTTTTTTTTTGTAGTATACAGTTCTGTGAGTTCTAAGTAATGGCTAGATTTATGTACCCTCCATAGATACATCAACTCCCTAACTCCGTCATACTATCCCTTTATAGTTTTACATCTCTCACCCAAACCCCAGGTAACCACTGATCTCTCTTTCCCACCCCCATACTTTAGTTTATCTTATAGTTTACTCTAGTTTTATCTTTTAGTTTACAGTGGTTTTCAACCTCTTTACACTTGGGAACCAGTGAAAATAGACTTTTTGGGGGGACTGCTAAGGCAGAAATCACTCTGAGTATAAGCGAATTTGACTAAGATCATTGGGTTTATAATCATATACCATCATGGTGGTGAACTCTAGCAGACTGGCCTCAAATCTCTGGCAAACCAATTCTCAGACCAGCAGTTGAAAACACTGTTCTAGAATATTATAAATAGAATTATACCTTATGTAACCTTTGAAACTGGCGTCTTTCACTCAACATTATGTCTTTGAGAGTCATCTGAAGGTCTATCAGTACCTCAGATCCTTTCAATTTATTTCCTTTCATTTCACTAGAGTAAGGGATAGACTGGGCCATTCAACTATCTTAAACCAGAAACACCTTGAAGCACCTGTTGGTAATTTTATAACAGTTTTAAATCTTTTTTTCTAATATTTTTAAATTTTTTATTGAATTTATTGGGGTGACATTGGTTAATAAAAGTATATAGGTTTAAAGTGTATACTTTATAACATTTAAATCTTAAAAGATAAAAGTTATATACTTTAAGTGATATTAATGGGAGCTTGTCTGTAAGTCACAGCTTTTCTATCCAGGGTAGTGTGGCAGAAGACCGAACTCACCATACATCACTGTAAATTCAAGATTGATATGCCACTTTGTTTCAAGGGCCAGAAATAGAGAAAAATAGCTTAACAAAAGTCCATTGGGGTGAGTTATCTTTCCTTTTCACAGTAAGCTTGTAAACGAGTGGTTTATATTTTGTCATTTTCAACTTTAGCCAGGCTGTAACCCCCTGACTGCACTGTTCTCTCTTCACTGTCAGCTCTGTCTACAGCAGGGGTAGTCAACCTTTTTATACCTACCACCCACTTTTGTATCTCTATTAGTAGTAAAATTTTCTAATCGCCCACCGGTTCCACAGTAATGGTGACTTATAAAGTAGGGAAGTAACTTTACTTTATAAAATTTATAAAGCAGAGTTACAGCAAGTTAAAGCATATATCATAATAATAATTACCAAGTACTTTATGTCAGATTTTTGCTAAGTTGGGCAGAATCAATCTTTATAAAACAACTTACTGTAGTTAAATCTGTCTTTTTATTTATACTTTGGTTGCTCCGCTACCGCCCACTATGAAAGCTGGAACACCCACTAGTGGGCAGTAGGGACCAGGTTGACTACCACGGGTCTAAAGGATTCCATAGGAAGAGTATGGGTTTCAGAAGAAGGTTGATCTGGCTCTTATAAACTATCTTCAGATTATGTCTTCTTTTAACCTGTTTTACTGTTTTCTTGTCAGTAAAATGGGTTTAGTACTCACAGGACTTCTTGTTTGTTTTTTGGTTTTTTTTTAGAGAGAGCAAGAGACAGGAAGGGAGAGATCAGAAGCATCAACTAGTAGTTGTGTCACTTTAGTTGTTCATTGATTGCTTCTCATACCCGCCCTGACCAGGGGGCTCAAGCTGAGCCAGTGACCCCTTGCTCAAGTCAGGAACCTTGGGATCATGTCCCGCACTCAAGCTTGCAAGCCTACACTCAAGCCAGCGACCTCCAGGTTTCAAATCTGGGTCTTCGGCAACCCAGATTGACTCTATCCATTGTGCCAACACTGGTTAGGCTACAGGTTTTGTTTTGAGGAGCAAGGGAAGAGACAGATAACAAGCATTTAGCAGAAAATATATAAAAATGACACTCATTGAACAATCCCTACTACTTTATGTCGAATCAAATGCTCACCCTGATCTTGAACTTTTTGCTTTATTTGATAGTTTGGCATTATCTTTCCCTCTTCATTTTTAGTGTATGGGCTCTGTTAATAACTCCTCTGATTTTCTTCCTACTTATTTGTTGCCTAGTCTCCTTAAATAGGGTAGGTGGGGCAAGCCTGACCTGTGGTGGCGCAGTGTATTAAGCATTGACCTAGAACACTGAGGTTGCCAGTTTGAAACCCCGGGCTTGCCCAGTCAAGGCACATATGGGAGTTGATGCTTCCTGCTCCTCCCTCCCTTCTCTCTTCTCTCTATAAAAATGAATAAAATCTTAAAGAAAAAACAGGGTCGGGCAAAAGTAGATTTTACAGTTCATATGGAATGTAATACAATAATAAATAATAAAATAACTTACGTATTCACAACTGTAAACCTACTTTTACCCCATCCTATAGATTCCTTGGTTATGTTTACCATTTAAAATATTGGAGGTTCTTTGAAGTTATGTTCTGGGCCCTTTTCTCACTTTACAAATAATCCCTGAGTAATTTAAATTCTCATCTTTTTTTTTTTTTTATCATTTCTACAATCTTCACACTGACTTTTTATCCTTTTTTTTTTTTTTTTTTTTTTTGTGCCTTGACATCTCTCCTGAGCTCTAGATTGTTCACTATAGAGCCCTTCTTGGATTGTCCTTGAATTTCTCAAGTTTAATAAGGCCTTGGTTTTCTCATATATTCCTTGATAAGTGAATGGTATGACAAACCATCTTATAAGTTAAGCATTAAACCTTGTGTTCCTCTCCAGATTCGCAGTCCAATAAACTTCTACATTGTGTTGATTTTTGATGGTACTTCCTTATAGCTGGCTCTTTAATCCTTTCCCATTTCTGCATCTCTTTGCTACTGATTTCTTTTCAGGTATTTTTTCTTCCTTGGATTACTGTAACTCACGTCCAATTCAGCCTTTCAGAACTACCAGAATGAGATAGAGTGCTGATCTACAGTTCGCTATTTAAACCTAAGCTTTGTAATAAAATTAATATCACTAAAATCTCACTTCTGCTCTCCACTGTTGCATCACACCTCATGTGTCCTGTGAAGCAAACTACAATATCCCAAGACATCTGTTCATCCTCTGTTCTTTGCCTTAAACCAGATGAGCCCTCACTCAAGCCGGCAACCTCGGGGTTTCGAACCTGGGTCCTCCACATCTCAGTCCGATGCTCTATCCCAGGGGTCAGGAACCTTCTGGCTGAGAGAGCCATGAACGCCACATATTTTAAAATGTAATTCCGTGAGAGCCATACAATGACCCGTGTACGTTAAGCATTATCTAATACAAATTTGGTGTTGTCCCAGAGGACAGCTGTGATTGGCTCCAGCCACCCGCAACCATGAACATGAACGGTAGGAAATGAACGGATTGTAATGCATGAGAATCTTTTCTATTTTTAACATTATTTTTTTATTAAAGATTTGTCTGCGAGCCAGATGCGGCCATCAAAAGAGCTACATCTGGCTCGTGAGCCATAGGTTCCTGACCCCTGCTCTATCCACTGCACCACTGCCTGGTCAGGCTGATCTATTCTTTTTACCCAATTTTTCCTCCCATGGTAATAGCTAGCATTTATTGAATTATATAATAGTATCTCCACCCAGTGATGATGGATACTATTCATTTTATAGATAGACCAAGATATAAATAGATTATGAAATTTGCCTTTAGTCATATCATTATTAGCTGACAAATTCAGGATCTGACTTCCAAGTTCTTAACTACAATAATATATTTCTCTTTTTACTCCATCTAGGCCTCCCTTTTATGGTTTCTGCAGTAAATCATGCTTGAGTCTAAATCCAGGTTATTCATGGTTTTACCCTGTCTAGCATACCTTTTAATCTCCACTCCATTTGTTCTAATTTTACTGAACCCTGCTACTAAAATCCAGTCTCTTCAAACCTTCCTCATGACCATTACTTGC
This sequence comes from Saccopteryx leptura, assembly GCF_036850995.1. NCBI lineage: Eukaryota > Metazoa > Chordata > Mammalia > Chiroptera > Emballonuridae > Saccopteryx > Saccopteryx leptura. The sequence continues at coordinate 349,730,340 of NC_089503.1, forward strand.
CTTGAATTTCCCATAGCAACTTCTGCTATAGCAGTTACCAGAGTCATTTATGCCTGCATCATAATTTACTATTCTTTGCCTACCTAATTAAATTAATATATCCCAGAAGTTAGAGATTTAAAGTTTTCTCCTGAGCATATTGCGAAGTGTTACATGCTTAGTAGGTCCTCAGTGAGTTATTGTTCAACAAGGAGGGAACTCATAATCATGTTTGCAAGTACTTTTCATACATAAGGATTTTAGAGCCAGAGATAAATTTTAATACAACCCCTTTAATGATGAAAAGTTTGAGGCTTGCAGTTAAATTTTCTAATAAAATAATACAGCAATTAGTTGACAACCAAATGTTTCCTGATTCCTAACTATGTAATAATCAAAAAAGGGAGTTATATTAAAAAGCTACCTTTTATTTAACTAGTAGTTTTGATATACTAAACTTAACATGAAGCTGTTGTATATTGTTTTTGCAAAACTAGTTAAGCATGGTTCTAGAATTACTATAAAATACACATCCCAATCACAACAAAACTATTCTGGCATTTGTCTGCTATTCATTTATATATAGATGCAATAGGCAGGAACAAACGGGTGTGTGTATATATATATATATATATACATATATATATATATTTTTTTTTTAAGGAAAAGAAAGGTAGAGTCACTGTGATTTGGTAACTTTGTATCAGTTAATTGTGCAATATTTCACTAGTCATTTTACATGTGATACCCATAAACTTAATGACAACCCTTAAATTAACCATTATCTATCACGTATCTAAATGTACTGCCAGTTCTGATATAATGTTCAAAAACCCTCTGGAGGAAATAATTTTTCGAAAGAGCTGTTTCTAATGTTACAAAAGAACCTCATACTGATGTTTTGAGAAGGAACCTACTTTGAAAATAACTATTCTTTTTCAGAGGATGAATTTACAAATCTGGTAACAAATTTCAGGTTTGCCTGGGAAGATCCAGTCAAGTTTAATTGGCACCCAAGCACACTCAGCCCTATTTTTTCTCTTAAGAAGATTACAATTTACAGAGCAAGAGTACGGAGACAATGAGTGAGGAAGAACTCTGGGACTGAGTAATGTTTGAAAGGAGTACAATGAGTATTAAGATTTTTTTTGAATTTTTATATTCAGTAAATTTTTTTCATGCAGCGTACTATTCATTTAACCAGTATTTTCTACATGCCAGTTACTAATCTAGGTGCTGGGGCTTCAGCCGTGAATAGCTTTAAGCAGTCATTATCTAGCAAGTTCTTAAAAGGATACTGCTGTGTGGAAGATAAACTGGATGGAAGAGCAGAAGCAGGGAAACTAGCTTTTTTTTTTTTTTAACTTTTTAATGTGATGCAAGCAAGAGGAAGTGATGGCTTGAGTTGGAGTGGTATTGGTGGAGAGAATGAGAAGTAGTGAGATTCAGATTATATTTTGAAGGTGCAGCCAGTACTTTGGGGTTTGAAGAAAATAGAGAACACTTGGGAATGAGTGGAAAGAAGAATGCCATTTTGGTTGTAATTCTGAGATGCCCATTAGGCATGTAATTGGAGATGTCTGGAGTTAAAGGGAAAGGTCAGGGTGGAGAGTTATCAGCACACAAATAGTGTTTCATGGCATTGGATAGAAATCACAAAAGGGATAAATGTAAAACAAAACAAAACAAACCTGGTATTCTCAAATTGAAAGATTGAGAGGATGAGGAAACGAAGTACCAGCTGCTGAAATAAAACAGAAAATGTCATGTATGGAAGCCCCACTAAAGACAATGTTTCAAATTTCAGTATACATACATGTATAGTATATTGCGTTTCTGGTTTATTTCCAAATAGAAAATTGGGAGTATTCTTTGAGGGCGTAATCAAGTATATTAAAGGTTGCTCATAGATGGTAAAGGTGAAAATTGAGATCGACAGTTTATTTGGCAACAGAAGCCACGGGTAATAGTAGAAAGGGCAGTAAAAGGCTGCCCAAAATGGAATTAAAAGAAAAATAGAAGAGGAAGGAATGACAAGTTTTATTTTTAAGAAGAGAAATGGGCCTGACCAGGCGGTGGTGCAGTGGATAGAGTGGCGGACTGGGATGCGGAGGACCCAGGTTTGAGACCCCGAGGTCACCAGCTTGAGTGTGGGCTCATCTGGCTTGAGCAAAAGCTCACCAGCTTGGACCCAAGGTCGCTGGCTTGAGCAAGGGGTTACTCGGTCTGTTGAAGGCCCAAGGTCAAGGCACATATGAGAAAGCAATCAATGAACAACTAAGGTGTCGCAACGAAAAACCGATGATTGATGCTTCTCATCTCTCTCCGTTATTATCTGTCCCTCTCTGACTCTGTCTCTGTAAAAAAAAAAAAAAAGAGGCCTTGGCCGGTTGGCTCAGTGGTGGAGCCTCGATTCCCGGCCAGGGCACACAAGAGAGGCGCCCATCTGCTTCTCCACCCCTCCCCCTCTCCTTCCTCTCTGTCTCTCTCTTCCCCTCCCGCAGCCGAGGCTCCACTGGAGCGAGGTTTGCCCGGGCGCTGGGGATGGCTCTGTGGCCTCTCCCTCGGGCGCTGGAATGGCTCTGATTGCGGCAGAGCGATACCCCAAGATGGGCAGGGCATCGCCCCCTGGTGGGCGTGCCGGGTGGATCCTGGTCCGGCGCATGCGGGAGTCTGTCTGACTGCCTCCCAGTTTCCAGCTTCGGAGGGATACAAAAAAAAAAAAAGAAATGGAATGGCAACTAAAATTAAAGATGGTTTGTTTAATTTGGGAATGTGTTTATTATGCTGATGGAATGATTCAATAAAGGGGGATTATACTATAGTAAGTGACATGCAAATAAGGATCTGCATCTATTTTAGGATCTATGTTATGTGAATCTGGTTCTTTACGGACAGAGCCGTAAGTGTCCTAGAACTATCACCGAATATATATTAATTACAGTATGTGTTGGTCTTGTAGCTGTGGTAAGGTATTGGTAAATTCATTGTAATCTCTGTTCTTGAGAAGTTTACAATCTAGTTGGCTAAATGGAGAAAATATAAGAGAACACATACAAATTTAACAAATTCAGATTATAAACAATCCACGTTTTAAAAATCTGTATGCTCGGGCGATAGGCACCTGGTAACTGTCCTCACGGATTTGCTGACAGTATGTAATGCAGAGGGAGGAATAAACCGGTACTTTCCTTCCTAATTCAGGGAAGAGATGAACTGTGTTCTTTATAAATCTTGGTGAAGAAGAGAACTTGGAACTGGGGGACAGGTAACTTCGTGGATTTATCCCCAAAGATTAGAAAGAATAATTTTAGTGTTAACTAATTTTTGTTTACACATTTCAGCAATGCTGAACTCATATATCCTCAGCTTCCTATTTGAAATGAGAATGGGTTAATTAGAACTGAGCTTGTAAAAAGGTGAAAAATCTTTATTGTAGTATAGGCAGATATTTTTACATTTATACACACTTGGGAGTGAGCTACAGAAAATACACTTGCAATTTAGCATTGTATTAGCAAGACTGATGCCGGACACACTGACAGCCCATCTATACAGTTAATTGCTATGTGCAGCAACTCCTGATACATGAAGTTGCCCTGCTGGACCTGAGATAGCAAGACTCAAGAGTCCAGATTTGCCATCCATTTCCTGTCTCCAATTAAAAATAATCCCCCTCTTTTCAGCATTTTCCCAGGCACAGAGAAATGAGAGAACAGCTTCCACAATGGCGGGACACTGGCATCCAAACACAAGAAGATAAAAATTGGGATTAAGGTCTTAAAATCATGTTCTCAGTACAAGGAACAGTAACCTTCTCACAGTAGTTTATTTGGTGGAGAAAACCAATTGTATCCGTAAGAGAAAAACCTTTGTTTTAAATTTTCATGCAGCTTCACAGCTTCTAGTTTGGCCAACCAGTGTTCTTTCAACGTCGAAATTGTCTCAAAAGTTGCTCAATTTTGCGGCGGCTTGTTCAAAACACGAATTTTCTCGAATAGCGTGGTCTCACATTAAGTTTTAAAGTGACCAATTTTCCTCCTTCAATGAGGACAGTCCTTCTTTTGTAAGTTCTGTCCTCCCTCAAAAGTGTCCTCCTACATGTCCTCCTTTTTGATATTGGAAGACTAATCTGTAAATATGTCCATATTTGATCGATGCAGAGTTGATCCATTGCATGTGATGTGACTTATGTGCTTACATGCCTATTTTTAATAATAATTGTAAGAAAAAAGTGCTCATTTAGATACAGATACGTCAAATCACACGCAATGGATTGACTGCATCAATTGAATACGGATATTTGTAGATTAGTCTTCCAATATCAAAAAGGAGGACACTTTTCGAGGGAGGACAGAACTTTACAATAGGACTGTCCTCTCTAAAGGAGCACGATTGGTCACATTACAGTACTTTTTTCTTACAATTATTATTAAAAATTAATAGGCATGTAAGCATAATTGCAATATAAAATATTACAAATGTTTTTATTATGCATATATCATATTATAGTGTATTGTTACAATGAATAAAAAGTTTTAGTTACGATGTTGTTTTCTTCCACTTATTTTTGTCCTTTTCATTGGAAAAATGTTGGTCACCTTAAGTTTATATATACTACTTAAAATAGTTGTTAACACGTACGTCTCAAAAGTGGTTTGTTTTTTGCCAGCCTCAACGCCAGGGGTCAGTCGCGGGAATGGCTTTCACAGGTCAAACGAGATCAAGGGGTGAATTGGCCAGCTGGCTAGAGCGGTCCCGGCCGTACTGCCGCTCTCGCTTTTCCATCTCTCTATGGTTAGGAGCCGGGCGGTCCTCCATCCGGAAATAGGTAGGGGCCCTGATGTTTGCGCAAGGCCAGAAGGTAGTTCCGCTTCCGGTGTGGCGCTATTGCTTCCCCCTGTTGTCCTAGTTGGTTGGTGGGCATTAACTGAGCCAACATGCTGCGGAACATGCTGGTAAGAATCTTATCGGCCTGCAGTCGTAGTGTGGGGCTGGAGGGTTGGGAGAGGAGGGTGAGAGGCGGCGACCGACCAGAAAGCGTGTGGTGGGCGGGAGCGAGAGGGAGAGGGCGGCGTCCCAAGTCACCTTGCCCTTTTCACAGTGCCCTTTTCTCCTGCCGTTACTTTCCGTTCCTTTCCCCTCGCCCCGGGGTGTGCTTGATAAACGTAGGGAGTGGAGAAGCGGGGAAGGTGACCAGGAGATTAGTTAGACAAGCTTTGGTTTTCTCGGTCGCCACCCCTAACTGAGGGCTATTGATGAGTTCATTAACTGCTGTGAGTAAAAACCAAGGCCCTGGTGGCAAGTTTCTGATACTCGGAAGCTTCAGACAGAAAGCTGTACGGAGACGGAAAGGGATTCAGTTTCAGTGGTTCTGAGCTTTACGAGAGTGTCACAGGGCTGTTTAAAAAGCAAGTCGTTCAGTTTGGGGTGGGACTTTAGGAGCAGTTATGGCGGAAGTGTAGCGTTGCTGCCTCAGACGGTTCTGCAGTGGGCTTCACCCTTCCGCCGACTTTGCGCATGTGGAACATGTTCCAAAAATTGTGAAAGAAAAAAAAAAAAAAAGAAAATAACAGTGATCACTTTCTTTTGTAGTACTCAATAAGGTTTTACTAGTTTCTTAATATAGTTTAGAAAGTGGAGTGCGTGTTTGTTTCATTATTTAATTCAATTGGATATATAGTACAAGTCTCTCTTTAAAAGATTTACAACCTATTAAGAATTTTCAGGAAAAATGTATTGAGAGGAGCATTTTCATTAATTAGGAGCCCTGCGAGTTTATTTTGATATCAGGTAATAGATTTTAAAAATATAGTATTCAATAAAAACATTTGAATTTAGTGTATTTTGTAACCCTTCTTTATTTTTGTAATATCGATATCTCAGTATGTTTTCTTCAAGGAACCTGGTTCAATTCAGGGTTTTGTTTGTTTTTTGGGTGCTCTTTTTGTTTTGCTTTTTTTCCATTTTTGCTCAGAATCACCGTGAATTGCTTCTTGAACGTGCTTTTTGGAGACTGCAGAATGTAATATAAGATGGAGAGGATGAACAACAAATTAAAAATCCTAGATATTGGTTTATTACTTTGTTACTGACAAGTTGGGTGTTTTAACCCTCCCTTTTACTTCTATAGTTTTAAATATTGTACATGGTTGGTTTTGAAGGTTTCTGTAAGTTCTACAGCTATTAATTATGTGTGGTTTTTCCATTTCAGGCTCTTCGTCAGATTGCCCAGAGGACCATAAGTACTGCTTCACGCAGGCAGATTGAAAATAAAGTTCCAGAGAAGCAAAAGCTATTTCAGGTACTGAAGTATAAGATATTGTTATTTATAATAATATGATTACCAAAAGGGATATAGAAAGTCAATCTGGAGATGTTTGATTATTAGTGATCCTGTTATATTAGCAAAAGAATAATAAGAAAGTGTTTGTTGATAGCTAACTGGGCATTTCCTATATCCAGGAGACCTTTGAGGAAGAGAAAAAATGAGAGGGAAAGAGTAGTATAGGTCAGAGACATTTTTTTTGGAGGTGTTGTGTTGGGCTGGCACTCAAATGGGTAGTTGCACAGGAATAGGCAAATAGACCATAGGAGGGACCCAGAAATAGACACACACACACACACCACACACACACACACTCTAACGTATTAGCAGTGCTATTTCATATTAGTGGGAAAAGGATAAAAACAATTAGCATTGGAAAGAAAGTAAAGTTAGATCCCTTCAATATTATATATTAAAAGTAAATTGTAGATATGAATGCTTCTCCAAAAAATTAGAATATAGGAAATATCCCCCCCCCCCAGTTTTGTTGAGATATGATTGACAAAAATTGTATATTTAGGTTATACCTGATTTTTGAAAGATACACAATCAAATGTTTAATGTATCTGATGATTACCACAGTCAAGTTAATGAACACACCCATCACCTCATGTAGTTACTTTTTTGTGTGGATTTGTAAGAGCACTTAAGATCTCCTGTCTTAGCCAATTTCAAATGTACAATACAGTCTTATTAATTACTGTAATCACCAAAGGAGAATATTTGTTATCATTGTCAGGGTGGTAAGGCTTTCTAAAGAAGCTATAAAGGAGAAAATGTGCAAGATTCGGTGACATAAAAAATTTTTTTTTTTTTTATACAGGGACAGAGATAGAGTCAGAGAGAGGTATAGATAGGGACAGACAGGAACGGAGAGAGATGAGAAGCATCAATCATCAGTTTTTCGTTTTGACACCTTAGTTGTTCATTGATTGCTTTCTCATATGTGCCTTGACTGCGGGCCTTCAGCAGACCAAGTAACCCCTTGTTCGAGCCAGAGACCTTGGGTCCAAGCTGGTGAGCTTTTTGCTCAAGCCAGATGAGCCCGCGCTCAAGCTGGCGACCTCGGGGTCTTGAACCTGGGTCCTCCTCATCCCAGTCCAACGCTCTATCCCAGCGGTTCTCAACCTGTGCGTCTCGACTCCAGTGGGGGTCGAATGACCAAAACACAGTGGTCGCCTAAAGCCATCAGGGTTGGGACCCACAGGTTGAGAACCGCTGTTTTAGAGGGTATTTGAAAGTATCATTAAAGACAAATTATGTACCCTGTCATCTAGGGCTCCCACTCTTAAGAATCTTTTCTAAAGAAATAGTAGTCTGATTATTTAAAAATAGAATAAAGGCTATTCATTATGGGATTTTTTTTTAATAAATTTTTATTTTAATGGGGTGACATCAATAAATCAGGGTACATATATTCAAAGAAAACATTTCCAGGTTATCTTGTCATTTAGTTCTGTTGCATACCCATCACCCAAAGAGAGATCGTCCTCCCTCACCCTCTATCCAGTTTTCTTTGTACCCCTCCCCCTCTCCCTCCTCCCCTCATTATGGGATTTTAATATCAAATCCCCCAATAACCTAAATACCCATTGAGTACTGGCTAATTCAATTATTTTTTTTGCACAGTGGAATGTTAGTAGCCAATGTAAGTAGTAAAAGGAACAAGGTAGGTTTAAATGGACAGAAATGTTTTTCAAGATAGCATTGAAGGCCCTGGCCGGTTGGCTCAGCGGTAGAGCATCGGCCTGGCGTGCAGGGGATCCAGGTTCGATTCCCGGCCAGGGCACATAGGAGAATCGCCCATTTGCTTCTCCACCCCCTCCCTCCTTCCTCTCTGTCTCTCTCTTCCCCTCCCGCAGCCAAGGCTCCATTGGAGCAAGGATGGCCCGGGCGCTGGGGATGGCTCCTTGGCCTCTGCCCCAGGCGCTAGAGTGGCTCTGGTCGCGGCAGAGCGTCGCCCCTGGTGGGCGTGCCGGGTGGATCCTGGTCGGGCGCATGCGGGAGTCTGTCTGACTGTCTCTCCCCGTTTCCAGCTTCAGAAAAGAAAAAGAAGAAAGAAAAAAAAAGATAGCATTGAACAAAAAATAGTATGTGTTACATTATTATGTAGCGTAACCTCATTTTGTATATTAAGCACATATGTATATAAATTAGAAGATATTACAATATAAGCATTAAAAATTCTTTAAGGACATCTACCATGCATTATGCTGTTAATAGGTTTTCTCATGAGGAGAGGCTTAGTGGGATAGAATAGTTTACTTTTAAAAGTGGTTAGATTATCAGTGGTTTTTTTTTTCTTAATTGTGATCTCTGTTTTTTTGCAAATAAAATTTCAAGTGATAAAAATTTAGATCATCTGTACTACATAAAAGTAGAATAGTTATATTTAACAGATGTATTAAATATCTACTTTATGCTAGGTGCTGACTCAGAGCTAAGGGCAGGTTTATAAGCCCCTCCCCCCCTTTTTTTAAGAAAAAGGATCTCTGTGACTAAATCTAAAGTGCGATGATTACTTTTTTTTAATTGAAAGAAGGTGAGGCAGGGAGGCAGAGAGACAGACTTCTATATGAGCCTCGACCAGACTCCACCCAGCAAACCCTCTACAAAGCGATGTTCTGCCCATCTCAGGCCGCTGTTCCATTGCTTGGCAAGTGAGCTATTTCAGCACCTGAGGCAAGGCCATGGAGCCATCCTCAGTGCCCGGGACCAACCTGCTTGAACCATTCAAATCATGGCTGCAGGAGAAGTGAAGAGACAGAAGGAGGAGGGGTGGAAAAGTAGATGGTTCCTCTCCTGTGTGTACTGACCAGGAATCGAACCTGGGACTTCCAATGCCAGGCTGATGCTCTACCCATGAGCCAACTGGCCAGGGCCTGAGTACTGATTTTTTTTTTTTTTTGTATTTTTCTGAAGCTGGAAACGGGGAGAGACAGTCAGACAGACTCCCGCATGCGCCCCACCGGGATCCACCTGGCATGCCCACCAGGGGCCACGCTCTGCCCACCAGGGGGCGATGCTCTGCCCCTCCAGGGCGTCGCTCTGCCGCGACCAGAGCCACTCTAGCACCTGGGGCAGAGGCCAAGGAGCCATCCCCAGCGCCCGGTCCATCTTTGCTCCAATGGAGCCTTGGCTGCGGGAGGGGAAGAGAGAGACAGAGAGGAAGGAGGGGGGGGTGGAGAAGCAAATGGGCGCTTCTCCTGTGTGTCCTGGCCGGGAATCGAACCTGGGTCCCCCGCACGCCAGGCCGACGCTCTACCGCTGAGCCAACCGGCCAGGGCTAGTACTGATATTTTTAATAATTAAGTTTATCAACTCAATGAGTATATTTTCAAAGCATTCGTACTTAATGTGTTCCATGGGGAGAACATCTTTATTGAATCTCAATTTTAAAAGAAAGAATGTTGACTTCAGAAATTCTTATTTTAAAAGTAATAGCACAGAAACAATTAGGAAAAGTGTAGTCCTCTTTATTTTGAAATTTTAAATATTTTTATTCCAGAGGTTTAAGGAGCCATGTAATTTTATGAATGGATTAATTTTTTTTTTTTTTGAAAGAGAGGTTTAGGAAGGAAGAGTGATGAGAAGGATCAGCTTGTAGTGGCACTTTAGTTGTTCATTGATTGCTTTTTCATATGTGCTTTGACCAAGGTGTGTGTGGGGAGGCTCCAGCTGAGCCAGTGACCATGAGGTCATGTCTGTGATCCCATGTTCAAGCTGGCAACCCCACACTCAAGCTGGGTGAGCCCACCCTCAAGCTGGTGACCTTGGGGTTTTGAACCTGGGTCCTCAGCACCTCAGGTCGATGCTCTGTCCACTGCACCACCACCTGGTCAAGATTGACAGGATTAGTTTTTTAACTTAGTTGGAAATAAATGACATGTATTATTTACTAATACTCTTCTTCTAACCTAGGAGGATAATGGAATTCCAGTGCATCTAAAGGGTGGAGTAGCTGATGCCCTCCTGTATAGAGCTACCATGATTCTTACAGTGGGTGGTAAGACATTTGGAATGCTTGGTCTATAGAAAAGTAATAGTAAGGAAAACCAACACTTTGATTGCTTTTACTATGCCGTGTTTTACTTTAACACAGGCAGTCTGTCTCCAGAATCTGCGAACTTAATGCTTTGCATGTAAAGGTTCAAGAGGGTGATAGATACGTATTATATTAGAGCATTTAAATGTCTTTAAAAATATATAACAATAAAGTTTGATGATTATCTTTTGATAGAGGTAGCTTTCCATTGTGCTATTTCTGCAGGCCTTTGAAGGAATCAAAGATTTTGATTGTGATGCATAATAAAAACATTTTACATCTAAATCCAGTACATATTATTTATGGCAAAACCTGTACAGATCAATACTTACTATTATATGTGAAGTACTTTAAGATTTTTTTCTATGTATTGGGCAGGCCCATTATTCAGTATCAGCAGAAGAATACAGATATACTAGGAGCACAGATGGGCATTTGAATGTACCCAGGGGAGGAAGGGAAACACTATTAGAGTGGTTACTGCCTTCTCATCTATTGGTAGGAATGTCACATACCTGGATTTCTGTAACCGTTGTGTTGTCTATAGTATGTCTTTATTTTAAGATGAAGAAATTATGTTAATTACCCAAGGTAATATTGCTTTAGTTTGGAAAATGTGGGATTTGAGCTCTAATTTTAAAATCCCCCTGCTCATGCCTCGGTGCTGCCTTTGGTGTGAACTGAATACTGTGAATGGGCGTTTAAAGATGAAGATAACAACCAGATAATAACACTGATCTTTCTTGAGATAAAGTCCTAAATTGTTTTTGTCCAATGTGACTATTTTTTAGACATTCTGGTAATTAGTTTTAAAAATAAATTTTTAGTTATTACCTATTCTTACATTAAATTTGATTATTTAAAAATTATATATCACTGTTCCTTGGTTTTACATTGATAATACACTTTTGGGAAGGTTTGTGTATTTTGACCTCTTAATTGGGTTTTGAATCATACTTAGCATTTCTCAGGCAGTTTAGGTAAATATGGAAATAAGCTTTATATATGTTCTTAATCTTAAAATTTTTTTACATCATTTAATTGACAAATACATTATTGTGCTACATCTAACATTTTGTATAGAAGTAATATTGAAACTAAACAAAATGTTTATATATATTTTACATTTTGTCAGCACCTGTCAATATACTTTTCTGTTTCCATAAAAGTAGTCTTATTGCCTGCCTTGCCTTTATCTTACAACTTTGAGCTGGAATATTAGGTTTATACATTTAAATTTTAGAATTTTTTGTTAAATGTTTCTTTTGTTTCTTATTATTTTTTAGGAACAGCATATGCCATATATCAGCTGGCCATGGCTTCATTTCCCAAGAAGCAGGACTGACTTCAGTTTATTCTCCCAGTAATCAGTTGGTTCAATTTCATTCAACTCTCTATGGACCAGTAAGCTGATAAATAACTGAGTTCTTCTTTGGGGATCAATATTTATTGACATGTACTAACTGCCATCAATAAAGCAGTCTTTACCATGCTTTGTCTTATTTTATCACACTTTAGGATATAAATAATTTTTTTTTTTTTTTTCTGAAGCTGGAAACGGGGAGAGACAGACAGACTCCCACATGCGCCCGACTGGGAGCCACCTGGCACGCCCACCAGGGGGCGACGCTCTGCCCCTCCGGGGCGTCGCTCTGTTGCCACCAGAGCCACTCTAGCGCCTGGGGCAGAGGCCACGGAGCCATCCCCAGCGCCCAGGCCATCTTTGCTCCAATGGAGCCTCGCTGTGGGAGGGGAAGAGAGAGAGAGAGGAAGGAGAGAGGGAGGGGTGGAGAAGCAGATGGGCGCTTCTCCTGTGTGCCCTGGCCGGGAATCGAACCCGGGACTTCTGCACGCCAGGCCGACGGTCTACCACTGAGCCAACCGGCCAGGGCCAGGATATAAATAATTTTCAGCTTTTGATCAGTCTTATAAATTTTAGTAAAGGAGCAAAAAATTACTCTTTTGTCATTAAGCTTGTATAAAGTACCATTGTGATACTATTTTAGCAAATTTTTATTTTTAAATGCTCAGAATTATATGGTGGATGATCTTCAGCTTTAACTGAGCTTGCCACTTGAAAGTCCCACCCCTCCCTGTACTATATCCTTGGATATGCTAAAACCTGAGGTTAATGAAAGCAGGCTATTTTTGGTAAGTAAGGGTTCAAGTTTTTTCTCTTAGCTATGTGAGTATATTTTTAAATGTTGGATGTAATCTATAGTTTAGAACTAGTCTTCAGTAGAGTAGCTATAAAATAATTCAGTATTTTATTTTTATATAGTGGGTTTCTATTGTGTTACATTTATCCATAACTTTTCTTAAATACTTAGTTTATTTCTAAGTTATCTTCTCAGGGAACTTGTTAGACTTTGTCATCTCCGCAAAGTATACATTTGTAACACTATATAATGACTAGAGTATAGATGCATCAGATCTAGGGGAAATCTATTAGTAAGAGTTTTATAATAAACAGTGTCTGGATAAAATGGATAAAAATAGTGTATTTAGAAAAAAATGAATAAAATGTAAAGTTGGCAAACTAAGCCTTTTCCTGTTAAGACATTGAGGCTTAGGGTACAAATACATCTCAAAAGGTACCTTAAAAAAGGGATTTTGGTAGCCATACTATAAAACCTGCCACTAGATGCATGGATCTGTCAAACCTCTGACCATCTTATTTCTAACATCAGAGAACACTGCTTCTGAAGAGAGTAGACATTTGAAAGACTGAGAAAGTTCTTAAGGTGGTCTGGAATCTGGTTAATTCAGGGCTAAAAGGCAATCACTGACAATATTTTAAAACTATTTATTAGTATCTTACAAAGGATTTCTTAAACATGATTGAAATAATTTTATGACAAGTGAGAGACTATTGTATAGTAAAAAGAAAAATAGCTTAATATCCTCTACAACCTCATGTCTTCATATTATGAGAGGTGCTTTAATATTTCTGGTAGAACCTACTGAAGCAATTGATAAAAGTTTTTGGTTGTTAAAATGTTCTGTTTGGGCTATGTTACCATGGCAATCATGGACAAAGTAAAAGAGTTAAATAGTTAAGGAACTTAAAAAGTTTTTTTGCTTTGATAAAATATTTGCTTTTTGCCCTAAAATTCTGCATTGTCAGCGGGAGTGGAGATGGGGAGGTGGGCGAGAGGCAAGATTGCATGACAGCAGCTGCTGAATAGAATCCTGTGAAAGTATCTGCTGCACTTAACTATTGATAGATTTCAAAGACTAACCGAAGGTCCACAGAAATTAGAAGTGTGTTGCCTTCAGGAAACAAAACAACAGTCACTCCAATCTCCTTTTTGTCTTACTGCCCAGTATCCTTTAGAAAATTGTCTCTGTCATTAGAGGGAATTCCATGGTGATGTTATCCCACTATAACTATGGGAGGGGGAGGTATAGTTAAGTGAAATTTTCTTAAAATTAGTACTTTGCACAAAATTAATTTGTGATCTGGAGCTCTTCCAGGTGAAGTTTAATTGCATTTAGAGGTGAAAAAGACTAAAGCTTGGAGAGGGCAAGCCCTTTACCCAAAGCTACGAATAAATGGCAGCACAAGATTTTAGACCCAGTTTTATCAGATTTTTACAGTTCATGGTCTTTCTAGTATATTTTATCTTACCAGGTATTTAGTTACCAACTAGTATAGCTTCAGTATACTGTTCTTTCTTTTTTTTACTTGCATTTATTTGGGTGACATTGGTTAATAAAATTATACAGGTTTCAGGTCTACAATTCTATAATACATCAACTGTATATTGCATTGTGTGCTCACCGCCCCAGGTCAAGTCTCCGTCCATCACCATCTATTATCCCTTTGTCTTCCTTCACACCACCACCCCCTTCAATATACTGTTAATAAAAATGTATATAAATATGCCTGCACTACAGACTTACATTCCCTGTAGTCAAAAGTCTTAAAAGAGTGATCAGTACAGTCTCCAGTTCCATTATTCAGGTTCACGTTGATCTCTATACACGATTTGCAGTCTACCTACCTATTTAACATTTGTCTCTTCCACTTGATATTTGAGATCCAAACTCAGTGCTCTCATCACGAGGCATATACCTCTGCCGCCTCTTGGAGCCTGTATACCCATTCCTGGCACCCTGGGAAAGCACCCTAGGTTGTGCTGGAAACTTTGATGTTCTCCTGTTTGCTCCCCATGTTCCCTGTACTCATCTGTATCAAGAGTTTCATTCCTTTGAATTTGACTTCAGATGTGAATTACAATTTTTGATAAGATTCAGAACCAGTATAACGTTGCTAATTACACAGATGATGGAGTCAGAAGAGCCAGCTTCCAGCCTTGGATTTCTGTGGGTGGCCAACCTTTCTAAGCCTGTATCCTCATGTCTAAGAATGAAATAATACCTAGAGCATATAGTTATTCTAATGCATGTGAAGTACAAATGACCGTTATTGACACATGCCAAGTATGCAAAAATACCCGGTATATCTGTTGTTCGTTCTGAGGAAGGAACTGTTTTTTTCAACTCATTCCTATGAACTTGGCACAGAGAAGGGACTAAAAACGGGTCAGGGCTGGTAGGTTCACAATGTCATCCATGTCCTAGGTGACTTCTGTCTTGGCTCTGCTGTCCTTGGAGAATGGCTTTCATTCTCCTGGTAAAATGGCTGTTGGGTCTCCAGCTGTTTTGTTTTTTTTC
Organism: Saccopteryx leptura; assembly: GCF_036850995.1. Lineage (NCBI taxonomy): Eukaryota > Metazoa > Chordata > Mammalia > Chiroptera > Emballonuridae > Saccopteryx > Saccopteryx leptura. The sequence continues at coordinate 349,745,372 of NC_089503.1, forward strand.
CTGCAGGAAGAACAATTGGTGCACATGCTAAATTAGTGAGCTTTTAGAGGAGCTTCAGAAGACCCACACAAAGACTAGTTTACATCTCTTTGGCCAGACCTTTGTCACATGATCATGCTTGGATTTAAGGAGGCCAAGAAATGTTTTAGCTGGGCATATTGCCAAACAAAATTGGAGTTTTATTTAATAAGAAGGGGAGACTGGGTATTTAGTTGGCAACTAACAGTCTTTCTGCCAGCCAGTTTGTTTTGTAAAAGAATGAAGTCAACACTGGAGGACATAGGACCTAGAAACATTGGTTCCTAGCGATAGTCGTTTCTATGCTCACATCCATGCCTGTTCTTAGGCTTGGTTGGATTCCAATGACCAATAATTTTTCCTTTTTGCTTAAGTTATTTCAGGTAGGGTTCTCAGCCAGGAACCAAGCAAAGCAGGATTTCCTGAGTTTCCCACCTATTGTACTATTTAATGAAACCACAACACTATCATTTACCCTAAACAGTAGTTAGGTGCTTAATAAATGGTAGCTATTACTGGTTTCCCACAGGTATGTTACTTGGAGAACAGATGCTAATAGAGAATACAGGAATGATAAAAACATGAATTATGATGCTGCTGTAGCCAGTTTGCTTCAAGTTTGCAGAATTCCTCCTGTTTGATAGAGGTATACACAAGTAGAGGTATACACAAGTTCACAGGCATATAGCTTGGGGCTCCCTCTTCCTGGGGCTTGGTATACATTCATGTGGATGTAGAGAGCAACATCTTGTTATCCAGTACCCTTTCTTTTTAAGATTTTATTTATTGATTTTAGAAAGAGAAAAGCAGGGGTAAGGAGTATGTGCCTTGACCAGGCAAGCCCAGGGTTTTGAACTGGCGACCTCAGCATTCCAAGTTGATGCTTTATCCACTGCAGCAGCACAGTTCAGGCCCAGGACTTTTATGTATACATCAGATCACTAATTTAATAGATATTGAGTCCCTACTGTGTGCCAGACCCTACTATAGGTGCCTAGGAATCCTCAGTGAAGAAAGTATGCCTTCAGAGTTTACATTATAGTGAGGAGTGGCAGAGATGACAGTTAATAAATATAAATTTTACAGCATGTTAGGAGGTAATATGTTCAATGGGGAACAGACTAAAGGGGAAGCTGGTATAGGGTAGGCTGATGAGTAGCAATAGGAAATAAGACGTGAGGATAGGCTTTACTAGGCAGGTCAGATTTAAATAGAGTATTGAGGGAGCTAATCAATAAGATTTATGGGGAAAAGGCATAAGAAGAGGGAACAGCTTAGAGCAAATACCCTAAGGTGCCTGGCATGTTCAAGGAACAAGAAGGCAGGAGCAGTTGTTGCTGAGTGAGGGAAATGTCAGGTAGGGTGGGGCCACACTAAGCAGGGCTTTGTAAGCTATTTGGAAGGACTTCGGTTTTTATTTTGTGTGATGTAGGGCACCCATTGCAGGGTTTCGCAAAGAGAGACATGTTGTAAAGTGTATTAGGTTTGCAGTTGTGTTGAAATGGACCAGAGGGGACCCAGGGTTGGAGTAGGCAAACCTGCTAGGAAGGTACTACAGCAATCCAGGTGAGAAATGATGGAGACTAAAAACAGGTGTTAATCATGGAGATGATGAAAAGTCAGGTTGTGACCAGAGGATGCTCTTTATCAACCACCTCCTAGACTTTGCCCTTCCCCCTCCATCCATCCAGCAATTACTTGTTGACAGCCTACTTTGTGTAAGGCTGGGTTGTAGGCTCTGAGAATACAGATCAGCTCTGTGAACTTGATCAGCAAGTTTCACGGAGTTTACATTCTGGTCAGTAGAGACAGATGAGTTTGTAAGCATGATAATGGTCTACAATAGGAGCTGCTATAAAGGAATCAACAGTGCGATCTCAGGAAAAACGGTGGAGTGGAAGCTAGAAAAGATCTCAGAGGAAGTGACGTTTGAGTTTAGAAGAAAAGGAGCCAGCTATGCTACAGATTGAAGAAAAGCAGGAAGGGAAATTGTTTTTCATGGTGAATTACAGAAAGACCAGTGCCTGGACAAAGGGAGCCGGAGAAAGAAAGCAATAACTGTTATCTCTTCCCCAAAGACTTGCTCAACAAATGTTGGATCTTTTCCGGTTTCATAATATACATCACATTCTGGTAACCACTGTATTGATTTAACAAGAAGTTGGAACATAAACTAACATTTGGACATTCTATCCCATCCAGTTGTTACTATAGTTAGAACTAGAAGCTGAGGAAATACAGTCAGTGAGAAATCAAACAGCCATTATATTGAACTAGATTTCAAATTGAGTTCTGTCTCATTTAAAACCCATTTTAAGAAATCTACTGTGTTCCATCTTACTCAGGACAACTTCACTGGTTGATTCCCCTACAGATTATTCTGTTTGAATACTGTTATCACTGGTTATGTTTGGTAAATCTTCGTCTTAATGACTGGCAACTTTTTATTCTCTTTTTCTGACTCCTGTGAAGCTGGCCTGCTTCAACTACCCATCTCAATTGAAAGTCTAGTTTTACAACTGCTAGTCACCATTAAAAAATCTTTTTCATTGATTTGAGAGAAAGGGGAAGGGGAAGGGGAAGGGGAAGAGAGAGACAGAGATTCATTTTACTTAGTTCCATTTAGTTGTATAGTCATTGTTTCTCCTATGTGCCTTGACTGGGGGTCAAACCTGTGACCTCTGGTGCACTGGGTCAAGACTTGCTGAACCACTGGCCAGGGCCACCATTTTTTCTATGGCAACCTATGACCCTGGACGGTTGGCTCAGCGGTAGAGTGTCAGCCCAGTATGTGGAAGTCCTGGGTTCAATTCCTGGTCAGGGCACACAAGAAAAGCGCCCATCTGCTTCTCCACCCTACCCCTTCTTCCTCTCTATCTCTCTCTTCCCCTCCCTCAGCCAAGGCTCCACTGGAGCAGAGTTGGACCTGGTGCTGAGGATGGCTCCATGGCCTCCACCTCAGGCGCTAGAATGGCTCCGGCCACAACAGAGCAACACCCCAGATGGGCAGAGCATCACCCTCTGGTGGGCATGCTGGGTGGATCCCGGTCGGGCACATGCGGGAGTCTGTCTATCTCCCTGATTCTAACTTTGGAAAAATACAAAAAAAAAAAAAAAGCAACTTCTTCAAGAATATGTTTTGAAGGAGTCGTCTCATTAATGAAGAAAACCAATCAAAACCCAAGACATATTCTAAAGTTTTATCTTTGCACATAATATTCCAGAGGTGAAATATGATTGAGTGTTTAGTTAGATTGCTTGAAAAACTAGAGAACTGTTTTCTGAAACAGTAATTTCAAAGCATATATGAAGTCTGCTAGAGGAAGAGGAACTCATAATACTAGATTTTGGAGCCTCAGTACTAGAACATTGTGTGTGTATGTGTGCTATTTCCTTGAATTCAGAGATTTTCTGACCTCCAATTCTGAGATTATATGATTCCCTTCGTTGACCTCTTCTAGGAGGCTATCATCTTCCCTCTGGGTATTTGCTAAAAAAGTACTCTCTTGGCATTATTCTGATGATTAAAGGCTGATATCCTTGTTTGACTTACTGGTATTACATCTCTTTCCAGGACATTGTACCTCAATTAATGCACTTAGCTGAAATGTTTATAACCATTAATATTGAATGCTTTACCCATAGTGCTTTTTCTTAAAACAGTATCTGCCTTAGGAAATCAGTATGTAATTAGCCATTTTGACTATTTCAATGAAAACAACAACAACAACAACAAAAAAACATCTTTACAGGTCATTTTCCCACCTTGATTCTATCCTAATGTTATAATGATTTTTTTAAAAAGATTTCTTTCCACTTTAGCTGGAACATAGTAAAAAGGAATAGACCAGAAATTCTGGTCATGTATGAGGAGCTAGGAGTCTCTTTTTTGTTTCCCTGTGTTGATACTTATCAGTAAAAGTCTAGACAAAGAGCAACTGACAGAACTTCACAGGATTGAAAGATAGAAAAGTGAACAAAATATATTTCTCTAAAAGCAATTTGAGCAGCTTATGTTAAAGAATAAATGTGTGATAAATGGTTTTTAACTGGTAGAAGTGGGTGTTTATTATAGATGATTAATAAGCATGCTAAGAAAAAGAAAGGTGTGTATATAGAGTGCTTAATAACTACAATGCATATCTTGTATTACTATTTCAGAAGCATTTTCTTAGCTAATTCATTCAGAGTCAGTACAATATGGAATAGAGAGGAATGTTTCCAATAGCCTTCTAATTTTTGTTCTATGTATAAATAGCTGAAGCACATGAGTGCTTTTAGGACTCTACTTTTTTTAATTTATTGATTTTACAGAGAGAAAGGAAGGGGTGTGGGAGAGAGAACATCGATTTGTTCCACTTATTTATGCATTCATTGGTTGATTCTTATATGTGTCCTGACTGGGCATCAAATGTACAATCCTGATATATCAGGTTGATGCTCTAACCAACTGAGCTACCCAGCCAGGGCCTAGCTACTTCTTATCTTGGCTCATTTTTTCAGAGTTCCTTTCTCAGCATGTCAGAAATGTGACCTCCAGGAAACTCGTTTTTCCCAGCTTCCCCACCTGTATTAGTTCGCTCAGGCTGCCATAACACAATACCATGGACTGGGTGCCTTAAACAGCAGAAATTTGTTTTCTCACAGTTCTAGGAGGTAGAAGTCCCAGATTAATGTGCCAGCCAATTCAGTTCCTAGTGAAGCCCCTTTCTCGGCTTCTAGATGTTTGATTACTTGTTGATGCTTACTTGTCTTCATGTATCCTTTCTTCTGTGACACCATAGAGGGAGCTCTGGCATCTCTTCCTCTTAGAATACAGATCTTATTGGATTAGGGTCCAACTCTTATGACTTCATTTAACTATAATTGCTTCCTTAAAGACCCTATCTCCAAGTACAGTCACATTAAGAGTTAAGGCTTTAACTTGTGAGTTAAGGCTTTAACTTGTGAATTTTGAAGGAACACACCTGAAAGAAAATGTAAGTTATGTTTGGTCCCACATTTAAAAATTTCAAGAAAGGGCTTTGACTGGTTTAGGATCCATTAACTGAAAATACCATTATTGACTAATTTGTTTCAAAGCTTACTCCTTGCCAATATATGCCTTCTATTTAAGGAGCTAATACTCTGTTTGAAAAGTTTCTCACATGTTAAATATATAATTTTATAAACTTACAGTATTATACATCTATAGACTTATAATACTATATGCACTTGATATGTTCAATCAAGTGTGAGTAGATGTTAAACATGCATAAAGAATACAGTTATTTTTCAAGAATAACATATATAGCGTGGACAAGTTCTGCCGGGGGTGAGGACGACGGAGATGCAAAGACCCAACTCTGGGGACCAGGTTCAGTGACGCAGATCCACTTTATTCAGGAATTAAGCTAGCTTATATACATGGGTTCAGCCAATATGATGTTACAGCGTGTTCCTCAAAGCCAAGGTTGAAAAGATCAGGGAGCTGCGTGGTTGGTGATGTCACTTCCTTATAGCGGGTGAGCTTCCTTCCTGGGGCTGCCCAGGAGGCTTCTGGGAGCTGGAGTATTCTCACAGCATTGCATCAGCCACAGCTGCTAGGAATGTGTTCTGCGCTCCACCCACACCTCTCCCTTCTCTTTTAATTAAGGCCAATTGGACTTGATGAATGAGCTTGCTGCTGTTGTAGCTTCTGAATGCTAAGCATTATGCAACGGAATCCTAGTAGAACTAAAACAACTATAATACCTATTATACTATATGCTAATAGATTAGCTGGATTAAACAATGAGGCAAACTTCTGTAATGTTTGACTAGTTAGGAAATAGAACGGGGGTCTTAAACAGGGGATTCCTCCTAGGGGTTGGGATGTCATTTCTCTCCTCCTATTGTGTTACAGAGACCTTCTAGGTGCCATTAAACACAGTTCCATTTTGATTGTAAAAAATGGACGTAGGTCCATGCATGCCCCCTTCCCACAAAGATCCCAGTGTCCAAACACAGAACGGATGGCTTGCCATGGGCTGTGTACTGCATATGGTTGCATTCCATCTCTCAGCTTCTGAAACTGGAGGGTTTGCAGGTGTAGGAGGTGTGTTGGTGGGGTCATCTTGGGACACCAGGAGTAGCCGTACATCCCTTCCTGGGATCCAAATTGGATGCAAGCTATTTTCTGGAAAAACACAAGCATAACCTCTCCCTTGTGTTAGAATGGGGTGCAGTCCCTGCCACTGAGCTGTGGCTGGGTCCTTCCAGCGTAATAATGGCAACAGGGTCGGTTGGCTACAAAGGCCTCCCCAATGTTTATAAGCAGGAGTTACTCCTTCAAAATCAAAAGTTAAATAATTGAGAATGAATATAGCACTGAGGAGCACTTCTCCAGGTGAGGCCCCAGGCATTTCCCCCCTTTCTTTTTGAATTTGAAGCTTGATGTCTCTGTGTCACTGTTCTACAAGGGCTTGTCCTTGGGGATTATAAGGAATACCAAGGTGGTGTGTGATTTGCCATTGGGCATTCAGATTAGTTAAGAGCTGCTGGTAACATTCTTCTAAGATCATAGGATCGACATGAGCTATTAATATGTTGTCCATATAATGGTAGATGAGGCATCGTTCCTGTAATGGTTGTGTTGCCATGCTTACATAGTACTGGCAAATGGTGGGGCTATTTTTCATGCCTTGTGGTAGGACTGTCCATTGATACCTTTGAGCTGGAAGGGCATGATTAATAGAAGGAAAGCAAAATAAGGCCTGTCCTCCAGATGAAGGGGGATTGAGAAAAAACAATCTTTGATGTCTAGAATTTTAATATGGGCAGCCTGTGGCACTGCAGAAGGATGTGGCAAGCCTGGTTGTCAAGTGCCCATCTTTGCCATGTGCTTGTTAATAGCCCTTAAATCATGAAAGAATCTCCATTTTCCAGATGCCTTTTTCTGAATTACAAAAACAGGTGAATTATGAGGACTAGTGGAAGGCTCAATATGTTTGTTGCTGAACTAGTTTGTGTAACTCTTAATTTAGAGGCTGTTAATGGCCACTGCTCAACCCAAATTGGTTGGTCGGTATCCCATGTGAGTTTGGTGGGTTCTGGAGGTTTTTTTTTTTTTTTTTTTTTTTTTTCATTTTTCTGAAGCTGGAAACAGGGAGAGACAGTCAGACAGACTCCCGCATGCGCCCGACCGGGATCCACCTGGCACGCCCACCATGGGGCGACGCTCTGCCCACCAGGGGGCGATGCTCTGCCCATCCTGGGCGTCGCCATATTGCGACCAGAGCCACTCTAGCGCCTGAGGCAGAGGCCACAGAGCCATCCCCAGCGCCCGGGCCATCTTTGCTCCAATGGAGCCTTGGCTGCGGGAGGGGAAGAGAGAGACAGAGAGGAAAGCGCGGCGGAGGGGTGGAGAAGCAAATGGGCGCTTCTCCTATGTGCCCTGGCCGGGAATCGAACCCGGGTCCTCCGCACGCTAGGCCGACGCTCTACCGCTGAGCCAACCGGCCAGGGCCGGGTTCTGGAGTTTTTAACTGAGCAGTGGCCTTTAGAATTGGGGGGGGGGGGGGCTGGCTGGTAATAGAGACACAAAGTAAAGACAGCACATCCCATCCCCAAAGTGTATGTGGCAATTCAGTCATAAATAAAGGACTGAAAACTCCAGTCACCCCGTCAGGATCTGTCCAATGGAGTGGCTGGATGGCTTGTTGGGCTGGTCGTACTCCACTAACTCCTTGTACTAAGGGTCCGGACCGCGTGGCCCAGTCTTCCTTTTTATCTTCCTCTGTGATTACAGAAACATCAGCACCAGAATCTATGAGCCCAAGGATGGGATGGCCCTCTACTCGCAGGGTTAGAAAGGCCTTATTCTGGGTTAAGGGTAAGGCCCAATAGACTCCTGTGGGGCGTTGCTCTCTTATGGGCGGGGCTGAGAGCTGCCCTGCTTCCCATTTAAAGGCTCTCGAGGCTTTCCATCCTGGGTGGTGGTTGAGCGACAATCTTGCTTCCAGTGAAATCCCTTTCTACAATGGGGGCACACAGAAGGTGGCTTTTTATTGTTCTTTCCTTTCCTGTTAGGGCACTGCCACACAAAATGTCCTGTGCCCTTGCATTCAAAGCAGGCTCCTTGTGTCAGTTGGCTTCCCTGATGGGAGACACTAAACTGGGCTGCAAGAGCGGTAGCGAGGGCCTCCGCTTAGTTGCTGCCCGCATCTCTGCAGGCAAGGACCCAATCATCTAGGGCGCAGCTCTAATTGGCCCTATTGCCTGTCTGCACTCTCCATTGGCGCCTTCCCACACCAATTCTTTAGTTAGAGCATCGGCTGCATCAGTGTGCTTAACTTTATGCTTTATAGCTTCTTGGACCCTTCCTAGAAAATCTGAAAAAGTTTTGTTGGGACCCTGGAGCAATTTGGAAAGGGCGCCAGTTGTGGACAAGTCCTGCCGGGGGGAGAGGACAACGGAGACGCAAAGACCTGACTCTGGGGACAAGGTTCAGTGACACAGATCCACTTTATTCAGGAAGTAAGCTAGTTTATATACATGGGTTCAGCCTATAGGATGTTACAGCGTGTTCTTCATAGCCATTGGCTGAAAAGATCAGGGAGCTGCGTGGTTGGCGCTGAGTCACTTCCATATAGCGGTGAGCTCCCTTCCTGGGTATGCCCAGGAGGCTTCTGGGAGCTGGAGTGTTCTCACAGCATTGCATCAGCCACAGCTGCTAGGAATGTGTTCTGCACTCCACCTACAATCTAGAAAATATCTTGGTAGATGAGAAAAACAAGTTAATTGCAAATTTGTGTTTTTTTGGCATCTGAATATCCATTGCAGCATTTCTTGATTTTTCTGATGGGGTGCTGCTGAGAGCAGGAGGAAGTATGATTAGAGAATGTCTGAAGATTTAGGCAGTTGCATTTAGGATGGACCAGAATTGTCCTCCTGAGTGAGAGTGAGGGTGGCAGGGGGTGCTAATAGAATGTATTAACAGTAACCCAGTGTCTTATAAGTTACATTTTGTGTAAGAAAGGGAGTAACTGCCAGGAAGATTGCAGAACTAAAAGAAGAATAGGTAGGTTTGTAAACAGGGTCAGATACATTATTCTTAGATTTCTACTTTTAATAATAAGAGAAAAAAATTGACAATGGATATGCTCTAGGACTAGAAGTTATAATTTACAGTTGTAGCATTTTTCTTTAAGAAGTGACCCCAACCTCCACATTTAAGAACATGAGAGTGGTAGAAAAGAGAAGAGCTGCTTAGGAAACATGAAGTAGTTAACGCTGCTGTTCTGCTGAAGGTCTCATCAACTTGGGAGCCAGTCAAGGTCACGTTTGTATTAGTGTCCAAATAACTATGATTCTGAGCTCCCATCTGCCTGCTATCCTTCACGTTGTCCTAATTCATTTTTGTGAGACATTGGCACATCGCAGGCCCAGGAACATGATCTTCCATATTCATCTCTTCTTCCCTTCTTGTCAAACTGCTTCACCAACACCAAGAGAAATAAACTCAGCCAGGCACTGCTCTGCGCAAGAGTCTGCCTTTGCGTGCTCCAAAACCTACCTTTCCTGGTGTCCCAGGACAGAATTGTTTGTATGAGGAAAAGGGGAGCACTTTACCTTCATGTATTCATTCAACAAACATTGAAATGCTTACTCTGAACCTGGCAAGGGTCTAGGCCTTGAGGTGTAAGTATATCCATAAATAAGACACAAAATCTCTGCTTACAGTGAATTATATCCTAGCTATGCTCCTTCAGCAAGGCCTTTAGAGAGTAATTTTGGAAGTCAGTCTTAAGTTTTTGGTGAAGATGACTGTTTTAACTTTGGGCTTCTGTTAGCACCAGTAAGACATTCATGTGTCACCAAAGAAACAACTGTTTTTATTCGCAATGTCCCAAGCCATACTGAGAGAATTGACATTTTTGTTTTGTTGATGGAACAAAAAGTATTCAAAGCTTTAACTCTACCTGTTGCAGTGACAACCTTTCACATGATTCCAGAGCCTCAGCCTTTGCATTGATCGTCACTTAGCCTATTGTTGAGGATTTTCCCAGAACAAAATGAGAGCTTGTCCCTAAATGAGTACATAAGTCGGGAACTCTTGCAAAACAGAATGCAGCTCCACTTTTGATATGACAAGGATTTTTGGCATTTGATACATGCATGAAGATTTCAAAGTTCTTAGGATCACATTTTAATTGGATTCAAATTCAGAAAATTGTTTCTTCCCTTTCCATCTCTACAAGGACGCTGGTCTCAGTAGCAGGCTAGGGACAGGAATCAGCCAGTGGAAGCTGTACTTTTCCCTTTTACATTGTTTTTCTCAGAGGTCATTGCCTTTTCACAGTGTACCTTGTGATAAAAGGCTAGGGCCCATAGGATGTGATACTTTTATGACACAGCATCATTTTCATGGAAGGGAAAAACAAGGGAAATACAGCCTTTATATAAAAGGGCTCAACTTCAGGCCTTGGTCAGTTGGCTCAGTGGTAGAGATTTGGCTTGGTGTGTGGATGGCCTGGGTTTGATTCTTGGTCAGGGCACACAGGAGAAGTGACCATCTGCTTCTCCTATCCTCCTTTTCTCTTTTTCTCTTCCCCTCCTGCAGCAATGGCCTGATTGGTTTAAGCGCATTGGCCCCCAGGTGCTGAGGATGGCTTCGTGGAACCTCTGCCTCAGGTGCTAAAAATAGCTTGTTGTGAGCATGGCTCCAGCTGGGCAGAGCATCGGCCCCAGATGGGGGTTGTCAGGTGGATCCAGTCAGGGCACATGTGCGAGTCTGTCTATCTCCCCTCTTCTAACTTGGAAAAAAAGAAGAAAAAAAATGGCTCAACTTGAAACGGATGTTCACAAATCAGATTCGGTAGCAATTTGTTGATGAAGTGTTTCTATTAAATATATCCCTTTCTGCACCCACTTGAGGATTTGAGAAGTGCTGTAAAGGGGCCATGACACCACTAGGGGGGAGTATTGGATTGGGAGAAAAAGGAACACTTCACATATGTCTATTACCATAAAATTAAATAGTATTTCAGTAAACTTAAATGTAAAATATCAGGCTGAAGTTATAACCTCTGAATTCCTATAACACTGCTCACACGTACAGGTAATAACACCTGGCTGAAGGAAAGACTATTTATAATGACCATGTAGTTCAATATGTGCAAAATGCCTTATCTGTCATTACTATTGAAGCATTATCTGTCCCTACCAATTTATTACTGCCTCTCACTGAGTGCTTGATAAATGTTGGGCATTGTTATTACTACTGATAATGTTACTCATTGTTACATCATAGCAGAAGCTTATTCTAATCACTTGTTTGATTTAGTATGTTAGTCAGAAACACAGGAAAGTCCAAAACTTTTTACCTCTGGTAGACTCAGTTGACTCCTAGGGTAACTACACATTGGCCTTTCAGCCTGACATACACAAGGGAGGCACTGTTGGTATATATCTCTGTCCAGCACAGAAATCTGAGGGTGATTCAGATTTCCTAGGTTTCTTTTAATGATGAAGGCCTTAACATCTGAAGAAAAGCATTTTATTATACTTGCTAACTTTTCTTTGAAGTTACAGATCTACCTGACCTGTGGTAGCGCAATGGATAAAGCATCAACCTGGAATGTTGAGGTCGTCTGTAACAGCTGGTTCGAACCCCTGGGCTTCCCCTGTCAAGGCACATGTGGGAGTTGATGCTTCCCTCCCCCACCTTCTCTCTCTCCCCTGTCTTTCCTAAAATGAATAAATAAAATCTAAAAAAAAAAAAAAAATTGAAGTTACAGATCCACCTTCCTTTTTTTTTTTTTTTTTACAGAGACAAAGAGATTTAGATTTAGAGAGAGAAATAGATAGGGACAGACAGGAACGGAGAGAGATGAGAAGCATCAATCATCAGTTTTTCGTTGCGACACCTTAGTTGTTCATTGATTGCTTTCTCATATATGCCTTGACCACGGGCCTTCTGCAGACCAACTAACCCCTTGCTTGAGCCAGCGACCTTGGGTCCAAGCTGGTGAGCTTTGCTCAAACCAGATGAGCCCACACTCAGGCTGGTGACTTCGGGATCTCGAACCTGGGTCCTCCGCATCCCAGTCTGATGCTCTATCCACTGTGCCACCGCCTGGTCAGGCCAGATCCATCTTCTCAAGCTAGCTTTTACATGCTTTTCTTCTCATTTATGGAATTATTCAAGCCCTGGATGGATAGCATGGTTGGCTAAAGCATTGTATTAATGAGCAAAGGCTGCCAGTTTGATCCCCGGTCAAGACATGTAAAGAAACAGATTGATGTTTCTGCCTCTCTCGCTAAATCAAAATAAAAAAATTTTTTTTTTTAATTTGGAGACAGAAATAATTTTTTTTTTTTTTTTTTTTTTGTGACAGAGAGAGGGACAGATAGGGACAGACAGGCAGGGAGGGGGAGAGAGATGAGAAGCATCAATTCTTCATGCGGCTCCTTAGTCTCCTTAGTTGTTCATTGATTGCTTTCTCATATGTGCTTTGACTGGGGGTCAGGGGCTACATTATAGAGAGTGACCCCTTGTTTAAGCCAGCTAACTTGGGTTTCAAGCCAGCGACCTTTGGGTTCAAGCCAGTGACTATGGAGTCATGTCTATGAACTCATGCTCAAGCCAGCAACCCCATGCTCAAGCTGGATGAGCCCGTGCTCAAGCCTGTGGCCAAAGGGTTTTGAACCTGTGTCCTCCACGTCCCAATCTGATGCTCTGTCCACTGTGCCACGACCCGGTCAGGCCAGGAATAATATTTTTAAAACTTTTACTTTAAAAATTTTCAGATATTGGGAAAATTAGAAAAAAGAGAATAATCAACAGTTGTATATCCACCCTCTGCATCAAAAATTGCTATAATCTTGCCACATATGCTTTATCTGTGTTGTTTTTCACCAAACCATTTTGAGTTGTAGACTATGAAATTTCAGTCCAAAATACTTTAGCATGTAATCCTATATTGCATAATAGCATTATCACAGTATTTCCCAATATACTGGCCATATATTCAATAGCCTCAAATACCTCCCCCCCCCCCCCCCCGGTGTCTTTTATATCTTATTTTTCAAGTAAGGCCCTTATCCAAGGCTCTTATAAACTGAAACAGTGTTCCTGCTCCCTTTTTCCTTTTGTCAGTTGTCTTGTAGCATGACCCTAAGACCTGTGTACTTGAATTTCATTGGATCTACAATGGCTGGTGTTGGAAGTGGGAAGCACCTTCTGAGTAGCTGGTGGTGAGAATCTTCACGTGTTACTTATGAAAAGCTCACTTGATTAAATGGTCCAGACCATAATTTGGCAAATCAAGATTCTATGTTGTGTTTTTAAGTTGTTTTGTTAATGTTATTTTGTAGAATATAATTTTAATTAGTAGAACTTTTAGCAATGTTCCCAGTTTTAAGAAACTATAATGTTTGTTACAATGCCATAATGTTTGTGTTTTTGTTATTCATTAGATTGGCAAAGTCAAAGATCAGTGGACCAGTTGTACACTGTAGGTGATAAAATCAACTGTCCTTGGCAAACAGAGTTTACAACTCTCCATGAATAATTTCCTACAATGCTTTAACAAATGCCGTTTCCATAAACAAATTTTATAACATCAAGGTTACAAGTGAAAGTACTAAAAACTAGTAAGACAATTTAGAAGATTATAGGAAAACTCATCTTAGGCACAGAGTTAGACAGAAACTCAATTTTGTGATGACAAAATACAGAATACGTTTAGATTTTATGGTATATTTTATGATAACTGGTATGTATATATGCTCAATTCCATTTTTAAAAAATATTTTATTCATTTTATAGAGGGAGAGAGATAGAGAAGTGGGGGAGCAGGAAGCATCAACTCCAATATGTGCCTTAACCAGGCAAGCCCAGGGCCTCGAACCGGTGACTTCAGCATTCCAGGTCAATGCTTTATCCACTGCGCCACCACAAGTCAGACCCTGCTCAATTTCATTTTATACAAAACTAGTTGTAAATTTTGTGTTTTGTATTTTCAAATGTACTTACAAAGATAATTTATTAAAATTTCCCTCAGCATTTCTTGTTTAAAACAAAACGGACAAATGAACATAAAGTAACTTTAATATAAATTAAGACTGAATCAAAGATATTTGGAGCTTGAATAGTTTATTTCTACATAGAGGACACTGTGTCCTAGATAGGACATTATTGACTTCCTTTCTTCCTACTAATATGTATAAAATATGTAAGTTTCTCTTTCTTTCTAAATGGTTAAGCTATCCCTGAAAATTTTATTTATTTATTTTTGTGAAAAATTGTTTTGAGGCATACTCATTACTCCAGGCTCTCACTTGAATCTTTTATTCAAGGAAAGTTTGGTCAGTTTGATTGATACCGAATGGAGAGGTATCAAAGAAAAAGAAATAAGATTCCAGATGCTCATCCTTTCTGGTAGATGGACAAAGCAATATAAAACCAATCCTCTACTTTCAGAGGGTTAGGAGAACAGGCAGGCTCTGAATGAGCTACCACGACAGGCCTTCCTTCCACACAACCTGCCTGTGCTGCTCCTGTCCGCGGGGCACATTTAACAGCTAGGTAGCCTTGGGCCAAGTTGGTGTAGGATAAGCTTCGCCATTGCTACTTGGAGATCTGCATTTTCCTACTCCTTTGGAGACCAAAAAGTTTGAGAGAAAATAAAGTCTATACATTTACTTGTTTAAAACAGTGGTTATGAGAGTCTTTGTCTTAGCTACATTGTTTTTGGCTTTATCAATATAACTAGGGGTTAACCAAAAGTCCTGGTCCCTTTTCACAAAGACCATGACTTCTCCCTTTAAATAGTTGATCCTGGGGAAGGATGTATGTAAAGTAAGAGTGGGAATTAACCACAAGGATAATGGTGGGAGATGAGGAACTGGAGATCGGATGACTATGGAAAGCAAGTTCTGTGAACTCAGGTAAATTAAGGGTGGTCTAGCAGAGAAGCTGACAGGAGGGTCAAACTCTAAGGGGTGTGTGGTGGTATTTATAATATATCCACCAATCACTCCTCCTATCAAGATATGGAGTTTATGTCCCCTCCTCTTGAACCTGGGAGATCTTGTGGCTGCCTTGATGAGCAAATGTAGTTGAAGTGATGCTGTGTGACTTCCAAGGCTAGGTTAGAAAAGGCCATGTAGCTTCTAAAAGTTTCTCGTGGGACACTCGCTGCTGAAGCCTCAGCTGCCATGTAAAAAGTCCACCCGAGGTCACCAAGTGGGGAGATCTCCTAGAGAGAAAGGGAAATGGCCAAGGATCCCCAGCTGTTCTAGGCTGTAGATGTGTGAGTGGGTCAGCCCAGGTGCCCGAGCTGAGGGTACAAACCTTCACCATAACCCTAGCCACAGCTGGTTTCTGACGACAACTCTGTGGACTTCAAGTGAGAACTGCTTAGATAAGTTCATGTGACCCAAGGTCAGTGAGTAAAAGAAATAAATATTTCACACCATGTTTGGGAGTAATTTTTTTATGTAACAGATAATTGGAACAAAGCACTAAAACATTATAGAATACATCAGAAGAATGGTGCTGATAAACTCAAATTCTCTCATGAAAATTCTGAGGAAATGCAAATTAATTCCATTCTTATTGAAGTGCCTGATACCTGTGTGAGGCAATTAATTAAAAAGAACCAGGTGAGATAGCTCAGTTGGTTAGAACATTATCCCGATATGCCAAGGTTGTGAGTTTGATTCCTGGTCAGGTCACATATATGAAATCACCAGATGAGTGCACAAATGGGTGAAACAAATCAATGTTTCTCTCTCTCAGGTCAATAAATAAAGGTTAAAAATAAAGCTTAATAATAAAAAAAAAAGCACTTCTCTCTAGCGTGTATTCATCTCTGCTATGTATTTGTGTGAAAAGCAATGGAGTGAATTCTGTTTTCCTTTACCAGGGATGGTTTATGGGAGGCTGGGACTGTAGGGGAGGCAAAATGACTTTGCCTCTACCTTTTTGAGTTCTTGTCTGAGATCCTTGTAATAAAACAGATTAACAGGGGAAACAAACAAGTTTATTAACATATTTACCTCATGTATACATGGGAGATACCCAGGGGAAGATGACTAGCTCCCTGTGATGGCTTAGAATTCAGGTTTCAATGTCATCTTAATAGAGAAAGGGGAGGGGAGATTTAGGCCTCTTTGGGGAGTAAACAATTCTTAGGAAAGATAAATGGACCCTTAAAAGAATAGACTTCTACTCTAATTTGTGACAAGATATGCCTGGGTGTGGTATCAACTTCTAGTTTTTTTCTCCTGTGGCAAAAGCCAATCTTTCCTGGTAGATGAAACTCCTAGAAAGGGGATTTATGGCAATTGAGTTCCTTTTGGAGGATCTGTTTTTAAGCAGAAAAGGTGGATTCAGAGAAAGTCTCTCTCTGCACATGCTGTTTCTCAAGTGCCTGCCGCTCAAAACTATCAATATACTAAAGCAGCATATTTGGGGCAGCATGTTCTGAAATTCTACAGTCACATTTTGGCATGACATATTCTGCTATCCTTTAGGACCATAGTATGTAAGTGGCAGTCTTCTGGGCAAAGCTTTCCTCCTGGATGAACAGATTCTGGAGGATACAGGCTCCCCTTCCAGGCTCTAGGTACACTTGTGTGCGGGGCTGATGCCTGGTGTCCACCTCGCACTCAGGAGATGACAGAAGCCTGCTCCCGACAGGGCAGAAGGGGGAGATGGGAAACCACCCGTTCCATCTTCATTTTGCTGCTGAATTCACCAACTTGGAATACCCAGCACTGAGCTTCCTAGTTAGTAAATGTCCTCAGTGTTTAAATTCCTCTTAGTAAGATTTTCTGTTATTTAACAGAACCAAAAACATAACTGATACACTTGATATAATGTTGCTTCCAAGGAATAAGTGATTAAAAAAATATTTTTTAAGTCCTTTAGTGTACCTCCCTAGAGGTTATCCAGTTCCAAAAGGGACTATTTTGCCATTCTTTTCTCAGGACACACTGCTTTAGCATGAAGGAGCAAATTAGTGAAGGAATCTTTTGTTTCTTCTGTTTCTGCAAATTTTTCTTGTGTAGAAAATGATTTGGAATCTAAAAGTAAAGTACAAAATGCCATGTCAGATAGTTACTTTAGGGATCTGGTAATCAAAAGTTGTCAGAGGTAGCCTTGGCCGGGTAGCTCAGTTGGTTAGAGCGTGGTCCCAACATGCTGAGGTTGCAGGTTTGATCCCTGGTCAGGGCACATATAAGAATTAACCAATGACAGCATGAATAAGAAGAACAAAAGTTGTCAGAGGTTGAAATAAATTCCTTTCCTGTCGGATTTTAACATTCCAGGATAGCCGGTGAATTCTGGGCTGAATTATGCCTTCCTCAAATTCATATGTTGAAGCCTTATCCCCCAGTACATCAGAATATAACTAAATTGTAGAAACAGGGCCTTAGAGAGGTAATTAAGTTAAAGTGGGTTTGTTAGTGTGGGCCCTAATCCAACATGCTTGGTGTTCTTAAAAGAAGAGGAGATTGGGAGACAGCCAATAAGTTGCTTACCTGAATGTGATTCCTCAGAACTTTAGAGAAAGCTGGCAATAGTAAAGCCATACTACAGACCTTAAAGACATTGAAGTCATTAAGGTCACTGAGAATGGCAATAAAAAAATAAATAAAAAGAAGAGGAGATTGGGATACAGGTGCATGCACAGAGAGACGATTATAGGAACACAGTGAGAAGGCAGATAGCTGTCTGCAAGCCAAGGAGAGAGGCCTCACGGGAGACCAAACCTGTCAGCACTTTGATCTTGGGCTTCCAGCCATTAGAACTGTGAGAAAATAAACTTCTGTTATTTAAGTCGTCCGGTCTGCAGTATTTTGTTATGGAAGCCCTAGCAAACTAATACAACAGATATGTGACATTTGACTTCCGGTGATGTAGGTTATGGTTTTTTCATCCCTTTATTTCATCACTAAAAGATGAAAGGATGAAAAATTGCAACTCAAGAAACATTTTCAAACAAGTTAAACTACTATGTTATATCCAGTGGCACTTAAAAGAAAGGCATACAATTTTTATTAGGTAATCAGCTTCATCCCACTGGCATTGTGTGTCGAATAGATGTTTACAAATCACTGGGGAACAGATTTTTCTTTAATTTTCTGTTGTATGAGGTTTTAGAATTGTTTCTATATATTTCTGAATCACTGATTCCAAATCTAATTCTGTTTTTTGGTGCATGCTCTAGTTTTTATGCAAATTTAATTTCCTTTTCTTACAGTTAATGACATGCAGTGGTTTTTAAATTGGAGTTAAAGGGCAATGACTCTTGGATTGGGCATAACCACAAGGCAATTCATGTTTTACAAACATCACTTTTACATAGTTGTAGTTGTTTTTAAATGTAAAAAACTTTATTTGATTAAAAACATCCTCTTATTTTGTTTTAAGATTGAATCATGGCTTCTTCAAGTAGGCATAAATGTAAGAATAGTCCTGACACCTTCTGTTATATATGTGGCTGTTATACACTTCAACGTTAATATTTCATCATTTGTGACACTTGCATATATTGCCTATTTTCAAGTTCCCCTTGGCGATCAAGACAAGAATTGGGCTTTTCATATTGTGTGTCATAATTGTGAGGAAATGCTTCATGACTGGACAAAAGGAAAATGCAAAGGAATGCCTTTTGGAATTCTCATGGTTTGGTGTGAACCTAAGGACCACAGCAGTGACTGTTATTTCTGTCTGATCCATACAAAGGGCATCGGCAAGAAAAAATGGCATATGATCACATATCCTAATATGCCTTCAGCAACACGACCTATCCCACTCTCTGAGACACTCCCGGTTCCAGTTTTCAATGGTTTTATTTCTTCTAAGGATGAAGAAAGTGAACATGGTGATCAAGTGTATTTTGATAAAATGCATGAGGAAATGGTTGTAGAATCTGAGGGGTCTTCTTCTGATGCCAAGCAGTCATTAACCCCTCAGCAGTTTAACCAACCCGATTTGAATGACATAAAAATTGTCCTCGACTTTCTGAAGTATGAGGAGCATAACTGGATCATTTGTGTGGATCTTAAAATGGTAAATTTCCTGCTAGGACAACAGAGAGGTTTCATGGAGTATCCTTGCTTTCTGTGTTTGTGGGACAGCCGAGCTCAGGAGAAACACTGGACACAGAAGGAGTGGCTGAAACGTGAAGCTCTGGAAGTTGGGATGCACAATATTGTGAATGAACCTGTAGTTAATTGAGACAGGATCATTTTCCCCCCACTTCACATCGAACTTGGCTTAATGAAGCAGTTTGTTCAGGCTTTGAATAGAGAAAGTGAATGCTTTCAACATATTATTTCTACTTTTCCTGCCTTGTTTTTTGAGAAGATAAAAGCAGGTGTATTCGATGGACCTCAAATTCGAACCCTCATATGTGATGGAGAATTTGCCAGGAAGATGAATAAGGAGGAGAAAGCAGCATGGCAGTCTTTTGTGGCAGTTACAAAGAACTTCCTTGGCAACAAAAAAGCAGAAAACTATGAACTTCTGGTTCAAAGGATGCTGTTGGCTTTCTGTGACATTGGATGTAACATGAGCATTAAGATTCACTTCCTGAACAGTCACCTTGATAAATTTCCCAAAAATCTTGGAGCTGTTAGTGATGAACAGACTACTGCTGGAGCATCAAACAAGATTCTCCTCAACAAGTACACAAATGCAAGAGTTACAAATGCAAATATTTTCCTGAATAGAATTTAAATAAGTTTTGCGCAAATTTTATGATTAAAATAAGTGTTTTAATATGTTCTATTTCATAATTGTAGACAAATTCTGATGCAATTATATTTTTAATGTATTAGTGTATTTACTGCATTGTATTTATATAAATTATTATATTTTCACAAAGATGATGCCCAAGAAGACATTCTACTTCATTATGTTAAACTAAATGTTGAAAATTTTATAATAAGATGAAAACCTAAAATATTGAATTGCAAAAAACCCTATAGCTTACAGAGAAAAACTAATGTCAGATTTGAGATCAGCACACTCGAATTTGGTAAGAACAAGTGTTTTTGTGGATGCAACAAAAACTTTGTTCCCCAGTGTTATTGTTTGAAGGTGGCATGAAATTATTGGGCTTCCAGTTTGCCCACAGGTCTTAATCTACCTTGGAAGGAATAAGGAACATGGAGAAGTCGGAGATTGTGATAAGAGCAGGATTATTCAAGGAGGGAGACCTTGAAGCCACTTATTGTAAGAATGAAGTCTTTGGAAGAAAAAGAGATGGAATAAAATTTGAATTACGGATTTTAGCCTTTGCTTATCTGTGAGATAAAGATGTCAGAAACATTGCTAACACTTATTAGTGGATAAGGGAACATTTGAAGATTTTATTTTTGCTGAGAGTGCCCAAAAGATAAATTAGTTTTTTAAGAATGTAATCCGCCTGCCCTGGCGGGTTGGCTCAGTGGTAGAGCGTCGGCCTGGCATGCAGGAGTCCCAGGTTCAATTCCTGACCAGGGCACACAAGAGAGGTGCCCATCTGCTTCTCCACCCCTCCCCCTCTCCTTCCTCTCTGTCTCTCTCTTCCCTTCCTGCAGCTGAGGCTCCATTGGAGCAAAGTTGGCCCAGGCGCTGAGGATGGCTCCATGGCCTCTGCCTCAGGCGCTAGAATGGCTCTGTTTGCAGCAGAGCGACACCCCAGATGGGCAGAGCATCGCCCCCTGGTGGGCATGCCGGGTGGATCCTGGTCGGGCACATGGGGGAGTCTGTCTGACTGCCTCCCAGTTTCCAACTTCAGAAAAATACACACACACACACACACAAAAAAAGGAATGTGATCTGCCTGACCAGGTGATGGCTCAGTGGATAGAGCATCAGACTGGGATGTGGAGGACACAGGTTTGAGACCCCGAGGTTGCCAGCTTGAGCGCAGGCTCATCTGGTTTGAGCAAAGCTCACCAGCTGGACCCAAGGTCACTGGTTTGAGTAAGGCGTTACTCGGTCTGCTGAAAGACCACAGTCAAGTCACATATGAGAAAGCAATCAATGAACAACTAAGGTGTTGCAACGAAAAACTGATGATTGATGCTTCTCATCTTTCTCTGTTTCTGTCTGTCTGTCCCTGTCTATCTCTCTCTCTGACTCTCTGTCTCTGTAAAAAAAAAAAAAAAAAAAGAGGAAAAAAAGAACATGATCCAAGTTCCAATGGATATAGTCCTTAAAGTTATTTAGAGGAAAATTTGTTTCCTTTGTAAAATTCAGGTGATTAGTCTGGCCTAATTATAAATTCAGTTCTCAAAAACAATTTGTCGCTAAGTAAACTGCAATTCTGTTTTCTATTTAATTTTCTAAAAAAAAAAAAATCTAATGGAAATGTCCTCCCTAGTATTTATTTGTTATTACATTGCAATTAATGGAAATATGTAGTTATTTCTCTTTCCCCCCCAGCTCATTCTGATGCTATAGAAATTACCCAGGATGTTTTCTAATCAAATAAAATAATAGATCAACAATCTTATCTACGTTTTCTCAGGTCTGTCTTGCAAAATTACCCATCAGGAAATAGCTACCAAAATAGATCCCTATAAATACAACAAAAATAGTAATTCTTGAGCCATGGTTCACAGCAAAAGATACACAGAAAGATATAATTTAGAAGTATTTTCTCACCCAGTTTTCAGTGATATTCTTGGACATAAAAGCCTGAATTTATAAAAGAAAACCAATTCTCTTTGATATATTGATATGCAAATTTGAGAAAGACTACTAGATAAAAACTGTGAAAAGCAAATAATTTTGTTTTGTTACCAAGAATATAACCATTTTGTTAGAAAATGTGCCTGATTATAATAAATTAATGACCAACAATTAGAAAATAAACACGTGCAAATAAAACTTTTCATTTGGAAAGTTTAGGCACATACATCCTGTGATGTACGGGAATACAAGTTTTAACCTTTTCAGATGAGGAAACAATGAACACAAAAGGGGCAGTTAACAGGGGGCGGAACCAGAAAGGCCTATGACAAGCAACCTGACACGGAAGCCTTTAGGAAGGGCTGAGAGATGGAATTCAACGGAATAAAGATATTGTTGAGAGAAAACACAACTCTATCAAAAACTTTTCCCCATTTTATAAATATATATATATATATATAAAATTAATGGCTATTTGCTTTTGTATAGCATTATTCTACCAAAATTCACCTCCTTGTTTTTAACTAGCTTACCAAGATTCTAAGTGAACATCTGAGTGAGGGCTCAGGGGAAGGGGGGAAGTTCAGACTAAGTTATTTCTTTTGCAGATATAGGGTTTTATGGCTTCATGACAAAGAGACCATGACCATAATAGGCAATATTTTATCTTACTCTGTGTCAGGAACTGTCCTTAAGGCATTGTAAAGTAATCTACAATGCTCCAGGGTTATACTGGATAAAAAAAAAAATTAAGTCTGGCTTCAAGTCAGAGGAAAGTTTTGATAATTAAATTCTAGAGTTCTTGTTTTAACTAGGATAGGTCTTATCTCTATGGCCCAGTATTCTGAGGGATAAGGAGATCTCATCTTTGATTCAAGGACTCCTGGTTATCCTACAGTACCCATTCTTTCCATTTCTAGCAGCTGGCACTTGACTGCTTAAAATAAAGACTGTGTTTCTCATCATCCCTTTCAGCTAGGTATGGCCATGTGACTAAGTTCTGGCCAATGGAATAGAAATAGGAGTACTGTGGGATAACATGCAGGAACCTGCTTTAGTTAGATGAACAGATTGTAATGTTTTTGTTGCCTCTTTAGGAAGGAACTTTTGTACCATGAAGTAATACTGTGTGTCCCACAATAATACAGTATGACAGCCAACCATATTTTTGTGTGATTGATTTTTTTAAAAGGTGAAAAAAAATAGAAGAAAGTTGAAGTCAAGCTGTTAAATCAACAAATTGAAGTAAACAGAAAGGACATGAAGTACTATAGTAAGGTATTAGATACTAAAAATGAAACAGGTCAGTAAAGTCTGTGTTGATCCTTGAGTCAGTGAAGAATTGATAGGTCACTATGCTAAAGCAAAGAATGCTTGTTCTTAATATGTAACAGTCCTGTTTGTTTATGAACTTGAAGTTCTCAGTTCTCAAGAACATCTACATTTCCTTAGAAAGAATTCATTTTAATATGTCTCACTGCTATGGAATTTATTTTGACATATCATCTAAATTTTCTCCTATTGATTGTTACTCATTTTGGCAATTTTCAAAACTAGAGCTGATCCATGAAATCTCTCTCTCTCTCTCTCTCTCTCTCTCTACTATTTACTTCCTTAGGTAAGGATTTCCTTCTCTTTTATCTCTTGACTAACACTGACAGCATCTTGGCTCAGTTCAGCATCTCTCTGGGAGCTCATCCAGCCCACAGCCTGTATCTCTATGTCCATCACTCACTGTAGTGGCTTTGTTTGCTCTTCTCTCTCCTGCACTATGAGCTCCTTAAAGTCGTGGACTGGGTTGTTCATTTCTGTGTTTCTAGATCCCAGCAAAGTACTTGTCATAGCAAATATGCTATAAATCTTTTGTAAAACATATGTCTATCATGCCTGAGATTAAAAAAAATCTCAAACACATTTTAATATACTTTTCAAGTTAAATTTATTGAGAAGTAACTCATATATAATAAAATTAAATTTAAAAATTGCACAGTTTGATGAATTTTGGCAAATGTATAGAGTCCTGTTACTACACCACAATTATGATATAGAGGATTTCCATCACCCCCCAAAATTCTCTTTGCTCCTTCACAGGCTCCTAGCCCCTCCTCACCCCTGGAGACCACTTCTCTAACTTCTGTCTCTGTAGTTCTGCCATTGCTGTGCTGTAGTGTATATTCCTTTGTGCATTCCACTGAGCATAGTAAATCTGGGGTCCATTCACGTTACACAGATCAGTGGCTTGTTCCTGTTGATGTCTAAGTAGTGCCCATTACATGCATGGTCTAAAAGTGTTTATCCATTCAATGGACATTACAGTTGTTTTCAGTTTTTGACTATTATGGATAATGCTGCTATAAACATTTATCTACAGGTCTTTATATGAACATTTATTTTAATTTTTCCTGGGTAAGTATATAGGAGTGGAATTTCTAGGTTGTATGTGTTTATAATAAAATGCTCACCTTTTCCAAAGCAATTGTACCAATTTACACTCTACCTGCAGTATATATGCATTTTTCAGTTCATTAGTGCTTTTAAAATGACCATCATAAATATGCTTGCACTAGTTTTTCGGTTTTATAGTTTTCAGATATTACTAAGTTACTTTACAAAAAGCCATGTAAAAGTAAATGGATGGATGTGCTGAGGTCTAGCTCTTTGGGATGCTAGAGTAGGAAAATGTTAAATAAGACCCATTCCTTCCCAAATAATTTCCCTACTGTTTCAGTTAGCAATACTTAAAAGTCCTTCCTTGCAGTGTCATTCCTTGTTCTGTTGCCTAATTACTTTATTAGAATTAAAAGTCCTCAGGAAGCTGACCTGATAGGATCACTCCATCAAGGTTTATCAGGACCATTTTGCAAAGGTCTAGCTAAGAGTTGGGTCAGGGGAGCCATTTGGAGAATGGAGAATCTGAGTCCAGGGATGAGCAAAAAAATGGGAAGAACAGACTGCCAATGAGGGAGAGACCCAAGCAAATGACCAGCCATCAGTTTGGAAGGAGCCTTGAGCAAAAGCCTACTACTACTCTGCCTACTGGGATAGTAGATCTGGGCTTAAGAACTAGAGGTGCCACTCTCTAGTTAGGTGGCTTTAAGCTAATCATGTAACCTTCTCTTTAAATATCAACTTTTTATTTTTTCATCTAGAATGTTGAGGAAATAGTACTAGTTCCATTTGCATCAAATAATTATGGGCATTGCATTGAGATATATTGTTAAGTGCAATATATATTTTGTGAATGCCTTTTTATATTTGGTCAGTTTTTAAAATCGATTTACCAGCCTTGAATTCTCTTCTGTTAAATCTTTTGACTTTTTAACTCTATACCTACCACTCAGTAGTGTCACCTCACAGATTCATTTAATCTCTTTTCCTGTACCTTTAAAAAGTCTTACCCAGAGTTGGTAACCTGTGGCACTTTCATAAACCTCTTTCCACTACCCAGAGAACAAAATTGTGAGGTTTCAGATGTGATGGGATGTGCCATTTAGTTTCAGGTTTGGTGAAATGTTAAAAAAATACTCAAATAGCATTTCAATGAACTCGAAGTGGGATTCAATGTAATGAGATGCTAGAAGGAGCTTTCTTAATTTCAGAGTGTATATAGTTATTCTTCTGTGGCTTCTCTGTTGTCTCTAAGACAAGCACAACATCTTTTTACAAGAGAAACTTAGTTAAAGTCATTTATAAAACGCCTACACTTTCCTGGAAATTTTCCTATATTCTCTTTCTATTTATAACTGCATTTGTTTTGCCTTTTTTGTGTTCCAGCATAATGTTTGTTTATAAAAAAAGAAGTCATGTAATCCTTTCAGTGCCCTCTACGATAGGAAAGATGAAATGAAATTTTAATGGAGTAAATGACTCGCGAGGGAAAACACATGTCTCTGCAATGATGCCATCAGATGATGATTCCACGGCCCCATTGTTCTCTGGGGACCTGCTGTTTCCATAAGCTGTCTAGCTCAGAGGACAGTTTTTTCTTTCAAGTATAGCCATCTCAAAATTATGTTAAGTGTGAGGGCCAGGAGTTAAGAGGTGCTAAGGGATTTCTGAAGACAGCAGTGCAAAGGAGATTCCTTTGTGCTTGGCAGCTAGTTCTCCAGACTGAATGGAATGATTCAAAATTTCAATTAAAGTCTTGTTAAATCTGATGTCAGTTACCAGCATTATTTGACAAGTTGGCTAGGACTTGACTTGCCTTTTAGCTACCAAGTGCCCAGAACAGATGTCCACAGAAGGTGGATACTTAACACTGGATTGCTATCTATCAGTGGTAGAATGTGCTAGTTATCTTCCATTATCTCTTCTCTCCTTCTTTGATAATAATAGAACCTTCGAGATTTAGGTGGGTGCGTGGGTAGCCAGAATAAACTACACTATCAAGAGCATTTTATGGGAATCTTCCTCAGAAAAGGACAAAGATCACCAAATGGCTACTTTCTCCAATCCTTTTTTTTTTAAATTTATTGATTTTAGAGAGAGGGGGGAGAGAGAGAGCAACATTAACTTATTTTTCTACTTATTTATGCATTCATTTGTTCATTCTTGTATGTGCCCTGACTGTGGAACAAACCTGTGACCTTTGCGTATCAGATTGATGCTCTAACCAGCTGAGCTACCTGGCCAAGTCTCTTCACCAATCTTTTTGTTTGTCCTTTCCTTTTAATTTCTGGATGATTTTATTTTTATATATAGTGAGAGAAACAGACAGAGAGAGAAACACACACAGAGAGAGACAGAGAGACAGGAAGGAAAAGAGGTGAAAAGCATCAATTTGTATTTGCGGCACTTTAGCTGTTCATTGATTGCTTCTCATACATGTCTTGACAGGGGTTTTCCAGCCAAGCTAGTGAAACTTTGCTTAAGCCAGTGACCTCAGATTTTCAAACCTGGGATCTCAGTGACTCAGGTCATTTCTCTATCCACTGTGCCATCACCAGTCAGGCAAGATGAAATTTTTATGTCATGTCTTAAGTTGGAGCAACCAACTTGGACTATGTGCAGTGGTGGGATTCAGCCGGTTTGCACAGGTTCAGCAGAACCGATATCTAATTTTATGTTGAATTCGGTGAACCCTTTGTTAAAATGGCACTTATAATCTGGGTTCTCTCTAAGGTGGGGACCTGGGCAGCCGTCCAATGTGGAAACCACAAATTTACTATTCTAAACACTCTTAGTGATGTTCACTCAAGAATCCATAAAAGAGTAGTGTCCTTAACATGTTCACCAAGTCCAAGTTGGCCCCATCACCATGCCAAATCCCTGAAAAATGCAACCCAACCACAGTTCAGTCTGTTAGGAGCTGTCACAGGGAGCAGGAGTCCAGGAAAAGTCCACATCCAGGAAAAGTCCGCATGGCACTGGGATTGTTGTCACCATTCTATACTTTGCAACTCACGTCCAAGTCCCAATGACCGCTGCTTCTAGCTGGTAATGGTTCAGGTAGACTGGAAAAGCCATTTGCAACATGTGTGGATATGGAGCTTCTGTTCTCCTCTGCCTGGAGAGATGAGACCAGGTTGCTTTTCCCTGGAGCTCTGCGACTGTCTGTCCTCTATCTTTAGTGAAAGCCTGTATATACTTTCACTAATGTCTTTCCTTTCTTTGATCTCCTCCTCTCATCCCCTTTCCCTCTGCCCATTTTCCCTCTGGACTCTTTGACCCCTTCTCTGCCTCTTTTTCATTCCTCAGTTCACATTGTTCATTAGATTCCTCATATGAGTGAGGTCATATGATATTTTTCTTTCTCTGCTTGGCTTATTTCGCTTAGCATAATAGACTCCAGGTCCATCCATGTTGTTGCAAAGAATAAGATTTCCTTCCTTTTCATGGTGCATAGTATTCCATTGTGTATATGTACCACTGCTTTTTAATCCACTTGCCTATTGATGGACACTTGGGCTGTTTACAGATCTTGGCTATTGTAAACAATGCTGCAGAAAACATGGGGATGCATTTCTTCTTTTGATTCAGTGATTTGTTATTCTTAGAATATATTCCTAGAAATGGGATAGCTGAGTCAAAAGGCAGTTCGATTTTTAATTTTTTGAGGAATCTCCATATTGTTTTCCACAGTGGCTACACCAGTCTGCATTCCCACCAGCAGTGCAGGAGGGTTCCCCTTTCTCCACACCCTTTCCAGCACTTGTTATGTGTTGTTTCATTAATGAGCACCATTCTGACAGGTGTGAGGAGGTATCTCATTGTGGTTTAATTTGCATTTCTCTAATGATTAGTGATGTTGAACATTTTTTATATGCCCATTGGCCATCTGTATGTCCTCTTTGGAGAAGTGTCTATTCAGCTCTTTTGCCCAATTTTTGATTGGATTGTTTACTTTCCTGGTGTTGAGTTTTACAAGTTCTTTGTAGATTTTGGTTATTAACCCCTTACCGAACGTGTTGACAAATATGTTCTCCCATTGTGTGAATTGTCTTTTTATTTTGTTCATGCTGTCTTTTGCTGTGCAAAAGCTTTTTAGTTTGATATAGTCCCATTTGTTCATCCTGTCATTTATTTCACTTGCCTGTGGAGTTAAATCAGCAAATATATTACTGCAAGAGATGTCAGAGAGCTTACTGCCTATGTTTTCTTCCAAGATGATCATGTTTTCACAACTTACATTCAAATCTTTTATCCATTTTGAGTTTATTTTTGTGAATGGTGTAAGTTGGTGGTCTGGTTTCATTTTTTGCATGTATTTGTCCAGTTTTCCCAGCACCATTTGTTAAAGAGACTGTCTTTACTCCATTGTATGCTCTTATCTCCTTTGTCAAATATCAATTGACCATAAAGGTATGGGTTTACTTCTGGGTTCTCTGTTTTATTCCATTGATCTGTATGCCTGTTCTTATGCCAGCACCACGCCTTGTAGTATAACTTGATATCAGGAAGTGTGATACCCCCTGCTTTATTTTTCTTTTTCAAGATTGCTGAGGCTATTCGTGTTCTTTTTTGGTTCCATATAAATTTTTGGAATATTTGTTCTATATTTTTGAAGTATGACATTGATATTTTAATAGGAATTTCATTGAATTTATATATTGTTTTGGGTAGTATAGACATTTTAATAATATTTATTTTTCCTATCCATGAACATGGCATGTGCTTCCACTTGTTTGTATCTTCCTTGATTTCTTTTATCAATGTTTTATAGTTTTCCAAGTTCAAGTCTTTAACCTCCTTGGTTAAATTTACTCCTAGGTACTTTTTTTTTGGTTGTAATAATATGGAAATAGTTTAAATAACAGTTTTATTGATTTTTTAGGTATTAGTTAATATCTTTCATTAATATTTTAAGACTCTTATAATCTAGTGTTCTGTACCTCTTTTATTATTTTTATTTAAGTATTAAATGCATGAAATAATAAACTACCTTTTGGCATATAATTTTTTTTATACTTAAAATGATCATTAAGACAGAGAACTGGTTGTTAAATTATTTGAATCCTAGCACTGACCATGTGGTAACTTGAAAAAGAGACCATGTCTGTGGAGTAATGTGGTGGAAGGAGCCTGGGTGTCTGAGGACTTCATGGAACAAAGCCACCATATCAGCTGTGGACTGCCTACCTCTTGATTTTCATGAATGTTTTAGTCTTTGTTATTTCTGTTCTCTGCTGCTAGCAGCAGAGCACTTCTGATGTAGTTGGCTGCCATTTGTAAATACTTTTAGGAAAGGAGTTTGGCAATGTTCTCATGGGTTCCCAGAGGTAGTCTCTGGAAGGGAGCCCATTGCCCATCATAACACAGGAGTCCATTGTGCTGGGTCCTTCCTTTTACCTGCACTCAGAACACCCAGACACTGCTCTGGTGCTGCTTTAAGATCTTCAGCAGTAGACCTGGAGCTACCCCTCCATCTTGCTCACCCCGGAGCAGGAAAAGATGGCCCCAAGTCATCTGGTCTCTTTTCTAGTAGTTCTGTCAGCTGTACTGGTAAATGCTGGGTGGGCCAGGTACAGGGAGTTGCATATACCACTGCCTATTTGTGGCAAGTTTTGTTTTGCTTTAACTTTAAGAAATGGCAGATGCAAATACGTTTTGATAGGTGGCTGGCTTAAACTGCTTTAGTCCAATCTTATTCTTGAGACAGTGAGACAATGAACCCCAACACATTTTGCAAAATTAATGGCAGGCCCAGAAATAGGGGACCCAGAATAGTGGAAAGACCCACCGGGAAGCTGGTACTTGGATTCTAGTACTGACACTGCTGATAGAAACATGACATTGAGCTTAATAGCTCTGTTTCTCAGGTTTTATAAATGAAATATGTAAAAGTGGGTAATATGAAGTCTAAGGTTTCTTTTTAGTTCCATCACTCTGATTTCTATCATCATTAGATAAGCCCTACCTTATGGTTATAGTTCTTACTCTGAGAGTATTCAGTGAATCTGTTAAGTATAAATACAATAGAAAAATATTATCAATATTTTCATTGGAAGAAATAAAATTTTTCTCATCTTTGGATATATGCTTTAGCATCAACATTAGTAAGAACAGAAAAAGAAATAATATCTTGAATGCCTTTTGGCAAGTGAAACTACTGTGTTTTTGCCTGGTTCAAACTTTAAAGCCACTGGTAACAATGAGCCAGATTCCCTCCAGGTGTAACCCAGAAGTGGGAGTCCCGGACGCTTGGGAAGCATCTGGGCCTGGGTTTGATCCTGGTTGCTCCACTTACCAGCTCCATAACCCTGGCTAATCCACATTCCCTCAGTTTGTTGGTTTCCTCATAATTTTCCTTACTCCAGCTGGCAGGATTGAACCCAAGTTTAAACACCCATTTAGGCCACTGATTTGAGGACCAGCCCTACAGACAGTCAGTCCTTCTTACTTGCATATGCTGGATGACCCTCCTCAATTGTCCTGGTGGCAGTTGAGTTCCCAGTATGCCTTAGCACGAACTTCATGAATAGCAAAGGGGGCTTGGCTTACATGAGCTTGTCGCAACCCTCATTGGCCATCAGAATTATCCAGGCAGCTTTAGACATATACAGATGCCCAGGCCCCACGAGAGGATCAGATTTAATTAGTCTAAGGATGGTGCCAGACATCAATCAGTACAGGAGTTTTCAGTCTCCCTGAGCGATCGTTTTGTGCAGACAGGCTTGCATGACTCCTTTGCTTAGACCTACCAGGAATATCTCCATACACATGGTGGCCTTTGTGGAGCAGAGGTGGGAGGAATATCCCTGAGTCAACCACAGAGCCCACACAATGGCCATACTGTGGAAGCCCATTATTTATCAGCTGAGACCACCTTGGGTCCAGTGTAAAAATCTGAATGAACATCAGGCTGTGCTAGAAATGCAAAACCAGGCTTTTCAATTTCATTCTCATAAGTAGTAATAAAAAACAGCAAAGGCAGGCCCTGGCCAGTTGGCTCAGTGGTAGAATGTTGGCCTGGCATGTGGAAGTCCTGGGTTTTATTCCTGGTCAGGGCACACAGGAGAAGCACCCATCTGCTTCTCCACCCCTCCCCTTCTCTAGTCTCTCTCTTGTCTCTCTCATCTCTCTCTCTCTCTCTTTCTTCCTCTCTCTCTCTCTCTCTTCTCCCCTCCTGCCTAGTTGACCTTGGGCACTGAGGATAGCTCCATGGCTTCCTTCTCAGTTGCTAAGAAATGGCTCCAGTTGCAATGGAGTCTGTCCCTACTGGGCTTGCTGGGTGGATCCCAGTTGCGGGAGTCTGTCACTGCCTCCCCTCCTCTCATTAAAATAAAAAATAAATAAATAAAATAAAAACAGCAAAGGCACAGATTTTATTTTAAAAAACTTGGTTTTCTAACTAGTTCCCTGTTGTAAACAGAGCCTTAAGTGTTCCTAACATCAGAGATTAGAATCTTTTATTATGGGGGCAGTTAGTGGTTTTGTTCCAAAGCTATTGTTACCAGGAAATAAAAAACAAATAAAATAAGTCTTTTTTTTTTTGGTGACAGAGACAGAGAGAGTCAGAGAGAGGGACAGATAGGGACAGACCTACAGTAATGGAGAGAGATGAGAAGCATCAATTCTTTCTTGCGACACCTTAGTTGTTCATTGATTGCTTTCTCATATGTGCCTTGACCATGGGGCTACAGCAGACCAAGTGATTCCTTGCTCGAGCCAGCGACCTTGGGTTCAAGCTGGTGAGCCTTGTGCAAACCAAATGAGCCCGTGCTCAAGCTGGTGACGTCGGGGTCTCGAACCTGGGTCCTCCGCATTCCAGTCTGAAGCTCTATCCACTGCGCCACTGCCTGGTCTGGCAATAAGCCATTTGATAAATAAGACTATACTTTTTTGGGTGGGGGGAACTAGACCATGTGTGAGAGTTGAAATGATTTTCTTAATTTAAACAATGGATGACTTGATGTACTTTCAGCTTGATGAGTCCACCACTGGGGCAGCAGATAGGGGGAGGATGGAGAAAATTGGTTAAGCATTTCCCAGATGCTTTTTGTGTCACATGCAGCATTATGTACTCAGCCACCCATAAACAGCCTGCAGGAGAGCCAGGGAGCAACAATGCTGTCGTTTTCCCTTTGAGTAAGTGCTTGTCGCTGAGAGTGCAAATGTCACTCTAGTAGCTTTTCTATTTGCAAAATTCTTTTTTTTTAAAAAAAATCTCTCTCTTTCTAGCTCTAAAAGAAAAATCTGTATTTGAATGTGAGATACTATTTTAATTAATATTAATGTAGTAGAAAGTTGCCAATAAACTTTATTAAGAAAAAAAAGCCTTAAGAAATTTGATTATACGTATAATAGGGCATGTCTAAAGCCATTTTGTCATAATTCCCTTGCCTGTTCGATTCTCTAATTTTACCCATGGTATCATCATTCTTTCAGTCATGATTTTGTTTGATCATCTTAAGACATTTTCCCATCTATGTACTGCCTAGAGCCAGCCATCTTCCTGTTTTTGTGCCACCATAATACAGCCCCTCTGTGGCCCCTGCCCGGATTCTGGCCTGGCCTCTCCCAGTGTCTCGGCTTGCAGGCAGTTTTCCCAGAGTTACTGTGAGCTCAGTTGCCCAATTATACTCCTTTTTCAAGATTTAAAAAAAATCATTCCTTTGTTGAACAAGCATTTATTTTAGTACAGTGAAAAGACCATGGACTTAGATGGCAGAGAGCTGTGAGTTCAAATCCTGATTCTGAACTTAATAGCAAATTACTTGACTTCTCTGTGCCTCAATTTCTTATCTATAGCATTTTAATGAATTTTCATGGATTTATGTATATAAAATGCCATGTGCAGTGTCTGGATCTTGGCCACTTCCAAGTTCCACACTATTTTGGTGTGTTCACAAACTTTCTGCTAAAACAACCTCTGCTTTATTTATTGCCCAAGACATTTCCTGTCCTTGACTAATTTTTTCAACTTTACATTTTGAGTTTTGGGATTAGAATGCCCACTCATTTATTTATTTATTTACAGAGACAGAGAGAGAGTCAGAGAGAGGGATAGATAGGGACAGACAGATAGGAATGGAGAGAGATGAGAAGCATCAATCATAAATTTTTCATTGTGACACCTTAGTTCAGGGGTCTGGAACCTATGGCTCGTGAGCCAGATGTGGCTCTTTTGATGGCTGCATCTGGCTCGCAGACAAATCTTTAATAAAAAAAATAATAACATTAAAAATATAAAACATTCTCATGTATTACAATCCATTCATTTCCTACCGCTCATGTTCATTGTTGCGGTGGCTGGAGCCAATCACAGCTGTCCTCTGGGACAACACCAAATTTTTATTGGATAATGCGTAATGTACACGGGTCATTGTGAGGTCAGGAAGTAAACTTCCCTCCTTTTAATCAAGTAGTCAGCTAGCTAATTGCAGAGACCCTTTTTTTTTTTTTTTTTTTTTTTTTATATAATTTTATTTTTTTAATGGGGTGACATCAATAAATCAGGATACATATATTCAAAGATAACAAGTCCAGGTTATCTTGTCGTTCAATTATGTTGCATACCCACCACCCAAAGTCAGATTGTCCTCTGTCACCTTCTATCTTGTTTTCTTTGTGCCCCTCCCCACCCCCTATCCCTCTCCCATTCCCCCCTCCCCCCCCGTAACCACCACACTCTTAAAAATGTCTCTTAGTTTCACTATTATGTCCCACCTACGTATGGAATAATACAGTTCCTGTTTTTTTCTGATTTACTTATTTCGCTTCGTATCATGTTATCAAGATCCCACCATTTTGCTGTAAATGTTCTGATGTCATCATTTCTTATGGCTGAGTAGTATTCCATAGTGTATATGTGCCACATCTTCTTTATCCAGTCATCTATTGATGGGCTTTTTGGTTGTTTCCATGTCCTGGCCACTGTGAACAATGCTGCAATAAACATGGGGCTGCATGTGTCTTTACGTATCAATGTTTCTGAGTTTTTGGGATATATACCCAGTAGAGGGATTGCTGGGTCATAAGGTAGTTCTATTTTCAGTTTTTTGAGGAACCACCATACTTTCTTCCATAATGGTTGTACTACTTTACATTCCCACCAACAGTGTATGAGGGTTCCTTTTTCTCCACAGCCTCTCCAACATTTGCTGTTACCTGACTTGCTAATAACAGCTAATCGAACAGGTGTGAGGTGGTATCTCATTGCCGTTTTGATTTGCATTTCTCTAATAGCTAAAGAAGATGAGCATCTTTTCATATATCTGTTGGCCATTTGTATTTCTTCCTGGGAGAAGTGTCTATTCATATCCTCTTCCCATTTTTTTATTGGATTGTTTGTTTGTTTGTTGTTGAGTTTTATGAGTTCTTTGTATATTTTGGATATTAGGCCCTTATCTGAGCTGTCGTTTGAAAAAATCATTTCCCATTTAGTTGGCTTTCTGTTTATTTTGTTATCAGTTTCTCTTGCTGAGCAAAAACTTCTTAGTCTGATGTAGTCCCATTCATTAATTTTTGCCTTCACTTCTCTTGCCATTGGAGTCAAATTCATAAAATGCTCTTTAAAACCCAGGTCCCTGAGTTGAGTACCTATGTCTTCTTCTATGTACTTAATTGTTTCAGGTCTTATGTTTAGATCTTTGATCCATTTTGAGTTAATTTTTGTACAGGGGGAGAGACTGTAGTCCAGTTTCATTCTTTTGCATGTGGCTTTCCAGTTTTCCCAGCACCATTTATTGAAGAGGCTTTCTTTTCTCCATTGTGTGTTGTTGGCCCCTTTATCAAAAATTATTTGACTATATATATGTGGTTTTATTTCTGGACTTTCTATTCTGTTCCATTGGTCTGAGTGTCTATTTTTCTGCCAATACCATGCTGTTTTGATTGTCGTGGCCCTATAATAGAGTTTGAAGTCAGGTATTGAAATGCCCCCAGCTTCATTCTTTTTCTTTAGGATTGCTTTGGCTATTCGGGGTTTTTTATAGTTCCATATAAATCTGATGATTTTTTGCTCTATTTCTTTAAAAAATGTCATTGGAAGTTTGATGGGAATTGCATTAAATTTGTATATTGCTTTGGGTAATATAGCCATCTTGATTATATTTATTCTTCCTAGCCAAGAACAAGGTATATTCTTCCATCTCATTATATCTTTTTCGATTTCCCTTAACAATGGTTTATAGTTTTCATTATATAAGTCCTTTACATTCTTTGTTATGTTTATTCCTAAGTATTTTATTTTTTTTGTTGCAATCGTGAAGGGGATTGTTCTTTTGAGTTCCTTCTCAGTTGTTTCATTGTTGGCATATAGAAAGGCTATTGACTTCTGTATGTTAATTTTGTATCCTGCGACCTTACTGTATTGGCTTATTGTTTCTAGTAGTCTTTTTGTGGATTCTTTGGGGTTTTCGATGTATAGTATCATATCATCTGCAAAAAGTGATACCTTTACTTCTTCTTTTCCGATATGGATGCCTTTTATTTCTTTGTCTTGTCTGATTGCTCTGGCTAGAACCTCTAGTACCACATTAAATAAGAGTGGAGAGAGTGGACAACCCTGTCTTGTTCCTGATTTAAGGGGGAAAGCCTTCAGTTTAGTGCCATTTAATATGATGTTAGCTGATGGTTTATCATATATGGCCTTTATCATGTTGAGATATTTTCCTTCTATACCCATTTTGTTGAGAGTCTTAAACATAAAATTGTGCTGTATTTTATCAAAAGCCTTTTCTGCGTCTATTGATAAGATCATGTGGTTTTTGTTCTTTGTTTTGTTGATATGGTGTATTACATTAACCGTTTTACGTATGTTGAACCATCCTTGAGATTCTGGGATGAATCCCACTTGATCATGATGTATTATTTTTTTAATATGTTGTTGTATTCGATTTGCTAGTATTTTGTTTAGTATTTTAGCATCTGTATTCATTAGAGATATTGGTCTGTAGTTTTCTTTTTTTGTGCCATCCTTGCCTGGTTTTGGTATGAGGGTTATGTTGGCTTCGTAAAATGTGTTTGGAAGTATTGCTTCTTCTTCAATTTTTTGGAAGACTTTGAGTAGAATAGGAACCAAGTCTTCTTTGAATGTTTGATAAAATTCGCTGGTATAGCCGTCTGGGCCTGGACTTTTATTTTTGGGGAGGTTTTTAATGGTTTTTTCTATTTCTTCTCTACTGATAGGTCTGTTTAGGCTTTCTGCTTCTTCTTGACTCAGTCTAGGAAGGTTGTATTTTTCTAGGAATATATCCATTTCTTCTAGGTTGTTGAATTTAGTGGCATAAAGTTTTTCATAGTATTCTACAATAATTCTTTGTATATCTACGGTGTCCGTGGTGATTTCTCCTCTTTCATTTTGGATTTTGTTTATATGAGTTCTTTCTCTTTTTTCCTTGGTAAGTCTTGCCAAGGGTTTGTCAATTTTGTTGATCTTTTCAAAGAACCAGCTCCTTGTTCTATTAATTTTTTCTATAGTTTTTCTGTTCTCTAATTCATTTATTTCTGCTCTGATTTTTATTATCTCCTTTCTTCGGCTGGTTTTGGGTTGTCTTTGTTCTTCTTTTTCTAGTTCCTTAAGGTGGGAAGTTAAGTGGTTCACTTGGGCTCTCTCTTGTTTGTTCATATATGCCTGAAGTGATATGAACTTCCCTCTTATCACTGCTTTTGCTGCATCCCATAGATTCTGATATGTCGTATTGTCATTTTCATTAGTCTGTATATATCTTTTGATCTCTGCACTTATTTCTTCTTTGACCCATTCATTTTTTAAAAGTATGTTGTTTAGTTTCCACATTTTTGTGGGATTTTTTTCCTCTTTTTTGCTGTTGAATTCTAGTTTCAAGGCTTTATGATCAGAAAATATGCTTGGTACAACTTCAATTTTTCTGAATTTGCTGATGTTGTTTTTGTGGCCCAACATATGGTCAATTCTTGAGAATGATCCATGTACACTGGAGAAAAATGTATACTCAGTCACTTTGGGATGAAATGTCCTGTAGATGTCTATCATATCCAGGTGCTCTAGTGTTTTGTTTAAGGCCACTATGTCTTTGTTGATTCTCTGTTTGGATGACCGATCTAGAGCCGTCAGCGGTGTATTGAGGTCTCCAAGTATGATTGTGTTTTTGTCAGTTTTTGTTTTAAGATCAATAAGTAGCTGTCTTATATATTTTGGTGCTCCTTGGTTTGGTGCATATATATTAAGAATTGTTATGTCTTCTTGATTCAGTGTCCCCTTAGCCATTATGAAATGGCCATTTTTGTCTCTGAGTACTTTTCCTGCCTTGTAGTCAGCATTATCCGATATGAGTATTGCTACACCTGCTTTTTTTTGGATGTTATTTGCTTGGAGTATTGTTTTCCAGCCTTTCACTTTGAATTTGTTTTTATCCTTGTTACTTAGATGAGTTTCCTGTAGGCAGCATACAGTTGGATTTTCTTTTTTAATCCATTCTGCTACTCTGTGCCTTTTTATTGGTGAGTTTAATCCGTTTACATTTAGTGTAATTATTGATACTTGTGGGTTCCCTATTGCCATTTTATATCTTGCTTTCTGTTAGTTTTGTGTCTTGTTTGATCCTTCTCTTTTGTTTTTCTATCTTTTGTTTTTATTTGGTTGTATTCCATACATCTTTCCACTGTTGCTATCTTTTTTATCTCATGTGCTTCTGTGGTGGTTTTTTCAATGGTGGTTACCTTTGAATAATGAAAAGGGTCCCTACCCTGTTCATTGTAGCGAACTATTTTGTGAGTACTTTTGCACTCCATCGTCCTTTGCTACTGTTAATCTCCATCTTCTCCCCCTCTTTCTTTTTGTTGTTGTCACAGTTTAAATTTGGTTTTATTGTGTTCTTCTTGGAGCTTTTACTTGTGGCTCTGTTTTTTTTTGTTCTTTGTATCTGATTGGAGAACCCCCTTTAGTAATTCCTGGAGTGGGGGTTTTCTGATGATAAATTCCCTCATCTTTTCTGTATCTGTGAATGTTTTTATTTCTCCTTCATATTTGAAGGATAGCTTTGATGGGTATAGTATTCGTGGCTGAAAGTTCCTCTCTTTCAGGACTTTAAATATTGGGGTCCATTCTCTTCTAGCTTGTAGAGTTTCTGCTGAGAAATCTGATGATAATCTAATGGGCCTTCCTTTATATGTTGTATTCTTCTTTTCCCTGGCTGCCTTGAGAATTTTTTCTTTGCTGTTGGTTTGTGTCAATTTCATTATGATATGCCTTGGAGTAGGTTTGTTGGGGTTAAGAAAACTTGGAGTTCTGTTTGCTTCTTGAACTTGAGGCTTTAGTTCTTTCCACAGGCTTGGGAAGTTCTCATCTATTATTTGTTTGAGTATGTTCTCCATTCCATTTTCTCTCTCTTCTCCCTCTGATATACCTATTATTCTTATGTTATTCTTTTTGATGGAGTCAGATAATTCTTGTAGGGCTATCTCATTTTTTTTAATTTTTGAGTCTCTTTCTTCTTCTCTCTGTTGTGCCTCAAGTTGCTTGTCTTCTATTTCACTAATCCTCTCTTCTATCTGACCTGTTCTATTAGCTAAGCTTGTTACTTCGTTTTTCAGCTCGTGAATTGAGTTTTTCATCTCTGTTTGATTTGTTTTTATAGTTTCAATTTCCTTGGACATATATTCTTTGTGTTCATTGAGTTGTTTTCTGAGCTCCCTAAATTGCCTTTCTGTGTTTTCTTGTATATCTCGGAGGATTTTTAGGATTTCTATCTTGAATTCTCTGTCATTTAGCTCCAAGGTTTCCAATATATTAAATTTTTTCTCCATAGATTTTTCCTCATCTAGCTGTGTTACCTCTCTTTCTTTTGTATCCATGATATTCGATTTTCTCTTCCTTAATGGCATCTGAGGGTGGTTTTGTTGATAGTATTAATGAGATTTAATAAAGAATAAAAAGTTTAAAAAAAAATAAAAAAAAAATCGAAAAAAGTTGTTTTTTTTTTAAAAAAATTAAGAATGAAATAAAGAAAAATAAAATAAAATAAAAATTAAAAAAAAAAAAAAAAAAAAAAAAGAAATTATTCCCCCCCTCCTTTTTTCCTCTCCTCTCCTCTCCCCTCTTTCTTGTTAAAATCTTGTGGTGGACTGTGAATTATAACAAACAATGCCTGTGATGGAGGGCCTGAATTGGGGTAAAGTAATAAAGGGGCAAACAAAACAAAACAAAACAAAAAAAAAAAAAAAAAAAAAAGAAAAAAGAAGAAAAAAAAAAAAAAAAAAAAAAAAAAAGAGCGTATGGACCCACAAAAAGCAAATAAGGAAAAAATTTGGGTCAAGAATAAAATGATTTGCTTTTAGGTGTTGGTTGTCTAAGAGTTATGATGAGAGGATTAAGAGGAAAACGGAAAAATGGGGGGAAAAATTAAAAAATTACTATTGTATTTAGTGGAACAAGAACTAGATAATATGGAGAGCCAGGGATGGGAGCACTGCTAGTGAGTTAAAAAGGTGAAGTAAAAACCCCCCAGAATGCCACAAACATAAGTTTGAGTCCCAGATAAGATAATTTGTTTGTTATTGAGGTTTGAGTGAGAGGAGATGTAAAGGAGAAAGGAAGAAACTAATATAGAGGGAGAAAAGAAAGAGAGAGAGAGAGAAAAAAAAAGAGGGAACCACTAAAAGAAGAAAAAAGAAAGGGGAGAGAGAGAGAGAGTTAAGGGTTTTGGAGTGCAACCCTCATAGAGAGAAAGGAAGAGAAGAGAAAAGATAATGGGAGATGTAACACTTATGGGTAGTGTAGTTCAAGGAGAGGAGAGAGTAAGACCGGTAGAGAGTTAATCGGCCAAATTGGAGGAGGAAAAAAAAAGTATCAAGAATGAAGATAAGAGAAACAAACGAACAAATATAATAAAATGGGATAGGTTATAAAGTCTGCAGATTATTCTTGATTTTGAGAGGTTATCTTCTTGCTTTTTCTTTTCTCTCCCTCTTCCTGGTCGGTGACTCTGTACCCCGGGTTTTGCCCCTTTGCCACGCTCAGGTGGAGGTTTGCAGTTGATAAGTCTCTATGGCAATGTCATGTATTGTGCTTTAGTCTCGTTGGCAGTCTAGGCTATTAGCATTTATAGGCTCCGACAGTGAGAGAGTCCGTGTTCCTAGAGCCTTTCTCCTAGTCTTTCCTTCCTCAATTAGTAGCCTGATAATCCAGCTATGGGGTTGCTGCTGCCTCTGCCTGGATAGTAAGAGGCTCAAAGAGCTGGCAACTCCCCACTCTATTTCCACTCAGCACAGGGCTCTGGGTAAGGCTCAGTCAGTCAGAGCTGCTAGCATAATCAGGCGGGCTTTCCGGCCATTCAAAGACCTCTGGCTCTGCCACTCTGTCCGGTAACACAAGCGGGTGCCCACTTCCGGGGCGCTTGGAGGAAACTCTCACTCACTGGCTGCGCGCGCAGACCAGGATATCCGGCCAGCAGTCTCACGCTCTGAGTGAAACCCCCAACCGCAGGGAAAAGTTGCAGCGTTGGAATTGAGTCTCGCTCCGTCCCCGTGCGCGGCTTTTGCAAGGCGCTGGGGCGGCCCGAGATTCCGCTTTTGGCCCACACAAAGGCCCCTGACTCTGCTCCTCTATGCGATATCACGAGCGCGCACTGCCGGGGCACTCGGAGGAATCGCTCACTCCTTATCTGCGCGCGCAAACCAGGATATGAAACACCCTCTGGCACGGAAAATCTCCACCGTTGGAATTAGTTCTCACTCCCTCTCGTGCGTGGCTTTCCCAGGGCGCTGGGGCTGCCCAGAGACTCTGCCCTTGGCCCACAGAAAGGCCTCTGACCCTGCCTCTCCGTGAGGCAACACGGGCACTGACTCCCGGGGCCTAGGAAGAAATCTCTCGCCCACTAACTGCGCACCAGCCAGGAGACCGGGTAAAATGGCCGCGCCGCTTGTCTTTCTTTGTTTGGGTTTGGCGCGAGTGTTAGCTTGTATTGCCCGGGTTGCCACAGGATCAGATTTTCCTCGGCTTGGATCTCCGTGCCACAGCCTGGTTCGGCCGTTTGTTTCACGGCCTGGATGTATTCACCCCCTTTGCCCGCCTCAGTTTCTATATTCACAGTTACCAGAGAAAGCCGCCCTGTTTAGGTTAGTGAGGAAGGCGGAGCATTTCTTACTCCCTATTTCCTTCGGGGTTTGGTTATATATTTAGCCAATTTTTCACTCAATCATACCTTTGGGTGTATTGCGAAGCATCTGGAAGCTCCAAGTATAGGTTTTTCTGTTTCTGGTTGAAGATCTTGTTGAGTTTTGGGGGAGATTTTCCGGTATCGCTTCCTACCCCGCCATTACTCTGACGTCATCTCCCGCAGAGACCCTTTTGACAAAGAAGATGGCTTAAAGAAAAAAAGATGAGGAGTACCATACTTTTCAGCAGGAATCGATAGAGGAATTCACCTTTGTGGAGAGAGCAGGTTCTGCAGTGTGTCTAATATGCAATGATAAAATTGCATTGATGAAACAGTGAAATATAAAGCGGCATTTTGACACATGCCTTACTACATTTGCATTGAAATATCCAGCTGGGGACAGCAGGAAGAAAACATGTTAAGAGCTATTGTGCGGAGTGCAAGCTAGTCAGCAGCAACTCTGTGTTTGGACCCAACAAGGTGACTGGAATTCGGCTAGCTTTGCTGGTGCTTTAGCAATTGTGAGAAATGGAAAGCCATTCACAGATGGGGAGTATGCCAAAACATTCTTGCTTGATGCTGCCAATGAACTTTTTGATGACTTTTCAGATAAAAACAAGATAATCAAATGAATAAAAGACATGCCTCTGTCGGCAAGAACTGTTCATGATTGTACCATCATGATGGCAAATCAAATTGAGGCAACACAAGTGAAGGACATAAATGCAGCACCATTCTTTTCTCTCGCTTTGGATGAGTCAACAGATGTAAGCCATTTATCCCAGTTCAGTGTGATTGCAAGGTATGCTGTCGGTGACACACTATGTGAGGAAAGTGTTGCTGTTTCGCCTGTGAAAGAGACAACAAGAGGGGAGGATTTATTTAAGTCTTTTACTGAGTTCGCTAAAGAAAAAAATCTGCCAATGGATAAACTTATTTCGGTGTGTACTGATGGTGCTCCGTGCATGGGGGGAAAAAACAGAGGATTCATAGTGCTTCTTCATGAACATGAAAAGAGACCCATCCTAAGTTTTCACTGCATCCTATATCAGAAGGCGTTTTGTGCTCAGATGTGTGGCGAGCAGCTTGGTGAGGTGATGTCGCTGGTCATTCGGGTGGTCTTTTATTGTTGCTCGAGCTTTAAATGATCGCCAGTTTAAAACACTGCTGGATGAAGTTGGGAATAATTATCCTGGTCTGCTTCTGCACAGCAATGTGCATTGGTTGTCAAGAGAGAAGGTGCTCAGCCATTTCGCGGCTTGTCTGAGCAAAATCTGAACTTTCCTTGAAATGAAAAACGTTGAGCATCCTGAGTTAGTTAACACTGAGTGGCTCCTGAAGTTCTACTATCTCGTGGACATGACTGAACATCTGAACCACCTCAATGTGAAAATGCAAGGCGTTGGAAATACAGTCTTATCCCTTCAACAAGCAGTGTTTGTATTTGAAAACAAGCTGGAACTCTTCATCACCGACATTGAAACAGGTCGTTTACTACACTTTGAAAAATTGGGGGAGTTTAAAGATGCATGCACAGCAAGTGACCCTGCTCAACATCTTGATCTCCAGCAGCTAGCAGGCTTCACATCTAATCTCCTGCAGTCATTCAAAGTGCACTTTGAAGAATTTCGTGAACACACTCGTCTCTTTAAGTTCATCACCCATCCA
The DNA here is from genome assembly GCF_036850995.1 of Saccopteryx leptura. Classification (NCBI taxonomy): domain Eukaryota; kingdom Metazoa; phylum Chordata; class Mammalia; order Chiroptera; family Emballonuridae; genus Saccopteryx; species Saccopteryx leptura. Next base: position 349,788,239 of record NC_089503.1, read on the forward strand.
CACAAGTGTGCAGTGGACAGCACCGATTTGAGTTACATCCCCAGTGTCTCCATCAGAGATTTTGAGCTACAAACTGCTGACCATATGCCTCAGACATATGGATGAATAAGTTCAAGTCACTGAATGAAGATTTGGAAAGATTTGCATGAAAGCAAGCAGAGTTGGTGAGCAAACACAGTGGGGAGAAATGAAAGAACTTCAACCTGCTGACCAGCCGATTGTTAAAACTTGGAACACGCTTCCCGTCACATACCACACACTGCAGCATGTGAGCATTGCTGTTCTGACAATGTTTGGCTCTACATATGCATGTGAGCAGTCTTTCTCACATCTAAAGAATGTTAAGACCAACCTATGATCACGTTTAACGGATGGAAGTCTCAACTCCTGCATGAAGCTTAACCTCACCACCTATCAACCAGACTACAAAGCCATCAGCAAAACCATGCAGCACCAGAAGTTGCATTAATGGTAAGAAGTACTTTATTCATCATTGGTTAGCAACAGCATAACAACATTATTAAAAAGAATTCAGAGACTTATTGTACTTTAAAAGTGTTGGTCTTACATAAAATGCACACATTTACTTGTATTTAGTGTTAAACATATTGTATGGCTCTCATGGAATTACATTTTAAAATATGTGGTGTTCATGGCTCTCAGCCAAAAAGGTTCCCGACCCCTGCCTTAGTTGTTCATTGATTGCTTTCTCACATGTGCCTTGACTGCGGGTCTTCAGCAGACTGAGTAACCCCTTGCTCGAGCCAGTGACCTTGGGTCCAAGCTGGTGAGCTTTTTGCTCAAGCCAGATGAGCCCAAGCTCAAGCTGGTGACCTCGGGGTCTCAAACCTGGGTCCTCCACATCCCAGTCCAATGCTCTATCCACAGTGCCACCACCTGGTCAGGCAGAATGCACACTCTTAGTCCTTTAAATTCTCCTCCTCTAGAAATTCTTCAGGAACCACTTTAACATACAGTACTCTCTCCCTCCCGTGAACAGCCATTGATTCTTATTTTTGGGAGACCTTTCTCCACAGATTTCTCATGTTTCTGCATGTCTTTTAAGCAGAGACACTTACTGTTTTTGTCCCAGATGACCTCTTCTAGGCTGTCTGTATACTAGCAAGTCTTGGAGGACACCGATAATTTCTCCCTCCAGAGCAAAGGACAAGTCTAGTTACTGTTCAATATAACAAAGATAAAGTTTCCTTTCAGGGCAAAAGTCAAGCAAGCTTACTGTCCTTATAAAAGACTTGGGTTCCCCAAGCTCAGATTCCATTTCTGTACTGCAACTCACTGTGTATGCAAAGGTCACTGGGCCCTCTTCACATCACCCTGTGGGAATTTGGGAACTGACTCAAGCGATAATACTCTGGCTACTGCTATTGCTGTGCGTAATACAGAGCTATGTCTCTGGTTCCCTGTGTGTTCTGCCAGCATCCATGAAACTGTAGCATGTTAATTGGTTAGCTTGCAAAGAGGATCAAATTTCAGACCCTTCACAGTTCTTGACATCTATTATTATTGTTATTATTATTATTTGGTTGTTATGGCTCCTAAATATATTTTTATAATAATCTCCTCCTTCCACTCTTATTTCTTGTCATTAGTTTGTGGAGAGATTGCTTCACAGAGAAATTAGTTTGTGGAGTAATTGATTTTTTTTCCTGTGGGATGTTCTGAATGGTAGATTGAACTGATTGCTTCCTGTGCTGTCATTTATTGTTTCTCTAAACCCTGTATTTTCCCTCATATTATTTTTCACATTGGTCTTTCAGTTTTTAATTACACAGTGTCTCATCTCTCTTAAATCATCTGACTTTTGCTTTTGTCTAAAATTTCTGGTCACTGTTACTACATTAAAAATTTGGATTTTATGGGCATGGATTCTTTTGATTTGCCTTAAAAACACCCTCTCACCTTTTTAAGGAACATCATGACTGAAGTCATTCAGCATTTGCTGAATGAATGCTTAAAATAATGATTTAATAATAAGTCTAATCAGATAATGGCCATCCTTTTTTTCTTCTCCACCAGAGGGCACACTCCACACTTGATTTAGTAGCATTCCAAAGTCTGGGATCTTGTCTGCTTTGAATACCTGGATGTTAGTGCTCCATAAATGTAGCTGAATTAATTAACTAGTGTATAAACACACATTGTCATATGGATTCTTGGTCTGGTTACACTTTATCCCACACAGCAGCTCCAACAGAGAACAAGGGAGTCTCTTTTCATACTTCCTATGACAATGATTTCATCATTACAGCAGCTAGTTTACTAGGTAGTAAGTTTGAAGGCCAAGACCAAATCTTGAAAAGTAAATTCCTATGAATTTTCACATTTCCCACCAACCTGAAAGTGCATGTCAATGTACACATACCATCTGTTGACGCACAGAGCAGTGGCCTGACTAGAAATTCTGGACTTTGTGCTTATTTTGGTAGTTGTAAAAAAAAAAAAAAAGATTCCCAGTCTGCTTCCTGCAGTGTTAAGGATAGCTTGGACAGTATTGAATCATATAGAAATAAAGGAAGGAATGGCAGAGGGTTGCTTTCTTCACTCTTAAGTAAATCTATTTCCTTTTGCCTGTTAGACTTTGCTCAAGGAAGTCAGAGCTAACTAAATGTTCAATCCCTAGAGGCACTTGACTTTCCTTAAATTTAAATAGTTCACCCTAAGAAGATATTTTATTTATTGGTTGATATGTTTTTTAAATCTATTTTTTCCTTTTTATTAAATGTATTGGAGTGATACCGTTTAACAGAACTGTACAGGCTCCAGGTGCACAATCTACAACACATCACCTGCACACTGTATTGTGTGTTCGCCTCCCCAAGTCCAGTCTCCTTCCATCACCATTTACCCTCTATACTTTCCGCCACCTCCCCCAGCCCAGAAGATATTTTCTTTAGATGCAATGGTTTTTTAAGGCTTTATAACTTTCCATGCCACCACATTTGAAATCACACAAAATTTGAGCTAGCTACCTTGTGCAGTAGGATAAATATGACGCAGTTACAGTTTTCTGCCACAAAGCTGCTCATACTCTGGTGGGAGAGGTGGTTTTAGTACAGTTGAGACGGTGTAGGTGAGGTTCTCACAAAGCCTGTTGGTGCCACGGAAGTAGTCCTTTTTGAAGAATCAGAATCAGTCAAGAAGGCAGAAAGAGTTCAGTGTACCCTTCTTCCTTCTTTAGGGATGGCTTTGGTGGATGGATTTCTTGGCTTTGCTAGCACAGAGAGGAGAGTTGTCTATTGCTTCTTACTTTTAATATGAAAACACTTTGAAAACACAAGGTTTTGGTAGATTTAAGTGGGCCATGTGAAGTTGCTTCAGGTGCTCCATGTGCTACTTGAGAGTTTTGAGGGCAAGGCCTCATCTTAATCATCTTCGTATTTGTTGCCTTGAACTTCACACAGTACAGGTACATAACGGCAATCTCCACATGTGTGTTACTTGTCTAGCCCCCAGGGATCTAAAGGAGGGGGTTCAGATGCAGTGTTTCTGATTCTTGCTGGTCACTGCCTCTCTGCCTGAGAAACAGTGTCGGTGGAAAGCTACCTCCCACCCTTATCTCAAAGGGATTGTGAAGGCTTTCTTCATTTAAGACCCCCAAAGCCCATTCTCTGCACGGCACATGTGCAGCCTCAAGTGCTAGACAGTCAGACACATTCAGCCCCTGTGTCTTTCCCTCCTGCAAGGTAAGTCAGCAGGCACACACAAGGGAGACACTCTTCCCTGCCACTAGGAACTCTGGCTAAGTTAACTCCAAGCAAATCAATGAGGAGGTCATTTTTTGCTTTTAAATTTTTCTTTCTTTCTTTCTTTTTTGAGAGAGAGATGAAGGGAGAGAGAGATGAGAAGCACCAACCAGTAGTGACAGAACTTGAATTGTTCATTTATTGCTTCTCATGTGAACCTTGAGGGGGGGGGGGCTCCAGCCGAGCCAGTGACCTCTTGCTTAAGCCAGTGACCTAGCGCTCAATCCAGCGACCTTGGACTCAAGCCAGCAACCATAGGATCATGTCAATGATCCCAAGCTCAAGCCAGAGACCTCCGGGTTTTGAACCTGAGACCTCAGCATCCTAGGTCAACGCTCTATTCACTGTGCCACCATTGGTGGCATCAGTCAGGTCACTTTTGCCCTTTTAGCAGATGAGGGTCTTACTGAAATCGTTTAGATTCTTGAAATTGGCACCTCTTCTCTTGTTTACTGCTGATCAGAACCTCGCAGCAACTTTGGGGCTAGAATTTCTATAGGCGGTTAATTATCGGGCACAAGGAGAGTTTATGTCACCTTCCCATTGGTTCTCTGTCGCCTCTCAGTCCTGGAATGAGATCGATCAATGACACACTTTCCAAAACAACTGTTAAGTTCCAGGCTATAACTTTGACCTCCGACGCCAGGGTTCGCGCTGACCGCTAGATCGCGCTGTCGGACAAGAAATCTGAAGCTATAGAACCGCCGGGAACCCAGGAGTCGGAGGGAGAAGAGGTGGGAGTAGTAACTTAAGAAGAGTGAGACGGGTAGATCCTGGCATATAACCTCAGGAATAAAAGCTGTAGAAAGCAGCCAAACTGAATAAACGCAACTAGCTCTGCCTCACTCAACATTTATCATCAAGTTTTTGCAAACATTAACAGATTCCAAGGGGTATTAAGAACTGGACGCACTGCTGAAGGGCATGGGTTGGAAGACAGCTTACACATTCTCAACACGTTTGTCTGTTTACCAGACTGGACGTTCAGCGTAAGGATCCCCAGAGGATAAACAATTTGGATGACGTGCTAGGAGGTCCCTAAGGCACCCGTTTGGATGCATTTGGGTTGAACCTTGTGCCCCCGGGAACGCATATGTTTGGGTTAGCTGTGGATATGCATCTGTGTACTCCCGACCCTGTGTTCCGTCCTTCCTCCTCCTCTCATCCTACTGTGGAAACTTTTTGTAGGAATCTCTTTTTGTGAGGGCCAGAGGGCATTAGCAGCCAGTGGTTTATATTACTTACATTCCTTTGCAGCAACTATTTTCAAATACATTAAATCTAAGTATGTGAGCAAGAATGCCTTGAGCAAGAGGGGGTGCCACGCGAGTTCCCAGAACGCAGCTCTGGGTTGGAGAGCGGCGCAAAGTGCGTGCTCTCGGGGGTAGAAGCCTCTTCCACTCCGTTTGCGGTATCCAGCCCCAGTACGAGGAGGCCAGCCTCCACCCTCGGCTCCCCGGAGGGAGACTGCACCACTCCCAGATAGATGGCATTGGCAGCTCTCAGCCAAAGTAACAGCGGGGAACTCTTTTTAATCCAAGACTATCAACACCCAGAGTTACACTGCTCCCTAGTCAACAACATCGCCATCTCTCTCTCTCTCTCTCTCTCTCTCTCTCTCTCTCTCTCTCTCTCTCTCACACACACACACACACACACACACACGCACACACACACACACACACTGCAAAAAGAGAAAGACACGCGCGCCCACGCGTACACCCACTCACTCTGACACAGGCTAAATGCAAATCCCAGCCAGCTGACGAGCTGTGGTCCTTCCCTTTTCTAGCTCGGGAGTGAGAGCGGGGATGTGTGTGGGAAAGGGAATCGTGTCCCAGGGGCGTCCCTGGTCGTTACAGGCCGCGGCTCCTACCAGGATGTCCGCGCGCGCGATGGGGCACTACTGGCGCAGCGAAGGCGGATGCCGGGACTTCCCTGCTCGGTTCTGTGCTGGAGGCTGCCAGCCGCCCACATTCGCCTGTGAGACGGAAGGCAAGTGGCAGCGCAGTGCAGAGCTAGCCGGGGTGCCAGGGCGGCTCCCTGCAGGCTGAGATAGGGGCTCGCTGGCACTGCGACAATGACCGCGCGCTGTGCTGGGCACGTCGGGTTATTCACGCCCAGAGTGCGTTTGCGCCGGGGTGTGTGTGCCAGACACCCGGACTGTGAGAGTTTGAAAGGGAAAGAGACTTCACTGTGCGTGTGTGGGCTCTTTGTGCGAGCTGCCCAACCGGACTTCGAGTGGGCCGTATGTACTCGGGGAATGTGCAGAGGTGGCGAGTTCCATTTCCCCCCGTTCCAATTTTCCCTCTGCCTCCTCTGGCTTAGGCTGGAGGCAGCAGATGCGTGGGGCGGAGAGCAGGGACCGCACTGCAAGTTCTTGTCATTCTAAAAGCAAGGTCGGAGATTATCACGCTTGATGGAGGGAAGGCCAAATTAGGAGACGTCAGATCAAACAGGGAGGAGTGGTTTACTTTGGCGACCAGACCTCCGCTTATTGCCGGCGGAGGTTAATTCCGTGGACGCCGCTCTCGCGTTCCCCTTGGCGCCACCTCCTCCATCCCAGTGGCTCAACCTTGCAGGGGTAACCCCTGGGCCTCAAGGGGCCAAAAGGCGCAGGGCTTGTGCTGAGCGCACAGACGTGTGTAATCTGAACCTCCCCTGAAGCGTTTTTCAGATGCCACAGTGGAAGAGCCCCGCGCTTCCTCCCGTGCGTCTAGTACAATCTGGCATCGCTGACTGCCAGGCTCCCTGATCAGGGCCAAGGGGTGGAGTGGAGCGGGAGGAGGCGGCAAAGAAAGGAGATGCTGCTGGCAGAATGTCAGTCCCACGTTTGGCTTCCATATCCCAGCAGCGGGGGAAAACTTACTCCCCTTCGCTGCCTTGACCCTACGGGGTTTGAAGGGTAGGGTTTTCGGTCCGAATCCTCCATGCGGGGCCAGGTTTTGCTCTGGCCTGGGTGAGAAATTTCTGCAATGGACGAAACCTGTTCCTGAGCGGCTTCCTGTTAGGAAGGCCCGTAGGTTTCATAGTTACGTCCTGAAGCAGAGAGAGAGAGAGAGAGAGAGAGAGAGAGAGAGAGAGGACTGGGAAAGCCATCCCATTGCTGCGCTCCGCGCGGGCGGCTGTCCGGGTTTCCAATCGCAGCTCGGAGATTGAAAAAGACAGAAGGCGAGCCGCGTGCACAGACAGTTAGTTAATGGAAACCCTGTAAATCGGTTTTAAGTGCACCCAGGACGGAGGGGGAGGAAGGTGTAAGTGGTGATAATGAGGGATAGGGCTACGATGGCGTGAGGTCGGTCATATATTCTTGCAGTTTTTGAAAATGAGAGTCGCTCATCTTTCTCCCATTGTTCTTAATTTAGAAAAATAAATTCATTAAAGAAAATCGCACGGGTAGGGAAACCCGAGCTCCCCGGCCCGCCCCGAGCGGAGGAGCGCGCGGCTTCCTTTGGCAGCGACCCGGCTGCGGGCGTCCCCCGCCCCGCTCCCCCCCCCCCCGGCGGGCCCCCCCCCCCCGGCGGGCCCCCCCCCCCCCGGCGGGGCGCTGCTACTACCGCGATCGCCACCTCACGCCGAAGGAATGCTCGAAGTATGCACACGTTCCCAAAAGTAGACCTCCTTCACCGCCGGAGGAGCATACATCACCCCGTGGCAGCCGTCCACCTTCCCAGGCGTTTCGTAACCGAGTAAACTGAGAGCTGGGAACAGCCCTCTATTAAGTAGCCCGCGGCGCGGAGCCTCTTCCCACTCGACAAAGGCGAGCCTTCCCAGACGCGTCCGCGCGCCGGCAGCTGCGGGCCCTGGCCGCCTCCGCCCGTTCTGCCGCTCCTGCCGCTCTTCCCGGTCCCCTTCTTCCCCTCCTCCTCCTCCTGCTCCGCGGCCCAGCCGCTGCTCCGCTCCCGGCCGCCGCCAGGTGCTCCTGCAGCGCAGCGCCGCGCCAATAGTCCGAGCGTGCGGGGGTCGCACCGAGCGCAGTTTTCTACAACGTCGGAAAGCCGCTCACGCCGCCTCTGCCTGGATCACGGCCGCCTCAGGTCCGTCGGCTTCCAGCCTTTCCCCCCTCGCCCCATCCCTTACAAAGATAACTAGAGAAACTTGCTTCTAGACTGTCGCTTGCTCCGCCCTAAACCATTAAGGATCCCGGGCGAGGACCGTTTAGACTTGTAAGTGTGGAGACTTGCCTGAGATTTGCCAGGGAGACTGGCATTGTGTGATTCATTTGTATCTTTCAGGAAGAAAGAATTGTAGCTTTTCTTAAGAGCTAACGCAAGTGGCTGTGTCTGTCAAGCACCCTGTTAAGTGTTTCTGTTTGTAGCGGAATTTCGTCTATAGATGCTGTTGATTTCAATGAAGGGTGCGACTGGTTTTGTGGCCACTCGTCCTCATTGTCTCGCGACTGCAGCGACTGCAGCTTTGCCGGGGATGCCGTGGTGCAGGGCGCAGGGAAAGTATTGTGGTGACGCATGGTGTGGAATTCTTTGGAGGGCCGGTGGAGTGCTCTGTAGCTCGTCGAGGCTGCGCGGGTGTGTGTGGCATCTTGAGACAGATTCCTGGTTGAGTGTTCTGGCTCGTGCCTCTGCTTTTCAAAGCATCCGAGATGGCGGGATAGTCTAGTTCTAGGGAACTCAGTCTTGGCCGAATTTCCCTAGCTTTTAGAGAAAGCTCCCTCTCCCGACCTCTTCCCGAGTTATTGGTGGAGGGAGGCCTTACTCCGGGTCGGTGAACCTTTTAGGTAGTTTCCATCCCAAATCCTAGAGTGTACGGATTATAGAGTGTGGACACCAGATTCGTTTACGGATCGAAGACCGGTAGCCAGGGAGCAGAAAAGGTAGTTCAAATCGAACACCCTCAGGGATCCTCCGGTGACCATTTCGGGGCTTTCCAAACCCCCCTTCCCCCCACCTCAACCAGTATGCTGGTACGCTGGGGTTGGGAGGGGGCAAGAAAGGAAATGAGCGCTAAACTTGCCCTTGGCCAACTCATGTCGAGGTCTCGGTGGGTAGGGGAGGTAGATGACAAGCATAGGATCAGAGGGACCTCAGCGGGGTTGGGGAAGGTGTAATTTTTTAAATTTTAAATTAAGGAATTGACCTCTTACACCGGGGTGGGGAGGAGAAAGTTGGCAGAAGAAGATGTATCCCTTAAAACTCCCCTTCCCGACACCCCTCCCCCCACCCCGCAAATGACTCATTTTCATTCATGAGGGTGAAGTGAGGGAATCCTCGCTGCCACGTAGGGGCTGCCGTTTTCAGACATTTATGTCTGAGAATGCTCAATGAAGTGTTGCTTAGCATTCAGATAAATGTTTTGGCTAAAAGAAGAGAAAACTTAAAAAAGGAAGAAGAACAATATATGCTGGATGCTCAGATACCCAGACACGACGTGATTCATTCTTGCCACTGAATCAGGTAGCCGATAGGTGGCGTTCTAGACCCAGACAAAAGCGCCTTCACTACTCAGGTTTTCTGTGGAGACTAGCGGTTTTAAAAAATATTTGCACACAACTTTTCGGTGGGTCGATTGTCAGCCTTTAACTTTTCATGAGCGCGACTGCCAACTGAGTTGGAAATTATTATAGCAAAGTAAAGGCCAGATGACGGGAACAATGGGCCAGTCTCACTTTTTGCTTTTCACTGATGTAGAAGAGAGTTAGAAATGTCAAACAGTTGTTAATTGGGAAGAAAAAAATTGCTAAAGCCCTTGGCTCTCCAGAGCAGCGCCAAAATTTTAATTTTGGCTTCATAAAAAAGAGCTCTGGGCAGATTTGGCACGCCTGTTCACCAGACATTTAAAATGCAATTTACACTCAGGCCGAGGAAAGCTGCCCTAATATACTGTGCCAATAATTTGGAAAGACCTGGTTGGAGCTTGTCGGGTTCTTTTCTCAAAGAGGACTTGACCTTTGGATCATTTTTGGATTCCCAAGCATGACTCCATTTTTCATGAGGCCTAGTCTGTTGCCTTACAATAATTTATGTGCCCAGACTCAACTGTCTTTTTATGTTTTATTGCTGGCAGCTTCCCAGTTCAGTTCATTGCTAGCGGCTTCTGTTTCTGGATTAGACCTTAGAATGGTTTAGAAGAGTCCCTTCTGCCCACATTTATTAAACACCTACTGTGTGCTGGGAACCACAAATGAGGAATAAGACTCTTTGTCTTTAAGGAATTAATAATCTAGTTACAGAGTCAGGAAAAATTAGAATAGGACATATTCTTCTCTGGAGCAACACATACCTGTAATCTTCTGGGATAAATAAACAATTAAATAAAAAGATTAATTATTACTGAGAATTTTTATTAAAAAATCATCAGGAAACAGACAAGAGTGTTTTGTCTTTTCTATTGTCTCTTTTTTATTATGTAATTTAGAGTTGTTTTTCTCTAATTTTGCCTAAAGGATTTATCAGATGTGAAGACAACACAGCTAGCAGGAGGGTCAGGTTTCAGTTGGGCCTTACATATTTCTGTATAATCCATTACAGACCTAAAGAGCTGCATATTTGTAGGCAGAACAAAATGAAGAAAAAAAGAGAGTAGAAGAGGTTTATTATACTTTTCCAAATTACCCTGAGACCATTAAAGTACAGTTACCTAAAGAGTTCAGCAGCTAGGAAAAAGTGGCCGGCCAAATAAAATCCCCAGCTGGAAGAGACATTTAGTTGAGTCAGGGATAAAATGACCTCTGAATTAGCCATCACCAAGGCAGGATGAAGTCATGTGGGGCCTGGTAAGGCCTTCACCCTGGATGCTAAGCAGGACCGGCAGCCAGGAAAACAGGACCCTCTTTAAACTTGAACTCTCTCTTAGTGCCACGATTAAACTGCTGTAGATGAACTTGACTTCCACTGTTCCACAATAAGCCCATTATATTATATGCTGGCCTTGGCCCTGTTGGATATTAAGGCAGATCTGGTTGGGTCCTGGCCCATGGCCAGGCTCTGATTCTAACCTGGTTCCAGGCCTGCCCAGACCCGGTTCTGATGCGGTCACTGCTTCCTCCCGTAGACCCCTTCATGCGGCTGTGAGCTCGGAGGCCCAGGCCAAGCATGAGGACCAGGCTACCCCCAGCGCTCGCCATCCTGGGTGCGGCCCTGCTCCTGTCTTCCACTGAGGCAGAAGGTAAAAAAAAAAAGACTCTTCCTTCACTCTCCCGCAGTGACAACGCAGAATTATAGAAAAGAAAAGCCAAGTGAATCTTCCTTCCATTGCTTGCTCTGTTTCCACGCACTTTGTCTTTTCTCCGGGGATTTCTCTCCTCTAGAGAAACTCCCTTTTCTGCTGAGGTTTGTCCACTTTCCAGCTCTCCGGTCCAGCTCTTCCGTATTCTGCTTAATCCATTCCGTACAGTGCTGTGTGGTCTCCTAGCGCTTGTCTCTGCGGTGTGCTGTCCACACTGCCACCTACACTGCCGCCTTCCAAGAAGATCAGCTGTCCGAGTGGTGGCAGCGGCTGCGCCCAGCTCTCCAGACTGGATACCTCGGGGCGCTACCCCGGAGCCCTGGTGCGCGGGCGGGCTCAGTCGAGTAGCTGGTTAACAACCACCTGGCTTGGGGCTGCGACCTCGGTGACGCGACAAAATAAAAGACTCCAACAGCGCCGGCTCTGCGCGTTTGTGTGCTTTGTGGGGAGCTCAGTCGGACAGGCGGACCGTGCAGGCAAATGAGGTAGCAGCCAAAACCGCCCAGGGGATGGGTGGCAAGCAGAGATCCGGGCCTCGGGGCGTGTTCGCGTGGCCCGGGGTTGCTGCTGTGTCTGTCTGGTTCGCCAGGCTCGGAGGCGCGTGGCCCCGGCCCAGCCCGACGCAGACGGCTTGGGTCTGGGCCAGAGTTCCCAACCCAGGAAGCAAACGGGAGCCAGACCAGCAGGGCACCACCTCCTCCTCTCTCATCCTTTCAGCACCAGACCTGAGCTCTGAGTTGGTTAGGGGCTGTGAAATGGGAGGTCCTAGACCCAAGGTCTGCAAAATGGCTCTGAGTGTCCTCCCCCTCTGGAAAACGAAGGGCTTTTGATAGATATTCAACCTCACTTCTTTTTCTTGTGTACACTTGATGCCTTAATTTCTCAGTATTTGCTAAACAAGCCATTTCTATCATTAACCAAATGGGGGCTTCTGTAATGCTCTCAATTGTCATTGGAGACCTGACAAACGAGATTTTTTGTCCTGCAAGGAAAATGGTATACCATAAAAGACATATTAAAACTTTCCCCCTCCTCCTTTGTTTCCTTCCTTCTTTCCCTCTTTCCCTCCTCCCTTCCTCTCTCTCTCTCTCTCTTTTCCAATAAAGAAATGCCCTGATGGAGTTAAGGGGAAAAAAATACTTCTGCATAGAACAGATGTGAAAAATTCAAGGGTGGGTTCTGCTATTTTAAAGGCTGTGGGAAAACCCAGCTGTTTCAAGCAACACTGAAATTTTCAAAGCCTTTTTTGTTGTGTTTGATTTTCTATTTCATGATTGCAGGTACAAGAAATTAAGATAGGAAAAACAGTGAGTCTCTACAATGTATGGCATGTTTAGAAAAGTGAGAAAAAACTTGCTGGCTTTTCTTATCTGATTAGTATTTTGTGAATGGAGAGGTTTTTCAAAGTGGCCTCTGTGACGTAATGTGCAGATGAGGTAGCCTTTAAAGTTCCTTTCTGTGTCACTGTGAAGAAGGAATTTTATTTGCGGAATTCTGGAAGCCCTACTAAAGATATTTTTAGATAACTCACTAAAGTGGCCTAGTTGCTGCTCATTAAGAAAATAGTTATTTGAAAATCAGAAAGATTTGGAAATTATTAGGAAAAGAATTAGGTTGGAAATGATGTAAGTGGAAAAAATCAATTCTGAATTAGATAATGGCTGGTTAGCAAAGTGCAGTTAAAAAAGACATTTTACTATCTACTACTGATTATTTCCATATTTCTCACATTGTGTCTTTTTAATTTGTATTTCTTTCCACATGGCGCAGCTTTTTCTTTTGCCTTCTTAGGCTGTGTCTTTTCTTATCTCTCATCCTCTTACATCAGCATTTAATAATTATATTTTAATAGGATCCTTTTTTGGGGCCTTGATTCTCTAGTTTGGAAGTGTGAAATAGAAATATAGTGTGGGCCACAAATGTAAGCCACATATGTAACTTAAAATTTTCTGGTTGTCACATTAAAAAAGGAAATAGAAACAGGAGATACTAATATTTATAATATATTTAATATCATTTAATATATTCTAATAATACCACAATATCATTTCAACATGTAATCAATATAGAAATTGTTAGTAAATTAATTTACATTTTTTGTACTAAGTCTTTGAGGTTGAGTGTGTATTTTATGCTTGCAGTGCGTTTCATTTTGTACTGGCCATGTTTCAAGTGTTTGATAGCCACATGTGACTGATGGCTCCTGTAGTGGACAGCACAGCTTCCATGATAACTACCAACTAATGGTCCCAGGGGCCTATGAAGAGCTAAAAAAATTTGTGGCCAAGGCCTTTCTGAGGACAAGGGGCTAAAAACAGAATTTCTTTGAACTATTTCCATTGGGGATATTTCAAAATTTTAACTTGTACCCCTGTTTTCTGCTATGTCATTTTAATTTTAGTTTTAAAGTAGCCATAGTTACCTTTCTTTCCCTTTTGCAATTCATACTTGGATTCTTGTATTTCTACTATTTTTCAACTGATTTCTATTTACTTAATTTTTATACGTTGAAAGCCCAGTACTTTTTTTTTTTTTTCCTAAAGTGAGAAGCAGGGAGCCAGAGAGACAAACTCTTGTATGTGCCCACTGAGATCCACCCGGTATGCCCACTAGGGGGCGATGCTCTGCCCATTTGGGGCGTTGCTCTGTTGCGGCCAGAGACATTCTAGTGCCTGAGGTGGAGGTTATGGAGCAGTCCTCAGCGTCTGGGCCAACTTTGCTCCAATGAAGCCTTGGCTGCGAGAGAGGAAGAGAGATAGAGAGAAAGGAGAGGGGGAAGGGTGGAGAGGCAGATGGATGCCTCTCCTGTGTGCCCTGGCTGGGAATTGAATCTGGGATTTTCACATGCCAGGCCGAAGCTCTACCACTGAGCCAACTGGCCAGGGCCAAAAGCCCAATACTTTTAAAAATATTATTTAAAAGATTTGGCATTCACTTTTTGCATATCTCTCTTTTTATAAGAGACACCACTTTTGTCTTGTTCTCCTGCTATCTACTTATATAAGAAACTTTATTTTTCATAATATAGTGGTTTCTCCTATAGAAATAAGAGTAAAAAATTTTCTTTTCCTTTACTATTTGTAATTTTTAGCCACAGCATAGACTTTATTAACCTTGCCACTTGACCAGTGCTCTGTGTTACCTAGAATTAGAATATATAATGAACAATTTGATAGTATTAATTCATCAGTGAGTTGAAACCATAAGCTTTAATTATCTTGTGTTTAGATTAAGAGGCTAATTGATATATATTTCTATAATCCTATGTCAAATTTACATTAAAAATTTCAGATTAAAGGAGAACTCATAAATCATCTATTCTAATTCCCTCCTCTTCCACATGAGAAAATGAGAAAAGAGAGGCTGAAAAATTGTTGACTAATTAACATGGTTACTCAAGGACAAGGCATCAGATAAACAAGACCCAGGTCTTCTAGTCCTGCCTTGGTATTAGTTTGCCCATACTGGGCTTCTTTTTTTGCTCAAAAATTGGTCAATCCAATCAGTTTGAGGTGACACATTATATAATGTGTACAAATGATTCATTACTTGTCTGAAATATTAACTTTTCAACTGATTATTTTTGGTTTCTTAGAAACACATGAAATAACATCAATATCATGCCAAAGGTTATTAAATTTATGGAGAATTTAAATCAATGGTTATTGAATATACACTGCTCACAAAAATTAGGGAATATTTTATTTCTTCATATTTATTTTGAAATATCCCCTAATTCTGCTCATAAAAATTAGGGGTTATTATATCACTTCATATTCATTTTGAAATATCCCTTAATTTTTGTGAGCATTATAGTAAAATCACCCTTTGCACACTTCTAATGTTTTCTGCCATTAAGGTAGCATCTTTTTCAGTGTTATTGCCAGAAAAATTAGACTAAAGTTCTTATTAGTTTATCAAGATTATATTTTTGTAGTATACTCTCGGTTTTTCTTTGTATTGAACATATTTTAAAACTTATTAGAGTATTGTCCTCTCATCCGTTCATCTTTCCATCCATCCATCCATCCATCCAATCATTTCTGCACAGTTAGTAAACTCTTGAATGTTTGTTTCTTTTGGGTGCCATGATTTTGAAATTTTGCTATTAAAAAGTATGTATCAAGACAGACACTTTAGTTTTAAAATTATCTGAACAAGTGTATAGAGTTAATTTGACAAATATAATACTATATCTGAATTGGAAATATCTTAGTACTATATATTTATTATTGAACAAGCATCAAATAATGGTTTTCTATAAAGTAGAAAAAATATATATTTTAATATATGTGTAAATATTGGTTTTTAAAGTTAATCTTTCACTCAAATATTTCTTATTCTTTTTTTTTTTTTTTGTATTTTTCTGAAGTTAGAAACAGGGAGGCAGTCAGACAGACTCCTGCATGCACCCGACTGGGATCCACCCACCATGCCCACCAGGGGGTGATGCTCTACCCATCTGGGGCGTTGCCCTGTTACAACCAGAGCCATTCTAGTGCCTGAGGCAGAGGCCACAGAGCCATCCTCAGCACCCGGGCCAACTTTGCTCTAATGGAGCCTTGGCTGCGGGAGGGGAAGAGAGAGACAGAGAGGAAGGAGGGGGGAGGGGTGGAGAAGCAGATGGGTGCTTCTCCTGTGTGCTCTGGCCGGAAATTGAACCCGGGACTCCTGCATGCCAGGCTGACGATCTACCACTGAGCCAACCAGCCAGGGCCCAAATATTTCTTATTCTTTATGTTGAACTCAGTTTAGAAGAAAACTGTATATGCTGAGTCAGACCTTGGAATCAAATTTTGCTGCTTATTAGCTGTGTTGATCCCCGTGAATCTCACTGACTGATCTCTGAAACTGGGATAATAAGGCCCACTATGCTGGGTTGTTATGAGAAAAAAGAGAGAAAATTATATAAAGTGTTTTAGGGAACACAAGATGCTGCTTGTGACAATACAAGGGCACTTGTGAAATATTTTTATGTAAAAAAAAAGATTTTCAAAATTAATGAAAACACATTTTGCATAAATTTAAGTTGCTAGGGATCCATACTCACACCTACTCTGTTACCTTTTTTTTTCATTAAAAAATCCCAAAATGTATAAATAGCATAGTAATCCTGAAAGGTGTTATATGTGATAAAAGTGCAAGAAGAAAAGTGGAGTGGTCTATTTGTTGTACACATGCCGGTTGGCCATTCTTTCCTACTTCTGACTCTTAAGTACCACATCTGAGTTTCTATGAACACCTGAAATTCCTCTGAAATGTTAAAGACTTTTCCCAACAGTCAATTTTTCAGTTTTTCTGGAGTCCTGGTCATTTGGAAATCAACAAGGTGGGCCGCTGCTGCCCTTCAGCAGTTTTAACCTAATGTCTGCTGCTTCAGGTCAATTTCCTTACAAGGTTGGTGGTACTGTTTTTCCATGTACTGATTTTTTTTTTAAGCATGCTCAGGCCAGTTGTGTCTGCCTTTGCATTAAATTTGTCCTGAGCCATTGCTACTGGAACAATATTTTATAATGATATTCTTAATAGCTATTGTCCTATTAACATTTGTTGCATGCTTGTTATACTAAGTGATGATGACAGCTGACCTTGCAATATGGTTACAGCAGAATGTTGAATAATTAAACTATGCATGTAGATTAATAGTCTAATCTCACTGCCTGTGTATGGATAGTAAGAAAATAACATTCATTCCATTACTAGGGTATCCAATAAAAATAAGCCATCTCCTACAGTTGTAAGCAGCAGTGTTTTAAAGCAAATGTTTGCTTAATTTGTTTTATTCCTATTAAAACACATTAATATTACATGAATTGCTAACCCCAGTTAAATTCTATGACTCATGTCTCAAAGCTACTGCTGTATTTCAATTGACCTCTGTGAAAACCTACAAAGAGATTTCAATATCTCAAAAATTCTGACTCACAAGGAATACTTTCAGACCTAAACACTTTAAGAAAAGTATGGCTGAAAGTCTTCTTACTTTGTTGAACTGCTTCAAAAGTAATAATTTGTAATGCATTGACCATGCACTGACAGTGAGTCAGTACAATGCTGCATGATGAGGCATGAATATTACAGGAGAATATCATTATAAAATATTTCTGAGACGTCTTTGTGTAATGACTATTGTACATGGAGGCTGTTGTTCATTGTGGGAAACTAAAAACAAGTCAACATTTCATTGACACGTGCATGATGCTGTACAGTTTTGTATGTAAACTATTTCTTTCTGTACTTTTCAATTATTCTTTTCATTGACTTCTCCAAGTTTTTAT
Organism: Saccopteryx leptura; assembly: GCF_036850995.1. NCBI lineage: Eukaryota > Metazoa > Chordata > Mammalia > Chiroptera > Emballonuridae > Saccopteryx > Saccopteryx leptura. The sequence goes on from NC_089503.1 coordinate 349,805,463, forward strand.
GCGCAGTCATGTCTCCAGATCGCTGATCCTTCTTCACTGTTTCCTTTAAGTTCTGAAATAAATGTCCATAAATATACATTGATGTTGTCTTTTCATAATTAACCATTGTTTTGTAGAGGACCATACTGGCATTTTAACTTAAAATGCCATTTCTAGTATGGAGTATACCTGCTGCAAAGGAAAAGAACAGTGTTGGTTTACACCTTGCAAAGTTATGGCAAGTTGGTGTAAACAGGCAGAATTTTCATTTTACAAACATTTGTATATCATTCTTTATATATTTATAAATTATTAACATCTCTTATTACTATTTGAATATTTGTTTATATATAAATATACATTAAATGTATATTTCCTTGTGGAAAATAACAGTGCTAAATTTCCCATGATTCCTTCTTTTCATTAAAATTCAGTTTCATCTCTGCCACAGATTGGGATTTATTGAACAAAAAATTAATAGCAAAACTTTGATGCAGAGAATGAGCCCAAAACATCATTGATTCTTTTCCACATTATGGAAAAAACGTATTATGTCAGTGTTCTAAATGAACTGCTATGGTTGTAAGCAGGTTGTGATATGGCATGCTTATTCAAAGTGCACTCAGCATGTATTGAAATTCTTTTAATTGTTATGTGAATTGTTTGCATATGTGGTTATTATATGTGACCTCATTGTACTTGTATGTACTTGTATCCAAATATGTTCCTATTATGCTTGATTTTGCTGGCCATTCTTGGATGACCTAGCAACTCAAGGATCCAAAGTGTTTTGTGCTGTCTTCTGTAATATGTATACTCTCTGATGTTTTGTCATATCTTGTCAGCTTTTAATTTTATTCTTATCCAACAAGATATCTTTTATATTTGTTGGAAACAAATTTATGCAAAGACAATTTAGTAAGCTTTGCTCAACAAAATTCTTATTCTAAATTGACCATTTTCTGAAACTGGAAAATGTAGCTGATATCAACTCTCTTTTTTGCAGTTGACCCACCTTCAGACTTGAATTTTAAAATTATAGATGAAAATACTGTTCATATGTCATGGGCAAGACCAACTGATCCAATTGTGGGTTATAGAATAACAGTGGATCCTACAACAGGTAAGTTTTATTTTTAGGAACATCAAAGGTAATATAATCCAGTCTTCTTCTCTCCTTTCAGTTTATTATGAGGAATCTGTGATTTAGAAAACCTGAGAGATTTAGCCAATGTCACCAGATATTTGGTGAAGATATATATATATAGTATATATATATAGTATTTTTCTGAAGTTGGAAACGGGGAGGCAGTCAGACAGACTCCACATGCGCCCGACCGAGATCCACCTGGCATGCCCACCAGGGAGCGATGCTCTGCCCATCTGGGGCATTGCTCTGTTGCAACCAGAGCCATTCTAGCGCCTGAGGCAGAAGCCATAGAGCCATCCTCAGCACCCAGGCCAACTTTGCTCCAATGGAGCCTTGGCTGCGGGAGGGGAAGAGAGAGACAGAGAGAGACAGAGAGGAAGGAGGGGGGAGGGGTGGAGAAGCAGATGGGCACTTCTGTGTGCCCTGTCTGGGAATCAAACCCAGGACTCCCGCATGCCAGGCTGATGCTCTACCACTGAGCCAACTGGCCAGGGCCACTGTTATATATATATATAAAAAAAATATATATATATATATATTTTTTGTACTTTTCTGAAGCTGGAAATGGGGAGAGTCAGACAGACTCCTGCATGCGCCCCACCGGGATCCACCCGGCACGCCCACCAGGGGCGACGCTCTGCCCACCAGGGGGCAATGCTCTGCCCCTCCGGGACGTTGCTCTGCCGCGACCAGAGCCACTCTAGTGCCTGGGGCAGAGGCCAAGGAGCCATCCCCAGCGCCCGGGCCATCTTTGCTCCAATGGAGCCTTGGCTGCGGGAGGGGAAGAGAGAGACAGAGAGGAAGGAGGGGGTGGGGGTGGAGAAGCAAATGGGCGCTTCTCCTATGTGCCCTGGCCGGGAATCGAACCCAGGTCCCCTGCACGCCAGGCCGACGCTCTACCGCTGAGCCAACCGGCCAGGGCCACACTATTATATTTTAATAGTGTAGAGTTTACTAGCATGGTGTGCTATGCAAAACTGTTGTTATTAAAAGTGGACTTTTTTTTAACCTGCTCAGAATATTGTTGGTAATCTTTTATTTTATAACATAGAATTTTCATTTCTTGACATTCTTCTTGAATTACTTAATATTTCCAACATGTAAAGTGTCAAGTGATAATTGAATTGTTATTACTGTACCCAGTGTCCTACACCCTTCAGTACTCAGGAAACATTGTTCTGGGATAATGGTGAGCTACCATGACAAAAGATAAGAATTTCCTTTGGCTATGTGGATTCTATAGACACCAGGCTAGGAGTCGGAAAAAAAATTGTTTCAGTTCTTCTCAAGAGTTATATTTAGTGTTCATGATGTTGCCTGTGTGGAAAACTAATCTCTATTAATTAACTATTAGTTCTAACATAAAATGGGAAAATAACCATTTCTATAACATGAACCAAATGGTCAGAAGAAGCCTTGATAGGCTGATGGTAGAGATGGATGATGTCAACATAATATCTCTAGAGCTGTGGGTTTTTTTTAATAGTTTTTTAAAGTACCAATGATTTTAAATGCTGAACTATCAAGGAATTAGGAAACTATTTTTAGTTTGATATAAGAACTTAAAAAGAGCTCAAGAATTTATTTTTTCTTCTTTGAATCTTTTCTCCCCATATATATTTGTAGTCAACTAATTCATTCTAAAGCAGAAAAACAGTTGAAAAAGAATCTATTCAGTTTCCAGATGTTGTAAAGAACTGACTCTTATATTCCCTAAGCTAGTACTGGGACCACCTAACACAGCAGAGCCTTGGTGTCTTGTTTTTCTGGGGGGAAGGGGCTGGTTGGTTCTGCAATGTTCTATGTGTAAACCAGGGGCATTTCTCAGAGTTCTATTGCATCTGTTACCTTTTTTGATTATTTGTGTTTTGATGAAAATTTCATGTAACTTAAAATCTTAACAAGCACTTAGTCCTTAGGAACTATTGTGTTTCTTGATTGATTTGAAATTTAACATGTTCTAGAGGGAAGTATATACATTGTTAATATGTAAGTAAACACTAGGTACACTGAACCTTGAAATGTTTGCTATCTGGTTAACTCAGAGGAGTGTGTGGTTATCCGTTAGGACATGCCCTCATTTGAGTATGGAGGACTCAAATGAACATTAACTAACATTGCTCCCACCTGAATTGTTTTCCAATAGAGGCTAATTTTAGCCTATGGAGTTTATTTTCCTGGAGCTGAGTTTTATCCTTTCCCTGTCTTTTTTTGCTCTCCTCCAATGCATAATTTAATATTAAATTGTTTCTTACTCTATATCTTATTAATTGAAAAATTTTACCTCTCATTAGTCTTCCAAAACAATTAGCAATTTTTGGTTTGCTATTCTAGTATATCTTTAATCTAGAGGAATCCTTGAGGCCATATTATTGAATATGCTTGTAACAAGTAAAAGCAATGCCAGTCTATTTTATTGAAGTTCTGGAATTCAAAGTTTTGGTTTGGAAGGACAGTAAAACATAATATTTGGATGTTCTGGGAAATAATACATATGAGTTTTTCAGATTTTGAGTATATCTGGGAATTACATTATATTGTGCTATATGTAAAAATGTTCTTTTTTATTGATTTTTTTTGCATTTATATTCATTTTTTCTTTTATATTTACAGATGGACCCACTAAAGAATTTACCCTTGCAGCTAGTGTCACTGAAACTTTATTATCAGACCTTATACCTGAAATAGAGTATGTGGTGACAATCACTTCATATGATGAAGTAGAAGAGAGTGTACCAGTTATAGGCCAACTAACAAGTAAGCACACCTGTGAAGTACTTTTATTCTTTTAAGTTTTATTTCTGCAAAGGAGTTCTCCAACTTTCACATTTAATCTGTTATTATGCAGAGTTAATTTACATCAATATTAACTATTCTTTCTAGAAGAGTCATTTTTATGATCCTAGTTATTACTGGATTGAATGATTAATTCTTGATTTATAACCCTGGTCTCTGGAATCATCAGGAATGTTATGAATGAAAACTATTTAAAACATTAAAGTTCGTTAGGACAACAATATTAATGTCTTTTTGAAATATATCTAAAACTTATTAAAAATAATTTAGTTGCAAAAAAAAAAAAGCTTATTTGGCTATATTCTATGACCAGCTAAGCATGGACCATACACTTGAAAGACAATGGTGAAGGACAATGTATTCATTTTATTTTTAGGAAGTATTTGTATGGGTTCATTTCCTTTTGTAATATTGAGGTTTTGATTCAGTTCAAACAGGTGGTCCAACAAAGCCAGGGGAGAAGAAACCTGGGAAACCAGAGATACAAAGTAAGCATTTCCCTTAACATTTTTGCTGGGTTTGTAGAAGTCATAAACGTAATGTGAAGGAGATGTTTTAGTTATATACACAGTCTGATCTTATTTCTATATTATTTTCTATAAATTTTATTTAGAAGTATAGGCAATGTAATAATAATGTATGACTAAGCAGTTACAATATTTACATTTTGACTTTCTAGCCAATTTTTCACTTTATGCAATACTCTTTTTACTAGGAGTGTTTTCAATTTGTGTGTGTCTCCAGATTTTCCTGCAGAATTTTGTCAGTAGGTGAAAAACAAACCTCATCACTGCACTTAACTCATATTTCAAAGACAACCTGATAGAAATAGGTGGTAGCTCAGGGATATGAAAAATATAAGGCTGGAACAGAAGAGAGATGCCACCGTAGTGTTTTAAGTAATTCAACTGCCACAAAAGTATATTTCCAAGTCTGTGTATATGTTATGCTCATGTCTAGGGTATTTACATGGCCTTAGTTGATGGTAGCTATATAAGCTTTCCAGAGTCTCTGTAAGTTATAACCAGTAAGTTTGTACATTTGTAATCAAATGAAAGCAATTTTATTTAGTCTAAGTTTTGCAGTTTCTAGCTTCCTTTTGTCTTAGTGGGATGGACCCTTAAGGGGTTTTTTTGGACTTCCAATTTTGCTACCTTGTAAAAGTTGGATTTATGACCCAGAATGACAATAAAAACATTATAAACACAATGTCTCCTTTATCTGGAATTTTTCATTCTAGATCATTGTTTATCATTCTTTCTGATGTTTAATAATCTGAAATGAAGTATGCAGTTACAATGCTGATATTTTCCTTGAATCATCAATATTTATTTTAGATCAAAGCATTGTGCCAAATATTGACTTTTCAGTAGACTTAAATTGGCCCATTAAATAGTGTACAAAAATTATTTGGGCATGCAACTTATATTTTGCTTGCAAAATTTTCCAAGACCCTTTCCTTCTCTTCCTAGGCAAATACTTTTTTCCTTTTCTTTTTATCTACCAATTGACTTGTAAGGCCAGATGTCTTCAGAAAATTCACTTATTGTTGCCTTACAAATACAGATTTTTATGAAAACCAACCTGTTTCCCTGACCACAGAGAGTTGTAAAAGCAAGTCATTGTATTTTAGTAATTTAAGGGTACCACTTGTAGTTTTACTTTTTTTATTGATTTTTTTTAGAGAGAGGAAGAGAGAGAGAGAGAGAATCAGAGAGAGAAAGAGACAGAGAGAGAGAGAGAGAGAAAAAAAACCTTGATTTATTGTTTCACTTATTTATGGACTTATTGGTTGATTTCTGTATCTGCCCTGACAGGGCATCGAACCCACAACCTTGGCATTTTGGGATGATGCTCTAACCAACTGAGCTACCTGGCCATGGTGTATTTTTACTTTTGAAATAAAATGTTTTTCCCCCCCTCTTTGTTTAGTAAAAGTAGATTTAAGTTATCAAATTTAAATACATTGATAATTAAGATAACAAGATATTATGGCTATTTTGCACCATATCTATGCTTGTTTGTACTTCTGTTAGAGTTTATTAACCTTCTAGACTGACCCACTGCAAACTTTACACAATTATATTGTAAAATGCAGGAAAGTGTTAAAAGATTTGCTTATTTCTTCAACTCAACTGCATTTGCTTGAATGGTACAGCAATTGTTTTGTATTTATTTATTGCTAAATACCAAGGAGTAATAACACTGCTTACATTTCTTTTTTATATCTCCCAGATGTTTTATGTAATTTTTACTTGGAAAAAAGAATAATGTAGTCTATAAAAATAGATAGGTTGATAGCATACATACTTGGGCCACATACTTTTGGAGAGAAGGTCAGCTATCTATTTATCTCTTCTTGCATGTCTTATTTAGCAATTTAAAGACATGTAGTTCCATAAATGCACCTTTGTGAAGGCATTGGACAGACTTCTCTGTGTGCTAATAAAATTTTCTATTATTTCGTGCATGTCGGTTGTGAGTGAAGAACAATGTGAATATGTTCCAATGAATAAAATAGTTTTAAGGAGCCAACATTTTTGCAATGTTCATTTGTATTCTTTTAATGATGGATAGCTTTAATAATGCACCATTTAAAAGTATCTCAAATGTGTTTCAGAATGCTCTGTCAGTGCCTGGACTGATTTAGTGTTCCTCGTGGATGGCTCATGGAGCGTGGGAAGAAATAATTTCAAGTACATTTTAGACTTTATTGTTGCTCTTGTGTCTGCTTTTGACATTGGGGAACAGAAGACAAGGGTTGGAGTCATCCAGTACAGCTCTGATACCAGGACTGAATTTAACTTAAACCAATACTACAAAAGGGATGAGCTTCTTGCTGCCATTAAAAGAATTCCTTACAAAGGTGGCAACACAATGACAGGTATGTTTTATAAATTTTATTATTGTTGAAAATAAATAAAAGACCTGCTTGGAAAAGAAAGGAAGCATTGTACAATTATCATATGGTAAATAATTTTGAAATTAATCACATAGTTTTTGACTTGGGCAAAATTGTGTTGTGCAGGGTGAATGAATATAATATTTCTTTTCATTTCAGGGGATGCCATTGATTACTTAATTAAAAATACTTTCACGGAATCTGCTGGAGCAAGAGTTGGCTTTCCTAAAGTGGCAATTATTATTACGGATGGCAAATCCCAGGACGAAGTAGAAATTCCAGCAAGAGAGCTTCGCGGTATTGGGGTTGAAGTTTTCTCTTTAGGTAGGTCAAGTTTGGTTATTTTCACTTTAGAACTTTTCAGTGCTTAATGCTGAGGAGGATGAAGGGTTGACTTCTCAGGGAAGGACATTGTTAAAGCTGTCATATTAAGCCACATCATCTTTGAGTAAAAATTCGGCTTGTCTATTTCTCTCACGTAACTCCCTTAGCATATGCATTCAGTGAGGTGGTAGTCACGTTCTTTGCCAGCCCTCTCTTTTGCGAAGAATACTGGGCCAATAGTTCTAATAAAGATCCTCCTTGTATTATCATTGAGTATTTTTTATGTTTCCTATATGATGTAATACTTGAAGAATTTAGAGGGTTCCATCCAGCTCATTCAGGGCTCTGGGAGAAAACAGGGTTATCTTTAGAGATGGCAGGGACAGATGATGGCATGGTGGGATGAGGGCCCACTTTGTCTTACTAACCACTCATTTTCATCTTTGGCTGGCCATTGACATAAATGTATAAAATGCCTTTGTCATTTGAACAGTTGCACATTTGTTATGAAGCAAAGCAGTCCTGGTTTATGACTGAATAAGAATTCGAAAATGTCTTCAGTTGTGAAAGACCGAGAAAACAAATATCTTCCCCAATTCAACACCTTTCCCTTTTCACTATATCTTTGTTATTTTGTTTTTAAGGCATTAAAGCTGCAGATGCAAGAGAACTCAAACAAATTGCCTCCACACCTTCACTAAACCATGTTTTCAACGTGGCCAACTTTGATGCAATTGTGGACATTCAGAATGAGATCATCTCCCAGGTGTGCTCAGGTGTTGATGAACAACTTGGTGAATTGGTTAGTGGAGAAGAAGGTGAGTGGATTGTTGACTTGTTGAGTGTTCCAGGTATTACCCTTTTCCATTATTTGATAGCATTTGGTTTCCATTATTGGATACCTGCTTTACAGGTATGCAGGAGGAAGAAATATGTGTTCAACCATGTCCTCCAGTGATTCTCTGTGTGTTCTCCACTGGTATTGTTTTTTAGTTACTCAACTTGTTGATATCATTTGTACTGCCCCCCCCCCCTTAGTGGAATATTAAATGATAAAATATTTCTATCACTGTAAAGTTCTTAAAAGTCTTTTTTTGATAAGTTTGACTTGCTCTTTTACTTTCATTTTGTGCATGTTGATTATCCATAATTATACCGTTCAGGTACTTGCTTAGTTGTTTTACACTCTGATTTAAACATTGACAGTCTGGGGAGACATCTATTTTAGCATTCTGCAACTTAAACTAATAACAACACTTTCCTGTTAAACTATAAAAAAATGTATTTTTCAGCATCATACTCTGCATCATGTTTTCGAAGCTTTAAGAGTATTTCAAAATCAGTCAATTTGATTGTCCCATATCTGGAAAATTTTCCCATTTTTGTAAGCTATTGTTTCTGAATACATGAGACAAAGAGAAGACATTTCATATCCATCCTCTCAGGCATTAAAAAGTCACAATTTCTATGATTGTTCTTCTCTTAGCCTGAAAATCAACAAGTGATTAAAAATAAGTTCTAGATAGCTACATCTTCAATTACATAAACTCTTTAACCTCCAAACCCCAAGTACTTTGACAGTGTTCATTGGCCTTAATTCTGTTTCAGATCTCCTCATTACTTCATGGGCTCGAATCTTTTTCTTTGCTTTAACTGCCTAATGTCTGACGTTTTTGATTGGTATTAGTACAAAATCCACCCTCCACCCCACTTTTCTCTAGTTAATCTCTTTTCCTTAGTTTTTTAGCATTCTAAGTCCTCTTTGTTTTCATTGGGATGCAGATACCAGGGCAGGCCAGACTAGGTTCTGTCGCTGTTTTAAGTACACCCTGCGCGTGGTGCAGGCCACGTCACAGGGGGTGTTCACAGTCTTCTCTCTCTTGCTGGCATTTGCCTGAGACTTCTGTTGCTGTACTTCTCTGAATTACTCAAAAGATTTGGCCAGACTTCCAGCTGGCACACCCATTGCTTCCCTCCCACGATTTCTTACTTCTTTAGACATCATTTTATGCAGTACATCTGATTACCTTTTTGAGATGATGAGTAAACTTGTACTAGTTTTATCATCTACTTCTTGCAGGCTGATGTAAAAATTAGAACTCTATTTTCAGGAAAATTGATTCCATTGACAAATGTAAAATTTAGGAGATTTGGTCTGAAGTATAGTAAAGTGCTTTATGTTTTCTGTTAAGTACAAGACCATGTTCTACATTGAGTAAGGGTAGAAATTGTTTAGATTTTAGTGTTTGTCAGTCTGCACGTTGTAAGCCATTGTTTCACCTCTCATTAGCATTATGAACCTGTTGAACTATTTTTATTACCTTGAAATAAGTAGGAATAAAACGGTTTCAAATGATTAAAACCTGTCATTTTGAACTTGTTGAATTCTTTTATTTTCTTGGCATACTATAAAGTGTCTTTTAAAGAGAAAACCTTTCTGAATAATTAAGTCGTTGATTGAACAAATATTTATAAAGTGAACAAATATTTATAAATTACCTACTTCAATATCTGAGAATAAAGGCAATGAATAAAACACCAAAACCAGAATGGAAATCTTGGCCCCAAAGAAGAAGTAGGCATAGGATGTCCTATCATCAATTTCTTCCAAGGACTTTCTTTTGCCCCTACACTCCTTAGCTTCCTGATTAAAAATCTAGCACTGAGTCTCTTTTGGTTTTCTGGATACAGGTGGAAGTGAAAGATTGGGATTGGGTGACTCTTTCTGATACATTCATGATTAATTTGAATAAGAATTGAAGGTCCAAACATGAGGACCTGATTAATAGGTTGGATCCTACTGTTTTTAATCATTGTTCTGCTTGCTACTTTTTAGTTATTGAACCTCCCTCAAATTTGGTTGCCACGGAAGTTTCATCAAAATACATTAAGCTAAGTTGGAGTCCATCTCCTAGCCCAGTGACTGGCTATAAAGTCCTTCTTATACCAATGACCGCGGGAAGCCGACAGCATGCTCTGAGTGTGGGGCCTCAGACGACCACACTTAGTGTTCGTGACCTCTCAGCAGACACAGAATACCAGATCAGTGTTTCTGCTATGAAGGGACTGACATCCAGTGAACCTGTTTCAATAATGGAGAAGACTCAGCCAATGAAAGTTCAAGTGGGTAAGTTAATAAGTGTATCACTGGGTTTGGAATATATGAAAATCCCTTTGATAGTGTCTTATTTATTCAGATTTAGTTATAAGCTGAATATTTTCAATAGTTTTAAATTAAGAAGCATGTTTACTAATAAAATAAGATTGGTGTATTTTAATGGTTAATTCGTACTTGTTGAACTTTATTTGGCTTTCTTTCTTTTTACAGAATGCTCACGTGGTGTGGATATAAAAGCGGATATTGTGTTTTTGGTTGATGGTTCCTATAGCATTGGGATTGCTAACTTCGTTAAAGTTAGAGCCTTTTTGGAAGTTCTCATAAAAAGTTTTGAGATTTCACCAAATAGGGTACAGATAAGTCTTGTCCAGTACAGTCGGGATCCTCATACTGAGTTCACTTTGGAAAAATTCACCAAAGTTGAAGATATAATTGAAGCAATAAACACTTTCCCCTACAGGGGAGGATCTACGAACACTGGGAAAGCAATGACTTATGTAAGAGAGAAAATATTTGTGCCTAGTAAAGGTTCAAGAAGCAATGTACCAAAGGTCATGATTCTTATCACGGATGGCAAATCATCAGATGCTTTCAGAGATCCTGCTATAAAACTAAGGAATGCAGATGTTGAAATCTTTGCAGTTGGTGTGAAAGATGCTGTTCGCTCAGAATTAGAAGCTATTGCCTCTCCTCCTGCTGAGACCCATGTGTTCACGGTGGAAGATTTTGATGCTTTTCAGAGGATATCTTTTGAACTCACCCAGTCCATTTGCCTTCGAATTGAGCAAGAATTGGCAGCTATAAAGAAAAAAGGTTAGTAGTCTTTGTAGAGTAAAAGTTATCTCTCTCTCTCTCTCTCTCTCTTATTTTTTTTTTTTTTACAAGGACAGAAAGAGAGTCAGAGAGAGCGATAGATAGGGACAGACAGAAACGGAGAGAGATGAGAAGCATCAATCATCAGTTTTTCGTTGCGACGCTTTAGTTGTTCATTGATTGCTTTCTCATATGTGCCTTGACCACGGGCCTTCAGCAGACTGAGTAACCCCTTGCTCGAGCCAGCGACCTTGGGTCCAAGCTGGTGAACTTTTTGCTCAAATCAGATGAGCCCACGCTCAACCTGGTGACCTTGGGGTCTCGAACCTGGGTCCTTCGCATCCCGGTCCGACGCTCTATCCACTGCACCACCACCTGGTCAGGCAGTTATCTCTTCTTGAACAGATAATTTTTGGTTTTAAAATTGTGAGTAATATGCTTTTATATATATATATATATATAAACCTTTCATGTGTTATTGAAAACTATTAAGTAAGTTTATTTAACTCTGAAACATAATTTTCTCCTAGACATTTTTGCTTTATAGAGTCATAAGATGTTTCTGATCCTAGATCTTCAAACAGGACTAGGAACCAACTTTGTCACACCTATTTATCATATCTAATTCAGTGACCATTAACTGAGTGTCTACTATGTGCTGGATGCTGAGCTAGGTCCTTTGAGTCAAGGGCAACTAAAACATAGTCTCAGACCTTTGAATTATTTTATGCACTCCCTTTCCTGGGTCATTTTTGAGTACCTTATATATGGACTTCCCTGTTCCTCTTTTTCTTTTTTATTTGTCCAATTTTTTTTTTAGTGTTTACTTACATGCCTCATCTCTTTCATCAAGCCTTTCTTAATTGTTCTAGTATTGACCACTTTCAGTTATTTGGCACTCATTTGTACTGCTTTGTTTTGTTGATAACTTCACACTCTCTTGTCTCTCCTGTTACTTTGAATCTCCTGGGAGGACAGGCTGTGTGCCTTAAACATTGTTTCTTTCTACGTTTTAGTTTAATAAATATTCTTGTGTTAGAAAAAATGTCCTAATTATTACTTAGAAATAAACTGTTTACCACCAGAGGTTAATATATGATTGCCATGGATGAATGAGAACATTTTGGTGGTTCATTTTTAGGTCTCTTACTACTTAAAATCCCAATTATGGGCAGGACCGTTGCATTACTGTTTTGTCTTAAGAAGCTCAATATTGAAATTCAATTTTAATTAGTCTTAAACAACATAACTTAGTATTACGAATGATCAAGACACATGATCAGACCTCTTTATAGGACTATGAAAAGTCTTCTTGAATGGTCATTTGAGGAATATTTACTCAGTACATTGGTCTCAATGATCACTCTCCCAAATGACTATGAGCCATTTCAGAAACACGTCATTAAGTCTAATTTTGCCTTATAGATTTAAAAATTTTGAACTATGTTCTCCTTCTTTTTTAATTAGCTTATGTGCCTCCAAGGGATCTTAGCTTTTCTGAGGTGACTTCTTACAGTTTTAAAACTAACTGGTCACCCGCTGGAGAAAATGTCTTTTCCTACCACATCACCTACAAAGAAGCTAGTGGGGACGAGGAGGTCACGGTGGTGGAGCCGGCGACGAGCACCAGTGTCATTCTCAACAACCTGAAGCCAGAGACCCTATATTTGGTCAATGTGACTGCGGAGTATGAGGACGGCTTCAGCATTCCCTTAGTCGGAGAGGAAACCACTGATGAAGGTATGATGAGGTATAATGATACTTCATTGGATGTCTGGACAGCATTTTTATTCATTCACCCATGATAGATACTTGGGTTGCTGTCACGTTTTTAGCTATTGCAAATAATGCTGCTAAGAACATAAGTGTGTAAATTTTACCAAATGTTTTAAGCCATATTTATTTAGATATATTCTCTTTGCTAGGTAGAATTGAGTACTTTCTGATCCATTTCACTATATTTGACATTTAAAAGGTATGGAAGAACCTGGCTAGGAGAACTGTTAGCAGACAGCTAATTTTTAAGATAAATATAATGAATATTACAAGAGATAGCGGTTGTTTCTCTCTATTGCTATTGGGGATAGGAGAAGAGGTGGAAACAGCACAGTTGAGGAATTTAAGTAGTTCCAAAGAACTATTTGCTGATTGGAAGGAATATGTTGGCACACCTTGCTGATAAAAGCTGGAGGATATTTTTTCTCTGAAATATTTTTCAAATAAGATTGATGTTTTTCTTTTGTGAGTGATTTAGGTATATTTTTACCTGAAGACCAGCAAATATAACAAATAGCCTAAGGTGTCTTGTGATTTTTGTGATTATATAGCCTGGAAGTCCATCCTTAGACATTTGTGACTTTCTGATGATTTCTCTGTAGTGTCTATATTACTCCTTCATAACCTGGCCTCGTTCTTCAGTACTTTGAGACAGGGATGGGAAAATGATTGAAGAAGGAATTTTAGTTGAAAGGGTTTTTGAGTAGAGGTAACAACAGTCCTATACACTCTAGGTTCTGATCATTGAACAGTAGACTTTGATAATGCCTTTCCAGTCCTATTTGTCTGTAGTGATATCTGAGATTTGAATTTTCTTTAGTCTGTAAAGAAATTTCTGATGTAATACCTTTATTAAGTTAGCAATTATTGAGCTCCTGACTGGTGTCAGATACTATGAAAATTGATTTCCACGGGTTATCTCATTTAACCACTTCAATAATCCGATTAAGTAGTCACATTTTCACTGTGGGGTAATCAGAGGTTCAGAATAACACATCTATTAAGCTTCAGAGTCAGTGTTCAAACCCATCAGTTTATCTGCCTCATTTTGGGGAACTAATTTAGTCATTTTCTTTGTCATTTAAATTAATTATGGCACTAGTCTGCCAACAGCCATTTCTTTCTTTTCTTGAGAGGTATAATTTCTCCGTATGCGTTGGGTCTTTAGGTACATTTCTAATTATGTGTGAATGCATGCAGGCATGTTGCACTGTGATTTTGCCCCAGTGGATTGAGAAGACAATAACCTTTAATTCACTTCCTGAATGTGTGGTCCATGTGGACAATTTTCCCACTAAATAAATAGACCACAATACAATCAACAGTTCAAATGCAATAGAGATGCTTACCTGAATTCTATGTATTCTTATTGATTAATGTCACCTTGTTAAATTTAATTTTCTAAATTAAAAAATAAAAATAAATAGGCCATTTAAACATGGTTACTAACCGCAAAGCAAAATGATGTTCTCAGGGTTTAATCAAAATTTCATTTAAGTCTGTGAGTCCATGGATGTTACCTACATAGCTATTTAACCTCAAGATTTAGCTCTAACTAGCATTCACTAAGTACCTACAAAGTGTTCGGTCCTACATATACATGGTCTCCACCTCCACATCAAATGACTGTACAGGTAAAAGTTAGTTGTGGGACTGATTGGGTAAGACAGTTTATTCACATGGTAATGTGGTAGGCCTGGGTATTAGGTATTATTTTCCTACTTTCCTGAGAAAATCTGGTAAGAGAAGTGAAAGCCGTGGTTACTTATATTTGAAAAAACAAATTGTTTTTATTTTTGAATTTTATGTCAATATGAATCTACCATTTTATAAAGTATTTATGATTCGAAAAGTTTACTATTGTATATAACTCTTTATTTGATTAAAAAGTTAATAATACTTAGTCTGTTTCTGGATATTGTATTTGTTTGCTGTTTCAGAGTGTAGTTAATGTCTGGCTAAATGAATGCAGTAACCAGGATGTTTGTTAAAAAACTGTTCATGGGTTTGTTTACAGCAATGCCATTGTTTAGTGATCACAAAAGCTAGTTTTATATTTTTCATATACAATCAGTCAACTTCTTTTCTTTTTTAATTTCAGTAAAAGGAGCACCTCGAAACCTGAAAGTGACAGACGAGACTACAGATAGCTTTAAAATTACCTGGACTCAAGCTCCAGGGAGAGTTTTAAGGTACCGAATTAAATATAGACCAGTTGCTGGTGGAGAGAGCAAAGAAGTGACCACTCCAGCCAACCAAAGAAGGAGAACCTTGGAGAACCTGACTCCAGACACAAAATATGAAGTCTCTGTAACTCCCGTGTATTTCTCAGGACCTGGTTCTCCATTGACTGGGAATGCAGCCACTGAAGAAGGTAGAGGAAATAGGCTGACTGTATGGTAACAACTAAAAACTTAGAATGAAAGAGAGACTTTGACAACTCTCCAGATACTACAAGCCCTGAGGCACTTGGTCTCCATTATCTGAGTATTTTAGGCTGTAGTTCTTTTAGACTTGAGTTACTCAAAGTTTTGGCTTACTCATGATAGCATTTATTTGTGTCAATAGAACTCACGTGCATGGTATGGCCTAAATATTCCTTTAAAAATATTATTAACTATTTTAATATAAATTTAAGGATTACTAGGGATTAAAAATCAAACTGCTATACACAATTGAGACAGATTATTTATTACTTCTTCAGAAATACTTAAAAATTTTAACTTATTTTTACTTAAATGATGTGGTTTGGATCCCAGGATAGATTCTGATATTTGTGGCCATTTATTAATATTTAATATTATTAATTGAGAAAAATTAAAACATTCATAATTTTTATTTTATTCCGCCCCCCCTTTTTTTTAGAGAAAGAGAGACAGACAGACAGGGACAGACTGACAGGAAGGGAGAGAGATGAGAAGCATCAACTCATAGTTGTGGCACCTTAGTTGTTCATTGATTGCTTTCTCATATGTGCCTTGACTGGGGGGCTCCAGCCAAGCCAGTGATCTTGGGCTCAAGTCAGTGACCTTGGGGTCATGTTAATGATTTCATGCTTAAGCTGGCAACCTCAGGGTTTTGAACCTGGGTTCTCAGCATCTCAGGCTGATGCTTTATCCGCTGTGCTACCACCTGGTCAGGTTATTCCTTGTTTTTAAAATTTTTTAAATATAACAATAATAAGAACATATTAGCAATAATGAACTGTTGGCTAATAAATAATTAGAATTGCCATGTTCTCACACAGGATAGGAATTTAATTTTACACACATATATGCATATGAAATAACAAAGTGTTTTCAAGTCATTTTTTTAATGAGTTTCAATTTTTTTTTTTAATGAAGTTAGAGGGAACCCAAGAGACTTAAGAGTTTCTGACCCTACCACATCAACTATGAAATTATCTTGGAGTGCGGCACCAGGAAAAGTGAAACAGTATCTGATCACGTCCACCCCGGTGGCAGGAGGTGAAACTCAAGAGGTCACTGTGAGGGGAGATACAACCAATGCTGTGCTGAGAGGACTAAAGGAAGGGACAAGGTACACCTTATCTGTGACGGCCTTGTATGCTTCTGGGGCTGGCGAGGCCCTTTTCGGAGAAGGAACAACGCTAGAAGGTAATTACTGTCATAATTTATAGAAACCCCTCATCTTGTCTGTGATTGCATTTAGGAAGCTTAAAATGTTTCCAGTGAATGAAATATAGAAATGTGCAGTCCTTTTTCTTCAAAGAAATTTGAATGGAAAAATAAGTAATCGTAAAACTCTCTCTTATTCAGAGATGGGGAATATAAGGGACTGAGAAAATTTAACTTGATTAGGAAGAAGTATATTGGGGAGCTGAGTGCAATGTGTCTGGTATGCCATGGGTAGGTTAACTGGAGAGTAGGTATGTGACACTCAGAGTAGGAAGGCAGTTGGGGAAACATTTGTGGATGAAGAGAGTTTGAATGGCCCAAGGTCACACAGCTGCTTCTGTTGCCCAGCGGCAGATAGGAGCCCTTTTCTTACTCTGTTTCTTCTCATTCACAATGCAGGAAAGCATTCATAATTGCTTGAGATATTTGGAAATCCAAGTTTCTGTGTTTGTTTTTCAACTGACCTCTAAAATTCAGTTATGTGTTAGAAGTGGAGAGTTCCTGCAGCGCTGATACAGTGCTGATGCAGCATTGATGCTGTGCCGATGCTATACTGATGCAGTGTTGATGCAGTGCCGATGCTATACTGATGCAGCGCTGATGCAGAGCTGATGCGGTACTGATGCAGTGCTGATGCAGTGACGATGCAGTGTTGATGCAGCGCTGATGCAGTACTGATGCAGCGTTGATGCAGTGCTGATGCGGTACTGATGCAGTGCAGATGCAGTGTTGATGTAGCGCTGATGCAGCATTGATGCAGTGCTGATGCGGTACTGATGCAGTGCAGATGCAGTGTTGATGCAGCGCTGATGCAGCGTTGATGCAGTGCTGATGCGGTAATGATGCAGTGTTGATGCAGTGCTGATGCTATACTGATGCAGTGCTGATGCAGTGCTGATGCAGCGCTGATGCAGCGTTGATGCAGTACTGATGCAGTGCAGATGCATCGCTTGGGAAGAACCATCAACAAGACTGGGGCAGTTTCCTTGGCTCTCTAGGGCAAATTGTCAGAAGGCTTCGTATCTTTTAGGATCTTTTGAAATGTAATGGCAGCTTAGTTTAGAATGAACTCACCACAACTACAAAGTTAAGTCATGTAAGAGAGAGAAAATATAAATTTAACTTAACCACAAAGAGAGTGGAATATAATGTTAAAAAGAAATATCAGAGGATGATTACAATGATGAGTCAGTTCCATAGTTGGAGGCCTGAATGGAAAAGCAGGCACAGCTTGCTTTCCTGTCATCACTGTCTTTTAGATGACTTACTCGAGGTGGTTATAGGAAAAAAAAAATCTAAAGTGTCTTTTGTGATGTGAAAGCATGGTGACAATTGGAAAAATATCCATCAGGTTTGATGGATCCAGGAGTTTGGAGCATTGTAGATGTTTTAATCAACAGGGAGAAGGCCTACGGTAGGCGGTGTTGGTTAAAGATTCAAGACTTAGTCAAGAATTAAAAAAAATTAACAAAAATATTTTCTAATGAAAATTTTCTCTGTAATAGTGAATAAAAGGGTTTAACTCCAATAGCCCATGAAATTTGTTTTTAGAAGAGGATTTAAATACAAGATTAAACACTTGTGTGTAAAAGTAAAGTCCTGGTTTGGCTCCTTAGCCATGTGACCTTGAAATAATTTCTTAACCTCATTGAGCCTCATTTTACCCATCTATAAAGAGGGTATGATCATTGTTACCCTTTCCTACCACACCTATGGAGAGATGGGAGAATGCAAGTGACTCTCTTTAGGAACTGTAAAATACTATATGTATATACATTTATCAAGAAGAAATAACATTAATTTTGGAAACTGATATCTAATAATTTTGTAAATATTTCAGAGCTATTGAGTGATTATACTAAGGTTTTGAAAATAATACAAGTTAGAAATAAAAATTGGCTTAATTACAGAGATATAATCCAAACAATAAAAGTATGTGATCTTTATATCTGGAGCAACATCCAGAATTTTTGAGAAGTTGGTCCTTTTCTTTTGACCTTTTGAAGTTCTCTTTCTCATGTGTTTTCTGGAGGCTTTTAACATAAATTATTCATAAGATTTTTTAAAGGATAAACTTTCAACCTTTTCTTTTTTACAAAACAGTTGTAGTTTAATTATATTTGTGCAAATTTCTCCCTTATAAGGAATATCTTGGAAATATTTAATAGTTTTAAATTTGTTTGTAACTTTTAATCTTTTGATATTCTTCTGCATTTTCTTACTTTAAAATATATATTTATATTCAGCCAAAATCTTCTTCTTTTTTTTCCCTCATTTTTCCGAAGCTGGAAACAGGGAGGCAGTCAGACAGACTCCCGCATGCGCCCGAACGGGATCCACCCGGCATGCCCACCAGGGGGCGATGCTCTGCCTCTCTGGGGCGTCAGTCTGTCGCATCCAGAGCCATTCTAGCGCCTGAGGCAGAGGCCACAGAGCCATCCCCAGCACCCGGGCCATCTTTGCTCCACTGGAGCCCTGGCTGCGGGAGGGGAAGAGAGAGACAGAGAGGAAGGAGAGGGGGAGGGGTGGAGAAGCAGATGGGCGCTTCTCCTGTGTGCCCTGGCCGGGAATTGAACCCGGGACTCCTGCACGCCAGGCCGACACTCTACCGCTGAGCCAACCGGCCAGGGCCCAAAATCTTCTTAATCCTAAAAATTATGGCATTTTTGCTAAGAATAATACATGAACAACTTTAGAAAACAAAATGCACATTTTAATTTAACAGCAGACACATTCTGCTGGGCTGTGATTTTTCTAGGCTAGGGGTGTAGTTAAATTGTTTATACTATTATAGCTTTGTACAATTGGTGTAGAAAATTTACCAACTTGTAAGCATGTGTGAGTATGTGCTCGGGCATGTATTTGATCAAAATTATCTCTAAGGGAGATACACGAGTAGCAAAATAAAATTTAAAAATTATTCTTTTTCATTTCCTGAGGAGACAAGCCAGATGATTTGCAAGTTTTCTTGAAAAATATAGTTAATTCATAACTAAATTGCCAAAATAAAATTTTTTTTTTTATTTACACCAAACTCTTTACTGTGGTGAAGGATTACATTAAATGCTGCCAGCTTGATTTTATTAACATATTTATCCCATTGCATTATGTGTGGTAAACTTGAAAATATGTGAAAGCATAGTTGTGTCTAAATTAAAATAATAGAATATTTTTGCCCCTGGTTATTCCATTTCATTTTATTATATTAACCCAGCCAAATCCACATACCATATACAGGAATAGGATATGATGGTAAATGCAGGAGATGGAAAGCCCAGAAGCAAAGCCAGGCAACTGCTCTTGAGGGCTGCTGTTTTTCCCATCTGCTTCTCTCTCGGGACAGGAGGTGGTAAGAGCCTACCTTGAAGGAATGTTTCTTTCGTCCAGAGGCGTGGATTAGCGCGCAAGAACGTTCTATAGGTTGAAAATTTTATAGATTGCCTGAAGTGCATTCTATTCAATTCAGAAAGAATTACCAAAAATATTTAGTGTGGTCTACAACCATTCTTAGCTTGAATCTGTTCCCTAGTCCTTTCCTGAAATGCAGCCAATGATCAGAAAATTTCCTTGTCTCTGGAAGAGAGATTTATTAGCATTGGCATTGGGGAAGCTCATGGTTGGCTTTAGTACTGTATGAAATAGAATCACAAAGGCAGAGTTTATTACTATTTCAGATCCAAACTTCAGAGGAATCTGAGCACAAACCATTAAGTTTGATTTACATTGTTTTTATTTTTTTCTCCTTCTGTTGTTGTCAAAGTAGATTTAATATGCTTACTAAAACACTGTTGTGGACATAAACACATCTTTAAGTTTGGTAGAATTTTCACTTGTCACTGTTAGTGTGGAGAGAGAGAAAGGAAAACCTGCTCTTATAAACCTTGAAATGAACAATGCCCATTTTAATTCAGAGTTTTACCATAAATGAATGAAAATTTCAGTTTAGGTATAGTAGGTTTTTTTTGTTTGTTTGTTTTGTTTTGTTTTTTGAGTGTTATTTTCTGGCTATGGAAAGAAGACTTTTCAGAATTTTCTTTGTTTCAGTTGCTATAGCAACCTGCCAATGTCCCAGACATGAATGGCTTCCTGTACATCACACCAGGCTAACTCAGCTGACATTTTGTTACAATGAGGGTTTTAGGGTACATCAAGGAATTCCTCTGCATGCTGTTGAGTAACATGTGGCCTCTCCAAGAGGTACTAAACAAGGTCTCTATGTTTTCCTAGATTTACTGCTATCTCTTAACTTGAACAAAAAATATTACACTCTGGGTAAAACTACTCTGACATTTCCAGGGAACTAGCACAATCACTGAACAGTAATTCATATTTCCTTTTTTTACCAATTAATGGCTAATCAGAGAAAAATCTAAATCAAATTGGAGAAGTAACCAATGTGGAGGAAGTCTCACAGGCTGTGAGGCTGAAGGGTGATTTAATAGTTAAGAGGTTTTTAGGCACTATGTACTGCCCTGGCTGGATAGCTCATTTGGTTAGAGCAGTGGTTTCAATCAGAAATTTCGTACCCTTCTGTAATCTTCATACAACATCAGGGTGGTTAACTCTTTTACAGACAGGCACAAAATTTCTGGCAGGCCAAAGATTGAAAAACACTGGGTTAGAGCATCGTCCAGAGACAGAACGGTTGTGGGTTTGATCCCCAATCAGGGCACATACAGGACCAGGGCGCTGTTTCTCTCTCTTTCTCTCCTTTCCTCTCTCTCTAAAATCAATAAATTATAATTTGCTTATAAGTAATTAAACTCAGTTTTCAATACTGAACTTTGTCCTTTAGAAAAGTAACTCTAATTCATTGGTTGTACATCAACTGTGTTTCCACATAAACATCATCCAGAAGCAGGGCTTTTGTATTCTGCTATGGAAAGTTGGATGACTTCTGAGTTGAGCTCTAACGGAAAAGACAAATTGATTTAGAAGAGGGTTTACATTACATTTTCAATTTAACTTCTATTTTTGAAAGTGGTATGTGAAATTCAATGAAAGCTGACTGGAACAATCTATAAGATGAAATATAGTTTCAGTTCATTATGATTAATTTTTCAGTTATCATTATTGGCTAATTTGTATTATAATTATATTTGAATTGGATGACGATTTGCTTTTCAGAAAGCAAATGGAAAAGGGCTAAGAAAATGTAGGAAAGTTACTTCAATAAGGCATTAGTTCTTTGGCTTCCTACATGGAAAAAAGTAGAAATCAACCTCTGTGGATGTTCAGACCATGAGAAATGCACCTGTCTAAATTACTCCCCACAGCAGCAGCACGGTGATGTGTGCAAGCAGGCACGAAAAATGCCTTTTGAACTAATGTTAATTCACTTTATAATCAAAGTACAAATGCTGGGTATCAAAATTTCAAAAACTGATGAATCTTGTATGTTTAAATTTATAAGAGAAAACCATTGTTTTTCCTTATTCCTATATGGGTACTAAGCTGGGGAGAATAGGGTAGAAGGGAAAACTATCAAGGAGAAATCAAAGGAATAAAGACGAAGGCATACCGTCAGTGTAGAGCAGGGGTCCCCAAACTTTTTACACAGGGGGCCAGTTCACTGTCCCTCAGACCTTTGGAGGGCCGCCACATATAGTGCTCCTCTCACTGACCACCAATGAAAGAGGTGCCCCTTCTGGAAGTGCGGGCGGGGGGGGAGGCAGATAAATGGCCTCAGGGGGTCACATGCGGCCCAAGGGCCGTAGTTTGGGGATGCCTGGTGTAGAGGATGACTTCTGTAAAACTAGTGCCACGAATTCTATTATTAGAGGTAAAAGTAATATATAAAGCACAGGCACATAGTTTAGAATCATAAAATTAAATATTACCGAAAACAATGTGACCGGTAAAAAGCCTGAACAAACCAAAACATCACAGAACAATGCTGGTAAATCTTGGGGCAGAGGAAAAGGAAGGAGCCTTTGCTAGAGCAGAAGTGGATCCAGGTTTGGGGAAAAGTAATGACAAAGTGGCAGGATGTCTACGAGGGCTGGTTTCTGTTGACTGCCACCACTGCTCTGCCCTTCCTTTTTGAGGACAGTAGTCTTCTCTGGAGAGAGGCTACAGACTGGTCCTGTGGCGCCCTTCCTTTCTTATTCCTCTCCCTTTCCTCTGCCTTCCCAGGTACTCTAGAAAGAGATGCTCCCAAACCCAGTCTAATGAAAACAAGACAAATCATCTCTTCCCGTAGTTATTGATGTTTGAAATTTCTTAGACTGGGGACAAAACTTACAATTCAATATGTTAAACCAAACCAAATGCTTTGCTGGATAATACTTAGATTGAACATCTTTCACAGGAAAATGTGATCAACTCTTGAAAAAGAAGCATACAGGTTCAGGCAAAAGTAAATTTACAGGTGATCACATGAGAAATAATGCAATAATTAATAAATAGCAATAGAAGAATAAAGTCTTGTGTTTCACATACGCACCACTATAAACCTACTTTTACCCACCACTGTGTATGGAGAACCATTTCCTTTTGAGACAGGATGAGAGGGAAGAGAGAGTTGGTGAGCTTCCCACATATGTTTGGGATGGAAAGGGTATGATGAGAAGCTTCAGTCAACTTCTTAATGCTTTCTGGGTCAATGTTTAGCTTACTCCCCTACCTGAAGGGCGATTTGTTGTGCATGGTCATAGACCCATACAATACAAACCTTCAAGCAGTCCTACACAGCATCACCATGTCCAACAATGTTGACCAGTTTTGCTTTCACCACACGTCTTTATTTTGAAGGAGCCTCATTTCAGAGTAAAAGCAAGTGTGAGAGTTTCTGCCCACACTGATCAAGCACACTTCCAAATAAATGTCTCTCTAGGCCTCAGAGAGGAGTAACAGAAAGAAAGGAAAAGAAAGAAATGAGAAAAGAATAAATAGTTGTGGATGAATTACAACCACAGAGGAGATTTAGAAAGCATCAATGCTTGGGCCTATTTACAGATATTCCAATTTCATTCATTTGAGCATGGCCTAGTCTTTGGCTCTCCAGGCAAGTCTGTGTATCTGATGAAGTCCAGTCCAGTTATTTTGTTCTGAGGACCCCGGCGCCCCAGGAGGTGACAGAGCCTGTTGGTCTGCTCAGCTGCTTTCATATCTAGTTTCAAGACCAGCTTGGCCACTTGGCAGCCTGCCAATGAAATTAGAGGGTGTAATCCAAGCCAAGATTTCATTTTTAAAAACTTCAGGGGTTATAGGTCTGATAAAGTTTACTGTCATAAATATATCATCTTCTCAAAATTCTTGGGTGTCACACAACAGCTGGAATATTCAACCTTCCCACTTTTTTTTTTTTTTTCAGAAAAAGATGTTTGGGTGTGTTTGACCATAGCATAAACTCAATGTTTAGCAGTATTCTTATCAAACTGTCTGACACCAAAGGAAACCTTTGAGGTGCTTTATCATTTCAATCTTGGCTATTGGATGGAGTGGTCTTTCTTCTTCCCTTGGATTTCATATTTCTTTGTCACTAACATGGATTTTATAATGCCAGTGCCTGCAAATAATGTCTTTATGTGACACACATAGAAATGATAGTTTTCGAGGATATTTTCTCTGAAATTAAGAACTTAGTATGTGCTTGACTTGGTGCTGTTAGCCATAAATTAGAACTCAGGAATATCTTTTAGTTAATATTTATTTATTTATTTATTTTTTTGAAGCTGGAAACAGAGAGAGACAGTCAGACAGACTCCCGCATGCGCCCGACCGGGATCCACCCGGCACGCCCACCAGGGGCGACGCTCTGCCCACCAGGGGGCGATGCTCTGCCCCTCCGGAGCGTCGCTCTGCCACGACCAGAGCCACTCTAGCGCCTGGGGCAGAGGCCAAGGAGCCATCCCCAGCGCCCGGGCCATCTTTGCTCCAATGGAGCCTTGGCTGCGGGAGGGGAAGAGAGAGACAGAGAGGAAAGAGGGGGGGGTGGGGGGTGGAGAAGCAAATGGGCGCTTCTCCTATGTGCCCTGGCCGGGAATCGAACCCGGGTCCCCCACACGCCAGGCAGATGCTCTACCGCTGAGCCAACCGGCCAGGGCCTAATATTTAATTTGTATCTTAAAAGCTGCTTTTATAGATTCTATTCGGGATATTGATAAACCTTACAAAGGTCTTTATTGCAGTTTAACTAGTATTTTTTTGTAGCTTGAGAATTTTAAATAATTGATTAAAATCCATGGGAATATGTCTAGTGATCTAGATTATTTTGTATTCCAGAAATATCTTTTTGAGTGTATTTTTACTGCAAACACAATTCTTTTCTTATTATTTTCTTACTGTGACATCATTAGCCTGTGTTTGTGAAATTGATGTTTGTTGTCATGGAAATAAACAATGCCACAAATTCAGTGCTGTAGAAAATAGGGAGAAAAAAAAGGCTGAGAAACACAATCTTTGGGAAGATTAGAAACTGGAATTATTGCTAGCAAATTACTTCATTGATAACTTGGAAGATAATTCCCACATTCTAGCTAACTTTATTTGTCATATACTTTTTGGAATATCATTCATACAGCTTTTTTAAAAAGATTTTATTTTTATTGATTTTACAGAGGGAGGAGAGAGAAAGGTGTGTGGGGGGTGAGAAATATCAACTCATAGTTGCTTTACTTTAGTTGTTCGTTGATTGTTTGTCCTTGACTGGGGAAAGCCCAGGGTTTCAAACCAGTGACCTAAGCATTCCAGGTGGACACTTTATTCACTGTGCCACCACAGACCAGGCCATTCATACAATTTTAACTCGTTAAAATTCAAAGTCCGTTTTAAGTACAATTATTTTACAACAGCTGTTTCTAACTGCAATATAAGAAAGTTAGGAGAGACTCATAAAAAAAATCTGAATCTCCAGCCAACACGAGCTTAAATACCACTGGTGGGGATATCAATGATTAAAAAGCAAAAACAAAAGCAACACCTAAATCAAACCAAATAAAAAGTTTGTTTATATTTTGGTAAGTAGAGAAAATATAAAGATGTATGGCCATTTAAGTAGCAAAGACAGGTAAAGAAGACCTCTAGATGAAATTGGCCTCAAGTACTAAGGGAAGAAAGTCAACATGTTCTTAAAATAAGTATTCTTGGTTACAATGAAATATGTAACTAATTTTCCTCAAGAGATGAAATGCAGTGTCAGCAGTTCAAGCTATTTATAATGGAGTTAGAATTTTCCACTTGCACTTGGGGTCTGGTAGGGTGCCCAGCTTCTGTTTTATTTATTTTCCCCCTCTAAAGTCTACCACTGGTTTTTGTTCACCCAGATTTCTTTTCATTTATTGTTATCTTTATTTTTGTGCTGAAATTTAATTGTTTAATTATGAGTATTCTTGAAATATTCATTTTTATTCTTTGCTTTAAGTAAAATAATAGCCTTCAAAATTCTTGTAACAGCATTATATATCGTTTGCTTGAATATATAATTACTGGTAGAATGTATGCTATAGAAGTAGGTCATTTTATGTCATACTGTGGCATAAACCCTAGCAAAGGTAGCCAATATAAAGTAACCTGTATATTTAACTTACATTTAAATTATGGAAAGTGAGGGTTTTATTGGAAGACATCTATACCTCTTATTAAGTTGAGGTTTCCGAATTTTTCCGTTTGGGTTATATTTTTTTTAATGAAAGAACCAAAATTTAGTAGCAGACATTTTTGATCAGCTAGAACAAGTGGTGTTTTATTCTGATGACTAATCACTTTTAAGTTTTCCAGAAGAATTGGTGGTTTTAGTTTCATTAGGGGTAAGCTGTGTTGAAGGTTTACACTTCTACTTTTTTAACAATATGAACGAATAGTTTCCACCAAACAATGATTGTTGGAATTAAGATTTGTGATATGAAATTGTTGAAGTTATTGTAAATCATACACTGAAACTGAACTTCATCAAATCAGATTAGAGAGGAAGAGATGATGGTAAAGAAATAAAGCTCTTTGTGAACAATGGGCTATGTCATTAGGTGGGCTGACCTGTGGTAAAGTTTTCTATTTTAGATGCATTGTTTTCCTTGGAACACTTTTCTCTTAGGCATATATTCTTTCATATTTGCTTGTCACCTTTGTCCTGAAAGACCTTACCATCTGACAGGACAGATGGGGGGCAGGGTAATATGTAAGAAGCAGATATAATCTCAAACTTTATTCCATCAATCTATTCCACTAACGGAACAGGACAGTCAGCTCAGAAAGGAGAAATGACCAACTGTAGGCAGTTTGAGTTTAGGTCCTGAAAATTAAGATGTCTACTAGGATAAAGGACTATTCATATGTCTAGTAGACATTAAAAAAATTATTTTCTTTTAATTTGTGTTCTAGAACGTGGTTCAGCTCGGGATTTAGTTACTAAAGATATCACTAACACGTCAATTGGGGCTTATTGGACATCTGCTCCTGGAATGGTTCGTGGTTACAGGGTCTCGTGGAAATCACTTTACGATGATGTTGAGGCTGGAGAGAAAAGTCTTCCTGAAGATGCCATTCATACCGTGATAGAAAATCTGCAGCCGGAGACCAAATACAAACTTTCAGTATTTGCAGTTTACAGCAGTGGAGAAGGAGAACCTTTGACCGGAGAAGCCACAACTGAATGTAGGTAACATCATAAGTGTGCTTGGTGTGTGTTGATGCTATACCTAATAGCTACCAGCTTAAGCAACATGAAGTTGAACCGCTTGCATTTCTTTTTTCTTTGTATGATCACTGAGGACTGAAAAATAAAGATCTTTAGAGAATGTGGTTTAAATTCAGATTCATTTAGTACCTAAAATTTATATCAAACTTTGAAATTTTGAATTCCTTTTAATTACTATATTTCTCTCTCCCCATTCCCATCCCCCTCTCTCTTGCTCTCTCTCTTCTGCTGGGATGATTAACTAGATAAGAAACTCAACTAATAGAAAGATCAGGAGCTATGGTGAGAGAGAGAATTGGGACACACTTGTAGCTACATGACCTTGGGCAAGTTACTTAACCTTTTTTGAGCCTCATTTTCTAATCTGTAGAATGCAGCCTTTTAAGAGTTGTCCAGAGGATTAAATGAAATAGCAATTTTCAGAGCACCAAGCAGTGCGTAGCCACTTAGCGATGATTGATAGATAAATGATAGAAGCTATTGAGACTATGATTATCATACAACCAAGACTAATTTTAGAGTCTTTATTTCTACTGTAGTTTGTAAGTTTAAATCAAAAGTTCACTCAGATTTCTGGTGGATCTGATTTACCTTAACCTCATTAATATTCTTTCTTGTGAATAATTTGGAAAGACGTGCCATCATTTATTATCAGCTGGCTGGTGAAATATGTGTCCACATTTCTTAATTCTCTTTCCTTAAAGAGTCATTTGTTAATTATGGGATTTCTTAAAATTTATAGGAAAAGTTTTGGAAAAATTTTAGGAAAAGATGAAAGAATGGGGATTCTAACATTTCCTTTTATTGGAAAAAAAGTAGAGGAATTGGGTGATTTTTCTGGTGAAGAGGAAGTTCATTTAAGTCCTATATCTTGATTTTAAGGTACTTTTAAAATCTTTTAGTCTGCAGTGTCTGAAGAATTAATCTTTTTTAAATCACTGGCAAACTCATTTTGCTATATCTAAGCTTAAATTTGTGTCTAAATTAATATTTTTAAAAAATCAATCTCCTTTTTAGGAAATTTAAGTAAATGAAAAAGCATATTTCTCAGTCATTCACATGATTGCTTTGTATATCAGTAAATGAAATCTTGTGATTGAATATTTTGGCTGATGTTGTTTAAGAACCTGGCAGAAATTTATTTCTATTTCTGGCAGGAATTTATTTGTTGTAAAGGGAAGCCATGTTGTAAACTTAGGCCAGAGACAACACATAAAGCTAACTATATTTGTTGTAGTAAAAGTACAATTTATGTGGCCGAGCATATATTCAAGCAAATGTATTAAAAGGGAATGAATTTTTTAAAGCTCTTCTCCATTGTGTCTTCTTCCCAAAAAACTGATTTTTCAGTTATTTATTTAGGATTGAAAGTCTCCACAAGGGATATGCTTTAGCCAAAAGCAAATATGGTAACAGAAATCCTATATAATCTTTCATCTCTAAGAAGCTGAGCATCTAGGAAATTTTTCACTTTTTCTTGGCTAATTGATTTTAAAGTAGGGGTATGAGGAAGGCTTTTTAAAAACTAGGAGCAGACTAGGCAAGACTGAAACATACATTTTATAGAGTATTTGCAAACTGCTTTAACATCTAAGCAAATATGAGAGAAGCCAGGAACTTTTGTTTATTGTTTTGCTTAGCTCTCTTTGTGGCAAGGGAAGCAGTTTAGAAAGTACTTTTGGAAATCTGAGTCAGATGTGCTGTCTAGGAGGTGGATACATCCTGAAGTGTGGGTAACTGGGCAGAGTCTCTAGGTCATGCTCATGGAGTTTCTTATAAACTTCCCAGGGCTTTGGAAATACTTTCAGGATTGCTTTCAACTCAGAGACATGGTATGCAGGCTGTTGACAGAATAAAATCCATGCATTGTGGCTGGAAAGCCATCAGATAAGAAACTTTCTATTGGCCCTCCAGTCTGTAGCAGCTGGTTTAGCAGAGGTAAAGTGGTTGTTGAGAAGCTCCTTCTGAGAGTTACTGATACAAGGGAAGAACTAACAATGTGAGTGCGACAGCATTTTGTAGCATGTGGTATATCTATCAATGAATTAATAATTTTATTTTTATTTATGGGAAGCCAACAAAGCTTTTTTTTATTTATCCCCCAAATCCTATTTTATATTAAACCTAGGATGAGGTATATTCTACTTGAACTTCAGTTCCTTCATTTTAAAGAATTAATTAAAAGTCAAGACTATAATTGAGATCTTTGAAGCATTTCAAGGTATGAAGTACAATATTTGACTGTTATTAACATTTAAATTACAAGATATTTTCAAATTTGAGATTCTGTTCTTTTGAGAACACAAGATTTAAAAGTCTATTTTCCTTAATTTTGAGTTGTGTAAAATTTGTGTTAGACTTTTTTTATAAAAATATTTTGTTCTATTGAATAAAAATTCAGTAGAAACAGAAGTCAGAAAAGATATTTTAGCACAACCCTTTCTAGAAAAAAACAACTGTGTTAAAATTTGTAATTATAACCCAAATAGGTTGTCTATATACCATTCTTTCCCATACCATTTTCAAAATCCTATGTAAGGTCTTTACATTTTTTTGAAAATGTTTTTTCTTTTAATAGTTCACTTACGTGGAAATACTAATAGACAATTAAGAATTAAGCTGAGTAAATTTTAATATTTCCAGAAATTAATAAACTTGGCTGACAAATCTCTTAGTTTCTTTAAACTCTATAACAAAAAATTGCAACTAATTTACTCCTAGTTGAAATTACACTTTTGCATCTCTCAGAAATATAACTCACAACCATTGAATTTTTTAACCTATTTTATAATTCTTATCTTTGTCCTCTATACATAATGTATCTTTTATTTATATGTCTGCCTTCAAGGTTTTCTTTTTTATTGCTGATTTTAAGCAATTTGCTCATGATGTGGGTTGATGTCATTTTCTTTATGTTTTTTTGTGCCTAGGATTCATTGAGCTACTTGGATCTATGGATTTATAGTTTTATAGAATTTGAAATTATTTAGAATGGTATTTCTTAAAATATTTTACTTCTTATGCCCTCATCCTCTTTAGGTACTCCAATTATACATGCATTAGTCTGCTTAAAATTATCACACAGCTCACTCTTGTGCTGTTCTTACAACGCTTTTTTTTATGTTATATTTGATAAGTTTCTATTATTATGCCATCAAGTACACTAATCTTACTTTTGCAATTTCTATTCCACTGTAATGCTATCTTATTTGAGTCTCTTTTATATGTTCTATGTCTTTACTTAACGTGCTTAATATTTCCTCAACCATCATTAATATATGAAATATAGTTATAATAGCTGTTTTAATGTCCCTTTTGAATAATTCGGTCATGTGTGTCATTTCTAGTTCTGTTTTTATTGATTGATTTTTGTTCTTATTATGGGTTTTCTTAGCCCCCAAATACCATCAACTGTTGGATTAAACAACAGAATATTATTTTCTCATGGTTATGGAGGCTGGAAGTCCAAGATGAAAGTTTGGTCAGAATTTTGTTTCTGGTGAGAGTTCTCTTCCCGGCTTGCAGATTGACATCTTCTTGCTATGTCTATACATGGTCTTTTTTTTTTTTTTTTTGGTCTGTGCCTAAAGAGAGTGCTGAGAGCTCTAGTGTCTCCTTTTTTTTCTTTCAAGGATTTTATTCCCACCAGAGTAGGACCCTACTGTTATGGCCTCATTTAAGCCTAATTACTGCCCCAAAGGTCCTATCTCTAAATATCATCCATTGGAGGTTATGGCTTTGATATATAAATTTTGAGGAGGCACAATCATTTTGTCCATACATGTGTCCTATTTTTTTTCCTTATTTGCATACCTGGAAAGTTTTATTTGATGCTGGACATGGTGAATTTTACTTTGTTGGGTGCTGCCACTTTTATATTCTTAAAACATCCTTAAGTTTTATTCTGGATGCAGTTAAGTTACTTGGAATAGTTTGATATTTTAGAAACTTTATTTTGTTCCCTGTTAGAGATAGACCAGAGAAACTTTTAGTTTAGGGCTAATTTTGCCCCATTACTGGGCCAATAAGCTCCTGAGTAAAATACATGATATTACAAGAATTCTGCATTTTTTTTTTTTTTTTATACTCTGGTTAGGGGAAACATTTCTGGCTCTGTGAGAACTCTAGAAATTGCTACCTCTGATATTTTGGGTAGTTCTTTCCCTTATTTGGAGTAGTTTCCTTATACATAAACACTGATTAGTACTGGATTGAAGACTCAAAGAAGATCTTTTGCAGTTCTTTTTTGTTATTGTTTTAGTGAGAGAGCAAGAAAGAGAAAAGAACAGACAGACAGGAAGGGAGAGAGATGAGAAGCATCAATTCTTTGTTTTGACACCTAAGTTGTTCATTGATTGCTTTCTCATATGTGCCTTGACCTGGGGCGGGGGGGGGGGGGGCTTCAGCTAAGCCAGTGACGCCTTGCTCAAGCCAGCGACCTTGGGCTCAAGCCAGCAACCATGAGGTCATACCTATAATCTCATGCTTAAACCAGTAAGCCCATCCTCAAGCTAGTAAACCCACACTCAAGACAGAGACCTTGGAGTTTTCAACCTGAGTCCTCAACATCCCAGGCTGACACTCTGTCCACTATACCACCACCTGGTTAAGCTCTTTTGCAGATTTTTGGAGGTTTTTCTCTGTTAACACCATTTCCTCTATAATACTCTATTCTGCAAGTTCTAAGAGTCTTGCACTCCCCAAACTTGAAAAACCATCTTCTGAATTAAAGAAGACCACCAAGCTCTGCCTGGATCCTGCCTTCCTGTACTGGAACTGAAAACTAAGTAATGAGCCAGGGCAATCATAAAGTGCGTTTTTGTCTCTCAGGGAATCACTGTTTGGTGCTGCGTGATGTCCAATGTCTGAAAAATGTTTTATGATATATATGTATATTTTTAATTCTTTCAGGATTTTAGTTGTTTCAAATGGTCCTTGCCTGAGTGAACATGAAAGTCTCTTAGAATTAAGAAAGATTCATTGCGGTGTATCTTTAAGCTTTAGTGTCTTCCTATAGAACATGCTTATGGCTTTCAAATTGCTAAGATTACTGAACTGAATGAAAGGATCCTGCTTACAAACTCTGATTATGTATAAGGAAAGGAGTAGTGTTGGCTATTTATGGGTGTTTGTTGATCTGTTTCTGATATAATTATTAGTAATTGTGAAACATTAGTAAAAGATAATTTAATACTAAATGATATGTTAATCAAACACTTCTTCTATACAGTGCTTCCTAAAACACTCAGTGTTTACTAATTTATCTTTAGAGCTCTTGAGATGTTTTTATGTGTTAGAGTTTCCAATTACTTTGTGTTCATGACCTTCCATATTCTTAGCAATCACAAAGAACAGCGTTAGCTATAGTCCTCTGGCTAGTCATTTGTGGGTTGTGCCTTATTCTGAACAGATCCAAGTAACGCTTCAAACCCTGCAATTGAGATTTTTACTCTCTCTCACAGAATGATAGGATTAAAAATTTTTTTTTCATTGATTTGAAAGAGAGAGAAATAAAGAGGAGTAGGGAGAGAGAGAGGAGCATCAATTCACTGTCCCACTTAGTTGTTCCATTTAATTAATTGTATACTCATTGTTTCTTGTATGTGCCCTGACTGGGGATGGAATTTGTGACCTTGGTGCACCAGGAAGATGCTTTATTCACTGACCCACCCAGGCAGGGCCAGGAATTCTTTACAGATGGAAATAGAATAAAAAATTTTAAAGTTCATCTCTGAAAATGAGTGTTTTCTTTACTAAGGCTGTTAGAATGCAAACAGGAAATTTGTGCAATATGAGCTTCCATTTTTTTTTATTAGCCAGTTAAAGAAAAAACACCTTACTGTGATCTCGCTGAGATTAGGCTCATACACCATCCTGAATGGTAAGAGATTATGATCCTAAGCAAGAGAACAGCGTACATATTTAAGAAACCACAGATCATTTATTTTCACATAAACGGGGAGGTGGATATATGTATCTTCTTTCTACATGGTACACACTGTAACCTCTGTTTATTCTGCAGTATCCCAAGATTCAAAAACCTTGAAAGTGGACGAGGAAACAGAAAACACAATGCGAGTCACCTGGAAACCAGCGCCCGGGAAAGTCGTCAACTACCGGGTTGTTTACCGCCCCCGGGGAGGAGGAAGACAGATGGTTGCCAAAGTGTCACCCACAGTCACCTCAACAGTGTTAAAGCGACTCAAACCCCAGACCACATATAACATCACAGTTCTCCCAATTTACAAGACAGGAGAAGGAAAGCTGAGGCAAGGGTCAGGAACAACAGGTACAAAACAAAAAATTCTTGGAAAGTGTGTCAAATTTTAAGGAAGGCTTTATACATCCACTTTATTTGTAAATGTCTAAAATTAATACTACAATAAATTAAATTAGAGTAATTTGATAGCATGCCTAATTATCATATTACTTTT
Organism: Saccopteryx leptura; assembly: GCF_036850995.1. Classification (NCBI taxonomy): domain Eukaryota; kingdom Metazoa; phylum Chordata; class Mammalia; order Chiroptera; family Emballonuridae; genus Saccopteryx; species Saccopteryx leptura. Next base: position 349,839,029 of record NC_089503.1, read on the forward strand.
ACCAATTGAGCTCCAGATTAAATGATTCTGCATATTAATCTTCTAACGCTAATTATCTGAACTGTGAGTATTATCTACACTTCACTTGGGTAGCACTCTGTTAATCACCATTTGTATTGTGTACTACTGTATATCTTGTGCTGCCAGGCTTTACTTTCCTATAAATATACATTTTGAAGTGTTATGTTTGTGATGATTCCCCCGTATGTCTCTTAGATATTTCCAATTCGATTTATTATTGTAGGAGCTAAGAAAAAAACCCCAAAGCCTAGTCTTATGGATAATATTTTCATATCTTGTTTCCTGTACAGCTTCTCGATTCAAGTCACCCAGAAACCTCAAAACATCTGACTCAACCATGTCAAGCTTCCGAGTGACCTGGGAGCCTGCCCCTGGGGAAGTGAAGGGTTATAAAGTCACATTCCACCCCACAGGGGATGAAAGAACACTGGGGGAGTTAGTGGTCGGACCCTATGACAACACAGTTGTTTTGGAGGAGCTTAGGTAGGAATGAACTATATCTGGTTTGTGTTACAAGACTGAATATTTTATGTAAATTAGTTTGGCAGCCGAGTATTTAAAATCAGCTGAAGTTGCTTTCTTATTCTTGATGCTGGTGACGCTGACGTAGGATTTAGGCCTGAGCAGATTTTTTTGTGGTGTTTTAATGATTTTTGTTATTAAGTGATCAGGGATGGCATTTTTTTTTTCAACAATACCCTGTTTTTTAATAATTAACACCCATATTATACAATTGTACCCAAAACAGCTTTTCCTTAGCAACCTTGTGGCAATGTGGGGTTCCCGTGCTTTCTGCAAGGCCCAGGTGACGCACACTGAGATTCTGAGTGTGACCCCTCCTCCAGGGTGGGCCATGGGAGAGAGCAGGCAGGACTTTGTGCTTGGTGCTGGCTGGCAGGATGGCGGAGGGGGAGCTGAATAGCAGTCTCCCTTCAGGATGTGGGGTGGAGAACGAGGAAGTTTGAGTTTGAACAGTACTAGACATTCATTCAAGTAAAAAGAATGAACTACAGTGCAGTGCCTTTTTTTTTTTTTTTTACAGAGATAGAGTGAGAGTCAGAGAGGGACAGACAGACAGGAACGGAGAGAGATGAGAAGCATTAATCATCAGTTTTTTGTTGGGACACCTTAGTTGTTCATTGATTGCTTTTTCATATGTGCCTTGACTGTGGGCCTTCAGCAGACTGAGCAACCCCTTGCTGGAGCCAGCGACCTTGGGTCCAAGCTGGTGAGCTTTTGCTCAAACCAGATGAGCCCGCGCTCAAACTGGCAACCTCGGGGTCTCGAACCTGGGTCCTCCGCATCCCAGTCCGACACTCTATCCACTGGCCACCACCTGGTCAGGCTGCAGTCCCTTTTTGAAAGTTTATTTCAACCATTCATTCAACAATATTGAAGTCTATATAAATGCTTACTATTTACTTTTATCAGAATAGGGAGTATAAAACTGATTGAGCCTACCATGCGCCAGGCATTGTGCTAAGTGCTGTGTGTTACCTTGCAATGTACAACATTTAAATTACTTTCTTAAAGTCCTATTGCTTAGAAGCAGTAAGAGTGAAGAGGCTCGTGTTTCCTTGACGTGCTCGGAAGCATGGTGGGGATCCCTCTGTTAGACAGGAATGGATGCTCCGAAGCCCGAGTATTCTCTAGTATCTGCTGGCTAGCGTCCCTTGATGCCTCACGCTGGAAGTTTAGACTAGAATGTGATGGAAGTTATTTTTCTTCTCTTGCAATGTTATGCATTATAACTTACTCAGAGTGAAAGTTTGTAAATCAGGATGAATGTCTTTAACAAAGCGAAATGCTACCACTTGGGCCAATTATACGTACAGACTATATGTTTTCACATTTCAGGGCAGGTACCACCTATAAAGTAAATGTTTTTGGAATGTTTGATGGAGGAGAAAGTTCACCACTTGTTGGCCAAGAAATGACAACCCTTTCTGATACAACTGTAATGCCAATTTTACCCTCTGGTAGGTAATTGTGTTACATTTTTCTAGGAAACCTCAATGAAAGTTATGAATTGTTAGGTTAATCATACAGTGAAAAGTGGCTATAAAATTTTTTACACTAAAATTTATATACATAATCTACATAGTTAAAAAATTTCTTTAAAAATCCAGCTCACCTACTTTTTGCAATATAGTTTTAAGGTTTTTTTCTTAGCATTGTAGTAATTACATAGTACTATATTGTTTAGGGATGATTTTTTTTTTTACAATAGGTAGATAATGTACATTTTCTCTCTTTTTAATGTCTAAAAGGCAGTTTTTTTGTTAAAGTAATGTCAGAAATGATTTATGTGGCTGAGCAAGCAGTGTTGGGTCATGTAAATAAGTGGGGGGCGGTGAGTGGGGAAGCAGATAGTAACAAAAACTCTTTAAACCATCGTGTGCTCGCCACGATTCCAGCTTTCTTGTATGTGGAGCTAGTTTTGAACATTCTTTGAGGTGGTAGTGGTGGGTAGAATTTACTTCTAAATATTTCCTATCATTTGCTAAAAAAGAGTAGATCTGGGCAGTCCGGGAGCAGGCTTGCAAAGGTTAGGTGCTTGGAACAGTGCTTGCGAATCCGCAGGCCTGATTTAGTGTGTAATACGTTTTAACTTTGTAGTGTGATGGGCATTGTAATTTTTCTCCATGACCTACCTCTTTTTGTAATATGAAGGTCAGATGCTAACGTGGCAGGAGGTGGGAGAACTCATAGCTGGTAATGCAGGCTCCTGGGAAAGAGAGAGTTTGAAAATATGGATGTGGGCAAAATAAAGTATCAAATCATGTTGTTTTGCTTTAATGTTCTGTTGTTTCTCCTATGATGATATTAACTGACTTATATTTTTATTTTGTAGCTTGTGCACTGAGGATATTGGGATTTTCTCTCTTTCCAAAGCATCCTAGCTTTGTGTCAATGTTTGTGCTTGTTGTCTCTATGGCTGTCAATTTGTGTATTTGTTTGCAAACTTTTTCCAAATTGTCTTTCTTCTCTCTTGATTTTTTAAATGTGCAGACTTTACCATCTGTATTTACCTGATTTACATAGCAGATAATTCAGCAGTTAATAACTATATAATATAATAACTATCTGGTTTTACAATAATAATCTTTATTTTAAAAAGGTCTGATTTTAAGAATTATGTTCCTAATCCTTCATAATATATATAATAGTTACTCGGGAGTGTAATTATTTTAAGATAGTTTGGCTCACTAAAACCTTTTCTGACTTACACATTTTATCAGTTCATCTCATACTTGTCAGCTAATGACCATTGACTCTTACAGAAAAATAATCTTTAGGTCACATTAAAAATTTATTAAAATTATTAATGCCTTACAGATAGATGGCTGTACATTCTGATTTATTTCAGCTCTTGAGTTTGTGAGCTCATTTAAATATATAATGATAGTTTCATTTATGATGAAGGAAATATTTACCACTGAAATAATCCTTGGAGGAAGTGATGATGCTTATGACTTACTTGAAGTTAATAAATCACATAAACATATTTTTTCGGAGTCTCTACTCTAAAGCTACAAAACAAACAGTTAGGCAACACTGAGCACCCCGGGGGTGGCAGAGGCATGGCTAGGAAATAACCCTGCTAAGAATCTGCTCCTTATTCTGCCCTGTCTCACAATTGCCGTGTCAGGGATGGAGTGTCTCACCAGAGCTGAAGCAGACGTTGTGTTGCTGGTGGATGGCTCATGGAGCATTGGCCGCGCCAATTTTAAAACCGTGAGGAGTTTCATTTCTCGTATTGTGGAGGTCTTTGAGATTGGCCCTAAAAGAGTACAAATTGGTAGGTCTGACAATATTGAAGACTTTTAGACATTTTTATTATGCTCTTTTCTATATGCTAATGTCAATGGTGTTATTTTAGCCCTTGCTCAGTATAGCGGGGACCCCAGAACAGAGTGGCAGTTAAATGCTCACAAAGACAAGAAGAGTTTGTTGCAAGCTGTGGCAAACTTACCCTACAAAGGAGGCAACACTCTCACAGGTGAGTCGGGATGGTTTGGTCCAATTTTATCTCCTGTTTTTCGTGAAAGCTTGTGGCTAAATAATGATGTCATTGATTCTCTTTTTAAATTCCCACTAGGCATGGCTTTGAATTTCATTCGCCAACAGAGCTTCAAAACCCAAGCTGGAATGAGGCCTAGAGCTCGTAAAATTGGCGTTCTTATCACTGATGGCAAGTCCCAAGATGATGTTGAAGCACCTTCAAAGAAACTCAAGGACGAAGGCGTAGAGCTGTTTGCTATTGGTAAGCCCCGAAGAGGGTAGCAATGCTCTCTGGTTACAAAAGCTGAGGATATTTTTGTAGTTAAAAATATTTTCTGAGGCATGAAAAAAAAGAACACATTTGCCTTATCATATAATTTATCAAAAATGATGTGACAGGAAGTTTATTTATTTTCTCCTTGTAATGAGACAAAATTACATGTCTTCTTTGAAGAAGTAATGGCTAGGTAATGGACAACTACTTTTAATCGGGTTCAAGAAAATTCCTGTTTGGTTTTCCATGGCACCATCTTTATTTTTGGTATCCATTATTTTACTTTCCATAAAAATCACTGAGGAGAAATGATTTTTAGAAGCATTTAGAAGAAGTTAATTCAGAATATACTTCAGTTTATATTATTTTTTGTTTCTATTTTATATGTTGGTAATCATTTTTTATTGAGGAAAATCATATATATGTTCTGGTTAACACTGACTATATAAAGGTAACTGATAAAATATTTTGCTTCGTTCTATTAAAAGCACCTGAGTGTTGCTTTTAATTTGTATGTATCCATTTTTTTGAGGTATTAAAAATGCTGATGAGGCTGAGTTAAAGATGATTGCAACGGATCCCGATGATGTCCATGCGTACAATGTGGCAGATTTTGACTCACTCGCCAGGATTGTAGACGACCTCACCATTAACTTGTGTAACAGTGTCAAGGGTCCAGGTAAGGTTAGCCCCAGGTTTCCACCTTCAGCACTATAGTATTTTGGGCCAGATAATTCTTATTGTGGGTGAGGGGAGGGGACTCTTTTGTGCATCATGAGATGTTTAGTAACATTCATGTGCCCTGACCCTGAAAGCCAGTGATATCCCCAGGTTTGTACAACTAAAAATATCTTCAGAATTTTACAAATGTCTGCTGAGAAGAATACACTCCCAGTTGAGAATCATTGCTTAGTCCCTGATTTGTTTCTGATGGAATCAAACTAGAAATGACTCCTAGCTAATTTGAGGATACTTTTAGTTATATGTGCCTGCACATGACAAACACACACACACACACACACACACACACACACACAGGCACACAAATGGGGATTAAGAAAGAGAGGTGCTTTCTTTTCTAGTGTAACATTTTCTCTTGTAAAGCATCTTCACTCTATAATTACAAAGTTTCTATTAGCTGGTTGTTTCCTGACTTTTCTGAAGTTTGGTAAATTTTTGTTGACTTGGAATGAAAGAGGGGTCTCATATCTGATTTGCTTTGCCTCAACTATGGATGAACAAATTTGATACTTTGCACGTGTAACTCTTAAATATACAGAGACATAACAATTTTAGAGTTTGGACTTTTAGAAATGACATAATCTGTCTGTACCTGTGAGGAAACTGAGACTAGAGAAGTTAAATTACTTAGGGTCAAGTGGTTAAAGATGCTTTTAGAGGTCTTTACAAAAATGTAAGCATTGAAAGAGAATTAAATTTTAGAAATAAAATTACGGAACTGAATTTATAGTGACAATGGGTAGTGCAAAATGATTACTTTATATAAATCACAGGATAAAACACGGTAAGCACCAAAATTGAAGGTTTTTGAAAAATTAATGGTATCATATGATAAAAGTTTCTTTTGAGCACTTATAATGGCAATGTAGATTATAGTAAAGACTGTCTGTTATGAATTTATTCTGTTTTTGGAAAAGTTGGAATGAAGTTAACAAATAATGTGGTAAAGTGGTTTACATGCTTTGGGGACTGGGCATATGTTTGTTTGACTGTTCCTTCTTGAATTTCTTGCTTCAAACTTTTTATAGATTTGCTTTTTGGGTTTTGAATAATAGACTGACCTTTTCCCTAGAGAAATGGACCAGCCAGGAAGCCAGAATTTGTAGGCTTCTTGCTCTAGATTAGTTGAGAAAATTGTAGTTTTATTTAGTTGAAGAGAACTTTGAGTAGGGATGAAAACATCTTTTATCTCTTTTCCTTTTTTTTTGTCAGCTGTGTAATAATTGCATTCATTCTAGTCTCCCACACAGTAAAACTGCTTGATAATTTTGTAGGCTTGATTATGACCCAAGGTTAGGATACTAAGAATGGAAATGCTTTCTCCAGTTTTGGCTTACGGAAAAAGTAGAAAGAATTTACATAAGAATGATTTGCCATTCTCATTAAGTCACTGGATTAATTCTCTTTAAATTTTTACTTGGCACATCTTCTTAGTGGTCAGATAGAGCTTAATAGTTTTATATTCATTGGTATTTATTTCAGATATTTTTCTGCATTAGTCATTTCACCTATATATACCCACAGAGAACAGGATCACAGTATGATATAACCAAATTAAAAAAAAACAACTTAGTTGTGTTTTTTTCTCTCTTGAGTATGAAAGTGATTAGTTTCTCTTCCCACTGAACTAGGTTCTGTAGGGAAAATAAACAGAAATAAGAAACCAATTCAGCTGTCATAGAGCGCAACCTGTAGTTAAGGAGATGAAACGTGAGTACTAATAGGCAAAATGATAATGAAGGCAACGAACTTGGGTGATGCCATTAGTGATAGAGACAATGCAATTGCCAGATCCCAAATCCGCATTTGTTGATTATAATTTAGGATTTATATTGAGTACAAATTATTAAAGTTATTAGACTATAAATTGATTACAAAACTAGAGAGAGGAGAAAGTATCCGAAGGATGATTCAGAGGCTTTGAGACTAGGTGACTGGTAAACTGGTGGTGCCATCAGGAAGAGTGGGATCAAGTTTTAATGAAAGCACTGAGCTCAGGTTTGAATTTTTGGAGACTGAAGAACCCTCTGGTCACCCATTCAGGGACATCTTATGGGCAATGAACCTCTATAAGGATTTACGGTAGCTACTTAGAATGTGAAAGAAGGTTTGTACAAACTTAATTTGGACACTAATACCATTTAAATCTAATTGCAAATTTCCTCACCTTGATGTAGTAATGAAAAAAGTGTATGTACTTTATTTCCATGTGTAGGTGACTTGGAAGCGCCTTCCAATCTAGTTATTTCTGAGCGAACTCATCGTTCTTTTAGAGTGAGCTGGACACCTCCTGCTGATAGTGTGGACAGATATAAGGTGGAATACTACCCAGTTTCTGGAGGGAAACGCCAAGAAGTGAGTAGACAGTGCCTACAATCTACTTCTTCCTGATATTCAGGTTGGGTCCTCTTCATTAGGGTTCTGAGAAAAATGTTGGGTGAGGAGCAAGAGGGTTGGAGAGCAGTGTGGAATAGTCAGCGATAGTGTTTTCTATTTCTTGCTAGGTAAGCACTTCCACTTGGGCTTACTGAAAGGGATAGAGCTTTCTTTAAATTCTTATGGTCTCTAAGAACTGAAGAATATCAATATGATTTTAATTAAAATTTAATTAGAGGATGCTTGGTTTGTTTATGAGTTTATACTGGAATCACAAAGTTAGAAGGGAACATTAAAGATGATCTAGTTTTACCCATTCATTTTACAAATAAGGAAACAACAGCTGGGAGAATAAATTATATGAATTATCCAAGATCTCATTGTAATCTGGTAGTTTGCAAAAACAAAAGACAATAGTCTTATTGAAATATAATTTCTACGCTCATTGCAATGAACTATTTTGTAATTATAATAGAAAAGAGGGAAATGAATATAACATGTTATTGTTTAATTTCTTTCCCCTAGTTTTATGTGAGCCGACTGGAAAGTAGCACAGTACTGAAGGATCTGAAGCCTGAAACTGAGTATGTTGTGAACGTGTATTCTGTAGTAGAAGATGAATACAGTGAGCCTCTGAAGGGCGCAGAAAAAACCTGTAAGTCAGATTAAAAAGAAATTAATTTATTTACTTATTTATTTTTATTTTTCTGAAGTGAGAAGCAGGGAGGCAGAGAGACAGACTCCCGCATGTGCCCAACTGGGATCCTCCGGCAATCCCACCAGGGGGCGATGCTCTGCCCATCTGGGGTATCGCTCTGTTGCAACCAGAGCCATTGTAGTGCCTGAGGCAGAGGCCATTGAGCTATCCTCAGTGCCTGGGCCAACTTTGCTCCAATGGAGCCTTGGCTGTGGGAAGGGAAGAGAGAGATAGAGAGGAAGGAGATGGAGAGGGGTGGAGAAGCAGATGGGCATTTCTCTTGTGTGCCCTAGCCGGGAATCAAACCCGGGACTCCACATGCCAGGCCGATGCTCTACCGTTGAGCCAATGTTGTTTTGCTTTTTAAGATAAAAAGGTGACAGCTCATGTGGGATTTTGTCAGTCTTCCAAATCATTCCATTATTCAATAGCCATTCAACAAATATTTACCAAGTACATTCTTTGTGTAGGTGCTCAATAAATACTCAGTGGGTGTCTGCTTTTATTGGCTGCTCCTGCCATTGTGGAACCCATTGGTGCAATGGGTAGTCAGCTATAGATAACTTGAGGGCCAAGTTTCTCTCCTAGAGTTATTCACTTCTTAAAAAAAGACACCATATGAAGAGTGCAAGTAAGATTAGGAAGAAAAGCTGTACAGAGTTGATCTATTTTCATTCTGTTCATGGCCAGATCTTCCTGCTGACAATGTGATCTCATTATTTCCTGGCCTTTGATTTCTGGTCTTTACTAGAGAAGTTCTAATGGCTTTGACTTTGAGTAGATCTTTTAGGAGAGATATTCCTCATACCTATTCCTGTTAGGGTTTCTGAGACCACATGAAAATACTCTTTTTTTCACCCATTCTTTTGTTTGGGCTCCAGGGGAAAGGGAGGCCACTTATAAGAGAAAGGAGTAGGTATCACTGTCTCCAACACAAGAACTGACTCTACTTACTAGTCGGTTCCTTAGGTCTTTATCTCTTCTATTTCCCTTTATATTAGACCACAGGCAATGGGAAAAAAATGTATTTCATAATATGCAGGATTAATTTAATAATTTCTTAAAATTTTAAACTCTATCTTTGAGCAAAAATAAAAAGCTATATGGGTACTAAGTGAGGAGAAAACTGTAGACTTTATATATATTTGCTTCATTGGCTTGATTTCAAAAAGCCCATAAATCCTCTAAGTTCCTGTTAGCAATGTGTGACACTCTCAGTTAAATATATATATATATTTTAAAACAAGGTGAAATAAAATACTGTGTTGCTTTCTTATATATGAAATTCTATAATTGAAGAGTGAAAATAGTCAAATTAGAGATGTTCCAGAGAAACAGACTGACATCTCAGGATATTGGTATCTATTTCAGCTTCCGTATGGACTCACTGGAATGCTATTTCAAATTTAAGTTTTCTTCCTTCTATGATATAATTGCAACATACAGTCATGAGTATAAGATGGCAATGAAGATGAGATAGGAGTTTTTAGGGGGAGAGGAATGGATATTATCTCTTACTGATTTGTCACAGCAACTCATTCTCTGTTTAGCATATACAAATATAAATTGACTAAGTGAGAACAACAATGATAAAAATGAGTAGAATGACAGGAATTAGACTGATCTCTGCTTTTACATTCCAACAGTGCCTGTCCCTGTGGTCAGCCTGAATATTTATGATGTTAGCCCTACCACCATGCACGTGCAGTGGCAGCCAGTGGGAGGGGCTACTGGCTACACTTTGTCCTACGAACCCCTCAATGCCACAGAACCTAAAAAACCCAAAGAGGTAAGAGATATTTTGTTTCTTTTTCATTGAGTCTTTCTGAGACCTTGTAGGTTCAGAGTCCTCATTAACTGTAGTTACTTAGAACTCATTTATACCTTTACTCAAAAAGCAGAAAAGTTGAAAATTAGATTTGTGCCCTGTGACACATTTGAGAAAATATTGGTATGAAAAAAAAATACTGTTCAGAAAAATAAAAAATAAAAGTTGTGTTATATATAATCTAATAATTACAAATGGTTTGTAATCGGCTGTCCCCAGTAAGTGGAAACGTTTGATTTGAATGTCTGATTTCCCCTCGGCATGTCCGTATGCAGATGCGTGTGGGGCCAGCAGTGAACGACATGGAGCTGACTGACCTCTCTCCCAACACTGAGTATAAGATCACAGTCCAGGCCGCCCTGCATGACCTCACTAGCGAACCTGTCACTGCTCGGGAAGTCACCTGTAAGACATTGCTAGTTTCCCTTCTTTCCTGTGCTGTAAACATTTTTGTTAAAACTTTTCTTTTATCCAGTGATGCTAATCATAATTTGATTATTTGTGTATTTGTGCATAAATTATAACGTTATTACATACATAATCAAATTTGAGAATTAAAATTAGTGCTAGACTGATGGCAATCTTAAATTGATTCTAGGATTTACATTTTTTCCCTTACATTTAACATGCCCAGTATTGAGATGTGTCTTGCACTTAATGTTGTCCTACAGTTCTTGGCCAGATGTCTATCAGAGCATTGAACATAAAATAATGGTATATCTTACAACTGACTTTGTTGTAGATTGATGCAATACAGTTGGCGAGAATGGAATGTTGGGTGAGTGTAGTTTTGGAGAAAGATATTCAGTTGAAGATTAGGATGTTCCAAATTTTTATTATAGAATCTCTGTAGCACATATGAATAAGTCTGTTTCAATTAAGTGTATTAATCAGTTAACTCAACCCAAAACATATTTGATCATTTGTTATAGACCCATCACTGTGGCCGGTGATGCACCAATATGTAATACAAAGCACTAAAGAATGTGGATTCCATCCTGGTTTGCACTTCTCTTCAATGTGCTATTCAGCCCATTTTTGTGTGTTTCCTCCTTGTTTCACTAACAGTTTTCTTGAAAAGTGACAATAATTGCACGTAAGACCTTTGCCTGACCTAGCTCGGTGTTTGATTTAATGCTTGTTGAGGTGGGCACGCTGGGGTAGATGATTTGGCTTAAATTTGGTGAGTGTCAGCCCACATTTCTAGGGAAATAAAAATATTGGAAGGAATATTCAAGGAGAAAAAGAGGCTGAGACAGAAGCATGATGGGGCAGCAAAAAGAAAGAGTCCCTGCTGGGTGGAGCAGTGTAAATTCATGGACAAAAAATAATCTTCTTTTATATGTTAGATCCTGTTTTGAGTTGGTGGTTTTGTGGAAATGGGTTCTGTTTTGAGTTGGTGGTTTTGTGGAAATGGGTTAATGGCAGGTGGAAAGAGTTGGCAGCCAGCCAGGGGTGAAGACGTGTGTTCTAAGAGTTCTCAGGGAGAAGACTCATATAGGGTGACAGACAAATGTGGCCATGGATTGAGATACAGGGCTGGGCTTTAACAATAGAGGAAGGCAGCACAGAGAAATAGAAACACCGAAGGGATGAAGGTTAGAAATGGGGGTGGAAAGAGAGATTCAGGAAGACAGATGTCCAGAGCGTCAGTAAGAGACAAAGGAAATTGGTCAAATGGGCAGCTAGAAAGAGTGAGATGTTTCATATAATGAAACAAAACCTCCTCATTAGTGATCCTCCTCCCCATTCTTTTTGAGGTAAATCTTTGTTTACTTGGTAAAAATTTATCACTTATATTTTCTTCCAACCATTTAGGCTTTTGTGGATTTTCATATGAGCTTATTGGATGCTTACTTTTGGCCCATCTTCATTCTTCATTCTTGTTAGCAGCTGCATTTCTATCAATATTCTTAAAGGATCTTGACTCTTATGGTGTCATTTTTTATTTTAACCAATTTAAATACCTGGTAAAGAAACAGTTATGAATTTATGGTGGATTATGATTTATTATAGCAGAGCAGCAAGTAAGTGCTTATTTAAATAGAGTAGAAGAAATTAACATGTAAATGAGAAGTAGAGTTGTGTAAAAGTTTAAATTTATCCTATTTTTAAAAAGTTTTCTTAAGAATAATTCAGCTCTACCTGGTAGAATCATAGTGCTCTTATCATCATAACCATTTTTTAAAAGTTATTTTGCTGCATACTTTTAGGCTTTCTCCAAACAACTTTCTGAAAGCTTGTGTGGATTCTTTAGAGTTAGGTGGTTGAGAGTTCCATCTGGACTTAATTTCTCATGCATCTTTTTAGTGCCGTTACCCAGACCTCGAGATCTGAAACTCACAGATGTGACCCACAGCACTATAAATGTCGATTGGGAACCCGCGCCTGGAAAAGTGCGTAAATACATTGTTCGCTACAAAACACCAGATGAGGATTTCAAAGAGGTAGGTTGGAGATTAGAATGGGTTTAGAATTATCTGTTTTCCTAGTAGGTTTAACAAAAGAACCTAAACACGTATAGTTGTTAGCATGTTTGGCATATTGTCATTTTATTAAAATAGTGTTGAAAGATTATGTTAATAAAGCGCCTTTTGAATACTGATTGGACTGTCTTGGATTTAAGTTAAAATGTTTTGCTGTATGATAATAATCTCCAAACATCACCCCTTAGATAGTTATAGAATTGAGATGGGATTTCCTTTTCATCCAGAGGCCCTCATATGGTGCTCTGCCTTCTATGAATTACTAAAAAATATCAAAATGTTTCTAAAAATAAAAGCTAGCAGGGGATATTGGAGAGTTTGTCAGAGAATGGAAAGAAGGACAATAGAAAAGGACAGAGAGAAAGTATAAATATGTTGTTAGAGGAGTGTTCTTTTGACAGTGAGTGCTTTTGAGTAGATGCTGTGGTGGAGAGCTGTTTCCATGGCGACCTGATTCAGAGTGAAAACAAACTGAGGGCTTCACTAGTGAATGGGTTTAAAACTTGGGCATGCTAGGGTGGTGGCATCAATGTTGGAATCTCAGGGGCATTTTTTGAATACAAAAATAGTTTCTCTAAGCACCCAGTACTGACTACCGGTCATTTGGATTAAACAAGCTAATGTATCCATGTGCACACATTCATTTCAATTTGGGTTTCAAATTCAAAAGGGGTACAATAGCCAGTGGGTCTCACAGGGTTCTTGTACATGGCAAGTGAGATCATGCATCGGACAACATGTCCAGAAGAAATGAGGCAGCGATACAAAGGAAAGCAAGTGGAAAATGATTAAGATTTTTTGAATCAATAGACTGTCTTCATTTACCATGTCAGATATGGCTCTCGTACATACTTCTTTTTCCACTTCAGAAACATGAACTGTCTCCAGCTTCTGGATTCTTATCTTATGCAGATCGGAAAGCATTGGGTTTTTTTTGTTTGTTTGTTTTGTTTTTTGGTGCCACTGTTCTTATGCACTTGTGCTTAGAGGCACAGTTAACAGAGATGTCAAAACTGAACACTTTGTGAAATAGCTCCACTGCTGTGTTATAGGTAGAGGTGGACAGATCACGGACCAGCACTTCTCTCAAAGAACTCACCTCACAAACTCTGTACACAGTCAGCGTTTCTGCCGTGTATGACGAGGGGGAGTCTCCCCCAGTGGCTGCTCAAGAAACGACCCGTAAGTTGTGATCATGCTTTATTGGGTCATTTCATTTCTTAATGCTATTTTAGCCAGTATTTAATGTTTGCATTCATCGATTGTTTTTCATTTATTTTGTTCTCTTCTACCTTTATGTTCATGTCTTTTATAATTTATATACTACTGTTTTTCTATCAGCCAGTCACTAATTCATCTTCTAGATACTTAACTGCTATGTGTGGGGTTGGGGGAATGAGGGAGAAAGTACATTCTTGATGTATGTTGGACATTTTCTCTGAGAAAGTTGCGTTAGTTATCAAATATTTTTTGACATGTTATTATAAGTAAAAAGCTATCAGTGGTAACAAAATATAAGCATCTTTGTGCTCAACAGTTTATGGATTCACTGTAGAGATAAAATTCATTAAGAGTTCACGGGATCATGTAAGGAAGGTGAGGTGTGTGGACTCAAACTGTGTGCACGCGGATGTCAGAGGAGGGAGAGCCTTCCTCAGTGGGAAGGTGGGGAGATGCAGGACACCCTGCCTCATCCTCCTTCCTGCTCCATCCGGTTACTTCTCGGAGGGACCCCAGGCTCTCCCGCCATGGTACTTCTGTGCATTTAACCCGATTATTATTGAGTGTTGTTGTATTTAAATTTATTCTCCTTTCCCCTTGCTCCCTCCTAGTGAAGGTAGAGACACATTATTTTGTTCAACTCTCTATCTTGAGTGCATGGCACAGTGCTCAGCCCATAATTTCCTAATTGAATAGTAGTTAAGAAATCTAGGTCTAGAGCCAGATGTGTTCTGAAGAAATATAATGGGAGTCACATATGTAATTTCAAATTTTCTAGTACCCGCATTAAAAGGTAAAAAGAAACAGATTAAATTAATTTTAATAATGTGTTTTACTCAACCCAACACAGCGAAAATATTATCATTTCAATATGTATCAGTATAACAATTATTAAGATATTTCACAATTTTTTTCATAATAAGCCTTTGAAATCCAGGATGTATGTTTTATATTTATAGCACACCTCAATTTGGAGTAGCTACATTTCAAGTACTCAATAGTACATGTGGCTGGTAGCCTTCGTAGCAGATAACACAGGTCTTAAGAATTTGAATGACTTGCCCTGCCTTATGTAGTAATCTTGTGGTGGGGGCAGGGCTGTAGTCTGGAACTTTTACTTCTTATACAGGAACTCCCTCACTAGATCAGAGTTTCTCCTTTAGTGCCCAGCTGTCTGTACATGGTCAGGGTCTCTTGTGAAATGTCACAGTCTGCTCTTTAGTATTAGGCAGTGTCTACTTCTGCTATTTTCTTACCATGCGATATCTCTTAGCAATTTCAGTTGCCTTCTTGACATTAGTTCTTACCTGATGAGGGTAGTGGCTAGAGACAACAATTGATGCATATGAGTATAGTGACAGCTTTGCATAAACATGTGTAATAAAGAGAAAAAGAAGTCAGGAAAAAAGGCTAGTGAAAGCAGGTAATTAATTTAGTACACTAAATGAAAACTTTTAATATGTTTTTAATTTTAATATTGCCTAATAACTTTTAGATACATCCAAAGTCTGTCCTTAGCCAACTTTTTAAAATTCAATTTATTTGGGTGAAGATTTAAATTCAATTTATTTGGGTGCAGATTTGAGGTGTGCAACTCAATAAAATAACATCTGCATCCTGCATTGTGTATACCCATCACCCAAGCAAAATCTGTCTCCATTGCCCCTCCCCTTTGCCCACCTCCCCTACCCCCACCGTGTTTCCCTCTATCACCACCTGTTGTCTGTGTCTTTGAGATATTTTTCTTGCTTAATCCCTTCACATTCTGTGATCCAGCTCCCCAACCCCCTTCCCCTCTGAGAGCTGTCAGTCTCATCCATGTATCCATGTCTCTGCTTCTATTTTGTTCATCCATTTAATTTTTAACAGATGTTTTGATGGCAACTGTGCTTGTGAAAGTGGTACCACTCTCCTTATCTCAATGGACCCTTTCATTGTAATTATTAGAAACAAATTTTTGATGGCTCTGGGTTTTGTGTAGTTGGCTTTCATTACCAGGAGATAGACAGGGAAAGTTCAGGACTGGTGACGGACATTCCAAACTGCTTGTGCTGCAAACTAACTAGAGGGCCTGGTTAAGGAGGGGTTTTTCAGTGGGATTTCAGCAGTCATCAGCACTCTGTGGCTTTTCCTCTCTTTAGTTATAGTCTGCTTCACATCGTGTTTAAGGTTAGTGACTGTAGGAAAAGCTTATTGCATAGATTACTTAGATCATAACATTTCACGGACCATGCAGGTTCCTGCGCTCTCTGATAGTATATGCTAAAGTTTCTGCTTTTGTGTTCTGCTTTGTGAAAGAGCCCATGGCTTTCATTTGATTCTCAAAAAGTCTGAAATGCAAAATGACTAGGAACCACTGAATTAGGAGAGTATTACTAAATAACACCTTTTAAAAAAATCACCCTTTTAATATATATAATATAAATAATCACCTATAAGAAATAAAAAATTAATAATGACCTATTATATCCATATACTATTTTCAGTGTTCAGAGCTCTCTTTTATAGTTTTCTTTCAAATCAGCTGAATTGGGGAGATATTTGATTTTAAGCCATGTTTTCAACCAGCTTTTCTACGTCTAGTAAAATAAAACAAAGCATTTTAATTTTATTAAATTTGTGGCTCACATTAAAAAAATTAGTCCTGCCTTTTCTCACGACAGGCACGGTGCCAGCCCCAACAAACCTAAAGATTTCTGAAGTAACAACAGAGAGTTTCAGAGGAACTTGGGATCACGCAGCGTCAGATGTGTCTCTCTACAGAGTAACCTGGGCACCTTTTGGAAGCTCAGATAAGATGGAGGTAGTGTTGTTAACTCTGTTTCTTTTTTTTTTAGTGTCCTATTTAATTATAGGAAATCTTGTCTGAAATCTGCAATACCTCTGTTGCCAGAAAAGCATCCGTTCCTTCTATTGACATTCGAACTCATGGCATGAATCAAAACAGGAACATCTGGCTAAATACTGTCAACAGACTGCCCTCGAGTGTATCGTATACATGGTGACTTTATTTGTGTGGGTTTGTTTTTTCTTCCTCTTTTCCTAAGACCATCTTAAATGGAGATGAAAATACTTTGGTGTTTGAAAACCTGAACCCGAACACTCTGTATGAAGTTTCTGTCACTGCCATCTATCCCGATGAGTCAGAGAGTGATGATTTGACGGGCAGTGAACGCACACGTAAGTGTTCAGCCTTCAGGACATTGTTATTTTAAAATGAATTTAAGACATAGAGCTATAACTTTATTAATAATATTTTCCTAAATTCCTTTTTTTTAGAGCGTGTGATACCTTTACCAACACCAGGTAGGAATTTAATTTGCTGAATTGTATGAATGACCAAATGATGAATGAATGAAGGGAAAGTGCAATAAAATGCATTACAAACAGGCCTTCTGCTTTTAAGCTTTTAAATTGGAAGGTGTTTGATTGAGACCTCTTTTAAAAAGGCTTTCTTGAAAAACTTTGCTTAGCTACTATTTGCTAAGCAGTTATGTAGGATTCAATGACCAATTTAGTTCTAAACCTAAAGGTATATAGCTGTATTGATTTCCTTGGGAACAGTGCATACTTTGCGGGGGTGAGGGGGAGGTACTGTCCTTTGTGCTTACTATGTTTCTCACCAATCTTCTTTCAGCTCCAAAAAGTGGCCCACGAAACCTTCAGGTGTACAATGCAACATCCAGCAGCTTGACCGTTAAGTGGGATCCTGCTAGTGGTCGTGTGCAGAAATACAGAATCACTTACCAGCCCACAACAGGCGAAGGCACTGAACAAACGGTAATTTGTTTTGTAAAAACTATTACTTAGAAAAAAATCTGCTTTTTCCTCTTCAGATTGCTCTCACCCACAGTTTTTAGTTAGTCATACTTGTTATTTTGAGAGCTGCAAGATTTACTCTATTGGAAGGAAATACTGGACTTCACCCGTGGTGGAGACTCTGGAGGTGAGAGTTGTTTCACAGCAACCTCACAGAACAGGTGGGTGCCTCTGTGCAGCCTCATGTTCCTTAGGAACTGTTAGTGTTGAATTATTCATGAAGATATCTATAATAGATTTCCGAGTTTAGGTAGTTTTTCAATCCATATCTATCCGTCTTAAGTACTGAAATTTTCCTAAACTTCCATTATTCTATTTTTTTATGTGTTATAAGTTATCTCTTAGATCTGGTGTTTCCAGGTCTGCATATCTACTTCTCTGATTCATACTATTTGTCATTTTTATATTTATCTAAATGGAGGTTCCTGAGAAAGATGGCAAGACTGTAAACTCAGCTTTAGTCCTTATTATTTTCCCAGTCTTCCCTTATTTAACAGGGCTGTTGTCCATTCACCTTGCTCACTTTAATTGTCTGCCTTTCAACCTTCTCCAGCTTGATTTGTATGAAACGTGACTAGAACTGCATGCACTATCCTAGCTCATGAAGTACCATGATTTTTACACAGATGGAGTGATGCTTTTGGTGAGGTCTAGTATTCTGTTGGCTCTTTTGGGGGCTATAATGTTTCCTTACGTAGCTTTAGAGAGTTATGAGTTATCAACCTTTAATCTTCCGACTTGCTTTTCTCCAGCAAGCAGTGAGAGGTGTTAGCAAAGGTAGCTGCTGGCAGTGGTTAAGGGGGTGTGGTCAAAGTTTTCAGATAGTACATAGCGAAAAGTGGGTATAGCTGAACCAGAAATCCTCTCATCCTCAATGTAACTTTCAATTTGGTCTTTTGAGGTTTTCATTTAATTTGATTTAGGTAGTTTGATATATTTGGGTTGAGAATATGTCTATTTGAATTCAATAGATTATTAGTAATAAACTAAATACCAACTGTATCTCTCTGGTTTGTATAAAAAGTAAGACACATTTGATGGATTGACATTTATTTTTGTATTTTTCTGAAGTGAGAAGTGGGGAGACAGAGATAGACTCCTGCATGCACCTGACCAGGATCCACCTGGAAAGCCCACTAGGGGGTGATGTGCTGCCCATCTGGGGCATTGCTCCATTGCAACTGGAGTCATTTTAGCGCCTGAGGTAGAGGCCATGGAGCCATCCTCAGTGGCCGGGCCAATTTTTTGCTCTAATGGAGCCTTGACTGCAGGAGGGAAAGAGAGAGATAGAGAGAAAAGAGAGGGGGAAGGGTGGAGAAGCAGATGGGCACTTCTCCTGTGTGCCCTGGCCGGGAATCAAACCTGAGATTTCCACACGCAGGGCTGGTGCTCTACCACTGAGCCAACCAGCCAGGGCCTGGATTGACATTTTAATATCGGAAACAAAACTTATTTTTTTCTGTCCCAGGCCTGGTGTAGGTAAAACTATATAGCAGGATAAACTTGACCTTAACATTTCTCTTCTTCGTAATACTGACCCCGCAACTGCTGTTCTCAATCTCTTTTACTGTCTCTTAGCTATTTGTTATAATTAGATAGAGTCTCATAAGTGTATCCTCTGGAAAGTATTAGCTGATGATCCCTTAAACTTTGTTATTGTTAGGAATTTTTTCATTTCAGTGCTAATCCATGAACTAATCAAAGTAATGAGTCATTGGTGCTAGAATAATCTTGGAGAGTTGGACGGAAGAAGTAAGCAGATACCCCTCTGCTTACTCATAAGGCTAGTTCTATTAACTGGATGCTTTCAGATTGTTAAGTATCAATTGATACTTTTCTCTCATCACCTCAAATATTAAATTTATTAAAATTAGCCACTGTAGTTCATTTTGCTTCTATTAGAATGACTACAGTGAGTCACTGAGGTTTCCTCTGGAACTTGAAAGGATGGGTGAGATGTTGGGAACATCTGGACCGTGCTAACACGTTCAGCCATCCACATGTGCACTCATTATGGGCAGCATGCCATTTTCATGTGATTTTAATTAGTATGGCACAAACATCTGAATTCGGTAAACTGTTAACAAATCATACAAATTTTCTTTCAACAAGATAGCTAGATAGCCTTAAGCAATGAATAAAATGCCAAAACCTCTGTAATTGGTAAAAACTGAAAAAGTATCATTCCCCACGAAGAAGTCTGGGAACTTCTGCGTAAGTGTGTTCTGTCACGTAGTTTACACAGCTAATGCTGTTAGAGTGGCAATGTTTTGGGGGAAACACCAAAAACTTTAGATCTTTTGCTGAATCATTTTAATGTGTTGCTAAAGCAAATAAAAACCATCTGTAAAAAAAAAGAGTAATAATAAAACTGAATGCTGCAGAGCCTCCGCTATCAGTCAAGTCTTTGCTGCCTTAAATTTCCTTTGTAGCTCACGTACGATTAATGCCTTTGTGGGAGGAGATCTGTGAAGTGTGCTTTGGATGAAATTTCACAGGGCTGGTGGCAAGCAAGTGGAAATATCTTTTTAAGGTCACCAGTGTAAGGCTTAGAGTCCTTTCTGTGATTTAAGGTGCATAATTTACATTTAAAATTATGCCATATCTTTTTTTTTTTTTTGTATTTTTCTGAAGCTGGAACGGGGAGAGACAGTCAGATAGACTCCCGCATGCGCCCTACCGGGATCCACCCGGCACGCCCACCAGGGGCGAAGCTCTGCCCACCAGGGGACGATGCTCTGCCGCGACCAGAGCCACTCTAGTGCCTGGGGCCGAGGCCAAGGAGCCATCCCCAGCACCCGGGCCATCTTTGCTCCAATGGAGCCTTGGCTGCGGGAGGGGAAGAGAGAGACAGAGAGGAAGGAGAGGGGGTTGGAGAAGCAAATGGGCGCTTCTCCTATGTGCCCTGGCCGGGAATCGAACCCGGGTCCCCTGCATGCCAGGCCGATGCTCTACCGCTGAGCCAACCGGCCAGGGCCTTATGCCATATCTTTTAAACTTTCACTGTGATACATGTTTCCAGATCTTGGCAGGAGTCTCACACGCTCCCTTGTAGAAAGAGAAAGAGCTTTTTCTAAGAGACGAGTGAGATGGAGACAAGGTTAACACTTATTCCTGTTTTACTCCAGACCACAGTAGGAGGACGACAGAACAGTGTGCTACTGCAGAAACTGAAGCCTGACACTCCTTACACGATCACGGTGTCATCCCTGTATGCTGACGGTGAGGGAGGCCGGATGACGGGAAGAGGCAAGACCAGTAAGTGAACTCAGGCTCCTGCAGCTTCTTTAAGGATTTGGAATGAAACCACATCTTTATCTGGAAACACGGAGGTGATACAGGGTTTTACTCCTTAAAAATGCATTTAAAATAATATTGTTTTTAATATCATTGCTTGGAGTTAACTGTCTCTGTTTGTAGAGAAAACCACATTATTTTCTAAGATTAAAAAAATGCTCTGAGGCCAAAATATCTTGTGGAGAGATGAGACATGTGTCAGATTATTGCAGACAACCTTTCGTTATTCACTACTTCAGCAAATATTCGTTGGGTACCCACTATGGGGTACCTGCTATGTTCTAGGGTTCCTGGGACGTATTGGACCTGTGTGAGTGTGTGTGTGTGTGTTCAATTTAAGTGAGAGGAGGGAGCTAGAGAAACAAACTCCTGCATGCACCATAACTAGGATCTGTCCGTTGACCCTGTCTGGCATCCATGCTTGCAACGGATCTATTTTTAGCACCACGGAGCCATTCTCACCACTGGGGGCCAACACACTCAAATCAATTAAGCCATGGCTGCGGTAGAGGAAGGGAGAGAGAAGGGGAAGGGAGAGGAGAGGAGAAACAAATCAGATGGTTGTTTCTCATCTGTATCCTGACCGGGACTCAAACCCAGTACTTCCACATGCTAGGTGGATGTTCTACCACTGAGCCAACTGGCCAAGGCCCGAACCTGTGTTTTGTGGGTGCTTGGTTGTGAGGATCATACTGTAACGTGATTTCTGTACATTCCAGAACCTCTGAATACCGTGCGGAACCTGAGAGTGTATGACCCTTCCACCAGTTCTCTGAGTGTTCGCTGGGACCACGCAGAGGGGAACCCTCGCCAGTACAAGCTCTTCTATGCACCAACAGCAGGTGGTCCAGAGGAAATGGTAACTATTTTCTATAGTGAAAAATGCATGTTTGTTTGAACTGTAGCTGAGTGATTTAAAAGTGGAGCTAAAGGAGCTAACTGATTTGTTTTAGCCTTAATGAAGTTTATATTCATTTAATAGAACTTGACAGAGAGTAGGTTGGTGCCTCGGTGCCTGGGTGATATGGGGATGGGGGGAATTGGGGGAAGGGAACTGCTCATTCTAGAAGTTCTAAAGGGGGAGCCTAGGGTGAGTATGGGGGCCTAGAGAAGTCTTCATAACCTCTTATAAGTTTGTGTGGGGGCATGATATTCCAGTATTACAGTGCTTGCTTCTTGACTTGCTCTTGAGTTAGTGTTTTGAGTATTCTACTATTTGAAGTGTTATTTCTTTTATAAGTTTTTCAAATCAAGTGCTTTATGTTTTATTAAAATCTTTAGGTACCAATCCCTGGGAATACCAATTATGCCATTCTTAGGAATCTGCAGCCCGACACCCCCTACACTGTTACTGTGGTTCCTGTTTACACTGAGGGTGATGGCGGGCGCACCTCAGTTACTGGAAAGACCTGTAAGTAAGAAGGCAGAAAAATCTAGCCTTTTCATTATAAAGGCCATATAGGCCCATTGAAAAATATTTGGAAAATTCAAAATAATAAAACAAAAACATAAAAATGACCCATAATTCACCTCACTATTATCAGTTACTATTAGTGTATGAAATAAAAAAATTTATAATGACATTTGTCTTCTGAAATGATAATTTCAAGATTTATAAATGTGTATACAATCATTAGGATGCCACTTTGGTTATTTTCTTTCACTGACAAAAATTCATTGAACTTTGCTTTGTGCTTTATAGATTTGTATAAAGCAGTGTTTTATAATTGGCTTTATAATGTGAATTGTTGAAATCTATTCATCACATTACCTGGTTGTACATTTCTACATTTCTCTGGTTTGCTGAGGAAGTGCCCTTTGGCATTAAAAACCTGTATGCTTTCATTTGCCATTAACTTCTTAAAAACCAGTTTATAGTGGTTTTATTGTTCCTTGTAGTATTGCTTAAGGTTTTTGTCCATACTTATAAATATTTCTTTGGCTTTAAAAAGATACCTTCTAATGGCTAAAATGAAGCAAGTATGGATGGCTTCTTTTGGTAAAAGATTAGTGGTCTAAAAAGACGATATTGACTAACCTACAGTTTGGGGTTAATACATAGATTTAGTGTTTTTCTAAATCCCTATTGGAGCAGATGACCGGGGATCTTATTTCTCCCTCCTTTTGCCTTTAATTTTAATTATGGAAGACATTCATAAAATTAGCAACTATGAAATTCCTCTTCTCTATCTCTCCATTAACTCCTTTGTTGGAAAACTGAAGCTTCTTTTCCAGGTTTTTGTTCCTTATCCCTTGTCCCTTTATGGCCAACACAGCACTATTACATTTCTTAGCTTGTCTTTACTGGTAGCTTCTATATAGACAAAGGCCATAATTGGCTAACTGAGTAAATTTGGATTTGGAGAGTGTAAATCTGCTTTTGTATATAGATCATTAGAACTTTCAGAAGGATAATATTTTATCCTTTTACAGAGTGTAAGTTCTGGAGAAGTGATAACAAAAGCTCAACATTTATAAACAAACTTAAGAAATATGCATTGGCTTTTCCTTCCTCAGTGGAGAGAGGGCTGGCGAGAAACGTCCAAGTGTACAACCCTTCGCCCAACAGCCTGGATGTCCGCTGGGACCCTGCCCCGGGGCCTGTGCAGCAGTATCGCATTGTGTATTCTCCTGTGGCTGGCTCCAGACCCTCGGAATCTGTAAGTAACTTTGTCATCTTAGAGCTCAGCAAATGAATGCTGTCGATTCTACTGTACCTCCTGCCATGGCTGCTGGCCCAGAACAAAAGCCAGTTGTTGGTGTGGCACTGAGTCTCAGCGAAACGTCATTTCCTGATGAATGTAGGCTTGTCTTGGTGTCATGCTGGGTAGCCTGTGAGAATGCAACCACAAACATGCCAGAGTCTGAGGATTAAA
The DNA here is from genome assembly GCF_036850995.1 of Saccopteryx leptura. Taxonomy (NCBI): domain Eukaryota; kingdom Metazoa; phylum Chordata; class Mammalia; order Chiroptera; family Emballonuridae; genus Saccopteryx; species Saccopteryx leptura. Next base: position 349,862,670 of record NC_089503.1, read on the forward strand.
TGATTGACTTTGATGCATTAAAGCAGGTATATTAATTACAAAATGAGTGAGCAAAAATGAATTTTAGGGCAAAAGCAAATTAGCAATGGGAGTTAAACTCGCCAGTAATAAATGCAAAATCCTTGCTAAACCTTGTCAATATGGGCTTTTGTTGTAAAGTACAAATGTCTTATTATGAAACTGTCTTAGAGTATTTCTTCACTGGTTCATACAAATTGCCCAATCTGTCCTCAATTCATAGTACCATTCAGCTTTGTAAATGGAGTAGTAATTTAGAAGTCAGAAATTCTAATCTGAATAAGGGAAAATATCAGAATACTTAAGAAAAAGTAAATTTACAGACTACCTTTATTTATGTCTTTATGAAAATAAACAATCATGGTAAACAAAGGTAAACAAATGATGAACAATATATGTTTTGTAAGAATGTTGATTTGCACGTCCCTGTGTATAAGACATATTCAGACAATGTTGTCCTTATTCATTGCAGAATTGCTCTCTATTTCAATACAAAATTTCTGCCCCCATCAGTGTAGAAGTCTCTTATGTGTATCTAACATTCAGGAATGTTTTTTGAATATGATCATGAGCCCTGGATGTTTTATTTGAGAATCTTTACAATAAACCTAAATGTGAGGTGATTGAAGCTACTAAAGTCAAGTGTGAACTAAGTTTGTTTGGGGAAGAACTTTCGGAGGATAAACTCCATCTAATGGTGTGGGTTGGGCAGATTTCATGAAGAGGCAGAGTCGTTAGCTTCTGACGTGTCTGGGCTCAGCCTTTTATTGTCAAAGTTATTGTGCTGACTAATAAAAGACTTGCTAAGCATTTGGGTTGTCATCAGGCAGAATTTGGCATTTTCTTCCCTCCAGGTGGTGGTGCCAGGAAATACCCGTACGGTGCACCTGGAACGGCTGATCCCAGACACACCCTATTCCGTGAACATCGTGGCTCTCTACTCCGATGGAGAGGGGAATCCCAGCCCTGCCCAGGGCCGAACGCGTGAGGCAGAAATCCTTTCTCTACCCAATTCCCTTGTGACTCGGTGGCGGGGCATCTCTGAGTGAGGGAGGAGTGGGTGGTGAGTGAGAGGCGGTGAGAGCTTTTGTCACCTTTTTGCAAGTGAGGGTAGGCGTGGGCATGTGATTCCCACATTTACACATCAGACTAAAGCTTTGGGTCCATGACTGCCCTTTGTGCTGAGTGAGCTTTATCTGGCTTTATTCTCGTCATGGACCTAAGTTAGGAGGGTTACTGCTCCTTTTCTGTTCTTCAGTAGGTCTTACTAAATGCGTACTGAGCAAACATGAGGGCTTGGCTTCTGTTTCACTAAGCAGGAAGTGGGTCTAGTGGTTAAAATCATCCTTTTCTTTCCCAGTCTGTAGCTTTAGGTTCAAGCCTAGTTTTATGTCACTGGAAGTTTAGCACGTAACGTAGCTCTGACATGTAGCACTTTCTGTGGTTTACGTTTTCACATTAAAACCATAGAAAATGTGTATTTTATCATAGGGAGTAAACAACCAAGTGAATGGTGAAACACCTGACAGTAACTTCCTTAATCTGACCAGGGTGAAGTTCTTTTATACCCCTCCCTCCATCCCCAATCTGTCATGCTCACAGGCAGGCATATAACTCTATTGTATTTTATTTATTTAGTACCACGAAGTGGACCAAGAAATCTGAGAGTCTTTGGGGAGACAACCAATAGCCTCTCTGTAGCCTGGGATCACGCTGATGGGCCAGTTCAGCAGTATAGGATCATTTATTCTCCCACTGTTGGTGATCCAATTGATGAATATGTGAGTGTGATTCTCATTTATTGAGTATTTTATAATCTGACCTGGTTAGAGGGTGAAACTAAGCTTTCTTCTTTAGGATTGTGCTAGGATTAGAGTTGAGTTCTTGACTCTTGGCGTGACAATTACATTCTGTATGACTTTCTCTGACATGACATTGGATCACCTGAGTGTGCTAGTATGGCCTCCCATACTACAGAGAATTAATGTCTTTGGAGGTCATTTTTATTCTAAAGACAGATTGGAAAAACTCTCTTATCTCATGAAATGCATATTTCTAACCACCTAATTATATCTTAAAAATTAAGTCTAGTGAAACATGATACCATTAAAAAAATTTATTTATTGATTTCAACAAGAGAGGAAGAGAGAGAGAGAAACAGGAACATCAAATTGTTCCTGTATGTGCCCTGATCGGGGATTGAACCAGTGACTTCTGTGCTTTGGGACAATGCTCTAACCAATCGAACTATCGGCCAAGGCACTACTAATTATTCTGAGCTACCTAAATTAACATTCAAATGCTGTGACTATTCAAATTTTACATTTTTAAAAAATCTAATTTCTTTACAAGGTCTTCCTTAAATATTTGTGCTAATTGATCATTGATCTTTCTTTTCTCTAAATTTAATATTTTTCAGTACATTGTGATTTTGAAATATACATATGCTAATATTAGTTTCACACTTTTTGATTGTCATGTTTTATCTCTTTAGAATCAGATTCAGATTTCTTACAGCTTCTTCAGAGCCCTAATTATGCATGTCCATTTGTTGTGGATAGAAAGAGTCAGCACTTTCTTTAATTTTTTTTAAGTTTATGAATTTTAGAGAGAGTGGAAAAGAGAGAGAGAAACACTGATTTGTTGTTCCACTTATTTATGCATTCATTGGTGCCCTGACCAGGGATCAAACCCCAACCTTGGCATATCATGTGATGCTCTAAGCCAGTGGTTCCCAACCTTTTTTGGGCCACAGACCGGTTTAATGTCAGAAAATATTTTCACAGACCGGCCTTTAGGGTGGGACGGATAAATGCACAAAATAAAATTATGCGACCGGTGTAAAAACTGTGGTATTTTTAAATATAATTATCGAACTTACGAGACAATCGTCAAGAGTAAGTCTTAGACGGATGTAACAGAGGGAATCTGGTCATTTTTAAAAAATAAAACATCATTCATACTTAAGTATAAATAAAACAGAAATAATGTAAGTTATTTATTCTTTCTCTGTGGACCGGTACCACATGGCCCATAGACCGGTACCGGTCCGCAGCCCAGGGGTTGGGGACCTCTGCTCTAAGCAACTGAATGACCTGGCCAGGACTGGTCAGAACTTTAGTGATAGTTTGGTGGAAGATTATACACAGTGTTGATTTCAAAACAGTTTGGTCTGTTGTTTGCAACTGTTTTGCTACATATATTTTTTTTTGGCCATTTTCCTTGTGTTATGTTATAAAATATGTCATCTACTTGAATTTGATATATTAGGCTTTAATTTAAGCCCCCATTTTCATCAATCAGAAACATGTAATTACCATTTAGTGTTTCTGATCAAAATGAGAGTAGTACTGCCTGCCACACTTAGTTTGCCAAAGCAAAGATGTTCGCACTTGAGTGTTTGTTCAACCTTTCCAAACATACAGTCATGCAATTTCCCTTCAATTTTGTCCTCCAATTCACCATTTGTAATCAAGGAACTCAACTCTGGGAATCACTGGCATAGCAATTCACATTGTTTATAAAAGTAGAGCTTAAGGTTGAAAGAGAGATTGAGAGATCTATTTGATTCGTTTCTTCTTCATGGAGGTATTAAATATACTTTCCCATTTCTTCTTTTTCACCTAATTAGTATTAGTCCCACTGATACTCTTGAGTGCAGAAACCCTCACCAATGTATTCCCAGTGGCTAGTACCATCCCTGTCTCACAGTGGGTACTATGTGCATCTTTGCTGAAGGAATACACTAACATGTAGCTTGTACTGTTGAGAGATGGAGACAGAGATACTATTGAGTGCTGCAGTACTCAGTAATGTGTACTGGGGTGTTGTACATGGTACTGCTTTTCATCCTCACAATTTCCTTCAGAGGTGCTAAGTCATAACATTGGTAAATAGCTAATTTGGGATTTGAGCCCAGATCTGTCTGACACTAAAACTATTCTCCCATGCTATGTGCAGATGATCTGCCTTGCTGTGAGTTATTGTGCAACAACAACAACAAAAAAATATGAAGAAAACATTACTGTTTATGGGAATACATAAAACAATATTGTCTTTTGACCTGCATGTCCTCTAGCTGATAATAAATTTATGATTTAACTTCCCCTCTAGACCACAGTCCCAGGCAGAAGAAACAATGTAATATTGCAGCCCCTGCAATCTGATACTCCATATAAAATTACTGTTATTGCGGTTTATGAAGATGGAGATGGTAGCCATCTAACAGGAACTGGAAGAACTGGTAAATGTCTAATACCTTTTATAATCTTTTCTAGCCTCCACTGGGAGCAGTTTCTAATGTTGCTCATTGGAATCACCTGAGGAGCTTTAAAAACTGCTGTGCCTGGGTGCCACGCTCAGAGCTACTGATGTAAGTGGTCTGAGCTGTGGCCTGGACCTGCTGATGTTCTAATGAGCAGCCAAGGTTGAGAGCCACTGCTTTAGCGTAAAAGCATGCTAGGCTATAGATCCGTTTCTGTTACTGGTAAATATTGGCATTCCTTCTTTCCACTCCATTCAGCGTGGTTTGATCCTTACTACACTCAGTTGCCCTGACTCTTTTTTGTGCTTAAATGACCTTGACAATATTACAGAATTCGGGAGAGGTGACATGCAGAGGCTCTTAAGAGAAAAGCAGGACCAGGGCTGTTTCAGTTCAATCTGTAAAGACCAGGAATTTATATATTTATTGATACCTATAAGACTGAGGCAACAGAGACTGTTTAGTAATTTTAATTTAAAATCAAGATGATTTAATTTAACAACTTCTCATTTTTTACTTTCCCTTAGGTTTTAGAATATTTTGGTACTTTTCTGGGGAAATGGCATATTTCAAATTTTGTGCTTACATATCTATATATAATCTTTCCTAGATATTAAATTTTCCAGGAAGGCTCAAAGCCGTTTCTGGTTTCTCTTGCAAAAATTTTTTTGAAGTTGAATTCCTTATTTGTGTAATTCTATGTATAATAATTCAGAAACTACTTAACATGCTGCCTAACAGTATTGACTTGAGGCTGTACCTCTGAAGGTCTGAGGATTTACTCTTGGTTATGTTGGTGGTGAATAGAATGGTGTTGAGAAAAACATCATTTTAGTCACCAGCTAGCAGTGTGGTCTTAAGCAAATCATATCTTATTCATGTGATAAAGTGGTTGGAATAGATACATCTCTAAATTGCTTATTGCCTCTAATAATCTGTATTCTGAAACATTGTAAAAGTGGTATGAGTTTTCTTATTTTCTATCATTCTGCATACTATAACATACCAGTTCTGGAAATTATCAGTTCCTGAGTCCATTGGAGCTGCAGTTTGAATTTGGAAAAGCCTTAAGCTTTCTGTTGAACATTTCAATATCTGTTATTTTCTAGATAAGAAATTTATGGGATATTATTAAATATCTTTCATGGGGCTGTATTATCAACACTTATTTTATTTCGAAAAATTAAATTTAATGGGGTGACATAGACCAATAAGAGTACATAGGTTTCAGGTGAACATCTCTATAGCATTTGAACTGTTGATTGTGTTGTGTGCCCATCATCCAAAGTCAAATCATTTTCCGTCACCTTATATTTGACAGTTATTGTTGATACTCATCAAGTTCTATACTCTCCTTGCGAGTCAATGGAAGGTCAGTAATGTGTGCCAATATCTGTTTGCAGTGGGACTACTTCCGCCTCAGAACATCCACATCTCTGATGAATGGTATACAAGATTCAGGGTGTCCTGGGATCCTTCACCCTCTCCGGTTCTTGGGTATAAAATTGTGTATAAGGCAATAGGTAAGGAAGCACCTTTATCATCATAGAAATGCACTGGAGAGTTATTTGGGTTTGAGGGTATTCTTTGTTGCATCTCCTATGATTTGATTCTACTGGCAATTCAGTTATATCAAGTCCTCTTTGATCAGAGGTAGTGTTTATGGCAATAGTATTTTAAACCATTGTTCTAAAGTATCATTGTTACTATGAGTGTAGGTGATATTCTCATTAATTTGCATGACTAAAAAGTTTTACTTGGTCCATAAAACTGCACATATTGCAAACATTTGTGTTCAGACATTCTATGTGTTATGACTATGAAATAATGCATCTTTAATCAATACAAATTTCTCTATTTTTCCCATTATTTCAAGGTATTATTTCATTTGGGGCATATGCATTTTAGTTTATTTATAAAAGTCTTGCTTTCAACTTCCCATTGACACCGTCACCTAAATAGATATAACCTTTATTAAATTATTTGCTATATTTTTATGCTTTGTTTATATACTTAAAACAGTGGAAGAAAAATACTCTGCACCAAATTTTCTAGGGCATCTTTACTTTTTAAAAATAAAAAACTTACCTGGCCAGGTGGTGGTGCAGTGGATAGAGTGTTAGACTGGGACGCAGAGGACCCAGGTTCAAAACCCCGAGGTCGCCAGCTTGAGCGCGGGCTCATCGGGTTTGAGCAAGACTCACCAGCTTGAGTACAAGGTCGCTGGCTCGAGAAAGGGGTCACTCGGTCTGCTGTAGCCTCTTGGTCAAGGCATATATGAGAAGTCAATCAATGAACAACTAAAGAACCACAATGAAGAATTGATGCTTCTCATCTCTCTCCCTTTCTGTCTGTACCTCTCTCTGACTCTATCTCTGCCACAAAAAAAAAATCATTTAAAAAATAAAAAACTTTACTGTTATTTTATTTTTCAGAGTGCCCAAGCATTTCTGTAAATAAGAGTAGAAACTCACAGAAGAACTATAATCATTCAATAAGTCTACTATAGAGAATGAATATTTAAAAAATAAAAAAAAATAATCAAAAGGAAAAGATTAGGAACTGTTTGCTTAATGTCCAGAAAAATGGAGTGTTCCTACTTCTTGGTACAGAGAGGAGGCTCAGGTGCTGGGACCTTGGACCCCTGCCAAGAGCAGGGACGTCCGGGTGGGACAACTGTTCATTCGCTCCTGGCCATCAGCAGAGATAAAGGGAGGATTAGATGTGGCTCTCCTCGGCGGTCACCTGGGGCCACTCCACTTTGTCTGTTTACTTCAGGAGGCTAAACAGATATGACCATTTTCAAAGTGTGTCACATGGGGCATGAACTTTCTGAAATTTCCTAGAAAAATTTCCTAGAAATATATAAAGACAGAGAATAAGAAAAAGGAAAGGAAGGTGAGCTTGTATAAGGAAATGGAGAACTTAAAGGGAGAGGTGTCAGTAACTGAGGACCTTCAGTCACTAAATGTATGAAATGAGGTCCATGGCAGATGTTCTTAAGTCTACAATAGACTGAAAAATGTTCATTGAGCCTCGACTGAGTGCAAAGCACAACGCTGGCCAAGTGAGGCTTAGAGAAGAGGCTTGAGAGTCTAGGGTAGTGGACTGTGTGGTTGATTTATTCATTAGAAGAGCAGGGATTCAGGGATTACATACCTGCTGCATTCCAGGGACTGTGCAGTTTTCAGAATCAGAGGATAACGAATCCGGTCTCTGCTTCCAGTTCTGGATTCGCCGTACAATGTGGCATGTGCTACAGTGCACATGTGCATAAGGGGCTTTAGAATGAATGGTGTTCATACTATCATTTGAGTAGAAGTTAAGGCATTTTGGTTTTAAGAAAAATTTGACACTACTGACGACATATATCTATGTATTTCATTGATTGTTATTAAAGGTTCCAATGAGCCTATGGAAGTCTTTGTTGGAGAAGTGACATCATATACACTACACAATCTCAATCCCAGCACCACCTATGATGTAAATGTTTATGCTCAGTATGACTCCGGACTCAGTGTTCCCCTGACGGATCAAGGCACTACCTGTGAGTCACGATCTTTGCATGGTTGTAAGGAAAAATGTAGTACAAATTGCCAGGTCAGCCTGTTTTAATTTTACTTCATCTTAACATATGCATGTTTCATCAGCATTAAGTAAGTGACCCATTTGTGTCCAGCTAAACAAATCTATTGAGTAATATAATTGAGTATTCAAAAATGTATATGATGAAATATGTTTAGTTCACAAAAATATTATATTTTGAATTTTAAAGATAAAAATTGTCATTTCATTTCATCATGAATAAATTAGAGTTGGGATGCCATGTAGTTTTCTTGACATTTGATGTTAAAACATATATTACCTAAATACATTGATTTAATTGAAAGTTTTCACAGAAATGCCATGATCATTGATTCAGCCAAGTGCTTTAATAACAGTTTAAGGACTTAGCACACTGCCTTTTAGAAAAAACTTCTACTAATTATTTTCATGAGACATCTTTGACATTTGTGGTATTGCGAGGGCCCATGTGGAATTTCTTTCCTCTTGAAAGTCAGCGATAAAAAGGGAGATCTGTTTGGCTATACTGCATTCTCATGGATGTTTCATATATGTTTCCTGTAAGGAAACATAGCAAGATTTTAGGCATTTATTTTTCATTTTAACCACAGTAGAAGTTTTAAAATTCTGTTATGATTAAAAGTATGCTTTTATGCCTTTATTCACAAAGTAAATTTACTATCTTCCCTTCTTTGTTTTGTAGTGTATTTAAATGTGACAGATCTGAAAACTTATCAGGTTGGGTGGGATACGTTCTGTGTTCGATGGTCACCTCACCGGGCAGCCACCTCCTACAGGCTAAAGCTAAACCCTTCAGATGGTACGTGTGCAAAATGAAAAAGAACTGGAGCACAGAGTAGCAACATCTCTAACTTCAGTGAAGAAGATGCCATTTTGTTTACAAATTTATGTATACAATACCTTTAAGTGTAATCGATGATGACACTGGTGTTTTCCTTTGCTGTCATAACCAGGAACCAGAGGACAGGAAATTACAGTGCGCGGATCAGAAACCAGTCACTGCTTCTCTGGCCTTTCACCAGACAGTGATTATGACGTCACTGTTTTTGTGCAGACACCAAACCTCGAAGGTCCTGGTGTCTCTGTCAAAGAACATACCAGTAAGTTTCTGAGTACTCTGCAATATCTCTGTTAGGCTTTCGAATAGGATGCTCTAGGAGTTCTGTTACTGTGCTCTATTATTACAGAGGTGTGGCAGACTTAAGTGACTCCGGTATAGGCACGTCTCCATGTAGGCAGCAGTAATGATGTGATGATGGCAGGTCCTTGAATGTGGAGTCTGTGGCTGGTTCAGGACCTTTATCTGCAGGAAATCCATGTTGCCGCTATTACAATTGGTGTTATTTTAAGGAAAAGGGTAAAGGAGGGAGACACCGCCCTAGTTGACGGTGGGAAGTTGAGATGCATCTATGCTAGTGACTTTTACTCGTTTGACCCTATCTGAAGGCCTTACATTCACCCTTTGAATCTTGGCTTTGCTTTTTGTAGCTATAGTCAATGTTGAATGACTATCAATGATACCAAGTTTGGATAAAATAGAACTCCGTGGATATAATGCCAAGGAAACTTGACTTGTCATCAAGGATTTAAATTGCTCTTAAAATTTACTTTCTGTGATGTGAAATGTACACATACTGTGTTTTTCTAATTATTATTTTAAAAATTCTAGCCATGAAACCAACAGAAGCCCCTACAGAGCCACCCACACCTCCTCCCCCTCCCACAATTCCACCCGCTAGAGATGGTAAGTACAACTGATTGGCAATTTAATAAGTAAGAAAGGATTTATCTTCTTCCTGATGTAGCCTGTTCATCATTTATAACTGACATAGAACATTTCTGATTAATTGTTCTTGTTGACGAGTTTTTAGATCAAAAGAAAAGATTGTCAGTAATTTGTTCTCCCCTCCAAGCACATTTTAGTGTGAATAAAATCAGTCATCAACTACTCCAGCTTTTCAGTTGGAACCATTTTCCCCTTAATTTTGCAGATTAATATCTCACAATACCTTACACAGTCCATGGTCACATGATGGGTCCTTCTTTCTGTGGGCTGCTGGCATCAGTGAGAGCCATAGGTCTTTTTGGCTACTTCTGGACGCTAGTCCCGGGCCTGTGGCTTTGGAAGTCCTGGTTTCTGACCCGGGGAGTGGCCTCGGATTATACAAGGCTGAAGCATAATTGTCACTTGCAATGAACTGATAAAAACACACACTATTAATGCTGGTTTCTCAGTAATTTGGGGCAGTTCTTTCTGCTTCATCAAATTAAGTTTAAAATAATTAACTACTGGTTTATTTTCCCCCCATATTCTATTTTCAGTGTTTAATAACTGAAAGCATTTCAGATTTTCAAAATATTTTTCTTTTATCTTAGAAGGCACTAGGCTGCTACAACTTCTTTAAACCTATTAAATAAGATAAAAATTAAAAGTGTATTATTATAAGGTGAAACAATATTGGGTTTCTTTAAATTAGATTGTTGAAAAAAAATCAGTAAGCAATTTTGGCTCATTGAATTGTTTCAATAGACTTTATTTTATAGAGCAGTTTTAGATTCATAGAAAATTGAGCAGAAAGTACATAATGTTCCCACATGTTCCTGCACCCTTGTACGCACAGCCTCCCATGGCATCAACATCCCCTGCCAGAGGGGCATCTGTGTTATAATCCCTGAACCTATATTGATACGTCATTATCATCCAAGGTCCATATTATATTTGGGTCCACTCTTGGAACTGTATATTCTGCATGTTAAGTTTTTATAACTAAGATGTTGTTAAATTTCTATTTTCAGAATTATTTTTTTAGCCTCTAAATCTAAAGATTCAATGAAAGGTATTTATTGTATTCTATCCCTTTCTTCCCTCCATACGATTCTAGGGGCCTGATTTCAAATTAAAAGACACCTTATTTGCGCCAAACTTTTTGATAAATATATACAAAAATTTTCGAACTGCTAAGTGCTGGACATAGTTGCTTTTCATTTCATTTTGTTCTCATTTGTTGTTTGGAGCTCTTTGAGGAGTTCCATGGGGAAAGAACATATATTTGCATAATGCAGGGGTCCCCAAACTATAGCCCTCGGGCCGCATGCGGCCCCCTGAGGCCATTTATCCGGCCCCTGCCACACTTCCGGAAGGGGCACCTCTTTCATTGGTGGTCAGTGAGAGGAGCACATTGACCATCTCATTAGCCAAAAGCAGGCCCATAGTTCCCATTGAAATACTGGTCAGTTTACTGACTTAAATTTACTTGTTCTTTATTTAATATTGTATTTGTTCCCGTTTTGTTTTTTTACTTTAAAATAAGATATGTGCAGTGTGCATAGGGATTTGTTCATAGTTTTTTTTAATAGTCCGGCCCTCTAATGGTCTGAGGGACAGTGAACTGGCCCCCTGTGTAAAAAGTTTGGGGACCCCTGGCATAATGGATCTAAATAGATGAAGTAATTCTAGAGCAGAAATTGAAAGCCAATGAGGCTAGTGCCTGTCATACTTCATTGTGAGTTGAACCCATCTGGGCATCATCTTATTGCTGATTCTGATCCAGGAATTCTGGGATAAGGCCCAGGGTTCTGCATCTCTAAGACGCTTCCCAGGCGATTCCGTTGCGGTGGAGCCACACTTTAAGCAGCAAGGTGTGAGACTCCATTTCTCAGTTGTGGAATTTCACTTGAATGAAAGAATTCATGAGATTTGCTTCTTCCTGTGTTTTTGTTTCTCCAGTATGCAAAGGGGCCAAGGCAGATATTGTATTCTTGACTGATGCCTCCTGGAGTATCGGGGATGATAATTTTAACAAAGTTGTAAAGTTCATCTTCAATACTGTGGGAGCCTTTGATGAAATCAATCCTGGTGGAATTCAGGTGGGTGTTGTTTCATAGGTGACTATTCACTTGTAATGTCTTGCTGTTTTCTTTGAAATTCTCTTTTTAAGTAGAAAGACTTTTTAGTTCAAATTATGTTTTGAATTTTGCTATTTAATATTCTCATAACACATACATTTTTGGAAGGAGTTGGGTGTAAAAATGATAATTTAACAGAAATAGGTATTCTCTTTGGCTCAATGATATTTCTGTTGGAGATTCTGACTTTAACTTCCTGCTTAAAACTCTTGCAATGATACATTTGCATAAAAGGTCAGCTGATGTTCTGAAGTTAAATGCATTGTGATTGTCACACAGTGTTAAGTCAGAAGATTCAATGATGAATAGTGACTGGAGTGGGTGTGTAGAATCCTGCTGTCCCCTCTATCACGGCATTGCAGATATTACCTTGACTAGAAGAGTGATCATCATCATTATTATTTTAATGTTTAATTTATTGTGTAGACATGCTTTCAAGTGCCCCACTCAATACAACACCCTCTGCACCCTGCATCCTGCCTCCCCCCCCCCCCCGTGCCCCATGCAAAGTCTCTCTCTTTCCACCCGCACTTCCCCCCTTTTGACCTCCCTCCCCCTATCTCCACCCCTCTTTTCCCTGTGACTATTGCTACCCTGTTGTCTATATGTATTTATATATGTCAAGTATATATGATTTTGGCTAATCCCTTCACCTTCTTTGATCTCATCCTCTCTTCTTCCTTCCCTTTGACAGCTGTCCATATGTTTATGGTGACCCTGGCTCTCTTTTGATTTTGTTCCTCAGTTTATTGTGTTTAGATTTCACGTATAAGTGAGGTCATGTGGTATTTTTCTTTCTCTGCCTGGCTTATTTCACTTAGCAAAATAATCTCCAGGTCCATCCATGCCATTGCAAAAGGTAAGATTTCCTTTTTTTTTTTTTTTGTGGTAGAGCAGCCATTATTGATTCATTTAATTCATTTGTTTTCCTAACATAACTACCAATTATCCTGCTGTGGAGTTACTCCAAAAGAATTTGTTTTACTAGAGTAGGAACTTAGAGAAGTTTGTTTTTCTATGAGAGGCTTCTAAGAATATATAATTCAGAATTTAGCCATAACTCACATGTAAATCTGAGAATTTCCTTCACTATTCTCATAAACCAGTGATCTGAACACTCAAGTCCAGTGGCTCTAAAGAGAGGGGGACTCTTCCCAGGCCCTTCTGAGAATCTGATTAAAGTTGTTATTAGCTATTTCTTGGATTCTGCAAACTTGAAGACCGAAGAGGCTTGCTTGATGCCTTTAGACATTCCATGCTTCTGAAGGATTTTGTATGGATTACTATTATAGAACTGGTGGATTCAGCCATTTTGGAACTGGCTGGGCAGAACCAATACCTAACTTTTTGTTGAGTTTGGTGAACTGTTGTTAAAAGGCACTTGTAATCAGGATTCTCTCTAAGGTGGGCGCCTGGGCAGCCGCCCAATGTGAAAATCACAGATTTACATTCCTTATGCTTTTTTCTTTTTGACAGAGACAGAGAGTCAGAGAGAGGGACAGATAGGGACAGATAGACAGAAAGGGAGAAAGTTGAGGAGCATCAATTCTTTGTTGTGGCACTGCATTCATTGTTGTGGCATTGTTGTTCATTGATTGCTTTCTCATATGTGCCTTGATGGGGGGGACACATCAGCAGAGCAAGTGACCCCTTGCTCAAGCCAGTAAACTTGTGCTCAAGCCAGCGAGCTTGGACTTCAAGCCAGCGACATGTGGGCTCAAGCCAGGAACCATGGGATCATGTCTATGATCCTACACTCAAGCCAGTGACCCTGTACTCAAGCTGGAGACCTCAAGGTTTCAAAACTGGGTCCTCCACATCCAGTTCGATGCTTTATCCACTGCACCACTCCTTTTTAATGAACTGCATAATAGCACACTCTAAGAGCTCATTGTAATGTTCATTCCATCCATAGGAGAAAAAATTTGCAAGTGAGGATGCCAATCAAAAAACAATATGGAAATATCTTAAATAACAGTTTTATTGTTTTTTGTCAGGTATTAATATTTTAAAACTCATAACAATCTAATTTTATGTACCTCTTTTATTGTTCTTATTTAAGTATTAAATGCATGAAATAATAAACTACATTTTGGTATATCATTTTTTATACTTAAAACAGTCATTAGGGCAGAGAACTGATTGTTAAATAATTTGAATCCCACCATTATAGTATAGCAAGTATCACTTTATATGGTCCTTGTTTTGTGCGAATCTCTTCTGTCTAACTCTATCTTTATTCTTTAATGCCAAAGACTATGTTGTGTTGTTATTCTTTTGAATTTTCTTGTTTCCTTCCCTATTTCTCGTGATGAATTGTATTCTTTATTTTGTTAGCTTGTACTTTTTTATTGCGGCATCTTAAAGACATTATAAAAATAATAGATTTTGACATAAACCATAAATAATTTTATTAAAAAATCATGTCTTCTTGTATGGAAGAGTACTTTATGGAATATTATAAATTTCAAATCCCCAAATAACCCTGTGTATAACATTTGAACCCAAAATGAGTAAAAAGTCAGGCCAGTTATAGTCTCAATTCAATGTGTCAACAACTAAGCCATTTTTCCATCTTATAAAAATTTAAGATTTCTAATAAAAATAAAGAATAGTTATATATTTTATTAACTTCTATGTGACAGCTACTTTGTATATATGATTACTACATATGTCTTTAATACAACTCTAGGAAATCAGTATAATTAGCTCCATTTTACTGATGAGAAAACCGAAGCCCAGCAATATTGGGAACTTACCCAATGTCACATGGCTATTAATTGGCAAAGCTAGGATTTCAGTCCAATGATTCCTGACTACAAAGTTTGTACTCTTTCCACTAAATCACACTGCCACTAAGTTTGTGATGAATGCTGATTATTATCACACGTGATATTTTTATATTACCATAAAGAATGGCTGTGGCCAGTGACAAGAAACAGTTGGCTGTGGAACCAGTTGCTTAGCCAACATTTGAATTCAAGATGGCATGTTCTCATTTTTAATTTTGGAAGCTCTCTGCTCCCTGACTTTACCCATCTCTTTTTATATCCTAGAAAAAGTTACCATATAAATACAATATATTTACATTTTAATATCAATTGTCAATTTCATTGAAGATAAGAAATGAGATAATATAATGAGATAACAGTAGTCAGCCTTGTAATACTAGCTATAAAGAGCTTATAATACTCTCTCAGTCCTGAGGCAGTCAATTCTGCAGCTGGAGGGGTCACTGGAAAATTGCAACATAAAGAGAGATGACTTACCTTCATCACAACCCACATTTTCTTTCAGGTCTCATTTGTGCAGTACAGTGATGAGGTCAAGTCTGAGTTCAAGCTGAACACATACAATGACAAGGCCCAAGCCCTTGGGGCCCTCCAGAATATTCGGTACAGAGGAGGAAACACAAGGACAGGTACAGTTGATCAGAATACACACAGACCTTCATTCCCCAAAGTGTTTGGAGTGGAAGAACTGAGTGTACCATCTCACTCTAATATTCAAATTCTTATCAGATGGACGTGGCTAATGGCATGTGGATAGTTTGCATTGAGGTGACACTAAAATATTCCATGCCACACTCTATAGGTAAGGCTCTCACGTTTATCAAAGAAAAGGTCTTGACCTGGGAAAGTGGCATGAGGAAGAATGTCCCCAAAGTGCTGGTTGTGGTCACAGATGGTCGGTCACAAGACGAAGTCAAGAAAGCAGCTTCCGTCATCCAGCAGTCAGGTAAGCCAGGCACGGATTTGATGCCCAGTGATTGTGCTTATTATTTTAACAGATTTAAATGGTCAGGAATGATTGCAAAGAAACCCCCAAATTGCTGATTTTACTTTATTGTTCCTGTTTAATCTGTACTTCATACCCTTGTAATATTAATTTATATTTAATTATGGAATGGTTTGGTAATTGCTTAAAAATAACGCAGTGTATATTCTTTATATAAGATGTGGCTCAGGGTCTGTCAGTGAGCAAGCTGTGTTTCCTCACGGTGGCTGCAGGCCACAGAATGCCATAATGGGATGACCCTAGAGCAGCTGTCCTGCCATAGCAGAAGTGAGTCTTGTTGCTGGTTCCTGGGCAAAGAGAACCATAGAGAGGCCTTCACTTTAGCACAGCCTTGCAGATACAGGCTTTAAGCAGATGCTGAAAGGTACCCTGCAAAGGGGGAGCAGCTAGGCCTCAGAGACGTGTCTCTGGGGTATCTTGGCAACCAAACATCCTGAGCACCTCTTGATAACACTGCCCTTTGGTTTTGTTGTTTAAATTATTGGGGATGAAGCAAGGTCTTTCCAGTACTTGCATTAACACCCTGTCTGCTCCCTACCCCTTCCCCCCATAGGGTTCAAGGTGGCCATATGTTAAGCATATGTAGTAATTGAAAAGTGCTTGTTACATGGAATTGCACTGATCTTTTTTATAAATTATTGCCACTATGTTATGCACTTTGAGCAGATTTTAGCATATTTTGTGCTCCTAGCTGACTTAAGTTTGGGGTTATGAATGCTTACTCCTTATGTTGCCTTATTTATACCTAATTATGTAACTGATTCCTTATATAGTTTGTTTTTTTCACAGTCAAATCAAACTTTTGGAATGAAAACTTTGTTTATATGTATTAACTTGAATGAAAGAAAGTTATTGCCTTTGGAAACTGTAGATTCCATTTTAAAAGTGATCAAAATCCTGCCTTTGAGCCTGAGTTTGTTGAGAAAATTAGTTTTAAGAATCAAATTTTTAAATTAGCCTATTCTTGGTTTCTGAGTTGACTCAGAGCATAAGCGTAAAACGGAAATGGTGCGTAAGAGTGCAGCAGAATTCACGGGTATATCAGGACTATAGATCTATGGAAGAAAATGTGCACCATGTTAAATCTTTCTGCTATTAAAATGTTTGCCTTTTGTTAGGATTTTAGTCTAAGGAAATCCAATTAAATGAATTTTACAAGCCAGAAAATAAGAAGATCTTGGAAAAGTACATATTCATTCAAAAGAGTTTATGTCAATTATATAACACCAATTCTGATAAGATTTTATTTTGAGTTGTTTAAACATTAAAAGGTAGGAAAAGAGCTATGTAATTCACTCTCCACACACTGTTCTGCAGGGTTCAGTGTCTTTGTAGTTGGCGTGGCTGATGTTGAGTACAATGAGCTTGCCAATATTGCCAGCAAACCAAGCGAGCGGCACGTGTTCATTGTGGATGACTTTGAATCTTTTGAGAAGATAGAGGACAACCTCATTACATTTGTCTGCGAAACGGCCACCTCAAGTAAGTTATGATCCACATGGATCCATAATCTCACTTATTTTGAAAAATAACTACTTGGTAGGACATTCCCTATCTCATATGAGATCAAGTTTGCGCAGAAAGAGACCTTGGGAAAGCCCTTGAGAACCTGATGAATCATTGTTCCTATTGAGATCGTGCTAAATGTGTGTTTATCAGAGGTACATGTTAATCCTTGAAGATGTAATGTATTCCTTGTATGGAATTAAAGTGTTTTAATACATTTTTCCCCCACTATTCCAATGCCTGTGACATTTGAGTAAATTAATTTTCAGCTTTAGGAATGCATTTATAGAAGCATTTCTGTGAGATGAACTTTTCCTTATTAGTATTCAGTGGGTATTTGTTGTCAACATTCATGCTTCAAGGAACAATGAAAAACTGACTTGTACGTGTGTGCTCCATAGAAATTTATTTGGTTCCCATTTGTTTTTCTGGTACAGATCTTTTTTGTTATACCAATATCTCAAGCTCCACTTTTAAAATACAGTGTAAGACAAAACATTGGTTGTTTTTGTTAACTCATTCTCTTTCCCATCCATTAGCATTGATTCTTGGAGTATTAGATTATGGAGACAGTTATGTGGCTAGCGTAGACTCTTTTTTTTTTTTTTTTCTTTTTCTGAAGCTGGAAACGGGGAGGGACAGACTCCCGCATGCGCCCGACCGGGATCCACCCGGCACGCCCACCAGGGGACGACACTCTGCCCACCAGGGGGCGATGTTCTGCCCCTCCGGGGCATCGCTCTGCCGTGACCAGAGCCACTCTAGCGCCTGGGGCAGAGGCCAAGGAGCCATCCCCAGCGCCCGGGCCATCTTTGCTCCAATGGAGCCTCGCTGCGGGAGGGGAAGAGAGAGACAGAGAGGAAGGAGGGGGGGTGGAGAAGCAAATGGGCGCTTCTCCTATGTGCCCTGGCCGGGAATCGAACCCAGGTCCCCCGCACGCCAGGCCGACGCTCTACCGTTGAGCCAACTGGCCAGGGCCTAGCGTAGACTCTTGATCCTAGGCAGGGCTATGCTTTACGAGTGTTATATTAAAGCCTTGAAACTCTGGTGAGAGTGGCAGTAGTCAACAGATGCCAGGGCTTTAACTATGAAAACTGACCTTGATGCTCAGAGAGGAGCTGAGTGGTGAAAGGTGGGTGGGGAACTACAGTTGTCTCATTTCCTCTCTTCGTGGTCCTGAAAGCCACTGTCTGGTATCCCTGGCTCCCGGTGGGGAGCCCAGGGTGAAAACTGCTGTACACTTGTCATTGTTACACCATGTTTAGTAGGTAGGATGAGGCTCTGGAGCTTGGCAGAGAAGAGGGTTGGATAGGGGGGACAAACTCCTCTAGCCTTAGCATAAATCTAATATTCTCTGGGTGAAAAAAAAAATAGTTCTTTAATCTATTGAAAAACATATGAAATTGTTTCCATTTAATTATATTTTATTATTCTTCAAAATATTATAAAACTCTGATTGGACTGGAGAATGTTCAGAAAACATTGCTAATATGGCAATAGTATAACTTATCCTACACATGGGACGTCTATAAGAAATCAGTTATATACAATTAGAGTGGTGTTAGGTTTTATTAATGCACAGACAATTTTATTACTTGATATACAGACACAGCTGCTTTCTGTACCTATACAATGTTTGCATATCCTTGTTGAATATCGTGTTGTGCATCTCATCTGTGTGAATCATACTTAAGAACACTGTGCATTGCAGGTTGTCCTCTGATTTACTTGGATGGCTACACCTCACCAGGTAAGCATTTATGAACGTGGGCTAACTTATTTCAGTATTTAAGCAATAACATAATTTAAATGAGCTCATTTCCATATTTTCTTTCCTGATGTAAAGGTTTTAAGATGCTTGAAGCATACAACCTGACAGAAAAGAATTTTGCTTCCGTACAAGGAGTCTCTTTGGAGTCAGGGTCTTTCCCCAGCTACGCCTCCTACAGGCTTCAGAAGAATGCCTTTGTAAATCAGCCCACAGCGTAAGTGTGACAAGGTTCTTTTTCTCACAACATGCCAGACTTTCTCTTTGAGGCTCTTGGAATCTTTGCTGGCTTGTCGGAATCCTGGAACTTTAGATTTGTTAGAAGATTCCTTATGAATGACCTAGCTTAATTTCCTTAAATGTGGTTGGGTTAAGTGTCTTCTTCCATCAAGGTCATACAGGAGAACAGGACTCAAGCCTGGCTTTTCTCAGACCAAAGAATCTCATCCTGGTTCTGCAGTATTATAGATTCCTGACCCTTTTGAATTGAAGGCTAGGACTGGAGCTATGCTTTTTCTAAGGGAGGTTGTTTAAACAGGAAGGCAGCTTCTCACTTGGAACGTGTCTCCCTGTGGTGCGGAGGGACTGAGGGGGTACGTGCAGAATGAGAGCAGCGTTCTGTTCAGTGCTGTGACCTCCAGATGAGAGGCCATGCAGTTCTGCTGTCTGGGCTCAGAGCAGCGGTTAGTTTGTATTGGCTGCCACTCAGACGATCCGTGGGGTAGCTCTAGACGTTATTTTACTCCATGAAAGTTTGCACCTGGGAACGATAACCAAAGTATGTATTTCTTACTCATTAGAATTAAAACATTGTAATCTTGAGGAATATGTGTTTGGCAACTTATGGAGAGAAAAGAACACGGAGAAATAAAGCTTTCAGTAGTAACTCAGGACAGGGTCAGAAAATGCTGTCGTAAATTTGAAATGCTCTGGGAAAGATGACGGAAAATTCAGACTAAAACCAAAACTAATTTGTTTTAAGGAAGTAAAAATCATATTGTAGTTCCTAACTCTTTTTATGTTCAACCACACTGGTCCACAGCTTTGGGGTTTTCAGTGAACCTTAATTCCCAATGTTTAACCTTCAGTCACCTCAAGAAATGACACCTACATTTAACTAATGACAGTCTGCAGTCCTCTCAAGAGCCACAATTTGTGATTGAAAGAAGCATAAGTACAATTCAATTATAATTTTTTTCATAGGGACTCGTTCACTGAGAAAGAAGAAGAAAAATGGGCAAGGTTAGATGTAAATTAATATGGAGATGGTTTTTTTTTTTTGTTTTTTTTTTTTTTCTGAACTGGAAACGGGGAGAGACAGTCAGACAGACTCCCGCATGCGCCCGACCGGGATCCACCCGGCACGCCCACCAGAGGCAAAGCTCTGCCCACCAGGGGGTGATGCTCTGCCCCTCCAGGGCGTCGCTCTGCCGCGACCAGAGCCACTCCAGCGCCTGGGGCAGAGGCCAAGGAGCCATCCCCAGCGCCCGGGCCATCTTTGCTCCAATGGAGCCTCGCTGCGGGAGGGGAAGAGAGAGACAGAGAGGAAGGAGGGGGGGGGTGGAGAAGCAAATGGGCGCTTCTCCTGTGTTCCTGTGTGCCCTGGCCGGGAATCGAACCCGGGTGCCCCGCACGCCAGGCTGACGCTCTACCGCTGAGCCAACCGGCCAGGGCCGATATTATTTTTAATATGGGATATTATGCAGATAGTAAATAGCCTTTTGAACACATGAAAGCTATTATGTCACATGCTCGGGACACATGCTTTAGGAAGCAGGGCTGCACTCTATTCCTGATGTACCAGTGGTATGGTCCAAGGGCTGGAAACCTTAAGAGACATTCTGTGCCCTCTGTCAAAATTCATGGAAGAATAGTTTCTCTTGAGTCTAAGACTTGATGATCAAGGCTTTTTTAATCTACTTTCAGAAATAAAGTGTTATTCAAGGGTATCAGAAAGAAAACTAACAATTTTGCTACAATTCCCCCTGAATAATGATTGACTCAACTCTGGAAGGACACGTGGAGCCACATTTTTTTGTCTAACAGTTTTAGAGCAAAGAAACATTTCCTTTTATTTGAATTATATGCCTTTATCACCACTAAACATTTGCACATGTCCATGACCTTAACATTTTTTACTGGTTTTATTTTTGGAAGCATGTAAGCTTCTGGAGATTATTTGATTTATTTTATTTCAAGGAAGGAATTTGGAAGTGTAAAAACTATTAGAGAAAGTGAGGGAGAAATTAAAAACATGCACCATCTCATGATCTCATACCCCTGACACTGGAAATTAAGTATTTGTAGTAAGATTCATCCTCTTTAAGTGATATCCATAGATATATTGTTTATCACTCTAAAATTATTATGTAATTTTATAATCATTTATGTGTCTAGAACAAATTAGTAATTAGGATAAAACACCATTTGGCAATTTCCCAGACTTTTGTGACTTTATCAGATTATAAGTAATCTCTAAGTACTCACATAAGGGACTTTTAGTGTTTGTTCTTTTGCTGCCTTTCCTACATTTTTCTCCCCCCTTTTTTTTTTTCTTCTTCTTTTCCAAGTGAGAAGAGGGGAGATAGAGAGACAGACTCCTGCATGTGCCCTGACTGGGATCCGCCCGGCAACTCCCATATGGGGCCTGTGCTTTGCCTGTCTGTGGCCATTCTCCCAACTGAGCCTTTTTGTTTTTTTTTTTTTTCATTTTTCCGAACCTGGAAACGGGGAGGCAGTCAGACAGACTCCCGCATGCGCCCGACCAGGATCCACCTGGCATGCCCACCAGGGGGCGATGCTCTGCCCCTCTGGGGTGTCACTCTGTTGCATCCAGAGCCATTCTAGCGCCTGAAGCAAAGGCCACAGAGCCATCCCCAGCGCCTGGGCCATCTTTGCTCCAATGGAGCCTTGGCTGCGGGAGGGGAAGAGAGAGACAGAGAGGAAGGAGAGGGGGAGAGGTGGAGAAGCAGATGGGTGCCTCTCCTGTGTGCCCTGGCTGGAAATCGAACCCGGGACTCCTGCACGCCAGGCCCACGCTCTACCGCTGAACCAACTGGCCAGGGCCCCAAATGAGCCATTTTTATTGCCAGAGGCAGAGGCTGCAGGGAGCCATCCTCAGCACCTGGGGCCTGTGCACTTGAACTGAGCCATAGCTGCAGGAGGAGAAGAGAGAGAGAGAGAGAGAGAAGGGGGAGGAAGAGAGGTGGAGAAGCAGATGGTTGCTTCTTCTGTGTGCCCTGACTGGGGATTGAACCTGGAAATCAAACCCAGGACATCCACATGCCAGACCATGCTCTACCACTGAACCAACTAGCCAGGGCCTCTCCTTCTAATATGTAGCTGGCTTATTATAAATGATTTCTAAGACTACCCATAATAAACTCTGGTCCAAAGATTTAAAATATTCTCTATTTCTGATGAGAAGTCCTTATTAATTAATTCATTTATTTGTTTTATCTAATAGAGAGCTACACCCAAATGGACTCCCTCCTTCATACACGATTATATTATTGTTCAGACTTCTCCCAGAAACTCCCAATGACCCTTTTGCCATTTGGCAAATCACAGACAGAGACTACAAACCACAAGTTGGACTGATTGCAGATCGTAAGGATTTTTATCTTATTTTGAGGCACATGTGTGCATCTTGCTTATTATGTTTTCTCTTTAAGAATCTTCTCAATATACAGAGTGAGGCAAAAGTAAGTTTACAGTTGTGAATATGCAAAAGAGTTTATTTTTGTATTATTATTTATTAATTATTGTATTATTTTCCACACAAACAACTCTAAAACTTTTGCTTCACCCTGTATATATTTACTTGGTATATGCTTCTATATTTAAAGTTTTAAAAGTGTAACATATTAGTAAATATTCTAATCATGTTTATCTCAGCTAAAATGATTGAATTTTGACTTCTTACCAAAAAGAATCATATGTTAATACTTTCAATATAAAGTGTACCATGCATGTGATTTAGTAAAAATTATGTGTTGATTACAGCTTCTAGCAAGACATTATCATTTTTTAACAAGGATACAAGAGGTGAGGTGCAGACTGTCACATTTGACACAGAAGAAGTGAAGACATTATTTTATGGAAGTTTTCATAAGGTAAAAAGATTATCTAGTTATTTATAAAAGAAGAATATGATTTATAATTTTAAATTAACTTCTTTTATTATTTATTAACATGTCATGTTAAATTGGTAGAAACATAACCATATCTTTTAAAAAATCTTATTTTAGAGAATTTGATTAATTAAAAGAAAACCCAAAATAAAACAATTTTACTATTCAAAAGATAACTATTAACATTTTGATATAAGAATGAATGCCTATTTTTTTCTATCTACCATTTTATTGTGAATCATTACATCATTTTATTTCCAAACTTCATTTTTTATTATATTTTAATTGATAGAATTATTTCATAGAGCTGCTTCTTCCCTACCTGTTTATTATAAAGTTACAGATATGCCAGTCTAAAAGTTTTCATTATCTACCAAAATAATAAAGATAAATGTTTCTATGATTAGATTTCCATGAATACACTTATGAATTCTCTAAAATATCTTATTAAACGTTCTAAAATTCTTATAAGATTGCCTATATTTGTTGGTCTTAATATTTTGTTTGTCAACATCCAAGGATAATGAAGACTTTCTGTAAGGTTTTTAAAGGATGATTAATTGAAAAGAATACTGAAGTTTGGGATATTAGAATGTAATAGAACAATCAAGGTTAAGAGTTGGCTTTTTAATAGTATTTCTTTACCCGCGGGTTGACAGGAGGAATACCTCTGGTTGCACAAGTGGTCTAAAGTTTCTCTAGGATAGCGGTCAGTGAGTTAGTCCCATACACAGAAGACAAATGTTTCCAGTTCAATCTGATTTTCAAATGAAAATTGAAGAACTCGTTCTATTTAAGTAGATTTAGCTTTATTTTTTGCTGATTCTATTCCCAAGAATTTGGTTTCTTTCCAGAATGTTTTTCTTATTCATGAATTAGATTCTTAATAAGGATGGCAAGGGACTCTTCTGGAGCTCAAAGAGGCTTCATGATATGCACATTAATGAGGAGCAAAATACAATGAAGGAAAAGCAAAGGTCTTTGAGTATAATGGCATATCCGCTTAACAGTTTATTGACTTTCATGGTGAAGTGTAGTAAAAGAAATGTCTCATCATTGGGAAAGCAAATTCTTTTTTGACAAATATTATTAGCTTCAGCTACTCCTTATCTGATAATAAATGTTGAATTTGCCAAAGTTCTTATGAGCTTTTTTGGCTCATTGATATACCTATTAAACTTACATTTGAGTAACTTGTTAAAAAGGACTATTTTATTTTTCCTTCCACATCCACTGAAGATACTAGAAATTTAATTTTCTATCAGCCAACTGATAACTATTTATTTTTTAAATTCAAACTTTTATTGAAAACTTTATTTTACTTGGGCAAAAAAAAAAAAAGGCAGAATTTTTCAGAGGTCTATAGTGATAGTTGATTATTGCGAATCAAGATAATTTTTGGCATTCCTTCTTTATTTGTCTTTATACAAAGGTTTTTTAGTTTTAGATTTTTCTTTTAACAAACTCTCTTCTCAAATACTATGCCTTTTTTCCATAATATGTTTCTTTTATTTTTTAAAAAATTTATTTATTTATTAAAAAAATTTTTTTTAAATTTAAATTTATTGTGTTGACATGGTTTCAAGTGTCCCACTCAATATAATACCCTCTACACAGCACACTGGGTGCCCCCATGCCACAAGCAAAGTCTCTTTCCACTCCTGTTTCTTTCCTTCTCCCTCCTTCCCCCTATCTCCATCCTCCCTTTCCTTCTGGCTATTGCTACCCTGTTGTCAGTATATATGTGTTATGTATATATGATTTTGGCTAATCTCTTTACCTTCTTTGACCTCATCCCCTCTCCCCCCTTCTCTCTGACAGCTGCCCACCTGTTTCCTGTGACCCTGCCTCTCTGGCCCTGCTTCT
Organism: Saccopteryx leptura; assembly: GCF_036850995.1. Lineage (NCBI taxonomy): Eukaryota > Metazoa > Chordata > Mammalia > Chiroptera > Emballonuridae > Saccopteryx > Saccopteryx leptura. Next base: position 349,887,514 of record NC_089503.1, read on the forward strand.
GTTTCTATTTTGTTCCTCAGTTTGCTGTGTTCATTAGATTCCACATACAAGTGAGATCATATGGTATTTGTCTTTCATGGTTTCTCTTCTACTTTTTCACTGTACTCTTTTTCTTCTTCCATTCCTTTACCCCATTCTTGTCACCTATTCTCATTTATTCTATCAAGTGCCAAGTTCAGTCACTATTAGCTATTTATATTCTTTACTGATTTCAGGATTCAAACACTCATCTTTCATTTCCCATTTAAACTGGGAACTGAACTCTTTCAATCTGATAGCAGAGAATGAGTGAAAATGACATGCAAGGAGCTCTTGGGAGAGAGGGGATATGCCACAGAGAAAATGAGTATTCAGAGTAGCAAAGCTGTTGTTTGGTTCCCATTCCTCACATGGGCACCACTTATTGTTGTGACAGTGACTACTCGAAGTCCACATGAAATGCACCAAGGGGCTGAGGGGAGCCAACAGGCCTGAACAGCAGATGGAAGGACTGAAGCCCCATCTCCAGTCCTATTCAGATACTTATATATATTAGCAAGTCCAAATAACTCAGGGAAACTGACAGCAGAAGTTCTCAGGGGGTGAAGTAAAGTGCAAGGAACATGTTGACTCCTAATCTCTGTTCTGTGAGCCTAAACATTTTCTTGTTGCTAAATCTTATCCTGCTGTTTTGCTGTTTCCAGCATGCACTGTTTCCAGTACAAGGTCAGAGAGGCCCCTGGAGTCTCATCCACTCAGGGCTTTTGCCCTAGGACACCTCACTGTCTCTAATTGTTATCCTAACTCTGAAAGTCTTCACAATATATTCCTACAGGGATAGGCTAAAAGAGCTTAAGTAGGGAGTGGCAGACAGCTATTGCTTCTTGAAAATTCTCTTGAAAAGTTTTTTTGTGTCTCCAGTCTATTATAACAGATGACATAGATCCAAGTGAGAAATTTGTAATAAGAGGAAAAAGAGGAATAGATGAAAAATAAAGTTTTAGGAAGTGGTGGAACTTTGGATGGGAAAGGAGGGGGAAAGAGTGTTCCTATTTCTTTCTACTAGTCTATGACCAACAAGGTTTCACAGTTCAGAAATAGTCCTTAAGCATTTAGGACAATGGCCTGTAGATGAAGACTCCTCCAAAATGTAATTATGCATGTGTTTAAAATAAAACATATGGAAGAGACCATCGCAAAGTATGTTTTTAACATGTGCTTTGTATGGTTGGCCTTGAATGAGCAGTGTATTTAGAACATTTTTGTTACAAATTAAAAGTTTTGATTTTGAAATAATTTTTGAATACTATAATTTCTTCAGATACTTTGTAATATTTGCCTCTGAGATTGTTTCTACAAGAACCAACAAATGGGTGTAAGTTCTGACTAGAAAATAAATGTCTTGGGAGTGGTTGTATGAAAATGGTTTGCTTGAATTCAGTGTTAGATGATTGTATTGTGGGTGTTTAAAGTCTCTTTATTTTTAGTAAGATATGTATTACTTCTATATAAATGCAATGTACAACTCATGTTTACCACTTACAAATGCAATAAAGTTTTTTGATGGTGACTTTCTGTGGGAAAAATATTTACTGTTAAAAAAAATCTCTAGAGATTGTTCTTATGCTTATTGTCTGAAAGTACTTAAGAGAATTTCTCTTCCTTTTGACTTGGAGCCCAACTTTTAAAGTAATCATTAAGTGCTTACTGGAGTATTTGTGCTGTGATAAGTATAAACTATCAGCATAATTGTAAACTCCAACATTAACTGCCACCATTCTTTACATTGTTGAAATACAAATGTTTTGTTAATAATCTGTACTAATAGATTTCTTAAGATTCCAGATGTATTAAATATCAGATAAAAAGTAAATAAGCATAAAATTTTTTAGTTGTCAGGAAGTTGAATTTGAGTCTACTGATTTCCAGAACTGAATCTGTATAGAAGACATGTACTAGTTCTTACTGTATTAGGTATCTATATAGTATGCAAGTTCTTTTTAAATGAGATTAGGAAATAAATTAAGTATTCGATTTAGCAAAGTCGGTGGAAGAAATTTGAGGCTTCTTTTGACTAAATATAATGAAATATTATTGACTTATTAACTTGTATTTGAACAGTTCTTTATAGTTTACAGAGTATCTCAGAGTCCACTGCATTTTCTGTAGTCATCTCAGCAAGAGTACATGGTGGGAAAATAAGAAATTATGCATTTACACATTGATGAAGGAAATTGAGACTTAGAGGAGTTAAGTGGGTCATTTGATGAGATATATATATAAATGACATGACATTGTAATCTGGTATTGGATTTTTAGTCTAAAACTCTTCATTTCGGGTGACAATAACTTAAAGAACACATTTTTAAAACTAGGATCTAGCATATGAAGAAGTCAGCCAATTTTTTGGTGGTAGAAAATTTATAATGGAAAAATGATCTTTTTTAGGTTCATATAGTAGTGACCTCAAAAAGTGTTAAGATTTACATCGACTGTTATGAAATTATAGAAAAAGACATCAAGGAAGCTGGAAATATCACAACTGATGGTTATGAAATTCTTGGTAAACTACTTAAAGGGGAGAGGAAATCAGCCACAGTAAGTAACACATTTTTATTTTTCTTGGTCTCTTGCGTTAAGATTGAAATGACTTTTTTTAAAAGTAATAAGTGATTATTTTTCTCAGTGAGTTTTAAATTGTTAAAATTTTTGTTCAGAATGAAACATTTAAAAAGTTGCATTCATAAAATATTCTACTGACAGAATATAATAATATGCTTTATGGCTAAAAACAAAACAAGATGTCAAGGCAACAGAACGCCATGTAGTCATCTTGAAATAGGATCAAATTGGAGAGTACAACGTAAATCGCTGCCAGGATAATCAGTGAAATCTAAAATTATTATTTTTTTGTTCTTCAAAGAGAGTAATTGTTAATACAAATTTGTGCAGTTGGGACATTAAGCATTTGTGGACATTGGCTGTGACCATCACTAGAGCCCAAGCTTTCTCGCAGAGGAGTCATCGTCTGTCTCCGAGGGAAGATCAGTGTAATTGAGCAGCCAGCTGACCGCATTACTCACAAGTTTCCCTGGCTCATGTTTGAGGCAGGAGTATGCCAACCCTATTTACAATTCTATCTAGTCATAAAATTTTAAATTGAAGGTTTACACTGTACCAAGCTAATTAAGTTCATATTACATGTCAATCAATAATAACAGCATTCTAAAAACAAGTCTTCTATCTTTGGCTTCTATTATTTTTCTAATTACATTTATTCAATTTAGCTTTCTTCCCTAGACAGAATTTTCTTCTTTTAGATTAAAAAGTGAAATTTTTATTCCACAATGTAAAAATAGTAAGTGGAAGTTTAATACAAGTGTGATTAAAATTCAGACTTTTTATTGAATATTTCATTTGATATATATATATATATTTAAAGTTTATTTCTGTATTCTTAGCACATGCCAGGGTTTTTACAGAGACAGAGAGAGAGTCAGAGTGAGGGATAGACAGGGACAGACAGACAGGAACGGAGAGATGAGAAGCATCAATCATTAGTTTTTCGTTGCGCATTGTGACACCTTAGTTGTTCATTGATTGCTTTCTCATACGTGCCTTGACCGCGGAACTTCAGCAGATCGAGTAACCCCTTTCTTGAGCCAGCAACCTTGGGTCCAAGCTGGTGAATTTTTGCTCAAACCAGATGAGCCCACACTCAAGCTGGCGACCTCCGGGTCTCGAACCTGGGTCTTCCGCATCCCAGTCCGATGCTCTATCCATTGCGCCACCGCCTGGTCAGGCTATTTCATTTGGTATTTAAATAGAATAACTATATCAGGGTTTTTTTTTTAAGATGACCTTTTTCTTTTTTATTAGAAGAACTTTATTTTTAAAATGTAGAAAAATAGTATATATAGTTAGCCCCCTGTATTTGCCGATTATGTATCCATGGATTCAACCAACTGATGGAAAATAATTAAATAAATTCCAAAAAGTTTATCCCTAAGCAATTCAGTATAACAACTATTTACACAGAATATACATTATATTAAATATTGCAAGAAACCAAAAGATGATTTAAAGTATACTGGAGGATGTGCACAGGTTATATGCAAATACGAGGTCATTTATATAAATGACTTGAGCATTTTTGGATTTTGGTATTCACGGCGGACACTGGAACCAATCCCTCTGTGAATACCAGTTGAAATAATTAGGCTGAAGGTAATCATTAAAAATATAAGTCAGTTCCTAGGTAAAAAATTATAAAGAGTATCAATTTTAGAATAAATGCAGAATGACTTTTGAAACTTTATTTTAATATTTTTACAAGGATAGACTCTTTTTTTTTTTAAGTGAGAGGAAGGGAACTAGAGAGATAGACTCCTGCATGTGCACCAACCAGGATCCATCCGGCAACCCCTGTCTGGGGCCGAGGCTCGAATCAACTGAGCTATCTTAAGTGCCTAAGACCAAACCAGTTGAGCCACTGACTTTGAGAGGGGAAGAGAGAGAGATGGGGGGTGGGTGGGTAAGGGAGGAGAAGAGAAGCAGATGATCACTTCTCATGTGTGCCCTGACCAGGGATCAAACCTGGGATGTCAATATGCCAGAAAGCTCCACTGCTGAGCTAACTGGTCAGGGTCAAGGATAGACCTTAAAAGTTGATTAAAATATTTGTTGTTTTAAAATTCTTCATGAAATAAATTCTCATTTAAATAAAAAAATTAATATTCTCATAAAAAATAAAACTGAATCAAACATTTTATTTTAGATAAGGAAGTGAAGCCGAAGTGGGATTTCACATAAGCATTTGCTTTACTCTCTCCTTCTCTTAGGCATAAGTTTTTATGTTCTTTTCTTATGCAGTAAGGATCTCATTACGCTCAAGGGCTTGCACTCTTGAGACAGTCTATGTAAGAAGTTGGCAAAGGTTAAAATGCAGAAACGTTAATATACAATGTTTCTCATGCATCTTTAGCTGATATTGTTATTGGTTGTTTGCAGTTCCAAATCCAGAATTTTGATATTGTCTGCAGTCCAGTGTGGACCAGTAGAGACAGATGCTGTGATATTCCCTCTAGGGTAAGTAAAATGGAATGAAATCCTGTGGCAGTTTTAATAGTCCCCCTGGAGTAAGGGATGCAGATTCGGATGGTCTGGAAGAGGAAATAGCACTCAGTAACTTTGTCTCCAGGATGCAGGCATTGTGTGCACACTAATCAGCTGCCAGAGTTCAGGCCAGTGACCCCAATCTTGGAAGCCAAGAATGCATAAGACACATCTGGAAATTCTCCCAAGGTGGTCACACATAGTTAGAAAAGTCCTGCTGAGTCAGCATGTTTGACATACCCACTGATTGCAAATCCTTTCTATTGTTTGTAAAATCTCAGCATTTTATAGAATAAGCCATCACCTTTCTGGACATTTATAGTTTATGACTAACCATATTTATTGATGAGATGGCTCATCCCCATAGTATGTGTGTGGTGGTAATAGCTAAGAAGTTGAATACTGATGATGGACTTGAAGTGTTTGGCAAGCAATGAACTGCATACATCCACAGGATGAGTGTGCATTTATTTACTCAACAAATATTGAGCACCTATTATAAGACAGGCACTATTCTGTGTGCTAGGGTTAGTGAAAGGTGAATATTCTAGTGAAAGGCACGGGGAGAGAAAGAATTAACAAATAGATATAGACTACACTATAGAGCGAAAAGTCCTAAGATGAAGAACAAATCAGGGTAAAGGGATTGATAGCCAGGTGAGTACCGTCAGCCCTCAGTGATGAGGTGAGATTTAACCAGCAACCTGAATGGAGTGTGGGAACAGACAATGTGGATTATGGAGTCAGAGAGAACGATAAATGCAAAGGTCCTAAGGCCAGAAGGTACCATATGTATCTGAGAAATATTAAATAGACTGGTGGGCTGGGGCAGGGGCTGGAGCAGAGTGAATGGGACAGGGAAAGTGGGAGGCAGTGAAATGGCCTGGGGGGAGGGTGCTGGTTTGCAGAGCATGCAAGACCTTATAGGCCATGGAAAGGATTTTAAATTTAAACCAAATGAAAATGGGCATTGATTTCTGAGATAGTCAGCATTTCTCCAAATTAGAGAAAATTAGATTAAATTGCCCGTGGTCCCAGTAGTGATTTTGTAAACATTTCTTTGTTATGTGAGGTTTCTGAAAGTAAGAGGTAAAATGTAAAATAAATACTTAAAGAAGCAAAGACCATGATGATAACTAAAAAGTATTTCTGCGCGTTGGGGAACAGAATTCCTTGTGCAAATAGGAGGTGGGGGATGGGATTTCCCCCCTCAAGTCATACGTAAATATGCTTTTCAAAATTTCAGAGAGACGAAGCAAAATGCCCTGCTCTCCCGAATGCTTGCACATGTACACAGGACAGCGTTGGACCCCCAGGACCACCAGGCCCCGCCGTAAGGAAACTGGAATAGTCCTGCTTTTGCTTGTGAAACTTCCGGAGCAATCATTCTTTTGCATAAAATGCTTTTAGCTCTCTGTGTTTTCTGGGGCAGGGCAAGTCATATTGCAGACAACTTTTGTGGTAGATGTTGATGGAGTAAATCAAGAAGAAAATTTAAACACACTTCTTCATTCATGTAGGAATGAATAATATCAGCTTAATGTTCAAGAGCTTTTCTTTTAAAGATGTGAATCTAGCTTTCCATCTGTAATCACATGATTGTGTAAATTCCTTGTACTTCCTGAAAGCTTCTTGTGTGTATTTCATGGAGCTACAGTTGAGTGGCTGACCCAAGAACAACTTGTTTAAAATAAGGATGTGTGTGCCTTATGTAGTGGACATCTCATGAGAATAATATATGAAGATGGTGCATGTGTGATGACATCATAAACTCTGGTTTAAAGTATTGGGATTTGGAATAACTTGAATGAGAGGATTATGAATAGGTATACTCATTGAGGAAGGGGAGACCAAGAAATTGCAAAACAGAACATTGAAGATTTTAGTGATACATCTCATTAATCAATGTGGAACCCTTTGATCCAGGCAATCTAACATCTGATTTAGGCTGGTTTTATAAAATGGTAGTGATACTTCCAGTCCCTGTTGGCCTATTTGAAGAAAATGATTAATTTACATAGGAACAACTCAGAGATTTTTAGAACACCTAATTTTGCTATAGCAAATAATGTAAATTGATTTTAGGTTAATTACAAACCAGCTTCTCATGTGCAGAATTAAAATGTCACTGGAGTCACCATAATTTCTATTGATTTATATTTGTAATCATAAAAATTATATCTCAGTGTGACTGAGATGTTTTAGAGAAGTAGAGATTTTTTCCCTCTAATTGTAAGATAACATTATTGGCTATCACTATCATATTTATTTCTTCTTTATTCAGTAGTCTCTGAATTCCTGTTACTAAACTATATATTTTGAGATTCTGAGAGATTCAAAATACTCTTCTTTTTGCGTTCCCTGAAGAATGCATTCATATAATTCCAAAGCTCATTTTTCTCTTTATTATTAAATAATGCATCCTTTTTCTAGCAGACTTCGAATTTTTAAATAAACTTGAAGATTTTCTAACAATTAAGAAGAGCTCACTCAGAATGTAAAAATAAAACTTAGGATGCACAGAGTTTTGAAATTCTCTTCCCCCACATATTTGTATGATATATAGCATTTAGTATCTTGTAAGTGGCTGCAAAAGTATTGATTATTTGGAGAATGCATTGTTTTCTTAAAACAATTTTTATATATTAACTTCCTACTTTCTTTACATTTACCTTAAAATGTGCTCTTACTATGTATTTTAGGGAGGACCTGGTGCTAAAGGTCCCAGAGGTGAAAGAGGTATCAATGGGGCTATTGTAAGTATATTTTAGAGTGTATTTTAATTTTCATCTATAAGTTGCAGTCTGTTCAAGTTTCCGCTAAGGAGGTATATGACCTTGAGCAAGTTAGTTCAGGTTTAGTGTGCCTTAGGCAATATAATTACCTCTATCTTGTCTCTGGATATCAAAATAATGGATTAGAGAAAGAAATGTACAGGACATCTCACTGCTATAGGAGGTGCACATGGGAATCTACAGAAGAACCTATGGGCTCTATTGGAACAGAGGGAATAGAGGGGTGACCCGGCCATCAAACAGAAGACCCCACAGGAGCAAAGTCTCGCTAGAGAACTGGAGAGGGCCGAGCACAGTTCAGCTGCTCTGCTTTTCACCTGTCTCAGGAGGAGCTGAGCAGCCATACACACCTTCACAGGGGTCACCGGCCCCATTTGTCAGTTTCAGACAGTTTTCCATGAAACAACTTAAGCTTTTTAAAGGGACTATATGATGAAGATAATGTGTAGCTTTTTGCCATAATATCACCAATGATAAGCTAACCCAGTTAGGAATGGGTGAGGCTGGGATGCTAACCCTGGTCTGTCTGACTCCGTTTGTGCCTTTTTCACATTGCAGAGAAGCTCCAACACGGAGTATCTGCTCTGGATGTCTGTTCTTTCCTCGCTTAATTCATATGTTTTTGTTTTGTTTTTTTCTTTTTCATTTTTCTGAAGCTGGAAACAGGGAGAGACAGTCAGACAGACTCCCGCATGCGCCCGACCGGGACCCACCCGGCACGCCCACCAGGGGCGACGCTCTGCCCACCAGGGGGCGATGCTCTGCCCATCCTGGGCATCGCCATGTTGCGACCAGAGCCACTCCAGTGCCTGAGGCAGAGGCCACGGAGCCATCCCCAGCGCCCGGGCCATCTTTGCTCCAATGGAGCCTTGGCTGCGGGAGGGGAAGAGAGAGACAGAGAGGAAAGCGCGGCGGAGGGGTGGAGAAGCAAATGGGCGCTTCTCCGGTGTGCCCTGGCCGGAATCGAACCAGGGTCCTCCGCTCGCTAGGCCGACGCTCTACCGCTGAGCCAACCGGCCAGGGCCTAATTCATATGTATTTTAATTCCAGAAATAAACCCAAGTCTAAGAGAAATCAGGACTGGCTTAAAATAAATAAAATTCAATAACATTTGAACTTTTATCTCATGAATACATGAATATAAATATCTGAATATATCAATATTATATTCAATATATTTTATTTCTTTGAAAAATCTACTTCTAATAGGACTTTCTGGAAATTTAAGTGTTCTTGTGAATTTATTTCATTTTCCAATTGTTTTCATATGAAGAATTCTATTAAAGCAGGTGTTTGACCTGATATTAGCACTGGATGAGCATGACATGACTATGTGGTTGTTTCTCTCTTGTGTATTTTAGGGGCCCCCTGGACCTCGTGGGGATTCAGGTCCTCCAGGCCCCCAGGGTCCTCCAGGCCCCCAGGGCCCCAATGGACTCTCTATTCCGGGAGAACAAGTAAGCACAAAGTTTTTCTGTATTAAATAAGGGTGATAGATTAATACTGAGCTTAACTGGAACATTCTTTTTCCATGTTTTGCCAAATGTTAATGTTTTCTCAGAGAACTCAACAAAGTTAGTCATTGAGATGACTTCCTGCAATGACTATTATTTCAGATATGTAAATAGTATATGTAATAATATATAACTGTATAGAAATAGTTTATTTGACCTATAAAAACTTCCTTATAAGTAATATATATATATATATCCTTCAAGATACTGAAAGCATTGAAATTGCTTTAATCTGTGGCAGCTCTGAAATCCTTTTTTTTTATTTTTTTTATTTTTTATTATATAATTTTATTTTTTTAATGGGGTGACATCAATAAATCAGGATACATATATTCAAAGATAACAAGTCCAGGTTATCTTGTCGTTCAATTATGTTGCATACCCACCACCCAAAGCCAGATTGTCCTCTGTCACCTTCTATCTTGTTTTCTTTGTGCCCCTCCCCACCCCCTATCCCTCTCCCATTTCCCCCTCCCCCCCCGTAACCACCACACTCTTATAAATGTCTCTTAGTTTCACTATTATGTCCCACCTACGTATGGAATAATACAGTTCCTGTTTTTTTCTGATTTACTTATTTCGCTTCGTATCATGTTATCAAGATCCCACCATTTTGCTGTAAATGTTCCGATGTCATCATTTCTTATGGCTGAGTGGTATTCCATAGTGTATATGTGCCACATCTTCTTTATCCAGTCGTCTATTGATGGGTTTTGGTTGTTTCCATGTCCTGGCCACTGTGAACAATGCTGCAATAAACATGGGGCTGCATGTGTCTTTATGTATCAATGTTTCTGAGTTTTTGGGATATATACCCAGTAGAGGGATTGCTGGGTCATAAGGTAGTTCTATTTTCAGTTTTTTGAGGAACCACCATACTTTCTTCCATAATGGTTGTACTACTTTACATTCCCACCAACAGTGTATGAGGGTTCCTTTTTCTCCACAGCCTCTCCAACATTTGCTGTTACCTGACTTGCTAATAACAGCTAATCGAACAGGTGTGAGGTGGTATCTCATTGCCGTTTTGATTTGCATTTCTCTAATAGCTAAAGAAGATGAACATCTTGAAATCCTTTTCTAATATGTACTTACAACTGCAAGGCAAACTTGTGTTATTTATCTAGGTCATTGCTTTAAATTTTTTTTTGAATAAAATGTTTACCTTTTATTACAAATGCTAATCTGAAGTTATAAAAGATTTTTTACCTTTTAAGGCTCATATTTTATTTAACTAACTTTTTTCTATATCTTAAGGTAAAACAAATACAGTATATGAATAAAAATCAATAGCTGTATATTTCTTATATTTAAGTCTAACCTCCCTTTTAAGAAGACAGATAAAATTTTTTTGGTATTTAAAGAAAAAATCTATATCAGATATAACTAGAAATGAGACATGTGAAGGAACAGGTATTTCTAGCTCAAGAGGGTTTAATATGTCTACTATTAGCTTATGTCCAAAAGAAAGTTTTAAGAGCTTTTACCTACCTTTTTAATACTACTATTAAGCTAAGTTTATCAGTTTTAATTAATTCAACTTTACCTTTGTAACAAGTGTCTTCAAACATGTAGTTATAAATACCGAATTGTTATATTTTTAGAATATTTTATCAAATACCTATTAAAATTAGCACCAAATTAAATGTATTAAGTACAAAATAGTTTTTCCCTTCAAATTGTATTTCTATGAAAATCCTTTATGTTAAATATTATTTTAAAGTAGGTAGGTATATTATTCCATAACTATATAAAATTATTGCATAACATTATAAGTGGAAGTTATAATATGGTGTTTGTACTTTAAAGATTAAGTAAGCATCAATACCAAGAAATGATTTATTCATCTCCCTTCAAAACCATTCTTAGATTGAATTTATGAAGTAATGAAGATCTCAGAGATGACTCATGTCTTCCCTTTTCACTTAATCTCTGTAAAACGCCTGGGAATTGTTTTCCCACTGCTTTCTCTAGGGTCGCCAGGGGATGAAGGGTGATGCTGGAGAGCCAGGACTTCCGGGCCGAACAGTGAGTTTTTCTTTAAAAGTTGCCTTTCTTTCACTGGTCAAATGTTATTTGAAAAGCTGCCTTTGCAGTGCCTCAAAAGGTGAACCAAGGTTAAGCAGAAGCCTGGCTATGTCCTTCACATTATTTCCATTTTATACTCTTATCTTAATCCTCAAGCTTGCGCTTGTCAGTTTATGGATCTGCTTGGTGACTAAGTATCTACAATATGGCTGACACTGTGCTTGGTTCTAGTTTTCTGTTTCTTTACAGAGTCCCTGAACTTTCTTTTATTTTAAAAAATATTTTAGGGAATAACAAGTATCTTTTCCCACACAGGAAGTACATTACAGTGTTCCACGTGTTTGTTTCTGTTCATGTAGGGAAGCCCAGGACTACCTGGCCCACCAGGACCCATGGGACCTCCAGGAGATCGAGTAAGTTTGCCTGAGCAAGCTATAATTATATTGAACGTGATATCACAGTGCTACTTATTATTTAAGAACCCTCCACAATTTGTTTACATTTTGGAAAGTAGAGTTTACATATTTTGTTGAAGACTGAAAAACTGTTATCAGTGGACTAACATTAGGTCAGACTCAAGGTCTTGGCAGAGCATTAGGAGAGTATTTGAAATTATATGTCCTTAAATTTAAAAATTAGTGATATTTTAAAATTTATCAGATTTAAAAAAAAAGAAAGTCCATAAAAGGAATTTTAGCTGATTAGCAGAAGATTTAAGATTTCTACCAGACTGTTTTAAATTCTAAAATTAACATCTTTGTTATGGGTCAACTTTTAATGTGATTCTGAGTAATCTTTATTTCCAGAGCACTTTTTATGAAGTCAGTACCTCCTCTCTAACATCTTTCGAACTCAGATACCACTTTGAGGTCTTGATGAGGGAATGGATAACTAGTACTTAGTAGGGATTTTGCCTATTTTTGGACAGCTTTCAAGTTTGCTTTTGACTTACTATGGACAGTGTAGGAAATCCAGTCTTTTCTAGGTTAAATAAATGAATGGCACAGTAAACATGGCCTCTATGCTGTATTCAATATTATAGAAATAGTTGGTTTCATAGAAAACCATGACTATTTTAATGAGATTTTTTTAATTTAGAAAATTAAATTTAACAGGGTGACATTGAACAGTAAGAATATATAGGTTTCAGGTAAACATTTTTATATCATTTGAACTGTTGATTATGTTATATCCTCATCACCCGAAGTCCAGTCATTTTCTGTCATCTATGATTTGTCCCTCTTTACACCCTTTCCCAACTCCTCCCTCACATCCCCCTCCCCTATACACCCTTCCCCTGGTAACTGCTTCACTTTTATCTGTCCATGAGTCTCAGTTTTATGTCCCACCTATGTGTGAAACCATACAGTTCTTAGCTTTTTCTGACTTACTTATTTCACTCAGTATAATGTTCTCAAGGTCCATCTATGTTGTAAATGGCACCACATCATCATTTTTTATGGCTGAGTGGTATTCCATTGTATATATGTACCACATCTTCTTTATCTAATCCTGTATTGAAGGACACTTTGGTTGTTTCCATGTCTTGGCTACTGTGAAGAATGCTGCGATGAACATGGGGGTGCAGGTGTCATTACATACCAGTGTTTTTTAATTTTGGGGGTAGATACCTTGTAGAGAGATTGCTGGGTCATATGGAAGTTCTAGTCTTACTTTTTTGAGGAACTACCCTACTTTTTTCCGACTTGCATTCCCGCCAACAGTGGAGGAGGGTTCCTTTTTCTCCACAGCCTCTTCAACACTTGTTATGACCTGTCTTGTTAATAGCCAGTCTAACAAGTATGAGATGGTATTTCATTGTACCTTTGATTTGCATTTCTCAAATAGCTAGTGAAGATCAGCCTTTTTTTATATATCTGTTGGCCATTTGTATGTCCTCTTGGGAGAAGTGTCTGTTCATGTCCTCTTCCCATTTTTCTATTGGATTGCTTGCTGGTTTGTTGCTGAGCTTTGTGAGTTCTTTATATATTTTGGATATTAACCCCTTATTTTGAAGTTCTTTGCAAATATAAATCTCCCATTTAGTTGGCTGCCTATTTATTTTGTTGTCAGTTTCTTTGGCTGTGCAGAAACCTTTTCGTTTGATACAATCCCATTCATTTTTGGCTGTGCAGAAACCTTTTAGTTTGATACAATCCCATTCATTTATTTTTGCCTTTGGGGTCAAATATATAACTTGTTCTCTATGGCCATGGTCCATAAGTTTAATACCTATGTTTTCTTCTATGTAATTTATTGTTTCAGATCTTATATTTAGATTTTTTTGATCCTTTTTGAATTAATTTTTGTGCAAGGGGACAGGTGTAGTCATTCTTTTGCACCTAGCTTTCCATTTTCCCAGCACCATTTATTGAAGTGGCTTTCTTTTCTCCACTGTGTGTTTTTGGCTCCTTTGTCAAAAAGTATTTGTCTATATATACAGTATGTGGTTTTATTTCTGGGCTCTCAATTCTATTCCATTGGTCTGTGTGTCTGTTTTTCTGCCAATACCATGCATTTTGATTATCATGGTTCTGTAGTATAATTTGAATTCAGGAAGTATGATACTTCTGGCTTCATTTTCACTCAGGATTGTCTTGGCTATATGGGGATTTTTATAGTCCCATACAAACCTGGTGATTTTTTGTTCTATTTATTTAAAAAATGACATTGGAATTTTAATGAGGATTGCATTAAATTTGTATATTCCTTTGGGTAATATACAAATGCTTCCAATCCATGAACATGGAATATTTTTTCATTTCATTGTGTCTTTTTCGATTTCTTTCAATAATGTTTTGTAGTTTTCAGTATATAGGTCCTCCACATCCTTTGTAAAATTTATTCCTAGGTATTTTATTTTCTTGTTGTTGCAACTGTAAAAGGAATTTTTTTTTTTTTTTTTTTTTAGTTCACTTTCCGAAGTTTCATCCTTGGCATATAGGAAAGCAATCAACTTTTCTATATTGATTTTGTATCCTGTGACTTTATTGTATCAGTTTATTATTTCTAATAGTTTTTTTGGTGCAGTCTTTGGGTTTCCCTATATATAGGATCATGTCTTCTGCAAAAAGTGATACTTCATTTCTTCTTTCCCAATATGGATGCCTTTTATTTATTTCTCTTGCCTGATTGCTCTGGCTAAAATTTCTAGAACTATGTTGAATAAGAGTGGAAAAAGTGGTCAGCCTTGTCTTGTTCCTGACTAGAGGAAAAGCTTTTATTTTTTTTAGCATTTAGTATGGTATTAGCTGATGGTTTGTCATATACGACCTTTATTATGTTGAAGTATTTTCCTTTTATCCAATTTTATTGAGAGTTTTATACATAAAGTGATGTTATATCTTATCAGTTGCCTTTTCTGCATCTATTGATAGGATCATATAATTTACATTTTTTGTTTTGCTGATGTGGTGTATTACCTTGACTGATTTCTGTATTTTGAACCATCCTTGTGCTCCTGGAATGAATCCCACTTGATCGTGATGTACTATTTTTTTAATGTGTTATGGTATTTGACTTGTTAGTATTTTGTTGAGGATTTTTGCATCTGTATTTATTAGAGATATTGGTCTGTAGTTTTCTTTTTGTGTGTTGTCCTTGCCAGGTTTTGATACCAGGGTTATGTTGGCCTCATAAAATGTGTTAGGGAGTATTGCTACTGCTTCTATTTTTTGGAAGACTTCGAGAAGGATAGATACCAAATCTTTGAATGTTTGGTAGATTCACTACTGTAGCCATCTGGTCCTAAATGTCTGTTTTTGAGGAGCTTTTTGATAGTTGTTTCTATTGCCTTCATGCTTATTGGTCTAGTTTTGCACTTCTTTGTGACTCAGTCTAGGAAGATTGCATAGTTCTAAGAATTTATACATTTCCTCCAGGTTGTTGAATGTGGTGGCATATAATCTTTCATAATATTCTACTATAATCCTTTGTATATCTATGATGTCTGTGATAATTTTTTCTCTACTTTTGGATTTTATTTATATGAGACCTTCCTCTTTTTTTCTTAGTGAGTCTAGCCAGTGGTTTGTCAATGTTTTTGATTTTTTCAAAGAACCAACTCTTTATTGTATTAATTTTTTCCATAGTTATTTTGTTTTTCATTTAGTTCTGCTCTGATTTTTACTATTTCTTTTTTTTTTTTTTTTTTGCTGACTTTGGGTTGCTTTCATTCTTCTTTTTCTAGTTCCTTAAGATATGATGTTAGGTTGTTTACTTAGGATCTCTCTTGTTTCTTGATATAAACCTGTAATAGTATAAATTTGCCTTTTATTACTGCTTTTGATGCATCCCCAAAATTTTGATATGTTGTGTTGTCATTTCATTTGTCTGTATGTATCTTTTGATCTCTGCTTTTATCACTTCTTTGACCCATTCATTTTTTAGAAGTATGTTGTTTATCAATTTTTGTGGGTTTCCTTACTTCCTTTTTGCAGTTGAATTCAAATTTCAAAGCTTTATGGTCAGAAAATATAATGGTATAATTTCAGATTTCCTGAGTTTGTTGATGTTAGTGTTGTGGCCCACCATGTGGTCTCTCCTTGAGAATGTTCCATGCACACTGGAGAAGAATGTATATTCTGATGTTTTGGGATGAAGTGTCTTGTAAATGTCTGTTATGTTCATTTGGTCCATAGTGTTCTTAAGGCTGATATTTGTTTATTGATTTTCTGTTTGGATAATTTATGTAAAGCCGTCAATGGTGTGTTGAAATCTCCAAGTATAAGTGTGTTTTTGTTTGCTTTTATTTATGTCTTATATATTTTGGTGCTCCCTGGTTTGGTGCATATATATTAAGAAGTGTTATGTCTTCTAGATACAGTGTCTTTTATCATTATTAAATATCCATCTTTGTCTTTGGTTACATTTGTTGCCTTGAGGTCAACATTGTCAGATATGAGAATGGCTACACCAGCTTTTATTTGGATATTATTTACTTAGAGCATTGTTTTCCAACATTTCACTTTGATTCTACTTTTGTCCTTGCAGCTTAGATATGTCTCTTGAAGACAGCATATGGTTGGGTTTTGCTTTTTGATCCAATCTGCTATTCTGTGCTTCTTTATTGGTGAGTTCAGTCAATTTATATTTAGGGTAATTATTGACATTTGAGGATTTCCTATAGCCATTTTATTTTGTTTTCTGGTAGCTCTGTGTCTTGTTTGGTTCTTCTATTTTGTGTTTCTGTAATTTTTTTTTGGTGGTATTCCATTCTTCTTTTCCCTGTTCATCCTTTTTTTAAGTTGTGTGTTTCAGTAGTGGCTTTTTTTATGGGTGGTTACCATTAGGTTAAAAGAAAAGTGTTCATATGTACAAGAGTCCTTTGTCTTATGAGTACTCTGTACTCCATCCACATTTGCTACTGTAGTTCTTTATCCTGTCCCCTTTTATGTTATTGTTACAGATTATCCTTGTTTTATTATGACCTCGTTGGAGCTTTTACTTGTAGTTTTGATTTGTTTTGTTCTTTGTATCTGGTCGAATAACCCTCTTGAATATTTCTTTCAGTATGGTTTTCTGATGATACATTCCTTCAGCTTCTGCATGTCTGCAAAAGTTTTTACTTGTCCTTCATATTTGAAAGATAACTTTGATGGATATAGTATCCTTGTCTGGTAATTACTCTCTTTCAGTACTTTGAATGCTTAGGTCCACTTTCTTTTGACTTGTAGAGTTTCTGCTGAGAATTCTGATGACAGCCTAATTGGCCTTCCTTTATATGTTATGTTCTTCTTTTTCTTAGCTGCCTTGAGGATTCATTCTTTGTCATTGATTTTTGACAATTTTATTATGATGTACCTTGGAGTAGGTCTGTTTGGGTTGAGGTAACTTGGTGTTCTGTTTGCTTCTTGGATTTGAGGCTCTCTTTCTAAAGGCTTGGAAAATTCTCATCCATTATTTGCTTGAATAGGCTTTCTATTCTCTTCTCCCTCTCTTCTTTTTCTGATATACCCATTATTCTTAAATTGTTCTTTCTCAGACAATTCTTGTAGGGCTTTCTCACTTTTTAAAATTCATGAGTCTCTGTCCTCTTTTTTTCTATATTTCTCTAGTTGCCTATCTTCCATGTCACCAATTCTTCCTTCTATCTGGCTTGTGCTATTAGCTAAACTTGCTACCTCTGTCTTCAGTTCATGTATTGGGTTCTTCATGCTTGTTTTTAAAGTGTCAGTCTCCTTGGTGAGATAACTAAGTTGCCTATTGGTGTTTTATTACATCTTGCTTAGTATTTCCAGAACTTCAATTTTAAATTCTCTAACATTTAACTCCAAGATTTTCTTGTGATTGACATTTTTTATGGGGATTTTTAATTTAGTTTCTGAACTAAATTAAATTTTGTTTCTGAACTACTAAATTTTGTAGCCATGATATTTGATTTCTTCTTCCTTGATGGCATTTGAAAGTGGTATTGTTAAAAATTCTAACAAAAACACAACTAAAAAATGAAAAATTAATATTAAAGAAATACAATATAAAATTTTAAAATTTTGACAAGTAAAAATAAAAAACACACAGCAAACAATGATTGAAAACCTAAAAAACAACAAATCAAACAAAACATCCACAAAAAATAAGAATAAAAAATTAAAATAAAATTCTAAAGGGATAAAGTGAAAAAAGAATAAGAAAACAATGTAAATAAGAAAAAAAAATTTTAAAAATTTATTTTAGTTTTGAGAGGTTTCTTCTAAAAGGTGTCACTGTATTACAAGTTTTAGCTGTGTGAAATTCCTGGACTGTCTTCTGCTGAGATGTTGCAGTTGCAAAGATGTCATGGAGCCACAGTTGCTTTGGTGGGTGGGATGTGTAGTGAGGGCTTTTCAGCTTTGGCTTTCTGGCTTTACAGCTCTAGAAATGGTTATCTCAGGTTTCTGCACATTCCTCCCCACCTCTCAGCAGGCCCATGGACCAGACAGGGAGCACCTCTGTTCTTCAGGGGAGAGAGTAGTTCTGGAGAGCTAGCTGTGGGGTTTGTCTGCCATTCTCCATACTGTGAGGTGATGGAGGTGGGATCTGGGAGGCTGGGGTTCCACACTTCAGTTTTCTCTGTTTCTGCTGAGTGTGGGCTGCAGGCAGACCATGGGAACACTGCCTGTGCCCTTGTGCTCTGGATGTTTTGTTTCAGTATCTCCCCTTCTGCCTCTTCATCTCACTGCTCCTTCAGGCAGAAGGAGACCCAGTCATTCCAGGTTTCCCTCTACATACAAAACCCAGACAGCCTGAGCTTCCCTCCTCCCTGTAATCCAGCAGAGAAAAAAAACCCAATCACTCAGTTTGTCTCCTCTCCAGAGCCCATTGCAAATGCATTTTATCTTCCACCTCCCTTTTCATCCTGTCCCACCTTTAGTCCATTTGGTGCATGGACTATTCAGGTGTGCCTGTGAGCCCAGCTGGGGTTCCTTTGCTGTGTTATATCTGTTCAATTTGTTGAAATATCAAGGGGAGAGATCAGGAGTATCTCTCTCTTTTTTTTTTTTTGTATTTTTCTGAAGCTGGAAATGGGGAGAGACAGTCAGACAGACTCCCGCATGCGCCCGACTGGGATCCACCTGGCACGCCCACCAGGGGTGATGCTCTGCCCACCAGGGGGCGATGCTCTGCCCCTCCGGGGCGTCACTCTGCCGCAACCAGAGCCACTCTAGCGCCTGGGGCAGAGGCCAAGGAGCCATCCCCAGTGCCCGGGCCATCTTTGCTCCAATGGAGCCTTGGCTGTGGGAGGGGAAGAGAGAGACAGAGAGGAAGGAGGGGAGGGGGGTGGAGAAGCAAATGGGCACTTCTCCTATGTGCCCTGGCCGGGAATCGAACCCGGGTCCCCCACACGCCAGGCCGATGCTCTACCACTGAGCCAACCAGCCAGGGCCCAGGAGTATCTCTCATACTGCCATTAATCTGATGTCTTAATGAGATTTTTTTAGTTGCTCAGAACAAAAGAACTAATGACTTTTCAATATCCTCTGGTTCAGACAATAGTCTGAGAGTAGTCTGTATTCTGATTAATTGAAAGTTAAAACTTATGACTAGCTGCAGAATCTTAGAGAGCCAGTGCTATAATAGCTGTCATTAAAAGCATCAGCTTGTTGGATATCTTTTCATATGTCTATGAGCCATCTGTATGTCCTCTTTGGACGTGTTTATATAGGTCCCTTACCCATTTTTTAAGTTGGGTTATTTGGGGTTTTTTGGTGTTTAATTTAATAAGTTCTTTCTAATTTTTTTATATTAATCAACATCACCAACCATCAGAGAACATCAGAGAAATGAAAATTAAAAGCATCATGGGATATCACCTCACACTGTCAGAATGGCTATCAATAAATTAACAAAAAATAAGTGTTAGCAAGGGTGTGGAGAAAAAGGAACCATCATGCTCTTTTGGTGGGAATTCATATTGGTACAACCACAGTGGGAAGCAGTATGGAGATATCAAAATATTAAAAAGGGAAATGCCTTATGACCCAGAGCTTCCACTTCTGGGAATTTATCTGAAGAAACCCAAAACCATAATTCTGAAGAATATATATACCCTTATGTTCATTGCAGTCCTGTTTACAATAGCCAAAATCTGGAAGTAGCCAAGTACCCATCAGTAGATGACTGGATAAAAAAGTTATGGTACATTTACACAATGGAATACTACTCAACTTAAAAGTGGAAATCTTACCTTTTGTGACAGCATGGATGGACCTGGAGAGCCTGATGCTAAGTGAAATAGGACAGTCAGAAAAAGACAAGTACTGTATGATTTCACTCATATGTGGAATCTAATGAACAAAATGAACTAATAATCAGAATAGAGACAAACTCATAGAGAGCTGGCTGACAGCTGTCAGGGGCAGTGCTGGGTGAGGGGGGTTGAGAGATTGAGCAAAAAAGGACAAAAAAAGAAAGAAAAATCTCTCATGGACAATAATATGGTGATCGCCGGGGTGAGGTGGAGGATAAGTAGAAGAGATTGTGGGGGGATAAATGGTGATAGACGAAAACTTAACTTGGGGGTGAATACAATACGGTGTACAAAGATGTGTTGTAGAATTAGAGACCTGAAACCTGTTTATTTTGTTAATCAGTGTCATCTCAATAAATTCAATAAAAAATACTCCATCAACTTGTTAACGTTAATACCTCCAAGACACCACTAGACAAAAGAGGGAAGTCATTCAGATGGAGCAAAGATTTGCCCAGATAATGCCAAATGGTGGATGATATGCTGATGAATTTTATTTTCTCCCATGCCTACTTTTGAGTTTGAGAATGAGGTGAAAGCGAAAACAGTATTCTGGAGTTAACACACCCACACATACATGCGTGCATGCGCACCCCCCCCCCCATATGCATTTTTCTCTGAATCTTTTGAAACTAGAATTAGGTTGTTTTTTTTTTTAATTCTTATTTCACAATAATAAGCAATAGAAAAAAAGAACCCCAAAAACCACAACCAAGAAGTGATGATGGGCTGAGTCACTTGCTGCTGCTGCTACTACTGAATGAAGCCTTATTGGGCTCATCTCTCCCACTCAGCGTGGGCTTTGTGCAGACATGATAGGTTGCCAGTGCAAGTCTCATCAATATGCTCTTTTTGAACTGGCTGTCTGGCAGCCATCACCACTATCACCGCTTCTCTGAAAAATGAGGGAATGGGAAGGAATGGGCTTTCCCACTCTCAGATTCTGATCTGAGAATCCAGCTTTGTGTTGAGGCTGCCCAAGTCTCCCAGTGTGAGGAGACTTTTCAGGAAACCATTGCCCTCTTTTCCTCACAGCCTTGTACACCTATCCACCACTTATTATTTCTCTGCCACTAATATTAAAAGCACGGTGCTGATAGAACATAATTTTAGAAAGTTAGGTGACTTTGGATATAAGCATCTTCACTGAAAAAGAAAGGAAAGGAAAACAGAAGGCAGGCAGGAAGGAAGATAGTAAAGAAAGGAAGAAAAAAAGAAATAAAGAAAGAAGCAAAGAAAAAAAAAGGAAAGGAGGGAGGGAGGGAGGGAGGGAAAGAGGGAGGGGAGAGGAAGGAAGGAAGGAAGGAAAGAAGAAACTTAAACCTTGTGGTGGAAAGAAGGGAAGGAAACTCAGGGGAGCAAAGCCAAGGACCATGGTGGAGAAGGAAGATTGTTACCAAGGTAGAGTTGGTAGGAACAGAATGCATGGGTTGTTTTCAACATGGATGATTTTCAAAATGAGACACAGCTTTGAGGAGTGTTAAAAAGTAACAAAAGAAATGCATGCACAGGTATCTAATATGTGTGTGTCTATGAAGACTTCTATGGGTGGTCTCAGCCCCCCTCAAATGGGGAAGAACAGTAATAGCTGCTACAGCTTTGAAAATAGATAATAAAATTATAGCACAAAGTTCTGCAGATACCTCTGATGATGACATTGGAATAAAATTCTCTTCACTCCAACCTAGATACATGTTTCTACTAAAGAAAATAATTGATCAGACCTAGGTGTCCATCAGTGGATGAATGGACCAAAAAATGTGATATATAGAGAATAGAAAGCAATTTAGCCTTAAAAAATAAGAAAATCATGTCATTTGTGACAACGTGGATGAATCTGGAGGACATTAAACTGAGTGAAATAAACCAAGCACAAAAAAAGACAAATACTGCTTAATGTCATTATGTGTATAATCTAAGAAAAGTTGAACTCAGGGAAGCGGAGAGTAGAATGGTGGTTGCCAGGGGCAGACTTGATCAAGGGCACAAAGTTTCAGTTATGCAGGAGACATAAGTTCTGGAGATCTCTAGTACACTGTAGTGTCTGTAGTTGATAGTACTATATTGTATACTGAAATGTATTAATGGAGCAGATTTTATAAGTTCTCAGCACACTCAAACAAAATAACTATTTGAGGTGACGGATATAATTATGATTATGATGGTTATGATTGTGGTAATTATTTCACAATATTTACATATATCAAAACATGTACAAGGTGATGTACATGCATATATACATGCATATTTTTGTCACTTATACCTCTGTAAAACTGAGAAAAAGAAAATGATTTTTTAGGCTGACTAAAGGAGGGTTATTCATAAATATGTTAGTTACTTAAAAAAGAAAGAAAAAAAGGGGGAAAAACATGTTTTATATAACATTTGGAGAAATTCAGATGGAAGAAAATCCATTCAAACTGTCCAAACAATAATACTACCAGCACATTTTCGCTTCTTAAGTGGCTCTCAGAAGCAGCGCTGATGTTACATCTGATGAACTTGAAGTCTGTTTTTTATTAAGCAGGCTTAGATCTTCCAGAAAACAGTCTGAAATTTTAATCTGTATAAGTTTCTGAAAAAAAAATTTTTTGTAAGGGTGTAATATTTCTAACAATTTTAAAGAAACAGTTTAAACTTCCTGCTATAAAATCAATGGAAGCGTGGATACTTCATGCAGGCAGTGATCCAAACGTTCTTGACTCTTGCTAGAATCCAGGAATATGGATGAAATTATCACTCTTATTCTCTGCAGAAAATGAGACAAAAATCTCCTTTGACAGAGGAATGCAACACCCATAAAAAAAATGATCTGACTCAGAACTCCTCGGCTGGATTTCAGGGACCTGCTGTTGGGAGGGCTGTTAAGTGGCTAGCTGAGTGACTCATTCCAGGCAGAGGTCATCTGGCACCGTTTGGTGAGGAGGCGTGAGAGCCAGAGAGCGAGGCTGCATGAGGTGCGCTGTGCCTCTGGGACAAGTCTCTGTCCTTCCTGGTCAGCCGGACATGGATGGGGTCTGGCCTGTTCTGTGAGATGAGGGGATATGGGCCACTAAAATAAAAATTAACTGAAGATTGAGGATTTTCTTTGTTTCAATTGGAGGATGGTTAAGACAGCATTGACTCTTTTTTGGTTGGAGGAAAGAAATTCATCATGAGTGGAGACAGCAATTGCCCTGCCCTGGCGGTCTGGCTGTTGTTTAGAGAATGAACGAAGGAGGTTTCTAATCAGGTTCTGGGCCTCTCCTTTCTCTGTTAGGAGACCATGTGCCTTTCACAGCAACATTTCTCTCACCCACTTTGACCCTTCCCAGTCCTGCTTGTGGACATGGACTTTGCAGTAGAAAGGGTTAGTTTCTCTTTAAACTTCCTCACACTTTTACAAAAGCAAAAGCTAGTATCTTCAAGAAAGAAATGCCTTCTTTGTAGATTAGTTTGACTCTTAAAAGTATTTTAATTAGCCTGACCTGTGGTAGCACAGTGAATTAAGCGTCAACCTGGACACTGAGGTCCCCGGTTCAAAGCCCTGGGCTTGCCTGGTCAAGGCACAAATGGGAGTTGATGCTTCCTGCTCCTCCCCCCTTCTCTCTCTCTCTCACTCTCTCTCTCTCTTTCCTCTGTAAAATAAATAAATAAAATCTTAAAAAAATATTTAAAAAATGATTTTAATTATAACTACATAAATGAATGAGTATAGAAATTAATTTTCAGTAAAAGGCATTAAGTTAAATTGTAAAGTTTTTAAAAAATCTTTATATTGCAAGGTTACTTACAAATGGCAAATTGGGTTAAATCCTCTTCCTTCATGTGCAACCTGTTTAGCATTTTTTCTTTTCCCTTGGTCATTATCTCACTAATCTGTAACTAATTTTTTTACAATAGGGCTTTACTGGAAAAGATGGCGCAATGGGACCCAGGGGCCCACCTGGGCCACCGGTAAGAACTGAATGGCTTACATAGCTGTCCTCCTGCGCCCATTTTGCTAGAGAAGGACCTGGTACCTTGGCTTTTGAGGTGCATTCCACCTCTGCTATGGACTACACTATTGAAGTTGCTGTTTGTTTTTATTTTTCTAAATCAAAATGGGCTAGAGAAAACAGATGTGTTAAGATACAGGGTTTTTATTTTCCTTTTCTTTTTTTAAATCAAGTTATAGTTGAAAAATAGGGAAATATTCCTAAATAACTAGGCCACTAATTGTTACTGTCTTGGGTCTTCCATCCCTGCATTGAGTGATGGAATTTTGTGACCTTATTGGTTACTTCCTGTTTTGCAATTTTAAGAATCTGTGGCCTATGCTACTTGAATTTTAAAGACATTTATTACTGAATAGCTATCAGTCATTCTGAGGGAGTAAATTTTACACAAGGAGGTCTTCTATTTAGGATCTTTGGAGAAAATGCTGAAGTCAATGATTTTGAAAGTGGCACCTGTATACCTGTGTCCAGGTGAGACCACAGTTACATTGCTTGAGACGATGGATGTTCTTCATGTCTCGTGGCAGGATATGATTCAATAGCTTATGTTAGAATAATCTTATTTATTTTTACTATGTATATTTTCAGGTAAAGGGAAGTTTAAATGTATAGTTAACGTTCATTTGAAATATTTACTATAAAGCTTAAACTTTTCATAATTGATGAAGTAAAGGATTAATTATTTTACTAAATCTGATGATTTCATTTTAAGGAAATGTTAGGCTTTAGAACATAATGTATCAGTTAGTAGATATTATAACTAGTCTAGTAACACATGGCTCACATGTCTTGAAGCTGTGCTAAAAGAAACAAGGAGAGATTTTCAGAGTTTTAATGGGATGAAGGGTGTCGATATGACAAGAGAACGGAAGAATGGAGAATGCACTAGGAGTGAATTTCTAGGCTGAGAGTGCAGTTTCCAGCAGACAAGGGAAGACTCAGCCACAATGATGCCCAATTTAGAAGGGGAAAAAATCTGGCTACCTTCTTAATTTCTTCCCCAGCCAGTTTTCTCTCCTGTCTTTTGATGGGTTGTCTGGTTATGTAATAGAAATGAACTGAAAAACAGGAATTGCTTTCTGCAGATTCACTTTGTAACCAATTTACTGAGATCACAGTCTGTGAATTGTAAAACCAATTAAATATATATATATATGTGTGTTTTTCAAATGGTCTAAAAATATATTTTAGAATTCCACAGTCAATAAAGAGTGCATGGGCATTTGCAAGATTTTTTTCCTTTATGTTAACCTAAAATTTGGCTTAACTCTTCCTTAAAATGTGACCATTTGCTGTTTGATTTAAAAGCTTTAAAGCTGGCCACTTGGTTTGTTTACTTTAGATGGGATTTTTCTTTCATCACAACATTCTCTTTCCTGACCTGTGCGTTGTAGGGAACCCCGGGCTCTCCAGGAGTCACAGGACCGAGTGGGAAACCAGGGAAGCCCGGAGACCACGGCAGACCTGTAAGTGGAACGTTGGCATATCTAGAGTCATGTCACTGTGGCATCGAGAACGAGGGAGGCAATGATGAGGAGACTGAAAGGCTTTGGCGTATTTATGTTATCTTCGCTGTAATGTGTTTGAAGAATTTGTTGAAACAATTCTAAACCCATGGAATTAACTTGGTACCAGTCCTAAAGTTTTTCTCTCTGAGTTAGAATATTCTGGGATGAAAACTGTGGTTATAGGGTTTCTTTAAAAGGAGAAAGGGATTACCAGCCAAGACACATATTTCTGCACTGTGTAAACACTCCAAGCTGGGTCAGCAGAATGACTTTTTATTTAGCAATGGTATGCTGCTTAACATAAGAAAAATACATGCTGATGGCGCCTGGTGCTTCCATATGCAGTGAGCCCTTGGGCAGGGTCATCTAGCCAGCCACTCGTTCTTTCTCTTTCCTCAAGGATGCTAAGAACATCAGTCTCAGAACTGAAACGATTGATCTAATTGGCTATTTTACTTTTTTATATTGCCCAGTTTACATCTAATTTAACTTTCTTTTAGTCAGGTGTTTTGGTTAAAATAGTCATTGAGATGGTATTAGGCATATCTGTTATTTCAAATTAGTATCTTCAAAACTGAATTTGAAGTTCTTAAAATATCCAGAAGTATTTGTAATGATTATTGGGCTTCATAGACTTTATAAGTTCTTCCTTATTTTATGTACAATATGAGATTTTAATCTTGCTAGATAGAATTCTGAAATATAAAAAGTTATCTTAAGGACAATTGAGTCCAACTATTAGCTGTTCTCTGCACTGGATTTCTGTTTTCTTAAGTGTTGTCCAAGTTACATAAACCCAAGTTTTAAAAAATTTTAATGTCACATAAATTTAAGGTAGAATATTTGTATGACATGGGTTGCCTTCTATGTTTACATAAAATTAAACAAGCAACATAAAGATTAAAGGACTCCTGCCTGACTAGGCAGTGGCACAGTGGATAGAGCATCAGACTGGGATGCAGAGGACCCAGGTTCAAAACCCTGAGGTCTCCGGCTTGAGCGTGGGCTCATCTGGTTTGAGCAAAAGTTCACCAGCTTGAACCCAAGGTTGCTTGCTTGAGCAAGGGGTCACTCAGTCTGCTATAGCCCCCCAGTCAAGGCACATATGAGAAAGCAATCAAAGAACAACTAAGGAGCTGCAATGAAGAATTGATGCTTCTCATCCCTCTGCCTTTCTGTCTGTCTGTCCCTCTTTGCCTCTCTCTCTGTCTGTGTCTCTCTGTCTCTGTCTCTGTCTCTCTCTCTCTCACACACACACACAAAGATTAAATGACTCCCGATATACTTTATAATCTGTGTGTACCCTAGCACATGATTTTATCACTCTCTTTTCCTCAATGTATCATAGAAGAAACTTCACAAGAGCAGTTTAAAGTACATGGAGCTCTTCTACCTATTTAGAATTCTGTTTTGTTTTACTATGATCGAAATAAGAGTCTTACGTGAGACTACTACTGATGTAATTGATGGCTACAGCTAGAAACCTGAAAGAAACTACTTCCTTGATTTGAAATGTGATCTTTAGATGCTGACAATAAAGATGACTTCTACAAACTATATACAAGAACAATTTCAGAGTGGCAGTAAATTAAAATAAGCACATCAGGAACAATCTCCAAAGTAGCAGTAAATGTTAAAAAATATTTTCCTGAAACTTATAAAAGGCTCCAAACTCAGTAATAATAGTTTTCATAACAGTCTAGTACTTTTGACAAAGGGAGAGCCAAACTCCAGTTTATCTTATGATTATAACTTGTAACATTTATTTAGACCTTGTCCAGCTCCTTTTTTTCCTTTAATCATTCTTTTTCTCTAAGGTGGCAAATTTCCTCTTTTATTCTTCTGTAGTCTATCTTACCTTTCACTTCTGTATTGTAAACTAGCGGATGGGTATATCAAGGTGTTAGCAGAAAGCTTAGCTCAACCCCTGTTAGCTTATGTCAGCGATTTTCAACCTTTTTCATCTGATGGTACACATAAACTAATTACTAAAATTCTGTGGCACACCAAAAGTGTGGTTTTTTGCTGATCTGACCAAAAATCAGTATAATTATGATTCATTCATACCAGATGGCTATTGTTGTCTTGGCTCCTGTCATTTCTTTTTATTTGACAATCTAAGGGAAAAGAAGACAGTTCCCCTGATTAGTCAGATGTTGCATCTTTCAAAAATTCTTGCAGCACACTGGTTGAAAATCACTGGCTTATGTCATAAGCTGTTATAACCAGTTTTTATCTTCCTGCTAACTTACAACACCTGATATTATACAGAAGATGTTTTCAAGGATTTCTTGTGGGGATATATATTTATTAATTTATCTAACACCTATTTGTTTAATGCCTAAATGTGCTAGTCAATGTTTTAGGGTTTGGGGATATAATGACAAAGAAGACAAAGTCCTTGCCCTCATGGAGATTCTAGTGAAGAATAGAAACAAAAAACGTAATAAATATTTGTGGTGATGATGAATGACATGAAAAAAACCCCAAATAGACTAAGGAGTTAGAGAGTAATTGTGGTGTGGGAGGTGACTATTTAAATATTGTAGTCAGAACCCGTCGGAGGCGGTGGAATGAATTGAGGGAGCCAGCTGTTTGAGAGCTGTGGGAAGAGGAATCCAGGCAGTGGGAACAGTGTGAATAAAGCCCTGAGGGAAGAGTGAGCCTGGTATATGAATGGAACAGCAGAGAGGATCAGACACCTGAAGTCAAGGCAGTGAAGGGGAGAGAAATTAAAGACCGTTTCAGATAGCTGAGCAGAGGTGATCATGTGGACCATCGAGCCAATGATAAGGAATTCTTCTTTTATTCTAAGTGTCTTAAGAGGCCGTTGAAGTCAAAGAGTGACACGATCTAATTCTCCTTTCAAAAAACATCACTCTGTCTTCTGGGTGGAGAATAGACTCTAACAGGGCAACCCAGGAAGCAGGAAGGCCGATTAGGAGGCTATTGAAGTAGTTCAGGCAGAAGTCTTGGAGACTGTAAGATGTGGTTTGGTTTGGGATACAGAAGCTGAACATCAGATTTTTCAATGGTTTGGATGTTCTTTCTGTGATAGCAGTTGGCAACCTTGAAGTACGTTACTAAAAGACACTTCCTTGCACTAAAAGGAAAACTTTTTCCATATAGTATCCTCTTATGGCCAGTGGGAGGCCTGACAGAGCAGGGACCATGTGGTTAATAAGGGAGACATGTGGTTCCTTTTATACTCAATACACAAAAAAATCATTGGAAGAAGTTAGAGATACATGTTTAGTTAGGGAAATGACAAAAGCCCAATGGTTCTTACTAAGACTGAATCAAGATTAATCTCATGGAGACTCCACAATAACCTGCTGCGTTGCCAACCCTGGGGATGTCAAGAAAGTATAATGCTACTAAGAGTAATTTTCATATGTATTTCAATTCCAGGATTATATTGTGAATGGCATCATAAAATGCATGCCTAGTACATAACTTCTAAATTGTATTAAAATTCACACTTCAGTACTCTTTTGGAGGTCATGTGCTTCAGAGGGAGGGAGTGGAGGGAGGGAATTAGATTGCTTTTAATAGACAAGGACAATGTGAATAACGTCAGTGTAGATGTAATGTTGTAATGTGTCATCTTGCTAATTTACTAGAAAGCAGGCCTTGCCCTCTTCATCATCATGTTTATTCATGAATCATTTTAGGTCATGTTTGTTACCTTCTAACATGAAATTCCTATATTTCAGGGTCCATCTGGATTGAAAGGAGAGAAAGGCGATAGAGTATGTATTTCTTAAAATTTGACTTACATTTATTTTGTGTGTAAAACATTGAAGTCTGAAACTATAGGAATAATATGCTAATGATTCTCATTGCTTTAATTAACAAGGGAGACATTGCTTCTCAGAACATGATGCGGGCAGTTGCAAGACAAGTCTGTGAACAATTGATAAGTGGTAAATTTGTTTCTTTTTAATGTGTGAATTGTTTTTAATTAATTCCAGGAAAATACAGAGTTTGAGTCATAAAATTTCTAAGATATGTTTCTATTTCATTTTTGATGATCTCCTATTTTATACATTGTCAGTTTTATAGCCAGTTAGATAAGGCTAGTGATATTTTAATGATTGTCATTAAGATAAAATTATAACTCAAGGTAATACAAAGCCTCTTATCTCTATATTTGTTCTGATATAAAATAATATTTTAAAAGAGCTTTTCAGTTTCCATATTGTAGGATTTTTAATGATCTTATCTGGATGTATATAGAAGCAGAAAACATTGGATCTTTTAAATTAAGACCTTAAATTATTGTATGACTTTAAGAAAGGAGGCCCGCCCAGTCTTGTTTGATAAAAAAAAAAAAAAGTCCATTCTGGTGGGGCATTTTTTATGGCCTCTTTATTTTTCACAGACTCTTTCTTCTTATTCCATGAGGCCTAATGAGTTTATTAATAAAGCTTAGTGCCTGAAAACCAAGTATGGCCTTAAACTCAGGGTGACCCCTGTCAGAAGTCTTGGTCCCTAGGAACACCAGCATTAGCACCCCTGTGCTGCTCATTAGAAATGAGGGTTCCTGGGCCATACTCTAGCTCTGGGGAGCCAGTTTCTTTGGAGATGAGGCCCCCAAATCTCTATTTTTCAACATATCCTACAGGCAATTCCAATTTACACTAACTCCTGATTATCATGACCTTATGTACACATAAGAGTGGCATCATTTCTTAACTTAGAAAAGGTTTGCTTTTGAGTAACATCATCTGACAAACATCAGGGCTTTCTCTCAGAGCCATATTAAACTTTTATAACTTGTTTCTGTTTATAGTAATGCTTGTGGCCTACTTAGTCAGTATTTTGTGGAGATAGTTATTTATCAGAGATCATTTTGTCCTTGGTGACTGGAGAGTTTTATTTTATTTTTAGGGTTATAATTAGAATGTTTCCTGGACAGAGGAGGAATAGAGATGGATTTCACTAAACACTAAGAAAAAAGAGTTTCACCCTCTCATCCTTCCCTTTTTGGATTTATTAACACGTGTTATTCCTATTTATAGGTCAGATGAACAGATTCAACCAGATGCTGAATCAGATTCCAAATGATTACCACTCCAGTCGTAACCAGCCAGGCCCACCGGGTCCCCCAGGTCCCCCCGGCAGTGCAGGAGCCAGAGGAGAACCAGGACCTGGGGGGCGACCAGGCTTCCCGGGCACCCCAGGCATGCAGGGACCCCCAGGGGAACGAGGTAGGCATTTCTGGCTGCAGCATAAGCATAAAGGGGAGAATCTGCAAGTATAGGAACTGGGAGATGCTGAAAAGTGTATGGAGGACTGATCTTGGCAAACTACTTGAGCTTGTCTTGTTTGGACAGCCCCAGAAGAGCTGTGTGTCTGTGAACCTGTCTTCTTCTTCAGGCAAACTAAATCAGGCACTAGAATCTCATTCATCGTTGTGGTTAGCAAGAGTTGGGCAGCAACTGAATGCACTTAAGTAGCCCTACAGCTTTAGATCCAAAAGTTTTTGGTTCTTTATTCAGGCTGTGGCACTAGTCTTGTGTGTTTGCTTCACGTTATTTTATGATAGAGAAGTATGATTGAAGGAAAAGGCAGATAGGATTATCTGATTTCAGATGTATAAGAACTCTGCGTGCCCATTTTTGTCAAAGTAGCTGTTAACGTTCTGGAGAAAACGTAGACACTTTGGTAATTCTGATGGTTTTGCTGTTGTACTAATAAGGCTACTAAAGATAAGATATTTTTCAATGAGTTGTAACTATTTATTTGATTTCTGTTCATAATAACTGTTTCTAAAAATATATATTAGACATGGTTGTTTCCTTCAAGTGAGTTTTCCCCTGATGTGTAGCCAGATTTGTTTCCTGGCCATGAATCTGGGATTACACAAATCTCTAGAAAGAACTTGGCTTAAAGCATGAACTTCTGTGAAAAATTAGGTTCTGTTTTCACTAAAGGAAATCAATTACTTGAATCAAGTATTATCAGTTAAAATGAAAACTACGTTTCCCAGTAATTTCTCCCCTGTGCTTTTATCTGTCTTCTTTAGGTTTGCCAGGAGAGAAAGGCGAAAGGGGTATAGGTTCTCCAGGGGCTCGAGGGCCTCCTGGCCCCCCAGGTAAGTCTGCTAGTACACAAAATAATAAATGGTATAGCCTGACCAGGTGGTGGCACAGTGGATAGAGTATTGGACTGGGACGTGGAGGACCCAGGTTCAAAACCCCAAGGTCGCAGGCTTGAGCACCGGCTCATCCAGCTTGAGCACTGGGATACCAGCTTGGGCGTGGGGTGGCTGGCTTGAGCATGGGATCATAGACATGACCCATGGTCACTGGCTTGAGCCCAAAGGTTGCTGGCTTGAGCCCAAGGTCACTGGCTTGAGCAAGGGGTCACTCACTCTGCTGTAGTCCCCTGGTCAAGGCACATATGAGAAAGCAATCAATGAACAACTAAGGAGCTGCAATGAAGAATTAATGATTCTCATCTCTTCCCCTTCCTATCTGTCTGTCCCTATCTGTCCCTCTCTCTAACTATCTCTCTGTCTCTGTTAAAAATTTTTAAAATAAATAAATAAATAAATGACGTAAATACTGAGAGACCACACATCCCCCAAGAGATTCACAACTTCATCATGTTAGCTTCAGGCATGGCTATCATAGTGGGTTATATTTTATCAAGAAGTTCTATTTGTACAACCTCCTCATTTTTATGTTCTCTTTGCTCAAAAAAATGTTTAAATGTGTTCTATTAAACATTCACTATCGCTTGACTGGAGAAGGATAAGAGTCAGTAACACAGACGGTTGCTGTTTTCTTTTTTACGGAATTCTTATTTGTTTTGTTTGGCTCAAAACTTTTAAGAACGGTGTCACTTCCTGTTTGTTTGTTTTTTTTCCAGTGTGTTCTTCAAGATGTTGTTAGCAGACTGAAAAATGTATCTGCTCACTAATAAGCCTGGGACATCACAAAATTTCACTTACAGATTCTTTATTGACACTTTGGAAAGAAATAGTAGTTATATAGTTGTTTTATGCATTTCTTTTACTAGGTTAGAAATGAATTTTTTCTTCACTATAATGTCCATGAGACCCTTACAGCCATGGTCAACCTTAGTAGTTACATGTTTGCACTGATGTTAGCCATGAGGATCACTCGATCCAGAGATAACATTGCTTCCCATAGCGAGGAGGCATGGAGCAGGTACTCTGTGTTGCCCTGGCAGTCTAGGCCGGCCAGCACAGCCATTTCCTTTGGGCGGTCTTATCTTTGTGAGTGGGAGAAAGCCAGAAAACTCATTGATATCTTTAGTTTGGCTTAATTCTTGCTAAGTCAGTTTTTTAAAAAAAATAAATAAAACCATTAAAGCAGTTAGATTTCTGACATTTATTCTTGATGAATCACTTATAAGAAAGTTCCACACTTTGGTTCATACTGGTGATTTCATAAAGAAGTATTTTCTTACCCTATACGAGTGAGTCGTCTAGTCTTGAGGCAGTAGAGTTGCCAAAGTATTGTTGTTTGCCTCAGGAGTGTATTTGACAGGAGAAGAAATATTTGTTTGAACTCTACACTAGGTCCACAAGGAGAATCCAGAACGGGTCCACCAGGATCTACAGGTTCCAGAGGTCCCCCTGGCCCCCCTGGTCGTCCTGGAAACTCAGGTATCCGAGGACCCCCAGGGCCTCCTGGGTACTGTGACTCATCCCAGTGTGCCAGCATCCCATACAACGGGCAAGGCTATCCAGGTAGGTGGTTGTCATTGTAGGAACCCAGAGTCACCTGAATAAAGAGCCTTTCTGGAAATGAAGTTCCCTAGGATTGAAGGAAGATTGATTTGAGTATTTCTTGAAGATATCAACCTTTCCAGTTGTGTGTTTTGATTATGTAGTAATATTATTCTCTCTCAAAGTATAAAACATTAGTTCACTGGTAGGAGTTGAGTACTTATTTTTTCTCCCTTCCAAAATATTTCTGCAATTACCAATTCACATCCTAAAACTCTCCTTGTTTATTCTGAAAGTTCAAAGAATGCTACCAAATGACTTTTCCCCCCCTAACCTAAAGGTTGGGAACAAGGGTTTGTTGAATACAATTGTAGAATGCTAAGAGTATATATACATGTATATAGATTTGGAACCCAACATGTAGGCAAACTACAGGGTGGGGCAAAAGGTATGTTTATAGTTGTTCATATGGGAAATAATACAATACTTAATAAATAATAATATAAAAACAAAATCTGTGTTTCATGTTCTTACAACTAGAAAACTATTTTTGTCTCACCCTGTATATGATAACATGATGTGGACAACTGAAAATTCACTGTCTCACACAGTCTATAGAATTAATATTTATAATATCTGGAACATAATTTTTTTTAAAGGAATTAGTACTGAAATTCTAGTTTTTCACTTCTCTTATGTCTGATTTGGGAAATGTGGGGACAGGAGACATATGCTGATCTGGAATAAGAAAGTCAGGCTGTGGTCAATGGTGACTTTTTCATCAGCTTACCCTCAAGCATCTTGCAAGTTTTAAAAATGATACTGCTGTTTGATATGGTTGGCTACTAGCAAATAGTGCATGAGTAGTTGGATATCTAAATATCTATATATCTATATATTTATGTGAATACTTACATATGGCCAAAAGTTATAATGACTTAACTGTAAATTTCTCATGCAACCCATTCATGTAATTATAGTTGAATGCTTTATAAATTCAATTTAAATCACTTCTGCCTTATGGTACGTGTGAATAACTGAAAATATATGGATATATATATATATATACCTTAACCATTACATACGTAGATGGATGTGTTTATATATTTTTTGCATAGTAATTCAACTTTTAAAAACTATCATCTTTGACCTGTTTCAGGTTCCGGCTAACAAATTTTCTAAGTCGCCAGTGCTGCTTACAGTTTGAATACATGAAAATCCTGTCTCTGAGATGTTTGCGCACATGCTTATTAGGAAATGAGTCTGTATGGAAATCTCACCACAGATATGGTTAACGAACCGGGTCAACATCATAAAGGCGGGGGGGGGGGAGACTCTATACTAACTTGAATGAGACAAAAGCAGTGGTGTTAGTTCATAAGCCTGATGCATTTCAGTAATAATGTAGAAAATTATTATTAAAAAAAAAAGTTCAAACACACGGCCATGAGAAGCCTCAGTTGTGAAAGAGGCGCATAATAAAAGTACTAACCAGCAGAGATCATGCGATTTTGAGAAAAAAACAATTAACCTGGTTAAAGAGAAATGTCTTATGTAAATAATAAACTAATTATGGCTTGTAAATGATCTGTATGTGATCCTGTCCACTAAAATCACTTAACAATTCTATACAGTAAGCTTCTGCATCAAAGCCTGCTGCTTGCTCTGTGCCGGAATAACACCGAATGGAATCTCCTCATCTCTTGCTTGTTAGCGATGTGTCTGATTCAGGGCATGTGTCTCATTATTACTATTTTTGTACATGTACTCTCATTTGGGTTTTGTAATTGCAATTTTCAAATCAAATTTTTATAGTCACTTTTTTTTTTCATCCTCTTTCGCTGTAGTCACTGGTGTTCCTCACCCACCAGCTGTAACAGTCTGTGGGAGAGACAGCCACAGAAAATGTCATGTACTGTATTTACCTGGTGATAGCTGACTTTCACCTCCAGAGTTCAGTTTCTAGGCACCGACAGTACTTGCCCTCATCTCCTCATCTTTCCAAATTGTTCTTTGAATTGAGGAGTTTGAAGTCATGAACAAGTATTTGGGGATTTGCGAAAATCCTACCTAGGTTCTGCGTTTACAGTTCTTTGGCCCAGTCTCTGACCCTTCCCAGGTATTTGTGCAATGATTGTATTTACTGCTGGATCTTTGAAGGTTTTTTTTTTCAAGTGCCATTACTTTATTTGAGCATCACCAAATTCTCTATGCAAATAGAAGTATTCCGAACATTGTAATTTATATATTTATAGTTATGAGATTAAGACTGGAGTGCCATCGCCTCGGGTGATGGTTTAGCTTTTGCTGTGTCTGTACCTTCCAAATCATACCATAACTGTAATGTTGAATCGGACAGAGCCATACGTGCCCGAGGGCGGGGCCTACCTGCCTGAGCGCGAGCCCTTCATCGTGCCGGTGGAGCCCGAGCGGACTGACGAGTACGAGGACTACGGCGCCGACGAGCCTGGCGACGAGCATCCTCCCCACGCGCGCTGGCGCCGCGCCCTGCCCCGCAGTCTGGGGCAGTGAACCTGAGACCGCGCCCGGGGTGGCCAGGCTGGGGGAAGGTGTTGGGATTATCATTTACAGGTCAGCTAGAGCAGTGAACGTCTGATCTGCGATGTGTCTTCCGGCGTTGCTTCATCCAAAAGCCCCCTTTTACTGTAGAGAACCTTGTTACTGCAGGAACCTAGCTAGCTGCACGCAGTCTGTAGACATCTTTGCTTTGGCCTTTGAAATGCTTGCAAAATACTTTGTTCACAAAAGCTGCAAGGAGAGAACGTGCCTTGTGCCTTTTGTTAGCATAGCCAGCAGCCTCAGTGAAACTCTTAGGTTAAGCAGTAAGTCCTGGAACCCAGAACTTCTGTGTATTTCGAGAGGGCAGTTTATCTCTTCCAGTACTTATTTGCAGTTCAATTGCATTCAAGTAATTTCCCTCCTAAAACCAAAAAGGAGGGAAAAGTCAACTCCATTGCAATTATTCATCTTCCTCTTCTATGTTCTGTTATACGTTAAGATGCGGCATAGAATGCTCTTATACATCTCCTTTAACAACCACAAACCTTAAGCCATGTAGCTGAAATTATTGTATCAACTGGATACAATTTCATATTGCCTTAAACCTCCTTGTTTTAGACACACTAACATTTATGCCAAATTGCAGATTATTCTGCAGAGATGGAATTGCATGTTTGTGTTGTATATTTAGTATGAACTTTTTTTTTTCCAGAACATGTTTCTTAGTTATCAAAAGCAGTTGGAAATGTTTGCAAGACTATGAACATAGAATTGCTGCTTTTATATTTTAACTGCAGATTGTGAATTTCACTGCCTTATATTATTTATTTCTGAAACAAAAGAGGCATTTTTCAATAAAACTACTGAAAATTTGAAATGGAATGTTTTTTTCTTTGAATGGCCTTTTGGACTGTTCAGGCGGTTGTTACAACAAACAAGTTAATATCCTTGGATACGGTTACAAATCTTGCTAATATACTAAATTATGCTAAATAACTTTAGATTTTTTAATGATATGGTGAAGTCATAGAGAGTGGTGAAAACCTTAAAAAGCCAAGCTGATTCCAAAGACTTTATTTAAAGAATGTAGAGGCTATGTGGGTTGGTGGCAAAACAACGAGGTATCCTAGGAGACCCCAAACAACCAAATAACCTTTAACAAC
Source organism: Saccopteryx leptura (assembly GCF_036850995.1). Taxonomy (NCBI): domain Eukaryota; kingdom Metazoa; phylum Chordata; class Mammalia; order Chiroptera; family Emballonuridae; genus Saccopteryx; species Saccopteryx leptura. Next base: position 349,924,546 of record NC_089503.1, read on the forward strand.
TACATGATTTAGCATGCGTTTAATCACTTTTCTATACCGTACTTTACCCAATAGCACGGTGAATTGCAAAATGGAAAATTCCTTCATGGAAAATTTTACATGTTGTGATACTTTCCTTTTGCACCTTTACAAATGCAAAGAACATCGTTCTAAATAGCAAAGAAAATAGTGTAAATGTTGGTTTGAAAGAACTTACACCAATTGAAGAGAGAGAGGTAGTGATGGAAAATTGGCTGCAGAGCAAAACATCTTTGAGTGAAATACTTCCTGGAGATCGGGATAAAAAGAAATAGACAATAAATGAGTGTACTGTGTTCACGAGTTTTCCAGCGGATTGCTAAATTCATGGCCCTCATCAATTTCCAGTACATACACTTTTACAGTTAGAAGTGAGATCATCCCAATCTATTTTTTGTTTTTTGCTTCATATACGAAGAAGCAGACTCACCTAATTAGTATCAGAACAAGACTAAAATTCTAGGTTTTTTCTTATCCCTCTTTTATCATCAGACACTCCCCACCTCCTTTCTCCTTCGCCGGGAACACTTATTGACTGGGTAGGAGCTTTTCAATCTCAAAGTTCTATTTATTTTACTCACGGATTTACTTGGGTTTCTGGTGCTCCTTGATGAACCTTGGAACCAGGAGCATGAAGCTAGCTTCAGTTTCTCCTCGCTGACTCAGCTGGGTCCTAAGGCACGTGGATCTGAGGCACAAAGGAATTCTATCTTCTTTCTTTGGTAGATGTGGATTTGATTCTTGATGTTGCCAGACACTGATTCACCACCTTCTAGTCTGTGTTCAGAGAGGGGATGAAGGGTCAAGCCATTTCTAACTAGGGATAAACACAAAATTAATAACCAGTTGAGAGACAAGTTTTGATTTCTATTTTCATAGTCTATTTCCTTTGTAACTACGTTTGCTAACCTTTACTTTAAAATAATTTTTGTAACCCCTGATTGAGTGCATTCTGACAAGTGATAGGGAGAAAAGGCAAGATAGTCTGGGTTTAACAAAGAATACTAATGCCCCACAAAATCACATCTGTCAGTGCTAGTTTATTTATTCCAAATTTCTTTGGAGGAACACTGAACAACTTGATACGCTTTTTCTAGCTCTTTAAATTGGAAGCATGACTAGAAACATTATTTATAATTTATATTTTAAGGTAGGGCTATGATTTTTAAGAAACTAGCTTGAAATAACTGTGGGAAGAGGTTATAGCTTCTAATGTGGGCTATAATAAGAAAGGTTTTAAAATTCAAATTCAAAATAACACTTAAATAGATCCTAAGTACCTTTTGTAAACTATTTTATACAAAGGGATTAATAATTTAGCAAGTTAAATAATTGGCAACACATATATATTTTCAGATTTGCTTATTTTTGAGTTTAAAGAATTATGCTACCTAAGCAATGCTCAAAATTACATTTTATTTTTTGTGCAAATACAGTCAATGCAATTTTTCCTGAGTATTATTTATCTAGTGCACTGTATTTGACACACAAGATTATTTTGTTTAGTTATAATTTCTCCATATTAAAAGGGGTTTTCATTATCCTAGTCTCATGTGGTCTGAGTGCCTTATAAAAAGGAACCAATAATACCAAGAATAGCTGTGTTGCCTTTTATTTTCAAAGGCAATCTTTTAAATACAAATTAATATTGATCTCTAGATCACCTTTTACTTGTGGTTAGAAAATGAATTTTGATGTGAATGTCTAAATGAACATTTGTTAACTTTTTCACTCTTAGATCCAGGCTGCTAAAGACTATCAGAAAAAAATCACACAGACTTACTTTCAGGGAATGACCTATATGTTGGTCACTTACAGACCATTCCCAACACTGATCTCTTGTCCTATCAGCATATTCAACTATGTATACTTCCTTGAAGTCCCACAAACACTTCTAAATGAACACATCTTGTATTTATTAGGACTAGGTTCAGCTGTGATGGACAAAGTCACAAAATAACAGTGGCTTAAACAAGTAGAACTTGCTTTTTCTTGTTTAAGAAGTCCAAGCTCCAAACTTTTTCTATCTTGCTGCAGTGCCTTTTGTGGTCTGGTTAAATTTATAGTCCAGGACCGTTAATAGATCTCTAGCTATTATGTCCATGTTACCCCTGCAGGAAGGGAGAGTGAAGAAAATTCCACCTCTTCTTTTAAGGTCACTTCCTGGAAGTTGCAAACACAACTTAAAACAACAACTTTATATTCTATACCTTTAGCCAGAATTTAGTCATTGTTACATCTAGCTACAAGAGTGAAATGTTATCTTTATTTTGGGTGGCTATGTGCCAAACTAAAAGTAGCCACTCTGTTACAATGTAAGAGGGAAAATGAATTACATTAGGGATTAACTCAAGTGTTTAGTCTTTGAATAATATCCGAATCTGAACACGTCTTCCTTTAAATCTGGTTTTCTTCCATTGTCCCCCACCAACCACCAAGTTCCTCCCACAAGAATTTTGAGTCTTTGAAAACGTTTCCTTCCTTTACTTCTGTATCCAACCAATCAAGCCTAGCTGATTGAGCTCTATATATATCTTAATCACCCTGTTGTTACTACTGAATTTCAGATTCTTGGGATTTCTTGTCATGACTGTAATAACAGTCTCTTAAATGGTTTCCTTTATTGTAATGTTGGCCTCTCAAATAAGTCTTTCACACAGATGCCAGGGTGATCGCACAGATGCAAACCTGACAGTGTCATGTTCCCTGCTTAACATTCTTCACATGGTGTATAGATTTCTCTACAAGTCTTGACTCCGTCTGTCAATTCTCTATCCCTCCACCTGGAATTTCTATTCCATTTTCTACAAACTTCCCCAAATCCTTCGCTTCTTCAGTGAACAACCCCAGCATCTCCTGTCATGACTCTGCAGGTACTGCAGAGACACAGTATACCTCCCAGAGTGGGTGGGTAGGGACACGTCCTCCTCACTCCTCAGCACTGTTTCCAAACCTGCAATCCTTCCTTCTACAAAAAGCCTTTATTGCTGGAGGCTTATACCCAGCCGCACCTAGATTCACCTTGCGGTCACTCCATCCCATTCGGAAGAGGCATTAGTGCTGTTATCCACCCAATGTCTGCCATCACCTAGGTGTCTTAACCATTCACGCTGGATAACAAATCTAACATTATCTCAGTTATTGAACTTATTGTCAAAGACGTTTTCTTTTACTCAGCTTCAGCTACTCAGTCTCTGCAAGGTTCGACCGTGGACTTGTGTCAGGCTGCCACTCCTTTGAAATCACTCACTTTAATTTGGGGAAACAAGTTTCCCCATGCTTGGAAACTTGTTGGGTTTCCAGCTCACCTACTCAAGCACCCCCACTGAAACTGTTTTCAGCTTCGTTATGACACTCACTGCAGGGACCCCTCCACGCTCTTCCCACCCATCCCCTCCTGCTTGTCTTCACTTCCTTCCTTACCTAACTTGGATTCCGCGCCATGGTAACACACCCGGTTTGGTGAATAGCCTGAACTGCGAGAAGTACAAGACTAGTTTTTATTTTTCTTTCATCACTTCCTCCAGTTATGTTCTGTTACATACTCTTTGTGTATCTGTTAGCATACCTCAGGCAGATGCCATTGCTTTTAGATCATTTCAAGAGTGAACACTCCAGTCCAATCCAGTGCACATTAATTCACTTGAAAAATTTAATTCCAAGTCCAACTTTGTACTCATTTTTTTCTACCTTATGGTCAGAACTTAGACTTATGGGCCTGGGATGCAGAGGCGGCAGGCCAGCTCTTCCACCCCAGCTTCTTCAGAATTTAGGTAGGAGAAAAGGACTAGAAGAAAAGGGGTAAAGGTTTTTTCAATTTACCGTATTTCCCCATGTATAAGACACGCCCTTTTTTGAAAAGCTTTGGGTCTAGAAACTGGGTGCGTCTTATACAGTGGTTCTGGAATTTCAAATGCCATAGATGGAACTGAGGATGAGGCAATATATGAAGACAGTGATTCGTTATGAGACACAGATGAGGACAAGCTAATGGATGGGAGTTTTGACTGCGATTAGGAGTTGTATGAATTTTATGATGAAAAAAACTTACACTCAATAACTTTATGTAATACATTTCCTTTTCAAATTTTGGGCCCCCAAATTAAAGTGTGTCTTATACATGGGAGCATCTTATACACGGAGAGATATGGTACATGTGACACTAGACTCCTCTCTTGAATATCAATGCTTCTGTGTGGCAAGTGCCCAAATGCTGCTCCACTTTTGGGTGTCTGTTTTTCCAGAGTGGCATACACTCACTGACCTTGTTGATATAGCTGCCAAGTTTCCGCACAAGGGCAGGGAAAGTATCCAGGCATGGTTAGTGCAGCTATGGGATAGAGGGGTGGCATGAGATAGTGGTGGGGGAATGACATTTATTTGATCATCAGGAGGCAAAGAAAACAATCAACATCACGGTACACGCTGCCCTCTAGGAGGACCTGCATGGCACTGGGGGAAGGGGGAGGGGGGGAAGGGGGATTTGAGACATTACTCAGCTTCAAAGCACTCACTACCTTACGGATTGGATTATTCTAGCTTGTTGAGTGGCTTGGCCCAATGAGGGAGCACATGGGACCCTGGAAATCTATAGAGGAGGTATAGCAAATTCTTAGGGAGTTGGGAATGAGACAGACCATCTATGCCTCAGTCTTTGAAGGCTCTGATCAAGCCACATTCACTGAAGAAATAAAAGCCAAAATACTCCTGTCTGCTCCCAGCTACTGGTGTAGGATACTGATAACCACACTGAGCCCAGTTGTGAGACAAGACATCTTTGATGTTGAACTGATCAGAAAGCCACCTTTCAGAAGGCATAAATATTAGTGAAGCAGATGGATAAAAACTCTGGGCAACCCAAGCAGGGCTACCATTTGAGGTGGATGTGTCTGTGACTCTGGAAGCTATGGTTAGGCTCTGTGGTAGAGACAACAGTAGGAGAGAGCACTCATAGGATTTCTGTCCCAGCTCTGAAGTGGGCAAAATACCAATATAGCCCCATAACACAAGAGCTCCTAGCTGTACACATAGCACTTCTTCAGGTAGAGTCTCTCACGAAGGACAACATATAATGATAGAAAGTTCTCTTCCTATCAAGGGGTGGGTTGAGAATATGTCCCATCCATCCACCTCGGCCAAGGCTCCAAGTCCCAATTTGGCTAAGTGGTGTGCCTATTTTTATCAGAGGAGCACCCTGTTCACCAGCCGATGGTCTCTAGAAATGTGTGTGCTCCTAGTCCCTTTAGATACTGGTATGTAGATTCTCCAAATGCCCTCACGTCTATTTCTTTGGCCACCAGTGAGGTCTGCAGACAGGAAGTGTGAGAGACTCTCAATGACGCCTGAGACACAGATGGGTCTAATCAGGGCAACTCCTCCACAAGCACTGCAGGTGCTATTCATCCCGACACTGACACCATCCGGAAGGGAACAGGAATGAACCACAGAGGCCAGCAGGCTGACCTCGGAGCTGTGTGACTGGTGATCACTCTTGAGCCCTGGCTGTTAACCCTTTGCACTGACAGGCTGTTCTGCAGGAATCAACCTTATGGCTTGGACAATGAGAAACCAATAAGCCTTTGTAGGGTCAGAATATGTGGAAAGACATTTGGGTTCTCCAGCCTGCAAGAGCCCCAGGCAGCCCTCCTTGTTTCCCACCAGCTGGTAGGTGCTGACATCCCGCGGCAGTCAGGAAGCTGATGCCCTAGCTCATGTACATAGCCCTAACAACTGACCTCTCAGTAGATGCAGTCGACTGGGTGCTTAGAAAGAATGGCCACCATGGTGTATGAATGGAATGGCATATTGCCGAGGATATGCCAGATTGCCCTTCAAATACAGTGATTTGGTTACTGAAGTTAAACAGCATATCCTGTGTGTTCTAAATAATGCCTGAGGCAAACTGCCAAAGGAGTCTGGGGCCATAAAGTTCCCATCCACTGGGGGACTGTAAATTGATTATATCAGCCCCCTCGCTCTGAGTAAGGTTCTGAGTAGGCCTTGGTTTGTGTGGACACTGTAAATGCACTTGTCCTACCACAAGCTTTTCTCTGTCACCATACAAACCAGGCTGCCAGCATCAGGGGTTTAGAGAAGCTGAGTACCATGTACACGTACCCTCAATACATAGACAATGATTGGGGGTCACATTTCAAAGGTCATGGTATGCAAAACTGGAAAAAAGAACATGGAATTAAATAGGGTTTTCATCTCCTCTATGATCCACATGTGTAGGGTTGGCAAAAAAGAAGAATGAAATATTAATGAAGCAGATTAAATTAATAACAGGTAAAACCACTTTGGCTGGGTAGACTTAAATACTATCCCAGGCTTTATACATTTGAATGACCAACCAGTAGGAACTGTTGTCCTACTGGGGGCCCCTGCTGAGATACCTAATGGGATACCATGCAAACCAGGCTGCCAGCATCAAGGGTTTAGAGATGCTGAGTACCATGTACACGTACCCTCAATACATAGACAATGATTGGGGGTCACATTTCAAAGGTCATGGTATGCAAAACTGGAAAAAAGAACATGGAATTAAATAGGGTTTTCATCTCCTCTATGATCCACATGTGTAGGGTTGGCAAAAAAGAAGAATGAAATATTAATGAAGCAGATTACAAAGACATGGGAATCTAAGGAAACAGCCTTCGTCCCCACTTTCATAGTGTATCAATGTGCTAAGCTGCTGAGAACACCAAGTCCCATCACACTAGGAAAGATGCTACCAACTGGAATTTGCAATGGGTCATCCCACTGGGATGGATGAGTTACTTTGCATCCCTGCTGGCTGGCGTAGGGAGACATCACTCAGCTTCCAATTGGATTCAGTTGTCCTGCTGCAAGCTGGATCTTTTGAAATGCACTATGCCTGGAATGGAATATGTACCACTGAGAAAGGGGAAAAGGTGGGGAATTTCTGGTCTGGCACATCCAGCCCCCCCCCCCCCCCCAGGTCTATCTCCTCACACCTGACAGTGCTGCTCCCTCTGGCCGACATGTACGGTATGCACCACCAGGTCAGAGTCCCAAAACGGCAGCCACATCAACATCTGAGGACCAGGCCACACGTATAATTCTTATAGACGGGGCCCACCTTCCCGTAAAAGTTCCTACCATAAATATGTGTTGTTTTTGACCTTAGAATTCTGCTGCTCCTGTGGTGCCCAGTCATGGGACAGACAAGTTCTGATTGCAACTGGCACAATCATTTGGCCACTGTCTCTGTCCTCTCCCTTGACCTGGAGGATGTTACAGTAGGCATAGAAGCCCCCACAACGTTCACTCAACACGCCTTAAATGATAGCGCGTTTTTACTGAACACTGAAGAGTCTGTGATGTCCTCCGAAATAGGATAGCCCCGGACATTATTCCTGCCGTACAAGGAAGCGCCTGTGCCATTATCCCAACAGGATGTTGTATGTTCACATCTGAGGATAAGCTAAGGTATCTCTTTATTAAATCACCTAGGGGCACAAGTGAACACCCTGAACGGTCAGATTTCCAACCTAAGAGGCTTAATAAATCAATGGTTTGGGTCATGTGTTCTTGATGGGAACAAAATTGTTACTTACTTTGGAGAATAAAATCTTAATCTGTGTTTTCTATTGCATGAGACTACGTTGTTGCTGTGGTACTTGCCTCCAACGCAGCCAGACGGCTGCCGAACGAGCCCCCTCCTCGCCAGTGAAATCTGACCTCGCAGGGCTCATTAGCGGAGACGGGGGGCATATAAAATTGTAAAAGCTGGTCACACGGGCTAGAATGTTGGAGGAGGTCATCAGGAGAACATGACCACCCCTTGGCCTGCAAGCTGGACCTGGAGAATCAGAGGCTCCCCTGTCCTGGGAATGTAGCTTCTGCCTACCATCCCCCCACTAGGAGCTGTTCCAAGGATGCAGCCTTGAGAGAGTAAGGGGTTGCTGAAACCATCTGGGCTGAATCCACAACTGAACCCCATTAAGGCCTCTATATAAACTGTTAAGATTCTGGCAGGCAGATGCGGAGATCGACTCGTCTTGCTGTGCCTAAGACATGACTCAGGTAAGTTCCCTTGCTTATTAAGCCTGCCATTCACCAATCTGGAGTGGTCAGCCTCTTCCTTAGTCTCTCCTTACCCTGCATATATGGACATCAGTTTCAAATTTCACTGGGGGAACTCTGGAGGGTTCACACCAGCACCTATATTTATGACTCAAAAGTAATGGCAACAATAAAGAGTAGAAAATTGGCTAGACTAGACTATAGAGACAATTCACTTTCTCTTCTTTAAGGTTCATAACTGGAAGGTAAGAGGCAGAGGTTGCTCCAGAATCTCATTGAGTTTAATGAAAAAATCGAGTGCTCAGGAAATACCTCAGTAAGAAAGAATATTCTCTTTTGCCCAAGCCACTCCCCCCAAAGTCAATACCTGACAGGATGGTTAGACAATGGAGTTTGTTATCAATTTGAGTTTGTTATGAATTGTTGAGAGAGGTATTGGTGAGAACTGTTGTCAGTCATTGGAGCTTTTGAATGTAGCTAACATTACCACAAACAGGATAAACCAAGCATGTCAAATGTAAAAATACCTTTAATCGGAACATTTCCCAGAATTGTCAAATCAAAGCAGATGTGAGATATTTATCAGTTTAACTTTCTGCTGTTTAAATCCCTTAAAGCAAATGCTACTGGAACATGGTGTATAAGTTCATTTTATTTGAATGGAACTCAACTGAGAAGACAATTGACACATTATGTTTTTCTTCTAGGTATACCTTTTAACTTTAAATATTCGTTATTAGTATGTGTTGGGAAAACAGCTGTGTTGGGCTTGTTCACTGGTACTCTGCCTGATTAGTGTGTGAGCATGTGGCAGCGCCACGTGTGCATAGTCTATGGAGGGCTATGGGTGCTTGACCTCAGGGCAGATTATGGGTCCTCACTGGGGGCTAGCTTTGCTGTTCGCTTCCCTGCAGCCATGAGAAGTGGTTTCCCCCTGCCGCCTTGCTCGGTTTGCTCGTTCACCATTGGAGACTCTATTAAACAAATGGGCCAACACTTTCCAGCTCCATGGTTCCTTTACCATCTGCCCGAATCCCATGTGGACCTTGTCTGGCCTCGGCCACTGGCATTACAATATGTATTTTGTTTTTTCTCAACCATGTAATTGATGTAAGTACCTATTAAGTTAGATATTAAGAAAACTGCTAAGGTATAAAATACTTTCCATAGGTATTTTAAAGACAGAAATAAAACAGACATGTAAGCTGTTTTGTGCCAGGCATGGTGCTGAGTGCCCTCACTCAGGCTTTTTTGCAAATATTATTGTCCCCATTGTACAGATGAGAAAAAAAAAAGTCAAAATATCAAACTATTGCCAAAGGCCATACAGTTAGCAAAGACAGGTTTCCAATGTACGCTTTTCTGCATGACATTGTCCATTCTGAGCACAGTGGTGATGCAGGTGTAGCCATGTCTGTAGATCATGACGTGGTTAAGAGTGCAAACGTTCCTTTCACACAGACCTGGGTTTCAACCATGACACAGGTGCTTTCCAACTGTGATCGTAAGAAGATTCTCAACCTCTCTAATTTCAAAGTTCTGAAAACTTGGGCTTCATACCTACCTCGAGAGATGTGGCAAGACTGCTGTCAATACCTGTGATATGTTTGACTGTATTATAAAAGTCAAGCCAGATACTAATCCTGTGAAAAGGCGTTATCGACTCTGCAGGAGTTAGTTCAGCTCATGCACGGGTTGATTCAGTTCACTTTCCAGCTTACTTTCTCTTTAGTTTTCATTCCACCATTTTAAGTTTTAACACCTGTTTCTCCTTGTACATTTTAAAAGCTTATAGTTCTTATCTTTTTATTCTTATTAATAGAGTGACAGAAGATAATTATACATGCTAGCTCTTTCCCGCTCTTGCCAGCCAATAGCTCCAATAAATTGGTCTTAATGTAGTGATTGGGTTTCTCAATGCTTCTCCGGGTTAATGAGGATATTTCCAAAAACGTTTAAAGGTATTGGAATTACATCTTTCTTCTATAATATTGTGTTCTTGGGTTTGGAGTCAAGTGTTACAGTTTAAGAATGAAACACTAAGGCAAAGCAGCCCACATGGGGAATGGGGATTGCAGGGCAGTAGTGGGTGTGAGTCTGGACTTGCCACTTACCAGAAGCTTTGGAAAAGTAAAAACTTCTCTGAACTTTGCTTTTCTAATGTATTAATGGGTACATACTCTCTCTCGCAATATTATATTAGAGATAATACATGTATAAACACCTGATGTATAGTAATTAACTTTTTAAACTTAGTGGAAATTCAGATATGTGTAAAATTATTTTTTTCCTGCATTTGATACAGGAATTATTTTCATGTGGATGTTCTGTCATTCATATAATAAGTGTGCTACACAGCAAGCTGTTAGAATGTACCAGGAAAAATAGTTTTTTTTAAAAAAATGAAAAAGAATTGTGGGGTGTATCTAAATTTTTTTTAATTGATTGATTTTACAGAGACAAAGAGAAGAGGGAAGAAAGACAGAGAGAGGGAGAGAGCAAGAGAGAGGGTGGGGGGAGCATTCATTTGTTGTTCCACTTTGCTGTGCATTCATTAGTTGCCCATATGTTCCCTGACCAGGGATAGGACCCTCAATCTTGGTGTTTCAGGACTATGCTTTAACCGACTGAGCTAACCAGCCAGGGCAAAAATAGTTTTTCTTAAAAACATTATTTATACTCTGTCTAAATTACGGCCGATTGGAAAGTCCTCCTCAGCCAAGTTAATCAGCTGTTTAGCAGAATTATCATCGTCATGGCATATTTCTTAGCAGAGATCTATCTCGAGTCTTAAGAGGTGTCAATGAAGCTAGAAACTACCTTATAATTGATGTAAAGATTAGATGCCATCATGTTAGTAAAGGCATGTTTTCTCAAAAATGCTAGTGAAAATAGCTTATAAGACCTATCAATTTTTATAATGATACCCAGGTGTTAATTACATTCACACCTAGACTGAATGCAGTTCATTTGTTTACTATGGTTTTATTTTGGGTATTTTGAGAGCTTCCTCCAATGAGGTTGGCCATTAAATGAATTGTTGACTAAATTATTCCTTGGATTTACAGTATATCCAGTGTGAAAATGTTCTCATCTGCACATGAATAAAACATATATCTAGAAAACCACTTCAACAAATTTAGAATTTAATAATCTATTTATGGACAAAATTAAAGCCTCTTGACCACAGCCAGTGGAAACATCCCACTTTTCCAGAATTGGATAGAAAATAATAACATGTCAACCAGGAGTCAAAATGCCCTTTGATATACGGTGACATATGCTGGGTGGGACACAGGAGTTTTAAGTGGGTATTGGTTGGAGTTTTGGTTCTTGTGGGCAGACAGCCATAACCACCGAGTATTTTACATGTAACATCACAAATCTGTTCCTGAAACTTGTGGGTAGCAAGAAACCTCCTTAAAAAATCTGGCCTGTTACATCTTCTGTAACTAGTGCACTTATAATGATTGGGCATTCATATAGTAAAGTCTTATTTTATAATTGAGAGTTATACACTATCTGCTGAAAAGGTTGCTCATCAATTCATCCTCCAGATTGATTTATGACCAAAAGGGGAAATTGAATTAAAAAACGGGGGGGTGTTTGTGGAAAGTAAGCTCACAGCATGATCTACTTAAAAATTCTTAACTAGGCAGATCATAGTAGGTATTTACACCCTTGGCATATAACTTTTTAGTAAAAGGTTTATCTTTGCTTTCAGCAAGCCCTGTTCATTGTTTCTGTGTACCTAGGTTAGCACACCTCTGAAATCACTACCTTCAAGAGAGCACAGAATCTTAACAACTATCCTTAACCCAATGCCTGCCTTGCTTCTCCCGCCTGCATGCAATCTTTCTTAAATTTCCACCTTAATTTTGAATGCATAAAAGAAGCTATAAAACTTATTCTTTGGAGCATTTAAGGTCTTGCTCCCCAGTGTATGTCAGTTTGGCTCAAATAAACTCATTAAAATTAAAAAAAATATAGAGTGTGAAACTATGAAAGAGTCATAGAAGATATGGGAGTAAGAGAAGCAGGTTGGCAGGATGGGTGAGGGGCAGTGTGAGAGTCAGTAGGAGGAAATCGTCTTGGAGAAGCCTGAGCTAAGACAAAAAAGAAAAGCCTTCCGTTGTATCACTGTCAAGAATGGTGCTAATTTGAATCTTTTTTTGTAAAATGTGACTTCATCATTCCTACAACATAATTAAAAAAAAAATGTAAGAATATATTTTATAAAGGCAAGGGAAATCTTTATTGTGATAGAAAGGGAAGAATCTTTGTTTTATTTCTGATTTTTAATGGGTGGCTAACATTTAAGTGGATTCATTAACATTATTAATAATAGCAAACATTTAAGTGCTTTATCATGTGTCACTATGGTGCCAAATATATGATATGCAATAAATGAGTTGATACACGAAAAACACTTAGATCAGTTCTTGGCACATAGTAAATGCTCCAAATATTTTAGCAATTAGTATAATTGCTAAAATTATACTAATTATATATATAATATATTATATAATAATATGGGGACAAAAGTTTGAAGAAAATGAGTAACTTACTCATAGACCACAGAGCTAGATAATAACAAATTTGGGATTGGAATTCAGGAATTTCTGAGAATCCAGGTTCTAAATCATTATGATATAATTCCTAGTTTATTGGAATTATTCTCTAACAACCTGTAAGCTAATTTCATATTAAATAATAGTAAGATGAACATGAGGTTATACACATTACTTTAACCTAGACAGTTGCTATTCACTTTTTTAAAAGCCATGACACAGGTTGTATGTTGTAAAGACAGAATTTATTCATAAGTGGATTTAAAATCTCCGGAGATAAAAGCAGAAAAGCATAGAAAAGGGCTACCGCAATATCAGAAATCTGATAATACTGGTTACAAAAACCTACCTGGGCATGAGAAATGAAATTATGTTTCTGTCAAGGTTGATATAGTGAGGAGACAGGTCAACGTGGGAGTCAGTAAAGACAAGTGACTGGGAAAGCCAAGAAGCAAACCTGGTAGTAGCTAGATTACACTGGGGATTTGTATGGTTTTTGTCTTCTACTATTACTCCACATAAAACAATTTTCCCGTCAGACACATTTATCAATCTCCAGCAAAACAGAAACCCTTGCTTTTGCATTTGCTTACTTATTTACTCTCTTCTCTTTCTTCCAATTGTTTTTGTTTTTCTTCCTTCCTTTCTCTTTTAGCTCCTGTGGTATATTAATGAAGTCTTAAGAAAGCAACTTAAATTAAAAGTAAAAAATATAATGAAAAAAATCTTTTTGAAAGCATAGCTGATGGGGAAACCAGTGTGTAACAAATGTGTTAGGTTTGCTTGCTTGTACTTTGCCTAATTGGTGCATGAGCACAGGGCAGCACCACGTGTGTATAGTCTATATAAGGGCTGCAGGTGTTTACCCTCAGGGTGGTAGATTGCAAATTGCAAATTGCCTGCTGCCATTGGGAGGGGACATTGTTTGCTATTCTTTGCTGCAGAAGAGGCCCCCACCCCAGTCTGTTTGGCTTGTGAGTCCTGAAAGAGAGAAAGAGAGAGAGAGAGAGAGAAACACACAATTTGCCCTGCCTGCTTGCTTGTCCACAGTAGCAAGACCCTAATAAATGGACTGGCCCACCATCCTCCAGCTCCACAGCTCCTTTACCATCTGTCCAAATCCAATGTGAACTGCATGGCGGTGGCACCTGGCCATACACTAGCACTGGAAACTGGCAGTGCTCTAGTATAGAAAAAGGGGTGATATATCCATTCTGAAAAGATGGAACATTTCTCTTAGACTTTCTTCTAGCATGGGGTGATTCATTTCTGGAGATCTAAGAAAGCACCTCTAATACTTGCTGTTGGGCAGATAAAATGTATTGGGTTGGGGAATAAGTTTGTAGTGTTTTAACCAAAGACTTTTATTTAAACAAAAAACAATAATTATATCAATAAGTTAATCAATTATATATTCGCCGTTGCTGCTTACAACCTCTTCCCACCTCTCGACCAATTTGTTGATGCCGTTCTGCCAAAAATCACCTGGTCTGGTGTCAAAGAAGTTGTTGAGCCAGTTTCTAAGGACCTCTTTGTTATCGAAGGTAACGCCCTTCATATGGTTTGACAGGGAGCGGAAAAGATGGTAATTGGTTGGTGCAAGGTCCGGAGAATACGGCGGATGCTGAAGGACCTCCCATTCGAGCTCTTGGAGTGTGGCTTTGACGACTTGTGCAACATGGGGCCTGGCGTTGTCGTGAAGGAGTATGGTTTGACCATGTCGATCAGGTCTCTTTAGTCGAATAGGCTCATTCACACGGTGTAGCTGGGCAATGTAGAGCTCCTTGTTGACCGTGGCATTCTTTTCGAGCATTTCCCAGTGCATCATGCCCTCCCAGTCCCACCAAACACATATCATGATCTTCTTTGGATGAAGGTCCGGCTTGACTCTCGGCTTTGGCGTATCTCCTGGAGCCACCCACTTCTTTCTTTGCTTCATATTGATGTATAGGCACCATTTCTCATCTCCCGTGACGATTCGGTACAAAAAGCGCTGTTTATGACCACGTGTTGCTCGATGGCGGGCGAGATGCTGAGAAGCAATTTGAAGGCGACTTTCTTTGTTTTTTTTGTTGAGCTCGTGAGGCACCCAGGCTCCCAATTTTTCAGTAAATCCCATTGAATGAAGGTGATTGAGAATCATTTTATGATCGCAGTTCATTTTTTCTGCCAATTCACGACTGGTTTGGCGACCGTTCTCCTTCAAAAGTGATTTGAGATGTTCTTCATCGAATTCAGAAGGCCTTCCACTGCAGGACGTGTCATCGACGTCAAAGTCGCCATTTTTGAACTTTGCAAACCATTTCTGTGCTGTAGACTCGCCTATGACACCTTCTCCATACACGTCGCAAATGTCCCAGGCTGCTTCGGCAGCTTTTTGACCTCGATGAAAAGCAAAGAAGAGCAGGTATCAAAAATGTTGATTTTTGCCTCCTGGGTATTCCATTTCTAAGCCTCAAAACTAATAAAAAATTAAATAACTCAAAAAATACAATTAATATAGTTTTGTAGAGCAGAAAGAGTTTTATCGAATGAATACTTACCCTTTGTCAAACAGCAAACAAATCGTTGTAAAACAAAAGAAAATATAAAAACACTATGAACTTATTCCAACCCAATATTATGCTCACTTTATTAAAGATGACGCTGCCCACATGGAGGCTGTTGACCAAGTGATATTAATGTGTGTTGAGAATCCTTATAGCCTGGGGCTTGGTTTTGGGATTAAGCCTTTCCCACCCTTTTTGATGTGGGGTGGTACAATCCAATCATGCCTCAGAGAAGGGACTTTGTATTAGAGACTTCCCTATTTTGTATATTGGATTAAAGGTTTTGAATCTACACTATAAAATAGGGGCAGAACGAGAGCTTGCTCTCTCGGTTCCTGAGATTATCATTAGGGGAGAGAACAGAGCAGAGAGCAGAAGGAGGCCACGTGGAATAGGCCAGAAGAAGCAGCCAAGATGGCGGAGTGTTGAGTGAGAGGCCAGTTTGTGCAGTTTATGCAGGGAGAAGGAAGGAGATGGGAAACAGGTGAATAAGTCTGGTGAGCTAGAAACCTTTGATTCCAGGAAACTCGGATAAGTCAGTGGCTTTGTGAGCACTGATTGTGAGTGGGTTTTGGAGCCCAGTGTGTATTTTTACTTGCCCGCCGGGTGCAAGCTAGAATTAAAGATGACAGCCTATCAGTTTTTGGCTCCGTTGTTTCTTTACCGACTGTCCGAATCCAATGCGAACCTGCATAGGCCAGGCTGCTTTGATGGTGGCCCTGGCCATGGATACTGGCTTTACACTAGCCCCAAACCACACCCATCAAAATGACGTTTCAGCATTAGGTGCTTCTCTCATAGCTCCTGTTGCATAGAGGGGCAGGGGCTTCCAGCACATGAAAAATGAAGCAGAGGAGAGATCCCCATCTTAGATGTGGTGTGAGGAGATCTGTGCATCTGCTCCCTGAAATCACTGTTAACTAGTAAAAATTATTTTAGCAGCCAATAAATTATTTAAAAATTTTGGAGATTGTTCTAAGAGCATAGAGCAAGTGAAGAAATATTTATTCAAGAAAATTTACTGTATCTTGGTGAAAATAGCAAGAATCTGTGGCAACTGAACCATGAGCTGCTCCTTCACTCTTTCTCTCTCCCTCCCTTCCTCCTTCTCTTCTTCCCTCCTTACCCCCAGTTGAACTTGTTAGCATTTTAGGTGGGTGTGACTAAGAGGGCACTTTCTTCCCCCAGCTCCCACTCAAAGATATGAAATCTCCCTCCCTGAGAGAATCAGGAAACCAGCATTTCTCCTCCCCTCCAGGTCCATTGTGCAGAAGATAATTTCCAAGCAAATGAGACTGAGATGTAAAGGTGTCCCCTTCTCTTCCAGGAACTCACTCATAAAGTGGAGGGTTGACCACAAGCACAGCAAACTGACAATACTGGGGCCCCATCTGCCTTTATCCCAACTCTCTTATAAGATGGAGGCTGCATTACAGGAAAGGCAACCATGAAGATTAAAGGCTCCACTCAGTACCTAAGCAAAGATTTCACTCTAAGATACCTGGGCTATCTTGCCCCCAGCCCCAGAGCAATGGCTCAGAGGGTTTTCCTGATTTGGTGGTGGTAGGAGAGACAGGGGTGGAATAGAGATAGGCCATGGGGAGAGAGAGCACCTTCATTCTCCCTTAGGAATTAACTTTAAAGAAAGAAATGTCTAGGTATGTTAGAGCCCAGGAATACTCTTGGGAACCATGGAGATTTTGGTGGCATGCAATTTAAAAGAATCTGGCCACCCATTAGAACAATATGCTAAATCCTGACCAGATAGTTTACCAGTAGAGGTGGATTAAGGTCAGTTGAGGCCCTGGGCACAGAAGAAAATACTGGCCCCCTTAAATTAGAAAAAAGTATAAAGTTGGGGTTTTGTGGGGCCTTTCAGAAGTCAGGGCCCAGAGTGCATGCCCTGTGCGCCCGCTGTTAAATCTGCCTCTGTTTACCAGAGAGAACCAGGGAAAGGGACAGCTAAGGAAATCTTTTCTGGGGTCAGAACAAACTTCAGAGACTGGCTTTATAAATACCTCTGCAATGCATACCAGAATTTAATTAAATCAGACCATAAAACAATTTATGCCTCAGGACATTGATAGAAACAGTAATCAGCTGGTAATGAGTCAAGTCTAAAAGCTAGTGTGATATCATAGAGGAAGATGGGTTAACAGAGAGATAAAGGAAAGAAATAGTAACAATGAAGGCCTGGTAAAACAACTGTTATTTGAGGGGAACCATATGTATTCTTTGAGGAGCAATATCAGAGATTTCACACCACAAGGGGAAGAGATATCATTAAAAGAGTTTAGCTAAGTCACTAACAAATTACAACAAGAAATCTTGGGGAAAGGGAAAATCAGTATCTGAAAGTACTATAATATATTACCTAAAACATACAATTTTCTTTTTTTTTTTAAAAAAAGGAAGAGGAGTAGAGAGAGAAAGGAAGAGAAAAGTATTAACTTGTTCAGCTTAGTTGTGTCATTGCTTCTCATAAGTGCCCTGACTGGGGCTCCAACTGGTGACATCAGGGGTCAAACTGATGCCCTTTGCACTTCAGGAGGATGCTCTAATCACTGAGCCACTGGTCAGGGCCTAAATAGTACAATTTTCAACAAGATGTGAAAAGAAACACAAAAGTATGACTAATAAGCAGGAAAAAAACATTCTAGTGAAACTGCCAGTAAGAGGCCCAGATGCATTGTAAGATCAGAGTTAACAAAAAACTTCAAAATAGCCATTATAAGTGTATTCCAAGAAGTAAAGAAAACTATACATAATGAATTAAATGAAGATATGATGACAGTGCTTCTTGAAATGGAGAATATCAATTTAAAAGAGAGCTGAGGAATATAGTAACTAAAATAAAAATATTAGAGGGACTTGACAGTAGATTGAAATTACCACAAGAATATGTTAGTGAACTTGAAGATAGATTGATAGACTTGAAGATAGATTGATAGAACTTGAAGATAGAAAATAGATTGAAAGACAAAGAACAAGAAAAATCAATAAAATGAACAGAGCCTCAGAGAAAAATGGGACATTTAGTACATCAATATATTTATGATAAAAATATCAGGAGAGGAGAGAGAGAAAGGATCAGAAACAAATATTTGAAATAATAATGACTAAAACTTCCCAAATTTGATGAAAAGTATTAATCTACACATTTAAGAAACTCAACAAACTCCAAGTACAAATTCAAAGAGATCAAGACCCCAAAATTTTGTTGTCAAATGTTGAAAGCTAAAGCCAAAAATACAATTTTGAAAGCATCAAGAAAGTATGACTCCTCATATATAAGGGAACCCTAATGAGAGTACTTGATTTCTCATTTGAAACAATGGAGTCCAGATGGTGGTAGAATGACATATTCAAAGTACAGGAAAAAAATTCTGTCAAACTAGAATTTTATGTGTAGTAAAACTATTTTTTTCATTTTTAATTAATTTTAATTTATTGAGTTAACATGAATTTAAGTGTCTCACTCAATATAACTTCCTCACCCCCACCCCCTTGTCCCAAATTACACCCTCTTTTTCCCCCTCTCCCTCACTCCCTTCCTCTTTCCCTCTGGAATTCACTGTCCTGTTATCTGTATCTATGTATTATAAGGTGAAAGGATTAGTAAAACTATTTTTTAAATATAAAGATAAAATAAAATCGTTTCAAGATAAACAAAAATAATAATTCATGGCTAGTATACCTACCTTACAAGAAATACTAAAAGAAGTTCACTAGAGTAAAACTAAGTATTCTTAGACAGGAATTAAAATCTTCATGGAAAACAAAAAGCATTGGCAATAGTAAATATGTAATTATAAATATAATTAAAAATTATATAATTATAACTAATTATGTAACTAAATTATAATTGTTATTGTAAAAGACAGTACAAATAATTTAATTTATAATTATAAAAGGTAGTATAAAGAAGAAGAAATACATATTTCTTTTTCTTTTAACCGATTTAAAAAGCAATTGTATAATAAAAAACTACAATTCTATTGTTGAACCTATAACATATAGAAATATTTCACAATAACAGCACAGAGTTTGTAGTGAGAGTAAAGCTGTGTTGCAGTAAGGAAATTACATCAATTTTAACCTGAACCCACAAGAGCAAATGAAGAGAACCAAAATAGTAAATAAAATGGCTGGTATAACTAATTCTATGAATTGCTCTACTGTCTTCTCTCAGTTTCTTTGAAAGATATAAAATTATATACAGTAATTTGTAGCACTGAATTGTCTTTTAGTTTTATATATATGGAGAAGATATAATAGAGCTATATATAAGAATATATATTTCTATATCTCACTGAAATTAAGCTATTATAAATATAAAGTACATTCTGATAAGTGCAGATATATATGGTAAGCCCTAGAGTAACCACCAAAAAAATAACACCCCAAATATAGTAAAAATATTATTAAATAAATTTAAATATTGCATTAGAGAAAATATACTTATTATGAAAGGAAGCAGTGAAGGGAAAAATAAAAAGGAAAAAGACATGAGACATATGGAAAACAGAAAGTCAGATGGCAAACATAAACCCAATAGTATAATAATAATCTGTTTGCAGATTCATTAAATGTAAATGAATAGAACAATATATTAACTCAGAAATTGTCAGACTGAATAAAAATAACAAAACCCAACTATATACTGTCTACATGAGATATACTTTAGATTAAAAGACATCAAAAAATAAAAATGAAACAAACATTATAAAACTATCTTTTATAAATGTAGAAACCAAAATTTTTAACAAAATATTAGATACCAAATTCAGTAGAATATAAAAAGAATTATATTCATTATGACCAAGTAGAATTCATCCCAGTAACTCAGGGATGGTGTATGGCCAGTAGCCATGGCCACCATCACAGCCACCTGGCCTGTGCAGGTTCAAATTTGATTTGGACAGATGGTAATGAAACAATGGAGGTAAGAACTGGTGGGCCAATACCTTTAATCCTAGCTTGCACCCTGCAGGTGAGAAATACACACAGTAGAAAAACACTTCCCTTTCCATTCAGGGCTCCCAAAGCCACTGACTCATCTGAGTTTTCCTAGAATCAAAGTCCCCACCAGACTTATTCACTTCTGTTCCCCATCTCCTTCTCTCTGCACAAACTGGCTTCTCCTTCAGCACTCCGCCATCTTGGCTGCTTCTCCTCTGCAATGCTAATCGCAGGAACTGAGAGAGAGAGAGCAAGCCCTTGGTCTGCCCCATTTTATAGTGTAGAAATCAAAACTTTTAAGCCAATATACAAATAAAGAAGTCTCTGATACAAAGTCACTTATCTGAAGCATAAATGGGATTCCTCATAAGAGTGCACCACCCCACATCATGCAACAGTCAAGGGTGTGGGGAAAAGCTTAGTTTTGAAGAGATCTTAGTATTAAAGGGGTGGGAAAAGCTTAGTCTGAACACTAAGCCTTAGGCTATAATGACTTTACTAGTTTACAGCCTGTCTCCCACACCCAGTGCAAACTATAAACAAGCAAACATATATATCATATTTACAAACTTATTTGACTGACAGATGGTTTAACAGCTGAAAATTAATAAATGTAGTTACACTAAACTGATAGAACAAAGAACCAAAAACAACACGATCACATCCACATATGTACTCAAAAATTTTTTATTTTACAAAACCCAATAGTACTTCAGGATAAAAATATTCAGACATCATGGAATAAAAGGGAACTTCCTCAACTTGGTAAAAAAAAAATCTACAAAATACCTGACAGCAAAAATAAAATTTAATCCTAATAAACTGAATGCTTTTTTCCTAAGATCAGAAAAAGACAAAGACGATCACTTTTGCCACTTCTAGTGATATTATTCTGGAGGTTCTAGGCAGGGAAATTAGCAAGAAAAAGCAATAGAAGACTTAAAGTTTGGAAAGGAAGAAGCAAAACTATATCTGTTTGCAGATGACATGACATTATGTATGGAAAATCCTAAAGAATCCACTAAAAAAACTATGAAAACTGATGAGATGAGCAAGTTTGCAAGATATAAGATCAATCTACAAAAGTCAATTGAGTTTCTCTCAACTGGCAGTGAACAATCTGAAAATTAAATTGAGAAAAAATTCTATTTCCAGCACCAGCATAAAGAATAAAATAGGAGAGTGAGGATAAATAGTGACTGAAGGAGACTTTGACTTTGGATGATGAACACAGTACATTATACAGATGATATAGAACTCTACACTTGAAAACTATAATATTTAATTTTATTAACCAATATTACCTCAATAAATTTAATAATTTTTAAAAAGAATGAAATAGAAAGAAATTTAATAAGAGAAAAGCAAAATTTGTACTTCGAAAACAAAAAAAGTTGAGAAAAATTAAAAAGTTTTTAATTAAGTAGAGAAAAGTTATTTCATATTCATGGATTTGAAAGAATAATATTGTTAAAATGGTAATATTTCTCAGATTGACTTACAGACTAAACACAATCTTTATCAAAATCCCAGATGGCCCGATTTCTCAACAGAAACTCTACAAGCTAGAAGAGAGTGGACCCCAATATTTAAAGTCCTGAAAGAGAGGAACTTTCAGCCACAAATACTATACCCATCAAAGCTATCTTTCAAATATGAAGGAGAAATAAAAACATTCACAGATACAGAAAAGATGAGGGAATTTATCATCAGAAAACCTCCACTCCAGGAATTACTAAAGGGGGTTCTCTAATCAGATACAAAGAACAAAAGAAAAAACAAAGCCACAAGTAAAAGCTCCAAGAAGAACACAATAAAATCAAATTTAAACTGTGACAACAACAAAAAGAAAGGGGGGGGGGGGAGGATGGAGAGTAACAGTAGCAAAGGACGATGGAGTGCAAAAGTACTCACAAAATAGTGCACTACAATGAACAGGGTAGGAATCCTTTCCATTACTTAAAGGTAACCACCATTGAAAAAACCACCACAGAAGCACATGATTTAAAAAAGATAGCAACAGAGGAAAGATGTATGGAATACAACCAAATAAAAACAGAAGATAGAAAAACAAAAGACAAGGATCAAAGACACAAAATTAACAGAAAGCAATCTATAAAATGGCAATAAGGAACTCACAAGTGTCAATAATTACACTAAATGGAAACGGATTAAACTCACCAATAAAAAGGCACAGAGTAGCAGAATGGATTAAAAAAGAAAATCCAACTGTATGCTGCCTACAAGAAACTCATCTAAGTAACAAGGATAAAAACAAATTCAAAGTGAAAGGCTGGAAAACAATACTTCAAGCAAATAACATCCAAAAAAAAGCAGGTGTAGCAATACTCATATCTGATAATGCTGACTACAAGACAGCAAAAGTACTCAGAGACAAAAATAGCCATTTCATAATGGCTAAGGGGACACTGAATCAAGAAGACATAACAATTCTTAATATATATGCACCAAATCAAGGAGCACCAAAATATATAAGACAGCTACTTATTGACCTTAAAACAAAAACTGACAAAAATACAATCATACTTGGGGACCTCAATACACCACTGATGGCTCTAGATTGGTCATTCAAACAGAAAATCAACAAAGACATAGTGGCCTTAAACAAAACACTAGAGCACCTGCATATGATAGATATCTACAAGACATTTCATCCCAGAGTGACTGAGTATACATTTTTCTCTAGTGTACATGGATCATTCTCAAGAATTGACCATATGTTGGGCCACAAAAACAACATCAGCAAATTCAGAAAAATCGAAGTTGTACCAAGCATATTTTCTGATCATAAAGCCTTGAAACTAGAATTCAACTGCAAAAAGGAGGAAAAAAATCCCACAAAAATGTGGAAATTAAACAACACACTTTTAAAAAATGAAAGAGTCAAAGAAGAAATAAATGCAGAGATCAAAAGATATACACAGACAAATGAAAATGACAATATGACATATCAGAATCTACGGGATGCAGCAAAAGCAGTGATAAGAGGGAAGTTCATATCACTTCAGGCATATATGAACAAACAAGAGAGAGCCCAAGTGAACCACTGAACTTCACACCTTAAGGAACTAGAAAAAGAAGAACAAAGACAACCCAAAACCAACCGAAGAAAGGAGATAATAAAAATCAGAGCAGAGATAAATGAAATAGAGAACAGAAAAACTATAGAAAAAATCAATAAAACAAGGAGCTGGTTCTTTGAAAAGATCAACAAAATTGACAAACCCTTGGCAAGACTTACCAAGGAAAAAAGAGAAAGAACTCATATAAACAAAATCCAAAATGAAAGAGGAGAAATCACCACGGACACTGTAGATATACAAAGAATTATTGTAGAATACTATGAAAAACTTTATGCCACTAAATTCAACAACCTAGAAGAAATGGATAAATTCCTAGAACAACACAACCTTCCTAGACTGAGTCAAGAAGAAGTAGAAAGCCTAAACAGACCTATTAGTAGAGAAGAAATAGAAAAAACCATTAAAAACCTCCCCAAAAATAAAAGTCCAGGCCCAGACGGCTATACCAGCGAATTTTATCAAACATTCAAAGAAGACTTAGTTCCTATTCTACTCAAAGTCTTCCAAAAAATTGAAGAAGAAGCAATACTTCCAAACACATTTTATGAGGCCAACATAACCCTCATACCAAAACCAGGCAAGGATGGCACAAAAAAAGAAAACTACAGACCAATATCTCTAATGAATACACATGCTAAAATACTAAACAAAATACTAGCAAATCAAATACAACAACATATTAAAAAAATAATACATCATGATCAAGTGGGATTCATCCCAGAACCTCAAGGATGGTTCAACATATGTAAAACAGTTAACATAATACACCATATCAACAAAACAAAGAACAAAAACCACATGATCTTATCAATAGACGCAGAAAAGGCTTTCGATAAAAGACAACACAATTTTATGTTTAAGACTCTCAACAAACAAAATGGGTATAGAAGAAAAATATCTCAACATGATAAAGGCCATATATGAAAAACCATCAGCTAACATCATATTAAATGGCACAAAACTGAAGGTTTTCCCCCTTAAATCAGGAACAAGACAGGGTTGTCCACTCTCTCCACTCTTATTCAATGTGGTACTAGAGGTTCAAGCCAGAGCAATCAGACAGGACAAAGAAATAAAAGGCATCCATATCGGAAAAGAAGAAGTAAAGGTATCACTTTTGGCAGATGATATGATCCTATACATCGAAAACCCCAAAGAATCCACAAAAAGACTACTAGAAACAATAAGCCAATACAGTAAGGTCGCAGGATACAAAATTAACATACAGAATAGCCTTTCTATATGCCAACAATGAAACATTTGAGAACGAACTCAAAAGAATAATCCCCTTCACGATTGCAACAAAAAAAATAAAATACTTAGGAATAAACATAACAAAGAATGTAAAGGACTTATATAATGAAAACTACAAGCCATTGTTAAGGGAAATCGAAAAAGATATAATGAGATGGAAGAATATTCCTTGTTCTTGGTTAGGAAGAATAAATATAATCAAGATGGCTATATTTCCCAAAGCAATATACAAATTTTATGCAATTCCCATCAAAATTCCAATGACATTTTTTAAAGAAATGGAGCAAAAAATCATCAGATTTATATGGAACTATAAAAAACCCCGAATAGCCAAAGCAATCCTAAAGAAAAAGAATGAAGCTGGGGGCATTACAATACCTGACTTCAAACTATATTATAGTGCCATGACAATCAAAACAGCATGGTATTGGCATAAAAATAGACACTCAGACCAATGGAACAGAATAGAAAACCCAGAAATAAAACCACATATATATAGTCAAATAATTTTTGATAAAAGGGCCAACAACACACAATGGAGAAAAGAAAGCCTCTTCAATAAATGGTGCTGGGAAAACTGGAAAGCCACATGCAAAAGAATGAAACTGGACTACAGTTTGTCCCCCTGTACAAAAATTAACTCAAAATGGATCAAAGATCTAAACATAAGACCTGAAACAATTAAGTACATAGAAGAAGACGTAGGTACTCAACTCATGGACCTGGGTTTTAAAGAGCATTTTATGAATTTGACTCCAAAAGCAAGAGAAGTGAAGCAAAAATTAATGAATGGGACTACATCAGACGAAGAAGTTTTTGCTCAGCAAGAGAAACTGATAACAAAATAAACAGACAGCCAACTAAATGGGAAATGATATTTTCAAACAACAGCTCAGATAAGGGCCTAATATCCAAAATATACAAAGAACTCATAAAACTCAACAACAAACAAACAAACAATCCAATAAAAAATGGTAAGAAGACATGAACAGACACTTCTCCCAGGAAGAAATACAAATGGCCAACAGATATATGAAAAGATGCTCATCTTCTTTAGTTATTAGTGAAATGCAAATCAAAACTGCAATGAGATACCACCTCACACCTGTTAGATTAGCTATTATGAAGAAGACAGGTAAAAGCAAATGCTGGAGAGGCTGTGGAGAAAAAGGAACCCTCATTCACTGTTGGTGGGAATGTAAAGTAGTACAACCATTATGGAAGAAAGTATAGTGGTTCCTCAAAAAACTGAAAATAGAACTACCTTATGACCCAGCAATCCCTTTACTGGATATATACCCCCAAAACTCAGAAACATTGATACATAAAGACACATGCAGCCCCATGTTCATTGCAGCATTGTTCACAGTGGCCAGGACATGGAAACAACCAAAAAGCCCGTCAATAGATGACTGGATAAAGAAGATGTGGCACATATACACTATGGAATACCACTCAGCCATAAGAAATGATGACATCGGATCATTTACAGCAAAATGGTGGGATCTTGATAACATGATACGAAGTGAAATAAGTAAATCAGAAAAAAACCAGGAACCGCATTATTCCATACGTAGGTGGGACATAAAAGTGAGACTAAGAGACATTGATAAGAGTGTGGTGGTTATGGGGGGAGCAGGGAGAGGGAGAGGGAAAGGGGGAGGAGGAGGGGCACAAAGAAAACTAGATAGAAGGTGACAGAGGACAATCTGACTTTGGGTGATGGGTATGCAACATAATTGAACGACAAGATAACCTGGACATGTTATCTTTGAATATATGTATCCTGATTTTGCCCCATTGATGTCGCCCCATTAAAAAAATAAAATTATTAAATCAAAACAAAAAAAAATCCCAGATGGCTTTTTGCAGAAATTGACAAACCACTTCTAAAATTAATATGGAAGTTCACAGAAGCTAGAATAGCTAAAACAATCCTGAAAAAGTATTCCAAAATTGGAATACCCAAACTTCTCATAAAATTTACTACAAAGCTACAGTACTCAAGATAGTGTGGTGCAAGCTTAAGGGTAGAC
Source organism: Saccopteryx leptura (assembly GCF_036850995.1). NCBI lineage: Eukaryota > Metazoa > Chordata > Mammalia > Chiroptera > Emballonuridae > Saccopteryx > Saccopteryx leptura. The sequence continues at coordinate 349,951,089 of NC_089503.1, forward strand.
ATATAGAACAGTAGAATTAGAGGGTCCATAAATAAACCTTTACACTTACATTAATTTGATTTTTGATAAGACAATTCAATGGGAAAGAACAGTCTTTTCAATCTGGGGCTCCTGAATATTCACATGCAAAGAATGAAATAATTTCCTTTCTCACACCAGACACACAGATTAACTCAAAATAGATTATAGGCCTCAATGTAAGAGGTAAAGTTATAAACCTCTTAGAAGTAAAAATAGGAGTAAATCTCTGTAGCCTTGCTTTAGGCAAAGCCTTGTGAAATGTGAACACAAGCAACAAAATAAGAAGTAGATATATTTGAGTTCATCAAAATTAGACACGTTTGTGCTTTAAAGGACACCATCAAGAAATTGAAGAGATAACCCACAATATAGGGAAATATTTGCTAATCATATATCTGATAAGGGTGTATACTTATATATGTATATAAATAAATATATACAGAACTCTTGCAACTCAGTAATAAGAAGATATATAATCCAATTTAAAAACAGGCATAGGACCTTAATGGACATTTCTCCTAAGATGGTATAAACACAGCCAATAAGCATATGAATAGTGTTCAATATCATTCATTAGTGAAATGCAAATCAAACCCACAATGGGATACCACTTCATACCCATTAAGATGGTCATAATCAACAAATGGTAAGTGTTAGCAAGAATATGGAGAAATCAGAACCATCATACACTGGAGGATGAGATTGTAAAATGGTGCACTTTTTTGGAACTATACCAAGAAATATATCACAGCATACAGAAATTTAGTATCACTAAATATGCTAAATATAGTAAAACCACTGACTTGTGCACGCTAAATAGGGGAAGTTTGTCTCAATAAAGCTGTGCTACTAGAAAGAAAGAGCTGGCATCTGAGCCTGGTAGAGGGATCCCAGAATTCTAAGATGAGCAAGCAAAAAGTAGGAGCAGAGCTGATTGGAGGTTATAAACTCAGGACTTGATGCAAAGAATTTTTTCTTTTGGCAGACAATGTCAGTCTCCACGGGTGCTTGGCTTGGTCCTTGCATGTCTAACTTTGATCGTCACTTATATTCAAGTTCTAATTTGTGTGTGGGTGTAAAGATGTGGATAACTTCAGTTGTCATTAATGATTTATATTTCAGTGCAAATGAATTTTGGGAAAAGGTTTGATTAGGAAAATAGGCAAAAACCCATGAAAGTGTCAGATATCATGAAAAAAAGAGAATTGTAAAGAGCTGAGAAAAGGAATGTTAAAATAACCAGAAACCTGCCTTGTTAATATCACGGACCAAACTAGATCTCTCCTTTGGTCCTCACATTTTTTTTTTTTAGATTTTATTTATTCATTTTAGAGAAAGGAGAGAAAGAGAGAGAGAGAGAGAGAGAGAGAGAGAGAGAGAGAGAGAGAGAGAAAGGGGGAGGAGCAGAAAGCATCAACTCCCATATGTGCCTTGACCAGGCTAGCCAGGGGTTTTGAACCAGCGACTTCAGCATTCCAGGTTGACGCTTTACCCATTGTACCACCACAGGTCAGGCATGATCCTCACATTTTTGTAGATATGAATTCACAGGTGAAGGTCTCCCACTTTAAGGATCAGACTGATCAAGAAAGTCTTTGTCCTGCTTTTATGAGGACTCTTGGACCAATAGCTATAGTGGATATATGTCTATGAAAGGTCTAGTCTAGACCAAATCATGGAAAGCCAGTAGGAAACTTCTACTGTCTGGGATGTTGGGCATCCTTGTCAGAGAAAATCAGGCCAGCAAACTACAGTCTAGATATCTTCAATCTGAATGCTATCAACCGGTGTGGCCAAGAATTCAGTTATCAGCAGGAGCATTTTCCCTGGGGATGGGTGAGTGTCACCTCAGAATTTGAAGGATATTTGAAGATGCAAGCTCAATACACTTATTCTATTAGTAACATAAATTATAGACAATAGAACTCCATAGTGCTTTTGGTTGGTGGACATCAAATACGCAGATCAAATCATAAAGCACTTTTAAAACACGGAACAAAAAATGTTGATAAAGAGTGCTGGAAGCCAGCAAGAGATTGGACCAAAGAATATTCTTTTTTGATGAGATGCAGGACACTTTAAGTCCTTGGAACAGTAGAGCAAGGGCTGCATTTGAGTCAGTGATTATAAGTGCTGAGGAAAAATGTTAGCTCTCCAATTGGGATGTCTTGTGTTGATCACATGTTCAGACCTCTCTCCATTTTTTTTTCAGTGGAGTCTGTCATGAGAAATAGCATTAAAAACTTTCATGTAGTCTATGTAGACTATCCTAGGGAAGCTCACAATGCACTTCAGAAAGCATTTGGCTTCGTGACAGAAATTTCCTGATGTTAGATGGTTGGTTGGCTAGAAAACAAGAGTCTTACACCATGGCTGGATAGATCGGTTGGTTAGAGCATCATCCCAAAGCACAGAGGTTGTGGGTTTGATCCCCAGTCAGGGCATAGACAGGAACAACTCAATGTTCCTCTCTTTCATTCTCTCTCTCTTCCTCTCTCATTGAAATCAATAAATACAATTGAATAAAATAAAAATATTTTAAAGAAAGAGTCTTATAAATTTTAAAAATATTTGAGGTCATAAGTAAGATTACTTAAGGATAAGATTTCGAATTAAGTATTAAGCTGACTCCTTTAAATGGGAATAATTCAGCCTGACCAGGCAGTAGTGGTGCAGTGGATAGAGCAGGGGTTGGGAACCTTGGCTCGCGAGCCAGATGTGGCTCTTTTGATGGCTGCATCTGGCTTGCAGACAAATCTTTAATAAAAAAATTACGTTAAAAATATGAAACATTCTCATGTGTTACAATCCATTCATTTTCTACCGCTCATGTTCATGGTTGCAGGTGGCTGGAGCCAATCACAGCTGTCCTCCGGGACAACTCCAAATTTTTATTGGATAATGCATAACGTACATGGGTCGTTGTATGGCTCTCACGGAATTAAATTTTAAAATATGTGGCGTTCATGGCTCTCTCAGCCAAAAAGATTCCTGACCCCTGGGATAGAGCATCAACCTAGGATGCTGAGGACCCAGGTTTGAAACCATAAGGTCGCCAGCTTGAGCACAGGGTCATCAGCTTGAGTGTGGAATCATAGACATGACCCCATGGTTGCTGGCTTGAGGCCAGAGTTCACTGGCTTGAAGCCCAAGGTTGCTGGCTTGAGCAAGGGGTCAATGGCTTGGTTGGAGCTGCCCCATCCCCTGGTCAAGGTATGTATGAGAAGCAATCAATGAATAACTAATGTGATGCAACTATGCGTTGGTGCTTCTCATCTCTCTCTCTCCTGCTGTGTATCTCTCTGTCTGCCTCTGTCTGTCTGTCACTTTCTCCTCCTACTAAAAATAAAATAAAATAAAATAATAAAATAGAATAAAATGAAAATACAATCGTTAGTTCACAAATGTGCCTAAATAAAGTGTGCTGGTTATTTATTCTCCTTTTCCCCACTCTCCAGCTCTAACCACTAGTTTATTCTGCACTCTTGGCCTCTGGAAGCTAACTCCTTAAGACAAAATTATTTGGGATCTTGTACTGATTGACTCTGAGATGGTTCAGGTGTAATGAGAAACACCAGCAGGAGATCAGAAGGAGGAGACAACTCTTTTGATGTTCTGGCAGTAGCTATTTCCTGCCACACTGTGTCTCCTGCTGGGTGTCTTCCTCTCCTCAGCTCCAACTCTCACTGAACTCTGACAACAGTAACAAGATTGATGTTTTCTTCCTGACATTTTCTCTTTGCGTCTCTTCAGTGTTGGGGATGGTAACGCCTTTCATTAGCATTTCATTAGCAAGTTCTCATTGCCAGTTTCTAGATGCTTTATCATTCTTAGTTTATTTTCTTAACTTGCTCACCCCTTTGTAAACCATTTCTTTATTAAAGCCTCCTCATTTTTGCCCTTTGAGGGAACTTTTTTTTTCTTCTGAGACTCCAACTCATAACACAGGGGGCAAGATTTAAGAAAAGAACACTAAATTGGAATTCGAACTGGCTTGATCACTAACTGATACATTGATTTTGGGGGGAAATGTTTTAGCTTTTCCAAGCATTTATTTCACCTAATATAATAAGGACAGAACATTATACTCTGACTCAAAACCAAACATAGCATAAAAGGTAGAAAATGAAAGTGGGTAGTTGGATTGGATGACAAGCCTCGTTGATTTTAGATAGTGGAAACAGATACAAGTACAAACAGGCGGAATTGGAAGCCATCTGAGGCGCTGTCAGGAAATTTTATCTTTGTAAGAGAAGAATACTAAGAGAAAATTGTCTCAAAAACACACATTACCTAAAGCTGGATTTCCTCTAGGTAAGGAAAACTCATGCAATGGCACAGAAAATTGGAAAGAACTGGAATTGTAAATTTATGTGAGAGAAGGCAGCTTTTTCTTTGATTCCCAAATGCTGTAAGTAAGGAGAATTAAGTCACTGAAGAGTACTAGTGGGCTGCCATCATTGTTTAACAACATACGTGAAAAGTTGCAGCCTGAAGGTCATGATGTCGCTTTGGACTATAGATTTATAATGCACTTAGGCATACTTCTAGGTCCAGTGTTTTCATTCAGTTCTTAGACCTGAAAAGAAAGTGGCAGGTTAGCTTGAATGACAAGCCTTGTCATTTTTAGATGGTGGAAGCTGACAAATCAGGTTCTACTTTCCCACTCCTAATGAACAATTTTTAAAAACTTACTTTTCCATTCCCAGTTCTTGGAAAACACACAAAAAAAAGGATGGATGAAAAAAATACAAAACTATTCCTTTCTTTCTTTCTTTCTTTTTTTTTTTTTACTAAATAGCAAATAATTTTTCAATAAAACTATATTTATTCATTAGGTTTATAGAGTTCTGCTTTCCCAGAGGGCACTGATATACTCTTAGAACTTCTTTAGAAAGCTAGCTACAAAAATGTCAAAAGTAGGGATAAAGTAGAGAGTATGGATGGAAAGTAAGCAGAGGAAAGAAATAAACTGGAGAGGAGAAGAAATATATTTCCCAAGAGATACAGAGAGATTAAGAGCTAAATTTTGCTCAACAATGGGTAAAGAAATGATGGCCATAATATGTTAGCTTATAAATGTTAGCTTATTGACTAAATGTACAATCTCAGTGATATTTTTAGAACTTGTAATGAGATATTTAATTTAGAAGTAAAATTTCCAAAAGAAATGCTGAACACGGAGATTCACAAAAATACATTATTCATATAAATATTGGGTATATACATTTGTGAAACATCTCAAGGACACCTCTCCAACATAATTTGGTACATTTTGAAAATATAATAATACCCATGCCTTGATTTTGTTCATTTTTTAAAATTTATCACTTGAAAGGAAAGAAAGTCAATTGAGATGAGCATAGCATTCTCATTAAAAGTGAGAACAATCATTTAATTCAGTGGTAGTCAACCTGGTCCCTACCGCCCACTAGTGGGCATTCCAGCTTTCATGGTGGGCGGTAGTAGAGCAACCAAAGTATAAATAAAAAGATAGATTTAACTATAGTAAGTTTTTTTTTTTTTTGTATTTTTCTGAAGCTGGAAACGGGGAGAGACAGTCAGACAGACTCCCGCATGCGCCCGACCGGGATCCACCCGGCACGCCCACCAGGGGCGACGCTCTGCCCACCAGGGGGCGATGCTCTGCCCCTCCGGGGCGTCACTCTGCCGCGACCAGAGCCACTCTAGCGCCTGGGGCAGAGGCCAAGGAGCCATCCCCAGTGCCCGGGCCATCTTTGCTCCAATGGAGCCTTGGCTGCAGGAGGGGAAGAGAGAGACAGAGAGGAAGGAGGGGGTGGGGGTGGAGAAGCAAATGGGCGCTTTTCCTACGTGCCCTGGCCAGGAATCAAACCCGGGTCCCCCGCACGCCAGGTCGACGCTCTACTGCTGAGCCAACCGGCCAGGGCCAGTAAGTTGTTTTATAAAGATTTATTCTGACAAACTTAGCGAAAATCCGACATAAAGTACTTGGTAAGTAATTATTATTATATGCTTTAACTTACTGTAACTCTGCTTTATAAATTTTATAAAGTAAAGTTACTTCCCTACTTTATAAATCACCATTACTGTGGAACCGGTGGGTGGTTAGAAAATTTTACTACTAACAGAGATACAAAAGTGGGCGGTAGGTATAAAAAGTTTGACTACCCCTGATTTAATTGATGTTTTTGATTGAAATAGGTTCACTAGGTATAAGAATCCTTCAGCTCCCAAAGCTAAGAACACTCTCTATTATTCCAATGCTATATGGATTTATTTTTGAGGTTCTTGCAGCTTCCATCAGTTATGTTTGATTTTATTTGGAATATTTTTTTCCCCCAGCCAACCTCATCCACACATTAAGGTTCCAAGGAATCTTTATTTCAAGAACAACTTGAGATCCTGGCCGGTTGGCTCAGTGGTGGAGTGTTGGCCTGGCATGTGGATGTGTTGGATTTGATTCCCAATCAGGACACACAGGAGAAATGCCCCTCTGCTTGTCCATCCCTCCTCTTCTCACTTTTCTCTCTCTTTCTTCCCCTCCTGCAGCCATTGCTCATTGGGAGGAGGGTAGCCATAAATGCTGAGGATGGCTCCCTGGCCTCTGCCTCAGGTGCTAAGAAGAGCTCGGTTGCTGAACAATGAAGCAAGGCCCCAGATAGGCAGAGCTTTACCCCCTAATGTGCTTGTTGGGTGGATCCCAGTTGGGGTGCATGTGGGAGTTTGTCTCTCTGCCTCCTCTCCTCTCGCTGAATAAAAATAATAAATAAATAAATAAATAAATAGCTTGAATCAATTCAGTTTTGGCAAATCAAGATCTAGAGGACTCATTCTATTAGTATGTCCTCTTTTGGCATGTATTCATCACACTTAATTATGTGTTCATCTTCTTTTTCCTCTTTGCCTTATCCATAGCTAACGTTCCCTCTCTACAAAGACACCAAGAAATTATCTTGGGAAAATCAATAGAAGCCCTACTTTTTAGGCCTGTTAGATTCAGGGAGTACTGATATTCTGGGGCTGCCAAGAGTGTAACTATTGAAGGAACAGGGAGTGCTGATATGGCTCCTGTGAGGCTGAGAACAAAGAAGGTCAGAGACCCTTATCAGAAGTTTATGTTTGAAATTCGCCACTAAGCTAAAACCGGCCCCTGTTCCTATGCTGCGTGCGACCTCCCTAGCCAATAGCTAAACTGCCACATCTGCTTCTGTAGTATGATATGCTTGCTCACTTAGGATATATAAGGACCTGGCTGTAAGCGCCAGGCGCGGCTTCCGTTTGCAGCTCCTTGTGAGCACAGTGTCTCCGGACATCTTGGGAGTTCGCCCCTGCGCAGGTTAAACTGGCCAATAAAGTAACATCTTAACTCCTGAAAGTCTCCGACGTTTGTTCTCGTACCCGGTGGATGCTACATAAGCCACCAAAATATGGGAACGTAAGAAGGAGTAGGATACGAGAGGAACACAAAAGAAGAGATTGATGGACCAGTTCTCTATCTTCTGATGAATAGTATTAAGATATTATTCTCTTTTGATATTTATCATAAACTATATGGAACTTCTAGTGGTTATCTTAATGAAACATTAGAATAAATAGTGCTATTAAACTAAAAAGTATAAATACTTTTTGGTTATTCTGGTGCTATTGCTGTGTTTATAGAAATGATATGTAATAGTCATGAGAATTGATTTGAAATAAATTCTTGAATACTCAAGAGCCCCAGAAGCTTAAATTATAGTTTCCAAAGACTTTCTAAATGATGAGCTTTAATTATGTTTTTCAAATGGCTTTTTTACTTAATAATGCTGATACCCATTGCCACCGATAAGTCCTTCAGCATTTCAGCCATAAGTGAGGAAACGTAGCCAACATTAGTGGCCTCAGATATAGTATATAATATAGTCTAGTACACAATTAACTGAAAGTCAAATTGTATCTATCATATATATGATGTTGAATATTTCTCTTGATGTTTTACTGGTGTTATTCTTGTTTCCATTAGAATTTTAATGATTGATCAATTCATAGTAGATGACCAAAGATAAAAGTTTAAGCTTCCTTATAAAAGACCGAAAAGTCAAGCTTGAGACTGAAACTTAGGCTATTTGAGTAAGTGGCAAGAGGTATGAATGAGGCACTACATTTGGCATGTTACTGTTTTCCCAGATATGAACATTGCAACATAACCAAGCAACTTTAGTTTCCTAGAGGAAAGGCATTGCTGGCTGATGGAGCCACTTGTAAAACGGTGTGAAGGAACATGGAGTGAGAGAGAGACTGGGCAGACACAGGTCTGGGTCTGGAGGGGAAAACTGGAACCAGATGGTGGAGAAAAGTTCTTGCGGTCAAGCTGAGAAACTCAGCATTTGTCTTGAGGATGAGCATGGAGATGATGGAGAGGAAGCTATTTACTCTGTGACATAATCGGAAGTTCCCATTTATTTAATCCAGGCTTTTCCCTAGAACAGCTGGGCCTCACAGTCACTCTGGAATTCTCTCCTCCAGTCACTGGCTGGGAGACAGGAAGCAGCCATGAGCCAGCGGAGAGAGAATGAGACTGGTGGTGGCAGGTGACTTAGAGTTCCTTTCTTGCCTGGGGGAAGACTGCTTTGAGTTCAAAGGGAAAACTAAATTCACTTATAAAATTTCTATTAGGTGACCTGTCAATATATTTGTTTGCACAGAGTCAGTAGTCCAGTAGAGCAATAGCTTCTCATTCTCCTGCATCTGTTTTTGCCCTTTGCCACATTTAAGACGCATTTGAATTTCTTAGCCAATTCTGACTAAATGGAAACTCAAATCCTCCAAATCTTGAGAGCGGCATTATATTATTATTAGGACTCTTTCTTCACTTCTTCCTCATTCTCATTTCTCATTAGAATCATGCAGATGGAGAATGAAAAGGGCTCTCTTGAGCATGCAGCTACCTCACTGTTCAAATGGACAGTCCTTCTTCTGGAGAAGAGAGAATGCAGGGAGATTCAGTTCCTGCCCCGGGCACGGTGTGTTCTCCTTTGAGAATGGGTCAAGATTTCCAAACTGGATTGCTGTCCCTGGGATGGATATTTTTAGGTAATACTGAAAAAAATAGAGACGTTATGTGAAAAACAATCAAACAAAAGAGCTTCTCAATCTACCATAATAAACCCACATTATAGATGTGTTATTAAAATACATAGTATGTACTCAACTACTTTTTGAATGAATGAGCAAATATCCTCCTGATATTGCCTTATAGACCTATGGTGTTCCAGTGTAAAGACTAAGCAACTTGAACCCATCTCTCTGGGGGGTTTTCTCAGCTTTGGCTAGGTTTTGTTTTGCTTTGCCTGCTTCTGTTTGCTTGATAATGAAGATTTAAAATATTAGTCTTTTCAAGTGTAATTTGTCCGTTTTAAGCCCTTTATTTTAACAGAACACACTTGAAATACATGTTTTTTCCTGTTGATTGATTCAGAGGCCCTGTGTGAGTCTCTTGGTAAACCCATGAAATAAGACACCCCTGCCCTTTACAAGTTCTTAGTTTATAGCACGAGATAATTTCTTAAAAAATAGGAAAGTAACATTATTTGGAGCAGAGCTCAAACAGTAGCCAGTTAACTATCTAACCCTTTTATCTGAATAAATTTCCAAGGTTCTTAAATGTGGCACAGTTTATGAGTTCCTTCTTGTGTACCGGTAATTAGATTTAGGTTTGCCTCTTTAAAATATCGTGACTTTACATACTTTATCTCTTTTACTGCTGAACTCCTTGAGGATGAGTCTGACTGCTGCTAGCATCTCCTCACCGTAAACACAATGCATGATTCCATGGACAATGACCTGTACACCATGACTCTGCTCGAGTGGCCCTTGCAAGATCACTACTGGTAGCTGTGTCCAAAGACTTTTTTCTTTTTATATTATTTATTTTTATGTTTGCTGCATATAAGGCCAGTGGCCATCACCATGGGCATGCAGATTCGCTTCGAATTCAGGCAGATGGTAAAGGAACAGTGGAGCCAGAGGATGCTGGGCCATTCCAATTTATTGGAGGCTCATCAAGACAGGGAAGTCAAAAGAAGACAAAGGGATAAAGGAAACAAACAGACAAAAACCCAACTGCACCTCTCAGCGGTGGGGCGCTATCTCTCTTATCCCCCTGAGTAGTATTTATATCCTTACAATAGTGCTGTCCTGTGCTCCTGCACTACTTGCACAAAGGGCTTGCAGCCGATGAACCTGCGAGCAAGCCTAACAGCCATTTCCCCCACATTCCTCCTCCCCTATAGGGTTGCTCGCCTCACAATCTACATGACAGGTATCTTCCAGGATGGTCCCTGTGCGAGGAGTGAGGCATATTACATAAACAGAAACAGTATAGACTTCAGCAACAGAATTACCAAAGCATAAACTATGGGCAAAATGCGAGAGAGATGCCTGACCTGTGGTGGCGCAGTGAATACAGCGTCAACCTGGAAACACTGAGGTTGCCGGTTCAAAACCCTGGCTTGCCTGGTCAAGGCACATATGGGAGTTGATGCTTCCTGCTCCTCCCACTTCTCTCTCTCTCTATCTCCCCCCTCCTCTCTAAAATAAATAAATAAAATGTGAGAGAGTTGTCAGCAGCACCAAGAGAGGCAAATCTTTCCCCCCTGGTAGAACACAGGCCAGAGTTCTGTCGCAGACAGCACAGTAGCTGGTACCGGAGGCCCCCCCGGGTGGGCATACCAAACCTTACTGGCCAGTACACTGTAAAACACACTTTTGGCCTCCCCTTCTTCCTTAAAAGCCTCCTCCCTTGTTTGCTCTGATGTTAGCAGGTTCTAGTTCTGTCACATGTGGCTGCCCTCTCTTGTCTGACAGGTCCGTTCCCCTTTGTTTCCTAAATATGTGTGGGGTCCCCATGGAGCTTTCTGGCCTGCTCTGTTTCCAATCCTTCTTCCTTTGGGTTCTAGCACCCCGGTTTTCCTTCAGAGAATCAGTTTGAATGTCCTTAAGCCCCTGTCACCCCAGAGGGGCCAACCCAGCTCCTCGGTTCCCGAGCCCAGTACCTGGCCCTAGCCCCCACAATCGGCAGGCTCCAGCTCGGTCCTCTGCCCTCTGCTACCACAGGGACTGGCTGAGGGATGCTAGTGTGACCTAAGTTGAGCCGATCTTTGTTAGCCCTGGAATATTGCTGGAAATATGTATTGGGCAGGAAAATTTTTGTCTCTGGCAAGGTTGACCTCTTAAAATAATAAGTTTAGAATTTCAGGTGACAATTTCACCTCTTCAAAAGGAAAAGGGGTAGGCATCCAGCTCGGAGGAAGGAAGGGAGGATGAGCTGAGAGAACCTGAGTGAGGTGAATTAGGCGTCCGTGCCTGGGGACGGGAAGCAGCGAGGTGATGCAGGTGTAAGGGCCGAAGCTGACAGAGTGTGCTGGGCGCTGCAGCCGCTCGGGGGAGATGTAGGGTCACGTGGTGAGGTATGAGTACTTGTTGCCTTTGTTTAAATATCAGTTATTTAATGGCATATTCATATAACTTAAATTTTAATAATCTTAACAACTGAGTCACAAAATTCTCTAAGATTTTAACAACTGACTTGATCTCACCAATGCCTCCAGTTTGAATATCCATTGATGTTTCTTGGCTGAACTAATTTTTATTATTATGGCTACCAAATGGTGATTTTTAATAATTCAGTAGTTCCTTGTACACTTAATTAGTTGGCCTTCTAACCTTAAAGAACAGCTTGTTTATTATTTATTTATTTAAAGGATGGACTCGTTAATACCTATTTTTATTCCATTGATTATAATCCATTAATATTATAACTTATTTTGATGCTCAAATTGTCCACAATTTGGCCAGTGGGTGACCCTTGAAGCTGTTTCTGTTACCTTGAAACATATCCCCATAATTCTATTCGGACTTTCTTTTAGGGTTTTTGGTTACCTTCTGGTGTTAGAAGATTGTTCTCTGTATGTCTCAGTCCCCTGTGCAGGTAACCCTTCTCTTGTTGCCATCATCACTGGTACCCTCATCATTTTACTTGGGTATCTACTCACTCTGAAAAGACACTCTCTGTCTCCCTGTCCCATGCACAATGCCCTCCTCGGCCTGTTCTGCCTCTGGCGTCCACCTCACCTCACCTCCCTCTGTGTGGACGTGGCACTGTGTATTTTATGGTTTTAAATATTGCTTGAATCAACTTTAGCGTTATTTTGTTGAGAAATTTTGCATTTATGTCATGAGTTGGCAAACTTGGTAAAGGACCATATGGTAAATATTGCTGACTGACAGGCCCCACATTTTCTGTTGCATCTGCCACTGTTCAACTCTGCCATGGCAGCTAAATGGATGGGGTTGTGTTCCAACAAAACTTATTACAGTTGACCCACATACCGTAGTTTGCTGACCCTTGGTCTATGTTCATTAGGTCTGCAGTTTGGGTCCATAGTTTTCCTGTAATGTTTCTGTTTACTTTGGTATCAGGGTAATGTTCGCTTCATAAAATGAGTTAAGAAATGTTCTTTCCTTTATTTATTTATTTTATTATTAAGTGAGAAGTAGGGAGGCAGAGAGACAGACTCCCATATGTGCTCCAACTGGGATCCACCCAGCAAACCCCCTACCAGGTGATGCTCTGTCCATCTGGGGCTGCTGCTCCACTGCTCAGCAACTGAGCTGTTTTAGCACCTGAGGCGAGGTCATGGAGCCATCCTCTGCATCTGGGAACAACTTTGCTCAAGCCATTTGAGCCATGGCTGTGGGAGGGGAAGAAGGAGAAATAGAGAGAGGGGGGAGGGGTAGAGAAGAAGATGGTTGCTTCTCCTGTGTGCCCTGACTGGGAATCTAACCCAGGACTTCCATATACTGGGCTGACACTCTACCACTGAGCCAACAACCAGGGCCTGTTTTTTCCTTTTTTGTAAGAGATTGTATAGAATTGGTGTTATTTCTTCCTTAATGTTAAGTAAAATTCACCAGTAAAGACATCTGAGCCTGGGGTTCTGCATCGGCCTGTCTCTCTCACAGTCTAGGCTCCAGAGATAAGAACTCATCTTGTAATAGGCAGGAGGGCTGCTCGTGAGATCTGCATCATGAGTCCTCCACTGATAAAAAAAATTTTAACCAAATAACTGAATAGTGAAAGAATGTTTTCTTTCTTTCTTTTTTTTTTTTTCTTTTGGGATAGTGTGAACTTTTCTCTGATTAAAGTTTGACCTATTTAGTATAAAAAATAAGCCAAGTTTTATTTTTCCAAATAAAAAAATATATAGAAAAGGAGAAAAAAAATCTTAAGATGTTGCAAAACCTAGCAAGTAGACATATAAAAGATATTTGGCATCCTTTTTATCATAGAGGTATTAATCTATATGACATTCTTAGGTTAATATCTGAACTTACCATATGTTAAACTCTTATGGCAACATCTTATCTCACAGTCATGAGTCCTGGATGTCAGCTGAGATTACTCTTGAAATATTCCAATGAGAGGAAAGCAAGACCAGGCCCTTCATACAAGGCTGATAGCTTGCCAATAGCTATCACAGAAAAATGAACCTTCTTGACACATGGAATGATTATTGGCCTGAGTGGAGACCATCACAATACTCTCACCTACATGTAGCCAGAAATACATATTTGATCTGCTGAAAACACATAATGCTTAAAATATGTGCATGTGGCCTGTAATAATTTAAGAACATTCATCTTTCTTACTTTGTTTCTTCCCAGTTAAGATTTTTCTCTACGTCAGGTGCCATGAGGAGAGCCGCTAAGGAAATGGGGTTAGAGGTTTATGTTGACCCTGTGGATATGTATGCTTGAAGTATACAGTGTGTCTGTAAAGTCATGGTGCACTTTTGACCGGTCACAGGAAAGCAACAAAAGATGATAGAAATGTGAAATCTGCACCAAATAAAAGGAAAACTCTCCCAGTTTCATACCTATTCAGTGTAGTTCGATGTGGGCTCATGCACAGATTTTTTAGGGCTCCTTAGGTACCTATCCCATATAGCCTCTACAGACTCGTCACTGACTGATGGCCTACCAGAACGGGGTTTCTCCACCAAGCTGCCGGTTTCCTTCAACTGCTTACCCCACCGAATAATGTTATTCCTATGTGGTGGCACTTCATTATAAACGTGCTGATATTCACGTTGCACTTTGGTCACTGTTTCAAATTGAGGGAGTCACAGAACACGCTGAACTTTCCTCTGTACCATCCAAATCTCAACTGGCATGGCCATGGGCTGCTCAGCTGTATACACGGTGTTACGCCATCATCTGAGCATGTGCACATGCTGCCACATCATCCTACAGAAACTGGGAAGGTTTTCCTTTTATTTGGTGCAGATTTCTCATTTCTATCGTCTTTTGTTGCTTTCCTGTGACCAGTCAAAAGTGCACCATGACTTTACGGACACACTGTATTTGAGTTTTACACACAGATTAGAAGAAGCCAACTCTAAAATGAATGATCTTTCTGTTCTTGGCAAGGATACCTTTCCTAGCTGTGAATGAATCCCTTTCCTCTGACCTCACTGCCAAAGGCATGTTTGTGCCATTCAGTTTGTGATCTGTGTGAAGTATTTCTGTTCTATGGATTTTGCCAAAAGATACTGTGTGCCTCCCTGGTTTCAACCCATCACGATCTTAGCTTGCTGCAGGCATTGAGTTGTAAGACAGATACTACACTGGTTATCTTCCCTTTGTCCCTTCAGAGTCACTCTCCCTCATTCCCCCCCTTCTCTGGGTCCAAACAAGCTGACCTTTGGAATTACACTAAGAGCCTCTCTTGCTATCTGGTTATAAGTAGGATTGGCCAATGGGGAAGCCCCCCACTACTTGGTGGGTCCTTGGTCGACTGATTATGTCCCTCATTTGAAGGTCACAGCTTCTCTAAGATGGTCCTCTCCACACAGCTCTCTCTTGGTAACCACCGCCTCCCCTTCCTTCTTTAGGTATAGGAGTGGTAACTAGAAGGACTACCCTTGAGGTGCCTTTTTTTCCCCTATACCTGCCTACATCTCGGTAAATAGTTATTTCTTAAAATTCTCCTATTTTCTTTGTTTGAACATATTATCTGTTTCCTGCTGGTATCTGGACTGATACAGGAGAATCAATCCAATAAATCTCTTTTTAATCTTTTTTTTTTTTTATCTCTTTGATGCCTTGCCATAATACTTCCTAGTTTGGCTTTCATAAATTAAAATCAATTAATCAGAAAATTCCCATGGGCAATAGAAAAACTGGAAAGTCAACCTTGTGTTTCTAGTAGACATATAGTTTTGTGTATTTGCAAAGTTAATTGAACACAAGCTGCTTAAAGCTTGTTGCCTCAAGCTATTTTTCTTTAAGTGTTTGGAGTTCTCTTTACCTATGGTTACATATGCCTCCATGATGAACTTCTTTTCTTCAAGGCTGTCTTGCTGAAAGAATTAAAAGCTGAAGAAGACTCCTCCAAAGTTCTTTGTGTGGGAAAATCTAAATCAGAGCTAGGAAAGCTTTAGCAAGGACGATGCTTATTTATAAATGCAGGGTAAATACAGCACTTACAATGAAACATTTTTCTGCTTGTTACTCATTTGATGGCAGCTCTTGTCTAGTTCAGAAACTTACTGTACTGTATATTGGCCTACTCAGAGCCATATGCTTCCTGACCAGCTTTTCCCCATCCTGTTGCTCTGGTACTTAGGATAATAATTCTTACCCATGAGAATCACCTCTAAATGTGTCTGCTTTTGGTGTGCTGTCAGGGAATGAATACAAAGTGTCCATGGCAATGCTGTGCAGATCTAAGTATGTTAATACCTTGTATTCTCAGTGTCCTAGGAGAAACTATTACTATTTCTATTTTTCTTTTTTTACTGTTTCTATTTTTATAGTGTGTTTACCTGCTCATTTATCACAGCCCTGTTGCAATAGGATTTAGGTAATGAAGTAAAAAATCATTGGCTGACAGATGGCTCATTTTTTTGAACCATTATGTCCACTCTAAGAATGAGTAGATGGATCTTCTGGAATATTTACGGTCCTGTCTGTGAGTGGACCCTTGGCCAATCTGTTTCACCAGCACCAAGGACATTCTGAGAGAGACCAGGTTTAAGTTGGGAACCTCTGCTACTCTATGGGGTGGAAGGGGACAAAGTGGCCTCCCTGATGGCCAAGACAATTCATAGCTGTGTACCATTGTACGGGTTACACAGAGTCCTGAACCTTTGCTTCTTTATTTGTAAAACAGAGCATACAATGACACCTACCTAATGGAATTGTTGTGATGAGTAAATATGTATGTATAACACTCGGCACAGTGCCTGACACAAGGCAAGCCTTCAAAGAATGTTAGTGATTTTTCTTAGTACTGTATAAGAACATGCTTGAAAGTTTGAAAAATTTGCCTGTTCTATAGAAAGTAATAATATATGAATATTTGTGTATAAAAATACTTATGTGTCAATGAATATGCTTTCAGAAAATAATTTGGTACTAACTGAGCTGGTTTGAGATATCTTCCTGCTAGTTCCACTTTTCTGCGATGAATGGAAAGCTCAGACCGCAGATTGTTTTTCGGTTTCTGAGACCCAGACTGTTAGAGGTCTGAATTACACGTTTCCCTTCTTTGTTAAAAACTCACAGGAAAAATTAGGTTATTTCCTTTTCATTCCTAATTATTAGAGAGCCTATATTAGTTCACACTTGGGCAATGTTTCAATAAGTAAAATGCTTTGACTTAACTTACACCAATCTTAGATTGGTCTGTTTATTCGTGACTGACCTGGTTTGAGAGGTCAGATGACAGTGGTAGAGACATATGCAGGCCAGAGGAACAGGTAACATTTTAGATGAAAAAAGTATCAGTGAACCTGATGGCACTATGTTGCTTTTAAAAAAAACGTATTTTTAAATTCCTAAAGTAATAATGTAACAAATCAAATACTGTCTTGTCCTTTTTCTTTTGATTTACAGATCCTCTCTCCCTACTCTGACATGGCTTACCACTTGGTTTGTATTATTCCATGCTTCTTTTCTGCTTATCTACAAATAGACCCAGACACAAAGTTTAAAAAATTTTTAATATACTATACACATTATTTGGTAACTTTTTAATGTTAAGAGTATATAATGAATATCTTTCCAGGTCACTACATATCAATTAAGTCTATTCTTTTCAGTAGCTATAAAATATCACATTATATTTCTTAGTGTAATTTTATAATAGTTTATCCAGCTCTTCCTCTGTTGATGGAGATATAAGTTTACAGTTCTTACTGCCATAAACAGTGCTGCAGAAGAGGTTCACGAACATTCACGTGAGGGTATTTTTGGTCATCTTATTTCTGTGGGTAGCAGTTTAGATATGGACTTACTGGATCAAAGATTATACACATTGGTAATTTTGAAAGATATGTCAAATCATTTTCTGGAAATGTATCAACTCATATTCCCACCATAAGCATATGAGAACCCTTTCAGTACTGGCTATTATTGACTCCTAATTTTTATTCATCTGTTGAGTGAAAAATGACCTCTTACTGTTATTGTTATTTTTTGCATTTTAAAGACTACCAATGAACTCAAACACTTTTTATATGATTATTCAAATTTTTTCTTCTGTGTTCTGTAACTTATTCTTTCTTTGCCCATTTGTGAATGAACAATTTGAGGAGCTTTTTATTGAATAGCTATTTACCAGTGGTTATTTATAAGGGTTGCAAATATTTTCTTCCTCTGAGAAAGTATAATCTTTTTTTTTTTTTAGAAAGTATAATCCTTATCATGGAGACATTTTGCATTGTAATGAAGTAAAATCTGCCAGTTTTCTCTTCTGGGAATTCTGGGTTTTCATTCTTTTTGATGAAGGTCGACACGTATCCTCTGTTTGCAATATGTCACAACATGGATGAACCTAGAGGACTTACGCTACCATATTTCCCCAGGTATAAGATGCACCTCAATTTGGGGGCCCAAAATTTGAAAAAAAAAAAGTATTACATAGAGTTACTGAACTTGTCTTTTTTCTTTTTTTTTTTTTGTGGCAGAGACAGAGAGAATCAGAGAGAGGGGGCAGATAGGGACAGGCAGACAGGAAGGGAGAGAGATGAGAAACATCAATTCTTCATTGTGGTTCCTTAGTTGTTCATTGATTGATTTCTCATATGTGCCTTGATCGGGGGCCTACAGCAGACCGAGCGACCCCTTGCTTGAGCCAGCGACCTTGCACTCAAGCTGGTGAGCCTTGCTCAAACCAGATGAGCCTGCACTCAAGCTGGCCACCTTGGGGTCTCGAACCTGGGTCCTCCACATCCCAGTCCGACGCTCTATGCACTGCACCACCACCTGGTCAGGCTGAACTCAAGTTTTATTAATCATAAAATTCATACAACTCATTTGTGTGAAAAAGCTGGAAATGCAAGTAAAAGGAAACTACAACCACTGTATAAGATGAAACCAGTTGTTAGACCCCAAATTTTTTGAAAAAGGGTGTGTCTTATACATGAGAACATATGGTAAGTTAAATAAGCCAGCCATGGAAGAACAAATACTGCATGATTCCACTTATATTATTAATGTAAAATAGTCAAACTTATAGAAACAGAGAATAGACTAATGGTTGCCAGGGGATGAGGAGGAGGATATAATGGAAAGCTGGTAACCAACATGTATAGAATTTCAGTTACACAAGGTAAATAAGTTCTATAGATCTGAGGTAAAACATTGTGCCTATAGATAAAAATATCATGTTGTACACTAAAAACTCTAAGATCTCATGCTAGTGTTCTTACTAAAATTAAAAAAAAAAACACCAAATACACATACATAATGAGATCTTTAATCCATCTGAGATTTATTTATGTAAATGGCATTATTTTATATTTTTCTGGATAGACAACAATACTGCTGATACCATTAAGTAATCCATTCATTAAAAACTAAAATTCCATCTTTGTCATATATTAAGATTTTAGGGGGCTTTCTACTTAATTGCATTTATTTATTTGTCTATTTTTAAGTCAATAAAATATTCTTTTGGTTATAGATGTTTTACAGTCAGTGTTAATATGTAGAAAGGCAAGCTTTCCTAATTGTCTCTTTTGCCTCAACCCTCCCTTTTCTCGTAAGTACTTCTTGGCAATGTTTACTCTTTATTTATACACATTTTAATAACTTGAAGCATACATTTGTTTTAATCGGTTCCAAATAAAACCCCATTGGGATTCCAGCTGGAATTTCCTTAAGTTTGCATTTTATTTTGAGATAAAGTTTTAATAGAAGTAAATCTTCCCATTTAGGAATTTAGTGTGTCCAGCTCTCTGTTACTCATTCAGATCTTGTTTTAAAATGTAGTGTATTGTTATGACCTGGGAATGCATACAGGAAATGCATACTATATATATATATTGTTGTTGTTGTTAATCGTAAATGTTAAAAACAGGAATGGATATGACCTTCCCCAGGAGGCTGTGGTGTGGAGTTTGCTAGACGATGGTGTGTCTCACTGCCATCCACTTAACTAAGTTGTAAGACTTTTTAAAGTAATAGACCAGAAGTGGAATTCATTTATCTGGAAAAATGCTTGCATCTCTGATTCTTAATGGAATGCTAGTTTTGCCTAAGGATTATAGAATGCCAACTTTTGATGTGTGTTTGTTGGAAGAAGAATGAATTTCTTCCACATTAGTTTCCGTTCGATAAGATTTTTTTTCTTTACTGGTTGAAATAATTTTGTTGGGTCCATTTATTAAAAAGCAGCATGTTTAATTTACTAAACAGTTAATATTTCTTTGGATACAAAGAATTTTTCCTGCAACTGTGTATAGTGACTTTTTTTTTTTTGAAGTTGTGTTTAAAAATCAAACGTGATATAAATGACTTCGTGTACCTTTTACACTTTTGATCACATTCATTTCCTCATCAGATTGAAAGAGGGAAGAGTGGCTGCAGTATACAGAGGAGACAGGTCTTCCAGCCAGGAAAGGAAATTCTCCTGTGGGAATCATTATTGTGCATATATGTGCTCTTTTACTTTCTTTCTCCAGTTGTAAGATAGGGAGACATTTTTCAGCAATCAGATTTGTGCACCAGCATCCATGATGTTCCTCTTCATTTTGATTTATGAATCTTAACCTAAATTATGTACATCCCCAGTCTTTACAAAGGATTCCTGAGTTAGCATTCTTTGCCATCAGCAGACATATGGACTTTCGTTGCCTTTTGCATTCAACTTTTTTCAGGGTGTGTGTGGAACACACCACATACAGAGTTTTATGGATTAATTTAAATATCATGAAAGAAGTACTCAGACCTTATTAGTTATAGAACCTCATTTATTATAATAGCAACAGTAATGAACACTTTCATTGAAAACTCATTTTCTGCTCTCTATGGTCATGAGTTTGTCAGCATCTTTATTAATGTCCACTCATTCTAATGCCTTTAAAAAAAAAAAGCCTTAAACAATTGAGGATTGAAGTTGGTGGGGAATCTCTGTATTTAATTAAAATAGTTGTTTTATGTGACCGAGAACTTAAAATTAGACTGTTGTCTAGAGTCCTTTAGGGATTCTCTAGAGATTTGTGCAAGGCAAAAATCAGCTCAAGACATTTGTTTCCACTTTCTTGTGGGAGAGGATTTACTTTATCTTCTTAAAATTAATGATACTCATGATTGGAGTGCCAAGCCTCTTTTCCATAGACAAGTATCTTTATGAAAAACATATTAAATTTGTATTTTTTTTTTATCAAATAATACCTAAGAAAGAATTTGGTTCTAATTATAGTCAGGAAACACTGAGATTTCATAGGCTCAAGCCATCAGCAATCTGTACAGGATCCAGATTAAAAGGTGTTAAAAAAAAGTCACTAAAATAAAGCAGAAGTATGGTACCAGTTAACTGAGGTTTCCACTGTGACCTACATAACTGATGAAAGTTGTCTCGATCTGGCAGATAGAGACCTTCCCCCAAGCAGAAACTCAAACTCTTTCCACCAGGGCCTGTCCACCTCTGTTAAGAATTTGTACAGATTTAATGGAACATTTCCAAGCCACTTCACCAAGTGACAAGAATTTCCCTCTTCTCAAGTTGTCAGGTATAGTCAGCTGCAATTGAAAACCATATAATATATGACATAAGGGTATTTCCCAAGATAATTGGCTTAGTTTTATATCTCAAGTTAAAGCCTTTCATATGCCTCCCAAGATGCTGACTGGCTCAGAAGCAAACAAAGTGAACGTATAGAACAAATTCCTTATTTTGAACACGAACAGAGAACATACAGTTTTTATTAGTAGAAAAATCTGATTCTCCTTATCTAACTAAACAAAGGTGCAAAATGATTTTACATATTCATGCCTTGAAGGGGTACTAAATGTTAACTTTCTCAAGGTGCCCTCAGGTCTTTGTCTGGCCCTGAGGACCAGATAATCAATCCCCGGGTTCCTAGTCTCTGACCTGGAGCTCATATTACCAGGCTGCAGTGAATGGAGCCTACAGTCTTTCAGCATGCAACGTGAACTTGGGCAAATTAAAAAACTAATCTTTAATTTGGTCTCTATAGCTAAAAGAGAAAACTGTTTCAAATAAAAATAGTTTCAGGCATATAAATCAATATTCCTGTCATATCCACCTTTCCAATTAGCTCAATTTGCCATTCACCAAGCGAGGAAAGATTTTATTCAGATGTGGCCACTGACTGAACCAGAAGTGAACAACTGACTCATGTGCTTTTCTAGAGCAAAGAACTGTGACACACCTAACTGATCTTATCTGATCCGATTTCATTTTTTTAAACTTAGAAATAAGAGACACAGAAAGAAGCAGACAGTTGGGGTTGAGGAGAATACGGACTAGCATTGGAGCTGGTGACTTGTTGTACCATGTGCTTGACTAGAGTATGAGTTAGTGAAGAAAGCAGATGTAGAGATGCATTAGAAGGGTGAAGAAAGCAGATGTAGTGATGCATTAGAAGGGATCAGGGGGGAGGGACCGTTGCTTCACAAGGGGGCATGAAGTCTTTTAGGTTCTTACTCCCAGGTTCTCATGATGCCTGGAAGTATCTGCTATCTCCCACATCTGTGAGAGTCCTTTTATCCTTTTAACTTGACTTAGTTTGAGCAATTTTTGTTTCTTGCAGCCCAAATAAAGATAAAGACATTATTAAAACATTCAAAATACTAGGAGGGTGGACTGATAAAAAACATTATGCTTTAGAAAGAACCCTAGTCTCATACCTAGGTTCAAACCCTGGCACACTCACCAACAGAGGGAGCTCTAGAAAGATCTATAAACTTCTGGGTTCTAGTGTATCTACAAAGTGGGGGAGGGGAAAGAGGATTGAACAGTACCATCTGTGAATTCCCTTCAAGTTTTAGCATTCTTGGAACCTACTGATTTTGTTGAATTTTAACTGGATGTAATTATTTGGTTTCTGTGAGTTCTATGAGAGTAGAGAGAGGAAGATAAAGGTTAGGGAATCATGACTGCCCAGGACTAGAGGATTCTGTATTGAAGATCTAAGCACCCCCAGTCAATTTTGAATATGGCATCTGAAAAGCATAATCTTGAAAAGAGTTAAAGAGTGTCCCTTTCCCTTCCATCCTGGTTCCAATTCAGAGGACAGAGAGGCTAGACTAGGAAGTGGACGTTCCTGTATGCTTCTGTTGCCCAGTGTGGGAGCCCCTTCTCTGGGATTTGAAGATTTTCAAAATTTCAATATCTTCTGTTCTATGATACTAATAGGTTATAAGCTCTTTTCCTCTGAGTAAAGAAACTTCAAGCGCAGTGGAGACCTTATCTCTGGTAAGAATAGTCTACAGAGATAGAGTGGGATTTAAAAATCTTCCTTGGGATGCCGAAAGATTCTCTGATTGCCACCACCGCTCAGGTTAATATCTAGAATTCCATTGGTAATGGTAAGCACTGGCCTCCAGATGCTAGAGTCTTAAGACTTCTAATTTAAAACTAAAATTCTCAGCCCTGGACAGTTGGCTGAGCAGTAAACCATCGGCCCAGTGTGTGGAAGTCCCGGGTTTGATTCCTGATCAGGACACACAGCAGAAGCTCCCATCTCCCATCCTTCCCCCTTTTCTTCCTCTCTGTCTCTCTCTTCCCCTCCCATAGCCACGGCTCTATTGGAGCAAAGTTGGCCTGGGCACTGAGGATGGCTCCATGGCTTCTGCCTCAGGTGCTAGAATGGCTCTGGCAGCAACAGAGCAATGCCCCAGATGGGCAGAGCATCGCCCCCTGGTGGGCATGCCAGGTGGATCCCTGTTGAGTGCATGCAAGAGTCTGTCTGACTGCCTCCCGCTTTTAACTTTGAAAAATCCAAACAAAACAAAACAAAACAAACAAAAACCACTAAAATTCTCTCTGAAGATGGATGAGTAGGAAGTTTTTCCTACTCTCAGGAGGAGATTACCCTGGATTATAAAAATGAACCCAATTTAATCACAAGACTTCTTTTTTTTTTTTTTTTTTTTTTTACAGGGACAGAGAGAGAGTCAGTTAGAGGGATAGATAGGGACAGACAGGAACGGAGAGAGATGAGAAGCATCAATCATCAGTTTTTCGTTGTGACACCATAGTTGTTCATTGATTGCTTTCTCATATATGCCTTGACCACGGGCCTTCAGCAGACTGAGTAACCCCTTGCTCGAGCCAGTGACCTTGGGTCCATGCTAGTGAGCTTTTCTTTTTTTGTTCAAGCCAGATGAGCCCGCGCTCAAGCTGGCAACCCCAGAGTCTCGAACCTGGGTCCTTCCGCACCCCAGTCCGACTCTCTATCCACTGCGCCACCACCTGGTCAGGCCACAAGACCTCTTAAAGCAGAGAATTTATTCATGCTGTAGTCAAAATAAGAGGGAGATGTCACAATGAAAGAATGGTCAGAGAGATACAATGCTGTGCGCATTGAAAACGCAGAGGGGAACTACAGTCTCTGGATCTGGAACAGGCAAGGAAATGAATTCTCTCCTTGGGTTTTAGGAAGTAATGCTGCCCGGCTGACGCCTTGATTTAAATCCAGTGAGGACTGTGTTGGACTTCTAACCTACAGAGCTATATGATAATAAATTTGTGCTTTAAGCTACTATGTTTATGGTAACTTTTTATAGAAGCAATATAAACCAATGTGGTGTGCATGACTATAAGTCATGTACCTACTGTTGTAGCTACCTTTTCTCTAGAATTAGTCTTCATTCTTAACGATCAAAGTGACGTTGGCAACCGTTTGTGATTTGTAGTCTGAAGCTCTTTCCACTGAACCAGAAGTCAGAAGGTCAGAGTGGAGAGAAGACCAGGCCAGAAGTTGAGATATATGGGTTCAAGTTCACACTCTGCACTTGGTAATTATGTAATCTGAAATGAGTCCTGTACAACCTCTGGCTCCAGTTTCCTCAACTCTACGATGAGGAGTGTGGACTGAGGTAACCTCTAATTTCTTTTACTGCTCATCCTTGATGATTTCCCTGAGTTCCTGCCTCACACCTAGAGCGGGTGTTATTGAGAGACTGTCTAACATGGCCCTATCCACTAGGAAGTGAAGTTTAATAGAAGTTTCCAAGAGTAAGAGTTCTATGTGTTATACTTAATTTTCAAATGTAGTTTTGCTTGTTTGGTGAAAAATGAATGTTTAAAGGTATTGGTCACAGGGAAATGTTTTATCCTAATGTTTATAATTCTGCAATAAGGCATATTTCAGGACTATTTAGGATATGAGAGAGGGTAGATCAAATCCAGAACCCAAAACTTCCACTTTAATTTTTATCAAAATATTAATGATCTATTTTATAGTTATTGAAGGGCAGAATAAATTGATCCTAAAATCTCTTATTATTATGAAATACAGATAACTTTAAACATGCATATTTTTCTTATTTTCTTTTCCATAGAGTTTTGCCTTTCTTGTTTGCATAGTAATTCCTTTTCTTTAGAAGAGTCTGTGCTGTTTTTGACATATTTACTTTAATCTGTGTCAATATATTTGTTTACATTTTTGACTCATTTGATTACCTTCATTTAATTTTTTACTCACGGATTTTTAAAAACCTATGAATAAATCCTAAACCTTTCTTAATCTCTTTTTACTTATTTTGCCAATAAAAGTATCTGTTAAATGGTTGCTTGTTTATTATATATTGAATGACTTTGGGTACGGAGGTAGAAAAGTATCTATTTTAATTTTAGAGTCAATTTTTATGTCAACTACCAAATCTTTACTTTGGAAATTCTTGTTCTTAGGAAAATGAGCATCAGGAGCCTGAATGTATTAGAAAGGAACCTCACTTTAGTTATTTTTTTACATAAAAACTGAAAATTTGTTAAAATATCTAAAATATAGCTTAAGGTCATTCTGAGATTCATGTAAACTATTATACAGCATTCAGGAATGTAATTATAGAATGTCAGAGTTAGAAGGGACTCTAAACTACAGTTATTATCATTATTATTATAGGTATTTATTTCATGCCATTTTGAGTAAAGTATTTACTACACCTACTGAAATAATAAGATTAGAAAGTTAAATCCAAGTATAAAATAAGTTTAGATTAGATAATCCACTGTATGCAAATGATAAAAAAAACATCTGTGAGGGAGTTTATATTTAATTTATAGTGCATTTTGAATTTAGATTTTGGAATGCTAGTACTTCATCGTGACCCCAAGTCTAAACAAGCCATTAACTTGCACACAGCAGTGGAAAGAACTTTGGTGCTGTGCCCAAAGCTGGGCTTTATGCCTTGCTATTAACTCTTCCTAGCTGTGCAATCTTGTGTACACTTTTTCATTTCTCTGGTCTTTAGTTTTCTCGTAGTCTGAATAAGGATATTGGTAACCAGCTTAGAAACTCATTAGTCATAAATTATGTAGATAAAAAGTGCCTAGAATATAGCAAGCATTCAATAAATTATTTTGGTTTTGTGTACATTCCCATTTGGTTCCTAAGGCATGATACTTCTATAGCACCCTCTGAGAAAAGTCTGAGGGTTGTTTATGGGATACATTATATTTTGAGAGGCTGAATGTTTTATGCCCCATGATGCCCTAAGTGTTAGACTGTACACTTGAGGAATGGATTGCCTCACCTGCATTTCAAGAACAGTGCTAATAGTGAGATAATTTACATAAAATACAACAAGTATGAGGCTACTATATTGTTTGCTAGAAACTTTAGGTCCACCTTTGTTGTACATTGGTACCAAGTGTATAAAAATTTGTGAGATGGATTTTTTTTTATAAATAAATTTTTATTTTAATGGGGTGACATCAATAAATCAGGGTACATACATTCAAAGAAAACATTTCCAGGTTATCTTGTCATTTAGTTCTGTTGCATACCCATCACCCAAAGAGAGATCGTCCTCCGCCACCCTCCATCCAGTTCTCTCTGTACCCCTCCCCCTCCCCCTCTCCCTCCTTCCCTCCCCCCACCCCCCGTAACCACCACACTCCTGCCCATGCCTCTTAGTCTCGCTTTTATGTCCCACCAATGTATGGAATCCTGCAGTTCCTGTTTTTTTCTGATTCGCTTATTTCACCCCGCACAATGCTACCAAGACTCCACCATTCCGCTGTAAGTGATCCGATGTCATCATTTCTCCTAGCTGAATAGTATACTATGGTGTATATGTGCCCCATCTTCTTCATCCAGTCCTCTATTTTTTTTTTACAGTGATTAAAAGCCTTTAAGCAAACTCTTGGCCAATACAGCAAGAATCCATAAAAGAGTAGTGTCTTTAACATGTTCACCAAGTCCAAGTTGGCCCCATCACCATGCCAAATCCCTGAAAAATGCAACCCAACCACAGTTCAGTCTGTTAGGAGCTGTCCCAGGGAGCAGGAGTCCAGGAAAGTTCCCCACAGGAAAAGTCCGCATGGCACTGGAATTGTTGTCACCATTCTATACTTTGCAGCTCATGTCCAAGTCCGAATGACCTCTGCTTCTAGCTGGTAATGATTCAGGTAGACTGGAAAAAGCCATTTGCAGCATGCATAGATATGGAGCTTCTGTTCTCCTCTGCCTGGAGAGTTGAGACCAGGGTGCTTTTCCCTGGAGCTCTGTGACTGTGGCATGGTAAAGAGAACCTTGGGATACACTAAGCTGGGTGGCAAAGGTAAATTCATAATACAAGTTGGCAAAAGGAGGAAAGAGAGCTCTAAATTAGGAGTAAGTCCCAGCCTGAAATATGAGTGGGGCATTGAGGTAGGAGGGATAAAGGAAACACTATATATTAAGCAAAGCAGCAGAAAATAGGACTATCAACACCCACAACAGAGATCTTTGAGGGAAGAATAAAAAACCTGACAATTCAGGCAAAACATAGTTAAGTGGCCCTTGTGCAAATGAGATCAGTTTACCTGCTTCTTGGAAGAAATACCCTAGGCTCGTCCACAGTGTCGTAGATGGGGCCGACGGCCCTGGGCACCTTCAGCCTTCAGTGGCAAACCCCAGCTTTCTGGGCAAGGTTAGGTCATAGGTGGCTGGAGCAGGGCTGGAAGAGACTGAACCCTCCCTTAGAGGAGCGAGG
Organism: Saccopteryx leptura; assembly: GCF_036850995.1. Classification (NCBI taxonomy): domain Eukaryota; kingdom Metazoa; phylum Chordata; class Mammalia; order Chiroptera; family Emballonuridae; genus Saccopteryx; species Saccopteryx leptura. The sequence goes on from NC_089503.1 coordinate 349,978,587, forward strand.
GGGAAGCCCACCTTCCAGTGTCCCTGTTTCTTCACAGCAGAGGCGTGTAAGCCTGGCAGGCTTTAGCTCAATGACCTTCCTTTCCACTATTGAAGCAGGACCCAGATGGCATCCTATGAGACCCCTTTGGGGCGTTGGAGCCTTTAAGGGTGTATCCTAAAAGCTGGTAGTTCCCCTGATCTCTATTGGGCTTTTTCTGCCTCTAGGTATCTTAAAAGCCATTCTCAGAAGATCTCGCTGAGGGGTTTGAGGATCCCCATCCGCCTATATAAATCTTTTCCATATATCTGGAGCTATTTGGAAAAAGACAGAACAGTGTTATTAGCTAGATCTAATAAAGAAGGTAGTAGTTTGCAGGCGAAAAAGATTTAGTGTCTCCTGTTCATCAGCATTCAAAAGAAATGTAAATTTTTTTTTAAGTAAAAAGCATGATATGGTAGACCCGTCGGAGTCATTGGCCTGGTGTGCAGGATTCCCGGGTTTGATTCTTGGCCAGAGCATACAGGAGAAGCATCCATCTACCTCACCACCATTCCCCCTCTCCTTCCTCTTCGTCTCTCTCCTCCCGCCCGCAGCCAAGGCTCCACCAAAGCAAAGCCACCCGGGCACTAAGGATGGCCCCATGGCCTCCGCCCCAGTCGCTAGAATGGCTCTGGTTGTAACAGAGCAACACCCCAGATGGGCAGAGCATTCCCCCCTGGTAGGCATGCCAGGTGGATCCCAGTCAGGCACATGCAGGAGTCTGTCTGACTGCCTCCCCATCTCCATCCTCAGAAAAATACAAAAAATAAATAAATAAAAGAAAAAATACTACCAAAAAAAAAAAAGTGGGGGGGCATTCCCTTGTGCTAAAGCTCCAGGGAGCATGGAGTGAGCTTGAGTATGTCCTATGAAACATGGAGCTCTATGTTGACATATAAGTCTTTGAAGAAGGAGGACCTGCTGAAATAGTTTATCAGCATTTGTCCCTAAGACAGCAGTCTTTATAGTGGAAACACCATACGTAAATATTTGCTGTCTGTCTATAAATTAAGGGGGGAATATGGCAAATGCTGAAAAGCCATGATCTTTGTGCCCCTCCCCTCCCCCAACCCCCTCCCTATCCTCCCCCCACCCTGTAACCCCAACACTGTTGTTCATGTCTCTGAGTCTCATCTTTATGTCCCACCTATGTATGGAATCATATAGTTCTTAGTTTTTTCTGATTTACTTCTTTCACTCAGTATAATGTTATCAAGGCCCATCCATGTTGTTGTAAAAGATCCTATGTCATCATTTCTTATGGCTGAGTAGTATTCCATAGTATATATATATACCAAAGCTTTTTAATCCACTCGTCCTCTGATGGACACTTGGGCTGTTTCCAAATCTTTGCTATTGTGAACAATGCTGCCATAAACATGGGGGTGCATTTCTTCTTTTCAAACAGTGCTATGGTGTTCTTGGGGTATATTCCTAACAGTGGTATAGCTGGGTCAAAAGGCAGTTCGATTTTTAATTTCTTGAGGAATCTCCATACTGTTTTTCCACAGTGGCTGCACCAGTCTGCATTCCCACCAGCAGTGCAGAAGGGTTCCCTTTTCTCCACATCCTCGCCAGCACTTATTCTGTGTTGTTTTATTGATGAGCGCCATTCTGGCTGGTGTGAGGTGATATCTCATTGTGGTTTTAATTTGCATTTCTCTAATGATTAGTGATGTTGAACATTTTTTCATATGCCTGTTGGCCATCTGTGTGTCCTCTTTGGAGAAGTGTCTATTCATTTCTTTTGCCCATTTTTGGATTGGATTGTTTGTCTTCCTGGTATTAAGTTTTACAAGTTCTTTATAAATTTTGGTTATTAACCCCTTATCAGACGCTATGTCAAATATATTCTCCCATTGTGTAGTTTGTCTTTTTATTCTCTTCTTATTGTCTTTAGCTGTGCAGAAGCTTTTTAGTTTGATAAAGTCCCATTTGTTTATCCTGTCTTTTATTTCACTTGCCTGTGGAGACAAATCAGCAAATATATTGCTGCAAGAGATGTCAGAGAGCTTACTGCCTATGTTTTCTTCTAAGATGCTTATGGTTTCACGGCTTACATTCAAGTCTTTTATCCATTTTGAGTTTATTTTTGTGAGTGGTGTAAGTTGGTGGTCTAGTTTCATTTTTTTGCAGGTAGCTGTCCAGTTTTCCCAACACCATTTGTTGAAGAGGCTGTCTTTACTCCATTGTATTTCCTTACCTCCTTTGTCAATTATCAGTTGTCCATAGAGCTGTGGGTTTATTTCTGGGTTCTCTGTTCTGTTCCATTGATCTATGTGCCTGATCTTATGCCAGTACCATTGTGTTTTGAGTACAATGGCCTTATAATATAACTTGATATCTGGAAGTGTGATATCTCCCGCTTTTTTCTTCCTTTTCAAGATTGCTGAGGCTATTTGTGTTCTTTTTTGGTTCCATATAAATTTTTGGAATATGTGTTCTATGTCTTTGAAGTAAGTCATTGGTATTTTAATTGGTATTGCATTGAATTTATAAATTGCTTTGGGTAATATAGACATTTTAATGATGTTTATTCTTCCTAACCATGAGCACGGTATATGCCTCCACTTATTTGTATCTTCCCTGATTTCTTTTATCAATGTTTTATAATTTTCCGAGTACAAGTCTTTAATCTCCTTGGTTAGATTTATTCCTAGGTACTTTATTTTTTTGGTTGCAATGGTAAAGGGGATCGATTCCTTGATTTCTCTTTCTGACAGTTCATTATTAGCGTATAAAAATGCCTCTGATTTCTGAGTATTGATTTTATATCCTGCCACCTTGCCAAATTCATTTATCAGGTCTAGTAGTTTTTTTGACTGAGACTTTAGGGTTTTCTATATACAATATCATGTCATCTGCAAATAATGATAGTTTTACTTCTTCTTTTCCAATTTGGATGCCTTTTATTTCTTTTTCTTGTCTGATTGTTGTGGCTAGGACTTCCAGAACTATGTTGAATAAGAATGGTGAGAGGGGGCACCCCTGCCTTGTTCCTGATCTTAAGGGGATTGCTTTTAATTTTTGCCCATTGAGTGTGATGTTGGCTGTGGGTTTGTCATAGATGGCCTTTATCATGTTGAGGTATGTTCCCTGTATTCCCACTTTGCTGAGAGTTTTGATCATGAATGGGTGCTGGACTTTATCAAATGCTTTTTCTGCATCTATTGAAATTACCATGTGATTTTTCTCCTTTCTTTTGTTTATGTGATGAATCACATTGATTGATTTGCGAATATTGTACCAGCCTTGCCTCCGCAGAATAAATCCCACTTGATCATGGTGTATGATTTTTTCCATATATTGCTGGATCCGGTTTGCTAATATTTTGTTGAGGATTTTTGCATCTAAGTTCATCAGGGATATTGGCCTATAATTTTCTTTTTTTGTGTTGTCTTTGCCTGGTTTTGGAATCAGAATTATGCTCGCCTCATAAAAGGAGTTTGGAAGTCTTCCTTCCTCTTGAATTTTTTGAAATAGCTTGAGAAGGATAAGAGTTAGTTCTTCTTTGAATATTTGGTAGAATTCACTTGTGAAGCCATCAGGCCCAGGACTTTTCTTTTTTGGGAATTTTTTGATAGCTGTTTCAATCTCATTTGTTGTAATTGGTCTGTTTAGGTTTTCTAATTCTTCCAGATTGATTTTTGGAAGACTATATGATTCAAGGAATTTGTCTATTTCATCTAGGTTGTCTAGTTTTTTGGCGTACAGTTCTTCATAGTATTTTCTTATAATATTTTGTATTTCTGTTGTGTCAGTTGTTATTTCTCCATTCTCATTTCTAATTTTATTTATTTGAGTCCTCTCTCTTTTTTTCTTGGTGAGTCTCGTTAAAGGTTCCTCAATCTTATTTACCTTTTCAAAGAACCAGCTCCTGGTTTCATTGATCCTCTGTATTGTTTCTTTAGCCTCTGTGTCATTTATTTCTGCTCTGATCTTTATTATTTCCTTCCTTCTACTAGCTCTGGGCTTTACTTGCTGTTCTTTTTCTAGTTCTTTTAGATGCAGGGTTAAGTTGTTTATTTGAGCTTTTTCTAGCTTCTTGAGGTATGCCTGTAATGCTATAAACTTCCCTCTCAGGACTGCTTTTGCTGTGTCCCATAAATTTTGTGTTGTTGTATGCTCATTTTCATTTGTTTCTAGGAATTTTTTAATTTCTTCTTTGATCTCAGTGTTAACCCATTCATTGTTTAATAACATGCTATTTAGTTTCCAAGTGTTTGAATGTTTTTCAATTTTTCTATTGTGGTTGATTTCTAGTTTAATGCCATTTTGATCAGAGAAAGTGCTCGATATGATTTCAATCTTCTTAAATTTGTTGAGCCCACTTTTGTGCCCTAACATGTGGTCTATTCTAGAGAATGTACCATGAGCGCTTGAAAAGAATGTATATTCTGCTGTTTTAGGGTGAAAGTTCTTATGATATCTATTAAATCGAGTTGATCTAATATGTCCTTTAAGTCTGCTGTTTCTTTGTTAATTTTCTTTCTTGAGGATCTATCTAATGATGTTAATGGGGTATTGAAATCCCCTACTATTATAGTATTGCTGTTGATCTCGCCCTTTAAATCCATCAAAGTCTGCTTTATATATTTAGGTGTTCCTATATTAGGTGTGTAGATATTTATAATGGTTATATCTTTCTTTTGGATTGCTCCCTTTATCATTATGTAATGACCTTTTTTATCTCTAACTATGGTCTTTGTTTTAAAGTCCATTTTGTCTGATATAGGTATTGCTACCCCAGCTTTTTTTTCATTTCCATTTGCGTGAAATATTTTTTTCCATTCTTTTATCTTCAGTCTGTGTGCATCTTTTGATTTAAGGTGTGTCTCTTGTAGCCAGCATATGGATGGGTCCTGTTTTCTTATCCATGCAGCTACCCTATGTCTCTTGATCAGATCATTTAATCCATTAACATTTAAGGTTATTACTGATATGTAATTGTTTATTGCCATTTTTTTCTTTGAAACTGTATTCATCTTTTGCTATATTCTTTTTTTCCTTTGATCTGTTTACAACAGGTCCCTTAGCATTTCTTGCAGCCTTGGTTTGATTGCAGTGAATTCCTTGAGTTTTTTTTGTCTATAAAGCTTTTTATTTCTCCTTCAATTTTAAATGATAGCCTTGCTGGATAAAGTAGTCTTGGTTGTAGGTTCTTGTTCTGCATTACTTTGAATATTTCTTGCCATTCCCTTCTGGCCTCAAGTGTTTCTGTTGAGAAGTCGAAAGTCATCCTTATGGGGGCTCCTTTGTAGGTGATAGTCTTTTTTCTCTAGCACCTTTTAATATTTTCTCTTTATCATTTAGCTTTGGTAATTTAATTATGATGTGTCTTGGTGTTGGTTTCTTTGGGTTTCTCCTTAATGGAGTTCTCTGTGCTTCCTGAACTTGTGAAATGTTTTCCTGCCTTAATTGGGGGAAGTTTTCCACTATAATATGTTTGAACAAAGTCTCTATCCCTTGTTCTTTCTCTTCTTCTTCAGGAACCCCTATGATGCGGATGTTATTTCTCTTCATGTTGTCACAGAGCTCTCTTAGAGTTTCCTCAGACTTTTTGAGTCTCTTTTCTTTTTTCTGCTCTGCTTCCGTGCCTTTATTTATTGTGTCCTCTAACTCACTGATTCGATTCTCTGCTTCATCCATCCTGCTTTTATTTCCTTCCATTGTATTCTTTATTTCAGATATTGTATTTGTCATTTCTGACTGATTCTTTTTTATTATTTCAATGTCCTTTTTTATATTTGTTATCTCTTTATTTAGGTTTTCGTAATGGCCATCTATGGTTGTTCTAATCTTTGAGCATCCTAACAATTGTTATTTTAAACTCTGCATCTGGTAATTTGGTTATATCTGATTCACTTAGGTCCTTTTCTGGGGATTTCTCTTGGTTTATTTGTGTTGTATTTCTCTGCCTCCGCATTTTCTCTTCACGGGAGTGGCTGTGATCACGTGCTCGGTTGCACAAGGGTTGGTGGCCTTGGCCTTTGCCCCACCCCCGTGTGTAATGTTATGCTCGGTCCTGAGGGCACTGGCGAGCACCTTTGCTCAGCTGCGGGTCTCCACCTGTTTCCGAGCTTTCGCCCTGCCTTTGCAGGAGGATCCCACTCAAGGAACAGCTGCTAGCCTTGGCTTTACCACCGGGCAGGGCTGCGTGCCCAAGCTCAGCTCCGTAGCGGAACTCTGCCTCTTCTGGGCTTTTGGCTCCACCCCCATGGGAGGAGCCAGCTACCAAGTCAGACCACTAGCCTGGGTTGCATGGGTGGGGCACAGGGCTGTGCTCCTCTGCCCTTGCTCCAGAGCTGGTCTCCACCCTTTCTGGGGTTCCCGCCTTTCTCCCAGAGGCTGGATTACAGGTTGCTGGCAGCTGAGCTTGACTGCTTTTGCACGCCCCCTTCTCCCCAGCTGGGCAAGATTGAGCTCACACCTGAGCCCAGTGGTGGCCAGCTGGCTTCCACCCCTGCCAGCAGAACCGCGCTTTTGTCTCCCACTGCCGCCCGCTCTCCAGTGTGCCCTCAGCCGTGTGGGTGGGGGCGTTGCAGCTCGGACCCTAAGACTCACTACTGTAGACCTGAAACCTCTCTCCTTCTATGCGACTCTGCTCTGAATGCCGCGGGGGAGCTTGTTTGGCTGCTCTCCTGCTTCCCTTTGCTAGTATTGCTGTTTCCGGGGGAAATATTCACTTCAGCTTTGGGGAGTGACTCGTCCCATGGGTTAGAGTGGCTATCTCCCAAAATGTTTCTCCCTATGCCTCCGAGATTACACTCTCTATCTGTTACTGTGGTCCTCTCCTCTCTCCCCTCCGTCCCCAGTAGCCCCAGGTGATTGTTTTTGAGAGAGATGTTCTGTGCGGTCCCTTTAAGAAGGATCCTGGTTCTGAGAAATCAGACTCTCTCACAAACAGTATCCTGACTTGTTTCCAGCTAAATACTGTCCTTATGCCTCTTCTGGGCTCTGGGGCTGCAGGCTGGGGCTTTGTTCCTGGGGCTCAGGACCCTTTCCCCTCTGCTAAACTCACTTCCCGCCATGCGAGTCTCTCCCTGCTGCCATTCGCTCTGAGGAGCTGGGCAGCCCTCTCTGCGTTTCTGCGTTTCCGCTTTTCCTACCAGTCTCAGTGTGGCTTCTTCAGTGTTCCTTGGTTGAAGAGTCCTCTTAGTTTAGTCCAAAGTTGGTTTTTCCAGATGATAGTTCATAAAATTAGTTTGTAATCCACTTTGGTTCTGGGAGGTAGATGCTGGTACATCTGCCTACTCCAGCACCATCTTGTCTCTGTGAGATGGATTTTTGTATTTGCTTTATTCCTGAGTCTATATTTTTCTTTTTTCTTTCTCATTTATTCCCAATTTATGCTATCTTACATTGTTTTACATAAATTAGTATAATGCCATCACTCTCCTTTAGAACAAGTTGGGATACTAACACACAAATATATATGGATATCATTACTACTTAAAAAAAAACCCCACTGGGCCTTGAAGATGGCAACAGAGTAGGCAGATGCACAGACACCCAGCTCTCACCACCAAACTGAAATACAAATCAATTTAGGAAAAATCAGCATGAAAAACCAACTCTGGACTACAAGAACAGCTCTCAAAAACCAAGGAGCAAAGAAGAAGCCACAACAAACCTGATAGGGAGTGCCTGAATCTCCCCTGCTTACAGGAACGGAGGGGGGAGGGGGAGGCTGAAAGCCCAGAGGGGATCTCACCCCAGGGAAAGAGCAGAAACTACTGCTCACAGCCACTTGCCTGGCGACCAGGGAGCGAGGTGTGTTGAAAAGACCAGTTTATCTCCCAAGTGGAAAGGAAAGAGAGAGGGACAGACTGTGAGGGACTAAGGAATTCAGGAGATGATCTAAAAAAAGCTGACTCATCCATGCTGGAGGCGGCCATAGCTGGGGGAGGGACTGATCCTTCCCCAAAAAACAGTACTGAATTGCTTCTGGATCAGAGATCTCCAGACATCTCTCCAGCTCCAATCAGTGCAACAAGACACAGCTGAAAACAAGAAGTGGGGAGGAGGGGCAGTAACTCAGGTCTCCATGGAGATCTGAGATACACCTCCCCCTACTGAAGCTGAGAAAACACCCTGCCCCCAGAGAGATTAGTTGGTGGAAGAGGCCTTCAGAGTCTCAGGTTACACCCACCGCATTCCTGGATACAGTTTCAAGGAAGCCCCCTGCTGAGATCAGTAAACAAGACTATCACCTGTTAAGAAAACAAACAAATCAAGACTTCAAAGCTGCCCAAATCTGAAAGTGGATTACAAATAATAGCTGATACCAACCCAAGAAGACCTAGAAATAACATAACTGAAAACTGGAGGCAGACAACACCAAGCCTAGACTCAACCAACTTGACAAACAAAACACAGACAATGAGAAGACAAAAAAGTGCAATCCAAATAAAACCTTCAGGAGATGAACTAGGTGATATGGAAATAATCAAACTTCCAGATGCAGAGTTCAAAATAATGATTGTAAGGATGCTTAAGGATCTTAGAACAACAATGGATGGTCATTATGAACACCTAAATAAAGAAATAGCAAGTATAAAAAAGAATCAGTTGGAGATTCTGATCTCCAGCAAATACAATATCAGAAATAAAAACCACAATGGAAGGAATTAAAAACAGGATAGATAGAGCTGAGGATCAAATCAGCGAGTTGGAGGACAACTGGAATGAAGGCATGAAAGCAGAGAAGAAAAGAGAAAAGAGACTCAAAAAGTCTGAGGAAACTCTTAGAGAGCTCTGTGACAACATGAAGAGAAATAACATCCGCATCATAGGGGTTCCTGAAGAAGAAGAGAAAGAACAAGGAATAGAGACTTTGTTCAATCATATCATAGCTGAAAGCTTCCTTAAATTAATGCAGAAAAACTCTCACAAGTTCAAGAAGCACAGAGAACTCCATTAAAGAGAAACCCAAAGAAACCTACACCAAAACACATCATAATTAAAATACCAAAGCTAAGCGATAAAGAGTAAATATTAAAAGCTGCAAGAGGAAAAAAAAACTATCACCTACAAAGGAGCCCCTATAAGGATGACTTCTGACTTCTCAACAGAAACACTTGAGGCCAGAAGGGATTGGCAAGAAATAGTCAAAGTAATGCAGAACAAGAACCTACAACCAAGAGTACTTTATCCAGCAAGGCTATCATTTGAAATCAAAGGAGAAATAAAAAGCTTCCCAGACAAAAAACAACTCAAGGAATTTGTTACAACAAAAACAATGCTGCGGGAAATGTTAAGGGGCCTATTGTAAACAGATCAAAGTGGGAAAAAATATAGCAAAAAAGGAATACAGCTTTAAAGAATAAAATGGCAATAAACAACTATGTATTAATAACCTTAAATGTAAATGGATTAAATGACCCAATCAAAAGACATAGGGTAGCTGCATGGATAAGAAAACAGGACCCATACATATGCTGTCTACAAGAGACACACCTTAAAACAAAAGATACACACATAGATTGAAGGTAAAAGGATGGAAAAAAACATTTCATGCAAATGGAAATGAAAAAAAAAGCTGGGGTAGCAATACTTATATCAGACAAAATGGACTTTAAAACAAAGGATATAGCAAGAGATAAAGAAGGCCACTACATAATGATAAAGGGAGTAATCCAACAGGAAGATATAACTATTATAAATATCTATGCACCTAATATAGGAGCACCTAAATATATAAAGCAGACTTTGATGGATTTAAAGGGCGAGATCAACAGCAATACTATAATAGTAGGGGATTTCAATACCCCACTAACACCACTAGATAGATCCTCAAGAAAGAAAATTAACAAAGAAACAGCAGACTTATTGGACACACTAGATCAACTTGATTTAATAGATATCTTCAGAATCTTTCACCCTAAAGCAGCAGAATATACATTATTTTCAAGTGCTCATGGTACATTTACTCTAGGATAGACCACATGTTAGGGCACAAAAGTGGTCTCAACAAATTTAAAAAGATAGAAATCATATCAAGTACATTCTCCAATCACAACAGCATGAAATTAGAAATAAACCGCAACAGAAAAGCTCAAAAATTCTCAAACACATGGAAACTAAATAGCAGGTTGTTAAATAAAAAATGGATTAAGAATGAGATTAAAGAAGAAATAAAAAATTTCTTAGAAATGTATGATGATGAGCATACAACAACTCAAAATTTATGAAACACAGCAAAAGCAGTACTGAGAGGGAAGTTCATAGCACTACAGGCACACTTTAAGAAGCTAGAAAAAGCTCAAATAAACAACCTAACCCTGCATCTAAAAGAACTAGAAAAAGAACAGCAAGTAAAGCCCAAATGTAGTAGAAGGAAGAAAATAATAAAGATCAGAGCAGAAATAAATGACATAGAGGCTAAAGAAACAATACAGAGGATCAATGAAACTAAGAGCTGGTTCTTTGAAAAGGTAAACAAGATTGATGAACCTTTAACTAGAATCACCAAGAAAAAAAGAGAGAGGACTCAAATAAATAAAATTAGAAATGAGAGTGGAGAAATAACAACTGATACAATAGAAATACAAAATATTATAAGAAAATACTATGAAGAACTGTATGCTAAAAAAGTAGACAACCTAGAAGAAATGGAAAAATTCCTTGAAACATACAATCTTTCAAAAATCAATCTGGAAAAATCAGAAAACCTAAACAGACCAATTATACAAAATGAGATTGAAACAGTTATCAAAAAACTCCCAACAAAGAAAAGTCTGGGGCCTGATGGCTTCACAAGTGAATTCTACCAATTATTCAAAGAAGAACTAACTCCTATCCTTCTCAAACTATTTCAAAAAATTCAAGAGGAAGGAAGACTTCCAAGCTCCTTTTATGAGGTGAGCATAATTCTGATTCCAAAACCAGGCAAAGACAACACAAAGAAAGAAAATTATAGGCCAATATCTCTGATGGATATAGATGCTAAAATCCTCAACAAAATATTAGCAAACTGGATCCAACAATATATGGAAAAAATCATACACCATGATCAAGTGGGATGTATTTTGGGGAGGCAAGGCTGGTATAATATACATAAATCAATCAATGTGATTCATCACATAAACAAAAAGAAGAAGAAAAACCACATGATAATTTCAATAGATGCAGAAAAAGCATTTGATAAAGTCCAGCACCCATTCATGATCAAAACTCTCAGCAAAGTGGGAATACAGGGAACATACCTCAACATGATAAAGGCCATTTATGAGAAACCCACAGCCAACATCGTACTCAATGAGCAAAATTTAAAAGCAATCCCCTTAAGATCAGGAACAGGCAGGGGTACCCCCTTTCACCACTCTTATTTAACATAGTCCTGGAAGTCCTAGCCACAGCAATTAGACAAGAAGAAGAAATAAAAGACATTCAAGTTAGAAAAGAAGAAGTAAAACTATCATTATTTGCAGATGATATGATATTGTATACAGAAAACCCTAAAGTCTCAGTCAAAAAACTACTGGACCTGATAAATGAATTCAGCAAAGTGGCAGGATATAAAATCAATACTCAGAAATCAGAGGCATTTTTATACACCAACAATGAACAGTCAAAAAAAGAAATTAAGGAAACAATCCCCTTCACTATTACAACCAAAAAAATAAAGTACCTAGGAGTAATCTTAACCAAGGAGACTAAAGACTTGTACTTGGAAAATTACAAAGCATTAATAAAAGAAATCAAGGAAGATACAAACAAGTGGAAGCATATACCATGCTCATGGTTAGGAAGAATAAACATCATTAAAATGTCTATATTACCCAAAGCAATCTATAAATTCAATGCAATACCAATTAAAATACCAATGACATACTTCGAAGATATAGATCACATATTACAAAAATTTATATGGAACCAAAAAGGAGCACGAATAGCCTCAGCAATCTTAAAAAAGAAGAATAAAGTGGGAGGTATCACACCTCCCGATATCAAGTTATACTACAAGGCCATAGTACGCAAAACAGCCTGGTACTGGCATAAGAACAGGCATATAGATCAATGGAACAGAACAGAGAACCCAGAAATAAACCCACAGTTCTATGGACAACTGATATTTGACAAAGGAGGTAAGGAAATACAATGGAGTAAAGACAGCCTCTTTAACAAATGGTGTTGGGAAAATTGGACAGCTACCTGCAAAAAAATGAAACTAGATCACCAGCTTACACCACTCACAAAAATAAACTCAAAATGGATAAAAGACTTAAATGTAGGCCGTGAAACCATAAGCATCTTAGAAGAAAACATAGGCAGTAAGCTCTCCGACATCTTTCGTAGGCAATATATTTGCTGATTTATCTCCACGGGCAAGGAAAATAAAAGACAGAATAAACAAATGGGACTATATCAAACTAAAAAGCTTTTGCACAGCTAAAGACAATAAGAAGAGAATAAAAAGACAAATTACACAATGGGAGAACATATTTGACAATTCATCTGATAAGGGATTAATAACCAAAATTTATAAAGAACTTGTAAATCTCAACACCAGGAAGACAAACAATCCAATCAAAAAATGGGCAAAAGAAATGAATAGACACTTTTCCAAAGAAGACATATGGATGACCAATAGGCATATGAAAAAATGCTCAACATCACTAATCATTAGAGAAATGCAAATTAAAACCACAATGAGATATCACCTCACACCAGCCAGAATGGCGCTCATCAACAAAACAACACAGAGTAAGTGCTGGCGAGGATGTGGAGAAAAGGGAACCCTCCTGCACTGCTGTTGGGAATGCAGACTGGTGTAGCCACTGTGGAAAACAGTATAGAGACTCTTCAAAAAATTGAAAATCAAACTGCCTTTTGACCCAGCTATTCCACTTTTAGGAATAAACCCCAAGAAAACCATAGAACAGCTCCAAAAGGAGAAATGCACCCTCATGTTTGTGGCAGCATTGTTCACAATAGCAAAGATCTGGAAACAGCCCAAGTGTCCATCAGAGGACGAGTGGATTAAAAAGCTTTGGTACATATATACTATGGAATACTACTCAGCCATAAGAAATGATGACATCGGATCATTTACAATAACATGGATGGGCCTTGATAACATTATATGGAGTGAAATAAGTAAATCAGAAAATACTAAGAACTATATGAATCCATATATAGATGGGACATAAAAATGAGACTCAGAGACATGAACAAGAATGTGATGGCAATGGGGGGGGGAGGGGAGATGGGGCGAGGAAGGAGAGAGGGGGTGGGGGAGGGGAGGGTCACAAAGAAAACCAGATAGAAGGTGACAGAAGACAATTTGACTTTGGGTGAGGGGTATACAGCACAATTAAATAATGTCAAAATAATCTGGAGATGTTTTCTTTCAACATACGTACCCTGATTTATCAATGTCACTGCATTAAATTTAATAAAAAAAACCCCACTACAAAAGAGGGGGTGATGAGCTCTAGAATTCTAATTTATACATGGTGTGCTTCTGATTGTTCGTGTTCTTCTGACCAGTTGATATAAGAGTTTTGTGGTGAATAAGAATTCAGTTTGGGCGTGGAGCTAGAAACATTGCATGCTTAATTTATTAAAGACTGAGTCAATATTACTGAAGTTTTTTAATGTATATTTATAACATTGTACTTCACATTAAACCAATTAGCATTTAACTGCTTGGATGACAACGTCTAATTTTCTTACTATGTGAATGAGGAAACAACCCAAAATACTTGCCTGGGGTCTTTGTGGTTCTTTCAGGCACAGTACTAGAGCTTGTTGCTACTTTGCATGTGGAGCATATTGCTGTAGGAGAGTATCGGGCTCTTTCTGAGGCCTGGGTTTCTTCAGGGCCACTGTTTTAGGAGCTACAATGCCTGGATAAACAATGTTTTAGTTTCATTTTAATATTGAACCTGTTTATGGATTTGGTCCAATTGATTCTCTTCGGATAGAAGTTAAGCCCAGGGCTTCCTTCTGTGTGGCTTTTGTCTTTCTGACTACCTATCATGTGGGCACTTAGTTTGTGACAGTATTATGTTTGCAAAGATTGTTTTCTTGAGTCAGAACTATTGTCAGAGCATTAGTACCTATGTTATATTATAATTTTAGTTCTTAAGAATCAAAGAATAGCTTGACCAGGTGGTGGCGCAGTGGATAGAACATCAGACTAGGATGTGGAGGACCCAGGTTCAAAACCCAGAGGTTGCTGGCTTGAGTGTGGGCTCATCTGGTTTAAGCACAGGCTCATCTAGGTTGAGCAAGGGCTCATTTGGTTTGAGCAAGGCTAACCAACTTGAGCCCAAGGTCACTGGCTCAAGTAAGGGGTCACTTGGTCTGCTGTGACCCCCTGGTCAAGGCACATATTGAGAAAGCAATCAATGAACAACTGAGGTGCCACAACAAAGAATTGATGCTTCTCGTCTCTCTCCCTTCCTGCCTGTCTCTATCTGTCCCTCTCTCTGTCTCTGTCACACACACACACACAAGAATCAAAGAATAGAATAGAATTATAATAGAATCACAAAATAGAGTGAGAGTGGGAAGCACAGTGATGTATATCAAGTCCTTTGCATTTAATGTATTGCCAGATATCAGACTTGGGTATCCTGTTTATTTGTAATTAAACTTTATTTGATTGGCATCGGATTGAAGAAAAATAATTTAGTTATTGATTTTCTATGTATGGAACACTTTGTATTTTTTTTCTTTTTCTTTTTCTTTTTTTTTTTTTGTATTTTTCTGACGCTGGAGACGGTGAGAGACAGTCAGACAGACTCCCGCATGCGCCCGACCAGGATCCACCTGGCATGCCCACCAGGGGGCGACGCTCTGCCCACCAGGGGGTGATGCTCTGCCCCTCCGGGGCATTGCTCTGCCGCGACCAGAGCCACTCTAGCGCCTGGGGCAGCAGCCAAGGAGCCATCCCCAGCGCCCGGGCCATCTTTGCTCCGATGGAGCCTTGGCTGCGGGAGGGGAAGAGAGAGACAGAGAGGAAGGAGGGGGGGGGTGGAGAAGCAAATGGGTGCTTCTCCTATGTGCCCTGGCTGGGAATCAAACCCGGGCCCCCCATATGCCAGGCCGACGCTCTACCGCTGAGCCAACCAGCCAGGGCCGGAACACTTTGTATTTTTAATCACAGAACAACACATGAATTAAAGAAAATCAAACAACATTTCTATTTGATATAGAGAAAATATAGAATAATTTTATTTAAATATTTACTTGTTTTCTTTAGTTTTAACTAAAAATCAAACATGCTAAAAATGTTTATGATCAAATCAATAAAATATTAATATAGGAATAGAAAATAAGTGGAAGGAATAAAGTAGATACAAGAGAAACATTTTCATAGATACAAAAAAATTAATATGTGATAAAGTTGGTATTTCAGTTCAGAGGGAAATGAGTACTTAGGAATTCAATGGTACCTTTGCATAATTGGCTAGTCATGAAAGAAAATAAAACTGAACCCTTCAAACACAAATTTGCAAGAAAATTTGGGAGACTAGATATACTATCTAGAGGCAGAGGAAACCTTCCCAACCAAAACTGGTTGAGAAAATATAAATTAAAATAATACATGAGGCATTTGATTATGTAAAAATCAAGACCTATTCTAAAATTGTGTGCTTGTTCTTCATTTTTACTCTTGAGTTTAATTCAAAGCCATTTGATTGAGATCCTTAGAAAACACATCACATTTGAAATTCAGTCCCCTAATGAGCAAAATTGGTGTCTCAATGCTGAAAAAAAGTCGTAAAATAGTGACACGTAGTAAGAGAAACAACTTTAGTCATTTTAAGTAGGTGAAGAAAAAGTCATTGAAGCATAATTGCTTATCTTCAAAGTAAGACGAAACTACCATCTTGACCAACTGTGAGAATTGATGTTAATGAAATGAATTGATGTTAATGATATATCTTTGGGCCTAAAAATATTTAAGCAAGATTCCCTTATACTGTATTTTAAAGGAATACTTGGGTTCATCGCATGATGCAAAATCTTGCACAGTTTTTGTAAGCTGTTTTGGATGTGGAGCAATTTGATCATATTTGTGGGAGAGGTAGAATACATTCAATGATCAGTTTTAGGACTTACCAGCCCTGACACTTTCTGATTCTCTTCCCCTGTTGTTTAAACTACTTCTTTTTCTTCAACAAATTCTTTCATCAAAACAACTCCCCACCTGGGTCCCCATTTATCTTCATCCAGCTGTGGTATCAATTTCTGGACACATACACTCACACACAGTACATAAGTAAGTGTATACACAATGTAATCATTTTCTTTAACTTCAAAAAAGATATTTGTAAAAGTAATTTGACAAGTAAGAAGTATTTTGTTCTCTTTCAAGCTAAATCACCTAACAAACCAAAAGAATGACCTGATCTGATGTTTTATGACTGTAGCATCTACCGGGTACGAGAACAAACGTCGGAGACTTTCAGGAGTTTAGATGTTACTTTATTGGCCAGTTTAACCTGTGCAGGGGTGAACTCCCAAGATGTCCGGAGACACCGTGCTCACCAGGAGCTGCAAACGGAAGCCACACCTGGCGCTTACAGCCAGGTTCTTATATATCCTAAGTGAGCAAGCATTGTACAGAAGCAGATGTGGCAGTTTAGCTATTCGCTAGGGAGGTCGCACACAGCATAGAAACAGGGGCAGCATAGCAACAGGGGCCGGTTTTAGCTTAGTGGCGAATTTCAAACATAAACTTCTGATAAGGGTCTCTGACCTTCTTTGTTCTCAGCCTCACAGGGGCCATATCAGCACTCCCTGTTCCTTCAATAGTTATACTCTTGGCAGCCCCATCATATCAGTACTCCCTGAATCTAACATTCCCCCATCTCTTTTGGGCATAAATCAAACCCTTGATTCTTCATCAGTGGGGAGACTGGTGTAAGGTTGGGACAGAACTATTAATTTTACTACATCTATCCTCTCCTTTACGAATGCAAGGAGCTTATTAAGGATTATTGGTCCAAAGGTAAGAGCCATATCTAGCAATTGCAGATATGAGGGTAGTTAACTAAGGAGAAGTCTTGAACATAGAGGCATACCAGCGAGGGCTGTCTTCTTCTAGGTTCCTATTCTTTAATTTGTTTGCAAGTATCTTGATATTCTCTCTAATTACTCTAGAGTGGTTAGCGTAAAAACAATATTCTTCTCTTAAAGCAGCACACAGTTCTTGTTATTCTGTGCTATAACTGTGCTATCTGCTGTCCTGATTAAAACCTATTCCTGCAACTCTAGTCCCTTGCTGGGTAAACAATAAAAAGCCATTAGTCCTAAGTGGAGGAGAAGGTGAGCTTTAGAGGCTCTCTAGGGGTCTGCTTGACTTGCCATCTCCGAGATCCTTCGTTAGGTGGTTGGGCCAGCTTCACGTGGGAGAGGTGGATCTAGTAGGGCTTTTCAGGTACCTTAATAGCTGTGGGTGTACTTAGGATCACCTGGAACGGTCTATTCTACCATGGCTCAAGGTTGCCTTGTCGGTGGTTGAGAATCCATACCCACTGTCCAGGCTCTGGTGGCTCCGGTAGTCAGGAGCTGTGTTCCGCATTCGATTGGGCTGATCTCTGGAGGGCCTGCACCTCGCTTCTGATGTGCTGCAGGGCCTGCAAGGACTTGAGGAAATTATGATTAGAAATCTCTCGTTCCCCTCTGGTCAATCGAGGTACAAGGGGCACAGGATGCCCAAATAAGATTTCATAAGGGGTCCATTTATTGAGATAGGGGGTACATCTGGTTCTAAAAAGGGTGAAATGGAGGAGCTCAACCTAGTTTTTGCCGGTCTCCCCTCTCATCTTAATTATAGTTTCCTTCAGAATCCTGTTCATTCTTTCTACCTGTCCTGAACTTTGGGGCCTATAAATGCAATGTAATTTCTAATTAATACCTAACTTAGTGGCTAATTCTTGAGATATCCTGGATATGAATGCAGGTCTATTGTCTGATCCTAGGGCTAGGGGAATGCTATATCTAGGTATGATTTCCCTTAATAAGACTTTACAGACTGTGGAAGCAGCTTCTCCTCGCGTGGGGAATGTTTCTACCCATCCTGTGAAGGTGTCTAATAATACTAATAGATACCTATAACCTGACTTCCCAGGGGTCATCTCTCTGAAATCTATTTCCTACAGTTCTCCCGGAGCTTTCCCCTGATACTTCACAAAGGGGGTAGCTTCTTATTCTGCACATTTACTCTGCCACAGATGCTGCACCTCGAGACAATGGAGTGGACAATATCCTTGATGCTGGGCCCTACATAATACTTCCTGATAAGTTGTTCTAGCTTGTTTTGTCCTAGATGGGTACTAGTATGAATACTTTCTACTATTTCTCTTACTATTCCTCTGGGGTAAATAGAACTGGAAGTCAGGAAGCTCTATCTATCCCTGCTAATTTTTCTTCCCTTTCAACTGTATCCTTTCCTGCTCTTCTTCTGGGGAATATCTAGGATCCGGAGGTAGCGTTGGCTTAGGCAGCAATGGCAGAAGGCTTTCTTGTGGCCTAGTCTGCTAGGTTGTTACCCTTTACAATAGGTGAGTCCCCTCTCTGGTGTCCTTTGCAGTGGATGATGGCAACTTTGGTAGGTAGCCAAATGGCATTTAGGAGGGCAAGAATTTCATTGCGATTTTTAATGTCTTTCCCCCCTGCTGTCAGTAAGCCTCTCTCCTTGTATATGGCTCCGTGGACATGGGCAGTGGCGAATGCATATCGGCTGTCAGTGTAGATGTTGGCAACTTTTCCCTCTGCTATCTGTAAGGCTCGGGTTAGTCCTATTAGCTCTGCCCTTTGTGCAGATGTTCCTGTGGGCAGTGCTTTCTGCCACAGGACCTTATTTTCCATGGTCACTGCTGCCCCTGCATGTCTCTGTCCATCCTTAATAAAACTGCTCCTGTCAGTAAAGAGGGTCAGGTCTGCCTTCCTGTATGCTTGATCCCTTAAGTCTGGGTGGGAGCCAGTCACTGTGTCAAGGATTTGTTTGCAACTGTGGACCAAAGTGGAGTCTCTGGGTTCAGGGCAGCAGTTTTGAGGAACTGAACAGATGGAGGGTTCAGCAGCTGAGCCTGATACTGCATTAGCCACACATTAGATAGCCACCTGTCAGGAGGTGCTCGTAGCACTTGCTCTACGTAGTGTTCCTCAATGACTTTGATGTCCTGCCCTAAAGTTAATTTACTAGCCTCCTTGACTAGTATGGAGGTGGTAGCAAGTGCCCTCAGACATGTTGGCCATCCTGAGGCTACAGGATCAAGTTTCTTGGACAGATAGGCGACAGGCCTCTTCTACGGCCCAAGTTCCTGGCTCAGTACCCCTAAAGCTACCCCTCCCTTTTCTGCTATAAATAGCTGAAAGGGTTTGGCCAGATCTGGCAGGGCCAAAGCTGGGGCAGCCACCAGGGCCTCTTTCAGCGCTTGGAATGCTTGCTTCTTCTTATCTGTCCATGTGAACTACTCTTCCTTACCCCTGGTCAGTTCGTGCAGGGGTTTAGCTAGTTCTGCAAAGCCTAATATCCACAGTCGGCAGTATCCTACTGCACCCAGAAATTCTCGTACCTATCTCTTGTTAGTAGGCTCGGGGATCTGCAAGACCGTCTGAATTCGCTGGCTGGACAATGTCCTTTGCCCTCCCTGTAAGTTATACCCCAAATAACTTACAGTTTGCATCACAATCTGGGCCTTCTTGGCAGAGACTCAATACCCCATTCACCCGAGATCTTGTAGCAGGTCCGAGGTAGCTTCCTCACACTCTCCTTCATCCTTGACAGCTATGAGGATGTATGGAGCAGTACGATCGATGGATGGGAGCAGTACGATCGATGGATGGGAGGAGCGGAAATCCTGCAGATCTTTGCTGAGGGCTTCATTAAAAATGGTGGGGGAATTCTTAAACCCTTGTGGTAGTCTGGTCTAAGTGAACTGCCCCACCAGCCTATTATCTGGGTCATTCTATTCAAAGGCAAAGATCCCTTGGCTCTGAGGTGCCAGGGGAATACAAAAGAAGGCATCCTTCAAATCCAAGACAGAATAATAGGTATGGGTTGGGAGCAATGAGCTCAGTAAGGTATACGAGTTGGGCACTGTGGGATGAATAGTCTCTACCTGTGCATTCACCTCCCGCAAGTCCTGGACTGGATGATAGTCTTGGCTCCCCGGTTTCTGGACGGGAAGCAGCGGGGTGTTCCAGGCTGATTGGCACCTTCGAAGGATGCCTGCCTCCAGCAGGCATTGTAAATGCCGGGTGATTCCCTGTCTAGCTTGGGCTGGGACCGGGTACTGCCTGATCCTAACCAGTCTAGCAGCGCTAAGCAGTTGCACCAGGACAGGCGGTTGGTGAGCAGCCAAACCTGGGGGGTTGGTTTCCGCTCAAACCTCAGGTACCCAGGCATGCAGGGCATCTGGAACCCCTTCCTCGGCCTCCTTACCTTCTAGGACAGTGGCAAGTAAGTGTTTTTCAGACAGTGGGACAGTTACTTGTATGCTGACCTCTGCCTCTTTGTTCCCTATAGGGCTTTCCTCCCGTCGGAAGGTTATGGTGGCCTGAAGTTTCTGCAATAAGTCCCTTCCAAGCAGTGGGTAAGGGCAGTCTGGAATGACTAGGAAAGAGTGGGTGATGGTGCCTCAACCTAAGTCAGTAATTCTTGCGGTGGCCCATGGGTAGGCTTCTGCTTTGCCCGTTGCCCCTATTATCTTAGTAGTTGCCTTCTGCATCTGGCCCTGTGGTTTCTTTAGGACTGAGTAGGTGGCTCCCGTGTCGACTAGGAAGTCTATTGGCTTTCCTTCGACTGTTAAGGTGACCATGGGCTCCTGGGAGCTGACAGGAATGGAGCCCTGGCCCCATCAGTCTAAGGTTTGGAGCAATACCTCTGGGGCTTGTTTTGGCCTCTGGCTGTCGGCCCTCAACTTTGGGCACTCTCTCTTCCAGTGTCCTTTCTCCTTGCAATAGGCGCATTGATCCTTGTCTATTCACTGTCCTTGACCCTTCCTCTGTCCCCCTTTTCCTTTGGGGGGAGGTTTCTGAGCAGCAATCAAGATCTTGGCTACCTCCTTTGCTCTGCCAACCTCTGGATCATCCCTGTTAATATATATACCTTCTGGGCTATTTCTAATAGATTACTCCTATTTTCTCCTTTAAATCCCTCTACTTTCTGAAGCTTTTTCCTAATATCTGAAGTGGCCTGAGTCACAAAGGCTATATTTACTAGTCTCCTATTCTCTTCTGCCTCAGGATCTAGAGAGGTATATACTCTATAAGCCTCTATGAGTCTCTCTAGAAAGGCTGCTGGGGATTCCTCTCTTCCCTGGATGACTTCATTTACCTTGCTAAAGTCGGTTGGCTTTCTAGCTGCTGCCTTGGGGGAGCACGTCCTTTCCCCCAGTGGTATTAGGGTCCCAGGTAGGAGGTTGAGATGGGAGAACATCTTCTATTTCCCTTCTTCCCTCCCAAGTTTCCCTTTCTTCTCCTAATACCGCCTTAGCAGCTTCTCTTATTATTCTATCCCTTTCTTCAGAAGTGAAAAGGGTTTGTAAAATCTGCTGACAATCGTCCCATGTGGGCTGATGGGTCCTAAAAATGGTCTCAAGGAGAGATATTAGTCCCTGAGGTTTCTCGGAAAATGGGGGATTCTGATGTTTCCAATTGTATAAGTCACTAGTGGAAAAAGGCACATAGATGAGGTGAGGAGGTGCCCATGGGCCAGCATCTGGTGCTGGCGGTGCCTCCTGGAGAGGCAAAATGGCTGCTCCTCCTAGAGGAAGAGGAGGCAAAATGGCTGCCCCTCCCAGAGGAGGAGGCAAGATGGCTGCGCCTCCCGGAGGAGGAGGCAAAATGGCTGTATCTACCCACACTTCTATATACAGGTATTGGTCTGGGTGGGGAGCCCTATAGACCGTGGCTCTGACAGCAAATAAAGTTGGGAGGTAAGAAGTGCCCTCTGTGGGCCATCCCACATTAAATGTAGGCCATTCTAGCTGGCTCAAGGTCCGGAGGAAACCTGGACTCGGCTGCGGACCTCCGTACCCCTGAGCCCTCTTCTGGAAATCAGAAAAATTCTTCAACAGGCACTCGAGCAGGGATCCCAGCACAGACTCCTGTTGTCCCATCCTAGATGACTCAGGAATAATGAGAAAGGGTAGGATACAGGCAACACACACTATTAACACAAGGAACACACTTGTCTCTCTCACACTCAACTCAGTCATTTGAGCTCAGACAAAACGCAGCGCAGCGCAAAACGGATTCCTAATGTGACTGGTCACTCCTAAAGTTAACAAATCCAAATATCCAAATTTCAGAGAGCGGCGTCCCGCTTCTGAAAGCCCTGGGTAGGTTACCGGCAGCGTCCCACCTCCTACCTCAGGATTGTGTGCTCTGGAGCCCAAAAGCCAAACCAAATGAGGATCCTCCATGAATACTTACTCAGCTTGAGCTGTCTTTCCAGTCTCCGACCCAAAACTCCGCCAAGGGAGAATCCCGGATGAGCCCCCCAAATGTAGCATCCACCGGGTACGAGAACAAACGTCGGAGACTTTCAGGAGTTAAGATGTTCCTTTATTGGCCAGTTTAACCTGCGCAGGGGCGAACTCCCAAGATGTCCAGAGACACCGTGCTCACAAGGAGCTGCAAACGTGCTCACAAGGAGCTGCAAACGGAAGCTGCGCCTGGCGCTTACAGCCAGGTCCTTATATATCCTAAGTGAGCAAGCATTTACAGAAGCAGATGTGGCAGTTTAGCTATTCGCTAGGGAGGTCGCACGCAGCATAGCAACAGGGGCCGGCATAGCAACAGGGGCCGGTTTTAGCTTAGTGGCGAATTTCAAACATAAACTTCTGATAAGGGTCTCTGACCTTCTTTGTTCTCAGCCTCACAGGGGCCCTATCAGCACTCCCTGTTCCTTCAATAGTTACACTCTTGGCAGCCCCAGCATATCAGTACTCCCTGAATCTAACAATGACTCCATCCTATTTACTTTATTTTTATAAGAATAATATATGTAAATGTAAGAACATTTTTATTGGTGGAAAATTCTTTCAAAACAACTTCTGTTTTTTCTTTCTTTTCTCTCAGTTTTTGTTCTACCTAACGCACTGTCACATTGACTAAATGCTAATTAACCTGGAGACTGCATTAAAACAGTATATGCTACATGTTTATGGGATCCTGAGAGCCTTATGAACAATTTTATTCTATGGGTTGAGAAAATAGCCTGAAGACTGTAAATGGTTAATCAATTTCCTCAATTCCAAGAAAGCCAATATTTACAGAGAGGGCATAAGTCATGAAATTTTTTTTTTAAATCTCTAATAGGCTCTGATGTGATATGACAAGTTTCTAATATTAATTTTCCCCATGTCTCTTCAAAACAATGAACTCTCCATCACTAGAAATATTCAAGCAGAGAACAGATAGTGATGGCAGAAATATAAACAAAATCTTGAAATATGTGTAAAAACATTTTGAATCAGTCAAGCAAAGAGGTATTTAAGAAAATGAGCTTAACTTCATTGTACTATTTTACATACCCTAGTCCTTCCCCTAAGATTCAGTACTTGAGACTTTAGCCTTTTTCTTCTTAATGTAGGTAACTAAAAGTACTTTCTGTCCATAATGCTAGCCAACTCTACTTCCTAACTAGCTCTTATGTTTCATATATTAAAATATCAAAATATGTGTGTCAGATCCAATGAAAATACTTGAAATTTTAAGGAGCTGTTGGAAGTCTTTTGAGAAGTGTAAATGAACAAGATGACTAAGTTCATTTGTAGCCTCTAATTTGGTTAAGTGCCTAAGCAAATTCAATTTCTATGTATGAAGTAAAATTCTGGGAGATGAATGTCTTCTTCCCAGTTTAATTATTTATAAAATTTCTTAATTTTTTAAATAGTAAGAGTAATAAGTAAGAAAAATATTTAATGGAAGTTGAGACATTGTGATAATTAACACATAGTGAAAGCTTACTATTTGCAAAGTACTGTTCTTAAGGACTTTACCGGTGTTACTTCATTAATTTCTACAGTGTATCTTTGAAATTATTAATTTGATTACCTCCATTTTATGGATGAGAACACTAAAGCACAGGGAATTGAAATATCTCAGCTAAGGTCATTTAAAAATGGTGTAGTCAGGACTCAAATGCAACCAATCATGATATAAACTCTGCTTTTTACCACTATATCATGCTGTCTCCCACATAATTTAAACTTAGAAATACTTGAGTTCAAATCCTGGCTAGATTATGCATTAACTGAGTCACCTACATATTAGTTTTGTCATCTGTAAAATGAGCATTATAATTCCTATTCTAGTGGGTTGCTGTGAAGATTAAATGAGAGAATCTGTAGAAAGAAACAGCAAAGTGCCTGGCACAAAGTACATAGCTAATAAATGCTAGATTCTTCCCCTCTTAATGCATTAAATTAAAAAAAAATTATTAAAATAACCTGTCCAGGCCATGATGCAGTGGATAAAGCATCAGCCTGGGATGCTGAGGACCCAGGTTCAAAACCCTGAGGTCGCCAGCTTGAGCATGGGCTCATCTGCCTTGAGCTCAAAAGCTTAGCACAGGGTTGCCTGCTTGAGTGTGGGATCATAGACATGAACCTGTGGTCACTGGCTTGAGCCCAAAGGTTACTTTGCTTGAAGCCCAAGGTTGCTGGCTTGAGCAAGGGGTCACTCTGTCTGCTGGAACCCCTAGGTCAAGGCACATCTGAGAAAGCAATTAATAAACAACTAAGGTGCCACAATGAAGAATTGATACTTCTCATCTCTCTCCCTTACTGTCTGTCTGTCCATGTTTGTCCTCCCCACATGCAAAAAAGTATGAAAAAAACCCCTTTTCTCCCTCCAAATATGATCTTCTTAAAACCTAATTAAATTATTTAATAGCGGATGGTTTATTCATTTTTTATATTCTTTAAATTTATGATAAAGATAAAAAAGTTACCTGCAAGCATAGAAAAGTATTTAATATATTTTTTCTTTCCTTTCTCTTTGCTCACTTCTGCTTTAATGATGATGTTTTTGTGATGGGGTCGGGTGGGTTTGAGGCTGAGGCAGAAACAGCTGAATTTGTGGTTCATTTTGGAATTTTAATAAGTCCAAGAATGCTCCTTTGATTAAATTTTGTTATAAATTTTCTTGAAAAAATTTTTGTGGCCCTGGCTGGCTGGCTCAGTGGTAGAGCATGAGCATGGCATATGGAAGTCCTGAGTTCAATTTCTGATCAGGGCACTCAGGAGAGGTAACCATCTGCTTCTCCCTCGCCTTCTCTCTCTCTCTCTCTTCCCTCCCCACAGCCATGGCTTGATTGGTCCCAGGACATTGGCCCTAGGCACTGAGGATAGTACCATGGAGCCTCTGCCTCAAACTAGCTTGGTTGGGAGCATGGACCCAGATAGGCAGAGCATCGGCCCCAGATGGGGATTTCCGGGTGGATCCTGGTTGAGATGCATGTGGAAGTCTGTCTAGCTCCATTTGTTAATTGACTCTTAAATGAGGAATAATATAACACACATTCCACAGCTTGTAATAAGCTAAACTCTTAGTAAAAATTAGTCTAAGAAGAGAATCATGTATAAAGGATTTTGTGGCATATAGAGAAGGGATTTACTTCTTAGCTAGACATCACCCCAAATATGCTCCTCTAGCGATAATTAGGTCTGTTTATTGAGATGAAGCGTTCTGGCATCTCTGATATCTCAATCTGAGGGCTGTGAGTAGGAAACAGTACAATTAACCTAGCACACTTAGAACCACATTCCCACATCTGTTGTGTCCCTCAGTGTCAGGCTCTGAGGAAGCCAAGGTCATGCAGTGAAAGGAGCAAACAACAGATTGTTGAAATATGTGTCCTTCTCCTTCCACGGCCGTCCTTTAGAGCAGTTTAGCTCGAACATCTTTAACGTATCATACACTTATCTGGGATCGGATACACGGAGAAAGTCAGCCTTCTGCTCTGTGGGTCACAGGCTGTGGTTTGGCAGGGCACGTGAATGGCTTCCCAGGCTACTTAAACCCACGTGAGTGATGGTAACCAAAGCCCTTTTCCATTTCCCACTCCTACAAATGTCTGCAGAAGAAAAAGACTAAACAAAATATTCTTTTTTTATCCTAAATGAAAACAAATAGAATATTGAGTGGGAGAAGGATCTGGTCAAATTTACTGTAAATGTCTCCAGAAAGAGGCCCTATCACAATAAGTGAGAAATACTGGTTCTGGGTTTTGAAATGCCAGCACACTCGGTGAATTAATGTGTCAGCTCTTCTCAATGGAAGCAGAATTCTCAGTCAGTGACTCCCACCCTCCGCGTGCTACAATAGCTGCTGTGGAGGCCTGGTCAACTGGCCGGTGAGGCCTTCCTCAAAGCATTTGCAATTTTCTTTTAAATTATTTAAATTAAAATTTTATAGTTGTTTTCTGGATAAACATAGCAGAAGTAACACAAGTGTTAGTATCTGCTCCCCTTAGAACACTGCTGAAATAATAAGGAAATGAAACAGAAGCTCAAAGGGATAAAGAGACAGAGAGAGGAGATAACAGCATGTGAAAGATGTCAACAAGACTTGCTCCAAATCCTAGAAATTAGAGGATTTATAACTGACTCAAGTGAAAGATGCAGCTGAAAGTGTCGACAGGAGGGGCACCACGGGAAAGCAAGCTGAGCCCGCCCTGCTGAACCCACAGGAGCTCAGAAGAGGCAGGCACCACGTGCTGCGGAGTCGGGAATGAACACAGGTGGATCAATCGAAAATTCATGTAGGAAGCAAACTCCTGGGCCTTTGTCCCCTCTTGGATTGCTGGTGAGTACTCCTCTACTGGAGCAGGAGCCCGAAAATGTATTTCTTTGGAGATATTTGTTAAGAGAAAAAATTAAAACGGAATAAGCATTGCTGACAGAGTCATTTAAATTGGCATCTGGAGGGGATTAGGGAGTAGGAGGGATGCGCCTCAGTTTTCAGAGGTGCTACTATGTTTCTGAACTGCTGCTGCACTCAGCTCAAGGCCGACCCGTAAACGCCCTAGAAGAACTGCTGCCTGGATGCACGTGGGCTTTACCGGCTCCTTTTAGTTTTTGCCTTCCTCGTTCGCATATTGAAACTAACCAATCAGCAACCTTAATTTGTGTGAAAGAATTACATTTCATGGTTTTTGCCATCATAAAACCTGACTTCCTTTGTTCTCTACCTAAATCTGTCTCCAGGCTAGTACAGCTCCTTTGGCTCAAATAATTGCTGTTTATTCTTTATTACACTATAAAATTAATTTTGGTTCATTCATTACAGCAGATTAGGTGTTGATTTAGTAGTTGTTGATTTAGGGAAACAGGAGCAGGAATGAACTGCTGGGCTGAAAAGTGAATTCTTATACTGGATAGTGAGCCCTTCTGCCCCCAATGCCCACCTCCCAGAATGCGGTCCTCAGGAATACACTTTCCATCGGGAGGCAGGAGAATCTTTCTCTGAAGACACTGAAAGGACCTCTGCATTCTGACATTTGGAGGAACCTTATCAGAAATCCATCTTGTTACCTAGTCACCTTCTGGTGAAGCCTTCCAGTTGACAACTGTCTTCCTCCCTCTGCACCTCCCCTGCAAAGAGAACGTCTAATCACACTTGTTTAGCCTCACTCTTAAACACGAACTTATATACAAGGGTCACCCAAAAATATTGGTGCCTCCTTCATTGATTGGAGACTATAATAAACAAACAAAATGCCTGACCAGGCGGTGGCGCAGTGGATAGAGCGTCGGACTGGGACGCGGAAGAACCCAGGTTCAAGACCCCGGGGGTTGCCAGCTTGAGCGCGGGCTCATCTGGCTTGAGCAAAAAGCTCACTAGCATGAACTCAAGGTCACTGGCTCGAGCGGGGGTTACTCGGTCTGCTGAAGGCCCACGGTTATGGCACATATGAGAAAGCAATCAATGAACAACTAAGGTGTCCCAACGAAAAACTGATGGTTGATACTTCTCATCTCTCTCCGTTCCTGTCTGTCTGTCCCTATCTATCCCTCTATCTGACTCTCTCTCTGTCCCTGTAAAAAAAACAAAAAACCAAAAAACCAAACAAACAAATAATAAATAAAATAAAGGGAATAGAAAACACTTAAGAAAAAACCCATTGATAAAAATCCTCAGAGAAAAAAAGTTCTCAGAGAGGTAAAGGTAGGTTACTGCATATATAATATAAGGATAAGATGTTATTACTGCATATATAATATAAGGATAAGATGCTGTTAAGAGTAATATTGAGAGAAAAAAAACTTTGGGGTATTAAAACTACCATACCAAATATTAAAATTAAATAGAAGAAAATATTGAAGACTGTCTAAGAAAGCAGAATGACAGAAAGATAGATGAGACAAGTTTCTCAGAGGGCGACATTCACTTAAAAGAAATTATAGAGAACTGCAAAAATAGAATAGATTTCACAAGTTTTCAGGCTAAAGGCCTTGTCAAATATCCAGAAAAATAAAAAGGACTCACACAAAGATTTATTAGGAAATAGAAAATTTTGAAAACATCCAAGTTGATAAAATGTCATATTTTCCATCTAAGGCTAATAACGGCATCGATTACTAAAAAAAAAAAAAAGGCTGAAAAACAATGGAGAAATGCTTTCAAAATTGTGAGGAAAAATTAGCATACCTAGAAATTATGGTATTAGTTTGTTCAAGGTCTTTAAAAATTGTCTATCCTGTGTTCTTTCTTAGAGAACCACTGAAAAACATAAGAAATAGGAATATGGGACCCAGAAAATTTAAGAGACAATGGATTCTCAGAATGGTGGCCAAGGAAAGACTGAGGGTGACAATTACTCTTCTAAACAATTACATACATAATCATAAGAATATAAACATTGATTATTATTTTAACCAATAATTTGATATAATTATATTAGGAGAATAGGGAAAGGTGAATTAAGTTTATTATTGTGAGTAATATTGGGGTTGGTGGTCGTGATATAAGAGAATAGAATCCTGATTTACCATAATAGGAAGCTGTTTGATTTATAATGGATAAATCAAGAAATAGCAGTAGAAGCAAATTATTTAGTGTTATAGAGTTGACTACCATAAAATTTGCTGAAAGCATGAAATTAGTTGCTTCTGGGAAATGGAACTGGTTTTTATAAAGATGAGGCAAGATTTATTTTTTATAGCATTTTAGTGCTATTGGAACATTTTAAACTATGTACCTGCATGAAATAAAAATATAAATATAAGAAATGTAATGGCCTTTTATTATATCTATCAGGATAGTCTATTATACTGCATTAACAAACAATTGCAAAATTTCAGCAATTAGTCATGAGTAAGTCTAACATGATTCAGCAAAAGTGTCTGATTTCTGTCCTTCTGTAGTCACTTAAAAACCTTGAGATGTAGGCTTTGTGTCAACTGCACTTGCACAATCATTGTGGCTGTGGAAAGAAAATTCTGGAGTTTTCTAATTGGCAATTAAGTGCATTGGCCCAGAAGTACCACACTTTACTTCAGCTCATAATTTATTGGTCACATGCCTCCCTGCCCCCAACCACAATAATGCCAGGAAATTTGTTTCATGTGCACAAAAGGTGAGGAGAACTAAGTATCAGTGAGCAGAATGAATGACACACATTTTTCCATTTTGCTTTGGTCTTTGTTCTTTTCTCTCCTTTCAATTTTTTACCCCCAAACCAAGTATCAGTGCTAATCCAGTAAATGTCTTTCTACTCTTTGTTTTTATAAAAAATATAACCATTCTTTCTATATATGTTACTTGCAACTTTTCTTACTTAGCAATGTATGGTGAGTGTTCTCTAAGGTCAATCTATTTTGATCTAACTGTACAGAGTATAGCATGAATGTACTGCAATTCATTTAATCAATCTCTTCCTGATACACACTGAGAAAGTTTATGAACTTTTGTCACAGCATAAAGAACAACTGTGAACATTGATGTACATATATCTTTCTATATTAGAATTTTATTTTTTAAAGGTGAGTCAGAGGTAGAATTCTTGTGTCAAAGCAGAAGTATTTTTAAATTTCAATAGTTATCACCAAATTGCTTTCATTAAAGATTGTAGGGATTTATTTTTCACTAGCAAATATCAGATTGTCCATTTACCAGCATCCGCAGCAGTACTATGTAATCTTTCTTTTTCTTTTTCTAAATTGGTGGGTTACAATATAAATAAGGGAATATGAAAAATGAACTTGAAATGACTGGTGATTAAGACATTATGTAAACAAGAGAAAATTCGGTGTTAAAGCAGTAAGAGAGATTATCAAAGGGAAGACATCTGAACCATAAGGAAAGCAAAGAACATTTCAGAGGAAGAGAACAACACAAACAACTGCCCAGAGGAAGGGATGCCACTGCCAAGTGTGCTGAGCCACAAGACAAGCTAGTCTACCATGGAAAACGCATGCTGGACAATGGGCAGAAATAACACCAGGCTGGTAGGATGGGAGAGGATTGTGCTAGGTGTAGAGAATCACCCATTTAACCTGAACCCTCTATGACTTGGATTGGGGAACTTCAGTTAAAAGCCCAAGTGAATGTCTCTTGGATGCAAACTCCAAGAAACTGTGTGAGTGAGTGACCTTTGTGCAGAAACAAAGGAATGCCTGTGAATACTGGAAGGCCAATAGTCATCATGGCTGTCGTGGCCATTCACATGCAGGTTCTCATTGAATTCAAGCAGAAAGTAAAGAAACAGTGGAGCCAAAAAATGGTGGGCCATTCCTTTATTAAAGTCTTGCACTGGCAGATGAGCAACACACAGGGAAAACACTTCCCTTTCACTCAGGGCTCCCAAGGCCACTGACACATTCTCCGGTTCCACAACCAGGAGAATCTTCTCTGGTTCTTCCTAAAATCAGAGACCCTACCAGTCTTAGCGAAGCTCACAGAACACCTCACCTCTGGTTCTCCATCTGCACACCTTCTCTTTTCCTGCCAACATGGCTTCTTTCTGCCTCTTCTCCTTCTCTCCTTTTCAAAACTTTCTGGTCTGAAAACCTCTCCTCCAGCAAACATTAGCAAAACAATGGCCCTTCCCAAGCAGGAAGGTAATTTGCAACTTCACAGACCCACATATACCTGGCGCTGCCCAGCCCTCAATGCAAACTATAAGGGAGCAAACATAAAAATTATATTTTACAAACTTATTTGACCAACAAATATGCTTTAAAAAATTAGCCTAGAGGTTCCAGATTATCCCTTCCTTTGTGCTTGTTAATTAACAAAAGAAAAAGAATGTACTGACCTAAATTATCCCTTCCTCCATGTTAAAAAAATGGCCATTAGACATTCTTTCCCTTTATCACCTGGTCTCCCTCCCTTGTAATCCTGCTACCTCTGTTCTGCTTCTGATCAATAAAAGCCGAGGGAGAAGGAAATTCAGGAGGTCTTCTTTGTCTCCCTTGGCAAATCTCCCCCTCTTCCTCTTGACATGTTTGTGTCTTGAGTAGGTTTCTTCCACATGACACTGGTAGTTCCCAGTGGGCTGGAGTACTACAGCTAGGTATTAGGGTAAGGGAGAAAAATTTAGACTTAAATAGAGAGAAAAGAGTCTGCTAGGATAGATTTCCCCACAGGAAAGTGATCATCATAAAAAGGAGTAGTTAAAAAACCATTTTGGCAGAAGGCTATAGGTAGATTGAGTGAAAAAGAGCTAGGAAGCTGTTGTAATGATACGAGCATCGTGAGGGTTTTAAATGTCTCAACCCCGTTTCCCTGCATTTAGTGCACATGATTATGCTAAAAGAAAGAATATAGTAACATAAACTTTATTTTTGCCAGTTTTTTGTTTAAAATCCTTAAAATCTTACCAGAATGGGGAAAAAGCAGAAATGTGAAGGAAACAGAGGCTATAAGTAGAAGTAAAGGGATAAGATTAATTCAAAACATGAGATATAAGAAGAAAGCAACTTTAAACAGCAAAAGACAACAAATAATTTCGCAAGAACATCTCTGTGTAAACACAGCTGTCAGTGAACAGGGCATCTCAAAGTAAAACTGTCTCCTAAAATGAATAATAGAAAGCACAGCTACTGTATGAAGGAAAACTATGATGTGGGTTAAATTTTTAATACACATTTGACCTATGAATACAATGCTATTGCAATTCCTTCATAATATGAATTATTTAGAATAGTCTTTTATTATATATCTATTGTGGCCTTTGTTTTAGACCGTGAGGAAAATAAAAATGCTTTTTTTTAAAATGTGGAATGGACTAGAAAAAACAAAATATAATCATCATATAAGTTAATAGGAGGAAGTAGAAATGTAGATAATACAAAGCATTTTTTTTAAATTTTTTTTTTTTTAGATTTTATTTATTTTAGGGAGAGGAGATAGAGAGAGAGAGAAGGGGGAGGAGCAGGAAGCATCAACTGTTGTATGTGCCTTGACTAGTCAAGCCCAGGGTTTTGAACCAGCAACCTCAGCATTCCAGGTTGATGCTTTACCCACTGCGCCACCACAGGTCAGGCACAAAGCATTTGTTTTTAACAATGTATGTTACACATACACAAATCCTTTCTGTGCCAATGGAGTACAAGTCACTTACAAGCCAATAAAAATGGAGCAAATTTAAGAACCAAACAACAACAACAACAAAACCAGGGTTTTTTTTGTTTTTGTTTTAAATACTGAAATGCAACTAATGCATTTCTGAAAATTCTTTTAGTTTTCTGCATCGCTTTCTGCAACAGTACAGGAAGAACCATTTTGGCCCTTAATCTTTTCATTCTTGAGTCACATTGAATTCTCAATTAAAATTGAATACTGCACAATTGGCTTTCATGGGTAATTCTGAAGGGATGTCTTTGAGCACTTTGGAAAGGGTAACATAATATTCGGGAGGACTACTTCTGGCTTTCCTTTCTCCAGACTATTTCTGTCTACCTGCTCTGGCTTACGGCTCCCTTTTTTCATGCTGTCAGATATTACCTATGTGTCGTGTCCCATGTCATCTCTTTTCTCTCAGAGTCCACCTCTGGGTTGCACACTCCTTCAGCACGCAGCAATCACACTCTTAACTCATTTCTTCCTTCTGTATTAGAGCAACATATGAAAGATTAATAACTGTCATATTGACGTAGTTATGTCAATCAGCTCATAATCTTATTTCTGTCAGTGGCATCAAAGGGCATTTTATGGAAAGTCATGGTGCTCTAAATAACACCAGAACAAAAAGTGAGAAATTTAACCTCCATAATAAAGTTTCCTGTAATATATCAGTTTGTAATATTACTCCCCATTACTATAGTATCCATGGCTTCTTGTGGCTCTATAAAAACTGCATTAGTAAACTATATAAAAAAGAGAAGAGGGACAAAATAAGAACTTAATTTTTTTTCACATCTCATTTTCAGTTTTACATTCCAGAGTTAAAGTGGCTATTTTTTTTTTGAATATGAAATTTTATCTAAGGCATTTATATTAGGCATTTTAGGGAAAGATTATACTGTGATAAAATATCTACAGTGGGCAAGAATTTGCTTTCTAGAGTTATTTCCTAGCGCCCAGGTTGGTTTTTTCAAACTGTTTGTGATGGAAAACTAGCTCTCCCCCCATTTCTGTAGACCGATATCTCTGGGAAATTCAATGAAAACTCTTAACAAAAAACCCCCAAAACATGCAAATTGTAAGTCCCCAAAGTTTATATTAAATTGAAAAAACATGAAATTACTCTGTCATGTTGCTATAAGAGTTTATGAATGTCCATCTCAGGTTCTGGATGAATTCTGTCACCCAGAGCAGCAAAGAGCTCAGGAATTGGGCCTGGGGAGTGATGAACCACACTTGGAGAAGGGTCTTTGACATTACTGTCCATCACTCTTTTAGTTTCCAGAAAAGAAATTCTCCGTTGTGTGGAGCAGAACATCGTTAATGGAGCAAAATTAATGAAAAAAAAAAAAAAAGAACTTAATCTGCTTGGCTCTGGAATGTGCTCACTTCTTAAAGCATAAAGACAAGCTGAGTAATTACGGGCTCATGGGGTTGTGAAGGCTGAACTCGAGCCAAATGCAAAACTCACCAAAAAACTACAGTGTATGCTTGGGACGTGATTTCTTTTAACTGCCTTCTTCCTGTAAAGAGATGGAATAATTATAGTGAACTAAACTACTTTTTGTATACTTTAGAAGGAGAAAAACCTCATAGACAAGAAAATAGTGTGGTGATGACCAGAGGGAAAGGGGTGGGGGAGGTAAAAGAGGGCAAAGGGGGGTAAATGGTGATGGAGGGAGAGGTGACTCTGGGATAGGAGCACGATACAATATACAGACGCCATGTTATAGAGCTGTGCACCTGAAACCTGTATAATTTTATTAACCAACGTCACCCCAATAAATTCAATAAAAAATCATTTCATTCTCTCTCTCTCTCTCTCTCTCTCTCTCTTCTTTTTTTAAAGAGGAATGTCTTTGATAAGCCAGCTGGTTTATCAAGATCTTAAGAAACGTAAGAGGACAGAGCTGTTCTGTGCAGTACAGTGTAGTCACTGGACATGTTTGTGAACTGCGATATGAATCTGAGCTCTGCCACGTTTTAGGTCTGTGAACCTTAAAATGTTACTTCTGTAAGACTCAGTTCCTTTGTATGGAAAAAATAGGTAATAAGAAGAGTGTCTACCTCATAAGATTGCTGCAAGTGAACTAAAAGTATGGTGCTCAGTGTATATTAGTTATTATTGTTAATAATAAAAATGATGTCATATGCCAACTCTGAGGGTGTGTAATAGGGAAACATTTAAGTACATTTACTTTATATTTTATATGACAGTATTTTCCAAAATCTTGCACAGAAGATCAATTGTGCTCCACACAAAAAGGGTTCTGTAGTCTAATATATTTGTGAAATCCTGCATGTTTAGAGACTCATAAGACATTATATTTTTATATTAAGGTCTCTGGGAAATCATGCATAAATAAACCTGTGAACTTTTATTTAATACTTCTTCATAGGGCTATCTGATCACACAATGTTTTTTAGAAAAATACAATAGCTAATGAAAATGAACATACATTCTATGCTTATTGTGTGTAGGCGTTAATAAGATAGCTTACTGAATACAAAGATGCCCTTGGTGTGCTCATTTCACAAGGGAGGTTGGGGAAGTTGTTTAAGGTTACACAATCAGAGGTGGAGGGTTAGGATTCAGAACCAATGATTTGGTCTCTGGTGACCACATGCTTAACTGTTTTATTATCTGGTTTGTCTTTGTTTTCCCTGGGATCCAGCATTCCTGGAAGTACTTTGGGAAATGCTGGTTTTGAACACTATTTTGATCAGGCTGTTGTGCTCATAGTGATTTGTACACACTGAGTTGTTTGCACAATTATACCATTCTTTATGCCATGCCACTCAGTCTTGTTTTTCTTCTTAAATTTTACATCTTAGTTAAGATCCTGGTCAAGCCATGTCCTCTGCCATGAAATGTTCCTAATAGTTCCAGTCATGGCAGGCTCACTCTCTCTAAGTTCCTAGACATTTAGCATCTGTTTCACCAACTTCACAGTTCATTATTGGACAGATGTCCTACTGAATTCTGGATGGGACATTCATGTAAATTTTGTCTTCTTAAATGGCACGTAGATCTTTAAAGATGGGAACCATTTTCTGAGAGCATAACAAATGTTAACTTCTAGAGCTGTTTTCAAGTTTACTTGGTGTGAGCCTCAAGTGGCTAACAGGAACAAATGAATTCCATTTGCAGCCCTAACAATAACCACGCAAATTGGAAATTATCACCTTTGCTCTTTCCTGTAAATGAATGATTCACAAGTTCAACTAAAAATAACATTTTTGTAGTTGTAAATTACAGCAAAAGATTAAGCATGTGATCTTTAAACTGACAGCAAATAATATGAAATATATTCATAGAGAACAAAATGACAAAATATACTTATTGAAGTCATATTTCATTTGTCTCCTAGAGAAATTTCTAGAGTGACTTATTTTCTAGCTGGATTAGAGGAGATCTGGTGACAAATGAAACTATTTGAAAATAGAATTATGAGACTTGAAAAATCCTTGAAAAGTCATCTAGTTTCTTCTCTCCTACTTAGAAATATGCCACTATAAACTGCAGAGATTAGAATCCATGTTTTTGTAGAATTCGTAATGGCACAAACAGGTGTAATCTTTTGTAGAAAAGGAACTACTCGAGCCTTTCCCTATTACTTAATTATATCTCAGATTATCTGTTTGCTGTTATTTGAACATTGTTCAAAAAATGTGCGTATAGTACTGGAATTTTTATTAAGCAATAATCTAAAATATTCTATAGAATTAGAAGGAAGTTACTGCAGAATTAGAACTGTAGAGCAATAAAAATTATTCTACAGTACAGAGCGTAGAAGTGTGTTAAAAACTGTTGTACAGGCCTGACCTGTGGTGGCGCAGTGGATAAAGCATTGACCTGGAATGCTGAGGTCGCTGTTTCAAAACTCTGGGCTTGCCTGGTCAAGGCACATATGGGAGTTGATGCTTCCTGCTCCTCCCTCCCCCTTCTCTCTCTCTCTCTCTCTCTCTCTCTCTCTCCTCTCTAAAAATTAATAAAAGTAAAAAAATATATTTTTTTAAAAAAATACAAAAACTGTTGTACAAAGTGTTAGACTAGAACAAACAGAACCAAATGAGTAAGTTGCTCTGAATTCTTGATAATAGGGCTTACAATGAAAACTCACTCTTGGGGTTACATTTGCCATGATCTGAATTTTCAATATGCTTCCAAGGCAAGCCCCTCATTTGTTTTGAGAAACATATGCTTGTCCCTGGAGCAGAATGCTATACATACCTCCTGCCTCGTACTCCAGCAAGGTGACCTCTGTACTTCCCAGTCATCACATGACCTCCTGGCAGACATGGGCATAACAGTATTTAACTCAGTTGCAGCCCAAACCAAGTTTTCATACTGCTCAGCGTTTGAGTATGATGTGTGGAGGGTTTGTATTTATGCTCCCAGAACCAGACGCTGAAGATGTAGAGACAGACGGTGGCTGCTGCCTGATCAGGCTCACAGCCTGTCTGCAGAGAGACAGAAAGCATATGAAGAAGGCAATATGACGAGTGCCGGGATAGCACTGCAAGTTCCAGGGGAGCTGCGGGGAAAGGGTCAGAAAATACTGCAGAAAGGAGTTAGCCTTTAAGGCAAAGAGCAAATGGAGATGGGTGGGTAAGGCATCTTACGGGAAAACAGCACTTGCTAAGGCACCAGAACATGAAAAATATGAGCTTGAGAAGAAAGCAAGGTATAGATCAGGGGTCCCCAAACTATGGCCCGCGGGCCGCATGCGGCCCCCTGAGGTCATTTATCTGGCCCCCACCGCACTTCTGGGAGGGGCACCTCTTTCATTGGTGGTCAGTGAGAGGAGCACAGGAGTACTGTATGTGGCGCCACCGCACACTTGCATCACTTGCTACGGCTAGCAGTGACTAATATGGAACCGGACATTGACCATCTCATTAGCCAAAAGCAGGCCCTTAGTTCCCATTGAAATTCTGGTCAGTTTGTTGATTTAAATTTACTTGTTATTTTAAATATTGTATTTGTTCCTGTTTTGTTTTTTTACTTTAAAATAAGATATGTGCAGTGTGCATAGGGATTTGTTCATAGTTTTTTTAAAGTCCAGCCCTCCAACGGTCTGAGGGACAGTGAACTGGCCCCCGGTGTAAAATGTTTGGGGACCCCTGGTATAGATGAAAGGGTAGATTGCTGTACTAATCAAGAGATGAAGTTACAAATGGAGGTTATTGTTTTACCCATTATTTTTATTTTTATTTATTCATTTTGGAGAGGAGAGGGAGAGAGAGAGAGAGAGACAGACAGAGAGAGAGAGGAGAGACAGACAGAGAGAGAATGGGGGGAGGAGCTGGAAGCATCAACTCCCATATGTGCCTTGACCAGGCAAGCCCAGGGTTTTGAACCAGCGACCTCAGCATTTCCAGGTTGATGTTTTATCCACTGCACCACCACAGGTCAGGCATTTTACCCATTTTTAAAAAATAGTATTCTCTCTCTCATAAATTAATGCAATGCTTGGAAAGGAGACATAGATTACTACTTTCTCTCTAATTCCTGTCAGTCAAGTATTGGTTTGATGCTGATGAGGCAGTGTACACACATCATGTTAAACCCTGACCATTTGACAGCAAGTTCCCTGAGGTGAGATTAGGTGAACCTCTATGTAACTACTGCCTTTCTTTTTAGTAACTAATTTTTTACAGAAATACAGTTTAAGATGTGAAGATTCTATAACTGTTTAAATAGTTTATATATACATAATTTAAAGTGCTTTTTTGATAACATAATACCATGTGAAAAATTTTTACATTTATTTATTTATTTTGACAATACTCTTGATTTCCAGGACAGGAAATTTTTATAATCTTAGGGTATCTTTTGTTACTCACAGCCATCACCCCATTACCTTTTATAAAATTTATAACAGTTTGGATGGGATAAAAGAATGCTTTTCTCAGGCTATTTAAATATGATAGATGATGGAAGCGCAACATACTATATATATTTCAGAAATGTAGTAGGTATAGTCACATTTTGATGAATCACAAGGTATTGTAAAAGCGTAAGGGAACAAGATATTTAACAGGTCACTAGTTTGTTACTTGTGATGTGGATGACATTTTTCATTTGACCTTTTTGTAAAGCTAAATTTTTATCCATCAGTTGCCTCAGTTGGATGGTGCATATCCCACTTAAAGAGAATCTAAGAAATTTCTCATGATAGTATATCATCCTATAACTTTTAAAAAAAATCAAGGTAATTTTTTTTTTGTGTGTGAGAGAGACGGAGAAAGAGACAGAGAGAGGGACAGATAGGGACAGGTAGACAGGAAGGCAGATGAAAAACATCAATTCTTCATTGTGACACCTTAGTTATTCATTGATTACTCTCTCATAGGTGCCTTGACTGGGGGGCTCCAACAGAGGAAGTGACCCCTTGCTCAAGCCAGCGACCTTGGGCTCAAACCAGTGACCTTGGACTTCAAGCCAGTGATCTTTGGCACAAGCCTGAGACCATAGGGCAATGTCTATGATGCCACACTCAAGCCAGCAACACTGCATTCAAGCTGGTGAGCCTGCACTCAAGCTGGATGCGCCCATGCTCAAGCTGGTGACCTCGGGGTTTTGAACCTGGGTCCTCTGTATCCTAGTCTAACACTCTCTCCACTATACCACTGCCTGGTCAGGGAAGGTAATTTTTAAGTGAGGCTATCAGTGAAGTATAAATTAGTTTCATAGTATTTAAAATATAATAAAAATTATTGCTCTTTTTCAGTTTTATTGATATGCAATTCATAAAAGACCCCCAATGAAAGATTTATTAAGAAAGTGCAGATATAAAAATGTAGTGAACAGTATTTTAGCCAAAAAGCGTGTACATCTCCAAAATCTTGAGAACTATAGGACAAGAGAATTTGATTTAGTCAGACACTAACTCTCAGCATGTCAGAGTTTCTGGCTTCTATTTAATCCAAGAGTCCTGTCTTTAATGTGAGGGGCTTTCCAGCACTTCTGATAGGGAGTACGTGATTGTCAAAGTAAATCAATGCCCATTGTGGAGAATGGAGCCAGGCAGGATAAAGGGACCGAGAGTGTGAACTCCTACAATTCAGCCTAATAGCTGGCTAAATCCGACTTAATTAATGTATGTATTTATACTACCCTTTCACAAAATGGTAGCTGAAAGCCTGTAAGTAAAAATGGAACTACTTACTGCAAATCCATCTAGAGGTTGTTAAATATAACTCGCTAACTTTCCCATGCCCGTTCCTTCCTGCTCTCCTGCTCCCATGGAAATATAAACTGTTGTGCATGGTCCCTGACACTCTCATCCCCATCAACCTCTCCTCTTCTGCAACCGATATTCTATCGCAGGATATTTTTTAAAACCTCACAATTAAAGATATATTTTTTAAAAATTCATCAGCATTATATGTTTACTAGCTGTATTGAATTTTTTGAAAGAGTTGGTCACTCACATAATTAATTCAAAGGCTGATGGTGGTTTCATTTATTAAACTAAATGGGCTCCAAACAGAACAGTCTGCCCTACCCCCTGCCCGTGAATGTGCACCCATCCGAAGACCTCTCTCTCATCATAATTTTTCTTTTCTTTTTGTGTGTGACAGAGACAGAGAGACAGAGAGAGGAACAGATGGGGACAGACAGACAGGAAGGGAGAGAATTGAGAAGCATCAATTCTTCATCGCGGCACCTTAGTTGTTCATTGATTAATTTCTCATATGTGCCTCGACTAAGGGGCTACAGCAGAGCCAGTAACCCCTTACTCACCATAGTTTTTCTCAAACAAAAGTTACATCCTTGTGTGCCAAGTTAATTCCAAAGTTTGGAACATTGTATGTACATTAAAGAAATTTATTTCACCGTGACATCTGTTGATTTGAATATGATCCTTTCTGGCAAGATATAAGTATTTTTTTTTTTTTTTTGTATATTTCTGAAGCTGGAAACGGGGAGAGACAGTCAGACAGACTCCCGCATGCACCCGACCGGGATCCACCCGGCACGCCCACCAGGGGGTGATGCTCTGCCCCTCCGGGGCGTCGCTCTGCTGCAACCAGAGCCACTCTAGCGCCTGGGGCAGAGGCCAAGGAGCCATCCTCAGTGCCCGGGCCATCTTTGCTCCAATGGAGCCTTGGCTGTGGGAGGGGAAGAAAGAGACAGAGAGGAAGGAGGGGAGGGGTGGAGAAGCAAATGGGTGCTTCTCCTATGTGCCCTGGCCGGGAATCGAACCCGGGTCCCCCACATGCCAGGCTGACGCTCTACCGCTGAGCCAACCGGCCAGGGCCGATATAAGTATTTTTAATCTCCCAATGATGCCTTTAGTTTCTCAATAGATACTTTATACATATTTAGCCATTATGATTTTAAAAAGTGGAGTGAATAGCAAATAATAGGGATTCAGAGTAACAGAGTTCTTGGGTGATCCTAAAAATAATGCCGGTGCAGAACATTTTATATGGACAAAGGTTTGGGAGTAAACTTTTTGAGAAGGCAAAAACAGCTTTTACTTTACAGATCTGCAAGTGAATTTCCAGCTAAGCTACTCCAAGATAGACCATAGGGGTGCCTGTTTCAGTCACTACTAAATGAATGGAAATGTTTCTATGAATCTGAACCAGTTAGTACTACCTATTCCCAAAACAACTCCTTAGGATGATTACTGCCAAAACTCTTACATTTAGATCAGTCAGGATCAAGACCTTTCTTCTCTCTCACTTTCTCTATTTCATCAATGACACTTATCTTTATCCTCTCTTTGAAAACCACACAAGCACCATTGTGATTCAA
Source organism: Saccopteryx leptura (assembly GCF_036850995.1). NCBI lineage: Eukaryota > Metazoa > Chordata > Mammalia > Chiroptera > Emballonuridae > Saccopteryx > Saccopteryx leptura. The sequence goes on from NC_089503.1 coordinate 350,019,928, forward strand.
TTTTTATTTTATTAATCAGGCTAACACGATAACTTCTGAAATAACCTTCACATTTTTAGAGTCTTCTTTAACCATCTTGGAACAATATTGCCAAATTTAGCAAATTTAGCTTCATCAAGTATAACTTTGAATGTATACTCTTTTGAAAAAAAACACACAAAAAACAAAAGCCATTGTAGGCTAGTCATTTTCTACCCAAATATGATGTCATTTAAGGATATCTACATAGCTTTCCCTTCTGCTTGTCCCCTGCTATTTTCCCAAAAATATTCTGTGTTCTGTTAATCAAAATTACATGAGCTTTTCTTGCAAATTCACATGAATACAGAACCCAAGCAGGAAAGGATTTTTAGTAAAGCAGGTCTATACATTTTGTTTAAACAGTGTTATTCAGCTAGCTATAATTGATATAAAATAAATTGGAGATACTTAAAGTGTACAATTTGAAAAGTTTTTATACTCGAGACACCATTGCTACAATTAAAATATGAACATATTTATCACCCCCCCAAAGTTTTCTTGTGCCATTTTATAATTCCTTCCTCTCGTTTCTTTTCACCCTCTTTTCCAACCAATCACTGATCTGCTTTATGTAACTATAGATTAGTTTGCTTCTGAAGTTTTATATACACAGAATCATACAGTCTGTACTTGTTTTCAGTCTGAAATTATTTTTCTTCTTTTTGAAAGTTTGAAATTTTGCCTTCTTAGGTATTAGATATTTTTGTATGTCTGTAAATGTTTTTGAACTTTGTTCTGAGATGCAGTTAAAATACTTGGAAGTGGTGTCATTCTTTTATGCCTTCCTTTTGAGATTTGTTAATGGGACCACTTGAGAGGTAATTACTTTCCACCACTGAGGCTAGACCTCTCTGATTAATCTACCCAAGGCCCCATGAATTATGTGCTTTTCTATTTGCCTGGCCAGACTAAACACTGTTCCCAGCCCCGTGTCAGCACTGGCTGTGCCCCTCAATCCCTTCAGATGGCTCCTTCCCTGGCCCACGGTTGCTTTCTCACATGCTTGTGTCATCAGCTGTCTGCTAAACAGTCCTGTGGAACTCCCTCTTTGCTCTCTGGAGTTCTTTATCTGTGAGGCTCTCCCAATGTCGGCACTGTGTCCTGCCAACTCTAGCCACCTGGTTGATCTACTGGACTCTCAATTTCAGTTCCATTTCTTCCTCTTACAGAATCTGCTGGGCTCCATTTGGGCTCCCTGTCTGCATGCTGCCTAGAAACTCTGTCAGGGAAGTTGGCTCAGCAACTGGCCCACCTTGTTTATTTCCAGCCTTTCTGTTTATTTATTGTCCTTTGTTGCCTGACAGACACAGTTTTAAAAACTGTTGCCTCAAATATTGTGTTTGGGTATTTTGTTAATTTTTGGCAAGAGACGAAATCCGGTCCCTTTTACATTTTTTAAATATTTCAGCCAGATATGACCCCTGTGATTTTGGAATCTGCATAGCACCTTGCGTCTCTGGACACAGCTGTGTGTCATTCTTTATTGTAATTATACATGCAGTTTTCTAATTCTCACCAGGAGATTTTAAGCTCCTTGAGAATAGAGACTACTGTAGTGCTTGTCTTTGTTTTCTCTCTTTTGAACAAGCAGTTGTTATCTATGAAGTATCTAATAAATATATGGTGAATTGAGTTCATGTAAAAGATACTCTGAATTTATGGATGAGACTTTAGCTGATTGGAACTTCAGAAAATGACGTTTTTTGTTGAAACTCAATAATCCCAAGCAAATGCTTAGATTTATCAACACCTGAATTTCTTTTTTTGTAAAACAGAGGGGTAGTGAAATATATTTATTATGTGTATAGAAAAATTTTTCCTATGTTAAATGATCTATAGTGGCCAAGTTCTGGGCATTTTCTAAAACTGTTATGGTTGTTAGAAATCAATGTGCTTAAAAAAACATCTTACAGATATATTTTCCATAGGAGCCTGTGTGTCTGATAAGTATATTGACATTATCTTTCACTGATATACAAGAAAAGTGATTACAGTTATGTCACACACACATGGTAATATCACAATTTTGATATCCTTTATGATGCAATTTTTGGAAGTACTTGTTTGTCCTTTACTGAACTCTGTATGTGATTTTTTCCCCACCTTGTTATTAAATATATGTATCTTTGTCTATTCCCCATGATGTTTATTATTATTATAAGAGAAGCTGGGATGATAGAATAACCAAGATCTAGATAAATATCTTGATTTTTAAAATTTTTATGTAGTAATGAAGGCACTTTGGAAAACTATGTAAATTTGAATATGTGAATTTTATTGCTTGACTTAAAAAATAAGGAGAACAGAGTCTTCATAGGCTTTTTAGAAAGGTCTAATGAGAAAATACTTGTGAAAATGTTTTATAAACTATAAGGATTTAAACAGATACTGTTTTCTATTATTTTCTCAAGATTTCTGTACCTTGTTTAGAGCTGAAGCAACGGGCTCTATTTGCTACCGTGTCTGTGTCTGTCAGGCCACTGGGAAGTGGGGAGGATGTTTTTGAAACATGGTTTTAGCAACTGTCAAGTTTCTGAATTTAGAGTAAATTTTTGTATTTCAGAAATTCATTTATTCCAGAGTATTTTTCACACAACGATTAATGATCCAGGCCCTGCTCTGGGGCTTAGGATAGATCAATAAATAAAGCAATAATCCCTTCCTTCTTAGGGCTTACATTTTGGAGGGGTGGGAACAACAATAAATAATAATATAGATAAAATAATAATAATATAGATATAATAGTTATAAATCGGTAAATTACATAGCTTCTTGGAAGTAACAGTTGTCATAAGAAAAGACAAAAGCATAGAGAATAAGGGAAAGAAGGAATCAGGAGTGTCAGGTAGGTTTGGTGTTTGAATTTTGGATAAGGCCTGATAGAGAAAGTGACAAGTAAGCAAAGGCATGGAGAAGATGTCACGGATTTGTGGATATTTGAGGAGAGTATGGCAGGCAGAGAGAATGGCTGATGAAACTAGGCTGAGGTGGGAGTGTCCAGAATAAGGGGTGAGAAGTTAGGGACCGTGGAAGAATGGGCAGGTCTCACTGGACTGTAGCTGTTGCAAGGACTCTGGCTTTAACTCTGAGAAAGGAGGAACTCATGGAGGGTTCTGAGCAGAGGAGTGATGTGATGATGTTTAAAAGAAAGTTGCCTGAACAGACAGTGGCACAGTGGATGGAGTGTCAGCCTGGAACACTGAGGACCCAAGTTCAAAGCCCCGAGGAAGCTGGCTTGAGCACAGGCTCATAGTTTGAACATGAGGTTGCCAACTGGAGCGTGGGATTATAGACATGACTCCATGATCACTGGCTTGAGACCAAGCTTGCTGGCTTGAGCAAGGGGTCATTGGCTTGGCTGGAGCCCCCTGGTCCAGGCACATATGAGAAAATAATCAATGAACAACTGAGGTGCTATGACTGTGATTTGCTGCTTCTCATCTCTCTCCCTTCCTGTCTCTCTCTCTCTTTAAAAAGAAAGAAAAAAGTTCTTGCTTTGACTGTAATATCTGTAATAAGCATATCAATGGCTTATGAAATTAAAACCACTTTGAAATTCTAATTTAATAAATTTTAAATCGATTTGAGAGAGAGAGACAGAGTCAGAGGGAAATACTGATTTGTTGTTCTACTTATTTATGCATTCATTGGTTGATTCTTGTATATGCCCTGACTGGGGATTGAACACACAACCTTGGCTTATTGTAACACCAACTGAGCTAACAGGCAAGAGCTGAAATTCTAACTTTTAACATAGCATTTTGGTTAAATAATGTTAATTGATTCTTAGAGTTTTTCAAACTGAAGGTTTTTACATCTGTGTTTAGCCATTTATCAGTGATGTCTTACAGGGAAACCCTTGTGCTTGACATCATTATTATAGCCAGATATTAGGGATGGAGGCTGGCCTGGGGCTAAGGGCACCAGAAGATACTCAGGGCATAGCGTCCCTTCTGTGTGGCAGATTTCCCAACCTCTGATTCTGCCTAACAACTTAGGGTATGAAATGGAGCCTCAGCAGAAAATGTCAAGAAAATGCACCCAGACATTTGGCTCTTTCTGACATTGGAAAAGGGAGATGTTTTTCTTTTACTTGCTTTCCTGTAAGAGTGTGAACTGTTTTCCTCTGCCAAAACAAACAAGCTTAAAGGTGAAGATGTATATCATACACACCCCAGAAGGAGGGGGATAATCTGAGGCACAACAATTGGCTTTGGCATGGCCCTGGTTCTGCCTGGTGAACACACCTGATTAACTACAAAGATAGTCTTGCAAGCTATGGATCTCCTTCTCTCTCTCCCAGTCTGAATTTGGGCATGGGCAAAATAAGTGCAAATGGAAGACCCAAATAATGGGTCTGTATAAAGGGAGATTACAGGGGCCTGCACTTACATGCAAAGCCCTGGGGTATGAAGAACCACCCTGTCTACTGCAGATGGAACACAAATCCTGCAGAGAGTGAGCAATAACTTATTTTGGCATGAATATCAGCCACATATCTTTGTAATGAATGTTAGTGATTCCCACTGACATCTTATTTTCTTCTAAAGACAATATGTATAAATACATAGCCCTTTTTCACAATTTTAATCAGAAGATGATTATTTCTTATCCTATGCAATTGGGTGTAATCAAGATTAATAAATTTTATATTAAATGTCTTAAAAGGTGACAGTTTAGGTATTTTTGAAATATGAATACCTTGAGTAGGGCTGAATCTGATCTTGGAACAAGATGAAGTTGCTACTGGGACTTTTACTCTCTCACAGGTGTTTGAAGGAGTGGCCAAGATCTAACAGTCTCAGACTATTCAGAGGCCACTCTCAAGCTTGATAACAAGGGGCCAACATAACAGCACCACTTAAGGCTTTGCAAGGACCATTGTAAAGCTATTTGTAAAATTGTGAAGTGAGTAATGTATCATTGCCAATAACCACCATGCTGGTACTTCTAAAGTCCACTATTTTTTTAAAATAAAAATTATTTTCTTCAAATTTTTTATTTACAGTTTACATTCAATATTATCCTGTATCAGTTTTAGATGTACAGCAAAATGGTTAGAAAACTGCATACTTTACAGAATGGTTTCCCCGCTTCTTCAGGGTGGTATATAGGGTGGGGCAATAGTTGTAAGTAATAATGCAAGAATAAACTCTGTTTTGCATTCTAACAAATATAAATCTACTTTTGCCCCACCTTGTATATAGTTATCACAATATTACTGACTAGATTTCCTATGCTGTAATCTACATCTCTGTGACTATTCAAGTAAACTTTTTGATTTACACACAACATACATAGATAAAGGTGCCCAGTTTATTAGAGTATAGCTGGAAGAATATTTTTTTTTTATTAAACTGATTGATTTTAAAGAGAGATAGAGAGGAAGAGAGAGAGAGAATAAGAGAAAGAGAGAGAGAGAAACATTTATTTGTTATTCTGCTTAGTTGTGCATTCATTGATTGCTTCCCATATGTGTCCTGAATAGGGATTGAATCCACAACCTTTGCTTTCCCGGATGAGGCTCTAACAGACTGAGCTAACCTACCAGGGCTAAGAATTTTCCCAAAGTACATGTATTCATATAACCAATATCTGTATTAAAATGTTGACCACTGCAACCTGTTCTTGCCAACTTCTAATATGTAATACCATTGATTAGTTTTACTTGTTTAAGGGTTGATGCAAATGAAGACTTGCAATATGTGCTTTTGTATGTTTTAAAGATTCATCTAACCGATTGAGCCATGCAGCCAGGGCTCCAGTTGAGTTATCTTTAAGTTCTAGAATTTATATTCTATTTTTTACTTACAGATTTAAATGTCTGTGGTTAAAATACCTATTGTCATCTATTTTCTTAAATGTATTAATTGTAGTTATTTTAAAGTTTTTATTTGATAACTAAAAAATCTGCATCACCTGTGAATTATTTTAGACCATTTATTCTCTTGTATCTGTTTCTTGAGAGCACTGGTGATTTTTGGTTGAATTCCAGACTATAATATTACAGAGGTTTGGTACATCTTCACAAGAAGACTTAACTCTAGCCTCTGAAAGGCAATAAGAAGAAGAGCAAACCTCAATACAATCCAGAAGTGTGGTTTTTTTTTCTTTTTTAATTTATTGAGTTTAGAGAGAGAAGAAGGGAGAGAGAGAGAAACACATTATTTTGTTGTTCCATTTATTGCTTGATTCTTGTATGTGCTGTGACCAGAGATTGAACTGTAACGTTGGCAATTGGAGTAACACTCTAACGAACTGAGCTATCTGACCAGGGCCAAAGTCTGTTCCCTTGATTTTGGGTCAATAAGCATAACAATGCATTTAGGAAATAGAACTTGTTATTTTAAATATAGTAGGTTTTGGATTTTAAGATGCAACCTAGAAAATAAATCTTTGAAGATTTTATTCAATATGTGTGGTTGTACAAAAGTTAGCACAATGTTTGATTAAGAAGAATCATTAGAAAAGTTTGTTGTATTTGTTTTATGCCATAGGGTGCTAACTACTGGAATATTGCAGGCTATGTTTGTTCTTCATTGCTATTTGAAGAGGTGGCACTTAGCAGACAGCTTATCATAGAGTAAATGCTAACTAATGCTTGGCCATTAAGTTGAACATTTGAGATGCTTTATATGAGGATAATAGTATCAAATTTTCAGGATTGTTGTAAGGACTAATTATGGGACCAAACACTAAATGCCCTATTAAAATTTCATTTTTAATTTTATGTTTATTACTATGTATTAATCAATTTTAAAAAATTGGTTAGCATAATCTTCCCTTCTTCCTTTTCCCCTTTTCACCCTGCCCAACATACATCATACCTATATCAACTGTTTCCTTGTTGTTTCCATGTTACTTTAAGCTCCAGGCACCAGTTATCACCTTTTTTTAATTCAGTGAGAGGAGGGGAGGCAGAGACAGACTCCCACATGTGCCCCAACTGGAATCCACCAAGCAAGGCCACTAGGGGGTGATGTACTGCCCATCTGGGGACTTGTTCTGTTGCTTAGTGACCAAGCTCTCCTTAGCACCTGAGACAGAGGTCATGGAGCCATCCTCAGTGCCCAGGGCCAACTTGCTTTAATTGAGCTATGGCTGCAAGAGGAGAAGAGAGAGATAAAGAGAAGGGAGAGGGGGAGGGGTGGAGAAGCAGATGGTCGCTTCTTCTGTGTGCCCTGACCGGGAATTGAACCCAGGACATCCATATGTCTCTACTCACTATCCACTGAGCCAGCCTGGTCAGGCTAAACAGCCAATTTTTAAAAGGAAGGTCTCTGCCTGACCAAGTGTCGGACTGGGATGCAGAGGATCCAGGTTCAAAACCCGAGGTCACCAGCTTGAGTGTAGGGTCGCTGGCTTGAGTGTGGGATCATGGACATAACCCCATGGTCACTGGTTTGAGCCCATAGGCTGCTGGCTTGAAGCCCAAGGTCGCTGGCTTAATCCCAAGTTAGCTGGCTTGAGCAAGGGGTCACTCGTTCTGCTATAGCCTCCTAGTCAAGGCATATATGAGAAAGCAATCAATGAACAACTAAGGGACTAAGGAGCTGCAACTAAGAATTGATGCTTCTCATCTGTGTCCCTCTCTTTGTCTCTTTCTCTGTCTCTATCACAAAGAAAAAAGGAAAAGGAAAAATAGTGGTTTACATCTTTTCCATGTATAGGTTGGAAATCATTGTGCTCAACATAATGCTTTGATACATGATACATTTTGAGTAGTGTTCTCAACATGATCCTATTTTAGGGTGATTTGTTCACAGCAAACCCACAATCAGGAAGATATCTAGGCCCATGTAGCTTATTGCCAGCAAAAGAAGGTTTATTAGGAAGCAAGAAGTCATTTTGAAAAGTGGAATGACACCATCTGGAATCAGAGACTTGTATTTTGTACATATGTTTTGGAAATTAAGTATGGGGATAGATTTTGTCCCTGGGAAAGAAAAGCAGCAGAAACTATAGATTTAAAACAATAAAATGCCATTAATATCCTGAGGCACCAAAGCATACTCTAAAGCTAGTCACAAAAAAATGTTATTTTAGTAGTACCAAAGTCAATAAATAGATCAAAGAACAGAATAGAAAATATAAAAGTAGACCTTAGTAAATAAAGGAATTTGTGCATTTTCCATAAAACATCCTACAAATCAGTAGTAAAAAGCATTGATGGATTATAAGATAATATTATTCTGTGATGATTGGGTAATATTTGGAAAACATAAAGGCAGCACTTTACCTCATGGAATATACCAAACTGAATTCCAGTTAGATTAAAGAGTTAAATATAAAATCATGATTTAAAAGAATAATATTAAAACTATTCATCTTATTTAGATCAGTGGAAGATTTTTAAAGAATAAAAACCACAAAGAAGTGCCAAATGTTTAAACTACATTAACATTCTGATGTACAAAGTTTAATCATACAAAATTCTAGTTATGTAAGGAGTGTAAAATACCATCAAAACAAAAAGACAAATAACTGAGTCATAGAGTAAATATCCTTTTTACAAGGAAAGTTATTAAAATCATTGAGAAAAACAAGACTTCAATAAAACAAGAGTCAAACGACATAAAAAGAAATTATAAGTGGGCTATAATGAATTCTAAAATTATTCAAATTCATTTGTAAGTGTAAGTAAAATTTTCATAACTCACATATTGTACGGAAAATGAACCTAGGATTACTGGCAAGGATAGGCAGGCACGAGGAGATCGGTCCCATCCACGTCAGTTGTAGGAGTGTCACAATGAGTGCTTTCTGGCGAGGAGCACTGTAACACTAATCATTCTTAGAAATCTGTTCTTAAGAAATTGTCAGACTTAGTGTCAAAAGCTGATGGACAAGGAGATATTTTGGAGCATTGTTTGTAGTGGCAAATAAACTGAAAAAGCTCCACATAAATATCCGAGGAAAAGAAGATTATGGGATAAAATGAATTGAATATTATATAATTATTATAAATTATCTTTGCAAGGAATTTTTAAGGACACAGATAAAAAGTCTACGGCATAATATTGAGTGAGAAATGGCAGGATAGAAAGTTATATAGAGTGTGCTATAAATTTTGTAATGATTTGTATGTTCATGTCTGTGTGTGCCCACACATGTGTGTATAAAGAAATATTGTTGGAACTATAGTCAAGTGTCAATAGTACTTTTTTTCTAGTGGTAGAATTACAGATTTTAATTTTGTGTTGTGTGCTTTGTATTTTTATAGTATTTTTAATAAAGTTCGATATATTTTTTAACTAGAAAAATATTATTTTAAAGTTAAAATTTAGTATTTTATTTTTAGTCTAATCAGATCAGTTTACTTGGAATCTTTGTATTTATAGTGTCTCATGATGAGCTATATAAAACTGACTAATGTCTTGATTAATATCTCTGACTCAGTCATTCCTTACAAGCCTAAGCAAGCAGGTGACATCCTTGCTCTTCTCTCCCCACATCTGTCTCTTCACCTTTGAAATGTGGTGAGAATAGTGTCACAATAGATTTCTTCAAGGACACAGAGCAAAGCAAAATAACTAAATGAAAGACAAACATCTTCCATAGGATTTGTCACCTTTTATTAAAACTCTTGGCAAGATACTAGTGATTAGAAAATAGAGAGGCTGGCAGCAAAGTAGTGAGTATTTCTTTCCTCCAGTAAAGACATTATCCCCTCAGAAGGAAAAACTAAAAAACTGGTGCATTAGGAGACGAAACCCAGAGCATTCTCCTTTCTCCGTAAACTCCATCATACCTTTACCCTTCCATGGACTGTCAGGTATTATGAGCTGCTCTGTACCTCCGTCCTCCTTTCCTCACCAGACATGCAGCCTCTTCACCTCTAGTTTTGTTACTCACATTGTGCCCATTCCACTGGAAACACACTCTCAAACTATTGGTGCTTAGATCTAAATGACCTAGCTTTGACTGTGTCTGCTTGACTTCTCCGAAACATGCCAGACCAATCACCAGAGTAGAGGGGATCCTTGACTTTTAAATACTCTTTTCCTTTGCCTCTGTGACACTGTATCACCCCTATTAATCATGAGTAATCTTTAGGATTTCATTGGCTCTATGTACTTCTGTCTTTGTAGCCTTTGGGATGGGAGAGAGCAATAGTACATTCTCCTATTTGAGCTATTACTTCTAGAGAGGCTGTATATGAATTTCTTCCACAAACAGCACATCCCATGTGCTGTGTGCTTAACTGGAAACTAGATATATGCAGGTAGTGGTGGTGGTGGTGATGATGATGATGGTGTTGGTGGCGGTGGCGGTGAAGAATACTGACTTTCAAATATCTTAGATGGATTAACTAATTTTACTTTTCCCCAAATCCTATGCAGTAGATGGTATTATTTTCCTCATTTTGCCAATGAGGAAAATGAGGCATACAGAGTTTAAATAATTTGCCCAGTTGATGGAGTTAGTAAGAGACAGAGCTAAGATTAAATCCAAGAAGTCTGTGCTCTTAATACTGATGTAATACTGTCCATGCCTTCAAACCAATCATACTTGAATGGAGGAGTCAGAAAACTGAGAAAAATTGCAACACAGACTGAGATTGTCATTACAAGATATAGAAAAGACCTGGAAGCAGCAAGGAATTCAGGGTATACAGGGGTAGCCTCCTAGACTTGAACTTGCAACACGAAGATGAGGAAAAGGCAGAGATGAGCACACCAGGCAGAGGGAACTGCATGTGCACATGATGTGAGAAGCAAGCCTTGCATTTTTGAGGATCTGCATGTGATTTCTCCCTCTTTGTAATAGAGACTCCAGAATGGCAGGATATGAAATGATAGCTACACACTGGCCAGATAATACAAAACATGGAAACAATACTTGAGATGTTGACTCTTTTTCTGAAAGTGATGACGTGCCAATGACAGATTTTAATGTGCATAGGGACATGACCAGCTTTTTATTTTAGAAGGCCACCCTGGAAGCCATACAGAGAATAGAACAAATAGGTTGCAGACAGGATGAGTGAGTAGTTCGAGTGAGAGGTGAGAGGACTACAACCAAGGTAGTTAATGAATTTAGAATGGAGGGGAGGGTCAGACATGTACTTATAGAGTCAAAATCCACAGAAGGGATATTTGATTATATATGAGGAAAGATTAAAGAGAGAAGTAGGAGTCAAGGATGATTTATGCTCCAGGCTAAAGTGGAAGGTGATCCCAAGTCCTAAAATGAAGACTAGAGTGGGAGAAGCTGGCCTATGGATGAAGATGAGGAATTCATTTGTTGAAATGGTGATTTATAGTAGATTACTGAGTAAAAGGAAGCAGCAGATGCAGTGATGGGATTCAGCCGGTTTGCACCAGTTTGGAAGAACCAAATACCTAAGTTTTTGTTGAGTTTGGTGAACTGATTGTTAATGGCACTTGTAATCAGGGTTCTCTCTAAGGTGGCTACCTAGGCAGCTGCCCAATGTGGGAATCACAAATTTACATTCCTTACTCTTTTTTAATGTTTTCTGTGCAACAGTGTATTCTAAGTGTCCACAGTGATCTTCATTTCATCCATAGGTGAAAAAAATGGCAAGTGAAGACACTAATCAAGAAGCAATATGGAAATATCTTAAATAACAGTTTTATTGTTTTTTTTTAAAATCAGGTATTGTTTAATATTTTTTCATTATTACTTTAAAACTCTTATCTAATTTTGTATACCTCTTTTATTGTTCTTTTTAAAGTATTCAATGCATGAAATAAGGAACTACCTTTTGTTATATCATTTTTTAATATTTAAAATGGTCAGTAGGGCAGAGAACCGGTTGTTAAGTTTTTGAATCCCACCACTGGTATAGATGTGTGGTAATTGGTAAAGGGACTGTGAAAAGTATTGCTGGGTGTTATGAAATGTACTTTTTGTATTATGAAACAGAAGTAAAAATTGCATGCAATTCTTCAATATTTTAAATAGCCATATTGCCCCACTTCTGAGTGCCATAAGTCTAGAACTTAATTAAACTTATAGTTGTAAACATTTTTATTTAAAACTGAGTACAAAAGGAAAGAGTGCGAAAAGTGGATAGTAGAGAGTTTTCAATTTTTCCATACTTGATTTAATAATTCAGGAAGTTTTTTTTATTACCAAAAGCATTTAATTGCCAAGCTAATCTCAACAAGGATAAAGTGCCTTTACCACTCAACAGTGGACCACTTTACCACTTTAAGATGAAAAACGGCATATTGCGAGTTAAAAATACTTTTAGTTTTTAAAAATAAAAATATTTAAAAATCTGGAATATATAGCCCTAGTTTTTATGCATGGTTGAGTATGTATAATATCACACACACTAACATCACAGTAGTCACCCTATTGGGTTACCTGCTTTTTCATTTAAGAAAAAAATGAGCATTTTATCATATCATTAAGTGCAGTAGTTTCCAAAAATATTATTTTATATGGATGCACATGAATGTGTTCAAACCAGTGTTGGGATTCAAATAATTTAACAACCAGTTCTCTGCCCTAATGACCGTTTTAAGTATAAAAAAACAATATACCGAAAGGTAGTTTTTTAGTTCATATATTTAATACTTAAATAAGAACAATAAAAAAGGTACAAAAAACTAGATTGTGTTATAAGAAAGAGTTTTAAAATATTAATGAAAAGATATTAAATAATACCTGACAAAAAACAATTAAACTGTTATTTAAGCTATTTCCATATTACTCCTTGACTGGTGTCCTCACTTGCAATTTTTTGTTTTTACCTATGAATGAAATTAACATTACTATGGGCACTTAGAATACACTGTTGTGCAGATGAACATTAAAAAAGAGTAGGAAATGTAAATTTGCGATTTTCATGTTGGGCAGTAGCCCAGGTACCCACCTTAGAGAGAACGCTGATTACAAGTGCCATTTTAACAACTGGTTCACTGAACTCAATAAATTAGGTATCCATTCTGCCTAACTGATGCAAACTGGCTGAATCCCACCACTGGTTTAGACCAATTTTTTAGGTCAACTATTTTATGTTTTCTCTCAAACCATTAAAATTTTGAATTGAGACATTAATTGTTCAAGCACAAATATTTAAAAATTCAAATGTTTCCTATCTTTCTGCCTTCTCTGACATTTTATAGATGCCATGTACTTTATTCATGATATCTATTTTTTGTGATGTTAACCACAATTTATTTGATTATAAGAAAAAGTAATTAATTTGGTATAAATTATAGGGTAAATAAGCCCAAATTACTCGTAAGAAAATTTGAATTGCATATTATTATTATTATTATTATTATTTTGTATTTTTCTGAGGTGAGAAGTGGGGAGGCAGAGAGACAGACTCCTGCATGTGGCTGACCAAGATCCACCCGGCATGCCCACTAGGGGGTGATGCTCTGCCCATCTGGGGCATTGTTCTATTGCAACTGGAGTCATTCTAGTGCCTGAGATGGAGGCCATGGAGCCATCCTCAGCACCTGAGACAACTTTTGCTCCAGTGGAACCTTGGATGTGGGAGGGGAAGAGAGAGAGAGGAAGGAGAAGGGCAAGGGTGGAGAAGCAGATGGGCACTTCTGTGTCCCTGGCTGGGAATCAAATCTGGGACTTCCACATGCCGGGCCGAGACTCTACTGCTGAGTTGGGTGGCCAGGGCCTGAATTGTATATTATTAAAAAAGATATTTAGTTTATTTAAAATAACCATACATAAGTAAATTACAATAATACAAATGTACTTTGTAATTGTTAAAGAACCATGAGACAGAAAGAGTAAGGGGTAATATCGAAGTAATTCTGGCAAAGTCAGAAGGAGTGAAGAGACCCACATTCCGATGAGCAAGCCCCGAGGTCCAGTTTGGTGGTGTCAGTGCATGAGCTGGGCCCAGAGCTGTTTGTGCCGCCTTCACTGGAGTGATTCTGTGCTATGATTTGAGGTATTGCTTCTGGCCCTGCAGCCGCGGTAAAGAACCTATGAGCCAAGGTAGAGAACCTATAAAAAGTCCTTTTAATAAATTCCTTAAAAAACTTTTCTTTTGTCTTAGTAGGTTTTTGTTGCTTGCAATTATGAACATTTGCTGATAGCATTGTAGAACCCTTCTATCAAATTAGAGCTTACCTATAATATGAAATGTATAAACCCGATAGGCCAGGCATGCTGATTAACTTATTGATGGAGTTGCAGCTAGCTGATGTGAATTTTATGGTGATTTTACGGAAGGAGGTACAATGGTCTGGAATAATGGAAGTTGGCTGCATCTATTGAGCTATATTACTTTGGCCCTGAGTAACTAAGGCCCCTGTTACAGCACTGAAGTGTTAGGAAGATATTACTTTTGCCTGCTTTTTAAGTTTGCTCAGGGAGGGCCTGTTAGCCAGTTGTGTAGACTTCACTAGAATAATCTATAGGCTTCATGCATGGGCCCATCTATTTGTGGAAGGCACAGGGGTTGGAAGTGATGAGGCCTGGTCAGGACCTGATACTGCACAGTTTATTGTAGTCAGCTGACCCAACTAGGTCATACAAGTAGAAAACACAGTCTCATGCTTTTAAAGATAAAGGCTCTGGGCTACAGCATTTAATAGTGAAGCTCAGGTGCAGGCCAGTCTCAGTCTTTAAAAGGAGGTTACATATAGACTATGCTTTCTGTACAACAGGTTACTGAATAATCACAATGTGTAATTGGTTGCACTCTCCACCACAGAGCAAGGGGATCTCTTTTTTGCCAAATGTCCAGAAGGGTTCACCTGCAGTCATGACAGGTGTTTTTATTTCACTTGAAGACTTCTTTGAACAAACCTTGGCATGAATAAGTTCTTGGCATGTAAGCTTAACCTGAAGGGAGTTCCAAGTTGCAGAAAGCCTTTTCTTTGGCTAATAAAATTCCTCCACCTCTTTCATGACCAATCTCCTCCCTGTTTCCAGGAATTTCTTATTTTGAGTGGTCTCAAACTGGCTCACAGCAACATCTGCACACTGTGAAAACTTGATTCTGTACCTTTGAAGATTTTAACTGATACCATATACCCTTTCTTCCTTCTTCCACATTGAACACGTGCCTTCCTCTCAGCTCTGTTCCTCCTTGCTTTTGGTTAGCCTGCAGCTACATTTCTGTGGAATACAGAAGTTAAAAAGATTGAGTAACACTTGAGCTTTGGGACATTTATTTAGAAGTATTTTTATATCTTTTGCTTGTCCATTTGACCACTGTTTCTTCCCTGACCAGTGACTTCCTTTGTTTCCTGCTTCCTCCTTTCTTTGTTCTGCTCATTAACGACCACTCTTCAAGGTGGTGGGAGGATGGTATTCACCTTGTTCTCTTTTGTACATTATAGTGTTTCCAGTTCCATTACATAAAGCACAAACACAAAACTGAATTCTTTATTTTTAATTTTATTTAAAAATTTTATCATCTCACAGTTTCTGTTATTTAAAAAAAAAGTAAAATGATTGAGCAATTAACAATACAAAACTGATAAATCTAATTGACAGCACCCACTCTACAATACCATGCAGTTTTTTTTGTGATTGTTTTTTTTTACAGACATAGAGAGATAGTCAGAGAGAGGGATAGATAGGGACAGACAGACAGGAAGGGAGAGAGATGAGAAGCATCAATCATCAGTTTTTTGTTGCGACATCTTAGTTGTTCATTAATTGCTTTCTCATATGTGCCTTGACCGTGGGCCTTCAGCAGACCGAGTAACCCCTTGTTTGAGCCAGTGACCTTGGGTCCAAGCTGGTGAGCTTTTGCTCAAACCAGATGAGCCTGCGCTCAAACTGGCGACCTTGGGGTCTCGAACCTGGGTTCTCCGCATCCTAGTCCGACGCCCTATCCACTGCGCCACCACCTGGTCAGGCAATACCATGCAGTTTTTAAAATAGTTATGACTTTCTTTTACATTCAGTATATTTTGTATTAGCTTTAAGTGTACAGCATAGTGGCTAGACAATTATATATTTTACAAAGTGTTCTCCCAATATTTCCAGTACGCACTTGTCACCATTCATGGTGATTGCAATATTTTTTACTGTATTTTCATGCTGTACTTTACATCCCCATGTATATTTGTAACTACCAATACATTCTTCTAATCCCTTCATCTTTTTTACCCAGTTCCCCAACTCCTCTCCCCTCTGGCAACCATCAATTTCTGTATCTATGAGTCTGTTTCAGTTTTGTTTATTTCACATGTAAGTGAAATTATATGACATTTGTCTTTCTCTGTTTGACTGATTTTATTTAGCATAATACCCTCTAAGTCCATTCTCGCTCTTGCAAATGGTAAGATTTTATTCTTTTTCTTAAAATTTTTATTTTTTTATTAATTTTACTAGGGTGACATCAATAAATCAAGGTACATATGTTCAAAGAAAACATGTCCAGGTTATCTTGTCAATCAGTTATGTTGCATACCCATCACCCAAAGTCAGATTGTCTTCCGTCACCTTCTATCTAGTTTACTTTGTGCCTCTTCCCCTCCCCCTATCCCCCCCCATAACCACCACACTCTTATCAATGTCTCTTAGTCTCATTTTTATGTCCCACCTACGTATGGGATAATGCAGTTCTTGGTTTTTTCTGATTTGCTTATTTCACTCCGTATAATGTTATCAAGATCCCACCATTTTGTTGTAAATGATCTGATGTCATCATTTCTTATGGCTGAGTAGTATTCCATAGTGTATATGTGCCACATCTTCTTTATCCAGTCTTCTATTGACGGGCTTTTTGGTTGTTTCCATGTCTTGGCCACTGTGAACAATGCTGCAATGAACATGGGGCTGCATGTGTCTTTACGTATCAATGTTTCTGAATTTTTGGGGTATATACCCAGTAGAGGGATTGCTGGGTCATAAGGTAGTTCTATATTCAGTTTTTTGAGGAACCACCATACTTTCTTCCATAATGATTGTACTACTTTACATTCCCACCAACAGTGAATGAGGGTTCCTTTTTCTCCACAGCCTCTCCAACATTTGCTATTACTTGTCTTCTTAATAATAGCTAATCTAACAGGTGTGAGGTGGTATCTCATTGCAGTTTTGATTTGCATTTCTCTATTAACTAATGAAGATGAGCATCTTTTCATATATCTGTTGGCCATTTGTATTTCTTCCTGAGAGAAGTGTCTGTTCATGTCCTCTTCCCATTTTTTTATTGGATTGTTTGTTTGTTTGTTGTAGAATTTTATGAGTTCTTTGTATATTTTGGATATTAGGCCCTTATCTGAGCTGTTGTTTGAAAATATCATTTCCCATTTAGTTGGCTGTCTATTTTGTTGTCAGTTTCTCTTGCTGAGCAAAAACTTCTTCGTCTGATGTAGTCCATTCATTAATTTTTGCCTTCACTTCCCTTGCCTTTGGAGTCAAATTCATAAAATGTTCTTTAAAACCAAGACATAGGTACTCAGACATGAGTTGAGTACCTATGTCTTCTTCTATGTACTTTATTGTTTTCGGTCTTATATTTAGGTCTTTGATCCATTTTGAATTAATTTTAGTACAAGGGGACAAACTGTAGTCGAGTTTCCTTCTTTTGCATGTGGCTTTCCAGTTTTTCCAGCACCATTTGTTGAAGAGGCTTTCTTTTCTCCATTGTGTGTTGTTGACCCCTTTATCAAAAATTATTTGACCATATATATGTGGATTTATTTCTGAACTTTCTATTCTGTTCCATTGGTCTGAGTGTCTATTTTTCTGCCAATACCATGCTGTTTTGATTGTCGTGGCCCTATAATATAGTTTGAAGTCAGGTATTGTAATGCCCCCAGCTTCATTCTTTTTCTTTAGGATTGCTTTGGCTACTCGGGGTTTTTTATAGTTCCATATAAATCTGATGATTTTTTGTTCCATTTCTTTAAAAAATGTTATTGGAATTTTGATGGGAATTGCATTAAATTTGTATATTGCTTTGGGTAATATGGCCATCTTGATTATATTTATTCTTCCTATCCAAGAGCAAGGAATATTCTTCCATCTCATTGTATCTTTTTCGATTTCCCTTAACAATGCTTTGTATTTTTCATTATATAGGTCCTTTACATTCTTTGTTATGTTTATTCCTAAGTATTTTATTTTTTTTGTTGTTGGAATCATGAAGGGGATTTTTTTTTTTGAGTTCGTTCTCAATTGTTTCATGTTGGCATATAGAAAGGTTATGACTTTTGTATGTTAATTTTGTATTCTGCGACCTTAGTGTATTGGCTCATTGTTTCTAGCAGTCTTTTTGTAGATTCTTTGGGGTTTTCGATGTATAGGATCATATCATCTGCAAAAAGTGATACCTTTACTTCTTCTTTGCCGATATAGATGCCTTTTATTTCTTTGTCTTGTCTGATTGCTCTGGCTAGAACCTCTAGCACCACATTAAATAAAAGTGGAGAGAGTGGACAACCTTGTCTTGTTCCTGATTTAAGGGGGAAAGCCTTCAGTTTTGTGCCATCTAATATGATGTTAGCTGATGGTTTATCATATATGGCCTTTATCATGTTGAGATATTTTCCTTCTATACCCATTTTGTTGAGAATCTTAAACATAAAATTGTGTTGTATTTTATTAAATGCCTTTTCTGCATCTATTGATAAGATCATGTGGTTTTTGTTCTTTGTTTTGTTGGTATGGTGTATTACGTTAACTGTTTTACATATGTTGAACCATCCTTGAGATTCTGGGATGAATCCCACTTGATCATGATGTATTATTTTTAAATATGTTTTTGTATTTGATTTGCTAGTATTTTATATAGTATTTTAGCATCTGTATTCATTAGAGATATTGGTCTGTAGTTTTCTTAATTTGTGCTGTTCTTTCCTGGTTTCGGTATGAGGGTTATTTTGGCCTCATAAAATGTGTTTGGAAGTTTTGCTTCTTCTTCAATTTTTTGGAAGACTTTGAGTAGAATAGGAACCATGAGCCCTGGCCGGTTGGCTCAGCGGTAGAGCATCGGCCTAGCGTGCGGAGGACCCAGGTTCGATTCCCGGCCAGGGCACATAGGAGAAGCGCCCATTTGCTTCTCCACCCCTCCGCCGCGCTTTCCTCTCTGTCTCTCTCTTCCCCTCCCGCAGCCAAGGCTCCATTGGAGCAACGATGGCCCGGGCGCTGGGGTTGGCTCTGTGGCCTCTGCCTCAGGCGCTAGAGTGGCTCTGGTCGCAATATGGCGACGCCCAGGATGGGCAGAGCATCGCCCCCTGGGGGGCAGAGCACCGCCCATGGTGGGCGTGCCGGGTGGATCCCGGTCGGGCGCATGCGGGAGTCTGTCTGACTGTCTCTCCCTGTTTCCAGCTTCAGAAAAATGAAAAAAAAAAAAAAAAAAAAAAAAAAAAAAAAAAAAAAAAAAAGAATAGGAACCATGTCTTCTTTGAATGTTTGATAGAATTCACTAGTGTAACTATCTGGGCCTGGACTTTTATTTTTGGGGAGGTTTTTAATAGTTTTTCTCTATTTCTTCCCTACTAATTGGTATGTTTAGGCTTTCTGCTTCTTGACTCAGTCTAAGAAGGTTGTATTGTTCTAGGAATTTATCCATTCTTCTAGAATGTTGAATTTAGTGGCATAAAGTTTTTCATAGTATTCTACAATAATTCTTTGTATATCTATGATATCCATGGTGATTTCTCCTCTTTCATTTTGGATTTTGTTTATATAAGTCCTTTCTCTTTTTTCCTTGGTGAGTCTTGCCAAGGGTTTGTCAATTTTGTTGATCTTTTCAAAGAACCAGCTCCTTGTTCTATTCATTTTTTCTATACTTTTTCTGTTCTCTATTTCATTTATTTCTGCTCTGATTTTTATTATCTCCTTTCTTCGGCTGGTTTTGGGTTGTCTTTTTTCTTCTTTTTCCAGTTCCTTAAGGTGTGAAGTTCACTTGGGCTCTCTCTATTTGTTCATATATGCCTGCAGTGATATGAACTTCCCTCTTATCACTGTTTTTGCTGCATCCCATAGATTCTGATATGTCGTATTGTGATTTTCATTTGTCTGTATATATCTTTTGATCTCTGCATTTATTTCTTCTTTGACCCATTCATTTTTTAAAAGTATGTTGTTTAGTTTTCACATTTTTGAGGGATTTTTTCCTCTTTTTTGCAGTTGAATTCTAGTTTCAAGTCTTCATGATCAGAAAATATGCTTGGTACAACTTTGATTTTTCTGAATTTGCTGATGTTGTTTTTGTGGCCCAACATATGGTCAATTCTTGAGAATGGTCCATGTACACTGGAGAGAAATGTATACTCTGTCACTTTGGGATAAAATGTCCTGTAGATGTCTATCATATCCAGGTGCTCTAGTGTTTTGTTTAAGGCCAATATATCTTTATTGATTCTCTGTTTGGTTGACCGATCTAGGGCCATCAGTGGTGTATTGAGGTCTTCAAATATGATTGTATTTTTGTTAGTTTTTGTTTTAAGGTCAATAAGTAGCTGTCTTATATATTTTGGTGCTCCTTGGTTTGGTGCATATATATTAAGAATTGTTATGTCTTCTTGATTCAGCGTCCCCTTAATCATTAAGAAATGACCATTTTTGTCTCTGAGTACTTTTGCTGTCTTGTAGTCAGCATTATCAGATATGAGTATTGCTACGCCTGCTTTTTTTTGAATGTTATTTGCTTGGAGTATTGTCTTCCAGCCTTTCACTTTGAATTTGTTTTTATCCTTGTTGCTTAGATGAGTTTCTTTTAGGCAGCATACAGTTGGATTTTCTTTTTTAATCCATTGTGCTACTCTGTGCCTTTTTATTGGCAAGTTTAATCTGTTTACATTTAGTGTAATTATTGACACTTCTGGGTTTTCTATTGCCATTTTGTAAATTGCTTTCTGTTAGTTTTGTGTCTTGTTTGATTCTTCTCTTTTGTTTTTCTATTTTTTGTTTTTGTTTGGTTGTATTTCATACATCTTTTCTTTGTTGCTATCTTTTTAAAATCATGTGCTTCTGTGGTGGTTATTTCAATGGTGGTTATCCTGTTCATTGTAGTGCACTATTTTGTGAGTACTTTTGCACTCCATCGTCCTTTGTTATTGTCTATCTCCGTCCTCTCCATCCCCCTTTTTTTATAGTTGTCACAGTTTAAATTTGGTTTTATTGTGTTCTTTTTGGAGCTTTTACTTGTGGTTTTGTTTTGTTTTGTTCTTTGTATCTGGTTAGAAACACCCCTTTAGTAATTCCTGGAGTGGGGGTTTTCTGATGACAAATTCCCTCATCTTTTCTGTATCTGTGAATGTTTTTATTTCTCCCTTTTATTTGAAGGATAGCTTTGATGGGTATAGTATTCTTGGCTGAAAGTTCTTCTCTTTCAGGACTTTAAATATTGGGGTCCACTCTCTTCTACCTTGTAGAGTTTCTGTTGAGAAATCTTATGATAATCTAATGGGCCTTCCTTTATATGTTGCATTCTTCTTTTCCCTGGCTGCCTTGAGAATTTTTTCTTTGCCGTTGGTTTGTGCCAATTTCATTATGATGTGCCTTGGAATAGGTTTGTTGGGGTTAAGAAAACTCAGAGTTCTGTTTGCTTCTTGAATTTGAGGCTTTAGTTCTTTCCACAGGCTTGGGAAGTTCTCATCTATTATTTGTTTGAATATGTTCTCCATTCCATTTTCTCTCTCTTCTTCCTCTGTTATACCTATTATTCTTATGTTATTCTTTTTGATGGAATCAGACAATTCCTGTAGGGTTTTCTAATTTTTTTTTTAAATTTTTGAGTCTCTTTCTTCTTCTCTCTGTTGTGCCTCAAGTTGCTTGTCTTCTATTTTACTAATCCTACCTCCTATCTGGCCTGTTCTGATTAGCTAAGCTTGTTACCTCGGTTTTCAGCTCGTGAATTGAGTTTTTCATCTCTGTTTGATGTGTTTTTTTGTTTTTTTTTGTATTTTTCCGAAGCTGGAAACGGGGAGAGACAGTCAGACAAACTCCCGCATGCGCCCGACCGGGATCCACCCAGCACGCCCACCAGGGGCAACGCTCTGCCCACCAGGGGGCGATGCTCTGCTCCTCCAGGGCGTCGCTCTGTCACGAACAGAGCCACTCTAGTGCCTGGGGCAGAGGCCAAGGAGCCATCCCCAGCACCCGGGCCATCCCTGCTCCAATGGAGCCTCGCTGCAGGAGGGGAAGAGAGAGGCAAAGAGGAAGGAGAGGGGGAGGGGTGGAGAAGCAGATGGGGGCCTCTCCTGTGTGCCCTGGCCAGGAATCGAACCCGGGACCCCTGCATGCCAGGCCGACGCTCTACCACCGAGCCAACCGGCCAGGGCTGTTTGATTTGTTTTTATAATTTCAATTTCCTTGGTAATATATTCTTTGTGTTCATTGAGTTGTTTTCTGAGCTCCCTAAATTGCCTTTCTGTGTTTTCTTTTATATCTCTGAGTATTTTTAGGATTTCTATTTTAAATTCTCTGTCATTTAGCTCCAAGGTTTCCAATATATTAAATTTTTTCTCCATAGATTTTTCCTTATCTATCTGTGCTACCTCTCTGTCTTTTGTATCCATGATATTTGACTTCCTTTTCCTTAATGGCATCTGAGGGTCGTTTTGTTTATAGTACTTCGCGTTTAGTGTGGAACTTCTGGTGGCCCTAAGGATAGATTTTTCTGTCTCTGATTGAAGATCTTGTTGAATGTTTGGGGAGATTTATTGGTATTGCTCCTTTTGGCACCATTTCTCTGACATCACTCTGGATATTTTATTCTTTTTTGTGATGTAGTAATATTTCATTGTATATATGTACTACCCTTTTTTTTTATTCACTTTTCTATTGATGGGCACTTGCGTTGCTTCTATATTTTCAGTATTATAAATAATGTTGCAATGAACATAGGGGTGTATATGTTTTTTAGTACTGGTGTTGTGAGTTTCTTCTGCTACATACCCATAAGTGAAATTGCCAGGTTATATTATGATTCCTTTTCTAAATTTTTTTGAGAAACTTCCAAACTATTTATTATAGTGACTGTGCCAATCTGCATTCCCACCAACAGCACATGAGGGTTTCCTTTTCTCCATACACTCGTCAACACTTATTTGTGAATTTTTTGATGATAACCATTCTGACAGGTGTGAGGTGTTACCTTATCATGGTTTTAATTTGCATTTCTCTGGTGATTAGTGGTGTTGAGCATCTTTTCCTATGTCTATTTTCCATCTATATGTTCTCTTTGAAAAAGTATTTATTCAGGTACTTTGCTCATTTTAAAATTTGGATTGTTCACTTTTTTGGTATTTAGTTGTATGTGGTTTTTTATTTTTATTTTATTTTTGTTTTGTTATTATGTGAGAAGCAGGGAGGCAGAGACATACTCCTACATCGACTGGGATCCATCCACCTGGCCAGCCTACCAGGTGGTGATGCTTTGCCTACCTGGGGCACTGCTCTGTTGCTTGCAACCCTGCCATTTTAACACTGTGGTGGAGGCCATGGAGCCATCCTCAGTGCCTTGGGCTATCTCACTCAAACCGCTTGGGCCATGGCTGCAGGAGAGAAAGAGAGAGGAGGGAAGGGTAGAGAAGCAAATGGTTGCTTCTTCTGTGTGCCTTGACCTAGAGTTTAACCTGAGACTTGCACATGCTGGCTGAGGCTCTATTGCTGAGCCAACCAGCCAGGGCTGTATGTGTTTTTTATAAATTTTGGATATTAAACTGATAAGAACAGATACTACACTTGATCTTAGCCAAAAGGCCGAGAAGTGATAATAATCTTTTAAATTTATTGAGATTTGTTTTGTGTCCTAATGTTGTTTAGCCTGGAAAATGTTCTGTGTGCACTTGAAAAGAACATATATTCTGCTGGTTTGGGGTGAAATGCTCTAAAAATATTAGCTAAATCTGTCATCAAGTCTAATGTGTCATTTAAGGCCTCAGTTTCTTTGTTGATTTTCTGTGTGGAATATCTATGTAAATGAGGTGTTAAAGTCCTCTACTATTACTGTATTACTGTAGATCTCTTCCTTTATGTCCATTAATATTTTCTGTACATATTTAGTTGCTCCTATGTTTGTTGTATAAATGTTTATGAGAGCTATATCCTCTTTTTGGATTGATTCTTTTATTATGTAATGCAAGAATAATTCTTATTTATTTATTTATTTATTTTAGGTGAGAGGAGGAGAAATAGTGAGGCAAACTCCTGCATGCACCCTAATGGAAATATACCTGGCAACCCATCAGGGGCTGATGCTTGATTACTGAGCTATTTTTTAGCACCTGAGGCTGCTGTGCTCTAATAGAGCTACCCTCAGTGCCTGGGGCCATGCTTAATCAATTGTGTCACTGGCTGTGGGAGGGGAAGAGGAAGAGAAGGGAAAGAGGGAAGGGGGAGAAGCAGATGGTTGCTTCTCCTGTGTGCCCTGACTGGGAATCAAACCCAGTATATCTATACACTGGGCCGATGCTCTATTCACTGAACCACCGACCAGGGTCTGCAAGATAACACTTTTTTTTCTTTTTTTTTTGTGTGGCAGAGATAGAGAGAGTCAGAGAGAGGGACAAATAGGAACAGACAGACAGGAAGGGAGAGAGATGAGAAACATCAGTTCTTCATTGCGGCTCCTTAGTTGTTCATTGATTAATTTCTCATATGTGCCTTGACCAGGGGGCTACAGCAGACCAAGTGACCCCTTGCTCAAGCCAGTGACCTTGGGCTCAAGCTGGTGACCTCGGGGTCTCGAACCTGAGTCCTCCCCATCCCAATCCGATGCTCTATCCACTGTGCCACCGCCTGGTCAGGCAAGATAAAATTCTTAATAGATATATTTATAACTGTGAACAGCACAGTGATCTCAGTTCAACTTTTGTCCGATGGAAGTTTACTGATAAGTCATGAAATATCTTGGGTGGAAGGTAACTTTTTTGAGGGCTATCCCATAACTCAAGGCAGATGCTTATCTACTTCATTCCACACAGATTCTTTGCCAATGGAAAGTTTACAACTTCTCTTTTTATATCTTAATGATGCCTCTTAAGAAATTCTGCTTTCTGTTTAAATGCACATGAACTGATAGAGTGTCAAGTCCCTTATTCTTAATTTCAGTGAATATTTGACACTGAAATACAGTGGGAATTCCAAATTTAACATCCAGGTCCTATTTCAGTCGTTGGGTTATTGAAATTTTCTCATGCTTACTTTGAATAAACTCTGTTCTGAACCTTAATATTAAGCTGGCCTTAAAACTGGCCAAACTATAGAGATTTTTATGCTGGGTGCAATGACTGGGATTTAATTTGTATAATTTGGCCTCAGTAAATATCCCTAAAGCTGGGCTAGAATTTGAGTAAATCCTGGGAATGAAAAAACATCTTCTTTTCCTTAAAATTATTTTTGGTATTTGATTATGATGAAAATCCTTTTCCCCCTCTGCATTAAGGGAAAGGAGAATAACTAGATAATAGTTTCTTTTTAATAGTTGTTGATATGTAGAGTGGGTGAAATAAAATTGGAAACGTAAGTGATATGGAACTCTTATTGTCCATGAGCACAAAAGTCATTGCATGCAGGGCCAAATCTAGGTAAATTCTGAGGAGACATATGTACTTTTATTTTTTTTAAATCGCCATATCTGTGTCCTATTCTATGGAAATTAGTATTCTCTAATAATAATCCCCATACTTTGCATGTACCCAGCACTCTTATATGTTCTTCTTATTCTCCCTTTTAAATATCTGAACTAAGGAGGAGATGAAAAATGCACTCATACTGCATTAACACCACCAGGACTATTCATACCAAGGTTCTCTGAGTAAAATCAAATGTGAAACTTTATGTGGAATTTCAATCAATTGGTATGTGAAATAGAGTCCTATGTAGTGTACTCTACTCCATATAAATTATGCAATATAATAATTTGGACCATAGTTTATGACTAAAATTAATTATATTGAATAGCTCTTATGTGATGACAGAGCAGAACGTTTGAAATAAAGGTTGTTTTGGAAAAACCAAGACAAAAGATTATCATACACTAGAGAAGTCACCCCTTGTATCTTCATACATTCTTTTTCTGTATTAATTCTGAGTCTATATCCTGACCCTCTTTGATTTTTTTTTCTTTCTTTAATTAGCTGTTAGTTAACCATGAATTTAGACTAATAATATCAACTCTGGAAGTTGGTCAAACATGAGTTACATTGATGAGAGAGCTAACACATTGTTACAAAATCTTAGAAAGTCACTTTTACTGAAGTAATATTTATAGGGTTTGTGTAAGTAGACTTCAGAATATAATTATTGAATTTATTTGAAAATTATTTCCAATAAATACAATAAAACCCTCATTCATTGTGATTTTTCTTATGGGCTGCCTTCTGATGTGGAGGTGCATGGGAGAGAAGAGGAGTGAGGTCAGTGTTCACGTCTAGCCTGGAACAATCACAGCTTTTCTTAGGTGTTTATGTAAGTGACCATTTATAAAATAATTTTAGAAGAAATATGATAAAATAAGTCTGTTGAAATGTGACCTTTTCAAAACAAATTTTGAGGCAAGAATCCTTTTCCTAGATTAGAGAGTTGGGGTTATTTTTTGACACATTCTGTTCTTCTCTAACATTTAACCCAGCTTTTTATTATGCAATACTTTTTTCTTCCCATGGAAAAAAAATCTATGTCCACATAAATGGTAAGTATATGATAATTATTCTTTTATAAGACTACTCTAATATACTGTCTTTGAGAATAAGAAAAACAAGTCTTCAATGCCTTTCCCAATAGTTGGCCCAGGCTAGATACTCTGTAAATATTGGTTTAACAAAGAGAAGAAAAAGCAAATGAAAGGCCAAATTTGAATGATAGACAGAGATATTTTGCTTTGAAAAGGAGCAGAAAATTATGGTTGAAAATGACACCTACCTTAAAGCCCTTTATGAAATAACTTTCCACTTCTAAAATAGTTTAAAAAATAAAAATGTGGTAAAAATCAAAATACAATCCAAATGTAATTCTTAGAGACCACCTACCACAGATTCTTGGAGAAATCCCAAGACAATATATGTAGATTGTCAATATCTAGACTGATAAGAACACAAGTATGCATCTATCCTAGTTGTATTTTGCCTAATGTAACAAATCAAACCCTACATACCTGAATAATAAAAGACATCTCCCTTATTTATAGTCTCAGATTTTGACCCAGATGGTGAACACTGTAGAAAATCAAGTAAGTGATTCTTCAACTTATGTTTTTGGAGGAGCATGATACTGTTTTCTACTTTCATTTGCTCTTCATATTACAAAAAAATACAAGCTCATTACTATGATGAGTGACTGCAGAAGATGTCAAATCTCCAGAAGACTATCAGAAACCTCCTGACCAGTGAAAACTCTGTTTATTTGACCTAATACAATAAAGGAGACACTACCTTTGTTGTCTTAACAGAATATCAGAAGAGGGAGGTCAGGGAAGAATATTTATTGGGTTTTACTATTTGGGCTCAAGTGGCTTAAGCTGGTCTTTCAAAGAGGGGAACATATTAGGATTGAGCAAAGTTTGTGACATAATAGTTAGGACTGGTAGGTGCAATGGGGGGTCTTGAGTGGGTCTTAGTATACAAACTGTTTGCCTAGGTTTTTCTTTCTTTTTAAAATAAGTCAGATTTCCATAATTTATTGAAGCAATTAGTGAAATCATTTATTCATTTAAATTCTTATCTTCTTCTAACAATGTCCTAGAATAAATAGTTAAGTCATGTCAATACAGGTGACCTGATTTCTCCATCCTGAGAATTAAGCCCAGCAGACACATGTATGGTCTCAGCATTCAAAGATTAGGAAGCAGGCAGAGAATGGTAAGTTATCATTGCATTCTGGTATATTAAAAACCAAGGTAGATGGGTTAGAAATAGGAAAAATCCTGGTTTTAGTAGATGCTGTGTACTACACATGCATACCGTCTGTTAGGAATATCAGACATCTAGGGCGTGGGATTTGAAGATGATCTCATGCAGGTTTAACTGTACTACATGAAGGCCTCAAAGACCCTGGGAATTGGATTAGAAACTGCACATGTTAACCTGCTTCTCCACAGTGAGTTTCAGATGGAATTTTGACTGGCATCCAATTGCAGTATAAACCAGGCCAAGGAACTGCTATTTCCCTAGTCTTTTGGAAACATCAGTTCTTTATAGGGATCTCCATTTTGGAGGGTAAGTACACAGAACAAAACTTACAGAGGGCCAATGGAAATACAATAGGAGAGTGGAAAAAGAACACCATTTGTAGCATACTGCTCAAAATGATTTACCTTGGAAGTAGAGAAAAGTTTTATATGGTCCTTGGCATCCTTTGTAGGGTGCACATTGACCTGACCACTATGAAAAAGGAGGAGAAAATTATAGGTATTGAGTTCAGATAAAAGGAAAAAAGTGTAAATAAAGATACAAGAAATTAAAAAAGAGGAAAATAATTAAAATTAGTAGCTAATTATAATTATTTTACAAGTTGAATTTGTTAGAAAATAAACAAAGTTTTGAATCACAGGATTTGAGACTTTAGACGCAATTTTTATATTACACATGTCAAGCAGAGATAAGGGGCTCGGTTTCAAACACTGCAGCTAACATAGTAGTGTACAACAAAACTAGTAGAAACAAAAATATAGCTTTGGGAAGGAAAACTAAAAATTACATTTTTTGTCACCAGTTTTTGAATTACCACAATCACATGAAAACCACATATCATGATTATCAATATTCATAAAAGCATTTAGAAGTTTACAAAGCAGATGTCTAAAAATAGACTTTATGTTAAATAAAGAATTTAATAGCAATATAATTCTTATTTCTTTACATTGCATTGTAGAAAAACACAACAGCAAATAATATTAGTAACACTATAGCATAATTACAAATTGGTCTCTGGGTGATAAGTATTCTATAGCCTCTAGCTTTTCTCACCAGTATAGAGAAGATATGTACAACATATTACTGGAGTGAAAAAAAAAATTCCCTCAGAAATAGGTGATTGGCTTCACAATTTTTAATTTTTTTAAATACCGCTGATTCTCTTTTAAAAAGGAGACTCACATTTTTTATTTCATGTCTTTTTCAAAATGAGAGCTCTACAACCTCCAATTTAGATAAAATTTGCAACTAGATTTCAGCAAAACTAATTGAGTTAGAAAGAACTAGTTAACATCAAGTTAAATATAAATAATTTCATAAGCATAATTACAAAATTCAGGAGAACATTACTGGATAAGAAATTAGGCTGCCTTGTGGAATCTCACTGTCCCAATTTACAATGAAATAAATAACAATAAGAAAGTGAAAACTAGGAAAAAAACCCAAAGCAGCAATCAAAACCAGAAAGGGAAAAAGTCAGGCTTCAAAGAGTTACAGTTAAAGAAAGAAACATGATCCTGAAATGGCAGGATTTCTAAACCCACAACAGTCCTCAGGAGCCACTCTGACGAGTCCACAAAATTCTGAGAATTCTGTCTAATATTCCTCAGTCGGGAGAAAAGCAAACTGAGAGGGTCAGCTTAAAGTTTTAGTGATAAGCTTTAAAATGAAAAATAGGAACCCAATTTTATTGTTATATTTTATTGCAGATTTCTTTCTCTTGTGATTATTTATTCTCTAGAAAATAGCTTTTGTTTGGTATACCCTCTCATACAAACAACTAGAATATGCAGATTATAATTGTGATTATTATTATATAATTATTAATCTGTTTTGAATAATAAAGAGCAAAAGGTTAATATTTCTTCCATATAATTGAGGGAGCTGGTTCATACTGGGGTCTATGGTACTCTTATCTTTCTCTAGTTTGTTGATTTCCATTTAGGAGTGAGTGTCACTTCTGGAGATTGAAAAAATATCCTTTTCTTCCTTCTTCTATCCTTTCATTAACTGGAGTTGGGAACTCTACATATATAATATTTTTAAATTTCCACAAATGATTCTGATATGTATACCCTGTTGAATTCCTTTAATATGATATTGTTCTCTGAAAAAGTAGAGTCCACTATATAGATCTTTATGTCCAAAGAAGACATACAAATGGCCAACGAATACATGAAAAGATGTTCAACTTGACCTGTCGTTAAGGAAATGTAAATGAAAACTTCAATGGTATATCACCTCATACGACTATTATTAAAGACAAGAAATAACAAGTGTTGTTAAGGATGTGGAGGAAATAGAGCCTTGTGTACAGCTGATGGAAATATAACTTGGTGCAGCCACTATGGAAACAGTACAATGGTTCCTCAAAAAATTAAAAATAGAACTACTGTATGACCCAGCAATCTCACTTCTGTGTATTTACCTGAAGAAAATAAAAACTAACTCAGAGAGACATCCACGCCCCCAAGAGCAGCATATTTATATTCTGCAGCACTATATTTAATATCCAAGACATGTCCATTAATATATGAATAGATAAAGAATTTGTGAGATATATCTGCCTATTATCTATCTATCTATCTATCTATCTATCTATCTATCTATCTATCTATCTATCTATCTATCCACCCATCCATCTATCATCTGTCATCTATTTATCATCATCTATCCACCCATCCAAGAAAATATTACTTGGCCAAAAAATGAGGGAGTCTTACCATTTGACAACAAGGATGGACCTTGAAGGCATTATGCTAAGGAAAATAAATCAGACAGAGAAAGGCCAATACTGTGTGATCTCACTTATATATATATGGAATCTACAGAAACCAAAAAACAAAACAAAAAAATAAGCTGCAACTAAACCCCCCCAAACTTGTAAAAAAAAAAGAGATTAGATTTATAGTTACCAGAGGTGGAAGGAATAGGGCGGGGGAATTGAAAGAAGGTGGTGAACAGTACAAACTGCCAGTTATAAGATACGTAAATACTAGGGATATAATGTACAACATGATGACTAGAACTAACACTGTTATATATGAGAAAGTTATTAAGAGAGTACATTCTGAGTTTTCATCACAAAGAGAATTTTTTTCTTTTTTTTCATTGTATCTATATTAGAAGATGGATGTTAACTGAACCTATTGTGGTAATCATTTCATAGTATATGTAAATCAAACCATTATGCCATATTCCTTAAATTTATACAGTGACATATCTCAATTATGTCTTGATAAAACTGAAAAACTAAACTAAAATAATTATTCCATGGTTGAATGTTTGGGTTAAACAATGTAAAAAAAAGTTTTGTTTTTTTTTCAAATTTATACACAAATTTTAATATACTAATGTGATTGTGAAATTTCAAACAGGACCATTTTATAAGGAAAGTCTGGAAACAATGAACAAAGGGGCTTTGCTGGATTTTTTATGAAGAAGTATTTCAGTGCAGTCCAAACATTTTATCCTCAGGTTCAACAGGAAGATTGTAATCTATTAAATCTGGCTACAATATGCCAGATCACATTACATCAGAGTAGCAAATGAATAGTTACTTCGTGATTTTGCTAAAAAAAGGCTTGAAAGGACATGTGCATTATTATTTTTAGTGCACATTTGTTTATTGTTTCGTTCCCCAATATTCCTTTCCTTTTGTAGTGGAACCTGGATTCCTTGTGGGGAATAATGCTCATATGTAGCTCAATGTGAAGTGATTCCCAGTTTTCCAAAGGGGGTCAAATTCTTCTACTTGTCTTGGGTATATTCAGTGTGTCAGCAGAGACCCACACTGTGCCAATGGACACTTATTCACAGGACTTCAGAAAATGTAGGGGACAGCTACAGTTCTGATTATCTCAGGGATATCCGAAGCTCCTAAAAAACTTATTGTATAACCACCACCATGGTAGAAATTTGAATAAGAGTACTATTAGTAAAAATTTTCACAATTATTTTTCTGAGATAAAGAGGTGGTTTCTTATTGATGTCATGGATGCAACTGGAAAAGTTGAGTGATTCCCACTAGTATGTTTTGTTCTTCTTTCTTGTCTGTCCCAGGTTGAAAACTGAGTCAACATAATTAATGGTTGAAAGAGCACAAACTTAAAAATGTGTAAAAAGAGAATATTAAAACACTGAACACTTGCCAAAACCTTATTTAGTGCAATAAACATTTATCCAGCACCTATACTCTGTGCTAGGCACTCACTCTGTCACATAAATTATTTAAAACTGAAGGATTTTTTATTTTTAATTTTATTTATTTTTTAAAATTTATTGATTGACTTTAGAGAAAGGAGGGAAAAGAGAGAGAGAGAGAGAGGGAAACATTGATCTGTTCCTGTATGTTCCCTAACTGAGGATCGAACCTGCAACCTTTGTGTATTGGGGGTTGACGTTGTAACCAACCGAGCTATCCAGCTAAGGCAAGGATTTTTTTATTTTTTAAAACAATCTATCTGACTCACTTAATTACCAGGTAAGAAATTGTGCCACAAGAGATGAAATATTTTCTGCAAATTCGCAAAGCTGGTTAGTGAATAGCCAGGACTCAAACTCAGTCCCACTGATGCCTGACTCAGGGCTGCTTCCTCTGTTCCCATTCGGCTCTCCCTGGAGGGCTGCTCTGACCAGGGTTTCTGTTCTCAGTGTGCAGTGGGAGCAAAGGAGAAGCAGGGACCAGACGGAAGGGAAGAAGGACTTGCCAGGGAGGGCTATCATACATTCTTCTGAATTTTTAAATCTCTTCTTTGGGAGGCTTATGAATATATATCATGGTCCATCTCTGAGACTCTGTTCTAGTTGTAGGTATCTGGTTTGGTTGTACCCAAGTTCAGCAAATGAGAGCATTGATGTTGGACTTAAGAGTGTAAACCCTGCTGTCAGACTTTAGGAAGTCCATGACCGTCACTGAATCTATTTGTAAAAGAAGCAGTTAAGTCAAAATGCAGGAGGATGCTGTGGGGACAAAACCAGTGTGGCTGGACTGCCTGAGTTCAAATTCAGATTCTGTCACTTCCTTAACTCTTTGTGCCTCAGTGTCTGTCGTAAAATGAGGGTAATAAAAATGTCCAGCTTTGCCTGACCAGGCAGTGGCACAGTGGATAGAGCTTCGGACTGGGATGCGGAGGACCCAGGTTCGAGACCCCGAAGTCACCAGCTTGAGCGCGGGTTCATCTGGTTTGAGCAAAGCTCACCAGCTTGGACCTAAGGTCGCTGGCTTGCACAAGGGGTTACTCGGTCTGCTGAAGGCCCACGGTCAAGGCACATATGAGAAAGCAATCAATGAACAACTAAGGTGTTGCAACGCGCAGCAAAAAACTAATGATTGATGCTTCTCATCTCTCTGTTCCTGTCTGTCTGTCCCTGTCTATCCCTCTCTCTGACTGTCTCTGTAAAAAAAAAAAAAGTGTCCAGCTTGTTTGATTTTTCTGAGAACTAATGAGTAATGACTACTAAGCTATTAGTATAATATAAATGTTGGCTCTTATTATTATTTGATGCTTGCTAAAGTCTCTTTAAGCTAAAAAATGTTTATAATTCAGTCCTATACAAATGTGTTAGAAGTACTGGCTACTATATAAGAAAAAGCAGAACAAGTACACTCGCAAAGTGTGAGTGTTGATTCAGTGTATGTAAGCATCTTTCCTGAGTGTCCATTCTGTATCTGGGTTGGCTCTAAATGGATTAGGTGTTTAAATTTAAGTAACATTGTCCTTTGATTAATGATGCTCATCCCCCCCCCCCCTTTCTTCACTGTTAAAAAGGTTTGTGAAAGGACAGAAATATGAAAAAATTAGATCTATGTTCTCAAATCCAAGCAGAAATATCAGGAAAGTGTTAGAGTCAAGGGAGAGATCAGTAACCTCTAGGGGAATCTGAGAAGGCTTCTCACGATAGCATGTCTTTCTTACGCAAATTACCTTCTTTTCCCATGGAAAAAATGAGACAGATGCAGCTGCCTGACGCAGATGGGGTTTTAAGAACATGTATGTTGTCTTAGATAGCATAACGTAAACATAGATTCAGCCTGAATTCCATTCCCTAATCTGGATTAGAAATCAGTAAATGTTGAATAACATAATTTTCTCAGCTCTGTGCTAGTTAGTCTCTGCTGGCTGAGCTGGCACATTCAACCACGTTGATGAAAATTAGTTATATTGTACCCACGGACTGTGCCAGGGATGTGGAGTGATTTACTGGGATTACTGGAGACGGTTCTGTTTTGGACTAATAATGGGCTCCTGAATTATTGGGCTTTCTTTAAGTGAAAGCTTATTTTGTTTTCAATTTTAGCTGTAGTATTTCCTTTGTCCAGAACCAAGTGTCCCTCCATGATGTTCAGAAATTTTTTAAGTAACTTTGAAAGACTCCGACATAACACTTGAACTAAGCTTGAGTCACGAGACTGTGGTACCACCCTGCGCTGTTTTTGTTGCCCCTGAGGCTGTTGGCAGCACCCGTTCTGATATGAACACCATTTGTAGTTTGCCTACGCTTTTAATGAAACCCTTTTGCTGGAATCAGCATTGCTCCTTCCAAGTTGCTGCTTGCCCAAGAAGTCAATGCCCATAAGTGCCACCATATGAACAAATCTCTTGCAAAACTTCTGTCTCTGGTTTTGCTCACAGATGCTAATGAAGAGATATTCTCCCTAAAAACACAGGTTATTCAGGCTAAGCCACATTTTTACCCAAGTTGAAGCTTGTTTTAGAAAAAACATTTTAAAGTTACTTTCAGCAAATACTGGAAAAAAATGTTTATGTAAATAAAAGTGGTGAGATAGTTTTAACAAAAAAAATCAGACACGTTTTCCTTGAATAATATCTCTGCTTTCTTTTTTCTTGAAACAACACCACTACTACAGTCATGAGCTGCTTAACACCAGGGATATAGTCTGAGGCATGTGATTTGTTATGCAAACATAGAATGTATGCACATAAAACCTAGATGGTATAGCCTACTAAATGCCTAGGTTACATGGTGCAGCCTATGGCTTCTAAGCTTCAGACCTGGAGAGCATGTTACTGTATAAAATAGCATGAGATAAAATCAAAGCACAAGACAAATTGATACATTAAAGATGTGCAGTAAATGTGAAATATATGAGGCTGCTGCTGGCATACCATGGCATACTGCTTTACAGAAAACTATTTTTTAATAAGTAAAAAAGTATATTCTAAAATAATACTTAAAAGTATAGTATAGTAAGCACACAAACCAGTAACATAGTTGTTTATTATCATGATCAGGTATTGTGACTGTACATACTTATACTTGCTACACTCTTACAAGACTGCAAGTGCAGGAGGTTTGTTTACATTAGCATCACCACAAACACATGAATTTATGATGGCTATGATATCATTATACAATAGAAATTTTCAGCTCCATTATAATTATATGGGACCACTGTTGGAACAATTTCAGTTGTTGAAACAATTTCAGATACTGTTGATAACATTTTTGTTTACAAAATAAATGTTATTAACATCTTGATGACAAGTCAGTTAAACTGATGGTGATTTATTAAGATCCCTAAATTTGGTTTTCTTTTAAACTTTTCCTTTTATTTTCAATATGAAAAAGGTTATATTATTTATTAAAATTAAAATAATGTATGTAAGAAATCCTGATGTTAGAAAAAAATATTAAAACAAAGAAAAAGTTACCTAAATTTTAGTACCCAGGAATAACCATTCCTGCCATTATGGTGAATGTCTTTTAATTTTTTTTTAATAATTTTATTTTTTTAATGGAGCAACATCAATAAATCAGAATATATATATTCAAAGATAACATGTCCAGGTTATCTTGTCATTCAATTATGTTGCATACCCATCACCCAGTCAGATTGTCCTCTGTCACCTTCTATCTAGTTTTCTTTGTGCCCCTCCCCCACCCCATTTCCCTCTCCCTCTCCCCCTCCCCCCCCCTAACCACCACACTCTTATCAATGTCTCCTAGTCTCACTTTTATGTCCCACCTATGTATGGGATAATGCAGTTCCTGATTTTTTCTGATTTACTTATTTCGCTTCGTATCATGTTATCAAGATCCCACCATTTTGCTGTAAATGATCCGATGTCATCATTTCTTATGGCTGAGTAGTATTCCATAGTGTATATGTGCCACATCTTCGTTATCCAGTCATCTATTGAAGGGCTTTTTGGTTGTTTCCATGTCCTGGCCACTGTGAACAATGCTGCAATAAACATGGGGCTGCATGTGTCTTTATGTATCAATGTTTCTGAGTTTTTGGGGTATATACCCAGTAGAGGGATTGCTGGGTCATAAGGTAGTTCTATTTTCAGTTTTTTGAGGAACCACCATACTTTCTTCCATAATGGTTTTACTACTTTACATTCCCACCAACAGTGAATGAGGGTTTCTTTTTCTCCACAGCCTCTCCAACATTTGCTATTACCTGTCTTGTTAATAATAGCTAATCTAACAGGTGTGAGGTGGTATCTCATTGCAGTTTTGATTTGCATTTCTTTAATAACTAAAGAAGATGAGCATCTTTTCATATATCTGTTGGCCATTTGTATTTCTTCCTGGGAGAAGTGACTGTTCATGTCCTCTTCCCATTTTTTTATTGGATTGTTTGTTTGTTTGTTGTTGAGTTTTATAAGTTCTTTGTATATTTTGGATATTAGGCCCTTATCTGAGCTGTTGTTTGAAAATATCATTTCCCATTTAGTTGGCTGTCTGTTTATTTTGTTATCAGTTTTTCTTGCTGAGCAAAACCTTCTTAGTCTGATATAGTCCCATTCATTAATTTTTGCCTTCACTTCTCTTGCCTTTGGAGTCAAATTCATAAAATGCTCTTTAAAACCCAGGTCCATGAGTTGAGTACCTATGTCTTCTTCTATGTACTTTATTGTTTCAGGTCTTATGTTTAGATCTTTGATCCATTTTGAGTTAATTTTAGTACAGGGGGACAAACTGTAGTCCAGTTTCATTCTTTTGCATGTGGCTTTCCAGTTTTCCCAGCACCATTTATTGAAGAGTCTTTCTTTTCTCCATTGTGTGTTGTTGGCCCCTTTATCAAAAATTATTTGACTGTATATATGTGGTTTTATTTCTGAATTTTCTATTCTGTTCCATTGGTCTGAGTGTCTATTTTTCTGCCAATACCATGCTGTTTTGATAGTCATGACCCTATAATATAGTTTGAAGTCAGGTATTGTAATGCCCCCAGCTTCATTCTTTTTCTTTAGGATTGCTTTGGCTATTCAGGGTTTTTTATAGTTCCATATAAATCTGATGATTTTTTGCTCCATTTCTTTAAAAAATGTCATTGGAATTTTGATGGGAATTGCATTAAATTTGTATATTGCTTTGGGTAATATAGCCATCTTGATTATATTTATTCTTCCTAACCAAAAACAAGGAATATTCTTCTATCTCATTATATCTTTTTGATTTCTCTTAACAATGGTTTATAGTTTTCATTATATAAGTCCTTTACATTCTTTGTTATGTTTATTCCTAGGTATTTTATTTTTTTTTGTTGCAATTGTGAAGGGGATTATTCTTTTGAGTTCATTCTCAAATGTTTCATTGTTGGCATATAGAAAGGCTTTTGACTTCTGTATGTTAATTTTGTATCCTGCGACCTTACTCTATTGGCTTATTGTTTCTAGTATTCTTTTTGTGGATTCTTTGGGGTTTTCGATGTATAGGATCATATCATCTGCAAAAAGTGATACCTTTACTTCTTCTTTTCCGATATGGATGCCTTTTATTTCTTTGTCTTGTCTGATTGCTCTGGCTAGAACCTCTAGCACCACATTAAATAAGAGTAGAGAGCAGACAACCCTGTCTTGTTCCTGATTTAAGGGGGAAAGCCTTCAGTTTAGTGCCATTTAATATGATGTTGGCTGATGGTTTATCATATATGGCCTTTATCATGTTGAGATATTTTCCTTCTATACCCATTTTGTTGAGAGTCTTAAACATAAAATTGTGTTGTATTTTATCGAAAGCCTTTTCTGCGTCTATTGATAAGATCATGTGGTTTTTGTTCTTTGTTTTGTTGATATGGTGTATTACGTTAACCATTTTACATATGTTGAATAATCCTTGAGGTTCTGGGATGAATCCCACTTGATCATGATGTATTATTTTTTTAATATGTTGTTGTATTCGATTTGCTAGTATTTTGTTTAGTATTTTAGCATCTGTATTCATTAGAGATATTGGTCTGTAGTTTTCTTTTTTTGTGCCATCCTTGCCTGGTTTTGGTATGAGGATTATGTTGGCCTCATAAAATGTGTTTGGAAGTATTGCGTCTTCTTCAATTTTTTGGAAGACTTTGAGTAGAATAGGAACCAAGTCTTCTTTGAATGTTTGATAAAATTCGCTGGTATAGCCGTCTGGGCCTGGACTTTTATTTTTGGGGAGGTTTTTTATGTTTTTTTCTATTTCTTCTCTACTAATAGGTCTGTTTAGGCTTTCTGCTTCTTCTTGACTCAGTCTAGGAAGGTTGTATTGTTCTAGGAATTTATCCATTTTTTCTAGGTTGTTGAATTTAATGGCATAAAGTTTTTCATAGTATTCTACAATAATTCTTTGTATGTCTATGGTGTCCGTGGTGATTTCTCCTCTTTCATTTTGGATTTTGTTTATATGAGTCCTTTCTCTTTTTTCCTTGGTGAGTCTTGCCAAGGGTTTGTCAATTTTGTTGATCTTTTCAAAGAACCAGCTCCTTGTTCTATTAATTTTTTCTATAGTTTTTCTGTTCTCTATTTCATTTATTTCTGCTCTGATTTTTATTATCTCCTTTCTTCGGCTGGTTTTGGGGTTTTTTTGTTCTTCTTTTTCTAGTTCCTTAAGGTGTGAAGTTAAGTGGTTCACTTGGGCTCTCTCTTGTTTGTTCATATATGCCTGAAGTGATATGAACTTCCCTCTTATCACTGCTTTTGCTGCATCCCATAGATTCTGATATGTTGTATTGTCATTTTCATTTGTCTGTATATATCTTTTGATCTCTGTGCTTATCTCTTCTTTGACCCATTTATTTTTTAAAAGTATGTTATTTAGTTTCCACATTTTTGTGGGTTTTGTTTCCTCTTTTTTGCAGTTGAATTCTAGTTTCAAGGTTTTATGATCAGAAAATATGCTTGGTACAACTTCGATTTTTCTGAATTTGCTGATGTTGTTTTTGTGGCCCAACATATGGTCAATTCTTGAGAATGACCCATGTACACTGGAGAAAAATGTATACTCAGTCACTTTGGGATGAAATGTCTTGTAGATGTCTATCATATCCAGGTGCTCTAGTGTTTTGTTTAAGGCCACTATATATTTGTTGATTTTCTTTTTGGATGACAGATCTAGAGCCGTCAGAGGCATATTGACGTCTCCAAGTATGATTGTATTTTTGTCAGTTTTTGTTTTAAGGTCAATAAGTAGCTGTCTATTATATTTTGGTGCTCCTTGGTTTGGTGCATATATATTAAGAATTGTTATGTCTTCTTGATTCAGTGTCCCCTTAGCCATAATGAAATGGCCATTTTTGTCTCTGAGTACTTTTGCTGTCTTTTAGTCAGCATTATCAGATATGAGTATTGCTACGCCTGCTTTTTTTTGGATGTTATTTGCTTGGAGTATTGTTTTCCAGCTTTTCACTTTGAATTTGTTTTTATCCTTGTTACTTAGATGAGTTTCTTGTGGGCAGCATACAGTTGGATTTTCTTTTTTAATCCATTCTCTGTGCCTTTTTATTGGTGAGTTTAATCTGTTTCCATTTAGTGTAATTATTGACACTTGTGAGTTCCCTATTGCCATTTTATAGATTGCTTTCTGTTAGTTTTGTGTCTTGTTTGATCCTTCTCTTTCATTTTTCTATGTTTTGTTTTTATTTGGTTGTATTCCATACATCTTTCCTCTGTTGCTATCTTTTTTAAATCATGTGCTTCTGTGGTGTTTTTTTTAATGGTGGTTACCTTTAAGTAATGAAAAGGGTTCCTACCCTGTTCATTGTAGTGCATTATTTTGTGACTACTTTTGCACTCCATCATCCTTTGCTACTGTTAATCTCCATGCTCTCCCCCCCCCCTTTCTTTCTGTTGTTGTCACAGTTTAAATTTGGTTTTATTGTGTTCTTCTTGGAGCCTTTACTTGTGGCTTTGTTTTTTTTTTTTTGTTCTTTTTATCTGATTGGAGAACCCCCTTTTGTAATTCCTGGAGTGGGGGTTTTCTGATGATAAATTCCCTCATCTTTTCTGTATCTGTGAATGTTTTTATTTCTCCTTCATATTTGAAGGATAGCTTTGATGGGTATAGTATTTGTGGCTGAAAGTTCCTCTCTTTCAGGACTTTAAATATTGGGGTTCATTCTCTTCTAGCTTGTAGAGTTTCTGTTGAGAAATCGGATGATAATCTAATGGGCCTTCCTTTATATGTTGTATTCTTCTTTTTCCTGGCTGCCTTGAGAATTTTTTCTTTGCTGTTGGTTTGTGCCAATTTCATTATGATGTGCCTTGGAGTAGGTTTGTTGGGGTTAAGAAAACACGGAGTTCTGTTTACTTCTTGAATTTGAGGCTTTAGTTCTTTCCACAGGCTTGGGAAGTTCTCATCTATTATTTGTTTGAATATGTTCTCCATTCCATTTTCTCTCTCTTCTCCCTCGGATATACTTATTATTCTTATGTTATTCTTTTTGATGGAATCAGATAATTCCTGTAGGGCTATCTCATTTTTTTAAATTTTTGAGTTTTTTTTTTCTCTCTGTTGTGACTCAAGTTGCTTGTCTTCTATTTCACTAATCCTACCTTCTAACTGGCCTGTTTTATTAGCTAAGCTTGTACCTCGTTTTTCACCTCGTGAATTGAGTTTTTCATCTCTGTTTGATTCATTTTTATAATTTCAATTTCCTTGGTAATATATTCTTTGTGTTCATTGAGTTGTTTTCTGAGCTCCCTAAATTGCCTTTCTGTGTTTTCTTGTATATCTCTGAGTATTTTTAGGATTTCTATTTTAAATTCTCTGTCGTTTACCTCCAAGGTTTCCAATATATTGAATTTTTTCTCCATAGATTTTTTCCTCATCTATCTGTGTTACCTCTCTTTTTTTTGTATCCATAATATTCAATTTTCTCTTTTTTAATGGCGTCTGAGGGTGGTTTTGTTGATAGTATTAATGAGATTTAATAAAGAATAAAAAGTTAAAAAAAATAAAAAATCAAAAAGAGTTGTTTTTTTTTAAATTAATAATTAAATAAAGAAAAATAAAATTAAAATTAAAAAAAGGAAATTATTTCCCCCTCTTTTTTTTCTCTCCTCTCCTCTCCCTTTTTTCTTGAGAAAATCTTGTGGTAAACTGTGAATTATATTGTACTAAATAGAACAAACAATACCTGTAATTGAAGGCCTGAGTTGGGGAGAAGTAATAAAGGGGCAAAAAAAAAAAAAAAAAAAGAAAGGAAAAAAAGGGGGTATGGACCCACAAAAAGCAAATAAGGAAAATATTTGGGTCAAGAATAAAATAATTTGCTTTTAGGTGTTGGTTGCCTAAGAGTTATGATGAGAGGAATAAGAGGGAAACAGGAAAATGGGGGGACAAATTAAAAAATTACTATTGTATTTAGTGGAACAAGAACTGGATAAAATGGAGAGCCAGGGATGGGAGCACTGCTATTGAGTTAAAAAGGTGAATTAAAAAAACCCCAA
Source organism: Saccopteryx leptura (assembly GCF_036850995.1). Lineage (NCBI taxonomy): Eukaryota > Metazoa > Chordata > Mammalia > Chiroptera > Emballonuridae > Saccopteryx > Saccopteryx leptura. Next base: position 350,061,410 of record NC_089503.1, read on the forward strand.
AATGCCACAAACAGAAGTTTGTGTCCCAGATAGGATAATTTGTTTGTTATTGAGGTTTGAATGAGAGGAGACATAAAGGAGAAAGGAACAAACTAATATAGAGGGAGAAAGGAAAGAGAGAGAGAGAAAGAAAAGAGGGAACCACTAAAAGAAGAAAAAAGAAAAAAGAGGAGAGAGAGAGTTAAGGGTTTTGGAGTGCAACCCTCATAGAGAGAAAGGAAGAGGAAAGAAAAGATAATGGGAGATGTAACACTTATGGGTAGTGTAGTTCAAGGAGAGGAGAGAGTAAGACCGGCAGAGAGTTAATCGGCCAAATTGGAGGAGGAAAAAAAATATCAAGAATGAAGATAAGAGAAACAAATGAACAAATATAATAAAATGGGATAGGTTATAAAGTCTGTGGATTATTCTTGAGTTTGAGAGGTTATCTTCTTGCTTTTTCTTTTCTCTCCCTCTTCCTGGTCGGTGACTCTGTACCCCAATTCTGCCCCTTTGGCACGCTCAAGTAGAGGTTTGCAGTTGATAAGTCTCTATGGTGATGTCATGTATTTTGCTTCAGTCTCGTTGGCAGTCGAGGCTCATTAGCATTTATAGGCTCTGACAGTGAGAGTCCGTGTTCCTGGAGCTGCTCTCCTAGTCTTTCCTTCCACATTTAGAAGCCTGATAATCCAGCTATGGGGTTGCTGCTGCCTCTGCCTGGATAGTAAGAGGCTCAAAGAGCTGGCAACTCCCCACTCTATTTCCACTCAGCACAGGGCTCTGGGTAATGCTCAGTAATTCAGAGCTGCTAGCATAATCAGGCGGGGCTTCTGCCCACTTAAAGACCTCTGGCTCTGCCACTCTGTCCGGTAACACGGGTGGGCGCCCACTCCCGGGGCGCTTGGAGGAAACTCTCGCTCACTATCTGTGCGCAAACCAGGATATCAGGGTGGAAGTCTCACCCTCTCAGTGAAACCCCCGCCCGCACGGAAAAGTTCCAGCATTGGAATTGGCTCTCGCTCCCTCCCTGTGCGCGGCTTTTTCAGGGTGCTGGGGTGGCCTGGAGATTTCGCTTTTGGCCCACACAAAGGCCCCTGACTCTGCCCCTCTGTGGGATAACACAGGCGCACACTGCCGAGGCACTCAGAAGAATCTCTCGCTCACTATCTGTGCGTGCAGACAAGGATATCAGGCCGGCCGCCTCACCTTCTGAGTGAAACCCCCACCCTCACGGAAAAGTTCCAGCGTTGGAATTGGCTCTCGCTCCCTCCACGTGCGTGGCTTTTTCAGGGCACTAGGGTGGCCTGGAGATTCTGCTTTTGGCTCACACAAAGGCCCCTGACTCTGCCCCTCTGTGGGATAACACGGGCACCCACTCCTGAGGTGCTTGGAGGAATCTCTTGCCCACTCTCCGTGCACGCTGACCAGGATATCAGGCTGGCTGCCTCAGGTGAATGTCTTTGAAATGGTTTTCCATGCTAGAGTTCTCAAATTATACTCTACTAAATCCTGGATCAGATTATATATTACTTTTTAATGAGAAGAATGTAGTAACAAATGCTGTGTTAAACAAAGTTCAACATTTTTTTTATTATACACCTTCTCAGAAACTTTCATATCTGAATTATTCTATGAGAATCATTAAGAAACTGTTACTATGCAGCATTCCTCAATTTATGATACTGGAATTCCTTTTTGGAAAACAAAACCAAAATGATCTGGAAAATGCTGTTCTTTGAGCACTTTCTCATATGTTAATACATTTTGTCTTAAACAAAATATAGTTTTTATCCTGTTTTTTAAATGTAAATTTAGCTATGTGTAATGAACATGTGCTCATATTCATAAATAGAAAGTGACATCATTATTTAAAAATGTATTGATTTTAGAGAGAGAGGAAAGAAGAAAGAGACAAAATAACATTAATTTGTTATTCCACATATTTATATATTAGTTCACTGACTCTTTAATTGGCTCTGATCAAGGATTGAACCTGCAATCTTGGCATATCAGGATGATGCTTTAACCAACTGAGCTACCTGGCCAAAGCTATGTTATCATTTTTATTTTATTTTATTATATTATTTTATTTTATTTAGAAAATTAAATTTAACAGGGTGACATTGATAAATAAGAGTCATAGGTTATAGGTAAACATTTAAATAACATTTGAACTGTTGATTATGTTTTATACCCATCACCCAAAGTCAAATCATTTTCTGTCACCTTATATTTATCCCTCTATACTGCTTCCCCTCCCCCTACTCCATATCCTCTTCCTCTTGGTAACCACTCACTTTTATCTGTGTTGATGAGTCTCAGTTTTATATCTCACTTATGTGTGAAATCATATAGTTCTTAGCTTTTTCTGATTTACTTATTTCACTCCGTATAATGTTCTCAAGGTCCATCCATGTTGTCGTAAATGGCACTGTGTCATTATTTCTTATGGCTGAGTAGTATTCTATTGTACATATGTACCACATCTTCTTTATCCAATCCTCTATCAACAGATACTTTGATTGTTTCCATGTCTTTGCCACTGTGAATAATGTTGAAATGAACACGAGGGTGCATGTATCTTTACGTACCAGTGTTTCAGAGTTTTTGGAGTAGATACCCAGTAGAGGGATTGCTGGGTCATATGGTAGTTCTATTCTTAATTTTTTGAGGAAACACCATACTTTCTTTCATAGTGGTTGTACTAATTTGCATTCCCACCAACAGTGAATAAGGGTTCATTTTCCCCCACAGCCTCTCCAACACTTGTTATTACCTATCTTGTTGATAAGAGCCAGTCTAACAGATGTGAGGTGATATCTCATTGTAGTTTTGAATTGCATTTCTCGAATAGTTAGTGAAGGTGAGCATCTCTTCATTTATCTATTAGCCATTTGTATGTCCTCTTGGGAGAAGTGTCTGTTCAGATTCTATCCCCATTTTCCAATTGGATTGTTTGCTTGTTTGTTGCTGAGCTTTGTGAGTTCTTTATATATTTTGTATATTAACCCCTTATCGAAGCTGTTGTTTTCAAATATCATCTCCCATTCAGTGGGCTGCCTATTTGTTTTGTTGTCAGTTTCTTTCACCTTGCAGAAGCTTTTTAGTTTGACATTGTCCCATTTATTTATTTTTGCCTTTAATTCTCTTGCTTTTGGGGTCAAATTCATAAATTTTTCTCTATAGCCAAGGTCCATGAGTTTAGTACCGTCATCCCTCGCCACATCATGGTTCACTTTTCATGGTCTCACTGTATTGTGGATTTTTAAGTTGTATATATCTAATTTTATATTGCAGATTTTTCACTATATCATGGCATTTTGTCATATATAGGTATTTTATATATTTCTTATTTTAATTATTTTTGTGGTAAAATAAGTGTGGGAAAGGTTAATAGTGTGGGAAAGGTTTATAAGAGTGTAGGGAGGGTTTACAAAGCCATAAAAATATATATAAATAATAAAATAAATATAAAGTCTCTGTTTTGCTGATTTTTGCCTATCATGACTAGGTGGTTCTTGAACCTAACCCCCGCTATAGATGAAGGACCACTGTACCTATGTTTTCTTCTATGTAACTTATTGTTTCAGATCTATATTTAGGTTTTTGATCCATTTTGAATTAATTTTTGTGCAGGGGGGCAAACTATAGTCAAGTTTCATACTTTTGCATGTGACTTTCCAGTTTTCCCAGAACCATTTATTGAAGAGGCTTTCTTTTCTCCATTGTGTGTTTATGGCTCCTTTGTCAAAGATGATTTGTCCATATATATGTAGTTTATTTCTGGTCTCTCAATGCTATTCCATTGGTCTTTATGACTGTTGTTCTGCCAATACCATGCTGTTTTGATTATCATAGCTCTATAGTATAATTTGAAGTCAGGTAGTGTGATACCTCTGGCTTCATTTTTTTTCCCTCAGGATTGCTTTGGTTACTCAGGGTTTTGTATAAGTTCATACAAACCTGGTGATTTTTTTTTGTTCTATTTCTTTAAAAAATGACATTGAGACTTTGATAAAGATTGCATTAAGTTTGTATATTGCTTTGGATAGTATGGCCATTTTAACTATGTTGATTCTTCCAGTACAGTGGTACCTTGAGATAAGAATAGACCAACACAAAAGTTTTTTAAGATATGAGCTGCAACTTGGTCTGTATTTTTGTTCGAGATCCGAGCGAAATTCTGAGATATGAGTCATGATTCAGGAAGCTGCCGCTAGTTGGCGCGTTGGTGCACAGGTCTAGTATCAGCAGTTTGATATACAAGTTGACTGACTTAAAAGCTCGGTTACAGAACAAATTAAATTCATATCTCAAGGTACCACTGTACATAACAATAGAATATTTTTCTATTTCATTGTGTCTCTTTTAATTTCTTTCAATAATGCTTTGTAGGTTTCAGTATATAGGTCTGTGGGGCAGATAAAATATATTATGCTCACTTTGTTAAAGATGGTCCTGCCCATGTGGAAGTCTGTCGCCCACGTGATATTAATGTGTGTTGGGGGCGGGCTATAGGCAGGCAGGATCCTTGTAGCCTGGGGCTTGGTTTTAGGACTAAGCCTTTCCCACCCTTTTTGATGTGGGGTGGTGCAATCCCATCATGCCTCAGATAAGTGACTTTGTATTAGAGACTTCCCTATTTTGTATATTGGATTAAAGGTTTTGATTTCTGCACTATAAAGTGGGGCAGACCAGGATCTTGCTCTCTTGGTTCCTGAGATTAGCATTAGAGAGCAGAGAGCAGAGAAAGGCCACGTGGAGAAGGCCAGGAGAAACAGCCAAGATGGCAGAGTGTTGAAGGAGAAGCCAGTTTGTCCAGAGTTTGTGCAGAAAGGAGATGAGGAACAGAGATGAATGAGACTGGTGATGTTAGAAACCTTTGATTCTAGGAAACTCGGATAAGTCAGTGGCTTTGTGAGCACTGAATGAGTGGGTTTTGGAGCCTAGTGTGTGTTTTTACTTGCCCACCAGGTGCAAGCTAGGATTAAAGCTAATGGCCCACCAGTTCTTGGCTCCGTTGTTTCATTATCATCTGTCCGAATCCAATGCAAACCTGCATGGGCCAGGCGGCTATGATGGTGGCCATGACTACTGGCTTCACAAGGTCCTTCATGTCCTTTGTTAGGTTTATTCCTAGGTATTTTATTATTTTGTTTCAACTGTAAAAAGAATTTTATTTTTTTTAGTTTATTTTTCAAAGTTTCATTGTTGGTGTATAGGAAAGCAATAGATTTTTGTATATTGATTTTGTATCCTGCAACTTTACTGTATTGGTTTATTGTTTCCAGTAGTTTCTTGGTGGAGTCTTTGGAGTTCTCTCTATACAGGATTATGTCATTTGCAAAAGTTATACCTTTACTTCTTCTTTCCCAATATGGATGCCTTTTATTTATTTATTTTGCCTGATTGCTCTAGCTATAACTTCCAGAACTATGTTGCATAAGGATGGTGAGAATGGGCAGCCTTGGCTTATATCTGATTTTAGAGGAAAAGCCTTCATATTTTCAACATTTAGTATGGTATTAGTTGATGGGGTTTATAACCTAGGTCCTCTGTGTCCCAGTCCAGTGCTCCAACCACTGTGCCACCATCTGGTCAGGTTGCATCACAGAAATTTTAATATGTCATGTTGTCATTTTCATTTGTCTGTATATATCTTTTGATCTCTGCTTTTATTTATTCTTTGACCCAGTCATTATTTAGAAGTATGTTGTTTAATTTCACATTTTTGTGGGTTTCTTTACTTCCTTTTCACAGTTGAATTATAATTTCAAAAAGCCTTATGGTCATAAAATATGCTTGGTATAATTTCAATCTTTCTGAATTTGTTGATGTTAGTTTTATGGCCCACCATATAATCTATCCTTGAGAATGATCCATGCACACTGGAGAAGAATGTATAATCTTAAGGCTGTGGTTCTCAAACTTTTTGAAGTCAGGGTGCATTTAAGTCCTACAAATAATTATAGGTGCACTATATACAAATTTATGAGAAATATAATAATTAAGTCAAATATTAAAGAAAAAATATAAAGTTCAAGTGTGCTTTTATGGTAATTAAGCAAAATTAATATGACAAAATTAAATTTATTTGGACATTAAAAAACATTTTTATGTTACATTTTTTGAGTTATGCTTTTTAGAATTTGTAAAAAAGGGTTAAAAAATATAAAAAAACAAAAAGTTATCTTTTTATATATGTAGATACATTCTTAGTAAGATTTAGTAAATTCGGCAGGTCCCAGCGTGAATGTGTTAAGTTTTTTCATTCTTATGTTTATGAGAAACATGAGCCTAGTGATTTCTTCAATATTTGGGCATATATTGGATAGGCAAACTCTTATTTCCTCATCGATACATTGAAGAATTTTTCTCTCTTTACTCTTAATTGTGATGAATGCAGAAAACCCCCACCATGCATATCATCTTAACTTTACACCAAACTACACCAAAAGATAGAAGAAACTTGCCTCCAGTCTTTCTGGGGAACATGGGAAGTAGCGTAAACAATCCAGCACCACAGCTAAACAGCTTTTTGCAACCTAATCAGGCAAGTGAGGTGGGGGGTTGAGCAGACTGTCAGTTTACAGCCAATTCCCCACCCCTCTGTTTCCCCAAAATCTAAACTCCAAAATCCCTGTTGGTTTTTTAGTCCCCAACAGGCACATATTTCTCTGGAATACCATAGGGCGCACCTGGAAATCTTCTAGAGCACACCAGTGCGCCCTGGTGCACACTCTGAGAACCACTGTCTTAAGGTTTGGGATGAAACGTCCTATAAATGTTTCTTCTATCCATTTGATCTAGTGTGTTATTTAAGGCTGATATTTCTTTATTGATTTTCTGTTTGGATGATCTTTTAATTCCATTAATGGTGTGTTGAGATCTGCAAGTATGATTGTGTTTTTGCCTGTTTCTATTTTTAGGTCAGTTAGTAGATGTCTTATATATTTTGCTGCTTCCTGGTTCAGTGCATATATATTAAGAAGTGTTATGTCTTCTTGATACAATGTCCCCTTTATCATTATGAAATGTCCATCTTTATCTCTGGTTACCTTTGTTGTTTTGAAGTCAGCATTGTCAGATGTGTGTATGGCTACACCTAATTTTTTTTATATCATTTGCTTAGATTTATCTGTATGTCCAATCTTTCACTTTGAATCTACTTTTGTCCTTGCAGCTTTGATGTGCCTTTTGAAGGCAGCATACAGTTGTGTTTTGCTTTATGATCCAATGTGCTACTCTGTGCCTCTTTATTGGTGAGTTCAGTCAATTTATATTTAGGGTAATAATTGACATTTGAGGATTTCCTATAGCATTTTGTTTTCTTTTCTGGTAGCTCTGTGTCTGGTTTTGTTCTTCTGTTTAGTGTTTCAGCCAGTTTTTTTTTGGGGGGGTCATATTTCCTACTTCTTTCCTCTGTTTATTTTTTTTAAGCGGTGTATTTCAGTGGTGGCTTTCTTTTGTGGGTGATTATCACTAGGATATTAAGAGAAAAATGTTCATATGTACAAATATCCTTTGTCATATGAATACTTCTTAACTCCATCCACCTTTGCTATTGCAGATCTTTATTCCCTCCCCTTTTATGTTATTATTGTCAAAGATTATCTTTGTTTTTATTGAGACTTTGCGGGAGCTTTTACTTGTAGTTTTGATTTGTTTTGTTCTTTGTATCTGGTGGAATAACCCTCTTGAGTATTTCTTGCTGTGGAGGTTTTCTGGTGATACATTCCCTAAGCTTCTGTATGTCTGCAAAAGTTTGAAGGATAACTTTGATGGATATAGTATTCTTCGCTGGTAATTCTCTTTCAGTACTTTGAATGTTTGGGTCCACTCTCTTCTGGCTTGTAGAGTTTCTGCTGAGAAGTCTGATGACACCAAAATGGGCCTTCCTTTGTATATTATGTTCTTTTCCCTAGCTGCCTTGAGGATTCTTTTTTTGTCATTGATTTTTTGACAGTTTTATAGCCATGTGCCTTGGAGTAGGTCTGTTTGGGTTGAGGTAACTCGATTTTCTGTTTGCTTCTTGGATTTGAAGCTCTAACTCTTTCCATAGGCTTGAGAAATTTTCATCCATTATTTGTTTAAATAGGCTTTCCATTCCTTTCTCCCTCTCTTCTTCTTCTGATATACCCATTATTCTTAAATTGCTCTTTCTGATGGAGTCAGGCAATTTTTGTAGAGCTCTCTCTTTTTTTTAAGTCACGAATCTCTCTCCTCTTCTCTTTGTAGCATTTCTAGTTGCCTGTCTTCAGTGTCACTGATTCTTTCCTCTATCTGGCTTGTTCTATTAGCTAAACTTACTACCTCAATTTTCAATTTATGTATTGAGTTCTTCATCTTTGTTTTTAAAGTTTTAACCTCCTTGGTGACGTGTTTGTTTTGTTTTCTGAGCACATAAAGTTGCCTATTGGTGTTTTCTCACATCTCATTGAGTATTTTTAGAACTTCACGTTTGAATTCTCCTTTATTTAACTCCAGAGTTTCCATGAAGTTGAGATTTTTTTCTGGAGATTTTTAATTTTCTTTCTGAATTACATCTTCTGTCTTATGTAGCCATGGTACTCAATTTCTTCTTCCTTCCTTGATGGCATTTGAGACTGGTATTGTTAAAAACTCTAACAAGAAAACCCCATTAAAAATATAAAAAATAAAAATTGAAAAAATAGAATATAAATATAAAAAATTTAAAAATGACAAGTAAAAAGAAAAATCACAGAAAAAAAAATAAAAAATAAAAAAATTTAAAACAAATAATACATCCACAAAAACATAATAAAAATATAAAATTAACAAAAATGAAATTCGAAAGAGAATAAAAGAAAATAAAGAAAAAAGGAATAAAATCTATTTCAGTTTTGACAGGTTACTGTATTCTTCCAGTTGTTGTCATTGTACTGCAGTTTTAGCTCTGTGAAATTTCTGAGCTGTCCTTGCTGAGATGTTTCTGTCACAATGATGTAGGCAGAACTGTAGTCACATTGGTGGGTGTGGCTTGTTGAGAGGGCTTTATGGCTTTGCAGCTTTAACAGTGCTGATCTCAAGCCTCCTGGTACTCCTCCCCATGTCTCAACAGACCAGTAGACCAGACACGAGTACTTCTGTTCTTCATGGGAGAGAGTGGCTTTGTAGAGTTAGCTGTGGGGTCTGTCTCTGACACTCTTTGTACTTGGTAGGTAAGGAAGGCAGTATCTGGGAGGCAAGGGGGCTGTACTTTGGTTTTCTCTCTCTGCTGAGTGCAGGCTGCAGGCAGACCATGGGAACACTGGCTGTGACCCCATGCTCTGCTGCCCCTTTGATTTAGTGTCTCCCCTTTTGCCTCTCAATCTATCTGTTGCTCCTGTCAGATGAAGGCTCAGGTTTCCATCTTTGTATCTCAGCAGACAAAACTCAGACAACCTGAGCTTCCCTCCTCCCTGTAGTCCAGCAGAGAAAACAAACAAACAAACAAACAAACAAACAAAAAAACACCGAGTCACTCGAGGTTTGTCTCCTCTTTGGAGCTGACTACAAGTGCATTTTACCTTCTGCTTCTCCTTTTCATCCCACCCCATCTTTAGTCCATTCATTGCGTGGATCTTTCAGGCACACCTGTGAGCCCAGTTGAAGTTCCTTTGCTGCATTATAGTTGTTCAATTTGTTGAAATTTCAAGGGGAGATATCAGGAGTATCTCTCATGGTGCCATTTTTCTGACATCAAGTTCTACATCGTCATTTTTCATGGCTCTATAATATTCCATTTTACACATGTATTATCTTCTACTTAACCAAATTCCCTATTAGGGAGCTCTGGGGCACAAAGCCATAATAAAGATATATACACTAGTTTTACAAAAATATTTGCAAATAAGCAAAAAGGTAAATATATCATTAAGAATATGTACAAGAACACAGACAATTCACAGGAAAACAATAGGTCAATATAGACATGAAATTATGTTCAGCTTCACATCTTACCATGCAGGTAAGGACACTGAATTATGTTTTATTGACTCGATTGCCAAAGAATGAAAAGACTAACAAACTCAACATTAGTGTTTGAGAAAATGTATACTTTTTCTCTATTAGTAAAAAGTTTAAATTGGCGCCATCTTTCATGGGGGTAGATTATCTATACTTTTAAAAATTTTTAATGAGCATATCCTTAAAACCAGCAGGTACCCTGTTTGGCTAATAAATCTCTATTGACTTTTATAAACAATTCCTTATTTAGGTCTCACTGTGGACTGCATGCTTTGTTAGATTGATGGGCATGAAGAATCTCTGTTCTTTACTTTTCCTCAAAAGCTTGTGATAAACACACTTTTGAGCAAATTGGGCTTACAAAGAACCACAAGACTTTCCCCAAGACTTCTGAATACCCATTAATAATAATACATTTGGCTATAATCATAATTAGAATACTGAAATTAATCAAGCTTTTCCTAAACAGATATTTTCTCCACTTTCAGGAGGGATGAAAAGAAAGTTTAAATTGTCAGAAGTTCCTGGCAGGGCTAGCCTTTGTTCTTAGTTGTGTGCTAGCATTATACCACTGGCAAGCCTTCTAGTGAGTGCTAATGAAGGGCAGCTTTCAGAAATCAAGGTTTTGTATTCTGAGACAGGTGCATGTCTTTTTTATCTTGCACACTGTCTCTACTGTATTTCCATCATGTTCCCTACTTTAGTCACTGAACAGTAGTCAACTGGATAAATAAGATAAAGAAGATAAACCAATTCAGCTAGAGGCTTCTTGAAGAAATGAGTTATACTATACCCACCGTGGTGACCCTAGTAACCAGGGCTTGTTGCCTAGCCTATTGGGTGGACTCAGTAAGTATTTGTTATGAAAGAACTTCATGAAAGGTAATGTTAAGAGCTTAGACCTTTGAAAGTGAGCTCTAGATAGAAAGCCTGGTCATGGATCCTGTCCACATTCATGTACTTTTCAACTGTAATTTCCTAGATATAAAATCACCAAGTGTAGAAACTTGATGGACAAATGGAAATTTAGCTAAATGAGAATTTTGAAGATCAAGTATTTATAAGTGCTCCTTTGTCAAAATCAGACCATGTGATTAAGATGGAGTATCAATACACAGGTGATTTCATAAATATGAAAATAAAATGGAAGGAGGAGGAAAGGGATAAGAACAAATATGTGTTAAGTACCTTAGTATTTCTAGTGCCTGTATGCATATATTGCAATAATTCTCCCTACAATGCTGCAAGATTACTGATATTGTGCTTTTTTTACACATGAGTTTCTAACACTTTAAATAATTTGCTGCAGACTACTGTTTGCTCATGGAATAAATGGAAAATAAAATTCCCTCTTCCTTGTTACATGAACAGACCTGCTGAAGATGGCTAATCAAAGGGACAGCATCAGAATAATCAGTTTGATAAACTGGGACAGTAGTTCTCAAACTTTAATGTATACCAGAGTCATGTGAGAGCTAGTTATAACCAGCTTTTTGGTCCCCAGCACCAGAGTATCTGAGTCAAAAGGTCTAGCAGGGGCCAGTCAATCTGTATTTCTAACTAGCTCCCAGGTGCTGTTGCTGCTGCCAGAAAGGGGACCATACTTTAAGAAGCACTGGAACTTGACTATTATCATTTGTATTGATTTTTAAAAAGCATTTGAAAATGCTTTTTTATAATATTCATTTGGTCGAGACTTTTCCAGGATTAACCCAGACTTGGTTCATTCAATGAACAGTTCATTCAACAAACTCTTCACTCAACAAGTAGAGTAATGAGGGAGATGGGACATGGAATTACAGATTGAAAGCTGCTCCCAACCAATGAAATATTATTTAATGGGAATTAAAGACAAGTTCTGATCATAAAGTCAATATATGGTTAACAAGAAAGAGAACCTCTAAAAATTCCTAAGGTTACTTCAGAACTTATTAATACGGTCTGACATTACAATTATATCCTCTGTACCCTGGGGTGCAGAGAATAGCTGGATTAAAGTGGTTTAATCCCAGCTGCCACAGAAGGGAGTAAAATAGAGTCTAAGTGCAGAGAGTTTAGCTAAGCTACTCCATGCCATTGCTGCCCTGGCCTCCCTTTTCTTTGGCAAAGTGGTCTACAGTGGCCCTAAATCAACACAAGTGATGTCCCCACCCATGCAAGTGCAAACCCTAGGTAGCCCACAATGTCACAAGTAAAGAAGTTCCTGATATAACTTTTCCAATGGCTTTGTGATAAACAGTCTCCCCACCCCCATCCCAGGGACTTCCTCTGTGCTCCTCAGATAAGACTCCCAAACAGCTTACTAAAACCTTACTCTTTTTGGTTTAAAATGACCGATCAGTGAGGCTCAGAAACCCCAGAGCACTCCTCTATGGACCCTAATAAAGACATTTGCCCAAGTCCTGTCACGTATTCTTGATCTACCTGAGTGGCCCCTTCAGTTGTGCCTGCACTTCCTCCAGGCCCTGTGAGTAATACAGTTTTCTGTTTCAATCTCCCTGTGATCTTTTATTAACCAACCTCACCATCTGACATTGCAGGACTCTACTTAGCAAATGTTTATCTAGCAAAGTCACAATACTGTGGTACTGAGAGGTCTAGAACTGCCACAGTTTTTACTGAGAGGTAAAAATGCCAGAACACAGATTTGATGACTGAAAATGCTGGGGATGTAATAGCAGTACTGCAATGGTGAGAAGTTGTACTAAAAAATAAACTCTATCTGCTTCTGACCTAAGATTTAGGATAAAACTATGTCTAAAGACACATAAGCCATTGTTATGCTATAAAACAGGAAGAGCTAACTGATACCATTGGGCTGATTAAAAATGTGCTGGGAGACAACAGGAGAGAGAAAATAGATAAGACCACCAAAATCTGGCAAGGTCTTACAATGATGTTCCATCTGAGGTGGGTCATGGGAAAGAAAAGAATTTTCAAATGTAGAATTTAAACTTCTTCAATTCAACCAACACTTGTGGGTCATTCATTGCACATGGAGCCTGCACCTGGGATATGAAGACAAATCAAACACACTGTCTACCTCCAGAGTGCCTAGAGAGTAGGGTGGTGAGAAGAAAATAAAGTGGGTTCCAGGTCTTAGGAGGTTCACATCGTAGTGGAGAGAAATTTGCAGTGTAGTGGGATAAAAATTTTGGAAAAGGGTGGTAAGGGCCTCTGGGGAAAGGCCATGAACCAAAACACAAGCATGGTTGTGACATGGAGAATGCCCTCTGAGTGACGGAGTAATCTAGTGGTTGGCATTTATGGGAATAAAGAGTGAATAGATGCAGTGGGAGACTTGTGTGGGAGAGTGATAATGGAAATGAATGAAGTAGACATGCCTGGTGAAGTTTGGGACTAATTATTGGAGTAACAAGATTTATAGAAAAAGTATTGGAGAGTAGAGGATGACATAACCCAATCTGTATTTTGGGTGGATAAATCTAATTAAGGATAGATTTGAGAAGCAAGAAGTTGGATGTGAGGAATTAGGTGAGAGGTCACTGCTAGAGAACACGTGAAAGATGAGTGCTTTTGTTTCATCATATTAGAAACTTCAAAGATGAATCCAGGTCAAATCATTTGAAAAGGAAAATATATATGATGTATACTTAAAAATAATCGATAGTCATTGCTTTCTTCCCTCCCTTTTATGTCTATTTATTTCTACCCATCCCTCCCCTTCCCCCTCCCCAACACTTTTCTTACAAACTGTTTGGGAAGATTGTCTCTAAGTCCAGAAAGATTCTTTTGTTAAAATCAGTAGAGTGTTTGGCTTAGAAATTCTAAAAGCTGTATTACTAAATTACATTTCTTATTTATCAGTTGATAACAACTGAATTTATATTTTTATGTCATTCACTATGATTTGGACCATAGGACAAGGGCACACATTATATATTTTTGTTACATTTTCCTTTCTGGTTTGCTGCATGTTAGAATTACTTTTTTATGAAACCCTACTTTTAATGCAGTGCTATTCTGTGTTGAAGAGATTGTGTCATCTGGTCAGTGAATTTTCTAGACTACTTAACTGCTTGTGTGCTTATTTTATACTGGTGTACTATCCTTTAGTGTGGGAAGATGACAGGAAACAGGTTTTTAGGCTAAACAGTTTTGAAGCCAACAACATTTTTTATTTCAAACAAGGCAGTAAGTTTCCTCTTAGAAGTAAATGTCAAATATTCTACCTAGTGAGTAGTGAGTCTAAGGAGTTAAATAACAAAGGCATATAAAATAAAACTTACTTTAGCACTAAATTGCTCTAAAAATTTATTACCTAATTCTCTTATTTTGGCTATATTGCATCAATAAAAATAACGAGAGGAAATTCTACCTAATTTCTTGATAATAATCATATATGATAGTGATTAAAATTTGTAATACTATTTGTTTTCATAGAGAGGGTACTTGATGTGGTTTTGAGCCATTCTTTGAAGGGATTTTATTTATTGAAAAGGTATTTCCAATGGCTATGGATTGAGATAGCATTTATTTGTACATAAGGTTGATCAGGTTACTCCAACTAATTTTAAAATGAGCAAGACAGATAATTGCATTTCCTTTCTCCCTTCCTTCCTTCCTTCCTTCCTTCCTTCCTTCCTTCCTTCCTTCCTTCCTTCCTTCCTTCCTTCCTTTCCTCCTTCCCTCTCTCCCTACCTCCCTCCTTTCCTTTATTGGTGTAGATAAAGCTAATTTTATTTTCTTGGATAAAATAAATCTTAGGATAGTACTATTTCTGTTAGTTATTATCAATAGAATAAGAGTATGTGATAATTATTGAGGGACCACAGCTCTAACATTTAGCAATTCTTTTTCTTATTGACTTTTTAAAAATTGAATTTATTAGGGTGATATTGGTTAATAAAATTATATAGGTTTTAGGTGTACAATTCTCTAATCCATCATCTGTATATTGCACTGTGTGTTCACCACCCCAAGTCAAGTCTCCCTCCATTACATGACATTTTGCATAGAACAATAAGAATACATTTCACAGTTATGCAGCAATACTGGTGGTATTCTTGACTGTTTCTATAAATCTAGCCCTTGATGCTAGGACTAGAAGTGCTATTTTTGAGTAAAGAAATATATGAATTTGCAATTCTAAGTGGATGAATAAGAAATGAAATTCACTTAAATAATCTCAACTAAGACTCATCTAGGAGTCTGCTCTTTATGAGTGAACAGATATTAGCATATTCCATTTCAGTTGTTTTAGGGGACTTCTCTTTTCCCTAGGTCACATCAGAATCAGGAAGGCTTTGAGGAGCTGTGAGAGAGCCTCTAATCTCAGTCCTGAGAGGTTGCTGATATATCATTTATGAGGCTGGCCTGAGCCACGTAGTCTGGGGTGCTGCTACTCCTGGACCAACCTCAGTGTGAAGTCCTGGCTTAAGCTGACAACAACTGCTATTGGGCCTTTTATTGCACAGTCTTACCCTCTGAAGTATTTCTTCAAAGTTCTGGCACTGCATGGAAAGTGGCTTCCCAGTAGTCTTGGGACAATGCAGACCTTATCTCCTCTCCAGCCTCTGGAAATTTCTTGTTTCTCTTCTTACAAGACAATTCTTTTTTCTCCCACTCTTCTTTTGGGATACACAGGACAATCTTTAGTAGTACAGACATTTAGAGAAGACAAGAAGAGTCTATGAATTTAAATCCCAGGGAAATAATAAAGGTCTTGCTGCTTGCTTGGAATGGGACAAAATTATAAGGCATACAAACATAAAATAGTATGTTGGTGCATCGTAAACTATCTTATGTGGCTCCCTTCTTCTGGTAATACAATGCAGGGTTTGCTAGTCTAGACTGGTTTTGTGTCTTTATGACTGTCCAGGCTGCTGTGCTACACAGTTCAGGGCACCGTTCCCATCAGAGTCTGCGTGCATGGTGCCCCCTGTAGTTGAGCAGTGCAGAGGTAGCATGGCTGTGTACAGCCATGTACTTACTACTTCAGGGCTGGCAATGCAGGAAACCTCCGCTACTATTGTGGGTTACAAGGCTAATCCTAGATTTTGCCAACTCCATTCACTACTCCCCCATCCTCCTATACTTTGGAATATGTAACTTTGGCTTATTTTCCTATATTTTCTTTTGCTTACTTATTTGACTCCATTCTTCTGATTTTCTAATCTTAAGTTTCCCTTTGATGCAACATTTCAAAAATTTAAACATATATGCAATGGATTAGTATTTTGAATGACATCTGAAATGTGTAGATGTGACTCAGGCCAATATAGCTTCTTAAATAGCTGTCTCTCAGAGTATGAATGACATCAGTTTCTTTAAAGCAGAGCGCTCTCTTCAGACATTTTTTGAAGTTTCCATGTCTAATAGCATTATTTTTAATGTGAATGGAATGCCTAAGTTTTGTTCTAGACTATAATCTCAAACAAATGGCACAGAAGATCTGTGAAATTCCTGGTGTGATTTCCTAATATTGTGTTTATTGATTATATTTTAAGTAAATAAAACTAAATATTTTCTCAAATGAAAGCATACACATTAAATTTTAAGGAAATAAAATGAAATAATAAAAATTGATTCACTGACCAAGAAGTACATTTTTGAGACATGATATACCTAATACTGTTTTAAGTGCCCAAGGACACCCAAAAGACATAGAAGAATTGTTTCTGCCTATAAGCATCTTTAAATCTAGTTGGAAAAAACTATACATAGGAAATAAAACAAGGACAGTGTAAAAATCAACAAATTTCATTTGATAGGTAAAAATATTAAGTACAATACTAACCAGAATATAGTCTCATTGTAGGTTAAATTAGAAAAATGGAACCAACAGGAAAAAAAAAAAGGAATAAATTTTCCACTTTGTAGATATATTTGAGGTCTTGCTGGTGGTTTGAAAAAGATACACTGATGCTGAACACGCTTTATTAAACTAAAGCAGTGGTCCCCAACCCTCGGGCCACGGACCGGTACCAGTCCGTGGGCCATTTGGTACCGGTCCGCAGAGAAAGAATAAATAACTTACATTATTTCCATTTTATTTATATTTAAGTCTGAATGATGTTTTATTTTTTAAAAATGACCAGATTCCCTCTGTTACATCCATCTAAGACTCACTCTTGACGCTAGTCTCTATCACGTGATACATTTCTCCGTCCCACTCTGAAGGCCGGTCCGTGAAAATATTTTCTGACATTAAACAGGTCCGTGACCCAAAAAAGGTTGGAGACCACTGAACTAAAGATATCATTGGTCATGCTGGGAGGTAGTAACTCCCAACTCAGGCCAAATAGACAGTAGAGAAAACATTGTCTTGGCAAGAAAACACAAGGAAAGATGAAACAATAAGGCACTTGCTAGGTTCAACAAAGATCTGTATAGACTGAAGAAGTCAGGGGAGAACAGACAGAATTATGAAAAGATCAGACAGAAAAGAATTGTGAACAAGTTTGTCTCCATGAGTCACTAAGAGTGAAATTGCTATCACATGAGCCATTTCCTGAGGTCTTTGAACTCTATGTCCATCTCCCTCCAAACCCTATGTTTCTACATCTTATATCTTTTTATGAGTGACCACTGAAGGAGTTGTTGGGAAGGTAACATAATGAAATTGCTTGAGGCTTTTTTAGAAGACAGAATACTTGAGGGAACCCTGAGTAGAACAAAAAGATTCAAACTCCAATGGCTCAAAAAATGCTACAGGTCTAGGAGACAACTGAGGCTGGTGGTGAGTAGGGGCAATTGGAGAGTACGTGTAGGTGTCAACGAACCCCCTGAAAATCAGCTTCACCATCTGTTGTTATAAGGGAGATATGGACATTTCTGGTCTTCCAATGTTTCAAGAGGAGCCAAAAATCCAATTGTTCGTGTAAAAACATCATCCACATTTAAAATACTGGTATTTATTTGTTTAAAAAAATAAAATATTGTGTAAACTAGATAAGACATGTATCTACTGTATTTTTCGCTCCATAAGACATTCGCTTCCTGACCATAAGATGCACCTAGGGTTTTAAGGAGGAAAATAAAAAAAAATATTCTGAACCAAATGGTGTGTTAAAATATTTAACAAAATATACCACAATAATATTTCAACAATGTAAACTCAACAGCAGTATTAACAACCACTGGCACTGTTATTAACAAATGAGAAGAGACTTTAATGTTCAAATACTCTTATAGTTATCTGGGAAACTGCAGCAGCTAAAAAAAATGAACATTCACTCCATAAGACGTACGGGCATTATCCTCTTCACTTTTGGGGAAAAAAGGTGCATCTTATGGAGCGAAAAGTACTGTAGTTAGTAATTGGTCTGTGGGTCAATAGGTGCAAACTCTGAGATGGTGTACCGAGCTGAACAGCCTTTATTACTTGAAGGTTTCTGCCTTTCTTTCACCAGAGAAAGCACATAGGGAGAAAGAATTATTTCTCTTTGCGCTTTTGACTTCTAGAGGGAGAGTGGAGCAATTCAGGAGAAGGAGAATGGCTTAGAGCAGGGGTCCCCAAACTACGGCCCGCGGGCCGCATGCAGCCCCCAGAGGCCATTTATCCGGCCCCCGTCGCACTTCTGGAAGGGGCACCTCTTTCATTGGTGGTCAGTGAGAGGAGCACATTGACCATCTCATTAGCCAAAAGCAGGCCCATAGTTCCCATTGAAATACTGGTCAGTTTGTTGATTTAAATTTACTTGTTCTTTATTTTAAATATTGTATTTGTTCCCATTTTGTTTTTTTACTTTAAAATAAGATACGTGTAGTGTGCACAGAGATTTGTTCATAGTTTTTTTTATAGTCCGGCCCTCCAACGATCTGAGGAACAGCGAACTGGCCCCCTGTGTAAAAAGTTTGGGGACCCCTGGCTTAGAGACTGTATGGCTGTCAATCACAGAAGCCCCAAATAACCCTTTGACCCTGTTGCTACCCTCCATACTTTATGTACCTCAGGACATCATTGTAACTAGTATAGGACTAGGTAGAACGTGAATGCTCAAGGAACATTTAAGTATTGACTCAAATATTTAATGTAGACACTACCATAGAAATGACCAATATATTATATATTTACCTAAAAAAGTCATATTTATAGTATATTTTCAGATATAATCCAGATAAACATGATTGGCTTTGGGTAGATTTTGTAAAATTATCAGAACTTATTTTAAAGGGAGTTTAACATAATAAATAAAAATATGGGCTATGGAATTAGATTGTCTATGTTTGAAAACTGGCTCTGCCATTTTGTAGCTGGTTTGCCTCAGTTTCCTCATATCTCTGATGGGTCTAAAAGAAGAATCTACCTGCTATTGACATTGTGAAGGTCAAAGGAGTTATTGCAGATGATACTTAGGAGGGTCTGGGCACATATTCAGCTGTTAGTAAATGAGAGCTATTATTTCCACTTTCTCTTTCTTCACTTCTCATAATCTGCTTAGGAATCCTCTCCTGCTACACCTGACTCTATCTAGCTTTCTCCTGACAGCACTTTATTTTATTTATTTATTTTTTAAAATATTTTACTTATTGATTTTTTAGAGAGAGAGGAGTGAGAGAGAGAGACAGAGAGAGAGAGAAGGGGGAGGAGCAGGAAGCTTCGACTCCCATATGTGCCTTGACCGGGCGAGCCCAAGGTTTTGAACCGGCGACCTCAGTGTTCCAGGTTGACACTTTATCCCACTGCGCCACCACAGGTCAGGTCCTGACAGCACTTTAAAGTGACCTCTATTCATCTTCTCCAATTTTTTTCCCCTCAATTCTAATTAGTTGTCACAAGAAATGCAGTTGAGTGAATTATGATTGACATAAGTTTAGTAAATGACCATTCCCAGTGAAATTTGCATTTAAAATAAAACAAATAAAGAAGCAATTTTTTGTTTCCCAAAACTTGTCTGGTGGTAAGAAACACCCACAACTGTGAAACTTCCAGATCCTGTCCTTGAGATTTGAATTCAGTTCATCCAGGATGAATGCTGGGAGTCTGTATTTTTAATAACTACCTCAGCAATTATTTTCAGGCAAGGTTGGAAAAACTACTTTAAGCCCAATAACTCAATTTCTGATATACACATGGCATCCTCTGTAATTGGCTTGTTTTATTATTCTTTCTTGGAGGAGGAGGAGTTTGTGTATGTACTTCTAATGTCGCCTAAATCACAAACATGTGCTACTCTCTTGTCTATTCACACTAATAACCTAAGATCTTAATTTCAGAATTAACTGTGAAACTCCAAAACTTTAAAGTTTCTTTTCTATACAGACTACAAGGAGAAAATCATGGTCATACAAATACTCTTCAGACCACTGCTATTTAAAGTGGGGAGGAAGAGTAGCATCTGAAAACTTGTCTGACATGCTCCATCTCGGGCCCCGCCTGGACTTTGTGAATCAGAGGCTGCATTTCACAGCGTCTTGGGGGTGATTCACGTGCATATTAAAGCTTGAGAGGCACAGCCTCAGAATGTGAGGAGACCTTGCTGGTACACTGAATTGACCTTATGTAAGTTTCTTGGCAGTGAAATTAAAAATGTTTTCTCCTGTATTCTTGATGCTCTTTTATATAATGAGGTAATTTTAGTGTTTGGTATTTTTTAAATATCATTTTGATGAAAATAAAAACATTCTATTATATATTACTATCGGTGAAGAGCCTCTTCTGTATCCAAATTTCCTGAACATGTGCAATATCTTAACAATTGCCCTTCAATAAAAATGTAACCATGTTGTAGATAACCATTCTGAACATCAGTTCAGCAAAAGTGCTCACATGCCTTTCATGCACCGATTTCTTGTAGAAAAACCACATTAGCATGAGCTGTATGGATATATCTGTGATTTCTTTGTAGACTGTGTCTTATCCACCTCACTAACTTTTTAGTGAAAAGTTACAGAGAAAAACTACACCCAATTCAGATTAATGACATTTATTTACTCAATAATATCCTCATTTCCATGTTTAGTAGAGAGAACAGTTTACATTTAAAAAAATCAGGCCAATTTAGATACATGTGAGAAAATTAACATTATCTTTTTGTCTTCTTAATTTTTACCTCTCATTTCCCCACCTCCAGCCTCCAACCCTCTCATGTAGTGTATGCCCCACGTGCAGTTATTGCTCATTTAATGTTTTTTGAATTAATATGCCATTGTTTCATTCTCTCTGTATGCTCTTGGTCCTATAATTAGTCTTTTAAATCATTCTTAAATAAACATATAATGTAGCATATTGTGTATAACAAAATGCATGAGGTCTGCACCATCTTTAAATGTGAAAGTGATTCAGTTCTATGTGGACACTCATCGAAGATTATATTGCTTCCACAGAGTATGTTTCTTTGAAGAGAAACATAAACAAGGCATGTTTATATACATTTTTAGTTTCTTTTTAGTCTTTTTTGGAAGCTCATCAACTTCTAAGTGACTCAGATAAAATGTTATTTCACGTAAGAAAAAGAAGCTACTGACTCAATATCTAGAGCGTGTGTTTTTATGGGAAAGATAATTAGCCTTTTTGGACAGTCATCTGCACTCTTCAGTGGGACATATTTTGGGAGAGGGGATATCTGGTTATAATTTTACTTATTAGGAATCACAGGGTTTAAATAAGGACAACCACAGATCCTGGTATTGCTGTCTTATTTGTGACAATGAGGACCTCTTTTTCTACCCACATTTATAAGTCAGATCGTATGGTTTATTTGAAATAACACTTTAGCTAATACAAACAACTTAGAAATAGAATTGTTGCTGCTTCTTAGAATTGAAATTGATGTAGGACTATCTTTGTCATCAGAATATTGTTGGTATGACTCTTATAAAGTTCAAGGTACAAAAAAAGCATAGAGTCAGTGTAATTTGGGATGGTATATAATATGATATCAACTGTTATATTTATATATAAGTATCATTTTATTTTATGATAGCTATTATATTTCACAGTTTTTCATTGCCACATGTGTTAATGTTTTCAAAAAATATCTTCTCTTTTAAATTCAAACTGGTTTGAAATTTTAAACATCTAAGTAAAGGGTTCTCTTGAAAATTTATTCATTTCATAATACTTTATTGTATTTTCAGAATATCTTATATTTCAAACTAAATTACCTATATATTCCAACACAAAGAGAGCAGACTCAAGTTCATTATGTAGTGAAATGCCAAGACCAACTGTTTTTACGATGATCTTGGGTGTATAGGTTCTAAGGACATAAAAAGGCATTAGAGAAAAACATGTTTCAACTGAAAATTCTGATAAACAAAATTGTTTCCATATTTTTCTAATTAAGAAGAAAGTGGGATATCTACATTATTATATTATTGTGCATTTTAAGCTGAATTTTTTAAAAAAATATTTTTTAAATTTATTAATTTTAGAGGAGAGAGAGCGCAAGGCAGTGGGGAAGGAGCGGGAAGCATCAACTTGTAGGTAGTTGCTTCTTGTATGTCCTGACCAGGCAAGCCCAAGGCTTCACACTGGTGAGCTCAGTGTTCCAGGTCAACACTTTATCTTTAAAAAAAATTTTTTAAATTTATATATTCATTTTTAGAGAGGAGAGAGGAAGAGAGAAAAAGAGAGAGAGAAAGGGGAAGGAACAGAAAGCATCAACTCCCATATGTGCTTTGACCAGGCAAGCCCAGGGTTTTGAATTGGTGACCTCAGCATTCCAAGTCGAAGCTTTATCCACTGCACCAGGGCAGGACAGGGTTAACTTTTTTTTTCTTTTTTTTAATGAAGGATGCTACACAGAGTGATGCAAGGCCGAGGCCCCCTTCAGAGTTCCTTATTGGCTCCACTACCTCTTCTGGATGAAGCTTAAGTCTGTGCTCCTGATGTAGTAGTCACTAGACCAAGGGGCACTGAGTGGTCAAAGTGTGACTACCGAGACTAAAAAGACGAATTTTTAATTTCATTAAACTTAATTAATTAAAATTAAAGTTTAAATGGTCATGTATGGCTAATGGTTGTAATCTTGGTAAGAGCAACTCTGTACAGTAAAAACGGAAGAGAATTCTAGTTCCTGGGGAACCATCTTGGCTTTTCTGGTGACTAGAATTCTATCAGTAGATCGCCATATCTCAGAAATTGGGGTTTGTCTTTTTGATTTTTCTAGACTAAACAGTTAATTTAAATCAAATTTTAAGTACAGTTTGTATAGAGGAGTGGTATGTGTGTTTTCTCAAGTACTTTACTACTAGGATTGCTAATGTCATTATGGGGATGTCTCCCTTCCAAGTTTTCTGGTTTTGCAAGAAGCTCGCCCCAAAAATGTGCATGAGGGAGAACGATGTTAGTGTAAGTTCTCACTCCTCTTGGCTCCATTCCACTCACCACTTCGCCCACGTAACATGTCCCCCGAGTTACTCGTTTGGGGAAAAGGAGGAATGGCTAGGATTGCAACCATATTCCACATCTTTTTATTCAGTTTCTGGAGATAGAAGGGCTATGCAAATGTGATTTCCATTCATGCTGGCAGAGACAGGGAGGTAAAGCCGCAAGCGCGCATTGCAAAGTGTAAAAGCTGAGGCCTCTTCTGATACAAGTCAGAGATGGGACAGCAGCCTGAGGAGCCAACCAAGTTCTTGAATGAAATGTGTGTACCAGTGGTGGAGAAAAGATGTTTAATGCTCTAATTTAAGTTAGAAGACATGAGGGTACAGAACCTGACCAAACAATTTCTGGATCAGTCAGATTTTAATGGTGCAAGGGATCTTATAAAGAACCATTCCCACACTTTAAGTAATGAAATTTGTCCAGGGACGATAAATGAGTCAGATCACATGTATATGGGAAGAGAACTCTGGTCAGCAGTCTGAATCGGCTGCAAGGCTAGTGGTTTTAACTTGAGAACATGTTTCTTATCTAATACTCTGTGGAGAAGGCCATTTACTGTTGCTTCTGAGGTAGGCCTAAAGACAGCATTAGAGAGCCAACCTAAAGCAGGAATGTCTCTTATCTTCTATTCCCAGAGCTACCCAGAAGAGAAATTCTTCAAACAAGTCTTCAAATATGAGCTTTTCAGTTACTCACAATAACCTATAATTTTAAGCCTTTTAAGGTCATTCTGGGAGAGAGGTTTAAGATGAGAGAGTTCTTTTTCCTTTTGAAAAAAGAAACCTCTGGTTTTCCAAACATTTCATAAACCTCTGGAACTCTTTGCAGTGAGCCAGAAGTGGAAAAAGTAACTGGAACTTCTTGGGAAAAATTAGTAGTAGCTGTTGAAAAGAGCATTTATCAGTAATCCAGACAGTAAGGAAGTTTGGACATTGCTGAACAAGCAGTGTGGCCAGAAATGACCAGACTTGGGACATTGCTGGTCAGGTAACTTGGTTTAGATGTGGTTGGGTTTGAATAATTTTCTAGGATTACCATAACAAAATGCCACAAACTTAAAACAATGGAAATTTATTTTCTCAGAGATCTGGAGTCTAGAAGTCGAAAATCAAAGCTTCTCTTTGAAGCCTCTGGGACAGTTTGTTCCACGCCTTTCTCTTACCTTCTGGTGTTGCAGGCAGTCTTAGGTGTTTCTTGGCTTATACGATAGATGCCAAGACATGACCATTTCTACCTCTGTTGTCACAAGGCGTTCTATCTTTTGGTAGTTCTTTCTTCTTCAGCATGTGTCAGTCTAATTTAGGTGTACTCCCGCACACAGTGACATTATTGGGTCTAGACACAGGCATCTGAACCGCCTTAACTGCTGGGATTCCTGTTGGTTTGACTATCCCTTAATCTGACCCTTCAGGTCTATATGTGCTTCCAAAGAATTTCACTGACACTATAGAGCTAACAACATGAAACAAATGTTCAAGTCTATTAACAGCTCTGCAAACCTGATATGTTTGTATGTTTTATCTCCCTGTTTTTGAGAGCCAATAAAATTCTAGATGAGCCAAAAAGAAACATGTCATGCAGTCATTTCCTCCACATTCTTAATAGTTTTAAGCCATAAAAGGGGCAGACTCCATCTAAAAGAAACTTTACATCTTTGGATATGATAGTTTGTTTTTATCAAATGTATCTCTTAAAAGGAAGACGAGAGATATTTTTCTCAGTCTCCTCATTGACTTTTCCTTTGCTCCCCTGCCCCTCTCCCATAGTTAACTTTGTTTTCAGCCCCTGAAAGAGGCAATTGTTTTATCCACAGTTGAGTTGATGGATCATGTTTATCTAGAGCATCTGTATACATAATCACATCCTAAGCGAAAGCTTCTTAAGATGTTCAAGTGTGGTTTGGTTTAAATATTTATACTGAGACATATAGAGAGCTGATATGAATGAGGGGACCACATATTAAATTTTAAACACCAGGTGAATAACACCAAACCAAGTAGAAATGTTTGTTTCTTGTGAATATAATCATTTGGTCAAATTTGAGTGTTAATATATCACTAGATTACTGTATAATGTTTTTGAAGTGCACAAGAACTAAAGTGACTATTTGTTCTAAGGTGAAAATTCTTGCAAAAGATATGCTATCATTTCTATTTCCTTTCTAAAAGCAGCTAAATTGGAATAGCCATAGCTAACTAATTTTTATGACTATAAATTTCATTATATAAGAACTTTCTTAGAACATGCATCATAAAATAGAGATTATTTTTTAAGTGTCTAGCTCATCTTCCTGCCTCTTTCTGCATTCCTGAGGTAGAGCTACGTTCAGACCCAAACATCGTCTGGCTTCTTAGCCACGAGTGACCTGACATGGTGGATCTTTTTGCTGAGAATTGAGTTACATTATGTTTGGAATGGCACTAGCTGAGCCAGGTCTCCTCAATTTGGAGCCCTGATACCTTAGTTAATGCTTCCTCACATTTTCCCCAAGGATTTTGACTTTGTTCTCTGAACCTCCAGCCCGGGTTGGGGTCCTGCTGTGAGTGCATCTACCTCCCAGGACCAAGATGCTGCAAACTTTCCTTCCCTTGCTGGCTCATGCCAATGGCTGTTGCTATGTCACTGGCTAGTTTGGAATTCGTGTTACCATCACTTCTGTGAGCCACACTTAAACATGTTTTGACACTGCCACGAACTGACAGGTTGCTTTCCCCTCTCTGTTTCTCAAACTTTCACAAGTCAGCCTCTCAGATACCGAGTGCCACTCTCTAGCCCTGCAGAAATATCACTTTGGGGCCACTGGCTCTGCTCATGGTGGGGAAGGGCCTGCGGTCTGGCCACTGCAGACTTTGGGTAAGGAAATGAGGACGGAAATCTCATTGGAAGGGAAAGTCTGTGAGACGTGCTGTGAAGCTGCATTTGGAAACAGACACCCCCTTTCTTCAGCTTGAGCATGTGTTTGAGGTGGCTGGGGAGAGGCTCCAGCAGCTTCTCAGTAGTGGGGTTTAAGTCCTCCAGGGACATTGTGCTGTTACTAAAACAATGTTTCTTTCTTGTTGTCTAGGAAAGCTTTCTTTAGTCAATTTCAAAACCTTGATAAATGGTAGAAAAAAAAATAACTGACCATTGTCTGTTTCTTTTTTAAAACAATATAATCATGTTAACACTTGACCAGTGGCCCTAAACTATCTTAATCCAAAGGAGCAATTAATTTCAATTACTTTAGGCATTATACTATGTCAAGGAAGGGGCACTATGCTTAGTAATTCACAATGCCTGGATTAAGATGTGGCTGGCTTCTCTAACTTTATGCATGAGGCCATCCAAATAACAGGAATAAAGTTCTTACTTTTATGTCATTTTCCCCCTAAAGTCTCAGGCATGGTATTTTGGTAACCAAACTAGCAAACTTCCTCTTGAGTATGAATATTTACTTTCTGTTTCAAGTTTCTCCATTAAAGCAAAGTCCTTATTATTGAAGTTTTTTATTGTTTGTTTGTTTTTTACAAAATACCCATTCAGGTCATTTATTCTTCTTATTATTTTCTTGACTGCTTTCCTATTTATTCTTTCTTTCTCTCTCCTTCTTTCTATAATAACTCACACTCCTGTTTGGCTACTTGCTGAGAAAATGGAATATGGGACAGAGAGAACCAGAAGACAGTTTTGATTTTGGGGGAAAAACCCAAATCTGAAATTAAGATAATCTTAGGTAAAAATTTCCACTAAAAGCCTAAACATCAGGATAGTAGTAAGAATTATTATTGAAGTAGTATTCTTATTTTTACTTTTAATGCAGTCACTGATTAGCAGCCCAAATCATCAAACAAAGACCTTTTTCTCAGAAAGTGTGAAGTCACGGAGGTTTATAACTGGTTTGAGAGTTAAATTTTGAACAAAAGAGTCAGGAACAAAGATGGCAGACGCTAAGCTTTTTCAAATAACCTGATATTGACTTGAATAATCTCCTTCACATTAGTTTTGAGTGATAGGACTACAGGTTCCAGATTTGCCTTCTATTCACTTCAAAATGGACACACATCTTCCTAGATTACTTTCTTAAGGAGCTGACGGTCTATAATATAGTTCATAGGAATATTACCCATGCGGATAGCACTCCCTAGATCTGCACAGTGAGGAGCCTGTGCAGCTGTGTGTTGAGTCCTAGCATGAGGTGGACATGAGAACTGCAGGAATATAAGTGGAGGTAGCTTTCTGACTTATTTCATAAGGCATGCCACATGATGATCTTGGCCATAGAATTGGCTTGCTTCTTCTTTCTTTACCTGGCATCACTTGTTTTTATCTCATTGTTTCTCTTTTGTGTTTTACTTTGAATCTGTGTGTGTGTGTGTGTGTGTGTGTGTGTGTGTGTGTGTGTGTGCATGCGTGTATGTGCGCACTGTGTGGCTATGTCCTAACATAGCTGGTGAGGATTCCATTTTAAATAACAAAGACAGAGTAAATCTGCTTTTCTTAAGGGGTTGAAGTTATTTAATACTTTCTTTTTTCTAATTCTAAAAGCAGTGACATTTATTGAGATAGATGGTTACAGATATGGGATGCTGTCTTCAGCAGTATGAATGGACTCAACCTGCAGGGGTGCACACGCCTCCAGAGTGAAGCACACAGCCCCAGGAGCCAGCTCTGTAAAGCATCGCCTGCACTCTGGCTTCCAAGTTACCTGAGAGAACTGAAGGAAGGCCATTGTTCTAGGCAAGTGCCCTGGTGTAGTGACATCATAACTTCTGTAATCATAACTGAAGACCCTTGATTCTCTTATTGTCAGGTTATCTTATAAATTTCTCTAATATAATCTATATAATCTTTTTTTGTGGGGGTACAGCTAAAAATGCAATATTACATGTGCAGTTTCACCTGAACCTCCTGAATCCCCACCCTAACATGTAGAATTCTTCTTATAGACCCCATGAATAGGGCTTATATAAATCTTGGACATATTTAGAGGAATTCAATAGACTGGCAACCAAAAATGCAAATTGTTAAAATATGAAAAAAAAATAGGACTTCATCTTTGCAAATTAGCATGTAAAATTTTGCTGAAAATTAGTGGGACAAAACTCAAAAGTAACTAAAACGAATGAAAAATACTGTTCAGATAAGGCATGCCACATGATAAGACCCTTTGTAAGGCTTTGGATACTGGTGATCTGCTCTGTGTTGGCCGGTCAGGGTGCTCATTATGGGCCATTTTCCATCTTGCTGAAATGACTACACGCTCAGCTCCAGGCTCAGGGGTGGACCTGCACCTCTGCATTGCATCAGACTGGGGCTAGTGACCCCACAGTGCCTCGTTGCAGCTTGGCTAGTATCTAATGAGGTGACTTGTCATAAAGCACTTTGGGGATCAGTTAAGGCTGTGGAATGAAAAGAACAATGAGAGTCAAAAAGAGGAATTAGCAAGCCACTAATACTAGTTCGATCGCAAGTATCCTCAGTGACAGTGAACTGAGGGAGCCTCTGTCACAGGCAGCCAATTAACACTTGACCCTACACGTTGCCACGATAGTTGCTGGCTTCTCAGAAAAGAGATCTGACTACTGAGCCTGGTTTCAGCACCCCTTGTAGGAAAGACCACAACACCTGCTTTACCTGAAAACCTTAACCAGCCAAACTAATGGGTAGTAAAGAGTGACTGTGGAAACAGAAAAGATGGGGTTGTGCAAATCATGGGGGTACAGGTTCTCTCTCTCTGCACGCTCCTCCGTCCTTTCCGAAGACTTCTACCTTCATCCAAATTAAAACAAAACCCTCGTTTGTGCAAATATCAACCAGTCAATGCAAAAATGAATGACTGAGGATGCTTGCAAACCATGACCTGGATTTTAAGCACACGAGCACTTTTAAATTCTGAATAATTACATGAACAAACTCATTTTAAAGTTGAACAGACAGGCTGACAGCAGAAAATCTCGAGAATTAAGCAAGGGAGCTCCTGAAATTTGTTAGTACATCATTTTAAGAAGGAGGGTGTGCCTGTGTGCATTTTTGGCAGCCGTGGTTCTGTGGGTAGGTGAAAGCATTCAGACTAACCATGAATGGGAAAGAGCTGATAATTTAGGGCAGAACACAATACGTTCAATTCAGCACGCAGGGAGTAAGATGATATGATACAATGCCAACTGTTTCCCTGAGCTCTGATGGATCTACTATATTAGTGAACTGGAAAAGTTATCTCCTCTGTTTGTACAAGCATGCCACCGATATTCCTCATCCCAAGATGCATTCCAACTGTTTAGTTTCATGCTTCCTGGAAAACAAAATCTCAGACTGCCTGGAAGGCTTTGCTACTTTATGACATTACTGCCAGCATTTCATTAAAACCATATTTCGTCGAATACCTTTGAAAGAATTTTATATACAAAAAAAGAAAAAAAGAAAAGAAAAAGACCATGAACTAAATCTTACTATGATGATATATTTTGACGAATAATTAACTAGAAAGAGAAGCAAAATTCTTTGATGATAACATTATTTGTTGACTCAGTATTTACCTATATAGCAAACTAAAATTAACTGTTACAAAAAAGAAATGATTGACTGTTTGGTTTACATGGTGCCACATGGGCACATTCTAAAGGCTCAAGAGGCAAGCTCTCAGAGGCAGCATGCAATCCGATTCCGCACGCTGTCACGGGGCCAAGCACTGGTGGTGGAGCTTTGGCCTCGGCGAAACCACTGCATATACATCAAATTCGTTGTTTAACAATAACAATAATTTGTAGTCTTCAGTTGGTTTTGTGGCTGTTAGTTCCTGGGTACCCTAAAAAATGAAGTCTTACAGAGATTCAAAAAGAAGAAAAATTTTACTTAGAATCAATCAATTGGTGGAGAGAACCTGTCAAATCATTTGGCTCAGGGGTCC
The DNA here is from genome assembly GCF_036850995.1 of Saccopteryx leptura. Lineage (NCBI taxonomy): Eukaryota > Metazoa > Chordata > Mammalia > Chiroptera > Emballonuridae > Saccopteryx > Saccopteryx leptura. Next base: position 350,091,544 of record NC_089503.1, read on the forward strand.
CCAAACTTTTTACACAGGTGACCAGTTCACTGTCCCTCAGACCGTTGGAGGGCCGGACTATAAAAAAAAACACCTATGAACAAATCCCTATGCACACTGCACATATCTTATTTTAAAGTAAAAAAAAACAAAACGGGAACAAATACAATATTTAAAATAAAGAACAAGTAAATTTAAATCAACAAACTGACCAGTATTTCAATGGGAACTATGCTCCTCTCACTGACCACCAATGAAAGAGGTGCTCCTTCCGGAAGTGTGGCGGGGGTGGATAAATGGCCTCAGGGGGCCGCATGCAGCCCGCAGGCTGTAGCTTGGGGACCCCAGATTTGGCTGATTATAGTATACAGACTGAAGTATATAGGTCAGTAAAGAAATATTAGCACAAGTATGTACAAGAGTGAGCTCTGAATAGGACTCAAAACAGCAGTATCACAAACTTCAGATCTTTATGAGATAAAAAGAACTGTATTAGAATTTATTTTAAATATATTTATAAGAAATTCAAGCTCCATGTCCTTACTAATTGCAGAACTAAACCTCTTTTATCAAGTTGGCTTAGCCATTAAAGTCGGGGAAAATAGTAACAAAGAGTTTGATCAGCTGCTGCTGATGAATATATGGTACACAATTTCATCGAATTCAGTATCTTTGATATATAGAGAGAATAAGTTCTTTAATAAAAGAGTATTTGATTTATGAAAATTAGATATACTTCATGCAATTTTATTAACAAGAAGTTCCTTTCATGGACAATTTTATGTAAATACTGCTTTGAACCAGGTTTAACTTTTATATACTTCACTATTATGAAGTTTAAATTAATGATATTTAAAACTAGTGAGTACAAAACAAAACAAAGTCCAGGTTTATTTTTAATATTTTTAGATGCTTTTGAAAGAGAAATGGATATGATAAAACTCGTTGTATTACTAACACGTGCATAAAGAGGCTCTATAATTTGGAGATATCTATAATTAATCTATATTTTGAGATTCATTCCTAAAATTAAATCTGAGTTTGTCTTTCTGAAGTGTATTACACCACATTGACATGTGGAACGTTAGATATCCATTCAGGATTAGATTTTCCTCCTGTGACAGTTTAGAGTAATTTGCAACAGGCAAGAGTCTTCCATGCTCCGCACCTGTACTTGTGCCCTGTGCCAGACACTCCCACACAACCACATAGCATGGCTGCCTTTTCTCTTGAATCTTCATCTCTTTCTCCCTGTGGGTTCGTGGATTTTCTTTCAGGATTTTGCTTCCTATTCCTCCCCTTCCTCCTCTTTTTCTCCTCTTGCCCTCACTCTTCTTCCTCTCCAAATGCTTCTTATCTTCCTCCTTTCCTCCCCCTCCTTTCGCCTTCCTCCTCTTCTCTCTTGAGAAGCATTAAAGTATCTCAGAAAACCATTGGTATGTGGTGACAAAAAAGCAAGATAAAGAGTATACTAAAAGACAGGGTGGGCCATGTAAGGAAGGAAGTATGTGGGGAAACATAAAAGTACTCAAAGCCCTTTTTAAACTGGAGAGGTGAGGAAGCAGGTAGGATTAGAACAGCATGGTGGGGAAACAGAGATATAGTTAATACTTTGTTTTTAAAATGATCCATAGTGACACATGTGTTTGATAAAGAGAGCAGGGAAAGTGACAGTTACTATTAAGAAAAAAAAAAAATATCAGAACCTTTAAACTAAGGTGGGGAAGTAGAAATGAGCAGCAATTCAATCACACTAACAAAACTAAGGCAGAAACTAGGGAAATAACAATGTAAATTAGTAGTAAACACTGGAGTAAGGTGGAAGAAATAAAATCAACAGTAGACCTCTGCTAAATGGGAATGGACATAATTTACCCATTAAAAGTCAGAAACTGCTACTTTGGGTTAAAAAACAAAATTCAAAATTCAAATGAATTTACAAAAATGTATTAACGGTCAAGAATAGCTTGAGTTTGAAAATGAGGAACAAACTAAACCCAAAGAAATTGTGAAGAAGGAATTAACTGATATAACACCTAAACTTAATGACATAAAGAACAAAAATTATTAAAAAGATAAATAAGTCCAAAAGAATGTTCTTGGAAAGAGAATTACATATTTCCATTAAGCTTTACCTAAATATCTGACAAAATCAAGCTCCAGGAAAAAAAAATTGCTCACTTAAATTTGGATAAATTCAGGAAGGTTTGAAAAAGATGCTGTTGGCTGGTTGGCTGGCTCAGTGGATAGAGCATTGGCTGGGCATCTGGATGTCCTGGCTTGGAGTGGCGGGTTCAATTGCTGGTCAGGGCACATAAGAGAAGCAACCAGCTGCTTCTCTCTCCCTCCCTCTCCTCTTTTTCTTCCTCTTCCCCTCCTGCAGCCAGTGTCTTGATTGGTTTGAGCATTGGCCACCTGGTGCTGAGGATTGCTCTGGTTGGTCCAAGTGTCAGCCTCAGGCACTAAAAATATAGCTTGGTTTATTTGAGGTTTGGCCCCAGTCAAGGGTTGCCAGGTGGATCCTGGTCGGGGCACATGTGGGAGTCTGTTTCTCTATCTACCCTTCTCTCACTTAAAAAAAAAGAAGAAGAAAAAGATGCTCTTTATTAAGACAAGGGCATGGGGTGGGAAAAACAAAAAAGAGTAGCACAGTGTCTTCAGGTAGTAATAGCACAACTGTTACTACCATTTGCTCCTGAAGGGATGAGGAGAGCAAGCTATAACCAGAACTTGGAAAGAGAGAGGTATTCAGAGAAGCCACCTTCTGTGGCTTTCAATCAAGAGTCATTTAAAAATCTGAGGTGGACATTATAGGTAATAGCCAATAAACTATTGATTTAAGCCATAATATTTATTGGTTTTTTCTGTAGGAAAAAAACAATTGAACAATGTTTTGTTTCATCACCAAGTAGGGAAAGTTGTTAAAGTACAATTATAATTTATTATTGTCAAGAGCATAACTTACTTAAAGTTTTGAAATCATATAGAGATTTTAATTAGAAAATCTTAAAAGCTTATTTAAGAAGTTTTAGTGTCTTAACTCTCCATGTTAATCAATAGCTAAGTGACGCATATGCTACTCAGGGGAACTGAGGTTGAAATCTTATTTTGATCGAAGAAAAATTGTCCCCATCTGGTAAAGAGAAGACAGCAGCTTTTATGGTGACTTGTATTTCACTTGTCAACTCATAGTACCAGCTTTGGCTACTATGTGGTTTTACAGTCATATTGATGTGGGATTGAAGAAAATCAAGTGTGAAGCATCAATCAGTACTCTAACCAATATTAATCAGCACTGTGGCTTGACATTTGAGGCTGCTGCAGACATTTCGGAATGGCTTCCTAACCCTTGCCAAAGAAATTCCATTTTTCTCAACTGCTGCAATATAGTAGGTTTTTGAGCAGAATTGAATGGAAGAAAAAGAACAAACATGATATAGGTTTATCCCTCTTGCTCTTAGTCACATGTGCACTCTATCCCCTCTTTAATTTCATCATGCCAGACAGGACTATATGAATGATTAATCTTAAAAACCTTGTGATTTCTAAGATTAGTGGATTGGGTAGCCACAGTTTTGTTCAAACCTTTATATGTCAGTAATAATATGTGAGTCACCAGGATGTAAAGGAGGCTTGGATCTGTCCTATCCTTTTGATTTCCTGGCCTCACCCCTTTTTATAACTCCTTGAAGTCTTCTAGACTTACATCGGTAGTTTTAGTAGTAACTTCACCTATGATGTCAAGTAATAAAATAATACAAAATAAAAGATAAGAGAAATCTCAGTGATAATATAGTACAAATTCTAATTTTAAGGATGAGAAAAATGAGATCCAGGGACTTATTAATTGGCTAGAAGACACAGTTAGTGGCCAGAATGCTATTATAGAAGTCAACTCAAAATGTTATAGCACTGGAAACAAACTAAAGCTAACAAGCTATCTCTTGGTATCTAATAAATAGCTTTTTTCATTATTCCCTAATGACTCATAAATGAAAAGTTTAACTTACAGAAAATCTTTATACCTACTTGAAAAATGTATATCTAGGGAACATTTAAATAAAAATCAAAAAAGATAAATAGGACAGGACTGTGCTGCTAAAACTGATATGTATTCTTACTCTATACCTAAAGTAACCTATGATCATATGTAAGAAAAAGGTGACATAAACTATAATTTTTTATTATAACTTCAAATTAGGGTACTTATTTAATTATGTAACCTAGTGTTTGAAAGATAATATATTTCTTTCAAGATTTCTAAAAGCTATTGAGAGTAAGGAGAAAAATTTATTTCAAATACATTTTCTTTTGTAAAGAATAGTTAAATATTTTGCTTTTAATAAAAGAATGGTTAGAGTCATGGAATCCCAGAATTGGAAGGGCAAGTAGAACTTTCTAGTCTAACGTTATACCCAAAATAGGAATCCTTTCTGTAGTGTCTCTGAGAAGCAGTCTTGTGGTCTCTGCTTGCATATTTCCAGTAATAAGAAACACATTATCTGTGAAGCAGCACTTTTTACCAAGATGTCATAAAATTCTTTCATATTGAGCATGTCTGCCACCCCATCCTTATAATTTCAACTTAATAGTATTAGTTCTTCCCTCTAAAGTAAGAGGAGTTTGTTCCTTTTATTTTATTTTTATTTTTGGTAGTCATCACACAAATATTTAGAGATTGTTATCCTGTCTATTCTAAGCGTTCTCTTCTGTTGCACCAGCATTTCAAGTTTCTTTAGTTTTTCCATGGAAAGCATAACTTTGAGATGCCCAGCCATTTTAGCAGTTCCTCTGAATATAGTGATTCCTCAGTGTACCCCTAGAAACTGATGCTCATGTAATGATTGTGGCTTCCCAACACTTTCTTGTATATTTTAGGTATTGCTTACCAGCTCAAGTATGGTTGACCATTTACGTTCTTGGATTGGGGCATCAAGCTTTTATTCAGTCCTGATTCACATTGAGCTTGGGGGTAAGTAAAATATCCCTGACCATGAACTTTGTTAAGTCATCTTCCTGATTCTGATGAAATTTGGTCAATAAAACTTAAATGCAGAACTCTACATTTTTTTTCTGCTAAATTTTTTTCATGGTTAGTTCCAGGATGCTAGCATTTTTGAGCTGACATAGTTATGGCTAATCCAGAGCTTAGCCTAGGTAAGGATGGTATGGTATCTAGTGACAACTCTGGAAATGAGCTTGCATGGGGATATTCTAGCATTTAAAGAATCACACTGATAAGAATAAAAGGGTATCAAAGGGGGAGTGAGGCAGAAGGGTAAAAGTGGAAAAGCTTCCTAAGACAAAGTCCATTAATTTGCAGTTTGGACTAGAGATGGCTAGGAATAAGACATTTTTTTTCTTCTTTTCTTAGTGAGAGGAGAAGAGATAGAGAGACAGACTCCTACATGTACCCCAACTGGGATCCAATGGACAACCCCCATCTGGGGCTGATGCTCTGCCCATCTGGGGCCATGCTCATGACTGAGCCATTCTTAGCACCTGAGGAGAAGCATCCTCAGGGCCAGGGGCTGATGCATTCAAATCAATTGAGCCATGGCTGTGAGAGGGAGAGAGAGAGAGAGAGAGAAACAGAAGGGGGGAGGGAGAGGAGTAGAGAGGCAGATGGTTGCTTTCCCTGTGTGCCCTGACCAGGAATCGGACCTGGGACATCCACATGCCCGGCCAGTGCTCTACCACTGAGCCAACTGGGCTGGGCCAGGATAGGGCATTTTAAAAAAGATATTGTAAAGCCAGCAGCCAAGGCCACCATCAAAGCAGCCTGGCCCATGCAGGTTCGCATTGGATTCGGACAGTCGGTAAAGAAACAACGAAGCCAAGTACTGATGGGCTGTCATCTTTATTTTTCTTTTTTTTTTTTTCATTTTTCTGAAGCTGGAAACGGGGAGAGACAGTCAGACAGACTCCCGCATGCGCCCGACCGGGATCCACCCGGCACGCCCACCAGGGGGCGACGCTCTGCCCACCAGGGGGCGATGCTCTGCCCATCCTGGGCGTCGCCATATTGCGACCAGAGCCACTCTAGCGCCTGGGGCAGAGGCCACAGAGCCATCCCCAGCGCCCGGGCCATCTTTGCTCCAATGGAGCCTTGGCTGCGGGAGGGGAAGAGAGAGACAGAGAGGAAAGTGCGGCGGAGGGGTGGAGAAGCAAATGGGCGCTTCTCCTGTGTGCCCTGGCCGGGAATCGAACCCGGGTCTTCCGCACGCTAGGCCGACGCTCTACCGCTGAGCCAACCGGCCAGGGCCTGGGCTGTCATCTTTAATTTTAGCTTGCACCCAGCGGGCAAGTAAAAACATACACTGGGTTCCAAAACCCACTCACATTCAGTGCTCACAAAGCTACTGACTTATCCGAGTTTCCTAGAATCAAAGGTTTCTAGCTCACCAGACTTATTCACCTCTGTTCCCCATCTCCTTCCTTCTCCCTGTACAAACTCTGCACTAACTCTCTTCTCACTCAGCACTCCGCCATCTTGGCTGCTTCTCCTGGCCACATGGCCTCTTTCTGCTCTCTGCTCTGCTCTCTCCTCTAATGATAATCTCAGGAACCAAGAGAGCAAGCTCCCGCTCTGCCCCTATTTTATAATGTAGAAATCCAAACCTTTAATCCAATATACAAAATAGGGAAGTCTCTAATACAAAGTCACTTTCTGAGGCATGATAGGATTGTACCACCTCATATAAAAAAGGGTGGGAAAGGCTTAATCCCAAAACCAAGCCCCAGGCTACAAGGATCCTGCCTGCCCACAGCCTGCCCCCAACACACATTAATATCACCTGGGCGACGGCCTCCTTGTGGGCAGCGCCATCCTCAACAAAGTGAGCATAATACACTTTATCTGCCCAACAGATATTTTAATATTTTATTATATAGAGCCCATTATTTATGCTAAAAAACACATATGAGTAAATTAGGGGTGAATTAATCAAAGAATATTATTCTAATTTAAATTTTTTTAGGGCAGAGTTTTTTTAACCACAGCTTTATTAACATTTCAGGTAAAAAACTTTTTTGTTGTGGGAAGCTGTCTGTTGAATTATATATTGCTTAACAGGACACCTGACCCCTACCTACTTAAATGTCAGTAGCAGGCCTACCCCAGTTGTGACAACCAAAAATATATCAGATGTTGCCAGATGTCCTCTGGGGAGATAAAATTGTCCTTGGTTGAAAACAACTTGATCTATTTCAGTAGTTAATAGTGATAGCAATCATAATAAAACATAGGCTGTTAAATTTGTCGTTAAATAGCCAACAACAAACATTAATTTTAAGGAGAATGGCCAGTAATAACATGTCCCATGCTCATTTTTGTGCACGGTCTATATAAAGGATTGTTAATATTTTACCCAGCCTCTTTATACTATTAGAAGGACCTCATGAATTTTTCTTTACAAAATTCTCAAAATATTAATTCATTTATTGATTTCTTAAGTAAGTATTTGCTGACCTGAGAGTATGTCCCCAGTACAATTATACACACTGGGCTTATAGCAATAAATAATGTAGATAAAAATTTCTACCTTCTTAAAGCATTAATTTATATGTGCACATGTGTTCTGGAAGTGAGGATAAAAAAATGAAAATTAAAATACAAGTTATAAAGGGCTATGAAGTTATTGAGGTATTATGAAGAAAACAAAAGCAAGGTCATGATTAGAATGTAGAGGGCATATGTGCTGTTTGTGGAGGGATAGTATATAAAAAATACAAATTTGAACTCAGGTGAACATGAACCATAAGGGTCACAAAAAGTGGTTACAGGAATGACTGAGTCATTTACTCAGGACAGGATAGAACCTCCTGCTGCAGTTTCCCCTGAAGCCAGGGAGGACATTCTTATCACTTGACTGCCAGCATAGTTAATTATTCTGGAATATGGTGAACTTCCTTTGTTTCTAGAGGCTATGCACAAAAGGCTCTTCTGTAATAGTCTCCAGACAAAAATTTCCCCTAAAATAGGTAACCCCTGAAGCTCTAGAGAACTCTTCCTTATAGGTGAGCTCTTGGGTAGCTTCCCAGTCTTGTGATGTGTTCAGGGTTTGGTAAGATATGTACATGCTCATAATTCTCTTTTTTTAGTCTATTGCTTTAACACTAGAGCCCAGGCTGATGTGTCTCCATCTGGTGATGTTGTGTAGCTTATTGTTGAGTTGATTCTTTCTTTTTATTCTACTTTAGGTTACATAAATTCAATCCCCTTTTAATTTTGCCTTGATTATTTTTTAATTGTTATTAATCATAATAAACTTTCCCCTAGAATCCATCTGTTGGCCAGATAAAATGTATTATGCTCACTTTGTTAAAGATTACATTGCCCACGAGGAGGCCATCACCCAGGTGATATTAATGTGTGTTGAGAATCCTTGTAGCCTGGGGCTTGGTTTTGGGATTAAGCCTTTCCCACCCTTTTTGATGTGGGGTGGTACAATCCAATCATGCCTCAGAAAGTGACTTTGTATTAGAGACTTCCCTATTTTGTATATTGGATTAAGGGTTGTGAAGCTATACTATAAAATGGGGGCAGAACGAGAGCTGGGGCTCTTGGTTCCTGAGATTTTCAGCAGAGGAGAGAGTAGAGCCAGCAGCGGAAGGAGGCCACGTGGAGGAGGCTAGGAAAAGCAGCCAAGATGGTGGAGTGCTGAGTGAGATGCCAGTTTGTGGAGAGTTTCTATCTGGGATAAGGAAGGAGATGGGGAACAGAGGTGAATAAGTCTGGTGAGCTAGAAACCTTTGATTCTAGGAAACTCGGATAAGTCAGTAGCTTTGTGAGCACTGAATGTGACTGGGTTTTGGAGCCCAGCGTGTATTTTTACTTGCCCGCCGGGTGCAAGCTAGAATTAAAGACTATGGCTCATCAGTTTTTGGCTCCATTGTTTCTTTACCGACTGTCCGAATCCAATGCGAACCTGCATGGGCCGGGCGGCGGCTGTGATGGTTGCCCTGGCCCTGGTTACTGGCTTTACACCATCCTAGAGAAATTGCATCTCTGTACTGTGCCTCCTGCACAGCACACTGTTGTAAATGCTGTAGAGGACAAGCCTGTCTGAGAAGATGACATTTGTGCAGAGAACTGAATAATATAAAAGAATGAATGTTGGGCAGATAAAATGTATTATGCTCACTTTGTTAAAGTGGCGCTGCCCATGTGGAGGCCGTTGCCCAGGTGATATTAATGTGTGTCTCTGGGCAGGCAGAATCCCTGTAGCCTGGGGCTTGGTTTTGGGATTAAGCCTTTCCCACCCTTTTTGATGTGGGGCGGTACAATCCAATCATGCCTCAGAGAAGTGACTTTGTATTAGAGACTTCCCTATTTTGTATATTGGATTAAGGGTTTGGATTTCTACACTATAAAATGGGGATGGAGCGGGAGCTTGCTCTCTTGGTTCCTGAGATTATCATTAGAAGAGAGAGCAGAGGAGAGCAAAGAAGGAGGCCATGTGGAGGAGGCCAGGAGAAGCAGCCAAGATGGTGGAGTGCTGAGTGAGATGCCAGTTTGTGTAGAGTTTGTCTCTGGGATAAGGAAGGAGATGGGGAACTGAGAAGAATAAGGCTGGTGAGCTAGAAACCTTTGATTCTAGGAAACTCGGATAAGTCAGTAGCTTTGTGAGCACTGAATGTGAGTGGCTTTTGGAGCCCAGTGTGTATTTTTTACTTGCATGCCGGGTGCAAGCTAAAATTAAAGACTATGGCCCACCAGTTTGTGGCTCTGTTGTTTCTTTACCGACTGTCTGAATTCAATGTGAACCTGCATGGGCCGGGCTGTTGTGATAGTGGCCGTGGCTTCTGGCTTTACAATGAACTATAAAAGTTCTGGGGAAAGAATATTTTAGGCAGAGGAAAGAGCATTGTTATAGACTAAATTTTGTTCCCTCCCAATTCATATACAGAGGTCTTAACACTCAGCATTTCAAAATGTGACTCTATTTTGAGATAGATCTTTTAAAAAGATAATTAAGAAAAATGAGGTAAAAGAGGTGGTCTTTAATCCAATATGACTGGCGTCCTTATAAGAAGAGGGGATTTGGACACAGACATAGTGTTAGTCAAATAAGTTAGTAAATATGATATATATGTTTGCTCCTTATAGTTTGCATTGGGTGTGGGAGACAGGCTGTAAGCTAGCAAGGTCCTTATAGCCTAAGGCTTAGTATCCTTTTAATACTAAGATCTTTTCAATATCCTTCTAATACTAAGATCTCAAAACTGAGCTTTTCCCCACACCCTTGACTGTTGCATAATGTGGGGTGGTGCACTCTTATGAGGAATCCCATTTATGCCTCAGATAAGTGGCTTTGCATCAAAGACTTCTTTATTTGTATATTGGCTTAAAGTCTTTAATTTTCTACACTATAAAATGAAGCAGACCAGGGCTCTTGCTTTCTCAAATATTGCATCAGCATTGTAGAGGAGAGGCAGCCAAGATGGTGGAGTGCTGAAGGAGAGCAAGTTTATGCAGAGTTTGTACAGAGAGAAGGAGAGAGGGAACAGAGGTGAATAAGGCTGATGGGGCCTTTGATTCTAGGAAAACTCAGATGAGTCAGTGGCTTTTGGAGCCCTGAATGGAAAAGGAAGTGTTTTTTCACTGTGTGCATTTTCTTGCCTGCTGGGTACGAGCTAGGATTAAACGTAATGGCCCACCAGTTCTTGGCTCCGTTGTTTCTTTACCATCTGTCCGAATCCAATGTGAACCTGCATGGGCCAGGCAGCTGGGATGGTAGCCGTGGCTACTGGCCATATGAACAGCCAGCCATATGAAGACATAGGGAGAAGCAACATCTGTGCTGGGCAGATAAAATATATTATGCTCACTTTGTTAAAGATGACGCTGTCTACATGGAGGCCGTTGCCCAGGTGATATTAATGTGTGTTGGGGACTGGCTGTGGGCAGGCAGAATCCTTGTAGCCTGGGGCTTGGTTTTGGGATTAAGCCTTTCCCACCCTTTTTGATGTGGGGTGGTACAATCCCATCATGTCCCAGATAAGTGACTTTGTATTAGAGACTTCCCTATTTTGTATATTGGATTAAAGGTTTGGATTTCTACACTATAAAATAGGGGCAGAACGGGAGCTTGAGCTCTTGGTTCCTGAGATTATCATTAGAGGAGAGAACAGAGCAGAGAGCAGAAGGAGGCCAAGTGGAGTAGGCCAAGATAAGCAGCCAAGATGGCGGAGTGTTGAGTGAGAGGCCAGTTAGTGCAGAGTTTGTTCAGGGAGAAGGAAGGAGATGGGGAACAGAGATGAATAAATCTGGTGAGCTAAAAACCTTTGATTCTAGGAAACTCGGATAAGTCAGTAGCTTTGTGAGCACTGAATGTGAGTGGGTTTTGGAGCCCGGTGTGTGTTTTTTACTTGCCCGCCGGGTGCAAGCTAGGATTAAAGATGTTGGCCCATCAGTTTTTGGCTCCGTTGTTTCTTTACCGACTGTCCGAATCCAATGCGAACCTGCATGGGCCAGGCTGCTATGATGGTGGCCCTGGCTACTGGCTTTACAATCTGCAAGCCAAGGAGAGAGGCCTCAGAAGAAATCAAACCTGCTGATACTTTGGTCTTCTACCTTTAGCCTCCAGAACTGTAAGGAAACAAAGTTCTATTTTTAAGCCAACCAGACTGTAGTGTTTTGTTTTGGCAGCCTTAGCAAATCAATACAAGTGTATCAACTGGGAAGAGCTTGATAAGTTTGATGAGCAACAGGTAGGTCAGAAGGAAAAAGGAGGAGAGTGGTAAGAGGTGAGATTATAAGGTGACCAACTTTTTTACAATGAAAAGGAAGACAAAAATAAATAGAAGAAAACAATATTGTAAATAAAAGACATATTTTATTCATTGCAACAATAATACACTATAATATGATAAATGCATAATAAAAACATTTGTAATATTTTATATTGTAATTATGCTTACATGCCTATTAATTTTTAATACTAATTGTAATAAAAAAAGTACTCATTTAGACATAAACACGTCACATCACATGCAATGGATCAACTCTGAATTGATCAAATAGGGACATTTACAGATTAGTTTTCAAATACCAAAAAGGAGGACATGTAGGAGGACACTTTTCAAGGGAAAATGGAAGTTACAAAAGAAGGACTGTCCTCCGTAAAAGGGGATGGTTGGTCACCTTAGAGATTAGAAAGAAAGACAAGGGCCAGATCATATGGTGATCAGGAGGCTTGATTTTGTTCTTAGTAAATGTGAACAGGTTTTAAAGCAGGAGGTTGACATGAGTGATCTATGTTGAAGAGGGCCCTATGACTGCAGTATGAAAAATGGACTCTGAAGAGCTAGACCAGAGCAGAAAGTGGGTTAACAGGCACATACAGGAGCCCACATTAGACGAGAACATGGCTTGGACCTGGCTGCTGTTGGTGAAGGAGGTGAGAACCACTTAGATTCAGGGTATGTTCTGAGGGTAGAGTCAACAGGTCTTGTTGAAAGTACTGTGTAGAGAAAGGAGAAGAAATAAGAATCCTGTGTTTTGTACCTAAGTCAAGGGCTGAAGATGGTTCTGCTTCCTGAAGGGGGCAAACTTGAAGGAGGAATTATCCTGACCCTTGAATGTAGGTTGTTGTGTGTACACCATGAGATGTTATTCTTTTATTTGAAAAACTTTAAGAGTAATCTTTCTTGGAAAATGCAAACAATACATGAGGATCCTTTAGTAACCTCACTCTTCAGAGATAAGCACTGTGAACAGCTAATGGTGCATCTTTCCAGACTTTCTAACAGTATATTTCATCTTTCTCTCACTCCTGCTCCACACACATTTCTTAGGAACTGATGTCTATCATAATAAAAAAAGTGACATAAATCTAAAAAAATGATAGAATTCAATGACACGTGCATTTATATCCCCCTCCTCTTTTTTAATTTTAGGGGGCGCTTGTTAGACTAGTATGGAGCAGGCCAGATAGTGGGTGGTAAAACCACCACTTTGAGGCAAAGAGAGTGGCATTCTCAATGGCAGGAGTTGCTATTAATCTGGGCTCAGATCCTGGGTCTTTGTTTTCAACTGGATTTGGTTTTTATTAAGATGAATTTTGTTCAATGAATTTAAGTCTTATTTGTCTGTAATTTTACAAGAGAATCTTTCTGGGGGCTGGGTAAAGAGTTATAAACACCAAATGGAGCAGTTTAAAAATTTTTAATTTGATTATTTATTATTACGTTAAAGTCTCTAGGTCTTTTTATGTAGTAATCTATCCTTTCTGACATTTTTATATGATTAAACCAAATGTGAACAAGGCAGTTCAAGAAACCAATTTTACTTGCTGAATTCACCAAGTCTCCAGATGGGAAAAACAGAAATGAACAGATTCCATATAAAACATGCAAAGGAAAGGACAAAATAAAGTTAAATTTTTCATCTGAAATAGTTTAATAGAGTAAGTTTTTTAACCCTTAAAGTAACCATAAAATAAGATAAAATAAAAACTTATGTGTGTGGCCATGTTATGTATCACAGAAACATTGTAATATCTTGTGTATAATTCTAGAACAGAGCTTTTTTAATTATAGACCTACTGATTCTCCATAGCCCACCTGTATTGTTCTTCTGGTTCTTCTTCTTCATCCTGGTACAAAAAGAAATATGTTCTAGAACAAATGAGCTACACGATGCGGTCAAAGAAAAGGAGTGAATTCAGAGGACAGACTATAGCTCTAGGAGAATAAATAAAGATGATACAACCTAAGTAGCCTTTGGAAAGAGAAAGGATGTATCTATGTGAGTCACTGTGATAAGCTTTTAACACTGACATCTCATGTAGTCTTTCCATCAACCCTGATGAATATTATTACAGTAGTCATCCTATCTGTTGTCTTGTTTCCCTAGGTGCTTTTGTTTTAGTTATATACGATCAACCATGGTCCAAAAATTTTCATGGAAAACTCCCACAACAAACATGTTGTAAATTTTAAATTGTGTGGTGTTCTCAACAGTGTGGTGAAATCTCATGCCATCCTGTTCTGTCCCGCATAGGACGGGTAACATCTCTGTCTATCACGTCTGTGCTATAAGGCTATCCCAGTAACAGTAAAATTTATTCCTCTTCCTTGAGCTGCTAATGATTTATTTTGTAAATAGTTAAAAATGTGGTAATTTATTGCTGAACATACATTTCTCTGTCCAAATGTTAAAGTTGACATACATTATAACACAGTTTGAAAATCTCTTTCATTTCTTTATAGTTAACTAATAAGAGTTTATCTAGGACACAACTGAAGGTATTTATGCAGGCTAATTAGAAGATGAAGATGGCTAAATTCTTAGTTGTGTGGTTTCATATTAAGCAATAAATATCCTTTATACTATATATTAATTCTTAATCCTGCATTTTTACAGTACTTTAAATAATGTAGATGTTTGCTGTATTTCTCACAAATAACTTTGCCCTGTCTTATTTGACAAACAGGTTAGTGTTAAATAGGAGTGTGATTTGTATCTTGAGTTTTAAAACTGGAAAACGTGAGGATAGCACCGGTAAGATACTGAACTAATAAATTTTTGTCTTCTATAATTCTCAGTTCCAAATAATTTAACAATTTCTTTATGAAGATCTTCAGTTAGCATATATATATATATATATATATATATTTACTTTAAAGAAAAGATAACTTTCTGATATTAAAACTGAAACAAATGTTTACTCTCTGGAAGAAGTAGGGTAAGAGGTAGACAAAATTGCACCCAGAAAGGAAGAGGAATAGGAAGCCACCTGCTTCTCCCAGAGGATCACGGGAAGGGAAGTGAAGATCAAATATGTTTTCTGACTTTAGCCTCAAATATCAGAGAGCCCATTGTATTATTCAGTTTCAGAGAACATTAAAAGCAGAGAAATATTAAATCATTCCCTTTTTGGAAATCTACACTGTTTCAGAGTGTGAATTAAAAAAAAAATGACAGGGGAGAGCGGTGGTGCACATTAGTGCAGAAGTGGTAGATGAGTGTGACTGGGAGTTCTGCTGATTTGGACACTGGCATGTAAGAAGGGACCCAGAAATTCTGACATGTTCGCAGGAGGAAGTAGAACTCCTCTTACTTAAGAGTTTTACTGGTGAACTTGACAGAGGGGCTTATTGTATTAGAGGCAAATGAATGTTTCAGAAGGACTAGAGGAAGGCAGACTTGTTGAGGTAGAGACCAAACAGAAGTCAAAGGCAGACCTCATAAAAGACTCACAGTGTAAGTGAAAGCTGAAGGAGGGCTGAGTCAGCAAAATGTGCAAACAAGCCAACGCCAGCTGCCTGGAGGTCTAATGACCAGGCTGACTAGAGAGAGCACCATGGAGAGCAAAGGACCCAAAAGCCAGAGAACAAGGCATGGACTATGTGCTTGGATTGCTGTCCCTCTTCACAATGAAGGCACGCACACCTCCTTTCCCTCCAGTTTTTACCCATCTTCCTCTCGATGGTGAGGGAAGGAAATTTGAATGACTAAACATTTATTCAAAAAGGATAAGAGTAACAGAAGAGTCCTTTGTACTGGAAGATGTTTAGGCACTAAGCTGCAAAATTAATATCTTCCTCGTTTCCATCAGGTAATGAAGACTTGTGAGGAAACTAGATTTTCTTTGCTCATTTGTAAGCCAGCAGTCCTGTAATTCATAATAACAACTTTTTCTTACAGGCATTTAAAAAAATCAATCATTTTTCTAGGTCGAGACAACACTGAGGCATGTAACCCTGTCCTCTAATGTGGTAGGAAGCTCTTTAGCAGCAACAGTATATCAGCATGTATTGCTTTTCACACATTGTCCTCTTCTGAAGACATTAAACCATCTCGAATGGACTGAGTTATTTCTGTGTAGTAATAATTTGTGGCTAGGAGCACTTCCATCAGGCTCCGATTTTAAGTTTTTCCTTTTACTCTTTAAGAAATACTGATGCTGATATTCTAAGCATATGTGAAAATCTTTCTATTTGGCCTAATAGATTTCTTTGTCTTTGGTTAATTGGTTGAATCATGAACTCATTTCACAAAAATTTACAGAACATGTGCCAGGCATGGTGAACAAAGCTGAAAAGTCAGACATGGTCTCTGTCCTTGTCAAAGTCACATTTGGATTATCTGGATTATTGTTCCTGTATACTCATGACACTACTCTCACATGCAAAGTTTGTTCTTTATTGTCCACAGCAGTGGTCCCCAATCTTTTTTGGGCCATGGACCAGTTTAATGTCAGAAAATATTTTCACAGACCGGCCTTTAGGGTGGGACGGATAAATGTATCACGTGACCGAGACAAGCGTCAAGAGTGAGTCTTAGACGGATGTAACAGAGGGAATCTGGTCATTTTTAAAAACAAAACATCATTCAGTCTTAAATATAAATAAAACTGAAATAATGTAAGTTATTTATTCTTTCTCTGCGGACCGGTACCAAATGGCCCATGGACCAGTTCCAGTCCGTGGCCCGGGGGTTGGGGACCACTGGTCCACAGTACCCCATTGTCAAACAACTCAAGGGGGGGGGAAGAGAGAGACAGAGAGAGAATAAGGGAGGAGCAGGAAGCATCAACTCCCATGATCAGGCAAGCCAGAGTTTTCAAACCAGCAACCTCAGCATTGCAGGTTGATGTGTTATCCACTGTGCCACCACAGGTCAGGCAGACAACTCATTCTTTAAGTGTGTACACATTTGTTATTTCTCTCCACTTTTTATTTTTGCAGCTTTTTTCCCCCTTGTAGTTTTATACCCTTTAATAGCATTTAACTTTCTCACTATATTTGCACTTATAGGACCTAGTTTTCCAAGTACATAAGAACTTTTAGAAAGTGTTTTTAAATAAAAATACTGTTTTATAGAGAAAATTATATTGTAAGTGCTGTAATTTTAAATCTACTTATAATATATAATTTTGATGATTTCAGGAAATTATATGAAAACTTAAAGATAATAAGACCATAATGAAAAAATTTTTTTAAAAGACAATATAATACAATTTTTGGAGAAAAAAATATGTATCAAACTGATTAGTAAACTTTTTATTTTAATGTTAGCTAATCATATTTTTCTATTTTGTTTTTTATATATTTTATTTTTACTTAAAAATTATGGTGATCACTTTTTAATTTTTATTATTATATTTATATATTGATTGATTAATTCCTTAGATTAAAATTTTTTAAATTTATTCTTTTATTTTATTTTTTTAATTAAGTGAGAGGCAGGGAGAAAGAGAGACAGACTCCCTCATGCACCCTGACTGGGATTCACCTAGCAAACCCCCTACAGGGAAATGTTCTGTTCATCTGGAGCCGCTGCTCTGTTGCTCAGCAATGGAGCTATTTCAGCACCTAGGCAAGGCCATAGAGCCATTCTCAGTGCCTGGGGTCAACTTGCTCAAATCATTCAAGCTATTGCTGCAGGAAGAGAAGAGAAGAAAAGAGAAAGAGAGAGAGAGAGAGAGAGAAAGAGAAGGGGGAGAGGAGTGGAAAAGCAGATGGTTGCTTCCCCTATGTGTCTTGACTGGGAATTAAACCCGGGACTTCCACATTCAGGCCAACTCTCTATGACTTAGCCAACCGGCCAGGGCTTATTCATTCTTTTTTAGAGAGAGAGGAAAGAGAGAAGGGGAGGAACAGAAAGCACCAACTCCCATGTGTTCTTTGACCAAGTAAGTCCATGGTTTCAAACCTGCAACCTCAGAGTTCTAGGTCAATGCTTTATCCACTGTGCCACCACAGGTCAGGCATGGTGATCACTTTGTAACTTATACACTGTCTAATCACTGTGTTGTACACCTGAAACTAATATAATATTTTATGCCAACTATAATTGAAAAATAAAAAAGTTATTTTAAAAAGCAAATTATCATTTTGAAAATAATTTTTAAATAAAACTATTTTAAAGAGTTAATATAATAAAAGCAAATTTTAGTTATTAAGTAAATATTCCCCAAATTATATAACTTTAATGATTTTCATTGTGTTTGCTCATGCACAGATGTCTTTTGGTTATATTTGGTTGACAAATATAACCATCTTATTTTACTAGCTGCATGATCTTGAAAAAAGTTAACTCATTACCCTTTATTTTTCTCAACTATAAAATGGGAATAATGTTATACTTTTCAAGTTTAAGTATGAGGGATAAATATAATGTATATGTAAAGTACTAATCATAGTCTAGCAATATTAATATTATAATTGTTCTTTAAAAAGAGACTACAATCAAATAGACAACCAACAAGTGTTTAAAGAACATTTTCTACTTTTCTAACACTATGAATGTGTTATGACAAATGCAGGAATAAACAGTTTTTATAACTTACTAAAGGAGATACCAGATGCAACCATGACAATACAAGAAAATGATTTTATGTGGCAGGTTATAATTTTAAAAGCTTATCTGTATGATTACAGAAGTAGAAAAGGAGTTAGAGAAGGAGAGAATACTGTGAACTGGTATTATCATTTAGTCATTACAACATGCCTATTATTATGTAAGGAGCTAGAAATACAAGAAGACAGAATTCTTATTCACTAGAAGCTCAGTATCTCCTGAGTCAAGGGAAGTTTCACATGTCCAGTGAGTGGCATTATTTTAAGCAGAAGAGTGGAGCTATACATGGCAGGGAGTAGGCATTTTAGGGTGAGTGAACTTAACTGATGTGGGTTATTGGCTTGGCTAGAGCAGAGGGAATGTTGGAGAGTGGTGGGAGTTCAGGCTGGGTTAGCAAAGAGAGACATTCTGCAATAAAAACACTTGGGATTGCTTTCTGAGCATGGCATTATGTTGCCTGGCATAAAAATATTTTCCTGATTCCTGTTAGGTTGCTAAGTATTTCTTTATTAGCTTTATAATTCTTACATTCCTCCTGTATTGCACTGAGAGCCACCAATATGGGCTACAATCTTTTTAACACTTGTTTCTCTGTCACCCAGTTCTCAATCATGTGGAATGGTGGAATTAGGAGCCACACTATGGTGTGGAGTAATCATGTGCATAGATTTTTTTTTTCCCAGGCATTTGACACAGAAAGACATTCTGTACCTCCATATCATATTAGACACCATTCCCTAATTCTATAAGAGGAAACCGAGGTGTAAAGCAGTTGCCTAACACCATAATGAGTGTGTGGAGGGCTGGGGCCCAAACTCAGACTCTGATGCCCAGTGTTGGCTTTTCCACTAGATCAGCATCCCAGGAATGGGCTTCTAGGACACTCTTTCTGGAGGTGTTAATTAGGGCTCCTAGAACAAAGAGTTCTGGGGAGGAAAATACTCTTGGGAGTGCTGCGTGTTAAATCCTTCTCTTGAAGATCCAAATTTTATGGTAGCACATTAAAAATATGCAGGAGTTTGACAGTACAAATAGAAATGCGTTTGGTAATGTCAAATTGTGAAAATGACCTATTTACAGAGGAATACTTTCCTTTGTACACATGTCTTCTTCTGAGAGGAGGGAGGCAGGGAGGCAGAGACAGACTCCCGCATGCGCCCTGACCTTGATCCACCTGGCAAGCCCCTTACAGGACGATGCTCTGTCCAGCTGGGGCTGCTGCTCCATTGCTCAGCAATTGAGCTATTTCAGTGCCGGAGGCAAAGCCATGGAGCCATCCTCAGTGCCTGAGGCCAAATTGCTTGAACCATTCAAGCCATGGCTGGGGGAGGGGGGGAGAGAGAGAGAGAGAGAAGGGTGATGGGGAGAGATGGAGAAGCAGATGATTGTTTCTCCTTTGTGCCCTGATTGGGAATCAAATGTATACATTCCTTCTAATAGGGAGTTATTTTCCCTTAACACCACTTAGGGATGACCTCACTAACCTTTGTCCTCATTCTCAAATTATGGTAGCCAACAGGCTTTGCTGGGTACAGTTATGGTGAGGAGGACCAGAATTCTTACTGAGAAGAAAAGTCAGAGGGCCTCACAGCAGGACTTCACCCTTGCAAGTACTACAGGAATAACGAGAACTTTCATTTTGCTGAGTGCGGCCAGACTGATGAGGTATACAGGGCTAAAATATAAGAATCTTAGTTCTCATTTTCTGAAAGCAGTAGGGCCAACAGTTAAAAAAGAGATTGGATTTCGTGCCAGCTAGGTTTTTGTTTGTCTAGCTTTGCCATTTAGCAGTTCTGTGATCTTGGGGGAGTTATTTAACTCTTTGAGCCTCCATTTCCCCATCTGTAGAATGGGGACAATAATTCCTAAACCTTATAATTTTTGTTAAGGATGAAATAATGTATAATAGAATCTACAGCAAATCACACATAGTATATGTTGGGCGGATAAAATGTATTATGCTCACTTTGTTAAAGATTACGCGGCCCACGAGGAGGCCGTCACCCAGGTGATATTGATGTATGTTGAGAATCCTTGTAGCCTGGGGCTTGGTTTTGGGATTAAGCCTTTCCCACCCTTTTTGATGTGGGGCGGTACAATCCAATCATGCCTCAGAGAAGTGACTTTGTATTAGAGACTTCCCTATTTTGTATATTGGATTAGAGGTTGTGAAGTTACACTATAAAATAGGGTCAGAACGGGGGCTTACCCGCTCTTGGTTCCTGAGATTTATCATTAGAAGAGAGAGCAGAGGAGAGCAAAGAAGGAGGCCATGTGGAGGAGGTCAGGAGAAGCAGCCAAGATGGTGGAGTGCTGAGTGAGATGCCAGTTTGTGTAGAGTTTGTCTCTGGGATAAGGAAGGAGATGGGGAACTGAGGAGAATAAGTCTGGTGAGCTAGAAACCTTTGATTCTAGGAAACTCGGATAAGTCAGTGGCTTTGTGAGCACTGAATGTTAGTGGGTTTTGGAGCCCAGTGTGTATTTTTACTTGCCCGCCGGGTGCAAGCTAGAATTAAAGACTATGGCCCACCAGTTTGTGGCTCCGCTGTTTCTTTACCGACTGTCCGAATCCAATGCAAACCTGCAAGGGCTGGGCTGCTCTGCTGGTGGCCCTGGCCATGGCTCCTGGCTTTACAGTATATATTTGTTTTAGGTTCTTAGCAGAATTCTTGACATCTTGTATGTGCTTGTGTTCAGTGTAGCTATGTAAGTACTATGTGATAGCTGACACTTACTGAGTGTATGTGACAGGCATGCACTCAGTGCCTTTACACATCTAAACTACATGTACTACTATTCTGCAGACACATGTATATAAATGTGCTTTATATTATGTAAATTAGTGATAATAGTTGTCACTTAGTAAAATTTCCTGTGTGCCAAGCACACAGGAGAGGTTTTTAATGAATTATCTAATTTAATCTTGAGAATACTCAGGACAGGTTGGTCCTGTCGGTATTTTCACTTTATGGAGGAGAGAACTGAGGCACAGAGAGGTTAACTCAGCCAAGGGTACACAGCCGAGACAGTGGTGGAGGGGGCTTCGGACCCGGCCACACGCGATCTTCTACTTCTTTAGTGAAGATAAAAGTTTGTTTCATATTGAATTTTAGGTTTCTATTTTTTGTGTTATTCATATAAACAAAGTATAATACAATTGATGTTCAGAAGTTGTTTTTAAATTTACAAAACAACACTAAAATTGGTCTAAATTTTGTTTAAAAACCCATTCCATAGCCATCCAAACAATTTTTATGTGATGTACTCCCTGCTAGCCTTTGACAACATATTGCTCCATGATTGTAATCAATGTTGTGCTATTATCAACAATGGTTTTAATGTTTCATTTTAGTTTTCCTAGTTAACATTATTAACACCTGCATAATATGTCATCATGATAACGTAATTTGGCTAATCATTACCTGCCCTTCACTTTCAGCCTTTCAATTATCTGCACACATTAACGAAGGCTACTTTTAATGAAAACGAAGTAACACAAAACAAAAAACCCAACAACCCTGAATCATTCATACTATTTGTCAAATTTGAACTCAGTATTTTTTTAAGGCATTTGGGATTCCTGTCACAGGGTATTGCTATATTTTGGAGAGGCTATTTCATATTTTTTCGAGTTCTTAAAGCCCGAGTGGGGTTTGCAGATATAATGTAAGCCTTTCCTCGGGGCCATGGTCCAGCCTGCTCACTCAGGCATCCCCGGACATTATCTTCTCGCATTCTTTACCTTCAGAACTGGACCAGGGGAGAGACCAAACCTCACCAAGCTCCTGCTGCCCAGAAACACATTTCCTGTTATAAGGCACCCCTTGAAATAAGCTGCACAGTGTCAACTATTCTGCTAAAATGAACCTCTACATGTTGTCTGCTGAATACCTTTTCTGGCTACCCTTCCTGTTTTGCTCTGAATGTTGCTATTAATGAAAGAATACTCCTTTACTTTTTCACTCAAAAGATACCTATTAGGCCTCTGCAATTTCTAGATTCCCCAACCCCCTCCCCCCAATTGAATCCACCTGCACTATAATTACAAATTTCATTCTCCTTACTGCCTTCATTATTATAGGTTTTGACAGAATATGAGATACTCATACTCATTTTAGTCACTGGACTTTCTGATTTGCGGTTTTGGAATAATATAGAAATGGCTTGGCTACAGGACAATTTGCCATCTCACTTTTAACTACCAAGCTATGTCACGTTATCTACCTTTGGATCATAGTCCTATTAGAAATAAAAATTTATTGAGGTTTAAAAACCCCTTTCTCCCCTCAGTGTGAGACATACAGTAAATTCAGTATCATAATTTATCCCAACAGTGCAGAGTCTGCTTAGGAAATGGCTCATTTTTCCAGAGTATTCCGAGAGGTTAAGCTTTGTGTATCTTTCTTGGAGGGCCAAGTACAGCTTGCCTATATTTGCACCCCGACAGGAAATGATCACTGCACAAACTGCGTATTTCAAAACGGAAAAGAAAAAAAAAGCAATAGCTCTCAAAAGACTCTTTTAAGAAAGACTGAAATTATAAAACTTGAATATTTTCTTAAATGTTTGGCCTCATGATGTATTTACATTAGGAACCCGCTGTTTTCTTTGAGCCCTCCAACTTTTATTTTAAGACCTATATCATTCTAAAGCTATAAGTTAACTGCCGATGGAGGGAATTTTACAGGATGTGTTGTGGACAGGGTGCGGGTGGAGGAAAGCATATGTTTTTGCACTTTAAGTTGTTAGGGGGAAAAGGGTATTTGAGCGTAAATTGGCATTAGAAGGCAGGAAAGTCTTGGTTGGTTGGAACAAAAAAATGTCTGCTCTGTTGAACCACAACATTTGAGTCCTTCAAAATCATGTACAATATATCTATTATTTTTCATGTTTCACATTTGAAGCGAACTTGGAGGAAACGTTAGGAAGGAAGGGATCTGTGACCCCAGATTGAAGCTGGATTTTATGGCATTTTCATTTTCCGAGTGGTACCAGCTCCATAATACCCACTCTCCTCCCAGCAGACGTTTCCATTAAAAATCTTACTGCCATCTGAAACTGATTTAATGTTCTCCTCATCTTTTTGCTGCTCCCTAAGACTATTCCTGTCCCACATTCCCTATGTTAATCTCATCATCATTTTCTCATTCCTCGAACATAAAGGCTTGAAACTAATTTTGACTTCTTCTCCCTCCCATCCAAAAAGTCACCAATTCCTACTGATTTTACCTTTGTTCTAGTTTTCCCAGGTCTCCGACCCTTCTGGGACATCCCCATAGCCCCTTATTATATTATGCCTTGGGAGCAGCACATATCTGATTCAGAATGGATTTTGGAGTTAGAAACCCTAGGATCAAATCCAAACCACATTACTTACCAGTTTGGGTAACTAAAATAGGGCTGATCCAGCCACCTTAGAGGATTGGGGTAACTGCAAAATAATGTACATAATGTTTGATGCAAACCAGACTGTGTAAAGGAAAGTTAAAATTATTCAGCACTTTCCTTCTTGATGCTATCCTTTCTTCCAACTTGACACCATCAAATCAATCTTACTAAAATACCTCCAAAATATTATCTCCACCTCCTGGAACCCCCAAAGCCGGGCTCTGAGCTACCTGGTTAGCATTCTCTCTCTCTGCATACTTGAGTGCTACACTTGAGCCAATCGGAGTTTTTATAGTGTCCAGAAACTGGTTGCATTTCCCCATCTTTCATGATCTCCTGCTTTGGCTCATACTGCCCTACTCACCTGGAATCCTTTATACCTATTCATATCTTGTAAATTCTTCAGGATAAGGTCAAATTCAATTATTTCTGCTAACTCACCCCTAATCATGGCAGATGGGTGTAATTTTTTCACTTTTTTATTTTTATTTTTATTTATTCATTTATGAGAGGAGAGGGAGAGACAGAGAGCGAGAGGGAGAGGAGAGACAGAGAGAGAGAAGGGAGGAGCTGGAAGCATCAACTCCCATATGTGCCTTGACCAGGCAAGCCCAGGGTTTTGAACCGGTGACCTCAGCATTTCCAGGTCGACACTTTATCCACTGCGCCACCACAGGTCAGGCCTAATTTTTTCACTTTTAAACTCCACTAGTTCTTGAAGTTAGTTACTAACTTGTTAAAAGTTAATCACCTCACGTCTTATGACATAGTTTTCCATATTATTCTGAGGATTTTTTTTTTCTCTGAAGCTGGAAACGGGGAGGCAGTCAGACAGACTCCTGCATGTGCCCGACCGGGATCCACCCGGCACCCTCACGGGGGGGGGGGGGCGATGCTCTGCCTATCCCGGGCGTTGCTCCATTGTGACCAGAGCCACTCTAGCACCTGGGGCAGAGGCCACGGAGCCATCCCCAGTGCCCGGGCCATCTTTTGCTCCAATGGAGCCTTGGCTGTAGGAGGGGAAGAGAGAGACAGAGAGGAAGGAGAGGGGTAGGGGTGGAGAAGCAGATGGGCGCCTCTCCTGTGTGCCCCCCGGCCGGAAATCGAACCCAGGACTCCTGCACACCAGGCCGACGCTTTACCACTGAGCCAACCGGCCAGGGCCCGAGTTTTTATTGAAATATCTTATTGCTGTGTTGTTACCTGATGACCCCCTGTACTGGGTCTAGCCTTTCTCTAGTTATATCTATCTTAGAGATAGTGGTCAAAGTGATGTTCTCAGAAGGTTTCAGAGGCTTTCTATTGTCTACCAGATACTTTAGTCAGGGGATGCTGATGCCAGTAGTCTAGAACAGTATAGTCCCCAACCCCCAGGCTGCAGACTGGTACCAGTCCGTGGGCCATTTGGTACCGGTCCGCAGAGAAAGAATAAATAACATTATTTCCGTTTTATTTATATTTAAGTCTGAATGATGTTTTATTTTTAAAAAAGGACCAGATTCCCTCTGTTACATCCATCTAAGACTCACTCTTGACGCCTGTCTCAGTCACGTAATACATTTATCCATCCCACCCTAAAGGCCGGTCCGTGAAAATATTTTCTGACATTAAACCGGTCCATGGCCCAAAAAAGGTTGGGGACCACTGGTCTAGAATACACATTGAGAATCACTGCATTATAGTGTTCTAGTTGAATTTGGAAGAGGAAATTAAGCCATGAAAGGTAAGAATCTGGTAGGGAGAAAATCGAATAGCAGATGGTAATACCCGGAAAACCTAATGAATTCTTTTGCATTTACCTGGATGCTTGGCATCATATGACTAGAACTTGAGACTAAACATGCTCATCCCTATGCAAGGTTAATGTAAAGAAAACTGATCCACAGATTTTCGTATGTGCATTAAAAGAATGTCTGAGGAATGGAGATCTGCATAATCTTTGAAAATCATAGTGGAAGTGTGTGTCCTAATTTTTTACTTTGTTATGTAATTTTATGAAGCTGTTTTTGAAGAATCTGGTTTTCCCAAGCTGTCAGATATATGTTTTATTAACATAGTTTAATAATATATATTTACATAGTTAAATAGACACTAGTTGGTTTGAGTTCTTCCTTAATGTGAAACTGGGTAGACAAGATGAGGGTAAGTTACATTTTGTATCTTCTCACATTCTTTGGTTTGTTTAGATTGAAGTTGAGAAAAACAATTGCTTTTAGAAACCAAACCCTCCTGTGGCTGGTGCTTAGCTGGCCTTCCACTGGGTGTGGCATGTGTGAGTGTGTGGGGATGTGTATCGTCACTCTAAGATCAGGACTCTTGAACAACTCTAATTAGAAGAGTAAATAAAGATAGAATGCTTTAAGAATTATTATCTCCACTATTTTTTCTTTCTTCAGTCTCTGTTGTGATCATAAATGTCGACAAATGGATTCTTTTCCTCTGATTTTATTTTTTATAACTCTGAATCTGACCATGCTTTTTAAATTAAGTGTTTGTCATGCTTGGCGGTTCATTCCATGTTTGGCCATTCCTAAGCTTCAGTGATTCTTTTGAGGGCTCGAAAAGGTCGTTGTGTGCCCTGACCGCCTGCTAGGTGAACAGCTTTTCTTTTTCTCTCTCCAGATGTTTTCCAGTTCAAACTTTTATAGCCGTAGTCTGTATACAAGTCATATATGAAAAGTGTCAGCTATCATTGTCCAGCAGTAAAATTAGGACCCTTTCAAATTGGAGGGAAATGTTAACAAAATGCAACTGTGTCCTGCCAGTATTTCTCCTGGCGAGCTGGCTCAGGGTGGCTGTTTTCTCTTTGGCCATCTGTGCTTCCATAAACAATCTGCCGTGGTTTCTTCTTCTAACTCAAATTCTAGCAGCTGGATTCCAGTCTTAGCTCCTTTTGATGTTGGGACACCAGTAGCAGCATAGTCATGAATCTTGGTGCTTCTTTCTACTTTTAGGGATTATATCACCAAAAACGTTGAATAAGTAGCTCACATGAGTATTCCTCACATGAGGGTCTGCAATGCAGGTGCTAAAGTAGGCCAATTAGGGCCTGCTGAGAAAATAAGATAGAGTATTTTAAGCCCCCACACCCAACTTCAAATGTCCATATTTCTTCTTTATCTAAAAACAAATAAATTCTCCTATTTAACATTTAAAAGTATATATATTTTTTACTTGTTGAGATCCTCTTGTTTTTATTCTACCCCTACTACCCATCAATGTTGCCAATTTCCAAAATCATGCACTTCAGCTCCTTGGATTCAGTTCAGAAAAAGTGCTTTCATAAATAAACACCTGATTTTATTAGATACTTGTCAACCTTACTCTTCCTAGTAAAAGTCTTTAGATGTAAAATTAGTATATATATATATGATATATATATATATAACACACACACACACATACACATATGCTCTCTCTCTATACAAATATATATATGTAATCTCGTCATAGAATACAATAACACTTTTTGTTTCTGTTTAAATCTATCTATTGGCATAAATACTTTGCCTTTCAATTCAGTCAACCGTCTAAAATTATGGAAATTTTCAGAACATATTATATTTGCTCTTTTACAATTTAAGGGTTAAAACCAAATCTCTGATAGTGATTTCTTTACTACTATTTCTTGCAAAAAGTTGTGTTACAAAGTCTATATAAAAAGTTTTCTTTAAAGGAAAGGCAAATGTCATAAAGTTAGATAACATATAAGCAAAAAAGAAATTTAAAAATACCTTCCAGAGAGCTTTGTGAGCAATTGAATTAGAAACCTGATAGTTGAATTCTGTAATTCTTCTGAGGGTAGATGCCCAACAGTAAGCACAAAGATCTTACACACAGAAAAAAGTATCAGATGCCTAAATAGTATAAAAAATCTTCAAATAAACATGAAAACAGGCCCTGGCCAGTTGGCTCAGCAGTAGAGCATCAGCCTGGCGTGCAGGAGTCCCGGGTTCGATTTCCGGCCAGGGCACACAGAAGAGGCGCCCATCTGCTTCTCCACCCCTCCCCCTCTCCTTCCTCTCTGTCTCTCTCTTCCTCTCCCGCAGCCGAGGCTCCACTGGAGCAAAGATGGCCGGGGCACTGAGGATGGCTCTGTGGCATCTGCCTCAGGCGCTACAGTGGCTCTGGATGCAACAGAGCGACGCCCCAGAGGGGCAGAGTATCGCCCCCTGGTGGGCATGCCGGGTGGATCCCGGTCGGGCGCATGCGGGAGTCTGTCTGACTGCCTCCCCGTTTCCAGCTTCGGAAAAATGAAAAAAATAAAAAATAAAATAAACATGAAAACATTGAACATTAAATATTTTTTTACTCTAATACCGAAGACTCAAATTTAACAAAACATTTAAGTGATTGGTCAATATTTTCCCTTTTCACTGTCAGGCTCTGTTGACTCTGTAAGATACAGATATTAAAAGTGAGCTTGACTCTCAGTCTTAAGCTCTTTCATGTTCAGATGCTTTTCCTTTCATGTAGAATTATATTACTAAACTCAGGAAAAATATTTTTTCCCTTGAATAAACTGGGGTTTTTTTTGAGGAAATAAACTGTTCTTAAACATCTGTGAAATATCAATGAATTAATGAACTTTTATAAATAAGATTAAGTATCAGTATTTTATTCCAGGAACCAATTTCCACTAACTAAAACCTCCATGGGGTCAGTGTCTATCTTGTTTATTGTGGCCCCAATGCCAACATGGTAGGCACTCATTGAGTGAGTGAAAAAAAGTGAATGGCTGTTGGTTGATGTTTAAAATTTATTGCACTGAAGTGGTAATGTGGGAGATACAAAGACTAAGAATCAGAAATGCTGGTGTTGCCACTTGGACAGTTGCATGATCTTGAGTCGTCTGATACCTAATGATTTCCTTAGTCATAAAATGAAGAAATTTGAGAAGATGGTTTTTAATTTTCTTTGCAGCATTATTCCAGTGCAATCTCTAGGAAGAGAAATATCATCTTATTTTTGCAATAAATATT
This sequence comes from Saccopteryx leptura, assembly GCF_036850995.1. NCBI lineage: Eukaryota > Metazoa > Chordata > Mammalia > Chiroptera > Emballonuridae > Saccopteryx > Saccopteryx leptura. The sequence goes on from NC_089503.1 coordinate 350,120,206, forward strand.
TTATTGAATACTTTGATTACAGCATGCAGAAGTGATTCACCCCATGCTTCTGTAATTTACAGTGTAAGTTAGAGAAAAAGAGGTGAAAAGGGTGTTGCTGGGAGATATTAAAGAGAATTTAAAGTCCGGAGGAACTGAATGAAGACTTTATGTGGTAGGAGCGTACTGGATGATGGAGAAATAGTATAGAGAAGAGTCAGAGGGGTAGAGGAGAGACAAATTAGGAGGCTGTTATAGTGGTCCAGAGGAGGAATGATAAAGGCTGGAACTAGAGTGGGACAGTGGGACTGGTGAAAGTGAATGTGTTTGGAACCTATTGCATGTGTAGAGCTGACAATAGTTAGAATGGGTTTGTTTTTTTTTTCAAATAAAGAATAAATGATCAGGCATCATCGAGAATGATGCTCAGAATTCCTGCTTGAGCAAGTGGGTGATGAAGGGGGCCTGGACTAAAGTAAAGAACATGAGTGGAGGAGACTTGTGCTTATCAAGGTTGGTTGGAAAACAGCAAGTAGAGGTACTAAGTAGGGAATTGGATGCATGGAACTCAGATTTGAGTCAAGGATGTAAATATAAATTTCGAGTCATCACAATATATAGATCATATTTAAATTATGGAACTGGGAATAATAACAGCAACTATGCTAAAGCTTGAGAACACCAATACTATTTGTTTAAAATGGTACTAATGTTATCTGACCCGTTAAAATGACTCTTTCAGTTGAAATAATATATGAACTACCTACTAATGACCAGATGTTTCAGTGGCAAAATTATCAAAATATTTGTGCCTTTTAATCCACATATTTCAAATATTGCAAAAATATATGTGTATAAAAGATGCTTTTGATTAGAGACAGATTTCTCTTACATATGCATTTAGATTTAAATTTCTTCCATGAAACTCAGATAGGAGAAAAGTTACATTTTTATCTTTTTTATTTCTCAAATATAGCCTAAAAATTTCATGCTTTACTGGTTGGAAAATATATCCTTAGTTTTACTCTTCTTAGAGGGTTCTATTCTTCCAGAGGCCTTGGCAAAAGTCCCAAGGGGTTAAAGCAGGGGTAGTCAACCTTTTTATACCTACCGCCCAACTTTGTATCTCTGTTAGTAGTAAAATTTTCTAACCGCCCACCGGTTCCACAGTAATGGTGATTTATCTATATAAAGTAGGGAAGTAACTTTACTTTATAAAATTTATAAAGCAGAGTTACAGCAAGTTAAAGCATATAATAATAATTACTTACCAAGTACTTTATGTCAGATTTTTGCTAAGTTTGGCAGAATAAATCTTTATGAAACAACTTACTATAGTTAAATCTATCTTTTTTTTTTTTTTCTTTTTTTTATTTTATTTTATTTTTATAATTTTATTTTTTTAATGGGGTGACATCAATAAATCAGGATACATATATTCAAAGATAACAAGTCCAGGTTATCTTGTCGTTCAATTATGTTGCATACCCACCACCCAAAGTCAGATTGTCCTCTGTCACCTTCTATCTTGTTTTCTTTGTGCCCCTCCCCACCCCCTATCCCTCTCCCATTTCCCCCTCACCCCCGTAACCACCACACTCTTATAAATGTCTCTTAGTTTCACTATTATGTCCCACCTACGTATGGAATAATACAGTTCCTGTTTTTTTCTGATTTACTTATTTCGCTTCGTATCATGTTATCAAGATCCCACCATTTTGCTGTAAATGTTCCGATGTCATCATTTCTTATGGCTGAGTAGTATTCCATAGTGTATATGTGCCACATCTTCTTTATCCAGTCATCTATTGATGGGCTTTTTGGTTGTTTCCATGTCCTGGCCACTGTGAACAATGCTGCAATAAACATGGGGCTGCATGTGTCTTTACGTATCAATGTTTCTGAGTTTTTGGGATATATACCCAGTAGAGGGATTGCTGGGTCATAAGGTAGTTCTATTTTCAGTTTTTTGAGGAACCACCATACTTTCTTCCATAATGGTTGTACTACTTTACATTCCCACCAACAGTGTATGAGGGTTCCTTTTTCTCCACAGCCTCTCCAACATTTGCTGTTACCTGACTTGCTAATAACAGCTAATCGAACAGGTGTGAGGTGGTATCTCATTGCCGTTTTGATTTGCATTTCTCTAATAGCTAAAGAAGATGAGCATCTTTTCATATATCTGTTGGCCATTTGTATTTCTTCCTGGGAGAAGTGTCTATTCATATCCTCTTCCCATTTTTTTATTGGATTGTTTGTTTGTTTGTTGTTGAGTTTTATGAGTTCTTTGTATATTTTGGATATTAGGCCCTTATCTGAGCTGTTGTTTGAAAAAATCATTTCCCATTTAGTTGGCTTTCTGTTTATTTTGTTATCAGTTTCTCTTGCTGAGCAAAAACTTCTTAGTCTGATGTAGTCCCATTCATTAATTTTTGCCTTCACTTCTCTTGCCATTGGAGTCAAATTCATAAAATGCTCTTTAAAACCCAGGTCCCTGAGTTGAGTACCTATGTCTTCTTCTATGTACTTAATTGTTTCAGGTCTTATGTTTAGATCTTTGATCCATTTTGAGTTAATTTTTGTACAGGGGGAGAGACTGTAGTCCAGTTTCATTCTTTTGCATGTGGCTTTCCAGTTTTCCCAGCACCATTTATTGAAGAGGCTTTCTTTTCTCCATTGTGTGTTGTTGGCCCCTTTATCAAAAATTATTTGACTATATATATGTGGTTTTATTTCTGGACTTTCTATTCTGTTCCATTGGTCTGAGTGTCTATTTTTCTGCCAATACCATGCTGTTTTGATTGTCGTGGCCCTATAATAGAGTTTGAAGTCAGGTATTGAAATGCCCCCAGCTTCATTCTTTTTCTTTAGGATTGCTTTGGCTATTCGGGGTTTTTTATAGTTCCATATAAATCTGATGATTTTTTGCTCTATTTCTTTAAAAAATGTCATTGGAAGTTTGATGGGAATTGCATTAAATTTGTATATTGCTTTGGGTAATATAGCCATCTTGATTATATTTATTCTTCCTAGCCAAGAACAAGGTATATTCTTCCATCTCATTATATCTTTTTCGATTTCCCTTAACAATGGTTTATAGTTTTCATTATATAAGTCCTTTACATTCTTTGTTATGTTTATTCCTAAGTATTTTATTTTTTTTGTTGCAATCGTGAAGGGGATTATTCTTTTGAGTTCCTTCTCAGTTGTTTCATTGTTGGCATATAGAAAGGCTATTGACTTCTGTATGTTAATTTTGTATCCTGCGACCTTACTGTATTGGCTTATTGTTTCTAGTAGTCTTTTTGTGGATTCTTTGGGGTTTTCGATGTATAGTATCATATCATCTGCAAAAAGTGATACCTTTACTTCTTCTTTTCCGATATGGATGCCTTTTATTTCTTTGTCTTGTCTGATTGCTCTGGCTAGAACCTCTAGTACCACATTAAATAAGAGTGGAGAGAGTGGACAACCCTGTCTTGTTCCTGATTTAAGGGGGAAAGCCTTCAGTTTAGTGCCATTTAATATGATGTTAGCTGATGGTTTATCATATATGGCCTTTATCATGTTGAGATATTTTCCTTCTATACCCATTTTGTTGAGAGTCTTAAACATAAAATTGTGTTGTATTTTATCGAAAGCCTTTTCTGCGTCTATTGATAAGATCATGTGGTTTTTGTTCTTTGTTTTGTTGATATGGTGTATTACATTAACCGTTTTACGTATGTTGAACCATCCTTGAGATTCTGGGATGAATCCCACTTGATCATGATGTATTATTTTTTTAATATGTTGTTGTATTCGATTTGCTAGTATTTTGTTTAGTATTTTAGCATCTGTATTCATTAGAGATATTGGTCTGTAGTTTTCTTTTTTTGTGCCATCCTTGCCTGGTTTTGGTATGAGGGTTATGTTGGCTTCGTAAAATGTGTTTGGAAGTATTGCTTCTTCTTCAATTTTTTGGAAGACTTTGAGTAGAATAGGAACCAAGTCTTCTTTGAATGTTTGATAAAATTCGCTGGTATAGCCGTCAGGGCCTGGACTTTTATTTTTGGGGAGGTTTTTAATGGTTTTTTCTATTTCTTCTCTACTGATAGGTCTGTTTAGGCTTTCTGCTTCTTCTTGACTCAGTCTAGGAAGGTTGTATTTTTCTAGGAATTTATCCATTTCTTCTAGGTTGTTGAATTTAGTAGCATAAAGTTTTTCATAGTATTCTACAATAATTCTTTGTATATCTACGGTGTCCGTGGTGATTTCTCCTCTTTCATTTTGGATTTTGTTTATATGAGTTCTTTCTCTTTTTTCCTTGGTAAGTCTTGCCAAGGGTTTGTCAATTTTGTTGATCTTTTCAAAGAACCAGCTCCTTGTTCTATTAATTTTTTCTATAGTTTTTCTGTTCTCTAATTCATTTATTTCTGCTCTGATTTTTATTATCTCCTTTCTTCGGCTGGTTTTGGGTTGTCTTTGTTCTTCTTTTTCTAGTTCCTTAAGGTGGGAAGTTAAGTGGTTCACTTGGGCTCTCTCTTGTTTGTTCATATATGCCTGAAGTGATATGAAATTCCCTCTTATCACTGCTTTTGCTGCATCCCATAGATTCTGATATGTCGTATTGTCATTTTCATTAGTCTGTATATATCTTTTGATCTCTGCACTTATTTCTTCTTTGACCCATTCATTTTTTAAAAGTATGTTGTTTAGTTTCCACATTTTTTTGGTATTTTTTTCCTCTTTTTTGCGGTTGAATTCTAGTTTCAAGGCTTTATGATCAGAAAATATGCTTGGTACAACTTCAATTTTTCTGAATTTGCTGATGTTGTTTTTGTGGCCCAACATATGGTCAATTCTTGAGAATGATCCATGTACACTGGAGAAAAATGTATACTCAGTCACTTTGGGATGAAATGTCCTGTAGATGTCTATCATATCCAGGTGCTCTAGTGTTTTGTTTAAAGCCACTATGTCTTTGTTGATTCTCTGTTTGGATGACCGATCTAGAGCCGTCAGCGGTGTATTGAGGTCTCCAAGTATGATTGTATTTTTGTCAGTTTTTGTTTTAAGATCAATAAGTAGCTGTCTTATATATTTTGGTGCTCCTTGGTTTGGTGCATATATATTAAGAATTGTTATGTCTTCTTGATTCAGTGTCCCCTTAGCCATTATGAAATGGCCATTTTTGTCTCTGAGTACTTTTCCTGTCTTGTAGTCAGCATTATCCGATATGAGTATTGCTACACCTGCTTTTTTTTGGATGTTATTTGCTTGGAGTATTGTTTTCCAGCCTTTCACTTTGAATTTGTTTTTATCCTTGTTACTTAGATGAGTTTCCTGTAGGCAGCATACAGTTGGATTTTCTTTTTTAATCCATTCTGCTACTCTGTGCCTTTTTATTGGTGAGTTTAATCCGTTTACATTTAGTGTAATTATTGATACTTGTGAGTTCCCTATTGCCATTTTATATCTTGCTTTCTGTTAGTTTTGTGTCTTGTTTGATCCTTCTCTTTTGTTTTTCTATCTTTTGTTTTTATTTGGTTGTATTCCATACATCTTTCCACTGTTGCTATCTTTTTCATCTCATGTGCTTCTGTGGTGGTTTTTTCAATGGTGGTTACCTTTGAATAATGAAAAGGGTCCCTACCCTGTTCATTGTAGCGAACTATTTTGTGAGTACTTTTGCACTCCATCGTCCTTTGCTACTGTTAATCTCCATCTTCTCCCCCTCTTTCTTTTTGTTGTTGTCACAGTTTAAATTTGGTTTTATTGTGTTCTTCTTGGAGCTTTTACTTGTGGCTCTGTTTTTTTTTGTTCTTTGTATCTGATTGGAGAACCCCCTTTAGTAATTCCTGGAGTGGGGGTTTTCTGATGATAAATTCCCTCATCTTTTCTGTATCTGTGAATGTTTTTATTTCTCCTTCATATTTGAAGGATAGCTTTGATGGGTATAGTATTCGTGGCTGAAAGTTCCTCTCTTTCAGGACTTTAAATATTGGGGTCCACTCTCTTCTAGCTTGTAGAGTTTCTGCTGAGAAATCTGATGATAATCTAATGGGCCTTCCTTTATATGTTGTATTCTTCTTTTCCCTGGCTGCCTTGAGAATTTTTTCTTTGCTGTTGGTTTGTGTCAATTTCATTATGATATGCCTTGGAGTAGGTTTGTTGGGGTTAAGAAAACTTGGAGTTCTGTTTGCTTCTTGAACTTGAGGCTTTAGTTCTTTCCACAGGCTTGGGAAGTTCTCATCTATTATTTGTTTGAGTATGTTCTCCATTCCATTTTCTCTCTCTTCTCCCTCTGATATACCTATTATTCTTATGTTATTCTTTTTGATGGAGTCAGATAATTCTTGTAGGGCTATCTCATTTTTTTTAATTTTTGAGTCTCTTTCTTCTTCTCTCTGTTGTGCCTCAAGTTGCTTGTCTTCTATTTCACTAATCCTCTCTTCTATCTGACCTGTTCTATTAGCTAAGCTTGTTACTTCGTTTTTCAGCTCGTGAATTGAGTTTTTCATCTCTGTTTGATTTGTTTTTATAGTTTCAATTTCCTTGGACATATATTCTTTGTGTTCATTGAGTTGTTTTCTGAGCTCCCTAAATTGCCTTTCTGTGTTTTCTTGTATATCTCGGAGGATTTTTAGGATTTCTATCTTGAATTCTCTGTCATTTAGCTCCAAGGTTTCTAATATATTAAATTTTTTCTCCATAGATTTTTCCTCATCTAGCTGTGTTACCTCTCTTTCTTTTGTATCCATGATATTCGATTTTCTCTTCCTTAATGGCATCTGAGGGTGGTTTTGTTGATAGTATTAATGAGATTTAATAAAGAATAAAAAGTTTAAAAAAATAATAAAAAAAAAATCGAAAAGAGTTGTTTTTTTAAAAAAAAAATTAATAATGAAATAAAGAAAAATAAAATAAAATAAAAATTTAAAAAAAAAAAAAAAAAAGGAAATTATTCCCCCCCTCCTTTTTTCCTCTCCTCTCCTCTCCCCTCTTTCTTGATAAAATCTTGTGGTGGACTGTGAATTATAACAAACAATGCCTGTGATGGAGGGCCTGAATTGGGGAAAAGTAATAAAGGGGCAAAAAAAAAAAAAAAAAAAAAAAAAGAAAGAAAAAAGAAAAAAAAGAGCGTATGGACCCACAAAAAGCAAATAAGGAAAAAATTTGGGTCAAGAATAAAATGATTTGCTTTTAGGTGTTGGTTGTCTCAGAGTTATGATGAGAGGATTAAGAGGAAAACGGAAAAATGGGAGGACAAATTAAAAAATTACTATTGTATTTAGCGGAACAAGAACTAGATAATATGGAGAGCTAGGGATGGGAGCACTGCTAGTGAGTTAAAAAGGTGAAGTAAAAACCCCCCAAAATGCCACAAACATAAGTTTGAGTCCCAGATAAGATAATTTGTTTGTTATTGAGGTTTGAATGAGAGGAGATGTAAAGGAAAAAGGAAGAAACTAATATAGAGGGAGAAAAGAAAGAGAGAGAGAGAAAAAAAAAAAAAAAGAGGGAACCACTAAAAGAAGAAAAAAGAAAGGAGAGAGAGAGAGAGAGAGTTAAGGGTTTTGGAGTGCAACCCTCATAGAGAGAAAGGAAGAGAAGAGAAAAGATAATGGGAGATGTAACACTTATGGGTAGTGTAGTTCAAGGAGAGGAGAGAGTAAGACCGGTAGAGAGTTAATCGGCCAAATTGGAGGAGGAAAAAAAAAAGTATCAAGAATGAAGATAAGAGAAACAAACGAACAAATATAATAAAATGGGATAGGTTATAAAGTCTGCAGATTATTCTTGATTTTGAGAGGTTATCTTCTTGCTTTTTCTTTTCTCTCCCTCTTCCTGGTCGGTGACTCTGTACCCCGGGTTTTGCCCCTTTGCCACGCTCAGGTGGAGGTTTGCAGTTGATAAGTCTCTATGGCAATGTCATGTATTGTGCTTTAGTCTCGTTGGCAGTCGAGGCTATTAGCATTTATAGGCTCCGACAGTGAGAGAGTCCGTGTTCCTGGAGCCTTTCTCCTAGTCTTTCCTTCCTCAATTAGTAGCCTGATAATCCAGCTATGGGGTTGCTGCTGCCTCTGCCTGGATAGTAAGAGGCTCAAAGAGCTGGCAACTCCCCACTCTATTTCCACTCAGCACAGGGCTCTGGGTAAGGCTCAGTCAGTCAGAGCTGCTAGCATAATCAGGCGGGCTTTCCACCCACTCACAGACCTCTGGCTCTGCCACTCTGTCCGGTAACACAAGCGGGTGCCCACTTCCGGGGCGCTTGGAGGAAACTCTCACTCACTGGCTGCGCGCGCAGACCAGGATATCCGGCCAGCAGTCTCACGCTCTGAGTGAAACCCCCGACCGCAGGGAAAAGTTGCAGCGTTGGAATTGAGTCTCGCTCTGTCCCCGTGCGCGGCTTTTGCAAGGCGCTGGGGCGGCCCGAGATTCCGCTTTGGCCCACACAAAGGCCCCTGACTCTGCTCCTCTGTGCGATGACACGGGCGCGCACTGCCGAGGCACTCGGAGGAATCGCTCACTCCTTATCTGCGCGCGCAAACCAGGATATGAGGCCTGCCGCTTTCCCTCTGAGTGAAACACCCTCCAGTACGGAAAATCTCCACCGTTGGAATTAGTTCTCACTCCCTCCCGTGCGTGGCTTTCCCAGGGCACTGGGGCTGCCCAGAGACTCTGCCCTCGGCCCACAGAAAGGCCTCTGACCCTGCCTCTCCGTGGGGCAACACGGGCACTGACTCCCGGGGCCTAGGAAGAAATCTCTCGCCCACTAACTGCGCACCAACCAGGAGACCGGGTAAAATGGCCGTGCCACTTGTCTTTCTTTGTTTGGGTTTGGCGCGAGTGTTAGCTTGTATTGCCCGGGTTGCCACAGGATCAGATTTTCCTCGGCTTGGATCTCCGTGCCACAGCCTGGTTCGGCCGTTTGTATTCACCCCCTTTGCCCGCCTCAGTTTCTATATTCACAGTTACCAGAGAAAGCCGCCCTGTTTAGGTTAGTGAGGAAGGCGGAGCATTTCTTACTCCCTATTTCCTTCGGGGTTTGGTTATATATTTAGCCAATTTTTCACTCAATCATACCTTTGGGTGTATTGCGAAGCATCTGGAAGCTCCAAGTATAGGTTTTTCTGTTTCTGGTTGAAGATCTTGTTGAGTTTTGGGGGAGATTTATCGGTATCGCTTCCTACCCCGCCATTACTCTGACGTCATCTCCAAATCTATCTTTTTATTTATACTTGGTTGCTCTGCTACCGCCCACCATGAAAGCTGGAATACCCCCTAGTGGGAGGTAGGGACCAGGTTGACTACCACTGGGTTAAATGGTCAGAAATCTTGGGTGAAGACCCTCTGAGTTCTTCACTTTCACAGCATCAAGTAGTGAGAAGCTCACTGTACCTTAAAGGAAACCATATAAGATATAATTCTGAACAGAAGTTTGGGCTGATATTCCAATTTCTAATATATTATTCATTTTCCCTCAGCCTCAGACTCTCGAAATTTTTACTAAGGAAGTCTGTCATGTTTTAATTCCCTTTCTGTTTCTACTTAGGTCCCTGGGAGAGGAGGATCCCGGCTGTGAGCACTGCAGGCCCTTCCTGTGCCCATGTACTTGGTGCTGCCAAGTCACAGCAAACTCCTTTTACTGTGTGTTCAGCACCAGGTGTAAATTCAGGTTCTTTCCTCTCCTGTAACTGGATCAGTTTCTTGTGAGACCAAGGCAATCTGTTTCCCTAACTGGTTTGTGGTTTTCAGGATCCACCAGGTCCTCCTTTGTGTTCATGTAACTCTCATGCTTTTAATTTTATACTGTTGAGTGCAATCTGCCACAAAATGTCTACCTTCACTGCAAGCAATGCTAAAAGATGGACAGTTGTACGTTTTTCCATCCTCTAGTGTCTCTGAATCTGCCTGTTGTGGTTGTGCAGTATTGTTTTCAGCCTCACTATGGGCTCAGACCTCCTACTAATCCTTGTACCTTTGCTTGTTGCCCAGTCACATGGCAGACAGGTGGATGGGCCTGCCCACTAGCAGGAAATTGTACTCTTATCTTGCCAGTGTATTTTGGAAGGGACCTCATCAAAGGTGTTTACCTTGGGCTTCCCTAAAGCTGATTAGCAGCTGATTAAGCTTTCTGCTGCACTGATAATGTCTATTCTACCTGGTTTAGGGACTGGGCTGATTCCCTTGAAATCATCCATTTGACATCTGTTTCTCAAATCTGGGATATGAGCCATTGCTGTCTTCCTCTGCTCTTACCTTTATTAACATCAGTAGTTGAAAGAAGATGAGAGAAGTGTCAAAGTTTAGTCAGGTTGATCTCAGAGCAAAGCAAGTTGCCAAAATTGCCCTGCCTCACTTTTCTAAAAAAACCTCTTTTTTAAAAGGGACCCTTTACATTTCTAAGTCTAAAGATACCTTGGCCAGAACCCTTCTGATCATTCCATTACTTTAGTCTGTATGTTCACACCTTTTCAACCAACCTCCTGGTGTTTATCCAAACAACTGACATGTGATTTCTGTATTCAACACATCCAAGTCTGTTTTGATTAGTTGAGACATTCACAGTCACTAAAGCACTAATGGGTGGGAATGCCACTCTTTTGGAAAGTAAACTCAGTAACTGATGATTTGCTTTTCCCATCAAAGGGAATACAGCCTTCTCCACTGTCTACTCCTACACATTAGCCAATGTCTTGAGTGATGTGTTTAGGTGTGGAGATGGGACGTAGGAGTGTTTTCATACCCAGAACTCTGGCATTTAGGTCTCCACCTACAGTTCTAATTTAAGAAGAGCTTTCCTGTTTGGAAATTTAGGGTCTGAGATAAGGACTTTAAAAATCAATTTACATGCTTCTTTATTTTTGGTATTTCTCTGATAATGACAGAGAAATCCATCTCTTGGCAGACTCTTCAGACTGCACTAATGTTTTTTTTTTTCCCTTTTCTAAACTTTTTAGTTTTACTCTACATTTCCTTAGGAGACTTAAAGCATTCTCTATCTGCTTTCAAACTCAGTCCTATCTCATCCATTAGTATTTCCCACATTCATCTAGTTCCGAGTCCACATTTATCTTCACATTACAGTTCTCCAACAAGGTCACAGCTGTAACTGGTCTCTTGATCAGTCTGAACTCAGTGGGGAGTGAATATGAAACCATTCTGCTTTTCTCCAGTCACAGACTAGAACCATGTTCAAATGAATTTCTCTTTCTTGTAACATGGATGACATTTTGGACAGATTAAAATTGGGGTCCCTTTTGATGACTTAGAAATGAGTTGATTTTTCAGATTGAAACCTTAACTCTTCCTCTCTCTCAGTAGATTTAAAATGAGGAGTATGAAGGGTTCACTCTTTTATTTCTCTTTCACTTGTGGAAAGGGAGGCTGAGACCACAATACGTCTGGGATAACTATTCTCCTTCTCTCATTAAAGGCAGACAATGGTGGTCATTAGTGCTATTCCCAAGTGTTTCTATTCTGCTTGGCACATGAAGAAGTTACACTTCCCCACTTCCTCATATCCTTTCATAATGACAGACCGAAGAAGAAGGGAATGTGGGGAATCCCACATTCTCAGCGCTGTCATCTGGAAGTGACTTATCTTATTTCCAGTTAGTTATTGTTGGCCAAAGTGAGCAGCTCTAATCACTACCATAATTTACCTTTCTGGTCCCCAAATAGTTGGCTACTTCTTACCCAAAATTTCATTCTAATATTGCATCCAGTCCCAAGTCCAGAATCTCTGAGTGATATTCCATAGTCCCTTTACCATGTTTGGACAGAGCTTCTTTTAGTCTTAAGACCTGTGAATATAGTAGAAAAATTATCTATCTCTGACACACCCACTATAGAATGGTGGAAGAGGGATACAACAACTAAAACATTCTCATGTAGAAAGAGAGAAGAGTGAGAGACACAAAGCAGCTAGAGTATAGCAATTCTTAAATCCATTCTGACAGTGAGGAATGTTTTCTGATTAGACCCCAGTAGCTCCCTGGGAGAACTGCCTGGTACACTGTTCCCATAGCTCTTGATTCTGTCACTCTAGAAGATTCTTCCTTTTCTATTATTCTTTAATGTAATCAAAACAGAAACTGGAAGATGTGTGTGCTATTGAGTACTGAGCTGTTTTATAAATCTGCTTCAAAACTGAAAAGTAAGATAATTTTAAGTCTTTATTTTTGGTTCTTTGGTAGTATAACTCTGTTGAAACATAGCAAGCACCATATCTATTAGATTTCATTCAGTTGTATGTGTCGATAACCACACACAGTTCATTTTTAGACATTCTAATTCATTTTGCTGAAGTTCTCCTGTCTCTACCTTGAGTTAATTAGAGCCTACCTGGTTTGGGTGATTTTTCGTTTCTCCCTAAGCCCTCCCTTTTTTTAATTGAAAAAAATAAATGAGCATTAAACCTTTAGTAGTTTCTTGTTGTGCTTGTGTCCTTAATCTATTCAGAGATTTTAACAATGAGTTTGAAAGCCACACCCTCGATTTTATTCTTGATTAACTGTAATTGGTATTTAATGTTCTAAGATATTATAACATCACAGTCACCTGGCTTTTGCAGGTTTGCATTTGATTCAGACAGATGGTAATGAAACAATGGAGCCAAAAAACTGGTGGGCTGTTACCTTTAATCCTAGCTTGCACCCAGCAGGCGAGAAAATACACACAGTGGGAAAACACTTCCCTTTCCAGTCAGGGCTCCCAAAGCCACTGACTCATCTGAGTTTTCCTAGAATCAAAGTCCCCACCAGCCTTATTCACCTCTGTTCCTCATCTTCTCATTGCACAAACTCTGCACAAACTGGCTTCTCCTTCAGGACTCCGCCATCTTGGCTGCTTCTCCTCTGAAATGCTGATGGCAAGAACTGATAGAGAGCCCTGGGTCTGCTTTATTTTATGGTGTAGAAAATTAAAGCCTTTAAGTCAATATACAAATAAGGAAGTCTCTGATACAAAGCTTATCTGAGACATAAATGGGATTCCTCATAAGAGTGCACCACTCCTTATCATGGAATAGTCAAGGGTGTGGGCAAAAGCTTAGTTTTGAGAAGATCTTAATATTAAAAGGGTGTGAAGGCTTAGTCTTAAAACTAAGCTTTAGGCTATAAGGACCTTGCCAGCTTACAGCCTGTCTCCCACACCCAATGCAAACTATAAGCGAGAAACATATACATCATATTTACAAACTTATTTGACCTACAGACATGTTTAAGTTTTTCTTTTACAACTTAAGAAAAAAGAAAATTAGTAGCCTCTTGAACCTTATTTGCAGATTTTTTTTTTTAAATAAATTTTTATTAATGGTAATGGGATGACAATAAATCAGGGTACATATATTCAAAGAAAACATGTCTAGGTTATTTTGTCATTAAATTATGTTGCATACCCCTCGCCCAAAGTCAGATTGTCCTTTGCCACCCTCTATCTAGTTCTCTGTGCCCCTCCCCCTCCCCCTAACTCTCCCCCTGTCCTCCCTCCCCCCACCCCTGGTAACCACCACACTCTTGTCCATGTCTCTTAGTCTCATTTTTATGTTCCACCAATGTATGGAATCATGTAGTTCTTGTTTTTTTCTGATTTACTTATTTCACTCCTTATAATGTTATCAAGATCCCACCATTTTGCTGTAAATGATCTGATGTCATCATTTCTTATGGCTGAGTAGTATTCCATAGTGTATATGTGCCACATCTTCTTTATCCAGTCTTCTATTGAAGGGCTTTTTGGTTGTTTCCATGTCTTGGCCACTGTGAACAGTGCTGCAATGAACATGGGGCTACATGTGTCTTCACGTATCAATGTTTCTGAGGTTTTGGGGTATATACCCAGTAGAGGGATTGCTGGGTCATAAGGTAGTTCTATTTGCAGTTTTTTGAGGAACCACCATACTTTCCTCCATAATGGTTGTACTACTTTACAGTCCCACCAACAGTGAATGAGGGTTCCTTTTTCTCCACAGCCTCTCCAACATTTGCTATTACCCGTCTTGTTGATAATAGCTAATCTAACAGGGGTGAGGTGGTATCTCATTGTAGTTTTGATTTGCATTTCCCTAATAACTAATGAAGCTGAGCATCTTTTCATATATCTGTTGGCCATTTGTATCTCTTCCTGGGAGAAGTGTCTATTCATGTCCTCTTCCCATTTTTTTATTGGATTGTTTGTTTGTTTGTTGTTGAGTTTTATGAGTTCTTTGTAAATTTTGGAAATTAGGCCCTTATCTGAGCTGTTGTTTGAAAATATCATTTCCCATTTAGTTGGCTGTCTGTTTATTTTTATATCAGTTTCTCTTGCTGAGCAAAAACTTTTTATTCTGATGTAGTCCCATTCATTTATCTTTGCCTTCACTTCTCTTGCCATTGGAGTCAAGTTCATAAAATGTTCTTTAAAACCCAGGTCCATGAGTTTAGTACCTATGTCTTCTTCTATGTACTTTATTGTTTCAGGTCTTATATTTAGGTCTTTGATCCATTTTGAATTAATTTTAGTACATGGGGACAGGCTGTAGTCGAGTTTCATTCTTTTGCATGTGGCTTTCCAGTTTTCCCAACACCATTTGTTGAAGAGGCTTTCTTTTCTCCATTGTGTGTTGTTGGCCCCTTTATCAAAGATTATTTGACCATATATATGTGGTTTTATTTCTGGACTTTCTATTCTGTTCCATTGGTCTGAGTGTCTATTTTTCTGCCAATACCATGCTGTTTTGATTATCGTGGCCCTATAATATAGTTTAAAGTCAGGTATTGTAATGCCCCCAGCTTCATTCTTTTTCCTTAGGATTGTTTTGGCTATTCGGGTTTTTTTATAGTTCCATATAAATCTGATGATTTTTTGTTCCATTTCTTTAAAAAATCTCATAGGGATTTTGATGGGAATTGCATTAAATTTGTATATTGCTTTGGGTAATATGGCCATTTTGATTATATTTATTCTTCCTATCCAAGAACAAGGAATATTTTTCCATCTCATTGTATCTTTTTCGATTTCCCTTAACAATGCTTTGTAATTTTCATTATATAGGTCCTTTACATTCTTTGTTATGTTTATTCCTAGGTATTTTATTTTTTTTGTTGCAATCGTGAAGGGGATTATTTTTTTGAGTTCGTTTTCTAATATTTCATTGTTGGCATAGAGAAAGGCTATGGACTTCTGTATGTTAATTTTGTATCCTGCGACCTTACTGTATTGGTTTATTGTTTCTAATAATCTTTTTGTGGAGTCCTTCGGGTTTTCGATGTATAGGATCATATCATCAGCAAAAAGTGATACCTTTACTTCTTCTTTTCCGATATGGATGCCTTTTATTTCTTTGTCTTGTCCGATTGCTCTGGCCAGAACTTCTAGCACCACGTTAAATAAGAGTGGAGAGAGTGGACAACCCTGTCTTGTTCCTGATTTAAGGTAGAAAGTCCTCAGTTTTATGCCGTTTAAAATGATGTTGGCTGATGGTTTATCATATATGGCCTTTATCATGTTGAGATATTTTCCTTCTATACCCATTTTGTTGAGAGTCTTAAACATAAAATTGTGTTGTATTTTATCAAAAGCCTTTTCTGCATCTATTGATAAGATCATGTGGTTTTTGTTCTTTGTTTTGTTGATATGGTGTATTACGTTAACCGTTTTGCGTATGTTGAACCATCCTTGAGATTCTGGGATGAATCCCACTTGATCATGATGTATTATTTTTTTAATATGTTGTTGTATTCGGTTTGCCAGTATTTTGTTTAGAATTTTAGCATCTGTATTCATTAAAGATATTGGTCTGTAGTTTTCTTTCTTTGTGCCATCCTTGCCAGGTTTTGGTATGAGGGTTATGTTGGCCTCATAAAATGTGTTTGGAAGTATTGCTTCTTCTTCAATTTTTTGGAAGACTTTGAGTAGAATAGGAACCAAGTCTTCTTTGAATGTTTGATAGAATTCACTAGTATAACCGTCTGGGCCTGGACTTTTATTTTGGGGGAGGTTTTTAATAGTTTTTTCTATTTCCTCCCTGCTGATTGGTCTGTTTAGGCTTTCTGCTTCTTCATGACTCAGTCTAGGAAGGTTGTATTGTTCTAGGAATTTATCCATTTCTTCTAGATTGTTGTATTTGGTGGCATATAATTTTTCATAGTATTCTACAATAATTCTTTGTATATCTATGATGTCTGTGGTGATCTCTCCTCTTTCATTTTGGATTTTATTTATTTGAGTCCTGTGCCTTTTTTCCTTGGTGAGTCTTGCCAAGGGTTTGTCAATTTTGTTGATCTTTTCAAAGAACCAGCTCCTTGTTTTATTAATTTTTTTTATAGTTTTTCTGTTCTCTATTTCATTTATTTCTGCTCTGATTTTTATTATCTCCTTTCTTTGGCTGGTTTTGGGTTGTCTTTGTTCTTCTTTTTCTAGTTCCTTAAGGTGTGAAGTTAAGTGGTTTACTTCGGCTCTCTCTTGTTTGTTCATATAGGCTTGAAGTGATATGAACTTTCCTCTTATTACTGCTTTTGCTGCATCCCAGAGATTCTGATATGTCGTATTTTCATTTTCATTTGTCTGTATATATCTTTTGATCTCTACGCTTATTTCTTCTTTGACCCATTCATTTTTTAGAAGTATGTTGTTTAGTTTCCACATTTTTATGGGTTTTTCCTCCTCTTTTTTGCAGTTGAATTCTAGTTTCAAGGCTTTATGATCAGAAAATATGCTTGGTACAATTTCAATTTTTCTAAATTTGCTGATATTATCTTTGTGGCCCAACATATGGTCAATTCTTGAGAATGTTCCATGTACACTAGAGAAAAATGTATACTCTGTCGCTTTGGGATGAAGTGTCCTGTAGATGTCTATCATATCCAGGTGTTCTAGTATTTCGTTTAAGGCCACTATATCTTTATTGATTCTCTGTTTGGATGATCGATCTAGAGCCGTCAGCGGAGTATTGAGGTCTCCTAGTATGATTGTATTTTTGTTAGTTTTTGTTTTAAGGTCAATAAGTAGCTGTCTTATATATTTTGGTGCTCCTTGGTTTGGTGCATATATATTAAGGATTGTTATGTCTTCTTGATTCAGTGTCCCCTTAATCATTATGAAGTGACCATTTTTGTCTCTGAGTACTTTTTCTGTCTTGTAGTCAGCATTATCAGATATGAGTATTGCTACACCTGCTTTTTTTTGGGTGTTGTTTGCTTGGAGTATTGTTTTCCAGCCTTTCACTTTGAATTTGTTTTTATCCTTGTTGCTTAGATGTGTTTCTTGTAGGCAGCATATAGTTGGATTTTCTTTTTTAATCCATTCTGCTACTCTGTGTCTTTTTATTGGTAAGTTTAATCGATTTACAATTAGTGTAATTATTGACACTTGTGGGTTCCCTACTGCCATTTTATAAATTGCTTTCTGTTAGTTTTGTATCTAGTTTGATTCTTCTCTTTTGTTTTTCTATCATTTGTTTTTGTTTGTTTGTGTTCCATACTTCTTTCTTCTGTTGCTACCTTTTCTAAGTCAAGTGTTTTTGTGGTGGTTTTTTCAAGGTTGGTTACCATTAAGTAATGAAAAGGGTACCTACCATATTCATTGTAGTACCCTATCTTATAAGTATTTCTGCACTTCATCGTCCTTTGCTACTGTTAATCTCCATTCTCTCCCCCTTTTTTTCCTTTGTTGTCACAGTTTAAGTTTGGTTTTATTGTGTTCTTGGTGGAGCTGTTACTTGTGGTGTTGTTTTCTTTTGTTCTTTGAATCTAGTTGGAAAACCCCCTTTAGTATTTCCTGGAGTGGGGGCTTTCTGTTGATAAATTCTCTCATCTTTTCTGTATTTGTGAATGTTTTTATATCTCCTTCATACTTGAAGGATAGCTTTGATGGGTATAGTATTCTTGGCTGAAAGTTCCTCTCTTTCAGGGCTTTAAATATTGGGGTCCACTCTCTTCTAGCTTGTAGAGTTTCTGCTGAGAAATCTGATGATAATCTAATAGGCCTTCCTTTATATGTTGTACTCTTCTTTTCCCTGGCTGCCTTGAGAATTTTTTCTTTGTCATTGGTTTGTGTCATCTTTATTATGATGTGCCTTGGAGTGGGTTTGTTGGGGTTAAGAAAACTCGGTGTTCTGTTTGCTTCTTGAATTTGAGGCTTTAGTTCTTTCCACAGGCTTGGGAAGTTCTCGTCTATTATTTGTTTGAGTATATTCTCCATTCCATTTTCTTTCTCTTCTCCCTCTGATATACCTATTATTCTTATGTTATTCTTTCTGATGGAGTCAGATAATTCCTGTAGGGCTTTCTCGTTTTTTATTATTTTTGAGTCTCTTTCTTCTTCTCTCTGTTGTGCCTCAAGTTGTTTGTCTTCTATTTCACTAATCCTATCTTCAATCTGGGCTGTTCTGCTAGTTAAGCTTGTTACCTCGTTTTTCAGCTCGTGAATTGAGTTTTTCATTTCTGTTTGATTTGTTTTTATAGTTTCAATTTCCTTGGTAATATAGTCTTTGTGTTCATTGAGTTGTTTTCTGATCTCCCTATATTGCCTTTCTGTGTTTTCTTGTATATCTCTGAGTATTTTTAAGATTTCTATTTTAAATTCTCTGTCATTTAGCTCCAAGGCTTCCAATATGTTAAGTCTTTTCTCCATAGATTTTTCCACATCTATTTGTGTTACCTCTCTTTCTTTTGTATCCATAATATTCGATTTCCTCTTTCTTATTGGCATCTGAGGGTGGTCTTGTTGATAGCACTAATTAGAATTAATAAAGAGTAAAAAGTAGAAAAAAAAAAAAAAGAAAAAAGGTAAAACACCCCACAAAAAAAAGCAGTAATAATTTATTATTTCCCCCTTTTTTTCTTTCTTCTCTTTCCCTCCTCTCCCCTCCTCAGGGAAATATCGTGCCTATAATGGAGGGCCTGATTTGCGGTGAAGAGTTCAAGGGGCAAAAAAAAAAGGGGAGTTGGGACCTACTAAATGCAAAAAAAAAAAAAAGGAAGAAAATCTTAGACAAGCATAAGATGATTTGCTTGTGGGTGATGGTCAACTAAGAGATATAATGAGAGGGATAAGAGGGAACCAGAAAAAAGGACAAAAAAGGAATAATAAAGAAGAAAAAAATAAAAATAATAAGTAAAAATCTGTTGTATTAAGTGGAGTGGAGACTAAATACAATGGAAACCTTGGGTTGGGAGGACCCAAAATGCCACAAAAATAAACAAACAAGAAAAAAACAAAAACAAAAGCGAAAAAGAAAAATAAAGCCAAAAAAAAGCCTTGAGTCCCAAATTAACTAATTTGTTCGTGATTGAGGATTAAATGGGAGGAAAGTAAAACGAGAAAAGAAAAAACGAATAGAAAGGAAAAAATAAGAAAAAGAGAAAAACGAAGGAAGAAATAAAAAAGGAAGAGAAAAAAACAAAATAAAGCAAAACAAACAAAAAAAAACAAAAGAGGAGAAAGTGAGAGTTAAGTGTTTTGGAGTATAATCTTAAAGGAGGGTGAGGATGAAGAAGAGAAATAAAATGTAACACTTATGGGTAGTGTAGTTCAAGAAAAGGGAAGCATAAGATGGGCAGAGAATATAAGGACCGAGGTGGAAGAAATAAAGGCAATAAGATAGAAGAAACAAACAACAACAACAACAAAAAAAAAAAATTAGTGGAACAAGTTGTAAAGTCTGTGGATTTTTCTTGATTTTGAGATGTTAACTTCTTCCTTTTTCTTTTCTCTCCCTCTTCCTGGTCGGTGACTCTGTACCCCAGGCTCTGCCCCTGTGTCACACTTAGGTAGGGATTTGCAGTTGATGGGATTCTATGACAATGTCATATAATTGGCTTTAGTCTTGCTGGTAGTCAAGGCTTGTTGGCGTTTGCAGGGTCCAACGATGAGAGAGTTTGCTTTCGTGGATTCTCTCTCTTAGTCCCCCCTTCCTGAATTAGCAGCCTGGTGATCCAGCTATAAGGCTGCCACTGCTTCTGCCTGGGGAGTAAGAGGCTCAAAGAGCTGGGAAATCCCCACTCTATCCCCACTCAGTGCAAGGCTTTGGGAAAGGCTCTGGCAGTCAGGGCCTCCAGTGTAATCAGGCGGGGGTGGGAGTCAATTGTTGTCAAGGTGACTGTTCAGCGCCTAGCATTCAGTTGGACCTCTCAACCCAGGCTTTCCACACTTTGTAGCCTGTTTTGGCTGGGAAGAAGAGGCACTAGTCTCTGCTTGTGACTAGTGTAGTATAGATCTTATTATCTGCCAAGTCCTTCTTGTTAGCGTTTATCCCTGAATATGGAGGCTCTATCAATCAGAAGTTGCCCCCGCCCCTTTAGCGAGAGGCACTAAAAAATATCACGCCTCTTGTCTTGGGTCGCTGAACTGAGAGAGATCTTATCAATTAGAACCGAGGGTGCGCAGATTTCATGGGTTAAGTTAATTTCAGTAATTGGGTCGCAGCTGTGCTACCGAAGGTATTTCAGGCTGCCTGCACGCGCCCCTCCCCCAACGCTTGATTGTTAGCTTGAATGGCTGGGTGAGGTGCCCCGCCCACGGAGAGAATCTCCCAAGTAGGGAATACCGCCCTGGGGCCTCTCCCGCTCCCTGTGCGCGGGCCGCTGGGAACGTTAGCGGTGCTCGCTCTGCAACTGAACCGGGTGCTGCTCGCGGCTGCTCGCGGCGGCTGCTCGCGGCGGCGGTGCTCGCTCTGCAACCGACCTGGGCGCTGCTCGTGGCGGCTCGCGGTGGCGGCTCGTGGCGGCGGCTAGCGGCGGCGGCTCGCGGCTCCCGAGTGCGGGCTGACTCACCACAGGCGCACTTCCTCGCGGCTTGAATGAACGTCCCTGCAGTAGCTTCCTCCACACCCTCGTCTCTCAGATTCAAGTGATAACAGTCCTTTCGCTTTCAGTTTGTGTGGAACTCCGGAATGCTCCGAAGATAAATTTTCCTGTTTCTAGTTGATAAATTTGTTGTGATTTTTGGGGAGATCTGTCGGACGCGCTGCTCACGGCGCCATTTCCGTGACGTCACTCTATTTGCAGATTTTAACTATTCCATTTTATTTGCTTTTACTTTTGCCTGAAGCTAGCCAATATTTTTTTCTGAACACGTCTTTTTCTTATAAAACATTAATCCTCCTCCCTTATCTGTGGCTTCATTATCGCCTGTTTCAGTTACCCACAGTCAACCATGGTCAAAAATTATTAA
Organism: Saccopteryx leptura; assembly: GCF_036850995.1. Taxonomy (NCBI): domain Eukaryota; kingdom Metazoa; phylum Chordata; class Mammalia; order Chiroptera; family Emballonuridae; genus Saccopteryx; species Saccopteryx leptura. Next base: position 350,141,329 of record NC_089503.1, read on the forward strand.
TTGAAAAATTCCAGAAATAAATAATTTGTAATTTTTAAATTGCACCATTCTGAGAAGCATAATGAAATTTTGTCCTGTCCTGTTTCATTCCACCCACAATGTGAACACTATTTGTCCAAGTTATCTATGCTGTAAATGTTACCTGCCCATCATTCACTTAGCAGCCATTTGGTGATCAGCTTGACTGTTATGCTATCACAGTGCTGTGTTCAAGTAACCATTGTTTTACTTATTAATGGCCACAAAGCTCAACAGTAGTGATGCTGCAATTTGAATAAACCAAAGAGAAGCTATAAAGTTCTTGTTACATATTGTCAGAAGATAATAACAGCCTAATGCTAAGTCACAATACCTACATTATTTTCCTCACTTTACATCACAAATGTAGGCATTTAATCACTTCACATCATCAGAATAGGATGAGTCCAGTACAATAAGATAATTTAAGAGAAAGAGACCACATTCACATAATTTTTATTACAGTATATTGTTAAAATTGTTTAAATGTTAACAGATAAAAGAGGCCTGTTGGCCATCATGTATCAATGTCCAGTAAGACACAAATACAAGTTTGCAGCACACAAAGTAAGGGTTTTTCAGCTGAGGAAGTGGCCCACGCCCAAAGACATGGGAGTTAATTTGAAAGACCTGGCTCCCCAATGGTTTCCAATAGATAGGTTATATAGAGAAAAAAATCATTTATCACAGTGACTAAGGGAGTTAAGGTCATAGTCACGGTCATGGTCTCTACAGATTGGTTGGTGCTAGGGTAAGGGGTCATTGATCAGTGTACCTGATATCAGCTGTGGTGTTAATTCATCTGGTTTCACTGCTTTTCTGGGCCTGGAGCTGAATGAAACACAACTGAGGCCTACATATTATTTCTAGTTTGACTAGTTTGACCAAAACTCTGTGTCTGGGGTCAATAGACCTGAGACTTTGTTCCTAAGATTATTTGATGTTGACCAGAACCTCGTTGACATGAGGGCTTAATAATTAAGGGAGTAGTGGTACAAAGAAGAAGGAAGCAGGTGAGCCATGTGCTGGATGAGGCCAGATTGAATAAAAAAAATAAAAAAAGGAGAAAAGGTCATATATTAAACAGATGAAGTTTCTACTCAGTTACACTATTTTATTATTAGTTATTTTTGTTCATCTCTTACTATGCCTAAATAAAAACTTTATCATAGCTATGTATGTGTAGAAAAAAAGAGTACATGTAGGATATGGTACTAGCTACCCTTTCATGCATCCACTAGTGTCTTAAAACCTATTTTCCTTGTTTCAGGGGGACTACTGTATCTTATCAAAATGAAGTCAACAATAACCAGCATACAGGTTTTTCGTATATATTATCTATATTTCAGGCAACAGCTTTAAGTATCCTTGGTACATAGCATTAATAATTATCCCTCCATCTTCCAATAACAGTTTCCTTTTCTTGCTGCTCACCACCTGGATACTAAGCAATGCTATCTATGTATTTATGGTTGTATATTGTGTAGCATGACATCTCACTTTAGGTACTAATTTCTATATCGGTAAGAATATGTTAGGTAGTGCTTAACCCAATCAAGTTTAATTCTTGCTCCAGTTACATGTCCAATACAGGAAAATAGGAGAGCTTTGCTCCTTGTGGTTGCTCAGGGATTCAGGTTGATGAAGCCTTCAGTTGATGGGAGTTCCCTGTAACTGGATTTCATCAACTATAACTAGTTATTTAGTTACATGTAAGTTTCAGACTGGATGGGGAAATTTAATACAACTGGATATCTAAAAAGGAAATTAGAGTGGCCTGACCAGGTGTTGGCACAGTGGATAAAGTGTTGGACTGGGACATGGATGACCCAGGTTTGAAACCCTGAGGTCGCTGGCTTGAGCGCAGGCTCATCTGGTTTGAGCGCAGGGTCACTGGCTTGAGCATGGGATCAAAGACATGATCCCATGGTTGCTGGCTTAGTAAGGGGTCACTTATTCTGCTGTAGCTCCCCAGTCAAGGCACATATGAGAAAGCAATCAATGAACAACTAAGTTGCTGCAACAAAGAATTGATGCTTCTCATCTCTCTTCCTTCCTGTCTGTCTGTCCCTCTCTCTGACTCTCTCTGTCTCTGTCAAAACAATGACAACAACAACAAAAGAACATAGAGCTGCCTCATTTAATGCTGGAGTCACACCAAGGGAGGGCAGCTTCTCTACAGAGGACAAGGCTGCAGGACTCAATTCTTGTTTCTAACACCCTCTATAGCAGTGCCTGCCTCCTAGCAAGACTGAAAACATTGATTTATTTTACTCTCTGGCAGCTGAGTTCTACAGCACTTTTAAAAGGAAAGGCTACCAGTTAATGCAGTACTTCCTCTTGGGAGACTGGAAGGAGGAAGAAGAACATTTAAAGCAAATGAACAAGGATACTTCACTGTTTGGCATAATGCTTTTAGATTCTTGACATCGTCCACCTACTCCCTGTTCTTCTCTTCTGCCTCTAATTCATCCAGTGTTTCCCACGAAGGCCTCTTGCACTTTCCAGAGGGGCCATATTTTCCCCAGGCATAGAAATTGAAAGAAGTATCTGTTAGATAATCAGTGATAGTCAACCTGGTCTCTACCGCCCACTAGTGGGCGTTCCAGCTTTCATGGTGGGTGGTAGCGGAGCAACTAAAGTATAAATAAAAAGATAGATTTAACTATAGTAAGTTGTTTCATAAAGATTTATTCTGCCAAACAGCGAAAATCTGACATAAAGTACTTGGTAAGTAATTATTATTATATGCTTTAACTTGCCGTAACTCTGCTTTATAAATTTTATAAAGTAAAGTTACTTCCCTACTTTATAAATCACCATTACTGTGGAACCAGTGGGTAGTTAGAAAAATTTTACTACTAACAGAGATACAAAAGTGGGCGGTAGGTATAAAAAGGTTGACTACCCCTGGGTAAGATGGTGTTTTATGGGTTGCCAGTAAAAGGATATGTGGAGAGACGGGGTGTGGAGCAGTAACACTGTCTCAGAAATCTTGCCTTGAGGTCCAGAACATAAAACCTAAAGTACTGGTAGGAGCTGTGAGTCCTTCATTCATTTCAGTGAAAGGATTGTAGCACGCCCTCTCCAGCACACAAGGAAGTCAACAGAAAAACATTTATCTTGTCTAACCTTGTAAAACTGCTCCAAAAGCAGATTGATTGAAGGGGACAGAAATGTTGGGAAAGCAGAAGTCTCTGTTCTTACAGGCAGTCCTCTGCAGGACGGAACTATGCATCCACACAAAAATGCTTTTATGGTCTGGCCCCATTTCTTTGGCTTGGATAACCGGATTCAAGGGCTTTCTTCAGGGGGCTCTGCTTGTGATTTCAGTTAACCTGGGCCCTGCTTCACTAGTTACATTTTCCTGTCTCTTGATAATGGTGATTTGTAAACAGTCTCAGCCTCTCTGTTGCAACTCAGATGTAAGTTATACACTGTGATGCAAAGAGAATTAAAAAAAAAATTGGTCCAGTATGTTCTTTGTGACATTTAGAATTCCTTTGAGAGGAATTTTCCAACTTAAAGGTCTTTTTTCCCCCCTCTCATAAGTATTTTATAAGTCTTGCAGGAATGATTAATCATTTTTCTAAATAAAACATTTACTACTCAATGTCTAAATAAGGTGTTTGAAATGCGAAGAGGTTTTCCTTTGGCTTGTCTTGAAATAAAACTTTCCTAAAAATTTCTTAGATGAAAGAATATGAACATTTTTAGGTTTAAATGTGTCTGAAAATTTGAGAAGATGGCGATGGAACTTCCTTACCTGGTGACCTGGCTGTGTGACTACTCTGCATTTGTATTTGGTTATTTGATTTATAGGATATTGAGCCTGGGAGGCTTTAGCACTGTTCCAATGCATGCCATTATGTTTTTATTGCTAATGTAATTACACACATCTACAGAATAGCAAGTGTATATAAAAGTGAATCATTCTATTTCTGAAGGCTTAATGGGCTTCATGAAAGAAAAGGAAAGAGAGAAGAAAGATTGTGCCTATTAAGAAGGACTTTTCCGCTACCTCCTCTCAGTGTCCCAGTAGAGGGCATTTCCTTAGCCACTATTCCTTCTGTATTTCTTTCTCATGTTCCAGTTTAGTCAGTAACAAACTCTATGACTGCTTCTCTTTACAACCATGGCATATGCGTAATAGTTTCTCTTCGTGCAAAAAAAGAAGGTATAGATATTGCTAAATTTAATCACTCAGCAATAATCAGAGAAGTACAAAGTGTGAATCTTATTCAGAGGTTAGAAAATTATAATTGTAGTGTTCCCTGATTCAAATATTAATATAATTTTGATAGGTGGGATAAATGCTCAGGATGAGACTAAGACATAAAACAGGCATATGGACCTTTTAATTATTGCCTTCTGTGTGTTCTTGAAAAATTGAAAGTTTGGGTAATTTTGTTAGCGATGTTAACAATTTTACCAGTAGTCCTCAAGTCTTCAGCTGGGTTTTTTGTTTTGCAAGCCCTCCTCCCCTCCAAATGATATTTCCAGTGTCTGGAGACATTTTTTTTTTTGGTTGTTGCAGATGGAGGGAAGAATGTTGCTGGTATCTCGTGGGCAGAAGTCAGGGATGGTGATGAAGCATCCTACAGCACACAGGACAGCCCCACAGCAAGCACGATCTGACCCAACATTTTAATACTGCTGATGTTGAGAAACCCTGGCTTAATGTAATTTATTATTATTTAAAGATGAAAACTCAAAATGAGGAAACAAATCTAAAAAATAACTGAGCCTTATATAAACTTTAGCTATTCTTCTTTAGTTTTATTTTCATTTTTTTTTAAAGGTTTGGTCTCTTCTCCTGAAACTATTCACTTTGCTCTTTAAGCTGAATTAGTGTCTTTCCTGGGTTCCCAGCTCCTTCTGACTTCATTCCTTCTATAGCCATTTCTTCACAACCTTGTCAGTGTGTATCTTCCTTATTAAATTGTGAGCCCTTCAATAAAGAAGAATGCAGGGCATATCTTTCTATCCTTCTATTCCTTATTATAGAGCCCTATAGAGAGAAGTCAGTAAACACAGAGCCTTTTGTGTAGGAAGTTTTCGGTAAACATGTATTTAATTAAACTGAATCTCAGACGAGAAGCCTATGGGAATGCATCTGGAAGGGGCATGGTTGTAACACATTCAGTTTATCTTTCATGGACCGATGTAAGTTAGAGGGAATAAAACTCAAGTCATCTCCACAAAGTGCAAGACCTAGTCTCTTGGCTTGTCTGCCCTATTAGACTTTGCTAGTCTTCATTTCCTATGGTTGCGATTTAACTACTCAAGCTCATAAAAATTCAATTCAATTACGTCACTGAACAGAATTTAGTTTGGCCTTTAGAAAGCACTCCTAACTCTTTCCAGCCACTAGGTTATCATTTAGTCAGAGCATTGTGGTAAAGAGTGGCTGGAGAATGAATATGGAAGTGATGGTGGTCTATGACGATATTGCAGGAAGCACATAAATTACTGGCGCAATACCCGAGTGTACAACATGAGGGAAAGGATAGCCGGTGTTCGGTGAGGTCCAACAATGAGATAATTCAAGTCTAGTTTCCAGGTTTCAGCCACTGCAAGGATTTTAAAGATTTAAAAATAGATATAATATGTTCCCTGTCATATTCCCAGACATGGAAGGGCTCCTCTGTCACATTCTCAGACTGTGGATACTACAAGACATATAAAATAGAGAAAGATGTTTAAATCTCGGCAAAATTGAGGAATGAACTAATGTTCCACATTCCAAAAGGAAAAAAAGAAACATCTCGAAACAAAATCCCATCACTCTACATTCTTGCACACATAGCTAAGTTTAATATAAAAATTGTCACATCAATTTCATTCTATTTTATTCTTTTCTTTCTGAGAAATGAAATAGTGGGGAAAGGGAAAAAATGAAGTTTAGGAAGGTAGACACATGACTTACAGTTTATATTTTCTAGAAAAATATAGAATGTAGAAGCCTTTCTAGAAAAAATACTCTGAAGACTGGATTGATTATTATAAAAATTTGTAAAATGTACAATTTATATTTATAAAAATGGAAGTCAACTAATGAAAAGCATTTATCAGGGATGTTAATGTGATGATGATTAGGAGTTTTCTCAAAGAGATTTTTTAAAAAAAGTAAACATAATTTGGTTTATTTTTCATACTCAACTGAATTATTTGTTAGATCCAAACTGCACAAACTATTAGAACTCATTTGGGAAAAAAGAGAAACTACAGATCTTTTATATGCTATTTTGTTAATAACATTTTAAACTTCAAATATTGAATACTTTATTTGGTTTCCTTTTTCTCATTTTAACTTTGTTACTAAACAAAATGAATAGTATCACTAGAGATACCACTTATTTATCAAGAAAACTATGCATATTATTAATAATTATTTGATAAAAAAGATGTTAACAAGTTTTGTTGAAGAAATAATTGAAAAAGAATTCCTTTCTGTTGTTTTTGAAAAATGTGTGGAAGTCAGACACAAAGCTTATAGAGTGAAAGTGTTAATTTGGTTTACTTTAAATGGGTTTAAGAAAAATGAAGTGGAGAAAATTTCTATAACAATGATAAAAACTTGATAGACAAATCTGCTAGCAGCTTTGAGCTTTGGTTGCCTCACCTATAAAGTGAGATTAAATTTTCTGGCCTTTAAAATTCAATTATTATGTCATCTCCTTAATTGCCTAAAGTAAAATTGATTTAAAAAAACCATATAGTAGTGCTATAAGACTGTGCTTTTCAAAAATGAAAATTATGAAATACCGAGTCATTTTAAATTCATTTTTATCTTGATATGTAGTCCAAATAATTTTTATAAATGGAGTAATAATATTACAGATCAGATTGTTTAAGGAGGTAACAAAATACATTTTGTCTAGATGATAGAAGTTTGGGTATTAAAATCAATGTCTGTTTAAGCTAAGGCTAAAGATCACCATCATAGAATGAACCTCTGGGGCAATAGGAAATCTAAAATTTTATCCAAAAGTTTAATTATTATAATTTTTTTCTAGATAAGTGTTTGTAGTAAACATTTAAAGGTGTTAAATAATACAGGGATAAGAATCTCTCAGCACCATCAACCACAAATGGCTCTTGATATCCCCGTAAAACATATTTGTGTTGCCAAATAGACATTATGAACTGATGTAGGTGGAGGAGCCTCACATCATTGTTTTCCTTCATGTTCTTTAATATTCTGGCTAGAAGACAACTTTCATGGATGTTGTCAACACGATTTTGAAAAAATTTTCCCCCACCCCAGCCAGTTAGCTCAGTTGCTTAGAGCATTGTCCTGGTAAGCCAAGGTTGGTTGGATGTGTTATGTTGTCAGGGCACATACAAGAATCAATGAATACAAAAAAAAAAAAAAAAAAGAATCAATGAATGCACAAATAAGTGGAACAACAAATTACAACAAATTGGTGTTTCTTTCTTTTTCTAAAATCAATAAATTAAAATATTTTTAAAAAGAAAAAAATTTCCCCCAATACATGGCAATCTTAAGATGTTATAAATTAATATTCTACTCAAACTCATGACGACAAGATATAAAAATTACCACCTGGTACTACTTCTTTAAAATTTATAACCTAAAATAATAAACGAAAATACACGAAAAAAATAAACGAAATACAGTTTCTAATGATAGATATCCATGAAAAATCACCAAGATACTGATCTTCTTCCTAAATATTATAATTGTTGTACAATCACTTATTTACAAATACAAAGCCCAAAAAGGTGTAAACATGTGTGTGTGTGTGTGTGTGTAAATATGTGACAACTGACTTAGGTGGCAAAACATGATCTAAACTGATATAAATCTCTTTGTAGCCTGACCTGTGGTGGCGCAGTGGATAAAGCGTCAACCTGGAAATGCTGAGGTCGCCGGTTCGAAACCCTGCGCTTGCCTGGTCAAGGCACATATGGGAGTCGATGCTTCCAGCTCCTCCCCCCCTTCTCTCTCTGTCTCTCTCTCCACTCTGTCTCTCTCTCTCTTCTCTAAAATAAATAAATTAATAAAAAAAATTTAAAAAAAATTTAAATCTCTTTGTAATGTTTACTTACTTAAAATTAGAATGACTATTACACTGGAAAGATATGACCTACTGGGGATTTTATTACATTTACAGTGCCATCTTTCTAAAACGTGAAAAATTCTGACTTTTGAAATTCAACCCCAAAGATTTCAGATAAGTTTTTCCATATTTTTAGGGGCATGTTGTGGAAGATTGTGTTTTAGTATGATGTCCTCAACAAAATTTCTCATTCCACATGTTCTTTTTAGAACCTCACCATTCTCTAACTAAGAAGCAGGGTCTAATTCCTTTCTCTTGAAGTTTGTCACACTTGTAGCTTGCTTATAACCAACAGACTGTTACACTAATGATGCTAGGTGATTTCTGAGGTTCAACTTTAAAATGCCATAAAATTCCCTTCTTCATATGGGACTCTTATTCTTTGAATTCAGATACTATATTGTGAGGAAGCCCAAGAAGCCCATGAAAAGGACCACATGGGGCCCCCTGTTCCTTAGTCATAGCTAAATTTTCAGCTAATGGCTAGTGCCAACATGTCAGCCATATGAGTAAGCCATCTTGAAAATGAACTCTCCAGTCCCTAGTTGAATAGCTTTAGTTGATATTGTGATTCGTCCTACTCAAATTTCAGATTCCTGATATTTAAAATAATTCATGAGCATATGAATAATTTTTGTTGCTTTAAGTCACTGAGCTTTCCGATAGTTTATTATGCAACAATAGAGGTAGAGCCCTACCTAAACTGCCATATAAGCACTTCAGTTGCCTTAAGGGTATCGTGAATCAAGGAAACCCAAACTGCCCCATGTGGAGAGAACTCATGGAGAAGCTCTGAGACTACTTTTAGAAAATAAATACCAGTCACTCACCTGCTCCAGCTATAGCCAGCCATTCACAAAACCACATGAGAGACTCTGGGTCAGAACTTCTCCCATCTGAGTTCTTCCAGAAGTCCTGACCTACAGAAACCAAAAAGGAAGAACTATAAACTTTAAGAAATGGAAGAGGTAACAGTGTAAAACCCATTTGTAAAGAAGATTAAACTGCTCCCGAGTGATCCCTCTTGTTACAATTCTGAGGTTTTTCACTCTGATCACTTTAAAAAATACCAGACCTGTACAAAATATGTACCAGTATATATGCATGAATACAGATAGGTGTATACAGAGCAAACAGTACATAGAGGAATAGAGAGAGAACAGTGATTTATCTGCTCCGGGGCAGTTGCAAACACTGCGTAGAACAAATAACATTTGAACTGGTTCTTGGTGGGTGGTTAGGAGTTTTTTGCAGATTATAAAGTGTATTTGAACATGTGGCTCTGTGGCAAGAGAGAAAGAGGGAAAGTGAGAGAACCAAGAATAGGGATAACTACAGGTAATTAGGTTTTCTTTACTAATTATTTAGTGGCTTAGTTCTTAGTTTCTGCCCTTTCTGTTTCCCTAATAAACTTTGAAAAAATTTCCTTGAGCTAATTCCACTCAAGATAGTATTTGTTTGTTTGTTTTAAAACTTGCTACAAAAAGAACCTTAATTAAGGCAATTCTTTTGTTTAGTGACTACCCTATAATAGGTGCTATGATATCATGTTATATGTGTCAATTTGATTCTGATAAGTGCCTTTTGAATTAGATACCATTAGTCTGTTTTCGGAATAAGGAAGTTGAGGCTAAATAACTTGTTAACGTCACAAAATGAAAAAGTGACAGAGGCTGTATTCAAAATTTAAACATTAACCTTTCACTTTACAGTGGCTATAGTGTTCGATCTTATTATCTTTATAGCTCATCTGGTATTTATATAGATATATGTGGTGTCCATATTTTTTATATGTGAATCTGCTTTATCTTCACAATTTTGAGTAAGGCAGAATTTGTATTTTTTACTTTCTTATCTTTTGGAGTTGGCATTTTGCTTTGTCTAGACTAGGTGCTCTGTTAATATTTAATTGACTCAATTAGTAAAAAATAATAGAGAAAAACTAGAGCAGATAAAAAGTTTTGAATGATGACTAAGACTTCACTGAAAATGAAAAAGAGATATATTTCTTCTATTTCTTTCCTTGGGAGGGAGGAAACAAGGCTACCACCTTTGTGTGTGTTGAACTTTGCAGGGTCTCTGTACTAGGCTGGAGGTCAGGAAGGCCCTATTGGAAGAGTTATTTATCTTTGTTTTTCAGTTATTTTCTAAGACAAATTAGGCATTTGAAAACAGTTTGAATTCTTTGCAGATTAGTGAATTCAGTATTATTTTCTTTAAAGGACTCTAGCCTTGATAAAGCTGGATTTCCCTTAAAAATTACATTTTTTGTTTCTGCAGTAATATTGTTTATATATCATTATTTAATAATATATAATAAAATATATTTTATTAATAAAAAAAATATATTTTATTGAGAGTAGGGGTGATACAAAGACAGACTCCCACAGGTGCCCCAACCAGGATCCACCCAGGAACTCCCATCTAGCGCTGATGCTCGCAACTGAGTTCTTTATAGCGGTGGTCATCAACCCCCGGCCGCAGACTGGTACCGGTCCATGGGCCATTTGGTACCAGTCCGCAGAGGAAGAATAAATAACTTACATTATTTCTGTTTTATTTATATTTAAGTCTGAACGATGTTTTATTTTTAAAAAATGACCAGATTCCCTTTGTTACATCCATCTAAGACTCACTCTTGACACTTGTCTCATAAGTTCGACAATTATATTTAAAAATACCACAGTTTTTACTCTCGTCGCATAATTTTATTTTATGCATTTATCCATCCCACCCTAAAGGTCGGTCCATGAAAATATTTTCTGACATTAAACCAGTCCGTGGCCCAAAAAAGGTTGGGGATCACTGCTTTATAGCACCTGAGACTGAGGCTAAAGGAACCATCCCCAGCACCTAGGGCTGATGTGCTCGAACCAATGGAGCTATGGCTGCAGGAGGGAGAGAGAGAGACAGAGAGAGAAGGGGGAGCAGAAGGGGTTGGAGAAGCCAAAGGTCACCTCTCTTGTGTGCCCTGACTGGGAATCAAACCTGGTACTTATATATGTTGGACAGATGCTCTACTGCTGAGCCAACTGGCCAGGGCGCTATTGTATAATTTCAATTGAGCTTTTCTTATATCTTTCATCATCATAATATCTCTCAAATTAGCCTAGCATTGCATAAATGTTCTCAATGAATCTTACAATGATAGATTTTAGTATTTGAAGAGGAAAAAGAAAGTATGCAGAGTGGGGTCTGCGCATTAAAAAGAAAAACCATAAAAACCTTACCTGCTGACTCCTGCTGCCCAGGCGGGGTTGAAAAACCAGCATCCAGTCTTTTTATTTTATAGGTGAAATGATTAAGTCAGAGAAAATATTGGTAAAATGTCATTTGGGTTTGCCGAAGGAATGTATAAAACTAAAAATAAGTTTGAAAGCTCACCTAATAGAAATAATTTATTTTTGTAATATATTTAGTAATAACACTTTTATTTGCAAATGACTGAAGTGAACTGAAAACAACACATGAATAGAAGGAAATGGGTTGGCTTATAGGATTTGAATTCCAAACCATGAAAAGGGCAAGTATGCAATTGGACATTAGACACATTCCACAACAGGTACTCAAATGCTACCATTCCTGTCTGTTGTTAAACTTTATTCTCTTCCACTGAAGAGCCAACTTATCCACATTGCAGAACATGTGGTTGCCAATGACTTCCAAATTTTGCACCTCATCATTAAGACACCAGGAAGAGAATGACCTCAATCTTTCCCTAGAGCTGAATAAAAATATTCTACCAGATCTGTGATGAAAGTACTACTAGATTTGTATAATATGTTAATTACTCAACAATATTGTGTCTCATCTCTTAATAGTATAGCAACCCATACCTTGTAATAATAAATTATTATAAGAGAACAAATCCTGGAAAAGGAATTCAAATTGAGTTGGGCACCAATTCTCACTCAAATTAGACATGAATTTATGTCCACATAAATTATGTTGATGGGAGAGGAGCCAGCTTTTAGACAAGGGTACTTAGCAAACCAGTTCAGGTACTTCCTAAAGTAATCAGTTATTCAATTTGGAGAAATATGTGAAAATATTTATAATCTTTTCTTTGAAACGACTTTATACGAAGTACAAGATAATTTTATTGGAGGGACCAATTATTTTCTCTGGAGTAGAACCTCTCACCCTCTGGGCAGTGAGATGGCCTGAGAACTCCATAGCTTGATAGGCAGACTTTTACTGAGTCTCCTTGCATTTAGTTCTGAGCCTCATTTCTGTGCCACATGAGTTCTGTATCCAAGTTTGAAACATCCTGATTCAGTTTCTCCAGGGAATATGTCTCTTTCGTATGGCAAAGGAGTGGAAGAAAATTGAACCCTTTTGTAAAGTTGGGATGGTACTTTGCAGAAGTTAACACAACAAGCAGGATTTAAGCTACTTTTTATTTATTTATTTTTTAATTACAAGGCTGGCCCTTGGCTGGCATCTGGTAACTTGGCTTTCAAAGTATTCCCTTTGTTACTAACCAATAAGATTATTTTACTATGCATAGGTTGTTTTCACAAATGCTGTGATTTATGATGAATATGTATTTGCTATCCTTCTGGGAGTCTGGAATTTTTATAGTTGCTAGACAAAGGGTGCTCATGTGATCAGCCTCCAGCAAAACCCATAAACCATTCATCTCAAACAGGATTCTCTGGGCAGAAATATCACGTGAGTGTTGCTGCCTTTTCCCTGAAGAAAGGAATGTATGCTTTGTGTAATGGGACTAAGAGAAGATTGGAGGTCTGCACACTGATTCCTCCTGGCTCCACCTATTCTTCTCCCTTACTGATCCCACCTGTATATCACTGTAATAAATCTCCTTTATGAGTGCCATTATATTCTGAGTCTTGTGATTCCTTCTAGCGACTCTTTGAAAGTATGGGTGGTCTTGGAACACTTGAAATAAGAACCTTCTCTTCTGGGTTCATGGTTTGCTCAAATTCTCAACCTCTTTTCAATATCTTTTTTTAGTATAACTGTCCATGGCCTTACATTGTAATCCATAATCTTTTCTTCTTTCAAAACTTTGTTGTAATCTTTTCTCATGGTGTCCCCTTTCAAATTATTTTTGTCTATGTGAACTAATACAATTTCTCATATTAATGTCATTTTAGTACCGGTTTGTATAAGGGAGGATAAATCAAATGTGATTAACCTGTCATATTTACCATATTTCCCCAGGTATGAGACACTCCCATGTATAAGACACACCTTAATTTTGGGGCCTGAAATTTGAAAAAAAAAATCTATTGCATAAAATTATTGAACTCAAGTTTTATTCATTATAAAATTCATACAATTCCTCATCACTGTCAAAACTCCCATCCATTAGCTTGTCCTCATCTGTGTCTGATGACGAATCACTGTGTTCAACAATGAGTGCAAAACAAGCGTGATAAAGTGGCAAATGCAAGTAAAAAAATCTACAACCAGTGTATAAGACGCACCCAGTTTTTAGACCCCAAATTTTTTGATAAAAGGTTCATCTTATACATGGGAAAATACGGTATGTGGAAGCTCTCTTATATCTGTGAGGTTTTGTTTTTTTTTTTCCTTCAGTTTATCCTAGTCACTTTTTGAAGAACATCAATTCTTCATATTTTGGCTTCCTGATAATTGTCCTTATATTCATCTCCAATCATTTTTATCTCTTGGTGCATGTTTTCATTTTGTGTAATTTTCCTGGTTACTTTGTCATATATCTGTATATTAATGGGTCTTATTTATAAATAATTCATTGGTATTACTTTTTCCATAATTTTTTATTCATTTTACTTATTTTGTTTTTAACATAAAATATCATCCTAATGCCTCATTAACTCATATTTCAGCATGTTTTATAGAATTATTGTCTTCTTAACATTCCTTAAAAGTACCAACATGTTTAGTGATTTTATGTTATGTATCAGGGGTCCCCAAACTACGGCTCATAGGCCGTATGTGGCCCCCTGAGGCCATTTATCTGGCCCCCACTGCACTTCCAGAAGGGGCACCTATTTCATTGGTGGTCAGTGAGAAGAACATAGTTCCCATTGAAATACTGGTCAGTTTGTTGATTTAAATTTACTTGTTCTTTATTTTAAATATTATATTTGTTCCTGTTTTGTTTTTTTACTTTAAAATAAGATATGTGCAGTGTGCATAGGGATTTGTTCATAGTTTTTTTATAGTCTGGCCCTCCAACGGTCTGAGGGACAGTGAACTGGCCCCCTGTGTAAAAAGTTTGGGGACCCCTGTTATATATAATAATTTTAAGAAATTGTTTTTCTTTATGACATCTCTTTTCTTTTATCTCTGCAATATTTTTGCCAAAGTTTTAGTGTATGATATTTTTCTTTCTATTCATCTTGGAAGGGAGGGTTCTTTACCTATTATTTTCTCTAGGATAGTGTAATAATTTCCCTGACGTTGTTATTTGTTTATTTGTACACTGTATAAACATTTCCTTTGGAGCTTGACATGAGATATTGATAATTCATAGTTTCTTTATAGTCAAGAGTATTAATGTTACATCACAGTCAGTTATAATCTGATTTTTTTTGTTTTGTTCTGTTTTTTTATTTTGTTTGCCTGATTTTTCTCTAAATTTGTTGGAATTCTTGTGCTGGAATATGATGTCAACAAATTGTGACACTAGAATTTTGCTTCTGGGTGAACCAGCAGGTTGGTGAGAATACAGTTTAAAAAAATTTTAATTGGCATTTTTCTATCTTAGTTCAGCACATATTTTTTCTCTCTTGAGTTATCTTTTTTCTGCAACTAGAGTTGGCTTTAGGGCTATTCTTTTTTCTTTTAAAGCAATTTTATTTATTGATTTTAGAAAGCAGGATAGAAGGAGAGGATGAGAGAGGGGGAAGGAGTGGGAAGCATAAACTTGTAGTAGTTGCTTCTCATAAGTGCTCTGTCAGGGCAAGCCTAGGGTTTTGAAAAGACAACCTCACCATTTTGGGTCGATGCTTTATCCACTGTGCCACCACAGGCCAGACAAGGGATATTCTTCTCTATCTCACACAATCCACTTTTATCTTCATACCTACCACCTGTCAGTTAAAGAGTGATTAGAGAATAAATAATGGTAATGTGTAGGTAGGCTCTTGGTTTTTCCTCCAATCTCACTCCCAAAGATGATCTGTGGACATGGAAAGTGTGCTCCCATTTAGGGATTTCCCATGTTTTCCTGTCTGTATAATCTCTAGGACTTGAGGTATGTGCTGATGAATATCAGTGGGGCATTTATTTCTTTACTTTCCACCATCCTATACCATTTTTTCAAGATCCTCTTTCAATTTGAACCAAATTAAATCTTTCTCATATCTTTTGATGTATCTCACATGAGTTGTGAGTTGTTTCTGTTTGGGTATAGATGACCTTTCTCCTCTATTATTTATTTCTTATTATTTTGAAAAAATTTTCAATGTACATCAATATTATCATTTATTCTAGAAATCTTTTAAACAAAAAAAAGCTCTGTCAGATTGATGATATATGAACTTCTTAACTTTAATGGAAACTTCCCAACAGTTTAACAACAAGAAAAAAATGCCCCAAATATGAGGCTCCTGCCTTATCACATACAATGATTTAGAAAAGTATCTGTCTTCACTGACAAACTAGGAAATAATTTCCCCTCTTGGTTGATAAAACACAAGTCAAAGAGCAATGATTGGTTAGTGAAACAGAGGATTTTGGTTGTCACTCAAAGCTTCTTGGCTGGGCATAAACTTCACAAGCATAAAAAGCTATCCTACATAAAACTATGCTCAGTATCTAGTAAAATCAGTCATGTTTAGTTTCTAAGCAAAATAAATCAATTGGAGGCCACAGCTAACATTATACTCAATGGTGAGAACTGAATCCTTATCCTCTTAGGTCAAGAAAAAGATAAGGAGGCCAACACAGCTTTGGAATCCACACGTTTTTGGTTTCTGTCTTGTCTCATTTTTAGTGTATAGAAGGTAAAACTTGTTGAGTTGTAAGACTGTGATGATATTTTAGTATAATTTCATACATGTAAGTTTAAAACTTTATAAATATCAAATATTTGATAAATGAAAACTTAATTGCAAATTATTTTAGCCTATTATTAATCCAGTAAAGTAATGTATCTCTAAGGATTTAAAATCTGTATTTTAATACAGTAATATATATAAGGAATATTAACAACAGAATATTTTCTGTACATCCTCACTCTGTGATTTAGTTGTCTGAAAACTAGTCAACAGCCACTTATGATTGTTGTTAGCAGTACGTGGAATAACTGTGACCTTTCTTTGGAGAGCAGAACGGATATTCTGGGTGAATAAAAAAAGAGTAAAGTACTTAAAAACAAACAAACACCTAAATCTGTTGAGTAAAGATGTTTCCTGCTAGTACCAGGAGCAACAGATGGTCTCATTACCAAATGTATCTACAATACATATTATAGGATCATGAAGTTGAATTTGTAAAGCTCTGACAATGTTCTCTGGTTGCTACCTCTTATAATATTTTAAGATTTTTTTTACTTCATTTTCTGTACACATTCACATTTCTTCTGGAATAAAAGAAGAGAAATGAAAAAGTTGTCATGACTGCATAGGTAGAGAGAAGATAAACTTTTCAATTTAGTTAAAAAAACACACCTTAGTTGAAAGTAATATTGAATCATCATACAGCTATTTCTTTCAATATCTCTAGCTCTAAGCCCCATGAATATTAAAATATACACTAAAAATATATATATATATATATACACTAAAAATAAACAGATAATTTTATTACTTTGGTTACAAGTTTAAAGACACTTGTTCTATGAAAAGGTAAACATATACAATAAAATGGATTATATTTATATTATTTATATTTAGGATATTAAAAAGTAGTAATAAATATGAATATAAGCAAACTATTGCATATGTGGAATTAGTGTGGCATCGCCATTCAGCAATCCATTAAGCTTCCTTAAGTTTTGACAATTTGGCACTACAAATATATTAATTTTAAAAAATTCATATATTTAGTTCATGGATCTTGCTAACTTTTTCTTTTTTTAGTATGGCATAGACAAATTTGGTCTAGAAGAATCTAAAATACATCAACACATTTATTTTGACACCAACTATTATATAATGTCTTTTTTTCATGAATGGTTTGGGAAAATATGTGATTCTATAACTTGAGAAGTGAAAATTTTCATATTCTGCTTAGATTTTCAGACTTTCTATGGAGACTTAGAATATTACTTATATCTATTTTTAGAAAACAACATTGTTCAATCCACATAAAATTTATTAATACCTTTTGGTCAAAGTATGGGTAGTCCATTCCTGCACATATATTTGCCTTATTTGGTGGGCATCATAAGCCCATCTGATCACTCTATTTGGAATCAGAGGTAAACCTATGATAAGACAGAAAGTGGTCTACAAACACATCACAATGAGGAATAAGAAAGGTACTCCTCTGTGAATTATCAAAACACAGACAAAACAACAACAACAACAACAACAAAAACAACAAAAAAACCCCACAGACAAATAGCCCAGAAGATAGAACGGTATTAACATAATTAGTGGGAGACATTATTAGGCTCTGAAGCTTCCTTATAAAATGAAAGAATTTGTCAGGTAAACAAAGACCCTAGATTAGCACACTTTGTCAGACAAAACTCAGGAGAAAGAGTAACAGCTGGTCTAGAAACTCTAATACTGTAGTTAAAAATAATACTTTGATTGATCTTATCAGTTTATATAATTTAAAAATACCCTAAGTCACCAAATATTTTTCTAGACAGAAGTAGAGGAGATAAGATCCTGGTTACTACCCAGCTGGAGCTATAATATGTCTAAGAGTTATTCATTACTCAGTGAGAAGGGTACACTACTCTCTTAATGAAACAGCCCTGATGTGACTGTTTAATGATCGGATTTGGGGGATTTTTACTAGTCGGGGAAATTAAGGAATTTATTCAAATATTACCCAACTCAATGTAACTGAATAACATGTTGCTCAGTCTTAAATGTTTATCAACTTTTGGTGATATTGAAAGTCAAAGCAAACACAATTAGCTTTATAAAATATTAAAGGAGTATTTAAATTTGCTGCTATTAAATTTATTTATATATATTTTTATAAAGCTCTCTTTTAGCTCTGAGTAATTTAGACAAATGTTTTGGCATTGGGGAAATGTAACTTCAGCTTTTAAAGTTACTAAAGTTACCTTAGCAGACAATATTAATTAAGTCCTTAATAAATCATATAGTGCTAAGACAACAGGTAGTTTTGAAATGTTCAGTAGGAGAAGCTTAGATTCTTATATATTTCAGTTGTGACTTTAGCTTAAATCATTTAGTACTTGTCTATCAATTATGTGAGCAGTCGGAATAACAGACATTTAAAGACTCTAAGAACCATTCTGCCTGTGGACACATAAGGATTGGCCTAATGATCCTTAGTTGTTGAGAATAATTATGTCATCATAGGTGTGGCTATAGGTTAATAGACAATATAAGAAACATAAAGATAGGTTGTTTCTTTTTTTTATATGATTAAATATTAAGTTATCAACCCACTTTTCCACCATGTATTTCTAAAAATTTTTAGAGAAATTTTTGCCAAAGAAGAAGGACACTGGCCTATGATGGTACAGTGAACAGAGCGTCAACTCTGGAATACTGAGGTCACTGGTTTGAAACCCTGGGTTTTCAGGTGAAGGAACATATGACAGGCAACCAATGAATAACTAAAATGAAGAAGGACACAAACAGAAGTGCATGTGCACACAAAGTTAAAATGTGAGTTTTTAAAAAGACAATGATACATTTAAAAGAAGAAAAACAAATATCTGAGATATAAAATCATAATTGCTCTGACAGCATAAAGTCTGATAACAGTCCTCTAAAGTAAAAAAAAAAAAAAAGATGACATTTTTAAGTTATATAATTTTCATAATCAGAGAAAGAAAAGTGAACTGGCTATTGAGAAAGACAATTATATTCCTAATTACTGAACTCAGAAAAACTGAGCAATAGTAGTTTTATAGAGTATGTAGAATCAACTCAAAGGCATGTTTTCAATATTCACCTTCATAAATGCCAAGGACTAAAGTTAAAATGTGAGTCTGTGACTAGCACCCAGCAAAGAGTTAATATAAAAAATGTCAAGGTATTGTGTTGGGTTGGTTTAGAGCAGTGGTCCCCAACCTTTTTTGGGCCACAGACTGGTTTAATGTCAGAAAATATATTCACTGACCAGCCTTTGGGGTAGGATGGATAAATGTATCATGTGACCGAGACAAGCGTCAAGAGTGAGTCTTTTTTTTTTTCTTTTTTGTATTTCTCTGAAGTTGGAAACGGGGAGGCAGTCAGACAGACTCCCGCATGCGCCCGACGGGGATCCACCTGGCATGCCCACCAGGGGGCGATGCTCTGCCCATCTGGGGCATCGCTCTGCAGCAACCAGAGCCCTTCTAGCGCCTGAGGCAGAGGCCACAGAGCCATCCCCAGAGCCTGGGCAAATGCTGCTCCAATGGAGCCCTGGCTTCAGGAGGGGAAGAGAGAGACAGAGAGGAAGGAGAGGGGGAGGGGTGGAGAAGCAGATGGGCGCTTCTCCTGTGTGCCCTGGCCGGGAATCGAACCTGGGACTCCTGCACACCAGGCCAATGCTCTACCACTGAGCCAACCGGCCAGGGCCTAAGAGTGAGTCTTAGACAGATGTAACAGAGGGAATCTGGTCATTTAAAAAATATAAAACATCATTCAGACTTAAATATAAATAAAACAGAAATAATGTAAGTTATTTATTCTTTCTCTGTGGACCAGTACCGAATGGCCCACGGACCCATACCGGTCCACGGCCCGGGGGTTGGGGACCACTGGATTAGAGTACTCTCAGGTAGATCTTCAATGACTCATTTGTTTCAAGAGTAGACTTAGAATCCTTAAATGAATTTGCCAAAGCATATTTTTAAAATTGTCTTCTGTTTTTATCACTTATTAACCAACAATTCATTAACTTTGGGAAGCCAGAGAAGCAGGTGCTATGATTAATTTCTGCTACTGAACACCAACAAAGTTGCCAGTTTCCTGCCCTGCACAGAAAGACCCTCTGCTTCTACAAAAGTTGGAAAGATGACCTACAAGTAAGTGTACCTCCCTCTTAATAATATATGTTTCAACAGTTACACTCATGACTACTGAGATTTATGGTGGTTATGGGTTGAGTTGTGTCCTCTTTCCCAATTCATATGCTGAAATCCTAGGACCTAGTACATCAGGATCTGGTCTTATTTGGAGACAGATTCTTTACCAAGTTGAAATGAGGTGATTAGTGTGGGTCCTAATCCAATACGACTGATAACCTTATAGAAAGAAATTTGGGGATAGACTTACATGCAGGAAGAATTCCATGTGTATATAAAGATGGTTATCCATAAACCAAGGAGAGAAACCTGGGTAGAGCCTTCCCTCATAGACCTCGGAAGAAACCAACCCTGCCCACACCTTGATCTTGGACTTCTAGACTCTAGAACTGTGAGACAATAAATGTCTGTTTAAGTCACCCAGTTTATGGGTATAGCAGCTCTAGGAAATTAATCCCATGAAAATGAGATAGCATCTAGATTTAAGACTTTTGGTTATGTACCAGAATAAATCCAAAAATTAAAATAAACTGGAGCAAAAACATAACTTTCTGTTACTCTTCATATTTAGTTGCCATTTTGCACTAAGACTGTATAGTTGTAAACAAATGTGCATTTCTAGGCTGTTAACCAGATACAAATTCTTATATTTTAAAGAATTAACAAATACCCTCAGGAAATATATAAACATAATTGTTGATAAGTGTTTTCTAAGTGAAAATAACCTGATTTTAATTCTAAAATTTTATTATGACTGTCTATAAACATATTTTTCAAGCTATTACTTATGCTTTTGAATCTCTACTTTTTTCTTATTGAAAAATATTCTTTACCAAAAGATTTTGAATGGTGGAGTGTTTTATGCTGTCATATGATCACAGTCTTTACTCTTGATTTATTTGGAATTTTCCCAACACTAAAGGTTTAATAAAGTTATAGTAGGTGTTTGTAATTCAATGAATTTACTGACATCTGATAATAAAAATACTTAAATTTGAATTCAGAACCTTTTTATAGACACTAAAAAATATTCCTAGACTGAATATAAAATATACAATAAGTTTAAGGTTAACTTTAAATGTATCTATTATAAAATAATTACTGAAAGTTGAAGCATCAGCTTCTTATTGAAATTAGTGTTTATACCAAAGTATAATTTGAAATTCTGAACCAAGATTAATTTGCTTAAATAACTTCCCCCCACTTCATTTTTTGGCTCGATAGAGCTGTTACCATTGGGTAGCTTATGCCTCTGCATTTTGAGTAGATCCCATAAACTGAACTTATATTGTAGGCTAAATACTGTGTCTCCTTTAGCTTCTGCATCCAGTAAAAATCATAGATTCCTACAAATTTGAGAAATCGTCTATATATGTTTCTTTACATAGAAGAGAAATAGTGTGTTCTTCCTTTGCCATCTCCTGCTCCACTCCTGATGCCTGCCCTTTGGCCTTGGTAATATTGTTATCATCACATCTCCTTTTTATAATTCAGATCCTGGCCTAATGGAACAGTTAGTTGTTACCTTTACTTTTCTAATCTTTATTTAAATGATTATTATTATTTTTTAGTAAGGTTCCAATGCTTATTATTATTGTTGTGGGGTGTTTTTTTTAGTTTTTTAAAATTTAAACGTATTGGGGTGATACTGGTTAAGAAATTACACAGGTTTCAGGTACATAGTTCTACAACACATCTTTTGTATTATTTTTATATTTAGAATTTTATTTGCCAAAAGGAAGACACATAGAAAAATTAGTATGTATCCTTCTTTGACTTAATCCTCCTTTACAACTTCTAGGTTTTCAGTATGCTTATAAACTCTTTGTCATTAAAGTGAAAACAGTGATTTTACCAAATGACGCTTTTAGGTTTACGTGGTTTGATGATATGGCTATTAGTGGTAACTGTAACTAAAACCAAGCATGCACATGTCAGCATACTATTTTAAACTGTCTGGATTTTACCCCCTTAATTTATATATGTTTTATGGTTTGTCATCTGCTGGGAGACTTGTTTTCTTAGCCAGCAATAATCTTGCTCACTATGTTGCACAAGGAAACTCTTTTAATAGTGAAAAAATATTGGGCAAACGAGATTGTTGGTTCTTACAGGAATTCATTTGCCATAAAAGGAGAGTCAGCAACCTAGGAAAAGACCTGCCTAAAACCAAAGATTAAGCAACCTCTTACATGTCTCACTCCCAATGAGACATTCCTAAGACAAACATTCTTAAAGTAACACTCCTTAAATTGATACTCTCACTTTGATTAGTAATATAATCAAAGATTATTAGAATCTTGGTTCTAATATTTCAGCCACTTAAAGTGAAATCTCAAATATAACTTCAAATTTATCATAAAAGTCACTTGAGGGGAATAAAATCACTTGAGGGGAATAATATTGTCCAAGATATCAAAAGCAACTCAATGTAGAAATTGTGTGCAAATTATTTATGTAAACTTTTTTTTTTAATTTATGTAAACTTTTTAAGCCATTAATTTAGCTGTGTCAGAGATGCTTAGCTGCATATCAAACACGTACTTCTCCTTTTTTGGTACAGAATTATCTCTGGGAAGCAGCTGTCCACTCAGTGACCAAATTTGCCAGTGCTGCCTCCCATCAGCATATCCTAGTTTTACCAATGGGATGTGGACAGAAATGAGGGGCATCTCTCCTGGGCCCAAATTCTCCATATATCTTTCTCTTCATAATTGCTTTAACTCTTTACTAGTAACTCAATGTAATTCACCAGTCCATGGCTATGATTTCTAAAGTGCTCATAATGAAAGCACAGCCTTGATGCTTGGATGAAAGTTCTGAATATACACAGCCTGCACTGAACTTCTGAAGCTAAATATGACTTCTAGAATTCCATTATTTTCAGTATAGTCTACCTCTTCCTCTTGAAATCTTGAACAAGGAGAATGCTTTGTCCTGAACGATTTTGTCTTGCTCAGTTATCTGAAAGGCACTAGAGCTATTCACACTTGGAGTCAGGCACTCTGGGACTCCATTGTCTCACAAGTGCAGGCATGAATTCTTCCCTCTCTTGGCTCCTGTCACCAGTTCTTCACAATAGAGGTAGCCAGACACAAATGTCTCTGTTTACCATGATTCAGAATGACTTAGGATTCTTTAATTTTTTTTTAAATTTAATCATTTTTAGAGAGGAGAGGGAGAGAGAGAGAGAGAAGACACAGAGAGGGGGGGGGAGGAGCCGGAAGCATCAACTCCCACATGTGCCTTGACCAGGCCAGCGCAGGGTTTCGAACCAGCGACCTTAGCATTTCCAGGTCGACGCTTTATCCACTGCGCCACCACAGGTCTAGGATTCTTTATAACTTTGACAAACTATAATTTAAAAAAGTATAATAACTTAGGCTAAAGCAGGAGAAAAGGTAGCTTTCCACCCAGAATGCCTATCTTTTGTGCCCAGTACTTATTTCACACTCTGCCATGCCACACATGAGCAGTTATTTATGTGGCCATTGTGCTTCTAACCTACGGTGCACACTGATTTCAAACTTCTCATAAAACTCCTTTTTTTTAAAAAAAAAAAATTAAGTTTAAAAATTAATCTCTGACAGAGAGGTTATAATAAACTCCACTTTATGTTTAACTCAAATGTGCAGCATCTGTGACAATGAAAAATATCTAATAGTTGCTTCGCTGTGTGAAGTCAGAGTGCAGTATGCCTCAGGCACTTCATGTCATATTCCAGGGAAAGTATAATTGAGAGAAACTTCGGAATAACGAGAGTCCGGGACACTGACTTTGCTTTCTTCAATAGAAGATGGTCCAAAAAATTCTGCTTAATGGGGGTAAAATGAGGAAACAGCAAGTTATTATTCTCAAATATTTAACATTTCTGTGATAAGTGAGTGCTTCTCCAGTGTAATAGTGAATCCAGCCAAACTGAAGAGAACTGGTTTAGACATCATTGTTCCTAAGAGGAAGAAAGGATCATGAATTCGCTTTTTAATAGCTAATGGAAATAAAGTGATAAATAAGGCCTTATATTTGTGTTCCTTTCTTCCCTGCTTCTCACAGCAGCCGTCTCCATAAGGTGAGGTCACATTGTTTGACTCTGTATTAGAAGTTAGGAGACTTTCACTTAGGTTTTGATTTGTGCAAGTTCTCAGGGCTGAAACTAGGGTAAAGTCTCTTTTTTATAGGAGTCCCTGCTTAGTATATAATGAGACTGTGCAAATTAGGCAGGTCTGGAATGTACTGTGGAGAGATGGTGCTCTTTGCTGGTAAACAAACCTCTGAGAATATGGTTCATTGGCTTCACGTTGTCTTATTTTGTCTACTGTGGAGTTGTAAAATCTGTCAAAGGATGTTCAGAATTTTGATATTATTATAAAGTAAAACCAAGTGTGTGTATATATACTTATATGTATATTATCTGAAATAATATAGTTTTGTTTTTTTTCTGAAGTTGGAAACAGGGAGGCAGACAGACTCCCGCATGCGCCCGATGGGGATCCACCCAGCATGCCCACCAGAGGGCAATGCTCTGCCCATCTGGGGCGTTGCTCTGCCGCAATCAGAGCCACTCTAGCACCTGAGGCAGAGGCCATGGAGCCATCCTCAGCTCCCGGGCCAACTTTGCTCCAATGGAGCCTCGGCTGCGGGAGGGGAAGAGAGAGACAGAGAGGAAGGAGAGGGGGAGGGGTGGAGAAGCAGATGGGCGCTTCTCCTGTGTGCCCTGGCCGGGAATTGAACCCGGAACTCCCGCACGCCAGGCCAACTCTCTACCACTAGGCTAACCGGCCAGGGCTGAAATAATATAGTTTTAAAATTTAAGCTGAACACTTGTTGTAACATTATAGTCAAGGGAGATATTCAGACAATTTAAGTACCTTTTATGGCACAGACACTAGCCATTCAAAACAGGGCACTGGCCAATCAGAATGGAAGTTAAACATAAATAGTGAGTGTGTCGCAGTTGACCATCAATGCCAACACTGAAGTATTCTCAGATTGAGATCCCAGAGATGAGGGCAAAAATGATACTGGCTTGCTCCTATTCTGTCCCAGCAACATGCGTGGGGCCAGACACTATGTAGGCTCTTAATGAAGACTTTTAAATGAGTAAATCCATACACACTGAATTTTATAATTTTTCTGAAATTATGGGATAACTTATTTTTCATGATAAACACTCAATGCATTTATGATGAAGGAGGAAAAACAGACTTACAGGGACTGACAAAGAAATCTGTGTTTCTGTACAGGCTCTTATTTTTCAAAGTTAATAGTTAAGAGTTTTACAAAATATTTTACTCATCAAAACATGACCATATATTTGACATCACATACTGACGTTCAGACTCTCCTATGAAATTGCAAAGGCATTGGGTCTGCCTCCTGGGCATGTTGAATAACACCAGTCTGTTACTGAGAGACTAGAAAATCAGGAGCAGACACCACTGTACCCTGTTCCTGCCATATTCCCTTTGAATCTCCCAGCCACCGTCTAGACTCCTGATCTCTACTGTGACTGATTCTATCTGTGGCATATTGTGGGGCAGCTGTGTTAGGCTTCCTCGCGGGGTTACCAACTGCAAGCATTTTGCCTGATTGGTGCGTGGGTGCGTAGCAGCGCCACGTGTGTATGGCCTATATAAGACTATGGGGTGCTTGGCTCCAGAGAGATTGGGGATTGTGGATGGTGGATTGCCTGCCCGCCACTGTGAGGGGCCATTTTGCTGTTTGTTTGCCTGAGAGGCGGTTTCCCCTGCCGGTGTGCTTGTCTGCCATGGTGAGACTTAATTAAAGGGAATGGCCCAACCTTTTCTGGCCCTGCAGTTTCTCTACCATCTGCTGAAATCCAGTGTGGACCTGCGTGGCCTGGGAAAAAGAAACATTTTTTCCCATAATGTTTTTAGACCTAATTCTGTTTAAAAATATGTTGAAACTTAATGATAAATCTGGTCCATAAAAATAAGTGCAGAGAACAATACGAGTGTTATTTTTGTTTTTAAAATTAATATGGCAACCACAAAAATAGGAAAGTATGTTCGTAAATTGATGCAGATTTAAAAGAAATTAGCATCCATGTAAATAGTTGAGATAATTCCACTAAGTTAGTCAATAAATATTTTCTCTGAAAAATGTGGAAAATGTAAATTCAGTTTGATAATTTTCTGGAAAAATTTTAGGGGAAGTTATTTGCATAATTTCCAATAACATAACAAATTCTTAGGGGAAGTATACTTACTGTTGACATTTTCTTTAACTTTTGTATGTTCAGAGAGCAATTAATCTGTGATGAGATGATTTTCTGACCTATTTTTATGGAGTTTTAGATAATGGATTGCAGCAGCTAGGGATAGCCCCTCTTAGAAGAGGCATTTGCTATGTATAATGCAATTCCAGATTTTCAGAGCTGGTTCTCCTGCCTCGGAATAACATGTCTCCTTTTTAAACTGATGCTCTTACTTCCAATTGAAATTGAGTAAAAACTGAATCTTTGTGTCTTTGTTTAACTTCCGCTTTTAACCTTATGGATGGGCATTAAATATACTTTTTAATATACTACTAACATGTGTAGCCACTTTTAGTTAGGTAAATTTTATTTATCATGAACTGAATTGTGTCCCCCACTTCCGCTCTTATGTTGAAGTTCTAATCCCCAATGTGTCTGTATTTGTAGATAAGGTTTTAAGGAGGTGAATCAAGTTAAATGAGGTAATAAAGGTAGGGTTCTATTTCCACAGGATTTGTGTCCTCATAAGAGGAAGAGACACAGAGATGGTTCTCTCCCTGAGCATGTAGAGGAAAGGCCACAAGGTCTATGGCCTTGTACAGCAAAGATGTACCACACTGAAAAACTGTCTGTGACCATCAGTTCAGACATGTGCTCTGATTCTCCTGTGGATCTCAAAATAATTTTGGAGACTGTTGTCCACACATGGTTTGAAAAGCTACAAGAACACTGATGTGCAAGCTGATCCAGACCACAGGTATTTGGTCATCACTAAAAACAGATTTCCAGAGGGAGTTTCCCAATTTCTTTCTTTTTTTTCAAAGCATCTGTTTGCTTTCTTGTGCTCAGTAATGTTCAGTTTTGCTTACTAATTTGTCCTTTTGGATAGATCCCTGTGGTAGCCACCATGCAGAATTAGTATAAAGAAACTCAGACTTCTCGACTTTGTAATTAATGAGACATATTTTTCTCAAAACATCCCAGAAGCATCGCTTGAATTTGAATGTAGAAGGGCAGAAAAGGTGTGAACTTGTAATTTAAATAGGACAAAAGGTATCAGTTAAATTTGAGGGAGTGGGGGGTCTGGATAGGGAACTTAGAGTCCAGGTATTGCTATATTTTTTTAAAATTAAGCATTTAGCACTGTAATGCTGGTGGCCGAGGCCAGGCAGGTCCAAACTGGATTCATGCAGATGGTAGAGAAACTGCAGAGCCCCAAAACATTGGGCCATTACCCGTTTAGAGTTTCACAATGGTGGACGAGCAAACAGGCAGGGAAAACTGCTTCTCAGGCAAAAAAAACAGCAAAATGGCTCTTCACAGTGGCAAGCAGGCAATTTGCCATCTGCAATCCCTAAGCACAAGCACCTGTAGCCTTATATAAGCCATTACATGTGGTGCAGCCACGTGCTTATGCACCACTCAGGCAAAGGGCTTGCAGTTGGTAAACCAGTGAGCAAGCCTAACACTGCTGCTTCCTCACAAGGACTGTTTGAGGTTTGGTAGTGAGAAATAGGTGTATTATTTTGATAAGGTGCTAATTAAAATTTTTAATAATTTTAATTTATTGATTGATTGACTTTAGAGAGACAGTGGTGGGTGCAAGGGAAGCATTCATTTGTTGTTCCACTTAGTTGTGCTTTCATTGGTTGCTTCTTTTATGTGCCCTGATCTGGGGTTGAACCCGCAACCTTGCTGTTTCGAGACAATGTTCTAACCAACTGAGCTAACTGGCCAGGGTCTAAAAATTTTAAGAATAAAAAAAATTATGGGCCCTGGCCAGTTGGCCCAGTGGTAGAGTGTCGATCTGGCATATGGAAGTCCCAGGTTTGATTCCCGGTCAGGGCACACAGAAGTGACCATCTGCTTCCTCATGCTCCTCTCTCTCTCTCTCTCTCTCTCTCTCTCTCTTTCTTTCTCTCTCTCTCTCTCTCTCCTTCTCCCGCAACCATGGCTCAATTGATTAGAGTGTGTCAGCCCTGGGCACTGAGTGTGGCTCAGTTGGGAGCATCGGCCCCAGATGTGGATTGCTTGATGGACAGGCCACATGTAGGAGTCTGTCTTACTATTGCCTCTCCTGTCACTTAAAAAAAAAAAAAAGGAAAGAAATTATGAAGACACACTTTGCCTTCAAGGAGAGTCAACAAAACACAAAATATTTAATTCCTTAGTTACACATTTCTTAAGTTGTGACAATTTGATTTAGATACCATCTAAAGGCAGTCACTTTTTCACTGAATCTGCTACTTTTGCTAAAGTTGTGTCTTCCAGTAAGTCATCAGAGCCCAAATCTTGTCACTGCTACCATACTTGTCTAGAACAGTTTCATACCTATAAAAGCTTCACTGGTTCTGAGACCTTCCTGCCTCTCTTGCAAACTCCCACAGTGGACTTAGCCAACTTAGTGTGGCTCTTCTGTGGGTGAGTCTCTGGGGACTTGCAATGATGGCCGTCACAGAAACAGAGGCACCGTTCCGACTGTGCGCTGTGTTTCTCTGCTCCTACTCTCTTGCTATATGCAGTCCTGGCAACATATCTCAGAGGCAGTTGTCACAGGTTAAAAGTTATAGTCACAACTGATATTTCTTGAAATATAACTTCAACTTTCCCAAGAGTGTTTATTTTTGCTCAGTGGAAAACATTATTGCCACTTCTAAGTAACACTGGTTCAATATAGCTGCTTTAAATTAAGCATATTAATCTAGTATACAAAAACATCTTTTTAAAAAAATATGAGGTGATCTTCTCTTATCTAGGAGCTTGCAATGGGAAGTTTATGTGTCAGACTGTTCAGGGACCTCAGTTATGTGCACACAAGACCTTCCACTTAGATCCTACTAAGGCTGAAGTTCTTTTGAGTCTTGACTAGGTCTTTCGTACTTTCCCTGAAATACCTAGCTCCTCCATATAGGGTTGCCAGATACTGCAAATAAAATGCAGAGTGGCTCCATAGTTACAAAATTGCAGCCTGGACCATATTTGACACTGTCACTCCAGCAGTGTTTAGTGAAGTGGACAGGTCCCCTCTATACTCTGGGACATAGTATGTGAGACTCTGGGCTTAATAACATAAAGTTCTTGGTACTGGAATAGCACCAGAAACACACTGGAAGTGATTAAATGCTCTACTGGGAGTCTACAGCCACTGATGACTGGAAGGTGGTCTGCTGACCTTGGACCTGCCACCCCTGAATACACCAGGACTTCATGGGACCCACATCCTTGCATTAGGTAATGGCTCCTTAGATATAACAACAAAAACACAAGCAACCAAAGAGAAAATATGTTCAGAGCTCTTACAACTCAGTAATAAAAACACAAGTACAGTTGACCCTTGAACAACATGGATTTGAACTATATAAATTTATTTTAGTAAATAACTATACTGTTTTTGATCTGCAATGGAGAGCCTATGGATGCCGAGGGCTGACTGGATGCATTGATCTGTGCAATTTTATATAGGGAACTTGAGCATCCTTGGATTGGTATTCATGGGGGACTTGGAACTGATCCCTCCACAGATGCTGAGGGACAACTTAAATGTTTGGGGAGTCAAAAGGTATATACCAATTTTTGAATGTGTGTGGAGGGGGGTAGAGTCCCTAAACCCCACATATTCAAAGGTCAACTGTAATTAAATATGAGTAAAGTAATAAACATTTCTCTAAAGAAGATATACAAATGGCTAATAAATACATGAAAAGATAATCAATACTATCAACCATCAAATACTGTAAATCAGAACCACAACAAGATACTTCACAACATACTTCATGCCCCCTCAGACAGCTCTAATAAAACTGGTTGATGATTATGAGTGCTGGCAAGGATATGCAGGAATCAGAACCCTTATACATCTCTGGTGAGAATGTAAAATGGTGCAACTGCTGTAGAAAGTTTGGCAGTTCCTCATAAAACTGAGTTACCATATTGCACAGTTATTGAACTCCAGTGTATATTTGCAAGAGAAACGAAAACATTTTCACACAAAACTTGTATACAAATGTTAATAGCAGCATTCTTCATATTGCTTCCAAATAGAAACAATCCAAATATCTATCACTTAATGAATAAGTAATAGCAGTATATCCATACAATGGAATGTTATTCCACCATAGAAAGGAATAAAGTTCTAATAAATGTTATAGTATGGATGAAACTCAGAAACATGCTTCGTGAAAGAAGACTGACACAAAAAGTGAAATGTTGTAAAATTTTGTTTCTATCAAAATGTCTAGGGTCTGACCAGTGGTGATGCAGTGTATAGAGTATATAGGCCTGGGAAGTTGAGGTCCCAGGTTTGAAACATGGAGGTCGCTGGCTTGACTGCAGGCTCATGTGGCTTGAGCCAGGGGTCGCCAGCTTCAGCATGAGATCATCAAAATGATTCCATGGTTGCTGGCTTAAGCCCAAGGTTGCTGGCTGAATAAGGGGTCACTGGCTCAACTGGAATCCCCCAGTCAAGGCATGTATAAGAAGCAATCAATGAACAACTAAAGTGACGCAACTACGAGTTGATGCTTCTGATCTCTCTTCTTTTCTCTTTAAAAAAAAATTCTCCAGAGAAAAATAATGTCTGGACTAGGGAAATATTGAGACAGAAGGTAGATTAGTAGTTGCTAGAGAACAAGAGGTAGAAGGGAAATGGAAAAGACTGGAAACAAGTACAAGGTATTTTATTTTTATTTTCTGAGTGATATAAATATTCTGGAATTAGATAATGTTGATGGTCACACAACTTTATGAATATATGAAAACCCACTGAGATGTATATCTTAAAACGGTGAGTTTCATGGTTGGTCAAAATATCTCAATAAAAAATATTTTTTAAATGAAGGAGGAGTTTAGTCACAAATGGAAGCCTTTATCACATTAATTCAGGTAACTAAATGTGTGGGAATTTGAAGGACTCTCATACCAATTTATACTTAGTTTGAAATTACGTATATTTATAAATTTAATTTGACAGGGAGTACAAGGCCCATCACATTTATTTATTTCACCCCCCTTTCTTTTTGGGGTGGTAATGCATAAAAAAGTTGTGTCTTGTTCTACTGTATCCTTCAGAGAAAAGCCTCATTCCATCCTGGTTGCTGCTGAAGTAGTCTTTCTCAAGTTTGTAGGTGGGTGGCTTGAGTACATTCATGTATACCTCGGTTCAGACATATTTTATATGACCTCCAAGGTTCAGTTCTTAATTTGGGGAACCGTACATATATCTATTAACTTCCTCAATAGCAGTGTTGTCAGAACTTGTGGTATGTCTGCAATATAACAGCACCTGAAAGGTATGATGTGGTTAACTTCTTGGGATAAAGGAAAAAAATACTTGGAGTTAAGAGAACAAAGCACTCAACTAATTATCTTGCCATGTAAGCAGAGGGTAAAGAGGGCCTGGAATGATTTATAAAAAATTCATCGCGTAGTCCTTTTTGAATAGTGGGAATAAAAATTTTACACTTCTTCCATAGACTTTTTTGGAGCAAAAATATGTTGTTTAATAATTTTTAAAACCCTTCTTAGAGAATCCAGCTTACCCAGAAAACTAGCCTAATGACCAACTGCAGCCATATATATGGTAGCTATTAGATGCCAAGTACTTTGCAAAGTAATAGGAAATGTGATCCAATTGATAATGTGCAATAATAGGGGATGACAAGAAATGACCCTAAAATAGTTACTTTATTACTTTCAAATGGGAACTTGCAAAAAAGAATAACTTCTCACCACATTCTATTTTGGTTCTGTAGCAAAAGGTAATAAGAATACAGTGATAGCTTCCTTAAAGCTATGATTCCCTTTGATAGTCATCAATAAATATTTATTTCAGTGTGGTTGGGATCATGGGTTCTGGAGCCAGACTGCATGAGTTTAAATCTCAGCTCTACAATTTATTAGCTGTGTTACCATGGGTGAGTTATTTAATCTCCCTAGGACTCAATTTAATTCACAGCACTTCCCTTATAAGTTTGTTTGTATGATTATCACATAGAGAGCATTTAGTACAATGTCAGGCAGTTAGTAAACATAAAATAAATGTTACCATAACCAGCATAGACATGATGTACTATTAAAAAAAAATTAGCCTTTCTATACATATACTACAAGCTTTAAAAACCCAAAAGCAAAGGTTGTATGATATATAAGTTGATTTTAGAAAACACTTCTAATGCTAAGCCTCTTAATTTAAATACACAATAACTTCTACTATGAGACACAGTGCTAATTGTACTTGAACAATAAGTAAGCTGCTATTGTAAATTCTAATCAGCACTGAGGTTTTTAAATTCTAATGATTAAATTTAGATCTAAGATTCCAATAATCAAAATAAATATGTTGTGAAGAAGCATAACCTTGTATAATCTTGGAACAAAGTATTAGCAATTGTGTTAGTATTCATAAATGTGCTAGCCATACATGGTTAAGTCTATAGTCTAAAATTTTATCACTTTACTCAACTTGATACCTGTTGGGTTGAGACTATAAGGGATGGAGTCCTTTTCTGTTCTGACTGCATAATGCCATTTGGTTGTGATGTGTGCGTCCTTGTCTACTTCCAGAATCATTAGACCAGGGAAGGCATGCCAAGTTCCATCTATGCATGTGTAGCTTGGGGCCAAAGCTGTTTTTCCTTAATGCTCAATTTCCTTATAAAGACAACCTTGGCCTCCAAAAATCCTCAGGCAATTTTCTTTGTGAAAAATTAAATTAAAAAAGTTATTTAGTCTATTTTGCAACTCACCTGGGGTTCATTTTCATTGTTAGAGTTTTTGAGTTGTTTACATTGCAGAAGTAACATGTTTACCTCTTTCCAAATAAGCACAGAATACTTTAATAGATTGACAAATAGAGCTTATAATTTGGTATCAGGTTTCAAGGATATGAAGATTAATGCTAATTTATTTTCATTTTTAAACTAGAAAGATTTATCCAAAAACATACAACTTAGAAAAAAAATAAGTGGAAAATGGAGATAGTATTTCTGCATACCTATGACTAAATGAATAATACATTATAGATGTAATAAAGAATAAATTTTTATTTTTTTAACTAATCCAAAAGGTGGTTCCATTTTGAAAATTAATGTCAGTTCCCCTGAAATTTACTACACTGAACACTGCAGAACATTTTTCCACTTTGTTGGGAAGAAATTGATGATGATGATGATTATTATTTTTAATGGACAGTATGAGGTTTCCCCAAGAACAATGTTTCTATTAAATCTCAGGGACAATGTGAAGAAACTGTGGCTTAATATCTGAGTTTCTATTGGCTGACTTAATAAAGCTAAATTTGACACTTGATTAATTTCACATTAAGCCATTGAAATCCATTCTAAATTTTTAAAATTTTGATTTCAAAGTAATTTAAGATATGTAGAGTAGTTACAGAGATAATACAGACTGTTCCCATGTACTCTACTTTGTTTTTCATAGTGTTAATACCTGTGATAAATTGAATGTACCCCTTGAAAATTTATTATGCTGAAATCCTAACTTCCATATGATAGTATTAGAAGGGGAGGCCTTTGGGAGGTGATTAGGAAAATGGGATAGTTGGGTCAAAAGGTAGTTCCATTTTTAATTTTTTGAGGAAATGCCATACTGTTTTCTACAGTGGCTGCATAAGTCTGCATTCCGACCCAGCAGTGCAGGAGGGTTCCCTTTTCTCCACACCCTTGCCAGCACTTGTTGTTTGTTGGTTTATTAATGAGAGGCACTCTGACAGGTATGAGGTGGTATCTCATTGTGGTATTTGCATTTCTCTGATGATTAGTGACATTGAGAATTTTTTCATATGCCTATCGACCATCTATATGTCCTCTTTGGAGAAGTATCTATTCAGTTTCTTTGCCTATTTTTTAATTGTATTGTTTACCTTCCTGATGTTGAGTAGTAGAAGTTCTTTATAAATTTTGGTTATTAACCCCTTATCGCATGTATCAGTGAATATGTTCTTCCACTATTTGGGTAGTCTCTTTATTTTGTTAATGGTGTCTTTTGTTTTGCAAAAAGATTTTTAGTTTGATATAGTCCCATTTGTTTATTTTGTATTTTATTTCATTTGCTTATGGAGATATATCAGTAAAATATTGCTACGAGAGATAATGGAGAGTTTACTGCCTATGTTTTCTTCCAAGGCGTTTATGGTTTCGTGACTTACATTTACGTCTCTTATCCATTTTGAGTTTGTTTTTGTGAATGGTGTAAGGTGGTGGTCTAGCTTCACTTTTTTGCATGTACCTGTCAAATTTTTCTGACGCCATTTATTAAAGAGACTATCTTTACTCCACTGTATACTCTTGCTTCCTTTTTCAAATATCAATTGGCCATAAAGGTGTGGGTTTATTTCTGGATTCTCTAATCTGTTCCATTGATCTGTATGCCTGTTTTTATGCCAGTACCAAGCTGTTCTGATTACAATGGCCTTGTACTAAAACTTGATATCAGGAAGTGTGATACCTCCCACTTTGTTCTTCATTTTCAAGATTGCTGAAGCTATTTAAGTTCTTTTATGGTTCCATATACATTTTTGGAATATTTGTTCTAGATCTATGAAGTATGTCATTGGTATTTTAATAGGAATTGCATTGAATGTATAGATTGTTTTGGGTAGTATAGACATTTTAATGATGTTAATTCTCCCTATCCATAAACACTGAATATGCTTCCACTTGTTTATATCTTCCTCAATTTCTTTTTTCAATGTCTTATACTTTTCCAAGTACAAGTCTTTTACATCCTTGGTTAAATTAATTCCTAGGTACTTTATTTTTTTGTTATTGTTGCAAGAGTGAAGAGATTGTTTCCCTAATTTCTTTTTCTGACAGTTTATTGTTGGTGTATAAAAATGCCATTGATTTCTGAATATTCATTTTATATCCTGCCACCTTGCCAAATTCATTTATCAGATCTCATAGTTTTTGACTGAGACATTAGGGTTTTCTATGTACAGTATCAAGTCATCAGCAAATAATGACAGTTTTATTTCTTTTCCAATTTGCATGCCTTTAATTTCTTCTTCTTGTCTGTTTGCTATGGCTAGGACTTCCAGAACTATGTTGAATAAGAGTGGTGAAAGGGGACACCCCTGTCTTTTTCCTGATCTTAAGGGAATTGCTTTAAAATTTTGCCCATTGAGTATAATAATAGCTGTTGGTATGTCATATATGGACTTTATTATGTTGAAGTATGTTCCCTGTATTCCCACTTTGTTTAGAGGTTTGATCATAAATGAGTGTTGGATTTTTCAAATGCTTTTTCTGCATTTATTGATATAATCATGTGATTTTTATCCTTCATTTTGCTTATGTGATGAATCACCTTTATATATTTGAAAATATTGTACCAGTCTTGTCTCTGTGGAATTAATCCCACTTCATCATGATGTGTGATCTTTTTAATGAATTACTAGATCCAATTTGCTAATATCTTGTTGAGAATTTTAGCATTTATGTTTATCAGGGAAATTGGCCTATAGTTTTTTTTTTCTTTGTAGTGTCTTTACCTGGTTTTGGAATGAGGATAATGCTTGCCTTATAAAATGAGTTTGGAAGTCTTCCCTCCTCTTGAATTTTTGAAATAACTTGAGAAGTATAGGTGTTAGTTCTTTGAATGCTTGGTAAAATTCACCTATGAAGCCATCTGGTCCAGGACTTTTGTTTGCTGGATTTTTTTTGATAACTGTTTCAATTTCATTTGTTGTAATCTGTCTGTTTAGAGTTTTTGATTTTTCCAGATTGAGTTTTGGAAGATTGTATGTTTGTAGAAATTTATGTATTTTGCCTAGGTTGTCCAATATCTTGGCATATAGATTTTCATAGTATTTTTTAGAACCCTTTGTATTTCTGTGGTGTCAGTTGTTACTTCTCCACTTTCTTTTCATATTTTACTTATTTGGGTCCTCTCTTCATTTTTTCTTGATGAGTCTGATTAAAGGTTCATCTATCTTGTCTACCTTTTCAAAGAACCAGCTCTTGGTTTCATCAATCTTTTTTTTTTTAAGCTTCTATGTCATTTATTTCTGCTCTGATCTTTATTATTTCCTTCCTTCTACTTCCTCAGGGCTTCATTTGTTCTTTTCCAAGTTTTTTTAGGTACAGGGTTGGATTGTTTACTGAGCTATTTCTTGTTTTTTAAGTTATGCCTGTAATGCTATGGACATCCTTCTCAGGACTGCTTGTGCTGTGTCCCATCAATTTTGGGTTGTTGTATGTTCATTTTTATTTGTTTCAAGGATATTCTTTATTTCATTCTTGACCTCACTGTTAGCCCATTTGTAGTTAATAACATGCTATTTAGTCTCCAAGTGTTTTAATATTTTTCAGTTTTTCTATTTTAGGTGATTTCTAGTTTCATGCCATTGTGATCAGAGAAGATGCTTGATATGATTTCAATCTTCTTAAATTTATTGAGACTTGTTTTGTGTCCTAGTCTAAAAAATGTATCATGAACACTTGATAAGAATGCGTATTCTGCTTCTTTGGGGTGACATGTTCTGAAGATATCAATTAAATCCAGTTGATCTAGTGTGTCATTTAAGCCTGCTGTTTCTATGTTAATTTTCTTTCCAGAAGATCTATCCATTGATGTTAGTTGGGTATTAAAATTTCCTACTATTATAGTATTGCTGTCAATCTAGTCTTTTATGTCCATCAAAATCTGCTTTATATATTTAGGTGCTCCTCTATTGGGTACATACATATTTACAATGGTTATATCCTCTTGTTGGATTGTTTTCTTTATCATTATGTAATGACTTTCTTTGTCCCTTACTATATAGCCTTTGTTTGAAAGGAATTTTGTCAGCTATAAGTATTGCTACCCCAGCGTTTTTTCATTTTCATTTACATGAAATATTTTTTTCTATCCCTTCACTTTCAGTCTATGTGTATCTTTTGTTCTGAAGTGGGTCTCTTGTAAATTGCATATATATGGGTCCTTTTTCTTATTCATGCAGGTACCCTATGTCTTTTGATTGGAGCATTTAATCAATTTATATTTAAGGTTATTATTGATATGTACTTATTTATTGTCATTTTATTCTTTAAACTTACAGACCTCTTTCTTTTTATTTTTTTTTGTTTGTTTGTTTGCTTCTTTTCTAGGTCTTTTACCATTTCTTGCAGTACTGGTTTGGTTGTAATAAACTCCTTGAGTCTTTTTTCTTGGTCTATGAAGCTTTTTATTTCTCCTTCAATTTTAAATGATAGCCTTGTTGGATAGAGAGTAGTCTTGGTTGTAGGTTCTTGTTTTGCATCACTTTGAGTATTTCTTGCCAAACGCTTCTGGTCTGAAGTATCTCTGTTGCGAAGTCAGATGTCATCCTTATGGGGGCTACTCTGTAGGTAATTAACTGCTTTTCTCTTGCAGCTTTTAGTATTCTTTCTTTGTCTCTTAACTTTGGCATTTTAATTATGATGTATATTGGTGTTGGCCTCCTTGGGTTCATCTTTAATGGGACTCTCTGTGCTTCTTGAACTTGTATGACTTTTTCCTTCAATAGTTTAGGGAAGTTTTCAGCTAAAAATTCTCCAAACCAAGTTCTCTATTCCTTGTTTGTTCTCTTCTCTTTCAGGAACCCTCTGATGCAGATGTTGTTTCTCTTCATGTTGTCACAGTGATCTCTTAGAAGTTTCCTCAGTTTTTTTGAACCTCTTTTCTTTTTGCTGCTCTGCTTCTGTGCTTACGTTTATCTTGTGCTCTAAATTGCTAATTTGATTTTCCACTTCATCCAGCCAGATGTTGATTTCTTCTAATTCAGTCTTCATTTCTGATAATGTATTTGTCATTTTGACTGTTTTTCTCTAATTATTTTAATGTCCTTTTTGATGATTTCCATCTCTTTGTTTAAATTCTTATTGTGGCCATTCATTGTTGCTCTAAAATCCTTGAGCATCCTAATAACCATTATTTTACACTCTGCCTCTGGTAGTTTGGTTACATTCATTTTATTTACTTTTTTTCTTGGAATTTTTTTTGTTGATGTATTTGATTCATAATTCTTTGCCCATTTTTTTTCTGTGTATTAGGCAGCTCTGCTCTGACTTTGAAATTTTTTGTGATGTTTTTATGAGGAAGATGGACTCAGTGGCACTGACCTGTACGTTACCTGAGTTCCTTGCTCTAGGAATGCTTCTTGAGGGTAGTATATATTTACCCTCTTATTGTATATGAGTATTAAATACAATTGGTCCTTTCATGGGTGTGGTTATCCCTTCAGGCTGGCTCACTCTAAGGGTCAACCTTAATCATGTGTATTAGACACTGTGCAGTTTTTGTCTTGTTGAGCGCATTTAGTCTCTGCCGTGTCTGGTGCCCACTGGACTCCTC
Source organism: Saccopteryx leptura (assembly GCF_036850995.1). Lineage (NCBI taxonomy): Eukaryota > Metazoa > Chordata > Mammalia > Chiroptera > Emballonuridae > Saccopteryx > Saccopteryx leptura. The sequence continues at coordinate 350,180,108 of NC_089503.1, forward strand.
CTTTGGGCGTGCTGCTTGAGTAGCTAGCTGAGTCTAGCATTGGTGCTATCTGCCACCCAATACTGGTTGTGTTGAATTTTGGTCTTCTTGGTTTAGCATCAGCTATTGTTTGTAACCTGCCATGGGCTAGCTGTCTGGAGCTATTGCTCTGTTCACTGTTTGTGTTTGCATTTTCTGGCCTGGGTAGTATGGGAGAGGCCAACCTATGTATAAGGATCAGCTTCCTTCTGCTTGAAGCTGACAGAAGGTCTGTAAAAGCCCCAAGGTTCATAAGATTTGCCTCTACTTTTGAGCTGCTCCACGTCCTCTTGCAGCTGCCTGGTCTTCCCACACAATCATCTGTAGAAAGACTATAGTGTGGGTTCAAACTGCCCTCACCCCACCAACCCCTCTACAGGTTACAAGTTTGGTGGATGAGGGCTGATGGGGTTGGGAATACAACATTAGTGGGATCTCTGCTCAGGAGTATCTTGGTTAGGAGCTCATTATGGGGAAAGTGGCCCCTCCTTCAGAGCCTGATTCCTCAGACACTACTGAATACTCCAATTCTATTTCTCTCCAGAGAAGTGAGCAGTAGGTTCATAGTGGGTCCCCTCTGCAGAAGTTCTTTGAGCTGGTGAGTCCCTGGTCGCAAGGAGGAAGACTAAGAGAGTATTCTCCTGGGGCTGACTGTGTACTCCCAGAAAGTGGCTAAGCCCCTTGACTGAACCCAACAATAGGTTAGTGGGCATCCATACTTTGATGTCTGTTCTCTAAGCCCCTCTCTTTTCCTCTTGTGAAACCTAGCCTAGCAGTACAGGATATCCAGGACCCTGCCTGTTTGCTTATCCGCCATTGTAAAACTCTATTAAATGGGAATGGTCCATTGCTTTCTGACTCTGTAGTTTCTCTACCGTCTGCCTGAATCCAGTGTGGACCTGCCTGGCCTCAGTCACTAGCATTACAGTTGGTTTTTCAAGATGGTTGTTCTTTTTTTTACATTTTTATTTTTAAGTTTTTATTCATTTTAAAAAGGAGAGAGAGAGGGAGAGAGAGAGAGAGAAGGGGGGAGGAGCAGGAAGCATCAACTCCCATATGTGCCTTGACCAGGCAAGCCCAGGGTTTCAAACCGGTGACCTCAGCATTTCCAGGTTGACACTTTATCCACTGCGCCACCACAGGTCAGGCCTCAAGATGATTGTTCTTAAGTTGTAGTCCAATTTGGTCCTGGGAGATGGTGGTTGGAATGTTTGCCTACTCTATTGCCATCTTGGAATCAATCATCTCTTTTTCTTTTTCCTTTCTGTATTAATTTTCAGTGAATGCTTCTTGGGTTGCTACATTACTGGGGTTAATTTAATGAGTTCTGAAAAAGTTGATCATGACATTTTTCTCATTGCTTCTAGGGAGAGAAAATTTTCAGAAGTTTTTTTTTTTTCTTCATTTTTCTTAAGTGAGAGGAGGGGAAGCAGAGAGTCAGACTCCTGCATGCTCTCCTACCGGGATCCACCCAGCAAGCCCCGCCCCCTATGGCGGATGCGTTGCCCATCTGGGGCTGCTTCTCTGTTGCTTGGCAACTGAACTATTTTAGTGTCTCAGGTGAGGCCATAGAGCCACCCCCCCAGGGCCAGATTGCTTCAACCGAGCCATGGCTCTGGGGATGGAAGAGAGAGATAGAGAGAGAAGGGAAATAGGGAGAGGTGGAGAAGCAAAGTTTCACTTCTCCTGTATGCCCTGACTGGGAATCGAACCCAGGACCTCCACACACCAGGCCAGTGCTCTACCACTGAGCCAACTGGGCAGGGCCAGAAGTTTTTAGTCTTCCATTTTTACTGACATCTAAAGCTGCTGGTAACGCACCCTGTGAACTTGTCCAATGAGTTTACTGGAAGTAATCTAGGTGGATCAACATCAGAGAGGTTTCCCTTAATTATTGCTCTGCTTTAGAATCTAGATCTTCCCACATTGTCGGGAGCCGATCCACTAATGCTGGCTAACTAGGTCACAGCAGAAGAAGATCCACAACTGCTGGCTGACAAAGTCACAGCAAAAGAAGATAGAGTCACCGCAGTAAGACCAACAGCTGCGGGTTGACAAAGTCACCGCAAGGAAAGGCACGATACTTCCCCCTTTAATCTTTTGAATTAATCTGGCCTTATATCCCCCCTTTTTCTGGGTGTGTGCTATTATTTATGGCACAGGGATAATAGTACCGTGCTTTCCCTGTAGATTTGTAGTAATTTCTTTGGAAATGAGACAGAAGGTGTAAGTTCCACAAAAAAGCCTGTAAGCCCCTTGATCTGGGCTCATAAACATAAGAGGCTAGCCATGATATCCCTCATAAAGGGTTAAGTTTGTAGAAGAATTTCTTAAATTAATCATGTTAGAAAGAATATAGTTAGAACTTAGCTAGTATATGAATATAGTAAATAAATAAAGTTTAACTAGACATTAGAATCTTAGGTAAAGTGTAGTGGAGTGGCCTGTTGCATGGCCTTGGATAGGAGTGCAGCTGGCTAGTAAAGAATGTTTTGTTAAAAGACTTGTTTTATCACTAAAGGCAGTTGCTGGGCTTTTCTCAGTAAAACATTCTCATGAAATTTTTGTATTTTCCAAGAATAGGAGAGGTATGTGGTGGGATTCATAGCAGCAATAGCAACTAATGCCTTCTGATATTATGTTGCTACTAGCTATCTTACAGGTGCACTCTATGTATCTTTAAGTAAAAATGACTCTTTATACTATGTCAGTTTCTTAATAGCAAGCCTTTTGTAGTCTTGTGAGAAAAGAATTAGGACACTACATGAACTCAAGGCTATTTCCCTGAGCAAGCGGTGGTCCTCTGCTAGTCCTTGATGATTTCGTCTGCTATCTCTTTCTGTGCCCTTGACTCACAACAAGAGTAAAATAGAGTTATTAATTAGTACTAATCTTTTAGAAGTTTATACCAATATAATTATTACTATTGTATAACTGTACTTTGAATAACTTACCACCTGACTTGTAGCTTATAGATATGAATTAACTGTTATCTAAAAATATGTAACCATAGTGAAACTAAAACAATGATGTATTCAAAATACCATGTGATTGTAACTTAGTGTGTGTGCATAAAAAGTAATGTTAGACCAGCCATTGAGAGAGATGCCTGGCAGTAAATGCTAACTAGAGAATAAAGAGAAAGAAAAGAATTCGGCTCTCTCACTCGATTTTCGCCGACGCCGTCTCCTCCTGTGGGACCCCTGGAACCCCCCCGGGGCTGGACCCCGGCATTTGGCGCCCGATACAGGGACTCACAGGTAATCCCCCCTCGTTGTCTCGGGACGGCTAGGACTCCACTCAGGGTGCTGCAGACCCCCCTGTAAGAAAGACAGGGTGAGGATAGGTGGAGAATTTCAGAACTTAAGATTTTGAGAAGTCATGGGCCATACTGAGTCTAAAGAAAGAAGACTCTTTATAAAAGTCATTAAGTATACACTTTCCCAAAAAGGAGTTAATGTTTCCACTAAACAAGTAGCTCGTTTTATGAAATTCGTACAAAAATGTTCTCCATGGTTTCCAGATGAGGGAACGCTTAGTTTTGAGAAATGGGTTAAAGTTGGAGAAGATTTAAAACTTTACTATGAGCTACATGGACCAGAAAAGGTCCCAGTTGATACATTTGCTTTATGGAGCTTGATTAAAGATGCCTTAAATCCAGAACATGAGATACATAAACTTTCTAAGGCAACTGCTCCTCCAAAAGAAGAGACTCCGTTAATTAGAAGTAAAAGGCAGTCTCAAGATACTACAAATCATGCTATGGCCTCTTTAAAATTAAGTAAACATCAGGATGATAGTGAAAATCATTTATCTCCAACAGATGAGGCTGAATTAGAAGATGAGGCAGCTAAATATAATAGGGATAATGAGGATTGGAAGTCAAAAACAGTCTTGCCCATATTATATTCCTCAAAGACTGACAAAAAGGATGAAAATAAGGCTATTAAAATGTCCTTGCCTCTACCAGTACAATCACCAGATGATAATGAAAAGAAAAAATCATCAGGGTTAACAGGGTTGCAGAAGGCAATTCAAGCTTCTTGCGACCAAGGGGAAACTGATTTGGCATTATGTTTTCCTGTGGCTGTGGCTGGTGAATTTGATGATGAGGAGAATCCCACATGGGAGCCGCTTTCTTATAAATTATTGAGAGAGTTGAAAATAGCTTGCAGTCAATATGGACCCACCTCTCCTTATACTATGTCTTTGATAGAAACAGTTTCTCATAATTGGATGACTCCTTATGATTGGGAACAAGTGGCTAAAGCTTGTTTATCTAGAGGAAATCAGCCATTAGGACCAAATTTAGGAATAGAATGGCAGCCCCCACAAAACCAAAATCTGACAAGTAATCAAAGTAGCAATCAGGGAAACTGGCAAGGGGGCCAGCCTCAGGCCCCAGTAATAATTGGGGCCAGCCTGAATCCATTTGTCAACTCCGGTCTGTCTCAGACCTCACCCGGGCCTCCTGCGTGGCAGGCGAGAATTCTACCACTGAACCACCCATGCCTTCATGCAAAATATGAGAAGCAAGCCTCTTGTGGGGGTTGAAATGGAGGGATTCCAGCTGCCGGTTGCAGCAGCTATTAGAAGTAAAGAATGATTAGAAAACTGAGATGAGTTTTAAAGTTGTGTTATTATCTGATTTTCTTTAGTAAAATAGAAGGACTTAAGAGTTTGGAAAAATTACAGTTTTTTTTGTTCTCCTCTTTTCTCAACTCATTTTATTTCTTTCCTGTTCTATGCCTGAAAAGAGGGCAAAGGAAACACCTGTTTGGATATGGCTAAACAAAATCTCATAAACGGCCGTTCTTGAAACTTTTCAAGAGAGAGTTCTGTTTAGTTTCTATCCAATATGTTCCAATCAAAATTGCCCTGTGTAAAAATCAAGCAGGCCATATTCTAATCTCTAAAATCCCGGGTTTCTCTCTAATCTGTCTGATTTGTCTACTTTGTCTGATTCTTGTTTGTGTTTGGTCTTTGTTTAATGTTGTCTAAATGTGATTTTTTAAGTTCTTGCATGCAAAAATTGAATATGCCGGCTCTAATATTATAAAAATATCATCCCTACAAATTTATAATTTTAATTGAAACAAGTAAAGCGCGCTCATTTAAATTTAAATAATATGAAATATGAATCCTAAAGACTTGTTGATTTTGACTAAACTGCTTCAAGCTTCAGGCTACTTGCTGCCGCTACAGAGCATAAAGCAGAGTAGATTTGCCTAATAAAGGTGTAGACTTTTTAATATAGAAAAATAATGAAAGCCACACTAGAATTTTCCAGCTTTAACGTGTTCTTTAAATTGCCTGTTAATTAATGAAGTAGAAATGTTTTTATAAATATAGAAAACTCATATACTGGAACTCCTGCAAATCTTCTTTATCATGCTTTTTACTTAAAAAAAAAAAAAAAAAAATTTCTTTTGAATACTAATATACAGGATTATTCAACACCTGAGACACTGTAATCTGGATCTGGATAAGCCTAAACCAATGGCAAAGTGGAAGGATTTATTGACAGGTCAATGGAAAGGTCCAGATGTAATTTTAACTCAAGGGAGAGGGTATGCTTGTATATTTCCACAGGACGCTGACTCGCCTCTTTGGATCCCAGACCGGCTGATTCGCCATGCCTCGCCGGAGGTCTCCGCTGCCGCCACCGCCCCCTCCTTATCTCCCTCCTCCTCCTTATACACCATCCAGCCCGGAGGAGACTTCTGTGCCACCCGCGTCATCAGTGACTTCCCAGCAGAGGTCATCAAGGAGCTCTCCGTATGATCCTGTTACTCGAGGAATACAGCGATTGTCACTACAGGGAGCTAGACGACCTCCCTATCAACGGATGGCTCGCTCTACTCGAACTGTCAACCCACCAACCTGGGGCCAGTTGAAGGCGTTGTCTGAAAGGGCTGATTCAATCTGTCGTCAGCAAAATATAGAGCGTAACCCTGTTAATATGTTTATTGCTATGCTAGCTGTACTTTCAATTCAGGTACTTAATGTTGAGGCTACTGGACAAAACAAATCTTATTGGGCTTATATTCCAAATCCACCATTAGTTAAGCCTGTTACTTGGGGAGGAGATGATATACCTGTGTTTAATAATCATACTAAGTTTTTGGGAGGATCATGTAGTTCTTTTATTATACATAAAACTAATTCAAATTTCTCATTTCATGGAAAAACAGATAAGGTACCTATATGTTTTATGTTTAATAATACAAGATTTCTGGATGTTTTTCTACTACACTTAAGACTATTTTGACTGACTCTCCTAAAAGTAATAAACCTGGACACCCAACAAGAGACTTATGGTCTCTCACAATTTTAATGCCTGGAGGCCCTGACACCCATGAGTATAATCCTGTTACATTACCTCCTAAGGGATTTCACCCATGTAAACTTTATCCTCCAAATAAAGCAACTCAAGAGCCTTACTGGTGGTCTGTAGAGAATAGATTTGGTTTTCCCCCATGGCAAGAATGTGCATATTACAATTATATGAATTATACTGCATATGCTGTTAATTTCACTGTACAAGATTGGTCTAGTCCTTATTTTGAATATGATTATAGAAAATTAGTGCAGGAAATGAGAGGCGATTACAGTTGGTCAGATAAATATAATCCTTTAAATAAAATCATCACACGTTGGCAGTCTGCTGGATGGATACCTGCACAGCTGACTTATCAGGATGAATTAACCACCAGGTATCAAACAAAGCTTTGGCAGCTAATTACAGCTGCTGCACCAGCATATTTGGTTAGGCCTTACCCTTATCCTGTTCAAAATATTTTTGTTCAGGCTTGTGTACAGGCTCCTTATGTACTCTTGATTGCTACAATGGACAGTAATCTTTCTGTTAGTACTTATAATTCTATATTTAGCATTTCCTGCTCTCGCTGTGTTTTAACAAACTATCTATTGACACCAAAGCTCAAGTTATGTTTATTTTGCGGCAGCCACCTTATGTAATGTTACCTGTTAGTCTGTCTCAGCCTTGGTATGATGACCCAGGGTTGCATGCACTACAGGCTGCTTCTGAAGCGCTTGCTCACCATCGAGGAAAGCGATTTGTTGCTGAATTGATTTTGGGAATTACCGCTCTTATTGCTATTATAGGATCTGTAGCTGCTTCCACCACTGCTTTAGCTCAATCAGTTCACACTGCAAATCATGTAGATAGTTTATCTCGTAATATATCTCTTGCATTAGCAGTACAGGAGACTATAGATAGGAAGTTAGAATTGAAAGTGAATGCTTTAGAGGAGGCTTTTATTCACATATGTAATGAGTTGTTAGCTATGAAGGCTAGAATGACTCTTAGATGCCATGCAGGATTCAGGTGGATATGTGTGACTCCTTTAGAATATAATCAGTCTATCATAGCATGGAATAATGTACAGAATCATCTGTTAGGTGTATGGAATAATAGTGATATTAGTTTAGATTTGAGGGAATTACATCAGCAGATACAAAACTTAGGACATTCAGGCTCTTTAGTCTCTGCCTCAGAAGTAGCTGATCAATTTGTTGAAAACATTAAAAGTATGTTTTCTATGCATGGCCTGACCTCTCTGGCTAATGATATAGGCATAATAATAGCTGTGGCAATTATCGCTCTTCTTGTCCTTCCAGTCATGTTCCGACTCTTAAACAGCAATCTCAGGGAAACAACGGTGAAAATACAAAAGCTTTATTTAAATAATAAAAAAGGGGGAGATGTCGGGAGCCGATCCACTAATGCTGGCTAACTAGGTCACAGCAGAAGAAGATCCACAACTGCTGGCTGACAAAGTCACAGCAAAAGAAGATAGAGTCACCGCAGTAAGACCAACAGCTGCGGGTTGACAAAGTCACCGCAAGGAAAGGCACGATACTTCCCCCTTTAATCTTTTGAATTAATCTGGCCTTATATCCCCCCTTTTTCTGGGTGTGTGCTATTATTTATGGCACAGGGATAATAGTACCGTGCTTTCCCTGTAGATTTGTAGTAATTTCTTTGGAAATGAGACAGAAGGTGTAAGTTCCACAAAAAAGCCTGTAAGCCCCTTGATCTGGGCTCATAAACATAAGAGGCTAGCCATGATATCCCTCATAAAGGGTTAAGTTTGTAGAAGAATTTCTTAAATTAATCATGTTAGAAAGAATATAGTTAGAACTTAGCTAGTATATGAATATAGTAAATAAATAAAGTTTAACTAGACATTAGAATCTTAGGTAAAGTGTAGTGGAGTGGCCTGTTGCATGGCCTTGGATAGGAGTGCAGCTGGCTAGTAAAGAATGTTTTGTTAAAAGACTTGTTTTATCACTAAAGGCAGTTGCTGGGCTTTTCTCAGTAAAACATTCTCATGAAATTTTTGTATTTTCCAAGAATAGGAGAGGTATGTGGTGGGATTCATAGCAGCAATAGCAACTAATGCCTTCTGATATTATGTTGCTACTAGCTATCTTACAGGTGCACTCTATGTATCTTTAAGTAAAAATGACTCTTTATACTATGTCAGTTTCTTAATAGCAAGCCTTTTGTAGTCTTGTGAGAAAAGAATTAGGACACTACATGAACTCAAGGCTATTTCCCTGAGCAAGCGGTGGTCCTCTGCTAGTCCTTGATGATTTCGTCTGCTATCTCTTTCTGTGCCCTTGACTCACAACAAGAGTAAAATAGAGTTATTAATTAGTACTAATCTTTTAGAAGTTTATACCAATATAATTATTACTATTGTATAACTGTACTTTGAATAACTTACCACCTGACTTGTAGCTTATAGATATGAATTAACTGTTATCTAAAAATATGTAACCATAGTGAAACTAAAACAATGATGTATTCAAAATACCATGTGATTGTAACTTAGTGTGTGTGCATAAAAAGTAATGTTAGACCAGCCATTGAGAGAGATGCCTGGCAGTAAATGCTAACTAGAGAATAAAGAGAAAGAAAAGAATTCGGCTCTCTCACTCGATTTTCGCCGACGCCGTCTCCTCCTGTGGGACCCCTGGAACCCCCCCGGGGCTGGACCCCGGCACCACATATATGAAACAGGTTTGCAAAGCGATAGATGCTCAGTCAGTGGTGGGATTCAGCTGGTTTGCACAGCTTGGCCAGAACCAATACCTAATTTTTTTGTTGAGTTTGGCAAACCAGTTGTTAAAATGTCAATTGTGATCAGAGTTCTCTCTAAGGTGGGCACCTTGGCAGCCACCCAATGTGGAAATCACAAATTTATACTCCTTACTCTTTTTTAACATTTATCTGTGTAACAGCGTAGTCTAAGGGCCTGTAGTGATTGATCTTCATTCTATCCATAGGAAGAAAGAATTGCAAGTGAGGATGCCAATCAAGAAGCAATATGGAAATATCTTAAATAACAGTTTTATTGTTTTGTCAGATATTATTTAACATTTTTTATTCATATTTTAAAACTCTTTCTTATAACATAATCTAGTTTTTTGTGTCTCTTTTATTGTTCTTATTTAAGTATTAAATGCATGAAATAATAAACTACCTTTCAGAATATCATTTTTTTATTCTTAAAACAGTCATTAGGGCAGAGAACCAGTTTAAGTTATTTGAATCCCACCCAGTGTGCTCAGTGTTAACTGAGATTGAATTTACTACTAGATTGATATTCTAGAGACCTCAAGTCAGATTGAATAATTCAAAGAAATTAAGATCACTTGACATTTTTTGCACATTTAATTTTTTTTTGTGTATTTTTCTGAAGTTGGAAATGGGGAGGCAGTCAGATTCCCGGCATGCCCACCAGGAGGTGATGCTCTGCCCATCTGGGGCATTGCTCCGTTGCAACCAGGGCCATTCTAGTGCCGGAGGCAGAGGCCATGGAGCCATCTTCAGCGCCCGGGCCAACCTTGCTCCAATGGAGCCTTGGCTACGGGAGGGGAAGAGAGAGACAGAAAGGAAGGAGAAGGGGAGGGGTGGAGAAGCAGATGGGCGCTTCTCCTGTGTGCCCTGGCCAGGAATCGAACCCAGGACTCCTGCACGCCAGGCCAACACTATACCACTGAACCAACTGGCCAGGGCCTGCACATTTAATTTTGAAATAACAAATAAATAACTGTTGCATTAGCAAGAGCTTGTTTTCTCATATCTTGTTCTCTTTCCTTCCAAATCCATTTTATATCCTAATGACTCGTTAGTTAATCCTCTAAAAAAAACCCTATCATCCCAACAATTTTTTGTGATTTTCCCATTAGTTTCAGCAATACTTTCTTCTAATGGAAAGCTGAGACCTTCAGGTGCTCCAAGTGCCATCTATAGGCACACACACATACACACAATTAATTACACATGAACTATGTAAACAGGGCTTGTACTAGTTTTATATACTGAGTATTAACATATAATGTTGACTGCTAAAAAAAGTTAAAAAATATGTGGTATTTATATGTTCTCAAGTGAGAATTAACTGGAAAATTTGATATATAGCCAAACTCCCTTGCTTCTGCCTCAGAGAAGTTCATGTGGTCCCGGTTATTGTTAATGAAACTAGTTCAGGGGTCAGGAACCTATGGCTCGTGAGCCAGATGTGGCTCTTTTGATGGCTGCATCTGGCTTGCAGACAAATCTTTAATAAAAAAATAATAACGTTAAAATATAAAACATTCTCATGTATTACAATCCATTCATTTCCTACCGCTCATGTTCATGGTTGTGGGTGGCTGGAGCCAATCACAGCTGTCCTCTGGAACAACACCAAATTTTTATTGGATAATGTGTAATGTACACAGGTCATTGTATGGCTCTCATGAAATTACATTTTAAAATATGTGGCATTCATGACTGTCTCAGACAAAAAGTTTCCCAACCCATGAACTAGTTGGTTATTATGAAGCAGGTGGTCTTCATACAATCATTTGGAAAAAGCAAAAGCTATTTTATAAGAGGATAAAAAAACTTGGCATTCAAAATGCCTCACAAGTTAGCCAACTTTACCTTTGCAACCTTGAAAATATCAGCTTTCCCCAGGCTGTCTGTTGAATGTGCTCTGCTCATGCTGAGTGTTGGCTGGTTTTGTTACCTCCATCTGACATGCATTACTCTTCCTTTTATGTGTGACTTTATCTACCCTTTCCTGATACCAGCTCACATTTCACCTTCTCAATTTTACTGACACTTATCTAATTTAGCTTATAACAATCAGGAGAATAAATTGGACTAGATGCTATGTTTTCCTAAATAATAACAATAATTGCTTAGTTTTAAATGTTCTGATTTTATTGCCTTAGTGAAGGGCGTGACTGTGACTGCTTTTCCCTCCTTAAATAGCTGGGAACTCGAGTTGGGCCTGTCCGTTTAACTTGGCCTGAGACAGCAGGGCATGAAGACAGTCGGGATCCAAAGATCTGTCTAGGGGCAATACGGAGATCACGAGGCAGGTAAACAGTTCCTCTCAGGTGGCAACCTGATGGAGAGGAGAGACAAAATCCAAGCAGAAAGCAACTAGACGAAGAGCAAGAGTCTCAGAGGAGAACAAGTTCTGAGTGAAAGGAAGAAACCATGCCTTCATCTGGATTCTAAGCCCATTTTTGCAGGGCTGGCAGGATGGGTACAGATGGAGGTGCCTTTAGAGGCATAGCAGGACAGAAACAAAATTATAAATGATAAACTACATTGTTTTGTGTTTATTAAAAAGGTACGAAAACCTAAAAATAGTGCCACAACTTATTAGCTTAATCCTATAGAGACTATTTTTTTTTACCTCAGTTTTGGTTTCCTGGTGTCTTCCTTCAGTCTAATCTTCTGAGTTCCTCAATGTATGAGACGATAGAGGAAAAACTAAGGAGCAACCTTGTGCTCTGCTGATGGTTACAATCAGGGTCAGCATTAATGTTTATCACTTCCATTTTAGATTTCAATTCCTGACCACACAGAATGTACCCAATTATATTGTAGTAACTCAGCATTACAATATATTTAATAATGATCTTTGTAGTTAATATACAGAACGTCTATATGTCAGAAAAGATGCTGATTTGTTTTTTTCTCCTACAAGATACTTTTTTTTAACTTTATTTAGTTTTTTTAGAGAGAGTGACAGAGAGAGAGAGAGAGAAAGAGAGAGAGAGAGAGAAAGGGGAGGAGCAGAAAGCATCAACTCCCATATGTGCCTTGACCAGGCAAGCCCAGGGTTTTGAACCGGCAACCTCAGCATTCCCAGGTCGACACTTTATCCACTGCGCCACCACAGGTCAGGCTACAAGATACTTTTGATGTCATCTAGACATGTACAGACAAAAACATATTAAAACCCTCATTAGATATGAAAAGTTTTAATATGTTTTTCTTAAATTACTTGATTCTATTTGAAGATTGCTTTTATATAATTTTCATAAGTCAGTATACATGTATATGTGTGTATGCATAATATGCTTAATTATCTGAAAGTTTAAGCATTGTGAGACAAAATAACAACATTGCTGTGTATGTCCCTTTTCTCTCATACTTTACATTTCAACCTTTGCTTTTAATCATATTCTTTTTTAATTTCCAATATTTCTTGGAATAATGTTTATATTTTCTTTAATGTCAGGGGCACATTAAATAATTTTTAAAAATGGCATTTATAACATATAGTTAACTATAGTTTTAACATAAGAGATATATGAATGAAGTAGATGAAGATATTTTTGTGGTTAAGAACATTAAATATAAATAAATGTAGATAGAAAAATCTTATCATAGATACGTTTTACTTCAAATTAAAAGCCATTATTGTACAAACACACACATGTACACACACGGACATAGACATCACTTCAGGGTGATAACTCCTCATACTTACAAGAAATATTTTTAGGTTGAGACTGACAGAAAGGTTGTTTGATTTTTCTATTTCTTTTTATTTACTTATTTATTTTGTTAATCACATAGTAGGTGCTGAGTAAACAATGTAAACAAAGTCCCTATCCTCAGGGGTCTGCTTTTCTCCTGGGGGAAGGCAGTGTGGGAACAAGTAGACTAATGTTAAACATGGTAACATTTCAAATGGCTTTCAGTGTTATAAATAAATTTATAGTGGGTAGTAGAAAATAGAGAGAATGACTGGAAACGCAGAATTTTAAGTAAAGTGCTGGGAAGTTGTCCTTGAAGAGGTTATCTGCTCCAAAATATGTCTAGCTGTTAGGCATATGAAAATATGAGAGAGCTTGTTCCAAGCAGAGGGGACCTCAAGTGTGAACAGCTTGGATAAGGGAAGGGACAAGATTGAACATTTGAGGAAGTGGAAGAAAACCAACTAGCTGGGTTCTAGTGAAACAGGCTGTAAGAAATGATACAGAAAATGTAAGGCAGGGGCCGGAGGGTGTAGAGGTTAATGGGTTTTGGAAACATATTTTATTGTATTCTAAAAGTTGCAAGAAGTAATAGGAAGGTTTTAGGCAGGAGAGTAAAATAATCTTATGGTGAATCTGGTGGGCTAGAGAACAGTGGGGATCATCTGTTTTGGTTTTAAGGGGGATATTAGATCAGCCGTTCTCAGTTCTTTCTCTGTGTCTTATTTTAATTGCAGCCAGAGCTGGACCAAGCAAGGATTGTTGACAGGAAACGTTTATTGTTGTTGTTGTTGCATGTGTGTGTGTGTGTGTGTGTGTGTGTGTGTGTGTGTGTGTGTGTGTTTTAGAACATAGTTTAAAGAAATCTGTTTCTTTTGGAGAGTATTGCAGATCATAAAATTTTTGACTATTGGTAGATTGCCCATGAAAGAATGATTGCCAAAGAGATTTTAAAATGCATATCAAGAACAAAATGTTCCTTTACCCATGAAATGAACAGTAGAAAAAGTGTAAAATCTCTCTATTTTATTACAACTTTGTACATTCTCTTCTTTTTAAATTAGTATATTGTTTAATTATTAGAATTCGTATCATTGCCGAAAAAGACATTTAATAGTACACACTAAATGAAAAAACTAAACTGTTATATGTTTATTTCTTTTTAAAATATTTATCTTTCAATTTATTTTTTTCAGTGATCTTTCAGTAATAATAAAAGTTTCAAAAAGAGGCCTCTCACAGGGCAGAAGATCATTTTTACTTATTTAGAAAGATATCATTTAGATTAAAGTGTTATTTATCACTGTATTGTTACTGTTCTTTAGCACCAAACATATCAGTGATAAAGATGACTATGTAAACATATTTGTATATTCCCAAATAATTAAGTATTGTTTGGAGAAAGTCATCAAATCAATTAAATAACAGTAGAAATAATAAAAATATTTGTGGAACGCTTTACCTAAATATACAGCATTTGGCTTTTAAAAGCTGTATTTTACCTGGTTGCCTACAAAATCTTAACAACCAAAATCTCCAACTATCTCCTGATTATTTTCAAAAAAATTATGCTAATATATTTCATTTCTTAGATTGATGGTTTTAGTATTTTATGAAAATTATATATGCCTGTGATAATTTATAAACACATAAAATAATAAGATTACATTTCATTAACTAAAATAAAAATGGAAGATATGTGATTTCACCTCTGTCCCACCATCTCTCATTGAATGTATACAAGCAAATCTCAGAGCTATTCCGAGTTCAGTTACAGGTTACTACAATAAAGTAAATATTGCAATAAAGAAAGTCACACAAATTTTTGGTTTCCCAGTGTATATAAAACATTTGTTTATACTACACTATAATTTATTGTTTATACTTTTATTTTCTAAAAAACAGTGTATATACCTTAATTTAAAAATGCCTTATTGCTAAAAGATGTTAACCATAATCTGAGCGTTCAGTGAGTCATAGTCCTTTTGCTAAAGATTTGTTGTGTCTCAATGTTGTTGGCGGTTGACCAATCACATATCACCATAACAGATATAACAATAATGTAAAAGTTTGAAATATTGTGAGAATTACCAAAATGTGACAAAGATATGAGGTGAACAAATGCTGTTGGAAAATGGTACAGATAGACGGCTTCAATGCAGTGTTGCTTAACCTTCAATTGATAGAAACAATATCTGTGAGGCACAACAAAGTGAAGCACAAGGAACAAGGCATGCTAGTATTATATTATTATAGTATATAGTGTGTGTACACAAGCACATATAGTACAAGAAATAATAACCCCTATAAAATATAATGTATATTTTAAGGAAACAGAATCACACAACACATTCTGTTTTGCTAAAAATAATATTACATTTAAAAATTTTTTCCAAAGAAAAATTAATAAAATAATTGTTAAAACATTAAATATTTTTTCTTCTGACAAAAGTTAATAAATCTCAGAAGACTTTTCTAAAGCTAATTGAAAAGATTATTCAAAATTTAAAAGTTGGTGACACTTTTTAAGCTTTACTATTTCAATGGTAAACAATTGACTACACTGCTGAAAAGATGAGAAAATTACCCGTTTAAACTTCCCCCAATTCCCCTCTCCAAACTTCCTATTTTCTCTGAGTATGATATATTAAAATTTTTACATTCTCTTGTGGAATCATAGATACCACATTTGTTCAGGTTTGTGCTAATCTAAAATACATCATAAATCCAGTTTGCTAAGTATTCTCCATTTTACATTTTCTTACTAGATTTATATTTTTCTGGTTTTCTTTTATTATGAATTTTATTTGTTTACTTTAATGTTCCAAAAAGGTGCTTCTTTTCCTGAGTTTCCGTATATTTTTCTGTTTTTGTCACAATTGAAGGGAACAGCACAGCCAATGCTCCTGCTCTTGTGAAGTTCACAGTTAGTTGTGGATAGAAAGGACACACGTGAATTTTACTGATATATTGTGATTGCTGTGGAGAGAAAAGCAGGATAACGGGATAAGGTGACTGAGCCACTTCAAGGGTGTTGTTATGCAGTAGTGCCTCCGTGGAAAGGAAATTTGAGTTGGGATAGTAATGACAAAAAGAACCAGCCATGTGAAACGGGCTGGAGAGCATTCCAGGCAAAAGAAACAGAACAAAACTAAGTGCACAGAGCCTATGATAGAAAATAAAGAAACATGCTTTCTGAAGACTTGCAAGGACAGAAAGAAAGAAGGTCTTTTTATGGCCCTGGCCAGCTGCTCAGTGGTAGAGCGTCAGCCCGACATGTGGAAGTTCCAGGTTAGACTCCCAGTCAGGGTGCACGGCAGAAGTGACAATCTGCTTCTCCTCCCCTCTCCATTCCCCTTCTCTCTCTTTCTCTCTTCCCCTCCCGCAGCCATGGCTCAATTGATTCAAGCATGCTGGCCTGGGCACTGAGGATAATTCCATGGAGCCTCCTCCTCAGGTGTGAAAAGTATCTTGGTTGTGAGCATCAGCCCCAGATGGGGGGTTGACGGGTGGATTCTGGTCAGGGCGCATGAGGAGTCTGTCTACCTCCCCTCCTCACACTTAAAAAAAAAAGTTGGTTTTTTTTTTTTGTTGTTGTTGTTGTTTTTTAATGCTGAAAAGTAGTAATTAGGGCTGAAAGCAGGAGTTAGGAGATGCTTTAGAGAGGTAGGGAGGGTAGACCACGTAGGCCTGGTAGGCCACCATAAGAGATTAGGGATGTTTCTAATTGCATGTGAAGTCTCCTATACTGCTCCTTTGTCAGTGCTTCACCAGGGAAAACTTCTTTAAAGGACTGATCCCAATTTCTCACTTAATGTTATAGTCTTCATCTTTCAGGCTTATTTCCTTACTGCTCTAAGACCTCATTGACAAAGTTATCACTTCTATGTGGAATCAAATAATTGAGTAGAATAATGATTACTAGGGGCTGGAGGATAGGGAAGATGGGGAGATATTGCTCAAAGGGAACTAATTTTCAGTTAGAGGTTGAATAAGTTCTGGAAACCTAATGTACATCATTGTGACTATTGTTAACAATACTGCATTATATACCTGAGAATTGCTAAGAAACTAGATCTAAATGTTCTTACCACACACACAAAAAAATGATAATTACGTGATGTGCTGTAATGTTAGCTAATGTTACAGTGGTAGTTAAATTGCAATACATGTATCAAATCAACACTTTGTACACCTTAAATTTACACAATACTATATGTCAATTATATCTCAGTTAAAAAAGAAAGAAGAAACCAGGCAGCCAACTTATGAAAACAAAACAAAACAAAGATGGAAATGACAATAAGATTGCTTCATTTAATGGTTATTTTCCTGCTCTTAGTTTTCTTGTTCATTTAGTAGTTGTGGGGAAAAAAAAAGATGGGGCCATAGACTAAACTTGACCAGATCAGCTGAACCCTGCACGATGGCTTTGTCAACTCAGAGGCCTAAACTAACCACTCAGGATGGTCTAAAATGAAAACTTTCTAACTAAAAGCAGTTTACGGTGGGTAGTCATATTCTAGGGCAGTATTTTTTTCTCTAATAAAGTCAGTGCTTACCGTAATCAAGGCTTTCTGGTATCTTTTGCATCTACAATAAAATACTGGATGATATGTCTGAAATGTAAGGGTCATCTTCTCTTCCTGCCCCACTCAGGGCAGGCATCTCATCAGAGCAGAAACCAACAAACACTCTCAGTGTCATTATCATCATGTTAATTAACTATTAACTATATTGTTCCTGCCTATGTAAAAGAAGTTTCATATGTACATTTTTACTTTTTATCCAATCCCAGAGATTCCCCACTTTGCTTTCTCCCGCCTCCCCAGTCTATCACCAATAAATTTCATGTGACCCCTTACATTTTCCCTTTTGATTCTAATGTATAACATAAGTGATAAAACTGCCATTTTCTGAAACATTTGCTCAATTTATTGAGACTTTGCTTCCCAGCAATTTTCAGCAATTTGGTTCAAAAAGACACATAAAAAATTCTTACAGGTTTGGAAGTTTCTTATGTTGACATAGTATTTGGTGAACTAAACACCTCCTCTTTTCCCATTGGCATATATAATACAACTTATCCTGGTATTCTTTTAATTTTACTGAGGAGTTCTTTATTGTCTCCTTTTGTGTATTTACACAATTGCTATGTGATTTCCCAGTTCCATGACTTTGATATCATGTACATAATATCTAACTGTCATTGTCCTGGCCTTTCCCAGAACTCCGGTTTCCTGTATCAACTGTTCACTTGACATCTCCACTTGGATATTAATGTATATCTCATGTGTAACATGGCCAAAATCAAACTATTGTTTTCCCATTTGAAACTAGTGATTTCATGGTCTTTCCCATCACAGTCAGTGGCACTTTCATCCACTCAACTGATCAAATAAAACATTTTGGCATTCTTGAGTATTCCCTTATACTCTGATGCAATCAATCCTTCAGGAAGAACTGTCACTTCAGATCTAAAATACCCAATCAGAAAAATTT
Source organism: Saccopteryx leptura (assembly GCF_036850995.1). NCBI lineage: Eukaryota > Metazoa > Chordata > Mammalia > Chiroptera > Emballonuridae > Saccopteryx > Saccopteryx leptura. Next base: position 350,198,429 of record NC_089503.1, read on the forward strand.
TCTCCAAGATGACCAGCCTCAATTTTATTTTCATGTACAGATCAGAAATTATATAAATTAAATAATCCTAAACAATTCTTGGCCCTGGCCGGTTGGCTCAGCGGTAGAGTGTCGGCCTGGCGTGCGGGGGACCCGGGTTTGATTCCCAGCCAGGGCACATAAGAGAAGCGCCCATTTGCTTCTCCACCCCCATCCCCCTCCTTCCTCTCTGTCTCTTCCCCTCCAGCAGCGAGGCTCCATTGGAGCAAAGATGGCCAGGGCGCTGGGGATGGCTCTTTGACCTCTGCCCCAGGCGCTAGAGTGGCTCTGGTCACCGCAGAGCGACGCCCCGGAGGGGCAGAGCATCACCCCTGGTGGGCAGAGCTCGCCCCTGGTGGGAGTGCCGGGTGGATCCCGGTCGGGCGCATGCGGGAGTCTATCTGTCTCTCCCCGTTTCCAGCTTCAAAAAAGAAATAAGAACAAAACAAAACAAAACAAAACAAAAAAAACAACAATTCTTGGAGCTGGAAAATAAAAGTAGCTATTTCTAATTGCATTTAATTACTTGTAACCTTCCTTCCTTCCTTCCTTCCTTACTTTTTTTTTTTTTTTTTAAGAAAGACACAGGGAGAGAGAGAAACAGAAACACAGAGCCATTCCAGTGTGTACCCTGACCAGGGATTGAACCGGCAACCTTCTTGATTCCGGACAACACTCTAACCAACTAAGCTAACCATCCAGGGCCTGAAATTTCTTTAATTTCAGAAGGCTTACCTAGTGGCTTTCCATCCTTGCTATTCTCAATCACAAATAATTTCATGGGAACTCACTGCCACCTTGAATAAAAACATGTTTGTGTTGCAAAGGATGATAAGACTGGATATTGGTTAAGCTGATAATGATCTCTGCCAGTTTTTTTTTCCTTCTCTTTCCACAAAACATATATTTTTCTCCATTTAATATCTAAAAACATTTTAGGAGAATTATTTTAAAACAAAAATGTTGCTTTAAAATTTAAAAATCACTGTACATTAATCATTTAATCCCAGTTGTTTGGTAATTAATGTTATAATATCATAAAATTTTAATTCTGAAGGAAACATCAAAATTATTATTCTAATGTGAGCTTTTCAAAGTGTGATGAGTACTAGTACCAGTTCATGGACAGGTTATTACTGGATTTTGTCAATTAAATAAAAATTAAGAGTAAGTGTTCAGAAACTTTTAGAGCAATTTGATAGCTTAATTAAAAGCTCAATCATTTGCCTGACCAGGCAGTGGCACAGTGGATAGAGTGTCGGATTGGCGCAGTGGATAGAGTGTCGGACCCAGGTTCAAAACCCTGAGGTCACAGGTTTGAACACGGGCTTATCTGGCTTGAGCATGGGCTCACCAGCTTAAGAAAGGTTGCTGGCTTGAGCGTGGGATCACAGACATGACCCCAAGGTCACTGACTTGAGCAAAGGGTCACTGGTTCGGTTGGACCCCTCCCTTGGCCCTAGTCAAGGCACATATGAGAAAGCAATCAATGAACAACTAAGGTGTTTCAACTATGAATTGATGCTTCTCATCTCTCTGCCTTCCTATCTGTCTATCTGTCTCTCACATTTTGCCAGGATGGCATAAAGGAACTTGGGCTAGGTAATTTTGCTCCAAAATCTTTACACAAAAAATTATAATTAACCTATAAAGTCTAGAACAACTGGTTAATTTTTTTCCAAAGTAATACTAACCTATAAGAGAAAAAAATAATTTTTCCAGTTATTCATTGTCTTCTTAAATTTTCATTGAAGTCAACTAATGTGGACCTAGAAAGTCTTAAAAAAGTAGTAACTTAAAACCAACCTTTAAGAGGTTTATAACATAACTATAAATAATTGTTTTACTGTTTAAAGTTTAAAATATAATGGTCTAGGGATGGGAATTGGAATTATTAATTCTGCAATATATCTAATTTATTTTAAAATTATTGTATGAACCCAGTAATACCTTTTAATTCTTCTATCTCCTCTATTCTAGTGCTTCTAAATTGGTAGCATGTTGGGGCCAGACACACTATTTATCACAAAAACTTCTGTTTGAGTTTGGGGTAGTTTGTGCTCTGAAGCTAATAAACAAGTCAACCCTTCCCACCAGCTTTTTAATTTGTTGCACAACATTTGTTGACTTGTCAACAGACAGTCTAGTGTCCTTGGTAAGTCTGGGAACCATGTTTCTCAGAAATCATAAAACAAGAACAGCCTAGTCATGCTCTGTGCAATATGATCAGAAAAACATAGAGGGCAAGGAACAGAAGTAGGAAGCCAGCCTAGACTCAGAGATGGAGTAAATTATCTGTACAAAGACACAGACACTATCCATTACTTAGCATGCTTAGAATTATAGTAGAGCCTCACTTATGTCTGTTGAAATGAATTAGAATGTAAAAAGTCAAGAAGAGAATTCAGGCAGGGTTGGTAAAAGAAAGGTCAATAATAGAAACTACGAAAAAAAGTAATTTTACTTACTGTACTACAAATTGACTGAAGTCAAAGATCACTTTATTTTTACTTTCATATACCTACCACCTAGAGCAGTGGTCCCCAACCCCCAGGCCATGGACTGGTACCGGTCCGTGGGCCATTTGGTACTGGTCCGCAGAGAAAGAATAAATAACTTACATTATTTTTGTTTTATTTATATTTAAGTCTGAACAATGTTTTATTTTTAAAAAGTGACCAGATTCCCTCTGTTACATTCGTCTAAGACTCACTCTTGATGCTTGTCTCATAAATTGACAATTATATTTAAAAATACCATGGGTTTTACGCTGGTCGCATAATTTTATTATGTGCATTTATCCATCCCACCCTAAAGGCCGGTCCGTGAAAATATTTTCTGACATTAAACCGGTCCATGGCCCAAAAAAGGTTGGGGACCACTGACCTAGAGGTATCAACAGTGTGTGAAATAAATGAATAAATGATCTATAGTGGCTTTAGTAAAAGTAGATGCAGAGACACAGTATAGTCAAATCAGATTGATGGATTTATAAAGAAAATGGGAATGAGGACCTGGATATAATTTCAACAAATGAGGACATAAAAAGAAACAGAGAATAAGAATACCAGGAAAACACATGAATGTAGACTGTAGAGAGGTCTGCGTGCATGTGCCTAGGAGTGTTTTGTGTACTGCTGGTAAAGAGTGAAGGGAGAGGAGAAATGAAGAACGTAAGTGGGATAGAGTAGCTATAGGGATAAGGACAATAAATTTTACAAAATTATGCCCCCCTTGTATTCCCAACTTGAATAAAGAGATTTGTAATTAAGAATAGTAAAAACTTCTAGCTTGACCAGGTAGTAGAGCAGTGGATAGAGCATTGGACTGAGATGCAGAGGACCCGGGTTTGAAACCCCGAGGTCACCGGCTTGAGTGCAGGCTCATTTGGCTTGAGCACAGCTCACCAGCTTGAGTGTGAGCTTGCTGACATGAGAATGAAATCATAGACACGACCCCATCGTCGCTGGCTTGAGCCCAAGGTCCCTGGCTTGAGCAAGAGGTCACTCATCTGTTGTAGCCTCCCAATCAAGGCACATATGAGGATGTAATCAATGAACAACTAAGATGATGTGACAAAGAATTGATGCTTCTCATCTCTCTCCCTTCCTGTCTGTCTGTTCCTATCTGTTCTTCTCTCTGTCTCTTTTGCGTTTCTGTCACAAAACAAAACAAAAAAGAACAGTAAAAAACTAAAGGCCGGTCTGTGAAAATATATGAATGTAGACTGTAGAGAGGTCTGCGTGCATGTGCCTAGGAGTGTTTTGTGTACTGCTGGTAAAGAGTGAGGGGAGAGGAAAGATGAAGAACGTAAGTGGGATAGAGTAGCTATAGGGATAAGGACAATAAATTTTACAAAATTATGTCCCCCTTGTATTCCCAACCTGAAGTTGCATTATCCAATTGTATGCAGATATGATTAAAATGCATAGCTTCCAATTGAAGACTACTTGATGTTGTTCAAATAGATAATTTTTTAATGAGAAGCAGAAGTGAGATGTTTTATCTAAGAGGATTACTTATTTGTGATAAGTTAAACTAACTAGTTATCAAGTCTTTCTCAGTTTTTCAACAAAACTCCATGGAATTATGGATGACAATTTGCTATTAGGCTATCAAAATACATTGTATATAAGAATGTCTCTTTAAGTGTCATTAAATTCAATTGTATGCAATTGAATTTTTTTACTTTCTATATTTACTAATGAGACAGGGATAGAGTGGTTAGAGTTTGTATTTTTGCCTGATAAATTATTTTAAGAATGGAAGTACATATACTTTTTTATTAATTTTAATAGGGTGACATTAATAAATCAGGGTACATATGTTCAGAGAAAACATCTCCAGGTTATTTTGACATTTAATTATGTTGCATACCCATCACTCAAATTGTCTTCCGTCACCTTCTATCTAGTTTTCTTTGTGCCCCTCCCCTGCTCCCTCCCTATCCTCCCCCCCCCCCGTGACCACCATACTCTTGCCCATGTCTCTTAGTCTCATTTTTATGTCCCACCTATGTATGGAATCATGCAGTTCTTAGTTTTTTCTGATTTACTTATTTCACTCCATATAATGTTATCAAGATCCATCCATGTTGTTGTAAATGATCCTATGTCATCATTTCTTATGGCTGAGTAGTATTCCATAGTATATATGTACCACATCTTCTTTATCTAGTCATCTATTGAAGGGCTTTTTGGTTGTTTCCATGTCTTGGCCACTGTGAACAATGCTGTACAAATGTCCATCAGAAACATGAAAAGATGCTCATCTTCATTAGCTATTAGAGAAATGCAAATCAAAACTACAATGAGATACTACCTCACACCCATTAGATTATCTATTATCAATAAGACAAGTAATAGCAAGTGTTGGAGAGGCTGTGGAGAAAAAGAAACCCTCATCCACTGTTGATGGGAATGTAAAGTAATACAACCATTATGGAAGAAACTATGGTGGCTCCTCAAAAAAACTAAAAATAGAACTACCATATGACCCAGCAATCCCTCTACTGGGTATATACCCCCAAAACTCAAAAACATTGGTACATAAAGACACATGCAGCCCCATGTTCATTGCAGGAAGTAGGTACACTTTAACCTCATATATAAATGTGGACTTCCTAGTGTTAAACTTGTTTCAACACTAAGGAGTTTCCCATTTTGTCTCATCTAAGGTGTTCTTTGAATACTCACCACTGCTTGATGACGATCTACTCCCTCCTTTTACTCATCTACCTACAGGATATAGAACTGCCACCAAGGCAGCCCTGAGTCTCAGCAGAGCAAATTTCCAACACCCAAGGACTTAACTGCTGATACTCACAATCTAAGATAACCCCAAGTTAGTGCCCTACCTAGAGTGTGCTCTATGACTTGCACAGCTGACACTTACTTTTGTAATCAGTGACTTCTGTCACTAATAGTTTTTCCTCATTTTCTCCTCAAATCTCAAACAATCCAATCTATATTTAACCTAATTTTTCTAAGATTTGGACCATAATAATTCTGTGTAGCTTCCTAAGTCACCTTTTTCCCTAAGTAATCTTTTCTAAGACTCTTAATGTGTCCCAAAACAAGAAAATAGCCAACAATGTTTTATCTAGTCTTCACTCAAGTACTACTGCTACTAGCACTAGGATGACGACTACTATTACTGGGTTAGTCGCTACCACTACCAGCACTACCTACTGCTCCTACTTCCTGCTTCGGCTGCCACTGCCCCTGTTGCGACTGATTTATCAAATCTCTATAGTGAGCCAGGCATGATGCTAAACACTGTTCTCATGACAAACCTGTAAAGGCAGGCATTATTTTTCATATTTTACAGATGAGATGCTATCAAAGCTAAAATGAATTTATGTGATCTGCTAGCAAATGTCAGAATCTGAATTCAAACCCATGCTTTCTAAACCTGGGTTGTTTCTATTCCACCAAGAACAGAGAGATTAGATTTACTTAAGAAATTATCAAGGGAATAAGATTTGTTAATAAAGAATCTGGAAAAAACCAAAGTATACATGCTGAGATTCACTGAGATAGTTGGAAGGCAGGAAGGAGTCTTTCTTGATACAGGACAGTCTGTCCTTCCTAACACTAGTTTACCTGTGGGTTATGTAGGATGAGAAATTCAGGTTGAGGACTAGGCATTAGGTACATGCTGTTCTCTAACTAGATGTCAAGAGGTGGAAAAATTCACTGAGGCTCACTAATACTCTACTATCTCTAGAGAATTAGCTTCATTTAACAATAATAAGCTCTATTGACATTCCAAAAAACATCAGTTTATGAAAAGAGTTTACTTATTTTGTCTGCTTTATTTAATTCCATCAAATTGCAAGCATTTGAAGTTCATTCTAGTCACATTATATTAAACCCAAAAGGCCTACATTATAAATAATACCTCCATTTTTGGTTTGAGAATCATAGAGATAGGAGGAAAGAGATAAACTAGAATCTCATATTTTTAACCTTAGCCAATTCAGTCCTTCCTGGTAAAGAAAAGGAAGGGAACAACAAAATTAGGAAGTCCACTATGAAAGACTAGAAAAGATATTTCTTTCTGACTTAAAATGAAATAAAATCCAATGACATGAGCACTTATTTTTAGACAAATACTATATTTAGCAGGAATATAATATTTAGTAAATAATTTTAATTGGCAAACATTTTAGCTTTCTGAGAAAATGGGAAAGTCTTTGTTAACATTGTTAGAACTCTCACATTCAACTGTCTGATTTTTAAAATATAGTTTATAAGTTTAAAATTCACCATGTGGTAATTTTTCAAAAGCTTTTGGGATAATTTATTGCATGCAAATACTTTTATTATTGTTGTTTAGGAATTGATTGTTTAGAAACATGAATTAGGTTCTTAAACTTTAAAGAAAATATTTTAGTACAACACAAATAATATTGGTAAAAAGTAGAAATCACTTTTTTTTTTTTTTTTTTTTTCATTTTTCTGAAGCTGGAAACGGGGAGAGACAGTCAGACAGACTCCCGCATGCGCCCGACCGGGATCCACCCGGCACGCCCACCATGGGCGACGCTCTGCCCACCAGGGGGCAATGCTCTGCCCATCCTGGGCGTCGCCATATTGCGACCAGAGCCACTCTAGCGCCTGGGGCAGAGGCCACAGAGCCATCCCCAGCGCCCGGGCCATCTTTGCTCCAATGGAGCCTTGGCTGCGGGAGGGGAAGAGAGAGACAGAGAGGAAAGTGCGGCGGAGGGGTGGAGAAGCAAATGGGCGCTTCTCCTGTGTGCCCTGGCCGGGAATCGAACCCGGGTCCTCCGCACGCTAGGCCGACGCTCTACCGCTGAGCCAACCGGCCAGGGCCGAAATCACTTTTTAAAATAAAGGGTCTAACTAAAATTTATCTTTATAAAGCCTTATAAAAATCTTTGTTTCAGTCTCATAGATCACATCATCATGTAACTCAATAAGAAAGTGAATGGACACTTTAAAAATAAGCAAAAAGAAAAAAACGTTAAACACATAAATAAATGTATTAATTAATGTATACTTTCCTATATTTTCAAGAAACCACAATAATCTTGGGTGTCATATTCCAGAAATGTTATATGAATGTGAATATATATATAGTTATTTCTTTTGGAGAAGTGTTTTCTCTTTACTGAAAATAAGGTCACTATAACCTCTTCCCTCCTTTTCCTGCCCTACCCCAATGCCTTTCAAATTGCTGTACAGTGCCTGCTATTCCTGCCATTGGTGACTCTGTGGAAAATACTTCAGACTTTTAGAGAATTTGAGGGCTCTAAATGTTAGATAAATAGAACCTCTGAAAAGCGGCAGCAATATTAGAAAACTCATACTTGGCAGTCTCCAGGGCACCACCAGTGGGCCTGGATGGTGCCAGCTCGCCGTGTCATAGTGTGTTTCTTCTTAAAGCCTGAATAGATTCCTTCAATTTATATCACTGCTTAATAGTTTGAGTTACAAATACAAATACTTCTTGGAAATGTCTGGGGTGTTGGAGAAATTGGCTCAATTAGATTGGTATTTTTGCTAGGAGCTGAAATCAGATGGGCTCAGGGAGCGGAGTTTGTACAGAAAGTGATGATGGGAGCACAGCTGAAGTGCTCAGGGGGTGTTTTGCAGGGTCTGGTCCATGGAGTACCAGCAAGGAATGTTTTCAAACTCCGCAGGAGGGAAAGTGAATGAGAATCTACGGGAAGTTTGAAAGGGGTCTATCATGATGCAGGGAAAGGAGAGGCGGAAGCAGAGGCCCTGTTGTCAGTTTATGGAAGAATGAGAATAGAGGCTATTAGGATACCAGTGATGTCCAGGCATTTGCAAAAAAAGAAAATCAATTGCAATGTAGCTGAAAAGGACAGTGGAATTAAACTTTTCCCTCTTATTCCTAAATTGCTCACTCCCTGCTTTTAAGAAGTAAACATAATGTAGTGACATTTTTATTATATTTCATTTGTTTTAATGGTTCTTTATTGAAGAGACTGGGAACCTAGCCATTATTGTGTGTGCATTATAAATTGCCAACAACAAACTCTTCAGAGTTCCCAACAGAAAATTCCCTAGAATGGCAAATAAGGTACTTCATTGTCTATCCTTATATTAAGATAAATCGGCATTCTCTCATTATTGTTAATCAGTTCAAATGTTTGTACTGCTGGGAACATGTAGGGAAGTAGAATGCACTTGGGCATCTGCTCACATCCTCCACTCGCTGCCCTTTCTTCCACCCATACCCTCAATACAGTTTGGGATGGATTTCCTAGATGAGGTGATTGGGAAATGTTGGCTCATTTTTAAAGACAGCAGTTCATTTTTCAGCTTTTTATGACTCCCCTTGGAAGAACTGGCTATTATCTCCATCACACTCCTAGATATCCTGTTTCTTCTCTGTGGTATCTAAACTATGTCCTTGTTTCCATTATCTTTCTCCCCCTATTAGCGGGTAAACCTCTTAGAACCATGAAACGTGGTGTGTTTGTCTTGTATTCTAAGGGCCGATCAAAGTAAGTTCTCTTTCCACAATGGATGAGTGAGTGAATGATTACATGGATCCATAAATGAATGAGGCAGATGGCCTATGATTCCCCTTCGGAATGTAATCTGTTTATCAACTGGCCTTCCCTGTCAGGATTGTCCGGGACTGCGGCTTTGGCTCTCTGTGCTGCTTTCCTTTTCTGATACATCAAGGTCATTTCAAGTAGCCAGATGTGACAATTGCACGCAATCTAAGTAGGAAATTAAATCTTTTATTTTTGAATTTTTGTGATGATTCAAAAAAATTCCAGCTACTCTATAAACACTCATTACCTGATTTCTGGGCTGGCAAATACTAAAACAAAACCCTGTTTATGCTTGCTATACAACTACAGGTAGGGTGGGGTCACTAGCCAGGGTAACAGTTAGAGATAAGTAAAATGATCCACTTTCAATAAGCTCATAGAGATTTTAAAATAAAATAAAAATTAAATCTTGCTTCTGGATTCTCTGGATGATTTGAAAACTTCCAATGAAAAGCAACTGAGAGTTTATGCAGTGCACTCTTTCTCTTCAAAACTGTTGTTTTTGTAGAATTAGCAGAGAAATTTGACCTTGACTGCATTCCTGGAGGCCATGCCTGATCTAATTTATTCCCAGTGGAGCTGCACAAGGAAGAGTTTGTAGAGTCTGTGGCCAGGTCTGCCACCACAGTACTTTCTTCAGAAAAGTATCTGGAAAATGTATGATCCTGCTTTACTAGCACAAGTATATCATATGTAGGAAATAGAAGAACAATGATATTAACTGAACAAGCTTCAAAATAAATATGGAATATATTATGGAATATATTTTACAGGAATGCTATTCAGTTGCTGAAGAGTAAGTAGGTATAAATGTCTCTCATCTAGATGATCTGGACACTCTATTAAAGGGTGTTTTTATTTTTGGAGTAAAATTTCCTAATTTTTCAATAAGGGCTATATATATATATATATATATATATATATATATATATATATATATATATATATATGAAAGACTAGGTATATGTAGAATGTAAAGAACATATTCAGAGGAAGGGCCCTTGAATTTCTAGAACTGGAAGATTGATTTTTTTCTATGAGGAATATTACCCAAAAACAGTGATAATAAGTTTCTGCTTTCAGTGTTAGTGCTGAGAATAAAAATGCTTAACTTGTATGGGATCAGCAAGCTGTAGCAGCACTATTAATTTCTATAAAGTTGGGCATATCAGGTTTAGAACTAAAAGTTTTATAAGAGGACACCTCAGGAAATTGGTTTTCATGTTCATTTTGCATAGGTCTTTTAGCTTCTCCAGAAACGCACCACGAGGCATGTGTCAATATACATAAACACACACAACGATGCATCTCCCAGCTAATATTTATCATCTTCCCGATCACCGTCATCATTGTCATCATGTAATGTAACGGTAAGAAGATCTATTGAACATTGTTAAAATTTATCTATTTTAAACTATACAGTTTTTTCATATTTTAACATCTCTGATGTCAGAATGTTTCAATCAATATTGTTTTAGACAATTGTTATCAGTCATTTGGTAGACGTGACATAGTTGTTTGTCTTATCTGACATTTTTGGAAATATTTAAATATGGCCAGCATGAAGATATGTACAGTGAGCATCATCAACTTGATCTAACATGCTAGAGACAGTGGTGGAGTGTTTTAAGAAATGATGTATGACCCATGGTCACGAAGGCATTGGAAAAAATATTTGTGGAATATATCAAGGTTAATAAATTTTCTTTTAAAAGTCATTCAGAATGTTCTGACTATTGTAATAAAATTATTTTATTTGTACTTTTCTTTTTATTTCTGTAAAGAATGATATATAATAAAAATAAAGAATTTGCCCATATGATTACGGAGGCCAAGAATTCCCAAGGTGTGCAGTCAGTAACTTGGACAGTAACCTGGGCGGGTTTGGTAGTGGGAATCACCATCCCTGTATCCTTCAGCTCCCTGATAGTGGCACTGACTTCCGTAGTTTCTCCAGGAATGTGGTATTGATTTTGGTTTACTGTTTTTCCTGATAGAGGCAGTTTTAGTAGCTTCCATTTGGTCTTTCTTACCATGATAGCCACAGGTAAGAGAGAATCAATATGGGGATTCTGCTAGCTGCTGAGCATATTTATGCCAAATAATCTTGAAGTGGAAGAATATCCACTGGATGGGTTCAGGAACCCACTAGGTTCACTGTGACACAGACTTGAGCTAAAGCTCCACTGATCACTTGAATTCTATAAGCCTCTATTTTGACTGATGGACCACAGTGATATTTGGGTCTCCTGGAATCAGCATCAGGTCTGAGTCAGTGTCCAGGGGTCTCTCAAATGTCTGCTTATTGCCTTTTCCCCAAAGCACAGTTACTCTGGTAAAATGCTATTTGTCCTTTGGTGGAAAGCTGGAATGAAAGTAACAATAGACATTTTTGATAGTGTACTGGGATCCTTCTTCAAAGGGACCCCATCACCTGTCCTTCATTCAAGGGTTACATAAACTCACTGAAATCTCGGAATTGATTGAGGGGCCATGATTTTGTATTTTTATACAATTTATACAATTTTTATACAATTGAGTGATTCAGTTTAGACAATCACTCACTTTATTTAGAACTTTTCTGCCTATACAGGTTAAGTAAAGATTTAATAGACTTCCTATCTCATTCACTTCTAGGAAAAGCATGTTTATCCAACTCCATAGGTTTGTTAGTGTCAGGCTATTCTGATTGCTACTTTAACTCTACTGCCCATTACAGTAACTATACCCACCTTGCCCTTGGCTGTTGAAAGCCCCAACCTGGCTATTGCTATTCTAAAATCCAATTACTCCTTTGCATTTAAGTCTCCCAATTCAGCGACTACAGTCCACACAGTGGGTCTGCTCTACAGAGAAGAGCAATCATAGAGCACTTCAAAGATGTCATGTTCCTTTGACAAATTAATTTCTCACAGTTGTAGTAAAAGATGTGTCTCCTTGACCCTTCTGGTGTGTATGAATAGGTCTCATACGACAAGTTTACACCAACGTTCCAATTATTCTAAGCATTTGAGTCCTTCCCTCTGCATTAAATCAAGGCAGACTTGGCATTTCCAGTTTGCTCACTGTGCACCTCCTCTTGGTCCCCATTTCAGCTGACCAACCAAGTATCAGAACCCTCTCTATTCTTCTAACTGCAACATTCAATACAGAATCTCTGCTTAGTGAGTCTATATAATAAGTTGACCTGACCCAATCTTGTTATTTTAAAATTCCACAGATAATATATAACTCTGGGGAACAATTTTTTTTTTAAATTTTCAGTTGCATGAGGTTTTAGAACTGCTTCTATATATTTCTGCATTGCTGATTCCAAATCTGAAATCTTTTTTTTGGTGCATGCTCCAATTTTTCTGCAATTTTAATTTCTTTTTGTTACAGTTAATGGCATGCATTGGTTTTTAAATTGGAGTTAAAGGGCAACGACTCTTGGATTGAACATAACCGCAGGCAATTAATGTTTTTCAAACATCACTTTTACATAATTTTAGTTGTTTTTAAATGTAAAAATTATTATCTGATAAAAACACCCTCTTATTTTGTTTTAAGATTGAATCATGGTTTCTTCGAGTAGGTGTAAATGTAAGAATAGTCCTGACACCTTCTGTTATATATATGGCTAGTACACACTTCAACATCAAAGGCAAAATATTTCATCATTTTTGACACGTGCTTATATTGCCTATTTTCGAGTTCCCCTTGGCAATCACAACCAGAATTGAGCTCCACATATTGTGCATCACAATTGTGAGGAAATAATTTGTGACTGGACAAAAGGAAAATACAAAGGAATGCCTTTTGGTATTCTCATGGTTTGGTGTGAACCTAAGGACCACAGCAGTGACTATTATTTTTGTCTGATCCATACAAAAGGCACTGGTGAGAAAAAACAGCATATAATCACATATCTTAATATTCCTTCAGCAATACGACCTATCGCACACACTTCTGGTTCAAGTTTTCAATGGTTTTATTTCTTCTAAGGACGAAGAAAGTGAACATGGTTATCAAGTGTATTTTGATAAGATGCATGAGGAAATTGTTGTAGAATCTGAAGGGTCTTCTTCTGATGCCAAGCAGTCATTAACCCCTCAGCAGTTTAGCCAACCTAAATTGAATGACTTTGTAAGAGATTTGGGCCTATCAAAGAAAGCAGCTAAGTTATTAGCCTCCAGGCCTCAAGAAAAGAATGTACTTCACTGGTCAGCTAAAATATCCCATTTCAGGAAGCGTGAACAAATTTTTGTGAACATTTTTTTTTGAAGACAAACACTTTGTTTACTGTCATGACATCAGTAGTCTTCTCAGCCAGCTAGGTGTTACCACTTACAGTCCAACAGAATGGCAGCTATTTCTTGACAGCTCTAAACAGAGTTTGAAATGTGTTCTCCTACAAAATGGTAATGCTTATGCAGCGGTTCCAACTGGTTATTCAACTCATCTGCGAGAAGATTATAATGACATAAAAATTGTCCTCGACTTTCTGAAGTATGAGGAGCATAACTGGATCATTTGTGTGGATCTTAAAATGGTAAATTTCCTGCTAGGACAACAGAGAGGTTTCACGAAGTATCCTTGCTTTCTTTGTTTGTGGGACAGCCGAGCTCGGTAGAAACACTGGACTCAGAAGGAGTGGCTGAAACGTGAAGCTCTGGATGTAGGGTTGCAAAATATTGTGAATAAACCTGCAGTTAATCGAGACAGAATCATTTTTCCCCCACTTCACATCAAACTTGGCTTAATGAAGCAGTTTATTTGGCTTTGAATAGAGAAAGTGAATGCTTTCAACATATTATTTCTGCTTTTCCTGCCTTATCTTTCAAGAAGATAAAAGCAGGTGTATTCAATGGACCTAAAATTCAAACCCTCAAATGTGACAAAGAATTTGCCAGGAAGATGAATAAGGAGGAGAAAGCAGCATGGCAGTCTTTTGTGGAAGTTACAAAGAACTTCCTTGGCAAGAAAAAAGCAGAAGACTATGAACTTCTGGTTCAAAGGATGCTGTTGGCTTTCTGCGACATTGGATATAACATTAGCATTAAGATTAACTTCCTGAACAGTCACCTTGATAAGTTTTCTGAAAATCTTGGAGCTGTTAGTGATGAGCTGGGAGAACGCTTTCATCAAGATCTGAAGATGATGGAAAAGCATTATCAGGGGCGATGGGACAGAAATATGATGGCAAACTACTGCTGGAGCATCAAACGAGATTGTCCTCAACAAGTACATGAATGCAAGAGCTACAAATGCAAATTTTTGCCTCAATAGAATTTAAATAAGTTTTGGACAAATTTTATGATTAAAATAAGTGTTTTAATATGTTCTATTTTGAAATTGTAGACAAATTCTGATGCAATCATATCTTTTAGTGTTTTAGTGTATTTACTACATTATATAAATTATTATATTTTTGTGAAGATGATGCCCAAGAAGACATTCTACTTCATTACGTTATACTAAATGTTGAAAATTTTACAATAAAATGAAAACCTAAAATCTTGAATTGCAAAAATACTGTAGCTTACAGAGAAAACCTAATGTCAGATTTGAGATCAGCACACTCGAATTACGTAAGAACAAGTGTTTTTGTGGATGAAATAAACACTTGTTCCCCAGTGTAATATGGTAAGTGCTTTAAGAGAGTTACATATAGTACTTTCTTTTTTTTTTTTTAAGTGAGAGAAGAGGTACTGACAGACTCCTGCATGCACCTTGACTGGGATCTATCCAGCAACCTGGTCTGGGGCTGATGCTTGAATCAACTGAACTATCCTCAGTGTCTAAAGCCAACACTGGGAACAACTGAGCCATTGGCTGCAAGAGGGGAAGGGAGAGAGAAGGGGGAAAGGGAAGAGAAGCAGATGGTCACTTCTCATGTGCGCCCTGGCCAGGGATGGAACATAGAATTTCTTCATGCTAGCTGACACTCTACCCACTTAGCCAACTGGCCAGGGCACAGATAGGATTTTATGCTTTGTGAGATTTCAGGTGGTGCTAAGGTTTCACTACACAAAGAAATGAGATGGTGGGGAGCAGGGGGGATTTCCTCCAAGCAGAGGAGAAACAAAAGTATAGTATTCATGGTCTGTTATCAGCAAATAAATATAAAAAGTCTGAAAAATTTAAGTCTGAGGCTGAGAATAAAGTTTGGTGGGACCCGTGTAAGGGAAATAAAGCTGGAAAGAAAATATGAGGACCAGTCATTAAGAGTCTGTTATGAAAAGATAAATAATTCTGATTTTAGTTATGAGATGCATGGTAGATTCCCACATTTAACAATGGAGAAAAATGAAAACTGGAGAGAATTAAAGTAATTGACTTCAGCCACAGACTTGTTGTGTCAGAATCACATGAAAAAAAGAGACATTCATGTCTCAGCCAGACTGAGATTACATTAAAATGGGAATACTAAGGAAGTTCATTTCAAGGACTTCTACCCTCTCCATAAAGCAAGAAGAAAAATGCCTGGTAAGTAGAATGGGATGTAAGAAGGACAAGGAGCTGGAAATGTAAGGATGGGGGGGGGAATTCTATAAAAGAGAGCTTTCCAAGGAGACAAAAATATAAATTAACAAGCAGCAATGAGGGCATAAGGTGAAACTGAGGTGACAAATACTTTAAATGGGACAGTTGCTCATCACTTTGGACTCTAATATTTTTCCAGCAACAACAGTTTTTCTCACAGCTTCTTGAAGAGCTTCTGAAAATTCAGACATCAAGACCTCCTTCCTAGAGATTCACATCTGGCTCATTTGAGGTGGGGTCCAGAAATCTCACTTTTGAATAAGTTATGCAGATTTTTTTTTTTTTTTTTTTTTTTTTTTTTTTTTACAGAGACAGAGAGAGTCAGAGAGAGGGATTGGTAGGAACAGGCGGAATGGAGAGAGATGAGAAGCATCAATCATCAGTTTTTCATTGTGGCACCTTGGTTGTTCATTGATTGCTTTCTCATATGTGCCTTGACCCGGGGGCTACAGCAGACGAAGTAACCCCTTGCTCGAGCCAGCGACTTCGGGTCCAAGCTGGTGAGCTTTGCTCAAACCAGATGACCCCGCACTCAAGCTGGGGACCTCAGGGTCTTGAGCCTTGGTCCTCCGCATCCCAGTCTGACGCGCTATCCACTGCACCACTGCTTGGTCAGTTTAGGTGTTTCTAATGTTAAACTTTTATCAACACTGGTTAAACAAACAACAATTATTTCCTAAGTTGACACAAAAAGCTCTTTGGAACCAGGTTTATGGTGTTGATAACTAACCAATTAGGTTTCCCCAGATATAGAGGGCATTCACAATCTACCCTAACTTGTTAAACTGCAATGATTAAAATAACCAATATAAATATTTACTAAATATTTTTAGTTAAATAATTGTGATACACAAATTAGAGTAACAATGCAAGGAACTAAATTTATGGTGATGGTATTTAACTGCTTAATGTAAATTATACATCAGCTTTTCTCCTTCCCAATCCTTCTCTCAATAAAATCCTCCAAAGTAGCCTCTAGACTCCAACCATCATGCTTGTGACTGTACCCTAAAATTCATGTTTGGGCACTTGTTGCTCGTTCTTCCAGCTTCATTCTGAGCACTTGGATAAAATTACCCCTTTAGAAATCAGCATGTTCATGGTGAAATAATTAAGGAATAGCTGTTCGAGAATTTGAACCCAAGCTTGAATGAATTGAATCAGTTCAACTGGATCTGGTTCTGCCACAACTATAAGTCAACATAAATTTTTGCCATGGTAGGCAGAGAGCTTGTGAAGGTCTAGGACTAGACCTAGTAAAGATATCAAACACAGGAGTTTTGGGGGAGGGGCTGTCAACCTTCTGCGTCACTCTAATTATTCTTTTCTTAAGAGATTCATTACTGCAAGTGGCCACTGCCACTATAACCTAAAGGCAAAACAGGGTTCCTGGTCCCAAATTGTCCTATATAGCTAGAGGTGATTAAAAGCACATGTTCACCGAAGTGTGTTAGTGGTTTATTGCTGTGAAATACATTACCCCAAAATTTCATGGCTTAAAGCAAAATCAGTTAACTGTTTCTCACTGTGTCTGTGGGTCAAAAATTTGGATGGAGCTTAGCTAGGAGTTTCAGATTGAGGTCTATCAAACAATTTGCAGTTGGATGGGATGGTGAGTGGAACTGGAACAGGGTGGGGTACAGTCAGAAGCTCTGTCTGTTCATCTGCTCTTTCATATCCACTAGCTTGGGTTTCCTCACAGCATGACTGCTTTGGGACAGTTTGCCAGCTTGCATGGTAGCTGGCTTTGCTGTAAGTGAATGTCTTAAGAGAGCCAGATAGAAGCTCCATCTCCTTTTATGACATGTCCGCCGAAGTCACATAGCAGCACTTCTGCCATCTCTACTGGTTTAAACTATCACAAAAGCACAGTTCTTCCTGGTGGGAAGATTATTGAAACTTCTATGGACATTTTTAAAAATCAACACATTGAGCTACTGATAATGTCTTCTGGTTTGGAGCTTCTATGACTGCTCAAAGCTAAAAAATGGAAAAGGACAATAAAATATATGCATACGTGATATACAATTTACTTAGTATGTAAATGCACCAAAACATGTCATGGATTAAAAGGATTTGAATACTTAAGTCTAAAGCTTTATATGGAGTTGTCTCCAAAGTACTGAGTGTCTCAGGATAACCATATGGATTATGACTGCATAAGTGTCTTGCTTGAGTGATGAAACCACTCTAGATTTCTATTTAAAGTCATTTCCCATGTTGTTTTATTTAAGGACTTGAAAAATATTTAAAGAGAAAAGGCATGGTCTCTAGAAATTGAAAGCAGATCTTTGGTAGATGCTAAATTTTTAAATGGCAAAATAAATAAAGAAATGCATTTGATTAGTAGGCATTGCTTATGAAGAAGGGTGGGGCTGAGTGAGTGAAGTAAGTCTGCTGCCAAGAAAATTCTTTCCTGATTAGAAAGAAAATTTTATATGTTTTCATACAGATTCCATCCTGCTTGTGCATGGCATTTTAGGAGACACATTTACTTCTTCCAGATTAAATTAAGCTTTATGTAAGTGAAAAATTATGGAGGCGGACTTGATATGTCCAAGAAAAGTTGTGGAAAAAATAGAGGTGTGAAGAAGCTGCCTAAGGCCTTGCTATAAGTGTTTGTAAATACATTGAAGGCTGGAGGGAAGGTTCCCACTAATAATTTTATTCCCAAACATCTCAGAGGAAAAGCTGCAAGTTCGAAACAGAGCATATGCTCAATGGTTTCAAGGCAGTGCTCAGTATGCATAGGTGTTTTTCTATGCCACATGGTTCCCTGAGTTGCCAGAATGTTTACTGTCATCAAGCATCTTCTTAGAAAAATTCTCTGTGTGCTGTCTGGGGAAAGGTAACTAATTACCCAAGCAACAACCATGGCTTGGTTTCATGGCACCATCTCACTCAAGCAGTCTCTAGCCAGTCTCAATTTCTTAATTCTTCCTAAATAGGGAGCAAGTAAATCATACAATCTGGGATGCCATTCTCCATGTCCTCATGTAGAAATAAGAAAGTGGGTTTACGCTCTCTTCTCACTGCTCTTCAACGCAAGTGTCTTCATGACAGCACATGAACTGATTTTGATTTCAGTAAGATTAATAAAGGTACTGCATTTGGCTGGAATATCTGCCATAATTTAGCAAGATTTCACATTTCGAAGTACATTCTATTAGTTCTTTTCTTTCTTATTCTTCTGCCCTTTTATGGATACTTAGACTCTTGAAAAAGCTTTCTCATCAAATTTAAAATGCTTGTAACTGTCATGATTTGGCTCAGTTATTTTTTCCTCTTAATACAGGTCTTCTAGTCTTCTGAATGTTCTGCATTGCACTATTTGAGTCCTCTTCTTGTGATTTTACCTGGTGTACTACTAAGATGTCTATTCTCAGTGCGCAATCTTCTTCTCTATAATTTCTGCCCAGAAATTAGAATGTGCATTTTAGTCAATTTTTGTCTTTTCTTATTCTGCTCACGATTTCCTAGTGACATTCAGATGGCTTTACCCCAAGTATCTTTAATCACAATCCATAGAGAGGAATGAGAATTTCTCTATGTAACAAGCATTTCTATAAATAACAAGTATTAAGATCTGGATAGTTTGGGAAATACTAGTAGGTTTTTTTTTTGTTTGTTTTGTTTTGTTTTTTGTAAAAGGCCCAATAGTAATGCTATTGGCTTTGTGAGCCATGTGGTCTCTGTTACAACTAATTAGCTCTACTGTCATCATAGTAGCCACAGATAATATATAGTGAGTAATCATGGCTGTATACCAATAAAACTTTATTTACAAAATAGATGAGCCTGGCTTTATCCATGGACTGTAATTTGCTGACTTCTGGTTTTAGAGACTACAATTCACTTTTTTAGGGCTTACTGTTACTAATGCTCTATATAAATTATTTCCGCTATTCTTTATAATACCTGGTGATGAAGATATCATTATTTACATTTTGCAGAGAGGGAAATCAGAATTTGTCATGTTGTTTTGGAATATAGTATCTGGAAAAAGTAGTAAAATAAATGTTTGGGGTATCTATGAAGAGTAGATAGGACAGATAAAATGTGGGATATATATTATAACAAGATATAAAAGTTTAAAATTTTATTAACTGATCCTATATTTGTTAAAGATTTACTCCATTTAATATTTTATGAATAATTATCTGAAGGCATTATTGGTAAAGACATAAGTGTGGATGACATTATCTTGGAAACAGAATAACAGAAGCCAGACAAAAAACTTGGAGAGAACTAACATATAATAGCATTTTACCAAAGCAAAAACTCTAAACTGACATCAATTTTGGTTGAGATTTTTCAATCTAGCCTCATGAAACATTTATTTAATTTCTGAGTGGAAAATTTAGTTAATTAAAATTTTAAAAATATTATTTTTTTAAAGTATCATACCCTGAGAATGTAGTGGTCTCAACTTTGATTTCATTTACTAATATAACTCTATTCAAACTCTAAAAGTAACAAAAAGAGTTAGTTATGAAAATAAGACATTTTTGAAAAATAAACATTGAAAGTCATTCCTAGAATTAAAAATAAGATGTTTTGAGTAAGACCAAAACACTGCAAGGAGAAAAAAAAGAGTGTATCTTGGGGATATTTTAATGAGATATATATTAATGTATTGAAAATATATTTTAAATTGTAATGTATAAAGTACATTTAATAATAAGCTAACAAGCCAAATCATTGAGCACCTAGATACATCATAATTTGGGATTAATTGGGAAATAAATATGATAATCCATCTTCAAACCAAATAAATCACTCAAAAACTTCTATCTTGTCTTGGAGCATCTTGACTTGGGGGGAGTGAACACACAATACTGTGTATAGAGATATGTTTTAGAATTGAACGACTGAAACCTATATAATTTTGTTAATGAGTGTCACCCTAATAAATTCAATTTAAAAAATTTTAAGGCAAATTTTCCCACAGTTTCTTTGAGCTTCAATTTAAACTTTTGTAAAACATAGAAAATAATTTCCCAAGTCTTTCAATATTGTAAAAGTTAAATATATTAATATACATAAAGGTTTTGGAGTAGTGCCCTGCACATAAAACAAGCTTAGTATGTATTTCCTATTAAAGATGTTTAGCTTATGGCACTTAAGTTTTTGAAGTACTCCGTGAAGAAAAACTTCCTTTAAAAAAAATAAGAATTTAAAAGGCAGATCACTGAGAAACCTCAGATTCGTAAATTTATCAACACATTACATATTTAAAAATTGTTGAATAAAGAAATCTATTTTACTTTGTTTAATTATTTCTTATAATAGCCTAAACATAAAAATGGGGGGTTTGCAACCATTATTATTTATGTATTCTGAGGAACCCAGGTGAGGCATTGCTGCTCTGAAGGACTTTTATAACTCAACAGGAATAGCAATTACATACAGATCAGAAGCTTGGAAAATATATAGATAGTAAGTTCTATTGGCCAGCTACATCTTCAAGTCTTCTAAGTCTTATCTGATGTATAGACATAGCTATAGTAACTTATATGCACAAATTTCAACCTACTTTGTGCAAAAAGAGTATCACTTCAATCATGCAGTGGTTCCTCTTGTTTTCTGCCCTAGACTTTCTTTTTTCTTTTTTTCCCATTAGGGACAGAGAATTCTGGGCTGTATCTCATATGTTCCCGCTTTAAAGGTCCCAGCAGGATTAAGCACCTTTTCACAAATAGTGGTGATGGACTAGAACATATTATTGTGTTGATTATCTCCCTCCTTCTCTCATTCTCACAGGGCTTTCACTGCCACAAATAAGATCACTTCTCAAATGACATGCCTGCACCTTGACTCAGGCTCTGATTTCTGGAGAACCTAAGGAAAAAGGAAACTGATATATAGACTTATATAAGATGAGGACATATATTTTATATACTACATGTTCTCTATAAAATATAATGTAGAAAATAGATCTTGTGCTTTCTACCTTTTGAACTCAGTCTACTAGCTTTAAAAAATCATGTTTGATATAATATTAACATTCTACATCTGATAAAGGAGGAGAGAATAAAGAAGGTTTTCTTTTCCCACCAAATGTCTTATTCTAAGGTTTATGTGAGTTGGAGTTATAAGTGAAATTATAGCTATCATTCTTACTTTGATTAGTAAATTCTTCAGTGATAGTGACCTTTGGTAAACAAGGTATAAATTTTTTTTTTTACTTAGATTGCTTTTTTAAATTTTTTATTTATTTATTCATTTTAGAAAAGAGAGAGAGAGGAGAGAGACAGAGAGAGAAGGGAGGGAGGAGCAGGAAGCATCAACTCCCATATGTGCCTTGACCAGGCAAGCCCAGGGTTTTGAACTGGCGACCTCAGCATTTCCAAGTCGACGCTTTATCCACTACGCCACCACAGGTCAGGAAACAAAGTATAAATTTAACAGCCAAAACATAATTGCATGAATAACAAGAATTGTAGTCATTGATAATTGATAACAGAATTGTGTGTCTATGTGGTCTATAAATCTTGTTTTTTCTTAAACTTATTGTGTCGTTTTGTAAGTATGTTTGTTGAGATATGTGGACCTTAGATTATTTTAATTTGCTAAATGATTAAAAAAAATTTTAAGAATGAGCGGAAAATTTTACATCATAAAAGAAAAATAAACGGCATTCAATAATTCAATAAAAGTCTTTACTATCAGAAAAAAGAAATTTGAAATAAATAAAATTCAGTAAGTAAAATCTTTTTCATCAGAATGAGGGAAGAAAATTAGATAGAAATAATCTACTTTCCATAATGAAACAGCTTTCAACTTTAATTCACATTCACATTTGAATCATTTTAAGACTAGGATAAATGAAGGCTTTTTGCTTTTAATGTTGACGTTGAAATATCATATCAAATTTAAATATTGTCCTCCATGATTAAATGGGAAAACCAACATCTCGGGTCTTGAAATATCCTCGTGTTTGGCAGAGCCCTTAGAGACAGCCCCCAGAGTTACTTCAGCGGGGATGGCACAAGTGGATCACCGGGTGATTCATTTCCAGATGGAAACATGGGCTGAAAGAACTACAGTTCTAATATGAAGCAATCGTGGAGAACATTTTTCTGAAATTGAAGAAGGTCATGGTGTCTGATTTGAAGTCAAACCATCATAAAGCAAGGTCATCTGGCAAAAATAAATCAAAACCATCTTAGTGGTTATCATCCTCTATAAATATCTCACCTTCTCCTTTCAATTACTAAAGGCAAAGGAGTCTTTTTATGAAACTGTGAAGTAATGACAATGTCTCATAAGCAATTTCACCTTAATTATTTTCAGTAGAGAAAATTCAGCACTTCAAGTGTCAAACTGTTATAGAATATAAACAATCATTTTCCTTTGAACAAATAGCAGATTGCTTCACACATACATAAATGTTGAAGGCCACAGTATACATTATAAACATATAAAGGAAAAGCACTTGGGAAAATTTGAAGTAAGTTGTCAAAGAAGAAAGGGAAGATAAAAACATTTCCTTGATTGAAACCAATACATGTTCTGCTCCGCATGGTCATTATTTGGGTAGATACCATATTTCTGAACCATAACAAAATATGTATTATCGCCTACATGGTCTCCTCTAGAGTACATTCTCAAACATTTTGGTTAAAATAAATTTACCTTTATAAATTCAAAACTGTTTGAAGAAAATACTATGATCCTATGGTTAATTGGGAAAAATGTGTTCTGATGTGGGAAAATCATGGTTACAAATCTGTCACTCAAGGAATAATAATATAAGAAGCAGAATAAAGATGAGAGACTGATTCTGATTCTTTCATCAAATCTGGCATTATATCATGTGGTATAGTGGTGTATGGACTCACACGTACTGTGAGATGTGATGCACCAGAAAGGAGCCTATGCATGGATGTCTGTGTATTCTCAAGTAAAAACTCAAGGTACAATGTTTGCAGTCTTTTAGAATCCAAGCTCAGCCAAAGTATCTGGGTTCCAACCCTCAGTCAAAGGAAGATCATAGGGCTCTTCTTCTCAGCAAAGTTGATTACACACTTTTTCTTGATCATCTGTATAGTATATAATCTATGATAAAAAATAAAATTCATCAAGAATTTCATAGCACTGTATTCTCATGCTTTTTAAAATACATTAAGTTGTCTTTCCATATAATATAATTAAAAAATTTTTTAGAGGAACAAGGAGAATAAACTTTGGAATAAACAACTATATTTTGCCAAGGAGACTTCAAAACAGGACTCTCAACCAAGCATAAACATGTGGTATTAACTCACCACTGGCGTTAGCTAATGAATCCTGCAGGACAGAGTTCATATAAAAAATCAGCAAAGTCAATCTTTGGGGTACTTCAATGAGGAACTGAGTAACAGTACATCTTGAATCTGCTATGTTTGGCAGGGTTAGTGTTTGTCCTGGGGTAACTTTAAATCTTGAACTCTGTTTTGTCAGAATAAATGTGACTGTATTCATTATGAAAAAAATTCTTTTGTGTCTTAAAAGATATCTGAGTGTAGTTGCACGAAAAATTGATAGGAATCTTAAAAAAAAGAACAAAACAAAACTCACTGAACACCTTTTACTAAGTCAATTTTTTCCTTTTTTTTTTTTTCTTTCATTGGTGTTTTTCTGAAAAGTCCCTGTCTTGATGGACTGGAACAGAGAACATTCTGACAGGCTTTTAAAATGAAAGAAGGTAAGCCTGGCTTGTGGTGGCGCAGTGGATGGAGCTTGGACCTGGAGCGCTCAGGTCGCTGGTTCAGAACCGTAGGCTTGCCTGGGCACGTCTGGCAGGCAGTCAATCAACAAACAGCTAAAGTGAAGCAACTGTGAGTTGATACTTCTCGTTTCCTGTTCCTCTTTCTTCTCCCTCTGTAAAATCAATAAATCTTTAAAAAGGAAAAAAATGAAGAAGGGGAAAATTTCCAAGGAATCCTATCCCATTAAAATTCTTCTGACCCTGTAAACAGAAGTGTCACTGCTATCCACATGCTTCTGCACACCCTTGTTAGGCAAACAAAATTGCAAAAAATAAGGCACACACATTCTTTCCCAAATACTATTAATTTTCATATGAACAAAGTCAAGACTACTTTTGTGTGATTAACCGACTATACACTATCATTAAAGAACTTAGGTGTTCCAGTAATATGTGAACTAACATTGAACTTCAAACAGAAAACACATGTATTTGCAGGCTATATCGGGAAAGGGCATATTGGTTAAGGATTGGGTGGGTGTCAAATCCAAATGAGGTTGACACTGCAGGTCCACTGAACTGTAAAGGCAGCATGAGGGGCCGGTGCTCCAAATACTCTTTACCTCCCACAGTATTCCATCACTGGGTAAGAGCCTAGTTTCTCTACTTCTCAGTTTGAACACCTATGAAATGGGAAAGAATATATCCATCTTATATGTTTAGCCTTATATATGAAGTCTTCAGAACTCCACCAAATAAACATGGCATGAATGTATCTAGCCCAACATGACAAATGTAACTGCCTGCCATTTACCTTAAAATTCAGTCTTAATTTTAGGGGGAATTCTAAATGCAAATTGTTGAACACTAGTTTAAAATGTGGTATTTATTAAGTTATATTTGTTGAGTACATGATTTCTCAGGCTAGGAGCTCTGCTTCCCTTGCTTCTTGGCACTTATAATCATAATACTGTGAGCACAGTTGTATATGCAATTGGATACTTACAAAATCTAAAATGTATCCATAAGTCAGTGCAAAATGAAAATGGCACTCAACATGCTAACAATAATAACATTTATATACCACTCTATTAGGTACTAATCATCATTACAGACATGATTTTGTTTTATTCTTGCAATAATGCCTTGCATTTGGAAAACCAGATGCAACAGATGCTAAACTTACTGATGAGGAAAGTGAGACTCAAAGAGGTTTTTGACTTGTCCAAGGACACAGAGCTAGTAAATGGGAGAACCAAAATTTGAGCATATCTTCTTTTGTGACTATAATTTTCCAAGTTGTTTAAATTAGCCCAGGTTTAAGGTCTTAAAAATGTTACATTAAACAAAAAAAGAATCATAATGTAGGAAATTAGACATTAAATTATTTATTAAGTCTATTTGGTTGGCCCTTGTAGTTTTTAAAAAATATTTTTATGTGCAGTTTGATTGTATTATTGATAACAATAATAAAGACACGAATGACGAAATAAATTCTTAAAACAAATATATCACTGAGTTTATAGCATACTGGAATTTATCTGAAGAGTTTCTGTAAGAGCAAATGTCTGATTATCTGGGATGAAAATTTGTCCTAGACTTTGGTGGTTCAAGTGCTGGGAAGTTCTTATGAAGGGATTCAGAAGAGCATAACAAATCTTAGAGGAATGGTTCTGTTTCAGAGTTTACCTATTAATGATGGTGGTATTGGGGGAAGCAAGTCCCTTCTTCGCTGGTGGGATTGAATATGTAGCATAGTGAGGGAAGAGTAAGACTAAGGAAGAATCAAAGGAAAAACAATTATTGGGACCTCGTTTTTATATTTGGTATATACATAAGGACACACATTTGAAACCTAGAAAATATTGCCTTATGTCATATTGCTCAGAAATCCTGTCCAGAATGTCTTCTAACTGGTTCTTAGCTAGAGGTAGTAGTTTTTCTCATAGACTTGGATGTTTTTATCAAAGTCAAACTTTAAGTTGTTTTTTTTTTGTCAAATGTTTACGCCACTTGTTTACATTCTGTGTCATTTTTTTTTCATATTCTAATCACTAGCAGGTTCAGAAAGTTACTTAAACAGATGACATTTTGGCCCTGGCCAGTTGGCTCAGTGTTAGAGCGTTGGTCTGGTGTGCAGGAGTCCTGGGTTTGATTCCCGGCCAGGGCACACAAGAGAAGCGCCCATCTGCTTCTGCACCCCTCCCCCTCTCCTTCCTCTCTGTCTCTCTCTTTCCCTACTGCAGCCAAGGCTCCACTGGAGCAAAATTGGCCCCGGCGCTGAGGAGAGCTTCATGGCCTCTGCCTCAGGCGCTAGAATGGCTCTGGTCACAACAGAGCAATGCCCCAGATGGGCAGAGCATCGCCTCCTAGTGAGCATGCCAGGTGGATCCCGGTCAGGCACATGCGGGAGTCTGTCTGACTGCCTCCCCGTTTCCAACTTCAAAAACCCCCACAAAAAACAGAAGACATTTCTACAAATTTTTCTAAAGTTTCCAAATAACTTGTGTTTGAGAAAAAGCCATTCAGGTAGTTTTGTTTAAATGGGATAATGTTCTAAGTCTTGCATATAACCCATTAGCCATTCATTAGCTTCATTAATCTTTGACTGTTTAGACATTTCTTATGTAAAGAAATATTTTATTGTCATCCAATATTATTGTTGGATGAATAAAGTCAGAATAATTCATTCTTTTTATGATGTGAAATATCTGTTCAAAGCAGCTAATGGCCTAGTTTTTAGGACATTAAATATTTTTTTCTATAATAAAAATAATTTTATTATTAAAGGCATTTTCTAATGTTTAAAATATTCTCACATTAGAAAACTTAAAACTTGATTAAAATAAAGATTCATCATTATAATTTATAATTCAGTTGTTTTAATCTGTGAGTCCTTAATTTTCTTTGTTCTGTTTTAAAATTTTGACACATTAGCATTTAAGGTAGAAATTTTATTCAGAGTTCAGAAGCTTGTCAATATTTTATATGTAGACCTTATTTTGGAAAAAAAGTCTTCTAAAAACCTTTAATGAGTTTTCTATTTTTTTGACAAAGACATAATGATTCTTGTAAACTTCACTATCCTCTTTACCCCCACATCCATGCCTCCCAATCTTTCTTCTCTCACACCCTAAGTAATGCTATACCTCTATAGTTAACCTTTCCCCAATGGAGCTTTGTCTTGACATCAGCTCTGATTACTGTATATATCACTTTTAAAAACACCAGTGCCCAGTTCCTCACCCTCATCAATAATCAGAATCCCTAGGTGGGACCAAGACATCATTTCGTTTAGAAACATCCTTAGATAATTTTAATGGGCAACCAGGTTCGACAACCCATAGCTCAACATTCCCTCACAGTTTAGCAGTGATGAAATTTTCTCCAACACTCCACTCCTGTGCTTTTCTCATTGAAGTTTTAGGAGCATAGAGCTCAGTGGCATCTTATCAAGAAACATGGAGAGGACATGTGAGGGGCTGTGGGAGAAAGAGCCCCATAAAGTCCGGTTCCACCATAGTAGCTCCATTTGGATCTATTTTACTTAGTGGCTTTCTATACAAGATATCATAAAATAAAAGAATTCTATTGAAGGAAAAATGCATAAAAGTCACTGATTTAAGTTATTATGACATCTAAAACTTGTGTTTTTCCTTCTCTATGCACATTATTCACAGAAAAAACATATTTTAATTTATTTATATTATTAGTTCTAATATTGGCTTTAGAAGTAGTTTGTGGATGTTAAAAATAGTTTGACACTCAATACCTGTACTAAAATAAAAATTTTAGTACATAATTTTTTTAAAATTTATTTTTCAGTTACAATTCAGGTGTATAACATAGTGATTAAACATTTGTATAACATACAGACAAGTAGATTTATATTTTAGATATAGATAAAGTACATAACAAATATAACACTCTAAAGGGTTTTAACAAGTCAATGGAACTAAATCAATACCAGGAAGAGACTAATTGAGAAAGATAGCTTATTCAAGATGCTGTTATAGAACATGTAAGCTTTACCTCATTGCAACTATGATAAAAATGAACGGGACCAACAGTAGTCTGGAATTTCTATGGATACCAGTCTCTTTAGTTTGTCATTGTTTCCCAAAATAACAGAAGCTATTTGCCTTCTTGCTGTTTCTAATTTAACAAATATAATGACATTCTTATAAACATAGTTGTTTATCAGAGTCATCCAAATTTCTGAAAAATATTAAGATTTATAGTTCAAATAATGAGAACAACAAAATAAAGTGGTTCCTTAGCATTTTTGTTGTTGTTGTTGTTAGGCATTTCAAAATGCCACATGAGAGCCTTGGTATTTAAAATTTATTTGGTGCTTTGTATTCTGCACAACGTGGGTTCCTGTGATTCTACATGTATCACCAGTGTTTATAGTAGTGAAAGCATGTATTTGTCATTCATGTTTTTAAAAGTAACTTTTCAATAAAATTAATAAGAAGTGAGATAACCACTGGTGCACATTGACTCTCTAGTTCAACTTGCTTCCTGGGAGTGAAAAAATCTACATGTAACTTCTAGCAATCTTGTTCTATACAATGTGAACATATTAGTCTGCCTCACATACTTATAACCATTTTGTTTGTGGATCAAACATTGCCAAGCCAGACCAAGTTGATGCTTTTAGATATTATAAAATCAAGACAGCACAGGATGTAAATACTTCTATTAACTTCAAGTTGACCAGTCACATATTCTCTTGGAAAACCAGCAAGGCTAGTCCCTTAATTAAATTTCTTTGATAAAATGAAACAAAAAAATAAAAATAAAATGAGTTATCTGAAGACTATTTAAAGATTAGTTTAATATACATACCTCAAATTTTTTATAGGGTTTATTGTGTGCTAGATATAGTACTAGGCCTGAAGATAAAAGTAAAGGAGACAATATAATTTATCCCTTAAGGAAATCATAATTATGTAAACAGATGGTGTCAGAACAGTGTGGTAACTGCAATAATGGACTTGGATGTAGGGTACATTGATAGAGGGCATAGAAAAGGAACTGATTCATTCATTCTGGAGAATAACCACAGGTGGTTATACAAAGGAGGAGAACTGAGCTGGGTGTTGAATAATAAAAAAGAAGACATAAGAAACAAAAAGTAAGGGAACTAAAGGAGGAGAAGCATTCAAGACAAAGGGAATAGAGACACAAAACACTAAGGAGAGTGAAATGTTTAAAAAAATGTGAATATGTCACAATTATAAAGGAGTATAATTTGAGAATATAAATGGCAAGAATCAGTCACATACATAGGGAGCTTCTTGCATGCTATGTAAATCATAGCCTTCAATACAAATCCACAAATTCTTAGATTTACACACACAGTTGTTTGAAAAATACTTTAAATATATGTGTGTTTATTTATATAATTATACACTAACACAATATGGGCTGTTCTTTTTTTTAAATTTTATTAAAAAATTAAATTTAACAGGGTGACATTGATTGATAAGAGTCATAGGTTTTAGGTAAATATTTTTATAGCATTTGAACAATTGATTATGTTATATACCCATCACCCAAAGTTGAATCATTTTTCATCACCATATATTTGTCCCCTTTTACCCCCTTCTGTCACCTCCTCCCTTACACTTCCCTTACCCTGATAGCCACATCACTTTTGTCTATGTCCATCAGTCTCAGTTGTTGTTTTTTTTGTTTGTTTGAATTTTTTTTTTTTTACAGAGACAGAGTGAGAGTCAGAGAGAGGGATAGATAGGGACACACAGAGAGATGAGAAGCATCAATCATCAGTTTTTTGTTGCGACACTTTAGTTCATTGACTGCTTTCTCATATGTGCCTTGACTGTAGGTCTTCAGCAGACCGAGTAACACTTTGCTTGAGCCAGCGACCTTGAGTTCAAGCTGGTGAGCTTTGCTCAAACCAGATGAGCCCATGCTCAAGCTGGCTATCTTGGGGTCTCAAACCTGGGTTCTCCGCATCCCAGTCCGATGCTCTATCCACTGCGCCACCACCTAGTCAGGCCATGAGTCTCAGTTTTATATCCCACATATGTGTGAAATCATACAGTTATTAGCTTTTTCTGATTTATTTATTTCACTCAGTATAATGTTCTCAAAGTCCATCCATGTTGTTGTAAATGTCACTATGTCATCATTTCTCATGACTAAGTAGTATTCCATTGTATATATGTATCACATCTTCTTTATTCAATCTTCTATCAAGGGTCACTTTCATTGTTTTCATTACTTGGTCACTGTGAAGAATGCTGCGAAGAACATAGGGGGAGGGTGCATATGTCTTTATGAAACAATGTTTTCAGGGTTTTGGGGTAGATACCCAGTAGAGGGATTGCTGTGTCATATGGTAATTCCATTCTTAATCTTTTGAGGAACCACCATACTTTCTTCCATATTGTTTGTACTAATTTGCATTCCCACTAGTAGTGAATGAGGACTCCTTTTTCTCCACAGCCTCTCCAACACTTGTTATTACCTGTCTTGTTGATAATAGCCAATCTAAGAGGTGTGAGGTGATATCTCTTTGTAGTTTTGATTTGCATTTCTCAAATAGCTAGTGAAAATTAGCATCTTTTCATATATCTGTTGGACATTTGTAAGTCCATTTGGGAGAAGTGTCTATTTGAATCCTCTTCCCATTTTTTTTAATTGAATTCCTTGCTTGTTTTTTTGTAGAGCTTTCTGAGTTCTTTATATATTTTAGATATTAACCCTTTATCAAAATGTTGTTCACAAATATCATCTCCCATTTTTGGCTACCTATTTGTTTTGTTGCCAATTTCTTTTGCTGTGAAGAAGCTTTTTAGTTTGATATAGTCCCATTCATTTATTTTTGCCTTTACTTTCCTTACCTTTGGAGTCAAATTCATAAAATGTTCTCTACAGCCAAGGTCTATGAGCTTAGTACCTGTATTTTCATCTATGTAATTTATTATTTCAGATCTTATATTTAGGTTTTTGATCCATTTTGAATTCATTTTTGTGCAGGGGGACAAACTGTAGTCAAATTTCATTCTTTTTTATGTGGCTTTCCAATTTTCCCAGCACCATTTATTGTAGAGGCCTTCTTTTCTTTATTGTGTGTTATTGGATCCTTTATTAAAAATTATTTGTTTATTTATATGGGACTTATATATTTTATTTCTGGGCTTTTGAATCTGTTTCATTTGTCTGTATGTCTGTTTTTCTGCCAATGCCATGCTGTTTTAATTATCATGGCTCTATAAATAATTTGAAGTCAGGCAGTGTGATACCTCCAGCTATATGCTTTATTCTCAAGATTGCTTTGGCTATTTGAGGTTTTTTATGGTTTCATACAGATCTGATAATTTTTTGTGCTATTTCTTTAAAAAATGACATTGGGATTTTGATGGGGGTTGCTTTAAATTTGTATATTGCTTTAAGTAATGTGACCATTTAAACTATGTTGAGTCTCCCAATTCATAAACATAGAATATATTCTCATTTCATTGTGTCTTTTAAAATTTCTTTCAATAATGCTTTAGAGTTTTCAGTATATAGTTCATACACATCCATTGCTAAGTTTATTCCTAAGTATTTTATTTATTTTTTGTTGCAATTGTAAAAGGAATTGTTTTTTGGAGTTCATTTTCTGAAGTTTCATTGTTGATGTTTAGGAAAGCAATAGACTTTTGTATATTGATTTTATATCCTGTGACTTTACTGTATTGGTTTATTGTTTCTAGTAGTTTCTCAGTGGAGTTTTTGGGGTTCTCTATATACAGGATCATATCATCTGCAAAAAGTAATAATACCTTTATTTCTTCTTTCCTGATATGGAAGCTTTTATTTCTTTCTTTTGCCTGATTTCTCTGGCTAAAACTTTCAGAACTATGTTGAATAAAAGTGGAGAGAATGGGCAACCTTGTCTTATCCCTGATTTTAGAGGAAAACGTCTTCATTAGTTCAATATTTAGTATGATATGAGCTGATGGTTTGTCATATATGGCCCTTATTATGTTTAGGTACTTTCCTTCTAATCTCATTTTATTGAGTGTTTTAAACACAAAGGGATATTGTATCTGATCAAATGCCTTTTCTGAACCTATTGATGGGTTTTCGTTTTGTTGATGTGGTGTATTATGTCGATCAATTTCTGTATGTTGAATCATCTTTGTGCTCCTGGAATGAATCCCACTTGATCATGATGTATTATTTTTTTAATGTGTTCTTGTATTCATTTCGCTACTATTTTTTTGAAGATTTTTGTATCTGTATTCATTAAAATACTGGTCTGCAATTTTTTGTGTGTGTATATTGTCCTTGCTGGTTTTGGTATCAGAGTTATATTGGCCTCATAAAATGTGTTAGGGAATATTGCTTCTTTTATTTTTTGGAAGACTTTGAGATGATAAGTACCAAATCTTTTTTGAATATTTGGTAGAATTCACTAGTGTAGCCATCTGGTCGGATGAGGAGGTTTTTGATAGTTGTATAATAAATGTAAAATTTTCAGTATTTTCTTCTATACTCTAAAGGATTCTTTTCTTTTTTCCTCCTTGTGGTGCATGCACCTCCATTTGGAGACCATGGTGGTAGAAATAGACACCATGAAAAAAAATATTAAGCACAAAAGTGACATTTTTATACTTGAATTAGAAATGCTCTACAGCTAATCTTTCTAGACAATTTTAAGTATATATCTATATCATTCATAGTATATAATTCTATCATTTTGGAGAAAAAACTTTCTAATATGTACTGTAGACTTCTTTGATTCATTAATTGCTATCTTAACCATACTTACTTTTTACGTCATAATTATTATACTGTGCTGTAATACAGAGAGGTCCTTAGTGTCTATTAATTTTTTTTGAAAAAACCATGAGTTTCTATATTGTGGCTCCATGTTATTATTATTTTTAAATTCTTATTATTTATTTTCAGAAAATTTAGTTCCTTCTCTTGTGTCTATTGTTATTATTATTGTTATTTTGCTTCCTGACTCAACTAATTTAATATATATTCAGAGAGCACAAAACCAAGACTACCAGCTTCATAAAATTGTATCAAAAATAAGCCAAACACTTTCTTAGTTGAGGCCTGAGGGATATTCTTCTAAGCAAATTTAATATGTGACTTAATATGTTGACTTGAGGAGCTCTACATTTTTCAGAGGATTTTCTTTTAACTTAATTTTTAGGTGTGACATATCTTCTAGATAAAGTTAAATGCCAGATCCCTAAGTTTTGGACAGAGAAAGCATGACTCTACTTGTTACACTTTGTGTTTTGATGATTGCCTTTTGTAAAGACTGTTAACAATTATTTTCCATTTATTGGGATACCAGCATACTTTTAAACTTGCTGAATAAGACTCTAGAGCAGTGTTTCCCAACATGGGGCCCACACCCCACAGAGGGGCAATTCGATAGTTAAGGGGGGCAATTTGAAAATGGACTCGACACGACTTTAACGCTTTCACCCCGGGCCATTTAAATGCAATGCTAGATATCGGTGCCAACTTTTAAAAAAAAATCCAATTCTTAAATAATTGCGGTAAATAATTATTAAGTATAATTTCGTTTGACGAGACCAAAATATCAACTGGGTGATTGGCGTCGTCAACTAAACTTCGTCCTGGGTTCACCGCGGAGCATGCCATCTGCCACGAGGAACCCCAGACGTTTTAAAAACTCACTAAACAACGCAGTTATTCTCACCTAATTGGCCCATCGCAACTTCTGTAGTGTTTCACATCATTCAGTTGGTGTTAATTTGAAATAAGTGTCAGTCAAAACTGTTGTAAAAGCTCGTTGATTTAATAAATATACATATATATTGTATAGATATAACTGGTAAGTATTTTATTTTATTTTTATCAATATTAAACTCTTTATTAAGTACTTCTTGCATCAGGGCTAGAAAGCACTAATATTTTATAAATATTATTGGGGCTATAATAGTGCATGCATGACAATTTTAATTTTAGAAGCATAACTTTCCAGAAAATTTTGTCAAGTGGAAAAAATATAGATACCTTTTGATTTGCGGTGGTAGTGTAGTAAATGTGTTATATACATTTAAATAAATATGAATTTTTAGTATACGTTTACTCTATGTCACATTGAATATATTTTAACACATTTTAATATTAGTTTTTAATTGATCTTATTTTTATTTCTTATAGCCCATAGTAAAATGAGTGGTGCAAGCAAGAAAAAAACTCGTCAATATTCGGAGGGATATTTAAAATTTGGGTTCATACCCGCTGTTCAGGATGAGCGGATTCCTTTTTGTCTTTTATGCCAGCAATGCTTGACCAACGAATCAATGAAATGAGATTGTCTTGAGGCACATTTGAAGGCAAAACATAGTGCTCATATTAATTCAGATTTGAGTTACTTTAAAACTTTAAAGAAAAATTTTGAAAAAAGAACAACATTAAAGTCTTTATTTACTGCTCATACTTCAACTGAAATCATGTTCTTGAGGCTAGTTATCAAATTTCTTTATTCATCACTAAAACTGGAGAAAATCACACTATAGGAGAGAATTTAATAAAACCGTCAATATCAGCATTTCTTAAAACGGTTCTTGAAAAAGATGACAAAGATGTAAAAGCTATGTCACTCAGTGACAATACTGTTAGCAGAAGAATAGACGAAATGAGTGAGGATATTGAAAAACAACTTATTGAAAAGCTGAAAACAAGAAAATTCTCCTTGCAAATGGATGAATCAACTTTGAGAGACAGTGAAGCAGTATTGATAACTTATGTAAGATATATTGATAAAGGACATTTTGCTGAAGAAATGTTGTTCTGTAAAAGATTAGAAAGCACCACTACCTCCAAAGATATATATAATAAGCTAAAAAACTACTTAGATGTCAATGATATACCAATGAAAAATATAACATCTTGTGCTGCAGATGGTGCTCCCAATATGATGGGCAAGAAAAATGGCTGCTTAAAATTGATGAAAGATGCGAATCCAGAAATGATTCTTGTGCATTGTGTTATTCATAGGGAAAACTTGGTAGCTAAAAACATCTCGCCTGTTCTGAATGAAGTATTACATACAGTAATAAAGTGTGTTAATGCTATTAAAGCTAGTGCCAAATGTGAGCGTCTTTTCAAGCTAGTTTGTGA
This sequence comes from Saccopteryx leptura, assembly GCF_036850995.1. Taxonomy (NCBI): domain Eukaryota; kingdom Metazoa; phylum Chordata; class Mammalia; order Chiroptera; family Emballonuridae; genus Saccopteryx; species Saccopteryx leptura. The sequence continues at coordinate 350,233,855 of NC_089503.1, forward strand.
AGAACAAAATGAAGACCATGTGAGACTTTTACTTCATACTGAAGTAAGATGGCTATCTAAAGGAAACTGTTTGAAAAGATTTATGGAACTGTTTGATACTCTTAGTGATTTTTTAAGCGACAAACCTGAAATGAAGTATCTCTTAACAATAGATGGTAAAGCATTTGTGATTTATTTAGCCGATATCTTTGAAAAACTAAATATATTAAATAAACAACTTCAAGGAACAAATAAAACTGTTGTCGATGCAAAAGCAAAGATATTTGGTTTCATTACCAATATTGAGTTATGTCAGAAACATATTAACAACAAAAACTTTAACCAGTTTCATTGGCTCCAAAAATGTGAAGTAACTGATACCGCTTTACTTGTTATTGTCAATCATTTGAATATTCTATCGGCTGATTTAAAAGAAAGATTTTCTGATTTAAAACAAATTGATTTCCCAACATGGATGATGCAGCCCATGTTAGTGGATTTGTCTGATATATCAAATATGCAGTATCAAGAAGAACTCGCAGAATTGCAAAATTATGAGTCAGTTAAAGCTTTATTTAATATCAAAGGAGCAATGACATGGCTTTGTGAGGAAACAGTAATCAAATACCCAAATTCAACCAAATGTGCAAGAAAACTATTGCTACCACTTCCATCTTCATTTTTAGCTTAATGTGGATTTAGTGCTGTAAATGATTTACTGGTAAAAAAAAGAAATCGGCTGGATATAACACAACGTGGAGACTTGAGACTAAAGCTAACCAAATTGGAACCTAATATAAAATCTCTGTGCAGCAAGCATCAAGCGCAAGGATCACACTAAATTAAAATAATAAATTTAGAAAAATCTGTATTAAAATTATTTGGAATTTAAATTTCTATTTTTCATTATATGTTTTGAAGTTTTACTTACTGTGTTTTGTTAACAATTTCATAGTGATTTCTTTCTAGAACCTATCATTTATGTTTATTAAGTGAACAAATCAATTTTTTAATGTTAAAAATTATGTATGTTACATAGGGGGGACATAAAAATTTTAGAAAGGTTAAGGTGGGGCATGGCACAAAAAAGGTTGGGAAACACTGCTCTAGAGAGACTTGAGTAGATCAAAACAGGGAAAACAGGCCCTGATATGCACATGGAAGACTGCTGCAAAGCAAGAGAAAGAGGGAGCCACGAAAGAGGCAGTGCGGAAGGTGAATGTGTACAAAATCCAGAACTTATTCTGAATGGGAGACCCTCATAACTAGAAGTCAGTCCTAGATGAAGTCATAATTTACACAAATAAGTGAAAATAGCTGGGTTGATGAGCAAATAGAGGCCAGATTAGTCTTAGTTGCTATGTTAGATAAAGAGGACAGAGCCACTGTCTGTGGCACAGTGACATTCTCTTGGCAGTGTACACAGCTGGGCCACCAATACTCATGGGGATCTGCAAAGAAATTTAGGCTGAATTCATTCTCAAATAAATCAACTTTGTGTGGCCAGTAGGCACGGCCACCATCACAGCTGCCTGGCCCATGCAGGTCGCATTGGATTTGGACAGATGGTAATGAAACAATAGAGCCACGAACTGGTGGGCCATCATCTTTAATCCTAGCTTGCACCCAGTGGGCAAGTAAAAACACACACTGGGCTCCAAGACCCACTCATTCAGTGCTCACAAAGCTACCGACTTATTCGAGTTTCCTAGAATCAAAGGTTTCTAGCTCACTAGCCTTATTTTCCTTTGTTCCCCATCTCCTTCTCTCTATACAAACTCTGCACTAACTGAATTCTCTTTCAGCACTCCACCATCTTGGCTGCTTCTCCTCTCCTCCATGTGGCCTTTTTCTGCTCTCCTTTCTAATGCTAATCTCAGGAACTGAGAGAGCAAGCTCCCAGTCTGCCCCACTTTATAGTGCAGAAATCAAAACCTTTAATCCAATATTTTTATACAAAATAGGGAAGTCTTTGATACAAAGTCGACCCCACATCAAAAAGGGTGGGGAAGGCTTAGTCCTAAAATCAAGCCCCAGGCTACAAGGATCCTGCCTGCCCACAGCCCACCCCCAACACACATTAATACAATCACGCCCATTCAGAGCATAAGGGCAACTAATATCATCATCTGGGAGATAGGCTTCCATGTGGGCAGTGCCATCTTTAACAAAGTGAGCATAATATATTTTTATCTGCCCAACAAACAATATAAATAAAATGGTCTCTTCCATATGTTATTGAGTGCCTGGTGAATCAAGATTTTATTTATTCTACTGACTATAAGGCTATTCCTCTATATTTTATAAAAATATTCACAAATATAGTAATGTCCTAAGAGGAGAACAAATACAAACACATTTAAAATTAACGCATATTAGTGTGTTATTTTCTTCAGACTTTTGCTAACGAAATAAAGTGTTACAGTTTAACTTTATTTTTGAATGCCTCCCAAGCCTCAAAATTGAGAAACTGAACTTTTTGCTAATAAGAGCAATTTGGAGCTTGAAAAATTAACTGGAAAAAATGAATTTATATAATTGAATTTTCATTTCAAATTCTGGGGTGTGCTGCAAAGAAGAAAAAGAGAAGTAATATTGATTTCTTTTCATACATATTTGTTTTTCTTTTTCGCCATGTAATAGTGCTTTAAATGTCTCATTAGATAGTCATTAGCTCCGCTTGATGGAGAGCAGTGCATTTGTCTTGGCACATGCCTTTTGGGTAAGGAGTTTCTAAAGTCACACTGAATGGATTCACATAGTTTTAATACCTGACAAGGGAGTGCCCTTGAAAGGATTAAAACATCCTAGCTGCTGTTCTCTTTTACTAAGGAAATACAGAGTGCCAGGTGCAGATATTTTGGAAGCAAATTTGCCTGTCGACAAATTACTTTTTTGCCATATTATGCTTTCTCTTGGGTCAGTCAGAAGACAGGATTGTCACAGATTGAGTTCTCAGGCAGCAGACATGAAGACGGAGGTTTGTGCAGTAGGTTTGTTGAGCGATGCCTGGGGAACACTCCTTTAAAGGAATGAGGGAGGTAGGTGTTTGAGTAGAAAGAGGACTACACGGGGATGCAACTACAGAAGAGGCCTCAGCTGATCCCATTGGGTCCCAGGATCAGGGATGGTCCTTCACAATTGTCCTTGTTTGAGGAAAGACATAAAAAGGGCTGCTATGGAGAGGGGATAATAGTGTTAAATTAGACAGTTCTTTGTGGTCTAGGGCAATTTCTGGAGAGTTGTGTACCATCAGCAGGCAACACTACTAGCATCTGTGCAATGAGGGCTTCAGGGCTGGAAAGGCAATCTGGGCATCCCACCGTGCCTGTGCCCAGCCTAGGCATGCAGCATATATAAGATAGACCAGGGCAGATGTAACAGCACACATGTTATTAATAGTCAAATAGCCATTTCATTGCATCAGGACAACTATCCAAATAAATGCAATTTAGTTGCTTTCCACAGAAATATTTTACTTTTTGTAGTAAAATTTTATAAACTATATGAATATTTTCTTTACTTTTATTTTAATCAATTAAATTATTCAAGTGTCTATTTAAGAACCATTTCAAAGGGTATGTACAAAGGTAAAAAACGTCATCCTCACTTCCTGGAAGGAATCAACAATAAAATTTGATGGGTTAAATAAACAAATATTAAATACACTTAGGGAAAAATTATATTACCATGCCTATGGACATAGATAATGTCCTAGGAAAAAACAATGTATTGATTTAACATAATTCCTATCAAGATACCAATGGTGTATTTCACAGAACTAGAACAAATATCCCCAAAATTTATATGGAACCCCAAAAGACCCTGAATAGCAACAATGACCTTGACTTGAAAAAGAAGAAAGCAGTTGGAGAAATCATGCTACCTGTCAAACTATACTACAAAGCCATAGTAATCAAAACAGCATGGTATTAGCATAAAGAAAGATATATAGTTCAATGTAACAGATTAGGGAGCCCAGAAATCAACCTATGCCTTTATAGTCAATTAATATATGACAAAGGAGGCAAGAACATACAATGGAGTAAAGATAGTTTATTCCAGTGGTTTTAAACATTTTTACACTTGGGAAACAGTGAAAATAGGAGCATTATTTCAGAGACCACCAAGGCAGAAATCAGCCTGAGCCTAAGTGATTTCAACTAAGATCATTGGGCCTTTAATCTTTATACAGCATCAGGGCGGTTAACTTTTTTGCAGACTGGCATAAAATTTCTGGCAGAATGATTCATGGACAAGTTGTTGAAAAACATTAGTTTATTCAATAAATGGTGTTGGGGAAATTGGACAGATACATGGAAAAATATGAACCTCTGCCATATTTTTACTTTATGCACAACATGTATTTTAAAGAACCATGCTATTCATTGTTCTACTTGCTTTATAGAAGTTATTACTTTTTTAAACTTCACAACAATCCTGTGGTACTAGTAATAATACTCCAGATAGAAAGTACTCAGAAAACTTCATAAGTTTGTTCAAGATCACTCAATTAATAAAGAGATGTTGGAGCTAAGATTTGGATGCTGTTCCTCAGATACCAAAGTCAGTGTTTATGTAATATCCACAGTCTACTTGTCAGTTTTGGACAGCAAAAAGATCTGAATACGATGAAAAGAAAGTTTCTTGGTGTCCCATTAAATGTGATGAGTGTGTGTTATGACATGCAGTGTCAGCAACAGTGATTTGCAGCAGATAGGTCCCCAATTATGTCTTAGAGGCTGACACTACTTAAAAATAAGATTGCTGAATTAGATGGTAGGTGTGAATTTGAACTACAGTCATTTAGAAGTGTTCATGCCTGGTAAAGGTTACCCGATTTCTCAGACAAACACAGAGAAGATGATAGTTCTATATCATTCTTGTAGGTGAAGTAGCAAAATGGACTTTGTGTGCACTGCCATAAGAATCCTAAAAATGACAAGTTTCAAATACAATATTACCAGTCAAAAGGAAATAAAGTGATAGCAATTATTACAACTTTTTAAAGAAAGTAAATTATGAGAGATTCAATGTTATCCTTGACTATATTTATAAATATATTTTTAAAAAATGTTTACCTATGACTTTCACTCAATTGCTAACCCACTTTTAGGAATACACCCCAAGAACACCATAGAACTGCTCCAGAAGGAGAAATGCACCCCCATGTTTATGGCAGCATTGTTCACAATAGCGAAGATCTGGAAACAGCCCAAGTGTCCGTCAGAGGACGAGTGGATTAAAAAGATTTGGTACATATATAGTATGGAATACTACTCATCCATAAGATAATGACATAAGATCATTTACAACAACATGGATGGACCTTGATAACATTATATGGAGTAAAATAAGTAAACCAGAAAAAAAATAAGAACTATATGAACCCATACATAGATGGGACATAAAAATGAGACTCAGAGACACGGACAAGAATGTGATGGTAATGGGGTTGGGGGTGGGGAGTGGGGAGGGGATGAGTAAGGAGAGAGAAGGAGTGGGAGGAGGGGAGGGGCACAAAGAAAACCAGATAGAAGGTGACGGAGGACAATTTGACTTTGGGTGAGGGGTATGCAGCATAATCAAATGTCAAAATAATCTGGAGATGTTTTCTCAGAACATATGTACTCTGATTTATCAATGTCACTGCATTAAAATTAATAAAAATAAGATTAAAAAATAAAATAAAATAATAAAATGTTTACCTTTGATTTTCACTCAATTGCTTGTAAATTCTGAGTAAATATCTAATGTTTTATGGAAGTCTATAAATATATTTTACTTTCATTCATTTTAAATTAATTATAATATTGCATTTATAATTATGCATTATTTACATATCAACCAAAGAAACAATCTTAAATAAAAATAAATATTCCTCATCATTTTAATTTTTGGAAAATACTGGCTATTGGTAGTTACAGTTTCATCTTTGTAATATTAGAACTAGTAATAATGATGAAAGCTTTTTTCAGCAATATTTGGATCTCAACATTTACTAGGTAACTGAAACTTTGTACAAATTACTAGGCTATTAAAAAAATAGCTAAGCATTCCCAAAAATACTCTTGAGAAATATTCTACTTCATAGATAAAGTCTGTCAAAATTATTAAATGTCTGGACATTATAGCAACACTCTATTTTAGAGTCAGACATCAATTTTAGGAAATATGATCTTGTATTCACAAAGTGATATGATAATTACAGGGGATAGAAATGTTCTGGGAAGATGAAACCATAAGTGCCAAAATGAGACAATATAAACAGAGACAAGCTTGACTAGGCGGTGGTGCAATGGGTAGATCATTGGCCTGGGATGCTGAGGACCTAGGTTTGAAGCTTAACCTAGGCTTAAGTGCTGGCTTAAGTGCGAAATCTCCGGCTTGAGCATGGGATCATAGACCTGACCGTTGACATGGTCATTGGCTTGAGCCCAAGATCACAGGCTTGAGCAAGGGGTCATTGGCTCTGCTGTAGCCCCCACCCCCATTAAAGGCACATATGAGGAAGCAATCAATGAACAACTAGGTGCATTATGAGTTGATGCTACTCATCTCTTTCCTTTCCTGTCTGTCCATCCCCGTTTGTCTTTCTCTCTCTCTCTCTCTCTTTCTCTCTCTCTCTCAAATAAATAAATAAATAGAAATGGAATGTTTTCTTTCAATAATAATATCAGTTTATTTTATGTCACTTAAAATACTTATATTTTAGAATGAGGCAAGAATGATATAAACCAGTAAAATAGAATTAAATTTTTTATTTCTATTTTTATAATACCTATCTTATGAATTATGTTTCTGACCTGCAAATATCTCTTAAGACTTTCACTAGTAAAGTTATAGAAATTTAAAATATAAATTTACAGATTTAAAACTGAGACTATACTAAAAATAGGGTGCTACATTTAAAAAAATTATTAATCTGCAAAAGTAACTATGTCATGGGTAATGATTAATATGAAGACAGAGAATTGCTAATTGACAAATTCTTATTCTATAGCCCTACATTTTCTCCTAAATATTTAGGAGAATCTAAATGTTTGTATATATTTAAATAGCATTGCTTAGAGTTATTAGTTTTTCTTAATGTTTGTATTCAAATGAAAATGTGTTTGAGGCTTATATCAATCTATCAGAATTCAGAATTCTCATTCACATTTTCAAAAATAGTAGTTCATTTAATTTTAATCGCAAGTTTTTTTTAATGATACTTAACTAAATGAAGAATTATTGACAGAAATAAAAAACATTTGGAGAGCATTGGCAATCAGCCAAGCACTCATGAAGTCTTTAGATGCCTCATCTGAATTAATCTTCAAACAGCTTGTGAGATAAACAATTATCACCCCCACTTTACAGATAAAAAACTGAGGTTTGGAAATTGAATTGATAACATTTCCATAGAATTATAGACAATTTAATTTTCAAATATACTGTTTCTTCATTTCTATGTCTCAAGTATAAAGTTTTCATGCCATAATATAGAACTAACATTTTATATATATATATATATATATATATATATATATTTATTTATTATTATTTTTTAATTAAGTGAGATGTGGGGATGCAGAGAGACAGACTCCTGCATTTACCCTGACCAGGATCTTCCTGGCAAAGTCCCCATGGGGTGATACTCTGCCCATCTGGGGCCATTAGTCTGTTGTTTGGCAACTGAGCTATTTTAGCACCAGAGGTGAAGTCATGGTGCCAACCTCAGTGTCTATGGCCAATTTGCTCAAATGAGCCATGGCTGCAGGAGGGGGATAGAGAGAGAGAGAGAGAGAGAGAGAGAGAGAGAGAGAGAGAGAGAGAGAGAGAAAGAGAAGGAGGTAAGGGAAGGGGTCAAGAAGCAGATGGTCACTCCTCTTGTGTGCTTTGGGAATCAAACCCAAGACTTCCACATGTTGGGCCAATGCTCTACCACTGAGCAAAACAGCCAGGACCCAGAACTAATATAATTTAACATAAGATCTAATATTATCTATTTTGGGGTTTTCAAATGATGTCTTCCAGAAATACTTTACTACCTTCCTTAAATAATTTGTTTTTTACCAACAACTTTGAAAAATGTATTCATGGGCTATTGAAAAACTCACCAACTCTGTCTTCCAGGTTAAGGTAAGATATAAAACAAACTCATCAAGATCTACCATTTACTCTGTGTATACATAATTAGTGAATAAGAATTAACCATATGGTAATTTTTCTTTTGTATTTTACGATAATGTAAAAAATGTCTAACATAGTAGTATAAAATATACAACAATTTAATAGAATAAGTATACAACTAAAGGTAAACTGATATGCACAGATAGGTGTGAGTCAAACTGAATAATGATCAGAAGAATAAATAAGTGAATAAACTTAGCAGAAAGATCATGTATTTTAATTTCTCTTGGGTAAACATCTAAGACAGAACAGGCTGAATTGTATCATAAGTACATGTTTAACTCTTTAAAAGAAACTATTAAATTGTTTTCTGAAGCCGTTATACCATTTTCTATTCCCATCAGCAATTTATGAGAGTTCCAGTCCCTCCATATCCTTGCTAACACTTGAAATATTAGTCTTCTAATAGGTATATTGTGTTACCTAATTGTGGTTTTATGGTTTTTTTTTTTGTGTGTGTGAAATTATATTTATTGTTGACATCGGTTAATTAAATTATATAGATTTCAAGCATACAGTTTTATGATATATCATCTGTATATTGCATTGTATGCCCACCACCTAAAGTAAAAACTTCTCTGTTACCATATATTTGACTCCCTTTGCCTTTACTACCCCTTATCGCCCTCCCCTCTGATAACCACTACACTATTGTCTATGCCTATGGGTTTTTATTTTACTTGTTTGTTTATTTGTTGCTTTTGGTTTTATATGCCACATATGAGTGAAATCAGGTGACTCTTGACTTTTTCTGTTTGCTTTATTTCACTTTAACATGATATTCTCAAGATCTATTCATGTTGTCAAAATGGCAGTATTTTATCTTTCTTAGGGCTGAGTAGTGTTCCATTGTTAAATGTACCACATCTTTTTTATCCAATTATCTATTGAAGAATACCTCAGAAGTTTCCATGAGTTGGCCACCATAAATAATGCTGCAATGAACATCAGTGTGCATATCTTTGGGAATAAATGTTTTCAAAAATTTTTAGTTAGATGCTCAAAGGAAGGGTTGCTGGGTTATATGGCAACTATATTCTTAAACTTATAGACTTTGGCCTAACAGAGGATTTTATGACTTTAACTCCAAAGGCAGGGGGAAAAAGGCAAAAATAAATAAATGGCTCTATAGTAAACTGAAAAGGTTCCTCACAGCAAAAAACAACAACAACCCACCAATGAAAAAACCAACTGAGTGGGAAAAAATATTTGCAAACAACAACTCTAACAAGGGGCTAATACCTCCCAAATATAATGAACTCATACCAAGCAAATAAACAATCCAATTAAAAAATGAGTAGAGGACCCCAAAGGACACTTCTCCCAAGAATACATGCAAATAGCCAACATATAAGAAAAGATGCTCAACTTTACAGCTATCAGGGAAAGTCAAATCAAAACTACAATGAGATGCTCTGGCCAGGTAGCTGAGTTGGTTAGAGTGTCATCATGATACACCAAAGTTGTGGGTTTGATCCCCAGTCAGGGAACATATAAGAAACAACCAATGAATGCATGAATTAATGGAACAACAAATTGCCATCTTCTTTCTCTCTCTGCCTTTCTTCTTTCTCTCTAAAATAAAAATTTAAAAACAAACTACAATGAGATGATCACCTCATACCTGTTAATAACAAATATTGGACAAGTAGAGAAGAAAGAACCCTCATTTACTGCTGGTGGGAATGTAAACTGGTGCAGCCTCAATAGGAAACAGTATGGAGACTCATCAAAAAATTAAAAAGAGACTTATCATATGATGACCCAGTAACCCTCTTCTGGGCATCTACCTGAAAAATTTGAAAACATTTATTTCTAAATGTGGTTTTAATTTGGATTTCTTCATGACTAATAATGTTGAGTATCTTTTCCTGTTTATTTGCTATCTTTATATTTTCTTTGATCAAGTCCTTGTTAAAATATTTTCCCCAATGTTTTAATTGGTATGTCTGCTTTCTTGAGTTTTGAGAGTTCATAATATACTAAAGGTTCAAGTTCTTCAACCAATAGATGATTTCCAAATGTTCTTTCCAAGCATATGTCTTGTCTTTTCATTTTCTTAACAGAGTATCTTAAAGATTTGGACAAAAATGTTCATAGAAGCTTTATTTATAATAACTGAAATTGAGAAACAATCCAAATAAACATCTGCAGATACAGGATAAACTATTGTGGTATCCAAACACCCACCAGACACTGTTCAGCAATAAGAAAGAACAAATTGTTGATGTATGTTAACAACACGAATGAGCCTCAAAAATAGCTATTCTGAGTGAAAAAATCCAGAAGAAAATAGTGCATGATATATGATTTTATTTATACAAAACATTAGGAAATGAAAACTAACCTACAAGAAAATAGATAAGTAGTTTTCCAGAAACAGAGGGGTAGGAGGTAGAAATGCTTACATTAGGGCACAAGAAAATATTTGGAGGTGCTGAATACATTCATTATCTTGCTTATAGTGATGATTTCATGGGTTTATATCTATGCCCAAACTTAGCAAACTATCCATTTTAAGTATGTGTAAACTACTGTATGTCAATTATAAATCATAAAACTATATTAAAAATACAGCAGAAAATTTACGTTATATTCCTTTTATTTGTGCTCTTAGTTGAATTATCCCAAAGGAGGGCAGAGGCAGACTCATGGAGTACATAGCATTCCATGAGAAGTCACACTGCATCTCTTAATACTGTTACAACACCATTTGGCTCATTTTAAGTCCAAATATTAACAGTGTAAAGAGATAAAACGTTACCATTTCCTTTTAAACTTCAAGATCAATAGAATTCCATTCTCAAAGGTTCAGTTTATATAACAGTGTATTATAAAATTCTCAATATTTATACTAAATATAATAACATATTATAAAAACATTAGTTTTAATAAAAAAGAACATAATAAATTCTGCCCTTGGTGAAGCATGTCATTAAAAACTTTAAAATACCACCACCAGCCATAAATTTCATGCAATAGGAAATAATAAATTTACCTTTTTAGTTGGTCGACTAAAATGGAAAGATATTAATAAAGGATAGCACAATGTCATGAAGGTCAGCAGGATCATTTGGGAAAAGTTATAAATTTCACTTAATATAACTGGCACATTTTCTGGTTTTCCTCTTTTCTTTCCTTGAAGTACACAGCACAATTCTTATTACTGAGCTAAATAAGATGAATTCCTGCAGAGGGTGGGATGTGATCTTTTCACTGTTGCCACAGTTTTTCCTTTACTGGAATGTCATATAGTTGGAATCATGAACTATGTATGTAGCTTTTTTGAATTGAAGTCTTTTTTTAAGAGCTAGAATTTATTTATTTAATTTGTGTGCATGTGTGTGTGGGGGGCAGAGACAGACTCATAGAAAGGGGCAGTTAGGGACAGACAGACAGGAAGGGAGAGAGATGAGAAACATCAATTCTTTGTTGTGGTTCCTTAGTTGTTCATTGATTGATTTCTCATATGTGCCTTGACCGTGGGGCTACAGCAGACCGAGTGACCCCTTGCTTGAGCCAGTGACCTTGGGCTCAAGCTGGTGAGGCTTTGCTCAAACCAGATGAGCCTGCACTCAAGCTGGCGACCTTAGGGTCTCGAACCTGAGTCTTCCATATCCCAGTCCTACGCTCTATCCACTGTGCCGCCGCCTCATCAGGTTGACTGGAAGTCTTTTACTTAGTAAGATCCATTTAAGTTTCTCCATGTCTTTTTATGGCTCAATAGTTTCATTATTTCTTTTTCTTCCAGTTGTATTGAGAAATAATTGATATACATCACTGTATAAATTACAGAGTAGTGTATGATAGATTAATTTACAATCCAGATGACCTTTGAACAATGCAGGTTTGAACTACACAGGTCCACTTATATGCAGATTGTTTTCAATTGACCCGTGCAGTTCAAACCTGTGTTATTCAATGGTCAATTGGTGGTTAGGAATATGAACATACCATAAGGGTCAATTGTATTGTGAAATAATTACCACAATAGTTTCAGCTAATATCTGTTTCCATAGTTTATTTCTTTCTTACACTGAATTATATTCTATTATTTATCCACTTATCTCCTGAAAGACCTCTTGGTTGCTTCAAAGTTTTGGAAAAAAATAAACAAAGCTGGTATAAACATCTATGTGCAGGTTTTTGTGTGAATATAAGTTTTCAACTCCTTAGGACACATTCCTAAGAGCATGATTTCTGGATCATATGGTAAGAATATGTGTAGTTTTGTAATAACCCTCCCTAAATATCTTCCAAGGTGGCTGTTGCATTCTTTATTCCTGCCAGTAATGAATGGAAGTTACAGTTGTTCTACATTCTTGTCAGCATTTGCCAGTGTTCCAGATTTTGGCCACACTTAAAAGCATGCAGTCATGTAGTTTTTGTGTAGATGTAGTTTTCAAATCAGTTTAGTAAATACCTAGGGGTGTAATTGCTGTGTCCTGTGAAAAGTCTATGTTTAGCTTTACAACAAAGTGCCAAACTGTTTATCAAAGTGGCTGTACCATTTTGCATTCTTAATAGCAATTGATAAGAGTTTGCATTGCTCTGCATCTTGGCCATGTTATCAGTGTTTTACATTTTAGCCTTTGTAATAGATGTGCAATATCTCGTTATTGTTTTCATTTGCATTTCCCAAATAAAATTTATTCAGTTATTTATGTATTTATTTATTATTTATTTGTTCTTTTTAATGAAAATTTGGATTACTTCCATTTTTTGTTATTATAAACCATACTGTTTACAAAGAGGACATAAAAATATTCCCCTTTATGTTTTGAACATATTCCATGAAGTTCTTTCAGAGTATACCAATAAGAGAAATTGCTGGGTCATAAGATAATTACATTTTACGTTCATTACGTATTGCTAAATTGCTACCCAAAGTGATTGTTTTAATTTATATTTCCAAAAGTAATGTAAGGACATTTTTATCCCTATATATTCTCAACAGCAGTCTATATTGTCAAATTTATTGATATTTATGAATTTTGTGTTTTTAAAATAGTAGTTCACTGTAGCTTTAAATGACTTTTCCTGCACAACATTTTTATAAGTCTAATGACAGTCCAGGCTGCCTTAATTTTGTCCATGGTGTCTTTTGATATTCTAAAATTTTAATTTCGGTGTAATTTAGCATAAAAATTATCTAACTTTTGCCCTGGCCGGTTGGCTCAGCGGTAGAGCGTCGGCCTGGCATGCGGGGGACCCGGGTTTGATTCCCGGCCAGGGCACATAGGAGAAGTGGCCATTTGCTTCTCCACCCTGCCCCCCTCCTTTCTCTCTGTCTCTCTCTTCCCCTCCCGCAGCCAAGGCTCCGTTGGAGCAAAGATGGCCCGGGCGCTGGGGATGGCTCCTCGGCCTCTGCCCCAGGCGCTAGAGTGGCTCTGGTCGTGGCAGAGCGACCCCCCGGAGGGGCAGAGCATCGCCCCCTGGTGGGCAGAGCATTGCCCCTGGTGGGCGTGCCGGGTGGATCCCGGTCAGGCGCATGCGGGAGTCCGTCTGACTGTCTCTCCCTGTTTCCAGCTTCAGAAAAAAAAAAAAAAAAAAAAAAAAATTAAAAAAAAATTATCTAACTTTTATTAATGCTTTGCACTTGGTATATGTGTATGCAGTTTTTTCTTTTTGTGACAGAAACAGAAAGAGACACAGAGAGGGACAGATAGGGACAGACAGACAGGAAGGGAAAGATATGAGAAACATCACTTCTTCGTTGCAGCACCTTAGTTGTTCATTGATTGCTTCCTCATATGTGCTTTGACCTGGAAGCTACAGCAGACCGAGTGACCCCTTGCTCAATCCAGTGACCTTGGGCTCAAGCTGGTGAGCCTTGCTCAAACCAGATAAGCCCATGCTCAACCTGGTGACCTCGGGGCCTTGAACCTGGGTCCTCCGCATCCCAGTCCGACTCTATCCACTGTACCACCCCCTGGTTAGGTTGTGTGTGCAGTTTTATTTTTTTAATTCTTGTCTACCTCCAAATTAGTATTTTGTAATTTAAAAAATTATTTTAGAGTTTGCCTTTTATATTTATGTCTTTTAAAAAATGAAACAAGAAATCACAAGTTTTGTAGGGAACCAAAAAAGACCCCAAATAGCCAAAGAAATCCTGAGAAAAATAAATGAAACCAGAGGTATCACATGACCTGATTTCAAATTATACTATAGATTTATGATAATCAAAACAGCATGGTATTGACAGAATAACTGACAGACCAATGGAACAGAAACAAGAGCCCAGAAATAAAACCACATATATGTGGACAAATAATATTTGATAAAGGAGCCGAAATGCATGCACTGGGGAAAAAAAAAGCCTTTTCAATAAATGGTGCTGGGAAAATTGGAAAGCCACATGCAAAAGAATGAAACTTGATTACCATTTGTCCCCCTGCACAATAATGAATTCAAAATGGATCAAAGACCTAACTATAAGATTCCAAACAATAAATTACATAGAAGAAAACATAGGTACTAAGCTTATGGATCTTGCTGAAGAGAACATTTTATGAATTTGATCCCAAAGGCTAAAGAAATAAAGGCAAAAATAAACTAAAAAGCTTCTGCACAGCAAAAATAACCAACAACAAGACATAAAAACAGCCAGCGATATGAGAGTTCATATTCACAAACAACTCTGACAAGGGATTAATATCTAAAATATATGAAGAACTCACAAAGCCCTGCAACAAACAAACAATCGAATTAAAAAATGGGAAGTGGACCTAAATAGACACTTTTCTCATGAACACATACAAACAATAAATAGATATATGAAAAGGTGCTCATCTATGTTAGCTATTCAAGAAATTCAAATCAGCCTGACCAGGTGGTGGCGCAGTGGATAGAGCATCAGACTGAGATGCAGAGGACACAGGTTTGAAGGCCTGAGGTCGCCGGCTTGAGTGCAGGCTCATCTGATTTGAGCAAAGCTAACCAGATTGAGCCTAAGGTCACTGGTTTGAGCAAGGGGTCTCTCGGTCTGCTGTAGCTCCCCGGTCAAGGCACATATAAGAAAGCAATCAATGAAAAACTAAGGAGCCGCAACAAAGAATTAATGCTTCTCATCTCTCTCCCTTTATGTCTGTTTTTCCCTATATGTCCCTCTCTCTGTCTCTGTCACACAAAAAATGCAAATCAAAACTACAATGAGATATCAGCTCACACCTGTTAGATTGCCTATTATCAACAAGACAGGTAATAACAAGTATTGGAGAGGCTGTGGAGAAAAGAAAACCTCATTTATTGCTTCTGGGAATGTAAACTGGTATAACCATTATGGAAGAAAGTATGGTGGTTCCTCAAAAAACTAAGAATAGTGCTACTGTATGACCCAGCAATCCCACTACTGAGTGTCTACCCCCAAAACTCGAAAACATTTGTATGTAAAGACACATGCACCCCCATGTTCATCACAGTATTATTCACAGTGGCTATGACATGGAAACCACCAAAGTGTCCCTTGATAGAGGATTTGATAAAGAAGATGTGTTAAGTATCATGTATACAATGGAATACTACTCAGCTATAAGAAATGATGACATGTTGCCATTTGCAACAACATGGATAAATCTTGAGAACATTATACTGAGTGAAATAAGTAAATAAAAAAAAGCTAAGAACTATATGATCTCATACATAGGCAGGATGTAAAACTAATACTCATAGACATAGATAAAAGTGAAGTGGTTCCCAGGTGGGGGAAAGAAAGAAAAGGGAGTAAACAAGGACAAATATACGATAGAAAATGATTTGACTTTGGGTAATGGATACATAACACAATGAACAGTTCAAATGCTGTAGAAATGTTTAACTGAAAACTATGTAGTCTAATTGATCTATGTCACCCCATTAAATTAAACTTCTAAATAAAAAAGTGAAAAAAATTAAATACCACTTTTAAATGTGTAGAATTTGAAAAGCTTTCATAATGAGAATTTTATTATTGATAATGTTCACATTTAAAGTTACTATTGACAAATACTTCAGAGTTCTTACTAGGGACATAAAGAAAACAAAAGGACATTTATATTTGAAGAAAGTAAGAAATTAATTCATCATAGGTTGTAGTTAAAGTTTCTAATCTTTCATGTCCTATCTATCTTGTACTGGGATTAATGCATATTTTGGACTCATAAGCTCAACCTTTGGAAGTCTAATTCAATTGGTCTCTTCTATCATACGGTAAGGAAAACTTAATGGAGCATTAAGAACACTTTTACTCCTTGAATGAAAACTTTTTGAGAGGCAACTCAAGCAGGCCTTTCTCAAACCAATTTATTTATTAGAGTTCTATAACAGCTCTCAAGCAAATATAAAAAGGCGCCAAAAAGATTAAGTAAAAGAATATATAAAAGAATGATTGTGGAGAAAAATTTAATGGAACTAATGGAGAAAAGTCAGAATGAAGCCAAGTACTGTTTATTAATTGGAATGAACTCCACTTTTAGATGCTAAAACAGGATGAACTTGACTAAGATGGCTCATAAAATAATAATAATTGCATATAATAATTATAACTTCCAAAGGTTATCAATTAAATATTTTTGGAAAGAAGTGTTAAAAATGAATTCCTGGGACAGAAATCTACTGCAATACAAATCACAGTTCTGAAAATGCTACATTGAGAAATTCAACAAGCAGGTGAGCACTTTAAAATATATCCCAGAAGTTGTTTTATAAATAATTTGGAAAAATATACAATATAATAACTAAACCATTATTGTTCCATATTGTTATTATTTACAACTCACCACATTATTTTGTAACTGAGATTTCTGTCTTAACCCAAAAGCGAAATGAGAGAATTTCCATTTCTAGAATCACAGGAACCAGGTTTACCTAGTGTCATAATCAGCTAGAAAACTAGACCCCAAGCCCCTTTGAAAAGAAACATCAGTCTTCAGCATTGGACTATAGACATCCCAGAATGGAAAACTAGTAAGATAAGTACACTAATTGCCCAACTTACTGGCTAGAAGCTGTGCTTAAGCGGCAGTGAGCTGAGAAGAAACCCAAAGAATTCCCAGAAATTGAATTGAGTTGTGGAGACAGATGGGGGATTGGGTAAGCCATGACAACTAACATAAGTGGGACAGAGAGGAGAAAGTTACATAGAATAAGAACGTTGGATATCTACAAAGGCAGCCTCTCAAGTCCTCGACTACTTATTTGTGTCATGTACCTACTAGATGAAGTTACTCAAGTCTAGGGGGGAAACACTAGAAATAAGTAATTCAAACAGATGTAAAAATATTTTTGATCCCTCAAACAAGAATAGAAATACATCATTAGGTTGAATTCTCATATGAATATTTCCTAAGTAATAAAGTGAAATTAGCCATACCCTAAGACTAAAAAAAAAACAACCCCAAAAAACAAAACTCAGTTTCCAAGTAGGTTAGCTACATTCACAAACTCTAATACTCTTTAAGTGAATACAACAAAATCTAACAAGTAAACAAAGTGAATTCACATGGCTACCATCCAACTATAAATTATGAAGCCATCCAAAGGAGAGGGAAAATATAACCAATAACCAAGACAAGAAACAATCAATAAAAAAAGATCCAGAAATGGCAGGTTTTTAAAAAGTATATTATTAATTGATAGATGTTCCTTCTTGTAAGAACACTACCCAATGTAACTCAATTCCAAACATGTTAGTGTAATTCTCATACATTGCTGGTGGAAATGAAAAGTGCTATAGCCATTTGTTATACATTTTAGAGGTGTTTCATAAGGTTACATATACACTAGAGACCCCTAAATGTATTTTCCTAAGTGTTTACCCAAGAGAAATTAAAAGGTATGTCCACACAAATATTTGTATATGATTATTCATAATAGACAAATCATTGATAGTTCCCAAAAGTCCATCCACATGTAAATAGGTAAACAAATTTTGATATAACCATATAAAGGAATACTACTCACTAATAAAAAGCAACAAACTACTGACACACACAACATAAGTGAATCTCAAAGTTATTATATTAAGAAAAAAAGCCACATATAGATATTTACAGAACATTACTAGGAAAGGCAAAGCTTTTGTGACTGAAAGCAAACCTGAATTTGCCTGGGGCTTAAACTAGAGGAAGGAAATTCACTACAAAGTAGCATAAGGAAATATGTACATATGGATATATATTTTCTCACATTCATCAAATTGTACACTTAAAATTAGTAAATTTTATTCTGTATAAATTTTACTTCAATAAACTGAATGAAAATAAGTGAACTGAATCTGGGGTAAGACAAGTTTATAAGACTTGAAACAGATTGACCAAATTTTAAGTTCACTGTTTTTAAGAGACAAACAATTTGGTAGTAAAAATCAATAGTACATAACCACTTATGATATATAAAGCTTCTTGAATTAATGTCAAACAGGGAAGAGTCTGTTCACATTCAGAGGAAGCTTTGAAATAGTGCCAAGTAAACTAACATGCAGTAAAACTTGCAAATCAAAATAAACACTACATCAATGTATTCAGAAAGTTAAGGTCTTTGCAAGATTAAAGTAAGTTTAAAAATTAAATATATGGTTTTGAGTCCATTACCAGAATGTTTAGGTTTTTGTGCTCCTTTGATTTATATAGTATTGGACACATATAATGAAAATAAAATTTCAAGAAGAATTGTGTAAAATCAATGACAACTCATAGGTCTTCTCAGAGTTGGGACATTCCTTGTGGAAAAAGGCAGTCATCATCCTCATTTAAAACTTTTGGGTGGGCAGCTCCTCCCCTTGCTGGACAACTAAGCTATTTGTCTTGAAGGTTTTCTTAAGAGTTTTTTATTGTTTTTACGCAGCAACTGATGCATTTAAGAAAATATGTTATTGTCAAAACCACGATTCTTTATGCTGATTACATCTTTATTAAAATGAAAAATTTGTATCAACAACTTCACCCACAATCAAATGTCTGGCCCTTTATTTGAGATATATTCATTCATCCATTCATTTTTCTTTAACTAATTTATTCAAGATTTATTGAGTGTCTTCTTTGTATCAGATATTCTAATAGGTATCAAGGGCACAATAATTAAGATACTCTATAGAGCTCTTAACAGAGTGTTTAGCCTAGTGAAAGAGACAAACTTTCAATTAAAAGGTCACAAAAATGTTATTTTTGTATAAGGTGATTTAAAAAATATATTAGAGTCATGGAAGTGTAGAGAACATGGAATTAAAGTAAAAAATATATCACAAAGAAATCTGGATAAAAATGTGAACATGTTAAATATCAGTGCATTTAAGATACAACAAAAAGTTAGATATTAATCATTGAGGCTTGACAAAATACATTTTTATTTTAAGAAGGAAAGTCAAAATGACAAAAGCCTTTCATAAAAATCTATTTCTCTTTAAACCATATATTTAGTTTTCTTCTTAAGGAGGAGAGGATCACATTCATCTGACAAAAATAAGGATACTTAAACTTATATCATTGTAAGATATGTTTTGCCTGTGTGTGTGTGTTTAAATAAAGTTTGTTACATTGTTTTAGGATGAAAATATTTCTCACCTTTCCCCTTAATGGCTACTATTTTGTTCTCCTTCTTTCTTTCTATTCAGACACTTTTATGAAATCCTTGTCTGTGCCTTGGACGGGGTTACTATTGTACACTGCATCACTCTAGGGACCCCTATTATCACCATGGTGTGTCTGAGAGAGTTGGTTCTTGGCATGTGGGATAATCCCCATTTCTCCTCAAATTCCACCTATTGTGTGATCTCTCCTAGTCTCTGTTTTCAGGACACCTTCCCTATGAGCTCTTGCATAGTTAGTTATTTATAGCAGATCTCCCTGTGGCCATTTCACAGACACCTCCCACAGTATATTTCCAATTGGATTTAACTGTGGACAGAAGAAAATGAAACATGAGGCCACAGCCTAAACTTAACCAGCTCAGGTGAGTCCTGCAAGATGGACTGCATTGTTCACAGTGGCCAAGACATGTAAACAACCAAAAAGCCCTTCAATAGAAGAATGGATAAAGAAGATGTGGCACATATACACTATGGAATACTACTCAGTCATAAGAAATGATGACATCGGATCATTTACAACAAAATGGTTGGATCTTGATAACATTATATGGAGTGAAATAAGTAAATCAGAAAAAACTAAGAACTGTTTGATTCTATACATAGGTGGGACATAAAAATGAGACTAAGAGACGTGGACAAGAGTGTGGTGGTTACAAGGGGGGGGAGGAGAAGGGAGAGGGAAAAGGGGAGGAGGAGGGGCACAAAGAAAACTAGATAGAAGGTGATGGAGGACAATCTGACTTTGGGTGATGGGTATGCAACATAATTGAATGAGATGTTTTCTTTGAACATACGTACCCTGTTTTATTGATGTCACCCCATTAAAATTAATAAAAATTTATTTAAAAATATACCACACAGAATTGTCTAAAATGAAAACTTTCTAACTAAAAGCAGTTAGCTCATGGGGGGCAGTCACATCCTAGGGTGGTATCTTTCTCTAAACAGAAGATCAATGTTTACCTTAATGGAGCCTGTCTGTTGTTTTTGCACCTACAATAAATAATGTACCTGATAACATGTCTGAAATGTAAGGGTCATCTCCTCCTGCCCCCTCCAGGACAGACATCCCATCAAAGTGAAAAGCAACAAACCCCCTCAGTGTCGTTATCATCCTGTTAATTAACTATTAACTATTTTACTCCTGTTTATGTGAAAGAAGTTTCAGTATATACATTTTTACTTTTTATCCAATCCCAGAGACTTTTCCACTTTGCTTCCCCCCTTCCCTAATCTATCACCAATTTTTTTCTTTTCTCTTTTTCTCTATCACCAATTTAATATGACCCCTTTACCTCTTCCTCTTTGATTCTGATGTATAAAATATGTGGTGAAACTGACATTTTCTGGAACATTTTCTCAATTCGTTGAGATTTTATTTCCCGACAACTGTAGACAGTTTGGCTCAAATAAACTAAAAAATTCTTACAGGTTTGGACATTTCTTATATTGACTTATCTTCTTTAAAGGTCTTCAGATGTCATTTCAAGACAATTCAGGAAAGACCCCCTCGACACGTATAGAAAGCAGTCTTCAAGGCACTGTGAAACACCATGATGGCAAGAACAAGAGATTCCTGGCCTGAGGGAGCTCCTCAGGAAATATCTTATGTGATTATTTTTTCTATCTTCTTTTTCAGTTATACCCTGCAATGCTAGCCCATTTCCACCACAATCAGATTGGTATTACACATGTACAACAGATGTAGGAAATCACTCTTTGGATGACAACAGTCACTGGAATTCTTAGTTACCAAATGAGTAAAAAATTCTAAAAGATTTTTTTTAATATGGCTTATTTGATATAAATCATACTTAAGTGTTCTTATGTGGAGCCATGAATACTAACATTGTGATCGATACAATTTTTTCTTTGACTTTTCATCAAATGTTATTCTCTGTATTAATCATGTCATTTTATTTTGATATTTCTGAGGTTTCGTTGTCTGTGACCTTGTTGACTCTGGAGAGATTACCCCTTCCAACAGCAGCTAATTCCTAGAAATAATAAAATAACACCTTGTAGAGTATACCTTTCATATGCAAAGCAATCAGTCCAGAACACATATCCCCACCAGCTCCTCTATTGGGCTTGCACACTCAGGGTCATTATTCCCTTGCCCTAATCACATCAGGGACAGCTACTAGAAAACTAGACGTAAACCCTGTACCTCTCAGTCCACTGAAATTATTCAAACTAGTCAGTCTTAAACTTGCTTACCTGCATGGCCTGTTCCTGCCACAGAAACAACAGTAACAGCTCTTGCTCATCTGTTTTTCATCACTCCCCTGCGTCCTGATCAGCTCTGGTGCTTTCCCGTATGGCCCTGTGTGATATGCCATGCTGCCCTTCTCTTGGGAACTGTAACAGACTGTCTTTCTAAAGCTAATCATCACCTGATCTGTTGGCTTCACCATACCTGAGAAATAATAAAATACATTTTAAAACCATCTCAACCTTTCAAAGAAGAATTGGACTTCATGGCTTGTGAAAGTTGATGTTGCTTTGACATCTTATTGAACTAACTTGACCAATTGCCTTTTCCTCTTTCCAAAGCATATACTATTGTTATGCAAGTTTATTGATTCCAGTGGTTCTGGGTTTTTTTGTTTGTTTGTTTTTGTGACAGAGACAGAGAGGGACAGATAGGGACAGACAGAAAGGAAGGGAGAGAGATGAGAAACATCAATTCTTCATTGTGGCACCTTAGTTGTTCATTGATTGCTTTCTCATATGTGCCTTGACTGGGGGGGGGGGGGCTACAGCAGAGCAAGTGACCCCTTGCTCAAGCCAGCGACCTTGGGCTTAAGCTTGTGAGCCTTGCTCAAATCAGATGAGACTGCGCTTAAGCAACCTCAGGATTTTGAACCTGGGTCCTCCGCATCCCAGTCTGATGCTCTATTCACTGCACCACTGCCAGATCAGGCCAATTCCAATGATTCTGATAACTTCTCTGTCACTCAGAAAAATAACTAGAATGTCTTCATTCTTTGGTCTGTGAGGAAATGTCCTGTATTCTATGGGCCCTACAATTTTACATTGGTAAGTTATTTTATGGTTAATAAATGTTTCCAAATAAATTTGTTAATTAAAAGCTACACACACATACACACATACAATAAAGACCAGTTGTCCTAAATTATTCCTATCTTGGAGATGAAGGAATTGTGTTTCCAAGAACTTACATGTTTTCCCAGCTTCACACTACTAACAGGTGGTGGAGGTGTTTCATAGTCTATTACCCAGGATATCTGGTATTCATTCATCAACATGTGAATGAGTAAACAAATTTTACTCAAACAAACTAATGCATGATTTCTGGTGTCCAGAAATCTTGTACATTAATAAAATAAAAATTCTTATAGAAACTTGATTTTATAAAAGGCAATAAGTTAAAATTAACCCTGTATCAGTAAAATTGGTCACATTTACAGTTAGAAAGGGACAGGTTAAGCCCATTTCTCCCTTCTACTTTGCATGAAGTTGCAGTGCATCTTCTGGGAATGTACCGGGGAAAACTATTTTCTCTGACTGCTTGCCAATACACATATATATCATAGAATTAAGCTGATTCTGTGCTAATAATTTCTTTAAATTTTTGTATTCATTTTTTATAATTTTATATTTATATTATTTATTTAATTATCTATCTATCTATCATCTATCCATTTTTGCAAAAGCTATAATTTAAAAATTTTTAATGAATTTTTCAAACAGAAAGCACCAAGGCTGCAGTAAAACTCTTATACTCTTAAGAAAAGATAAAAGCTTAGAATTGGAATTAATTTTAGAGATTATATTGTAGAAACATTTCTCACCGCAGATGGATAGCTTGATTGGTTAGAAGGTCATCCTGAGTCACAGAGGTTGCCAGTTTCATCTCCGGTCAAGGCACATACAGAACAGCTCAATGTTCCTGTCTCTCTCTCTCTCTTTTTCTCTCTACTGAAATTAATAAATAAAAACATTTAAAAAATATTTTATCAAAGAAGCCCAATAATATCAGGCAATTTGCCCAAGATATAACAATATTCACTCAGAAATTTGTCATTTTAGCACTAAATTTCTCAATAACATTTTATATACCCTTGAGGATGTTTTTGCTCAGAACTTCTGTGTTCTAATGTATATTGAAGAATTCAAATCCCTAGTATATGTGAGGAAGAAAAATAGTCCCGAGTCATAGTTTCAGGAAAATAATCATGTTCTCTCCTATAGGAGTTAGACCATTTGAGGTTGGCAGTGGGGAGGGAAGAGATGTGATCCAAAGAGTCAAAGTTTGAAGGTAAAAACTTAACGAGAACTTCAGGGACCAGTTATTCTGTACTATCTGTGGAATCTGGTGGGTTTTAAATACTAGCCTGACTGAAATGAGGACACCATCTCAATCTCACATCGTATTTCTATTTAACACAGTTTCTGCAGAAGGAAGATCTCCCAATATCTTTCCTTGATCCCAGAATATTGGCCCTGAGAAGCCAAAATCTTCTCCAAATTTATGAAAATAATTTTAAAACCCTACAGACCATTTGGGCCTTTTAAAATAAAAACTCAAAGGTCTCTGATGTTTGTAAAAGATTCCTTTTATTTATCACTGAAGGCTGGAATTGGTTAAAGCAAATCTGCTTCATTTTTCTTGAATGGAAGGCTCCCAAAAGTCATAGAAGTTCTGAGAAATCAAGCACTGAAATTGTCTTCAGCTTCTGGGCTATTTAAACTGGATTAAATTATGTTTATTAAATCCATATTTATGTTTTTGGCAATTAGTTTTTCACAACTTGATTTTAGAAATCTTGGAATTATTGATATATCAAACTTTCAAAATATAAAAAGTTATTTTTTCATAAACCAATATACCTAATTACTAGTATTATATTTTGAAATGTTTCCATTCCTCATCATCCTAGGATTCCTACATGGCAATTGCATTTATAATGTCATTTATCATCTGGACCCCTCCTTTCAAGCCTTTGGGCAAATGTTTTCATAAACAATTTGCCCCTGACGGTCTCCTTGGAGCCAGGTAGCTCATATTTTATTAGACCAAGAGAAGAAGCACATTCCAGAGTTGAGGATCCTCTGAGGACAAAACTGTAAGTCAAAGTCACCACATCGTATCATTAACAGCTTGATTTAAATGCTATCATAAATCCAAGGTCAAAAAGAACTGTTGATTTTTACCGCCAAATATCCAGTTATAGCTTCTGGGTGTCTTGTAAAATTATTATTGTTTTTAATTTTTAAAATTGAAGTAATTATGAACTATAAAATGTGAAGACAGACAGAATAAATGCAGAGTTTAGTGCTGTAATCAACAAAGGATAGATTGAAATATATCTGACTAAGCTGAACAATCTACACAATTATGATTACAAGACATAAAAAGTAGTCATAAAGAGTAACAGTGGTTGGTGACATGTACACAGCTGATCTGAGCATTTTTAAGTGTCACTTGGAAAGGTGATTGGTAGAGCTGGCTAAAAAGAAAATCGTTCAGAGTTTCTACTCAAGATATTGTAACAAAAACCACCTGAAGTGCAAGTTAAAAACATGGTCATCCCAGTAGGAATGCAAGATAAAATGCACAATACCAGTTAAATCTGAATTTCATATAAATGATGAATAATTGTGTTTCTATAGTTTATCTCAGATAAACAATCAATAATTATATTTTTTACATTTTTTAATTTGCTAATGCTGGCAATACCCAGAGAACAAATCTGAACTTTAAAATCCTGGCCCTATCATTGAAAGCAGTGTCATATTGGTAAGATATTTAAACTTTCTTAATCTTGGTGTCTTTTCTGTAAACTGGAAGTGATGGTTGGTGTGAGGATGAAATTACCTAGTAGGTAAGAGATGACCAAGAAAATGTCTGTAACCAAGTAGGAGTTCAATGAATTTATTTTTTTCTTACTAATTTTCTATGGTTGCCATAACAAATGATCACAATCTGGGTAACTCAAAACAACCAGACGATTACTACCTCGCTGTTCTGCAGGCTAGAAAACCAAAGGTGTCACAAGACTAGGCTCCCTGTGAAGACTCGAGGAAAATATCATATCTTGTCTCTTTCTAGTGTCTGGTGGTTTTCCACAATCCTTGGCTTTCTTTGGTTGTAGCTGTATCACTCTAATCTCAACCTCCCCTGTCTTTGCATGACTACCTTCCCCTTTGTATGTACCTGCATGTGTCTAAACTGTTTTTTCCATATAAGGGCACCAGTCACTGGACACCCACCTTAATCTAGTAGAGCCTCATCTAAACTTGAATACATCTGCAAAGACCTTATTTCTAAATAAGATTTTCTTTACAGGTATCAAGAATTAAGACCTCAATATATCGCTTTGGGAAATGTAGTTTCAAACCTAATAGCGTTTTATTATAACTTGACTAACTGAATCATGGTTTCTCCCCCCACCCCCAAAATGAAGCTACTAACACCTATGTTACAGTGGTTGTGAAACTTAGGAGAGATTTTTCATGTGGCAAAGCCTGCCTTGTGCCTGAAACATCCAACACAGAAAGTTGAGTGGAATTTTCCTTTCAGTTTAGTCATAACCAGCCATTCCACTTTTCAATTTTTATACATTATCTAAATTCAAAAGCCAACTCTCCCACAACTTAAGAAATGTTGTAGAGTTTTTCCAGTTTAGAAGGTCAAGTGTATGTGGAGCATCTGGGTAAACCCAGTCCCTATCACTTACATTCACAGATGAAATTTGATTGAGTAGATGACTAATGTGCACACCAAACCCTTCCCTTTAGCTCATGGGGCCTGTTTGTATTTTCCTTTAGGGAGGGAGAAAGGGAATTCAGGCAAACAGTCATACTATTCTTTGCCTGAGTGACCTACATAAGTGACTTCCTTGGAAAGATGTGGTTAGTTTTCCCTACACACAGAAAGAAAATAAGTGTTTCTGGGCTGAACCAAGACATATTTTCTGAAATTTGGAGAGGAGGACAGGAGTATTAAACACTATTGTGAAATAGAACTACTTAAATTTCTAAAGCAATTTGAGCCTTCCCCCCGGGGAAGAAATGACAACAGAAAAGGTAAGTCTAGGAGATTCCTGGATTCAAAGAATGCTGTTGCCTTTTTTCCAGGTGCAGCCCAAAGTTCATTGTCCTGGCAAAGTTGCCCCACATCCAGAATGATACACATTTAGGAGCAGCAAGGGCAGAAGATTTCTGCTGTTAGGGTCTAAAGGAAGTGTCAGGATGCAGAAAGAAATGAAAGAAGAAAGCCAGAGATGCAGGTGTCTTTAAGATTCTGGTAGAGCAGAGAGCTCTGTGAACTTGGACATCAGAAATCACAGTGAACCCAGGGATCTCAGCAGCAACACTAATGAGTACATGTCGACCATGACCAAATAGGAAACATAAGAGCTCAGTGGAAGTTGATGTGAACAGATGATAAAAAATCAGATGCCCTTTGCCACCATTGCCATGAACTGTTATACTACTGCATGCTCTCCAGAACCTCAGAAGTGGGAAGGAGAAAACTCTTGATTATGACTCTTCAACTCACCAGTTTTAAATCCAGAATTGATAACATTTTGAGCCTGAATAAATCAAGTGATTATTGCTGAGTTTACTAGGTAAATGAGTAGATGGTATTTTATAATATCAGTAAAATGGAGAGACTGAGATAGATATTGCATTTAATACTTTGAGTAGTACAAACATTCATGTACATTCTTGTGCCTCCTGACCATCCAGAATACATCTAGATAACAAAAATTTAGTTTTAAAAATGTGTAAAGCAACATTAAAAAAAGGCAAATATATGTTCTTCTTGTTTCCATAAATTGGTTATCAAACAAACATGATTTTAAGTTAATAAAACTGTAACTGGAACTAATTTCATTTTCTGAAATGAAACTCACTCCTGGAGGTCAGCAAGCATAAAAAAAACCTCACTACTCAAAGGGTTAATTAAGAAAGAATGGCAAAAATTACATTGACTTTTATTTGGAAAATTATAATCAATCAAATGCAAATAAAAGTGACTTCATTCATCTGAAGCACTTGAACTTTTTTCTATTGCTCTCTGTACTTCTGATTTTTTTCTTAAATAAACTAATTTTTTTTTTGCTGTCTTCACACAGAAGTCAAACATGAATGCATCAGAATAATGCTGTCCATCCCTGGATGTATGTGACAGCAGAGACTGGTGTTTTTAACTCCAAATATTAGAGCTCTCTAAAGAATCTGACTGTTTCACTGGAAATTTTTTCTACTATTTTAAATTAAATCTCATTGTTAAAGTGTTAGAATTGGGATCATGTAATACTAATTTAGTTTTATACCCCCAGAAGAGATAGAGAAAGAAGAAAGGAGGAAGGGAAAAGAAGAGAGAAGAGAAGCCAAATATTTGAGGCAATAGATAAAATAACTACATTTATAGACAGTTTGATTGACATTATTTTATACAGTCAACATGAAAGTTAGAAAAGCATCATTAGAGAGTATGAAGTTATTTGGAAATACATAAAAATCTAATTTTCCAACTCAGCAGATCTTAAATTTATCACAACAAAGCAATCATCAAAAGCATAATTTTCTTGAAGTATATGTCCTATCCATAAACATTTATTGATCAACTTCTATGACCCAGGCAGAGAAAGTGCAAGGTGATGAATATTGGCATTAAAGACATGGCCCATGCCCTTGATTCTAGAGAGAGAAATTTCAACAAGAAGGCAATTGTAATGTAAGGTTACAATCACTATGATAGAAGTAAGCACAGAGTACTCTGAGAGTGAAAAGTAAAGTCAAATCAACGAAATAAAGAGAAACATAAGACATATTTTTATTTAGAAAAGAAAGTCTAATATGAATACAAGAGCTGTTTTAGTTTACTTTGAAATTTACTGCATCATAAATAAGGTTTCACCTTAATTCTTTTTTTTTAAATTTTTTAAATAATTTTATTTTTTTAATGGGGTGACATCAATAAATCAGGATACATATATTCAAAGATAACATGTCCAGGTTATCTTGTCATTCAATTATGTTGCATACCCATCACCCAAAGTCAGATTGACCTCTGTCACCTTCTATCTAGTTTTCTTTGTGCCCCTCCCCCTCCCCCTTTCCCTCTCCCTCTCCCCCCTCCCCCCGTAACCACCACACTCTTATCAATGTCTCTTAGTCTCACTTTTATGTCCCACCTACGTATGGAGTAATGCAGTTCCTGGTTTTTTCTGATTTACTTATTTCACTTCGTATAATGTTATCAAGATCCCACCATTTTGCTATAAATGATCCGATGTCATCATTTCTTATGGCTGAGTAGTATTCCATAGTGTATATGTGCCACATCTTCTTTATCCAGTCATCTATTGACGAGCTTTTTGGTTGTTTCCATGTCCTGGCCACTGTGAACAATGCTGCAATAAACATGGGGCTGCATGTGTCTTTACATATCAATGTTTCTGAGTTTTTGGGGTTTATACCCAGTAGAGGGATTGCTGGTTCATAAAGTAGTTCTATTTTTAGTTTTTTGAGGAACCACCATACTTTCTTCCATAATGGTTGTACTACTTTACATTCCCACCAACAGTGTATGAGGGTTCCTTTTTCTCCATAGCCTCTCCGACATTTGCTATTACCTGTCTTGTTAATAATAGCTAATCTAACAGGTGTGAGGTGGTATCTCATTGCAGTTTTGATTTACATTTCTCTAATAACTAAAGAAGATGAGCATCTTTTCATATATCTATTGGCCATTTGTATTTCTTCCTGGGAGAAGTGTCTGTTCATGTCCTCTTCCCATTTTTTTATTGGATTGTTTGTTTGTTTGTTGTTGAGTTTTATGAGTTCTTTGTATATTTTTTCACCTTAATTCTTGACAAATAAAGTATTCAACATTAGTTTTAGGACAATTTTTAGTGATCTTTAGAGTAAAATAAAAATTATGTACAAACAGACATAAAATATGCATTGAATAAGCACAAATTTATGAAGAGGGTGATGGTGATTATCCTTCTACCCCCAGGTCAGTTTCTTGAAGTTTTCTCAGACAGGCAGCCAATAACACTAATCTCTTCATTAGCAGCACCTTGAGGTCTGTTCTGGTGAAAGGTCAAACATTTAAACCCTGCATCTAAATACTGTAATTCATATTCTCCTTGGGTAATCAGTCACACATTCTAGGAAGAACATAGCAAGAAACAAGTGATTCAGATATTTTCACAAAATAGAAACTCTGACTCAAAATAAAAATAGACTTTGACAATACACTTTAAAAAGCAAGGTAACTAAAAAAAGGACAACTCAAATTGATAATGACTGGTTATATACCAATCGGGAAGAAACGCACAGCGATTTGGAACTGTAAGCTTTATGCCACTGCTGAATAACAGAGAAATACAGTAGTTGGATATTCACTTCTTCAAAACGAAGAATATGTAGTAAACTATGAAAGCTATGATATAGTAATTTATAAATGCATGCTTGTACGGCCAGTGGCTGTCACCATGGCCATGCAGGTTCTCATTGGATTCAGGCAGATGGTAGAAGAACTATGGAGCCAGAAAATGGTGGGCCACCTCGTTTATTAAAGTCTCAAAATGGCGGACGAGCAAACAGACAAGGAAGACTGCTTCCCTTTCTCTGTGGACCCACCAACCTCAGCACTCCCCAGCCAAACAGGCTAGGCAGAAATCTCAGGGCTCCCAAACCCCTCAGCACTCTCTCTCTCTCTCTTTCTCTTCTACTGCAAAACAGGCTGGGGAAAAAAACCTCTTCTCCCTCACACAACAGCAAACAACAGCCCCTCCCAAGCAGGAAGGCAATCTGCAATCTGCTGCCCGGAAGGCAAGCACCCAGCAGCCTTCAACAGACTACACACATAGCACTGCCTTGTGCCATTACAAAATACAAGCAAGCAAACCTAAACACACTTGTTTCCCACTTGAAACACATTGGTTTGCCCAACAATGCTTTTCCATTTATTCTTTAAATGATGATAATCAAATGTAGTAATTAGTAATAGTCATACACAAAATATCTTGTTGTAATCTAAGATTCCTTATTGGCAGAGACAACACTACATGATCATGAAATTCCACTTTATTTTACTCTTTTTTTGGACACACAGAAAGGCTGTTTCTGAACCTTCTTGGCTCAGTTCTGGTCAATAGAATGTGGGTAGAAATGATATATCATTCCTTTTAGGCCTGGACATAAATCTACTTTATATGCTCTCCTCCTTCTGTGGCCAATTTAGGGGCCACAAGTTTAACATAACAGTGCCTGAACCTAGAAGAAAATGAGGTCCCTGAGTTAACACTTGGAGGAAGATCACCAAAGAGAACAATTCTACTATATATGATGAGTGAAACATAAACCATCGTAATGCTGAACCAATAAGATGGAGCGGCTTGTTTATTACTAGAGCATAGGTTAGCTTATCTCAACAAATATGCTACCTTTTATAAGAATCTCAAATTAATTTATGTGACTTGAATTTCTCATCCAGATATGAACATTTAATAATGATTCATAAATAACTCTAAATTTTTTCCACTGTTTATTAAAAGTGATTTGAATAAAATGCTTCAAATAACAAGTAAAATGAAAACCAATGAACATTTTTTTCCAGTACCTGGTACAATTCATGATGCAAAGTAAGCATGCAATAAGAGTTTATGAAAGAATAAAAATATTATTTTATAAAAGTTCATAAGATTTTTTTGCTTCTAAAAATAGATAAGGAAAAACAATCTGATCAAATAAAATAGAAAATTAGGAAGAGAAAAAATATATGATAAAAATAGAAAAAATATCTCCTACTCATTTGGGAAAAAATGTTCAACTCACTCAAAAAAGTGGAAAAAATACATTGAGATACTATTTCTCACCATAAGCAAAAAATTAAAAATATAAAGCTTCACAACATGCTTTGTTGAGGAAGTGGTGAAAATACAGTACTCTTACACATTGTTCAGGAGAATGCAGATGATACAATCAACATAAGGGAAAATTTGGAAAACCTAGAAAATTACATATTCATTTACCTCTTGACTTAGTGACTGCACTTCCAGAAATCTACCTCAGAGATATGCTACTAAGAGCATGTACCTGATCTGTATAAGTCAAGTCAAAGAATAGCTATTTGTAATTTTAAGAACAGGACACAACCCAGGTGTCTACAGGGGATTAGTTGGATAAATGTTAATATACATGCATTCAAAGGACAAAAGGCAAAACAGAAAAAGAGCTGTATAGTTTTCTATTGTTCAGTTAAAAAGATACATGTTTACTAATATTAAAAATAAAAATAGACAATGGAAAGTTAAAATGTCGTATTTGTGTAACATTGACTTTTTGAAAATTCAAGCTATGATATCTTAATTATTTTTACTGTCATTTAAGAGGGGAGCAGTTAATAATCTTTAAGACTATGTTCTGGATGTTTGAGGAGACATAAGTATTTAGGAAATTCTCTAGTAATTGAGAAAGTTCCATTTATCAGTTCTTCAAGTTCTGATCTATGAATTTTGGGTTAATTTATAAGAATGAACACTGTGCTGTAGTTTATTTATAGCCTACATTTTAATAATTTTTTTTTTTTTATAGAGACAGAGAGAGAGTCAGAGAGAAGGATAGACAGGGGCAGACAGATGGGAACAAAGAGAGATGAGAAGCATCAATCATTAGGTTTTAGTTGAGCATTGCAACACCTTAGTTGTTCATTGATTGCTTTCTCATTATGTGCCTTGACCGCGGGCCTTCAGCAGACTGAGTAACCCCTTGCTCGAGCCAGTGACCTTGGGTTCAAGCTGGTGAGCTTTTGCTCAAACCAGTTGAGCCCGCACTCAAGCTGGTGACCTCAGGGTCTCAAACCTGGGTCCTCTGCATCCCAGTCCGACGCTTTATCCACTGCGCCATCATCGGGTCAGGCTATAGCCTACATTTTAGATAGATGCATGATTGATCTAAATGTCAAGCTTAGAGAAATATGTGATAAGAAATATTTTATACAAACTCATAATAAATCACACTATAGTATTATTTATTCATTAGATTATCTTTTGTATCTAAATATAAAAATAACAAGACTTAAAAGTAAATGAAATATTAATTACTTTAACAATAAAATTTTCAAAAATGTTGCTTATAAGGGATGAAATGGAAAAGGTTGAAGGGAGAAAATATAATAAACAGATTTTTTTAAATTATAGCTTTTCTTGACTTGAGATTATAGATATATTTCAGCTACTTACAAAATTAAATTAAAAATCCCCATAAAAATAAACATCTAAATTAAAAATCGAACTGCCTTATGACCCAGCTATCCCACTTTTAGGAATATATCCTAAGAACACCATAGAACTATTCCAAAAGGAGAAATGCACCCCCATGTTTATGGCAGCATTGTTCACAATAGCGAAGATTGGAAACAGCCCAGTGTCCGTTAGAGGACGAGTGGATTAAAAAGCTTAGGTACATATTATACTATGGAATACTACTCAGCCATAAGAAATGATGACATCGCATCATTTACAACAACATAAATGGACCTTGATAACATTATATGAGTGAAATAAGTAAATCAGAAAAAAACTAAGAACTATATGGCCCTGGCTGGTTGGCTCAGTGGTAGAGCGTCGGCCTGGCCTGCAGAAGTTCTGGGTTTGATTCCCGGCCAGGGCACACAGGTGAAGCGCCCATCTGCTTCTCCACCCCTCCCCCTCTCCTTCCTCTCTGTCTCTCTTTTCTCCTCCTGCAGCGAGGCTCTATTGGAGCAAAGATGGCCCGGGTGCTGGGGATGGCTCCTTGGCCTCTACCCCAGGCGCTAGAGTGGCTCTGGTCGCAACAGAGCGACGCCCCGGAGGGGCAGAGCATCGCCCCCTGGTGGGCAGAGCGTCGCCCCCTGGTGGGCGTGCCGGGTGGATCCCGGTCAGGCGCATGCGGGAGTCTGTCTGACTGTCTATCCCCGTTTCCAGCTTTGGAGAAATGGACAAGAATGTGATGGTAATGGGGAGGGGGTGGGGTGCGGGGGTGGGGAGGGGGTGAGGAAGGAGACAGGGGGGTTGGGGGAGGGGAGGGGCACAAAGAAAACCAGATAGAAGGTGATGGAAGACAATTTGACTTTGGGTGAGGGGTATGCAACATAATCAAATGTCAAAATAATCTGGAGATATTTTCTCTGAACATATGTACCCTGATTTATAATGTCACTGCATTAAAATTAATAAAAAAATAAACATCTAAAAATGAACCTAAATATGTATTTAGTCAATTTTATAATCACATAATAATATTCTCAGAGATTTTTTTTTTTTTTTTTTGTATTTTTCTGAAGCTGGAAACGGGGAGAGACAGTCAGGCAGACTCCCGCATGCACCTGACTGGGATCCACCCAGCACACCCACCAGGGGCGACGCTCTGCCCACCAGGGGGCGATGCTCTGCCCCTCCAGGTGGTCGCTCTGCCGAGAACAGAGCCACTCTAGCGCCTGGGGCAGAGGCCAAGGAGCCATCCCCAGCACCCGGGCCATCTTTGCTCCAATGGAGCCTTGGCTGCGGGAGGGGAAGAGAGAGACAGAGAGGAAGGGGGGGGGTGGAGAGGCAAATGGGCGCCTCTCCTATGTGCCCTGGCCGGGAATCGAACCCGGGTCCCCCGCATGCCAGGCCGACTCTCTACCACTGAGCCAACCGGCCAGGGCTATTCTCAGAGATTTTAAAGTACAGTGTGTCCATAATGTCATTATGCACTTTTGACCGGTTACAGGAAAGCAACAAAAGACAATAGAAATGTGAAATCTGCACCAAATAAAAGGAAAACCCTCCCAGTTTCTGGTAGGATGATGTGGCAGCATGTGCACATGCGCAGATGATGATGTAACACTGTGTATACAGTGGAGCAGCCCATTGCCATGCCAGTCGAGATGTGGATGGTACAGAGGAAAGTTCAGTGTGTTCTGTGGCTCGCTAAATTCGAATCCGTGACCAAAGTGCAACGTGAATATCGGCGCGTTTATAATGAAGTGCCACCACAAAGGAATAACATTACTCGGTGGGATAAGCAGTTGAAGGAAACCGGCAGTTTGGTAGAGAGACCCCATTCTGGTAGACCATCAGTCAGTGATGAGTCTGTAGAGGCTATACGGGATAGCTACCTAAGGAGCCCTAAAAAATCTGTGCGTGAGCCCACATCAAACTGCACTGAATAGGTATGAAACTGGAAGAGTTTTCGTTTTATTTGGTGCAGATTTCACATTTCTATCGTCTTTTGTTGCTTTTCTTTGACCGGTCAAAAGTGCACCATGACTTTACGGACACACTGTATAATAATTTGACTATACACTTTTAATGATATATATCCATAGGATAAAACAGCTTAAATAATAGTTTTAAAAGGCGAAAGATTTATACGATCTGAAGAGAAACCAGAGCATAAATAATAGTTTTAATTATGGACTCCAAATCTCATTTTCTTACTAAAATAATTAGTGCTCCTTGAGATAATGGTTAGACTACTGGGCTTTAAGTGCAGTTTCTACCTCCTTATTAATCATGTCAGGTCAAGTACACTACTTAGCTTTCCTATGCTAAGTAAATTAGGGCTAAAATAGTCCCATTCTCTAGGATACTACTTAAGGTTAAGCTAATTATTATGTGATATGTTTGTGGAAATAAGGCCTGACAGTTGGCAGATTGTCAATTATTGTATAATCTTCTTTTTATTCTCCTTCAGTTCCCTTAAAATGTAACTTACCAGGAATGTACAGGGTACACTGACTTACGTATACTTGACTCTTCAGCCAGAGAAAGGCTTTGGTGGAGCACCCCTCAATTCAAGGATAGTTAGGCTAGCTCTCAGAGTAGACCCACATAGAGATTAGCATTGAACACCTGTTTCATGTTCAACCTTTATTATTTTATTTGAAAGTCAAAATATCCATGTAAGGTAATTATTAAAATATCTTTTTCACCTGGAAGAAAACCAAGGCCCAGATAAAAGTTGAAAACTTGTCTTTATTTGGGATTAGTAGGTGACAGAGCCAAAATTCAAGTTAAGCCTGTCTTAACACTGAGCTCTTTCCACAACATCACTGTCTTTCCAGGAAGGCCTCCCATGCCTTGTTGAGTGTTGTCTGAAGTCCCACTATTACAGATTTATTCCTATGGTTTACCTCTTTTTCTCTGTTAAATGCAGATGTCTTTGCAATAACTCTCTTTGCAATGTCATGGCTCTCTTGGACACAGAGTTAAAGACGTATTTATATTTGGAAAATTTACACTTTCATTTTATATCATAATTTGTGTTCTCTGGAACATTCTCAGAATCAATAAGTCATCTTTTTTTTTTTTCCAAAAAATCTTTAAGCTTGACATAGAATTTGAACAAGAAAAAGCTCTTTTTGTAATGTCTGGTAGGAGAAAGAGTATAGAACTCTTCCCCTATAAGAACTGCACCATGCTCAACAGCTATGGAGAAAGGGTTCTGCAGCAAATGAAAGTCAACTGGATCACGCTCTTTAATTTCATAGTACTTTATTTTATTATTTTTTTAGTACTTTATTTTTGTATCTTCTCTGCCTTTTCTGAAATACCATTTTAGATGTGAGATAGTCTAAGACACTTATTACAGACTCTTGTATGTTTCCAAATGTGACTAGTAAAAAATGGAATTCATGGGGTTAGTTGTAAAATTAAATCCACTTTTAACATAATTAGTCAAAAAATTAGCAAGATAGTTCGGAGCATTCTAAGATGCAGACAAATTTTGCCATCTTCTGTTCCTAATTTTACTCTCAGGAAAATCAGCTGTGATAAGCTGATTCATATTTTCTTAATTATATAAATATAATTTTCTCATACAAGAACTATGCATGTGATAAAATGTAAAAATGGATGAAAGAGAAAAGAAAAATGAATTAAATACAAAAGAAGGAAATGCCATGAATATGTGGTTACCACATGGTACATATTTCTAGAAATTATTTTTGTATGCTTGGAAATGGCTATCTCATATGAATCACTTATTATTCTAAGAACATTTGGCATAATTGAAAAGAAATAAGTGAGGTTCGTATGAGTTATACATATTTGCTAAGAAAAATTAATGGTTTTGTTTATAAACACATCAATTAAATTTAATACAAACTAAGAACTCCATCCCAGAACCAAATTTATATTTTTCCACAATTAATATTTTATATGTATTCTAAGTTATATTATTCTAACTTCATAAGAAAAAATGAATAAGCCCTGGCCAGTTGGCTCAGCGGTAGAGCGTCGGCCTAGCGTGCGGAGGACCCGGGTTCGATTCCTGGCCAGGGCACACAGGAGAAGCACCCATTTGCTTCTCCACCCCTCCACCGCGCTTTCCTCTCTGTCTCTCTCTTCCCCTCCCGCAGCCAAGGCTCCATTGGAGCAAAAGATGGCCCGGGCGCTGGGGATGGCTCTGTGGCCTCTGCCTCAGGCGCTAGAGTGGCTCTGGTCGCAACATGGCGACGCCCAGGATGGGCAGAGCATCGCCCCCTGGTGGGCAGAGCGTCGCCCCATGGTGGGCGTGCCAGGTGGATCCCGGTCGGGCGCATGCGGGAGTCTGTCTGACTGTCTCTCCCTGTTTCCAGCTTCAGAAAAATGAAAAAAACAAAAAAACAAAACAAAACAAAAAAAAAAGAAAAAATGAATAAATAAAACACTGTGGCTATATAAATATCTAAAATTAACTTCTATGTATGTATGTAAATTTAAACAATTTGTCAGTTAAGAAGTTTATTTTCAAAGTCTTAATGTTAATAGATATTGACAGGTACAAAAGGCTTAAAACAAAAGTATTAAGTTTGAAAAATCTTTCTGAAGGAAACTGAAATAGATAAACTTTCAAACTGTTAATTTTTCTGTAACCAACTTCACTAAAAGTCCAATTTGACTAACAGAAACAAAGGGAAGAATATATATCATCATTATCCACTTATACATTTTAGAAAAGTTGCCCATGCAGCTACCACCCCCCCCCCCCACAAAGAAATTACTTAATATAATGTTGAAAAATACATTTCAAATAAAATCTTTAAAATAGTCAAAATCATGTCTGGTTTCTTGCAGTTTTAGGGGCTTAAAAATTCCAGGACTTTCCAATTTCCTTCTAGATTAGTTTTATGATCTCTGGATCAGTTTTCAATAAGGGAATTGAGGAAATTCTTGATTTTACTTACAGGTTAAACTATTCTCTGCAGAAATCAGTTAGGAAATAATTTATTTCAGTAGTATGGTATTTCTAGAGTCCTTACATACTCTAACCGTAGTCTTCAATAATTAGATGATACACAACACAGAAATATAATTTGGTTAAGAGCCTGTAAGAAGATACATAGTTTCTTTTTTTTCTTTTTTCTTTTTTTCTACTGTAGATAAAAATACCAATTCATGGAAAAGTAATGTTTGAATTTACAGTTTAATTGAGGTGAGGGTGCAATGGGATGGCATGACATTTAGCTTTGGAGGGTCTGGAATTCTCATCTGAACTGAATTGTTCCTCAAGTCACAAGGTTCTCCCCGAGAAACTAGATTCATCTGTGTTTACAACCCTTGGACTAGCATTTCATTTCTAGTGTTCCAGGTCGTTTTAATGCTGGTACCTCTACCCTGATTTGTAGGAATTCAATAACTCTTGCTACTCCCTGAGGCCCTGGAGCCAACGATAAGGAGTTTCAGCAGAGCCTGCTCCCTCCTGGGAACACAAGTCTAATACAATCTGGTCCATCTTTTCCATTATATTCTCTTCCACCTTGGAGTCATGAACTCAGTTTATGCAACATGGTAACAATTTTCCATCTACTTTCCAGCGTTTCCTTAATTTTTCCTGTCTTTGCCCTAAGATAAATAATTCCATCATTTTGGGAGTCAGTTTTGATCCTGCAAAAAAGCACCTGAGGCAGAGGCCATAGAGCCATCATCAGCGCCAGGGCCAACTTTGCTCCAATGGAGCCTTGGCTGCAGGAAGGGAAGAGATAGACAGAGAGGAAGGAGAGGGGGAAGGGTGGAGAAGCAGGTGGGCGCTTTTCCTGTGTGTTCTGGCCAGAAATCAAACCCGGGACATCCACACACCGGACAGACGCTCTACCACTAAGCCAACAGGCCAGGGTAGTGATCCTGCAAGATTTTATTAGACTCGGTGAAACTTGGCTGTAATGTTTATATTTATACTAAACTCTAATTAAGACTATTAAATTATCAAGCCAGTTTAGGCTGGACCAAAGTGACCCTTAAACAATGATGACAGGCCATTTCAGTGATCCTAAAGCCCTGGCAGAAACTGAGTAAGGATGCAGCTGCTCAAACAGCGCATTTAAAGGGTATCAGGGAACTTTGTGTACTGTGAGAGGAGAGGTTCCATTCAGGATCAGCTCCTGCCTGTGGTCTTCCAAATTATCAATATCCAAGGCCTCAAATGTGTCCATCTCCTGTCACACTTCACCCTGTACCAATAAACTCTATTCATCACTCTTCTGCAAGATCTTATTTCTGTTTCATCATTGTATCTATTCTTTTATCACATTTCTTCTTCTTCACTTATACCTCGATGTGGGTGGAATGCAGAGCGCATACCTAACAGCTGTGGCTGATGCAATGCTTTGAGAATACTCCAGCTCCCAGAACCCTCCTGGGCATACCCAGGAAGGAAGCTCGCCGCTATAAGGAAGTGACTTAGCGCCAGCCACGCAGCTCCCTGATCTTTTCAGCCATTAGCTATGAAGGACACGCTGTAACATCCTATTGGCTGAACCCATATATATAAGCTAGCTTACTTCCTGAATAAAGTGGATCTGCGTCACTGAACCTGGTCCCCAGAGCTGGGTTTTTGCGTCTCCGTTGTCCTCACTCCCTGCAGGACTTATCCATAACTGGCAACAAACATCGGGCAGGGACCTAACCGGCATCCAAGGGACAGGTGAGTGA
This sequence comes from Saccopteryx leptura, assembly GCF_036850995.1. Classification (NCBI taxonomy): domain Eukaryota; kingdom Metazoa; phylum Chordata; class Mammalia; order Chiroptera; family Emballonuridae; genus Saccopteryx; species Saccopteryx leptura. The sequence continues at coordinate 350,273,500 of NC_089503.1, forward strand.
CCTTCTGCAATGGGAAACCTTCTCCCCCACTCTCAAGCCCCACAGGTTCGAGCCCTGCATGCCCTATTGCAGAGTAGGCGAGTTGAAGTTTGTGAAAAGGATCTCTGTACTTACTGGGAGATTGTCTCTGGTCTCAATCCCTGGATTGAGGATGGGCCCCTCTGGGACCCAGATAGTTGGGCCAGAGCTTTCTGATGTGTTTGTTTGGCCGAGGTGCATGGGCGGGCAACCTTCCCTCTCAGCCTCACTCCTGCCTTATTGGCAATACATGCCTGCCTGACCCGTGCTCCTGCTGGGGACCCTCCACCAGTCCCTAAGGTCCTACAGGCTACTCCTCTTTCAGAGGAACCCCTACCTCCCTATTTGCCTTCCCCTGTAGAGGAAGAAAAGGGTTGGGCCACCAAGTATGATGGACTTGCAGCCGAGCATGCAGAAACGAAACTAGATACATTAGAAACTGCACCATCAGCTCTGCCACCCGAAAAAGTTGCTACTTCTGCATTCCCTGCCAGGGCTCAATGCCCCACTCCAGCCTCTCAGACTCCATTTTCTCCAACACATGTTCCTGCTGCAGACCCATGGGCCAGCCTGTATGCCCCCATGTGCTTTTTTTTTCTTTCTGTCTGTCTGTCTTGTCTATTTTTCTGTATCTCTCGCCCTCTCTCCCCCACCCCTCTCTCTGAAATGATGCTGGAAGGACCCAACCACGGCACAGTGGCGGGGACCACACCCGCTTTTAACACAAGGGAGAGGTTATGCTTATGTTTTTCAGCCAATTTGAGTTCCAGGAACCCCCAACCTGCTTGACAGGGTTTCTTGGGCACCCACTAAGTGGTTCAGTCTTCACCCGTCCAAAGCCACAGCCCTGGCCTTCTGCACACCGACTACGCCTGAGGGGAGGAGGTCCTCAGCGCTCCAGAAGACCTCACGGCTGGCATGCATGCCCCATCACCTGGGGGGATGTGGAGGCTTTGGCGGGGCGGGTGCAGAGAACTGCCCCTGACGGGCCCCCAGGCCCTGGTGCTCTGTTCTTGCTTATGTGTGCTGTAGTAACCGCTGACTGCCAGGCACAGGCGGCAGCAGCCCAGGGCTTGAGCCTGGTAGCGTGAGCAGGTGTTTTCAGTTCATCTTTGGAGTATGAGGAGAATTGGGCCGGAGTCGCGATTCACAGACTCCAGAAGGTAAACAGTGGCAGCTGCGGTGGGAGGATGAATGGAAGCCAGGCTTGCATCACCGAGTGGCTGCTGGAACAGCAAGCAAGGAGTGCCTGCTAAGCTGCTGGTGGGTTTGCTGACATTTTGGGACATAGGAGTAAATGCCATCATGCTCTCCAGAGCATATATGGAAATGCTGACTGCCATTGCCACATGCTCCTCTTTGGGACAGTGTAAGACCTGCCAGGATGGCAGGGATGAGGGGGGTAGCTGAGGCCTCATGTGTGTGGACTGATTTCCTGGATATGACCTGAGTGAACACTGGCTCCTTTGTTGGATGGACTTATGGATTTTGGACAATGTGAAATACCCTGATGGGTGTGGGGGATGGCTTTGCTGGAGGCCCTTCTCCTGCCCCGGGAAGCTTTTCCCATGGCTAGAAAGAAGTTCTAGGACATTTTGTGCTTTTGGTAAAGTGCTCAGATGTACCTTTGTTATTGTTGAAATTGTATGATTTGTCATATTGTTGTAGTTTGTGTAATGTGCCTTGCAACCATATGCAGTATGCAGCCCACAGCAAGCCATTCGTTCTGTGTTTGGATGCTGGGACCTTTGTGGGAAGGGGACGTGCATGGACCTACATCCATTTTTTATAATCAAAAAGGAACTGTGTTTAACAGCACCTAGAAGGTCTCTGTAACACAATGGGAGGGAAGTGACATCCTGACCTCTAGGAGGAATCCCCTGTTTAAGACCCCGTTCTATTTTCTAACTAGTCAAACATTACAGAAGCTTACCTCATTGTTTAATCCAGCTAATCTATTAGCATATAGTATAAGAGGTATTATAGTTGTTTTAGTTCTACTAGGGTTCCATTGCATAATGTGTAGCATTCAGAAGCTACAACAACAGCAAGCTGTCATTCATCGAGTCCAATTGGCCTTAATTAAAAGAGAAGGGGGAGATGTGGGTGGAGTGCAGAGTGCATTCCTAGCAGCTGTGACTGATGCAATGTTGTGAGAATACTCCAGTTCCCAGAAGCCTCCTGGGCACACCCAGGAAGGAAGCTCACCCACTATAAGGAAGTGACTTAGCGCCAACCACGCAGCTCCCTGATCTTTTTAGCCATTGGCTATGAAGGACACACTGTAACATCCTATTGGCTGAACCCATGTATATAAGCTAGTTAACTTCCTGACTAAAGTGGATCTGTGTCACTGAACCTGGTCCCTGGAGTTGGGTCTTTGCGTCTCCATTGGCCTCACCCCCAGCAGGACTTGTCCACACCTTGAACATTCTGCTTGTCTCCTCCCTTTCCCAACACAAAGTGTCTTAGATCAGGTCCCTGAGCGTTCACTTTGAGATGGCGATTTGCATGCAGGAGGTTTCCTAGACAGGCTTGTCTGGAACAACACGTACAAAGAAAGAAGCAAGATTGAGCCAAGGGAGAAGTTGAAATTTAATGCAGTTGCAAGAGCAGTTTCAGCAACGTTTCAGGGAGCTCTGGAGTGGGCATTGCCTTCGGTATGGTCCCACTGAAGAAAGAAGGTGTGTGTTTGCTGTTCAGTCCATCCCCCACATGGGTGTGAGTGGCAGGATGGTTCCAACCTTTACCTTTGAGGCAAGCAGCCTGCTTCCACCATGGTCAATGCAGAGAAGGGACTCAGCTTCCCATATACTATTTTTTGAAGATGAATTACTAAACATAACCCACACCTGAGATTACGTTCCCCCTCTTGGAAGGGTGAGTATCTGCTTATATTACTTAGTATTCTTTCATATGAAAGATTTGTCCCTTTACCATCATTTGTTTATTTACTCAGTTATTTATATCAGTGTGGACTCATGACTATTTATTTTATACTTTGGGATGTAATATTGTATTACTGTTTATTTGGTTGCTCAATGTCTTCCTTTTTTGGCCATTGAAGCTCTTTCCAATTGTTCCTGCATCCTTTTTTCCAGCCTCCATTATTTTGGATTTTTAGCAGTTCCTTACTTTTAGGCACTATGAGATGATTCTGGCTCATCATACATATGCTCTACCCAGCTTTAGACTCAGGCATTTCTCCAAGGATTCTTGTTCCTTCCCCCTCCTTCCCTCCTTCCCTCCCTCTTTTCTTCCTTCCTTCCTTCCTTCCTTCCTTCCTTCCTTCCTTCCTTCCTTCCTTCCTTCCTTCCCTCCCTCCCTCCCTCCCTCCCTCCCTCCCTCCCTCCCTCCCTCCTTTCTTTCTTTCTTTCTTTCTTTCTTTCTTTCTTTCTTTCTTTCTTTCTTTCTTTCTCTTTTTTTAAAGTGAGAAGTGGGAAAACAGAGAGAGAGACTCCCACATGCTCCCCAACTGGAATCTACCCAGCAACCCCTGTCTGGATTCGATGCTCTGCTCATCTGGGGCCATGCTTACAACTGAGCTATTTTTAGCACCTGAAGCAGAGGCTTTTATGGAAGCCATCCTCAGCACCCAGGGCCAACATATTAGAATCAATAGAGGCATAGGTGTGGGAGGGGAAGAGAGAGAGAGAGAGAAAGAGGAAGAGAGAGATAAGAGGTAGGGTAGGGGAGGAGAAGCAGATGGTTGCTTCTCCTGTGTGCCCTGATCAGGATTCAAACCCAGGACATCCGCACACTGTGTGGATGGATGCTCTACCACTGAACCAGTCAGCTAGGGCTCTTGTTTCTTTCTAAATAATACTTAAAAGTAAAGGTCTGAGTGCTAAGTGCTTATTGCTAAGTGTTCTTTTTCTTTTTGGGTTTTTATTATTTATTATAGTACTTCATTAACATGAAATAATTTAATTCAGAATAATATTTGTGTTTAAATCATATTGAAACTGTGTTACTGAACTTCTCAGGCCAAAGATCAAACTAAGTTCCTTCTGTATAGTGTCATTTGTGTCAATAAAACAAGACTGAGTTTGGTAAAGCAATGTAGAAAGTTCATTATTCGATCAATGGAAGGGAGTATGCTCACACTCCAGTGACTCCTCTTCCTTGACCGAGGAGGAGTCTTTAGTATTTATAGGCTGTGGCATGATTTTTAAGAAATTGTATATATTAAAATTCACTTGGGGGATGTTTAGCTCTATAGGTGGTACTGTAGTATCACCATTCTAAGCTTTTCAGTAGTCAGAGCAAGAAAATATATGTATGTATAACAACCTATGAGTACACACATATCTATACTTATTTTTGTATTTATTTGTCTGCATATACATTAAGCTAACAGCTTAATGTTCCACAGGGTTCATTTTAACCTGCCTCCCACCTTGTTCATAGGTTATTTCTTCTCCCATGGTGAGACCTGTTTGCCGTTATCTACCATCCTTGTATCTGTCCGACCCCAGCATACCTCTAAAGTGGGGTCAGAATTTTTAACACAAACCTCAGTAAGAAACAAACTTGCCAATTAGAGTGCATTATTATTATTATTATTTTTTGCATTTTTTTGCATTTTTCTGAAGCTGGAAACAGGGAGAGACAGTCAGACAGACTCCCGCATGCGCCCGACCGGGATCCACCCGGCACACCCACCAGGGGCGACGCTCTGCCCACCAGGGGGCGATGCTCTGCCCATCCTGGGCGTCGCCATGTTGTGACCAGAGCCACTCTAGCGCCTGAGGCAGAGGCCACAGAGCCATCCCCAGCACCCGGGCCACTTTTGCTCCAATGGAGCCTTGGCTGCGGGAGGGGAAGAGAGAGACAGAGAGGAAGGTGCGGCAGAGGGGTGGAGAAGCAAATGGGCGCTTCTCCTGTGTGCCCTGGCCGGGAATCGAACCCGGGTCCTCCGCACGCTAGGCTGACGCTCTACCGCTGAGCCAACCGGCCAGGGCTGCATTATTTATATATACATTTCTTTTTGTCTTTCTCTTTACAGTTTCCAGTCAAAATAATTTTACCCAAAGTTACTGGTCCGCTCCTTTCTTCCCCACTTCCTTCAGTGAGGTAATACATTACATTAAATATTATACATACAATTAAGTTCATTTGTCACAATCTGAACTCCATCCTGAAAGCCCCAATGTTCTGAATGATTTTTAAATTTCATACATTAAAATTTATTTTGGGGGGGCTGTATAGCTTTAGGAGATTTGACAAATGTATACAGGCACATCCTACTACTCCAACACCACACAGGGCAGGTTTATCTCCAGCTATTCAAAAGCCAGCTGCTATTGAGGCATCAAGTCATGGACTAGTTGGTGCACACATGTGGAGCTTGTAATTGCCAAGGTCTTCTGAGACATGATTCAATGTGAAGAAATTTTACTAAGGGAAAATGCTTTTATTCAAAGAAATAAAGATGGAGCTGGAAAAGGCCAGGAAAGATAGGAAGCCAAGATGCAAATTGACCCCAAGTGAAGGAGAAGGTAAAGAAGATGGAGTGGAGACCTCTGAGATTTTGATGCAGTGTAAAGAAGGTCTGGCAAAGCCATCCCGATCCCCTGAGCCCGGGCTGGCTACAAAGGAGTCCCATGTTTCCCAGGCAGAGGTCCCATGTGTCTCAGTCACTGGTGAGGAGGGATGCACAGGCCGTGATGCCTTCTGTCTGCATTTCTTCTCACCTTTCTCTTCTTCTGTGGCTTAGCATGCTGTCATTGAGGAGGACACAAGGAATTGACAAGAGAAAATCTCACAAATAAGCAAATGTCTCAGAGAAAAGCACATAAGTATATTTATATGTGTCCATTTATTATATTTATATATATCTACATATGTATGTTAATTTTATATAGTCATTAAAAGTTCAGTTAAAAATAATGAAGTAAGTTTAAAATAAAAGGCAGCATGGAGAGCTTTAGTAATAGTGACATAAATTTGCACTCATTTTGATAGGAATATTTTGAATTTCTTGGAATCTTGCATTAATCTTTCACTGAAGAAATAATGCGCCCAGTTTTCAATAAGTCTCTGTATACTGATTTAAATTAATTAGATATAGATATCTACTTATATCTAACTTGGGAGACTCTATCATTATTCCTAAAGAAAGGTATTCCTGGCTTGAGAGGGAAAGTATTCTAGCATCATTTTGGATATACATAAGAGTAAAAATAAAGAATATTTTTTTTCCATAAAAGCTCAGTGTAGATATGAACACCACAGTGTGGCCTTGAGTCCTTGGATTCCAAATGTATGGTATCCATAATTGCTACACTCTCAAACAACCCTGGCTGCACCAGGAAACTGAAAAATAAGTTAAATCAATTTGCCTCAATGCAAAGGAAACTAAAAGCAAATTTTTGGAAACATGAGAAAAAGAAAATAAATAATAATTATTACTGATGTCAGATGTCTACCCCCGTCCTTAGAGGAAGGGGCAGGGTTATTGGGGAAACAGAATGTTCAAGTAGAAATTGTGCTGCAAATAAAAATATCAGGAGAAGAATGGCTGCAAATAAAAATATGAGAAGAATGGCAGGAAAATAAGGGGGGTAATAAAGAAGAGAAAGCAGAGAACAATTTTATTTTCAGAACACTATTTTTAATGTACATTGGCTTTATTGAGGAATTAAGAATTTTCTAGAGGTAATGAAGAACACCTTGAGATTTAATATCAGTAGGGAAAATAAAGATAAAGAACACAATGACGTGTAACTCTAACTTAAGTTTTCTGATTTTATTACTGAAGAGCTGAGGGTTTATACATTTTACACAAAGAGTTTTGAAATGAATTATCCAATTAGTAGCTTCCTTTTTTGTCCCACCTGCACACAATAGCAGTCTTTGGCTTTGCACTTACATTCCATCACACTCACATTCTGGAATGAATGAGCCACGTCAGTTCAAGCCTCATTGACTGAAAGTCTTTCATCCTTCAAAATAAAATAGGGCATAACTCTCAGTTCCTCATCATAAATCCAAAACTTCATTTTTTCTGGCAGTCACAAACATCAGTATTAATTGCTATGCCAAGAGCAAAAGTTTCCAGTAATATGAATGAAACCTACTAAATTTTGCTGCTCCTTTTCTTTAAATTTTTTTAATGTCTCAAAAAGACTGGACAGGATTAAAGATCTGTATGTTAATGAGATTTCCATATTTGTGTCATTCTACCTACAAGAAAAATAGATGCTAGAATATTTAATAGACATCTATTTTATAAAAACATATTAAAAATATAAAAGAAATATAATATAAATATAAATTAAGTAAAGCTCAACTTTATGAATTGAATCTAAATTTTTGGAGTTTATATGAATTTTGAGAGAAAGAACATATAAATTTTAAATATAGCAATGACAAGCATAAAATAAACATTCTGAGGATTTAGGAATACTAATTAATTTCTTTAAATTTTATGTTATTTTGTTTGTTTTCTGTCAACAATAAATATTTTCTATCTTAAATATTTTAATAACTACAAATATCAGTATTGATTAACATGGCTCAAGTAACTCTGTAAACACATAAAATATTCTCCAGTTAATTGAATGAAGGTTTTGCATCCAGAAATTATAGGAGAGATTTCAAATGATGGCTAGATTTGCATCTTCCACTGATACTTTCCCTTCTCCTCCTCCTCCTCCTCCTCCTCCTCATTATCATCATCATCATAAATCCAAAACTTCCTCTTCTTCTTTTATTATTATTATTAAGTGAGAGGTGGGGAGGCAGAGACAGACTCCTCAAGTGCCCAGACTGGGGTCTCTCCAGCAAGCCCCCTACCAGGCGATACTGTGTATGTCTGGGCCACTGCACTTTTGCTCTGCAACTGAGCTATTTTAGCTCCTGAGGCGAGGCCATGGAGTCATCCTCAGTGCCTGGGGCCAGCTTTGCTCAAACCATTCTGTCCATGGGTGGGGGAGGGGTGGAGAAGCAGATGGTCACTTCTTCTGTGTGCCCTGACTGGGAATGAAACTGGGGACTTCCACACGCCAGGCCAACACTCTACCACTGAGCCAACTAGCCAGGGTCAATACTTTCTCTTCAATGAAACTTTTAATTTTTAGGGTTGTAAGATTGTTTCACTACCACCTGTCTGATTTTTGTATGTGAATATAAATTATCTCAGAGTTTCCCATTGTTTTAGTAAAGAGATGACCAAATGGAAGGACAGAAATGTAATATGAATAAAATCATGGATAAATGAGGGTAAAGAGATTATGTCATCTGTTACCTATGGATGACGGAGATTGGTTTGGCTGATAAAATTTACTAGGCAATTTTCCTTCCTCCCCCCTCTCTACAGATATGTCCTTCTAAAATCTGAGCAGTTAAAGGGTATGAATCTTTCAATAATAAAGGAGTCAGACTTTGGTCAGGGGAATAAAAGTAACTGGTATACTCTACTATAACCAGTCTTCTGACTGCAATTTGTTATAAGCATAATTTGATTATGTTAATAGTTCTTACGTATTTTAGAAGATTTGGGATTGATTAATTCTAAATTGAAGCTTTATTCTGAATTTTAAAATTGAAATGGTATTTGATTTATGTGTTTTTGTTTTCAAATAATTATCCTATTTAAAAAATTTTTTCTTCAGCACATACCAGTCATCATTTATTCTACTTCATGACAAGAAGATTTATATACAGATATAAACCAAACAGATAAACAGATGAAACATTATTATTTCATCTTAAATAAGTTTGGGACCTGAATAGAGGCATCCATTGCCAATCAAATTTTACTTTTTCCAATTGCTTAGTAAAAGAATACTGATTTTTAACAAGTTCTACATTTTCCTGGAATAAAAGAGATGCATTTCTCAGCATCTCATGCAGTTAAGTGTGCAGTATAACCAGGTTCTAGATGAGATGTAAAAGGAACAATTGGGAAAAAAGAGCTCACTGAAATTACAACCATGATAGCTGGATACACAAATTTCAATGGAGTTAGAAGATGACAGTGTAAAAAAATTTCTAGAAAGAAAAAGAGAAAATAGAAAAGATAAGGACTTAGAGGATCAATTCAGAAGTTTTCATATCCACTTAGGAAATACCTCAATTAAGAATCAAAATGGAAGAAAAGAATTTATCAAAAAAAGATACACAATTCCCAGAATCTAAAGACCTGATTCTCAAGTTTTAAATTACTTACTGCATCTCTAGCTGAATGAATGATTACAACAAGACTATAAACAAAGGAATAGCAACACTACAGGTTAGACCAGTGGTTCCCAAATGTTAATGTACATACTAATCACCTAGAGACCTTGTTAAAATGCAAATTCTAATTCAATGGTTCTGAGGAGGGACCAGAGGTCTTCTGTTCCAACAAGCTCTTGGATGCTGCTGCTTCTTGTACTGACTACATGGAGTTACAACATGCTAGCAGATGGCCTGACCAGGTGGTGGCGCAGTGGATGGAGCATCATCGAACTGGAGCACGGAGGACCCAGGTTCGAAACCCCAAGGTCACCAGCTTGAGTGCGGGCTCATCTGGTTTGAGCAAAAAGCTCACCAGCTTGACTCCAAGGTCCCTGGCTTGACCAAGTATCACTTGGTCTGCTGTACCCCCCCAGTCAAGGCATATATGAGAAAGCAATCAGTGAATAACTAAGGACCTGTAATGAAGAATTGGTGCTTCTCATCTCTCTTCTTTCCTGTCTGTCTGTCCCTGAATGTCCCTCTCTCTGTCTCTCTGTCTCTGTCATTGTTGGCCAGATAAAATGTATTATGCTCACTTTGTAAAAGATGACGCTGTCCACATGGAGGCCGTTGCCCAGGTGATATTAATGTGTGTTGGGGGCAGGCAGGATTGTTGCAGCCTGGGGGTTGGTTTTGGGATTAAGCCTTTCCCACCCTTTTTGATGTGGGGTGGTACAATCCAATCATGCCTCAGAGAAGTGACTTTTTATTAGAGACTTCCCTATTTTGTATATTGGATTAAATGTTCGGATTTCTACACTATAAAATAGGGGCAGAACGGGAGCTTGCTCTCTCTTGGTTCCTGAGATTATCATTAGAGAGCAGAGAGAGCAGAAGGAGGCCACACGGAGTAGGCCAGGAGAAGCAGCCAAGATGGCAGAGTGTTGAGTGAGAGGCCAGTTTATACAGAGTTTGTGCTGGGAGAAGGAAGGAGATGGGGAACAGAGGTGAATAAGTCTGGTGAGCTAGAAACCTTTGATTCTAGGAAACTCGGATAAGTCAGCTTTGTGAGCACTGAATGTGAGTGGGTTTTGGAGCCCAGTGTGTGTTTTTTACTTGCTCGCCGGGTGCAAGCTAGAATTAAAGATGGTGGCCCACCAGTTTTTGGCTCCGTTGTTTCTTTACCGACTGTCCGAATCCAATGCAAACCTGCATGGGCCAGGCGGCTGTGATGGTGGCCCTGGCTGCTGGCTTTACAGTCATAAAAAAACAAAACAAAAAAAAACAACAACAATAAAAACAAAACATGCTAGCAGATGGAGCAATGGCTTCAAATTTTGAAAGAAAATGTCTTGAAATCCAGAATTCTATACAAATTAAAACCACAATGAGATACCACTTTATACCTGTCAGAATGGCTATCATCAATAAATCAACAAACAGCCTGATCTGTGGTGGCACAGTGGATTAAGTGTTGTCCTGTATTGCTGAGGTCATGGGTTTGAATCCCTGAGCTTGCCTGGTCAAGGCACATATAGGAAGCAACTACTACAAGTAAATGCTTCCCAATTCTCCTTCTTCTTTCTCACTCTCACTCTCTTTCTCCTCTCTCCAAAAATCAAAAAATAAAATATAAAAAAAAATGTTAAAGAAAAATAGATCAATAAATAAGTATTGCTGAGGGTATGGAGAAAAGAGAACATTTGTGCACTGCTTCTGGGAATGGAACTGGAACAGCCACTGTGGAAAGCAGTATAGGGTTACCTCAAGAAATTAAAATGGAACTGCCTTATAACCCAGCAATTCCCTTTTTGGAAATTTATCTGAAGAAACCCAAACCATTAGTTCAAAATAATGTGTGTACTTTTACGTTTATTCCAGTGTTACTTACAATAGCCGAGATTTGGAAGCAGTCCAAATGTCCATCAGTAGATGAGTGGATAAAAAAGCAGTGGTACAGGCCCTGGCTGGTTGGCTCAGTGGTAGAGCGTCCCTGGCTGGTTGGCTCAGTGGTAGAGCGTCGGCCTGGCGTGCAGGAGTCCAGGTTTGATTCCCGGCCAGGGCACACAGGAGAAGCACCCATCTGCTTCTCCACCCCTCCCCCTCTCCTTCCTCTCTGTCTCTCTCTTCCCCTCTTGCAGCCAAGGCTCCATTGGAGCAAAGTTGGCCCCAGGCACTGAGGATGGCTTTGTGGCCTTTGCCTCAGGCGCTAGAATGGCTCTGTTTGCAACAGAGCAATGCCCCAGATGGGAAGAGCCCCCCCCCCCCCCCATGGGTGTGCCGGATGGATCCCTGTCAGGCGCATGCGGGAGTCTGTTGGACTGCCTCCCAGAAAGAATTGAAAGTAAATATTTGTCATTAGAAAGATACAGGAAATAATTCCTAAAGTACTTTGTTTGCTTTTCATGAGTCATATAATTTCTCTAGTTGCTTAGACATTATATTTACTTATAGTTACTTTAGCACCTAGTCTTTCTTTTTTTTCTTTTCTTTTCTTTCTTTTTTTTTTTTTTGTACTTTCCTGAAGCTGGAAACGAGGAGGCAGTCAGACAGACTCCCGCATGCACCGGACCAGGATCTGCCAGATTGGGATCCGCCTGGCATGCCCACCAGGGGGTGATACTCTGCCCATCTGGGGCATTGCTCTGTTGCAACCAGGGCCATTCTAGTGCCTGAGGCAGAGGCCACAGAGCCATCCTCAGTGCCCTGGCAAACTTTGCTCCAATGGAGCCTTGGCTGTGGGAGGGGAAGAAAGAGACAGAGAGGAAGGAGAGGGGGAGGGGTGGAGAAACAGATGGGCGCTTCTCCTGTGTGCCCTGGCCGGGAATCGAACCCGAGACTCCCGCACGCCAGGACTCTACCACTGAGCCAACCGGCCAGGGCAGCACCTAGACTTTTAACCAACATGTCCTATCAAGATTATTTCCTAGAATATTAATATGTTATAAATATGTATACTGTTTTTGAAAAGGGATATGCAAGAGCTCCTAAAGCAAGTATATATCACAAAGGAGATTTAGTAAGAATTTTTACTTGAGATACTTTCAATGTACTCTTTTGATTTTTAAAATTTAAGTAATTTTGCTACAGAAATTTGTGTGTATTTAAATGTTTGAGGTAATCAAAAAACAATTTTTTTAAATAATGAAGGAAAATGTATGTTTATATTTCTTATGGATTCAGTTAAGAAAGAATCGAAAGACTATTGTTGTATTAATAAATATATCAGCAATAATATTAGCCTATATTTAAAGGATGTTGACTCTGATCCAGGTATTTTAATTGAAACTTTCTGCATTTTGTCTCTTTAGTCTTTACAACAATGTTATGAGATACACATTATTCTCATTTAATAGATTAAATACAGAGGTATTAAATAGTTTGTCTAAATTTCATAGCTAACAAGTATTAATTAAACAGAGTATGGAATCCAAATTACTCTATTGATCATAATACATTTAGGTTAAAATCCAGGCTGGGAATCAAATTACTTAAATTAGTTGCTATGTAAGTAGATTAATCAAATTATACAATTTTCAAGAACCAATTGAATGTATCATACTGAAATAAATATTAAAAATAGTAGGGCACAGTTTAGCTGGAAATGTTACAGCAGCCTAAGTTTCCCCTCACCCTAGAGAGTGACTGTCACATAGAAAATACTCAAAAAGTATATGTTGAATTAAAGCATTGGGCTATAATAAATGTATAGAACACAGAGCTTGTTGTCAAGTAAAGAACTTGTCACACTACTGTATGACAAAAGTTTTACTCTCAGTTGGACCAAGCTGGGTTGGAGCCCAGATCTTCTCGTGCTTTTACTACTGGGAAATATACCATGAGGCTCATTGACAGACATGGTTTTGATAAGTTTGCTATGTATTAATAAATAGCTCTTTCATTTGAATAACTGTTACATGGCACACCTATTTTTATACATTTAAACTGAGAAGTAATGGTTAATATTAACATATTGAGAAATTATACTTCAAAACCCATTAGAATACTGTTAAAGAAAAATTAAAAAACATTTTAAAAAATTTTAATTCAAAATGAAATTATGCCATAGTATTAACAAAGGTTATATTGGTACTTCCACAGGAGTATTTTCTCTATCTTCTTTACTTCCTTGTATTTTATAATTTTTTGTAATCATCATGTAAAAATATTAGAATAAAAAACCCATAACGAACTGAGTTTAGAATGTGACAATTCCAAAATAAATAAAAATAAACCATTAGTGCAGAGTCAAGAAGAGTTTAAACCTCACTTAAGTCACAGTTTCTAGGAACTTTTATTTATGAGTAGCTAAAACATATAATTTATACATTTAATTAAAAAATTTTGGCCCCGGCCATTGGCTCAGTGGATAAAGCATCGTCCCTGGTGTATGGACATATTGGGTTTTATTCCTGGTCAGGGAACACAGGAGAAGCGACTATCTGCTTCTCCCCCTCCTCTCCCTTCTCTTTCTCTTTCCCTCCCACAGCCAGTAGCTATACTGGTTTGAGTGTGACCTTGGGTGCTGAGATAGCTCCATTAAAGCTCATCAGCCTTGGGTGCTAAAAATAGCTGGGTACTCGAGTATCAGCCCCAGATGGGGTTACCAGGTTGATCCTGGTCAGGGCAGGTGTGGGAGTCTGCTACACTATCACACTATCTCTCCTCTTCTCACCCCCCCCCAAAAATTGTTTTAACTATACAGTAGTAAAGGCTAAAATATTGAAACAATACAAATTAAAAAGATTTTTGGATGCCATGCATTAGAAGGTATCTTGTATTTACATAATTATTGCTTGTAAAGGAACATCTTTAACTTAGGATTCTCTTGGCATCAGTATTTCTGTATCTTTTAGACATATAGGTTAGATGAGTAAAATAAAATGCTATTGGAAATATCAAACCCCTTCAAAAGTTTAAATACTCATCTTCTTGATTTTTCTGTATGATGTGCTAAGGAAAAGTACATCAATGTGATCTGCATTATTTTATTTTCTACCAACTTTTATCCTACTAAAAAAGAAAACTACCTTTTTATTGTTTTTTTTTTTTTCTATTTTTCTGAAGCTGGAAACGGGGAGAGACAGTCAGACAGACTCCCGCATGCGCCCGACCGGGATCCACCCGGCACGCCCACAAGGGGCGAAGCTCTGCCCACCAGGGGGCGATGCTCTGCCCCTCTGGGGCGTCGCTCTGCCGTGACCAGAGCCACTCTAGTTCCTGGGGCAGAGGCCAAGGAGCCATCCCCAGCGCCCGGGCCATCTTTGCTCCAATGGAGCTTTGGCTGCGGGAGGGGAAGAGAGAGACAGAGAGGAAGGAGGGGGGTGGGGGTGGAGAAGCAAATGGGCGCTTCTCCTTGTGTGCCCTGGCCGAGAATCGAACCCGGGTCCACCGCACGCCAGGCCGACGCTCTACCGCTGAGCCAACCGGCCAGGGCCTATTGTATTTTTTTTTTAATCACAACTTCTGAATTATAGTAATTAGCTTCACTATAAATACCACAAGTCAAGAAATCTGCACAGTATCATTTGTTAGAGTAATAATAAAATATTTAGACACAGCACATGTATTCAAGAATGTTACAGACATAACAATGAATATCAATTAGTTTCAAATAAACATATCTTCTCCATGTAACATCAGTTTCTCCATCCTAGGTGCTGAGATGGTGCTCATAGGAGATGATTTACCCTTAAAACATGTTTGGTATAAGTTACCAACTTCTGGAAGTCAGGGAGTATATTTTGGAGTAGAGGAGGAACTAAAACAATGGGTTTGATCTTTCCTAAATGATTAACTTAAGCTTTGGGAAAATAAACAGTAACAGGAAACATATACTGAGTGTCTGCTAAGAGCCATGCTCTCAGTCAAGCAATTCATATGCTCTTTCATTTAATTATCACAGCTATAACTAACATTTTAAAATGAGAAAACAGTGGCTCAGAAAAGTTAAATATTTTTCCCAGGATCACACTACTATAAAAGTGTAAAGAGTTGACCCACAGTTGTCCTTGGGAAGGGGGTCTAACTTTAGCTTCTGCAGAAGTTTCAACTTTATCAACAGTGGTCATAATTGAGCATACACATTCAGATTGAGTTCACCTCTTTCCCTTCCTTCAGAGGTCAAGGGTGAATTGGACATATGGGGGAGGGGGGTAAGGTGAGTGCTACAGAAACCTGCAGCCACATTCCACAACACCTGCAGCCAAACCACCACTCTCTACCCTGAGTCCCCTAGGCCACTGCGCTGTTTCCTATTCTCAGTCTCACGATAAGCCCTGGCTCCCGAGGCTTCCATATGCTGTTCATGTCCTTCTCTCCTCTCTCTCCAGCTCTTTCTCTCTGTCCTCTGGATTGGATAGTGTATCTTAAGCAAGAGCCTTTATTTGGTCAACCTCTAGCCAGGTCTGGTTCTCTCCAGAGTATCCTGTCACCCCTAGAGCTCTCTCACTTTATGGTTTATTTTTATTTGTCTGTTTTGTATTTCTTTAACTAGCTCTTTCCCCACCAGGCTCAACTAAGTAGTTAAGGAAGTTCTCAACACTTCCTTAGTTACTCATTCCCATGGCAATTCCCTAGACCTTGTCATTACTGATAACTGAAACCCTGTATAATTTTAACTCTGCATCCCAATTACTGACCAATACCTTTGACCTTCTGAACTCATTCTCTCTAGAACCCTAGTGCCAACAATCCAGCAGACTAAACCTACAGGGACCCCTAACACATTGATTTTCTCAGGTCTCACTGATCTTTACCTCACTGATGTTCTTTTACCCTTATTAACCAGATTAAACCTTAGGCCCAGTTAGACCTTATAATGCTATTACCTAGCTATAGCCTAAAACAGGGGTCCCCAAACTTTTTACACAGGGGGCCAGTTCACTGTCCCTCAGACTGTTGGAAGGCCAGACTATAAAAAAAACTATAAACAAATTCCTATGCACACTGCACATATCTTATTTTAAAGTAAAAAAAACGGGAACAAATACAATATTTAAAATAAAGAACAAGTAAATTTAAATCAACAAACTGACCAGTATTTCAATGGGAACTATGCTCCTCTCACTGACCACCAATGAAAGAGGTGCCCCTTCCAGAAGTGCAGCAGGGGCCGGATAAATGGCTTCAGGGGGCCGCATGCGGCCCGCAGGCCGTAGTTTGGGGACCCCTGGCCTAAAACCAACTCTTTCTTTCTCCTTATATCGAATTATTAAATAAATTCTTACAAATAAGGGAATATCAATTAAAAACAGGGTGATTACTACACAAAAATATTAAAGTACTACTTTGGGTGTGGAGGGATATATAAGGAAGTATCTGTTAAGGCTTAGGGTAAAGTTTGAGAGCCCAAATACTGCTATAATTAACCCTACTACACTTTTGGGGTTTGCAATTAAGGGACAGCAGCACACAAAGAATATATGTCATGTATGAACCAACATGACAATTTTACCAATTCCTTGGAAAGTGTTTGATATGACAGAGGAAACACTTGGCGAAGATTGGATTTTTGTGTGTGGCCCAGATATCATGCCAAATTTGGTCTTCCTCTTAAATACTCTGAATCTGAATATTAAAGCCAACATGCTCACACATGCCTATGGAAGGAGAGAGTGATATGACTGTGATTATGAAGAAGATACCGAATCTATCTAAACAGCCTCATATTCTAATGGCTGGATCAGAAAGAAAAAGGACAGATTTCCCCCTGCAAACAGACTTCCGGTCCAGGTGGAAATAGAAAGAGAGCCAGACATATTGGTAACACAGGAGGTGAGACAGACAGTGTTACCCATAAGGTAGAGTAAACTGATACATCACTGATTATAAACCCATTGTTTTATATTCCGAGTAATTGGATCAGTAACATCTCTTCCCAGAGTTAGAGGGAAAGTGTTTGGGAGAAGAGAATTTGAATGGGGAGGCTTAGAAGTATTCATTTGTTCATTCAGTACATTAATTTAATACACTTTACGGTTGTTGGTACTGAAGATGCAATGATAAATTTGATCAAGTCCCTATCTTGGAGAGAAACACATTTTAAAGGAGGATGATGGGCTACTAACAATAATAAACTGTGGGTAATGCTAAGGCTATGTAAAATTACATGGGAACTGAAACAAATTAGAAGTCATTTTTAAAGTGATGAAGAAGGGTGTGAGCTGGTTGCCAGAAGTTTTTTAACATGGGCTTTGAGCTGGGGAAGCATTCTGGCTTCCAATTTTTATTTTGAGATGTTGGCTGTCTTTTGTTACGTTGTGGTTGATCGGTGTTTTCTCTCTTTATATTTTTTACATTTATTTGTCTTTGGTTCTGCAATCTCACCATAAAATAAGTAGGTGTGGATTTTATCTTATTTAGATTGTTTAAAACATTGTGTTTTAAAATCTGAAAATATGTATCTTTTATCAATTTTGGAAAGTTCTCTGCTTTAAATTTCTCTATAAGTCTCTCTATTATCTCCTTTAGGAGTTTTGATTCAATGTATGTTAGAGCTTCTTACTCTATTTTTAAAATTTTTTCAAATATTTTTCTGTTTCTCCTTTATGCATTTTGAGTGATTTTTTTCCTTGTCTTCTAATTTGTTAAATATCTTAAGCAGTTTCCAGTCTGCTCTCTTCCAATGAGTTCTTTTACATTTTTAATTATTATACAGTATTTTACACTTATAGTAGTTTCGGTGCTATTTTTATTTTTACATTTGTTTAACTGTTTGTGATAGCCTTTTGTTCCTTAAGCATATTTTTTTTAATTTTTTAAATTTATTTATTCATTTTAGAGAAGAGAGAGAGAGAAAGGGGGAGGAGAAAAGAAAGTATCAACTCTCGTATGTGCCCTGACCAGGCAAGCCCAGGGTTTCGAACTGGTGACCTCAGCATTTCCAGGTCGACGCTTTATCTACTGCACCACCACAGATCAGGCCCTTAAGCATCTTTTAACCCATTTTTTTTTTTATTTCTGTAAGCATATGAAGCACACTAATTTTATAATTCCAATATGCTGTCTTTGAAATTTTTTTCTCTTTAATGTTTCTGCTTACTTTTTTTTTTTTTTTTTTTTGTACTTTCTGAAGCTGGAAACGGGGAGAGACAGTCAGACAGACTCCCGCATGCGCCCGACCAAGATCCATCCGGCACGCCCACCAGGAGCGATGCTCTGCCCCTCCGGGGCATCGCTCTGCCAGGGAACAGAGCCACTCTAGCGCCTGGGGCAGAGGCCAAGGAGCCATCCCCAGCGCCCAGGCCATCTTTGCTCCAATGGAGCCTTGGCTGCGGGAGGGGAAGAGAGAGACAGAGAGGAAGGGGGAGGGTGGAGAAGCAAATGGGCGCTTCTCCTATGTGCCCTGGCCGGAAATCGAACCCGGGTCCCCCGCACGCCAGGCCGATGCTCTACCGCTGAGCCAACCGGCCAGGGCTCTGCTTACTTTTAATCTTGATATTCTGGGGTTTTTTGTTTGTTTTTTGCATATTTTTGTGTGAATTAAAATACTTTGAAAATTTATAAGAAATCAATGAGATCTGAGTTGAAGATGCTCTTCCTCTCTTTCTTTTTTTTGGGGAATAATTACTTTTCTTTTGTTAGATGCTTAGGAATGGTGCCTAGATATCTATAAATTAAATTATCAGTTAAATATTTGTGGGATTCTTTTGGTACTCTGAAGTTACTGTAAATTTTAACCAAGGAATTTAATGTCTTCCAAACCCCCACACATTACCTAATAGTCAACGCTTTGTTCAACCAACTTCCTTGTTGTTTCCACTTGTGGGACAATTTCCTCCCTAGTTCTCTCCATTTCCTCAGGCCTGATGTAAAGGATCTCTGGGTGTAGTCCTGGTCTCTGATTGCCTGTGTGCTCCATTAAGACCTGCAGCTCCCCTGGACATAAGTGTCCCCAGGTCAAGCTTCTGGCTTTGGACATCTTATTAACCACTGTGGATTGGCAATCTCACTTTATTTTTGCCTTTTTAAAAAAATTAGTGATAGAGACAGAGAGAGAAATAGAGACAGAGAGGAACAGACAGAAAAGGAGAAAGATGAAAAATATCAGTTCTTTGTTGCAGTTCCTTAGTTGTTCATTGATTGCTTTCTCATATGTGCTTTGACTGTGGGGCTACAGCTGAGCCAGTGACCCTTTACTCAAGCCACTGGCCATGGGGTCATGTCCATGATCCCATACTCAAGCCAGTCACCCTGTGCTCAAGCTGGTGAGCCTTTGTTCAAGCCAGCGACCTCGGGGCTTTGAACCTGGGTCTTCTGCATCCCAGGCCGATGCTCTATCTACTGTGCCACTTCCTGGCCAGACTATTTTTGCCTTTTGAAGATTCTCTTTACTTTCCTGTAAGCTTGGTTATCCATTTAAAATAAAGAATATTTTAATAGTTTAAAGATTTTGTGAGGATAAAAATGCCAGGATTTATAGTCTATTATATTATCAAAAATAATAGCCAGTATGTTTGTGCTAAATCATTTTAGAGCTATAATTATCAAATGATTATCATTATCTTATGAAATGAAGGCATTAAATAATTTTCTAGAGATCATAATACAAATTACTATGGAGGGCAAAGATGCTTTGAAATTATTTTTGAATAATTTTTATTTTTACTTGGTAACCTCCTTCACCACCAAAAAGAAAAAAAAAAGTCATTACTTTTATTCCAATTTATTGAATAATGCAGCTACACTATGATGAAATCACCTTTTTATCCTCTGGTCCTTGGTTGCTTCACATAATTTTATTTTATTTTATTTATTTATTTATTTATTTATTTATTTATTTATTTATTTTTCTGAAGCTGGAAATGGGGAGAGACGGTCAGACAGACTCCCTCATGCGCCCGACCGGGATCCACCCGGCACACCCACCAGGGGGCGATGCTCTGCCCACCAGGGGGCGATGCTCTGCCCCTCTGGGGCGTCGCTCTGTTGCAACCAGAGGCACTCTAGTGCCTGGGGCAGAGGCCAAGGAGCCATCCCCAGCACCAGGGACATCTTTTGCTCCAGTGGAGCCTCGCTGCAGGAGGGGAAGAGAGAGACAGAGAGGAAGGAGAGGGGGAGGGGTGGAGAAGCAGATGGGCGCTTCTCCTGTGTGCCCTGCCCGGGAATCGAACCCGGGACTTCTGCACGCCAGGCTGACGCTCTACCACTGAGCCAACCGGCCAGGGCCTTCACATAATTTTAATCAGATCAAGTTTTGGTCCTCACTACACATCACAAGTGCATAGAAGAAAATCGTCATAGCATCACATTGTGCTCTGCAAAAGGACATATAGAGAGCCTGAGGAAAGTGCTCAACGTGTATGACTTTTAAGAAGATTCTAATATGTATCTTTGCTTTTGAGATTATTGCATACAAAAATCTTTAACATGATAATTGTAGGTCATGGTTTTTTAGGTGTCTGTTTTCACCTTTTTATCATATAAAAAGTTTCAGAGGTAAATAAAGGACTTCAATTATTTGAAATCATTTATATCTTATAATAAGTACTTCAAGGTTCTAGAAAGTTGGCATAGACTATAAAATAATAGCTTTATAAAGCATGGACATAACTGTGGAAATGTGCTTCTACACGTTTATATGGTAACAGTACAAGAAGCACTTCGAACATTTCCTGGAGAGAAAGCTGGATGTGTTTGTCTATGTGTGCATGTGCATGCCGAATCATGTGTAGATACACGGCTCTCCACAGTTTCATCAACTTTCCACATTATGTTCTGGCCTCTTAGCATGTCAGGACTCCATGTTAAGGAATCTATTATGGAGTGACTTATTTTCTGAGAAAACTTTCTGCTGAGGAGAGGATATTCAATCCAAGTCCCTCACAATCAAATATAAACATTTTGCCTAGATTGCTTATTATCTATCTGATCTTAAATTTGTAATTTTCTAGGGTAAATATTACCTTGAATAGCTAAGAGTTTAGTAAATATGATTTGAGTAAGATTTTCCTTTTGTTTTTGGTAAAGACTTTTTCTCAAAATATAAAAAAATCTAGAAAACTGATACGATGCACTTTATATTTGGCAGAATCCTAATACTTTTCACAGAGGTGTTAAAAAGACAGGAAACAAAGAAGACACTGCAGAGAAGTGCTGTTCACCATTGCTTGCCATTGTCTTGAGACATCTTACTAAGTGATATAAATCTGAGGTAACTCTTTGCTTCTCTACTTCTTTATTTTTCACCTTGCTTATCTTCTTTCCTTCTTTGATTTTGTCCAGACCCGTGGTGTCTCTTCTTTTCCTGTTCTATTGGCATATTTCACACTTACCTCAACAATGTCCCTCTCAGCTCCACTGCTTTCTGAGGGCGTGGCTTGTATTGATTTCCTAATCAAAGAGCCTTGGCTTCATCCATAAAACAAGGATGGCAGGATAAACAGGGAGAGAGGGTGAAAGCAGCTCATGTCTAGGTAATGCTAAGTGTATTACCTGGAACATAGTTCATGTTTAAAATAAGCATTCTAAGTAAGCAACAAATGTATAAATATTACTAATATATAAAAGTATAAAAATAAATAATAAAATAATAGGTTTTATTAATTGCAAAGCTTTGGACTGGACATGATGGATGTCATATCATAAAAAAGTATAGTCCATGTTAGATTATTATTGGTAAATAACACATAGTGATTAAAAATAGATTTTATTGTTACTTTATTTTATTTACTTAAGTAAGAGAGAGAGAGGAACAGAGAGAGAGAGGAAAAGACAGGGATAGACAAATAAGAAGGGAGCAAGATGAGAAGCATCAACTTGTTGTGGCACTTTAGTTGTTCATTGATAATTTTCTCATATGTGCCTTGACCAGGGGGCTCCAGCTGAGCCAGTGGCCTCTTGCTCAAGCCAGTGACGTTGAGCTCAAGCCTCAAGCTGGTAATGTAGGGCTTCAAGTCTGAAACTTTTGGGCTCAAGCCAGCGACCATGGATTTATGTTCATGATCCCACGCTCAATACAGTGACCCTGCGCTCAATCTGATGAGCTTGAGTTTGTGCTCAAGCTGGATAAGCCCTTTATCAAGCCAGTGACCTCGAGGTTTCAAATGTGGGTCCTTAGCATCCCAGGTCAATGCTCTATTCACTGTGCCACCACCTGGTCAGAGTCTGTTGTTACTTTTAAATATAATTTTTTTCTATATTTCATATTGCTCTTAGCATCTGGTAAACGATAAATCAATTTGACACCAAAGCCTATACAGTAGAAGGAAAAATGTTTTCAAGGCCTGTCCTGAAGGATTACTGTGTTGAAAGTGAGAATAGTCACAGCTGTGCTTTGCATTTCACTGAAATGCTTCTGCATCAATTGACTAAAATATAATTTAAGGGCCCTTTGAAGAAAGTCCTGTTAAAGCTTTCTCATTCTCAGTGGCCCAATAACATGTCAGGTTTCTACTAAACAAAGAGTTCGATTATGTAGCCAGTACTGGTACTTACTGCAATGTCTTAAAATAGATCTAACAAAGCGTTAGATTTTTCTCATTTATATTTAAGTTTAATTTTTTTTTATCATTTTTATAATAGAATAGAATAGACAAATTCTACTTCTTGGCATCTAAGAGAAATAGATAAAATATTTTTCCTCATTAGATATGAAGACTTAAGTTAAATTAATGAGATAATTTAGCAAACTCAAATCATTATTTAACATTTTACCCCCCCCCCCCCAAAAAAAAAGACATATCGCTCAGTGGAATTTTATTATTCTCTTTTCTAGGACTTTACTAGACTTATTAACTTCACTTCAATCTATCCCTTAGTTCTCAAATACATCAATGGCTGAGAGTTGATTGAGATCCTTGAAGAAAATGCAGATGTTTGGGCTCTACCTCCAGAGACTGAGTCAGGTGCCTCCAGCTGCAATCTACTGAATAACAAGCCTCCCATAACAAGGGTCAGGGAACCAAGGCCCATAACTCATGGGAAAAATCTGTCCCATAGTATGTCTGTCTTTGTAAAGTCTGCCTAAACATGGTTTATTATGTATTTAAAGGGTTAAAGAAAGAAATAAAAAGAAAAAAAAACAAATAAAATGTCTCACAAAGCCTAAAGTATTTATTATCTGCCTATTTCCAGAAAAAAATTTTCCAACCTCTGGTTATTCACTCTGCAAATATTTAATGACAGTTTTGTGTTTGGTCATGACCCTTAGTCCCAATGATAGGGGGGCACAGAGACCTAAAAAAGGCAGAAACCATGTCTAGTCTCATGTGGGTTGCATTCCAGGTGGGACCAATTACAATTAACTTGTAATTATTATTGTGAACTCACACATACATCCACTTGATAACTCGAAATGTATTACAGAGAATATATAAAAAATAAATGGCTTCTTCAAGATAACAGTTGAACTCAATCTTGAATGCCCAGCTTGGCCATAGTGTGAAGATGGGGAAGATCCCACCAGGCAGCAGGAAGAGCAAAGGCAAAGCTCAGAGTCAGGAACGAGCCTTGGGTACTCAGAATGGGCAGGGAGAGAGCTAGAGGAGTTGCAGTCAAGGAGCAAATCTTGCAAGCCTGGGCCGTTTATCATGAAAACCCTAATATTTTATTCAAAGAGCAATGGTACTCAGCCTGTAAACTCCATTTTTAGACACAAACCCTACAACTAAATGGACAATATATCACTATTCTAGATATTCTAATTAAAATTAAAATGATTAAGTTAAAGGAGAAATATCTAACAACAGTAATGTCCATCTTGCAGATCAGATCTGGTATTTTTCCTTACTTTGTAATCTTAAGGGATACAAAATTCAGAATTAATTATAGAGTAATATACTAAAATAACTATATTATAATTCAGTAGTTTAAAAAGTTTTAGCAGTATTTTATTTTTATGAAACTATATGCACATATCTGAGTTTATTAAAAATAAGGTTATGTTTTATTTAAATATATGACACAAATATGTAATAATCCTTAGTCCCTGATAATGGGTTCTAAAACACATAAATTTATATGGCACATAAAAGTCACTTTAAAAAGACTAATAATTTTTGGTTTTAGAAATTTAACAAAAAAAAAAAAAAAAGAAAAAAAGAAATTTAACCTTCTCCATGGTAACTATGATATATTATGATGACTTAACCACAAAGGCAAGTGTGAGAACCCAATGAATAATTCATGCTGTCTGACCCTAACTTCATGCATTAATTCCATTAGACACCAGTTTAAGCTTTCAATGGAAAATCCATTTAAATACAAACTGAATAGCAATGAACACAAATAGCAAAAAAAGCTATAAAAGACCATATGGTAAACGGCAGCATTTATTATTTTAAAAAGTTAATTTTGTTTTGCCAAAGAAAAATATAAACAATGCTTAATATAAAATTTATTCATATGCTCCCAACACCCTTAAAAATAGAAACATTCAAAATACATTTTCAAAAAATAATATCACATCCAGCTGGCATTGAAATTAATGTATCTAAAGGAACAATTCTGAGACTAAGGATATGGTAGCATAAGTTGAGAAAATGCAGTGATTTCTAAGTTGCTTGGCAAATCATTAATAATTGTTATGGCCTGCCCATATGTCTGTCTCCCTGACAAGACAGTAACCTCATGATGATAGAATTCACTATTCAGTACAGTACTTCATCTTTATAAGCACTTGAGATGTTTATTAAAAGAATGAATTTTCTCTGGGTGCAAATACCTGATAAAATATTAATAATCCTAAGAGGAAAGACTGATCATAAGATACATGAGATAAATATCACAGAGTTGGTGTTGTTGTCTTTATGCATTTCTCTGAATGCCAGAGAGCAAATGAGCTTTGTTTATTTCCACAGGAATGGGAGGGAGTAGGGACTGAGCCTTCTCCAGGGTTTGGCTGGGCAGCATTGCAGGCAGCTCGCTGGTTGGCTTTGTACTCTGATGAAAGAAGTCCTAAGTCAATGAAATGATTCATCTGAATGACACCTTTCACCTGGAAACTTCTGGTCTAACTCTGTCCCTGACTTCTCTTGATTATTTCTCTTCCCTTGTTCTTTTAGAAATATATATTTCTAAATAAATAATAATGATGTCATTTTTTATGAAGATGTGTATGCTTATTATGTCATTATTAATGTTTTTATTATTTTATTTACTTCAGCTGATGGTATTTTTCATTTATATTATATAAACCTGGCACTATATAAATATTTATGATTAATAGAGCATCAGCCATGTAGTGACTTCCTCATAAATGTCTCTAGACTTTTAAAACATCTTTGTAATGGTTTGTAAGAATGTTACTTATTTGTGAGCTTAAGAGAGAAAAGAATAGTGGCCACAGGAAATATTATGAAGAATTGTTTTGGTTAACAACTAGCTTTACTCAATGACACTGGCTTTTCTGTGTGTGTGTGTTCTCCCAACCAAATATCTCTGCTGTAACTAGGGAAAGCGTGAGGTCTTTTGAGTCTTTTGACATGAAAATAAGTGGGATTTTTGCCCAATGTTTCTTCTTATTTATTTTAGCACTCACCACATATGATTTACTCAGATACCTACACTGTATCAAATACTTTAATTTAAGCTTTCAGTTAACATCTTGCAGAGATGAGAAGACATCTACCAAAGTGAACGATTGAACACAACCAGGTATTTCATAATAGGGGCTGCCTGAAATCCAGGGATGGTATTGGGAAGAGGCATTTTTCAACAGTAGTTCTCAGACTGGTTTATACCCACTACAACAAATCTCTTAGTTGATACCATTGAGATTTAAAGAGATAGGTATGAAAGCCTGACCAGGCGGTGGCACAGTGGATGGAGCATCAGACCGGGATGCAGAAGACCCAGGTTTGAGACCCCAAGTTCACTAGCTTGAGCGTGGGCTCATCTGGTTTGAGAAAGGCTCACCAGCTTGAACCCAAGGTCACTAGGTTGAGCAAGGGGTTACTCGGTCTGCTGTAGCTCCCCAGTCAAGGTACATATGAGAAAGCAATCAATGAACAACTAAGGTGCTGCAACAAAGAATTGATACTTCTCATCTCCCTCCCCTACTGTTTGTCCCTCTCTCTGTGTCTCTCTGTCTGTCACAAAAATAGAGAGACAGGTATGAATGATTTGTAATCATCAAAAGACATACCTAGTATTTATAAAATTTAGCATTCAAAATATCATCAATGTGAATTTAGTCAGCTATTTTTCTACAGAGAAGGTGAAAGCAGATATTAATAAAAGGAAATTTTATTTCAGACAACTACCCAAGCAGAAAACTCTAGGAAATGGTATTTCTCAATTTACTGGCACTGATATTTGCTCTAGTAAATCTCACTTTCTTCTAGTTATTAAAAAATTATAATTTTTCTACAAAACTAACTGCCTTAATAGTTACAGGTATCATACAATGAGATATCACTTTGGGCCAGCCACTATGTTAGGCATTTTACACTTTTTAAATATTTAATTATTACAAGAGCTATATACATCATATTTCTATTGTATGAATGCAGAAATGCATGTACAGAGGATTTAAGGCATGCTAAGTCCAAAAGCCTAGGGTTTTATCTAGGACCATCTGACTCTAAAACACTAAGTCCTCATTCTTCTATCAGTTATTCAACAGACACGAACATTTATTGAGCATCTTCCACATACTGCATACTGATTCTAATGCTAGGGAGATGAAATTGAATAGCTGGACAAAAACCCTGTTCTTATGGTGCTTAAATTATTGTGAGATCCTCAAAAATACTAATGAGTGATGCAGTTTCAGTGAGCTCTTGATACATATATATTGAATGAATATGCAGTATGTAGATGTATGAATCAATGGTTCCACTGGACTCTGAAACAGATTCTAGTGAGTCCCAGTAAAAGTGTGACATTAAAGTTAAACACTCACTGGTAGAGAAAGATTATGTTATGAGTTTCATATAGAGAAAGAACCTTCTCCAAATTAATAAGCATGTATTTTAATTTAAAAAATAGTATTTTAATTTAAAATTTATTTTTTAATTTGATTAACACACTAGCAGTAGTTTTTTAACTATTGTAAAATAGAAAGCTGTTTGCAAAAACACAGAAGAGTAATAGAAGCAATTTTTACACAGTATGTTATCTAATATGATATACATCACTTTCTTCCATTCTGTAGCCTATAAATTATTGCAAATCCCTAGAAACAAACATCTAATAACTTAAAAACCAGTGAGATAAATCTACAACCCTACTAATAATAAAAATGCAAAGTTAAGGTTTTCTGTGATTAAATGTAGAGGCTTAAGCAAGTAATAATTATATTTTCTACTAAAGAAGCTAAAAAGCAAAAAAAAGTATTTTTTAGTACTTGAGTAATTATAGGCTAATATGTTTGATATTCATTATTTTTAATTTTTTCTAATAACTACATGTAGATAGTTTTAAAAGGCAAGTAAAAACCTTAAATAAAAACTATGAAGATATTACATAAAAAAGAAAAAAACAAGTCTTCTACTTTTATATTATTTTAGATGTTCATGTGTTTTAATTAATTTTTTTATTTTTAACAACTTACTTTTCAATCAGTTGACAATAATATTATATTAGTTTCAGGTGTACTACATATGGTTAAAATTTATGAAGTGATCCCACAATTAAATCTAGTACCTACCTTGTACCATACATAGTTATCACAATACTATTGACTGTATTCCCTATGCTGTACTTTACATCCCTGTGACTATTTTTATAACTGAAAATTTCTTAATCCCTTTCACCTTTTTCACACACTCCCCAAGCCTTCTCCCATCTGGTGGCCATTACTTCTTTTTTTGTATCTATGTGTTTATTTGTTTTGTTTGTTTTTTAGATTTCACATATAAGTGAATTTATATGGTTTTTGTCTTTCTCTGCATGATTTCTTTCACTTAGCATAATACCCTCTAGGTCCATCCATATTGTTGTAAATGTAAGAGTTTATTCTTTTTAAAATCAAGTAACATTCCATTGTATATGATGCACAACATCTGTTTTATTCACTTGTCCATTGATGAACATTTAGGTTGCTTTCCATATATTGGCTATTGGAAATAGTGTTGCAATGAACTCGGAATACATGCATCTTTTAAAATTATTGTTTTGGATTTCTTCGGATAAATACTCAGAGGTGGCACTGATGGGTCATACCATAATTCTACTTTTAAATTTTTGAGGAACCTCTACTCTGCACTTGAACTTAAGAAGATACTAAAGCTCTAGCTGTAATAGCTATCTTGCCACAGACAGAAGCCCGAGAATGGAGTCTTGCTGCGGCTGTTTCAGGTACATGAACCAACAATACCTCCTTTAAACTCCAGCCATTCTGAATTAGATATTTACACTTACAATGAAAAGAATACTTGTCAGCTGATATTAGGGGGCTGAAATCTCTGTATTTGAGTCAGGAGACCTCAGTTCCCATCCTAACTCTGCTTTTGACTAGCTGTGTGTCTTCAAGCCAATCAGTTTATTCCTCAGACCTGACTGCAAAAGGTGGAAGTTAGATGAGACATTCTCTCTGATACCTTCAGTTCTATCATTCTGTGAAGCAGCTCATATGTAAACATGTGACTAAAAAGACCATGTCATGGCCTGAAGTTCTCCCACACTGGAACACATACATAAAGTCTGTCTTCTGTCAGCTGGTCCTGCAGGAGGAGCCAGGACTCATTTGCACAAGTGCCTGTTTTAACTCTGCTCAAGGGCTGGTGCCTCCTGCTAAAACAATCATGAAGTGGCTCTGAGACATGTGCTAGAGCCAGCCCAGTTCTAATGCATGGTCCAGCCATGAGCCAAAATATGTCAGTTTGAGTGGAAACATGGCCATATGGATTGCTTAATTTCTATTCCTTGAAAATGTCACCTTTCTTTCCATTCTGAATTGCTATGAAATGGCTTTTAAAAAGAATTCTTAATAACGAATTAATTTAAACATACCATTTGAGAAATATAAACTGTATTTTTAAAAAATAAACGAGTTTAAGAAATATGTACTCTCATGCATATTTATATTGCTATTGCAGTGAGGTTTTGTGCGGTACTTGATATCTGAGTATCAGGCTATAAAGTCAAGCCAGCCTTTTAAATTTAATTTATTATTATTATTATTATTATTATTATTATTATTACATTTTGGCTCTACCATTTACTAGCTGGGAAACTTGGGCAAGTTACTTAACTTTTCTAATCTTCGGTTGTCTCTTCTACAAAACAGTAATACTAATATATATCATTGGGTTCTTATGAGGATGAAATGAGAACATTAACCCATTTTTAAGTAGAGTACCTGACATGAAGGAGTACTTATTAGCACACACAAGAAAGACACCTATTTATAATATATACATATATATACATATACATATATACATACACACATATATACAAATAGATATCACATTTGTCATGCATGCACATATTTTTATGTGCATTTATGTCATTTCTAGCAATAAACATTGAATACCTTGCTCTTATATTTCTCATTTCCCATTGTAATTTCAGAAAGTGAACATTTCAGAGGTCACTTCTTTTATAGTTTGTAATATAAATTCATCTAAATGGATTATAATAATGAGATAATAAATGCCAAATTTAACACTTCATAGTCTACTTTGAGGAAAAAGAATATAAATCTAGCTTATAGCATTGGAGTGTTCACATAACATCTGGCTGGAAGTCCCAGGGCTCATGGCAAATGTAAAAGCTAATGATATTTAAAATGCAACAACTCTGCCAACAACAGCAAAATATATGTTTCTCTAACTTAAGTTCATATCATAGAAGAGGAGTTTATTTCCTTCTGGATCAACCAAAGGTATTATTTATTTTCTTCCTTCCCTTCACTGTTGTGTTTGCTTATGTGAAAAAAAAGGGGGGTAAACTGAATTTACAGAGAATTAGAGGAGAAGTCCCAAATAATGTAATTTGGATACAATAATAAGAATAATATTATAAAAGCAAGAAAGAGTAGGAAGACTTGCCTGGTCTGTGGTGGCTCAGTGGATAGAGCATCAACCTGGAATGCTGAGGTCGCTGGTTTGAAATCCCAGGCTTGCTGGGTCAAGATACATATGTGAAGCAAATACTATGAGATGATGTTTCCTGCTTCTTCCACCTCTCTCTCTCTCTCTTCTCTCTCTAAAATCAATAAGTAAAATAGAAGACAATAGAAATTTTAAGTTTAGCAAATTATATTTGTTTATGTTAGAAAATATAATTATGTTAAATATTTTACAATATAATATGTTATTACTATCAAATAACCTTTTTAGTTTAAGTACAGAATGCAAAAGTTAAACATTGAATATGCCCTAAAAACTTCATTTATAAAATTTAAATTGTATGAAAAATATAACACTTACTAAATTCATATACAAATTGACTGTATTTCCAAAAAGAAATTATGGTAACTCTAGACTTCCATGCCAATGTGTTGGCTGAAGGCACCAGAAATATATGTAAAATATAGTCATTTTCAGGATGTCTTCATGTTTGTGTGTGAGTGAAAAAGATGGACTACCTTAAGTTTGGTTTATTTCTACCAGTGTTGCTATAAATTTTCATGGAACCTGGTAGAGCCTTCCTCAAAGAAAAAGTGAAAAAAAATTGTTTTTCTTTTTTTTTTCCTACCTTTTCTATTTAAACTTCATCTCCTTTTCTTTCACAGAGTTCTAGTTGCTCAAAGTTTCACACATTTATGGAGTACTTTTTGAATTGTAAACATTGGTTACAGGTTCTGGTTTTACAAAGAAAAATAAGCTTAACCTCAATTCCCTGCCCCCTTTTATCAGAGAACTAGTCATCCTTCAAGTTTTAGCTAAAGGCTTCTCTTCTTCAAGAAGCATTCTCAGAGATCTCCAGGTAGCATTGATAGGGCTATAGTTTTCCTGAATTCTTAATTCTGTGTAATAATACATATGTATAGAATGTTAGGGGTCTACTTTTCTTTAATGCCTATATTTCCCTATTAGTCTTCAGGTCTGCAAGTAGTAGGGATCATGTTTTGACTTTGACCCTGCCACCTAGCATCATGTTTATCAAAAATACAGGTACATTATTATTTTTTTTTTTAAAAAAAACAAGATAGAGTGAGGGCATTCACAGTCTAATTCTACATGGCAATGCTACTACTACTGGGATGACTCCATCCTGCTGAGCTTTAAGACTTCATAAATTTCAGAGGGAAAAAATATATTTAGTCTCTTCACTCTGAGCCTAGTCACAAAAGTTATTTATCAACATGTTGATAGATGCAAGTTTTTGTTTAAATCTTGTTATCTTGCACCAATTATAGTTTTACAGAAAGTTGCAAAGATAATATAAAGAGATCCTGTGCATCAGTTCACCAAGTTTCCCCCAATGGTTATGTCTTATATAACAGTAGCATGGTATCAGGACAAAGAAATTCACATTCGTGCAATGAATGTGTATGGGTCTATGCCCTTTTATCAAGTTTAGATTTGTTTTATTACTACTGCAATCAAGATACAGAATTATTTCATTACCACAGAAATCTTCCTTCTGATACCTCTCCATTGTCACACCCACCCTTCACCCTGCTGTCTCTAATGCCTGTCAACCATTAATTTGCTCTCCATCTCTATAATTTTCTCATTTCAAAAAATATATAAATTGAGCCTGACCTGTGGTGGTGCAGTGGATAAAGCGTTGACCTGGAATGCTGAGGTCACCGGTTCAAAACCCTGGGCTTGTCTGGTCAAGGCACATATGGGAGTTGATGCTTCCTGCTCCTCCCTCCTCTCTCTCTCTCTCTCTCTCTCTCTCTCACACACACACACACACACACACTCTCTCTCTCCTCTCTAAAAATTAATAAAATAAAAATAAAAAATATATATAAATTGAATCATACATACCATTAGTGCATCATCACATTATTTATATACAACAAATAATAGTCAGTCATTAACAGTTTATCAGTTGAAGTAAAATATAGAAACTTTATCTCCTTTTACAATCCTTTACCCTCCATCATTTATAATATAAATATTTTTAAATTGCCTCTATACACATTTAGAATCACATCTGACAATGCTTCAAATTGTCAAATATAATTTAGGAAACTTAAGAAGGAAAAGTTTACTATCTTTACCCATATTCCTACTTCTTCTGTTGTTCTTTCTGGCTTCTTATTATTCAAAGATTTTTTCCTGTTATCATTTTTTTTATGTTCAACAAATTTTCTTTAGCCATTCCTTTAGAATAGTTTAGCTCATAAATTATATAAGTCTTTCTTCACTAGAGAATGTCTTTATTTCCCCTTCATTAGTATAGGATGTTTTCACTGGATATAGGATTCTGGATTGACAGTTCTTTTCTTTCAGTACTTGAAAAATATTATGTCACTTTCTTATTCAAGCATTTTTCTAATTCCAAAAAGATGTTGCTTTTCTCTAAGCCTGTGTGAAATTATGGCTCAGATTTGTACTGATAGTATCCTCATTGCCTTTGATGGCAAGCTAATTAAAACTCTAATGTCATTCTTCACAAAGAAAAAGCCAATTCAAAGCAATATGAGAAAATGGATTTCAGAATTGATCCTGTGTCATAACTGATGTGTTTCTTGAAGCATCTGACCAGACAGAATCAATAAAATGTTGAGGAATTTGATATAACACAGAGATATGAAACAGTTAATGTATGTAATTTCTTTTTTTCTCCCTGAGAAATATCATATATCATAACTGTTCTAAACACAGTTTCTTCAAATTAACGAATGTCAATTTATAAAACTTTCAAGGGGAAAAATATGTCTATGTAGTAGAGAAATTGCTACTTTAAGTTGATTTTTAACAATATAGCTATAAATTTTATTTTTTACATGTTATTTTCAGAAAATGCTTTTAGTGGTTACTCATATTCATCATGAAAATTGATGTGCCATTTTGTTGAAATGTACAGGGGGTCCTCGGGTTATGACAGTCTCAACATATGGCATTTCAAGTCTATGATGGTCACTCCCATAAAAACTTTAATAAGTTGAGATGTGAGTATTTTAGCTTATGCTGTTAGCATTGTATTTATGTACTACATGGGTAGACTAGTTTGGTCGAACATAGTGGAAGAATACACAGTAGTACAGTACACTATATTTATGTTTCTTTCCTTTTTCTGTGGCTTAGTTGTATTTTTATATTCTAGATTATGATTTTACAACTGCGCTAGGATAAATATGTGACTTAGGCTAGGGTATATTTTGACTTATACTAAAATTTGGGTTACATCACTATTGTAAGAACAGAAATGTGTTGTAACTCAAGGACCCCTGGTACTTCCACATGAACATGAGAAATTGGTTTAACATACTGAAGACTTCCAAAGAAGATGAGGTAAAAGCTAAAGCATGTAACTTACTATAATTGTCATATGCAGTGAAGAAAAAATAAAAGTGTGAGAAAATTTCTGAGGTGAAACAGTAGATAAAGATAGCAAATAATTTTTACACATGCAATCTAATTTATAAGCTGTGCACACTCGAGGAACAAAAAAATATATGTTACATATCAATGTATTTCACAAACTGTTTTTATACCTAAAGAACTGTCAGAAATGTCATGATAAAAGATAAGAACAATAAAATACATAAACCAGATATCCAAGTCAACACTTCCCATATACCCAGGAGCCTTCAAACTTGTGGTAGAAGCAACAGAAAGGAAATAAAATGATTGATTTCTGCCTTGTTTCAACATTCTCTAAATCATGCTGTCAACTTCTTTCTTTCTTTCTTTTCCTTAAATATTTATTTTTCAGATTATGGAAGTGATACCTGTTAATTGCAAAAAGAGTCAGCAACACACAAATAATGAAGAAAATAAAAACATATTGCTATCACTTAGAGCTTAAAGTATTTTCCTCCAAGAATATTTTCATCTTAATGTTAAACCAAATAATACTTGACAGATGGTGGCACTGAGAAGCAGGCCTGCTCAGTGAATTGGACCCTGGGCACCTTGGACCAGCTTCATATCATCAACAGGGATTTTGGGAGGCCCTGCACAACAGCTCAGCTAGGGGAATAGAGAGGGTGAAGAAGTATAAAAAGAAGAAGGAAAAAAAAGGGAAGGGATTGTCCTAATTTTAATTTAAACATATTAATAAATAAAATGGAATGAAAGATTTCTGGTCAAGATAGCAGCACAGGTAAACATGGCACTCAGATCTTCTCACAACCATATCAAAATTACTACTAAACTACAAAGCAACCATCATTCAGAACTGCCTGAAATCTACCTGAATGGAAGTCCTACAACTAGCAATTTAACAAAAGGGGTGGAGGCAAGGAATAGGCTAGTTCTACACCTACATGTGATGGTGTAAAATTGGGAGAGATATCTAGGATATGGAGGCTTCTGCTGAGGAATGAGAGGTCCCAGCTCCACACTAGACCTCCCAGTCCAGCGTTCTAGTACAAGAAGTCCCCGTAACTTCTTGTTGTAAAAAACAAGGGGGCTATGGCTTAGTGAGACAGAGAACTGTGAGAGTCCCAGGAAACCAACTCCTCTTAAAAGGTCTGCACATGGACTTACTGAGACTCAATCCCTCTGAGCTCCAGCACGGGGACAGAGGCTTGAAAGGAACCAGGAACTTAAGGGGAGGAACTGGGTTGTCAGGACAAGAGCTGAGGGGCAGCATTCTGCCAGAGGAAAGTGCTGGCAGAGGCCATCATTCCTTTCTAAGACACCTTCTTCCCCACAGAGTTGGTAGGTGAGCACCATATCTGAGTTTCCATCAATCAACCTAGCTCACACTGTTCACCCTGCCCAGGTGATCCTCTGAGACCCTGACCCACCCAAGTTGCAGACCCACCTAAGCAGTTTCCACTGGCTTTTCTATACAGATGGTCTCTTTTGCTTCAGGCTTTGGGCTTTCCTAAAATTTATAAAACAAGCAGTATCTGGGTTTTGAGTAACCCATACCTCTTGCTAAGTGGCTTCAGGCCTGGTGCTAGCAGCAGCCAGCCTAGGTTCACAACCTGGCTTATCCTGGGCACTTCCAAGCCCGGCATATGTAGCAGCCATCTGCACATTGCTCTGTAGTTTGTGTTAGGGTCCCAGGCAAGGCAACAGTGGTGAATGATTTTGCACCTCCTGGGAGACCTCAGAGCCAGAGCACCAAGTGGACAGCTTCAGACTACCATGCTAGCTTACAACCTTTTCATCTTCAAGTGACACACTCAATGGGTAGACGTGGTGAGCATCAAAGCCCCACTGAAGCAAGTCCTACTCTGTAGGGTTTACTCCTGCTCTGCAGCTTCTTCACTGAAGTCACGGCTGGTCTTCACAGTCAGTCATCCTGGGGAGTCAATCCCTTCCACAGACATGTTAACAGCAACCAAGGCTCAACCACAACAGGACAATGCATACAGCCCACACAGGGCCACACCTGGGGCATCCAGCTCAGGTGACTGAGGAGGCTGTGCCTCTGGGCCCTATAAGTCACCTACTACACAAGCCATTCTACCAATTCTGGGAGACACAACAGCTCTACCATCTAGAGCTGTTCTAACAGCATAGAAACAAACACAGGGAAGCAGCCAAAATGTGGAGACTAAAATATGTCCCAAATGAAAGAATAGGAGAAATTTCTGGAAAAAGAACTGAACAAAATGGAGACAAGCAAACTATCAGATATAGATTTCAAACTAATGGTTATAAGGATGTTCTAGGAACTTAGTGAGGACATAGAAACAATAAGAAAGAACCAGAAGAACTTTCAGCTATTTGATAGTGATGGATAATGTGTATTTGCTTTGCAACTTTATTATATTTTTGACACATTCACATTCTCTCTATATCATATTTTAAAAGGTCATAATGTCACGGAACCAAAATTATGGTAATTACTAGCTCACTAGTCTTTCAAATACAGCCATGTGATCCTAAAGACATTGATAACATATAAACAAAAATGCATTGCTTGGACTTACATTTTGTAAATATTTGAATATTAGAAGAAGAAGGAGTAGAAGAAGAAAAAAAGAGAAAGAAGGAGGAAGAGGAAGAGGAGGAGGAGGAGGAGGAGGAGGAAGAAGAAGAAGAAGAAAAGAAGAAGAAATAATAATAATAATAATAATAATAATAATAATAAGAAGAAGAAGAAGAAGAAGAAGAGGAAGAGGAAAGAAGAAAGCTTTCCACTGCACCTGCAGGCACCTTACTGGGTTAAAAAAAAAAAGTGATGTTTTGTACTCATTGAGGTTTTTCACTAAGATGTCACGCCAATTTGAAAACAAAGAAACAAGGAGTTGTAGGGTGTAGAGTTACAGTTTTTGTTTAATGGGTATAAATTTCTAGTTTTTCAAGATGAAAATAGCTCTAGAGATTTGTTTCACAATGATGTAAATGTACTTATACTACTGAACTGTACACTTAAAATGTTGTAATAGTAAAATTTTATGTGTCTTTTACCAGAAAAATGAAATAAAAACAAATATCAGCCACAGGTCAGATTGTTCTCCTGTGGCTTTCTCTACTGCCCTACTCTGGGCCTTCCTTTTACTACATAAACTCATCTTGTGAGGAAAAGAGAATCAGGTTTTCATAAAATTATTAGTAGTTCTAAGTAGTGTCCATGGCCCACCTGTTTATATCAAGTGGTGGAGATTTTCATAGTTACTGTAGACACTGCAAAATGATTTGCTTTAAAGTTAATGAATAGAAAAGAATGTCCTCTCACTCTGGCTTTACTTTTCTTACTAAAGATTTATCTACATTTCTTCTTGTAGTAGATTGGCTTGATCATCATTGCTACTGGGAATTATTGCCATCTTCTTTTAACAAAGGTACTAAAGAGGGAAAGACTTCAAATCTAATGCCTACTGCTTGGCACAGTCCAAAGAAAGAGACTTGAACACAGTCCCTTTGTTTCATCAGGAGCTGAGTTAGACCAGTTGTTTCTTGGTGAGTGCTTGAGCTGTTTCTCACTAAGTGGCCATTCTCTAGCTAAGCACACTCTACACCTTCTGGTCAGAAGCCAGTTTGGGCATGTCAAAGAATGAGTCACTTGATAAACCAATCTTCAGGCAGTTGACCATAGAGGATATGCACTAGTCTAGTCCCAAGAGCCCAGGCTACCCCTTTCTAACAAAGATTAAGACTAATGTAGGATTCCAAGCATATCAGTGCTTTTTGAAAAAGTGTACACTTTCCTATTTAATCAAAATCCAGCTTTTATAAGGTTCCTCCTACTGGGCAATATTTCCTTTGGTTTTAATCAAAGAAAGGGTTGCCCAAAATAGGATCCTTATTCTACTAGAGTCAAACACAATTGTACTGTTGATCCTAGAGTTTGACCAGTTTCAGAGAGCCAGAGCTGGCAGTCAAGGATCAAGAAAAACCAACAGCTTTCTCAAGATACAGACTGGAACATATGTGCTTCAGCAGCAGTTTGCTGACCCAGCTTCTCCTTGGAGAATTTTTCTTGACTTGGAGGGGTCCGTTTTCAGTGAGGTGAATGAAGAGTTGGCAGTCTGGCTCTCGCTTACTGTAATTGAGTCAGACAATTAAATTGCCTCCCAGTTACTGAAAATGTAAACCACATACACTGTATGTAGGTCATAGCATTCCAGTGGTGCGTGCTTGGTATAGTGACTTAATGCCTGGATATGGACAACTCTTTTGAGTCAAAGCAGCATTGCATGCTGGCTCAGCAGATGCACATGCACGCAACAAGGGCAACACGAAAGGTCTGTAGCTTTGGACGATATCCTAGAATCGACACTCTGACATATGGTTTTATTTAGACAAAACAAGTTATCAGCTTATCACTGTGCTGTAATTTTTGGATAACACTCCTTAAAAACCTTAAACTGAAGTGTGTTTACTGAGTCCCCTTTTTTACACATAACCCCTAAAAAACCTCCGTGTTTTCCCCAAACTAAAGTTGTACTCAAGATGAAAAAAATATCATACTCTTACATGGATAGAATACTTAAAATAAAAGTGAAAAATGTTTCAGCCTTAGTGTGTGATGTTAGACTTTGGAGAAAGTGGACTTAATGACATTATCAGAACTGGGGAAAAGGTTTGGATTTGTATATGTTTAATTTGGCAATATGAATGCAAGTACAGCCAATTTATTATTATTATAACAAAGGTAGTCATAGGAAGAAATAGATTTTATAATCAATATTATTTTCAGATCAATGGCTGTTTTCACAGCATAAAGGATATCTTGTCTCCTAAATCAACTAGAAACAATAGACCATTATAAGTTTTACTTAAAAAAAAAATTCCTTGGTCTGTATTTGAATTTTCCATGGCAAATATTCAATCTTAATGTATCCTTCTCCAACTCCACATGCCTTTTGACATCTGGCTCTATCATCAAGTGTTGCATGTTTAAAGAATGCAAATTTTTTAGTTTAACAAAAGCAGAATTACCAAGATATGCATGGGGGGGTGTTTGCACATGCACACATATGCGTGTGAGACAGGGATGTTGCTCATGAAAGCATCCTAAGGGATCCTTATTCCTATCCCTCTGTGCATACTTAGAAAACCCTGCTTTTAGAATTATATTAATTGTTTACTGAGGTTTGCTCTTGAGTAGCCCCGTTTCTATTTGGGGAATTCTGGTTATGAGTTTATCTCTGGCAGCACCAACCCTTCTCCAATAGTCTTGGA
The DNA here is from genome assembly GCF_036850995.1 of Saccopteryx leptura. NCBI lineage: Eukaryota > Metazoa > Chordata > Mammalia > Chiroptera > Emballonuridae > Saccopteryx > Saccopteryx leptura. The sequence goes on from NC_089503.1 coordinate 350,312,289, forward strand.
TTGAGAAGGAATGAACCTGTGTGACTGGCTGTTTTTTCATCACCAAGTTTTATTACTTCCATTTTGAGTGTCACAAAAGGGTATAAAATTTCTCAGCTTTGGAGCAATATATGCATGCCAGTTCCTCCTTTTTAGAGCTTTCTCAAAGCAGCCTTCTCCCTGAGATTTCCCTCACTTGGCGCATGCAGGCAAGTGCTTCATGGAAAGGATGCATGTGGAATTCTTTCCAAGTATATGTCTTGACACAATGATAGAAAAATGCAGGAATAGTGTGAAAAAAGTTTTTATTATTCCGTCTTATTTTTATTAACTCATTTAATTTTTAATTTCTATTTCAAAGTATGCATAGTATGTAGGGTTAGTGTGTAGTGCTGGAGGAAGTGATGGAGTAATAAGGGTAATATGTGTATGTCTTATAATTTAGACTGGTGGGCAGATAAATACACAGACCATATAAAATCTTAGAATACATCTCATTAAAACCAATGTTCATATTTCCATAAAACCTTAACCAGGTTGTTATTCTTGCTATACAGAATTCTTTTGTTATAAAAAATTATTATATAGCTGACATAAACAACACATAGTCAGAGACAAAATTATTATATACATTATAATCTAGAAAATTAAAGTGCTTTTATAATGAAGAATTCTAAAAGTGCCCCAGATGCCAAATAAATTTGTTCTCTCCAAAAACCCTCCATAGAACATACTATCCTATATATTACTGATAAACACAATGACAGCTCTTAGTCACAGTAGCAATGAATATATAAATACCCAATCTTCTCTTTAATGATAAACACTGCCAAATTAAAAAAGCTATGTTTAGTATAACTTTTACAAGAAAATTTAAATGATAAAAATTAAAATGTTTTTATTTGAAAAGAACATCAATAATTCTCCCCAAGTTATAAGATGACATAATACTAAGAAAATCCCAATGAAGTATTATAAATAAAAATGAAAAACTATAAAATTCACCTGGAAGGACCAGATTTGCTCCATTCCTCAAGAGCATGCCCAGAGGTGGCATTATAATAATGAATGGTCATGGAACTCCAGCTCATGGGCAAGGAAATATGATGGTTTAAAATGATCTCCTTGATGATTTAAAAGAAACAACATACTTTATCAATCCCTATAGAACTCTACTGGGAAAGAATTTGTAACTGTATTTCTTTGGCTTATCACACAACAGTCTTTAGCTTTCTTGGAAAAAGCAAGGAAGCTGAAAGTAAACACACTTATTTCCTGCTACTTGAGGAAGACATTAGGCGGTCATTTCTATGAGTTTAAATACTGTAAATTGTTAGATAAGAAGCCCTGGAAATAATTTTTAAAAATCTTTAATAATGCATAGCACAGTGCTATGCAAGATAATCAACAACCATTTAAATGAATGAATGAATACATATTTTAATACTTTCCAGGTTTCGTAAATAATTGCATAATGGAAAATAAAAATTCGATTAAATGTAAACTAAATAAGTGAGGCTCAGCCTAACCAGGGTACGTGGTTCATGGTAGAGGTGATTTTTAAAGACCTCATATAGGTTTGTTGGATGGATGAATGACCTTTCTGGTGAAGCTCACATTCCCATGAAGTGAAGAAAAGGTAACTCCTGCTAGAGACTTTTTTTCCTAATAATTTTCTATGAACATTTATAAAACTTCTTATTAAACAGTGTTGTTTTTGGAGATAGATCAACAGTGGCATTTCAACTTCTCTCCAAATCCCGTAATTTTGATATCAAGAAATGGTTAAAAGTTTTACCTCTAAGTTCATACTTCTTTTATTTTAGCTTATTATTACTTTTAAAAATTCATTGGATGACATGGTTCTCCAAACCATACAAGTTTTAACTGTACAACTCAATATAACACCACCTACACACCATATCGTGTACCCTCTGCCCCCAGCAAAGCCTCTTTTTTGCCTCCATGTTTTCCTCTGACTACTGCTACCTTGTCTGTATCTCTGTGTGGGATATATAAGATTTTTGGCTAATCCCTTCACCCTTTTTCATCCAGTGTCCTCATTTGTTGCAATTTATTTGCACAGCCTAACTAAAAATATGGGTGCTTGGGTGAATCATTGGTAATATATGAGCTACCGTAAGTTCTACCACTTATTTTAAAACATTTTATGTTGTGCAGTAGTAAGGTCTGGCCTAGTTTGAAGTGTTAAGACATTTTGACTTAAAGAGAACATTTTTTTTTTTTGCTTGGTGTGAATGAATACAGACTTTTTCATTTTGTTCCAGAAAATGAGTAAAAGTCTACTAATGTACTTCCACTTCAGGAAGATTCCAATTTCGTAACCCAGCCAAGGGAGCAATTAAGATTCTGGAGATAAAAATTGCTTAATCTGCAGAGGATGGACAATGGATGCCCCCATTCTGATACTGTGCTTTATCATCCATTAATGATTTCTTCAGAGAATTAACATCAACTTTTCAGTAATTTTTCCAGAAGAGGGTATAACTTACATACACTGGCATGGTGAGGGGAGAGTTCATTGTACAGCTACTAACACATGAAATAAGATTTATTATAGTGGTTCCAAAACCTACTTATGTGAATTATCACTAAAGATGTTTTAAAATTAAAATTTCTGGACTCTCCCAACAAGGATTACATTTCAGGAGTATTGGAGAGAAATCCAGGAGAATTTATTTATAATAAGCTCCTTGGGTGATTCTTATCGAGCCAATATGGCACTGGGTAAGTGACAGGTCTTTAAAAATCACTGATTAGCCTGACCTGTAGTGGTGCAGTGGATAAAGCTTTGACCTGGAATGCTGAGGGATTTGCCGGTTCAAATCCCTAAGCTTGCCTGGTCAAGGCACATACAGGAAGCAACTACTATGAGTAGATGCTTCCCACTTCTCCCCCTTCTCTCTCCCTCTCCCTCTCATTTTCTCTCTCCCCCATCTCTCCAAAAATTAATAAATTAAAAATCTATAAAAAATAAATCACTGATTAATTCAACTGGAATATATAGCAGGTATCTTCTCATGTGACTCTATATAGGATGACACAGTAGTAATATATATTCCTTTCTCTGTATTGAGCAGATGCATTTATGACTATTGTTCTCACATATAACAAAATTGTCAGTCCAGCATTCACTTTATAAAGCTGTATGACCACCCAGTGCTGCCTGGGGATTTGTGTTTCTCTTATATGAGGTGAGTCTTCAGTGACTCAAGGATTTTACTTAGAAATAATTCTAAATCAAATGTAGCTCAGCTATATTTCCTTTTTTTTGGTTGTCATTCTCTTCAGTACATGTTGCTTCATCAACACCCAACAAATTTATGATTTTAACTTAGAGGGTCACATCCCCCAAAGAGCATAAGTTAATCTCATAGTTGTAGGAAGGGCACATGTATGTTTTGAAAGCTGTATTCAAGATTATATTTCAATTTTTAATTTGGGGGAAATTTGGGGGGTTTTGTATCATATAACCCACAGGGGGAAAAAAGCTGAACAAAACCATGTACAGTGGGAATACACAGAAGATGATAGATTCCTCTTGGAATCACCACTAGAATAATATATAAAAATCACCAGGGCTTGTGAAAGCATTCATGTCCTGAAGGTATCTGAAGGCACGATTTACAAAACATTGATCAACCTTAGTTACGTGTGATTATTGCTCACTCCGTTCCTCTTAAAGCACCATGAGCTTTAGCATCTTTCAACAACTGTTCTCTGTGACTCACTTCTTTCTTTTTCCCCATCATTTCCCAAGCCCCTTTGTCTATGTGCTACTTCCTCGCAGATGCTAATGCGCAGTCCTCTGCTCTGCCTGCCGTCTGAAGTCCTCAGGATGGTTAAGATTATGGCCCTGCTGCCCCGGAGGTGTTGGCGCTTGAGTTCTGCACTGACTTTCAAATTAATGAGACAACTGTGTAGCTCTCTATTATATAGTCTCAGAATAGTCACAGACTGTGTGTTAGAGCCATTGACCCTGAAGCTTAATCTATATATTTGGAGTAAAATGAGAAAAAGATCTCGTGAATTATGTGCAATGTCAAACACCTATATTACATGTGGCATTTGGAAAATGTTAAACCACTGTAAAAGAATTAAATTTCACTTGTCAAGCATTTTCCTTACCAAGATCATTTGTTAGAAAACTACTTAAAACCAGTCAGAGAAATTTAATGTTAAGAATGAAACACACACACATATTATATATATATATCTGAGTTAAAGCTACCAAAACCTTCCTCCCTTTTTTTTTTTTCCATTTCAGGAGCAAAAATAGAAGATTCAGAATTTATGTGTGAAAAATGGATGGCATACTTTCAAGTGTAATTGTCCTCCTTTGTGAATTGACTGATTAGAACTTTTATTTTTCTAGCAGGAAAGTGAGGTGAAGAGAAATTAAATTACTTGCTCAGAGTCACAAGACAGACAAGCAACACATCTAAAACTAGAAGCCAGACCCCATTTCATTCAGCAAATAAATGTGGAATCTAACATGTGCCTGGCACAAATCTGAGTGTACCCACTCTCTGCCCTCCAGTTGCTTGTTATCTGCTTGATCCCTCAAGTTGAATGACTAACAGGGTCACCTATTACCTGAGAGAGTGTTGGAACACACATAGGTTGTAGGGTTGAATAAAAGGAGCAACTTAGGGATAGCTTCCTGGAGAAGGTGCTACCTAATGTAACATCAGATACAAAGTCCATACAGAAAAGGAGGAGTAGGAAGATCTTTCAGCATAAGGAGTATTTTCACAGGCTCAGAGGCGAGAAAGTATAGTACGTGCTGTTCAGAGAACTTTAGGTGCTCCTTCCCACTGGAGCACAGGGTGGAGCTAGCAGGGAGCAGCGAGAGACAAAACTGGATAGAAGAGGGACCTAAAACCTTGTCAAATTTAGAAATTTAGACATTATTCTCAAGACAATTGGAGAGTCATTGTAGAGGTTTTGGCAAAAAAATAACTATTTAATTTGCATTTTTCCCTGGCTTAGAGGTAGAGCATCAACCTGGCATGTGGATGTCCTGGGTTCGATTCCTGGTCAGGGCACACAGAAGAAGTGATCATCCAATTCTTCATCCACCCCCCTCTCTCTTCTCTCTCTCTAACTCTCTCTCTCCCTTCTGCAGCTGTGGCTCAGTTGAAGCAAGTTGGCCCTGTGTACTGAAGATGGCTCCATGGCTTCACCTCAGGTACTAAAATATCTCAGTTGCTGAGAAACAGATCAACAACCCCAAATGGGCATGCAGGAGTCTGTCTCTCTGCCTCCCAGCTTCTCACTTAAGAAAAATTAAAACAAAACAAACATTAATTTGCACTTTAACAGCAATTATCAGACTAAAATGTGGATATTGATTAGAAAAAGAGAGAAAGGAGGCTAATGTAATGTGCCTTCTGTCACTATACAAAGGGTCTTAGTGAGAATTTTAAAAAAAGTAGACTTTCCTGTTGGAACAAGACTTCCTTTATTGCTATTTGCCAGAAAATCATTAACATATATCTAGAAATCTATGTGGTATGCTATGACATCTTATGCAATGTACAGCCTGCTTAGCTGGCCCTGATCACACATTGATTGAATCTAGAAAAGCCAAACAGAGGATCTGATCAATTTTTTTTTTTTTTTTGTATTTTTCTGAAGCTGGAAACGGGGAGAGACAGTCAGACCGCATGCGCCCGACCGGGATCCACCCGGCACGCCCACCAGGGGCGACGCTCTGCCCACCAGGGGGCGATGCTCTGCCCCTCCGGGGGCATCGCTCTGCCGCGACCAGAGCCACTCTAGCGCCTGGGCCATCTTTTGCTCCAATGGAGCCTTGGCTGCGGGAGGGGAAGAGAGAGACAGAGAGGAAGGAGGGGGTGGGGGGTGGAGAAGCAAATGGGTGCTTCTCCTATGTGCCCTGGCCCGAATCGAACCCGGGTCCCCCGCACGCCAGTCCAACGCTCTACCGCTGAGCCAACCGGCCAGGGCGATCTGATCAATTTTGTAAAGCACTTGAACATGTACAATACACTTTCATAAAAAATATTGATTTTTTTAGAGTTTTATTTAGAAAATTAAATTTAATGGGGTGACATTGATCAGTAAGAGCACATAGGTTTCAGGTAAATATTTCTATAGCATTAGAACTATTGATTATGTTATGTGCCCATCACCCAAAGTCAAATCATTTTCCATCACTGTTTATTTGTCTCTCCTATTCTCCTACCCCCATAAAAATTATTTTATGTACTCTTCCTAATAAGCCTGTGAAGTAGTTAGAAATGGTAGTATTTTTAGTCTCATACTAAGTACATTAAAAATAAGGTTAGGAGAAGTGTCAGTGATTATTTGCAATTTTCTTTATCCCTCAAAACTTCATTAGAGAAAAAAAGGAAAATACAAACTTACGTTCTTTTTCTATGGCCAAGTGCTGCTATTTTCTTTCCTAACTATCCCCCAAAAGAAAGAATACAGAATAGTTGAATTAAAATCCTTGTAGTTGCTCAAAATGTATACACAAGCAAGACTGTGTAAATTATAATTGTGTGGCAGGGAAACTCTGGGTTAAGAAAGCATCACTGTATTTTCTCATGTCTGAAAGTCTGATTATGTCTACTACAGCATTTCCAAGCTGATGTTGAATAATGACCATACATAGCATAAAATAATTCCTCAAAATACCCAATCAGTGTAGTCATTGTTTCCAGATGAAAGACATGAGAATACAATCCATGAACACTGTTTAAAATGTAAAGATAAAGATCAAGTCAACATACAGTGATTTTAGTGCACTTGGTGGTTTATGGGTTCACCTCCCCCCCTAAAATGGGAGATCCTCAAAACCAAGAGCTATCTAATTTTTAAAATATATTTTTACTTAGAAACAAATAGGGAACAATTATTTGCCAATAAAATAATTACTTAGTAACATTCTTGTTATTTCAAAGGAGAAATAACTGTAGGGTTGTAACAGCAGAAATAGATTTCTCTGAGTCCTGGTAATTGAAGAACATTCAGCTGTGGACTTTCTACCATAATTTGAAACAGACTGGAAGATACTATAACTTTCCATAGATTGTCATTTAATTATTTCCACAAAAATAACATACTTCTTAGATTTCAAATACTTTAAATTTTGTAATACACCATAGTTTTGCAATAAAATGTTTAGATAAAAGAAATTTCAAAATATTTTCTGTCTGGGGTAAAAGGACAGGACAATTTTTTAGAGCTGAGTTATAATGGTTAGACTTATTTTGATTACAAGTCAATGAAAATCCAAACCAAACTGGTTTGAACCAAAATAAAATCTACTGCCTTACCTAACCCAAAAGTTCAGGAATAAATCTAGCTTTGGTCACAGCTTGACCAAACTCAGTGATATCATCAGGACATGTTGTGTGTGTGTGTGTGTGTGTGTGTGTGTGTGTGTGTTTTCTGTAACTCTTGACTCTGCTTTCTACTTATTGCAGAAAAATATTGTTCAAATCACAGACGAAGTTGACTTCATAGTTGTAAGTTGTCTGCCACTGCTCAGTTACTTCACACTTCCTGGTTCCTACCATGTAGGGAAGACAGTCAATTTTTCTGACAGTTGAAATAGAAGACCCAGAATGAAGTCTCAGCAGCTATGATGGGCCCTGGATTCTATACTATCCTGGAACAATTGTGACCAGAGGGAGGAAAGTACCCTTTCTTTCTCCTGTGGGTCTGGGCTTAGAGCAAATACACTGTTTCAAGGGATTGAGGCAGAGTTGTTTTTACCTAAAGCACATTCTTTATCAATGGCAAAGAGGTGGTTCTCCCAGGGCAGATGGAGGTGCCATTATCGCTTTCTATTTGATGCTCTCTCTGGGTAAGTTTTAAGCTACATGAAGGTAAGAACCTTATCAACCATAAAACTCCTAGGAGAAAATATAGGTAGTAAATCTCTGACATTTCTCTTAGCAATATATTTTTCTGATGTGTCTTCTTGGGCAAGGAAGCAAACAAACAAACAAACAAACAAACGAGACTACCTCTAACTAAAATGTTTTTTGCACAGTAAAAGAAACCACCAACAAAATAAAAAGACAACATAATGAATGGAAGAAAATATTCACCAATAATTTATCCAGTACGGGGTTAATATTCAAAATTTATAAAGAACTACAATTCAATACCAAAAACAAACACACAAAAGCGATCCAATTAAAAAATGGGCAGAAGACTGGAATAAACACTTCTGCAGGGAGGACAAACAGAAGGCCAAAAACAGATGAAAAGATGCTCAATGTCACTGATCATCAGAGAACTAAATAAAACCACAATGATATACCACCTCACACATGCTGGAATGACTAACATAAAAAAATCAACAAACAACAAGGGTTAACAAGGATGTGAAGAAAAGAGAACCCTTGTGCACTGTTGGTGGGAATACTGATTGACACAGCCACTATGGAAAACAGTATGGAGTTTCCTCAAAAAATTAAAAATGTAAGTGCCTTATGATCCATCAATTCCACAAATAGGTATGTACCTGAAGAGATCAAAACACTAATTCAAAATAATATATTCATTCCTATATTCATTGTGATGTTATTTACAATAGCAAACATATAGAAGCAGTCCAAGTACCCATCAATAAACAAGTGGATAAAAAAGGGGTGGTACATTTATACAGTGAAATATTACTCAGCCATAAAAGGAATGAAATCTCCCATTTGTGACAGCATGAATGGACCAAGAGGGTATTATACTGAGTAAAATAAGTCAGACAGAGAAAGACAAATACCATATGATTTCACTGATATCTGAAATCTAAAGGACAAGATAAATGAACAAAAAACAGACTCAGATACACAGAACAGGCTAATGTTTGCCAGAGATGAGAGTGGTTTGGGGATTGGGTAAAAGAAGTGAAGGGGTTAAGAAGCACAAATTGGTAGTAATAGTGTAGTCAAGGGGATGTAAAATACAGCATGATGAATATAGTCAATAATATGGTGATAGCTATGTATCATGCCAATAAGGTACTAGAAATATCAGGGGGCCACTTTGTAAAGTATATGATTGTCTAACCACTGTGCTGTACATACAAAACTAATACAAAATAATAATGAATGTAAACTGTAATTGAAAAATAAAATTTAAATTAAAAAAATGAAAGTAAGAACTTTATCAGTTTTGCTCATCATTATATCAATAGCACATAGCGCAGTGTCTGGTATAGCAGGAGTTCAATAAGTATTTACTGACTGGAGAAAGATAATAATGGCGTGCTTTAATTTCCGCTTGATGAATAAAGATGAGAAGGATTCCATTAGCCTGTAGCATTTTACATTCTGGATGCCCCCTCCTTTTTGGAACCCATCCTTCCTTGGCTTAATTCTATCCCATCCAGGGTCTGCTCCTGACAATTGTGCATAACCCAAGCATCTCCACTGATAGTTTCCAGCTTGCCATTCCTATTGCCACTGTGTGAGCCTTGATCTTACTGTTAACCTACAAAAGGTATAACCTCCTAATCAGTGTTTCTACCTCTAGTTCCTTTCTTCTCTTCATGTTTATTGTTTTCAGAATAATTTGCTTAAAGAGCAGTTTGAATGTTGTCACTTACCTTCAGTTACCACTTATTGCCCCAAATGAAGTTCAAATTCCTTAGTACTCAAGTATCATCCCTAACCTATCATTTACTTTTCTCTCTTGTTTGTTCTCCGAAGCAGTATAAATGTCTAAAGAGGAATCATTTAATTGATTGTCTTATTTTATTTTATATAGTTACTTGCTTTGCTAAAACCTATACTGATGGTTTTGCACATAACTGAAAGTTAATGAGTAAATAAAATAAAAGACACATGCCACAATAAATGTACAATGTTATTTCTGGATTTTCATCTTTTGGAGGTTAATAAATAGCAAAGAGCTATCCAGGGAATGGAAGTTTCCCTTTTCTGTGTTTCACTGCAGCTGGTTCTGAAGAAAATTCACATTCTACTTCTTGGTTCCTTTCAGAGTTCCCTAAATTAGCATAATAATAATACAGAATATTTGTGCAAAAGGAAGAAGGAAGTATTTCCATCTTGGTTTTGAAGGTGTTTTCTTCTTAGTTATAGCATCATATCGCACATATAGCAAAGATTGTTGTTTAATATTTTTCTGTTTCAGTTATAGCTTACATTATTCTGTATTAGTTTTAGATGCACAGCAAAGTGGTTAGACAATCATCTACTTTACGGAGTAGTGGTCCTCCTATACTTCAAGTACCTACTTGGCCCTAGACCTGATTATTATGGTATTATTGACTGTATTCCCTATGCTGTAATTTATATCTCTGTGACTCTTCTGTAACTGCCACCTTGTGCTTCTTAAGCCTTTCACCTTTTCCACCCAGTCCCATATCCTTTTGTCAACTGTCAGTCTGTTTTCTGTATCTACGAGTCTGATGTCTGATATATCTAAAGAAATTGCTCCTGGGTAACTCACAGAAAAAAGTCAGTCAATAAATATAAAATGCTCATCCTGAATAGTTATGATAAAAATTCAAACAACAAATTAGTATTTTTTTAATTGCTAAAATTAGCTAGAATTAAAAGTTTGCTACTAGCCAGTTTGACAAAGATGTGGAAAAGCAAGCTTGCTCATAGCCTGTGGTAAAATGGGAATTTATCAATAAATATCCAAATTAAAAAATGCATATTTGTTTAACTCATCTATTTCAATTGTAGTCATTTATTCTACATATATTCTGAGATAATTGCACAAAAATATATGCACAAAGATGTTCATTTCATCATTACTTAAAGCTATCAGTTTTAAAAAAACTGGGTAACCCTATGATCTATCAGCTGGGAACTAGAAAATAATTATTGTTAAGCCATGCAGTAGACCACAATATAGACTCAATTTTAAAAGAATAAAAAGGTGTATCTGTGTAGAGGTGGTAACCTGGGTAAATGTGGAAAAATCTCCAAAAAATAATAAGTGAAATAAAACGTGTGAAAAATGGTAATTAAAAAAAGATCCATTTATTAAAATTGAACAAAATTTTATTAGCAACCCTAGAGAATAAGAGATGGAATGAATCTATTAGGTAGAAGGAGAGACTTTATATCTATTTATTTAAATTTTCACCATACAAATCTAGATAGTTGAGAAAAGAAAGTAAAGTTTTTTAGTTTTGTACAGTTCATATTTTCACATTTACTTATACATTAATTTGTTCAATAGCTATTTAGTGAATGTTATTATGGCCAAATACCATGCAAGTTTCTTGTTTCCTTACTCAAAAGGTGCACACTTTCTAGGTACTCCGAAGTCATCCTGCACATATGTCCCTGCCCACAAATACAAGATATTTTGCTTTCCATAATCATGTTAAAATACTATCTTAAATGACTCCCATGCTGATGTGCTACCTCTTAGGATATTTCTACTTACATGTACAAAATACATGCTAAAGTAATTGGCCATTTTCAGCTTTGCACTCCAGGCTTGTGACTTCCCTTTGGTTTGAATTAGCAATCAATTGTCTTGGCACCAATTCAACACCAACAGGAATCCCCAATTTGGAGTAGGGTGAAGAAGAAAACTTGATTCAGTGCAAATAATGATATAACACGGTTGTGGAAACAGCACTGCTGTGGAACAGCTCAATTGTGATGCAGCATGGCTGTGAAATCTGCTCCACTCCACCAGCTAGTCCAGGTATTTCAGTTCTAGTAGGGGAATTTCAGCTCTAACAAGGGTAACACAGTCTTACCAGGAGAGTGCCTTCCCAGAGCCAGAAGGGAGCTGGTTTATATGGACAGGAGTCCTTGACCCTGTTTCCTGATTGGTCCAACCTCATGCAAATATGCAAATGAGGATGTCAAATCCTTACAGTTTGGTAGGTCCAAAAGGCACCATTTTGATTGGTCAGAATAGAGCTGCTCTGATTGGTCAGAGCTTCACAGCACTGATTAGATGGCAAAAGTCTCAGTCCTATTGGTTGAAATAAGACTCTAGAGCCAGTTTTATAAAGACTGGTTCAGATGGTAGAAACACTGTGCAGGCTGTCAGTTTAGTGCAGGGCCTTTCATGCGAGGCCCCTGTGCGGAACTGACGACTAAGCTCTTCTTAGCTTTTCTTTTGTTTGAGGCCAGTTAGCACCAGGAGCCCTTCTTAGGAGGTGCCTTCTTTTTATTTTTTTCCTCAGGGTTCACAGGAAGAAGGGAACTTTGTTTTTCTTGAAACATGAAATAATTGAAAACAGATTTCGAGCATATGTTTAGCTCCATAAACAATACCAATAGACTGAGAAATTAGAGCAATGCATCCCTCTGACTGAGGACACTCATATTGATTGTGATTTGACTAATGAGTCCAGGAGGCAATTTCCTGCCATGCCGAGACACACTAAGGAGAAGTCACTTGTTTGCATAGGACTTAGCTTGAGAGTTCAACTGCACTCTTCTGGCAGTGTAAACTCACCTATACCTTCAAGGAACCTCGTCACACATTCCACTATTCATCAAGGCAAGATGTTGTCATTTGTGGTCCAATATAAATTTTATTAGAATAGGTCTGCCAGAACTTAAATAAAGATTTACTCTTTTCCTTAATAAATATGTCTTCAAAATGATGTTTCAATATAATACTGAGAAATGTATGTTTTATTTCTTAAAAGAACAAAACACTTAAAGTTTGAATCAGAAGCTAACTTAATCAGGTAAAATATAGAAATTCTCCTTACACAATGTTCAACATATTTTTGCCATGATGGAGGAACCAGTGGCACTGAGCCCAGGCTATAGGCCAATGATGACTTTTGTAAACACATATATGATGGATGTTACCTGTAAGCACTGTGGCCTTTAACAAAATCATGATAAGACAAAGGTTTAAGTAATAACGTACATTTAAGGTACCATATGTATACTTATATATTGCTATCACTAAGTAACCAGAAAGCTTCTGAGAATTGCCTTATGCTGATGGCTTCCTCGAAGAGTAACTTCCCATAATTTATTCCATTTCCTGACTTTAAGTATGTCTGTGGTTCACATATTTCCTTCACACTGGCAGAAGTAGACCAGTGTGGATAGTTAATACATGTTTCTAAGTTTTATGGACCAATCATGCATGGCAGCAATAACGTGATCTAATAAAGAACAATTTGTACAAACTCCCAGTGCTGTGTTGTAGAATTTCGAGTAGCTTGTCTTCTTCAGATGCTTGATTCAGAGATATTAAAAACTATTAACCATTTCCAATGCTTTTGCCATTTTGTATTTAAGAATGCAAGTGTTTTTAATCTATACTGTATTTAGCTTGATATTGCTGTGTATACTGATTTATATAAAAGTTTCTTATGAGGGTACTATGTCAATACTCTATCCTGTTTCCCCATAAATACATTTCTAGTTTTTGTTATGTCATGTGTCCTAATTTTGTGCTCAGAAAATATTGTTTAACCAAAAAAATGAATTAAGAAAAATCTTAAATTCTTTTATTTTGCAGAAAAATCTGTTGAAGATATAGTCTCTAATTGCTGAAACCTGCAGAAACACTGTGTACCTACAACATATCTTACTCCTATGACTTTGAGGAGCTAGGATTTTTTTTTCTGTCCACTACTACTTATTTTTGCATAGAAAGTGCTTGAAGTGCCTATTTTTTACATCGAATTTCACCCCTCTAACTTTAAAGGTCTAAGTTGCTAATTCCAAACATACAGTAAGCCAATATTTTGTATACAAAGAATGTTCTTCGTTTGGACTTGGTCTTCATCAGTCAGTGAAAGAATAAGCAGTTCTAAATACCTCATCATATTCCCCTTGAACTGCTAAAATTTTCACTTGAGGAAAATAGGAAATATGCATGAAATATATTTAAATGCAACTTTCAGAGTGATGAGAATAAAAATCATTGGGTATAATGTTGTGTTTAGTCCTTTATAGGTGTTTTTCTCCTTTGGTTGTGAAGCATGTTATTCTAAATAAAAGCATCCAAAAATATAAAGGAATAATATTATCTATGCCAACTATTACAGGATATATAAATACCTGGGTAAATCCTTATGAGAAAGAAAAACGCTTTCAAATCATCAGCGTTTCAGAACAGAAGGAGTGTTGATTCTGGCGCTGAGTGTAAACCACCTACATATCGTTTTTCATGAGCTACCAAAAGATGAAACCAGAAGGCAAAAATGTATACCAAAATTCCTTATTGAGAAGATGGAAAAAAAGAGAAGAAAGCCAAAACTAATGGAAATATTGTGTGCCTATTTAATAATTCTAAACTATGCCAACCCAGAAGTGAGAATTATAAACAGAGTTATATTGCTTTCTTGCATTTCATTTACTATCTATTTTGAAACACATTTGGCAGTCTAGCCCACAGTGCATTCTTGTGATTGATAGTGTGGATTTCCCTAAGGTCAGCTCTGGTGAAATACATATTTATTTTAATCTAAATACTGTGTTCCTCTGGATCATATAACTAGAGAGAAGAAGAAAAAGATTGATGACAAATCTCACTGTTTTTGCTTTTGAATATATATCTCTTTAACTCCAAGACCATATTCTAAATAGATTACAATTTGTTATTATATCCGTACAGATGAAAAATTTTAATCTTTTAATATTATATTTAATAAACTCCTGTAAATTTGGCTATTATTCTTTTCTAAGAAATATTGATCTCAGTACTTGTGGAACATTTCATAAGTACTTCAAAATAATGAAATCTTTAGGTAACATTTATTAATTTTTCATATAAAGTTTATAGATTTTGCCTTCAAAAGGAATTCTCAACAATTTCTAGATGAGTGTTTTATTTCATAGTGGTTCAGAACTAAGAAAATTAGGTGAATCCACCAACAGAAATATTATGCAGTTATTAAAAATTGTATTTTTAAAGAATTTTTAATATTATTAAGTGACACTTTTTAAATAAATATTTTTGTCAAAAGGTAGACTAAATCATTTAAAATATATACAATGTAAACTTTATGTATAAAATATAGCAAAATAAAGACAAAAAGAAATATTTCAAAATATAATGTTTTGCTACTTATATGGAATTATGACAAATTTCTTTCATCCTTTTATCCAGTTATCTTAAAATCTTCTCATTTTCCTCTATTATTATTTTTGTCTATGCCCAGCTATTCAACTTTTTTTTCTAGACAGAAGCATTCCTTTTCTCCCTCAATCATGTCAGATTCAATCACTTTACCCCAAGAACTTTATTTTCTAAATATTTCTCATATCTTGCTTTTTCTGTGTTCATCCTTGCTATCACTGTTGTACATCAGGTTCTCGTTATCTCTTGTCTGGATTGTGCATCAGCCTCCTCCTTTTCTTTCCATCTACAGTCTTGCCTCCTTTAGAACCACTCTCTGTGATATAATCTAAGAAATCTAGTTCAAGTAAAGATATTACACATAACTTTCTGAAGTTGTTTCCTATTGCCTATAGAATCAAGTTCCTCACTCAGCATAAAATAATCCCCCTGTAACCTAGCTCTGACCCCACCTCCTCAGTCTGTCTCATCTTTCATGCCCTCATATTTTACTATATACTATATACTATAGAATATATACACTATGGATTTTCATACTTTAAGGCAGGGGTCCCCAAACTACGGCCCGTGGGCCACATGCAGCCCCCTGAGGCCATTTATCTGGCCCCCACCGCACTTCCAGAAGGGGCACCTCTTTCATTGGTGGTCAGTGAGAGGAGCATAGTTCCCATTGAAATACTGGTCAGTTTGTTGATTTAAATTTACTTGTTCTTTATTTTAAATATTGTATTTGTTCCGGTTTTGTTTTTTTACTTTAAAATAAGATATGTGCAGTGTGCATAGGGATTTGTTCATAGTTTTTTTTATAGTCCGGCCCTCCAACGGTCTGAGGGACAGTGAACTGGCCCCCTGTGTAAAAAGTTTGGGGTTTGGGGACCCCTGCTTTAAGGTTTTAAATAATTTTTTTTTTTTTGTATTTTTCTGAAGCTGGAAACGGGGAGAGACAGTCAGACAGACTCCCGCATGCGCCCGACCGGGATCCACCCGGCACGCCCACCAGGGGCGACGCTCTGCCCACCAGGGGGGATGCTCTGCCCCTCCGGGGCGTCGCTCTGCCCCTCCGGGGCGTCGCTCTGCCGCGACCAGAGCCACTCTAGCGCCTGGGGCAGAGGCCAAGGAGCCATCCCCAGCGCCCGGGCCATCTTTGCTCCAATGGAGCCTTGGCTGCGGGAGGGGAAGAGAGAGACAGAGAGGAAGGAGGGGGCGGGGGAATCGAACTCGGGTCCCCCCGCACGCCAGGCCGATGCTCTACCGCTGAGCCAACCGGCCAGGGCCTGCTTTAAGGTTTTGTTCAGGCTATTTCTCCTGCCTAATGTGCCCTGAAGAAAGCTTATGCCTACTATCTTACACTTAGGGTAGATTCTCCTTCCGGGAACCTTCTTCTCATTGGGACTAAGCTTACTAAGTATTTCTCCCATAACACCTAGTGCTTCTTAGTTAAATGTAGTATATAATACTAAATTAATTTACTTAGAAATATATTTCTTCCAATAGACTACAAGCAGTTGGAGAGTAGAGGCTATAATTCACAATTATTTCACTTCAGTGCTTAGCATGTATCGAATATAGCAGTCACTCACTAATTGTCTGAGGAGTCAAATAGAACTTATAGTCACTTAAAATAAGTTTAGAGTTAATGTCTTGATCTAGAAAAGTAATGATCAAGTCTATTAAGAACAAGTCAAATAGATGTAGAATATTGCAAGTGGGTAGTCATTACTAAAATTGCAAGAAACTAACTTGTTAATATGTCTGCCTCTTA
Source organism: Saccopteryx leptura (assembly GCF_036850995.1). Classification (NCBI taxonomy): domain Eukaryota; kingdom Metazoa; phylum Chordata; class Mammalia; order Chiroptera; family Emballonuridae; genus Saccopteryx; species Saccopteryx leptura. The sequence goes on from NC_089503.1 coordinate 350,329,081, forward strand.
TTGCATCACAAAGAAATTGTATATTGAAGTTCCTTAGAGATATGAGGACAAAGGAAGTATTATTCTTCTTTTAAAGCTGCAGATTAAAACATAGGCAACAATATTGCACAAATTAAGTGGACACAAGGTCAAACACTGTCTCAGTTCATGTAGTTTCTGTGGCTTGGAAACTTCTTTTAGAGGCATCGTATTTTTTTCCTAGCCATTACCTAAGAGGACATACCTATGGTTTGGAAATCACTAGAGAATATCCATTCCTGAGACATGTCCAGTACTTTGTGGTTCTGGTCAAGATGGTCAAAAGCACTGTGTTCTGTATCCTGTTGGTCTAGTCTAGCAAAAGAAGAAGCCAGAGATCCAGGATCAAACACCAATTAACCACAAGCTGAGGGAAAAGCACATAAACACATGGGTTTCCATTTCCATCGCTGTGACATGTCAGCATCAGTTCTGCTCAGTAGAGAAGAGGTCAGCTATCTCATAGAATAAGACCAGACTGTTGCTTTCACAGCAGTTTGGTCTCAGAAACTACCTGGCAAACGCAAGGTCAAAAAGCTCAACATTTAGCATGTTATCATTAGTTTTCTAAGAAATGAGACCCATCAATACGGTTTTTTTTTTAAGGAATACATAATATTTGAGGTAAAGTTTCCAGTTCAGTTTCACGTTAGCCCCTGTTCTCTATGTTATAAAAGTTATCAAACCTGCAACTTTGTTTCTCTCATCATCTGAAGAACAATTTTATAGCTTAATTTTTTACTTTCCTTATAAACTAAATAAATAAGGTCTACCGGAAAGTTCTGTTCGTTTCTATCACAAGTTTCGACATGTAAGCACATGTTTATTTGGCGCATGTGTGCCTCTCTATTTTTATCACTTAATGTATACATACTGACATAGCAAATTAACTAAAACAAAGTTGATTCATGTTAGTCTTATGTGTGAAGCGATAGTGTACCCATGGCTACTGATAAAGTTCATTTACGCCATTGTAATTTTTACAAATTTCAACAAGGAAGAAATGCTACAGAAACACGTCTGTCGCATCCACCATATTCCCTGGACTTAGCACCCTCTAACTAACACTTGTTTTTGTCCTTACAAAATTTTTTGAAGGGCAAAAAATTCAAAAATGTAGAAGATATCAAATAAGCACTGGTTCAATTTTTCGCATCAAAAGATAAAACATTTTTAAAAAATGGAATATACAAATTGCCCTCATGCTGGCAAGAAATCATTAATAATAATGGCAATTATATTATTTAATAAAGTTTACTGATGGTAAGAAAAATTTGTATTTTGTTTTATTCCAAAAATGGACAGAACTTTCTGATAGACCTTATAAGATGCCTGCCATTCACAAATGTTATTTAAATATATAGCTGCACTTAATACTAACAATTAGAGATGTATCTTTGAAAGCTAATGAAAATTTTTGGATATTATTTAAAGAATTAGCTTAAACATAACACTTTTCTCTTGGTCCCAAACTGTATTACTTCATGATCAAATAATATTTGTAGAAATAAAAATCTAATAAAAATGGCTTAAATTATTTAACTTGCTGCAATGTTATCTGGAAGTAAGAGAATTAAATGACATTTTAAGTATGTCTTAAAGTAAGGATTTTAATGGCATGTGAATTGAAATTATGATATAAAGAAATATTGCGAATGTGTGAGGAAAATATTAAAATGGAAAATATTAGATGGTTATATTTAATCATGCTTTTTTGTGGAGATAAATACAGAACATGAAGAAATTTATTGTAAATAATATAATTTACTCCCATGGATCTGTCAGACATGGTGGTGTTTCAATAAGTCCATAGTATAACTAGATAACTAAATAAGGCCTAGAGCAAGCTATAGTACTCCAACTTTGCCATTTGGAGAATATATCAACTATCTATGAATTCCTGATTATAGGAATTACCAGAAATTTTAGGGGAGAAGAATTATTACAAAACAAACTGGTGGCCAAATTTATTTAAAACTATGTAACTTAACCCCTGGTAATTTTAGAAAATTAGGCAGCCAGTTTCCTATCATAGGATCAGCCTATTCAAAGCAGTGGCATGGGAAAGCTACTTAGAGGAATGAGATTTTGTCCTTAAAATTAAAAGACCCTAAGCATAGATGCATAAATTGGGTCATATTATGATGTTAAAAGAACTCAGGTTAAATTTAGGGGGTGTTATGCCTATGGCTTACTAGAGGTCTATCATCACCCCTTCCTATTTTGATTATGAATTATGGTGCTTTTGTAAAGTGAGGTTGTTGTGCTCTTTTTTTGTTTGTTTGTTTTTTCCTTATTTCCAAGTGAAAGGAAGGGAGATAGAGGGACAGACTCATGCATGCACTCTGAGATCCACCCAGCAACCCCCATCTGGGGCTGATGTTCTACCCATCTGAGGCCATGCTCACAACTGAACTATTTTTAGTGCCTGAAGCAGAGGCTCCACAGAGCTATCCTTAGCTCCTGGGGCTGATGCACTCTAATCAATTGAGCCATAGCTGCAGGAGAGGAAAAGAGAGAGAGAGAGAGAGAGAGAGAGAAGGAAGGGGAGGGGTGGAGAAGCAGATGGGTGCTTCTCCTATGTGCCCTGACTGGGAATCAAACCCAGGACATCCATATGCTGGGCTGATGCTCTACCACTGAGCCAACAGGCCAGGTCTGGTTGTGGCACTCTTGTTGGAGAAAAGATTCAGGTACTAGGATAGACAAGGGGATGGTATATTATATGGCTCACATTATACGTGAATAATGAGTGGAAAAGATTAGAAAAGAGATAATATAGTACCTTTGATGAAGGTACAAAATTCTCTGTAAAGGTCCAGATAGTAAATATTTCTGACTTTGCAGGTCATAGTGGTCTTTGTTGTAACTACTCAACTCTGCTAGTGTAGCAAGAAAGCAGACAGAAAATATATAAATGAATAAACATGACTATATTGTAATATAGTCTTAACAGGCCCTGAAATTTGATATTCATATATTTTCATGTGTTATAAAATATTCTTCTGGCTTGCTTTTAACTATTTAAAAAAGTAAAATCATTCTTAGTCTTTGGACTGTACAAAAACAGGCAACAGGCCAAGCAGCCCAAATTCTGCCCTCCGTACCCAGTTGCCAACTCCTGCCTCAGCTGCATGGATGGCTGTCCAGATGGAAAAAGGCCAGGAACCAGAGTTACTACCTAAGGAGCATCCACAGGCCACATCTCACACCTTTGGTAAATATAGCCAGAGCAGATCACACTCAATTCTCTTTGACCAGCACCCAAGGACAGCATGGGTACAAGATAGCAAAAAGCAGTGAAAAAAAAATGACTCTTTTGAACTATTCAATATAAAGACTGTTTTGCTTTTTAAGACTCCATAGTTAATATCTGTCTGCTCCAAAAGCCTGGGAACTCAGAAAAAGCAAGAACAGTGTCAATCATATTTGTTACCAATGCTTGTCACAGTGCTGGGCACATAGCAATGATCGCTACGTATTAGATGAACTGAACTGAATAGAGAGCTCAAAAAACCCCTAAGTCTATTCCAAATGAGATAAATAAATAGAATAGAATAGAACTCAGTCTATTCCAAATGAGTCAATTCCGTTACTTTATGATAAAGATTCTGATGTGGAAAGAAAAAATAAAATCATATAAAATAAGAGCTATCGCAAGAACTCTTGCTTATTTAACTAGCTAAAAAGGCACATAACAGCTTTGAATGAACTTGACAGTTAACCAAGAGGTCAAATATACATTACTTAAATGCAGCTTTATGTACTTTTAACAGACATTCATAAAGTTGCTGAGACTATGTAAAGTTCTCTATAAACGTTAGCTGATATGTAAAGAGCAACATCAGAAGGAGGCGTGATGAAGTAAAGTGTGCCTGCTCTGCTTGCTCTCCATCACAGACTCAAATCAGGAGCAGATGGCAACTGGGACCAGAGAAAATTTCAAAGGGATGAGACACGGGACATTCCAAAGTGCACACTGAACTTTTTCCACAAAGACTAATGTCACTTATAAGGACATCGTAGTCACTGAATTTACACGTGGCAACTGAATGACCTCAGAAGTAAAGCAATTCATTTTTACAGCTTGACGTCATTCAGTATTTGGGGGAAATGAATAACAATCAGCTACAGACATTTTTTGTCATGATTTTATACGTTCCATCTTAAATGTTTCACTTCTCTACACAAAAGAATAGTTCTTTTATATTTTGCTTTTCTTTATTCATATTAAACTTTTAGTTTCAAGGGAAAGTAATTAAGCCAGAAAAACAAACTTTCTGAGACATGTAAACAGTTAAGCTCACTTAAAATTTTCTGTAATAGATTCTATTGTTCATGCTATATAACTCCAATGCATTCTTTAAAGGAACAAAAACGATCTTAGTTATAGTGCTCTCAACTTTAGAATGTTCCGGAAACACACTTTTTCACTTTTAGAACTTTGTTCGCTTTTACAGTGTTTGACAACTATGTATCAGGAGGGCCCATGAAAGCAGCCACATGAACAGGTATTATTGTTTTATTTATCTCCTACAGAAGCCCATCCCATGTATTTTATTCTTTGGTGACTCTGATCACTGGTCATTGGCCACATCAAGAAGATGACATCAGTTGTGGATAAATCACCCTGGATGGGAATCGCTGAGGACTTCCATTTTTAAGGTGAAGCAGACTTTCAGGAAAAGCTAGTCCAGACTGGGAAGTAGTCAGATTATAATTATTTAGGGGACATGTTATATTAGATAAAAAAAAAAACAAAAAAACAAAAACCATAACCAATGTTACTATCTTCCTCATAAACTTTTGGTTGCTATACTTAACACAGTAATCCAGCCAAATGGTTTACCTGTTTCTCAAGAAACACACCTTCTCCTTTCTTGTCTTGGTGCTTTTGTTCATGCCTTCCTGTTGTCTACCATCTGAAACTCAATCTTTAGGACCTTAGAACCTGAGCCTGTGTTATCTCTCTCTTCCAGTGGTCCATAGCAGTTATTAGATTAACACAGAAGTTATGAACTCAGCTGCATCCAGAGGCCAAGAACTTAATGAACAAGCTGGGTTGGGTGTAACAAATAGCTCCTTACATGGAACCCCAATGTTGAGCAAATATGCCTTGTCTAAATAGAGCTGCCTCTTTTCCAACTCACGCACATGTCTCACGTGGAATTATGGGCCTCATGTTGCCATGAGTTCTGATTATTAAAAGAATTTTGCAGTGTTGATGTGAAACCTTTTAATTTATAAGTGTTAGCCCTTAAATTTCAAATGGTCAAATATAAGAATTGCACATCTTTGGCCTGAGGGGTATTAGACTGGAAGCTCTTTTTTAATATTCATTGATAAATTCATTTATAATTGATACTTTGAGTATTTTACATTTATTATATGACATAAATTTTTTTAAATAGGTTACAGTTTTATAATACTTAGTTTTTCTTTGTCCAAATAGAAAACAGACTACTTTAGATTGAGATTATATTGTATACACTCTAACTTCAGAGTCAACAAGGTGATTTATAAATAAAAGTGTTTAATATATGGTGATTTAGTTGATAATTTAATTAAATTTTAAAAAAGAAGTGAAATTAAGTTATCATAGAAAGTACTGAGTAAAATTGAAATGGAATAACAGAAAATTTTCATTAAAAATGTCTTAATAGAGGCATCTGCTTTGTCCAAAAGCAGCCTTTGTTATGAAGGTCATGAGCTATAAGACCTGAAAACCCTTTGTGAATTGCAAAGGACTATGGAGATGTTAATTGTGCTCTGGAGAAAAAAAACACATACAACAGCTTTTGTACTTCTGTAACAATGTAAAAATGCCTGCTATTTTATTTATTCATCCACTAATGGTTAATCATTGTGCCTATTAATTGTCTATAGTTTGTAGTTTGATACAAAGATCTCTTTAAATTGTCTTCGTTCCTTTAGGATTTCCTCCCTGTGTATTTATTCTGGGTTTTTTAAATATATATATTTGAGGAAGTCAGTACTTTGAGAAGGACAATAAAAAATAAACTGATCATCCCTAAGAAGTTTCAAGGCAGAAATGTTTTACTTCTCCTTTAATTACTGTGGTAGTACAGCTTTTTTCAGACAAGAGTTTTTAAGCTAGAAGTTGTTGCCAATGAGAAACTTCTTAACAGAAAGACATAATTGAGGTCATTTGAATGAAAAAAGTTTTATACTATCTCTAACAGATATGGGAATAATACAGAAAGTGTGTTTTTATATCTTTATTAAGAACATATATATATATATACACACACACATTTTAAAAACAGGAAAGTGAAAATAAAATGTTATTGTTTTTATCACAAGAAACAAGAACTTTTTCTGGCATGCTTTGGCTGTCAAAGAGGGAGTTCTGTTTGCGGTGAGAGGTAGGACATTTATAAGATCAACTTCCAGTACAGTTTTAAAGGACGCTATTATGCTCTAATATTTTCCCTTTCTCCCCAACAAGGGTCCTTCTTATGTTTGAAAAGTATATGCTTCAAGTGACCTGAGGTTAACCTCAGTCTCTCTTTTCACACTCCTACATGGATTCCAAATGATAGGCTTGTCCTTAGCATGCAGGTGAGCCAAAACCTGATTGCCAAGTCTTAGAAATGGCAAGCCAATTAAAAGCAAAGTGGCATGTAACTCTTTCATTGATAGCCAGGAGCAGAGTACACAGTGAAAGAAAGTGTGGTTGGAAGCAGGTCTGGTTGGCAAGACGGGAATGAGAGACTTAGGACTTCTTTGATATGTGGTTAATCAGAAAGCTTCATCTGTGAATATCTCTCTCTTTATTCTTGAATAAAATCCTTCTTTTCTTAACCTGTTTCTTTCACATCCAAAAATGCAAGTAACCCAAACTGTTAAATAAGCTTGTGTATCGAAAGCAAAATATTGACATGAAACACCATTTTGCTTTTCATAAATACCTTTCACATTTTAAATCCACCGGAGAATGCTGAGAGAAAGAGAGAGATATTCACAGAGGAAGCTGTGTTCACCAGCTCAAGCCAAGTCTTCACCCATCACCATTTATGCCCTCTTCACCCTCCTTCAACTCCCCACTTCCTGGCAATCACCATATAAGTAAAATTATTCTTGGTCTTTTATCTTAATAGTAAAATTTGAAACTATATCACTTAGTAAAAAGAAATAGTAACTTTTTTCATATAGGAAAGTAAAAATTAGTTTACTTCTTTCATAAACTAGCTTAACTTAATAAAAATGAGTCAAAATTATTGGTAAAATTAATTGAAAGCTAAATGTGACTTATTAATATGTTGACTACTTGAGAAGAAAAATAAATTTTTCTAATGCTGAATCATGTTTGATTTTCAGGGAAATTAGGTCAATCTATACATAGTTATAAAATTGGTAACTATGAGCCAACTATGCTGCCAATTTCATAGTTTTACATGATATTATTATTTTCAGTTTATGCATCCTTCTACAATTTTGTGGTTTGGTTTATTTATTATTAAACACTTTAAGTCAGATAATGGTAATGCTTGAATAAATTTCAATTTAATTATGTTAAATTAAAAAGTTCATTTTTAATGACATTTTATAGAATTTAAAATGATAGTTAATAAAATATTTGGAAGTAAGTGATGGGTTACATCAGAAACTTCATGAGGCCTGACCTGTGGTAGTACAGTGGATAAAGTGTCGACCTGGAACACTGAGGTCACCGATTCCAAATTCTGGGTTTGCCAGGTCAAGGCATATATGGGAGTTGATGCTTCCTGCTCCTCCCCCCTTCTCTCTCTCTCTATCCTCCCTAAAGTGAATAAATAAAATATATTTAAAAATTCCATGAAAGAATTCAATGTAAGCATGCTAAAGTAGATATCTATATGAACAAAGCACAATGAAATAATAACTGCAGTATTGGAAAGCATAAAATTTTACAAGCCAAATTGAGAATATTTTGAGCTATATGGAACATGTTTGAGTATTGACAGCAATAGAATATGTTATAAAAGGTCCTTTTGAAAACAGGGTTTTCATAGCATAAAAGACAGGCAAGGGGAAACATCATATATCATTTTTTAAAATTTTTTTGGTTTGAATCATAAATTATTTTTTTAATTGACTTCCATAAAACTTTTTAGGGCTCTTTGACATGAAAATTTTGTTAGCAGTGGTATGTTTAATAGGCCAAAGAAAGCCAAATAGCTAAAAATTCAGACACTTTGTCTTTTTTGACATACAGAATATATTACATGCATTCTATTCATTAAATTAATCTCTAGTCAAAATCCTAGAGAAATCTCTTAGAGGCAGTACACAATATATTTGTTTCAATAAGCTCTCATGTAATAAAAATAATTCCCATATCAAACAAGTAAACTCCCTGTGTCTACAACAAAACAAGCAAAAAATTTTAATTTTAAATATTTATAGTCTTTTTAAAAAATGGTATGAACTTGCCAAAGCAGGGACTATTTGATGAGTTAAAAATTGTCAAGATAATTTACAAATCAGAAGACACTCTATGAAGTATCTTGAGCTATCACAAATGTCTTACATTTTAAAAGATGAGGTATGTTAATTTTTTGTTGTAAAATATGGCCTACCTCATCAGAAAAAAGAATTGGTAAGGAAGAATTCTTGAAGGGAGCTGTTTTCCATGGCAGCCCACTCTGGGCGATGGAATGCTCGCTTGATGGTGGTTGGGTCTTGCTGGGTTCAGATACCACCCTCCAACAATACCTAAAGACAAGTGTGTGGGGAGATAATATTTAACTGAGGAGTCAGTAAAAGGATTAGTAGAGAATAAATGTATAACATATAATTCATTAAACATGATATACATGTGGACATATTCTGAGATATAATCACAAAACTCAAGTAGTAAGTAGTATACTGCTAGTACTAAACCAAAATTTCTGCAACTAAAACTTTGGTGAAATTCTTAGTATTAGCTAGAAAACATGTTTTATCCCATATTGGTGCAGAACTTGATTCTATGCAATCTGTTGATGTTCATCTGTCTTCACACTGGTTCATTCATATCTACATTACAAGATGTTCTTTATTGGATTATGGTAAGAAATTTATTATACAGATTTCTGTGTTGGTTTATAATTATGCAATGCTCATAATTTAAGTCTAGGGTTCTTCATTAATTTGTTTTGCTAGATATAGTTGCTTGTCTTCCTAATTTGCTACTACACATAGCCTTAAAATTCTAGCATTTAAGAATATTTACACTCTTTTAGAGAGCCCTGAAAAAAATCCCTGTGATTTCAGTTTCTTTCTCGACATTATTAAGTGATACCTAACCACCTTAGTTGTCCAACGCAGCTCAGTGTTCATTCTCTGTCTCTGTCTCCTCTCTCTTTCTTGGTCTAAGGACCTTCATTAGCCCTTTCCCAGGGGCCCTAAGTGTCCTTCTAAAAAACTAAGAGGCTACTCCTAAAGCTCTAAAGTGACAAATGAGTATTATACTTGGGCTGCAGTGCTTCGAGCCTGGGCTGGTCTCAGAGCTGCTTTGGCCAGGGTTCCAGAGCCTGGACCTATGGAAAGTCTACAGCTAAAGCCTGGATCAAGACAAATGGCATTTCCCACTGAAGTATTAAGGAACTGGGAAGAAAAACAAAACAGGACAGGAGATAAAATGGAAGGCAGAACATGTGAACTGCCTCTAAGGGGCTGTACCCACTAGGATTTTCCATAGGTGTACCTGCAGGCCTGCTCATTGATGACAGAAAGCCATTCAGGGAAGTGAGCACACCTGGACACCAATTTTAAGTAAGAGATACCTGCAAAAATGTGGTCCCATTGAGCCAAAGTCACTGGCTATATGTCACTTTTCTTTGTTCAACTGTCAAACATCATTCATCTCTGTACTAATTTAGAAATTGCACGCTGCACCATCAGCCACTGGCTTTCCAGGGTTCTCCCCCTGGGTGTTATTTATATTTGTGCTTCTCCTATATCCCAGGGATCCTGATCTGTAATTGATGACTGAGTTTCAGATATAGTTCAGTAGAATTGAGAAAGACTTTTGAAAGATCATTATTAATGAACCAAACTCAGGGTAGAAAAAACATTCAAAGCATGTTTAAATTCCATGGTTTTAGATAATGCAAACTTAATTTATCAACCCTTTAGAGATTTGTGAATTTTTATTTGGAAACTCAAAGTGCACATTAAAACTTCATTATTTTGCTATCTTCTAATACATTTGAGGCCACAAATGGTTTAGCAATTCTTTAGCTGATTTCTAGACACCAATTCTTTTCTTCTTGCAGAATTGTAGAGAGTGATGGCATGAGGCTAAGGAGGTAGGCAGATTGTGAAGTAGCTTATGGTTGTATAAAAGAATTTGAGTTTTATACTGAAGTATTTATAGCAAGAGAGTAACGTTCATCAACTCAAATTTTTGAAAGATAATTTTCCTTCAGTGTAGAGAATAGCTTTTGAGTGGATGAGAGTATTGAAAAGGAGACCATAAGAAAACTATTGTAAGAATACAAGTGAAAAATCAGTAGTCTTAACTAAAAAAGTAACATCTGGAATTGAGGGAATAATGTTGATTGAGACCCAATTGTAAAGAAAACTATAAAAAAATCTGGTTAAAGATTAAATGAGAGTTATAAAAGAGAGGACACAATCTGAAATACTTCCAGCTTTGGGTCCTTAAGACCTAGCTGGACAGTTCATACGAAGGGATAGCTGTTAAGAGGACATGGATTACTAAGAGTTGAGCTCAGTATTGGACATTCTGAGTTTTGGCTATATGCAGAGATTCCTAGGCAGTTAGACACTGATCTATATCTCACAGAGAACCAACCACTATATAATAAGCATATAGAGGAAAAAGAGTTGCTGAGAGGTTAAGAGGACAGCTTCATAAAATGAGGATGCAAAACTGGGCAAAGTACTACACAGGAACCTAGCAAGATGAATACTGAAAAGATATTATTGTGTTTGACAACACTAAGAATTCTGATGACATCTGGAAGACCATTTCAACAGTCTGACTAGGACAAAAGCCAGATTCTACTTGGTTGAAAAATAATAATAGTAATAGTTAACATTTTTTGCATATTTATTGAGTGCCAAGTGCTTTTCTGCATCCTCTTTCAGTATAAATGCATTTAAATCCTCACAACTGCTCTATAACGTGAGTATTACTATTATCATCAGCAGCATTTTTCTGATGAGAAAATGAAGTGCAGAGAAGATAGTAATTTATGAACATCACACAGATTAGGAAAAGTAGCAGAATTGGGATTTGGCCTAATTTTGCTCAGAACCTGTCTTAACTACCACACTACTATTCTCTGCTGAATGAGAAGTAAGCAAGTGGAGCAATATGTACAGATGCCTCTTCCAAATATTTAAATATTTAAAATGGAAGAATAGTGAGGCAGAAAGGAATAGTAAAATAACAAAGCAGGATCAAAGGGTACACAGTGAGATAGGATAAGCTGTGAAGCCAGAAAAAGGCAACTGCACCATTTTTTTCACTGTTATTTCAAGAAATTAACTATATTTCTTCATGTATAAAATGGAGACAATTATACTAAAACAATAGAAATACTACAAGGGTTAACTGCATGATAAATACAAATAGTCTAACATGGCTCTCCCTCTCTCACTCTTTCTCTCTCCATATATATATATATATATATATATATAATAAGTGCAAAGAAAACATGGTTTTCTTCCTTCTTTAAAGAGCCAGATGAGTATCCTGACCTGTGGTGGTGCAGTGGATAAAGCGTCAACCTTTAATGCTGTGGTCACCGGTTTGAAACACTGGGCTTGCCTGGTCAAGGCACATACAGGAAGAAACTACTCTGAGTTGATGCTTCCCACTTCCTCCCACACCCTCTTTCTCTCTTTTTCTAAAAAAACAAAAAACAAACAAACAAACAAAAACCCAGCCAGATGAGTAGATGAGTGCTGGTGCCTTGCCAATAAAATACCAGGTGATTTCACACTTCATGGTTTGCTCCTACAGGGTCAAGAGCTCTTCTAAATCTACTAAAAGCATTTGTTTCCTTTTCAAACTATTTATCCCTCATTTCTGTGTCTCTCATGCTAGCACCTTATCACTCTGGGTAAGCTGAGGGTCCACCGACAGCTAAAAGTGTCTTCCTCCATTGGAAGTCTGCACTGATGCCCTCAAATTTTCACCCACTGTGTGTCTATGCCCTTTGTGTGACTTGGTTGTGTAACTGCTTTCGGCTAATGGGATGTTAGTATATATGATGCTAGAAGATGATTAAAAAGCACATATTTATTATTGCCTTTTCTCTCTTGTCCTTCCACCACCCAAAGACTATGTATGCTTGGCTAGCCTGCTGAAGGACAAGAGGTCAGGAGGGGAGTTGAGTCACCAGGATGCCCTGGCTCAGCCCAATCTAAATGGCCAAACTGCAAACTCATAAGCTAAATCCTTCTTCTTTTAAGCCACTGAGTTTTGGGGATTTTAAATACAACACTATTTGGCTATAAGTAACTGATAAGCTTTGTCAAAGTTGAGCATTTTATCAACTGCCAGTAGGGTGCTGCTGAAGCTATCCTTGGCTCCTGCTGAATTAGTTACAACTTTTTCATTGAAAACACTTAACTCCTTAGCCTAGCCTATGGTGGCACAGTTGATAAAGCATCGGCCTGGAACACTGAGGTTGCCGATTCGAAACCCTGGGTTTACCTGGTCAAAGCACATATGGGAGTTGATGCTTCCTGCTCCTCCTACCTTCTCTCTCCCTTCTCCCTCTCTCTCTCTTTCTCTCTCTCTCTTTTCTAAAATAATGAATAAATAAAATCTAAAAAAAAAGTTTAACTCCACTCTTCCATAGAAGGAAGTAGGATTAGAAAGAGTGTCCCATGTTCCTGGGGCCCTCAACTTCATATAATGGCTCCCTGAAACTGCAACATTCTCCTCCCTGCTTCCTCCGTGAGGACTGGGTGGGAGAATGAATTCAGCCTCATGGTCTTTAGCAGACCATACATTTCTGCTTCTCCTTATTCCTATGTAGATTGGACTTAAAAATTCAATGTAAATGTTTTGACAACCTTCTTTTAGTAGGAAGACAGAATATTGCATATTCTTTCTGTTAAAACTTCACTAACCAGGTTCTCTTCAGCCCCACATTATTTAATATAAGCAAATGAACAAACTAGAACATGTAGGATCATTGTCTGCATTTCTGGCCCCCAACCATGTGAGTACATTTGATTGCTACTTGTTCTTGTTGCCCTCAATCACACAAGGTTCAACCAGAGGCAATAAAGCCAGTAGGTGAAGTTGCGTCCCCTTTTCTGACCGGATCCCAAAGCGTTCCAGGCAATGTGATCATTTCAACAGTTGCCCTGGAGATGAGTCCAGGCTTTTGTCTACTTTGTTGCAAGGAGTAATATTATTTTTATACAACGCATATCCAATCTACAACTGGTGACATTCTAACTATGCTGTTCTTGTGAAATTCAAAATGTAGAAATTAAAAGGACAGAAACAAGTCAGAATAATATTCTTAAAAATATTTTGGCCAGTACGTGCAATTTTGGGGTCTCTTTTGGGAAGCATGGAACAGCTTGAGAGTATGCATCAGCTCTGTGGTCCTCACAGCATACTGCCGGGCCATCTTACAGCCCTGTACCATTAAAGTAATTGAGCAGTTAGCTTAAATATATTTGCAACCTCTGTGTCTTTGTTTCTGTTATGACAGACCCTTTAGTTTAGACTTTCTCTATTTAAGTAATGGTAGCTTTGATAGGTGAGAAATAAAGGGCATTCTTGATTTTCTTTTAAAAACTAGGTTGGTGTCTCCTAGTTTAACAACAAAAAAAATTGTGGCTGCCATCCTTACTTGGAGATTGTTTTGGAAAGTCAAATGGCTTTTGTCTATAAAGCCCTTAAAAATATCAAAGAGTAAAACTTAAAATTGGAAGTTCATGCACTTGTGCAAACACACACACACACACACACACACACACACACACACAGAGAGTGGACCAATCTGGTGTCATACATCTTCTTGGACTGTTCCATAATTGGACCCCAGTATAATAAAACAGAAAACAGACCAACATTAAGATCAAGACCTAAGTTTTTGTTTGTAATTTCTTTTCCTCAACTCTCTTTATCCTCCTTCTTGTGTTTCACTTATTGATTTGTCAGAATAACCTTACAAAAAAGCGAAAATTTCCTTATTGTCTAATCCGCAATAGCACTGATTCCCCCGCTCTCTGCCGCCTTCTCTTTTTTTCTATTTCTCTTCCTCTCCCTGAAATAAGGCGTTTCCTCTCAAAGAACTGTCTGCTACTGTTGCGGTTACTCTCCCCCTCTCACCTTAGGAATGTATTGTGACATGCCAGACTAGATGACTCAGGGAGAACGGGAAAAATGTTTGCAAGTCTCTCGTCGTGTATGTAACAGAACACTATTAAGGAGACTTCGCTTTGCTAAAGAAACCAGAATAATATGGTGATAATATTTTCCACTATCAAATATAACACCATGAGGACACATAAATGACAAATATGTCCATAAAAATGTCCTTAATGGCTTAACTTGTGGAAGGAACATGCAATTGGGGTGTCACAGTCTGGATGAAAAAATTATGTGAACTTAGTCTAAGGAATGGAACCAGAGGAGAACATATGTTCGTAAGCGACCTGTGCTTTTCATTTAGTGAAAATATGCTTCTTGAGTTCTGTCTGTGTAACTTTAAATGTATCCTTTAGTATTTGAACGTTTGCCACTGTTGCAAAGAATCCTGGAGCATGGAAACTCAAAGATGCCAGAAATTCTTTTATCTCAGTCTCATTTTCATGTTTCAGAAACATTCCCTCTTCTGTGGAGGTATAAAGGGGACCAGGACCAGGGCGGGACAGCAAGGGTTGTGATTGGGTGGAGGGGATTGGTGAAGAAAGATAAAATGATAAAAAAAGAGTTTCCATAAACAGGCTTTGTGTTTAATAGGCTTTTCATTAGGAAGTGATCTGTATTTTATTTTACATTATATATAGAAGCTGACTTCGTGGATTAAAAAAAAAAAAAAAAAATCAATCATATGATTACATCAAAATTCCACATTTTAATTTCTTTTTTCTTAACTACTAAGATGATATTTTGGGGAGGAGGAAGGAGTGGATTTTTGTAAATCATATCACCTCAGGTAATACAATGATTTTTAATTCTTCAAATTATATGATTGACAATCTTGTCCTTTGTAAACTAGAAAGAAAATTAATTTGTATGATGTCAAAGCTTTAAAGGGAGTATCCTGGAACCACTTGTAGGTCTATAGGATAACCTGATTCTTTCCAAGGGGCATCCATGTACAGAATTGTGTTCCAAATGAGTGAAGGTAAAGTCAGGAACATCACAGCTTACACTGCACCGTTCACTCAGTCACCGAATTAAGAAGTTCAACTAGATGTCCTCCAAGATTATTTTTCCTCCAAAATTCTGCAGTTTTATTACTATAATGACTTGTGTTCTTACCCTTTCTCCTTCTCTTCCTCTCCAGACCAAGGGGTGTATCTTTCTGTGTGGCAATATTTAGTTTCTGGAAGTTGCCAGAACAGACTCGAGCTGTTTTCTTCAGATACCACAGCCTGTAAATGCTTAACTATATCAAATTCTTCATAGGTAAATGTGGAATTAAAAAATAAACAATCAAGACACCCACTTAGCCAATTTATTATGAGCCTAAAAAACCTGGATTAAAGCTGTAACCCTTGACCAGAAGAGTTAAATGATGTCTAGATACTTCACTGACCATCTCCAAGGAGTAGATGAAATTACTTAGAGAAAGGATGAGGAATACCTGTTTCAAGAGAAAATAATGAACAACCCACAGTGGGTGGGTAGCTTTGCCAGATGATACAATAGGTGGGATATCTGTGATTAGCATTTTGGGATCACTTTGCTGCAGAATTTGAAACCCAAAAAACAATATTCTGTACCAAAAGCCACAGTTGACCCCACTTTGTCTGCTTTTAGTGAGAATGTTCTTTTTTGGGGACATGCAGACAGGGTGTCAAAATAGCCAGAGGCTGCAGTCAAACAAACTGTGCTCACACCAGACAAGTAACCTGGGCCTTCATGTCTTGGCATGCATCTCACTCACAAGGGGAAATCAGCGTCTGACACTCTGAACACTGTGCACCCCACAGGGAGGCAGTTACTAAGAACACAGCATGGAGCACACACACAAGTGTTCTAGTGATAACGCTGCTTCCTTGTAGCTTTCCTCCCTAAAATATGAAGAGAAGGAAGCTCAGAAGCTGCATAAATGGTTTGCCAAAAGAAGCTTACTAATTCATGACTAAATCATGACTTCTAGACACAGACTGGTTGAAAAGCTTTCTTGCCTTTTTCTTTCTTAGGTGAAAGAAGGGGAGATAGTGAGCCAGACTCCACATGCACTCTGACTGGGATGCACCTGGCAACCCCATCTAGAGCTGATGCTAGAGTACGAGCTATTTTTAGCACCTGAGGCTGATGCCCTCCAACTGAGCTATTGTCAGGGCCCAGGGCCATGCTTTAATGGATAGAGCCACTGGCTGCAAGAGGGAAAGAGGGAAGAAAAGGGGGAGAGGGAGGGGTGGAGAAGAATATGGTCACTTTTTCTGTGTTCTCTGACTGAGAAGCTTTAAAACAGAATGTGGCAGGACTGATCTGTGTACTTAGATTGAACTCTTTACACTCTAAGGAAACTTAAAGTTATTTTTCCCCTCTGTTCTCTATTAGACCTGACTTCACATTATTTGGCTAAGAGGCTTACCTTAAATCCATTGGCACCATTTCTCATAGGTTTAAATTATGCAGATGCTTCAAAGAGAAAGACCATGGATTTATCAAAGAAGAAATGGATTAAAGAGGGGTGGGTTTGTGTCAAACTTGAGTCGAATCTTGGCTCCACTCTTTCCATGGGCAAGATCTTTCAACTTTCAAAGCCTCTCTCTCTCATACATTTAATGGAAATAATACTTTATAGGACTATAGTCTATAGTAAGATAAAGGAAATATAGGAAGAGTTTAGCTCAGTGCCTAGCAGATAATAAATGATCGGTGACATTCATTATAAATGTTAAACCTATATAATAAATAATAAAGACAAAAACTGGGATTGACAAACTTTTTTTAAATTTTTTTTATAAAGATTTTATTTATTCATTATAGAGAGGGGAGGGGTAGGGAGGAGCAGAAAGCATCAACTCCTATATGTGCCTTGACCAGGTAAGGCCAGGGTTTTGAACCGGCAACCTCAGCATTTCCAGGTTGACACTTTATCCACTGCACCACCACAGGTCAGGTGACACACTTTTTTGTTTGTTTGTTTGTTTGTTTGTATTTTTCTGAAGCTGGAAACGGGGAGAGACAGACAGACTCCCGCGTGCACCCGACCGGGATCCACCTGGCACGCCCACCAGGGGCGACGCTCTGCCCACCAGGGGGCGATGCTCTGCCCCTCCAGGGCGTTGCTCTGCCGCAACCAGAGCCACTGTAGCGCCTGGGGCAGAGGCCAAGGAGCCATCCCCAGCGCCCGGGCCATCTTTGCAACAATAGAGCCTTGGCTGCGGGAGGGGAAGAGAGAGACAGAGAGGAAGGAGGGGGTGGGGGGTGGAGAAGCAAATGGGTGCTTCTCCTATGTGCCCTGGCCGGGAATCGAACCCGGGTCCCCCGCACGCCAGGCTGACGCTCTACCACTGAGCCAACTGGCCAGGGCGACAAACTTTTTTTTATAAAGGGTAAGATAGTATGTATTTTAGGTTTTTCAGATCAAAGAGTTTCTGCCATAACTGCTTAATTTTGTTGCAGAACAAAAGTAGCCATAGAAAACAAAGAAATGAATATGTCTGTCTGCCAATAAAACTTTATTTATAAAAACGGGAGATTTGGCCAATTAGTATTACTTGCTCAACCCTTGGGTAAAGGAGCAAATAGATTAATTTTAAGAGAAAAAAAATTTACAATACAAGTATGTGTCACAATCTTTAAATGAATTATATCCGAATTTAAAAGTGTAGTATTTTGATCTCCACAGGTGATTTCTAACTGTCTGGTTTGGAAGGCAAACCTCATCAACTTCAAGTTACTTCATTCACAAGTCATGTTTTGTGTGAGATTGCATTTGCCATTTTATGTCAGTTATTCATTTTTGCTTACTACATTGTAAATGGGATCAGATGTTCAGATCATATGCTAGGGTGCATAAGGGAAACTGGGATAAAGAAGATCAATTTATCTTGCTTTTTACAACAAAATGCAATCTAGTACTTACATGTCACACAGATTTTCCAGTGAGGGGTGTCTTTGTGGGATTTGAAACTTTTCAGACTGACTATAAAATTTGGCAGAGCCCATCTTAGTTAAAAACACGAAAGCCTGAGCTGTTTGAATGACATAATGCAGTTAATAAAATTATATTCATCTTTCTGAGTTTTGTACAAAGCTTTTCAACAATTTGATTCTTTTTTTTTTTTTTTTTCATTAGTTTATCGACAATTCCTCTGGGGAGTTCTTGTGCTATCAATTATAATTTGATGTGATCACACCAAATTTTGTTCTAACTGTGGAGGGAGAAAGGTCAATCAAAACAAAATTCAATCTATGATGTATATGCAACCTAAATGAACTAGATAAAATGAAAAAAAAAAACACAAGGGCTATGATTCATCATTAACCACCTTAAATTAACGGTTTATTAAATTGGTGCCTTGTATTCGAATCTAAACTTGAAGGAACGGGAGCTGTGCCCTGGCCCTCAATGCGGCTTGTATCCAGGGAAGCTCGGCTGCCCTGCCCCAGGCGGACTCTGGCCCAGCCCGCACTGCTGAGGTTTCTTGCCAGAAAGCCATTCTCACATCAAAATAAAATAGATATTCCCCGTGATTAGCTACAAACTAAACTGCTCACTTTGAAACTTTAATTTGTTTTCTTATAAAAATCTTTCATTTTCTGCTTTACATGATAATCCTAAAGTTTCATTCATTTTCTTTGTTATTACCCTCGTGTTACATCAAGACTGCAGAGGCCTGGGGTAACTCCTGTCCTTTCCTTTGGGCAGAAATACAGGTCACAATGAACCAACACTGCCCTGGCTGGTGGCACATTGGATAGAGCATTGTCCCAGAGCACAATGAACCAACAGGAGAAAACTTTAATTCATAGCTACTAGATTATAATGACTTGAACAATCACATTGTATTATTGCTTTGTCTACCCTACCTAGTAGTGCATAGAACTTATTTTAGAGGAAGAATTTATGGGCAGCAAAATTTTTTAATTTTTTTGAAGCATCAAGTAGTGCATTTGTCTTAAAGCTAAGTTTGTATAGCAAATGAACTTGTTTTCTTTGGTACACCTCTTTGAGGTGGCTTGGTGGGGCAGATGGAGATCAGGGGGTATCTGTGGTCCCCTGAGCTACCCCTTTGTTTCACCACCACCAGCTCTTTCAATTCCCCAAAGTCCTTATGCTATCTGTCTAGCAGGCATCCCCAAACATGTGGCCCCCTGAGGCCATTTATCCGGCCCCCTGCCGCACTCCCGGAAGGGGCACCTCTTTCATTGGTGGCCAGTGAGAGGAGCACTGTATGTGGCGGCCCTCCAACGGCCTGAGGGACAGTGAACTGGCCCCCTGTGTAAAAAGTTTGGGGACCTCTGGATAGTCTTCTAACACAGAGATCACATTAGTTGTGCCACACCACACCAGAAGTGTTGCCACTTTTCTGCATGCTGCTTATTTCCTGTACGCAGCAGAACTTCTTGCTTTACTTTAAGGTAATAAGAGGGAAAGGAGGAAAAATCTACCTCACTCAGGAGTTTTTCTGGCTTCTTGTCTCTACTGAAGATGCACACATCAGTTATCTTATTAAGAGTTGACCACACAATAGCACTGTTCAGGAATATGTACTGAAAATGAGGAAGAGGTAATTCAGCATGTAAACCAGTTAAATAGTGTATTAAATTTGATGTTTTTATTGTAACTGTTCTTTTAGATTTTCTCCCAACTATTAAATAATATTCTGGAACTGAAATAGTCTAAAAATAGACTTCTCAATAGACAGGTTAACTCTCTTTCCCACCTGGAATGCATAGTAATTAAGGTGTTTTAAAGAAAAATGCCTTTGTTTTTCTCAACTCTATTAGAATTTTCCACTCAGAGAATTCTAGTCACTAAACATGGGCGTTGTGTTGTTCCTTTATTTTTTCCCCACCCCATGTAATTCTGTGACACCAGTTGGGTATCAAAGAATGTCCTCTCCTCCATTTAATATGACAATCAAAATTCCTGGTTATTATATCCCAACAGCTATAAATCAGAGATTCCGACCACCTCTTACTTGGGTTTCATTAATTTTCTAGGGTAGCTCACAGAACTCAGGAAAACAGTTTACTCACTAGATTACCCATTGATTATAAAAAGATATTACTCAGAAACAGCCACATAGAAGATACACACAAGCAGGGTACATGGGAAGGAATGCAGAGCTTCTATAATTTTTCTAGGTGCCTATAATGCTGGTGGCCAAAGCCAGGAAGGTCCACATTAGATTAGGCCAGACAGTACAGGAACTGTGGAGCTGGAAAGCATTGGGCCATTCTCATTTAATAGAGTCTCACCACAGTGGACAAGCACACAGGCAGGGGAAAACCTCTTCTCAGGTAAACAAACAGCAAAGTGGCCCCTCAGAGTAGCAGGCAGGCAATCCACAATCTGCCATCTGCTCCCTGAGGACAAGTACCCATAGCCTTACAGAGACGATACACATGTGGCACTTCCACATGCTCACACACCAATCAAGCAAAGTGCTTTCAGCTGATAAACCAGTGAGCAAGCCTAACACAGCTGTCTTCCCCACATTCCACCCCTTCAGGGGTGCTCACTTCACAATCTGTTTGACAGGTATCTTCCATGATGGTCCCTGTGCAAGGAGTGAGGTACATTACAGAAACAAATGGACTACAGCAACAGCACAAGTTATATAACAATTATAATAATTATCAATACAAAGGTGCCCTTCACAATATCTCCCTGAGCACTCCATCCAGAGAGTTAACTGGAGGCCACCTCTAGCCTTCTACCCCATGGTAAGTGGGAGGGCTCGTACAGTCCTGCGCTATGTCCATTTAAGCTGTAAAGTGTCTTTGGTGTGTCTCTGCAACTGGGTAGGAGCAGCTTCCTGGTGCAAGAGGGCCTCCAAAGGTGCCATGCCCCCCCATCAAGGTCTCTCATAGTATTGTCCACAAGTGGCATGTCCATCCAGCAAAGGAGCCAGTACCCCAACTGGTCATAATCCAAGAGTCCATTACATTGCTCAAAGATCAGTCCATGATAGACAGTCCAGCTGTCTGTGCAAACAACCAAGGTAAAGGTCCATTACAGGCAACTAGGCATACAGCTCTTTATTAATGGATGCAGTGCCTTTCCAAAAGTGCTTTGTCCATTACCACAAGTCCCATCCAAACCCCTCAGAGGTCCAAGCTCACAGGGCCTGGCGGAGTCAAACACAACTAAGGCCTGTGCTGCCCTGACAGTTCTTTTACTGCTGAAAAAAAACAACACTTATTATCTTCTAATATCAACACCTGCTGCACAGGAGAAGGGACCCAGTGGCTTGCAAATTTCACTTGGGACCTCTGGTCCCTGCCCATCCCCATTGGACGGGTCCCTTGGCCTTCCCCCGGTTAATCGATCTTCAGGGAATCCTCCTCTTCCACAGCCATTTCCAACAAATAATTTTGCAATTATGCAACCCAAACACCAGCCATTTTCTTGGCAGCAGCCAGGGCCACCCACTTCCTCCACTTTTTCGGTGGCTGGAACCTCTATTCCTGTCCAAGTTGCCGCCAAAGCTCTAACAGGACTTTAGTAGACCTGCCATCCAGTTTCTCTCTATCTTCTCTGGTCACAATCAAATCTACCCTCATCTGTGTTCAGGCAGCCTTTGCAGGCCCATTTTCCTTGTTAGTTGGGGGGGGGGAAGCATGGGCAGTAGCCCTCATAGCCTTATGGTCCTGTGCTGTCTCCAGCTTTTCCAAATCTGCCACCGTCTATGTAACCATGTTGATGAGATGCCCCATATAGGAACTCAAGATAGCCACTAATAACCCAAAAAGAGCTGATGGGGCACTACAGAGAATAAGGTCCCTCATCCCTGCCATAAACACTTCCTCATCTGGCCCACAGGACCTCAGGTTGAAAGCAGCATTCTTCATACCTAGTTCCCGAAGGACTTTTACTAACTCATTATAGCATTGCCACCAACTCACTGCCCCCAGAAAATCTCCAGCATTCTGCCACACTATGAATGGTAGCCATCACTCATTCTAATAAGGTATGGTTTCCTGGGTTGTCATGGCAGTATTAAAGATGCTGCCTCAAGGAGGAGTGTGTGGTAATGTTGGCCAATTTCTCCATCTCTGTTCCAGAGAGCATGATGCCACCCACCCCTATGTCTCACAGCCACAGCAACCAGGCTGCCAGAGGCTTGGTGGGTCTCTGCCTGAATTTTGCCCCTAACTCCATCAGCTCTGCCTGGGTGTAGGTCGAGACCATGGAGTGCTCCACTACCTGCAGAAGGGGTTGTGCCTGCCCTTGAGGGACTCTTGGCTGCTGGGTTTTTACCTTCTGGGTGACCACTAGCTGGGCTCTGAGTCTTTGGATGGCAGTTTCAGCCTGAACCTGCTCCTCAAAAGAGGAGGAGTTGGAAACGCCTGTTACCACTGACTCAGAGCCACTCTGCTGGCACAGATGCTGCTCCTTCTTTGGTGACCATATTGGCTCCTGTGGCTTCCAGCTCTTGGCCTAAAGCTGAGACTTGAGCTCTTGAACCCAAAGTTGTTTCTCCAACAACTGTTGCTGCCAATATTCAACTTCTAGAGCAAACTGCAGTTCACGAACCCATAATTTCTTCTCCAGAGATTGTTCCATTTACAGGTCCCATTGGTACTCAGCCTGCATCTCACTCACATTGCAGCTCTTGAACCTGGTCGGCATCCTTCTCCAACAGTAGTTCCAGTTCATAGCATCATTGGCACTCGGTCTCTCCTCACAAGGTTGTAAAAAATGTCCAGCCTATGGCCCCCAAAAGGACAGCTATGGAGAACCATACACTGGAGAACAACGACCACTCCTCTAAACTACCCTTCAAGGGTGTTGTGGCTCCATACCAATTTGCTCAGAATCCAGCCCACTATGCCAGATGTAATGCTGGTGTTCGAGGCCAGGCAGGTCCACGTTGGATTCCGGCAGACAGTAGAGGAACTGTGGAGGTAGGAAGTGTTGGGCCATTACCATTTAGTAGAGACTTACATTGGCAGATGACCAAACATGCAGGGAAAACTGCTTCTTGGGCAAAAAACCCAGCATAATCACCCCTCAAAGTGGCAGGCAGACAGTCCACAATCCACCATCTGCAATCCGCCCTGAGTGCAAGCACCTTACATAGACTATCCACACACGTGGCACTGACACATGCTCATGCAATAATCAAGCAAAGTGCTTGCAGCCGGTAAACCAGTGAGCAAGCCTAACACAGTTGTTTTTCCCACAGTGCCACCTTCCCTGCCCCTCCACCTGTACATCAACATGGGAGTTCTCCAAACTCCATTGTTTAGGATTTTTATGGAGTCTTCATTATATAGGCATCATTCGATTAAACCACTGGCCATTGGTGATTGATTCAATCTCTAACTCCTCTTTCCTTCTCAAAAGTCAAGTGATGGGGTTGAAAGTTCCCATCCTCATGAATGGTTTCCCTGGCAACCCAGCCTCCATCTTTTAGTTATCCAGAAGCTTTCCAAAAAATCACCCAATTAACGTAAACTCAGGAGTGGTTAAAAGGGGGTTATTATGAGTAACAAGAGATATCCACTTGACTTTTTGCCATCTGGAGCTGTTTCAGCAACTGGGAACAAAGATTAAATATTATAACAAAAGACACCTCAGTGTCTTTTAGTACTTAAGAATTTACAAGGGATGTAAGAGCCCTAATCCAGGAACCATGGATGAAGTCCAAGATAAACATTTCTTTTTTTTTTTTTTGTATTTTTCTGAAGCTAGAAATGGGGAGAGACAGACAGACTCCCGCATGCGCCCGACCGGGATCCACCCGGCACGCCCACCAGGGGTGATGCTCTGCCCACCAGGGGGCGATGCTCTGCCCCTCCGGGGTTTCGCTCTGCCACGACCAGAGCCACTCCAGCGCCTGGGGCAGAGGCCAAGGAACCATCCCCAGCGCCGGGGCCATCTTTGCTCCAATGGAGGCTGGGCAGCGGGAGGGGAAGAGAGAGACAGAGAGGAAGGAGAGGGGGAGGGGTGGAGAAGCAAATGGGCGCTTCTCCTGTGTGTCCCCGCCGGGAATCGAGCCCAGGACTTCTGCACGCCAGGCCGACGCTCTACCACTGAGCCAACCAGCCAGGGCCCAAGATAAACATTTCTTATTATAAATCACAATATCTCAGGTATTTGCCTATATTATAGTAAGAAAGTTTAAAATAGCTATCAAATCTTAAAGCTCAGTAGATTGCACATAAACATCCTTATTTAATTCCTTCTTAGAAAAAGATGTCAGACAATGGTACTATGGTCTTCTCCCTTGTTAATTTTAAGGGCATAAATTTGTTCCTTCGGGGGTGGGGGTTGGAGGAGGCATTGGATACTAAGGATGTTCTACATTTTGTGCTCAACTTATACTTCAAAAAAGGCAGACAAAAAATGGTCTTTGGGTAAAATTTTATGGCACTTTGAGAGTTCATACTGTAAATCCCTTGATGTCATCAGTTTTCTATTGTAACTAGAGATAGGGGTTCTCTCTTTTTTCCTACAGACATAAGATTTGATGGCAGGCTTGTGTCTTTGGCATTAGCAGTGACAGGAAATTCCACCACAGAGGTAGGAAAATGTGGGTGTTAACCAGTGGCTAAAGACACTACCGGATAGCACATCCATGAGATACTCTTATAGATTCCCCAGATCACTAGCAGTAAATGTGGGAATCTTTTTCGTTTCCAAAGAGAATTCTAAAAGCACTACTAATTAGTTATTTTGTTTTAATTTATAGGCTGATATAAGTTAAGAAATTTTGGTTAATTATGTTAAATATTATATTATTTCATATAACTGACAAAAAGGTTTCTTAAAGTCCTCTGAGCTGCAAAAAAAGTATCTGATGCTATGAATATGTTAACTATTATTATTTTCATTACTATTTTCGTATTGTACTTAGATTTTAAATGAAGAGAGTATCTTGAAACTGCAGTACTCAATGTGATTTTAATACTAGAATGTTAACAAAAAATTACTATGACATAGACTTTAGAGACTAGATATTAAATTTTATAATAAAATATTTTAGTGCTTTTTGGGTGAAGACAATTTTAATTGTCTTTTGAGGTTTTTACAAAGAATAATACTGACTGCTTGAGATGATTTAATCAATGCTTGTATTGTAATATATTTAAGAACAGACTTGCCAGCATCATGCTTAGTAAGATAGAGATATCATCATAATAGGATGAAAAAATTTAATAGCATTTGAAAAGTTGGGAATGCCACTGTTATTACTTATGCAGTTTCTGCTCTTAGCACTCCAACACATTAAACAGACTGGCAGCTCACAGACAAGAACTGTCACATAGAATTTCCTTTTCAAATTTCCATCTTAGTCAGCTAAATAATATGAAAACTATTTGTCATGCCACATAGATCAAAAATGAACTGCTTGCAAAATAAATTACCTGTGAGGTCATTTGTAGGCCAAATACAATCCTGGAAAAAATGTGTATATGGAAAGATAATGCAAGTCAGTGAAAGAAATGGCTGATATCCAGAGTGAAGAACAAGTATTAAAAAAATTTTCCAAGTTGGAAAAATGAATAACTATAAATGCCTTTGCTTTCATTTCCATTGACTCTCTTTTAAAGGCAAGGACTGTGTAGAGGCACCTTCATTTGAAGCTGCTTTTTCCTAGGCTAGCATCTGATTTTGATGCTCAAGTTTTGACAAATAAGAAGATGAAATCATTTCTCTGCTGAGGCCAGGTGTTTCTGTGATTGTATCTGGCTCTGAAGTTTACTTAAAAAATAAAAAATTTAATAAGTGTCTCTACACTTAAAGTTGTTGTAAATTATGCAATGTGTATATGTGTAATTGCATGTAAGTGTGGAGAAATTTATCCTGCAAACAGAATTTTTAAAGTTAAGGCTTTTCATGTGCAGATTTTATACAATTTCTCCAGAAATTATTGCAATTTTTTGTACATGTTTACTTGTGTAAGACAGAATGTTCCTTGAATGCAAGAGCAATGTTTTATCTGTTTTCAGATTTCAAGCTCATAATAGATATTCAATATATCTTCCTGATAAATAAATCCTATGGTCAGAAAGTGCCAATGGGAAACCATATTATAAATGAATGGACTTCTACTTAAAAATATTACTTTAGAACTATACTATCATAGAAAAATGGATCTGAAGTAAAAAGTAATGAAGAAATCTGGATTCCAGTCCTGCTCCCATAAATTACTGCTCTATGGCCTAAAGACGAGCATTGTGTCTTCAATGGAAAACAAGTGGGAGCAAGGGTGGCAGAGGAGTGAGGGAAGGTGAAAAAATAACTACATGTGAAGAACAGAAGATCACTGATTTTAGGTATTATTTTTTCAGTTTTTCAAAAATATATTTTAAGTTCTTACTATTTGTCAGACATTATTTGTAGGTGATGGAACTACAAAAATAAAATTTCCTGTTTTTAGGAAGTTTACAGTTTAATGAATTATTATTATATTATATTATATTATATTATATTATATTATATTATATCATACTTATTATATTATACATCAAATGATATACTCTTCCAGTTCATGCTATATAGTATGTGGTATATTAGATAATATTGTGTTGATTTGTATCTTAGAAAATATACTAACACACACTATATTAAATAGTGACATATATAATATTACAACAGGCAGTATGTAGACAAAATAAATAATTGTAAAGTGAGGGTGTTGCCATCTTAGATGAAGTTGTTGAGGAGGTGACATTTGAGCAGAACCTTGAATAAAGTATGACAGTAAATTGTAAAACAAATAAGGTTAGAAAATTCCAACCAGCGTGATTCTCAAATAAAAGGTCCTGTGGAAGCCTCAGCTTTATTTCTTCAAAAAAATTCTTGTGTAATTGAGGGTGGAGAGTCAGGAGAGGAGCCGAAGAAGAGGAGACATGTTGGAGCACTAGGAAGAGGCCAAATCATGGAAGAGCTTTTTCTGCCATGTTCAGGATGGGAAATCAGAGAACAGGCCAGTCTGGAGATTAGTTTACTTTAGAGTCATCAATACATAGATATCAGTGAAAGTAAATAGAGAAGGGCATATTTCAATGACTGAATCTTGGAAAGCACTTAAAACTTGAATCTGAGATCCGGAGGAGTATACAAGCTAAGGAGAATCAGTTATGGCTGGAGAAGGAGAAGGAGGATGAGGAGAGTGTGTCCCTTGACTGAGCAAGTCTTTGAAGAAGGATGAGTCTCCATTCGTGTCAAATGCCCCTGCAAGACTGAAGAAGGTGAAAACTGAAAATCACTTGCTGTATTTGGTGCCCCTTCAGAGAACACTTTTGTGTAGTGGTGGAGATAAAAGCTGCCTAGTGCCGATTCAAGAGATTCATTGATTCAATGAAATAAAAACATTGAGACAGAGAGTCAAGTACTCTAATGAGAATAAGGAATGAAAAAAATGGAGCTATTGAGGGATGCTTATGTGAGGTAAAGGGCGACTTTTTCTGCTAACATAAGGGACAGTATACCCTACTTGTAAGAAAGGCAGCCTGAATCGACAAACGGAGAATGTGATGGAGAATGTTCCCGGGAGAGCAAACACAGGTGAGCGATGGCACAGGTGTGGTGTGTGTTGAGGGTGGACTGGAGAATAAGTCATATTCAGTGGTGGGATTCAGCTGATTCGCATTGGTTCGGCAGAAACGATACCTAAAATTTTATTGAGTTCAGTGAACCGGTTGTTAAAATGTCACTTGAAATCAGGGTTCTCTCTAAAGTAGGTGCCTGTTAGCCTCCCAAAGTGGAAATCACAAATTTGCATTCTTTACCTTTTTTTAATGTTCATCTACACAACAGCATATTCTAAATGTCCATAGTAATGTTCATTTTGTCCACGGGCGAAAAAAATTGCAAGAGAGGACACCAATCAAGAAGCAATATGGAAATATCTTAAATAAGAGTTTTATTGGGTTTTTTTGTCAGGTATCATTTAATATTTTTTTATTAATATTTTAAAAATATTTCTTATAACATAATATAGTTTTGTGTACCTCTTTTATTGTTCTTACTTAAGTATTAAATGCATGAAATAATAAACTACCTTTTGGAACATCATTATTCTATAGTTAAAACATTCATTAGGGCAGAGAGCCAGTTTTTAAGTCATTTAAATCTGGGTGGTATGCCAGATTTTGTTCCATGAGCAATATTTTGCTGACTCTTACTATATACCATTAAAATATTTTGATCTAATGAGATAATTTTGTGAAATAGTTTATTAAATGCTTCTTTGATAGTTTACTAAATGTAGCCTTGAATTATTTAACACCACATTTTAAAGAACTGAGTTGAAGTCACAAACTAACTTTAAGAGAATGGTATACCCATTTTTTTTTTTACCCATTTATGAGTATGTATTATTCTGCCTATTCAGGCAGTCCCTGAGTTACAAATAAGAATACTTCTGTTGGTTTGTTTCTAATTTGAATTTGTATGTAAATTGGAACAGGTACATTTATCAATTAAATGTAGCTAGCTGTTTGTCAACATAGTATTTATTTTGACCTTTTTGTGTATATAAATACTTAAAAACATTTTAAATCTATAAGATCTATCTTATTTGTAACCTGGGGACTGCTTATACTTCTGTTGTAATTTGAACTAAATGTATTGATAATGAAAGATGATAAAAATAACTGATAACATTGTTTCGGCAGTATTTCAGTGTACTACCTCACCAAATGGTGTTTTGATTTTTATGCTCTTTTGCTCCCTACAGCTACAGTTAACCAAGAGAACATCATTTTGTGTCTTTTTTTATAGCGAAATAGTATAGAATATGTGTAAGGAAATATTATCAAGTAGCTTATATGTCCTACACAGCATACACCAATCATTCAAGAAACCCAATATTATTCTCATCGCAGATTAAGAAAATGAGACTGGGAGGTTGAGCCCAATTCAAATGTCTGGTCAGCAAATGAAGGTGGGTTCCTGGGTCAAGTTCTCTGACATCTTTGGTTCTAAGTTCAGGTTCCAGTCACTGTACTCATCTGTCTCCTTCAAATACTATTTATCAAACTGAGCATGCTAGCCAGAGTAATGCTACCTGAATATACTACCATCACTCTTAAATAAAAATTTCCCTGTGAATTTTAAGACCTATAAGTAGTATGTGACTTGAAACCTTCGTACGCTGGCAACAATACTGTTTGCTTACTATGACAATGGTACTATGCTTACTACTGATTCAAATGTTACATAGATTTATACAGTGGAAGGGACTAGATTATTCTACTTATCTGAGCATGTCAGAGAGAGTCCAAAGAATGTAAAAAATATACTTACCTAGAAAAAAAGGCTGTATTCCTACATAGTTCAATATTAGAAATTATTTAAAATAATACATATTTGTCTCCTTCAGATATATTACTCTAAAAATAAATTTAAAGTTAAACAAATCTATTTTTTTTTTGGTCAGATATCATCTAGTAACCATTTGTTGTCACAAAATTAAGATTAAATTGGATATGGAAAGATTACAGTTAACCTATTTTTACTTTAATTTTATAAGCTAACCAAATAAACTATTTTTCTTGCATGATATTATTTGCATTCTGCTAAGGCATTAAAATCTTTCTGCTTTTATCTTATTTTATTGAGAATGAGCTTATCCTTTGCCTTGAACAAATAATTCTACCTTTTCCACTTCGATAGTCATTCACATTTCTCATGATTGCTTATGTATTTCTAAATAAAACACCAGAAAGTCCCTGAATTGCAGTCTGAAGAACTAGTTAAAATATTAAGTAATACATGATAATATACATCACAGAAGGGGAAGAAAATCCTGCTCAATATAACTGCTCTTGAGAGATCCCAAACAATGCCCACTTTACTGACTCTGCATGGAACAGATCCTTATGATATTAAAGGCCCGCCCTAACTGTTCTTCCAATGATGCACATATGTAATTGTCTTTAGAGAAACTAAAATTGAGCTCCTTAACAGGCTTCTGCACTGATATACTCCATTGGGTAGACAGACCATGAATTGGGGAAGAGAGCTAAGAATTAAACCACTTACTACTGTCAGATGGTTCTGATCAATGTTTAAGAGCATGTTAAAACTTTACTTTTAGGAGATTGAGGGAAATAACAGATTCTTCTAGGTTCTTCAAATTCTTTGTCCTTTTTTTTTTTTTTTTTTTAGATAAATGGGCAAACTTGCTTAGTTTCTTCTCCAGACTCATGCCAATAAAATTACGTACTCTGATCCTCTAAAACAGGGGTCCCCAAACTACGGCCCACGGGCCACATGCGGCCCCCTAAGGCCATTTATCCGGCCCCCACCGCACTTCCGGAAGGAGCACCTCTTTCATTAGTGGTCAGTGAGAGGAGCATAGTTCCCATTGAAATACTGGTCAGTTTGTTGATTTAAATTTACTTGTTCTTTATTTTAAATGTTATATTTGTTCCCGTTTTGGTTTTTTACTTTAAAATAAGATATGTGCAGTGTGCATAGGGATTTGTTCATAGTTTTTTTTATAGTCCAGCCCTCCAATGGTCTGAGGGACAGTGAACTGGCCCCCTGTGTAAAAAGTTTGGGGACCCCTGCTCTAAAACATAGTCAAACAAGACACAGAAAAGATCTACAGGATTCCTATATTGGTACCTAACTGTTACATTTTAAATTCAAATAATACAAGAACTATACTTTGTTCACAGAACACATTTCCTTGACTAATAAAATGACCAGAGACCAACAGAGCCCGCTTGTTTCACCACTCTACATCTATAATGACCACAAAGCCAGTATGATATAGTCACCGCCCCCTATTAAACACTGAAATTAGAAATAGTCTAATTCCAAATCTTTCTTTTTTTTAATTGAATTTATTGAGGTGACATTGGTTAATAAAATTATATAGGTTTCAAGGGTACAGTTCTATATCACATCCTATCCCTATATTGTAACGTGTGTTCACACCCTAAGTCAAGTCTCCCTCTATCACCATGTATCCTCCTTTAACCTTCTTTACCTCCCCTCACCCCCTTCCATCCTGGGGTAATCATTATACTATTCTCTGTCTCTATGCCCTAATTTTAATATTTCCTCCTGTCCTGGCTGCTTAACCCAGTATTTCCTCCGGGCATCCATCCTCCAGGTTCTCAGAAACCTTCCTGGGTATACTTTGCATTGGGCACCACAATTCATCTCCCTTTCTATTTCTATGGGTAGATTATTTATTCATCTCCTTTTCTTGCTATGCAACCTTGCTGTATGAAGCCGCAGAGTCTTTCGTGAATTGTATTCCTGGTGATGAACCTGTGGTCTCTCTACTCCGGTCCCAATATAAAGGGTCCAGCTTCAGGCTATTTTTTGGCCCTCACTGTCCAGTGACTGAATGAACAAAGTGGTTCTTAGACTGAGAGAACCTTTATGAAGCTTGAATACTGTCTACCACTGAACTGGCACATGAGATAAATTGCTCCCAGATTAAGGCAAGGTGAAATATTTTTTTTTTCTGTCAAAACTATGCACATTTACCATGGTACCAAACTAACATGAAGAAATAAATATTCTAATTATTTAGTTGTTGCTTTCCAGTTCAGTCTTTAACCTAAGCACTTAATAAAAATATCTTTACATTTTCATCATGATTAACCTTTCTACAACCAGGAGGTTTATTATTGCTTCTATTCAAGCCCTGACAATCACCAAACCTCTCTTACTTCTCTCCTTTTCCCTCCTTTCTTATTATTGTAAGATGGCCCAGGGCTGGGGACAGTGGTGTAGCAGATATGTTGTCCCCAGTCCTTCCCTAGATGTTTTATTCTCTCGGGGAATGTAATTCTCTTTGCTTTCACTTTATGATTTACCCAAATTAAGCATGTTGGCCCTGGACAATTGGCTCAGTGGATGGAGCATCGGCCCAGTGTGAGGAAATCCTGGTTCGATACCTGACCAGGGCACACAGGAGAAGCAACCATCTGCTTCTCTCCCTCTCCCTCTTCACCTTCTCTCCCTTTTCCCCTTCCGCAGCCACTGGCTTGATTGGTTTGAGCGTCAGCCCTGGGTGCTGAGGATAGCTTGGTTGGTCTGAGCATCAGCCTCAGGCACTAAAAATAGTTTGTTTTGAGCATCAAGCCCCAGACCTAGGGGTTGCCAGGTGGATCTCAGTCAGGGTGCATGCAGGAGTCTGTCTCACTATCTCCCCTCCTGTCACTTAAAAAAAAAAAAAAAAATAAAAAAAAAAATAAAAAGAAACAAATTACACATGTCCCAGCTGCTGGAAACCCTCTCCTCAGCTTAATTCTATGGGTGGTTTGTTTTCCAAGCCTGAGGAAAATGCTCAACTGCCTATAGTACTTTGGGACCTGGGAATTCTACAGAAATTCTTCGTTTGTAGAAAAAGCAGTTCCTCTAGGATGTTTACTAGCAAGAGTTTCAAACATGTTTCTAAGAAGGTGGTTAGACAGAGAGTAAAAGGTAACAAAGAGTAAGTCACAGTGTGAGAAGCTGGCATTTGTATAGGAGGCTGCTTAAACTGGGCAGGGCTGGGCTGCCAACAATAGTTTTTTTATATTACATAATATATGTTCTGGTTCTACCAATATGCCATATTATTTTTGTTTGAATTTTTCTTTTGAAATTGAGAGCCTCAAAAAGGGAATTTCGAGTGAACTATTCTACCCTAGAAATCTTGCATTTGGCTTTGATCCCAAAGCATAAGCAGAAAGGGTATTGTTTGTTTGTAACTGTATTTGTGCTTTCTGTACATTGAAGTGTATTTTGTAAAATAATTTTAAGTTCTTTTTCTAACACCTTGTTAAATTCTAGAGTTAGTGACAAATCAATATTTTCTACTACCTAAGAAAAATAGAACTCTGCTCATTGTTTTCACGTTTGAGAATTTTAATTTGGTAACCATAATAATTCTAAGCTTTTCAATGTCTTATTTGATAAAATTTTTTTCAAATACTG
Source organism: Saccopteryx leptura (assembly GCF_036850995.1). Lineage (NCBI taxonomy): Eukaryota > Metazoa > Chordata > Mammalia > Chiroptera > Emballonuridae > Saccopteryx > Saccopteryx leptura. Next base: position 350,362,347 of record NC_089503.1, read on the forward strand.
ATTTTTTTAAATAAATGATTTGATTTTTTCAATGTGCTTTCAAATTGGAAGAAAGAATTTATAATATATATGGAAGCAACATATATATTATTATAAGATAATTCCAATTTATATGTAGTTATTCCTTTGATAAAAGATTAAAAAAAATTGTTACTTTTTGTACATAATTAAACTTTGCATTTGTATATGATTTTATATCTTTGCTAGCTTTTTACGCAACTAGCTTATTTGATCCTCCTAACAAATTTATGGGGTAGATAGATGGGACTAAATATTTTTAATTCCAGTTGCAGCTGAGGAAACTAAAAGTAGAGAGGCTATTCGTCTTCAGAGTCAAGTTTTATAAATCATGTTCACTGGCACTATTCATTCCTTCCACAGAGAGTTATGTTCTTATTATGTTCATGTCACTCTGTGAAACGATGCGGATGAGGCAAAAACAAGAGAGCCAATGCTGGCCCTGGCCGGTTGGCTCAGCGGTAGAGCGTCGGCCTGGCGTGCGGGGGACTGGGGTTCGATTCCCAGCCAGGGCACATAGGAGAAGCGCCCATTTGCTTCTCCACCCCCTCCCTCCTTCCTCTCTGTCTCTCTCTTCCCCTCCCGCAGCCAAGGCTCCATTGGAGCAAAGATGGCCCAGGCACTGGGGATGGCTCCTTGGCCTCTGCCCCAGGCGCTAGAGTGGCTCTGGTCGCGGCAGAGCGACGCCCCTGAGGGGCAGAGCATCGCCCCCTGGTGGGCAGAGCATCGCCCCTGATTGGCGTGCTGGGTGGATCCTTGTCGGGCGCATGCGGGAGTCTGTCTGACTGTCTCTCCCCATTTCCAGCTTCAGAAAAATACAAAAAAAAAAAAAAAAAAAAAGAGGCAATGCTTCTAAACCTATGTCTCCTAACTCTTATCTGGAGCTTTATCCACTAGACCACATCGACTCCTTAATTTGGAAACCATAATTTAAAATTTTTTTAATTTAAATTATGGTTTCCAAATTTCATTCTAGGCTTTATTGAATTTTTATAGAGAATTGGTAAAAAAAAAAAAAAAAAGAAGAAGAAAAACATAGTGATGATGGGCATTTTACCCTGCTTTAAATCATTTAGATATAACCCAATATAATATCAGAAGCTAACATTCTAAAGCATAAAAATAAACAAGAAAAGAATCTTAGCATGTTTAAATATTATTATAGTAATATTTATTGGCAGAAAAATGACAAGTTACTTCCAACACACTGAATACTTGATTGGGGATGTAGTGATGCATCCAAATCATATATGTTCCCCCTTCACGTTACTGACGTGGTCATTTGGGTAAATCATGTGAAGACAACTGAATACTAAGACAGTTCAGGTAGCTAGAAACACTGTTCAGAGGTTCATATCCACTTTTTTAAGATAAAGATCTGTTCAATCTGGACATCAAGAGATGAATATGCTATGTGTCAGATAATGAGTACCAAAGCTAAACAATTATGCAAGCCTTGGATACCTTATTAGAACAGTGATCATATAATTTATTGTCTAAACTGGGACACTGGTTTATGAAATAGAGAGCTATTAATACTTGTGCTGTTTTAAGAGGCATAAACTGGGGACTATCATAAGTCAACTAGATCTAATGGTCACCTTTCTTATGTGGTAGTCCCTTGATAAGAAGACTGTTAGACTATACCATCCTTATTTTTAAGTGTTCCAGTAAAATAATTATTTTTAAATGCTGAGCTTCATTTTCAAAATCTTCAACTAGGTAATCACATGGGGTTTGAAAAAACAGATTTACAATTAGGACTACGTGAAACACAGAGTTTATTCTTATATTATTATTTGTTCATTATTGTATTATTTTCCATATAAACCAATGTAAACCTACTTTTGCCCACTCTGTGTTTTAGAGACTTCTGAACATATTACTCTCCTCTTCCAATTAAACAAAAAATTGCCAGACTAAATAGATAGGAAACTTTTGGTTGCAAGAAACAGAAAATTCAGTTTCAATTAGCTTATTAAATAAATGGAATTTAGTATTTTTCATCCTTAAAAGGTCTCCAAAGATAAAGCTGGCCCAGGTAGAGGATTTATGCTGTAGCCCAACAATGACACCAGGACCTGGTTTTATCCTTTCTTTATTCCACACCTGGTAAAGCCTCATCACAGACAAGTATTTCTATGATCCCCAAATGGCTTCCATGATCTGTAAATTCTGCATGCATTTGCATTACATTAGCATCAAGTAGGTATGAGTGTTATTGTTTCAACATTCACAGAAAGAGCCTATAAAGTTACAGTGTTTATACTAGTTAAGGTTATATGACCATCTCTGAACCAGTCTCTGCATACAAGAGAATGAAAGATGCTGATTTGCTTAGCCTGTTATGTGCTTCATTTTAAAAATCAAGGTTGGGGCTGGATTCTCTGTAATTCAAATGAAAAGAGAGAGCTATTGGGAAGGACTGGCCAGGGATTAGGTGGGGTGGATGAAGGGTTGTAGGGGGAGGGATGGGATAAATATGAAAGCTGAGAAGGCCATAAAAAATGACTACTGGCCCTGGCCAGTTGGCTCAGTAGCAGAGCATTGGCCCGGCTTGTAGATGTCCTGGGTTTGATTCCAGGTCAGGGCACACAGGAGAAGCAATGCCTCCCCCCTTCTCTCTTTCTCTCTTCTCCTCCTGCAGCTATGGATTGATTGGTTCGAGTGAGTTGTCCTCCAGCTGAGTCCTCCAGCTCCTCCTCAGGCACTAAAAAAAATGGCTTGGTTGCTGAGCAATGGAACTACAGCCCCAGATGGGCAGAGCATCGCCCCTTAGTGGGCTTGCCAGGTGGCTCCTCACTGGGGCACATGTGGGAGTCTGTCTCTCTGCCTCCCCTCCTTTCATTAAAATAAATAATAATAATAATAATAAAATTTTAAAAAATGATTATTATCCAAGCATCAAGAAATCTCTCTGGCCCTGCCCAGTAGGCTCAGTGGTAGAGTGTTGGCCTGGCATGTGGAAGTCCTGGGTTCAATTCCCAGTCAAGGCACACAGGAGAGGTGACCATCTGCTTCTCCACCCTGCCCCTCCTCTCTCTCTCTCTCTTTAATCAAGGCTTGATTGGTTCGAGTACATTGGCCCTGGGCGCTGAAGTTGGCTCCATGGAGCTTCTATCTCAGATGCTAAAAATAGCTCTTTGAGAGCATGGATTTAGATGGGCAGAGCATCGGCCCCAGACAGGGGTTACCAGGTGGATCCTGTTCAGAGTGCATGCAGTTTATCTCACTATTTCCCCTCCTCTCACTTGGAAAAGAAAAAAGAAATCTCTTTAGGATACTGGTGGGAATAGTGACTAGGGACAGATCTGAGCAGTAGGATAGAAACTGAAGCTGCATTAAATGGATTCATTCAGAGTTTAAGTGAGAGATTAGAATCTGGAATGCTTCTAGTATTTCTGGTTTGGGTGACTGACAGGATGGTGTTATCATGGTGAAGGAACCAAGCAAAAGGGGGTATAGGAGAAGAGGAAGCTGGGTTTGGGACAGTTTGAGCTTGAATTGACCTTAGACTATGTAAGTAGGCTATGTAGGTTCTTGTTTGTTTGTTTCATTTTTCTATTACAGTCTACTAATTGCTACGTCAAAGTCTACTCTCCATTCTCCTCTACACTATCAAGGTCACTGATGTACCTGGTTAGAAATATAAATTTGCCAACCTCAGTTGTAGGTTGATGTGACCAATAATCGTATTGGTCACATCTGCTGGGATCTGGAAAAGCTCTTTATAAGGCTGGGCCTAGCTGCAAATGTACTTTTAGGTTCTTCCCCTTATTCCTTAATCTCTTAGATAATGAACTGAATGGTGCATATCTGAACATAAATCTGGAGCTTAGAGAAATATCTGAGGTATAAATTCTTCATATTTCAGTACAAGTTAATGTATACATACTAAACAATACCTGCAATATCAGTATGATGCCATCTGAAGGGTATAGAATTGATGCTTTTCAACTGGTCGTTGTGTGAAAGGAAGGGCATTCCAACTGGAAGAAACAGATTAACACACAAGGATGTAAGAAAATAATCAATTATTCATTTTATCCATAAGAAAAATTCTCATATTTAAAAATTCAGAACTGTTGCAAACATTAGAAAACTATGAGTATTTGGGACTAAAGATGTCCTTTTGATTGAAATACAGTTAAAATGGTTAAACGTCCTTATTTACTAAACGGATTGATTTTTTTTTTTTTTGGCCTACGTTACCATAAATATTTTGGCACCTGGGTACATTAGCTTTCTTTTTCTTTCAATTCACTAATGATCTCAACTCGAAGTTTGTAAGATCAGTAACATTACTCTTCCCCTAGCGTGTTTAATGCTAGTCTGTGTGCTGGTTTCTCAATCTGTTCAATATGAAGTTCTGTGTTTCCCAGTTACATGTGGTATATTTGTTTGCGTAAATGTCGGCTCTGAAAGTCTAGAAGAAGAAATTTCATATTCTATGTCTCAGTATTAGTATATTGTAAAACAATTTCTACAAAGAAAAGCATGGCTAAAACAAACTGAGACAGAATTGGCAAGTTAGTGGTAAGCCATTTGACACCATTATGAGAAGTTGAAACATAAATATTTCCTCCTAATTTTAGTCTAATCCTTCACTTAGAATCTGAACAAGCGGTGCCAGACCAGAACATAAAGCAATTCCCTCCAGTGGAACACTGGGTGAGACAGGAATGTAAAGACTGGATGTTCTGTGACCACAGTTTTAAGGCTGAAAAATGTACTTTTTATACCAGTTATTTAGATTTATTGCCATATTTGGCAATGCAACTTTTGTACATGTGTATAGATATAGATGTAGATATACATATACCTACATTGAGATCTATACATAGATACATTTTATTTTCAACTTTATTTTTCACATTAGGAAAATATAATAGACTATTTTAAGTATTAACTGAATTGAAATAGGTGGTTTTGTTATCTTCAGAAAAGTTAAAATTTATAAACATTTTTAGGACCCAGAAAGTTGAAAAATTTTTATTAACAGTAAATAATGGATAAAAAAGTTCAAGAAAGAAAACATAATTTACACACACTCAAGCAAAAAGTATGTAAATATTTTCATGTGAGTTCACCCTTTCAAGAGTTAGAGGAACCACATGATCTTTTGTTGTCTCCCACAACTTTTGTCAAAATGGTCATTCATTCAAGAAATATTTATGAAAGTCAATATAACTCAGAGCGTGATGCTTATCAGTTGAGAATAATACCTTGCATTCATATAATATTCCCCAGGACTTTGACATTCAGTCTTTCATTTGATTCTGATCATAGCCCTGTGATTTAGACATGATAGGTACCGTACCATCTTTTTATATAGATGCACATTGATTTGGAGAAGATAAGTAACTGCTCCCCAGCTGCAGAGGATGCAGGCCAGTTTCTGACGCTTCTTTGACAACTCTTTCTACTATAATATAATAGTTGCCTTTAATTGTTACGAATACTTCATTTTAAAGCCCTCTAAAGCACCAGACAGACATTGGCAAACAGGAAATCAAACAAATGAAAATCTTGTGGGCACAACTCAGTTAAAAGTTTGATTCTTTTCAGGGAATCATAATAATTACCTTATTTTTCATGATTAAAATGTGTCTCTAAAATTTCTCCTAGATCCTCCTCTATGAGAACCAATAATATACCTGAATGTCAACAACCCTTAAATACCAGGTTTATCTTTTAAATGCAAGATAGAGTATAAAAGCAGATGGGATGCCATGTACTCAAGATAACTTGATCCATTTTCCAAATCAGCAGCCCTCAAAGTGTCTCATTACCAACCTATTTGCAGTGTTCCCCCAGACATGACAATAACTCAGAAAACCCCAAATCCCAATCAATTTGGATGGGATTTCTAGATCAAACACCTAGTCCTTTTCTCATATTCTCTCTGCCTTCACAAAGAACACAAAAAAAGTCTGGGTCTTTTTACAATACGAGCATAGAACCATTTCCAACCTACTCAAAATGCCATTCCACTTGGTAACTTGAGTAGAGTGGAAGACATGGCAAAGAGATTATCCATGCCTCAGAGAAGTAAAGACCTTCTACCCTGTAATTTGGGCATTACTTAAGGTCCTACAGAAAGAGCTGCATTTGGGAGCTTGGGTGGTCCATTATTGGCAGGGACTAGAGGAAAAGTGAAGCAATGCATGAGACACAGAAGACAAGCCTAGAACTAAATGCAACTGTGACACCAACACTTCAGCCAATACCCACCCCCTTCTGTTGTAATGCATGATCTTTTAAATTTAGTGATTTGTTTTTTACCAAAATGCCACAAAGTATGTTCTTTCATTCTTGTTTTCCATGCAGAACACAGTGTTCTAAAAGAGACAATTTTCTACCATGAAAAGTAATTGTTTGACCATGTAAACAAGAGAAAAATTATTTAAATCTCTAGTCTCCTACTCATACACTGATTGTTCAAATATATAACATAAAAAAATAACAGGACAAGAATAGACAGTATACAAGAAGGAAATACAAACAGCCACTTATATTAATAGCCAAGGAAATGCAACTCAAACCAATAATCAAATGGTATTTTCACCTGTTATGCTGGCAAAGAATTTAAGTAAAATGAGCCAGTCAGAGTAAGGAATCTAAGGAACAAAATAAATGGATGAACAAAATAGAAACAGGAATGGATGCATATAACAGACTGACAACTGTCCAGGGGTGGGGGTTGGAAGGCCTGGATGAAAAAAGGTGAAGGGATTAGCCAAAATAATATATACATAACGCATATACACAGACAACAGGGTGGTTGGCAATAGCCAGTGGGAAAGGGGGGGCAGTGGAGGCTGGTGAAGGCTGGTGGAGGCTGGGTGGAGGCTGGTGGAGGCTGGGTGGAGGCTGGATGAAGGCTGGTGGAGGCTGGGTGGAGGTTGGTGGAGGCTGGGTGGAGGCTGGGTGGAGGCTGGTGGAGGCTGGGTGAAGGCTGGTGGAGGCTAGGTGGAGGCTGGTGGAGGCTGGGTGGAGGCTGAGTGGAGGCTGGTGGAGGCTAGGTGGAGGCTGGGTGGAGGCTGGTGAAGGCTGGTGGAGGCTGGATGGAGGCTGGTGAAGGCTGGGTGGAGGCTGGTGGAGGCTGGGTGAAGGCTGGTGGAGGCTAGGTGGAGGCTGGTGGAGGCTGGGTGGAGGCTGGGTGGAGGCTGGTGGAGGCTAGGTGGAGGCTGGGTGGAGGCTGGTGAAGGCTGGTGGAGGCTGGGTGGAGGCTGGTGGAGGCTGGTGGAGGCTGGTGGAGGCTGGTGAAGGCTGTTGGAGGCTGGTGGAGGCTGGGTGGAGGCTGGTGGAGGCTGGTGGAGGCTGGGTGGAGGCTGGTGGAGGCTGGTGAAGGCTGGTGGAGGCTGGTGGAGGCTGGGTGGAGGCTGGTGGAGGCTGGTGGAGGCTGGGTGGAGGCTGGGTGGAGGCTGGTGGAGGCTGGGTGGAGGCTGGTGGAGGCTGGTGGGGGCTGGGTGGAGGCTGGGTGGAGGCTGGTGGAGGCTGGGTGGAGGCTGGGTGGAGGCTGGTGGAGGCTGTTGGAGGCTGGTGGAGGCTGGGTGGAGGCTGGTGGAGGCTGGGTGGAGGCTGGTGGAGGCTGGTGGAGGCTGGGTGCAGGTGGGCAAAGGGGGGAGATGGGGATGAAAGAGATGTTGCTTGAGGCAATGGGCACATGCTGCAGTGTGCTGTTGGTGTTTTATTGAGTTGTACACTAGAAACCTGTATGGTTTTGTGAACTGATGTCATCCCAATAAATTCAATTATAAAGAAAAATATATATTCAGCATTGTTTAGGATGTGAGGGACCAGATTCTCATTAACTGCTGATAAAAATGTAACTTGACAATAATAAAGAAATATATATATCCAGCATTGTTTAGGATGTGAGGAACCAGATTCTTATTAACTGCTAATAAAAGTGTAACTTGACAAAAACTTGTCTGGAAAGTAATTTGGAAATTTATCTAAAATATTTAATACACATGTTGAGGAACTTCTGTGTCAAAGAATATGATCTAGTGGGACATATTAATCACCAGAATGTTTGTAAGAGTTTGTCCCAGTTAGAACAGAGCTGATTGATTGGATTTCTATTTTCATTGGTCAGTGCCATGGTGTATTAGTTTAAATATTTTGATTATCACTCCTGACTGTACCAGCGCTCATTGAATGTATCTCCCATACTAGATATGAGTGTACATTTTAAAAATTAATAATCTGGTAATAGGTAAATGGTATTTCTCAATTTAATTTTTATTTATGTAATTGTTGGTAAGTTTGAATATATTTTCATGTTTACTCAACACTGTTGGGTTTTTTGTAAATTACTTATTTATATAATTTTATTTCATTTTTCTATTAAAATGTTTCTCAGTGATTCATTAGAACTATATACCTGTATTAAAGATAGTACATTTGTTATAGCTAATTTTTCCCATTGGTCTTTATATTTTATATACTTTTTTTTTCTTTTATTAAGTGAAAGGCAGGGAGGCAGGAAGGCAGAGACAGACTCTTGCATGTACCCTGGCTGGAATCTACCTGGCAAGCTACCTATGGGCCATGCTCTGCCCATCTGGGGCGCTGCTCCATTGCTTGGCAACTGAGTTATTTCAGCACCTGAGGTGAAGCCATGGAGCCATACTCAGTGCCCAAGGTCAAATTGCTCAAAACATTTGAGCAATGGCTACAGGAGGGGAACGAAGAAGAGATAATACAAGAGAAAGAAGAGGGAGAGGTGGAGAAGCAGATGGTTGCTTCTCCTGGGTGCCCTGACTGGGAATCGAACCCAGGCTTTTCACACACTTGGCAACACTCTACTGCTGAGCCAACTGGCCAGCGTGAATATTTTATGCTTTTTAATAAACATAAGTTTTGGAAATTTTCTCTAAGATCAAGCTAATTTTTCTTCATAACTGCATATATAAAATATTTAAAATTTTCAGTGAAACATAGCTATTTCTTCATTGTTTGTTTTTGAGTACATATAGAATTTTAAAGTTTTCCTTGGAGTCAAATTAGCTATTTCTTCCCTTTTAAAGTCTTAGAATTACTCAGTGAATTCTTCTTTATGCTAAATAAAATAATTACTTAGGTTTAATTTCAAATATTTATCTCTTAAATCAAGTACAGTTTATTTTGATGAATGTATAAAGGAAGACTTTTTAACAAAATACAATTTGACTCATGATTTGTGATTTTCTATTTGATGTACATCCTAGGGTTTTTTTTCTTGATTATTTATTCTGTTCCATTCTTCAGCTTTTATTTTTAATGTTCTCATAATTGTGATTATTTAACCTTGTTTGTCCTGTAGTATCTGAAAGGACATATCCCATTCTTTCATTTTTATTTTTCAATTTCTGTTTATAACATTTTTAATACCTTCTATATTATATTAAATACCAATAATAATAATAAAAAATAATCTTTGATTTAAGTTGAGTAGAAGGAACATATTTATTATGGTTAGGCCTTTTATCCAGGTCTATGATATGCAACTTCATATACTAAAGTCCTTTAAAATATTTCTAAGAAAATTGTAGTTTTTTAATATTAATCTTGATTAGATTATTCATAGGTGGATTTAAATTGATGATTTTTAGTTTTTTGGTTTTTTTGCCTTATAATGGTCATTTAGGTTACTTTAAATTACATTTTTTTTATTCTTACTTACTACATGTTACAATTTACATTGCATATAGCCAGGTTTCTGAACTAAGAAATTTTTTTAAATGTTGTTTATTTCTCATGGATTACTTTAAAATTCTGGATAGTCAATCATATCTGAAATAATACTTTATTTCCTCATTTCCAATATTTAAGTTTCATATTTCTGATTAATATATGATGTCATTATCTAGAACTTATTGGAAAATATTAAATAATGATATTTGATCGTTAGTCTATTTTTTTATGCCTGATTTTAATGAGAAGTTCTATACTGTTTTATCATTAAGCATAAAACTGGCTTATAATTAAAAAAGAATATTCTTTCACAGATTAAAAAATTATTCTTCTGTTTAAATTTTTCTAAGTTTTAAATTGTGAGTAGATACGGAACTTTATTAAGCAAATTTATTTTTTGCTTTTATTCATAAGGTCCTGTAGTCTTTCTCTTGCAACTTATTTTTCCTTAGGTAAGAAGCGGGGAGGCAGAGTGATAGACTGCTGCACGTGCCCCGACTGCAATCCACCTGCTAAGCTCCCTACCAGGCTATCCTCTGTCCATCTGGGGCCATTGCTCTGATGCTCAGCAACCAAACTGTTGTAGCGCCTGAGTCAAGGCCATGGAGCCATCCTCAGTGCCTGGGGCCAGCTTGCTCCAACTAAGCCATGACTGCAGGAGAGAAAGAGAGAAACAGAGAGAGAGAGAGAGGAGGGGAAGGGTGGAGGGGTAGAGAAGCAGACGGTTGCTTCTCTTGTATGCCCTGACTGGGAATCAAACTCGGAACATCCACATGCCAGGCTGACATTCTACAACTGAGTGTCAACCAGCCAGGGCTGAGAATTTATTTTTTTATTCATCATTTTCTGTTAGAGGTAGTGTAGCAGCTATAACTTGTAGGTTTCAAGAAAGGTATGACAATATTTTATTCTTTGGATGTGACAAACTAGTGAATTCAATAAAGAACTGTACTAATGAAGTACTTACTACCTTCCCAAATAAGGGTAGTTATGGTTTTAGATATTGAAAAATTCCAAATGTCTTTAGTATTTGGTTTTATTGTACATGTTTTTAAAGCAGAAGATTTCTCTTCGAATTATTGTTTGCTAGGCTCAAGTGAACAGAGGTCTGGAACTACTGAACACATTTCAGCTAACTCGGGAAGCAGAAGTTGGCCCAGGACTATGCAGGGAGAAACCACAACAGAAAGGTAAAATTCGCCCCAGTTAATTCACAGAACTAAAAATGTCCACGTGGAACAGTAAGTGCCATCTTTTCATTCTACAACTTCAGTCTTTCACTTAAATGGCAGGATGAGGACTCTTATACTTCCATATTGACAGATCTCATAGCTGAAGATAGACAAATGACCAGTAGAAAATTTCACATCATAATACTCCTTGTCAACTACTCATTAAAAATTAATTCATGGCAAATTCATATCAGATGTCTGGAAGAAAACTGCTTTTTTTTTTTAAGCATCCTTGAGAACAAGTTTCTGGCATGAACAAGAAAAATAAGTTAGAGAATATTAATAAATGTATAAAAACTTGCATGGGAAAATGTTTTTGCTCTGGAAAACAGCTTGAAGTGCTTGTCTCTTGAAGCTGCAGAGATGGTTTCCATACTCACATCTATATTTGTCATGCCAGAAAAGGATGAAAGGGAGAAAGAAAAGGAATGTCTGTGGCTGGGGAAGAACAGGAGAGACTGATGTGCTTCAGGAAGTCAGGTTGTACATCATACATATTCAAGATGCTAACTCACACCACAGAAAGATCACCAGTCCTCCTTTTAATTACATATATATATATATATATATATATATATATATATATATATATATATACTATTATGGAAAGACTTAAAGAATTGCATTTAGGATTTCTTTTAGTATTCCTTCAGTATATTTGACAAGTCCACAAATGATGTAGAATTTCAGTTGGAAAGTCTTTTAAAAGAAATGCCATATTTTCCATCTATTCACTGATTTCTAGCTACTTAGACTTGTGCCTTTATTTTATAATAATAGTTCAAACAACAAAGACCACAATGCCATACAGTGGAAATAATGATTTGAGAGTCAAAAGCTGCTAAAGAGAAGAACTGACTTTTATGTTTATTTAAAGACTTTCCATATAACAATGATTTTTAAAGTAAGTTCTTATCTTCTCTATTATAAGATTTTCATGGGAAAATTGCAGTTGGGCAAGTGAGTGCCTTCTCATGATTAAACTCAGTTCTTCACTGTGGCATGCTGCCATTATTAAGGCTTGTAAAAATCTCTTTTGCAGATTTTTAAGGAAGGTAAATTACATTACCTCCATCAGAGTTTATGTGTCTACAGGCAAAAGATAAACTCACTGAACTCATACAAATGCAAAGTTGAATGGAATAATGTTATTGAACTACTATTGCAACCAACAGCATAAAGAATGCATTCTATTTACAATATTACATTAAGAGCAATGCTAGAAAAAACTTTCAGACAATCATCTATGTAAACAAAATTATCTTAAAAATTAATAGAAAATTATTTGTTCTTATTAAGATCCATATTTCAAATATAAACTACTTTGATAAAGTATGTCTATGAAAAGAAATAAAAGTATTATTATACATTTAAATGTTATCTTTGGCTTTCATAATAATACACATGTAAATTATTGACCAAAATTTTTATTTTTATTCCAAATAGTTATATAATGTAGTCACAGTATAAATATTGATTATTAGTTATTAGCACATTGGAGAATAAGGAAGAAAAAATTTTCAGCTGGTCCAGGCAGGGACCAAGTGGATATTCCATCAGACTGGGAGGGGGAGGACCCAGGTTCAAAACCCTGAGGTTGCCAGCTTGAGCACGGGCTCATTTAGCTTGAGCACGGGCTCACCAGCTTGAGCACTGGGTAGCTAGCTTGAGCGTGAAATCATAGACATGATGTCATGGTCACTGGCTTGAGTCCAAAGGTTGCTGGCTTAAGCAAGGGGTCACTTGCTCTTCTGTAGCCCCCCAGTCAAGGCACATATGAGAAAGCAATCAATGAACAACTAAGGTGCCCAATGAAGAATTGATGCTTCTCATCTCTCTTCCTTCCTCTCTGTTTGTCCTTATCTGTCTCTCTCTCTCTGACTCTCTCTCTATCTCTGTCAAAAAAAAAAAAAGAAAGAAAGAAATGAAAAGATTTTGAAAAACAGACCTGACTGGTTGAATCAGTGGCAGAGTGTCAGTTTGGCATATGAAAGTCCTGGGTTCAGTTCCTAATCAGGGCACACAGGAGAAGCACACATCTGCTTTTCCACCCCTCCTCCTCTCACTTCTCTCACTCTCTCTTCTTCTCCCTCCTACAGCCATGGTTCAATTAGAGTGAGTTGGCCCCAGGCGCTGAGGATGGCTCCATGGCCTCTGCCTCAGGCACTAAAAAAAAAGGCTCTGGTTGCAATGGAGAAAGGACCCCAGATGTGTAGAGCATCACCCCCTATTGGGCTTACTGGGTGGATCCTGGTCCAGACACATGTGGGAGTCTATCACTGCCTCCCTTTCACTCACTAAATTTTAAAAAAAAGATTTTGAAAAATAAAAATAAATCAACTTTTGCAATAAATGTTGCATAAATTATTTAACTCTTCTAGAACTTCCTGCATTTATCCATTTCTATTCCTTTTCCACAAAAAAAATAATAAGATACACAGAGTTTAAGATAACTAAATTGAGAAAGAAAATTTGAAAATTGATTAAGAGAAAAAGATACTAACCAATTCTTTAAACAAGACATAAGACATACGGTAAAACCTGACTCTTAACCTCAAGTGTAGCAAAACCAACTATTATTTATTTTTTTCCCTCCTAAACACATAGCTAGAATATATTTTTCACTCACTCTAGCTCTTAGAGAAGTCATGTGACAGTACTGACAAGTAAAATGTTAAGCCACAGACATGTGCAACACTTCTGTGCCTGGCCTTTCTCCATCTGTCAGTTGAATGGCACCCCTCTAGGTATTAAGGGAGGATGGATAAGCAAACTAGAAGGAGTTTGGATTTTCTTTCTTTCTTTTTTCTTTAACATTTTTTTATTTATTCATTTTAAAGATGGGTGGGGGAGAGAGAGAGAGAAGAACAGGAGAAGCAAGAAGCATCAACTTCTATATTTGCCTTGACTGGGCAAGCCAGGAGTTTCAAACCAGCGACCTCAGCATTCCAGGTCTATACTTTATGCACTGTGCCACCACAGGTCAGGCAAGCCTGGGTTTTCAAATAACCACATGGAAGGTGATACACAGACAGAAATACCTATATTAGCTTTTGCGTGAGTGAGAAATAATTCTTACTGTGTTAGGCCAATGAGATTTTGGGTTTTTATTTAGCACAAAAGCTAGCATTACTTGACATAACTAATTCAGTAAGACAAATTTTAAAAAGTTAAGAATTTTACTTCAATATACACACTTACATGAGTAAGTGGAGAAATCTGAGTAAGCTCTCAGGATTTTACCAATAGGAACTTCTTAATGTCCTTATCATACTATAGTTAAACAAGATATTAGCTTTGAGGGATGCTAGGAGAAGAGTGTAGTAATAAATATTCCTGTGAATTTATTTGCAACTTTCTGTATATCTATAATTATTTTAAAACAAAAAAAAAGTTAAAATTTTTCTCTGATTGAAGAATAAAAAATATTTAGTAAAGAAATTATTATTCTTAATTCTTCACAATATATCTAAAAATGTATAAATATTTATGTCATTATAAAGTATGTGTAACATAGGAAATGCCAAAATAAAAATCACGTTGAATTCTTACAGTAACTTCATAAAAGCTAGAAAATAATAAAAGTTGAAGCATTGTTTGGAAAAGATTTGATGATGATCTAATATGAGGTGGTCCAAAGTATAAACTTCTATTTGGTCAGCTTCATGAAGACTAGATTTTAAACAAATAAAAGAAGGCTGATAGTAGGCCAGCAATTTTCAAACATTTTTTTGTTTTGTTCTCTACCAGATAACACTCGCAGGCAGGACACCTTCCATATGTATCTACTACTCAAGACAGATCATGGAATGCAAGGGCATAAGAACAACATTTCTTAGGTCAGTCTTGATTTTGCTCTGATTTACTTTTAACATAAATTATTTGTCAACTTCAAGACTTTCCTATTGTTAAAAAATTAGTACTAACACACAGTGTAGGAACTCTTCTTTTGCTGTGGGTTAGAAAGAATCTGCTAGAATGAGCTTCCTGGTCTATCAAAAAAATCAGAAACCAGTATCATAAGGCTTTTTTACAAATAAGCAAATTAACATCATGCTGCTCCTAAAGCTAAATGTCTCCGCCATCTTTTCACTAGAGTGAGTCCAGATGACATCTGCTTCACTGCCCATCATTTGCCATCTTTTCACTAGAGTGAGTCCACGTGACATCTGCTTCACTGCCCAGAGATGTAATTCCCCTGAATCTGGGAGGGCATTTTAGCTTTGTACTACAGCAAAACAAGAACTAATAAGGTAAGAAATTTCTTAATATAGGAAAAGGATTCAAAGGGGAAGCCAAAAAGAGTGACAAATATCTGTTATCTAGAACATGGATAGATTTAACATAAAAATGAGACATCTTAACTTTGCGTAGAGAATCCTGGCAAACACTGCCTCAGCCAGGTGATAATGGTCAAGCTCACCACAGTGATAAATCATGCTGAGAGCATGTACCCCAAAACGTATCTATATGGTGTGATGAGAATGAAAGATTATCTCTTTGGTCACTTCCCCAAAATGCATAATCTCAGTCCTACCATCAGACAAACCATCAGACAAACTATCAGACAAACTCAAATTGAGAGACAAAATACCCAAACAGCAGTCATCAAAATAGTCAAAATCATAAAAAACAAGTGAGGAAGCATCTGTAATAAAACAGAGCAGGCTAAGGAGACATGGTGACTAAATATAATATTCTGGTTTAGATCCTGGAACATAAAAACTAGTGAAATCTGAATAAAATGTAGAGGTTAGTTAAAAGTAATGTATCAGTGTTGGCTTCTTAGTTGTGGCAAATGAACCAAAGTAATGTAACGTGTTGATAATAGGGAATTGAAAGGTATATGGGAACCCTCTGAACTCTCTTTCAGCTTTTTTATAAATATAAGACTATGTTAAAACAGAAAGTTAAGTAAAAAAAAATAATTGAAGCAAAAATATTCTTCAGTTTTCTCTCTTAACTTTACATAAAACATTAATGATGGGTACAGTACTTTGATACGAAAATTTTATGCTTAAGTTTTTATGTTAGATACCATTGTCACTTATGGTTTTGTTTTATGGAATCCAAGATTGAGTCAAAGTATTTAAGGTTTATAATTTTTCTAAATCTACAGCACCTCACAAATAATCACAAGCAACCACAACTAACAATGTTATTAAATTATCACATCTGAAAAATATATTTTTTTGCTAAAATTATATCTGGACAGTAGTGGTTCAAAGTTACATTTTCTGGTAGGAACTGGGGCTGGGAATGTCCTTACCCTATGCAAAGAAGGGATTTAGTATGGAATTATGAAGAATTTAGGGCTTACTCAGTTATTCTCAGTGAAAGGAAGGCATCTCTTCTTCATATGGAGATGAGCTGTGGATTACTTACCTCAGAAATTTAATAAACCTCTGTAAAATTTGTTCTGAACATTTAAAAAATATTATTTATTAAACGGTGTGTGACCAAAATATGTTAGGCCCAACCCTTTAATTAAAGTCAAATGCATACTCAAGAACATACCTGTGTGTCTGAATTCTCAGCCACTGAGGAACAACCTTATTAAAAAGTGCTATTGAAATCTAGCTGCTGACTCCACGGAATTTAAAAAGAGAAGGAACTACAAACTTTTGGGCAGGATATGGGTTTCACAGAAAGGATTTTAGCAACCCTGTGTTCATAAGCATTCAGTAAACACTGTCTACCTAGAATATTATAGTATCTCTCTGCCAAAATTCAAATGCTAGCTTGGATGTTTACAATAAATAAAAGGTATTTAGTTATAACATCTAGTGATTCAGGCTGTACCTCAAAGGATTCTCACCAAAGATATTTTAATTAAAAAAATATTAAAAGCACCAGTGATAACTTTTATGAGAATATACACTTATATGACATAGTAGCAGAGGTATTTTTATATATTAATAATAAAAAATATTTAAGGAATGTACTTCTTTAAATTATACTGATAAAAATATATTTTTTTACTGTTTTAATAATTTTATTTTTAATGGGGCGACTTCAATAAATCAGGATACATATATTCAAAGATAACAAGTCCAGGTATCTTGTCGTTCACTTATGTTGCATACCCATCACCCAAAGTCAGATTGTCCTCTTTCACCTTCTATCTAGTTTTCCTTCTGCCCTTCCCCCTCCCCATTTCACTCTCCCTCTCCCCCCTCCCCCTGTAACCACCACACTCTTATCAATGTCTCTTAGTTTCACTTTAAAGTCCCACCTACCCTACGTATGGAATAATGCAGTTCTTGGTTTTTTCTGATTTACTTATTTCACTTCGTATCATGTTATCAAGATCCCACCATTTTGCTGTAAATGATCCGATGTCATCATTTCTTATGGCTGAGTAGTATTCCATAGTGTATATGTGCCACATCTTCTTTATCCAGTCATCTATTGACGGGCTTTTTGGTTGTTTCTATGTCCTGGCCACTGTGAACAATGCTGCAATGAACATGGGGCTGCATGTGTCTTTACGAATCAATGTTTCTGAGTTTTTGGGGTATATACCCAGTAGAGGGATTGCTGGGTCATAAGGTAATTCTATTTTCAGTTTTTTGAGGAACCACCATACTTTCTTCCATAATGGTGTACTACTTTACATACCCACCAACAGTGTATGAGGGTTCCTTTTTCTCCACAGCCTCTCCAACATTTGCTATTACCTGTCTTGTTAATAATAGCTAATCTAACAGGTGTGAGGTGGTATCTCATTGCAGTTTTGATTTGTATTTCTCTAATAACTAAAGAAGATGAGCATCTTTTCATATATCTGTTGGCCATTTGTATTTCTTCCTGGGGGAAGTGTCTGTTCATGTCCTCTTCCCATTTTTTTATTGGATTATTTGTTTGTTTGTTGTTGAGTTTTAGGAGTTATCTGAGCTGTTGTTTGAAAATATCATTTCCCATTTAGTTGGCGGTCTGTTTATTTTGTTATCAGTTTCTCTTGCTGAGCAAAAACTTCTTCGTCTAATGTAGTCCCATTCATTAATTTTTGCCTTCACTTATCTTGCCATTGGAGTCAAATTCATAAAATGCTCTTTAAAACCCAGGTCCATGAGTTGAGAACCTATGTCTTCTTCTATGTACTTAATTGTTTCAGGTCTTATGTTTAGATCTGTGATCCATTTTGAGTTAATTTTAGTACAGGGGGATAGACTGTAGTCCAGATTCATTCTTTTGCATGTGGCTTTCCAGTTTTCCCAGCACCATTTATTGAAGAGGCTTTCTTTTCTCCATTGTGTGTTTTTGGCCCCTTTATCAAAAATTATTTGACTATATATATGTAGTTTTATTTCTGGGTTTTCTATTCTGTTCCATTGGTCTGAGTGTCTATTTTTCTGCCAATACCATGCTGTTTTGATTGTCGTGGCACTATAATACAGTTTGAAGTCAGGTAGTGTAATGCCCCCAGCTTCATTCTTTTTCTTTAGGATTGCTTTGGTTATTCAGGGATTTATATAGTTCCATATAAATCTGATGATTTTTTGCTCCATTTCTTTAAAAAATGTCATTGGAATTTTGATGGGAATTGCATTAAATTTGTATATTGCTTTGGGTAATATGGCCATCTTGATTATATTTATTCTTCCTAACCAAGAACAAGGTATATTCTTCCATCTCATTATATCTTTTTCGATTTCTCTTAACAATGGTTTATAGTTTTCATTATATAAGTCCTTTACATTTTTTGTTATGTTTATTCCTAAGTATTTTATTTTTTTTGTTGCAATTGTGAAGGGGATTATTCTTTTGAGTTCGTTCTCAATTGTTTCATTGTTGGCATATAGAAAGGCTATTGACTTCTGTATGTTAATTTTGTATCCTGTGACCTTACTGTATTGGCTTATTGTTTCTAATAGTTTTTTTGTGGATTCTATGCGGTTTTCGATGTATAGGATCATATCATCTGCAAAAAGTGATACCTTTACTTCTTCTTTTCTGATATGGATGCCTTTTATTTCTTTGTCTTGTCTGATTGCTCTGGCTAGAACCTCTAGTACCACATTAAATAAGAGTGGAGAGAGTGGACAACCCTGTCTTGTTCCTGATTTAAGGGGGAAAGCCTTCAGTTTAGTGCCATTTAATATGATGTTAGCTGATGGTTTATCATATATGGCCTTTATCATGTTGAGATATTTTCCTTCTATACCCATTTTGTTGAGAGTCTTAAACATAAAATTGTGTTGTATTTTATCGAAAGCCTTTTCTGCGTCTATTGATAAGATCATGTGGTTTTTGTTCTTTGTTTTGTTGATATGGTGTATTAGGTTAACCGTTTTACGTATGTTGAACCATCCTTGAGATTCTGGGATGAATCCCACTTGATCATGATGTATTATCTTTTTAATATGTTGTTGTATTCGATTTGCTAGTATTTTGTTTAGTATTTTAGCATCTGTATTCATTAGAGATATTGGTCTGTAGTTTTTCTTTTTTTGTGCCATCCTTGCCTGGTTTTGG
The DNA here is from genome assembly GCF_036850995.1 of Saccopteryx leptura. Taxonomy (NCBI): domain Eukaryota; kingdom Metazoa; phylum Chordata; class Mammalia; order Chiroptera; family Emballonuridae; genus Saccopteryx; species Saccopteryx leptura. The sequence goes on from NC_089503.1 coordinate 350,381,759, forward strand.
TATGAGGGTTATGTTGGCCTCATAAAATGTGTTTGGAAGTATTGCTTCTTCTTCAATTTTTTGGAAGACTTTGAGTAGAATAGGAACCAAGTCTTCTTTGAATGTTTGATAAAATTTGCTGGTATAGCCGTCTGGGCCTGGACTTTTATTTTCAGGGAGGTTTTTAATGGTTTTTTCTATTTCTTCTCTACTAATAGGCCTGTTTAGGCTTTCTGCTTCTTCTTGACTCAGTCTAGGAAGGTTGTATTGTTCTAGGAATTTATCCATTTCTTCTAGGTTGTTGAATTTAGTGGCATAAAGTTTTTCATAGTATTCTACAATAATTCTTTGTATATCTACAGTGTCCGTGGTGATTTCTCCTCTTTCATTTTGGATTTTGTTTATATGAGTTCTTTCTCTTTTTTCCTTGGTAAGTCTTGCCAAGGGTTTGTCAATTTTGTTGATCTTTTCAAAGAAACAGCTCCTTGTTCTATTAATTTTTTCTATAGTTTTTCTGTTCTCTATTTCATTTATTTCTGTTTTGATTTTTATTATCTCCTTTCTTCGGCTGGTTTTGGGTTGTCTTTGTTCTTCTTTTTCTAGTTCCTTAAGGTGTGAAGTTAAGTGTTTCACTTGGGCTCTCTCTTGTTTGTTCATATATGCCTGAAGTGATATGAACTTCCCTCTTATCACTGCTTTTGCTGCATCCCATAGATTCTGATATGTCGTATTGTCATTTTCATTAGTCTGTATATATCTTTTGATCTCTGCACTTATTTATTCTTTGACCCATTCATTTTTTAAAAGTATGTTGTTTAGTTTCCACATTTTTGTGGGATTTTTTTCTCTTTTTTGCAGTTGAATTCTAGTTTCAAGGCTTTATGATCAGAAAATATGCTTGGTACAACTTCGATTTTTCTAAATTTGCTGATGTTGTTTTTGTGGCCCAACATATGGTCAGTTCTTGAGAATGATCCATGTACACTGGAGAAAAATGTATACTCAGTCCCTTTGGGATGAAATGTCCTGTAGATGTCTATCATATCCAGGTGCTCTAGTGTTTTGTTTAAGGCCACTATATCTTTGTTGATTCTCTGTTTGGAAGACTGATCTAGAGCCGTCAGCAGTGTATTGAGGTCTCCAAGTATGATTGTATTTTTTCAGTTTTTGTTTTAAGGTCAATAAGTAGCTGTCTTATATATTTTGGTGTCCCTTGGTTTGGTGCATATATATTAAGAATTGTTATGTCTTCTTGATTCAGTGTTCCCTTAGCCATTATGAAATGGCCATTTTTGTCTCTGAGTACTTTTGCTGTCTTGTAGTCAGCATTATCAGATATGAGTATTGCTATGCCTGCTTTTTTTTTGGATGTTATTTGCTTGGAGTATTGTTTTCCAGCCTTTCACTTTGAATTTGTTTTTATCCTTGTTACTTAGATGAGTTTCCTGTAGGCAGTATACAGTTGGATTTTCTTTTTTAATCCATTCTGCTACTCTATGCCTTTTTATTGTTGAGTTTAATCCGTTTACATTTAGTGTAATTATTGACACTTGTGAGTTCCCTATTGCCATTTTATAGATTGCTTTCTGTTAGTTTTGTGTCTTGTTTGATCCTTCTCTTTCGTTTTTCTGATAAAAATAAATTTAATTTATTCAAAGTAGGTTACTGCCAATGGTTCTTTCTTTCTTTATTTTTTTTCAGTGACAGGAGGGAAGGCAGAGACAGATTCCTATATGCACCCTTACCAGGATCCACCCAGAAAGCTCACTAGGGGGCAGTGCTCTGCCTATCTGGGGCATTGCTCTGTTGCTCAGCAACCAAGCTCTTCTTAGCTCCAGAAGCGAAAGCCATGCAGCCATCCTCAGCACCCCTTGCCAAATCACTCCAATTGAGCCATGGAAGCAGGAGGGGAGGAAGTAGGGGAAGAGAAGCAGATGGGCACTTCTCCTGTGTGCTTTGACCAGGAATTGAACCCTGGAGTTCCACACACCAGGTTGATGTTCCACCATTGAGCAAACTAGCCAGGGTTCCAATGGTTCTTTCAAACAAAAGCTGATGAACAGCCTTACCATGCAGTAGTGCAATGGAGAGAGCATTGGTCTGGCATACTGAGAACCCGGGTTTGAAACCCCAAGGTTCCCGGCTTGAGCAAGGGATCATTTGGCTTGAGCGCGGGCTTGCCAGCTTGAGTGTGGGGTTGCTGGCTTGAGTGTAGGATCATAGACATGAATGCAAGATCACTGACTTGAACCCAACGGTGGCTGGCTTCACGGCCAAGGTCACTGGCTTGAAGCTCAAGGTTGCTGGCTTCAACAAGGGGTCACTGGCTTGGCTGGAGGCTCCCGAGCAAAGCACATTTGAGAAAACAATCAATGAACAACTAAGGTGTTGCAACTAATAGTTGATACTTCTCACCTCTCTCCTCTCCTCTCCTGTTCACCTGTCTTTAGCTTGCTAAAATAATAATAATAATAATAATAATAATAATAATAATAAAGAAAAGAAAGCTGATGAACAGATTCTTAGAAACTAGAATAAAGATTTTTAGAGCCGTAGCCAGCTGGCTCAGTGGTAGAGTGTCAGCCTGGCATGTAGAAGTCCTAGATTCGATTCCCGGCCAGGGTACACAGGAGAAGCACTCCTCCCATCTGCTTCTCCACCCTTCCCCCTCTCCTTTCTATCTCTCTCTTGCCTCCCGCAGCCAAGGCTCCATTGGAGCAACATTGGCCCCAGGCACTGGGGATGGCTCCATGGCCTCTGCCTCAAGCACTGGAATGGCTTATACTGCACTGGAGCAACACCCTGGAGGGGTCTAGCATCGCCCCCAGGTGGGCATGTCTGGTAGATCCCTTTCGGGCACATGCGGCAGTCTGTCTTTCTGCCTCCCTGCTTCTAACTTCAGTAAAATACAAAAAAAAAAAAAAAAAAAAAGATTTTTAGAGACCATGCTGATGTTTAAAAAATGGATTTGGACAACTCTAGAATAGAACTTGATAAACAATGTTTAGCACAAAAATTTTCAATGCCAAAACAGCTGATAAATATATATCAACATTGTCTGAGTAGCTAAATATGCTCATTGTTTTTAGTAGAATTTATTTTCAAACTGTTGATCATAGTTGGGTGATCACCTTATAATTTATGTCTTATCTTTCTGTCTTTTAGGTACCCCATCACTTTAAGTGAGATTTCTTTTCTATGCTACATATGTGTCTTGCTCTACTCATGTTTGAACATGGGGTTGTCACATATAATTACCCCAGAGATTTACATATTTCATAGTTTACAGGACTGAAAAGTAAAGTTATTTTAACCACCTCTACACTGTGCCATGGTGTGCCCACACATGAACATAAATCATTCGTGTCCCTACTGGTATGGCTACAAAGTAATCATAACCAGATTCGTACTTTCTATGTGCCTGCAATAGGATGAAATATTCCTATAAATCAACTTAGTTTTAAATTACATTTGTGATTCCAAAATCATCCAATGCAATTCTATACATAATTAAAAGTAGAATATATATTTATTGATTTGCTACACGATGGAGAAATTATTGCAGTTGCAGAATCTGGGTCATTTTTTCTACATTGTATTTGTTGAGGACTGTTCTTACCTTCTTATCAGGGTTGACTGTGCACACAGGCAAATGATGGCCAACTCTGAAGCACAATTTAGGGTGAAAATACTATTTAGTTCTTTCTTATTAATCTAGCAGCATAAATTATATAGAGATAAAAGCTGTTCAACTTTTAGCCATCTTAAAAAGAAAGAAATGACTTACTTCCTGAGTGAATGTGGTATATATCCAAATAGTTTTGGTGGAGAAATAGTGATAATGGGCAAGAAATATACTGAGAGTGATAGATTTAAAGACAATAAGATTTAGGGTTTTTAGCAATGTCTGAATTGTAGAAGGATCTTACATATATAAAAACAGGGACATCTAAAGAGATAATGAATTCTCTTGGGAGAAAAACTGCCAAATTCACAATTTAAAGCCGATCATATTTATGATGTTATGACAAATATAAACATGACTTCTAGCAAATCTTTATAGCTATATTTTGACTTAGAACTCAATCATATAAATAATTTAGCTTTTGCTCTTCATCTACAGTGTCCTTATCTCAAAAAACAGTTGTAAAACATACTTAATAATTATTATAATGGTGGATTTAGTGGTTTAAGTATCAGTAGCTGTGGACCAACTGTTATCACGCCGCTCCACATGGCTTACTATTCCAGGACTCAGGTTAAAAACATACAAAATTTGAGAAAGAGTTTGTAAATTATATATTTGATAAGGGACTCATACCTAGAATATATAAAGAACTAAAACTCAGTAATCATAATAGAAATGACCCTATTAAAAATGAGAAAAGGATCTGGATAGATATTTATCCAAAGAAGAAAACAAACAACCAATAAGCCAATGAAAGCATAACCAACATCATTATCATCAGGGAAATGCAAATCAAAATCATGATGAGGTAACACTTCGCATCCACTACGTGGCTATAATCGAAGAGACAGATAAGAAATGTTGATGAGGATATAAAGGAATTAGAATCCTTATATATTACTATGAAGAATAAAAAACGGTACAGTTTCTTTAGAAAATAGTCTGGTTACCCTTCAAACTGTTAAACGTAGAGTTGCCATATGACCCAGCAATTTCACTTCTAGGTATATAGCCAAGAGAAATAAAAACACCACCCAATAACATCTATATAAATGTTGAGAGCAATTTTATTCACAATAGCCAAAAAAGTAGAAACAACCCAAATGTCTATCAACTCATGAACAAATAAATAAAGTGTGGTATAGTTATGTAATGGGATACCATTCAGAATAAAAATAAATGAACTCATCCATGCTAAAACATGAACTTTGAAAACATTATGCTAAATGAAAGAAGCAAGTCACTAAGAACCACTTATTGTATAACTCAATTTATATAAAAGATCCAGAATTGGCAAATACATAAAGATAGAAAGTAGATAGGTGTTTGACCAGGGATATGTGTGAGAGGAGTTGGGTAGAGAAAAATGAGTGGCTACTAATGAGTACAAAGTCTCTTTTTGGATGATAGAACTGTTCCAAAGTTAATTTGGGTAATTTCACATTTATGTGAACATATTAATAATTATTAAATTGTACATTTTAAACAGGTATGCTTTGAAAATTGTATATTATATGAATTACAACTCAGTAAAACTGTTCTAAAATATATAATAGGGTCAATTTAACCCAAAATTTTAAATAATATATGAAAATTTAAAAAAACCACTGCACAAGCTAGTCAAACAACAGCTTTATCAGTTAAACCTCATGTTGTCAGTGGACTATTATTAACCTATGCTTCTGGTCGATCAGACAAGAGAATTAAATGGAATAACAAGATGACTTCAATAAAAGAGATTAAAGACTGATTTGAATATTTGAATAGCTGTCTAAAGAGAACTTGCTTCAGACTCCTACCAACTCTTAAAGAACATCCTACCAACATCAAAGTAGACCTAGAGAACATCATTTTTCATAGACTTTTATTCCATATCTACAAAGTGACATCATGAGTTTAATAGTACATTTCTTACTATCAGAAACTTTGGCATAAAAGTAGACTGAAGGATTTGGGAATCTCATTTAGACCAAAAATTATAAAGAAAATGCAAATATTTCTACCTTGATAAAAAAAAAGAAACAAACAAAAATGTTTTTCATGAATATTTTATTGATTAAAGAACTCCCTTCTCAATATCAACATGTTTCCTCCTTAACAGACATAATCTCCACACTGTCATGGATCGAAAAGACACGGTCAGACAGAGATGTGTGGATGTGTATAAAATTCCTTGAGAAATAACCTTGAAGGAGGTCAGGGCATTCCATCTCTACCTCAAAAAGGCAGCTGTTTCATACTTCCCCAGAAATATCTACTTAGCATAATTTACTGTAACTATAAATTCCCAGTTTTGCAAAGTATGTGTGCATGTACATTTGTGTCTGTGAATGAAATCTCATAATTAGCTAATCTATTGAAAATAATTATTTTTCTGAAATTATATTTTTAAATGGCATTTCTTAGGTTTCATCCCTTAAGTTCTATTTATGGAAATAACATTCCCTATTCATCTGACAATAGGCCTCAGATGTTTTTAAATATTAAAATATAAGTATTATTTGAAAATCCTGTTAAGTATATATAAAGAAAACTATTCCAGCTATTTATATATCTTGTCATAAAACTTGCAGCATTTCTGTCTGACTGTCTCTCCCCGTTTCCAGCTTCAGAAAAATACAAACAAAACAAAACAAAACAAAACAAAAAAAACACTTGCAGCATTTCTTATAGCTGAGTAGTATTCCATAGTATATATATACCAAAGCTTTTTAATCCACTCGTCCTCTGATGGACACTTGGGCTGTTTCCAGATCTTTGCTATTGTGAACAATGCTGCCATAAACATGGGGGTGCATTTCTTCTTTTCAAACAGTGCTTTTGTGTTCTTGGGGTATATTCCTAACAGTGGTATAGCTGGGTCAAAAGGCAGTTCGATTTTTAATTTCTTGAGGAATCTCCATACTGTTTTCCACAGTGGCTGCACCAGTCTGCATTCCCACCAGCAGTGCAGGAGGGTTCCCTTTTCTCCACATCCTTGCCAGCACTTATTCTGTGTTGTTTTATTGATGAGCACCATTCTGACTGGTGTGAGGTGATATCTCATTGTGGCTTTAATTTGCATTTCTCTAATCATTAGTGATGTTGAACATTTTTTCATATGCCTATTAGCCATCTGTGTGTCCTCTTTGGAGAAGTGTCTATTCATTTCTTTTGCCCATTTTTGGATTGGATTGTTTGTCTTCCTGGTATTAAGTTTTACAAGTTCTTCATAAATTTTGGTTATTAACCCCTTATCAGACGCAATGTCAAATATATTCTCCCATTGTATAGTTTGTCTTTTTATTCTGTTCTTATTGTCTATAGCTGTGCAGAAGCTTTTTAGTTTGATAAAGTCCCATTTGTTTATCCTGTCTTTTATTTCACTTGCCTGTGGAGACAAATCAGCAAATATATTGCTGCAAGAGATGTCAGAGAGCTTACTGCCTATGTTTTCTTCTAAGATGCTTATGGTTTCACAGCTTACATTTAAGTCTCTTATCCATTTTGAGTTTATTTTTGTGAATGGTGTAAGTTGGTGATCTAGTTTCATTTTTTTGCAGGTAGCTGTCCAATTTTCCCAACACCATTTGTTGAAGAGGCTGTCTTTACTCCATTGTATTTCCTTACCTCCTTTGTCAAATATTAGTTGTCCATAGAGCTGTGGGTTTATTTCTGGGTTCTCTGTTCTGTTCCATTGATCTATGTGCCTGTTCTTATGCCAGTACCATGCTGTTTTGAGTACAATGGCCTTATAATATAACTTGATATCCAGAAGTGTGATCCCTCCTGCTTTATTCTTCCTTTTCAAGATTGCTGAGGCTATTCGTGTTCTCTTTTGGTTCCATACAAATTTTTGGAATATGTGTTCTATATCTTTGAAGTAAGTCATTGGTATTTTAATCGGTATTGCATTGAATTTATAAATTGCTTTGGGTAATATATACATTTTAATGTTGTTTATTCTTCTTAACCATGAGCACGGTACATGCCTCCACTTATTCGTATCTTCCCTGATTTCTTTTATCAATGTTTTATAATTTTCCGAGTACAAGTCTTTAATCTCCTTGGTTAGATTTATTCCTAGGTACTTTATTTTTTTGGTTGCAATGGTAAAGGGGATTGATTCCTTGATTTCTCTTTCTGACAGTTCATTATTAGTGTATAAAAATGCCTCTGATTTCTGAGTATTGATTTTATATCCTGCCACCTTGCCGAATTCATTTATCAGGTCTAGTAGTTTTTTGACTGAGACTTTAGGGTTTTCTATATACAATATCATATTATCTGCAAATAATGATAGTTTTACTTCTTCTTTTCCAATTTGGATGCTTTTTATTTCTTTTTCTTGTCTGATTGCTGTGGCTAGGACTTCCAGAACTATGTTGAATAAGAGTGGTGAAAGGGGGCACCCCTGCCTTGTTCCTGATCTTAAGGGGATTGCTTTTAATTTTTGCCCATTGAGTATGATGTTGGCTGTGGGTTTGTCATAGATGGCCTTTATCATGTTGAGGTATGTTCCCTGTATTCCCACTTTGCTGAGAGTTTTGATCATTAATGGGTGCTAGATTTTATCAAATGCTTTTTCTGCATCTATTGAAATTATCATGTGGTTTTTCTCCTTTCTTTTGTTTATGTGATGAATCACATTGATTGATTTGCAAATATTGTACCAGTCTTGCCTCCCAAGAATAAATCCCACTTGATCGTGGTGTATGATTTTTTTCATATATTGCTGGATCCGGTTTGCTAATATTTTGTTGAGGATTTTTGCATCTAAGTTCATCAGGGATATTGGCCTATAATTTTCTTTTTTTTGTGTTGTCTTTGCCTGGTTTTGGAATCAGAATTATACTCACCTCATAAAAGGAGTTTGGAAGTCTTTCTTCCTCTTGAATTTTTTGAAATAGCTTGAGAAGGATAGGAGTTAGTTCTTCTTTGAATATTTGGTAGAATTCACTTGTGAAGCCATCAGGCCCAGGACTTTTCTTTTTTGGGAGTTTTTTGATAGCTGTTTCAATCTCATTTGTTGTAATTGGTCTGTTTAGGTTTTCTGATTCTTCCAGATTGATTTTTGGAAGATTATATGATTCAAGGAATTTGTCCATTTCATCTAGGTTGTCTAGTTTTTTGGCGTACAGTTCTTCATAGTATTTTTTTTACAATATTTTGTATTTCTGTTATATCAGTTGTTATTTCTCCACTCTCGTTTCTAATTTTATTTATTTGAGTTCTCTCTTTTTTTCTTGGTGAGTCTCGTTAAAGGTTCCTCAATCTTGTTTACATTTTCAAAGAACCAGCTCCTAGTTTCATTGATCCTCTGTATTGTTTCTTTAGCCTCTATGTCATTTATTTCTGCTCTGATCTTTATTATTTCCTTCCTTCTACTAGCTCTGGGCTTTACTTGCTGTTCTTTTTCTAGTTCTTTTAGATGCAGGGTTAAGTTGTTTATTTGAGCTTTTTCTAGCTTCTTGAGGTATGCCTGTAATGCTATAAAATTCCCTCTCAGGACTGCTTTTGCTGTGTCCCATAAATTTTGAGTTGATGTGTGCTCATTATCATTTGTTTCTAGGAATTTTTTAATTTCTTCTTTGATCTCAATGTTAACCCATTCGTTATTTAATAACATGCTATTTAGTTTCCAAGTGTTTAAATGTTTTTCAATTTTTCTATTGTGGTTGTTTTCTAGTTTAATGCCATTGTGATCAGAGAAAGTGCTCGATATGTTTTCAATCTTCTTAAATTTGTTGAAACCGCTTTTGTGCCCTAACATGTGGTCTATTCTAGAGAATGTACCATGAGCACTTGAAAAGAATGTATATTCTGCTGTTTTAAGGTGAAAGGTTCTGAAGATATCTATTAAATCAAGTTGATCTAGTATGTCCTTTAAGTGTGCTGTTTCTTTGTTAATTTTCTTTCTTGAGGATCTATCTAATGATGTTAATGGGGTATTGAAATCCTCTACTATTATAGTATTGCTGTTGATCTCGCCCTTTAAGTCCATCAAAGTCTGCTTTATATATTTAGGTGCTCCTATATTAGGTGCATAGTTATTTATAATGGTTATATCTTCCTTTTGGATTGCTCCCTATATCATTATGTATTGACCTTCTTTATCTCTAACTATGGTCTTTGTTTTAAAGTCCATTTTGTCTGATATAAGTATTGCTACCACAGTTTTTTTTTTCATTTCCATTTGCATGAAATATTTTTTTCCATTCTTTTATCTTCAGTCTGTGTACATCTTTTGATTTAAGGTATGTCTCTTGTAGACAGCATATGTATGGGTCCATGTATCCATGCAGCTACCCTATGTCTCTGGATTGGGTCATTTAATCCATTAACATGTATAATTAAAATGTACTCAGCAAACATTTTAAGGTCAATTTAAAAAAAAATTTTAAAGGGGATAGTCGTATCCTGGAACTCCTATGGGTCTACCATATCATGCTTTTTACTTAAAAAAAAATTTACATTTCTTTTGAATGCTGATGAACAGGAGACACCAAATCTTTTTCACCTGAAAACTACTACCTTCTTTATTAGATCCAGCTAATAACACTTTTTTGTCTTTTTCCAAATAGCTCCAGATATATGGAAAAGATTTATATAGGCAGATGGGGATCCTCAAACCCCTCAGCGAGATCTTCTGAGCATGGCTTTTAAGATACCTAGAGGCAGAAAAAGCCCAATAGAGATCAGGGGAACTACCAGCTTTTAGGATACACCCTTAAAGGCTCCAACGCCCCAAAGGGGTCTCATAGGATACCATCTGGGTCCTGCTTCAATAGTGGAAAGGAAGGTCACTGAGCTAAAGCTGGCCAGGCTTACATGCCTCTGCTGTGAGGAAACAGGGACACTGGAAGGTAGGCTTCCCCCTCGCTCCTCTACAGGAGGGTTCAGTCTCTTCCAGCCCTGCTCCAGCCACCTATGACCTAACCTTGCCCAGAAAGCTGGGGTTTGCCACTGAAGGTTGAAGGTGCCCAGGGCCGTCGGCCCCATCTACAACACTGTGGACGAGCCTAGGGTATTTCTTCCAAGAAGCAGGTAACTGATCTCATTTGCATAAGGGCCACTTAACTATGTTTTGCCTGAATAGTCAGGTTTTTTATTCTTCCCTCAAAGATCTCTGTTGTGGGTGTTGATAGTCCTATTTTCTGCTGCTTTGCTTAATATATAGTGTTTCCTTTATCCCTCCTACCTCAATGCCTTACTCATATTTTAGGCTGGGACCTGCTCCTAATTTAGAGCTCTCTTTCCCCCTTTTGCCAACTTCTATTATGAATCTACCTTTGCCACCCAGCTTAGTGTATCCCAAGGTTCTCTTTACCATGCCACAGTCGCAGAGCTCCAGGGAAAAGCTACCTGGACTCATCTCTTCAGGCAGAGGAGAACAGAAGCTCCATATCCACGCATGCTGCAAATGGCTTCTCCAGTCTACCTGAATCATTACCAGCTAGAAGCAGCGGTCATTGGGACTTGGACATGAGCTGCAAAGTATAGAATGGTGACAACAATTCCAGTGCCATGTGGACTTTTCCTGTGGGGAACTTTCCTGGACTCCTGCTCCCTGTGACAGCTCCTAACAGACTGAACTGTGGTTGGGTTGCATTTTTCAGGGATTTGGCATGGTGATGGGGCCAACTTGGACTTGGTGAACATGTTAAGGACACTACTCTTTTATGGATTCTTGCTCTATTGGCCAAGAGTTTGCTTAAAGGCTTTTAATCACTGTAAAAAAAAATAGAAGACTGGATAAAGAAGATGGGGCACATATACACCATGGTGTACTAGTCAGCTAGAAGAAATGATGACATCAGATCACTTACAGCAGAATGGTGGAATCTTGATAACATTATGCGGAGTGAAATAAGTGAATCAGAAAAAAACAAGAACTGTAGGATTCCATACATTGGTGGGACATAAAAGTGAGACTAAGAGACATGGACAGGAGTGTGGTGGTTTCGGGAGGTGGGGGGGGGGGGAAGGAGGGAGAGGGGGAGGGGGAGGGGGAGGGGTACAAAGAAAACTGGATAGAGGGTGACAGAGGACGATCTCTCTTTGGGTGATGGGTATGCAACAGAACTAAATGACAAGATAACCTAGAAATGTTCTCTTTGAATATATGTACCCTGATTTATTGATCTCAGCCCATTAAAATAAAAATTTATTTATAAAAAACAAAAAAACCCAAAAAACTTGCAGCAGAATTTTATCACCAATAGTAGATTGACTAGTCAAAGATGTAATTCACTGAAATATATAACATAGCCATGCCTATTTAAAATACATTTTGGAGTTAAATAATGGATAAAACGTAATGTGTCCCAGAAAGTGTCAAAGGACAAAAATCACTGAGGATGGGACTTTCTACTGAGGAAAAGGTAAATTCAGATCTTATTCTTAAACCTGTGTTCAAATTTCACCATCCTCTGAAAGGCAATTGAATATATATAATTGTGCACACATAATTAGTTGACCATCAGAGCAATTAAGTCATAGTCACAGAAACAGTTTATGTAGTCTTTGGCAATTGATAATTCTGATAAAATGCCGCAATTTCTGTAGTCTGTATTAACCTATTTTTCTTATGGAGTGAGAAACATATCCTGATCACATTTCATGTTAGATTTGTAACATATTATTGATGATTACAAGCCTTTGCTTGTGGTTTGAGACTTGTTCTGGCATTATGAATCTACTATGTTATCAGTCTCTAAGTTTGGTTTAAATGACCTAATATGAATGGTTTACCTTATTAGGTAAAATGACTAAAAATGTATTCAACCTCAGCATTCCAAATGAGTGAAGTTAGCCCATTAACTTACATATAGAAATAGTTGTGTGTTTTTTTAAAGATAAATGACAGGGCACAGTTCTCACTGAATACATGGTTTGAATCTTGTATTGTCACTATCATCTAATGTTAATATTTAATTAATTCAGTGAGCACACTATAAAGAAGAAAAGAGTACATAAGTTTGGAAATGTTGTTTAAGGTAAGACTACCCACTAAAGAGCAGGAGTCAATGACAGTGATTCTATACTCTGTAGTCTGCAGAACTGAAGGCAGATACCAGGTAGCTGGAAACCTGGGTGACAATAGTATAAATCTTCAACTTCTGAATAAAAACTTAAAAATAAATTTGTAGAAAAGAACATATCCTTGTATAGCTAGTTAAACACTGTCAAATTGTTCTAGAACTACACTTATAATAATGTCAAGAATCAAGTCAAATTCATTTGATAACAATATGAGAGTGTTTGTGGCTGAGCTAAGACATCAATGAGAACAGTGCCCATGGTAGTCATAGTCAATAGTGGAGTAAATATTATGAACAAATATTATGAACAAATAAATATAAGAACTTGGGCTGTGTAATATAAAATATAACATAATTAAACAGATTTGAGAATCTAAAATATTACCTTCTTATAAATGCGATAAAAGAAAAATCAGCAATGTGTACACATATAGTCTACCTGTATCCAAAACAGAATTTTGATGCTGTTAAGGATGAAGTTTTATGATACTTATGTTCTTGCTATTTGAAGTCTGACTGAAATAAGAATCAACTGATATCTTCTCCTACACACCAAAACACACACATACACACATGCCCTTTCATAAGACAACAATATGTTGACATAGTTTTCATTGATGACTTTGAAAGACCCTAAGTATAAAGCAAGGTAATTTCTGGTGTTAAAAGCAAGTTTCTGATCATCAGGGCCCAGTTATAAAGAATAAACTTGAAAAAACTTCATAAGTAGCTACATAAAATGGAAGTAGTCTTTCACTGCAGACCAAATCAGGGCATTTAAGTATATTTCACATAACAAACAGTATGAAAATTAAAGTTGACAAAAGCAAACAATGAACACATGATAGTTGAGAATGTGATGAATGTCCCACATAGAAAAAAAATGGTGAAATATGAATTATGCAAGGAGAGAAATCCATTAGGAACTCAATGACATTAAGAGATTTGCATGATCTTTTTGTGTGTGAAAGATTTGGAAGTAAATATAGATGCTCAATTATAATGTTTTTCCACAGTAAATTTTGTAAACTCTTCCCTCAAAAAACTTCAAATAACTGTAATTCTTACAGAGTTCTAAGGTAAATCATTACATTAAGTTTAGTTCTAAGTAGGTAGATAATTGCACCTCTGATAATAATTGCAGTAAACGTTCTGGTTCCCAAAATAGGCAAAGCCAGAACGGGGTACCCCTAACAGAACAGCAACTTATTCAAGCTTATTTCTGACTAGAAATAAGGAGATCACTGGAATGATCATAAAATAGTAATAGCAATTTTTATTAAATTTTTAGTAAGTGCCAGACACTGTTCTAAATGTTTTGTATTGACTAATTTAAGAAATAGCCCTGTGAGTTAGGGATCTTCAAATTATTGAAGATACTGAGACACAAAATAGTTACAGAAAAATTAAAAAGAGGATGCCTTATGTAGTCTACGAGTAAATAAATTTTTTTTTCTTAAAAAGTTTAGTTTCTAGTTTTCTATAATGGTTCAGGATAATGCTTAAAGTATTATTTGTATTTTAGTATGTTAATACCTAGTTAAGATGAATCAATTGCAATGCTGACTTGGCATTCTCAATTAGACAGAATTTCTATTCTTCTACTCATGTGATTGCTATAAGCTATTAAATATGTAAGATTTTGATTATAAGATACTAATATGTCAGCAATTAATTCTAGAGTTATTAACCTCTGATGAGAAAATGCAAATAAGTTTATAGCAATTTCAAATTCCAAAGCTAACCTTTAGTCCATCTCATACATTCCACTGGAACTCTTGCTTAGTGCCACTTAAAGTATTTAACATATAATGTTATAATACAGTGTTTTTCAAGCATGACAGTGCATCAGAATCAGGCTGGGAACATGTAACACCCAAGATAAAAAGAATCAAAATACCTGAAGGAAAGACACCAGAAATGTTAATTTTTACAAGCTCCTTAGGTAATTCATAAAAGCCTCAGGTTTGTGAACCAACGACTTGGATGTCTGACATTAAATAAATCAAACTTTGGAAAGGCCCCTTAAAAAAGGCTATAAAAATAAAATAAAATAAAATAAAAACTCCTGGAAGAACTGTTAATGAAGTAAGTTAACTTATAAATCTTTCAATTCAGTTTAGGCTTGAATCAAAACTTTGAAGACTGCAAAATGAAATATATGGTGTTCAGATGTGCAAAGTCACACATACAGAAACGTCAAGAAAACAGTCAGAGCAGGCTTATAAAGGACACTCAGAACTGGTTTTAAATCAACATTGATTAGACAGAAATTATTTAAGTGCCAAAATCATAGATCTAACAGCTGGAACAAACTTTGTGATTACAAGAGAACATAAAGAAAGAGAACTTTTATGTATGTGTATAATTTCAAAATACTAAAGATTTCAAGTTTACTTGAAAAACTTATTTCTATCACAAGGGAGAATTATATCTTAATTTTAATTAATCAAGAAGCCTATTAGATGGTACACTATGTATTGTGCCAAATATAATTATGCTATGAAAGAAAAATGTATTTTTCAATAGAGTTTTCTAACCACTCGCAATTCTGTAGATAAAAAATAATCTTCTAAATAGCATTAAAATATCCTTTAAATAAATAGCATGTTTCACAGGGTGTGCTTCTCTCTCAAAAGAGGTCTAGATCAAGGAAATCTGGGAATCTCCACTGGCTATTTTCCCTCTATTGGATATTCATAATGTCCATTAGTTTTTAAAGCCTCTGAGCAGTCCTGCCATAATCTGTTTAATATTTACTTCAGTATTTCCCGAATGTATTTCAATATAGACTTCTTTAAAATGTTTTGTTTTTTTTAATATCTATTTTCCACACAGAACATGTTTTGGAAAACACTTCAGTAGAAAAATTTGAAAATATTGTTTTATGGGGAAATGCCTTTTACCAAGAAAACAGCTTCACAGACAGAAAAGAAGAAGTGGTCTTAAATATTTTTAGTTATTATAATTGTTCAGATACATTAAGATAAAGATACTCAGCGCGTTGTGCCTCATTAATGGGGACCAATATTTTAGATTTATCTTTTCACTTTAGTAACTATTATTCCATTAAAACATGACATGACATTTTCTGTAATCACATTTTATTTTAATTCTTTTTTAAAAACAATCTTTAAATATGCTTCATATATATGCCCTTAGCCTAACTAGTCAATTTTTAAACAAAGCAACATATAACAAGGGAGTTGAGTATTGTAGACTAAACAAATGGTTGTAATAGAATCATTTTTAACTACTACTTTTTGCATCATGTTGGACAAAAAAAGCAAATAAAATCATAGGTTTTATTTCTACAATATGAATAAAAACTAACACTGTCACAATTTATTCATTGAAATGTTTACATTTATATAAATAAAGTCTACATATTTTATTCAATTGTAGAAATGAAATGAATTATAGAGAATGCTTTAAACATCTCATGTTACTCATAAGATAAAAATGGCCCAAAATGGTAAAGAATTTTTACCAAGATCATACCAGGGTTAAAACCTTCGCTGGTAATATTTGCTTCTATTTCTAATGCAATTCAGTTCATCTGACATTTATTGAGCCTAAATTTGAATCAAGATTATCCAATTCCAATAACAAGCTAGTAAGACTGTAGGATGTTATAATCACTCAGCAAGCTGGTAAGACAGTAGGATGTTATAATCACTCAGCAACCTTCTCCCAAAGAAAATAGCGAGACTTAAGACAGAGGTCTGTCCAGAAACACCCAAATCACTGAAAAATATGATCACAAAGGGTATCCTGAAAATAGGCATAACAATGCAAAATATTTAAAAATTAAAGACAGTTTCTTCTCAGAAACAACAAATTTCACCAGAAGAATTTCACCAGTAGTTCTCTGAAATGACAATGTGTGGCTGTCCTCCGTGGAGTCTTTGGAGAGTCATGGGTCACTCTAATAATATGCTGTGAAACCTGACAACAAAGAAGGAAAATTGTTTCTCTTTCCTTTCCTCCTTTAGTGAATATGTTTCAGTAAAAAGTTATAAAAGATTACAAAATTTGGGCTTGAGTCTTTGAAAGCTAAAATTATAGAGTTTTGCTAAACACTGTTTCTGTGAGGATACAAGGCCACACATACCACTCTGGCTGAGCCTGCTGTTTATGTAGCCAGTGTTTATATGGACTCTGATCTCCAAGGAGCTTGAGAATGTGCAGTGGTGCTGGCCCATGGGATGTAGACATTCACCCACATCCAGCTAGGTGTATATTATTCAACTATAGGGAAACCCAAACACATGGCTATTACCCCCTCAGTTTCACTGGTTGGGTGGTGGAGGAGAGTGGAACAAACTTTAAATCTTTGGCGTTTGAAATATTAAACATACATACTTAAACACTCTCATTCTTTCCCATTCTTAACAGCTTTTGTACCACTTTTAGATATTTGATTTCCAATGCTTAGATTTTATTGAAGAATATGCTTACATATATACATACATGTATATATGTAAGCACATTCTTTTTTCTAATGGTGATGAGCAAACATTTTACAGCTTGTTGTCTGTTATTATTTAAAGATGCTCCTTCTTTCCAAACAACAGTTATATCCCAGTGTTTGTATTCTGACAATACAGATGTGCAGTATTTATTTACTTTTGCTTATAAGAATATTTATTTTACTGCTTTAGAGCCTGTCACTGTGTGAGATTCATTTCTCTTTGCTTTGTAAGTTGAGAGTTATATCAAAAAGAGCACAGTTCTAGTCAAAACTGAGGCTCACTGGGGCTTTGCCATGTGTATAGTAGGCCTGTATCAAGTATGCCGAGATGGAACCCAAGGCCTCCATGTCTCATCAAGATGGGAAGCGGCTCAAACTTTTCTGAATGTCAAAACGTTTAACAGTGAGAGCAACTGATAGAAACCATGTATGCAGGACTAGCACTTCGACTTTATTGTTCCTCTTATTTTGTGCAGCCAGAATTATGCAGGCCATAGTTAAAAAAATAATATAAAAAATCAGCACTGTTTCTATATACTAGTCATGAAAATTAATTAATGTTAAAAATAATATAATAGCATAAAAATATGAAATAATTATAAATAAATTTAATAAAACACGTGGGAAATCTATACTCTGAATATGACAAAAAATGCTGAGAAATTAAAGCAAACCTAAATAAATCAGGAGATATTTTATGCTCATGAATTGGAAGACTCTAAATGATAAAATGTTGAGTTTCCCCAAATTGATTTATAGACTCACCCAAATCTTAATAAATATTCCAGGAATGTTTTGTTGAAATTTACTAGCTGATTCTAAGAGTTTTATATGGAAATCCAAAAGACCTAGAATAGCTGAAACAATTTTGGCAAAGCAGAACGAAGTTCAAAGACAAATTACCCAACTTTAAGATTTATTATAGAGCTATAATAACCAAAACAATGGGGTATTCGTATAGGATTAGACAGAAAAGAAGTAAAACCCTAGAAATATTCTATACCTATGCAGTCAATTGACTTTCAATAAAGCAGTAAACACAATTCAATTGGGGAAAATACAGTCTCTTCAACAAATGGCTCTAGGGCAATATCTATGTGCCAAAAATAAAAACAAAAATGTTTTAAGTTTTTAAGAAGAACTTAGCTCTTATATCACACCAGTATTACTGACTCAGTGTTATGAAGTCAGTATTCCCATCCTACAAAGGCTGCAATCTAAGGCATTTGTGAGGATTAAATGTTGACTCTGGGCAGGCTACCTCATATATCATTATCAATCAAATGAAGGACAGAGTTTCTATTTCCTCTTATTTCCATTACTGGTGTAAAAACATGTATAATATGCTACAAAATATATAAGGTTTTTTTAATCTATCATAGATATACATTGCATATGCTATATTTATTTATGTTTACATGTGTTAGAACTTTATTTCCCTCTTCTTTTTCTTTCTTGTGTTAGAAATTTGGAAAATTGGTGGATGGTGAGTGAGACTTGTTATAACAATCAAAGCTGATCAAATGAGAGATTTAACTATGCACAATGTTTAATTCACTAGTTTGACAAAAGGCAAAACAAAAATAGTTAATTAAAAACAGTGTATATGTGTGCGTGTGCCTGTGTGTATATGTTTCTTTCCAATCAGTAATTTTGGCTCTTTCATGGCATATGAAACAAATACTTTGTTATTAGACTTGGTCCTATGGGTCTAATTTTGCATTCTGGAATTTAAATCCATTAACTTTTTTATATACACTTGGAAATTTATTGTTTTCTAGGGATGTACATCAATATTTTGGGGTCCATTGAAAATTGCAAAATGATAAAAATACATTGCATGAATCAGAGCCCCAAGAGCAGCTAAAAGAAAAAAAGTTTCTAAAGTACTTAAAGAGACATTTTTATGAAATGGAAAATTACTGTGTATTTTTTACAGAAGTCTTATTAGAATTCTGAAACATTTTCTTAAGGTATCCTTCCTTTTTAAAAGAGGAGTTGATTACTATATTGTTCTGTAGGTAGAGTTTAATATTCATTTAATATATAAAAACATTCATCAAGGAGTGTTTCAATTCAAATATTCCAGTAAATATTTAAATATGCTCTAAGACATTGGGTATTAAGAAAAGATTAAGGAAATTTCTAAGCTTTTGGGGGGGCATAGTTAGACAAAGAAAGCAGATGAGGTGTAAAGTTGGAAAATACCCAATTTCCAAACACAAGATAGAACATGTCTTTCACTCATTCTTTTTCACTATTAGAAAGTGCATAAAATAAACATACCCTTTAACTTAGACTTGAAGTTTAAATGGCTGCATGAGTCAGACTGTGGTGATGTTCTGCATATCTTATAAATCCTAACTAAATATAAGCAAACTACTATGGAAAGTCTAGCCACAAACTCCTTTTTCCTCCCTCATTTATATAAATTAGATTTTTTTAAACCAAACCAAACTTGCATTGGTTACAAATTTTATCTTGATTTGATTTTTTTAAATGACCCCCAACAAAAATCCCTAAAAAGAGAGAGAGAGAGAGAGAGAAACCTAATACCACAAAGAATCTTTTGCCTTCTCCCCAATTCACCCTAAGTGGAATTTTGAAATTAAACCATTTTGGTTAAAATTATATTGTAACTTTAAAAGTATAAGATAAGTGAGTGATGTCAGAGAAATGGTACCGTGAGTAGGGCTACTGATACCTCTCCCCGAAATTTCAACAAGTTTGACAACTAGAGACAGAAAAATGATCCCAGGAGCATCTAAAATACACATACACTGAACAAAGGTACGATTGGGCAAAAAGGTGGCTAAATATGTAATGGAACCTGAAGTAAATAAGACGGAGAATGGAGCACTTTGCCTTTCTCACTGACGTGAGCAAGGGCTGCTTTCACTTGGAACTGAGAGAAAGTGAGGGCTGGGGGCGTGGAAAGAGCTGGGCTGGGGCAGAGACATTCAATCTGAGGAAAGAGTGTGCCTGTGGTGGCTCAGACCATGCAAGCTAATGCTGGCGGCTGACCTGGCAGAGGTGGGCAAGCAGTTGCCTTGTTTACTCCCGATATCCTGGTCGGCAAGCGCAGACAGTATGCGAGTGGTTCCTCCTAGCACCCTGGGTGTGGGCACCCACGTTCCTAGACAGAGGGGCAGGGTCAGAGACTGTCAGCAGTAACCTTCTGCATGTGCTGCGACCAGAGTCTCTGTGTAATCTCTGCTCCCTGAACAGCAGTACGCAGGGAGTGCATGAAAGCTGACTTCCTGTGCCTGGACCTCTCCAGGCAGGTGGGGCACCTCCACCAGCCATACAGGCTAACAAAGTACAATCCCAGGAAAGAAAAATTATGGAAGTGCTAAGGGGAGGGGCACACAGACAGCTTGCAGGCAGTCTCTGGAGCAGATCCGCAGATCCATTCACTGAAATTAGCTTAACCTGAAGTCTGCTCACTGCCCAGCTGGCTTACGCCAGCAGCAGCTCTGGCTGACAAGGTCTTCTTTTTCAGGTCAGCGATCTAAGAGAACCTAATGGAGAGATGTGATATTTTTTAGGGCCTCTTGCTCTGCATGCAGTAGCTGGGGCAACTTCCTGCCAGCTGATACAGGGTAAAAAACATATTCCTATGGAACAGACCTCAGAGAACACAGCAGAAGTAGGACAGGCTAGGCAGTAACCTTTTTAACAAGGGAGAAGCCTGCAGAGAGCAATCCCACAGAACAGTAAGAAAAAGTTAACTAGATATACCCAGAAACCTTAGAAAGGAGCCTAAACAGAAGTCAACTCACCCCCCTACCTGCTTAAGCTGGTGGTTCTGGTCGGCAGAACTTTTATACTCAGGGCTGTGCTCTAAAAGGACCTGGAGGAAGGACTTGGCAGCTCTTAAGACCTCCTGTTCTTCAGGCAGTGACTAGAGTATCTTCCTGCCAACTAATACAGCTTACAAAATGCAAAAAGCCTGGAAAGAGTGGTCCGTCAGAGTGCTGAGGCATACTAGACATGCCTGGAGGCTCATAGAAAGACACCTTGAGAGCAATTGGCTCCCAGCCCCACCTGATTATGCTGGTGGCTCTGGTTGGAAAACCCTTACCCAGAGCCCTGCATTGAGTGGGGATAGAGAGGGGATTTTTCAGCTCTTAGGGCCTCTTACTCTCCAGGCAGTGGCAGGAGCAACTTCACAGCTAGGTCACCAGGCTCCTGGTTCAGGAAGAAGAGACTTAGAGAGAGGCTCTGGGAAAACAAACTCTCCCATTGTTGGAGACTGAAAACACTAACAAGCTCTGACTACCAATGAGACCAAGGCCTAGTATATGTCATTGCCATAGAGACACATCAACTGCAAATCTCTACCTAAGCATGACACAGGATCAGAGCCTGGGGTACAGTGCCACTGACCAAAAAGAGAGATAAGAAGGAAAAAGGAAGAAGATAACCTCTCTAAATCAAGAATAATCCATAGTCTTTATAACTTTTTCCACCTTTTTTCTTTTAGTTTTTATCTTTCTTTTTGTTCTTCCACCTTGCTCCTTTTATCCTCTTTTCATCTATTCTTTTCTCTTCATCTTGAACTTCATTACCCATAGGTGTTACATTTCCCATTCTTTTTTTTCTCTCTCTATGAGGGTTACATTCCAAAAACCTTACTCTCTCCCTTTTCCCCCCTTTTTTTTCCCTCCCTCTCCCTTGGTTTCTTCTTTTCTCTTTTACTTTTCCTCTCATTTGATCCTCACTCACAAAAAAATTATTTTATTTTGGATTCAAATTTTTTCTTTGTGGCATTTTATGTGCTTTTTACTTCACTTCTTAACTCCCCCCCAACACCAGCTCTCCAGTCTATGTAGTTTTTGTTCCACTTAATACAATGGTACTTTTCTTTTTCTTGTCTTTTTCTTGTTTCTTTCACTATATCTCTCATTCAACCATCATTTACAAGCAAATTATTTTATTCTTGATTCAAATTTTTTCCTTGTAGCATTTTTGTTAGTACTTGCCTCATTTTTTGCCCCTTTGTCACTTCTCCTCAACTCAGGCCCTCCATTCTAGGTAGTTTTTGTTCCATTTAGCAAAATATAATTATCAGTTTTTCATGGTATTTTCTTAAAAAAAAGAAATAATTTTTTTAAAAAAATTTTATTATTTTTTATTCTTCATCAATTCTTATTAGTTATTTTAAAAACCACCCTCGGATGTCATTAAGGAAAAGGAAATCAAATATCATGGATACAAAAGACAGAGATGTAGCACAGATATATGAGGGAAAATCTATAGAAAAAAATTTAATAGATTGGAAATCTTGGAGTTTAATGACAGAGAATTTAAAACAGATATCCTAAAAATACTCAGAGATATACAAGAAAACACAGAAAGGCAATTTAGGGAGCTCAAGAAACAACTCAACAAACAGAAAGTATATTACCAAGGAGATTGAAACTATGTAAACAAATCAAACAGAGATGAAAAACTCAATTCATGAATTGAAAAACAAGGTAACAAACTTAGCTAATAGAACAGGCCAGATAAAAGAGAGAATTAGCGATATAGAAGACAGGCCACTAGAGGCACAACAAAGAGAAAAGGAGAGAGATTCACAAATTTAAAAAAATAAGAAAGCCCTAAAGGAATTTTCTGACTCTATCAGAAAGAGCAACACAAGAATAATAGGTATATCAGAAGAAGAAGACAAAGAAAATGGAATGGAGAACATATTCAAACAAATCATAGACAAGAACTTCCTAAGCCTGTGGAAAGAACTAAAGCCTTGAATTCAAGAAGCAAATAGAACACCGAGTTATCTTAACCCCAACAAACCTACTCCAAGGCACATCATAATGAAATTGGCACAAACCAATGACAAAGAAAAAATTTTCAAGGCAGACAGGGAAAAAAAGAATACAACATATAAAGGAAGGCCTATTAGATTATCATCAGATTTCTCAGCAGAAACTCTACAAGCTTGAAGAGAGTGGACCCCAGTATTTAAAGTTCTGAAAGAGAGGAACTTCCAGCCAAAAATAGTATACCCATTGAAGTTTCCTTCAAATATGAAGTGCTCCTCAATGCTGTATTCACTGTCAGTTATTTAACTTTTAATTCTGGTGGCGTGGCTCCCGCTTGCAAGCACTGGGGAGGCCTTCGTAGCGAACCAACCCCATTGCCATTGGTACGCTGGAAGGACCCAGCCACAGCTCAGTGGCGGGGTCCACAACCCCTTCTAATGCAAGGGAGAGGTTATACTTGTGTCTTTCCAGAAAATATCCCTCAGCCAATTTGGATCCCAGGATGAAACATAAGGCCAGTCCTGGTGTCCCAAGATGACCCCTCCAACGAACCCTCCAACCCAGGAAATGGCAAGTCTCCAGAAAAAGACCTTGTGGCCAATGTGTGCACCCCATCACCTGGGGGAATATGAAGGCCTTTTCAGAGCAAGCCCAGAGAATGGCCCCTGACGGGCCCCCAGGCCCTGGTACTCTGTTCCTGCTTATAACTGCTAACTCTAGATGCAGGTGGACCCCCATGTTGGGTTGCTTTTCCCCACCCTGGCATTATCCTGCCTGTAGAGACAACAACAGCAAGCTGTCATTCATCAAGTCCAACTGGCACTAATAAAAAGAGAAGGGGAAAATGTAGGTAGAGTGCAGAGGGCATTCCTAGCAGCTGTGGCTGATGCAATGCTATGAGAACACTCCAGCACCTGAAACCCTCCTAGGCACACCCAGTAGGAAGCTCGCCTGCTGTAAGGAAGTAACTCAGTGCTAACCAGGCAGCTCCCTGACCTTTTCAGCAATTGGCTTTGAAGAACATGCTGTAACACCCTATAGGCTGAACCTGTGTATATAAACTAGCTTACTTTCTGAATAAAGCAGATCTGCGTCATTGAACCTGGTCCCTGGAATCAGGTCTCTGCATCTCTGTCATCCTCACCCCTAGTGGACCTTGTCCACAAACATGGACAAGAGTGTGGTGGTTACTGTGGGGAGGGGGGAGTGGGGAAAAGGGAGGGGCACAAAGAAAACCAGATAGAAGGTGATGGAAGACTATTTGACTTTGGGTATGCAACATAATCAAATGTCAAAATAACCTGGAAAAACAAACAAAAATACCTCAAAAATAATTTAAATATTGTATTCTAGTTGATATATTTTATATTTGTTCATCATAGGGTATGGTTTTGCAAGTATAAAACAACTACTTTATTTGTTAATTAGGTTTGAACAAAACAAACATATTAGAGATAATAAGAGGAAGACTTATCACTGTTGGAAAAATGTTAGAAATAAGAAAAGAGTCAAAACTAAAAAAAAGTATAAGATAGTTCCATTTTGCTATTGAGATATATTGATATTCTTGAGCACAGTATAATGTTAGTATTTAGCTCTTCTGTCCTTAAAAATATTTTTCTTTAAAAAGCAATGTCATTAATCACTATGGAGTACAATTTGACAATATCTCCTGTCTATCATCTATCTATCCATCTATCTACCATCAATAATTTATATAATCTATCATAAATATACCTATTCTTTTATTTTAAAGTTCTACTTTTAGACATTTATTTAGCAAATGTATTTCAATAATTTTGCAAAGACTTATGAACAAAGATATTTATGGAAGTGTTATTTATTATAGCAACATACAGAGAAGAACTCACATGTCCATAAGAATAGAGCTATTTAATAAATAGGAGTAAATCAAGACAATGGAAAGCTATGTAGAGGTTGAAGAGCACAAAGCACCTCTAGTTATACTGATATGGAATACTCATTGAGCACTATTATTTAAAAAGCTATATTTTACAATGGTATATAAAGTATGCTATGTGTCTGCTTAAAGTTATAAGTGCATATATAGTAAACAGTATACACTTATAAACCCATATAGTATCTCTGGAAGAACATGTCAGAAGTTGACATTACAGGTTACCTGAGATGAAATTAAATAGATCAACTAGTGTGCAGGGTAGGTGGGATACTTATCTTTCATTAAATTCCATTTAATGGGTTTTAAATATACATGTATTGTCTATTAAAATAATGATGTTAAAAGGTAATATGCATCTAAAAATACTCTTTACACTGAAAATAATAAAGAAAGAATACTGCTGATGAAGAAAAAAGATAATAAACATACTAAAGAAAATCAAGAGTACAAAAAATTTTAAGCTGCTAGTATTTAGTGTTAGCATTTAAAAATATTACTGAGACTTTAATGTGGTAAAGTCACAAAATTTATTTGCATAAATTTTGTTGTGGCAAAAAAATGGAAAAGGGAATATTTGTCAAGTAGCAATTATAAAAAATTAAAATATTGTTGGCTGATTGAATGTTTGCAAACCACAGAGTGAGTGGAGTAAAGGAGAACAAAGTTCCTAGAAAGAGGCTAAACTTTACTTCCACGATTGAGAAGCACTGCCTTGTCTTTATTACTACCGTCATGCCCCAAACTAGAAACTAATGTAAGTCAAGACCCAAAGGAAGAAGAGAACAAAATTTATCTAAGATTATTCCTACAAAGTGGTGGTTAGATTGGGGTGCTAATATCTTTTAATTAGTAAAAGAATGAACTGTGATCAGAAGTCTTTCTTTAAAAGCTTATTTTCCTAGTTAGAAGGGAGACACTGCTGTTCACTCTCCTAAAACTATGAATCTGTGACTTATCTAGCAAATTTAACATTACAGTTAGAATTGTACATTTTTGTGGCTGCTTCTTTTTTCCTCTTGTTCACTGATGCCTTTCAAACTTTTGAATAATTTTGATGACATCAAATATTTATAAAGTTTGATGGAGTTCAGCAAGAGCTTAAATAAATGCCCTCCACTCCCACCTCCTCCACAGTGGTTAAAATAACTTCAGTTTTCACTGACAGATAATAATGGGGACATAGTATCTGTTGTAAAGAAAATAATTACTTTACTTTAACTATTAAAGACAAACATTTTAAGACTTTACTTTCAGAGGTCATTTCTGTAGATCAAAAACACATATTTTTAACTTTTTAATTTTTAAACCATGAGGTATACCCAATAAGAGAAAACAAAAACTCAAGTAGCAAATAGCTTGCCCAGGATAGTCTGGTTTATACTCATTGTTCTATGTAAGTATTAATAGCACCTCTTTTATTCTCAAAAGTATTTCACGTCATTTTGTTTATACCCTTTATACCCTTTTGTTACCATTTTTCACTCAACACTATTTAAATATCCATGTAGTCACCCATAAATCAACATTTTAACAAACTAGCTACATTCTCTTCATTTTTACATATTTTTGGATTTCTCAATCCATTAACCCCTCTTCCTACTCTCCCTCCCAAAAGATATGCAAACATAACCTCTATGACTAAATTTTTTGTTTGTCATATTTCTGTCATGTAGTGGAATAGCCCATTGCATGGCCTTGGATGGGAACACAGCCAACAAGAAAAGAATGTTTTGCCAAGAGAATTGTTTCATGACTTGAAGGCGAGTCACTGAAACAGGTCTATGTGACTGAAGGCAGTTGCTGGGCTTTTTCTCAGTAAAACATTCTCATAAGATTTCTGTTCCTTTCAAGGATACCCCTTGAGATAAAGAGAGGAATGTTGTGGGAACCATATTAGCAATAGCAATTAATGCCTTTTGATATTATATTGTTATTAAGCTATCATGCAGGTGCATTCCATGTATCTTTAAGTAAAAGATATGCTTGATGTTATGCCAATTTCTCAGTAAACAAGCTTTTTGAAATCTTGTGAATAAAAATAGGACACAGCACGAACTCAGGGCCATTTGCCTGAGTGAGCGGTGGTCCTTTGCTAGTCCATGATGATTTCGTCTGCTGATCTCTCTCTCTGCGCCCCCGACTCACAACAATACTGCCAAATTCTCTTTTGATATATTTCAAAGTTATATTCAATTTTGTATTTTAACTGGTGAAATTAATTTCTTTCTCATGAATAATAATACTATTTCACTTTGATCATCATCTTTCACCTAACTTACTGCTTTCCAAAATTTTAGTTTCACTTTGTTTTTACCCTCCCCTATCACTTATTGTAGTTATTGACTTTCCATTCTGTGCTGTTTGAGTTTTCTTGATATTTATAAATTTCTTTGCTCCTAATTGTTTCTCACAACTCAAGTCTTCATAATGGATTCATTTCCTGAAGTGTATCTTATAGCAGATCTTTCAGTATGGGTCTGCTTATGGCCAACTCTCATATTTTGTTTGAATAAAAGATTTTATATTGGCTTTTAAAAATTAAATTTATCTTAAAGTTTTAGGTTGAATTATTTATACTTTTGTCCTTCAGAAATATTACCTTTGGCACATTTTATCTTCTAAAACTTGACACAAAAATATCTCCCATATTACAAATTCTTCTATAATATGACCTTGACAGAGTTGCGGCTTATATTTAATAGACTGTGGCAAAAATGAGTCTACCTGACTTCAATGCAAATTCAGAATGGATGATGAAACTTCTATCTTGTTCAATGACACTGTCACTTTTGAGCTCTGAGTGACTATTACAGAGGTTAAAAGTATCCTGAGGCCATCTGAGGAAATATAGGTCACAAGGAGAGACCACATGCTCTGACCACAGTCTCAAGTTAGGTTACAGTTACTAGCCAGAAATCACCCAAAACACACATGAATGAAAACACCTCTAAATGACTCCAGTGCCCAGTTGTTGAGTAGCCCCAGCTGTCTTCTTATCCCACTTAAGGATCCAGACATCTTGGAGGAGAAACAAGCCACTTTCTCTGTGCTCCGTCCCAACTCCTGGCCCACAGACTATGAGCACAACAAAGGGTTCTTTTAAAATATTAGGTTTTATGGTAATTGGTTATGCAACCAGAGTAACTGGAATATTAATGAATAGTCTTTTGATCTATTTTAGTTGTTAAAAAACTTTTTAGTCTCATTCCTTTTTATATACTCTGTATCATCACTCTGGTTGCTTTAAAATTTTTCTTTTTGCCTTTCAGAGAAAAAAATATCTTCAAAGATAAGGATAAGGTATACCACAGAAGTAAATAAAGAAAAAGTTGTAGTTATTGTGTTGAAATAAAACACCACCTTTGTTTCTGTGATGGTACCACTGCTTCTATCAAATCAAACCTCCTGAGAATGACTAGAAATTGGACAACATTGGGCAAATGTCAAGACAATAAGAAGTCAAGGTGGCAAGGTCAAAGGAAGAAGGGAAGTACAGAAGTCAGCTTAATATTCAGGGACACAGACATAGATTTATCTAAAGACATGCAAAAATACAGTAGCAATTTTTGTAATAAGAGAAACTGGAGTTTTTTAAAAATATGGTATATTCATATGGTCGAATGTTATAGACCAACAACACTAATAAAACAAAATTAATAAGCAACATGGCTTAATTTTTCAAATAATGTTAAACAAAAATCAAACATAAAAGTATATTTAAAATGATTTCATTATTAAAGCTCTTTATTATTATTTTTTTCTTTTCTGAAGCTGGAAACGGGGAGAGACAGTCAGACAGACTTCCGCATGCGCCCGACCGGGATCCACCCGGCACGCCCACCAGGGGCGACGCTCTGCCCACCAGGGGGCAATGCTCTGCCCCTCTGGGGCGTCGCTCTGCCATGACCAGAGCCACTCTAGCGCCTGGGGCAGAGGCCAAGGAGCCATCCCCAGCGCCCGGGCCATCTTTGCTCCAATGGAGCCTTGGCTGCAGGAGGGGAAGAGAGAGACAGAGAGGAAGGAGGGGGGGGGGTGGAGAAGCAAATGGGTGCTTCTCCTATGTGCCCTGGCTGGGAATCAAACCCGGGTCCCCCGCATGCCAGGCTATTAAAGCTCTAAAATAGGAAAAGTAGTCTATGGTTTTGGTTCAATGGTGTTAAAAGTGAAAATCATATGGCCTCTGGAAAAAAACTAGTTTCCGTGAAACAGCATAATGGAATCTTCTGAGATACTGGGCATTTATTACATATCTATCTGGGAAGAGGCAATCTGGATGTGTTCACGTGTGAAAATGCATTGAGCTGTCTCTTTACAAGTTGTTTATTTAAGAAAAAATTAAAATAAACAACCTATTAGTTATTTTTATCTTTCTCAACATTAGAGAAATCTTACCAGGACAAATATCATGTTTTGTTGTTTTTTTCAGTGGGTTTTCTTTTATCTATCAATCTCTACTACATATTTTTTTATTTGCTTAAGTGAAAATTATAGTTCTGTGCCTCTGTCTATTATATTTTACATTTACAGATGTATCTTTCTGTTAGTGTATATATAACACAAAAAGTTGAATTGGAAGATGAACACAAAATAACACTGTTGCTATTTATTGCTCAGCTGTTTGTTGTATTTAGTATTGGTTTTAGTTTTTATATTGAGCACTATAATTTTTAATAAAAATAATAAAAATTTTGCACTTAAAAGATATAATTCTATCTGCATGAGCCAGGCAGCTCTCAAGTGGTTTTTAATCATGCCTTTTAAACAAATTAAATATATTATTGGCCCAAATTATGTTTACTCACATTTATAACTCATGACTTTGTCAATTGTTTTATTCTTTTTTGATTTCACTCTCCAAAGTAATTATGTACTAAAATGACTTCAAAAGAATGTTCAAATGTTTTTAATTTCTAATTCAATTTTATTTTTTATCTAATTTCTTGCTACTTAAAACTACTCTTCTTTTTCTTTTAAAAATTTCTGCTGAGACTCTTTTCAATTTTCATGGCTGGCCATTTAAGATCATTTGAAAGAGTGATGGTTTCATGTATTATTATTCATATTTCTTCAAGCAAGGAAACAAAATCAAGATATACTTATATCTCTATTCTAACACAAAATATACAAATAAAAATTAATATATATATTATATACCTTCACATTGACTTTTGTTGCTTGCTACCAACTTATCAGTTGAGGTTGGAGTAGCACAATTTTCAAGTTCATTTTGGAAAGTTCACAATCACAGCATTGCTATGCCTGCCATATCCCTACATGATTCAGTTAATTTTTACTAATTTGCTTATTATACAGATTTCTGAAAAGTCTGGAACCTGGCAGGAGTCGCATCAACCATGCAGAGGCCAAAGTGTAGCAAAGAGGATTCATTGCAAACACCTGAGAGCAGGTGGGCTGAGTCCCATAAGAGTCAGCCTTGAGCATGGCTGAGAGGGTTAGTTTTATACTCTGCTGCCTCCTTCTGGCAATTTCTGTTTATGCTGGTTACCGGGCCTCCGGCCTGGGTTTGTGTTATTCTTCTGTGTCCGTTCTTGCTTCCATTGGTAATGGGTCTGTTTGGTTCCTGTCTCCATTGGTAATGGGCTCCTATTTGGTCAACTTAAAGGTTAAGTACAGTTTTTCACATACTGATTAAGGAAGGGTTAGGAGGAGGCAGTTCTGAGCCCTGAGGATACATTTTTTTCCTAACAATTTCAAAATTATGTATAAAGTCCTGTTTCTAGCTACTGAGCCACAGTTCCAACTGAAACCATAAATTTATAAAGACTACATCTTAATTGTTGACAGCTCACGAGTTAACTCGTGTTTGCACTTGCATTAGCTATTTCAATTTTTGAAACTCAGGGTAATATAGGATTATTGTATTTGTGACTCTTCTCCCTGAGGGTCGAAGTTCGAAAAACAGCACACAGTTCTATTAATATATTCCCATGCGGACTCCTTTTCTTCCCACTCCTCCAGGCGTGAGACTGCAAAGTCAAAGGTATGGTAAACAAACACAATCACAGTGTCAAGCCATCTAAACTTGGACTCTCTTCTCGCAGTTTGAACATACATATCAAGGATATTGTAAACTATTTCTTCATCATGTTCAATCCAACTAGAACATGTAAAGTGTGTGTTTCAAAAGGACAGTGCAGCGAAAGCAGATATATTTGCAAAACATATTGCATACCATTACACGTAGGTGATTGTTATACAGTATACCACACCAAAAAATTACTAGAATATATAATATGTATAAAATATGATATGTAGCAGATATGTACAAAGTTTCATTTAAATTCATTATGTATAAATAAAGTATACTGAAGTTTATTTAGATTGTTCACCTTTATACTCAATTACAAAAATAAATAGCTGGTGACATGAGATAACTTCTGCATAAAATTGTTGGTCAACAATGTGTTAAAACTATAAGTGAAGAGAACCCAAAATCACATTCAGAAAGTACTCAGAATTTTTATTTATATCTATCTCATCAGGAAACTTCTGGTCTTAAGTATGCTTCAAACATGCTGATGAGGAAAATTGTGACTGGACACTGAAGTAATTTGTAGAAAAAAAATGTGTTTGTATAATCAAAAGAAAAAGAAAAATCTCTGATTTACTGAGTGACAAACTTGTTTTTCAGTAATGTGGTTGTTTACTCTTCCCTGAACTCAGACTCACAGCTGTTGTCTGCTCTCATAGACAATCCCATTTCATGAAAGTCTGATACTTCAAGAATTTTTTTAATGCAATGATAGTTTGACAATGGTAAACAAGGAGTAAACAAGTTGAGTCCTGGGGTAAAATTATAATTATATTCCACAATAACAAAATAGTAAATCTTCTCATTGCTTGTTAAACATAAAATTAATTTACCTGCACATTTACAAATAAAGGTAAGATTGATCAGTATGAACTAGTTGAATTCTGATGATTTTCCTTCTGTCCTCATAAGACTTCTGAATAAAGTTAATGTTACATTTTAAATGTAAGAGAAGTTAGAACTTCTTTTTCTAAACTTTTGTGTGTCTTGAACAGAATTACACTTACCCAAGGAATATATAAGTACCATAATTTGAGAAGTACAGATCCAGCAAAAAGGTGCAAACAAAACCACTCAGCTTTCAGCTTAATGGGCTAAGTCCATTTCTTCGTTTTGAGACTCAAGCTTTATCTAGTGCATTTCACTGCAGTATTTGAGCCCGAAACACTTGATAATTACAGAGTGTGTAGTGTCTTGGGTAGTTGTGTTAGAAATAAAAAGGTAACAAGATACATGCACTCAGAGTCACTGAGCCTGTCCATCTCTAACATAAAAAAATAACCAATAGTGTTTGATGGCAAAGAGAAACTATTTATTAGTGTTTTACTGGATCAGCTAAATCATTATAAGTCTAAAAAAATATTTATAGTTTAGATATATTTGCCTCTACCTACCTCTACCCATAACAGCAGTGACTTGCAACTAATGGGGTTGGCTTTGCCAGGAACAACACACATACACACACACACACACACACACACACACACACACACACACACATACACTATACTTGGCTACTCAATATTATCTTTCAAATCAGTTTAACTGTCGCATCTAAGACCAAATTAAGCTACCTTAATTATACATCCTTATAGGACTTTGAAATTCTCCACAGTCATCTAAAATTTTATAGAGCCTACAACTGTCATAATACTATTTTCTAATTTTTAGTTAGTGCATCATTATTTTAAAAATACTTTGATATTAATTTTTCTCCTACTCCTGGAAACAACACTTCATATTATTTGGAGGCAGCATCCAACATTTGGGCTTTGGAAACAGAGGGCCTGACTTGCCATGCCAACTCTGCCACTTGTTAGTTGTTATACCTGACAAGATACTTAATCTCTTTGCATCTCCATTTCTTGATCTGTCCCTGGGAATAACAAAGGCACCTATCTCATAGGAACTGAAATAGTGTCTGGCATTTTGTAATGACTCAGTAAAATTAGCATTTCTTATTTCCCTTTGTACTTTTTAGATGAAGGTTGGGCTAGATTAGACAAATCGTCTTTGATTCCTTTTACAAGTCCTTTTGGGGCTTTCTTCTCTAATGAAGATTCACGTTTTTTTAAAATAATTTTAAAATTAGCATTTCATTCTAAGAGATTGTATAGGAAATTCTAATGGAGGTAAGTTCTGCCTGAAGATCTTGATTTTCACTTTCTAAATGATTGACTTTTTAAATTTATATTCAAGAAGAAAACATTTTTCAGAGTCTAATTTTAGTCAAATGCAGTTAGAGCTGATATGCTGTACCAATTGAAACCAGAAAAAAGAGAAACAAAGGGTATGACATTTAACACTGAATGCCATGCTCTCTCATCATTAGCAAACAGAGCCTCTTTTTGTTAATCCTTGTAATCAGAAATCATGGCCTTTTTCACTTTATTCAGTGATGACTTTAGGCTTATTAGTCTGTGCAGTTTCTTTCTGAACATTTTTTTAATTTAAAAATTACTCTTATTTTGAAAGAAAAAAATCTGTGTTCGCTTTCTGTTTAATTGACAGTGATTAGCATGTGCAGAGCAGCAAAAAAAGTTTCGTCACCCAACATACAGTTAATCAACTGAGGTCAAACAAGGTGATCTTCTGCCTTCTTATTTAACAAGTGTGTCCTTTTCAGTCTATTTAGAGTCACATTTTTCATATTATTGGAGTGAATTTTTTTTTTGGTTAGGGATTTTGCTATTTAAAATGACCCCAAGCATGTTACTGAAGTACTGTCTAGTGTTTCTAAGCACAGATGTTTATGATGTGCCTTAAGGAGAAAACACAGTAGGCCAGAAGGTGGATTCTGATCTTAAATTTGTTGACTACCTATTAAAATAGAAAATTTAAATAAGAACCAGAGGCTTATAACAATATTAAAAATGCCACAATATAATCCAAAATTAACCATTATACCAAAACCCTGAGAATCTCAACTAAAATGAAAAAGATAACCAAGAAACACAAACATTAAGTGTAAGGTCGGTGGATAATGGGGGATGGTCACGTGGGGAACTCAGACCCGTGAACTTTGGCTAGGACTGCCCATAACCAAGTGCACCAAAGGAGGCTTCACAGGAACCGTTTGGAAAAAAGTGGGATTTCACCACGTCATGTTAGCTTGACTTCCCTAAAGGGACCCCTTTAAATATCTCCCAGGAGGTTTAATCCTTGCAACTTCCCTGGCCTCCATCTTACCTCGGGGCCAGGGAACCTCGCTGGGTGGGATGTGCTGTACTCAATAAAGCCTTTTGTTCTTCCACACTTGGTGGCTCCAAGCCCCATTCCTTCCTTCTCGGTGGGGAAAAATACCTTACATTTTGGTGCCGAAAACCCGGGAGGAGTTAGAAGTCCACAAGGACCGCTCTTCTTCCTCATCCCCTCCAAGAAAGAACCAGGATCTCCAACCTTCCACCCACTTTAGCGCACAGTGTGGTAAGTCTCGTCCCCTCCCCCCCTCAGTTCTTTCCTCCAAGAATCCCTGTCCGAAACCGTAGCTATGTCAGGGAAGTCTTTTCTGTTCCAAGTGTGTGTGCTTCGGAGACGTCCAGAGCATATCCACTTTACCTTTTCCGTCCGTGGCCAGACCTTGAGCTTTAGGATGCTAATACTCAAATCTGACCACTCCGAGGACTGAGGGCAGCCATGGGGGCACAGGAATCTTCCTCCCTAAGGAAGAAGAAACTGTTCTTCTTCTCCACTGTGGCCAGGCCACAGAACCCACTGAATTAGCCTCCTGAAGGGACTTTCGGTTTTAACACCCTCACCAATTTAACTATCGCCAAAAAAGCTGGGAACTGATTGGATATCTCTTACATACACAGCTTCTAATTATTCGTGTGCCCGTCCTTAATCTCTGTGCCACCTGTTCCACCACGCAGGCCTTTTTCTGGCCAGAGAAACCTCACCTAAAACCTCCACTCCTGATCTTTCCTTCTCTGCGGACTCCCAACTCTCTCTCCCTCCTGTCTGACCCCAAGGAGCGCCCCTCTCCTGGGACTTTTCTCTGGTCCCTCTGCAGACCTCTTTTGTGCTTGGGTCTCTTCCCTCTGAGAGCCCCCTCCCCTCCCTTTGCAAAAACCTGTTCCTTATTCACCACTACCATCTCTCTTTCTCCTCCCCTTCTGGTCAGGGGCCCTTCCCTTCTCCACTGTGTTCTTAAACCCCTCCTCCGTCAGGTCATTCTCAGCCTGGCATTGGCTCTTACACCGGTTTTCAGGACGTCCAACCCCAATTTCCTTGCAGGAAGTTCTGGCCCTGTCCTGACTTTGGCTCCAGCATTTCCTGCGGGATCTGGGTGCTGGGCTCCACATGAGCCCTCTTCCTTTTATTCACAACCCCCAAACCCCTATCCGAAACCTGTGAACATGGCATTTAAAGTTTTTAACGGTCCCAAATAGTAGAAACAGGCCAAGGCTGTTCGCCAGGCCCACATGCAGCAGAAGGTAACTCTCTATACCCCAACTCTTGTGGCAACCCTGAGACCACCAGAGCCACCAGCAGCTTGCTTTAAGTGTGGCAAGCAGGACCACTGGTCCTGGCAGGGCCCCTGCTGGCAGCTGCCCACTGATCCCTGCCCTGACTGCAAACAGCCCAGTAACTGGCGGAGTGATTGCCCCTTTGGGCAACAGGCTTTTCCTCAGTGCCTCCACGTGGAGGACAAGCCACCCGAATGGGAGGCCAATCCAGCCAGGTGGGTGCATTGCTGGAACTCCTAGGACACGGCCTGGACTCAGAGAACCCAGGGCTTGCTGCAACAAGTGGGTAAGTCCATCTCATTTCTTGTGGACATGGGGGCTACCATCTCTGTTTTGCCATCACACTCTGGACCTCTAGTTCCCTCACAGGTCTCGGTTATGGGAATGAATAGGACCCCTTCCTTTCCCCTTTTATGCCACTCCTGACATGCAGTTCTGCCTCAAGCCTGCCTCCTTACAGGACCACTGGCAGTCAGAACCACTGGACTCCATCCATCTCCAGCTCACCAAAAGGCTGGACCCTACAAATCCCCCTATTACTCCTCTTTTTTTTTTAAATCTTTACAGAATCACATCTGCAAAGTTTCTCAACTCACGGCCACACAGATGTTCCTCCTGACACCCCTCAAAGCAACCACGGTCTGATATTCCCCTCCCCATGATGCCCCTAATCAGCAGGAAGTAGCCAGATGAATAAACGGTGCCCCTTTTTCTATTTAACACAAAAGGTCAGAATGTAAGGTCAGTGGATAATGGGGGATGGTCAAGTGGGGAACTCAGACCCGTGAACTTTGGCTAGGACTGCCCACAACCAAGCACGCCAAAGGAGGCTTCACAGGAACCGTTTGGAAAAAAGCGACCGTCTACCAGCCAGTGGGATTTCACCACATCATGTTAGCTCGACTTCCCTAGAGGAACCCCTTTAAATATCTCTCAGGCGGTTTAATCCTTGCAACTTCCCTGGCCTCCATCTTACCTCAGGGCCAGGGAACTTTGCCGGGCGGGATGTGCACTCTGTACTCAATAAAGCTGTTTGCTATTCCACACTTTGTGGCTTCGAGCCCCATTCCTTCCTTCTCGGCGGGGAAAAATACCTTACATGAAGATGGCGCAGATATTATCTGGCAATGATTTTGAAACAGCTCACATAAAAAATGTCCAGGCCCTGGCCGGTTGGCTCAGCGGTAGAGCGTCGGCCTAGCGTGCGGAGGACCCGGGTTCGATTCCTGGCCAGGGCACACAGGAGAAGCGCCCATTTGCTTCTCCACCCCTCTGCCGCGCTTTCCTCTCTGTCTCTCTCTTCCCCTCCCGCAGCCAAGGCTCCATTGGAGCAAAGATGGCCCAGGCGCTGGGGATGGCTCTGTGGCCTCTGCCTCAGGCGCTAGAGTGGCTCTGGTCGCAACATGGCGACGCCCAGGATGGGCAGAGCATCGCCCCCTGGTGGGCAGAGCGTCGCCCCTGGTGGGCGTGCCGGGTGGATCCCGGTCGGGCGCATGTGGGAGTCTGTCTGACTGTCTCTCCCTGTTTCCAGCTTCAGAAAAATGAAAGAAAAAAAAAAATGTCCAAGTAAGCAATTATATTGTTGAAAAATTGCAAAACAGAAAGTTTCAGCAAACAAATAGAAAATATAATTAATAAAAATTATAGAAATCAAAAATTAAAAAATAATTAAAAAATTACTGAACAAACTCAGCAGAATGAAAATAAAAGAAATTTAAGGTATTTTAATAGATATTATTCAATATGAACAATAAAAAATAAATTGTAAAAAGAGTTAAACAATATCTCAGTGACCTATATAGAACAATATCATAACAAGAAAATTCTCAAATACTTAGAAATTAAGCAACATATTTCTAAAGAAGCTATGTGTCAAAGAGAAATTGTTGGGCAAGTAAGTTTGTAGAATTTGTGTTATTTGGTTTTGCTCACTTTTAATTAAAAATGGTGTTGCCCACGTGGGGTAGCTGATTACCTTCATGCTTGGGAAGAGGCTTGGTTATGCTAATGTGTGCTGGGGGGACGGAGTTGTCCCACTGAAAAATTTTAAAAGGAGGAGCTAGGAGGTCATTTTGGAGGAGAGACCAGGTTGTTGTAGGAGAGAAAGGCCATGTGGTTGGAGGAAAGGAGCTAGCAAGATGGAGACATGCAGAGGGGGAAGAGGAAGTGGCTGAGACTAGTGGGCTTTTAATTTCAGAAAAAACCCGGAAAGATTCTCCTGGTTGTGGAACAGGAGAATGTGTGAATGGGTTTTGGTGCCCCGTGTGTTTGTTTTTACTCATTGGCCAGTATGAGTTTAGAATAAAGGAAAATGGCCCACTATTTTTTTACTTCATAAATTCATTACCATCTGCCCAAATTAAATGGGAACCTGCATGAGCCAGGCAGCTATAATGAAGGCCATGGCTACTGGCCCTATAGAAATGTTCAAAGAAAATTAAATGTATTCAACTGAATAAAACTAAAAATAATATCACAATCTATGGAATGGAGCTAAATTGGGTGATTAAAAGATATTTTAATTTCTTGCACTGAATGTTTATATTAGAAAGATGATATTTTAAATAAATATTCTAAGTTTTCACCTCATTGAGTTAAAAATGAAGAGTAAAATAAACAGCATGCAAACAGAAAGAATACATTATATATATAAAGCAAAATCAATAAGATTGAAATGAACAATATGGAATATTAATAAACAAAAAGCTGTCTTTTTGAAAATATTGTTTTTTATCTCTAGAAAATAAATTAAATAAAAATAAAAAAGTAAAACACACACTCACCAATACCAGGAAAGAAATAGGGATATTATTATATACCTTACAGACATTTAAAGAAATAAGAAAATACAGACAAATTAAGATGAACCCATAAATTTAACAACTTAGATAAACAGATTAATTTCTAGACAGATACAATTGTCAAAGGACACCACACTTAAAAATAAATAATCTTGATAGTCCTATGTATATTAAATACCCTAAAATTTGTAGTTTTAAGGTATTTCAAATCCTTGAAAAAGAGATTCCAGGTCCAGATATTTTTACTATTTGTATGGCCAGGCGCTGCCACCATTGTAGCCATTCATGTGTAGGTTCTCATTGAATATGGGCAGACAGTAAAGAAACAGTGGAGCCGGAAGATGGTGGGTTATTCTGTTTATTGGTGTCTCACCAGGACAGGCAAACCACAAAAAAAGCCAAGGGAAAAGCAGAAACCTGCGTTTTCTGTGGAGGGCAAAGGATAAAGAAGGAAAAAGAAATCCTCCCACACCTCTCAGGAGTGAGAGCAGAATCTCTCTTCTAGCCAACATTAGCAAGACAATGGCTGTTCCCAAGCAAGATGGTAATTTGCAATTTCACAGACTACACGTATACCTGGCACTGCCCAGCCCTCAATGCAAACTATAAGAAAGCAAACATAAAAATCATATTTTACAAATTTTTTTGACCAACACTGTTGAATTCTATGAAACATTAAAGAAAGAAATAAAATCAATTCTACACAAAATTAGAATAGTAGAAAATACTTCTCAACTCATTTTATGTGATGAACATTATGCTAATTCTTAATCTGGACCAAAAGAAAAAGCAGATAAAACTATAAACAATATTTGTAACAAACACATATAAAAAATTTTCAATAAAACACTAGTAAATCATATCTTACCATAAATAAAATGAACAATACAACATGATCAAGTAGGATTATTCCAGAAATGTAAAACTTACTTGAAAACAAATCATTGTAATTAACATATAAATAGTCTAAAGAATAAAAGCCACAGTATTATGTCAATAGATGTAGAAAAGGCATTTAACAAAATTTAATACTCACTTATATAAAAATTTATAACAAACTAGGTATAAAGGAGCACCTATAAAATAACATGTAGCTAATATCATACTGTATGGTATAAAACTGAAAATTTTTTCCTAAAATATTTTAAAGAACAAGGATTCTATGCTGACTACCTCATTTAATCATAGTAATAGATGTCTTGGTCCATGCATTAAAGCAATAAAAGAAAATAGAAAACACAAAAAGTAAAGGAAGGAAAACCATGTCTATTTACAGATGATGTGATTACCTACACAGAAAACCCAAGGATTCTACCAAACTCAAAACAAAACAAAAAATCTCCTAAAAGTAAGAAGTGAGTGCAGCAAAGTCACAAAATACAAGGGTCAGTCTGTAAATATTAAGTGTATTTCTGTATACAAACAATAAATAATTGAAAACCCAAATTTAAAACACAATGCCATTTAGAATGCCTTAAAAATATTTAGTTGTAAACTTAATAAAACATGTGTATAGTCTGTATGCTGAAACTACAAAATGCTGCTGAAATAAATGTCTTAAGTAAATGAAGACACCACACTATGTTTATGGATTAGAAGATGCATTATAATTTTCAGAAGATTGAAATCAAGCATCTTCT
The DNA here is from genome assembly GCF_036850995.1 of Saccopteryx leptura. NCBI lineage: Eukaryota > Metazoa > Chordata > Mammalia > Chiroptera > Emballonuridae > Saccopteryx > Saccopteryx leptura. The sequence goes on from NC_089503.1 coordinate 350,421,577, forward strand.
CTGATCACAGTGGCATGAAACTAGAAATCAACTACAATAAAAAAAACTGAAAAATGTTCAAACACTTGGAGGCTAAATAGCATGTTATTAAATAATGAATGAGTTAACAATGAGATCAAGGAAAATAAAAAATTTCCTTGAAACAAATGGATATGAATATACAACAACCCCCCAAAAATGGGACACAGCAAAAGCAGTATTGAGAGCAAAGTTCATAGTATTGCAGGCATAACTTAAGAATCAAGAAAAAGCTCAAATACACAACTTAGCCCTGTACCATAAAACTAGAAAAAGAACAACAAATAAAGTCCAGAGAAAGTAGAAGGAAGAAAATAATAAAAATAAAACCACAGATATATGACATAGAGGCTAAAAGAAAATACAAAAGATTGATAAAACAAGAGCTGGTTCTGTGTAAAGGTAAACAGGATTGTGGAACCTTTAACCAGATTCATCAAGAAAAAAAGAGAGAGGACCCAAATAAATAAAATTAATAGTTAAAGTGGAGAGGTAACAACTGATAGCACAGAAATACAAAGGATTGTAAGAAAATGCTATAAAACAAATGAAACAGTTATCAAAAAAGAACTCCCAGAAAACAAAAGTCCTAGACCAGATGGCTTCATAGGTAAAAATCATCAGACATTCAAAGAAGTAACACCCATCCTTGTTAAACTATTCCCAAAAATTTAAGAGGAGGGAAGACTTCCAACCTCATTTTATGAGACAAGTATTATACTAATTCCAAAACCAAGCAAAGGCACTACAAAAAAAGAAAACTACAGTCCAATATCCCTGATGAACATAAATGCTAAAATTCTCAATAAGATATTAGCAAATTGGCCCTGGCCGGTTGGCTCAGTGGTAGAGTGTTGACCTGGCGTGCGGAAGTCCTGGGTTCAATTCCCGGCCAGGGCACACAGGAGAGGCGCCCATCTGCTTCTCCACCCCTCCCCCTTTCCTTCCTCTCTGTCTCTCTCTTCCCCTCCCGCAGCCAAGGCTCCATTGGAGCAAAAGATGGCCCGGGCATTGGGGATGGCTCCTTGGCCTCTGCCCCAGGCAATAGAGTGGCTCTGGGCACGACAGAGCGACACCCCGGATGGGCAGAGCATTGCCCCCTGGTGGGCGTGCCAGGTGGATCCCGGTCGGGCGCATGCGGGAGTCTGTCTGCCTCCCTGTTTGCAGCTTCAGAAAAATACAAAAAAAAAAAAAAAAGATAGCAAATTGGATTCAGCAATACATTAGAATATCAATAATCATGATTAAGTGGGATTTATTCTGGGGAGGCAGGCTACTACAATATTCGCAAAGCAATAAATGTGATTCATTACATAAACAAAATGAAGGATAAAAATCACATGATAGGCCTGACCTGTGGTGGTGCAGTGGATAAAGTGTCAACCTGGAAATGCTGTGGTCGCCTGTTCGAAACCCTGGGCTTGCCTGGTCAAGGCACATATGGGAGTGATGTTTCCAGCTTCTCCCCCCATCTCTCTCTCCTCTCTCTCTCTCTCTCTGTCTCTCTCTCCCTCTCTCTCTCTCCTCTCTAAAATGAATAAATTTAAAAAAATAAAAATTAAAAATTTTTTTAAAAAATCACATAACATCAATAGATACAGAAAAAGCATTTGATAAATCCAGCACCCATTTAGAATCAAAACTCTGAGCAGAGTGGAAATACAGGGAACATACTTCAACATAATAAAGGCCATATATGAAATACCAACAGCCAATATATCATACTCAATGGGCAAAACTTAAAAGCAATCCCCTTAAGATCATGAAAAAGACAGGGTTCTCCCTTTCACCACTCTTATACAACATAGTTCTGGAAGTTCTAGCCATAGCAATCAGACAAGAAGAAGAAATAAAAGGCATTCAAATTGGAAAAGGAGTAAAACTGTTATTCTTTGCTGATGACATACTACTGACATAGAAAACCCTAAAGGCTCAGTCAGAAAACTATTAGACCTGGTAAATAAATTTGGCAAGGTGGCAGGATATAAAATTAATATTCAGAAATCAGTGGCATTTTTATACACCAACAATAAACTGTCTTAAAGAGAAATTAAGAAAAAAAAAACTTTCACTATTGAAACAACAAAAAAATAAAGTAAGAATAAGTTTAACCAAGGAGGTAAAAGATTTGTACTTGAAAATTTATAAGACATTTTAAAAAAATCAAAGAAGATACAAACAAGTGGAAGTACATACTGTGTTCATAGATAGGAAAAATTAACATCATTAAAATGTCCATTCTACCCAAAGCAATCTACAGATTCAATGCAATTCCTATTCAAATACCAATGGCATACTTTAAAGAACTAGAACAAATATCCCAAAAATTTATATGGAACTAAAAAGGAACCCAAATAACCTCAGCAATCTTGAAAATGAAGAACAAAGTAGGAGGTATCACACTTCCTGATATCAAGTTGTACTATAAGGCCATTGTAATCAAAACAGCTTTGTATTGGCATAAGAACAGGCACACAGATCAATAGAACAGAACAGAGAACCCAGAAATAAATCCAAGCTTTAACAGTCAATTGATATTTGACAAAGGAGGCAAGAGTATACAATACAGTAAGGAAAGTCTCTTTAATAAATAATGTTGGGAAAACTGGACTGATACATACAAAAACAAACAAACTAGACCATCAACTTACACCATTCACAAAACCAAACTCAAAATGGATAAAATATTTAAATGTAAGTTGTGAAACCATAATAATCACGGAAGAAATCATAAGTAGTAAACTCTCCAATATCTCTTATGTCAATATTTTTGCTGATATATCCCCATGGACAACTGAAATAAAGTATAAAATGTATAAATGGGATTACTTCAAACTAAAAAGTTATTTCACAGCAAAAACCACCATTAACAAAATAAAAAAACAAACCACTCAATAGAATAGCGTAGTTGCTGATATGTCTGATAAGGGATTAATAACAAAAATTTATAAAGAACTTCTAAAATTCAACAAGAGAAAGGTGAACAATCCAAGTAAAAGATGGTCAAAGGACCTTGACAGAGAAAATTCCAGAGAGGAAATATAGATGGCCAATAAGCATGTGGAAAAATGTTCAATGTCACTAATCATCAGAGAAATGCAAATTAAAACTACAATGAGATATCACCTCACACCAGTCAGACTGACTCTCATTAATAAATCAATACACAACAAGAGCTAGTGAGGGTGTGGAGAAAAGGGAACCCTTCTGCATTGCTTGGTGGGAATGCAGACTGGTGCAGCCATATGGAAAACAGTATGTTGTTTCCTCAAAAAATTAAAATTAGAATTGCCATATGACCTAGCTATCCCACCTTTAGGAATGTATCCTAAGAATTACAAAACACTAATTCAAAAGAAGATATGCACCCCCATGTTTATTGCAGCATTATTTACAATAGCCAAGATCTGGAGACAGCCCAAGTGTTTGACAGTGAACAAAAAAGCAGTGGTACATATACACAATGGAATGCTATGCAGCCATGAAAAAGAATGAAACCTTACCTTTTGTGATGGGATGGGTGGACCTGGAGATTACTAAGCTAAATGAAGTAAATCTGACGGAGAAAGACAAATATTATATGATCTCATTTATATGTGGAATCTAATGAACACAGTAAACTAAGGAACAGAATAGAGGCAGAGGCAGGGTCATAGGGAGCAGAGGGACAGCTGTCATAAGGAAAAGGGATGAGGGTCTGGGATCAGATAAGATGAAAGAAATAATGAAATTATGTATACCTAACACATAGATACAGATAATAGGAAAGCAAATCCCAAAGGGAAGGAGAGGAGGTAGTCAGGGGGAGGGGTACAAAGGGTGTGTAATGGGATTCACGTTGTTCGTGGTGGAGGGTATTATATTGAGTGGGACACTTAAATTCATGTTAACACAATAAATAAGAAAGTTAATAAAATATTAAAATTTAAAAGTAAAATAAAAGTAAAAAAAGAAGAAGACTCATTATAGTAAGATGTGAATTTTTTCTTTATTAGGGAAAAAAGAGATGTAAGCAATGTCTATCAAAACTTTAGCAATTATTTTTAGAAATACAGACAATCAGATTCTAGAATTTATATGGAAGGATAAAGGGAATAGAAAAGCTAAAAAATATTGAAAAAAAGAATAAGGAATCAAACCATCTAATGATAAGACTTACTGTTCAACTAACAGTAACAAAAGAAAAATGAAATTAGTTACAAAAAGGTGTAAATACTTAGGGAACAGAATAAGGATTCCAGAAATTGACCTATACAAGTAGTTCTACGTTTTTTTCTTTTTTTACTGTAAAAGCAATTCAATGGAGGAAGAATAGACATTTCAACAAATCTTGTTGGAACAATTGGAATTTTATTGGAAAAAAAAAACCCTACACCTAAACCTCATACCTTGCAAAATTTAACTCAAAATGGATGATGAATCTCATAGAAAAGTGTACAACTATAATATAAAAGAAAATCTTTGTGATCAGGCACTAAGAGAAGAATTCTTAGACATGACTATCATTACATTTAAGACAACTAAATCACTACATATAAAAAAAGAAAATTTATATTTTATCAAAATTACAGAATTAAAAAACTTTTTCTGTATGAATTTCATGTAAAAATTATTTAAAGACAAGCCATAGAGTGGAAGAGAATATTTACAAGCAGTATATATGACAAAGACAAATCACAAAATATGAAAAACTATTTATACTCAATAGTAGGAAAATAAACAATCTATTTAGAAAATATCAGGAGACTTGAACAGACCCTTCATCAAAAAACATATACCAATAGCAAATAAGCACTTAAAAATATTCAATTTTATTAGCTATTAGAGAATTTCAAATTAAAACTATTATGAGATACACTCCCAATGAGACTAGATGAAATATTAGCTATATCAAGTGTTTCGAAGAGCAATTGGATCTCTTAGGACTGCCGGTAAAAACATAAAATGATATAGTCACTGTAGAAAACAACTGAGCAGTTTCTTATGAAGCTAAATATACACCTACCATAAGAACCAGAAATTGAACTTCTAGATATTTATCTTAAAAAAGAAAAATCAAAACAACAACAAAACCTTAGGCTCATACACAAAACAAGTCTAATATGAATATGCATTTCAGCTTTTTCATAACAGCTAAGCACTAAAACAACACAAATATATTTTGACAGATGAATGGATAACAAACTGTGACATGATTATATGATGAAAAAGTATTGATTAATTAAAATGAATCAACTACTTATATACACAATTTGAATGGATCTCAAAGGCATATGCTAAATGAAAAAAAAAGTCCAGTTTCAAAAGATTATACAAAGTGTGAATACATTTATATGACATTCTTGAAGAGATAAAAGTATGGTGTTAGAGAACAGATCAGTACTCACCAGAGTACTGATATCTTATCCACAGACAATCCTAAAGAATTACACACACACAAAAAAAATTATTATAGTTGATAAATGTATCAAAGTTATATAGTACAAGATTAACACACAAAAGTCAGTTGTGTTTCTTTACTCCATCAATGCATAATCTAAAAATAAAATTGAGGAAGCAATTGTATTTACAATAGTATCTAAAATCATACAATAGTATCTAAAATATTTAGGAATAAATCTAGCCACAGAGGTGAAAGAGTTGTACACTATAAACTATAAAATATTGCTGAAAGAAATTCAAGAAGTTCTGAATAATTGAAAAGACATCTCATGTTCATGAATAGAAAACACCAAAAAAACAAGCAACAAAATAAAAAATAGATAAATTGGACTTCATCAAAATTATGATAGAGCCCGGCTGCAGAACAGCACATCTGTAGAACAGCTCAATGGAGGCTGCGTCGGTGTTAATGCTCCAGAGTTACAGCTCTGGTCTGGTTATACAGCTAGCTGTGCTCCACTCCCGTAAGACAGCATTGCTCTGCTCTGGTCAATGTTGCTGGTCCAGCTGGGGGGCGGGGCATAATCTTGGATAGAAACTAAAGTTTGCTCCACCAAGGGAGAGGGGATTCTGAGTTATATACAGAAGAGTACCCATCTCTGTTCCCTGAGGAGTTTATTTCAATGCAAACGATTATTCCAAATTTTCAGTTTGATTGGTCCAAATAGCACCATCTTAATTGGGAATGAAGCCACTCTGATTGATTGGTGAAGATGCAAATGATGATATAGCTGCACAGCTCCTATTGGACAGGGAAAGTCTCAATCCCATTTGTTGAATTCCTATTTTAGGAGCTCTCTTATGAGGTTGACTCAGAGGGTAAGAGTGCAGAAGGCCTGGCAACCCAGTCTCTGGCTTCTTGAAATGCAGCATGCATGAGGGACAGGAATGGCTTCTAGACTCTGGTTTATAGACTTGAGCACAATTAACCACAAGAAATCCTTTTTGGAAAGTATATTCTTCTTGGTGTTGACAGGACTCAAAACAGGTATTTGTATACCAATGTTCATAGCAACATTATTTACAAAAGCCAAAGGTGGAAAAAATCCATATGTCCATCAACAGATGAAAAGATAAACAAAATGTCACAGATATACACACACAAACACAGAGGAATAAAAAAATATGAATAGACCTTGAAACATTATGCTTAGTGAAATAGGCCAGACACAAAGGGACAAATATTGTATAATTCCATTTGTATGAGGTACCTAGAAGAGTCAAATTCATAGAGACAAAAAGTAGCATAGAGGTCTCAGGGACTGGTAGGAAGGGGAAGGGAATTACTGTTTAATGAGTACAGAGGTTTTTGTGGGGATGATGACAAAATTTTAGGTATAGATAGTGATGATGATTATAAAACTTTGTGAAGATATTTTATGCCACTGCATTATATACTTATAAATGGTTAAAATAATAAATATTTGGTAATATATATTTTATGACAAAAATATAAAAATAACTCCTTACATTGCAGATTTTTAAATTAATTCACTTTCCCAAGTAATCTTTCTTTACTATATTTATAGTATATATAAAAATAATATATATATAAATATATATGTAAATATAACTATATATATTGTTTAATGGTACGAAATTCCCTTTAGTAAATCAGGTTACTGCTTTGTAGATTTTTATGAAGTAAGTTTTAAGTTTAAAGTCATGACAGGACAAAACTAAAAAATCTAGCTGTTTTGACTGTTTTCTAAGATTTTTTAAATGTTTTTGTTAATACTCATTTCTGATTACCCCACAGTCACTGCAGTTATGTGAACAATAATGTCTGTGTGTCATTTCTATTCATTTGTACTTTTTGCAAGCCATGTTGGCAAAGATAATTATTTTAAAGAATAAAAGCTGCATTTTGCCAAAAGGAATAGGATAAAACGTCAGAAAATTTGCATTTTCTTCAAAATGCCAAAATTATTAACTCTGGGTGGACTCTAATTTTGGTTACTACAGCTTGCCAGCCCTTTTTAGATGAGACATGTGATTAGAATATATTTGAATCCTTTTCTTTTTTCTTTTTTTTTATAAATTTTTATTAATGTTGATGGGATGACATTAATAATTCAGGGTACATATATTCAAAGAAAACATGTCTAGGTTATCTTGTCATTAAATTATGTTGCATACCCCTCACCCAGAGTCAGATTGTCCTCCGTCACCCTCTGTCTAGTTTTCTCTGTGCCCCTCCCCCTCCCCCTAACTCTCTCCCTCCCTCCCTTCTGCGTCCTCCCTCCCCCCACCCCTGGTAACCACCACTCTCTTGTCCATGTCTCTTAATCTCGTTTTTATGTTCCACCAATGTATGGAATCATGTAGTTCTTGTTTTTTTTTCTGATTTACTTATTTCACTCCGTATAATGTTATCAAGATCCCACCATTTTGCTGTAAATGATCTGATGTCATCATTTCTTATGGCTGAGTAGTATTCCATAGTGTATATGTGCCACATCTTCTTTATCCAGTCTTCTATTGAAGGGTTTTTTGGTTGTTTCCATGTCTTGGCCACTGTGAACAGTGCTGCAATGAACATGGGGCTACATGTGTCTTTACGTATCAATGTTGAATCCTTTTCTTAATGAAAATGTGGAGACCAACAGGTTTCCAGTTTTAAATTCTAAGGTTTGTTTCTTAATGGTAATAGTAACTAGCATTAATTTTGTAGCATCATCAGTCCTATGCATGGTAATGACTTGTACTGAAGGAATTCAAATGAGGTCTGTCTTCCCAGCAAACATGACATATTTAAAGTACAGTTTAGAAAGCTAAATATCATTGCAATGATACACTATCACTGAACCTTAATTTCCTCTCAAACTTCAATATGTCACAGTGTTTAGTTACATAAATTCCAGAACCACTCCGCATGGGTTTAACTCCTAGCCTTTATCAACTATTAGCTATGGAAGCCTGAGCAAGATACTTAACTTGTTTGTGCCTCAGTTTTTTTTCCCGTAAAGTGGGGATGATAATAGTAAATAGCCAGTGGTGGGTTTCAAATAATTTAACAACTGGTTCTTTGCCCTAATGGCCATTTTATGTATAAAAAAATGATATGCTGAAAGGCAGTTTATTATTTCATGCACTTAATACTTAAATAAAAACAATAAAAGAGGTACACAAAAATAGATTGCTGTAAGAAAGAGTTTTAGCCTGACCAGGCGGTGACACAGTGGATAGAGCATTGGACTGGGATGCAGAGGACCCAGGTTTGAAACCCCGAGGTCACCAGCTTGAGCGCAGGCTCATCTGGTTTGAGCAAAGCTCACCAGCTTGGACCCAAGGTCGCTGGCTTGAGCAAGGGGTTATTCAGTCTGCTGTAGCCCCACAGTAAAGGCACATAAGAGAAAGCAATCAATGAATAACTAAGGTGTCGCAACAGAAAACTAATGATTGATGCTTCTCATCTCTCTCCCTTCCTGTCTGTCCCTATCTATACCTCTCTAGGTCTCTGTAAAAAAAAAAAAAAAGAGTTTTAAAATATTAATGAAAAAATATTAAATAATACCTGACAGAAAACAATAAAGCTGTTATTTAAGATATTTCTATATTGCTTTTTGATTAGTGTCCTCACTTGTAATTTTTTTTTTTTTTACCATGGATGGAATGAATATTACTACAGGCACTTAGAATACGTGTTACACAGATGAACATTAAAAAACAGTAAAAAATGTAAATTTGTAATTTCCATATTGGCTGGCTTCCCAGACACCCACCTTAGAGAGAACCCTGATTACAAGAACCATTTTAACAACCAGTTCACCGAACTCAACAAAAAATTAGGTATTAATTCTTCCAAACTGGTGCGAACTGGCTGAATCCCACCACTGAGTATAGTTCATTGAACTGTGATGAGGTGTAAATGCAAAGCATTGAAAATTGAACTTTCACAGAAAAAGATGTACACTGGTAGTTAACTTTCTACAGGGTGCCCATCTATCCACTCAACATTCCTATTTTAGATTATTAACACTTCATTTGTTTCTTGCACTTCATAAAGTTTTATATCCTTTACTATCATTTTGAAAGACTGAAACATAGCAAACAAGTTCTTAGTTGAGTTAAATTTTTTTCATTCTTTCTAAATCAAACCAGAGTTAATAATACCGAAGAATTCAAGCAGTATTGCTCACCCCTTTTTTATCCCTCCAAACAGATAATCATGAAAGTAGTATTCTGTAGGAAAATGGGAGAAAAGAGAATGGGGTAGGGATTTGTATGAAATTCTTTGCTTCATTGTCAACAGTATGACTGAAATTTTAAGAAATCTTTCTGATGAATCTGAACCATTTTCCTTCTGACCTCCTTATCAATTTCTACTCGGATCAGAATCACAGTATTAAGAAGAGGGAAGAAGACTTGACTTGAGGCGGGGAGGGGGGTGAATATGCACTATGGTATACAGAAATGCATTGTAGAATGGGCACATGAAACTCGTAAAATTATCTTAATCAGTGTCTCCTTAATAAATTCAATTAAAATAATTAAACAGTAGATTTATTGTTCTTTCTATATTTGAGCATGTACCATCTTTTTTTTTTGACATGGGACTACAACACTGGAGCTAAATAAAAAAAGTCAGTCCAATGGTGTTGTAGGCAGAATAGCGGCCTCCAAAAATGCCTACATCTTAATCCCCAGTAATATGAATATGTTACCTTACATAACAGAGAGGACTTCACAGATAAGGTTAAGGCTAAGAACATTGAGATAGGGAAATTATTCTGCATTATTCAGTATGCCTAATCAAATCACACAAGTCCTTTATTTTATTTTATTTTATTTTATTTTATTTTATTGTTTTGTTTTGACAGAGAGAGTCAGAAAGAGAGACAGATAGGGTCAAACAGACAGAAAGGTAGAGAGATGTGAAGTATCAATTCTTTGTTGGGGTACCTTAGTTGTTCATTGATTGCTTTCTCATATGTGCCTTGCTGGGGGCTACAGCAGAGCTAATGACCCCTTATTCAAGCCAGCAACCTTGGGCTTCAAGCCAGTGACCTGCGGGTTTGAGTCAGCGACCATGAAATCATGTCTATGATCCCACGCTCAAGCCAGCAACCCCACGCTCAAGCTGGTGAGCCCACACTCAAGCCAGATGAACCCATGCTCAAGCTGGCGACCTCGGGGTTTCAAATCTGGTCCTCCACATCCCATTCTGATGCTCTATCCACTGCGACACTGCCTGGTCAGGCTACACACAAGTCCTTTAAAGTGGAGACTCTTTTTGAGTGTGATCAAAAAGAGATGTGACATTAGAAGGCTTAGATGCAAAGAGATACAATGTTGCTGACTTTGAAAATTAGGGAAGGGATTCACAAGGAAGGAATGCAGGCAGCCTCTAGCTAAGACAGGTGAGACCTGGATTCTCCTTGAGGGACTCAAGAAAGGAAACAGGCCTGCTGACACCTAGATATTAGTCCAGTCAGACCCATGACACACTTCTGGCTTACAGAACCATCAGAGAAGAAACTTTATAGTATTTTGGTATAGCAGATGGTGGTGAAATATGGACTTTGACTACTTTTTTTATTTAATTGATTAATTTAGAGAGACAGAAGAAGAGAGAGAGAAAGGGAGGGGGAGAGAGAGTGAGAAGCATTCATTTATTGTTAAACTTAGTTGTGCATTCATTGGCCATTTCCTGTATGTTCCCTGACCTGGGGTTGAACCCACAATATTGATATTTCAGGACGATCCTCTAACCACGTCCTTGACTACTCATTTTTAAGAAGTATCAGAGAGGGTCTGACTTGTCATGGCGCAGTGGATAAAACCTCGACCTGGAACCTGAGGTTGCCAGTTTAAAACCCTGGGCTTGCCCGGTCAAGGCACATATGGGAGTTGATGCTTCCTGCTCCTCCCCCCTTCTCTCTCTCTCTCTCTCTCTCTCTCTCTTTCTTCTCTAAAATGAATAAATAAATAAAAAAGTATCAGAGAGGGGCAAAACATGTATTTACTCAATTTGAGTATATACAAACAAAAATTCTTTGTATGCCAGTAGCACCCATTCTTTCACAATTATGCAGTTTAAATTTTCTCAAGGTATTTAGTTAACAACTTTCAGTTTACAATAAATGTCCCTAATACAACAAATATAATCAGGAAACTACTTGCAAAAAATGTAATACAAATGAACAGATAGTCTCAACACTTTAATAATCTTCAAAGAAAGATAAATATAATTTAGTATTTCTCCCTAAACACTTACTACATATAATATAGTAAGTATTCCAAAACAATGAACAAAGTAAAAATTTAAATAATATTTGCATACTAGTTTTTCACACTTTGAATATAATAATATTTCACAGTATTTAGTATAATAATCAATTAGGGTATGCTCACATTAGATTAAAAAAATACTTGAAGGTGTTATGCAACTTACATTTCCTAAAGATAGTAAATTAATTATGAACCATGACTAAAAGGAAAATAAATAAGTATACCAAAAAAGTATACTATATTACTTTGTGGGGACTCCATATTTGGGGGCTAGAGGAAATGTGTACTTCTAAGCAAATGTGCAGTTTCTCTGTTGTATGGTTTTCACGGGTATGTCTGTGTGATGCCCAGGGGCCCATGAAGCCATTAATGGGGTCAAGGAGGATGGACAAACATATACACATAAATATCAACAAACAAGCAGCATATTAGTGAAGGTATATAGTAGTAAAACTGGACAAAGGTAGAAGAAACATGTGAAGAATTTTAAAACACTTCAAAATGATTAATGAGAGGATATTGTACTCAAATAATTCTCTTCTTTGAAAAATGGTTACCGTCCCTGGCCAGTTGGCTCAGTGGTAGAGCGTCAGCCTGGCGTGCGAAAGTCTCGGGTTCGATTCCCAGCCAGGGCACACAGGAGAAGCGCCCATCTGCTTCTCCACCCCTCCCCCTCTCCTTCCTCTCTGTCTCTCTCTTCCCCGCCCACTGCCGAGGCTCCAATGGAGCAAAGATGGCCCTGGCGCTGGGGATGGCTCCATGGCCTCTGCCTCAGGTGCTAGACTGGCTCTGGTCACAACAGAGTGACACCCCGAATGGGCAGAGCATCACCCTCTGGTGGGCATGCCAGGTGGATCCCGGTCGGGTGCATGCAGGAGTCTGTCTGACTGCCTCCCAGTTTCCAGCTTCAGAAAAATACAAAACAAAAAAAAAAAGAAAAGAAAAGAAAAATGGTTATCTTTTGACCCCAGAAAAATGATACAAAAAAAATTATAAGTAGCAAATACATCTTAAGTAATGAACCATTATAATGGTTAATTTTCTTGATGTATGTTTTTAATACATTTTTATAAATATAGAAGTAAATAACTAACAACTCCCTGGTGATCAGACCAATAAAAATTTGTGATATGGGAATTGCCACAAATATTGTAGTTTATAGGTCATTCACTTATTATGTCAGTCAGGATCTAGTCAGGAGACAGAAACCATTTCAGTTACTTGAAAAGAGAGAATTTAAAGATTTGTTAATATAAGGTTTTGGAGGGAGGAGAACTTTCATAAAACACATTCTAATTTACGTTCTTCCTGGATTGAGGCATAAGTACCACCAACATATTCAGATTGCTCTACTTGCTGAGAGATTGTTGCTTTATTATATAAAGTCCAAAAGGATGGGATGAAAAGAAAGTATTTGCAAAGCATGTGAAAATCATAATATGCCAAAACACTACACAACATCAACACCTAAAATACAAAGAGACCAAAACATAGAAATGAGGTATCATGTCACAGAATAACTCACTGGAAATGTCAGGATTCATAAATTATAAATTATTGCTCCTATATGCACTCATTCCTGCTTTATTAAGGTTCCTTTTATGCTGATATTAAAAGTTGAGAAACACACAGACATAATGAGAAGACAGAGAAGTGCAATCCAAATGAAACCACAAGAGAAACCTCCAGGAAATGAACTGAGTGATATGGAAATAACCAAACTTCTGAAAGCAGAGTTTAAAATAATGATTGTAAGGATGCTTAGGGATTTTAGAACAACAATAAATGGTCATTACAAACACCTAAATAAAGAAATAGCCAGTATAAAAAGGACATTGAAATATTAAAAAGAAATCAGTCAGAGATGACAAATATAATATCAGAAATGAAGATCACAATGGAAGGAATTAAAAACAGGATGGATGAAGCTGAGGATCGAATCAGCAAGTTGAAGGACAAGTTGAACAAAGGCATGGAAGCAGAGCAGAAAAAAAAAGAAATGCAAAAAGTCTGAGGAAACTCTTAGAGAGCTCTGTGACGACATGAAGAGAAATAACATCCGCACCATAGGGGTTTCTGAAGAAGAAGAGAAAGAACAAGGGATAGAGACTTTGTTCAAAAATATCATAGCTGAAAACTTCCCTCAATTAAGGCAGGAGAAACTCTCACAAGTTCAAGAAGCACAGAGAACTCCATTAAAGAGAAACCCAAAGAAATCTACACCAAGACAATCATAATTAAAATACCAAGGCTAAATGATAAAGAGAAAATATTAAAAGCTGCTAGAGAAAAAAAGGCTATCACCTACAAAGGAGCCCCCATAAGGATGACATCAGACTTCTCAACAGAAACACTTGAGGCCAGAAGAGAATGGCAAGAAATATTCAAAGTAATGCAGAACAAGAACCTCCAACCAAGACTACTTTATCCAGCAAGGTTATCGTTTAAAATTAAAGAAGAAATAAAAAGCTACCAGAGGAAAAAAAAACTCAAAGAATTCATTACAACCAAACCAATGCTACAGAAAATGTTAAAGGGCCTGTTGTAAACATATCAAAGTGAGAAAAGAATATAGCAAAAGAGGAATATAGCTTTAAAGAATAAAATGACAATAAACAACTTCATATCAATAATAACCTTAAATGTAAATGGATTAAATGATCCAATTAAAAGGCATAGGGTAGCTACATGGATAAGAAAACAGGACCCATAGATATGCTGTCTACAAGAGACACACTTTAAAGCAAAAGATGCACATAGACTGAAGGTAAAAGGATAGAAAAAAATATTTCAAACAAATAGAAATGAAAAAAAAAGCTGGGGTAGCAATACTTATATTAGACAAAATGGACTTTGAAACAAAGGCTATAGTAAGAGATAAAAAAGGCCACTACATAATGATAAAGGGAGCAATCCAACAGGAAGATATAACTATTTTAAATATATACGCACCTAATATAGGAGCACCTAAATATATAAGGCAGACTTTAGTGGATATAAAGGGCAAGATCAACAGCAATACTATGATAGTAGGAGATTTCAATACTCCAATAACATCACTAGATAGATCCTCAAGAAAGAAAATTAACAAAGAAACAGCAGATTTAAAGGACACACTAGATCAACTCGATTTAATATATATCTTTAGAACTTTTCACCCTAAAGCAGCAGAATATACATTCTTTTCAAGTGCTCATTGTACATTCTCTAGGATAGCCACATGTTAGGGCACAAAAGTGATCTCAACAAATTTAAGAAGATTGAAATTATATCAAGCATTTTCTCAGATCACAATGGCATGAAACTAGAAATCAATCACAACAGAAAAATTCAAAAATTCTCAAACACATGGAAACTAAATAGCAGGTTGTTAAATAATGAATAAATTAAGAATGAGATCAAAGAAGAAATAAAAAAATTCTAGAAACAAATGATAATGAGCATATAACAACTCAAAATTTATGGGACACAGCAAAAGCAGTACTGAGAGGGAAGTTCATAGCACTACAGGCACACTTTAAGAAGCTAGAAAAAGCTCAAATAAACTACTTAACCCTGCATCTAAAAGAACTAGAAAAAGAACAGCAAGTAAAGCCCAAATGTAGTAGAAGGAAGAAAATAATAAAGATCAGAACAGAAATAAATGACATAGAGACTAAAAAAACAATTCAGAGGATCAATGAAACCAGGAGATGGTTCTTTGAAAAGGTAAAAAGATCGATGAGCCTTCAACTAGACTCACCAAGAAAAAAAGAGAGAGGACTCAAATAAATAAAATTAGAAATGAGAGTGGAGAAATAACAACTTACACAACAGAAATACAAAATATTGTAAGAAAATACTATGAAGAACTGTATGCCAAAAAACTAGACAACCTAGATGAAAAGGACAAATTCCTAGAAACATACAATCTTCCAAAAATCAATCTGGAAGAATCAGAAAACCTAAACAGACAGGATTACAACAAATGAGATTGAAACGGTTATCAAAAAACTCCCAACAAAAAAAAGTACTGGGCCTCATGGCTTCATAAGTGAATTCTACCAAAGATTCAAAGAAAAATTAACTCCTATCCTTCTCAAGCTATTTCAAAAAATTCAAGAGGAAGGAAGACTTCCAAGCTCCTTTAATGAGGCAAGCATAATTCTGATTCCAAAACCAGGCAAAGATAACACAAAGAAAGAAAATTATAGGCCAATATCCCTGATTAATATAGATGCTAAAATCCTCAACAAAATATTAGCAAACCAGATCAAACAATATATGAAAAAAAGTATACACCATGATATAGTGAGATTTATTCTGTGGAGGCAAGGCTAGTACAATATTTGCAAATCAATCAATGTAATTTATCACAGAAAGAGAAGGAAGGAGAAAAACCATATGATAATTTCAATAGATGCAGAAATAGCATTTGATAAAATCCAGCACCCATTCATGATCAAAACACTCAGCAAAGTGGGAATACAGGGAACATACCTCAACATGATAAAGGCCATCTATGACAAATCCACAGCCAACATCATACTCAATGGGCAAAAATTAAAAGCAATCCACTTAAGATCAGGAACAAGGCAGGGGTGCCGCCTTTCACCACTCTTATTCAATATAGTCCTGGAAGTCCTAGCCAAAGCAATCAGACAAGAAAAAGAAATAAAGGCATTCAAATTGGAAAAGAAGTAAAACTATCATTATTTGCAGATGATATATTGTATATAGAAAACCCTATAGTCACAGTCAAAAAACTACTGGACCTGATAAATGAATTCAGTTAAGTGGCAGAATATAAAACTAATACTCAGAAATCCGAGGCATTTTTATACAGCAACAATAAACTGTCAGAAAGAGAAATTAAGGAAACAATCCCCTTCACTATTGCAACCGAAAAAATAAAGTACCTAGGAGTAAATTTAACCAAGGAGATTAAAGATTTGTACTTGGAAAATTATAAAACATTGATAAAAGAAATCAAGGAAGATACAAACAAGTGGAAGCATATACCATGCTCATGTTTAGGAAAAATAAACATCATTAAAATGTATATTACCCAAAGCAATTTATAAGTTCAGTGCAATACCAATTAAAATACCAATGACATACTTCAAAGATATAGAACACATATTCCAAAAATTTATATGGAACCAAAAAAGAACATGAATAGCCTCAGCAATCTTGAAAAGAAAGAATACAGCAGGAAGTATCACACTTTCCGATATTAAGTTATACTACAAGGCCATTATACTCAAAACAGCCCGGTACTGGCATAAGAACAGGCATATAGATCAATGGAACAGAACAGAGAACCCAGAAATAAACCCACAACCCTATGGACAATTGATATTTGACAAAGGAGGTAAGAGCATACAATAAAGACAACCACTTTAATAAATGGTGTTGGGAAAATTGGACATTTACCTGCAAAAAAAAATGAAGCTAGACCACCAACTTACACCATTCACAAAAATAAACTCAAAATGGATAAAAGACTTAAATGTAAGCTGTGAAACCATAAGCATCTTAGAAGAAAATATAGGTAGTAAGCTCTTCGACATCTCTCGCAGCAATATATTTGCTGATTTATCTCTATGGGCAAGTGAGATAAAAGACAGGGTAAACAAATGAGACTCTATCAAACTAAAAAGATTTTGCACAGCTAAAGACAATAAAAAGAGAATAAAAAGACAAATTACACAATGGGAGAACATATTTGACAATACGTCTGATAATGGGTTAATAACCAAAATTTATAAAGAGCTTGTAAGGCCCTGGCCGGTTGGTTCAGTGGTAGAGCGTCGGCCTGGCATGTGGAGGTCCCGGGTTCGATTCCCGGCCAGGGCACACAGGAGAAGCACCCATCTGCTTCTCCACCCCTCCCCCTCTCCTTCCTCTCTGTCTCTCTTCCCCTCCCGCAGCCGAGGCTCCATTGGAGCAAAGATGGCTTTGGGGATGGCTCCTTGGCCTCTGCCCCAGGCGCTAGAGTGGCTCTGGTCATAACGAGCGACACCCCGGAGGGGCAGAGCATCGACCCCTGGTGGGCAGAGCATCGCCCCCTGGTGGGCATGCCAGGTGGATCCGGGTCGGGCGCATGCAGGAGTCTGTCTGACTGTCTCTCCCCGTTTCCAGCTTCAGAAAAATACAAAAAAAAAAAAGAGCTTGTAAAACTCAACACCAGGAAGACAAACAATTCAATCAAAAAATGGGCAAAAGAAATGAATAGACACTTCCCCAAAGAGAACATACAGATGGCCAATAGGCATATGAAAAAATGCTCAACATCACTAATCATTAGAAAAATGCAAATTAAAACCACAATGAGATATCATCTCACACAGTCAGAATGGAGCTAATCAACAAAACTACACAAAATAAATGCTGGCGAGGATGTGGAGAAAAGGGAACCCTCCTGCATTGCTGGTATAATGCAGACTGGTGCAGCCACTGTGGAAAACAGTATGGATATTCCTCAAAAAATTAAAAATCGAACTGTCTTTTGACCCAGCTATCCCACTTTTAGGAATATACCCTAAGAACACCATAGAACTGTTCCAAAAGGAGAAATGCACCCCTATGTTTATGGCAGTATTGTTCACAATAGCAAAGATCTGGAAACAGCCCAAGTGTCCGTCAGTGGATGAATTGATTAAAAAGCTTTGATACATATATACTATGGAATACTACTCAGCCATAAGAAATGATGACATCAGATCATTTACAATAACATGGATGGACCTTGATAACATTATACTGAGTGAAATAAGTAAATCATAAAATATTAAGAACTATATGAATCCATACAAAAATGGGACATAAAAATGAGACTTAGAGACATGGACAAGAAAGTGATGTTAACGGGGAGAGAGGGAGAAAGGAGAGAGATGGGGTGGTGGGAGGGGAGGGGCACAAAAGAAAACCAGATAGAAGGTGATGGAAGACAATTTGACTTTGGGTGATGGGAATGCAACATAATAAAATGGCAAAATAAACTGGAGATGTTTTCTCTGAATATATGTACCCTGATTTATCAATGTCACCACAATAAAGATAAATAAATAAAAATAAAAATATTGATATGTGTATGAATCCTCACAAAGAAAACAATTTGTCTTTTCTAATTAATTAATTCAATACATGTATATTAAATACCTAATGGTTCTCAGGACAGCATTAGGAACAGGCAAGGGAATTTTTAACACAGAGCGCTTGCTTTCACAAAGTTTTTTTTTTTTCCATTTTTTACCTCTTTTCCAAGTAAGAGGAGGGGATATAGAGAGAAGGATTCTTGCATGTGCCCCAACCACCACTGAACTATTTTTTGCATCTGAGGCTGAGGCTCCATGGAGCTATTCTCAGCACCCAGGGCCAATGTGTTTGAATCAATCTACCCAGGCTGCAGGAGGGGGAAAGAGAGAGAAAGAGAAGAGGGGGTGGGGAAGTGGTGGAGAAGCAGATGGTCACTTCTCCTGTGTCCCCTGACCAGGAATTGAACCCAGGACTTCCAAACACTGGGCTGAAGCTCTACCACTGAGCCAACTGCCCAGGACCCACAAAGCTTTAAAATTGAAATAATACTTAATATTCAGGGTTTTTATAATATGCAGTATACATAGTATGAAAATTAGAGCTAATAAAAACCTTGTCAATGAAGATACGCTTCCCTGAGAATGTACCAAGTCTGGAGGTGGGGAGGAAAGAGGCAAGCATCATTTATGTATATTATTTATTAGGAAGTAAACAGCGTTATAAAAGAATTGTGAAAAAGTTTTTTATATTTCTCACATAGGAGATCGAGATAGAAAGGGAGGATAATTCTTAACATATATCCATCACTTGGGAGTTTCACTAATTCTGAAATCCCAGATGTATATTAAAAATGAGTCAGTCTCTAGTTGTTTTGCCAATTTAAAGTTATTAAAAATCTTCAGGCAAACTTCCTACATTTTAAAAATACATATTTTTCACATTTAGCATATCTAAAATTGAGATTTGCCTTAAATGTGTTTGATATACTTAATTATTATAATTTCAGTGGTACATCTATAGTAATATTTCCTAGAATATAAAAAAATATGGTACATGAGTGAGAAACAAGGAATTCTTTTAAAATACTGATTACACTGGAGAACAAAATTTTTGCTGCATTCACAAAAACACTTGTTCTTACCAAATTCGAGTGTGCTGATTACAAATCTGACATTAATTTTTATCTGTAAGCTACAGTTTTATTGCAATTCAAGATTTTAGGTTTTCATCTTATTGTAAAATTTTCAACATTTAGTTTAACATAATGAAGTAGAATGTCTTCTTGGGCATCATCTTTGTGAAAATATAATAATTTATATAATGCAGTAAATACACTAATACATTAAAAGATATGATTGCATCCGAATTTGTCTACAATTTTAAAATAGAACATATTAAAACACTTATTTTAATCATAAAATTTGTACAAAACTTATTTAAATTCTATTCAGGCAAAAATTTGCATTTGTAGCTCTTGCGTTTGTGTACTTGTTGAGGACAATCTCGTTTGATGCTTAGCAGTAGTCTGCCAAAATATTTCTGTCCCATCACCCCTGATAATGCTCTTTCATCATCATCAGATCTTGATAAAAGCGTTCTCCTTGCTCATTACTAACGGCTCCAAGATTTTCGAAAAACTTATCAAGGTGACTGTTCAGAAAGTGAATTTTAATGTTCATGTATGTCCAATGTTGCGGAAAGCCAAAAGCATCCTTTGAACCAGAAGTTCATAGTTTTCTGCTTTTTTGTTGCCAAGGAAGTTCTTTGTAACTGCCACAAAAGACTGCCATGCTGCTTTCTCCTCCTTATTCATCTTCCTGGCAAATACTTTGTCACGTATGAGGGTTCAAATTTGAGGTCCATCGAACACACCTGCTTTTTCTTCTCAAAAGATAAGGCAGGAAAAGCAGTGTTGAAAGCATTCACTTTCTCTATTCAAAGCCTGAACAAACTGCTTCATTAAGCCAAGTTTGATATGAAGTGGGGGAAAAATGATCTTGTCTCAATTAACTACAGGTTCATTCACGATATTTTGCATCCCTACTTCCAAAGCTGCGCGTTTCAGCCACTCCCTCTGTGTCCAGTGCTTCTCCCTGGCTTGGCTGTCCCACAAACACAGAAAGCAAGAATACTTCTAGAAACCTCTCTGTTGTGCTAGCAGGAAATTTACCATTTTAAGATCCACACAAATGAACCAGTTATGCTCCTCATACTTCCGTAAGTCGAGGACAATTTTTATGTCCTTATAATCTTCTTGTAGATGAATTGAATAACCAATTGGAACCGCTGCATAAACATTACCGTTGTGTAGGAGAACTCATTTCAGACTCCATTTAGAGCTGTCAAAAAATAGCCACCATTCTGTTGGACTGTAAGTGGTAACACCTAGCTGTCTGAGAAGACTGCTGATATATGACAGTAAACAAAGTGTTTGTCTTCAGAAAGAAAGTCCACAAAATTTTTGTTACACTTCCTGAAATCAGATACTTTAGCTGACTGGTGAAGTATATTCTTTTCTTCAGGCCTGGAGGCTAATAACTCAGCTGCTTTCTTTGATACACCCAAATCTCTTACTAAGTCATTCAATTCGGGTTGGCTAAACTGCTGAGGGG
This sequence comes from Saccopteryx leptura, assembly GCF_036850995.1. NCBI lineage: Eukaryota > Metazoa > Chordata > Mammalia > Chiroptera > Emballonuridae > Saccopteryx > Saccopteryx leptura. The sequence continues at coordinate 350,442,903 of NC_089503.1, forward strand.
TTAATGACTGCTTGGCATCAGAAGAAGACCCTTCAGATTCTACAACCATTTCCTCATGTATCTTATCAAAATACACCTGATCACCATGTTCACTTTCTTCATCCTTAGAAGAAATAAAACCATTAAAAACTGGAACCAGGAGTGTCTCAGCGTGTTGGATACGTCGTATTGCTGAAGGAATATTAGGATATGCAATCATATGCTATTTTTTCTTGCTGATGCCCTTTGTATGTATTAGACAGAAATAACAGTAACTGCTGTGGTTCTTAGGTTCACACCAGACCATGGGAATACCAAAAGGCATTCCTTTTCATTTTCCCTTTGTTCAGTCATGAAGCATTTCCTCACAATTATAACACACAATATGAGGAGTCCAATTCTTGTCTTGATCGCCAAGGGGAACTTGAAAATAAGCAATATATGCACGTGTCACAAATGATGAAATATTGCGCCTTTGACATTGAAGTGTGTAACAGCCACATATATAACAGAAAGTGTAGGACTATTCTTACATTTACGCATACTCAAAGAAGCCATGATTCAATCTTAAAACAAAATAAGAGGGTGTTTTTATCAGCTAATAACTTTTTACACTTAAAAACAACTACAATTATGTAAAAGTGATATTTGTAAAACATTAATTGCCTTGTGGTTATGTTCAATCCAAGAGTCATTGCCCTTTAACTCCAATTTAAAAACTAATGCATGCCATTAATTGTAACAAAAAATTAATTAAAATTGCATAAAAACTAGAGCATGCACCAAAAAATGGATTTCAAATTTAGAATCAGCGATGCAGAAATATATAGAAATAGTTCTAAAACCTCATGCAACAGAAAATGAAAAAAAATGTGTTCCCCAGTGTAATTATTTAATACATATAACTTTCATTTAAAAATGATGACAAAATTATATTACACATCTATAGCCAGAGAAATAGTCAAGTACTTTAAAATCTTAATTCATTAAATCTTTAATGATTGCAAATAAAAATTCTCAGTAAGAAGACTGTAATAATATACATAACTTCATAGCTTATAAACAATATTGAAACAGATACATAGCTGCATAATAAATAGTTTTATACAAAGATTAATGTAACATCTTTTATTGTTTTATTAACATATTTCAATGGAAAGTAAAACTAATTTGTATAAAACAAATAAGCAATTTTTTCTTCATGAGTCAATGATTCTATAACTAGGGACTGATCTGGCATTTAAATATTAGGATAAAGAATTGGCATCATTTTGAGAATGGAGTAATCCACAAGTAAAAATTAATATTGTGCTCTTAATACCATTAGTAGAAAATAAATAAAGTATAGAAAACCAGAAATACCCTTATCTTGATTAGTAAAAAGGGAATTCACACAACTGATTTGATTATGCATACAGTTCACTATCTAAATTTAAAAATACATCTTTGGTGGAAACTCTGAATCTTTATCTACATCTGGGGTCAATTCTAGGAAAAATAGCAGTTGGCTGACTCAGTCTTTTGTGTCATTTCCAATTTCCTCTATGCATACTGTCTATGCTTACTTGTTTTTCTAGGGAGAATATGTATTACAAGAAAGAGAATGTTTTTTACAATATAGAAAGACCCTAAAAATTTTGATTTGGGAGGGACTGATACCTAACTTAACTTGGGAAAGTTACATCATGAAACGGCTCAGAAGAAAAAAGAAAGGAGAAGAGAAACATACCTTTATATGGCTGATCTTTCTTGTTTTTGTTTTAGAAGTGGATCGAGGAGCAGGCTTTGATATTCACAAAATTTCTCCATTCTTGGGAATGCACAGCCAGGATTAAAGACCCTAAATCATACTAAACTCATGGACCTTGGCTATAGAGAACAATTTATAAATTTGATCCCAAAAGCAAGGGAAGTAAAGACAACAATAAGTGAATGAAACTATATCAAACTAAAAAGTTTCAGTATAGAAAAAGAAACCGATAACAAAACAAAAAGGCAGCCAACAAAATGGAAGATGATATTTACAAACAACAGCTCTGATAAGGGGTTAATATCCAAATATATAAAGAACTCACAAAGCTCAGCAAGAAACAATCAAACAATCCAATAAAAAAATGGGAATGGACCTGAATAGATACTTCTCCCAAGAAGACATACAAATGGCCAACAGATATATGAAAAACTCTTCATCTTTACTAGCTATTTAGAGAAATGCAAATCAAAACTACAATGAGATACCACCTCACACCTGTTAGATTGGCTATTATCAACAAGACAGGTAATAACAAGTGTTGAAGAGGCTGTGGACAAAAAGGAACCTCATTCACTGCTGGTGAAAATGTAAACTAGTACAACCATTATGGAAGAAAGTATGGTGGTTCCTCAAACAACTAAGAGTATAACCACCATATGACTCAGCAAGCCCTCTACTGCAGTGGTTCTCAACCTTTCTAATGCCGTGACCCTGTAATCCAGTTCCTCATGTTGCAGTGACCCCAAACCAAAAAATAATTTTGGTGGCTACTTCATAACTGTAATTTTGCTACAGTTATGATTCGGAATGTAAATACCTGATATGCATTATGTATTTTCCGATGGCTTTAGACGACCCCGGCGTTGCGACCCACAGGTTGAAAACCGCTGCTCTACTGGGTATCTACCCCCAAAACTTAAAACATTGGTATGTAAAGATATATGCACCCTCATTTCATCACAGCACTACTCACAGTGGTGAAGACATGGAAATAATCAGTATCCTTTGATGGAAAATTGGATAAAGAAGATATGGTACATATATAAAATGGAATACTACTCAGCCATAAAAATGACATATTGCCATTTATGACAACACGGATAGACCTTGAGAATATTATACTGATTGAAATAAGTAAATCAGAAAAAGCTAAGAACTGTATGATTTCACACATAGATGAGATATAAAACTGAGATGTGTGGATATAGGTAAAAGCAAAGTGGTTGCCAGGGGCAGGGAGTGTGAGGGAGGGGGTGGGGGTACGGGTGTAAAAAGGGACAAATATATGATGACAGAAAAGAATTTAACTCTGGGTGATGGATATACAACATAATCAATAGTTCAAATGCTTACCTGAATCTTAGGTACTTTTATTGATCAATGTCACCTCTTTAAATATAATTTTATAAATAAAATTTAACAACAACAACCCTAAATCAGTGTTCCAGGCTTGAAGAATGGTTGGAGCAAGAGGAGGATGGAGAAAAGGGATGGATGTGTATATGTGATTTAACTTTTGAGCTAGTTCATTGGGCATAACATTTATGAAAACAAAAATTATAATTTAAAGTTTTAAGTGATTGTACCATAATTTGTATACTTTTACCACACTTGTAAGAGGTTGAAATCAGTCTATTAGTACCTTTTGTTATGTGAGCTCATCCAATTGTAGTATTTGAATATTTTTCACTAATAAACATGTCAATGAGATATTTTCTCCCCTCACTAATAATTCCTATATAAATTTACAACTGGCATATTTTTACAATAAAAAATCAATAAACCCAAAAGTAACAATAAACACATTTTTAAATTATTTTATTTGTGGTTTCGTATGACACACGTATAAGTCCTGCCTTACTCTGACTTCTGTCCTTTTTGACATTTGAATATAACTTGTTTCCAACAAAAACAAAAAAAAGAAAAAACATATTTTTCTCAATTGTGTCACCCAATCCCTCATCCATGGTATTGTATTATTTAAATCCATAGAGAATAAACATTTCTGGTTTCACTTCTGAAGCACAAAGCTTCATCAGGAGCAACATTTGTTTTTAAGGTGATGGGATTGGTGTATAAACCTGGGAACACTTACCAGTGTCCCTGTGTCCAATGACCTGATACTTCAGAATTTACCACACAGGCTCTTTCCTTGTTGTTTTAATAATATCCTCAATAGGCTTCTATCATCACATCGACAATGCTTTTTCTTCTTTTTCACACTTGTTCATAGGTGTTTCTCCCTCTATTAGGTTATTAGCCTTCTGAGGAAACAAGCATCTACCCTGTGCCTGGCACACAGCCTAGCATATGTGATTCAATACCTGTTGTAATCCAGAGTACACAAATAAACTAAGTAGGAAAATTCAGATTGGTTTCTTAATCCTCCTCCTAGAATACATTTTCAGGTTTGTAGTTAAGTTCATCTTGATATACACAGTTCTGTTTAATTACACATTTTCCTTCATTTTGACTTGTCTTTATTTTTTTTGGTATAAGATTTCACAACTTGGATGAGAATAATTAGATTCCCTTTCATTGTGTTAGAGTTTATAGTTTATTCCAGTGGTTCTCAAACTTTTTGAAGTTGGGGCACATTTAAAATCCTACAAATAATTGTAGGTGCACTATATACAAATTTATGAGAAATATGTTATAATAATTAAGTCAAATATTAAAGAAAAATATATAAAGTACAAGTGTGCTTTTATGATAATTAAATGAAATAAATATGATAAAATTAAATTTATTCTGACATTAAAAACATTTCTATGTAATATTTTTTGTTATGCTTTTTAGAATTTATAAGAAAGAGAGGTTAAAAATACTAAAAAAAAAAACAAAAAAGTTACCTTTTATATATATATATAGATACATTCTTAGTAAGATTTAGTAAATTCAGCAGGTCCCGGTGCAAATGTGTTAAGTTTTTTCATTCTTGTGTTTATGAGAAACATGAGCCTGATGTATCTTAGCAATTTCTTCAATGTTTGAACATATATTTGAAAGGCAAACTCTCATTTCCTTCAATTGATATCGAAGAATTCCTCTCTTTTTACTCTTAATTGTGTTGAGGGTAGAAAATCCTAATTCACATAAATAGGATGTTGAAAATTGTTGTAAAATGCTCAAAGTTTTTTTAGATATTGCCACATATTCTTTTATAGAAATCCAAAAGGCTTCAAGAGACAATTCCTTATGTTTAATCATCAATCCATGATCAGTGGATATAGCTGCCAGTTCTTCTTCTGTTAATGTTAAACCAAAATCACTTGAAGCTTCCATAAATGGGTTTCTAATTCAATCGTATTGTTCAATGTTAAGTGATGGAAAATGCTATAAATTAAATTCTGCCCATCCGTCTTCAAGTCCTATTTTATTTACACTTAACCTTTGCTCACTCCCAGAATCGGATTCTTTAATATCATGCCTCCTTTTGAGAAATCTATCCATTTTATTTGGGTGTATTTATCTAAAAATAATATAATGATGTGTTAATAATAAGTATAATAATGATGTGTTAACAAAAAGAATGGTATTTCCATAATGAAATGGTGTAATAGAGTAACTATATTTATTTTTATATCTGGGCACATGCTGTGAACCAGCACAGCTAGTAATTCCAGGTCCCAAGTGGGAATGGTGCGGAATTAAGAAAATACACTTAAAGAAATAAAAGATGGGGTCAGGAGGGCCTTGCAATTGCTACTGGCAAGAACAAAGTGCTCCCCAAAACCGCATCTTGCTTTATTTACAGAGCAAAGTGAGGCCGTTAGCAAATCAATGAGATCTTTGATCACGTTTCCAAGGCAATCCAAGAATTTTACCAAGTGCATAAAACCCCCACCATACATATCATCTTAACTTGACACCAAACAAAAGCTAGAAGAAACTTGCCTCCAGTCTTTCTGGGGAACATGGGGTGTAGGATTAGTGTAAACAATCCAGCCCCACAGCATAACAGCTTTTTGCAACCTAATCAGGCAAGTGAGGTGGGGCGTTGGAAAGACTGTCAGCTTACAGTCAATTTCCCACACCTCTGTCTCTCAAAAATCTAAACTCCAAAAACCCTGTTGGTTTTTGGTCCCCAACAGGCACATATTTCTCTGGAATACCATAGGGCGCACCTGGAAATCTTCTAGGCGCACCAGTGCACCCTAGCACACACTTTGAGAACCACTGGTCTACTCAGTGTCCTATTCTTAATTTAATTATTTTTCATTATTATTTCAAGAAAAATAAGAAATATAAACATCCAAGCCAAAACAATACAAATGTTACTTTTTTTAAATCTAAGGCTGCTTCTTATTTGTCTTTTATTACATAAAAAAGTTTTAAAACCAATAGATCAATGATTATAGTTTTTAATGAAAATGTTTATATAAACCAATATTTTTTTTTGATTCAGAAATTTTATTTTCTTGAGCCCACAGGTATAATATTGTTTTAGTCATTATATATGGAGAAAAAAAAATAAGCATTATCAGAGATATATAATGACTAAAGCAATATTATACTTGTGGGTTCAAACTGAAAATATTTCTCAAAGATGAAGAGACCATTAAAAAACCAACTTAATTAAAAAATTAAAATAGTTTCTGTGATTAAAATTACAAAATTATTTAAATATTTTAAAAATAAAGTAAAAGACATAAGTTGCAAAACCCAATAATTTAATTTTAAAAACTTACTTCAAAATGAGATTAGATTAACAAGAAGAAGAATCAGATAAAAAATACAGGATGAAAACAGCCTCAAGTAATAAATAAAATAAAATCAGATAATACATGAAAGATTAGCACATTTTCAATGTATTTTAGTATTCAATGCATTTAGCACATTTCAAGTGCATTTTCAAGCATGGTAACAAAGATTAGAAACAAAACATACTAACTTCTGCATTACTCTTGAAAAACTTTTAAAAATAACAAGAAAAACTCATCTCATAAAATAAAACACACAAACACAGGGAACAAAACGGGAATATAAATATCATGGATAAGTTTATATAAGTAAAAACTGATAAATCTGTTACTGCAATATATACAAATGTTTTCATTTGTTTACCAAAAGACAAAGACTCTTACATTGGGGAAAAAAAAATCTAACCACATTCTTTTTAAAACAAACACTTCTAAAATAAGTTATATGAAAAATTTAAAAGATTGCAAATATATATATATATATGTATATATATATATATATATATATATATATATATATAAAGAACATACACAAAATAAAATAGAAGTCTCCAGAGGAATTGCTAAAGTAGGACTCAAAAGAAAAATTAAGGATGAGATTTTAAACATATTTTATATAAAACTTATTTTTTTGATTCAGAATTTTTATTTTCTTATTTCTGGAGAAAAAGATGAACATTATAAGAGATATATAGTGATCAAATATTATAGATAATATAGCATTAAAATTGAACAAAATTTTGAAATACTATAAATATCAGTAGAAATAAAGCCAGCAACACACAGAACAAGTAGGTAAAATAAATGAGATTATAAAGAACTAACCACATGGAAATTAAATTTTCAAAAATAAAGAAATCTTACACAAAGCCTTTGGAGGAAATAGGACAATATACAATATTTAGAAAATGATTATTAAAAACACTTTGTGTAATAAACTTAATGTATAGTCAAAAAATTTTTTCAAAATCAAATTCATAGGCTTAAATATTTTTGTTATCAAAAAGTAGGAGTTAGATAATAAAAATATAAAACAGAAAGCTGTAAGAAAAAGAAGGAATAAATAAAGATAATTGAAAAAATGAATTAAAAACTATAGTTAAATATATAACTAATTTGAGAGCACAGACTTTAACAAAAAGAAGTGCAATAACATGCACAAATTTAAATTAGTATAACTGAAAAAAGAGAAAAATAAGATAATAGAACTAAGAAAGGGCATAAAATACCGATACTAGAAATTAAAAATTACCCTAAAGTACTGGTGTGTTGTCACAAACATGCATTATTTTATGCATATCCATAAATATTAAAATTTAATAGACATTTATTTACAGATATTCTAGTAGTCATCCTAACTCTCATTGTAACAATGTAAATAGTAATTATAATAAACCAGACAGGGCAGTAGAGAGTTAATATTTCAAATATCCTTGGGTAAGTATTTTGCGGGAGAAGAAGGCAAGAGAAAGACATAGAATTATTTATCTGCACATTCCTTTCTTTATCTTCATCTCAAAGTAAGACTCAGAGAAATTTTGGAATTTCTGAAGTTAAGAATTCTGAAGATAAATAAAATTTTAAATAAAAAACTTAAGACAGGAAATGAAAATAGAATTATGTCTCTAAAAAATTGAATATAGCCGTTGAAATAATCAATAATATTATTTTCATTTTCAATCACAGACATGACTGACTTTTTTAGGGTTTCCTCTCCGGCCACCAAACGCTGCTAGCCAATACACTGAATAGGAGCTATCACACACTGACGTACATATTCAACCATGAGCAGATTTGGACCCTGCGAGTTTTGTATCTAGCATTTTATAACTGGACGGTCAAGATAGCAATAATAAATTGAGATTTGATCTAATGTTGCAATAATATAAGACTACATTGTATCAGAAGAGACTTAGGATGACTAAAAAACAAAATTTGGTTCTTTAGGAAATGCACTTAAAAATTGACTGTATCACAGGTGCACAGGCGTCGAGGTTGCGTCTAAACTTCCACAATGAAATCAATAGTCTTTTAAATGCATGTATTCTAACCCTCATTAAAACATCTGATTTCAGGTTTTAATTTCTATTTTTAAGTTCATGAATGGAGAAATATTAAACATTTGAATACAGTTATCCAGGGATTTTCATACCTCCCATGTTTTCCATGTATGAGACATTTTAGATATTTTGAAGTTTTGTAAGTAATATATAGTATGTGAGAGAGGTACACAGATGCCAAACCTCTGTCTGCAGAGACAACTTTTTCAGGAGATGGAAACAGAAACAGAACTTACTAAAAGGTTTCCAGGCCTGGAAGTCCAAAGAGTTGGGTTGAAATTCAACCTGCCTAGAACTGAAACCACTAGGTAATATTTAACAGCAAACTGTGGGCTTTAAATAACTTTTTACATGCTGACTGTAGAAAATGGAAACAACTCTGGGTGTCCGGGCAGGATACCTTAGGTCTTTCACAAATGGTAAATCACAAACCAAGTCAAACAGGGGACCAAGAATAAAAATACAATGCCACTGCCTCATTATGGAGGAAAGTGAGTTTTTCTCAAGCCTTTAATATCCTGGAATTAGGTTTATTTTAAGTCTTAGAAACACTCACCATAGGAATAGCATATTGTATAGGATTTATCTCCTACAAACTGAAGTATTTTTATATTACAAGGACATAAGTCATAGCTTTCTTTTTCAAAAATATATTTTTAAACTCATGTTCTAAATAAGTACATTTTGCTGAATATGAAAATAGCTATGAGCTATGATTATAAGGCTACTTTCTTATGTATAGCCTTCCTTTAACTCACCCTCCCTTATCACTCTGTCCCATTCATAAAGTCAAAATTTTACAGCTGTTGTAAATTTAATTATGCTGAAACAAATCTAACTACTTCCTTCTTGTTTCTCTCCTCTTCTATTAAATTCTATTTGTATTTAAATATATAGAAAATTAGAGTTGGAAGCAACCTTAAAAATATTTTTATAATGTTTTATCATCAAAAGTCCCTAAGTGCTACCAGAACAGATGAGGAATAGAGCAGGAGGAAAATCAAGTAAGTTGATCAAAAACAACTTTGATTTTTCTCCTTGCTTTGCTCACTGGTACTACACACTTGTCGGAGAGTTTATCCTCTACCTTGCTGAATCTTGTCTCAAAGCAGGGAAGCTCACCTCAGAACTACAGTCTGCTTCCATATTTTTACTGGGCCTCTTGACTCGCTGGTCACTGTCCGAAATCAAATATTCTCAATATTATAGGAGGCTAATCCTGCTAGAGAATATGCCTGCTGAAGCCCTCCTTACTGCCATCTATACGAAAGAGGCAGTATCTCCACCTTGGGCTCTTGGCTTCACATAAAACTTCCTCAGTGACCTGGCTTTTGTTTGTCTTAACGGTAGCCCCCTGGCCCTGGGATTCAGACTTATCCAAAGGAAGTGATGATGGAATGTTATGAACTGAATGCTTGACTGTCCCTAACATGCTGTGTCGAAGCCCTTGACCCCATGTGATGGTATTTCAAATTGGGCATTTGGGAGGTTATCGGGTTCAGCTGAGGTCATAAGAGTAGGACCCCATGATAGGATTAGTGCCCTTAAAAGAGAAGGAGAAGAGACCACAGTTCTCTCTCTCCCCTAAGTGAGTACACAGTAAGGGGCTTGTCTAAACCAGAAAAAGAATCCTCACCAGGGACTTGAATTGGCCAGCACCTTAATCTGGTACTTCCCAGCCTCCTGAACTGTGAAAAATAAATGTGTTCTTTAAGCCACTCAGTCTCTGGTATTCGGTTATAGCAGCCTGAACTGACTAAGACATGGAACAATTAGGCTTCCCTCCATGCCAGCCCAGAACATTTTTTTTTTTTTTTGTATTTTTCTGAAGCTAGAAACTGGGAGAGACAGTCAGACAGACTCCTGCATGCGCCCGACCGGGATCCACCCGGCACGCCCACCAGGGGGCGACGCTCTACCCACCAGGGGGGGATGCTCTGCCCCTCCGGGGTGTCGCTCTGCTGCGACCAGAGCCACTCTAGTGCCTCGGGCAGAGGCCAAGGAGCCATCCCCAGCGCCCGGGCCATCTTTGCTCCAATGGAGCCTCGGCTGCGGGAGGGGAAGAGAGACAGAGAGGAAGGAGAGGGGGAGGGGTGGAGAAGCAGATGGGCGCTTCTCCTGTGTGCCCTGGCCGGGAATCGAACCCAGGACTTCTGCATGCCAGGCTGACGCTCTACCACTGAGCCAACCGGCCGGGGCCTGCCCAGAACATTTTTTCTCACTCAGCTTGGGAACTCTGAATGTCTCTTTCAGCCAGTGCCTGGAGAGCTGAGGGATGACCTTTTTTCTCCCAAGGACTATTAGATGGGACCTGTGGTCTCTACCTGTTCAGCCCATCATTCTTCCTCACAGGTCCCCACTACAGTAACCATGGAGTTGTAAATCTGGCTGTGGGGATCATCACGGCTGCAGTACTTTCATTTCACAGCTGAAGAAATGGAATCTCAGAAGGTTCACAGTTTGCCCAAATTTATGTAGTCAGGATAGTAACAGACACAGGAATAGCACTGTCAGTCTCTGTTGCTCAGCTCTTTTTATGCTTGACCATTTTTATTGTATAAAATGTCAGGAAAAAGACTAAGATAAAATTTTAAAATTATACACGCATACATATGCCCCATTCTGTCTTCTAAGGTTTTGGAAACACTGATGTCACCATGTGTGCTTAATATTTTGCCACATGTTCTGATAGAACATGACAAATCAAAGCCATAATAGTAACCATAGCTTCTTGTTCTTCCAACTTAAACTGTCATCTCCGAAACCAAAAATCTCCCACATCCATTGAAACAAAAATCAGACAGGCTTATTATGCATTTGGGGAGAGAGAGATAAACAAGGCCAGTCATGCCTTAAGCAAAATACACCTACCCAATTTAGAAAAAAATAAATGCACCCCCATGTTTATGGCACCATTGTTCACAATAGCGAAGATCTGGAAACAACCCAAGTGTCCATCAGTGGACGAGTGGATTAAAAAGCTGTGGTACACAAATTCTGTGAGACTATTACCAAGGTGCTAACCTCAGATATCAAAGACTTAAAATTAAACAAAAGAGACAAAGTCATTTCTTTTTTTTTTTTTTATTAAAAAGTCATTTCTCTTGTGAAGAACCAAGGAAGCTTTCATGCAAGAGGTTTCACATTAGAATTTAGAAGGAGACAGTGGAGGACATGGGAAATGAAAGAAACCCTACGAGTAAAGATGTGCCTAAAGGTGGACAATCCAGGACTTTTCCAGTGAGCAGTGCCTGGGATAGTGCTGCAGAGGATCATGGAGAATGGACGGGGTGGTGGTTAAAACACTGGGAATGGAAATCTGAGCCAGTCAGATCAATGGAGGGCATATAATTGCATGCTAAGAAGTTTGTTTTAATTTAGTAGACAAGAGAGCCAAGAAAAATGATCCTTAGCAGAAAAATAATCAGGTCTTTGTTAATTAGAAAATTACAAAATAAAAATAAGTAATAACAACAATAAAAAATTTTCAAATATTCATCTTTCTATTCTTCATTCAGACATTCAGAACCCGAGTAATCTAGTTTATCTCCAGTTATCAGTGAAACCTTATCACCAGAGTTATCCTTTCATGGTGATTTGTTTAATCTTTTCAAAATCTGCTGATGCTTTCACTTGTTGGCTGCCAAGATTCTGGCTCCGGCTCCAGTCCTCACTTAACAGCTCCTTGGCTGCCCTTCTCCATTCATCCATCACATGCTTAAAGTCCATCCAAAATACTGCAGTACATCTCACTTTTTCCATTTCTTGTAGTGCTCATATTACATTGGCCTCTTGTACACCTGAAAATTAGATTCAAGTAATTTCTGGTTCTAAAGGTTCAAATACTTCATGCCTTTGTGCTTACAGAGGGCCCTTCAAGGCCCTAGGGACACCCTTCTTGCTGAGGCTGGATTTAGGGAGCTTGCACAGTCAAGGTTCAATTTAATCAAAAATAATAAGAACAAGAATGGTCCTGGACCTTCTGTGAAGTTGAGTTAAAGAACATCCAGAGAACAGGACAGCAAATCCTGGAGGGAAGGGGGAAGGCATTGGGGGAAGGTGGCAATGGGGAGGTGGCAAGGGGAACACAGGGGTGGGGGGGAGATATATTCGGTGGGACACTTGAATATATGTAAACACAATAAAGTAAAATCATAAAAAAAAAAAAAAAGAACATCAGAGTGTTTTTAAATCTGATTTATTATTCCTAAAACTGACCTCTATGGTATCTGCCTCTTGTCTCCCTAAATATTTTTCACTAATTTAAGTCACCTTGTTCAATTATTTATATTTTTATTAATTGATTGACTGATTTAGAGTGAGAGAAGAGAGAGAGAGAAAGAGACAGAAGAACATCGATCTGTGCCTAACCAGGGATTGAACCAGCAACCCCTGTGCTTCTGCACAAAGCTCTAGCCAACTAAACTACTTGGCCAAGGCCTTGTCCAATTACTTAGTGCTCTGATAGTAGTAGCTAAAAATTGCAAATACTTTAATTTCCTAGAACATTTATTTTGTTTCATGAAATGTGCAAATACCTATTTCCATAGAAAAATTCTTATTTCAATAAAGTCCTCTTGAAACTCACTGTTATCTCTCTCTCTGCCCTCCAACATCCTTCCCAATATTTCATTGCTAAGCACTTATCACAAATGTCTCCCTCAGCATTCAATAGTTTTAAAGGTCAGAAGTCATTCTTTATAGAAATACGCCCATTTTAGAAATGAAAATACTAAGATATAGGGAAGATATATTTTAGACTTGTTTGTGAAAGTATTTACAAACCTAGTACAGAAACTCAAACCTCCCAATCCTTAGTCTAATGAGAAAGTTTGAGCCCTGATTTATAAATTAGTTTCATTCAGTTTAGAAAATAATTTCAGTTCCTCCTTTTATAAAATGCCATAAATATAAATCAATCATTTTCTTCTGTAATTTTTTTTAATTTTTTTATTTTATTTTATTTTATTTATTTTTAGAGAGGAGAGAGACAGAGGAGAGAGAGACAGAGAGAGAGAAGGGGGGAGGAGCTGGAAGCATCAACTCCCATATGTGCCTTGACCAGGCAGGCCCAGGGTTTCGAACCGGCGACCTCGGCATTTCCAGGTCGACGCTTTATCCACTGCACCACCACAGGTCAGGCCTTCTTCTGTAATTTACTATTATTTTTACAATACTATTTTTAATACAATTATAAATTTTGCTTTAATTTCTGAACATAGAAATAACTCTCAAGAATATTGTTATATCTCTACATTAAAATCATCTCAGTCTTTTATTTTTATGAAAATGGTCTGGACTTTTGGTATTACCATCATTGATATAAATAATTGCATAAATAATCATGCACAAGAATAATAAAAAGATTTATTATTTATAAAGTAAGTTTGAGGTAACTGGTTTCATGGAACAAGGTCTGGCTTTGGAATTACGGGGACTAAAATTTGGCTATTTGCTATTTCTAGGGTGTAGGCAATTACTTGAAATATCTTCACATGAAATTTGAGCTACTCACTGCAGTGATGTTGTAAAATATAATATTATGAATGTGTTAGAAATTTCCTAGTTCAGAGATGGCTCATTATATGCTCAAAATATTAGTTTTCTTTCTCTTTCCCTTGGAATGGTCACTAGAAGACACCATTCTTTATCAATAAAGTATTCACGAATTAATGATGAAAGAATAAATCTATTGATTTCTTCCTTACTGCCAAAGCATCTTGGCAACTAAGGTCTAAAAGTGTTTTAAAGCTTACTATATTTTTCTCAGTCAACTAGTCCAACATTTAAGGGGATGCTTTCTTTCACTTTACTTCTACTTTACTTTCTTTTACTTTACTTAAAACCACAGGTCAGCCTGACCAGGTGGTGATGCAGTGGATAGAGCACTGGCCTGGGATGCAGAGGACCCAGGTACAAAACCCTGAGGTTGCGAGCTGGAGCTCAGGCTCATCCAGCTTGACCACAGGCTCTCCAGCTTGAGTGCGGGGTCGCTGACTTGAGCATGGGATCATAGACATGAGCCCAGAGTTGCTGGCTTGAGCCCAAGGGGTCATTTGCTCTGCTGGACCCCCCTGATCAAGGTAAATATGAGAAAGCAATCAATGAACAACTAAAGTGCCGCAACAAAGAACTGTTGTTGCTTTTCATCTCTTTTTCTTCCTGTCTGTCCCTGTCTGTTCACTCCTCCTCACAAAAACAAACAAACAAACAAAAAACCCACAGCTCAGGTTGTCTTTTTCATTAAGCCAAATGAAGCTGTTGCCTGATTATAAAACTAGCATGTACTTGAATAAACATTAATGGCTTCACTTTTTTTTTTTTTTTTTTTTTTTTTTTTTTTTTTTTTTGATTTTTTTTTTTTTTTTTTTTTTTTTTTTCTGAAGCTGGAAACAGGGAGAGACAGTCAGACAGACTCCCGCATGCGCCCGACCGGGATCCACCCGGCACGCCCACCAGGGGCGATGCTCTGCCCACCAGGGGGCGATGCTCTGCCCATCCTGGGCGTCGCCATGTTGCGACCAGAGCCACTCTAGCGCCTGGGGCAGAGGCCACAGAGCCATCCCCAGCGCCCGGGCCATCTTTGCTCCAATGGAGCCTTGGCTGCGGGAGGGGAAGAGAGAGACAGAGAGGGAAAGCGCGGCGGAGGGGTGGAGAAGCAAATGGGCGCTTCTCCTGTGTGCCCTGGCCGGGAATCGAACCCGGGTCCTCCGCACGCTAGGCCGACGCTCTACCGCTGAGCCAACCGGCCAGGGCGGCTTCACTTTTTTTAATGGAATGTTTTATGTAATGTTTCAAAACTGTTTCACAAACTCACCAAAAAGGATATAATATTAAATGAGGATTTAGTTTTAAACCTAAAGGAAAACATTAAGGTAACTTACTGAACAAAGACAAATTATAAAGGAAGTAAAAAAGGAGAAACACAAGAGAAAAAAAGAGTAGTCTAAGGAGCTCAAGAGAAAAGTGAAATGTCCAGAAGAAAAGTTAAATAATGAAATATTCATTAAATATTGAACTATTTAACTATCTCACAAAATTAAAGATTAATCAAAGTTCTAAATTCATTAATTTGAATGTACTTATTATTTCGTTCCAGGCTAATGCAACATGTCATTTGAAGAACTCAACATAAACTTGTAAAAGAAAACTGTGAACAAGAAGGATCTGTGCTGTGTGTGTGTGTGTGTGTGTGTGTGTGTGTGTGAGTGTGTTTAATTTTCTTAGATTTGGCAATATCCTGAGGTAAGTTTCAAACATCCAAGACCTTCTTTACCTCAAAATCACTAAATGCTATAGATGATTCAGAGGAGAGAGGAAAGTCTAAGATATTAAAAAAGGTATTTATTATACATGTTCTTTAAAAAATACAAACCTCTAATTTCTAATCAGATCTATTTTGAATATGAATTCTGAGTTAATTACTTATTATTTCAACACATTTTATCCCAATTCTATAAACTGTTTTCTTATGACAATAATTCCTCCTTATAGAAATGTGCCTGGCCCAAATGGGCATTATAGAAATGATATAGAATTATTGAGTAGAAGTTATACAGAAAAAGGTTAGGATTCAAAAAAATTAGAAAAAATAAATATCTAAGGGTTAAAGTTCTGTGTAATGAAATTAAGACATGTTATAGGCTGAATTTTGTCCTTCGAGAATCTAAATGTTGATGTTTTTACCCCCAGTATCTCAGAATGTGACTATTTTTAGAGATAGTGTCTTTAAAGAAGTAAAATTAGGTCATTATAGTGACCCCTAATCCAATATAACTAGTGTCCTTATAAGAAGAGATTAGGAGACAGACAAAAAGGGGAGACAATGTGCACTAAGAGAAGACAACCATCAACAACCACAACGAGAAGACTTAGAGAAAAAAAACAACCCTGCCAGTACCTTGATCTCAGACTTCTAGCCTCCAGAATAGAGAACAAACAAATTACTATTGTTGAAGTCACACTGTTGGTGGTAGTTTATATGGCAACCTTAGCAAAGTAATATGGCTTGATATCTATTTGCTGAGAATGTTTTATGAAATTAGAAAAATTAAAGAGTAAGATGCCTTAGTTCCCTTCTAACTCTGAGATGTTATGAGCTGTTAAAAAGAAACAGTGTCAGGGAGTAAAAGTTTGTTATATGCCTTTTAATGTCTATTTCATTTCTAATTTTCTGGAATCTTATTGACTTTCTTTCACACCCAATTTCTTCTATTTTCCAAAACTCTCCTACTTACTCTAATATTCTCTACTCCATATCTCCCTACTGTGCTCTACTCTTGGTCGGTTCCCATGATAAAATGTATACCATTATCAAAATAGATATATCTTAATTCTTATCTTCCATAGGGCCAATCTACAAACTATGTCCTATACTATCTATTATCTACATACTAATACTAACTAGACTACCAACTCTTTGAGACATAGGCCATTGAATTTATTTTGCTTTTCTTAGAGAACTGAATATGGTACTTAGCTCAAACTAGCTAGTCCATTTAATAATAATTAATAAACCAAAATTAATATGATGTGTCTGTAATGACTGCAGTATTATACTCTTCTTGGGAATCTTAAAACTCTGCAGGTGCTTAGGCCTAGCATATTCAGGATTTGTGACATTTAGTGTACCTGAAAGAAAGATGTTTAATGAATACTTCTGTTTTTTGTTTTTTTTTATAAACATGAAAACAGAGAATAGTAAAACTTAGAGAGAACTGAATAAGCTAGTATACATATTTTAATCCTGAGACCCATCACCCACTTTCCTGTATTCCAATGAGCTTTAAATGTTCTCTTCTGCTATTCCACATTTATCCCTGTAGTACTTTCTTTCTGCTTTCCTACCTTTTCTTACTTTGATCATTTTTTCCTGATCCAAAGAAATAAAGACTAGAGTAAAATTGAAAAATAAAAAAGAGATACCTCTTTTAATGCTACATTGGCTAATAGTTGCTCAAGCATTTAGGTAAGTTTTGCCGTAAGCACATTAAAAGCCTTTCTAGATACTTATATAATTATTTAGTTGAATTATATGTACTGAGTCTCAACTATGTGCAAATCAGACTCCTATTTTTAATCCATTATTATGAGCATGTATAATGACATAAAGACTGAATAAGGGAAGGCAAAATCCACTAGAGGAGCCATTACAAAACAAAACAAAACAAAAAATACAAACAGAAAAAAACAACAACCTTGATCTATTTCTTGAACAAACTTAGAAAAGGCTTTTGCCAGCCCTGGCCGGTTGGCTCAGCGGTAGAGCATTGGCCTGGCATGTGGGGGACCCGGGTTCGATTCCCGGCCAGGGCACATAGGAGAAGTGCCCATTTGCTTCTCCACCCCCCCTCCTTCCTCTCTGTCTCTCTCTTCCCCTCCCACAGCCAAGGCTCCATTGGAGCAAAGATGGCCCGGGCGCTGGGGATGGCTCCTTGGCCTCTGCCCCAGGCACTAGAGAGGCTCTGGTCGCGGCAGAGCGATGCCCTGGAGGGGCAGAGCATCGCCCCCTGGTGGGCAGAGCGTTGGCCCTGGTGGGCGTGCTGTGTGGATCCCAGTCGGGCGCATGCGGGAGTCTGTCTGACTGTCTCTCCCCGTTTCCAGCTTCAGAAAAATACAAACCCCCCCCCAAAAAAAAAGAAAAGGCTTTTGCCATGACTTTGGCTATATCACAAAGTAAAAAATGATTTATCCCTCTGTTCACCAATGTTTGGTCTTGAATGTAAAAAAATATTCCTATTTATAAATTAAGTCTCAAAATTATTACTTGTTTAGAAATTCTTGAAAATGTTGGATGTATTAAAGGAAAGGTGAAATCAAATGCGTGTTGGATTAAGCAACTTAAAATGTTTTCCAAGCATTTTTGGTTTTATAAAATCTAAATTTATTTTCTCGGAAAGAAAAAAGCATGAGACCATTTTCTAACCTCTTTCATTTAATTCATACTGCTTTTTAAGAACTACTTACTATATGGAAAGATCAAGGGTTTTTATTTTTGTTGTTTTTTCTTCTTACTCAAATTAATGTTTAACACAGAAAGAGAAATTTGAAAACCTAGTTGACATAGGCAACTCTTTTTTTTTTATTTATTTATTCATTTTAGAAAGGAGATAGAGAGACAGAGAGAGAGAGAGAGGAGAGAGACAGAGAAGGGGAGGGAGGAGCAGGAAGCATCAACTCCCATATGTGCCTTGACCAGGCAAGCCCAGGGTTTTGAACTGGCGACCTCAGCATTTCCAGGTCGACGCTTTATCCACTGCGCCACCACAGGTCAGGCCATAGGCAACTCTTAATGTAAATTTTAACTTGGTTTGAAATTCATGACATTGTTTTTGGAAAGAGAGTAAAGGTCTATATATTTTCCCAAAAAATTCCTTATCTCCTAACCAAAATGTAATTCTACGTAAAAGTGTCATTCAAATAAATACATCTTAAAAATGTAACATATAAAATGTACCATATGTTATTGCAAAAAAATACCATCTTCTTTCCTGATAGGTCAGTATTTTTATAATCAAAAGAGCACCAGTTTTGAGGGGAAAAAATGTTTCTTTACATACATAAATATTTTATACTTAAAAAACTAAAGTACAGATAGCAATACCAAAACTAGTTTTATGATAATTACAAACATTTTCTCTATACAGTTATGAGTGAATTATATATTCATAATTAATTTATTCATTCATAAAATATTTATTGGGAAAACTCTATGTATCAAGCCCATTCTGGGCTCTGGAACCATAGTGTTGACAAGTAAGACATTTTCTGCTCTTGTGGAGTTGACATTACAGTAGGAGGAAACAGGTTGTTAATTAGGTAATTTCAGAAGAAAATATAACAGGTAATGGAGTACATAATGATGGTGGGAGGGAGTACATTTAGATAAGGCAGTCCAAAAAGCTTTTATATAATAAGGATGTCACATCTGAGCTGAGATTTGAAGGGATCAGCCATGGAACAATTTGGAAGCAGAATTCCTGAAGAAAGGATTAAGTGTAGGAATGATCTTGGAGTACTCTTATAGTGGATTAAAGAAGATAATAAATCCTTCGACACTTTTCCATTGCTAAGTGACATTGACTATCCCTCTCTATGAATCTTTGCAGGCTTGTAACTGCTTTGACCAAAAAAGTAAGAAGTGAGGCTGTCCTGTTCTGGGCTAGCCTCTCAGAAAACTGACAGTTTCCACTAAGATTCCACTAGATATTAGAGCCCTTAGCAAGCATGTAACCTCTATTAACCTTCCTGCAGAGAACACAGGGAGAGTACCTGAAATGACAATTACAGGCAGATGAAAGAGGCCCAGCTAAACCCAGCATTTCTTGCTTACCCTCTGGGCCCCAGACAAGTGAAAGAAACTATTTTTGACACCTACTTCCCAGCAGTCAGTTGAATACACCATAAAAGCAAGAGCATCACCCAGCCAAGCTCTTCTGGAAGCTTGTGGGAAATAATAAGATGGTTGTTGTTTTAATTTTGGAGAAGTTTGTTATGCAATAAAGGGTAACATTTCCTAGAGCAGAAAAAGACCAGTATGGTAGGAGATGCTAAAGCAAGGAGATTGAGTTCTGGAATGAACCAGACATTTTATTCTGGGTACTCTGAGAGATAGGATCATAAGTAGGAAGAACAAATTTTGAGAAAGTACTGTAGCCATGTTATTCTCATTTAATTTTCACAACGCTTGGAGTTAATGATCTGTATTGTCTTTATTTTACTAAAGAGCATATTGAAGAACATGAAGGTTACATAATATTCCCAATGTTGCACACATAATTAAAGGTAAACTTATGATTGAAAGCCAGGCTGATTCCTAAGTGTTTGGCTTAATTCTTTAAACCAGGGTTCTCAAAGAGTGGTCTCTGGACCAAAAGGATCAGCCATCACCTGAAAATTCGTTATTAATGCAAATTCTTAGGTCCCAACCACACCTACCAAATCAGAAACTTTGAGGCTCAGAGCCATCACTCTGTGTTTGACAAATGCTCCCAGGGATTCTGATGAAAGGCCAAAAACACCCTCTGTGACACAGAAAAGAATGAGGACTTAAAATTGAACTCAGAAGGCACCTTTAAGAGCAAGAAATCAGCAAAGAAGAATAAAGAGGAGCAGTCAGTAGAGTAGAAGGGAGCAGAAAACTGTGGTATCATCCAAGACAAAACAAAGGTTAAACAAAGAGAGGTTAATCTATGGTGTCAAATGTTGCTCAACAATCAAGTAAAGGAGGGCTGAGCATGGTCATTGAATTTGTCAGGATAGATGGATACCATTGGTTACCTTGAAAATGAGTAATTTTGTGGATTGGTGCAGAAAGCCAGATTGGAATAAAATAAAGAATGAATTAAGAGAGAAGAAAGGGAAACAAAAGTGTAACTAATCTTTTTGAGAAGTAGTTCCTATCAACTGTAGAGATATGGAATGATGAAAGAATTTATAATAAATATTTTTTTTAGGTAAAAGATATGAAAGCCTTTTTATGTGCTATTAGAAGCCATATAATATAGGAAAAAAATGAAATGGAAAAAGAAAGACATGCTTGACTGGGCAGTGGTGCAGTGGATGGAACGTCAGACTGGGATGCGGAAGGACCCAGGTTCGAGACCCCAAGGTCGCCAGTTTGAGCGCAGGCTCATCTGGTTTGAGCAAAAGCTCAACAGCTTGGACCCAAGGTCGCTGACTCGGGTTACTCAGTCTGCTGAAGGCCCGCGGGGTCAAGGCACATATGAGAAAGCAATCAATGAACAACTAAGGTGTCGCCACGAAAAACTGATAATTGATGCTTCTCATCTCTCTCTGTTCCTGTCTGTCTGTTCCTATCTATCCCTCTCTCTGACTTTCTCTCTCTGTCTCTGTTAAAAAAAAAAAAAAGAAAGAAAGAAAGAAAGAATATGAAAGACACAATAACAACACTAGCAAAGTTCTTGAGTAAACAAGGGTAGAGTATTTGTCTTCAGGTAGGGTCACAAACTCCTTATCTTAGCGAGGGATGGAGCAAAGTATACTGGAAGAGATGAAGCTCAGTCTGAAGATGTGGTGGTAAGATGTGATGAGTCTTGTCAGTGTTTACAACATAATCAGTGATGTATCATCTGGGGTCATGTCAGAGTTTGAAGTGGTGTGAGGAAGAGAAGGTGTAAAATAACTTTCTTAGGCCCTGGCCGGTTGGCTCAGTGGTAGAGCGTCGGCCTTGCGTGCAGAAGTCCCGGGTTCGATTTCTGGCCAGGGCACACAGGAGAAGCGCCCATCTGCTTCTCCACCCCTCCCCCTCTCCTTCCTCTCTGTCTCTCTCTTCCCCTCCCGCAGCAGCGAGGCTCCATTGGAGCAAAGATGGCCCGGGAGCTGGGGATGGCTCCTTGGCCTCTGCCCCAGGCGCTACAGTGGCTCTGGTCGCGGCAGAGCGACACCCCAGAGGGGCAGAGCATCGCCCCTGGTGGGCGTGCCGGGTGGATCCCGGAGGGGCGCATGCGGGAGTCTGTCTCTCCCCGTTTCCAGCTTCGGAAAAAAAAAAATTAAAATAACTTTCTTCGAATGTGGGAATGGGAATTTAGAAAAGAATGGAGAACTTCTAGCCGGTGCAGGAGACCATCTGAGATTTTTGGTCATTAATTTAATATGAGATCCATTGACAAGAGTTATTTTCTCCAGCAAGTTGAGTTTAAGGATGGGTTTTTTTCTGTATTTATATAGTAAAAAGAGATAGGAGAAAGACTGTTTATAAGAAGGTGATTATAATAATGGACCCTGGAATCAAGGATTTCAATCTGAGTAAAGAGGAAGTTGAACTATAAATAGGATAGTATGTAGTAAAAAAGAGAGTCAAAGAGGGAGGGTTCCAGGAGGGGCTGAAAGATTATGGGCGTAGGAGAACTGGAGGAAGTAAGCTGGATGGATAGGAGGAAGTAGCTAGAGACTCAGATTCCTGAAACAGATTTTTGAGTTTACAGAGTCATTACTGATTCAGAGTCACAGAAAAGACCATAGGAGTAGGTGGCTGAGCTGGTTGGAGAAAACACATCACTGGAGTGAAGGAAGTCAGATATAAAGAGACCAAGATACCAGATAAACCATAAACGAGGTAGCCAACTGCAAGAATGATGACATGAGTAGGGATAAAAAGAGCATCAATGAAGAAGGTACTAAAATGTGTGTCTGTGTGAGTGTGTGTGTGTTTATGTGTAAAAACATGTTATCTCTTCTTCCCTAATATAAAGTTCTTAAAGGTAAGGTCCATGTCTGTTTAATTTTAGCCTTGCCTATTGGGATATGTATACATTGTTACAATATATTTAGGATATAATAATCTAATGTGATCTGAATAAATAAATAAATTGCAGACAGTTTAAGAAAACTAATTGGCAGAGCAAAAAGGTTTTAAGGTAAATAATGTTTATTTAAAACATGACAGGCATAAGAAACTACTAATTTCCTACATATATAATTCTTACATCAGTCTTGGAGGAACATGACACTGTAATTTGTTTCATTTGCTCTGCCTATGACTATGCTCAACATTCACTTCACATAGCTACAAAGAGCAAAATGTTAAAAAAAAAAAAAACACCTGCTTTTAAGGATTGCTATAGTTCTCAAACTTCCAATAAGATCAAGTTCTCATAAGTATAGTTATTTTTAGGATAGCCATGTATGCCAGGTTTCCGGATTTATGTTTAGTATGCTGAAGCCCTATCTGATTAAGTATTTGTCCTGCATTTAAAGATAATTAATGGAATGTTATCAACGATTACATTAAAATAAGTTTAATGTGTTTGATGGTACTCTGCTTGGTAGTTATAACTTAGGCCAGTGTCTATCTTATCTAGTTGGGTGTAAAACTTACATGAAATACATAATGATCTTCAACACTTTCAGAATCTAGCATCTTTGTTTTCTCAAACTTTTCTTTTTCCTTTTTTGAATTGAATTTATTGGTGTGACACTGGTTAAGAAAATTATAGAGGTTTCAGGGGTACAATTCTATAACATCATCTATACCCTGTATTGTGTGTTCACCTCCCTCCCTCAAGTCAGGTTTCTGTCCATCACCATTTATTTCCCTTATTGCCTCCTCCACCCCCTGACTGCTGGCAATCACCATACTATTGTCCGTGTTCATGAGATTTTTGTCCATTTTTGTTCAACCCTTCCACTCTTCTCACTCTGCCCCTCAACCACAGCAGCTGTCAGCCTGCTCTCTGTCTATGACTCTGTCTCTATTTTGCTTATTAGCACATATTGGTGTAGCCACTGTGTAAAGCAGTATGGAATTACTTCAAAAACTTAAAAATGGAATTGCCTATGACCCAGCAATTCCACTTCTTGGAATTTATTCAAAAGAATATATGCATCCCTATGTTCACTGTAGTGTAATTTACAACGGCCAAGATTTGAAAGCAGGCCAAGTGCCCATAATAGATGAGTGGATAAAGAAGAGGTGGCACATATACACAATGGAATACCACTCAGCCATAACAAATGGTGACAGACTGTTATTTACAACAACATGGATGGACCTTGAGAACATTATACTGAGTGAAATAAGTAAATCAGAAAAAGCTAAGAGCTATATGCTTTCACACATAGGTGGAATATAAAAGTGGAACTCATGGACATAGATAAAATTGAAGTGGTTACCGGGGGAGGGATTTGGGGAGGTGGGAGTTGCGACAGGAGGAGTAAAGAAGGACAAACGTATGGTGATGGAAGATGATTTGACTACTGGTGATGGACACACAACACAATCAGCGGTTCAAATGCTATAGAAATGTTTACCTGAAACCTAAGTACTACTCTTATTGATCAATATCACCCAATTAAATTTAATTTTTTAAATAAAAAAACATTTTTTAATTAAAAAAAAGAAGGAAACTTCACCTTTTGTGACAGCATGGATGGACCCAGAGAGAACTATGCTAAGGAAGATAAGCCAGTCCAAGAAAGACAAGTACTATATAATTTTACTCATATGTGGAATCTAATGAACAAAATGAACTCTGATCTACTTTCTGATGTGAGAAACTAATACCTTGTTTTCCAGGACAGCTTACAGGTACTTACTGATAAAACACTACGATACTGGGCAGCATGAATTCCTTAGGCCACCAGTTGGTAGGGTTAGTGAAAAATATATAAGGTAATCAGAGAGTAGATATACACAAAATATATGCCAGAAATAGAGGCAAGGCTCTGCAATAGGACACAGAATAATATTAATGCTTTGCTGTTCTATTCTTCACATATTATATGATACAAATCTTTTTAAGACAATTTATTTATTTTTGTTTATAATACTTTTTATATTTTAACAAACTTTTTCAACAAGAGTGAGGTCAGCCAAAGAAAAGTACATATTAAAATGACAATTTAGTATACAGTTTCTATTTCTAATGAAAGCTCATGATAAACGTGTAACATAAGTAAAACATTTGCTGACAGTTACTATCTACCATAAAGTCCATAATACCATCACCTATGCAAACCAAAGGATATAAATACACTGAAGAAACATAGATACCTTTTTTTAAAAAAAAATGTTAGTTGTTGTTGTTTTTAAGATAAATGTGCCAGAAGATAATTTAATCTATGTAGTTCTAGAAGTATTTTTCTGGATTATTTTTTCATTCAGCTCAATGAACTATACTCTTCTAAATTAATTAATTTTAGGCATTTTATGCATCTTAGATTCCCAGTTGGTTTTTCCATTGTTTTTATATACAGAAAACTAAGATAACTTCTGTTAATGTCTCAACTCTGTTATCAGTGAGCAGAGGGATCAACCTTCTCAGACAGATCAATAATGAAAGCATTAAAAAAGAATCGGTGTCATTATGAAGTGAAAGCAATGCATTTTGAAATTTATTCTATTGAAGGTAAACTATCTGACATTATTATGATTATAAATGCTGTTATAAATTAATTTTTCAAAAGGTTAACACAAAAGATAAAATATTTGTTTTTTTGTAGTGATGCAAATGATAATTTTGTGGAAGCACAGCACACTGTTATCAATATTATTCTTTCACTAAGAAACAAAAACAGCAGAAATAAGATTTTATCAATGAAATAGAAATTTTAGTTGTCAAGATTTACATTTCCATATATTTTCACAGAGCATCTTATACATCAAAAGTCTGTTACAAAGAAGATTTTGAATACACAAATTTTCTTCTGCAGTATGGTGAAAAGGACTATCACTCTCTGTTGTCATCAGACAGAATTTTTAAATGTTTGGAAATTTGAAGAATTACTCTATAAGTCATTATATCCTACAATCCAAATAAAACATTTTGTAATGAGTCCTATATAGTTCTATTGTACTGTGTTCAAAATTAGTTTGAAACTTTTAATCCAATTATTCAACAAATGGATTTAAATGTTTTAAAAACTAAATGCTTTAAATGCTTTTAGTGAGTTGCATTTATTAAAAAGCAAGCTTGCAATTGGGAACACATCAAAATTTATCCCTACAAAAGCACAGGAGGAGCTGAATCAATTAAATGATAACTCAAAAGTACACAAATTTTAATTTTGAAATTTTATAACTTCTCTTTGAAGTGTTTTGACATGAGAGAAATCCTTTAATATAGTTCTTATCAATTGGATACATGTATAGTCTTATAATTTTTCACCACTTAAATTTGGCAAAAGTCAAAAGAATTATAAATAAAGATATTTACTTAGATTTTTTTCTTATAAAAATATTTGAAGTACTTGAATAAAAGTTTGAAATAAAAAATACTATATGTGAAAATCTTTGGATTTAAATATTTACACATTTCAATTTAAAAACATTAAAAAGAAAATTCTATTTGGTAAGAATTTACTGTGAACTTTCCCTATTTAAGGTAATTTAATATTATAGAGAAAATATTTTCTAATTTAAGGTTATATAGAGAAAAATTGAATGTAAAAAAAAACTTTTCAGATTTATTAACCACAAAATGTAATTCTGAGTAGGATTTTATGCAATTTCATAAAAAATACAATCTCAGTGCAATAAAAAATGTATTCATTAGAAAAATACCAGTGACATGGTTTTAGAGATAAATACAGACTTAAAAACTGATTAAAGTTTTTAAATATGAGATAAGAATAACTCTTCTACTTTTGCTATTTTTAGAATTAAGATAATCAATATGAAGAATTATTTTGCATTTCTTTTATATATAAAATATTTTTAAAATTGTTTGTTTGAATGTAGTTTTTGAAAGAAACTGTTTTATAGGTTTACCAGTATACTAAAAACAATCAGTCAGTCAATGAACATATGTATATCCCAAAAGATTACATATTTTTAATTATTTTGGCATTGTTCTCAAAAAGGCTCTGGTTTATAATAAATTTTGTGATTGCCATAGTCATATTTTTTTAAGAATTATGAACCTATGCACTCTCATTGATCAATGTCACCCTGTTAAAGTTAATTTTCTAAATAAAATTTTAAAAATTAAAAAAATAAAGAAAAAATAAACAATTATTCTGTTACTCCATTGTACTCACCATAAACTCATAAGCAATGGATTTGAAATACAAATATGATTTCATCTTCTATAAATCAATTCAAACAAATGCCTACTATAGATGTTTTATACTGGTGTCTCGAAAATTTTATAACTGAAAGAGATAGGAAAGATCACGTCGTCAAAACTCCACTTTTTACTGCTGAGAAAGCCAAAATCTAAGAAGTCAAATGTTTGATCTAAGTGCATACTGCTGAGTAGTAGCAAAGATGGGCCTAGAATCCACCCTCCACCTACAGTTTATGTTCTTTTTAGTTCACCATGCTTCAGGAGCAAGCTTCCTACTCAAGTAGTCCTATGAAATGATGGTAATTTTCAACTAGCATGAGTTATGTGTTGTTATTAGATGCACGCTGATTTTTTGTGTGTGTGTGTGTGTGGCAGAGACAGAGAGAGTCAGAGAGAGGGACAGATAGGGACAGACAGACAGGAAGGCAGAGAGATGAGAAACATCAATTCTTCATTGCGGCTCCTTAGTTGTTCATTGATTGCTTTCTCATATGTCCCTTGACCATGGGCCTTCAGCAGACCGAGTGACCCCTTGTTTGAGACAGCGACCCTGGGTTCAAGCTGGTGAACTTTGCTCAAACCAGATGAGCCCGTACTCAAGCTGGTGGGTGACCTCGGGTCTCAAACCTGAGTTCTCCGCATCCCAGTTCGACTCTTTATCCACTGTGCCACTGCGTGGTCAGGTAGATGCACACTGATTTTAATTTGTGAATTTATAAGTCAAAATTATGTTTCCACCAAATTATTTTTTCCAGAGAATTTTCCCATGTATTGTTCTAATAAAAACAACTGAATATTTTTTAATTGATGTAGTCTGCTAGATTTATTTTTCTTATTTATTTATTTATTTTGGTTTGGATCATTCTGAGTGTTTTTCATAACCTTACAATGAAATGAAAACAATAATTTAAAGTCTAGATATTCAATTTGCGGTTTAAATGCTGACAGTAAGCAATGAACAGATCTTATTTTTCTGAGGACTACTATTATGATGCAATTTCCTTTTACAGGGCTTTAAAAAATGACCAACTCAAGCTTTTATTGATTTATAGAAGATGAAATCATATTTGTATTTCAAGAGAAAAAATAAGCACCAAGTTAAAAAACAAGTCTGCAGTTGCATTACATTCTCAATAGTTATGAGTGGGCATTCTAAAATCAATACACTCTTATCTCCTGCTAGAAAAATAGACTGGAGATATAAGTTTCTGTCCCAGGTTATTTAAAAAAAATAAACATTCTAGGAAGCTTTGTGCGTTTGTGGGTAGATACTGACACTTTCTGGAGATTCTTTCACTAACTGACACTTTTCACTTTGATTAGAAAAAGTACAATATAATTTTTTAAAAATAAAAGGCTTCCTTCATATTATATGTTTACAACAATTTGTGTGTGTGTGTGTGTGTGTTTATAACAATTATTATGAGTACTGTATTACTCTTAGGAAAGGATTCAGAGAAAGTGTCAAACAAAAAGATTTTCCCCACAATGTATGAAACAAAATCTCTAATTAGAAGATAAATTTTAGAAAACATTATTTATGATATAATTCCTGTACTCTCTTCCTTTAGGATTTTCAGAGCTATTCTGAGGTCATTACAGGGAATAGAGAGCATAATAAACAGTCATTTTCTTTCCTTCATTATTTCACTTCTAGATTGTTGACAATTTAAGCAGAAGACTCTCCATGAACACCTGCCCCTCCCCCCCAGGATTTGAGCCCCCTTGTTTCAGTCTGAGCTAGAGGTCAGAGTATATAGCACACACTAACACCCTTCCCACTCAGGGAGGCTACTGGGCAGATTCCTCATGATACAGGAACCCCATACACCTTCATCATCGTCATGCACATACAAAATCCTCTCTATGCTTCTAAAAAGAGAATATTATCTGGCACAGTATGTTTTCCCGTGGAAAGCATAATTTCCCAAATTCAAATAGTAAGATGTCAGCTCCAAGTGAATACAAAAAAAAAAAAAGAAAAGGTTTGCTAAGGGAAGAGTAGTTTTTTGTTGTTATTTTTTTTAGGGGACATTGTTAAAAATTTGTGCAAATCACATTAGGATCCACCTAAATAAAGTGAAATCAAATTAAAATACTGAAGTTATAGTGATCATTTTCCAACATTTTATGGCTCTGCCTATTTGAAAGACACTGGTCAACAATACACCATTCAATGAAAATGTTTATCTCAATTTACCTTTGTCTTTATGGTACTACTCTGTCTGGCAAAGATGAACTGTCTCCCATACCTTCTCACTGGACCAATGAAACATGCAACAAAGTCCTAGCTTGTATGAGACTGTGAGGACACTGAATCAATTACATTTCCCACATATCTTAATATACTAGAATAGTATATTTTTACGCTGATGTTAGGATACCCCAATATAATTCTAAAGCATAATTTTTTTTTAATTTTGGATTAAAATGAAAATATAGAGAAACCCATGCTGGAATAAAACGCAGTGGATAGAACATTGACCTGGGATGCTGAGGTCCCAGGTTCAAAACCCTGAGGTCTCCCCACTTAAGCACAGGCTCACCAGCTTGAGCATGGGGTTGCCAGCTTGAGTAAGGGATCATCAACATGATCCCATGGTCTCTGGCTTGAGCCTACAGGTCACTGGCTTGAGGCCCCAAATCACTGGCTTTAGCAAGGGGTTACTGGCTCAGCTGGAGACTCCAGTCAAGGCACATATGAGAAGAAATCAATGAACAACTAAAGTGCCACAACTATGAGTTGATGCTTCTCATTTTTCTCCCTTCCTGTCTCTGTCTCTCTATCTCTTACTCACTGAAACAAACAAACAAAACCAGTACTACTAAAAAAAGTGTGATTAATCAGAATTGCCAAACATCCCACTTTGCATAAATGCCCACTGCACTGGGAATAAAATCCAAATGATCTTCCATGGCCCATACGCCACCTGACCTGTTTCCAACAATCTCTGCAACTTTCTCTCCTGCCTCTTTTCTCCCCGCACCACATATCAGCCGCATTGTCTTTATGTTTCCTGGAAAGCCAACTTTGTCTCTGCCCTGGAGTCTCGGCCATTTCTCCTTAGTCTCTCTAGAATGCTGACCCAATGTCCTCCATCACTAATACATTCTTGTCTTTCAGCTCTAAATACAATACTCATTTCATTATTGACTACTCATTTCAAGTTAAACACAACATTCTTATAACTCTCTATTAGATTATGCCATTGTATATCTCTCACAGTCTTAATTATATCTGAAATCACCTTTCATTTATTATTGCAAATGTATTTTGCTTCTTTATTTCCTTGGTCTGTAAATTGGGGTATTATCAGGCATCCCCAAACTATGGCCTGTGAGCCACACGTGGCCCCCTGAGGCCATTTATCTGTCACCCCCCTTGCCACACTTCCAGAAGGGGCACCTCTTTCATTGGTGGTCAGTGAAAGGAAAACTGTATGTGGTGGTCTCCAACGGTCTGAGGGACAGTGAACTGGCCCCTGGGGTAAAATGTTTGGGGACCCCTGAATTATATCTTATTCCCCACTGTTTCCCTAGCTCTTAGAAGACTGCCTGGAATATAGTAAAGCTCATCAAATATTTGCTGCAAAAAATAAACAAACTAGTCATACCACTTAAATGCAAAACTGACTCTGAGAGGAGATTAAATATAATCACATCTGAATGGCAGCATAAATTGCTATTAAAATTTTTTTTTTAATTTTTAAATTTTATTTAGAAAATTAACTTTAATAGGTTGACATTGGTCAATAAGAGTACATAGGTTTCAGGTAAACATTTCTATAGCATTTGAACTGTTGATTGTTATATACCCATCACCCAAAGTCAAATCATTTTCTGTCACCTTATATTTGTCCCTTTTTACACCCTTCCCCCACCACCTCCCTCATCTTCCTCCCTTACATCATCCCCTTCCTCTGGTAACCACTTCACTTTTATCTATGTCCATGAGTCTCAGTTTTATATTCCACCTATATATGAAATCATATAGTTCTTAGCTTTTTCTGATTTACTTATTTCACTCAGTATAATGTTCTCAAGGTCCATCCATGTTGTCATAAATATCAATATGTCATAATTTCTCATGGCTGAGTGGTATTCCTTTGTATATATGTACCACATCTTCTTTATTCAATCCTCTATTAAGGGATACTTGGGTTGTTCTCTTGTCTTGGCCACTGTGAATAATGCTGTGATGAACATGGGGGTACATGTGTCTTTACATATCAAAGTTTTTGAGTTTTTGGGATAGATACCCAGTAGAGGAATTGCTGCGTCATATGGTAGTTCTATTCTTAATTTTTTGAGGAACCACCATATTTTTTTTCATAATGGTTGTACTAATTTGCATTCCTTCCATTAGTGAATGAGGGTTCCTTTTTCTGCACAGCTTCTCCAACACTTGTTATTACCTGTCTTGTTGATAGTAGGTGATCTAACAGGTGTGAGATGGTATCTTTTAGTTCTGATTTGTATTTCTCCAATAGCTGGTGAAGATGAGCATCTTCTCATATATCTGTTGGCCATTTGTATCTCCTCTTGGGAGAAGTGTCTGTTCAGGTCCTCTCCCCATTTTTTTTTCCTTTGTATCTTTCCTAAACCAGAAGCAGGAAGGCAGTCAGACAGACTCCCGCATGTGCCCAACCAGGATCCAGCAGGCATGCCCATCAGGGGACGACAATCTGCACATCTGGGGCATTGCTCTACTGCAACCAGAGCCACTCTAGCACCTGAGGCAGAGGCCATGGAGCCGTCCCCAGCGCCCAGGCCAACCCTGCTCCAATGGAGCCTTGGCTGTGAGAAGGGAAGAGAGAGACAGAGAGGAAGGAGAGGGGGAGGGGTGGAGAAGCAGATGGGTGCTTCTCCTGTGTGCCCTGGCCGGGAATCAAACCAGAGACTTCTACAAGCTGGGCCGCCGCTCTACCCCTGAGCCAACTGGCCAGGACTCTCTCCCCATTTTTTAATTGGCTTGTTTGCTTATTTGTTGCTGAGTTTTGTGAGTTCTCTATATATTTTGAATATTAACCCCTAATGGGAGCTGTTGTTTGCAAATATGATATCCCATTTAGTTGGGTGTTTGTTTTGTTGTCAGTTTCTTTTGCTATGCAAAAGCTATTGAAAAATCTTTAAAAAATCCTTTTATCTGCTTTGCGTATATAATGTGTAAAACATATTTGTTTAGTATTTTTGGATTTTATTTCCATCAAACTTTCAGTGCCAGCCAGACTTGCCATGAAGCTTTGAAAGAACTTCTGAGGACAGAAAGAATAGTACAGGCTGCTTGAAAGTGATGGAAACATGGCTGTTTGAATCATCTGTAAGCATCTGTATGATCAAGTGTAGGAGAGTGAAGCTGTGGAAAATGCTGGTAACTGTTGAAACACTGCAGTAAATTGACCTAAGTAATGGCAAAATCCTAATCTCCACTGTTGTCAAAGGAGCAAAGGGAACTATAACTATGATAATAAGAGGAAAAATAAAAATGAGCAATTTAATCTTTTATATACACTTAAATCTATGTCTCCAGTTGGATCTCTGACCTGCTTTTCAACCCATGTCTGAAGATACCTAAAGAACATCCTAAGATACCTTGGAGCCACTCAGGTTTCAGCATGCCTGCAGTTAGATTTATTTTTCTCCTCCTCAAAATGATTCTCTTTACAGACCAGAAAGTGTGCAATCATATTCCATGGTTTCCTCTCACTGTACCACACCTCCTTTTTTTTTTTAAGTGAGAGGAGGGGAAATAGCAAGACAGACTCCAGAATGTGCCCTGACTGGGATCCAAACCTCTGTCTGGGGCCAATGCTTGAATTAACTGAGCTATTTTTAGCATCTGAGGCTGACACTTAAACCAACTGAGCTATCCTCAGCACCCAGATGGAGACTCAAACCATTTGAGCCACTGGCTGTTGGAGGAGAAGAGGAAAAGAAGGGGGAGAGGGAGGGGAAGAGATGCAGATGGTCATTTTGCTTGTGTGCCCTGACTGGGATCAAACCCAGGACATCCACATGCTGGGCTGATGCTCTATCCACTAAGCCAATCGGCCATGGCCTATACCACATTTTCTCATATGTACCAAATCCCACCCAGCCTACTCCTTAAATGTCTGTTGGCTCTAATTCGTTCTTTGTTTTTCATTTTTTAAAACTGACTTTAGAGAGAGAGGAAGAGAGAAAGGAGAGAAAGAGAGAGAGAAATGTACTTTTCACTTATTTATGCATTCATTGGTTGATTCTTGTATGTGTCCTACTAGGGATTGAACCCGCAACCTTGTCATATCAGGATGATGCTCTAATCAGCTGAGCTACCTGGCCAAGGTACTTGGCTCTAGTTCTTATCTCTGTTTCAGGGTCCACACCTGGCCTAGGTTTCTGTCATTTCACATCAAGGCTGTATGTTTATTCTACTGAGGTGAACTGATTGCCCCAAAGCTGAGCTCTAAATCCCAACTGTGGTTTGGAATATGACTTTGCCTGTTGAATTGTATCTTCATTTTAATTATTTCAGAATTATTCCTCTGTGGCAATGGCTTCAGGGAAGTTATATGATAGGAAGGAAGGGCAACAGGACTTGTTCTGAGGTTTCATATGTATAGCATTTTAAAACAAAGTCAGGGGAAAATAGCCATTACCTATAAATCAAAGAGAAAGTTGAAGGAATGATGGCAATTATGGGAGTGATAGGAGCTAAAAATGACCAAAGTCAATCCTCGTTTGCCACTGATATTTCTGACACAATATGCTCTATTTCTATACATACTGACCATGGTTTCTTATTTGTGTAATGGAAAGCACGGTATGCTGACAGCATAAAGGTCTTTGATTACAAAATTAGCATAAAAACCAAATTTCCTAACTCTAAATTTCAAGTTCTCGTCACTATATTACATTATCTCATTCAATTGTAAAGATGAAGAGACATGATGACATGTTATCTATGTATTGTTTCTAAAATAAAGCTAATGTGGTTATTAATCCATCTAGAGTATGACTAAGTCATAATTTTAAAAGTAATTGTTTTAATTCATAAATACTGCCCAAGAAAAAGCCATTTTTAGTAAATTTCATAATAGGTGAAAAAAAAATACTGCAAATTTACTAAAAAACAGTTCTTATTTAATTTGTTGAGGAATCTTGATATTTGAAGTAAACCTTAAGAGTCAAATTTAAACTTACTATTAAATTCCTCAGTAACCAAAACTTTGAACCTCAATGAACGCATACATTTTAAAGGAAAATACAAGAGGTTGTTAATAGTATAATTAAATCATTCTTAACAATGGTCCTTGTGATACACTACCTCAGCTGGCAAGAACAGAGCTGACCGGGCTGACATTCAAGCTCACCGCATGTGGGATAGTTAGTTCCAGTTTGCTTCATGGCCACAAATTACATATCTAAACCTTGTCTACCAATTAAAGTGCATGACTTTGGTTTTTAAGATGACCAAATCAAAGAATGTAGCTGTCTTGTGACATTACTACTGGAAAAACACATGTTGAATCAATATTGATATATAAATGAAGACAACATTTTAACATACTATGTGAATTTACACTTGGTGCATATTAATTTTTATAAAGACAAAAGATTAACATGTTTTTCAGGGTCCCATATCATGTATATACTAAAACTCTTTGGCGCTAGTGATGTATCTTGGTTGGTTAGAGCATCATTATCATACACCAAGGTTGAGGGTTTAATCCAAGGTTGGGGCACATATAAGAATCAACCAATAAATGCATAATTAAGTGGAACAACAAACCAATATTTCTCTCCCTCTTTCTCTCTACCCCTTCTTACTCTCTCTCTAAAATCCATCAGCCAATCAATCAATAAAATAAAAATAAAACTCTTCATTTTGCACTTCCCTAATACACTTCATTCTTCATTTCCAGTCATACTTATGTGTAGATTGATTTCTGTCAATGAAGCTAAACAGAGAATAGGATAGTGTGTGCATTTTTAAAATGTTGCCTCTTGGCAGCCTTCCTTCAGAACTATTTTCTGGAAACACATTGTATCTGAAAAGCAGAAACGATCTGTACTCAAAGGAAAGGTTTATACAGTATCAAAAAAAGATCAATAGCTAAGGGAAAAAAATGAAAAGATGTGTTTTCTAGCTGCATAACTAGACAGTTTCCCTCCAAACTTTAACCTTCTCTGGCACACTGAAAGAACAAGAGAAAGGGAACAAAAATGGGGTTTGCTGAACCCCCACAAGCATATTCCATTATGCCACTTAATCTTCTCTTGGTGATTCTCAGTTTAATTTTTCCTTAGTTGGTCTTCCAGTCAAAAATCACTGTAAGTCACTAATATTGCCATAAATACATCATATCTTAGTTGCTGGTAACTCTAAAGATTGCCTGTCTAGTGGCCCTTAGGGTATTCTTTCCAGGAATTCTAAGCCTACCCTACTCTTATGCTGTGAGTCTGTCACTATAGTAACAAATTTTTCCAACACCACAGTTTCTGTTCCTATAAAATTTTAAAGCATAGTAATTGACCACAGACTTGACACATCTGCATGTGTGTCCAAACAAACTTTCATATAAATTTATATATAAATGTTTACTTAATATGAAGGACAAGTATGAGAAAAGATGTGGTATATAGGAAAGAACACTGGGCTGGTATTCTAGAAGGCCCTTACCCAGCATGGACAAGATGAGCTGACCCAGTGTTAACAGTCCTGTGCCTGTCGTCCTGAGGCATAGATTTTAGGAGAACTTCATGGGCTTTGACTGCTCTCTACTGGAAAGAAAATAGATTAGGCATTCTGAAATGTGTAAGTACTTTGGGAAGGAGTAAATACATTGTTTTTTATTTTGTTTCTCTCCTCATTTTAGGAAGATAAAAATTCCATGTCATTATTCTACTTCTTTATATACAAGGTGATTAGAAGTTACTATCCACGTCCTGAATTTCTAGGTATTTCAAGATGATAGATGCACAATAATATATACATTTCTAGCTTTACTTAAAAATTTGCTTCCTGTTATATTTATTGCCAAGTCACTTTCAGCAAATGGTATTAGTATCATAATGTCTTTCCATATACACAATACTTAATTTTCAATGAACAATTAGGTTATGCTGGTGTTGTTAAAGGGAAGTTTCCTATATTTCCACCACACACACATATGCACACCCACCCACCCACCCCCCCACACACACACATCCATGGGATTGTAACAATGCTTTGATCTTTTTGGTTTTTACAATAAAAATGCGAGTTATTTTTTATCCTTTCAATTAAAGCCTACGCTGATCTGTCAGTGCCTCATTACACAAAACATATTGGTAAAAAAAAAACCAAACACACGCAAAACTGACTGCTTTTAAGTTTAAAACAAAAAGACCAACCAGACTTCAATTTTGAAACTAAGAATTTAGACATTTCAGCTTTAGAAATGAAGCATGATGCTCTGAGACACTAATACCATAAAAACAGGGAAGTCAGGCTGTTTTCCTGGGCCAGAGGCCTGTTTGCTGGCAGCTCCGATGCCATCACTGCATTAGGAAAAGGTATTTCTTTATATATCACCTTCTGAGAGGCATCATATGAGTAAGGTGTAAAGCCAACTCTGAAAGAAAGAAATTTTGGTGCTATGAAGAATTATCAACTGGCAAAAAGAAATATAAAAGCACATAACAAAAACATAATGCAAAATGAAAATTAACACTTAGAGCCCGACCTGAGATGGAGCAGTGGATAAAGCATTGACCTGGAACACTGAGGTCACACGTTCAAAACCCTAGGCTTGCCTGGTCAAAGCACATATGGGAGTTG
Source organism: Saccopteryx leptura (assembly GCF_036850995.1). Lineage (NCBI taxonomy): Eukaryota > Metazoa > Chordata > Mammalia > Chiroptera > Emballonuridae > Saccopteryx > Saccopteryx leptura. The sequence continues at coordinate 350,479,727 of NC_089503.1, forward strand.
ATGCTTCCTGATACTACCCCTCCTTCCACTCTCTCTCTCCTTCTTCTCTCTCTCCCTCTTCTCTCTAAAATGAATAAGTAAAAATCTTAATAAAAAGTTAACACTTAGAGCTTTCTTGAAAATAATACATAAAATGGGCCTTCTCTAGACATTTCTAAGTCTTTAAATTTTGCTATATGTAGTCCTGCCGTATCTCAAGTTTTTCTAGGTACCTCCTTTCAGAATGGGTTTCTCCTATGACTTTTTCAAAAGATTGGACTATTTTTCACTTATCTGGATTTTCATTAGGGCGCTTGCCTGAGATGCAAAATTCCAAAGTTGCCAAAGGGACAATTTGTAACACTGATGTAGTGGTTGAGAAAATAATGATTCTAATGACTTTTGAAAATCAAGGGATTTCCTATATTTTGCATTTTTTCTTTCTTTTTTTAGGTGAGAGGAAGGGAGATAATGAGGCAGAGTACCACATGCACCCCAACCAGAATCGACTCGGCAACCCCATGTGGGTCCAGTTGCTTGAGTACGAAGATATTTTTAGTCCCTGAGACTGATGGCTTCAGCGAAGCTATCCTCAGCGCCTGAGGCCACACTCAAATCAATCGAGCCACTGGCTGCAGGAGGGGAAGAGGGAGAGAAGGGGTGATGGAGGTGAAGAGAAGCAAGTGGTCACTTCTCCTGTGTGCCCTGACTGGTAATTGAACTAGGAATGTTCATATGCTGGGCCAACCCTCTCTCCACTGAGCCACCAGCCAGGACCACTTTGCTTTTGATATAATAGAAAGAGGAACTAAGTCATCAGCTAATCGATTTTTCTCATATAGTTCAGAAAACATTTGAAGGATTAAATGACATTACTATAACAAAATTTCCATTCTCATATATTATTTTCTTATTTTAATAAGACTTATGAATAAGAAATATTAGAATTGATTAAATAATAAATGCTGAGTCATCTTAGCAATAAGTAACTTTCCTCCATGGACATAGAAACTATTTGTGAAAGAAGCTAGTCTATCTCATTAAGAAATCTATTTCCAATACTTTTTTTACTTTTCATATCTACTAGCTTATAGAAATTTGTAAATATGCATATAAGTTTAGTACAAACAAATATTTTGGTGTAAACCAAGAAGAAAAATTTTAACAATTAGAACAGTATATTCATAGAAAATAATTTTTTAACAATTTTAATTTATATAACTTTGGAGCAGAGAAGTATCATAACACTATCAAATATATATACACACATAAAAAAGTTTATAAGAGAAGTAGAAAGGAAGTGTGTGTTTAAAGAGAAAAAAAATGATGTAAATTATCTATATCAGAGGATATTTTAAAAATATTTAAAAAAAATAAATGATGAACGTGACCAGGCGGTGGCGCAGTGGATAGAGCATAGGACTGAGATGCAGAGGACCCAGGTTTAAATCCCCAAGGTAGCCAACTTGAGGATAGGCTCATCTGGTTTGAGCACAGCTAATCAGCTTGAGCCCAAGGTTGCTGGTTTGAGCAAGGGGTCAGTCACTTGGTCTGCTGTAGCCCCCAGTCAAGGCACATATGAGAAAGCACAATGAACAATTAAGGTTCCGCAAGGAAGAATTGATGCTTCTCATCTCTCCCCCTTCTTATCTGTCTGTCACTATCTGTCCCTCTCTCTATCTCTCTCTCTGTCTCTGTCATAAAAAAGTAAATAAATAAATAAATAAATAATGATAAAGATCAAATCACTATTAGATTTACTATTCATTATTAGAATCAGTATTATATGTTATTGATCACACTGCATATATATGTATACATGTGCATACACACATGCAGAAATTTCTTGTTAACTTTTTTCTAGGTGTATTTTTGTCATTATTGTAAATGGAAACTTTCATTGTATTTTGAACTGGTTGATTTTTTTTTTTCATTCAGTGAGAGGAGGGGAGGCAGATTTGGACTCCCACATATGCCCTGACCCAGGATCCACTCAACAAGCCTGCTAGGTGGTGATGCTTTGACCATCTGGAGTCTTGCTTCATTGCTCAGCAACTGAGCTCCTCCTAGAGCCTGGGATGGAGGCCATGGAGCAATCCTCAGCACCCAGGGCCAACTCACTCTAACCAAGCCATGGCTTCAGGAGGAAAAGAGAGAGAGAGAGAGAGAGGGAGAGAGAAAGAAAGAAGCAGGAGGGAGAGGGGTAGAGAAGCAGATGGGTGCCTCTACTGTGTGCCCTGACCAGGAATCGAACCTGGGACATCCACATGCCATGCTGACACTCTACCACTGCACCAACCAGCCAGGGCTAAACTAGGTATTTGTAAACAGAAGGGTTATTAATATTTTTATATTACTTTTCACTCAGGTAATTTAGTAAATTGCCTTATTTATACTGATCATTCAATGTAACCTCTTGGGTTTTCTATGTTTATAGTTAAACAAGGTGCAAATATTATAGTTTTAGCTACTCATAATTTTATGCCATTTTTTTCTGATTATTTTATGTAGCACTTCATGAACAATGTTAAATAATAGAGGCTGTATTAGTAAAGGCATAAACTAAGCTACTATAAAAGAAAGATGCAAAAATGCAGTGGTGTAAGATAGAAATCCAAAAGTGAGTGACCAAGGACTGGGCTATTCTCAGCGTTGCTTCTATTTCTGTTTCCAAAGAGGGCTGTTCTATTTGTCAATATTTTTTAACAAAAGAAAAAAGAGAAAGGTGAGTTTAGAACAAATAATTTTGTCTTTGAAATGTTACTTGGAAATTGGACACATCACTTCTGCTATAACTCATTATATAAAACTTAGTCACAAGGTCATGTACACCTGTCTGTAGAGCTAGAAATTATAGACCTAGCAGAGCAACCATGTGACCTATAAGGGGCTTTCTATTGCTAAACAGAAGCGGAAGAGAATGAATTAATATAATTAGCATAAAGAACAGTAATGCCTTCTTCCTCACTTTAATGAGAATGCTTCTAGTGTATCTCATTAAACATCATGCTGGCATTGTGTTGAAATATATTTTAACAAATTGATAAAGTATTATTTTATTCTTACTTTATTAAAGTTTTTATTATTGTATGTTGAAATGTATATTAAATTTTATCAAGATTTCCCCATGTAGATAATTATGTATTCTTCTTTTTCATTCATTAATGTAGTGAATTATATTAATAAGTATTTCTAATGTTGAAGCTATATTTGCATTTATAATATGACTCATTATTAATATCCTTTTTTAAAGGGTAAAAAACTCAAAATAATTGGAATAATATTTTTTTAGAAAAATAAATGTAAGTCAAGTAGCTCTAATTGTTTAGACAACAGGTTTACAAGACCCTTTGGGTTTTGAAGGCTTAAATAAAGCAGAAGACACAATATCAGATGTCTTCAGAGACGAGGTGGACAATGTAAATGAATAAACTGTGAGTGAAGACCTCTAGGTGGGGCCTAGGGAAGAGGGGTGGCTGCTACCTGGTGCCATGAGGACATCACTCCCTGTAATGCCAGGTGGTCCTATAGTTTCCTGGTGATTCGACCATATTTTTAAATAAAATGACTTGATTTCTAAATATTGATAAACAATATAACACACATACACCCACACATCACTGCACAGGCCAAAGAAAGCACAGCAGCAGAATGGATCAGGCTGCCACTTGTTTTCACTGGTGTAAGAAATATTTACCCCAGCCCAGGAAGAAAATAAGCTTGAATGAATGGTTTGGGGTTTATCCAGGACTAGCTCTGATGGAGATCTGTGGGGCTGGCCTGTCGCCATAGCCGTCTATGTGCACTGATAGTGCTGGTGTCTGGTCACAAGAATCTACTCAGACTTTCTGGTATGAGGGTCCCATGAGTTGCAGTAATATTGAAGGTTGCCCCTCTCCAAACAACTGTTGTAACAGGCTCTACAGCAGAGTAAAAACCCAAGCAGAGGACCCACCTACATCCTTCCTGCCCCACACTGAACCCCAAAATAGAGAGTAAGTCCTACTGCAGTCAACCTCCTCTTCATGGAGCACCTTTCATGGGATACAGTATAGAGAGAAGGGATCCTACTTCAAAGGATACTGCCCTAGGCTGAGAAAAACTGCAACACGGGAGACCTTTTATTTATTACCCCAAAGTAAGATACCCAAAATATAAATCTGTAACATTAAAGCCCTACAAGGTTTTCCTTCCCCCAGAGTAATCCAGACCCATCAGCAGGTCAGATGAGGTCTGCCATAGCCTTTACTACTACTTATGCCTACCACCTGCTGTCAGACACACGAAATTGCTTATAGTTTCCCCGATGCATGATTCTGTTTCATGTCTTCGCATGGCAATACCCACACCTGTCCTTCTCTACCCCATTTCTCTGCTTCAGGATCTAATGCTGGTGTTAGCTCTCCAATGGGGTTTCTCTTGAGCACCAGTGCTTTCATCCCCAAACTGGAACCAGGCTTCCATTCTATAATCCCAGAACAAGCCTTGCCTGCTTTTATCATAACTATTTGCTTTCAATTTATCTGTTAATATGTCTTTCTCACATCAAGGGCAAAGATAGAGTTTGTTTCATCTTTATATGCCCAAGTTCGAGAATCTCATCTGTCATAGAACAATCAACTAAACTGACCTGAATTGTATTAACCCTTCTCAATGGTCCCATCAGTAAATCAAAACTGTTGGTCTTGGCTTTAGAAGACTGCTGGGATCTCTTCCAATTCTAAAATGCTATGATTCAAAGCACTCACTCCCCACATTTAGAAGAAAAAAAGTACGCTATTTATATTAATTGATATGAGACTATCCCAAGCCTTTCCAATTCAATCAGACAAAACTTTGCAACATTCAAAAAACACTTTTTTTTTCTTTTTATATTTTAATAGCCATATGTGGCTAGCAGCTGTTGTATAAAACCTTGCCGGAAGTACAATTGGGTAATGAGTATCAGTTACAATTACATTTAGGTATGACTAACAGAAGAAAAAATACCAGTGATTTAAACAGGATAGAAATAATTTTTCTGTTTCACAAATAAGTCCTGAGGAAGGTAGTCTACTCAGAGGTGGTATGGTACACCAAAGCATCTGGGGCCCCATCTCTTTCTACATTCAATTTTGCTATTTGTGGCCTTTGATCCCAAGATCATAGTCTAAGATAACTGTTTCCAAATCGCATTCACATCCAGCAAGCAAGATGAAAGAGAGGAAAGAGGTTGGGCTCCAACTCGTTTTCTTCAAAATTATTCCCAGAAATTATACACACTGTTTCTGCTTACATCCCACTGGTTAGAACTAAGTCACATGTCAAAAACCTAGTTGTAAAAGTGGGAGCTGGAAAATGCAATCTTTGTTTGGGGCAGCCAAGTACTTGGTTAAAAATTGGGAGTTCGATTAATGTAGAAGAAGTAGAGAACCGATATTGCATATTATTTGCCTCACCCTCTTTTCTACCAAATTTATATCATGATTTTTTGTCCATTTCCTTTAATATTCTTTTGAAACACTCTTTTTAGGCTGAGAATAATACTCTATTGTATGTATATAACAAAATTTGTTCACTATCTCCTAAATCGTTGACTATACGGGTCATTGCCAATGTTTTGCTCTTATAAAAGTCTTACAGGGGTCATTCTTGTAACTATATCATAATGCACGACTATGATTATTTTCTCACTTCTTGATCTTTTTTATTTCATCATCCTAGTGAAAGATATCTTAGTTAACATGTTATGTAAAGCTTCTCTAGTTATGAGTTCTTTTCAAAGGTACATGACAAGAAATACTTGATTCAACGTTGAGTTTATCTAATTCTCAGATATCAGCTGTCTTCACACATTTCTTCTGCAGATTAAATGCTTCCAAACAGTTGCAAATGGAAGTTGGCAGCACTTACATGGAAAATAACTATAATATTCTAATGATATTAAAGTTTAATGTTAAACTTGGACCAGTCAATTGAACATTTAAGGATACATCCTGAGCCAATCAAGGATGCAAACCTGGATTTCCTCTAGCATGTATACATTGCAATGTGCAGCAGGAGACAAGTTCCCTATTACCTCTTGAGTGATACATGGGGAAGTCTTTCAGAGTAATAGCCACCTTGGTCTAGTACCAACTATCGAGGCATAGGAGAGATGTGTATTGTGGCTCTCCTGGGGAGTTTTCAGTTTTGTGACAAAAAATATGTATATTGTTGTCATTAGAGAAATTCTAAATGAGAAGGTATAGAGCCAAGTCTAAGGCAAGGGTCACCCAAGGAAGATAGCTACCTTCCTAAGGCCTCACTAGGTGGCTTCTTATTTATTCAGTGGCTCTTAAATATTGTTTTCTTACTTATATTGGGCTCCTTAAAAGTATCTGCAAGAATTCATGGGAAACTGATATATCATATTAGGAAATATATGCAGGAAAAACTGGAAGTTGGTAAGAAAGTGAGGAAGTGGGACCAGGAAGAGAAAGATGATAAGCAAAGTCTCATGGAGGCTACATGCCATGAGACCATTCTAGAGACAGCATAGGTTAAATCTTAGAGTTGTCCCAGACAGGGAACAATGTATCCAGAGAATTATATTCTAGCACAAGTGAAGAAATGTAAATTTCCAGACACCCCTTGGTCAAACGCTAAGCAAAGAGGTTTCCAGCAACCCAAGAGTAGACTATCCACAAACAGACACAGGTGCTCTGTTAGAGTACAAGCATTGGAGGCTGGTGTACACAAAAATGTTGAGCTCATTTTTGATCAGCAACTTTTTGGTCACTTCTATGATTCAGAATGGGGGGGGGGGGCTTTGCTTCTAGCCTCCCTGCGCAAACCTTTCCCGGTATTCTACAGGCTGCAGTCAGCATCAGGGTCTGTATCCTGTTCATTTCCTTTGAATATGATATGGGAGAAATCATGCTATCTGATGTGTTTCCCTATTTTTAATCATGCTATTAATATCCATATAAAATCTCTTTAATGTTCTCCTGAATAGTTGTCTCTCAGGCCAAGTGGTCTAGTTCACTGTCATAAACCTTCTAGAAGAATAATTTTCTTACAGCTATTTCGCCTTCAGCTCCTCCTTCATTCATATGTCACAAAATATACTCTAATTAGTCTAATATAAGATTATTCCATTTTATTTCAGAATCTTAATGTGTCCACAATGAGGGGGCAAGCACTAGAATTCAACAAACTTTTATCAAGCACATAGAGGGTGTTATAATGAGAGGGACACTTGAAACTATGTCAACATAGTAAATTAAAAATATATAGTTGTGGTAGACCAATAGATGATTTTTGAAATGGGTTCTCAAAAATCTTGAATTTTGTCTAGAGGATAAATAAGATATGAACAAATTTTGGTAAAACAAGGTAATATGTGATAAATATTATAGGAGAGTTAAAGCCATAGGAGTCTGGAAAGAGAGTTTGTTTTCAACAAAGTGACCCAACAATGCTCATAAATGACTTAGTAATTGGGCTATTCCTGGAGAGTCGATAGATTTGTGGTAGGTGGAAATTAAAGGGAGGTGAAAGGTACAGATAAAAGAATGACTTGAGTACAGAAAGACTTGGAGAATAAGGAGTGTGTGAAATTGCTGAATAGTTTGCTTTGCTTGGACCACAGGAAAGTATTTAAGTTTTAGGTAAACAAATTTGGTTGGAAAGAGATCATAGACATGATTCAAACAAGGAAATTCAGAATCTGTTCAGGAAATGAAGTATACATGACTGATAAACTTTGTGAGTTGCAAAAGCCTGACACAAGGTGTTCCAGACTCTGAGTGTGAGACTGCTGGGAGGGCTATAAACCTTGCGCTAGCCCTTCTTGCTACATAAAGAAGGGTATTTTTATCTTCAGGTGTGAAAGCCCTAGCATGCAAATGACATTTTCTCAAAATTAAAGTGAGGATAATATTAGTATATTTCTGATCTGGTGGTAGTATAAACTAAAAGAGATTAGTCATATAAAACACTTTGTAGAATAACTTCCTATAAAAAATAGTAAAAGCTCCATAAATGTAAACTATTATTAATATTAAAGCATTTTATTATTTGTTTATTTCTTAGAGAGAGAGTGAGAGAGAAAAGCAGGAAGGGAGAGAGATGAGAAGTATCAACTTGATGTTGCGGCACTTTAGTTGTTCATTGATTGCTTTCTCATATGTGCCTTGATGTGGGGGGTGGGGGTTCCAGCTGAACCAGTGACCCCTTGCTCAAGCCAGCAACCTTGGGCTTCAAGTCAGTGACCTTTGGGCTCAAGTCAGTGACCATGAGGTCATGATTATGATCCCAGGTTCAAGCCAGCAACCCCACACTCAAGCCGGTGAGTCCTCACTCAAGCCAGTGACTTGAGGGTTTTGAACCTGGGTCCTCAGCATCCCAGGTGGACACTCTATCCACTATGCCACTGCCTGGTCGGGCAATATTAAAGTATTTTATTTTATTTTATTTATTTTTTTATTTTTTTTGTATTTTTCTGAAGCTGGAAACGGGGAGAGACAGTCAGACAGACTCCCACATGCGCCCGACCGGGATCCACCCAGCACGCCCACCAGGGGCGATGCTTTGCCCACCAGGGGGCGATGCTCTGCCCCTCTGGGGCATCACTCTGCCACGACCAGAGCCACTCTAGCGCCTGGGGCAGAGGCCAAGGAGCCATCCCCAGCACCCGGGCCATCTTTGCTCCAATGGAGCCTTGGCTGTGGGAGGGAAAGAGAGAGACAGAGAGGAAGGAGGGGGGGGGGTGGAGAAGCTAATGGGCGCTTCTCCTATGTGCCCTGGCCGGGAATTGAACCCGGGTCCCCCGCACACCAGGCCGACGCTCTACCACTGAGCCAACCGGCCAGGGCCTATTAAAGTATTTTAAAGATGACATATAATTACCCATTTTTTTGTTGTTATTATATGCAGTGAATTTTAAATACTACTCAGGTTTCTCCAGAACAATTAATTATCTGTCATCTCTCGCCATGGCCCAGCATATAAATTATTGAGTAATGTATTGTACATGTTAATATACACATAGAAGAAAATTCTGGATGGCATGTACACAAACCTGCTAATCTGCTAAGAGATATTCCTAGGGCTTGAGGTTATAGGATCTTCTCACTTTCTCTGATAAGCATATGTAAGAAGTTTACCCTTTTTAACAATCACTAGTTTGTTTTATAAAAAAAATGATGAAAATATAAATAGATAAGAGGAGAATGGATGTTGTTTTAGTTATTTTCTCTCTTAGTAACCACAACTGTGTGCTCTCTCTATATATTCAGAACTATGTTCCTACTCAGAATCATGGACTCCAAAGTATGCAATGCTTTATCTAGTCTTTTGTTAAATCACACTTCATGTCATCAGATTTAAAAATTACAGCAGAAAATGGAGTATCAAAGACAGAAGGCTTTAAATTTTTAATGACTTGGCAAATATCCTGTGGAATTTTTAATATCATATGAATTTTTAAACAATTATTCAAGTGTTTATCTGAAAATAAATATTATCAAGTACATAGACATTTTGTCAGTTCCAGCAAATGAGTTAACTTTTTTTCATCTTTTCCAAGAACAAGTTCCATGCTTTCATCCGGTTGGTTAATTTAGAAAGCTAATTTGACATAACATCATACAGCTATTTCTTTCAATTAAATGCACATGTGTTTATTTAAAAAGGACTATTTTAGTGTTTGAACTTAAAAATTCATGGCTTAACTTTAAGACATTTCCTATTAATAACTTATAGATACTTTATAATTTATGCAGCGTACTAAAATATTTGCAAAACTGTTCCAAAGACAGTCACCTTAGCAATTTTCTAGTAATTGGATTCCTCCTTCTTTACCATTATAACTGAAAAAAACCACTTGATTCAGGTAAGAAGTTATACTTCTGCAAATCTGATTGGTTTGCACATAAAAATATCCCGCTAGGCATAAAATTTATTCTCTAAAAATTTTAGACTCTCAAAAATGATACACTTAAAAAGAATTACTTAAGCCATTTAAGCCCAGAGACTTACATGAATGTCTCTGGGATACACAACTGGTTAGTGGCGGGTTCTGAGACAAGACCCAGACCTCTTGATGCTCAGTTTGGTGTTTTCCCCTCCATACTGGTTTTTATGCCCAGAAAACTTCCCCAACCCTAATTAACCTTAATCCTATTTATTCATACCGTATTTAGAAGTTAGTCTTAGCAATGTGCCAAACATTTTCTTTAACAGAAATTTTTTTAAAAAGGGGTTCCATGAGAAGGAATAAGAAGTGTACAGAGTTCTGTTACTGCTTTTGTTATTGTTATTCTGACACACAAGCTACTTTCTCCAAAATGTTCATTATTAAGCCGTAGCTGCTATAAAATTTTAAGAATGTATTGTTATGGTTTTGGTGGACTGCAAAATGTGGCACAACGATTGCACCGAGAAGTCATACTTTCGAAGGTGAGGTCAGATAAGGAAGGGAGTAAAATGCTGCTTGTTTGAATCTCTGCTTTCTTTAAGATGCCCCAGCCAGAGTCTGATCCTAGTAAACAAGATGGTTTTTTTCTATCTATATGCGCTTGATCAAAATGACGCTAACATTTGTTGGTTAGGATCATTATTAATTGTGAAGTTCTAGGTTGCTGATGCTCAAATCAGTTTTGCAGGCAAAGTGAAGATGGGTGAATAGCCTGCATCAATAATTTAGCTTTTCTGTCATATTTAATCATTATGCTACATGACTTAATTTTTTGCATCTGAATCTATAAGAACACTGTTCTTAATATATTATTATATTTTATAGCCTATAATAGAAAAAGTCCTTTCCCCTCAAAATAAAATATTTCACAATGGCTAGAGAGAAAACTCTCAAGTGAAATAAGTTTCCAGAATCTACAGAGAATTAAGACAATCTTTAGGTATTTTGAATATTTCTTATGTACTACTGCATTACAGAACAAAGTACATACCATTTAATTCCTTAAATACAAACTTTATTTAGGAAAAATATGCTTATACTTCTAAATTAGTTTAAATTTTTTAAATCTCTAATTTACAATTGATATTAAATGAAATATTAGAATAAATAGTAATATAATTAAGCTAAATACAAGTTATATAATTAAACTAAAAATTCATTTCAAAGTGAATATGAAGTGATAAAATATCCCTTAATTTTTGTGAGCAGTGTATTTCAAATAGCACCAGAAAGAGTATTGCTAAGTACATAGCTTATCTTTACAATAGACATTACTATGGGATACATATTCTTAACCTACTATAACATTATATTAGTATACAACATTTCAAACTTTAGAAAATTATTAATCTATGAGCTAAATGTCTGAAGTATTCCCTTGTAGAATGGTACTACTTATAAAACAAGTTTTACCCAAAGTTATTTATTTAGAAAGCCATTCACAAAAAGAAGTTTAAAAAAATTCTTTTTTCTTACATTTATTTAGTTACAACAATTTCTACATTGAGCTACTCTGGACATGTGTTAATTAGATTTATTCTAAAGAATTCTCAAGTATGGACCTTGTCAGTGGACCTTGACATACCTATAAAGTCAGCATTCTTTGGGAGGTATTTTCAAGGAAAAGGAACAATTTCTCTGAGGAATGTCTCTTGGCAAAAAACTTTCAACTGCTTTATTAACCATATTCAGAATTTGCATTTCCCTGTAATTCAGAGCAACATATTATATGATGCTCATGTGAGTTATGGTTGTAGCAAATCTAAATAAAACTGGAGAATGTGCAATGGCCAAAAAATTCAGTAGTTTTAATATTCTTTAAAAAAATAAAAAAGAAATGGAAAAAATGAAAAGAAACTTTATAATATATTAATATTTTATCTCTGTATTTTCTAGTGCTAAGGAAATAAAAATACTATCAAGTCTACCCAATAGGCTGATATATATATACACACACACACACACATACATACCATATATATATACATATATACCATAATACAATATGTACCATTTAAAAATTGTATAATTTGAATTTTATATGGTAAGTTAACTATAAATACATGTTTATATAGCATATTTCTTAGAAGTAAATCAGGGCAAGATAAACAGTCTTTGCTTTTTTTATTCAGTTGATATTAAAATGTAAAATGACTCATAAGCTGGAGCAGGGTCTGTGTTAGACCCCTAAGTCCTAAGGTCAAGGGGAACAAAACCTTAGCAATGTGCTTTACCCCACGGTGGCACGGAGAAAGAATGTCTACTATGGACCTACAGGAACGCTGATGGTCTGCATGATGGACAGTTCTTGTCAATATTGTGATGATACGGTTTTTCTACCAGTCTGCTTTAGCATACTCACAACCTTTACAGGGTCTCAGTTCCAATCTGAGGGGTACAGATTGGGACTGCCAGCATATACATCTACTTTGTTGATGTCCACAGGAAGATAGAAACAACAACCTGATGGTTTTCCCCTAAAGTACATGTGTTCTCCATCGCCTTCCAGTTTTTTCTCTGAAACAGATTCAGTCCATCAATTTAAGTTCTATCTTTCCTGAAGCTTTGGTAGGTTTTTGCTTTAGGAGATTACTGGATATGACTTAGCAATTTTCATTTAAACAACTACTTCAGATGATTCAGTGGTCCAATAATATAGTTGAGGAATTGCACTCTAGTAAAATTGAGAAAATTTGCAGAATTTTATGCAGAAGAATTGACAAAATCTGTTGTTGTGTTTTAAAACAATCACTCTGCCTGCTCTCCAGAAAATAGAGTCTGGGGGGCCCACAGTAGAATCAAGAAGACACAGAGGGTTTTTTGCAGTAATTCAGGCAAGAGACAATAGTGGTTCTCACTTTGGTGGTCTCAATGGAAGTGACGAGATATAGTCAAATTCTGGATATATTTTGATGATAAAGGCAAGAGGAATTCCTGACATATTGAATGTAAGGTGAGAATTAGACAGCGCTCCAATTTAACTCCATAGTATTTGCCTAAAGAACTAGAAGGATGTAGTGCTATTAAGAGATGAGGACTCTCGTCCAAATACACCTGAAACCTATGTAATTTTATTAACCAATATAATCTCAATAAATTTAATTTAAAAAAAAAAGATGAGGAAGCATGTTTGGAGCATAAAAAGAGACCATTTTGATTTTGAAAATTATGAGTTTGAGATGAATATTAAACATTCAAGCACAGATATTTAGTAGAGAGTTGGATATAAAAGTCAGATATATAGGAGAGATCTAGGCTGGAATGTTAAACTGTTGGGAGTTATAAGTATACAAATGACATTTAAAGCTATGTAAGTAGATGAGCCAGCATCACAGCTTAACTTTTCCTTCTTACTAATTCCACTTTCTTTCCTCCCTACACCACGTTTTGATGCCAGGCTACTCATAAAATTCTGCATGCTAAAGTCCATCTCTGAGTCCACTCTTAAGGAATCTAACTGGAGACATTTTAGTTAACATTATAACTTAATGCTTTCATTGTCTTAGTTAAAACATGTCTAAATAAAAGTTCTACATACAACCCAAATCTTTGGCTCCTACCAGTAAAATACTAAAAATTTCATAGATTTCATTTTAATTCATTCACTCTTTCTTTTACTCCTTTCACAACTATTTGTTGACTACAATGTGCTGGTTACCTTTCTAGGTATTAAAAGACTAAGGGTTACTTAGTAGTAACCAATGAAATGAGTTGTAAATGTTACATATAAATTAAAACTAGATCCTGACTTTCCGGAGGCATTGCCTGTTGGGTAAATCATTGTGTTACAAGTTTGTTAGGTTGGCTTGCTTGCACTTTTGCCTGTTTAGTGCATGAGCACAGGGCAGCACCATGCGTGTATAGTCTATGTAAGACTGTGGGTGCTTGCCCTCTGGGTGGCAGATAGGAAATTGCCTATCTCCATTGGGAGGGGTGATTGTTTGCTATCGTTTGCCAGAAAAGGAGTATTCTGCCCAGATTCGTTTTGCTGGTGGGTCCTGAGGGGGGGGGGGTAAGTGGTTTTTCCCTGCCTGCTTGCTCATCTGCCTTTACGAGAATTTAATAAATGAACTGGCCCACCATTTTCCAGCTCCAGAATGATGCTCTAACTCAGTGGTCCCCAACCTTTTTTGGGCCACAGACCGGTTTAAATGTCAGAAAATATTTTCATGGACCGGCCTTTAGGGTGGGACGGATAAATGTATCACGTGACCAAGACAAGCGTCAAGAGTGAGTCTTAGATGGATATAACAGAGGGAATCTGGTCATTTTTAAAAAATAAAACATCATTCAGACTTAAATATAAATAAAACAGAAATAATGTAAGTTATTTATTCTTTCTCTGCAGACAGGTACCAAATGGCCCACGGACCGGTACTGGCATGTGGCCCGGAGGTTGGGGACCACTGCTCTAACTGACTTTTACCATCTGCTTGAATCCACTGTAAATCTGCATAGCCACGGCAGTGGCCACTGGCCTTACATCTGGCATAGTTGTCAGGATTTGGATCAGATTGGTATGGAGTCGCCAACACCCTGAGGAGTGGGGTAGATGAGTGGTCATTGCTCCACAGTGTATGGTTCCCCATGGCTCTCCTTTTGGGGGCTGTGGGCTGGGTGGTTTTTAAGCTGCAAGAGGAAACCAGGAGTTCTGCGTGAGAAGCTGACTGAGGTTGAAAGCTCCAGGATCGGCTGCAGACTGAGCAGCAGCAATGGCGTGAGCTGGAATGGTCACAAGAGAAAGAGCTGCAGTTTTGAGAACTGCAAGTCAGAATGCAGGCTGAGCACCACGGGTACCTGAAACTGGAATGGTCTCTAGAGAAAGAGGCAGAATGAGTTTGCAGGTTGCAGTTTGCCCTGGAAGTTGAGTGTTGGCAGCGGCAGTTGTTGGAGGAACAGCTGAGGGTTCAGCTTCAAGCTGAGAGCCAGTAGCCACAGGAGCCAAAGATGGCGCTGTGCCAGCAGAGTGGCTCTGAGTCAGAGGAAGCAGGTGTTTCTAGCTCCATTTCTGAGGATGAGGAATTTTGAGCTGAAGTTGCCATTCTAACACAGACCCCAGCCAGTGGTCATCCAGAAGGCAAAAACCCAGCAGCAAAGAGTACCTACTGAGCCCCTGGTCAGGTTGCTGCAATTGTGGGACATAGGGATAGATGGCATCATGCTGTCCAGAACAGAGATGGAGAAATTGGCTGCCATTACCATGCACTCCTCCTTAAAGCAATGTCTTCAGAACTGCCATAATAACACAGATGCAGGGGGAGGCCTGAGGCCCCATGTGAAATTGGCAATGCACTGGTCTCCTTCTAATGTGCAGCAGGTGTTGGCATTAGAAGAACTGTCAAGGCAGCAGAGACCTTGAATGTGCTTGACCCTGCCAAGCCCTGTAAGTTTGCTGAGGGGTTTGGATGGGGCTTGTGGCAATGAACAGAGCATTTATGAAAGCCACTGAGGTCCATTAATAAAGAGCTGTATGCCTAGTTGCCTGTAATGGACCTTTACCTTGGTGATTTTCACAGACAGCTGGGCTGTCTATTGTGGACTAATCATTAAGTGGTATAATGGACTCTTAGACTGCAACCAGAGGGGGGCACCAGCTCCCTTATTGGATGGACATCACACTTTTAGACAGTATGAGAGACCCTGATGGGGGAGGCAGCTTCGGTGGAGGCCCTCCTTCACTGGGAAGCTGCTCTCATTCAGTTGCAGAGATGCACCAAGGATACTTTATGGTTTCCATGGACACAGCCCTGAACTATACAGGTCCTCTCACCTATTGTGGGGTAGGGGGTAGAGATGAGCCTCCAGTTAGCGCCTTGAGCAGAGTGCTCAGGGAGACATTGTGAAGGGCACCGTTATAATAGTTGTAACTGCATAACTTTTGCTGTTGCTATAGTCTGTTTGTTTATGTCATGTACCTCACTCCTCTCACAGAGATATCTGCCTCATAGATTGTGAAGTGAGCAACCTTAAAGGGATGGAATTTTTGGCAAACCACTGTGTTTCAAGTCTGTTTGGTTTGCTAGCTTGCACTTTTGCCTGGTTGGTGCATTAGCACAGGGCAGCATCATGCGTGTATAGTCTATGTAAGGCTGTGGGTGCTTGCCCTCAGGGTGGCAGAGTACAAATTGCAGAGTGCCTGCCTTCATTGGGAGAGGCGACTGCTTGCAATTGTTTGCTAGAGAAGAGGCATTTAACCCTGGTCTGTTTTGCTGGTGGGTCCTGAGAGAGAAAGTGGTTTTTACCTGCCTGCTTGCTCATCTGCCCTTATGAGATTTTAGTAAACAGAATAGCCCACCATTTTCCAGCTCCACAGTTCCTTCACCATCTGCCTGAATCCAATGTGAACCTGCATGGCCACAGCAGTGGCCACTGGCCTTACATTGTGTAAATCAACTAAGAATTCTGACCCCATGAATCATTTAACACAACTCATATTTGCTATGCAAATTCTCAGATAATAGGACTTTCCATAATGTAAAAGAAAAACCCGTGAATTTTCAGTGTTGATGACGGTTAGCAATTGCTGCAACATATTTATAGAATTACTGTTAGATTTCTCTTTTATCATTTTGCCTTGTTTTATTTTTATTGTCTCCATATCTTCGTTCTTTTTCACTAGCAAATTAAACCATGTGAGTTAGGTGGCCAACTATCTAGTTCAATTACACAGGAAATTTGGAACCAAACATGCCTGCTGCAAACTATATACAAAATCACATATTTAGAGATTAATTGCTTCAAGTAGAGCATGCCTAGTAGATTCCTATCTACACAGAAAAAAACTAAAAAGACAAATATTTTACGTTATTACTTAGAGTTAAATTGTTGTATTCTTGTACATTCCAAAGTAATATCTATCTGTGAAAAGATGGCAGAAGAGATAAGCTTAGAGAGTTTAAGGGATGAGTTAAATGATATTTGAAAGTGTTTACTCTAAAAATGTTCTTCTGAGCTCTAAGGACAGGCTTTGGAAACCTTGTTCAAAGGAGCTGCTTTGCAGACCCCTGGGATTAGGCAGTTCCTTGGAGTTCTGCCTTCCTACTTCCTACACACTGGCTGCATAGCCCCAGTCCCGTTAGCATCTTCTTGTCTTTATTTCCCAGTTTTGGGTTGTGAACTCAGAAATCCCAGAGGAATTCCTGATTCACACCCCTAAACCCAGGACTGACTTCCAGTCTCCCACTTGGTTTGAAGAAGGCAATCAGAGAGTTAATGGTGTGTTAACAGCAGAGAGAACCGGGTGAGTTGCCAAGCTGGGGTAAATCACACAAGCCAAAGGAAAGAATGAGGTCTTCATGTGACAAAGTGGCAGGAGGCCACATAATGCAGCAGAAGAACGAAAAGAACAAGAGAAGTCAGGCATAAAAGTATCTGCAACCACAGTTACAAATATTGTCTAAAGGGATATATCAGGAATTGATCAGTTCTTACCTTTACAATGAAAACAAGATGTTCTTGGGTTCTGCTCTGAATTTACCAAGAGGAAAGGTAAATTCCTACAGTTGTACTTCTTTTTCCAAAAGGCTCTAAGATGTTAAGTTTAATTCCAAAGGCAAAATATTGGCTTTGAAATCTTCAATTAAAAACAGAAATTCTAAAGATATCAGGGAATCCTAGGAAGACTACTGGTGGGTAGTACCTATGGTCTGTAGGATTTACTTTGTGACTCCAGTCTATGGCAACATCAGCTCAAACTGCAGACCTACTTGATGGTGTTCCTGAAAAGTGACACTACAGAGGAGTGCCTCCAGAACACACAGCTGCTGCTGGGCCAACTGGAAGGACTCTTTACATCTGCCAAAGCCTGCCATCTCTAGGAAACCTCCACTATCCTCACTCTGGTTTAAGTCACCAACTTCTCTTACCTGGATTATAACAATAATCTTCTAACTGGTCTTCTTCCTCTTACCTCTGCTTCCTTATATTTTACTCTCATACAGAGATACCCTAGACACCTAAAATCAGATCAGATCAAAACTCCGGCCAAAATGTTATAATGATTTCCCACTGCATCCAGGAGAACCAAAATTTTTACCATGATTTAACAGATCTTGTTCTATAGCCTATCTGACCTCGCCTCCTCCCTGCTCCTATATTACAGTCACCCTGCACACCGCTGCTGTTTTTCTTCCTTTTTTTTTTTTTCAAACATGTGAAACACATTTCTGCCTCAGGGCTTTTGAACTCGATACTCTTTATGCCTGGAGCAGTCTTCCCACAAATACTAACCTGGCTCAATTTCATTTTCTTCAGATCTTACTCAGCTCTCACACCTCACTTTGTTTGGGAGGTTTTCCTTAATGCCTCTCTATACAAGAGAAACCTTCTTTCTTATTTACTCTCTATCTGTCTCATCCTGCTTTACTTTTCTTCAGAAGCTTAATCACTGTCTGATTATATTATAATAGTAATTACTGATTGTCTTTCTCACTCTCATCAGAATGGAGACTGTAAGGTAAATATTTTTTCTCTGTTTCCCTGCTGTATACATAGAACTTAGAATAGTGCCTGGAACTGTACAGAGGATACTTAACAAATATGAGTTTAATTACTTAATTAAATAAATAATAAGTGTACCTATAAAGTATTTTTTAATGCCAGTGGGAGTCACTTCCTTCCTTCCTAGTTCTCCCTCCTGAATCCAGCTGCCAGTGCCCAGGATCTCTCTGAGGGCTGCTTCAGCCCTCATGCCCCAGGAATATTTCCTCATGCCCCAGGAAATATTTTTGCATAGCATGGTATAGAGAGGAAAAAAAATAAGTTGATATTTACCTGTTTAATCATCGAACTGCCACAACCACTATGCTAGGCACTAGGGATGCAGTAAACAGCTAAACTTGGTGAAAAAGACAACCTACAATTCACACAACATTATGCAAAGTCCCGTAATAGAGGACAGATGGGTTTTATGGAAGTATAGCAGTTTCCCTAAAATTTCATGAAGTGATCAGGGAAGTAGGAAGTGAACAATCTCAAAGGTTATGATGAAGCCAGGTAGTAGGTGAGCAGGGGTGGATATTCCACCTAACTGGTGGGGAATTCTCAAGGTATTAACAAGACAGCAGAGCAGAAAATAAGCTAAAGAGGTACACAAGAGTCAGATCAGAGAGAATGAGCATGCCATGATGAGAGAGTATATATCATATTTTGAAGTTGACATGGAGCCATTGAAGGGATTTAAGTGAAGAATAAAATGATTAGAATCTAGTTTTGGCCCTGCCCCTCACTGACTAGGACTTAGGTAAAATTTTTTGATGCAAATTCTATCCAATTTATTTTAGTCTCAAAAAAAGCCTTTGTTCAAAAAAAAAAATGGTATCCAGAAACAACACATAAATCATAAAACAGAACACTCTGGTTGAAGATTTGCGTGTTTGTTCCTTTTACTCTTTGTAACAGTCTCTGGGACCCCACCCTGAAATCCTTGAAGCTTCATGGATTACAGGGTAAAAAACAACTGACATTACATATCTGTTTTCTCATTTGTGTGAATTTCCATGATCTCTAGAAGAATTAAAATATACTTTTTTCTATACAGCCTTACACAGTTGACTTTTTCTCAAAGGCATTCTACAGACATTTTTCTAGATCATTTGATTGTGCAAAGATGTCAAAATTTTATTTGCTTTTTCCTAAGGGAACTTACCTCAGTTTTAAAAACTTCTCCCACAGAGTGACTTTTATATGAGAAAAGGAAATGTTCAGATATGACTATCAGACTAAGGACAAGAATCTCAAGACATTTTAACTAGCTGGGCATATAAAAGCTTAAGTAGAATTAAATTGGTAGAAACATTAAATATGAAATTTTGTTGCCTTTCATGCTTATTATTTTCACATACTATACCCCAGATGTTTCCTTTTAATGAAAACATTCTTTCTCTTCATTTTGTCCAATAACTGATACATGTTGCCTGCTATATGCTTCTATTAGTTTAGCTAACACTATCCAGAAATACTTGAACTTCTTCAGTCTAAAATGCAAAGAATAGGAGTGATGTCAGAGAAATGGCGCCGAGAGGAGTGCTCCCAATACCTCTCCCTGAAACTTCAACAAATTCAACAACTAGAGACAGAAAAACAATCTCAGGAGCATCTGAAATACACATACATCAAACAAAGGTACGATTGAGTGAAAAAGTGGCTGAATATATAATCCACTCTGAAGGAAATAAGATGGAGGACAGAGTATTCCGCTTTCCTCACTGACCTGAGCAAGGACTGCTTTCACTTGGAACTGAGAGAAAGTGAGGGCTGGGGGCACAGAAAAAGCTAGGCTAGGAAAGAGATGTTCAAGCTGAGGAGAGAGTGTGCCTGTGGCTCAGCCCACGCAGAGCTAACGCCAGCAGCAGACCCCGGCAGAGGTGGGTGAGCAGTTGCCTTGTTTATTCCTGGTATCCCAGTCTGCAAGCACGGGCAGTGTGCGAGTGGATCCACCTGGTGCTTTGGGTGTGGGTGCCCACATTCCCATATGGAGGGGCTGGGTCAGAGACTGTCTGTGTGAGCTGTGACCAGAGTTTCTGAATAATCCCTGCTCCCCAAACAACAGCGCGCAGGAAGTGCACGAAAGCCGGCTTCCCTACACCCGGACCTGTCTGGTGCAGCACCTCCGCCAGCCATACAGGCTAACAAAGCACACTCCTGGGGAAGAGAACTGTGGAAGTGGTGGGGGGAAGGGCACACAGGCAGCTTGCAGACAGCCTCTGGACGGTAGACCTGCATACTGGATATGCCCGAGGGTCATAGAAAGACACCTGAAAGGCAATCAGCTCCCAGCCTTGCCTGATTACGCTGGTGGCTCTGGCTGGCAAAGCCTTACCCAGAACCCTGTGTTGAGTGGGGATAAAAGGGGGGATTTGGCAGCTCTTAGAGTCTCTTGTTCTCCAGGCAGTGGCTGGGGCAACTTCACACCTGGATCCCAGGCTGCTGGTTCAGGAAGGAGAGATTTGGGGAGAGGCTACGGGAAAACAGACTCTCCCATTGTCAGAGCCTGCAAATGCTAACAAGCCCCACTTACCAATGGGACTGAGGCCCAGTTTACATCATCTCCTTAGCGACATAACAGCAAATTTCGGCCTGAGTGCCTCAGGGGCAGAACCTGGGGTACAACACCACTGGCCAAAAGAGAGAAAAGAAAGAAAAAGGAAGAAGTTAACTTCTCAAAATTAGGAAAAATCCACAGTCTTTCTAACTTTTTTCATTTTTTTTCTTGTATTTTTTATCTTTTATTTTTCCTTCCACCTTGGTCATTTTATCCTCTTTCTGTTTTTTCTTTTGTTTGCATTTTGAATGTTATTACCAATAGGTGTTACATTTTTCATTCTTTTTTTTCTATGAGTGTTACAGTCCAAAAAACTTAATTCAATTCTTTTCTCTTTCTCTTTTGGTTTCTTCTTTTCTCTTTCACTTTTTCTCTCATTCAAATTTCTCCCACAAACAAATTACTTTATTCTAGATTCAAATTTTTTCTTTGTGGCATTTTGTGTGCTTTTCACTTCGCTTTTTATTTCTTTAGCATTTTCCCCAACTCTGGCTCTCCATTCTATAGTTTTTGTGCCACTTAATACAATAGAATTTTCATTGTTCACTGTATTTTTTCTCTTTTTCCTTTTTTTCTTTTCTCTTACACCATTTTTCTCATTTGACCATCATTTACAAACAAATTATTTTAATCTTGATCCAAATTTTTTCCTTGTGGCATTATGTGGGTTCTTGCCTCGTTTTTTGCCTATTTGTCACTCCCCTCCAACCCAGACCCTTTGCTCTACATATTTTTGTTCAACTTAGCACAATAGAATTTTCAGTTTTGCACTCCATTTTCTCAAAAAAAAATTTTTTTATCAACTCTTAGTGTTATTAACAATACCACTCTCAAATGCCATTAAAGAAAAAGAAATCGAATATCATGGATACAAAAGACAGTGATATAGGTCAGATAGATAAAGAAAAATCTATAGAAAAAGTTTCAATAGCTTAGAAACGTTGGAGTTAAATGACAGAGAATTTAAAATTGAAGTCCTAAAAATAGGGATATACAAGAAAACACATAAAGGCAATTTAGGGAGCTCAAAAAACAATTGAATGAAAAGAAAGAATACTTCACCAAGGAAATTAAAACTGTGAAAATGAATCAAACAGAGATGGAAAACTCAATTCACAAACTGAAAAATGAGGTAACAAGCTTAGCCAATAGAACAGACCAGATAGAGGAGAGAATTAGTGACAAAGAAGACAGGCAACTAGAAGTACTACAGAGAGAAAAGGAGAGAGACTCACAAATTTAAAAAAATGAGATAGCCCTAAAGAAATTGTCTGACTCCATCAGAAAGAGCAACATAAGAATAATGGGTATACCAGAAGGAGAAGAGAGAGAAAATGGAATGGAGAATATATTCAAACAAATAATAGACAAGAACTTCCCAAGCCTGTGGAAAGAACTAAAGCCTTGAATTCAAGAAGCAAACAGAAGAACACCGAGTTATCTTAACCCTAACAAACCTACTCCAAGGCACATCATAATGAAATTGGCACAAACCAACGATGATGAAAATGTTCTCAAGGCAGCCAGGGAAAAGAAGAATACAACATATAAAGGAAGGCCCATTAGATTATCAACAGATTTCTCAGCAGAAACTCTACAAGCTAGAAGAGAGTGGACCCCAATATTTATAGTTCTGAAAGAGAAACTTCCAGCCAAGAATACTATATCTGTAAGGTATTTTTCCCCACTGAGAAAGAAGGAAGGGGCTGGAGCCATGACATGTGGAATAATAAAAGGCTTTATTGAGTACAGAGCACGCAACCTGCCCAATGAAGTTCCCTGGCCCCGAGGAAATATGGAGGTCAAGGAAGTCACAAGGGGTGACCCGTGTGAGAGATATTTAAAGGGTCCCTAGGGTGGTTGAGTTAATATGACGTGATGAAATTTCACTGGCTGATGGAGGTGTCGCTCTTTTCCAAAGGGCTATTGGGAAGTTTCTTTTGGCACACTTGGTTGTGGGTGGTCCTAGCCAAAGTTCCCAGGCCTGACCTTTCCCCTTATCCACCAACCTTACATTCTGACCTTTTGTGTTAAATAGAATAGGGGCAACATTTATTCATCTGGCTACTTCCTGCTGATTAGGGGCATTGTGGGGAGGGGAGATTGGAAGGTAGTGGCTTTGAGGGGTATCAGAAGGAACATCTGTTTGGCTGTGACTAGAGAAACTTTGCAGTTGTGGTCCTGTAAAAATTTTAAAAAAAGAGGAGTAATAGGGGGATTTGTAGGGTCCAGCCTTTTGGTGAGCTGGAGATGGATGGAGTCCAGTGGTTCCAACTAACAGTGGTCCTGTATGGAGGCAAGCTTGAAGCAAAGCTGCATGTCAGGAGTGACGTAAAAAGGGGAAAGGAAGGGGTGTCCTATTCATTTCCATAACCGAGACCCGTGAGGGAACTAGAGGTCCAGAGTGTGATGGCAAAAAGTGAAGGCAGCTCCCATGTCCACAGAAATGAGATGCACTTACCCACTAGTTGCAGCATACCGTGGGTTCTTTGAGTCCAGGCCATGTCCTAGAAGTTTGAGCAATGTGCCCACCTGGCTGTATTGGCTTCCCATTTGGGCAGCTTGTCCTCCATGTAGAGGCACTGAGGAAAAGCCTGTTGCCCTAAGGGGCAATCGCTCCACCAGTGACCAGGCTACTTGCAGTCAGGGCAGGGCTCAGTGGGCAGCTGTGGGCAGGGGTCCTGCCGGGACCAGTGACCTTGCTTGACACATTAAAGCAAGCTCCTGGTGGGGATTTTCTCTGCGGCTTGGACTTGGGTTGGGCACTTCCTGTGCCTTGCCCCTGTTGTTCTGCTGGCCTCAGGGCTGCCACAAGAGTTTGGGTTTGGAGCATTACTTTCTGCTGCATGTGGGCCTGGCGAACAGCCTTGGCCTGTTTCTACTAGTTGGGATGGTTAAAAACTTTAAATGTCGTATTCAGTTTCTGGATAGGGGTTTGGGGGTTGAGAATAAGAGGAGTGGGGCTCGTAGGGAGCCCGGCACCAAGATCAGGCAGGAAATGCTGGAGCCAAAGGCAGGACAAGGCCAGAACTTCCTGTCAGAAAATTGGGGTTGGGCCTTGGAGTCCTGCAAACCAGTGTAAGAGCCAATAGTAAGTGGAGAAAAGCCTAATGGAGGAGGGGTTTAAGAACACAGTGGAGAAGGGAGGGGCCCCCTGGCCAGTAGGAGAGGAGAAAGAAAGACTGGTAGTGGTGAATAAGAAACAGGATTTTGCGAAGGGAGGGGAGGGGGCTCTCGGAGGGAAGAAAGCCAAGCGAAAGAGGTCCGCAGAAGAATCAGGGAGAAGTCCTGAGAGAGGGGTGCCCCCAGGGGTCAGGCAGGAGGGAAAGAGAGTTGGGAGTCCACAGAGAAGGAAAGATCAGGAGTGGAGGTTTTAGTGAGGATTCTCTGGCCAGAAAAAGGGCGTGTGTGGTGAAACAGAGATTAAGAATAGGTGCGTAAATAACTAGAAGCCCTGTATGTAAGGGATCTCCAACCAGATCCCAGCTTTTTTTGGTGACAGTTAAATTGGTGAGGGTGTTAAAACCGAAAGTCCCATCAAGAGGCTAATTCAGTGGGTTTTGTGGCCTGGCCACAGCAGAGAAGAACAGTTTCTTCTTCTTTAGGGAAGGAGATTCCTGTGCCCCCATGGCCGCCCAAAGTCCTCAGAGTGGTCAGAGTTGAGTATCAGCGTCCCAAAACTCAAGCTCTGGCCACGGACGGATAAGGGAAAGTAGATGTGCTCAGGACATCTCTACAGGCACACACACACTGGGAATAGAAAACACTTTCCTGATGTAGCTACGGTATTTGCACAGAGAGTCTCAGAAGAAAGAACTCAAGGGTGGCTGGTGGCAGGGGACTTATCACACTGTCACCGAAGTGAACGGAAGGTCAGAGATCTTGGTTCTTTCTCGGAGTGGAAGAGGAGAGAAGCAGTCCTTGCAGATTTCAAACTCCTCCTGGGTTTTTGGCACCAAAATGTAAGGTATTTTTCCCCACCAAGAAGGAAGGAAGGGGCTGGAGCCACGAAGTGTGGAATAGCAAAGGCTTTATTGAGTACTTCCCACCCGATGTGGTTCTCTGGTCCCGGAGGGGGGCAGGGCTCAGAGAATTCACAAGGAGTGACCTGTGTGAGAGATATTTAAAGGGTCCCTAGGGTGATCAAGCTAATATGATGTGGTGAAATCTCACTGGCTGACAGAGGTGTTGCTCTTTTCCAAAGGGCTCTTGAGAAGTTTCTCTTGGTGCACTTGGTTGTGGGCCATTTTAGCCAAAGTTCCTGGGCTTGACTTTTCTCCATTATCCACCGACCTTACAATACCCATCAAAGCTATCCTTCAAATACAAAGGAGAAATAAAAACATTTACAGATACAGAAAAGATGAGGAAATTTATCACCAGAAAACCCCCACTTCAGGAAATACTAAAGGGGTTTTTCTGGCCAGACACAAAGAACAAAACAAAACAAAACTACAAGTAAAAGCTCCATCAAGATCGCAATATAAACAAGATTAATCTGTGACAAAGAAACAAAAAAGGCGAGAGGACAAAGATTAACATTAGCAAAGGAGGATGGAGTACAGAAGCACTCATGAGATAATGTCCTACAATGAACATGATATGTATGCTTTCCATTACTTAATGGTAAACAACCCTGAAAAAAACAACACAAAAGTACATGGCTTGTAAAAAGAAGTAACAGAGGAAAGAAGTATGGATAACAACCAAACAAAAACAAATGATAGAAAAATAAAAGAGAAGAACCATACAAGATACAAAACAATCAGAAAGCAATATATAAAATGGTAATAGAAAACCCTCAAATGTTAATAATTACACTAAATGTAAAGGGATTGAACTTACCAGTAAAAAGACACAGAGTAGTAGAATGAATTAAAAAAGAAAACCCAACTGTATGCTCCCTAAAAGAAACACATCTAATCTACAAGGATAAAATCAAATTCAAAGTGAAAGGTTGGAAAATAATACTCCAAGCAAATAACATCCAAAAAAAAAGCACGTGTAGCAATACTCATATCTAACAATACTGAATACAAGACAGCAAAGGTAATCAAAGACAAAAAACGGTCATTTCATAATGATAAAGGGGACATTAAATCAAGGTCACATAACACTTCTTAATATATATGCACCAAACCAAGGAGCACATAAAATATATAAGACAGCTACTGACTGACCTAAAAACAAAAACCAACAAAAATACAGCATACTTGGAGAACTCAATACATTGCTGACGGCTCTAGATCATTCATCCAAACAGAAAATCAATAAAGAAATATTGGCCTTAAATGAAACACTAGAACAATTGGATATGATAGACATCTACAGGACATTTTATCCCAAAGTGCCAGAGTATACATTTTTCAATAGTGTACATGGAACATTCTCAAGAATCAACCATATGTTGGGCCACAAAAATAATATCAACAAATTCAGAAAGATTGAAATTGTACCAAACATATTTTCTGATCATACAGCCTTGAAACTAGAATTCAACCGCAAAAAAGAGGTAAAAAAAAAAAAAAAAACTCCACAAAAATGTGGAAACTAAACAACATACTTTTAAAAAATGAGTGAGTCAAAGAAGAAATAAGCACAGAGATCAAAAGATACATACAGGCAAATGAAAATAACAATACAACATAGCAGAAACTCTGGGATGCAGCAAAAGCATTAATAAGAGGGAAGTTCATATCACTACAGGCCTATATGAACAAACAAGAGAGAGCCCAAGTGAATCATTTAACTTCACACCTTAAGGAACTGGAAAAAGAAGAACAAAGACAACCCAAAACCAGCCGAAGAAAGGAGATAATAAAAATCAGGGCAGAAATAAATGCAATAGAGAACAGAAAAAGTATAGAAAAAATTAATAAAACAAGGACTGGTTCTTTGAAAAAATAAATAAAATTGACAAACCTTTGACAAGACTCACCAAGGAAAAAAGAGAAAGGACTCATATAAACAAAATCCAAAATGAAAGAGGAGAAATCACCACAGATATCATAGGTATACAAAGAATTATTGTAGAATACCATGAAAAACTATATGCCACCAAATTTAACAATATAGAAGAAATGGATAAATTTCTAGAACAATACAATGTTCCTAGACTGAGTCATAAAGAAGAAGAAAGCCTAAACAGATCCATAAGCAGGGAGGAAATAGAAACAACTATTAAAAACCTGCCCAAAAATAAAAGTCCAGAGCCAGATGGCTATACTTGTGAATTCTATCAAACATTCAAAAACTTGGTTCCTATTCTACTCAAAGTCTTCCAGAAAATTAAAGAAGAAGTAATACTACCGAACACATTTTATGAGGCCAACATAACTCTCATACCAAAACCTGGCAAGGACTACACCAAAAAAGAAAACTACAGACCAACCTCTAATAAATATAGATGCTAAAATACTAAACAAAATACTAGTAGATCAAATATAACAACACATTAAAAAAATAATTCATCATGATCAAGTGGGATTCATCCCAGAGTCACAAGGATGGTTCAACATACGTAAAATGGTTAACGTAATACACCATATCAACAAAACAAAGAACAAAAACCATATGATCTTATCAATAGATGCAGAAAAGACATTCGATTAAATACAACATCATTTTATGTTTTAAACACTTAACAAAATGGGTACAGAAGAATAATATCTCAACATAATAAAGACCATCTATGATAAACCATCACCTAATATAATATTAAATGGCATACAACTGAGGATTTTTCCCCTAAAATCAGGAACAAGACAAGGTTGTCCACTCTCTCCACTCTTATTCAACGTAGTGCTGTAAGTTCTAGCCAGAGCAATCAGACAAGAGAAAGAAATATTAAAAGGTATTCATATTGGGGAAAAAAAAGTAAAGGTTTCACTTTTTGCAGATGATATGATCCTGTACATCGAAAACCCCAAAAACTCCACAAAAAGACTACTAGAAACAATAAACCAATACAGTCAGGTCACAAGATACAAAATTAATATACAAAAGTCCATTGCTTTCTTATATGCCAACAATGAAGCATCAGAAAACAAGCTCAAAAAAATAATCCCCTTTATGGTTGCAACAACAAAAAATAAAATATCTAAAAATAAACATAACAAAGAATGTAAAGAACCTATATAATGAAAACTACAAAGCATTGTTAAAGGAAATCAAAAAAGATATAATGAAATGGAAAAATATTCCTTGTTCTTGGATAGAAAGAATAAATATAGTCAAAATGACCATATTACCCAAAGCGATATACAAATTTAATGCAATTCCCATCAAAATTCCAATGTCATTGTTTAAAGAAATGGAACAAAAAATCATCAGGTTTATATGGAACTATAAAAAACCCCGAATAGCCAGAGCAGTCCTAAGGAAAAAGAACAAAGCTAGGGGCATTACAATACCTGACTTCAAATTATATTATAGAGCCACGATAACCAAAACAGCATGCTGGCAAAAAAATAGACACTCAGACCAATGGAACAGAATAGAAACCCCAGAAATAAAACCACATGTATATGGTCAAATAATTTTTGATAAAGGGGCCAAGTACACACAATGGAGAAAAGGAAGCCTCTTCAACAAATGGTGCTGGGAAAACTGGAAAGCCACATGCAAAAGAATGAAACTCAACTACAGTTTGTCCCCTTGTACTAAAATTAATTCAAAATGGATCAAAGACCTAAATATAAGACCTGAGACAATAAAATACATGGAAGAAAACATAGGTACTAAACTCATGGACCTTGGTACAAAGAGCACTTTATGAATTTGACTCCAAAGGCAAGGGAAATGAAGGCAAAGATAAATGAATGGGACTACATCAGACTAAGAAGTTTTTGCTCAGCAAGAGAAACTGACAACAAAATAGATAGCCAACTAAATGGGAGATATTTTTAAACAGCAGCACAGATAAGGGCCTAATATCCAAAATATACAAAGAACTCATAAAATTCAACAACAAACAAGAAAACAATCCAATAAAAAAATGGGAAGAAGCCTGACCTGTGGTGGCGCAGTGGGATAAGGCGTCGACCTGGAACACTGAGATTACTGGTTCAAAACCTTGGGCTTGCCTGGTCAAGGCACATATGAGAGTTGATGCTTCCTGCTCCTCCCCCTTCTCTCTGTCTCTCTCTTTCTGTCTCACTCCTCTCTCTCTAAAAATCAGTAAATAAAATATTAAAAAAAAATGGGAATAGGACATGAACAGACACTTCTCCCAGAAAAAAATACAAATGGCCAACAAATATATGAAAAGATGCTCATCTTCATTAGCTATTAGAGAAATGCAAATCAAAACTACAATGAGACACCAACCACCTCACACTTGTTAGATTAGCTATTATCAACAATTTTGGTAATAACAGGTATTGGAGAGACTGTGGAGAAAAAGGAACCCTCATCCACTGTTGGTGGGAATGTAAAGTAGTACAACCATTATGGAAGAAAGTATGGTGGTTCTTCAAAAAATTAAAAATAGAACTACTAATAGTTACCTGGCAGGGGAGATACCATGATCACAAAGGTGGTTTTCCCAGAGTAAGGCTTTTCCATTGCACTCCGGAAGTGCTGACCCCTGCGATTTCCCCAAATGTAGGAAACTCGACTGCATAATTTGTGGTAGTGGGGGACTGCATCCGTGCTCTCCCCTGTGGAAAAAAAAATTAAAATTAAAAATAAATAAATAAATAAATAGAACTACCATATGACCCAGCAATCCCTCTACTGGAATATACCCTCATAACTCAAAAGCACTGGTATATAAAGACACATGCAGCCCCATGTTCATTGCAGCATTGTTCATAGTGGCCAGGACATGGAAACAACCAAAAAGCTCTTCAATATATGATTGGATAAAGAAGATGTGGTACATATATACTATGGAATATTACTCAGCCATATGAAATGATCACATCGGATCATTTACAACAACATGGATGGACCTTGATAACATTATACTGATTGAAATAAGTAAATCAGAAAAAACTAAGAACTATATGATTCCATACATAGGTGGGACATAAAAATGAGACTCAGGGACATGGACAAGAGTGTGGTGGTTACCGGGGGTGAGGAAGGGAAGGGAACGGGTGGGGAGAGGCGAGGGGCACAAAGAAAACCAGATAGAAGGTGATGGAAGACTTTGGTTGATGGGTATGCAACATAATCAAATGTCAAAATAACCTGGAGATGTTTCTCTGAACCTATGTACCCTAATTGATTAGTGTCACCCCATTAAAATTAATAAAAAATAATAAAATAAAATAAAATTCAAAGAATATACATCTTGTATAGAAGATTGGGAGACTATAGCATAAGGAAAAGCAAATACAATGGGATATGTTGAGGTATCAAAAGATGTGTCTGATCATGATTCCCATTGTATTCCATGGTCCTTCCAGCAGCTAGGACATGCTGCCATTTCTGCCTAAAAGAAACAAGACCACAGCAGGTATACAAAGAAAAAAATGTCAATCTGGGATCTAGCATTTCAGAACATAAACAATAGCTTAAGTGGGAAGAAAACAAGTTTTAACTTCAAAACTTCAAAATCCTCTAAGATTCAGGGTTTGAAATTTATGCCCCTAAAATTAGGTCCATATCTTAATTCCCAGAACCTGTAAATATGTAACTTCACATGTCAAAAGGAGAATGTACTTAGTTATGGAT
Organism: Saccopteryx leptura; assembly: GCF_036850995.1. Classification (NCBI taxonomy): domain Eukaryota; kingdom Metazoa; phylum Chordata; class Mammalia; order Chiroptera; family Emballonuridae; genus Saccopteryx; species Saccopteryx leptura. The sequence goes on from NC_089503.1 coordinate 350,510,368, forward strand.
CTTGATAGGAAGATTATCCTGGTTTGTCTTCATGGGTACAATGTAATAACAAGAGCCCTTGTGACTTAGAAGAAACAGGAGGAATAGAATCAGAAAAAGTATTATGATGGAACAGAGGGTCAGAACAAAAAGATTCTATACTTCTGGCTTTAAAGATAGAAGTCACCATAAGCCAAAGAATTAAGGCAGCCTCTGGAAGCCGGAAAAGACAAGAAGACAGATTGCTCTACTGACCCATTCAGACTTCTAATCTCCAGATAATAAGCTTGTGTTGTTCTAAACTGTTGAGTTTGTTGTAATTTGTTAACACAGACATAGGAAACTAATATAGACTTGGTACTGAGGGTGGGATACTGCTGTAGCAAATGCCTAAATATGTAGAAGTAGATTTGGAATCAGGTAATGGTTAGAGACTCAGAGAATTTTACAGTTAGAAAAAAAGTCTAGATTGTATTGAACACACTGTTGATAGAAATGTGGTTAAAGGCACTATTGGTAAGGGTTTACAGTAAAGTAAGAAACATAGTAGAGCAACCCTATACCATCTTAGATAACACCTAAATCATCATAAACAATCTGTTGGTAAAAATATGAACATTAAAGCAGTGCTGGTGGAGGTTAGGAACATGTTGTTTGAAGCTAGATAGAAGGGATCCATCTAGTATAACAAGGAAGAGATCCTTATTATATTGTGGCAGAAATTTTAGCTATATTATGTCCCGAGGTAGAACTTGAGAAGGAGAGGTCTATGTGAAGTATTGGCAATCTAGCCACTTCCTACTTGCTTATAAAATGTGAGAAAAAATAATCGAGGAAAGAACTGCTAACTAAAAAGGAATATGAACTTGATAATTTGGGAAATCCTCAGTCTATGCATATTGCAAAAGATGTCAAAATTATGAGATTTGCCTGTAGAAAAGTATCCTCTGAAGAGAAATCCAAAGGTGTGAAACCTTTTACAGGGACCTCATAAGGATTTAAAGATTAGAATATTTATTCTTATGGAAGAATCTGTGAAAAAAAATGAGGCATGTTATTCATGCATCCCCTCAACAACCTCAGTGAAATCAAAGAATAGTGATAGGGTTATTTAGGAAATATCTTGGAAGAATTTTGTTGTTTAATGAATAAATCCCTATGATATACATGAGAGAACTACAAGATTCTTGAGAAGATATACCAGGCAAACATTGCCAACTTGGACTGAAAAAAAAAAAAAAAGACAAAGAAAGGATGAAATTAAAGAAGATTGTAAAACTCTCAAGTTATACACATAGAAAACAAGCTGATATTGATATAGACAAAGGATATGATACAACCTTGAAAGAATCCGCCCAGGGATGCTATATAGGATTAACACTCAAAAATCACTCAGTGTAATGTAATTCACCACATAAACTTCTAAAAACTTTAAAAGGTACTGTCTATAATCATCTCAGTATTGCAGAATAAAAAGATTTGATGAAATTTAATATTCACTTACTGTAAAAACTTAAAGCAAACTAGGAATGAAAGAGAACTTCCTTAATATGATGACATTAAGAACAACCTATAGCAAACATATTTAATGGTGAAATATTAAAAACTTTCTCTCTGAAGTCAGAAAACAGACAAGGATTATTGTTAACATCATTTCTAATTAACATTTCAATAATGTGCACTGAGGCATAATCATTGTCATGAAGTGTTCAAATAATGCAAAGCTGGTTGACATTTTATCACTTCCTTCTTCTACTACTCATTAAATGTTTCTTTTGTTTTCAAGCAGGAAATCACCTAGACTGTACTCTTTACCTAGTAGAACAACACAACCTTCATCACTAATAAGTTTGTCAGTGGTCATTTCCCTCTGTTGTTGTTATTGTTGCTGATTGCTGGAGTTTTCTGTGAACTTTTACCATTGTACACAGAAATATTATATCTGAGAGAATCCTTTAGGTCCCATATAAAGAACATATGGTTTTGATCAAATAAGAGGTCTCTGAGGAAAAAAGAAGGAAGTAAGAATAAAGAATAAGATACTTACTTAAATATCATAAGAGCCAATCCCACATAGCTGAAGGTCTAGGTCTGTGCATCTCTGAAGCCAGAGAGTTATGTAAATGCCAGATCAAGACTGATTACACTCAGCTGTTTTGACTTTAGGACCCTGCTTTCTGGAAAACCTCTACTTAGAGCCCCCACTTCTGTCATCACTCTGGGTTTGTTTTGTTCAACTCTGTCATGTTTCTCTGGTGTAATTGTAATGTATGCATTTGGAGCTAATTGATGCTTATCTTTTAATAATCATCACATGGGAGTAATAAGAACAGATCAGAGATAAAGCTTATAAGTAGAGGGAGTGAAGAAAGTTAAAAGAGCAGAGTAAAAATGCTTTAGACATTTGTTTGTCCCTAAGAAGAAATGAATCTTTGACATACCAAACCCAGAAAAGAAACCTCAGATAGTTTTAAAAGATATTAGAGGAAAGGGCTCTTGTCTCCAATAGAGCCCAGAAAAAAAAAAAAAAAAAAGGCAAGTATGGTAAAACAAACAAGCAAACAAAAACCTTGTACTCAATATAGAATTAAATCCATAGAGAACAAATTACCAAATGGGATATCTAAGCAGAAATATTTTCTCTCCCCTCTCTAACCTGCTCTCTTCCTACTGGCTTCCAGTATTTGGCAATGGGGACTGAAGAAGAAAATGAAGAAAAAGAGTGATATAAGGATATTTATTTCCCTGAAGCTCTTCCCGAAGAATCAGCTTAGGTTGGCTACATCCCTGGAAGGATCACTGCTCTTTCACAGTCTACCTTCATTTCTTCATTGTCTCTGCTAGCTTCTGGTATCTTCTTCCACCCATCACCTTTAGGTCTGCGGCTACCTTTGTGCACCTGCACTATCCCTTGTGGTTTTCTTACATTCACCACATCCTTGTAATTAATCCCCGTGTAAATAAACTCTTCAGAGGAAATACATGAATTTGATTGTGCCATTTATTTTTTGTAGGGAGACTTATGAATACAGAATCTTATGCATCCTGTGTATCTATGGTGCTTTATGGAGCCAGTAAAGTTCAGTTTCTTATGTTACCAACAGCAGTATAGACAAAGGAGGGAGCCCTAGAAATTCTGGTGGCCTTTCACACAGAAAAGGGAGTAACAGTGACCTGACAAAGATCATATGAGAATGTAGGGTTCTTTGCCACTAATAGATGATGACCAAGAACCAGATCCCTCTTCCACTTATACCCAACCCCCAAGTCCTAGGAATTGCAGAGCTCTTTAGAACATAAAAGGGTCAGAAAATAACAATTGAAGTGTTACAGAAGCAAAATTATTTTCTTGTACATAAATTTATAAATTGAAACACACATTCTTGTTATGCAATTGGTGAAATTAAATTTGTTAGACCATTCCTTCTTTTTATCTCTTTATTAACTAGTAACCAAGTGAAATTTTTCTTCAAAATATCTTTCAGATATATTTCTTTATTTTTTTGTGAATTACGCCTTTGCTTCGGTACTTACCTCTCATTTCTGAATTATTGCAGAAGCTTAACATAGCTTTTGCATTAAATAGAAAAAAACTGAAATTCCCCTTAGTCTATTTAATGACATGAATGTATTTGATATTGAACTACTATATATGAGAATAAGCTTCAACTCCTGGTAACAGAAATAGGAATATTAACTTTTAGAACCAGGGCTAATTCTCCACATCTGGCATGAATCTTGCTTCCAGCTTTAACTCTGCCTCACCTATAACACTTCAAAGCATGTAATCAGTAATATTTATCTTATCCTCTGAGTTAAAACATATTGTAAATTAGATAAGAATTTAATTAATTCATTTGTAATAATAATCCTCATAATTTATCGGATGAGTTGGATATAGTAAGGTACAAATGAAGAAAGGAATTTGTTTCCTACCACTAACCTTCCAAATCTGCTCTAAAATTTGCTGTCATTTTAGATAAAATTAGGGGCAGTGTATCTGGCTACTACAAATCCCTTTTTGTAAAAGTAACCAAAAGTCCATTCCCACATAGTATCAGAATTCTAAAGTTTCCTTGAGTTGTCTTCCCATTCCTTGCTCAGGCTGACTTCCTCTTTAGGGCTAGGGAAGGGAGTCATGGAGAAAACTTTTATTTTTCACCAATTTCCCAAATCTCCAACTGCCATTTCAGATATTCTTTTCAGAGTTGGAACCTGAGAAAGAAGAGGTAAGGGGCAAAACTGCGTGTTTGTGCTTGATAGATTAGTTGTCATCTAGGGCTAGGCATGCTAATTCTGTCTCTTGGCCATGCCACTTTTGGCTTTCCTGTTGGCTCACTAAGACTTTTACTTTAACTTTTCAGATTAGGTTTATCTCTTTCTTGCCCTAATCAACCCTGACTGATAAATCATTACACAAATCAGTAAGCTTTCCCAGACCTTGAGCAAATGAAAATTTTAGAGGTGTTAAAAATCAATTCAATCTTTACTTATACATAGAATGATTTCTAGCAAAGTCTCTACTACAAGAAAAATGATTAATATGTATCAGTATCTTTAAAAATGATATTTTATTTAATCTCCACAAAACACTTTCAGAAGGTTATCCTTATCATGATGCGACAGATGAGAATACTGACAGAGTAGTTAACTTACCCAATGTTATATAGGTAGTGAATACCAGAGCCAGGATTCTAACCCTGAAGATAACTGATTATTAAAAAAAATAAGAAGAAAATATGTATAACGCATTTAGCTGGTGCATAGTAAGCATAATTTAGTAGCTTGTTAGGTAAATAAAATTATGTTGATTTCAAAAGACATTCTTACCTTTCATCTGTCATTCAAAAACCTCCGAGTGCAGTTTATTCATTCCTCAAAATCAACCAGCCTATTAGAGCATAACTTTTTGTCTTCCCTAATAACACATTTAGAGGTAAGGCATACATACCTAAACAATCATGTAATTCTGAAAACATTCCAAAGAATGATAATCATTATTACATTTTAAAAAGAGAGAGACCAATGCAGTTGTAGCATGTAAAAATGAAGAGTCACATAGCCTCTAGAGATCTGGTCATAAAAAGCAGAGTTTTAAAAAAAAAAAAAAAAAAAAGGCCCTGGCCAGTTGGCTCAGTGGTAGAGCGTCGGCCTGGTGTGCCGAAGTCCCAGGTTCGATTCCCGGCCAGGGCACACAGGAGGAGTGCCCATCTGCTTCTCCACCCCTCCCCCTCTCCTTCCTCTCTGTCTCTCTCTTCCCCTCCCGCAGCCGAGGCTCCACTGGAGCCGAGTTTGCCCGGGCGCTGAGGATGGCTCTGTGGCCTCTGCCTCAGGCGCTAGAATGGCTTTGGTTGCGGCAGAGCGACGCCCCAGATGGGCAGAGCATCGCCCCCTGGTGGGCGTGCTGGGTGGGTCCCGGTCGGGCGCATGCGGGAGTCTGACTGCCTCCCCGTTTCCAACTTTAGAAAAATACAAAAAAAAACCCAACAAAAAAAAAACAACAAAAAAAATAAACCCTGCAGCCTGAGCTGTGGCGACACAGTGAATAGAGCATCAACCTCGAACACGGAGGTCATCTGTTAGAAACCCTAGGTTAAAAAAAAAAGAAACCCTAGGTTAGTCAGGGCAAGGCACATACATGAAGCAACCTGCATGATTTGATGCTTCCCACACTACCCACTGCCTTTCTCTTATTCTGTCTTCTCTCTAAATCTATAAATAAAATCTTTTAAAAAATACATGCAGAGAAAGCCAAAACTAGTAAAAATATCAATAAATTACTTTTATAATCACCAGTATAGGCAGAATGCCAAAGTAAATTGTTCAAACTAACTTTTTCACCAAATATTCCACAAAGTAGGGTGTATGGTTACTTATGGATGATGTGGGAGGTGGGGAGATATTGGAGATACGTGTTTAAAAAAGTAAATGTGGCCCTAGCCGGTTGACTCAGCAGTAGAGCGTCGATGCTGGTGTGTGTAAGTCCCAGTTTCAATTCCCAGTTAGGGCACACAAGACAAGCGACCATCTACTTCTCTCTGTCCCCCACCCATCTCTCCCTTCTCCTGCCTCAGCCATGGGCTTGGGTGGTTTGGCTCCGAGTACTGAGGATGGCTCCTAGGCCTCCGCCTAAGGTGCTAAAACAGCTCGGGTTGCCAAGCAACGAGGCTATCAGTCCAGCCTGGCAGAGTATCTCCCCATAGGGGCTTGAGGAGTGGATTCCAGATGGGGCACATGCTACAGTCTGTCCCTGCCTCCCCGCCTCTCACTTAATTAAGAAAGAAAGAAAGGGAAGGAAGGAAGGAAGGAAGGAAGGAAGGAAGGAAGGAAGGAAGGAAGGAAGGAAGGAAGGAAGGAAGGAAGGAAGGAAGGAAGGAAGGGAAAGAAAATGTTTATTTAAAATAAACAATAAGAAAGACATTAAGTGACATGGAATAAAAAATATAGAATAGTTAAAATAAATATTTAAACAAACTGATTATTCTAGGCAATGTGGAAATACATTCTTAGTCAAACTACAAAAATAAAACTAGAAATTTGAAGAGACTATACTTATGAGTTCTTTGGTTTTACAGTTGTGTGGCCATATTTAATCATTAGTTGAATAAAGTTGTTTGGCACTGAATATAAAGTTAAAGTATAAGTTTTTATACTCAAATTTAGAACTTAATAAAAACTAAAATTAAAAGTATATATAAATTTTGTTCTATATTTAGTTTATTACTTGAACTTCATTTTAAGACTTTTCAGTCCTGAACTTAAAAGAGATTTCAAAAAATGATTGGCTAAAACTGGATGCACACACAATTTTTAAATAAATTCCAAATGGATGGATTAATTTTATAAATCCAACTGCATTTTAAAGTTTAGGTTCTGATCAAGAATATGTTTTGCCTCAACTTATTATTTAATAAACATGCATCTTCTTAGTTAAATTAAAACTCACCATTTTTCTGCTTCATATTTTTCAACCTTATTCTTATAAATCAATAGTCTTCTTTGATCAGTAAATATAGAAATACCAATTAATTAGAAAACATAACCTACTTAAAATATGATAAACTATTAAAATAATAGAGAAGAGAATTCATTTTATTAAGTTCAAAATCAATTGACTAAATTTTTTACATTAGCTAAGTCCTGATAATTTTAAGATAAAAAACCTAATTTTAAAATAATATACACTTAATACAAACTTATGAAATGAATGAATGAGGAACCCAAATTATAACATAATTTTATTGTTTCCTCAATCATTTTAACATGAAAATACATAAAAATATAATAAAGGTATAAAACTCTCATCTTCATTTTAAAAATCAAAGATAACCCTCATCTAATCATAAAAAGACTGAAATCAATGTTAGCCATGATTGGTTTTTATTTATTTAATACATTTTGAATTTATACAGTTTTTTTTTTCATTTTTTTATTAATTTTACTAGGGTGACATCAATAAATCAGGGTACATATGTTCAAAGAAAACATGTCCAGGTTATCTTGTCAATCAATTATGTTGCATACCCATAACCCAAAGTCAGATTGTCCTCTGTCACCTTCTATCTAGTTTTCTTTGTGCCCCTCCCCCTTTCCCTCTTTCTCTTCCCCACCCCCCGTAACCACCACACTCTTATCAATGTCTCTTAGTCTCGCTTTTATATCCCACCTACGTATGGAATAATGCAGTTGTTTTTTTCTGATTTATTTATTTCATTTCATATAATGTTATCAAGATCCCACCATTTTGCTGTAAATGATCCAATGTCATCATTTCTTATGGCTGAGTATTATTCCATAGTGTATATGTGCCACATCTTCTTTATCCAGTCATCTATTGAAGGGCTTTTTGGTTGTTTCTATGTCCTGGTCACTGTGAACAATGCTGCAATGAACATGGGGCTGCATGTGTCTTTACGTTATACACTGTTTTAAGTCTTAAAAAATATTAACTGAGAGCTAAATGGCAAGATAGAAGTAGGGTTTTTTTGTGGCTGTTTTTACCGTCGTTCCACCACAGAACATCAATCTTGACAACCATTAATGAGAATACATTTATGGAATATAGCAGAGAAGTTTCAGCACAATGTAGGCAAAATAATAATAATAAGAAGAAGAACCCCATCCCCTGAGAATAGATGCATTAAAGAGGATAAGAAGAACAGTTTTACTTTACCTGCATCATCTATCCCCGAAGGCAGCACAACTCATTGCCAAGAGCAACCACTTCATTTCTCCCACAGGGGAAAGTGAAAGCATTGTGTATGAGTACCTGGCTTCTCCAGCCATGCAAGTCATTGCCCAAGAAGCACACATCTTTCTCTCCCCACCTAGAATACTGAGGTACAGTACTACTATTCATGGCAACAGGTTTGGGGGAAGCTGGAAGCTAAGCAACAAAGGCTCAAAATCATCAAAGGGCTGTGGTTCTTACTGGGCTGTGGATCTTTTTAAATGCTTCACAGAACTCAAGAGAAACCCATCCATGAGCCTCTGGGGACACCTTGCTTGTAGATCCATTCAGTTGGCCCACATCTAACTCCTACATTGTGTGCCTCACCCAACCCATACATGCCCCCCAAGATTTCCAGTGTGAGCCTTTGCACATGACTTGCAAAGCATGCACAGAATCCAACCCTATTCTGGCAGATTGAGAGAAAGCACACAAACAAGTATTTCAGGGGAGCACTTGAAGGAAGAACAAATAGGAAGCTCTCAGCGCTCAGCCTGGTTTTGCAGGACTGAAGAAGGTATAAAATATTAGGGATGTTCCTGCCCACAAGAGGGAACAAGTGCAAAGATGGCAACACAAGATTTCAAGGAACACACACACACACACACACACACACACACACACACAAAATCAAGGGAGCATGACATCATGAAGGGAACACAATAATTTTTCAATAACAGATCTCAAAAAAATAAAGATCTATTAATTGCCTGATAAAATTTCAAAATAATTGTATTTTGAAAGGTCAGTAAACTATAAGGGAACACATATAGCCAATACAAAGAAATCTGAAAAATAGCACCTGAACCAAATGAGAAGTTCAACAGAGAAACAGAAATCATAACAAAAAAAAACACAAAGAAATATTCTAGAACTGAAGAATATGATAAGTAAAATGAAAAATACAGTAGATATTGTCAACAACCACTTGATCAAAGAGAAGGAAGAATCTGTGAACCCAAAGACAAGTCATTTAAAATTATCCAATCAAAGGAGAAAAGAGAAAAAAGAATGAAAAAGAAGTCTATGTGATATAAGGGACAACATCAACAAAACTAAAAGAGAAGGATGCAGAGAGAAATAAATAAATAAAAAAGCTTATTTAAAGAAAAAATGTCTCAAAACTTCCCAAACCTGCAGCGAGATATGAATATCCAGGTACCTGAAGGTCCTCAAACAGGTTCAGCTTAAAGATTTCACTGAAATACATTAATAATCAAATTGTCAAAAATTAAGAAAAAGAATTTGAAAGCAGCAGATGAAGACATGTCACATACAAGAAATCACCCATAAGGCAATTAGCAGATTTCTCAACAGAAACCGTGCAATCCAGGAGAGAATGGGATGATATATTTAAAGTGCTAAAAGATTAAAAGTGGTAGCCAAGAATACTTTAACTAACAAAGCTCTCCAGAAATAAAGCAGAAAGCCTTTTCTATACAAACAAAAGGTGAAGGAGTGTATCACCACTAGAACTGTTTTACAGGAAATGCTAAGGGGAGCTTTTCAATCTAAAATAAAGGAAACTAAAATGAGGCATAAAGATATAAAACTCTCTGATAATGGTAAGTACATAGACAAATTCAGAATATTCTAATGGTAAAGTATAAATCACTTTTAATTCTAGTATAAAAGTTAAAAACAAAACTATAAAAAATAATTATAGTTACAAATTATTCGTTGTTTGATACACAATATAAAAATTTGTAAATTGTGGCATCAAAAATAAAATATGACAGAGGGAAGTAAAGTTGTTGTATGCTATCAGAGTTAAGTTGTTATCAGTTTAAAACAGATAGTTATAACTATAATACATTTCTTGTATGCCTTGTGATAATCATAAAGCAAAAATCTATAGTAGATACACAAAATATAGAGGAAAAATATCAAAGTATGTCACAATAAATAATCAACAATTACTAAAGAAGACAACAAGAGAGGAAGAAAAGAATAAAAGAACTACAAAAACATAAAACAATTAACAACTGGCAAAATTCCCTATCAGTAATTAATTTAGATGTAAATGGATTCAATTCTTCAATCAAGAGTGACTGAATGAATGTAAAAAAAAAGACCTGAGTACATGCTGCCTATAAGAGACTCACTTCAGCTTTAAAGACACAGATTGGTAGAAATTGAAGGGATGAAGAAAGATACACCATGCAAATGGAAAATAAAAGAGAGCATGATAGCTATACTTGTGTTAAACAAAATAGAATTTAAGTCAAAATGTTAACAAGAGACAAAGGAGGTTACTATATAATGATAAAGGACTCAATTCATCAAGAGAATATAACAATTGTATAAATACATATCATATTTACCATTATTGGATTACCTAAATATATAAACAAATATAAACCAATCTGATGGAAGAAATAAACAACAGTACAATAATAACGGAAAACTTGAATATCCTCCTTTTAATAATGGATAGATCATCCATACAAAAAAATAAACCAAGAAAAGAAATATTGAACTTGAAGTACATTTTATATCAAGCAGACTTAATGGATGTATACAGAACATTGCCCAAAGAGCAGCAGAGTACACATTCTTCTCAAGAGCATATATATCAATAAAATTTACCAAGATAAACCTGACTTCTGATGGCACAGTAGATAGAATGTCAACCTGAAGCACTGAGGTTGCCAGTACAAATCCGTGGGCTTGCCTTGTCAAGGCACATACAGGAAACAACTACTACAGGTGGATGCTTCCTGCTTCTTCCCTCTCTTTCTCACTCTTTTTCTCTTTTTTTCTCTCTCTCTTCTCTCCAAAAACCAATAAATAAAAATTAAAAAAAAATTACCGAGATAGATCATATATTAGGTTACAAAACAAGTCTTAACAACTTTTAAAGATTGAAATCATACCAAGTATCTTTTCGGACCACAATTGTATAATACTAGAAATTAATAGCAGTGAACAGAAAATCAGATACTTATAAAATTAAAGAACTCTTTTTGTTCATCTCAGATTTCTTAAATAATATAGTTCACTGTCCAATTCAATTACTAAAAACTCATATATAGATTCTTTGAAAGTCAAGATGAAGTAATGAGACCTGAAGATGGCAGTAGAGTAGGCAGATGCACAGACTCCCAGCTCACACCACCAAACTGGATTATAAACTAATTTATGAACAATCAGCGTGAAAAACCAAATCTGGACTACAAGAACAGCTTCCAAAAACCAAGGAGCAAAGAAGAAGCCACAACAAACCTGGTAGGGAACACCTGAATCACCCCTGTTTACAGGAACAGGGGGGGGGGAGGGTGAGGCTGGACTCTCACTCCAAGAAAAAGAGCAGTAAATACTGCTCACAGCCACTTGTCTGGAGACCAGGGAACGAGGTGTGTTGAAAGGGCCCACTTGTCTTCCAAAAAGAAAGGAGAGAGAGAGAGACAGATGGTGAGGGGGAGTGGAATACAGGTGATGACATGAAAAGCTAACTCATTCAGTGCTGGAGGCAGCCATAACTGGGGGATAGGCTGATCCTTCCACAAAGCAAAATACAAAAGTACTTCCAGGCCACAGAGATACAGACATCTTTCCAGCTCCAATCAGCACAACAAGACACAGCTGAAAACAAGAAGTGGGGAGGAGGGTCAGTAACTCAGGTCTCCATGGAGATCTGAGATACACCTCCCCCTAATGAAGCTGAGAAAGCAACCTGCCCCCAGAGACATTAACTGGCAGAAGAGAACTTCAGAGCCTCAGGTCACACTCACGGCATTCCTGGATACAGTTTCAAATAAGCCCCCTGCTGAGATCAGCAAACAAGACAATCACCTGTTAAGAAAACAAACAAATCAAGACTTCAAAGGGGCCCAAATCCAAAAGTGGATTACAAATAATAGCTGATGCCAACCCAAGAAGACCTAGAAACAACACAAGTGAAAACTGGAGGCAGACAACACCAAGCCTAGACTCAACCAGCTCTACAAAAAAAAACCACCCAAACACACAGACACAATGAGAAGACAAAGAAGTGCAATCCAAATGAAACCACAAGAGAAACCTTCAGATAAACTGAGTGATATGAAAATAATCAAACTTCCGGATGCAGAGTTTAAACTAATGATTGTAAGGATGCTTAGGGATCTTAGAACAACAATGGATGCTCATCACAAACACCTAAATAAAGAAATAGCAAGTATAAAAAAGGATATTGAAATATTAAAAAAGAATCAGTTGGAGATGACAAATACAATATCAGAAATGAAGACTACAATGGAAAGAATTAAAAACAGGATGGATAGAGCTGAGGATCGAATCAGTGAGTTGGAGGATAACTGGAATGAAGGCATGAAAGCAGAGAAAAAAAAAGAAAAGAGACTCGAAAAATCTGAGGAAACTCTTAGAGGGCTCTGTGACAACATAAAGAGAAATAACATCCGCATAATAGGGGTTCCTGAAGAAGAGAAAGAACAAGGGATAAAGGCTTTGTTCAATCATATCATAGCTGAAAACTTAATGCAAGAGAAACTCTCACAGATTCAAGAAGCACAGAGAACTCCACTAAAAAGAAACCCAAAGAAACCTACACCAAAACATATCATAATTAAAATACCAAAGCTAAGTTATAAAGAGGAAATATTAAAAGCTACGAGAGAAAAAAAGGCTATCACCTACAAAGAAGCCCCCATAAGGATGACATCAGACTTCTCAACAGAAACACTTGAGGCCAGAAGGGAAAGGCAAGAAATATTCAAAGTAATGCAGAACAAGAACCTACAACCAAGACTACTTTATCCAGCAAGGCTATCATTTAAAATTGAAGGAGAAATAAAAGTATTCCAGATAAAAAAAAAAACAAAAAAACCTCAAGGAATTCATTACAACCAAACCAATGCTGCAGGAAATGTTAAGGGGCATGGTATAAACAAATCAAAGTGGGAAAAGAATATAGCAAAAGAGGAATACAGCTTTAAAGAATAAAATGGCAATAAACAATTATATATCAATAATAACCTTAAATATAAATGGATTAAATGATCCAATCAAAAGACATAGGGTAGCTGCATGGATAAAAAAAACAGGACCCGTACATATGCTGTCTACAAGAAACAAACCTTAAAACAAAAGATACACATAGGTTGAAGGTAAAAGGATGGAAAAAAACATTTCATGCAAATGGAAATGAAAAAAATCTGGGGTAGCAATACTTATAGCAGACAAAATAGACTTTAAAACAAAGAATATAGTAAGAGACAAAGAATGCCACTACATAATGATAAAGGGAGCAATCCAACAGGAAGATATAACTATTATAAATATCTATGCACCTAATATAGGAGCACCCAAATATATAAAGCAGACTTTGATGGATATAAAGAGCGAGATCAAGAGCAACACTATAATAATAGGGGATTTTCATACCCCACTAATATCACTAGATAGATCCTCAAGAAAGAAAATTAACAAAGAAACAGCAGACTTAAGGACACACTAGATCAACTCGATTTAATAGATATCTTCAGAACCTTTCACCCTCTAGCAGCAGAATATACATTCTTTTCAAGTGCTCATGTTACATTCTCTAGGATAGACCACATGTTAAGGCACAAAAGTGGTCTCAACAAATTTAGGAAGATTGAAATCATATCAAGCACTTTCTCTGATCACAATGGTATGAAATTAGAAATCAACCACAACAGAAAAACTCAAAAATTCTCAAACACATGGAAACTAAATAGCAGGTTGTTAAATAACGAATAGATTAAGAATGAGATCAAAAAAGAAATTTAAAAAAATCCTAGAAACGAATGATAATGAGCATACAACAACTCAAAATTTATGGGACACAGCAAAAGCAGTACTGAGAGGGAAGTTCATAGCACTACAGGCACACTTTCAGAAGCTAGAAAAAGCTCAAATAAACAACTTAACCCTGCATCTAAAAGAACTAGAAAAAGAACAGCAAGTAAAGCCTAAATGTAGTAGAAGGAAGGAAATAATAAAGATCAGAGCAGAAATAAATGACATAGAGACTAAAGAAACAATACAGAGGATCAATGAAACCAGGAGCTGGTTCTTTGAAAAGGTAAACAAGATTGATGAACCTTTAACTAGACTCACCAAGAAAAAAAGAGAGAGGACTCAAATAAATAAAATTAGAAATGAGAGGGGAGAAATAAAACTGACACAACAGAAATACAAAGGATTGTAAGAAAATACTATGAAGAACTGTATGCCAAAAAACTAGACAACCTAGATGAAATGGACAAATTCCTTGGAACATACAATCTTCCAGAAATCAATCTGGAAGAATCAGAAAACCTAAACAGACCAATTACACCAAATGAGATCAAAACAGTTATCAAAAACCTCCCAACAAAGAAAAAACCTGGGCCAGATGGCTTCACAAGTGAATTTTATGAAATATTCAAAGAAGAACTAACTCCTATCTTTCCCAAGCTATTTCAAAAAATTCAAGAGGAAGGAAGACTTCCAAGCTCCTTTTAAGAGGCGACCATAATTCTGATTCCAAAACAAGGCAAAGACAACACAAAAAAAGAAAATTATAGGCCAATATCCCTGATGAATATAGATGCTCAAATCCTCAACAAAATATTAGTAAACCGGGTCCAGCAATATATGAAAAAAATCATACGCCATGATCAAGTGGGATTTATTCTGGGGAGGCAAGGCTGGTACAATATTTGCAAATCAATCAATGTGATTTATCACATAAACAAAAGGAGGGAGAAAAACTACATGATAATTTTAATAGATGCAGAAAAAGCATTTGATAAAATCAGCACCCATTCATGATCAAAACTCTCAACAGAGTGGGAATACAGGGAACATACCTCAACATGATAAAAGCCATCTATGACAAACCCAACATCATACTCAATGGGCAAAAATTAAAAGAAATCCCCTTAAGATCAGGAACAAGGCAGAGGTGCCCCCTTTAACCACTCTTATTCAACATAGTCCTGGAAGTCCTAGCCACAGCAATCAGATAAGAGGAAGAAATAAAAGGCATTCAAGTTGGAAAAGAAGAAGTAAAGCTATCATTATTTGCAGATGATATGATATTGTATATAGAAAATCCTAAAGTCTCAGTCAAAAAACTACTGGACCTGATAAATGAATTCAGCAAGGTGGCAGGATATAAAATTAATACTCAGAAATTAGAGGCATTTTTAAACACCAACAATGAAGAGTCATAAAGAGAAATTAAGGAAACAATCCCCTTCACTATTACAACCAAAAAAATAAAGTACCCAGGAGTACATTTAACCAAAGAGACTAAAGACTTGTACTCGGAAAATTATAAAACATTGATAAAAGAAATCAAGGAAGATACAAACAAGTGGAATCATATACCATGCTCATGGTTAGGAAGAATAAACATCATTAAAATGTCTACATTACCCAAAGCAATTTATAAATTCAATGCAATACCAATTAAAATACTGATGACATACTTTAAAGATATAGATCACATATTTCAAAAATTTACATGGAACCAAAAGAGAACACGAATAGCTTCAGCAATCTTAAAAAAGAAGAAGAAAGTGGGAGGTATCACACTTCCTGATATCAAGCTATACTACAAAACCATTGTACTCAAAACAACCTGGTACCAGCGTAAGAGTAGGCACATAGATCAATGGAACAGAACGGAAAACCCAGAAATAAACCCACAGCTCTATGGACAACTGATATTTGACAAAGGAGGTAAGGGCATACAATGGAGTAAAGACAGTATCTTTAACAAATGGCGTTGGGAAAATTGGGCAGCAACCTGCAAAAAAATGAAACTAGACCACCAACTTACACCATTCACAAAAATAAACTCAAAATGGATAAAAGACTTAAATATAAGGCGTGAAACCATAAGCATCTTAGAAGAAAACATAGGCAGTAAGCTCTTCGACATCTCTCGCAGCGAAATATTTGCTGATTTATCTCCACGGGCAAGGGAAATAAAAGACAGGATAAACAAATGGGACTATATCAAACTAAAAAGTTTTTGCACCGCCAAAGACAATAAAAACAGAATAAAAAGACAACTACACAATGGGAGAACATATTTGACAGTATGTATGATAAGGGGTTAATAACCAAAATTTATAAAGACCTTTAAAACTCAACACCAGAAAGACAAACAATCCAATCAAAAAATGGGCAAAAGAAATGAATAGACACTTCTCCAAAGAGGACATACAGATGGCCAATAGGCATATGAAAAAATGCTCAACATCACTAATCATTAGAGAAATGCAAATTAAAACCACAATGAGATATCACCTCACACCAGTCAGAATGGCGCTCATCAACAAAACAACACAGAATAAGTGCAGGCGAGGATGTGGAGAAAAGGGAACCCTCCTACACTGCTGGTGGGAATGCAGACTGGTGCAACCTCTGTGGAAAACAGTATGGAGATTCCTCAAAAAATTGAAAACCGAACTGCCTTTTGACCCAGCCATTCCACTTTTAGGAATATACCCCAAGAACACCATAGAAGGTCCCAGAAGGAGAAATGCACTCCCATGTTTATAGCAGCATTGTTCACAATAGTGAAGATCTGGAAACAGCCCAAGTGTCCGTCAGAGGACGAGTGGATTAAAAAGCTTTGGTACATATATACTATGGCATACTACTCAGCCATAAGAAATGATGACATCAGATCATTTACAATAACATGGAAGGACCTTGATAACATTATACAGAGTGAAATAAGTAAATCAGAAAAAACTAAGAACTATATGAACCCATGCATAGATGGGACATAAAAATGAGACTCAGAGACATGGACAAGAATGTGATGGTAACAGGGAGTGGGGTGGAGGGGTGCAGAGGGGACGAGGAAGGAGAGGGAGGGGGTAGGGGGAGGGTAGGGGCACAAAGAAAACCAGATAGAAGGTGACAGAAGACAATTTGACTTTGGGTGAGGGGTGTGCAGCATAATCAAAGGTCAAAATAATCTGGAGATGTTTTCTTGGAACATATGTACCCTGATTTATCAATGTCACTGCATTAAAATTAATAAAAATAAGATTAAAAAAAAACACTAGGAAGGATAAACAGTGATGGACGAAGGCATGATTTGGTGGGCCGGGGGGTGAACACACAATATGGTGTACAGAAGTGCAGAGACGTGTTGTAGAATTGGACACCTGAAACCTGTATAATTCTGTTAACCTGTGTTAACCCAATAAATTCAATTAAAAAAAAGATGAAGTAATGACTTTCAGCTTAATTTAAGACATCAGTCTTTTGAAGGAGAACAATTATAATAAGGTATTAAGCAATCAACAATATTGGTCTCCAAGTTCAACATGTGAGTTTCTCCTTGGTTAATTGTGCTCAAGTTTTAGCATGCATCAGAAGCACCTAGAAGACCCATTAAAAAACATATCACTGGGCTTCTGATTCAAGAACTTACATTTCTAACAATTTCCTGATTCACAAGGATGATTCTGGTCACAAGACTAGCCTTTGAGACATGGACTTAGACCAAGTTTTTCCAACCAAAGCTCCATAGATAGTGGTTTCTAAGAATAATGATGTTTTCTTTGAAAATGTTATTTTTAGTCAAAAATGACTTGGAAATTATACAAACTGAGGAGTCACATAATGCATTAGTATATTACACTAAGGAACAAAATTTTTGTTGCATCCACAAAAACACTTGTTCCTACCTAATTTGAATGTGCTGATCTTAAATCTGACAGTTTTTCTCTGTAAGCTACAGTTTTTTTGCAATACAAGGTTTTAGGTTTTCATCTTATTGTAAGATTTTCAACATTTAGTTTAACATAATAAAGTAGAATGTCTTCTTCGGCATCATCTTTGTGAAAATATAATAATTTATATCATATAATGCAGTAAATACACTAACACTAAAAGATATGGCTGCATCAGAACTTGTCTACAATTTCAAAATAGAACATATTAAAACATTTATTTTAATTATAAAATTTGCGCAAAACTTATTTAAATTCTATGCAGGCAAAAATTTGCATTTGTAGTTCTTGCGTTTGTGTACTTGTTGAGGACAATCTCAGTTGATGATCCAGCTGTAGTTTGCCATCATATTTCTGTCCCATCGCCCCTGATAACGCTCTTCCATCAACTTCAGATCTTGATGAAAGTGTTCTCCCTGCTCATCACTAACAGCTCCAAGATTTTCTGGAAACTTATCAAGGTGACTGTTCAGGAAGTGAATCTTAATGCTCATGTTACATCCAATGTCGCAGAAAGCCAACAGCATCCTTTGAACCAGAAGTTCATAGTTTTCTGCTTTTTTGATGCCAAGGAAGTCCTTTGTAACTGCCACAAAAGACTGCCATGCTGCTTTCTCCTCCTTATTCATCTTCCTGGCAAATTCTTAATCACGTTTGAGGGTTCGAATTTGAGGTCCATTGAATACACCTGCTTTTATCTTCTTGAAAGACAAGGCAGGAAAAGCAGAAATAATATGTTGAAAGCATTCACTTTCTCTATTCAAAGCCTGAACAAACTGCTTCATTAAGCCAAGATTGATATGAAGTGGGGAAAAATTGATCCTGTCTCGATTAACTACAGGTTCATTCACAATATTTTGCATCTCTACTTCCAGAGCTTCACGTTTTGGCCACTCCTTATATGTCCAGTGTTTCTTCTGAGCTCAGTTGTCCCACAAACACAGAAAGCAAGGATACTTTGTGAGAACTCTCTGTTGTCCTAGCAGGAAATATACCAATTTAAGATTCACACAAATGATCCAGTTATGCTCCTCATACTTCTGTAAGTCGAGGACAATTTTTATGTAATTATAATCTTCTCGTAGATGAGTTGAATAGCCAATTGGAACCGCTGCATAAACATGACCATTGTGTTGGAGAACACATTTCAGACTCCATTTAGAGCTGTCAAGAAATAGCCGCCATTCTGTTGGACTGTAAGTGGTAACACCTAGCTGGCTGAGAAGACTACTGATATCATGACAGTAAACAAAGTGTTTGTCTTCAGGAAATAAGTCCACAAAAATTTGTTCACACTTTCTGAAATGGGATACTTTAGCTGACCAGTAAGTACATTCTTTTCTTGAAGCCTGGGGGTTAATAACTCAGCTGCTTTCTTTGTTAGGCCCAAATCTCTTAATAAGTTATTCATTTCGAGTTAGCTAAACTGCTGAGGGGTTAATGACTGCTTGGCATCAGAAGAAGACCCTTCAGATTCTACAACCATTTCCTCATGCATCTTATCAAAATACACTTGATCACCATGTTCACTTTCTTCATCCTTAGAAGAAATAAAACCATTGAAAACTGGAACCAGGAGTGTCTCAGAGTGTGGGATAGGTCGTATTGCTGAAGGAATATTAGGATATGCGATCATATGTCGTTTTTTCTTGCCAATGTCCTTTGTATGGATCAGACAGAAATAACTGTCACTGCTGTGGTCTTTAGGTTCACACCAAACCATGGGAATACCAAAAGGCATTTCTTTGTGTTTTCCTTTTGTCCAGTCACAAAGCATTTCCTCACAATTATAACACACAATATGAGCCCAATTTTTGTCTTGAATGCCAAGGGGAACTTGAAAATAGGCAAGAGGGTGTTTTTATCAGATAATAATTTTTTACATTTAAAAACAACTACAATTATGTAAAAGTGATGTTTGTAAAACATTAATTGCCTTGTGGTTATGTTCAATCCAAGAGTCGTTGCCCTTTAACTCCAATTTAAAAACCAATGCATGCCATTAACTGTAACAGAAAGAAATGAAAATTGCATAAAAACTAGAGCATGCACCAAAAAATGAATTTTAGATTTGGAATCAGTGATGCAGAAATATATACATAGAAATAGTTCTAAACCCTTATGCAACAGAAAATTTAAAAAAAAATTGTTCCCCAGTGTTGTGAGAAGTCTTGGGGAAAATCTCCCACCTAATTTAAACCTAGCTTTTCCCAAACTTATATGATCACAGTTTTTGCCAGAATACATATTTAGTTACATGGAACTGGTTTAATAAGGGACATGAAGAAAGCTTTGCTGCTATTATTCTATTGATACATTAGTAGATTCTGCTCAGAGATTAACCTATCCAGGTGTTCTTATTTTTCTTTTTGATTTAAATAATACCCCATTAATAGACCCAAGTAGCACATTTAACCTAGTCAAGATATCTTTTTATGGGTGAAATATAATAAAAACACTTCCAATCTGAGTATCAGATCTCCTGAATTGTGATATCAGCTGATGGCACATAGAATATATATAAAGTTCAAAAGAATGTCAAATTGAGACCAGATATCTAAAAAAATTTCATACATCTTGGCAGAAATAATATAATTGTTATGACACACCATGTGCATTTTGAAGTTTGCTAAATTGGCCTCAGAAGGAAAATGTTCCTCTTACATGTGCCAGGTAATTAAAAATTAACATTGAATATGATTAAATTATTTACCCATTCTTATCTATGCCAACATCAATTTGCTGTATGGAAAAAAAAGAAAGGTTCTAAAGGCTTTATACATATAAGATTTCATTTTCTAACATAAATATCTCCTTCAGGAACATTCTAGAAGACTATATTCACTTAGGATGGGCAGATGTTTTTCTGAGCTAAGATTATCAAGGCTCCTAGCATAATTCTAGTACATTGTATATAATCTGTATTTGAAATATTTTTTCCAATCATTAATATATGTTTTAATAAATAGTGTTAGATTTATAGAAAATGTGTACAGGCAGTAAAATTGGTAATTTCTCCATGATAAATATTGTATTGTATTTTACATTTGTTATCATTAATAAACCAGTATCAACACATTATTTATTAACTAAAGGCCATAGTTTATGCAGATTTACTTAGTTTATATGTAATGTTCTTTTTCTGTTTCAGGATCCCCTCAATGTATACTTGACACATAGTTGTCATGTTTTCTGTGGCTATCTTGGTGGCGACAGATTCTCAGAATTGCATTGTTTTTGATGACTGACAGCATGGAAAAATTCTGGCCAGGTATACTGTAGGATACCTCTCTGTATAAATTGTGTTTTTCTCACAATTAACCCTGGAGTTATGGGTTTGAGGAGGAATATCACAGAAGTAGAGCATCATTTTCATCACACCATATCAAGGCTACATATTATCAACATAATTTGTGACTGTTGAAGTTGACCTTGATCACCTGGCTGAAGAATAATATTAAATTATTCTTTTCCCCCTTTCCATGTTGTACTTTGTGTAATAAAGTCATTATGTACACCTCACATTTAAGAAGTGAACTTATGCTCTCCCTCCCTTAAGGCAGACTACATCATTTTATGCAAGCTTGTGTGCAGGAGATTCTTCTCTTTTTCTCCACATATTAATTTATTTAATAACTTATTTACATGTCTATGAAATCATGGCCATTCATCCTATATTTTGGGCTATACAGCAGATCCTCAAATAACATTTTATCCAATGTCATTTCATTATAATGCTGATGAGATTCCCTAGGAACTTAACTCTTGTTTATATCAATTAGCTATGGCAAAATTATTTTTTATATTATTTTGCTGCAGTTACTAGAACCTATCAACAATATTAAGTGAGGAATTACTGTAATATAACACTATATTATTTATTTTATTGCTCAAACTACTCCAGTTTGGGCCATTGACAGCTTTTACTTGGTTCCTGTGCTCTTTTGACATGCTCCTATCATCTACATTCTTGTGGATTTCTTTCTTTCTTCAAAGTTAGTTGTTCCAGGCTCACTTCATACACTTTCTACCTTGGTCTTAAAATCAGATATTTCACCATGGAGGCACGGTTCCTTTTATTGGAGAATAATAATAGAAACTAAGACTGGGCACTAGGTATGCGTGTTACTATTGGAGTGTCTTTGCTCTTAGGTTTTTCAGTTGTCATAACAGAGAAATATATGTGTACATTGTAAAGCTCTCTATATCTTTAGTAAATAAGCATGATATCATACAGTAATTTTAATTTTAATATTCTGCATATGATCTACTTTGTGATGAGAAATAGGCTTCCTACAGCAAGTCACCCATGTAACAATAGTACTGAATAGCCAGTTGTGATCAGTTCTGTAAGTAGGAAAAGTGAAATCTAATGTGGATACAAGTCAATGGGAGCACCAAGTATGACAGAAGCAATATGAAGAGGGTGAGAAATCAGTGTAATCCATTAAGAGAAACAACCAACAAGTGGGCATGTGGTATACATCCCTAATACTGCCCTATACCCCATTTGCTCTCCTTTGGACACACTGCACTTCTGGTCCCCTTATGTAAGGCACAGCCACATGTCTAGCTCTGCCCATTGGATTCGAAGAAGAAGTTCTGTGTGACATGCCACAGCAAGCTTGATAGACAGAAGTGATTATTTGCAATCTGGTGTGTTAGTCTACTAGGGATGGTATAACAAATGATCACAAACTGTGTGGCTTAAACAACAGAAAAAACATTTTTTCTTACCGTTATGGAGGTAAGAAGTTAAAGATAAAAAAGTTATGAAATGTCCAATCACTGGAACGCACACCTGAAACTAATATAATAATGTATGTCAATTCTAATTGAAAAATAAACAGTGATAAAATAAAAAAGAAAAGAAAAGAAAAATGAAAAACAAAAAGGGGTTGGCAGGGCTGGTTTCTCCTAAGGCCACTCTCTGTGGCTTGGCTTGCAGATGGCCATCTGCTCCTTCCGTCTTCACGTGGCCTCAGCTCTGTGCACATGTGTCCCTGTTGTCTCCTTCTCCTCTCATAAAGATATCAGTCATATCGGATTAGGTCCCACCCTATGAACTCATTAAAAGCCCTGTCTCCAAATCCAGTCACACTGGATTAAGTCTTCCACATAAATTTGGGAAGGTAGGACACAATTCAGACCACAATGCCCAGTATTATTTATTATTTATACGAGATACAAAAAGACAGCAATGTTATGATGATTCATGTTTATTTTTACAAGTACCGGGACTAGGAGAATAGGAGAGCTATAGAAAGCAACTGCTAAACAGGGATGGGCAACTCCGGATATCAAGCCAGCTTCTTTTTAGAGTTTGGTAATTTCTGAGGTTTTCTTCTCAAATACCTGTCAGACACCTACCAACATGCTATATTCACTTTTTTTTTTTAGGACAACAGCAATAAAATGTAAACTACAAATAAATAAAATTAGAAAATTAGTTAAAAGAATATGCTGAAATTTAAATATGCACAATAAACTAAAATAAATACAAAATATATATAATTTGAGATGCCCTATTTTTTTCCCTAAAAGTGGAGGGGAAAATGCCTATGCATTTTATGGAGCAAATGTTCTTTTTTTTTTTTTAGTTGCTGCAGGTTCTGGGACAACTAGAAGAGTATTTGAACATTAAATTCTCTTCTCATTTGTTAATAACAGTGCTAATGGTTGTTAATACTGCTGTTGAGTTTACATTGTTGAAATATTATTGTGGTATATTTTATTAAATATTTTAACACATCATTTGGTTCAGAATATTTTTTTTCTTATTTTCCTCCTTAAAATCCTAGGTGCATCTTATGGTCAGGTGTGTCTTATGGAGCAAAAAATACGGTAATTATTATAATAAACCATCATAATGAACAAAATTGGCTATAAAAACATACTGAAAACAGGTAATATAGATTCAAATAAAGACCAGGGATGTACCAAGGCCATGAAAAGGGTAAAAAAAAAGGATCCTATGAGTAACTGCAACCTTTGTGGCTTTTGACAGAACACCTATTAGATCATATGAAACTTATATTCTGTGGCAACACGAATTACTACAGGAGTCTGTCCGCTCCAAATTGCTATAGAACACTTCTCCCTTGAATATTTTGTTTTATCTTAGTCTTAATTTATTTCAAGCTAAAATCATTTTTTGTTATTTCTTTCAAACTGAGTTTATCTCTCAGACTTTGTTCAGTTGTGGTTTATTGTGTCATTTTTATTCATTTTCTTAGAAATAAAATAATACCTGTTACCTTGGAGTTTGTGTGTGTGTGTGTGTGTGTGTGTGTGTGTGTGTGTGTGTGGTGTATATGTGTGTCTTCTCTTAAAACTCATCAATTAGAAAGTCCTACTACCTTGACCTTCAGAAAATAACAACTAAGAAATTATCATAGTTCAGACCATGTCCTGGGCACTGGGGATATAGTGATGAGCAACATAAAGAGTCAAAACCTTATATTTCATATTAGGCCTTGAGATAAACAATCAGGAAATAAGTGATAGGTACCCTGATGGAGAACAGGGAAAGAGGAGGTAAAATATCAGAAGACTTGAAGATTCATAGACATTATTGGTTGCTTTTATCTCTGTTAGTGTTCTGTATACGCTCATCACACTAGTAATAAAATCCAAACTTTGTGAATTTACAGCCCACAAAGTCCTTCATCTGGCCCTACAAACTCTTTGAGGTCATCTCCTCCATTCTCTTCTTCACTTTAGTCGTACCAACTTTCTCATTCCTCAAGTAAGCTTACCAGTTCTTTGATCAAGATCTTTACATCTGTGCTTCTGTTCAGCCTAAAATTTTTACACCAGATTTTGTCTGACTTTATTTAATCTCTAAAGCTCAACAAAATTCCCTCATTTTCTATTCTTTTTCCCTGCATCCTTTAACTGCCTAAAATTGTACTAATTATTTACTTGCTTGCTGATTTATTATCTGATTATTTTCAAATACAAAAGAAACAAATAGGAAGTTTAATATAGAGAAATCTGTAATAGCTAACTTATAAAAAAAGAATAAAATTGTTAAAGATTAGGTTCACCTAGTTTTTCCAACTCTGGGTACAAAAATTGATTCTTGAAAGAGACCCAACCAGTGAGTGGTATCAGCTTACTATATAACAATAACTTAAGGTATTTTTTAAACCAAAAAAAAAATGTATTGAGAAAAAGTAAATTATTGCATTATAATGTGAACAATATTTCTTACCATATGTTCCCACTTACAACTGACTGACTTACAACTTACAAGTGTAGAAAGAGGATTCTAATTTCACTTCTTTCTCACTAAAAAAAAAGTGATAAACATATGTCCTGCCCAATCTTTCCTGAGCTATCCATTTCTTATTTGTCCTTCTTACTCACATCAAAATATTTGGTATTATGTTTATTCATGTTTTCATAGGTGATTTCTCCTGTAACTTTTGTTTCTTAACAGAATGTTCTACAACCCTGCTTTGCAAAGTGTGGTTCAATAGCACCAGTATAACTTGGAACTTCATAAGAAACACAAGATCTTAGACTTCCCAGATGTGAATTAGTATATTCAATTTAATAAGATTCCTCAGGTAATATTTCTCTATATTTATATTTGAGAACTTCTATTGTTAAAAAAAAATTCTGGTCACCAGCTTTTCCTGTGTAAGTAAAGAGCTGTATGATGTTATGGCTGTTTCTATCTACAGTGATACCTTGAGATACGAACAGACCAACATACAATTTTTTAAGATACGAGCTACGACTCAGTCCGTATTTTTGTTCGAGTTCTGAGCAAAATTCCGAGATATGAGTTGTGATTCGGGAAGCTCCTGCTAGTTGGCACGTTGGCACATGGGTCCAGTATCAGCAGTTTGATATACGAGTTGACTGACTTACAACCTCGGTTACAGAACAAATTAAATTCGTATCTCAAGGTACCACTGTAATGATATTGTGTTCTTGAAAGCTGACATCTCTGAAATCAACAAGCTCTGCCTGCTTTGCCAATTGATGGGAAACTTTAAGCTCTTTTTGACAGAAAGAACCTTTCTTCTGGAGCATAAGCTAAAGATGTCTTCCATCTTTATGAATAAAAATTAACTTCTAACATCCATGTTGCTCATTTATTATAAAAATATTGGTAAATGTTCTTTAGCTTTATTTTAGGTAAACACAAGCCTAATACAAACTTGAGATTTCAAAACTATTTTCAAATTGTAGAAAACCAGCCCTGGCCAGTTGGCTCAGCGGTAGAGCATCAGCCTGGCATGTGGAAGTCCCGAGTTCGATTCTTTGTCAGAGCACACAGGAGAAGTGCCCATCTGCTTCTCCACTCCTCCCCCTTCTCTCTCGCTCTTTCTCTCTTTCTTCCCCTCCTTCATCCATGGCTCGACAGGATCAAGCAAGTTAGCCTCGGGCACTGAGGATGGCTCCATCTGCCTCAGGAGCTAAAAAAAATGGTTCTGATTGCAACAGAGCATCACCTCCTAGTGGGCTTGCCGGGTGGATCCTGGTTGGGGTGTATGCAGAAGTCTGCCTCTCTGCCTCCCCTTCTCTCACTAAAAAAAAAAAAAAAAGGAGAAAATCTTTTATTCTACAGGTCTCATCATTTCACTTTCCTCCTATAACATAACTGTATTTAAAAAACTATGTGGTAATATCTGATTAGTGTATGATTTATAATCATTCTACCAAATATAAGCCTGACTTTTATGTGTCAAATAAGAGGGGGTTAATCTAGTAAACTTAAAGCCTTTACAGAATATTCATAGAATAAAGAAAGGTGTGCCTTAATACGATAAGCAGGATAACTCTACCACCCCCACCGCCCCCAAATGTTACCTTAAGTGGAAAATGCAACTGTGTAGATCTGTGTGGGATGATATAATCACCATGAGGAACTTACATAGGAAAAAAGAAGACAGGAGAGTCAGAAGAAGACGTGATTACAGAAGCAGAGGTCAGAGTAAGGTGACTGCTGGCTTTTGAGATGGAAGAGGACTGCAACCAAAGAATAAGAACAGCCTCTGGAAGCTAGAAAAAGCAAGGAAGTGGATTCTCCCTAGAACCTCAGAAAGAACACATGCTCTACTAACACCTTGATTTTTGCCCACTGAGAATTCTGATCTCCTTAATTGTAAGATAATAAATATGTATTGTTCAAGCTACTAAGTTTGTAGTAATTTGTTATAGCAGCAATAGGAAACTAATACACTTAATTAAACCAACTTAAACCATTAGCAACTATTTAAAACAAATTTATACAAACACCTAAATAGACTGCTATAAAAATAGAACTGTTACTTCACTTCACTTGTAAAAAAATAATAATTGCTCATTTGTCTCCAAGATAAATACCTTTATTGTGGTCCAACCAAAACCTTATAATGTATCTAAATTTTGTTTGGAAACAGTAGATGATCATCTATCTATAAGATGATCTGTAGACAATCTATATCTTCATTTTTATTTTAAATCACCAAGTGTTCTTTTTGCTACTGAGAGGAAATCTTTTTTTAAATGATTTAATTAGGGTTTGATTGACATACAAAAAGCTGTATATATTTAATGTATACAACTTAATGAATTTAGAGATAAGTATATACCTGTGAAACTATCACCACAATCAATGCTATAAACATATCTATCACTTCAAAAGTTTCCTCTTGCCCTCTTTATTACCTATTTTGTAATAAGAACACAACATAAAGTCTATTTTCTTAACAAAGTTTTAAAAACACAATATTGTTAGTTATAGGTGCTATGCTCTGTAGTAGATCTCTCAGACTTGCTTATCTTGTAATTGAAACATTGTACCTTTTAACTAATACCTCCCTATTTTCCTCAGCCCTGACCACCACCATTCCACTTTCTGCTTCTACCAGTTGACTGTAGTAGAATCCTTATATTGCAATGTCATGAAGTATTTGTCTTTCTATGTCTGCCATATTTCAGTTAGCATAATGTCCTGTGGGTTCATCCACGTTGTCACAAATGGCAGGATTTCCTTCTTTCTTAAGGCTAAATAATATTCTATTGAGTATATACATTATATTTTCTATATCCATTTATTAAGGAAATCTTTATTACTATTAAAAAGGGAAGTAAGCTGATATTACTATTCTGATTAATATTCCACAACTTTTAGTCAGACTAAGCAACTATGAACCATTTCTTATTTGTTTCCATATGTGCACTTTACCATAGAATTAAATCAATGAGTGGCAATTTGGTGAGCTTTTTAGGTTGTTTTAATTCAACAAATGCCTATTAAGCATATACTATGTAAGAGCACACACTCCATTCAGAAAGCCATCCTGTCATTATGCATTTGTCCAAAATAAAATATTTCTTTCTGTATTTCCAAATTCACTAATCCAAGCATAAAAATGTATCACAAATATTTGTCAATTTTCTTTCTTTTAGGCTTTGCCAATAAAATCCAACATGTTAATCATCTGGATGTAACATGACACCTACTTTTGGCCCATATTTTTAGCCAAAAACACCTCAAAAAACATACTTATAAAATAAATACTAACCTATTGTACCTCAAAAAACATACCAATAAAATAAATACAAGTCTATTGTACCTCAAATAAAGAAGTGATTATTGGATAGATGCTTGAAAAGAATATAACACTGTTCCATGTAACAAGTACTATATTTTTATGAAATATTATTCAGATTTTCTAAATGGCCATTTCCTTGTGTAAGCTGGCAATATAAAAGAATGGAATTGTGTTGTGGTTATCAGCCAGAGCTTTTATTGAAAACAGTGGGCTACTTGTTTTTTATTTGAAATGTTCATGTGACTATATTTTCTTAGGTAGTGTAGATTAGATTTTCCAATATTTACAAAGTAAAGATTTTCACTTACTCTGGGAATTTTTAAACTCAATGTACTAATAAGTGGGAGAACACCTTAATGTCAAAAAACAAACAAAAACTTCACAAGCTCTGAAAACTAAATATTTGGTGAGATATTTAGAAAATGACTAATTCCTTTATATCTAACAATTAATTTTTTAAAAAAAGATTTGATTTAAAATACATCAGCAAATTATTAAATGGAACAGTTACAGTTTATGTTTTTCCCAATTTAAGATAGTGTTTAGCTACTCTAGATGAATGGTGTATTGAATTGTCAACGTCACCCACATTGTTATCTGCCTTGTTAACAGAACAGAATTTGAGACCATCTCCTAATGGTCTATTTATTTCTAAGATAAGAAAATTGAAGTCCGAAAAAACACTTAAATATAACAAAAGCAAACTTCTACTCCAGAGTTTCCTAAACTCTCTCAGTTCACAGAGCCCTTAGGATCTCAGTAATACTGTTTTTCATGATGATCCTCATACAAAATAAACACCAAACAGTTCCTTTAGTTAAGTAGTTACATCCAGACTTAAGTTATTTATGCTCTAACAACTCAGTAACCATTTAAACAAAATCATGCATGTTAACTGAAATAAAATATACCACCTTTACTTTATACTTAACTATAATTTCTTAAAATGGGCTATATGCTCACTCTAGGCACTGCAAGATTTCTCAGACCCTGGAATCAGCTTGTATACTGTCATTCTTATTTCTGTTCTATGTTGATTTTCACATGCTACTTGCTTTTTTATCATCGTTAACTGTTGAAACATCAACTACATAAAAATATGATATGATTGAAGGGACTATAGTGTAACAATGCCAAAATTGTGAACTACCTTAAGATACTTTGTTAAGTGTCCAATGTAGTCAAGTGCAGCTGTGTTTCCCTGAAAAAAAAAAAGTTAAAATAGTTCACAGCACCCTGAGAGTTCACTGCCTATGTCCCAGGGGCATTTGACTATAGAATGAACAGTTAGAGAACCATGGGTCTAGATAAGATAGGGATAATTAGAATTCCTGATTCTCAGTTCAATATTCTTTCCATTACATTAAAAATTTATAGGTAATATATTTTATTTCTTTTTAATTAAAATATATTTTTTCTACTTTAGCATATGAGCTTTCTCATGTAGTAAGCAAGGTATTAAAGTAATTTGTTCAACATTACATAGCTGCAGAATTTACCCCTTCATCTTGTAAGGAAATTTCTTTTTTATTTTTATTAATTTTAATTTATTGTGTTTACATGATTCAAGGATCCCACTGAATATACCTCCTTCATGTGTCCCTTTTTATTCACCTTTTGCCCCCCTCCCCCTAATTCTCACCCTTCTAAAGGCAATTCCCAACCTAGTTCATAACGTTAAAAGATATGTATATAGGACCTGGCCGGTTGGCTCAGTGGTAGAGCATCGGCCTGGCGTGCAGGAGTCCCGTTTCGATTCCGGCCAGGGCACACAGAGAGGCGCCCATCTGCTTCTCCACCCCTCACCCTCTCTCTCTTCCCCTCCTGCAGCCGAGGCTCCATTGGAGCAAAGTTGGCCGGGGCTCTGAGGATGGCTCTGTGGCCTCTGCCTCAGGTGCTAGAATGGCTCTGGTTGCTGCAGAGCAACGCCCCAGATGGGCAGAGCATCGCCCCCTGGTGGGCATGCCGGGTGGATCCCAGTTGGGCACATGAGGGAGTCTATTTGATTGCCTCCCGTTTCCAACTTCAGAAAAAAAAAATTAAAAAAAAATTTATGTATATAGAATTTAGAGAAATGGACTGAGAGATACTACCAGTCTCTCCCCTTGAAATTTCAACTAACTCAACAACTATACATAGAGAAAAAACCCCAGGAGCACCTAAAATATACACACACCATATAAAGGTATGATTGGGTGAGAAAGCAGGTGGAAGATAAAATTCATTCACAGAAGAAAGCAGCTGGAGGACTGAGCTTTTCTCTTTTCTCACTGATCTGAGGGAGGGGAGCACTTTTAATGTGAATTTAGCTTCAGTAGAAGTGGAGAGACTGAGAGGCAGAGGGGAAGGAGCTGAATTAAGACCAGCGCGCAACCAAGAGCAGGAACACGGCCGGTTCCCGTGTCTGCCTGCATCGCCAGGCTTCATTTGCGATCACAGGCGTAGGTCATGCATATAGCCTGTGGTGTGCTCCCAAGGTCCACATGTGAATAACCTGTAGAGATCAGCCCATGGGAAGCTGAGGCATGCTCAAACTGCCCACATGGCCCATGGAGTTTGGTCTGCATAATGCAGAGGCCACTTGATCTGAGATCTGTACCCCACCCTTCCCGCTCCTGAAGCTGGGGCTCCAGCTCCCAGTGCACAGCCCCTGCTCTGCCCAGCACTACACTGTGAGTGGCATCAGAGGAAGGACCCAGCTGTGTCTCCCCCAGCATCTCAAGTAGTGGTAGTGGATCCCGCATAGCTCAGTCTCCTGCTTGCTCCTGTGAGAGGCAGAAGAACTGTTGATCCCTGCTCTGTTGGGGTGTGGGGAGAGGCGCCAGAGGCCCTGAGATGGCCATTGTTATAGCCATAAAATTGCAAAGCCATAACAAGCCCCTCCTACCAACGCAACTGTGACCCTGCCTACATCATTATGACAGTGATGCCTCGGCAGAACTCTGCCCAAGAACTTCACAGAGTCAAAGCTTGTAGTACAGTATAACCTGCCAGAAAAAGGAAAAAGTTACCTCTCAGAACTGGAAAATACATTTTTTTTTTTGCTTTTCTCATTTTTTCTTCTTTCTTTTTTTTCTCTTTTTTCCATTTGAACTTTGTTATCTTTAGTTGTTATACTTTTATTCTTGTTTTTTTCTGAAGGTTTCATTTCTGACACTTTCTCTTTTACTTCTTTTTTCTCTCTTCTCTTTTATTCTCTCTTTTCTTTTTTCTTTCTTTTTTATTTCTCTCCTCTGAATGTCATTTTTAGTCAAATTATTATGTTTTGGACTCATACTTTCTTGTGGCATTTTGCTTGTTTTTTACTTTATTTTTTTTCCTCTTTTTTATGTCTCCTCAATTCCTTCTCTTTTTTCTTTGTATTTTTTGTTCTACTTATCATTATTTATAGAATTTTTATTTTGTCACAGTATTTTTTCAATTTTTAGGTTTTTTTGGTTATCTCTTGTTAGTGTTATTAACAATACCACTCTCAAATGCCATAAAAAAAAAGAAATCAAATATCATGGATACACAAGACAGAGATGTAGCTCAGATATATGATTAAAGTTCTCCAGAAAAAAATCTCAATTACATGAAAACCTTGGAGCTAAATGACAGAGAATCAAAATTGAAGTTTTAAAAATATCAATGAGATAAAAGAAAACACTGAAAGGCAATTTAGTGAGCTCAAAAAATAATTTAATCAACAAAAAGAGTACTGCACCAAGGAAATTGAAACTACATAAAAGAACCAAGCAAAGATAAGACACTCAATACATGAAATGCAAAGTGAAGTAATAAGCTTAGCTAATAGAACAGGCCAGATAGAGAAGAGAATTAGTGACATTGAAGACAGGCAACTAGAAATACTACAGAGAGAAGAGAAAAACTCACAAATTAAAAAAAAAAAAATGAGATAGCCCTACTAGAATTGTCTGACTCCATCAGAAAGAACAATATAAGAATAATAGGTATATCAGAAGAAGAGGAGAGGGAAAAGGGAATAAAGAACATATTCAAACAAATAATTGATGAAAACTTCCCAAACCTGTTGAAAGAGTTAGAGCCTCAAATTCAAGAAGCAAACAGAACACTGAATTACCTCAACTCAAATATACCTATTTTAAGGCATATCATAATGAAATGATCATATATCAGTGACAAAGAAAAAATCCTCAAGGCAGCTAGGGAAAAGAAGAATATAACATATAAAGGAAGGCCCATTAGGCTATCATCAGATTTCTCAGCAGAAACTCCACAAGCCAGAATAGATTGGACCCCAACATTTAAAGTACTAAAAGAGAGGAACTACCAGCCAAGAATACTATATCCATCAAAGTTATCCTTCAAAAATGAAAGGGAAATAAAAACATTTACAGACACAGAGAAGCTGAGGGAATTTATCTTCAGAAAACCCCCACTTCAAGAAATACTAATGGAGGTTATCTGACCAGATACAAATGACAAAACAAAAGTACAAGTAAAAGCTCCAACAAGACTGCAATAAAACAAGGAGAATCTGTGACAATAATAACATAAAAGAGAAGAGGACAAAGATCAGCAGTAGCAAAGGAGGATGGAGTGCAGAAGCACACATTAGATAATGGACTCTAAAGAATATGATAATTTTTCTGTTAATAACTTAATGGTAACCACCCCTGAAAATACCACTACTGAAACACATAGCTTAAAAAAAGAAACAGAGGAAAGAAGTATAGAATATCACCAAACAAAAAAAAATGACAGAAAAACAAATGAGAAGAACCAAACAAGACACAGAACTATCAGAAAGCAATATATAAAATAGCAATAAGAAATTCTCAGGTGTCAATAATTACATTAAATGTAAATGAATAGAACTCACCAATAAAGAGGCACAAAGTAGCAGATTGGATCAAAAAGCAAAACCCAACTGTGTGCTGCCTTCAACAGACACAGCTAAGCTACAAGGATAAAAATAGATTCAAAGTAAAAGCTTGGAAAACAATTCTCCAAGCAAATAATAACCAAATAAAACAGGTGTAGCATTACTCATATCTGACAATGCTGACTACAAGATAACAAAGGTAACCAGAGACAAAGATGGTCATTTCATAATGAGAAAGGGGACATTGTATCAAGAAGACATAAAACTTCTTAATATATATGCACCAAATCAGGAAGCACCAAAATATATAAGATATCTAATGACTGATCTAAAAATAGAAACCAACAAAAATACAATCATATGATACATGCAGATCTCAATACATCACTCATCATTCTAGATGGTTCATCCAAACAGAATCTCAATAAAGAAATATTAGCCTTAACTGAACCACTAGACCAAATCGAAATAATAAACATCTACAGAACATTTCATCTCAGAACATCAGAGTACACATTTTTCTCCAGTGTACATGAAACATTCTCAAGAATAAACCACATGTTGGGCCACAAAGCTATCATCAACAAATTCAGAAAGATTAAAATTATACCAAGCATATTCTCTGACCATAAGGCTTTGAAGCTAGAATTCAACTGCAAAAAATAAGTAAACAAATGCACAAAAATGTGGAAATTAAACAACATACTTTAAAAAAATGACTGAGTCAAAGAAGAAATAAAAGCAGAGATCAAAAGATATATACAGACAAATGAAAATGACAGTGCAGCCAAAGCAGTAATAAAAGGGACACTCACATCATTACAGGCTTATATCAAGAAACAAGAGTGAGCCCAAGTAAACAACTTAACATCACATCTTAAGAAAATAGAAAAAGAAGAACAAAGGCAACCCAAAACAAGCAGAAGAAAGCGAATAATAAAAATTAGATCAGAAATGAATGCAATAGAGAACAGAAAAAGTATTAAAAAAACTAGTACAACAAAGAGTTGATTCTTTGAAAAGATCAACAAAATTGATGAACCCCTGGCAAGACTCACTAAGGAAAAAAGAGAAAGGACTCATAAACAAAATCCAAAGTAAAAGAGAAATTACCACACATATTATAGTTATACAAAATGATCATTGTAGAATACTATAAAAAACTGTACACCACCAAATTCAACAATCTAGAAGTAATGGATAAATTCCTAGAACTATCATATATACATCTTTCTAGACTGAATTATGAAGAAGTGGAAAGCCTAAATAGATGCATAAGCAGGGAGCAAATAGAAACATCTATCAAAAACCTCCCCAAAAATAAAAGTCCAGGGCCAGATGAATATACAAGTGAATTTTACCAAACATTAAAAGAAAATTTGGTTTCTATCCTTCACAAAAAATTGAAGAAGAAGCAATACCTCCAAACACATTTTATGAGACCAACATAACCCTCATACCCAAACCTGGCAAAGACAACATAAAGAAAGAAAACTACAGACAAATATCTCTAATGAATACAAATGCAAAAATCCTATACAAAATACTAGCAAATCGAATATAACACCACATTAAAAAATAATACATCACAAGCAAGTGGGATCATCCCAAAAGCACTAGGATGGTTCAACATACATAAAACAATTAACGTAATACATATCAACAAAACAAAGAACCAAAACCACATAATCTTATCAATAGATGCAGAAAAGGCATTCAATAAAGTACATCCTTTTATGTTTAAAACACTTACTAAAATGGTCATAGAAGGACAATACCTCAACCTAATAAAATCCACATATAACAAACCATCAGCTAACATCATACTAAATGGTAAAAAGCTGAAAACTTTTCCTCTAAAATCAGAAACAAGACAAGACTACTAACTCTCTCCACTCCTATTCAACATAGTGCTGGAAGTTCCAGCTAGACCAATCAGACAAGAGAAAAAAATAAAAGGCATTCAGATAGAAAAAGAAAGTAAAGGTATCACTTTTTGCAGATGACATGATCCTGTATATAGAATAACCCAAAGACTCCACAGAAAGACTTTTAGAAACAATACAGTAAGGTTGCAGGATACAAAATTAATATACAGAAATCTATTGCTTTCATATACACCAACAATGAAACTTCAGAAAATGAACTAAAAAAAAAAAAAAAAAGAATTCTTTTTACTGTTACAGCAACAACAACAACAACAAAAAAAAACCTAGGAATAAACATAACAAAGAATGTAAAGAACCTACATACTGAAAACTACAAAGCATTATTAAAGTAAATCAAAAAAGACACAAAGAAATGAAAAAATATTCCATGTTCTTGGATAGGAAGAATAAATATAGTAAAAAATGGCCATACTACCCAAAGCAATATACAAATTTAATGTAATTCTCACCAAAATTCTAATGTCATTTTTTAAAGACATGGAAAAAAAATCATCAGGTTTTTATGGAACTATAAAAAAACCTCAAAAACCAAAGTAATCCTGAGGAAAAAAAAAACAAAACAAAACTGGAGTCATTACAATACGTATCTTCAAATTATATTACAAATCAACAATAATCAAAACAGCATGGTATTGGCAAAAAAAAAATAGACACCGAGCAATGGAAGAGAATAAAGAGTCCAGATATAAAACCACATATATATGGGCAAATTATCTTTGATAAAGGAGCCAAAAACACAGAATGGAGAAAAGAAAGCCTCTTCAATAAATGGTGCTGGAAAAATTTGAAAGCGACATGCAGAAGAATGAAATGACTACATTTGGTCCCCTTCCACAAAAATTAATTCAAAATGGATCAAAGACCTAAATATAAGACCTGAAACAATAAATTACATAGAAGAAAACATTGGTACTAAACTCATGGACCTTGGCCATAGTGAACATTTTATGAATTTAACCCCAAAGGCAAGGGAAGTAAAGGCAAAGATAAATGAATGGTACTCTAATAAACTAAGAAGCTTCTACACAACAAAAGAAACTGAAAAGAAAACAGACAGCCAACTAAATGAAAGATAATATTTGCAAACAACAGCTCAGATAAGGAGTTTATATCCAAAATATATAAAGAACTCACAAAACTCAGCAACAAACAAGCAAACAATCCAATAAAAAAAAATGGGAGAAGACATGAACAGATACTTCTCCCAAGAAGAAATAAAAATGGCCAACAGATATATGAAAAGATGCTCATCTTCATTAGCCATTAGAGAAATGAAAATCAAAAGTACGATGAGATACCACCTCACATCTGTTTGATTAGCTATTATCAACAAGACAGGTAATAACTAGTGTTGGAGAGACTGTGGAGAAAAAGGAACACTCATTCATTGTTGGTGGGAATGTAAATTAGTACAATCACTATGAAAGTATGGTGGTTCCTAAAAATATTAAGAATAAAACTACCATATGACTCAGCATTCCTCTATTGGGTATATACTATATTTCCCCATGTATAAGATGTTCCCATGTATAAGACACACCTTAATTTGGGGCCCAAAATTTCAAAAATATATATATTACATAAAGTTATTGAACTCAAGTTTTATTCATCATAAAATTCATACAACTCCTCAAAATTCATATAACTCCACGTGAAAAAGCAGGAAATGCAAGTTAAAAAAAAAGCTACAACCACACTGTACAAGATGCACCAGTTTTTAGACCCCAAATTTTTCAAAAATGGGTGCATCTTATTCATGAGGAAATACAGTACCCTCAAAACTTGAAAATATTGGTACATGAAGACACATGCACCCCCTGTTCATTGCAGCATTATTCACAGTGGCCAAGACATAAAACAACCAAAGTGTCCCTCAATAGAGGATTGGATAAAGAAGATGTGGTACATATATACAGTGGAATACTACTCAGCCATAAGAAACAATGACATAGTGACACAACAACATGGATGGACCTTGACAACATTATACTGAGTAAAATAAGTAAATTGGAAGAAGCTAAGAACTGTATGATTCTATACATAGGTTAAACACAAAATTGAAACCTACGGACATAAATAGGAGTACAGTGGTTATCAGGTGGCAGGAGAAGTGGGGAGAGGGAGGGGGTGGGGAAAAGGGAGGGACATAAAGAGGGACAGATATAAGGTGATAGAGGATGATCTGACTTTGGGTGATAGGTATACAACATAATCAACTGTCCAAATGATGTACAGATATTTGCCCAAAATCAATGTACTCTAGTTGACCAATGTCACCTTGTTAAATTTAATAATCTAAATAAAAACTTTTTAAAAAGTTATGTATACAAATTCTTCTTTTAGTGTAGTATTGTGATTAAGATTAGAAATTCTATTACATAGGCTCAAATAAAATTTCTGTCACTCAACTATGAGTTTAATTACTTAAACTTTCTACTTCAAGTTATTCATTTGTAAGTTAGAGATAATAATGACTACCTTAGAGTAGTGACAAGTATCAAATTAGCTGTTCCTAATAAATTACGTGAGTTGAGTAAGAACAGAATGCTTTCATTGTTTTTCAATCCTTACCACCATCACCACACACATATCAAATAGTATCCCAAATTCACATATAGCAATAGTACCTATTATTGTCACTTCATAAAACACCTTAGCTCCTATTAATTTCTACATATATTGAAATTTGTCATACTAAATCTCATTTTTTAAACCATGACATTGAAATATGATACCTCATGCATGTAAGTTTTCACATATTAAGATGAAAAGGTACGTACTATAAACAGAGAGGGACTAATTCACACATGATACAGATTATAAACACAGTATAAAATAGCAGTTTATACTCTGCCATTTTTACATAAATATCAAAATATTAGTCCTTATCTATCATGTATGCTTAAACTTCCTCTCATTAAAGGACGAGATGGGGGCCCTGGCTGGTTGGCTCAGTGGTAGAGCATCAGCCTAGTGTGTGGATGTCCCAGGTTCAATTTCTAGTCAGGGCACACAGGAGACACACCCATCTGCTTTTCTATCCCTCCCTCTCTCGTTTCTCTCTCTTTCTCCCTCTCTCTCTCTCTCTCTCTCTCTCTCTCTCATCTCCTCCCTTCCTGCAGCCAAGCTCCATTAGAGCGAGTTGGCCCCAGGCACTGAGGATGATTCTATGGCCTCCACCTCAGGTGCTAAATAAATATGGCTCTGGTTGCAATGTAACAAGGGCCCCAGATGGGCAGAGCATCGTCCTCTAGTGGGTTTGCAGGGTGGATCCCAGTTGAGGTGCATGTGGGAGTTTCTCTCTGCCTCCACTTCTCTCACTAAAAAATAAAAATTAAAATAAATTTAAAAAAGGACTGGAGGATAGGGAGTATCATATCTTTAGTAGTCAGTAAAAAAATTAATTATAAAGTATTTTGAAATGTCATTACATGTTTTGCTTTGCTCTCCAAGGTCACATTGTTTGTCCATGAGAAAACACAATTTTCTTAGTCATATCTACATTGACCTTGAGTATTGAGCTAATGGAATGGCTAAAAATAAAATCCCAATCCAGAAAGAGCTAATTAAGTAGATAACTGTGAGATTTGACTTTTTAGATCATTGTCTAAATGCTAAAAATATTTTATTTATATTTTGAAATATTTGTTATGACTTGTGAGGGCAAACAAGTAATTCAAATATTATTTATTATAAGTGCTTACTAAATGGTCAAAGAAAAACAAATCATCAACAACTGCTCTACCCATATTATCCACTCATATAAAGTTCTATGACTAATGTAAGTAACCAGGCACAGAATTTAGAAATGTAGCAATATTCAAAAATGACTAATTTTTAATACTCAATAAGGGTCAATCATTTTTGTTTTTTGTAATATGTATGCAATTTGAACAATTTGGTTCCATTTAGTTGATGAGTTTAAATTTGTCTTAGAGCTATGAATGAGTAATATTGACTTTAAAACTGTATACATTTAAATCTTTGTTTTGTTATACTCTAAACAGGATAGTAGAATGGCATTTCTAATTGAAGCATGTGTGTGGACACAAGAGGACAGACATTTAATTTCCTTATCCCCAAAATGTTTATGTAAAAAAGTCTTTTATGATTTGACCTTTCAGCATCTCAGAGTAAATATGTACATTACAATATCTTTCAGGTATAAAAAAAATGTGTGATGAGAGCTTATTTAAGTATTTAGGTTGCAACAATGCAGCAATCATTCTAGGTTTTGGCATTCGTCAGACCAGTGGTTTGGATCAGAATAGGCTTCGAAAAACTAATTAGCAACCCCAGGGTTCTGCCATCAGGCATCTTGAAAACAAATCTCTAGAATCAAAACCTCTTAAGTGAGGCCAGGACTTCTGCACTTTTTTTAAAACACCAGGCATAACTCTGATGCTTAGATAGCATTGACAAACGCCAATGGAGAAGTTTTTAAGGATCTTGATTTGAACATGGAGAATGGGTAAAATTTTCTGTAGTATGAAAATAAAAGATTAAAAATTCTAAAAAGAGTATAGTTAATAATGTGTGCAAAAGTTAGCGTTATTTACCAAGTTCTATGCTTTTTCAGAACCCAGCTCAAATTCATCTTCATGAACACCATTCTTAGTCAACATGCTTTATGTTCCAGCCCTGTAGGTCCATTATCTACTTTTGAAAAGTCCAGGTTGCAGATTCACCTCTGTTTTTGCTCTGCCCTCTCCTTCTCCTTGCAAAGTATAGACTAAGTAAAAGAAGAGACTAAAGGAAAAGTACCCACATCTAAACAAAACTCATGTGTAGATGTTTAATTCCTTTTCTACCACTGTTTCTATGAACATTGCCATATACACTAGCTGAATTAATCACTCCCACTTTTATCTTCTCATAGAATTATACTCATGCCCTTTTTATAGATTAGTTACATTACATTATAGAGTCAGTTGTTTTCTGCATAGTTGTATTATGGTTTTCTTAGATAGAAAACTAAGTCTTAATATTTTTTGCATTTTTTAAAAAGCTAGCATGGTGTCTGGAAAATAGATCTATATAAATATCTGTTTCATCATGCTGAAGCTCATCTGATATTTTATACTTCTTCAATAGCACTTACTATAAATCTGTCTATTAAAACCATGTGGGAATGAATATTTGTGAATGTTTGGGAATATGTCTGCTCAG
This sequence comes from Saccopteryx leptura, assembly GCF_036850995.1. Classification (NCBI taxonomy): domain Eukaryota; kingdom Metazoa; phylum Chordata; class Mammalia; order Chiroptera; family Emballonuridae; genus Saccopteryx; species Saccopteryx leptura. Next base: position 350,550,810 of record NC_089503.1, read on the forward strand.
TTTATCTGGCAGCTCCTTGAAAGAGGGGACTGAGTGTTATTCTAATATGAATTCACACATCTCCTCCCGTAGACTATAGTAAATACTTTTTTCATGTTCATTGATTTGGGTCCGACTTAATTGTATCCACGACTAATTATTTGAGCAATATGTTATAAGGAAGAGATTTGGGAAAACACTGAATATCACAGTAAGAGTACTGACTTGATTCAGTAGAGAATGAAATCTCATTATAGTTTCTTAAAGGGAAAAAATGAGGAATAATGGGAAAGAGCTTTCTTTCTGCTTCTTTTTTTAGCTGTATAATTTTAATTCATTCTCATGTTAAAATTTCTTTTTTAACTTTTAATTGTGTATATATTTTATTATTTTAAATATTAAAAAATTTTAAAGTAAATATATGTAGGGATATTATAATTCTACCAGTCTAAGTATTTTTATATTCTTCCAAAAACACATTTATAATTGGTCTCTAATTTGGGTTAAATGAATCACTGAGTTTTATCTTTGGAAGTGTTTTCCTAACAGGACTTAGCTCAGTGTTATAAGCTTAGTTGCCATCATTCTGAAGCAGATACTATCTAATCTATATATGATTTGGAGGTGATCTTGGCTATAGTGCAAATAAAATTAATAGCTTTTACTTTGTTGTGTATTGGAAGTATCCATAAGTTACCATTCCAGAATCCCTGCTGAACCCTGAATGTCAGTTTACGTTCCTGGAGTCCATGGAAGACAGAACACAGAATCAAAACACTATTTTTGTGAATGTTAATAAATTTTTCAATTTTGTCTAGGAGTAGTTCTTCATTTAACATAAAGTGTTCTTTAATACTCATCAATAAAAATGCAAATCCAGTATGAGAAAATATAACTAATCCATTTTCCAATGAATATGAATACTGAATCTTGTGGCTTTGATTTTCTAGGGTAGTTACAACTTCACAACTCTTAAGAGATGCACTAATAATAATGGTGGTTGTCCATTTTATTATTTCTCTTCCAGTGCTTTCAGCCATCTGTCTTTGGATCAACCCAATCAAGCCAGAATCTGATCAGCAGTTCTTTGGTGCCAGCTGGGTGGCTCTCAAGCTTCAAAAGGTTTCTACATTTCAATTTTATCATTTATGAAATAAGAGAACTGGACTATGTCCATGGATCCCCAACATCACTGATAATCAGAATAATTGAGTGGGAAAAATATATATAATACATATATTTTTCTTTTTAAAAAAATTTTATTTAGAAAATTAAATTTAATAGGGTGACATTGATCAATAAGATAGGATTCAGGTAAACATTTCTATAGCATTTGAACTGTTAATTGTGTCATGTGTCCATCGCCCAAAGTCAAATCATTTTCCATCACAATATATTTGTGCCTCTTTACTTCTCTCCCTCCCACCTCCCTCTGTAAAAGTAGATTTCTTGCACCCACTCAATTTCAATTAAATTTAAATAGACCCCAAAAGTCCATATTTTGAAAACATGCCCAGCTGATTCTGATAATCAACCATGTATGGCCCATGAAGTAGTAGTATTAGTATCGCCTGTGAACTTAAATATGCAAATTGTCGATGTCTGCCCCATATGCACTAAATCAGAAACTTGGGGGTGGGGTCCAGCAATCTGTGGTTTAATAATCCATCCAGGTAATCTTTATGCAAGAGAATTTGGGAACCTTTGGGATAGATGATAGATAAAATTTTGACATTAGTTATATGAACAAACATAAGCAGGAAGACTAATCAAGAGGATAAAAAGGGTACCCATATCTAAACAAAACACCTGTGTAAATGTGTACATGCATGGAAAAGATTAACCTGAGGTTTGCCTTTAGTCAAAAAGAAATTGTAATACTCAGCTTCCAAATATCAGATTGTCACTGTTTCTTACAAGTACGTTCTTACCTCTATACCCAGATAGCACAGTACACCATAATCCTGTCTCTCCATCAACTCCGATAATACCCTCTGCAATTACTTATTATAGCATTTCCAATACAGCATTGCTATAAATTATTCTCAACTTTTTAAAGACAAGGACTACTTCTTCTTTTTTTTTTTTTTTTTTTTGTATTTTTCTGAAGCTGGAAACGGGGAGAGACAGTCAGATAGACTCCTGCATGTGCCCGACAGGGATCCACCCGGCACGCCCACCAGGGGCGACGCTCTGCCCACCAGGGGGCGATGCTCTGCCCCTCCGGGGGGGGGGGGTCGCTCTGTTGCGACCAGAGCCACTCTAGAGCCTGGGGCAGAGGCCAAGGAGCCATCCCCAGCGCCCGGGACATCTTTGCTCCAATGGAGCCTCGGCTACGGGAGGGGAAGAGAGAGACAGAGAGGAAGGAGAGGGGGAGGGGTGGAGAAGCAGATGGGCGCTTCTCCTGTGTGCCCTGGCCGGGAATTGAACCCGGGACTTCTGCACGCCAGGCCGACGCTCTACCACTGAGCCAACCGGCCAGGGCTGACAAGGACTATTTCTTATTTTGTCAGTAAGCTTACCACCAACATAGTGCTTGTCCCCTCATGGACATTCTAGAATATTTAATGAATGAGTAAAGTGATAAACCTTAAGCAACAGATGATACAAAAATGCGATTCTAATGAATAATCCTTGGTGGCTCTGAGTAAAATCAAGATTATTAGGTGATTTAAAAACATCGATTTTAATTAAAAATGCAAATTTTAATTGAAAGTATATCATAATTATTTAGGAATAACTAAAGCTATAATAAAAACATAATAAAAAATATAAACAAATACCTAGTTACCAGCTTTGACTAAATAATCTGAAACCACTAAGCTACCTCAGGCTTGACACAATCAATTTTATTGTAAACTGGAAACCTAAACTGTGCTTTAAGACAGTGGTCCCCAAAATTTTGGGGCCACAGACCGGTTTAATGTCAGAAAATATTTTCACAAGCTGGCCTTTAGGGTGGGACGGATAAATGCACAAATTAAAATTATGCGACTGGCATAAAAACTGTGGTATTTTTAAATATAATTGTCCTTAAGATTCTGGGATGAATCCCACTTGATCATGATGTATTAATTTTTTAATATGTTGTTGTATTCAATTTGCCAGTATTTTATTTAGTATTTTAGCATCTGTATTCATTAGAGATATTGGTCTGTAGTTTTCTTTTTTTGTGCCATCCTTGCCAGGTTTTGGTATGAGGGTTATGTTGGCCTCATAAAATGTGTTTGGAAGTATTGCTTCTCCTTCAATTTTTGGGAAGACTTTGAGTAGAATAGGAACCAAGTCTTCTTTGAATGTTTGATAGAATTCGCTAGTATAACCGTCTGGGCCTGGACTTTTATTTTTGGGGAGGTTTTTAATAGTTTTTTCTATTTCCTCCCTGCTAATTGGTCTGTTAGGCTTTCTGCTTCTTCATGACTAAGTCTGGGAAGGTTGTATGGTTCTAGGACTTTATCCATTTCTTCCAGATTGTTGAATTTGGTGGCATATAGTTTTTCATAGTATTCTACAATAATTCTTTGTATATCTATGATGTCTGTGGTGATTTCTCCTCTTTCATTTTGGATTTTGTTTATATGAGTCCTTTCTCTTTTCTCCTTGGTCTTGCCAAGGGTTTGTCAATTTTGTTGATCTTTTCAAAGAACCAGCTCCTTGTTTTATTAAATTTTTCTATAGTTTTTCTGTTCTCTTATTTCATTTATTTCTGCTCTGATTTTTACTATTTCCTTTCTTCAACTGGTTTTGGGTTGTCTTTGTTCTTCTTTTTCTAGTTCCTTAAGGTTTGAAGTTAAGTGGTTCACTCAGAATCTCACGGATGGTTCAACATACGTAAAACAGTTAACATAATATACCATATCAACAAAACAAAGGACAAAACCCACATGATATTATTAATAGATGCAGAAAAGGCATTCAACAAAATACAACACAACTTTATGTTTAAGATACTCAACAAAATGGGTATAGAAGAAAAATATCTCAACATGATAAAGGTCATATATGATAAACCATCAGCCAACATCATATTAAATGGCATCAAACTGAGGACTTTCCACCTTAAATCAGAAACAAGACAGGGTTGTCCACTCTCTCTACTCTTATTTAACGTGGTGCTAGAAGTTCTGGCCAGAGCAATCAGACAAGAGAAAGAAATAAAAGGCATCCATATCGGAAAAGAAGAAGTAAAGGTATCACTTTTTGCAGATGATATGATCCTATACATCGAAAACCCCAAAGACTCCACAAAGAGATTACTAGAGACAATAAACCAATACAGTAAGGTCACAGGATACAAAATTAACACACAAAAGTCCATAGCCTTTCTATATGCCAACAATGAAATATTAGAAAATGAGCTCAAAAAAATAATCCCTTTCATGAGTGCAACAAAAAAAATAAAATACCTAAGAATAAACATAACAAAGAATGTAAAGGACCAATATAATGAAAACTACAAAGCATTGTTAAAGAAAATCGAAAAAGATACAATGAGATGGAAAAATATTCCTTGTTCTTGGATAGGAAGAATAAATATAATCAAAATGGCCATATTACCCAAAGCAATTTATAAATTTAATGCAATTCCCATCAAAATTCTATGACATTTTTTAAAGAAATGGAGCAAAAAATCATCAGATTTATATGGAACTATAAAAAACCCTGAATAGCCAAAGCAATCCTAAGGAAAAATAATGAAGCTGGGGGCATTACAATACCTAACTTCATACTATGTTATAGGGCCATGACAATCAAAACAGCATGGTATTGGCAGAAAAATAGACACTCAGACCAATGGAACAGAATAGAAAGTCCAGAAATAAAACCACATATATATGGTCAAATAATTTTTGATAAAGGGGCCAACAACACACAATGGAGAAAAGAAAGCTTCTTCAACAAATGGTGCTGGGAAAACTGGAAAGCCACATGCAAAAGAATGAAACTCGACTACAGCTTGTCCCCTTGTATGAAAATTAATTCAAAATGGATCAAAGACCTAAATATAAGACCTGAAACAATAAAGTACATAGAAGAAGACATAGGTTTTAAACTCATGGACCTGGGTTTTAAAGAACATTTTATGAATTTGACTCCAAAGGCAAGAGAAGTGAAGGCAAAGATAAATGAATGGGACTACATCGGACTAAAAAGGTTTTGCTCAGCAAGAGAAACTGACAACACAATAAACAGACAGTCAACTAAATGGGAAATGACATTTTCAAACAACAGCTCAGATAAGGGCCTAATAGCCAAAATATACAAAGAACTCATAAAACTCAAGAACAAACAAACAATCCAATAAAAAAATGGGAAGAGGACATGAACAGACACTTCTCCCAAGAAGAAATACAAATGGCCAACAGGTATATGAAAAGGTGCTCATCTTCATTAGCTATTAGAGAAATGCAAATCAAAACTACAATGAGATACCACCTCACCCCTGTTAGATTAGCTATTATCAACAAGACAAGTAATAGCAAATGCTGGAGAGGCTGTGGAGAAAAAAGAACCCCCATTCACTGTTGGTGGGAGTGTAAAGTAGTACAACCATTATGGAAGAAAGTATGGTGGTTCCTTAAAAAACTGAAAACAGAATTACTTTATGACCCAGCAATCCCTCTACTGGGTATATACCCCCAAAACTCAGAAACATTGATACGTAAAGACACATGTAGCCCCATGTTCATTGCAGCATTGTTCACAGTGGCTAAGACATGGAAACAACCAAAAAGCCCTTCTGTAGAAGACTGGATAAAGAAGATGTGGCACATATACACTATGGAATACTACTCAGCCATAAGAAATGATGACATCGGACCATTTACAACAAAATGGTGGGATCTTGATAACATTATACGGAGTGATAAGTAAATCAGAAAAAAACAAGAACTACATGATTCCATTCATTGGTAGGACATAAAAATGAGACTAAGAGACATGGACAAGGGGGGTGGTTACCAGGGGTGGGGAGGAGGGGGGAGTGTGGGAGGGAAGGAGGGAGAGAGGGAGGGGTACAAAGAAAACTAGATAGAGGGTGATGGAGGACAATCTGACTTTGGGTGATGGGTATGCTACATAATTGAATGACAAGATAACCTGGACATGTTTTCTTTGAATATATGTACCCTGATTTATTGATGTCACCCCATTAACATTAATAAAAATTTATTTATAAAAAAAATGTAAAAAATAAATAAATAAATATCATTGTTGAACTTACGAGACAAGCGTCAAGAGTGTGTCTTAGACAGATGTAACAGAGGAAATCTGGTCATTTTTTAGAAATAAAACATCGTTCAGACTTAAATATAACTAAAACGGAAATAATGTAAGTTATTTATTCATTCTCTGCGGCCCGGTACCAAATGGCCCACAGACCGGTACCGGTCCGCTGCCTGGGGGCTGGGGACCACTGCTTTAAGAGACATCTGAAATGTTACAATAATATAAAAAGAAAGCAGAGATTAAATGTTTTTGTCAAGTAGTGTTGGGCAAACATTCTTTTCTAAGTTGCAGATATATATATAAATACTTACATATATTTTAAAGATTGAAGTTCTAAGTCCATTATTTTAATGGTAAACAGGTGTCTAGTAGGGAAGAAGATGCATTGTCATTGTATCTGAGCAGAAATTTGTCTAATAAAAAACAGTTTTTAAATCCTTAAAACTATGAACAATCATATGGAAAACCTATTTCATAGGAGAAAAAAATCAGCTTTATTGTTTTCCCTTTTCCTTTTAAAAAATTTACTTATATCAAAATAAAACTTTAATTTGTAATACTATGGGTTTTATCCTATCCCAAGGTCTTTCTTTCTTCCTTGTGACATGTCTGGTTTTTCTAGACTAACTGGAAATAAGAATTGATCTATATATCTTTATCTAATTTTGGAAACATATTCTGTATGAAGTTGAACAAGGTACTTTCAACCACTTCTTTTAATTGCATTGCTTTCTTTTGTACAGAAACAATCTAAAACAGGTGTCATTATTTCATTTTTGTGAACTTTCTAAACAATTCATTATGTTCTCACAATTTTATTGCTCTTTGGCATTTTAGTTGTTATACCCAATTACTTCAAATAGATTATTACATCAAATGAGGCTGACCATTATCTATTAATATGAAGTTACCCAATATCTGTACTGTACAGCATAGCCTAAGCCGGTGTATAAAATATACCTTAAACTCTTCAAGATCACTTATTCTTTGAAGGCTACTTCTCCAGAGACATAAATTGGATAGACTCTGGCTGTTTATCAGGCTCCTCAATAAAGCATTTCCAATAAATTCTGTTATGACCTAACCCAAATATTGTACTGATTTTACAACAGGGAAGTTCTGGCCTTAGTCAAAAGCACTACTTTCTTTCAACCAATTCCACCTTAGAAACTACTGCTTCAAGATGATAGTCAGCAGCTGTGCTTTAGGTCAAGAGGCTTCAAGCTGTCACTGACACCAAAATTTCTCAGGGGTGTCCAGGAAATTCCAAAACTCCTGCTACTTTGCTGTGATGGATCCTAACTATGAAAGAGGATATACCTAGAACCTCTGATTAAATAAATTAACAATGTCTGCCTCATCTTTTACTGTAAATTCACCATATTATGCAATTATTTAAGATGTGTCTTTTCAAAATAAAGATGACATTACTGCCCCTCCTTAGGAAAATTGTTTTGTTAGTAACTTTAAAGAATCCAAGGTGACTCATGAACCCTCACTTTATTTCCCTTCATGACCAAGAACAAGTATTTTGATAGAGTTGGCTGCAATTATAAGTTCAATCTGTGGTCAGTGAAAAAAAACAACTGATAACTGGACCAAAGTGCTGGACTTAAAAGGACTTTGCCCCTTCTCTTACCTCCTCCTCTAACCTATCCCAAGAGAAAAGTGAGCAAATGTCTTGGGTCAAGGATTCATCAGATTTATGGCATGAAAGCTAAAGTCTTGAATACTCCAACTAAGTCTATGATTTGTAATGATTTTAGAAAAATATATTAGGGCCCATGGAATAATACTGAGTGAAGAATGTTTACCCAAAATTCAGAGTTTCCTATTTCATCTTGAATCAAAGTAATTTTCTCCATCATTATCTTCCTTCTAAACAGATAAATATCATTTATAAACTTATCAATAGATGGAGAAAAAGCATTTGATAAAATCAATTTATGATTAAAACACTCAATAAAATAGGAAGAGAAGAAAAGCATCTCAACACAATAAAGGCCATATATGACAAACCCTCAGCCAATATTAGACTCAGTGGTGAAAGACTGAAAGTTTTTCCTCTAAAATCAGGAATAAGACAAGGATGTAAACTCTCACCACTCTTATTTAACATAGTTCTGGAGGTCCTGGCCAGAGCAATTAGGCAAGAGAAAAAAATAAAGGGCTTCTACATTGGGAAGGAAGAAGCAAAAGGGCTACTTTTTTTTCAGATGACATGATTCTATATATAAAAAATTCTAAAGACTCCACAAAAAACTATTAGAAATAATAAACAAATTCTGTAAAGTTATAAAATACAAAATTAATATACACAAATCCACTACATTCCTATATGCTAACACTTAAATTTCAGAAAAATAAATGAAAAACAATTATTTGGCAATTTTAGTAAAAAGAATAAAATACCTAGGAATAAACAAAGGATTTGAAGGACCTACATACTGCAAACTATGAAGTATTATTAAAAGAGATTGAAAAAGACAAAATGACACGGAAAGATATTCCATGTTCATGGATCAGAAGAATCAACATTATTAAAATGGCCATATTACCCAAGCAATATACAAATTTAATGCAATCCTCATCAAAACCCAATTTCATTATTTAAAGAAAAAGAACAAAAGAAATCATCAGATTTGTAGAAACCACAAAAAACCCTGAATAAACAAAGCAATCCTGAGAAAAATGAATGAAGCCTGAGATATCACACTCCCTGACTTCAAATTATACTACAGACCTATGTTAATCAAAACAGCATGGTATTGGCAGAAAAACAGACACACAGACCATTGGAATAAAATTGAGAGCACAGAAATAAAACCATGTGTATGTGGGCAAATAATTTTTGACATAGGAGCCAAAAACATACAATGGAGAAAAGAAAGCCTTTTCAACAAATGATGTTGGGAAAATTGTCAAGACACATGCAAAAAGAGTGAAACAGGACTAGTTTGTCCCCACGTGCAAAAAAATAATTCAAAATGGATCAAGGCCTAAATATAAGATCTGAAACAATACACTACAAAGAAGAAAACACTGGTACTAAACACAGATCTTGGTCTTAGAGAAGATTTTAGAATTTGACTCCAAAGACAAGGGAAGTAAGGGCAAAAACAAATAATTAGGAGTATAGCAAACTAAGACGCTTCTTCTCAGCAAAAAAAAAAAAAAAAAAAAAAAAAAAAATCCTTTCAAAAAAATAAAAAGGCAACCAACAAAATGGGTGATGCATTTGCAAAGAACAGCTCAAACAAGGAGTTAATATCCAAAATATGTAAAGAAATTATACAACTCAACACGAAACAAACAGACGATTTAATTTAAAGAGTGGGGGACAGAGAATCTGAACAATTCTCCCAAGACATACATACAAATGACCAACAGATATATGAGGAGATGCTTAACTTCACTAGCTATTAGGGAGATGCAAATCAAAACTACAATAAGATAATATCTCACACCTGTTGAAGTGGCTCTCATCAATAAGACCAATAATGACAAGTTGGAAAGGTTGTAGAGAAAAGAGAACCTTCATTCACTGCTGGTACATCCACTATAGAAGGCAGTCTGGTGGTTCCTCAAAAAATTAAGAATAGAGCTACCATATGATACAGAAATCCTTTTTGTGGGTATCTACCAAAAAAACTTGAAAACAAGGCCCTGGCCGGTTGGCTCAGTGGTAGAGCATTGGCCTGGAGTGTGGAAGTCCCGGGTTCGATTCCCGGCCAGGGCACATAGGAGAAGCTCCCATCTACTTCTCCACCCCTCCCCCTCTCCTTCCTCTCTGTCTCTCTCTTCCCCTCCCGAGCGAGGCTCCATTGGAGCAAAGATGGCCTGGGCGCTGGGGATGGCTCCTTGGCCTCTGCCCCAGGCGTTAGAGTGGCTCTGGTCGCGACAGAGCAACCCCCGGAGGGGCAGAGCATCGCCCCCTGGTGGGCAGAGCGTCGCCCCCTGGTGGGCGTGCTGGGTGGATCCCGGTTGTGTGCATGCGGGAGTCTGTCTGACTGTCTCTCCCCGTTTCCAGCTTCCAGCTTCAGAAAAATATAAAAAACAAACAAACAACAACAACAACAAAAAACTTGAAAACATTTATTCACAAAGATATATGCACCCTTATGTTATGGTCAAGACATGTAAACAACCAAAGTACCCTTCAATAGATAACTGTATAAAGATGTGATACATATTTACAATGGAATATTACCCACCCATAAGGAAAGATAAAATACTGCCATTTGTAACAACATGGATGTATGTTGAGAACATTATGCTAAGCGAAATAAGTCGGTCAGAGAAAGCTAAGAACCATATGATTTCATTAATATGTAGGATATAAAACTGAGACTCAAACGTAGACAATAGTATGGTGGTTACCAAAGGGAAGGGAGTTGGGAGGGTAGTATAATAGAAATGTATAATAGAAATCTACACTTGAAACCTATATAATTTCATTTACCAATGTCACCCCAATAAACTTAATAAAATATAAAAGACAAATAGAGAAATCTGACTTCTTCTTTCTGAGTTTATTATAAAGATTGGACTGATATTCAAAAGTCTATATCTAAATAAATGACATGCTTTAGAAAAACATTAGTATGTTTCTTCTTTAAAAATCAACCTCTGTGTGGTGATTGCCAGGAGTGGTGGAGGTGCAGGAGAATACAGGGATATAAACAGTGATGGACAAAGGCTTGACTGGGGGGGGGGGGGGTAATGAAGACACAATATGGTGTGCAAAGTTGTATTGTAGAATTGGTTTTCTTTATTTATTTAAAAAAAAATTGAAGTCAAACTTTAAGATAAATAAATCAAGCATTAGTGTCAAAGAAACACTAAACCAAGATAATGATACAAGAAAGATCATTTGTCTCACGTTTTTAAAAAGTAAAATATAATCATCCTAAGATTATTTTTCTTCCAGGATTTTAAAGGTATAAATATTAAAACTATTAAAGAATTTTTTAGAAAAAAAATTTAAGAATTCAAATGTTACCATTATTTAGCTCTACAACAATTTGATTGAATAGTTTCGTCTTTTTCCTTTCCTGTATTTTCTAAATATATATATATATGTGTATATATAAGTACATATATAAAATAAATGTATATTACCTCAAACACCAGAGCATATAATTTCTGTTACATAGCCTCAGAAATTTTAATGACATTTGCTGTTTCTCAAAATATTTAGTACATCTTCAGTTCTCAGGATGACAGTAGTGACTCATCCTTTGTTCCCTTCTTACTCATATCTCCAAAGAGCCAGGATCAGGACACTTACTTGCATCTGAGTTCTTCAGACATGATGTTACAAGATCCTTGGCTGATCTCTTTATATTAAAAAAAAACAAAACAAAACAATTTCTGGGAGGAAAAACCACAATGGACTCTGAAATAGTAAAGAATGCCTTAAAAAATAATTACCATGCTCACATGGAATCAAGAGCTTATATTTGAAAATTTACTGCCTCAGAAATGTTCATCTATAACATCTCTTCATTAGTCCAAAATGTAAGCAAAAGAGTTAAGATTTTACACTCAAGGGTGAAATCACAAGCAAGAATTCTGACTAAAGATTACACTTGGGACAAACAAAAAAGAGAGAGAGAGAGAGAGAGAACATTTTGTAGCCCCTGTTTCAGAGCCTATTAACACAAACACTTAATACAGCATAATTTTCCACAGAATCTTACTAGAGAATTTATTATACCCAAGAATCAGATAACTCTGGAAAATGTCCTTGTTAAACATTTTATTGCTAGCAAAATCTTGGAAATTTCCATTCTATCCTTTCTTCCTAATTCTCACTTCCAAATGTTTATTGCATTGGAACCGCAAACTAGGGAGTGTGATCATTTGCTCAGAGTTCGATGTGGAATACCCAAGTCTACGTATAGTTGCCCCAATAAAACATTGTCCCACAAAGCTCAGTGTGTACTAACTTCAGAGAGTTTGAATAAGAAATAATTATATTGCATTTTCTTCATATTCAGGAGTACGAATCTTAAGGACCAGATTTGAGAGCCAAGAGAAGGATATTTAAAAAGCTGTAAAAACTGCCTAATATATCCTCAGAGAGTAAGTCAATATTCTTCAGAGAAGACATTTCTCACCAAAGAATTATTTTTCTTAAAAAAATAAAATTGGCCCTGGCCGGTTGGCTCAGCGGTAGAGCGTCGGCCTGGCGTGCGGGGGACCCGGGTTCGATTCCCGGCCAGGGCACATAGGAGAAGCGCCCATTTGCTTCTCCACCCCGCCCCCCTCCTTCCTCTCTGTCTCTCTCTTCCCCTCTGGCAGCCAAGGCTCCATTGGAGCAAAGATGGCCCGGGCGCTGGGGATGGCTCCTTGGCCTCTGCCCCAGGCGCTGGAGTGGCTCTGGTCGCGGCAGAGCGACGCCCTGGAGGGGCAGAGCATCGCCCCCTGGTGGGCAGAGCATCGCCCCTGGTGGGCGTGCCGGGTGGATCCCAGTCGGGTGCATGCGGGAGACTGTCTGACTGTCTCTCCCCGTTTCCAGCTTCAGAAAAATACAAAAATAAATAAATAAATAAAATAGTGCCTGCCCTGTGGTGGTGCAGTGGATAAAGCTGAGATCTGGAATGCTGAGGTTGTTGGTTCGAAACCCCAGGTTTGCTCAGTCAAGGCACAGATGGAACTTGATGCTTCCTGATCCTCCCCTCTTTTCTCTCTCTCTTTCCCTCTCTCTCTAAAAAATGAATACATAAAATCTAAAAAAAAAAAAAATTAAAAATGGGTGAAATCTCATATGTAAAATCAGAAACCAAAAGCTGCTAATCTTGACATTTTTGTTAGTAACCTATTTAGTAAGGTAATTAACAGTTATGAATGCATCCTTTCAGTTTAGCAATGTTACCACTTGAGAAGCATTGTAGTGTGATGATGGAATTTAATGCTTTAGTTCTTGTATTTAATTTTTTTTGTGTGTTATTTTATTTTATTTTTCAAAGTTAGAAGCAGGGAAGCAGTCAGGCAGACTCTCGCATGCACCGGCTGGGATCCACCCAGCATGCCCACCAGACGGCGATGCTCTGCTAATCTGAGGCATTGCTCCATTGCGGCTAGAGCCATTCTGGCACCTAAAGCAGAGGGCATGGAGCCATCTGCAGTGCTGGGGTCAACTTTGCTCCAGTGGAGCACAGGCTGCTGGAAGAGAAGAGAGATATAGAGAGGAAGGAGAGGGGGAAGGGTGGAGAAGCAGATGGGCACTTCTCCTGTGTGCCCTGGCTGGAAATCGAACCTCGGATTTCCACATGCCGGGCTGATGCTCTACCACTGAGCCAACTGGCCATGACCTTGTTATTCCATTTTTTAATTAGTTTACTTCACAGCTTTATTTTACCTGAGAGTTTATATATGTGTATGGGACCTAATCAATATAAAATTTTGAATAGAAAGCTAAAAAAACAAATTGTCAGGTTATTTCCAAATATTAGGATAATTAGAGTGATTTTTTAAATTAATCATTATCTAGAAATTTGGCATTATGAGAAAATTGTCTATATATACATTGTAGACATTGACAAATCATTCAAGTCAAGAAGAAATTCCTCTAGCTATTGTTTAGCAGGATAGGAGGTTATGTTTACACTAGTACTCAGTAGATGGGATCAAAAGCAATCATCAATTAAGTCATTTTGTCAAAATACCCAACAGAATAAATGTGGGGGGTTTTTCCCACTAAATTTACCTTGATTTGGCATCTTATATATATACAATCTGAAAGATAGGGGAATTGACTGAGAAAATCTGGGAATATAAACAAAAATATTAAGTCATTTTGGAATATATTTAGACATGAAAAATGGATTAGTAGCTTGCTTATATCATGCCAGATTAGTATAAAGGTATAAAAGCCATGCACTGGTGAAATTATTGATATTCTAATAATTTTAACAGTAGGAAATTCAATATATCTTTCTTATTTTTTTCTCCAATAAATACCAAATTGAACTTGATGAACAACAAAGCTTTGCAGAAAATACTAGCATTCTACATTTCTATTCTCTTTACTAAATAGCCAATTCTACTTTCACAACTTTTTAATTTATCCTATTCACATCACTACAGAATGGTAATACATACCAAGTTATTTTTTATCAAGTCAGAGATACTGTTTGCCTATGATGACTTCATGATGTGATTGTCAGCAGACAAAAACTGGGTAAGGTCTGAGGGCTTCAGCAGGGTATAAAACTTTCAATTTGCTGCTTTCACTGCTGCTGAGAAATGGGAATCCTATCCTATCCTATCCTATCCATTACAACTTCCAGGAATCTGTGGACTCCCATCAGAATTAACAGTGGATACAGAGCCTCTGGTGTTGAGATTTTAGAACAGTGATTTATTAATTACAGGAAGTAAAAACAGTATATGTTCTGACTGCCCATTGACTCCTGTCCCTGGATAGAAGAATCTTTAATGATAGAAAAACTATCATTTAAAACACTTTCATTTCACAGCTGAATGAAAATAAACACATGTGAATATATCATATATGTGAGTGTGAAAATATTGCACATACAAGCCATGTGAGTTTATAAATATATACAAAAATGGCCAAAGCTAAAGTATAGTTAAACTAAAAACAACTGTCACTATTACTCAACATTATGGAATTGTCAGTAATATGCTAAACTCTGCTGATTTACATGAATGTACACACACATATGTAGACACATACATAGAGCCCTATGTACACAAGGGCTTTCTTTAAAATAAATAGTTTTTAATAATTTGTTTTTATTTTGGAAGACTTTTAGATTTATGAAGAGTTGCAAATATAACAGAGAATTCCCATATATCCTGGTTTCTGTTTACCCTTATATCTTAATTTATCATGGTACGGTTGTCAAAGCTAAGAAATCAATGTTGTTACATTATTATTAACTAAACCCCAACATGTATGAAGATTTCACCAGTTTTTTTTTTATTAATGTTTATTTCTGTTTCAGTATCCATTCCAAGTTTCCACAATACATTTATTTATTTGTCCTATTTCTAATTAGACCCCTTTGGTCTATGACAGTTTCTCAATCTTCCTTGTTTTTCATGTCTTTGACAAGTTCTGAGTTCTGCCACATATTTTATAGAATGCTATTCAATTTGAGTCTATCTGATATTTTCTTCATAATTGGGTTTTTGGAAAGAGTACATCAAAGGTAAAGTACCTTTTCAACAGACCATATTGAGGGGTACATAAAATAAACATGACTTAAAGCTAATCTTGATCATTCAGTGAAGGCAGAGTTTGCCAGTTTCCCTTACTAAGTTACTATTTTTTCCTTTTTCATACACTCTGTTTTGGAAGCCAGTCACTACATCTGGTCCACACTCAAATGGGAAGGGAAGTAAACTCCATTTCCTGCAGGGAGGATTATATAGGTAGGTTATTTAGAATTTTTCTGTAAGAAAGATTTGCCTTTTTGAACCAATTTATTTACACAATAATAGGTTATTTAATATGAACTCATGGGCATTTATTTTATATTTTAGATAATAATCTAATAATTTTGTTGCTCTAATTGTTCCAGCTCTGGCTATTGGGAGCTCTTTCAGACTGGCTCTTGCTGTCCCTTGTACATGCCCCCATCCTTTCGTTTCTGGTTTTCTTTTTGTTTGTTTGCATTTTCCCGATACTTCTTTACCTTCTGCCTCTGTAAAATTGCTCAGATTGCTCTTATGTTATTTCTGTTCCAGCCCTAGAATCAGTCATTTCTCCAAAAACTCCTCATTCATTTTATTGGAGAAATGGTAGTTAGAAATCAGTAGCTGGACAGTGGGAAGAAATAAATAGTTTCTACCAGAATTAAGGTCAATTATCTTGAGAGGCTAATAAATATGTGCTGTCCTAGTTATTTTTATAGGCACTAACACAACAATGTCAGCATTGATCTTACTTCTCTCTTATTTCATAAGAAAAAATATTAGTTATTTTTCAGTATAATTTTGAATCATCCACCCTATGTTGTTCAGAAGCCATTCAATTTTTTATAAAGAATTCAATAGTTAATTTTTCACAATTTCACATCTTTCTAAATGTCTCATAATGACTACACTGCTTACTAACCATGTAGGTTTGGGCAAATTACTTAACCTCTCTACCTGTCCACCTCTCTGATTCTTGTAAAGATCAGGTGAGACGGCCCTGGCCGGTTGGCTCAGTGGTAGAGCGTTGGCCTGGCATGCAGGAGTCCCGGGTTTGATTCCCGGCCAGGGCACACAGGAGAAGCACTCATCTGCTTCTCCACTCCTCCCCCTCTCTGTCTCTCTCTTCCCCTCCTGCAGCCGAGGCTCCATTGGAGCAAAGTTGACCCCGGCGCTGAGGATGGCTCTGTGGCCTCTGCCTCAGGCGCTAGAATGGCTCTGATTGCGGCCAAGTGATGCTCCAGATGGGCAGAGCATCACCCCCTGGTGGGCATGCCGGGTGGATCCAGGTCGGGTGCGTGCGGGAGTCTGACTGCCTCTCCATTTCCAACTTCAGAAAAAAAAAAAGATCAGGTGAGACTACAAATATAAAAGTGCTTCACAAATTATTATTATTATTTTTATTTTGTAACAGAGACAGAGAGAGAGATAGATAGGGACAGACAGACAGAAAGGGAGAGAGAGATGAGAAGCATCCATTCTTTGTTGTGACTCCTCAGTTGTTCATTGATTGCGTTCTCATCTGTGCCTTGACTGGGAGGCTACAGCAAAGCGAGTGACCCCTTTCTCAAGCCAGAGACCTTTGGGCTCAAGCCAGCGATCATGGGGTCATGTCTGTGATCCCACACTCAAGTCAGGGACCCTACACTCAAGCTGGTGAGCCTACACTCAAGCTGGATGAGCCCATGCTCAAGCAAGCAACATTAGGGTTTTGAACCTGGGTCCTCTGCTTCCTAGTCCAACGCTCTATCAACTGCACCACCACCTGGTCAGGCTGCTTCACAAATTATTGTCTTAAAAAATATATACACAAGGTCTTGGGATAATTCAATTATTAATTGTATTAATAAATACCTCTATTGGGGTGAACTATTTGATTGTTAAAACCTGCCACTGTGTTTCTTCTTGAATTTATTATTTTCCATTATAGAGACAAGTGTATAATTTTATATGGTATAAGCAGTCCAAGCCTTTTTAAAATTCACACATATCACACTTAGCAAATTATCTCAAGACTGATATTTAGCTAGAAGATACCTGTCAGACTTAACAATTACTTGTGGTTGGTATCTATGATTATTAGTGATTGATTTCTTCTCTAAGTGGTGATGCATCTGTTACAATTGTAGGCAGTTCTGCCACAATGATGATTGGCTGTTTTATATGTCATCTTGACCACACACATTTACCTCAGATAGACAGATGATAAACAAATGATAATCTCTTTCTTGGTATCTCCACATTCATCTTACTCCATACTCTGAATCCTTAGGGCCTGACAGCCCTAGGCACTCTGTGCATAAGGTTCATATATTGCTTCCAGATTGTGCTTGGGTGTCTCAGCAGAAGACAATTAGGTATCCCTAACTTCAGCCAAGAAGGAGTGAAAGACAGACAACGGAGTGGTATATGTTATTACTATGTATGGGCAGCAAGTATTTCTTGGGCCTTACAATGTATGGAACAATTTGGTAGCATTAATTTTAAAAGATTCCAGATTTCCTAATGATTTCTTTAAAAAAAAATAAAAACAACACCAGCATAATTTGGTTATATAAATTTCTGTGAGTTTAAAGAAAGTTTACATTTATGTTTCATGCTTCAAAAATACTACAAAATACTCAAAAGAATAGTATGATCTAATGATTATGATAATCCAGAAATGTAATACAATGGGAAGAAACTGTGGCCATGGCAAAAGCCCTTGGAATCTATAGAAGAATAATTGTGAGCACTAAATGAAATAACCCTGTGATAACCTGTTAACAAAGTGTTGGCGCCAAGCAGTCCCAGAATAAATGCTTATTCTTACACTACCAAACTTACAATATAAATGCTATTTTATGTTGAAACTGTGAATCACATTAAGTTTGTTCTAATATAGCAATAAAGTTGCCAAATAACATGTGGTTACATCTCAGGAATTAGTATTTTCCACTAATAAAAAGAGGTAGTGATGAAGTACAAAATCATAGCACAGGCACTGACCTTGTGTGGATGGGGGAAATATTCATGCCAAACATGAGTGTTTTCTCTGATTCAAACCTGTGAACTCTATCAACATAAACCTTGAAGAAAAACTCACATTCGTGCAAGAAAAATGTTATACCAAAGTCCAATGATACTTTAAAATAGATTTTTGTAAATACCTGATTCATTAAGTTATGGCATTGCTGGTCATTTTACATACAAGCAAAAGCATGATAATGCAGTCTCTACCCTTAAGCAATTAACAATCAAATTAAGTCTCACCACCCAAATTATCCTCTTCAGTCCCCTCTCTCCGTCTGTTACACATTTCACAAATCTGGAAATCAACTCTCTCTCTCTCATCTCCCGTAGCTTGCCAAAACAAAACAAAACAACAAAACAAAAAACCCAAGTCTTGATATTTCAAATTTTTAAATATGTCTCAACTCCATCTAATTCTCCATGTTTTTTGCCTCAGCTCCAATCCATCTCTCTCCCAGCTCTGTGTCACAGGACTTAGGCAGTAAAGTCATATTGTTGAAGTTGGACTCCTGGCTCTGCCATTTAACACATCTGGAACCTTGGGAAGACTGCTTGTCTTCCTTGTGTCTCAGTTTTCTCATCTTTAAAATAGTAGAAAAGTAGCCTACTCCATTGGGAATATTTCATTAGCTATCACAGGCAAAGTGCTTAAAAAAGAGCCTTAGCAATGTTAAGCACTTGATAGATTTTAGACTTTTTTTTTAACTGCAAAAACTTCTCCATGTTACTTGTATTTCTGTCTTTAAATGGGGGGTAGGGGAGTACAGCCAGAACAATTTCTTTTCTTTTCTCTTACAATAATATTCTAATTATGCCAATACCTTGCTTCAGTGACTTACCACTATTCTTGAGATTAACCAAAATCCTTAACATTGTCTATAATTCCCTGCTTATTCGGGCCTTTTGTATTTCTCTGTTTCTTTCTTTCTAAATATCATTCAGCTTTTGTTGAATTCATGATGCCAAAATCTCCAAAGTCTCAGTGGCTTATAACCCCAAAGGGTCATTTATCACTCACAATACATGTCAACTCTGGGCCAGCTAAATCTCTATGACTCTTCTCCAGGCTGTGGGGAAAATGTGATTCTCAACACTGTCTTCACACTGGGGATGAAGGCCAAATCGATCAGTCCTTATCCAGGGCATGCTGTGCTATCAAGGCAAAGAAAAGTAGAAAGAAGGCCCTGACGAAGCCTGACAATTGCATTTAAAGCTCTAGCTCATACATAAAAAGTGTCATGTCCACTCATCCTCCCACAGTCTAAAGCAGCAGTTCTCAACCTGTGGGTCGCGACCCCGGCGGGGGTTGAATGACCAAAACACAGGGGTCGCCTAAAGCTGCCAGGGTTGCGACCCACAGGTTGAGAACCGCTGGTCTAAAGAATCTCATACGGGCAAGTCTCAAAGTCAGTGGGACAGGGAGGCATCCAAGGACAGATAGGGATTTAATAATTGTAAAATATATATAAATATATGTAATTCACCGCACTTTCTTAGCTTCACCAACGTTTGATTGTCCTTGCCATTCCCTGTGTGCCAGCTTCTTCTTGCTTCAGGACCTTCCCCAGGTGGTTCTTTCTGCTGACTTCCTCCCTTCCCTGCTTCTCATCTTCCCTCACCTGTCTAGAACTGATCAGTCTTTCAATTTTAGTTTAGTATCACTTTTCAGGGAATCTCTGGGCCTGGGCAAGTAAGTTTCCTCTTATTAGATTTGCTGATAGCAATCTATCAGTTTTCTTCCTAGTACTTATCAGAATAGTAAGTACATAAATAATGGACTAATTGAGTCTTCATTATCTTTCGTCTCACTTCCAAATGTAAATCTGAATGAAGTTGAATGTTGTTTGGGACAAAAGGGGAGTTAAATTTCTGAAAGATAACCATTTGAATCATATTTGAATTATCTACTTGCACACTAAAGCCCTTGATGTTGTGGTGGTTATGTTGCAGGAAGTAACACCTAACAGAGGATATCAAAAGATGTTCAGATAACTTCATTAATAAATAAAGGAGAATTTATTAGTAGCCAGAAGAGCACATAGGGTTAGTAGCACCAAAGCACAAGCTCCCCAAATTAGATTTTCTTACAGGTTATAGACCTTTACAGTATCTAAGCAATGGGCTGTAATTCCTTTGTTGAAGGTTTCCCAGGATTCAAGGAGAGGGGAGGGGGAGTTTTGGTGGGGTCAGAAAGGGGGAAGAAATTTCCAGATCACTGGTCATAGCTATATACAAATCCTGCCTTTCTTGCTTTGTGTTGCAAGCTGCTCCAAGCAACCATTTAGAAAACTATGGGATGTAATTTATAACTGGCTGACTCAGTCATCCCTGCTGGTTCCTTTCCCTTGTATTCTTCTGGTTTCTCCCCTCTCAAGGGAGAAGGGAGGTTTGCTCCCTCCTCAGTTAATTCTTTGGGTCATCTAGACTGAGCTAAGGGATGCTCAAATAGCTGGTAAAGGGTGTGTCTGAGAAGGTGTTTCTAGAGAAGATTAACATCAGGAGTTGGGAACCTATGGCTCGCAAGCCAGATGTGGCTCTTTTGATGGCTGTATCTGGCTCGCAGACAAATCTTTAATAAAAAAATAATAACATTAAAAATATAAAACATTCTCATGTATTACAATCCATTCATTTCCTAGAGCTCATGTTCATGGTTGCGGGTGGCTGGAGCCAATCACAGCTGTCCTCCGGGACACCACCAAATTTTTATTGGATAATGCATAATGTACATGGGTCGTTGTATGGCTTTCATGGAATTACATTTTAAAATATGTGGCGTTCATGGCCCTCACAGCCAAAAAGGTTCCTGACCCCTCGATTAACATTGTAATAGGTAGACTGAGTAAATGTAGATTGCCCTCAACAATGTAAACAGGCATCACCCAATCCCTTGAGGGCCTAAGGCATGGGGAAGGGCAATTTCATTCTCTGCTTGAGCTGAGACATCCATTTTCTGCCCTCACTCTTGAGAGTTCCTAGTTCTCAGGCTTTGGGCTCAGACTGGCACTTTTACTAGTGGTTTCCCTGGTGCCAGTATATCTTATTGTTTCTGTTTCTTTGAAGACCCCTGACTAATACAGAGATGGACTTCTTGATTAGCCAAAGCCCACAAGAGGCTTGAGGCAAATATTTGAATTAATCCAGTTTTTATCTCTTTTTTACTTCTTTGTAGAGACATAGCCTACGGAACTTTGGAACCAAGACAACAATAAAATTCAAGACTAACTTGCAAGCAATAATAAAAAGAAGTTATAGGTTACTACAATAACAAGAAATCTGTTTTGGAACTTTAAAGATTTTGAATAATATTACTCTTATTCTGTTCTTCTCTTAGGGTTCTGGAAAAACTGGTTAGAACCAAGCTTCAAATCTGTGTGTTATTTTACAGTATGCATGCTTCCTTCTTATATTGAAACCTCACCATGCTAGATTCATTTGCTTTTTGCTTAAAATGTATATATAAACACTTATTTCTCACCTGCATACAACAAATGGATTTTGCATTCCTAAGTGTTAGGGCAAAATGTATCCTCAGGGCCCAAAACTGCCCCCTCCCAATCTTTCCCCCGTCAGTATGTGATGAACTGTACTTAACCTTTAAGTTGACCAAACAGGAGTCCATTGCAAATGGAGGCAGGAGGCCAAACAGCAGAAGGAGCCCATGACCAATGGAGGCAAGAACCAAAACAACAGAAGAATACCACAAGCCCAGGCCAATGCCTGGTAAGTAGCATCAACAGAAACTGCCAGAAGAAGGCAGAAGAATATAAAACTAACCCCCTCACCCCTGCTTGGAGCCAACTCCCTTTTTGGACTCAGCCTGCCTGCACCCAGGTTCTTACAATAAATTCTCTTCTCTACACTTTGGGCTCTGTGTTGTTGATGCGACTTCTGTCCAGTTTGGGACCTTTCACTAAGGTCTTCAGGAATTGTTCTGGAATTTATTGAAACTAAGATCTCCTTCAACACTTAACCAACACTTAACTTAAAAAAAAACCTATTTTTAATTTTGTAACAAAGGGCTAACACTTCTTCTGATTTTATTTATAATTATAAGGCCTTGAAGAATCTTCAAAAAAAAAAAGCTTCCTGTACAAGGAGCTATAGTTCTTCCCTCCTCCTCTGCAACAGAGTGAGGATGGAATATCAAGAAACATAATGCACACAACATACCACCTAGATGCAGGCACGTTCAAGAGCAAAGGTAGTGTAAAAAATTCATTCAGCTTGCAATGTGCTTCTCTTGTGGATTCCATATGACAGTGAAGTTAGTCTTTGGGAAGTGGAGAGGAGAGAGTATGTTTGCCATGTACGTTATATACAGTATGTCTCTGGGTACAGGTCAGTGGCATAGCGAGGGTGGGGAAGGGGGTCTATCATGCCCCCGGCACCACTCGCAGAGGGGCGCCAAATGGTCTCCAAGACAGACAAGAAAAGCGTTGTAGAAGCGCAGTTAGGGGGGAGGGGGGCGCCAGTTATGTTTGCTACGCCACTGGTACAGTTAGTGTGTTTCACATTTAGTAATATATAGGTATTAATAAATGTAACAACAAGTCAATGTTTCTCTTTTTCTCTCTTCCTTCTCTCTAAAATCAATAAATAAAAACTTAAAGAAATCTTTTGTTGGCTATCAGATGAACACTGAGTGAATGTTCACAATCACTCACACCTTCACTGTGCAAAATCCAACTTTCTTCCCTCCTCTCCAGCTTACAGACTTGTCAGAGCACTTTCCTCACATTGTCCTGGGATTCAAAATCTCCAAAAGCTCTCCATGGCCTGTAAGACCAAGTACAGGGCGGGACCTTGTTATAACATGGTGTCATTTTCCTTCTACAAATCAATCTACACATGTGCCTGAGCAGGGATTCTCTCCTTCATGGAGACCTGGTCCTTACTGACCCTCAAGTGCTCCTGCTCTTTCTCTGTCTTCCTGCTGTTTTCTGTCCCTGTTGAAAAATTGACATGAAACTCACCCCTGAAGGGTTACAAGGGAATGGGTTCCAAGGGAGGTTTTTGTTGGACAAACAAGTGCGTTAGGCTTGCTCACTTGTACTTTGCCTGATTGGTGCATGAGCAGAGGTAGCACCATGTGTGTACAGTCTATGTAAGTCTGCAGGTACTTGCCCCCAGGGCAGCAGATGGTAGTTTGTGGATTGCCTGCTGCCATTGGGAGGGGCTATTGTTTGCTATTGTTTGCCAGAGAAAGGGTTGCCTGCCCCCAGGCCTGTTTGGTGGTCAGCCTGGAGAGAGAAGCGGGTTTCCCTGCCTGCTTGCTCATCTGCTGTTGTAAGTAAGACTCTAATAAACCAAATGGCCCACCATTTTCCAGCTCCACAGTTCCTTTATTGTAGGCCTGAATCCAGTCAGTGTGAACCTGCATGGCCACAGTCACAGGCCTTACATTTTTTTAAGCTAAAAATTTTCTTTTTCCTCTTCGTTAAAAAAAAAATTCATTTTGTAGTATTTCTGAAAGAAGACTTATAAGCTCCCCTGAGTGAGATAAACAAATATGTGAACCAGGATGTACCTTTGAATACATGCCTAAGGCCCATGTTATTTCCTCTATTAATAAAGAAAAGAAGCAATACAAGGTTGGTTTTATAAGTCTTCCCAGACAAAGTCTCTGTGACTAGCATGATAAATGCATGCTGTCTGCAGCTGTTCCCCATTGCAAGGCATGGGGCATGGAGGACAGAGGTGAAATATGAGGATCATCATGCTGGTAACTTCTTCCCTGACTTGTTTCCAGCCAGCTAAGATTAACATGAAGGTTAGTCTCAGTCCTCACAACCCAGGGGTCCTCAAGGAGTTTATCTGACGGAACCTTGTGGACTGAAATTTGGACAGCGACTTTAGGCATAGCTCTTCAGAGAATCCAGGAGCCACTCTAACAGCTTCCTATCACATGGGCTCTGCAATTCCAAGTTAAATTAGTTTAGAATTCTTGCCCGAACACAGCAAACTCCAGTGGCTCATTTCTTGGGACTAGCTCACACTTGAAAAATAAGATGTCGGCAGAAAGGTTGATAAGTCTTTAGAGATGGTCTATGTGGAAAGTTTTCCATGGTCCTTGGAACTGAGGCAACTAAGGAAGGTCTCACCTGGAAAAGTCACCTACCAGGTGGAGTTGGCAGACAAAATACAGGATACCCAGGTAAATTTAAATTGCAGATAAAGCACAAATAGTTTTACTATAAGTGTGTTTCAAATATAGTACATGGGATATATTTATGCTAACAACTTAGGTAATATTTATCTGAAATTCAAACTTAACTGGGTATGTTGTATTTTTATTTGTTAATCTGGCAACCATGTAGATGGATTAAGATATTTTTATCATGGTAGAATCTAATTATGTTGCACATAGAATTTTTTAAGAACTTAATCAAAAATATATCATCTATAAGCTTATCAAATATCACAATTGATATTTCTCTTCTAGAAATCAAATAATGTGACTTTTGTCTAAAATCATAAAAACTGTACTAGAAGAAAACAAGCAACAATAGTTGAAGAAAGAATACCATTACAAAAACCTAAAATTTCTTTTGTTTTTCCATTTTATCTCATAAGGTGAGATTCTAATTATCTTGTCCTTGAAAAAATTCAGAGATGAGAAAAAAATATTATCAAACTGAGCATCCATACATAGGGTATTGTGGGAAAACATGTACGTCTCATTCTTAACCAACTGTCGTAGAAGGCATTTCTGGTAAAACTTCCTAGTTCCAATTAAGTCAGTCAGTCTTACCCTAGGACCCATCCCTTCTCCCTGACAGTCCTCAATAACTTAACTGAATTTGCAAACCTCAAAGCATAATCTATCATATATAAGCAGCAAGAGGTACAGGAAGCCTTGCCTTGCAGCCTCAAATATATATTTTTAGATTGACTTCTCTTCCTTGCTCTTGTTCTCTTGAAATGACAAAGATCTGTTCTCAGCATGTTTATCATCCAAGCAAAACAAAAGACATCATTGAATTTGAACTCTACTCAGTAAAAATTAATGTCTTTAGTGACTGCATGACTGTAGAACAGGATGCTTTTCCACTGACTGATGGTGTTGGGGTGACATCTGGTAAGGCGTGTTATGCCTTCATCCACAAGAAAAGGCCACCAAAAAAGAGCAACAAGAATAATGTGAGAGTTGAGCTACAGATTCAGAAAGAGCCACGTGCTTAAATAAGAAATGTATAGCCATCAGACTTGGCCCCATATTGTTTAACTTGGAAGATCCACAGTGCCAATCTCGTGGTTTCGGACGAAATGTTAAAGTGTTTACCTAAAAAATTTTGACTGGCAAGTTGATGCTTGATTTACAAATTAAATCAAGTCTTTGTTTAGGATACTCAATCGCTAAATATAAATATATTCTGGTTGCTGTGCTTTCTTAAAAGTGAAAGGAGGCACTCAATGGAGAACTGGTTAGAAAGATCATATAAAAATTATCATTTAGTGGAACTGAAGTCCTGGGGAGGTCAGGTTAAACTAGGATTGGCTTTGTTGACATTGACTTAATTATTCCCAAATTCAATGCATTTCTGTGGGAGCATCTTAAAATAATTTTTAAAGTAGTATTAATTATTTTCTATTAATTCAATTCTATTGGCTAGAAATCTTTTCCAGAACCAATCTCATTTCTAGAATGAGTGGCTTTTCTTCACCTTCAGAATCTCCTACCAAAGCCTAAAAGGGTGGGTGCCATCTGGTGGAAATATGCTAGAATTAATGTTTATTAATTGTCAGGACATTTAGAAGCTAGACATCTTTTCTCTTTAAAAATGTTATTTGCTTTCTGTTACTGAACAGAAATTATTTCTAACACTTCAGAAATAAAAATTTTCCTTTGGGAAATTATGTGGTTAACTTTAAGTGAGATCTGTTTTTTGTCAGGAAGTTTGGGAAGTGTCGAAGTCTAAGTTGAGAGAATACTCTTCTCATAGAAAAGGGCTCCCTAAGTCAGCAATGATGCTAAGTTAACCTGATGAGAGGAGTTTACAGTTTATCTTGATTAACCTAAGTGGTCATCCATCATAGTAAGTCTAGCTATGGCCAGGATTTATTCAACAGTACAAATTCTATCCTATCTCTTTCCCAAGAAACAGAAAGTTAATAGGAAGAGAGAAGAAACAACAAACTTTTAATTAATTATTGCTTACATTTCATTTTTTTTTCAAATCAGAAAACATGCTTAATTATTATCTAATTAAAGACAAAGACAACTTAGTTTGAACACCTTATATACTTCTCTAATGATTAAATCATTCTCCAAGAGATTATTCAGCAAATAATATTGGGTTAAGTGTTGGGCTGCTAACCTTAAGTAAATATTTCAGAAATAACTGTTTATCTCTTATAAATTCAACTAAGAAAGAAAATATAAGAGAAAAGCAAGATAAATAAAATGTGAATGAAAACTCAAAATAAAGAGAAGTGAGAGAAAAAGAGAGAGAGGAAGAGAGGAAGAGAGAGAGTAAGAAAAAAGGAAGGGGGAAGGAGAGGTTTATACGAATTGGCCATCCCTGGGTTTGTTTAAAGATTTAATAAGCAATATTTATTCAAATTTCTGCAGAAATTAAAGTGTTAGCATCAGAAGTTAGAAGTAAATTGTATAGAGAGTGTCTGAATTCTTAAGAAATGGGTACAGGGGCATAACTAATGTCTAAGTTTTAGTACTTCTAAAGTAAACACATCTAGGAGAAGTTTGCAGAGACCCTCAAGGCTTTGTAAACACCATTTTTGACCTAATCCCAAATACTGGTATAAAAGAAGGTTCATTTTAAACTAACAAAAGGTAATGAGGCCATATCTGAATTTGTTATCTAGAGATCATGGCAAAAAATTTAACCTTATACCATTAGGCTAATAATGCCTTCTCAAAATACAATTGTCCTTTGGTGTCCATGGGGGATCAGTTCCAGGAACTCCCAGGAGAGCCATGAATATTCAAGTCTTTCTTTAAATGGAGAAACAATGTAGTGTTTTCATATAAACTGTATTTGTATATAGGCTTCAGAATGCCTACACATCACTTCCTTCATATGGATTTAGCATAGGTGCTTAGCACATGGCAAATTCAAATTTTGCTTTTTGGAACTTCCTGGAGATTTTTTTCCCCCAATTGCACTGCTCACAAAAATTAGGGGATATTTTATCACTTCATATTTGTTTTGAAATATCCCCTAATTTTTGTGAGCAGTAGATTTTCAATCCACATTAGGTTGAATCTGTGGATGCGAAACCTGTAGATATGGAGAGCCAACTGTAGTTATTTTAGTATAATGAGTAATGCCTTCTTCATTGTTTTTCTATTACTTTTACAAAATAGGCCTTGGTTCATGGTTCTCAGCATCTAGCATGCAGCTCAGACGTTTCTCTGAGATACTGCTGACCCACTGATCAGCTCTCCTCAGACAGGTCTGCCTCATAGGAAACTACCGAAGGTCAGTGCAAATGAGTTCATCCCAGCTTTGTATTACTGAAATCAATGTATGTTCAACTACGGTACCCTCACAGATAAACAAAGTCTCCATCTGAAGCAAAGTACTTCGACACTGGTCACCATCAAGTGTGGCCATTTTAGCCTTAGCCTTAGCCTTGCATATTAAGCTGATAAGGCAGGTGTTTATGTGGTTGAGAGTGTTTAACTAAAAAGCCATGGTATTACCAACATTTACCAATCACCCATTCTCCTCTAAGTACACAACAGGTTGTGCTTCCCATCTCCTTGACTTTAAGAGTGTTTTGATTTGGCCAATAAAATGTGAGGGGAAGTAATATGTGCCATTTTAGAATGAAGCTTTTAATTGCCACTGCTCAACTCTTGCCTTTTTTTCCCCTGCTGCTGAGAACTTGGAAGGATCACACTGAAATAGAACCAGCACAAAAGAGAGAGTGAGGAGCGTCTTGGTGTATCAGCGCCCACCTCCACCATCCACCCTCAGTGGACATGCAAAAGGAGCAACTAAATTTTAGTCCTGTTAAGCCATTGAGACTGACATTTTTTGTTACTATAGCATAAACTAAAATATCCTGACTAATATGCTATTTTTTCTAATAAAGTAAAAAAAAGAATAAAAGGCTTCAAAATGTTAGTAAAAAAGGGACATATAATTATGATAAAAATATATTTTTAATAAAAGTGATAAAATAAAATGTGGTATACAGACATATGAGTGTTTGTAAAGGATAAAGAATGAATCACGCCTGGCCATGTGGTGGCACAGTGGATAGAGCGTCGAACTGGGATGCAGAGGACCCAGGTTCGAGACCCCGAGGTCGCCAGCTTGAGCGCGGGCTCATCTGGGTTGAGCAAAAGCCTACCAGCTTGAACCCAAGGTCGCTGGGTCCAACAAGGGGTTACTTAGTCTGCTGAAGGCCCGTGGTCAAGGCACATATGAGAAAGCAATCAATGAACAACTAAGGTGTTGCAAGGCACAATGAAAAACTAATGATGCTTCTCATCATTCTCCGTTCCTGTCTGTCTGTCCCTGTCTATCCCTCTCTCTGCTCACTCTCTGTCTCTGTAAAAAAATTAAATAAATAAATAAATAAATAAATAAATAAATAAAATTAAAAAAAAAAAGAATGAATCATTTCACTTTGAAAAAATTCAATGTCCAGCCAACTGATAATTATCAAGTGATAACAATTCACAAAATGAGAATAAAGTACTATTAATTCAGGAGAAATATAGGAGTTTGAGAAGTTAAAGGTTTATTATGTAAAATACCACTGACAAAATTTTCATCTCAAAAGTATAACTGGTATCTGATATCATCAATTCAACTAGTGTATATAGATTACTCTTAGAAACAAAATATACAATACTGACTGATTTTGTAAAGAAGTCCCTAATGATGTCTCTCTAGACATCACTGGGATAGAATAAGCAAAACTGTAAGTCTCTGAAGAACTCACTTACCAGACTATTTCAAGTATATTCTGAACTTAAATATGACTTAGTCACTTTGAACTTAAAAACAAATGGAATTAACAAACAGCTTTTTGGAAGATATTGTGTTTATAAACTAACAAGCATCTGTACACAGATATACTCATTTTAATTAAGAAATTTAGAGAAAATTCTAAACTTTAATTTAAAAAGAAAAGAAGCTTATCTGTTTTATTTGTTTTTCTGCATTTGGCCTTCTCTTTCTCCATCTTCTTTTCATGCTTTGAAGTTTATTATCTTTTCTCTTCCATGCTCAAACTTCATTTTCTAACTTAATATAGATCTTTGTAAAAGAAATTGAGAGCTACATCCAGCCAAGGGAGTACTTTGTGCAGGACGCTTAGCTACTCTTGGTTACAAATAGACATAAACATGTAATTTTTTTTGAATTTTACTTATTGATTTAAGACAGAGAGAGAAATAAAAACACATCATTTTGTTGTTCCACTTATTTATGCATTCATTGGTTGATTCTTGCATATGCCCTAACTGGGGATCAAATACTCAACCTTGGCTTATCAGGATGTCACGCTAACAAGCTGAAATACCCGGCCAAGGGCCATATTTCTTTTCATAACCTCCAAAACAAGAAGAAAAAGAGTTTTAAAAATAATTAAATTTTGTCCTGAAATAAAACATCCACTGCAACATTTGCAATGTATCTTCATACCATCTTGAACTGAACATCAACCAAGGGGTTGTCAATTATTTTTAAAGCACTTCATTCTGCCTGACACAGACCTCATCATCAGAAAGTTATTTATATTTAGCCTGAATCTGTCTTGCTATCAGTTCCACTAGTCAGTGTTTCTTGTCTTGACCAGAGGCCAAAGCAAAGGAAATAGCATAAACTGGAGTGTTTATGTCAATGCCCTGTGGTCAGAATACTTAGGTTCATATCCTGGCTCAATCTAGTGTCTGTGGCCTCAGGAAAATTACTGACTTGCTTTGTGGTTAGATTTGTTTATCTGAAAGAAAAGAGAATATGAGATAATATAATCAATAGGATATGTGTAATGTTTATTTGAACTGAAATAAGACATTTGTTATGGAGTCACTGAACACAATGGCTGCTATATAATGACCAAACAATAAATACTAGCTGGATTATAACCTCTCTTTCAAATCACAGCTATTCAAATATTTAAGGGTTACTCCATTTCTTATGTCTATTCTGCACGGTATGTTCATTTTCTTTATTATATATCTATTCTTTAAAGTTGTTATTTTGTGTAAGGGCAACAATTTGTATTATGGAGCAAGAAAGAGGTCCAGACAGATTTTCTAGCATTTGAGTAAATCATCAAGAAAGGGAACAGCAACGTGGCCTTCTGCGGGCATAGACAAAGACCTAGAAAATGATCATATTTCAGTAGTCACACCGTACTCCAATTTAGTCACTCCCAGACAAAAACATGTAGAAATATTGCTCTTTGGCTCATGATTATCTAATCCAAACAGATAACTGCTGTGCCTGGTATTCAGATTATAATCGTTTATAGTCATTTGCATTTTACTTTTTTAGGATTGCGTCAACAATAAAAATATATTTTATGCCTAAATGCTTTCCTTTCAGATTTTTTACCTCTTCCAAAAGTAGTAAGCAGTATATTACACAGCATTTTATAGATTTCAAATAAAATTTTTATTTTTATTTTATTGAAATATTCAAACAGTTAAGTGTTCATCAGCCCTGGCCTAATACAGCATCAACGTGAACCACTTCTGCACCACCACATCTAAAAACTAGTTTTCTTTACTTTATCCCATTGCCTTTTATAACCTGCGATAATTTAATATAAACAAAGTATCAAATATCACATGGGGGAAAACTGTCTTAATGAAGGAAGACTGATTCATATGAAATAAAATTAATATATGATATATAATACCTTCATTCATAAAACATAAAGTCAGTAAAAGGAAATGAAGAGAATGAGGTGTCATGGAAGCCAAAAGGAGGGCGTTTGAAGAAGATGGTCTGTCAATTAAAGTAGAGTTCTGGTACAAGAGTAAATGAGATTTCCAATCTAACCCCAGCCAGCTGTGTGGGAAAAGAGCTATACTATGTCCCTCCATAGAATTTGCTATGACTGGCATCATGGGCACCAGATTCTCATCTGTCATGTGGAAAATTCCATTTAGGATATCTAAAATGTCTTAAATAATACG
Organism: Saccopteryx leptura; assembly: GCF_036850995.1. Lineage (NCBI taxonomy): Eukaryota > Metazoa > Chordata > Mammalia > Chiroptera > Emballonuridae > Saccopteryx > Saccopteryx leptura. The sequence continues at coordinate 350,582,329 of NC_089503.1, forward strand.
TGTGGTCAGCATTATCCTGCTGACATTCTCCCCTGGAATTGGACCCTCTATCCATCCTGTTCAAAGCACATAGTACTCGGGTGGTTATGCAGCTCACATTAACATGGTGGGTTGTGCAGGTGTGACTCTGCTGTGAGGAAAGAAAGCCAGTTAAACATAGGCCTTGAGTACACCTAAGGACATCCTTGGTATTTCTCCTATTATCTTGGAGAATTATGATTTTTTTTGTTTTCTCCCATCTGTTCCATTCTCTGTGTTTCCATCTACCTGCTGACTGAAAAGAACTACAGAAAATGAAATGCTAATCTTCTTTTCCAACCAATGATGGATTTATTCACTTAGAATTGATTTATTAGAAAAGTAGTGAGCTGATGCTAAGCAAAGTATTTGCTATTGTTCTATTTATAAAGTAGCTGGGAAACTTTGTGGTTTAGGCTTAATATTCTCTAAAACATCCTGGAGTTGAGGAGCTTCTATATGATTTGTTTCTAAATGGTCATTTTAAATGTGTGAAATCAAAATATTTCACACCTTTAGAGTATTTCCACACATAAAACTTTTACTGATTAATTACTTCTAGCAAGATGTTTGTATCTTTGGAAAATTTTGATGCAAAGGGGTAATAATTAAAGTGGAAAAACAGGCTCTTATTAAGATTTAGGAAGTATCATAAATGCATTTTGTTGACAAAAAATAAAACTAGTGCAATGTTAGAAGATATTAAGCTTTAATATAAAAATATGCTTTACTTTATGACTATTTAAAAAAATAAGGGTGAGGTTAAGTAAAGGGGAAGGGGAAAATTAGGAAGAGGAAGCACCAGGGGAAAGAGAAGAAGCACAGAGAAAAGACACAGTGGAAACAGAAACAGCAGGAGAGGAGAAGAGCGCCTAAACAAGGAGCTAGTATTTCTACAGAATACAGTTAATTTGGGTCAAATTTGTCTTGTTTACTATAAATAAATCTAACAACCCAAATGTTCACTTGGGCAGTAATCATTAAAATAATTTCATATTTAGGCTTTAGTCCTTTTGAAAATTGTTTTCTATTCAAATGCAGAAGAGACTTTTCTCTGAATAGAATTCATTTATTTGATAAACTCTTTTAAAAGTACTCATTATGTGTCAGATATATAGACATGGCTAGAGCAATTTATTGGCTGTGGGAAAAAATATTATATGAGATTATAACTTCTTTATTATATGCGGCTTAAGTGTCTGTTTGTCGCCGATAGCTTATTGGTTGCTTGCGTAACTGTACTAGCCAATGGGGTGAAGTTGCCACGGCTGAACGCAAATTGAGCGGGTCAAGGGGAAGGTGAACATTTGTTTGCATTGGCAATCATCTGTTTTACATAAAAACTACGTCTTAACGTAATTTCTTTTAAGAATGCCTCCTAAAAAATACAGCACTGAAGAGGAGAGAAAAGGAGCTAAAGCTGCACAAAAACGACTTTCTTGACAAAAAGAAACCACTGAGCAGAGAAAGACAAGGCTTGCTTCAGTCACAGAGCAAATGCGTCTTTCTCGACAAAATGCGACTGATGAGCATAGAGAAACAAGGCTTGCCTCAGATGCAAGACAAAAAAGGCTGTCTTGACAAAATGAGTCCCTTGAACAAAGGCAGGAGAGAAATGCAAAAAAACGACAGAGTAATGATGACCAAAACGCAAAAAGGTTTAAAACATATTTAAATCACCTTTATTTATTGAGCTAGTGGTAGCTCTTAAGAAATGTACCGCCAGTGGTTTCCTTCATTGCACTCTACTTTAAGCAATTAAGCAAGTAGAAGGGGGAAACCCTGTGGGGCACTAAGCAAAGGGGCGTCCTCGCCACCTGCCCTGGGTAATTCAGTTTGAATTAGCAGACACCTTTGCACAAATCATTTTAATTACAATTTATAATATCTAGAACAGTGGTCATTTCGTATGACCGCCGGGCTTTCTAGTTTTTATTATTATTAAAGATGTTTCTATGAAAAACCTTGTATTGGTTTTGGTAAATATAAATGAAATTTAGGCACAAACCCAAAGTCCTGAAAGCCTAAAATGCGAATGAAAAGTAAGACCCATAGTCGGGCTTACTCCTAACAGTAGCAAATCTTAAAGGCAATTTTAAAAAAGTAAACATGTGGGAAAAGGTCAAACATTGTTTTATTTTGGTATGTGTGTGTGTGTGTGTGTGTGTGTGTGTGTGTGTGTTACTTCCAACTCCATGATGCCTAGTAGCAAATTCTGCTAAATTGTCAGTACTACACAATTAGATTCCAATCATAGAGAATTACTGCCTTTTAGAATCAAATTGTTGCCTCCTTCTTATGAATCTTTGCAGACAGGTTTAGTTACTATTCACAGCACTTTAAATGCTCTTTAGAAGACATACCTTTTAAGATTATAGATCATCTCATTTTACATGTTCATTTATTAAGTGAAAAAATAAAAAACTTCCTGGACTCTGTGTTTCTCCACAAAGAATCAGATATTTGATTAAATAAACCTATAAAATTCTGAAAGGTCATATGTGTAATATCAAAGATAACAGCACTAGAGGTAATCTATGAAGTCTCTTGTTCTTTAAAAATAAGCTCTACCATTAGAAGTATCAGATATAACTATTCAAAGCAAGATTCCTCCAAGGCTGCTTGAGTAGTTCTAAATAACTGTCTCTCTTTTAATGCTTGCTGAAAGATTCTTCATGACTTAGGACAGTGGTAGTCAATCTGGTCTCTGCTGCCCACTAGTGGGCATTCCAGCTTTCATGGTGGGCAGTAGCGGAGCAACCAAAGTATAAAAAAAAGAGAGATTTAACTATAGTAAGTTGTTTTTTTTATTTTATTTATTTATTTATTCATTTTAGAGAGGAGAGAGAGTTAGAGTGGAAGAGAGAGAGAGAGAGAGAGAGAAAGGGGGGAGGAGCAGGAAGCATCAACTCCCATATATGCCTTGACCAGGCAAGCCCAGGGTTTTGAACCGGTGACCTCAGCATTTCAGGTCAATGCTTTATCCACTGCGCCACCACAGGTCAGGCGTAAGTTGTTTTATAAAGATTTATTCTGCCAAACTTAGTGAAAATCTGACATAAAGTACTTGGTAAGTAATTATTATTATATGCTTTAACTTGCTGTAACTCTGCTTTATAAATTTTATAAAGTAAAGTTACTTCCCTACTTTATAAATCACCATTACTGTGGAACCGGTGGGTGGTTAGAAAATTTTACTACTAACATAGATACAAAAGTGGGCTGTAAGTATAAAAAGGTTGACTACCCCTGACTTAGGATATGGTGGCTAATTTCACCATCATCATCAATTATTTGCACTACTTGACATCAACCATCAATGAAATCAATATGAAAAATAAACCACTGTAGAGGTTCTCTCTGCTAATTTGTTTAATGTTGGGCTTGCCAAATAACTGCATGTTCTAATAATCATTTTTAACTTCATATTAGTAATTTTAGCCAGAGACACCATGTATTATTATTTCATTTCTAACTGCTCCTAAAAAACTGAAAATTAATGTCATGTGCTTTATTTTATACAGTATATGCACAAATCTTTAAAAAATATATACATAAACATATTTCTGGGCTATTAGCTTAAGTGTTAAGATGTTTTCAGACTAATGAAAACTTATCTAAACTTGTAAACTTTAAAAATCTTTTCCTTGGTTTTCTGGTATTCTTCCTCTCACTCATTCTCCCAGATCTTGACTTTTCTATTCATTTCTCAAATCTAAGCTCTTTGGATCCAAATGGAACCTTAAAAATCTTAAAGTCTGGGCAAAAGGGTAGTGGTGTGGGGAATGTTGTCAATGAAGCTAATTCAGGACAGAAGCAGGGGCTCTGGCCCTAGATCAACAGACAAATCCACAATAGCTCCCTGCTGTCTAGTCTGCCAGCTTCCATCAAGCTAGAAGAGATTAAGATGTCTCCAAAAACAATTTGGGGGCAGACGAAAGACGTGGGCAACTAGTAATTTTCATTAAGTGAGTTATGGTAGCAACTCTATGAGTGCTTATTCTACTTGAAAGACCAAATGATCAACATAAAATACAAAGGTTTTATAAATTTATAGGAATTTTGCAATGCATCATTTTCTGGCCCACTGTTGAAATTCAAATAATTTTTATATTTTATTTGGTTTTTTGAATGAGTTGTATTAAACAGTGTTGAGCTTTCCATTCAAGATAGACATCAAAAACACATTGAAGCGCATACATTTTCAGTCAGTAAACAAATGAGCAATTCTCATTTTGGAATAACATATGTAGCTGATTGCAGTATAGTATTATTATTACTTTTATGAGTATTTAAAAACAATTGTTTAAGTTATGACACTGAAATATTTGTTTTGATGTAATCATACATATTTATTTTACATGAAAATCTACTCTAGTAAAAACCTCCGAGTGTTGATCAGCACACAGTCTACCCCTTTTGCTGAGACTCACACCACCTGTAAGTGGTGGTCCCTGGGCAATCATCTTTTCCTCATGAACCCACACCATAGCCAGGCAGGGAGAAGCAAATTCAAGCCAAGGCAGTGGAAAGATGTCTGCAGAGAGGTAAGAAAAGCTAGGTCATGAAGAAAAGAGGAAAAGAGGAAATAAAGGACTGAGCTCACTATCTACTCCTGCAATTAGTGCTCCTTTGGCCTACCTGATCCTGGATTCTGTGAAATGCCTAGTATTTATCCACAAAATTCCCTTTCTAGTGTATACAATTTGATGGTGCATATCTGTTCATTTCAACTGAGAAGACATTGTCCAAAACATTTTCATTTTTTTCCAGCAGAATGACCTTCAATTTTATTATGATCATCAATAGTTAAAAAGGATAGACAATAATTTTAAAAGTTACAAAAATACTTTTCCTTTAGATAAAATATTAATTTATTGAAGCGAAGGATTTCCGATTGCCTCCATTTTTATTCTATCTTATGTCCCTTCTGTTTAGACCAAGACATGGTGTGAGACCATACAGGAGAAGGAGAATGAACTGGCCAACAATTTAAACTTGTCAAGACATATTTCTAATTTAAATAAAATCACACACACAAAAGAGCTAATTTTACTTAAAGCATAGCTGACATATACTGAGTACTTAGTACTCCTCAAGTTCTGTTCAAAGCATGTTCCATACATTGTCTCATTTAGTCATCACAGCCCATGAGGTCAGCTCTCTTCCTGTTGCCATCTCACCAATGAAGAAAAGAAGGCATCGAAAAGTTGCCTAAGATTAAATATCTGGAAAGTGTTAGAGCCAGAATTCAATTTCAAAGAGAATTGCCTCAAACCCTACTATTAGCCATCACATTATACATTTTAGACACTATGAGGTCACAAATAATCATAAACTTTTTTTTAAAGTATAAATACTTTCTCCTTGAAAAGAATCACTCACCAATAGCCTTGTTCTTAAATTCCTTAGTCCACCAGTTTTTTAACCTCTGTTTGATAAAGATTTCAATACCTTAATAATAACTTACATCATTTCTTTAATATTATAAAAGTTTCACAAACCTAAACTTATTTAAACCTCAGAACCCTGTCAGGAAGTTCCAAGAAATACTATTATCTTCTTGTGAACAAATAAGAAGAATACAGTTCAGAAAAATTAAAAGACTAGCCTAAAGAGAAGGGAACTAATATTTATTGAGGATCTATTATGTTTTCAGAACTCTGCAAGGGACTTTTCAAATAAGGTATCTCATTTAGTTACAGTAATAACTACATAAGGTTTGCATGATTTTTGTTTTGTATCAGAGAAAACAAAGATTCCTTGTGGTGCAACTACTGAGGGCCGGAGCTAGAACACAGGTATATCTGACTCTATTTTCCAGCAATGATGTATGGAGTGCCTTTCAATGGGTGCCAAGCACTGTGCTAACTGCCCCATACATCAGAAGGGAAAGTATAAAAAAGAAATGAAACAGAACCTGGTTTCAAGATAATATCTCATTCTTATGTTTAATAAAATGGTGCCTCATTTTCTCGGTTGTCTTTATCCCTAAGGCATGTGACTATGAAGTCTCAGGATGAGAAACAGACTGATTCAAACTATCACTTACTAAAAAATATCTCAGCCTTCAGAATCCAAGACAAGAAGAGAAAGTTAGACGGTGTTAAAAATTCAGCACAGGCACTAAACCTAAAAGAGAAGGTTAGTGCAAAGAAAATGGTGGAAAGAAGGAAAATGAGATGCTGAAATAAGTATTGTGAAAATAATTTGGGTTTTGGACCGGAAAGAGTTCAAATTTTATCTGAAGAGATGCTCTTCTCCTTCTTTCATCCTCTCTTCCTCTTCACTGATCTTAACCAAATATAAAGGAATTGGAGCAGGGGTGGGATTCAAATAGATCATTTAACAACTGGCTCTCTGCCCTAATGACCATTTTAAGTATAAGAAAATGACATACTGAAAGGCAGTCTATTATTTCATGTGTTTTATACTTAAATAAGAACAATAAAAGAGGTACACAAAACTAGATTATAAAAGAGTTTTAAAATATTAATGAAAGAATATTAAATAATAGCTGACAAAAAAACAATAAAACTGTTATTTAAGATACTTCCATATTGCTTCTTGACTGGCATCCTCACTTGCAATTTTTTTCACCTACGGACAGAATGAACATTACTATGGGTGCTTAGAATATGGTGTTGCACAGATGAATGTTAAAAAAGAGTAAGGAATGTGAATTTGTGATTTCCACATTGGGCAGCTGCCCAGGGGCCCACCTTAGAGAAAACCCTGATTACAAAGGTCCTTTTAACAACCATTTTGCTGAACTCAACAAAAAATTAGGTATTGGTTCTGCAGAACCAGTGCAAAATGGCTGAATCCCACCATTGAATGGAAGGGTAAGGGACTGAACATCAGGCTAAAGGTCCTGGTGGGAACTCTGACTATTTACATACTGATAGACAGTTACATAATGGCATTCTTCATTGAAAACTTCACTGTTTGTTTTTGCTGAAAGAGATAATGGCTATGTAGCCAGGAAATGGTGGTCTAATAGATATGTAGCCAAGAAATGGTGGTCTGAAGCAAATACCACAAAGACTTCCCTTCTTCCACTGTGGATGTGTCATGTAACATTGGGTCTACAAACAAAATAGCTTCTTTATATCTATTTAAAATAACACCTTAATAAGCATTGCCTAGAAAAAAACACTCCCCAGCCTAAAACTGAAAAAGCATAAAGAAGAAACTCGCTGCTGTATCACTCAAATTATTTTTATGTGTGTATTTGTTCATCTAACCTTTCAGAGTTTATCTCTGGAAAATATTACACTCTAAAAATTCCAAAAATTAATGTCATCCTGATAAAACTATGAAAGCCTTTTAAATAGTCCAAAAACGATTTATAGCTAGTTTGTCTTCTATCTGGACAAGTAACAAGTGAACTATTTACACAGTAGCTACTTTCTTCATTCATCTGGTTTGGATTAAATTAATCCTACTTTTGGATGAAAGTTATGAATTTAATGTCTATGATGCACAGTGGTATTAACTAGATATTACATAATTTTATTCATCTATGCTTTTGGATGTTTCTTCCCCTTCAACATCATATATATATATATTTCTGCTCATTAGGAAGAGAATTGTAACTATTTTATTCCAGATGGTAAATCAGCAGAGCTAACTAATCTCTAAATGGGGGCAGTTGTTTTCTGAGAATGACCGATTAGAATAGATAACAACCCCACCAGTGTTGCTGTCTGTGATCAACCTTGCCGGGACAGCCTCACCATGGTGCCTAGAGCAGCATTTAGCTCCCATTGACCCATGCTCACTCCTCCCACCACTCCATAAATGATGCTTTCTGCTGTTAATTACATGTGAGAAATCAGCAGGTTGAACTTCCTAAACAACTCTCTGAAATTTACGTTTTTCTAGGTATCTTTTTCAAATCTAACTAGGAAATCAAAATCAACATTTTAAAGAATATAATTGTAAGGTGATATTGGAAAGTCATTATCACTTGAGTAAAAATAGTACTTTGCCCTCAACTAGACATACATTATGCATATCTATGCTGTGTCATGCTGTCTTCAATCTGAGATTTATATAGATAGCTATCATAATATTTGTGTTTTAAATATAACTTAATGATGACTAGTAACCAAAGGAAATGTTTTAGAAAGACATGATAATGAAATAACTTTTTCCTAAAATACTGAGCTCATTATTTATTAATCCTGTGTAAGGCAAGAAGCCAGGAAAAAGGACCTGTCACTACAACTCTTGGGAACTCTGATAAATACGATCAGGGCAAAGATACCGCCCAAGCTGCAGATGAGCTCAGCCTGTTCTGTTTTTCTTTTATTATTCCCTTCATATTTGGCCTTTCACCCTGGCCTTACTCCTATATCATTGAGATTATGTCAAAAATAAATGAATGAGGACAGGGATGGAATGATTTGCAAATTCCTTCTTTGGTTGATTCTAGTTTTGAAAAAATATATGCTATTTAGTCCCATTAATATCGTTGTTGTAAAGTTATAATTAATTACCTGATCCTGGAAAGAAAAATTGCTTCTCTGCAATTGCTAAATAGTACTAAAGGCATCTTTTATTCAACAAGCAAACAAATAAAAAAGAAATGGACCACATGCTATTCCTTTGAGGGTAAATGATCAATCTAAAATTGATTAACCAGAGGCCTGACCTGTGGTGGCACAGTGGATAAAGCATCAACCTGGAAACGCTGAGGTTGCTGGTTCAAAACCCTGGGCTTGCCTGGTCGAGGCACATATGGGAGTTGATGCTTCCTGCTCCCCCCCCCTTCTCTCTCTCTCTCTCTCCCCTCTCTATAATGAATAATAAAATCTAAAAAATAAATAAATAAATAATAAATAAATAAAAAAAATAAAATTGATTAACCAGAAACAGTGACAAGGACTACATAAGACAGGAAGTCTCTGTTTTTATTTGTATTGTGATTAACACATCAATTTGTTGTATTGCTGAAATTCCATACTTTCATCTCAGTTTTGCACAAGCAAAGGATATATTTATATATTTCTAAAATTGGGGAAAAAAATTTTCCCTTTGTAGAAAAACAAAAAGAATTTTACCAATTAATAAAGAGAAACAGAGAGAAGGTCATGGAAACAAAGTGCATTCTGACCTCAAAGTGCAGAATGGGTAAAATAATCACTTATTATTTTACCGCTGGCACTCACACATGCCCAGTCTTGATGCCTCATCTTCCAGGATGCCGGACTGTCCTCTTTAGCATTCCTCGGACACTCCTACCAGCCATTTATTCTATACCCCTGAATTTGTCTTTGGCTCTCCTGATCTGGGTCCACATCCTTTTCATACAACTTTGCTTACTATCCACTCTCTCAATTTTGGAAAGAGCTAGGTGACCTATGATAATAGTCATCTCATCTCATGGGTTATAAATCATCAACTTTGCAATCCAGTGTCCATGTAAGACCCAAAACCATCAGGTGGCACCAAGCAAGCCAGGGGAGCTGCAGTGTCCCAGAGGAGGGACAGAGTGAGGAAGGTGCCTGTGTAGGAGGGCTGCCTAGTGTGGAGTGTCGGGGTCCAAGTGGAGTGAGGAAAGTGCCCATACGAGGGGGGTAGGGGCAGTTGTGCTGTGTTAGAGCCCAGAATAGAATGAGGAGGCATCTATCTGTGCAGAGGAGAGGAGCACCAGCAGTGAAGGTTGGTTCCAAGCAGGGGGCTGATTAATAAGTAAATCTACTTATTTAGGATGGTAGTCAGATTTCTCACTGTGGAGGGTATTTAAGATCTATTCTCTTAGCAACTTTTAGGTATATAATACAGTATTGTTAACTATAGTCACCATGCAGTACATTAGATCTCCAGAACTTATACATCTTGTAACTAAAAGTTTGTACCCTTTGACCAGTATTTCCCCATTTGCCCCACCCCCAGCCCCTGGAAATCACCTGAGGTGGGGTTATCTTAGATTCCGCATAAGTGAGATCATACAGTATTTGTCTTCCTCTATCTTATTTCCCTTAGCATAATGTTTTCAAGGTACATCCACATGTCACATGTCAAAAATAGCAGGATTTCCTTTGTGTGTGTTTGTTTTTATGGCTAAAAAGTATTCCATTAGCTAAACAGATCACATGTTTCCTTTGTCAATGAACATTTAGATTGTTTTTATATCTTGGCTATTGTAAACAATGTTGTAATAAATATGGGGGTGCATATATCTCTCTGAGATAGTGATATCACTTCTTCCAGATATATATTGAGAAGTGGAATTATTGAATCATATAGTAGTTCTATTTTTAGTTTTTTGAGAACTCATCACACTGCTTTCCATAATGGCCATACTCACTAACAATGCATGAGGGTTCCTTTTTCTCTGTATCTTCTTGTCTTTTCAATGATAGCCATTTTGACAAAGGTGAAGTGATATCTCACTGTAGTTTTGGTATGAATTTCTCTGATGATTAGTGAAGTTGAGCACTTTTTCATGTATCTGTTGGTTATCTGTGTGCCTTCTTTAGAAAGCACCCATTTTTTAATCACATGATTTGATTTTTTTGTTATGGAGTTATATAAGTACATTGTATAATCTTTATCATATGTGGCTTAAGTGTCTGTTTGTCGCCAATAGCTTATTGGTTGCTTGCGTAACTATACTAGCCAGTGGGGTGAAGTTGCCACAGCTGAACGCAAATTGAGCGGGTAGGGGGAAGGTGAACATTTGTTTGCATTGGCAATCATCTGTTTTACATAAAAACTATGTCTTAATGTAATTTCTTTTAAGAATGCCTCCTAGAAAAAACAAGGGGGAAACCCCGTGGAGCACTAAGCAAAGGGGCATCCTCGCTGCCTGCCCTGGGTAATTCAGTTTGAATTAGCAGACACGTTTGCACAAATCATTTTAATTACAATTTATAATATCTAGAACAGTGGTCATTTTGTATGACCGCCGGGCTTTCTAGTTTAGATATAAGCCCTTTATCTGATGTACAGTTTGCAAATATTTTCTCCCATTCTGTAAGTTGTCTCTTCTTTTGTTGATTGTTCTTTTGATGTACTGTAGCTTTTTTAGCTTCATATACTTCATTTGTTCATTTTCACTTTTGTTATTTTATGCTTTTGGTGCTAGATCCAAAGGGGAAAAAAAATCTTTGCTAAGACTAATGTCAAGGGTTTTTTTTCTTGTGTTTTGTTATAGGGAGTTTTATAGCTTCAGGTAAGTCTTTAATCCATTTCAAGTTCATTTCTTGTGAGTAATATAAAATAAGAGTCTACTATTTTTTATTCCTAGTTTTCTCAACACCATTTATTAAAAAGCTTGTCTTTTCCCCACTGACCATTCTTGTCTCAAAGGGGATTATTTATGAAGGCCCCAGAAGCAAACCTAATATCCACAGAAATTATTGACTAAGCTGGAGACTATTTAGGCAACAAAATAAATATTTACAGCCATGAATTATAACACATTGAGCAAAACAGAGACCATGAATTCATACTAATATAATTAAGTAAATTGAAAGTTTTATGAAGAAGAGTATATTTACGTAGTTCCAAGCTACCTTTCTTAAAATATTTATTACAAATGGAAAAGGAATAAACTTTACAGTGGTGAAACCTAGCAGATACCACATCACACCAATAATAAAAGTAAATATCATCAGCAATAGGAAAACTTAAAAATATTTTGCTACCTGATAGGAGTCAGTTGAAAGTATATAGCAGCCCTGGCCAGTTGGCTCAGTGGATAGAGTACTGCTTGGCATATAGATGTCCTGAGTTTAATCCTGGGTCAGGACACTAAAGAGAAATAACCATCTGATTTTCTCCCCCTTCTTCTCCCTCTTCTCTTCTTCTTTTCATCCTGCAGCCAGTGGCTCAATTGGTTCAAGTATTGGCCTCAGGTGCTGAGGATAGTCTGAGCACATCAGCCTCAGGTGCTATAGATAGCTTGGTTGATTCGAGCATCAGCCCCAGACAGGGGTTGCCAGGTGTATCCAGGTTGGGGTAGATGCAGGAGTCTGTCTCACTATCTCCCCTCCTCTCACTTAAAGAAAAAAAAAAAAAAGAATATAGCATAATTTCTCTCATATTCCTGCCAAATACACAGAACCTAAATCTAAGCAAAAACATTAGCTAAATCCAACTTGAGGGACATTCTACAAAGTAACAAAAAATTCAGATGTAACAAAGTCATAAAAAACATGAAAGACTATGAAATTCTTTCAAGTTGAAGGAGATTGGGAGACATAACTAAATATATCATTTATCTATAAATTGCCGTTTCATTACAAAGAACATTGGGATAACTGAAAAACATAAGTGGAGTCTGAGGATTAGATTGTAATAAAGTATCAATGTTAGCTTCCTGACTTTGATAACTACTATGGTTGTATCCTTGTTTGTAGGAAATACACAGTAAATAATTTGTGACAGACTATCATATCAGCAACTACTAGGTTTTAAGTGTGCATTTCTAGGATACACAATTTGTATATTGCATTGAATGCCCACCACTCAAAGTCAAATAATTTTCCATCACCATATATTTGGCCCTTTTTATCCTTTACTATCCCATCACCCTCTTCCCTCTGGTAACCACTGTGTCTATGAGTTTCAGTTTTATATCCCACATATGAGTAACATTATACAGTTCTTAGCTCTTAACATTTTATCACTGAGTCATTTTTATTTTATTAGATAATATGTGACATTTTCACTAACATTAAATATGTTTTTTAAAAAGATATAATTTTTCTACATTTTTAGAAGAGACTTCTCTGGAATTATGTGGCAACCACTTGACTTTAAGATGAAAGAAAAAACAAAACTTCAATTTTTAAGTTATAGAATTCCTAATAAAGATTAGAGCTAAGAAAATACCCACTCAAATAAATAATTAATAGAAAGATGTAGTTGTTGGGCAGATAAAATATATTATGCTCACGTTGTTAAAGATGGTGCTGCCCACGTGGAAGCCCGTTGCCCAGGTGATATTAATGTGTGTTGGGAGCAGGCTGTGGGCAGGCAAGATGCTTCTAGCCTGGGGCTTGGTTTTAGGACTAAGCCTTTCCCACCCTTTTTGATGTGGGCTGGTACAATCCCACTTATCTGGGATCATCATGCCCCAGATAAGTGACTTTGTATTAGAGACTTCCCTATTTTGTATATTGGATTAAAATTTTTTATTTCTGCACTATAAAATGGGGGCAGAATGGGAACTTGCTCTCTTAGTTCCTGAGATTAGCATTAGAGGAGACAGCAGAGAGCAGAGAGCAGAGAAAGGCCACGTGGAGGAGGCCGGGAGAAGCAGCCAAGATGGCGGAGTGTTGAGTGAGAAGCCAGTTTGTGCAGAGTTTGTGCAAGGAGAAGGAAGGAGATGGGGAACAGAGGTGAATAAGTCCGGTGAACTAGAAACCTTTGATTCTAGGAAACTCGGATAAGTTAGTAGCTTTGTGAGCACTGAATGTGAGTGGGTTTTGGAGCCCAGTGTGTGTTTTCACTTGCCCGCGGGGTGCAAGCTAGGATTAAAGATGATGGCCCACCAGTTTTTGGCTCCGTTGTTTCTTTACTGACTGTCCGAATCCAATGCGAACCTGCATGGGCCAGGCGGCTGTGATGGTGGTCCTGGATACTGGCCATACATGTAGTAAATATTGTTAGTAGTAACAAACTTACATATTACTTACATTGTATAGTTTTATGATCAAATCTCTCTCTCTCTTTTTATTAGATTTTATTTATTCACTTTAGAGAAGGGGTGGAGAGAGAGATAGAGAGAGAGAAGGAGAAGGAGAGGAGGAGCAGGAAGCATCACCCCCATATGTGCCTTGACCAGGCAAGTCAGGGTTTCGAACCAGCGACCTCAGCATTCCAGGTTGACGCTTTATCCACTGTGTCACCACAGGTCAGGCCTATCAAATCTCTTGTTTTCTAGGAGTACCAAAAATATATTAAAGCATGTTATGTGCAGATACTTACTACTTGGTGAAAGTTATGGTTTATATTTTGTAGAATTAATTGCACAATGCAAAATGAATGACAATGTAGGCAAATGGGGGATTTGGGAAAATAAATGGTTAGAATTAGAATAAAATGTTAACAGAATTAGGCTAGTTGCTGTTAAAACACACAAAAAAATCAAAATTTGTTTTCCTGAGGTTAGCTAAGTGACTGGAAATGAGGAAACTGACCGAGTCAGATCCAAATAAAAATCTTTGAGTCCAGACTCAATCTGAGAGCTTCCTTTTTCCTTTTTTGCCTAAGATTTTATAAAAAAGGAAGCTATATCATATGTTAAAATATCTGTTATTCTTCCTTTAAAATGTGACATTCAAAATTATTTATTGTACCATTCCACTCAGAAATCAACATATTTAGTTCACACCATTACTCACGTTTGTGTTCAAAGGCAGGTAAAAGAGAAGCAAGGAAAAAAGAGCTCACTTGAGCAGATATGTATTTCTAAGAAAACTTTGAAAGGCGTTCAAATGTATATGTAAATTTTATTAATTTTTATTTGACAATTAAATGTAAAAAATTGTGCTATTTAAAAATATTTCACCTCTAGAATAAATAACACTCGAGGATTTAAAATATTTACACTCTGAACTATAAAAATATTAGTCCCTTGAAAGATCTCTTCATTTATAAAATATTTTTCTTACTGGCATCATACAGCTGGACTCTTCAATTGGGTACTTAGGAAATTATTCAAGTGCAAATTCCCCCTCATAAATTCTGTCTGCCTTCACAGAAGACTTTCAACAGAAGGGCTATCAATTTTTACCTCTCCTTTATTCCCATGCTGTTTTAGAAAAACAAAAGGAGAAAGAAAAAATAATCTAAAGATTAAATGACTGTTCTAAATTTACACTCAAAATTAAAACAAGAACATTTGGGGCCACATAATATACCTCCTTTGTCCCACCCCCAAATCTCAAGAAAATTAAAAACAATTATTGTTATGCATAAAAAGACACGCCTCATCTCTTAAACATTTGCTGGAACACAACCGGTCTTTTAAAAGAGTGAAAATTAATAGTAGATTTGTAGTTCTACAGCCTCTTGGGCTGCATCACCTGTGGCTTTGCTGTGGCAGCGATGGAGGGTCAAGTGTCACTAGTGTATGTGGGACTCCCTCACCTCTCCCTAGAGTGCTTCAATCACCCCTCCCCTCTGCTTGGTAGATGTTTGTAATGACACTGTGTTACTCCTCTCGTGAAGGCTTCTGAATCTTTCTGAATGAAAACAGAACACTGACGGAGTTTTTACCATGTTCTTAGAGATGAACAGCTCATTACAAATACTAAAGTACTGTTGAGGGCCTGACTAAGCCAAGGCACAGTGGCTAGAGCATTAGCCCGGGATGCCGAGGACCTAGGTTTGAAACCCCAAGGATGCTGGCTTAAGCTCAGGCTCATCCAGCTTAAGCATGAGGTTGCTGGTTTGAGTATGAGATCATAGACATGACCCCATGGTCACTAGAGTCCAAAAGTCACTGGCTTGAAGCCCAAGGTCTCTGGATCCCAAGGTTGCTGGAGCCCAAGGTCACTGGCTTGAGCAAGGGATTACTGGCTCAGCTGCAGCCCATTGGTGAGGGCACATAAGAGAAAGCAATCAATGAACAACTAAGGTGCCACAACTCATCTCTCTCATTTCCAGTCTAACTGTCCCTATCTGTCTTTTGTTAAAAAAAGAGAAAAGTATTGTTGAAGAAAACATTCTTGTCTGTAGAAACCAGTTATAACAGATCTTATCGTTCACTTCCTTTATCCAGTACTTTCAAAGATTTGTTTTACTTTACTAATAATATTGTTGTTGCAATGTTAATTTTAAAATTTAATACTCAACTTTTAGTGAGATCAAAATAGCATGCCAGCATTTGGTAGAAGAAGAGGCCTAAATTCATCAACAAAGGCAATTGGTATATCTTTAGGGCAAGTTACCAGTGACATATACAGTGATCAATGTCAAATGGGTATTCTAAGGGGATGCTTTTAATTGCTCCATTTTATTTACCCTATACAATCTGCTTTGTATTAATAGATTTAAGTAAATTTAGACCTTTTCTTTCAATAGTAATTAAAATGTTTCCTTTAGAACTGTAGGCTTTTATTTATTTGGACAACTAATGAATAATATTCTTACTTTCTCTAGGAAGTTAGTGAAAGTGCTTAAATATCTAAAGTTAGAACTACAAGAAAATAAGCATTAAAATAGCACTTCAATGAATATATTGTAGCAAAATCAATTACAGTCTTCAGTGAGACTAGAAACCATGACCTGAAAGATTATATATTATATATTCCAACAATGAGAAAAAATTTTAATTAAAGAAAATATTCAGGCTCTGGCCAGTTTGCTCAGTGGTAGAGTATCAGCCCAGCGTGTGGAAGTCCCAGGTTTGATTCCTGGTCAGGGCACACAGGAGAAGTGCGCATCTGCTTCTCCACCCTTCTCTACCTCCTTTCTCTTTATCTTTCTCTTCCCCTCCTGCAGCCAAGGCTCCATTGG
Organism: Saccopteryx leptura; assembly: GCF_036850995.1. Lineage (NCBI taxonomy): Eukaryota > Metazoa > Chordata > Mammalia > Chiroptera > Emballonuridae > Saccopteryx > Saccopteryx leptura. The sequence goes on from NC_089503.1 coordinate 350,598,829, forward strand.
AGCAAAGTTGGCACAGGTGCTGAGGATGGATCCATGGCCTCCTCCTCAGGTGCTAAAAAAATGGCTCTGGTTACAACAGAGCAACGCTTCAGATGGGCCGAGCATCGTCTTCTATTGGGCATGCCAGGTGGATCCCAGTCAGGCATATGCAGGAGTTTTTCTCTCTGCCTCTCCACTTTTAACTTCAGAAAAATACAAATATATATATTCATATTTTAATAAAAATATACCAAGCTACATCAATCCTTTTTCCTTGCTATGCTTTATTTAGTATGTGTACTGAGCCATTCATATTAAGATCATGGTAAGAAATGCTGTGTTTTAATCATAGAAAGAGAAAATGCATAAATTAAAACAATTACTTTTCTACTAAATGTAAGATGTTAATTCCTAAGTGGAAAAATAGCTGATTTCCTGAAAATTTGTGTTATCCTATGAATATTATTTGTTAATTCTTTAAAGTTAAGACCTATAACTTTAGATTTATCTTTACTGGCATTCAATTGTATAAGACAGAAGGTTGTTTTTGTAGATAATGGTATTCCATAGTTTTATTTTATTTTACTTTTTAGCAAGCAAGAGAGAGAGGCAAGATGGGAGAGAGATGAAAAGAATCAACTCAAAGTTCCGGCACTTTAGTTGTTCATTGATTGCTTTCTCAACCATGCCTTGATGGGGTCAGGGGATCTCCAGCCAAAACAGTGAACTCTTACTCAAGCTAGCGACCTTTGGTTTCAAGCCAGTGACCTTTGGGCTCAAGCCAGTGACCACAGGGTTATGTCTATGATCCCACACTCAAGCCAGTAACCCCGTGCCCAAGGTGAGCACACACTCAAACCTGATGAGCCTGCACTCAAGACGGCAACCTCAGGGTTTTGAACTTGGGTCCTCAGCATTCCAGGTTGACGCCCTATCCACTATGCCACCACCAGGTCAGGTGGTATTTCATGGTTTTAAGGGAGTATTTTTTTTAATTGAAAAATGTGCCTATTTAAAATGAACAAAATATATACAAAAGCCCTACCTTTTACTAACTCTTATATGATTAATTTCTCTGGGCTCCAGTTTTCTCACCTATGAAGTGGAAATAGTGATAAGCAACACCATAAGGCTATTTTGTGCTAAAATACCATATATAAAATTAGACATTCTTCATGACAAAACTGCATATTACCACTTTAAGAATACCAAAAACACATGGCTAGCATTAGAACTTTAAAAATTTGGGGGTATTTCTCATTCAGAAATAGAGGTAAGATTTCATAGTTTTGAAAACATCAAAGAATGGGTGGATTTAGGAGTAATATAATGTATTGATTTCTATAACTGGTAGTTATAGACCACTAAAAGCAGATCTGTACAATGAAGCAATTACATGGACATTTTCAAAAAATTACAACTCATTTAATACTATGACTGTATTTTTTCTATCTAGATATTTTGACTAAAATATACCCTGAAATAAATTATCTAACATAAGTACATTGTTAATGCCATTTTTTACTAATATAATATTTGCTTGTTGTTATTATGGTTGTTGGATTACTGTTGAAATGATAGATGATATGTATCCCTTGATCTACAAAGTATTTCAAAGAAAAATAGAAAATATTTTAAAATTCTGTTTTCTTCATGTCATTTCTTAATCATGTAGTTTGCCTATTCCACAATGAAAATAAAAATTTTTAAAGTACACCTAAGATTTTTAGTGTCTATATTTAATTTTTGCCCTTATTTAGAAGTGACTGTGAAGAAAACTGTGGAGGAGATTTATTTTGTTTTCTTCCTAGTTTCCTTTCCCGTATGTGATGACACTATTTATCCACAGACGCCAGGGAATGTTTTTCACATAGTGGTGAAGGATTTACATTGACCATCCACACTCTTGGGCCACACTTTTTGTGGGTATCATTCTGCACTCACTGGGCTCCAGGCTAATGAGTAGTTTTGCACCAAAGCTGCGTTAAATGAACTGTCCCATCTGGAGATTTCACTCACTGAGTCCCAGGTAAAACAAAAGTAGGGTTGTTTCTCCCTCTATCATCTTTCCTAACCCTTCTAACAAACCATCAATGTGCCTGAGCAGTAAGGGTTCTAGGAAAGTTGTGTTTAATCCTTTCTGTCCTCTTCTCTGTAGGCATGACCAGGAGGCCAACATTTAAGGCAAAACACTTCAGGTAATAATGTATTTTAAAAAGTCATCCTAGGAAGCACAAAATCCATACAAGTAACTAAGAATATCTTTAATATTCTTTAAGAAACTTCACACTTGAGCTCTACCCTGTCCTATATTATGCTACAGCCCCTCTCGCTTCATGTCGGATTCTATCCTTTACTTTAAAAAAGTCCATATTTTTAATTCAATTGTTTAATTCTTAATTTCCCAACAATTTGCTCATTGGGGAACTCTTACATATTTCTGAAATCCTTATTTAAATATTTAGTCAGTTGAAGTGTTCAATTAACTGACTTTATTATGCAGAGTGGGGCAAAGTAAGTTTGAAGTTGTGAGTATGGGAAACAGAGTTTATTCTTGTATTATTTATTATCACATTATTTTCCATCTGAATAACTGTAAACCTACTTTTGCCCAACCTGGTATTTTCAGGTTACAAATTCCAAAAACAGTAGTAGCATTATCAGATAACCTACTTCTCATCTCTGTCAGAAGATATTGACTGTCTTACCTAAAAACATGATTTTTGTAATGTTAATCTTTGTATTTTTGGCAAATATAAGCAAATAGTTTATTTTCTACCCTAGGATGAAATCACTTGATTCCTTGATTAGGGAATATATTTTTTCATTTTTTCCTGCATACATTTTGCACTGTATATTTAATGCTCTTTGTAGAAAAGAAAGACCTAAATTTTTCTTGAATGGTAAAATAAAAGAAAATATTCAAGATTCAAATTAAAAGACAGTATGCTGTCACAGACATGATAATATAAAAATGCTACACTAGTCTAATCCATTATTTGCCTACCATAATATTCAGTTTCTTTCTTTTCTTTCCTTTTTTAAGTGAGAGGAGGGGACATAGAGAGAGAGACTACCACATGTGCTCCAAAAGGGTCCCACCTGGCAACCCCCATCTGGGGCCAGTGCTCTAATCAACCGAGCTATCCTCAGCACCGGGGGCTGACACTTAAACTAATTGAGCCACTGGGTGTAAGAGGGGGAGAGGAAGAGAAGAGGGAGAAAGAGCAGGAGAGAAGCAGATGGTCACTTCTCTTGTGAGCCCTGACTGGGTTGATGTTCAATTTTTTAGAGAAGAAATTCCTAAGATGTTGAATGACATAAATGTATATAATCTTTTAATTGAACTTTTATATGTTTTACTGGTAACATTATAATAATATTAAGACTAAACAAAATAAAGTAAATTTGTTCAGTGCCCTTAATTTTAAATTATTAAAATGTACTTTACCGTTTATATTTTAGTTACCATATTTACTAATCTTTTATTTGACAAGTAAAATCACTTAAACTAGCTACAGTCAGAAGATTAATAGCTATCTTTTTTGAAAACTTTGTAGTAAACTCAAATTTACAGAAATTTGCAAGTATAATACACAAACTTTTTTTCTTGATGCCAAATAATTTGAGAATTACATTGTACAAATGAGGTGCAAAACCAACTTTTATTTCCTTGGTGAAAATGCACTATACAAAAGGCTGAAAGTACTGAAGTATTTCTCCACATTCCCAGATCTTGAAAGTGCACATCTTGCCATTTCCGCCCTTGCAATGCCCCTGCAACACGATCTGCCCGAATGTGAATGAAGCATGGAGAGCCATAGGGTGTCTTGAAGCTGGTCGAACACAGACGACAGTAGCAACAGCACTTGGAACATCCCAAAGCGTGATTAACAGACTGTGGAATTGCTTTCATGAGACTGGAACAGTATGAAAAAGATGAGGGCAGGGGAGCCCATCAGCCACAACAGCAAGAGATCACTGCTACTTGACCTTATTGGCAAGAAGGAACAGGTGCAGCAATGCAACAGAGCTGCAAGGACAGCTTCTTGCTGCCACTAGATGATGGATATGCACCCAGACCATACGAAATCGGCCCCAATGTGTTGGACTGCATGCCCAGTGACCAATGGTACCTATTCTGTTATCTGCTGAACACCATAGAACCTGTACAAGGTGGGCTGATGAGCATCATCATTGGACCCGGGATGAGTGGTCAATAGTCTTCTTCACTGATAAGTCACGGTTCAGTCTACAACCTGACAATCATTGTGTCCTGATCCGACATGAACTAGGAACATGGAAGAATCCACATATCATGCAAAAAAGCAACTCCTTTGGTGGTAGTAGAATCATGGTATGGGCTGGCATCAGCTTTGGTGGTTGTACTAACTTCCATGTCACCAGAAACATATCACTGACTACTGTCAGATATCAAGATGAGGTCCTGCACCCTATAGAGGTACTTATGTTGGAGCAGTTAGAAACAATTTTCTTTTCATGGACAATAATGCAAAGTTCCACTGTGCGCATCTCGTCAACAACATGCTTCAGGAGGCAGGAATTGAACACATGGACTGCCCTTCATGTTCTCCAGACCTGAATCCCATTGAACATGCTTAGAATGTACTGGGAAGACGGTGGCAAACTGTCCAATGCCTCCCACAACACATCTTGAGCTAGAAGTTGCCCTGGAGCAAGAGTGGCAGAGGATCCCATAAGAACTGCTGGACAATCTGATCCTGTCCATGCCCCATCACTGTTGGTGTGTTTTGGCAGTCTTGAGTGACCATATACCCTACTGAACAATCAATGTGTGGCACTTTCATCCTGTTTGACATGCTTCTCTTCACCCCCACCAATAGGTCACTTGCTACTCAATCATGATAATTGAGTTTGCATCTCATTTGCATAATTAAACTTGTCATTTGCTTTTCTGATGTTCTTGTTTAATAAAATAAATCAAATGTGTTTTTTTTATTGCTTCATATTTATTTTGAAATATCCCCTAATTTTGGTGAGCAGTGTATTTTTTGTACTTTCATTCTTTTGCTTTCTTGTGTAATTCTTTTTTTTTTTTTTTAAAGTGAGAGGTTGGGGAGATAGTGAGACAGACTCCTGCATGTGCTCCAACCAGGATCCCACCCAGCAATCCCCCTCTGGGGTCAATGCTTGCATCAACCAAGCTATCCTTAGTACCTGGGGCCAATGCTCAAACCAACTGAGCCACAGGCTGTGAAAGGAAAAGAGAGAGAGAAGGGGAAGGAATGGGAAGAGGAAGAAAGGCAGAGAGTCACTTCTCCTATATGCCCTGACTGGGATGTCCACACACCGGGTCTACACTCTATCCTTGGAGCCAACTCGACAGGGCGTGCACTTCTTAAAGAATCTTTTGCTTTTATTTGTTAGTTCATTAATTCGGTCTTCAGGTGACTCCATTCAGCTATTCATCCTATCTTAAATTTTTATGTCAACAACAATGTGTTTATTTCCTAAATCTGTGATTAATTTTTTCCATAACTTTTTTCTAGTTTCATAAATGCTATATTTTCACTTTGTCTTTGAGAATATTAAATATAATTATTATACTGTTCTGGCTTGTCTATTAATGGTTCCCTGAGGTATAGGTAAGTCTTTTTGTGTGTATGCTTTTTAGTGACTGTTTTGTCTCTCTTCTGTGTTAGGCTGTTAGAAGTTTGGAGTCATAATGGGTTCTAGTCAAAAACCTGGATTTAGTCAAGGCTTTAGATTCAATTTCTAGCTTACAGAAAATATAAGGGATAAAAGAATAAACTAAATATAAATACTACCCCTGAGGAAGTAATCGGCCAAATCCTAGAGGTATAAAAAAAAAAGAAAGAAAACTGTATCAGACAGAATACTCTCTGTCTAGTCCTTTGAGTTTGACTCCTCTCAGGAGCCTTGCTCATTATCAGCCACACTGGGTACCACTGTCTACCTTCTTCAAGCATTGCTTTTGCTTGGCAATGGTCTCACTGCTGATGGCCAGCTCTTGGGTGGATAGAAAAGGCATCTGCAGGGGTCAGACCATCTAGCATTTCCCTCTGTGCTTCCCACTTAACTCCTTTGTTGATTTCACCTTGGATTCCCCGCTCCTCTGCTACCACTAACTCTATGGGTTGAGTGCCATGGATCACCCCTCTTCATTGCATTTCTCCAGCAGGGAATCCCAAACAGGTTCTTAGCTACTATTTCCTTTTTAAATTGGATCCTGCCTGCTTTCAGTTTCCCAGGGGTCCCTCAAAGTTATTTTCCATCAATCATTTCTATCTTTGCTTTCAAGGGTAGCCATGTACATTTTTGTTTGTTTGTTTGCTTTTTTACATATGATGGCTGAAACAGAAGCTTTTCAAAATTCATCGCTTTTTGACACTCAGAATTTCTTGTATGTATGATGGTTCCTTACAGCAAACATCCAGTTTCTCTGGCTGCCCAAGCCTGCTTGGTCCATTAGTACAAAGAGCAGGTCATAATTACTGGGGAGTACATGTGCCCAGCAGAGGCCTTCAGGCAATGATAGGTGGGAAGTGGGGAGGATTATACCAGCTTCCTTGCTCCTTGGATAGGATGATCCTGAGGCTTGTTCTAAACTGTGGCCCAGAGGAGTTCAGCATGACCGAGCCCCCATCAGCCATCACAGTAACATGCTAACTAACCTGACCCTGTATTAGCTTCTGTTCCTAACCTATATTACTTCTTGATTCCCCTACCAGTGCTTCCTGAAATTATCTTCCAAGTAAACTATCTATGTAAATCCAAGTCTCAGAATGTGCTTCTGGGGTGAACACAACCAAAGATAATAATGAGAAAAAGGAACATGCATCTAGGCAGTCTCTTCTCTCACACACAGTCTGCTGGGTACTTTCTAACCAAATCCTGATTGCATTTGTTGAAATAATGACTGGTTTCAAAAGTTTTGGGGTTAGCACTCAAGGTTTCATCAGGAAAATATAAAATATATAGATATCAAATAGGAAGAGGTTGAGTATAGGGAATTAGGGGTTACACAACCATGAGAAGAAAGACTAGGAGAGCAAAGGTCAGGGAAACTGCTGAGAGTGCATGAAATTAAGACATGTCCAAGTCACCGAGCGGCCCTATCACAGGCGCTTTCCTGGAAACCACCATAAGCCTCACGTCTGTTGATTGCTGCTAGAAAACAATGTTGTGGCTTTTATTTATTTTTTTTTTTTTACTTCTTTTTTTACTTCTAAACTGCATCCTAGTGTTTCCCATCAACAGAATCTAACTGGAATATTTGGGGTAAAGAAATCTGGATAATAGTCTCACAGGCTTTCCCCATTTCATGTGGCAAAGCACAGGGAGTAAGGATAAGGCCCAACGGATCTCACACCGGGACACTGTTAATTCATTAGAATCTTACACGCTATACAAGCCATTTTCCTATCTATTTGCAGGGAATCCAAGCATCTCTAGGAAAGACAAGCCTGTTCCACAGACTGTTCATATACAAATCCATTAAGTAACAATTAACAGAAATTTCACTGGCTGATACATAAAATGCCACAATTCTAATCAATGTCCAACTACCAGCATCTAGGTATTTATTAGAAATCCTGTAAGAAAAACTTCAATTTAAAAAACAAACAAACATGTCAAATACATAGTAATTGCCTGACCAGGCAGTGGCGCAGTGGATAGAGCATCGGACTGAGATGCAGAGGACCTAAGTTCGAGACCCTGAGGTCACCAGCTTGAGCGTGGGCTCATCTGGTTTGAGCAAAGCTCACCAGCTTAAACTCAAAGTTGCTGGCTCAAGCAAGGGGTTACTCGGTCTGCTGAAGGCCCATGGTCAAGGCACATATGAGAAAGCAATCAATGAACAACTAAGACGTCGCAACAAAAAACTGATGATTGATGCTTCTCACCTCTCTCCATTCCTGTCTATCTGTCCCTATCTATCCCTCTCTCTGACTCCCTGTCTCAGTAAAATAAATAAATAAATAAAATAAAAACATAGTAATCATTTTCAAGGTTTCGTAGAAAAATATCCATTATTCTAATAGCTAACAACAAAGTGTTAGTTATTATATATAAAAACTAAAAGTGGCTTTAGAGAAAATGCAATTATCTAGGATGTCTCTACTAGTTAGGGAGATAGAAAGAGCCTAGAAAAGGATGGCTTCATTTCAAGGCCTTTGCTCCAAATCTTAAAGATTTGCAATGTTCCAATATCCAAATCCTTACCCAAACACACCCTCTTTCTTTTAATTTCCAAAAATGCACATCAAATTTTTGGCAATAAGATAGTTTAATGGTTATTATTACTAAAAATTTATTTCAGGGAAAATTTGGCTGGAAGAGAGTTTCTCTCTACATAACCTCAGAATTCTTGCAGTTCTATAACTGATACCCCTTTGCATATGTACATACATTAATGGCTATCCAGTAGAAATTTTTAAATACATAAAAGTATATAATCACTTTTCTGTTTCACTATGTAAATATCATAATATGCATTTTTAAAATTATTTCTTTGTCAGTCTAGAGCCAGAAATAATTTCTGTTTTAATACTAATTCTATAAAGAAAAGTTTATTAAAGAAACAGTTCTGAAAATCTATATAAATAAAAATGAAAATGTTTATTTGTTCAAAATCTTAAATCTCTGAAAGTCCTTCACCAATTGCTTTGAAATTTTGAAACAACATTGCATTCAAATATGCACTCTTTTTTTATATACTTACTATTATATAGATATAGATGTCACACCTGTGACAGGTAAAAACATGCTTTTTTTGAAAAACAGTGCCATCTGTTGAACGTAAAAGCAACATACCCTATACTAAATATTTTACAATTCCATTTTAATGTTTCCAATTTATGATCCATTTACATCAGGGGTCCCCAAACTACGGCCCACAGGCCGCATGTGGCCCCCTGAGGCCATTTATCCAGCTCCTGCCACACTTCCAGAAGGGGCACCTCTTTCATTGGTGGTCAGTGAGAGGAGCATAGTTCCCATTGAAATACTGGTCAGTTTGTTGATTTAAATTTACTTGTTCTTTATTTTAAATATTGTATTTGTTCCCGTTTTGTTTTTTTACTTTAAAATAAGATATGTGCAGTGTGCATAGGGATTTGTTCATAGTTTTTTTTTTTTTATAATCTGGCCCTCCAATGGTCTGAGTGACAGTGAACTGGCCCCCTGTGTAAAAAGTTTGGGGACCCCTGATTTACATGCAGCCAGACTTGAGGATGCATGGTTTCGAGCATGGTGATCGCGTTCTGCAGCTTCAGATCTGCTTTATTCTCAACAGAATGAATGCGACAGGGTGAGAGTGGCTGAAAGACGTCAACGAGAAACAGCAGATCAGTGTCCAACAGGACTCCATGCTCAGCAATCACGTGATTACAATCACTTTGCATTCTGGTACAACCCAGTTGATGACTGTAGTTTGAGCTGGCATATTCTCATCGGTACTATGACTGAAGTGTGTCCTTATTGCAAGGCTCTAAAATTTAATGGAGAAACAAAAGGAATGTGTTGCGCTGCTGGAAAAATTAAACTACCTCAACTTGGAGAACCACCAGAGCCATTAAAAACTTTGCTTGCAGGATATACTCCCTAATTAAAGCATTTTCTATCTAACCTCAGGAAATAGAACTCATGCTTCCAAATGACGTTGTTCAGTGCAGAAATCATAACAGCTCAATTCATGCCAACTTTCAAAGTGAAAGGACAAATTTATCATAAAGCCGGCTCCCTGCTTCCGTTCTCAGATGGTCAACATAAATTCCTACAAATGTATTTCATCGGTGATGGCAATGATGAATTGAATGCACGCTGCGGAATTTATACCAGCATATAAAGGTCCATTGTTTCCCAACTGCAAGAGCTTCTTCACAAAAAAAAACAATTTAGTGCGTTTGTTCAAAACAACAATCGACATGATGCCATCTGATAACACACAAGATTGTTATTCATGCTGACAAAATGGCTGCTGGAGAACATATGCAAAGATTCAATGCTCCAACTATAGACGAAGTGGCAATTGTTATAGTCGGAGATCAATTCCAACCTAGAGATATTGTTCTTCATTGGAGAAACAATCAATTGACAAAACTTGCAGAAACTCATTGATGCTACGATGCCCTGCAATATCCAATCATTTTTGGAGATGGTGCCGATGGATATCACTTCAACGTTAAGATGATAAATCCAGTCAGTGGCGAAGAAACAAATACGAAATGCAGCACAATGAACTATTATTCATACCAATTAATGATTCGAGAAAATGAAGACAATCACATTTTGAAATGCCCTCAATTGTTTCACCCATACATCATAGATATGTATGCAAAAATTGAAACAGAACGTTTGATATTCATCTTTTTGAATCAGACCAAGCTTCGCTCTGAAGAATACGTTCATTTGCGAGATGCAGTTGTAAATGATGGTAATACAACTAATGTTGGAAGACTAATGATTTTGCCATCTTCATATACAGGCAGTCCACGTCATATGCATGAGTATGCTCAAGATGCAATTGCGTATGTTCGTCACTATGGGCGTCCAAACCTATTCATTACATTCACATGCAATCCAGCTTGGGACGATATACAATAGCTCTTACTTCCTGGGCAATCGCTGGTGGATAGGCATGACATCACAGCACGTGTTTTCAGACAGAAGCTGAAATCGCTGCTGGATTTCATGGTAAAACATGAAGTGTTTGGGTCTGTGTGCTGTCAAAAATTAATGAGCAACATCGTAGAAGTGACAATCTTGCCAGGACCTTTTAAAGGTGAAGATGTCCTCATTCTTCACATTCCTATGATTCCAATGGATATGCCATCTCAATTTAAGATCACAATTCCCAATTCGATTGGCGTTTGCAATCACCATCAACAAAGCACAGGGCCAATCTTTAGAATTGTGCGCTTTAGATCTAGGCACTGATTGCTTCTCACATGGACAATTATATGTTGCATGTTCTAGACTCAGCAAACCAGACAATCTCTATATCTGCCCAGACAACAGAACAACAAAAAATATTGTATACCCACAAGCATTGTGAAATTTAACATATTAGAAACATGTGCTTTCTCTTTTCTTTCTTTTCCATTTAACCAGACTGAGCCACAGAAATGCATGGCCGGATTCAGCTAGTTATTGTAATAAAAATGAGGAACTTCTTAAAAATAGAATTGGATATGACATATTTTTAAAAGATGCTCATTGCCCTGGCCAGTTTTCTCAGCAGTAGAGTGTCAGCCTGGTTTGTAGAAGTCACAGGTTGGATTCCTGGTCAGGGTGCAACCATCTGCTTCACCACCTCTTCCTCCTCCTTCTCTCTCTCTCTTCCCCTTCTGCAGCCAAGACTCAAATGATTCAAGCAAAGTTAGTCCAGGACACTAAGGATGGCTCCATGGCCTTGCCTCAGGCTCTAAAATAGCTCTGTTGCTGAACAATAGAGCAGCGGCCTGGATGGGTAGAGCATCACAGGGTAGGGGGTTTGCCAGATGAATCCCAGTCAGACACATGCGGGAGTCTGCCTCTCTGCCTCTCATTTAATTAATTAATTAAATAAATAAATAAAAGATGCCCATAGGATTACTAATTTTCTAAAATCAATTAAATAGTTTTTATGATTTTCTTTACTAAGAAGTTATAGTAAACTCCCTAATGTATATTTCACATAGTAGTGTGTCTTTTGAAATTATGATGAACTATTTTCCAAAAATTTTTGTTAAATCTTTCATGAATAAATAGAATTCATATTTAAGGAGGTGATTTATTCATGTATAATCAATTTTAAAATTAAATTGGTATAATCAGCCTGACCTGTGGTGGCGCAGTGGATAAAGCGTTGACCTGGAAATGCTGAGGTCGCCGGTTCTAAACCCTGGACTTGCCTGGTCAAGGCACATATGGGAGTTGATGCTACCAGCTCCTCCACCCCTTCTCTCTCTCTCTGTCTCTCCTCTCTCTCTCTCCCTCTGTCTCTCCCTTTCCTCTCTAAAAATGAATAAATAATAAAAAAAACATTTAAAATAAATAAATAAATAAATTGGTATAATCAATTAAGATTTCTCTTACAAAATACTTTAAGTCAAATTCTTGAGAAAAATCACAATTAAAATTTGAAGTTATAATTTTTATTGTAAATAGTTTATCAAAAGTCTAAGGTCAATTGTATTTTTCTATTAAAATTACATATGAACATTTTACTCTAATTATTAATCTAAACATTTAATCCAAAAATTCTTGTGCATATTCAATAAAAATATTGAGATTTTACACTTCAGAAGTTATTTTTGTGTGTTTTTAAATGAGTTTGTTAATTTCATCAGAACTACAACCTCTTGAACTAAAGTATTTTATTATTTATATAACAAAATACTTAATACTGAAATCAGGAGAGTTTAGGTGCTAGTTACAGCAAATCCACTCAATGTCTGCATGAGCTTGTATAGCTCACAATCCCTCTGCATATCAGATGCCAGAACTTGTTTTTGTATTTATTTATTCGTTCTACATATACTTTCTGAGAACTGGCAGTGCAAGGGACACTTCTAGAAACAAGGCAGAGTCACTGTGTCACCCACTGCTATGCGCTGCACACATCCGGGCTTTAGGGAGCATTCACATGCTAGTGCTTTGCTTATTCGCTACTAAATTCAGAGGTTTACTTTTTCAACTCACTCTAATTTTTACAGAGGTGAATAGAATGCCATTCTACTCGAGGCTGTTGAATTAATATGAGGTGCATTTACGTATACATATTTCAACTTTATTGGGAAGAACCTTTACCTGATGCAGAACAGATCTCATTCCCATTATGTTAGTAATTTCTCATAAGTTCTTTACACATTTTAGGAACATAATTAAGTATATATATTATTATTCTATAGTTATAAGTGACTGGCCCCTGGATTAAAACTGATTTTGGCATTCTTCAGCTTCTTTCAATATTTGTTTCAAAGTCTTTTATTTTCATGTGTGTGAGGGGGTGTAGGTGTGTGGGCACATGCATGTGCACTTCTGTGAATATAAAGTTATTTTTCTTTCTTAAAATTAAAAGTATGAAAAATAAAGAAAACCATGATATTGGCACTTATAAATCTTTGCTATAAAATATTCATTGTTTATGCTGTTATACAAAAGAAAAATTTTTATATTTTTAGTTTATTTAGAATATCATTGAGACTTATGTTTTAGCATTTCAAAAATATTTTATAAAATATAATGTAAAGTTGGTGTAAAAATGTCTTCTACTCTGGACTTTTAGAAACCCAGTTGGTATATCCTGTTCCCAAATCCAAATACAAATGATTAGGAAAAAATAATTACCTAAAAGTAGAATATATAGCACATTATAGGTATTTTCTTTCTGCTTTTACCTATTCATTTATTCTAAAAATATGTATTTGTTTTCCCTAAGTTAATGTAGGTAATACAAAGATTGCTACCCAATGCCTGTACCCCCAGAAGTTTATAGTATAGTTGGTGAGATATAAAATTTGAATGTAGAAATCTGCATACACTAAGGAGGAAATCCAAATGGGCATTTATATCAGTTGATATCTATCTTTAACAATTTCTGGAATCAACTGTTACACTGATCACTCTGGGATATTTTTCATCTCTCCATTCATTTAATAAACATTTATTGAAACATACTATGTACAAACATTATGTTACATACTAGGGATATAAAAGTAAAAGCTTTTGATACATTATACATATATTATTATTTACAGTTACAAAAGAGTTCCACATATCATCTACTATGACTACCATAACAACCCTATGTTATAAATAAAATAGATAACACCACCTTCAATTAACAGGCTTGAAATCTAAGATTCAGAGAAATGTAGTAACTTTATAACCACCTGAGTCAATTCCCCCAAATTAACCTTCTCTTCTATGTATCCCTATATATTTTATTCATTCTGTTTCTCTGGAGATCCCTGATTTGCACACTTATCTGTGATGGTAGACGAGAGAGTGTTTCTCTTTGGAGAATGAGGGCATGGAGTTGACTGGAAAAGGGCCCTGAAGGAGCTTCCTGGAGAGATAGAAATGTGCTACATCTTGTATCGGGTGATAGTTACATGGGTGTATTCAATTTGCAAGACTCATCAAACTGCACACTTAATATCTATGTATTTTATCATCAGTAAATTATATCTTATTTAAAATAGAAAATATATATTTTTTAATTGACCTGTTTTCCACTGAAGGAATAAAAGCGAAATAAGTGAATGTAGAAGAAAAGCAATTGCAGTGCAATACAAACAAATTTTAAACTTCAGAGTTTTCAAATGAGGAATAAGCTATTTCATTAAAAAGCAAATTAATTATATTTAAAAATATTCAAACAAAGGCAGAAAGGTCCACTGTTAGAGGTTGTCTGATACTAACACTCAACACAAAAATTATTTCTAAAGCATTATTCTAAACCTTTCCATCAATTAGTGCCTATGATATTCTAAGTTAACAAGGTTTTATTGAATTTAGTCCATATTTTTATTTCTCCTGTCCTTTACTTCTAATTAAATAGTGTTTGAGAATGCTGAAAGAGCAGGGATAGCAAATAGGCTGAAACTTATAAGATGAAAAAATGTTAAGGAATTAGCCAAAAAACATATATACACAACACATAGACACAGAAAGTAGTGTGGTGATAGCCAGGGGAAGGGGGTGGGGTCGGTGGCAGCAGGCGAAAGGGGGGGACGGGGACAGAAAGGGACTCTGCTTGTGGGAACGGGCACACCATGCGGGGTGCAGATGATGTTTTGTTGAGTCGTATATTTGAAACCAGTAGGGTTTAGCAAACCAATGTCACCCTAATAAATTCAATTTCTTTTTAAATTATGCCTTAAAAAAAAGAAGAAAAAGATTGATAGTGTTTAGAGTACTGTGCTGAGAAGGATTCTAAAGCCAAATCCATAGCTCAGTAGAAAGAAATACTGTCATTGCTCAATGACATCTGTTGTAGGTAAGAGCGTGGAGGGGGTGACACCAAGCACCAGGAATTCGCCATCAGAGTTGAAGGAAATGTGTGGGGCAGAAATCAGATTTACCGTCACTGATTTACCCTCAGCGACTGATTCAGACTGGGGGCTGTGCAGGCCATGAACCAGCAGACAATAAATTAACCGGGCAACCAAACAAGGAAGAGAAAGAAAGATATATGAGAAAGATTAGTATCTAAATACACAAACTTTGTTTTTGGCTAATTTTTTTTTTCCTCATAGTTGCCAGATTTGAACAATCTGGAATCTTTAAACACTGCAATAAATTGGTTTTAGTTTGATGGCTAAGCATCGCCAGATTGAAATAGCCTAGATTTTTTACTTAATAACAGTGAAAATATCACAATGGTACTTTTCTATGATAGATTGAAAGTACAAAATGTCAGATAAAGGTTACAAGATGGCAAATCTAGTAGCAACGAACTTGGACTCACAGGATTGGAAACACACGTAGGAGCTTTGTTAGGCATAGCCTTCTCTCTTCCCTTGCCTCATACAAATCTAAAGTGACCAAACACTTGAAATATGCAACATGTAACTTCCAGCTGTAAAACCGCCTAACCCGGCTCCTGCTGGCTCAGTAGGAAGGTCAGTCCCCCTTAATAGTGAAGGAAGCTCCAGTGGGTGTCTCAAATATGGTAATACACAAGATGTTCTCAAAACAAAGCTAATCACCAAATGGGGGACTCAACTAATTGGCTGAGGATGTTTTCTGATCTGGTCATCCCTTGGCAGATAGAACAAAGAGAGACCGAGAAGGAAGCCCAAGTGCAGAACACAAGACTATGAGTGTGGAGTTTTGGGAGCTGCTCTCCATGCCTGTGGGTCCCTGGACAATTCCTTTAACTTCATCGTATCTGATTTTACCATAAATGTAACTAAGACTCTGAATACTTCTTAAGATATTTTCCAGAAAATATTAAAGGTAAAATTATGAAGGTTAATAACAGAGAGGAAAAATAGCCTACTATACCGAAGCATCCTTTTCTTCAACAATTTTTTCTCCCTAATTTTTCTTCCATCAGCATGCAGAGTCATTTATGGGCATTTTCATAAGGAAGAAAGCTTTTGTGAGATAAAGAACCACTAACAGTCGACTCTCAGGGGTCAGGACACTTTCATGACAAAGGGCAGCCCATGGTCAAATCTATCTACTCAAAGCCTTATTTCTTACTATTGACCCCAAAGGTAGGGATTTAGTAAACACTCCAGAGCAGAGATGCTGCCAGGTAGGAAAGTAGCGTTAGTTTAATGAGTGAGTGTTGGAATATTTATGAATAATCAACAGGAAAGCTGGACAGAAAAAAAAATTTTTTTTAGAATTTTAGACAATTTAGAATAATAGTGTTGAAGGATTAATGCTCTAATTAATTAAGGAAAGTCTGTTTTTCCCACTAGTCTGTGGGTTCCTTGAGGGTGGATCCCACATCTGTCTTATCCTGCCTGGTTTCCTCAGTTCTAGTGCAGTGTAACAAGACAAAGCTCCAACTGGGAGAGAGGTCAAGAGGACAGAGTGAACTGGGCCAGAGACAAACCAAGGTCATATGAAAGAATCATAGAAGAGAGCTATGAGCCAGAAACTTGGAGATGTCAGTAGACACAATGAGTAGCAGAAAGCACTCCCTTTGAGTCCAGGACTGAGGAAGAGTGTGAGGCCATGGCAGAAAACAGAAGCATATAATGATATAATGGGCAGCAGATGTAGCAGGGAAGATGCTAAGACTGGAGGCAGAGACAAATGCAGACCTGAGTACCTCCCCTTAGAAGTCTACCGGAAAGTGTTTTGATCAAGATCCTTGAAAAGAATTTTCACAGCATAAGTCTGGATTCTCTGTCCAAGTTCTCCTGCTTCTAAAATAGCCTGGCTTAGTTTGTTATCATGCAATTTGAACAATTTCAGTTACACAGAAGGGGAAGGAAGAAGAAGAGGAGGAGGAGGTGGAGGAGGAGGAGGTGGAGCAGGAGGAGGAAGAGATGGAGAAGTTAAATGACCTGCCACAGATGGTTTAGGTGTGTCAGACCAGGACAAAGAAAAACTGAGTAGTAATACAATGAAAGGTACCAATACTGAGAGCCCTTCGATCAAAGCACAGTTTGGCGGACTCCAAGCTGTTGTTGTAAGACACTGATACCACCAACCTCGTATGCAATGGCCTCTCCTGAACTTTTCCTATTCTACCTAAGAGTTGAAAACAACACTTTAGAAGTAGCAATAATTTTGTATCAAAGGTATGAGTTATTGTTGTTACATATTAGAAAAAAAAAAACATTTTTAAAAAACTTAGACAAAACAGTGTATTGATTTTGAAATATTTACTTTAAACATATATGCATATACGTTTAATATTACCTAAACATTCATTCTCTAAATTTGTAAAAATCAACTAAATTCTTTTGGTCAAAAAGTAAATCTGGCCCTGGTAGGTTGTCTCAGTGGTACAGTGTTGACCTGGGGTGTGGAAGTCCTGGGTTTGATTTCTGGTCAGAGCACATAAGAGAAGCAACCATCTGCTTCTCCACCCCTCCCTTTCCTTCTTTCTCTCTCTTTCTCTCTCTTTCTTCCCTTCCTCAGCCATGATTCTAACGATTTGAACAAGTTGGCCCTGGCCACTGAGAATGACTCCATTGCCTCACCTCAGGCACTAAAATAGCTTGTTTGCCAAGCAACCGAGCAATGACCCAGATGGGCAGAGCATTTGTCTATACAGGGCTTGCTGGGTAGATCCCGGTTGGAATGCATGCAGGAGTCTGTCTCTCTGCCTCCCCACCTCTCACTTAATTTTTTTTTAAAAAAGAGTATATTTGCACATCTTGTACTGTATTAAATAAGCAAAAGAGTATGTTTGTTGGGTTCCAAACTAAATCTCTTTACTTTTACCCTGCTTAAAAGAAAAGACAGTACTATTAATAATTCAGTCTCCCAAATAAGACCCTTTTCAATAAATGTAGGTGATGTAATCAGGACATGCTTTGGCTATGACTAGTTCCATGACTAAAATCTAAAATCATCTGAGAACTGCTTGTTTCTCATCATCATTTGGTCTTAAGAGAAATCGTGGGTGTCTTCTACAGAAGACAGTAGACCATGGGCAGAAAGCCAATGAAGACAAGCAGATGTTGTGGTTACCAAATTGGAGAAGGAATACATAAATTTTATTCCAAAAGCTTCTTGCCAGAAGTACTACATAGAGAAAATTCAAGCTTGATCGTCTACCTCCTGCTTGATGAAAAACATTCGGATGCATTTGTCTAAACCCATCAAAGAACCTTGGCAAGTTGGTCTTCTTCTTTCCAATAAATATAGACCAAAAATGAATGCAAGTATAAACCCATTATGTATAGTAATCCCTACCAATCTCAATATAATGTTTTTAGAAAATGTGTGTGAAAAATGGAAGCAAATCCTACAAGTCAACAAAATTTTGCCTTCCACTAAAATATTGGGACATTAACAGTAAGGAAAGAATATATATAAGCTTGTTGCTAAGCAAGCTTATTTCAGGAAATGTTTGCTGGGCTCTTCTGAGAATACTATAAGTTCAAGGGACAAGTATTATTGTTTCATTACAATAAAAAGGAAAGGGGACCAATTTCATGTGTTTCTGTACAAATTTCTGAACCAAAATATTTCTACAGGAAAAAAATAGGGGCACTTTATTTTAAATATTATGGAACTAGAAGCTGTCCACTTGCCATGGCACTTGAAGAAGTCTCCAGTACAGAAATGAGAGAAGATTAAGCCTAGAATATTGGCACCAATAAGCCAAAAGTAAGCAAGAGGGGGTGTTGTCTACTTCTCCAAAAGTACTGTAAGGCCAGGAATATCTGAATAAAATCAAGTGGCAACCAATCTTAATAACTGGACAAGTCAGAGCTCCTAACCACCCTCCAGAATGAATATTTCTCTGATATAAATAGTCTCCTAGAAAGCAAAGTCATAGACACTGGAGTATTTATAGATGTATGGTAGGCAAAATTCTAAGATAAACCCCTACCCCTAAATGGCTCATGCCCTTGTAAAATATCCACCTCTGAGTGTAAGCAGAATCTGTCGTGAATTATGCTAACATGATATGGCCAAAAGGGGATTATTTGGAAGCAAAGACCTCAGGACAAGCTCTAAGAGCTGACAGTAGTTCTTGGCTGACAGATAGGAGATAATGGAGCTCAGTCCTACACCCACCAGGAGATAGATGAATTTCACTTGTGACCAAAGCTCTTGGAAAAGAATACGAGCCCCAGATAAGAACTTCGGCCATGGACCTCACCTTGGTTTTAGCTCAGTGAGACCTTAAGCAGAGAACACAGTTACACTGTTCCCAGACTTCTGATCTACCCAATTGTGAGACAATAAATAAGTGTTTATTTAAGCCCTAAACTTGTCACAATCTGTTACACAGCAATAAAAAATTAATACAAATTTATAACTGTACTTGCTAGATCAAATATGACTATTCTGAGAAGGAGTCTCCCTACCATAATGGATGTAAATTGTCTTTAGAGTCTCTAACTCTAAGATTGGGTAATTTTAATAACAGCTTTCTCTGATATTGTATCATGTTAGGCACTTGTTTAAAAATAACCTCTTGAATTAAACTGATGACATACTTCTTTTATATCTACGAGATGTTTCTCCCTAGAAACTGTTTAAAATAAAATCCAGAAAAGATACATCAGAATTTTAATACTAAATGGGATTTATTTATTCTTATTTCACCATAGGCGGTATGTGTTAAATTTTAGAAAATTTACAGCATTTTATGGAAAATATTTTCACTTTGGTGCTCCAAACCTGTGTAAAAATTATAAGATGTTCAAATCACATGTTTATTTAATGTCACCTTAGAGTGTCTTCCAACATGAGAATTTGATCCAATGTCTGTAATTGCAAAGGATATTAATCTGTTAACCATAAAGTGGTAAACCAACATGGCCAAGTATTCAAACCATGAGCAGTGAACCGGTACATTTCTATTTTGTCTCTGTATTGTTTATTCTGCAGAAATTCTTTTCCTCCACCGAACAGATTTCTTTCTTTTTATTGAACTTATTGGGGTGACGTTGGTTAATAAAGTTACATAAGTTTCAGGTGTACAATTCTATAATACATCATCTATGTATCATATTGTATGTTCACCACTCCAAGTCAAGTCTGTTTCTACCACTATTTATCCTCCTTTTACCTTCTTCTACCTCCCCTCGCTTCCTTTCCCTCTGGCAATCACCATACTGTTCTGTGTCCCTGAGTCTTTTTTTTTAACTTTGATGAATTCCTTCACCCTTCCCACCCAGCTCCCCAGCCCTACCCCTCCAACAGCTGTTAGTCTGTTCTCTGAATCTGTCTCCACTTTGTTAGTTTATTTTATTCATTAGATTCCACATATAAGTGAAATCACATGGTACTTGTCTTTCTCTGACTTGTCATCAATTATTATCATGTCTGCTCAGCTCTGTTCACATCTGACCAGGAGACAACATCTGTACATTTCAGTGTGCATGCAGCCACTCTCTGGCATTAGTCAACATCACGCTCAGGCTTCACCCTCCTGCTCAGAGCCAGGTTTGCCCTTGGTACCACTTTGCATTAGCCTCTCAGTACTTACCTTCAGTCTCCGTTCCTAATGGTACCCCATACACCTTCCACTTGTAGTTGACCTTGCCCCACTCTATGTTGTCTCTAAAGGGCTCCATTTCCACATCCTTCCACCTGCCCTCTCAGGCTCAGGGAAACACATCCCTGCCCTCCCATAAGTGGAGTTTGTTGCCCAAACTGCAGTCTACTTTACTCACTTTATATTCAGTGGCTATACTACGTAGCCTCTCCTATTTTAGACTTTGCAAGGTAAAAATCAGAAATGCGCCTAGTGCCTACTAAAGCCAGGGTAAATAGGTCAACATTGCCTAGGAATTTACTAATCTATTCCACTCTGGCAGCTTACTCATTTCTACTAGTCAGCCAGCAACCAGCAAGGGGCAAAATGTCAGCTTTCCTTAGCCACAAAGGATCCCCTAGAAGAAGGCACCCACCTCTGTTATCCTAATTTAGAGGAAAAGAGCTCCCTCAACAATCCTTTTAAAGCAATTTCCTCCCCTGTCAGATTGTCTTATTCCAAAGTTATCATCTCATTACATGAACTACATTGGTCATAAGACCATCTAATTTTCTTTCCTTTTAGCAATTCCAATGGAAATGTCAGTACTGGTCTTCAGAACAAAGAGCACTTAGAATCCATTGTACTCAGCTTTGGAGCCTCCACTAAAGTTTTGTGGCAGCGGGAGGGTCCCAGTTAACATATGATGTTCTAGAATCAGAAAAGAATAAACATAGTTTCTGTGTGTTCACTTACCCTAATAATAGCTTAGACTTTATTAAAATTTTTCTATAGCAACCTGATATAGATCAGTAGCTCCAGAAGAGATGTTTTCCAAGTAATAGGAGAAACAGAAAAAGAAAACTTCCAAATTAAGTTGCATCTTTAGTGGCTCATTTATGCTGAGTGATTTCTTCAGTACCCTCTTCCTGTCTTTTTAATTTGTGTGGTGGTTTTAAAATATGTCCACAAATTCTTTCATGCTCCTTTGTTCAAGAAGCTTAATTCCCCTCTCTTGGAGTGTGCTAGAATTGATGGGATATGACTAGGTCATAAAAGTCATTAAGGGTCCTTCTTGTTCTTTTCTGTTGGCTCACTCGCTCTGAGGGAAGGCAGCTGTCACGTTTTAAAGATTCCCAAGAATCCCTATAAAGAGGCCTATGTAGCAAAAGCCATGTGATCTTAGATTTGGGTCCTCCAGCTCAAGTCAAACGTTCCGATGACAGCAGCCCCAGCTGACAGTGGTGCAGACTCAGGCCACACGCTGCTAGGCTGCTCTCAAATTCCTGACCTACAGCAGCTGTGAGATAAAATTGTTTGCTGTTTTAAGTCACTAAGTTTTGGAGTAAAATGCCATGTAGTAATAGGCAACTAATACAATATGGTACCTAAAAACATTCAGGTAAATTTCAAATTCTACATCTCTCCTGAGTAATATAAGTCTTATATACTGAACAGATACCGGTCATCAATGGCATACTTTCATCATTTTGCAGTATACACCTAAACTTACACAATGTTTATATATCAATTATATCTCAATAAAGCTGAAAAAAATACCTTGATCCAAAGTCAGACACTGTGATAACTTCTTTTTATATCAATCTAACTTTTCACTTCAGCATGATTACTAATGCAAAGGTAGATCAGTTCATAATGTTCCCTACTCTTGGCAAACTGAATAGTTCTAATAGAAACAATACAGAAAGATATACACAAATTTACATAATGTGAATCTGTCTATTAAAAAAATCAAACAAGGCCCTGGCCAGTTTTCCCAGTGGATATAACATCACCATGGCATACGGATGCCCAGGTTCTATTCCTGGTCAGGGCACACATGGGAAGTAACTATCTGCTTCTCTTCCCTTCTTTTCCCCCTTCTTGTTCTCTTCTCCTCTCATAGCCAGTGGCTCAAATGGTTCAAGTGTCGGCCCAGGAGCTGAGGATAACTCAGTTAGTCCGAGTATTGGCCTCAGGCACTGAGGATAGCTCAATTAATTCGAGCATCGGCCCCAGATGGGGTTGTTTGTTGGATTCAAGTCCAGACATGTGCAGGAGTCTGTCTCTCTATCTCCCATTCTCTCTCTTAAAAAAAATAAAATGATATGAAAGTCCACAGCCACATGGGCCACTAACAGAAAATGAAGAAAAGACCCCTTTGTAAAAAAAATTATTCCTGTTATTGATATTTGAAATTCAAATATAACAACCTATTCTTTTTTCATTGAAATTGTTCAGTGTTAAAATGCAAATAACTTTAGTAGGAATAATTCTTTGTTGTTTTGGATACATTATTCTTTTTCAGTATGAATGAAGTATGTAAGATTAAGGTATGGGCCCCAAGGAGAAAAAAAAAAAAGAAAATGATTCAAAAAGCTGAGAATGCTAAAGAAAATTTCACTGGCTTTTCAAATATCTAAGTGTGGTCCGGTGCCCTTGCAAGCTCTGTGAATTAGATAGCATCAGCTCCCAGAAGGCAGAAACCAAATTGTGTATCTGTTATGAATAGTATCCAACACAATCCAGTTAGTGGAATACTAAACCACAACAAAATCATCAGGCACTAGATAAAGTCAGACATTTATCCTAATAAGCAGCTGTTAGACTTGAAACTGTCAGCAACATCACACACAACTTCCTGGACATTTTCATTAGGGTCACCTAGAAACCACAACAACAAATAGCAAGGCAACAAATTTACCCAAGGAACTAAATCAGACTCTAAGTAGCTGATCCTGGAACAAAGCTTGTAGCCACTCAGCTGAGCTATGTTATATGTATCTGATCAAGAGATGAGAGCTGAACCTTGCAGCAGTGTGGGGTGGAAAACCAAAGAGATGTGACCACAAACAGGAGAGTTAGAAGAAACAGGACCAAACAGTGATGAGCTGAATCAAAAGGCATCCATTCCCTAATGCAGGGATAGTCAACCTTTTTATACCTACTGCCCATTTTTGTATCTCTGTTAGTAGTAAAATTTTCTAACTGCCCACCGGTTCCACAGTAATGGCGATTTATAAAGTAGGGAAGTAACTTTACTTTATAAAATTTATAAAGCAGAGTTACAGCAAGTTAAAGTATATAATAATAATTACTTACCAAGTACTTTATGTTGGATTTTCGCTGTTTGTCAGAATAAATATTTATAAAACAACTTATTATAGTTAAATCTATCTTTTTATTTATACTTTGGTTGCTCCACTACCGCCCACCATGAAAGTGGATTGCCCACTAATGGGCAGTAGGGACCAGGTTGACTACCATTGCAATGAAATTAAAAGCAAAAGCAAAGAATAGGCTATGCAGGGGATGAGAAATCAGAGATGTCTCAGAATGCAGCTTTGGCAGTAAGCAGGAAAGAGACTGTGGACTGTAGAAGCAATCTGTCTCAAATATAGAGAAGTCTCATCAAAAAATATAGTAAGCATCCTGTTACACACATATATACACATATAACCAACCATCCAAGTCGTACCCTACTCCTCTCAACAGCCTACCCAGAATATACAAACATAAACTACCACCACCTTTGAGCCCACCTAGGAGCAATATAGCCATTTTCTACTGAGTTAGACCCTATGAAATAAAGAGAGCTCTTTTTCTGCATATGTACAGAAATATGCAAAATAGCATTTTAGATGATTGTTAAAATCCTCATGGCTCTGAGTTCTTAACATAAAGAACATTTGAGACCACATGAAAACAAAATGTCATTATAAACCAAATTTTTTTAAAAAATCTTTGATTCCGGGGAAAATTTGTTCAATGGAAAAACACAAAATGGCTAGAAACATGAGGCATATATTACTTTGACACTTCAGATTATTTCCTAACAGCAGATTACAATTAGACATTATTTTAGAGTGGGAAAAACCATTAAAGTTGATTTTTGTCAACTTTCTGTTCAGGCCACAAATGTTAGCATGACACTTAATATTTCTGATTTATGGGAAAATGAGAACAGAGTGCTCACAACTCAGCTGATATATAGCCTGCCTGAAACATTATTTTATTTCATTATATTTTAATTTGAAATGTGATTTTGATAACTGAAAGGATTTGACAGCAGAAATTCTAGCTCAGTAGCTTGATAAGAGGAACTATACAAGGCAGGCCAGGATTTTTTGTTTTGGTTTGTTTGTTTTCACTACTAGATTATTTATTTATTGCTTAGAAACCTAAAGTATTTCCCTAACTTGTCATTAATTTTCTATGTATATTCCATATATATTTTTAAAGAATGAGATATATAGTGAGTACGTGCTTTGTCATGTGTATTTATCATATTTTATAAAAACACAGTTAACATTTTTAAGCTTTGTATTTAAAGTATAGCATGGTACGCAAGATGATTTCTTGGTTTCCCGAAATCCCAGGATAAAATGTTTTCCTTACTGTAAGTAATAGCATCTCATCCCTAAATAATTTTGCAGCTAAACTCCAATATGACTTCACAAAAACCAAATAGCCTATTAAACTACTTTCTAATGTAGTTTGTTTTCAGTTATCACATATAAACAAGGCTTGTGACTTTTAGAAGGTGCATTAACTAATTTGCTGGTAAAGCAAAAAATCCTTCAATGTAGATAGCTGCACTCTCCTTTTGGGCTTTGTAAATTTTTAATTCCTTCTGCAAATCACATGTAGCCCTTTCTACAATACCTCTTGTGAAAAATGCCCAATATACTCAATAGCCACATTTATAAATCCATCACTCTCAAACCACCTCCATTTAGCATCAGTATAAATCTATGGTCAGAATAAGCATATATATTTAAAATTCCTCTTGGGCTATAGAAAAATAAAATCAGAATATAGTACAGGAAACCAATGTGAATGACTAATGACCTAATGTGAAAATACTGAACAAGATACGAGTCAATGAGACAGGTCCATAGATGAACCATCCGGTGGCCCTCAACTTCATTAGGTTCATCCCAAGAGAAATATTGTTTTTCAACTTTTAAAAATCATAACAGGCCCTGGCCGGTTGGCTCAACGGTAGAGCGTCGGCCTAGCGTGCGGAGGACCCGGGTTCGATTCCTGGCCAGGGCACACAGGAGAAGCGCCCATTTGCTTCTCCACCCCTCCGCCGCGCTTTCCTCTCTGTCTCTCTCTTCCCCTCCCGCAGCCAAGGCTCCATTGGAGCAAAGATGGCCCGGGCGCTGGGGATGGCTCCTTGGCCTCTGCCCCAGGCGCTAGAGTGGCTCTGGTCGCAATATGGCCACGCCCAGAATGGGCAGAGCATCGCCCCCTGGTGGGCAGAGCGCCGCCCCATGGTGGGCGTGCCGGGTGGATCCCGGTCGGGCGCATGCGGGAGTCTGTCTGACTGTTTCTCCCTGTTTCCAGCTTCAGAAAAATGAAAAAAAAAAACAAAAACAAAAAAACAAACAAAAAAAAAAATCATAACAGCCAAGTTAAAAGGGCTTAATATCTCACAACAAGCAAGAGCTTGAATTGGAAGATTCTTTCAAGATTGTCTATTATATTCTATCTTTATAGATGAGGAAACTTAGACTCAAACATTTCCCCCAAGTAAATAGAATGTCACCAGTATAGATTTCAAGCTTTCTATTCCTAATGTGATAGGATCCCTCTCTCTCTATTATAGGTAGATACTATTCCAAATTTTGATCTTTCCTTTGTTTTAAAAAGTAAATTTATTGGCCCTGGCAGGTTGGTTCAGTGGATAGAGCATCGGCCTGGAGTGTGGACATTCCAGGTTCAATCCCCGGTCAGGGCACACAGGAGAAGAAACCATCTGCTTTTCTTCTCTCCTTCTCCTACTTCTCTCTCTCTTCCCCTTCTGCATCCAGTGGCTCAATTGGTTTGAGCATCAGCGTGGGCACTGCGGATAGCTCGGCGGATTTGAGCATTGGCCCCAGACAGGAGTTGTCAGTGGATCCTGGTCAGGGTGCATGCAGAAGTCTGTCTCACCACCTCTCCTCTTATCACTTAAAAAAATAAAACAATAAAAATAAATAAATAAATAAATTTAGCACATAGACACAGATGCATCCATGCTTGCTATTGTTTAGTTTTGCCTATGTTGTCATTTTGGTGAATGGAGTCATTTCGATTGTGTGCCTTTGCCATATTTTTTTTCTTAGCATTTTACAATTTTGAGATTCACACAGATTGATGTGTATAGTTAGTTAATTCATTCTCACTGTGGCAGAGCATTCCATTATATAAATATACAACAATTTGTTTTTCACCTCTTTTATCATTATTAATGGACATTGGATTTTTTCTGGTTTTTACTCTCACGGGCAATGCTAACTTGCATGCTCTCGTATGTGACCCCTGGCACAAACAAACAATAGCATCTCTAGAGAATATATTCCAGAAATAAATTGCTAGGTCACAGGGTATACACATTTTCAACGTTATAAAATATTGCCAAACTAGTTTCTAAAAGAGCTATAACAAATTGTCTAACTACTCTGCTTTCTTGATAAAAGTACCAACATTGAATATTGTCCAATTATCCACACAGGCTCAGTGTAATCACAGGGGTCCTTACTAGGGAGGAGAGGGAATTGGGAGATTGAGAGTGAAGGAAGAGGACGGGAAGATGCAGCTGCTTGGCCACAAGCCAAGGAGTGAGGCAGCCCCTAGAAGTTGGAAAAGGCAGGGAAACAATTCTCCCCCAGAGCGTCGAAAAGGAACACAGTCCTGCTGAGCCATTTTAGACTTCAGCCCTCCAGAACTATATGATAATAAATTTCTGTTGGTTTTAAGCCATGAAGCATGTGGTAATTTGTTATAACAGTAGGGTAATACAGATGTGTAGAGGTTGCAGGGAGTCATTTTTACTTTCTAAAACTATCCTAGTCTAACCAGTAAATAATGCCTTGCTACAAATAATATTTATTCAATAATTTAAAAAAAAAGAATTAAATATGTCTATTCAGTTAGATAAAATTAAGCATTTATTGAGTGCTCAGATACTAGTAACCAGGCTCAGGGAAATAAGTTTGATGAAGGACCTTGTGATTATTCAAACTAGAATGCATATTTCTATTAAGTTTACTCAGGTCAGCAAATAGCTATTGCGTAGTGTTTGTTCCATGCATTTCCCATGGCTAAACAATATTAAAATCACTCTTAAGAGGGAAGACCAATAGTTAAAAAAGTTATTAATATGATGAAGTAAATGCAATGGCAGAAAGTCACTGTGAGCGACAGGTGCCCAGATTAGAAACACTGTGGCTGAAGATAACCAGGAAAGCCTTCCTGGATCAGGTGCTACCTGAGCCAGAACGCAAAGAGAGAACAGGGCTTCATCCATAGGAACAGCCTCAATGAGCAAAGAAGCAAATGCACCAAGACGGAAAATTCATGGTGTTGGGGGAAACCATAGGAAGCTTAGTATCCATGCGGGGTTAAAAGAGGGACTGAAAAGATAGACACAGACAGAATTATAGAGGTTCCTGTATGCCATGTGAGTAGATTCCACTTCATTTCTCAGGTGATGTGAAGCTTTTGAATAGTTTCAAGCAGAGCATGAACAGGATTCAATGTACATGTTATATAAATCCCTCTGATGTCCTAGTGGAGACATAGCTAAGAGAGCACAAGTGGAGCAGGGAGGCAGACCATCAAACAGATGCCACAGGCATGTAGATGATAGGTCGGGCTGTGTTCAACAGAGATGGGAAGGGGGAAGACTTGAGAAATTATTAGAGACAGATCAGCAGAATTTGGAAAGGAGCTAAATTGATGTTGAGAAAGAGGAAGGGCCTAGAATTATCCTTACCTCCCTGGCTTGCAAAAGCAGATATTCACTTGTCTTATAGTCGAGACAGTAAATACAGGAGGAGCAGGGTCAGTTTTGGTGGAGGGGGGTAAATGGGTTCCCTGTGGAACATACTGAGTACCAGGAAGAACTCAGCCCCGGTGTGTGAAGTGACAGAAAGAACAGACAAGTCCACGACTGAGCCATGGGAATGAAAGCTATTGAGCCATGAAAGCAAGCTCACAAAGATAGCATTTTATTCTTATTTTCAGAATTATTTTTCATAAAAGAGGTTGTTTTTATTTATTTATTTATTGTGTACTACAATACTTAGGTTTTAAGGGGTTTTTTTAAATAAGAGGTTTTGCATAGCTTATTTGTACAATGCTCTGTGTTACCAGGTTGAGCATCCGGTGACCAGTGGGCAACAAGGAAACCTGAATAGTGTAGTTATTAAGAAAATATATGCACAGAGTTCATAAATAGATGGAGGTCAAGTAAATTGTGGAGTGGCTCTATACCTTGTTCTTAGTGTAGAAGTTTATTCCGAAACATTGAGCTTCTAACTGGCACCTGTAGTTTCTGGCTTAATATACTGATAATGTTAAAGTGCTTGTTTGGAGCATAAAAG
Organism: Saccopteryx leptura; assembly: GCF_036850995.1. Lineage (NCBI taxonomy): Eukaryota > Metazoa > Chordata > Mammalia > Chiroptera > Emballonuridae > Saccopteryx > Saccopteryx leptura. The sequence continues at coordinate 350,627,803 of NC_089503.1, forward strand.
ATTGACCATGTAGCAACAAATACTTAAATATATATAGTTTAATATGAAAACAGTCCAAATCTAAAACATTATGACTGGGTAAGAATGCGAAAACAAAAATCTGCTTCATTGTCAGGTATACAAAGCTGCTATATGCACCATACATTGATAACTGATAAATTGTTCAGAAAGCAAACAAAATGCATTAAAAATAAAATTCAAATTTTTATAGTTTTGAAAATCTTAACTAAGCAATATAAATAGCTTTCAAAGAATTAGGAACGACAGTATAGTTCAGTCCACAGAGCCATATTGTATGGCTTTATTTTATATGTAAGATATTAAATGTCTAGGGGCAAGATTCTAAATCCATTTTTATGAGCATTAGTCAAAAATTGATATTTAGTATGTTGCCTTTAATGAATTACTTTCTCTTCCTATGATGTAATGGGTAAATTGAGGACGTTACAAAGGCATGAAAATAAAGTAATAAAAGACCTAAAAAAAACCAACTGTGCCATTCTATATGTTTATTTTCCAGTTAAAACTAGGCTATATATACTTTGTTTACTTTCCATTAACTGTAGATAGACTATTAGCCCGCCTCGATCAGTTGTCCATTCCAGTATGTCATCAGAGGAACATGTCCTTCGATCTTCTCTCTCCTAAATACTTGTCTTCTAAATTATTTGTTTTAAAATTCCAAATCAATGAGAAATAATCATCCTGAGAAAATTTTTTTAATTTAATAGTTAGCAAGCAGATGTTGCTCCAGAATGGGAACCATATCTAAACATTCCTTCTAGGGAGAGCTAATTGTGATCTAAATAAAGACTCCTCATGTCATACAGGGTATAATGTTATTAGAAAAAGCTACAACTTATTTATTTATTATTTATTATTATTTTTTTTGTATTTTTCTGAAGTGAGAAGCTGGGACGCAGAGAGACAGACTCCTGCATGCACCCAACCAGGATCCACCCAGCATGCCCACCAGGGGGCAATGCTCTTCCCATCAGGGGCATTGCTCTGTTGCTACCAGAGCCATTCTAGCACCAGAGGCGGAGGCCATGGAGCCATCCTCAGTGCCCGGGACAACTTTGTTCTAATGGAGCCTTGGTTTCAGGAGGAGAAGAGAGAGACAGAGAGAAAGAAGAGGGGGAAGGGTGGAGAGACAGATGAGCACCTCTCCTATTTGCCCTGGCTGGGAATCAATCCCAGGATGTCCACACACTGGCCCAACGCTCTCCCACTGAGCCAACTGGCCATGGCTTACAATTTATTTTTAATACTTTTACCATTAAATGTCTTTCAGAATCAGAATGGACCCTGGCCCAGTCCTTATATTATTTAAAAATATGACCCCTATAGCTAATGGCATACAATAACTGAGGGCCTCAGAGAGCAAGAAAGAAGCCATGTCATATAATTTAACCTCAGAAGTCACTCAGCATTATTTCTGCCACATTCTATTGATCCAGACATTTCAAAAGTCCACCCAGATGCAAAGAGAGGAACCATCATTCCCAACTTAGAATAGAGAACGGCATGTCACAACAGAAGAAGAGCATGTGGGATGGGCTATATATTGATGTGGCCCTTTTTAGGAAATCCAGGCTGGATTTCATGAAGAATGCATCACACATCAAAGATTATTATTGCTAGGTAACAACACTATTTAATATCAACAGACTTAGAGTAATAATAATGTGACAAACATATATAAGAAAGAGAAACATCTTTCTTCTTATTTTAATATTATTTATATAGTATCTACAGGAGGAAAAATACACAACTGTGCACAATTCTACACAGATTGGGAGTAAATATAATTTTGGAAACACAAATAATTCCAACTTGAAGAGAACATTCCAATGAACCATTGTATACACAAGCAAATAACCAGCTGCCCTATGTAGCCTGAACAGTAAACAGTGAGATCACTAAAGGGATGTGGAAAGATAGAAGCTTCTGTTACCAGTTACAAAGCGGAGAGGCGGGGCATCTTCAAATGCTAGTGAGGTTTATTACAGATTCTTTATGGGCAGCAGTGAAGAATTTGTTAACATACAAATTGAACTGCTTTATTTAGAACCACTTGGATGGAAAAGATTCCAGTACTTTCTGCTTTCTGAAATTACCAAAATTAATCATGTCATGGAAATCAGATATCTCCTATGTTGCTCAAGCTTATTAAGGCTGGGTACTAAAAATAAGCCACAAAAAATATTTTTTTTTATGGATGAGACAACTACTCTGTATACATAAAAATACATAGTTCATGGCAGGGAATGAGATACACAGCACAGTTTATTCCTGCTACCAATGCAGACCATAATGGAGAGCTATTATTTCAGGTTCTCAGAGGGTCCTCATTCCCAGTGCCTTCAGAGAGCTTCCCCATCTACCTGGTATTTCTAGCAACTGGCAAGTTCTTAAAAGATTTCAATCCTTTGGCCAAAAACTGACTGAAAGAGAAATGGAGTCTTATCTGAGCCAAGACAAGGAGATCACTCTTCACAATTTGAGGAGCTGGTAGCCAGAGTTATAAGATATAAAACAGGGAGCGAGAAGTTGCCATGGTTTTCACCACAAAAGCTATTCTGCTGCAAAAATAGAATTAAGCCAAAGTGGAAAGAAAAGTAAAAATGAAGAGAATCCTGACTTCATTTGTGTTCTGGTTGTTCTGAAGAATCACACTATTGCCTTACATTCTCTGAGATACCCGACACATTAGCAGGAATTTCCTACGGGGCTATAAGGAATAGAAGAGTCAATCACAGGAGCTTCAGATTAAAAAAATATATATATCTTAAATTACAGGAAGTCCAGGGCTGAAATAACAATGACATCAAGATGTAGGTTTCCCCAGCTTCCTAGTTCTACCACTCTTAGATTAGAGCATTTGTCACAAGGGCACAAGAGGCTGCAGTGCCTCTTAGGTTTGGTGAGACTCTACCTGGGAATGTATCTGAATTTCAGACAGGATGAAGAACAGGCAGAGGGCAAAGTTCAAAACCCTTCTTTCAGAAATTTTATTTGAGAAAGAGAGCTTTCTCAAGGACTCCCACGGAAACACCAGGCCACTCTTAGCTATACAAGACACTGGGATTTCTAATTTTCTTGAGAAGTTGAAACTCATAATTTACCAACATGCAGGGAAGATGTTAAAAAATTTTGATTGGCTACAAATAAAAAGTATCTACTAATGCTCAGTACACATTCACTATCTGAAGATAGCTTGAGTTTCTGAAGTCTAGAAGCAAGTGTACAGATGAAGTTGAACCCTTTTATTTGTTTTTAAAGTATGTAAGGACAACTTAATGTATCTTAGAGCTCTCGATTACATTGATGTTTCAATTATCACAAAAAGTGTCTAAAGTGAACATCTTAAACACAAGAGCAAGTAATATCTTTTGTAAGTATATAAAAGTAAATATCTTCTCATTTAAGTAAAGATCTGTATAATGAGTGAAAGTAAATTAAATATAGAGCCAAAATATAATAAGATTTTTAAATAAATTTATTGAGGTGACGCAGGTTAACATAATTATACAGGTTACAGACACATAAAATCTACAACACATCCCTGTACACCATGTTGTATTTACTGCGCCCACAAGTCAAGACTTTGTTCATCACTATTTATCCCCCATACACTCCTCTACCTCCCCCCATTTAATCAATCACCACACTGATGTCCATGTCCATGAGTTGAATTTTTTTTCTTTTTTGTTTTTTTGTCTGTGTTTGCTCAATCCATCCACACCCATCAAACCACCTCATCCGCAGAGCTATCAGCCTGCTCTCTATGTCTGAGACTCTATCTCTGTTTTGTATGCTAGCTCATTTTGCTCAATATATCCTAAGAATCCTGAAAAAAAATGTAATAGAATTTATTGGAAGTCTAGTTTTTACAGGCCTTTCTCCTCCATAGGTTATTAGCATTCCTTCTAAGACGACTAGTATATATCATGGATTTCTTTTTATCACAAGAGAAAAGAAGAAGTAAGATGTTAAGCACAGTGCTTGGCACAAGGTAAGCCCCCAAACAGGTTAAATCTCACTGTTAAACTGTCTCTATCCCAGAGACCTGGAAGCTCCAGGTTCCCATCTCAAGTATATCCAGTATGGTTCCCCCTTGAACCCTGCCATCACTCCATTTTAGAAGTGTCCATCGTCTTTCCACAAAAGATAGATTTCCTTACCCCTTTCTGTGTGAACCACAACACACATAATCACCTAGGCCTGATAGTACAGTCTTTTTAGCCACTGTTATGCCTCTCCCTTCACCTCTAATCAACCATTGTAAACCTGCTTCGCCTGTCACCTACCACAATCTCCTAGGTTCTGTTTCACAGTAACTCTTTGTATCTTAGGAAAAAAAATACCCCACCCTGCTGGTTTATTAAGTAAGATGGAATGCTTCCAAACCCTCCAAAGTCAGCTGTGGAGGACGCTCTTCAGTGGAGAGGGCAGCTGGCCCTCGTTGCCGGGACTCTCCAGTGGTTCCCTTGGAGACTTCTCTGTAATTACTGTAATAACCACCCTGGGAATTCTGCTCCCTGTTTGACGACCTAACCTGGGGGAACATATGACTCTTCCTTTAATATCCTATAGCATTATAGAAGACTTGATTGTAATGTTTTACATAATATTTTATTAACTTTTTAAATAACAGAAATTAACCAAAAATAATGGCATATTTTCAATGACTTGGGCCTAATTTAAAAGGTATAGTTTACTCTTCCTGAGCTTGAAGGCCTTTGGTTGGTAGGCACTAGTTAAGATTGTTCCAAAACACAGCTAAAGGCCTTCCTATTAGAAGAGGGAAGGGGTAAAAAGAGAAGAAAGATAAGGAAGGGAGGGAGGGAAAGGGGGAAAGAGAGAAGGAAGTGGAAAAGAAGGAAGGCCTATATACAAATTCTACTAACTTGGAATCTCCAGGAGTGGAGAATATTTAAACAACCCCCCCCCCCCCCCCCCCCCCCCCCATAACTCTCCAGCTCCTGCCACTTGTGAAGAGAGAGCTGTGACTCTCAGACTCTGAATGTGTGCCTGGAAAACTGGAGACAGGGCTGCAAGCAAGTGGCTGAGAGCAGAAATGTCTTGGAAGTTTTAAGGTTTATTTTAAATATCCATGTGAATGTTTCTTCCAACTTTATAACTTAACAGTGTTTGTCTTAATGTAAAATTTTCCTTACATCTACCCATAAAATGAATGCTTCAGAAATGTGCACATATTTTCCTGTGGCTTTAAACACCAGAGAAGCTTTCATCCCGTCTGAGAAGCATGGGATTAGAAAGAGAAGCAGCTCCTCCGTTCCCTGCCAAAGCCCCGGTATCTGGCTTCCTGGTTCGCAGCAGCCTCTCCCCCCAGGACTGACCTTGAGGATGCCTTCTTGCCAGAGAGGAGCTCCCCCTGCTTTCGCAGGAGGCCCTACGCCGTGGAGTGACCGTCACTGAGGCCTTACAAGTCTACTCCCCTTCTTCTCTGCCAACAGATCGCCTGTCCTGTTGCCTGATTTTGAGCTGCCCAAATTATTCTCTCCTGATTTCTACAAAGAATGAGCTTTCTACTCAGCTTCTACCTTAGCGCTTTCTTCAACATTTTTTCACACACACCCGGCTCTGGCCTTCAGTACTGAAATACAATGGTTCCAGACAGACCACCTACTCAGAGCGATGCCCTGTGCCCAATCCTACATGTTCTTCCTGCATTGCCTGTGCTGTGAGACTCCAACTTTATCACCCTGTAGTCACTCACACTCTGTCACCATTCATGTCCCTTCTTTCTCCTTCCTTCCTCATGCCTGTGTCCATATTCCCTTCACTAATCTCTAGTTTTAATCAACAAAATCAGCTACATAATCTGCAGGGCCCTGTGCAAAGAAAAAAAAAAGAGTCCCTTGTCAAAAAATTAAGGACTTCAAGACAGCACGAGCAGAGCACTAAACCAGGCACACAGCCCTTTTAGACCGGGACCCAGTGTGGGACTCCATAGATTCTACACCCATGAAGCTGGCCCTGGTGTCGTCCTACTCAAGGCCTTTTTACTATACATTTTCCTCTTACTAACAGTACTATCTAACACCAGCTGTCTAGTTGTCCTACAAGTTCCTTCCATTTTGGTGATTCTATCTTTCACACTCGTGCTCACTTAATACTGATAAGCATATTGCAAACACACTATGCTCTTCTCCTCTCTAATATGTCACTGGTCTCATACATTTTTCCTGTTCTCCTGGTCAGACTGGCTATGTTTTACCTCTACACCTTTGTTCAAACCATTCCCTCAACCTAGAATGCCTTTAACTCACTCCACCAATACAAATCATTCCATAATCCCAGGTCTAGGTAAATTTTGCCCCATCTGTTAGTCACTCCTCTTTGCCCCTAAGTAAAATGATCTATCTATCCTTTCTCTGAAGACCCACAGCTTATATTACTTGTGTCAAGCAGATAGCTACTGTTACTGTTTTGCATGTCACTTTTTCTGTGGATAGTGGTTTGCCCCAAAGCATTAAAATAAGGCCCTATATTTATCTTAATAACACCCTGGGCATGTAACACATTGAATGCAAACATTGATTGTCTAAGAGGTTTTAAGTCTAATTATTTTGAATGTACCATGCAAATAAGTCCTTTAAACCCAAATATTTAAATGCCTCTTTTTTCTAGTAAATGTCTGAGAGATCTCTCCTGCTCATTCTTTGTTTCAGAATGAAATGAAGATGTTCATATATAGCATGGGGAGGGGGAGGAAGAGAAAATAGAAGAAAAAATTGGAGATATTCCCAGTTGCTCCCAAATTGGGAGATGTCCAGATTTGATTTATTAGCAGTATCTCTCCCGGCTTTTGACATAACACCCTACCTGTAAACACAGCATGCATTCCAAAAACAAAAGGATTGGGATTCAATTTCATATTAATGAATATGATTTCTGTTCTCATCCATTAGTGAAAATGACAAAGTAAACTGTATAAAAGGAACACCTTAAAAAGGAAATGAATAAATTTAAGAAAAGTCTTACATTTTTGTGGGGGGGGTTCTTAGAGAATTTGATGATTTCTGAATTATACATTTAACAACACTGGGAATTTTATTAACTTATTTAACCCACTCTATACTGGTAACTATTGTAAAGATTTAAAAACTAATAAAATTTGGCCTCTGATTCTGATTAGTATCAGAAAGAAAATCTTAAGACTTTTAGGATAGGTGGGTCCTTTTCTCTGGAATGAGAGGTGGGGAGAGGGTAGCAGCAATACAAAGAAGTGAATCATATGGTGATTAAGCAGAAAATTACAAGAGCAAGGGTCACTAAAAGACCTTCCCAGTTGTTGGCATCTGGCCTTCCTCAGCCTCATGAGAAACTTGTGTTGAGAAAGAAGTGATGCAGCAGCCAAAGGCTGCTAGGTGGGAATTAGAGTGTGGAGCCAGAACATCTGTTTTGGGAGTGTCATCTGTTTGGGAGTAGACATTAGAGGTGAGGAGCAAGGCAAGTGGGGCCAGAAGGATGATCAATTCACCACACCTGGGGAATCCAGGTGTTACTAAAGACAACTGCCCCTGAGAGTATTCTCATATTAGGAAATATTGTAATACTCTTCCAAGTCCTCCTTTCATTTATTTTCTTTCAGACAAAAAGATAGTTTGAGGCCCTGGAAATGATTATAAAACTACCCTATACTAACAAAAATTATCATAATCATACAAAAAAGTCAACATAAAATATCAGTGCAAGATTTAACATTGATGTCATTGACTATCCCTGAAATGTCATAAGAGCAATGCCATCTCTTATTTGCTTTGCTTCCCATCCTTCTCTTTTTTTGTGACAGAGACAGAGAAAGACGGAGATAGGGACAGATAGGAACAGACAGACAGACAGACAGAGAGATGAGAAGCATCAATTCTTTGTTGCAGCATCTTAGTTGTTCGTTGATTGCTTTCTCATATGAGCCTTGACCAGGGGGGCTACAGCAGAACAAGTGACCCCTTGCTCAAACCAGCAACCTTGGGCTCAAGCTGGTGAATATTGTTCAAACCAGATGAGCCCACGCTAAAGCTGGTGACCTCAGGGTTTCAAACCTAGGTCCTCCAGGTCCCAGTCCAATGCTCTATCCACTGTGCTACCATCTGGTCAGTCCCATCCTTCTAAAACAGGAAAAAAAATAGTGAATTGGGGGAAGGGGAGCAATCTCTGCATTTAGAAAGCAAAATCAATGCATTGCATGTCACAAGTATAAAGGTCACTGGCATAAATACATGTTCCCAAACAGTGGGTAAATCATCAGTCTCATTAGAGTATTAGCATGAATCTTATAATACTGGTTGTTTAATGCTTTATAAAGTGTGGGTGGAGAGAAGGAATTAAAGATGAAGATGAAATTTGCAGAGAAATGTCAAAAATAACCAAATAACCTAGAACCCTGATGAAGCCCTGGTTGGCTAGTGCGCCCTGTGCCAAGATGTATGGGCACCCCCGAGAGGCACTCGAGGGAAGATGGTGTCTCGGAGGTGATACTCAACAATGCAGGCACAGAGAATCCCCACTCTCTGAAGAAGAGATTATCAAATAGTACTGGTATACCTTGGAGATACTGCAGGCTTAGTCCATTAAAGCAAGTATCACAATAAAAGAAATCATAAAATTTTTGGTTTCCCTATGCATATAAAAATTATGCTGCTTATGCTATACTGTAGTCTCTTAAGTGTGAAACAGTGTCATGTCTTTTAAAAATGTACATACCTAAATTAGAAAATACTTTGATGCTAAAAATACTAACTATCATCTGAGCCTTCAGTGAGTCATAATATTCTAGCTGGTAATAGGAGTTACTTTCAATTTGTAAAAAAAAAGGGGGGGGGGGGAAGGAAAGAAAAACAGAAAGAAAGAAAGAAAGAAAAAAGAAAGAAAGAAAGAAAGAGAGAGAGAGAGAGAAATAAAGAGAAAAAGAAAGAAAGAAAGAAAGAAAGAAAGAAAGAAAGAAAGAAGAAAGAAAGAAAGAAAGAAAGAAAGAAAGAAAGAAAGAAAGAAAGAAAGAAAGAAAGAAGAAAGAAAGAAAGAAAGAAAGAAAGAAAGAAAGAAAGAGAAAGAAAAGGAAGGAAGGGAGGGAGGGAGGGAGGGAGGGAGGGAGGGAGGGAGGGAGGGAGGAAGGAAGGAAGAAGGGAGGAAGGGAGAGAGGGAGGGAGGGAGGGAGGAAAGAGGGAGGAAGGGAGGGAGGAAGGAAGGAAGGAAGGAAGGAAAGAAGGAAGGAAGGAAGGAAGGAAGGAAGGAAGGAAGGAAGGAAGGAAGGAAGGAAGGAAGGAAGGAAGGAAGGAAGGAAGGAAGGAATAAACCAGAATATCTGCAAAGCACAGTAAAGCAATGCACAATAAAATGAGGTATGCCTCTGTAAATGCCAGTCTCTTGGTGCTAAGTTCAGACTCCCTGATAGACTTCTCCAGCCTGGAGAAGAACTGCTAAGGGACTCAGGCTTACAGGAAGCTTCAAATATATATTTTAACATGGCTGTCACAAATGCTTGGTGGAGGAAGTAATTTGTTTTGACTTTTTTTAATTTTTTTCTTTTGCTTTTTGAGAACCATATTATCAGCATCATCTCTGAGACCCTGACTCAGAATGAATGCTGTGTTGTCTGAGTTAAAACAGAATGGTACTTAAAGAGTGCATAAAGTATTATGTGATATCTATTAGTTTTGAGGGGCTCAAAGGCATTTCTGTAGTACCTAACAGGCTAATGACCACAACTTCGAGCACTGGTGAGGATGGCAACAGAAAAAAATCTACCCTAAAGTGAGTTGAACAATCCGTTTCGGTAGGTTGTGACAGGAGAGTCTTGCTGAGCGAAAGTCCTGCATTGGAGTGTGGTGTCACTATCATTCCTGACTCCAGAAGAAACAGACCAGGAGAGGTGGAAAAAGGAGGCAACCCAGATGATCTTCTCAGGCCTGCTGCCCCAAGCCCACACCTGGGGCTGTCACAGACCCTCACTCACGTCAGTCCCACAGCCGACCACCCTCATTCCCAGCAAAGTAGTGGCAAAGCCATGTCGAAAAACGAACACTCCTGAATCTAGAGTCCAGCCACCACCATATCTAATTTAATCTTTCTAAAATAAATCAGCCTAAGAAAAGATAAAATATATAGGATTCATACCAATACAACTGGAATTATTATTATTGATTTTATCTAGCATTATCCCAGCCACCATTATCTCAATCTCCAACATCTGTTGGACAATTTTAATTCTTAAGACTAAAAAGTATATAAAGCTTAACATTAGTTATGTATTTTCAATTTGCTTTATATATTTGTTCTTCGCTAAATATATACATATCAAAAAAGAAAGAAAGAAAAGACTATACATTTTGCTTTTTATATTTGCTTTATATAGTTCAACATCACAGGCCTATTGTAATCCCAATTTTACAGTTAAGGTCACAAAGTTAAATATCTTCCATAGTGAGTAATGGAGACAAGAGTTTGGCTCTTTGAATATAAAATTTATATCACTAATAATTCACTGCATTGTCTGTTCTCACCTTAAGTAAGGTCTTTCTGTCTTCAGTGTATAAATTGGTTATAGTTCAAAACAAGCAAAGGTCACAGGACAAGTGAAATAAAAGGTAGGAACCATTAAAACAACAATTTGTTAAAACAGAACTGCTAATAAAGGTAACTATATACATGCAATACAACCTATACACATTCAACAATCCATTCTTTTGAACATCCAACCATACAGTTGACCAATGGGTACAATTTTCACAGGATTTCCATTATAAAATAATTTTATTATTTACCCATTGTATATATGACTGTGAAAAAATGAGCTAGATAAATCATATGGATTTAGAAATTCAAACATTTATGACAACAGTAATGTACCTGAAATGGCTATGCAGTCTAAATTTCCAAGGTTATCCCTTGGAAATCCCTTCCATTACAGGGATTAATAGCCTATAAGTTTAATAGTTGGTAAGTTTACCCAAATAAATGTTAATTTTCCTAAAACTACAAAATGATTAGTTGATAAGTGTTTAAAGAAATTGGGCACCAGGGTGGGGGGGGGGGAATCTACAAATTTTCCATCAGATAATTTTTTCCAAAGCTTTATTTGCTCTTACTTAGATAATATAGTACGTTTTGGATTTTAAAATTTAGACTTGGCATGCTTGTATCTCAATGAGAAACACATTCTTTTGCACACACACAAACACACACTACACAAAAAAAAACCTCTGTTAGCAGAGTGAGCAAAAACTTTAACTATAATAAATTATTATGCTCTGCTCTAGATAGAGTCTGGCCATATTTATCCATCTTCATGGTATGGTTCGATGCATAACAAGAAAAAAATGCTACATAAATTATACATAAAGCCGTTAGTCAATTTCTTGTCTCAGTGCCAAAATTGTCACTGTTGGTTACTGCCTTGGATTAAATAAAAGGCAGTTGTCAAACCACATTGTTACCTTGGGAGATATTGCAGCTGTCAATGCTAATAGGTAGAGGTGATTAAGCTACCATTATCACATGTAGAAGTGAGACATACAATATATGAATATTGAATAGTTTTTTTTAAATAATTTTATTTTTTTAATGGGGTGACATCAATAAATCAGGATTATTGAATAGTTTAGAAGCATAGAGAACAATAAAAGAATGAGTGAGTGCTCCTGCAAGTTGCAAAGGCTTTAAAGAAAGTTTCAGCAATTAATTGTTAATTTTATTTTGGTTGCATCTGTACTCTTGTTTCTTGTCCCTAATATAAGTTACAATATTTTTAGTTATTAATATTTAAGTAAAATGCTAGAAAATGCCCTCCTTAGAATAAGGATTATAATATTAAAGAGAAACAAAAACCTAATTTAAATATTAAGCTTCAAAAAGATTTAAAATGCAACAAAATATTAAAATAAAATGTAAGGCTATTGAAGATTGAAAGGTATCAACAGGAGATACCTTATACCAGCTGTCAATACAACTGTGTGATAGAAACACGAATGAATTTGGGTGATTAGCACACAATGCAATCAACAGTTCAAATTCTATAGAGATGTTTACCTGAAACCTATGTACTCTTATTGATCAATGCCACCCCATTAAGTTTAATTACTAAATAAAAAAGAAAAATTAAAAGAAAAGAAAAAAAAAGAAATACTAATGTTTGACTTTTTTTTTTCCTTCTTTGTCAAATTCAGGTAGACTGCTAGAGAATTTTTAAAATGAACTCCATTATCTCTCTCCAATTTTTAATCCAGCTAATAAAATGTGTAGTTGAGGAGAAGCTTTAAAACAAATAGTGGACACTGTGAGAAATGTGTGAATGATTGATCCCGAACTCCCCTCCACACCATTGGAAGTACATGGGTGAGGGTTGTCCATAGGTGACTAATTCCAGGCACAAGTACCTATATCGCTCCCCAAAGCCATAAAATCATTTTTCTTATTTTCTTGTAAGAGTGATATAGACAAGAGTGCTTTACTGCTGCGAGCCATAAACAATGCGGATACTCTGCCAACATGTTACCAAGAAAATGAAAAACCAAATCTCTGGTGTGGGTTCTTTTAGTTCAGCTGACATCATGATCACTTTTGTACGGGACACTTGAAAGTACTTATCCAATGAAGCATGTGAACACTATAATCACAAACTAAAAATAAAGTGGTGCCCAAAACCAAGTTGTCCATCGCTGGCAGGTAAAAATAAAAAGTAAATAAATAAATAATAGCAGAGAAAAGGAACAGCTTATTAAATCCTGATGGCTTTCAAACAAATAAACCGTTTATTTTTTCTAAAACCAGAAGGTTTGAGTTTGCATTTTTGACGTAATCTAAATCTCTATACTGTAAATATTATAAATGTATATATAAGCACCATAAGGAAAAAAATATGTAATTGCCTATAACATTCTCATTTATTAATGCGCTCACTAGAAAAATAAATACTCCACTGATTCAGGTACTCACTAATCTGCATAAGAAGTACAGCTTTACAAAACTGAATGAGAAAAATAACATTTCAAAGAATATTAAACTTGTCAAGGACTTTGAAATCATCTAATTCAGTTTTTCACAAAATAAAAGCACTAGAACCCAGTGGTACACTTACAAAGCTTTAAATAACTCTGAATAACATTCTAAGGAAATGACTCCATTTTCAGTCTTTCCCTTTCTGATTAAGTCAAGGAAAAGAATCTCAGTGACTGATCATTTTTAACAGAGAAAACTGGCCTAAGCTTAAAGCCCTAACTAGGCAATGGTATCAAGTGTTGTTTTGATGCATTTATGTGACTTCTATTTATAGCAGTTACCAATTTTCCAGTGATAGTAGTAATATGTAGTTTCCTACCTAAACAAATTTTCTTTGGTAAAATAAAAGTGTTTTTATATTTAGGATACGATACTTTATTTTAAAATGCTCTAGTATAAAAAGTAGGATGTGTATTTTGAACAAATTGTTTCTAATCTACTCTCCAGGTTGTCTACCATTTGAGGTCCTAATCAAGACTCAATATCTAAAGAGAACTAAAAAGATAATATGTTCCTAATCAAACCTATACCAAATGGTTGGTTAAATTTGTGTCATGTTTATTAGACATAATCTTTGTTGGCTTAAATGAGTATCATTTAAGAGACGAAATAAGTTAGGAATATACTAAACAGGCCCTCCCACCCTTGTATGGACACTGCAAAGTCATAGTGCCTCACTTAAGATCCTGAGCCATGTTGGCCCTGCACCCTTCCACTGCACGGAGGACCCTGTAGTCTGATCTTATAATAAGAATGACTGTAATAAGATTTCTGTGACTGGAACACTAGCATCACAACACTAGGATGTCCCTTTTGGAGTAAGACTTTCTTGCTAGGGTTAATGTACTTAGGACAACAGTGGGATTTCATAATTATGATTAGCAGTGTTACCATCATTCTCAGTGATCAATAGAATTATTGTGAATCTTACAATAGATGGGGGTCTTAATTTTAGTGAAATATGGAAAATATTTGCACATTTGACAGAATTTTATCTGTGATTTTAATCCATTGTAATATGTCATCTGGTAACAAAATTGTCAGGAAAAAATATCATTTACCAGCTTTTAACCACTGGAGGACTAGTAATATTTACCAAAGAGATGTTTGTTTGATAAATGCCCTAATTGGCTTAAAGGTAATTTTGCATCATGATACAATTCAAAGAACTGAGTAAAAAACAGTAGAGGTTATAAATGGATATAGAAAATATTACAAAGGTTTAAGTGAATGATTGAAGTTTGGGAAACATTAATCTGATCAAACCCTACAAATAAGGAAACTAAGAATCACTTAAGTGGTTAAATGGTTTGATCAACATAACAGAGTAAGTTGAGTGGAAGGGTTTGTTTGATGACCAAGGTTCATTTAAACATTTCATGCTATGTCATCTTACCTTCTGCCTCAGGGGTCTTTCATAAGGTTGCAGTCAAGATATTGGCCACTCTGAGGTCATCTGAAGGCTTGGCAAGATTTAGAAACCAGCTTCCAAGCTCACTCACATGGTGGTTGGAAGGAATTTTAAACAATGCAGATCTCCCCACAGCTAATGTTGTTCTCCATAACATTTGCTGCTTATTGTAGATACTTGACAATTTCTCAGTTTGTGCTGGCTCTTTCTGACAGTCACTACTACAATTATCATGACCATAGACACAACTGTAGAATGCATAAAAATTATATGTATATTCTGTGCCCATTATTATATTATTTATGGAAAGCACTAAAAGTTTAACAGGGCATTTTCTTGGGTAAGAGAATTTGATTAATTTTGTTTAACTTCTTGTGTTTTTCTACAGTTTTTAGGCTTTGTTCAATAAGCATGTCAAGTGCAAGTTATTTAAATAAATGAATTTTTAGCATTGTGAAACTTGGCTATTTAAGTAAATTATAACATACACACTTTTGTGTTTAATTAAAAATGCATTATTTGCTTCATTTAAGATTTTTTTCTTAAAAGTTTAGAATTATAGATTCTTGGGTTTATTTCCCTGAATAAGTCTAATGTCTAAAGATGCTTCCAACTTTGTTGCCAAATTCACAAGTCATGACAATTTGCAGAAACATAAAAAATGGTTAGGAGGAAAGGGTCCAGTTACTTTTGGTCCCCTAGAAAAGATGAGGAGATCAGAAGGGTCAAATGAATCATTTTCTTTTATAAGTTTGGCTTCCTGAACAGGTAGATCAATTCACAGTTTTCATTTCTGTCTTGCCACTTTGCACAGTCAAACATGGGCTATATAAAGACATCATTGTAAGCGAAGGCCTCCGTGCAGAATCTCCAAGTGCAGAAATTTGGATGGCCAGCTTCTTTTCTCACCAGGCACAGACTCTTGTGAAGTGGGTGTTAGATGTCTAAGAGCCCTGAAATGTTTTTTTTTTTCCTGTGCCTGAAAGGTTGACTAGTAACTGCTGTTCCAATTATTTTAGACAAAAGTCTTACCTATCCTGAGATAAGCTCAGAGTTCAGTATAAACTGAAAGAAATAAAAAAGATTATCTTCAAATGATTTAGTCTAAAGAGACCTTTGGAATGTGAGTTATTTATATTTCAACAACAACTTTTTTTTTTTTTATATTTCTGAAGAGAAGGAAACACTGAACTGTGACCCAACACAAAGAACTTGATATTTTGGTCCTTAACACATGATTTATTTTGTTTAAATCAAGGTTGTTTACTTCATTAACAGATCAGAAAGACTTATTTTGTCTTAAATGTTTCCAGAATGTGATTCTTTCTGAGGATCCCACTGCAGTAATATAAACTTGTACATATGTTCACACACAATTATAAGCTTAGAAAGATCATAATTCCATGACTTCACCAGAGTGGCTTTCAAGGCTGGAATAGTAATTACAGCTGTGTTCACTGTAATCATTATGGTCTTCATAAAAAAAATTTATATGAAATAATAAGCCCCTTCAAATTGTCTTCAAAATTGAGTGGTACATAAATGGAATAAATAAGTATATTAAAACCTAAGTAATAATTTATATTTATAGTCCAGGATATTATTATTATTAATAATTTATAGCTGCTTGATTCCTTTAATTTAGTAACTTTAAATGAAAAATAACATGTTTATAGATGGCAGGTAACAGCAACTTTATAAGGTCAAGTATAGATATGAAGAAAATCAGGAAACCAACTTTTTCAATAAACTTTAAATAGAAGGGTGGATAAGAAAACTCCTGAAGCTGCTTAATTATTGGCACTTGTATTATACATTAGAAACTCTTCTTATGACTTTAAATGGATTTCCAACATATTTTTTTCAACTTTGAGTACTGTCTCACATGAAAACTGTTATTTAAAATGTTAGGCAATACAATTGAAATAACTGAAAATAAACAAAACTTACCTTATATACTTCATATCAGTCGAATTCTGTACCTTGTGATTGAATAAATCATGACTCATGATGATCAGTTACAGCTAATAAAAAAGAAAAAAGTTAACATGTTAAATTCTAATATTTAATAAGTGAGAAAAGGAAGTAAGTAGCATATTAGTAGACGGAATAGAGAAAGGAAAAGAGAAGGAATTTTGGAACAACATTAATCAAAATAGTCTCTTAAAGGTGCCTGTCATATAATCAGTTTTATTCATCCTGGGCATTAAAACTGCATATGCAAAAGAGGAGATTTCAAGATGGCAACAGAGTAGGCAGATATTCCAACTGCCACCTCCCAGGACCAAATTGTATTACAACTTAATTTAAAAACAATCATCTTAACAAACCAACTTTGGACTAAAAGAAGAGGAGTCTATTACCAAAGACCAAAGAAGAAGCCACACGGAGACTGGTAGGAAGGGCAGAAACGCAGAAAGGCCTGCCCTTCACCCAGGAGCAAGCAGTGGCTGAGGGTCCCTAGGGACTCTCACTGTGGGGAGGGTCACCTTGAGAGGTGTGAGTGCTCATCCCTGGGACAGAGCCCCAGCCTAGAGCCCAGGACCTAGAAGAGATGCCCACATAGCATTTGGCGGTGAAAAGAGCTGAGAAACAAACGGTGTTCTCGGAGACCGCAAGCTTCGTCTTAAAGAGCCAGTGCAGAAAATCTCACTCACAGCCATTTACCTGGAGTCCCGGCGGAGGGAGGGCTGAGAGGACAAGAGCTGCATGAGGAGAGTGTGAAGTTGGTGGCCCACAGAGAGACACTGTAGCTGACGGCCACCAGAACCCCAGTGCTGAGTCATTCCCCTCCTGTACCACAATTGCCATCTCTCTTGGATGGAAAAGGCCCCTTCCTGCAGCATAACCCCTCCCTCAAGACTCTCTCCTGCCCCACCTTAAGGATCTTGGGTCATTCTGAGTAGCCAGGAATCAGGGGAGTGCGTCGCTGACTCAGTTTTCTGGAGCTGAGGCCAAAGCTTCCCCCTCACCCCCCGCACACCCCTGATTCTATGACTGGTGCTTCTGCTTCATGGGAGACTCAGTCTGAACTGAGGGAAGACTACATCTCTGGGCCTCAGAGGCCACACCCAACAGACTCCTGGTGGACACACCCTACTGAGATCTGAAAAATGTCTGGACAGACAGGCACCTGAGGCTGAGTAGTGGGACACACACCCACCACCCTTTCTAATCCCTGAATTCCCCCAGGCTCTAGAACAGAGGTTTTATTTCAGTGGCCAAGCCCAACAAGCAGCCAGCAAACAGGCAGTAGGAAGTAGGGTCTCAGGGACCCTAGGGCTTTTGCTGACCTTTGTCCAAGCCCAGTGTGGATAAAAAACTGTCATATAATCAGTTTTATTCATCCTAGGCATTAAAACTGCATATGCAAAAGAGGAGATTTCAAGATGGCAACAGAGTAGGCAGATATTCCAACTGCCACCTCCCAGGACCAAATTGTATTACAACTTAATTTAAAAACAATCATCTTAACAAACCAACTTTGGACTAAAAGAAGAGGAGTCTTTTAGTCTCCTAGGTGTGTGGCTTGGTATTTCTAGGTGCACATGGGCCAGGTAGAGGCAGCCAAAAACTCTGGATTGTTTGTGGATACAAGAAGGTTGCTGAGGACCAATCATGGACAGTGTCCCCCACTGGTCTGTGCCAGGTTCCCTTCAGGGAGGCCCAGGGTTGGTACACCCAGAGACCAACTGTGGACAGTTCAGAACCTAATCACCCTTGCTGGTGGCGTGTCCTAAAGGAGAACTCATTCAACACTGGGTCCAGATGAGGCGATGTCCACTTTCTGTGATCAGCAGCAGGACAGCAGCTTGCATGCATTGGAAAGGGTGAAACTTCACAGTCAGGTGGCCCAGATGCTGAATATCCTTCCTCGCTGGGCTAGGTTCCTCAGGGGGAAGGAAGAGAGGCTTGGAGCACTGAAACTCAAAGTGTGGCTCCCCACGAGCCTATTGCTGGGTCTGGTCAAGGGGCCTAACCACTTTCTGGGGGGAGGGGCACAGTCAGCCCAAGGAGAGGACTTTCTAAGTCTTCCTCCCTGACACCACGGTTTCACCAGCTCAAAGAACTTCTGCAGAGGGGATGGTCGGCCTCACTGAATCTGAACCTGCTGCTCAACTCACTGGGGAGAAATAAAATTGGAGTATTCAGCTGTGGCTAAGGAATTAGGCTCTGGAGTAGGGGCCACCTTCCCCATACTGAGCTCCTGACCAAGAGAACCCTAAAGTAGGGAGTCTCACTAACGTTGTATTCCCAACCTCAGCTATCCTAACCCACCAAGTTTGCAAACTGTAGAGGGGTTGGTGGGGTGAGGCCAGTCTGAGCTCACACTATAGTCTTTCTATAGAAGACTATGGAAAGAACAGACAGCTGAAAGAGGAGAAGGAGCAGCTAAAAAGTGGAGGCAAATCTTACAGAACTTGAGCCTTTTACAGAGCTGCTGTCATCTCTAAGTAGAAGAAAGCTGGGTTTTTTAATTTTTTTTTTGTATTTTTCCGAAGCTGGAAACAGGGAGTCAGTCAGACAGACTCTCGCATGCGCCCGACCAGGATCCACCCGGCATACCCACCAGGGGGCGATGCTCTGCCCATCTTGGGGCGTCGCTCTGCTGCAATCAGAGCCATTCTAGCTGAGGCAGAGGCCACAAAGCCATCCTCAGCGCCTGGGCAAACTTTGCTCCAGTGGAGCCTTGGCTGTGGGAGGGGAAGAGAGAGACAGAGAGGAAGGAGAGGGGGAGGGTTGGAAAAGCAGATGGGATCTTCTCCTGTGTGCCCTGGCCGGGAATTGAACCCAGAACTCCTGCATGCCAGGACGATGCTCTACCACTGAACCAACCAGCCAGGGCCGAAAGCTGGTTTTATATATAGGTTGGCCCCTCCCACACTATCCAGGCACAGAAAATGAAGACACAAGCAGCAAACAAAGCAGTAGTTCCAGAGAGGTACCCATGGCAAGTGACAAATAATGAGTGCTGCCAACCCAAGAATATCTTGAAACAACACAATTAGTAGTGGGTCGAAGACAGTAGCAATGCTAGACTCAGCAAGCTACACAAGGAGCATGCCCAAAGGAGAAGTCCAACAGTCATCAGACACTGCAGAGAATAAATACACCCAACAGGACAGACACTGCACAGTTTCTAATACATCTGATCAAGGTTGACTCTTAGAGCCAGCCAGACTGAAGGGATAACCACACCAACAAAAGGACCAACTGCTTTCAATACTCACATACAATGACAGGACGGTAAATACCACCCTCCAGAAGCATTCCTAAAGCAAGGAACTCAGGTAGCCTGGAAGTCAGTACCATAGAGCTCATCTTTCTTATAAAGACAACACAAGAAATTTCAAAGTCAGAGCAGAGTTACCAAATACACAGACAAAATGGGCAGACAAAGAAATAAGATACAAATGAATCAACAAGAGAAATCCCCAGATAAAGAACTAAATGAAATGGAAATAACCAAAGTACCAGATTCAGAGTTTAAAATAATGACTTTAAGGATGCTCAAGGATCTTAGAGCAACAATGGATGATCACAATGAGAACTTAAACAAAGAGATATCAAGTATAAAAAAGGACACTGAAATCACAAAAAAATAAAGTCACAAATGACAAATACAATATCAGAAATGAAGACTGTACTAGAGAGATGACGTCAGAGTAATGGCGGGGTAGGAAGCGATACCGATAAATCTCCCCCAAAACTCAACAAGATCTTCAACCAGAAACAGAAAAACCTATACTTGGAGCTTCCAGATGCTTCGCAATACACCCAAAGGTATGATTGAGTGAAAAATTGGCTAAATATATAACCAAACCCCGAAGGAAATAGGGAGTAAGAAATGCTCCGCCTTCCTCACTAACCTAAACAGGGCGGCTTTCTCTGGTAACTGTGAATATAGAAACTGAGGCGGGCAAAGGGGGTGAGTGAATCCAGGCCGTGGTACAAACGGCCAAACCAGGCTGTGGCACGGAGATCCAAGCCAAGGAAAATCTGATCCTGTGGCAACCCGGGCAATACAAGCTAACACTCGCGCCAAACCCAAACAAAGAAAGACAAGCGGCGCGGCCATTTTACCCGGTCGCCTGGTTGGTGCGCGCAGTTAGTGGGCGAGAGATTTCTTCCTAAGCCCGGAAGTGGGTGCCGTGTTGCCCCACGGAGAGGCAGGGTCAGGGCCTTTCTGTGGGCCAAGGGCAGAGTCTCTGGGCAGCCCCAGCGCCCTGGGAAAGCCACGCACGGGAGGGAGTGAGAACTAATTCCAACGGTGGAGATTTTCCGTGCTGGAGGGTGTTTCACTCAGAGGGAATCGCGGCCGGCCTCATATCCTGGTTTGCGCGCGCAGATAAGGAGTGAGCGATTCCTCCGAGTGCCTCGGCAGTGCGCGCCCGTGTTATCGCACAGAGGGGCAGAGTCAGGGGCCTTTGTGTGGGCCAAAGAGGAATCTCGGGCCGCCACAGCGCCTTGCAAAAGCCGCGCACGGGGACGGAGAGAGACTCAATTCCAACGCTGCAACTTTTCCCTGCGGTTGGGGGTTTCACTCAGAGCGTGAGACTGCTGGCCGGATATCCTGGTCTGCGTGCGCAGCCAGTGAGTGAGAGTTTCCTCCAAGCGCCCGGAAGTGGGCGCCGCTTGTGTTACCGGACAGAGTGGCAGAGCCAGAGGTCTTTGAATGGCCGGAAAGCCCGCCTGATTATGCTAGCAGCTCTGACTGACTGAGCCTTACCCAGAGCCCTGTGCTGAGTGGAAATAGAGTGGGGAGTTGCCAGCTCTTTGAGCCTCTTACTATCCAGGCAGAGGCAGCAGCAACCCCATAGCTGGATTATCAGGCTACTAATTGAGGAAGGAAAGACTAGGGAAAGGCTCCAGGAACACGGACTCTCTCACTGTCGGAGCCTATAAATGCTAATGAGCTTCGACTGCCAACGAGACTAAAGCACAATACATGACATTGCCATAGAGACTTATCAACTGCAAACCTCCACCTGAGCGTGCCAAAGGGGCAAAACCCGGGGTACAGAGTCACCGACCAGGAAGAGGGAGAGAAAAGAAAAAGCAAGAAGATAACCTCTCAAAATCAAGAATAATCTGCAGACTTTATAACCTATCCCATTTTATTATATTTGTTCGTTTGTTTCTCTTATCTCCATTCTTGATACTTTTTTTTTCCTCCTCCAATTTGGCAGATTAACTCTCTACCGGTCTTACTCTCTCCTCTCCTTGAACTACACTACCCATAAGTGTTACATCTCCCATTATCTTTTCTCTTCTCTTCCTTTCTCTCTATGAGGGTTGCACTCCAAAACCCTTAACTCTCTCTCTCTCTCCTTTTTTTTTCTTCTTTTAGTGGTTCCCTTTTTTTTTCTCTCTCTCTCTCTTTCTTTTCTCCCTCTATATTAGTTTCTTCCTTTCTCCTTTACATCTACTCTCATTCAAACCTCAATAACAAACAAATTATCTTATCTGGGACTCAAACTTATGTTTGTGGCATTTTGGGGGGTTTTTACTTCACCTTTTTAACTCACTAGCAGTGCTCCCATCCCTGGCTCTCCATATTATCTAGTTCTTGTTCCACTAAATACAATAGTAATTTTTTAATTTGTCCCCCATTTTTCCGTTTTCCTCTTAATCCTCTCATCATAACTCTTAGACAACCAACACCTAAAAGCAAATCATTTTATTCTTGACCCAAATTTTTTCCTTATTTGCTTTTTGTGGGTCCATACGCTCTTTTTTTTTTTCTTCTTTTTTCTTTTTTTTTTTTTTTTTTTTTTTTTTTTTTTTTTGCCCCTTTATTACTTTTCCCCAATTCAGGCCCTCCATCACAGGCATTGTTTGTTATAATTCACAGTCCACCACAAGATTTTATCAAGAAAGAGGGGAGAGGAGAGGAGAGGAAAAAAGGAGGGGGGGAATAATTTCCTTTTTTTTTTTTTTTTTTTAATTTTTATTTTATTTTATTTTTCTTTATTTCATATTAATTTTTTTTAAAAAAAACAACTCTTTTCGATTTTTTATTTTTTTTATTATTTTTTAAAACTTTTTATTCTTTATTAAATCTCATTAATACTATCAACAAAACCACCCTCAGATGCCATTAAGGAAGAGAAAATCGAATATCATGGATACAAAAGAAAGAGAGGTAACACAGCTAGATGAGGAAAAATCTATGGAGAAAAAATTTAATATATTGGAAACCTTGGAGCTAAATGACAGAGAATTCAAGATAGAAATCCTAAAAATCCTCCGAGATATACAAGAAAACACAGAAAGGCAATTTAGGGAGCTCAGAAAACAACTCAATGAACACAAAGAATATATGTCCAAGGAAATTGAAACTATAAAAACAAATCAAACAGAGATGAAAAACTCAATTCACGAGCTGAAAAACGAAGTATCAAGCTTAGCTAATAGAACAGGTCAGATAGAAGAGAGGATTAGTGAAATAGAAGACAAGCAACTTGAGGCACAACAGAGAGAAGAAGAAAGAGACTCAAAAATTAAAAAAAAATGAGATAGCCCTACAAGAATTATCTGACTCCATCAAAAAGAATAAAATAAGAATAATAGGTATATCAGAGGGAGAAGAGAGAGAAAATGGAATGGAGAACATACTCAAACAAATAATAGATGAGAATTTCCCAAGCCTGTGGAAAGAACTAAAGCCTCAAGTTCAAGAAGCAAACAGAACTCCAAGTTTTCTTAACCCCAACAAACCTACTCCAAGGCATATCATAATGAAATTGACACAAACCAACAGCAAAGATAAAATTCTTAAGGCAGCCAGGGAAAAGAAGAATACAACATATAAAGGAAGGCCCATTAGATTATTATCAGATTTCTCAGCAGAAACTCTACAAGCTAGAAGAGAGTGGACCCCAATATTTCAAGTCCTGAAAGAGAGGAACTTTCAGCCACGAATACTATACCCATCAAAGCTATCCTTCAAATATGAAGGAGAAATAAAAAACATTCACAGATACAGAAAAGATGAGGGAATTTATCATCAGAAAACCCCCACTCCAGGAATTACTAAAGGGGGTTCTCCAATCAGATACAAAGAACAAAAAAAAACAGAGCCACAAGTAAAAGCTCCAAGAAGAACACAATAAAACCAAATTTAAACTGTGACAACAACAAAAAGAAAGAGGGGGAGAAGATGGAGATTAACAGTAGCAAAGGAAGATGGAGGGCAAAAGTACTCACAAAATAGTTCGCTACAATGAACAGGGTAGGGACCCTTTTCATTATTCAAAGGTAACCACCATTGTAAAAACCACCACAGAAGCACATGAGATAAAAAAGATAGCAACAGAGGAAAGATGTATGGAATACAACCAAATAAAAACAAAAGATAGAAAAACAAAAGAGAAGGATCAAACAAGACACAAAACTAACAGAAAGCAAGATATAAAATGGCAATAGGGAACTCACAAGTATCAATAATTACACTAAATGTAAACGGATTAAACTCACCAATAAAAAGGCACAGAGTAGCAGAATGGATTAAAAAAGAAAATCCAACTGTATGCTGCCTACAGGAAACTCATCTAAGTAACAAGGATAAAAACAAATTCAAAGTGAAAGGCTGGAAAACAATACTCCAAGCAAATAACATCCAAAAAAAAGCAGGTGTAGCAATACTCATATCGGATAATGCTGACTACAAGACAGGAAAAGTACTCAGAGACAAAAATGGCCATTTCATAATGGCTAAGGGGACACTGAATCAAGAAGACATAACAATTCTTAATATATATGCACCAAACCAAGGAGCACCAAAATATATAAGACAGCTACTTATTGATCTTAAACAAAAAACTGACAAAAATACAATCATACTTGGAGACCTCAATACACCGCTGACGGCTCTAGATCGGTCATCCAAACAGAGAATCAACAAAGACATAGTGGCCTTAAACAAAACACTAGAGCACCTGGATATGATAGACATCTACAGGACATTTCATCCCAAAGTGACTGAGTATACATTTTTCTCCAGTGTACATGGATCATTCTCAAGAATTGACCATATGTTGGGCCACAAAAACAACATCAGCAAATTCAGAAAAATTGAAGTTGTACCAAGCATATTTTCTGATCATAAAGCCTTGAAACTAGAATTCAACTGCAAAAAAGAGGAAAAAATCCCACAAAAATGTGGAAACTAAACAACATACTTTTAAAAAATGAATGGGTCAAAGAATAAGTGCAGAGATCAAAAGATATATACAGACTAATGAAAATGACAATACGACATATCAGAATCTATGGGATGCAGCAAAAGCAGTGATAAGAGGGAAGTTCATATCACTTCAGGCATATATGAACAATCAAGAGAGAGCCCAAGTGAACCACTTAACTTCCCACCTTAAGGAACTAGAAAAAGAAGAACAAAGACAACCCAAAACCAGCCGAAGAAAGGAGATAATAAAAATCAGAGCAGAAATAAATGAATTAGAGAACAGAAAAACTATAGAAAAAATTAATAGAACAAGGAGCTGGTTCTTTGAAAAGATCAACAAAATTGACAAACCCTTGGCAAGACTTACCAAGGAAAAAGAGAAAGAACTCATATAAACAAAATCCAAAATGAAAGAGGAGAAATCACCACAGACACCGTAGATATACAAAGAATTATTGTAGAATACTATGAAAAACTTTATGCCACTAAATTCAACAACCTAGAAGAAATGGATAAATTCCTAGAAAAATACAACCTTCCTAGACTGAGTCAAGAAGAAGCAGAAAGCCTAAACAGACCTATCAGTAGAGAAGAAATAGAAAAAACCATTAAAAACCTCCCCAAAAATAAAAGTCCAGGCCCTGACGGCTATACCAGCGAATTTTATCAAACATTCAAAGAAGACTTGGTTCCTATTCTACTCAAAGTCTTCCAAAAAATTGAAGAAGAAGCAATACTTCCAAACACATTTTATGAGGCCAACATAACCCTCATACCAAAACCAGGCAAGGATGGCACAAAAAAAGAAAACTACAGACCAATATCTCTAATGAATACAGATGCTAAAATACTAAACAAAATACTAGCAAATCGAATACAACAATATATTAAAAAAATAATACATCATGATCAAGTGGGATTTATCCCAGAATCTCAAGGATGGTTCAACATACGTAAAACGGTTAATGTAATACACCATATCAACAAAACAAAGAACAAAAACCACATGATCTTATCAATAGACGCAAAAAGGCTTTCGATAAAATACAACACAATTTTATGTTTAAGACTCTCAACAAAATGGGTATAGAAGGAAAATATCTCAACATGATAAAGGCCATATATGATAAACCATCAGCTAACATCATATTAAATGGCACTAAACTGAAGGCTTTCCCCCTTAAATCAGGAACAAGACAGGGTTGTCCACTCTCTCCACTCTTATTTAATGTGGTACTAGAGGTTCTAGCCAGAGCAATCAGACAAGACAAAGAAATAAAAGGCATCCATATCGGAAAAGAAGAAGTAAAGGTATCACTTTTTGCAGATGATATGATACTATACATTGAAAACCCCAAAGAATCCACAAAAAGACTACTAGAAACAATAAGCCAATACAGTAAGGTCGCAGGATACAAAATTAACATACAGAAGTCAATAGCCTTTCTATATGCCAACAATGAAACAACTGAGAAGGAACTCAAAAGAATAATCCCCTTCACGATTGCAACAAAAAAAATAAAATACTTAGGAATAAACATAACAAAGAATGTAAAGGACTTATATAATGAAAACTATAAACCATTGTTAAGGGAAATCGAAAAAGATATAATGAGATGGAAGAATATACCTTGTTCTTGGCTAGGAAGAATAAATATAATCAAGATGGCTATATTACCCAAAGCAATATACAAATTTAATGCAATTCCCATCAAACTTCCAATGACATTTTTTAAAGAAATAGAGCAGAAAATCATCAGATTTATATGGAATTATAAAAAACCCCGAATAGCCAAAGCAATCCTAAAGAAAAAGAATGAAGCTGGGGGCATTTCAATACCTGACTTCAAACTCTATTATAGGGCCACGACAATCAAAACTGCATGGTATTGGCAGAAAAATAGACACTCAGACCAATGGAACAGAATAGAAAGTCCAGAAATAAAACCACATATATATAGTCAAATAATTTTTGATAAAGGGGCCAACAACACACAATGGAGAAAAGAAAGCCTCTTCAATAAATGGTGCTGGGAAAACTGGAAAGCCACATGCAAAAGAATGAAACTGGACTACAGTCTCTCCCCCTGTACAAAAATTAACTCAAAATGGATCAAAGATCTAAACATAAGACCTGAAACAATTAAGTACATAGAAGAAGACATAGGTACTCAACTCAGGGACCTGGGTTTTAAAGAGCATTTTATGAATTTGACTCCAATGGCAAGAGAAGTGAAGGCAAAAATTAATGAATGGGACTACATCAGACTAAGAAGTTTTTGCTCAGCAAGAGAAACTGATAACAAAATAAACAGAAAGCCAACTAAATGGGAAATGATTTTTTCAAACGACAGCTCAGATAAGGGCCTACTATCCAAAATATACAAAGAACTCATAAAACTCAACAACAAACAAACAAACAATCCAATAAAAAAATGGGAAGAGGATATGAATAGACACTTCTCCCAGGAAGAAATACAAATGGCCAACAGATATATGAAAAGATGCTCATCTTCTTTAGCTATTAGAGAAATGCAAATCAAAACGGCAATGAGATACCACCTCACACCTGTTCGATTAGCTGTTATTAGCAAGTCAGGTAACAGCAAATGTTGGAGAGGCTGTGGAGAAAAAGGAACCCTCATACACTGTTGGTGGGAATGTAAAGTAGTACAACCATTATGGAAGAGAGTATGGTGGTTCCTCAAAAAACTGAAAATAGAACTACCTTATGACCCAGCAATCCCTCTACTGGGTATATATCCCAAAAACTCAGAAACATTGATACGTAAAGACACATGCAGCCCCATGTTTATTGCAGCATTGTTCACAGTGGCCAGGACATGGAAACAACCAAAAAGCCCATCAATAGATGACTGGATAAAGAAGATGTGGCACATATACACTATGGAATACTACTCAGCCATAAGAAATGATGACATCGGAACATTTACAGCAAAATGGTGGGATCTTGATAACATGATACGAAGCGAAATAAGTAAATCAGAAAAAAACAGGAACTGTATTATTCCATACGTAGGTGGGACATAATAGTGAAACTAAGAGACATTGATAAGAGTGTGGTGGTTACGGGTGGGAGGGGGGAATGGGAGAGGGATAGGGGGTGGGGAGGGGCATAAAGAAAACAAGATAGAAGGTGACAGAGGACAATCTGACTTTGGGTGGTGGGTATGCAACATAATTGAATGACAAGATAACCTGGACATGTTATCTTTGAATATATGTATCCTGATTTATTGATGTCACCCCATTAAAAAAATAAAATTTAAAAAAAAAAAAAAAAAGATTGTACTAGAAGGAATCAAGAGCAGGCAGGATGAAACAGAGAATAGAATGAATGATTTAGAGGACAAGATAAATGTAAGCACTGAAACAGAGCAACAACAAAAAGGAGGCTCAAAAACAGTGAGGAAACTCTAAGAGACCTTTGCAACAACATGAAGGGGCTCCTGAAGCAAAAGAGAAAAAACAAGGGATAGAGACTTATTTGAAGAAATAATAAATAAAATTATCTTAAATTGATAAAAGAAAAAGTCACACAATTTCAAGAAGCACAGAGAATCCTATGAAAGAAAACTCAAGGAGTCCACTAGTGGGTGATAGGGACCAGGTTGACCAGCACTGCACTAGATCAACTGGATTTAATTGATATCTTCAGAACATTTTACCCCAAAGTAGCAGAATATACATTCTTTTCAAGTTTTTGTGGTACATTTTCTATGATAGAACACGTTAGGACCCAAAACAAGTCTCAATAAATTTAAGAAGATTTAAATTATATCAAGCATCGCCTGACCTGTGGTGGCACAGTAGATAAAGCGTCGACCTGGAAATGCTGAGGTTGCCGGTTCGAAACCCTGGGCTTGCCTGGTCAAGGCACATATGGGAGTTGATGCTTCCAGCTCCTCCCCCCTGTCTCTCTCTCTCTCTGACTCCCTCTCTCTCCTCTCTAAAATGAATAAATAATAATAAAAAAAAATTAAAAAAAAAAAAAAAGAAATTATATCAAGCATCTTCTCTGATCACAATGGCATAAAACTAAAAATCACCTACAATAGAAAAACTAAAAAACATTAAAACACTGGAGACTAAATAGTATTTTATTAAATAACAGCTAATTTAACAATGAGATCAAAAAAGAAATCAAACATTTCCTTGAAACAAATGAAAATAAACATACAACAATCCCAAATCTATGAGACACAGCAAAAGCAGTCCTGAGAAGGAAGTTCATAGCATAACAGTTATACCTTAAGAAGTAAAAGAAAGCTCAAATAAACAACCAAACCCTGCACCTAAAACAATTAGAATGCCCTGGCCGGTTGGCTCAGCGTTAGAGCATCGGCCTAGCGTGCGGAGGACCCGGGTTCTATTCCCGGCCAGGGCACACAGGAGAAGCGCCCATTTGCTTCTCCACCCCTCCGCCACGCCTTCTTCTCTG
The DNA here is from genome assembly GCF_036850995.1 of Saccopteryx leptura. Classification (NCBI taxonomy): domain Eukaryota; kingdom Metazoa; phylum Chordata; class Mammalia; order Chiroptera; family Emballonuridae; genus Saccopteryx; species Saccopteryx leptura. The sequence continues at coordinate 350,656,891 of NC_089503.1, forward strand.
TCTCTCTCTTCCCCTTCCGCAGCCAAGGCTCCATTGGAGCAAAGATGGCCCGGGCACTGGGGATGGCTCTGTGGCCTCTGCCTCAGGCGCTAGAGTGGCTCTGGTCGCAACATGGCGACGCCCAGGATGGGCAGAGCATTGCCCCCTGGTGGGCAGAGCGTCGCCCCTGGTGGGCGTGCTGGTGGATCCCGGTCGGGCGCATGCAGGAGTCTGTCTGACTGTCTCTCCCTGTTTCCAGCTTCAGAAAAAAAAAAAAAAACAATTAGAAAAAGAACAACAAATAAAGTCCAGAGGAAGCAAAAGGAAGAAAATAAAAGATCAGAGCAAAAATTAATGACATAAAGGCTAAAATAAAAAAATACAAAAGATCAATGAAACCAAGAGCTGGTTCTTTGAAAAGGTAAATAAAATTGACAAACCTTTAACCAGACTCATCAAGAAAAGAAATGAGAGGACTCAAATAAATAAAATTAGAAATGAAAGTGGAAAAGTAACAACTGACACCACTACAAACTGAAAGAAATATGAAAGATTATAAGAAAATACAATGAAAATCTATATGCCAAAAAATTAGACAATCTCGGTGAAATGAATTAAATTCCTAGAAACATACTCTCTTACAAAACTCAATCTGGAAAAATCAGAACACCTAAACAGACTGATTACAACAAATGAAATTGTAATAGTTATCAAAAAACTCTCAGCAAACAAAAATCCTGGACCAGATGGTTTCACAGGTGAGTTTTACCAAACATTCAAAGAAGAACTAATACTCATTCTTCTCAAACTACTCCAAAAAATTCAAAAGGAGGAAAGACTTCCAAGTTCATTTTATGAGGCAAGGATTATACTCATTCCAAAACCAGGTAAAGGAACTACAGAGAAAGAAAACTATAGGCCAATATCCTTGATGAACATAAATGCTAAAATTCTCAACAAAAAAAATATTAGCAAACTGGATCCAGCAATATATTACAAAGATCATACATCAAGATCAAGTGGGATTTATTCTGGGAAAACAGGGTTGGTACAATATTTGCAAATCAATAAATAGGATTCAGCACATAAACAAAATGAAGAATAAAAATCACATGATTATATCAATTGATACAGAAAAAGCATTTGATAAAATCCAGTACCCATTTATAATCAAAACTCTCAGCAAAGTAGGAATACAGGAAACATACCTCAGCGTAATAAAGATCATATATTATGTACTGACAGCCAACATCATACTCAATGGGCAAAAATTAAAAGCAATCTCCTTAAGATCAGGAATAAGACAGGGGTGCTTCTAATTCAACATAGTTCTGGAAGTCGAAGCCACAGCAATCAGACAAGAATTAAAAATAAAAGGCATCCAATGTGGAAAAGAAATAAAAATGTCATTATTTGCTAATGACATGATACTGTACATGGAAACCCTAATGTCTCAGTCAAAAAATTTCTAGACCAGATAGATGAATTTGGCAAGGTGGCAGGATATAAAATTAGTATTAAAAAGTCGGTGGCATTTTTATACACCAACAATAAACTTTCAGAAAGATAAATTAAGGAAACAACACATTTTGCTATTGCAACAACAAAAAAATAAAGTCCCTAAGAATACATTTAACCAAGGAGGTAAAAGACATGTACATAGAAAATTATAATACATTGAAAAATGAAATATTGAATAAAAAAAGATACAAACAAGTGAAAGCCTAGTCCATGTTCATAGATGTGAAGAATTATCATCAAAATGTCTCTACTAACCAAAGCAATCTATAAATTCAATGCAATTCCCAATCAAATATCAATGGAAAACTGCACAGATCTAGAACAAATATTCCAAAATTTATATGGAACCAAAAAGGAACACGAATAGCCTCAGCAATCTTGAAAATGAAGAATAAAGTAGGAGGTATTACACTTTCTGATGTCAAGTTATACTACAAGGCCATTGTAATCAAAACAGCTTGGTATTGGCATGAGAATGGGCATACAGATCAATTTAACAGAACAGAGAACCCAGAAATAAACCCATGCCTTTATGGTCAATTGATATTTGAAAAAGGAGGCAAGAGTATACAGTGGAGTAAAGGCAGTCTCTTTAATAAATGGTGTTGGGAAAATTGGACAGGTACATGCAAAAAAATGAAACTAGACCACCAACTTACACCATTCACAGAAATAAACTCAATATGGATACAAGACTTAAATGTAAGTCATGAAACCATAAAAGTTTTGGAAGAAAACATAGGCAGTAAACTCTCCAATATCTCATATGGCATTATTTTACTGATATATCTCCACAGGAAAATGAAATAAAAGATAAAATATACAAATGTGACTCTATCAAACTAAAAAGACACAGCAAAAAACACCACTTACAAGATAAAAAGACAACCCACACAGTGGGAGAATATATTCACTGATATGTCTGAGAAGGAGTTAATAACCAAAATTTATAAAGAACTTTTAAAATTCAACATCAGGAGGGTAAACAATCTAATTAAAAATGGGCAAAAGAACTGAATAGACACATCTCCAAAGAGGACATACAGATGGCCAATAGGCATATGAAAAAAAATGTTCAACATTGCTAATCATCAGAGAAATGCAAACTAAAACCACAATGAGATACCACCTCACACTTGTCAGAATGGCTCTCGTTAACAAATCAACACACAAGTGCTGGAGATGGTGTGGAGAAAAGGGAACCCTCCTGCACTGCTGGGTAGAAATGCAGACTTGTGCAGTGTAGAAAATAGTGTGGTGTTTCCCCAAAAAATTAAAAACGGAACTGCTTTTTGACCCAGCTATCCTACTTTTAGGAATATATCCTAAGAATACCAAAACACTAATTCAAAGGATGATATGCAGCCCCATGTTTATTGCCACATTGTTTCAATAGCCAAGATCAGGAAACAGCCCAAGTGTCCATCAGTGGACGAGTAGATAAAAAAGCACTGGTACATACAGAAAGTGGAATACTATGCAGTCATAAAAAAGAAGGAAATCTTCCCTTTCGTGATGGCATGGATGGATCTGGAGATTATTATGCTAAGTGAAATAAGCAAGGCAGAGAAAGACAAATATATAATTTTACATATATGTGGAATCTAATAATGAAATAGAGGCAGAGGCAGGGTCACGGGAACACAGGGATAGCTATCAGAGGGAAGGGGGACAAGTGGACTGGATAAGAGAATGTGAAGGAATTAGTAAAATTATATATACTTCAAACATAGATACGGATAACAGGACAGCAGATTGGAGAAGGAAGTGGGGAGGAATTCAGAAAGTGGCAAAGGGGGTGTAATGGGGGCATGTTGTTAATGAGTGAGGGTATTATATTGAGTGAGACACTTGAATCCATGTTAACAATAAATTTTAAAAATTAATTTTTTAAAGTGGCATATGTATAAGAAACTGGTGGACAAATTTACCTGCAAAGAAACCTGGAGGTATTATTAAATCTGGTACTTTATAAATAATAGAATTTCTCAAGAATGACTATATGGACATTTTATAATGAGAACCCTCTTCATTTCATGATTTATATTTAATGAATAGAGAAGATAGTATGTTTTCCATACCACATGACCAAGCTAGGTATAAGTATTCCATCACCCTTAAAAGAGCAATATCAGAGGACAAAGAAGACATAAAATTCTCAGATTTTTAATTTAAAAACCACGGTCCAGCTGTATGACAGCAATATTTTTTTAAAAAAAGACATGATCAGGCACAGAGGTTTCATCACCATCTCCAACCTCAGAACTAGCTGAAAGCCCTCAGAGTCAGGAAGGTCCAGGTGATGGTTATGCCTGCCTTTCCTCAAGCAGATCTCCAGGGAAGGAGTCCCAGAGGCCAAGGCCATGTCTTCCTGCCTAAATGGAGCTCTGGGTTAGCAGCCTGGCTAGAACTCCTTCTGCCTCTCTGGTGCGGTAGGGAATCATTGGCTGCTGGAAGCCTCGGCCACACACAGTGGGCTCACAGGGGATCTTTTTTTTTTTTTTTTTTTTTTTTTTTTTTTTTTTTTTTTTTTTTTTTTTCTGAAGCTGGAAACTGGGAGAGACAGTCAGACAGACTCCCGCATGTGCCCTACCGAGATCCACCCCGCACGCTCACAAGGGGGCGATGCTCTGCCCATCCGGGGCGTCGCTCTGTTGCAACCAGAGCCACTCTAGCGCCTGGGGCAGAGGCCAAGGAGCCATATCCAGCGCCCGGGCCATCTTTGCTCCAATGGAGCCTCGCTGCGGGAGGGGAAGAGAGAGACAGAGAGGAAGGAGAGGGGGAGGGGTGGAGAAGCAGATGGGCGCTTCTCCTGTGTGCCCTGGCCGGGAATCGAACCCGGGACTTCTGCACACCAGGCCGACACTCTACCACTGAGCCAACCAGCCAGGGCCACACAGGGGATCTTTATAGTCCCATCTGCAAGTGGCAAAGCAAAATATCAAAAGACTTTGGAAGTTACTTGAGAAATGATCTGGAGATCTGGCCAAAAAGAACAGAACCCAGAATGTTGCAAGGATGGGTATCTCAATAGATGACAACATGGGTCACATAGGTTTCTCCAGATCAACACATTACGTCAGCCCCTTAGACCTCCAGTGATTTCCTGAGGAGAAGTAAAACTCTGAGCTCATCTGGAAGTGACTAGATAAAGTTTCCTACCACCAGCAAAACAAGGGCTAAGAAAGTAAGATTAAATTAAGATTCGTTAGAAAAAGAATTATAGTTTTTACATATCACTGTGAAAATAGTACTCACAAAAACAATGACCTATCTGGGGTATTCAGTAAATTCTGTTTTTAATCTCAAATTCTTAACTCACTCGAGAATTGATCACTCTGACCCAGAGTAACCACAACAAAGGAAGATGCACACCTTTTCTGAAGCCTCTTGTGTCTCTCTTGTCCCCTACTGTCCACACTGATATATCTGTTTCCGGGCCTTTCTTTATTCACAAGCTATCCTCTTTCCCTTGTTTGTACCTTTTCAAATTACAGTTAACTCCTGAACACCATAAATTTGAATGGCGGGTTCTTTCTTTCCGCAGTTTCACATCAGGGGATTCAATAACCCAAATCTCAGATTGGAAACATTATTTTTGCATTTCCAACTGCAGATTCCCAACTACGAATTCCCAATCACAGATAGAAAATGCTGTTTTGAGCTACAGTTGGTTGAATCTGCTAATACAAAGAACTGACAGTAGAATCAAAAGTTATAGAAGGATTTTTTATTTCATGGGGTTTGCTGGCCCTAAACCTCATGTTCTTCAAGGGTCAACTGTACAATTTTTAAATGTTGAATTGTTATAGTCAATTTCTATGAAAGTTTTGGCTTCCTTCCAATTTGTTCAAGAAAATAATTAGCTGTGTATATATAATGTTCCAAATTCCTTATCTGTTTAAATTAATTTAAATTATTTAAACTAATCTATGTTTTTAATTTGGAGTATTGTGTTATTCTGAAACAGCAGAAAATTTTAAATATGTAATAGGAGATGTAAAGCCAGTAACCAGGGCTGCCACTATCAAAGCAGCCTGGCCCATGCAGGTTCGCAATGGATTCGGACAGTCGGTAAAGAAACAATGAAGCCAAAAACTGGTGGGCCATCATCTTTAATCCTAGCTTGCACCCGGCGGCAAGTAAAAACACACACTGGGCTCCAAAACCCACTCATTCAGTGCTCACAAAGCTACTGACTTATCCGAGTTTCCTAGAATCAAAGGTTTCTAGCTCACCAGCCTTATTCACCTCTGTTCCCCATCTCCTTCCTTCTCCCTGCACAAACTCTGCACAAACTGACTTCTCACTCAACACTCCGCCATATTGGCTGCTTCTCCACGTGGCCTTTCTCTGCTCTGCTCTCTAATGCTAATCTCAGGAACCAAGAGAGCAAGCTCCCGTTCTGCCCCCATTCTATAGTGTAGAAATTAAAACCTTTAATCCAATACACAAAATAGGAAAGTCTCTAATACAAAGTCACTTATCTGGGGCATGATGGGATTGTACCACCCCACATCAAAAAGGGTGGGAAAGCCCTGGCCGGTTGGCTCAGCGGTAGAGCGTCGGCCTACCGTGTGGAGGACCCGGGTTCGATTCCCGGCCAGGGCACATAGGAGAAGCGCCCATTTGCTTCTCCACCCCTCCGCCGCACTTTCCTCTCTGTCTCTCTCTTCCCCTCCCGCAGCCAAGGCTCCATTGGAGCAAAGATGGCCCGGGCACTGGGGATGGCTCTGTGGCCTCTGCCCCAGGCGCTAGAGTGGCTCTGGTCGCAATATGGTGACGCCCAGGATGGGCAGAGCATCGCCCCCCTGGTGGGCAGAGCGTCGCCCCATGGTGGGCGTGCCGGGTGGATCCCGGTCGGGCGCATGCGGGAGTCTGTCTGACTGTCTCTCCCCGTTTCCAGCTTCAGAAAAATGAAAAAAAAAAAAAAAAAAAAAAGAAAGAAAAAAAAAAGGGTGGGAAAGGCTTAGTTCTAAAACCAAGCCCCAGGCTACAAGAATTCTACTTGCCCACAGCCCTCCCCCAACACACATTAATATCACCTGGGTGACGGCCTCCATGTGGGCAGCGTCATCTTTAACAAAGTGAGCATAATACATTTTATCTGCCTAACAATCCACCCCTATGCTCACTTTACTACCCACAATCTACATCCCCGGCATCCCTGTGCAAGAAATTAGGCACATTACACAAATTACAACATGACAAATGATACAGTTTCAACAATCACAAAGGTACACTTCACCAGTCTCTGAGCACTTAGCCCAAAGCGCAAAATGTCCTCGTCCTTCTTTCTAGCCACGGGAAAAGCTTCCCGGGGCAAGGGAGTGCTTCCAGCAAAGTCACCCCCACCTCCATCAGGGTATTTCACATTGTCCAAAATCCGTAAGTCCATCCAACAAAGGAGTCAGTGCCCACTCCAGTCGTAGTCCAGGAAATCAGTCCACGCACATGGGCGTCAGCTACCCCCCTCATTCCTGCCATCCTGGCAGGTCTTACACTGTCCCAAAGAGAGGCACATGGTGTCCAGTCCTATGTCTCAAAATCGTAGACCTACCAGGGCTGTAGTAGGTGCTGCTTCCAGCTGGGCTTTCACCTTCTGGAGACTGCGGACTGCAACTCCAGCCCGATTCTCCTCATCTTCCAAAGAGGAACTGAAAACACCAGCTCCCGCTGCCGGGCTTGAGTCCCGGGCTGCTGTCGCCCTTTGCTCTGCAGACCTTGCAGCTCCGAACCCGGCCTCAGCCTCAGCCTCAGCCCTGGCCTCCTGCCGCTGCTGGCTCTCCACAATATCCAGGGCAATCTGCAACTCACGAACCTGTGAATCCTCCTCAAGCAGCTGCTCCATTTCCAGGTGAATCTCACAAACCTGATCGGCCTCCTCCTTCAGCGCTTCCTCCAGCTCCAGGGTCAGCATCGGTTTCTCCTGCATTTGCTCCAGCTCCTTCCACTGCTCGGTTTGCAGGTCCCGGGCAGCCTCTTCCACAGAGCTCTCAGTTTCCTCATGCATGGCTGTAAAAGTCAGCCAGCCTACGGTCCCCAAAAGGACAGCCATGGGGAACCATAACAGCAGCCAGTCCTCTCTACTGCTCAAAGGTGGTGGTTGCTTACCGATCTGTATCGAATCCTGCCACAGACTACACCAAATGTAAAGCCAGTAGCCAGGGCCACCATCACAGCAGCCCGGCCCATGCAGGTTCGCATTGGATTTGGACAGTCGGTAAAGAAACAACGGAGCCAAAAACTGATGGGCCATTGTTGGGCAGATAAAATATATTATGCTCACTTTGTTAAAGATGGCGCTGCCCACGAGGAGGCCGTCGCCCAGGTGAAATTAATGTGTGTCTCTGGGCAGGCAGAATCCTTGTAGCCTGGAGCTTGGTTTTAGGATTAGGCCTTTCCCACCCGTTTTGATGTGGGGTGGTACAATACAATCATGCCTTAGAGAAGTGTCTTTGTATTAGAGACTTCCCTGTTTTGTATATTGGATGAAAGGTTTGGATTTCTACACTATAAAATGGGGGCAGAACGAGAGCTTGCTATCTTGGTTCCTGGGATGATTAGCATGAGAGAGCAGAGGGAGCAGAGCAGAGAGCAGAAAGAGGCCATGTGGCCAGGAGAAGCAGCCAAGATGGCGGAGTGCTGAGTGAGAGGCCAGTTTGTGTGCAGTTTATGCAGGGAGAAGGAAGGAGATGGGGAACAGAGGTGAATAAGTCTGGTGAGCTAGAAATCTTTGATTCTAGGAAACTCGGATAAGTCAGTGGCTTTGTGAGCACTGAATGTGAGTGGGTTTTGGAGCCCAGTGTGTATTTTTACTTGCCTGCCGGGTGCAAGCTAGAATTAAAGACTATGGCCCATCAGTTTTTGGCTCCGTTGTTTCTTTACCGACTGTCCAAATCCAATGCGAACCTGCATGGGCTGGGCTGCTCTGATGGTGGCCCTGGCCCTGGCTGCTGGCTTTACAGCCATCATCTTTAATCCTAGCTTGCACCGGCGGGCAAGTAAAAACACACACTGGGCTCCAAAACCCACTCATTCAGTGCTCACAAAGCTACTGACTTATGAGTTTCCTAGAATCAAAGGTTTCTAGCTTACCAGACTTTATTCCCCTCTGTTCCTCATCTCCTTCCTTCTCCCTGCACAAACTCTGCGCAAACTGGCTTCTCACTCAACACTCTGCCATCTTGGCTGCTTCTCCTGGCCTCCTCCACGTGGCCTCTTTCTGCTCTCTGCTCTCTCATGCTAATATTAATCTCAGGAACCAAGAGAGCAAGCTCCTGTTCTGCCCCCATTCTATAGTGTAGAAATCAAAACCTTTAATCCAATATACAAAATAGGGAAGTATCTAATACAAAGTCACTTATCTGGGGCATGATGGGATTGTACCACCCTACATCAAAAAGGGTGGGAAAGGCTTAGTTCTAAAACCAAGCCCCAGGCTACAAGGATTCTGCCTGCCCACAGCCCGCCCCCAACACACATTAATATCACCTGGGCAACGGCCTCCAAGTGGGCAGCGTCATCTTTAACAAAGTGAGTATAATACATTTTATCTGCCCAACAGGAGACTATTAAAATCAGAAGAAATAATTGTAAAGGACTCATAATAGTAAGCATCAGATACTGTTTGCAATATAAGGAGGACCCAATATGTATTTGCTGGGGGTTAGTGGGGTGAGAAAACAATAAATGAATATGAGCCAAAAAGTAGAGCTTCAATTGCATACTCTTTGAGCACTATAATTCTTAAATATCACCAGAAAACTGACCACAGAAGCAGTAGTTGAGAAACATCTAATATCAAACAAAGCACACCAACTTCTAAAAAAAAATTTTCACATTATGCTATATTCACTGATTTCATTTCCTATATACTAAACAAAATTATCAACTTCTTGAAAGCAAGGTCTCTGTTTTGTTCATTGTTGTTATTATTAATCCTTACAACAATGCCTGGAACATGATAGATATTCAATAATTATTTATGAAAGAAAAAAAAATTAATGAAAGAAATTGTTGATTATTATATACATAGATATATCCAGCTGTGTCTAAAATATACAGCATCGATCAAAGCCACAAGGTAATTGTCCTTTCTCACATACTGCTATATGTTTAAGTGAGATCATTCCAGTGAGACCTGGAACTTCCTCCAATCATTAAGAGCAAACCGCACATCCATTTCAAAGTAAACAGGAAACTATGTCTTAAGCTGTTGGTGGGCTAAGGAAGTATTACCATTTAAATGGAAATTCTCCCAAATATACACAGGTTGACCAATTTGAATTGAACCTGAGTTCTGACTCAGTTCAGCCAGTGATATCACTACCTCTTTATGGTTTAAGTGTTTGTATTTGTTGCCCATTAACCTGAAGGAGGGGTGTTAAAGGTTCAGTCTGCTCCCATTAGACTGAAGAACCAATTCTCTGTATGTGCTTTGAAATTTCAGAAATCTTTTCATTCTTATTGCCTAATTTAATCCTCTCAACATTCCTACAAATTTCAGAGATACTCTTTTTTTTTATTTAATGAGTAAACTGAGGCTAAGGGACTTGTTTAAGGTCATGTGGCTTTTAAATGCCAAAATCAAGACCAAGATCCATGTAGCTCTTCTAACTCGACAGCACCCTAGCCTGCATTCTCTATGCCATCTTGCTGTTTTTTTTATAGAAAACATATGTCATTTTGAAATGTTTTACCTATAAAACTGGAAAAAGTTCTTTTGTTTTATAGGGAGGTATACTTAGCACTCTTAATTATGATTGTGAGAGTCAATACTGTAATACCAAAGAAGAAAAACTAAGTGTAACTTCGGTGTATCTGTTAAAATGTCTAGGGCATAAATATACATCTTGGGGTAACGTATTTTCCTGAGAAGAGTTTGTGGGTGCATTATCTCATTTCCTGTGGCAAAGCTTTCCTGTCCTGGCTCTCAGTGCAGACTGGGACACAGAGCCAGCCTGTAATTCCAGATGGAATCCTGGCAGGAGAGTCCTGGCTTCACTACAGCTTGCTGTCAAACACAAACCCTAAGGGAATATGCAAATGTTCCACAAATTTGCAAAAGTGAATTAAATTGTGAATAGTGTTATCTTTTTTTAACCACTCCACATTGACTTTTTATTTCGTACATAATGTTGACATGTGACCGATGCATGTAAATAATTTGAGCATAAGTTCATGAGGAAAGGAAGTAGATATTATTTGGCATTATTATTATGTAGCCTAATTCCTGGCACGCATGCAGTAGGTGCTTCAGAAGGGCATGAATTCAGTATAAATGTATATGTAGAATATTGGTTACCACAAAGAAAATATTCCGATTTCCCACCTGCCCCCACCCCTTGCCTTCTCAAAAGAGCATATTGTTTGATGATCAGTATGGTGAACATGAGAATGAAAAGATAACAAAGAGAGATAAATGTACCTGCTTAAAAAGTATATAAAGATATAAAAAATATCTGAGAAGGTTTCCAGGAAGTAAAGAAAGATAAAATAAACTGGTAAATCCCCAAGATTAATTTCAATAAAGAAAGGAGCCAAAGAAAGGCAGGGGAAAAATACTGAGAAGAAGGTAGAAGAACTTAATGGCTTTTATTTTCTAGGCGTACTTTATGGTCTATGATGCTGCACTCTCCATCTTCCATTAATCCTTTAGTAAAATCCAGTCACTTTCTAACACTGTGATGTTGAATTTGTTCAAGGGACACTCAAAGAAATTCGGTTTACTTCAAAGTGGAAAATTAATTTCCATTAATTAGTGTTTATTCTTCCATCATATGTGCCATTTACATAGACTTCTAGAGTGAGAGATTTCCTCAGAAATTATCTAATGCTCTATGTATACAGAGAGGAAACTAAAATACAGAGAAATTAATTGACCTTTACTTTATTTCATTGAATCTGAGTCATTTAAAAATAGTATATATAAATATGTATATATATAACTAAGAAATGAATCAGAATGCCATTAATTAAATTATAAAAATATTTATTATTTACAATTTTATTTTTTATTTTATATTTAATGACAGTGTTGGTGACAGTGAGAACAAAAATGGCACCAGGTGTTAGACTGGTGGGATCAAACTGGACCTTGGTACTTGAGTTATGGCTAGGAAACAATTCACAGCCAAGATTCAAAATGTAAGAGAAAGTTAATGATTTAGAAAGTTACAGAGGTAGAAGAAATGGGTTTTCGGAAACAGGTTACAAAGGCAAAAGAAGGGGAGCTTAGGAGAAGTAGAAAAACATGCCTAGGGTGAGAGGGAGACAGAGGGAGAGAATTCTGTGTCCACTGTCCTACTGGCTTTTAAAGGTAGAAATTTTAGTGGATGTCCAAGGGAAGATCTCTATACAATATTTATTAAGTTCCCCAGGTGTCTCCTTTCAGGGTCACAGATTCCACTGATTGGTCAGTACTAGGGAGAGGTTGGGGTGGGGGTGGGGTTGGTGATTCCTAATCAGTGTAGCTGGTCTAGAGGTCAGCCATGGAGTTGCTTCTCTGGTTTTGCTGCTTTTCTGGGCCTGAAGCTGAAACACAACTGTAGCCCGGCCTATCGTCCTTGTTTTGGTGATCTATACTGGGCCCATCATCCTTGCCCTGCTCATAGACTGCCTGCCACAAAAGAACACTTTTAGAAAAACATGTTAAATGATATCATGAAGATATAATTAGCCAAATTCAAAATGTGAGAAACTCTATTACAAACAATAAACCTGTTTATTTTATTTAACAAACAAATAAAGTATAGAAAAAGGGATGACCTATTATAGAGTAAAAGAAATGAGGCATATTAGCCAAAAGCATTGTATGAATGTATGAATCTTGTTTGAAACTTGATACCAAAAAACTAATTGTAAAAATTATTTTTTTAGGTAACTAGAGGAAACTGAACATTAGCAAGGTATTAGTAATGTTTTGATTTTTTTGCTCTGTGGCTTTTTTTATTACATTATTATGGTAACGTTGGTGTAGGGCCAGGAGTTGCGGCCGTCACGGCCATTCAGGTGCAGGTTCGCATTAGATTCGGATAGACAGTAATGAAATTGTGGAACCAAAAACTGGTGGGTCATTTCTTTTATTCTAGCCTTGCATTGGCAGGCAAGTAAATACACACAGCATGAAAACACTTCCCTTTCTTTTCAGGGTTCCCAAAATCACTGACTTTCTCCTAGTTTTTCTAGAATCAAAGGCCCTACTAGCTCAGTCACCTCTGGTTCCCATCTTCTTCTCTCTGCACAAACTGGCTTCTCCTTCAGCACCCCGCCATCTTGGCTGCTTCTCTTCTGCAAAAACGTGGCCTCTTCTTAAAACTTTTTGGAACGACAACCCTTCTTCCACCACACATTAGCGTAGCAAAGCCCCTTCCCAAGCAGGAAGGTAATTAGCCTTTTCACCTGGCAGTGGCCATTTTTAACAATGAAAGTGAGCAAAATAAAATAACACAAATTTTACAAACTTATTTGCCCAACAGTTAGTTAATAAAATTATAAAGATTTCAGGTGTACAACTCTATAATACATCATCTGTATATTGTATTGTGTTCACCATTCCAAGTCAAGTCTCCTGTTATCCCTTTAACCTCTTTTGCTCTCCAACCCCTTTTCCCTCTGATAATCACCCTACTGTTATCTGTGTCTATGAGTTTGTTTGTTGCTTAATCGCTTCACCTTTTCCACCAATGCTCCCCACATCCCTTCTCTGACAGCTGTAAGTCTATTCTCTGTATTAGTTTTTATTAAAGAATTATTAATAATAGTGAGTGAAATAGTACTATAGTGGCTATGAGTTTTCTTTAATTTCTTTTATGTTAATGATACACAATTAAGAATTTAATAATGAAGTGATATCTGGCATTCATTTTGAATATTCTACTGGAAGAAAAAAATATATATATACATATACATATATATATGATCAGGGATAGATTTAACAAAAATCACAAGAAGTTAGTAACTTTGGAAGACAGGTAATAAATACATTTGTGTGCTTTATATTATTCTGTCTACTAAATATGATCTAAAGTTTCTATAAAAGTGTTTTTAAATACATTTAGATTTATTTAGACTTGGGTTTTATTATATAATATAGATTAAAATATATAATAAATATTTTTAAATGTGTTAAATTGTTTTTAAAATAATTCAGAGCCGAATATTTCTGAGTCACTTATTTTTTTAACAAATTATTTTAGAATAGTTTTAGATTTATAGTTTCAACATAACCCATACCCAGTTTCTCCTTTAACATCTTAAATTAGCAGGTATATTTATCACAATGAATGAACTAATATTGCTAAATTATAAACTAAAGTCTATAGTTCAAATGTCCTTAGTTTTTGCCTAATTTATTTTCTATATTCCAGAATATCATGCACTATAGTACAATACATTTAGTTGTCATTTCTCCTTGGACTCCTCTTGAATGTGGCAATTTCTCAAACTTCTCTTATTGTTGATAACAGACATTTTGTGTAAGTACTGGTGAGGTATTTAGTACAATGTCACTCCATTAGGATTTGCTTTATGTTTCTCTCATAAACTGATATTATGGGTTCTATAGAACGCATATCTGTAAGGTATTCACAGAAGATAATATATCAACGGTATATACTATCAAGATGACTTATTCACTGTTGATGTTGACCTTGAACACCTAGCTGAAGTCATGTGTGTCAAGTTTCTCCACTGTAAAATTACCCTTTCCATACTGTAATATTGGAAGAAAGTCACTATGCACACCACATGCCTAAATTATGCTTCACTTCTTGAAGATGGAGTATTTATATAAACTATTTGAAATTCTTTTGCACGGGAAATTTGTCTCTTCCTTCTTATTTATTTATCCAATAATTTATTTATAACAGTATAAACTCATGGGTATTAATTTTATACTTTGGGTTATAATCCAATTCTATTCTTAGTTTGTTGTTCAAATTGATTAGTTTTTGCCACTGGGAGCTCTTCAGTTGGCTCCAGTGTCTCTTTGACTGAAATCCATCATTGGGGGGGATGGGGGGGTGAGGTTAGTACTTCCTTATATTCTGGCACTACAAGATCCTCCAAGATCATCTTATATATTTCCTGCCACAGCTGATTTATTTTTTAACATAGAGTCATCAATAGCCACATTTTCCCACATACTTTTGTCCTATGCATTATTCAGAACATCAGTGGAGAACATTTCTTATAAAAATGTTGCACTGCTGTGTCAAGACTTTCTTCCAAAATGCTTACACCCATTCTCTATAGTTCTTTCAGCAAAATGTCAAAAAATAAACAGAAGGATATATATATATATATATATATATATATATATATATATATATATGGAGAGAGAGAGAGAGAAAATAATTGCAAATAAAACTGACTTTTCTCATGTCCTATTATTGACAACTATTTTATATCTGCCAGGAGGCAGATAGTAATTCTAGGATCTTTTAGTGAAGTTCTGCTCGTGACAAATTTCTCCATTTTTAATTATATAGGAACTGGCTTATTGTGTTTTATTTTGAAGAGATTTTTACTAGATATAGGCTCATAGGTAAGCAATTATTTATTTTTCCCTCTGATGTCTCAGTCCAAATACAATGGATGTCTTGATCCCATAACTGAATTAGAATTGTTGGTAGAGGGCAATTTCCTCCCTTTCATCTAGCTCCAGTCACTCAGCACTGGAAATTTTTTTTTTTAATTTACTATCTTTTTGCTGTCAAAATTTCAGTTAAGAAGTCACCTGTTGGCCCTGGCCAGTTGGCTCACTGGATGGAGTGTCAACCCCAGGATCCCCGGTTTGATCACTGGTCAGGCACACAATGGAAGCAATCATCTGCTTCTCTACCCCTTCTTATCCCCCTTTATCTCTCTCTCTCTCTCTCTCTCACTTTTGTTGCCAATGGCTTGATTGGTTCAAGCATCAGCCTCAGATGCTGAGGATAGTTTGGTTACTTGAGCATCGGCCCCAGATGTTGGTTGCCAGATGGATATCAGCCCTGGTATATGCAGGAGTCTGTCTATCTCCCTTCCTCTCTTACTTAAGAAACAGAAAAGTCATCCATCTACTTTAAGGCATTGCTTTTAAGATAATATGCCTCTCTGTCAGCTTTTACATTTTTCTCTTTGGTTTTCAAGGGTTTTGCTATAATATGTCTAATTGGTATCATGTGTCAAACTTAGAAAATTCTTAGTTCACTGTTATGCAATAGTGAGTCTAACCCATTCTCTTCACTTTGTCTGCTACTTTAATTATATTAGATATTTAAATCGTATCTTACACTTTTCTCTCTATTTTACATTTTTTAAGTCTTTCTAACCTTAAATCAGTCTATTTCTTTTTTATTATAATCCAGGTCATACTATTTTTTTTCAATGGTGTCTAATTTGCATGAAATTCATTCACTGAGTTATTTTTTTCTTTACTATTGTGTTTCTCTGTTCTAGAATTTTCATCTGTTATTTCTTGTTCCTACTTTCTGCAAAATTTTAATCATGTTTTGAATTCATTGGACATATTAATCATAGCTATTTTTAAGTTGTATCTGATAACAAAGAATCATCTGAATTCCCTCTGAGTCACTTTTCACTTTTATTGTTTTTTCTTGGTTTAAATATTTTTTTTTGTTTTTTGTTTTTATCTTTTTAGTTATTTGTGTGTATGTGTGTGTGTCAGAGATTGTATTTGAAAAATTATAAAGATAATTTTGGGCCCTGAATTACATATATCATGCCTGAGATGATTTAATTTTTATTTTTGACAGGAAGCTAGACTTGGAAAACATAGAAATTTTAGAAAATCTTAATCAAATTAGGTACTGAGATGGCTTGCAATTTAATTTAAATTTCTTGAGAGATAGTATTTTAATAGCTTACTCTTAAAGAGAAGCTATTTGGGAATCCAACCAAAAGTTTGTTCAGGTACCCCCTCCCATCAATGCCTTTCTTCATCAGGCTCTGGTTTCCATTTTTGCCCTTCAACTTTTTTTTTTTCATGGCACAAACACACACTAATTACTAAGGTCAGTGCCCCTGACTAAATACAACCATTTTCATCTCATGGCACAAATAAAGGTCAAGGCCCCTTTTTCTTTAGTAATTAGTTTATGAGTGCGTGAGAAACAAAGGTTGAAAATCACTGCTATAGATGATGAAACCTGTTGGGAGACTTTCTCAGCTACTTATTTGATAAATTACATTCAGAATCAGCAGATTTTTCTGGATAAAAGCAGCCTAAATTTGGGTTCACATTTCTATAGTCTATCCTCTCTAGATATTAACCTCACAGTTCCTTACTGCTTTGTTAACTTTGTAAGTCTTAAAATAATATTTTCTCAACCTTATCTAGTTGTTCTAAGTGGGAAAACTACCTATCCTATAATGGCCAAGAGTAAAATATTTTACTTTTTTAAAGTCAAATTATACTACTTGTACCCTCGTTAAATAATATTATAAATAAATGATTTCAAATACTATATTATTAAAATATCACTATCAATTTGTAGCCTCAGTATATAGATAAACTATAATGACTAAGGATAACAGAAAAATATAAATTTATAAACTTTAATCATGAAAAGTGATTTATCCGAAGTTAAGGGAGGATGGGGAGTAAAGGTAATTATATCACGAAAAACATCTTAGTACACAGTTTGAAGTTAAGAGATATAGGTTCAGGAACTTGAGTTTCATGTATATTATTTAATGTTTAAATGTAATATAAGATTTTTAAATAATTGAAGAATTGAAAATAATTACAAATAAAACTGACAAATTGAAGGGAGAGCTTTTATTTTAAACATCTTTTCTAGCAAGAATTTATGATTATTGATTAAAATATAGAAATAGATGAATAATTTATTTGAAGTTATGGAGATAACTCCTATATAGTTAAATATAGCAACAATTAAGAGTTTATTTTGCAGTAGTGAGACTTGGTTGTGAGATAAGTAACCCTGCTTGATTTTGTTTACAGTCCTACAATAAAATGTTACATAAAGGGATTATTCATTGATTATACAGAGAACAGCAAATAAAGCCCATTATAAAATAAAAGAAAATACTTAAATATAAATGTATATTTTAATACAACTTCTTTAACAAAAAAATATTTTCTACAACAGAGTTAATTTATTCACTTTGTGAAAGTATATCTTATTACTAGGCCAAGATAATAAATTATATATTACCAAACTATAAATTCTAACTATAATGGAATTGACCAAATGGTGAGTAAACTTATTCTCTAAAGGAAATCAAATAGGAGACAAATCATATCTTTCAAGTCATAGAGAAACCAATTTGAAGCTGATATCACTCCACAGTATCTGAGTAAAATTAATACAAGTGATGAAGGTGAAATGCTTTCTTTCTAAACATGAGCCCTGTGTTGGATATTTATTCAAACCACTTGGAATTTTCCCCAGCAAAGAAAAATAATAAATATGTTTTCAAAAGTGAAAACATTTTTTTCAATGACTCCAAACTTTTGATTTAGTTGGCCTCCTTCCCTGGGAATATATGTAATCTTCCAGGAGACTTAACTATGTGAACAGAGCAAACAGAGACCTTCCTACCCCTCCGCAGTTCACAGTCTGTATATAGTGCACCAGCAACTGGAGAGAAGAGCATCTTGTACAAACTTCATGGAACAGAAGCTAATCTGTGAGCAACAAGTTTGCATGTTAAGACCATGAGTTCATTTTTTAAATTTTTTGTTACAACTTAGTGTTTATGTTAAATAAATATCCTATCTGAATCTTATCTAACATAGTTTCCAAATTTTACATTTTTCTTATTGGTTTTACACATTGACTATTACTGAGAAGTAGAGGCAGTCTCCAGGTAACCAACAAAGATAGATTATGTAAGTTTGAAAATGTTTAATTATTTATATAAATAAATACAGAAAGAAAATTTTAAAAAATACTATGTTAAAACAAGCATCTAAGTTGCATTTAATAGGTAAATGTACCTGTTCCAAATTACATACAAATTCAACTTAAAAACAGACCTACAGAACCTGTCTTGTTCATAACCCAGGGACTGCCTGTACTTCTGGCATTGATTTGTGGAAAGTTAAATAATTTCCATACCCAGTTGTTATTTTCAGCTGAATATTTAGCATATGCCTAAATCATTTATGTGTGTGCTCATATGTGTAGACTCCTTATGCATTTTCTTATCAATTCTCCTCAGATGCCTTTCTTTTAAGAATCCTTTTTTTTTTCTAATGTTGTCAAACTCTTCCAAAGCATTTGTGTTGCTGATAGGGTTACAGACATTATTAATACCCAGAATACCTCTAGAGACTTGAAAATATTTTAACACTGAGATCTCTTATGTTCTATCTTTCTACTCTCTGAAGTTATGCCAGAGAGACTATGCCTGGAACAGGCATGGTATACCTGCATGGCCATAGCCAAGAATTTTCTCCATACACTCGACTGTTCAGAACAAGTTCTATATAAAAATTCTGATTGGTTATAATACTGGACTGGGGGAAAATGTTCAAACCCAAGTAAGGCATTTGGTTTTACTGTGATCTATTTCTGTAGCCAGCAGACCCTAACCCTGGCCAACTTGTTGGTCATAAGTGGAGTCTTGGCAAGAGAAGTGGCTGAATCATTGTAAATACATTTTCACTGTCAGCAAAATCTCAAAACACATGTCCCACAGATGGTGGGCCAGTGCCACTTTCACATACGAAATAGAATACATTTAAAGTCATAGCTTTTGATTACAAAGACCTGGACCCTGTAAAGCTCAGAATTCAGTTTTCTACCATACAGATCAACTAGTGCCAGTTACCATGCAAGCACAGTTGCCAGTTGGGAAAATAGATTTTGTAGCCTTTCATAATGCCACTACAAAATGGCTTGCAAAATAATCAAGTGAAAATTTCTATTGTCTGAATCTTTTTCATATCAGCTTCTTCATATTTTCATTCTAGAAGTTTAATAATAAGCAGTTTATGAATATTATAAAAAATATTCCATTTCAAATTATCTAAATACCAAAATTGGGAGCTGAATTAAAGAAATTGATGAACTATTACTAGCATCTCTGAAATTTCCTACTCTCTGAAAATAAAACAATTTTTTTTAGCAAGAGACAGAGAGAGAGAGGGACAAACGGATAGACAGACAGGAAGGGAGAGAGATGAAAAGCATAAAATCATAGTTGTGGCACCTTAGTTGTTCATTGATTGCTTTCTCATGCATGCCTTGACCATGGGGCTCCAGCAGAGCCAGTGACCCCTTGCTCAAGCCAGTAACCTTGGGTTCAAGCTAGCGACCTAAGCCAGCAACCATAGGGTTATGTCTATGATCCCATGCTCAAGGCAGCCACCTGGCACTCAAGCTGGAGACCTCAGGGTTTCAAACCTGGGTCCTCAGCATCCCAGGCCAACACTGTATCTACTACACCACCACCTGATCAGGCTAAAACAATTTCCTTACTTAAATAATGAGTCTTATCCCTGGCTGGTTCTGTGAATAAAGTGTCCTCCCAGAGCACTGAGGTCATGGGTTCAGTCCCAGATCAGGACACATATAAGAAGCAATCAAGGAGTACACAGCTAAATGGAACAACTGAGTGAAACAATGAGTTGATGCTTCTCTCTTTCTCTCTCTCTTTCTGAAATGAATAAATAAATTTTAAAAATTGGTCTACAATTTTATATTTTGATGCCCAACTTACCAGTTATAGTATACTTTAATTATCTTGAAATCAGATAAAAAATGCCTTAACATCTTAAGTAGTTAAAATCAAAATTAATACAGTTGGACAGCTGTCAGAGGGAAGGAAGGGTGGGGGACTGGATGAAAGAAGGTGAAGGGATTAGCCAAAAAACACATATACATAAACATAGATACAGACAACAAGGGGGCAATAGCCAGAAAGAAATGGAGCCATTGAAGGAGAGGAAGGAGGGGAAACAGGGGCAGAAAGAGACTATTGCTTATAATTAACTCTGATCAGAGTGATAATTAACAAAAAGCTGCTCTGTGTAGATAGTGTTATATTGAGTTGTACACTTGAAATCTGTCTGGTTTTATGAACCAATGTCATCCCAATAAATTCAAATTTTAAAAATAACATAATAAAAAAAGAAAAATGAGCAGAAATGGTTGTCAGTTGGATGAGTGATTTCGTTACCCACAAACTCAGAAAAAAAAATTCTAATTATCCAGAACTTGCCACATTTATACACATTTATACAAAATGTTGTAGTTTTCATTCTGTCTTCAAAACAATTTA
Organism: Saccopteryx leptura; assembly: GCF_036850995.1. Lineage (NCBI taxonomy): Eukaryota > Metazoa > Chordata > Mammalia > Chiroptera > Emballonuridae > Saccopteryx > Saccopteryx leptura. Next base: position 350,677,651 of record NC_089503.1, read on the forward strand.
CCATTTTAACAATTATCAGTGTTAGCGTAGTACATAAAGTATATTGCAAAAGTGTTCTATACAGATCAAAAAAAGGAGGAAGATATTTTTTGGATAGATAATAAACAAAAGTTTTTAATTGGAAAACTTCTATTAAAAGGTTTATTTTTTAAATAATGAAATATATCTAAATTAAAAACAATAAAGTTTTTATCAAAATTAGGCTGAAAGTATGAAAGAATAAATTTGACATTCATAGACATGCATAAATTACACTTAACATGCATAAATATTTTTGCTAAACTTCAACAAAAGTCATATAACTGATGTTTTTCCTCTTTTGTCACTCAACATTAATTTAAACCATTCAATAGTCATTTTCTGTAAGCAGTTGAACAAATTTAATAGCAAGTCAGCACAGTTATATGATAGAATTTTAAAAGAGATTAAATATCATCCTTCTGCATGAGAAATTTATGAATAAGTCTGCATAAACAAGTGAGCAAAGAGAAAGAAAGAGTTCAGGGAACATTGGTAATCTGGGAACTCTTAGCTCTGACAAGACCAGTTTGGTTAGCAGTAGACATATTTTATGCTGACACTAGAATTTCCTAGATATATGTGGTTATTGCTTAGTCAATACACAGATGTAAAATTAAAACTGATGAATTTGAGATAATTGTTCTAAGAAATAATACAAAGAAATATTCTAAATTGTTTTTCAACTGTTCAGGAACCAGAAGCTTAAAAAAATTGATAGTTATTCGGGAGAAACTACTCAGTAACAGGTGAAAAAATATAGGGTTTAGCAAAATTTTGCCATGGGCCAGCTAATACATACCTATAAAGTGACACTATAACATCATTTGTGTGTTGCGGTGAACTATTATGCAGTCATTAAAATTAGACTCTCAAAGAACATTTAAGGACAAGAAAAGTCTCATGATACAATGTTAATTTAAAAATCAAAATACATCACTATATTTTGTATGGTCCCAATTTTAATATAACAGTGAAAATGCATTATTCTTTTTTGACTGCTCAATATCCTGCCAATATGTAGAGAATTTTCTGCCTTTTAAATCCTGATAGGAAGCAACACTGGTGTTCAAAATCTACGACCCAATACTCTTTTCCCCACATTCCTTTGCAGTTAAGGAGTAGATATGTCAACGGTTCTGTGCAACTGTCACAGACTTTGGCTCAAAAGCTATAGTCCCGAGAGGTAAGAGACAGAGTATTTTGTCTGATAGTACCAGGAAGAGTTCCTTTTGGGCTATTTGCCCTGCCTGCTTCGTAAGTCGGACTCTCCCAGACTCCCAACAATTCTTCCAGCTACCCAACATTCACTTCATGTGTTCCTCCCCCCTTCACTAAGGCAGATCATCTTCTATCACTTATAATTAAGAACTCTGACTCAGAGCAACACTTAACAAAAAGTTGAGCATATGTTATCTGCAAGGTTTATAGGTCGGTTTTGCTTTCCTCTTCATACTCAACTTTATTACTCATATAAATATATGTTATTTTATAATAAGAGAAGGGAACATTATTTTTTAAATCAGAGCTTTCTTTGGTGTATAATTAGCTAATGTGATGAAATGTGTTTTATGGAGCCAGTGGTGTGGTGGAGCTGGCTGGTGTGAGACCGCAGCAGTCAGTTGTGCGTCTCTCTTCCCACTCCCCAATCGCTGAGGTCACATTAGTAGTTTGAAATCAGCCTTGGGGAGTATTTACACGAAGGAAGTTGGTATTGCTTTCATTTCCCTAGAAAGAAAGGTTTTTTATTTGTTTGTTTTGTGTCTTTCTTTTTTAATCCTGGTCTTCCCCAACCCATCCCCAGAGTCAGTTGCTACACTTCTACTGGCACACTGTTGTATGTAGCCTTCGCTAAGTACATTACATTCTACATCTACCAAAAATTCTTTAAAGTTTATTGTGTTGTTCTTTGCTAGAATTTTGTGCTGTAGGAGCTTAACAGCTTTCATCATCAAGTAGTGATTCCTTAATCACTTAGGATGTTTCAGCTATGGATACTTCTGATTAAAGTGACTCAATTTCTTACTACACAAAGTACGGTACATAAAACAACGGTATTAGAATCATCCAAACACTTAGAGAAATGCAGTTTCAAGCCCTACTCTGGAACTACTAAATTCAAATCATCACCTTAAGCAAGGTCACCAAGTGACTCATATTTACATTAAAGTTTAAGAAACAGTAAATAATAAACAATTTTGGTTTATTTTTCTCACATAGCCAGAAGTCTGGTGGAAGATATTATTTTTTCCAGCCCTATTGAGATATAACTGACATAACATTTTATAAGTTTAAGGTATACAGTGGGATGATTTAATATATGCATATGTTGTGAAATGATTACCACAACAGGATTAGTCAATCCATCTATCACCTTACATAATGGTGAGAACATTTAAGATCTACTCTCTTAGCAACTTTCAAGTATAATACACCATTGTAAACTATAGTCACCTACTCTGTACATAGATCCTCAGAAAATATTTATCTTGTAATGGGAAATTTGTCCCCTTTGACCAAAAATCTCCCTACTTCCTTCGCAGTTCAGCTCTGAACAGTCATCATTCTATTCTGTTTCTCTGAGTTCAGCTTTTCTAGATTCCACATGTGATTGAGCTCAGTATGTATATATATACATCTGTCTTATTTCACTTATCATAATGCCCTCAAAGTTCAGCCATGTGTCAGAAATGGCAGGATTTTCTTATTTTTTATGGCTGAATAATGTTCCATTACATATGTAGTCATTATCCACTCATTCATTGATGGACACTTAGGTTGTTTCCAACCCTTGGTAATTGTGAATAATTATGTAATAAATGTGGGGGTGCAGATATCTATTCCAGATACAACTTCATTCCCTTTAGAGATATGCCAAGAATTGAGATTGAGAAATCTCCATACTGTTTTTCATAACAACCGAACTAATTTACATTTTCACCAACAGTGCACAAACATTCCCTCTTCTCTACATCCTCACCAATACTTACTACTTCTTGTCTTCTGGAAGATAGCCATTCTAACACGTATGAGGTGATATCTCATTGTGATTTTGGTTTGCATATCCCTGATGATTAGTGATATTGAGCATCAATTCATGTACCTGTTGGCCATTTGTATGTTTTTTGGGGAAAATGGCTGTTTAGTTCTTCTGCCCACCTATAATAAAATTTCTTGTCCTTTGTTATTGAGTTGTATGAATCCCTTATATTTTTAGATATTAATTTATTATTGTGAGTTTGCAAATATATTCTCCAGTTTCATAATTTGGCTTTTTAGTTTAATGTAGTTCTACTTGTTTATGTTTGCTTTTCTTGCTTTGTCCTTTTAGTTCCATATCCAAAAAATTGTTACCAAAACCAATTTTTATATGAAAAGAGGGGAGATAATAAGTCAGACTTCTGCATGCACCCCAATGTAAATCTATCCAGCAACCCCCCTCTTAAGCCAATGCTTGAGTATCAAGCTATTTTTAGCACCTAAAGTCCATGTGTTCAGACCAACAAAGCCAATCTCAGCATCTGGAGCCATGCTCAAACCAATTGAGCCACTGACTGTGGGAAGGGAAGGGAAAGAAAAGGATGGGAAAGAAGCAGATGGTTGCTTCTCCAGTATGCCTTGATCGGGAATCAAACCAGGGCCATCCATATGTTGACCTGACCCTCTATCCACTGAGCCACTGATCAGGGGCCAAAACTATTTCTTAAGCATTTTTAACTTATGTTTTCTACTAGGAATGTTATAGTTTCAGATTTTATATTTAATACTAAAGTCCGTTTTGATCTAATTTTTGTGAGTGGTATAAGATAGGGGTCCAATTTCATCCTTTTACTAATGGATATCCAATTTACTCATCATCATTTATTAAAGAGACTATCATTTCCCCATTTATTATTCTTGGATCCCTCACAAAACACTATTTGATGGTAGAGATTTTAGTTTATAACTGGAATCTTAGTTCTATTTCATTTGTTATGTGTCTCTTTTTATGCCAGTACCATACCAGATTGATTATCACCATTTTATACTATAGCTTGAAATGAGGAAGTGTGATGTCCCCTGCTTTGTTTTTGTTCTCTCTACTTTATTCAGGGATTTTTGTGGTTCCATATAAATGTTATTATTTTGTTATTATTTTTTAAGAGAGGGGAAGGGATATAGTGGGACAGACTCTCACATATGCCCCAACCAGGATCCACCAGGCAACCCCAGTCTGGAGCCAATGCTCGAATCAATTAAGCTATTCTCAGCAGCTGAGGCCCATACATGGGGGCCAACCAAGCTATTCTCAGCACCCGAGGCCAATGTTTAGACCAATTGAGCCACTGGCTGCAGGAGGGGGATAGGGTGAGAAGGGAGAGAGGAAGAGGGAGAAAAGGAGACAGTCACATCTCCTGTGTGCCCTGGCTGGGAATCGAACCTGGGATGTCCATATGTCAGGCCAATGCTCTATACACTGAGAAAACTGGGCAGGACTTCATATAAATTTTAGAATTATTTTTCTGCAAAGGCTGTCTCTCACTGCCATAGGTGTATATAGGGAGCTATTTATATGGTAGAAGTATATATGCATGAGGCATGCATTGCCACTTACAAGCAATTCTTTAATCTATCAAGAAGATAAGCAATACTACATGTATATACTTCAAACAACAGAATTGAAAAAAAATATAGAAAATATAAAAGAACTAAAAAGAGAAATAGACAAATTCACAATTATAGTCTGAGACTTCAACACCCCTCTCAACAGCTAATAGGACACTAGACAGAAAATCAGCGAGGATATAGAAGAACTGAACAACACTATTTACCACCAGAATCTATTTGATACGTGTAGAACACTCCATACAACAGCATTTTATTCAAGTTCACACAATACAGTGACCATATCCTGGGGTTCAACAAATGTAAAATAACTGGAATTAAACAGAATGTGTTCTGCAGCCTCAATAGAATCAAACTAGAAATCAGTAGCAGAAAGATTTCCAAACACTTGGAAACTAAAATATATAATTCTAACAACCCATGTACCAAAGAGGAAGTCTCCAGGGAAATTTAAAAATTACATTGAATTGAGTTAAAAGGAAAATACAACATATCAAAATTTGTGAGAGACAGCTAAAGTCGTGCTGAGAAGAAAATATATAGTACTTATTGCTTACATAAGAAAAGAGAAAATATCACAAATTAATACTCTAACTCCCACCTCAAAACCTAGGGGAAAAAAATGTAAGTAGCAAGAAATAATAAAAGCAGATAACACTGAAATTTAAAAAAAATAAAGTCAATAAACAAAGACATGATTCTCATAAGGGCACACTATGAGCAACTCTACACACAAAAATAAAATGCACTAACTCTTCAAAAAAAAGCTAATATAAAATAGATAACTGGATAGTCTCAAAACAGTTACAGTAATTGAATTCATTATTTTTAAATTGCCAGATGATTAAATATTCAGGGCCAGATGGTTTTACTAAAGAATTTGACCAAATGTTTAGAGATTTAACAATTCTAAACATCTCTTCAGATAATAGAAGGGAACACTTACTTTATAAACTAGTATTTCCCTGGTACTGAAACCAGACAAAAAAACAAAAACAAAAACAAAAAGAACTCTAACCCAATGTCACTCATGAATATAGAAGCAAAAATCCTTAACAGAATGTTAAGGGTTAATAGAAAGACTTTAGCAATATATAGAGAATTACACATGATAACCAAGGTGTGTAATTTACTTGAGAAAGTTAATTCAATATTTAAAAATAAATACAACAGGCTAACAGTGAAAAAAATCACATGATTATAGCAATTGATTCAGAAATATAGTTGATAAAATTTAATAATCTTTAATGATCAAAACTCTAAAGTGCCTCAGCTTGATGAAGAACATCTATAAAAAATGTACAGTTAACATTATACTTAAAGATAAAAGACTGAGTATTTTCCACCTAAGATTGAGAATAATGCAAGGATGTCTTGCTCCCACAACTCACATAGTGCTGGAAGTTTAGACTGTGCAGTTAGACAATAAAATAATATAAAAGGCACAGAGACCAGTGGCAAAATAAAATTCCCCTTATTTGTAGATAAAGTGATTTTCTTCATATTAAATCACAAGAAATCTACCAAAAACACCTAAAATTAATAAAATGAATTCAGAAGTTTGTAAGCTACAAGGTAAAAATAAAAAGTTTATTGTATTTCTGTGTACTAGCAATGTACACTAAAGTTAAATATATATAATACAATATAAATTGCTAAAAATGAAGTATTTAGGTATAAATTTACAAGATGTTTAGAAGACTTGTATGTTAAAAGACACAAAGATGAAAGAAATCAAAGTTCTAAATAAGTACAGAGTTATATTGTGTTCATGGACTGGAAGATAGGTTATGATAAAGATCTTCGTTCTCTTCTAATTGACACAAGGGTTTAACATAAGTTTTATCAGAACAACAGCAAGATATATTGTTGATATAAGAAACATAATTCTCAAGTTTCTATGGAAAGAAATTAGAATAGCTAAAACTATTTGGAAAGAGAAGAATAAAGTGGGAGAAATCAATCTACCTGATTTTTTTTTATTTTAATGGGGTGACATTGATAAATCAGGGTACATATGTTCAGAGAAAACATCTCTAGGTTATTTTGACATTTGATTATGCTGCATTCCCATCACCCAAAGTCCAACTGTCTTCTGTCACCTTCTAACTGGTTTTCTTTGTGCCCCTCACTTCCCCCAACCCCCTCCCTCTCCTCCCCCCCACCCCGTAACCCCCACACTCTTGTCCATGTCTCTGAGTCTCATTTTTATGTCACACCTATATATGGAATCATATAGTTCTTAGTTTTTTCTGATTTACTTATTTCGCTCAGTATAATGTTATCAAGTTCCATCCATGTTGTTGTAAATGATCTGATGTTATCATTTCTTATGGCTGAGTAGTATTCCATAGTATATATGTACCAAAACTTTTTAATCCACTCATCCACTGATGGACACTTGGGCTGTTTCCAGATCTTCGCTATTGTGAACAATGCTGCCATAAACATGGGGGTGCACTTCTTCTTCTCAAACAGTGCTATGGTGTTCTTGGGGTATATTCCTAAAAGTGGTATAGCTGGGTCAAAAGGCAGTTCGATTTTTAATTTTCTGAGGAATTTCTGTACTGTTTTCCACAGAGGCTGCACCAGTCTGCATTCTCACCAGCAGTGCAGGAGGGTTCCCTTTTCTCCACATCCTCGCCAGCACTTATTCTGTGTTGTTTTGTTGATGAGCGCCATTCTGACTGGTGTGAGATGATATCTCATTGTGGTTTTAATTTGCATTTCTCTAATGATTAGTGATGTTGAGCATTTTTTTATATGCCTATTGGCCATCTGTATGTCCTCTTTGGAGAAATGTCTATTCATTTCTTTCGCCCATTTTTTTGGTTGGATTGTCTTCCTGGTATTGAGTTTTACAAGTTCTGTATAAATTTTGGTTATTAACCCCTTATCAGACGTATTGTCAAATATATTCTCCCATTGTGTATAGTTTGTCTTTTTATTCTGTTTTTGTTGTCTTTAGCTGTGCAGAAGCTTTTTAGTTTGATATAGTCCCACTTGTTTATCCTGTTTTTTATTTCACTTGCCCATGGAGATAAATCGGCAAATATAATTATATATTGCTGCGAGAGATGTCAGAGAGCTTACTGCCTATTCTATCTGATTTTAAGATTTATTATGTAGCTGCTATCATGAAAACTGTGTGGTACTGGCAGGGGGATAGACATGTAAAACAAGGGCCTACATTAGAGAATGCAGAAATAGAGTTACACAAGTATGCCTCCCTCAGTGGAGGAAGGATAGCCTTTTCAATGAATAAAGCTGGAGCAACCGGATGTTCATAAACACGAAAGTGAGCCTGAACCTGAGTGTCACACCTAAAGCAAATTTTAGCTCAAAATGGATCATGGACTTAAACGCAAAACAATAAAACCTATATTAAAAAAATCTTTGAGGTATAAGATTAGACAAATAGTTTTAGACTTAATACTTCATAAAATATTTTTTGATAAATTGGACTTTATCAAAACTAAATACTTTTGCTCTGCAAAAAGCCTTAGTAAGAGTATGGAAATGCAAGCGAAAGACAAAGAGAAAATATTTGCAAACCACATATGCAACAAAGGGAAAATATCTAGGTTATATAAACGAGCTCTCAAGACTTAACAGTTAAAAATAAACTAGAACTCTAATTAGAAATGGGCTAAAGACATTTCACTGAAGATAAAATACAGATGGCAAATATGCACATGAAAAGAAATTCAATGTCATTAGCCATAAAGGAAATGCAAAATAAAATTACATTGAGATATTATTACACATCTATCAAAATTGCTAAAATAAAAAATAATGACACCAAATATTGGCAAAGATGTAAAGAAACTAGATCACTCATATATTGCTGGTGGGAATGTAAAATGGTACCGCTAGTCTGGAAAACAGTTTGGATTTTTAAAAACATTGAACATGAAACAACACGAAAGAACAATCAACTGATACATATAACAATCTGTATGAATTTCCAGGAATTATACTAAGTAAAAAAAGCCAATCTTAACAGGTTACATACTGTATGATTCTGTTTATATGATATCTTGAAATGTCAAAATCACAGAAATGGAGAAAAGATTAGTGGTTGTCAAAGGCTGGGAGAAGAAAAGGAGGTGCAAAAAGGAAACAAGAGAGACTCTTGATGGTGATTGCAATGTTCTCTATCTTGATCGTATTCATGTCTATATTCTGGTTATCATATTGTATCAATACTATAGTTTTATAATATGTTACTATCGGGGAAAACTAGATAAAGGGTGCATGGGATTTCTCTGTGTTATTTCTTACAACTGCATATGAATCAACAATTATTCAAAAAATTTTAATTAAAAATATAAAATAAGAATGGAACATTGTGAACAACTTTATGCCAATAAAATTAACAATTAGATAAAAAAGAAAGACATTATCAAATTCACTCAAGAAGAAAGATATAAACTCATTAGCTCTATAGCTATTGGAAAAAATGAAATTTTTAGTTAAAATTTTTTTTTTTACAAAGCAAGCTCCAGGCTTAGATTTTACACTGTGAAATGCTACAAATGTTCAAGGAATAAATAATGTCAATTCAACTCAAACTCTTTGAGGAAGTTTAAGAGAAGGAAATACGTCCCAATTTATTTTATAAAGCCAGTTTTACTCAGATACCAAAGCCAGAGAAAGTCATTATAAGAAAAAATCTACAGGCAAAGATACCTCATAGATGCAATGAAAAAATTCATGCAAAATTTTAAAAAATCCAGTCCAGAAATATATTACATAATACAGCATGACTAATTGAGATTTATCATGGGAGTGCAAAGCTGATTTAACAATTAATCATATGAAAAGAAGACTCATATGATCATCTCAACAGATGTAGAAAAAGAACTGAACTTGACAAATTCCAACCTTCATTTATGAGAATAAAACAAAAATAACTCAGCAAACTCAAAATTAAAGAAAGCTTCTTCAACATAATAAGAAGCATCTAAGAAGACTTCACACTCGCACCTTACTTGATGGTGAAGCCTGAGTGATGTCCCCTTAAGATCAGGACCCAGCAATTCTACTCTAAATATTGATCCAAGAAAACTGAAAACATATGCATACAATTGTTTGTTGCACAATTGTTCCTAATAGCTGGAAAGTAGAAATAACTGTTAATTGATAAATGGCTTAAGAATTTGTGATGTAGCAATATAACAAAATACTCTACAAAAACAGAAGAAAGAAAATATTAATGTATACAATAGTATGGATGAATCTCAAAAGCATTATGCAAATTAAAAAAGTCAAACTCAAAAGATCACATACTATACATCTAATTAGATTTATACAAAATTCTAGAAAAGAAATAAATCAAAGTGACAGAGAGCAGGTCAGTGGTTGCCTGTGACCAAGGGTCAGAAAAGGGGAAAACTGCAGAGGTACATGAGAAAACTTCTCAGGGTAATTTCAGTGGTAATTACCCAATTCTGTATCATTAACAAAATTCAGCTAACTGTGCATCTAAAAATGGTAAATTTTAATGTTGTAATTAATGTGAGACAGATGATGGATAGAAAGATAGATGATGACAGATGATAGATAGATGATAGATGACAGATGATAGATAGATGATAGATAGATGATAGATAGATAGATAGATAGATAGATAGATAGATAGATAGATAGATAGATAGACAGGATAAATCAGCAGCAATGCCCCTCACAATGGTCTTCAACTTCTTCATTATGGTGGTTTGTTCAAACTTGAGAATTTTTGTCAGTACTTCCCTTGTAACTCACAATGGCACGGAGTTTGGATATCTAGCTTCCAGGTTGGTGTCTATTATCTATTAAGTAGACCAAACCTGGAAAAATGCAGCTTTTCAAGTGTATCTTACTAAATTCATTTAGAATCACAGGGATGTCAGAAAAAAGTATGCTCAACTGATGGTTTTAAAATTAACAAGTAATTTCTTAAGCAGGTCTATAATTCTCACTTTCACTGTGAGTCCTATTGAGACATAGCAATCATATTATTCTAATACCTTTGCTGAAATAAAGTACATATAACACAAAATATAATACTTTCCATAGATGAGCCCCCAAGTTTATTTCTTTGAATTTTTCTTGTTTTATTTGTTAAATCTTCTATGAAAATTAGAATTTGTGACTCACAGTCTCTTCACAAAGGTGGACTTTCTTTTCATTCTCTCCATTTTTCTGAATCTTAAGAATGGCTTCCTTTTTTATATGCATTTTGCCTTTTACTATTTTTAAATGATTTGTCTATTATTTTGACAGCATTCTTACAATGTATTATTTTTAACTTATCTGAGAATCTACTGAGACAAGTAAGGAAAAATCAAATTTGTTCTTTCCACATGACTTCTTTGAATATAAGAACATGGTACCTACATGACAAAAAAATGCTAATATGTGATTATTAACAAATGTTTTAAAATACAAATATAAACAGAAAATAAAAAAATAAAAATTATTAGCAGTATATATTACACAAGAACTAATGCATGATTCAATAACCAATAATTATGAGACATTCTAGCATGATAGAGTTGAAAAGACAAAATGTTGATTTCAGTACTCAGGAAGATTACAATCTCAATGATGAGGCAAAGCATAACCATATAAAGAATTTAGTCAACATTTAGTGTAATATTTTGCTTTATATTATGTGATTCAAACTCACATTATATAAATCATTCTGGGAAAAATTGTTTCTGTTTTTTTCCTCAAAATTTATTTGAAACAAATATTTATTTATTTTTTATTTTTTTACCTAGAAGAGTCCACTAAATCAGACAAAAGAAAAAAATATATATAAAATTTTTTAAGAATTATTCTCATGATATAAAAAAACTATAGCAAAGGTAATATACAATAATAGTGAAGTTTCTTTTTTAAATAATTCCTCTCAAATTTAAATAAAAAATAAATAAGATTAGATTTAATCAAAATTATTTGAAAATTCTTTATGTTGTAGATATAAAAATATTATCTTTAATTTTTTAATCAAAATATAAAAATGTGTCTATTCAGTAGTACAACATGTTAATTTGTTACATTTATATAATATGGTTGGCATTGTACTGTTAGCACCTTTATAACACATTACATAAGAATTCCCTTTTACTGGTTGGAATAATTAACTTCTGGTCTATTAGAAAGCTTGTTAACTTCAATTCAATATTGTCTGTATTCACTATACTGTGCATTAGATTGCTAGGGATTACTTATTACTTGTTGTAACAAGTAACAATATCTGTAAACAATATCTGTCCTCCCCCCAACCACCACCACCCCAACTTCCATCCTCCGTTACCACCATTTTCCTTTCTATTTTTACAAAGTTGGGTGTTTTAGACTCCACATAGAAGTTGTATCATATAGTACTTGTCTCTCTCTGTATGACTGATCTCACTTACAAAATGTGCTCAAGGTCAACAGTTTTATGACGAATGGCAGAATGTCCTCCTTTCTCATGGCTAAATGATATTCTATTATATAAATGTATACGACATTTCCTTTATCCACTGGTGGGCATTTCGGTCATTTCTATATCTTAGATACTATGAATCATGCTGCAGTAAATATTGGAGTGCAGATATCTCTTCAAAATCTGCTTTTATTTTCTTTGGGTATATACCCTGAAGTGGAATTGCTGGATCACATGATAAATCTATTTTAAAATTTTTGAGAAACCACTGTACTGTTTTCCATAGTGACTGCATCACTCTGCATTCCCACCAACAGTACACAAGATTTCCCTTTTCTCCATACCCTTACCAACACTTCTCTCTTATCTTCTCGATAATAGCCATTCTAACATGTGTGAGGTGATATCTCACTGTAGTTTTGATTTGCATTTTCTTAATGATTAGTGGTGTTTATATTTTCAAATTATCTAACATTCTGGGCTTCTAATTTATTTTTTATTTCTTATTTAAAAATTAAATTTAATGGGGTGACATAGGTCCATAAGAACACGTAGGCTTTAGGCAAACACTTCTATAGCATTGAACTGTTGATTGAGTGTGTGCCCATCACCCAAAGTCAAATCACTTTCTGTCACCTTACATTTGTCCCTGTTCACTCCCCTCCCCTTTACCTTTGTCCCTCTAGTAACCACCTCACTTTTATTTATGTCTATGAGTCTCAGTTATAATGCCTTTTTAAAGATCATAAGAAATAGAAATACCTGTGTTCTAATAGTATCTCTCACAAATCACCAGTATCACCTTAAAAAGACTGTATAAATGAAGATTCTTTTTTGGATAAGATATAAACAAAGAATTTATAAAGACCTGTAAATTGTACAAGATTGAAGGCTTTGAGTTTAATTTTGTTTAAAAAAAATGGACTTATTTTCTTCTGAAAAGAAGTCAAGAATAGATTTAAAAAGAATAAGAATAATAGGAAAAGAGAATCTTGCCCTCCCCACATTGATTCATAATTTTTTATTTATGTGAATACCACTACAATTTAAAAACCTTGAAAGCAGATATGTCTTATTAATATACCTGGTACCTAACAGGAATAGTTAAATGGGTTAATAAATATTCTCTCTCTCTCTCTCTCTCCCCCAGACATGCATGTGCACACGTGTACACACATACACGGGCGCGCGCAGGTTAAACAAAATCCAGACTGCAACAGGGAACCATGTGGTGGGACTTAGGCAAATAAAATATATTTTTAGTGCTCTTTTGTTATGGTTTTATTCTTTGAAAAGTGTTTCATAATAAAACAAAAGCAATTTTATTTTTGAAGACGTAAAGCAAAACATTCAGAAACTAGTAATTTAATGGTTTTATAGAAATTTAATTCCAAAGAAGCCAAAAGAAAGGGGGTTTGTGGGGTTGGGTAAAAAGGGTGAAAGGATTAAGAAGTACAGATGGGTAGTTACAGATGAGTCATGGGGATGTAAAGCACAGCGTAACAAATAGAGTCAGTAATGTTGTAATAACTATGTATGGTGCCGGGCGGTTACTGGAAATAACAGGTGGAACACTGTAAAGTATATGATTGTCTACCCAGCAATTTTCAAATGTGCCACAGCACACTGGTGTGCCACAAGAAGTTTTCAAACATGCAACGGTATTTTTAAATTGTGCTGCAAAAAATTTTAAAACATTCAATACTGACTGTTCAGTCACAGGCACTGACCTCTTTTCCCTTAGATTGTCAAATAAAAAAAAATGACAACAGCCAACACGACAATAGCCATCTTGTGTGAATGAATTAAAATGATACCTTTATTTTCACATCAGCAAAAAATACAATATTTCTTTCAGTGTGCCAGAGGATTTTAGTAGTTTATGTGTGCCATGAGATGATAAAGGTTGAAAATTGCTGGTCTAATCACACTTGAAATTAATACCAAATAATATTGAATGTAAATTATAATTTAAAAATAATTTTAAAATAGTCAATAAATAAATTGATCCACATTGATTTGTGCTCCCACGACAATAGAATATGTGTGAAAGCCAAGTGTGTGTGGCCCAGAAGAGCCTCCTACATGGTGGGTTCTCCTCGTCTGAGTGCTTCGCAGAGCTCTTTCTCATTCTTGGCCAATCAGGACTGAGTCCGCCACAGTGGCTGGAAGTTCAGTATAGAAGATGGTAGAGCCTCTGTCAGCCTCAGTTACTGATTGATACTGTAGAGAATCCTGGTCCCACTGAGCAGCAATACCACCCCAAACTGTTACATTAGCAAGGAACAGACTTCTGTTTTATTGGAGCCACACATACTTGGAGTCTCCTTAAGAGAGCACTGCGCATTAGCATAACACACAAATATACAGTGGTCTTTCATCTGTCACTGGGGTTAGGTTCCAGAACCCCCCGCAGTAGGTGAAAAGCTGCAATGTAACGACCTTATATTGATTTTATTATTTATATATATTTTAAGGCTTTATAAAACCTCCCCACACTTATAAACCTTTCCTACACTGTTATTAACCTTTCCCACACTTACAAACACTTCCTATGCTCTTAAACACTTTCTAAATAATTAAGATAATAAATATATAAAAATACCTATATACCACAAAATCCCATGATATAGCAAAAAAAAATCTGCAATACAAAATTAGATATATACAATTTAAAAATCTACGATACAGTGAGACCATGAAAAGTGAACTACGATATGGCGAGGAATGACTGTATTTTGTCTATTTGCCTGGTGTCATTTATTTAATTTTCATTTGATAGCACTTTCTTTCTAGTTACTATAGTTACAAGGGATACAGAAATCATTAAAACAAACTGTCATCAAAGAATTCCCAAACTGGTTGGAAATAGCGATAAGCAAACGAACAATAGAGGTTATTGCCGGATACAATCTTACGAGCTATACACGCACACAGAAGGGGCCAAACAAGATTGTGGGTTTGGACAGTGACAGACCCAAGACAGCTTCCTGGAGCAGCTGAAACCTGAGCTACATTTTGAAGGAACAGTAAGAGTTATTTAAGGGAAGAAAGGCAATTTAGGCCAAGGTTCCAGTCAGTCTGGTAGCTCAGTAGGTTTGGAGGACTGTCAGTCATTATGAGGGTCTGGAGAAAATGGTCTCTGAACAGGGAGAGAGAAGGCAGCATGCTGCGGAGTCTGTGATTTGTCTCTGAAATGGCAAAACGCAAGTAGTTGCTGTCTTCCTGGAAGGCTTTTGGTATTGATTAAAAGTAGGTTACCCCCTGACCAGGCGGGGGCGCAGTGGATAGAGCGTCGGACTGGGACGTGGAAGATCCCGGTTCGAGACCCCGAGGTCTCCAGCTTGAGCGCAGGCTCATCTGGTTTGAGCAAGGCTCACCAGCTTGAGCCCAAGGTCACTCGCTGGAGCAAGGGGTCACTCGGTCTGCTGTAGCCCCACGGTCAAGGCACATATGAGAAATCAATCAATGAACAACTAAGAAGCAGCAACGAAGAATTGATGTTTCTCATCTCTCTCCCTTCCTATCTGTCTGTCCCTCTCTCTAACTCTCTCTCTCTCTGTCTCTGCCACAAAAATAAAATAAATTTAAAAAAATTTAAAAAAAAAATAGGTTACCTTGAAAAAAGGAAGGTAACTTATTTGGTCCAATATCTGAGCAAATATTTTGAGATAGCAAGCACCCATGATTCCCATGAAATGTCTTGTAAGTTAAGGCAAAAATACTAGAGCAAACAAAAGTTATCTGCAAAAGTCTTTGTTTAGCTTTCTTTTCTATTTTCCCTTAACTTTCAAATAACATATCAGAGCAAATTATTCTAATCTGTACCATCATTTGTTAAAAGAAAATTCATTCATTCATTAATTAATTAAACAAAAAACTTGGCTACCAAATCATTTTCACCGATAGATACATGAATGCAAACAAATCAATGTTACAAATATTTGGAAAGCATATGGATTAAAGAATGAACACAATAATATTTTACAATCAGAGAAATCAGTATGTTTATTTTACTTTAAATACCTGGTGCCCCAGAAGATTAACATACACAGGATGCGAACCACACTAAAAAAAACTCTCATTAGGTGTGACCTACTGGAAACCATGCACAACATTGGTGATGCCACAGTTGTAGGGAGTCACAAACAAGTGTGCACAGAAATGAACCTGTGGGCTGACTTTTTTCTAGTCAACTGTCAAGTGCTGCTGGTATTTTAAAAAGTCTTTGAAGAGGCCCTGGTCGGTTGGCTCAGTGGTAGAGCTTTGGCCTGGCGTGCAGGAGTCCCAGGTTCGATTCCTGGCTTCACAGGAGAAGCGCCCATCTGCTTCTCCACCCCTCCCCCTCTCCTTCCTCTCTGTCTCTCTCTTCCCCTCCCATAGCCAAAGCTCCATTGGAGCAAAGTTGGCCCTGGGCACTGGGGATGGCTCTATGGCATCTGCCTCAGGCGCTAGAATGGCTCTGGTTGCAACAGAGCAATGCCCCAGATGGGCAGAGCATCGCCCCCTGGTGGGCATGCCCGGTGGATCCCGGTCGGGCACATGTGGGAGTCTGTCTGACTGCCTCCCCATTTCCAACTTCAGAAAAATACAAAAAAAAAAAGTCTTTGAAGAACTGCTACTGCTGCCGCCATTTGTCTTTGGTATTAGCCCTTGCCCTGTTTTTCTGCCTCAGCTCAATACCCACTGAGTTGACTTTGGAAGCAGAATGATAGCCAGCCATCCCCACCAGCGGGTCTTCTTGAAATTGATGCAACACAGACAGAGGCCTTTTTCAAGAGTTAATAAAGACCTCGTTTAATAAAGTAAAATTTAAAAAAAAAATAAGAAGAAAGAAAGAAAAGAAATCTCATTTCCTATTGCAAACTTTAGAAGAGCTTTCAGAATTGCTAGTCTGGACAGAGTTGATTTTACAAAAGAATAAAAACAAAGTATAACTGAAGATAGCTAACTTATAACAAAACAACCTGCCGAGAGATCTTCCAAATTCATCAGATGGAAGTCGCCCTTCATTCCTGGAGATGAAAAATGCGATCTCTTAAGGGACAGCTGTGTCCCACATGTACACACTTCCCTAATCACACATAGCCTTGAAAAGAATCCGAATCTTTTTTTTCTTAATTTTGTCATGGCTTCTTGGCCACCACCTGCTGTGTTCCTGAGGCTCACCCCAGGAATTCTGTGGCCCCATTTTTTTCTTAATAAACTTTTTTCTCAAGCCCAGAGATTAAAGAGCCCCTCTGCTGAGTATAAGCAGGGCGGGGCAGTAGGGGATCTGCAGCTGCCGCAGGGCCTGCACTTCATGTCTGAAATGACAAAACGAAAGCAGCTGTAGGCCCTTTAGAGGTCTTTTGGCACAGAGTACAAACAGGTCACTCTGGGAAATGAAATCTCCCATTAGGTTAAAATGTTCTGTGTTCCCCATTTAACGATCACACTGGTTCTATACACTGCTCTGCAGTATTTTAAAAAAAACCAATGCTTATGTTCATAGACAAAAAAGCAAAAAGAAAAGCAAAAATTCCCATTAGTAATATTAGGTTTCCAAAAATCAACCAATTGGATCGTAGGGAAAGTAGCAGTGTTTTATTTCATGTTACCTAGCTGGATGTCTCTATACCAGGAAGGCATAGTCAATAATTCTATATGCTATAGACCGCCACAGAGAGTTCTACAACTGTCATCGCCCAAACAGTGAACTAATATTATGCACATCTGTAAGCTAAATTGTTACAATGTAAAGTAAGTGTTGATCAAGCAGGAAATGTACTAATTCAAGAAGTCCTGAATGTTCTTTCTTGAGCTGCCATTACTACCTGTGTGACTTTGATATTGTCATTTAATTTTTTTGCTCAAGTCTACAAAATAAAGGAGTGACCATTTTCAATCAAAGAACATTTTTATTTTTTATTAATTGGTTTCTTTATTCTTTTTCCAATCAAAGAACCTTTTTTTAAATAGCCAACCAAAGTAGGCAGAACAAAAGCTAAAATTTCAGCCATTTAAACACAACTAACCTTTACTTTCCTTGAAGTTCTTGACTGCATAACAGATTTCATGCATCTGAGAATGATTAAGACTGAGAGATGCTATGGAATTCACAATATACTAGATTCCTATAAGGAATTGCACTTGAAAATAAAGATTAGATTAAAAATGAAAATTAGTGGAATCCCAATTCTCATTTATAATTTCAAAGGGCAAGGGAAATTATGGTAATAAACTCCAAAAGAAGGAGGAGCAGAAAAGAGAAGAGAAAAAAGAAAACAAATACTTGAAGTCAAAATTAAGTTAATCTGCCATTCCATTTTAATATCATAGAATAATGGTTTTTGAAGTATAGACTCTGGACCACAGACACCTGGGAACTTGTTAGAAATATGCATCTCTAGGCTCCATGGCAGACCTACTGAATCAGAAACCTTGGTTTAGGGGGTGGGGACAGTGTTTTCACATAGGCTCTAGGTGGTTCTGATTGATGCAATGCACACTGAACTTTATAAGTTACCAACTTCTAAGTTCTACGAACTACCATTTAGATTACTACTCAAGCAAAAACAGGTTGGATTTAATTAATGGGTGTTAGGTGATTAAATAAGAACATTGTCTGAATGAGATAAAAAGTATTCAGGGCCCTGACTCATTGGCTCAGTGGTAGAGTGTCGGCCTGGCATATGGATGTCCTGGGTTTGGTTGCTGGTCAGGGCACACAGGAGATGCGCCCATCTGCTTCTTCACCCCTCCCACTCTTGCTTCTCTTTCTCTTTCTCTTTCCCTCCTGCAGCCATGGTTCTATTGGAGTGAGTTGGCCCTGGGTGCTGAGGATGGCTTCATGACCTCTGCCTCAGGCACTAAGAAGAACTCGGTTGCTGAGCAAAGAAGCAACACTCCTGATGGGCAGAGCATCACGTTCTATTGGGCTTGCCAGGTGCATCCCAGTTGGGGTACATGTGGGAGTCTGTCTCTGCCTCCCCTGTTCTCACTGAGTAAAGAAAAATCAAGAATGTAAAAAGAATATAAAAAAATGATTGGTATTTTATTTTGAAAATGTTATTTAAATTTATATCTGTAGATCACAGTCTTTTAAACTTACTAGATCAAGGGCATAGGGAAAGGAGAGTTGGAGAAACACTGACCTTCCAAGAGCTTGAATGCCTGGTGACCTTTTTCTAAGTGAGACATGACTCTTGCCCATTGAAAATCTCTGCTGTAGTGAGCCATTCCTTTGACTGGAGGATTTTTATATCCTAGATGAATTGGGTGAAAATAATGTTAGAAACCACATGATTCAAAGATACCACCAATAATAATAAATAAAAATAGCTGAAAATTATTTGATACCTCCTTTATACTAGCACTGCACTGAGAACTTAAAAAGTTTTAGCTTCAATCTAACAACTCTTTATTAAGAATTATTACATTTGAAGTAAAACCATGATGTGGAAAATCAAATAAATTATGCAAGGCTCTACACTTAGTAGCTGATATGGTTTGGATTTTAAGGATTTCAGGGGCCCAGCCCAGGGCCCGTGTTCTTCTCTCAGAAACAGCAGTGGAGGTTCTGTAGAGCACTATGGCTACAGACATAGGATTAATTGCCACTGCTACATGGTGAATAGTTGAAGCCTCTGCAAAAAACAAAAATTCTTACTAAGTAAAGGAAGAGAAGAGAACTAAGGACAGAATGTAATGCCAACATTTAAAGGCCAAGTTTGGGTAACTGACCTCCTTAGTTTGCCCAGGATTATGAAGTTTCTTTAAAAAGGGGACTTTCAGGACTAAATGTAAGACAGTCCCCAGCAAAGCAGGATGTTTGGTTATCCTACAAGTGGCAAAATAAGAGACAGCAAAAGAGAATAAGGAGCAAAAAGAGAGATAAAGCATGAAGCATATTGTCACAAATACTGAGGCTAAGCAGAATACCCAGAAAGAGTAAATTCTCATGATTCTCAAAGGCGTCTAGAGTATGAAGATGGAAAACGCGCCTTGGAGGGCATTATAGGCTTTCAGGGAGCATTTCAACCAAGTGGTGGTGTCCAAAACCAATTCATTGGCTTGAATAGAAATGGTTGATGAACAAGAAGACCAAGCAGTTGGAAATTACAAAATGAAACAAACATAAATTTAAGAAATAGTCAGAATTAGAGTAATATGATTATCTTTGTGTTAAAGGTTAAGAAGACATAAGCACATTTTTAAACTTGGAAAAAAGTAAAGAGACTAGTTTATAATGTTGGAAATGAATCATGGTTACAGTGACATACCAGAAGAGGTAAACATGGGAGCAATCTTGTCTCCTTTATAAAAAAGTAATAATAATACAATATGTACCCAGTAGAATCTGAAGTTTTAAAAAAATTTAATAAACATGGAGTATCTCCTATAGGCCAGTCTCTGTAACATCTACATTTTTTTATGTGGCCACATGAGGCTCCAGTTTAGAAGTCAAACACTCTAAAGAGAATTTTATTAGTGGCAGCACCTCAAAGTTAATATATGTTTTCTTGAAAACTACGACTAAATAGATCAGTGAAATGTACTATACTAGAAACATTATCACATTTCAAATGATTTTCTTCATGTTAATTAGCAAAATTTTCTCTGATACTTGACATGTTTATATAAATAAACATTAGTCAACTTGTTATGCAAAGTGTAATTTGCCTTTCCTATTCACTGATTAATGCCTGAAAGACTCAATCCTGTTTATAAATGATTAACATTTCTTTCTTTTTAATCCACTTTCATTTAAAGCTAAACAGATCCAAGAAAAGTGAACTCAAAAATTTTATCTGGGGTCCCTAGTTTTCACATACTCCAGAGGAGTGAAAAAGAATAGCCTTATATATTCTTTAAAACATCTTTAGGTTTACATAAAATTATTTTTTCAAGTATTAAGGTCTATGCCATCTAGATTTAGTTTAAGATTTATAACTAAGTAAAAAATGAATTTTTTTTATCTGTATAAAACAGTGGCTATAAGCTCAGGACAATGTCTCAGAGCTGTAAATCACCTACAAATGCTCACCAAGAATGAACTCAAGTAGAAAGATTCCATTAAGTAGACAAATAACTCAGTACAATTTCTGGCACAGAACAGGGGCTAAACAAAGGTTAATTCCCCTCAGTTTAGAAGTGACAGACCAGTTTATGAAACTTTTCTAATATGGAATTGGTCGGTGATTTATATTATCTCTGTTCTTACATGCATCAAGAAGTAAACTCATTTTACGAAAAGAAAAAAAAAAGCCCATGCCAATTTTTTGGAGGCTTTTTTTCCCATTTACATTTATTTGTACATCAACATACCTCATTCTGTCAAGTCAATAGTTTCAAACATTTTGGACTGTTGGGCAATAGCATCAGTGTTGAATTGAAGGCCATAAAAACCACAGAGAACAAAATAATACATTTTTAAAATAGTTTGTGTAAATACTAGCATGATTATAAAGCTTGAGGAGGATTAATACCTTATGTTTTTATAATGGCAGTGGTAGCAATGTCAACATTAAATAATACCTTAAGTTATAATAATCATATACTGATAAATTAATCTGTGTATGCTATTAATATTTTCTTCTTAATAAAATAGTTCAAAGGAGTTGAATAGCCTGTACCCAAGCATTGCACAATATTTTGGCTACTGGATTCTGCCAAAAATGGAAATTTTAAGACCACACAAAACTGTAGAGGTCAAATGCAAAGATCAAAGAATCAACTGATGATAAATTTGTCAATAAAGTCAAAGAACAAACTGAACTTAATATTTAAATACTAGACCAATTGTTTCACTAATAAAACTAATTTGATTGATTCAGTAGCCTAAAAAAAAATTCAACAGTTTATTATTTTAATAACAATGACTATGACCCTGGTTCTTATAAAACTACATCTATTTTATTTGATATGATATACACAACAATATAAAACTATAATTACAGGTAAATCATTGTTATTTGTAATTAAAATAGCAAATCAGAGGAACTCCTTGATTCTGGACATTTAAGTTTTACTTTTAATGGTTTGAAGTACTCAAGTAAAAATTGCAACTGTACATTTATAAATACTAAAAATTACTATGATTATTAGTATATAGATAAAAAAATAGTAATATCAATGAAAGACTATGGATAGTAAATGCATTAAAGAAAGTACAATCCTAATGTATAAAATATTTTAAAACTCTCATTATCTATTATTACAGTAGATTCCAGCATATTATTTGTTTTCTGTGATTATTCACATTGTCATTCATTCAACAAGGATCACTGATTTTTTTTTTAATTTTTTATTGATTTTAATTTATTGTGCTTACATAGATTCAAGTGTCACACTGAATATATCTCCCTCCCCCCAACCGCCATGTTCCCCTTGATACCCCCTTTAACCCCTCCCCCCTGCACCCTCCCCCCTTTCGTTCAGGATATGCTGTCCTGCTCTCTATAACGATGTGTTATGTATATATAATTTCACTAATCTCTTTCCCTTCTATGATCCCATCCTCTCCTCCCCTTTCCCTCTGACTGCTTTTCCTCTGGTCCCACCTCTACCTCTATTCTGTTCCTCAGTTCACATTGTTCATTAAATTCCTCATATGAGTGAGGTCATATGATATTTTTCTTTCAAAAGAAGAAATGCACCCCCATGTTTATTGCAACATTGTTTACAATAGTCAAGATCTGGAAACAGCCCAAGTGTCCAACAGTGGATGAGTGGGTTAAAATGCTGTGGTACATATACACAGTGGAATACTACACGGCCATGAAAAAGAAGGAAATCTTACCTTTTGTGACAACATTGATGGACCTGGAGATTATTATGCTAAATGAAAGGACCACTGCTTATTAGCCACCATGCTCTGGGCTAAGTGGATAAATGGGTGAGTGCCACTGTCAGAAAACCTTGATTGACTGCCAAATGTTGAAACATAGAATAAGAAAAGAAACCTATCATAAAAACTATCTGAATATATAATTGAGTTAAGTGAAGTCCTCAGCTATGAAAAATCATGGTTAGGAATTTTGCTAAACAAATCTGAAATAAGTATAATAAGAAGCATGTGTGTTGTATTACACCCTGTCCTCCAAAAGAAGTATCACAGAACATTAAAGCTGTAAATTTTCATAGGTATTTTTCTTAGAACACTAAATTATTTTAATATTTTGCAACTCCATCTGTTATAAATCTTAGAAAATATTCACTGGGTAATCCTTTTTTCATTAATGAAAGACCTGCCAAAGTGGTACTAATTCTCAAAATGGTAATAATTATTGAAATATAGAATTTGTTATAAAAGACATTCTTACTTCTCTACCTTTTCCCCAAAACACAAGTAGAAAATAATAGAAATTAGATAATATGTCATTATAGTGCTGATAAAACTGAAGTGACCACAAAATTTACATTTTTTTTTTTTTTGTACAAAGGAATTGAGCTTTGGAAAGACTAAATCGCAGCTTCCTTCATGGAAGAAAAGAGCTTCCAGCACTTGATGTATTTTTTTTTCAACCTGTACCTCTTGCCATTTAATTATATCTTCTTAGAAAAGTCAATGACTCCTCTTTCTCTCCTTGAGTCTCCTTTCCCCAGTGTATTCTATCCTCTTAGTGACTCCTCATGGCCTTCTTCAACAAGTAGTGATATAAGATTCAAGAAACTTAGCTTATCACCCGGCTTTGCAACTTACTTTGTTACTTACTCATTTTCTTTCTCCTTGTAGGAAAAATGGAAAAAAAATCCTAAAATGTCTTTGCTAGTTTATCACTAGTGGTTGAGACTGTTGTTTGTAGTTGTGCACAATATGAGATATAGACATTTTTGTATGCATGTTTTTCTATCTCTTTCAAACATTTTTAGAGAAAATATTAAGGGCTTAGCATTGCTCCAGAACTGTCCCCACACCACACAAATTGTCTGGAGTTGGTGAGGAAACCCAGCATCCCACGCACACAGGGAGAGCCTGGATTCTAACCAATTCGCTACTGTTACTTCTTCTTGTTGCCTCAAGGAAGCCAGTGTTTCAAGCTAGTGCCCTTAGCAATATAGATGCTGATAGGTTTAGAATATGCTCAAATGTAAAGGTTCACTGTCCCATCTTCTATTTTCAGGATTTGAGGGAGGACAATCCATTGCTTTGCAGGTATTCAAGTAAGCTGACCTCACTTGAGTTCTGGTGTCATAAATATTAAACCTCATATTATTTTTCAATTTTTCATATGTGGTTATTCCCCTGGGTGCCATCCATATCACACCTGGATCTTTGTCTTCTGTTCTTCCTCTGAGACTTCAGCACTACCAGGAAGTACACAGTTTTCTTTCTTTCCTTTTCAAGCTTTAATTGCAAAAGGTTTTTTGTGCCTTGCCTGACCTCCTAAGTATATATATTTGACCTCTAAGCACAGCTACCCAAAGGCTGTCTTAAGGGGCCTGCATCTGTCAAAAAATATCTCTTTTTTGACTCAGGACTCTGTTGGACTCTGCAGATCAACCCAGCTCCATCTTTCCTTAGGAAATTGGACCTTTATTAACCATATTTAAACCTGACTGCTTTGTTCTTAACTAGTTGGACAAGGCAATGTAGAGTGTGGCAGCCGTAGATATGCACCTCTAAGACCTCTAACTACAGAGAGTATAATTAATTAACAGCTCCAGTGGGTCATTCTGAAATGCATCACCACATCTGCATCAAGGGCACCCTTTCCATGTGCTTCTCTAGGCAATCATTGAGCATGGCAGAGAAACTAAGGAGATTCATTTGCATAAGACCTAGGACTCTTCTAATGAATGGCTTCGGCTTGAAGACTTTCAAATGGATTTTTCAAAGTTTTATTGGAACTGCATTACAGTCTGACTTGTCTTACCAAATCTTCTTTCTCTCACCAGGTGTTAGATGGTGGTCTGACAACTTATAGAGCCTCTTTCAACTCCCTCCCTATTTTTTTTTTTACCACAGGCATTTTCCCCAATAAATTTATTGCATATCTCATTCAGTCTTGGTATCTGCTCTTGGAGAACTTGAACTGATATAGAGGATTAAAAAAAAAGTTAAGAGTAATAATTTCCCTGCCTTCTTTTCTGTTGGGCCACAGGTTGGAAGCTCCTATTAGGTTGCTCTGATTGACAGCTGCAGATTTTTCTGTATTCTGGCAACTTCTCACCTATTCTTTCAGGCATAAGACTAGGTAGAAGCTCCTTCCCAATGCTTCACCACTACACCATCCCTTGTTAGTTACTTTTAACCTTGAGCACATCTTTGTCCTATAACTAAATTCTCTTTAATTGACCCTTTCTTTTCTTTTTCTTTTGATATATTTCAAAATGTGAAGAAAAATAACAAAATAATATAAAGACCTTTTTATACCTCTTACTAAGATGCCACAGTTTAATATCATACACATTGATTTTCTCTCTCTCTCTCTCTCTCTCTCACTCACTTTCTTAAATTGATACATATATATTAGAATATACCATATTTCCTCATGTATAAGATGCACCTTTTTATAAAAAATTTTGGGTCTAAATACTGGGTGCATCTTATACGGTGGTTGTGGTATTTCAAATGCCATAGATGGAACTGAGGATGAGGCAATATATGAAGACAGTGATTCATCACCAGACACAGATGAGGACAAGATAATGTATGGGACTTTTGGCAGTGATGAGGAATTGTATGAATTTTATGATGAATAAAACTTGAATTTAATAACTTTATGTAATATAATTTTTTTTTCAAATTTCAGGCCCCCAAATTAAGGTGTGTCTTATACATGGGAGCATCTTATACCTGGGGAAATACAGTATATTATGCATTATATATGTATTAGGAAATATATTATATATCATATATACATATATTTATTATAACTTTTTCTAAATTATCTGAGAGTAAGTAGTATGCCTGGTGTCCTTCTACCCTAATAATTTGGTGTGTATTTTCTAAAAACAAGAACCAAGGACATTCTCTTGCATATATTTAGAATAATTAAGA
This sequence comes from Saccopteryx leptura, assembly GCF_036850995.1. NCBI lineage: Eukaryota > Metazoa > Chordata > Mammalia > Chiroptera > Emballonuridae > Saccopteryx > Saccopteryx leptura. The sequence continues at coordinate 350,703,681 of NC_089503.1, forward strand.
ACATAAGAAAAAAATAATATTTATGCAATACTATTTTCTAACCTATAGATCTTATTTTAATTTTCCCCATTGACTTTAATGTCCCCTACAGGAAAAAAAAAAATCTGTTCTGGGTTTGAATTCAGGGTCACATATGATATAATCATTCTTTTTTGCAAACGAATTCTACTCTCTTTTAGGGTACTAAAATTTATGGTAATTGGTACCAAAATAGACCCAAAGAAACAGAATCTAAAAATTGGATCTTAAGATAGATTGCTTTCATGCTTAAAGACTGTGTAGATAATCTTATTACTTGGTATGGGAGAGAGATGGGATATTAGTAAGCCATAGCATTCAGTAGCCACATGATTACTCATATGGAAGAAAGTGCAGGTGAAGAGCAAGACACTGAGAGATCAAGTGAGGGCAACATTTAATTGCTACAGTAACAATGGTGATTATAAAAATTGTATCATATAATGGCTTCTTCTAAAAATCCCAGAGAACATTACAGGGAAAAAAAACAAATTGATGGCTTCAAATGTATAATATAAAGGAAAGGTTGAAAATCAGAAAGTCTCTATAGCAGCTTTAAAAGAGTGGTCAAAGTTCAAGAAAAGAACCTGAAGTTCAGGGTTTAGTAATTGCAACACCAAATGAATATTTAACATTGACATTTCTTTTATACCCAGGCAAGGGCATTGTTGGGAGGGCGTGGAACCTGGACATATGAGATGAGGACATTGGGCAGACAAGATAAGGCTGATAATTTTTTGTTTGTGTGACCGAGAGACAGAGAGAGGGACAGATAAGGACAGACAGACAGGAAGGGAGAGAGATGAGATTTGATTGCTTTCTCATATGTGCTTTGACCAGGGGACTATAGCAGAGCAAGTGACCCCTTGCTCAGGCCAATAACCTTGGACTCAAGCCAGCAACCTTGGGCTTCAAGCCAGTCACCTTTGGGCTCAAGCCAGTGACCATGGGGCCATGTCTATGATCCCACACTCAAGCCAGCAACCCTGCACACAAGCTCGTGAGCCTGCGCTCAACCCAACGACCTCGGGTGTTCAAATCTGGGTCTCCGTGTCCCAGTCCAACTCTCTATCCACTGAGCCACTGCCTGGTCAGGCAAGCTTGAGAATTTTGAGTCCTCAAATTTCCCTAGACTTCTCCTACCGGCAGAAGCAGCCCCATCCCTCCTGGCAGAGAAGAACCAACACTCCCCTGTTATCACAGGGCAACTGACTAACAAAATAATACCTATTTCTCTAAGGATTCATTCTCACCATCCTTCATTGTCTCTAGTTCCAAAATGAAAGTCAGATTCCAGCACAGCCTAGTCAGAGAAGGGCAAGGCCTGGTCCATAAAGAGACAGTTTGCACACCTAAAGAAATGCCAGGTCTCAGCAAAAATCTAGAGAGCATGTATGACTGGGTGGATTCTAATATTACATTAAAATAGAGCAAATAAATTGACATAGCATAATCACCTTAGATTTGGGATTTAATGTATATGAGTAATGGTAACAGCCTGCTAAAGTGATGATTAAGCATGGACTCAACTGTGGATTACAGTCAGTGAGGTTGAAATGCCAGAACTTAAATCTTTGACATTCTGTAAAGGAAAGAGTCCAATAGCCCACAAAGATGAGAAGCTTGGCTAGATCTTTTTATGCCCAGCCTGCTCAGCCACTCTCTAATCATAACCCGAGGGAGGCTCAGAGGATACCTTTCCACAAAGGCACTAAGAAAGTCATTGGTGAGGTAAGCAACAACATTCTTAGAAAGTTCTTTGAAGTCTGTATCTTCTAAATCATGGATGATGGGGAGAAGTGCTACAAAGGAATCAGGGTCTCTGACTTCAGTGACAGTCATGGGATCCTGGCATGACAGAAGCCAGGTAGGGAGGCCTAATCACCAGAGTCATATCAGCTATAGGAATAGGGCAGTGATCACAGTGTTTTGACCCACATAAATCTGTGGCAGTGGCTAATTGATCATGGAGTAGGAAGAAATAAAATTATTTCAGGTGCAGCTTAATATTTATAAATGGGAAATTTCAAGGTATGGTAGACAGTAACCTGATTCTAGTCTATCTAATAGGAATTCTCAGCATCTTACCTTGCCAAGTTTGTACGAGGCCACATAGCCTATTGAATGAGAAAGGAACTTGCAAATTGGATATAATGAAAATCATCATTCTGGCCATAGCTTTTAACCCTGGCTACAAGTGAGACTCGGTTGAAGAACTTTTTTTTTTTTTTTTTTTTGTATTTTTCTGAAGCTGGAAACAGGGCGGCAGTCAGACAGACTCCCGCATGCGCCCGACCGGGATCCACCCGGCACGCCCACCAGGGGCGACGCTCTGCCCACCAGGCGGCGGCGCTCTGTTGCGACCAGAGCCACTCTAGCGCCTGGGGCAGAGGCCAAGGAGTCATCCCCAGCGCCCGGACCATCTTTGCTCCAATGGAGCCTCGGCTGCGGGAGGGGAAGAGAGAGACAGAGAGGAAGGAGGGGGTGTGGAGAAGCAAATGGGCGCTTCTCCTATGTGCCCTGGCCGGGAATCGAACCCGGGTCCCCCGCACGCCAGGCCGACGCTCCACCGCTGAGCCAACCGGCCAGGGCCTCGGTTGAAGAACTTTTTAAAAATACTGATGATTAGCCTGACCAGGTGGTGGCACAGTGGTTAGAGCATCAGCCTGGGATGCTGAGGACCCAGGTTGGAAATCCCGAGGTTGCTGTTTTGAGCATGGGCTCATCAGGCTTGACAGAGCACTCACTTGCCAGCTTGAGTGTGCATTCCGCTTTGAAAATTTGTTTATTGACCTTAAAATATAATTTTCTTAATATTAAAAATTCATAGCAGATAAAAACACTCAGTGATCTTAGCTTTCGGTAACTTGAATGTTCTCTAAGCAATGCTGAAAACAATAGATTAAGGTAAATTTTGCAAGAATCATTATAAGCTGTTATTTCAGAATTTATATAATTTTAAGTAGTTTAGATGACACAAACTTTTAGTAAATTAAACAAATTTAATACATTTTGTAAGTTTAGGTTTTTTAAAATTTATTTTAAGCTAATCATTTTTTAGCTTACTGACCTAAAACCTCCTGCTCTATGAGTATGATAGATTTTGCAATCTTTAAAAACTTCAGTCTTGCCTCAATTCTATGATGCTTTATATTATGTTTCTACAGAATCAAGACATCTAGACATAATGAACCAACTGTTCAATTCTTAAAACCATATCAAATCAATTTATTGTTAAATGTTTTATAAAATGTAGGAATTTCATAGATCACATCCAAATGTTCACTTTAACACTATAAATTCAGTCAAAAGGTACTTCTGCACTCTGGTGGGAGCAACTTCTAGAAGAAAATATATACAAATAATGATGAAGAAAAATAAGAGAAGGGGGTATGGTGAGGAAGAAGATGAAGGAGAATAATTAAATGTGTACTTTTTTCTTTGTAACCACATTTGATTATTCCAGCAACTCCGTGAGCCATTTATAGTAGTTGTAACCTTATTTTTTAGAGAAACTAAAACAGAAAGAATTTAACTTACCAAAGATTACACAGAGTCAAAATCTTACAGCATTGTAGTCAGAATTCTAAAATAGCAGAATCAGAATTAAAAATAAGAAAAACATACACACACATTTGGACCTTAACCCTCAATTCTAGTGTGTAACTTCTAGCCTAACAAACCACACCTCTTTCTTATATCTTTTTACCTAAAATCAGGGTTGGGAATTAAAAAAATTATTTTAGGTTTCTTGTAGGATATTAAAATGATCAGGCTTTGGGAAATATTACACATTTAATGCTCTTTAATTTATGTTTAAATGCCATGGTCTATACCAGGGGTCTCAAACTCAACTCAGCATGTGGGCCGCAGAGCAAGATCACAGCCGTTCGGCGGGCCGCACTAGATCTACAAAAGGCAACTGTTACGCAACACTTTTCTCACTGCAGTTGAAAACAAAAAAAAATCAGTACAACAAGCACAATCGTACATGCAGTTTACTCAGTGTCACAAAACGACCAGAAACTGTAGTTCGCATCACAACTGCTGTTAACTAAGCTAATATCTAGCTAGGATGCTAGAGAAATGAAAAATACAAGTAGGCCCCTAGGCTTACTTAATTTTATCCAAAATATTTTGAACTTCGTGGATTAGTCTGCGGGCCGCACAAAATTGTTTGGTGGGCCACGAGTTTGAGACCCCTGGTCTATACTAATCTCACTCGTCAAAGAACTCTAATGGAACACCAACTACCAAGAATGTATAAGAGGTTTCAACACTGGAGCAGGCACGGCCACGACTGAGTACCAGTTCAGGACTTAGCCACCTGAGTCAGAACCCGACTATAACTGTGTGGCTGGGGCGAGTTACCCAGCCTCCCTGAGTCTATTTTCCTATCTCCAAATGGATAAATAATAATAGCACCAACATTATAAGTTGTTCTGAGAATTAAATGAGTAATTCATAAAAAGAACATAGGATGCTTTCTAATAATAAGAGCTCAAAAAGTTTTGGCTTTTAGCTCTGCCTTAAAAGAAAAGCCTTCTTTTTTTTTTAGTTTTGTCTAGAAGAATATACACTATAACCCAATACTATACACATGGGGTCCTCAGGTTATGATAGTCTTGACATACATTTCAAGTTATGGCGCTCACTCCCACAAAAACTTAAAAAACTTGAGATGTGAGTGTTTCAGCTTATGCCATTAGCTTCGTTCTCACGGACTACACGGATGAACTAGTCTGGTTGCACACAGAGGAAGAATACGCAGTACAGTGGACAGTACAGTATAGTTATGTCCTTTTCCTTTTTTGTGTCTTGGTTGTGTTTTTCTGTTCTAAATTATGATTTTACAACTGTGTAAGGATAGGTAAGTGACTTAGGCTAGGGTGTGTTTTGACTTACACCAAAATTCAGGTTACACTCCTGTCATAGGAATGAAACTGTGTCATAACCCGAGGACCCCTTGTTACTCCATACTGTTAACAGACAGTATGCAGAGTTCACACTGCTCCAAAAACAAGTAGGTAAATTTTTAGTAATACCCATATCACACCGTGCCCCACTCAAACACACGGAGCAAATTACGTACGACGATATTGGATGATAGGTCTTCTGTTCTGTAAGAGTATTTGTGTGATTATAGACATTTCGGTTCTCTAATCCCATCTGCATTATAGTCTGGACAGTGTCATCTGTGACATAGCTCAGAATTGAGACCAGATGGAAGCAAAGCCTTTTTTTGCCAGTCTAGTGCAGGAAATGTCATAACAGAAACATATTTAATAGGCGAGATGGAGATAGGAGATTCCTTTGAGGCTAAACCAAGCTCAGATAATTTGCAATACAAATTTTTACTGTTCTTTTCATGTCCTACCTTTCCAGCTATTGCAAAAGATCTAATTCCTAAGCTTAGTAAAGACAGAGTTATTAAAAATGAATAAATAACAGCTCTGCATTATCATCCTTGTGTCATCATCATTGGAAGATGAAAAGAAAGTAAAGTGTTTTTATAATCCTGCCTATAAAAGTTAATACTGGGATTTTAATATAAACATTAGCCCATGTGAATTGCATATCAATAAAAAATACAGCCGGGCATTTAAGAAATGTAAAAATATTTAAAGTTCTATTTTATTGGTGATAGACTACACACACATAATTTTTCAGCTTATGCCATTAGCTCCTCATTAATCTTCAGCTGTTCCTTAAACAATGTGGCAAACTAACAGTTGTTTACCTCTACTTCTTGTGTACATGGAAGAGTACCTTCCTAGCCCCATAGTGGTAATTTAGGTCCATGTAGTTCTGGCTATCAGAAGTGGTTTGCTTTCATCTCTGACCAAAGCATTTGATTGCACGTGTAAAACTCTCTCTCTCTCTCTTTCTCTCTCTCTCTCTCTCTCTTTCTCTCTCTCTCTCTCTCTCTCCTCTCTCTCTCTCTCTCCCTCTCTCCTTCTTACCTTCTCCATGAGTTTCAGAGGGAATAGATGAAAGATGCTGGAGCCTCAGAAAGACAGGGTCCATATAAAGCAGGGCCTCCAACCAACCCACACAGAATGGCAGCTTCACTAACTTACATTAAGCCACTGACACTTGATAATGAGGACTGGAAAGCAACCCAAACCATCCAACTAATATAAAGCAAAAATCAATATTTGTCTGTCAGATTCCTAGAATGGCTATTGAATTCTTCTCATTGTACTGTTATTAGTGAGAAATAAAACCATCTATACCTGTACAGTTTGCTCTCTTCAAAAATATAACAGTATTCTTGGGCTGTCTTCATCTACATGACTTTACTACTTTAGGTAACTTCTGCCCAGTGAGAAAAAAAGTTGCAAATTACTGTTAATTTCAAAAATTGCCTGAAAATCTGTTCAAGTGCACATCAAACTGCTCAGCTTCTCAGTTGATACCATCAAATCATGGTTTCCTCTCCGAGACTCTCTTTGAGACTCTTGCCTCCCAACCTTAACGTGCCCATCAGTATCACCTCTAGATCAACTATATCAACTCTAAATCATCAGAACCTACTCTATATCAACACAGTTTTTAAAAGAATCATTATTAGTTGACCATGGCACACACATGTTGAAACTTATTTACTGTTTCTGGTCTAGAAGGCTCAGAGATTAGAGGATTCACATCCATCTGAAGACAGAGAAAGGGGAGGCAACAATCTCAGGAATTGGAAGGTTCAGGTACATCTCATATTGTACCTAGTCAACTGTAAATCAAGTTTGAGGCTGGAATAATGATTTTTAACTCTTGCCAGATCTGAAAAAAACGTACCTTTTATGAACTCTTTCTCAGGAAACTACTGAAGAATGTTCTTCACCAAAATGAACAAGAAAACAGAAGGAAAGATACTCATAGAATATATGAAACATAGGGAATTAGCAGAAAAAGTTCAAGAGGAAAGTTTCAAGATTCAACCAGGCCAGGAGAACAGTCAAGCCAATGCAAAGTGGAAGGGTTGAAAACTCTCACAGGTAAGTCTTTAGAGACAAAGATACTAATACATTATCTAATGTGTTCAAGCTTATGAAATATAATGTGGAAAGGTTTTACAATTTTATTGGAATAATTGGGAAGTGTGACCAGAATTTTAAATGTTCCAAAAAATCCTGTTCTTGGAATGAGAACAAAAGATATTTCCTGGCTTCCTTTACAGCTAGGTGCAGCTACGTGACCAAGCTCTGGCCAATGGAATACAAGTAGAAGTGATGTTTGAAACTCCCAGGAAGTATCCTTAAAGAAAGGAGATAAGCTCTTTTTTTTTTTTTTTCCTGTTTCTAGATGTATTGTGAGTCATTAGGTGGAAGTCCATGTTGGAAATATAGAAGCAGTAAAAATAAAAAGAGAAGTTTAAACACTGATAGTCACGATACTGCCATAGCATCCTTGAACTGCTCACCCAAAAACTGTAGTTTCCAAAGATTAAATAAACTCTTACCTTCCTAAAACAATTGGATTTTTTTCTGTCACTCTGACTGAATCTGATCTTATATATCATAAGAAGAATAAGTAAAGATAAACTTAGCAGATGAAAATATGAAGCAATTACTAACTCCTGAAAAACAAATGTATAAAAAAAAGCAAATGTCCTCAAAATACACCATTTTATTTAGAAATAATATGTGATTATCATGTCATAAGAATGTAAAAAACTGAATGTTGATTTAATCAACAATTGTGATATAACTATTTGGAAAGAGAAATAAGGTGATGCTATTAGAAAAGTAATCCTCATCTACTCCAATTAGTAAGTACTAACTAAGTACTAATACTTAAAATTGGTAAGTAAATATCAATATAAGTGTGTAGATAAACACCAGAATGTACTATAAGAGTTGAAAGTGTTCACCAATGTTTGCTTTTAGTAAAGAAGCCAGGTGAGGGGGTGTGGGAGGAGCAAGGGTGGGAGTTTATTAGGGAGCTGCTGTTGTTTGTTATAAACTTTGAAACATCATTTCATATTTAAACTCTGTGCACTTATCACCTTGATAAAATTTTAATTTTTAGTCGCTATATTGAGTCAGGTGGTCTACCTACCTGAGTCAGGTGGTGTAGATGCAGCAAGATGCACTTTAAGAGTAAAAATGTCATCCTGGCTGGTGAGGATAGAGACACAGTATTAATTTATCACTTAATCTCCATAAGGATATAGTATCTAGAACATAATTGAATTCACTGAATATTTGTATTTCACTATCAAGAAGATACTTATTCTTCTTCTATTACTTCAGAAAAATCATATTTATACCATCTTTTAAGACTCCACAGAGGAAATTGTGTATACTTCTTATTGACTCACTTGTCTTCCACACTACACTGTAAGCAACATGATGGCTGAGATAGTGTTTAGGTGTTCCAGTTCTGTCTTCAGCTCTTTGTACGACACATGATAATTGTTCAGTAAGTATTTGATAATTGAGTGAAACCATTTCAGGGCCTAATGTCTAGTTAACTTAATGTCATCTTCTAATGATTCATGTACAATTTTTACTTTCTCATTTGAGCATGTTTTTTCTTGTGGATATTCTAAAAGAGATCATGCATAGGGTTCTGGCAAAAGGAAAAGACATTCCAGAGAAAGGGATCAGTGATATCTAAAACAGAACTGGAAAAGTGCGTGACATTTGACAAAGCTGAAGGTGGAGGGGAGACAAGAGAATGACCTTGGCCCAACCCCATATCCTTTCACCAACCCAGAATGGAACCCTTATACTCCGAGACTTTTATTAAACTACCCAGGGCACACACCCAGTTTGGAGTAAAATTAATTCCCCATTCCTCTATTGTCCATAACAATGGATGAGAAATTTTTCATCATATACAGATAGAGATTAAAATTAATGCATGTATTTTAATGTAAAATTTATACTCATGTAATGCCACAAAAAATGAGTCACATCATTGGTTTTTAGAGGACTGTGAGAAACTAATGACACATAGTTCTTTTGACATCATTTTAAATCATGCTTGTTGTCCAAAGACTGGTTTTAAAAACAGGGTTTTTTTTCTGAAGCTTATTCAGTGTCTAGAAAACTTTGAAAAAGGCATGAAATATAAACTCGGCAATAAATAGATCAATAAATTAGAGGTGTCATGATGTGCTACTGCAGGAATGCTAGATTAAAGCAGAAACCAGTTGTTTAGAAACCACAGACCTTGCTTAAGAAATGGAAAGTTTGGGCAAGTTCTCATAGGTTCAGTATCCCTTTTCTTCCCAGAAGATGCTAGCAATACACCCTGCCTGGGCCACAAGCATTTATACTACAATTGGGGGGGGGGGTCTCTCTTAATCAGTCTCATCAATTGCCAGACAGTGGTGCAGTGGATAGAGCGTAGGACTGGGATGTGGAAGGACCCAGGTTCGAGACACTGAGGTCGCCAGCTTGAGCGCGGGCTCATCTGGCTTGAGCAAAAGAAAAAAAAAAAAGCTCACCTGGTTACTCGGTCTGCTGAAGGCCCATGGTCAAAGCACATATGAGAAAGCAATCAATGAACAACTAAGGTGTTGCAACGAAAGGCTGATGATTGATGCTTCTCATCTCTTTCCATTCCTGTCTGTCTGTCCCTATCTGTACCTCTCTCTGACTCTCTCTCTGTCCCTGTAAAAAAAAAAAAATCTCATCAATAACACTGGTACTGGGGAGGGGGAGAAATAGAATAACATGTACTTACATAACCCTTTCTCTTGCAAAAATGTGACTTACTGTTTGGTATTCAAAAAGAAAATTCCAGGCTCTGAAAACTCTTTAAAAATATAAATTAGTTCCCATAACACATAGCAAGAAATGCAATATTTATCCAGATTGAGAAATGAGGCTCAAATGATAAAAAGGGGGGTATTTGAATCTATCTACAACAGATAAAAATTCACTAGAAAACTTTGCAAGTTCTTTGACGTTGAGATTCTCAATTAATCAGCATTAAAGATGACACTAATTTATACAGTGATACCTCAGTTCTCGAACGCCTTGACTTTCGACCAAATCGGTATTCGACCAGGAAATTCGAGAAAATTTTGTCTTGGAATCCGAACAAATATTTGGAACTCGAACGTCCGAGATTAGCCGAGTTGAGCCGAATGGCGTTCATTCGGCCGAGCGCGCCTTGCCTGCGTCATCAGTGTGAGTCACGCTTTGTCACGCTTTGTGGAGAGAGAGAATCACGTTTTTGTGGAGAGAGAGAATCACGTTTTTGTGGAGAGAGAGAATCACGTTTTTGTGGAGAGAGAGAATCACGTTTTTGTGGAGAGAGTCACGCTTTGTGGTGAGAGTCACGCTTTGTGGTGAGAGTCACGCTTTGTGGTGAGACTCACGCTTTGTGGAGAGACTCACGCTTTGTGCACGCTTTGTACACTGAATTTAACCCTTAGACATGGGTCCAAAGAAAGCCAGAAGTGGTAATGCAGACAAAGGTAAGCGGAAAGCTGTGAGAACAACTATTGAGCTGAAAAAAGAAATCATTGCCAAATATGAACAGGGCACACGTGTTTCAGATCTGTCTGCTGAGTATGGCATGCCAAGATCTACTATCTCAACTTTCCTTAAGAATAAAGCTGTTATAAAGGCTGCCAATGTTGCCAAAGGTGTTACATTGTTAACAAAGCAAAGGCCTCAGATAATGGAGGAAGTGGAGAAGCTGCTTCTTATTTTCATTAAAGAAAAAGAGTTAGCAGGTGACAGCATCAATGAAGTCGTTATTTGTGAGAAAGCACCAGTAAATAGGCATATTTTGGGGGCTTGGAACAAATTAATCCAGTTTCCATTATTTCCTATGGGTTTCATTGTTTCGGTTCTCGAACAATTTGGTTCTCGACCGTTCTCCCGGAACGAATTATGTTCGAGAACCGAGGTATCACTGTATTTGAAATGGGATTTTCTGATAGTGTTAACTGTTGATTTGAATGACATCTTTTATAATACTGTCGGTGAGTCTAAAATTGTCCCTTGTAGTATTACACAATGTAATTATTGATCAAGAATTCTTGAAAAAAAATCAAGTAAAAAGAGCTGGAAGTAGCTTGGAGATCACCTAGTAAGGCAATCTCTTAATTCCTTGTTCATTTTAACCTTTTTGAGAAAGTGGAAAGACATAGGCCATGAAGTCAGAGAACTAGACCCTAATCCTGCCACAAGTAGCTGTGTCACTTGGGTTATTTTTTCTCTCTAAATCTCAGTTTGTCAAATATAAAAATGGAAAAAATAATATCTACCTCGAAGAGTTAATGTGATTATTTAAAAAAAAACATAAAAATGTTTGAGCATTAGATCACATGTACAATGAGTAGTTGTTAGTATTTTTATTACAGATCTAAATTATATTAAAATAATTCTTTGCATGGTCTTGCCTTCAATTTCTCATGCCCTTTGTCTCAAACATCCTTCCTGCCTTGCTCAATCTTTCCCTTCCATAATCTTCATTCAGCTATACTATGATTGCACTTGAGCTTGTTCTTATTTCAATAAAAAATGTTCTCGTTTTCACTGCTACTTAGAAGGAAAGACCAGTAGAAGTGGCAGGCTACAATGAATTTCTTCTAAAATTGTTATCCCTCTTAGATTTAATTACAATACAAATACAGGTTTTCTTTTCTTTTCTTCTATTTTTTTTTTTTTAATTTTCCCGAAGTTAGAAGTGGGAAGGCAGTCAGACTCCAGCATGAGCCCGACTGGGATCCACTTGGCATGCCCATCAGGGGGCGATGCACTGCCCATCTGGGGTATTGGTCCACTATAGCCCAAGCCATTCTAGCACCTGCAGCAGAGGCTATGGAGCTATCCTTAGTGCTCGGCCAATCTGGCTCCATTGGAGCCTTGGCTGTGGGAGAGGAAGAGAGAGCGAAAGGAGAGGGGGAGGGGTGGAGAAGCAGATGGGTGTGTCTCCTGTGTGCCCTGACCAGGAATGGAACCAGAGACTTCCACACACCGGACAGATGCTCTACCGCTGAGCCAGCCAGACAGAGCTTTGTTTTTCTTTTATCTGCAGTGATCCTGCTGGAAGTAATAAGTGTGTGTGTGTGTGTGTGTGTGTGTGTGTGTGTCAACAAAGATCAATGCATGAACTACTGTCCTTTACTCAATTATAGCTTATGAGATCAGCCTATTCTTAAATTTTAGTAAAATCTATTTAAGCTATTTACAATAGTAAAAATATGTTCTGGGTCACTGGGGTAAGATTCAAATATGCAAGTCTATGGTTATTTTGTGCTAATTATTTGCTTATTTTATACTCCTCTCTGTATTATACTTTTTTACCCAAAACAAAGTAAGATTCAGATTTAGGGAAAAAAATTTTTTTAACTTTATTAAATTTATTGTGGTGATATTGGTTAATAAAATTATATATATAGGTTTCAATATACAATTCTACAATACATCGTTCATATGTTGCATGGTGTGTTCATGATCCCAAATCAAGTCTCCATTAGTCACTTTTACCTTTTACTACCTCCCAGCCGCCATTCTTGCCCTCTGATAGCCACCAAATTGTTGTCTGTATCTGAATTTTTGTTTGAGGGTTTGTGTTGTTTGATGCTTTCAGTTTCATATCCTATATATGAATGAAACCAATGAATCTTGACTTTTTCCATCTGACTTATTTCGCTTAGCATGATATTCTCAGGATCCATCCATGTTGTCTCAAATGGCAATGTTTCAACTTCTCTTATGGCTGAGTAGTAAGAACACTTTTTTTAAAAATGTGTTTGGGACCATGAGAAAAGAGATAAGAAACTTTTCTTTCTGCCATTATAGAAAACGTTCTACTGTCAATAGCTCGGAAGTGTTGAAGAAAAAAATTAGGAAAGATAAGCTGTCAGCAGAGTGAACTGCTCATCCCCAGTGTTGCTTTTCTGCAGCTGCTCCAGAAAAGCTGAATCCTGGAAGAGGTCCATTTATTGTGTCCGTCAGAGTTGAAAGAGAAGCAAGAGGATTTCTCAATATCAAGCACCAAGAAAAATGAAGACGTTGCATTCAATTTTTAGTTGAATATTTGCTACTACAACCAAGAATTGTACTTTCAGGAGCACTCCCCACCCTTTGGGAAATAATTAATCAAGTGAGGCCCCTGGGGAGGTATGAAAAGAAGAACTTACCCCAAAGCCCATAGGGAGAAAGCAGCTTTAATCTGAGAGTCTATTTCTTCTACCGAGATTGGAATGTGCTGAGATACACATGAATGCAAGTAAGCAAATGGGTGGGGGCAGGAGAAGGAGGCACAGATAAAAAAGAAGTCACTCATAGATAGAGAGTGGGCTGAGAGCTGGGGGGGCGGGGGAGCTGGACAGAAAAGAGAAAAAGCTTATGGGCACGGACAACAGCATGGTGATTGACAAGTATGAGGGTACAGATGGTGATGGATGGAGACTTGACTTGAGAGGATACACAAACAATACAGTGTACAGACAATGTGTTGTAGAATTGTTCACCTGAAACCAGTATTCATTAAATTTTAATTAAATTCGGCCCTGGCCGGTTGGCTCAGTGGTAGAGCATTGGCCTGGCGTGCAGAAGTCCCGGGTTCGATTCCCGGCCAGGGCACACAGGAGAAGCGCCCATCTGCTTCTCCACCCCTCCCCCTCTCCTTCCTCTCTGTCTCTCTCTTCCCCTCCTGCAGCCGAGGCTCCACTGGAGCAAAGATGGCCCGGGCGCTGGGGATGGCTCCTCGGCCTCTGCCCCAGGCACTAGAGTGGCTCTGGTCGCAACAGAGCAATGCCCCAGAGGGGCAGAGCATCGCCCCCTGGTGGGTGTGCCGGGTGGATCCCAGTCGGGCGCATGTGGGAGTCTGTCTGACTGTCTCTCCCCGTTTCCAGCTTCAGAAAAATACAAAAAAAAATTTTTTTTAATTAAATTCAGTTAAAAATTTATCAGAATGAAGGGGGAAATTTTTTCATTTTTATCATTAAAAAAGGAAAGAAAGAGGTCAATGGATAGCCTCTACTTCAGAAATGCCATATATTTTGCACACATAAAAAAATGAAACCTGTGTAAAAGCATTTGATTTTGCATAATGATTGTGACCATATTAATTAGAGTCTACCAATAATGCATGCTTTGGCTGTACTCTCAGATTTCTTCTGTTCACCAGTGAGAGCTACACATTACAACAAAGCTCTCTACCAAGTGTGCAATTTACTAGACTACCCAGGTGAGAGAATTCTGTAATGAACCATCTCTACTCCACTTGGGACATTCTTCCTGCCATTTATTTTGTGATCTGAGAACCCAGTTGATCTGTAAAACTGACTAAAAGATGTGGACATGGTAATACTAAAGTAAAGAAGGGCATCAAGAATATGAAAATTTCAAGTTCATGGCACCTCAGGCACCTTCAAGGGTCTGGTAGAGGTCAAGATCAAAAGTATCTGGCAACCGGTTGGAATTCTTTGCCAGAGTATCATATAATACCACTGAGGCTAGGGTAGTATTTATATATATATATTGAATAGTGCATGAATAGCTGAAGGAGGAAACTGATCAGAGGTTTGACCTGACTCCAGGACATGTGTGAGAACCAAAGAATGACCACATGTACTGTAGTGAGAAAATAGTCCCGAAACCATGCTGTAACACCCATAGGGCTCTGGTTCTGCCCCGCTCCATTCCCATAAAGCACCCCATTCACCTCCCTGTCAATGTCTCCTCCACACGTGAGACAGCTAAATTAGGAAGCTCGCCTCTATCATCTAGCCCTACACCATAATGATAGGCTCCCACTTGTACCACTGCCATGCAAAAACATGTCATCCTCTACCAAGCAGCCAGAGACCACTGCACAGCAGAAATAGGAGCTTCAAAGGATTAAATAAGGACTGAAAAGGACAGGAAGGAAACATGCTCATATCTCTTCATCTCTGCCCAACTCAAGACTCATTCTATTACAGAGAGAGAGAAGATAGAAAGGTGTGGAGGAGAGAGATCAGATGGGGAAAAAAAACACACAAAAAAACCAGAAACAGAAAATAACAGACATTCTCAACAGACTGAGAATTTTGGCCTTTTTTCATCAAAGAATTTATATATATATTTCGTATTTCTAAGCTATAATATGTCTGCTATTTTTACAGATAGATACTAGCTGTAACATACTGAATGTGCTTTCAAACTTTTAATGCAGTTTTAACCCAATAAGTTTACAATCATTCTATTATTTTGTATATCATGCTTGACTAGTTTTAGTTGTAGCATGGCTTTGGGTGTTTATAAATTCCTTCGCAACCATTATCTTGGTTAATCAAGGATTAACCTTGCCTTAGATTAAAGAAAATAATAGCTTTAAGTGACTCTCTGCTTTTAAAATATATCCTGGATTTTATAAATCAGGACATAAAGCATTTCTGAATGTTTCTCTGCTTTATTTGTTTTTCTTCAGTGGCACCTGTCTCAGCTTCTCTTCTTATCTGTAGACTGAGAGTTGGAGTTCATCTCATGAAGTGCAGCATCCTTGGAGACAAAGCTCAGTACTAGGAATTTGTTTCCAACAGCCTTTAATTTTCCAAGGAATTCTTAACTATGGAGCGATTTTTTGTTTGTTTGTTTTTTGGAGCAGGAGCCACTCAGGCACTGCTTACCATGGAAGACAACAGGAAGACTTCAATCTGCTTTTGGCTTCAGTTTATCACACAGATTAACCAACCCTTGTAGAAAACTATGTATGTGCTAAACACTAAATTAGAGTGTAGAGTTAAATGAAGCTTAATTTCCTCTGTAATTAGTGTAATTACTTTTGTATTTTGCCTTTATCTTGTATTACTTATATAATAGTTTATTTATCTAATTATTTTAAAATTCAATGAGAAAATGTATATATAGATTCTAGATTGCCTTTCTAAAGTCCAGATTTAAGTATGTTATGGGGTATAATTATTAATAGCATCCTCTGGTTACTCTCAAAAGTTCCAAATATCAAAACCACAGTGGCATCAAACATTACCTATAGCATACTCTTCAAGAGCACATTTTTGACATTAACAGGTAAATGTACTAGTGCTTCTGTCCAATAAATATTATTAATCCCTCTACCTAAGATATTGTGGAGGCTGAGACCCAGAGCAGATTACAAGAATACCTTGGAGTAAACATGTACTTTCTTAATGTATACTCAGTTACTTTGCCTCCCAAGTGGCCTGCACTGTCTGGTTTCCACTCCAGACATCACACAGAGCATCACCAGCACCTGGGGTGCTGCTTCTTTAGTGTTTCACAGCCTCTTATGAGACAGAATCCTGTCTAGCCTTCCTGAAGTTTAGAAAAGTGTGTATCAAGATTCTAAAGTCTTAGAACAAAAGTAGCCTTGTGATGCCACATAGTCATTATTGATTCATACTATGCATACTTCAGAAATTATCTCTTCTTCCAAGAGAAATCAGTTTAATGTGACATGTTGTGACATGATAGAATAAACAAGAGAAAATGGAATTATACTTAATTATGTTTTGTCACATTAAGTCATATAATAAATGCAAAAAAAGAATTTTTTTGTGTGTGACAGAAACAGAAAGACAGAGAAAGGGACAGGCAGACAAGAAGGCAGAGAGATGAGAAGCATCATTCTTTGTTGTGGCTCGTTAGTTGTTCATTTATTGCCTTCTCATATGTGCCTTGAACAGGGGATTACAACAGAGTGAGTGACCCCTTGCTCAAGCCAGCAACCATTGGGTTCACGCCAGTGACCTTGAGCTTCAAACCAGTGACCTTTGGGCTCAAGCCAGTGACCATGGGGCCATGTCCATGATCCCACACTCAAGCCAGTGACCCTGCATTCAAGCTGCATGAGCCCATGCTCAAGCTGGCAACCTCGGGGTTTCAAATCTGGGTCCTCTGCATCCCAGTCCAATGCTCTATCCACTGTGCCACCACCTGGTCAGGCAAAAAGAAAAGAATTATTTAATGATACGACTTTTGACTTCAGTGGAATACATCTTTTCTTTTAATTTCTGGCAATTCAAAGTGGAAATCTCAACTGTTACAAATAATTTAACTATTTTCAACAATATTTCAGGTAAGAAAAATGCTTCTGAAGGTTACATATAAGGCTAAAATTAAAAAATGCTTAGCTCTAATTTTACACAAATATTCAAACTACCGGTAACAAATCAGATTATATATGCTCCTACTTAATGTTTGCTAATAAGATAAAGCCTTAGAAAGACATAGCCACTCTTTTTAATAATACCATTTATTATATTATGTTCAGGAAAATTACTAAACCACAGAATAAAAAAGGGAAGTACATAAAGTAGAAAAAAATAACAATAATCAAAATAATATATAAGAATTGGCCTTGCCTCTAGAACATTGGCATTCTTGAATTTTATGATTTATTTGAGAAGTACCAGAGTCAGTGAAATAATCTTATCAGAGCATATAAATAGTATGTAAGGCCAAGAGCCGCCATCGAGCCATTCACATGCAGGTTCGCATTGGATTCGGACAGATGGTAATGAAACAACGAAGCCAAAAACTGGTGGGCTATCATCTTTAATCCTAGCTTGCACTCGGTGGGCAAGTAAAACACACACTGGGCTCCAAAAACCACTCATTCAGTGCTCACAAAGCTACTGACTTATCTGAGTTTTCCTAGAATCAAAGGTTTCTAGCTCACCAGACTTATTCACCTCTGTTCCCCATCTTCTTCCTTCTCCCTGCACAAACTCTGCACAAACTCGCTTTTCCTTCAGCCCTCTGCCATCTTGGCTGCTTCTCCTGGCCTCCTCCACGTGGCCTTTCTCTGCTCTCCTCTCTAATGCTAATCTCAGGAACCGAGAGTGCAAGCTCCTGGTCTGCCCCACTTTATAGTGCAGAAATCAAAACCTTTAATCCAATTTACAATATAGGGAAGTCTCTAATACAAAGTCACTTATCTGAGGCATGATGGGATTGTACCACCCCACATCAAAAAGGGTTGGAAAGGTTTAGTCCTAAAACCAAGCCCCAGGCTATAAGAATCCTGCCTACCCACAACCCGCCCCCAATACACATTAATATCACCTGGGCGACAGGCTTCCATGTGGGCAGCGCCATCTTTAACAAAGTGAACATAATATATTTTATCTGCCTATTTTCATAGTATGAAAACCTATTTTCACAATAAAGAATGAGAGGGTTGTTCTCTAAGGTAGGCTGAAATTGAGACTAAAACTGTTTAGTCTCTCCCAAGCCTTATATCACAAAAGATAATTGATAGGCATGACCACATAGCAGTCAACATTAGTTATTATACAACCTGTTAACAATGCAGCAGGATAACACTGGTAGTATAGAAAAGAAAAAAAAGGATTATGCTCTGAACCTGAGTAGACCCAGGGAATATAGTTAGAGAAAATCAAGTATCATTCTATCATATCATGCAAGGGTAGGTTGAAGTAACAAATAACCTACAAACCTCACTGGATTAAAGAAAAAAAGTTAATTCTTTCCATACCTATTATCTTAGTCAGCTCAGGCTACCATAACAAAATACCATTGACTGGGTGGCTTAAACAACAATTATTTATTCCTCATAGTTTGGGAAGCTGGAAAGACCAAGATGCTGGCAGAATCAATTTCTGGTAAGCCACCTCCTCCTCGCTTGCAGAGGGCTCCCTTCCCATTGTGTCCTCACACAGCAGAGAAAGAGCTCTTGTTCTTCTTTTTCTTCTTATAAAGACACTAATTCCATCCTAAGGATCCACCCTCATGACCTCATCTAGACCTAATTATCTCCCAAAATTCCCACCTCTAAATACTACCACATTGCAGATTATGGCTTTAACATATGAATTATCATGGACATAAACATTCAGTTTATAATATTCTGCCCCTTGGCTTCTCAAAATTCAAGCCCTTCTTAAATTCAAAATTTACTCCTTCCATCCCAACCTCTTCAAAGTTCTAAACTGGTTCCAGCATTAACTCTAAGGTCTAAAGCAGGGGTAGTCAACCTTTTTATACCTACTGCCCACTTTTGTATCTCTGTTAGTAGTAAAATTTTCTAACCGCCCACCAGTTCCACAGTAATGGTGATTTATCAAGTAGGGAAGTAACTTTACTTTATAAAATTTATAAAGCAGAGTTACAGCAAGTTTAAGCATATAATAATAATTACTTACCAAGTACTTTATGTCGGATTTTCGCTAAGTTTGGCAGAGTAAATCTTTATAAAACAACTTACTATAGTTAAATCTATCATTTTATTTATACTTTGGTTGCTCTGCCACTGCCCATCATGAAAGCTGGAATGCCCACAAGTTCCTAGTTTTGGTTTTATTTATATTTATCTTTCTTGGATATTCTGAGATTCTTGGATTTTTAAGTTTATATTTCTCATTAATTTTGGAAAATTTTTCAAATACTTTTTCTGACCCCTCACTTTTTTCCCTTTTTGTTGCTTCAAGTACATGCATTTTAGACTATTTAATAGTTCTTCACAAGTCACTGAACTGTTGTTTTTGTTTTTCAGGGGTTATTTTTCCTGCTTTATTGATCACTTTTCATATTCACTAGCCCTTCTTTTTGTATTTTCCAATCTGGTATTAAGCCCATCCAGTTCAAATTTTTCATTCAAACATCATATTTTTAGTTTTACATTATCCACTTGGTCCTCCTTATAGTTTCCATTTCTCTGCTGAGATTCGTCATCTGTTCATTCATTATGACATATTTTTCTTCCAGCCCATGGAAATATTTACAATAGCTTTAAAAGAACTTGCCTGTTAATTCAAACATCTGAATCATCTTGTGATGGTTTCTTTTTACTGCTTTTTATTTTTAGGGTCACATTTTCTTGTTTCTTTGAATGTCATATGATTTTATTCTATACTGATCATTATAAATTATGCAGATTTAATATTCTGGATGCTGTCATCTTTTTCTGTAGAGTGTTTATTTTTGTTCTAGCAGTCAATCTGAACTCTGGCTCACCTGTGAGCAACCGAAATCTCTAAAAGGTTCTGCTTTCTTCTAGGTCTGAGGCATTTCCCATGTGTGCATAGTTCAGGGACCATTCAAGACTTAAATGGGATTTATATGCTGGTTTGAGGTCCTCCACCTCAAGTAGCTCCCTCATTACCAGAAACTCTCCCCCTCACTGTTTTACCTACCCTAGCAATATCAAACTCCATCCTTTGATTCCTCAAGCCAGTAAGAATGCAACTTTATGCTGAATTGCAGCCATTCCATATCACTCTTAATGAAGAATGACCTTAGGCAAAAACTTGTAAATGTAAAAATCACCCAGTGTAGCTCCCCTTTTCAAGGATTTATACTCCTCCAGTTTCTGCTTGCTTTTAGTTTCTCTCCAGCATGCTCAAATAGTTATTTTTTAAATTTAATTGAGAATTTATTATCCATCTCTATATGATGATAAATCCAATACTGGATACCTCATTATAACTAAAAGCAAAACTTTGTAATCACAGTGTCTTAAGACAAAAATAATACCTAACTCTCACTTTTGTGAGTAGAAAATAGTAAAAAAAAAAAAAGTTCCCTACTTTCTAGTGAAAAATATTTAAAACATATGCATTTCTCTTCCACAAAGTCAAAGAAAAAAAAAGTCAATAATTCTATTACATGTTAAAATTATCCACTTCCTTTAAAAAATATACAGAAATTCCATTGCAATAATTTCCACTTACTTCATATGCTTATTATAATTCCCTAGTGGAGTTCTTTTTCTTCTTATTATATCACAATTTCTAAAGAATATAAAAACTTATCAACCATATTATTCCCTAGTTGCTGAAAAATACAGTTGGCTTCCTTATTATGTATCGATAATTAATTTTTAAGTAGGGAGCTATGGCACACCTAGTGACAAGATAACTCAACTAAATATTCAAGCTCCTTCTGCCATTTCATCTTCATTACAAAAGTTTGAAAAACTAAATAGTGCTCAAATATAGCACTTCCTTAGCAGCTGGAAGTGGCCCTGTGACAAAATTTGGGCCAATGATAGATAAATGGAATTTTGGTAGGTGACATCTAGGAAAGCATTTGTATTCCTGATAGCAAGAACAAATGTCATTAGCACATCACCTTCTCTTTTAATTCTGTCTTGAAAGTAGTCATGATGCCAATGCCTGGACTTGCAAGTGTGAAAGGAAGATCATAGGATTGTTCTATAATTCATGTACTATTGAACCAAAACCAGCAGCCTCCCAACTCAGAAATTTTCAGTAAGAGAAAATTATTTATTTAGATTACTAATAGTCAGGTTTTCCTTACATGCAGCCAAAATTACTTCTAGCTGCTATAGAACTCAATTTTCAAAGAGCACATTTTTGCCAACTTATATCCCCAGTGCCTGTTACAATGTCTGGAACATAGGATTTATTCAGTCTTTGTTAACCCTTTGAGTAGTACTAATGTTTATGTACGTCCTTGTGCTTCTTGACCATCCAGAGTATGATCGTACATGTGTAAGGCAACATTTAAAAAAGGCAAATGTATGTTCTTCTTGTTTCTATAAATTGGTTATCAAACAAACATGATCATGGTTTCAAGTTAATAAAACTGTAACTGGAACTAATATTATTTTTTGAAAAAAAAACTCACTCCCAGTAGTCAGCAAGCTTGAAAATACTCATTACTCAAAGGGTTAAATGAATGATTATAGTTTATAGTAATTAAAACCAATTCCAATATAAGATATAATTTTAAAAGTCAACAAGTTTTTGAAAATTTTTATTTCTCTCAGTACCTTCTAATAAGTATATTGTTGATGATAATTACATGTTCACATTACTATAACACCTTTCATAGGGTATTAACTTTTCAGTTGGTTTGAAATAGTCCCCTTCAAAAAATTCTCCCAAAATGTATAAAACACACAGTAAATGTTATATTTGGGGGCAGGAATTATTGTGTGTACTTCTTTCCTATGATTTTAATATCTTTACTTAAAATTGTATCAATTCTTGAAAATTATTTTATCACAATTGTGACTATTTAGTTTATCTTCTATTAACCTCACCTTAGATATATTTTTTCAGATTTTCAGTCTTTTATTACCATGGCACATTATAACAACTTAAAATTTTCAAAGTACAAAATTACAATATCTAAACCTCTGAGATTTTAGATTTTGTGATTCGGATTCTATTTTTCATTGATTCTGAAGAAACTGCATTTAATGATATTTTATTTTAATGCATAAAGAAATCTAAATCATTAAATTTTTGGAAAACACTAACTGCAAGGAGGATATTCTGTTTACTTCATTAATATGTTTTCTATGCTATATATATTTTTAAATGAAATTTTTCTTGTAATATAATTTCTAATCTTGAATGTAAATGTTCTCAAAGTGGAAGTAAGAAGTTGTTAACTTACAGAATTATTCAATAAATATTTTGGTCAAAACCCTCAGGAGTTTAATCACAGAAAGTAGTTATGGATGAACCATTTTTTTTTTGTAAGAACCATAGGAAGTATAATAAGTAGTTTCTCTCAGTGCTGTGCTACTCAGAACAAACTGATCTCATCCTGGTGAGGTTTTGTGGTATGCATGACACCCAGGCTTGGCTTCCACATACAGTTATGATGGCTGTGCATCAACCCAGCCTGACAGAGATGTGGTTTGTAAATTATGAGAATGACTTCAAAAAGAAACGTAGAGATAGTAGAGTCCAAGGTCTTAATAAAAAGTGCAATGGAGAAACCCATGTATTAGAGAGCAACAAAGTAGTTTGAAAAGTAAGTGAACACTTTCCTGAGACAGCAGCAGAGTTAGGGATTTCTCCTTCCCAGGCTCTTAGGAAGTCAGAGAGTTCTAGGGATGGAGAAGTTAAATAACTTGGTTTTTAATCCTTACTACTTAGTTATAGAAAACTTAGCCATAGATCAATATAGATGTGAATATAAATACATAGGTACCTGTGATTAAGGTATCTAAATCAAAGAAAAAATATTTAGTCAAAAATCTGTCATTTCAATCTATGGCTATTCAATTTTATGTCAAGGGGGCCAGAGTTATTTCTTACTTAATAATTAAATGTTCTGATGTGTCTCCTATTACATGAACAACTTAGACAAAGTAGAAAGTGTTTATTTCTTCTATAAATGAATTTTTTACTCACTTTTATTCTGTCTTGTGAGTTTAATTTCACATACCTGAAATATCAAGATTGAGAGATGGACAGATTTGAAAAGTCTGAGGTGGAGTAAGGGTTGGTTCCTTTAAACAATGAGTAATCTATATTCCAAATAATTTGCATCATCCTACTCCCAAAATTTCTGGGAAATATTCTCCCACTGATCACAAGCCACACACACACACACACACACACACACACACACACACACGCACGCACGCGCGCGCGCGCGCGCAAAATCACAAAAGAAATTTAAAAAGATGCCATAACCTACCCGAAAATAGAAGACACTAGAAAAAGCCATATAATTTCTTGTGTTCAGAAAGTCTAAGAAGTTAAAAAAAACATTCTAGCAAATTAAAAAAGGCCCCATTTAAAGGAGAATCTAAAGAAAAAAAATTAATTAAATATAAACACTTTATATACTACTACTTTTTAAATAGATTGTTACAAAGATAATAGTTCTAGGGATATTATTATTCAATGATGCTTGTGGATCAACTTTTTTACTTGCAAAATAAAAGAAAATTTTGTCTCTTGGTTAAACCTACAGATTTAGTCATTTGATAAGTGGGACTCTCAAATTATAAAATGTTCATGAACTGCAGAACTGTGTCTTTAACAAAAATACTTCATGGGGAAAAATGCTCATAAGGCCCAACCTTCCTCTTCTTAAACTTTGCTATACTCTGATGTATATAATAACTAAATGGCTAAGATTTGAAGGCTTACTGCCTTTAATTTCACCTTTATGCAAAGGTGAGAATATCTTTCATTCAGGCATCAATTTTGATTAGGGTTTTTTAATTTCATAGGAAGACATTATCCACCCTGACCTGGTCAGCTCATCGAGCCACTCCTGAGTCTGGGTGGCTCAGTGGATAAAGCATTACCCTAGCACACCAGATGCTGCAGGTTCCACCCCTGGTCAGGGCATGCAGGAGAAGCAATGGAAAGTACAGAACTAAGTGGAACTACTAAATGAGACAATGAGTTGATTCTTCTCCTCTCTCTCTGTCTCTCTCTCTCTCTCTCAAAACAATGGAAAAAATTAAAAGACTAAAAAATAAGGACTTTGGATTGGTTATTATAAATACCTCCCCTTAATAAATAATGTGGCTGTTTCAGATTATAAACAATGAACACAACTTTGAAATCTTAGCTAGCAGTGCTTATCATAAACCAGTTGGGGAAAATAATATTTATAGTCATCAGAAACAATATTATCACAGTAGCTCTCATGTTATGTATATCTTCATCTCTAATATCATTCTTTACTTAGAGAAATAGCTTATTGCATGACTGGAGCAGGGATAGTTTAAGATGAAACATTTGAGCAACACAAAGAATAATGTTTCTAGCAATTATTAATTATTTATTATTTATTATCACACTCAGATTTATGGTATAGCCATCAAGCTTTTTTGGAAATCTATGAATAGAAATTTATACTCAGAAAAGCGAACACCAGAAAATTCAGTTCTCATTATCTAAGGTGTCTAATAAGCCAACCTCATTGTTTCAAATTAGTAACATAAAAGAATTAAGTAAGTATCTTAATTATATTCACCAAAAACTATACTTCAAGGTAACTAAATAGAGCACTTGGACCCATTCTTAAATGTGTTGGAAAAATGCCAGAAAATAAGATCAAATGATAGAAAAAATATCATTTCACTGTAGGATTATCAATCATTTAAGAATTGATAATTGTTTAGAATTGTCATTAAAACCATTAGGTAAATGGTTAATATAGAACTATACATTTGTAGAGCAACAAAGCAACACCCTCCTGATTACTTACATGATTCTATGAGAAACCACATCTGCACAAAGGGGGTATCAGACTTTTATGGCCCTAATCTACAAATCTGTCTGAGCATTGCCAAGAGTGGGGCAACCAGATATAATGTGTTTTCTGATTTGATGCAATGTGAGAGATACATTCCCCATGGTGCATTCCAGTCAAAATTGTTTAATTGGAATTTCTTCCACCTTACTAAGAAATATAGGTGTGTTTCTGTAAGAGAATAGCCAGATAAACCTAGAAGGTAAGGTGTTTTGTAGGACAACAAACACGGTCTCTTCAGCAAGTCAGTGTCAGGATAAAAACTACTGTTCTGGTTTAACAAATCTTAAGTGACATAACAAGATTTGATGCATGGACCTGAATTGGATTCTGGATTCAACAAACTGGTTACATAAAAAACATTTGGGGTACAATTGAGGAAAGTGAAATATGAACTGGTTATTAGAAGATATAAAACTGTATTTGCATGAAAAATTAAATATTTTAATTAACAATATAATTGGAAAAACAATTTACAAAGTTTTATGTATAATACAATTTTTTTGTAAAACATGCACTGTGATCCTTTCTTCCGGTGAGGGTAAAATGTTTTGTTTCTTTCTTATTTTTATTTACCTGTATCTTTTGATTTTTTACAGCATACATATAGTTTTATAATAACAAAAATTATTTTTAATCAGAAATATTTATGGTACTAAGAAAATGCAGCATATTTGCATGTGCTGTAAGTAGTGGTCTGTCTAACATTGCTCTTGAGACAAGCCATGTTCTCTCAGAGTCGTATTCTCTCAGCTTATTCTCTCTGAGCCAAATTATTTTGTGCCCACTCCCAGCTCAGACAACAGAATGACTTTCACTGAAGAATGAGGCTAAATTACACAATTTACCCTTACCCCAAAGGATATATTCAAACACTAAAATAAGTAACTGTATCAGTTATGATAGTATTGAATTTTAGTCTACTTATAAGTACTCGTGGGAGAAAATTCTCTTAAATCTCAGAATCAGAAATATCTATGCATCTATCCTGACCATGTAATGGCACAGTAAAGAGAGTGTTGACCTGGGACGCTGAGGACCCAGGTTTGAAACCCGAGGTCACCAGCTTGAGCGTGGGATCATAGACATGACCCCATGGTGGCTAGCTTGAACCCCAAGGTCACTAGCTTGGCAAGGGGTCACTGGCTTGGCTGGAGCCCCATGGTCAAGGCACATGAGAAAGCAATCAATAAACAACTAAGTTGCTGCAACTATGAGTTGATGCTTCTGATCTCTATCTCTCTCTCTCTCTCTCTCTTTCTCTCTCTTTCTCATTAAAAAAGGAAAAAGAAAAAGAAATATTTATGCTTCTCATGATACATTAGTTGGTTTCTTTATTATGGACACTAACTCTTACAATTACCTTTCACTTTTTCTTTGACCCTAGGAAACTTAGTCAAATTCTTGGCCATCCTCCACCTTCAGGATGGTGTTCTATGCATTTCTGGTCTCAATATCGCTGCTATTTCTATTCTATACCAACTTTTCTCTTTGGTCAAATTTGTTCAGTTGTTTGATTTTTTTTAAAAAACAGCTACACTTTTTTTTAAGTGAGAAATATTTTTTACTATTATTAACTGAATTTATTTTTTGAACTGCACATGCTAATTTGGTTAAGATATTTTACAGAATTATCTGGGGTGTTGATAAATTAATTAAGAATGACAAAAGAAAGAAAATCTATGAAATATTCCAGCCAAATCACTCTGACTCAGTAACCTCAGTCTTATTTCTGATCCAGCCTAGTCATAAAGTTATTTCCCCGGCCTTCATCATGTCAGACCTCTGTGGGAATATCATCAGCACTACAATGTAAAAATGATTCCCTAAACGTTTACTGAAAGTCCACATTGTAGAAACAGCCATTTGAAGACATTTTCTGCCTAATCAGGAAGGCTGCTGTGGAAGATTCTGCTTGTTATATTCTTCAATAACAAAATCAGAGAATTCAACATTTTCTTTTCATTGCTACCTAGGGAGTTTTGTGAGAGTCTACTTCAGAAATAGGTTTCCATCAACTAAAAACTGCTTTTTCCTTGCCAGGAGTCATAATACATACATCACCAAAATTGGATCTAAAGATAAGTGCTTAGGTTCAGTTTCACAAGTCTCAATCTAAACATTCCTTATTTATCATCAGTTTCTAACCTTGCCACAGAGCCATTTTGGCAGCCCAAGAACATGATCTGGGAATCAAACTAAATTTTTAAAGGAACTAATATGTGGAAAGTCTTACCTTTACAATAAATGCCGACTTCAAATTGATCATCATACAATGAAACCATAGTACTAAGAAAAATGGTGAATACAACAAAAACTGATTTATAAACCCTTAGCTGGAACTTGGAAGCTGAATCTTACAGTTGGGTAAATAATGGAGAATGAGGTAATAAACTTTTCTATTCAGTGTGTTAAAAAAAAATTAATAAAGTAGCTCATGTGAAAATCTTAAAAAAAATTAGCAACTCATCAACTGGAAAAGGACAAAATAGAAATAACAGGCCACTTAAACTATTAGGCCACACCAGTGAATAAACTATTTCTTTGTAAGCACTGTATAAAATGTTTAAATTAAATTAATGATGAAGAATACTGGCTTTGGGGTTAGGAGAACATGGGTTTGAATGCTGGTTTTGTCATTTTCTAGCTATGTGATCGTAAGCAATTTAATTAGCCTCTCTTAGCCCATTTTGTGCATCTGACATTTGTAGTTACTAATAGCCCTGGTAGTTTCTGTGATGCTTAAATGACATAATGCAGGACAACTTCTTAGTCCAGTGGCTGGAATGTTGTATGTGCTTAGTAAATGATACGGTGTGGTAGCTGTAGTGATCACTAAAATATCAGCAAATTTCTAACAGCATACTTCTTCCCTTGAACAACTGTGCCATAAAGGGATATGTATATGTATCTGGAGTCATTATAAAAGCAAGTAAAAAGTAGTCATAAAAACATGGACCAGCAAAACTGAATATTGCAGAAAATAATTAAACACTTAAGAGAACATGTTACAAAAACACCTGGAAGAAATATTAGAAATGTAATAAGACTTGCCTTGGAGTGTTGAACATATCATATAATATATGGATGAAGTATTATAGAATTCTAACCCTGAAACCTATATAATGTTATTTACCAATGCTACCCCAATAAATTCAACTAAAAAATAAAAATAAATTTTAAAAAATGTAACAAGTGGCAAATGTTATCATGAGGACATGACAGATATTTACTAATTATTTTGATAGCATACGGTTGCTTCATAAGTGTTTGAAAGATATGTATGACTCTGTATGTATTTTGTTTGCCTAGGTAAGTTAAAACATCCCTCTAGAATAGAAGTCATGGGACCAGATCTTCTATCTCTCACTTTTCTCCTATCTTCTAGCAGGCAAACACACCATTGCCCCCCACAACACACACACACACACACTTGGTGGAGTTTTGTATCATGGAAGTTCAACAAAATGCATTGGCTAATGTAAAATTACCTAACCTCAGAAGTATTACACTGGTTTCAGTTTCTACTACATAGTTATAGTTTGATTTCCTAATTTCAGAATGTTAAGAACTACAGGAAATGCCTGACCTGTGGCGGTGCAGTGGTCAAAGTGTTGAACTGGAACGCTGAAGTTACCGGTTCAAAAACCTGGGCTTGCCCGGTCAAGTCACGTATGGGAGTGGATGCTTCCTGCTCCTCCCCCTTCTCTCTCTCTCTCTCTCTCTCTCTCTCTCTCTCTCTCTTCTCTAAAATAAATAAATAAATAAAGGTACTAGAGGAAGCACAGACAACCACCTCCAGTTTCAAAAAGAACCTCTTGCTGAATAAATAAAGACAATGCCATTAAGTGAGAAAGAGAGAGAGAGAGATGGCTGAGGAGAGGAGCAAGTTTGGGGGTTAATCAAGAATTCTGAATTTTGTTCTCAAACCAATTAATTGGGGATCCAACTAGTGTTTAATTCTGTTTTGAGCATGGTTATTTGGCAACTCTACTAGTCATCCATGTAGAGTTGTTAAATAGGCAGCTGCATATGAGAAGTCTAGAAAGAAGATATAAATCTGAGAGTTTCTGGCATCTAATAATAGCAGTGAATATTTAATAAAAGTCATACATTGTTAACATAATCCTCCTAGTAACCCTATTACTAAATCATTAGTGTTATACTCATTATCTGGGTGAATAAAATGAGATACAAAGAAGTCAAGTAATCTATCCAAGGTCACACAATAGCAAGTAGAGGAGCCAGGATGTGTGTGCAGACAATATGGCTCCTCAGCTCACTCTCATATCCTCTACTTTACACTAGTATTCACATACTCAGAACTTTAAGAGATGATGAAAGGATGTAAGAATAAGATCTGAGGATATAGCCCAGAAATACATCCCAGGTAAGGTGGAAAAGAACAGAATTTTGAATGAAACCAAAAAACTGTGGAATTGTTTAAAGTAAAGTAGGAAAATGTTTCAAGAAAAAGAGAATGGTTCAACTGGATTGAATGCTACTATGAGGTTGAAGGACAAGGACCAAACAGGGGTCATTTAATTTGGTGTATAGAGATGCTGACTTTCTCAGGAGTAATCTGAAGAGATGTGAGGTCAGATATCAGATTGGAAGTGGTTGAAATGAATGAGAAGTGAGGAAATGGGAGCATTAATTGCAGAATACTATTTTAGTTTTACTATGAATAGGAACAGAGAGAGGGTATTTGTGGGGAGTTGTTGGTTATTAAAGCCTTCTGGAAGAGTAAATAATGGGAGAAACAGGATCCTAAGAGAATAGAACAGGGAATGCAAGGAACAGGTAGAAGGATTGGCTGTGATCAAAGGAGGGTCACTTTTTTCCTGGAAATAGGAAGGAAAAAAGAGAAATGGTAGAGATGCACTAAAAAATGATTTGGTGGAGGGAAGATGAGAAAGTTCCCAAATTAATCTGTATTGCCTCAATAAGTGTGAGCTGAGATCATCAACTGAGAGAGTGAAAAGGAATGGGATATAGGAAAAGAAGAAGAAAGCATAGTAAGTCATCTCCTTGAGTGGAAAAACAAGCTTAATAAAGAACAATATTGATTGCTGGGCAGAGCTGAGGTCCAGTTTGAGGGCTGTAACCATGAATTCAAAAAGAAACCAGTAATTTCAGTTGTGTGATTTTCTCCAGCAATGTTTACTTACTCTGGAGCATGGAGGAGAAAATGAGGATGGTTACAGTGATAATAATACTCATTGAGAACTTACTGTGTGCCACTTTTTAAAATGTTTTACATATGATAAATTTTAAACAATCCTGAATGGGAACATTGCAAACAAAATATTAAAGAGGGAGGAGAAAGTTGAACAGTTTATGGAACTGTAATTGTGGATAAGCAGTGAGAAGGTGGGCATAATCAGCAGTTAATATTTACTTCAAAGGAGCTAAGAGAAGTGACTTGGAAACTGCCATGGAAAATGCTGCCCCATTTCTGAGCCCTGAGATACAGAGTTCCAGGGAAAGCAATATCCTCAGGGACAGCCAGATTTTAATTTAATCGGGAGGTAGTAACAATATGCAGAGCAAATGCTGAGGGTACAGTGAAGGTTGCTGAACATGGATGGAGAGTTCCAGTAGGTACAGACACCAGTATAAGAAAATAAAATGGAAAGGAGATTGGTTTCAGTTTAATGACTGCTAGAGTAGAGTGCAAAGAAAAGTCTGGGTGCTAATGCTTGAGAAGGACATTTGGACCTTTTGATGTAACTCAACCAACCATGAGTGGGTATGGAAAATAACGGAGCTAGTTCTCAAAGTATCTCAGAGAGCTAGTTGAACTAGGTTCTTGTAACTGACATGAAGTGCTCAGCTTGATGGCTATACCATAAATATGAGTTTTATAATAAATAAATAAATAAATGATAAATAAATAAATAAATAAAGAACCATTCTGG
Source organism: Saccopteryx leptura (assembly GCF_036850995.1). Taxonomy (NCBI): domain Eukaryota; kingdom Metazoa; phylum Chordata; class Mammalia; order Chiroptera; family Emballonuridae; genus Saccopteryx; species Saccopteryx leptura. Next base: position 350,734,558 of record NC_089503.1, read on the forward strand.
GATTTTGAGTAGTAAATTTTAATTCTGGGAATTGGACACTTAAAAACTGTTGGGAGACATGGGAAGTGTAGGAACTTCAGGGAAACAACACTGACAGTCTCAATTGCTTATACAATGAAATGGATGATTCTGAGGACACGAAACTTCGAGATACCTATTACTTCCTCATCAAAATAGTGTCTTTGCCTCTCCCTGGCTCCCAGATCTAATGTAAGTGCCTCTCATTCACAGAATTTAAATAGGATCTTCGCTCATAGGGAGTCTGGGAAATGTCCTTTCCAGGGTTGCAGTCCCTGCACAGGGAGGAGAAAAGTGAAAGGGGAAACAGCACCAAGTTACTAACATATCCTGCAAAAGATGCAATGTGACTGACATCGCCTCTCTCTTCCTCCCTCCCTTTGTCCCTCTCCTGGAATAACTCTGTAGCATAAGCTCACCCAGGGTAACTCATATTATATTCTCAATTAGGTTACTTGTTAAGTATCTCTTCTCTCCACAGAGAGAACCTGGGGCTCTGTTAGGACAGAAACCACATCCTCCTTGTTCTTACTGTGACTTCAGTGCCTTTCACACAGTAAGTCCTTAACTTCACTCTGTGAAGGGAGGAAAACGGTTTTGTGGACTGAATTTTGTTCATCTTAAATTCATATGTTGGAGTACTAACCCTGAATATAGCTGTAGTGGAGATAAGATCTTAATGTGGTAATTATGGTTGAGTGAAAAGGATGGAACACTTATCCAACAGAACCAGTGTCCTTACAAGAAGAGGAAGAGACATCAGGAATGGGCATGAACAGAGGAATGGCCGGGTGAGGGGACAGCAGGAGGAGCTCTCCGCAGGACAAAGAGCAAGGTCTCGGGAGAAACCAAACCCAAGGCCCACTTTAATGTTGGAGTTCCTGCCTCTATAACTGCAAGAAACTAAATTTCTATTGTTTCACTCACCCAGTCTGTGGTATTGACTATGGCAGCCAACCAACACAATTAGGGAGGGGGAAAGAAGGAAAGAAAGGAGAGAAGGAGAGAAGGAACATGACAGGACTTCTTTTTTATTTCTTGATTAGAGTTTCATTGATGTAATATAGTCTGCTTTCAAAACCCACACATCTGGAACGTATCATTTACCTCGTTTGCAAGGAATTTCTGATATATTTATTTATACTGCTTTTGTTTATAGTCTCATTGATGTAAAACTAAACTGCAAGAAAATACACTGCCTATATCAGGAAAATTTGGCAGCTATTTTTTCTTTTTAAAATAGTTTCACAGAATAGTGGATCCTTCAAAGGTAAGATTTCCAAGGTAGAAAATGTAAGTATTTTCCGGTTCTGGGTTTCTCCTACATGACCTGTCCCCGAAACAAATAAAAATCAAATTCTGAAACACACCAAACCTCCTGTATTCTAGGCCCAAGTTTAAGTTTTTCAAGAAGCTTTTAATAAATCATGTTAAAATTTGACAAGACCAACTTATAATTCTTCTAAGTACTTTGCTTTTTGACAGGGTGATCTAAGTTTGCACTGCCCAATACGGTAGCTACTAACTGCATGCAGCTATTTAAATTTAAATTAATTAAAGTTAAGTGAAGTTTCAAATTTACTTTCTTAGCTTTACTCACATTCCAAGTGCTCAATATTCACATGTACCTAATGGCTACCAGATGGGGCAGCACAAATATAGGAAATTTCCATTGCAGCAGAAAGTTCTATTGCATAGTACTTGTCTAGATCAATAGCTACACACAGAGAACTATCTCTGGGGGTAGGAATTTCAGACAGGTAGAGTGATAGAAAATCTACTGAGACATATGCTCGGTGTTGGCCTTCTAACTCCCTTCAGCTCTCACCCCTTTTACCAGGGAGGTAGGCTTTCACTGCATGTACTAAAAAATCTCAATGTAAACTGACATAAGTAATAAAGAATTTTATTTACTCACATAACTTGAAAATTCAAAGGGAGTTCAGGCATGGTTTAATCAGGGTACTGGCTCCATTTTTCTTTAATTCTTTCACAATCTTCTATTAACAACCCTTAGCCTTCTTTCTCTTGATGTTTACAATGGCTACAGCAAGCTGTTCCAGGTCTCTACCACCAAGTCACTGAGAGACAGCGATTTTTCACCTCATCCTACCTTAGAATGGATGTCCTTTATGTCACTTCTTTCACTCTGCTTGTGCCAATAACTTTGAGCAGTAACATGAACTGATAGTCAAAGGACTGGTTACTGACTCAATTATTACCCCCTTCCTCTCACCCCCTCCAAAACAGTGTGCAGCTGTTTTGCAATAGAGATGGGTAGTCCTCCAAAAGAAACTATGTGCTGTTGCAAAGGGAGGAATGCATGTCAGGCAGGAACCCAACATGTGTGCCCCTATATCCTTATATAACATAAGTTTCTAGAGGTTTAAAACTAAATCCAAAAGATATGTTCACCTTTAGTTTTAAGAGATTTATTAAATCCAAAACTGCAAAGGAACAGAAATGTTACCCTACTTACAAGATTATAAGTTAGCCTGTCATGGTTGTGTGTGTGTGCTAACAGAAACACCAGACCTCTAGATCAGAGAACAGACTATGTATTACTCACAGAAAAAAAAAAAAAAAAAAAAAAAGAAGCAACTAGAGTAGCATCTTGCATTGGTTCCCCATCTTCCAATTCTCCCCAGGGTGACACAGTGGGGACCAAAGGTTCATCTGTACATGCAACAAGGTTTGTACCACAGGAGAGGATCCCTGAAATTATAAGACTTGTAGCTTATATCAGGTGGCTGACTTATCTTTCCTATGCCTTTCTGCAGAGAAAAAGAGACAGAAAACTTTATAACCCTGGAAGATAAGTGAATGCCTATCCAGGGAATATGTTTCCACATATCTCTGAAGCTTCTAAGACCTTAGCTATTCAAATTTGCCCCTTGCTCAGAAAGCTCAGACCATGCAGACATGTGAGGATATTTGTGAAGAATTGCCTTCCGAAAGGATATTAGCAAATTAACACATTCCCACCATTAAGTTTGAGACTGTTTCCTGATATATTGATTACAACAATGCTATCAATTTTGTTTTAATTTGCCATTCTAATACGGTAAAATTTTATATCAAAACTTTATTAAAACAAAATTTTTGTATTTTTTTCTTTTTGTTAAACTGCCAACTTATGACTTTTGCCTATTTTTCTAGCATGCCAATTGTCATTTAGCATTGATTTATAAAATTTTTTCAATAATCTTTCCCTGAAATCCTCTGAAAGCACACTGTGGAGAGACGTAGGCATGCTTTATTCAGGAATGTGATCTCAGAAAGCAAGGATGAGGGACAGGAGATGTGGGGGAAAACAGCTGTGTTACGCTTACTTGCTTGTGCTTTGCATGATTAGTGCATGAGCACGTGGCAGAACAACGTGTGTATAGCCTATGTAAGGCTATGGTTGGTTTGACTCAGGGTGGATTGCGGATTGTCTGCCTGCCACTGTGAGGGTCCATTTTGCTGTTTGTTTATCTGAGAAGCAGTTTTCCTCTGCCTGTTTGCTCATCCACAGTTGTGAGACTCTATTAAACAGGAATGGTTCAATGCTTTCTGGCTCCGCAGTTTCTCTACCGTCTGCCTGAATCCAATGTGGACCTGCCTGGCCTCAGCCACCAGCATTACAGGAGAGTACATGTGGAAAAAAGGAGAATCAACACAAAGGTTGATTTTCAAGTTGTAACTGGGAGAAATCCATAGACTTTCTGAGAAGCCTTATAGGATATGTCTCAGGAAGGAAGCAGGAAGCATTCAGCTCGAGACTCCTGTACCCCATTGGTCAAAGGTTGCCACGCTGAGTGTGAACTCTCCTATACTTCCTGACACCTGTGTATGCCTGAGTGCTAAATGGCCTTTCTGAGTTGGTCCCCAAAGCTCAGTATCAGCAAAGCCATAAAGCAGGAAGAGAAAAGCTCACAACAGCAGCCTGGGGTGAGCCTATGTCAGGATAAATCTGCCAAAAAGCAGTCAAAGTCAGTCCACACTGTGAGATGAGGCCAAAAGGGTGTACCACTTGTATCCCTTGGGACCCCAGATCCAATTTATCATTGAGTCTCTGGTAAGCAGAACTTACAGCTTCCTTCTCAATAAATGTCTATTCTTCACATTCCTCTTCCCTTGCTCCAGGACTTAAATTAGGGTAGAAAAAAATCATCTGCTAACTTTTCTGGAATTCCACTACTGAAGTTCTAACTCAGCATCATAGATGAATCAGTATGTTCAACGAGTATCACTGAATTTCAGGCAAAGATTTTATTTATTCCTGGGAAGCATTTTCAGGGGGGCCGGGGGGGGAGCTTACCATTTAATTCAAAACTTTTCTAAGTCTTCTATATCTGGACAAGAGATTATACTTATTAGAGTTAGAGTCCATTTGTACAAATAGCAAGTTGTAGAGATTCTGAATGTACTCTCAGGCAGCACAAAGCCTCATAAATAAGTTTGAAAAAAGGCCTAACATGCTTTACTGTTTGTTATTAAGTTAGTTTCAACTTTGAGATTTAAAAGAAAAAAAAATAAAAATGTACTTGTCATTGACAAAAATTATATACACCCCTTGGAACAAAGCTGTACCCTAAGCTATTTCCTACAATAACTCAATCAATAGTTGGAGTCACCAAATGCCTCACCACTAGAGTAAAGACCATCAAGTCCCTGAATTAAACTGAGAAAACATTTGGAAAATCAGAATGAAGTCAAACCTGGAATCATCCAATTAATCCTTCTTTTATATGGACCCTAGGAAATCTTTAAACGTTAAATGCAAAAATTTGCATCAGGGTAAGGTAGCTTATCTGGGCCTGAATTCAAGAAGGCAGACCACTAGGACCCTCATATATAATATTTTCTTTACATTCAAATTTAATAGGGATTGATGAAAATGGTTAGGACCACGCTAGTGCTGGGCTTCCCCATCAGATTCCTTCCCGTTTTACAACAGCCTGAGAAAACCTGATTGTCTTTGCTTTGTCTGGGCTCTCCTGTCTTCTGGACACTTGAAATACAGTTCATGGGTCTGAATGAGCACCCTGAACCCTTGTTGTAAATCAGGTATCTACACACAGAGGTCCTTGGAGGCTCACTCGGAGCCCTCACACATGGCTAGGAACAGACTCAACTATAGGCCAGAGTAGAACCAGAAATAAAGAAGAAAAACTCTGTCTTTTTTTCACATAGTTATGGATATGCAACTTAATTTTCTTACAGCTCACATGATAGGTTTTACACTAATTCCTCCCTAATACCAAACTAGAGAGCTAATTCAGTCCCCACAATTACACTAGAGCAGTGGTCAGCAAACTCATTAGTCAACAGAGCCAAATATCAACAGTACAACTAAAATTTCTTTTGAGAGACAAATTTTTTAAACTTAAACTATATAGGTAGGTACATTGTTATTAACTTAATTAGGGTACTCCTAAGCTGGCCTTTGCGCCCGCACTCAAGTGGCCAAAGAGCCGCATGTGGCTCACGAGCTGTGGTTTGCCAACCGGGGCACTAGAAGGGTGTTCTGGAGGAAAGCTGGACTTCTATCCCAACTCAACATCAGCACCATGGTCTTACCTACCCTAATACCCACACCCACAAAGCCTTCCATTTTCTCTTCCATTCTAAGCTGCCTTGGAAAAGTAAAAAACAAACAAAACAAATGACAGAAGCGAGGAAACATGGGAGTGCAGTACTCTTTATTGCTGTCGCCATCAACGTCCGGCATTGATTTTTTTTTTGCTCATTTATATGATGCTGGCAAGAGCTGGGTATATGCAGAGGCGGAACCTCTGCACTGAGTGTACCTATTGTTTTCTTCATATACACTAATATTTAAATGACTTTAAAATGGGAAGCCTGTGAGCTCCTGTTAAGTAAAGGACTTAGGGGTTTTGATGTGGTTGTTGTTGTTATTGTTGTTATGCTGTCTTGATCCAGCTTTGAGGCTCTGGCCAGTCAGCTCTCCCTTCTTGACCAGTCAATGAAGTCCACACCCCAACCATTCTTCCCATCAGGTTCGCACACCCAGGCCCACTACCTGCCATCACAGAGCCAGGTACCCATCAACTAACGACAGCCCCTGTGCCCTAGAGCTAGCTGAAATTATTTAAATTAGCCAATCCACGAAGAGCCATGGAAACCCAGCTAACCCACCCAGCTTGCTATACAAACACCCTACAGTCCCAGCTTGCTGCTACTTTATCCCCAGGTGCATTTCCCTGTGGCCCAGCCCAGGGAAGCCTTCTGTCCCCCAGAATTATAAATAACAAAGAGTTCTGACTTTCACCTATCAGGTGGCAGTGTTTCCAGGCCCCCCGCCCTCCCCCAAGAATCTTTATATCTTATCAAACATCTCTGCAGTAACACCCCAATCAGAAACAAAATATAGATCTTTTCCCATCACAATCTTGAAGAATGGGCCTCATTTTTAAAGAAAAGGCCAGAGTTCCTTTTTATTTTCTCTGAAATGTCCAGAAAGGCACTAGAACCAAGCAATCTGAGCTACCACATCTTTAAAAAGTTACTTCACCCACACCTTGAGTCTCAACTTCCCTTTAATAGACAAATGTTTTTTAAAGGATCTCATTATGTCATCTTCTAAACCTGAATATGATGTAATGGTACATTTTATCCATGTAACCTTTAATTTATAAAATAAACTTTAAATTCTAAAAGTAAAATCATAAAAAATATAAAACCACAGCACCCTCTCCATTCCCCTTCTAGGAACAGGCTCTCATGTCCTGACGCCCTGCTGCAGGTGTCCACAGGGTTACACAGAGCTGGTATCTCACTCCGAAAGTGTGGGTCCTTTCCACTTACCCCAAAACTTTCTGTTTTTTCCACACACTATATTGCTTCAACGAAGACAATTAGGACCTGACCAGGCAGTGGTGCAGTGGATAGAGTGTCGGCCTGGGATGCGGAGGACTGAGATTCAAAACCCTGATGTTGCCAGCTTGAGCGCGGGCTCATCTGGTTTGAGCGCGGGCTCATCTGGTTTGAGCAAGGCTCACCAGCTTGAGCCCAAGGTTACTGGCTTGAGCAAGGGGTTACTCAGTCTGGTGAAGCCCCCAGTCAAGGCACATATGAGAAAGCAATCAATGAACAACTAAGGTGCTGCAACAAAGAATTGATGCTTCTCATCTCTCTTCCTTCCTGTCTATCTGTCCCTATCCATCCCTCTCTCTGTCTCTTCTCTCTCTGTCTCTGTCACACACAAAATAAGAACCATTAGGAAGAAACACTTTTTAAAAGCAAGATTCTATAATAAAATATATTAGCTCATTTCTGCCTTCAGACACCATACTTTCATCCAACATAAAATGACAGTGTGCAAAACCCCCAAGTGGGGCTGGCAGCCTGTGTGGCTCCCCGTGTGAGGATAAAACCAAATCACCTTCACCTGGCCACCGAGACAAAACAAATATGGAGTCAAAACAGAAAAGGCGCAGGAAAATACATTCTGCTCAAACTCTAGGTACAGCATTGCCCTTCCATTTTCCTCCTGATACTCTTCAGGGGAGAACGGCTGGCGCCGCCCACAGGACTTCCTCTTTTCGAAGTCCCCACAATCCCATTGCACATTTCTTCCTTACAGGGACAAATTGTTAGGGAACAGAGCTGCTCTGTCAATCTAGAGTTGTTTATTTTTAAAAAAACAAATACGGAGTTAGAAGGAAAAACAATTAGTTCACCTGGAGTTAATGGGATCAATGCAGTAAAAGGTAAATCTCAAAAATTCTAAGGACTAATGATTTGAGGTTTTAAACTGTTCTTCCCCCATTAAAAGAAAATTAGGGACGATTTCAATGATTTCCTTAAAGTATTGGTGCCATGCTTATCACTGTGCTTTCCTTAAGGAGAGCACAGTCAGTTAAGGATTGTGTCCATCCTTGAGTAATGCCTAGAATATAAGCAACTCTGTTCTTACTACTACTGTTATTGTGATTAGCCTACAGGGCTTTCCCTACCCACATAAACTATAAATGCTCTTAGGCTCAACTATGCCAGTCATATCAAACCAGCGCTGACTTAAAAGTCCTTAAGTTTTAAAGCATGCCCTTTAAGCAATTAATAAAGAAGGTATTTACCATGGCATCTTCTTCTATAATTCTGTTATGAAAGATAATTTTTCTGGACCAAAAACAATGTCTTACGAAGAAAAGTAAGTAGAATCCACTCTGTCTTAGTACGTAAACATCATACAATTTTCCTTTACAATTCGAATAAAAAGTTCATGAAAAAAATCTTCTGCACTTCTGTCGACACTTGTCAGCATCTCTAAAAATGGCAATTAATAACTCAGTTGGCCCTCGGGGTATACAAATCACAGAATGGGTTCTGGATCCCCCTCCATGTGCAAACACAGCATGTTCTGCTATTAACAGCAAGTCAGCTGTTGACAGACAGAGCCATTAAAACAGAAGTGATCTTTCATTCCAGCTCTCCTTGAAATTATTTTGCCAAGGAAATGGAGCTGCAGTATCCTCAAAGACTAGGAGGGAGGACATAAAGGGAAACAAAAAGAGAAATGGAAAAATCCTTTAAACTGGTGTAGACCTCTGTCTTATATTTGGCCATTCTTCTTGGAACACAATTGTACAAAATCACCTAGAATTAACTATAAATTCTAGCTTACTTTAAAGTTATTAAAGAATATATATTTATAGATTATAATTCATAATGACAAAACTGGAAAAGACCCTTATTAAATTCTAAAAAGCAGCAAATAGTATATCACAGAACAAACTACACTTTGAATGTTTCCAACAGAAGACTAATTATGTTAATTAACCCAAGGAACCACATTAGAGTTCAAATTTAACTTAAAGCAGTCTCTCTTTATTTTAAACACTTTGTATTCTTTGGTTCAGACCACTAAAATGTGGAATTTTTCTGCATTTTCACAACATAAATCCAAAGCTGTTTTACTATAAAACTAATAAATGTCAGAAATAAACTGTAGATTTCCCAAACTTATCAGAAAAAAACTAGACAGGATATAATATCTTTTACCAGGTTAATACCACCAGAGCTGTGAGGAAATGGAAATTAGTGCCTAGAGGAAAAAAAAACAAAGGTTTTCTTTAAAATGTTTTCTAGAGCCTGAGTCTATAAGAAAAACATGGCAAATTGCTTGGGAGGAAAAGATGATGTGGCAGAGACTGCCTGTGGTTCACCGAGAAAGGAAACAAGGTTCTTTCCTTCTTCCACCAGAGTGATCATTGTGAAATGGCTGCCCAGCCTGGGACTGAGCAACCTCCCCACCCCTTCAGCCCCCATGCCCTTAGTGTGGCTGTGATTAGACTCAGAGCTTCACCATTGGACTGGAGCAAAACTTACTTAACTTCCATATCACTTGTTAAATGAAATTTCCTGGCCCCAGACTTTTGTTCTCCCTGCTTTCTTTTTGCTGAGAGACCTTGAAAATTGATTGTTGACCCTTGCAACACCACTATGCACCTGGCTCCTAAAATACCTGCATGGAATTGGACCAATTGCTAGCCACGAGCACTTACCCCAAAGAAAGTGAGAAATAAATAAATTGTAGACTCTTCGCCACTGGAATATCTTTGTTGGAGCAGCTTATACAACTTTAAGAAAAAAGTGGGAAGTGAAAATGATGGGAAGAGAACAACATGAAAAAAACTGAAGGAGGTGATTAGCTAAATCTTAGATTCACTTAAGAACTCACGAACAAATATGAGATATAATTCTCAAATTATTTTAATCTGCCTACTCAACACTAAGTAATTACTGACTATATAACCTTTGCTAAAAATTCTAGGGAAATAAAGATGAAAAAGACAAAATCTTGCTCTTTGAAATGTACAATCTGGGGAACTTGATGGAGCATCCCATGGAAGGAAGCAAACTCCAAAGACACAACAAGCTTCTCTCTGCTGTCTTTCTCTTCTCTTTGTCTTTCTTCTTTAAAGACAAAGAATGGAAAAGTATATTTGATTAGGAGGGAAGGGTAGAGAAATCACATTCCTTAGACATGATGGTGTTAGGTTGTTATTTCCTGTCTTGATGAAATTTTTAAAAAAATATATGCCCTATTATAAATGAGGCTGCAACTTGTGTTTTAAAATATTATTGATCTTGTGAATGTTTAAAGGTTGGGTGATATTTCTAATTTTCTCCATAAAGAGTTCATTCTCTTCTGAAATGTTGTTGACAGTGTCTTCACAGGCTTAGTAAATTTGTAAAATTTTTTATATATAACAACTTTCCAGGAAGATGTTCACACTCATAGTACTATTTCTCTAAGATTCTCTACCTCTTTGAAAGCAAAAGCCATGTCTTATATATTTAATATTCATCTTATACCATGCCTGGCACCCCACAGGAACTTAAAGAGGTTATTAGAACTATTATTAGGTAAGGCATATTAGCTCCGTGTTTCAGATGAGTCAGCGAGGCCTTGGGCTCTCAGCCCGCAGAGACGGTGGCAGGACTGAGACGACAAACCGAGGGTCTTTCCTCTTCATGCGGTGCTTTTCCAATATTGGCTGGTTGATTCATATGGCACTTTTTGAATCAAGTTGCTAACATTCTCTGTCTACCTTATGATTAGCAAAAAAGAACTACCACTTTTTTTTTTTTAAATGCTGCTTTTATTCTTTTTCTTTTTTTTTTATTTATTTATTTTATTTTATTTATTCATTTTTAGAGAGAAGAGAGAGAGGGAGAGAGACACACACAGAGAGAGAGAGAGAAGAGAGAAAGACAGAGAGAAGGAAGGGGGGAAGAGCTGGAAGCATCAACTCCCATATGTGCCTTGACCAGGCAAGCCCAGGGTTTCAAACCGGCGACCTCAGCATTTCCAGGTCGACGCTTTATCCACTGCGCCACCACAGGTCAGGCCAGAACTACTACTTTTCTTCTCTGATGTTTGCCTAATTATTACCATTGGTTATTTCTAGCTCATAGGCTATGATTTAAAATTTTAACTGAATATCATTTTTAGATATGAAAATATGATGATTAACCATTATGAAAATAAGTCTCAAAATAAATCCACTTGTTAATCAGTGTAAGAAATAACATAATTTAGTGATTAGTGATTTTGGGCAGGGTGGTGAGAAGAGAGACACCGTGGGGACAGCAAATCATAATTCTGAGAAAATGTCTTCCAACTCTACACGCCTTCCCTTGATTATAATATGGTCCTGTGGGGTGTGCTATCCAGAAACACTCTCTGCTCCAGCCCCACCTTTCTCATGCTCCCAGATGCAGTTAAGAATTATGGTATTGCCTTTGAGTTCTATAGGAGAAGAAAAAAATGAGCTCAATATAGGAGAAAAATAAAATAGTTAAAGGCAATCAAGATTAAAAAAATAATATGTTATCAGAGAGATAAGCATTTGTTTATCCACTATTTATTATTTAAGAACCAATGGAATTTTACAACAGCTACTACTGTTATTAAACCATGCAAAGGCTTAAAAGACTCAGTCTTTACCTACTCTGAGAAAAGAAGAAAGAAAAACCTACATAAATAAGAGAGACTAAATATAAATCATAAGCTAGATATATATAATACATATCATGTTTTGTGTGTATGTGCTTATATGCTTATATGTGTGTATGCTTATATGTTTATATGTAGACCTAACTATACTTAAAGTAAAGGTAGGTATCTTAATAAGGAACTATAAGAAAAGCTAAAAAGAAAATTTATATAAAAAATTATTGAGGGATGTCCTTGGCCATGTTAGGAAGTATTAAGAAATGAAGCTAAAAATTATGAGATGGTAATACATGAAAATGGGAGTCAGATAAACTTGAAGCTCAGGCTTGGGAGTTTACATATGTGATAACTGGTAACAGAAAACCACCATATGTTTCTGCCCAAGCAAAGTAATGCAATAAAAACAATTTCTGTGGGATTTTCTTTTTGCAGTGGTAAGGATCTACAATGCCCTAAATTGAAGATGTTGAAACTTATTATAGCGGTTCAATAAGAAACTTGTAGAGTCTGCAAAAGAATGATGCTGTAAGTATAGAAAGAGTAGAGTGATGGCTGAATTATTCTAGAGCAGTGGTAGTCAACCTAGTCCCTACCACCCACTAGTGGGCATTCCAGCTTTCATGGTGGGTGGTAGTGGAGAAACCAAACAGCACTGCAATTACATACTAATCAACTAACTGTTGACCAGTTAAGATCAGAACAGCAGTCAGACTCTGTTATAGGGCATTTGTATTGGGACCGCACTCAACCTCTTTTGCGAACACCTGGACTGCATCTGCGAGCAGCCAGGTACCTGACCCTGGGTCCATACCTGCCGACCAATCCGGCGGGCAGTTTAATATGACTGCTTTTGTTGCCCAAAAACTAGCAGTTCATCATTTTATTACCCCGTAGACAAAGTACTCCATGGTTCGACGCTTCTTTCTATGACAGAAACTGCCGGACAATGGAGACACCAATTAACTCATATTTTTGTCTCAATTCCTGGATTGTAGGGTAATAGGGTGACATTCTAGGAATCCCCCTTTGGTCTGCCAGAACTAGCCAATGTCTCGCTACTTCGCCTCAATCGCAAAGAAGTAATGCCATTGGCCAACACCTGCTACATAAATTTTTATAAAATGCACAACCATGGATACTTACTAACATAGTCTCATCTCAACAAACTTGCTCAACCACACTTATAACGTTGTGACCATGCAACAGACTTCAAGCGCATAAGTTTTGTTCATGTTATGTAAGTGAAGCTAAATTGTTACGTAATCAAAACTAAAGTCAGTACGTAGTTAGATTTCTGAGAGCAAGCACGTGCTTACAGCTTCAAACAAAATATTGTGAAATATCGTGAGCCCATGTCTCAAAAAAAAAATATGCACACAGCTATTTGCCAGAGTACCTGATGATGGGTTTCATGGAATCTGTTGTAAATAAACAACATCCAATGTGTTTATTGTGCCATAAAACATTATCCAATGAGGCAATGAAGCCAAGTCAATTGCGAGAACATCTTTCTACAAAGCATCCAAATGACAAAGACAAGCCCATTGAATATTTTCAGGAAATATATAAAAAATTTGAAAACCGTTCAACTATCATTGCATCATTTAAGAAACAACATACAACAAACGAAGATGGCTTAATTGCCAATTATTGCATTTCACAAATAATTGCAAAAAGTGGTAAAAGCTATAATATTGAAGAAACTGTAATAATACCCTCTATAAAAGAATTTATCTCAATAATAATGCATCAGGATATAACTCAAATTTTAAAAACGTTGCCCCTAAGCAATAGCACAGTAAAACGATGAATTGATGAAATGGCAGTTAATGTTGAAAACAAACTTATAGGTATTTTCCAAAACTCTTCATTTTTCATGCAATTGGACTAATCTACCATTGCAGATAATTATGCTTTATTGATGGCATATGTATGCTATTTTGATGAAAACAATATATTACGAGAAAAAATGCTATTTGCAGTAAATCTCATCACAGATACAAAAAGATTATCTATATTTAATCCTGTGAGAACATACTTTACAAAAAGTAATATTCCTTTGAATAATATTGTTGCATGCACTACTGATGTAGCACCATCAATGGTAGGTCACTATCATGGATTTGTTGCTTATTTGAAACAGAAAGTGCCAAATGTTTTATGTATTCATTGTGTGGTGCATAGACAACATCTTGTAGGAAAACATCTTAGTACAAGTCTCTATTCATCATTAACTATAATAATTCAAGCCATAAATAAGATCAAATCCAATGCAAAAAACAATAGAATGTTTCGGCAGCTTTGCCAGGACAATAGTGAAGAATTTATTAAGTTACTTTTGCACACAGAAGTTCAGTGGCTGTCAAAGCGTTCATTTTTGGCTAGATTTGTAGCATTATATGATAGTGTCATACAATTTTTTGAAAGTAATAATGAGACCAATCTGTGTCAACAGTTAAAAACAGTAAAGAATGATGCCTTTTACTTTTTACAGATATTTTCAAGAGATTTAACAATGTCAATTTGCAGCTTCAAGGAGCTAATAAAACTCTTATTTAGGTTGCCAAAGTATTGTGCTATTATTTATTGACAATCTTGAACTACTTTGTCATAATTTATTAAAGAGAGAATTTCATCAGTTTCCTCAATTATCATCTATAAAAGATGATGTAACTCCAGAGGATATTGACAGATTCAATAGCCACCTCAAAAAACTTAAATTGGGCATGGAAAAACGATTTGAGCCCTGGCCGGTTGGCTCAGCGGTACAGCGTCGGCCTGGCGTGCGGGGGGACCCGGGTTCGATTCCCGGCCAGGGCACATAGGAGAAGCGCCCATTTGCTTCTCCACCCCCCCCCCTTCCTCTCTGTCTCTCTCTTCCCCTTCCGCAGCCAAGGCTCCATTGGAGCAAAGATGGCCCAGGCGCTGGGGATGGCTCCTTGGCCTCTGCCCCAAGCACTAGAGTGGCTCTGGTCGCAGCAGAGCGATGCCCCGGAGGGGCAGAGCATCGCCCCCTGGTGGGCAGAGTGTCGCCCCTGGTGGGCGTGCCGGGTGGATCCCAGTCGGCGCATGCTGGAGTCTGTCTGACTGTCTCTCCCCGTTTCCAGCTTCAGAAAAAATACAAAAAAAAAAAAAAAAAAAAGAAACGATTTGAAGATATTTTGAAATTGAAGTTATATGACTGGATGAGAAATCCTTTTACTGCAAATATTGAAGAGGCTGATATAACTTGCCAAGAAGAACTGTTAGAAATTAGATATGATGCAAAAAGTAAACATAAATTCATCAGTGGTGGATATGAAAACCTATGGCAAAATAAAAAATGCCGGTCTTATATCCAAATATGTGGAAAATGGTACTCAGTTTATTGATACCTTTCATTACCTCATATCTTGTTGAATCAGGATTTAGTGCTGTTAACCATATTATGACGAAAGAAAGTAACAGCCTGAATATTTCCGAAAGGGGAGACCTTTGTTTGTTCCTCACAAAAATTGAACTGGATATTCAATATTTAGTTTCCCAGCATCAGCCTCAGGGATCCCACTAATAATTCAATTAACTAATGTAATTTCTATGTATGCAAAGTATAAATAAAAAGATAGATTTAACTATAGTACATTGTTTTATAAAGATTTATTCTGCCAAACTTAGTGAAAACCCAACATAAAGTACTTGGTAAGTAATTATTATTATATGCTTTAACTTGCTGTAACTCTGCTTTATAAATTATATAAAGTAAAGTTACTTCCCTACTTTATAAATCACCATTACTGTGGAATCAGTGGGCAGTTAGAAAATTTTACTACTAACAGAGATACAAAAGTGGGCGGTAGGTATAAAAAGGTTGACTACCCCTGTTCTAGAGGAAGACCCAGAAGGACTTGGCATGTAATAGAGTCTGTATACCAAAAGCAAAGTTATTGTCAGAAATAGCTCTGTGTTTAGAAGACTAAAAAACGTATTTGCATTGCTATGTATCATAGGGAAAAGATTGATTTTTATCATGGTTTCTTTATAGAAAATTGAAACATTCATGATCACAGACAATTTTTTATCATAATTTTCTTCTGTTTTTATTGCAAGATAAAATATAGCCAGTTCTTCTTGTTTTAATCACATTACCTCATCTTGTCACACACACATACACAATTCCTCAAACATTTATTTTAAATAGTGACATTTTGGGTTATTTAAATAAAAGTTTTGTGGTTTTACTATATAAACATTTAGCAAGTACCTATGTCATGCAAGGTTGATTAATCTTTCTATCATCATGTCCTATTCCTCAACACCCCCAAACACAATGAGCTCTGGCTGTCTCAAATGACTTGCCACTTCCTGAATATTTGTTTGAGATAAAAGCCCTTCTACCAAATACTCATCCTTCTCTTTGTTCACCTAGAAAGTGCAAGATCATTCTTCCAATCCCAGATTACTGCTTCCTCTTCTATGATTCATTCCTCATCAAGCATTTTTGATACCACTGAGCTTGATAAAAGTCCCTTCAGTATACAAAGATAAATAAAATGTCATTGTCTCTCAAAGAGCTCACAGTCTAATGGAGTGACAAGTATCAATATAAAAACAAGCAAGTATAATACAATATGACATGCTCTATAATAAAGACAGAATTTGTGAAAATAAAGTAGAAAATGTTAGGAAAATTATCTAAGTCTCTATGAAAAGCAAGAAAAGTTTCCCATACCATTTGTACACACTTCTCTAATTATAACAGTTACCACATTTTTTATAATTATCTTGTGTGTCTGTGTGTGGTCAGTTCAGGTACTCTGACAAGCAGATGGCAAGGTGGAATACAGAAATTTATTGGAGGCAAAACTCATGAAACACCAGGAAAGAAGGAGCAAGGGTCAGCAGGGAAAGCTTTCTCAGCATGTGCACATTGGACCCTGTGAATAGAAAAGGAGAAGGAAGTGCGCTTGGGTACAAAGAGCTGCAGGCAATGCTAAGAAGGTCTTGGCCAGGCCAATGGGGAAATCCAGAACAAAGATGATCTGTAGAGACGTATTGTTGTAGGTGAAAATGGTTAGACCTCCATTCTCAAATATTGACTGAGAGCTACTTGACCTCAATTCAAAGACTGTTTTAGATCTCCAAAGTGTGGAAGGAGTTGGATAAATGTAAGGAGAGCAGGTTCTCTCTTAAAGGGAGAGCTAAGAAATGCACCTGCATGGATGTTCCAGTCTGCTAAAATGTCGAATTCTTCCCAAGCCACAGATCAAGTCATTGACTATTTATATTTCCAGCATTTGTTACAGCATCTGAAACTCAGTAAGTGCACAACAAGTTCTTGATGAAATAAACTTTTTAACTGCGAAGTAGTGAATTAGGCATTATGGATGCAAAATGTAAGTATGTATTACCTATTGGATTATATATATATTACCTTATGAAAATATAAATGACACTATTTGGTAACAAAACCTTGTCATAGGAAAAGGTACAAACAGAAATTGCTGCAGTATGATAAATCTTGCACAGAATGGGCCCAATGGCAGTTCTAAAAGTCTGCCAAATTCCAGATTCCCAAAGACATCTGAATAATGGACTTTTTTTTATAGCTCCACAGAAATTAACTTAGGAATGTGTTTGGCCCAAGCTAGGATAGCTTGGGAGGTTGAGAATTATAGACAAAATGTTCACATCTAAGTGTACTAAGTGTACACTGAGTAAACTGTACCTTTGCAAACATATTGTACATTGTGCAATTCTGAAATTTATGTATTCTGACGTAACTCTTGCTCACTCAAACTTAACATGCACAACTATGTATTCACTTAGTTGGGTAAGTCCCATTTGAGGGTTCTAAAAGCTTACACCTCCATCTATTATTAAACACTGTTGTAATTTCTCTGTTGTGTACTCTAAGCTAACTTTCTTAGTTTATTTTAAATAATTACACACACACAATTCCTCAAACATTTCTTTTGAGAAGTGGTGTATATGGTTTTAATATATAAATATTCAGGAAGTACCTATGTCATGTAAGGTTGATTTATCTTTTTATCATCATGTCCCATTCCTCAATACCCCCAAGCACAACGAGCTTTAGCTGTTCCAAATTTTATTTGATTTACAAGTAATATCTTTGTGGGGTTCCTTTCAGCATTATAAACCTATAATTAACATGTTATTTTCTTTTTTTTTAAGTGAGAGGAAAAGAGATAGAAAGACAGACTCCCACATGCACCCTGACTGAGATCCACCCAGCAACCCCTATCTGGGGCCCATGCTGGAACCAACCAAGCTGTTTTCAGCACTCAGGGCTGATGCTTGAACAAATGGGGCCACTGGCTGTGAGAGGAGAAAAGAGAGAAAAGGGGGAGAGGAAGAGAAAGAGAAACAGATGGTTAATTCTTAAGTATTCCCTGACCAGGGATCAAGCCCAAGTTGTCCACATGCCAGGTCAACACTCTATCCATCAAGCTAAGCAGCCAGGACCTATTAACATTTTCAATATACAGATTAGTGGCAACAGTAGAATTAGTAAAAAAAAAAACTTTGAGATTTATCATGGCTGCATCTCTGAGGAGAAAGTTCTGAAATAATGAAGGGAATTGAAACTGTGATGCTTACTTGCTTGGCTCAGCTTCTGTGGTTTGAGATGGCTAAGACCTTTACACAAGTGATAAAGATAACATTTTTCAGTGAAGATGAGTACTATCCCATAACTCTCAAAGGTTTGGTCATCAGGGTAATAATTAATAATAGAAACTTCCAATGGTGTAGTAATCTCTGGACATAGTGACAAGGGACTCTTTGAAACTTGGGGAATGATAGGAAGTAGAGGTCAAAGAGCAATGGTTATACTCAATAATAAAGATTTCTACAACACTAAGAGTCATCTGATAAACTGGGGCAGTCAAAAAGTGCTTGAAGAAGGAGGTGAGTTTAAACCTAGGTCTTAAAGAAAAGGCATAAAGAAAGGCATATACATATGAAAGGAGTTACCCAAACATTAATTTCAAAGGAGCACCCTTAAGAGAGATGAATACCTTTTAAATCTATATCACAAGTAAAGCAAATGTATTTGTGTGTATTATAGTAAAACTTACAGTATCTATAACTGGACTGTATATCTACTTGAAGAGCACAAAAGTGAGCCAAAGGGACCTCAGGGTTCTATACCAAGAACACTATACCGAGAACTGTACCAAGGAACAACCAGAAGAACACACCTTAAACCACCCTTATAATGCACTATCCTTATCCATTGAGTACTCTCTAATGTTTTTCATGCCTTAGAAGCAAGCAATCAGCATGGATATGTAATTTCATCATTTTTTTCAAAACCTAAAATTCTAACAGTACACATGAAGAGATCAATTAGAAAATCACTGAGATGTCCAGGAAAAAGTAAAATGAGGAGAGAAAAACATTTGAAATAGAAAAATATATATATCATGAAGAGCTGTCAGGAACAGAGAACTGATTAGATATAGAGGTTGAGGGAGAAATCAATCACTAAGGTTTTGGATGATGTTGATAGTAGGATGGCAGTGTTATTATCAGAAAAAAGAAGAACATTGTTTTCTTCCTTTTCACAAGAGAGTAAAATCTCTATGGAAAAGTATAGCAGGCAGATAGAAATGAGGGGCCAAGAGGGTTTCAGCGTTGACTGTCTGGAATCTGCACAGTGAGGTGAATGTGGCACCACTCTCCACATATCTTTTGCCATCTAAGATGACCCATGAATCCCCCAAAACCATTTGCAAAAACAATTCTGGATGTGCCTGGCTTGTTTTAAACTTGCTTCTATTCTATCCCCCCCCCCTTTTTTTTTTAGCTGTTCCTGACTCTTGGCTCTGTTCTCCACTTAAATTCCTGCTCCTGAGACAAGCATGTAACACTGATTTTGGTGTTTCTGATATGGCTCTTGACTCTTCCCAAAGGACTCAACTTGCAATAATGCCTTGAAGCTCTTCGTTGCTCCAGAGAGCCTCCTTTATTGCTCCAGGGAGCTCTTTATTGCTCCCACTCCGGTCCATTTCTAAGCATTCACACTGTGTCCATCAAACAACCAAGATGAAAGAATTTAGGAAGAGTTTGAGAAGGCAATGTGGGAGTCAACCACAACTCAAAACTGAAGGCATAACTGAGACCACCAGGGCAGGATTAGAGAGTGATAAAGGAGCTTTAGAAAATATCCACTTTTAGGAGAACACGCAACAAGAAAAGAGCGCAGAGGAATCATCAAAAGAGTAAAATGACCAGGATATAGCAGACCATGGAGTCCAGGAAAGAAAAGAATTTCAAGGATCAGAGAAAGAAGAAGTTGTGAATACAAGAGATAAAGTTGTAAGAAAGTGAAAAGAGTATAGTTATACTACTAAACTTTCAAGAATTCTAGAAGCAAAAGCAATGTGAAAAATAAGATAAAAACTCACCCTGGAATCAGTTTCAAAAGAAGGGTTTTTCTTTTTTGTGCATAGAAAGGTTGAAGTGTGTTTTTAAGCAAATGATGTGGTCATTGAAAAATGAAAGCTTGAAGATAAATGAGAGAAGAAATAATTAAGGGAACAAGTTCACAAGGTTGATGAAGGCACAGATATCCAAAATAGTAATAGCCATATGATAAGAGGAAATAAGACAATGTAGCATCACAGAAGTTGGAAAAAAAAAAGTCATTCAAAAATAGATAAAGAGGTATTAACAGCTTCACATGCTAGAAAAGTATGAATAAACAAATCTCAAAAAGGACCCTTGGTTGCATACTAAGAGATCACAGTGTAACCCTTGAAAGGGAACAAAATCAAGATAACAGATAGATAAGAAGTGAAAGGTAGAAGCTTTTGTGAAGGAAAGAATGGCCAATAATTTAAGAAATGCAGAATTATACAAAGGGAGGCTGAGTGTATTTTTAGAGGGAAAAAAAAAAAGAATCACAGCAAAGGCAAAGGAGAGAATAAAGGCACTGATGATAGGGAATAATTCCTGGAAGGAATGGGGGGGAAATTGAACCCAGAGAATAGGCTGAAAAATTAGCCTAGAGGAAGAATAAACAGCTTACTCTAGAAAGAACCAAAATAAGATTCAGGGAATGCATGTGCTGAGATATTTTAAGAAAAGGAGTAACTTCAAACTTTGCCCCAATTCTCCCAAAGTATTATGAATGGTTGTCATTAACAAACCAACTATGTCAAGTATAAATCATGCATAACAACCTTTTGTTTTATTTAAATTCTTATTTAATGGTTTTGTTTGTATTATGCTTTGTGTCTGGTGCCTTGTCTCTATGCTCTATTTGCATTGGATTGAGGAAGAACAATACGCTTCAACAGTTTAAATTGAGAGACTGGAGTCATAATGATAAAGTACAAAAAAAAAATCACAAGACTTAGTCACTGCAATAAACAAAGCCATAAAAAACAAAAGCTCTTTCTTCTTCTTCTTAACAAAAATAAAAAGAGAGCAATGATGAGGTTCCAGAATAGAAAGGACAATGATTATGTTCACTGGTATAGCACTGCAGATGTGACCCATAATCTCAGAGACTCAAGTCAGAACCCTCTGTGTGGTGCCAGCCCAGGTAGTGAGACATGAAAGAAAGGTGGGAAGGAGGAAAGAAGCAGGCAGAGTTAACAGGTTCTGTACCAAATCCAATCTTGTTATAATCAGCTCCCCATATTCTGCAGAAAGCTAAAAGCTCTGTTTCTAGGATCCCTTGCAGTGACTGTTCTGGGTGTGACCTAGTTCAGACAATCAGATGTATGTGCATGGGACTAGTATTCAGAGTTAAATGAGTGGAGATCTACTATATATAACAGTTGTCTATTATATCGCTGATGAACACAGATTTTGTCAGAAACCCAAATCCTCGAATCTTTGACTACCCATTTACTATAGCACAAGGTCCCCCAGGGAAACTTCTTTTATTCATCTAATCATCAGTTACTTACTGAGCACTTACCACGTTCTAAAGAATGGATTGAATTCTGCATTAGATATTGGGCATTGTGCTCAGTCCTTTGTCCAATTCTAATAGAAGCACCTACTGTGCTAAATATTGAGCTTCCAGAGCACCGATTTTCTTTTCAGCACCAGGCTTTATAAGAAGCAGGCAAGCAACCAGCCCATATTCACATGCTGGTCTTATAACTCTACTCCACTTGCGCTAGAGGACTAAGCCAATAGGACCAGAAAAGAGAGTCATCCCTAAGCCAAATCCGATGTAACTAATGCTGATTAGAACTTTCAGGAGTTGGATTGTCCCCTAACTGTGAGGTGCCACAAAGTCTGGAATTTACCCACCAGCATGATTGGAGGGAAAAGAATGAAAGCATGCCACTCATCAGAATGTTTCTATAGAAATGTTTTGTTGATAATTCTTATTCCCACCACCAAAAGCACCACAGTATTTCACCAAGAACTCTATTCTAACTCCTTTAAGATCACTAGAATAACAAAAGGAGAAAAGTTTTGAGCTCACCCAAAATATTCACACATTATAGATACTGGAGAGTAGGGCCAAGACTATTGTGCTCAGTGCCTTTCCACCAACCAAGGCCTGTTCCCAGTCCACTGAAGCTGGGCCAATACCATCCCCGTCTATCTCTGTAATAGGTTTCCCATTATGGGAATGACAGACTACATATATAACATGTCCCAATTCTCAGAAATGTACTAGTGATATATTTGCCACTTTCTCACAAACATACTTTGGTGTTAGGAAAGACAGAGTTTATTATCTGGTTTTCTTAAATGCTTAACCTTTCTTGTCCCCATCTTTTGCACCACTAGCCATGATGTCACCAGTCCTATCAATGTTTTCAAGTCAATGCTTCTTGTGTTTCTTAGAATGAAAGCCCCTTCATCTAGCACTGTGGTCACCAGTAAACGGCAGTATGTTTAGCTCTCCCATTTGATAGGAAAACGCACCAGGATTCTGTGGTTCGGCCATCAGCAATCGAACACAATAATTCCTTTTGGAAAACCAGCATTATTTTCTTTTTCATTTTTTTTCTTCAACTCCCTCTTTTTTTATAAATCATTTTATATTTCCACTCTTTAGATAGAAGATGTAAAAATTGCATTTAACTTTTATGTTTGTTTGTTTTGTAGTTTATGGAAGTTGCTCCCACAAGGATAAAAACTTTCATTTGTATCTATTATCTACTGATAATTTGGCATTTTACAGGGACTTAATGAATAAATACTCATGAATATTTTTGAAACTTTACTATTAAAAATATAACTTATACATATTCATCAATGAAATTTAGAAATCCCCAAATATTGACAGATTAATCAAGTATTCAAAGCTCATGCAAAACTTCAGAGTAAAAATTCTAGTATCCTCTATGAAAATGCTATTGGAAATCCATTTTCTTTCAATTACTCCTGCCACAAAAGCCTGAAGTCTTTTTTCTACCTTCTACAGAAGTTCACTCTTTCTTCAAATGAGTTGGTTTGACATGTACTCAGTACCCATAACCATTTGTAGCCTGTGTTCTTTGGAAATACAGAACTATTTCTGATTGGATTCAATCCTAACAAAACTGAAATCTTAATATAAAAAAAAATCAAAGTAGTTGCATAGGGGAAGTCTTCATGTATGATACTTGTAGTAAATTGTCATACTTTTGTTTTCTCCAAAAGCTACACATTTCCTCTTTCACCGTAGTTTTTGAAACTGTTTCTGAAAACTACAATGAAATGTGAAAATGTCACAAAAATGTAAGATTATTGGGCCTTTTCCTCAAAGAATGCTAATATCAATATTATTCACTTAAATTCAGATTTTAGTAGTGTAAAGCCACTGATTTAACAAATGTGATGTGGTGTAAATTGTTCACAATATTATAGGCTACACTTCAGAATCATTGTGGCAATAAATTAATTGTTGAAAAATAAGATCAAGCAAAGGGAAAAAGAACTCAGAGACACAGACAACAGTATGGTGACTACCAGAGGGAAAGAAACAGTATGGTGACTACCATTTTTGCCTTTTATTTCCTTTCGCTTTATTCTCTGGAATTACATCTAATTCAGTAGTTGCCAGACTTAGAAATCTGACCCACTGGAAAAAAAATTTTTGTTGAGAGAAAATTGCCATGGCATCTCTCCTGACAAAGAGCAAGCATGTTTCTTGTCCATTACAAAAGATTCCAGTTCCCTAAACTCAGGGTTTCTCTGCTTTTATGAACTCGCTGCATGTGCTGGTGTCATCCGGCCCTGTTTGTATTGTCCCTAGGTCTTAGGAAACTGATACAAATGAGCTGATGCCTATGAGCTTGATGCACCATGAAAAAGAAAGTCCTTTGTTCCTGACTTAGGAGTCTCTTATCTACAGAATCCATGATACTGTAGCACACTAACTTATTAGCTTGCCAGTATAGTAAAACCCTTCATAGTTCCTGACAGTATTAAAAAAAACTAACCAAAAATAATTGCCAACTCTTTATTTCCCTAAAATTTGCTTTGAAAAATAAAAATTTCTACCACTTATTATCATCATCTTTACATATTAAAGAAATTAGAAAAACTATAATCTCATAATGAAGGACAGAGCAAGAAGATCTTGGTCAAAGGACTGGTAACCTCCCAGATCAAAGGTTTCTAGAAGTTTGGGCAACATATTCTGCATAGTGTTGCCTCAGTTTCACCATACATGGCCCTAAGGGACAGTGCTTCTGACATTTCAGACAGTAACTAAGCACACTCGAATCTATTACTTGCCTACAGTCAAACTATGGCTCTCAAAAGACCCTTCATAATCACAAACAATGAAAGAAGACATAAGGGCCACACGATGATCAGGAAAGACTCTGGCTTCCCAACTGTATGGCTAAGTAGTCTGTGAGGTGAAAATTAGAGAGAAAAAGCTGTGGGAATGAAACCTCCTACCATTCACCTTGTCTGCCACTGTGGCAGAAGCAGACAGTCATTTCAGGAAGCTGCAATGTCAGGTGACAAAATCCCTCTGATTTCTGTAAAGTCTAACAATTTGCTTACAAACGAATAGCATCTGGAAATACTTTTTCCTTCTACTGGATGGTATTCCATATGGACAGTCATTTCATATATATATTGAAAAGCCAAAGCTTAAATCTACATCAACATTAAGAAAAAAGGAAGAAAAAAGAAAACTTGGCAGAATTTTTTTTCTAAAAAAAGCATTCTATAGTCTAAATCCCTAGGAGGAAGTTTGGAACTAAACTCAGCTACTCCATCTCTCTATACAAATTGGACTTGATTGTCCTTTGGAACCAGTTAAAGAGTTCCTCACATCAAACTAGTGTTCTTCAAATTGTGACCATTCAAGCAAGAAATAAGGTAAAACTTCCTGGTGGCATCTTCCTTTATGTTCTCTAGCTCTGCTCAAATCATCTATAAAATTTAATTGTAAGGAAATTGAGTCACTAATGATGAAAATGATAAGGAAAATGTTTAATTATGATCTTGATTACCAACAATTGACTTGAAAAAATCATTTTTAAAGCAACTAACAAGATTTCATATGTTTCAGGTAGTATAACATCCATTACTTCCCATTCCCCTCACATTCTTGTCTTATTAAAGAATTCTGAGCCCCACAAAAGCAATATTTCCATAGCTCCAAGGTTCCATTTCACAGACAGGCAAATATTGTTTCAAGGGATAAAGTCCTACAGCAGAAGTATTCCTTCCCAGCAGCTTTTCTCAGTAACTCTATCAACTGCAATTGTAGTTTATGCCCCTGTGCTTAAAAGAATAAAAGTAAAAAAATAATTTAAAAAAATTTGTAAGAGCCTGGAAAAAGGACAGAATCTTTAACTCTTCTGTTATCAAGAATAAACAAGTTCTGTATTCTAAAAATGTGAAAACATTTCATTTCACTGGGGAAGACTTTTAGCTTTATGGTTCCAATCTTCTCCAACATGGCTCCATCTAGAACAGCGTCAGAACTTACAATTCTTCAAAGATCCCTCTTCCTCCATCCCCTGATCCCACCACTCCACCCTTGAATTCCAAGAGTATTCTCATCACAGGACCTTTGTACATGTTATCTCCTCACCATGGAGGTCATCTTTTTATAAAAATCTGTCCTGATGCCAGGGTTCAGTTTATTCCATAACTTAATACATTTCTTCGATCTGAACTTATCATGTGTGTGTGTGCTATGTGCTGTAATTGCTGCTTTTCTTTCCTTAATTTCCTTCTAGACAAAAGAAATCGAAACTTTTCAGAAATTAATATAGTGTGCGACACCCTGTGATTACTCAATTGATATTGTTGAAGTAATGAATAAGTGAATTTTTTAAACTTTACTTCTGCATTTTGAGTCAAATAAAATAAATTTGCTTATACTTAGTTGAATATAGTTTTAATTCAGCTTTAAAGAGGTATAAAATAATCTAGTCATAAAGTAACCTCACTATACTTCAATGAAGAAAGACTAGATGGCTCAGAAAGTCATTATTAATCAAAATAAGTAACACGGATACTGATTTGACACAGCACATGCCTCTCTCAGTTCAATGTAGTATAGGTAGAGCAGAAAGGAACATCTAGCACAGAATATTCTGTCTGTTCTGAAAAAAAAATATTTATACTGAAAGGAAGAGGGATTTAATTCATGTATAAACACAATTTTTAAATAGTTCCATAAAACATCTTCATTAATCACAGACTCTTCTTTGCAAAATACGAAAAGAATTTATTCATCTGTACTAAAGCAATATACATATGCCTCCTATTTTCTTATTTAAAAAGTGATTTACTCCTCAGAATAGTATTTTCTTATATATATTATATATATTTAAATGAGACATTTATATTTCATTTAAAAGTAAAATATATTTTGGAAAAACTTAGCCAATTTTAACCTATAATAATAAAGTATTTAGAAGCCATAAGTTATGTTTAATTGATATTTTATTATTCTAAGATTCTGACAGAATATTATTTTCGATAATAGCACTACTCCTCATCCATTTTTGTGTACTTAGTGTTTGTAGAAGAAATCACCTATTGAATTATCTTAGTTTTAACTGCTAAAAAAATTCCTGTAGACCCGATGGCTTACAAAGAATAGAAATTTATTTCTCACAGCTCTAGAGACTAGAAGTCCAAAATCAGAGTGCCAGAATGGTGGAGTTGTTATGAGAGCCATTTTCTAGGTTGCAGATGTGACTTTTCCTTTGTACAAGAGAGCACAGCAAAGTCTCTCCTGACTCTTATAAAGGCACTGATCCTTCAAAAGTACAGAGCCCTCATCTAATCTTAATTACCTACCAAAGGCCATACCTCCTAATACCATTACATTAGATAGTAAGATTTCAACATGGATTTTGGAGAGACACAGTTATTCAACTCATCATTGAGTCAAGAAAAATATTTGAAGTAATAAATAACAATTGGCAGTGGTGGTTGTTAAGACAATTAGTTCCATAGGTTCCCTGAAATAAGAAATTAAGAAAAAAGATGAAATCTGAGAAGGCTTCACAGAGGAGCTTCAACTTCAGAATCAGGTGAGATTCGGTAAAGTGGGAAGAAACAGTCATTCTGGACAGGGGAAGCTAAGAGAACCCAGCAGGACCAGTGAGGTGTTCAGGATGCAGTAGAAGCTAAACAAGAGACCAAGAAGCTGATGGGAGGGCTAGAACGTCAGGAGTAGAGAGAAATCAGAAACATGCACCTGGAAAGTTTGGGTTCATCGGAGAAGCATCAAGAGGCTTTTTAAAAGAGGAAAATATATATGTGTGTGTATCATCTGTGTTTTAAGAAGATTAATTTGCTACGGTTTGCAAATAGATTAGAGATTAGAAAGACTTGGGGAAGGAGAAGTAGCTTCTCCCAAGAACAGGAGGAATAAAAAACGAGAGTGAATTAAAGGAACATCCCAAAAGATGGCAGGAGAACTTAACAACTGAGCCAGGAGGAGAAGGAATCCAGAATGCCCACTTATCTTGATTTCTACAACAGGCCACTGAGACATGCTCTCATTTCCACCCTTGCCATGCTGACACTAGAGGGATCTTTTCTTACAAAACAAAATCCTCTCAAGTGCCCTCCTGTGCCCCCGTTTCCCTGTGGCAAGACACAGAGCCCTGGCATGACTCACATGCTTATTTCTGCAGCAGCATCTCCCACCAAGTTCCCCCCTCACTTCACTCCAGCCTAGCTAGGTCCCCTTGCATGTGGCTTCTTCAGCCTAGAATTCTTATAACTCATTCTCGCTTTTCTGACCCAGCACCATATCTCCCTGTTTCTTTAACAGAGGAACACACACTCCATTTTATTTGACTAATTTCTACTAAGTCTTGGTTTCTCAACTGGAATGTAACATCCTTATATAAACCTTTTTCCTCTTACCCAAACTAAATAAAGTTGCATTGATATGTGATTTCATAACACTGAATTTCCAAGAACCACCCATCACATTCTTGTTCACTTGGACATTATCAGTCACTCCACCACTGCAGGCTCCACAGAGGCAGGTACTTTGACACATCTAGGGTTATAGCCAGAGTCCCCAATTTGGTACCTTGAACTATAATTTTCATACCAAAAATGTTTATTATATAAATTAACAAGATCCTAAAGTATTACGTGTTGGTGTTAGAGTGATATTCTGGCAATAACAAATAAAACAACTAGGCCCTGGCCGGTTTGCTCAGTGGTAGAGCGTCGGCCTGGTGTGCAGGAGTCCTGGGTTTGATTCCTGGCCAGGGCACACAGGAAAAGTGCCTATCTGCTTCTCCACCCCTCCCCCTCCTTCCTCTCTGTCTCTCTCTTCCCCTCCCACAGCCAAGGCTCCATTGGAGCAAAGTTGGCCCGGGCGCTGAGGATGGCTCTGTGGCCTCTGCCTCAGGTGCTAGAATGGCTCTGGTTGCAACAGAGCGATGCCACAGATGGGCAGAGCATCGCCCCCTGGTGGGTGTGCCATGTGGATCCCAGTGGGGTGCATGCGGGAGTATGTCTGACTGCCTCCCCGTTTCCAACTTCAGAAAAAAAAATACAAACAAAAAGAAAAAACAACTAACACGTTATTCAAAATTTAGATCTTAAAGTGAGGAAGCCACCATGCAAAAAACAAGTGAAAAACTACCAGCAACTCTGCACTGGTTTCTGTCAATATCTACTGATCTTCTTCATTTAGCCTCACCTAGCCAGGATTTGATTGCCTTCTATTTATAATACGTGTAAGTATTCTTCACTTATTTTTTCCTAAAACCAAAGAAAATAACAGTGGCAAAGCTAGCCTCTATTTTATCATCCCTAATTACCTACTTAGCAAATTATTTTTAACATTAAGGAATATAAAGTTATAAAAATAAAGGCTTCTGTATTTTAATATGGCAAAGGTTATGTTTATAAGACATGTGTTCTTTTTCTGATCCTGAGAGGCTTTTCCTCATGTGCTATAATTCAACTTTAGATGCTATTCAAATAACCATAGGAATGATTCAGCTTCTGAATGAAATCTGAGGTATCCTTCCTGATAATGTGGGGAAATGCCCAATTTTGTTATTTCTATTATCATGTCATCTCCAGCCCTGTCAGCTGGGGTGCACTGGCAAGAGAAAGAGAAACTGCTCTTCCTCTTTGCATTCATTAAACCAGGTTTCAAATATGCTGGGAAAATGTTGACTTACATACACCCTTCACTAAAGCTGCAATATTCTCATTCCAGCTCCTTTGGGTGTTTGACCTTCTAAATTATATTTGTGTCACCCCACAAATGTATAGTATTCCGGTAGTATAGACTATAGCTATAACTGTGAAGATAGAAAAACATGGATGTGATTTGGAGGTAGAGGTGGCAGGATTAGACAGTTGATTAGCTATAGTCCATAAGGGAAAAAGGAATCAAAGAGGACCCTGGTATTTTAGCAACTGGGTGTGTAGTCATATCACTTACTGAGATTGGTAAATCTGTGAGAGCAGTGGTATGCTGGTAAATGTTAACAATAAACTCTCAGAAAGAAAAATCCCTGATTTATGTTTGATTTCAATATGTAAATACTCCCATCATTGCTTAATTCAATCTGGAGACATGACGTCAGTAAATGAGAGATGGTCCCACCTCAGCTTTCAGGACCTGGGAGCAGTCAGCTCCAACATGTCATAGTCAGTAACAAGTTTTGAAGAGGGAATAAAATCAAGAATTTGTGGTCTGGACTAAAGTTAAAAACCCTGATAGACATTCAAGAGTCAAGAAATCAATTGTATTTATATATGAGAACTAAATTGTATTTTTGCAATCAAGGTAACTTGACTGAATTATCTTAATTCCCTATAAAAATATCTTTACTCATTCCTTTTCTCTTTCTTCTCTCTCCTCTTCTTCTTCTCTTCTTTTATTTGTGTGCATGTAAATTTCTGTAGAAGGATGAAGCGGAGGGTATTAGTTCTCTATCATCATTAAAACAAATCACTACAAACTTCATAACTTCATATAAATTTATTATTTTTCAGTTGTGTAAGTCAGAAGTCTGACATAGGACTTATCGGGCTAAAACCAAGGTGTTGGTAGTGCCATGTTCCTCTCCAGAAGTTCACGATTCCCTTGCCTTCCCCAGTTCCTGTATTCCTTGGCTCATGGTCTTCTTCCTCCATCTTCAAAGCCATAACAATGGACTGAGTCCTTCTCACATTGTCTTAGTCTGACCTCCTCTTCTTACGCCCTCTTCTACTTTTCAGGACCCTTGTGATTACATTGAGTCAATCCAGATAATCCAGGATAATCTCCCTATTATAAAAGCAGATGATTAGCAACCTTAATTCTATCTGCAAAACTCCCTTAATCAAACATATGTACAAATTTTAGGGAATTATGTGAACATCTTGGGTTGGCAATTAGTCTATTACAGTATGTATATATGCACACAAAGACTAATACACATATGTCTATGTTTGCATATATGTATATATTTATGATGAATCTATTAATATCTCCTCATAAATTTTTAGAACATATAAATTTATACATTTCTTCTACTAGAATTTTGGTCCAAGAAGAATTTTCTTTCACAGGAACAATTTTTATACCTCCTTTTTTCAGTTCGGAAAGACTGTAAAATCCATCATGTCACCCTTACCTTGTTTAACAAGAAGCTAAAAGTTAAATGTAAATCTCAGATGCAATAATTTACGTCTCCCAGACAATCACTGCATTTATTTGTCACCATCTACTTACTTTCAGATCTATATGTGAATGCTTGTTAATAATTGTACTGTACTATGTTAATTTCATACTGGTGACCACCTCATATACATTTTTTTTGGAAATATAGTAATTTAACAAGTATAAACAATAGCGGCTCTGAAGAAAGGCTAGGAAAGCAGAATGATAGCACTACGTGTTCTTTAGCTCCATGTAGACCACGGCATTAAAAAGCAAATCATGGAAAGCTAAAACCATACGGTAATAAGACTCCACATCCCTGAGAAGGGAAAGAACATTCTTACTAGCTTTCCATTTCTTACCAAGGTCTGAGCATTCCAAAAAAATCAAAATGTGATAATCCCAGTCAGACAGAGTGTCCAAAAAAGAAAAGGAAGAAAGCGTTCCAGAAAGAAATGGAGCCTGAGTGGCTGGAAGCTCTCACTGCAGGCAAAGCTTTGAATTGACCCAAGCTCACCATCCCTAGACAAGCAGCCTTTCCTAGAACTTTTACCTCAGAGGCCTACGGGCATTTTAAAGGATTTTAGAGGAGCCATTGAGCATGAAATACTTCACACACATGAAGAGCTCCCAGCTCTGCTGGAGCAAACCTGTCCTCCTGCACGTGGGTGATCCGCTCCTCTGCAGCGGCTCAGACAAGCATCCAGGACAGGCTGGTGACAGGGGGTAGGAAAGGATGCTGCGAACGTATACAGGGAGTGGCTCTGACTGCTCACTGCCCACCCGAGAGACCAGCTCACCCTCCTTGAAAATACCTCCCTACAAACGTGGGAGGCAGGACTGATTTCAAAACCTGCCACCAAAATTCACTAGAATGTGACCACGGGCAAGTCACTGAGGTCTGAGGACTCCAGCATCTTTGTCTCAAATGGCATTAATAACAGTGCTCATCTCACAGATTTGCTGAGAGGATGACATGCTATGGTGCATGTAAGCTCCCCCTCTAACATAGTAAGTGCCCGAAAAATGTTAGCTGCAGATAGTGAGGAAAATAAAAATAAAAATTAATACTGCACCATCTAGTATGCCCCCCAAATCTTGCTTATTGGATGGCTGAAAAGATTTATCTGTATGCATTCTCAAACCAAAGCCCTAGAAAGAAATCCGGTTCATGGAAAACAACATAACTAGCATTTAATCTGCGAGTGACCCGCAATAATCACCCCATCCTCTCCTGCAGGTACTGTGGGCCTGTTACTACACTATGCAGTGTTACAAAGAACTTAGTATGACCTTTACAATTACGCTAGACTTACTCATTTTAAACCTGAAATGGCTCATCTTATACAAAATCAAACAGGTGCAGAAAAGTTGAGTACTTATCCAAGCCACGCTGCTAGCAAGTTGCATCTTTACCCCAGATGTGTTTGAGGCCAAAAACTTACACTATTGATTATAATGCTTTATATAAGTTTAGTGCATATCAGAGAGAAATTGAGAATCCTACCATTTCACAATCTTTTAAATGCTTGTTTGTATAGTGGATACAGGGTTTCTCCCCAGACCAGGCCTCCCCTCTCTAAGGTCTATTCCCCTTCCCTTGCTTCTCAAATTACATAGCCTCTGCCATATGTTCAGCCACATGCTCTGGGACCCACAGGTCTGTCTCTGCACATCTGGTCTCTGGATTTCCTGAGGGCAGTGTTGGCTGGCAGCCCAACTCCTGAATGATAGGGGCGCAATGTTTTCAGTTCTTTTCCATGATGGCACCATTTTTTGTCCTCCTTCTCTCCTAGAAAACAAGGATACTTTAACATTGGCTAAGAACTTCAGCTCAGAAGTTAGGTCAACTTCAATTTTAAATCCTGGCTCCAGTGTTTATTAAATGTGTAACCTTGGTAAGTTATCATGTTAACACCCAGTTTTTTCACTTGTAGAATGGAGGTAATAATATTTATCACATTTAGTTTCTTGAAAATATTAAACAATTAAATGTACAGCATTAAGCATTAATGTCTGGCACAAAGTAACAGTCAATATAAGTAAGATATTACCATAATATACATCACAATTTAGATATGCAATGTCGACTTTTCTGAGAGACTATAAAGTCCCTAGTACCTGTCACAGTGCCCAGTTCCTCGTTAGGACTTGGTGAACACTTGATGATTGAATGAAAGAATCCTGTGAATGAACGCTTTATCGGGCACATCACAAACTACTCTCCCACTCTCTCCCCTCCCCCTTGTGGTGAACTAATGAATCCCCCAGCTTAGGGATTCCGAACATTTGCTTCAAATGGGATTCTTGAGGGAAAGAGATGTAGGATTACTTTTTAGAACGTTTTCTACATGAAGTGCTGTATGAAACCTCTGCCCTCTGCTCTTTCAGAACACTTAAAGATCAGCACTATTTGTCTTGGCTTCTAGAGTCAGGCTGCTGTTTTTTTGACAGTGATATGACACAGCCCGTGGGCCACATGGGACCCCAGTTATATGCCAATTTTGTAAGTATCCACAGATCCTTCCTTCCAAGGAGGTTTCCCTTCCAAGAAGTTTTCAGTATATGCTGCTCCCCTAGCCTTTTGGTGTATTGTGGCTAATGAGTAACCACTCTAGTGGGATAAAGTAAGTCAGACAGACATACTAGAAGGAGGGGAAAAGAAAAGGAAAAGCCAATATTGATTGAGTTTGGAAAGTGGCTACCAGGGAGTTTTGAGAAAGTTTTATGGGAAGCTAAAGTATCTGCCAAACAATAATGTTTGAGATACTGTGAGATGGATAGGGAAAGTATTTTAAGGTAGTTTTCTGTGTGATAAATAAAATTCACTAAGCTTTATTACATATTTAAATAGCTTCCCAAAGATTTTTTGAGATATCTAAGTGGTGATTCCATTGAATATGACATCTTGTTAAGACTGCCCAGGCCCTGGCAGGTTGGCTCAGTGGTAGAGTGTGGGCCCGGCATGTAGAAGTCCCGGGTTTGATTCCCGGCCAGGGCACACAGGAGAAGCAACCATCTGCTTCTCTACCCTTCCCCTCTCCTTTCTCTCTGTCTCTCTCTTCCCCTCCCACAGCCAAGGCTCCATTGGAGCAAAGTTGGCTGAGGCTCCTTGGCCTCCGCCTCAGGCACTAGAATGACTCCAGTTGCCACAGAGCAACGCCCCAGATGGGCAGAGCATCGCCCCCTGGTGGGTATGCCTAGTGGACACCGGTCGGGCTCATACGTGAGTCTGTCTCTTTGCCTTTCTGCTTCTCACTTCAGAAAAAAACAAAAAAGACTGCCGAAAGTGTTCCTGCTTCTTTAGCTTGCATACACACTGAACATCCATGACTATAAGGTAGGCTATGCAGATAGGATAACTTCTTTCTTTTCAACACCCTTAGCTATATACATCTTCATGGAGCCCTGTATAATGATTTTCTTCCCCAAAATTGCCCTCAATACCCATATTTATTTCAGGTACATTAAAATGGCTACTTAAAGAAGCCTGAAGATCATCCAGCATAATTCTCTAAGATTCAATTCTCTTTTGAGGACATTTTCAATAAAATTGCTTTCCATGCCTCCTTCCCGGTGTTCTGTTGCATAAGAAAGCTCTTACTGGCATCCCCCAATGTACAGAATACTAAGGAGTGTGAAGTTCGTTAGTGAAACTATTTTTTTTAGGTTTCTCTACTCTCCCAGTTACTATCAGTCCAACCTTAGTAAATCACAGAAATTTTCTGGGTCTCCAAGTTTTCATTGATGTTTGTCACATTTGGAAAAATCTGTAGTGGATTTTAAATACATTTTTATTGTAAAAATCTCAAATGATTTGAAATTATTTAAAGTGAAACTCTGTTCTCTTTCTACTTCCCACCCTGATCAAAAAGCTACTACTTAGACTTACTATATATATATAATTTTATAAATAATTTTTGCTAATAAACAGTGATTTATATTTTATAGTACACAATTTCTTTTTTTCTTTCTTTTTTTTTTATTCAGTGAGAAGAGAGGAGGCAGAGAGACAGACGCCCACATGTGCCTGGACCAGGATCCACCTGAAAAGCCCACCAGGTTGTGATGCTCTGTCCATCTGGGGCATTGCTCCAATGCTTGGCAACCAAGCTCTTCTCAGCACCTGACTTAGAGGCTCTGGAGCCATCTTCTGTGCCCAGGTCCAACTCGCTCCAATTAAGCCATATCTACAGAAGAAAAAGAGAAGAGAGAGAAAAAAGAAAGAGAGAAGTAAGAAGGGGAGGGCTAGAGAAGCAGATAGGTGCTTCTCCTGTGTGCCTTGACCAAGAAATAAACCCAGGACATCCACACATTGGGTCAATGCTCTACCACTGACCCAACCAGCCAGGGCTAATTTCTTAAAACCTAGAACATTTAGACATGATATTCTACAACTTACTTTTTCAGGTTTTCTAACAGAAATAGAGTTTTGGTGAGGCTCAAGTGAAATAATGTATGTGAAAATATTGTGACAGTTATAAGATATAATACAAATACACACTAACACTATTTAAAGGTATCATATTATTCTCATAACTGGGAGCTTTTTGCTCATGGCTTAGACTTTCTGTGTTGTACTTGGGATAACCAGCTTTTTTTCTTCCCCCTATTTTCTTGAAAATAACCTTTCATCAATAAAGATACATGCTAAAAATAAATAAAGAAAGAAAGAAAGAAAGAAAGAAAGATACATGCTTTAAATAAAAATAATTTAATATCTCTAAAATCAGGATATATAGTACAATCAATATAATGTCCAAATTTAATTTGGTAGCATTTTTTCCTCTTACCAGCATGTAAAATAACGGTGTGTCTTAGAATGATAACATCAGAGATTTGATGAAATATGCTATATGTTTGTCTCTTCTTACCTTAATCTATTTGACAACAAAATTGTCACCTTAGGTAAACTACTTCATTTCCTTGTGCTTCAGCATCTTCATCCATTCAGTGACCATAATACTTAGAAGTATTAATTAAGAAATTAATTAGCACAAAGCCTGGCATATACTAATTATAAATTCTATTGCTTCTTCTTTGTGCCTCTAAGTTTAAAACTCTGATTGCATCATTGCAAATCAAATTCTCTTTCCTTCAATAAACCAATACCACCTGCTATTTCCAAATCTACTTTATACTTCCACATGGCCCATTCCCACAAATAGTTGTCTATCAAAATCCCATCTATCTCCATGCCAATATACAGAGAATTGTTTCTGATATTCTTGGTGCAGATGTGATCTCTTCCATCTTTAAATCCCCACACCACTTTATTTGTGCTCTCACATTTTCTTTTGTATTTATCTTATCTTCACCCCCAACCCACTAAAAATTTCTTCAGAACAGATGAGTTTTTCTTCACCTTGTACCCCATACAACAATAAATAACTTATACTTGAAAGGAAATGTCAACACTAATGTCTGGGGTTATAGGAAGATGCCCCCAGTAAAAGTATCATTTTCAATATTTTAAAGCTTACAGAGTACCAACTTGAATTTTTATTAGTCTGAAAATATTTTTTAAAGTAGCTTGTAGGAAAATATTCTCTTAATTCCCTCAAATACTAATTCTAGAAAAATCATCTGTATACCCAGTTTATTTTATTTATTCTGAAACAAGTACATAAATTCTTCCACATGTAAAATGAGAAGAAAAAAAATTCACTAGTTACAGTCAGTGCTTTGCCACTTTCTGACGACAAAGCTACTTGAATATTCTTCAATGTAGATATTCATCTAATCTCATACACAACTGAGTAATGACCACAGATCTTGCCCTATTTAGACTAAAGCGGTGACTGTAAAAACATCTAGAAGCACATACATTTACTAGCTATTTAAAGTAGACATATAGCCCATTAGCCTCCCTTATTCAATACCATTGTCTTTTTAAGGGAATGATTCTTTTGATAAATAATGATACACTTCATCTTGCTAAATTTTTACAGAGAAACAGAGACCTCCAGTGGCTGAATGACTTTACATAGAGAAATGCAAAATGTGAACAGCATAAAGCAGATGGAAAAGACATAATGGATTATTCACCCGAGGGCTCTTCAGTCTGGCCTTTTTTTCCTGCCATGTATTTTAGTACTTCATCAATTCCTGTCCAAATGTCTGAGAAGAACTGTGTTCTCACCATCACACTAGGAAAATCACTTCCCCATCCAACAGAACTTATTACTAGAAAGTCATCTAATATTTATTTTTAATTATTTTTATTAAAACACTTATATAAACTGGTTAGCTTTACTATTTATAAGCATTGGTACTTAAATATATAAAAATTTTCAGTTGCTCTTTATTAGGTTAACAACAAAGACTACATACATCAGAAGAAAATTACACACATAGACAAATACAAAGAAACAAGATTAGACCATGAAATTTATTTTCTAAAAAAAAAATTTACCTATTTGACTATATTATTCCATGTAAGCTTGAAAAGTATTTCAAAAGAGTGATTAAAAAGATACATGTTTTAATAATGTCAAAAACATAAAAATTTTTCAAATTAAAAAGAAAGGTTATTTTTGAAGAGTCTGGAATCTTTAAAGACAATAGATTCTACTAGTATGTTAAATGTTTCTCCTGAATGGTAAAAAAAATATATATCCTTTGTCCTATTTACAATATTAGAGGACCACATAGCTCCACTTATTCAATAAACAAGAACTTTTCTGGGTGTTGAGGATATAAAAATAGATTTATTATTTTTTTAAAATGTTGAGAATCAGTTTTCACTGAATACTAAACTATAAATTGAGCTTTTTCAAGCAGTCAACATAATGTACCAATATATGACAAATGCATATTAGGAAAGCTCAGTCTAGCTGAGAGGTTATTTCTAAGTCTGACTTTTTAAAATAAGTTTAGAGAGAATGATAAGAATGCTTCAAAAACAATTTCCTCATGAATATTCACACAAGTCCTTTTTCCCAAATCCTCCTGTGATGGTGATCTCCCCTCTCTCTAGCTACAGCGCTGAGGCCAAATGCACAGGGGAAAAAACACAGAGAAGCTTGGTTTACATATGATCTTAACACGAGCACAGAAATACATATTTGTGTATATTTATTCTTAAGTTTAGGACTACTGACATCAAAATTACTCAAGACCAGGGCTATGACTTTAAATTCACAGTTTCAGGCAAATGGCAATCACTCAATAAATGTGTCAGTGAATTACTAGAATAGTTATATTTTCCATCTCTTCCAAATTTATCAAATGAATAACACTTTAATCTTATGTCAAACAACAGAGAAATACAATTTTTATCAAATGAAAAATCATATGGTATAAATCTGAATTGCAGATGACATCAACTCAATGAGATACATGTTTCAGGCGGACACTGTCAAAGCATTAGCACAGCCAGTTCTTGAACTGGTTCTGAAAAGAAGAGTGATTGCAAGTTTCTAAACCCTCTACTTGAAGGATGATGACCAAAATAAGATTGCTTTCCAGCCTTCTAATATTTTTTCTTGGTTTTGCCCTCTGATAAAAATGCTAAGAGTGCTGAAGTAAGAAGAGGGGAATCAGCATAGTAGAAAGAAAGGGTGGGGCAGAGATACGAGAGACCAGGATAATTCATATTCTGCATAATCTACTTCTGGATGGATATGAGTATATGTTCACAAAACAAACCAATTCAACAGACAGAATGGTCAAGTCCACTGTTATAGTGATAGGGAAGCAGGATTTTTTAAAATGAAAAACCATTATAAGATTCAAATACTCATAAGTGAGTTATAACTAGAGAGTCACTCAAAATGTGATCTCTTCTAAAAATATTTTTTGCTACCAAAAATTCAAAATCATTTACACTATTATTTGGCTTCTTATTTTACTCTAAAGTTGTTGATAGCTATACACAATTGTTATTTTCTTGTCTATTTCAAACTGAATACAAATGTTTCTGTCCTTTTATGTGAGCCTCAAGTGCCAGATTTCTGGCCTTTGTAAATTTTGAATAAAAACTTGAAATCACATTTCTGAAAGATAAGGGTAACTAATTGCTTTTTTTCTTTAATGTCCCATATATCATATTATATTTAAATTCTCTGGGCAATTCTTGATCTTGATATGATAAAAAAAAAACTATGTATTTAAGACTTTCCATTATGAAATGAACATTTGGTCCTTATGACATGGATAAGGAGAAATGAAGAAAGACTGAAAAGAAGATGATTTATAAGAAAATATGTATAAAAACCATCAATGCAGTAATTTAACCTTCTTTTCTAAAGCCTCTTGACAAAAATGCTTTGTACCAATGTCACAAATATACATTTCTCAGGTTGTTGGCACTTCCATATGTGTGAATGTATATGAAGATAGGGAAGTAAGAGTAGTGGTTGAGGGCAAGCACCTGGACATGGAGAGACCAATCATGATCCTGGACAAATTATTTCATCTCTCTCTGCTCATCTGTCTAATGGTAGAATAAAGTTACACACTTCATTATTAGGATTAAATTAAGATAATGAATATAAGGAGCTTGGTATAGTTCCTTTCCATTAAAAATTAACATTTAGTTATTATTTATTAATAAAAAAGTTGAAGGTGAAATTTTATGCATTGTTAAAGCAATTGTGTCATTTAGGGTAAATTTTAAAACAAGCTGCCTAGTTTAGAGAAAATCTAATATACATTAAAAATAATCCAGACCAAAAAAAGAAAATTTTCAAATGAAAAATCTATAAGACTTGAAACCAAAAATGGGCAAATACCACAATTCAATGGCCTTTTCTCCATCCTCCCAGTCTCATCTGTTAACCACCTTCTTTTGAGCTTCTTTTCCATTGGTATCCAATGAGAGACCATTCTCTGGTTCTCTTCACACAACTCTGATGATTTATATCTTCCCTCCTTCTTTATCTCCTGAAATATAGGTCTTTATGATCCAAATTTTATTTCATTCTTATTTCTCTCTTTCACTGTCTTCCCTTTGAACAATTTATTCAATCTCCTCCTATAAATATTGTCTCCAAATCTGAAGTCCAAATCATGTTCTTTCTTCTAAATCTCAATTCTATATTTCCAGCTGCCTCCCAAAGCTCTCCTCCTGTCCCATCTGCACTTTCCACCCAGCCAGTTCTTCCTCCTGACATCTCTATTCCTACCAATAGTGTGGACATCTTGTCAGACATCAAGATTTATAATTTTGGCATCATCTCTCACTCTTTTTCCTCTTACCCAAGTTATAACTAAATTCTATAAATTCTACTTTTGAAATATCTTTCTAAATTATTCCCTCATCTCTGCCGGCACTTTCATTTTTTTAAATTGGCCTTTATCACCTATACTTTATGATATTAGAAAAGCCTCCTATGAATATCTCATATCTCAGAATCTCTACCTATTCTAATCCATTTTACAATATGTTTTTCCTGATCTCAATTATCATTAAGCTATTTACTTGCTGAAAAATATTCAGCGGCTCCTCAATAAAAAACTACTAGAACTAATCAATAAATTCAGTAAAGTAGCAGGATACAAAATAAATATCTAGAAATCAGTTGCATTTTTATGCACCAACTATCAAAAGAAAAATTAAGAAAACAATACCATTCACAACTGATTTAAAGAGAATAAAATACCTAGGAATAAATTTAACCAAAGTTGTAAAAGACCTGTACTCAAAAAGTTAAAAGACACTGAAGAAAGAAATTGAAGAAGATACAAATAAATGGAAGCATATACCATGTTCATAGATAGAAAGAATGTCATTAAAAATGTCCATACTACCCAAAATATTGTATAGATTCAATGCAATTCCTATCAAGACACCAATGATGTATTTCACAGAACTAGAACAAATATTCTAAAAATTTATACAAAATTACAAAAGAGTCAAAATAGCAACAGCATTTTTTAGAAAGAAGAACAACGTTGGAGGAATCACACTACCTAATATCAAACTAGACTACAGGGCCACAGTCATTGAAACAGCATGGTACTGGCATAAAAACAGAAATATAGATCAGTGGAACACAATAGAGAGCCCAGAAATAAACCCACACCTTTATAGTCAATTAATATTTGACAAAGGAGGCAAGAACATACAATGATAATCTATTTAATAAATGGGGTTGGAAAAATTGGACAGACAAGTACAAAAATTATTCTGAACCACCTCTTTATACCATACACAAGAAAAAACTCAAAATAGATTAAAGACTTACATGTTAGTGTCAAAACCATAAAAATTCTAGAAGAAAACATAGGCAGTGATATCTCTGACATTTCTTATAGCATTACTTTTTTTGATATATCACCTTGGGTAATTGAAATAAAAGAAAAAATAAATAACTGGGACTACATAAAACTAAAAGGTTTTAGCACAGCAAAGAAAACTATTAACAAAATGAAAAGACAACCCACTGAATGGGAGAATATATTCAACAATGCACCTGATGAGAACTTAATATCCAAAATTTACAAGAAACATATACAACTCAGCACCAAAAAGAAAAAGAAAATCCAATTAAGAAATGGGCAAAGGGCCCTGGCCAGTTGGCTCAGTGGTAGAGCATCGGTCTGGCATGCAGGAGTCCCGGGGTTCAATTCCTGGCCAGGACATACAGGAGAAGCGCCCATCTGCTTCTCCACCCCTCCCCCTCTCCTTCCTCTCTGTCTCTCTCTTCCCTTCCCGCAGCCAAGGCTCCATTGGAGCAAAGTTTGCCTGGGCACTGAGGATGGCTCTGTGGCCTCTGCTTCAGGCACTAGAATGGCTCTGATTGCGGCAGAGCGACGCCCCAGATGGGCAGAGCATCGCCCCCTGGTGGGCATGCCAGGTGGATCCCGGTCGGGCGCATGTGGGAGTCTATCTGACTGCTTCCCCGTTTCCAACTTCAGAAAAATACAAAAAAAAACAAAAAAGAAGAAATGGGCAAAGGACCTGAACAGACACTTCTCCAAAGAAGATATTACAAAAAGCCAATAGACATGTCAAAAGATGTTCAATGACTTCTCACAGGAATAAATACAAATGGCCAACAGATATATGAAAAGATGTTCATCTTCATTAGTTGTTAGAGAAATGCAAATCAAAACTGTAATGAGATATCACCTCACACCTGTTATATTAGCTATTATTAACAAGACAGGTAATAGCAAATGTTGGAAAGGCTGTGGAGAAAAAGGAACCCTCATTCACTGTTGGTGAGAATGTAAAGTAGTACAACCATTATGGAAGAAAGTATGGTAGTTCCTCAAAAAACTGAAAATAGAACTACCTTATGACCCAGCAATCCCTCTACTGGGTATATACCCCCAAAACTCAGAAACATTGATACATAAAGACACATGCAGCCCCATGTTCACTGCAGCATTGTTCACAGTGGCCAAGACATGGAAACAACCAAAAAGCCCTTCAATAGAAGACTGGATAAAGAAGATGTGGCACATATACACTATGGAATACTACTCAGCCATAAGAAATGATGACATCAGATCATTTACAATAAAATGGTAGGATCTTGATAACATTATACAAAGTAAAATAAGTAAATCAGAAAAAACCAAGAACTGAATTATTCCATACGTAGGTGGGACATAAAAATGAGACTAAGAGACATTGATGAGTGTGGTGGTTATGGGGGGGAGGGAGAGGAAAAGGGGGTGAGGGGCACAAAGAAAACTAGATAGAAGGTGACGGAGGACAATCTGACTTTGGGTGATGGGTATGCAACATAATTGATTGACAAGATAACCTGGACATGTTTTCTTTGAACATATGTACCCTGATTTATTGATGTCACCCTAGTAAAATTAATTTAAAAAAATAAATTAATTTTAAAAAAAGATGTTCAATGTAACTAATTATCAGAGAAATGCAAATTAAAATCACAATGAGATATCACCTCACACCTGTCAAAATGGCTTTCATTAATAAATCAACAAACAAGTGTTGATGAGGTTGTGGGGGAAAAGGAACCCTCATGCACTGTTGGTGGGAAGCAGATTGGTACAGCTACTGTGGGAAGCAGATTGGTACAGCTACTGTGGGATGCAGATTGGTACAGCTACTGTGGGATGCAGATTGGTACAGCTACTGTGGGATGCAGATTGGTACAGCTACTGTGGGAAGCAGATTGGTACAGCTACTGTGGGATGCAGATTGGTACAGCTACTGTGGGATGCAGATTGGTACAGCTACTGTGGGAAGCAGATTGGTACAGCTACTGTGGGAAGCAGATTGGTACAGCTACTGTGGGAAGCAGTATAAAGTTACTTCAAAAAATTTTAAATCAAACTGCTTTATGACCCAGCAATTCCACTGCTAGGACTATATCCAAAAAAATAGAAAAGAACATATGTACCCCTATGTTCATTGCAGCATTATTTGTAATATCCAAAATTGGGAAGCAGCCCAAGTGTCTATAAGTAGATAAGTGGATAAAAAAGCTGAGATATATTTACACAATGGAATATTACTTAGCCACAAAAAAGAAGGAAATCTTACCTTTCGTAACAGAATGAATGGACCTGGTGATTATTATGCTAAGTTAAATAAGTCTGTCAGAGAAAGACAAGTATCATATGGTTTTACTTATATGTGGAATCCTTTTATTTTCATATTTAAGGTTTTTCTTGGCAGTTTATTGTTATTAAGTTTTTTTAACTTTTATTTAGAAATTAAATTTGGCCCTGGCTGGTTAGCTCAGTTAGTTAAGAGCATCATTCCAAAACACGGTTGTAGGTTTGATCCCCAGTCAGGGCACACATGGGAAGCAACCAGTGAATGCCTAACTTAGTGGAATAACAAATGAACGCTTCCATTCCTCTTCCCCTCTCTATCACTTCTTCCCTTTGCCTTTCTAAAAATCAATCAATAAATTAAACCCTGGCCAGATAGCTCGGTTGGTGGGAGCACTGTCC
Organism: Saccopteryx leptura; assembly: GCF_036850995.1. NCBI lineage: Eukaryota > Metazoa > Chordata > Mammalia > Chiroptera > Emballonuridae > Saccopteryx > Saccopteryx leptura. Next base: position 350,778,009 of record NC_089503.1, read on the forward strand.
AGGTGCAGAGGTTGCCGGTTTGATTCTTGAGTCAGGGCACATACAGGAGCAGCTTGATGTTCCTGTCTCTCTCCCCCTGGCTCTCTTAAAAAAAATAAATAAATTAAATTTAGGGGTGAAATTGATCAATAAGAGTACATAGGTTTCAGGTAAACACTTCTATAGTGTTTGAAGTGTTGGTTTCATTTTGTGCTCTTCACCCAAAGTCAAATCATTTTCTGTCACCATGTATTTGTTCCTCTTTACTCCTATATGTGAATCTAATAAAATAAATTAACAGACAAAATAGAAACAGACTCATAGATTCAGAGAACAGATTGACAACTTTCAGGGGGATGAGGGTTGAGAGGCTGGGTAAAAAAGGAGAAGGGATTAAGCAAATGGGGAAAAAAGTTATAGACACAGACAACAGTGTGAGTATTGCAGGAGGGAAAAGGAGTGGAGAGAAAGAAGTGGATGAGGGTAAGGGTGACTAGATGGTGATGGAGGGAGACTTGACTGGGGGCAGCGAACACACAATGCAACATACAGATGATGTATTACAGAACTGTACACCTGAAATCAGTACAATTTTATTAACCAATGTCACACCAATAAATTCAATTAAAAAAATTAAAAAACAAAAAGGAACTTGACAAAAGTCTCTGAAACTTTTTTTTCTTTTTGAGTTTATTGAGTGAACCTGACCAGTGGTGGCACAGTGGATAAAACGTCAACATGGAGCACTGAGGTCACTGATTCAAATCTCTGGGCTTGGCGGGTCAAGGCATGTTCAGGAGGCAACTACTACAAGTGGATGCTTCCTGCTTCTTCCTCTTCCTTCTAATTCTCTCCCTCTTTCTCTCTCTCTCCAAAAATCAATAAGTAAAATCTAAAAAAAAAATTTTTTTTTGATTGAGCGACAATGTATGACCTGTGCATTAAATCATTTTCATTTCTGTCTAATCTTCTGTTTAAGGAGGTTTTGTTCCAACATCACATCAAAATTTAGGGGGATCATAAAGAAGAGAATAAAGACAAGTGTATTTTCTCTGCCTTTCCAGTTGCACTTGTAGAATCAGAGTTTGAGATGTATTTAAAAACTCCCAAATCGGGAAGTTAAAATGCAATTCTTCCTGGGCACCTCCCCATACCTTCAGCGCTGAACTCTCAGTTCCCACAGTCAGATAAATAACTTACAAATTAGTCCAACCACCTCCTCATCATATTTGCTTAATTCCTTCTTTGGAACTGACAGAGATTAAAAATAAATTGTAGTTTTTTTCCAAGATAGTCTCCAAATTTACTGCTCTTCTTTCCTTCATATCTGACTCGAAACCAAGCCAAAGACAGAGTATTCCCTCCCTGGTGATGTTTCTCACCATCCATCACATTTTCCTGATGCAATCCAGTGCCATAAGCTGTCTTCAGGAAGCATGGGTGGCAAACAGACATGAGCCCATGAGTGAATGGAAGACTATACAAGGACATGGTTGCCAGATCTCCTGGATGGTTTATGTGGATGGTTTTAGTCTCCTCTTCAGGAAAAAGAATTCAGGCTCTGTTTTCACCTTTCCTTTCAACATTTATTTTGAAGGTTTTTCATTTCCTTTTTCTTTTGTGCACATACATTTAATTAAAGTGACCAACATTTTTACAATGAAAAGGACAAAAGTAAACTGAAGAAAACAATATTGTAAATAAAAGAAACATTTTATTCATTGCAACAATAATACACTATAATATGATAAATGCATAATAAAACATTTGTAATATTTTATATTGTAATTATACTTACATGCCTACTAATTTTCAATAATAATTGTAAGAAAAAGTACTCATTTAGATACAGATATGTCACATCACACACAATGGATCGACTCTGCACCGATCAAATGCGGACATTTACAGATTAGTCTTCCAATATCAAAAAGGAGGACATGTAGGAGGACGCTTTTTGAGGGAGAACAGAACTTACAAAAGAAGGACTGTCCTCCCTAAAGGAGGACGATTGGTCACCTTACTTTAATTTATATATGCTTTTTAAGATCATGATTATAAGTTTCCCCAAAAAAGATCTGGCCTATAAAAGGGAGAGAAATTAGTTAACTTGGTTTACCTCTTTTCTCCCAATTTGCACAGACATTTTGTCCTTAGCAAAAAAAAAAAAGAAGAAAAGAAAAGAAAAAATCTAAGCCAGAGTCAAATAAACTTCTGTCTGATTTACCTCAATAATTATTCAATTTTTGTTCTCACTTTCCTAATAAGAACTTAGCCCTAATGTGAATCTTCTTGAATTTTCTATGCTCTAGCACATCTCTATATGTTACTTGTTTACAAATTTTACTTTCAAATTTTACATTTCAATAATAAAAAATAAATGCTATTTATAAAGGGTATTTTATAATATAAGATTATTTGCACACTTGGTGAATGTTAATTTCATTATTATTGTGGGATTTCATACAATAGGCTGTTAGCTACACCAGTGGTCCTCAACCTTTTTGGGGCCACGGACTGGTTTAATATCAGAAAATATTTTCACGGACCTGCCTTTAGGGTGGGATGGTTAAATGTATCACATGACCAAGACAAGCATCAAGAGTGAGTCTTAGACAGATGTAACAGAGGGAATCTGGTCATTTTTTTAAAATAAAACATCATTCAGACTTAAATATCAATAAAACGGAAATAATGTAAGTTATTTATTCTTTCTCTGCGGACCGGTACCGAATGGCCCATGGACCGGTAGCAGTCCGTGGCCCGGGGCTTGGGGACCACTGAGCTACACAGCTGAGAGCCCTACCAGGGTCATTTTTGCCCCTTGAAGAGAAAACAGAGCAGCTAGATGCTCTATGCAGGCATTCAAAGGTTATCCAAAGCTTAGGACCTCGTAGTTTTACAGATTTTTGTGACACTGACACTCAGCCTTGGAAATAAGAAATAGGAGATTTTTGTTTTATTTGTTAAAGCAATCCCCTCTCTGTTATGCAGAGCTCTGGAAAGGAATGGGAAAATTTGCATATAGAGCCAATGATTTTCTCTAATAGAAAGGACCAAAGTCCCTTTTCCTGCCCTCAATTTCCTCTCCATAAAAGTCCCAGTAGATTTGGGTCCTCTCAAGGAGCAGTGATGAACAGATTTCTAAATTAGGGTTAAAAAGAGGGTAGACCGAAAAGGGAAAGCAAGTGAAGCCAGGACTGAATCACAGTGTCATTTGCACTTGAGTCTCAAAATGTGGTGGCCATGAAGATGTGCCTGGTGGATGTCTACCTCCAGGAGTGATATCAGCTGAGACCCCAGCGACCCAGACTCTGAAACACATGCCTGTATTTGTGCCAAGGCCTCACCTTCACTGTTATCTGCCAATTACCTGTTTCCAGGAAAAGGGGGACTCCTTTTTTGGCTGTTTTGGCTCAAAAACTCCCCTATCAAACCTACCTTGGAACATACTCCCATCTTGGAGACTTTCATCCAACCTTCTTTCCCTCTCTCCCTTTCCTGGGTTCTATCTAGCATTAAATTCTGATGACTCTCCCAACTCTTTCTCTATTTCCTTTCTACAGGTGTTGCCTCCTAATACAATCCTGCATGTTTAATTTTCTCTTAGCATCTGCTTCTTGAGGGACCCAGATTAACATACAAGGTAGAGGCCTGAACCTACCTTGACCTACTCTTCTAAGAGCAACTGTATCCCCAAAAATATTAGACTGAACTGTCTGAAATTGCAAATATCCAACCATTTGTGACCTACAAAAATGGCAACTTCATATAATCCAACCTAACAGTAGTACAAAATGTGGACAGAGCTGAAACATTGGAAGTTTAACCTTTCAAAGCATAGTGTTTTGTTAAACTTGACAAAGGGCTCAGCATTCCCATTATTTGGGGGGAAGGGACTGAATCTGGGGGAGCTAGCCCAATCTTTGGGCTCAGGACAATTTTGCTGCTTCTTGTTGGCCATGTTTCCCTCAGAAGGCAGGATGGCTGCTCTTAATAAGCTTTACCCACTGGGTCATTTCCTCTGGAGGTCAGCTCTCCATCACTGCTCACCTGTAAGGTGATAAGCTCCAAAACTTATTCTGATTCAGCTCCCCTGGTGCAGCCCTTACCCATGAAAATGCTCCGGCTCAGGAACTGACAGAACTTGGACCCCAAAGGTACCAGTCAGTTTGTGGAGAACTCTTTTTAAAATCGGAGGTACCTTAGAAAGTGGGGAAGTCTGCCTCTCCAGAACTCCACAGGACATGATTCTAGAACTCAGGAAGGCTGCTGCTCAGAGAACTCCATCCTGTTTCCTGTTTCCAACACAGTCCACTAAGGCAGTTTCTACTCAGGGGGCAGGAATTCTCTAAGAGAGCCAGCATACTGAGCTAGAATTGAATCAGAGAACTTCCTTCTGCTCTTCAGACCCCTGAAAAATAGACAAGTGCCCTTCAAAGTAGAAAGAGTAATCATAGGACCTTAGAGGAGAATGAACTGGACTTCTTGCTCCTATTGGCAATGGTGGGCTACTCTGGCCTGATTAGGACACACAATTTTCCCCTCAAATTCAATATCCCAGTTACACACAGTTAATGTTAATAATGCAAATTTACCTTTTGATGGAAAAACTAATTTTCACAATGATTAAACCCAATTCAAATTGTAATTTGAAGTATGAAAGACTTTTTCTTTTCAAAAACATTTTTTCTAGAACTACATAACTTTTACTCTCAAATATTATACGAAAAGTCTTATTTTCCCCCTGATAATTTCCTTTTTTATTAAAGAAGAAAAATAACTTTATGTGCAATTAAGTTGACAGCTTTATTATGAAAAACAAGCTCCACTTATTGAGCACTTACTCTATGTCAAAATAAAGTCAGGAACTATTAGATACTTGAGTTCTGCCACTGGTACTGACTCAAAGCTGTGGAATGAATAGAATAAAGTCACTGTTACCTTTTGTATGACATTTTTTTTTTTTTTTTTTGTATTTCTTTGAAGCTGGAAACGGGGAGAGACAGTCAGACTCCCGCATGCGCCCGACCGGGATCCACCCGGCACGCCCACCAGGGGGTGACGCTCTGCCCACCAGGGGGCGACGCTCTGCCCACCAGGGGGCGATGCTCTGCCCCTCCGGGGCGTTGCTCTGTCGCAACCAGAGCCACTCTAGCACCTGGGGCAGAGGCCAAGGAGCCATCCCCAGCGCCCGGGCCATCTTTGCTCCAATGGAGCCTTGGCTGCAGGAGGGGAAGAGAGAGACAGAGAGGAAGGAGAGGGGTAGGGGTGGAGAAGCAGATGGGCGCTTCTCCTGTGTGCCCTGGCCGGGAATCAAACCCGGGACTTCTGCACGCCAGGCCGACGCTCTACCACTGAGCCAACCGGCCAGGGCCTGTATGACATATTTTTGTGCAATATAAAAAGTTAATATATTTCACATAAACATAACCATTTCTTCACTTATCATAAACATGTCATTGACATCATTCTGAACATTGTACAACTTTCCATTGTATGGATATTAATCCTTTTCTACTATTGGACACTTAAATTGTTTTAAAATATTAGTCCCATTTAAACATATATGATTGTGTATGTGTGTGTTGTGTGTGTTTAAATTTATTCTTAAGAGTACATTTACTGAGTTAAAATTATTAACCTTATTAGACTTTTTATATGCATCTTCAAATTTATTTTACTTTTCTATGAGCAATATATGAGCATTCCCATCGGAGAGCTTGAATAGCATTGAAGAAAGATATGGAAGATCACAAGATATTCTTAATTAAACATTTTTTCTGATGTGAAGTGGAAAATATTATCTCATTTAAATTTGCATTCTCATACAATGATATTAAACATTTTTCACGAAGTTGTTTAATAATCTCTATCTCTATGCTTTAGTATAACTTCAGAGTCCTTATTTTCAGAATCTCAAAAGTCATTTCAGTAGTCTTTCTGAAATTTTTCTTCAATTACTTAAATAGATTTTAAATAGGGCTTTTAACCTTTCTATATTGCTCAACTCATTTGCCTCAGCCTAAGTGCTGTAATAGACTTTACTTTAATATTTGAATAGATATAGGTTGGTGCATGTGTTTGTACATGTGTATACATATTTATACACTTACTGTCAATGAACATCAGCAAGTTAATATTCAAATTCTCAAATCATGACAATAACTAACATGTCACAATCATAAACTAACTCATGACTAAATTCTTTTTTTTCCCAATTACTATTATTTTTGTTACTTGTCACATTTTCCAGTTAGTCCTAAGAGTTTCTTACATCATTACTGCCAACTATGGTAAAACAAAAAAAAATCCCTATAATAGTAATAGATCATCTGATTCAAATTGGTTTCTTAATATTTTCTCTATGATGATGTATTTCTCAGTGTAGAGAATTTGCTACAGTATTTTTTTTAGGTTAACTAACCTAGTTCACTCTCCAGAATGTGGATTGGAAGTTGGATGGAACACTATAAATTAGTGTGGAAAATAATTTTGCCAAATTTGATTCCCAATCAGTCTCCATCAAAACTTTATCCCTTTGCTTTTTCAATATATTTATGAAACTGTTTTTAAGTTTTTAAAAATTTATTTATTTTAAAGCCTCAATGGGCTTCTTGGATGCCAAATCACTTTTTTAAAAATTTGATGATATGAACTAAAGTGAATTAAAAACACATGGAATCAATGTTCTCTAAAATATGCGTGTTTTTAAAGTTTGAAGAAAGGGGGTGAAAAGAGGTGCTTGGCAGGTTGTGTGGGTTTTAGTATATCCAAAAATTTTTTAAAAATTGTTCCAGATGTTTGATGAACAGCCTGGTGCCCCTAACTTTCACCCAAACCTGCCATAAATAAAGATAATTATAAACAGCAATAAACTAAGATTAATGTAGTGTATAATGTGATGCCATAGAAATCAGAATTAACTGAACTGAATTAAATCACAGATAATAATGGATGTGGATGTGTTGTAAATACTGTAGAGAAAGTATAGTTTTACTGTATGTCCACATAAAGGAAATAGGAAAATAAAAACAAAACTTCACATACAAAAACCTGACAGCGTCTTGGCATTCAGAAGCTCTCGTTATCTTGCTCAATGATTCTTAAGGCAGAATGATAAGTCACCCATCAAGGATGTTTGGAAACTTGTGGGTCATTTTTGGTTGTCACAATGACTGGGAAGAGCTACTGGCTTTATTACCCAGTGGACAAGAATGATTAATTTCCCGCAGTTCCCATAAAATAACCACTGTTCACGCAAGTAACCATAATGTCCCACCAGTCTCACCCTACCTCTTGATCTCTGAGTTCCAGTCTCACCAACTTTCTTGTACCATTCCCCACAAATCGCAGCCTTCTTGCCTTTGTGTCTTTCTTCTACTATTTCTTTACTTATAATTTCTTACCTCTCCTCCTCACTAACCCACATTTAATCTTTTCTTCAGGAAAGACTTTTTTCTGCCTGACCTGTGGTGGCGCAGTCGATAAAGCATCAACCTGGAACACTGAGGTTGCCAGTTTGAAACCCTGGGCTTGCCTGGTCAAGGCACATATGGGAGTTGATGCTTCCTGCTTCTCCACTGTTCTATCTCTCTCTCTCTCTCTATCTATCTATCTATCTTTTTCTCTCTCCTCTCTCTCTCCCCTAAAAATGAATAAAAATAAAATTTTAAAAGAAAAGAAGAAACACTTATATCTACTTCAGGTCTTTCCCCAAAGATTGACCTCCATGGTGAACTTTTATCTTCTCTTGAAAATTTTTGATTAGCTTCATTATTTGAGATTTATTCCCCAATTAAATGTAGTACAAGATAACTTGTATACAAAGCTGTTTAATTAACCCCTGCTAAGCTTTTTGTATTAAGATGTTTGTGGTCATGTAGACTCAGCCATAGCTGAACTTCCTTAGCCAGCTTTATTGAGAGAATCTTGTCATGTGTGTTTCCATGCACCTCTGTGTGAATGTACAGCAACATAGATATAAATTAGATGCAGGTATAGATATAAGTTACATACATTTCTATAAACAAACAAAACACTGTTTTCTCATTTAAGGATGACACTATTCTTTGGCTGAAAAAGTTGGGTGAGAATTTGGCCTACTGATTATATTCCTTAGATAACCATTCACTCTTGATTCTGATAGTTTAACCTCTTTCTAATTGACCAATAGCACTGAGGAATCATTAAAGGCCTAAAGTGTAGCCAGAAAGAGTCAACTTGGAAAAATATAACCTAATATTTATGGGAGGAAATAATTCCCACAGAAGTTTGTTGGAAGATATAAACTATAGATCTGGACTGTGGTGATGCCTTGAGATGACTAAAAAGAGTTTTGTCTCTCAAGTCAGTGGGAAATTTATTTGATGCATCATAATAGCCTTTGGTTGGCTTCATATAAGAAGAGTCAGTGCCCCTGGCCAGATGGCTTGGTTGGTTAGAGCATCGTCCAGATGCCAGGGGTTATGAATTTGATCCCCGTTGGGGCACATACAGCAACAGATCGATGTTCCTGTCCCTCCTTCTGTCTCCCTTCCTCTCTCTCTAAAGTCAATTGAAAAAATAAAAAAGAAGACTTAGGGGCTCAGATAAAAAAAAAAAAGAATAACTTCTACTTTATTTAGGGTTGATATCACTTTGTAATGAGGCTTAATACAAGCAACCTTAGTCTTATGAATGTGTGACTGTCGAGTGGAGGCTTCCCTTTCCTCTGGATGCCTACCAAATCGTCCCCTGGACACTGCAGTGGCTGTCACCAAGAATAGCCTCCCAGTCCCTGCAGTTTCAACCCACCTATAGCACTATAGTGGCACAGGATTAAGAGCCCAAAAGATTCAAGGTTTATTCTCATAATGCAAAGGGAGGGAGGGTAGGGGTATGCTCTGTGGAAAAATTGAAGTTTTACCATTAACACTTTCTCCATTCCGTGTGTGAAATAATCAACTATGGAAACTGGTAACATAACATTTTATTAACAAAAATGCCAAAAATAATGCCATTGCTTTGACTGTGAAGCAATACATTCATTATTCTAAAATAAGAAGTGTGTAAAGATAGAAAAATAACTAGAAAATTATTTCTAATTCTATTATGTAGAAAGTACCAATTAAATTTTGGTGAACATTCATCCAGATTTTGTATTTGCATTTGTGTGTGTACACACATACATTGTATGTTCCAAAATGAGATTATAAAGCATACATATTATCTTTAATATTGTTTCTTAATATATTATAGACATGTTTCCATGCCAAACACAAATAAAGAAGATATAAATATATTACCATTTATTAAAGTTGACTTAATATTGATGCTTCATGATTAATTGAACATTGCCCCATTGTTTGAAATTAGATTGTTCTCAGTATTTCACTATTACATGCAATATCATGATTAGCACACTTATAGATACATTTTGAACATTTTCCTGATCATTTATTTCCAAGATATAACTTCTAGGAGTGGAATTACTGAGTCTTATTGGAATAGAAAGATAATTTTAATTTACATTGCCAAATTCTTCCCTTCCCCAAAATATCATACCAATTTACATTCTTGGTTTAAAATTAACAATTTAATTATTTTGGAATGTGACACACTCCCAATTTTGAAGTTGTCCATAGGATCCTTTTAGTTGTTTAAAACTGATTTTTAAATTGTTTTCTGATTTGTTCTCTTAAGGACAAAGGACCGAAAGAGGAGGTCATGGAGGGGGTGAGAAGGAGGATCATTTTTTCTTTTTTAAAATTTGAAATAATACAGAGCTTAAGCTTTTATGGAGTGTATAAGATGGCTTCTGAGCAAGATTTAATGGAAGAGTTCACAAACCTTAAGTTAAAAATATCTTTCCTCACAGTGCCAAGGAGCAAAAGTAGTTGTTCTACCTCACCATCTAACAAATGACTCCCAAAAGAGTATCACTGCACTGTGATTTTAGGGAGAAAGAAAAATTTCTCTAAAGGTATCTGACTGTATATTTTGAACTATCAGTCTCAGTGAGCCGTCATTTTTAGAGATGGTTGGAGATATTTAGCTAAAGGCAAAATCATCAATTTAATCCATAATTAAGTTGACTTAGGATATTAAGGGAAGAAAACCCTCTGGGGTTTATACACGAAGCAAATGAGATGAGCTCAGCTGTTCTCATTTATGTAGTTTTGATAATATTAGCAAGACAATGGGAAATGTGAGATTCAATTGTTTCCTTGTGAAACATGAAAGAGTCTATCACAGGGAAGCATTTTAAAGTCTAACCTTTGACAGAGATCGAGACAGGACAGTAAGGGCAGCATACACTTGCTCTCTTGGTACATGAGGACAGGAACGAGCAGGCTGAGGGGCAAGGAGTCCAACAGAAGAGACAGACAGGGAAAGGGATCAGAACTAAACACAGGCTATAAGACAGGAGGTCATTCCTAAGGTCTAATAGAAAACCAGTGGCTCAGAGTATTTGACACAGCAACAGGAGCTGGAACAAAAAAAAAAAAAATCCACCACTGCTTAGTCTGCCATTTTCATGAGAGTCCAGCAGAGGTTAGTCACAGGGGACATTTATGTGGGCACTCTGGGACATTTACCAATAGAGCTGGAGAGAGTCACATTTTTAGGGACCATAGGAAACTCTCCACTTCCTGTTCAATCTCTACTAAATGTTCACAGTCATGAGGAATATGTTTGGAAGAGAAAAGAAAGACTCTAGATTATGGAAATAACCCTCAAAATATTTTATTTGCAATCCACCATGGAACATTCAACAAAGCATAAGACATAGTGTGATAACACAGCATAACAAAACATAGACACAAAATGACTATGTTTGCCAAATCGAGACTCTCATTTAGTAAAAATTATTTAAAAACTAACAGGTTCAAAATCATCAGCCTCTACAGTAAACTGGCTTCGCAGTCTGATGATTCATTACGCTCCTCTCGACCTTAATTTTTTCACCTATGAAGCTAGGTAATTAGTGTCTAAGGAAACTTTAAATTCCATCATTGTCTAATTCTATAATTCGTAAAATTATTCAAATAAAGTAAAACTTGAAACTTTCTTCACAAAATTACTTTAAAACCCATAAAAGGAAGTGTGTTTCCCGTATAGCTTCTGGAACTAGAATCAGCCCCAATTCCATACCCCACCCCTCAGACTCAGCCACCAGCAGCTGCCAAAGCTGTAGAACGTGGCCTGATTCCAAGGGGCTCTTTTTTTCTAGCACAGGAGTAAGAATATTCGGGAGCATCTGGTTAATGTTGCAGTCACTTCCCAGGGTCTCATGCTGCTTCCTCACAGCAGCTAATGATAGCAACAGAATCAGCATCCGGGACATTTTCCCCACTACATCCTCCAACCCCAGCCCCTCACTAACCCCCACTCCCCTTTACCTCATCACATCCTGGCCTTCACCTGCTCTGATGAGCTTCCCAGGAAACCTTTGTTTCAGGACTTAAGTGGCAGGTGACAAATGGTGATACTGTTTACCATATACACATTTTAACAGCTTGGATCATCTGAATGCCTAAATCTAATCCACAGAGAAATGTTTAATGCTAATACTTTCTTTACAAAATCAGCAAATAGTGGGTTAGAAGTTGAATTATGAATGTGCTGCCCGGTCTGCATCCTTGTGCTTAGGAACTTGTCATTTAGTCAAGTCAATCTCTTATCATCTTTGTGTAGTTTAACGAAGAGATTCATTCCCCTGAAAACTGAAAAGTAATTGACTTAAGAATGATTTAGTCATTATGCAGCCAAACGGATTCAAAAAGCAAGACGTCGGAATGATTGAGAAACACATTTTGCTGGTTTGGAAAGAAGTTAAATCAACACTGTTCTAAAAGTGATTTAAGGAGACTTTAAATCTATCCAGGAAGATGAAGGGAAGGCCTAGGTTAGATTCAGAAAGTGCTTCTTTTTTTTTCTTTTTTTTTTTTAAAAAGTCAGTGAGAGGAGAGGAGGCATAGACACACTCCCACATGCGCTCGGACCTGATCCACTGGCATGTCCACTAGAGAGCGATGCTCTGCCCATCTGGGCCTGCTTGCTCCATTGCTCTGTTGTAACAGGACCCATTTTTTTAGCACCTGAGACAGAGGCCATAGAGCTATCCTCAGCTTGTGGAGCCATCTTGCTCCAATTGAGCCATGGCTGCAGCTAGGGAAGAGAGAAAGACACACACACAGAGAGAGAAAGTCTGAAGGGAGGTGTGGAGAAGCAGATGGTCACTTCTCCTACGTGCCCGGACCAGAAATCGAACCCGGGGCTTCCACATGCCAGGCCGAGGCTCTACCACTGAGCCAACCAGCCAGGGCCAGAAAGTACTTCTTACTGACTTTCTCATTGTTTCTGCAAAACTGTCTATTAACAAATAAAATCATGTCGCAACAAGGTTAGGAAGTAGGGGACAATACGATACAGCCCTTTTCTGTTCTCTTTGCACTGGGTTCCCTTGCTCTCCCCACCAGACTCTACCAGTAACATAGCTTATGTCCTTTTCTCATTTCTTTAAAGCATAGAAGAGGATTCTACCAATTCATTCACTGAGAGCTAGAGGTGGTATATGAGGCACAAGTGTGTTTCTGCTCCTTGTCTGTCAATAAGGAACCAAATGAGAACAAAAGGGATGAAAGAGAAATGGTAGAATGTTAAGCATCAGCCAAATCAAAAACAGAGGAAATCTGGGAAGAAGTGAACATTCTCAAGAGTTTACAAATATTAATGATATAAGTAATTACCTGTCTCTCCTACTGTAAAATGTTCTTGTTTACAGTCTCAATAATATTTTCTTTCATCACCCTACTAGAAAAATGAGTGAGTGACAGAACTAACTTTAAAACCTAAAAGTAAGTATTTCACTGCTAATTTTCAGAACATGGTACATCTTAAAGCCAAAATGTTAAAAGGAAAAGATAAATTTGAATTCCCCCACTTCACCTACCAACCATGGCCAATGGAAAATGCACAAAGTTTAGTAAATTTCCTTAAACATTCAAAGTAATAATAAAATATAAAGAATGTAGTGGTAATTAAATTACAAGAGTCAACTATTTGACTCATACAAGAATTTGTATTTTTTCTAAAAATCTTTAATTAAATATAAAGACCAAAAAGTTAGTTTAGCACAAGAATTTTCAGAATTACTCAGGGAATCAGCTGCCATGTGCCTCCCCGTAAGCTAGTGTGAGGTCTGGTCTCCATGGAGAGGCAAATAAACAACACAAATAAACACAACTGCCAAGTCATACGTCAGAGTCTATTCTCTAAGGAAAATATTTAATTGCATTGAACTGTCTTAAGCAGTTGCTTAAGTTTTTGTTACAGTTTTCTAATTATTCTTAAATATTTTAGGGAGTGCTTAATGATTTTTAGTGTACTGAAGTTAGAGGAAAATAACTACTTAATAAAGAAATACAGAAAATACCAAATATCATATTTTTCTTTGTGTTTTATCTAAGTTTATTGTCTTATTTTCATAACTACTTACACAATCATTTGCCTCTTTGGTTATTCTTACACAGCTGAATTATTCTTTTCAAGCAATGCATTTATCACTTAAAATATATACAAGGAAGTAGCCTATCTTGAAAGCATTAGTTTGATTTTTTATTTTAAAAATGTTTCTAAAAGTTGCTAACTTGCCTGACCTGTGGTGGTGCAGTGGATAAAGTGTTGACCTGGAATGCTGAGGTTGCTGGTTTGAAATCCTGGGCTTGTCCCTGGTCAAGGCACATATGGGAGTTGATGCTTCCTGCTCCTTCCCCCTCCTTTCTCTTTCTCTCTCTCTCTCTCTCTCTCTCTCTCTCTAAGATGGATAAATAAAATCTAAAAACAAATAAGATAAAAGTTGCTAACTTAACTTTTTATAAATTGATAGTATTATCTCATTAACACCCCTCATCATATTAGAGATACTTTCCCACAAAGGGGAGAGAAACAACCTTGGAGCCAGACATGCAAAATATTTTAGATCAAAAAATATATTTCCTTAAGAATGTGGCAAACTATTATTATTTCATAGAAAAACAAAATTTTTCTCACCTAACAACATTTTAATTTCAACACTGTATAGAAATTCAGTTCGATAATGGAAATTTTATTGATTGCTGAGGATGTGTGGGGAAAGAAAGGCTTTATTTCAACAAAATAGAGGACTTTTTAGGCTAAAATAAAAACTTTTCATACAGTTTCCAACACTTTTCTTTTTTTACTTTCTAGCCTCCTTCCATACAACTTTACTACAGATGGTGAAGCCATAGGGGAAATGCAAGGTTTGGGTTTTGCATTAGTAAGAGAAATGCATCCAAATTAAACCTTCTGGAGAGTAATGGTGCGGTAGGAAGCGATACCGATAAATCTCCCCCAAAACTCAACAAGATCTTCAACCAGAAACAGAAAAACCTATCCTTGGAGCCTCCAGATGTTTCGCAATACACCCGAAGGCAGAGGCAGCAGCAACCCCATAGCTGGATTATCAGGCTATTAATTGAGGAAGGAAAGACTAGGAGAAAGGCTCCAGGAACATGGACTCTCTCACTGGCGGAGCCTATAAATGCTAATGAGCCTCGACTGCCAACGAGACTGAAGCACAATACATGACATCGCCATAGAGACTTATCAACTGCAAACCTCTACCTGAGTGTGCCAAAGGTGCAAAACCCGAGGTACAGAGTCAATGACCAGGAAGAGGGAGAGAAAAGAAAAAGCAAGAAGATAACCTCTCAAAATCAAGAATAATACGCAGACTTTATAGCCTATCCCATTTTATTATATTTGTTCATTTGTTTCTCTTATCTTCATTCTTGATATTTTTTATTCCTCCTCCAATTTGGTCATTTAACTCTCTGCCGGTCTTACTCTTTCCTCTCCTTGAACTACACTACCCATAAGTGTTACATCTCCCATTATCTTTTCTTTCCTCTTCCTTTCTCTCTATGAGGGTTGCACTCCAAAACCCTTAACTCTCTCTCTCTCTCTCTCTCTCTCTCTCTTTCCTCTTTTTTCTTTTTTCTTCTTTTAGTGGTTCCCTCTTTTTTCTCTCTCTCTCTCTTTCTTTTCTCCCTCTATATTAGTTTCTTCCTTTCTCCTTTACGTTTCCTCTCATTCAAACCTCAATAACAAACAATATCTTATCTGGGACTCAAACTTATGTTTGTGGAATTTTGGGGGGTTTTTACTTCACCTTTTTAACACACTAGCCATCCCTGGCTCTCCATTTTATCTAGTTCTTGTTCCACTAAATACAATAGTAATTTTTTAATTTATCCCCCCATTTTCCTGTTTCCCTCTTATTCCTCTCATCATAACTCTTAGTCAACCAATACCTAAAAGCAAATCATTTTATTCTTGACCCAATGTTTTTCTTATTTGCTTTTTGTGGGTCCATACGCCCTTTTTTTATTTTGCCCCTTTATTACTTCTCCCCAATTCAGGTCCTCCATTACAGGCATTGTTTGTTCTATTTAGTACAATATAATTCACAGTTTACCACAAGATTTTCTCAAGAAAGAGGGGAGAGGAGAGGAGAGAAAAAAAAAGAGGGGGGGAAATAATTTCCTTTTTTTTTAATTTTTATTTTATTTTTCTTTATTTCATTATAAATTTATTTTTAAAAAAACAACTCTTTTTATTTTTTTTAACTTTTTATTCTTTATTAAATCTCATTAATATTATAAACAAAACCACCCTCAGATGCCATTAAGAAAAAGGAAATCAAATATCATGGATACAAAAGAAAGAGAGGTAACACAGCTAGATGAGGAAAAATCTATGGAGAAAAAATTTAATATATTGGAAACCTTGGAGCTAAATGACAGAGAATTTAAGATAGAAATCCTAAAAATCCTCCAAGATATACAAAAAAACACAGAAAGGCAACTTAGGAAGCTCAGAAAACAACTCAATGAACACAAAGAATATATTTCCAAGGAAATTGAAACTATAAAAACAAATCAAACAGAGATGAAAAACTCAATTCATGAGCTGAAAAACGAGGTAACAAGCTTAGCTAATAGAACAGGCCAGATAGAAGAGAGGGTTAGTGAAATAAAAGACAAGCAACTTGAGGCACAACAGAGAGAAGAAGAAAGAGACTCAAAAATTTTAAAAAAATGAGATAGCCCTACAAGAATTATCTGACTCCATCAAAAAGAATAACATAAGAATAATAGGTATATCAGAGGGAGAAGAGAGAGAAAATGGAATGGAGAACATACTCAAACAAATAATAGATGAGAACTTCCCAAGCCTGTGGAAAGAATTAAAGCCTCAAATTCAAGAAGCAAACAGAACTCCGAGTTTTCTTAACCCGAACAAACCTACTCCAAAGAATATCATAATGAAATTGGCACAAACCAACGGCAAAGAAAAAATTCTCAAGGCAGCCAGGGAAAAGAAGAATACAACATATAAAGGTAGGCCCATTAGATTATCATCAGATTTCTCAGCAGAAACTCTACAAGCTAGAAGAAAGTGGGACCCCAATATTTAAAGTCCTGAAAGAGAGGAACTTCCAGCCATGAATACTATACCCATCAAATCTATCCTTTAAATATGAAGGAGAAATAAAAACATTCACAGATACAGAAAAGATGAGGGAATTTATCATCAAAAAACCCCCACTCCAGGAATTACTAAAGGGGGTTCTCCAATCAGATACAAAGAACAAAAAAAAAAACAAAGCCACAAGTAAAAGCTCCAAGAAGAACACAATAAAACCAAATTTAAACTGTGACAACAAAAAGAAAGAGGGGGAGAGGATGGAGATTAACAGTAGCAAAGGACGATGGAGTGCAAAAGTACTCACAAAATAGTGCGCTACAATGAACAGGGTAGGAACGCTTTTCATTACTTAAAGGTAACCACCATTGAAAAAACCACCACAGAAGCACATGAGATAAAAAAAAGATAGCAACAGAGGAAAGATGTATGGAATACAACCAAATAAAAACAAAAGATAGAAAAATGAAAGAAAAGGATCAAACAAGACACAAAACTAACAGAAAGCAATATATAAAATGGCAATAGGGAACTCACAAGTGTCAATAATTACACTAAATGTAAACTGATTAAATTCACCAATAAAAAGACACAGAGTAGCAGAATGGATTAGAAAAGAAAATCCAACTGTATGCTGCCTAAATGAAACTCATCTAAGTAACAAGGATAAAAACAAATTCAAAGTGAAAGCTGGAAAACAATACTCCAAGCAAATAACATCCAAAAAAAAGCAGGCGTAGCAATACTCATATCTGATAATGCTGACTACAAGACAGCAAAAGTACTCAGAGACAAAAATGGCCATTTCATAATGGCTAAGGGGACACTGAATCAAGAAGACATAACAATTCTTAATACATATGCACCAAACCAAGGAGCACCAAAATATAATAGACAGCTACTTATTGACCTTAAAACAAAAACTGACAAAAATACAATCATACTTGGAGACCTCAATACACTGCTGACGGCTCTAGATCGGTCATCCAAACAGAGAATCAACAAAGATATAGTGGCCTTAAACAAAACACTAGAGCACCTGGATATGATAGACATCTACAGGACATTTCATCCAAAAGTGATTGAGTATACATTTTTCTCCAGTGTACAAGGATCATTCTCAAGAATTGACCATATGTTGGGCCACAAAAACAACATCAGCAAATTCAGAAAAATCGAAGTTGTACCAAGCATATTTTCTGATCATAAAGCCTTGAAACTAGAATTCAACTGCAAAAAAAGAGGGAAAAAATCCCACAAAAATGTGAAACTAAACAACATACTTTTAAAAAATGAATGGGTCAAAGAAGAAATAAGTGCAGAGATCAAAAGATACATACAGACTAATGAAAATGACAATACGACATATCAGAATCTATGGGATGCAGCAAAAGCAGTGATAAGAGGGAAGTTCATCTCACTTCAGGCATATATGAACAAACAAGAGAGAGCCCAAGTGAACCACTTAACTTCACACCTTAAGGAACTAGAAAAAGAAGAACAAAGACAACCCAAAACAAGCCGAAGAAAGGAGATAATAAAAATCAGAGAAGAAATAAATAAAATAGAGAACAGAAAAACTATAGAAAAAATTAATAGAACAAGGAGCTGGTTCTTTGAAAAGATCAACAAAATTGACAAACTCTTGGCAAGACTTACCAAGGAAAAAAGAGAAAGAACTCATATAAACAAAATCCAAAATGAAAGAGGAGAAATCACCACAGACACCATAGATATACAAAGAATTATTGTAGAATACTATGAAAAACTATATGCCACCAAATCAACAACCTAGAAGAAATGGATAAATTCCTAGAACAATACAACCTTCCTAGACTGAGTCAAGAAGAAGCAGAAAGCCTAAACAGGCCGATTAGTAGAGAAGAAATAGAAAAAACCATTAAAAACCTCCCCAAAAATAAAAGTCCAGGCCCTGACGGCTATACCAGTGAATTTTATCAAACATTCAAAGAAGACTTGGTTCCTATTCTACTGAAAGTCTTCCAAAAATTGTAGAAGAAGCAATACTTTCAAACACATTGTATGAGGCCAACATTACCCTCATACCAAAACCAGGCAAGGACTACACAAAAAAAGAAAACTACAGACCAATATCTCTAATGAATACAGATGCTAAAATACTAAACAAAATACTAGCAAATTGAATACAACAACATATTAAAAAGATAATACATCATGATCAAGTGGGATTCATCCCAGAATCTCAAGGATGGTTCAACATACGTAAAATGGTTAACATAATACACTATATCAACAAAACAAAGAAGAAAAACCACATGATCTTATCAATAGATGCAGAAAAGGCTTTCAATAAAATACAACACAATTTTATGTTTAAGACTCTCAACAAAATGGGTATAGAAGGAAAATATCTCAACATGATAAAGGCCATATATGATAAAGCATCAGCTAACATCATATTAAATGGCACTAAACTGAAGGCTTTCCCCCTTAAATCAGGAACAAGACAGGGTTGTCCACTCTCTCCACTCTTATTTAATGTGGTACTAGAGGTTCTAGCCAGAGCAATCAGACAAGACAAAAAAATAAAAGGCATCCATATCAGAAAAGAAGAAGTAAAGGTATCACTTTTTGCAGATGATATGATCCTATACATCAAAAATCCCAAAGAATCCACAAAAAGACTACTAGAAAAAATAAGCCAATACAGTAAGGTTGCAGGATACAAAATTTACATACAGAAGTCAATAGTCTTTCTATATGCCAACAATGAAACATTTGAGAACGAACTCAAAAGAACAATCCCCTTCACAATTGCAACAAAAAAAAATAAAATACTTAGGAATAAACATAACAAAGAATGTAAAGGACTTATATAATGAAAACTATAAACCATTGTTAAGGGAAATCGAAAAAGGTATAATGAGATGGAAGAATATACCTTGTTCTTGGTTAGGAAGAATAAATATAATCAAGATGGCCATATTACCCAAAGCAATATACAAATTTAATGCAATTCCCATCAAAATTCCAATGACATTTTTTAAAGAAATGGAGCAAAAAATCATCAGATTTATATGGAACTATAAAAAACCCCGAATAGCCAAAGAAATCCTAAAGAAAAAGAATGAAGCTGGGGGCATTACAATACCTGACTTCAAACTATATTATAGGGCCACGACAATCAAAACAGAATGGTATTGGCAGAAAAATAGACACTCAGACCAATGGAACAGAATAGAAAACCCAGAAATAAAACCACATATATATAGTCAAATAATTTTTGATAAAGGGGCCAAGAACACACAATGGAGAAAAAAAAGCCTCTTCAATAAATGGTGCTGGGAAAACTGGAAAGCCACATGCAAAAGAATGAAACTGGACTACAGTCTGTCCCCCTGTACTAAAATTAACTCAAAATAGATCAAAGATCTAAACATAAGACCTAATACAATTAAGTGCATAGAAGAAGACATAGGTACTAAACTCATAGACCTGTGTTTTAAAGAGCATTTTATGAATTTGACTCCAATGGCAAGAGAAGTGAAGGCAAAAATTAATGAATGGGACTACATCAGACTAAGAAGTTTTTGCTCAGCAAGAGAAACTGATAACAAAATAAACAGACAGCCAACTAAATGGGAAATGATATTTTCAAACAACAGCTCAGATAAGGGCCTAATATCCAAAATATACAAAGAACTCATAAAACTCAACAACAAACAAACAAACAATCCAATAAAAAAATGGGAAGAGGACATGAACAGACACTTCTCCCAGGAAGAAATACAAATGGCCAACAGATATATGAAAACATGCTCATCTTCGTTAGTTATTAGAGAAATGCAAATCAAAACTGCAATGAGATACCACCTCACACCTGTTAGATTAGCTATTATTAAGAAGACAGGTAATAGCAAATGCTGGAGAGGCTGTGGAGAAAAAGGAACCCTCATACACTGTTGGTGGGACTGTAAAGTAGTACAACCATTATGGAAGAAAGTATGGTGGTTCCTCAAAAAACTGAAAATAGAATTACCTTATGACCCAGCAATCCCTCTACTGGGTATATACCCCAAAAACTCAGAAACATTGATACGTAAAGACACATGCAGCCCCATGTTCATTGCAGCATTGTTCACAGTGGCCAGGACATGGAAACAACCAAAAAGCCTGTCAATAGATGACTGGATAAAGAAGATGTGGCACATATACACTATGGAATACTACTCAGCCATAAGAAATGATGACATCGGATCATTTACAGCAAAATGGTGGGATCTTGATAACATTATACGAAGTGAAATAAGTAAATCAGAAAAAAACAGGAACTGCATTATTCCATACATAGGTGGGACTTTTTTTTTTTTTTTTTTTAATTAAATTTTTATTAATGGTAATGGGATGACATTAATAAATCAGGGTACATATATTCAAAGAAAACATGTCTAGGTTATTTTGTCATTAAATTATGTTGCATACCCCTCGCCCAAAGTCAGATTGTCCTTCACCACCCTCTATCTAGTTCTCTGTGCCCCTCCCCCTCCCCCTAACTCTCCCCCTGTCCTCCCTCGCCCCACCCCTGGTAACCACCACACTCTTGTCCATGTCTCTTAGTCTCATTTTTATGTTCCACCAATGTATGGAATCATGTAGTTCTTGTTTTTTTCTGATTTACTTATTTCACTCCTTATAATGTTATCAAGATCCCACCATTTTGCTGTAAATGATCTGATGTCATCGTTTCTTATGGCTGAGTAGTATTCCATAGTGTATATGTGCCACATCTTCTTTATCCAGTCTTCTATTGAAGGGCTTTTTGGTTGTTTCCATGTCTTGGCCACTGTGAACAGTGCTGCAATGAACATGGGGCTACATGTGTCTTCACGTATCAATGTTTCTGAGGTTTTGGGGTATATACCCAGTAGAGGGATTGCTGGGTCATAAGGTAGTTCTATTTGCAGTTTTTTGAGGAACCACCATACTTTCCTCCATAATGGTTGTACTACTTTACAGTCCCACCAACAGTGAATGAGGGTTCCTTTTTCTCCACAGCCTCTCCAACATTTGCTATTACCCGTCTTGTTGATCATAGCCAATCTAACAGGGGTGAGGTGGTATCTCATTGTAGTTTTGATTTGCATTTCCCTAATAACTAATGAAGCTGAGCATTTTTTCATATATCTGTTGGCCATTTGTATCTCTTCCTGGGAGAAGTGTCTATTCATGTCTTCTTCCCATTTTTTAATTGGATTGTTTGTTTGTTTGTTGTTGAGTTTTATGAGTTCTTTGTAAATTTTGGAAATTAGGCCCTTATCTGAGCTGTTGTTTGAAAATATCATTTCCCATTTAGTTGGCTGTCTGTTTATTTTTATATCAGTTTCTCTTGCTGAGCAAAAACTTTTTATTCTGATGTAGTCCCATTCATTTATCTTTGCCTTCACTTCTCTTGCCATTGGAGTCAAGTTCATAAAATGTTCTTTAAAACCCAGGTCCATGAGTTTAGTACATAGGTGGGACTTAAAAGTGAAACTTAGAGACATTGATAATAGTGTGGTGGTTACGGTGGGAAAGGGGAGAAGGAGAGGGAAAGGGGGAGGGGGAGGGGCGCAAAGAAAACAAGATAGAAGGTGACAGAGGACAATCTGACTTTGGGTGATGGGTATGCAACATAAGTGAACGACAAGATAACCTGGACTTGTTATCTTTGAATATATGTATCCTGATTTATTGATGTCGCCCCATTAAAAATAAAATTATTTAAAAAAAATTTTTAAAAATAAAAAAATAAACCTTCTGAGTCTTCCACTGTATTACCCAAAGTGGTTTTATCTTGACCCTAGAGTTAGTTTATAAGCTTATAAAAGGGAGAAAAAAAGACAGCTATTTTAAAATGTAATAGAGTGGAATAGAAAGAAAATTAATAGAGAGGAAGATGCAACAAGCATAGCTGGTAGAATGATGATCACCTAACAACTAAGTATCACAGCTAACATCTGACACAATTTCCAATGATTACAAAAACAATATGGTGACCCTCGCAGAAGTTATTTTAAGTGTACATATTGAACCATTTAATGTATAAATCACATTCCAGATTATATTTTAACTACTAAAAAACTACTAATTTAAGATATGAAGAAATTCACTCACAAATTAACCAAATTTGATCTCTCCTGGACATGATTATTCCAATTATTTTTCATTAACAAAAACAATTATAAATCAGTGAAAATTCTGGATAAATTAACTAATTCATTTAAAACATAAGATCAAGGAAGAAATCAAAAGATAAATTGAAACCAATAAATGAGAACACAATAACCCAAAATCTACGATACATAGTGAAAGCAGTCCTACAGGGAAAATTCATAGCATTATAGGCCTACCTCAAGAAACAAGAAAAATCTCAAATAAACAACCTAACTTTATACTTAAGGTACTAGAAAAACAACAAACAAAGCCCAAAATGAGTAAAAGGAAGGAAAGAAAAATCAGAACAGAAATAAACAAAATAGTGTCTAAAAAGCAATACAAAAGAGCAATGAAACCAAGAGCTGGTTTTTGAAAAGCATAAACAAGATTGACAAACCTTTAACTGAACTCATCAAAGAAAAGAGAGAGAGAGAGAAAGCACCCAAATAAATAAAATCAGAAAGGAGAGAGGAGAACAACTGAAACCAAAAGAATATAAATAATTATAATAAAATATTATGATCATATGCCAACAATTGGACAATCTGGATGCAACGGGCAAATTCCTAGAAACATACAGTCTTCCCAAACTGAATCAAGAAGAATAAGAGAATCTGAATAGACAGATTACAACTAGTCAAATTTATACAGTAATAAAAAAGATTCCCAACAAATAAGTTTTGTACTAGATGGCTTTATCAGTAAATTTTATGAAACATTCAAAGAGCTAATACCTATTCTTCTCAAACTCTTCTAAAAAGTTAAAGAGAAAAGACTCCCAGCTCATTGACAAAGCCAGCATTATCCTAACTCCAAAACCAGATAGAAACACTATAAAGAAAGAAAATTATAAGACATTATCCCTGATGAACATAATTGCTAAACTCTTTGACAAAATATTAGTAAATCATATATAGCAATATATTTAAAAAGATCATACACAACAATCAAGTGGGATTTGTTCCAGGCATACAAGGTTTCTGGTACAATATCCACAAATCAATCAACACAATATATCACAACATAAATAAAATGAAGGATAAAAACCACATGATCATATCAAAGATGCAGAAAAATCATTTCATAAAATCCAAGACCCATTTATGACAAGAACTCACCAAAGTGAAAATACAGGGAACATACCTCAATGTAATAAAGGCCACATATGACAAAATCACAGCAAACACCATACTCAGTGGGCAAAAACTAAAAGTGTTTTCCTTAAAATCAGAAACATGACAGGGATGTCTGCATTTACCAGGCTTATTTAACATAGTGTTAGAAGCCTTAGGCACAGTAGTTAGAGAAAAAGAAGAAATAAAAGGCATAGACTCCACCAAAATGCTACTAGAACTGATCAATGAATTCAGTAAGTAGCAGAATACAAAATAAATATCCAGAAATCACTAGTATTTTTATACACGGATAATGAACTATCAGAAAGGAAAACTAGCCTGAACAGGCAGGGGCACAGTGGATAGAAAGTTAACCTAGGATGCTGTAGAGGATGCAGGGTTTTTTTTTAATTTTTTTTATTTTATTTATTCTTGTTTAGAGAGGAGAGACAGAGAGGAAGAAAGAAAGAGAGGAGATACAGAGAGAGAGAAGGGGGGGAGGAGCTGGAAGTATCAACTCCCATATGTGCCTTGACCAGGCAAGCCCAGGGTTTCAAACCAGCAACCTCAGCATTTCCAGGTCGATGCTTTAGAGGATGCAGGTTTAATACTCTGAGGTCACTGGCTTGAGTGTGGGCTCAACTGGCTTGAGCAAGGGCTCACCAGCTTGAGCAAGGGGTCATTAGCTTGAGTGTAGAATCACAGACATGATACCATGATCACTGGCTTGAGCCAAAATATTGCTGGCTTTAAGTCCAAGGTCGCTGGTTTGAGCCCAAGCTCACTAGCTTGAGCCCAGGGTCACTGGCTCAACTGGAGCACCCCAGTCAAGGCACATATGAGAAAGCAATCAATGAACAACTAAGGTGCCACACTATGAATTGATGCTTCTCATCTTTCTCACTTCCTGTCTGTATGTTCTTGTCTGTCTCTGTCTTTGTCTCTGTCTCTATCTTGCTGAAAAAAGGGGCAGTAATTCATAGTTACTTCAAAAAGAATAAAATACCTAGGAATAAATTTAACCAAGGATGTAAAAGACCTGTAGTCAGAAAATTATAAAAAAGAATTTAAGAAGATACAAATAAGTGGAAGCATATACCATGTTCATGGATAGGAAGAACTAACATCATTAAAATGTCTATAATGCCCAAAGCAATCTGTAGATTCACTGCAATTCCTATCAGGATACCAATGATATGTGTCAAAAACTAGAATAAATATTCCAAAAATTTATATAGAACCATGAAAGACCTGGAATAGCACTGGCAATCTTGAGAAAGAAGAACAAAATTGAAGGAATCATGTGACCTGATATCAAACAATACTATAAGGCCATAGTAATTAAAATAGCATGGTACTGCCTGACCAGGTGGTGGCACAGTGGATGGAGCATCAGACTGGGATGTGTAGGACCCAGGTTTGAGACCCCAAGGTTGCCAGCTTGAGTGCAAGCTCATCTGGTTTGAGCAAGGCTCACCAGCTTGAGCCCAAGGTCTCTGGCTCGAGCAAGGGGTCACTCGATCTGCTGTAGCCCCCAGTCAGGGCACATGTGGGAAATCAATCAATGAACAGCTAAGGAACCACAACAAAGAATTGATGTTTCTCATCTCTCTTCCTTCCTGTCTGTCTTTCCCTATCTGTCCCTCTCTCTGACTCTCTCTGTCTCTCCCACAAGAAAAAAAACAAAAAAACCCAGCATGGTACTAGCTTAAAAACAGATATTGATCAACAGAACACAATAGAGAGCCTGAAATGAACCCATGCTTTTATAGGCAATTAATATTTGACAAAAGAGGCAAAAACATATAATGGGGTAAAGATAGTCTATTTAATAAATGATATTGGGAAAATTGGACAGATAAGTGCAAAAATATAAAACTAGACCATGTACTACACCATACACAAGAATAAACTCAACATGGATTAAAGACTTAAATGTAAGTCTTCAAACCACAATACTTTTAGGAGAAGACATAGGTAGTAAAATCTCTGACATTTCTTGTAGCAATATTTTTTCCTGATATATCTCTTTGGTCAAGAAAAACAAAAGAAAAATTAATCCAATGGGTACAACAAACTAAAATGGTTTAGCACAGGAGAGGTGACCATCAACAAAATGAAAAGATAGCCCACTGACTGGGAGAACATATTTGCCAATGATACATCTGATAAAAGGTTAATATCCAAAATTTATAAAGAACTTATACAAGTCAACATAAAAAAATCAAATTAAAAACTGGGCAGAGGACTTGAAAAGACACTTCTCCAAAGAGAACCTACAGATGGCCAATTGACATATGAAAAGATGCTCACATCACTAATCATCAGAGAAATGCATATTGAAACCACAATAATATATTACCTCACACCTGTCAGAATGGCTGTCATCAATAAATCAATATCAAGTGTTGGCAAGAATGTGGAGAAAAGCAAATTCTCATGCACTGCTGGTGGAAATCCAGACTGGTGAGCCACTGTGAAAAACAATATGGAGTTTTATCAAAAAATTAAAAATAAAACTGCCATTCACTCAGCAATTTCAAATTCTGGGAATATATCCAAAGAATAAATCTTTGAAAGAATATATGCACCTTTGTGTTCATGGCCGCATTATTTACAATAGCCAAGATTAGGAAGCAGCCCAAGTGTCCATCAGTAGATGAGTGGATAAAAAAGCTGTAGTACATTTTTCCAATAAAATATTATTCAGCCACAAAAAAAGAAGAAAATCTTACCTTTTGTAACAGGACTTAGAAATTATTAAGCTAAGTGAAATAAACCAGTCAGAGAAAGACAAATATCATATGATTTCACTTATGTGTGGAATCTAATGAAAAAAATAAACTAACAAACAAAATAGAAACAGATTCATACAGAGAGAACAGACTGACAGCTGTCAGAGGGGAGAGGGATTAGGAGGCTGAGTGAAAAAGGTGAAGGGACTAAAGCAGGAAAAAAAAGCCTCATAGACACAGACAACAGTATGGAGATTACCAGAGGGAGAGGGGACTAAGGGGAGGTAGAAGAAGGTAATGGACAAGTAAACGGTGGCAGAAGAAGTTTTGACTTGGTGAGGTGAACACACAATACAATATATAGGTGAGGTATTATAGAATTGTACACCTGAAACCTATATAATTTATTAAGCACTGTCACCCTAATAAATTCAACAAAAATACTGCTCACAAAAATTAGGGGATATTTCAAAATGCATTATGAAGCTATAAAATATCCCCTAGTTTTTGTGAGCAGTGAATTAAAATAAAACAAAGATAGTTTAGGCACTATAGCAGACATTATACTGTTCACTGATTTCTGGTTCACTTATTCTTCTGTGGTTTCTGTTCTTGCCCTCTTGAAGTTTAGCAGGCCATGTGACTAGCTCTGAAAAATTAATTGTTAATAGACATAACTTTCTATCTTTTCCAACATGTAAAGATAAAACTTTTCTCATTTGGGGTTTCTAAGTGACTAAAATAAGTCTCCTCTCCCTCAACCTTCATTGGACATGGAGCATGAGCAAGAAACAAACCTTTGTTGTTTAAGCTACTAAGATTTGAAGGCTGTTTCTTACTACATTATCATTTCACCTCTACTAATTCATAAAAATAAAATGAGGTAAGAAAATTCACTCTGTATCATAGCAGTACATCCTTCCTGAAATGTGGTAGTAGTATGGTGATAGTAGTAATTATTGTTTTGCTATTGTTATCTGCTAAGACTAATCTGTTAAAGCTTTTTTTAATTTATTTTTAGAGAGATAGGAGAGAAAGAGAGAGAGAGAGAGAGAAGGGGAGAGGAGCAGAAAGCATCAATACTCATATGTGCCCTGACCAGGCAAGCCCAGGGTTTTGAACAAGGAACCTCAGAGTTCCAGGTTGATACTTTATCAATGTGTCACCACAATTTAGGCTAATCTGTTAAAACTAATTGTACTCTCTATGCAAACTTTTTGTGACAAAATATTCAAGAATCAATAATTATTTTTAATAGTAATTTACTTGCATAAGGTAGATACTCAAAAATTATGTAATAAGTGAATTTCAAATTCCTAATCAAAGGACAGTGATATTTATTTTGTCAAATATGCCACGGTTTATGGGTCTACTATCTTTAATTATAACATATATACAGTATAACTTGTACTCAAATTGATTTAATCTCTAGGAAAATCATTTTAATAAAATACTTTCCCATTTTAGCTACAATAATTAGAGTATAGGTAAATTATTTTCTGCAGCAAATAATCAATTTTAGAAATGGACTACTCTGATCCAAATCCTGATTTTACCTCTAACTCTGTGTATGTTCTTGGTCAACTACTTAATTAAACAAAATCCTGGCTATTTAATGAATCAGAAGGATGTAAATATAACACACTTTTATATTCTATGTAAAGTGTTAAGACTAACTGCCTGACATATAGTATGCTTTTAATAATATAGATCCTATTCTATGTGTCAGTGTAGAATTTAACTTAGGACTTTTATTTTAAGATTTATAAAATAATTATGTGAATGTTTATAATTATATTCACAATTGTCAAGTCCTATCTACCATTATTACTATTGAATTGCTCTCTAACTTCAGCCAGTAAGCAAAATTGATTATTTCTGTAATAACAAGAAATTCATTTTTTATTCTAATAAAATAATCTGGCATCCATAGTTATATGATTATCAATGAAATAAATCTCTGTGTTTGAATTCATCTACCAAAGAATAAGTATGGTCCTATTTAACAAAGGAAAAGAAGCCATAGTAAAAAAAACCAAAAAACAAAAAAACACTTTTTTAAACACACTAAGAGACCACTTGGAAGCAATGTAACTCTTACAAAACAGAATTTTGATGACATAGCCAAATGAGTCCAAAACATATGAATTAAATTTCCCTTAAAAAATTACATATGGTCAGAAAAATAAATAAATAAAGGGTAAAATACTGAGTATGATGAACTTGGACTTTATTAAATGCCAAATATTTTGAAATAATTGGTGACATTGGTAAACTTAGATGATTGCGTACTCGTTAAATCATATTTTCTTAGTATTCACATACGTGTTTAAATTACCTTATTTTTACCTCAGTCTCAATAATTCCCACTTGGTATAAGCCTTAGAAATATAATTTTATACACTGCTAGCCCACTGATGTTTTAAATTTGGTTGTATAACTATAAAAAGAAATTTAAAACTCTATTTTATCCCCACTTTAGTAGTTAAAAGTGAGGAAACTCATCATAGTAGAAAGCACTTCCAAAACAAAACTAAAGGAAACCAAACAGAAAGAATGCTTTGGCTTGCACAGTTTTGAATGGATCAGAGAACTCAAATGCATAACCTTAGAATCATGCCTGGTTTTACTGCATCAAGACATTTCTAGAGTTAACCTAAACTTTAGAATGTGCTTATCACCCACCCTCAGCCCCAAAAGTCTTATAGTAGTTGCCAGTTTTTCCAAAAAATGAACAGTTTTAACCGTATAATACTGATATTCCCAAATTGTGTATGGATCAACTTGGGGAGTATTGGGCAGGATATGAACACAAGATTTATTGTAAGATAGCTTTCTGAAGTTAAGTTAATCTATGTATACAGGGTTAAGTTTCAATTATGACTTTGAGTCTGTAATTGGTTCTGAGAGGATAACCTCCTGTCATTAATATACAGGATATATTAGTGTATTGCATAAATAGTTCTAATGACAATTATAATCTCTTGGCTCAGAAATGGATTATAATCTACCACCAGGAATCATAATAAAGATGTGGCTGAGATTTTTCTTATTTTCCTGGAACCAAGGTCAAGACTTATAGCTAAGGACAACAGTGCTGGTTACCCCATCCTCAAGATTCTGCAAACCTCTCATCTCCCTAAGGGGCTTAGTAAGAGAAATTCAGAAATATGCCTTTACGAGTCCCTACTTCTCTCACACACATACCATGAAATATAAGGAGACAACTGAGAGGTAATGGATCTTGGCAAGGAGCATAAAGGCAGGAAAGGCCTGTATTTTTGGATACCATTCCTTCTGTCCTGTGACTGAGGGAAGCCAAATGTGTCCCTTGTCCAAAGCCAAAGCTAGGATTTCAGATGTAAATACAGGAGGCCCAGTTGAATGGTTGGCCAGAAGTCTTCCCAAACAGAGAAAAGACAACATGAAAAGGCAAAATGGTAGAAGAACAGGGATGCCTCAAATCTGAGTTCCAAAGAGATACATATAAGGAATCCCCATATGCCCACGAGTCTGAACACTGGCCTGAAAGAGTTGGTGAGATTGAAGGCTACAGTCCTGTCAAGACCACGTGATATAGGGGGCAAAGAACAGTCTGTTACCATCAGCTGGTGTAATCAGAAGTTGTGAAAAAAAATCTCACCAGTAATCGCCAATGCCTAGGAGAGCTGCCTGGAGATGCATATTGGAACCAACACCAATCCAGGGCAATAAATTCAACAGCACCCAACTCAGGGGAGGGCTCAACCTCATTAAGTCAGAAGACATTTGCCTTCTCCTCTGTTTCTCCTCCAGCTCTCTTTTTTCCTATCCTCAAATTGAGACTAAACCTTGCTCAGGAAGAGAAGATGTTTTAATCAGGTAATCCATCAAAGTATTTATATAAAGAGGTGCAAATAGTAGACACCACAATGGGATCATTTTAATAGTGTCTAAAAGTAGCTGAGAAATTATAGACATGGCGTAAGCTGTCTTTGTTTCTAGTCGGTGGGAAATGTGTAAAGCATGGGTTGAAAGGGGGGTGTTATTGGGAGGGAAAGGTAGGAGTATTTCTGTTTGCAGCCAAATAAATTAGGCTCCTCAGAAAAAGATTAATGCTAATGGGTTTGTATTCATTTTCCTGATTAACAAACTGAGAGGAAAAAAATAATTCAGGACCACTTAAATTTTAGGGGGCATTAAAACCGTCTGGGACTGTTGTTAAATTACAATTTTATCCTACATCCAGAGATCCAATTCAGTCAGTCTGGCACACCCCAGGATCTGCACTTGTAACAACTTGATTACAGGGGGTCCTCAGATTACTTCAGTCTCGACATAAAATGTTTCGAGTTTACAGTGTTCACTCCTATAAAAACTTTAAAAAATTGAGACGTGTATTTCAGCTTATGCGATTAGCATCATACTTACAGACTACCTGGGTGAAATAGTTTGATTGTGCTTGGCAAAAGAATACACAGTACACTGTACAGTACAATATATATATATATATATCCTTTTTCTTTTTATGTGGCTTAGCTGTGTTTTTGTGTTCTAGATTACGATTTTACAACTGCGTTAGGATAGGTAAGTGACTTAGGCTAGGGTGTGTTTCAACTTACATCAAAATTCGGGTTACTCATTATCATAGGAATGGAACTGTGTTGTAACCTGAGGACCCCCTTATTCAATACTATACATTTCCCTATAAGCCTGCTTTCACTGCATCTCACAGAATTTGAAAAGTTATAGATTCATTTAGTTCAACATATTTTTTAACTTCTCTTGAGATTTTTTCTTCTTTGATAGATATTAGTTAGAAGTGCATTGTTGGCCCTG
Source organism: Saccopteryx leptura (assembly GCF_036850995.1). Lineage (NCBI taxonomy): Eukaryota > Metazoa > Chordata > Mammalia > Chiroptera > Emballonuridae > Saccopteryx > Saccopteryx leptura. The sequence goes on from NC_089503.1 coordinate 350,809,327, forward strand.
GCCAGCTGGCTCAGTGAATAGAGCATCAGCTCAGTGTATGGACATCCCTGGTTTGATTTTCCATCAGGGCACACAAGAGAAATGACCACCTATTTCTCTTCCCCTCCCTCTTCCCTTCTCTCTCTCCTCTCCTCTCACAAACAGTGGCTCAAGTGGTTCAAGCATTGGCCTCAAGAGCTAAGGATAGCTCAGTTGATTTATGCATTGGTCCTAGGTGGGGGTTGCCAGGTGAATCTTCTCATGGACCATTCAGGAATCTGTCTCACTATCTCCTTCCTCTCACTTATAAAATGTAATGATAAATTATTTAAAGAGGAAGAAGAAGAAGAAGAAGAAGAAGAAGAAGAAGAAGAAGAAGAAGAAGAAGAAGAAGAAGAAGAAGAAGAAGAAGAAGAAAGAGGAGGAGGAGGAGGAGGAGGAGGAGGAGGGCACTGTTTAATCTCCAACTATTTGGGGATTGTCCAGCTATCTTTTTGTTACTGATTTCTAGTTTAATTCCATTATATTCTGAAAACATACACTGTATGATTTCTATTCTTTTAAATTTATTAAGCTGTGTTTTGTGGCCCAGAATGTGATTTGTCTTAGTAAATGCACAATGTGAACTCCAGAGGATTGTGTAATCTGCTATAGTTGAATGAAGTAATGTCAATTATATCCAGTTGACTGATCATGTTGTTAATGTCCTTATGGATTTTTTGTCTGCTGGATCTGTCAATTTTTGATAGAGTGGTGTTGAAGTCTCCAAGTATGAATATGAATAGTGGATTCATCTATTTCTCCTTGCAATCCTATCAGCTTTTGTCTCAAATAGCTAATTGTTTTGTTGTCAGGAGCATACACATTAAGGATTATCAGGTCTTCTTAAAGAACTGATTCTTTTATCATTATGTAATTTTCCTCTTTATCCCTATAATATTCTTTGCTTTGAAACACATTTGATTATTAGGGAGCTAGCTCAAAAGGCTACACTTGGAAAAACACTGTCTATATTAGTTTTCTATGGCTGCTGCAAAATTAAAACAACACAAATTTATTATCTTACCGTCCAATAAGGGTTACATTGGACTAAATTCAAGGTGTCTCCAAGGCTGCATTTTTTTTCTGGTGGCTCTAAGAAAGAATCTATTTCCTTGTCTTTTACAGCTTCTACCCATAGCTAAGAAAGAACCCATCCCACTAGATTGGGCCTACCCAGATAATTCAAATAATATCTCCCTCTCAAATCCCTTATTTTAATCACTTCTGCAAAGTTCCCTTGCTAAAGTAGGTAATATATTCATGGGTTTCAGAGACTAGAATGTGAATACTGGTCAGAGTAATGGCAGCATGAGAGATACTCCTGATCTCTCCCCTTGAAATTTCAACAGATTAAACAACTGTAACACAGTTAAGAAACCACAGCTGGGCTCACAGGTGTGCCTGAGAGATCCATGCACCAAATGCACTAACGGTAGGATGGGGTGAAAAGGGAAGCAGAAGATAAAATACATTCATGGTCAGATCAGAAGAGAAGAGAGAAGAGAGAAGAGAAAAGGGGAAGGGAGGGGAGGGGAGGGGAGGGGAGAGGAGAGGAGAGGAGAGGAGAGGAGAGGAGAGGAGAGGAGAGGAGAGGAGAGGAGAGGAGAGGAGAGGAGAGGAGAGGAGAGGAGAGGAGAGGAGAGGAGAGGAGAGGAGAGACAAACCTGTATTGGGTTTATTTTTTTCTCTACCTGACTATAGAGAGGAAGAAAATTTGGGCTGTCTGGGTTTTGTCTGAGAGATATGGAAAGGGAAACCTGAAGCAAACTGGGTCTCCTTTTGCCAGGAGTGGTGAGATAGAGGGGCAGAAAAGGAGATAAACCAAAAAGGCATCAGAGTGCGGGGTCACAGCCAGTGTTTCCATGGTCTGTCTGAAGCCTGTACTCAGCAGAGACAAAGAAAGTTCAAGTGTGGCCATCCTTCCAGATCCCACCTCCCTCACCTTGTGGTATGGAGCGTGGCTGAGACAAAGCCTACAGCTAGCTCTCTAGAGCCACTCTCTCCCCTGAAGAATAGAGGTGCTCCACGTCAGGAACCCCAGACTGTTGAGATGTGGGGAAGAGCACCAGGAAGCCTGAGATGACCATTGTTAAAGCCAGAAAGCAGGAAAGCCGAAGCCACAAAGCCAAAGCAGTAAAGCCTTTACAAAATGCCCCACCCACAAACATGACTACAGCCCCACCTATAGCACTACAATGGAAACATCTCAGCAAAGGAGAGCCAAGGAATTTCACAGAGTTAAACTTGTGATATAGTGACACCTACTAGAAGAAAACAGTCACCTCTCAATACTGAAATTTATTTTTATTTTTCTTCATTTTTACCTTTTACTCTTTCTTATTCTTTTTATTCTTTTTTCTCCTTTTCTCTTTTAAATTTTACTTTTTAATTCTATATTATTTATTCTTTTTGTGGGTGTTTTACTTATTTTTTATTTTGTTTTTGGTTTTCAATCTATGTTTTCTGTGCTTTTTCTTTTTTACATCTTATTTTTAAATTTTTCATATTTTATTGTTTTTTTTAATTTTTATTTTTTAGTTTTTTATTGTTGTTGTTGCTAGAGTTCTTAATAATACACTCTCAAATGTCAACAAGAAAAACGAAGTCAAATACCATGGCTACACAAGATAGAGATGTAGCTCAGAAAGAACATAAAAAATCTCCAGAAAAAAATATCTCAATCACATGGAAACCTTGGAGTAAAATGATAGAGAATTCAAAACTAAAGTTCTAAAAATATTCAATGAGATGTGAGAAAACAACAATATATAACTTAATGAACTCAACAAGGAGAATGACACTTTAAAAACAGGGATGAACAGATGACGTCAGAGTAATGGCGGGGTAGGAAGCGATTCCGATAAATCTCCCCCAAAACTCAACAAGATCTTCAACCAGAAACAGAAAAACCTATACTTGGAGCCTCCAGATGCTTCGCAATACACCCAAAGGTATGGTCGAGTGAAAAATTGGCTAAATATATAACCAAACCCCGAAGGAAATAGGGAGTAAGAAATGCTCCGCCTTCCTCACTAACCTAAACAGGGCAGCTTTCTCTGGTAACTGTGAATATAGAAACTGAGGCGGGCAAAGGGGGTGAATAGATCCAGGCCACGGCACAAACGGCTGAACCAGGCTGTGGCACGGAGATCCAAGCCGAGGAAAAACTGATCCTGTGGCAACCCAGGCAATACAAGCTAACACTCGCGCCAAACCCCAAACAAAGAAAGACAAGCGGCGCGGACATTTTACCTGGTCTCCTGGTTGGTGCGCAGTTAGTGGGCGAGAGATTTCTTCCTAGGCCCCGAGAGTGGGTGCCCGTGTTTCCCCACGGAGAGGCAGGGTCAGAGGCCTTTCTGTGGGCCGAGGGCAGAGTCTCTGGGCAGCCCCAGCGCCCTGGGAAAGCCACGCACGGGAGGGAGTGAGAACTAATTCCAATGGTGGAGATTTTCCGTGCTGCTGGGGGTTTCACTCAGAGGGAAACGCGGCCGGCCTCATATCCGGGTTTGCGCGTGCAGATAGTGAATGAGAGATTCCTCCGAGTGCCTCGGCAGTGCGCGCCCGTGTTATCGCACAGAGGGGCAGAGTCAGGGGCCTTTGTGTGGGCCAAAGCAGAATCTCGGGCCGCCCCAGCACCTTGCAAAAGCCGCGCACGGGGACGGAGCGAGAGTCAATTCCAACGCTGCAACTTTTCCCTGCGGTTGGGGGTTTCACTCAAAGCGTGAGACTGCTGGCCAGATATCCTGGTCTGCACACGCAGACAGTGAGTGAGAGTTTCCTCCAAGCGCCCCGGAAGTGGGCGCCCGCCTGTGTTACCGGACAGAGTGGCAGACAGAGCCAGAGGTCTTTGAGTGGGCGGAAAGCCCGCCTGATTATGTTAGCAGCTCTGACTGACTGAGCCTTACCCAGAGCCCTGTGCTGAGTGGAAATAGAGTGGGGAGTTGCCAGCTCTTTGAGCCTCTTACTATCCAGGCAGAGGCAGCAGCAACCCCATAGCTGGATTATCAGGCTACTAATTGAGGAAGGAAAGACTAGGAGAAAGGCTCCAGGAACTTTTTTTTATAGGCTCTCTCACTGTCGGAGCCTATAAATGCTAATGAGCCTCAACTGCCAACGTGACTAAAGCACAATACATGACATCGCCATAGAGACTTATCAACTGCAAACCTCTACCTGAACGTGCCAAAGGGGCAGAACCTGGGGTACAGAGTCACCGACCAGGAAGAGGGAGAGAAAAGAAAAAGCAAGAAGATAACCTCTCAAAATCAAGAATAATCTGCAGACTTTATAACCTATCCCATTTTATTATATTTGTTCGTTTGTTTCTCTTATCTTCATTCTTGATACTTTTTTTCCTCCTCCAATTTGGCCGATTAACTCTCTGCCGGTCTTACTCTCTCCTCTCCTTGAACTACACTACCCATAAGTGTTACATCTCCCATTATCTTTTCTCTTCTCTTCCTTTCTCTCTATGAGGGTTGCACTCCAAAACCCTTAACTCTCTCTCTCTCTCTCTCTCTCTCTCCTTTCTTTTTTCTTCTATTAGTGGTTCCCTCTTTTTTTCTCTCTCTCTCTTTCTTTTCTCCCTCTATATTAGTTTCTTCCTTTCTCCTTTACATCTACTCTCATTCAAACCTCAATAACAAACAAATTATCTTATCTGGGACTCAAACTTATCTTTGTGGCATTTTGGGGGGTTTTTACTTCACCTTTTTAACTCACTAGCAGTGCTCCCATCCCTGGCTCTCCATTTTATCTAGTTCTTGTTCCACTAAATAGAAAAGTAATTTTTTAATTTGTCTCCCCATTTTTCCGTTTTCCTCTTATTCCTCTCATCATAACTCTTAGACAACCAACACCTAAAGCAAATCATTTTATTCTTGACCCAAATTTTTTCCTTATTTGCTTTTTGTGGGTCCATACGCTCTTTTTTTTTTTCTTTTTTTTTTCTTTTTCTCATTTTTCTTTTTTTTTCTTTTCTTTTTTTTTTTTTTTTTTTTTTTGCCCCTTTATTACTTTTCCCCAATTCAGACCCTCCATCACAGGCATTGTTTGTTATAATTCACAGTTCACCACAAGATTTTCTCAAGAAAGAGGGGAGAGGAGAGGAGAGGAAAAAAGGAGGGGGGGAATAATTTCCTTTTTTAAAAAATTTTTATTTTATTTTATTTTTCTTTATTTCATTATTAATTTTTTTAGAAAAAAACAACTATTTTCGATTTTTTATTTTTTTTATTATTTTTTTAACTTTTTATTCTTTATTAAATCTCATTAATACTATCAACAAAACCACCCACAGATGCCATTAAGGAAGAGAAAATCAAATATCATGGATACAAAAGAAAGAGAGGTAACACAGCTAGATGAGGAAAAATCTATGGAGAAAAAATTTAATATATTGGAAACCTTGGAGCTAAATGACAGAGAATTCAAGATAGAAATCCTAAAAATCCTCGGAGATATACAAGAAAACACAGAAAGACAATTTAGGGAGCTCAGAAAACAATTCAACAAACACAAAGAATATATGTCCAAGGAAATTGAAACTATAAAAACAAATCAAACAGAGATGAAAAACTCAATTCACGAGCTGAAAAATGAAGTAACAAGCTTAGCTAATAGAACAGGTCAGATAGAAGAGAGGATTAGTGAAATAGAAGACAAGCAACTTGAGGCACAGCAGAGAGAAGAAGAAAGAGACTCAAAAATTTAAAAAAATGAGATAGCCCTACAAGAATTATCTGACTCCATCAAAAAAAATAACATAAGAATAATAGGTATAACAGAGGGAGAAGAGAGAGAAAATGGAATGGAGAACATACTCAAACAAATAATAGATGAGAACTTCCCAAGCCTGTGGAAAGAACTAAAGCCTCAAGTTCAAGAAGCAAACAGAACTCCGAGTTTTCTTAACCCCAACAAACCTACTCCAAGGCATATCATAATGAAATTGACACACACCAACAGCAAAGAAAAAATTCTCAAGGCAGCCAGGGAAAAGAAGAATACAACATATAAAGGAAGGCCCATTAAATTATCATCAGATTTCTCAGCAGAAACTCTACAAGCTAGAAGAAAGTGGACCCCAATATTTAAAGTCCTGAAAGAGAGGAACTTTCAGCCATGAATACTATACGAATCAAAGCTATCCTTCAAATATGAAGGAGAAATAAAAACATTCACAGATACAAAAAAGATGAGGGAATTTATCATCAGATAACCCCCACTCCAGGAATTACTAAAGGGGGTTCTCCAATCAGATACAAAGTACAAAAAAAAAACAGAGCCACAAGTAAAAGCTCCAAGAAGAACACAATAAAACCAAATTTAAACTGTGACAACAACAAAAAGAAAGAGGGGGAAAAGATGGAGATTAACAGTAGCAAAGGACGATGGAGTGCAAAAGTACTCACAAAATAGTTCGCTACAATGAACAGGGTAGGGACCCTTTTCATTACTCAAAGGTAACCACCATTGAAAAAACCACCACAGAAGCACATGAGATAAAAAAGATAGCAACAGAGGAAAGATGTATGGAATACAAACAAATAAAAACAAAAGATAGAAAAACGAAAGAGAAGGATCAAACAAGACACAAAACTAACAGAAAGCAAGATATAAAATGGCAATAGGGAACTCACAAGTATCAATAATTACACTAAATGTAAACGGATTAAACTCACGAATAAAAAGGCACAGAGTAGCAGAATGGATTAAAAAAGAAAATCCAACTGTATGCTGCCTACAGGAAACTCATCGAAGTAACAGGATAAAAACAAATTCAAAGTGAAAGCTGGAAAACAATACTCCAAGCAAATAACATCCAAAAAAAAGCAGGTGTAGCAATACTCATATCGGATAATGCTGACTACAAGACAGGAAAAGTACTCAGAGACAAAAATGGCCATTTCATAATGGCTAAGGGGACACTGAATCAAGAAGACATAATAATTCTTAATATATATGCACCAAACCAAGGAGCACCAAAATATATAAGACAGCTACTTATTGGTCTTAAAACAAAAACTGACAAAACACAATCATACTTGGAGACCTCAATACACCGCTGACGGCTCTAGATCGGTCATCCAAACAGAGAATCAACAAAGACATAGTGGCCTTAAACAAAACACTAGAGCACCTGGATATGATAGACATCTACAGGACATTTCATCCCAAAGTGACTGAGTATACATTTTTCTCCAGTGTACATGGATCATTCTCAAGAATTGACCATATGTTGGGCCACAAAAACAACATCAGCAAATTCAGAAAAACTGAAGTTGTACCAAGCATATTTTCTGATCATAAAGCCTTGAAACTAGAATTCAACTGCAAAAAAAGAGGGAAAAAATCCCACAAAAATGTGGAAACTAAACAACATACTTTTAAAAAATGAATGGGTCAAAGAAGAAATAAGTGCAGAGATCAAAAGATATATACAGACTAATGAAAATGACAATACGACATATCAAAATCTATGGGATGCAGCAAAAGCAGTAATAAGAGGGAAGTTCATATCACTTCAGGCATATATGAACAAACAAGAGAGAGCCCAAGTGAACCACTTAACTTCACACCTTAAGGAACTAGAAAAAGAAGAACAAAGACAACCCAAAACCAGCCGAAGAAAGGAGATAATAAAAATCAGAGCAGAAATAAATGAATTAGAGAACAGAAAAACTATAGAAAAAATTAATAGAACAAGGAGCTGGTTCTTTGAAAAGATCAACAAAATTGACAAACCCTTGGCAAGACTTACCAAGGAAAAAAGAGAAAGAACTCATATAAACAAAATCCAAAATGAAAGAGGAGAAATCACCACGGACACCGTAGATATACAAAGAATTATTGTAGAATACTATGAAAAACTTTATGCCACTAAATTCAACAACCTAGAAGAAATGGATAAATTCCTAGAACAATACAACCTTCCTAGACTGAGTCATGAAGAAGCAGAAAGCCTAAACAGACCTATCAGTAAAGAAGAAATAGAAAAAACCATTAAAAACCTCCCCAAAAATAAAAGTCCAGGCCCTGACGGCTATACAAGCGAATTTTATCAAACATTCAAAGAAGACTTGGTTCCTATTCTACTCAAAGTCTTCCAAAAAATTGAAGAAGAAGCAATACTTCCAAACACATTTTATGAGGCCAACATAACCCTCATACCAAAACCAGGCAAGGATGGCACAAAAAAAGAAAACTACAGACCAATATCTCTAATGAATACAGATGCTAAAATACTAAACAAAATACTAGCAAATCAAATACAACAACATATTAAAAAGATAATACATCATGATCAAGTGGGATTCATCCCAGAATCTCAAGGATGGTTCAACATAAGTAAAACGGTTAACGTAATACACCATATCAACAAAACAAAGAACAAAAACCACATGATCTTATCAATAGACGCAGAAAAGGCTTTCGATAAAATACAACACAATTTTATGTTTAAGACTCTCAACAAAATGGGTATAGAAGGAAAATATCTCAACATGATAAAGGCCATATATGATAAACCATCAGCTAACATCATATTAAATGGCACTAAACTGAAGGCTTTCCCCCTTAAATCAGGAACAAGACAGGGTTGTCCACTCTCTCCACTCTTATTTAATGTGGTACTAGAGGTTCTAGCCAGAGCAATCAGACAAGACAAAGAAATAAAAGGCATCCATATCGGAAAAGAAGAAGTAAAGGTATCACTTTTTGCAGATGATATGATCCTATACATCGAAAACCCCAAAGAATCCACAAAAAGACTACTAGAAACAATAAGCCAATACAGTAAGGTCGCAGGATACAAAATTAACATACAGAAGTCAATAGCCTATCTATATGCCAACAATGAAACAACTGAGAAGGAACTAAAAAGAATAATCCCCTTCACGATTGCAACAAAAAAAATAAAATACTTAGGAATAAACATAACAAAGAATGTAAAGGACTTATATAATGAAAAATACAAAGCATTGTTAAGGGAAATCAAAAAAGATATAATGAGATGGAAGAATATACCTTGTTCTTGGCTAGGAAGAATAAATGTAATCAAGATGGCTATATTACCCAAAGCAATATACAAATTTAATGCAATTCCCATCAAACTTCCAATGACGTTTTTTAAAGAAATAAAGCAAAAAATCATCAGATTTATATGGAACTATAAAAAACCCCGAATAGCCAAAGCAATCCTAAAGAAAAAGAATGAAGCTGGGGGCATTACAATACCTGACTTCAAACTATATTATAGGGCCACGACAATCAAAACAGCATGGTATTGGCAGAAAAATAGACAATCAGACCAATGGAACAGAATAGAAAGTCCAGAAATAAAACCACATATATATAGTCAAATAATTTTTGATAAAGGGGCCAACAACACACAATGGAGAAAAGAAAGCCTCTTCAATAAATGGTGCTGGGAAAACTGGAAAGCCACATGCAAAAGAATGAAACTGGACTACGTCTCTCCCCCTGTACAAAAATTAACTCAAAATGGATCAAAGATCTAAACATAAGACCTGAAACAATTAAGTACATAGAAGAAGACATAGGTACTCAACTCATGGACCTGGGTTTTAAAGAGCATTTTATGAATTTGACTCCACAGGCAAGAGAAGTGAAGGCAAAAATTAATGAATGGGACTACATCAGACTAAGAAGTTTTTGCTCAGCAAGAGAAACTGATAACAAAATAAACAGAAAGCCAACTAAATGGGAAATGATATTTTCAAACAACAGCTCAGATAAGGGCCTAATATCCAAAATATACAAAGAACTCATAAAACTCAACAACAAACAAACAAACAATCCAATAAAAAAATGGGAAGAGGATATGAATAGACACTTCTCCCAGGAAGAAATACAAATGGCCAACAGATATATGAAAAGATGCTCATCTTCTTTAGCTATTAGAGAAATGCAAATCAAAACGGCAATGAGATACCACCTCACACCTGTTCGATTAGCTGTTATTAGCAAGACACGTAATAGCAAATGTTGGAGAGGCTGTGGAGAAAAAGGAACCCTCATACACTGTTGGTGGGAATGTAAAGTAGTACAACCATTATGGAAGAAAGTATGGTGGTTCCTCAAAAAACTGAAAATAGAACTACCTTATGACCCAGCAATCCCTCTACTGGGTATATATCCCAAAAACTCAGAAACATTGATACGTAAAGACACATGCAGCCCCATGTTTATTGCAGCATTGTTCACAGTGGCCAGGACATGGAAACAACCAAAAATCCCGTCAATAGATGACTGGATAAAGAAGATGTGGCACATATACACTATGGAATACTACTCAGCCATAAGAAATGATGACATCGGAACATTTACAGCAAAATGGTGGGATCTTGATAACATGATACGAAGCGAAATAAGTAAATCAGAAAAAACCAGGAACTGTATTATTCCATACGTAGGTGGGACATAATAGTGAAACTAAGAGACATTGATAAGAGTGTGGTGGTTAAGGGGGGGAGGGGGGAATGGGAGAGGGAAAGGGGGTGGGGAGGGGCACAAAGAAAACAAGATAGAAGGTGACAGAGGACAATCTGACTTTGGGTGGTGGGTATGCAACATAATTGAACGACAAGATAACCTGGACTTGTTATCTTTGAATATATGTATCCTGATTTATTGATATCACCCCATTAAAAAAATAAAATTATTATAAAAAAAAACAAAAAAAAAACAGGGATGAAGATCTCAATACATGAATTCAAGAACTAATGTAGCAAGTTCATCTAATAGAACAAGTCAGTTAGAGGAAAGAATCAGTTACAATAAAGACAGGCAACTAGAGATGCTACAAAGAGAAGAGGACAGAGACTAACAAATTAAAAAAAATTGAGAGAGCTCTACAAGAATTGTCTGATTCCATCAGAAAAAGCAATATAAGAATAATGGATATATCAGAAGAAAAAGAGAGGGATAAGGGAATGAAGAGGCTAGTCAACCAAATAATTGATGAGAATTTCCCAAGCCTATTGAAAGAGTTAGAGACTTGAATCCAAGAAGCAAACAGAACACCGAGTTACTGCAACTCAAACAGACCTACTCCAAGGCCATCATAATAAAATTGTCAAAAATCAATGACAAAGAAAGAATCCTCAAGGTAGCTAGGGAAATGAAAAACATAACATGTAAATGAAAGCCCATTAGGTTAGTATCGGACTCCTCAGCAGAATCTCTACAAGCCATAAGAGAGAGTGGACTAAAACATTCAAAGTACTAAAAGAGAGGAATTACCAGCCAAGAATACTATATCCATCAAAGTTAGCCTTCAAATAAGAAAAAGAAATAAAAGCTTTTGCAGACAAACAGAAGCTAAAAGAATTTATTACCAGAAAACCCCACAGCAGGAAATACTCAAGGGGGTTATTTGACTAGATATAAAGAACAAAACAAATCAAAACTACAAGTAAAAGTTCCAACAAAGTCACAATAAAAACAAAAATAAGCTATGAAAATAATAACACAAAAGGGGACAGGATAAAGATCTGCAGTAGCAAAGGAGGATGGAGTGCAGAAGCACTCATAAGACAAAGAAGTATTGTACATATGAACATTTTTCTCTTAATAACCTAATGGTAAAACACCAGTGGAAAAGCCACACCTAAAATACAAAGCTTAAAAAAAAGAAACAGGAAAGAAGTATGGAATACCACCAAACAAAAACACAAAAGAGAAAGACCAAACAAGACACAGAGCTACCATAAAACAAAACATAAAATGGCTACAGGAATTCTTCAAGCATCAATAATTACCCTAAATCAGGAGTCAGGAGCCTTTTTGGCTGAGAGAGCCATGAATGCCACATATTTTAAAATGTAATTCTGTGAGAGCCATACAATATGTTTAACACTAAATACAAGTAAATGTGTGCATTTTATGTAAGACCAACACTTTTAAAGTACAATAAGTCTCTGAATTCTTTTTAATAACATTGTTATGCTGTTGCTAACCAATGATGAATAAAGTACTTCTTACCATTAATGTGACTTCTGGTGCTGCATGGTTTTGCCAATGGCTTTGTAGTCTAGTTGATACGTGGTGAGGTTAATCTTCATGCAGGCATTGAGACTTCCATCCATTAAACATGATTGTAGGTTGGTCTTAACATTCTTTAGATGTGAGAAAGACTGCTCACATGCATACGTACAGGCAAACATTGTGTCAGTACAGCAATACTCACATGCTGCAGTGTGTGGTATGTGACAGGAAGCGTGTTCCAAGTTTTGACAATCAGCTGGTCCTAGGTTGAAGTTTTTTCATTTCTCCCCACTTGTGTTTGCTCGCCAACTCTGCTTGCTGTCATGCAAGTCTTTCCAAATCTTCATTCAGTGACTTGAACTTATTCACCCACATGTCTGAGGCCTTCAGGTCAGCAGCTTATAGCTCAAAATCTCTGACGGAGACACTGGGGATGTAACTCAGGTCGGCACTGTCCACTGCACACTCGTGTGGATGGGTGATGAACTTAAAAAGATGAGTGTGCTCATGAAATTCTCTAAAGCGCACTTTAAATGACTGCAGGAGATTAGATGTGAAGCCTGCTAGTTGCTGGAGATCAAGATGTTGAGCAGGGTCACTTGCTGTGCATGCATCTTTAAACTCTCCCAGTTTTTCAAAGTGTAGTAAACAACCTGTTTCAATGTTGGCAATGAAGAGTTCCAGCTTGTTTCTAAATGCAAACACTGCTTGTTGAAGGGATAAGACTATTTCCAATGCCTTGCATTTTCACATTGAGCTGATTCAGATGTTCAGTCATGTCCATGAGATAGTAGAACTTCAGGAGCCACTCAGTGTAGCTAACTTAGGATGCTTGACATTTTTCATTTCAAGAAAAGTCCAGATTTCACTCAGACAAGCCGCGAAATGGCTGAGCACCTTCCCTCTTGACAACCTATGCACATTACTGTGCAGAAGCAGACCAGAATAATTATTGCCAACTTCATCTAGCAGTATTTTAAACTGGCAATCATTTAAAGCTTGGGAACAATAAAGTTGGCCACCTGAATGACCAGTGACATCATCTCATCAAGTTGCTCACCACACATCTGAGCACAAAGCACCTCCTGATGTAGGATGCAGTGAAAACTTAGCATGGGTCTCTTTTCATGTTCACAAAGAAGTGCTACAAATCCTCTGTTTTTCCCCACCATGCATGGAGCACCATCAGTACACACTGAAATAAGTTTATACATCAGTAGATTCTTTTCTTTAGTGAACTCAGTGAAAGACTTGAATAAATTCTCCCCTCTTGTTGTCTCTTTCATAAGCAAAACAGCAAGACTTTTCTCACATAGTGTGTCACTTACAGCATACCTTGCAATCCACTGAATTGGGATAAATGGCTTATGTCTGTTGACTCATCCAAAGCGAGAGAAAAGAATGGTGCTGCATTTATGTCCTTCACTTGTGTTGCCTCAATTTGATTTGCCATCATGATGGTATGATTGTGAACAGTTTTTGCCAACAGAGGAATGTCTTTTATTCATTTGATTATCTTGTCTTAATCCAAAAGTCATCAAAAACTTCACTGGCAACATCAAGCATGAATGTTTTGGCATACTCCTCATCTGTGAATGGCTTTTCATTTCTTACAATTGCTAAAGCACCAGCAAAGCTAGCCAAATTCCAGTCACCTTGTTGGGTCCGAACACGGAGTTGTTGCTGACTAGCTTGCACTCTGCACAGTAGCTCTTGACATGCTTTCTTCCTGCTGTCCCCCCGCTGGATATTTCAATGCAAATGTAGTATGTTGTGTGTCGAAGTGCCGCTTTATATTTGACCGTTTCATCAATGCAGTTTTATCATTGCATATTAGACATACTGCAGAACATGCTCTCTCCACAAAGGTGAATTCCTCTGTCCATTCCTGCTGAAAAGTACAATACTCCTCATCTTTTTTTTCTTTTAGTCATCTTCTTTGTCAGAAGGGTTTCTGCAATTAGCTAGCTGACTACTTGATTAAAAGGAGGGAAGTTTACTTTCTGACCTCACAACAACCCAGGTACATTACTCATTATCCAATAAAAATTTGATGTTGTCCCAGAGGACAGCTGTGATTGGCTTTAGCCACCCGCAACCATGAACATGAGTGGTAGAAAATGAATGGATTGTAATACATGAGAATGTTTTATATTCTTGTTATTATTACTTTTATTAAAGATCTGTCTGCGAGCCAGATGCAGCCATCAAAAGAGCCACATCTGGCTCATGAGCCATAGGTTACTGACCCCTGCCCTAAATTTAAATGGACTGAACTCACCAATAAAGACGCATAAAGAAGCAGATTGAATCAAAAAGCAAAACTCAACCATATGCTGCCTTCCAGAGACACATCTAAGCTGCAAGAACAAAAGAAGACTCACAGTGAAAGGTTAGAAAACGAAACTCTGAGCAAATAATATCCAAACAAAAGTAGGTGTTGCCATACACATATCTGATATTGCTGACTTTAAAACAACAAATCTCATAAGAAACAAAGGTGGAGAGTTCATAATGATTAAAGGGACATTGTATCAAGAAGATATAACATTCCTAAAATATATACACCAAACCAGGGAGCACCAAAATATATAATACATCTATTAACTGATCTAAAAATAGAAGCAGACAAAAACACAATCATACTTGGAGGTTTCAACCGGAAAGTTCTGTCCATTTTTGGAATAAAACAAAATACAGATTTTTCTTACCATTAATAAACTTTATTAAATAATATAATTGCCATTATTATTAATGATTTCTTGCCAGCGTGAGGGCAATTTGTATATCCCATTTTTGAAAAATGTTTTATCTTTTGATGCAAAAAATTGAACCAGTGCTTGTTTGATATCTTCTTCATTTTTGAATTTTTTGCCCTTCAAAAAATTTTGTAAGGACAAAAACAAGTGATAGTCAGAGGGTGCTAAGTCTGGGGAATATGGTGGATGCGACAGACATGCTTCTGTAGCATTTCTTCCTTGTTGAAATTCGTAAAAATTACAGTGGCGTAAATGAACTTTATCAGTAGCCATGGGTACACTATCGCTTCACACATATTGATAAGACTAACATGAATCAACTTTGTTTTAGTTAATTTGCTATGTCAGTATGTATACATTAAGTGATAAAAATAGAGAGGTACACATGCGCCAAATAAACATGTGCTTACGTGTTGAAACTTGTTGTGATAGAAACGGACAGATACTTTAGACAGATCATCCAAACAGAAAATCAGTAAAGAAATATCAGTCTTAAAGGACACACTGGACCAAATGGACATAATAAACATTTACAGGACATTTTATCCCAAAACATTAGATTACATATTCTTCTCCAGTGTGCATGGAACATTCTCAAGGATAGACCATATGTTGGTCCACAAAACTAACATCAACAAATTCAAGAAGATTAAAGCCCTGGCTGGTTGGTTCAGTGGTAGAGTGTCAGCCCGGGTTTGACTTCTGGCCAGGGCACACAGGAGAGGCACCCATCTGCTTCTCCACCCTTCTCCTTCTCCTTTATCTTTGCCTATCTCTTCTCTTCCCACAGCCAAAGCTACATTGGAGCAAAGCTGGCCCTGGAACTGAGGATGGCTCCATGGCCTCTGTGTTAGGCACTAGAATGTCTCCAGCTGTAATGAAATGATGCCCCATATGGGAAGAACATTACCCCTGGTGGGCTTGCCAAGTAGATCCCAGTTGGGCATATGCGGGAGTCTGTCTCTCTGTCACCCTGCTTCTCATTTTAAAAAATTCAGGAAGATTAAAATTATACCAAGCATATTTTCTGGCAATAAAGCTTTGAAATTTGAATTCAACTATAAAAAAAGAAGTAAAAAACCCACAAAAAATGTGAAGACTAACCAACATACTTCTAAAACATGACTGAGTCCAAGAAGAAATAAAAACAGAAATCAAAAAATATATACAGACCAACAAAAATGACACAACATATCAAAATTTCTGGGACACAGCAAAAGCAGTAATAAGAGGGAAGTTTATATCATTACAGGCTTATATCAAGAAACAAGAGAGATCCTAAATAAATGGCATAACATCACATCTTAAGAAACTAGAAAAAGAAGAAAAAAAGCAACCTAAAGTCAGCAGAAGAAAGAAAATATTTATAGTAAAAATTAGAGCAGAACTAAATAAAAAGGACAACAAAAGCCTATAGAAGAAAATAATATAACAAAGAGCTGGTTCTTTGAAGACATCAATAAAATCAACAAATCACTGGCTATACTCACTAAAGAATGAGGAAGGACTCATATGAACAAAATACAAAATGAAGGAAGAAAAGTTACTATACACATCATAGATATACAATGAATCATAGTAGAATAGTATGAAAGATTACATGCTACCAAATTCAACAGCCTAGAGGAAATGGATAAATTTCTAGAACTATACAATCTTCCTAGACTGAGTCACAAAGATGTGGAAAACCTAAATAGACCTATAAGCAGGGAAGAAATGGAAAAAACTATCAAAACCCTCCCCAAAAACAAAATCCTAAGACCAGATAGCTACACTAGTGAATTCTACCAAACATTCAAAAATTTGGTAGCTATCCTTCTCAAAGTTCTCCAAAAAAGACAGAAAGAAGCAATATTCACCAACACATTTTATGAGGCAAACATAACCTTGATAACAAAATCTGTCAAGGACAACACACAAAAAAGAAAACTATAGACCAATATCTCTAATGAACACAGATGCAAAAATCCTAAACAAAATAGTAGCAAATAGAATACAACAACACATTAAATAAATAAATAAATGTGTGTTTGTGTGTGTCACAGGCAAATGGGATTTATTCCAAGAGCACAAGGATGGTTCAACAACAGAAATCGATCAACGTAATGCACCACATCAACAAAACAAAGAACAAAAACCGTATGATCCTATCAATAGAAGCAGAAAAGGCATTTAATAAGATGCAAAATTCCTTTATGTTTAAAACACTCAATAAAATTAGAATATAAGGAAAGTACCTCAACATAATAAAGTCCATATATGACAGACCATTGGCTAATATTATACTAAATGGTGAAAAAATAAAGGCATTTTCTCATGAATAAGACAAGGTTGCCCACTCTCTCCACTCTTATTCAACATAGTTCTAGAAGTTTTAGCCAGAGGAATCAGACAACAGAAAGAAATAAAAGGCATCCATATCTGGAAAGAAGAAGTAAAGGTATCACTTTTTGCATTAGGCATGATCCTCTATATTAAAAACCCCAAAGATGCCACCAAAAAAGCCCTATTAGAAACAACAAACCAATACAGTCAAGTCACAGGATACAAAATCAATATACAAAAGTCTATTGCTTTTCTCTATGCCAATGATGAAACTTCAAAAAATAAACTAAATAATATTTCTTTTACAATTGCAACAAAAATAAATGAAAAAGCTAGGAATAAACTTAACAAAGGATGTAAAGGACCTATATACTAAAAACATTATTGAAAGAAATTTTAAAAGACACATTGAAATGAAAAAATATTCTATATTCATGGATTGGAAGAATCAACATAGTTAAAATGGACATATTACCCAAAGCAATATACAAGTTCAATGCAATCCCCATTAAAATCCCAATGTTATTTTTTTTTAAATTACCAGGTTTGTATGAAACCATAAAAAACCCCAAATAGCCAAAGCAATCCTAAGAAAAAAAAAATGAAGCCAGAGGTATCACACTACCTGACTTCAAATTATACTATAGAGCCAGGATAATCAAAACAGCATGATATTGGCAGAAAAACAGACATACAGACCAATGGAACAGAATTGTGAGCCTAGAAATAAAACCACATATATATGGACAAATCATCATTGACAAAGGAGCCAAAAAAACACAATGGAGAAAAGAAAGCCTCTTCAATAAATGGTACTGGGAAAATTGGAAAGCCACACACAAAAAAATAAAACTTGACTACAGTTTGTCCCCTTCCAAAAAATTAATTCAAACTGGATCAAAGACCTAATTATAAGATCTGAAACAATAAATTACATAGCAGAAAACATAGGTACTAAACTCATGGACCTTGGCGTTAGAGAATAATTTATGAATTTGGCCCCAAAGGCAAGGACAGTAAAGGCAAAAATAAATGAATGGGACTATATCAAACTAAAAAGCTTCTGCATAGCAAAATAAAATGACAACCAAACAAATAGCAGCCAACTAAATGAAAGATGATATTTGCAAACAACAGTTTTGATAAGGGGCTAATATCCAAAATATACCCCAAACAAGCAAGCAATCTAATTAAAAAATGGAGAGAGGACCTGAACAGACACATCTCCTAAGAGGACATACAAATGGCCAACAGATATATATACAAAAAGATCTTCATCTTCACTAGATATTCAAGAAATGCAAATCATACTACAATGAAATACCACCTTACACCTGTTACACTGGCTATTATCAACAAGACAGGTAATAACAAGTGTTGGAGAGGCTGTGGAGAAAAAGGGACCCTCATTCACTGATTGTAAGAATGCAAATTAATACAACCATTATGAGAAAAAGTATGGTGGTTCCTCTATAAATTAAAATTAAAACTGCCATATGATCCAGCAATCCCTCTACTTGGTATCTACCACCAAAACTCAAAAACATTGGTATAGAAAGACATATGCAGTGACATCACGGAAATGGCGCCGTGAGCAGCGCGTCCGACAGATCTCCCCAAAATTTCAACAAATTCATCAACTAGAGACAGAAAAATCTATCCTTGGAGCATGCGGGAGTTCCACACACACACTGAAGGCAAAAGGGCTGCTTTCACTTGGAACTGAGAGTCGGGAGGGAGCCGAGGGTGTGGAAGAAGCTAACTGCGGTGCCGACGTTCGTTCAAGCCGAGGAGGGAGTGTGCCTGTGGTGAGTAAACCCACGTGAGCAACTGCCTGCCTGCACGCCGGGAGCAAGGGCCCATGTGCTGTGAGCAGCCACCTGCGTGCTGTGAGAAACCGCACTCCCCACACCGCGGGCCGGCATGCTGTGAGCATCCCTAGCATCCCCAGAGGCGGGTGCACCACGAGCATCCCCAGCCGCAGGTGCACCGCTAGCACCCCCAGCTGGAGGCTCGCTCAGAGCACCCCACTCGCCCACGCGCCCAGAGCACCCCAACCGCCAGCGGCAAGCAGGGAGTGCGCCAAAGCAAACTTCCCTATGCCCGAGCTTCTCTCCGCGGGCGGGGCACCTCACCCAGCCATTCAAGCTAACAATCAAGCCTCGGGGGAGGGGCATGCAGGCAGCTAGCAATTCATCCTGGAGCACATCTGCAGATCCAATCACTGAAATTAGCTTAACCCACAGTCTGCGCACCTCCCAACTGACCTACGGGGCTCTAATTGACAAGGTCTCTCTCTCAGTTCAGTGATCCAAGGCAAGAGGCGTGATATTCTTTACTGCCTCTTGCTAAAGGGGTGGGGGCAACTTCTGACTGACAGAGCTTTCATACTCAGGGATATACGCTAAAAAGAGGGACTTGGCAGATGTTAAGACCTGTACTGCAGGCAGTGAATAGGGCATCATCTTCCCAGCCAAAACAGGCTACAAAGTGTGGAAAGCCTGGGAACAGTGGTCCCACAGAGTGCTAGGCATGCTGAACAGGCCTGGGGTCTCATTGAAAGTCACCTTGAGAGCAATTGGCTCCCAGCCCCGCCTGATTATGCTGACGGCTCTAACTGCCAGAGCCTTACCCAGAGCCCTGCGTTGAGTGGGGTTAGAGTGGGGATTTGCCAGCTTTTGGAGCCTCTTACTCCCCAGGCAGAGGAAGTGGCAGCCTCACAGCTGGATCACTAGGCTGCTAATTCAGGAAGGGGAAACTAGGAGAGAGGCTCCAGGAAAACAGACTGTCTCATTGTCAGAGCCTGCAAACGCTAACAAGCCTTGACTATATGACATTGTCGTAGAATCTTATCAACTGCAAATCCCTACCTAAGCGTGACACAGGGGCAGAGCCTGGGGTACAGAGTCACCAACCAGGAAGAAGGAGAGGAAAGAAAAAGGAAGAAGTTAACCTCTCAAAATCAAGAAAAATCCACAGACTTTATAAATGGTTCCACTATTTTTTTTGTTATTTTTATCTTCTTGCCTTTATTATTATTATTTCTATTTCCTCCACCTTGGTCCTCTTATTCTCTGACCATCTTATTCTTCCCTTTTCTTGAATTACACTACCCATAAGTGTTACATTTTATTTCTTTTCTTCTTCCTTACTCTCCCTGAGGGTTACACTCCAAAACCCTTAACTCTCTCCCTCTCTTTTTGTTTCTTTTCTTTTCCTTTTTTTCATTCCTTTCTTTTTCCCTTTTTCTTATTTTTCCCTTTCTATTAGTTTCTACTTTTCTCCTTTTACTTTTCCTCTCATTCAATCCTCAATCACAAACAAATTATTTAATTTGGAACTCAAGGTTTTTTTTGTGGCATTTTGGGTGCTTTTTACTTCACTTTTTAACTCATTAACATTCCTCCCAACCCAGGATCTCCATTCTATTTAGTCTTTGCTCCACTTAATACAATAGTTGTTTTTTCTCCTTTTCTCTGTTTCCCTCTTTTTTTTTTTTTTTTTTTTGTATTTTTCTGAAGCTGGAAACGGGGAGAGAAAGTCAGACAGACTCCCGCATGCGCCCGACTGGGATTCACCCGGCACGCCCACCAGAGGCGACGTTCTGCCCCTCCGGGGCGTCGCTCTGCCGCAACCAGAGCCACTCTAGCGCCTGGGGCAGAGGCCAAGGAGCCATCCCCAGCGCCCAGGCCATCCTTGCTCCAATGGAGCCTTGGCTGCGGGAGGGGAAGAGAGAGACAGAGAGGAAGGGGGGGGTTGGAGAATCAAATGGGTTATTCTCCTATGTGCCCTGGCTGGGAATCAAACCCGGATCCCCCGCACGCCAGGCCAATGCTCTACCACTGAGCCAACCAGCCAGGGCTCTCTGTTTCCCTCTTATCCCTCTCATTATATCTCTTAGTCAACCATCACTTACAAGCAAATCATTTTATATTAGACAAAGATTTTCTTTTCTTTTTTTTTGTATTTTTCTCAAGCTGGAAACGGGGAGAAACAGTCAGACAGACTCCCGCATGCGCCCGACTGGGATCCACCCAGCACGCCCACCAGGGGCGACGCTCTGCCCCTCCGGGGCGTCGCTCTGCCATGACCAGAGCAACTCTAGCACCTGGGGCAGAGGCCAAGGAGCCATCCAGCGCCCAGGCCATCTTTGCTCCAATGGAGCCTCGCTGCAGGAGGGGAAGAGAGAGACAGAGAGGAAGGAGAGGGGGAGGGGTGGAGAAGCAGATGGGCGCTTCTCCTGTGTGCCCTGGCCAGGAATTGAACCCGGGACTTCTGCACGCCAGGCCGATGCTCTACCACTGAGTCAACTGTCCAGGGCTGATTTTTTAATTTCTTTGCATTTTGTAGGTCCCTACTTTTTTTTTTCCCCTTGTACACTTCCCCCCAACTCAGGCCCTCCATTATGGGCAGTTTTTGTTCCATTTAGCATAATATAATTCACAGGTCATCACAATATTTTCCTAAGGAGGAGGAGAGAGGAGGGGAAGAGAAGAAACAAAAGAAGGGAAATAATAAATTTTGGGGAGTTTTTTTATGGGTTTTTTTCTTTTCCAAAATTTTTTTCCCATTTTTTTACTTTTTTTTTTTTTACTTTTTATTCTTTATACTCATTAGTGCTATCAACAAGACCACCCTCAGATGCCATTAAGAAAAAGGAAATTGAATATCATGGATACAAAAGATAGAGAAGTAACACAGATAGATGTAAAAAAAAATCTATGGAGAAAAAATTTAATATATTGGAAACCTTGAAGCTAAATGACAGAGAATTTAAAATAGAAATCCTAAAAATACTCAGAGATAAACAAGAAAACAAAGAAAGGCAATTTAGGAAGCTCAGAAAACAACTCAACGAACACAAAGAATATGTTACCAAGGAAATTGAAACTATAAAAACAAATCAAACAGAAATGAAAAACTCAATTCACAAGCTAAAAAACGAGGTAACAAGCTTAGCTAATAGAACAGGCCAGATAGAGGGTAAGATTAGTGAAATAGAAGACAAGCAACTTGAGGCACAAGAGAGAGAAGAAGAAAGAGACTCGAAAATAAAAAAAAACGAGAAAGCCCTACAGGAATTGTCTAACTCCATCAAAAGAATAACATAAGAATAATAGGTATATCAGAGGGAGAAGAGAGAGAAAATGAAATGGAGAATATACTCAAACAAATAATAGACAAGAACTTCCCAAGCCTGTGAAAAGAACTAAAGCCTCAAATTCAAGAAGCAAACAGAACACCGAGTTTTCTTAACCACAACAAAGCTACTCCAAGGCACATCATAATGAAGATGGCACAAACCAACAACAAAACCTTCTTTTCTCAAGGCAGTCAGGGAAAAGAAGAATACAACATATAAAGAAAGGCCTATTAGATTATTATCAGATTTCTCAGCAGAAACTCTACAAGCTAGAAGAGAGTGGACCCCAATATTTAAAGCCCTGGAAGAGAGGAACTTTCAGCCAAGAATACTATACCCATCAAAGCTATCCTTCAAGTATGAAGGAGAAATAAAAACATTCACAAATACAGAAAAGATGAGGAAATTTATCATCAGAAAGCACTCACTCCTGGAAATACTAAAGGGGGTTTTCCAACCAGATTCAAAGAACAAACAAAACAAAACCACAAGTAACAGCTCCACCAAGAACACAATAAAACCAAATTTAAACTGTGACAACAAAAGAACAAAAAACGGGGAGAGGATGGAGATTAACAGTAGCAAAGGACGATGAAATACTCATAAGATAGGGTACTACAATGAATATGGTAGGTACCCTTTTCAATACTTAATGGTAACCACACTTGAAAAAACCACCACAGAAGCACATGACTTAAAAAAGGTAGCAACAGAAGAAAGAAGTATGAAATAGAAACAAACAAAAACAAATGATAGAAAAACAAAAGAGAAGAATCAAACAAGATATAAAACTAACAGAAAGCAATTTATAAAACAGCAATAGGGAACCCACAAGTGTCAATAATTACACTAAATGTAAACAGATTAAACTTACCAATAAAAAGACACAGAGTAGCAGAATGGATTAAAAAAGAAAATCCAACTATATGCTGCCTACAAGAAACACATCTAAGCAACAAGGATAAAAACAAATTCAAAGTGAAAGGCTGGAAAACAATACTCCAAGAAAATAACATCCAAAAAAAGCAGGTGTAGCAATACTCATATCTAATAATGCTGACTACAAGACAGGAAAAGTACTCAGAGACAAAAATGGTCATTTCATAATGATTAAGGGGACACTGAATCAAGAAGACATAACAATCCTTAATATATACGCACCAAACCAAGGAGCACCAAAATATATAAGACAGCTACTTATTGACCTAAAAACAAAAACTGACAAAAATACAATTATACTTGGAGACCTCAATACACTGCTGATGGCTCTAGATCAGTCATCCAAACAGAGAATCAATAAAGACATATTGGCCTTAAATGAAACACTAGAGCACCTGGATATGTTAGACATCTACAGGACACTTTATCCCAAAGCGACAGAGTATACATTTTTCTCTAGTGTACATGGAACATTCTCAAGAATTGACCATATGTTGGGCCACAAAGATAACATCAGCAAATTCAGAAAAATTGAAATTATACCAAGCATATATTCTGATCATAAAGCCTTGAAACTAGAATTCAACTGCAAAATAGAGGGAAAAAACCCCACAAAAATGTGAAAACTAAATAACATACTTTTAAAAAATGAATAGGTCAAAGAAGAAATAAGCCCAGAGATCAAAAGATATATACAGACAAATGAAAATGACAATACTACATATCAGAATCTATGGGATGCAGCAAAAGCAGTAATAAGAGAAAAGTTCATATCACTTCAGGCCTATATGAACAAACAAGAGAGAGCCCAAGTGAACCACTTAACTTCACACCTTAAGGAACTGGAAAAAGAAGAACAAAGACAACCCAAAACCAGCCGAAGAAAGGAGATAATAAAAATCAGAGCAGAAATAAATGAAATAGAGGACAGAAAAACTACAGAAAAAATTAATAGAACAAGAAGCTGGTTCTTTGAAAAGATCAACAAAATTGACAAACCCTTGGCAAGACTCACTAAGGAAAAAAGAGAAAGGACTCAGATAAATAAAATCCAAAAAGAAAGAGGAGAAATCAACACAGACATCATAGATATACAAAGAATTATTGTAGAATACTATGAAAAACTATATGCCACCAAATTCAACAATCTAGAAGAAATGGATAAATTCCTAGAACAATACAACCTTCCTAGACTGAGTCATGAAGAAGCAGAAAGCCTAAACAGACCAATTAGCAGGAAGGAAATCGAAAAAACTATTAAAAACCTCCCCAAAAATAAAAGTCCAGGCCCAGATGGTTATACTAGTGAATTCTATCAAACATTCAAAGAAGACTTGGTTCCTATTCTACTGAAAGTCTTCCAAAAAATTGAAGAAGAAGCAATACTTCCAAACACATTTTATGAGGCCAACATAACACTCATATCAAAACCTGGCAAGGATGGCACAAAAAAAGAAAACTACAGACCAATATCTCTAATGAATACAGATGCTAAAATACTAAACAAAATACTAGCAAATCGAATACAACAACATATTAAAAAAATAATACATCATGATCAAGTAAATAATACATCAAGATCCCAGAATCTCAAGGATGGTTCGACATACGTAAAATGGTTAACGTAATACACCATATCAACAAAACAAAAAAACAAAAACCACATGATCTTATCAATAGATGCAGAAAAGGCATTTGATAAAATACAACACAACTTTATGTTTAAGACACTCAACAAAATGGGTATAGAAGGAAAATATTTCAACATGATAAAGGCCATAGATGATAAACCATCTGCCAACATCATATTAAATGACATAAAACTGAGGACTTTCCACCTTAAATCAGGAACAAGACAGGGTTGTCCACTCTCTCCACTCTTATTTAATGTGGTGCTAGAAGTTCTGGCCAGAGCAATCAGACAAGAGAAAGAAATAAAAGGCATCCATTTCAGAAAAGAAGAAGTAAAGGTATCACTTTTTGCAGATGATATGATCCTATACATTAAAAACCCAAAGGACTCCACAAAAAGATTACTAGAAACAATAAACCAATACAGGAAGGTTGCAGGATACAAAATTAACATACAAAAGTCCATAGCCTTTCTATCTGCCAACAATAAAATATTAGAAAACAAACTAAAAAAAATAATCCCCTTCACGATTGCAACAAAAAAAAATAAAATACCTAGGAATAAACATAACAAAGAATGTAAAGGACCTATATAATGAAAACTACAAAGCATTGTTAAGAGAAATCAAAAAAGACACAATGAGATGAAAAAATATTCCTTGTTCTTGGATAGGAAGAATAAATATAATCAAAATGGCCATATTACCCAAAGCAATTTATAAATTTAATGCAATTCCCATCAAAATTCCTATGACATTTTTTAAAGAAATGGAACAAAAAATCATCAGATTTATATGTAACTATAAAAAAACCCGAATAGCCAAAGCAATCCTAAGGAACAAGAATGAAGCTGGGTCATTATAATACCTGACTTCAAACTATATTATAGGGCCATGACAATCAAAACAGCATGGTATTGGCAGAAAAATAGACACTCAGACCAATGAAACAGAATAGAAAGGCCAGAAATAAAACCACATCTTTATTATACGCGGCTTAAGTGTCTGTCGCCGATAGCTTATTGGTTGCTTGCGTAACTGTACTAGTCAGTGGGGTGATGTTGCCACAGCTGAACGCAAATTGAGCGGGTCAGGGGGAAGGTGAACATTTGTTTGCATTGGCAATCATCTGTTTTACATAAAAACTATGTCTTAACATAATTTCTTTTAAGAATGCCTCCTAGAAAATACAGCACTGAAGAGGAGAGAAAAGGAGCTAAAGCTGCACAAAAAACGGCTTTCTCGACAAAAAGAAACCACTGAGCAGAGAAAGACAAGGCTTGCTTCAGTCGCAGAGCAAATGCGTCTTTCTTGGCAAAATGAGACTGATGAGCATAGAGAAACAAGGCTTGCCTCAGATGCAAGACAAAAAAGGCTATCTCAACAAAATGAGTCCCTTGAACAAAGGCAGGAGAGAAATGCAAAAAAACGACAGAGTAATGCTGACCGAAATGCAAAAAGGATTACAACAGTTTCAAATGGAGAAACTTTAATTTTTGAGCATTCCTCTGGTGACATGAATATTAAATGTGAACACTGTCAGTCCTTAAACTTCAAGTTAGAAACTAATCGATTTGACTGTGGCAA
The DNA here is from genome assembly GCF_036850995.1 of Saccopteryx leptura. Classification (NCBI taxonomy): domain Eukaryota; kingdom Metazoa; phylum Chordata; class Mammalia; order Chiroptera; family Emballonuridae; genus Saccopteryx; species Saccopteryx leptura. Next base: position 350,835,741 of record NC_089503.1, read on the forward strand.
GAAAGGATTTTCTCAATGTTGCAAGTACGGAAACATTGTAGTTCCACTAATTGAGAATTATCCACCACTCTTGAATAAATTATTGACTAGCGGTGGCTCTTAAGAAATGTACCACCAGTGGTTTCCTTCACTGCACTCTACTTTAAGGAATTAAGCAAGTAGAAGGGGGAAACCCCGTGGGGCACTAAGCAAAGAGGCGTCCTCGCCGCCTTCCCTGGGTAATTCAGTTTGAATTAGCAGACACCTTTGCACAAATCATTTCAATTACAATTTATAATATCTAGAACAGCGGTCATTTTGTATGACTACCGGGCTTTTTAGTATATATATGGTCAAATAATTTTTGATAAAGGGGCCAACAACACACAATGGAAAAAAGAAAGCCTCTTCAACAAATGGTGCTGGGAAAACTAGAAAGCCACATGCAAAAGAATGAAACTTGACTACAGCTTGTCCCCGTGTACTAAAATTAATTCAAAATGGATCAAAGACCTAAATATAAGACCTGAAACAATAAAGTACATAGAAGAAGACATAGGTACTCAACTCATGGACCTGGGTTTTAAAGAACATTTTATGAATTTGACTCCAAAGGCAAGAGAAGTGAAGGCAAAGATAAATGAATGGGACTGCACCAGACTAAAAAGTTTTTGCTCAGCAAGAGAAACTGACAACAAAATAAACAGACAGCCAACTAAATGGGAAATGATATTTTCAAACAGCAGCTCAGATAAGGGCCTAATATCCAAAATTTACAAAGAACTCATAAAACTCAACAACAAACATACAAACAATCCAATAAAAAAATGGGAAGAGGACATGAACAGACACTTCTCCCAGGAAGAAATACAAATGGCCAACAGATATATGAAAAGATGTTCATCTTCATTAGTTATTAGAGAAATGCAAATCAAAACTACAATGAGATACCACCTCACACCTGTTAGATTAGCTATTATCAACAAGACAGGTAATAACAAGTATTGGAGAGGCTGTGGAGAAAAAGGAACTCTCATTCACTGTTGGTGGGACTGTAAAGTAGTACAACCATTATGGAAGAAAGTATGGTGGTTCCTCAAAAAAATGAAAATAGAACTACCTTATGACCCAGCAATCCCTCTCCTGGGTATATACCCCCAAAACTAAGAAACATTGATACGTAAAGACACATGTAGCCCCATGTTCATTGCAGCACTGTTCACAGTGGCTAAGACATGGAACAACCAAAAAGTCCTTCAATAGAAGACTGGATAAAGAAGATGTGGCACATATACACTATGGAATACTACTCAGCCATAAGAAATGATGACATCGGATCATTTACAACAAAATGGTGGGAACTTGATAACATTGTATGGAGTGAAATAAGTAAATCAGAAAAAACCAAGAACTACATGATTCCATACATTGGTGGGACATAAAAACAAGACTAAGAGACATGGACAAGAGTGTGATGGTTACCAGGGGTGGAGGGAGGGAGGACGCGGGAGGGAAGGAGGGAGAGGGGAAGGGGGAGGAGGAGGGGCCCAAAGAAAACTAGATAGAGGGTGACGGAGGACAATCTGACTCTGGGTGATAGGTATGCAACATAATTGAATGACAAGATAACCTGGACATGTTTTCTTTGAATATATGTACCCTGATTTATTAATGTCACCCCATTAACATTAATAAAAATTTATTAAAAAAAAAGACACATGCACCTCCATATTTATCACAGAATAATTCACAGTAGCCAAGACATGGAAACAACTAAAGTATCCTTCAATAGAGGACTTAATAAAAAATGTTGTGGTACATATATACAATGGAATACTACTCACCCATAAGAAATAATGTTATATTGTCATTTACAATAATGTGGATGGACCGTGAGAACATTATTCTGAGTGAAACAAGTAAATCAGAATAAGCTAAGAACTGTATGATTGCAAATATAGGTGGGATATAAAACTGAGACTCATGAACATAGATAAAAGTGAAGAGGTTACTAGGGAGAGAGGGACATGGGGGAGGAGAGGAGGGGAAGGAAGTAAAAAGACATATATATAGTGATGAAAAATTATGTGACCTTGGGTGATGGGTATACAACACAATCAACAGTTCAAATGCTATAAAAATGTTTACCTGAAACCTATGTACTCTTATTAATTAATTTCACCCTGTTAAGTTTAATTTTCTAGGTAAAATTTTTTTAAAAATGAATGTGAATACCTTTGGGGTAAGCCATTATTTTGCCTATCACACTGACCTTTTATTTGCTCTCTGACTTAACATTTTTCAAAAGTATGTTGATAACCCTGCAATTTTTAATGTATAACATAAGGAAAATAGCTCTGGTTTCTCACCCAGGACTGGTATTTTAACCTGGTAGTGGGATATTATAATAAATTTGTTAATAATAATAACATTTTTCTTCCTTCAAGCTTGGCCAGTGCTGGTTATTGTTAATGGTATTGAAGACAGCTCCAATTAACAAGGGTGCGGTAGGAGTACAGACCTAAGGAGGTATTGTTGATACTGAGATTATTCAGGTCTGTGGTTGCCACTACTTAGTTGTTTGGAAGATAGAACAGAAAGGCTTTGGTCCAGGGGTGAAGGGAAGTATCCAGAAAGCATCCAGCTCAGGTGCTCTAGGGAATGGGTTACATCATATATGATATAGAACACAAGTAACCATTTTGAGGCTTCCAGACAATCCCCCTTTGTCTTAAAGGGTCATGGTGCACAATTATATACACATCTTAATGAATTCATTGCTCTTTTGAAGAAATATAAACTGCAGAAGGAAATAGTTTATTCATTCAATGAATACTTACTGAGTACCCACAATTGTTAACTATTTTTTACATTAAGACAAAAAAAAACTAATTAAATTTGTTTTTAAGGTCAGATTACCTGAGTTTCATCAGTTACTAGTTATTTAAATCTCCATGCTCAATATTCCCATCTGTAAAATAGGACAGTAGTAATAACTTTCTGGAGATAGTAGGTAGAACGTTAGAGCACGTATGAAATAAAGTAAGTACTCAAAAAATGTCATCTTTCATGATTGTTTAAACTAAATTACCTGCCAAGAGACAAACTAAGGAAGACAGTTTCTATAATCGAGGAGCACATAGTCTGGTGGAAGAGACAGATGACTGCAGCAGAGCAGCTCGCCAAGTACCATTGTAGAGGCAGATCCACAGCACCCGAGAAGCACTCTGAATGGACACTCAACTCAGTATAGGTGGTGGTTAGGAACAGCTTTCCAGACACCTGAGCCTCATCTCAGAAAATGAGCAGAAACTTGCCAAACAATGAAGGAAAAGGATTTCAGACTGGGAACAGCACATGCAAAAGGCAAGGAGGCATGAGAGAAAGCCACATTCAGTATGCTACAAAGAGGGTACAGTGAGTAAAGGACAAGGAGCTCATTGAAAATAGAGATTGAGGCTTGAAAGAACTTTATAAGAAGGAAAAACAATTTGACAGTGTCAGGGCAATGGTTATCAATACCAACATTCCAGCTCAAGAACCATATATAAGAATAGGCTACAGCCTGACCTGTGGTGGCGCAGTGGATAAAGTGTCGACCTGGAAATGCTGAGGTCGCTGGTTCGAAACCCTGGGCTTGCCTGGTCAAGGCACATATGGGAGTTGATGCTTCCAGCTCCTCCCCCCCTTCTCTCTCTCTCTCTCTCTCTCTCTCTCTCTCTCTCTCTCTCTCTCTCTCCCTCCCCTCTCTAAAATGAATAATTTAAAAAAAAAACTAAGCAAAAAGCTATGGTACATATACACAATGAAATACTATGGGACCATGAAAAAGAAGAAGAATAGGCTACAGGCCTACTTGTAGAAGAACCATTCTCAAATCCCAAACCCCTGTAGACATGAATCTGAAGTAGGAAACTGCTTCCCACCACTTCCACCCCCACTTTGGATAACATTGTGCATGTGTCTGGGTGAGAGAAGGATCGCCACAATACCCCACTTGATCAGCATTAGACACCTGGTCTTCTGCAGGGAGGAGCACGAGGAGGTTCAGAGGCCCTCCCAGAACACTCACCACCTGACTTATAAGACTGATTGTTGTTACTGATTATCCCCTATTCCAAGATAAAAGACAGACCTTAGGGATACACCAGTGGAGACGATATGCAAAAGAGAGGGCAATATTAACAAGAAGTTTTCTGTCTGACCTCCTATTTCTAGAAATGATCATTAAATTTTAGTGGACGTAGAATTGGGGGTGGGGGAGAATGACATGTTACCTTGAGCTAGAATGGATGGATGATTTTATAAACATATCTGGCATTGCCAAAAATTGATGGCAAAGGCTCTAGCGGCACCTGAGACCATGAGGACTAGAGCCACCCTGGAGATAGGTGACCCATGGACCTGAAATAAACCTGGGTTTCAGAATTCAGAACATGGTCAAGCTGTGACAGCAATGGTTATTCTCCTGACTCTGGGCTTCATTTTCTTACGTGCAAGATAAGGTTATTTTGTCATCTATGATACACTAGCTGAAACTAACTCTGAAAAATACAATTCTCAAAATCTAAACTGTCCAGCCAAGGAACAAGGCATGAGCCTTCATTTCTAGAAAAATTCTTTTGGACTATAAATACATTTATTAACAAAATCCTTGAGTAATAACTTAATTTGCTTTAAGTTCTGAACACAATTTTCTAAAGGGATTTTGAATGTTATTATTGTATTTAGGGAATGTTGTAGTAAATGCTTTAAGCTAAGAAATCAAGAAACCTTGGCTTTAATCTAGCTCAGCCTCTCAGTAGCTGTGTGACCTTGAGCAGTCCTGTTTTTTCTATAATTAAGTTAAGTACACTAAGTGATCTGTTTTTGAAATGAATAATTGTGATTATGTCTTTTTATCATCACAAGAGACTTGGAAAAAGCAGGCTGTGTACCACAGTAAAATATAGAACAAACAGAAATGAATGTTTTAAAACAATGTTTCTGAGCCTGTCCAGTCCAGTGGTGGTGCTGTAGATAGAGCATCAACCTGGGACACTAAAGTACCAGGTTCGAAACTCAAGGTCACTGGCTTGAGCACAAGCTCACCAGCTTGAGTGTGAAATCATCGACATGGTCTCATGGTCGCTGGCTTGAGTCCAAAGGTTGGATTGAATCAAAGGTCTCTCACTTGTGCAAGAGGTCACTGGCTCAACTGGCACCCCTCCCCTTCCTCCAGTCATGGCACATATGAGAAGCAATCAATGAACAACTAAAGTGACACAACCATGAGCTTATTCCTTTCATCTCTCTTCCTTCCTGTCTAGATAGATAGATAGATAGATAGATAGATAGATAGATAGATAATAGATAGATGATTGATAGATAGATAGATAGATAGATAGATAAAGTGTTGTTGAAAAGATGCCATTTTATCTGTGATTTATATAATCTGAATACGTACATGTAATTACAGTAGTCAAATATGTTCACAGAGTCCAGGAAATTATCAAAATGGAAAATAAAAAGAACTTAAGTGCACCTGAAACAACTATGTATAATGTGAACTGTGTACACTATATTATAGTTTATTCCTAATTACAAGCAACAGTTATCGTGAGGACATAGCAGATTCTCAGGTGCACTTCCAAACTCCCTCTGTGAGGAAGCAGAAGGAGCTCCTCACCAGTGTGGGGAGGGTATGATTTCTGCTCTGATCCCCTGGATTCCTCTCTCAGGCTCGGTTTAGCTGCTCCCTCAGCTTTGCTTTGTTCTCATCCCATGTGGCCTGCACTAATCAAGTCTTTTCCTCACTGCCTTGATTGATTACTATTTGCAAAAGTCTTTAGTGCACATCTGCAAATTCTTAACCTTCATGTTAAATACCAAGTGCTTATCAAGTAATTGTTTCCTTGAGTGTAATCTACATCATTCTAGACACTGCTTTTCTTTAACTACTAGTAGTTTCTCTTTGTATGTCTCTACCTCTCTCTCTTTCACCCCCTGTAGTCTTACCTCTGCATCTGTAACCACTAATACAATCAGTGGTCTTTGCCACAGTGTTTTCTATTGAGTTTCAGTGATGGAAAAATTTATAAGGTCTAACTTGTTTAGGTGTGAGCAGGTAGTGATAGTGGCTAAATTCACACTGAATTCCCTTCACTTCCTGCAACTACAACAGTATAACCACAAGGAGCATTCCCCTAGGAGCACTACTAATTTACACTTTGTGTATTACTAATTAACTGCTTTGTGAAAAATATCATATGGACCCTATTAATACTGGGCAACCAAACCAAGAATCACTTATTTGTATCTTCAGTTAAAACCTCACCTCTAATTTCTTTCCCTTGCTGAAGAGCCAAACGAGCCCTGTTCTTTTCTTAGTTCCAGTAGCAGAAGTCTCACTGTGGCAGAAAAAAGGAGAAAAGTCAAGGAAGCCTCTTGTGTCCCACACCTGCTGCTTTTTTTCTCTGATATCTCTCAGTGGATAAATTTCTCACTAGATTTATAATATTAAGAAGTAAAAATTGATAAGATTGCAAGCACATTCCACACTGTGGAACTCAAAATTGAATCATGATGACCAGTTTTTTCCCCCTGAATCAGACTTGTAATTCATTCTAAGACTCATTTCACAATAAGAAAAAGATTAATCATCTCTCTTTAAAAAACAGGTGACTGATGTAATCATTTAAAATGTGTTCCACATATACACACGATGGATAAAACAGATGTTAAATATGATATTTCAGGATAAATAAATGTAAAAAATATTCCTCTATCATATTTGATGGCTATGAGAATTTCTGAAGTACAGAATATACTGTACTATTCTTAATCCAAAATGTATGCTGAACTATCAGCATTTTCCAAATGAACTATAGTTATTTATAACAGATGAACTGCAATAATGCATTGTTTCAATCTGAAACATTCTAGATACTGTACAGACTATAAAATTAGACATTATCTCTATTTCAGGGTGTGACTCAGGTTTCTTTTAATTTCTAAAAAGATAGAAGTATGAACATAAATAGGAATAAAATTAAATTAAACTGGGTAATCATGATATATACATAAATATATATTAGTCTCTTATCTAACCTGCTAAACTTGACATTTGTCAGAAAAGAGTTTTACCTAAAAGATAGAAAATTGATGCAGTAAAATTTTTCTATCATTTGTACTACTGAATTATCCTATCTATTAGGTACCCTAAAATTATCATGCAATGTGCAGTACAAACATTATCGACTGCATATAAAAGACTGTGCTGATGTTGCACAAAAGCTTGCACATAGGATCTCCAGTTGCCTGAACATTTAAAACATTTACTGCTTTAAACTACCTGAAAACAAAATAAAATCTTATATATTTAAATTCCATTAGTTACAAAGTTAATAAAGTATAGATCCATACCTGGACTCCTATTGTTCAAATAATATTCCTCAAATGAATATAATTCTGGAATTATATTTAATATTTTTTATCATTCTAGTGGCAATACAGATTCTTAAAAATGCTTCAATGTCATCATTATAAACATTGATTATCATTTTTATAATGCTCTAGAAAAGATTATGATGCCATTAGCATTTATGTTCAAAGTGTTAACTTACAGTTCTGATAAGTAAAAATTTATAATTACCCCTCAGAAAAAGTAACCATTTATTCTGGTTAAGCATTAAAACATAATTTTTTGTTCCACTTCCACCTAGGGTGTAGAAACCTGAAAAGAGGGTCACTCATTGTCTAATAATGAAAGAAAGACACATAAACTACAAAATCACTTTTCCTGAACCCATCAGAGAGCTGGAATTGAAGGACTCTCAGGCAACCTCAAGTCTCAGGAGGGGGAGGCCTCCACAAGAAGAGATGGAAGCAAGTATGGTTTCACCTGTGGTCTCCGTTGAATTGGGTACAAAGAAATCAGGCAGCTGCCAGATAAAAGATAATCTCTGGAGAGCTAAACCACAGCATTCTGATTACAGTTAATATTACCATACTATACACTTAAAAGTTGCTAAGAGGGTAGACCTTAACTGTTATCACCACAAATGAAATAAAATTATGTGACATGTGGAAGGTGTTAGCTAATGCTACAGTGGTAACCATATTACAATTTATAAGTATATCACATTAAGACCTTACATTTTCACAATATTTCATGTTGATTATATCTCAATAAAGCTGGGGAAGTTTTTTAAACCTAAAATGAACAACAGCAAAAAAAAATAAGCCAGTGAGAGTTGTTATGATAGCAGAAGGAACCGCAAACACAAGGGAGTTCACACTCACTTGGAGGTTTTTTCTATTTTTGTTTTTTGACAGACATTCAATGGGGTCTTCACAAAATGTACTGGAAGCAGGCAAGAGTCTGGAGAAAGTCTCCCTCTCTGAGATAGGCATAGAGAAGAGTATGAGCCAGCACTGATGGAAGACATGGAGTCCTCCTTTTCTGCTTGGACCTTTCTCTCAAAATGCTTAAGTTTCTGGGGTGCGGCAGTTAACACTATCACTTCCAACAGAACAGGCCCATTATTTACTGAAGAAAACCATAGCAACTACAAAATCAAACCCAGTTTCTCTACATTAACACCTATAATAAAACTAATAGAATACACACACACACGTATATGAAAGATCCCTAAATACGTAAAATTTAAACAACAAATTTCTTAATAATCCATGAATTAAAAATATGGTTACAAAGAAAATGAAAGAATACTTGGTATTGAATAAAAAAGGAAATACAACATATAAAAAATTGTAAGGTGTTGTTAAAATAGTGCAGTTAAAAAAGATGAATAGTCACAAATCAATATGTAAGCTTCCAACTTAAAAAAATTTTAAAGAACAAATTAAACATATAGCAAGCATAAAAAGTAAAATAAAAATTTTAAATAATAAATTAAACATATAGAAAGCATAAGAAATAAAATAATAAGGATAAGAGTAAATATCAATGAAATTAAAAGCAGGAAACTATAGAAAAAATCAATGAAACCAAAACTATTTTCTTGAAAAATATCAATAAAATTTACAAACCTCTCACCAGAATAAGCAGATTAAAAGAGAGAAGGCAAATTAACAAATATCATAAATGAAAGAGTACTCATCACTACAGACCCCATAACATTTAAAGGATAGTAAAAATATTTTTTAAAAAACTCTATGCCATAAACTCAACAACTTACATGAAACAAACAAATATTTTGAAAGATACAAACTGCCAAAGTTTACTCCAAAAGAACTCCACAGCTTGATAGAAAAAAAATATTACAAGAAAAAAACTACAGATGGCTCTCTCTCAAAAAACAGACATGAAGATATTAGCAAATCAAACCCAGTAATTTTTTTAAAACAAACAAACTTCATGATCAAGTGCGGCTTATCTAGTGATTGCAAGAATGATTCAACATTCAGCCACTATATCAGCAGACTAAAGAAGAAAAACCTTATGGCCATCTAAATTGTAACAGAAAAGATATTTGACAAAATCCAACATGCTTTTATAATTAAAAAAAAAAACTCAGCAAACCAGTAACAGAAGGAAACTTCTTTAACAGGATAAAAAGCATCTACAAAAATATCTACTACGTATATCATCATACTTAACGGTGAAAGACAATGCTCTCATCCTAAAATCAGGAACAAGGTAAGGATATTTGTTCTAAGTAATTATTTTCAACATCACAGAAGAGGCTCTAAACAATGTAAATAAGGAAAGAAAAATAAAAAATCCAATAAACAGGAAGGGAAAGATGAAAGCCATATTTATTTATAGGCTTCATGTTTATTGTCTTAGTCCATTCTAGCTGCAATAACAAATTACCACAGACTGGATGACTTAAAAATAACAGAAAATCTTTTTCACAGTTCTGGAGGCTGGAATTCCAAGATCAGAGTGCCAGCACAGTCAGGTGAGGTCCCTCTTCCAAGTGGAGTCACAGACTTCTCACTGTATCCTCACAGGATGGAAGGAACTAGAGATCTTTCTGGAGCCTCTTTAATAAGAGTAGTAATCCCATTTCTAAGGCTTCTCTCCTCATGACTTAAGCACTTCCCCAAACCCCACCTCCTAATACCATCAATATTGAAGGTTAGGATTTCAACACATAAATTTTGGAGGGACACAACCACTCAAACCATAAAAATTATAACAAAAAACATCCCAAAGAATTTCCAAAAACTACTAAAAGTAATAAGTGAGTTAAGGGAGTTTATAGGATATTAAGGCCAGTATAAAAATATTTACCTTCTAGGAGAGAACAGCTGGAAATTAAACGTTTAAGAAGATATTTTTAAATGTAGCACACATATATATCTATGTATATAGATAGATAGATATATCTATATCTAGATAGATAGATAGATGGTGATAGATGATAGATAGATAGATAGATGATAGATAGATAGATAGATAGATAGATAGATAGATAGATAGATATAGATATTGTAGTATAATAAACCTAACAAAATAAATTCAAGATTGAAATTCCAAGATGGTGATAAAGGAGACAGATGCTCCAACTGCCACCTCCCAGGACCAAATTGGATTACAACTTAATTTAAGAACAATCATCTTGAAAAAGCAATTTTAGACTAAAAGAAGAGGAGTCCATAACCAAGGATCACAGAAGAAGCCACATCAAGACTGTTAGAAAGGGCAGAGATATGGAAAGAGCTGCACCACACCCAGGAGTGAGTGGTGGCTGAGGATCCAGAGGGACTCTCACTGTGGGGAAGTTCACTGGGGAGGGGGGTCTCAGCCCCAGAGCATAGAAAAGGAACCCACATAGCATCTGGAGGTAAAAAAATCCAAGATTTCTGTCTGCGAGAAAGAGACAGGAGCTCTCAGAGAGGCAGGCTCCTTTTTAAAGGGCTAGCACAAAAAATCTCATTCACAGCCATTTACCCAGGGCTCTGGCAGAGGTAGGGAAGAAAGAACTAAAGTTGCATGAGGAGAGTGTGAAGTTGGTGGCCCGGAGAGATAATGTGGCAAATGGCCACCAGAATTCCTGTGCTTAGTCATTTTCCAATACCACAGTCACCATCTTTCTTGGGTGGAGCAGTCCCCTCCAAGCAGCATCAGCCTGGGGAAAGCAACTTTCCTGCCTTCAGAAATCCCCCTTGCCCCATCCTACAGACAATGAGCCATTCTGAAAAGATAGCTAGGAAGCAGAGGATGCATTAGTGACTCAGTTTTTTGATACTGAGGCCAGAGCTTCCCCCACACACTCCCAAGTCTATGACTGATGTTTCTACCTCACAGAAGACTCAGTAGAAACCATCCAGACTGCAGGCAGACCACATCTTTGAGTCTCAGAGGCCACACCCACCATACTCCTGGGGCCACACCCTACTGAGGTCTGTGTAAAAGGTCTAAACAGACTGATACCTGGGACCCAGAGGCACCAATTACCTATTTTAACCACTGAATAACCCCAGGCTCTAGACTCTACCAGATGTTTTATTTCAGTGGCTGAGCTCAACAAGCAGCCAGCCAACAGAGGCTGCACAGGAAGTGGGTCTCAGGAAATTTTAGTCTTTTGCTGACCTTCCCCCAGGGCCAGTGTGGCTAAAATCCAGCCTAGGTTTTCAGCTTGGTATATCCATATGCACCTGAGCTCAGAAGAAGCTGCCAAAAACACTAGATTGCTTATAGCTCCAAGAAGGTTGCTGAGGGCCAGACACAGGCAATGATCCCTAATGGTCTGTACCATGGTCCTTCCAGGAAGAACCAAGGTCAACACATTCAGAGGCCAGCTGCAAAGGGCATCGGTTCAGGACCTAAAGACTCTTGTTGATGATGTGTCCTAAGGGAGGGCTTATCAGACACTGGGCCCAGCTGAGGCAAGTTCTGTTTTCTGTGATCCTCACCAGCACAGCAGATCACGTGCACTGGACATTGTGGAGCTTCACAGTCAGCCAACCCATGGGCTGAATATCCTGCCCCACTGGGCTAGATTCCACAGGGGGAAGGGAGAGATGCTTGGAGCAAGACATTCAAAAAGTAAATCCCTGGGAGCCTATTTGTGGGTCTGGTCAAAGGGCTTAGCCACTTTCTGGGGGGCCATAGTGGACAAGACAGGAATATTCTCTCAATCTTCCTCCCTGACACCAGTGCTCACCAGCTGGGAGAACTTTGGCAGAGAAAACTGTTGACCCCACCAAATATGAACCTGTTGCTCACCTCACTGGGGAGAAATACAATTAGAGTATCCAGCAGTAGCTGAGGGATTGGGCTCTGAAGTAGGGGCCACTTTTCCTGTACTGACTTCCTGACCAAGAGACCCCTGAAGTAGAGGGTCACACTAACATTGTATTCCCAACTTCAGCTTCCCTAACCCAAAAGCTTGTAACCTACAAAGGGGATGGTATGGTGAGGACAGTCTAAGACCATAATAGCTCCCTTTGCAGCTGCAAGAGAAGGTGGAACAGCTGAGAAATAGAGGCAAATCTTACTGATCTTGGGGTTTTTATGGAGCTGCTGTCATCATTAAGCAAGAGGAAGCTGGCCCTTATACACAGGTTGGCCCTTTCCACACTACCCATGCACAGAAAACACGGACACAAATAGCAAATGGTGTAGTAGCTCCAGACAGGTATCCCATGGCAGGTTACAAACAACAGCTGACAACAACCCAAGAAAACCTAGAATCAACACAAGCTGCACTGGGTAGCAGACCACACCAACACTAGACTCAGCTATCAACACAAATAGTATGCCTAAAGGAGAAGTTTAGCAGGCACCAGACACTGTAAAGAATAAATTTGCCCAACAGGATTGACACTGCATAGTGTTTAATACACATGATCAAGGTTGACTCATATAGCCAACCAGCCTGAATGAATAACTGTACCCACAAAAGGGTCAACTGCATTCAATACAACAGGAGGGTAAATGCCACCCTCAAAAAGTATTTCAAGAGCAAGGAACACAGGTGGCCTGAAGGCCAGTGCCACAGAACCCATCTTCCTCATAAAGATACCACAACAAATTTCAAAGTCAGAGCAGAACTACCTAATACACAGACAAAATGGGCAGACAAAGAAATATGACCCAAATGAAGCAATGAGAGAAACTCCCCCTCAAAAAACTAAGTGAAATGGAAGTAACCAAACTACCAGATGCAGAGTTTAAAATAATAATTAGGATGCTAAAGGATCTTAGAGCAATAAGGGATGGTTACAAACATATAGAAAACATCAAAAAGATATTAAAATCATAAAAAAATTAGAAATGACAAATACAATAACGGAAATAAAGACTGCATGAGAAGGAATCAACAGCAGGGTGGATGAAGTGGAGGACTGAATCAGCAATTTAGAGGACAAGATAAACATAAGGAGAGGAGCAGAACAGAAAAAAAAAAAGCTCAAAAAGACTGAGGATAATCTAAGAGACCTCCGCAACAACATGAAAAGAAACAACAGCCGCATCATAAGTGTTCCTGAAGAAAAAGAAAAAAAAGGGATAGAGAACTTGTTTGAAAAAATCATAGCTGAAAATTTTAAATCGATGAAGGAAAAAGTCACACAAGTCCAAGAAGCACAGAGAGTTCCATTAAAGATGAACCTAAGGAGGCTTACACCAAGACACATCATAATTTAAATACCAAAGTTAAGAGACAAAGAAAGAATACTACAAGCTGCAAGAGAAAAGCAGTTAATTACCTAAAGAGGAGACTGACTTCTCAACAGAAATACTCAGGCCAGAAGGGATTAGCAAGAAATAGTCAAAGTGATGCAAAACAAGAACCTACAATGAAGACTACATTATCCAGCAAGGCTATCATTTAAAATTGAAGGAGAAATAAAAAGCTTCACAAAAAAAAATTAAGGAATTTATTATAACCAAACCAATATTGCAAGAAATGTTAAAGTGCCTGCTATAAAAAAGCAAAGAAAAAAGAAATAGAGAGAAAGAGGATTGTAGGTTTAAAGAATAAAGTGGCAATAAATAAGTACATATCAATAATAACCTTAAATATAAATGAATTAAATGCTCCAATGAAAAGATATAAGGGATCTGCATAGATAAGAAACCAGGACCCATATATATGCTGTTTATAAGAGACCCACTTCAAAACAAAAGATACAAATAGATTGAAAATGAAGGGATGGAAAAAGGTATTTCATGCAAATGAAAATAAAAAAGAGCTGGGATAGCAATACTTATATCTGACAAAATAGCCTTTAAAACAAAGGGTTAGTAAGAAACAAAGAAGGTCACTACATAATGATAAAGGGAGCAATCCAACAAGAGGATATAACCATTATACATATTTATGCACCTAATATATGAGCACCTAAATATATAAAGCAGATTTTGATGAACATAAAGGTCCAGATCAACAGCAATACTATAATAGTAGGGGATTTTAATACCCAACTAACATCAATGAGTAGATTCTCCAGAAAGAAAATTAACAAAGAAACAGGCCTTAAATGACACACTAGATCAACTGGATTTAATTGTTATCTTCAGAAAATTTCACCCCAATGTTGCAGAATATACATTCTTTTTAAGTGCTCATGGTACATTTTCTAGAATAGACCACATGTGAGAACACAAAACAAGTCTCAATAAATTTAAGAAGATTGAAATGATATCAAGCATCTTCTTTAATCACAATAACATAAAACTAGAAATCAACTACAACAGAAAATCTAAAAATTATTCAAATACTCGGAAGCTAAATAACATGTTATTAAATAACGAATAGGTTAACAATGAGATCAAGAAAGAAATCAGCCTGACCAGGTGGTGGCGCAGTGGGTAGAGCGTCGAACTGGGATGCTGAGGACCCAGGTTTGAGACCCCGAGGTTGCCAGCTTGAGCGCAGGCTCATCTGGTTTGAGCAAAAGATCACCAGCTTGGACCCAAGGTCGCTGGCTCAAGCAAGGGGTTACTCAGTCTGCTGAAGACCTATGGTCAAGGCACATATGAGAAAGCAATCAATGAATAACTAAGGTGTCACAATGTGCAACGAAAAACTAATGATTGATGCTTATCATCTCTCCATTCCTGTCTATCTGTCCCTGTCTATCCCTCATCTGACTCTCTCTCTCTCTGTCTCTGTAAAAAAATTAAATAAAATAAAATAAAAAGAAAGAAATGAAACATTTCCTTGAAACAAATGGAAATGAACATACAACAACCCAAAATCTATGGCACACAGCACAAGCAGTCTTGAGTGGGAAGTTCATAGCAATACAGGCATGCCTTGAGAAACAACAAAAAGCTCAATTAAACAATCTAAACCTGCACCTAAAAGAACTAAAAAGAGAACAACAAATAAAGCTCAGAGGAAGCAGAAGGAAGGAAATAATAAAGATCAGAGCAGAAATTAATGACATAGAGGCTAAAAAAAAAACAATAAAAAATAAAGATCAATGAAACCAAGAGCTGGTTCTCTAAAAAGGTAAACAAGATTGACAAAGCTTTAACCAGACTTACCAAAAAAGAAAGAGAGAGGACCCAAATAAATAAAATTAGAAATGAAAGTGGAGAAGTAACAACTGACACCACAGAATACAAAGGCTTGTAAGAAAAATTATGAAGATCTACCATATACACCAAAATATTGGACAACCTAGGCAAAATAGATAAATTCCTAGAAACATACAGTCTTCCAAAACTCAATCTGGAAGAACTAAAATACCAAAACAGACTGATTACAACAAATGAAATTGAAAGAGTTGAAAAAACTCCCAGCAAACAAAAGTCTTGGACCAGATGAATTCACAGGCAAGTTTTACCAAACATTCAAAGAACTAACAAATATCCTTCTCAAGCTATTCCAAAAAATTCAAGAGGAGGGAAGACTTCCAAGCTCATTTTATGAGGCAAGCATTATCCTCATTCCAAAACTAAGTAAGAACACTACAGAGAAAGAAAACTATAGGCCAATATCCCAGATGAACATAAATGCTAAAATTCTCAACAAAATATTAGCAAACTGTATCCAGCAATACATTAAAAAGATCATACATCATGATCAAGTGAGATTTATTCCAGGGAGGCAAGGCTGGTACAATATTCACAAATCAATCAATGTGATTCATCACATAAACGAAAGGAAGGAAAAAAATCACATGGTTATATCAATAGATGCAGAAAAAGCATTTTATAAAATCCAGCACCCACTTATAATCAAACCTCTCAGCAAATTGAAAATACAGGGAACATACCTCAACATAATAAAGGCCATCTGTGGCAAAATGACAGTCAACATCATACTCAAAAGTCAAAAATTAAAAGCAATCCCCTTAAGATCAGGAACAAGACAGGGGTGCCACCTTTCCCCACTTTTATTCAACATAGTTCTGAAAGTCCTAGCCACAGCAATCAGAAAAAAAAAAAAGGCATCCAAATTGGAAAAAAAATAGAACTGTCATTATTTGTGTTGACAAGATATTGGACATAAAAATCCTAATGTTACAGTCAAAAATCTACTAGACCTGATAAATAAATTTGCAAGGTGGCAGGATATAAAATTAATATTCAGAAATCAGTGGCATTTTAATACACCAACAGTAAACTGTCAGAAAGAGAAATTAGGGAAACAATCCCCTTCACTATAGCAACATAAATAAATAAAGTACCTAGGCATAAATTTAATGGAGGTAAAAGACTTGTACTTGAAAAATTATAATTCATTAAATAAATAAATAAAGGAACATACAAACAAGTAGAAGTATATACAGTGTTCATAGATAGGAAGAATTAACATCATTAAAATGTCCATATTACCCAAAGCAATCTACAGATTCAATGCAATTTCTATTAAAATACCAATGGCATACTTCAAAGATATAGAACAAATATTTCATAAATTTATATGGAACCAAAATACAACCCAAATAGCCTCAGCAATCTTGAAAATTAAGAATAAAGTGGAAGGTATCACACTTCCTGATATCAGGTTATACTACAAGGCAATTGTAATCAAAGTAGCTTGGTATTGCCATTAAGAACCGGCACACAGATCAACGCAACAAAACTGAGAACCTAAGAAAATGAAACTAGACCATCAACTTATACCATTTACAAAAACAAACTCAAAATGCATAAAAGACTTAAATGTAAGTCACAAAACCATAAAAATTTTTGGAAGAATACATAGACAGTAAACTCTTTGAAATTTTTCATAGCAATATTTTTGCGGATATATTTCCCCAGGCAAGTGAAATAAAGAATAAAATAAACAAATGTGACTATATCAAACTAAAAAGCTCTTGCACAGCAAAAGACACCATTAACAAAATAAAAAAACAACACACCCAATGAGAAAACATATTAGCTGATACATGTGATAAGAGGTTGGTAATCAAAATTTATAAAGAACTTCTAAAACTCAACACCAGGAAGGTAAATAATCCAATTTAAAAAGTGGGCAAAAAAATTGAATGGACACTTCTCCAAAGAGGACATACAAATGGCCAATAGACATATAAAAAAGTGTTCAATGTCACTAATCATTGGAGAAATGCAAAGTAATACCACAGTGAGATATCACCTCACAACTGTCAGAATGGCGCTCATTAACAAATCAACACACAACAGTGCTGTGGATGGAGCACAGAGCACATTCCTAGCAACTGCGGCTGATGCAATGCTGTGAGAATACTCAAGCTCCCAGAGCCTCCTGGGCATACTCAGGAAAAAAGCTCGCCCGCTATAAGGAAGTGACTTAGCGCCAACCATGCAGCTCCCTGATCTTTTCAGCCATTGGCTATGAGGAACATGCTGTAACATCCTATTGGCTGAACCCATGTATATAAGCTAACTTACTTCCTTAATAGTGGATCTGCGTCACTGAACCTGGTCCCCGGAGTCAAGTCTTTGCATCTCCGTCATCCTTACCCCCAGCAGGACTTGTCCACAACTGGCACCCAACGTCGGGCAGGGACCTAACCGGCATCCAAGGGACGAGTGAGTGACCCTCTGCAAAGGGAAACCTTCTCCCCCACTCTCGAGCCCTGCACGCCCTATTGCAGAGTAGGTGAGTTAAAGTTTGGGAAAAGGATCTCTGTACTTACTGGGAGATCCTCTCTGGTCTCAATCCCTGGATTGAGGATGTGCCCCTCTGGGACCCGGATAGTTGGGCCAGAGCTCTCCGATGCGTTCGTTTGGCCGAGGTGCATGGGGGCAAACCTTCTCTCTCAGCCTCACTCCTGACTTAATGGCAAAACATGCCTGCCTGACCAGTGCTCCTGCTGGGGACCCTCTGCTGGTCCCTAAGGTCCTACATGCTACTCCTCTTTCAGAGGAGCCCCTACCTCCCTATTCACCTCCCTCCACTGAGGAGGAAAGTAGTTTAGCCTCCGAGTTTGCTGCTGAGCGCGCAGAAACTAAACCAACTGAACTGCTTACTGCACCATCAGCTCTGCCACCGGAAAAAGCAGAGTATGCTACTTCCGCATTCCCTGCCAGGGCTCAATGCCCCACCCGAGCCTCTCAGATGCCATTTTCTCCAACACGTGTTCCTGCTGCAGACCCATGGGCCAGCCTATATGGCCCCATGTGTCTTTTTTCTATCTGTGTGTCTTGTCTATTTTTCTGTATCTCTCACTCTCTCTCTCCCCCGCCCCTCTCTCTGGAATGATGCTGGAATGACCCAGCCACAGCACAGTGGCGGGGATCACACCCTCTTCTAATGCAAGGAAGAGGCTATGCTTGTGTTTTTCAGCCAATTTGGATCCCAGGAACCCCCCCCAACCTGCTTGACAGTGTTTCTTGGGCACCAACTAAATGGTTCAGTCTTCACCCATCCAAAGCCACAGCCCTGGCCTTCTCCACACCGAATACACCTGAGGGGAAGAGGTCCTCAGCACTCCAGAAGAAGACCTCATGGCCAGCATGCACACCCCATCACCTGGGGGGGATGTGGAGGCTTTGGCAGGGCAGGCCCAGAGAATTGCCCCTGACAGGCCCCCAGGCCCTGGTGCTCTGTTCTTGCTTATGTGTGCTATAGTAACTGCTGACTCCCAGACACAGGCAGCAGTGGCCCAGGGCTGAAACCTGACAGCACAAGCTGGTATTTTCAGTTCATCTTTGGAAGATGAGGAAAATTGGGCCAGAGTTGCAATTCGCAGACTCCAGAAGGTAAATGGCAGCAGCTGCAGTGGGAGGATGAATGGAAGCCAGGCTTGCATCGCTGAGTGGCCGCTGGAATGGTAGGGAGTGCCTGCTAAGCTGCTGGTGGGTTCACTGACATTTTGGGACATAGGGGTGAATGCCATCATGCTCTCCAGAGCAGAGATGGAAATGCTAACTG
Source organism: Saccopteryx leptura (assembly GCF_036850995.1). NCBI lineage: Eukaryota > Metazoa > Chordata > Mammalia > Chiroptera > Emballonuridae > Saccopteryx > Saccopteryx leptura. Next base: position 350,854,994 of record NC_089503.1, read on the forward strand.
CTATTGCCACATGCTCCTCCTTGGGACAGTGTAAGACCTGCCAGGATGGCAGGGATGAGGGGGGTGGCTGAGGCCTCATGTGCATGGACTGATTTCCTGGACTACGATCAGAGTGAGCACTGGCTCCTTTGTTGGATGGGCTTACGGATTTTGGACAATGTGAAATATCCTGATGGGGGTGGGGGTGGCCTTTCTGGAGGCCCTTCCCCTGCCCTGGGAAGCTTTTCCCATGACTAGAAAGAAAGCCTAGGACATTTTGTGCTTTTGGCAAAGTGCTCAGAGACTGGTGAAGTGCACCTCTGTAATTGTTGAAATTGTATGAGTTGTCATGTTGTTGTAATTAGTGTAATGTGCCTTGCAACCATATGCTGTACACAGCCCACGGCAGGGGTCCGCAAACTTTTTACACAGGGGGCCAGTTCACTGTCCCTCAGACCGCTGGAGGGCCGCCACATACAGTGCTCCTCTCACTGACCACCAATGAAAGAAGTGCCCCTTCCGGAAGTGCAGCGGGGGCCCAGATAAATGGCCTTAGGGGGCTGCATGCGGTCCGTGGGCCGTAGTTTGGGGATGCCTGACCCACGGCAAGCCATCCATTTTTCATGTTTGGATGCTGGGACCTTTGTGGGAAGGGGGCATGCATGGACCTATATCCATTTTTTGCAATCAAAATGGAACTGTGTTTAACGGCACCTAGAAGTTCTCTGTAAAACAATGGGAGGGAAATGACATCCCGACCCCTAGGAGGAATCCCCTGTTTAAGACCCAGACCCCTGTTCTATTTCTTAACTAGTCAAACATTACAGAAGGTTGCCTCATTGTTTAATACAGCTAATCTATTAGCATATAGTATAATAGGTATTATAGTTGTTTTAGTTCTACTAGGGTTATGTTGCATAATGCATAGCATTCAGAAGCTACAACAACAGCAAGCTGTCATTCATCAAGTCCAATTGGCCTTAATTAAAAGAGAAGGGGGAGATGTGGGTGGAGTGCAGAGCACATTCCTAGCAGCTGCGGCTGATGCAATGCTGTGAGAATACTCCAGCTTCCAGAAGCTTACTGGGCATACCCAGGAAGGAAGCTCGCCTGCTATAAGGAAGTGACTTAGCGCCAACCATGCAGCTCCCTGATCTTTTCAGCCATTGGCTATGAAGGACACACTGTAACACCCTATAGGCTGAACCTGTGTATATAAGCTAGCCTACTTCCTGAATAAAGTGGATCTGCGTCACTGAACCTGGTCCCCAGAGTCGAGTCTTTGTGTCTCTGTCCTCACCCCTGGCAGGACTTGTCCACAAAGTGCTGGTGAGGGTGTGGAGAAAATAAAACCCTCCTGTACTGCTGGTGGGAATGCAGACTTGTGCAGCCACTCTGGAAAGCAGTATGGCATTTGCTCAAAAAATTTAAAGTGGAACTGCCTTTTGTCCCATGTATCTCACTTTTAGGAATATATTCTAAGAATACCAAAACACTAATTCAGAAGAAGATATGCACCCTGATGTTTATTGCAATATTGTTTACAATAGCCAACACCTGAAATAAGCCCAAGTGTCCATCAGTGGACGAGTGGATAAAAAAGCTGTGGTACCGCATTTTCCCATGTATAAGATACACATTTTTTCGAAAAATTTGGGGTCTAAAGACTGAATGCGTCTTATACAACGGTTGTAGTTTTTTTACTTGCATTTCCTGCTTTTTCACACTATTTTTTGTGCTCATTGATGAAGACAGTGATTCATCATCAGACACTGATGAGGACAAGCTAATGGATGGGAGTATTGACAGTGATTAGTATTTGTATGAATTTTATGATGAATAATACTTGAGTTCAATAACTTCATATAATACATTTTTTTCACATTTCAGGCCCCAAAATTAAGGTGCAGTCTATACATGGGAGCATCTTCTATATGGAGAATATGGTACATATACACAATGCAATACTACGTGGCCATGAAAAAAGAAGAAAATCTTACCTTTTGCAATGTCATAGATGGATCTGGAGATTATTATGCTAAGTGAAATAATCCAGGCAGAGAAAGATAAATATCATATAATCTCACTTACATGTGGAATCTAATGAACACTGTGAACTGAAGAACAAAATGGAGGCTGAGGTAGGGTCACAGGGAAAAGAGGGACAGCTGTGAAAGGGAAGGGATCAGAGAAGGTGAAGGAATTAGTGAAATTATATATAGTACATAACACATAGATACAGATAACAGGACAGCAAATCCCAGACAGAAGGAGGATAGGGGGTCAGGGGGAGGGGGTCAAAGGGAGTGTAATGGGGGTCATGTTGTTGGAGGTGAGGGTTTTATACTGAGTGGCACTCTTGAATCCATGTTAACACAATAAATTTAAAAATTTTTAAGTTCAAGATTTATAGCTAAATACTGGAAATATCATGCTCCCACTTATATACGGACTCTAAAAAATAAAGTAAACTGAGGAACAAAATAAAAACAAAGACAGGGTCACAGGAAACAGCTGGACAGCTGTCAGAGGAAAGGAGAAAGATGGGACGGCATCAAAGAAGGTGAAGGGATTAGTCAAAACACATATACACATAACACATACAGACAGACAACAGGGCAGCAATAGCCAGACAGAAAGGGATGTGGAGGTGGGTGAAGGTAGGGGGATGGAGGCAAAAGGAGGGAATGAGGGTGGAAAGAGATTTTTCATGGGGTCTGGGGGGCATGATGCAGTGTGTAGATAGTGTTATATTTAGAGGGACACTTGAAACTATGTCAACACAAAAAATTTAAAAATAAATTTAAAAAAATGAAAGACAGTGTAGACAAACTGTCAGTAAAAGATAGCTATTATGTAAAATAAAATAAAAATAATAAAAATAAAAGTTGCTGACACTGATAAAGAAGACAAACGAATGGTTCACAGTTTGGATGATTCAAAATTCTCCCTAAACTGATGCAGAGATTCAAAGTAACTCTAATCAAATCCCAGCAGGATATTTTTATACTGATTGACAAGGTGTTTTAAATATATATATAGAAAGGCAAATACATATAAAAAAGACCTATATATATTAATTAAAAGTCAATTAATTTTTGACATAGGTACATAGGCAATTCTATAGGGAAAAGTCTTTTCAACAAATAATACTTAAACAATTGAATATTCATATGCCAAAAAAAATCTGTCTCACACTTTACATCATCTAAAAAAATTAACTCAAACCAGGTCATAGACTTAACTGTAAAACCTAAAGTAGGTGAAAAATTCTGTGACATCAAAGATTTCTTAAACACCAAAAGCACAATCAATAAGGAAAAGTTGATAATTAGATTTTATACAAATGAAAAATATCTTCTCTGCAAAAGACAGTGTTAAAAGATTAAAAACTGTAGGAGCAGAAAACATTAATATGCTAAGAATCCTGTACTGTACTCTGGTTCAATCTACCTTGAAATTGAATGCAATAGTTTGGAACCCATATTACAAAATCATCTAAATAGCATCAAAAGAGTAAAACCTAAGTTTTTAAAATCAGTATCCTATGAATATGGCCATGTTACTTATGATGTACCTTACGATGATGTTATGGAAGTACTTAACAACATTACTGCATAGGAGGTGGGTCATTGACTTAAATTTTATATACAAACTTTGTAATAATCTTATTGAATGTCCTGCTCTCCTTGAGACACTGTGTTTCAATGTTCCTAAAGTCATAACAAGAGAAAGCAAGTTTTTTAATCTGAGTTTCTGTAAAGGAAGCTATGCTTATTTTATGCCATAAAAAAAAAGTGATGAGGGAATTTGACAAACTGCCTTTTGATATCAATGTAAATAATTTATCATTATGCAGCTTCTATAATACTTATTACTTTGCTATAGTCTGTGTAATATCTTAATAATTCACACTCTTTTATTACCTATATTTAAGTCTAATTTCTATTGTAATTCTATGTATGTGTTGCCATGTAACTTCCATTGTTGGTATTTTCTATTTTTTCTTTTATTTCCATGCTATATGGTTATATATTTTTTGTTCCATTATATATTTGTCCTTTATTCTTGAAATATTTTATTTATGAATACTGATACTGATGTAGTTTAGACATATTGTTTGAATCATATTTTTTGTATTTGAATAAAACCAGCTTATTTTTGTGATATTCTTGTCTTGTCCCAGCTATTGGCCTATCTTTTATAATTTTTCCTTTTTCTTTCAATTATAATTATTGCCTATTCCTTTATTCTATAACTTCCTCTGGTGATTATAGTAATATGTTACAAAGCTTTGCATTCTTCATTACATGCCTTTGTTTGGTTATTGATGCATACATTTTTCAATAAGTTTTTGTGCAATATCATGTAATCTTCAATAAAGGGTATTAATGTCCATAAATAACCATTATTATTATGTTAAAATAAAACATTTTAAACTTTTTTGCAGTAGCCCTTAAAGGAATGAAAAGGTAACAGAGTTTGACATATTTTTTCAATAAGAAACAAAAATCGGAATCTGTTATATCAGAATTTGCTTTGTATGTTACAAAACAGTCACAAGCACAACCACTCCAACATGAAGAAACACATCACTTATTGAAATAGAACCGTGATGGCAAACCTTTTTATAAAAACCGCCCACTTTTGCCTTGCTGGTCAACCTGGTCCCTCCCGCCCACTAGTGGGCATTCCAGCTTTCGTGGTGGGCGGTAGTGGAGTAACCAAATGGAGCCCCGATTGACCTGTTTCTAAAAAAAGTTAGAGTATTGTGAAAAATATAACTTCATGAAAGAGAAAAGTATTCATGTGTCAAAAGAATGGAAATGTTTTCAGATCAAGGTATAGAGAAAAATAAAGAGGTACAACAAGCTTCTCTAAGGAAAAAATAAAAGGACATTTTTCATCAAAAGCTCATAAGATTTGTAAAGATAACTTTAAAAAATGTGAGCAGAATTTAACAAAAGTAATAGATACAATGAATGAAAAATATTTAAGTACTACTTGCAGAGTACTTAATACAGTTTACAGCCTGACAAAAAGATGTGAACCATTTAGAGACACAGAAGATGAGAGAGAAGTACAAACTAAAAATGGATTAGATATAGGAATACAATTACATTCACATAAAACTGCTGTGAAAGTAGTTTATTTCATTGCTAATATTATTGAAATATTTCCTAATATTATTGAAAATAATCTGAAAATATGTTTGATTATTGACAAAGCTTCAACAATATCTTGCAAATCAGTTATTATACTTTTATTAAAAGTTGAGGATTCAGCCCTGGCCGGTTGGCTCAGTGGTAGAGCGTCGGCCTGGCGTGCAGGAGTCCCAGGTTCGATTCCCGGTCAGGGCACACAGGAGAAGCGCCCATCTGCTTCTCCACCCCTCCCCCTCTCTTTTCTCTCTGTCTCTCTCTTCCCCTCCCACAGCCAAGGCTCCATTGGAGCAAAGTTGGCCCGGGCGCTGAGGATGGCTCTATGGCCTCTGCCTCAGGCGCTAGAATGGCTCTGGTTGCAACAGAGCAACGCCCCAGAGGGGCAAAGCATCGCCCCCTGGTGGGTATGCTGGGTGGATCCCGGTCGGGTGCATGCGGGAGTCTGTCTGACTGCCACCCGTTTCCAACTTCAGAAAAATACAAAAAAAAAAAAAAAAAAGTTGAGGATTCAGTTACATCATCAACAATTTTTGTTGAACTAGTTGAATTGGAAAAACAATATGCAGAAACAATATGTTCTTCAGTTATGGAAAGTTTAAATAATGTTGGGCTTACTAAGAACTACCTAGAAAAAATTTAATATGATTTTGCTTAAATGGTGCCAGCGTTATGCTTGGGAGAAAATCTGGAGTAAGAGTTTCCAAACTTAATAATATGGCACTGTTTAAACCATCTCCTCCATCTTGTTTAGATGATTTGAAAAAGGAAATAAAGCAAGTAAATAATTTTAAAATATTTATTGATAAGATATATACTATTTTTTATCAATCCAATAAGAACCAAATTGAACTTACTAAAATATCTAAATAACTTGGAATTGAAATCATAAAGATTGGTAGAGTTTTGGGACAAAACTGGGCTGCCTGTAGTTTAAGGTCAACTCTAGCTGTGTGGTGTACTTATCCAGGGCTACATCACTATTTTTATTCAAGTAAAAATTACTTACGTATGAAAATATGTTTTATAACTGATTTTGCATTGATGATTGGTATTTTAAACAAAACTTCTTTTCTTTCAAATGTATTGCAAGCAAGAAATTTAGACAGAATTAAGGCTGAAAAACTCATGATGAGATCTATTTACAAAGCATTTACAAAAAATAACTTGATGAATTAATTACTTCAGAAACCTTCAAAAATATAAAATTTGTAGAACATTATCAATTTATTGGACTTCCTTGGTAAAGACTTTTCAAAAAACATCATAATGAATTTGAAAAAAAGACTAATGGATTGTGAACATATAAAAACAAGTTGAAGCCAATTTCAAGATAGGAATAAATTACAATTTATCAATTTTTTTGGAACCAGATTATTGAAATATTGAAGAAATACTAGTTCCATGGAAGCAGCTGAAGAACAACTGCTTGTATTTAATGACATTTTAATTGATCAATTGATATTAATGATTATCAAGATTTTATGAAAAATGTTTTTAAAAATTCCCAGAACTATGCAATTTCTGAAAGTGTTCAAAGAGCTAAAAATATTGTCAGACCAAATGCTGTAGGTTCAGCAGAAGGGGGAAGAGATTTTTAATATGTTCAGAGAAGATAAGTCACCTGTTTCTAATATATCAAACACAATGATTATTAGTCTAATCAGCCCACCTCTAAAGAAATGGGATTCTACTCCTCCAGTAAAAAGATGGTAAAGAATAAATCACACAGATGATGATGCTCGGATAAAAGCGAAGAAAATTGCAAGTGAGGACGTCAATCAAGCAATATGGAAATACCTTAAATAATAGTATTATTGGGTTTTGTCAGGTAATATTTAATATTTTTTCATTAATATTTTAAAACATAACATAATCTAGTTTTGTGCACCTCTTTTATTGTTCTTATTTAAGTATTAAATGTACAAAATAATAAACTCCCTTTCAGTATATTATTTTTTTATACTTAAAACGGTCATTAGGGCAGAGACCTGGTTGTTAAATTATTTGAATCCCACCACTGATCACAGGGATATTTCCAACCACTTCAGCCAGTCCAATCTTGATCAGTCCCCACTCTCTAGGTTGTCCCAGTTGCCCACAACCACCACCAGCTGTACTTTCCAACTTTGACCACAAGTGATGAGCAAGGGAGGATCAGGAGGAGGGAGTTATAGACATCAGGAGAGTCTCTCAGAACAGGATTCTCATTCAGAGCAGAGTCCCCGGTTCTCAGCGGCAAAGGGGTTCTTCTCTAATCCTGCCCCTCCTAGATTTTTTCCACATTCCTTCCTTTCCTGTGAGTAGTGCCTTTGTCTTCCTTCCCCCTCTTTTCCAGCCCAGATTTCTGAGAATTCAAAGAACCTCTGAGTCTCCCAGCCTAACATTTCAGTCACTTGGCGTTTCTTTATAGATGGCCTAGTCTCTGGGTCTGCTCCACATGCAGGTGGCTGTTGTCTACAGACATGGACCAGGGAAGGAGGAGCTATCAGGGTACTGTGGAAGAAGGAAAGGTTAGACATCGGTTAATACTCTGAGATATTAACCAGCCACAACCTTTGTTGTTATTCTTTTTGTTGTTATTGCAACTGATATTAAATTAACATTAGCATCTCCAAAACTCACACTTGCAACAACATATGTAGACTTAAATTTTTATTTTCCAGAGGAAAAAAAGGAATGAGGCAAGTTTAAATTACTTCTTTACTTTGGGAGAAATATCTTCAACTCAGCTCTATTTATTCAATGAGACATTTATTATCTTTAAAGCAATCATTACCCCATTAAATAAATTATTCTATAGCCCTGCAGTGACAAAATAATACAGCCCTTAAAAAAATGAGGCAGTTCTCTATTCGCTGCTATAAAGCAATCTTTAAGACATGTTAGATTTGGAAAAACAAATTATGAAATGCTTTAATCCCACTTGTGCATGTGTTTTTTAAATAGTGAAATTTAAAATTTTTAATATGATTTTGAATTATGCATAGATGCATATACATGAAAAATTTCTGGAAGCATACATACATTAGAAACTGCTGAGAAGCATTACCTCTAGTGAGTGAAACTATGAGTTACGAGTAAAATAATCACTTTTTACTGGATATACATTTTTATTGTTTGATTTTTTTTTACTAGGTGTCTATCATTTCATAATATGAAAATAAACAAAATTCAATTATTTACTCAACCACATGTGAAGGTCTGGGTTCCTTCAAAGCATAGTCAAGTTATGTCAATAAGAGATACAGATTTATAATTATAACAATAAATAAAAAATGTGCTTCAAGCATGGGAAATTGTTTCAAAATTCTGTCCTTAAACTGTCTCCTATCCTCCAGGGTCTCTGAGAATTACATATACACAGAAGGGAACATAAACACAGAAACCAGTGGCCATCAAGTAAATCCTTTATTGCTCTGAGTCTGTGGTCCTGCACGCTCAGCCATGGCAAACTACCTGGAGATTCCTTATGTCTAGGTTACATAAGCCTGTGTAACCCAGAATTAAAACAATAAAATGGTCTCTTTTGCCCGTTTCTGTCCCATGCCTTCCACCACATATGAGGTCCTCCCACTCCAAAGCAAGAAAGGTTGATACAGACCACATTAGAAAGAAAAAAAATCAAGACAACAGGGCATTTATTTACCCATTCCCAGAGTAGTAAAAGATGGTCTATCTATAAATCTGAGGCCAGATTACTTTGCGAAATAGGCTCTCAACTAGGTAGCCATCAGTGGGAGGCTCCCAAGAGAGTTTGACCTTAAGACAAAAAGCAAACCACACCCAGTATTATTGCCCTAGTTACCATCATTGAACCTGAGCAGGGGCCTCCTCTTTAAAGTGGGGTTAAGTGCACTGGCCTGAGCCATCTGTGGTCAAAGAATAAGAAAAATGATCTACTTCTGCTAGGAGTCAACTACAAGTTAAGTTGGAACAGAGTATGTCTTTAATCTCCAGCTGTTTGCCTGGAGACATCATCTGGTTAGTGAAGTCACTTTTAAAAATTTATTTTCAGATGGTCACCAATATATTTACCTTTATTAAATGTGTCATTTTCATTTCAGACAATTTGAATTAAATTTGGCTAGCGTTCTAGAGGATGACAGACTATTTCAGTCTGGTAAAGATATTAACATTGAGAAGCTGACTGACAAAAAGCATAAAATCAAATGGAACTCTGAGGACTACTTTAGTGAAATAGCAACAACATCATCATTAAGTGTTTTTCCACCCAAGATAATACTTCAATGCCCAACCTCTAATATTATCTCACAAAAAAAAAAAAAAAAAAAACACAAAAAAAACACCCTAAAATAGAGCCAGAGGACCAGATTGTGACAGATGTTTCAAATGTTAATTTGGCTAATATTTGAAATACTGGTGATAGGTATTTATTCATCATATCTTTAATATCTATCCATTCCACAATTTCAAACAGTGCCTAGAAAATAGTAGGCAAACAATAAGTATTCATGGAATGAATGAATGAAAACTCAAAAGTTAAAAAGTTTTAAAGCAAAAGAATATTTTTCTAATTCTTTGAAGCCTATTATTAACATTTTTATTCAATTATCTCAGTCTTTTATTGTATCTCTCCTAATTATATGTGGTTTTAATTATCTTCATAACTGAAAATATCTCTTGGTAAAAATAACAAATAATAATACATATGTGCTATATTGTTCTTTTAAATTTGCTAAGGAATTTAATGAATATGTTTAATAATTCAAAATTGAAAATGTATATAAAAAATATCAACCTGAATATTTTATGCAACCCAAACATCAATTATGTTTCACATGTCCATTTTCAGATGACAACTCAATTGGTTAAACATAGGCATCTTAGGTTATTAAAATCATAGGTTCTCAAGACTGGGGAATTAGGATTCAATCTGCATGACAGTAATGGCAATGCCTGTAGAATCAAAGACCTGATCCTTGGCCAGTGTCAGCTGTAGCAAAGATGGTTTAGTTGAGGGACAGAACAGTGAGGCCTGCTAAAGGCCACAGGCCCCTGCTCGTGGGTAACCCACCCAGAATATAATCAACACAATATACCAAAGGATTGTTTGGGATGCATGTAGTTAAAAATAATGGCAGAATGATAGACTGGGGCCAGATTATGAAGTGTGCCATATACCAGGCTAGATATATTCAATTGTATTCTGTTGCAAAGGGAAACCATCAAGAGATTTTAAGTAACTCGCTGACCTTATTTTGACCAGGAATCAGCAAACAAACTGCCCAAAGCTCAAACCTGGTCCACTGGCTATTTTTCTAAATAAAATGTTATTAGAGATAGCCATACCCATTCTCTATATATTCTCCATGGCTGCTTTTGAGCTACAATGGGAGAGTTGAGTAGTTGCAATAAATACCAAGATTGTATGACCGATAAAACCGAAACTATTTACTATCTGGCCCCTTATTAAAAAAACGTTAGCTGACCCTGGCCGGTTGGCTCAGTGGTAGAGTGTCAGCCTGACGTGCAGAAGTCCCGGATTCAATTCCGGCAGGAGCACACAGGAGAGGTGCCCATCTGCTTCTCCACCCCTCCCCCTCTCCTTCCTCTCTGTCTCTCTCTTCCCCTCCCGCAGCCGAGGCTCCATTGGAGCAAAAGATGGCCCAGGTGCTGGGGATGGCTCCTTGGCCTCTGCCCCAGGCGCTGGAGTGGCTCTGGTTGCAACAGAGCGACGCCCCGGAGGGGCAGAGCATCACCTCCTGGTGGGCAGAGCGTCGCCCCCTGGTGGGCGTGCCGGGTGGATCCCAGTCGGGAGCATGCGGGAGTCTGTTTGACTGTCTCTCCCCGTTTCCAGCTTCAGAAAAATACAAAAAATAAATAAATAAAATAATTAAAAAAAAAAACAAAACGTTAGCTGAACCCTACTATAGACTAGTATTTTAGAAAGAATCCTGGTGGCAGGTGAGAAAAGGTTAGACAGAGAGGGCAAGGAGACAACTTATAAAGTTTATCACTTCTGAATGCTTTAAGCATTTTTAGTGAATGAAAGGTGGGGCTAGAAAAAGACTTCTTTGAGAATGAAACCCACACTTTTACCAAACACAGCAAGTACCTTGCAAACTCCAAAGTTGAAAGAATTCTGAACCACTACTTACAAATTATCTTCCCAAACTCTATACTCCTTAGCTTACTAGAAGAATTAAAACTTTATCAAAATGCCTAACTTCCATATAATTTCATTAAAAATTTCCACATTTCTTTTGAGTACTTATAATCAGGCTTACTTCTTAAATTATTTAACCCTTATAAAGTGCAGAAGCCAGGAGCACAATCAGTTCCTATCCTTGAAGAATATGAAGTCTACTGAAATAAGTCATAAAAGTATATGCACAGGTTCCAAATAAAGTTATAACAGTGGCCTAAGAATTAAGGAAATTATGGTAATTTCTTTGTAGGAATATCAATATCAATTAACCAACCTAATCTCCTATTCAAATTGTGGATTAAAAACTATCTCCACCCATATGTCTCAACCTGATCTATGAGATATGGTTCCATTTCAAAAAACATGCAAAAGTCTATTTATCTCTAAAGAATCACAAAAAACACATTAGAAGTAAAAACTTCTGAAAAGTTCAAAAACTTAAAAAAAATTACTAGTTGTTTACAAAACTCAATTGGCCATGGAAGTTTTTTGTACCTTAATACCTGTTAACACTGTAGTATTTCCCATAATTAGAAGATAGTAATTACGTAATTCCAAGCAGAAGAATTTTAATTTAACAATTATCTATATGTGTATGTTGCCTATCTGGTGTTTGATACAGTGTAACAGCTTACTCATCTGAATTTTTTACTGTTTGAAGTTATCTAGGCCCAACTGTAATCCAATCACCTTCACAAAAAAAGCATGATTTGCCTGTGTTTAAAAAAACAAAAGGGCCCTGGCCGATTGGCTCAGTGGTAGAGAGTCGGCCTAGCGTGCGGAGGACCCGGGTTCGATTCCCGGCCAGGGCACACAGGGGAAGCGCCCATTTGCTTCTCCACCCCTCTGCCGCGCTTTCCCTCTCTGTCTCTCTCTTCCCCTCCCGCAGCCGAGGCTCCATTGGAGCAAAGATGGCCCGGGCGCTGGGGATGGCTCTGTGGCCTCTGCCCCAGGCGCTAGAGTGGCTCTGGTCGCAACATGGCGACGCCCAGGATGGGCAGAGCATCGCCCCCTGGTGGGCAGAGCATCGCCCCTGGTGGGCGTGCCGGGTGGATCCCGGTCGGGCGCATGCGGCAGTCTGTCTGACTGTCTCTCCCTGTTTCCAGCTTCAGAAAAATGAAAAAAAAAAAAAAAAAAAAAAAAAAAAAGGGCCCTGGCCGATTGGCTCAGTGGTAGAGCATCGGCCCAGCATGTGGAAGTCCCTGGTTCGATTCCTGGTCAGGGCAGACAGGAGAAGTGCCCATCTGCTTCTCCACCATTGGGCCTGAAAGATTCAGTGACTTGTGCAGAAAAATCCAGTTTTTGTTTGTGACAATCTCCCAGCTGAACACCAGTTCTCTACCCTCTCTCAAGAGCTACAGAAAATGAACATTTCTCAGGCCTCAGTGCATTCAAGGACAGGACTGTAGAGTTCACTCAGGAGGAGGGGCGCAGATGGACTCATTCAAAAATGCTGGAGAGTGACAGCCGCCTCCTCAGTGGGTGAGCAGACCTCACTGTGTGGCTCCCTAGAGATTACAAATTCTTTTCTTCTTTCTTAAACATTAATCCCTTCTGTTGAAGTCTATTCAACAAGAAATAAAATTCAGTACTCTTCAGTGTAAAAAAAAAGAGAGAGAGAAGAAATGAAAGCTTAGGGATATTACTTGACTTGGGTACACAGCTGGTCAGTAGAGGTGCAGGAATTTGGAATAGACACATCACTTTAGTCCCTTGGAATTACTTGGTAAAATACTACAAGTCCAACCCTGCCTGACAAAGAAGTGCAAAAGACCCAGAATGGCTTGTATATTTATTGGTTTGATTCTTACTTGTGTTCTGTTTGCCTGTGCTGTTCCAGGTATGCAAGGGATCTGAACTTCTGAACCTCTGATTTTTCACGCTTCACCTCTCAGACCTCCCCACCCCTGTCTGATGTTCTGGCTCCCTGACCTCCATCTTGTTCTTGGCCACATTCAATTACTGACTCCCAAACCACTGACTTAATTCAGACCCTGACATCTGTCTGCCTCTCCCGACCCCCTGCTGGCCCCACCCACGCCTGCTGTTGCCCACACAACTACATCACAGACACCCCCTGGGGAAGCTTGACATTTTTTACTGAAACCATCTCAATCATCCAGAATGTTTGCCAATCAAGCAATTGTTCCGCTGCCCGTGAACCATTCCAGGATTAAGCAACACATACGGTTTACTAATAGAGAAGGTTCACGTGCCAGGTCTAAACCATGTCAGCAGCAATTACTTTTAACACAACCTACTCAATCTGCTTAATTTTAGAGATGGGCGTTGCTTAATTTTTCGGTGGGGGTTTTTGGGGGGAGGGACGAAGAATTTTTGTGTGATTTTTCTCTCTGTATTTTTTTAATTCTCAACTGTCTTTAATTAATTAAATGTGCTTAACTGACCCAGGATACAGGATCCACCTGGCAAATCCTATCTGGGCAGGTGCTTCATTGCTCAGCAACTGAGCTATTTGAGTGCCTGAGGCAAGGTCATGGAGCCATCCTCAGTGCCCAGGCCAACTTGCTTCAACCATTCCAGCCATGACTGTGGAAGGAGGAAGGGGAGAGAGAAAAAGAAAGAAGGGAAGGAGAGGGGTGGAGAAGTAGATGGTCGCTTCTCCTGTGTGCCCTGACCAGGAATCGAACCCGGGAGTTCCACATGCCCCACCAACACTTTCCTGCCATGCTAACTGGCTAAGGCTACTTAAATTCCTTGAAGCAAAGTGAACTGGGCAGATCTTCTTGATGTCAATAATCTCTAGTGCTGTGGAGATCCTATGCTTTTGTGCCATTTGAATGTTCTTAACCCTAACATTGAAAGTCAAATCAAAACATACTCAAAGTTCTCAGCTCTGTCAGGACTATCCAATTCTGAGAAAAGGTCAATATTGAGCCCTATTCACCATGGTGAGTCGCCGGAGGGTACCAGCATGGCATAAGGACTAATTGTCTTAGTCCAGGTTAGTTTCCAATAACTGTATGCGGTGAATCCATAATCCAATGACCATTATTTAGACACATTCAGAATAATCTCTACAATTTAAAACATAAGATACTCTCACCAGAAGAGAAAACACATAATTAAACACATACTTTAAACATATATTAAACAAAGAGAAAAGACAAAAATATTTTAACAATAAACAGATTTGGTAGAGAGAAGAGTACATCACAAAAGAAACCATGATAAATATGCACTAAACCTGTTTGTCTAGAATTTTTTTTAGGTTTATGAACCAATCTGTCATGTTCCAATTGATTCTTTCATGCTATTGTCATTAGGGACCATTAGAACTTCTCCACGGTGTGTGTACTTATTGTTCCGTATACCACATGACTTACAGTGCAAGTCCGCCACACCAGAGGTATTCAGTTAAGTGCCAGCCATTTGTCAAGCTTTACTTTGGTCAGCCCCTGTCCCAAATGCCTTACATTATTTCCCCCAGGTTTTCCTCATTGCAACTCTTATGTATAAACACTTTTAAAACTAAGACACAGAGAAGTTAAGTAACTTGCCCACAATCACACAGTTAGTAAGAGGGAGAACAAAACAAAAAGGAGAGAAAGAAGAAAGAAAGAGAACTGGAAAAGACACGTAAGGAGGAAAGTACAAAACCCAGACAGGTCCATAATGAGCAGCAGAGTGCATGAGGTGGCCTTCTGGCTCTACACACGGTCTGTGGGTATGGACAGTGAGAGCTCATAGTTAGATGACAGAGAAGATCAGATATGATGCCATGAGATATGATAACTAAGGCATACGAATCAGGAAGGACAGATACCAAACTGATTGGAATATACAATTGTCTTGTATGGATTAGAATATGAGTACTTGTGGGCTGTTTTTGGTTGTCTGTGTTTTTCGGGTTATCTGTAATGTGTATGTAAGACTTTCAAGGACTTTTTTAAAAACATAATTAAAAAGAAGGACACTTCCTCACTCCCTTGTTATCACAGCCCAGGCCAATGTTAACATATATTTTCAATGATACATTTTCCATCTTCTCAGATAAATCAAAAGGGCCCAGTGTTTATACTTAGAGCTAAGGCAGATTTATCAAGCCAAATGCTTTAAAAACTTACCTAAACAACTAGGACTCATTTGTTCCCTCAGACTATGTGTTACATTTATTGGTTTGAAGTCTCCCCATGACCACAGTAAAAAAATCAGTAAATAGCCAAGAATACGCTTTCTAGTCTTAGTTTTGTATTTCAAGTCAGACTTCTGAGTGTTTTTAGTTAATTACAATCAGCAGTTTCCCATAAATCTTGAGAGCAAAGCTTAACTCCTAAGAGAGTGCCAGCTGTGGGGCATGACCATGAGTTGTATTTCATGTCCTTCATTACACAAAAATAAATTTGTTTATAAGAGAAGGGATTCAAACCATCAGAGACAACAAACAAATGCCCTGCATTGCTGGGTCTACCAGTTATCAATTCATAAATCATTTGAAAAACTTTGAAGATCCTCAGGCATCACAAATTTTCTTCAGTACTGCTTTGTTATTTGCACCAAAAATCACAGTCTTGAAGATGGAAAATGAAGAAATTGTTCTCTGGACTGTCTAAAACACATGCAACTGGATCCATGAGGCGAGACTGAGATAATAGGAGCCATGTTTTTGTGATGGTTTGAGAATTCCATCTCTCCTTTTTTGTTTACACATTGTATGACCCCATAGCACAGCACCATTGATTCAGAAGATATTAAATAACATGGAACCATGAAAACCAGCAGCTTTGTGTGAGAACAAAACCTTTAAAAACAAACTGTTAATGATAAAAATTATTGCTTATATCTCCAATCATCTAGAGTAGAATTTGTCATCAATTCTTCACTGAACCATTTTATATATTTTATAATTTGGCCTCTAATTATTATTCATTGGGAAATTCAAGCACTTTAAAATGAAGGTGAGAGTGTGTGGTTTAGAACCAGTAGAGATGTTTCAACGCATTTCAGGGTGAATGCTTTCAGAAACATTCCTAACGTGTGTCTCACTGGGTAAAGGCTGGCATCTGGAGTCCTCTCCAGTACTAGAAATAGCCCCCATTGGAGAAAAGAACGACCCATGTGTACACAAGCCTCTCCCCAGACAGAGGTCCATGGCATCTAGAGCAGAACCATAGTCGAATGGCAGATTTCTACCTACTAGTAATTGAACATTTTCCTCTCAGGAGAGAGAAAAACCCATTTGTCAACAGAAAACAAAAGGTTTTTATTCTCATTATTTATCCAATCATAATTTGAAGTTATCAATTCAGTGTACATTTTAAATTTTAATTTTTTAAATTACAGAATCCACTGGATCTACTCACCCTGCTAGGACAAAAAAAAAGTAAAAAAAGAGGAAGCCTTCAAGTTATATGTGCCTTTCTGGAAGATCATTCTTCCACTAAAAATGAAAATTTCACCTACTAATTGGTGCCTATCAAAAAGCAATTCTTTTAAATTCCCTGTGTTGTGGGTAAAATAGCCAACCTTTGCTGGTTGTCATATAACAGACTTGTTGCCATCGTCTTTTCCTAACCTCTGTATCCATCAAGATTATAGCCAGTCTATTTCTTCAAGGTCAGTTTAAATTTCTTGTTCTCCTACAGCCATATTGGGATGCTCCCTGGAGGTATAGATACTCCTAATACCAACCTCCATGTAATCTGGAACTTCACAGAGGTCTTCACTTTATATATATTTTCTCCCCAGATTTTAACTCCCTTCTTGCTTCATGTCATTGCCTTGATAACTCACTCAATCACTCTTTGCCACTATATGCAACCCCCTTAACCTGCTGCTCCAACCTCACAACAAAACTCTAACCCTGGGTAACCCAATTGGCTACTTTCACTGCACTTCTACATGGGCTACTTAGTACTTCCAGAGAATGACACCTTTTCCCATTATACTAAACTATTTAAAATTCCCTGTCATGATGCCAGGCCTCTATAATTTTCTATAGATTATTCCTCCTACCCAAGACCGTATCTCTTCCCCTATTCTTTGCTAATCCTACTCCTCAATCAAGATTTGTATGCTCTTAGAAGCAGTTCCTGGCTCTGTTCCACCCACTAACTTCCCCATTTAAGTGTTCTTCTAAACTTCAAATTATCCTATGCATGACTCTAACACATTGTTTATCTAACTCAACAGTAATTATTGGTTTATCCACCAATCTTCCCCATTAAACAGTGAATTTTTGAGAGAAAGAATCTTAGAGAAATAAATTTGAGCCTGATATGTTATCAGAATTACCAGAGGTGCTTTTAAAGTACACATTCCCAGACATTATCTAGGTTTCCAGCATTACAGTCTCTTGGGGTGAGATCCAAGATTCCATCTTTGTTAAAGTTTCCTTGGATGATTTTAATAATCAGTAAGATTTTATTATAGTTGCCGACAGTACATTCTATAGTACCTAGTACAAAATAGTTGCTCAAGAAACATTTTATAGCCGGACAAAAGGGAAAAGTAAATGGGGTGAGGAGGGAGATAGCTTTTAAAATGACACTCAATGATCCACACCCCGCCCCATGCACATCCTGTGTAATCTCTGCTGTGTCAGTTGGACATGGTGAGTTCCTTCCAATGACTAAAGTAAAACTAAAATAATGAGATGGCATTTCCGGGATAAAGATTTTTAATAAATCAATGATATACATTAAATAATGTGTCTTTAAAAAGAATCACACAAAGGCCCTGGCCTGTTGGCTCAGAGGTAGAGCATCGGCCTGGCATGCGGGGGACCCGGGTTCGATTCCCGGCCAGGGCACACAGGAGAAGCGCCAATTTGCTTCTCCACCACCCCCCCTCCTTCCTCTCTGTCTCTTTCTTCCCCTCCCGCAGCCAAGGCTCCATTGGAGCAAAGATGGCCCGGGCGCTGGGGATGGCTCCTTGGCCTCTGCCCCAGGCGCTAGAGTGACTCTGGTCGTGGCAGAGCGACGCCCCAGAGGGGCAGAGCGTCGCCCCCTGGTGGGCGTGCCAGGTGGATCCCGGTCGGGCGCATGCGGGAGTCTGTCTGACTGTCTCTCCCCGTTTCTAGCTTCAGAAAAATACAAAAAAAAAAAAAAAAAAGAATCACACAAAAAAACAAGATTATAGATATATCAGGTGATAATAATATGGCCAGAGGCTAACCTAACCTAAATACAGGAACCTAACTCTGTATTTCCCCCTAAAAGCAATACTTCAGTGTCTGCTAATTCTGCAACAAGTTTGTAGAACAAGACCATCACAAATAACATCAACAGTACAAGAAATTTTGCTTAAAAGCGTCAATTTATTTATTACAATCCACTTAAATAAGGAGATGGTCAGATCTGTCTTAGTGGGATATGGTATAAATGTGAGCATGGAAAAGTGAGTGTGAACTATTCTATAAGCTGATGTGAAGGGAAGACGAGACTGGACGGTAGCCAAATGGAGAACGACGGCCAAGGCAAATCTGTACAATGAGCATTTCTGTATGTTGCGAAAAGATGCATTTCATGTAGATGTTAAAAACAGAAGAAGAGACCTGTGGTGGCGCAGTGGATAAAGCGTCAACCTGGAAATGCTGAGGTCACCGGTTTGAAACCCTGGGCTTGCCTGGTCAAGACACATATGGGAGTTGATGCTTCCAGCTCCTCCTCCTTCTCTCTCTCTGTCTCTCCTCTCTAAAATGAATTAAAAAAAAAACAAAAAAACAGAAGAGTGGAGGTAATTAAGGCTCAAGTCCTAGACAATTTGGAAAAAAAGTAGGATGCACAGTTAGATGGTAAATTGTCTTTGAAATTAGGGATACTGATCTGGCCAGTTGGGTCAGCAATAGAGCCTAGGCCCGGTGTGTGTAAGTCCCAGGTTCAATTCCCGGTCAGGGCACACAGGAGAAGTGACCATCTGCTTTGCCACCCCTCCCTCCCCATCTTCTTTCTCTCTCATCACCTCCCACAGCCATGGCTCGAATGGTTCAAGCAAAGTTGGCCCCAGGTGCTGAGGATGGCTCTGTGGCCTCACCTCAGGCTCTAAAATAGCTCGGTGGCTATTGCTGAACACTGGAGCAGCAGCAGCGGCCCAGACCGGCAGACCATCACCCAGTAGGGGTCTTGCCAGGTGGATCCTGGTCAGGGTACATGTGGAAATCTGTCTCTGTCTCCCTGCCTCTCATTAATAATAATAAAAAAATTAGGGACACTGCTACCTTGGAAACAGAGGGGAATCAGATAAGGAGGAATGAGCGTAGATAATATTGTAAAGGGAGAGTAGGAACTTGAGAAGTTTATAGCTTTGACATTTAATTTTATTTAATATTACTTCCTGGGGGGGGAGAAAGAGTAGAGAAATATATCAGATAGGCAAATTCTTAATAATAAGAATTAATTGTGATTGATCAAATACAACATTTATTTCTTTTGACACTGATCCTCCTGCAAGGCTGGGTCCTTGCTTTTCCTATGAAACACAGTTTGAGTTCTAGTTAGTATTTCTTCTTTATAAAGTGCATCTCTTAGATCTCTAGCCTACGGATGTACTGGTTTAGTTGTTCTCTATGTATTCTTTAAGCCTTGTTGTGTTTTTGACAAATCTCTAAAGTCACATCTACCCAACCAAACTGTAGGAAGAGCAGAGCCCAGGAGCTTATTGTTAAAGCTTCCAGGTGGTCCCAATTGTTTGGATATTAATTTCTGTAGAAACACTCTTTAACATAGTATCATTTTCAATATACACATTAGCAATCACCCAAGAGTAAGAATTACTTCAAATTTATAAATTGATTTTTCAAATTATGCTTTGGTGTAAAGCCAGTAGCCACAGCCACCATCACAGCCACCTGGCCCATGCAGGTTCGCATTTGATTTGGACAGATGGCAATGAAACAATGGAGTCAAGAACTGGGGGGCCATTAGCTTTAATCTTAGCTCCCTCCCAGCAAGTGAGAAATACACACAGTGGGAAAACACTTCCCTTTCCATTCATGGCTCCCAAAGCCACTGACTTATCCGAGTTTCCTAGAATCAAAGGTTTCTATCTCATCAGCCTTATTCACCTCTATTTTCCATCTCCTTCTCTCTGCACAAACTGGTTTCTCCTTCAGCACTATGCCATCTTGGCTGCTTCTCCTCTGCAATGCTAATGAGAGAGAGAGAGCCCCCGGTCTGCCCCATTTTATAGTGTAGAAATCAAAACCTTTAAGCCAACATACAAATAAGGAAGTCTCTGATACAAAGTCACTTATCTGAGGCATAAATGAGATTCCTCATAAGAGTGCACCACCCCACATCATGCAACAGTCAGGGGTGTGGGGAAAAGCTTAGTTTTGAAACGATCTTAGTATTAAAAGGGCTTGAAAAAATGTTAGTATTAAAACAAAGCCTTAGGCTATAATGACTTTGCCGGCTTACAGGTTGTCTCCCACACCCAATGCAAACTATAAGTGAGAAAACATATATATCATATTTACAAACTTATTTGACCAACATTTGGTATCAGAATAAAGTGAATTAATAAATATTTATTCAACATCTATATATGCACAGCATTTTTAATAGCAACTACAATAGAAAATATGCATAGAATATCTTTAAATCACAGTTTTCAGAAAATTTATAAACCAGTTAAGGATATAAGACATACATACATAGAAAAGATAATCTAGCCTGACCAGGCAGTGGCACAGTGGATAGATCCTTGGACTGGGATGCGGAGGACTCAGATTCGAAACCCCAAGGTCGCCACCTTGACTGTGGACTCATCCAGCTTGAGCATGAGCTCACTACCTTGAGGTGGTATCACTGGCTTGAGTGTGGGATCAGAGACATGACCCCATGGTTGCTGGCTTGAGCCCAAAAGTCACTGGCTTGAAGCCCAAGATCTCTGGCTTGAGCCCAAGTCGCTGGCTCGAGCAAGGGTTCACTCACTCTGCTATATCCCCCACTTCCCCCATCAAAGCACATATGAGAAAGCAGTCTGTTGGTCAAGTAAGTTTGTAAATATGGTATATATGTTTTCTCACTTATAGTTTGCATTGGGTGTGGGAAACAGGCTGTAAGCAGTCAGAGTCATATAGCCTAAGGCTTAGTTTTAAGACTAAGCCTTTCCCACCCTTTTAATACTAAGATCTTTTCAAAACTAAGCTTTTCCCCACACCCTTGACTGTTGTATGATGTGAGGTGGTACACTCTCATGAGGAATCCCATTATGCCTCAGATAAATGACTTTGTATCAGAGACTTCCTTGTTTGTATACTGGATTAAAGGTTTTGATTTCTACACTATAAAATGGGGCAGAGGAGCCCATACAGGAGGAGAGCAGAGAAAGGCCACGTGGAGGAGAGGAGAAGCAGCCAAGATGGCAAAGTGCTGAAGGAGAAGCCAGTTTGTGTAGACAGAAGGAGATGGGGAACAGGTGAATAAGGCTGGCGAGGTATAAAACTTTGATTCTAGGAAACTCAGATAAATCAGTGGCTTTGGGAGCCCTGAATGGAAAGGAAAGTGCTTTCCCACTGTGTGTATGTCTTGCCCGCCAGGTGCAAGCTAGGATTAAAGCTAATGGCCCACCAGTTCTTGGCTCCATTGTTTCATTACTGTCTGTCCAAATCAAACCTGAACCTGCATGGGCCAGGTGGCTGTGATGGTGGCCGTGGCTACTGGCTTTACACAGTCAATGAACAACTGAGGTGGTACAATAAAGAATTAATGCTTCTCATCTCACTCTTCCTGTCTGTCTGTCCTTATCTGTCCCCCTGTCTGTCTCTCTCTCTGTCACCAAAAGAATAAAATAAAATAAAAAAGGATAATCTATGCTTCAAAGTGACATATGTACAATAAAAAAAAAGTGATGAATCTGACAATAATAGTTACAAGATTGCAGAGGAGAGGCTATAACTATGTACTGGAATAGTTGAGAAGGTAGTATTTGAATGGAGCTTTGAAAGATGTAAATAATTTTCAAAAGTAGAGATGGAAGGCCTGACCTGTGGTGGCACAGTGGATAAAGCGTCAACCTGGAATGCTGAGGTCGCCGGTTCGAAACCCTGGGCTTGCCTGGTCAGGGCACATGTGGGAGTTGATGCTTCCTGCTCTTCCCCCTTCTCTCTCACTTTCTTGTCTCTCTCTAAAAATAAATAAATAAAATCTTAAAAAAAAAAAGTAGAGATGAAAAACATGTGGTATTCAGATCAAAGGTAATGGCTTTAAAAATGCAAGGAATATAAACTATGTCAAGTTCTGGAGCCCATAACGAGACTGATTTGGCTTAAATACAGATTCCATTTAATTTGTACGGAGTGCTTGGAGCACCTTCAGTGGTGCAGTCCCCCCACCATGGTGAACAGGGCGGGGATGTCGGAGGAGGCTTCACCTCACGGGCCCCTCATAATCCACTGGCGAGAGGCAGACAATAAAAAAGGAAACAAAAATAACAATGTCAGATAGTGATAAGTCTGCAAAAAATATAAAATAAGAGAATAGAAAGTGGATAGAACTCTAGCTTAGGGAAGACCTCTCCGGAAAAATAACATTTGAGTCGAAATCTAAATGATCAGAAGGAACTAGCCATGTGGAACTCTGGGGAACCCACACCTCAGCCAGAAGTGACAGGACAGGAGGAGCAAAGGCCAGGGTGAGGGAACAGCGGCCTGTTAGGAACACGAACGAGGCAAATGTGATGGAGCACAGCGAGTGCTGGGGAGAACAGGCGCAGAAAGGGGGAGTCAAGTCACGCAGGACCCTGGGGCCGGAGCAGTACTTAATAGGCTTCAGAGGGTGTGACATAAGCTCATATATATGGGTGGTTGTTTTTTTTCTTTTTTTCATTTTTCTGCAGCTGGAAACAGGGAGAGACAGTCAGACAGACTCCCGCATGCGCCCGACCGGGATCCACCCGGCATGCCCACCAGGGGCTACGCTCTGCCCACCAGGGGGCGATGCTCTGCCCATCCTGGGCGTCGCCATGTTGCGACCAGAGCCACTCTAGCGCCTGAGGCAGAGGCCACAGAGCCATCCCCAGCGCCCGGGCCATCTTTGCTCCAATGGAGCCTCAGCTGCGGGAGGGGAAGAGAGAGACAGAGAGGAAGGCGCGGCGGAGGGGTGGAGAAGCAAATGGGCGCTTCTCCTGTGTGCCCTGGCCGGGAATCGGACCCGGGTCCTCCGCACGCTAGGCCGACGCTTCATATATATGTTTTAAACATTCCCTTTTATGTGCACAAGTTGAGATGTTAGGGGGAAAGCATAAAAACAGAAAAATATTTAGGAGTTATTAAAGACATCTAGCGCGAAGGAATGGATGAGAACTCAGAGAGATGAAAGCAGTGGGTGTGGTAGTCCTGTCCGTGTGTATTTAGCAGGTCACATGGACAGAACGCAGTGATGGCTGGTCTCTGATGGGGTCATGAGAGAAGTGTACGTCCAGGATGATTCCCAACCTTTTGACCTGCTGGTGGATGGTGAGGCCATATACTGATATGGGGAAGCCTGGGGGAGAAGCAGGTGAAGGAAATGGGAATCACAAGTCCTCGTTTTATACACATAACATGTGAGATGTTAATATCGAAGTTGAGATGTCAAGTAGCCTGCTGGATTTGAAAATTAAGTGTTACCTGGTAGGATTACAAATTAGTTAAGCAGTGTTACAAATGTGTAGGAAAGTTGATGCAGATTGTGCAACCCTTGAATAAATATTAAAACTATGGCCTTTAATTTTCAGGAACAAGAAGCCATTAAGTGTTTCTGTGTAGATAGTGACATAAGTGTTTCAGGAAGGTTATGAGACTGCAGAGTGTATGGTTAAAAGGTCCTAACAGAGTCTAGGGATGAGACAGCCCACCCATTAAGAGAGAACTGAGGCCATCCACATACAAGATGATTGAAAATACCTTTCACAGGAGCATAATTTAAACTGAGAACACTAGAAAAAAAAAAAGAAAAACATTTTTTCTATGACTTTTCAGAGACTATAAAATTCAGATGCTTTCTCACAATTTTTGTGGCTTACGTTACTGTTTTTTTATCAAGTGAACCACAAAGATGACAGTTTCTACATGTACAGCTGATTTTGCCATTACAGTGGTCAAAATCCCTATGAAACCAGCTAACTTTGTCAAACAACCATCACCTCCGATCTGTTTCACCTCATTTTTACAACTGACCTGACCAGGGTGGTATTTCCACATACACCAGCCTGACCTGAGCCACAGTGGACAGAGCCGTGAGCCCTCATCCAGCTGACGCAGTGGTTTTTCCAGGTAGTTAAATCTTGAGTACATAGCTAAAAATCTGTGTGTGTCCTTCCCTGAAGTCTACAAACTCTGAATTTCTTCATCTCTCCCTTCTACTCCCCCCCCTTTTTTTTTGTCCATCTTCAAACAGGGGCCTCTATTCTCTAAGTTTCTAAAGTGAGTAGAAAAAGAATGCCTTTCTGAGTAGATCAAAGAATCATGCCATTGGGAAAAAGAGATCAAAAATATTTTTCAATTATCTGCAAGTAGAAACAAGATCCAAGCTTGGTTATTTCCTAAACTTTCAAGCAGAAATATTTCATGATCTCTTGCAACTCAATTCCAGGGCTAATGTCATTAGGAAAGACTGAAGGAATTTAAAATCACACAATTGTCTCTTTTTTTTTTTTTTTTTTTTTTAGTTTTTACATATACAAACATTGTTTGCTGCCCATATAAATAAAATGTCAAAAAGATAGTAAAAAAAAAAAAAAATTAAGCTCTTTTTCCTTAGACTTGTACAGAATTTTGGGACAAAAATAGTTCTCATAAATTATGCATTAAATAGAATAATGAAAGCCATATTTACAGTGTGTACTTCTGCAAAAGTCCACTTAGCTCTCTGAATGGCACCTCTACCTCTATCGCTTGTCAAATTACCATATTAATTCCTCCTTAACAGTTTTTTGAGAATACTATATTTCTATGCTGAAAGTTATAGAGTATTATACAAATATTTAATATTACATCATGAAACAGTAAAGGAAAATAGTTCAGTAAGTATGAAATTTTCTATTTAGCTCCTCTAAGATAAACTACCGTTTCATAGAAAGGTAATAACACATCAATTCAAATTAATTAAAACAATTATAGTTAACATGACAAAAACCTATCATTCATGTATATGGTAAGCAGCCTCCAAAATGGCTCCCAAAGATGTTTATTTCCTGTTATTCACACCCCCCGTGTAGCCTTTTCCCTTATATGTGGGCTGGACCTAGTGACTCACTTTAACAACTAAAATGAGACAAAAGTAATGAGATGTCACTTCCAAGATTAGGTTACAAAAGGACTCTTTTCTGTCTCATTCACTCTCTTGCTCTCTCAAGTGCTCACTGGCAGAAGCCAGCTGCCATGTTGCAGGTTGCCTGTGGAGAACCCCACATGGAAAGGAACTGAGGGACATCTCTGGCCAACAGCCAACAAGGAACTCAATCTTGCCAATAGTCATGAGTGAACTTGGAAGTGGATCCTTCCACAGCCAACACCTTGATTGCAGCCAGGGAAAGACCTGGAGCTGCACCCAGATTCCTGATCCACCAAAGCTGAGACATAATAAAAGTTTGTTGTAAGCCATGAAGTTTTGGAGTTATTTGTTTGTTACACAGCTACAGGTAACTAATGCAACCCATAATTGGCTGTGTCCAAGGAATAAAACTGTGAGTGATTAAAAATATTTCAATGTTTATAATTGATATCTTATAGTTTATCAATTTCCAAATGATTTTGATTGAAAGTCCATGTTCCATAGAAGCACACAAGAAAACCGAGCTCCAAGGAATGGAAACAGACCCTAAATGGGCTATCCTGCTTTTTTGTTTTAAGTAAATAATAATAGGCATTTATTTAATTAAAAGGAGCTATAGCCCAAATGATACAGATTCAGGTAGTAATGGAAACTGAGTTCCCTGAGTTACCCTGCTTTTGTCCAAGGAAATTTATCCCATCAATTTATTTTATACATTGTAATTCACAAATCTATGCCTACTTTGTAAAATAGTGCCTATAGGGTCTTCTTTTACTTGGAATAGACTCTTCTGCAAAACTTTTGCCAAGACTTCTGCCAATCTAGTATATATCACCAGAAGTCAAGATTTTCCCAATAAACCTAGGCTGGTTACTTAATCCTCTCTTGATGAAATTGTATGCTTCTTTATGCTATTATATAGAAGCTCATAATAATGATGTTTTCCATTTGCCTTTACTGCTAGGAAATTTAGAGTTAAGTTTAGTATGAAAAAAATAATAAAACTTAAGTCTGGCCTGACCAAGTAGTGGTACAGTGGATAGAACATTGGACCAAGATGCAGAGAACTCAGGTTCAAAACTCTGAGGTCGCCAGCTTGAGCACAGGCTCATCTGGCTTAAGTGCAGGCTCATCTGGCTTGAGCGCAGGTTCACCAGATTGAGTGCTGGGTCACTGGCTTGAGCTTGGGATCATAGACATGACCCCATGGTTGCTGGCTTGACCCCAAAGGTCACTGGCTTGAAGACCAAGGTCACTAGCTTGAGCCCAAGGTCGCTGGCTTGAGCAAGGGGTCACTTGGTCTGCTGCAGCAATCAATGAACAACTAAGGTGCCGCAACGAAGAATTGATGCTTCTCATCTCTCTCCCTTCCTGTCTGTCTGTCCCTATCTGTCCCTCTCTCTCTCTCCTTTCTCTAAAATAAATAAATAAATCTTAAAAACAAACAAAAAATATTTATTTACTAATTTTAGTGAGAGAGAAAGGAAGAGGGGGGGAACATATGTGCCCTGTCTGGGAATCGAACCAACAACCTCCGTACTTCAGGACAATGCTCTGAAGGAGACCATTCTACTGGAGTATGACCTCATCCTAACTTAACTAATTACATCTGAAACTACCTTATTTCCTAATAGTCACATTCTGAGGTGCTGGGGTGACTTCAACATATGAAAGGGGAGCATAATTCTACTCATAACAAGGGTCACTAAGCATTTTTGCTAATAAGCAATCTTTGAGAGACCACTGTGCAATCTTTGTGAGACCACTGTGGCTACTTTAAGAGGGAGATACTGCAAGAAACATGCCTGGAAGAGAAGCCTGCCCTTGTAATCAAGACAAAAAGGAGAGATTTACCTACTCAGAAGATATCCTGATACCGCTTTGCAAGTCAGAGGGAAGCCCTGAAATAAAATTGAGTATTGAATGGGGCCCAGGGTAATGGCACAGAAAAGAAAAGTCAGCTGACTCATAGATTTTAAAGAATATTAGAACCACTTAATTTTTTAGATAAGGAAACTGAATTAATTAGTAGTAGATCTAGGACTGGGATTCAGATTGGCTGATA
Source organism: Saccopteryx leptura (assembly GCF_036850995.1). Classification (NCBI taxonomy): domain Eukaryota; kingdom Metazoa; phylum Chordata; class Mammalia; order Chiroptera; family Emballonuridae; genus Saccopteryx; species Saccopteryx leptura. The sequence continues at coordinate 350,882,588 of NC_089503.1, forward strand.
CCCTATCCTGCGTCCTTTTCTCTACACTACAAAGATTTAAAATTCAAAATGAGTCCAGGATACCCAGGCTCAATAAAAGTACTGAGAAATTACTTATCCTTGCATGTCTAGAACTCCAGGAAAATCCAACGTCCAAGACATTCAGTACTGTTTATTTCATTTGGCCTTAGCCAGCCACCGGTTTCGGAGGCTGACTCATAAGTTAACACTGCCCTCTAGCGGCCTCGTGCCCGTTGCTCGCTTGCCTGTCGGCCGATGCCCGGCTCTAGCTGAGCTCAACGCCGAGTATGGCAGTCACCAACAGGCCTTTCCTAAGTCTGGGTTTCTCCCAGCAGCACGTTCTGTACATAATTAAATACACACAGTTCCTAGACAAGAAGGCAAAAGCATGTTTTCTCAATATGGGCGATGGTTATCACTCACTTCACAGAAACTTTGCATAATTCATTTGAACTCATTTATCTGGTCTTAGTTCCTTAAGCGGACAGAAAATAAAAGCCAACGCCTAAATCCACAGGAAAATATCCATTTTAAGTATGCACAAAATTAAAAGGTCAAAGTGTTAAAACTTGGAAAGAAATGCTGTAGACACATCTCAGAGAAGAGAATCGACTAAAATGTGGCTGAGTGAAACTCTTCTAAATATGACGCTTCTCAGTTTCCTCACTGGAAATCCATTCAAAGCACCTAAGAAAGCAGTACTTTTAGCTATCGTTTCTCCCATTTAGTTCAAAGTCTTTTCAGCATATGGCAAAAGGAGAATTAAATTGGGAATCAGGAGTCCTGGATTCTACAACCATTTCTTCTGCTAAAAAGATGGGTGGCTTTGATCGGCATCTTTTACATCTTGGGTCTGAATTCCTTCAACTTAAAAACTAGGGGCTGGTTTAAATTACCTCGAAGGACACATACAGCTTGAACCCTCTAGAAGTCCCTAACATCATCAGTTCTGCTGGATACCAAGTCCTAAAGTCTAGCAAATCCCATGGTCTAGAACATTCCTACCTGCACACCATTACAAATGGGGCTGCAGGGCAATGGGCCAAAAACCTAAAGCAATCATAAATCATGATGCCTAAATAATTATTTCAAATATCAAAAACATTTCTTTAAAAAATGTATACCATTTGGAATAAGAAGTTTCACCAGGAATTTGCAAGCACTCAAAAATATCTTGTGATGTTGCCCCATTCCTCTGGGCCTGACAAGCTGTTAAGCATCAGCAACTTCTTCAATGTGGCAAACTTGCCGCACTCACACAGAGCAGCTGTGACCACTAATGGGAACCTAAAGTTCCTGCTGGTCAAACTCATAAATACACACCCCCACCCTGGCCAAAATCTGAGTTCATAAAGCAGAGTCAAATACCTTTATTTCCACTCAACTATTCCCAAATTGTTTCTAAATTATTAAATTACTAACTGCTTCCCACAGTAGCATCTGTAAGCTACAAAATTATAGGCAGTAAATCTAATGTGCAATTCATCTTTGGGGTTATTTTTGGACAAATGAACTAAAGCCACTCAGGAATGAATCCATGTGCTACAAACAAGCAATTAATTCAATTCCCCACTAGCTCTGGCAGGGCAATTTGCTATGTACTTATTACCTATTAAAGGCAAGAAAAATCTGTAAGCGTTTCTGCTGTTGTGGTCAACTCCAGTTCTAAAATGTTTTCCTTCTAGAATGCTTATATTCTCAGATTTCCTGGAGAAATATATGCCAAACGAATAGAACCCTTTAGAGACTACAATCCACAACCCAAAAATGTCAGTAACAGGAGAGCTCATTTTTCTGTTTGACAAACAACAGTTCCTTATGGTTCACCTGGCAGAAAATCTAAGGTTTCACTGCTCATCCATAGGAAAAACTGAGCTGAAGGAGGAGGCTAGGAGCCTGAGTTACGAGTTAAGTGTGAGCTTGTTCTAGGAACAAATCTTTATAAGTGCTGTACTTGAAAAATGCATTTGGATGAAATGTCTTTAAAATTATGGTGTCCCATTAATTTGTTTTTAAATGAGGAAACCAAAGCACAGAAAGGGGTTTGTCTCACTCATATTCACACAGCCTGTCAGTGACAGGACTATAAATGAGGTCTCCTGTCTCTTAATCCAATATACTTCCCACCACAAGACATTTCATCAAAGCAGTTGACACCAAAATAAAGTTCTGGGGAAGGTAGGCATCCTAGGGGCCATGGCTATTTGTCTCACCTGACAACTAATTTATTTGAAACTGACTTGAAGTGTTTTCTAATAACTGATATGTCAGAATATCTTATTGCTTTAAAAAAAAACAACACTGCATTTCATGAAACCTAGAAACAAACAAACAAAATATAAATATTATAACAGATAGATTTGGATCTGATGCATCCAGAATACTCTGGGAGGAAAAGGACAGAATCCTAGAATGAAGTGGCATGCAGCCAGCCTAAGAAGCCCCAGGAAGCCCAGACTTATGTGTCAGAGATGACATGCTGCCAGGCACACTCTTAGAACACGTCGGGAGTTTGAAGGGCACCATGTGAAAATCAGTCATCCAAATGCATTTTTCATGTACAGCACTTATAAAGATTTGTTCCTAGAACAAGCTCACTTTTTTTTTTTAAAGTCTCATATGTGATGCCAAGACATGGGAGAAAAAAAAATAGATGGCAGCAATAGATTTTGGAATGGACCTCGCATATTCAGGTCAACAGACTAGGATCCCAGATGATTCCTCACACGAATCCTAGTGTGAGTGGTTAGATGAAGAAAAGCTTGGTTCCCAGATGAAATAACAGTTGTAGAAGCCAGTTTGATTCTATATCCCAGATGGGATGTGACGGACACTATAAGCAACAAGCGGAAAAAGTGTTTGTTTTCCCTTCTCCTGCCACATCACTGCGGCCATGGCAGGACATCCATTGCACATTCCTAGTCACCTCCTGCTGCCTCTGAGGAGTTTCTGTCTTGCATCAACTGCTGGACTAAGGCAAAACTTTAAGCTAATTGCTATGTGAAATATACATCAGTTGTCCCTAATGAAAAGTTCTTGGCGGAGTGCAGCAATATTGAGCCTGTCGCTAGATTAATTATAATCTATAATAATTATATCATCATGGAAAATATAATTTTTCACATGATTATGGAATCATACAGAATGATTGTGGAAAATCAGCATGTTATGAATATTGACAAGTCAAAAGTAAATATTAGATTGAAGCCCTCACATAGGAATCTTTCTGTTCTTGTTATTGTTTTAAGAGAGAAGCTTCCCTGAGTAACCTAGGTGCCTTGTTCTAAGGAAAAAACAATGGTAATACCAAAGGAGCATTTTATCTCTTGGCTGTACATTCCAGAAATCCTGAGAAGTGACTTCTAGTGAACTTTTTTTATCTCCACTCTGGAACACAGAGCACCTGTGAGGCAGACCCAGCCACAAATGAAAGGCATAGAAATGAAAAACAAATATGGATAGAATTAGTACTCACAACTTGCAACATATGTTGAGTAAAGGCTTTCTCTGTGGCCAGAGCCAATTCTACACTCCATTCTAAGGAGTGTCCAAACCCTGTCCACCTGTAGTTTTTTGCTTACATTTGGGGGGGAATTCTTTTTCTTTTCTTTCTTTTTCTTTTTCCTGGCTGCAACTCAACAAGTGTAGAGGAAATTTAATTGATTCACTGGTTCAGAGACTGCAGTCTGCCTTCCTCAACTTTACTCCATTCCTGCCAAATCTATAAGCAGTGAGAAAATGTTTAGTAGGCACACAGAAACAAAGGTAAACTGTCAGTAGTTGCTATTTAATGTTCTACCTGTCACCAAAGCACTTGATAGTTGAATACAATCAAGTTTCTATAGATTATTCTACAATGAAAATGATTCTCCTGAAACAATAGTTCTCACACTTGAAAGTGTTTCAGACCCCCCTGAGGGCTTGCTGAAACATAGACTTCTGGGTCTCACCTCCAGAATTCTGACTCAGGTCTGGGGTGGAGCTCCAGAATTTGCATTTCTAGCAAGTTCCCACGTGAGGCCCATGCTGCTGGTCCAACGACCACACTTGGAGATCTACTATTCTAGAATATCGTATCAAACTCTTCAAGTTATATAAACAAATTTGAAGAAGGGGTTTAAGTCTAATATTGGATCATGTTCAACAATTAGTTTCCATCTTTTGGTGCAGATTATGATTATGGCCACAATAAGGACTACTGTATTTTTAAATGCAGGGCTTCTCTCCCGTATAGTGCATGTGTATATGCACATAAGTATGCATGCGAAGGGTCTCACTCAGTGAACTAGCATCCCCGGCGTCAGAGAAGCACAGAACTAAAACCTGGAACCGGGGGTGTTCGGCTCATCCAACGGTGCCCCGAGGTGTCCTTTGCCAGCAGTCTCCGCCTCTGCTGTGGACTTCATCTCAGCTCAGGAACCCAGTCTAAGGGGAGGATCCTCAGCAAGGCAAGTTGAAGAAGGAAATATAGTCAACTTAAGGAAGTTGATATTTGCCTTAGATGAGTAAGATATCCAAAGTAAATATTTTCCAGATGCTAAAAAAAAAAAAAAAAAAAAAAAAAAAAAAGATAAAACTCAGCAGCTTCCCTGTGAACAAATAAGGAACTTGGAAGGAAAGGATTCGGGGACAAGCAAGCACACAGCGGCCTATTTAGAGCCAGACAGACATTGATCATTATCTTAGGGTAAGGGGATGAGCGGATGTAAAGTACAGTCCGGTTTCCTGCTGCTTTAAGTGAAACACAGAACTTATTTTGAACACTGGCTTATTTTTATGATATTTATAATTTTTGTGGTTATTGCTAGTCCCTTCCCAGCTTTCCTTTTCTTTGGAATTTTGTTGATCTCTGTATTATTTATTAGAAAATAGTTCTAGTCTCTTTCAGCTGATTATAATAGAAGCAGAGAATTCTTTTTCAGATTTAGGACAAAGAAAGAAACTGAACTCTAAGGATCAAGAAGGGTAATGAAAATCAAAGTAATAGAGGCCGCAAGGAAAAGCAGGAACTCAACAGGACTGGTGTAGAGCACCGAGGTCTCACTCCTGGGTATCTCTCCAGAGAGATTTTGTGCTCAATACTTGGGGGTTTTGTATTTTTATACAAGCAATACATTTAGTTAGACAATAATAGGTTCTCTTTAGGTTTCCTTGTTCCAGATCAGGGTTTTCCAGGTTGCATTTTATTGCCTCAAAGTCTCAATGTGAGGAAAACGTGGTCAGTAAATATTTGCTTAACAACTACTTGTTCTAAACACTGTATATATCAGAGAAGGAGGCATACAATTCCCCTGCTCTCAAAGAGCTTACAGTCTAGTGGGGCGGGTAGCTCAGTGAACAAATTATTGTGACAGCCTGTTAAATGTTATAATGAGAGAATAACAAGAGGGCTCAAAAATAAACACATGGAATATTAGGTAATTTTATAGAACAAGTGCAATACAGGCCAACCCCTGAAGGATAAGTTGGAGAAACAGGAACTAGCCAGCCAAAAGGGTAAGACAGGAAGAAGAGAGCACCCAGCATTAATTGATACCACAATAAATAAAGGGAACTGAAAAGAACTTAATATAACCAAAGTACAAAACAAGTGAGGTCTTATAAGTAGACTGACCTGCAAATTATCAACTAAGCCAGGACACTTCGGAAATGGAATGGAGTTGCTATTAATAAACACACTAGAACAATAATGGCTTAAACCAAGATGTATAATCACTCTGATTATGGTCCACATTAGAAAGGTTGGACTTTATTGTAAAGGCATATCCTTTGAAGAATGATAAACAAGGACATGGTATGAAAATATTGCTATTTTAGAAAGATAATTCTGGCATCTGAGTAGAGAGTAAGTTGAAGGTGCTGTAATGGAAGAAGACAGAGCAGTTAGAAAACTGTTCCAATATTTCAGCAAAAGATGATAGTTATCTGAACTAAAGAAGTACCTTTGGAGTGAAGAATAGTAGATGAATTCTAGGGAGTCACCAACGCTGACGGGGAGTCTGTCTGAGAGCCATAGAAATTGCTAATTGGACCAGGGAGAGAGCTATCTTGAGATACTTTGACTTACATTTTTTTAATCTGGCTGGCCATTCATGGTCATTAAGGAATTTTGATCCAGCTTCTGTTTTAAATGAGTGAGAATCAATCATGTTACATATAGAAAACAGATATAACTATATTGCTAACTCCTGAACTCTTTCCGAAGTTCAATTGATAACAAAATAAAATAATATATATATAGAATATAGATTGGGACAACTAGGTGTCTTAATTATCAAACACTAGTTTTTATTTCATTTAAATTTACCCTGGTCAATCTTGGTTAAAATCATTTACTCATCTTGGGTTAAGAATAAATTTATTTGATACAATAAAAGAATTCATGAAATAAAAAAATTATAAAGTTGGACTTCATCAAAATTAAGAACTTCTACTCTTTAAAACATATTATTAAGCCTGATCAGATGGTGACGCCACAGATAGAGCATCAACCTGGGTTGCTGAGGACCCAGATTCGAAACCCTAAGGTCACTGGCTTGAACACGGGCTCATCCACCTTGTGTGCAGGGTCACAATCTTGAGCCCAGGGTAACCAGCTTAAGCATGGCTTAAGCATAGTATCATCAACATGATTTCATGTCTCGGGCTAGAGCCCAAAAGTGGCTGGCTTAAAGCCTAAGGTAACTGGCTTGAGCCCAAGGTCACTGGCTTGAGCAAAGGGTCACTGGCTCGGCTAAAGCCTCCTAGTCAAGGCACATATGAGAAAGCAACCAATGAACAACTAAGGGGCTATAACTATAAGTGGATGCTTCTCTTCTCTCTCCCTTCCTGTCTGTCTGTCCCCATCTGTCCCTCTCTTGCTTAAAATAAAATAAAATACATGGGTAAGCAAATGACAAGAAAGCCACAAACTGGAAGAAATGTTTTCACATGACATATCTGATTAAAAATTTATGTTCCAAATACACATTTTTAAAAATTCAATAGTAAAAAAACAAACAATCCAATAAAAAATAGATAAAATATTTGAACACAAACCACCAAAAACGACAAAGGAGGATATGAAAAGATGTTCAACGTCATTAGTTGTTATGTAAATAGAAATTAAAATCACTACACATTTATTACAATAGCTAAAATTTAAAAAACAAAAAGGCAACCTACCAAACCAAGTGCTGGCAAAAAAGTCAGCTAGAGTTCTTACACACTGCAAATGGAAATGTAAACTGGTCCAACTACTTTGAAAAACAGCTTGGCAGTTGTTATTGTTTTTAGTTTAATTTTTTTATTCAGTTTATTTAAACTAACGAAGAGAATTCATTCATTTACCTCACCCTTAACCCCGCACCTCTGGTAGCCACCAATTTGTTCTCTGTATCTTTGAGTTTGGTTTTATATATATGCATATAGATAGATATACATATGACTATTCTATAATATATATTAATATATATAATAGTTCACATATAAGAGAGATCATACAGTATTGGTCTTTCTGTGTCTGACTTATTTCACTTAGCATAATGCCCTCAAGATCTATCCATGTTGTCACAAATGGCAAGATTCATTCTTTTTTATGGTTGAATAATATTCCATTGTATATATAAACTATAGTCTCTTTACTCATTAATCTAACAATGATAACTTAGCTTCATTTTCTATCTGAGCCATTGTAAATAATGCTGCGGTGAAATGGTGGTACAGATATCTTTTAATGTTTTTATTTCCTTCAGATAAGTATTCAGAAGTGGAGTTGCTGGATTTTATATTATAGTTCTATCTTTAATTTTTTGAAGAACTCCACACTGCTTTTCATAATGGCTGCACCAATTTATATTCCCACCAGTGGTGACAGTTTTTTAACAGTTAACCATAAAATTTCCATACTATCTGGCTATTCCACCCCCAGGTATTTACCCAAGAGAAACAAAAGCATCTTTACATAAAGGATGTATACACGAATGCTTGTGGCAGCTTTATTTGTAATAACTAAAAGCTATAAACAATGTAAAAGGCCATTAATATGGTGAATAAAGAAATTGTAAAATATCTGTACAATGGACAACTACTCAAAAAAAAAAAAAAAAAGGGGGGGCCCTGGCCGGTTGGCTCAGTGGTAGAGCGTCGGCCTGGTGTGCGGGGGACCCAGGTTCGATTCCCGGCCAGGGCACATGGGAGAAGCGCCCATTTGCTTCTCCACCCCCCCTCCTTCCTCTCTGTCTCTCTCTTCCCCTCCCACAGCCAAGGCTCCATTGGAGCAAAGTTGGCCCGGGCGCTGGGGGTGGCTCCTTGGCCTCTGCCCCAGGCGCTAGAGTGGCTCTGGTCACAACAGAGCGACGCCCCGGAGGGGCAGAGCATCGCCCCCTGGTGGGCAGAGCGTCGCCCCTGGTGGGCGTGCTGGGTGGATCCCAGTGGGGCGCATGCGGGAGTCTGTCTGACTGTCTCTCCCCGTTTCCAGCTTCAGAAAAATACAAAAAAAAAAAAAAAAAAAAAAAAAAAGAAGGCATGCAACAGCATGGAGAAATCTCCAAGAAAACAGACTAATAATAATAACAATCGTCATCATCATCTATAGTGTTAGAAACAGATTAGTGATCACCTGGGAACATGAAGGGGGGAAAAGAGAGAGGATTACTTTTAAGAGCGATGAATGTATTTATTACCTTGATTGTGGTGATAATCTCACAGGAGTATACATATGTCAAATTTATCAGATTGCACACAGTCATCCCTTGCCTTATTGCGGTACATTTTTTGCAGTCTCATTGTAACGCAGATTTTTAAAATTTATATATCTAATTTTGTATCGCAGATTTTTCGCTGTATCATGGGATTTTGCAGTATATAGGTATTTTTATATATTTATTATTTTAATTATTTTTGTGGTAAAATAAGCAGTTTCTAGCCTAAAAAATTAAAAACAATATAAAAAATATTAATTAAAACATATTAAAAGAATATTACGTCAAAATAAAATACGTAGCATAGAATTTCATATGTTGTTAAAATTACGTAGTTTTAAGAGTGTGGAAAGTGTTTAAGAGCGCAGGAAGTGTTTATAAGAGTGGGAAAGGTTAATAACAGTGTGGGAAAGGTTTATAAGAGTGTGGGGAGGGTTTAAAAAGCCTTAAAATATATATAAATAATAATATAAATATAAGGTTGCTACTGCGCGGATTTTCGCCTCTCACAGGATGTTCTGGAGCCTAACCCCACGATAGACCAGGGACCACTGTACTTTAACCATGCGCAGTTTTTGTATGAAAATTCTACCTTGATAAAGCCATTAAAAATAAAAAGAAGAAAAAAATCAGTCACCCACAGTGCTACAACTTTCTGATGAACTAATAAGAAGAGTCAGAAAGTGTTTTGTGAGATCATCACCTACACTGGAATTAATCATCTCAATTTCTCTACCCCAAATATGAGCACAAAGTACAGGAATAAGCCAGATCAAAAATGTATTATTAGGTAGGGTGATCATACATCTCAGTTTGCCAAGGACAATTCCAAGTTACACCTATTGTCTGGCATAATTATTAATTAAATGTTCTTTCATTCTCAAAAGTGTCCTGATTTTCAAACAACCAATTATGAAGTCACTATACCCTTAGGCAACCTAGGAAGTCTTCTGACATAGTTAAGGCAGAAAACCAAACTGAAAAATCACCCTAGTAACTATTTTTCAAAAGAATGTCAAATCAGGCTTCAGAGCACCCAGGAAGAATTGTTAACCAAAATATAGTTCAGTTTCCAAAATACAAACAAAATAAAGCAAGCAAGACAAAACAGGACTTTAAATGAAAAATCAAAATATGAACACAAAGGTTACCATTCATTTCAAAGACCAATAGCCCTTTCATTCATTTCGTGCCCGTAAATTGTCAGGGATTGCACTGAATACTGGGAATACACAGTTTGAATGAGTAGCATGAGTAAATAGGATGGCTATAAAGCAGACAATCTTTAATATACATGCAGAGACTGGGCCAGCTAGTTCTAATGGTGAGATTATTTCTAATGATGTCCAAAAGTCTAGGACAAGGGTAGAAATCTGTTGCAAGAATTTTAAGCCTTCCATTTCTTTCAAAGAACTGTTTTGATTGCAATACTGGGCCTTGACTCATTTTTTCCTCAATTAATGTTTGGCAATATTAGTCATTAAGTAAATATTTATTGAAAAACAAATTAGTTCATTAATTTTCTCCCAATTACTCCTTAGGCTAAATTAACTTTTTTTTTTTTTTTTTTTTTTTTTTTTTTTTTGCCAAAAGCAAGCATTAGTTGCTGACAGGACAAAGCCTCTTCATTAGGTTTATATACAAATACAGGAATGGTTGTAATCACTTGTTTGTTTTTATTCTACTAGGTATTACATCATAGTTTGAGGAAAATTAATTGTACATCGAAAAGATGAATGTAGAATGCACAAAATATAATGAAATAGTGTATGTTAATTTAACCAGTGAGGAAGCAGGGAGGCCAAATCAATGAGTTCATGCCAGCATTTCTTTATATCCATCAAATATCTTTAACAGCTGAGGATGGTAAGATATAGGAGCTACTGGGGCCCTTCAATCTTCCCTTATTGCTCAACACTACACCAGGAACAGGAAGGAACCTTGGATCGGATTACAGAGGTGTGCAATGCATGTGTTGTTCATTTCTGCCCTTGTAATATTCAAAATATCTCTAAAGAGAATTTAATACTTATGCCAAATTTTTGTAACTCTGAAATTTCAAAAGGTTTATTTACCTAGCTATTATTAGAGACTTTCGTTTTTAACTAGCTAAACCAGATGTGGTTGCTCATGTTGATGACCACAAATACTAATCTTATAATCACTCCATTTACAATAATATCTGTTTAGTATATTTTTAAATATAACACATATAAATTCTAAGGAATACATCTGAATGCCATAAATTAATTGGTGAATTAGTTAATTTACCTGACGTCTCATTTATAGTGCTGGGGAATTCTGTGATTCTAAAGAAACTATGAGAGTCAATACGTTTGAATTGGTTTCATTCGTTTCTCTTAATTTAGAGGTCCAAGTAGAGCTTTTCAATTCTTTTGTGACTCTTATTAGCATCGCTAGATTAACTACATATGAAAAAAGAAAAAAATATGCATAAGTAGGGTGCAGGGAGCCTGGTCTGGCCAATCAAAGTGCACAAACACCAGCACAGTACACCTTTCTGACGACTTCAGGAGGCGAGCACACCGGTGGAATGGAGAATTCTCCAACAGGGTTTATAATCATTTCAAACATTCACAAGACACATTCAGTGGAAGTGCTGACAAACTTGAGGGAATGTTCCCCAAGCTCTCTCAAAGAGTCCTTAGGCACTTGTGGACAAAACTGTATTTCAGTCTATTGTTTTAAAAAATAATTCTTAAATTTTGAACTGCAGAATTTCTGTAAATAAAAACTCAAGTAATTTCTTTATTTCCCTGAACAATGCATTTCTATTCATTATAATTTATTTTCATGGTAGATTAGGACACAATTTATGATTTTTAAAAACTTGAGAATGAAAGATCAGTCTAGAGTTCCATGTGGTAGTGAAAAAAATATCTGGCTAGTTTATTTCATGGAATGTTTTGCAATCGCTTTTAAAATCTCTGGAAAGCAGAAGCTGAAGAATTTATAGAAATTAAGGAGTTATTAGCAAGGCTTGGTGACTGAGACAGCTTAGTGGAAATATACTAATCCCCCAAAATAATCATAATTCAGGTTCTCCCTCTTTTTTCTCCAGCAATTGACTGCCATCTAGTGGATGAAATGCTATCTAGTCACTAATTGCTCTCTTTATAACCTGCGGTACTCATTGAATAATGTAATAAAGTTTTCTAAATAAGAACAGGGGCAGGAGCTTACCTGACTACACACACCTGGAAATGAACCAACTCTGGTCAAGACTTAAAATAACCATAGTGGAGTCCTTTCTTACCAAAACTTTCAAAAACCAGATCATTTTCACGCTTGACTAATCAAAAACCAATTCCCATTAAGTTCAAGCAATATCAAAGGAAGTTAAAAAAAGAACTGCTATTTTTCATACTCTTTGCAGGTCATTTTTGTGCTTATTCAATGAAATAATTTATTTTGTGTCATTAGACTATAATTTTAACATTTATGCCAAAAATAATATAGTCAATAATTACGTATCGAGCACCTCCAGTCGTAGATGCTGTGACAAATACAAAAAGTGTAAGAGATATATGCCCAACTTTTAGACTTACAACGTAGTCGGAAGAAAATTATCCAACTGGTAACCACGCTAACTTATGTGTCCAAAGGAAGGAGCAATCAATGAGGACTTAAAAGAACTCAGGAAAATTTAATAATGACACTTTAGGTGTACTTTAAATATAATTTTGGGAAAAACAATCAAATCCCTGGGTCTAGAGAAAGTGAAGATACTTTTTTATGAGAATGGAGAATTAATATCTTAATATGAAAGGGAGTAATATCGGGATCTGTAATGAAATAGACCCGTGAGAGTGACCATACCACGTGAGTATGGGCTGTACTGCACACTGATCAAAATTACCTGAGCAAAATTTGAAACCTCATGAAGAACTTTATGAAAGAGTTAAATTATATTGCAACTGCCATCTGAATGAGTCATTAGATCCTCCTTATTGGCCCAAAGGTGAGCAACTACTGGCTAATTGTAAATGAAACCAAACGCCAGTAATTAAACTATAAATATACTCTTGTTAAGCCTACCTATTAACCAAAGAGAATCTCCTGATTACCAGACCCTTAAAATGTCTGGAAAAGAAAGTATGGGTTTATAGAGCCAGGTGTATTGGAGCACACCCCAATCACCCCTCCAGGTGTTCTCTCTGCCGAAGCGCGGGGCCATTCAGCCCTCTGGGGACTGAGGCTGCCCTGGAGAGAGCCAAGGTGAGCCTCTCACCCTAATAATCAAGGCCAACAGCCATTCTCCTTCATTCTCCACAAAAAGACTTTTATTTCTTTAAACAACTATTAATCTCATTTTAACATGAATTTTAATGGCCTCGTGTATGTTTAGGTTTCTTCATCTTTTTTTTTTTTCTTTCTGAAGCTGGAAACGGGGAGAGACAGACTCCCGCATGCGCCCGACCGGGATCCACCCGGCACGCCCACCAGGGGCGACGCTCTGCCCACCAGGGGGCGATGCTCTGCCCCTCCGGGGCGTCGCTCTGCCACGACCAGAGCCACTCTAGCGCCTGGGGCAAAGGCCAAGGAGCCATCCCCAGCTCCCGGGCTATCTTTGCTCCAATGGAGCCTTGGCTGCGGGAGGGGAAGAGAGAGACAGAGAGAAAGGAGGGGGCGTGGAGAAGCAAATGGGCGCCTCTCCCTGGCCGGGAATCGAACCCGGGTCCCCCCGCACGCCAGGCCGACGCTCTACCGCTGAGCCAACCGGCCAGGGCCTTCTTCATCTTTTTTAATTTTATTTTTTAATTACAATTTACAGTCAATATTATTTTGTATTAGTTTCAGGTGCACAGCAGAGTGCTTAGACAATCATATACTTTACTGTTTCCCCCAATTTTTCCAATACCCATCTGACACCATATGTAGCTATTTCAATATTACTGACTATATTCTCTATGCTGTACTTTACATATCTGTGACTATTTTGTAACTACCAATCCCTTCACCTTTTTCACCCAGTCCTCCAAACTCCCTCCCCTATGGCAGCCATCAATCAGTTCCCTGTATCTATGAATGCATTTCAATTTTATTTGTTCATTTACATTTTTCTTTAGATTCCACATAAAGCTGAAATCATAGGGTATTTATCTTTGTCTGACTTATTTCACTTAGCATAATACCCTCTAGGCCCATCCATGCTGTTACAGATGTTAAAATATCATCCTTTTTTTATGGCCAAGTAATAGTTCATTGTATGTATGTACCACTACTTTTTAATCAACTCATCTAGATGGGTACTTGACTTGCTTTCATAGATTGGCTATTGTAAATAATGCTTCAGTGAACAAAGGGGTGCACATATTCTTTCAAATTAGTGTTTTGGGTTTTTTCATACATACCTAGAAGTGGGATAGCTGGGTCAAAAGGCAGTTCCATTTTTAATTTTTTGAGGACCCTCCATACTGTTTTCCACAGTGGCTGCACCAGTCTGCATTCCACCAATAAGTGTTCCCTTTTCTCCACATCCTTACTAACACTTGTTTGTTGATTTAGTGATGATAGCCATTCTGACAGATGTGAGGCAATATCTCATTACGGTTTTAACTTACATTTTATTTCTCTAACAATTAGTGACACTGTGCATCTTTTCATATGTCTATTGGCTATCTGTATATCCTCTTTGAAGAAGTGTCTGTTCAGGTCCTCTCTCCATTTTTTAATTGAATTGTTTGTGTTTTTGGTATTGAGTTGTGTGAGTTCTTTACAAATTTTGGCTATTAAGCCCCCATTGATGTATCTTTGGCAAATACCTTCTATTCAGCAGGTTATTTTTTCATTTTGTTGATGGTCTACTTTGCTGTGCAAAAATGCTTTAATGTGATGTAGTTCCATTTGTTTACTTTTACTTTTGTTTCCCTTGCCTGAAGAGATGAACCAGAAAAAAAATATTGCTACAAGAAATGTCAGAGATTTTACTGCCTATTTTTTTCTGGGAGTTTTAAGGTTTAGAATCTTACATTTAAGTCTTCAAACTATTTTAATCCATTCTTCTATATGATATAAAAAGGTGGTCTAGTTGTTTTTGTTTTTGTTTTTGCATGTATCAGTCCAATTGTTCAAACAACATTTGTCAACTAGACTGTCTTAACCCTATTATATGTTCTTGCCTCCTTTGACAAATATTAGCTGACCATGTAAGGATAGGTTTATTTATGAACTCTCAATTATGGTCCATTTAGTTATATGTTTCTTTTATGCCACTACTATGCTATTTTGTTTACTATAGCCTGGTAGTATAGTTTGATATCAGGCATCATGATACCACCAACTTTGTTCTTCTTTCCTAAGACTGCTGTGTCTATTCATGGTCTTTCATGACATCATATAAATTTTTGGATTATTTGTTCTAGTTCTGTGAAAAAAGCAATTGGAATTTTTATAGGAGTTGCGTTGATATAGATTGCTTTGAGTAGTATGGACATTTTGATGATGTTCCTTCTTCCTATCCAGGAGTACAATATATGCTTTCATTTATATAAGTTTCTTCAGTGTCTTATAATTTTTCATGTACAGGTCTTTTATATCCTTGATTAAGTTTATTTTTAGGTTTTTTGTTTTTGAAGCAATTGAAAATGTGATATATAACATATTTTAGAGCAATATGTCTTAGAATTACATTTTCCATTTTTTGTTGAATTTGTTGCGGTGACATTGGTTAATAAAATTATAAGTTTTAAGTGTACAATTCTATAATACATCATCTATACATTGTATTTACCACACCAAGTCAAGTCTCCTTCTATCACCGTTTAGCCTCACTTTACCTTCTTCTACCTCCCCGGCCCCTCATTCCTTATTTTTCTTTTCTCATCCTAATAATCTTTGACTTTGGAGCCCCTTCTTATTTACAGGCTCTAAATTATAATGATTATAATTACCATTTGTTTTTCACTATGCAGCTCTTACACTTAATGTTTTTATCCTTATGCTCTTTTATTTAATATTAGTGAAAACCTTTTTAGGTTATTATTGTCTCTCTTTTTAGATAAGAAAACTAACGATCAGAGAGATGGTGCAAATTGTAAAATGTTTCACAGAGAGAAATAAGATAGGGACTTGATTTTGGATCTTTCTAACTTAGAATTTTATGTATATGCATTATTTGTTTTACTAGGTGCTCTGGCTTTCTACAAGGAATACATGTTACCTCTGAACTAGGGGGCTCCACTAAGATTGTATTCCCAACCTCAGTTGCCCTAACACATCAAGTTCACAACCTGTAGAGGGGTTGGTGGGGTGAGGCCAGTCTGAGCCCACACTACAGTCTTTCTACAGAAGACTCTGTGGGAAGACCACACCGCTGCAAAAGGAGGTGGAGCAGCTGAAAAGTAGAGGCAAATCTTATGAGCTTAGGACTTTTACAGAGCTTCTATCATCTCTCAGCAGGAGGTAGCTGGTTCTTATACTCAGGCTGGCCCCTTCCACACTACCCAGGCACAGAAAACACAGGCACAGACAGCAAACAGAGCAGTAACTCAACAGGTAGCTCATGGCAGGTTACAAACAACAGCTGACACCAACCCAAGAAAATCCAGAACCAACACAACTGTTAGTGGGTGCCATGCAGCACCAATGCTAGACTGAGCTTGATACACAAGCAGCACACCCAAAGGAGGAGTCCAGCAGGCAACAGACACTGTGGAGAATAAATACACCCAATAGGCTAGACACTGCACAATGTCTAAACCATATGCTCAAGGTTGACCTAAAGAGCCAACCACCCTGCAGGGATAACCACACCCACAAAAGGACAAACTGCACTCAATACTCACATAAAACAGAAGGGTAAATACTACCCTCAGGAAGCAATCCTATAACAAGGAACTCAGGTGGCCTGGAGGCCAGTACCACCAAGCCCATCTTCCTCATAAAAACCAAACAAATCTCAAATTTAGACAGTGCTACCAAATACACAGACAAAATGGGCAAATAAATATGATCCAAATGACTAAACAAGAGAAATCCCCAGAAAAAAAAAAACTAAATAAAATGGAAGTAACCAACTTAACAGACGCAAAATTTAAAATGACTTTTAGGATGCTCAAGGATCTTACAGCAAGAATGAATGATCACAGTGAGAATTTAAACAAAGATATAGCAAGCATCAAAAAGGACATTGTAATAAAAAAGTACAGCCAGAAATGGCAAATACAGTATCAGAAATGAAGACAACACTAGAAGGAATCAACAGCAGGATGTATGAAGCAGAAGATCAAATCAGCAATTTAGAGGATGAGATAAACATAAGCACAGAAGCAGAGCAGTAAAAAAGGAAAGAGGCTCAAAAAGACTGAGGAAACTCTACCAGACATCTCTGACAACATGAAGAGAAACAACATCCACGTCATAGGGATTCCTGAAGAAGAAGGGAACAAACAAAGAATAGAGAACTTATGTGAAGAAATCCTACCTGAATATTTCTCTAAATGGATGAAGAAAAAAGTCACATGAGTTCAAGAAGCACAGAGAGTTCCATTAAACATAAACCCAAAGAGGACTACATGAAGACACATCATAAGCAAAATGCCAGAGTTAAGAGACAAAGAAAGAATATTAAAAGCTTCAAGAGAAAAGCAGTTAAATACCTACAGAGGAACCCCCACAAGAATGACATCTGACTTCTCAACAGAAACAATTCAAGCCAGAAAAACTGGCAAGGAATATTCATGTGATGCAAAATAAGAACCTACAACCAAGAATACTTTATCCAGCAAGACTATCATTCAAAATTGAAGGAGAAATAAAAAGTTTCACAGACAGAAAAAGACTCAGCAAATTCATTACAACCAAACCAGTACTGCAAGAAATATTATGGGCCTGCTATAAAAAGAGTAAAGTAAAAAAAAAAAAAAAATGCAAGAAGGAGGAATGGAGGATTAAAGAATAAAATGGCAATAAATAAGTATCAATAATCTTAAATGTAAAGGGATTTAATACTCCAATCAAAAGACAGATTTGCTTCATGAATAAGAAAACAGGAAGTTTATAGCATTATAGGTATACATTAAGAAGCAAGAAAAGGCTCAAATAAAAAAACCTAACACTGCACCTAAAAGAACTAGAAAAAAAAAAAACAAATAAAGCCCAGAGGAAGCAGAGGAAGGAAATAATGAAGATCAAAGTAGAAATTCATGACATAGAGGCTAAAAAAAAAAATACAAAAGATCAATGAAAACAGCAGCTGGTTCTTTAAAAAGGTAAACAAGATTGACAAACCTTTAACCAGACTCATCAAGAGAAAAAAGAAGAGGACTCAAATAAATAAAATTAGAAATGAAAGTGGAGAAGTAACAACTGACACCACAGAAATACAAAGGATTGTTAGAAAATATTATGAAGATCTATATGCCAAAAAGTTGGACAACCTAGGTGAAATAGATAAATTCCTAGAAACATACCATCTTCCAAAACTCAATCTGGAAGAATTGAAAAAAAAAACTAAACAGACAGATTACAACAAATGAAATTGAAAAAGTTATCAAAAAACCTACAGCAAACAAAAGTTCTGGACCAGATGAATTCACAGGCAAATTTTACCAAACATTCAAAGAAGAACTAACACCTATCTTTCTCAAGCTATCAAAAAAAATTTAAGAGGAGAGAAGGCTTCCAAACTTATTTTATGAGGCAAGCATTATCCTCATTCCAAAACCAGATAAAGACATTACAAAGAAAGAAAACTATAGGCCAATATCCCTGATGAACATAAATGCTAAAATTCTCAACAAAATATTAGCAAACTGGATCCAGCAATACATTAAAAAGATCATAAATCATGATCAAGTAAGAATTATTTCAGTGAGGTAAGGCTGTTACAATATTTGTAGCTGTTACAATATTTGCAAATCAATAAATGTGATTTATCACATAAACAAAATGAAGGATAAAAATCAAATGATTATATCAATAGATGCAGAAAAAGCATATGATAAAATCCAGCACCCACTTATGATCAAAACTCTCAGCAAAGTGGGAATACAGGGAACATACCTCAACATAATAAAGGCCATCTATGACAAACTGACAGCCAGCATCATACTCAACGTGCAAAAATTTAAAGCAATCCCCTTAAGATCAAGAACAAGACAGGGGTGCCCCCTTTCACCACTCTTATTCAACATAGTTTGGGAAGTTCTAGTCACAGTAATCAGACAAGAAGAAGAAATAAAAGGCATCCAAATTAGAAAAGAAGAAGTAAAACTATCATTATTTATTATTTTTATATTATTTATCATTATTTATAAAACTATCATTATATGCTGATGACATGATATAATATTGTACATAAAAAAAAACAAAAGTAAATCTATAAATTTAATGCAACTCCCATCCAAATATCAATGGTATACTGCACACATATGTAGAACAAATATTCAGAAAAGGACCCGAATAGCTTCAGCAATCTTGAAAATAAAAAACAAAGTGGGAGGTATCATACTTCCTGATATCAAGTTATACTACGAGGCCATTGTAATCAAAACATCTTGGGCAGAGACAAGATGGCACTGGAGTAAGCAGACGTACCTACATCTACCTCCCAGAACCAAAGTGGATTACAAACTAATTTTATGAACTATCATCTGGAAAAACCAACTTTGGAATAAACTAAGAGGACTCTTCAACCAAGGAACACTGAAGAAGGCCACACCGAGACCGGTAGGAAAAGCGGAAATGCGAAGAGGGCTGCCCAGCTCCCCGGAGTGAACGGCAGCAGGGAGAGACTTGCGTGGTGGAAAGTGAGTTTAGCAGAGGGGGAAGGGTCCTGAGCCTCAGGAAAAAAGCCCCAGCCTGTAGCCCCAGAGCCCAAAGAGGCGTAAGGACAGTATTTAGCTGGAAACAAGTCAGGATACTGTTTTTGAGAAAGAGTCTGATTTCTCAGACCCAGGATCCTTCTTAAAGGAACCGCGTAGAACATCTCTCTCATAACCACCCACCTGGGGCTCCTGGGGACGGGGGGAGAGAGGAGAGGACCAGGGTAACAGAAAGAGAGTGTAATCTAGGAGGCACAGGGAGAAGCACTTTGGGAGATAGCCACCCTAACCCCTGGGACGAGTCACCCCCCAAAGCTGAAGTGAATATTTCCCCCGGAAACAGCAATACCAGCAAAGGGAAGCAGGAGAACAGCCAAACAAGCTCCCCCGTGGCATTCAGAGCAGAGTCACATAGAAGGAGGGAGCTTGTGGGTCTACAGTAGTGAGTCTTAGGGTCCGAGCTGCAATGCCCCCACCCACGAGGCTGAGGGCACGCCGGAGGGAGGGCGGCAGCGGGAGACAAAAGCACTGTTCTGCTGGCAGGGGCGGAAGCCAGCTGGCCACCACTGGGCTCAGGTGTGAGCTCAATCTTGCCTGGCTGGGGAGAAGGGGGCATGCAAAAGTGGTCAAGCTCAGCTGCCAGCAGCCTGTAATCCAGCCTGCAGGGGGGAAAGGGCGGGAACCCCAGAAAGGGTGGAGACTAGCCCCTGAGCAAGGGCAGAGGAGCACAGCCTTGCCCCGCCCGTGCAACCCAGGCTTGCGGTCTGACTTCGTAGCCGGCTCCTCCCGCGAGGGTGGAGCCAAAAGCTCAGTAGAGGCGGAGTTCCGCTACTGAGCTGAGCTTGGGAACACAGTCCTGCCCCGCGGTAGAGCCAACGCTAGCAGCTGTTCCTCGAGTGGGCTCCTCCTGCAAGGGCAGGGCAAAAGCCTGGAAACAGGCGGAGACCCGCAGCTGAGCAAAGGTGCTCGCCAGTGCCCTCAGGACTGAGCATAACGTCACACATGGGGGCGGGGCAAAGGCCAAGGCCACCAACGCTTGAGCACCCAAGCACATGATCACAGCCACTCCCGTGAAGAGAAAATGTGGAGGCAGAGAAATACAACACAAATAAACCAAGACAAATCCCCAGAAAAGGACCTAAGTGAATCAGATATAACCAAATTACCAGATGCAGAGTTTAAAATAACGATTGTTAGGATGCTCAATGATATCAGAACAACCATAGATGGCCATTACGAAAACTTAAATAAAGAGATAACAAATATAAAAAGGACATTGAAATAATAAAAAAGAATCAGTCAGAAATGACAAATACAATATCTGAAATAAAGAATACAATGGAAGGAATTAAAAGCCGGATGGATGAAACAGAGAATCGAATCAGTGAGTTAGAGGACACAATAAATAAAGGCACAGAAGCAGAGCAGAAAAAAGAAAAGAGACTCAAAAAGTCTGAGGAAACTCTAAGAGAGCTCTGTGACAACATAAAGAGAAATAACATCCGCATCATAGGGGTTCCTGAAGAAGAAGAGAAAGAACAAGGGATAGAGACTTTGTTCAAACATATTATAGCGGAAAACTTCCCCCAATTAAGGCAGGAAAACATTACACATGTTCAGGAAGCACAGAGAACTCCATTAAGGAGAAACCCAAAGAAACCAACACAAAGACACATGATAATTAAAATACCAAAGCTAAATGATAAAGAGAAAATATTAAAAGGTGCTAGAGAAAAAAAGACTATCACCTACAAAGAAGCCCCCATAAGGATGACTTTCGACTTCTCAACAGAAACACTTGAGGCCAGAAGGGAATGGCAAGAAATATTCAAAGTAATGCAGAACAAGAACCTACAACCAAGACTACTTTATCCAGCAAGGCTATCATTTAAAATTGAAGGAGAAATAAAAAGCTTTATAGACAAAAAAAAACTCAAAGAATTCACTGCAATCAAACCAAGGCTGCAAGAAATGCTAAGGGACCTGTTGTAAACAGATCAAAGGAAAAAAAGAATATAGCAAAAGATGAATACAGTTTCAAAGAAAAAAATGGCAATAAACAATTACATATCAGTAATAACCTTAAATGTTAATGGATTAAATGATCTGATCAAGAGACATAGGGTAGCTGCATGGATAAGAAAACAGGACCCATCCATATGCTGGCTACAAGAGACACACCTTAAATCAAAAGATGCATACAGACTGAAGATAAAAGAATGGAAAAAAATATTTCACGCAAATGGAAATGAAAAAAAAGCTGGGGTAGCAATACTTATATCAGACAAAATGGACTTTAAAACAAAGACCATAGTTAGAGATAAAGAAGGTCACTACATAATGATAAAGGGAGCAATCCAAAAGGAAGATATAACCATTATAAATATAACCAATCCAAAAGGAAGATATAACCATTATAAATACGCACCTAATATAGGAGCACCTAAATATATAAAGCAGACTTCGATGGACTTAAAGGGTAAGATCAACAGCAATACTATAATAGTAGGGGATTTCAATACCCCATTAACATCATTAGATAGATCCTCAAGAAAGAAAATCAACAAAGAAACAGCAGACTTAAAGGGCATATTAGACCAACTCGATTTAATAGATATCTTCAGAACCTTTCACCCTAAAACAGCAGAATATACATTCTTTTCAAGTGCTCATGGTACATTCTCTAGAATAGACCACATTTTAGGGCACAAAAGTGGTCTCAACAAATTTAAGAAGATTGAAATCATATCAAGCACTTTCTCGGATCACAATGGCATTAAATTAGAAATCAACCACAATAGAAAAATTGAAAAACATTCAAACACTTGGAAACTAAATAGCACGTTATTAAATAATGAATGGGTTAACATTGAGATCAAAGAAGAAATTTAAAAATTCCTAGAAACAAATGATAATGAGCATACATCAACTCAAAATGTATGGGACACAGCAAAAGCAGTCCTGAGAGGGAAGTTTATAGCATTACAGGCATACCTCAAGAAGCTAGAAAAAGCTCAAATAAACAACTTAACTCTGCATCTAAAAGAACTAGAAAAAGAACAGCAAGTAAAGCCCAGAGCTAGTAGAAGGAAGAAAATAATAAAGATCAGAGCAGAAATAAATGACACAGAGGCTAAAGAAACAATACAGAGGATCAATGAAATCAGGAGCTGGTTCTTTGAAAAGGTAAACAAGATCGATGAACCTTTAATGAGACTCACCAAGAAAAAAAGAGAGAGGACTCAAATAAATAAAATTAGAAACGAGAGTGGAGAAATAACAACTGACACAACAGAAATACAAAATATTGTAAGAAAATACTATGAAGAACTGTACGCCAAAAAACTAGACAACCTAGATGAAATGGACAAATACCTTGAATCATATAATCTTCCAAAAATCAATCTGGAAGAATCAGAAAACCTAAACAGACCAATTACAACAAATGAGATTGAAACAGCTATCAAAAAACTCCCAAAAAAGAAAAGTCCTGAGCCTGATGGCTTCACAAGTGAATTCTACCAAATATTCAAAGAAGAACTAACTCCTATCCTTCTCAAGCTATTTCAAAAAATTCAAGAGGAAGGAAGACTTCCAAACTCCTTTTATGAGGCGAGCATAATTCTGATTCTAAAACCAGGCAAAGACAACACAAAAAAAGAAAATTATGAACTTAGATGCAAAAATCCTCAACAAAATATTAGCAAACCAGATCCAGCCATATAGAAAAAAATCATACACCATGATCAAGTGGGATTTATTCTTGGGAGGCAAGGCTGGTACAATATTCACAAATCAATCAATGTGATTCATCACATAAACAAAAGAAAAGAGAAAAACCACATGATAATTTCAATAGATGCAGAAAAAGCATTTGATAAAGTCCAGCACCCATCCATGATCAAAACTCTCAGCAAAGTGGGAATACAGGGAACATACCTCAACATGATAAAGGCCATCTATGACAAACCCACAGCCAACATCATACTCAATGGGCAAAAATTAAAAGCAATCTCCTTAAGATCAGGAACAAGGCAGGGGTGCCCCCTTTCACCACTCTTATTCAACATAGTTCTGGAAGTCCTAGCCACAGCAATCAGACAAGAAAAAGAAATAAAAGGCATCCGCATTGGAAAAGAAGAAGTAAAACTATCATTATATGCAGATGATATGATATTGTATATAGAAAACCCTAAAGTCTCAGTCAAAAAACTACTAGACCTGATAAATGAATTTGGCAAGGTGGCAGGATATAAAATCAATACTCAGAAATCAGAGGCATTTTTATACACTAATAATGAACTGTCAGAAAGAGAAATCAAGGAATCAATCCCCTTTACCATTGCAACCAAAAAAATAAAGTACCTAGGAATAAATCTAACCAAGAAGATTAAAGACTTGTACTCGGAAAATTATAAAACATTGATAAAAGAAATCAGAGAAGATACGAATAAGTGGAAGCATATACCGTGCTCATGGTTAGGAAGAATAAACATCATTAAAATGTCTATATTACCCAAAGCAATCTATAAATTCAATGCAATACCGATTAAAATACCGATGACTTACTTCAAAGATTTAGAACACATATTCCAAAAATTTATATGAAACCAAAAGAGAACACGAATAGCCTCAGCAATCTTGAAAAGGAAGAATAAAGCGGGAAGTATCATACTTCCGGATATCAAGTTATATTATAAGGCTATTGTACTCAAAACAGCATGGTACTGGCATAAGAACAGGCACATAGATCAATGGAACAGAACAGAGAACCCAGAAATAAACCCACAGCTCTATGGACAACTGATATTTGACAAAGGAGGTAAGAAAATACAATGGAGTAAAGACTGCCTCTTCAACAAATGGTGTTGGGAAAATTGGAAAGCTACCTGCAAAAAAATGAAACTAGACCACCAACTTACACCACTCACAAAAATAAACTCAAAATGGATAAAAGACTTAAATGTAAGCCGTGAAACCATAAGCATCTTAGAAGAAAACATAGGCAGTAAGCTCTCTGACATCTCTCGCAGCAATATATTTGCTGATTTGTCTCCACAGGCAAGTGAAATAAAAGACAGGATAAACAAATGGGACTTTATCAAACTAAAAAGCTTCTGTACAGCTAAAGAAATAAGAACAGAATAAAAAGACAAACTACACAATGGGAGAA
Organism: Saccopteryx leptura; assembly: GCF_036850995.1. Classification (NCBI taxonomy): domain Eukaryota; kingdom Metazoa; phylum Chordata; class Mammalia; order Chiroptera; family Emballonuridae; genus Saccopteryx; species Saccopteryx leptura. The sequence continues at coordinate 350,907,229 of NC_089503.1, forward strand.
TATATTTGACATTGCATCTGATAAGAGGTTAATAACCAAAATTTATAAAGAACTTGTAAAACTTAATACTAGGAAGACAAACAATCCAATCCAAAAATGGGCAAAAGAAATGAATAGATACTTCTCAAAAGAGGACACACAGATGGCCAATAGGCATATGAAAAAATGTTCAACATCACTAATGATTAGAGAAATGCAAATTAAAACCACAATGAGATATCACCTCACACCAGTCAGAATGGCGCTCATCAATAAAACAACACAGAATAAGTGCTGGCGAGGATGTGGAGAAAAGGGAACCCTCCTGCACTGCTGGTGGGAATGCAGACTGGTGCAGCCACTGTGGAAAACAGTATGGAGATTCCTCAAAAAATTAAAAATTGAACCCAGCTATACCACTGTTAGGAATATACCCCAAGAACACCATAGCACTGTTTGAAAAGAAGAAATGCACCCCCATGTTTATGGCAGCATTGTTCACAATAGCAAAGATCTGGAAACAGCCCAAGTGTCCATCAGAGGACGAGTGGATTAAAAGGCTTTGGTATAGGCCCTTGCCGGTTGGCTCAGCGGTAGAGCGTCGGCCTGGCATGCGGGAGACCCGGGTTCGATTCCCGGCCAGGGCACATAGGAAAAGCGCCCATTTGCTTCTCCACCCCCCACCCCCTCCTTCCTCTCTGTCTCTCTCTTCCCCTCCCGCAGCCAAGGCTCCATTGGGGCGGAAATGGCCCAGGCACTGGGGATGGCTCCTTGGCCTCTGCCCCAGGCGCTAGAGTGGCTCTGGTCGCGGCAGAGTGACACCCCAGAGGGGCAGAGCATCGCCCCCTGGTGGGCAGAGCTTCGCCCCTGGTGGGCGTGCTGGGTGGATCCCGGTCGGGCACATGCGGGAGTCTGTCTGACTGTCTCTCCCCGTTTCCAGCTTCAGAAAAATACAAAAAAAAAAAAGCTTTGGTATATATATACTATGGAATACTACTCAGCCATAAGAAATGATGACATAGGATCTTTTACAACAACATGGATGGGCCTTGATAACATTATACTGAGCGAAAGAAGTAAATCAGAAAAAACTAAGAACTATATGATTCCATACATAGGTGGGACATAAAGATGAGACTCAGAGACATGGACAACAGTGTTGGGGGTACAGGGTGTGGGAGTGGAGGGAGGGGGTTGGGGGAGGTGAGGGGCACAAAGAGCATGGCTTTTCAGCATTTGCCATATTCCCCCTTTAATCTATAGACAGACAGCAAATATTTACTTATGGTGTTTCCACTATAAAGACTGCTGTCTTAGGGACAAATGCTGAGGAACTATTTCAGCAGTTCCTCCTTCTTCAAAGACTTATATGTCAACATAGAGCTCCATGTTTCATAGGACATACTCAAGCTCACTCCCTGCTCCCTGGAGCTTTAACACAAGGGAATGCCTTTTTGTTGTTGTTGTTGTTGTTGTATTTTTTCTTTTATTTATTTATTTTTTGTATTTTTCTGAGGATGGAAATGGGGAGGCAGTCAGGCAGACTCCAGCATGCGCCTGACCAGATCCACCTGGCATGCCTACCAGGGGGGGATGCTATGCCCATCTGGGGGGTAGCTCTGTTACAACCAGAGCCATTCTGGTGACTGGGGCAGAGGCCACGGGGCCATCCTTAGTGCCCGGGGTGGCTTTGCTCTGGTGGAGCCTTGGCTGCGGGAGGGGAAGTGAGAGACGGAGAGGAGGGAGGAGAGGGAGAGGGGGAGAGGTGGAGAAGTAGATGGGTGCTTCTCCTGTGTGCTCTGGCCAGGAATCGAACCCAAGAATCCTGCACACCAGGCCAATGACTCCTACGGGTCTACCATATCATGCTTTTTACTTAAAAAAAAAAAAATTTTTTTTACATTTCTTTTGAAGGCTGATGAACAGGAGACACCAAATCTTTTTCGCCTGCAAACTACTACCTTCTTTATTAGATCCAGCTAATAACACTGTTTTGTCTTTTTCCAAATAGCTCCAGATATATGGAAAAGATTTATATAGGCGGATGGGGATCCTCAAACCCCTCAGCGAGATCTTCTGAGCATGGCTTTTAAGATACCAAGAGGCAGAAAAAGCCCAATAGAGATCAGGGGAACTACCAGCTTTTAGGATACGCCCTTAAAGGCTCCAGCGCACCAAAGGGGTCTCATAGGATGCCATCTGGGTCCTGCTTCAATAATGGAAAGGAAGGTCATTGAGCTAAAGCCTGCCAGGCTTACATGCCTCTGCTGTGAGGAAACAGGGACACTGGAAGGTAGGCTTCCCCCTCGCTCCTCTAAGGGAGGGTTCAGTCTCTTCCAGCCCTGCTCTAGCCACCTATGACCTAACCTTGCCCAGAATGCTGGGGTTAGCCACTGAAGGCTGAAGGTGCCCAGGGCCATCGGCCCCATCTATGACACTGTGGACGAGCCTAGGGTATTTCTTCCAAGAAGCAGGTAAACTGATCTCATTTGCACAAGGGCCACTTAACTATGTTTTGCCTGAATAGTCAGGATTTTTATTCTTCCCTCGAAGATCTCTGTTGTGGGTGTTGATAGTCCTATTTTCTGCTGCTTTGCTAAGTATATAGTGTTTCCTTTATCCCTCCTACCTCAATGCCCCACTCATATTTCAGGCTGGGACCTACTCCTAATGTAGAGCTCTCCTTCCCCCTTTTGCCAACTTGTATTATGAATTTACCTTTGCCACCCAGCTTAGTGTATCCCAAGGTTCTCTTTACCATGCCACAGTCGCAGAGTTCCAGGGAAAAGCAACCTGGTCTCAACTCTCCAGGCAGAGGAGAACAGAAGCTCCATATCCACGCATGCTGCAAATGGCTTTTCCAGTCTACCTGAATCATTACCAGCTAGAAGCAGCTGTCATAGGGACTTGGACATGAGCTGCAAAGTATAGAATGGTGACAACAATCCCAGTGCGATGAGGACTTTTCCTGTGTGGACTTTTCCTGGACTCCTGCTCCCTGTGACAGCTCCTAACAGACTGAACTGTGGTTGGGTTGCATTTCTCAGGGATTTGGCATGGTGATGGGGCCAACTTGGACTTGGTGAACATGTTAAGTACACTACTCTTTTAGGGATTCTTGCTGTATTGGCCAAGAGTTTGCTTAAAGGCTTTTAATCACTGTAAAAAAAATAGAAGACTGGATAAAGAAGATGGGGCACATATACACCATGGTATACTATTCAGCTAGAAGAAATGATGACATCGGATCACTTACAGCAGAATGGTGGAATCTTGATAACATTATGCGGAGTGAAATAAGCGAATCAGAAAAAAAACAAGAACTGCAGGATTCCATACATTGGTGGGACATAAAAGCGAGACTAAGAGACATGGACAGGAGTGTGGTGGTTACGGGGGAAGGGGGGAGGGAAGGAGGGAGAGAGGGAAGGGGAGGAGGAGGGGTACAAAGAAAACTGGATAGAGGGTGACGGAGGACGATCTCTTTTTGGTGATGGGTATGCAGCAGAACTGAATGACAAGATAAACTGGAAATATTTTCTTTGAATATATGTACCCTGATTTATTGATGTCACCCCATTAAAATAAAAATTTATTTATAAAAAAAAATCTTGGTATTGGCATGAGAACAGTCATACAGATCAATTGAACAGAACAGAGAACTCAGAAATAAACCCACACCTTTATGGTCAATTGATATTTGACAAAGGAGGCAAAAGTATAAAATGCAGTAAAGACAGTCTCTTTAATAAATGCTGTTGGGAAAATTGGACTGGTACATGCAAAAAAAAAAAAATGAAACTAGACCACCAACTTACATCATACACAAAAACAAACTCAAAATGTATAAAAGACTTAAATGTAAATCACAAAAGCATAAACATCTTGGAAGAAAACATAGGCCATAAACTTTCTGATACCTCTTGTATCAATATCTCCATGGGCAAGTAAAATAAAGGACAAAATAAACAAATGAGACTATACAAACTAAAAAGCTTTCACACAGCAAAAGTTACCATTAACAAAATAAGAAGACAACACTCACAATGGGAGAACATATTTGCCGATGCTTCTGACAAGGGGTTAATAACCAAAATTTATAAAGAACTAAAACTTAATACCAGGAAGGTAAACAATCCAATAAAAAAGGGCAAAGGACCTGAATAAACACTTCTCCAAAGGGGATGTACATACAGATGACCAGTAGACATATGAAAAAAATTTTCAACATCACTAATCATCAGAAAAATACAACTTAAAACCACAATGAGATATCACTTCACACCTGTCGGAATGGTTCTCATTAGCAAATCAGTACACAAGTGCTGGTGAGAGTGTGGAGTAAAGGGAACCCTTCTGCACTGCTCAGTGGGAATGCAGACTTGTGCAGCCACTCTGGAAAACAGTACAGCATTCCTTAAAAAATTAAAAGTGGAACTTCCTTTTGACCCAGCTATCTCACTTTTAGGAATATACTATAAGAATCCCAAAGCACTGATTCAAAAGAAGATTTGCATCCCCATGTTTACTGCAACCTTCTTTACAATAGCCAAGATCTGGAAACCCAAGTGTCCAATCAGTGGACAAGTGGATATAAAAGCTGCGGTACATACACACAATGGAATACTACATGGCCATGAAAAAGAAGGAAATCTTACCTTTTGTGATTACATGGATGGACCTGGAGATTATTACGCTAAGTGAAATAAGACAGGCAGAGAAGGATAAATAATCATATGATCCCACTTCTAATGAACATGGTGAACTGAGGAATGGAATAGAGGCAGAAGCAGGGTCACAGGGAGCAAGGAACAGCTGTCAGAGGGAAGGGGGATGAGGGGATGGGATCAGAGGAGGTGAAGGGATTAGTGAAATTATAAATATATAACACATAGATACAGAGAACAGGACAGCAAATCCCAAAGGGAAGGGGGAAGGAGTTAGTGGGAGGGGGACAAAAGGGGTGTAATGGGGGAGCACATTTTGGCAGGGAGAGGGTGTTATATTGAATGGGACACTTGAACCCATGTTAACATAATACATTTTAAAAAATTAATAATAAAATATAAAAACAATATATGTTAAAGAAATATCTGATATTCTTTTGATCTTTCTCTGCTGGAGCTGTAGTCCCTGGGTATATTTCCTTGCAGGTCAAAAACCCCTGATTTAATAAAATGAATTAAATATAAAAAGAAAGAACTTTTAGTTCTGGGAGTGTAGCTTCCTGCCAAAAATATAATTTTTTCCTTAAAAGCACTAATTGCTCCAAAAACATGTATAATAAATATTACATTTTCCTATTTTGTAGCCCCTATGAAGCTATCTACCAATATCTAGGATTGCCATGAAAATGCTATCAACAATTTCCCGTCTTCCATCTTGAGCCTCTTGCAACTACTGTTCCCCACTCTCCAACTTCTCTGCTTACCAGATGGAAATATTCTGCCATTTCTACATAGAGTTGTTTCTTCAGGGGCTGAGCTGACATTTGATTCTAGTGGAACAACAAGTTTAACAGAAACTTTCTATCATCAGTGAAAACTTTGACAAAGATCTAAGCAGCCTGACCCAACACCTGGTGAGAGGCTATAGGTAGAGCGCGGAGCACATTCCTAGCAGCTGTGGCTGATGCAATGCGTGAGAACAGTCTAGCACCTGAAACCATCCTAGGCACACCCAGGAGGGAGCTCGCCCACTGTGGGGAGGTGGCTCAGCGCCAACCAGGCAGATCCCTGACCTTTCGGCCATTGGCTATGAAGAACATGCTCTAACACCCTATAGGCTAAACCTGTGTAAATAAGCTAGCTTACTTCCTGAATAAAGCAGACCTGCGTCACTGAAGCTGGTCTCCAGAGTCGGGTCTCTGTGTATCCGTCGTCCTCACGCCCTGTGGGCCTTGTCCACAAGAGGCTATGTATAGGGGCTCTTTGGGTTACAACACAGTTCAGTTCCTATAACAGCGATGTAACCCGAATTTTGGTGTTCAAAACACACCCTAGCCTAAGTCACTTACCTATCCTAACACAGTTGTAAAATCATAATCTAGAACATAAAAACACAACTCAGACACAGAAAAAGGAAAAGGACATAACTATACTGTACTGTAGTAACAGAAGAAAATGACAAAAAAAAAAGTGTAAAAATATTTCTTCTAATACAAATGGCCAACAGATATATGAAAAGATGCTCATCTTCATTAATTATTAGAGAAAGGCAAATCAAAACTGCAATAAGACACCACCTCACCCCTGTTAGATTAGCTATTATCAACAAGATGGGTAATAGCAAATGTTGGAGAGGCTGCAGAGAAAAGGGAACTCTCATCCACTGTTGGTGGGACTGTAAAGTAGTACAACCATTATGGAGGAAAGTATGGTGGCTCCTCAAAAAACTGAAAATAGAACTACCTTATGACCCAGCAATCCCTCTACTGGGTATATACCCCAAAACCTCAGAAACATTGATACGTAAAGACACATGTAGCCCCATGTTCACTGCAGCACTGTTCACAGTGGCCAAGACATGGAAACAACCAAAAAGCCCTTCAATAGAAGACTGGATAAAGAAGATGTGGCACATATACACTATGGAATACTACTCAGCCATAAGAAATGTGACATCAGATCATTTACAGCAAAATGGTGGGATCTTGATAACATTATATGGAGTGAAATAAGTAAATCAGAAAAAAACAAGAACTACGTGATTCCATACATTGGTGGAACATAAAAACGAGACTAAGAGACATGGACAAGAGTGTGGTGGTTACCAGGGGTGGGGGGAGGGAGGACGCAGGAGGGAAGGAGGGAGAGGGTTAGGGGGAGGGGGAGGGGCACAAAGAAAACTAGATAGAGGGTGACGGAGGACAATCTGACTCTGGGTGATGGGTATGCAACATAATTTAATGACAAGATAACCTAGACATGTTTTCTTTGAATATATATACCCTCATTTATTAATGTCACCCCATTAACATTAATAAAAATTTATTTAAAAAAAAATATTCCTTCCCTTTATTCCTGTGATTGGCTTGCACACTGGAAGGGACATTGCAAGGTGGGAGAGAGTGACCTATTGAGAGGAGGAAGCTGGAGAGGCAGGAGAACCTGCAGAAGGTGCTGGAGATCCTGGGTCAGGTGAATCAGGATTGCCTAAGGAACATGCAGGAGACGCTGGAGATGATTCTACCTGTACTACAGGTGTTCCATCTCGAGAAGCAGCTGATGTAAAGGGCACAGGATCTGTTGCAGGCCTCTCTGCCTTCTTAAAAAAGTGTTCCAGGCTAGTTTGGAAGGTTGATGACTTCTCTGCCAAAATCTGTCTATAACATTACAAGGCAGCCATTACAGCTCTGTAGACCTTACTGAATATGTAATCACTGGGGTCTTCAGCCTTAAATTTTGCCAACACATCTTCTACCATAGAAAAACCTTCTACCAAACCTTGGTAGTAAATCTCTTGGTTTCTGGGGTTTCTATCTTTTTCTGGAAGTAAGCATCGTAAACTCAAAACGTCATACGTTGAGACTGTTGTAACCCGAGGACCCCCTGTACTCTCAGAAGCCCTGTTAGCAATCGCATATCTGGCAAGCATCCTAAAGTTCTTTAGGAAAGAGGATGGGGAGGGGCCTATGTGAGTCCACCTGCTCTTCATGGAATTACTGGCTAGCCCATTGAAACAGCATAAGTCAATGAAAAGTTCCTATGCAGAAGAAAGTTCTGGTTCCCTTTGGGTGTTTCCAAAACATTAAAAGAGTTATTTCACTGAGCCACAGCTACACAAATTACACTGAGAACCAACCTGTACTGTATCCCAAGCAACTTCTTCCACGGAAAGGATAGCTCAAGCTTCTGCCAGGAAATAAACTCAAAATAGCAGAGCCTACCACTGGATTTTCCCAATAAAGCAAGGCATTTACAAAAAGGGTTTAGATATGTAGAAGACTTGCAATAATGCAAGTCTAAAAGATTTTAAACCTTGTAGTAATGTTAAATACACACTCTAGTTTAACTCACTACATGTGACAGGAATACTAGGACCACTTGGTGAGGGTTAAATACTGTGGTGATGCTGACCGGCATGGAAATAGCAGAAAAGATTGTGGAAATCAAATACAAGAATTGGACCACAGAAAGCAAAGGCTGCTAACCTCCCCACTAGTACAATTCACTGGGGAACAATTTTTTTTTTTCATTTTCTGTTGCATGAGGTTTTACAACTTTTTTTATAGATCTCTGCATCACTGATTCTAAATCTTAAATCTGTTTTTTGGTGCATGCTCTAGTTTTTAGGCAATTTTAATTTATTCTTGTTACAGTTAATGGCATGCATTGGTTTTTAAATTGGAGTTAAAGGGCAATGACTCTTGGATTGAACATAACCGCAAGGCAATTAATGTTTTACAAACATCACTTTTACATAATTATAGTTGTTTTTAAATGTAAAAAATTATTAGCTAATAAAAACACCCTCTTCTTTTGTTTTAAGATTGAATCATGGCTTCTTTGAGTAGGTGTAAATGTAGAAATAGTGCTGACACCTTCTGTTATATATATGGCTGTTACACACTTCAACGTCAAAGGCACAATATTTCATCATTTGTGACATGTGCATATATTGCCTACTTTCAAGTTCCTCTTGGCGATCAAGACAAGAATTGGGCTCCTCATATTGTGTGTCACACTTGTGAGGAAATGCTTCATGACTGGACAAAAGAAAAATGCAAAAGAATGCCTTTTGGTATTCCCATGGTTTGGCATGAACCTAAGGACCACAATAGTGACTGTTATTTCTGTTTGACCCATACAAAGGGCATCGGCAAGAAAAAATGGCATATGATCGCCTATCCTAATATGCCTTCAGCAATATGACCTATCCCACACTCTGAGACAATCCCAGTTCTAATTTTTAATGGTTTTATTTCTTCTAAGGATGAAGAAAGTGAACATGGTGATCAAGAGTATTTTGATAAGATGCATGAGGAAATGGTTGTAGAATCTGAAAGGTCTTCTTCTGATGCCAAGAAATCATTAACCCCTCAGCAGTTTAGCCAACCCAAATTGAATGACTTAGTAAGAGATTTGGGCCTATCATAGAAAGCAGCTGAGTTATTAGCCTCCAGGCTTCAAGAAAAGAATGTACTTCACCAGTCAGCTAAAGTATCCCATTTCAGGAAGTGTGAACAAATTTTTGTGAACTTATTTTTGAAGACAAACCCTTTGTTTATTCTCATGATATCAGTAGTCTTCTCAGCCAGCTAGGTGTTACCACTTACAGTTCAACAGAATGGTGGCTATTTCTTGACAGCTGTAAACGGAGTCTGAAATGTGTTCTCCTACACAATGGTAATGTTTATGCAGTGGTTCCAATTGGTTATTCAACTCATCTGCGAGAAGATTATAATGACATAAAAATTGTCCTTGACTTTCTGAACTATGAGGAGCATAACTGGATCATTTGTGTGGATCTTAAAATGGTAAATTTCCTGCTAGGACAACAGAGAGGTTTCATGAAGTATCCTTGCTTTCTGTGTTTGTGGGACAGCCGAGTTCAGGAGAAACACTGGACACAGAAGGAGTGGCAGAAAAGTGAGGCTCTGGAAGTAGGGATGCAAAATATTGTGAATGACCCTGTAGTTAATCGAGATAGAATCATTTTTCCCCCACTTCACATCAAACTTGGCTTAATGAAGCAGTTTGTTCAGGCTCTGAATAGAGAAAGTGAATGCTTTCAACATATTATTTCTACTTTTCCTGCCTTGTCTTTCAAGAAGATAAAAGCAGGTATATTCAATGGACCTCAAATTCGAACCCTCATACCTGACGAAGAATTTGCCAGGAAGATGAATAAGGAGGAGAAAGCAGCATGGCGGTCTTTTGTGGCAGTTACAAAGAACTTCCTTGGCAACAAAAAAGCAGAAAACTATGAACTTCTGGTTCAAAAGATGCTGTTGGCTTTCTGCGACATTGGATGTAACATGAGCATTAAGATTCACTTCCTGAACAGTCACCTTGATAAGTTTCCCGAAAATCTCAGAGCTATTAGTGATGAGCAGACTACTGGTGGAGCATCAAACGAGATTTTCCTCAACAAGTACACAAACACAAGAGCTACAAAAGCAAACTTTTGCCTGATAGAATTAAAATAAGTTTTGCACAAATGTTATGATTAAAATAAGTGTTTTAATATGTTCTATTTCAAAATTGTAGACAAATTCTAATGCAGTCATATCTTTTAGTGTATTAGTGTATTTACTGCATTATATAAATTATTATATTTTCACAAAGATGATGCCCAAGAAGACATTCTACTTCATTATGTTAAACTAAACGTTGAAAATTTTACAATAAGATGAAAACCTAAAATCTTGAATTGCAAAAAAACTAGCTTACAGAGTAAAACTGATGTCAGATTTGAGATCAGCACACTCGAATTAGGTAAGAACAAGTGTTTTTGTGGATGCAACAAAAATTTTGTTCCCCAGTGTTAACAAAAGTTAAAAGACTTTTCTGGAACATAACTGGGGCAAGGTGCAGGGGTGAGATGGAGAGAACCCACACTTGAAAGCTGCCTTACTAGAAGCTACTGAGAATCTATAAAGAGCAAGCTTGATGGTAGCTAAGAGTACACAGAGTCAGACAGCCCTGAGTTTAAATTCTAAATCTGCTTATTTACCTCTAAGGAAAGTGACTTAACCTCTCAGAACCTAAGTTTTGCTATCTGAAAACTGGGATGTCATGGGGATTAAATAAAATAATTTCTGGAAGCACCTGGCACATCACTTGGTACTTTCTTCCTGCTCATAATGGAACTTACAGAAATAAAGAGAGCTACTCATGTTGTGGCCATCACTACTTGTCCATTGACCAAAAATCAAGCAGTATCTGAAAATTTTAAGCTAGTAAAGCAGAGCCTTGCTCCATCTTTACCAACCAAATCACCCCCTGAAGACACTCCAGCAGGCTATATAACATCTCACTCACCTAATTACCCCCAGAGTCACATCAAAGAAGTCATTCCAATACACTCATATGCAAAGTCAGCTTCAAATCTCTAAAAGGTACCGCAGATTCCATCAGAACCTTGTGCTTACAAAAGTTGCTAAAACCTCATAAGGCAAAGATCACCCGATACAAATGCAGATCTGTTAACTGGACGCCACACGGGAGGGCGCTCCTGAGCAGCTATGGAATGTGGCTAGACATGGCGGGAGGGAGGAGAGAGGGTCTTATCTAAAGTTTGGCTTTTGTCAAAGATTCTGAGGAAGATCTAAGAAAAGTAGGGACCAGTTCTATATTGGTTGCTGTTTCTATGCAAGATTAGGAAAAACGGGGATTAGCAGGGACTGACTGAATGGTGTCATGAGGTAAGGTCAGCTTAGCAAGTGGGTAGTCCCAATAATAGATGGGTATAAAAAGCTGACCTGGGACATCATTTGGAAAAATACTGTCGTTCAAAGACAGGGTTAGTACAGCATCTGACGGCTGTTGCAGGACCTTGGGAGGAATAGTGTCTCCTATTATTTTGCAGCTGGCTTACCTGGGTGTGTCCTCTAGCCTGATGAACACCAGGGTTGCTTGTTGGTCTTTCACTGAGTTGATTTTCACTCTTTTTGTCTTGGACACATTTTCCTCTTTCTAAGTAGTCCCCTAGAAACTGAATGTGGGGGTCATAGCAACTCTCTGTACTATTCTGCAACTTTTCTGTAACTCTAAAACTATTCTGGTCATGGCCAGTTGACTCAGCAGTAGAGTATCAGCCTGGTGTGTGGAAGTCCTAGGTTTGATTGTTGGTCAGAGCATACAGGAGATGTGACCATCTGCTTCTCCACCTGTCCCCCTCCCTCTTCTCTCTCTCTCTCTCTCCTATCCCACACCCATGGCTCGAATGGTTTGAGCAATTTGGCCCTGGGTACTGAGGAATGCTCTAAGGCCTCAACTCAGGCACTGAAATAGCTTGGTTGCCGAGCAATGGAGCAGCAGCCCCAGATAGGCAGAGCACGCCCTATAGGGGGCTTGCTGGGTGGATCCTGGTTGGGTGCAAGCAGGAGTCCATCTGTCTGACTCCCTGCCGCCCTGCCTCTCACTTAGTAAAAAAAATTAATTAATAAATAAATAAATAAATAATTTTTTTAAAGTGGCCTCTACACAACCTGACAGATGCTCATTCAATCTCCCCTCAAGCACTACTTCATAGGAAAGTAACTCATTCCCTGTAAGTTTCAATGCCTAACATTCTTAGTTCTTCTTCATTCTCAGCCAAAATCTGCTTTGTCTAAAAAGCTTCCCTTCCAAGGCCCACACAGGTGTCTGTGAAGATACATAGAATAAGTTTACCTCCATTTCCAAAAGAGTATTTATATTTTTTATTATTATAATTGAATCCCTAAGACTCTTCTCCACTGTAATTCTTCATTCCAACCCCTTACCAATTTCTGGCTTCACATCAAGATGCCAGTGACCTTCTCTAAGCAAGGCACCCTTTTGGACCAAGCACCCCTGGTTTGGGGTTTTCCCCATAATAGTAAAGCCACCCTCACACCACCCTTTTCAGCAATAGGCTATGTTGTTGATTCCTATTGCTTGTGCAACAAAATAAAAGAGAACTGATATTCAAATTTTGAGCACAAATAGTAGTTCTCTGACTGCTTGCATAACTTTAAGCAAGTCACTCGATTCCTCTGGGCCTCCTCTCTTTGCTTGTAATATAAGCATGCTGCTATTAGACAATCTCTAAGATCTCTTTATCTTTCTCCAGGATGTACTATATTGCATCTTCATTTTACTGATGAAGAAACTGATTCATGGGAGTCATTTAACTTGCCCAATATCACAGAGTTCCAATATTCTTGCAAGCTCTGTCTAGATCCAAAGCCTGTGCTTTTTTTCCCAACTCAGAACAGCATCCCCTTGACCTTGTTCTGTTCTCTGGCGAGATCAATCACTCCTCTGCTTTTGCATATAGGCTACCAAGAACCTTCTTGGCCTGGAAAAGGTCTGCCCCTGCGGAGCCTCCACTAGCTACTCCATCCTATTCTTTGCCTTCACCACACACCTGCTCAAGGGACCATCTGCACTCATTTGCATCCATCCCCTTGTTTCTTTGTCCCCTAGAAGTCGGGGTTTGTTTTCCTACACACTACTGAAACTGGTCTCTCCACCAGTTAGACCCAGAGGTCTTATTATTGGCACTGACCTCTCTGACCCCATTTCCTTCTTTCCTGGGCTTCCCTCCGGTGTTTTCTTAAATTCCCCTCTTTTGTAGAAAGTTCCAACTATCATCTATCCCTACACACATGATTTGAAAATCTCATAATTTCTGCTGACCTTCAGACTTACAAGACAGGATTATTCATTGGGATACTAACTTCAGTGAATAATCTCTGCATTTTCCTCTTTCTTCTACTCCAAACAGACAGCTGGGGCCTTAGAAATCCCACAGAGAACTCTGCTGTATGGCAGCATAAAGGCCCTTCAGCCCCCTGCTCAATTCTAGACTCGTTGCCAGTAAACTCTACTAGATAGAAATTCTGTCCACAGGCTGTAGGTAGGCCGGTGGTCACTTTTATCCAAAGCACTATCAATAACTAGAAAGCTAGAAAGCAGGTAAAAGTCCACATTGATATTTAGTAGGTCAGAGAGCTAACAGGTATTTTGCCAGTCTCTCATAAAAATACAAAAATATTCTCTTTTCAGCCAGAAGAACAAGTGATAAAGCTGAAGAGGAGGTCTGGTTACCTAGAGGTGTAAATAAATAGGACTTATTTTAGGGTTGAGAACATTTTTTAAAATCCTTATCTATTTCCATGTTATAGAAACAGTCAAAACAATCCATATGACAATTTTTTTAGTGAAACAAGAATGTGCTGTCCATATTGCTGAAACAAAACAGAAACACACCAAGAATAAAATGAGAAGATTCATTTTACAAAAACACTAAGGATTCAATGCATGTAAATAAAGAAGAAAACTCCTCTTCATTCAAAGATGTACTTATGAACACTAGTTAAATGCTTTTCAGTGTTCTTTGAAACAGATGGAAATGTTACTTTGTGTGAAGATTTAGAAATAATAAGAAACTGAAGCCTGATCAGGCAGTGGTGCAATGGATAGAGCATCAGCCTGGGATGCTGAGGACCCAGGTTCAAGACCCTGAGGACATTGACATGAGCAAGGGTTCACCCAGCTTCAGCACAGGGTCGCTGGCTTGAGTGTGGGATCATAGATATGACCCCGTGGTCACTGGTTTGAGCAGAAAGGACACTAGCTTGAAGCCCAAGGTCGCTGGCTTGATCAAGGGGTCACTCGCTCTGCTAGAGTCCCCTGGTCAAGGCACATATGAGAAAGCAATCAATGAACAACTAAGGTGCTCTAACAAAGAATTGATGTTTCTTATCTCTCTTCTTTTCTGTCTGTCTCTCCCTCTCTCTCACATTAAAAAATAAAAACTGAAAAAAATAGCTTAGAAATCCAGAAACCCCACCACACCCACTTATCCAAACCCCAAAATTGATATTCAATAAAAATTAAATTTAGACAGACATTTTATTGAAACAACATCAATTTTAGAGTACAATAAAAGCTTAAGATTAAAATATTTCTACAGTTTGCCTATAAATCTGCGCATAAATCTTAGAATACTTTCTGAACATCTTCTCATTTATATTTTCTAGAATACCCATGCCTGTGTGAAGACAGAATTTTGGTTTAAAATCTATACCCATGCTGCATTGTAATAGTTTTTTTGGTTAGGTCATGTATGGATTATTTAACAACAGTTTCATTTTTTTCTCTCTAATTGATTTTTTTGTTAAGAAAACATAGTCATGGTAACAGTACCATACAAGTAAAGAACTTCCAATGTCACCTGCTGGGTTGGAAATCTTACCACCTGAGGGGGGCCTACGTGGTCAGTCATGGAAGTACATTCTGAATGGGGAAGGTGTTATGTACATGAAAATATTTTGAAACCAAATAAAATCAGACCTAGTGGAAATTACAAAATATATGTCTGGCCATCTAGGGGGAGAAAAAAATGTGGAAAAAGTGGTAAATTTGGGTTAGGAAAGTAAGAAAAAATTTGTAATGTATTCAAGGAGAAAAACTAAGAAAGAAGGTAAGTGGGAACATTCAGAAAATGCAAGTGGTCTGTAATATCATCTTTCCCCTTCTTCCAAAGTAATCTACTTTTTAGCTTTGTATGTGGTCATGAAGAATAAAAATATATTTCCAAGAAGCTAAAGGTAGCTATGTGACTTTAAGCTCTACCTAATGAGACTGCAGTAGAAATATCTGACAGCTTTCAGGAATCTTTCTTAAGAAACTATTGGTATTAGCCCCATCCTGCTGTTGGAATGCAGATGTCATGGTTTCATCCCCATAAGAACTATAAGGACAAGGAGCACACCCTTGGGTTGGCAGGACAAAAGCTAGAGGGCTAGGTCCTCAGGGCTTTGTGGAGCAGAGCCGCCATGCTAGCCCTGGATTGCTGCCTTTGTTCCCAGGACAACCATCACAAATTGCCACAAATTGAGTGGCTTAAAACAAGTTATTTTCTCACAGTTCTAAAGCTAAAAGCTCAAAATCAGCGTGTCATTAGAGTCATGTTCCCTTCAGAGTGTCTAGAGGAGGATGCTTTTAGCCTCTTCCTAGTTTCTGGTTGTTGCTGGTATTGGAAAATTTAATTAAAAACAAAATAATCTCCTATCTCGAAAAACCTCTTCATTAAGGTAAAAGAGAGAAAAACAATTTTATTATTGAGTAAGCATTAAACCAAAATGTGATGCCCATCACAGGCAATCCACTAAGAGATTGGAAAGACAGAAAGAAATCCTATCCTTTTATATAACCAAGCAAATACAACCCCTTGTATACATGCTTTTTTATTGAATTTATTGGGGTGACATCGGTTAATAAAATGATATAGGTGTATAATCCTATAATATATCATCCGTACACTGTATTGTGTGTTCAGCACCCCAAGTCCAGTCTCTTTTCTTATCACTTATCCCCCCTTCGCCTTCTTCTACATCCCCAACCCCCTTTTCCTCTGGTAATCACCATGCTATTTATCTGTGTCTATGAAATTGGTTTTGTTTTGTTTGGGGTTTCTTTGTTTTTGTTTTTGCTTAATGCTCTTGAGATAAACAATGACTAGTCCTCAGGTAAGGGGACTTGAAACCCCATTTGTCACACATCATCTAGCTTCACCTGGTAACTGTGTGTCTGCTAGTTGGCTATACCCAAAGGAAAAATAAACTTCTCATATCTTTATGGCAGGAGGGAGTTTTGGAGTGAGGTGTCTGCTAAAGTTAAGCTTCTACCTTCTCAAAGAAACTGGGAGACAAGAACGCTATCTTCCTTAATGATTGCATTTCAAAAATATGGCTCACAATTCCTTGAGAAGGATATTCTTGGTGGGCTGAAAGCTGGTGAGAGGCTTATTAATCTTTTAAAGAGATTTACATACATTCCAAAGAAAGAGAGAAATAATTTATATTCAGAGTTTTCTACAGTAAATGCTGTAAGAAATTAAACTAGGGGGAGTGTCTTTCCTTATTTTCGGATGAAGCCTCTTATCTTTAATCTGTATTTGCGCTTACCCAGCAATCCTTGGCATTCCTTGGCTTGCAGATGCATTACTCCCAACTCTGCCTCCATCCTTACATGGCACTCTCCCTATGTGTCTTTGTGTCCAAAATTCCCAGTTCTTATGAGGACATAAGTCATTGGATCAGGTTACAATCTAATCCAGTATGACCTCATCTTAATTTGATTATATCTGCAAAGACCCTATTTCCAAGTAAGGTTACATTTACAGATGTCAGGGAGTGAGGGCTGAAGGGGATTAGGATTTCAATATAATTTCTTGGTAGTCACAATTCAACCCACAACCAATAGCTTACCTATGAAATGGTATGATAGAGAAAAAAATCCTAATTTGGTTAAGGGATCATATTTGAGTTCACATCCAAGTAGTTCCGGTTTATGGAAGTATCTGGTGACAAATTAAAGGCTCCCAGCATCTTCCAGTACACCAGCTGAGTTCCTCTCCCTGGAGGTACAAGAAGCACTCTGAGGAAGATGCCCTGGCCCATCTCTCGTGTCCCCTATCCTTTACCATCCCAACCCCCTCTGTTGTCCTTAAAGCACCACATCAGTTGTAACCTTGAGGTATTGTCTACATTTTATCTCCTCATCCAGTGGATACCCTGAAACTGCTTTAAGAAGAAAAAGAAAACGTTTTTTATTTCTTAATTACAGTGAAACTTGTGAAAGATGTATGCTAATTGTGGTATGGCTTTAAAGAGAATGAGTTTCCGTCAAAATGCAATCAAGCTATCAATCAACAGATATAAATTACAGAAGTTAAATCCTTGGCTCTTTTTCTAGAAAGAAGCAAGTGTTGAGAGAAGAAAAGTGTTGTTATGATTAAAGCAAGTTTTGAAGAGATAAAATGGAAAATAGATTCAAACACCCAAGATATTTAAATATTTAGAATTTATTATTATTCCAACTACTAAAGTCCTGAACATGCCATAACAACAAAACAAAAAACCCTTTTGTTTTGGCCCTGTGGTGATTCCAAATTGCCTGAGGCAGACATACTCTTCTTCGTTGCTATAAAATTATACAACAAAATGCATGCCAGGGCAGAAAAGCAAAGAACTCAAAATGAAAGCAAATCTGCAGAGGTAAAATGTGCATACAGGTCGTCCATAAGGAGGTCATCTCCAGCAAGAACCGGGAAAAGGAGCATTGAGCTGACTCTGTTGTTTAAAGAAAGTCTTCTTAAAGGCCCTAACTTTTAAAGCCAAAAAGTCTCAGAATTCTAAAATTTCACTGAGTTGAGTATCACCTATGTAAGATCCAAAGAGGTACAAGTAATAAAAAATGACTGTTCCTCTAGAAATTATATATCCCAAATGCACAGGGATGTTAGAGAACAGGTGGATGGTCAACACCCATGAGCAATCACATACACACACACACACACACACACACACACAGTTGTGGCAGAAATGGTAAAATTAGATGCTCCCCTATTTATCTTAAGATATATATACATTTTCCCACCAAACTCCTGACATTTCCAGGATTTTCATAACATAAAACCATTTTCTAACCTACCACATTAAAAGGTATCTCCATTTACATAATAGATATGGTATTAAAAAAAGAAAAAGAATGGTTTTAAAGTCTACGTATTATCAAGCTGAATTCCATTTTATGTACTAAATTTGTTCACTTTCAAAATAATAATATAGTGCTTAACCAGGCAGTGGAACAGTGGATAGAGCATTGGACAGGGATGCGGAGGATCGAGACCCCAAGGTCACCAACTTGAGAACGGGCTCATCTGGCTTGAGCAAAAAGCTCACCAGCTTGGACAAAGGTTGCTGGTTCGAGCAAGGGGTTGCTCGGCCTGCTGAAGGCCCACAGTCAAGGCACATATGAACAACTAAGGTATCACAGCGAAAAACTGATGATTGATTTTTCTCATCTCTCTCCATTCCTGTCTGTCTGTCCCTATCTATCCCTCTCTCTGACTCTCTCTCTCTGTCTCTGTATAAAATAATAATAATAATAATAATAATAATAATAATAATGGTATAGTAAATCATTTTGAAATGCAAATAACAGCTGTCAGAGGGGAGGAGATGGGGGGACTGGGTAAAAAAAGGAGATTAAGCAAATAAAAACAAAACAGGCCCTGGCCAGTTGGCTCAGTGGTAGAGCATTGGCAGAATGTGTGGAAGTCCCGGGTTCGATCCCTGGTCAGGGCACACAAAAGAAGCACCCATCTGCTTCTCCACCCTTCCCCCTCTCCTTCCTCTCTATCTCTCTCTTCCTCTCCCACAGCCAAGGCTCCATTGAAGCAAAGTTGGCCCGGGCGCTGAGAATGGCTCCATCACCTCTGCCTCAGGCGCTAGAATGGCTCCGGCCACAGCAGAGCAACGACCCAGATGGGCAGAGAATCGCCCCCTGGTGGGCATACTGGGTGGATCCCAGTCAGGCACATGTGGGAGTCTGACTGCCTCCCACTTCTAACTTAGAAAAAAATACAAAAAATAAAAATAAAAAACGTTCATGGACACAAGCGATAGAGGGAAAGAGGAATGAGAAGGTAGAGGAGGGTATAGTGGGATAAATGGTGATGGAAAGAGACTTCACTTGGGGTGGTGAACACACAATGCAATGCACAGATGATTTATTATAGAATTGTACACCTGAAACTATATCATTTTATTAATCAATGTCACCCCAGTAAATTCAACTAAAAATAAATAATATAATTATCTTCTTTCTTTATCTCTGTGTAGAGCTGAACTATCAGATCTACATTTTGCTTAGCAGATGAAAGGCCCAAACACCACCTCAGGCTTCCTACCACCATCCACACAACCATACAAGCAAACAAGGTGAGACTCGTGTTTTCCCGGTTTTATCTTATGGAAAGCTATTGTCTAGCCCAGGGCTCCTTTAAGTTCACCCAGAAGATCCCAGATATACTTCAGTCTGCATCTCTGAAGGTCCACAAGTCCTGCTGGACCTATTTTCCTTAAGCTACAGCTCCCAACCAGCTCATCTCCTCTATCCCTAAGGAATCCTGTGGCCAAGAGGCCACTGCTGGCAGTTCCTGTTCTAGTGTCTCTACCCTGATGAGAGGGAGTGCATCAGAGATTGGACAGGAACCTGATCATTGGCCCTGGCTGAAAGCAATGAATGCATGGATAAGGAAGCTGAAGATTATAGAACCAAGTGCAGGAACTGTCCTCTCAATCCTAGACGGCTGGGGAACATAGATGTGACACAGAAAAGACCCTAATCCCACTCTTCTCCCATTTACTGCCACGTGTTTCCAGATCTTAATGGTCAAGGCTTAATGCCCAAAATATTTCACAGAAAATGTAAATTTCTCATAGGTTGGCTTAGTTTACAGTCTTTTTTATTGTAAGTTTAGGTACGGCAATCAATAATGGTAACAACCGCAAATATTTCAGCCAAGATCATAAGCCTCTTCTATAAAGGACCCTCATAACTTCTGCACATTCTAAGTTTTATTTACTTTTTTATTCCTTTCTTGGGTGGCCAAAAGGAATATCATTTGCCTTGTCTCATACGAGAAATAAATGGGTTGGAGGAACATAAACTTTCCTATCGCCTTTAGGTCATTTATACTCAACAAAGATTTATCGAGCACTAGTAAGGGCCCAGGCAACATACTGTGCACTGCAGATTCAAAATATGTCGCAAACATTTGTTTTTCTCAGCCAGCACTTGGGGAATGGCTGTCTTTATCTTCTGAGCAACAAGCAAGGTTATATGGCATCCTGGTGGTGATTATGCAGAAGCAATGCAGTACCTCTCTTTCCCACGACCTCTCCTTTTTTTCATAACTTTCATTCCCACCTTCCTTCCGCCATTTCTTCCCTTGTCAATGGCTGGCATCCTGTCCTCACCTAGCCATTCCGGCACCCTGAGATGTTACACTTCAGTGCTCCACTCTCTTATTCACCTCACTCCCTCATCCCTCTTTTCCTAATGAGCTTATTCTTCAGCCTGAGTCCTCCAATGTGGTTTATCCTTCCACTTCCTACTTTCCTTCTCTGTTTGCTATAACCACCACTTAAAACATACCTTCACTAAAAAGCAAATTTGTTGCCATTTGCCCTTTCATTTTGCCTTTTTAGAAATGCTCCAACTCTAGACCAATCCAGCTGTTCATTTTCTTTGCTCTATATACTAGTGGCTAAGTGCCATTGAATAAAAAAAAAAAAAAATCTCACAGATGAGCTATGAGGTAATTGAAATTAATTACCTACATATTTGTGATTCAGAACCCCCATGGGGTTTTCAGAGCTGACAGACTATTCCCTGTGTCCCTGAGAGGCTTTATCCCACACTCCATCCTGAAGCTGTTCTGTATCTCTATAAGTCTGTTCAAGTTTTCAGTCCTGCTACTTCTCCCTTCCTTGCCTACTTGATGGATGGTCTTCCCTACTTCACAAAGAAAACAAAAGTCATTGACACAAACTGCTGTCGGTGGGTTTTCTGACTCTATCCAAATTGATGCCTGTGTACAGGCAAGAGCAGGTAGAAGGAGCATTTTAGTCTGACCCTTGCTCTGCCTGGCCAGTGTTTGTGGTGCAAAAGTTCACCTTCATCTCTTTACAGCTATCCTTCCATTGTCCCCTTTCATCTTCTTACAGCCATTGTCTTTCCCTCTGTTTGCAGTTAACCCCTCTGCTCTATTCTGTATCCCAAACTTTTGCTCTTCTTCATGAACCCTGTATCATGTTTTTATCTTTGACCTTAAAAAACTAGACAGCCAGGTATTTTTCCCACCTGGGTTTATTTTGGAACAGCAAAGAACTGCAACT
Source organism: Saccopteryx leptura (assembly GCF_036850995.1). Classification (NCBI taxonomy): domain Eukaryota; kingdom Metazoa; phylum Chordata; class Mammalia; order Chiroptera; family Emballonuridae; genus Saccopteryx; species Saccopteryx leptura. Next base: position 350,928,593 of record NC_089503.1, read on the forward strand.
GGGGCCATGCTTTCTTTTTTTTGTTTTTTTTTTTTTTTTGTTTTGTATTTTTCTGAAGCTGGAAACGGGGAGGCAAGTCAGACAGATTCCCGCATGCGCCCGACTGGGATCCACCCAGCACGCCCACCAGGGGGCGTCGCTCTGTCACGACCAGAGCCACTCTAGCGCCTGGGGCAGAGGCCAAGGAGCCATCCCCAGCGCCCGGGCCATCTTTTGCTCCAATGGAGCCTTGGCTGCGGGAGGGGAAGAGAGAGACAGAGAGGAAGGAGAGGGGGAGGGGTGGAGAAGCAGATGGGCGCCTCTCCTGTGTCCCCTGGCCGGGAATCGAACCTGGGACTCCTACACGCCAGGCTGATGCTCTACCACTGAGCCAACCGGTCAGGGCCTGGGGCCATGTTTTCTAATGGTGAACCACATGCAAGTACGGAGAACTAAAGGAGGATAATGCTCTTTTAGGGACTTGGGAAGACCTATTGTAAACATAGTTCCATTCAAGGAAACTGAAAGTTCCAAATATAGTGACTGTCATTAGCTAAGTTGTGGCAGTCTCCCATTGGCTGAGCTGTTACTGAGCAAGTAAGACTCTTTTCTTCCTCTTGTAGAGGTGGTAATGTAGTCTCACTTCCTGTTGTAGATGTAAGGTACCTCTCTTCTTTTTGGAGTCAATAGTGTATGTACATGTGTGAGAGTTCTCTTTTAAGCTCCCAACTCCATTTCAAATGAGGTTTCTGTTTATTGATATTCATAAATCTTAATAGCAAAAAAAAAAAAAAAAAAAAAAAAAAAAAAAAAAAACAGAGGAAAATAAAAATTACCCATAACCAAGGACACAGAAATAAACATTTTTAATATTTTGGTAGTATCCTCCTCAATCTTCTTTACCTCTCCATTCCCAACACCCAGTCCTCTGCCAGGTGATTAATATATAGTGGGTGTAAAAATTCATAAGTAGATGAATAAACATTATTATTAAAAGCAAGTAGAATATGTCTTTGTTGTTTAAGATTCCCAATACCGCTCATCACTGGTTTGTCATTCTGCTCAGTGTGAAATGGATTTGTCCAGAAGCCACAGTCACACCACCCAGAGCAAACCCTGTGCCACCCTTTCCCTCAGACCCCAGAGATGGTGAGAGAGAAAGCAGCTCAGATTTTGAGAACAGTGGGGACCTCTTCAGGGTGCTAGAAATAGGGCTATTTGGGGGACAATACAATAGTAATTTCTACAAAACTTCCAGAAGAGAGCCCTTGAAGCCCACTTGGTAGTTGTATTCTTGTCCTTGATGGCCCCAAAGAAGTAGAGAATGGAGGTCAAAAATGAAGAGAGAGGCCCTGGCCGGTTGGCTCAGAGGTAGAGCATGCGGGGGACCCGGGTTTGATTCCCGGCCAGGGCACATAGGAGAAGCGCCCATTTGCTTCTCCACCCCCCACCCTCCTTCCTCTCTGTCTCTCTCTTCCCCTCCCACAGCCGAGGCTCCATTGGAGCAAAGATGGCCCAGGCGCTGGGGATGGCTCCTTGGCCTCTGCCCCAGGCGCTAGAGTGGCTCTGGTCGAGGCAGAGTGATGCCCCGGAGGGGCAGAGCATTGCCCCCTGATGGGCAGAGCGTTGCCCCTGGTGGGCGTGCCGGGTGGATCCCGGTCGGGCGCATGTGGGAGTCTGTCTGACTGTCTCTCCCCGTTTCCAGCTTCAGAAAAATACAAAAAAAAAAAAAAAAGAATGAAGAGGGAGAATTCCAGAAAACAGCCCATGATCAGGACCCTTGATTGTTACAGAACGGTGTTCACTCCAGTGAGGAGAGACACCGTCTTGAACCTCTGCCCTGCACTGTTCATACTGGTTGGGCAGCCACCTGTTAAAGACTAAGCATTGCAAAATTCAAACGGAACAGGACATGTGAAGAATTACCTTTAGCACATTAAACTTGATACCTAAAATGGCATCTTCTATTTTCCTTGCGTAAGCTGCTAAGGATAAACACACTAAATTCTAAAATACTGGCTTCATGGGACAGGATGACAGGTGTGAGGCAGGAAAAGCAACTGAAGAGTTATGCAAACCCATAGAATGACATTTATTTTCCTACTGTTAGAGGAGATTAAAAACCAGGAGATTAAAGAATAAAAATTTAAAAATTAACTATGAGAAAAAAGTAAAACAAAACAGATAGAAAAAGAGGCAGGGAAATTTTAGAAGAAGAATTTGTCAGAAGCATGAAGGCTTTGTCCTGTTACCACTAATCACCTTCAGTCTGTACTTCTGACACTGAGTGGGAGGTGGGGTATTCAGAAAAGAAAGAAGACCCCCTATGATTTGGGGGCCCAAAAAATATGAGAAGGTGTTGTCTAAAATATACTGTACTCCCAAAATTTTCTCCCACAGTCAAGTTCAGTGTAGAGAAATTTATACATTTCATGGGCCCAAAACGAAGTGGGTCAACACACCAGCAATTCACTCAGCAAAGTGGTCGGTTGCCTAACCTTGAAAGTTGTCGGGATCAGGAATGCTACATCTCGGGGTTAATGCACATCAGCAAAATAAGCGACAGTCTCAGAGGAAACCACTGGGCCACCTAATGACCACCTGAAAGAGCCTGCATTGAACACCACACTCCACATAAGGGATCCTAGCAGAAGGTGACACGGCAGTGGACAACAGCAGACAAGCAAACATAGCATCACATAAAAGAAGCCTGTGAGACCAAAAAAGTAAGCCCTCTGCACGACCAGAGTGTGGCCAGTCATGAAAGTGGCTCTTCACATAACACACACTCACACATGTACCCACCTTTAAACACACACAAATACCATCTGTGCACCAAGCATACACACATCTCCATTAGGCAGCAGGGAGGACCAGGAAGAGAGAAAGAGGAAACAGACTAGTAGGTGCTGTGAACTAAAATATCACTAAGAAAGTAATACTGAATTTTAATGAAAAATCACTGATTTGGACGGGATTTTCTTGGAATACTTGGAATAAGTTTTTCACAATCAGTGAAAATTTATCTAAGCATCTAGACAATCGCATTCTACAATTCTTGTGCCCAAGTTTAACATAATACATTAAACTGATATCCACTAAGTAATAAAATCATGTGTCAAATTAAATTCCTTACAGAGGAAACTGAGAAGATCCATCAAACAAAACCTGTGACTCGACCAGAATGGGATTTCAAACCATGAAGTTACAAATCAAGTATTTTACTATAAACATAAGTGTATTAAGTTAGTTTAACAATTATATTACTAAAGGGTTTTTTTTTCAGCCAGAGTCATTAAAAAGTGATCAAATTGTAAGAAAAAAATAAGAAAATAAAATTTAAAAATTAATTCACCTACCCATCCAACACATTGATTAGGTTATTGCTCATTGACAGGTGTGGACATGACAAAATCCCTAAACTCCTGTAGGTTCTTTTCCGCTGAAATAGCACCAGCATGCATAGAAAGCATACATAAGAACACATACTGCCAAAGTTAGGAAAGACGTAAGAGAAGGGAGAAATCAATAATGTCGAATAAGCAAGGCAAATATTCATGAAGGACCCAGGAACCAAAATAATTCTTCAAGGAGAGGCTTCAAATAGTTTTGGAACAGCCAACATACTAAGGGAAAGAACTAAAATCAAGGATGTCATCTCACTGCTTTTAACTTTATCATATACAACAATTGTTGTGAAAACTAATAAGTAATACTGGATACATTTGACATTTTAGCATTTACCACAGTTCTACCGATTTTTTTTCTACTTAAAAAAATAAAAGAAAAAAATAAAGAAAGAGGAAAAAGCAGGATTGTTGCATGTAAGGCAGAAATGTTCTAATTTTAAGAGAATTTTTTAAAGTTAGTTGATTCTATTTTGAAGTCCTCAAATATATATTAAAATTCTTAAAAATAGGAACCAAGGCAAAATATTACTCATTTATGTCTATTTTTAAGTTTTCTTGTGGGTATTAACTACATCTGTAATGGGAAAGGAAGAAAATTTCCCTAAATGAAGCTCCTTACTCTGTGTAGTATACCCCAAGGGAATATTATAAATGCTAGTGCTTGAAACTTTTTAAATGAACCAAGCTTGTCATTGGCAAAAGCACTGCAGGAACTCACAGCTCTGGCACGAGGTGGGAGAATGAAACCAGATGATATAATGTTGGGATCTTATCCTTTGTCTAAAAATGATGAGTCTGTAAAGTGGGTGAATTGTTTTTAAATGAATTTTTTGTAAAAGGAAAAAAATGGAGACAAGAAGAATGAAAGTAACTGTTATGCTATTAGAATGCAGCTGAATTTGAAATGTACACAAGGGAGAATTATATTCCAATAAAGGGCAAGAGGCCATAATTATTTTTTTTTCTTTTTTTGCCTGGGAAAGAGGAAATAGAAAGAAAGAAAAATTGGAAATGTCCACAAGCAGCTCTGGTTTAGATGCTGTCTGCTAATGTGTCAGCTGGGATGGAGACAAGAGGGACTCAGGTTTGGGAAAGGTTAAAGCATGAAGAATGTAGGAAACAAAAGGAAAATCCGGGGATATTCCTCCTGTCAAAAACTTTTTAGATAAGTGGATTTAACAGAAAGTGGAAGTTCTAAAACTTGTGTACAATAAATGTAAGTTAGCCTTTTTGTATTTGAACCGGGTTCTTATAAATATTTGTGGTTGAACTACATATTCTAAAGACAGAATTCCAGCAACAGAAGCAGTGCTAAGACTGCATGAGACACGGCTCAGGGGATACCGCAGCACCAATCATCCTGAAAATAACCCTAAGACCAAGGCTTTTTGTTTGTTTTGGTTTGATTTTCCACGACTCGCCTTTTTCTCAGAAGGATAGTATAATAAAGTATGTGCAGCAATGTGACTTTTGAAGCATTACTCATCTGGAATCTGTCCTCTATCACCTAGGACAGTCAATTTTTTTATTGCATGACCCTGAGTCAGCTTTATCTCTCTCCACACCCTACTTAAGTATCTAACACCCAGGCAAGGCTAGGTGTCCTTGCCAGGGGGGCAGCTTGCCCTTCCACGTCAGAGGAAACCAGTCACCTCCTTCTTGAAACTCATTTAATGACTCACCTGGGCAGATGATTTGTAAGAGGTTGTCCATTAGCATCAAGACCCACTCTACAGATTCCTTGTTCTTATTAGTCGAGAGGGGGAAGGACAAAAGTTTGACATAGGAAGAAAAAGCTTGTATACCAAAAGATGGCAAGACTTTAATACATAATCTTGAGACCAAACAGAACAGATGATAACCTTGGATCAGGTTAAATTTATTGATTTGGGTACACTAACCTGAGATCTGGGGGTTAATGCTGTCGCTTATGCAGCTGGAAGTGGTTCCCACACTTCACCTGGCTTTGGGTTAAAACCCTCTTCTCCAGGAGTCACAGTTACCAGGTCAATCAAGCCACAATTAAGTCTTAAGTCTCAGGCTTCTCCATGGACAAAGTCTAATGAGTCTTCTGAATCGCTTCTAAACCATCAGAGTTGTACATAGTGCCATGGGTGACCTCTCCTCTTTAATAAAGAGGACAATATTGACTTTATAGCATCTTTAGGACTAGCAACAGACTCTCGAAGCATATTGAAGATATTGACTCTATTTCTTGTTTATTTTTTTCTTGATTGACTTTCACACCAAGTGAAGTTAAACGATCTTTCTGGAAAGCTAGACAAGTTTTTGACAGGGAGGGGTTTCTTATCTGTACAATAAGCCCTCATAATATATAAAAAAGAGCATAGCAACCTCTTCCAGCTTTGAAAATTCTATTATCTGTTCTGAGATCCTTGGAAATTGCTATTATTTCTCATTGCATTGCCTACAGAAGGACATTCATTCTTTTCTGGAAACTTCTTTTTCACTGCTATATGATGGTATAATTTCTTTTTTTTAAAAGATATTTTATGTGACAATTAAGGATCCAGATTTAAAACTCAACCATGTGTGGATATAATGATGGCATAATTTTACTGAGGTGATAACTATAAGAAATGATGATATCTCTGCATAGCATGGCTTTTGCATGTACAATGATATTAGATCATAAGTTTTTCCTACATCTGGCAGACAACTTTTTCCACATTGTGCTCCAGTTGCAGATATATATTTAGAAGAGAGAAATGAACATCTTGGAACTACGGGAACTTGATATTGATAGATATTTTTTAACCTAAATAAAATCATATTACAGTGTCATTCTGTAACTTCCTTTCTCTTTTAATAGATAGTCATCTTTATTTTAGTATATATAGATTTACATATTCTTTTTAAAAGAAAATCTTATCAAATGGATATATCTTATTTACTTAAAAATTTTTAAGTTTATGAACATATGAGGGATTTCTTACATTGTTTGCTTCAGTTACAAATAATGGTAAATGAATATCCTTATACAACTTCTGTAGAATTAATTTCTAGAAATAAAATTACTCATTTCAAGGGCATACATATTTTTAATATAAATTGGTACTGCCAATTTAGCCACCCAAGATGCTGTATTAATTTACCCACCATCCAACAGTCTCTCAGAGTATATGTTTCTCCATATGCTCACCCCTTACCAGTGTTGGCAAGCTTTAAAATGTTTACCAATTTTATGGGCAAAAAATAGTACTTCATTTCCTTTATTTTACATGTATTTAAAGCTTTTTAGCCATTTGTTTTTCTTTTTAAGAGAGAGACAGAGACAGACAGAGGTAGACAGAAAGGGAGAGGGATAAGAAGCCTCAACTTATAGTTGCTGCACCTTAGTTATTCATTGATTGCTTTCTTATGTGTGCCTTGACCAGGGGGTCCCAGCCAAGCCAGCGACCTCTTGCTCAAGCCAGTGACCATGGTGTCATGTCTATGATATCACACTCAGCTGGCAACCCCACACTCAAGCTGGTGACTTCAAAGTTTCGAACCTGGTACCTCAGCATCCCGGGCCGATGCTCTATTCACTGTGCCACCACCTGGCCAGGCTGGCAATATTTTTTTGAGGCTTTCAGTTATCTAGATTTTACAAATTGTCCTTATTCCAAAACTATAAAAATTATTATTTCCTATTAAATCCTTTTAGGACTAAAATCTTTAGTCCTATTTAGGGAGTGTCTTACAGGCTTTCTGCGGTGTTAGATGGTCTAATTTTTATTTATCTCTAATAGTAATTATTTTGATTTTTATTTAACTCTAGTAGAAAATGCTTAAAAAGATACATTTTTAAATTTCCAAATGCACAGGTTGGATTTTCTTAATTCTCCTTCATATGTCAGAGAGTATGTATTATTTTCATTTTGTGGAAATCACTGAGGTTTTTGTATGACTAATACATGGCCAAATATGTTCTCTGACTTAACGTTCTACTTGCTCTCAGGGCATGAGTTTTCAAAACACTTTTAAATTTGCTTTAAAAGATTTATAGCAGTGCCCTCCATGGTCCCCAGGATCTGTTTCTTGATCTAACTGTGCTTGGATGGAAAATACCCGGGGGCACCCCTTCTTCCTGCCTCCACCACCCTCCAACCTCTTTTTCGGTTGTAACCTTTGGAATCATCTCAGCAATCCTTGACCTCCGAGACCACCCAGAACAGTGTTTTTCACTTAATTCCTTATTGCCAATTAATCACAGTCTCCCAAATTCATTAGAATTATTCCACCGAGGTGGAGGCCACCGTCAGCCCCTGGTCAGCCTACATCAGTGGGCCTCCTGCACCTGCCTCTCTCTGGGCTTCTATTTCCACTGTGACGCTGTGGCTCTGAAGGGTGTGGGCAACATGGGCTACTTGGCCTGGAGTTGGTGAGGAGAAGCCAAGGGTTCCAAGTTCTTTTGAAGATGCAAAACCTGTACTGCTGGCCAGAGCCTTCCCAACATGAGTGGGGTAAAACTCAGGACACTGTGGAAGCCACCATGGTCCTGGAGAAAAACCTGAACCAGGCTTTTTGGATCTGCAGCTCTTGGGTTTTTCCCGAACAGACTTCCTCTGTGACTTCCTGGAAAACCACTTCTTGGATGAGGAAGTGAAACGCATCAAGAGGATGGGCCACACCTGACCAGCCTCTGCAAGCTGACCCAGCCCCAAGCTGAGCATGTATCTCTTTGAAAGGCTCACCCTCAAGCAGGACAAGGAGTGTTTGGAGCCCAGAGGCCTTTGACAGGCCCCTCAGAATCCCCTCAGTGTCCGCCTTCTGCCTGAGCCTCTCCCTGAAGCTGCTGACTAGCCTTTAACCACTCTGGAGCCCTCTCCCATGCTGTGGACCAAATGGAAACAATAAAAAGATTTTTGCAGCCCTTCAAAAAATAAAAAGGATCACATATATTCTTCCTATGTTCCCATTTTAATAATTAATAGCTGAAAAATCTTAGCCTATTTTATTTCAGGAAAAAGTGAATGTGGCAAGAAAATATTTTTCAAATACTTTTTATAAATAAAATCATTTATATTATCATATTCTATCAAATCACTTATAACCCCAAACAGGTTTCATGAAATTGTGTGATCTCATGGATTAATGTGCATACAGTTAGAACAAGGTTTGAGCCCTTGTTTACCACAAATAATTACATGATTCCTAGCAAATCATTTAATCCCTTTGAGCCTCTGTTTTCTGACCAAAAAGTAGGGAATATAACAACCTAGAATATCTTTGGTGATATCAGTGAAAAGTTATATTATTATATTATTTCATGTATACCATGTTAAATAATAACACTGGGGAACAATTATATTTTCATTTTCTGTTGCATAAGGTTTTCGAACTGTTTCTATATATCTCTGCATCACTAATTCTAAATATAAAATCTATTTTTTGGTGCATGCTCCAGTTTTTATGCAATTTTAATTTCTTCTTGTAACATGTAATGGCATGCATTGGTTTTTAAATTGGAGTTAAAGGGCAACAACTCTTGAATTGAACATAACCACAAGACAATGAATGTTTTACAAACATCACTTTTACATATTTGTAGTTGTTTTTAAATGTAAAAAAGTATTATCTGATAAAAACATCCTCTCATTTTGTTTTAAGATTGAATCATGGCTTCTTCGAGTAGGCGTAAATGTAGAAATAGTTCTGACACTTTCTGTTATATATGTGGCTGTTACACACTTCAACGTCAAAGGTGCAATATTTCATCATTTGTGTCACATGCATATATTGCCTATTTTCAAGTTCCCCTTGGCGATCAAGACAAGAATTGGGCTCCTCATATTGTGTGTCATAATTGTGAGAAAATGCTTCGTGACTGGACAAAAGGAAAATGCATAGGACTGCCTTTTGGTATTCCCATGGTTTGGCATGTACCTAAGGACCACAGCAGTGACTGTTATTTCTGTCTGATCCATACAAAGGGCATTGGCAAGAAAAAACAGCATATGATCGCATATCCTAATATGCCTTCAGCAATACGACCTATCCCACACCTTGAGACACTCCCGGTTTCAGTTTTCAATGGTTTTATTTCTTCTAAGGATGAAGAAAGTGAAGATGGTGATCAAGTATATTTTGATAAGATGCATGAGGAAATGAATGTAGCATCTGAAGGGTCTTCTTCTGATGCCAAGCAGTCATTAACCCCTCAGCAGTTTAGCCAACCCGAATTGAATGACTTAGTAAGAGATTTGGGCGTATCAAAGAAAGCAGCTGAGGTATTAGTCTCCAGGCTTCAAGAAAAGAATGTACTTCACCAGTCAGCTAAAGCAGTAGTCCCCAACCCCTGGGCTGCGGACCAGTACCGGTTCGTGGGCCATTTGGTACCAGTCCGCAGAGAAAGAATAAATAACTTACATTATTTTCATTTTATTTATATTTAAGTCTGAACGATGTTTTATTTTTAAAAAATGACCAGATTCCTTCTGTTACATTCGTCTAAGACCCACTCTTGACGCTTGTCTTGGTCACATGATACATTTATTTGTCCCACCCTTAAGGCCAGTCCGTGAAAATATTTTCTGACATTAAACCAGTCCGTGGCCCAAAACAGGTTGGGGACCACTGAGCTAAAGTATCCCATTTCAGGAAGTGTGAACAAATTTTTGTGGACTTTTTTTCCAAAGACAAACACTTTGTTTACTGTCATGATATCAGCAGTCTTCTCAGCCAGCTAGGTGTTACCACTTACAGTCCAACAGAATGGCAGCTATTTCCTGACAGCTATAAACAAAGTCTGAAATGTGTTCTCCTACACAACGGTAATGTTTATGCAGCAGTTTCAATTGGTTATTCAACTCATCTGCTAGAAGATTATAATGACATAAAAATTGTCCTCGACTTTCTGAAGTATGAGTAACATAACTGGATCATTTGTGTGGATCTTAAAATGGTAAATTTCCTGCTAGGACAACAGAGAGGTTTCACGAAGTATCCTTGCTTTCTGTGTTTGTGGGACAGCCAAGCTCGGGAGAAACACTGGACACAGAAGGAGTGGCCAAAATGTGAAGCTCTGGAAGTAGGGATGCAAAATATTGTGAATAAACCTGTAGTTAATCGAGATAGGATCATTTTCCCCCGACTTCACATCAAACTTGGCTTAATGAAGCAGTTTGTTCAGGCTTTGAATAGAGAAAGTGAATGCTTTCAACATATTATTTCTGCTTTTCCTGCCTTGTCTTTCAAGAAGATAAAATCAGGTATATTTGATGGACCTCATATTCGAACCCTCATATGTGACAAAGTATTTGCCAGGAAGATGAATAAGGAGGAGAAAGCAGCATGGCAGTCTTTTGTGGCAGTTACAAAGAACTTCCTTGGCAACAAAAAAGCAGAAAACTATGAACTTCTGATTCAAAAGATGCTGTTGGCTTTCTGCGACATTGGATGTAACATGAGTGTTAAGATTCACTTCCTGAACAGTCACCTTGATAAGTTTCCCGAAAATCTCGGAGCTATTAGTGATGAGCAGACTACTGCTGGAGCATCAAATGAGATTGTCCTCAACAAGTACACAAACACAGGAGCTACAAATGCAAATTTTTGCCTGAGTAGAATTAAAATAAGTTTTGCGCAAATTTTATGATTAAAATAAGTTTTAATATGTTCTATTTCAAAATTGTAGACAAATTCTGATGCAATTATATCTTTTAGTGTATTACTGTATTTACTGCATTATATTGATATAAATTATTATATTTTCACAATGATGATGCCCAAGAAGACATTCTATTTCATTATGTTAAACTAAATGTTGAAAATTTTACAATAAGATAAAAACCTAAAATATTGAACTGCAAAAAAACTGTAGCTCACAGAGAAAAACTAATGTTGGATTTGAGATAGCACACTCGAATTAGGTAAGAACAAGTGTTTTTGTGGAAGCAACAAAAATTTTGTTTCCCAGTATAATCAGTGACTGGTTAATACTAACTGGTTACTAACAAAGACCACCCACTAGACTAGTCATCAAGATTCTTACTTCTTTAGGTAAACCCAGAGAAAGCTCATGGCTGATTCTTTTTGACTTTATCAAAGTAACATTTTGTCATTCCCTTAATACATTGTTTTACCAATTAATGAGCACAACAGAATGAATCATGGGCATCATATTATACCATTTTTTTAGATTAATTTTTATGTGGGCAAGGAATCAACAAAATTATCAACCTTTACCTGGATGTTGCTTTGTATATGGTATTTGGTTTTTTGAGGTGTCACTAGATCTGTGTTATGAAAAATCAGCACACTTCAAATTATTAATTTCTTAAAATATTTCTTCTAAAAAAGTAGTCTAAAATTATGTAAAATAAACTGGTTTCTTATGCAATCTTTTCTTCTTGAATTCTTTTATAGTAGTCTACATACACTACACAGCAGATCCTTGGGTTATAACATTTCGTGTTTATGACGTTTACAACATACTCAAATAAAAACTTTAAAATTGAGATGTGAGTGTTTTGGCTTATGCCATTAGTGTCATACTTACAGATTACATGGGCAAACTAGTTTGTTTGAGCATGGCGAAAGAATACACAGTAATGTGTACAGTACAATATATTTATGTCCTTTACCTTTTTCTGTGGTTTAGTTGTGTTTTTATATTCTAGATTATGATTGTACAACTGTGTTAGGATAGGCAAGTGACTAAGGCTAGGGTGTGTTTTGACTTACACCAAAATTCAGGTTATATCCTTGTCACAGGAACAGAACTAGTCGTAGCCCAGGCACCCCCTGAACTGATTCTAAACAAGCCCATTAAATTCAGGAACTATGTCTCACTCATTTTTCTTTTCATACATAAGCAGTATATCTAGTACATAGTAGAACTCAGAGGAATCGAGCAATGTTATAGCAGCATTTAACGTACATGAGTTTCAAGGATATGGTCTCTGAAAAAAGAGAAAGAATGAAAAGGAGAATGAGAATAGAATTAGTCATTATATAGTGTAGGTAATTCTTTCTCCCACTCAACGACATATCCGTATCTAGCTACCTATCCTTTTATTAAGAGAGAAGCTGCTGCGTGTGAAATGGAAGGTATAAAACTGCTTGTACCCCTGTTCTCAGTCTCTGGCAACGTCTCAAGGGATGAGCTGCATTGAGCTGGTGACTTTAGCCTTGAAATATTCATATTTTTCATACAAGATGACCCCAGAGCAAAGCCAAATATGTCATCTATGGCTCGAGCAAAAAAAAAAAAAGAAGAAGAAGAAGAATGTTCTGTTTCAACACCAGAGGTAAAGCCGGCTTAGCTAAACTTTATAAGGAATGTGAGCTTATCTACAAAGTGGCATTTTCTTCAGGGCTTTTGACTCTTCACAACCTAGCTCTTCCTGTTAGTTTTACGACTTCTGCCAGACGGCTGCTTTGTTGTTCCCGTGTCCATCCTACCCTCATCTCCTACTGTGTTCTGTATTTCAGGGAACTGCATTTCCCAAGGTCCCTTGCTCTGTGCCTTCAGAAAAGAAAAATGCACTCTTCTGCCTACCAGGTAGGTTTGGCCAGTAGGAGGCACTGACAGAAGACTGGAAAGCTGGAGAAACAAAGGCCAAGGGTTTCTCTCTTTCTCTGTTTTTGGTGGTGCTAATGGCAACAGCAGTGCCTCTTCTATGGTTTCAGCTCCCACGAGACATCCCCCATGAGGCTTCTAGATCCTTCCAGAAGGCCTCCAGTTTTAGAATCTGAAATGCTACTTCTCCCATGTCGCTCTGACATGATGGAGTGAGCAGTGGATTGCTTCTCATCCCATTCAGCTGCTGAGCTCTTTCTTCACCTGTGTGACCAATTCCCTCCGCTAAAGAGCCTAGAGTGATCGCATTGTCTCCTAGCTGGACTCGGACACAGAGCCTACTTCACACACAAGTGAGACTACCCTGCAGGGAGGGCTCCTCATTATGATTATTTTTAAGTAGAAAAAATATAGATGCTGAGCAGGAAAATGAAGGAAAAAAGATGAGTAATAATGCAGCAGAGGAAGTAACTCTATCTTTTCACTTCTGAATATTTTACAAACAATTTTAAGAACCTCATCTGGTAATAAACAACCCCATATGGAACCCAGATTCTCTTCCAAATTTGAATAACCAAATATGGAGAAATGTTTTTTAAGTTGCTGGACTAATGCTACATGAGTAATTTGAATTGGACTGAAAGAATACTACAGGCCTAAAATGTAAGATTTTATTATTAAATATAGTCATTTGGGTTCTCAGAGACTCAGTTTTCTCAACTCTGTAAGGTACGAAAGTTAGGCGAGATCAATGGTCCTTAATTGTTTGGGAGTTGTCAACTCATTTGATAATCTGATCAGGTATGGATTCATTTCACAGAAAAATGAAATTAGTCACAAAATTTTTCATACCACTTCAGGGATTCCCAGACCCTTTGAAGCACACCCATGCCCTTTCAAATGGTCCACAAACTGATGTGGACTAGATTCTAGACCTCTCCAAAGGTCTACTTAATTGTTCAGTTTTGTGAGTTTTCCTATATCCGGTCAGGAAAATAAGACAGAAGGAAAATTATTTGAGAAGACTGCCATAGTTATCTTTGATATTTCCCAACAGGCTGCACTGACAAAGATTTTTCCAGTCCTAGGGCACACACTCTTTCCCAAGTGCCTGGGATGAGATCAGCTTTTTGGAGTTATCAACTCGCTGGCAGGCGCACAGAGCGTGAGGGCCTCACTGGGCCTGACAATGGAGCGAGGCTGCTTGCCATTGCCTCCCCAGTCTGTGAAAAAGCAAGCGCAAACCCCACAGGGAAGTGCAGAATGCTAATATTTTCAAACTTCAAGACAGAAACAGGAAACTTTAATGAAGCTCAGGTTTGACTCAGCTGTTCCTACATCATTCATTTGGAAGGCTCTTTCTCCATCTCCCACTCCTCCAGTCTCCTCACCCCTATTCCTAGACCTTCTGGTCCCCATCTGTTTCTGTACTGCCTTCTGCATAGACAGATAATGCTAAAATCTAATGGCAACACTTTACTGTCATGAAAAGCAGGCATAGCTCTGTTCAAAAAGAAAACACTAACGATTTTAGAGAATGTTATTCAGGTAACAGAAAGAAAATAGAGCATCGGTTTTATATTCATTTAAACTTGAAAAATACAGGTAAATTCCTTTGTTGTGACACAATAAAACTATGTGATTTTTAAAAGCTCTGTTTTTAAGTGTAAGTTTTACAAAATGGTTCACAGTAACTATGTTGGGCTTCAGAGGAGCCTGTAGTCTCAGATCTACCACTAATTATTTGTGTGTTTTTAAACTTAAAGTCTCAAGATTGGAATAAATCATCTCTCAACTATATTCTAGCTCTAAAAATTTTATTATTCAATCAGAATTTCTCAAAATATGCTTTAGATAACACTGGCCTCAAGATATTTCTTCAAAATAAAAACTGTAAGTGTGTAAATAGTTTTGAAATATCCTGCAAATCTCTCCCCATCTCTGTCCTATACCTTAGAGGTTCCCTATGCATGAACATATTAAAGACTATGAGAAATTCTATAAGGAAGGGAGGGAGAAACATGTATAGCGTTGTCTAATTCACCATTTCCTGAATACATTTGGGCTCAGAAATCTTTCATTAAATTATACCTTTTGACAGTCCATGGAACAAACTTTGATAAATATTGTTCACTGTATTAGCAAAAAAATGTTGATGTTTGAAAGTTATTCTCAAGCAAGTAGAGTTATTAAAAATTGGAAGGAAGTGGAGAATCCTGGATAATGTATAAATAAATGGGAAAACAGCTAGCATTTTGTGACCCAAAGTCAATGGTGATCAAGTTAAAGGGCCTTAAGTGGAACCCGTAATGAGGTATTAAAGTATTAATCAGGGTTACACTCTCCTGACACTGGGAGGACCGGCTGGGGGTGGGGAGGGGCAGCCTTTCCGAGAGTGAAGCCTGCATCTTACACTTTGCAGTGAGCCAGGCTCTGTGGTATGACCTCCTGGCACAGATACCTCAGACCACGGAAAGCCAGATGCAGATGGGTCAGCCTTTCTGAACTTGGCCTTAGCAGGTATTCTAGTTTTCTAGGGCTATTGTAACAAAATGCCACAGACCAGTGGATTAAAACAACAGAAATTTATTGTCTCATAATTCCAGATGGTTCAAGTCTGAAACCAAGGTGTCGTCAGGGTCATGCTCCCTCTGAAACCTGTAAGGGAGCCATCCACGCCTTCCCTAGTTTCTGGGGATTCGACAGTAGTCCTAGGGCTTTCTTGGCTTGGAGCTCTATCACTCCAATTCTTGATCTTCA
Organism: Saccopteryx leptura; assembly: GCF_036850995.1. Classification (NCBI taxonomy): domain Eukaryota; kingdom Metazoa; phylum Chordata; class Mammalia; order Chiroptera; family Emballonuridae; genus Saccopteryx; species Saccopteryx leptura. Next base: position 350,944,271 of record NC_089503.1, read on the forward strand.
CATGGCATTCTCCCTGTGTTTATCACTTATATGGCTATCTTATATTCATCCTACTCCAGTGTGACCTCATGTTAACCAATTATATTTACAATAACAGCTCTATTTCCAAATGAATTCACATTCTATGGTACCGGGGATTAGGACTTTAACGTATCTTTTGGGGAACACAATTCAATCCGTAACAGCAAGGCTCTAGGACTTTCTCACAAAGGTCTTAGATCTTTTTATGAAAAACCTTCCCACGACCTCTAGTCTTTCACTTGTGACATTTATTGCCTTCTCATCCTATTTATGTAAAATGATATTGCAAGTTATTGATTTTGGGACTCTCATCTAGAATATTATACACCTTAAGTTCCACTGCTTATGAGAGCAACTAAGTTTATCACTTTTTTGTTCACTTAGCTATGAAGCATCTTAGAATTTTCATATTGACTTCCTTCATCTAGAAATTTTGAAGAGACATGAATGGGTTGGCAAGAAAGGGCATAGAAGGCCTTTGCTTTTGCTATGCACCTAAATAACCCTCTTCTTCATTATATTCAATTGGGAATGCTTGGGTGAGGGGTGACATTTATTTGTGCTGTCTCAATGAGGATCCAAAGAGAACAGAAAACTCCTAACAGCTTTCTAAACCTGTATTTTATGCTTTGTCACAGGCTGCAGACATCTAGCCAATAAGAGGTAACATTACTGAAATGAACCATGTGAGCTTCAGGAGAGCTATCATTACCTGAACCCGGAAGTGTAACTGTCATTGCCTGTTTGCCTGAATTCCCTTTTCCCGTTCATATCAGTTTTCTATTACTGAACAAATTACCATCAGCTTAGTGACTTAAACCAACACAAATTTTATTATCTCACAGTTGTTATAGATCAGGAATTCAGGGTTGGTATAGCTATACTCTTTGCCCAGGGTCCCATTAGATGGAAATCAAGGTGTCAACCAGGGCTCCAGTTCTCTCCTGTGCTCCAAAATCCTCTTCTAAGCTCATTAGTTTTAAGCAGTATTCATTTCTGTATAGTTATAGGACTGAGGTCTCCAATTTCCTGATAGCTATTAGCCAGAGACCATTCCTAGAGGCCACCCTCAGTCCCTAACCATGTGGCCAAAATAGGCAGTTCACAGCATAGATGTGTACTTTCTTCCAATTCATCCAGAGCACATCTCTCTAACTTCTTATTTTCCCCTCACCCCCAGACCCTGACAACCACCAATCTATTCTCTGTTTCTATGAGTTCAACATTTTTAGATATCACATATAAGTGAGATCATACAGTATTTCTCTTTCTCTGTCTGACTTATTTTACTGAGCATCATGCCTCAGCGTCCATCCATATTGTTGCAAACGGCAGGATCTCCATCTTCCTTATTGAATAATATTCTGTGGTGTATATATACCACATTTTCTTTATCCATTCATTCACTGATAGACACTTAGGTTGTTTCCATGTCTTGGCTATTATGAATAATGCTGCAATAAACATGGGAGTGCAGGTATCTTTTTGATACCCTATTTGCATTTCCATTAGCTATATACCCAGAAGTGGAATTTCTAGATCATATGATAGTTGATTTTTAATTTTTTAAGGAAACTCCAACTGTTTTTCCATAGTAGCTGTTCCAATTTGCATTTCCAAGAGTCACAAGGATTTTCTTTTCTGTACATCCTGGCCAACACTTGTTTGTTGATTTATTGATGCTAACCAATCTGACAGGTATGAGGTGACATCTCATTATGGTTTTCATTTGCATTTCCCTGATGGTTAGTGATATTAAGCACCTTTCTATGTGTTTGTTGGCCATTTTTATGTTCTCTTTGGAGAAATTGTCTATTTAGTTCTTCAACTCATTTTTAATAGAGTTATTTAAGATTTGTTTCTATTGAGCTGTAGTTCTTTATCTATTTTGTATATTAACCCCTTATTAAATATATTACTTGCAAATTCTCTCATTCTGCAGGTTGTTTTTTCATTTTTTGACTGTTTTGTTGTGCAGAAGCATTTTGGATAGATGTAGTTTAATTTGTTTATTTTTGCTTTTGTTGCTTGTACTTTTGATGTCACATCCAAAGAATCATTGCCAAGACCAAATTCGAGTAGTTTCTTTTTATTTTTCCTCTAGTAGTTATATGGTATCAGGTCTTATGTTTAAGTCTTTAGTGTATTTTAAGTTAATTTTTGTGAGTGAATAAAGATTAGTGTCTAATTTTATTTTTCTTCATGCGATTATCCAGTTTTCCCAACATCATTTATTAAAAAGCCTATCCTCTCCCCCTTGAATGATGTTGCCTACCTTGTCAAATACTTGTTGACTATATATTCAGGGGCTGATTTCTATGTTCTATATTCTGTTCCAACGATTTGTGTGTCCTTTTTTATGCCAGTGCCATACTGTTTTATTACTATGGCTTTGTAGTATAGTTTGAAATCAGTCACTGGCTGTGCTCCACTTTGGGTAAGGGTGTTGGCCAGGCTCCCTGGTTGGGTGGGGCCTCCAGCTGTACCCTAAATTTGAATGGGGCTACATACTGTGCCCCAAGGTCAAGTGGGTATCCAGGCTCTCTAGTCAAGTATGGCTGTAGGCTATGCTCCATTTCACTATTTGGGATCCATTTCTGGGTCAGACCACAGACTCTACTCAGCAATCACACAGTGGTGTAGGACGGGTTCTACAGCCAGGCAATACAGCTTTGTTTCAAGGTTACCCCAGGTCAGGTTCAATTTCCCTGGAAAAGTCAACCCAGAGTTTAGCTCCAAAGTTGCATGGGATTGCTGACATGGTTTTCTGCCTGAGTGGAGCTGTAGGATGGGTTCCATGGCTTCCCAGAGTCTCTGGCCAGCCTCCCTGGTCAAGCAAGATAGGAGACTATGCTCAGCAAAAGGGTAGGGCTGCTGACTTGCTTCCCTATCCAGATGGTGCCATAGAATGGGCTTTATAACCCTTACATTCCATTGGCTAGGGGCCCAAAACTGCTAAACTGTTAACCAAGTTTCCTAGCCAGATAGGGCCACCAACTTGGCTCTGCAAATTGGCAGAGCCACTGGCTGGGATCTTTACTCAGATACCACCACCAGCAGGAAACTGATCTGCTCATACCTGTAGGCCGATTATGGTAAGCCCCTCCCCTTCTTTATCTCTGTCTGATCCCAGTGGTCCAGCCTAACTAATTTCCCCAGAGATCCCTGTGAGGCAAGACCCAAGTGGGTTTCCCAGGAAGCATGCAGGCGAATCTGGATGTCCACTTTGGTTTCACTTTTCACCCTGGAGAAAACAAAGGCTGGGGAGGGGAGGGCAAGGGAGCTTCTCAATGTAGAGTTGTGCCACCCTGGAAGAGGGACAATGTAGTGATTACCCTGCTAAAGCAGTCCTTCTTGGTCTTTGCAGTCCATGGGGCGCTTCAGTCTCACATCTGGGGTCTGAGGTTTTCACAAAAATGTCTTGTTCCATAAATATATAGTTGATAGCTGGTCTTTCTGTAAGGGAGATGGAAATTGGGGACCACCTATTCTAGTATTTTATCACGCCCTATGTTTTTTTAATTTGAGAAGAATATCAGCAAATTGATGAAAACACCAATAGCCATTCAGATCTGTATAAAAAAGCATATGAATATATTGCTTTGATTTTATGGGCACTGAAATGACCTAATATAAGAAATATCTCTCCATCAACTTTGAAATTGTGCAATAACTAACTTAGGACATTTTATTACATAAAAGAGTAAGATAAAGCTAACACATATGAATAAAAAGACTGGTTTATTACACTCATTTCACTTGTCCCAATACTACCCATTTTTCATGGGGTGAGATCCAAGGAAATGAAATATGGAAGGGCATTGAGAGAGAGGTGTAGGCTTTGTTCCCAGAAAGACTAGATGCTACAGTGAGGTCAGCAGTCCTGTACTAGATCCCTGGAGTGACAACCTTGCTGACTATGAAATATCCACTGACCCTGTTCACATTCCAGATATATTAAACCACTAAAATACGTTTATCACCTTCAACCAAAAATGGCTGCTGGAGACCAAAGAGTGCGTAAATGCCATGACCATTAGTTGTTGTTGTTTTATCCTAGTTTGAGTAATTCTACTTCTTAAGGAAGAGAGAAAGCAAATTTTTTAAAAAGGGATTTTCTAAGTCATTCCATAAGAAAGAAGCATTATATGTCTTTTTCCTGTATCCAGAAAAAAAGCCTGTACTTAGATTAAGTATCAGACCACATCCTGTGTCACGTGGAGTGGTACGGAATCATGCCGGATCGCTGGCACCAAATGGTAACTCTTTGGAAAAGAGTCTTGTTCATTTGTCCTTTTCAGGGATAATTACTCTTAAATTTTAATGCAGCTAATTTTTCAAGAAAGAAGGCCAAAACAAATCTATCCTGCCAGGCAGACAAAGATGAAATCCTCAAGCCCCCACCCCACACACACAAGGACACACACGCATACAAAAACACACGCCAGACGAGAGAGGCTATACCAGAGCATTCTCCTGGCACAACCCCCAAGCCACACAGCACAGAGGAGACCAGAAGGCACCAAGGTTTGAGGCTGCCAAACCACATCTCAGGATTTTCTACTTCATTCTCCAGTTTCGTTCTGCCTTTCAGGTAGAGGCCAAGCGAAGAGTGATCTTTAGTTAAATAATGTTTCTAACCAGGAGTACCATTCATTGCCCATTGCCAGGACAAATCAACTCTACCACTCACCTGGATAGAAAAATCTTTTTTTCCCCTAACGCTTATAGGGAGTCTGTGATCCCCTGTAAAAAAAAAAAAAAAAGAAGACAAGAATAGGAACCCCTAAAAAGAGAAGCAATGGCAAGCGTTAAAAAGAGAAGCAATGGCAAGCGTAGGACCACTTAGTATTGATTTCATTCTCATTTCCTCATATTTGTTTTTGCAAAGATCAATACAACTTTTTACATAAATCATAAAAATCCATAGGATTTTATGGCAGGAAGAAGTCCAAGTCAAAACATTTTATAAATAAGGAAGCTATAAAAAGGCTCATAAAATGTTCCCTGTCGGGAGGAAGGGGGAACTGGCAGAGTCAGGACTTAAACCCACATGTTCTGACCACAGATTCAAAATATTTGGACTCTATTATGTTGCTTTTCTAATAATAATGCATATACACATATATGAAGGTATATTTTAAAGGAAATAGCTTTAAAGTCATCGTGTTTTAATTCACAACCAAGTAATTTGCTGAATGATTAGACCACTTGTCTTTCTATAAAACAATCGATGGTATTTATAGCTTTACTTAAATATACACAGCAGGAATAAATTATAATTAACTAATCAGAATTTCCTGCCTGAGATTTGTACTGTATAAGCCAATATTTTTTTCATTTATTTAGAGAAAAATCATCTTAATGTTTGTTAGCATTTAGAAACATAGGGTGAAGATTAATTCTTCATTGTTGAATGTAATAGGTTACAGAGAAAGTAAAAAGGATCTAGTGTCTTAAAAAAAATGAATTACACCTATCCAGAGACCCACCATCTAAATTAAACATCATTTCACATCTTCATTTGTCATAATCCCCAGCAATGTCACTGCAAATGCTCTTTCAATTACTACATTCATTAAACAGTTCCATTATCTTGTTTATTTATTTGTGATAGATTGTAAAAGGGAAGGAGAGGTAAATTGCTTGCATCTATAAGTGATGCACTGACCTTCTACTATCTCCTGGGTCGGACTCTTCTGTTAGCACACTCAGCACCCCTTTGTCAGGGCTGAGATAACAATCACAGAAGACTGCAGGCAGTGGCCTGCGCTGGAAGGAAAGCAGGGACTTAGTCTTTGACTTAGAGGTGTGCATTCTGATTAAAACAAATGATTTTTTTTTTAATCTTTAAATTTGGCTAACAAGTTTCCAGTTTGTTTGGACTAGCCAACTTCTGTCATCAACTAGGATTTGAATTAAAGGAAAATTCCTGTACCAACTAGACAGCTGCCTGTTCAACGAGAAAGTTGCTGGAAATTCCTCTCTCATATTCCCTCTAAGCTTTTCCTATAAGACTGAGCCCTAATCGGTTCATCAACTGCCACGCTTCACAATGGCTTAAAAGAATGCCTTGTTTTTTCTAAAGAAATGTTTTGACATGTTTGTTTATATGCAATGCATTATAGACTTTCTGCTCCTTATTTGCTCTTACAAAGAGCTCACAGAATTATAGAGACCCCTTGAGACCATCAGTATTCCAACTATACCACTAATAATAGAGAAAATTGAGATCAAGAGAGCTTTACACCTGGCCCATTGATTGTGCTCCGACATCACTTTTTCCCATTCTTATTGCTAAACAACAATGATTTACAGTTATCTGGTAGTAACATACTACAATAAAAACAGCTTAAGTTTTACTACCCTACCAAAAAATATACTTAAACAGTTCCCACTTTTATCCAAATAGTCCAATATTTAAATATTTAATAATAAAATTAGAAGTCCAGAAAACATTTGGACGTCTCCTTATAGCTCATTGAGAGTACATGGGGCCGGTTTATTCTCAACCACCACTTTCCGAGCACCAGGCACGGTTCTAGGAACTAGCAGTCCTACTACAAACAAGAGCGTAGGTCACTGAGATGTTAGGTGAATTTATAAAGGAATTCATATCATTTTAATTAATGACAAGGACCGCTTAGAAATAAATTAATAATGCGACAGAAAGTGATTGCTTCAGAGCTGTGGAAGGTGGGGGAAACCTTAGTTGAGTGAACAAGGAAGGCCGTTCAAAGAAATAACATTTAAGTCTGATCCTGAATGACAAGATACAAGCATGACAAGCATTTCAGCAGAGGCAGCAGAGCAGGGTTTGATCAGTGTGATGACACACACGCCCATCTCTCCAAGTAGCTCTCCTTCAAATGAGGGGCACAAAGCAAACTCTGCCTCTCCAGACAGGCCTCTGAGCACAACTGGATATGGGTGAAATTTGTCCTGCCGGTCGGAAGTCCTTTCACGCATCCTTTCCTTCCCTCGATACCCTTTGCTGATGCCTGAGCTTACAACCCCAAATTACTCATCATGTTCTGTTTTGTTTTTTACCACCCATCTAGTCACACATGTAAGCTACCTTACAATGCAGTGATTTTAAACTATTCCACTGAAGACACCACTTCCCAGGAACTTGAACCCATGCACATGGGGTCTGATCTGTGCTGTGCGCTGCGAGGCAGACTTGGAAATGTACAAATGTACAATCTAATTAGAATGAATCAATGCACAAATAACTGTCAGAGAAACCTCAAGAAGATGTGCACTGACAATGTGGGAGAGACCAAACACATGGTTATGTCATATTGATAGGGGTTCCTAAAAAAGAAACATCCCCATGGCTAGATAATGGCTATATTAATGTAGACACATTATTTTGACTGTTTTTATTCAGTTTTGCCTTCCTTCCTCAAAGATGGGAATCACATCTAATGATTTTGTGTAACGTCTAGCTCATCTTAACATTTTCAACATCATGGAAGCTCTTGTTTCTTTTTAACTAAATAATTTTGAGTAAAATTCTATCTTGTGGCCCTGGCCAGTTGGCTCAGTGGTAGAGCGCCGGCCTGGCATGTGGATATTTCAGATTTGATGCCTAGTCAGGGCACAAAGGAGAAGTGACCATCTGCTTCTCCATCCTTCCCCCTCTCCCTTCTCTCTCTCTCTATTTCTCTCTTCCACTCCAGCAGCCATGGCTTGGTTGGAGCAAGTTGGCCCCAGGCACTGAGGATGGCTCCATGCCCTTACTTCAGGTGCTAAAATAACTTGGTTGCTGAGCAATGGAGTAATGGCCCCAGATGGGCAGATCATCACCTCTCAGGTGGGCTTGCTGGGTGGCTCTCAATTGAGGTGCATGTGGGAGTCTATCTCTCTGCCTCCCCACTCTCACTTAAGAAAATAATTATAATAATAAACTCTATCTTGCTCCTAGGTTATCCAAGAGTTTCAGCAGTTTCACATAGAGCCATGGTTGATCTTAAATAATAAGGAAGAAAAAACAACAACATTAAGGCATAGTAAATTACAATGTAAGCACTAGCTTATAGGTACTCTGTTACAATTACCTTATTAGCCTTACAGAAATTCTTAGGTAGTCATTATCTTCCCATTTCTTCAGTCCCGGAGACGGGGACTGAAGCACAGAGAAATCTTGTGACTGCCCCAGATAAAAGCAAACTGGGGCCTTGAGTTTGTTCTTTTCATGGTACTGACACATGACTTAATGGGACTTATCTTTCTAGGTACAATATATGCAGAATTACTGTAACATCAGATAACGACAGAAAGCAGTTGTTAAGCATGGCTAAGGAAAATGCATTATGAGACATAACCAAGAAAAATCAGGATTAAACATCAGAGGCAGAGAGTCAGAGCCACAGAGATGCAGACAGCATATGTAGTTCATACATAACTCAGCCAGAAGGGCAGATCTTATAATTTTCCAAACTTACTTTAAAGTATCCTTTAAATGCTCAAATGTGGCCCTGACTGGTTGACCCAGTGGATAGAGGGGTTGGCCCAGCATGTGGACATCCTAGGTTTGAGCCTGGTCAGGGCACACATGAGAAGCAAGCATCTGCTTCTCTACTCCCCTTCTCCCCCTTCTCTCTCTCTTCCCCTCTCACAGCCAGTGGCTCAATTAGTCCAAGCATCAGCTTCAGGCATTGAGGATAGCTTGGTTGATTTGAAATCATCCCTAGACAAGGGTTGCCAGGTGGATCCCGGTTGGGGTGCACTCAGGAGTCTATCTCTCTATCTCCCCTCCTCTCACTTAAAAAAATAAAAATAAATAATAATAAAGGCTTTGTTGATGAGTACATGTGGCAATAATGGTTAAGACCCTCAAGATTACTGCTCTTTGTGCCTCATGATAGCCCAGAGTGCCAGAAGGGCCAGTCCAGTCATACCAGGAATTCTGCTCTCAAGTCCAACTTCCACCTTGACATTTAAGACAAGCTCACTACTTGCAGCATTTAAAAGCTATTTAAGGTATTTCTGTTAAAATAATTATATTGAAGTATGCAATAAGTAATAAATAATTTACACAGAAAGCATTAAGTGGAACTATCAAAAGTAGTTGGTTGGGAAGAGTTGAGGATAAGTAGCTGACTGTGTAGTCTATGCCCACTGGAAGAAGTCAAGAGCTGTGGGTCCTAATGGCCTGGATGCAAACCACTCACTCCAAGCAGAGCATTTAAGCTTGTTTACAAGTGCCTGGTCAGGAACTGAACTTTGAAAGAGCCTTTGATGAAACTTGGCTTGGCTTTCTCAGGTCTAAGAGAGTGGCATCTGGGGTTGTTTACACAGACTGGGATAAGGAGCTATTTACATTTCAAATACATATTTGTGTTTGAGAGAATCAACTTCAGATGGTTTAGAGGCTTTTATTTGGAGACCCAGTCAGAAAAGCACTACCATCCTCCAGTTTTGATTGTCACAAGATAGTGGTGTTTCCATAGGCATCTACTGTCCAATTGCACACAACAAAGAATTGTCCCATCCAAAATGCCAATGGCCTAAAGAAGATAAACGAGTCAAAAAAACCAAAAAGACAAATAATTATTATTCCACATATATGAGATACCTAGACTAGTTAAATTCATAGAAACAGAAAGTAGAATGGTGGTTGGCAGGAAGTAGGAAGAGAGAAGAATAGGAAGTGACTATTTAATGGGTCCAAAGTCTCAGTTTTGCAAGATGAAGAGAGTTCTAGAGAGGGGTAAGGGTGATGGTCGCACAGGAATGTGAATGTATTTAATATTACTGAACCGTACATTCAGAAATGGTTAAAATGGCAAATTTGTGTTATATGTATTTTACCATAATTAAAAACAATTTTTTAAAATGCAGTGGTGCCTCTAATTGAGATACATTGAATCCCAGCCCAACCCTGAATCTGCCAAATTGAACATCAGAGCCCAAGAACAGGCTTCATGCTCTTGATCACTTAGCACTAATCGGGGGTAGACTTCTAACAGTTAGCAGTCATACAAGGCCCAGCGCCAAACAGGCTGAAGTCCCGTGAAATATAAACAATAACAAACTAGTACAATTCAAATCCTTGTGAGATATATGAAGAGACTTCATTCCTTTTGGCCTAAGAGCTCAGAGAACACCTCGTTTGATTCCAAATGTGATTGTGTGCAGAAAAGATCTTTTTAAATTGTAAAATAATATATAAATAAGGCATTATACTTCTTATTCAATACAGATCCTTCATTCTGTTCCTTCAAGTGAAGACATTCTACCAAGAGCAGAATTGGACAGGCTTTATCTGCCCGAAGTTTCTCAGAACACAATATTTACTACAGATTAGGGAGAAAAGAAAATGCATTAATTTTGAATGATAATATGTACTATCTAATTTGGTGTTTAGACTCTTACAAATCAGTAAGAAAAATATGATATGCCTATTGGTAAGTGGAAAAGGACTCAAATAAACAATTTTCTAAAGTATTCAAAGGAGCGGACAAATCTATGAAAAAGTGTTTAATTTTATTAGTAATCCAAAAAAATGATACTTAAATAATTAAGATATTTACGTGTATTGGGAAGATTAGAAATGGTGTGACTGGCCCTGGGGCCCTTTTCATACCTTTCTTCAGATGAAAACAGAGGAAAGTAAACTCATTGGCTAAGAAAAATCCTTGCTAGAAATCATCTCACAGCTTGCCTATATATATATGCAAAGAGAGACAGAAAAGGGAGTTAAAACCTTTCCTATTCTTGCAGTCCCTATGTGCATGATCTGGAAACAGGAATAGAAAGATTACTACCCTGTACAGAAAGAGAGAAACAGCTTGCAAATTTTAAGACAAGAAAACAATTTCATCTTCCTTAGGAGTTTGACTAGCCAGTGCCTGAGAATTAAATCTTGATCTTGGGATATGCGAGTACTGGCTGTGTTTCTCAGGAGTAATGGTAATAAAATGGGCCTGCACTCACTCACCTTCCTCCACAAAGGACACCCAGCCTGATGAGAGGGCCCCTCACCCACCCTGAACGCACTAAGAGACCTTGGGCTCCAAACCCTCATGGGGGGAGAAAGGCTTCACTTCTTTTACTTCCTCTTTGGACTTGAAAGAAAATCTTCATAAGTACATTATTTTGCCTTCCCATTCCTTTGTTTTAAGCCCCTTTTTTAAAATGAACTGGGCTCTTTAATAAAGAAAATTGAAAACACCTGAACAACTGGTTTGGCGTTTGAGAAGAGACGGAGGCGCAGGCTGTCCATGCAGGGGCTCCCAGGACCCTGTGGGGGACGAGGCCAGCAAGCAGCCTGTCAAAGGGATCATGACCAAAGGGTCCAGCTAACAGGAGGGAGGTCCCACCTACATTGCAAATCTCCTATTGGTAATTTTTATCTTGTGTATCATTAGACCCAATGCCTTTTCCATCAGCCATGCTCAATTCTTCTTTGGGCCCACATTTGTGGTAACTATTAAATGGCATTCTCCTTTAAATAACACGAAAAGTAACTCTTGTTTTTCTCCAGATGTTTCCCTTCTGACTAGTTTAGTAAATTGTTTTACTAATGAAAATATCTCAGTGATAGGTTACAAATGGCCCTGGGGACAGAATTAGAAAAGTCCCCTGAGACAAAGACTTCCCATCCTGATTTCTTCTAGCTTGGATTTCATGGGGCCCAGTTTCAGCCAGGATACCTTACACCACTTATGGATTGTAAGGCTGCATTTCATTAGGCGATGGCTGGGAATTTATGTCAATCTGGATTCTGATCAGGTCCTCGACGCCAAGTGCTGACAGTGGGTGAAGCACTTCATGCCCAGCTCTCTTGGAATGAGAGAAAACAGCTGTGTTTGTAGAACGCAGGTGGACATCATTAATGTGATGGCCAAATATTCATTGGATAAAAAGTCATTTCTCTCCCTTCATGGGAGTCAAGGAGATGAGTCTGTAAGGGAATGCTCTTTAAATTAGGGCCTAGAAATTCAGAGAAATTACAAATTTTTCTTCAATACTACTGCCTCCCTAGAGTCCACAGGACTTAACAATGACACATCTAGTGACTTCAATGCTATTTGGTTTTGAAAATAAGTAGAATCCCCTGATGTAATATTTTCCTTTATTTAAAATGTTAGCCATCTGTCAAGGTCACTGTCATAGCACCAGATGTCTAGAACAAGCTTCAGGATGGCTTACAAGTCAGGCCAACAGGGCATTTTTCAACTACCTGAGAGACAAAAACAGACGCAAATCCCAATGCTGTACATCAGAGCAAGTCAGAGCATGCTAAGAATCTTTCATGATATGTTACAACCACTCCACTGTCGAGTAATAAATGTTTTCCGTTTGGCCCCCTATGCGATGCGCCCTTCCCCCTCAAGAGCCATTCGGGCAAAGAGAAAGGAACAGGGGATATTGCTGAGTCTACACTCAGGACTGCTCTGCAGGATTTTGCATCCCACTGACTGTCACCTATTCATTCTATTATTGGAAATGTCTCAGAAAATGTGTTATTTGTCCCTGCCACCTCCTTGGCTTGGATTACTGTAATAGCCTTCGAAAAAACTCACATAAACTCTAAATCAACCCCCATACAACATTTGCCTTTTCTTTTTTTTTTTCTTTTTTTTTTTTACAAGAGAGAGATAAAGAGATGGGAAGGAAAGAGATGAGAAGCATCAACTCATAGTTACAGCATTTTAGTTGTTCACTGATTGTTTCTTATATGTGCCTTAACCAGAGGGCTCCAGCCAAGCCAGTGACTCCTTGCTCAAGCCAGCGACCTTGGGCTTGAAACCAGAGACCTTTGGGCTCAAGCCAGCAACCATGGGGTCGTGTCTGTGATCCCATGCTCAAGCTGGCAACCCTGTGTTCAAGCTGGCGAGCCTGCACTCAAGCCGATGAGCCCATCCTCCAAATGGTGACCTTGGGGTTTTGAACCTGGGACATCAATGTCCCAGTTCAACACTGTATCCAATGTGCAACCACAGGTCAGGCTGCCTTTATTTTTTTACATTTTGATACTCCCCAATTTAATAGTAAATAATAAACTGATTGATTAAATAAATAACAACAAAATAACATTGCTTGTAAAGCCCAAATGCATTACCACAATATCCAGTTTAGCCCTACCTTTCCCATCCTAAATGCCTGACCACATTTATTAGGGTGGATCCAAGATATTGTAGAACTCACCTCAGTGCAGCTGAGCAGACACAGTTTGGCCTGGACAGCCTGAAGTGGAATTGGATCTCTCTAGGCTGATGAACTAGCAAAGGTGAAGTTCTATGTGAATATGAAATCAGGACTTCCCTGAAAGGTAGCAGATCGTCTCACTCAAAGGGAATAACTATGCCCCCAATTGACCTTGAGCTTAATGGTTAAGTCCAGTGATCAAGAAAGTACAAAGCAAGGGAAAATTAAGTGGAATGGAATATTTCCTCCCCATTTCTTTTATTTCCCTTCCAGGTAGACGGAGCATCACTAGTGTGACACTTCTGACCTCTTACTGCCACCTTCTTGTCTTAAAGCAGGTGAGATGCAGTGACTTGTATGATTAGCAAAATTAGAAAGCATGCCCAGCGCAGCTCATCTTCCTCTCAGGAATAAGCTTCCTCTTAGGAATAAGACATCATCCATTGTGCTATGACTCTAGGGGTCAGAGAGCAGGCCTTCAGCTCTCACACTAAACTGGAATCTCAGATTGAGCCTTTATTGGAAATAGAGATGATGTCTTGGTCTCTCATCTGCTACTCCTTTGTTTTATTTCTGTTGTCAGCACTAGGGGAGGAGGGGGCAGCACTGTTGACTGAGACTCCCTCCCACCACTCCTCTAACATTACTGTACTTGTCTGCTAGAGCCATGCCTATTGTTTTTTGGTTTGGTTTGGTTTTTATTAATCCTAGAGAGAGAGCGAGAGGAGAGAAAGAAACATTGATTTGTTGTTCCACTTATTTCTGCATTCATTGGTTAATTCTTGTATGTACCCTGACTGAGGATCAAACCCACAACCTTGGCATATCCAGACAATACTCTAACCAACTCGAGCTACCTGACCAGGGATAGCGTCATGCCTATTGTTGTTTCTAGGCCTTTTATTAGCTGATTGTTCTTTCCTCTAAAGTATTTCCCTTCTCATTTGCTAATTCTTCAAGACTTAATAACTCCACAAATCCCTTCCTAAACATTTCTGCCTCTTGTATCCCATCTGATTGCCACTCCAGCATTCAGCTTAATACAGTTATTTTATGTGGCTTTGTCTTATTTTCCCGGGATATCTAGTTCCTAAGCAACTGAAACCTTGCTCATATTCATTTGTAAATTCTCCATCTTTGTAGCACCCCACATAATGTCTGCAATGTTGAAAGTACTTGATAAATTATTTCTTAATAAATGAGTACTTTCTCTGCATTTCTGACATCTAAGAAAATGTAAATGGTTTTCTTTCTACTTAACACAATGATAATAATTTCAGAAATCTGAATGTTTGGATCACAAAAGGCAAAACTTCTTAAGAGTACATTGCTTTTTACAATATGTATAAATTGTGGGTGGTAAGGACAGAAGTCCAAGGAATTATATATTTCTACAAACAAACTTCAGAAAACTTTTGGCATTTATTATGTATTTTTTTACTGAGCAGCTACTATCTACCTAGCCTCACCCTAGGCAAAGGGCATAAAAAGAAAAAAATTAGAGCCTGACTCTCAAGGAGATGACCCTCCAGATAAGTGAGATCTCAAAGTGTGGCCCAGAGACAGTCTCATCAGAACTGCCAGCCATTGAACACTCCAATTCCCAGGTCCCAGGGCCTTCAGAATCTGAACCTCTGGGGCTGGACCCAGTAATCTTTTATTAAATGGATTCCCAGGTGTTCTTAGGCACACTTAGGATGGAGACAAGCAAGTGTTGTGACCATGGTAGGAACCAACACTGACGAAGTGCAAGAAAGAGGACCAGATGGAAGCTGCTTTTGAGGAGCAGCAGAGAATCTTCCGGAGGGAAGAGACGTCTGAGCATAGGTGATGATGGACAGAGTCAACCAAAGGACAGAAGGAGGAAGGTAGCTCTAGCAAGCAATGGAGTTTTTATTTTATTTACTTTATTGTAATCTGCAAAGTTCTTACTCAAAACAAATTCACCCAACAGGATGTTGTGGAGGTTGTTCATGTCTGCTACCTGAGTGGCGCGTCATCCCACTTAACACTCACAACGACCCTCCAAGACAAGCAAAGCGATTAAATTTAAACCCATGTTCTAGATAAAAGAAACTGAGGTGAATAGTTTGTCTAATGTCATACACCTGAAAAATGCCAAAGCCAGGACCAGAAGAATGAGTGTTCTGAACCCAATATCTGTGACTTTTATTTCACCAGGACATGTTATCACTTAACAAATTTTTACCAACTTTAAAATACATTAAAACACCCAATATTCCCCTTCCAATTAAAACTTCAGAAAGGATTTATGCATGGTAGATTATCTTTGATGTCTACCCAAGCACTAAAAGTCCACATATCTGTGAAATTTTTTTAACCTTATTAAAATGAGAGTTAAGATCACCACTAATAGATTCATTCATGAGACATTGACCTTAGTTTCCAAGTATGTGTTTGTTTTTAGGTCAAGTTGGGAAACACCAGCTGGAAAAAACACCAAAAATTAATGTTATGATTTAAGTAAGAGAGCAAAGATAAAAGAAAAAGGCCACCATGACTGAATATTGTGACCTGACATGATGTCATATGAATATTATTCAAATACCAGTAAATTTTTAAAAGGAAAATGTTTAGCTACTCATGGAATTAGTTTTGGTTTTGAAATCATTTTTTGGAATTAAGACACAGACTTTATTATTTTGACCCATTTTAATCTGACAAATGAATAGTGTAGAAGATACATCAAGACCTGTCTTTCAAAAAGCATTAGTATTTGTTTGAGGTGTGAATATTTTTAATTTTTAATTTGTGTCCATTTTTAATTTTCAACAATGTAATCTGTCTCAATAAACTTATCTTTAAAATTGGAGGTGGGAAGAAGAAAGGAGAATAGGCATATTATTTAATAAGCTTTTAACTGAAAAACCAAAAACTTTGGCTCAATTCAGTCAATCAATAAGGAATTTATTATCTCACATAGTAAGAAGTCAAAATACAAAATAGTTCCAGGAGTGACTGATTTAGCAGCTCACTGGCACTATTAAGGATCAAGTCTTTTGCCTTTTTTTGCTCAGCTATCTTTAGCAAATTCATTTCATCCACAAGCAAATGGAAACCAGTTTTTAGATATCATATTTTTATTACAGACATAAACAAACAAAACTATTTTCTCTCATTTCATCAGTGGGTTAAACTTTTCCCAGAAGCACTTCAGCAGACTTTCCCTCTCATCCCATTGGTCAGAATTGTGTCCACTCCCCATACCTTCACCAATCACTGGCAAGAAAAAAGGTGCCTCTGTCATAGACTGAGAGTTTTCAGTGGGACTAGGATATGCACCCGGTCAGCATGTTCTCTTACGCTTCACCCTCTTCCCCTGCTAACATGGGGCATCTAGAAATGTGTGAGAACATTTTTAATTGTCACATCAAAAGAAGATACTTTGGAATTTAAACAATAAAGATCAGAGATGTTAAATGTCCCACCATGCATGACATAGTCCCACAATACAAAGAATTAACCTGCCAAAAATGCCTAACGAATCCTCCTTCTTCCAACTTTGAAAATTACCAGCATTGGCCTCTGGGGCAGGATACAGGGCCTGCCTCCCTTGAAGCACAGAGTCCTGTGGGTAGTATGTTCTAGAAAAAAATACTAGGGGTCTTCTGGGTGAGCAGCACCATCAGTACCTGCTATGGAGTACAAGCCAGTGAGAACATTAAAGAGTAAAAATTCTGGAAGTGAATTCAAGCTATTCTTTCTTCCTGAGCTTTAAGATTTATATATCATGTCTTTATACAGTTTTTATATAACTTTATAGCAATCAGCACCTCAAACATGATACATGGTGAAAGTCAATGTTCTAATCAAATGAAAGATGGATTTAATGACCGTCACCCTTGGGCCATACTATTTCAACAAGCGTGATAATTATCAGTGTTCTGCTTAGTTGTGAAACAGCAACTTATGTTCAGCCTTAAATCTCATGCTACAAGGAAAATATACATTTTATTTATCCACCGTGCCCACTTTTTTCTATTAGAAACAGCAAAGCACTCTGCGGGTCGGCTGTGGGATTTGGAGTGCACCTGCACCGGGCTGACTGACAGCAGGGCTGCCTGGAGGCCACACCTGGCTGGGAGCACTGGCACTTGTCAAAAAGTTTAATCAACTTTAATAAAAATCTGATATATAATGCTTAAAAAAATACTTTTATGTAATTCATGAATAAAGAAGAAATCTAAAGTAAAATAAGCGAGTCACAAAAAGACAAAAACTGTATTATCCCATTTATATGATTCCAATCATATTCATGGAGACAGAAAGCAGAAGGACGGTGTCCAGAGGCGAGGTGGACAGGGGAATGGAGAGCTGTTTCTCAACGGCTACAGAGTTTTAGCTTCACAAGATAAAGAGTTCTGGAGATTGGTTGCACAGCAATATGAATGTGCTCAGTGCTGCTCAACTGTACACTAAAAAATGATTATGATGATAAAATTGTATGTGTATTTTACCACAATCAATAATTTTAAACATTTTTTTGAAAGAAAGAAACTTATTTCTAACTGTGTCTGCTGAAAGGGCCTATAAGCAAAGATACCCCAGTAGCAGTGCAAACACCTGAAACTTAGATTTTGTTTTCTAAATACTATTTCCAACTAAAAAGAAAGAGTTTGATACCAGGAAAAGTATAAGTTGAACCTAGAATATCTTATTGTACCAGCAAGCAAGGTAGGACTCAAAAATTGGGGGAAACATATCAAAAGGACACAGGAGCCAGCCTAACAAAGTTCCCAATGCCCAAACATGCAATAGATTGAACATCAAAATGAGTTCTGAGAGTCATGGATTATAGCATCTTGAATTAAAATCATCTATGAGCTCATACTGATACCAAAACAAATAACAAATTAATTAAGAGAAAAATGTTCTTTAAAATATAAAGCCAACTAATAAATATAGAGAGAATAACAGAGCTAGAAAATTACATTTTGCAATTAGACTAATAATTGGCTCAAGCAAGAACCATCTGCTAACATCATTGGATGCAATTTTGTGTGGAACTTACTGTTTCCACAACCTTAAAATATCTCCCCCATACAATACATTAATTACAAGGGTACAAGTGATCCTTTTATAGTGAGAAACCCACCACCTTAACCCAGTGATCAAAGTTACCATCAATCATGTGACAAACTGACATGAGTGATCTCCTGGTAGAATGGAGGGAGACGGACGCAGTACCGCCTGTGTAGTGCTACCCCTGCCAAAGATGCGTAACCTGAACAGAAATGCAGAGCAGACCCAACCTGAAGAACAGTCTCCAACACAACTGGCCTGTCCTCTTTCAAAACATCAGTCGCAAACACAAACAATAAAAATAAAAAAAACACTGAGAAAATATTCCAGATTAAAGAAGATGAGGAAGCTATGACATGCTATATATAAAAAATTCCTAAAGTTGGAAAATTTCCAATAAAGACTATATTTAGATAATATTGCAATGATTTTAAATTTCATTCATTTGATCATTATACTTTTTTGATAAAAACTATTGTTAACATCTGATAAAGCTTAAATTGTTTCCATTTCTCAATGTACAAATTTTATTTGAATAATGGTAGCAATCTGACTTCTATTCAAAGAATTTTCCCCTAGATTACTAAGGTATGATAGACAAATAAAATTTGTGTATATTTAAATATTTAAGGTAAGGTTTTGATATATGTATACACTGAGAAATTACTACCATAATCAAGATAATTAACAACCATCACCTCATATATGTGTGGTGAAAACACTTGGAATCTACTCTTTTAGCAAATTTCAAGTCTACAACACATTATGTTCTGAAGTTTACTTTTAAATCAGACTATTTAACAGGGGAATAAACAAGAAACAAGAAAAGAGTAGAAAATAAACAAACACTTCTCTTATTTTTCTTTTTTTGTCTGTCAGTCTACACCATTGGATCACAAATGGTGGTATAATTATGTAAGAGAATTCCTTTTCTTCAGGAAACAAAGAAAATAAGCAAATATAAAATATGTATACACACACACACACACACACACACACACACACACAATAAGAGAAGAGAAAAAGAAAATGGAACAAAATGTTAACAAATGTTAAATCTGGTGAAGGATATAAACAAATTTATTGTTTTACTCTTGCAATGTTTGAAAATTTTTCAAAATAAATAGTTTAAAAGTCTAAAATCTGATAACAAAGTTGCAGGTCTTAATGTCCCTTAAGCTTCTCATTACTAAAATTTGAATAATCTTGAAAATAAATCTTTAGATGGACTTTAAGAATGTTTTTAAAATATGATCACCACTTAAAAATTTTAATTTACTGCAAATCAAAACTACAATGAGATACCACCTCATGCCTGTTAGATTAGCTATTATCAACAAGACAGGTAATAGCAAATGTTGGGAGAGGCTGTGGAGATAAAGGAACCCTCATACACTGTTGGTGGGAATGTAAAGTAGTACACCATTATGGAAGAAAGTACGGTGGTTCCTCAAAAAATTAAAAATAGAGCTACCGTATGACCCAGCATTCCCTCTACTGGGTATATACCCCCAAAACTCAAAAACATTGCTACGTAAAGACATATGAAGCCCCATGTTCATTGCAGCATTGTTCTCAGTGGCCAAGACATGGAAACAACCAAAAAGCCCTTCAATAGATGACTGGATAAAGAAGATGTGGTACATATATACTATGGAATACTACTCAGCCATAAGAAATGATGACATCGGATCATTTACAACAACATGGATGGATCTTGATAACATTATATGGAGTGAAATAAGTAAATCAGAAAAAACTAAGAACTATATGATTCCATACATAGGTGGGACATAAAAACGAGACTCAGAGACATGGACAGGAGTGTGATGGTTACGGGGGAGGGGGGTTTGGGGGAAGAGGAGAGGCACAAAAAAAACCAGTTAGAAGGTGTCAGAAGACAATTTGACTTTGGGTGATGGGTATGCAACATAATCAAATGTCAAAATAACCTGGAGATGTTTTCTCTGAACATATGTACCCTGATTTATCAATGTCACCCTATTAAAATTAATTTAAATTTTTTTAATTTACTTTTTGAATTATTAAAAGTGTGCCTTGATCTCCCCTTCTCTCACTTAGGAAAAAAAAAGTTTGCCTTGAAAAAATGTAACATTATCACTTGAAGCAAATAATATATAATATTTAGGCTGTCCTTCCAAAAAAATTAACCTTTTATAGCTCTAGTTTTATGAGACCCCTGTAGTGTAAGCTAACTATTGAATGACTTTTCACTACATTCATGTTTCAGAAAATGACTGAAATAAAGTTGTACCTAAATAAAGATAAAAAAACTACTGATCATACTCAAATGTTGTTAATGTCAAAGTACATGTTACTAACTCACCTGAACTTATGTGTTAAAAGAAAATACAAATTATTATCTAAGTTCTTCAAGAAGGATTGAGCACCAGGAAGGCTCAAGCTTACTTCAGTGTTCTGCCCAGCGTGTGCCCTCAAATATGTGCACACCAGGGTTTCTCCATCTCAGCACTACGGATGTTTTGGGCCAGATAAACCTTTGTTGAGAATGACTGGCTGCTCTGTTGGTTAGCAGCATCCCTGGCCTTTCTCACTGGATACCAGAAGCACGAACCCTCCAACCTTCCCCAGTCATGACAACCAAAATTATCCCAAGCATTGTCAGATGTCCTTTAGGAAGGAAGGGCAAGAACTGCCCTATTGAGAACCAATGGTATACCAACTGACAAAAAGAGAAAGAGAAAGATCAGTGTTTGTTAATTCTCTGTTTTTTTCATTTTTCCGGTTAAATATCCTGATTTATTTTAAATTTCAGAGCATAATGTACTATATATATGAAACTTCCCAAAAGAGAAGGTTTTGAGTGTTCTTACCACAAAATTAAAATAGTAACTTATAATTTCACTTATATTTGGAATCTAAATAATAAAATAAACAAACAAACAAGGTAAAATCAAACTTATAGATAAAGAACATATTTTACCTGACCAGGCGGTGGTGAAGTGGATAGAGCGTCGGACTGGGATGCTGAAGGACCCAGGTTTGAGACCCCGAGGTCGCCAGCTTGAGCGCGGGCTCATCTGGTTTAAGCAAAGCTCACCAGCTTGGACCCAAGGTCACTGGCTCCAGCAAGGAGTAACTCGGTCTGCTGAAGGCCCGTGGTCAAGGCACATATGAGAAAGCAATCAATGAACAACTAAGGTGTCGCAACAAAAAACTGATGATTGATGCTTCTCATCTCTCTCCGTTCCTGTCTGTCTGTCCCTGTCTATCCCTCTCTCTGAGTCTCTCTCTGTCTCTGTAAAAAAGAACAAAAACAAAAAAAGAACATATTGATGGTTGCCAGAATGGAGGTGGTTTGGGGGAATGGGTGAAAAGGGTAAAAAGTGATTAAGAGGTAAAAAATCGCCAGTTATAAAAATAGTCATGAGGATGTAAGCTACAGCATAGGGAATATAGTCAATAATATTGTAAAAAATATGTGTGGTGCAGAGGCTACTTATTGGGGTGGCCATTTCATAAAGTATATAATGTCAAATGATTATGTTGTATATCTGAAACTAATATAATATTGTATATCAAACGTAAGTGGAAAACAAATTAACTTTTTAATGGTAACTATGTGGGGTAATGGATGTATTAATTATTTTGATTGTCATAATCATTTCACAATATATACATATATAAAAACATCACCTTAAATATATAAAATTATATGCCTTAAGTATTTCCCATTGGCTCCTCAAATATATACACATTTTATTTGTCAATCATACTTCAATAAAGCTGGTGAAATTTTTTTTTTTCTAAATTTTTTTTTTATTTTATTTTTTTCATTTCAGAGAGGAGAGACAGACAGACAGACATACACACACAGAGAGAGAGAGAGAGAGAGAGAGAGAGAAAGAGAGAGAGAAGGTGGGGAGGGGCAGGAAGCATCAACTCCCATATGTGCCTTAACCAGGCAGCTTGGGGTTTCAAACTGGCGACCTCAGCATTCCAGGTCGACGCTTTACCCAAGCTGGTGAAATTTTTTTAAAAAAGAAGTGAGGGCCCTGGCCGGTTGGCTCAGCGGTAGAGCGTTGGCCTGGCGTGCAGGAGTCCTGGGTTCCATTCCCGGCCAGGGCACACAGGAGAAGCGCCCATCTGCTTCTCCACCCCTCCCCCTCTCCTTCCTCTCTGTCTCTCTCTTCCCCTCCCGCAGCCGAGGCTCCATTGGAGCAAAGATGGCCCAGGCGCTGGGGATGGCTCTGCCTCTGCCTCAGGTGCTAGAGTGGCTCTGGTCACGACAGAGCGATGCCCCAGAGGGGCAGAGCTTCGCCCCCTGATGGGCATGCCAGGTGGATCCAGTCAGGTGCATGCGGAAGTCTGTCTGACTGTCTCCCCATTTCCAGCTTCAGAAAAATGAAAAAAAAAAAAAAAAAAAAGAAGTGAGACCCTGTCCAGTTGGCTCAGAGGATAGACTATTGGCCCAGCATGCAGACATCCTGAGTTTGTTCCCCAGTCAGGGTACACATGAGAAGTGACCATCTGCTTCTCTCCCCTTTCTCTACCCCTTCTACCTCTCTTCCCCTCCCACAGCCAGTGACTCATCTGGTTCAAGCTCACCCCGGGCGCTGAGTATCCCTCAGTTGATTCAAGCATCCACCCCTCACAGAGGTTACCGGGTGGATCCCAGTCAGGGCACATACAGAGCCTACCTCTCTATCTTCCTTTCTCTCACTTAAAAAAGGGGGGAAAAGTCAGATCTCTACAATTATTCAAAGTAGAATTTGTCTATTAAAGTAAATAAAAATAATTAGAAGCTTTATCAATCTTCATAAAGCCCAGCCCTCATTCTTTACTTCCTACTCAAACATCAGCCATAGTTCCTACCAAAATTAGTTTAAATATCTAGTCCTGCATTTGAGACTCAATTCGTACCAGCCTACCTTTCTAGCTTTATCCTGAAAAGATCAAATCATCCTAGAAGGTGAACTTAGGGGCCATATTCTATCCTCAAATCCCTAAACCAATAACTTTGCAGCCTGAAATTATTCTTCTTCTCTTGGTTGTATAGGGAGCCTTGCAACCCCAGCAAAGGATAGAGACAATTCGAGAGATGATAATAAAGTTTAATCAATCACATAGAATTAAATGGAGGGGTCAGGCAGTGGGGATGGCATACTGGTGTTTATAAGTTTTGTAATCTTTGTACTACTTTGTGTTTATATTATTTTTTAAAGATTTTTTTTAAAACCCTAAACATAATTTGATATACCAGGTATATGAAGCTTACAACCTTGGTTTATAATGTTTATGAGATACTTTAAAACCTACTATAAATTTATAAGCTAGATGGATGTATGCTGCACATGGAAGTAGTGTGTTATGTAAAAGTATACATGTACTATAATATGCAATTAAAAGGGATTTTTTCATATTAAGCACTGAATAAATTTTTCTAATGATTATATAACATTTAACAATACTTAACAATAGAGATCCATCTCGTTATATTCACTATATAAGTCACAGCCTATATTTTTATTATTCATAGTTACACT
Source organism: Saccopteryx leptura (assembly GCF_036850995.1). Lineage (NCBI taxonomy): Eukaryota > Metazoa > Chordata > Mammalia > Chiroptera > Emballonuridae > Saccopteryx > Saccopteryx leptura. The sequence continues at coordinate 350,968,024 of NC_089503.1, forward strand.
ACAAACAATGAAAATGTCAACTTTCATCAAGAATTGCAACTAAACAATCTAAGAAGCCAGAAAGTATCATTTTCTAGAAATATATCAAACCCATTTTATGACTTGCACAAAGATATTTGCCAAGTTTAGCACTCAATAAGAACTCAGTTTTTATTTTTGAACTGATTTTAATTATTTGTTGCTATAGTTTGGCAACCTTTGACTAAATTAGGACTTTGAGAATTAGAATTTCTGAATCAGATTGCAAAACAGCCAATTTAAACAATAAAAAAGAAGCCCATCATTCTAGTGATTAAATAGCATGGGAAAGTAAATTTTGAGGATTTTGAGTGAAAATTAGACCTTTCTATGAATTTCTGTTAGGTGAATAAAAAATATAGAAATTCCATTTATCCTTGAGGAGGAAGAGAACTTGGTTAGAACTTTGAATTTTATCTCATCATGAACATTTGAAAGATTGAGGCCCTGGCTGGTTGGCTTAGTGCTAGAGCATTGGCCCAGCGTCTGGAAGTCCCAGGTTTGATTCCTGGTCAAGGCACACAGAAGTGACCATCTGCTTCTCCACCCTTCCTTCTTCTCTCACTTCTCTCTCTCTCTCTCTTCCCCTCCTACAGCCATGGCTCGATTGATGCAAGTTGCCTTAAGTGCTGAGGATGCTCTATGCCCTCCACTTCAGGCTCTAAGAAGAGCACAGTTGCTGAGCAACAAAACAATGCCCCAGATGGGCAGAACATTGCCCCCTAGTGGGCTTGCAGGGTGGATCCTGGTCAGGGCACATAGTGAAGTCTGTCTCTTCCTCCCCTTCTCTCATTGAATAAAAATTTTTTAAAAAAAAAGAAATAAAAGAAAAATTGAACTAATTCTCTAGAATCTGGGCTTGTCATCAAATCATTGTGTCATGTGCTATGTAGAAAGAGATATCTCATTTGGGAAATGGGACTGAAAGATTTCCTTTCCTATGTAATAAAGATAGAAGATTTGTTTTAAAGTACAATTTTATACAAGGCAAAATGAACACCTAAGACAGATTTGAAAGGGAAAAGGAATCACAAGAAGAAGCATAAGAGAAGAGCAGAGTTGGTAAAGAATAGGGGAGCCCCCACTCATTTTCGTAGAGAATGTTTCAGGGACTATTTTATACCAAACCTTGGAAGAATTCACTCCTTCGGGGAATCTGCAGCCACTCCTCTTCTCCACAGCACTTTAACATTATTTATCAATGCATACTATGGAGCATTTTGTCCTAAAGAATATTCCTGCAGGTGCCAACTATAAAGGAAACAAACCTTTATCTAAGCCCAGTGGTGGGATTCAGCTGGTTTGGTTTGGCAGAACCAATACCTAATTTCCTTACTCTTTTTTAACATTCATCTGTGCAACAGCATATTCTAAGCGCCCGTAGTAATGTTCATCCTGTCCATAGGTAAAGGAATGGGATCCTACTCCAACAGTAAAAAGATGGTTAAGGATAAATCACACAGCTGATGATGCTTGTATAAAAGCAAAGAAAATTGCAAGTGAGGACACCAATCAAGAAGTAATATGGAAATAACTTAAATAACAATTTTATTGTTTTTTGTCAGGTATTATTTATTATTTTTTCATTAATACTTTAAAACTTTCTTATAACATAATCTAGTTATGTATACCTCTTTTATTGTTCTTATTTAAGTATTAAATGCATGAAATAACAAACTACTTTTTAGTATATCATTTTTTATATTTAAAATGGTTATTAGGGCTGAGAACTGGTTGTTAGATAAATTATTTTAATCCCACCACTGTGTCATACCACCTCCCTTAGGATGTCACTGTTAGGCTAACTAAGCACTTTCATTATCAAACATTTCTGACCTCACATGGACTATAACCTTCTTATTCACACCTGGTTCCCACTTTTGCTCATATCCTAAATATAGGATACAGCTATAAATTTCATATCTCTTCTTTCTAATTCTAGTTATGTTATAATTCCAGTCTTAATGGAAATGAAGACTGTTTCCCTGTTATATTCACTTACCTTTAAAACCCAGAAATCCACCCAGTCTGCTAAGCAGATACTTGTTGATTGGCAGTAGGTGGAAGGAAGTAAGAACAACAGAGTCAATGAACTACGCAAGTCCAAATAAAAATCACAGGGAAGAATATGAAAAGCACTTGAGCCAGGATATTTAGAGAAAGGAACACCAAATGACAATACTAGATTCAAAAACAAAATTCGAGGGATAAACATAAGCCTAAAGCAGAGATCTCCAGAGCACCGTAAGGTTGCCTGTGCAGGACAGTGGCAGCTAATTGACATCTGTTCTGCATTCCGTACGTTGTCACTCATGCAGATCACGCAGGTGTCTTCACTTAGCTGGAATTCACCATAAAAAAACAAGTTTGCTATTCTGTTTTTATCCATTCTCCTCACATTTCTTGCTCATGAAAACCAACTTTCTATGATTGTTATTTCGACTAGCTAAAGCTCTTGCCTCTCAGATTCACTGTTGGAAACTATAATACTAGTCTCTTCTTCAGGAAATCACCCAAAAACAATAAAGAAAATGAAAAACAGAAAGCAAAGCTCCACTTTTAATAAAATTCAGAGACTTTTATAATTCCAAAACACAATACATGAGGATGGGCTGCCAAATGCACTAAAGGTCAAACTGAGGTAGAAAGGCCACCCAAAGAGGAAGCATTTAGCTAAGCTCTCAAATAAAGCTGTCAGAGCACAGGTCTCCAGAGCAAACTAAGAGGTGTGTAGACTATATCAGTAGAGAACAGGGAAGGTAGAGAAGTAAACCAGGAATCACTCATACACACTATAGTTTTAGAAAGCTTTTAGGAAGTAAGGCAGATTGGAGTACATTATGGACAGTGCTATGGTTGACAATCTCAGATTGAAGAAAAAAGCTAAAATAATTTACCCATACAACCCTTTATTATAAGGTCACAAGAATTTTACTTATAACAGCAATTTTCTAACAAACTTGAAAAATTCCTGAATCCCTCTTTCATATAAATGTATAATATGTAGTGCAGAAAAGACTCCACCCATTTAAGGATAAATGAAGAAAAAATAAAAAGTAATCACTGAATAAACTTTAGCACAATACCACCAAAAAGAAGCATGTGTGTGTGAGTGTGTGTGTGAGAGAGAGAGAGAAAGAGAGAGAGAAGAAAAAAGAGGAGGAGGAGAGCACAGGGAGAGATAGAAAACATATGGCAAACAACAGAGATAGGCAACAGTATGGTGATAGCCAGAGGGAAAGGGGTGGGGGTGAGGAGAGGCAGAGAGAGCAAAGGGGGAATAAATGGGGACCAAAAGAGACTTGATTTTGGGCGGTGGGCACATGATGCAGTATGCAGATGATGTTTTGTTAAGTCGTACACTTGAAACTTGTATGGTTTTGTTAACCAAAGTCACTCCAATAAATTCAATTTTAAAAATGGCAAGGAATACTAACAAGAAAAATATTTTCATGATACAGATAAAAACAAATTTTAAAACTTAACAAACTAACTACTTCTGTAAAACACAATCTCAAAACAAAGACGCAAGAGTTCAAGCAAGGCAATCTTTTCAACAAATGGTGTTGGGATACACGCAAAAGAATAAAGTGGAACTCTTATTGACACCTCATTTCGATATTAACTTAAAATGGAGAAAATATGTAAATGTAAGGACGAAAATCCTTAGAAGAAAAAATAAGGGGAAAAACTTTATGACATTGAATTTGGCATTAATTTATTGGACATGACAAAAGCACAGGCAACAAAAGCAAAAATAGATAATATGAATACATCAAAATTAAAAACTTTTGTGCATCAAACAACACTATCAACAGTGTGAAAAAACAGTACATAGAATGGGAGAAAATATTCTCAAATTAAATATCTGATAAGGAATCAAACACAGAATACGTGAAGAACACTTACAACTCATCCAACAGCAACAAAAATTAAAAGGTCAATATTTGAGTAGACATTTTTCCAAAGAAGATATATAAATGGTCAATAATATCATGAAAAGATGCTCAAAAGCATTAATCATTAGGGAAATGCAAATCAAAACCACATGATTTCACTTCACACCTATTTTGATGGCTATTATCCAAATAACAGGAAATAACAAATGTTGGCAAAGAAATAGAGAAATTAGAACCCCTGAGCATTGCTGGTGAGGATATAAAATGGCAAATCCTAAACATGAGATTCCCATATGATCTAGCAATTCTACTTCTGATTACATACCATAAGTATAGAAAGCAAGGACTCAGAAAGATATTTGTACACCCATGTTCATAGCATTATTTACAATAGCCAAAATGTGGAGTCAATACAAGTGTTTATCAACAGATAAATGAATAGACCCAAGTGTGGTATACACATCAAGGAAATATTATTTAGCCATTAAAGAAATTCTGACATATGCTACAACATTATGCTAAGTGAAATGAACAAGTCACAAAAGGACATATACTGTTGATTCCACTTATATGAGGTATCCAGGGTAGTCAAATTTCTAGAGACAGAAATAATAGTGGTTGCCAGAGGCAGGGATGGGGAAAGAAGAATGGGGAGCTGTTGTTGGATAGATACAGAATTTCAGTTTAAAAAGATGAAAAAAGTCCTGGAGAGGGATAGTACTGATGGCCACACTACAATATAGATGTACTTAATACCCCTGAGCTGTACACTTTAAAAATGGTTAAAATGGTAATTTTTGTGTCTATATATATATATAAAAAGGTGACTAGTTATAAATAAAAAGTTCAATAAATTAAGCAAAAAGGTAGAGGAATCTCTCAATGCCAAGGGCGGAGTTACACATGGTCTTAGAAAATGAATTAGAAAAGGCAGTGACTGGTACAATGGAAAAAACTAAGAAAACCTATTTTTCATCTCCTCCACTGGCTAGCATCTTCCTCACTCTTCTCTCTCACTCAGGTCCTAGTTTCTATCCCCTCAGTTTGGGAGACCAGCCAACTGTCTAGAATCTCTTGGTCTCAGAGATATTAGAAGGGATATATTGGCCTATATTTGCCCAGTTGGCTGTGAAGGCAAAGACATGTTGCATGAACTCGGCTGCTCCCACTATAATCACTGGAAGGTGCAGAGCAGGGACAGGGGATGGGAGGTTACCAAAGAAGAGGAAGTACTACGAGCAGGGCAGGCAACTGCCTGAATGCTCACTGCAAGTCCACATACATATTCAGCTTTTCTCACTTTTTACAATTTTATTTTTCTCTCCCCACCCCTTACACCTACTACTATCCACCGTATTCAAGATTCTCTTACCTGTGAAGCTCACTGGCCTGCTCACACATGCCTGACATAAAATGCCCTGTCCTAGGGATAAAGTCATCTGCCCCAGACCCTTTAAACCTAGGATTTTTCCCTGTCTGCAAATAAAGCAATTTTTTTTTTGGCTAATACAGCACTCTTAAGTTAATGCGTGATCCTCCTGGGATAAGCCTATCTGTATATTCAGAGGCCTGTCTCTGAATATAATACATTATTTCTCTGTGCCATTTACAAAAATTTTAAGGCCAGTACTTTTCTACACCCCTCAAATCACAGCGGGCAGAAAAAGTGACATTGGCAAGCAAGTTTGGATCTGTTGTGTATGATGAACCATTCATAAATATAATTGTAAAGCTAAAAATTTATAATTTTAAAATTATATATGTATGTGTACTTTTTCATGAAAATATCAATCATAGTGCTACATTAATTTGATTATTACCGTGAAAGAATAAGACTTAAAGTAGTAAAACATGTATTATTAAATTAGCTACAAAATGGTTTCCATAGAAAAAGAAATGCAAACAATACAAATAGCATAAAGGAAAGAGTTTGAGCAAATCAAAGACAGATGATGAAAGCTGAATACCAAAGAAAGAAAGAATGGTACACAGATGGTTGAAGAGCGAAATAGAATTAGCAAAACAAAATTCAAGAACACAGAGACCAAATTTTCACTGCTCGCTATTTTTCAGGAAAGTCAAGTAACTGAAAAGATGGCCTTCCTAAACTACAGATCAGTCAACTAAGGTACTGATATAACTCAGTGGTTAAGAATGTGGGCACTGGAGCTGAGTTCAAATAACTACTCTCCCCATTTGGCTGCTAGGTGTATTAAGAAGTAATACATGTAAAACACTTGCATTACATTTAGTTAAATACTATTTCAACAAATAATAGTTATATTATTTGAGAGTAATATTAATGAGTCAAATATAGGGAATGACATCCGATCACATTATTCTTGAGGTGCTACTAGAGTGTTTATATCATCAAACTCCAATTTTTACTCTAGATTGCTCTCCCCAAACTAGAGTGACTTCCATGTATGTCATCATACCAGAATTTAAAGTGTGGATAAAATCTACAAGATTTAACCTAGGTTTATAAGATTCCATGGAAGTCAGGTGAATGCTAACAGGTGATAGGGCGGAGTTATAGTTAGGAGCACACACTCTAGAACCAGACTGCTAGGATTTGAGTCCAGGCTCTTCTACTATTATGTGATATATATTCTCGGTTTCATTCTGTCAGCACCTTTATCTGTAATATTGCACCTATCTTTTAAGACATTTGGAAGAATTACCCAGTATAAAACATGTAAAGAAATTAGAACAATGTTGGGAACGTAATAGGCAAGCAATCAATTTTAGCTGCTGCCACAAATGACACATGCTGGCCACGAAGAGCTTCCATATTGGACAGAGAACTAGATGGATGTTAGGGAAGAGCTACTGACAATGCCACACAATGATTTTCCTTTTACACGGGAATACATGCAGTGAATAAATGATCATTAAGTAATTGTCATCAACATCTTTGTGCTCCTTTTCCAGGAAGTAAACTGTTTTTAGGAGAAAATGGAATGCCTGCTCAATACCCCTTTAAAAATGAGATTGCTTGTTTCATTCATGCCTAATTAATAGTAGAGAGAACTATGCCCTTTGATGTACTGGATGAAGAGGGTAATGATTCTATGTCCCCTGGTCTACCATTTCCCAAAGAAACCATAAACACACACACACACACACACACACACACACACATACACACACACACTCCTCTGCAGCACTCATCTTGTCACACCCTCAGGGCTTTACTGTGGAGTGCAAGAAAACATTTCTGTGTCTATACCTTTAGCCAATAAGCCACATACCTCAGAGTATCCTTGAAAGAATTTCACTTCTGCCTGACCATTGGCGGTGCAGTGGATAGAGCATCAACCTGGGACACTGAGGTCCCTGGTTCAAAATCCTGAGGTAGTAGGCTTGAGCATAGGTTTGTTGGCTTGAGCATGAAATCATCTACATAATCCCAAGGTTACTGACATGAGGCCAAGGTTGCTGACTTGAGCAAGGGGTCACTGGATCAGCTGGAGCCCCACCACCACCATCAAGGCACATATGAGAAAGCAATCAATGAACAACTAAGGAGACTAAGGAGCTGCAATGAAGAATTGATGCTTCTTATCTCTCTTCCTTCCTGTTTGTCCCTATCTGTCCCTCTCTCTGTGTGTCTCTCTCTCTAAAAAAAATTTTCAACTGCAACACAGAGCTGAAATCTATACAATTAATGTCTAATATTATTTAGCACTGTCTTGGTGGAAAATAAAGAATTAGTAGAAAACCCTTTTTTCCATTTTTTTATGGAATTTATTGGAGTGACACTGGTCAATAAAATTATATGTTTGAAGTATACAATTCTTTAATGCAACATCTGTATATTGTATTGTGTGTTCACCACATCAACTCAAATCTCCTTTCATCACCATTTATTACTGTTTATACTCTTCTACCTTCCTTAACCCCCTCTCCCTCTGGGAATCACCTATGTTGTCTGCATCTATGGGTTTTTTTTTCTTTGCTTACTCCCTTCACCTTTTTCCCCCGGGTCCCCAACCTCTCTCCCCTCTAACAGCTGTCAGTCTGTTTTCTGTATTTATGAATCTGTTTCTATTTTGTTTATTAGTTTATTTTGCTCATTAGATTCCACATATAAGTGAAATCATATGGCACTTGTCTTTCTCTGACTGGCTTATTTTACTTAGTATACTTTCCAGGTCCATCCATACTGTTGCAAAAGGTAAGATTTTCTTCTTTTTTGCAGCCAAGTAGCATTTTATTGTGTAAATGTACCACAGCTTTTTTAACATTAGAAAGTTTTACCCAGCAAAAACTACAATTAACAGAATGAAAAGATAACCCCCTGAATGGAAGAACATCATCGCCAATGATATATCTGATAAAGAGTTCATATCGAAACTTTATAAAGAACTTATACAACTGGACACACACGCACAAAAACAACCCAATCAAAAAATGGGCAAAAGAAATGAATAGACACTTCTCCAAAGAGGACATACAGATGGTCAATAGGCATAAAAAGATGCTCAACATCACTAATCATCAGAAAAGTGCAAATTAAAACCACAATGTGGTATCACCTCACTTCTGTCAGAATGACTATCATCAATAAATCAACAACCTACAAGTGTTGGCAAGCGTGTGAAGAAAAGGGAGACCCTTCATGCACCGTTGGTGGGAACTGGTGCAGTCACTGTAGAAAACAGTATGGAGTCACATTGAAAAATTAAAAATAAAACTTTCCTGTGACCCAGAAATTCCACCTATGGGAATTTATCTGAATAAACCCAAAACACTAATTTGAAAGAACATATGCACCCTAATTCATGGCAACATTATTTACAATAGCCAAGATTTGGAAACAACATATACGCCCATCAGTAGATAAATGAATAGAAGCCTTTGTTGACTGGTCTCTGTCTCATGGTGTCCTAAAACTCCTATCTCATTTCACAGTAAGACTTGGCCAAGAGTATCCCTATTGGAGGAAGTATCATACCACTTGGACATAGAAAACCTGAGTTTTAGCTCCTCACCCCAAATTTACCCTGTGACTTTGGGTAACTCACTTAAGCCCTCAGAACTAGTTTTTGGCTTCCTCACTTGAAAACAGTTGGGTAAGGGAGTCAATTCTGACTTGATAATAAATGTAGAAAATCATCTATTTAATCTTATTATCCTAGTACTCTATAGATTTGAAAGACCTTTGTCAAATAAAAAACTTAGGGGACAGCCCTCTGTAGCATTTTGTGGGGGAAGAAACCCCACCATGTGTCTGTCCACGTGTCCTATCCTGGGTGTCTGAGAGGACACCATCACCCTTTAAGGTGGTGAATGGGGGCTCTCATGGACAGGGCTTGGCCTTGTGACTCTGACATTCAAATTCCTGCTTTCAAAAGATCGTATTTACCCTTATGGTCATTGCAGAGTTATTTACAATAGCAAACATCTGAAAGCAGCCCAAGTGCCCATCAGTGGATAAATGGATAAAAAAATCTGTGGTACATTTAAACAATGGAATACTACAGAGCTGAAAAAAAAGGAAACCTTACCTTTTGCGACAGTATGGATGGACCTGGAAAGTATTAGGCTAAGTGAAATGAGAAAGATAAGTACCATATTATTTCATTTATATGTGGAATCTAATGAACAAAATAAACTAACAAACAAAATAGAAACAAACTCATAGATACAGAAAACAGACTGACTGCTGTCAGAGAGGAAGGGGTCGAGGGCCAGGGGAAAAAGGTGAAGGGATTGAGCAAAGAAGAAGAAACGTCATAGACGCAGACAACACTGCGGTGATGACCAGAGGGAGGAGGGGTGGGGGAAGCAGAAGAGGGGAAAGGGGGATAAATGGTGATGGAGGAGACTTGACTCGGGGTGGTGAGCAATACAATATAATATACAGATGCTGCATTATAAAACTGTATACCTCAAACCTATATAATTTTATTAACTAATGTCACCCCCAATAAATTTAATTTAAAAATAAATAACAAATTCCTCCTTTCAATGTCTCCTCTACTAACACTACCACCTTCACTCTGGCCTCACAGGGAGGCATGGTTCTCACCTAACAATTTCAACTCTTCCTGAAATTCCCTTCTGTGAAACTGAAAAGAGCCAAAACAGTTCACAATCACTAACATCGAAGAAATAACAGGAAGAGAATAAGTGAGCAACTAAATAATCAGATTATGAGGTATAATTCACTCATCTTCATCCTCTTCCCTCTCTCCCAGCCTTCCTCTGCTTGGCAGCAGCCATCTTAAACCCCTCCTATCTGAAAGCATCCTCAATAATGTCTAAATACCCACAAGTCCAGACCCAAGAGTCCCTCCAAAGGAAAACAAGCGTTCCCTCTCCCACCTCCTGACTCCCATTTCCCTGTCTAAGGACCAGCAGCTTCCCCATGCTGTTGCCCCCTTACCTTCAGAATGACTGCCACCTTCTGAGAAAGGCAAGCCCCATCCCAGAACCTTTCTTCACAAGCAAAATTGTATCAGAAACAAGCATTCGCTTTAGGAAAGGTAAGAAGAGAACAGGTGGGCCCTGTAAGGGTCGGTCCCTTCTTAACAAAATCGAATGTAATAATGTACTTTTCTAATAGGGACTTTCTAGACCAGGGGTCCCCAAACTACGGCCTGCGGGCCACATGCGGCCCCCTGAGGCCATTTATCTGGCCCCCGCCGCACTTCCGGAAGGGGCACCTCTTTCATTGGTGGTCAGTGAGAGGAGCACATTGACCATCTCATTAGCCAAAAGCAGGCCCATAGTTCCCATTGAAATACTGGTCAGTTTGTTGATTTAAATTTACTTGTTCTTTATTTTAAATATTGTATTTGTTCCTGGGTTTTTTTTGTTTGTTTGTTTGTTTGTTTTTTTTACTTTAAAATAAGATATGTGCAGTATGCATAGGGATTTGTTCATAGTTTTTTTTATAGTCTGGCCCTCCAACGGTCTGAGGGACAGTGAACTGGCCCCCTGTGTAAAAAGTTTGGGGACCCCTGTTCTAGACAGTCTTTCCAAATGAGAGGGATTTCCTGGATTCGCATAAAGCATTTGGATTTCAATAACCTAGTTCACAATAAAGAGAACATAAAGGGAGGCTGGAGCCATACGGGAAGGACAGCCTCTGAGAAGCTCGCCAGGCCACCAAACCATAAACTTTTTTAACAAAAAAAAGTTTGCCACCTTTTCAGTTATATTTGTTCTTCTTCAACTGTAATTATAAAAAAAAACTATATCTATCTATCTATCTATCTATATGTATCTATCAATATAGTAATAAATACATGTTAGAAGATTTAATGGAGACTCTTTGATTCCATTAGAAGACTAAAGTTTCACAAATTCTAGTTCAAACTTTACTCGCCATAATTTAGTCCCTAACCAAAATTGCGAGAGAATGATAGTGGAACATGGCAATAGGATGTCTTTCTAAACTGGGCAAAGGCTGATGCATTCTGGGGTTTGGAATATCAGGATTTACTTTTATAAAATCAAAGAGCAGCTCCCACTCTGGGTATGATTTTTACTCTAAAAATAAATTAATATGCATAAATTACATGCTGAAGATAAGAATGTGTACTAACGAGTATATGGTAATAGGAGTAAGCAGAATATTTTAACAACCTTGTTATCTATTTTCCAAGGAAAGAGAAAAAGCTCTCAGAACTCATTTCATTTTTATTACACAACAGGAATTTTAAAATTAAGAATTGATGGAAAGTTTTCTTTGTTCTAATCCTCTTCTGCCCCCTAGTGGCATTATATTTTACATGATTCCCCCCCACACACACACTTTTATTGAAGTATTGACAAATAAAAATGTATTTAAGGTGTACAGTATGATGATTTAAATATAGGTATATATTATGAAATGATTACCACAATTAAGTTAATATATTCATCACCTCACACAGTTACCTTTTATTCTGGGTGTGGTGAGAGCCCTCCAAGATCTACTCTTTTAGCAAATTTCAAGTATACAATATTATTAACGATAGTCACCACAGTGTATATTAGAACCCCAGAACATATTTACCTTATAACTGGAAGGTTTTACCCTTTGACCAGTATCTCCTATTTTCCCTATCCCCAAATCCTGGTAACCCCCATTTTACTTTCTGATTCTGTGGATTTGAGTACATCGGCCCCAAGCACTGAGGATGGCTCCCTCAAGCCTCCACTTCAGGTGCTGAAAATAGTTCGGTTGCAAGCAGCCCCATGTAGGCAGAGCATTGCCCCTTAGTAGGCTTGCTGGATGGATCCCAGTTGGGGCTCATGTGAAAGTCTGTCTCTCTATCTCCCCTTCCCTCATTTAAAAAAAAAAAAAAAGAATTATTTGCTGTTATATTTCCATCTTAGAATAATTCCATTATATTTTAAACCTTAAAATCAACTTAATAAACATTTAACAGTGTGATAAAAACTTCATGATTATTTTAGAATTTAATACTTCTATTAACATACAACAGCTTTTGCCAAAATATTTTTCCTGGAAAACGCCCAGAAAAAAAAAATATATTCTGAGAAAAGAGCATAAATGTGCTGGGCTAAAAGTTTAGGAAGCACAGAATATCATATCCTCTTAAAATTCAAAAAGTACAGCACCATATTAAAGATAAATCCTCCAGCAGTGATACTTTTGGTTGTGATAGTTGTTATTCGACCCTATATATCTTAGTCAATTCGGGCTGCTCTAACAAAATAGCATAGGTTGGGTGGCTTCTAAATGCCGGACATTGCGGCCCTGGCCAGTTGGCTCAGTGGTAGAGCGTCGGCCTGGCGTGCAAGGGGTCCAGGTTCGATTCCCAGCCAGGGCACACAGGAGAAGCGCCCATCTGCTTCTCCACCCCTCCCCCTCTCCTTCCTCTCTGTCTCTCTCTTCCCCTCCTGCAGCCGAGGCTCCATTGGAGCAAAGATGGCCCGGACGCTGGGGATGGCTCCTTGGCCTCTGCCCCAGGTGCTAGAGTGGCTCTGGTCGCAATAGAGCGACGCCCCGGAGGGGCAGAGCATGGCCCCCTGTTGGGCGTGTGGGGTGGATCCCGGTCGGGCGCATGCGGGAGTCTGTCTGACTGTCTCTCCCCGTTTCCAGCTTCGGAAAAATACAAAAAGAAGGGGAAAAAAGAATAAAAAAAAATACATTATGAAAAAAAATAAATAAATAAAATGAAAAAATAAATGCCGGACATTGACTTCCACAGCCTGGAGGCTGGGTGCTCCAGAATCAAGGTGCCAGCAGAGGTCTGGTAAGGACTGGCTTCCTGGTTCATAGGTGGCATTTTTCCTCTGTAACTTCACATGGGGGAAAAGGGTAAGGGAGTTCTCTTGAGCCTCTGTGATTAGGGCACTAATCCCATATGCAGGGCTTTGCCCTTGTGATCTAATCACCTTCACAGACCCTCCACACACAAACACACACTTCTTAATACCATAACTTTAGGAGTTAGGTTTCAACATTTGAATTTGGGGGGGACACATTCAGATCGTAGCACTATAAGTGAGAAAATATCTTGGAATTATACACAGGGACATAAGAAAATGAATGCATATAAAAAGAGCACAAAAGTGGAGTAAGGTCTGTAATCCAGTTAAGTATACTGCCAACCAATGTCCTTGCTTCTATAGTTATTTAAGATGTCATCATTGGGGTAGCTGGATCAAGGGCATATAGAACTTTGTGAACTATTTTACAACTATTATGAGTCTATCATTATTACAAAATAAAGCCTTTTTTAAATCAAATCCTAGGATTGACACCAATGATTTTTTTATAAAAGTTCATTTGGATTTTTCTAAATTACTCTAGATTATAAAGATATTAGAAATAGAGCTCTGTATATGTATAATTAAGTAATATATTGGTATTTTTTACATTAGCAGGTTACTTGAAAGTAATATGTTCTTCTCAAAGAATGGAATGAGGTAAAATGACACAAAATGGAATCCTGGATACACACACATGCACACACACACATGCACGCACACACACACACACTTCCTCTATCATCAGTCTTTCATCTTCATCTCAGTAAATGTCTCTCCCCCCAACTCATCACCTATTTGCTAAGGCCAGACTTTTTACTCCTCTTTTCCTCAATTTCTGCATCTAATCTATTCTGCAGTCTTCCTGATTAATACCTCCAAAATACCTCAAGTCTGCATTTTAACCATATATGAAGAGAAATGAGAATTCAAAGGAGGCTGAGACAATACATCTGACAGGTGGGAGAGAAATAAAAAGAGTGGTCAACATCGAAGGCAAAAGAAAACGATACATCAGGATATAAAGTGACCAACAGTGTCAAATGGCACTAAAATTCCAAGACAAGAAGAAAGGAAACTGGTCTTGGATACAGAGAAAAAGAAGAGAGCCCATCATTTTATTTAGAGTATTTATAGAGTAAATCCAGGCTTCAGTGGTCTGAATAGAAGATGAGGATTGAGGAAATGTAGATAATAATCCTATAAAAAAGATTGGCTGTGAAAGAATACTCATAACTGTTAGGGATGGAATTTTTAATATATAAAAGCTTTAAGATTTTTTTATTGATTTTAATTTATTGTGCTTACATAGATTCAAGTGTTCCACCAAATATATCTCCCTCCCCACCACCTCCATGTTACCCTTGATACCCCCTTTAACCCCTCTCCCTAACACTCTCCCCCCTTCCCTTCAGGATTTGCTGTCCTACTCTCTATAATGCTGTGTTATGTATATATAATTTCACCAATCTCTTTCCCTTCTCTGACCCCATCCTCTCCTCCACCTTCCCTCTACCTCTTTCCCTCTGGTCCCTTTGATCCCACCTCTACCTCTATTCTGTTCCTCAGTTCACATTGGTCATTAAATTCCTCATATGAGTGAGGTCATATGATATTTTTCTTTCTCTTCCTGGCTAATTTCACTTAGCATGATAGACTCCAGGTCCATCCATGTTGTCATAAAAGGTAAGATTTTCTTCTTTTTCACAGCTGCATAGTATTCCATTGTGTATACGTACCACTGCTTTTTAACCAATTCATCCACTGACGAAAACTCCGGCTGTTTCCAGATCTTGGCTATTGTAAACAATGCTGCAATAAACATGGGGCTGCATTTCTTCTTTTAGATTAGTGATTTCTTATTCTTAGGATAAATTCCTACAAGTGGGATAGCTGGGTCAAAAGGCATTTCCATTTTAATTTTTTGAGGAATCTCCATACTGTTTTCCACAGTGGCTGCACCAGTCTGCATTCCCACCAGCAGTGCAGGAAGATTCCCTTTTCTCCACATCCTCGCCAGCACTTATTATATAATTATATATATGTTGTTTTGTTATTGAGCGCCATTCTGACAGGTGTGAGGTGATATCTCATTGTGGTTTTAATTTGCATTGCTCTAATGATTAGTGATGTTGAACATTTTTTATATGCCTATTGGCCATCTGTATGTCCTCTTTGGAGAAGTGTCTATTCAGTTCTTTTGCCCATTTTTTGATTGAGTTGTTTACTTTCCTGGTGTTGACTTTTACAAGTTCTTTATATATTTTGGTTATTAACCCCTTATCAGATTTACTGTGGAATATGTTCTCCCATTGCGTGGTTTGTATTTTTATTTTGTTCATATTGTTTTTATCTGTGCAAAAGCTTTTAGCTTGATATAGTTCCATTTGTTCATCCTGTCCTTTATTCCACTTGCCCGTGGAGATAAATCAGCAAATATATTGCTGCAAGAGATGTCAGAGTTTACTGCCTATGTTTTCTTCCAAGATGATTATGGTTTAACGACTTACACTTAAATTTTTTATCCATTTTGAGTCTATTTTTGTGTACGGTGTAAATTGGTGGTCTAGTTTCATTTCTTGCAAGTACCTGTCCAATTTTCCCAACACCATTTGTTAAAGAGACTGACTGTCTTTATTCCATTGCATGCTTTTACCTCCTTTGTCAAATATCAATTGTCCATATAGGTGTGGGTTTATTTCTGGATTCTCTGTTCTGTTCCATTAATCTGTATGCCTATTCTTATGCCAGTACCAAGCTGGTTTGAGTACAATGGCCTTGTAGTATAACTTGATATCAGAAAGTGTGATACAACCCACTTTTTTCTTCTTTTTTAAGATTGCTGAGGCTATTTGTGTTCTTTTTTGGTTCCATATAATTTTTTGGACTATTTTTTCTATATCTTTGAAGTATGCCACTGATATTTTAATAGAAATTGCATTGAATTTATGGATTGCTTTGGGTAATATAGACATTTTAATTATGTTTATTCTTTCTATCCACGAACATGGTATATGCTTCCACTTATTTGTATCTTCCTTGATTTCTTTATCAATGTTTTATAAGTACAGGCCTTTTCTGAGTACAGGTCCTTAACCTCTTTGGTTAAATTTACTTTTAGATATTTTATATTTTTGTTGCAATAGTGAAGGGGATTGTTTCCTTAATTTCTCTTTCAGGCAGTTCATTGTTGGTGTATAAAAATACCACTGCTTTCTGAGTATTAATTTTATATCCTGCCACTTTACTGAATTCATTTATCAGGTCCAGTAGTTTTTTTTTTCTTTTTTTTTTTGTATTTTTCTGAAGCTGGAAACGGGGAGAGACAGTCAGACAGACTCCCGCATGCGCCCGACCGGGATCCACCCGGCACGCCCACCAGGGGGCGATGCTCTGCCCCTCCGGGGCGTCGCTCTGCCACGACCAGAGCCACTCTAGCGCCTGGGGCAGAGGCCAAGGAGCCATCCCCAGTGCCCGGGCCATTTTTGCTCCAATGGAGCCTTGGTTGCGGGAGGGGAAAAGAGAGAGAGGAAGGGGGGGGGTGGAGAAGCAAATGGGCGCTTCTCCTATGTGCCCTGGCCGGGAATCGAACCCGGGTCCCTCGCACGCCAGGCCGATGCTCTACCACTGAGCCAACCAGCCAGGGCCAGGTCCAGTAGTTTTTGAACTGAGACTTTAGGGTTTTCTGTATACAGTATCGTGTCATCAGCAAATAATGATAGTTTTACTTCTTCTTTTCCAATTTGGATGCCTTTTATATCTTCTTCTTGTCTGATTGCTGTGGCTAGGACTTCCAGAACTATTTTGAATAAGAGTGGTGAAAGGGGGCACCCCTGCCTTGTTCCTGATCTAAAGGGAATTGCTTTTAATTTTTGCCCATTGAGTATGATGTTGGCTGTGGGTTTGTCATAGATGCCTTTATATGTTGAGGTGTGTTCTCTGTATTCCCACTTTGCTGAAGTTTTTTGTTTTTGTTTTTGTTTTTTACAGAGACAGAGAGAGAGTCAGAGAGAGGGACAGATAGGGACAGACAGACAGGAACGGAGAGAGATGAGAAGCATCAATCATCAGTTTTTCATTGCGACACCTTAGTTGTTCATTGATTGCTTTCTCATATGTGCCTTGACCATGGGGCTACAGCAGACTGAGTAACTCCTTGCTCAAGCCAGCAACCTTGGGTACAAGCTGGTGAGCTTTTTGCTCAAACCAGATGAGCCCGCGCTCAAGCTGGCAACCTTGGGATCTCGAACCTGGGTCCTCCACATCCCAGTCCAATGCTCTGTCTGCTGCGCCACTACCTGGTCAGGCTGAAGATTTTGATCATAAATGGGTGCTGAATTTTATCAAATGCTTTTTCTGCATCTATTGATATACTCATGTGATTTTTCTCCTTCCTTTTGTTTATGTAATGAATCACATCAATTGTTTTTTGTGAATATTGTACTACCAACCTTGCCTCCCCAGAACATATCCCACTTGATCGTGATGTATGATTTTTTTCATGTATTGCTGGATCCGGTTTGCTAATATTTTTTTGAAAATTTTAGCATCTAACTTCATCAGGGATATTGGCCTATAGTTTTCTTTTGTTGTAGTGTTTTTGCCTGGTTTTGGAATGAGGATTATGCTCGCCTCATAAAAGGAGGTTGGAAGTCTTCCCTCCTCCTGAATTTTTTGAAATAGTTTGAGAAGCATAGAAGTTCATTCTTTGTTGAATATTTGGTAAAATTCACCTGTGAAGCCATCTGGCCCAGAATTTTTGGTTGTTGGGAATTTTTTTTATAACTGTTTCAATCTCATTTGAAGTAATTGGTCTATTTAGGTTTTCTGATTTTTCCAGAATGATTTTTGAAAGATATGTTTTGAAAATTTGTCCATTTCACCTAGATTGTCTAATTATTCGGCATACAGTTCTTCATAGTATTTTCTTACGATCCTTTGTATTTCTGCTGTGTGTTGTTACTTCTCCATTCTCATTTCTAATTTTATTTGAGTCCTCTTTTTTCTTGGTGACTCTGGTTAAAAGTTTATTAATCCTGTTCACCTTTTCAAAGATCCAGCTTTTGATCTTCTGTATTGTTTTTTTAGACTCTATGTCATTTATGTCCAATCTGATTTTTATTATTTCCCTCTTACTTTCTCTGGGCTTTATTTGTTGTTCTTTTTCTAGTTCTTTTAGATGTAAGGTTAGGTTGTTTATTTCGGCTTTTTCTTGCTTCTTAAGGAAGGCTTGTAATGCTATGAACTTCCCTCTCAGGACTGCTTTTGCTGTGTCCCATAAATTTTGAGGTGTATGTTCATTTTCATTTGTTTCAAGGTCATTTTTTATTTCTTCTTTGATCTCATTGTTAACCTATTCATTGTTTAATAACATGCTGTTTAATCTCCAAGTGTGTGAATGTTTTTCAGTTTTTCTATTGTAGTTGATTTCTAGTTTCATGCCACTGTGATCAGAGAAGATGCTTGATATAATTTCAATCTTCTTAAATTTATTGAGACTCCTTTTGTGCCCTAACATGTGGCCTATCCTAGAGAATGTACCATGAGCACTTGAAAAGATTGTATATTTTGCTGCTTTAGGGTGAAAGGTTCCAAAGCTATCTATTAAATCCAGTTGATCTAGTGTGTCCTTTAAGGCTGCCGGGTTTTTGTTGTTGTTGTTAATTTTCTTTCTTGAGGATCTATCTAGTGATGTTAATGGGGTATTAAAATCCCCTACTATTATAGTATTACTGTTGATCTTGCCCTTTATGTCCATCAAAATTGGCTTTATAAATTTAGGTGCTCCTATATTAGGTGCATATTTATAATGGTTATATCTTTCTGTTGGATTTCTCTCTTTATCATTATATAGTGACCTTCTTTATCCCTTACCATAGCCTTTGCTTTAAAGTCTATTTTGTCCTATATAAGTATTGCTACCCCAGCTTTTTTTACATTTCCATTTGCATGAAATATTTTTTTTCCATCCCATCATGTTCAGTCTATGTATCTCTTTTGTTTTGAGGTGGGTCTTTTGTAAACAGCATATGTATGGGTCCTGTTTTCTTATCCATGCAGCTACCCTATATCTTTGGATTGGAGCATTTAATCCATTTACATTTAAGGTTATTATTAATATGTAGTTATTACCATTTTATTCTTTAAATCTACAATCTTCTTTTTCTAGATTTTTTCCCTTTATTCTGTTTACAACAATGGCCCCTTAACATTTCTTGCAGCATTGGTTTGGTTGTAATGAATTCCTTGAGTTTTGTTTTGTTTTTTGGGGTTTTTTGTTTGTTTGTTTGTTGTTTTGTTTGGGAAGCTTTTTATTTCTCCTTCAATTTTAAACAATAAACCTTGCTGGATAAAAAAGTCTTGGTTGTAGGCTCTTGTTTTGCATTACTTTGAATATTTCTTGTCATTCTCTTCTGGCTTCTAGTGTTTCTGTTGAGAATTTGGATGTCATCCTTATGGGGGCTCCTCTGTAGGTAATTGACTGCTTTTCTCTTGCAGCTTTTAGTATCCTTTCTTTATCCTTTAGTTTTGGCATTTTAATTATGATGTGTCTTGATGTAGGCCTCTTGGGTTCCTCTTTAATGGGACTTTCTGTGCTTCTTGAACTTGTGTGACTTTTTCCTTCATCAATTTAGGGAAGTTTTCAGCTATGATTTTTTCAATCAGGTTCTCTATCCCTTGTTCTTTCTCTTCTCATTCAGGAACCCCTATGATGCGGATGTTGTTTTTCTTCATGTTGTCACAGAGCTCTCTTAGAGTTTCCTCAGACTTTTTGATCCTCTTTTCTTTTTGCTGTTCTGCTTCCTTGCTTTCACTTATCTTTTCCTCTAAATTGCTGATTCAATCCTCTGCTTCATTCAGCCTGCTTTTAATTCCTTCTAGTGTAGTCTTCATTTTTGATATTGTATTTGTCATTTCTGACTGGTTCTTTTTTATGATTTCAATGTCCTCTTTGATGCTTGCTATCTCTTTATTTAGGTGCTCATTATGTCCATCCATTGTTACTCTAAGGCAGTGGTTGGCAAACATGGCTCACAAGCCACATGCGGCTCTTTTGCTCCTTGAGTGTGGCTCTTCTGCAAAATACCATGTGCGGGTGCTACCTTGATAAGGAATGTACCTACCAAATAGTTTAAGTTTAAAAACTTTGGCTCTCAAAAGAAATTTCAATCATTGTACTGTTGATATTTGGCTCTGTTGACTAACGAGTTTGCTGACCATTGCTCTAGGATCTTTGAGCATCCTAACGATCATTATTTTAAACTCTGCATCTGGTAATTTGGTTATTTCCATCTCATTCAGTTCTTTTTCTGAGGATATATCTTGGTGATTCATTTGGATTACATTTCTCTGTCTTCCCATTTTGTCTGTTTATAGACTCCTCCTTTGGAAGTGTTGTTTGTGTAACTAGCTAAGTCTAGGGTTGGTATTGTCTGTCTCCAATTTCCAGTTTGGTTCTTTCTAGATTTTCTTGGGTTGGCATTAGCTGTTGTTTGTAATCCGCTGTGGGCTACTTGTCTGCTGTCACTGTTCTTTTTGCTATTTGTGTCAGTGTTTTCTATGTTTTAGCTGGGTCAGGTGTGAGGAGCCCTTCCTTAAGATACCACTCTAACAGGGTTGTTAGGTCCTGAACTGATGCTCTCCATATCTGGCCACTGGATGTGCCCACCCTGGACCTCCCTGGCCAGAGCCAGTCACTGCTTATGACTGGCCCTTATCCACCCTTTTTAGAGCTACAGGCAATCCAGATCTTGTGGCTGTCTCTGCTGGGCCCAGGTGCTGTTGTAAATATCAGCTGCACTACTAGGCTAGCTTTTATCTACTCTTGCCCTGGGGAAAGTTTGTTTAGAAGTTCAAGCTCTCCTGAGATCTGCTTTCTGAAGCCTCTTATTGCTGGCTACTTGTTGGGCTCAGTACTATAATTCAGAGATTAGGTACAATATTGGATGTGGCTTGTCCCTTAGCCTCAGGTGTCATTCTATCCAGACTTTTTTTTTTCTATTTTATTTTATTTTTTCTTCTTTTTCAGCCCTCAGAATTGTGTGGCCACAGGAGTCCCGTGGGTTTGGCCACTGTGTTCCCAATGTGTGGTCTTTTTGCCAGCCCGCCATCACTGCTGCAGCTGCCTTGGGCATTCGGGCCCGGGGCACTGCTGGTGCCGGCCTGCCACTACAGCTGCCACGGCTTCTGCTGCCACAGGTGAGCCTGCACGCACACGCCGGGGCTGCCACTGCAGTCACCGCAGCTTCCACCATCACAGGCTGGCTTGTGCCCACACATTCAGGCCGCAGCCGCAGCCACCTGAAAGCTTTAAGACTTTTTAAGATTCTACTAGTGAGGAGTCATATTACTATTCTTTCATAATCTCATTTATTTTATAATTAGTTTAATATTCCAAAAGTGTATTTAGTATCTCAGAACTATGATATTACCAAAATTAGTTAAAACTAAGAAAAATCAAAACTTTCCTGTATGGCCAGTAGTTCCACTGTCATAGCTAGGCACATGCAGGTTCCCATTAGATTCAGACAGATGGTAAAGAAACGATGGAGCTGAAAAATGGTGGGCCATTCCTTTACTCTAGTCTCTCACCCAGCCGGCCAGTAAAACACACACAGAGGGAAAACACTTTCCTTTCACTTCAGGGCTCCCAAAGCCACTGACACATCCAGGTTTTCCTAGAATCAAAGGCCCCCACCAGCCTTAGTCACCTCTGGTTCCCCATCTGCACATCTTGTCCCTTCTCTTCTCTGCACAAACTGACTTCTCCTTCTGCACCCTGCCATCTTGGCTTCTTCTTCTCCTTCTTCTTCACAAACTTTTCTTGTCATGAAAACCCCTCCTCCAGCACACGTTAGCATAACAAAGCCCCTTCCCAAGCAGGAAGGTAATCAGCAGTTTCACTTGGCACTGCAATTTACCTGGACAGCAGCATTTTTAACAATAAAAGTGAGCAAACCCAAACAATACAAATCTTACAAACTTATTTGCCTAACATTTCCTCCAGCAGACTTGGGCAAGGGCAGCAAGAAACTAGAGAAGGCAGCAACTCAGAGAACTGCATTTACTTATAACTTCCTAAATTATGTCTCACTTTTTATTTGGCACTTAAAATACATGACTTAAATACCTATAGTGTTTGGGAATCAGCAGAAATTCTCCAAATCCTCAAAACTGAAATTCAAGCCACATAACAGTTATGCTTAGAACTAGTCCATATTTCTCTATCTCCGGCATTTTTTTTCTTTCCACCTTTTTTCCCTTTTCTCTATCTCTACTTCTGCTTTTTTTTATTATTATTATTCATGTGGGAAAGTTCTTAATTGCAGTTACTTCTAATTCAATTATTCAGTTAAATATTTCTGATTATATACAGTGTTAAAAATACCATTAGATGCTGTGAAAGACAAAACACAGGTGTGGTATTATACTGTCCCTTGTAATTAATACTTGCAATGTCATTTATAAGAAAAAAAAGTATACTTGGTCATTCAGATTACCAAAATATATTTCTCATATATATGGTCTACCAGAAAGTTCTGTCCGTTTTTGGAATAAAACAAAATACAAATTTTTCTTACCGTCAATAAACTTTATTAAATAATATAATTGCCATTATTATTAATGATTTCTTGCCAGCGTGAGGGCAATTTGTATATTCCATTTTTGAAAAATGTTTTATCTTTTGATGCAAAAAAATTGAACCAGTGCTTGTTTGATATCTTCTTCATTTTTGAATTTTTTTTGCCTTTCAAAAAATTTTGTAAGGACAAAAACAAATGATAGCCGGAGGGTGCTAAGTCCAGGGAATATGGTGTATATGACAGACCTGCTTCTGTAGCATTTCTTCCTTGTTGAAATTTGTAAAATTACAGTGGCATAAATGAACTTTATCAATAGCCATGGGTACACTATCGCTTCACACATAAGACTAACGTGAATCAACTTTGTTTTAGTTAATTTGCTACATCAGTATATATACATTAAGTGATAAAAATAGAGAGGCACACATGTGCCAAATAAACATGTGCTTATATGTCGATACTTGTTGTGATAGAAATTGACAGAACTTTCCAGTAGACCTGATATATTTGGTCTTCACTGATGGTTCCTGGCTCACAGCTCCCAAGACCCTTGCAATTTCCTACACGATGAGGGTGATAAAGGTCCTTTGTTATGTTAATGAGGTGGCTTTAGGAAAGCACCAAAAGAGGGGCTGGTTGCCAGTGGAGCCAACACCCTGATTAAAGGGTCAGAAGTTACAGTTCCACTAAGAATAGGGGCTGGAGACTGAGTACTATCACCAATGTTCAATGATTTATTTAATCACACTTATGTAATGAAGCCACCATCAAAACCCAAAAGGAGAAGGTTCAGAGAGCTTCCAGGTTGGTGACTCAGAAGTAGCTCACCTGGAAAGGCATGAAGTCCACACATTCCCATGTCTTGTCCTATAAATCTCTTACATCTGACTGTTCCTAAGTTATTTTTTTCTCTAATAGACCGGTAATCTATAGTTTCTTGTGTTCTGTGAGCTGCTCCAGCAAATTGATCTGACTCAAGAAGGGATCTTGGGAACCCCTGATTTATAGCCAGTCAGTCAGAAGTCATAGGTAATAGACTGGGCTTTTGACTGGGGTCTGAAGCGGGATATGTGTGAAGCCAATGGCCATGGCCACTATCATAGCCACCTGGCCCATGCAGGTTCTCATGGGATTCGGACAGTCAGCAAAGAAACAACAGAGCCAAAAGCTGGGGGCCATCATCTTTAATTCTAGCTTGCACCCGGCGAGCAAGTAAAAATACACACTGGGCTCCAAAACCCACTCACATTCAGTACTCACAAAGCTACTACTGACTTATCTGAGTTTCCTAGAATCAAAGGTTTCTAGCTCACCAGACTTATTCACCTCTATTGCCCATCTCCTTCCTTCTCCCTGCATAAACTCTGCACAAACTGGCCTCTCACTCAACACTCTGCCATCTTGGCTGCTTCTCCTGGCCTCCTCCACGTGGCCTTTCTCTGCTCTCCTCTCTGCTGTCTCCTCTAATGTTAATCTCAGGAACCAAGAGAGCAAGCTCCCGTTCTGCTCCTTTATAGTGTAGATTCGTAACCTTTAATCCAATATACAAAATAGGGAAGTCTCCAATACAAAGTCACTTATCTGGGGCATGATGGGATTGTACCACCCCACATCAAAAAGGGTGGGAAAGGCTTAGTCCTAAAACCAAGTACCAGGCTACAAGGATCCTGCCTGCCCACAGCCCGCCCCCAACATACATTAATATCAGCTGGGCAACGGCTTCCACATGGGCAGCACCATCTTTAACAAAGTGAGCATAATATATTTTATCTGCCCAACAATATGGAAGTGGGGAAGAACAGTCTTGTGGGACTGAACCCTTAACCTGTGGGATCTAATGCTGTCTGGGTAGACTGTGCTAGAATTGGTTTGAACTGTAAGACATTCAGCTGGTGTCTGATACACACGTTGGAATTGGTGAGCAGAGCATTTGGTATCTAAAATTCACTGAAGTTCTGGAGGGAACCCAACCATGGATCTAAAAAATAAATATTTTTTTTTATTCAAAAAAAACAAAAAACTAACTGCATTCCAAAAAAATTAATTATTTTGGAATCTACCAGATTGCGTATCTACTATATGCCAAACTCTACAGATACTGAAAATTAAAAACTAAGGCATAATCCCTGCCCTTCAGGAACCTGCTTTCCATTGCTTCTGATAAGCAGAGTAAAGAAAAATTTAAGGGAAAGGGTGATATTAGAGGTGAGCATAGGACTCTCAGAAGGAAATGAGAAAAATGACTGTAAGGCCAGGGGCCGCTGTCGTCATGGCCATGCACATGCAGGTTCTCACTGAATTCAGATAGATGATAAAGAAACAGTGGAGCCAAAAAATGGTGGGCCATTCCTTTATTAAAGTCTTGCACCAGCCAACGAGTAAACACACAGGGAAAACACTTCCCTTTCACTCAGGGCTCCCAAAGCCACTGATGCATTCTCCAGTTCCACAACCAGGAGACTTTTCTCCAGTTCCTCCTAAAATCAAAGCTCCCACGGCCTCGCTAGGACTCCCACAGCCCCTCAGCTTTGGTTCCCCACCTGCACACCTTCTCTTTCCCTGCCTGCATGGCTTCTCCTTCAGCACTCTGCATTCTCTCCTCTCTAAGTCTGCAAACACGGCTTCTTTCTGCCTTTTCTTCTCCTTCTCTCTCTTTTCAAAACTTTCTGGCATGAAAACCTCTCCTCCAGCAAACATTAGCAAAACAATGGCCCTTCCCAAGCAGGAAGGTAATTTGCAATTTCACAGACCCACATATACCTGGCACTGCCCAGCCCCCAATGCAAACTATAAGAGAGCAAACATAAAAATCATATTTTACAAACTTATTTGACCAACAATAAAACAAACCAGTTTGAATTTCACAAGAACAGAGAAAATATCCTTTTCAGTGTGCTTCTTAACAATGAAAGAGAAAAATAAAAACTTTCAAGTCACGAGCTTTTAATTGCCAATTTACCAAATTATTTCTTATGCCTTAATAATGTCTCCTGTTCCTTAAATCTGTTAACCAGTTCCTAAGAAAACAAAATGTATAGTAACTTGCAGAGGAAAAAAATAAAAACTGGAAAATCAAACCCTTTAAGAAAAAAAAATTGTTTACACTTGTCTGAAAAGCCAGAATTTTTCATGTATACCTTTATTATTATTATATTATTATGTAAAATTATACAGTTCTGAGCCTCCACAATACCCTGAGTATACCTGCCAAATAGCATTTATCATAAATATGGAGCTAGAGATACATAAATAGATGATAGAGATACATGACAGACATAGATATCAAATATAGAGGAAGAGAGTCTATGGTATAGGGTAAAAGTCTATGGTATAGGGTAAGTGAATCAAGACCAACAACAATAAAAGCAATTAGTTGCTAGTGCAAGCTAATATAATGGAATATTAAATTATGTGTGGCTGCCTCTAAGTCAGGAATGGCAAGTTCCCAGCTTATGTGCCACCATGTGGCCCTGCCTCGCCCATGCAGACATTCACAGCTGATTCCAGCTTTGTTCGCTTTGGGTCCAAAAAGGAGCCTCAAAACTCCTGGCAGCCTGACCAAGCGGTGGCACAGCAGATAGAGCATCAGACTGGGATGTGGAGGACCCAGGTTCAAGACCCCAAGGTCTCCAGCTTGAGCGCGAGCTCATCTGGCTTGAGCAAAAAGCTCACCAGCTTGGACCCAAGGTCGCTGGCTCGAGCAAGGGGTTACTCAGTCTGCTGAAGGCCCACGGTCAAGGCACATATGAGAAAGCAATCAATGAACAACTAAGGTGCCGCAACGAAAAACTGATGATTGATGCTTCTCATCTCTCTCCGTTCCTGTCTGTCTGTCCCTATCTATCCCTCTCTCTGACTCTCTATCCCTGTAAAAAACAAACAAACAAACAAACAAAACCTCCTAGCGGAATTCCTCCAGGCAGTCACATTTTGGTGATTTCAGCTGGTATTCAAGAGGAACTCTCTTTGCCATCGCTGCCATAATAGGGTTTATTAAAAACAAACCAAAAACAGTGAGTAAATTAGCCTCGGATAGATAGCAATTCCAGTCCTCCCACCTGTGAGTGAAGCTCAGAGGCCGGAAAGCTGAGAGGAGAGGGTAAATGTTGGTGGCTCAGCAGTTCGCGCTGGAGCCCCAGCACAGGAATCAGGAGCTGGGAAAGCCATCAGCATGCTGGCATTCAAACCCCAGGTGAAGCGATGAGTTTACTCATTCCACAATATTTACTGAGTGCCTGCTTCCCACCAGGCAGAAGTCCCAATTTTGCTCCTAGGTTGTGTGTTTGTGTGTGTGTGTGTGGGGGGGGGGGTGCTGTAAAACTTACGCAAGGCACTTAACATCTGTAAAGCCAGTAGCCATGGCCACCATCACAGCCGCCTGGCCCACGCAGGTTCGCATTGGATTCGGACAGACGGTAAGGAAACAACAGAGCCAAGAACTGTTGGGCCAATAGCTTTAATCCTAGCTTGCACCCAGCGGGCAAGAAATACACACAGTGGGAAGTGGGAAAACACTTCCCTATCCATTCAGGGCTCCCAAAGCCACTGACTTACCTGAGTTTCCTAGAATCAAAAGTTTGTACCTCACCAGCCTTATTTACCTCTGTTCCCTATCTCCTTCTCTCTGCACAAACTGGCTTCTCCCTCAGCACCCCACCATCTTGGCTGCTTCTCCTGGTCTCCTCCACGTGGCCTTTTTCTGCTCTCCTACAGCATGGGCTTCTCCTAGAATGTAATCACGTGAACGTGTTCACGTGAACAACGTGTTCTCTCATCCTCTTAAAAACCTTTTGGCGCGAAAGCCCTCCCCCAACACATATTAACATAATCACAACCATCCCAAGCAATCACCTGGGCGACAGGCTTCTACGTGGGCCGCTCCATCTTTAACAAAGTGAACATAATATATTTTATCTGCCCGACAACGTCTCTGGGTCTTAGTAAAATTAGAGAGCTTAGTTTCTAAAGACTGCTGTAACAAAGAACCACAAATTGGGTAGTTGAAACAACAGAAATTCTTTGTCTCACAGTTCTGAAGCCTATCAGTCCGAAATCAAGGTTTCAGCAAGCCCACGCTCACCTCTGAAACCTGTAACCTTGCCTCCTCCTAGCTTCAGTGTTTGCTGGAGATGTCTGGCATTCCTTTGTTTGCAGCTGCCTGAATCCAATCTGTGCCTTTGTTGTCACGTGTCGTTCTCCCTGTGTGTTTCCGTCTTGACATGGACATCTTATAATTTTATAACGACACCATTCTTACCGAATTTGCAGCCCATCCCACTCTGGTATGACCTCATTTAACTAATTACATCTGCAACAAACCCTGTTTCCAAATAGGGTAACATGCAGAGGTACTGAGGGTTGTTAGGACTTCAACATATCTTTTGGACAACACAATTAAATCTATAACTGGAGCTAAACCAGAAAACCTTTCACCTCTACCATTTTTAACTCTCAGTGCAAAAAAAAAAAAAAAAAAAAAAAATCAATGAATAAGATACCAATTCAGAAAGTGCCAGCCCCTAATAATCACTAGCCTCTCCTAGACAATTCTAGACCCACACAGTCATCACCTTCTGAAATAGGAATGTTGTGTTTGATCCCTCCTAACAGAGTGCCAAAATCTACCCACTGGCAATGGTTCTGCAATATGAGCTTGCAGGTTGCCACCTGCAGCCTTCCAGATATTTGAAGAAAAGCATTAAGAGTCCACATCGTTTCTCTTCACCAGCAGAACAGTACATTCTTTCATCCTTTATCCTAACACCAATATGGCTGTTCTGCCTTCTTAACTTTGGCATTAGTAACCAAGCGTAACACCCTGAAACAGGGGTCCCCAAACTACGGCCCGCGGGCCACATGCGGCCCCCTGAGGCCATTTATCCGGCCCCCGCTGCACTTCTGGAAGGGGCATCTCTTTCATTGGTGGTCAGTGAGAGGAGCATAGTTCCCATTGAAATACTGGTCAGTTTGTTGATTTAAATTTACTTGTTCTTTATTTTAAATATTGTATTTGTTCCCATTTTGTTTTTTACTTTAAAATAAGATATGTGCAGTGTGCATGGGGATTTGTTCATAGTTTTTTTTATAGTCCGGCCCTCCAACGGTCAGAGGGACAGTGAACTGGCCCCCTGTGTAAAAAGTTTGGGGACCCCTGCCCTGAAACATGCAGGCAATACTAGATCTAATCCTTTTTTTAAAAAAGATTTTATTTATTCATTATAGAGAGGAGAGAGGCGGGGGGAGGAGCAGGAAGCATCAACTCCCATATGTGCCTTGACCAGGCAAGCCCAGGGTTTTGAACTGGCAACCTCAGCGTTTCCAGGTTGACGCTTTATCCACTGTACCACCACAGGTCAGGTGATCTAATCCTTCCTTGTCCAGGAACTGGGGGCATTTGCTCACTTGTCACTGACTCATGCTTTGTTTAACTATCAAATCTTTTTCCTATATTTACCTATATTGAATGTTTCCCTCATCCTCAACTCATGCAGTTTTCTGATCTTTTGGATTATTGAGATAACATAAAAGAGATTAAAGGCCAACTACCAGTCAGAGTGGAAAATCATCCAAAGTTCTCTTGTGTCTCCTCCACCCCTGGGATGTGCCCTCCCAGCAGAACAGGCAGAAGAGAGAAAGCTTCAAGTCACAGCACACGTGAGACCAAGAGAAAACTGAGACAAAAGGGGAGACTTGGTATTGCTGATTTCTAAGAGGAAGTGCCTGATAGGAAAAGTGGAGAGGGTAGGAACTCTTGAATGAAGAACAGAGATAAGAGATGGAGGAAGGGGAGAAGAGGGAGATGGACTACAGAAAGCCACAGGATGCACCCACAAGGTTCTGCGCTAACATCTGAAAGGTCCTTGACAGAGAGACAGACTGACTATAAGCAGTAATGGAAAGAACAGTTTCCACAGAAAACTCTGTGAGCACTGAGGTCCAAGAAGCCCCTTCCCATCCAAGGGATAAAGTAGAGCATGGAGTCGGGAGACACGCTCCCACTCCAGCGTGGAGATCACTGCAGCTTTGGTGCCACCAGGACTGCAGAGCACGCAGCTCCTCATTGGTGTGGTGACCTGGCAGGCCCAGGAGGGGGTGCTGGGCACTGGGGCTGATGCCAAAGTGTTCACAGGCCCCTTAGCTGTAGAGAACATGGCAACAGCAGGTGTACCCGTTAGGAATAAGTTAGCTGCACATAATAGAAGCAATTTTTTTTAATTTGTGTATTCATTTTCTCTTGCTGTGCAACAAATCACCACAAACTTAGTGGTTTAAAGCAACACACGTTTATTACCTCACAGTGTTTGTGGGCCAAGAGTCTGAGCACTTAGCAGGGTTCTGTTCAGGGTCTTGTGTGGCTACAGTCAAGGCGTAGCTGGGGCTGCAGTCTCACTGAGGCTTAGCTGGAGAAGGACCCATTTCTGGGGGCAGAACCCTGTTCTCTGCCACAACAGGGGCTTCCTTTTCTTGCTGGCTGTTACTAGAGGTTGCCCTCAGTCCCTAAAAGTTTCATGAGCCTCCCAACATGGCAGCCATAACATGCATGAGCCTCCCAACATGGCAGCCATAACATGCATGAGCCTCCCAACATGGCAGCCATAACATGCATGAGCCTCCCAACGTGGCAGCCATAACATGCATGAGCCTCCCAACATGGCAGCCATAACATGCATGAGCCTCCCAACATGGCAGCCATAACATGCATGAGCCTCCCATCGTGGCAGCCACAACATGGCAGCTCAAGTCTTCAAAGCCAGAAAAGGGAGGAGACTCCAGCAAGAGGGGTGCTACAATCTTCTGTGCAGCCTGTCATCTTTTTCATATCCTACTGGCTAGAAGCAAGTCACAAGTCACACCACACTCGAGAGGTGAGGAGCCACAATGGCATGAAAACCATCACATATACCAGGGGTTCCCAGACTAAAATGATCTTCAGAATCGCCTAGAAGCTTAAAAACTCAGATTCAAAGCTCATCCTATACCTGCTGAGTTAGAATTTCTAGAAGTAAAATCAAGGTTTTTCTGTTAAGCCAAGTTCTTTAGGGTAGTCAGATGGTCAACCAAGTTTGGAAACTACCATTATACACATTTTCTTTTTTTCTTTTTTTTTTTTTTAATAAATTTTTATTAATGGTAATGGGATGACATTAATAAATTAGGGTACATATATTCAAAGAAAACATGTCTAGGTTATTTTGTCATTAAATTATGTTGCATACCCCTTTTATACACATTTTCAATAAGTGATAATTACATCTATTCCCAAAGTCCAACCTAAGTTTCCTAAAGTTGAGATATAGACTTGTTAATCTAAATATCTGTCCAGTGATTCTAAGAACTCTATTATTGTGTAAGGATGTCGTTAATTATATTAAATTAATTGACATTATTAGGTGATTTACAAGTACCCAGAATCATTTAGCTAGAGTTTCACAAACTCAGCACTATTGATATCTCAGGCCAGACAATTTTCTATTGTGGGCTGTCCTGGGAATTGTAGGATGTTTAACAGCATCTTTGGCCTCAACCCACTAGATGCCAGCAATACCACCTCCAGCTATAACAACGATACTATCTCCAGACATTGCCAAATGTCACCTGGGGGCAAAGTCATCCCCAACTGAGAACCATTATACTATCTTTAGCATGTTGCAGAAACCCAGAAAATTCACAGCAGGAAAAAAGTGTTAAAAATAAGGTGTGTAAAATCAAGAAAATTTATGTAAAGTA
This sequence comes from Saccopteryx leptura, assembly GCF_036850995.1. Lineage (NCBI taxonomy): Eukaryota > Metazoa > Chordata > Mammalia > Chiroptera > Emballonuridae > Saccopteryx > Saccopteryx leptura. The sequence goes on from NC_089503.1 coordinate 350,999,486, forward strand.
ATACAATACAAACGCAACAATCCATGCCGCCCTTTTCCTGTATACACAAACTGTGCATTCTTTATTTCTATAGGATTTCCTGAAGCTCAATGAGCCCTCGCCTCACATTTTTTAGCTGTGTAACACTTATCCCTCTACGGACTCCACTCCAACACCAAAAGCAAAGAATGAAAAGGAACTGGAAGGAGGTTCGTGATCAAGTTTCTTTCACCTCACTCATGTCGAAGTCTTGTCACACACGAATACTCACTCTAACCTACCCTCAGACAACCCATTTCTCACAATCAAACAAGTGTAGGTACAGATGTGCTATAGACATGATTTAAGCTAAACTAAAAAGAACACTAAATATAAATAGATGGGAATTTTAATTTTTATTGATAAACCATGATTCTTATTGAATATATAACAGAGTACAAATAACAATAACAGATTTAAAATTTAAACTTTCAGAATTAACTAGATCAATATATAAAGCTTTAGATTCTGGAAAAATGTTTCAACAGTATTTTTCTCATATGAAAAACAGCTTCTCAAAATAGGGGATTTCTGAGCAAAATTTTATAAACCTTCCTATGTACAAAAGAAATGGACTCAACCACATCAATTGTACCCTACTAAAAATTCATAACATAATGGCTTGAAGGACCAGGATAGAACCACATTTTATTGAAGCTATCAAAGATAAATCTTAAAGATCTACAGCTGGAACATGGAACTACCCTCTACTACTGATTAGATACAGTAGATACAGTGGGCAGAAGAGTGGTAAATTATGGCCCTGTGACAACATAAGATAGAATTATTCCTAAATACGTAGCTATTAATACATATATCATTATCATCCCCATTACAGAGATACACACATACCCATGTGTCAGCATCCTTTGAAATGAGAAACTCAGAAATCATCTAGGAAATAAATATTTTCCTATGTTAGAATAATAACAAGTCAAAATGAAAATGTTTGATGCCCTGCCTTTTGACGAGGCACATGAAAACACAACTCACTGGCTAGAAATAATTTGGAAATAAGCCTATTCCCACTGGAAGTGACATATGCTGGTGTCTTCAGTTCCCGGTCAGTAGGAGAAAGGGTGGGACTTCAGTTTCTATCAGTGAATGAAATCAATGGCATTCTAACAAACTATAGAAATGATCCCTGAAAGTATAGTCTTATCAATGGCATTCTAAATGGAAGCATTTCAGCATAAACAAACTTACAGGTAAAATGAGCTTTTAATATTATTATTCATAAATGTGAAGAAAATAGTCTACATCATCAATTTTTACTTCTACATGCCCTTCTTTTCTCATTTCTAGGGCTTTTTAAATCATTTACCATCCAACCCTACGACTTGTAACAGGCAAGTTCTAGACAGGGGTCTCCAAACTTTTTACACAGGGGGCCAGTTCATTGTCCCTCAGACCATTGGAGGGCTGCCAAATACAGTGGTCCTCTCACTGACCACCAATGAAAGAGGTGCCCCTTCCAGAAGTGCAGTGGGGGCCGGATAAATGGCCTCAGGGGGCCGCATTGCGGCCCATGGGCCGTAGTTTGGGGACGCCTGTAGGAGGAAGAGAACAAGGCCTCTCCACCACAGCTCCATGCACATGACACGGAGCTAACCACGCTCTTTCCTCCTCTTCCTCCTCCCAACCCAGCCGCTTCATTCTTAATAAATTTATAATAAAAAAGAGAGGAGTTACAAGATGTCTTTCCCACCTGAAAATATAAAGTACAAGCCCTGGCCAGTTTGCTTAGTGGTAGAGCATCAGCCTGGCATGTGGATGTTCCAGGCTCAATTCCAGGTCAGGGAACATAGGAGAAGCGACCATCTGCTTTCGCCATCCCTCCCCTTCTCACTTCTCTCTCTCTCTCTTTCTCTCTCTCTCCTGCAGCCAAGGCTCAATTGGAGCAACTTGGCCCCAGGCACTGAGGATGGCTCCATGGCCTCTGCCTCAGGCACTAAGAAGAGATCGGTTGCCAAACAATGAAGCAACACCCCACTGGGGCATAGCATCGCCCCCTAGTGGACTTGCCGGGTGGTCAGGGCACATGCAGGACTGTGTCTTTCTGCCTCCCCTCCTCTCACTGAATAATATATATAGAGAGAGTACTTCACAAAAAAGTATAGAAGCCCTAGTCTTTAAATAAGGAAATATGGTCTAAAAAAGATTCAAGTTGTCTTCTAATGGCCTTTCCATTCTAGTGTTTCCTAATATACTACACTAAAAGTTCAGTATAAATTATTTGCCAAAGAATATAAGGTATCGAACACACACACACACACACACACACGCTTCATTATAAGATACTATTAATTTCTCAAAAAGTCCTGCGGTATGAAGGCTAAAAACACCACACAGGAAGGCCCAAACATCACAAGTGCTTATTTAGATCAGAGTATTTCAAAGGGGTGAGAGAATTTTTCCCCACTTGAAAACAAACAAGAAAATTATTTGCTTGATATTTAACTGCTCTCCCTCCACAGACCACTCTATGAGGATCTTTTTTCCATAAAGAGATTTCAAGTTTTAATAAAAGCACTGAATACTAGTGATTTCTACTTTGGTATCAAAAATATCCATCAGCATGACATGAACATCCACTCCATAATAATGTCTTAAAATTCATTAAAAATAAAATTCTCTCTAAAATTTCCTTTAAAATATATATTTGCATACTTTGTTTATTACAGGTTTATTTTAAAACAGTTGAAAATACTGTAATGCAGACTCTTTGAAGCCCATGACAATGAATTTTTTCCATGTCTGCTTGAGAGATATGCCATGGAGTTAAGCATTTCTCAGATTTAGAAGATCTTTCACTTGTTTTTTTCTATACCTACTATATTGTAATATATTTATAAGGGAAAGGAAGAAAGAGGGGAGATAGAAAAGAGAAAAAGAAAGAAATTTTTCTTTAAATTTTTCACCCAGATAAATGAATATTATCTTTCGGAATACAGGGTATATCCAATGATCCAGGTGCTCAAAATTCAGGAAACTTCTTAAAGATTTGCAGCAAGCATTAGATGTCACTTGACAGCTGGCATTCCAACACTAAGATACCTGCGCCTAGAAGAGCTTCGACAGGACCCCGGGGCGATGCCCTACAGAACTGCAGGTCAGCCATCACGTCAAGACTCTCTGGTCCCCGTCAAGACTCTCTGGTCCCCGTCAAACTCAGCTTCTTTCTCAGCCCAGAGAGGTCAGCCTGCTGTCTGACATAAGAAGTGTATCCCTCCCCCTGGCTTATAATCCCCCACTACTAACAAAATGTGTACCCACTGGTCGAGGGTCCTCTAGTCTAAGTCACATAAGGCACATGTGCAACGTGCTGAACCCTCCCCCCGGAAACAGCGCTGGAGTGTGGGGCTGAGGACAGCAGCGCACCTGGGACCCTCTGACCCAACCAGCAAAGCCTAGGGAAGCACCTCCCCTCCCTCATTCTTCTCTCCAGAAGAAAAATATACTGCTCACAAAAATAAGGGGATATTTCATCGCTTCATATTCATTTTTTGAAATATCCCCTAATTTTTGTGAGCAGTATAGAAGCCTCGAGGTATGTGGTATGGTGATTACATTTGGAGTGGGAAAACACCACTTAGCTTTAAAAAATTCACCACCTACGATCTAAAAAGAGGGATGTGATCTCCAGTTACAAAGGGTAAACTGAGACCACTGCAGGTGGGGTTGGGGTTGGGTGGAGGGGGGGTTATGGTGGGTGTGGGGAGGGAAGAGAACAAGCTCCTCATTCTGATTGTTTTCTCCCAATTTCTAGGAAATCCCTCATTAGTACTAAAAAATAATATGAATGAAGCCACTTTAAAATGGAGTCACTGCTGCCATCCCAGAGGAACTGCCTTGCAAGTCTGAGGCGTCAAACATTTGAAATGTTCAAACAGGGCAAGATAACCTTTGAACTGGGCCTAAGGCAACACTGTGTCTGCAAGGATAACAAGAAAGCGGATATTATGACTACCAAACAGATGGCTACGGGATTGGAAATTAAAAACAGTCTTGTTTCTAACCAGTTTGCTCGGTGGATAGAGCATTGGCCCTGCGTGCAGAAGTCCAGGGATCGATCCCCAGTCAGGGAACACAGGAGAAGTGACTGTCTGCTTCTCTGCTCCTCTCTCTCCCCCCCTTCTCGCTCTCTTCCTCTCTCACAGCCTATGGCAATCCCAGACAGGGCTTGCCAGGTAGATCCCAATTGGGATACATGTCAGAGTCTGTCTCTCCATCTCCCCTCCTCTCACTTAAAAAAAAATTCTTTAGAATTAGTGTCACTATGCGAGCTTATCTGCACAAATAGAAGTGCCTTCCTTCTACTGATGTCATTGTTTTCCTGCCCTTTCTCATAAACACCCCTGTATTTGTCTCCTAATCGGGATACTAATTGGGCGTCTGCCTGAATCAGTGCTTTCCAAATAACTATTCTTTCTAATCTCAAATAAATGCGTAGGCCTCTTATTTTTAGGTTATCAATACTAAAGCAAAGATTAATGTTTAATAATGTTTAAAAACCTCATTTCTTCTGGAAAATGAAAAGAATAAAAGATCTAAAATAACACATTTATTCTGGAACAAAACACCTCCCGAAAAATCCTAATATATTTTAAGAGGGAAAAATAAAGATATACAACTACAATAATTCTGAATCTTGGTCCACACAGAAGTCAGGTGAAGAAATCTATGCGGCTATACACACAAGGACCTGTTGTACACAATCCCCCCAACCTCATAAAAAGAAAAAAAAAATGTTTTTCAAAATAGAAGCAATATTTGATTACGGAAATAGGACAATCACATATGACTTCTGGCAATATGTTACATAGAGTCCTTAAAAAATAAATCACAGCCTACGTTGCAAAGAGAACAGAAGTATGAAACAGAAAACAGAAATGACGGGAGAGCGATGAAAAGAGGCTGAAGCTCCACTCCTGCAATGATCGCAGCCGCGGATGTCGCCACAGAGGTCACAGGAGGACATCTTCGCTGCAGAGTTGTAACTTCTCACCGCTTGTCTCCCTGTTCAAAGAGGCGGACATCAGTTTACACGTCTCCCTTGTTTAGAAACATTTGCTTTGCCAAAACTTAAAAGCATTTCAATACACTTTTCTGAGTTTTCCATTCTCCATATAATTTTATTTTTCTTTACAAGAAACAACTGAAATGCTCCAGAGGGGCCCAAACTGCTAACCAAATCCAAGAGAGAAACAATGCTTTCCGCCCAATCTATCTCCCCAGCAGTGGGCCAGCAACGGCAGTGCAAACAGACCGCAGCTGCAGCGCCCCCTGCTGCAGCCGGCAGCAACTGCGATCTCCCAGGGAACAGGAAGGATTTCAACTGAGGGTTGTTCCCCCTCCTACACAGTTCATTTCAGGGTGGCATTTTCTATGCATTCAAGTAAAATCCTGACCATTAGAACTACTGAAAAGAGATCTTTATGTTGTATGTTAACTATTATTGAAAAAATTAATTTTTTAAAAAGAAAATAACATTTATCATGGGCCTTATTTAAAAATACAAAATATAAAGAAAATTGTTTATTCAATGCCTTGCACTTTTCAACACTCTAAAACATTGAGCACAGGGCCCTGACTGGGTGGTTCAGTGGATAGAGCATCATCCTGGTGCACTGAGTTTGAATCCCAGTCAGGGCACATAGAGAAGCAACCTATGAATGCATAACTAAATGGAACAACTAAGCAGAATAAGTTGATCCTTTTCTTTCTCTCTCCCTTCCCCTTTTCCCCATCCCCATCCTCTCTTTCTGTTTCAAATCAATGGGGAAAAAACTATTTTTTTTAAATTATGCATATAATCTCTTAAAACTATTCAACTTTGGTAATTTTATAGGATAAGCTAATATGAACAAAGTATATAAGGCACTTATAACACTATAATAAATTCACTATAAAATACATGATTTTAATTTTTACAATTTTAAAAAATATTCTACATTCAAATTTCATGACTTCTCATTTTTTTTGTCATAAATATGTTTTCTAACTTTAGAATTTTCAAAAATGGGTTTTTAGGCTTTTATTAATCTGATCTTTCCCAAATGTTCACTTTAAGATGTGCTCCTCATGAATGTTATTTTCCACACAAAAAAATCCAAATTACATAGACAACCTTTTTTGTTTCTTAAACATTTAAAATGTTCTCCATACACTTAAGAAACATCAATTGGAGAACTGTACTATTAAGTTAAATAACAAAGCTCAATAACTAGCTACAGTCCTTGAGTCGCAACAACATATCCCACCCTTCCACCAGAAAGCATGTATGACATCAGTGTTTCCCCAAACGTCCCACAAAAACCTAGGTGAATGATCGTCCCCAATTCCAACAGGAGACAAAAGAGAGAAACTGGCCCATTGATTTGGAGAGAGAACTGGTGCTCTGTCTTAGTCTTAAACAAATACTCTGTCAAAAACTACTAACAACGTCAACAATTCCATTTCATTTTATAGTGTAATTGTCTATAACTACCTAACACACAAACACATACACATACTCACACACACACAAAATAAAACTGCTCATGAGCCTCATGCATGTTGATGATTCTAAGCCTCCAGGAGTTGTTTGTTTTTCAGAACCAGTATTATTACCAGCAGAAACATCAGCGTGGAGGTCACACAGCCACAAAAAAAAAAAAAAGTTACTCTGACTGAATGCAGATTTGTCCTAATTAATTTAGGTGATCTCCAAACCAGATCTCTACTTTCACATCCTGAACTTCTAACATTTTATAAAGTAAGACATTACCAGTAAAATCAAACAAGCTCAAGTTATTTCCCAAACTATATTATTCTTGATACACTAAAAAATCTGTTACAATGTATAGTTTTTAGCAAAGCCAACAGGCTCTGTCCATGAAGAAACACTGGCTGCAGGTGAGGCGTTTGCACTGGGGATGCTGTCCATGTCCGCCCTAAAGAACGCCCAGTTTTACAAAAGTCAGGTGGAACAGGTGTGTGGAAGAGGAGCAAAACCTTGGAAACCAAACATAACTGGGCTCTTTATGCCAAGTTTTCTTTATAAATTTTCGGATGGTGAATTAAAAACCTACAATATAGAGCAAAAGCATCCCTTTTTTAATACTATAATGCTAAATGCTATCATGTGACCTTTGTAGTGATCAGTGGTCTTCATTTAAAGGGAAAGCTCACCTCCTGTTTCCTCACCTCCTACACTTCATCCCAACAACAACAAAAAAAATAACCCCATTGGTGATCACTTAGAATAAGTGAATGAATGAATGAATGTCTGGCTTACCTCCTACAGTAATAGAAACTTCAGAACATACTTACTTGGTTCATAATAATCCACTATGAACACAGAAGCATCTTGTGTATTTGAAACTCTAAAGTTTCTCACAGCAGGAATATCAACGCAAAACTGGGTTTCATTTACCTTGAAAAATACAAAAGACTTTTAAGGAAGTGGGAAACTATGTGTTTAAGAAAATGTAAAAGGTATTTCTTTTTCTTATCCTTTCAGGAAACAGACATAGAAGCTAACATTTAGGGAGCACTATATATGCCCTGGACCATGGTAAGTACATACTTTATATAAATTATCTCACTTAACTCATAAAACTATCTTTAGAGGATAAGTATTGTTCTTACTTCCGCTGTACTGAAAGGGATGGATGCTGAGAGGCCACGTAAGCAGCAAGCCCCAGGACGCATGCTCCTGGGCCCTGCGGCCTCACCCAATCACCTACCTAGGAGTGCCCACAAGGCAGTTGCAGCCAACAGTTCACAGCAACCCTTTCTCCAGAGAACTGCCCTTAGCTCACAGGAGCCACTTCTCTGAGTAACTGAGGTAACACAGAGTGGGCAGGTCTACCCCACCGCCAATAACTGACTAATACGCACTACAAAAGGCCAGCCTCTCTGCCTCCAAGAGGAGCGGCTTATGCCAATTTGGCAAACGAGACTGGTTAAGGAATCCAAAACGGATAAATTCCTTCAAACATTCCATCATGTATCAATTAGCAGTAAATGAAAATTTAAATAAATCTGTCAAAACACAATGAGTACTCAAATTAAGATAACTGTTAACAAGAACATCACAGGTATAGGACAAACTCTAAAACCAATTACATTATTAAAAAAAAAAACTTTAAATTTGTTTTTCAAGTTCTAAATCAGGCTTGTGGCTTTCAAGCAGTATTTAATGTATGGAATTCTCAAACAGCAAAAGAATTTTAGAGACCCTGAATTAATTATAACAGGTTTTTAACTAGTGAATTCTGAAGTCTTAAAACAAAAGAATATTCAGGAACGAGCTTTTTTAAAGTAGACATACTGCTAAAGCAATATATTACTGATTCATACTTGGCAACACTGGAATAAGAAACATACATATTCCCCTCATGTAACATAAAATCCTAAGAACACTTAGAACTCAATTTCAATTCAACCTACGAATTTCATATAGATGTTAGAAAAGAAAGAATAAACTTATACAATAGCGGTTTTGAGATATAACAGGTAGAGTCTTGAGTTCTTCACTTACATTATTCTCCCATATTTTATGCACCTTATTTTTAGACCAGTAATTTTCAAACAACAATGGAAATATGTATGAAAACGATATAATAACTATATGTAAAGACTATTCTTCTAAGATTTAAGCACCTAACTTCAATGCAGGAATATTAACCCCTTTGAGATTTATTAAAAGCTTCATGAAAGCATTTTAAAACTTGTAATTAAAGCTTTCATCAGCAGCATTTAAGCAAATATGTTTAGCAATTCCCTGGGGCAAGGGAGGGGTTCTCAAATTAGGATCTGGTCTTAATTTTTGAAATTCTGATGTAGCAGTTTTTATATATTTTACACCTAGCATAAAATAATTACCTGGTTATCAAGACTTTTACTGGGGTTATCATTAACAGTGATTCTCTTTAAACTAATTCTATAATGATATCTTTAATTTAATTATGTTTACATAGATTCTAGGGTCACCCGAATGCATCCCCCCTCCCCCCTATTCCCCTCAACATCTCCCTTGCCCCCCTCCCTACAGTGCCCTCCACCCTTCCCTTCAGGTTTATCCCAGGGGACCCCAAACTTTCTACACAGGGGGCTAGTGCACTGTCCCTCAGACCACTGGAGGGCCAGACTATAAAAAAACTATGAACAAATCCCTATGCACACTGCACATATCTTATTTTAAAGTAAAAAAACAAAACGGGAACAAATATAATATTTAAAATAAAGAACAACTAAATTTAAATCAACAAACTGACCAGTATTTCAATGGGAACTATGCTCCTCTCACTGACCACCAATGAAAGAGGTGCCCCTTCCGGAAGTGCGGCGGGGGCCAGATAAATGGCCTCAGGGGGCTGCATGTGGCCCGCGGGCCGTAGTTTGGGGACCCTGGGTTTATCCCATCCTATCATTCCCTTTCCCTCTGTCCTCTTTACCTCTGGTCCCTTTGATATCTTTTTAATGAGAATAAAGTCATTCAGGGACACAAAACGCTTCAATAATTTCAAGAAAACGTGTAAAGTAAGGGAGACTTTGAACACTAACAAATGCTAGCTTTTTCCATATGAAATGTGGGTTTTCCTACTTACAGAATCTAAATACAGGCTGAGTTTCCCATGATCGTGCTCCACTTTCTTCACGGTCTCGCCCAGGGGAATTGCGTCTGAAGACACAGCGAAACCACTGAGCAGGTTAACTTCCATCAGGGCCATGCCACTTCTTTCTGGGCCCAAAAACCTAAATCAAAAGCGAAGGACAGAAGAAACACCACAAGCTGCTGGTAAACCATCTTCATAGAAAAATTAACACTGCCAAGTGTTATTCCACACATTACTACTTCGTTAAAACCAGTATCACTATAGAAAACTGTGAAACAGGCGATCCTCTCCTTCCAGGTGTGAAAGTCTTACCACTTTCAACCGTACGAGAAATAACGGTATGACGGTGTGTTCATTTGACAGACAGGATGAAATGCCCACCAGGTAACAGGCTCATGCCTGGCGGTGGCAAGGACCACCTGGGTGCCCTTTCAGCAGGCAACCGTTGTCTAGTGGGGCTTCCAAACTGAGCTGCACCCTTCATGTTCTCAGAAGCTGACACAACTCCAGTTTCCAGCTGGAAGCCAGGAACTGAAACCGAGGCATCGCTTGACCACTTAGTAGGAGACCGTGGCCAAGTCTTTAGCAACAGTTTCTTCATCTGGTTTTAGAGAAAGAGGGAGAGTCCTTCCCTTTGTTCTCCCACATCCTTGGAGCACTCTGCGTGTTTTCTTTGGCCACCGTGAGATGATGACAAGCCTCGGAAAAGTTTTATCACCCTGCATCGTTCTCTCGCTCTGTTGTACACAGAGCGAGTATCAAAGCACCTGGACACCAACAACATTTTGTCTCCTTTAAAATAAATATTTTTCTAAACTGAATAGCTGGCGAGCGCTTTTTGTTTGGAGCAGAAAGAGCCCAGCGTGGTTATGGAAAGGAGCCTGTGTCCAACGTGAAAGGATCAGAGCATTGTTAAGTGAGTTCTCACTGTCCTTTCACACAGCAAACCCAAGCAGGGCTGGTAGGAAATCTTGCTTTTCAGAGCAGCAAACTGATGCCTGCCAAACGTGACTGATCAAAAAGCCATACCGGACGACTGCTGACTGCAGCTGGCTCAGCAAGCCCAGCTGTAAAGTCTCTTGATGCAAGAGCTTTCTAAAAGAGTTGCTTTCAAACCTGTGTGTGTGCTAGAAGGACCAAGAACACCGAGGAAGGCAGCGTCACAGACCCTGCATCTGTGAAGGTAGTAGGTTTCAGGTGGTACCCCTTCTCCTTATGATGTAACAAGATCCTCAGATGCTATGGACACAGACCAAATTTACAAATCGCCTTACCAAATACTCGCAGAAGCTGTAAGTGCCTAATTATCCAAGGGGAGAGTCTTCTAAACTAAAATATTTTCTCTAAAAGATTTTCCAAAAAAACCCCACTATTTTCAAACTATCATCTCCATTGAACTAGCCTGGTCTTACGAAGTTTTGAGTTAAAAGGATAACACCAAAGACTAAATATGAACCTGAAATAATTATTTAACAGAAAAGAGACTGACAGCAAGAAATACCAATTTGGGTATATTAAACATGACTGGTTAATATCAAGTTTTCATCAATTAGACCTGAATTTTATTAAATCTTTCTATATCAATTTGTTATAAATACAAAGAAAACCTGTAAATAATTTTGGACACATTGAGAAATGCTTAAACATTATTAGCAGTACCTATATTTCTAGTTTGTAACCTAACATATAATATATAACTTAAATCTCTGTTAACTCCTTATATGTTGCTATAGTTAGATATATATAAATAAATAAATCCTCAAGTCTTTTTTTTTTTAGAAAAGAAGAAAGAGTAGGAAGGGGTACTTAAACAGATACCAACCTCGTGCACACATTCAAATTCAAGTGATTGATATCATCTTTATTATCTTTTACAGTAACATCTAAATCAAAGGCTTCTTGATTTTGGATAGATTTTCGTCTTCTGGAAGACTTTGAATCTTGCACATTATAAATAACATTTAGCTACAAAAATAACAAATTAACATAAGTAATAAATTAACAACAAATTGCCATTATTATGTATTCTAAATGTTCAGCAGTGATTTTCAACTAGATTCATAATCTCCAACCTAGAAAAATATTGGTTCTACTAGCTAACGAAGTATCATTATTAAAAAACATTGTAAAAAACACTGAAAGATTACACTGGGGAACAAAATTTTTGTTGCATCCACAAAACACTTCTTCTTACCTAATTCAAGTGTGCTGATCTCAAATCTGATATCAGTTTTTCTTTCTAAGCTAGAGTTTTTTTGCAATTCAAGATTTTAGGTTTTCATCTTATTGTAAAATTTTCAACATTTAATTTAACATAATGAAGTAGAATGTCTTCTTGGGCATCATCTTTGTGAAAATATAATAATTTATATAATGCAATAAATACATTAATACACTAAAAGATATGACTGCATCAAAATTTGTCTACAATTTCAAAATAGAACATATTAAAACACTTATTTTAATCATAAAATATGCACAAAACTAATTTAAATTCTATTCTGGCAAAAATTTGCGTTTGTAGCTCTTGCGTTTGTGTACTTGTTGAGGACAATCTCGTTTGATGCTCCACCAGTAGTCAGATCATCACTAACAACTCCAAGATTTTCGGGAAACTTATCAAGGTGACTGTTCAGGACGTGAATCTTAATGCTCATGTTACATCCAATGTCGCAGAAAGCCAACAGCATCCTTTGAACCAGAAGTTCATAGTTTTCTGCTTTTTTGTTGCCAAGGAAGTTCTTTGTAACTGCCACAAAAGACCGCCATGCTACTTTCTCCTCCTTATTCATCTTCCTGGTAAATTCTTCGTTATGTATGAGGGTTTGAATTTGAGGTCCATTGAATACACCTGCTTTTATCTTCTCGAAAGACAAGGCAGGAAAAGCAGAAATAATATATTGAAAGCATTCACTTTCTCTATTCAAAGCCTGAACAAACTACCATTTACCCAAGTTTCATGTGAAGTGGGGGAAAAATGATTCTGTCTCGATTAACCACATGTTCATTCACAATATTTTGCATCCCTACTTCCAGAACTTCACATTTCGGCCACTCCTTTGGTGTCCAGTGTTTCTCCCGAGCTCAGTTGTCCCACAAACACAGAAAGCAAGGATACTTCGTGAAACCTCTCTGTTGTCCTAGCAGGAAATTTACCATTATAAGATCCACACAAATAATCCAGTTATGCTCCTCATACTCCAGAAAGTTGAGGACAATTTTTATGTCATTATAATCTTCTCGCAGATGAGTTGAATAACCAATTGGAACCACTGCATAAACATTATCGTTGTGTAGGAGAACACATTTTAGACTCCATTTAGAGCTGTCAAGAAATAGCCATCATTCTGTTGAACTGTAAGTGGTAACACCTAGCTGGCTGAGAAGACTCCTGATATCATGACATAAACAAAGTGTTTGTCTTCAGAAAAAAAGTCCACAAAAATTTGTTCACGCTTCCTGAAATGGGATACTTTAGCTGACCAAGGAAATACATTCTTTTATTGAAGCCTGGAGGCTAATAACTCAGCTGCTTTCTTTGATAGGCCCAAATCTCTTACTAAGTCATTCAATTCGGGTTGGCTAAACTGCTGAGGAGTTAATGATTTCTTGGCATCAGAAGAAGACCCTTTAGATTCTACAACCATTTCCTCATGCATCTTATCAAAATACTCTTGATCACCATGTTCACTTTCTTCATCCTTAGAAGAAATAAAACCATTGAAAACTGGAGGCCCTGGCCGGTTGGCTCAGTGGTAGAGTGTCAGCCTGGCATGCAGGAGTCCCGGGTTCGATTCCCAGCCAGGGCACAGAGGAGAAGCGCCCATCTGCTTCTCCACCCCTCCCTCTCTCCTTCCTCTCTCTCTCTCTTCCCCTCCCACAGCCAAGGCTCCATTAGAGCAAAGTTGGCCCGGGCGCTGAGGATGGCTCTGTGGCCTCTGCCTCAGGTGCTAGAATGGCTCTGGTTGCAACAAGAGCAACAGCCCAGATGGGCAGAGCATCGCCTCCTGGTGGGCATGCCAGGTGGATCCCGGTTGGGCGCATGTGGGAGTCTGTCTGACTGCCTCCCCATTTCCAACTTCAGAAAAATACAAAAAAAATACAAAAAACTGGAACCAGGAATGTCTCAGAGTGTGGGATAGGTTGTGTTGCTGAAGGCATATTAGGATATGTGATCATACGCCGTTTTTTTTTTGCCGATGCCCTTTGTATGGATCAGACAGAAATAACAATCACTGCTGTGGTCCTTAGGTTCATGCAAACCATAGGAATACCTAAAGGCATTCCTTTGCGTTTTCCTTTTGTCCAGTCACAAAGCATTTCCTCACAATTATGACACACAATATGAGGAGCCCAATTCTTGTCTTGATCACCAAGGAGACCTTGAAAATAGGCAATACATGTACATGTCACAAATGATGAAATATTGCACCTTTGACGTTGAAGTTTGTCACAGCCACATACATAACAGAAGGTGTCAGGACTATTCTTACATTTACGCCTACTCAAAGAAGCCATGATTCAATCTTAAAACAAAATAAGAGGGTGTTTTTATCAGCTAATAATTTTTTACATTTAAAAACAACTACAATTATTTAAAAGTGATGTTTGTAAAACATTAATTGCCTTGTGGTTATGTTCAATCCAAGAGTCATTGCCCTTTAACTCCAATTTAAAAACCAATGCATGCCATTAACTATAACAAAAAGAAATTAAAATTGCATAAAAACTAGACCATGCACCAAAAAATGGATTTCAGATTTGGAATCAGTGATGCAGAAATATATAGAAACAGTTCTAAAACCTCATGCAATACAGAAAATGAAAAAAAAATTTTCCCCAGTGTTATAAGCAATGATTTTAAAAACTGAGAAAATTGTTAGGTAACATTCCAAAGGAAGTGTCACAGACTATCATGAATGATATTCATGAGTATTTTTTTTTTCAAAGAATGTAAAACATTCCTTATGGGGAAAAAGTATAATTATTGCTAACTTTCTTGAGCATACCAACTAAGTTCTGCTGCCCAACTGAAGTCATTTTTCACACACTGGAACCTTAGAAACTCTAAGATAAATAAAATCTAAAACATCTAAGAGCCTTGGTTGAACAAAACCTGTTCAACTGCTAAGGATTCTTTCTGATCATACAACGTTTTTCAGAGATGATAAAATAAATGATGGTTTTCAAGTCAACTGGGTCTTTTTCAGCATATGCGTACTCTGTGCCCATCAATAATGTGAGGATACTGGTGGAGTATGAGAACCAGTGTTTTTCTCAAAGGATCCTAAAATGAAAAGCTTGGAATATACTCAAACTTGTCTAGCCCTGCCTCATGCCAAGTTGAACTGGAATCTAAATATTTTACCTCTTCCACCTTTTTTGATGCCAAAGTTCATAAGTCCTACTATTGCTATGTAATGTATCTTTTTTACTTATACTTTAATCACACCCACCCACAGAACTAAACCTCTAGTACCTACTGTGGATTTTCATACTTTTAAAAAACCCTTTTTCACCCAACCAGGTGGTGGTGCAGTGGATAGAGCGTTGCCCTGGAATGCTAAGGATCCAGGTTTGAAACTCCTGAGGCCATTGGCTTGAGCACGGACTCATATTGCTTAAACACAGGCTCACGAGATTGAGCATGGGGTCGCTGGCTTAAGTGCAGGATCATAGACATGACACCATGGTCACTGGCTTGAACCCAAAGGTCGCTGGCTTGAAGCCAAAGGTCACAGGCTTGAGCAAGGGGTCACTGGCTCAGTTGGTCAAGGCACAAATGAGAAAGGAATCAATGAACAACTAAAGTACCGCAACTATGAGTTGATGCTTCTCATCTCTCTCCCTTCCTATCTCTCTCTCTCCCTCTCTCTCACTTGTATGTGCACTAAAAAAAAAAAAAAAAAAATCCTTTCTCTAAGCCTTCAGCTTTCAAACCAAAGAGTTCCAACTTTTCATTCTGCCACATCTAGTTCATATGATTTTTCATCCCCTTAATCGTTCTGGTTATCTCTGGAAATTCTCCAAACTCCTTAAATACAATTAAAATTACAGATTATTCTTTAATGGGCAGTTAAAGAATGAATGGGCTCATAAAATTGGAGAGATGATCTTTATTATTTTCATCATCTCTTTTCCAGTAGCAAGCAATTGTCCTTTAAGAACCAACATCATCATCAGGAAGCAAACAAGGACTACTAGATTTGTCTCTGGGGTCACAAGTAACAATAAAGCTCAACTGCTCATGCAGAGGACTTGGAGAGATCTTGCAGCTTATTTCCAACAACTTAGTATTTTCTTACCCCAAAGAGGTTAACATTTACTGTAAACCTGAGAGTTTTCTTTGCCCTTCTTTTTCCTGGACACTTGCAAAAATATCAGCTAAAGGAAATCTCAATATCTATTCCTGGGTGACCAACTTTTTGCAATGTTCTTCTCCATTATGAGAAGTGCCTATTGGTCGCTATCTTTTGTTTTCTGCATGTTGATATAGACATAGGACTGATGAACATTTTGACCTCTAGGTACGATATTTATTGCTACGTTCTTCAAACCAGAGTACAAATCATTTGGCTTGAGTAATTCATCTATATATCAAGAATGAATTCCAATCAATTTGGTGACTTAAATATAGATATATAATTTTTCAATTGTATCTGAAATACCCTATGTATTTACTTTTGGATTTACTCTTCTTGTTGAAAGATAGTTTAGGAATGAGAACTTTCACATGGTCTGCATGGTCTGTTAGCAAAGACCAATACTAATTATTCACTATTTCTCTTTCAATCTTTTTCATTGAATATCATCCCTTTTAACTGTGGCCACTCTTCCTTTGATTTAAAAAAAAACAAAAAAAAACATTCACTTGTTCTGAGTATCAGAAAAAATAACCTTAGAATTATTTGGAAGTTCCCAAATTATACCTGACCTTCTGCCCTACTCAGCAAGTGTACCTGTTCTCTTGTCTAGAACAGTTGTCCTGGTTTTTGAAAAAGTATCTTCTCTCTATAATTTACTTTCTCAGTAAATCTTTCAGGGTTTGTTTGGCTTGTTTCTAATCAGGTACATAATCATTTTTGGTCCTATCACATGTTATGGTGGGTTTCTAATAACATGATTTGCAGTCCCTATGATTTTCATATATTATTTAGTATAATAATTCTTTCATTCAATATTTTTCATGCTATTTTCACTTTATTCTAACCCTTATTGCACTATAAAAGGTATATTTCTTTGGATTTTCTTCCTGTACCAGAGCATTGAACACATCATGCTCTAATTGTTTTACTTGCTACTATAGATTTTACTTTAAAAGCCACTTTTCCTATCTTTAGGTCAATTACTTGTAATACCATGTTAGATGAATATTAAGTTGTAAGTAAAATGCATATTTGTTTATCCAAAGTAGAAACAGACTTTATCAAGTCAAAGTAAAATGCATATTCATTTATCAAGTCATAACATTAAATTTTGAGCTGTATTTTCATAAAACAAGGTAGGCGTTCCCAACAATTCACATAAATAATACTGAAGGATTTTAATCCTCATGCATATAATAGCCAAGAAATATTTTCCAATCGGTTCTCAATCCATAGAGTTGCTATCTACTTACTAGTGAATAACATTTGTAATACTTTTTATTTAAAAGAGTGATTTATCTTGCCTAAGTCATAGAAATAAATCATTAATAATTCTATACATTGTCTAAGTTAAAGATTTAGCAGTGCTCCAAACCAAAGAATTATTATAACAAGTCATATTTAACTAAACAAAACTAAACATTATCACATACCTGACAAATAGCAAATCCAAAACCATTTGCAGATATATTAACTTCAGTTGGCTCTTCCACAGCAAGCTGAATAAAGGTAGGGGGAAAGTGAATAAGGCTAATTTTCTATATTTAGGTCCTCCCAAGTAGCACAAGAGAACAGTGTCATCCCTCATTACAAATTTAAGCCGTCGGTGGAAAGCTCTAAGAATTTCACATGGCCTCACCTCTCAAAAGCTATGGGTCAACCATGTTAGAAGTAAAGGTGGAGGAAGAGCGTACTGTTCGCATGCCCTCACTCTGACTTTTAGGAAAGCACATTAGCACTATGGACAGGTCCGCCTTTCTGTAGGGCTGACTCATACAATACAAGAAAACAAGTCATCTCTCTCCGCTAACCGGAGAGAGATATGTCAATGCCAAATCCTCTGGCTTTGCTGGGAACACAATGATACATCATCATTGCCTATGACTAAATATTCCTTCTTTTACCTTTGCCCTAACCCCTCTTCTTCAGTTTTCAGCCTTGAAATTATCACTTTCATCCATTACCCTCTAGTGCCCACAAGGTTACCCAGGAGGATAAAGTTAGGGTCTAGCATAGGCCTTTATTCCATTTCAAAGTAAGAATTCTACAACTGGTTTTATCAATTCTCCAATGAGGACATGTGGCGCAGCTGAAAAGAACATGGTCTTTGAAACCAGGGGTTCAAATTGTAGTTCTGTTCTTAGTAACATGATCTTGAGCAAGTCACAACCTCTCTCAGCCTCAGTTTTATCATGTGTACAATAAGGATAAAAGTACTTACATCTTACTGTTGCTTTGAGAAGTAAATGCAATAGCACATGTAAAGAAATTTAGCACAGTGCCTGCAAAGAACAGTAACTCAGTGGGTGTTCATTCTTTTCCCAACATGCCAGTGTTCGTGTTTTCTCCTTTTCCAAAGTTCCCATCCCCTCCTCCCTTCCCCAGCTCAGTCATTCAACCAAAGAAGTGTACTCCTTCCTCCCAGTCTCTCTACAGGGCTCTGGGAACAAGGTTTTGTTCAAGTCAACAGAACAGCAATAAAGCAGTTTCCTAGCATGAGAAATCACAGAAATTTAAATAACCACTCCTTGTCCATCATACCTCTGCTGTCTGCAGGAGAAAGCGGTTCCGTGTGTCAATCAGAAACTTTACAGGACTCTGTGAACTGGACCGCCTCACATTCACTTGGATATTTGTCCTTTCTGTGTTCATTAGGGCTGCAAATTCAGACAAAGCTTTCAATGCCACAATGGTGTCCTGTCGAGGAAAGAAAAACCTTTGTGTGTATAAGTATCTATCAAGGTCTCCAAAGAGTAAATTTAGTAATGATTAGGACTCCTGGTATATATTCATCCACCTTTCTTAAGAGGAAAACTCTCCTTTATTCATCTTGAGTATCCTTGAGCTAGAGCAGGGGTTGGGAACCTATGGCTCGCGAGCCAGATGTGGCTCTTTTGATGGCAGCATCTGGCTCGCAGACAAATCTTTAATAAAAAAATAATGTTAAAAATATAAAACATTCTCGGCCCTGGCCGGTTGGCTCAGTGGTAGAGCGTCGGCCTGGCGTGCAGAAGTCCCGGGTTCGATTCCCGGCCAGGGCACACAGGAGAAGTGCCCATCTGCTTCTCCACCCCTCCCTCTCTCCTTCCTCTCTGTCTCTCTCTTCCCCTCCCGCAGCGAGGCTCCATTGGAGCAAAGATGGCCCGGGCACTGGGGATGGCTCCTTGGCCTCTGCTCCAGGCGCTAGAGTGGCTCTGGTAGCAACAGAGCGACGCCCCGGAGGGGCAGAGCATCGCCCCCTGGTGGGCAGAGCATCGCCCCCTGGTGGGCGTGCTGGGTGGATCCCGGTAGGGCGCATGTGGGAGCCTGTCTGACTGTCTCTCCCCATTTCCAGCTTCAGAAAAATACAAAAAAAATAAATTAATTAAAAAATATATATATATATAAAACATTCTCATGTATTACAATCCATTCATTTCCTACCGCTCATGTTCATGGTTGCAGGTGGCTGGAGCCAATCACAGCTGTCCTCCAGGACAACACCAACTTTTTATTGGATAATGCATAACGTACACAGGTCATTGTATGGCTCTCATGGAATTACATTTTAAAATATGTGGCATTCATGGCTCTCTCAGCCAAAAAGATTCCCGACCCCTGAGCTAGAGTACAGAAGAGGCTCAGAAAACTGACCATCTACAATCTCAGTTGCCATAAATGGAAACATAGCTAATTGTGGGAAACAGGCTGTAAGCTGGCAAGGTCGTTATAGCCTAAGGCTTAGTTTAAGACTAAGCCTTTCCCACTCTTTTAATACTAAGATCTCTTAATACTAAGATCTTTTAATATTAAGATCTTTTCAACACTAAACTTTTCCCCACACACTTGACTGTTGCACGATATAGGGTGGTACACTCTTATGAGGACTCCAATTTATGCCTTAGATGAGTGGCTTTGTATCAGAGACTTTCCTATTCATATATTGGCTTAAAGACTTTAATTGTCTATACTATATAATAAAGCAAAGACCAGGGGCTAACTCTCTCTAATCTTGCCGTCAGCATTGTGGAGGTCTACCAATCCCATCCTCTTTTCTCGGTGAGTCTATTTTCTTAATTCCGCACCATTCTCCCTCAGGACCTGGAATTACTAGCTTCACTGGTTCACGGCAAGTGGCACCCAACGTGGGGACTGGGTACAAGAAAACTAAACTAAAGGCAGGTGACGGAACTCCCCAAGGATACACAGTGAGTAAAGAAAGTTTTTGGGGAGAGTATAGTCAGGAGTAATAAGTTATGGAACAATTAGGATCAAAAGTAGGAGACCTTTTTGTAAAAAGAGTTTTGTAGCCAGAATGCTTTTTACAATATATTCAAGATGTGTGCCCCTGGTTCCCGAAAAAGGGAATGGTTATTTCTGCTACAGGGGAGCAAGTGGGTAAAGTTCTGAGAAGGCAGTGGTGTGAGGAGACTATGGCAGGTGGTCCTGTACTTTGCGGTTTGCGGGCTAAGGAACGTGGGACAGTGTGGCTGCTCCTAGTTCTCTCCAGGTGCTTGGTCTGCCACTCAGCTAAAATTGAGGTAGATGAGAAGTCTTGTCATGGTCTTCCTGAGCCACCAGTTACAGCAACTATGGTATTTGAGAATGGTTAGGAGACTCAGCTATTAAAGTTATAGCTTTTCCTGTTTTGTCTGATTTTCTTTAATGTGTTAGCAACAATCCTCTGAACTATTATTTGTTTCTTTTCTATTCTTTGTAGCTGATACAGATGGGGAACTAATTTGTTACATATCAATATCAGATATGATGTTTATATCCATGATGAGAAAAACTTAAAATGAGTAACTTAATGACTTAAGTCACAAAACTTTTAAACTGCCAAGTAATTTTATGAAGTCATGAAAAAAAGCAACCACATACTTCTTAAAACTATGGAAGGATGGATGGACAAATGAATGGATGATAAATTAAAAACTATCATTGCTCACCTGGGTAGATGCAAAACCTCCCAAGCTGTTTCTCTGCCTGCTTAGCCACCTCATAACCGGGATTCCCTCAGAAACCTGAGACTGCAGGAAGTGGGAGAGCAGTGCATAGGAGGCAACCTCAATATCCAGGGAGCTTGGCTGCCAGGATTCAGAAAGTTTGGACACTGACGACACCCAGAATTGCATGCCTCCTGCAAGAGAAAAGTAATAACAGTCTGACCAATTACAGAAAAGTTACATTTTATACCATTACATATTCTTACTCTGGTCCAAATTCTACTTGACTAACATAAAAATATATATTTTGATATATGTGTATATTTGTGTCAAGCAAATATATGTGTACTTCAATATATATATACACACGCACACAAACACATATATAAACATGTATGTACTTATACATCACATTTAAACATGTATGTACTTATATATCACTTTTCTTTTTGTATTTTTCTGAAGTGAGGAACGGGAAGGCAGAGAGATAGACTCCCACATGCGCCCAACTGGATCCACCTGGCATGCCCACCAAGGGGTGAAGCTCAGCCCATCTGGGGCATTGCTCCATTGCAACCGGAGTCATTCTAGCACCTGAGGCAGAGGCCATGGAGCCATCCTCAGCACCCAGGGCCAACTTTGCTCCAATGAAGCCTTGGCTGTGGGGCGGGGGGAGAGAGAGGAAGGAGAGGGGAAAGGATGGAGAAGCATATGGGCACTTCTCCTGTGTGCCCTGGCCAGCAGTTGAACCCAGAACTTCTGCACTCTGGGCCGACGCTCTACCACTGAGCCAACCGGCCAGGGCCTTAAACTATTTTTAAAATTTTTTTATTTACTCATATTTAGAGGGGGGGAGAGAAAGAGAGAGGGAGACAAAAAGAGAGAGAGAGAAAAGGAGGGACGAGCAGGAAGCATATGTACCCTGACCAGGCAAGCCAGAGGTTTCAAACTGGCAACCTCAGCATTCCAGGTTGGCGATTTACCCACTGCGCCACCATGGTCAGGCTTGTTTAAACTATTAAAACTTACAAATTTTCACCCTTTTCCTATTGTTTATAGGTGAGGATGTTTGGATGAAAATATTTTCCCAAGAGAAATTCCATATGTTTGGCTCAAGACTAAACAGCTATAAAGAAAAGAAACAAACATACCATATTCCAGAATGTAATGTACATAATGTTTCTGACCAGGCCATCCCAAGAATATTTTAGAACACATTGGAAAGAACTGTGTTCTGGGAATCTGCCATTAACCAGCTCTAATATTCTGGGAAACGTCTCCTTTTTCATTATGCGAAAGTTGGTGTTATAAGTTCAAAATCCAAGCCCACAAGAATAAAATGAGGGACCTAGACAACTCAGCAATCATCCTAAAGACATTCTTACTAGCCCCCAAGGAAAAAGCCTATTTAGTGCCGCCCCTCAAATATCACTATGCAGATGAGATTACATTTAGGTGGAATGTGTAATAACTACCACCTAGCCAAGAAGAAATGTCAAGGACAGTTTCAGCCTCTGTACAATAATCTTCTAGTCCCCGGCACAATAAGAATTCAACCTAAGTTACTGCTAATAATAATAACACAATATTTTTCTATAGTCTCAGAAGTCTCAAAGTACTTTCTCCAGTTACTCCCTCTTGACTTAACAAAGCTTTGGCTCAGTGGAAATTACATAAAATTACTTTAGCCCACTCATCCCTGTATCTATCTATCTACACACTCATGAGCGTGCACCTGCACACACACAACCCTGATTCCCTGACCATAGAGACCAAGGGACTATAGGAAAGTGACAACACCTGTACGTTTTGTGCTGCTGTGGCCCCTAAGCCAGGGGTCTCAAACTCGTGGCCCGCGGGCCGCATGCAGCCCACCCACCAATTTTGTGCGGCTCACAGACTGGCCCACAGACTAATCCACGAAGTTTGATTAGTCTGTGGGCCGCACAAAATTGGTGGGCGGGCCGCACAGCCGCGAGTTTGAGACCCCTGCAAGCAGTCCCCGTTAGAAAAAAAAAAATGCATACACATAATTCACTAACAGTATGTTTCAGTATTTGCATTTCTACTGATCAGCATTTTTTATTACGTTTTTAAACGTCTGCCATGCAGCAGGTACTGTGCATTATCTCATTTCACCCTCACAGCAAACCTACAATGAGCGTGATTCCAGTTTTACAGCTCAGGACACTGAAGCTCACAAAGGGAAATAGCAGAACCAGAATGTGAACCCAAGTCTCTCACAAACCAAGATCTCAACAACCACCCACAGCCACCAAACCAGAAATGGAATCAGAAAGCTCAAAGGGCAACTGACATCTGGCAGAGCGTATCTGAAAGAAGAAAATACCCAAGGCCTGAAATTCTTCCGAAAACCCCTAGGAGAGTAGAGGTAGCACAGCCATGTCATACCCATGTGCTCTCCCCTGTGCTTCACTTTTCATCCCATTCAGAAGATGTAAATGTCACCAACATACCTGGCTTACAACACTTTCTCTCATAATTTATATATATATATATATATATATTGCATAATGCATGACTAGCAACCTCTGGGACCATGCATTACCTTCTTGTTCTGCTCTCCGAGTCAGCATATTCAAAGCTTCCTTGGCTTTAGGGCTCCCCACAAATGACAGCGCGTACGTAATAAGAGCCAGAGTATAATTGTCTGAGATTCCTTTATCAAATTCAGACTCCAAAAAGTTGATAGACTCTTGCACATCAAGAGTAGGCTTGAAAGAAATAATATATATTTTACCATTTAAAATAATCCAAAAAGCATTTTCAAGCATTTATTCAGAAAAGAATTTCAGCATCTACTAAGCACCTGACTTTGTCCTAGGGGCAATGGGGATCAACAATGATCATCGACATTTATTGATTTGCCACGTGTTTTGAAAATAACACTGATTTTCAGTTTTTATAAGTAAACAGGCACTGTTCCTTACAGGGAATAAAAAGCAGGACTTTAGGCAGTGTTTCTGCCGTTGAATATCACGAACTCAGATGAAAGCATAAAATATAGCTTAAGAAAGATTATTTCACATATTTGTTCCCAGGTGTTGAAGCTTTAAATTCAGGGGAAAGTTTATCTTCTACATGCCTAGTACTGGACTAGGAAACCAGTAGGAGCTTCATACAGAGAATGACTGGTTTTGATCAGGTGAAATGCGGTCGACATTAAGCGGTAAGGAATCAATCACTGAGAGAGCTCTGGGGTAAAATTAAGCTCGTCAGCATAACTTCCCATGCTCACTCATTCTCATCCAGGCCCATCTATCACGCTTTGTACTAAATTAGCTAACACTGTGTAGATGCTCCATTTTAGAATTTTTTTTTAAATCCTGTACAAGTTAAATTTGCTAGACTGCATTCCTAAGTTCTGAAATTGTCTGTCCCCTAAGAAATTAACCTTTCCAACAATAAACTATGTATTGGATTATTTTACCAACAGCAACTTCAACAGCATTTATATTAAAAAGCATTTATAGAATTCTCTTAGTTATTCTGAGAAAGTGAGTCAATATTTCCATTTTCAGATTTTGGAATGTGGCCACAAATGCAAAGCAAAAGGGTACCCGAATTCAGGCTTCGAATGTGATGTAAAATTATAAATACCTACCATCAATACCTAGTTTTCTTGTGGTTTCCCAACCATCATTTATAGAGTTCAAGATTAAATACCTGATGCTTTTTATATCTCAGGAGAGAAGTCACAATATAAGCTGAAAGCGTAATTGGACTTTGATTGCCACCTTGAAGCTCACTATGGATCACTCTTCCTGGCTCCCAAAATTCACCATTGGGTTTTTGATGTCTTCTGAGCCATGTATATGTTCTGTGTAACACAGTCCGATCAATATCTATGTAAGGTTCAGCTTCAAGGAAACATCTTAAAACAAAGGCTGACAACCTTGGTGAAAAGGGGGGGAAATTATATAAAATACAATTTATAAAGTCTTCCAAATAACAATGAACAAGAAAAACACCAACAATAACAGCACTTTTCTCCCCATCAGAAGAGTCACCAAAGGGAGAATCACTGAGGAAGAAACACAGAGAAGAAAACAGAGGTAACGTAACTCTGCCCAGCTGATGGACCTGGTTTCCACTTGAGTGTGGCCAAGAAATTTCAGATCAACTCCCAAAATACCAGAAATAGAAAGGAATTTATAAATCATCTAATATGGCCTCATTATTTTATAGATTGAGAATCTGATGCTCCAAAAGAGTTAAATAAATTGTCCAAGATTATTCATCTTTGGACTGTTCTAGATTTTTACCAAGGATAAACTCATTACATACTTCTCTCAGCCGTAAAGCTATGGATAAAGTATATATAATTCACAAACAGTCATACTTTTAAGTTTAAAAAAATGGATATTTTCTTTCCTATAGGATGGGAGTCAACAAATTATAGTTATGCACCAAAGCTGTTGGGCCAGATCTGGTTCTTGGGCCAAATACAGCCAGAGTCTGTTTTTTTGTACCTCTCCCGTTCTACTCTCCATCTAGAAATGTTTTTTAAAGAAAGAAAGAGAGGCATTAGAGGAGAGGGTAGAATATGCAACAGAGACACCATGTGGCCTGTAATACCTAACGTATTTACTATCTGAACCTTTACAGAAGAAGTTGGCTGACACCTGCTACAGAACACTAAATATTGAGGTTAAAAGAACATCAAGCAATATAACACTAAAACCTTTCTACGTACGGATCTATATCCTGACGTATGCCAAAAGAAAATGTGAACCAGATTGTTTCATCCTATGAAAGATTTAGTGTGGTAAACATTACTAATGTTCAATAATATCCAGCTCTCTTTTACTTTGAGGATGCAGAGGAATTCACTTCCTTGCCTCCCTGAAGTTAAGCATGACCATGTGGCCAGCTCTGAAATGATAAAGTGAAAAGAAATGTTACACCCAGGATGAAGCGTCCAATTGTCAGTGCTACATACTCCAGCTTTCTCCTCCCAGGCCTGAAACTTCCAGGTGATATGGCAGCAGCTGAAGCATAGACTTCAGAGCCCCCCTGCTGGCCCAGCGTGGAACTGCAGCATGTGAAGAAAAATCTCTGTTGTAAAGAAGCTACTGAGATTTAAGGGGTAATTTGTTACCACAGCATGGCTGTCCAACCTGACTGATATAATCAGTCTTTTTCTGAGTGAAGTATAGAATTAAAGATAGCAAGGATAGAAAAGGAGATAGCAAGGAGAGAGTAATCATCTAAAATCAGCCATACAGAGATTCTACTCTGGAGGAAACTCTAGATATTCATTACTTAATTCCATCACTGTTTTGCACAAATAAGTAAATAATCCTAAATAAACCACCCTAACTGCATTAACACAAAATTCATGCTGATCATGTCAAATTTAAAAAAAAAACACACACAACTATATCACAATTACCTAGTATTTCTAACTGATTTTTCTTGTCAACCCTATCATCATCATGTGGTATTTTTATTTCTACTTTTTCCACCAAGAGGATTTATTATCTGTTTTCTAAACAAAAACATTTGCTTTGTTAGTGTTTTAAAATTATATTTAAAAAGGAGACTCTCTTTAAAGCTAAGCCAGGGGTCCCCAAACTACGGCCCGCGGGCCACATGCGGCCCCGAGGCCGTTTATCTGGCCCCCGCTGCACTTCCAGAAGGGGCACCTCTTTCATTGGTGGTCAGTGAGAGGAGCACATCGACAATCTCATTAGCCAAAAGCAGGCCCATAGTTCCCATTGAAATACTGGTCAGTTTCTTGATTTAAATTTACTTGTTTTTTATTTTAAATATTGTATTTGTTCCCGTTTTGTTTTTTTACTTTTTTTTTCTTTTTTCTTTTTTTTTTTTAGAAGCTGGAAACGGGGAGAGACAGTCAGGCAGACTCCCGCATGCGCCCGACCGGGATCCACCCGGCACGCCCACCAGGGCCGAAGCTCTGCCCACCAGGGGGCGATGCTCTGCCCCTCCCGGGCTTCGCTCTGCCGTGACCAGAGCCACTCTAGCGCCTGGGGCAGAGGCCAAGGAGCCATCCCCAGCGCCCGGGCCATCTTTGCTCCAATGGAGCCTTGGCTGCAGGAGGGGAAGAGAGAGACAGAGAGGAAGGAGTGGGGGGGGGGTGGAGAAGCAAATGGGCGCTTCTCCTATGTGCCCTGGCCGGGAATCGAACCCGGGTCCCCCGCACACCAGGCCAATGCTCTAACGCTGAGCCAACCGGCCAGGGCCTGTTTTTTTACTTTAAAATAAGATATGTGCAGTGTGCATAGGGATTTGTTCATAGTTTTTTTTATAGTCCGGCCCTCCAACGGTCTGAGGGACTGTGAACTGGCCCCCTGTGTAAAAAGTTTGGGGACCCCTGAGCTAGGCTTTGGGAAAAGCAGCTTCAAAGCCTATATCTATCCATTTTATGGCCGTTGTGACCTAGTAAGGACCAACTCCATGACAAGGATTTGTTCTGTTAGCAAAATCACTTACCAAGTGCTTCCAGAAGGGTCATCGTTCCCAAACGCACTGAAAGAGCCATCATCTCGCTGATAGAGAAGTTCTCTCTGGTAACCTGAAGACACCAAAACAGATCATCAGTGTAATCAACTTGCAGTGAACGGAAGTTTCTAATCCTGTGTTCATATTGAAGAAACATGGGCCAAGAGTGGGAAATAAGAGACATCAAATCAACAACGAATATGGAATACTTTCATGTTAAGTGCTGTGCAAAATTAAAAATACCAGAACCCTTCATACAAAAGCAAAGAATAACAACTGTGATATCCTCAAATTAAAGTAAATTCAGAAGAGTACTATAACACAGACAAAAACTCTAGTCATTCAAAAGCAAGCAAACTAAAGGTAGCATTTTATTAAACTCTGTAGTTTTCACTTCAATAGTTGCAAAGCTTAGTCACCTAAGAAAAAAATCTAGAATATCATAATTAAAATTTAAGGCTAAAACAGAAAGTAAATACCTGTAGGCCAAAAACAAAGAGGGTTCAAAGAAGGGGGAATTGTTAAATAATCAAAGACAATGCCTCTAAAAATTTTTGGCTGGGGCCAACTGAGGTACTAAAGACCAACTGGTCTACCCCTTCCCACCACATAAATTCCAAGTTCTTCTTTGGGAAAAAACAAAAAATGAAAAAACTTGATGGCCTGGCTGGTGGTAGTGCAGTGGACAGAGTGTCGACCTGGGATGCTGAGGTCCCAAGTCCAAAACCCCAAGGTCACCAGCTAGAGTGTGGGCTCATCCAGCTTGAGCGCAGGCTCACCAGCTTGAGTGTGTGGCTGCCAGCTTGAGTGTGGGATCATAGACATGATGCCATGGTCACTGGCTTGAGCACAAAGGTCCACTAGCATGAAGCCCAAGGTCGCTGGCTTGAGTTCAAGGTCGTTGGTTTGAAGCTCAAGGTTGCTGGCTTGAAGCCCACGGTTGTTGGCTTGAGCAAGGGGTCACTGACTCATCTTGAGCCCGCCCGCCAGTCAAGGCACATATGAGAAACAATCAATAAACAACTAAAGTGCTGCAACTCTGAGTTGATGCTTCTCATCTCTCTCTGTTTCTGCCTCCATCTCCCTCCCTCTCTCTGTCTCTCTCTCTCACTAAAAAAATAATAAAAGAAAATACAATAAAAAAATTTACAGATTTTTGCTTAATTTGAAGGAGAGGTTGTTAGGTTATAACTTTATGTTTAAAATTAAAATATTATGGTACAGCAATTAAATAGCCGACCTTTACCCAACACTGTCTGTGTGTCAGAAATTGTTCAAAGCCCTTTCAGGACCCAGGTAATTCTCATGACAACTCTATGACGTAGGTGCCATTTTTATCCCTTTTTAAAGATGATAAAACTGGAACTCAGAATACACCATGTGCAAGGTCACACAGCTGGCAGATATTGAAACTAGGCCTTAGCCACAGTGCATTTGTCTGCAAAACTGCTGTTTCCTATTAATTCAGAGATCTCTTTCAATGATTAAAGTATGAAAAGACCTCAGCACAGTATCTTTTGCAAGGCAAGCCCTCAATAAGCAACAGGTATCATTTCATAAAACGGGCAGAAGGAAAGGCTTTCCAACCACCCAATTATTTTTGAGTTGATAAACTGGACCGCAAAACATTTTGTTTTAAACTTTTCATGGCAAAACACACTATTAGCACAGTTAAAAGACAAATGATAAATTAGAAGAAAACATTTGCAACATAAAAGAGAAATAGCTTGACTAGGCGGTGGCGCAGTGGATAGAGCATTGGACTAGGATGTGGAGGACCCAGGTTCGAGACCCCGAGGTCACCAGCTTGAGCGCGGGCTCATCTGGTTTGAGCAAAGCTCACCAGCTTGGAACCAAGGTTGTTGGCTCGAGCAAGGGGTTACTCGGTCTGCTGTAGCCCCACGGTCAAGGTACATATGAGAAAGCAATCAATGAACTAAAGTGTTGCAAGGAAAAACTAATGATTGATGCTTCTCATCTCTCTCCATTCCTGTCTGTCTGTCCCTATGTCCCTATCTATCCCTCTCTCTGACTCTCTCTCTGTCTCTGTTAAAAAAAAAGAGAGAGAGAAATAAATGGGTAATATACCTAATATTAACATATAATCTTTATCTAAATGTTTACATGTTATTATAATGTATTTGTACATATAAAAATTTAAAATCCTATAAAAATTGGATAAAAGACCGCCCTGGCCAGTTGGCTCAGTGGTAGAGCATCAGCCTGGTGTGCAGGAGTCTCGGGTTCGATTCCTGGCCAGGGCACACAGGAGAAGCGCCCATCTGCTTCTCCATCCCTCCCCCTCTCCTTCCTCTCTATCTCTCTCTTCCCCTCCCGCAGCCAAGGCTCCATTGGAGCAAAGTTGGCCCGGGTGCTGAGGATGGCTCTGTGGCCTCTGCCTCAGGCGCTAGAACAGCTCCGGTTGCAACAGAGCAATGCCCCAGATGAGCACAGCATCACCCCCTGGTGGGTATGCCAGGTGGATCCAGGTCAGGCACATGAGGGAGTCTGTCTGACTGCCTCCTCATTTACAACTTCAGAAAAATACAGAAAAAAAAACTGAATAAAAGACAAGAACAGACATATTTATAAAAACCTAAAAAACGATAGGCCTTAACATATGAAAAATGTTCATCTTCGTAATAGGCAAAATGCAAATTAAAACTACACTAAAAACCATTTCTTATCCATCACATTAGCAAAGACTCAAAAGCTTGACCTGGGAGGCTGTAAGGAGGCCAGTACTCTTCATGAGTATTGGGGGGAATTCAGAATGTACAACTCCTACGTAAGGAAATGTCTATACGTTTTGACTCAATAATCCCACTTCTAAGAATCTGTCCTCAAGAAACACCTCCAACAATACATACATATACATGCCAAAGATTATTCCTTGAAGCCTTACTTGTAATTGCAAATATATTGGAAATGCCTCCAAATTAGACAGTGATTGAAAAAACCATAGTACACACACACAATGCAGTACTATGCAGCTGTGAAAGAAGAATGAGGACTATTTTCTGAACTGATGTGTAGTAATTTTCTGGCTGTATTATTAAGTGAAAAAGGCAAAGTCTAAAATAGCATGTATAATATACTACCTTTGTGTATGAAGAAGAAATGAGAAAACATGTGTATATGTTCATTTCGGCAGAGAGAGAGAGAGAAACTAGAAACTAATGAAGTAAGTACTTACAAGGGGTAGAGGGGGCAGGAGAAAGGATATAAGAGGCACAGATACCCTTTGGCTATACCTTTTAGAAAAAGGTTGATTTTTGAAAAGACATTAATGTTCTACATATTCAAAAATCAAATAAGAATGAAAAAAATGTAAAATAATAGGCATTATTCACACTATCTTAGTTCACTTTATTATGTTTCAGTTTTCATATAACCTTGAAAAAAAAAGCCAACATTTTTTAAACCTCTTCCCTTTTCAGAGCCAGTCACGGATCACAGAGAAGCAGAATAATTTTCTAACGTTCACAAAGGAAATCAGCAAAAGAGTCTAAGACCTTGTCCCTCAATATCCAATGAAGGACTAAGTCTACCAGGTAGAATAGAACTGTAAATTCAATCTGACAAAGGAGAGGAGCAAGGAAGGAGGAGAGAAGGCAGAGGAGTGAAGATAGAGGAAAAGGGGAGACGAGGAAAGAAGAAATGAAAGGTCTAGGGCCTTCCCTCCCTACAGGAGGTGCTTCTGTAGCAGGAAGGACCGACATCGAGCAGAAGACCATGTGCCTCCAGCCCCGAAATCACATCAACAACTGCAGTTCCAAGTATGAGTTATTGTAAAACCGGTCAGAGAGATGAGCTCACAGAGATGAGGTCAGTGCTTATGAAATTTACCCCTCAGGTGGCTGACCTCCAACAGTCCCCATTAATATCAACAACTCGCACCATTCTTCCACCGGGGGCAGCCAGCCCAGAGGAGGGGGAGGACTCATGGACAGTCTCCCATTGGGGAGTGCATTTCAGGAGCCGGTTTAGATAAAACTGAGACTCTAAACCACTAGCCCTGCTCCCATGGCAAAATAAAGGAGAGAGTCAGAACCTAGAGAGAGGAGCTGATACTGCTCTCCTGACGGTAGGCTCCTAGGAGCTTCCCTTCCTCATCTTCAGTAGCCTTGCATTGTTAGAGAGACCTCAGCTGCTTGTCCACCAAGTCATCCATTCCGTGAGCAGAAAAGGATACTGTCGACTCAGCTATAATGTGTATTGTTAATGTTCTGGTATAGTCACCTAAGCTGAGGACTTTTCGTCATGAGAGGTGAGAAAGGCAGAAACATGGTGTTCTCCAAAAGTTTATGAGACAATAAGAGCTTTTGAGTTAGAAAGTAATAAATCACTTCCTAACCTTTTGATTAAGATCAAGTGAAATAATAATATAATCAGAATTACCAGACACTCTGAAAATTAAAATTCAGAGGCCCAAAGGCTGCTGAAATAATGCTACATGAACTGTCACTTATAAAGGACCAGAAAAGATACATATGATACTTCTTTAAACAGCCACAAATGTAAAATATAGTATTTACAACTTGTCATAATAAGTATCAAAGTCCTGTTCATAGAAACACAGAGAAAGGTAACATTCTAACCATAATTTGATGTGGTTTACCTCAAGTGTCAAAATTGCATACAAACAAAAGAAGTAAAATCAGCTCCTTGTGACATCAATCACTGGGGTAAAAAAAAAAAAAAAAGCCGATAATACTCTCTGTAATAAAAGATAAGTAATCATTATTAACTTCCTTTCTCTCTATGACATGAAATGGAACATGAGAACTTCACCAGGTTTTTGTAACATCCTCACTATTGTCTCTAGCCATTCCTGTAATCACCGAATGCAGTATTAAGACTTCTAAAACCTACTTTTTTTCCTCTTTTTATCTCAACAGAGAAAATATAATGTGTTTTCAACTAAGCCCGGTCTGAACCTCACTTAATAAACTGACCTGCAGGCACTGTGATTTAAATATTTGAGGAAAACAAGTGTTTTAAATCTCTAATTAACAGATTCAGAATTTCTAGTCCTTATCAAAAACAGCTTTCATTTTATGGTTCTATTTTTCTTTTGACAGCAAAAGACACTTCATTCAATGATGTAGCTGTTGTTTTGACCAAAAAACAACGGGTTAGGTTACAGGGCTCCCAGGCCAAGCATGATTTAAGTAAAACAATGCGCTGTTCATAAATGACATTTAAATAATATAATCATGACGCATGCCAAAGCCACTTTAATTCCTTAAAAAATAAAAACAACTACGGTATATTTAAAGGACTTTGGCAAATGTGATGGCAAAAGAAAAAACAGAGTCTCTGAAATGAGACACTGATTTCATAATGAAAATCATTATACCAAGAAGTTTTGGTCCACTACTTGGAAATATGATTCAGTTCAGCATGTGAAATGATGTATTTAAGGGAGCTGACTTCCATCAGCCACTCCACCAGCTCAAAAGGTGACACCCTGAAATCCTGGTCATATTTCCTAGCTGATAAGACATGCCAGGCCAGGTAGAACCTTCTGTGTTTATAAATAATTACTGCACTGTGGAAGCACTTGAGAGATCTTCTAGGTCCAATCTCCACATTAAATGATGAACCTCAAGCCCAAAGAAGTTAACAGTGACAGCAATGTGCCCATCCATCCTGTATTTATTGAGGTGCCAATACAGGGATACACTGAAGAAGTTATTACGCATGTTCCCCCCTGTCAGGGAGCTTACCTGCTAGTGAAAGAGAAAGTGAGATTATAAAAATAAGTAAATACATAGATAAATAAGATCATTTTAAATAATATTAACTGTGGTGAATAAAATATAAATGAGAGTTCCTAAATAGGTAGAAAAGGCCAGTCTCAGGAGAAGGCCCCTGGGTGATGAGAAGAACCAGCCAAGGAAAGGTCTGGGCGGGGGAAGGGGCTCCCAGGAGAAGGGAGAACAGGCTTAAAGGCCCTGAAGTTCCAAGTGTAGCCAGAAGGGGCGCCAGAGAAGGGCAGCCACAGACAAGGTGGAAGATGGAGGCCAGGCCTGTTCACTCGGAGTCTTGGAGGATGAGGCCAGGAACCCAATGGAGAATTTTAAGCAAGGAGGTGACATGATTTTGATATTATCAAAAGATCCCTTTTATATCAATAGTATGTGGAGATGGTGAGCACAGAAGCAGAGTGTTCAGGCGGCCACTGGAGTGGTCCAGGTGAGCAACAATGGGCCATGGGATGGAGGGAGTTAGAAGAATGTCCCATTTGCTTTTAGACGTAGAATGGACAAGATTTACTTGCCGACTTTAGACTCAAACTCCCTAGTTCCATGCAGCTAACTAGTGGTAAAACATCTCGTTTAATCTTCACAGCAGTCTAGTTCCTACATACGATCCTCTTGAACTCAGACAAATTAAATTTGTAATACAAGTTGCAGTCTTGTTTTCAAAAGATGTAGAGTTAAATTATGACAATTTCAAATATTTTTTACTCATCTCCTTAAATATAGCCATTATGGCAGTGTGCAAAGATCTCGTTTGTTTTTAGCATGGCACACACCATTATACCACAGAGAGGACTTTGTATTCAAATCCCAGCACGGCCACTCACTTGCAGTGTGACCCTAGGCAAATCAATGAACTTTTTCTGTGCCTCAGTTTCCTCACCTGTAAAAATAGAAGGATAATACTAACTGTGAGCATTAGATGAGATATCAGATGTAAAGTGTTAAGAACCCTACCTGACACATAGTAAGTACTCAACTAATGTGAACCATTGGTATTAGCAAGTTGCAGATACAAAGCATCTGGTGTCTACAGACAGTATCAGCCTCCCAAAGTGTCAAGGTAAAGTCACCACTGGTGTGGCATTTTCTGAGGGCGAAGAGCAGGGCCTCCCCATACAAACCTTTCTCGCCTAACCATCTGCTTGCCATTTTACATGCACTGGAAAGGTCCCACCATGGGACCAACACGTGTTTCTGTGCAGACTGTCTTCTCCATGGAACCGGAAGTCCATGAGAGGAAAGGCCCTCTGTCCCCTCAGCACTAAAAATGACACTGGTACTAAATGTTTTAATGAGTAAATGAACACTCATTCCTTTAGATTTTTAAGTGGCTTTAAATTTCAAGTCCCTTATTAAAATATAAATCTCTCCAGAAACCAACCCCTTAACAAACACTGTAGCGGCAATTAATGAACGGTGAGTTGACAGAAGAACGTTGACAACTTCCCGCTGCCCCCACGCCTAACACATGTCAGCACCATCTTAATCTCACATCACCAAGCAAAAACAAAATCTGTTCATTGAGAAAAATGGTCTGGGGTGAACTCCGCCTTAAAAAAAATTTGCAAATGAAAGTATGTTTCTAAAACGCTTACCTTGTCTCATAAATGAAAGGGCTTTTTCTTTTAAATTCTCTGTCAGTTGTTTCTTTTTAGTCAGGTAATCCAATACATAAATATTTGGAGCAAAATTGATCATGTTCTGTTCGCCACAGCCATAAGGCATCCGAATCAGCGAGGCTAAGCCATTGATGGAAGAACCAAGAATATCTCCTGGAAGCACAAGGTATTCGACACATTCAGCAGCCACTCAACACCTGCACGTGTTGGTGGCAAAGGTTTTCCACGGAGTACAGAGGGCACCCGGCACTCGGAGCAGAGTAGAAACTTTCATCAAGTTTTTAGGCTAGCTGCTCAGATAAATGATAATATTGTGATACTGAACTTGTAGACCGCATAACAAATTAGGACACTTTTTAGCTCAGCTACATACAGATATATGCCTATACTATGCAAAAAAAAAAAAAAAGTTTAAAAAATAATTCTTGAACAAGAATGTCAGGAATTAACCATTAGAAAACCCTCATACTTATGTAGGAAAGACTTGTCTTTTTAATTAGAACTTCATTCTGATTTCTTACTAATACAGTACAAATACTTGAGGAACAATGTCTTTAAAGGATAGGAATTGAAATATTTTTCAATGTGCTTTATTTAGCAGCAACAAAGTAGAACTAACAAATATAACCATTTCATGACTTCTAGGATCAGAAAGGTTTAGAAATATTCTTCAAAGTTAGTAATATAAAATTAAAGAAAACATGCTTAAAAGGCTTCTCTATATACATTCTAATATCATGACACAGGAAATAAGTAAAAATCCAGAAATATAGATGTTGACTTCTAATTCTGACCCCATGTTGACTAAGCTATATGGAGAAAAATAGTTTTCTGTGTAGTTGACAAACTTATACCATTCCAAGTCCAAATACCTAGTAAAATTCTGATCCCATGAACGAATGAATGAATGAATGAAAACAAAAAGAGGAAGAACTCTTTCATATGAGGAGGCTGCACCATGCTACCACATTTGTATGTTAACTTTGTATGTTAACACAAAGAGATCAGTAAAGCTTATTATTATTACCACTGCAGGTTATGTTTTAAATATTCAGAGTGAACATAAACTTAGACTCTCAAAATTCAAAGAAGCCAGCTAAGTTTCACACATTCTGGGCTAGCAAATAGTCTCTTTTTAAAATAAATACCATATAAAAATAAAACTTGAAAGATCATTCTTTATGTCAAGCTTAAAATGCTTCCGTGACCACAGGGAGACCCATCCCAATGGAAGGAGTGGTGGTCTGCATTTAAAATGAAGGCGTCTTCCCTTTGTGTGTGCATGTGTGCGTGCACCCCCCCAGCACCCCAACACTGTGGGAGATGCCTAGACAGAAGTTATTCCCATAAGTAAAAAGCTAGTTTAATTCTTTTGAAATAACTATACTGAAGATGCCAAAAAAGTTCTCCATAGAGGAATTGGTTATTTGGGATTATAATCAAAAGCATTACACCTGCAGATGAGATTGAAAAGAACCTCTGAAAGAGTGCGCAAGGTCCTAACACTTTGAAAACCAAACTACTTAGATGTCATTAATCTAAACATTTCCTTCAATTCTCTGTAAAACACAATTATATAAACAAACCGTTTGTGTGAAAGCGCTGTGTAATAGGTGATTCAAAAGTAATTTTAGGATAAAAAAGCAATTTTAGGGTACCAAAAGGAGAGTAGGAAAAGACGCCTGAAGGCGGTGGGTAGCTCCCTAACTGTAAAGGTGACTGTGTCCTGCACAGACAACTGCCCTACATAGCACCTTTGGCTCTCAGCCTTTGGTTATTAGAAGCACTTCCAGAACCTTTTTCAAAATACACATACCCTAGCCTCAGTCCAGGAGACTCTGACTGAGGGGGTTGAGAGGAGGGCCCAGACATCTGTGTTTTCACAAAGCGCCATAGGAGATCCTGGTACTTACCAGGACCTGAGAGTTACAGAAGCCAGATGTTCTGTTCTTAGAAATGACTACCCTTGCAGCCACACTATACTGGGCCCTTACTACTCAAAAAGTGGTTTGCACACCAGAAGCATCACCGTCACCTGGGAGCTCATCAGAAATGCAGAATCTCAGGCTCAGCCCAGACCTGCTAAACCAGGATCTGCCTTTAAACAAGATTCCCGTGATTCATATGCACATCAAACATTGAGAAGAACAGGCCTAGGATATCTTGCTAGCCTTTCTATAGTAATCAGTCTTTAGTACCAACTAAAGGCTTTCTGCAACCTCCTCTTACTATGACTAAGTACTATGGTATATCTACAAATCGATGAAAATATATACTACTATGTACAAATAAACCCACAGTGATAGTGACAGACTCTATTCTTACCAATTGCAGTGATCTGAACTCTTTCACTTCCACTCACTGTGTTGGGAGGAAAGGAGAAATTCAAAGTTTTCTGCATAGTTTGTGGCTTGTTGTCAGTCAAGTCCAATAAGATGGATTGTGAATATAATTTTTCTATGCCTTCAGCCTGTTGAAAAAAAGCAGCACAATTAATGTGGCCTCTACTCATCTGCTTACAGAAAACTGTCTGCAGGTAAGACAAACATGTGGCCTATTGTGTCTGCAGTGTGCATATGATTAGATTAAGTTCCTACCATTTCTTGACTCTTATTTCAAATCTGTTAAGTGCTTACTTTCTAGTCAGATGAAATGGCAATGGAAATGACAAAGGAGAAAATGAAAAGGTAATGAGAAAAACTCTCTGAGGTAGGTTCTAGTATTACCTAAGAGAGAGAGATCTAATACCTTGTCCGAAGTCACATTTGGGACAGCTGGGATTCAAGCCCAGGGCTGCTCTACCTCAGAGCACAAGTGCTCATCCACTCTGCTGAGTTGTCTCTTTGTGTATAATGTGTTCTCTAAAAAAAAAACAATTCTACAAAATCTCTTCCACCTGTGCTGAGGAATTCCAGAACTTGGAATCTACATGTCAACTTAGCATGCTTTAATAGGATCCTAATGTAGCACAATTTGTAAATGTAATTGACTGTAAGAGATCTGCTCTATAGTCATACTATAAATTTAAAGAGGAAGTTAGCAACTGCTTCCAAAATGTAATACATTTTTACAAACAGAGGAGAAAACAATTAGGCATTACCAGAAGGGTAGAAGAGATCACCTACTAGGTTTTGCCAAACAAATCTAACTGAAAAACCATCTTCTGTTTCCTTCTTTCCAATTATGTATTTTCATTTCATTTATTTGAGACTTCAGATATTTTACCTTCACTAAAATCCTCTGAGTGATAGCATCAGAAGCAGCAGGTGAAATCGCTGTGACTGTGACAGGAATCTCCCCCAGGTGTGTTGGTTTGACCGGGAAAAGAACAGTCGCTCCATCCTCACTAGGGACCAGAATGGTCTGCTGGTGCCCTGTGGCATTCACTTCATTCGCAGCCATTAGAATATCAAATTTGTCACTTTTCTCAATGATCACCTTAACCTAGAAGGAAAAATTATTATCAAAGGTTTTGTACACTAAATGTTCCTCTATACCGGGGTTGACTTTATCACGATTTCAAGTTCTACTCATCTGTGAGGCCCAAGACGAGAGAAAGATAAAATGGACTGAGCCTAGGGAACGAGGACAGGGAATCAGATAAGAAGGACTCAGCTGAGGGGAGGGGCAAGGTGTCCGAGGGAACCTCACTTTCCCCTGCGCTTTCCCTATCCGCTTCAAGTATGTGGGGGAGGGGCATTGTTCCGTTTCATTTCTAACCTTCAACCCACCAACATCAAATTCTCTCATCTGAAGCTTCTGAGTGGTGAGGATGTGCCCGGAAAGGTCATTTCATGTCATGGTGTTGCCACCAGCCCGATGTAACTGTCAGGCTGGGACACTGGTCTTATTATTAGAAAAACCGGAGACAAAATGATGAAATGTTATGACAGTCATTGAGAGTCTCCATTAAATTATTCCAAGGAACGTGTGACTAAGACATTAGCCCTGAAGCATACACTGGTTGTAAACTTTTGTAAAGCAGATCAAAGCCACCAGTCTCATCAAGAATAGCATTTCTCTAGGCCTTATAGCTTATGAATTGTTTTCCCATTTATTTTCTCATCTGTTCTCAAAAGATTTTCCGTAGAGATGGTAATTCCTATTCCCATTTTACAGGTGAGGAAGCTATCATTAAGTGACTGGCTGGTAAGCAGCAGAGCAGGACACTAAGCCCGGCCTCCCATCTAGAGCTTTTGCTCTATACACTGTACCATAGTGACTAGATTAAAAACTAAAAGTTTAAAATAAGAAAAAATGTCCTCTACGGACATAGTCCTTAAAGAGATTATGACATGTTCATGTAGTACTCTAACAAGGTTAATGACATATCCCTAGTGGACTCTGGGCAGGTGGGGAGGAGGCAATCATTTAGTTAACACTGCTATGGGCACACCACAAACAGCGAGCCTAATCCTGCCTCCCAGGGAACTGATGAGCTAAGGAGACACAGGCACGTGACTCCAAAAACAAAGCCTTGAAAACAGAATGCACTGTATAAACACAGGGACAACAAACATAACAGAATGGGGGGGGGGCATCTTACTTTCAAGCCAGGTCTTGAATGAAATAAATTCTTGTCAACTACAGTGGACACAGAATGGCTGTGACAAGAGGCAACACATCCCCGGTGTGACTAAGACTAGGAAACAACTGCAGAAGGCAGGAGAGAGAAAGACCTACCTCAAAGACAATATGGAGGCCCTGGCCGGTTGGCTCAGTGGTAGAGCGTCGGCCTGGTGTGCAGAGGTCCCTGGTTCGATTCCCGGCTGGAGCACACAGGAGAAGCACCCATCTGCTTCTCCACCCCTCCCCCTCTCCTTCCTCTCTGTCTCTCTCTTCCCCTCCCGCAGCCAAGGCTCCATTGGAGCTAAGATGGCCCGGGCGCTGGGGATGGCTCCTTGGCCTCTGCCCCAGGCGCTAGAGTGGCTCTGGTCGCAACAGAGCGATGCCCCAGAGGGGCAGAGCATCGCCCCCTGGTGGGCAGAGTGTCGCCCCCTGGTGGGCGTGCCGGGTGGATCCCGGTCGGGCGCATGCGGGAGTCTGTCTGACTTTCTCTCCCCATTTCTAGCTTCAGAAAAATAAATTAAGAAAAAAAAAAAAAAGACAATATGGAAGTTGTGTGGCTAAAGTGGAGAGCTGTTGCTGAAAAGAGAGAGGAGAGCAAGAAGAGCGAGCGAATGCGTGGGCATGCCAATAGTATCCTTACACGTTAATAAGCAGAAGAGATCCCTGACAAAGTGTGTTTCTGTTCATTCCTCCAGAATGTACAAAAGGTTTATACCAGGCCCCAAATGCTACCCAACCCAGCATGTTTTCTCCATTTAAGTGATAAACAAAACCTTTAATATATTACCTCAGTGGCATCTTTCAAATAATTGAATATGGTTACTTCCAAAGCAAATTCTTCACCTCTGATCACAGAGTAGGGAAGATTCAAAAAAATGAAAAATGGCTGAAAAGCTTGTAGCTGGAACACAATGAACACATATTTTTTTCAAGTCAAAATGTTTCCCATTTTATGCAATTAAAAGCAAGTCTCAAAAACCTTTGAAGCTTATAACTTCACATACAAATGTCCACTTGCCTATCAACATACAGCAAAGAGCATCTTAGCACAAATAAATATGGTAAATTGATTTGATTTCTGTTAGTTAACACTACATTTTATTAAAGGCCTACTAAAAACCAGGTACCTTACGCAAATTATTTCATTTCATCATTACAACCTTAAGAAGCACGTGTTATGCTCATATTTTACAGAAATTAAGTCTGAAGTTCAGAGACCCCTGTGACTAGTGTAAGATCACACTGCCAGTAAATGGAGGAGCCAGGCCTGGGTCTCAGTGTGTCTGAGGCCAAAGCCAAGTTCCTCTATGACTATATTACACTGACTCCACCTATCTGCTTTAAGAGCTGCTGGCCAAATCAAAGGGCCCCCATTTTAGCCTCATGTGCAAAGTCTAAATGACATTCTGCTTGCTATCGTTAACCTGTGCAGACACGTGTACTTCCTCATTGGTGACTCAACTCTGATACTATTGACCAAGTCCTGCAGGGAATGCTGGATTCCTCCCGTCTCCAAAGGTAAATCTCAATTTCTTTATGGCAAGCGTTTTCACTGGCAGCAGAAATTGCCTCCAGAGGTTTATTTGGACATTTGTGTGAATAGCTTAGATTGCCAGTGTTTGAGGGGTGCACTTGGCATTCGGTAGGTGAAGGTCTGCAATGCTCAGGACAATCCCAGACAACAAAAGAATTGTCCCATACCCCTCCTGAGTCTTAAATGTCTGTTCAGACTTTCATGTAGATAAGTACCTGCTTATAATAACCTGAACTTACAATGTAATTCCAACGCATATGTAAACCCAAAGCTTTTTTCGGTACACATGAAATTTTTCATGAATACCCCTATTTTATAAATCAAAAGAAGGTTGCATTTGTTTTGTCTGTAACTTTACTAAAACTTGTTCATGGTTTTAGAAATTGACATCACCATTGGCAGCACCCCTCAAGGTTTTTCGCACTGCTAAAACAATACATGGAGGTCACACTGCATCTCTGCGCATGGCGTAAATATTTATATATGTTACTACGTCTTCTACAGCAGCCATGCCTAGTTGTTTATATCCTGAAATATACATTATTTTATTATGCATTACTGTCTTTTTGTTTATTATTTCATTTAGGACATCATATCAATTTTTTAATTG
Source organism: Saccopteryx leptura (assembly GCF_036850995.1). Classification (NCBI taxonomy): domain Eukaryota; kingdom Metazoa; phylum Chordata; class Mammalia; order Chiroptera; family Emballonuridae; genus Saccopteryx; species Saccopteryx leptura. Next base: position 351,040,988 of record NC_089503.1, read on the forward strand.
AATATGTAAGTATATTATATTTTCTATAAAATTCATGTCAATTAGTAAAGGGGCAAAACAAAGTACCCGTTATAATAAGGGGCTTCAGGTGTGACAGAGGTAAGGGCTACTAGTCTAAGACCAATGACAGTAACTCATTCCTCTTGCCAGTGACTGGTTCAGGAAGTGACATGTGATGCAATTTGACCAAAGAGATGAGAAGGAATGTCTGGTGAGGTATGTCTTGAGAAGTTATGTTTGTCCTTGAAATAGAGACATACAGAAATTCTCTCTGTCTTCTGAGCTTTGGAAGTGGTTGTATTTGGTCAATAATAAATTTTCTATCCAAATCTTAATATGGACCTAGCACATTTAGCTGCTTACTACAGCTCACATTCTAAAATACAAAACAGATGAAAAACAGAAAAGAAAAACCTAGAAATCTCTAAACCATGATCAACATCATAAGCAAGCATTTTTAAAAAAAAATCTATTGAAGAGTTGAGACTTCCTTCACTTCATGCACTGTAACAGTTATAAGCAGCACTTTCATACACTACCTCCACTGGTGAAGCTGTTAGCCCAAGGCCTAAGTCCTCAGAGATCACAAAAGCAGTAGCTACCCAAGAAGTGATAGAATCAGGTACAGTCACTTCAAATTCTTGATAAATCCTGGAACTGAAGTCAAGATAAACATAAAAATCACAAAACCAAGAACTGGCACATTTCAAAATAAGTCAACATAACCTAAACCACTTTTTGGAAGAATATTAATTATCTAAATCATTTGCATACCTAACCTTTTTAATTTATGCATAAAACAGCAAGGAAGAGGCCATAGAAAGGTGATAGTGATCCATATTGAAATAAAAGCTTTCTGCCATGTTTATATCTTAAGAATAAACATTATTTTCATAAATTTTTAATAAACGTTTTTCACATGATTCTCATTTTGTCTCTCAATTTGCATACCAGTTTCCCTCTGGGTCCAAATCAATGCTATTATTTGTTGGGTATTTTTTTAGGTGTGACCTGTGTCTTATGTCTTATTCCACCTTTCCATAAATGGCTGATTATAGAATACATATAGATTTCATGATTTCCCTGCTCAGTCATCCAGCCAGGTAGCACAGGGTTTGTCATCAAAGCTGGATTCCTTACATGCCCACATCTGTCTTCCCTGTGGCTCACAGGGATGTTTTATTGGGAGCCACAAGGTAGAGGGGGAAGCCATGAGTGTACCCCACCCCAAGGCCACAAGTATACTCTTAGCAACTTTTCAACAATGAGAACTAAAAGACTTCAAGGAAGTTAAAATCATCTTTAATTAGAAAAAAAAAAAACCTATCTTCTACTTAATGATACTTTCACTGTTACAATTTGCATGTGTCCTTATTAAATACTATATTTACATACAATAAACATTCTGAAATAAAAAACCTTTTGGTCTATTTATACTATAGTACTGATCCATATATTTGTACTTGTACATTAGAAAGAGGCAAAACTTCTTTAAAACTAACACTAAACAAAATATACAGGGACAAACAACTTTATAAATTTTTACCCCATGTTGGTGTCCAGCCAAATCCAAGTCTCTGGAAAATGCTTTCTGACATGCGGATTACCAGCTGAAGAAAAGTCATATGAATCTAACCAGTATCCTTCATTTTCTTCCAGGTAGTCGTCAGTAAATGCTACACTTTCATCTAAAAATAAACATTGACAACTCATAGAGAGAGAGCAGGCTGACAGCTAGGGGGAGGGGTTGGGGAAGGGGATGAAGAGATTGAGCAAAAACAGGGGGAAATTCTTGGACATGGATAGCAGTGTGGTGATTGCCGCGAAGTGGGGGGCGATGTGGAGAATGGGGTGGAGGGATACATGGAGACCAACAGAGACTGGACTTAGGGCGGGGGATGTACACGCAATATGGTGTACAGAGATGTGTTGTAGAATTGGGCATCTGAAGTCTGTATAACTTTGTTACTCAGTATCAGCCCAATAAATTCAACTAAAAAAAGAGAGAGAAAAATAAACATTGACAATGGTTAGGAAAAAAGTCACCGCAAAGAATGATTATAAACTTAGTCTACAGAATTGCAGCATCTCTCAGCTGAACGGGACATCAGAGTTCATTGTCCAATCTTCTCATTTTGCAGATGAGAAATATGAGAATTAAATGACTTACCCAATACCACGTGGCCAATTATAGCCAAGAGAACACTAATAAAAAAGTGTCCTGCCCTCATGGCCTATACCTGAAAAACTAACTTATAACTCAGTTGCTAAAAAAAAAAAAATCAGTTAAATCTCACATTTTTAAAGCTGCCTCCAATGTTGCTTTTCTTCTCTTTTTAGCTAACACTGATTACCATTGGCTACAATAGTTGTAAGATGCTACTAATTTTATTCTTATTAAAAAGCCATATTGCCATACAGACTCTAGATCACCTATCTCTATTTTTGCAACTCATCTGTATGTCCAAAATTACTTAATAGTAAAATATAAAAGCATAATACTATAGCAGGTACCAAGGCTGCAAAGATGAATGCAATGAGCTCTGCTCATAGTCTATGGAGGAGGCCAACAAATAGGAAATTGTACCAAACATGGTAAGACCAATAATAGACATACATAAAATGTCTATTACGCAGAAAATGGTTGATTTTACACAGACTCTGAATGATGAAAAGCGTATGGCTAGGGCGGGGGGGGGGGGGTCTATTTTGCATTGTTTTGGGCATCCCATTTTCCTTAAGTCTCCAGATAAAGAGAATCCCACATCAAATATCCCATGCTGAAGGCTTTGTATATAATCCTTTAAGTAATATTGACCCATTAAAGGTTTTTAAGTAAGTAGAAACATGCTCTAACCCATGTTTACATGACAACTCTGGCTTCAGTGTGAACAGTGGTTGAGAGCTAGAAATAGAGGTAGGCAAACTGTCAGTCAAGAAGCTAGAGCAATGGTCAAGGAGACACTGATAAGGGCCTGAAACCAAGGAAAGGAGAGGAAGGATAGTCTCAAGAGATAATTCTCTATCTCTTTGGATGGATGACCTCTCTGTATGCCCATGGCACACTGCACTTCTTCCATCAGCACCCTCTTCGAACTGTATGTTGCTTTGCCCCACTAGACCACGTTGGAAGCTCCACTGCCTCATACATGCTAAGCATGCAATTAATATCATCACTGTCTTCTGAATAATGAATAAACAAACTGAATCTGAGGGATAATGTAACAGCTAATTACAGACTTATCAGTGCCAAACACGTGTTAAGCATTTATATGCTTTTGAATTTAACCTCACAATAACCTTCAAATACAAAAAAATATTATTAGTCTTCTACTTCAGGGGGAAAACTGTGGCTTAGAGAGGTTAATTGATTTTCTCAGTCATAAAGCCAGAATTCAAAGCCAGAAGTATTTGATGGTAAATTCCTTCCCTAACCACTATGCTGTTACATATCAGACAGAAAGCAAGGACAAGTTCCGAGTTTTTGATTTACATATCTGAGTAAATAACAATTTCAATCAAAACATATTAAGGAAGAGTGAGGTAGCAAGACAAGATCATAAACCTGCTTTGTGACCTACTGAATTTAAGGTATTTGTGGAGCCTCAGGGTGAAGATACAGAGGGGTAAGATCAACAGTCAAGTCATTCTACAGTTGAGTTGATGGAGAAGATGTCAGGGAAGGATGAAGGACTAGGGAAGAATTCTACTAAAGTCATTAACCATGTGGTCCAGGCCAGGTATTAGAGGAAAGGTGAGGCAGAAGGAGCCAAAAACCCAGAATAACGAGAGGTCAAGACCAAAGAAGACATTTAATAGTGTTTTAGGGGAGTAAGAAAATACGCAAGGTAGAAGAACAGGCATTTGAAATGTTAGGAGTAGAGCCATGTTCAGGTGATAATATGACGTTGGGTGACTACTGTTTCCATAGCAGTGATCACAAGACAGCGCACATTAGATGGATCAACCACATCAGGGGTCCCCAAACTACGGCCTGCGGGCCACATGCGGCCCCCTGAGGCCATTTATCCGGCCCCTGCCACACTTCCAGAAGGGGCACCTCTTTCATTGGTGGTCAGTGAGAGGAGCACAGGATCCTGTGCTCCTGGAGTACTGTATGTGGTGGCACCGCAAAGCGCAGTGTTGCTCACGTACAGTACTACTTCCGGTGACGCGGGACGCATGTGTCATGGCTCCGGAAGCGCGTCATATCACTTGTTATGGCTAGCAGTGACAGTGACAAATATGGAACTAGACATTGGCCATCTCATTAGCCAAAAGCAGGCCCATAGTTCCCATTGAAATACTGGTCACTTTGTTTATTTAAATTCACTTGTTCTTTATTTTAAATATTGTATTTGTTCCCATTTTGTTTTTTTACTTTAAAATAAGATATGTGCAGTGTGCCTAGGGATTTGTTCATAGTTTTTTTTATAGTCTGGCCCTCCAACGGTCTGAGGGACAGTGAACCGGCCCCCTGTGTAAAAAGTTTGGGGACCCCTGAACCACATGGATGTTCAAATCCCCCAGGATGACAACAGGAGTAAGACTTTGAATCTTTTGTGAGAACATCAATATATATATAGGGAGAATGGGAAAGTAGGTGACTTCAATTTTGATTAAAGAAATTATAATTAAAATTTCTGAGCTTCAAATAATAAAGGGCTTTTAACTGAGGATTGTTGAACAACAGTCTTAAAGCAGCTAAGAAAAAGTAGCCAAATATATATATCTCCTATGTCCCTACTGACCCTGATCCAGAAGAAAAGCAGATAAATAAATGTTCATTTGAGAAGGTTTCTAGGGATACAATATGCTAGTAAGAGGATCAGGGTTTTTTTTGTTATTGTGAAAAGGCAGAAGAAGATTCTCAGAAAAGGTAAAGGGTATGGAGTGTTACTCATGGGTATGACAGTGGGCATCTGGAGTTGATAAGTAAAGATGAACAAAGATGGGTAATATAGCTGAGACTGAGAGAATGAAAAAAGGTAGATTGCTTGGAAGGTTGTTTAGGATAGATAATTATATGAAGAAAGCTAAATGCACCATATGTCTTCAATGCATAGAGATTATAATAACTCCACAAAATCTTTAAGACTATAAAATTATCCTTTTAGTTTCAGGAGAGGGGCTCAGGTATGTGGCAAGAACTAAATCAATGACAAAGAGCTTAGTGTGGAAAAACTGAGAACACCCGACAAAAAATAGGGAGTTTAGGGACAGAAACTAGGACAATTCTGAAGCCTCTTGAAATGATATTAGTATAACTTTACCTGAAAGAAAAGAGAACAACTTCTGTAATTACCTATTCTCATTTCTACATTTCCTCAGTCAAAACATCTTATGAGGCCCTGGCCGGTTGGCTCAGTGGTAGAGCGTCGGCCTGGTGTGCAGAAGTCCCAGGTTCGATTCCCGGCCAGGGCACACAGGAGAAGTGCCCATCTGCTTCTCCACCCCTCCCCCTCTCCTTCCTCTCTGTCTCTCTCTTCCCCTCCCGCAGCCGAGGCTCCATTGGAGCAAAGATGGCCTGGGTGCTGGGGATGGCTGCTTGGCCTCTGCCCTGGGCGCTAGGCAGAGCATCGCCCCCTGGTGGGCGTGCCAGGTGGATCCCAGTCGGGCGCATGCGGGAATCTGTCTCTCCCCATTTCCAGCTTCAGAAAAGTATAAAAAAATAAATAAAATAAAATAAAATAAAATAAAATAAAATAAAATAAAATAAAATAAAATAAACATCTTATGACTTTCTTCCTAAAAGTAAACTTATTATTAGCTAAGTGGCCAATTGTATTTAGCAGTCCAGGGAATTAGGATATATAGATGTGATCTTGCCAGGAAGAACTCAAATTGAGGCGATGAGTGTATGTTTGTGTGTATCTGTGTCTCTGTGTGTGTGTCTGCACATGCCAACATACTTTACAGTATCTGGGCTACATTCTAGTGAACATCAAAAAGTTAGAGAACAAAAATGTGTCAAAAACGTATCGCTCCTTTTATCTAATTCCAAAATAATATCACAGTTTAGAATACAGATTGAAAGAATAGGATCTTCCAGTATGTCCAAAAATGAATATGAAAAATGAACCTCAAAGAATTAAGAAAGCAAATGGAAAGCATTCATTTCAAAGAGCTAGACAGAAGCCCAGTTGAGCACTGCATGTCACAGTCCAGGTATACTTCCAAGTACATTCAACACCAAACATTTCATGATAAAAGAACAGAAAATAAAAATCACAGTATCCATGTTCAATCAGAAAGTATTCATACCTACATACGTAATTTTAAATATCTGAAAGGCTTAAATACTTGAAAAGCATATTGCCAAGTTTTACTTACAAACACCATCAATGTAATCCTTCACAAGGCTTGCATCTGTCAATACCCAGAGATCACATTCCTAGGAAGAATAATCAACATTTTCTCTTAAAAGTTTAATGCTCTCTCACTTGTCACAGCAGTCTCCCATACGCCTAACTCACTCTTGCTCACTTGTTTTTAACTCTTGCTCATTTTTGAGTATTTAAGTATGTACATGAACATGCATTCTTTCTCCCTCTCTCCCTCCCCCATACATGGACACAGATAAACACACACGCGTGCGCGCGCACACACACACACACACACACACACACACACGCACACTCATAATAAGCCAAGAAAAGTGATATGAAGGAAAGAAATTATTTGTTTGACAATTCCATTAATTTCTCTAACCATGAGTTTTTCCATTTGCTTTTAAAACTGGAAGGATGATTATCTTTCCATTTCAAATTACACTTATATAACAGTCTACACTTCAGCAACACATTTAATAAAAGGTTAACGTTTTACCATTTAGATCATTAAGTCTAAAAGTGTTTGCAAGAGTAAGATACTAATATCTTTTTAAATACAGCAAACTAAACATACCTGAAAGACTGCAAAAGAATTCATGAACATGCCTAAATAATATCCTGTGTTATAAAGTTCCAACTCATGGACCACCTAAGGAGGAGATAAAAAATATGGAATGGATAGATTCCTAGCAACCTGTTCTGCCCTCTGCAATATTTCTTACACGAAACTTAGATAAGACACAGCCCTCATACTTATCACATTTGAAAATGACATAAATGTAGAAATAATGAATACGTGAATGCCTTGTTCATGATTCAGTCAAAATTACATTTCTTATTTAAATTTATTTTTAGTCTGTTTAGCAATCAAGAGATCCTAAGAAGTATGTACTTGAATTTTTCCCAGGAGGAATTTAAGTGTCACTGGTTGACAAGACCAACAAATCAGGGTCAGCATTAAAAATAACCAATACTTGGGGGCAGAGATAAGATAAATTCGATGGTTAAAATGAATTCTGCACTATATCAGTTAAAAGAATTTTAAATAACACAAAGATAAAATTCATAAAAGATGAAATGTAAATTATCAATATGAAGAAAAAATATTCAACCTCATTGATCATCAAAGCAATGCAAATTACAACATCCTAAAGATCTTTTTTTTTTTCAATGAGACATTTGCATGTATCATATTAACAATGTTATTTTTTAAGAACAGTACTCATTGCTAGCAGGAGTAAGTAAAATTGGCAGTTCTTTAAAAAGTTAAACACAGAATTAGAATATGGCCCAGCAATTGCATATATATATATATTGTATATCCAAAAATAAGTGAAAACAGAGACTCAAAGAAATCCCTGTAAGCCAATGTTCATCGCAGCATTAGCCATAATAGCCAGAACACAGAAACAGCCTAATCACCCATCAATAGAAGAATGGATAAACAAGATGTAGCATTATCCATACAACAGAATACTATTCAGCCATAAAAATCAATAGTTCTGATACAAGCTACAATATGGGTGAACCTTGAAAACATTATGCTAAGTGAAATAAGGACAAATATTAAATGATTCTACTTACCTGAAATAGCTGGAATAGATAAACTCATAAAGCAGAATTAGAGATACCAAGGGCTGGGGAAAGGGAAGAATGGGGAGTTCTTCCTTAATGGCTACAGAGTCTCTGTTTGGAGTTATGAAAAAGTTTTGGAAAGGCACTGGGTGGCTGTACAACCTTATGAATGTAATTTCTGCCACTGAATTATACTGTTAAGAATTACATTTTTGCCCTGGCCAGTTGGCTGAGTGGTAGATCATCAGCCTGGTGTATGGATGTCCCAGGTTTGATTCCCAATTAGGACACACAGGAGAAGTGCCCCTCTGCTTCTCCAGCTCTCCCCCTCTCGCTTCTCTCTTTCTCTCTCTCTCTCTTCTCCTCCCACAGCCATGGCTCAATTGGAGCAAAATGGACTTGGGAGCTGAGCAACGGAGCAATACCCCAGATGGTCAGAACATTGCCCCCTACTGTGCTTGCCGAGTGGATCCCGGTTGGGGAGCATATGGGAGTCTTTCTTGCTTCCCCTCCTCTTACTGAATAATAAAAAAAAAATTATACTTTTATGTTATATACACATTCTACTACAATAAAAAAGTTAAGATATTATACCCTTTCAGTAAATATTTTGATACATCTCTCTTATTTACATTAGCATTAACCAGACAAATTAACACAAAATCAGAAATGAAAATCATAAAAGAATGTACGTAGAAGTTGGTGCTGGCCATTTGGCTCAGTGGATACAGTGTTGGCTCAGCATGCTGACTTCCTGGGTTTGATCCCCAGTCAGGGCACAAGTGAGAAGCAACCATCTTCTTTTCTTCCCCTTTCTCCCTCCCTTCTCTCTCTCTTCTCCCCTCTCACAGCCAGTGACTCAACTGGTTTATGACAGCCTCAGGTGCTGAAGATAGTTCAGCTGGCCCAAGCATTGGTCCTGGGCATTGAGGATAGCTCAGTTGATTCAAGCATCGGCCCCAGACAGGAGGTGCCAGGTGGATCCTGGTCAGGATGCACACAGGAGTCTATCTCCCCTCCTCTCACTTAAAATAAAAAATTTTATTATTTTTTTATTTAGTGAGAGGAGAGGAGGCCAAGACAGACTCCTATACATGCCCCTACCCAGATCCACTGGCAAGCCCCCTAGGGGGCAATGCTCAGCCCATCTGAGGCTCTTGCTCCTTTGCAACCGGAGCCATTTTTTTAGTGCCTGAGGCAGAGGTCATGGAGCCATCTTCAGAGCCCAGGGCCAACTCATTCCAATTGAGCCATGGCTGCAGGAGGGGAGGATAAAAGAGAGAGAGAGAGAGAGAGAGAGAAGGGGGAGGCGGAGGGGTGGAAAAGCAGATAGGCACTCCTTCTGTGTGCCCTGACCAGGAATCAAACCTGGGTCTTCCACACACCGGGCCCATACTCTACCAGAGACAATTGGCCAGGGCATAAAATAAAATTTAAAAATTTTAAGATTGGCCCTGGCCGGTTGGCTCAGTGGTAGAGCGTTGGCCTGGCGTGCGGAAGTCCTGGGTTCGATTCCCGGCCAGGGCACACAGGAGAAGTACCCATCTGCTTCTCCACCCCTCCCCCTCTCCTTCCTCTCTGTCTCTCTCTTCCCCTCCTGCAGCCAAGGCTCCATTGGAGCAAAGATGGCCCAGGCGCTAGGGATGGCTCCGTGGCCTCTGCCTCAGGTGCTTGAGTGGCTCTGGTGGCAACAGAGCGACGCCCCAGAGGGGCAGAGCATCGCCCCCTGGTGAGCATGCCGGGTGGATCCCGGTCGGGTGCATGCGGGAATCTGTCTGACTGCCTCCCCGTTTCCAGCTTCAGAAAAATACAAAAAAGAAAAAAGAAAAAAATTTTAAATTATAGGTAGAAATTTTAAAAAACCAAACAAGTTTAAAATTAAACACCAAAACTATTGTTCCTGCTATGCCAATGACAACCACTATTACATCCATGGTAAGCAAACGTGGTGCTAGAATAGGCACCAAGAAGAAAACAACAGAATGAGAAAACACAATTTCATACTACCTCAACAGGTTGGCAAATACAGTTATTAGCCCAGCAATAGACAATGGAGACTGAGCCAGGCATAATGGAGAGAAAAAGTCTTCAGTTCCATGACTCAAATTCTGTCCCGGAACACAAATACATGTAAAATCACATCCTGCTGACAGCCAGGCGTGAGCTGATGAAATAATCTAGGAAAAGGTGTCAATCACACTGACTCAATAAAAAGGCACGGCAAAAGCTGCCGCTTGGGCTAATGAAGGAAAGGCTGGTGTCTGAAATTATCCCTGGAAGATCTAGTACACTTAAATTATTCTAAGGCAGCAGCGCATATAAATTTCACAAGAATGAAAGAAGCCAAAGTGATCTATTATCACAGCCCACTGACTCCCTCCTTCAGAGCTAACTCTGGCAAAACAATAGAAACAAGCAGGAAACTTGGGTGTGTGGGATGAGAAAACCCTGGAAGAGTGCAGAATGTCTTGAATGGTTGTGTTGGGAGGGAGTGGACGGCGAAAAGCTACTAAAGGCAGCAGATAATGGGCTGGAGGAAAGGTTTTTAGGCTCTGCTCTTGCTTCTGACCAGGCATAGCCTCAGGAAGCTCATTCGTTGCAATTTCACTGCCAAAAATCGCCAGTGGCGACAGCAACCCAAACTACCTGTGCAGGGGTCCGGAAAGTAGTAGCCGGCCAGCACCTCTGCGCTTCTGGTGTGAGAATGTGAGGGAAATATGTGGACAGACCCCCTAGCCTTCAAGCATTCACTCTTCCTCCCCTTCTTCTCCAAATCCTCAAGGCTGATGGATCACCTCCCTGGTGCTGCGTTGCTCTAAGAGCTTAAATAAGAAATACTAAAGAGCCCTGGCCAGTTGGCTCAGTGGTAGAGCATCGGCCTGGAGTGCAGAAGTCCCGGGTTCGATTCCCAGCCAGGGCACATAGGAGAAGTGCCCATTTGCTTCTCCACTCCTCCCCCTCTCCTTCCTCTCTGTCTCTCTCTTCCCCTCCCGCAGCTGAGGCTCCACTGGAGCAAAGATGGCCCGGGCGCTGGGGATGGCTCCTTGGCCTCTGCCCCAGGCGCTAGAGTGGCTCTGGTCGCAACAGAGCGATGCCCCGGAGGGGCAGAGCATCGCCCCCTGGTGGGCAGAGCGTCGTCCCCTGGTGGGCGTGCCGGGTGGATCCCAGTCGGGCGCATGCGGGAGTCTGTCTGACTGTCTCTCCCCGTTTCCGGCTTCAGAAAAATACAGGAAAAAAAAAAAAAAAGAAATACTAAAGAGAAGGAGGCAGTACACAGGGCAGATCAAGAGTAGCTCTCTAGTCCCTTCAACTCGATCTCTCCCCTTGCTTTAAATTCACAAGATGTAAACAGAACATGGTGTTCAGCCTTATCCAAAAGACATTATCAGAGTAGCTTCCAAACCAACTAGACATTCAAAGAGTGTAACTTCCATAAAAGACATCCAGCCAGACAAAAGAGCACATAAAACAGAATATTGAAAAAGTCAGCTCAAGATTTAAAGTAAACATAGTAAATATACATAAGGAAATAGGGATTATATAGCAATATAAAACAAGAACAGGCCCTGGCCAGCTGACTCAGCAGTAGAGCATCGGCTGGCGTACGGATATCCCAGGTTCGATTCCCAGCCAGGGCACAGAGAAGAGGAGCCCATCTGCTTCTCCACCCCTCCCCCTCTCCTTTCTCTCTCTCTCGTCCCCTCCCGCAGCCAAGGCTCCACTGGAGCAAAGTTGGCGCAGGCGCTGAGGATGGCTCCATGGCCTCTGCCTCAGGTGCTAAAATGGCCCCGGTTGCAACAGAGCAATGCCCCAGAGGGGCCGAGCATCACCCCCTGGTGGGCATGCCAAGGGGGGGCGGGAAATCCTGGTCAGGCGCATGTGGGAGTCTGTCTCTCTGCCTCCCCGCATCTCACTTCAGAAAAAAAAAAAAACTAACGAAAGGTTAAAAATAAAATGATAGAAAAATATATCAGGCAGGTGTAAACCTCAGGAAAGCTGGGGCAGAAATCCTAATATCTGACAATATTTAATGTAAATAATAGAGAGATAGAGACAGAGACAGACAGACACACAGAGAGCATGAGCACTAAATAATTGTGTGTGTATCAGAGGCTGATTAAGGTCGGTTGAGGCCCTAGGCACGACGAAAATATCGGGTTTCTTAAAAAACTCGGTGTCAGCCCTGGCCGGTTGGCTCAGTGGTAGAGCGTCGGCCTGGCGTGTAGAAGTCCCGGGTTCGATTCCCGGCCAGGGCACACAGGAGAAGCGCCCATCTGCTTCTCCACCCCTCCCCCTCCTTCCTCTCTGTCTCTCTCTTCCCCTCCCGCAGCGAGGCACCATTGGAGCAAAGATGGCCTGGGCGCTGGGGATGGCTCCTTGGCCTCTGCCCCAGGCGCTAGAGTGGCTCTGGTCGCGGCAGAGAGACGCCCCGGAGGGGCAGAGCATCGCCCCCTGGTGGGCAGAGCATTGCCCCTGGTGGGCGTGCCGGGTGGATCCCGGTCGGGCGCATGCGGGAGTCTGTCTGACTGTCTCTCCCGGTTTCTAGCTTCAGAAAAATACAAAACAAAAAACAAAAAAACTTGGTGTCATCAGAAAAATGTGTCAAGTTAGGGTTTTGCAGGCCCTTCAGAAGTCAGGGCCCAGGACACACACCCAGTGCACCCACTGTTAAATCTGCCTCTGGTGTGTATGCGTGTGTGTGTGTGTGTACATACATATAGAAGAAAAAATGAAATATTTATTAAGATCTTTATAAAGCTGTAAAATGAGCTGTTATAATATTTAGTTAAATCAAATTAATATGATATATACTTTTTAGAATAATGTGAATTTTAGAAAAATTAAGAGTAAAATACAACCAATGAGTTTTACAGGAATTTTTTTAAGGGATTGAGAAAAATTAGCTATAAAGGCTGAAACAAGTATAACTTTTCTCAAGAGGATTAATTATACAACAAGATGACCAAATTAGCCTAAACATATATATCTCTCTTCCTGACATGTCATCCACTGTACTGAATCAATTAACAGGTATAAGTCATATAATCTAGTTTTCAACTGGCAACGGCAGGCAAGGCTATAGCAAGAACTTAACAATTAAAAATGAAAAGACTAATAAGGAGGGGATCAGTCTGTGTAAACCTAGATGTTCATACACCACTTGCTTTGTAAATTTTCTGCAGATTCACATGATTTCACCCCCTCAATACCTTGCAAATTCCTGATTCAATGGGTACTATAATTATTTATAACCATTACAGATAGCCAAAATAGAAAGCACTTCAAAACTATCAAAAAGCTCTCCTCCTCAATGTCACCCAGAATGGGGAAAGTCAATTTCCCCCTACTGCCTCGTCTGAAATTAAAATGGAGTATAAAAATGAGGGAAACATCCGCATGGTGTTTCTCATGGAAGAGAGCAAACGCCTGACCACACAAGCCTCTTTACAACGGCAGGACTGAAGTGCAGATCCTTTTTCATTTGGAAGCTTCACTGGTTGTGGACTTTGTACTTGACAAGCAACTAATGAAATTTCCTGCATATATATGAAGTAATGTAATAGTTTCTCTTTTCTCTTTAACATGCTTTTATTTTTTAATGAAAACGGGCTGCACTCACATTTTCCATTGTGATATCATTTAAGGCACCCATCAGGTTCACACTTTTGTCAACAGCTACAATCCCAACTTTGGAGTGGGGCTGAGTCACGGAGATCCTAAGAGAGACTTTCTCAGATGGTCCAGCATTAGCTTTACTCCAAAATAGGTTTACCTAAGAGAGGGCGGAAACAGGATTGATCTCACTAAAGCATTGTTTACATGCCTTAACCAATAACAGATCAATGACTCGAAATCTAGCAAAAATTCTACATTTGCCTTGGCTCACAGATCACTTGAAAACCATAAATAAACCTTCTCTAGGAAAAAGAATAAAAAAGAAAAAATAAAACTTTACTCCCACAGTGTTTGCAAGTGATGGAACTTCTCACAATGGCATCAGTCTGAATTACCCTCCTCTTTTCTCCCTTTCCTCTTCCTTTTCTCCATCCCTTACAACTCAGCTCCCAGCCAGCGCTGAAGAGAAAACAGCACTGTCTGGCATACCCGGGGAAGGTGGCAGCTTTTAATGAGAACAACGGTTCATTTTTAATATGCAGAAAATAACCCAGTTCCGCTCGGCACCTTTGCAATCAGGTTAATTTTCAGAGTGGGATACAAGGGGCTTCCTGAGCAAGCTATACACCCTGGGCTATAATAATCGCCGGTGTACTTTGAGACCAGGCTCCGCACAGACCTCCACATGCAAGGTCGCCAAGCTTTTAGTAATTTTGCCCTGGGTTAGTTTCCAGGCTGATGAAATGGATAAACCAAAGCCTGGCTCTGCTTCCACATATCACTGCGGACAGCCTCACTCCTTCCGCCACCCTTCGGTTCACTATCACACAAATATCAACACCACAGATTCTATGTTGCTGCCTAAATTCATGCCAGAGCAATATGGACTACACCACTTGAGTGATCCTAAAAGAGCTTCATGGGTTTGAGTTAAAGTCTTAAAACCAAGAATATTAACTTAAAATAAGACCCACAGTGCCTAATAATTTCGCATTCAAAAATACATATGTAGCCCTGGCCAGCTGGCTCAGCAGTAAAGCGTCAGCCCAGTGTGTGGAAGTCTCGAGTTTGATTCCCAGCCAGGGCACACAGGAGAAGCGCCCATCTGCTTCTCCACCCCTCCCCCTCTCCTTTCTCTCTGTCTCTCTCTTCCCCTCCCGCAGCCAAGGCTCCATTGGAGCAAAGTTGGCCCGGGTGCTGAGGATGGCTCCATGGCCTCCATCTCAGGTGCTAGAATAGCTCGGATTGCAGCAGAGCAATGCCCCCGGTGGGCGGTGCCAGGTGGATCCTGGTCAGGTGCATGCGGGAGTCTGTCTGCCACCCCTGCTTCTCACTTCGGAAAAATACAAAAAAAAAAAAAAAAATACATATGTAATAACTAAATATGAATAAGTTTAACTCAAGTTCTAGAAATGAATATAAATGTCTAGCCAGTTTGGTTTGATGATACTTTTCTAAAGAAATATTACATTTCTCAGACTTCACTAATATAAAGTTTTCTTTTAAACATCATTACCTTAAATCTTACCTTATTTTTAAAAACAAGCTGAACAGGGATTTTTAGAACATCATTTATAATTTCCCCATCATCTTCAATGTAATAAACAATTACACAGGCTTTTGGAGCCCAAGATTCTTCTGGTGTTAAAAAGAAAGTTGATGAATTTTGTTTGCCTACAGCCACCAACTGTCCCCTGGATACTACCTGAAAAAAATAAATAGTAGTTGAGTTTCATTTTATGCTAAAGCTAGTGAAAATTTCAATTCCAGCTACATTTATATAAATTTTAACTATACACACATATTTTTGGCTTAAAACAATGTCAAAGTCATTTTGAATGCCAGAAAATTTACAATAGCCACAATCAGGAGCAACCACTTATAGGTACGAATGAATAAGGAGGATGTAGCACATATATACAACAGAATATCGGTCAGCCATATAAAAAGTGCAATCTTACCATCTGCTACCACAAGGATGGGCCTAGAGGGCATTATGCTAAGTGAAATAAGTCAGAGAATGATTTCACATATTTGTGAAATTTAAAGAGCAACACAAATGAACAAACAAAACAAGACAGAAACTCAGAGAGATACAGAGAATAAATAGATGGTTCTCAGATGAGAGAAGGGTAGGGGGATGGACAAGAAGATGAAGGCAGTTTAAAAGCACAAAATGTATGGTGCCAGATAGGTATTAGACTTATCATGGTGATCACTTCATAAGGTATATAAATGTCTAATCACTATATTGTATATCTGAAAATAATATAATATTGTATGTAGACTATCGTTTAAAATAAATATATTTTTTTAATTTTTGAAGACTATTTTTGAGTGGAAGGAATGCAGAGTACCCCTGGGAGGCCTGGACTAGCAAAACTGCATGGCTGTGGGGAAGAACTTTATTTTCTTTTCTTTTTTTTTTCTTATATTTTATAATTTTCTACTGTGACAATATGTGGAACAGTTAATAGAAATTTAAATTTTTAAAGTTAAATTTTAAACATGATGCAACATTTAATTATCCCTCTTAAATAGGAAATGCAAATATAGGCAAAGAAAAATCAAGCTATTATGATTACAGTATAAAAGGGAAGTCTTTAGCCTGTGAGGGGGGTCAAGCTAAATTTTAAAAAGTTTAGTCTAGACATGAGCAGACACCATGTAAGATGATTCCATAACAGATCATAAATTTAGATTCTATAACAGATTACCATGTAGCTTAAGTCCTTCAATTGCTTGTTGCCTCTAACCACCAACTCAAAAGGTGATCCCACCTAGAGAAAACATCTTAATTAATACATACATATTAATGGCATAAGAATATAATTATATTATAATTATCAAGTGCTGGTGAGCATTACCTCTATATTTCCCTCTCTGGTTTTTAGCTGGATATACGTTTTGCTAGGAGATGTAAAGACGCCGTGAACCGCCAGGCTACCGACACTATTAAGAAAAGAGGCCTGTGACAAAAGGAAGGGGAGCTGTCAATCTTCACCTTTAGCAACACCTGGAGAAAAGATGCTCCCTGCGGAACCATTACTGAAAAGCAAAGGCACTTTTACTTTATGTTCATGCAGGAAAAATACATTCCCCAGACGCTGGATCTTTATCATTTCAAAGCTTATACTATAAACAAAGTCGCAGCTGCGACACATGGAAGAGGGGCTTCACCATCACGGTCTATGAGGGAAAAGCACAGTCCTAACTCATCTCAGAAACAAAGGTGCGCTATCAGGAGGCACCGTGAGGAGAGAGGATGAAGTGGAAAAGGATTCCTTTCCTTCTCTCCACAACATAGAGCTCATTTATAAGCAAGAAATCGTCTTAGGCCACTTGGTCCATCGACAGTCAGAGGGAACCTGGAGTGGCAGGGCCAGCGCACCACAAGAAAGGTAACAGGAACCGTCACGCGTCTTAGATGAACCTCTCTCTTGGGAAAGAGGTCAGCAAAGGAGTGTAAGTGAGAAGAGAAATACTCCTCTTTCATTTCAGCTCCTGCCAAAATGTAATTTCAAGTGACTGAATGTCAGCCTAGACCGGGAGTTTGGGGAGCTTCTCCATCGTATCTTCAGATTGCTGGATTTCACTGTGTTTCTTCATCGTGAACGTAAAAGGAAGCATTCAGTCTAACTCGCAGCCACTGTCATCAAATTACTTTTAACGCTTCCTCCATTTTTTAGAAATAGAAACGTGTCCATTTCCTGTGTACTTTGACTTCTGACAGATTGAGTGCCTACCACAGATTACAATTTTAATGATGTTATTACAGAAACATAATGAAGGAAAACAAATGGTACCTTTAATTGCAGTTCAGTGGAATCATCCAGAATTGGGAATTCAATCTTAAATATTCCATTTGGGGGGAGAGTATAATTTATGGTCTGAACAGCTGTTTCCTCATTTCTACTGTCCCATCTGCTCCCATACTCTGTAGAGTTTCTCTGTGTCCGTGTCTGTGTCACCATTATGATGACATTATTTTTTCTTTCTTCGAGAGTCAGTTGCTTGCCATCAGAACGGAATACCTTCACCTAATTGTCAACACATGACATTTTAAAAACAAGTAACAAGAGCCCTGGCCAGATAGCTTAGTTGTTTTGAGCATCATCCCAAAGCTCAGAGGTTGCCAGTTTGACCCTCAGTCAGGGCACATACAGGAACAAACATTCCTATCTTTCTCCTGGCTCTTTCCCTTCCTCGCTCTGAAATCAATAACATGAACATTTTGAAAACAGGTAAAAGAGAAGCAAATAATTTAAGTTCAGTTGAATCCAGTTTCCATCTACGCCATTCCTTTAAAATCAAACTCTCAAAATCACTAGTGGTACCCTAACTTCCAGATAAAGGGGTCTCTCTCAGAGGCATGTGACACCAGACCCTTCTTGGTTTTATGGCTTCTCTTGCCTTCAGTGGCTCCACGACAACCTCCTTCACATCATACCCCTCATTCTGCATCCTCTCAGTGCCTTTCTTGGTTCCTTTTCCCTCGCCCTAAAAGTGGGGGTTTGTCAGGACCAAATTAGCAATGGTCTGTTCTTCTGCTTTCCTACTGCCGGCCATCCCTCATTCTGGAGCTCACACTCAACACCTCCAATACCCTTTCTACTTGGATATCCCAGTCATCTCAAATTCAGCACATCTAAAACTGAGTAGCCATCTCACTATTCCTTTTTTTTTTTTTTTTGCTAACACCACAATTCTGCCAGACTGTCTTCTCTGAATTTTCCCTCCCTCTTCCCACTTCCCAAATCCAATGTACACCAAGTCTTGTACCTCTCTCTCTCATTCTCTCTACTCACACATCCACCGCCCTGAGGTTGCTCATCACCTCCCACCCGTGCTGCTGCCAGCCTCCTGCACACAGCCTCCTGCACACAGCCTCCTGCACACAGCCCTGATCAGTCTCGCTGGAATACTGCTTTCACCACAGCCCTCCCACTTTCACAGGGCTCCGAGGCTCTTCACTGCCTGGAGCATAAAGTTCAAAAATGTTTGTGAGCCATTTAGGATCCTCTACAACTCCCCAGCTTTGCCTCCTGTTTTCTCTCTGACCACTGCCAAACACAAGCTCTCTGCTACAATTGTGCTGGTCAAGTTACTGTCACCTGAATGCACCCTGACTTTGCCAACCAGAGCTCTCACCTTGTGCCTCAGCTCACCTTGCTCTCCACCTCTTATCCCTAGCTTCAACTCTGGCTTTGTATAAAGCATCTCTTTAATGACCCTCATCCCTACCCCAAAGCTGTCTCTTCCTCCCCAAATTCTCCTGGTTTCCCTCTACTCATTTGGAAGCTACCATTTGCAGCCTCATTTTTTTTTTTTTGGCTTTTGGGTTTTGGTTTTATTTACTTACCTTTTCAAACTGTCTAAATATTAAGATCACTGAAATGAAAAACTATCTAAATCTTCTCTTGAGTCAATCAACAAGAAAAGATTCCTCCTTTCTTTAAATGACGGGGTCAACAAATTATTAGAGATAGGAGGCCAAATCCAGTCTCTCTGTCAATGAAGTTTTACTGGACTGTAGCCTCCCTCACTTGGTTACAAAGTGGCTGTGTCTGCTTCACATACAAAGTCTGAGTCCAGCGGCTGTGACAGAGACGACATGGTCCACAATGCTGGAAATACTTTCTATCTAGTCCTTTGCAGAAAAAGGTTGCCAACTCCTATTTTTTAAACCCCCATAGAAATTTATTCATGACACTGATCTTAGCCTGCCTTCAATTTTAGTTGTGTATATATGTTCTTATCACCATCACAAAAACTGTGAGTACGGGGCAGAGACTACAACTTTCTCAGCTCTCAAGCCTTACCCATCACCATGCCTTGCACGTTGTCAGAATTCACTCAATAAGTGTCAGTTCAATATTCACTCAAAAAAAAACATGAGTAGATTTGTTGATAATTTTTAATGCTACCTTTTTGAAAGAATTAAGCATTATAAAAATCAAATTAAAATTGAAATATTTTGACCAACATCTAATTCTTTCAATTACTTTATAAAAGCTTTAATGTAGCAAGCTAAATATAACTTAAATTACTTATTATAAATTTGGGGGGAAATATTTTTATTGGAAACTACCTTTTTAGTAAAATTAGACAAAGTTCATTGGGAAACAATTCTATATACCTTGTGTATCTAAATAGGAAAAGTAATCTATCTACTTTTGGCTTAAAGTACTTTTGGCTTACCGTTTTTGAAAAGCGCGGAAAATATTATTTTGCATTGTGTTTCATTAAATTGGATTTAATTTTTTGGATCATTATAAGAATACCCACTTACAGTGGCAGTGAAGTTGAGCGATGGCTTCAAGACAGAAGCGTGATCAGAAAAGTCAATGATGTAATCATGCTGCTTGAAAAATACATTGGAACTTGCATTTCTGGAGATACCTGTTTGGAAATTGCATCATTTAGAAAGCAAGAGTTATAGCTCACCACCAGCTTCTATCTACCAAATTTCTCCATCTGAGCTAAGTCCCCAAGGGGTTAAGATACCAGGGCTCAGAAGCCTCATCCCCACGTAAGTTTCTATGGTGACTAGGTCCTCTATGGATCCCTTCTAAGCACTGTCATTGCCATACCCGTTAATGAGATGTGCACCAACAGATTAAGGTCACTGACACAATAGTCTTTTGCTATTTGGGGGGATTAATGAAAGCTGTAGAAATAGCAAGAGAAAGATCCAAGTAATTAACATTTATTCTATTATTATGAGAGAAAATTGTCTAGAAGCAGGTAATATTTCAGAAGATGTTAAGTGATTAAAAAAAAAGAAAGATGGGGCCCTGGCCAGTTGGCTCAGTGGTAGAGCATCAGCCTGGCGTGCAGGAGTCCCGGGTTTGATTCCCGGCCAGGGCACACAGGAGAAGCGCCCATCTGCTTCTCCACCCCTCCCCATCTCCTTCCTCTCTGTCTCTCTCTTCCCCTCCCGCAGTCAAGGCTCCATTGGAGCAAAGATGGCCCAGGTGCTGGGGATGGCTTCGTAGCCTCTGCCTCAGGTGCTAGAGTGGCTCTGGTCACAACAGAGCAATGCCCCAGATGGGCGGAACATCAACCCCTGTTGGGCGTGCCGGATGGATCCCGGTCAGGCGCATGCGGGAGTGTGTCTGACTGCCTCCCAGTTTCTAACTTCAGAAAAATACAAAAAAAAAAAAAAAAAGAAAGAAAGAAAGATGGTTATTCAATTGAAAAGGTAAGCCTTTCTGTGTAATTTTCAGGCCGAAAATAGAGAACTGACATGGAAAAAATTACAAATATCTATCACATGTGGCTGAAGTACAGACTTTCATAGAAGTTTCCCCTTCATGATGAAAACACTCTGCAAGCTGGACTAGTGAGCAGTCACGAAATGTCAGCATTTAACAGCATCTTTAGAAAGGCAGTGATGTTCCCAAATAAACATGCCAGTTAGAATCGAAACGATGACAGAGCAGCACAACGTAACCAGGTCCCCTTCACTCCAGAGTCCACAAACCTGTGAGTGACTCTGTCACTACAGCTAAGATTTCCACTGGCCCCGGGGAAGACAGAGTCGCGTGTTCCAAACGCTGATTCGAAAACTCTATCGCCTTTTTCATCTCTTCATTATTAAAAGAGAACTTTGCAGACCCATTTATCTGTTTTGTCAAAAAAAAAAATTTTTTTTATTTTTATTCTTCACTTTAGCAATTAAAATTTTAGAAATAAAACTCTAAGTCACATCAAACAATATGATGGCGCTGGTTCTATTTTAATCACTATAAGAGGGTAAATTCTCACTTGTCCGAGGCCAGAAAACTTTTTTTTCCATTCAATTTTTTGTTAGTTCAGTACAAATCTTATCTCTAGAGAAAAATACAATTGTAGTTTTCCCCATTACAAGGTATAAGATATCTGTAAAAGTTACCTTAAATGTTTTTGTAATGTTTTTCTTCACGCCCCAAAAAGACAAAGGTAAAAATGTAAGTGTTACGTCTCCTTTCACTGGTTTCCCATATGTATACCTGAAAAATAATAAATGTTTCTTTTTTAACAGTTTCAACTTGATTTTATCAAACTAACATGATGAAAATATTTCTTTCAATAGCATATACTGGCAGCTCAATGTAAATAAACTACTATATTAAAATATATTCTTGCCTGACCAGGAGGTGGCACAGTGGATAGAGCGTCGAACTGGGATGCGGAAGACCCAGGTTCGAGACCCTGAGGTCACCAGCTTGAGCGTGGGCTCATCTGGTTTGAACAAAAATTCACCAGCTTGGACCCAAGGTCGCTGGCTCAAGCAAGGGGTTACTCTGCTGAAGGCCCACGGTCAAGGCACATATGAAAAAGCAATCAATGAACAACTAAGGTGTCACAATGCACAACGAAAAACTAATGATTGATGCTTCTCATCTCTCCGTACCTGTCTGTCTGTCCCTGTCTTTCCCTCACTCTGACTCTCTCTGTGTCTCTGTAAAATATATATATATATTCTTATCACAAATTGTCAAAGGTAAATATAGTTAGGAATGTCCTTAATAAACGATGATCCTTGGAACTACATTTCCAAAATGGGAAGACTTTTAATTACAACATCTCACAACAGTTCCTAGAACACAATTTACCCTGACTCTAGCCATTTCCGAGACCCCAGAGAAAATCTGATCATGAGTGGAAGTGACAATTTATGGCTCAAAGATTTTTTAAAAGGGTATAAAAATCTTTTATTTCAGAAATCTGAGCCAGCCCCTTAACTTAATTCATGCCTAGGAGACTTTGCAGTTTTTGACCATTTTTAAATGTTGGTTGAAATTACAACCCCCATGGCCCCTTGCCTAACCAGGCAGTGGCACAGTGGATAGAATGTCGAACTGAGACACAGAGGACCCAAGTTCAAAACCCCGAGGTCACCAGCTTGAGCACAGGCTCATCCAGCTTGAGCGCAGGCTCACCAGCTTGAGCACAGGGTTGCTGGCTTGAGTGTGGGATCACAGACATGACTCCATGGTCGCTGGCTTGAGCAAGGGGTCACTCACTCTGCTGGAGTCCCCCCCCCCCATCAAGGCACGTGTGAGAAAGTAATCAATGAACAACTAAAATGCCGCAATAAAGAATTGATGCTTCTCATCTCTCTCCGTTCCTGTCTGTCCCTATCTGTCCCTCTCTCTGATTCTCCCTCTGTCTCTGTCAAAATATAAATAAAAATAAAGAAAGACATTGCAGTCCCCATGGCCCCTGCTGCATGTTTCAGTGTTTACAAAGAGGACTTACCAGACCAAACATGCTAGGACAACAACGGGCTCTTGGCTCTCAAAAATTGTTTTTAGGCAAGAAATCTTAAAATAGGAGTACAGGATTTTTTTAAGTCTACAGTACCAGAATTACTTTCTTGAGTTAAATCTCATCTCTGCTGCTTTGCATTCTATGTATTAATTTTGCCCCCTCTTGTGATGAGAAAGGCTTTTCGTGTAAAGAAGAGGCAATCTTTGGTAAACCATTTTACTGCCAGAAAGCCTTTTTTAAATGTGTTTCCTGGGTTCATTCCATGTCTATTGTGAAATGCTGAGCCAAACATGGAAGTCAATTTTGCTTTGCACTCTATAAATCAAACAATAGTTTCTGCTTCCTAAGTCCATTAGTTGAACATACACACTGTCTGGATTAACAGAACTGAAAAGTCAATGGTAAAATATAGCATATTCAAAATTAAGAATAAAATAAATCAGTCTTCAACTGCACCACCTTTCCAAAGGAAAACAGTAGAGTTAGTGGAAACTCTGGTTAGCAACTTCAGTATCAAATTCATTCATCTAAAAGAGAGTCCTCAAAACCTAACATTGCTGTCTCTTGCTCAAGTTTTTAAAAATGCACAGCTAGAATACCAGAACACTGTATTGTAAACGTTATATCACATGATAATACAGGAAGCTTGAAAATCCAGACATAATTTATATTCTCAGACACAAATACATTTTAATTTTGACTTAAATGCGAAACAGATTTCGCTTCCCAAGCCCCAAACTGATTATAATTGTAAAACAAGGATACTGACAGTTTTGTCCTAAATACAATCTGGAAGCATTTGGGATACACTAATTTTCAGAAATTAGTAGTTTGACAACGTATAAAAAAGCAAATCAAAGATATTCTGAGATGGTATCATTAACAAAACCAGAATTTTTCTTTCTTTGGAAAACAGCCATAGCACAAAGTTTTATGAAATGATACCTAAAAATATGAAACTTCTAGTATAATTCATGTTTTTACCAACCTTTTTTTTTCATGTCATTTCCAGGATACAAAAGTTTCAATTTTTCAAAAATAAATACATTTTAATAAAGTTTAGGTTAAATCGCATTTTTAAATTTCTACTGCCTGCCGGAGTTATGGAACTATCTAGATGTATGCTGTCATTTTCTTTATAATTCTCTAGAACCCACTGTGTAGTAGGAAAGAATTTATTATTTACTTTACTAAAGTTGGTAATCATGAGCAGATGTTCACATAAAAGCTAATAAACAAACGCAGATTTTTACTCATCTCAGTTAAATATTTCAAAACTAAAAAAGGACTATTAACCTTCTTCTTTGGGTGATCTCCAGTAATGTTTTGCACATTAACTATGCGTAAATAGGACAGATGGCTATGAGCAAAAAGATAACCTAAATTGCTTATCATTTACTCATAGAGATGATTATAATAGCTATTATGAAACACTTTTATATCATCTCTGTAACATAATAAAAACCATCTAAGTGGTAAGACAACAGAACTTATCCTTCAAAATATACCCAAGAAACAACTGGATTTCAAACCCTACTCTCTACCCACTAATTCTGTAACAAGACCAAACCCATGGCCCATAGAACTCAACTCAATTTGTTTCATTCCGAACAGCAGGCTTTTGGTTATGAGGCCTTTGCTGTGCTACATAGAGCTTAGAACTGAAACCTTAGAGACCATATTGTTTATCCATTTGTTCTTTCAGTAAGTATTTATTAGATGCCTACTCCATGATTAGCACTGCACTAGGCACCAAGATGCAGGAGTAAACAAGAATCAGACCCACCTTCAAAGAGGGAGATCAGCAAACAGCAGCATTGTGTGACTAGAGTTATGAGAGATTTAAGTAGAGGGTTAGGAACAAGGAGCCAAGCATTGAAACAGCTTATGTAAATGCCTATTGATCAGAAAGAAACATTCTGCTTTCTTGGAAACACAAGTAATGTTTGGAAATAGAATTTGGGAGGTTTGAGAAGGAGCTGAGTGAATTGTTTCAAAATACATGAAACTAGGCCCTAGCTGGTTGGCTCAGTGGTAGAGGGACCAGCCCAGCATGTGAAAGTCTCGGGTTCGATTTCCAGTCAGGTCACACAGAAGAAGCAACCCCCTCCTTCTTCAACCCTTCCCTCCCTCTCCCTCTCTCTATCTCTCTTCCCCTCCTGAAGTCATAGCTTGAATGGTTTGAACAAAGTTGGCCCTGGGCACTGAGGATGGCTCCATGGCCTCGGCCTCAACACACTAAAATAGCCTGGTTGCCAAGCAACAGGGCAGCAGCACCAGATGGGCAGACCATTGCCTGGTGGGGGCTTGCAGGGTAGATCCCGGTTGGCGTACAGGCGAGAGTCTATCTCTGCCTCCCCACCTCTCACTTAAAAAAAAAAAAAAGACATGAAACTATAAAAGAAGTTTGTAAGATACAGTTTTAAAAAATGTTTAACTTCATTCTCAAGGCAGTGGTTTAAAATTTTTCATGCAAAGGAGTTATAAAATGTCTTTGTCTCTTTAGCCCAAAAAGAGAGAGAGAGAAAAGAAGAAGAGGAGGAGGAGAAGGAGGAGAAAAAGGAAAGGAAAACTGATGGGGAGGGAGAAGGAGGAGAAGAGCAAGAACTCTGAATGCCCTGCGGAGAAAGACTGGAAAGGGTAAAACAGGAGTCAGGAAAAACATTTAAGGAAGTACAACAGTAACTGAGGAGAGAAAGATGATGTTGGCCTGAATCAAAAAAGTAGCAATGGAGATGGATTTGAAAGATATTAAGGAGTTAAAACCAGCAGCATTGCTGTTGATTAGATGTGGGGACTGAAAGAGTGGGAAGAGTGCAGCTGACCCGGGCAGCTAAATAGATGGTGGTGTGATCCACCAAGTTAGGGACACAGAAAAGACTCATATTCAGGGAAGATGACATGCTTGGTGTCAAGTGTCTGTAGCATAGTGCGAGAGGACATGAGGATCTGAAGCTCAATATAAAAATACAGACTAGAAATATAGATTTAGGTGTCATCAACATTCAGACAGTAGCAGAAGCCCTGGTCAT
Source organism: Saccopteryx leptura (assembly GCF_036850995.1). Taxonomy (NCBI): domain Eukaryota; kingdom Metazoa; phylum Chordata; class Mammalia; order Chiroptera; family Emballonuridae; genus Saccopteryx; species Saccopteryx leptura. The sequence goes on from NC_089503.1 coordinate 351,066,801, forward strand.
GGAGAAGAAAAGTCAAAAGTGCAAAGAAAGAAGAGAGCCAAAGAGAGAACTCTGAGGAATAAGAACTTTGTAAAGATGGGCAGAAGGGAGTTGCCTGCAAAAGGTCCCAAAGGAGTAGCCAAAAGGAAAGAAAAACAAAAAAACATAAGAAAAAAATGGGAGAGGACAACAATGTAAAGTGCTGCAAAGGGGGAAGGAAGGTGAAAGGTGTCAATGGCCTGAGGCAGGGAGAAGGGCAGATGACAGGGGACTGGAGAATGAACTGAAAACGCAAAGAAGTGAAAAACGCAACTCTAAGTGAGCTGTGAAGAAGTGATTACACGACAGGGGAAGGACACATGAAGTCAATGGGAGGGTTTGTTTCTTTTAATGACAGATATGTTTAAACACATAGTGAAAATGCCACTGAACAACCAGATGGAAGAAACCAAGACTCAGGTGCGGCAGGAGGTAGGATTGGGAGCCTCCTGGCAGGAGGCAGCATCCAAGGCCTAGCCTCTGAAGGGAGCTCAGATGTTACTTTCATTATGACAGACACAAAATCATCACCTTCAGCCTCATTTCCATCTTTTCTGGGACACAGTATTTATGGATTAGGTCTATGACAAATTTTATAAACTTCAAGAAGACCCTGCCAATCAAAAGATGTCATTAATCTGCTGCCAAGTTATACATATATTATTGTACCTTCAGTCTGAATGAGAGGAGACCCTCCTGACACTGCACTAGTAGGCCCAGCACTCAGAGTGGGGGTGGGGGAGCATTTATTCCTGTAGGGGAAGAGGCTGAGGCCTTGTGGATGGGACACAGAAGATGACACTGCTCTGGGACAGAGCTCCTTCCCTTCGCCACAACCACAGACATCATCCCTAGGCAACTGAAGCTTGACGGAAAGAGCCTCGGACCCTAATCGACACTCGCCAGATCTGGGAACTCAGATGGCCAAAAGAGGCTCACTGTCTACAACAAACAAAGCAAACGTCCTGAGAAGGAGTTACTGGTGTGGAAACTTCACTAGGCTAGCATCCCCAGTGAATCAATCAAACACTAATCTAGGTGTTGAGTGAAAGCACGTGACAGCTGCGATTAAAGTCCATAATCAGATGACTTATGTAAAGAAGATTATCCTACTCTGGGTGGGTCTGATTCAGTCAGCTGAAAGGCCTTAAAAGCAGAGCTGAAGCGCCCTGGCCGGTTGGCTCAGTGGTAGAGCATCGGCCTGGCGTGCAGAAGTCCCGGGTTCGATTCCCAGCCAGGGCACACAAGAGAAGTGCCCATCTGCTTCTCCACACCTCCCCCTCTCCTTCCTCTCTGTCTCTCTCTTCCCCTCCCGCAGCGAGGCTCCATTGGAGTGGGGATGGCCCGGGCACTGGGGATGGCTCCTTGGCCTCTGCCCCAGGCGCTGGAGTGGCTCTGGTCGCAACAGAGCGATGCCCCGGAGGGGCAGAGCATCACCCCCTGGTGGGCAGAACATCGCTCCCTGGTGGGCGTGCCAGGTGGATCCCGGTCGGGCGCATGTGGGAGTCTGTCTGACTGTCTCTCCCCATTTCCAGCTTCAGAAAAATACAAAAAAAAAACAAAAAAGCAGAGCTGAAGCTTCCCTGAACAGTTTAAAAGCCACTGCTTTATCCAATTGTATTAAATCCCTGGCAAAGCCCTGAAAACCCAAAAACAAAAGCAAAGATGCTATCTATATTCAACCCATGCAAACACTGATGGTCTGTGTGGATCTGCACTCACTAATTTTTATAAGCATTAGTCAAAGAACTCAAAATAACACCCAGACAGAGGGCTTAACCTTCAGCTCTAGTCAAAGGCAAGATAATAATCCTGTAAAATGGGAGCATTTAGCCTGCCAGACAGTGGCACAGTGGATAGAGTGTCGACCTAGGACACTGAGGACCCAGGTTCGAAACCCCAAGGTCACCGGCTTGAGTGTAGGCTCATCTAGATTGAGCATGGGCTCACCAGCTTGAGCACAGGGTCTCCGGCTTGAGCATGGGATAACAGACATGACCCCATGATCACTGGCTTGAGCTCAAACGTCACTGGCTCGAAGAAGGGGTCACTGGCTCAGCTGGAGCCCTCCAGTCAGGGCACTTATGAGAAAGCAATCAATGAACTAAAGTGTTGCAAGTACAAATTGATGCTTCTCATCTCTCTCCTTTCCTGTCTGTCTGTCCCTGTCTTTCCCTCTCTCTGTCTCTTTCTCACTAAAATAAATAATAATAAAATATAGGCATTTATGTTTTATAAACCATAAATCCATCTACAGTACCTAAATTCACTTTGGAAGCTACCTCTTAGTTGAACTTGGGCAGAACACTAACTTGGTATACAAATCGTAGAAAAGTTTTGCCTTTGTGTCACATGGGTTTCACATATTTTTGGCCAGACAGAGTCTAGAGCAGGAGTCCTCAGAGCGTTATTATGGTCAGTGCTGCCCATCGCCTGCCACTGCCACAAACCCCCAGCAGATAACATGGCGCTGAGACAGAGGTGAGATGAGGTCCAGTTTCTATTCACTATTACAAATCAATTCTGAAAATGAATCAATTTCAGAAACCAAAGCACAGATACTGACACACTGAAAATAAAAGCTACAAGAGATCAGTCCCGGAATTACTTGAGAGCAACCCCAGTCTGTTGTTCAAAAACTGCTAATCGGGGCCCTGGCCGGTTGGCTCAGTGGTAGAGCGTCGGCCTGGCGTGCAGAAGTCCCGAGTTCGATTCCCAGCCAGGGCACACAGGAGAGGCGCTCATCTGCTTCTCCACCCCTCCCCCTCTCCTTCCTCTCTGTCTCTCTCTTCCCTTCCCGCAGCGGAGGCTCCATTGGAGCAAAGATGGCCCAGGCGCTGGGGATGGCTCCTTGGCCTCTGCCCCAGGCGCTAGAGTGGCTCTGGTCACGGCAGAGTGATGCCCCGGAGGGGCAGAGCATCGCCCCCTGGTGGGCAGAGCATCGCCCCCTGGTGGGCAGAGCGTCACCCCCTGGTGGGCGTGCCAGGTGGATCCCGGTCGGGCGCATGCGGGAGTCTGTCTGACTGTCTCTCCCCGTTTCTAGCTTCAGAAAAATACAAAAAAAAAAAAACAAAAAACCTGCTAATCAGGTCTTAGGCTTTTTTTAAATGTTAAGTCTAGCTGTTTCAGGTTCTTTTTATTCTGTTTGTTTTTTATTTTTCATTTATTGGATTATACAATTGTATAGGTTTCAGGTTTACAATTCTATGATACACCATCTGCATAATGCACTGTGTTCACCTCCCAAAGTCAAACCTCCTTTGATGGGCATACACTGAACCCCTCTACCCTTCACCGCCTGCCTGTTCCTCTGTATCCACCAGATGGTTGACTGTGTCTATTAAGTTTGAGAATTGCCTGTCTGGAACTAGAAGAAGCTTTTAGTCTCAACAAAACCAAATGCTATGCCAGTAGATCAAAATCCGAGAGCCAGTATACTTCCACGGGTTGGAAGTCTCTGTGTAAAGCATGCTGACATGGAGGATGAACGTGAATTACTCATACACTACTTGCAATAAAACCACCAAATCCCTCCCCACAGGATTTGGCCCCCATCATTAACAGAGGGAAAACAGGATTTAAAAAGAGCTGAATCACCTGCATCCGTGCCAGAAGAATGAGAATAAAGGTATATTTTTTTTTTAATCTGGCATAATCTATTATGTAAATCCCTTTGTGAGTCTTGGAAAGACATTGGTCTGTGGAAAATATTTTAGGACTGGATCAACTTGAAAGCAGAGAGATATGTGCAAAGACCTGAGCAGGCACATTCCATGATTAATTGTTTATTATAGATATTTGTTTCCTGCCCATTAGGGTATCTTAATAAGCAGAACATTGTGTTAATATCTGTGGTATATAATGAGTTCTTTGTCATACAGTTTTTTAATAGTTTACAGTCGTTAAAAAATAATACTTACTTTGCTGTGACAGTACCATTTAAACTCTTAGCATCTAAAGAACAATATAGTGGTGTCTGCAGAGTAACTTCAAATTTCGGCAATACTGGAATAAAAAGAGCAAATCTTTTAAAGAAGCTATTTCACTATCATTGACAGCTTGACAAAATCGCAAATGAAATTTTTCTAAAGGAGCTGATCATTGGTACGGTTTGAAATTAAGTTCATTATGATCCAAGTACACATTAAGGCATAGATAAAAAGCATTTCATTTCACTCAAAATTAGAAACCCTGACAGTGGGGGCCATTTGCTGTGGACACTTGTGTCAGGGGGAACTTCCCATTGGTAGACCCCAAATTGTATCCAGAGCCCTAGATGCAAAAGCATCAGAGTGGTAAAGACCAGGGTTTTTTTCAGCTGTCACCAGGAGTGTGGTCTTACTACTTGTTAAAACACTTCCCTATCACTCGGTAAACAGCTGCTTCTAGTGCAGCCCCTTCCCGAGAGCCTTTCACCAAGTTGGTTACTGAGAGCACATTCTGGGGCCCCAAGACTCTGCTCCTTCTGCACGGTGCCACATATGCAGAGAGAATCCCTGCCCTGTGAAAGAGGCAAATCTGGTGACAGTCTAATGCAGGCGTCCCCAAACTGCGGCCCCCTGAGGCCATTTATCCAGCCCCCACTGCACTTCTAGAAGGGGCACCTCTTTCATTGGTGGTCAGTGAGAGGACCACTGTATTTGGCAGCCCTCCAATGGTCTGAGGGACAGTGAACTGGCCCCCTGTGTAAAAAGTTTGGAGACCCCTGGCAATGTAATGGAATGTTATAAAGAAAAAACTGCATAGTAGAAGTTCTAGTTAATAACTAAGATCTGACTACAAAATAGCAACTTTTTTTTCTTGTGTGGCAAGTACTGATACATACTTCCAAAATTAGAAACCCCTACTTTGGTCAGTTTTATATAATTAAGATATAAAATATTTTATCAATATTAATCCTATTTGATACAAAGAACTCCCCCAGCTTGTAAAATTTTTGTTTCCTGTCAGTCTACAGACATATTTTCTCTGACTTCACTGACCAAAGAAATAGATGAGTCTCATAAAAAGGCCATTCAATGACCACAAGAGGAGCCTCGAGTAGGTCAATGTGTCAATAACTTATGGCAGACCTCCAGCCCCAAACCGGGCTGAGGACCCTTGGTGGGCCAAGACCCTCCTAGACTTTATACCAGCTTAAGATTGGAGACTCAAAACAGCCAACTGTGACCTTCCTCCAAGGTCCTCCACCAACACAGCCGTTAGGGGACACACAGAGATAGAATTTCCTTAGAACAAGGAAATTAAAACTTGCCCTCATTAAATATCATAGGCGGGAAATCAATTCCCCACCTCCACTACACCCCATTCAGCACCACCTCTATGCTAAATGAAAATAGCCTCTAAAAATCTTGGCCACCTCTGATTTATTCTCCTAGATCAAGGCTGTCAAAAAGAAATAAAATGTGAGCCACATAGTGTAATTTAAAATTTCTAGTAGCCATATTTGAAAAGTCAAAAAAAAAGCTAAATTAATTTTTTAATATTTTACTTAATCCCACATATCCAAAATATTATCATTGCAACAGATAATCAATATAAAATATTATTAATGAGCTATTTTTCTTTTTATTTGTATACTACATCAACAAAATCTTGTGTTATACACACTTGGAATAGATCTTCATTCATTCTAGCTACATTTCAAGTGCTCAACAGCCACATATGGTGAGTGACCCCAAAATGGACAACAAACTTACAGTCAAGGGTTAGTAAATAATGACCAACAGAAACTAAGATTGGTTTTTACATATTTAACTGTTTGGAAAAAAATCGTAAGAAAACTATTTTATGACAGGTGAAGATTACTGAAACTCCGATTTCCGTGTCCATAAACAGTTACTGGAACACAGCCACCATCCCCTTCCACAGTGTCTGTGGCTGCTTCCCGCTACAATGGCAAAGTTGAGTAGTTAGGACAGAAACAGAGACATGTGGCCCACAGAGCCCAAACTACTCCTATCTGGCCCTTTACAAGAAAAATGTTGCTGACCCTTGTTCTAGTTAATCACGAGACTTAGATGTGAGGTAGGTGGAGAATAAGCCACAAAGGGGTAAGCTAACCACTCTCCAGAATTTCTAAAGCTGAACAATACAATGTCAAAAAGTGACACAAATCAAATAAGAAAAGCTTGTGCATAACCGCAAAATAGCTATTCAATTTAAAACTAATACTAGAACCTATGCATTCACTCTCTTGTCTCTTTCCTCTCCCTCCACCAACAGAATAGTTGAGTCACCCTGTTTCTACCTGCGATGTTATCAATGCGGGGCCTGCAAGAAGACTCACCCGAGTGACACTGTCTTCATCAGTGCTTAGCAAATGAAAACTACGAGAAATAACTGATTTTATGTTTGGGAAAAACATCACACACACAAAATTTTAAATATGTATGTCATGATCATCACAAAGTAGAAAGAATAAGTGTGCAAAGAAACAGACTAGCATAATGGAATTATAGATGATCTTTTTCCTCCTTTATTCTTTATAATGAACTTTTATAACTTTTACAAAGGAAAAAATAACTTTTACCTCCACTGTGATTTTTACTGTAAATAACACATCCTTTAGAAATTTCTCTTATCTCTGTGAAAAGTAATAAATGCGTTTTCCTTTAAAATAAATTGAAGAACTCTTACCATATTCTGAAACCTGAAATGATTGATGATATGTCTGCTCCTATTGAGAAGAAGAAAAAAATAAAACAAGAAAATATATAAGTTCTTATTAAATTATTTTGCTTGTTTACTTACCTCATAAGAAGACTTTGGAAAAATTTTAATTACATTTATTATAATTTAATGAAGAAAAGTTTATTTTCATTTCTAAAAATTTATTTTAGTCATCTACAACATAAAGTCTGTGAGATTTTATGAGGTTTTCCTGCCAATTCACTAACATAAAAAGGTGACCTCACCCTGGCCCTGGCCGGTTGGCTCGGTGGTAGAGCGTCGGCCTGGCATGCAGAAGTCTCGGGTTCGATTCCCGGCCAGGGCACACAGGAGAAGCGCCCATCTGCTTCTCCACCCCTCACCCTCTCCTTCCTCTCTATCTCTCTCTTCCCCTCCCGCAGCAAGGCTCCATTAGAGCAAAGATGGCCTGGGCGCTGGGGATGGCTCCTTGGCCTCTGCCCCAGGTGCTGGAGTGGCTCTGGGCACAACAGAGCTACGCCCCGGAGGGGCAGAGCATCACCCCCTGGTGGGCAGAGCATCGCCCCTGGTGGGTGTGCTGGGTGGATCCTGGTCGGGCGCATGCGGGAGTCTGTCTGACTGTCTCTCCCTGTTTCCAGCTTCAGAAAAAAAAAAAAAAAAAAAGTGACCTCACCCTAAATTCATTGTAGGTCATTTAAACAAACTGCTTCATCTGACTTCCATCATTTGTAAAATGAGAACTAGATTAAATTAGATAACTTAGGAATTTGCAAGGCAAGGATAACACATGTCAAACAGGAAAGAATTTCAAATTTGTTTAAGGATCACTATCCAAAAAAATATAGAAAATGAAGTTACACATAATTTAAATATTTATAAATAACCAAGGATACACAGTCATCATGGACCAACATCCTCTACCTTACCAATTCCTGGAATTATTTCCTAGTGTAACCCTAAAATCGATACATTTTACCTTTTTTTATTAGATATTGTTAATTATTTCATTTTCAAAATCATTTAAAAAAAAATGTGGCCTATCAGCCTCACCTGTGGTGGCGCAGTGGATAAAACGTTGACCTGGAACACTGAGGTCAACTGTCCAAAACCCTGGCTTTGCTAGTCAGGCACATATGGAGTGATGTTTCCTGCTCCTCTCCCCTCCCCCCTCTGTCTCTCTCTCTCTCTCTCTCTGTCTCTCTCTCTCTCTCTCTCTCCTCTCTTAAATAAAATCTAAAAAAAAATTTTTTAATGTAGCCTTTTTTCCTAATTCCTAATATTTCTATCTGTCCATTGTAAATCATAGGTAACACATTAAACAGAACCACTTCAAAATAGCTAAGTAATTCCACTAATAAAATTGGTATTTTAATTCTCGTTACTCAAGTTTATCAAATAAAATACACAGATGCCCCAATAAAATATTACCTTTTTAAAATATGACCCTTGGTTAATCTAAAGCAACCGTACAAGTTATTTTTTTAATCCAAAAAGAAGGAAATAGTTAATTTCAAAGTATGAAACAAATGTAACTGCTTATACACTAACAAAATAGTTGTCTAAAACCTGGCTTCAAAGTTGTCATTTAAAGTACTATTGACCCCAAAGAAACTGTGTTGATCAAAGTCTTTAAGAATCTCCACAGTTGTAACTTGTATCTTAAATTGTTTTTATATCATATATATGAATGTTATGTTACATGCATTTGATTCATTTATAAGTTCTAATTTGTCATCTTCAAAAATCAAATTACAGCCCTGGCCGGTTGGCTCAGTGGTAGAGCGTCGGCCTGGCATGCAGGAGTCTCGGGTTCAATTCCCGGCCAGTGCACACAGGAGAAGCGCCCATCTGCTTCTCCACCCCTCCCCCTCTCCTTCCACTCTGTCTCTCTCTTCCCCTCCTGCAGCCAAGGCTCCATTGGAGCAAAGTTGGCCCGGGCACTGAGGATGGCTCTATGGCCTCTGCCTCAGGCACTAGAATGGCTCTGGTTGCAACAGAGCAATGCCCCAGATGGGCAGAGCATCACACCCTGGTGGGCATGCTGGGTGGATCCTGGTCAGGCGCATGCGGGAATCTGTCTGACTGCCTCCCAGTTTCCAACTTCAGAAAAATACAAAAAAAAAAAAAAAAATCAAATTACAAAGGTAATCTACCTGTATGACCCATTTTACTGATAAACGTAAGAATTCTCGTCTTTAAATTACTTTTTGCTTTACTACTATAGCCCACACAGGTAAGGGTGTGGAATAAGTAATTGGACAATGAAGACATCTCTGTACAGGAAACATTCTATGAGGCTCTGTAAAGGTAAATTACAATCTTCATCATCAGAGGGCTGCTCTAGAAACGGAAACAGACATGGTCAAGAGCAATGATACAAGACTGACAGTGTCCTGGAGTTCCATACACTGTGCTTTCGTTCTGACGCTCCCCTGTGCTTGACTTACACATATTTCCCTTTCTACCCATCTTCCCAAACTTAGCTCAAATATTATGGCTTCCTTCAGTCTCCAAAATAAAACTAAGTTCTCTTCCTCCATGAACTTTAGTCCTTCCTTCTTTGTCACTTTTTACTCAGTGTCATAAGTACTTAGGCTTATCTTGCTGCCAGTTCTTTGAGAGCCAGGTCCATGATGGACCATCTTTTATCCCGCATGGTTTATCCACTGGAGTGCCAACCTAACAAGAGTCCCTGATACCAAAAAAAGTGTTCAATAAATATGTGTTAAATTATATGAAAATTACTAGCTTTGAAAAATGTAGGAAATCAACTTTGGACCTACTTTAAACAGCTTTGAAACCATATTTTGGGTCTTTATTTAACACTTAAGTAATTACATTAAATTATATTTGAAATGAATTCTCTTCCAGCTGCCTATCTTACCAATAGTCCCTGGTAACTCCTGCATTTTCCATCTCTCTGTTTACTGTCTCTTTCCCCTTCATTCAGTCTATAAACATTTTCAAGACTTCTTCCTTGTTGCCTTAATGGTCCTCTCTTTCTGATCCTGAGATGTTGGCCCTTCCCATCCTGAGCCTAACGTTCTTCCACTCTCCAGGCCCTTAGTGAACTCATCAGCTCTCATGGTTCCAACTGCCATCTCCACACTACCTCTAAATAGTTATCTCCAGCCCATACCTTACCCAGAGATTCTGACAACTCTGCCTTCTAGACCTTTCCACCTGAATGTCCTACAAAATGTCCTGGACTTCTTTATCTGGATTTCATCTCCATTAGGCACCCTCTTTGATCGCCTCTCCCCTATGTTCTTAGATACACCTTCTCTCCCATAATATCCTGTGTAAAACTTAATCATTTTACTTAACACAAGATACTGTAATTATCTGCTTTGTGTCCATCTTTTGTAATATAATATGAAACCAATTAAAGGCACAACACCTAATTCAGCATGCCTTCAATGTCTGCCCAGTGAATGTATGTCTAAATGAATTAACAAACTGATTCCTGTCCCCAGGCCGATTCTAACAGGGTTCATCAAATTAACCTCAGTTATCATACAGTTTGCCCTGTAAGAAATTAAAATAAACTTCTCATGGGCAGAATCAGACTACCCTGAAGAGGCACGCCCATCTGTCAAATGGCTCCTAGGGTAACCTTAACTCTCTGTCCTGCATTTGAAAGGAATAAGAATGCCAAGGAGTGAAAGCAGCCAGCCATCATGAAAAACGGAAGAAAGGCCCTGGCCGGTTGGCTCAGTGGTAGAGCGTCGGCCTGGCGTGCAGGGGACCCGGGTTCGATTCCCGTCCAGGGCACATAGGAGAGGCGCCCATTTGCTTCTCCACCCCCCCTCCTTCCTCTCTGTCTCTCTCTTCCCCTCCCGCAGCCGAGGCTCCATTGGAGCAAGGATGGCCCGGGCACTGGGGATGGCTTCTTGGCCTCTGCCCCAGGCGCTAGAGTGGCTCTGGTCGCGGCAGAGCAACGCCCCAGAGGGGCAGAGCATCGCCCCCTGGTGGGCATGCCGGGTGGATCCCGGTCGGGCGCATGCGGGAGTCTGTCTGACTGTCTCTCGCCGTTTCCAGCTTCGGAAAAAGTACAAAAAAAAAAAAAAAAACCGGAAGAAAAAGCAGAAAGAAAGTGTTCCTTTTCAATGTCATTTTAAATTATTCCAATAAATCAAAAAATCATTTTGTAACTGAGTGCTGACAATGCACTTTGTACAAGACAGGGTTTTCTCAGGCTGTTTATAAGTGGTGAAAGGCAATTTGAGAAATAAATTATTTTACTTGCCAAGGGACTCATAAAAAAATGGATTTTGTAATTTTCAACATATTAACCATTAGGCAATCAGGCCATACCAAAATGAGTTTGGTTCTTTTTAAAAAATATTTTTACAAAATATATGATATAATCAAGAATGGTAGAAAGTACTAAAACTTTTAAATTAATAATTCAGAGAATTAGTAACAATTTATGACACATATACCTACAAAACCCCTGACACTGAGTACTTTAATTAGTTCAATACAGAGATTTGCAAACTTTTTCTATAAAGAACTAGACCAGTGGTCGGAAAACTCATTAGTCAACAGAGCCAGATATCAACAGTACAATGACTGAAATTTCTTTTGAGAGCTGAATTTTTTAAACTTAAACTATATAGGTAGGTACATTCCTTATCGAGGTAGTGCCCGCACATGGTAGTTTGTGGACGAGCCACACTCAAGGGGCCAGAGAGCCGCAGGTGACTCGCGAGCCGCAGTTTGCCGACCAGGGGACTAGACAGTAGATACTTTAGGCTTTGCAAGTGAAGGGGTGCAGAACAGGTCTCCCCAAGATGTGCCACTTTGACGTGTGAATTATTTTGAGCTGATGGCATTAAAGACCCTGTGGGCTCACAAGAAACTTTTATCTCTCCCTTAAAGAATTTAAATTTGGAGCCTGGCCCATAATAAGAGTTATTACCAGGAAAAAAAAAAAAAAAAAAAACTTTTTATGACCTAGCTTCAGACCAAAGCCAACTTTTAATTACTGAACATTGGCTCTTCTTAGAGTCCTGCAAATGACCTTCCTCCCCTCTGTCGCCCCAAGGGGCTTTACCTCTTAGTGCAGAGGTCATATTTCCTCATTTTAACTTCCTGTCTCTGAACCTCTCATTTATGTGGGGTTCCCATAGGAACAGATGTAACTAATCTGGTTATTTTCTCTTGGTAATCTGTTTCATGTCGATTTGATTATCAGACCAACCAGACGAGCCCAGAAGGGTAGAGGCGCGTCTCCTCTTCCCCACAGAAGCTGTTGATCACGGTCACAGCTACTCCACTCTGCCACTAGAGGGCAGAAGTAGCCAGAGACAACACGTAAACAAATACGACAGACAGCATTCCAATAAAATTTTATTTACAAAAACAGGTACTAGGCTGAATTTGGCCTACAGGCCAGGGTCAGCAAATCCTGGCCTAAACAGTAAAATTTATTTCCAAATTATTCTATGTTAATTCTAGCTGCACTAAATTAAATTTGACTAAACTTAACTAAAAACATGCAGGAAAATCAACCTGAAGCCTTTTGTAGGAGGTATGAGTTTCATTTACTAAGCAATTTTCCTTCAGTTTCAAAGAAACAATTTGCTTCAAAATGAGTTTTGTGGTTATTCTAGCTCATCGAATACAGCTTGTGTTCATTCACTCTGCCGACGGCTGGAGGGAAAGGCTGACCTGAAGGCATAAATACTTGGGCAACATGGCTTCTCAGCAAACACCTTTCCAGGAAAGAGGATGTTTTCGGAGTTCTTTCCCAATATGGGCACAATCCCATGGGGAAAGCGCTCCTTTAGAAAACCAGCTCTTTGAGCAGACTAAGGGTTGCCAGATGGAAGGGGGTTAGGGATCCAGGTAAAAAAAAAAAAGATGATGGATTGAGAAGTACAGGTTGATACTTACAAAATAGTCATGGAAATGTAAAATACAGCATAAAAAATACAGTCAATAATATTGTAATAACTATAAGCGGTGCCAGAATTATCAGGGGGATCACTTCGTAAATTATATAAATGTCTACCGCTGCTACATACTTGAAACTGATATAAAATAGTACTGAATGTCAACTGTAATTGAAAAATTAAATTTTAAAATTCATTTAAAATAAATAATATAATAAAAATTTTAAAAACAAGAAAACCTGCTCTTTGGCATATATCTTCACTTTCTGTTTGTATCAAATGTAAGCCTAGTTCAGTTAGATTTTCTAAGCACTTCTAAAGGAAAATGGAAACGACCCAGGTGGTAATCTCAGTAATCTCTGAAATTTCTTTATCCTTAACTCAATAGTTGACTGTGAAAGTGTATGTATGAAAATCAATCAAAGAGAGAAAACACACTGTTTTTACTATCCTCCTAAGAAATACGCTATGACTAGAGTACACATTGGAGACGTGAATTTCCAAACCATCTATTCCAATTACAGAATTCCCCTTTTCCAACGATGGAGCCAACCCACTCTGGAGAGGATTTCTATTTTTAACAAACTTGAAGAAATACGGCGCACTACATGACCATTAAAATAGATAAGCTTCTTTCAACTCTTGCTTCTGGAGTTTAAAACACTGCCAGAAACGGAGGTGCAGGATAGATTATTTTTGTTTACAAATTTAGAATCATTTCAGTTTCCCAACAGTGTGCTTTAGCAGTGATCTCTGCTGTCTGGATATAATTTTTATTTAAAGATGAAGAAAAGGGTCGCATTTTTTTACACCCACACATAACAGAATGTTAAAATAACTATTTCAGACTCAGGGTTGGCTTTGTCCTCCCCAAGACAACAGATGGCAACTACACCCACATTCCAAAGGGAGGTGTCACACTAGCACGCAGGACTTGTAAAGGAGGTTTCCAAACACTGGTGTTGCAACTCGCGACCAAAAGCCTCAAGATGAAAATAAATTAGAAAGGAATTTTAAAAGAAAGCTTTGATGGGTAGGAGTCACACACACCCTGCTCTTAGGGATCGGGTGGGCACTGCTTGCCCCTCCCCTCGAGCCTGGGAAAGGGACTTTGATGGGATGATCCAGAGAGCTGGCTGTGTGTGCCCAGGGGCACCTTCCAGTTGTCAGCGGGTAGGCATCGATACGCCTGAACAACCCAAGGAGCAAATCAAGGGGGTCCTCGGGTTACAACAGTCTTGACATACAACATTTCGAGTTTACAACGCTCACTCCCATAAGAACTTTAAAATATTGAGACTACGAGTGTTTCCGCTTACGCCATTAGCATCATACTCAAGGACTGCATGGGTGAACTATGTAGTTTGGTTGCGTGAGGCTGAAGCATACGCAGTACAGTGTACAGCACCGTACATTTATGTCCTTTTCCTGTTTCTGTGGCTTAGTTGCGTTTTTGTGTTCTAGATTATGATTTTACAACTGTGTTAGGATAGGTAAGTGACTTATGCTAGTGCTTTGACCTACATCAAAATTCAGGTCACGTCGCTGTCGTAGGAATGGAACTGTGTCATAACCCCCCTGTACTGCTTCTAAGCAGCTGCAGTGACAGCTGAGCTACGGGATATGCTGAGTGGGGAGGTCTGGGCCTCCTGAGTTTCAAAGAGCAGTGAAAGTGTGACCACTTTCCCTCAGCTGTATAGATAGGCAAGAGAGAGAGAGCTGGCAGGGGACTGCCTTCTATCATGACCAAAACCAGTCTCTTGAAGGGTAAGGCAACCTCAGGAGATGGAAGTTGGAGGTGAAGTGTAGACGCCCAGGAGCTGAAGATGGAGCTATGAGCTGCCAGTTGGAGGAGACAAATTCAAAAGCATCAATGACACATTGAATGAGAGACCTCCCAGTGATGGTGCAGATGCTCCAAAGAACCCACATAAAAGATCTAAGAAGGAAAGGGGCTAATTTTAAATGCCTGCAGTTCTTGAGAGCCCTGACATCAGATGACAACAGCATTATGTTAAACGACATTAATTTGCCATTTCTGTAGGACAAATGTTGGCAAGTTCATCTGACTTGTTCTTATACACAGAGTAAGAATTTTTACCCTCGCCTACCTTCCCTCCACCCGATCCAATCCCAGGAGAGTCCACCACAGCCCAGTGAGTCGGGAACAAGCAGCCAGACCACAGGAGATCCGAGCTGAGAGAAGAGAGCACTTAATTTGGTTGGCTGGACATCTTAGTTACTAAATGTAGACTGGCTTGTGTGTGAACATGTAACCAAAAATGACAAACTTTTATTACTGAAAAAGAACCAAAAGAATAGTGAAATTTGTACTATATTTCATTCAAGAACTAGAGAAGAATTGATCCCAAAGAACAGGACTAAATGGCAAAAGAATAATCTGGGGATTTTTAGTGTACCTGTAGAATATGTTCTGCCCCACAGTCACACAAAAAATAACTGGGCACACCAAACTGGGCAACCACTCATGTTCAGAAGGCTGGAGATATAGAGAGTATCCACATTTCTGACTAATAAAGACATTTTCCTGGATCCCACAATGGCAATGGAGAAGGCAGACAATCCAATGGTCACCTCCCAGGACCAAATTGGATTACAATTAAATATAAGAACAATCATCTTGAAAAACCAACTTTGGACTAAATGAAGAGGAGTCTATAACCAAGGATCACAAAAGAAGCCACACCAAGACTGGTAGGAAGGGCGGAGACATGGAAAGGGCTGCCCCGCTCCCAGAAGTGAGTGGCGGTGGAGGGTCCAGAGGGATTCTCACTGTGGGGAGGTTCATCCTGAGAGGGGAGGGTCCTAAGCCCGACCTGGCACCACAGCCTTGAGCCTCAAAGCCTAGAATAGGTACCCACATGGCATTTGGCTGTGAAAAGTGCCAAGATTTCTGTCTGCGAAAAAAAGACAGAGCTCTCGGAGACATAGGCTCCATCTTAAAGGGCCAGTGTAGAAAATATTGTTCACAGCCACTTACCCAAGTCTACAGAGGAGGAAAGGCTGAAAAAACTAAAGTTGCGTGAGGAAAGTGTGAAGTCCATGGTCCAGGGAGAAACACTGCAGGGGACAGCCACCAGGACCTCTGTGCTGAGTCATTCGCCAATACAGTACTGCAAACACCATCTTTCTTGGGCAGAGCAATTCCCTCCATGCAGCATCAGCCTGTGGGAAAGCAATTGCTGCACCCTCGGGAATGTCTCCTGCCCACCCTATGGAGACTGGGCAGATCTGAGAAGTGAGCCAGGAAGCAGGGGGTGTATCAGTGACTCAGTTTTCTTATGTTGAGACCTGAGCTTGCCCCCTGCACAGTTCTGAGTCCATGACTGGTACCTCATGGGAGACTCAGTAGAAACTGTCCAGACTGTGCGCAGATCACATCTCTGGGTCTCAGAGGCCACACCCACCAGACTCCTGATGGCCACAACCTACTGAGGTCTGTGAAAAAAGTCTGGACAGACTGACACCTGGGACCAAGGGGCAGGATCCATACCCACCACCCTTCCTAATCCCTGAACTTCCCTAGGCTCTAGACTCTACCACAGGTTTTATTTCAGTAGCAGAGCCCAACAAGTAGCCAGCACAAAGGCTATAGGAAGTGAGCCTTAGGAAACCTTGGCCTTTTCTTAACTTTCCCGTAGGTCCAGTGTGGGTAAAAGCCAGACTAGGTATGCAGCTTGGTATTTCCATGTGCACCTGGGCCCAGCAGAGGCAGCCACAAAGTCTGGATTGCTTATAGCTCCAAAAAGGTTACTGAGGGCCAGTCAATGGCAGTGTCCCCCATTGGTCTTATACCTGGTTCCCTCCAGGGAGACCCAGGTCCAGCACATCCACAGGCCAGCTGCAGAGAACACCAGTTCAGGACGTAACAACCCTTGCTGGCAGCGTGTCCTAAAGGAGGGCTCATCTGACACTGGGCCCAGCGAAGGCGAGCTGTGCTTTCTATGATGAGCACCAGCACAGCTGGTGTCATGTGCATTGGACAGGGTAGAGCTTCACAGTGGGCCAGCCCAGGCCCCAGATATCCTACCCCATTGGGCTAGGTTGCACAGGAGGAAGGGAGGGAGGCTCAGAGCAGGCACATTCAAAGTATGGGTCCCCACGAGCCTATTGGTGGGTCTGGTCAAGGGCTTAGCCACTTTCTGCAGGAGCACAGTCAGCCCCAAGAGAGGGTTCTATCAATCTTCCTCCCTGACACCAGGGGCTCACCAGGTCGAAGAACTTCTGCAGAGGGAACTGTCGGCCCCACCTAATCTGAGCCTGCTGCTCACCTCACTGGAGAGAAATAGATTGGAGTATCCAGCAGTGTCTGAAGGATTAGGCTCTGGAGTAGGGGCCACTTTCCCCAAACTGAGCTCCTGACCAAGAGAACCCTAAAGGAGGGGGCTCCACTAACGTATTCCCAACCTCACCTGCCTTAACCCAACAGTCTTTAGAGGGGTTGCAACCTATAAAGGGGTTGGTAGAGGAAGGCCAGTCTGAGTGCACACTACGGTCTTTCTACAGAAGATTCTGTGGGAAGATCATGCAGCTACAAGAAGAAGTGGAGCAGCTGAAACGTGGGGCCAAATCTTACGGAGCTTGGGGATTTTACACAGCTGCTGTCATCTCTAAGCAAGAGGAAGCTGATCCTTATACACAGGTTGATGCTTCTCATACTACCTAGGCACAGAATACACAAAAACAAACATTGAACAGAATAGTAGCACCAGACAGGTAGCCCAGGGAAGATTAAAAACAACAGCTGATGCCAACCCAAGAAGACCCAGAACCAACACAACCAGCAGTGGGTGGCAGACGAACTCAGCTAGCTATACAAGCAGCATACCCATAGGAGGAGTCCAGTAGGCACCAGAAACTACAGAGAATAAATATACCCAACAGCATCGACACTGCCCAGTGTCTAATAAATACACATGATCAAGGTTGACCCTTAGAGCCAGCCAGCCTGAAGGGATAACCTCACCAACAAAAGGGCCAACTGCTTTCAATACATACAACAGGAGGGCAAATACCACCCTCAAACATTCTTAAAGCAAGGAACTCAGGTAGCCTGGAAGTCAGTACCACTGAGCCCATCTTCTTTATAAAGACACCAAAACAAATTTCAAAGTCAGAGGAGAGCTACCTGATACACAGAGAAAATGGGCTTAAAAAGAAATACGACCAAATGAATCAACAAGAGAAATCACCAGAAAAAAAACTAAATGAAATGAAAATAATCAAACTACCAGACACAGAGATTAAAATAATGATTATAGGATGCTCAAGGATCTTAGAGCAACAATGGATGATCACAATGAGAACATAAAGAGATATCAAGCATCAAAAAGGACACTAAAATCATAAAAAAGAACCAGTCAGAAATGACAAATACAATATCGGAAATGAAGACTGCACTAGAGGAAATCAACAGCAGTCTGGATCCAGTAGAGGATCTAATCAGTGATTTAGAGGACAAGATAAACATAAGCACAGAAGCAGAGCAGCAAAAAGAAAAAGGCTCAAAAAGATTGAGGAAATTCTCAGAGAGCTCTGTGACAACATGAAGAGAAACAACATCCACATCATAGGCGTTTCTGAAAGAGAAGAGAATGAACAAGGGGTAGAGAACTTGTTTGAAGAAATCATAGCTGAAAACTTCCCTAAACTGATGAAGGGAAAAGTATCACAATTTCAAGAATCACAGAGAGTCCCATTAAAGATGAACTTAAGGAGGCCTAAGCCAAGACACATCATAATTTAAATACCAAAGTTAAGAGACAAAGAAAGAACACTAAAAGCTACAAGAAAAAAGCAGTTAATTCCTGCAGAAGAGCCTCCATAAAGATGACATCTGACTTCTCAACAGAAACACTCAGGCCAGAAAAGATTGGCAAGAAACATTCAAAGTGATGCAAAACAAGAACCTACACGAAGACTACTTTATCCAGCAAGGCTATCATTTAAAATTGAAGGAGAAATAAAAAGCTTCACAAACAAAAAAAGACTCAAGGAATTCATTACAACCAAACCAGTACTGCAAGAAATGTTAAGGGGCCTGCTATAAAAAGAGCAAAGAAAAAAAGAAATTGAGAGAAAGAAAATTGTAGATTTAAAGAATACAATGGCAGTAATTAAGTACATATCAATAATATACTTAAATGTAAAGGAATTAAATACTCCATTCAAAAGATATAAGGTAGCTGCATGGATAAGAAACCAGGAACCCGTATATATGCTGTTTACAAGAGACCCACTTCAAAACAAAAGATACACATAGACTGAACATGAAGGGATTGAAAAAAGCATTTCATGCAAATGGAAATTTTAAAAAGCTACGATAGCAATACTTATATCTGACAAAATAGCCTTTAAAACTAAAGGTAAGGGAGAAAAAAGGTCATTACATAATGATAAAGGGAGCAATACAAGAAGATATAGCCATTGTAAATATTTATGCACCTAATATAGGAGCATCAAATATATAAAGCAGATTTTGATGGACATAAAGAACAAAATCAACAGCAATACTATAATAGTAGAGGATTTTACTACCCCACCAACATCAATGAATAGATCCTCCAGACAGAAAATTAACAAAAAAATAGCAGCCTAAATGACACATTAGATCAACTGGATTTAATTGATACCTTCAGAACATATCACCCCAAAGCTTCAGAATACACATTCTTTTCAAGTGCTCATGGTACATTGTCTAGGATAGAACAAATGCTAGGACAAAAAACAGGTCTCAATATATTTAAGAAGACTGAAATAATATCAACCATTTTCTCTGATCACAATGGCATTAAACTAGAAATTAACTACAACAGAAAATCTGAAAAACATTCAAACACTTGGAGGCTAAATATCATATTATTAAGTAACAAATGGGTTAACAATAAGATCAAGGGAAAAAATCAAACATTTCTTTGAAACAAATGAAATGAACATAAAACAACCCAAAATCTATGGGACACAGCAAAAACAGTTCTGAGAGAGAAGTTCATAGCATTACAGGCATACTTTAAGAAGCAAGAAAAAGCTCAAATAAACACCCTAACCCAGCACCTAAAAGAACTAGAAAAAGAACAACAAATAAAGCTCAGATGAAACAGAGGAAGGAAATAATAAAGATCAGAGTGGAAATTAATGACATAGAGGCTAAAAAACAATATAAAAATCAATGAAACCAAGAGCTGGTTCTCTGAAAAGTTAAACAAGATTGGCAAACCTTTAACCACACTCATCAAGAAAAAAGAGAGAGGACTGAAAAAAATAAAATTAGAAATGAAAGTAGAGAAGTAACAATTGACACAGAATTACAAAGAATTGTAAAAAAAAAAAAATACTATGAAGATCTGTATACCAAAAAATTGGACAACCTAGATGAAATGAATAAATTCCTAGAAACATACAATCTTCCAAAACACAATCTGGAAGAATCAGAACACCTAAACAGACCAATTATAACAAATGAAGTTGAAAGTTATCAAAAAAAACTCCCAACAAACAAAAGTCGTGGACTGAATGGCTTCACAGGCAAATTTCGCCAAACATTCAAAGAAGAAGTAACACCCACCCTCGAGCTATTCCAATAAATTCAAGAGGAGGAAAGACTTCCAAGTTCATTTTATGAGGCAAGCATTATCCTCATTCTAAAACCAGGTAAAGACACTACAAAGAAAGAAAACTATAGGCCAATATCCCTGATGAATACAGATGCTAAAATTCTCAACAAAATATTAGCAAATCAGATCCAGCAATACATTAAAAAGAGCATACATCATGATCAAGTGGGATTGATTCTGGGGAGACGAGGCTGGTACAATACACACAAATCAATCAATATGATTCATCACATAAACAAAAGGAAGGATAAAAATCACATGATTATGTCAATAAATGCAGAAAAAGCATTTGATAAAATCCAGTACCCAGTTGTGATCAAAACTCTCAGCAAAGTGGGAATACAGGCAACATATCTCAACATAAAAAGGCTATATATGACAACTTGATAGCCAACGTCATACTCATGGGCAAAAATTAAAAGCAATCCCCTTAAGATCAGGAACAAGACAGGGGTACCCCCTTTCACCATGCTTATTCAACATAGTTCTGGAAGTTGTAGCCACAGCAATCAGACAAGAAGAAATAAAAGGCATCCAAATTGTAAAAGAAGAAGTAAAACTATCATTATTTGCTGATGATATGATATTGTATACAGAAAACCCTAAAGTCTCAGTCAAAAAACTATACCAGGTAAATGAATTTGGCAAGGTAGCAGGATATAAAATTAATATTCAGAAATCAGTGGCATTTTTACACACCAACAATTAACTGTCAGAAAGAGAAATTAAGGAAACAATCCCCTTCGCTCTTGCAACAATACCAAAAATAAATAAAGTACCTAGGAGTAAATTTAACCAAGGAGGTAAAAGACTTGTACTTGGAAAATTATAAGACATTGAAAAAAGAAATCAAGGAACATACAAACAAGTGGAAGCATATACCATGTTCATCTACCTATTCATATTCATGAATAGGAAGAATAAACATCATTAAAATGTCTATACTACCCAAAGCAATCTGTAGAGTAAATGCAATTCCTATTAAAATACCAATGGCATACTTCACAGACCTACAACAAATATTCCAAAATTTATGTGAAACAAAAATAGAACACAAAAAGCCTCAGCAATCTTGATAATGAAGAATAAATTGGGAAGTATCATGCTTCCTGATATCATTACAAGGCCACTGTAATCAAACTGCTTGGTACTGGCATAAGAACAGGCATATAGATCAATGGAACAGAACAGAGAACCCAGAAACAAGCCCACACCTTATGGTCAATTGATATTTGACAAAGGAGACAAGAGTATACAATGAAGTAAAGACAGCCTCTTTAACAAATGGTGTTGGGAAAATTGGACAGGAACAAGCAAAAAAAATGGAACTAGACCACCAACTTACACCATTCACAAAAACAAACTCAAAATGGATAAAAGATTTAAATTAAATCACGAAACCATAAAAATCTTGGAGGAAAACATAGGCAGTAAACTCTCTGATATCTCTCACAGCAATATTTTTGCAAATATATCTCCACAGGCAAGTGAAATAAAGAAGAAAATAAACAAATGGTATTATATCAAACTAAAAGCCTTTTGCACAACAAAAGACACCATTAACAAAATAAAAAGATAACCCTCACAATGGGATAACATATTTGCAATGTGTCTGATAAGGGGTTGACAACCAAAATTTATAAAGAACTTCTAAAACTCAACACCAGGAAGGTAAACAATCCAATTAAAAAATGGGCAAAGGAACTGAACAGACACTTCTCCAAAGAGGACATACAGATGGCCAATAGGCATATGAAAAAATGCTCAACGTCACTAATCATCAGAGAAACACAAATTAACGCCATGATGAAATACCATCTCACATCTGTTAGAATGGCTCTCATTAACAAATCAACGTACAATAAGTGCTGGCGAGGGTGTGGAGAAAAGGGAACCCTCCTGCACTGCTGGTGGGAATGCAAACTTGTGCAGCCACTGTGGAAAACAGTATGGAGATTCCTCAAAAAATTAAAAATGGAACTGCCTTTTGACCCACCTATCCCACTTTGAGAAATATATCCTAAGAATTCCAAAACACTGATTCAAAAGAAGATATGCACCCCCATGTTTATTGCAGCATTGTTTACAATAGCCAAGATCTGGACACAGCCCAAGTGTCAGTGGATGAGTGGATTAAGAAGCAGTGGTACATATACACAATGGAATACTATGAAGCTGTGAAAATGGAAATCTTACCTTTTGCGATGGCATGGATGGACCTGGAGACTATTATGCTAAGTGAAATAAGCCAGGCAGAGAAAGACAACTATCATATGATCCCACTTACATGCGGAATCTAATAAACATGGCAAACTGAGGAACAGAATAGAGACAGAGGCAGGGTTACAGGGAGAAGAACAGCTGTCAGAGGGAAGACGGTAGAGGAGATGGGATCAGAGAAGGTGAAGAGATTAGTGAAACTATATATACATAACACAGAGATACAGATAACAGGACAGCAAATCCCAGAGGGAAGTGGGGGAGGGGCCAAAGGCAGTGTAATAGGGGGCAATTGTTGGGAGGTGAGGTTGACACTTGAATCAATGTTAACACAATAAATTAAAATTTTTAATTAAAAAAATTATTTTTAAAAAAAGACATTTTTCCACTAACACAGTTAGGGCTTAGAGATCTAGACAGATTCCAAAAAAGTTTATGTAATCTTATCATATGAATGAAATTATATGGAATTTTTGCTACTGTCCCCACCAGATACTATATTAATTCTCTGCTTCTTAGCAACAAAAGTTTTAAATGATGTATGCATGCTCTTTCTTGCCCCAGTAATCTGGATTCTGTCTCCACCATTTCACTTGCACAGAAGGGTGCTCAGTACATGATGGCCACCTGCCTCTGCTAATTGCCATCTCCCCCTCAGGCTTCATTCTCCTGGAGGCCCCCAAAGTATCGGAAGCACCCGACATTTGGCCATCTCCTCTGAATCCCTTCCCCTCTGCTCTGTGCCCCCACCCTCTTCATTCTCTTTCCAAGCCTGGCTGTCTTTTCTCCATTGCTTTGGGTGGCTCTTCTTCTTAGCTCTAGATGTAGTGACAGTCAGTGCAAACCAGGGGTCTCAAACTTGGGCCCGCGGGCCGCATGCGGCTCGCCCACCAATTTTGTGCGGCCGCAGACTGGCCCGCAGACTAATCCACAAAGTTTGATTAGTCTGCGGGCCGCACAAAATTGGTGGGCGGGCCACATGCAGCCCGTGGGCCGCGAGTTTGAGACCCCTGGTCCAAACCTTACCTGCTCAGGCCTCTACCCCAAATTGAGCTCCCAGCTCTGACTTACTTAGAATTTATAATGGGTGCTTCTCCCAAAGACTACACTGGAAATCCAGCGTCACCTCTGGCGAAAGACACACTGAAGCACATTAAAAATTTTACAAGAGTAGCCCTGGCTGGTTGGCTCAGCAGTAGAGCGTCGGCCTAGCGTGCGGAGGACCCGGGTTCGATTCCCGGCCAGGGCACACAGGAGAAGCGCCCATTTGCTTCTCCACCCCTCTGCCGCGCCTTCCTCTCTGTCTCTCTCTTCCCCTCCCGCAGCCAAGGCTCCATTGGAGCAAAGATGGCCCGGGCGCTGGGGATGGCTCTGTGGCCTCTGCCCCAGGCGCTGGAGTGGCTCTGGTCGCAACATGGCGATGCCCAGGATGGGCAGAGCATCGCCCCCTGGTGGGCAGAGCTTCACCCCTGGTGGGCGTGCCAGGTGAATCCTGGTCGGGCGCATGCGGGAGTCTGTCTGACTGTCTCTCCCCGTTTCCAGCTTCAGAAAAATGCAAAAAAAAAAAAAAAAAAAAATTTTACAAGTTTACTTGAGCAAAAATCAGTTGGAATCAGGCAGTGCCAAACCAGAAATGGTTAGGAGTGTTCAGGGAGAGACTTTTCCAGAAAAAATATGGAAGAAAAGTAAGGAAATTGTTGGTTGGCTACAGCCTAAAGCCTAGTTAGCTGTTTGCGGTGGGTTGTTCTTTGCCTTTTGATATCGTTACCTTGAGGTTTTCCTGTGCTCAGGTTCTGGTTTACTTACTTAGGTCACCACAGCATCAGAGTCACCTCAGTCTAATGGCCTCCTTGTTATTTAATTTAACACCTTTTACTCTTCTTTCTCCTTTGCTCCAATCAGAACCCTAAACCTAATGAGTCTTCCTTTAAAACGTCACTTGAGCCTGACCTGTGGTGGCGCAGTGGATAAAGCTTCGACCTGGAACTCTGAGGTCGCTGGTTCAAAACCCTGGGCTTGCCTGGTCAAGGCACATATGGGAGTTGATGCTTTCTGCTCCTCTCTTCTCTCTCTCTCTCTCTCTCTCTCTCTCTCTCTCTCTTTCTCTCTCTCTCCTCTCTAAAATGAATAAATAAAGTTAAAAAAAATCATCTTTAAAAAAAATAAAAATAAAACGTCACTTGAACTCATCCATTCCCCTCAATCAGCCTGCTATTCCCCTCAGGCTGGACTATTACAACCCAACACCACAGGTAGTCATGCATTTATTAAGCAATGATACTAACCTCCTGGTGGTCTCCCTGTTGTCACACTGTTGCCTGAAGCTTACTACAAAAATCAACAAGACAACAAATAGTGATGATTTCTTTGTTTGGGAGTTCATCATAAGTGTGTTAGTCTTCCTACTGAACAATGTTCGAGTGGATTTACACTGAGCATGCATTCCATGTATTCCAATCAGAGGAAAATGATAAAAGTCTAATTTTTATATCTTTTATCATTCAAGAGGCTCATTCATGCACATTTTTGCTTTCTTTGCCCTCAGAAGTCTTATATGGAATTTATAACATTGAGATTCAAAGCGCAATAAAAGCTTTTAGAGCCCCTACTATCTATAAAATGAAACTTAAAACTTTAGTCGGAGGCCCTGACCAGATGGCACAGTGAGTAGAGCATTGGCTCAGGGTTTGATCCCTAGTCAGGGCACACAGGAAAAGTGACCATCTGCTTCTCTTCTCCTCCCTCTCCTCCTCCTCTCCCTCTTCTCCTCCCACAGCCAGTGGCTCGATGGTTTGAGTGTCGGCCCTGGACAGGGGTTGCAGGGCTGATCCCTGTCGGCGCATGTGGGAGTCTTACTATCTCCCCTTCTCTCACTTAGAAAAAAAAAAAGCCATTAGCCTGAAATCCAATACCCTCCAGAGCTTGACTCACAAACTCCCGCCAACTCTCTCTTCGACTGCTACTCTCTACAAGGCCTCCACTTCAATGCCCAGAGACGAGGGCCTGCTCCCAACGCTACGGCTCTGTCCCTGAGTCCTAAGCCTCATTTCACCTCCAGGTCCCCATTCAAATGCAATAGTATCCTCTATGTCCATTTAGTCAAACATGGAATTTTAAAGCGTGAAGAGGGTTACAAGTTCTCTTATCCAAACCCCTTTTTTTTCCAGCTAGGGAAACTGAGATCCAGGGCTGAAATGATTTGTCCACAGTCCCTTGACTAAAGCACAAGATACTGGGTCTTGTTACTACCAGTCTAACATTCTTTGCATCTATTACATGAAGCCTCATTGTGAGCTCCTTAGAAGTAGGATCTGCGACCTATTATCTTTAGCTGTTTACTGACTAGTGCTTCTTTCTACCTAACATACACAATAGTTCCATATTTTTAGCGTAATTCAGGTCCCTACTGTTTTCATGCTTAACCCTACTCATCATATAATAACCTCTTATGTTTTTACCATAAGCAAAAAATGGTCCTGGTCAGTTGGCTCAGCAGTAGAATGCTGATCCGGTGTGTGGAAGTCCAAGGTTCAATTTCCGGTCAGAACACACAGGAGAGGCGCTCATCTGCTTCTCTGCCCTTCCCCTCTTCCTTCTCTCTCTCTCTCTCTTCCCCTCCCACAGCCATGGAAGGAATGGTTCAAGCAAGATGGCCCTGGGTGCTAAGGATGGCTCCATGGCCTCACCTCAGGTGCTAAAATAGCTCGGTTGCTAAGCAATGAAGCAATGCCCCAGATGGGCAGAGCATCAATGGGTAGGGGGCTTGCCAGGTGGATCCTGGTGGGGTACATGCGGGAGTCTGTCTCTCTGCATCCCTGCTTCTCATTTAATTAAAAAAAGATAAGCAAATACTTTAAAATTAATGAGAAATCACAACAGAAATAGTAACCAGTAAAAGTGTCAGTAGATATATATTGACCAACTTAGAGAAAGGACAAATGTGAAAAATGATTGAAAAAGTTTATTAATATTTACATTGTCCTTTCCTTTCCTGTTCAGAATCTAAACATCTGTCGCTTAAACTGCAGTTGCAACATAAATCTCTAGGAGTATCAACCCAAACTGAACATCAGGACCAACTGTGGCAGGCTCAATAAATAGAGACGCCCGGTTCCCACTTTAGAGTGACTAAATCAGAATTAACAGGGCTGCAACCCAAATATAACAAAAAAATTCATTCATCCACTCCGTCAACAGAGAATTATTGTACCTAAATGCCAGTTGTGCTAGCAGATGGGGATATACTTTCCTATCATGGGGCTTTTGATGAAGTAGAAAGAAAGATATTCATCAAATAACCTCACACAAACATATAAATACAAAAAATAATAATAATGAAATAAATTAAATTCACAGGGAATTATGAAATCAGAAGATGAAGCTGGAAAAATAGAGTCAGATCAGGCAGGGCCTTATGTAGGCCCTAGTAAAACATCTAAAATTTTTCCAGAGGCTAGTGTCCTCCCCTCCCCCTACTAATAAATAAGGTAGTCATATTTCTAAAAACTACACTGATGTGGCCCTGGATGGTTGGCTCAGTGGTAGCGCATTGGTGAGTGGAAGTCCCAGGTTTGATTCCTGGCCAAGGCACACAGAAGAAGCACCCATCTGCTTCTCCACCCCTCCCCCTCTCATTTCTCTCTGTATATCAAATATATCTATCTATCTCTTCTCCTCTCCTCCTGCAGCCATGGCTCAGATGGAGCGAGTTGGCCCCAGGTGCTGAGAATGGCTCCATGGCATCCGCCTCAGGCGCAAGAATGGCTTCAGTTGCAATGGAGCAATGGCCCAGGTGGGCAGAGCACTGCCCCCTAGTGGGCTTGCCAGATGGATCACAGTAGGAGCACATGCAGGAGTCCGTCTCTGCCTCCCCTCCTCTCACTAAAATTAAAATTAAATACACTGATGTCATTTTAGAAAGATGAAACAAATTCTGAATAATGATGGTGGTGCTTGCACAACAATCTGAATATACTTGGTGCTACTGAACGAAACACTTAAAAAAGGTTAAAGCAGCAAATTATATGTTATGTGTATCTTGCCATGATTTAAAAAAAAAAGGAAAAAAACTACACTGATCAGTGCATACTGTGGTAGAGGTATTTTATAACGGCCCATGGAAGAAAGAAGAATCAAGTGCTGACCTCTAAAACCAATTCCTCCCTCCCTTTCTCACTGCACAAGGAAGAACTTGAGGTATTCCCCAAAAATAGCAGTCCCTTAAGCAAAGGCTAACAAAAGTATTTTGGAAGCCACATCCACATTCCAGAGAGGATGCCACTGTTTTCTGACCTGCCACGATTTGCTCCATGCTTTCTACTAGGCTGTCATCACGAGCCAGGGGAGCTGACCAGATGCTCCTTGTAAAGTGCTTCAAGGACGGACACTGTCAAAACAATGCTGTGCCCTTCTGCAAAAGACAAGGGGCTCCAGACAAACCAGACAGCAGAAGCAAACGGACCCAGGCAACGGCTAGGCAGCAAGGCCAGAAAAATAAGGAGACTTCTGAAAGGCTTTAAAAAAGGCTTGACTGCTGGCAACCCTTACCTGACCTTTCCACAACTAACTCAAGTAGATGTAACTGTTATAAACAAAGGAACAACTCAGATGAGACCGCTTCTGAATTACATAATAATGTGACATCCACCGTGTTTTACACAGGGTTTCAAAAGAGAGACTTCGAAACTAGGAGCTAGGGAGTTTTCTACCTTCTATTTCCTGTCCCCCGCCCTCAGCAAGGCTCCAGTGTGAGATGATGCAGTCAGTTACGGCTAGAAGAGACCACCAGATTATCTACAGAGTTCAGTGACCTCCAAGCTAGACATGTATCCAAATGCCCAGAGAAGTTGTTGTGAAAATACAGATTATTCCCCTGAACACTGATTCTGTAAGTCTAGCAGGGGTCCCCAAACTTTTTACACAGGGAGCCAGTTCACTGTCCCTTAGACCATTGGAGGGCCGCCACATACAGTGCTCCTCTCACTGACCACCAATGAAAGAGGTGCCCCTTTCAGAAGTGTGGCGAGGGGCCAGATAAATGGCCTCAGGGGGCCGCATGCGGCTCACAGGCCGTAGTTTGGGGATGCCTATAGGGTGTCGGGGCTTTATTGAGCTACTCATCTGGAGAAGCAAAGTAACTTAGAGTCTCACCACTTGGGAGTTGAAGGAATAAATCAGGACCCTGCCCCCAGTTCTGTACTGGTTCCAGCACCCAGCACTGCCTCTCAGCGGTGCAGACAGAAACAAAGATGCCTGGCTGTGGGCACAAATCCAGAATGGGGTCCAGAAAACCAGAATCTACAAGAATGCTTATTTAAAATGTAAATTCCTGGGTCTCAGGCCAGCAACACTGACTTGTGATCTGTGCGAGGGGCCTGGACTACTGTCCTGAACAAGCTTCCTAGTCAGCTGACCCTCAGGCTCACTGCTGTGTCAGAACTACTGGTGAGCTCTGGCAGTACACTCAGCTACCTGAGCACTCTAAAAGGGAAGACAGGTTTGCATCTGCCTGTGCAAGATGGGTGGGGGAAAGGGGGCACAGGGCTGCCGTCATCAAGTAAGCAGGGGCTGGGGGGCAGGAGAAATGGGCAGTTAGTGTCGAATGGGTACGGAGTGTCAGTTTTGCAAGATGAAAGAGTAGATGGATGGGGGTGATGGCTGCACAACGATGCAAATGTATTTAATACCACTGAACTGTACACTTAAAATAATTAGGAGAATAAATTTTATGTGTATTTTGCCATAATAAAAAAAAATTGGGCCCTGGCCGGTTGGCTCAGTGGTAGAGCAATCAACCCGGCATGTGGAAGCCCCAGGTTCAATTCCCATTTAGGGCACACAGGAGAAGTGCCCATCTGCTTCTCCACCTCTCCTCCTCCCCCTTCTCTCTCTCCCTCTCCTCCCTCTTCCCCTCCTAGAGCCATAGCTCTATTGGAGTGAGCTGGCCCCAGGCGCTGAGGCTGGCTCCTTGGCCTCCACCTCGGGCACTAAAATGGCTCTGGTTGCAATGGAGCAAGGGCCACAGATGAGCAGAACATCAGCCCCTAGTGGGCTTGCCAGGTGGATCCAGGTCTGGGTACATGCAGGAGTCTGTCTCTGTCTCCTCTCCTCTCACTGAATAAAAAAACTTTTTTGGAAAAAAATATTTACAACTATTTGGGTGAGCCAAAGATACCAGTCAAGAAATAGATGCCTAGAACTAAGGACCCTAGAGAAGTACTGCAAAAAAAAATGAAAATAAAAGCAGTGTCTAACTTTTAAAACAAGTTATCTTCCGAAAGTGTATCTGTAAGATCATTATCAAATCAGAGAGCCTTTCCCCGTTGTCCTCTAACTACCTGAAGTATAACGACTTGTAAAACACATCTATGAAGAGGTGTTACAGGTAAAATAAACCTCTTCCCTGGGGAGTGGGGGGTGCGTGGTGGTCCAGGAAGTTAAGGAGCAAACGGTGGAAAGAGCTGGGAGAGACAGAAGAAAAAGTGCAACCCCAAAGCAGCAAAGAACTATTCACATTCAATGCGGGTATGCAAATTAAGTATATACATAACTAGCACCCAAAATAAGTCAGTATTCTCACTCAATTTTGCTAATTTTAAGAGGGCTTAAAAATCACAATCAAAAGTTGCTGCCTGGCCTGTGATGGCACAGTGGATAAAGTCTCAACCTGGAATGGTGAGGTCGCTGGTTTGAAACCCTGGGATTGCCCAATCAAGGCACATATGACAAGCAACAAGCAAGCAATGAAACACTAAAGTGAAGCAACTATACTTCTCGTTCTCCCCACCCTATCTTTCCTCTCTCTGTAAAATCAATAAATAAAATCTTTAAAAAAAAAAGAGTTGCTTTGCAATTTAATTAAACTAGCATTGTAAAAAAATGTCTATGAAAACAGAGAACTTTCTATGCCCACCATCAGAGACTACAATAAAGAAGATACAAAAAATAAGGATAAAATCCTAGAAATTTTACTAGATTAAAATAATCACTTATCATTAAAAATCCTGAAGGTGAGAAGGAATACTTGAAGGACAAAAGCAATTTAAGTAATCCAGAAAAGTTAGCAGCAAAATAAATGATTTATTCAAATTTACGGTGTATAGGTACACGTTACATTACAGAAATGTCCGAGTCCAGTTGTGTGCTTTACCTAAAGGATACCTTTCCTGATATGGTGGAAGGGTGGTTTAAAAATGCCACTCTGGCCTTGGCCAAATAGCTCAGTTGGTAGAACGTCATCTTGATTCACCAAATTTGTGGGTTCAAATCCTTGGTCAGCACGTACAAGAATCAACCAATGATGCATAAATAAGTGGAACAACAAATCAATGTTGTTCTCTGTCTCTCCCCTTCCTCTCTCTAAAATCAATAAAAACAATTTTTAAATGCCACTGTGATTTAGCTGCATAGTTATTACAAATCAAAGCTCTGTAGGTCTTGTATTTTTTAATACATTGGTTTTCAGTGGTAATACTAGGTTCACTACATATTTTCTCTAGAAACAAAATGGGATTGAAAACCCTCTCCTGAAAATAAATATTTTCCCCTCCCTGAGATGAATACTGAGAATGGTCACTGCCTTAGGAAAACAAAAATAGAGGCTATACTGATGGACTGTTTAAATACTAAATATATATATTTCCACCACAGTCACTATTAACTGCTGGAAGAAAAGAAGTTCAATAATAAGCAATTTACAGTGCATGATTGCTGTGCAGGAGCCAAGGAAGGATAGAAACCAGAGACCAGAGCTGAATTGGGGTTGCTTCTTATATCATTTCTTTGGTTATGCTGACCCCTGGTGGCCCTTAAAGGACTTCTTTTTTTTTTCTTTTTCTTTTTTTTTTGTAATAAAAGGGCTTATTTTTCCTTAGTGTGCACGCTAACATTACAATATCTGGAGGGGGCAAAGAGAATCTTTTCAGAATATATATATAAATATAAATATAAATCACATTATACATTTTAAATATCCTAAAGTATTTTGTTAATTATATCTCAATAGAACTGGTGGAGACATTCTATCACCCATAATAAGTACTTGATCAACCTGTTTGTCTTCAAAAGGATGGGATGCTTTATAGATGCACATTTTTTCAAAAAATTTTGGGTCTAAAAACTGGGTGCGTCTTATACAGTGGTTGTAGAATTTTTTACTTGCATTTTTTACTTTTTCGTGCTTATTTTTGTGCTTATTGTTGAAGACAGTGATTTGTCATCAGACAGATGAGGACAAGCTAATGGATGGGAGTTTTGACAGTGATGAGGAGTTGTATGAATTTTATGATGAATAAAACTTGAGTTCAATAACTTTAAGTAATACATTTTTTTTTTCAAATTTTGGGCCCCAAAATAAAGGTGCATCTTACACATGGGAGTGTCTTATACATTGGGGAAATACAGTACTACTCCATGGCTTCAATACATTCATTTAATATTGAATTTTATGTGCAAAGCACTAAGTTCCAGAAATACAGGATGGACAAGCTCCAGAAGACGATAATAAAGTACCACCAACCAACAGTGAAATGCGTGAACCAGGAGAAGCACAGCGTGCCACAGGAATGTCTAGACGGGCTAATCCGTTTTAGATAATGACTGGAGGGCAATGTCAAGTGGCTTGAACAACAGTAGAAAAACAGCGTCCCAGGGAACAGCACAGGAAGGCTCTGGGATAAGACAGACCGGTGAGTTTAGGAAACCTGAGGGGCCTGACCTGGGGTGGCGCAGCGGATAAAGTGGTGACCTGGTTGCCAGTTCAAAACCCCGGGCTTGCCCGGTCAAGGCACATACAAGAAGCAACTGCTACGAGTTGATACTTCCTTCTCCTTCTTTCTCTCTCTCTCTCAAATCAATAAATAAAATCTTTAAAAGAAAAAAAAGAAACATAAGGGATGTATGTCTAAAGCAGGGGTAGTCAACCTTTTTATACCAACCGCCCACTTTTGTATCTCTGTTAGTAGTAAAATTTTCTAACTGCCCACCGGTTCCACAGTAATGGTGATTTATAAAGTAGGGAAGTAACTACTTTATAAAATTTATAAAGCAGAGTTACAGCAAGTTAAAGCATATAATAATAATTATAAATACTTACCAAGTACTTTATGTCGGATTTTCGCTAAGTTTGGCAGAATAAATCTTTATAAAACAACTTACTATAGTTAAATCTATCTTTTTATTTATACTTTGGTTGCTCCGCTACCGCCCACCATGAAAGCTGGAATGCCCACTAGTGGACGGTAAGGACCAGGTTGACTACCACTGGTCTAAAGCATGGAGTTCAAGGACAAGGGTAGCATTTAACTGAAGATGAAGGCTAAAGTGGTGGGCAAGGGCCACATCTTGCAAATGTTTTTAATTTTTTTGGTACCTAAATTTCCTTATCCTTTTTTTTTTCCCTACCAAAGCCATATGATAGGTCAAGTCCACAAATAACTACATGAAAAGTCCTATAAATCTTCCCACCTACAAGCTCACATCTTCCACAAGTCTTTCTCCATTATTTTATCCTCCTCTCTCCTCCAGTACTTATTCTATTCACCACTCATTGAGCAAATTAATCGTCAGAGGCCACAACCCACCTGAGACTGCTCTGCCTGGTCATTATGCAAGGCGGTTTCTGAATGAACCAATAATGGACATCAGCCTTAGGGGACGCTCATCCTGCCATAAAGAAGCTTGCTTATCGGCCCTCTAAGGACAATAGTTATTTAGTTGGGCCAGTCCAGATTTGGACCAGAGAACACCTTAAAGGTTGGCAGATGTGTAAGAAGAAAATGAAGCAGACCACAGGAGACAGAGGGAGTAGCTGGTCCCAAAAACATCAACTCATCCTTACAATAAACACTCTTCATCCCAAGGTGGTCCCAGTGAGACTCCATCCTTGGAGGCGCCTGATGGACCTGGCTGACTCAGCACCTTGCCATTCTACTGCCTTCTGTTTTTCTGTCACTGTTCTGTCATTTAACATTTATCATACCATTCATCTCACCACAGCAATGTACAGTTCCTTATATTCATCACAGCATTATAAGCCCTCAGCGTAACTAGATGGAAGATGAAGCGATACATAGATGGGTGGGTGGATAGATGGATGGATGGATGGATGAACAAACAACTAATTCCTGAAGAATTTATTGTAAAATCAAAAAGTTGGAACTGAGAATAAAACCTAACTCCTTAAAACTCACAATATGCTTCCTAACCCTCAAACCCCGTCATTCTCCATATGCTCTTAACATCTCCCAAACCCCAGCCACGTGAGGCTCTGCCTCTACGCAAATCCTTCCCTCTCCTGAGTGCGATGAATGTCCACTCTTTCCTCCTTCTCTAGAAACTCAGTTGTCTGCTTCCCCCAGTGTCCATCGCCCCTGCTCCAGGCTTCCATGACTCCTGTACATGCCTCTACGCTTTCTCATCTCCTGCTTCCCCTTCTGGGGCACCTCTGCGTGCTCGTCAGCTTTGTTCAGATGTTCACAAACAACTGCCGACGAAGGTGGACTAGTTCTGCTTTTAGGATGTGGCTCCAGAAAATGTTAACCAAAGGAAAAAAATTTTTAATATTTTATTTATTAAGTACTTGGTACTTTTATCTTATCACACGTCTAATGTTGATGAGCGATTACTCCTAATACAGTGGTTCTCAATGGGGGGGGGGGGGAGGTATTTTCCCCAGGAGACTTTTGGCAAAGTTTGGAGACATTTTGGTTGTCACACCGTGGAGGGAGGAGAGAGCCACCACTGGCATCCAGTAGGCAAAGACCACAGACTCTGCTAAATGTCCTCTAATGCGCAGGACAGCACCCTCAGCAAAGATCTTTTGTCCAAAATGTCAATACTGGGAAGCCCTGTTCTAATAGGATTATTTTTTAAAGCTCTTATTCACAAATTTATTTTAATAAATTCCAAAGGAAAAAAAGTGAGAAAATATTCAATGAATCTTCAAATATCATGCCATGATGCACAGGAAAAATCCTGAGGCAAAGACAAAGACGGTGTTTAATGCCCCTGCCCTGTTAGATCTCAGGGGTGCAGAAGTTAGCAGCAAATAAGGGAAGCAGGTGGGAGAATTGGGGAGAATGAAGAATTGGGGAGCAGAAGATTGATGAAGCTGTTTAAAGTCACTGTGCTTTTTTAAGACAAAGATAAAAGTAGGAGTCATTACTCTGAGACATAAAATTTGCCAAATAATAGCTATGTATTCGTTACCTAGTTTTAAAATACTCAACGTATGCAATAAAGAAGTGAAATAAACATCACTTAATCAGTTTTATACTAAAATGTGAAATGTTTTAACCTTAAAACAGTGCATTATAGAAAAAGACAACAATGGGCCCTGGCCAGTTGGCTCAGCGGTAGAGCGTCAGCCTGACGTGCGGGGGACCCGGGTTCGATTCCCGGCCAGGGCACATAGGAGAAGTGCCCATTTGCATCTCCACCCCCCTCCCTCCTTCCTCTCTGTCTCTCTCTTCCCCTCCCGCAGCCAAGGCTCCATTGGAGCAAAGATGGCCCGGGCACTGGGGATGGCTCCTTGGCCTCTGCCCCAGGCGCTAGAGTGGCTCTGGTCGCGGCAGAGCGACGCCCCGGAGGGGCAGAGCATCGCCCCCTGGTGGGCAGAGCATTGCCCCTGGTGGGCGTGCCAGGTGGATCCCAGTCGGGCGTATGCGGGAGTCTGTCTGACTGTCTCTCCCCGTTTCCAGCTTCAGAAAAATACAAAAAAAAAAAAAAAAGAAAAAGACAACAATGATTAAAACTCTAAAGTATGTTATAAGGTAGGCTAACCCATTGAAAAAACAGTAAATCAATAATAAATCATTTAAATTGTCTAGATATTTATATTAATGTTTTTCTGTTCACTGAATAAATGACTGGATATATTTCCCCACCTGACCTATTTAAATCATGTTAACATTCTCCCTTTTAAAAATATAACTATATTTATATATATATATATACTCACGTTCACTTGAACTTCAATGGACCAGTCACCAAGGATTGGATGGGAAGATAACTGAAAAGTTTTGGAAACGACTCCAAGATCACTTTGTTCTGACAACCACTGTTGAATCAAATTTGACCTGGGGTCCTGCAATGAAAACCATACACGTTAACATATAAAAACTGCCTTTATACATATATATATTCTATCTAGTTATGAATGATCCTATCAGTACTCCCACGCACATCCAAAATATGGCACAGAGATAGTTTTTGGAAAAAATGTCAGCTCTATAATATTAAAGAAGACAAATCAAGATTTCTTCTTTGCTCATATTCTCCTAAGAATATCTTAATCCTGCTCTTTTAATTCCTGGCACCAGGTTTCCCTCTACATGAAACACTACAACATGCACGTCACCAAACTTGTTGTTGTTGTGGTTGTGGTTGTTAAAAGAAAACTCCACTACACAGATAACAGGCTCCATGTATTAAAGGCCCACTATGTGCCAGGCACTCTGCCTTAGCATTACAACTCATACACCACTCAGTCATTAAAATTCTCCCTCAGGCGAGAATTATCCTACAGTATACTTGAGAAAACTGATGCGAGCGGTTAGGTAAGCACTCAACTGTAAGCAGTTGGCGTGCTCCACTATTACAGCACCAACACGTGGTGGAATTCAGGAGTCAAACCCATGTATCTTTTAATTCAACAAGTTTATCACAGAGATGTTTAACTAAGGGGATGCATGAAAAACACTGTGCCTTTCTATACTCTCCCAGATAACAACCCCTCCAAGCACTATTCATCCTAGCCAACCCAGCAATCGTCCCAGATTCCTCTCACGTTCCCAACCCTGTCTCTTTACTGTCTCCCTATCTTGTCTGTTTTCCATCCTCCCACGCAGCCACCAGGTCCAGCTCCCAACTACTGCAAATAACCTCCATCCTCTAGCCTTGCCCTCCCATACGTCTCCCCCAGTGCGGACAGTGTTATCCTGAGACACAAGTCTGGCACTGGGGCAAAGTGGGTAAAGTGGTGGGTACGGTTCCTGGTATATAACAAGCGGTGAACAAACATGGGCTATGATCACTCTACCAGACCACTAAGTTACTCTAGTTTTATTCACCTACAGAATGAGGTCCATACTCCTTTGCAGAGTTTACAAGACTTAGTAATCTGACATTTCTAGGCTCATCTTCCTCCCAACAGGCAGGTTTGTCTGCATTTTAGCCCCAAAGCCCATGCATGTGGGCCTCTACAACTGCAGCGTGGAATAGCCTCCCTTCCTTGTCCAACTGGAGAAATAATCTTGTGTCTTGCCTTCTACATATGCCTCCAACAGATAGAAATGACCACCTCCTGGACAAAGATTTTATACCTCTAGAATACATATGACAGTTTAAAGTATTCACTAGTTATATCAAGGGGATTTTTTTGTTGTTGTTTATTTGTTCCCAAATAAACTCCTAAGACTGTGAACTCTTAAGAGCAGGGACCAAATATTTTGCCCTATTCCTATACTCTGTCCTTTGCCTAGAGGTACTGGGTTGGCCCAGTTATTAAAAGCAGGAAGAAATCTCTCACTCCACATGGGAGAGAATGTGTAAGTCGGGAGCAACCACAATGCTAAGAACTGAGCAGCCAGAAACTAACTGTTAAAACCAAAGACCAAAAGCAAGTAAGAATAAGCAGGTCAGCAGCCCTGGCAAACCCCTGGCACAGGCACTGACCCAGCAGCCGGCCCCACGGTGCCTGCCACAGCAGGAGGTGAGGGAGGCCTGGGAGTTCAGGAGAGTCATGCCCTATGAACGAAGGGAGTCCGCAGGGTTGGGAGTGAGTGACATAATCCCTCTTGTTTCCCAAGCCCGTCTTGGACCTAGGCCTCGCTGTCACCAACAGGAAGACACAGAGAACACAGACACACTGGAAGTCTTTACAGACACACCAGGATTTGAACAGGCCGTGCATGGTAGCATTACAGCAGACCATCATTTGCAAGCGGTCGTCTCCTACTGGGATGCACACAGCACAGCCATGTAAAATATGAGCAGTGCCCCTGTCACAGCCAGAACACCTGTGTGATGGAACACTACAAAAGCAGACCCCCTTGCCTTCTGTGTAACCTCTGGATGGCTCTGGACCTCCGTCTGCTGCCTCATCACACCACAGTGCCAGCTGCCTGGCCAGGCTATCCTGAGCAGTGAACTCCCTGGCTGAAAAACATGCCTACAAAGAGTATGTCTGTCGTTCCTGGGAGTCCTGGATTAGCACACAGTGTCTGTCCGGCACATACATTTAGACTACAATCACTTAAATAGGTGGCGCCCTCATCTGGCCAAGGATGAGGTTCTGGTTTAACCACTGTAGCTCCAGGCCAGACAGTCAGGGCACAATAAGGTTATATCCCCATGCCAACACCTGTTCCCACATAAGGTCATTCACCTGTACCAGGGGTAACAAATTCCTCAAGAAGGGCAAGGTAGAAGCCAGCTGTGCCAGCTGCCATCACAGTATTGGATGCACTTAATTCCATAGTATTGAGCCAGATTGTCTGGAAGAAGTCAAAATTAGGGCAGAATTGGACATGTTTTTTTCCCACTGCTTAAAGGCCTATGAAGCCCCTTTCTTTCCAGAAAAAAAATCAGTTACTAGGACAGGAAGAATGAATAAGACCCAATGAGAGGGAAGGGGAGGGAAGGGGGGGAAGGGGGAAGGGGGAAGGGGAAGGGGAAGGGGAAAGGAAGAAAGAAGGGAAGGGAAGGGAAGGGAAGGGAAGGGGAAAGGGGGAAGGGGGAAGGGGGAAGGGGGAAGGGAAGAAGGAAGGGAAGGGAAAGGAAGGGGAGGGGAGGGGAGGGGAGGGGAGAGGAGGGGAGGGAAGGGAAGGGAAGGGAAGGGAAGGGAAGGGAAGGGAAGGGAAGGGAAGGGAAGGGAAGGGAAGGGAAGGGAAGGGAAAGGAAGGGAAGGGAAGGGAAGGGAAGGGAAGGGGGGAGGGAGGGAGGGAGGGAGGAAGGAAAGAAAAGGGAAAAGAAAAGAAAAAGTCTGATCAGGCAGTGGTACAGAGCACAGACCTGTGATGCCGAGGACCCAGGTTTGAAACCCTGAGGTCGCTGGCTGGAGCCCAAAGGTTGTTGGCTTGAAGCCCAAGGTTGCTGGCTTGAGCCCAAAGTCACTGGCTTGAACCCAAAGTTGCTGGCTTGAGCAAGGGGTCACTGGCTTGGCTGGAGATCCCCGGTCAAAGCACAAATGAGAAAGCAATCAATGAACAACTAAAGTGCCACAACAGGTTGAAGCTTCTCATCTCTCTCCCTTCCTGCCTGTCTGTCTGTCTATCTCTCTCTAAAAAGAAAGAAAGAGAGAGAGAAGGAAGGAAGGAAGGGAGGGAGGGAGGGAGGGAAGGAAGGAAGGAAAACCACTGAACTCCCCTGAATATGTTGTGATGTTCAATATATATAGCTACTACACCCTACAGTCTTTCTTAGCTGGGCAAGATGGGTCCCAAAAAGTCAGCCTTGTAGCCATCACATGCAGTTCTATATGGCAGCCTGCAGGTGGTGCTATGTTACGGAAATAAAACTTTGTACAAGTCAGGGGCTCTTCCTAAAGTAAGTCCCATTTTTTCTGGGAAGTTTTGCCAGGAAACCAACTATTCCACACTAGAAGATATAGAAGGCATCGCCATCTGGTGAAGCCTGGCACAAATGACTATTTTTCAGATGGAGGAGTACAGTTTGGGCAGTCATATGAATGCTATGACCTGACCTCTGCAAGTTACCGGAAGGAAGCAGTAGACCTGAGTTTATATCCCAGCCTCACTGCCTGGCTGCAGAGCAGAGTATGGCCAACCCCTGTTCACTATTTCAAATACAATGCATTCCAGGTGGAATTTTAGTCTAAACTCCACTCCCCTGGCCAAGAGGGCCACATGTGGGCTAAGCCCGTAGGACCCCTCAGGCCCAGAGGTCACAAGAGGAAGGTCTCTCAGCATGCTTCTGGGAAAGCTGAATGCAGCAGGCTAAGTTCAAAATTTGAAAGAAGAGCACAAAGACCCCACAAATCAGAGGTTTCAAAGGCAGACACTAGAACAGAATAGAGAGGCAAAATGATAAAAATGCACAGCACGGCTGTCCAGAATCAGCAGGGTCAGTTCTAGGTTAACGCCTTCAAACGGCACTCACTCAGTGCAGGCTTTATGTACCTAAGGCAGAGGAAGCAAACTGGATGCACACAGCCAAAGATAAGCAGACACTTACTTCTAAATCTTCCATTTTACCCATAGTTTCTGGCCTACAGTAAATTCTCAGCATATGTGGATAAATGATAAAGGATGTTATAAATGGAGTCCAGAAAGCCCTGCTCAGAGGGTTATATGAACTTAGAAATGCTACTCACTACATCAACCCACTTTATAGACACTCCAATAAATAGCAGAGGCAGAAATGCACAGAGCCGCCAACTCTGCAGTAATCCTAGCTTAATTCAACAAATATGCAATGAGCACTATGCCAACCAATGTGGTATTTGCTACAAACACACCGTGGCTTGAAGTTATATGTACATGTGTTTGTTTGCCTGATTTTCGTTTGTTTGTTTGTTTAATTAATTAATCAATAACAAGGGAATTAAAAACAGGAAGGTACTGAACTAAAAGCCTGAATTTACCTCCCATTCTATGTTATTCATCAGAACACTGAGGGTAACCAATGTCCCGGACTAAGGTTTCCAGGACCAGAAAATTTCAGTTTAAAAATCAGGAGGGTCCCCGACAAACTGGAGTGAGCTGGCTGCCTTATTTCTATGGTGTGGTTTAATATCTAGCATTCTCCTCAGCTTAAGCAGAAACCATATCCGGGGGGATCTCAATTGTCTTCAACTTGGTTCTCACAGGAAAGTCTGCTAACCATGCTGCCTCCAGATCTTTGGAGCGTTCAAGCAGCAGAGGCCAAATAACTCCCTGCCAAAGGAGGTTCCCATAATAATAGCTAATGTTTAGTGAGCATGTACTATGTGCCAGGCACAGTTCTAAAATGCTTTACTTGAGTTATCTCACTTAATCCTCACAAAATGTTTCTGAGAGATTATTACATATTTTACAAATAAGGATAATGAGGCTCAGAGAGGTTAATTTCCTCAAGATCATGCAGCTAGATGTATTCTTAGAGCAGACAGTGATCCTTTTCAGATGTTACATCAGAGCACATCACGCCTCTCCTCAGAAGTCTCCAGTAAATTCTCATTTTACTCAGAATAAAATGTGAAGTCCATTAAATGGCTAACAAGACTGTAATGACCCCTCCTCCAAACCACCTATCTGTATCTCCTAAAATTTGTCTCCCCACTCCCTGGGCCCCAGCACACTGTCAGCTTGTGGTTCTCCCAATGTACCTACCAAGCTCCCACCCCTGGGCCTTTGCTTGTGCTGCCCTTTGTTTGTATTAGCTCATCCTTTTATTTCCTCTAGGTCTTTGCTCAAATAGGATTTCCTTCACAACTCTAATGGAAATAACAATTGTGTAATAACAATAAAATATATACATACCTATCTATCTGTGTATGTGTGTGTGTTTATTTACTGTCTGTCTCCCCACTGCCCACCAAAGTATGTATAAGCTCAATGTGAGCAGGGGCCTACCCTGTTGTGTTCACTGCCTTATTCAATACCTGAAACCGAAATTCAATAAATGGTTAACAAATGAATAAATCAATGAAAAAGCCAGGACTGAAGCCCAAGCAGAAGGACTTTGCAGCCTGAACTCTTAACTAAATGCTCTACCAGCTCCCTTCCTAGAGAGAGAATGCCACGTTAGGAGGGAAGCTTGTCCACGGTGAATTCTAAGATTACAAGCACAGAACTTCCCAGAGTGCTTCAGTAAGGTGGTTTGAACACTTTGCTTCATTTCTGCATAGCACTTACCTTGATTAGAATGTTTAAAGAGGTTCTGTAAGGTTTAAAATCTGCGAAGAGTGTAACAATACGAAACTTCACTTCTTGCTTTGGCTTGTACAGGGGTTTGTCTGTTTGAATGAAGACAGTCATTCTCTTGGTCTCAAATGTTAGGCGTGTACTATTAGAGAATAAAATCTCATCCTGTGTATGTCCAGTTACATGGAGTTCATAATCCCCAACTGCGCTGTTCAGAGGTAGCTAGGAAAAAAGGAGATCAGACACATCAAGGTCTCATTATCTTACCTCAAAAATGTTTTTAATTATAAGTAAAATAGAAAATGTAAATACACAGTATTACCAAAAACAACTGCAATGTTAAAAACAAAAAAGTAATTGCAATGTTGAAAGATGTGCCTCTCCTAGACACCAAAGTTAGACAATTTGCTTTCCTTTTTTTAACAACCTGTAGTTTGCTCTCCAATTAAATCACAGTGCTCCCGGCATGTGAAACGCACATTCCACAGCTCTCTCTCAACTGTAGTCACCTTGTCATTTCCTATTGCAAGCACAAGTTCTTCCTAACAGTCACTGTGGGTCAGACTGTCTAATGTCCTTCACCATTCTTTTCTGTGCCATGCCCTACCTGAGGCAGGCAGTCAGTGAAAGGCACACTTGCACAAGACCTAGGTTTTTGCTCTACTCGCTCAAGCCCTGTTCTAAAATGCACCCTTTCTGCACCTCGTGCCATACGTGTCACATCCTGGAAAAGGCTGCTACTTTTACTATTCCTAGTGACAGAACTCCCACCTTCCAGCAGGAACAGACCAGAAGCCATACTCAGCAGTTTGCATGTGCCGTGTATTTGACCTCACAACAATCCTTCAGGTGGGGACTCTTGCAAATACAATTCTGCAGACAAGGACACTGAGGCTTGGAGAAGTTAAGGAAGTTGTTCCAAGTCACCAGCTGAGATGCAAACCCAAGAGAGGCTATGCTACTCTTAACAGCCTTTCATGTGGTGGTTTCAAAATATGTCCAAATATTCTCTGGCCCTCCTCCCTTGAAAAGATAGAGCCTCATTCCCCAGATTCAGTGGGTCGCTTTTCAAGAATAGAAGGAGCCTGCATCATAAAAAGGATACTTTCTACCTAGTTCTCTCTTTCACTGATTCCTCACTGTGGTAGGAGTCGGACGCCATATGCTGATGACACTCAAGAAGCCTGTAGAGAAGCCCACACAAGGTGGGACTAAGGCCCCCACCAACCCCATCACCAACTCGCCAGCCAGGCGAACCACCCTACAGAGGGTCCCAGGCCCACTGAAGCCATCAGGTGACGGCAGCTCTGGCCGACATCTTGACTGCATCTTTGTGAGACCCCAAATCAGAACTGCCCACCCATGTGGTTCCCAAATTCCTGACCCACAGAAACTGTGAGAAGTAGTAATTATTGCTGCAGTACACCAGAGTCTGGGGATAACAGGTTACACAACAATAGATAACTAGTACATCTGGCTTTTAGTTCACTTTCAGATTAATAAACCTGAGGTTCTGAAATTACATTCTGAATCCTTTTCTGCAAATTAAGTTTTATCCACAGAAAGCTCAGAGGAGATTTTCCAGTAATAGGAGCCACCATAAAGCAAGGAATGTGGGTGAGAATACGAAGGAAATGTAA
Organism: Saccopteryx leptura; assembly: GCF_036850995.1. Lineage (NCBI taxonomy): Eukaryota > Metazoa > Chordata > Mammalia > Chiroptera > Emballonuridae > Saccopteryx > Saccopteryx leptura. The sequence continues at coordinate 351,109,727 of NC_089503.1, forward strand.
CAAACCACCAATAAAATGGTCAGCAGAAAATACGTAGGAAGAAAAGTGCTGGTGTCTGCAATTGACTTGGATATGCATTTAAAAAATAAGATGAATGACTGGATGGAGAGAAAGGTAGATGGATAGTATGGTAGAGCAAATGTGATAAAATAGGAATAGATTCTAACTGGTGGGTAGAGGAGTGTTCACTGTGAAATTCCTTCAAGTTTTTTGTATATTAAAAAAGTTCATACTAGAATATTAGGGAAAAAAAATCAATCATATCACTTTTAAATGACGTCTAGTGTAGATTTTTGCTTTTCTTCAATAAAAAAATATATATATATATTTATTGAGCACCTTCTACCCCCAGGCTGTTCCACGTGCTTGGGATGCATCCTGATGAACCAAAGCCGTGTGCCCTGCTGGGACTAAGGGTCTAGACCAGGGGTCGGGAAACTGTTTAGCTGAGAGAGCCATGAACGCCACATATTTTAAAATGTAATTCCATGAGAGCCATACAACGACCCGTGTACATTACGCATTATCCAGTAAAAATTTGGTGTTGTCCCTGGAGGACAGCTATGATTGGCTCCAGCCACCCACAACCATGAACATGAGCGGTAGGAAATGAATGAATTGTAATACATGAGCATGTTTTATATTCTTAACGTTATTATTATTTTTATTAAAGATTTGTTAAAGCCATCAAAAGAGCCACATCTGGCTCACGAGCCATAGGTTCCCAACCCCTGATCTAGACTGAAACTTGCATTCTTATATTCTGTTTTCTTTAATAACATGTCTTTTTTTTTTTTTTTACAGAGACAGAGAGAGTCAGAGAGAGAGATAGACAGGGATAGACAGGAACGGAGAGATGAGAGGCATCAATCATTACTTCTTCATTGCATGTTGCAACACCTTAGTTGTTCATTGATTGCTTTCTCATATGTGCCTTGACCATGGGCCTTCAGCAGACTGAGTAACCCCTTGCTCAAGCCAGCGACCTTGGGTCCAAGCTTTTGCTCAAACCAGATGAGCCCATGCTCAAGCTGGCGACCTCAGGGTCTTGAACCTGGGTCCTCCGCATCCCAGTCTGACGCTCTATCCACTGCGCCACTGCCTGGACAGGCCCTCAGATTTTTTTTAAAGAAATTCCTTAATACTATAAACAGAAAAATATCATGCTAGGAATCAGCATATCATATTGCTTATATATAGAAAAGATTTATAAGAATTTGATGATTTTAAAAATACGATATTGGTGCTCACTTCGGCAGCACATATACTAAAAATATGATATTGGATGGGATTTCTCTTTATGATTTGGATAGAGTGGCACAGAGACTCCAGAACAGAGAAAGACACATACAAAATTCATGATGCAGAGGCCTGAAACTAAAAAGTCCCACTAGGCACGAGGAGGTCAGACAGAGAATTAGAATGAACACAGAACGTGTCTCCTAACATTTACTCTGTCTCCTCCCCACCCTCCTTCTGGGAGCTGATGCTGCCTCAGGAGGGGTGGTCTTATCTTTCTGCTGCTGTCAGTCACCCTAATTTTCTTTTTCAACAATCCCATTAGAAACCCCACTTCCCCATACATAAAACTTAGGTAATCTCAGATTCTCAAAGCCCAGGTGCGGATCCCAGTGCTGGGAAGTCAGGGATGAGAAGATGAACTTGGCGCATCAGTAGCCCGAGGGTGTCTCCATGAACGTGGCCATCACCACGCGGCTCGGGTGGCTTTGTGGATTGTGGATGGCACAACAGATCCTGAGCTGTAGGTTTAGAGCTTGCTCCTTCATTGCTAACAGTAGAAGGACATACTGAGAAGGACACTGAAGAAAATACACTGGATTTGAAACACTTTTTACGAAAGTTTCTCTCTGCATCAGATCTGGAATGAGCATAACCTGCTACCTGCTTCGCACTGTGGAGAGGACACCAGAAGGTAGTAAAGACTCCTAAATCTCTGTACATCAAATGCCTTCTGCCTTCTTGGGGCCACAGTTATAAAAAAAAGGGTTCCCAGAATTGGTAATAAATAGGTTCCTTCATAAAAACTTCGATATCTCTTACACAAGAACCAATTATTTACCCACAGAGATGTTGGACCCCTACATGGGGAGCTGAGGACACAGGGCTGGAGAAAGATGCTGTTCCCAGTACTGGAAACTGTCTGTCTGCAGTGCAAGAGCCTGGGAGTGTACACCATTGATACCAAATACCAATCAGCATCTGAATCAGGCATGCTAATAATGCTCAGTTATGCTAAGCCTGTTTTGTTTTTTTATAAATACACACTGGCCTGACCAGTGGTGGTACAGTGAATAAAGCATCAACTTGGAAAGCTGAGATCACCAGTTTGAAGCCCTAAGGTCACTGGCTTTGAGCATGGGCTCATAAGCATGAGGGGGTCGCTGGCTTGAGCAGGGAAATCGTCCACATGATCCCAAAGCTTGCCAAATTGAGCCCAAAGGTCATTGGCATGAAAAGTCCAAGGTCGCTGGCTTGCGCAAATGTACATTGTCAAGGCACATAGAGTGAAAGCAACTAGGAGTTGATGCTTCTCATCCTCTCTCCCCCTTCCTGTCTCTCACTCTCTCTCTCAAAAATACAAATAAAAGTAAAAGAAACATAATAAATAAATAAACACACACACTCTGAGTAAAGGCATGTTCAAAAAGGTCCTTCATGGACAATGAATGGATTTCTTATTTTAATCTGGACTGTCTAAAGCCATTTCTCCTTCTCTGAAATATCAGTTGTCTTATGGAAACAGACAGTATAATCATATTTCTCCTACTTTTTACTTCATTAAAAACAGCAGTCACTAAGAGCAATGGAAACTTCAAATAATTTTCAAAATAAAATTGAGAAATTTGAGATGATTATTTCTATTAAAAATATATTGGTAATTTTACTTAACGTAAACTTTAAAAACATTTTTAATTTTAAAAAATCATTCCCTCATTTTAAGTTGAATTTATTTACAAAGTGAATAAAAGAATTTTTTTTCTAGCATATTTTGTGAAAACATTGCATTAAGCACCAATTATGTTTTTATTTACACTTTTTAAAGGCTGTTAGTATATCAAAAATAGACACAATTATCAGATGTTAAAAGCATATTTATTTTAATGCATTCAGATATTCATATTCCACAGCAAGAAATTCACGAAGATCTTAAAAAATAATTTAAAATATTGCATTTACAAACATCAGAACACAAGTGCCCTTTGAAAGTTGGGTCTATTTCAATCGAAAATTCATAAAAATGCAGAACCTTCTATTTTTGCCTAGTGTTAACAAATTTTCCAGACACTTTATGACTAAGTCTTTAAAATTTTTCTACTAGAAAGGAATAAGTGCTAAATATAATCTCTAGTAGAGCTGTAAATAAATAATTGCTATAGCTACAGATAATAAAAATAACAATATTAAAGACATATATAGGACGTTAGACTTAAAAGAATAATAGTAGCCAAATTTCCAGCTAATGATAGCTCAGACAAGTACAGTTTCTATGAGCATTACTGGAGTAAGTCTAAGTGCTCTTATCCCATCTACATGCCTTCTCTTTTTAGCCTTTCTGCACTTCTGGCCTGTGAAACTGAAGACTTCTTTGAGGAAACCAGATAGTTACTGTGCTTTAAGCTGTGATTCCTCACCTTAAATCCCACCCTTTTCTGCTCTAGGACAATTATATTACACAAAATTTATTTCACTCTTCTCATTGGAATGCTCTCTAAGCAGTATTATCTACACAGGCACTGGTGGCCAGCATCTAATGTTTTAGGTTACATTAATGCAACCTGATGTTTTATTGTCACCAACCTTGGTTACCCTCTCACCGCTTTGCCTGTGATGTCCTTCCCCACTTCCGCTTTATTTAATAATAGAAAAAAAGGATGTGTCTTCAGAAGAAAAACATACTACGAAACGTAACAGCTATGGAATATATATAAATATATCACTTTTATAAGGTACTGTTTGGGAGCACTCTGTTCTCTAGGATCCCCCCAAAATGAATGTGGTTTCTGAATGTGCTTGACAAGTAACTGCAAGTGCTAATGAGGAATCCAGTTCATCAGGTAATGTTGACCCTACATAAGTATGTCATGTGTCAAGGTCAAAGTCATTAGTCTTCTAGTCTCAGAAACATATGCCAAATTGTATCCCTTGGTGCATGCTGTGGTCTACTCTATTGTACATTAATGTGTGATAAAAGTACACACTTCCAAATCAAAGCTATGGGAAGTAGGATTAGTTTGCAAACATTTAATAATCAGGTTTTATGACTCTCTCTCAACAAAGTAATAACCCCCTTTGCACTTCAACACCAAATTTTACAGCACTGTCTCGTCTCATTTCACTCCCGGGTACCCATTAGGGAACAGAGGCAGTGTCTTATCCCCTTTTCCGGGCCAGGACTAGGGGGAGGGGAGTGAGGCACTTGCCTTAGGTACAATATTTAAAGGGGTGCCAAAAAACTCAGTAGTCAAGATAAAGAATAGCCCTGGCCAGTGGCACAATGAATAGAGCATCCTCATGAACTCCAAGGTCGTTGGTTCCATCCCAAGAGCACTGGCTCTACCCCCAAGGTCGCTGGTTCGAGCCCCTGTCAGGACACATATGAAAAACAATCAATGGCTGCACAACTAAGTGGAACAATAAGTCGATGCCTCTCTTTCTCTCTCTCTCATTCTCTCTCTGTTTTTCTCTCTCCCTCTACCAAAATATAAAGATAAAAATAAAACTTTAAAAATAAAATAAACTTATACTAAAAAATAAATAGCATTATTTCATAATTTTAAATAGCTTAAAATATCAAAAATAATGCTAATAAATTATGAACAAAAAATTAAAATTTAAATCAAAGACAGGATCAGTATTACTGATATTTCCTTTTGCTTCAGACCCTAATATGGCTCAGTCCTTTTCCAGGATAAGGAAACTAAGGATGGAATGTTCATTGCACACCCAAGGCTCATTAGGCAGAAGCAGGACCAAGCTAGCCCAGGTTCCTGTACTGTCAGTCTGGGCCAGTTTCCCTCAGTGAACTTCTCTATTTTACAAGAGGATAATCTCTGCTATAAGTCTGAAGGGTCTAATAACCAATCTCCCTGAAGAAGTACTACTTTTTTTATTTTATGCACGCACGTGCACAAGAAAGACAGAGCAAGAGAGGGCCAGACAGACAGGAAGGGAGAAAGACAAAAGGGATCAACATACAGTCACAGCACTCTAGTTGTTCACTGATTGCTTCCTCATATGTGCCTTGACCAGGGGGCTTCAGCTGAGCCAGCAACCCTGGACTTCAAGACAGGGACCTTTTGGGCTCAAGCCAGTGACAAGGGGGTCATATCTATGATCCTACACTCGAACCAGCGACCCTGCAATAAAATCCAGTGACCCCACCCTCAAGCTGGTGAGCCTGTGCTCAAGCCAGATGAGCCCACGCTCAAGCTGGTGACCTCGCGGTTTTGAACGTGAGTCCCAGGTCAATGCTCCATCCACTGCACCACCACCTGGTCAGGCAAGGAATAATATTCTTAAATCTTTTGAAGGTAGAACTGAACGCAATTCAAGCCAAACTTACAAGGAATTTAAATGGATACAAAAACTAATAAAATATTAATTTATTTAGTTCACTGATACAATGTACATTTCTAAAACCAAAATTTTTAATGAATACTTACCGATGGAAGAGTAAGTGTCTCGAAAGAGCCTAAAAGGAAAATGGAGGGGGGGAAAGAGTTATAATTCGAACCTAATGATGTAACACAGAACTCCCAAAACTCCCCTAAGACTTTTGCATATGGAGGGAATCATAAACTTATTTGGTCAAACCAAAAACTTTTATTAATGCCTAGAACAACTGAGAGATTATTACATATCCTTGTGCCAAAGAATTAAGGAAAACTGGGCCAGACTAAAAGGCTATCAGTGAGTGAAACCCCCCCAAAAAAATTAGTAAGTTCTTCTTCTCATTTCCATTATCATTTTTGTTGTCATGGTTGCTGTTGCTCTTGGTGCTGTTTTAAGGTTATCGCCTTTGAACAACACTCTCAGGCAGTGTAAAGATAGAATCTGAGGTTTATCTCTAACATTCTCATACCCTCATGATAAAGGAAGAAGAGGAAGACATTAGTCATGTCAGGAGTGAGGTGGGACTCATAACAGACTCATTAGTGTTAGAGTGATCCAGACTTTTTTTTTTTCATGTCAAGTTTCTAAACATAGGACTACTAATTCAACTTATGGCAATTTCTCATCAGATCCATTTATTTTAAGGGAAATAGTGTTTCATGTTAAAGATAAAAGTATTTATCCAAAGTTCCCACTTAAGTGACATAAATTCAGAAACAGTGCCACTCACTTCCCTCATTCGTTTAAGAAATATGGATTAAGGGTATCACAATAAACAAGACAAACATGGTCCCTCTCCTCCTGCAGGGCACGCGTCTATCCCATGGGAACAGAAAGGCATGCAGCCCAGTACAGAGCAAGGGTTTGAGCAAGTGGCCTCTGCAATCAGACCACATCGGATCTATCCTGAATCAGCCACATACTAACCCCGCCCTTGACCTGGTTATGTGACTCCCCAGGGGCAGTTTTTTCATCCATAAAATGAGGACACTAACAATCATACCAATCTCATAAGGAATTGTTAAGGAATGCCTTTTAAGGAATAAGTATGTCAATGCCTGTAAAGTATATAGAATAATGCCTGGCAAAGGAAACACTTGATAAATGTAAGCCATTATAATGCCAGAAAGTTTGAAAAGTTCTCCACTGGAAATGTCAGTGTGCCCATATAGCAGTGGTCTTCAAATTTTTGTGAAAAAGCATTCAATCAATAAAATATTTAGTACACATTACCAATGTCAACTTATAGTTATAAAGGTATAGAGAGAGAGATATATAGATATATATATAATATGTATACTTTCTCAAAATATTAAATATTAGAAAACCTTAATTTCTTAGTGTTGCTCAATAGAATCGTAGAAATAAAAGTCGGTACGTGTTCTTCCTACCTCCTTATAAATGGACTTACGCACTCCCAGATGTGTGCACATCAACTCTGAAGATCACTGCCCCAATGGGCCTCAATAAAATACAAACATGTTTTCAGGAACAGGAAAGCAATTCAACAAATCCACTAGTGAAGCCATCCAGGCATGGGCTTTAACTTTTTAGGAAGTTTTTGATTGTTATTTTAATTTTCTCACTATTGACCAGTCTCTTTAGATTTTCCAATACTTCATGGTAAAATCTAGGAAGCTTATGTATTTCTAAGATCTTGTCCATTTTGTTCTAGGTTATTTAATTTGGAGGCATATGTTTTCCATTGGATTCTTGTATGACCCTTTGTATTTCTGTGGTATCCACCATAACTTCATCCTTTCATTTCAGATTTTGTTTATTTGAGGCTTTTTTCTTTTTTTTCTTAGTGAGTCTAGCCAGAGGTTTGTCAATTTTATTAATCTTTTCAGAGAACAAGCTCTTTGCTGCATTAATTTTTGTAGTTTTTTTGTTCTCTATTTCATTTAATTCTGCTCTAATTTTTATTAATTCCTTCTTTATGCTGACTTTGGGCTACAGTTGTTCCTTTTTTATTTTATTTTATTTTATTTTATTATTGACTGTATTTGGGGGTGACATCAGTTCACAAAATTCTATAGGTTTCAGGTATACAAGTCTATAATACATCATCCGTATTGTAAGGCATCATGTTGTATTGTGTGTCCACTACCCTAAGTCAAGTCTCCTTCCATCACCATTTATCCTCCCATACACTCTTCTACCTCCCCCTCTTCACTCTGGTAATCACCATACCCTTGTCTGTGTCTGTGACTTGTCTGTTTGGAGTACTTTTGCTTAATCTTTTTACCTTTTTCACCCAGCCTCCCAACCCCCCTCTCCTCTGACAGCTGTCAGCCTGTTCTCTATCTATCAGTCATTAGTTCTTATTTGTAATAAAATAGATATATTTTATACTGAACTGAAGTGAAATTGAGAAGCCTTATGATAATGCAGCAACTAAACTTGGTGAAATATTCAAAAGAAACACAAACAGAGACAATTTACTTGACAAGTTTTGTCTCATAAAAATATTTATCAAAAAGTCAGGCCATGCGAAATATTTGGGTTGAAAAACTTAAAACATTTCAATATGAAAATAATTTGAAGTTTAGAACACTTATCATATGGCAGAATTTTCCCTGATCCCTACGTTATATAAAGCTATGGTAATCAAGAAAGTGTTGTATTGAAGGGAAAACAGACAAATAGATCAATGGAGGAGAATAGAAAGCCCAGAAATACAACACCCTACATAGAGTCAGTTGTTCTTTGACAAAGAAACACAGGCAATACAATAGAGCAAAGACAAATGGTATTGGAGCAACTGGACATCAGCATGCAACAAAAATTAATCTAGATAAAGAATTTATACATCCTTTACAAAATTTAACTCAAAACAAATCATAGACTTAAAGGTAGAATGCAATACTATAAAATTCCATAACATAAGGAAAAGATGTAGATGGTTTTGGGTATGATGATGCCTTTTTATGTACAACACCAAAGACATGATCCATGAAGAAATAACTGATAAGAACTAGACTTCATTACAATTAAAAATGCTCTACAAAAGACAATGTCAAAAGAATAAGAAGAAAAGCCACAGACTTACAGAAAATATTTGCAAAAGACACATCTGATAAAGGATAGTTATCCAAAACATATGAAGTACTATTAAAACTCAACAATAAAGGAAATAACTTGATTACAAAATAGGTCAAAGACCTCAACAGACACCTCACTAAAAAAGATAAAGAGATGTCAAATGAGCATAATAAAAGATGTTCCATATCACAAGGAAATTCAAATTAAAACAATAATTAGGTACCGCTCCATACCTATTATAAGAGCCAAAATCCAAAACAGCAAATGCTGACCAAGATATAGAGCAATAGGAACTCTCACACATTGCTGGTGGGAATGCAAAATGGTACATCCACTTCAGAAGACAGTTTGGCAGTTTCTTAAAAAATTAAACATACTTATACCATACACTCCAGCAATCATGCTCCTTGGTATTTACTCAAAGGAGCTAAAAACTTATATGCACACAAAAACCTGCACACAGCTGTTTATAGGAGCTTAACTGATCATTGCCAAAGCTTGAAGCAACGATATGTCCCTCAGTAGGTGGACAGATAAACTGTGGTACAGCCAGACAACTGAATGTTACACAATGTCAATAAGAAACGAGCTATCGAGCCATTAAAATAAGAAAGTTTAAATGCATATTACTAAATGAAAGAAATCAGTCTGAAAGGGCTACATACTGTATAATTTCAAATAGATGAACTTGTAGAAAAGGCAAAATAATGAAGAGAAGGAGAAGATCAGTGGTTGCCACGGGTGGCGCAGAGAGATGAACAGGCAGAGCACAGAGGATTTTAAGGGCAGTGAAAATACTTTATATATAATAATGATGGCTATATTATTATATATTTGTCCATGCCCATAGAATTTCCAATATCAAGAGTGAATCCTGCCCTGGCTGGTTGGCTCGGTAGTAGAGTGTTGGCCCAGCGTGTGGAAGTCTCGGGTTCAATTCCTGGTCAGAGCACACAGGAGAAGCGCCCATCTGCTTCTCCACCCTTCCCCCTCTTGCTTCTCTTTTCCTCTCCCTCTTCTCCTCCCCTTTTGCAGCCATTGCTCAATTAGAGCAAGTTGGTCCCAGGCGCTGTGAATGGCTCCATGGTCTCTGCCTCAGGCGCAAAAAATTGGCTCCAGTCTCCATGGAGCAGGGGCCCCAGATGGGCAGAGCATCGCCCCCTAGTGGGCTTGCTGGGTGGATCCCAGTCGAGGCACATATGGGAGTCTGTCTCTGCCTCCCCTCCTCTCAACAAAAAAAAAAAAGAAAAGAAAAGTGTATCCTAAGGTAAACCATGGATTTTGGGTGATTATGAGGTTATGATGGGTCAATGTAGGTTCAGCCTTGATAAAATTTTTTTTTTAAAGTACTATTCTGGCGAATGTTAATAATGGCAGAAGCTATACATGTGTGGGGGCAGAGATAATATGGGAAATATGCAAAAAAATAAAATTTTATATATATGACTATATCTATATAAATATATATACAATGATCAGGCAACTTGAACATTCAAATAAATAATGGATTATAACCAAGTGAAGAAACAAGAAGAGTCTAGGAGTTTGTACTGCTATATATTAAACAGATTACTAAATGGGAAAGAAGAAAAAATTCATCTTTACCATAAAATTCCAGCTAATAAATGTAGAAGGAATCATGGAACTAGAAAATGTTGCAATTCATGGTAATAAATGATTCAGCCAATAATCATCAATTTTATCTCCAAGCTGGGTGAGGGAGACTCATGAGAAATAAGAAACCATTGTTGTTCTAAGCCACCAAGTTTTGGAATTGGCTCATTCACAGTAATAAATAACTGGAACACCTTTGATATAGAAAAGGTTAACTAGCAAACCTAAAGCTGCCCAGTCCAGTACAGCAGCCTCTAGCCACAAGTGGGTATGTAGCAACTGAAATACACTGCATGTGTAAAACACACCTCACATTTCTAAGACTTAAAACAACAAAATAGAATGTAAACTATCTCAATAATATTTATAGTGAGTGCACATTGAACTGATAATATTCATGAATTATTGAGTTAAATAAAACATATTATTAAAATTGATTTCATCCAATTTTTTATATTTTTTTAATGTGGTTTCTAGAAAATGTCACATTATATAGGTGGCACCATTGTACTTGGGTTGGACAGTGCTGGTCTGGAGGATGGAAGACTTAAGGGTTTGCTCAGAAGCAATAAAACTACCAACAGCTCTGACTGTGGATAATATTTTTAATTTTGTAAATAGAATAATAATATAGATATTATTTAGAGTGTCCTACAATTATTACATATATTAATTGATTTCATCCTCACCATGATCCTAATAAGTATTATTAACCTTATTATACAAATGAGAACCCTGAGTGACAGAGAGATTAAATGACTCGCCCGGGATCACACAGGAAAGAAGTTAAGGAAGCCAGAATCCTAACACAGACAGCCTGGCTCTTGGGTCCCTCTCTAAGCCACTGCTCTGTACTGCCTCTCAGCATAAGAACAGTAGTTGTACTTTTGTTCTTTCCCCTTACCTTCGATTATTATAAAAGTTCCACAGCCTGGAAAGCCTGATGGTTTATGCTGACATCACCACTCTCTCAGTCACAAAGGTTCAAAATCTTCTTCACCTTGGATTCCTTTCTCCCCCCAACTCTACGTCAGTCATCACCAGAACCTAAGGATTCTGCTTCCATGATGTTTCTTCCAACCCTTAGAATTATACAATAAGCCCTGTGGCAGCAAAACTAATTTTAAAATAACTCGTGTTATACAACCATTTCTGAAAAGGATATATGAAAACCAAAACATTTCCCAACTCTCCTATCAGTTCTTCACACTACACAGTTCTGATGCATTTGAAGTTAATTTCAAGATCTGAGAAATCCCTCTTCAAAGCACAGTAAACCAGTACCCACATCTGTTCCAACTCTGAGGTAGTGAGTCAAGTACAAGAGCTTTTGTAGGGAGTGTCTTGGGATTGGCACCTGGAAGAGGGCAGGGAAGAGAAGGAAACTGGACGAGGGCGAGGGAGAGAGAGAGCTGCAGGTTTCAGAGATGTCCACAGGGGCACTCAGAAGCTGCCACGGCCCTGGAGCGTTGTCCTGAGTTGGCTGGACCTCCACCCAAGGAGGGGTGTCCCTTGGACAAGGCGACTCCCTTTAGCTGACGTAATCCCCAGAGCCCTGGCTCTGAGAGCATTCTGTGGCAACACTCCCAGAGTTTGAAGCAATAAATCTTTCATCCCTGAAGGATCTGGGTGGCACAGCAAAGCATGCACCACAATGTTCCCCATTGGAATAAAATTGAAAAAAGTTAAACTTCAGTGACCTGAACCCCAAGAAATCTGTACCCTCGGTTGTTGAGAGTTAGTTATTTTTCGTTACGTTAGGATAAATCTTCGGGGTTGACTATTTTGTCAGCCTAGTGACTGGAGGAAACAATATGCTTCCCTTCCATCACGGCCCAACACACAGCTTGCCTCTCACCACTGGCCAATGTACAGAGATTAAGTAGGGGGAGGTGGGCTTAATTTATGTTTATCTAAGTGACACCGACCAAGGAAAAAGTAAAAATCAGCTGTGGGTCTACAATCCAAATAAATAGTAGTCTGATGAATTGGAGGGCAAGCATTTTAGCAATTCAAAACCAGCTACCCAGATTTGAAGTACAAGAAATCTCATTTCATTGAACTTTTCTTTTTAATGTAGCTCTTAATAGAGTCAGACCATGGTAGGCAGTTAGACAAGATCAGAGCAAGAACAACAGGCCAGGTACAAAAGGTCACCAGGGTGGAAAGCTTCAGGTGCCTAGCAACCACTAACCTGGGAAAACAAGGACCTCCACCCAGGGTGACCTTTCCTCCGCTATCTATCACTGGTCATGCACGTTAGACCCTGGCCCCTCGGGGTGAAGAAAAAGGAGGCCAGAGAAAACCCTTAAACATTAAGCTCCCAGGACAATGCGGTTATCACCTATATCAGAATACATCTTGGTCTCAGTTGTAGCTCCAGGCCCCGGAAAAAAACAGCAAAACCAGACAAGCAAGGCCAAGGCTGACCTCAGGTCCAGCAGCATCAATTAATGACCTGGTGCCAACCAATCAGTAGAGACCACGACCCTAAAAGGACACAGTTGGAAAACTGATGAATATTCTGTTGAGATCCTCCCTAGGGACCTCCCCTAGAATCTGAAAAGCCCTCAGGAGGGAGGACCCAGCACCCTCTCCTTTCTGGGAGCACAGCCCACACCTCTCTCCCCTCCCTCCTCTCCCCTGCCCCGGGAGGGTTACCTCTACCCTTCTCTCTCCCAAACTCCAAGGGCCCATTCTTTTGCCTCTGTAACTTGTTTCCCAACCCCATTTCTTCTACTTCAGTGACTTTCTGAATAAACTTTCTCTTATAGTTTGAGTCTTGCCTCTGAATTCTTTCCCAGCCAGAACTCAAGTACCAATGTTTCTGAACCAAGGTCCAGTTTGACACCACGGGTCTAACACCTGGCCTTCATTCTCACCGCCACCAACAAAACCTTTGATAGATTTCTCTTATTATTAGCCAGAAATTGGAACAGGGGGCTGACGACATGCCTGAGTCCCATGGCTCTGACACGTGACCATGTCCACTCATAGAGCCAGGAAGGGCAGAGCCAGAAACAGGAGTTGTCCCCAAAAGCCAAAGTGTAGGGGCAGAGAGGCCTACCCACCCCTGATTCTCGCTAGACTCAGGGAGCGACTCCAAGGTGAGTAGGGAGATCCAACTAAAGGCCCACACACTAGTCTCATGTGTCCTTATTGAAAGGTCAACTTTAAGTACCTGAAATTTTTTTCGACTTGCCGTCCCTCTAAATTTACAAATGTAATTTAAAATCCCCTAGGCATTTATTAAGTCTTATTTGGAAGTCCTAACATTCTAGCAATAATTTACACCACGAGAACATAAAATTGAAAGTGCTGTAGTGGGACTGTTGATGAGGAATGGTGATCTCTTTCTCTGCTGTTGCTAGGCTGAGGAAAAAACACACAGTATTTACATGTTGTTAGGAACTCTTCTCTCATTTGGCAAGGCTCCATCAGACAAGAGAAATAATCACCACACCACGAAACCCTGAATGGCACTCTTTTAAATCACTGAGAAAAGATACACTCCGTCAGGTGAAGTACTTCTTAACCTTACTGTACAGAGCTTTGTAAAACACAGATCGCTCTTGTGTATACCCAGAGAAAGTCGGTCTTAAAACCCTTCAGGATGCTTTCTCCTTCCCAACTCCACTAAGACACTCAAAAGAAACCTTGTTTTAAGGCTTCACGCTTGGCACAGGCCTGAGAACTGGCCTTTTGATTTACAAATAGAGTCAAAGCTATTTTTAAATTGTGTAATAAGCACACACAAAAACTAGCCTTTCCTTAACTTTTTAAACATACTCTATAACACCATATGCTGCCTCTTCTGACATCTGTGCTCACAAAATAGCTCTGTAGAGAATCCCTGGAAGGAAGGAGGAGTGTGTAATTGGAAGTCCACTAGGTCCAGAAATATCCACTATGGAAAAAAAAAAAAAGATTTGCTACAGTATATATGTCTGTCTTAGTAATTACTGCCTATCTATTTTTGGTGGCTCACTACTATTCAGTAATATACTGTATAGAAATAAACTTAGGTATATCATTTTTAACCTGAATATTTTGACTTCTTTACCAAGTTATTAAATGTTCTGTCATTATTCAGCAATTTTTTATAGCAATAAGCAAAGTGAAAAATGGGGTTTTCCACCAAAACATTACAATATAATGTTTCTGTTCTACAATTTAATGTCACTTTAAAAGGTAACTCTTTAGTGACCTCAATCTATACAGAAAACTCAAGTATTTTAAGCAAAACAAACAAAAAAAATCTCTAACTTCTTTCTTTCCTGAATCCCTTGTTTACAAACATCTCAATAAATAAGAGTTTCATAAATCATGTTTTGTTCCATTTACACTGCTGAGTGAAAGTTATATCAAACAAAAATCCACTATAAGTAAAATAAATAAAAGGGTACAGTGTAAAACAGACGTTAGGTTTGACAGGTTTGATACAAATGAGAAGCCAGGAGTCGGACAAGGCCCTGGGCTGCCAAATGCATAGGGTATCATGGCAGGGGCAGCAATCTGTGGCCCATGGGCCAAACCTAGCCACGCCTGTTTCTGTACAGTTCGTGAACTAAAGATGATTTTGCATGTTTAAATAGATGGGAAAAATCAAAAGAACCATATTTTGTGACACATAGAAATTATATGAACTCCGAATTCAAATTCCATAAATCCAGTTCCAATGGTCAGCGGGCACTCTCATTTGTTGTTCACCACAAGGGTAAAACTGACGAGCTGCCACAGAGACCAGAAGGCCACCAAAACCTACACTGTTTACCATCTGGTCCTTTCCACCCTTACAAGTATGGTTCTCTTTTCAGGAAGACTTCTCCCTTCTTCAACGGATACAGATTAAGGTGGAAGGCCCACTCAAGTCAGAATCGAACAGCTATCAACAGAGAGAACAGGCCTCATACCACAGGCCTGAGGGAGGCATCAGTACTAATATGTACTACAGGTACTGGGACTTGTGAGGCACAACCTAGCTGACACTCCCAAGTGTTTCTATGTGGCAGGCACTATGATAAATGTTGTAAGGCAATTTACACATTGTAAGTGCACTAAAAAGAAAAAAAAGAGATGGGTAAAATTATTTTCAATAACATAGTTTATTTAACCCAATATATCTAAAATCTAACAACTTAACATGTAATCAATATAAAAATTATTGAATTTTGCTGCATTTTTGGTACTACGTATTCAAAATCCGTGTGTATTTCATACAAACGGCCCACATCTCGGGGTGTACAAGCCACATTTCAAGCGCTTAAAAACTAGGTATGGCTGGTGGCTACCGTACTGGACAGTGCAGTTTTAAAACACCATCTCATTCCATTTTCACAACAATGTTCTGAGATAGGTATTATTATTATTATTACCATTATAGAAATAAAGAAACTGCCCTGGCCAGGTGGCTCAGTGAATAAAGTGTCGTCCTGGAGCACCAACGTCATAGGTTCCATCTCTGGTCAGGGCACATACGAGAAGCAATCAATGACTACACAGCTAAAAGGAACAACTAAGTGGAATGAGTTGATGCTTCTCCCTCCTCTAACTCATCAATGGAAAAATACTTTTTTTAAGAGATTTAAAAGAAACAAACAAACTGAGACTAAATGAGAGGAAGTGACTTGCAAGGCCACAGAGGTAGTAACAGGTAGTGCTAAGGGTCCAATCCCAGTGTGCCCTCAGAGCACCCATTCTGGCCCACTGTGTCTCCCAAACTGGGACAGACTTGGCTATTTCTTCCAAAATATTAGTCCAAACAAAATCTCATAATGTTTCCCTTTCCTTCCACCAGGTTAGTCACTCTGGTGTTAGTATCTGCACACGCCGACTCTTCTGTCTTTTCTCTCTTGTCCATGTTGTTATTACCTCTAGCCCCTATGCAACCCTGTAAGCAGTCATCCCTCTTCCACCCAGCAGGCTCATCCGCAGGCTTCATACCACAGCGCCCATTCCTATGGCCAAGGAAGACACAGCTAATCTACTCTCTAGTCCAAGAAACCCAGGCTTGATCTTGAAACCATCATCAGCACAACACACCACGCAGTCTCTACCATGAACTCAAGTTCTTACAAGAAATGAAACCTGTTTTGCTTCCCTATGTGGAACATAAGGACAAGAACTTTGTGTGGTCACCAAACATTTATGCCACCCAGTATTGTGCCATATACAATTTGGTGCCAAACAAATGTTTAGAACTCTCAAAATGGTAAATGCCCTGTCTTAACTAACTATGATATATTCTTGAGGAGATTTAATAGATATTTCAGTGGAAGATAAATTTATAATACTAAATTATTTTTGCCGGTAAATTCTTTTATTTATTTTTTATTAGTAAGAGAGAGAGAGACAGACAGACAGGAAGGGAAAGAGATGAGAAGCATCAACTCATAGTAACAGCATTTTAGTTGTGCATTAATTACTTGTCATATGTGCCTTGACTAGGAGGCTCCAGCCGAGCCAGTAACTCCTTGCTCAAGCCAGTGACCTTGGGCTCAAGCCAGCAACACTGGTCTCAAAGTCAGCGACCTTTGAGCTCAAACCAGCCAGCAACCATGGGATCATGTCTATGATTCCATGCTCAAGCCAGGGACCCCACGTTCAAGCTGGTGAGTCTGCACTCAAGTTGTAGGAGCCCGTGCTCAAGCCAGCGACCTCGGGGTTTAGAATATGGATCCTCAGTGTCCCAGGTCAATGCTCTATCCACTCCACCACCACCAGACAGACTAAATGTGAATTCTTAACATTGCCCTGCCAAAAGGAAGCTACCAGGTACTCTTTAAAAAACTCCTCCTCATTTATTTCCAAGCTCCTTACCACTCTGGTTTTCAGATTTTAATTCATAAATCATTTCTTGACAACTAAAGACCCACAGACCTGTCCACTACCTCCCTACCTGACTCCCAAATCTTCTATTTCACCCTCACCCTTGCAAGAAAGAAAGTCAAATCATGGAATTTCCTAAGAGAAGTGAAGAGTAGAAGAAACAGAGTGAGACCAGGACCCACTATGACTATTTACTATAACTGTTTCCTTCTCAAGGTCTGTCACTGCATCTTTGCTATCATGGTCATCTTAGCCCAGACTAAGATAATAATGAATTACGATTTCACTTTTTACTCATACTGACAACAATGGAAAGAATAAAATACCTCCACCCCAACCCCTCAAGCTTGAAGTAAGGCATATTACTGAGGGGAAACATAATTTATCACTTAAAACATGCCTTTTGGGATATTATTTTAAGCCAGTTATTTTTAAGAAACAAAAGATTCAGATAGAAACTTCAACCTTCCCCCTAACTACCTACAAAAATTTAGCTAGAGGAACTGCTGCAGGAGGGAGATATAATCACAGGTAACTATATTTTAATATGAACTTAGTGTGATAGGGAGGAACCTAGCAAGGCCCATTTGATCAAAGTCCTCTCTGTCTCGTTGTTAAAGATGGCCCAGCAAACTTTTATTTACCAATCCTTTGCTTTTCTATCAGTATGTGAATTGCCCTCTGCCTTTCGAAGTCCCAAACTACAACCACCACCCCCACACTTCTCCTTAGCTCAAGATGGTGTATGGTATATTAGTCTTCACTGCCCGATTTGGCTGCAGGTCTCATATTCTCATGGAACCCCTGCCTGACCAGGTAGTGGTGCAGTGGATAAAGCGTCAGAGTAGGACGCAGAGGACCCAGGTTCAAAACCCCAAAATCACTGGCTTGAGCACAGGCCCATCTGGTTTGAGCACAGCTCACCAGCTTGAGCCCAAGGTCGCTGGCTTGAGCAAGGGGTCACTCGGTCTGCTGTGGTCCCCCGGTCAAGGTACATATGAGAAGGCAACCAATGAGCAACTAAGGTAATGCAATGACGAATTGATGCTTATCTCTCTCCCTTTCTGTCTGTCCCTATCTGTCCCTCTCTCTAACTTACTCTGTCTCTGTCACACACAAAAATATATATATATTGTCATGGAACCCTCGTATGGAATAAATATGGTATTTTCTTCCATTCTCATGTCAGTTTGATTATTAGTCCAGCCAGAAAAAGTTTTAGAAAAGGAGAAAGGAAAATTATTTTTCCTCTCCTCACTGCCACCATGAACAGCCCCTTTCTCTACTCTCTTCTTTGCCTTTCCCCCATATCAGTACAAGCATCAGCCTTTGCATTCCATTCCAATATCCCACAACCCAGCAGGGACCCAGGTCAGGGCACCAAGGCACACCTCCAATCTGTGCTGCTCTCTCCAATTAGCCACTACTTTTAACATTTATTCCCGCTTCCAATAAAGAGATGACACATCTGTATAATTAGAGGCAGACAGATTAACAATGGCAAAGTTTTCTTAAAACCGTACTTCAATTTTATTCTTCATCTCAAGTTCATACCTCAAAATATATATATTTCTTTCCTTACTCGTTCTCCTCTTTCTTACATCAAAGAAAAGTATACCTTTTAAAGGATAATCTACATCAACTAAATTCCTGATCCTGATCCCACTATCTCTTACCCATAAACTATCTACCCCTCACTTTTACATCAACTTTACCTCTGCACTGTGCCTTTTAACAATCCTCCCTCCTTTCAGTGGTCAAACTTCTGCAAAGAGTGATCTACCCTTCTGATTATATTTTCTCACCACCCATTTATTACTTCAAACTTGGCTTTTCCTCCCCACACTCGACTTAAAACCATTCACTTGAGGATCACCAATGCCCTTTTCTTTGTCCTCATCTTCTCTTCTCTGACCTTCTGGGTCACTTGGCACTATGAAAACATTCATAACTCCTTCTTCCCTTGGTTTCTGAGACATCTCACCATCGCCAGTCTATGCCTGTCTCTGGCTGCCCAAGTCTATCCCTGTCTCTGGCTGCTCACTGTCTACCTATTTCATTGAATTATTTTCCTCCTTCCAAGCTCCTGTCATCAGTCTCATTCTTTCCATAAGTACTGTCTCTCTTGTACCTTTCATGCATTCCCACCAAGACTTCAAATGTCTGCCTCAATGAAAACATGGCTTACAATCTCTCTGTAGCTACAATTTCAAGACTATCTGTTGAACATCTCCATCTCGATGTCTCCTCAAACTTATTCTATCTAAAGCAGAATGTAACATCTTCTCAGAAAACACACACACAAACCTCTATCTTCTCACGACCCCACTTCCAACCATCGGCCCTTTCCTCTGGCACACCGTGCCCTTCTCTAAGATGAGAAATAACTGTTCCCACCAAATGCCAAATATGTCAGCAGAGGTGGGACATTTACCAATGGACATTTGTATAGCTCTGGGTGTAAAAGGTAAAACAGTACCACGCACAGGGTTACACAGAAGAAGCTCTACTTAAAAACCACACTGAATTTGTTATACAAACAAAAATTAAAACACTCCAGCCTTCTGAACTTTTACTATTATATGTTATCCTCCTGAAACTTCTGAACTTCCTCTAATGCCTTCCTTCTTCTAATTCCCTATCCCTCATTCATTCACATTTCACATGCAGCCATAGAGCAAATAATAACAACGGGGAGAAATGTAATTGCAGAGATAACTAGCTTATGCATTGCAAAGCCCCCTTAACAACATAAAGCAGTGATTTTTCTTTCTTTTTTTTTTTTTTTGCATTTTTCTGAAGCTGGAAACAGGGAGAGACAGTCAGACAGACTCCCACATGCGCCCGACCAGGATCCACCCGGCACGCCCACCATGGGGCGACGCTCTGCCCACCAGGGGGCGATGCTCTGCCCATCCTGAGCGTCACCATGTTGCGACCAGAGCCACTCTAGCGCCTGAGGCAGAGGCCACAGAGCCATCCCCAGCGCCCAGGCCATCTTTGCTCCAATGGAGCCTTGGCTGCGGGAGGGGAAGAGAGAGACAGAGAGGAAGGCGCGGCGGAGGGGTGGAGAAGCAAATGGGCGCTTCTCCTGTGTGCCCTGGCCGGGAATCGAACCCAGGTCCTCCGCACGCTAGGCCGACGCTCTACCAGCAGTGATTTTTCAACTGGTGTGCAGCAAGAATTTTTAAAGCATGAAATACCTAACTGTCAAATTAAAATATTACAAAGCCAGGACAACAATAGCTGTCCGGTATGAATGAATCAAAATTATACCTACTTTTTTTTTGTCAGATCAACAAAAAATATATCTTTTTGGTGTGCTCCAGAATTTTAGTAATTAGTTTACGTGTGCCACGAGATGAAAAAGTTTGAAAACCGCTGACACAAAGGATCAAACAGTCACTCTGCCCAAATTCTTAGAATCTGATTTCCATTTCCATCACAGCCCTGTGAGTCACTGGGACAGTGACTCATTCCGTGTTTAGGAGAGAGGCTGCAAATGTTTAACTTGGAGTTTAACGAATCAGTATGCTCACTTTCAACCTCACTCAGTCACTGCTTCATAATCAAACCCAAATCCCTCCACTGCTTAAAATGAACACCCATGCTTAGGGCTGGGGGCTGCCTGAAAGGCAAGCACGGAAGTCGGGGAGGGGCCTCCTCTCTGGGGCATGAATCATCATCGACTTGTAAAGGCATGCTGCTCAGGCTTTCTGGTACTGGATCAAGAAATTCTTTAGGTACTGAAGGGCAGCTGTTCTCATTTTAAGGTGTCTAAGAATCACCTGTGGTGACTGCTTAAAGTTTAGATTCCTAGACCTTACTCATGCCTTAAGGGAGTGGCCACAAATCTGCATTTTTAATAAGTACTACTGGAATTTTGAGAAACACTGCCACGGATTTTAGAAAGATCTGTGTGGCTCCTAGCTCTACCCCCACCCCATGCAGAGCTATTAGTCCATAAAGAGAAACTCCACCTTGAGCTGAAATAAGAAACTTGCACAAATACGCAAGTAAGCATTTAAAACTCCTTAGTTAGCCTTATTTCCTTCTGTATCAAAAAATAATAATCATCAACATTTGTAAATATACCTCAGTCTTGCACACAGCTCTCCAGTTACCTGGAGTAGAATGGAGATAGCACTGGGCTGCAAATTTTGGGACCTGCAATCAGTTTCCACCAAGCGATTTCACCTTGGGCAAATTGCCAAACACCACCCCTGCACCTCCTCATCTGTGAATTAGGTGATTAAATTGGCTTTTATCTATGAGATCCAGTCCAGCTCCAAAATTCTAAGAAGCCCAAAGTAAACTAGGAGAAGAGCTAGCATTGCACCTTGTGATACTTCAGATCCAGACTGTATTTCATTAGATCCAGGTCTAAACTCCCACCAGCAAACGTGAAGATGATTTTAGAAGATGATTGATACAACACTGCATTGATATTCCAAACTAAAGCAAACAAAAACTATTTCACGCTTTTCCAGGCAGTAGAAGACCTTTAAATTCAGAAACAACTTCAAATTCAGGCTTTACCATTTAGTGTGTTAAGTGAGGAAAATTAATTTTTTCTCTTAGCTTCAGTAGAGTGCCGTTTTCATGGAGTTATTGAAATTAAATATTGCAGCCCTGGCCGGTGGTTCAGTGGCTTGAGCATCAGCCCTGTGTGCAGATGTACAGATGTGATCCCTGGTCAGGACACCCAGGAGAAGTGACCATCTGCTTTTCTACCCCTCCCTCTCCTCCTTCTCTCCCTCTTCCTCTCTCTCAGCCCAGTGGCTACATTGGTTAGAAAGTCGGCCTGAAGTGCTAAGGATAGCTCAGTTGATTCAAGCATCGGCCCCAGACAGGGGTTGCCAGGTAGATCCTGGTCGGGGCACATGCAGGAGTCTATCTTCACCCCTCTCACTTAAAAAACAATTAAATATTGTGCAGAAAGTCCCTGGCATTATGGAGAACTCAATAATTAGTACATTAAATCCCTTCTCATTCTCTCCTAGTATTGTTCCCGGTAGGTGATTAATAATTGCCTCTGACATGATTGTTGCAATTCTCTTCTAATCACACCTACCATTTTCTTGAATAATTACTATGTGTTAACTGCTTTACACATTTTGGCTCACTTAATCCTCACAATAACTGAGTAATTGTAAAAAGCAGGAACCACCATTCTTCAGATGATAAAACTGTTGAGATCACAGCTGCCCACAGCCACACAACCACTAATGAAGGGGCAGTCAAGTCGCCTGGCCTCAGGGCCCCAGCACATCCTGAGTCCATGATGGACCTCTATCCTCAGACACCACCTACCTGTTTATATTATACATGTCCCACACAATAGCAAAGACATGTGAATGAAGAGCTCACACCCTTTAAAAATAATTCTCACGCAACTACAAGTTCAGACTGAGCTCTCTGGCAAAGCTGCCTGTGAAAACCTGCCCCGGGAGATCTGCCCACACACCACACTCATTAATCCCCTCTCATAAAACCATGGCGCTGCTTTGATCTACCATCATGAAACAATGGACCAGGAGCTTTGTTTCCATCAGAAAGCCATTCAAACTGAATGCCATCATTTTTTTTCTTTGAAATTTCAGCTAATATCTCAAATTTAAGAACATCTTTACTGGATCAAGATGAAAAATATAGTCAATGTAGAAAACACAGAAAACAATAAATGACCAAGTATAAATTATTTTTAATTTATTTATTTTGAGAGAGAGAGTAAGGAAAGAGAGAAGGAAATATCACTGGTTGATTCTTGTATGTGCCCTGAACGAGAATTGAACCTGCAAACTTCATGTATCAGGACGATGCTCCATACAACTGTGCTACCTAGCCAGAGCCATAAAAACTTTTTTTAATTCTTAAAAAAATAGGAAGTAAACACCCCAAGATTAACTCTCCAAGATTAAATCTTGTTAACTCTCCAAGATTTGGGGGCAAAAGAAAAAGCCAGTGAAGGACACAGACACATTCAGAGAGCATGTCTGACCCCAATGCCTCAATGGGAAGATGAAAGGAGTGTTGGCACGATAAGTAAGTGGTGCTTCCCAACCAGCAGGCACTCACCAGGAGGCGTCCTGCTCTTATAGATGGAAAATAAGATCATGAACATAGTTCTATTCACTATGAAGAAGATGATGGTGAGACCGATAATGATGGTGATGATGATGTGGGTGGCGGTGATAATGTCAAGTACACTTAAATGTCTGAATCTCACCACTAAAGAGGCATTAATACATCTTTCGAAAACTGCATAAAGTTTAGTAGAAACACTTTTTCTAAAGGGCTGATGTTCAAAAAATAATAATTGATCCTCAATAAATGTAGAATACAATAAAAATGAATAAATGAATGATAATGTAATAAAATCTGCCGGCCTCAAGGGAAAGAAGTGCAAACAAAATCTTCCCTGTGTCTTGTCAAACAAATAAATGAACTCTTCCTTCAGGACAAATATGGGGAAAACAGCTGTTAGGCTTGCTCGCTGTTTCCCCAGCTGCAAGCACTTTGCCCAGTTAGTGTGTGAGCACATGGCAGAAAGCCACACATGTCTCTATGAAAAGCTACACAGGTGCTTTCCCTGGCGGGCGATTCTCCCAGATCACCCTCTCACCACTGCAAGGTGTGGTTCCCTGATTGCCTCAGCTGCCACTGCCACCGTGGGGGGGCAGTTTTCCTGATCCCTAACCCTCCACTGTGAAAAGCAGGTTTTCCTTTGTTTATTCGCTTCCTGTCTCTGCAAGCCTCCAGTAAACAGGTATGGCCCCAACACTGTCCAGCTCTGCAGTTCCTCTACCATCTGCCCCAATCCAATGTGGACCTGCGGGGCCTCAGCCACCAGCACTACCACAAGCCATCCTTTTTTGCATTTATTAAGGTACATTCTACAATTCAAATCCTTTAGCTATTACTATTTCTGACACAAATTAAGCTAGAAATGCATTCTAGTCCGGTTATAGTGAAGCACTTTGCTGCCCCAGGAATTGCTAAGAAAACTGTAACTGCTAGAAACAGCCACTCAGAGACAGTCCCCATCCTTACCCAGCTCTGCTAGAAGACGAATCTTTACTAAAGTGGGAAATCTAGAATAAGGGTATGCAAACGTTTAAGAAAAGCCCGAATATTTATCAAAATCATCCAGATCTGCATTACAGTAAAACTGTCGCACATGTAAAGCCAAAATAATGTGTGTGATCTTGGGCACACAACCTTTTCTTCAAGGGCTTCAGAGACAGTGATGAAATAATCAGACCTGAAATGTCCTTATTTGTTTATGTTTATTTGGTTAAGAATAAAAATGAATCCTAAGAAGACCCAGACCGCATTGATTTAAAAGTCCCATTTTATCTAATAGTTACAACTGCAGAAGTCAGATAAAGCAAAAGAGGTGAAAACAAGAAGGGAGAAATGTCTTGATCCTTAAGTCCTCACATTCCAGGAAGCATCTGCGCTGAGAACAATGACCTAAAGCCTCTGATAACTGAATAGCATTCTCCTTTCAAAGAAGGATCATGCTCCCAGCAATGGTCTTTGCAATGAAACTGTGTTATCAACCGTCAGAAACAGCCCCTGCAAGAAGCTCATTTTCTCTTTCTTTTTCAAAGATCAGTTCTGCTCCCAGGATAGTGTTTCCCAACCCAGTCTCAAGCACTTTAGCCTCCTCAGAGGGATGTGACTCTCCTCCTCGAAGAAAAATCTAATAATGTTTAAAACCAAGCCACAGTAACACGCACCCCCAATGTTGGTACTATCTGCAGAAAAAAAGAAAGGAGACTGATAAAGGAAATTGCAGAAAAGATAATGCAGGGGGAAATCTAGAATAAGAGGATGCAAACGTTCAAGAAAAGCCCAAGTATTTATCAAAATCATCCAGATCTGCACTACACTAAAACTGTCGCACATGTAAAGCCAAAATAATAATTCTTATGTATTGTCCGCTGTGAGTTAGTATTTCAGTATTTTCTTTAGCCATTATCATAAAACCAGGATTCACTCATTTTCAGAAATCATGGTTCAATAATGAAAGTAGAGGTCAGCCTCCATATAAAAAGGAAATGATGCTTCGTACATCTTCTTCAGTATCATTACACTATATATTACTTATAATATTAACAGCCGTTGTTTATTGAATGCCTAATAGGTGCTACATACTGATTTAACTTGATGACTGCCCTGGGTATTAAATTTCATTATCCCCATGTTATAGATGAGGAACTGAGGCAGGGGGCAGCTAAGTAACCTGCCCAAGATCAAAGAACTAGTGCTAAGACTCAATTTCGGGTGTTAAGTTGTAATGGGCATTTCCTCTGTCAGAGAAATAAGGCCTCCCTTTCTCCTGACAGTGCTCCTCTGAAAGACAAAGTGGCCTGGTCCCTGCACACATACCTCTTCCTGACTCTTACCTGAAACTTATCCACCCAATCAACTTCCCCTGGAGAAAGAGCTCCAAATGTCAACCAGCTTTGATTTTATCTCATTTCACGTTGGTGTTCATTCCTCCAAGCTGGCAGCGTATAAATATTTATACAATGAACTGCTGTGGAATCCCATTCAGCCTTCCTTTTCTGCCCTACCTAATTTTTTTTTTTTAATATCACTCTTAACATTATAGGAATTTGTGCCTAATTTCTGGCCTCTGACTAAACACGCTTCTGGTTAACAGTGTTTCTAGTTGGGTGGTGGGATTATGAATGATTTTCGTTTATTTTCTTTACTTTCAGTGTTTGTCAGGTTGTAAGCACTGAGCATATATTACTCTTTCAACTAGAAAAAAATACATACAATAAATGTCATTTTGATGAAAAAAAAGTTTTCAGTATTTATCCCATCCCCCCCCCAAAAAAATTATTTTTCCCTTAGTATTGCAAAAGAAGACATTCATTGACCAAATTTAATCCTGGGTTAGGTTAGAACACAAACTTGAAACAAGAGATGTAGGTTATTTTATAAATTGCTCCCACTTTCACATTTTGTTGTTATTGTTACTTTAAAAAATTAGGAAATATTTCATAAAATTTTATTTTTCTCAGTGTTGCTTTTCTTTGCCTTCCGTAGTCCTATTTAATAAAGTACTCTATACCTGATAAATAAGGTTTTGTGTCAGACTGCTAACTACACTTATTTCCTCTTCGAGGTACACATTCACCTACATTTCCCAGCCTCCTTTGCAGCTAAATGTTCTTTGCAGCTAAATGTGGCCACTGAAAGAGAAACAAGAATGACATGAGCCCCTCTAGGTCTACCCATAAAAACCTCCCCCATGAGAAAGTCCATGCTCTTCCCTGCAGACTTGGAAGCTACTTATTGATGACGATGGAGCCACAAAACGGAAGAAAACTAGGTCTTTGACTCACCACTTGGAAGAACACCATTTTGGACTTTACAGGAGTAAGAATTAAAAGTATATTACATAAGCCATTCCAAATCTGGGATTTCTCTGTTGCCCTACCTAACACGCGGCTTTATTAACATATTCTGATTATTACAGCAGAAGGGTAAAACCCTGTGCTGTTTATCTTACCTTTTTCAAAGACTCCTTCTGCTTCCAGGACAGAGCTGTTGTGGTCTCCTGTTATCTTGACTACCTCTGCCTTCACAGTGACCTGTGGGGGGCTGTGTTCCAGGAGCTGCACCCCAATGGTCACATTTCCTCCAGGCCTGATGATCCCTGGGGCTGTCACCAGAAACCTGGGCCTAAAGAGTTCCCAACAAGGGAAAAACAAAGTTTTTTATCCTCATATCTCCATTCTTTTGTGATCCCCAAGTTTTACAGACAGTGAGATGGGCTCCCTAAAGTGAGCCAATTGCAAGTGTTTCAATTAATAAAGCCCTGCTGCTCCCATTAACAACTGCATTGAAATGTCATCGGAACAATCCCCATAAATCAGTTCTAATGCGGTAATTCATGTACCACTGGAGTAGGGCCTGTGTTTCACTTCCAAAAATAACCACGCACAGTACAGGATGAGCCTCAGTGTGGATGGCTTACACTGGGGCATGCACAAGTTACTGGCGATGTGCAAGCCTCTAAACTTCTATTTCACAGATGAGCTCATCCCAGTGTGTTTTTTTTTTCCCCCCTTGGCTTAAACACACACAATGATTTTCCTGTTTCTCATTCAAACCTTTAGGCTTGGGCATTTGCCCAAAAAACAATCATCTAGTCAAATTATTCTAACCAATGCCACTGATTGAAATATACCATCAGACATTGAACTATCCGTGGTGAAATGTCCAGGTGTAGCAGAATATAAAAGTCGCTAAAACAGCTCTTTCTCTGCCCAAGCTAGGGGTTATGGCTCAGCTGCAAAAACCTTCAGGAGTGAGCACTTTCCATAATTTCGGTGCCTCCGTAGTTAACCTTTCTACAAAATCTGCACCTGAACCACACTTCAGTCACCTAAGTCACACTTTGCCCGGGCCAAAGTTGAGACACCTTGTTTATCACATGTCTTTGACAGAAAAAGGCAAGCACATTATTTGGGAGCAAACAGTTAAGAAAAATGAAGGGGCAACGTAGACTAAAAATAAAATGACTCTCTTTAGAAAGTAGTTACGGCCAGAGAGACACTTAAATAACGTCCTGGGTGAAGAACCAAGCTGAAACGACACACGGTCAAACGTCCTGGCCAGTGCCTGGCTGGGGCCGCCGCGGCGGCGGGGCGGGCTCCCGGGCGGGCTCCCACCCGCGGCTGCACAGCCGGCCGCCCCGCGCAGCCAGCGGGCGACCCCGCCCGCCCCCGCCCGCGCTCCTACCCGGGGGCTGCGGCCAGCGCGGCGGTCCACACGCAGACGAGGTGGGCGACGGTCAGGAGCCGTGGGCCCCGCATCTCTGCAGCGTCTGCCTGGGCGGCCGTCAGCTCCTGGGGAAACGCGCGAGCCCCGCGGGGTGTGGCTTCCCACCTCCTCCCGGACTTGTATTCCTGACTCGGGAGTTCAGCAGTCTGAAATGGGCGCGCCTAAAAGCGGAGTGTGAGATCTAAATTGAGACAGGACTCGGTGGCTCCACCCCTCTCACCCGCAACACAATGGCGCTTCTCGCTGCTCTGGCAAACGTCGCCAGTCCAGGAGGGTCAGAGAGCCGTCTCTCTAAATGCGGCCAGCCCAACCTTGCCCCAGCATCCCTGCCCCCCGCGGAGCGCACGGGCGCCCACTTCCCCAGCCCACGTTCCTCCGGCTGTTTACACTAGCGCTCCACCAGCGATGCCCAGAGTGAGTAAACAGGCCCATCCTTGTGTGGAGAAATTCATAGAAGCTATGTGAAGTGGAAAAAAATTAATCATTGTCCTCCCGACTATGAGTCAGAATTTAGAGAAATAGCAAAAACACACACACCAAACGGGTGTGTTTACTGAGTAGTTGTTTAATATATATGAATGTGCACCAGAGAAAACTTGATTACCTTAAAACAAAAATCGAGGTCTGTTTTTTCCCTCACCAGGAAAATGTGGTTTCTCAACTTAAAAAAAGAAGGATTCTGGCACATGTAAGTGTTAGGTGTTGCTTCTTGGAACTCTGAAAAACAGTTGGGGAGATGCATTATACTTTTGGCTGTGTCTAAACACACTTCGCCACAGATAAGTATTCATTAGCGCTGGAAAGCCTGAAACAATTTGGATAAACACAGGTAAGACTGAGGTAGCGCTCCTGTGCTGAGGAAGGCCAGTGGCACTGGCCAGCGGTACTGATCTCCAGCTCCTCATTGTCCTGTCCTGTCAGCAGCTCCTTCCCCAGCCCTTTGGCACTGCCACCGTCTTCAGATGACTCAGGTTTCACCATGACTACACCATAAAGACCGGGAACTGCCAGAAACATTCGAAAAACAGGCGCATTCAGTCCCAAAAGCTTCAAGTATCTAATTCATGGCAAAGAGTTTTAGATGATGACTTGTCAATACGGGGCAAAATGCAAAGGGAAAAGAGGTAGGCAAAGCTATGTCTCATGCCAAATTATGTGCTAAAAAGGGGGAAAGTAGCACCTAGATAAGCTGTGGTTTTGGGAATCCAGGAACTTACTTTGCTCCCTTTCCTGTTCCACCCTTTTTCTCTCTGCTGAACCACTCTTGGAGATTTCTCACGTCCTTATGTCTCCAGCCGACAGCCTATCTTTAGTGGCCAACTTCCTCTGTAGGCAGGGCTTGGGTAAGGAAAAAAAGTATGTAAGTGGATCCTTGGCTGCAGATCCCACCCCTGATACAGCTGTTACTGCTAGTCCGGTCTCCTTACCTCTGTTGTTCAGAATGACAGGCCAGAGTCAAGTGTGAGCCAAGTATCAAAGACTAAATCAGTGCTTCTCAAACTCTAATGTATATGAGAATCACAATAAAATGCAGACACTGATTCAGCACGTCTGCAATGCGGATTGAGATTCTGCTGTACTTCAGTTTACAGTGGGCCATAGAGTATCGACAGGTAGAGGTAATTTGGGGCACTCTGATGAAAAATGAAAGTTGGAGAAAATTCTTTTCAAGCTTCATTTTATAAGATGGTT
The DNA here is from genome assembly GCF_036850995.1 of Saccopteryx leptura. Taxonomy (NCBI): domain Eukaryota; kingdom Metazoa; phylum Chordata; class Mammalia; order Chiroptera; family Emballonuridae; genus Saccopteryx; species Saccopteryx leptura. The sequence goes on from NC_089503.1 coordinate 351,139,349, forward strand.
CAATAAATTCAGGTTTATTCTAGAGGCAGACAAATGTGAAAGGGACTCAAAAAAATTGTTGATAATGTTGCATTCCCAGAAATATTTCTAGAAAGGCTTAGAACCACCTACTGTAGTTGTTTTATAAAATTAAATCTGTGAAGATTTTAAACTGATGCAACCTCCCTATTTCTGCCTTTCTTCTCACAAAGCACACTAATTGAAAAACTTAACAAAGCAGAAATTTAGCCATGTGAATTTGCACAGAGATGAAGTTATCACATGCCTGGCACAGAGGAGCTACTCAATAAAAATTTGTTAAAAGGATCAATGACCTCAGATAAAAAGCTAAAGGAGTTCATCACAAGCAAACAGTGTTGCAAGAAATGTGAGAGGGCCTGACCAGGCGGTGGCGCAGTGATAGAGTGTCGGACTGGGATGCAGAGGACCCAGGTTCGAGACCCCGAGGTCACCAGCTTGAGCGTGGGCTCATCTGGCTTGAGCAAAAAGTTCACCAGCTTGGACCCAAGGTCGCTGGCTCAAGCAAGGGGTTACTTGGTCTGCTGAAGGCCCACGGTCAAGGCACATATGAGACAGCAGTCAATGAACAACTAAGGTGTCGCAACGAAAAACTGATGATTGATGCTTCTCATCTCTCTCCGTTCCTGTCTGTCTGTCCCTATCTATTCCTCTATCTGACTCTCTCTGTCCCTGTAAAAAAAAAAAAAAAAAAAAAAAAAAATGTGAGACTGACTTAAAGAAGGAGAAAGAAGAAAAAGGAGGATAAGAAGGAGGAGGGGAGGAAGAGGTAGAGAGGAGGGGGGAGGGAGTGGAGAAGAAGAAACCAAAATATAAGTAATAAAATGGCTATAGGTATCAATAATTACTTTTAATGTAAATGGATTAAATGCTTCAATCAAAAACCGTAGGGTAGCTGAATGGATAAGAAAATCATAAATATGATGTCTTTAAGAGACCCACCTCAGAATGAAAGATACACAGACTAAAAGTAAAGGTAAAAGATATTTCATGCACATGGAAATGAAAAACACTGGGGTAGCAATACTAATATCTGACAAACAAGAATTTAAAACAAAGGTTATAGTAAGAGTCAAAGAAAGACACTACATAATGATAAAGGGAGCAATCCAGCAAGAGGCTATAACCCTTGTAAACATTTATGCACACAACATAGGTGCACTTAAATATACTGCTCACAAAAATTAGGCGATATTTCAAAATGACTATGAAATGATAAAATATCCCCTAATTTTTGTGAGCAGTGTATGTAAAACAAATCTTGATGGACATAAAGGGAAAGATTCACAACAATACAATCATAGTAGGAGATTTTAACATCCCATTGACATCAATGGATAGATCTTCCAGACAAAAAATCAACAAGGAAATGGCAGCCCTAAATAGCACAATAGATCAGCTGGGTTTAATTAATATCTTCAGAGCATTTCACTTCAAAAAATATACATTCTTTTCAAGTGCACAAGGAACATTATCTAGGAAGGACCCCATATTAGGACACAAAACAAGTCTCAGTAAATTCAGAAAATTGAAATTATATCAAGCATCTTCTCTGACCATAATGGTATAAAACTTGAAATCAATCACAAGAAAAAAACCAAAAACACACAAAGACATTAAGGCTAAACAACATGTTACTAAACAATAAATAGTTTAATCATGAGATCACAGAAGAAATCAAAAGATACCATGAAACAAATAAATATGACAACACAACTCAAAATCTATGGAAACAACAAAAGCCGCCTTGAGAGGGAAGTTCATAGTATTACAAGGCTACCTCAAGAAACAAGAAAAATCTTGGCCCTGGCCAGTTGGCTCAGTGGTAGAGCATCGGCCTGGCGTGCAGGAGTCCCGGGTTTGATTCCCAGCCAGGACACACAGGAGAGGTGCCCATCTGCTTCTCCACCCCTCCCCCTCTCCTTCCTCTCTGTCTCTCTCTTCCCCTCCCACAGCCAAGGCTCCATTGGAGCAAAGATGGCCCAGGCACTGGGGATGGCTCCATGGCCTCTGCCTCAGGCACTGGAATGGCTCTGGTAGCAACAGAGCGACGCCCCAGATGGGCAGAGCATCGCCCCCTGGTGGGCGTGCCGGGTGGATCCTGGTGGGGCACATGCGGGAGTCTGACTGCCTCCCATTTCCAGCTTCAGAAAAATACAAAAAAAAAAAAAAGAAAAGAAAAGAAAAGAAGAAACAAGAAAAGTCTCAAATAAACAATTTAAGTTTACATTTAAAAGAACTTAAAAAAGAATAACAAAACCCAAAGTGAGTAGAAGGAAGGAAATAATAAAGATTAGTGCAGAAATAAACAACAGAGTTTTAAAAAATAAAAAACATCAATGAAATCAAGAGTTGGTTCTTTGAAAAGATAAACAAGAGTGACAAACCTTTAACCAGACTCATCAGAAAAACAAAGAGAGAGGATCCAAATAAATAAAATCAGAAATGAAAATGAAGTAACAATGACACCAAAGAAATACAAAAGATTGTAAGAAAATAATAGGAACAACTATCTGCCAACAAATTAGATAATAAATAAAAAAAATTAACGTCTTAGAAATATACAATCTTTCAAAACTCAATTAGGAACAATCATAGAATCTGAATAAACAGATTACAGCTAGTGAAATTGAAGCAGTAATAAAAAAAAACCTCCCAAGAAACAAAAGTTCTGGACCAGATTGCTTCACCAGTTAATTCTACCAAAATTCAAAGAACTAAGACCTATCCTTCTCAAACTATCCCAAAAAATTCAAAAGGAGGGAAGCTCATTTTACAAGGCCAACATTATTCTAATTCCAAAACCAGATAAAAACACTACAAAAAAAGATAATTATAGGCCAATATCCGTAATAAACATAGATGCTAAAATTTTCTTTTTTTTTTTTTTTTTTTTTTTTTTTTTTTCATTTTTCTGAAGCTGGAAACAGGGAGAGACAGTCAGACAGACTCCCGCATGCGCCCGACCGGGATCCACCCGGCACGTCCACCATGGGGCGACGCTCTGCCCACCAGGGGGCGATGCTCTGCCCATCCTGGGCGTCGCCATGTTGCGACCAGAGCCACTCTAGCGCCTGAGGCAGAGGCCACAGAGCCATCCCCAGCGCCCGGGCCATCTTTGCTCCAATGGAGCCTTGGCTGCGGGAGGGGAAGAGAGAGACAGAGAGGAAAGCGCGGCGGAGGGGTGGAGAAGCAAATGGGCGCTTCTCCTGTGTGCCCTGGCCGGGAATCGAACCCGGGTCCTCCGCACGCTAGGCCGACGCTCTACCGCTGAGCCAACCGGCCAGGGCCAATGCTAAAATTTTCAACAAAATACAGGCAGTCCCTGGGTTACAAACAAGATAGGTTCTGTAAGTTTGTTCTTAAGTTGACTTTGTATGTAAATTAGAACAGTTACATTTACCTATTAAATGCAACTTAGAGAGATGTTTTTCTTAACATAGTATGTATTTTTATCTTTCTGTGCATATAAATGTTTAAATGTTTTCAAACCTACAGAACCTATCTCACTCATAACCCATGGACTGCCTGAATTATCAGACCAGACCTAGCAATACATTAAAAAGATCATATATCAGGATCAAGTGGGATCCAACCAGGGTTGCAAGGTTGGTACAATATCTATAAATCAATAAATGTGATACACCACATATAAAGAATGAAAGATAAAATCCACATGATATCAATAGATGCAAAAAAAAGCATTTGGTAAAATTCAGCACCCATTTATATTATAAACTCTCAGAAAACTAGGAATAGAAGAAACATATCTCAACATAAGGAAGGACATATATGACAAACCCACAGCCAACATCATACTCAGTTGGTAAAAAAAAAACTACAAGTGTTTTTCTTAAGACTGAGATGTCTGCTATCTCCACTCTAATTCAATTTAGTACTTGAAGTCTTACCCACAGAAGTCATACAGGAAGAAAAAATAAAAAGCATTCAAATTGGAAAAGAAGAGTAAAACTGTGATTATTTGCAGATGACATGATCCTGTGTATAGAGAACTACTAGAACTGATCAATGAATTTGGTAATGTAGCAAGATACAAAATAAATATCCAGTTACACTTTCATACACCAATAATGAACTATCAGAGAGGGAAACTAAGAAAAAAAAATCCCACTCACAATTGCTTCAAAAAGAATAAAATACTTAGGAATAAATTTAACCAAGGATATAAAAGACCTGTACTTGGAAAATTATAAGACACTGAAGAAAGAAATTGCAGAAGATACAAATAAGTGGAAGCATATACCATGTTCATGGATAGGAAGAATTAACATTATTAAAATGTTCATACTACCCAAAGCAATCTATAGCAGTGGTGTTCAATTACCAGTCACCCAGTCCGCAGACCGGTGCAGGTCCTCTGGAAATTTCATGCTGGTCTGCAAAAGAAATAACTGGGACCAGCGCAAAATTTCTGGAAGACCAACACTGGTCCATAAACAAGCAGTTGAAAACTACTGATCGATACATTCAACACAATTCCTATCAAGATATCAATGGTATATTTCACAGAACTAGAACAGATATTCCAAAACTGTATATGGAACCACAAAAGGCCCCAGATAGCCACAGTAGTCTTGAGAAAGAAGAACCCAATTTGAGGAATCATGCTACCTGATAGCCAATAATACTACAAGGTCATAGTAATTAAAACAGCATGATATCAGCACAAACACAGACATATAGATCAATGGAACAGAATAGCGAGTCCAAAAATAAATCCACACCTTTATATTCAATATTTGACGAAGGAGGCAAAAACATATGATGGGATAAAGATAGTCTATTCAATAATGGTGTTGGGAAATTGGACAGATACATGCAAAATAATAATAAACTACTTTCTTACAGCATACACAAGAATAAACTCAAAATGGATTAAAGACTTAAATGTTAGACTCAAACTCCTAAAAATCCTATATGGAAGCATAGGCAAAAAAACCTCAGACATTTTTCATAGCAAAAACTATTCTGATATATCATCTCAGGCAAGGGAAACAAAAGAAAAAATGAACAAATGGGATTACATTAAACTGAAAAGTTTTTGCATAACAAAGAAAACCATCCACAAAATGAAATAACAGCCCAAGGAGAACATATTCACTGATACATCTGATAAGGGCTTAATATACAAAATTTATAAAGAACTTATAAAACTCAACACCCAAAAATAATCCAATTAAGAAATGGGCATATTTTGTTCACTTTGCTATGAAGATACTCACTATCAGATGTTTATTATACAGCAGCAATTTATATTTTTAATCATTGCCTATTAATAGTCGCAGTAAAGTATTTTTGAATCAGATATTTGGGGTTTGTATGTTCTTTTGTACTAAAAGTTATTGTTTAATTTGAATATTTTATCTGAACTGTCTCCCTGTGCCTTTACAAGATAAAGTTGTTTCTGTAACCTTAATGATCTTAAGAATACTTTAAAAATAAAAAAAAAAAGAGGCCCTGGCTGGTAGGCTCAGTGGTAGAGCATCTGCCTGGCGTGTGGATGTTCCAGTTTCAATTCCTGGTCAGGGCACACAAGAGAAGTGACCATCTGCTTCCCCACCCTTTCCTCTCTCCCTTCTCTCTACTTCTCTATTCCCCTCCCACAGTCAAGGCTCCACTGGAGCAAGTTGGCCCGGGCGCTAAAGACGGTACCATGGCCTCTGCCTCAGGCACTAGAATGACTCTGGTTGGAATGGAGCAACACCCAGATGGGCAGAGCACCGCCCCCTAGTGCGTGGATCCTGGTAGGGCACATGTGGGAATCTGTCTCTCTGCCTCCCTGCTTCTCACTTAAGAAAAATACAAAAACAAAAAAAGAAGAAATGGGCAAAGGACATGAATAGACGCTCCTCCAAAGAGGAATACAGATGGCCAACAGGTATATGAAAAGGTGTTCAACCTCACTAATCATTAGAAAAATGCAAATTAAAACCACAATGAGATATCATCTCACACCTGTGAGAATGGCTGTCAATAAATCCACACACAATAAGTGTTGGTGAGTATGTAGAGAAAATGGACCCCTCGTGCACTGTTGATAGGAATGCAGATTGGTTCAGCCACTGTGGAAACCAGTACAGAGTTACCTCAAAAAATTAAATTGGAACTGACTTATGACTCAGCAATTCCTCTTCAGGGAATATATCCAAAGAAAGGTGAAAAAAATAATTTTAAATAATATAGCACCCCTATATTCATTGCAGCATTATTTACAACAGCCAAGATTTGGAAGCTGCCCAAGTACCCATCAGTAGATGAGTGGATAAAAAAAGTTGTGGTATATTTACACAATGAAATACTCCTCAGCCATAAGAAAAGAGGATACTCTTACCTTTTGCAACAGTATAGATCAGTGGTTCTCAACCTGTGGGTCGCGACCCCTGCGGGGGTCAAACGACCAAAACACAAACGACCATCGATGGCTTTAGGCGACCCCTGTGTTTTGGTCGTTCGACCCCCCGCCGGGGTCGCGACCCACAGGTTGAGAACCGCTGGTATAGACGGACCTGGAAATTATTATGCTAAGTGAAAGAAGCCAGTCAGAGAAATGCAATTACCATGTGATTTCACTTATATGTGGGATCTAATGAACAAAATAACCTAACAAGCAAAATAGAAACAGACTTACAGATAGAAGAGACTGACAGCTGTCAGAGAGGAGGGGGTTTGGGGGCTGAGTAAAAAAGGGGAAGGAATTATACAAAGAAAATAAAAGCTTTTAGATACTGACAACAGTGTGGTGGTTACAGGAAGGAAAGTGGGTGGGAGAGGTAGAAGAGTGTAAGGGGGGACAGATGGTGATGGAGGAGACTTGACATGGGGTGGCGAACACGCGGTGCAGTGTACAGATGACGTGTGGTGAGACTGTATACCTGAAACTTAATGTAATTCTATTAACCAATGTCACCCCAAAAATTCAATCTAAAAAAGAAAAAAACTAAAAATACTCTGAAAGTAACAATTAGAGACTGGGTTAAATAATTATGGTATACCTGTGCAGTAGAATGCTATGAAATAAAAACTATGTTCTTGAATTGGAGACTATTTAATCATTTCGAGATAAATATTCATGATATGCTGTTGGGGGAAGTCTATTTTATAAAAACAATTTAAATGTGATTCTATTTTTATAAAACTAAAGTATGTTTATGTGTACATATATATGATAGACTTATGCATTGAAGAAAGACTTGAAAAATAGTCACCAAGATGTTGTCAGAATCCTGATGATTATCTGTATCTGCCAAATTTTCTACAATAAGCATATATATATTAGTTTTTCTTTAAAAAGGAAACAACAAAAACGGGTATTGTGTTGGTAAGTAGTCTTTAAGGGAGCATCTTGGAATAAAATTCATTAATTTTTATACCAAAAAAATTATGTATCTTCTTCTTATGAAAACTGAATGACATTTGGCATAAGAACCCCACTCTGTTCCCATATCTCTCCTGACGTGTCTTTAGGGTGTGGTTCAGTGAGAAAAGCAGAAACACTCTGAGACCAATTTTATACAATTATGGGAGCTGTGAAGCAGCCATTGCCCCTGCATCCAGTGTTGAGCCTAAAGTCACACTGTCAGCCAAGGAGAAAAAGCTAAATATGAACAAGGGCAAAGAAACATGAGGGAGAATTGGAACCCATGTCTCAACTACCACCTCCAGCTTCAATGTCACAGGTAACCTGCAGAAGAAACTGATATCTTTCACCCAGAGCTGCATAAGCACTGGGCCCAGAATGCAGAAAGCTCAAGGAGGAAATCTTCTGAGAACTGAAGGAGCTACGGGCCCCATTGCCACCCCCAACACACCTAGTCACCTAGCAGATCAGTACCAGGCAGCTTACCTGCTTTGCACGCTGCACAGACCTTTTTAGAGAGTAAAAAATACAGCTCTGCTATACTGTACTGCTTCCTTCCAAATTCACATAAAATATCTCGCAGACAGCACTAATCCAGAACCATAGATAGAGAGGAATTCTGAGAAACTTAGCACCATCTCAGGTAAGTCGGCACAGTACAAAGCTTTCAAAGTCTATGCCTCATCAACTTGGCATCTGAATATAGACCTTTAAGTCATATGTAACTTAAAAAAAATAAAAAGACAATAGAAAACCCATGCTTTTACTTAATATGATGCAACTATCCCTCATACAACCAAAAGCAATCTAACCCTCTCTCCAAGCAGATTCAAACTCCCTTTAACTCTCATTGGATGTTCACGTCCCCTCTAAATGAGGCGTATTTTCCTTTGATATTCTGGAACTTCAATACTGAACTGTAAGTTAATTACTATTAACTCATGTTAGAGGGTAGAAGAATGAGGAGAAGGAAAAATACTGGTTAATATATACACAAACACATTTCTAACAAAACAAGAAGGAAATGCAAATAACTATTACAGTTCTAGTTTCTGCTACTGTTGGCAGGATAGTAGATGGTATTTATAATGATCTTCTTCCACTACTTACCTATCTGCCTTCAGGAAGCATCTGAACTAGTCATGGTTCCTCACACGGTGGGATATTCCAAATCTTTATTCCTGACGGGTCTGAGCCATAAGCAGTCCTCCTGGCATAATATTCTTGTTTTCTATTGATTTTAATTACAGGACCAAGGAAGAGTAAGAAATGTCCCAGTGTATCTTCTGCATTCCAGAAATACTCCTTAATTTTTGGATTTAGTAGGAACTCCTTGACAATCAGGATCATTAATCACTCCAGCCAGTAGAGTAACCCTTTCTTTGGATGTTGATTCACTGGCATGAGGGACCCTAGCGGCCAGGTAGCAATCTTATCTGCCATTTTAACTGAACCATTGCAGTATCCCCAGCGGAAAAGTTCCTTTCTTGGGAACTGAGACCTCTAGACCAGCAGAGCCCCTATTAAGGGAACGGAAAACAAAAACTAGAGTAGTGGGTCACTTGGGGTAATAGCATAACCACTCTTACATCTACTGCCTTCATCTCAGACCAGTGATAATGGCTTTGGGAGAAAGAACACTGAGAGAAACATCTGTTACCGATTTAGAGCATATACCACAAGCCAGTATTTGTTGTTTAATTTTTCCACATTCAGATTTTGTAACATTTCAGAAATATTATGTATGAAATTAATGTCTACCTACATTCATCATCTATTTGAAAGCTATGTAGATAGAATTTTGCACAGAACACCAGAACATTCCCTGAGAATCTTTTTTTATCTAACCCAAGGGCAGAGGAGGAAATCTCTGTCCACTGAAAGACAAAGAATGACATTGCAATTAACAAAGAATAATAATAATGAGGCTTGTTCTTAACTTTCTATAAGAAAGTCCAGAACTTTAAATTAAAATTCTGTGTTCAACCAAACTATCAAACAAGTGAATATAGAATAAAAACATTTTCAGAAATGGAGTGACTCAGAAACGTTGCCTTCCACAAACTCTTTTTAGGAAGTGACTTTAGAAGGACGTATTTAGCAAACCAATGAAATAAACCAAGAAAAAGGAAGCTATAAGAACCAGGGAAAAGTATAATATATAATATATAATCACAGAGATGAATGAAGAGAGAAGTTCCAACAATAATAACAATTCAAGAAATAGGTCTTAAGGAGGAAAAAAGAATCTTAATAGAATAAATGTGATGTAGAACCAGGGGATAAAATTGAGACTAGAATAATGTAAAATAATGCAATAAAAGAAATGGGAATTTAGAAACTCGGGAAAAGAAAAAACTAGAAAAAAAAGAGAACGTAACCAAAATTCATTTGTTGGCTCTGCAGTGAACAATAATTTTATAATTATGTTGATGTAAGCATGGTTATTGGTTTATAACTTATAGAATCAATCTCATGAAAGGTAAAGAATTAAGCTCCATCCTGACTTTCCAACATGAACTGTATCACTGGCAACCAAATAGTAGATATGGGGAAATTTCCCTTTATATAAGTTTTCCAGCCAGTAAATGTAAAATCAGTGTAAGAAATAGAATAGCGGCCTGACCTGTAGTGGTGCAGTGGATAAAGCGTCGACCTGGAAATGCTGAGGTTGCCGGTTCGAAACCCTGGGCTTGCCTGGTCAAGGCACATATGGGAGTTGATGCTTCCAGCTCCTCCCCTCCTTCTCTCTCTCTGTCTCTCCTCTCTCTCTCTCCCTCTGTCTCTCCCTCTCCTCTCTAAAATGAATAAATTAAAAAAATTTAAAAAAAGAAATAGAATAGCACCAAACTACAATCCTTCATGAATGAATATATATCAGGGGTCCCCAAACATTTTACACCGGAGGCCAGTTCACTGTCCCTCAGACCGTTGGAGGGCTGGACTATAAAAAAAACTATGAACAAATCCCTATGCACACTGCACATATCTTATTTTAAAGTAAAAAAACAAAACGGGAACAAATACAATATTTAAAATAAAGAACAAGTAAATTTAAATCAACAACTGACCAGTACTTCAATGGGAACTATGGGCCTGCTTTTGGCTAATGAGATGGTCAATGTCCGGTTCTATATTTGTCACTGCTAGCCGTAACAAGTGATATGACGCGCTTCCAGAGCCCTGATGCATGCATCCCGTGTCACCAGAAGTAGTACTGTACGTGAGCATCGCTGCGCTTTGCGGTGCCGCCACATACAGTACTACAGGAGCACAGGATGCGGATCCTCTCACTAACCACCAATGAAAGAGGTGCCCCTTCCGGAAGTGCAGCGGGGGCCGGAAAAATGGCCTCAGGTCATGCGGCCCACAGGCCGTAGTTTGGGAACCCCTGATATATCTAAACCAGTATTGTTCAGTCGAACTTTCTCTGCTGATGAAAATGTTCTGTATCTGCCCTAACACAGTAGCCACGAGCATCATGAGGTTATTGAGCATTTGACATTCATTGTTTAGATTCATGTGATCCAATATGGTTGCTATTAGTCACATGTTGCTAGACAAATTAAATAAATAAAACAATGATCACAGTGACTGCTAGTAGAACCAAAGGAGATATCCAGATACTGTAGGTCTCCTGATAGAAGAACACAGCACCACTTAAGTCGTCTTCTCAAAAAATTGAACCTGAATCTGATCAAATCTCTAGATTCAACTACTAATTTACAAGGAAATATAGAGAAACATATTAACTATCACGCAGATATGTTACTAAAACCCAGACTGTAGGATATTTTATTCAGCAATACAGTTTCTTCAACAAGTAAATTGCAAGAAAAATAAAGAGAATTTAAAAAAATCTATAGATTTAAAGAGATTTAAATAACAGTAATCACAATATACAAATATTACTTGGCTCCTGATACAAAAAGAAAACTTAAAAACTTATTACATTTATGAAGTAGTTGAAATTGTGAATATTTAAAAAAAAAAATTTTATTGATTTTAGTGAGAGCAGAGGGAGAGAGAGAGTGAAAGAAACATCATTCAGTTCCTGTATGTACTCTGACCAACGATCCAACCGGCAACCTCTGCACTTCAGGATGACACTCTATCCAACCAAGCTATCAGGCCAGGTTAAAATTGTGAATATTGACTGGATGTTTAATATTAAAGAAGTTTTATTAATTGTTTGGTTAGAGTTATGTTTTTGAAAGGGTCTTTATCTTTTAGTAATACATACTGAAATATTTGTGGATGAAATGTTATGATGTCTGGAATTTGCTTCAAAAATAAAACATGAACCAATTTAGACCTATGAGAATGACTATTGTTTTAAATATGTATATATTTAAATAAATATAAATATATACATATATATATGTATAAAATAAGTGTTGGAGAAGGTGTGGAGAAATTGAAACCTTTGAGCAGTACTGGTAGGAATGTTAAATGGTGCAGCCACTGTGGAAACCAGTATAGCAGGTCCTCAAAAAACATAGAACTACTATATGATCCAGCAATTCCACTTCCAGAAATATACCCAAAAAAAATTAAAAGCAGAGACTCAAACAGATATTTGTCTTATGAATTCATGTTCATAAAACCATCATTCACAAGCCAAAAGGTGAAAGTAACCTGTGTCCCTTAACAGATTAATGGATTTTTAAAATGTATAGCATATACAAACAATGGGATATTATTCAGCCTTAAAAAGAAGAAATTTTGACACATGTTGTAACATGTTTGAACCTTGAAGACATTATGCTAAGTAATAAGCAAGTCACAAAAGAGCAAATAATGTAGGAGTCTATTTCTATGAGACACCTAGAGCAATTAAATTCAAAGTGGTAGGAGTTACATTGTACTGGTGTTTTCCAAGGGCTGCTGTGAATAGAGTTATTGTTTAATGGGTAGTGAGTTTCAGTTTGGGAAGATTAAAAAGTTCTAGAGATAAAGGGTGCTAATGGTTGCACAAAAACAAGAATACATTTAATTCTATAGAACTATATATTTTAAAATGGTTAAAATAGTAAATTGTGTTATGTATCTTTAACTATTATTATTAATAATAATAGAGGAGGAGACAAGCAGGTGGGGCAGAGATAGTATTATATGGCTGTGAGTTGATGATCACTGAAGCTGGGTGATGGGGGTATATGGAAACTCATTGTACTCTTCTCTCTACTTCTGTATACATTTGAAATGCTCCATAATAAAAATATTTTTGTACTGAAACAAGATTTATACAAAGATACAAGAAAATTCAATTTAAAAGAAAAAAAACTAATAAAGCAAAAAATGGCAATAATACTCACTAGAAAAAAATGTTATTACAGAAAAGATGAAAATTATGACCATAAATTCTGTCCCAAATTACCACAGCCTAAGAAAGACACCTAGTTAGTACTTCACTGACGAGATGGAGAACCAGTGAAGAAGATAAATCTTGGGCTAGAAATGCCAAGAAAGAAAATTATCTGTTTAAAATTGCTTGCTCTGGAAACAATCGAAGGTGAAGGAGACTTCTGGTTTTTCTTTTGGTTTTCTACTACGTCTTGTAGAATTATTTGAGTCTTTAAAATATGCTTATATGAAATTCTTAAACACTAAATTTAAATTTTAAATGTGTATTTTTTTAACAGAGACAGAGAGAGGAACAGATAGAAACAGACAGGAAGGGAGAGAGATGAGCAGCATCAATTCTTCATTGCAGCTCCTTAGTTGTTCATTGATTGTGTTTTCATTTGTGCCTTAACTGGGGGGCTACAGCAGAGCCAGTGACCCCAACGACCTTGGGCTTCAAGTCAGTGACCTTTGGGCTCAAGCCAGCGACCATCAGGTCATGTCTATGATCCCATGCACAAGCCAGCGACCCCGCGCTTGAGCTGGTAAGCCTGTGCTCAAACCAGATGAGCCTGCACCCAAGCCTGTGACCTAGTGATTTCGAACATGGGTCCTCTGTGTCCCAGTCTGATGCTCTATCCACTGTGCCACTGCCTGGCAGATTAAATGTGTATTTTTTTAAAGAGGCAGAGCCAAGACTCTGTCAGGATTTTTAAACCTGGCCAACATTATGTATGCACTAAAAATTAATTGTCACATTGACTTTATACTTCTGCTTTGCTCTGTTAACTGCACTTTAACTACTTGGTTTCTCTTTACTTGACATTTTCATTGTTCAGTTTTGGTTTGGGGACACCTGTGGAACCACCTACTTGCCTTAGAAGTGAATGCTGTGGACTGGTGAGCAGAACGCTATCTAGTGCCTACCTCAGCCATATATTGCTTTGCCAGAGGCTAGAAAGCTAAAATACGCCTTGCCGGTGTGACATTATTCTGCACAATGAGACTGCAGGGAAAGCATTCTCTCCCTAAATAAAAAGGCAACAACTCAGGAGGGAGGGCCCCTGGCTCTTCCACTTGCACTGTGCTGGACACAGGCATCAGAACTTGCGCTCAAGGATGAAAGCCACCAGAGGAGGGCAGGCTAGAGTGAAAGGCGGATTGCACCTGGATTCCTGAATGCAGAAGTAAGCAGCTGTAGCAGCCCTGCACTGCCTTCCTTCCCCACTGATCCACCTCCTCTGGGAGGGAACTTTTGAGTCAGTGCCAGACTCTCAGTCCTTTGCCACCTGGGACTCTCCCCTGGGGAAAGCCTGGCAAGTAATTATTCCCTCAAAGCTGCCAACTGCCACTTCCCTGTCCTGCCTGTCCAGAACACAAAAGCTGATCTTTCACATCCTGTCTACTGCCACAAAATACAACACACCCTTGAGGTCAATGATTTCCCCCCATTCTTCAATATGTTTTCTTTTGAGCACAGCATACCCTTCCACTGTCATAGCTTAGTCATCAGTATTTCCCAGTCAAGCTTCAGGGGCTGTTATATGTACCTCCAGGTGCTAAAATTTTTGCAGATAGAAATTGTATAAAGGAAGAAGAATAAACACAATATACATATAATTAAATAAATCTGTATATAGTGTATCTATTTATTAATATAGATCTATATATTAATATATTGTATCTATATAATTTATTTAGAATATAAGCCAAATAGTCATTGTATAAAAATAAAAAGGCCTTGAAACAGAAACAAACAAAATGGAAATGAGTCATGAATACAATACACACCCAAATCACTGGGTTTGTGGTCCTCCGTTTTATTCTCTTTGGTCACCTGCCTCCAGATTGTAGACAATTCTGATATCTCTTCCAACCTGATTTGATTTGCTTTTCCAAGCAATCCCCACCTCAAGACTCACCCTGAGTCTGTGTTCATTCATGCACATTTAGCTCATTTTAGCTTCTGCTCCCCTCCCAGCATGAGCTCACCCCAGCCACGCAGTTGCTGTTCTTAGTGCCTTGCTTTCACAGGCACCAAACATGTACACTCTGGCTCTCAGAGGGCCTATAACTCCCCCACACCACTACTACCAAACTAGTCTTTTCTGTAGTCCATCAGAGAGAGATGATGTTTTCATTTTAGATATGTTAAGAACTCAGATATTAATGAGAACTTCATTTTAGATGTTTATTTCAATTACTGAAATAATTTTTTATGGCCTACTGCCTATTTTCTTTTTAATTTTTTCCCTTTTACTTTTTTATATTACCTAGGCATGGCTCATGGATCAGGAACCATCAGAATTTTATCAGATGACCATCTTTCTCAAGAACTCCAGGCTTTAGCCAGGAGGGCCTGTCAAGAGAGAAAACACGTTGACTTACGGATCCTGTCTACCCCAGGAGTCAGAAAGTGACAGAAGCTTACTGGAGGTTTCAGAGAAAAGGACACACTCCCCTTTTTCACGATTAAGGGGTGAGCAGGGATTCTTTTCAAAAACAAGACAGGATTCATGTGTTTCCCTTTATAGAGCCATGACAGCAAAGAAAAGAGAATGAGAGCCACAGGCTTCTGTACAGAATGTAGGCTACCCTCCTCAACCACGTTCTTGGGAAGGACCAGGACAAATGCCATCACCAGGAAGGGAAAGCACTGTGACACAACCGATGTCTCCTCCACTCTCTGTCGAGCAGGCAGGGGCTAATGGATAGGCAGACTTCAGTGGGTCTCATCTAAGAGTGTGGAAGTGAAATCAAGAGAAGTTTTATTGAGAAAGGTTTGTGGTTTGGTTCCTTTCTTCATTTTTTTTTAACTTAAAGACTAGTAGCTATATATAACAAGTTAAATTTTCCTCTGTTCTCTCTTCCAATCCTATTCTACTCCCTTACTAGATATTTGATATTGTCTTCCAGAAGCAGCCATCTTTGTAATTTAGAGTGCATTCTTCCACTCAACTTTTTTACCAGTAAGGTTGAGCATATTTTCATGTATTAATTGTCATTCTATTTTCATCTTCTATACATTGCCTTATGAGATTTTCCACCCAGTTTGTATTAGGTTCTTTTTTTCTTATGAATTTGTAAAAATTTTATATGTTACAAATTACAAAATATTACAACTATTTTCCCCAGTCTCTTTGTTTATTCTGTCTTTGTGGGATAGAAGGTTTTAATTATGATGGGGACAAATTTATCAGACTTTTGCTTAATGAGTTGTGCTTCATGTGTCTTCTACTTTAAAAAAATATATATCATCTCAGGCCCTGGCCAGGTGACTCAGTGGATAAAGTGTTGTCTTGGCACATTCAGGTCATGGGTTTGATCCCCAGTCAGGGCATGTACAAGAAGCAATCAATGGGTACACAATCAAATGGAACAACTAAGTGGAATAGCAAGTTGACACCTCTCTCTCTCTACTTCTTCCCCTCCCCCTCCCTTCCTCTTTCTCTGTTTCAATCAATGGAAAAAAATCATCTAAAAAATCATCTTTTCCTACAGCAAAGTTGTAAAGCTGTTCTATACTTTCTTCAGGAAGTCTTAAAGTTTTATTTTTCACATTTAGATTTTAATTCATTAAAATTTTTTCTTTATGTATAGTTGAAAAAGGTATCTAGTTTTACTTTTCCATATGAGTTAATTTCCCCAAAATATGTGTTAAATAATGAATCTTTCTTCCACTAATTTGCATTGCCAGTGGAGCAGAATTTTCTAGTTCTTCAATATCCATTCTCTATTTTGTTTTATAGTACAGAATTTTTAGCAGGAAACATGTGCATCCAGAGTTAATTGCATTTTCCAGCCTTACTTGCAGCTGGGTGTGGCTATATTCTGGCCAATGAGTTGTTAGTGGAAGTAATTTGTGCATCTTTCAGGAAATGTCTGCTAAGGGAGAGACATACTTTTTCCCATTCTTAACCTCTTTCTTTCTGGTAGAATACAGGCTTGTTGGCTGAAGCTGAAGAGGCCATCCTGAGACATTAGCTGAGTTTAGAAAATTAGGCCCTGCACAGTGGTATAGGAGATAGAAGTCTAGGTCCCTGATTTCCTCTGTACTAATAGGTAAGAGAGAAATAAACATCTGTCTTATTTGAACCATTGCTATTCTATGTTATCTGTCACTCACAGAAAAAAAATTTTAACTAATATATATCACATTTATATCAATTTTCCATAAATGCGTCAGTCTGTTTATGAGCTTTCATTGCTCTTCTGTAGAAATATGCTATAAAAATATGCAAAGTCACTCAAAAAGTCTGAGGAAACTCTAAGAGAGCTCTGTGACAACATGAAGAGAAATAACATCTGCATCATAGGGGTTCCTGAAGAAGAAGAGAAAGAACAAGGGATAGAAACTTTGTTCAATCAAATCATAGCTGAAAACTTCCCTAAATTGAGGCAGCAAAAAGTCTCATACATTCAAGAAGCACAGAGAACTCCATTAAAGATAAACCCAAAGAAATCTACACCAAGACACATCATAATTAAAATACCAAAGCTAAGTGATAAAGAGAAAATATTAAAAGCTGCTAGAGAAAAAAAGGCTATCACCTGCAAAGGAACCCCCATAAGATGACATCCAACTTCTGAACAGAAACACTTGAGGCCAGAAGGGAATAGCAAGAAATATTCAAAGAAATGCAGAACAAGAACCGACAACCAAGACTACTTTATCCAGCAAGGCTATCGTTTAAAATTGAAGGAGAAATAAAAAGCTTCCCAGACAAAAAAAAAAAACCTCAAGGAATTCACTACAACCAAACCAATGCTGCAAGAAATGCTAAGGGGTCTGTTGTAAACAGATCAAAGGAGGGAAAGAATATAGTAAAAGAGGAATGTAGATTTAAAGAATAAAATAGCAATAAACAACTACATATCAATAATAATCTTAAATGTAAATGGATTAAATGATCCAATCAAAAGACATAGGGTAGCTGTGTGGATAAGAAAACAGGACCCTTACATATGCTGTCTACAAGAGACACATCTTAAAACAGTGATGGGCAATCTTTTGAGCTTGGTATGTCAAAATTTGCCAAAAAACCAAGCATAACTCCAGTGGTGTGTCACTTCGAGAAAAAAACCATAATTTCACAATATTTATAGTTTAAATAACAAAAATATATAATTGTAATATATAACTGTATTTAATAAACCAAAAACAATTATTTAACTTACCTGCTTAGTGACTTCTTTCTTCATCTGTAAGTCGGTATCGTTTGTTGGTCTTGATATTATTTAACTTGTGAAGGGTGCCGTGAACTAAAATAAGCAAGGGGGGCTCTGGCCGGTTGGCTCAGCGGTAGAGCGTCGGCCTGGCGTGCAGGGGACCCGGGTTTGATTCCCAGCCAGGGCACATAGGAGAAGCGCCCATTTGCTTCTCCACCCCCCCTCCTTCCTCTCTGTCTCTCTCTTCCCCTCCCACAGCCAAGGCTCCATTGGAGCAAAGATGGCCCGGGCGCTGGGGATGGCTCCTTGGCCTCTGCCCCAGGTGCTAGAGTGGCTCTGGTCGCAGCAGAGTGACGCCCCGGAGGGGCAGAGCATCGCCCCCTGGTGGGCAGAGCATCGCCCCTGGTGGGCGTGCCGGGTGGATCCCAGTCGGGCGCATGCAGGAGTCTGTCTGACTGTCTCTCCCCGTTTCCAGCTTCAGAAAAATACAAAAAATAAATAAATAAAAATAAAAAATAAGTGAGGGGGAGGGAGAATTCTTTAACTAACTTGCCTATTAGTGACTTTTTTGTTGCTGAATTTCATTGGCTAAATCTTCAATTGAAGATTGGTATTTTGTATACTTCAAGCCTAAGCAAGAGCTACTAACTTCATCTGTCAATCTCTTTCTTTTGTTGGTCTTGATATTATTTAACACTGAGAATAAGGTCTCACAAAAGTATGTAGAGGGAAAAATTGTGAGTAAAGCCATTGCTATATTTTTCAAGGTGCTAAAATTGTCTGGTAATCGGTTCTAGGCACTCCAAATTTCCTGTTTGTAGTGGCACTCCTCTTGATTCTCCAAGTGGGACCTTTCCAGATTCTCAAGCTTTGACCTCAAGTCGACAAACACCTGAACCCAGATGCTGTCTTGAAATTCTGCAAGTTGCACCTTATATAAATTAAAATGGCTACCACTATTTCTAATGGCGGGAAAGGCACCCATAGCACAGGCCCTCACCTTTCCCAGCCTCCCCCTCACTTATCTCAGTAATGATGGTCAATTAGAAATCCACGACACCCCAGAATAGTAGATTGGATGATGGTTGCTGTGGTTATGTGGTTGCTGGAAATAGCAGTCACAGGGCCCTCAGAGATGCATCCCCTGTGGCATTCTGCTGCTCCCTGCTCTGCTGGCCAGAAGAGAGGTAAAAAATCCCCTAACGGCTTAACTGGAAATCCCAGAACTAGACGCTCTGTGCCAAAGTTCTGTTGTTTTGGCCTACAAACCTCCAGCACAGAGTGTCTACATTACAGCAAATGTTTTATCATTGGCTACTGCACCTGGCCGAGAAAGATGAAACGTCCTTCTCAGCATGTGCCCCATACATCTCTGGTATGCGGCCGCATGTGGCCACGTGTCATCAAAAATGGCCATGAGGCCCTGGCCGGTTGGCTCAGTGGTGGAGCATCGGCCTGGTGTGCAGGAGTCCCGGGTTTGATTCCCAACCAGGACACACAGGAGAGGTGCCCATCTGCTTCTCCACCCCTTCCCCTCTCCTTCCTCTCTGTCTCTCTCTTCCCCTCCCACAGCCAAGGCTCTATTGGAGCAAAAGATGGCCTGGGCCCTGGAGATGGCTCTGTGGCCTCTGCCTCAGGCACTGGAGTGGCTCTGGTTGTGGCAGAGCGATGCCCCAGATGGGCAGAGCATCGCCCCCTGGTAGGCATGCCAGGTGGATCCTGGTCGGGCGCATGCGGGAGTCTGTCTGACTGCCTCCCCATTTCCAACTTTAGAAAAATACAAAAGAAAAAAAAGGCCACACATGTCAGTGCTGACACACGTGACACAGGTTTGCCATCCCAGCCTTAAAACAAAAGATGCACATAAACTGAAGGTAAAAGGATGGAAAAAAATATTTCATGTATTGGAAATGAAAAAAAAGCTGGGGTAGCAATACTTATATCAGACAAAATGGACTTTAAAACAAAGGCTATAGTAAGAAATAATGAAGGACACTACATAATGGTAAGGGGAGCAATCCAACAGGAAGATATAACCATTATAAATATCTACACATCTATTATAGGAGCACCTAAATATATAAAGCAGACTTTGATGAATATAAAGGGCAAGGTCAACAGCAATACTATAATAGTAGGGGATTTCAAAACCCACTAACAGCACTAGATAGATCCTTAAGAAAGAAAATTAACCAAAAAAAGCAGACTTAAAGGACACACTAGATCAATAGGATTTAATAGATATCTTCAGAACCTTTCACCCTAAAGCAGCAGAATATACATTCTTTTCAAGTGTTCATGGTACATTCTCTAGGATAGGTCACATGGTAGGGCACAAAAGCAGTCTCAACAAATTTAAGAAGATTGAAATCATATCAAGCATTTTCTCTAATCACAATGGCATGAAACTAAAAAACAACCACAACAGAAAAACTGAAAAATACTCAAACACTTGGAAACTAAATAGCATGTGATTAAGTAATGAATGGGTTAACAATGAGATCAAAGAAGATATAAAAAAATTCCTAGAAACGAATGATAATGAGCATACATCAACTCAAAATTTATGGGACACAGCAAAAGCAGTCCTGAGAGGGAAGTTCATAACATTACAGGCATACCTTAAGAAGCTAGAAAAAGCTCAAATAAACAACTTGACCTTGCATCTAAAAGAACTAGAAAAAGAACAGCAAGTAAAGCCCAGAGCTAGTAGAAGTAAGGAAATAATAAAGATCAGAGTGGAAATAAATGACTAGAGTCTAAAGAAACAATACAGAGGATCAATGAAACCAGAAGCTGGTTCTTTGAAAAGGTAAACAAGATTGATGAACCTTTAACTAAACTCAACAAGAAAAAAAGAGAGAGGACTGAAATAAATAAAATTAGAAATGAGAGTGGAGAAATAACAACTGACACAACAGAAATACAAAATATTGTAAGAAAATATTATAAAGAACTATATGGAGAGACAAGATGGTGCTGGAGTAGGCGGACGTACCAACATCTACCTCCCAGAACCGAAGTGGAATACAAACTAATTTTAAGAACTATCATCTGGAAAAACCAACTTTGGACTAAACTAAGAGGACTCTTCAACCAAGGAACACTGAAGAAGCCACACTGAGACTGGCAGAAGAGAACAGAAGCTCCATATCCACGCATGCTGCAAATGGCTTCTCCAGCCTACCTGAATCATTACCAGCTAGAAGCAGCGGTCATTGGGACTTGGACGTGAGCTGCAAAGTATAGAATGGTGACAACAATTCCAGTGCCATGCGGACTTTTCCTGGATGTGGACTTTTCCTGGACTCCTGCTCCCTGTGACAGATCCTAACAGAATGAACTGGGGTTGAGTTGCATTTTTCAGGGATTTGGCATGGTATTGGGGCCAACTTGGACTTGGTGAACATGTTAAGGACACTACTCTTTTATGGATTCTTGCTGTATTGGCCAAGAGTTTGCTTAAAGGCTTTAATCACTGTAAAAACAAAAAAGAAGGCTGAATAAAGAAGATGTGGCACATATACACCATGGCATACTAGTCAGCTAGAAGAAATGATGACATCGGATCACTTACAGCAGAATGGTGGAATCTTGATAACATTATGTGGAGTGAAATAAGCGAATCAGAAAAAAACAAGAACTGCAGGATTCCATACATCGGTGGGACATAAAAGTGAGACTAAGAGACATGGACAGGAGTGTGGTGGTTACAGGGGGTGGAGGGAGGAAAGGAAGGAGAGGGGGAGGGGGAGGGGTACAAAGAAAACTGGATAGAGGGTGACAGAGGACGATCTCTCTTTGTGTGATGGGTATGCAACAGAACTAAATGACAAGATAACCTGGAAATGTTTTCTTTGAATATATGTACCCTGATTTATTGATGTCACCCCATTAAAATAAAAATTTATTTATTAAAAAAATAAAAATAAAAAATAAAGAACTGTATGCCAAAAAGCTAGACAACCTAGATGAAATGGAAGAATTCATTGAAACATACAATCTTCCAAAAATCGATCTGGAAGAATCGGAAAACCTAAACAGACCAATTACAACAAATGAGATTGAAACAGTTAAAAAAACTTCCAACAAAGAAAAGTCCTGGGCCTGATGGCTTCACAACTGAATTCTACCAAATATTCAAAGAAGAACTAACTCCTATTCTTATCAAACTATTTCAAAAAATTCAAGAGGAAGGAAGACTTCCAAGCTCCTTTTATGAGGCAAGCATAATTCTGATTCCAAAAAAAGACAAAGACATTACAAAGAAAGAAAATTATAGGCCAATATCTTGATGAATATAGATGCTAAAATCCTCAAAAAAATATTAGCAAACCGGATCCAGCAATATATGAAAAACATCATACACCATGATCAAGTGGGATTTATCCTTGGGAGGCAAGGCTGGTACAATATTCGCAAATCAATCAATGTGATTCATCACATAAACAAAAGGAAGGACAAAAACCACATGATAATTTCAATAGATGCAGAAAAAGCATTTGATAAAATCCAGCACCCATTTATGATCAAAACTCTCAGCAAAGTGGGAATACAGGGAACATACCTCAACATGATAAAGGCCATCTATGACAAACCCACAGACAACATTACACTCAATGGGAAAAAATTAAAAGCAATCCCCTTAAGATCAGGAACAAGGCAGGGGTGCCCCCTTTCACCACTCTTATTCAACATAGTTCTGGAAGTCCTAGCCACAGCAATCAGACAAGAAAAAGAAATAAAAGGCATCCAAATTGAAAAAGAAGAAGTAAAACTATCATTATTTGCAGATGATATGATACTGTATAAAGAAAACTCTAAAGTCTCAGTCAAAAAACTATGCTGGACCTGATAAATGAATTCAGCAAGGTGGCAGGACATAAAATTAATACTCAGAAAGCAGTGGCATTTTTATACACCAACAATGAACTGTCAGAAAGGGAAATTAAGGAAACAATCCCCTTCACTATTGCAACCAAAAAATAAAGTACCTAGGAGTAAATTTAACCAAAGAGATTAAAGACTTGTGCTCAGATAATTATAAAACATTGATAAAAAAAATCAAGGAAGATACAAAGAAGTAAAAGTATATACCGTGCTCATGGTGAGGAAGAATAAACATCATTAAAATGTCTATATTACCCAAAGCAATTTATAAATTCAATGCAATACCAATTAAAATACCAATGACATACTTCAAAGATATAGAACACATATTCCAAAAATTTATATGAAACCAAAAAAGAACACGAATAGCCTCAGCAATCTTGAAAAGGAAGAATAAAGCGGGAAGTATCACACTTCCTGATATCAAGTTATACTACAAGGCCATTGTACTCAAAACAGCCTGGTACTGGCATAAGAACAGGCATATAGATCAATGGAGAACCCAGAAATAAACCCACAGCTTTATGGACAACTGATATTTGACAAAGGACTTAAGAGCATACAATGGGAGTAAAGACAGTCTCTTTAACAAATGGTTTTGGGAAAATTGGACAGCTACCTGCAAAAAAATGAAACTAGACCACCAACTTACACCATTCACAAAAATAAACTCAAAATGGTTAAAAGACTTAAATGTAAATTGTGAAACCATAAGCATCTTAAAAGAAAATACAGGCAGTAAGCTCTCCGACATCACTCACAAGCAATATATTTGCTGATTTATCTCCAGGGGCAAGTGAAATAAAAGACAGAATAAACAAATGGGACTATATTAAACTAAAAAGCTTTTGCACAGCTAAAGACAATAAGAACAGAATAAAAAGACAAACTACACAATGAGAGAACATATTCGACAATATGTCTGATAAGGGGTTAATAACCAAAATTTATAAAGAACTTGTAAAACTCAGCACCAGGAAGACAAACAATCCAATCAAAAATGGGCAAAAGAAATGAATAGACACTTCTCCAAAGAGGACATACAGATGGCCAATAGGCATATGAAAAAATGTTCAACATCATTAATCATTAGAGAAATGCAGATTAAAACCACAATGAGATATCACCTCACACCAGTCAGAATGGTGCTCATCAACAAAACAACACAGAATAAATGCTGGCAAGGATGTGAAGAAAAGGGAACCTTCCTGCACTGCTGGTGGGAATGCAGGCTGGTGAAGCCACTGTGGAAAACAGTATGGAGATTCCTCAAAAAATTAAAAATCAAACTGCCTTTAGACCCAGTTATCTTACTTTTAGGAATATACCCCAAGAACACCATAGCACTGTTCCAAAAGGAGAAAAGCACTCCCATGTTTGTGGCAGCATTGTTCACAGTAGCGAAGATCTGGAAACAGCCCAAGTGTCCGTCAGTGGACGAGTGGATTAAAAAGCTTTGGTACATATATACTATGGAATTCTACTCAGCCATAAGAAATGATGACATCGGATCATTTACAACAACATGGATGGACCTTGATAACATTATACTGAGTGAAATAAGTAAATCAGAAAAAACTAAGAACTATATGATTCCATACATAGGTGGGACATAAAAATGAGACTCAGAGACATGGACAAGAGTGTGGGGGTACAGGGTGGGAGGGAGGAGAGGGAAGGGGTTGGGGGAGGGGAGGGGCACAAAGAAAACCAGATAGAAGGTGATGGAAGACAATTTGACTTTGGGTGATGGGTAGGCAACATAATCAAATGTCAAAATAACCTGGAGATGTTTTCTCTGAACATATATACCCTGATTTATCAATGTCACCCCATTAAAATTTTTTTAAAATGCAGAGTCAGGATAACAATCAGAGACAGTGAGGCACCCTAGGGCAAAAGCCCTGAGTGGACGAGAGTCCAGTGGCCTCTCTGACCCATACTGGAAACAGCAAAACAGCAGGATAAAAGTCAGCAATACAGAAATGTTTAGGCTTTCAGAAAAGAGATTAGAAGTCAGCATGTTCCTTGTCCTTTATGTCACCCCCTGAAAACTTCTGCTGTCTGCTTCCTTGAGTTATTTGTACTGGATAACAAATATCTGAGTAAGGCTGGGGATGGGGCTTCTGTCCTTCGGTCTGACGACACTCTTCTATTGACTTATTTGTTTATCTTGTGCCAGGCACCATATGCTTTAATTAATACAGTTTTAATGTCTAATGGGTAAATTACTTCTCCTAGTTTCTTTTCAGAATTGTTTTTGGCTGTTCTTTGACTATTAGTCCTCCAAGTGAACTTTAAAATTTGTGTAGTTCTAGCAGGTAAACTCCGATGGCATTTTTGTTTGAATTTCATTTTTCTTATACATTAACATAAGGAACATTAACACTTTTATGAAATTGCATGTTCCCATACATGGGCATGGTGTAGTTTTATGTTCTACAAAAACATTTTATACTTTTTTTCTATAAAAATCTGCACATCCATTGTCATATATATAGTACCTGATGTTATTATAAATGGTATTTTTTATTGTCTTACCTAATGGATTACTGATGGTATAAAAAGATATCATTAATTTTTGTATGTTTATCTTGTATTTATCAACCCTGCTGAACTTATACTAGTTCTCAGAGTTTGTCTGTAGAGTCTCTTTAATTTTCTGTTAATTAGTTTCCATCAAGCAACCAAAGGGACATAGAAGAAGTAGAGCTGAATTGACTTGATGGCAACAGCATCAAGAGTCTTGGAACAGGCCTGACTAGGCGGTGGCGCAGTGGATAAAGCATTGGACGGAGATGCAGAGGACCTGGGTTCTAGACCCCAAGGTCACCACCTTGAGGCAGGCTCATCGGGTTTGAGCAAGGCTCACCAGCTTGAACCCAAGGTCACTGGCTCGAGCAAGGGGTCACTCAGTCTGCTGTAGCCCCCTGGTCAAGGCACATATGAGAAATCAATCAATGGACAACTAAGGAACTGGAACGAAGAATTGATGTTTCTCATCTCTCTCCCTTCCTGTCTGTCTGTTCCTCTCTCTGACTCTCTCTCTCTGACTCTGCCACAAAAAAAAAAAAAAAAAAAAAAAGTCTTGAAACAGAAGAAGAGCTGTATAGGCAAGAAGTAGAGTAACATGGTGACAGGACTAATGAGGCAGAGTAGGAAGTCAGCACATGGATATGAGGTAGGGCCATGAAACAAGAGCTAAGTGGAGGGAGGGAAGGTAGGGTTGGATCTGGGAAGATTCAAGCATTAGAAGCAGTAACTGAACCAGACATCATCATTTCTCCCCTGGAGATCATTTAATGCAAATCAGTTTGAGCCAAAAAGAGACTTTGCCAATCCAAGGAAACATGGAAGCAAAAATTGTTTTATCTTGGCTGAGACACAGGATGACACCATTAGAGCCAATATCACCGCAAAGCAGGAAAAAGTATGATAAAAAAGAAAAGAACTGGACCCCAACCAGGATAGACCACTGGAAGTCAATTTAGACAGAAATCTTTTAACTTCTCATAAACAATGAAAAAGGAAGTAATTTTGTTGGGCTGCAGCATCTTTCCAGGGACTTGTGTTAATAAACACTTCTTTACAATTCCTATCACCACTCCTGGTGATTTTGAGTTTTCATTACAGGGTTCTATGAGTTTTCTGAAAGGACTAAAAGTTTTAGAACATGACCCCTATGATTTCTAGATGTCTGTCTAGGGGGCCCTGGAGTCCCACTGAGATAGTGAGGAAACAGCTCTGTTATCTGAGATAAGACTCTTAGTTTTTTTTAAGTTTAAAGGTCTAAAAGCAGAAATGAGGAAGAATGGTAATTGGAGCTATCAGTCCTTAAGGTGACAGGTGCTAGATTTATCCAGCTTGCATTCAAATCCAGTAAAAGCCTACTGTAAATGTTTTTACCATCATGCGTATGGCCAAAGAAGCCAGACACAGAACACTGAAGTTTCCTAGGATGCTGTCATTCTGCACCAGCCTGCTACCTAGTGGTCACAGCAATTGATGCACCATGTTGCTGGAGGCACCACAGGATAAATGTGCCAATTAAAGAATGGTCTGAGAAATGCATGGTTAGGCGACCTTGTCCTTGTGTGAATATCATAAAGTGTACTTACATAAACCTAGATGGTATAGCCTACTGAACACCTTAGCCATGTGATATAGCCTGTTGCTCCTAGGCTACAACCTCTACAGCATGTTACTGTACAAAACAACACGAGATTAAATCAAGCGTAAGACATAATGATGCAATCAAGAGACGCAATAAATAGGAGATGTATGAGGCTGCTGGCAGCTAACACGGCATACTGTTTACAGCAAACTTATTTTAATAAGTAGGAAAAGTACACTCTAAAATCTGAATTACACTGTAGTGTAGTAAATACATAAACCAGGAAAAGGGTTGCTTGTTATCATTATCAAATAGTATGCACTATACATAACTGCCTGTGTTATACTCTCATATGCCTGACAGCACAGTAAGTTTGTTTACACCAGCATCAGCCCAAACAGGTAATGCATTGTGCCAGGACATCAGGAAAGCTACGACATTACTAGGCAACAGGAATTTTTCAGCTCCACTATGATCTTTAGGCCCACAATAATGCAGCCTACTTTGACCAAAACATTGTTAGGTAGCAGGTGACTGTATAACCTCATAAGAATGAGTTGATAGCTTCGGATTGTATAGCCTCAGAGTGGATGCTTACTGGGTTAAACCAAGGGGGAGGGGAGAATAAACATTCCCATTAGGATTTATCCAGCTTGCATTCGAATCCAAGAAAAAGCAAAAAGTGATCATAGCAAAAAGTTATTGACAAAACTATTACATAAAAATGTTTCCAATTATAAATCAATATAATTCTCATACTTGTTATATATTTAGCAGTCTACCAAAGATAATACTTTAATGTCTATCTGTGAAACATATCTATAACCTCAGCTTCTACCACAGTTAGATGATTGGGTCAGCCATGTAGAATGCTAGGAAGAACATGAACATGAGACAAGGGGAATTTCAGGACTACCACCCTGATTGTGAATAGCCTTGTAGACATCACCATGGACAAAATGAAAATTGAGGATTACTCAGTGGCAAGCTTAACCTTAGAACAAATGCCACCTGTCCTAAAAATACCTTGAGTTGTACTTCTCCAAAACCTAAAAGTAGGACTAGGTTACTTATTCTAAAATATTTTCCATCTCATTTAGACATAAGCTGTAAAAAGGGGCTATTCTGAGCCAACACCAAGGATTCCCAGGGTAGACCTGAATGACATGCCAATTCCAGGTATCCCCAAAAGTAGTAGTTGCAGAGGATAGCAAATCACCAGGCAGATTCTGAAGTAGAGCTAAGTAACAGCATCAGATACAGGCCCTAAATTTGGAGTCTGTACATGAAGAGTCATCCATGTAAGGACCATTTATGGCCCATTTATAGCTTCACCTCTAATTTATATGCACTCAAAAGGCATCATCAACCCAAAACTCCACGATGGTGTTAATCTCTGATTTGAAATTAATCAGTTCACCCTCTAATATATAGGGGTTTTGTTTGTTTTTTTCATTTTTTATTTGTTTGAGTTTTGGTCCAGAAAAAGTTTTTTTACTTTTGTTAACTGAAAATCACATATTACGGAGGACCCGGGTTCGATTCCCGGCCAGGGCACACAGGAGAAGCGCCCATTTGCTTCTCCACCCCTCCACCGCGCTTTCCTCTCTGTCTCTCTCTTCCCCTCCCGCAGCCGAGGCTCCATTGGAGCAGAGATGGCCCGGGCGCTGGGGATGGCTCTGTGGCCTCTGCCTCAGGCGCTGGAGTGGCTCTGGTCGCAATATGGCGACGCCCAGGATGGGCAGAGCATCGCCCCCTGGTGGGCAGAGCGTCGCCCCTGGTGGGCGTGCCAGGTGGATCCCGGTCGGGCGCATGCGGGAGTCTGTCTGACTGTCTCTCCCTGTTTCCAGCTTCAGAAAAATGAAAAAAAATAAAATAAAATAAAATAAAAATTAAAAAAAAAAAATGAAAATCACATATTAAAATAAGCCCACTGTAGCCTAATGCTCAGTAACAAATCTGATATTACATGTTTAAATGTGTAATTGTGGGAGGAGGAAAATGCACATGAAGAGGGTGAGGGAGGGGTTTGACTCCTGGCCAGGGCACACAGGAGAAGCGCCCATCTGCTTCTCCACCCCTCCTCCTCTCCTTCCTCTCTGTCTCTCTCTTCCCCTCCCGCAGCCAAGGCTCCATTGGAGCAGGGATGGCCCGGGCGCTGGGGATGGCTCCTTGGCCTCTGCCCCAGGCGCTAGAGTGGCTCTGGTTGCGGCAGAGTGACGCCCCGGAGGGGCAGAGCATCGCCCCCTGGTGGGCAGAGCGTCGCCCCTGGTGGGCGTGCCGGGTGGATCCCGGTCGGGCGCATGCGGGAGTCTGTCTGGCTGTCTCTCCCCGTTTCCAGCTTCGGAAAAATACAAAAAAAAATAAAATAAAATAAAATAAATAAAAATAAACCAGCAAAGAAAATAAAATAAAATAAAAAAACAAGGAGATTACTATATTAAAAATCTATAAGTAGAGCCATAACCGAAAACCATAATAGCCATCATTCCATTGATTATTATAGAAAATAAGTGAAATGTTAATACATTTCTAAAATCTACTTTCTAGTGACTCAGGTTTGTTTGTTTGTTTATATACATACTAGATTTTTTTTTTTTTTTTTGTATTTTTCTGAAGCTGGAAACGGGGAGAGACAGTCAGACAGACTCCCGCATGCGCCCCACCGGGATCCACCCGGCACGCCCACCAGGGGCGACGCTCTGCCCACCAGGGGCCGATGCTCTGCCCCTCCGGGGCATTGCTCTGTTGCGACCAGAGCCACTCTAGCACCTGGGGCAGAGGCCAAGGAGCCATCCCCAGCGCCCGGGCCATCTTTGCTCCAATGAAGCCTTGGCTGCGGGAG
Source organism: Saccopteryx leptura (assembly GCF_036850995.1). NCBI lineage: Eukaryota > Metazoa > Chordata > Mammalia > Chiroptera > Emballonuridae > Saccopteryx > Saccopteryx leptura. The sequence goes on from NC_089503.1 coordinate 351,169,109, forward strand.
GGGAAGAGAGAGACAGAGAGGAAGGAGGGGGGGTGGAGAAGCAAATGGGCGCTTCTCCTATGTGCCCTGGCCGGGAATCTAACCCGGGTCCCCCGCATGCCAGGCCGACGCTCTACCGCTGAGCCAACCAGCCAGGGCCTACATACTAGATTTTATAATAAACTATTAGAAAAAAATTTACCTTTTCTCTATCTTTCCCCTGATCCTGTCAGAAAGTTTTAAATGGTCCTAAAATTTGAGGAAATAATTGTTAGTATGATCTTGTTCCCTCGAGACAGCTAAAACTACCTCCAGCAATTTCATTCACTCCTGGAAGGATCCAATTATACAGATACAGGGTTTCATTAGGCAACACTGAAGTCTCAAGTATATTTCTGTGAGATACTTTACTACTGTCTCTTTATGTCTCTTTTGAACTTGCACATAGCCCAAATTATCAAATGTTAGTAAATTAATTAACATACACCAACCCTAGTCAGGAGTCAGCAGTAAACTGCTTCCCTCATTAGCACTAGGATGAAAAAATTAAGAGACTCGTTATGTGCAGGAATCAGTATGAGTGGCACCAGACGTTTTGTCTACTTTGAAGAACAGTTTCCATAGAAACATGAGACAGTTCGATAAAAATATGTCAATCCAAAAAATATATATGATGTGTGAAATTTGATAACACAGTGCATTATAGTTTATGGTTTTCACTAAATGAAATCTTTATTTTTTTACACATCTTTTTTTTAATAAATAAATTTTTATTAATTTTAATGGGGTGACATCAATAAATTAGGGTACATATATTCAAAGAAAACATGTCCAGGTTATCTTGTCATTCAATTCTGTTGCATAGCCATCACCCAAAGTCAGATTGTCCTCCGTCACCTTCTATCTAGTTTTCTTTGTGCCCACCCCCCTCCCCCTCTCCCTCCTTCCCTCCCCCCACCCCCTGTAACCACCACACTCTTGTCCATGTCTCTTCGTCTCGTTTTTATGTCCCACCAATGTATGGAATCCTGCAGTTCTTGTTTTTTTTCTGATTTACTTATTTCACTCTGTATAATGTTATCAAGATCCCACCATTTTGTTGTAAGTGATCTGATGCCATCATTTCTTATGGCTGACTAGTATACCATGATGTATATGTGCCACATCTTCTTTATCCAGTCTTCTTTTTTGTTTTTACAGTGATTAAAGCCTTTAAGCAAACTCTTGGCCAATACAGCAAGAATCCATAAAAGAGTAGTGTCCTTAACATGTTCACCAAGTCCAAGTTGGCCCCAATACCATGCCAAATCCCTGAAAAATGCAACCCAACCCCAGTTCAGTCTGTTAGGAGCTGTCACAAGGAGCAGGAGTCCAGGAAAAGTCCACATCCAGGAAAAGTCTGCATGGCACTGGAATTGTTGTCACAATTCTATACTTCGCAGCTCACGTCCAAGTCCCAATGACCACTGCTTCTAGCTGGTAATGATTCAGGTAGACTGGAAAAGCCATCTGCAGCATGTGTGGATATGGAGCTTCTGTTCTCCTCTGCCTGGAGAGATGAGACCAGGTTGCTTTTCCCTGGAGCTCTGTGACTGTGGCTTGGTAAAGAGAACCTTGGGATACACTAAGCTGTGTGGCAAAGGTAGATTCATAATAGAAGCTGGCAAAAGGGGTAAAGAGAGCTCTAAATTAGGAGTAGGTCCTAGCCTGAAATATGAGTGGGGCATTGAGGTAGGAGGGATAAAGGAAACACTATATATTAAACAAAGCAGCAGAAAATAGGACTATCAACACCCACAACAGAGATCTTCGAGGGAAGAATAAAAAACCTGACTATTCAGGCAAGACATAGTTAAGTGGCCCTTGTGCAAATGAGATATGTTTACCTGCTTCTTGGAAGAAATACCTTAGGCTCGTCCACAATGTCGTAGATGGGGCTGACGGCCTTGGGCACCTTCAGCCTTCAGTGGCAAACCCCAGCATTCTAGGCAAGGTTAAGTCATAGGTGGCTGGAGCAGGGCTGAAAGAGACTGAACCCTCCCTTAGAGGAGCGAGGGGGAAGCCTACCTTCCAGTGTCCCTGTTTCCTCACAGCAGAGGCATGTAAGTCTGGCAGGCTTTAGCTCAATGACCTTCCTTTCCACTATTGAAGCAGGACCCAGATGGCATCCTATGAGACCCCTTTGGGGTGTTGGAGCCTTTAAGGGCGTGTCCTAAAAGCTGGTAGTTCCCCTGATCTCTGTTGGGCTTTTTCTGCCTGTTGGTATCTTAAAAGCCATGCTCAGAAGATCTCGCTGAGGGGTTTGAGTATCCCCATTCGCCTATATAAATCTTTTCCATATATCTGGAGCTGTTTGTAAAAAGACAAAACAGTGTTATTAGCTGGATCAAATAAAGAAGGTAGTAGTTTGCAGGAGAAAAAGATTTGGCATCTCCTGTTCATCATCATTCAAAAAATTTTTTTAATTTTTTTAAGTAAAAAGCATGATATGGTAGAGCCGTAGGAGTTCCAGGATATGAATCCCCCCTTTTAAAATTTTTTAAAATTGACCTTAAAATATTTGCTAGGTACACTTTAATGATGCCTTGACTTTAAAGATTATAAGAAATACACATAATTTGAAAGGTTTGACAAAATACAGTAAATGCTTTTGCTCCATATGCAGGAGCATTGTCAGTTTAACCAGTTTAGGAAATCCAATAATAGAACAATGCACACAGACAATGAGCTATAACATGCTTAGCAGCCTCTCCTGTTCTGACAGAGGTTACTATAAATCCAGAATATGTATCCACTGTAACGTGGACATAGGACTGTTTGCCAAATGAAGGTATATGAGTAACATCCATTTTCCAAAGTTGTCCTGGTAGGGGTCCTTGAGGGTTAACTCCAAATGAAGGGGCAGATTGTAGTATAGGACCCCTTGTACAGGATTTCTCAATCTGCTGTGCTGCTTCCTGAGAAAGTTGAAACTGTTTACACAGGGCTGCAGCGTTCTGGTAATGAATAGTATGAGACTGAATTGCTCGATCTGTCATGGTTGCTCCAAATAATTTTCTTTTGGGTAGCTTGATCAATAAGGGCATTCCTAGGCCCTGGCCAGTTGGCTCAGTGGTAGAGTGTCAGCCTGGCATGCAGGAGTCCCGGGTTCGATTCCTGGCCAGGGCACACAGGAGAAGCGCCCATCTGCTTCTCCACTCTTCCTTCTCTCCTTCCTCTCTGTCTCTCTCTTCCCCTCCCACAGCCAAGGCTCCATTGGAGCAAAGTTGGCCCAGGCACTGAGGATGGCTCTGTGGCCTCTTTATTTTTTAAAGTAATCTTCCAAACAAATAAAATGTGTATTTTTCTTAAACAGAAATTTTACTTCTTAATGACTCAATTTTCAATTTGTTATGTGTATTGGTCCACAGATCACCAAAACACTGACAGTACCTTCCACATTTGCATTTAAAATATTTAAATTAAGGCCTGGCCTGTGGTGGCACAGTGGTAAAGCATTGACCTGGAATGCTGAGGTTGCTGGTTAAAAACCCTGGGTTTGTCCGGTCAAGGCACATATGGGAGATGATGCTTCCTGTTCCTCCCCCCTTTCCTTCTCTCTCTTCTTTCTCTCTCTTCTCTAAAAATGAATAAATTAAAAAATAAAAAAATCTAAAAAATATATTTAAATTAAAAGAATTATAAAACCATAAAGTAGTAGATCCTTTACTAAAAAATAAAAATTTCCATTTGTCAAAATAAATTGTTACCCCAAGGAACAAGAATGTCATTACCAAAACATCAACTACAAACTAGAAAGTAAAATGCACCACTAGAACCCTCTCTAATCTATTTTAAATAAACATTTCCCTGGAAATATTACTCTTGAAGAAAGTTAGAATATGGCTTCTCCAAAATGTATACTTAGCCTAAAGCATTTTAGAAAATTATATTTTCAAAATGACACCACTGGATAGAATTGAAAAGCCTTAACTCTGCATCACCAGAGGTTTAAACCTATAAATTAACATAAAATTAGAGAGATTATACAAAAAAAAAAATCTGTTAGCTGAAATGTATGAGGAACCACAAAAGAATATCAGCCATGTGTAAGCAAAATTTCTTAAAATATTAAATGTAAGTAAGTATTAATATGTAAACTATAATAGAATCTTAAGGTCTTTCCACCCAATAGGATCTTTTTCGTCTGTTTTTCTTTCAAACATGAAAATGATACTAAATATTCAGCAAAAAGACATGTACTGCCCGACCAGTGGTGGCGCAGTGGATAGAGCATTCACCTGGAATGCTGGAGTCCCCAGTTTGAAACCCTGAGGTCACTGGCTTGAGCCCAAGGTCACTGGCTTGAGCAAGGGGTCACTGGCTTGGCCTGAGCCTCCCAGTCAAGGCATATGAGAAGCAATCAATGAACAACTAAAGTGAAGCAACTATGAGTTGATGCTTCTCACTCTCTCTCCTTTCCTATCTTTTCTTCTCTCTTTCCTTTCTCTCTCTCCCTTCCTATCTCTCTTTCTCTCTAAAGTCAATTTTTAAAAAGATTTAGTTATAAAAAAAATGTACCATACTTTACACATCATGATTCTGTCAGAATGTGGAAAATTCAACAAAATAAATGGCCTGGTTTCTTTAACAAATAAATGGCATGGCAAGGGAAGAAAGGTATGAAAACATTATAGATTAAACGAAACTTAGAAGCTCAACATCATATACCATTAAAGAATTTCATATTTAAAAAGTAATGAGATAGCACTACATACATTCTAGAATGACTAAATTCCAAAACATTCCAAATGCTGGAGAGGATGTGAAGCAACAGGAATTCTCACACAGTGCTGGTGGGAGTGCAAAATGGTGCAGCCACTTTAGAAGACAGTTCGGTGGTTTCTAACAAAACTGAACGTCCTCTTACCAGGTATTTACCCAAATGAGTTAAAAATTTATGTCCACACAAAAGCCTGTGCACAAATGTTTATAACAGCTTTATTCATAACTGCCAAAACTTGGAAGCAACCAAGATGTTCTTCAAGCAGGTAAATGTATTTATATAAACAAAATGTGGTACAACCATGCAATAAAATAATATTCAACCATAAAAAGAAATGGGTTATCAAGCCATGAAAAGACACAAAGAAAACTTAAATGCTTATTGCTAAGTGAAAGAAGCCAGTGTGAAAAGGCCACATAATATATATAATTCTAAATGTATGGCACTCTGGAAAAGGCAAAACTATGTACAGAGAGAGTAAAAGGATCATTGGTTGGGAGTGGGGGAGTGAGAAGGGGAAATAGATGGAGCATGGAGGATTTTTAGGGTGGAGAAACTATTCTGCCTGATATTATAATGGTGAATACACAATATCGTGCTTTTGGCAAAACCCATAGAACTGTACAGTATAAAGAGTGTGATGTAAGCTATGGACTTTAGTTTATAGTAATACAGTATATCCATATTGGTTCAGCAGTTATAACAACTGTACCACATCAATTCAAGATGTTAATAATGGGGGAAATTGAGGGACAGATAATATGGAACTGTCTATACTTCTACTCAATTTTTTGTAAACCTAAAACTGCTCTAAGAAATAAAATTTATTAATGTTTTTTAAAAAGAGATTTTTGTACTGGTAATCTAATCCAAAAGTAGGATAATTTCCTTAAACCTGGATCATAGCATTTGATTTACAAATTCTCTTGCTTAAGGAATTAGGAAGTCAACAGTGAAAAACAGTCTGAAACACAACTGAAGCTATCATTGAATTTTTCTTCCAAACTTTACAAAGGTATGATCATTTAAATTTCCTTAGACCTATATAATAGCATTCAGTTTACTCATTCCTGTTCCTAGGTAGTCAGAAAATGTCAACAAGGAGACACAATGAAAGCTGTCTTAAGTAATGAGGTCAGCAGGCTCTATGCCAGTCCAAACATGCATCACTTTCAGACAGCTCTCTGAGTATGGACTGGAACTGAGTTTTGTTTTCCAAAATATCCTTCCCAGGCCATTTGGTACTTTTCAGAAGCAAGTGTCATCAAAGTGTTTATTCTTGTTTTCTGGCATCCAGTATCTACCTGCTTTCTAAACCTTTTGGGGTCCCCTTTCCAATCCCCTTGGACTTGATAAGATCTGGCCTCTTCAGTTCTAACCCTATGCATTCTCCAGCATACCAATTAGCTCTCATCCTCAAACTCTTCTTATTGATGTTGGGTTCAGATAGTGGACCAACACCTAAGCACGTGAATTTTAGCACCCTTGGAGTAAGGAATTAACATAGGTGATCCACTGGAAGGCAACATGGAAGGACACGGGGTTTGGGTAAGACAAGTGCACACTTTCAAATCCTTGTGCTTAATCAAGTTACTCCCTGAGGTAAGGAGCTCAGGTTTCCTTACCTATAAAATGAGAATAATGACACTTAGTCCTATAGATGCTTTGAGAATTAAATAACGTGTAAGTGCTTACCATGGTGTCTGACATATAACAGGTACTGTGTCCAATATATTACATAGGACCAAAGTGGTGGTGGGTGGAGTTTTTTTGTTGTTGTTTTTTTACCACATGAGTCTTGCAAGCACTGTTGCCACAGTTATTTTAAGACACTAATAACCTTAATTTCTGGCCTTCCTTCTCCTTCAGATAAAAGTCCTCCCCACCTTGTAGTTCGCACAAGACAGTTTTCTCCTTATCAATTCACTGATGTTCTTCTGCATGAAACGTATTGTATGGGGTCTGCCTCTGTACCATCACTGTGGCTAAGCTGGCAGATGGGCTACATGAGAAACAATAAAGTAACTAAAGGGAATAGACCAGATGGGGATTTTTTCAAATAAATAGAAAATAATGTAAAAGAGAATGAAAACTTCAACAAACTAAATACCTTTTCTTCAATTTCTCTATCCCTTAAAATACTTTTGGAATTTTCTTCCTAAAACTTTCTTAAAGGCCAAATTCTTCTGTTTGTTTGTTTGCTTGCTTGCTTGTTTTTGTGACAGAGACAGAGAGAGGGGCAGATAGGGAGAGACAGACAGGAAGGGAGAGAGATGAGAAGCATCAATCTTTTGTTGTGGCACCTTAGTTGTTCATTGATTGCTTTCTCATATGTGCCTTGATGGGGGTGGGGGGTTATGGGGGCTATAGCAGAGCTAATGACCTCTTGCTCAAGCCAGCAACCTTTGGGCTCAAGCCAGCGACCATGAGGTTATGCCTATGATCCTAGGCTCGAGACAGCAACCCCGTGCTTAAGCTGGAGGTGAGCCCGCGCTCCAGCCTGCAACCTTGGGGTTTCGAACCTGGGTCCTCTGCATCCCAATCCAATGCTCTATCCACTGTGCCACCACCTGGTCAAGGAAAAGGCCAAATTTTTAAATCTCTCTTTCACATAATCTCATTATTTTATAGCCACATCTTGTAAGTTAAAACTGAGACCTAGAAGTGCTTTCCTTTATATGTAAGGATATCACTACATAGCATTATTAGTTGTGTATCCTGCTGTTTGTTTCTTTTTTTTTAATGCTCTTGCTTTCTATTTGAAGTTGGGGGTGTTGATCAATCACATTCTGTAGACTGAGCTTTGTTATTGTTGGATTTTTGTTCTTTGGTGCTTGTTTGTTTGTAGACAAACATAAAGGGTCTATTGATGATGATTGGAGTCATCTTACCAACTGATGCAACCAGTTCTAATGGAATTTTTTTTTAATAGAAAGGAATAAATTTTAATGCTCTGATTTATTAACATTATAACTAGTGATTTATAAGATTGCAATTTTTTTCTGGAAGACCTCAAAAAGACAACCTAAACATAATTGCATTTTTCTTTTTATTTAAATTACTTGTAGAAAAAAAGTAATATGAATTTTCCCTATTAGAAGAGGACTTGGTCTACGGCCATACCACCCTGAACGCGCCCGATCTCGTCTGATCTCGGAAGCTAAGCAGGGTCGGGCCTGGTTAGTACTTGGATGGGAGAAGAGGACTTGGTTGGTTGGCTCAGTGGATAGAGCATTGGCCCAGCGTGCAGACTTCCCAGGTTCAGTCCCAGGTCAGGGCACACAAGAAAAGTGATCATCTTCTTCTCTTCCTCTCTCTCTCCCCCTCCTCTCTCTCTTCCCCTTTTGCAGCCAGTGGCTTGATTGATTCGGGAATGGTTCCTGACAGGGTTTCCAGGTACCATTGCCAGGTGGATCCCAGTAGGGGTGCATGCGGGAGTCAGTCTATCTCCCCTCCTCTCGCTTAAAAAAAAACAAACTATTGATAAAAAAATGGAAATTTAGCTATCCTTCTACAAAAGGATTAATCATAGCTTCTCTAAAAAATAGCAAACTATCATGTGTCATCTTTATGGTTGAATTAAATTTTTAATTGATTTTAAAAGAGAGAAACGTCAATGTGTTGTTTCACATATTTATACATTCATTGGTTGATTCTTGTATGTGCCCTGACTGGGGATCAAACCTGCAGCCTTGGCATTTCGGGTCAATGCTTTAATCAACTGAGCTATCCAACAAGGGCCTTAAATATGGTTGAATTTACATAAAACTTGAAGAATACATCCATTGGAAAAACAAGGTGTTGCTATATTCTTTGACAGATTATCATGATGCTATAGCATTTTCTAATACCAGGATTCCATTGATCTCATTATCTTTTCTGTTATAAGACCATTTGTTTCTGAGCCAGTATATCTTTCATTAGTCAGAAAATATGAATGTGTATGTAGAGAATTCTGACAAAAAAGAGAGGGGGATTTTCAGGAAGGGCTGACTCAACAGTACAGTAGCTTACCATGTTAGAACAGATTTGAACCTTAATCATCTTATCTGCCTGAGTCATTCAATTTTGAGTTGCTTTGTATGAATTTTTTTATTTTTATTAATTTTAATGGGGTGACATTGATAAATCAGGGTACATATGTTCAGAGAAGACATCTCCAGATTATTTTGACATTTGATTATGTTGCATACCCCTCACCCAAAGTCAAATTGTCTTCCGTCACCTTCTATCTGGTTTTCTTTGTGCCCCTCCCCTCCCCCCACTCCCTCCCTCTCCTTCCTCCCCCACCCCCACCCCATAACCATCACATTCTTGTCCATGTCTCTGAGTCTCGTTTTTATGTCCCATCTATGTATGGAATCATATAGTTCTTAGTTTTTTCTGATTTACTTATTTCACTCAGTATAATGTTATCAACGTCCATCCATGTTATTGTAAATGATCCAATGTCATCATTTCTTATGGCTGAGTAATATTTGTGTGAACTTTTAGCTCATGCCTAAAGGTCATTCTGTTTCTTGTGTGATTTTCCCAGCTGATTTACTATCTGCTCCACTGATATTTCACAACATTCACAAACATTGATTTTAAACTCCTTAAAGTTGAAGAGATAAACCTGTGACAGATCTTAAGTTTTTCAATGTATTTAAATTTTACATATCAGTCTCTTTCGGGCTTTTTGCAGAAGCACCATTACTTATATCTTTTCTTTTTTAATGTGGCTGCCTTGTCAGATCCTTTATAGCAAGTAAATAAAAATGACCAAATAAAACGGCATATAATTTGTTATCAGCAACTGTTTCACATATTATATACTTATCATGGCAATGACTTCCAAGACTAAACAAAATTGTACTCGAAAGTCTTAAGATGCAAAGGTAACATAAAAGGTGTAGAAAATAGCTGGATCTGTGGTGGCACAGTGAATAAAGTGTCAACCTGGAATGCTGAGGTCGCCAGTTCAAAACCCTAGGCTTGCCTGGTCAAGGCACATATGGAAGTTGGTGTTTCCTGCTACTCTCTCTCTCTCCTCTCTAAAATGAAAAAGGTTTTGTTGGGTTTTTTTTTTAAAGAAGGTGTAGAAAATAATGGATATTATGAAGAAGCACCATCCTAAGATTGGAATACTAGAAAAGGCAATAAATCTAAATTGTAATAGTGGTTTTCACTGACCGTGGACAAGTCACTTCACTCAAGTGTCATGTATTAGTTCCCTCCTTTAAAATATTTATAATAATACCCATGTCTCTGTGGGTATGTTACAAACATTACCCAATTGTTAAGTTGTAAAGCACTGAGGAAATTTAAACAATACTCTTAAAATAATTGAGTGCATATAAACATGACAGAAAAGTGTGCAAATTTACCTCTCTCATTTTGTTTATATTTTGATCACTGAGAACATCTGACAGTACAGCTGCCTGAAGGAAACAGGATATGGGAAAGTATGTCTTGACTATTCATTTTTGAAATTCCTTCCTAAAAATATTATCTCTCTCCTTTAGAATACATTAATCATATATCACTTGCTCTCTAGAAAATATAAATAAAAAATACTACCACATGTTCTTGAACTTTTATAATTGTCAGAGAAATATTTATACTTCTCTTGGACAGTAATTAAGAAATATTTCCTTAGAGGGACATTTTACTTCTGAACTCCTTGAAGGCAGCAACCATGTTTATATATCTTGTGTATTCCCAGAGAAACCAGGACAGGGCCTCACACATTATATGAGGTTCCATAAATATTTCTTAAGCTGTTCTCTCCGTCTAGAGCTGGGAATGGAAGATAAGTAAGTCAAGGTTCTTGTTCTCAAGGAATGACTCACATACTATTAAATTGTCTTAGGTAACTGTAACACAATGTGCTCTGGTAAAGGTACACACAGCCTGACCTGTGGTGATACAGTGGATGGAACATCAACCTGGAATGCTGAGGTTTTGGATCAAACACCTGGGCTTGCTAGGTCAAGGCACATATGACAGGCAAGCAATGAACAACTTAAGTGAAGCAACTATGAGTTGATAATTCTCACTCCCCTCCCTCCTTTCTCTGTAAAATCAATAAATAAATCTTAAAAGGTACATACAATAAAAATGAGAGCATGGAAAGGGGACTGTTAAGAATTTTTTTCTTAGATGATTAAATTTAACAGGGTGACATTAGTCAACTAGAGTACATAGATTTTGGGAAAACATCTCCACATCATTTTAACAGTCAATTATATTGTATACCCATCACCCAAAGTCAAATCATCCTTTGTCCCTCTTTATGTCTCTCCCTCCTTACCTCTTCCTCTTCCCCCTTCTGCCCACCCTGGTAACCACTGCACTCTTATCCAGGCGTCCCCAAACTACAGCCCGCGGGCCGCATGCAGCCCCCTGAGGCCATTTATCCGGCCCCCCACTGCACTTCCGGAAGGGGCACTTCTTTCATTGGTGGTCAGTGAGAGGAGCACTGTATGTGGCGGCCCTCCAACGGTCTGAGGGACAGTGAACTGGCCCTCTGTGTAAAAAGTTTGGGGACCCCTGCATCTATGTCCATGAGTCTCAACTTTGTGTCCTGCCTATGTATGGAGTCATACAGCTTTTAATTTTTTTTTCTGAGTTACTTATTTCACTCAATATAATGTTATCAAGTTCCGTCTATGTTGTCATAAATGACACTATGTCATCATTTCTTATGGCTGAGTAGTATTCCATTGTATATATGTACCACATCTTCTTTATCCAATCCTCTATTGAAGGGTACTTTGGTTGTTTGCATGTCTTGGCCACTGTGAAAAATGCTGCAGTGAACATGGGGGTGCATATGTCTTTATGTTCCAGTGTTTTTGAGTTTTGGTGATATATACCTAGTAGAGGGATTGCTGGATCATATGGTAGCTCTTAATTTTTTAGGAACCACCATACTCTCTTCCATAGTGGTTGTACTAATTTACATTCCCACCAACAGTGAATGAGGGTTCCTTTTTCTCCACAGCCTCTCCAACACTTATTATTACCTGTCTTATTGATAGTTGGTAATCTAACAAGTGTGAGGTGGTATTTCACTGTAGTTTTGATTTGCATTTCTCTAATAGCTAGTGAAGAAGAGCATCTTTTCATATATCTATTGGCCATTTGTATTTCTTCTTGGGAGAAGTGTCTGTTCATGTCCTCTCCCAATTTTTTATTGTATTGTTTGCTTGTTTGTTGCTGTGTTTTGTGAGTTCTTTATATATTTTAGATATTAACCCCTTATCAGAGCTGTTGTTTGCAAATATCATCTCCTATTTAATTCATTGTCTGTTTGTTTTGTTATCAGTTTCTTTTGCTGTGCAGAAGCTTCTTAGTTTGATATAGTTCCATTCACTTATCTTTGCCTTTACTTCTCTTGCCTTTGGGGTCAAATTCATAAAATGTTCTCTATGGCCAAAGTCCATGATTTTAGTACCTTTTTTTCCTTCTATGTAATTTGTTGTTTCAGATCACATATTTAGGTCTTTGATCCATTTTCAATTAATTTTTGTGCAAAGGGACAAACTGTAGTCAAGTTTTATTCTTTTGCATGTGGCTTTCCAATTTTCCCAGCACGGTTTACTGAAGAGGTTTTCTTTTCTCCATTGTGTGTTTTTGGCTCCTTTGTCAAAGACAATTTGCCCATATATATATGGTGGTTTTATTTCTGGGCTCTCTATTCTGTTGCACTGGTCTGTGTGTCTATTTTTCTGCCAATACCATGCTATTTTGGTTATCATGGCTCTGTAGTATAATTTAAAGTCAGGTATTGTAATGCTTCCAGTTTCATTTTTTTTTTCCTCAGGATTACTTTAGTTATTCAGGGTTTTTTATGGTTCCATACAAACCTGATGATTTTTTGTTCCATTTCTTTAAAAAATGACATTGGAATTTTAATGTGAATTGCATTAAATTTGTATACAGTATTTCTTTGGGTAAATGGCTGTTTTAACTATATTTATTCTTCCTATCCAAGAACATGGGATATTTTTCCATTTCATTGTGTCTTTTTAAATTTTCCTTAATAATACTTTGAATTTTCAGTATATAGGTTCTTTACATTCTTTGTTATGTTTATTCCTAGGTATTTTTGTTGTTGTTGTTGTTGCAACTATAAAAGGTATTTTTTTAAGTTCATTTTCTGAAATTTCATTGTTGGAGTATATAAAAGCAATAGACTTCTATATATTAATTTTGTATTCTGTGACCTTACTGTATTGGTTTATTGTTTCCAATAGTCTTTCTGTGAAGTCTTTGGGGTTTTCTATATACAGATGTCATCTGCAAAAAGTGAAACCGTTACTTCTTTCCCAATACAAATGCCTTTTATTTCTTTCTCTTGCCTGATTGCTCTGGCTATAACTTCCAGCACTATGTTGAATAGGAGTGGAGAGAGTGAGCAGCCTTGTCTTGTTCCTGATTTTAGAGGAAGAGTTTTCAGTTTTTTACCATTTAGTATGATGTTAGCTGATGGTTTGTCATATATGGCCTTTATTATGTTGAGGTATTTTCCTTCTGTACTTATTTTATTGAGTGTTTTAAACATAAAAGGATGTTGTATTTTATCAAATGCCTTTTCTGCATCTATTGATAAGATCGTATAGGTTTTGATCTTGTTTTGTTGATATGGTGTATTATGTTAATCGTTTTACGTATGTTGAACTATCCTTGTGCTTCTGAGATGAATCCCACTTGATCCTGATGTATTATTTTTTTAATGTGCTGTTGTATTTGATTTGCTAGTATTTTGTTTAGGATTTTTGCATCTGTATTCATTAGAAATATTGATCTGTAGTTTTCTTTTTTGGTATTGTCTTTGACAGGTTTTGGTATGAGGGTTATGTTGGCCTCATAAAATGTGTTTGGAAGTATTGCTTCTTCTTCCATTTTTTGGAAAACTTTGAGAAGGATCGGAACCAAATCTTCTTTGAATGTTTGGTAGAATTTACTGGTGTAGCTATCTGGTCCTTAACTTTTATTTTTGGAGAGGTTTTTGATAGTTGTTTCTATTTCCTCACTGCTTATGGGTCTATTCAGGCTTTCCACTTCTTTGTGATTCAGTCTAGGAAGATTGTATAGTTCTAAGAATTTACCCATTTCTTCTAGATTGTTGAATTTGGTGGCATGGGATACAATACAGCCATTGATACTTTGTACATCCATGATATCTGTGGTAATTTCTCCTCTTTCTTATTGGATTTTGTTTATATGAGTTCTTTCTCTTTCTTCCTTAGTGAGTCTTGCCAGGGGTTTGTCAATTTTGTTGATGTTTTCAAAGAACCAGCTCTTTGTTGTATTAATTTTTTCTATAGTTTTTCTGTTCTCTGCTTCATTTATTTCTGCTCCAATTTTTATTATTTCCTTTCTTTGGCTGGTTTTGAGTTCCCTTTGTTCTTCTTTGTCTGTATATATCTTTTGATCTCTGCTTTTATTTCTTCTTTGACACATGAAATATGATGTTTAATTTCCACATTTTTGTAGGTTTGTTTACTTCATTTTTGCATTTGAATTCTAATTTCAAAGCCTTATGGTCAGAGAATATGCTTGGTATAAGTTCAATCTTTCTGAATTTGTTGATGTTAGTTTTGCGGCCCAACATATGGTCTATTCTTGAGAATGTTTCATGTGCACTGGAAAAAAATGTATATGCTGATGTTCTGGGATGAAATGTCCAGTAGATGTCTATTATATACATTTGTTTTAGTGTTTCATTTAAGGCCAATATTTCTTTGTTGATTTTCTGTTTGGATGAATGATCTAGAACCATCAATGGTATATTGAGATCTCCAAGTATGATTGTATTTTTGTCAGTTTCTATTTTTAGATCAGTTAGTAGATGTCTTATATATTTTGATGCTTCCTAGTTTAGTGCATATATATTAAGAAGTGTTATGTCTTCTTGATACAATGTCACTTTATCATTATGAAATGACCATCTTTGTCTCTGGTTACCTTTGTTGTCTTGTAGTCAGCATTGTCAGATATAAATATGGCTACACCTGCTTTTCTTTGGATATTATTTGTTTGGAGAATTGTTTTTCAACCTTTCACTTTTAATCTATCTTTATCCTTGTAGCTTAGATGTATCTCTTGAAGGCAGCATACAGTAGGGTTTTGCTTTTTGATCCAATCTGCTATGCTGTGCCTCTTTATTGGTGAGTTCAATCCATTTACACTTACTGTTAATTATTGACACGAGGATTTCCTATAACCATTTTATATATTGCTTTCTGATAGCTCTGTGTCTTGTTTAGTTCTTCTCTTTTGTTTCTCTGTCATTGATTTTTGTTTTGTGGTATTCAATACTTCTTTTCCTTTGTTTCTTCTTTTTTTAAGCTATATGTTTCAGTAGTGGCCTTTTCAGAGGTAGTTACCATTAGGTTATTAAAATAAAAATTATCATATTTATTAGAGTCCATTATCTCATGAGTGCTTCTGCACTCCATCCTCCTTTGCTATTGCTGATCTTTGTCCTCTCCTCTTTTATGTTATTGTTGTCACAGACTATCCTTGTTATTATTGTGGTCTTGTTGGAGCTCTTTTACTTGTTGTTTTATTTTGTTTTGTTCTTTGTATCTGGTCAGATAACCCCCTTAAGTATTTCCTTTAGTGGGGGTTTTCTGGTGATCAATTTCCTCAGCTTCTCTAGTCTGTAAATGTTTTTATTTCTCCTTCATATTTAAAGAATAGCTTTGATGGATATAGTAGTCTTGGCTGGTAGTTCCTCTATTTCAGTACTTGAAATGTTGGGGTCCATTCTCTTCTGGCTTGTAGAGTTTTTGCTGAGAAATCTGATGATAGCCTCATGGCCTTCCTTTATATGTTATATTCTTCTTTTCCCTAGCTGCTTTGAGGATTCTTTCTTTGCCATTGATTTGTGGTCATTTTATTACAATGTGCCTTGGAGTAGGTCTATTTGGGTTGAGGTAACCTGGTGTTCCATTTGCTATTTGAATTCAAGGCTCTAACTCTTTCCACAAACTTGGAAAGTTCTCATAGATTATTTGTTTGAATTTTTCTTCATTCTCTTTTCCCTCTCCTCTTCTTCTGATATACCCATTATTCTTTATTTTTTAAATTTTTTATTTTCATTTATTGTGTTAGCATGGATTCAAGTGTCCTACTCAATATAACTCCCTCACCCTTCTCCCTTGTACCCTCCCCTTTGCCCCTCTTTTCATAGCTCCCTCCCCCCTTCTCTTTGGGATTTGCTGTCCTGTTATCTGTATCTTTGTGTTATGTATATATAATTTCACTAATCCCTTCACCTTCTCTGATCCCATCCCCTCATCTCCCTTCCCTCTGACAGCTGTCCCTCTGCTCCCTGTGACCCCACCTCTGCCTCTATTCTGTTCCTCAGTTCACCATGTTCATTAGATTTCACATATAAGCAGGATCATATGACATTTGTATTTCTATACCTGGCTTACTTCACTTAGCATGCCATTGCAAATGATAAGATTTCCTTCTTTTTCATAGCCATATTGTATCCCATTGTGTATATGGACTACAGGTTTTTAATCCACTCGTCCACTGACAGACACTTGGGCTGTTTCCAGATCTTGACTATTGTAAACCATCCTGCAATAAACATGGGAGTGCACATCTTCTGAATCAGTGATTTGTTATTCTTAGGATATATTCCTAAAAGTGGGATAACTGGGTCAAATGGCAGTTCCAATTTTAATTTTTTGAGGAAAGTCCAAACTGTTTTCTACAGTGACTGCACAAGTCTGCATTCCCACCAGCAGTGCAGGAGAGTTCCGTTTTCTCCACACCCTTGCCAGCACTTATTGTATGTTGATATATTAATGAGCACCATTCTGACAAGTGTGAGGTGGTATCTCATTGTGGTTTTAATTTGCATTTCTCTGATGATTAGTGATGTTGAACATTTTTTCATATGCCTATTGGCCATCTGTATGTCCTCTTTAGAGAGTGTCTATTCAGGTCCTTTGCCCATTTTTCAATCAGTTTACCTTCCTGGTGTTGAGTTTTAGAAGTTCTTTATAAATATTTGTTATTAACCCCTTATCAAACATATTGGCAAATATGTTCTCCCATTGTGTGGATTGTCTTTTTATTCTGTTCATAGTGTCTTTTCCTGTGCAAAAGCTTTTTAGTTTATTTTGTCCTTTATTTCACTTGCCCATAGAGATAAATCAGCAAAAATATTGCTATAAGAGACATCAGAGAGCTTACTGACTATGTTTTTTCTTCCAGGATGTTTATGGTTTCACGACTTACATTTAAGTCTTTTGTCCATTTTGAGTTTGTTTTTGTGAATGGTGTAAGGTGGTTGTCTAGTTTCACTTTTTTGCATGTATCTGTCCAATTTTTCTAATGCCATTTATTAAAGATATTATTCTTACTCCACTGTATACTCTTGCTTCCTTTGTCAAATATCAATTGGCCATAAAGGTGTGGGTATATTTCTGGGTTCTCTGATCTGTCTCATTGATCTGTATGCTTGTTCTTATGTCAATACCAAGCTGTTCTGATTACAATTGCCTTGTAGTATAACTTGATATCAGGAAGTGCGATACCTCCCACTTTATTCTTCATCTTCAAGATTGCTGAGGCTATTTGTGTTCCTTTTTGGTTCTATATAACTACTAGGAATATTTGTTCTAGGTCTGTGAAGTATAACATGGACATTTTAATAGGAATTGCATTGAATTTATAGATTGCTTTGAGTAATATAGACATTTTAATAATGTTTTTTCTTTCTATCCATGAACACAGTATATGCTTCCATTTGTTTGTATCTTCCTTGATTTTTTTTTTCAATGTCTTATAATTTTCTGAGTACCAGTCTTTTACTTTCTTGGTTAAATTTACTCCCAGGTATTTTATTTTGTTGTTGTTTTTGTTGCAGTAGTGAAAGAGATTGTTTCCTTAATTTCTCTTTTAGACAGTTTATTGTTGGTGTATAAAAATGCCACTGATTTCTGAATATTAATATTATATCCTGTCACCTTGCTGAATTCATTTATCAGGTCTAGTAGTTTTTTGACTGAGACTTTAGGGTTTCCTATGTACAGTATCAAGTCATCAGCAAATAATGATAGTTTTACTTCTTCTTTTCCAATTTGGATGCCTTTTATTTCTTTTTCTTGTCTAGTTGCTGTGGCTACAACTTTCAGAACTATGTTGAATAAGAGTGGTGAAAGGGGGAACCCCTGTCTTGTTCCTGATCTCAAGGGGATTGCTTTTAATTTTTGTCCATTGAGTATAATGTTGTCTGTTGGTTTGTCATAGATGGCCTTTATTATGTTGAGGAATATTCCCTGTATTCCCACTTTGCTGAGTTTTGATCATAAATGGGTATTGGATTTTATCAAATGCCTTTTCTGCATCTATTGATATAATTATGTGAGTTTTCTTCTTCCTTTTGTTTATATGATGAATCACATTGATTGATTTGTGAATATTGTATCACCCTTACCTCCCCGGAATAAATCCCACTTGATTGTGATGTATAACTTTTTTAATGTATTGCTAGATCCAGTTTGCTACTATTTTATTGAAAATTTTAGCATCTATGTTCATCAGGGATATTGGTCTATAGTTTTCTTTCTTTGTAGTGTCTTTACCTGTAATGTCCTTTTGGAATAAGGATCATGCTTTCCTCATAAAAGGAGCTTGGAAGGCTTTCTTCCTCTTGAATTTTTTGAAATGGCTTGAGAAGGATAGGTGTTAGTTCTTTGAATATTTGGTAATATTCACCTGTGAAGCCATTCAGTCCAGGACTTTTGTTTGTTGGGAGTTTTTTGATAACTGTTTCAATTTTATTTGTTGTAATTGGTCTGTTTAGGTTTTCTGATTCTTACAGATTGAGTCTTGGAAAATTGTATATTTCTAGGAATTTATCCATTTCACCTACGTTGTCCAATTTTTTGGCATATAGATTTTCATAGTATTTTCTTACAATCCTTTGTATTTCTGTGGTGTCAGTTGTTACTTCTCCACTTTCATTTCTAATTTTATTTATTTGAGTCCTCTCTCTTTTTTTCTTGATGAGTCTGGTTAAAGGTTTGTCAATCTTGTTTACTTTTTCACAGAACCAACTGTTGGTTTCATCTTTTGTATTTTTTTTTTTTTTTAGCCTCTATGTCATTTATTTCTGTTCTGATCTTTGCTACTTCCTTCTTTCTACTTCCTCTGGGCTTTATTTGTTGTTCTTTTTCTAGTTCTTTTTAGATGCAGGGTGAAGTTATTTATTTGAGCTCTTTCTTGCTTCTCAAGGTATGCCTGTAATGCTATTAACTTCCCTCTCAGGACTGCTTTCGCTGTGTCCCATAAATTTTGAGTTATTGTATGTTTATTTTCATTTGTTTCAAGGAAATGTTTTATTTTTCCTTGATTTCATTAACTCATTCATTATTTAATAACATGCTATTTAGCCTCCAAGTGTTTGAATGTTTTTCAGTTTTTCTATTGTAGATGATTTTTAGTTTCATGCCATTGTGATCAGAGAAGATACTTGATATGATTTTAATCTTCTTAAATTTATTAAGACTGGTTTTGTGTCCTAACATGTGATCTATCCTAGAGAATGTACCATGTGTATCTGAAAAGAATATATATTCTGCTGCTTTGGGGTGAAACATTCTGAAGATATCTATTAAATCAAGTTGATCTAGTGTGTCATTTAAGTCTGATGCTTCTTTGTGAATTTTCTGTCTGGAGGATCTATCCATTGATGTCAGTGGGGTATTAAAACCTCCTATTATTATAATATTGCTGTTAATCTCACTCTTTATGTCCATCATAATCTGCTTTTTATATTTAGGTGCTCCTATATTCAGCACATAAATATTTACAATGGTTATATCCTCTTGTTGGAATGCTCTCTTTATCATTATGTAGTGACCTTCTTTATTCCTTACTATACCCTTTGTCTTAAAATCTATTTGCATGAAATATTTTTTTCATCCCTTCACTTTCAGTCTATATGTATCTTTTGTTCTGAGGTGGGTCGCTTGTAGACAGCATATGTATGTGTCCTGTTTTCTTATTCATGCAACTACCCTATGTCCTTCTATTGGAGCATTTCACCTGTTTACATTTAAGGTTATTATTGATACATTTTTTTTGTATTTTTCTGAAGTTGGAAATGGGGAGGCAGTCAGACAGACTCCCACATGCACCTGACTGGGATCCACCTGGCATGCTCACCAGGGGGCAATGCTCTGCCCACCTGGGGCGTTGCTCTGTTGCAACCAGAGCCATTCTAGCACCTGAGGCAGAGGCCATGTAGCCATCCTCAGCGCCTGGGCCAACTTTGCTCCAATGGAGCCTTGGCTGTGGGAGGGGAAGAGAGAGACGGAGAGGAAGGAGAGGGGGAGGGGCGGAGAAGCAGATGGGCACTTCTTCTATGTGCCCTGGCTGGGAATCAAACCCAGGACTCCCGCACACCAGGCTGACACTCTACCACTGAGCCAACTGGCCAGGGCCAATACATATTTATTTATTGCCATTTTATTCTTTAAATTTACAATCTTCATTTTCTAGATTTTGTTTTCCTTTGCTCTTTTTATAGCAAGCCCCTTAACATTTCTTGCAGTACTGGTTTGGTTGTAATAAATTCCTTGAGGTTTTTTGTGGTGTTTGTTTGTTTTTTGGTCTGGGAAGCTTTTTATTTCTCCTTCAATTTTAAATGATAGCCTTGCTGGATAAAGAAGTCTTCATTGTACATTCTTGTTTTGCATCACTTTGAATATTTCTTGCCAATCTCTTCTGGCCTCAAGTGTTTCTGTTGAGAAGTCAAATGTCATCTTCTTATGCCCCCTTATGGGGGCTCCTCTGTAGGTAATTAACTGCTTTTCTCTTGTGGCCTTTAGTATTCTTTCTTTGTCTCTTAACTTTGGCACACTTGAATTATGATGTGTCTTCGTATAGGCATCCTTGGTTTCCTCTTTAACGGGACTCTTTGTGCTTCTTGAACTTGTGTGACTTTTTCCTTTATCAATTTAGGGAAGTTTTCAGCTATGATTTCTTCATACAGGTTCTCTATCCCTTGTTCTTTCTCTTCTCCTCAGGAACCCCTATTATGCAAATGTTGTTTCTCTTCATGTTGTCACAGAGCTCTCTTAGAGTTTCCTCAGTCTTTTTGAGCCTCTTTTCTTTTTGCTGCTCTGCTTCTGTGCTTTCATTGATCTGTCCTCTAAATTGCTGATTCAATCCTCTGCTTCATCCAGCCTACTGTTGATCCCTTCATGCAGTCTTCACTTCTGAATATTGTATTCATCATTTTTCACTGGTTCTTTTTTATTATTTCAATTTCCTTTTGGATGCTTGCTATCTCTTTATTTAGGTGCTCATTATGTACATCCATTTTTGCTCTAAGATTCTTGAGCATCCTAAAAATCATTATTTTAAACTCTGCATCTGGTAATCTGGTTACTTCAATTTCATTCAGTTCTTTTTCTGGGTATTTCTCTTGTTGACTCATTTGGGTCACATTTCTCTATCTGCACATTTTGTCTGTGTATTAGGTAGTGCTGTCTGACTTTGAAATTTTTGTGGTGTCTTTATGAAGAAGATGGGCTCAGTGGTATCTGTTCTCCAGGCCAGCTGTTCTCCTTGTTCTAGGAATACTTCTTGAGGGTATTGTTTTCTCTCTTGTTGTATGTGAGTATTAAATGCAGTTGGTCCTTTCATGGGTACAGTTATCCCTTCAGGTTGGCTGGCTCTAGGGATCAACCTTGATCATGTATATTACACACTGTGCAATGTTTGTCTTGTTGGGCATATTTATTCTCCAGTGTCTGGTGCCCACTAGACTCCACCTTTGAGCATGCTACATGTTTTGGTAGCTGAGTCTAGGGTTGGTGCTGTCGGTCACCCACTACCAGTTGTGTTGGCTCTAGATATTCTTGGGTTGGCGTCAACTGTTGTTTGTAACCTGCTGTGGGCTACCTGTCTGCAGCTACTGCACTTTTGCTGTTTGTGTCTGTGTATTCTGTGCCTGGGTAGTGTGGGAGGGGCCAACCTTTGTATAAGGATCAGCTTCCTCCTGCTTAGAGATGACAGCAGCTCCATAAAAGCCCCAAGCTCTGTAAGATTTGTCTTTATTTTCAGCTGCTCCTTCTCCTCTTGGAGCTACCTGGTCTTCCCACAGAATCTTCTGTAGTAAGACTGTAGTGTGGGCTCTGACTAGCCTCACCCAACCAACCCCTCTAGAGGTTGCATGCTTGGTGGGTTAGGGTAGCTGAGGTTGTGAATACAACATTAATGGGAGCCTCTACTTCAGGGGTCTCTTGGTCAGGAGCTCAGTACAGGGAATGTGGCCACTACTCCAGAGCTTAATCCCTCAGCCACTGCTGGATACTCAAATTTTATTTCTCAACAAGGTGAGCAGCAGGTTCAGACTGAGTGTGGCTGACAGTCCCCTCTGGAGAAGTTCTTTCACCTGGTGAGATCCTGGTCTAAGGGGAGAAAACTGAGAGAGTCCTCTCCTAGGGCTGACTGTGCCACCCCCACCCCCGAAGGTGGTTAAGCCCCTTGACCAGATCTAACAATAGACTCACAGGGACCCATATATATGCTCCAAGCCTCTTGCTTCTCCTTGTGGAATCTAGCCTAGCAGGTCAGGATATCCAGCACCCAGCCTGGCTGACTGTGAAGCTCCACCCTACCCAATGCACATGAGCCACTGTGCCAGTGCTGATCACAGAGAGTTGAGAACTCACCTCAGCCAGGCCAGGTGTGAGGAGCCTTTCCTTAGGATACCACTCTAGCAAGGGTTGTTAGGTCCTGAACTGATGCTCTCCATAGCTGGCCCCTGGATGTGCCAGCCCTAGGCCTCCCTGGCTGGGACACAGCACAGACCAGTGGGAGACACTGCCCATGATAGGCCCTCAGCAACCTTCTTGGAGCTATAAGCAATCCAGAGTTTGTGGCTGCCTCTGCCGGGCCCAGGTATACATGGAAATACCAAGCTGCATTCCTAGGCTGAATTTTACCCACACTGGGCCTGGGGGAATTTCCACTTAAAAGGCCATGTTTCCCTGAGTCCTGCCTCCTGCAGCCTCTGTCTTCTGGCTGTTTGTTGGGCTCACCCACTGAAATAACCTCTGCTAGAGTCTAGGCCTACAGCAATTCAGAGATTAAAAGGGGTGGTGGGTGTGGCTCTGCCCCTTGGCCCTAGATGTTAGTCTTTTCAGACTTTTTTCACAGATTTCAGTAGGGTGTGGCTCCAGGAGTCTGATGGGTGTAGCCTCTGAGACCCAGAGGTGTGGTCTGGCCACCCTGCAGACAGTTTCTACTGAGTCTCCCTGAAGTGTAAGCACCAGTCTTAGAGTCGGGAATGAAATTTCCCATCTCAATACCTGAAAGCTGAGTCACTGACTCACCTCCTGTTTCCTGGCTCTCAGAACAACCTGTTGCCATGACTGGAGCAGGAGAGACTTCTGAAGGCGGAGCAGTTGCTTCTCCCCAGGCTGATGCCGCACAGAGGGGACACTCTGCCCAAGAAAGATGGAGACTGCAGTATTGGAGAATGACTCAGCCCAGGAGTTCTGTGGCCATTCCCCACAGTGTCTCTCCCTGTGCATCCAACTTTACACTCTCCTTACGCAACTCCAGTCCTCTCAGCTCTCCCTCCACCAGAGCCCCGGGTAAGTGGTTGTGAATGAGATTTTCTGCGTGGGCCCTTTAAGACACAGCCTGCATCTCCAAGAGGTACATCTCTTTCTCGCAGACAGAAACCTGGCCCTTTTCACCACCAAATGCTCTCTGGGCGCCTCTTCTAGGCTCTGGGCTGTAGGCTGGGGCTCTGGGCCTGGGGCTGAGCACCCACCCCTCTCAGGGTGACCCTCCCCACAGTGAGAGTCACTCTGGACCCGCAGCCACAGCTCGCTCCTGGGAGTGGGGCAGCCCTTTCCTCGTCTCCACCCTTCCTACCAGTCTTGGTGTGGCTTCTTCTGTGATCTTGGGTATAGACTCCTCTTTGATTAGTCCAAAGTTGGTTTTACAAGATGATTGTTATTAAATTAAGTTGTAATCCAATTTGATCCTGGGAGGTGGCAGTTGGAACATTCGCCTACTCCATTGCCATCTTAGAACCCCACCCCATTATTTTTAAATTGCTCTTTCTGATGGAGTCAGACAATTCTTGTAGGGCTTTCTCATTTTTTTTAAATTTGTGAGTCTCTCTCTTCTTCTCTCTGTAGTATCTCTAGTTGCCTGTCTTCGATGTTACAAATTCTCTCCTCAATCTGGCCTGTTCTATTAGCTAACTTATCTTATTTTTCAGTTCATGTATTGAGTTTTTTGCCTCTGTTTGAGTCTTTACTATAGTTTCAATTTCCTTGGTGAAGTACTCATTCTGTTCATTAAATTGTTTTTTGAGCTCATTAAATTGCCTTTTAGTGTTTTATTGTATCTCATTAAGTATTTTTAGAATTTCAGTTTTTAATTCTCTGTCATTTAGCTCCAAGGTTTCCATGTTATTGAGATTTTTTTTTTCTGGAGATTTTTCATCATCTATCTTAGCTATATATCTCTGTCTTGTGTATCCATAGTATTTGATTTCTTTTTCCTTGATGGCATTTGAGAGTCGTATTATTAATAACACTAACAAGAGATAACTAATTAAAAATAAAAATTGAAAAAATACAGTGAAGAAATGAAAAACCTATAAAGAATGATAAATACTACAGAACAAATACTACAGGGAACAAGGAGCAGGAACTGAAGAAAAATGAAAAAAGAGAGAGAAAATGAAGTAAAAAACAAGCAAAATGCCACAATAAAGTATGAGTCCAAAATATAATAATTTGACGAAAAATGACATTCAGAAAAAAAGAAGAAAAGGGAAGAGGAAAATAAAGTTTAAAAGAAAGTGTCAGAACTGAAACCCTCACAATAAAACAAGGATAAAATATATAACAGCTAGGGATAATGATGTTCAAATAGGAAAAAGAAAAATATTTAAAAGGAAAGAAGACAAAATGAGAAAAAGCAAAACAGAAAAGTATTTTTTCCAGTTTTGAAAGGTAACTTTCCCTTTTTCCAGCAGGTGGCGCTGAACTATACGTTTTGCCTCTGTGAGGTTTTTGTGAAGGGTTCTGGAGCTTTGCTGTTATATTGATGTAGGGAGGGCCCTGGCCGCCTTGGTAGAAGGGTCTTGTTGTTCAGGCTTTGCAATTTTATGGCTCTAGCAATGGCAGTCTCACATCTCCTGATGCCTCTCCCCCATGTCCCAACAGAGCCGGGGATCAAACCTGGGCATCTCTGCCTCTCACACGAGAGTGGCCTGGAGATTTAGCTGTGAGGGATCTGCCACCGCCACTGTTCGCACAGCATGGGGAGCAATGCGTGACTTGGGAGGCTGGTGAAAACACAGCCGGGTTGTTCCTCAGATACCACTCAAAGTGTGGCCCTGGACAGGGCAGGGGTTGTGCACCACAACCAGGCACCGGAGCTTCTGGAGCGGGGTAGGTGGTTCTGGAGTGGGGTAGGTGGAGCGCAGGTCACAGATCAAACTCCGTTGGCCGATGGAGCAAGCAGACGCAGCATGCCGCAGTACCCGGTGGGTCAATCCCCACAGGCTCTTCACACGTGGATCTCAGGAGCGCGCTGCAGGCTATGTGTACGCGCCCAGTGTCTGCGATGGCAGATGGAGCCCAGTGATGCAGGCAGACGCAGGGAACCAGAACCAGCCCTACTGTTGATCTTGGTTGCACGTCCCCCTTGATTGGCTGCTTCCCCTCTGCCCCTCAGTCTCCCCAGCTCCAAAACAAAACCCACACTAAAAGTGCCTCCCTCCCTCAGATCAGTGAGGAAAGAGAAAAACTCTGTTCTCTGGCTTTTTTCCTTCGTGAGCAGATTCTATCTTTGGCCCACCTTCTCGCCCAATCATACTTTTGTCTATCTGTATATGTATATTTTAGGTGCACCTAGGGTTTTTTCTCTTTGTATAGTTGTTGAATTTGTTGAAATTTGAAAGAAAGAGATCAGGAACATCTCTCATGCCGCCATTTCTCTGACGTCACTCCAAGAAACCTTTACAGAAAAGAAGCAAATAGGTTGAGAGAACACCACCAGTAAAAGATGATACATGTAAGGTTCAGTGAGTATTCCAATGTGGAAAGCACAGAGCAAATGGCAGGAAGTGGTGAAAGATGAGACAAGAAAGTGAAGCCAGTTTATAAGGGCCCTGTGTTTTATACCAAAGAATTTGATTTTTATCCTTAGATAAGTGATCTCCAAAGTGGAGGGCACTCTCAAGAACAAATGCAAAAGGATTCAGGAAAAAAAAAATCAGAACATCTATTATTTTCTTTTATTTTTAGAGAGAAAGGGAGAAATAAAGAGAAACATCAGTCCATTGCTCCACTCATTCATGCCATCATTGGTTGATTCTTGTACGTGCCCTGACCAGGGATCAAATCTGCACCCTCAGCATGTAGGGATGATGCTCCAACTTACAGAGCTACCCAGCCAGGACCTAGAACAGTAATTTGTATTTATCATTCCCATCCTTTTTGAGTGTTTATTGAGTGTAAATTGTGTGTGTATGTGTGTAATTTATAAAGAAAAATGCACATGTTGGGTACAGTGGTGGGATTTAAATAATTTAACAACCATTTCTCAGCCCTAATGACCATATTAAGTATAAAAAATGATATACCAAAAGGTAGTTTATTATTTCATGCATTTAATACTTAAGAATAAAAGAGGTGCACAAAACTAGATTATGTTATAAAAAAGTTTTAAAATATTAATGAAAAACAGTAACACCTGACAAAAAAAACAATAAAACTGTTATTTAAGATATTCCCATATTGCTTCTTGACTGGTGTCCTCGCGATTTTTTTTCACCTACGGACAGAATGAACATTATCAGGCACTTAGAGCACACTGCTGTGCAGATGGACATTAAAAAAAAGTAAGAAGGCCCTGGCCGGTTGGCTCAGTGGTAGAGCGTCGGCCTGGCGTGTGGAAGTCCCGGGTTCGATTCCTGGCCAGGGCACACAGGAGAGGCACCCATCTGCTTCTCCACCCCTCCCCCTCTCCTTCCTCTCTGTCTCTCTCTTCCCCTCCCGCAGCCGAGGCTCCATTGGAGCAAAAGATGGCCCGGGCGCTGGGGATGGCTCCTTGGCCTCTGCCCCAGGCGCTAGAGTGGCTCTGGTCGCAATAGAGCGACGCCCCGGATGGGCAGAGCATTGCCCCCTGGTGGGCGTGCCAGGTGGATCCCGGTCGGGCGCATGCGGGAGTCTGTCTGACTGCATCCTCGTTTCCAGCTTCAGAAAAATACAAAAAAAATTAAATTAAATTAAATTAAAATTAAAAAAAAAAAGTAAGAAATGTAAATTTGTGATTTCCACATTGGGCAGCTACCCAGCTGCCCACCTTAGAGAGAACCCTGATTACAAGTGCCTTTTAACAACCAATTCGCAGAACTCAACAAAAAAATTAGGTATCAGTTCTGCCAAACCAGTGTGAACTGGCTGAATCCCACCACTGGTTGGGTCCATATTTAAAAAGATTTTTATTAAAATACAGTTAACATACAATATTATATTAGTTCCAGGTGTACAACACAGTAATTCAACATTTATATATCTAATAAAGTGATCACCAATGCCAAATGACCATCTGTCACCATACAAAGTTATTATATTATTGGCTATATTCTCTATGCTGTACATTATATCCCCGTAACTTATTTTATAACTGGAAGTTTGTGCCTCTTATTTTCCTTCATCTTTTTCACTCTTCCCTCACTCCCAAAATGTTATTGATGGCGTGCACAATCAAAAAAGATGATGACCTAGACAATAATTGACCATTGAAGTTTTTTTTAAAGGGGTAACAGTATCAGATAGATATTATAGAGAGATAACAATAAGGTGCATGCAGATGATACTATAAATATAACAGGGAAAAAAATATTTTTCCAGCTTTAATATTATTGACACATATGTAAGTTTAAGGTACACAAGATGATGATTTGGTACACATATATATTTCAAAATGATTAAATATAGTTAATACCTCCATCCCCTCACAAAATTAAATCTTTATGTGTGTGAAGTGATAATGTTTAAGATTTGCCCTCTTGCCTGACCAGAAGGTGGTGCAGTGGATAGAGCATCGGACTAGGATGTGGAGGACCCAGGTTCGAGACCCTGAGGTCGCCAACTTGAGCACGGGCTCATCTGGTTTGAGCAAAGCTCACCAGCTTGGACCCAAGGTCACTAGCTCGAGCAAGGGGTTACTCGGTCTGCTGAAGACCCACGATCAAGGCACATATGAGAAAGCAATCAATGAACAACTAGGTGTCGCAACAAAAAACTAATAATTGATGCTTCTCATCTCTCTCCATTCCTGTCTGTCTGTTCCTAGCTATCCCTCTCTCTGATTCTCTCTCTGTAAAAAAAAAAAAAAAAAAAAAAAGATTTGCCCTCTTAACAACTTTCAAGTATATAATACGGTATTATTAATTCTAGTCACCATGTTGTACAGCATATCCCCAGAACTTATTCATCTTATAACTGGCATCCCCCCAATTTCTCTCAGCCCCCAGTCCCTAGCAACCATCATTCTATTGTCCATTCCTATGAGTTCAGCTTTTTTAGATTTCACATACAAGTAAGAGCCTACAGTATTTGTTTTTCTCTGACTTATTTCTCTTAACATAATGTCCATTCATGTTATGACAAAAGCACGATTTCCTTCTTTTTATGGCTGAATAATATTCCATTTACATACACATACACACATATAATTATATATATAAAGCTCCATTTATCTGTTGATGCACACTTAGGTTGTTTCCATATGTTGGCTATTGTAAATAACGCTGCAGTAAAAACGGGTGCGCAGATACCTTTTCAAGATAGCGTTTTCATTTCCTTCAGAAACACACCCAGAAGTGGAATTCTGGATCATATGGTAGTTCTATTTTTAATTTTTTGAGAAACTTCTGTATTCCATAGTGGCTGCACCAATTTACAGTGCACAAGGGGCCTCTCTTCTCTACATCCACACCAACACATCTCTTGTCTTTTTTATAAAAGCCATTGTGTAAGTTGTGAGGTGATATTTCATTGTGTGTTTGACTTACATTTCCCTAATGATTAGTGATGTTGAGAGTCTTTTCATGTATCTAACCTTCATATGTCCTCCTTGGAAAATGTCTACTCAAGTCCTTTGACCATTTTTAAATCAGATTGTTTGTATTTTCTCCTAATTTACTTACATGAGTTCCTTATATGTTTTGGATATAAACACCTTATCAGAGAGATGGTTTGCAAATATTTTCTCCAATTCCATAAGTTGCCTTTTTATTTTTCTGATTGTTTCTATTGCTGTGCAGAAGTCCTTTAGTTTGATGGAGCCCCACTTATTTTTTATTTTGTTGCTTGAGTTTTTGTTGTCATACCCAAAAAATCACTGCCATGACCAATGTCAAGCTTTTTCCATGTATTCTCTTAGGAGTTTTAAAGTTTCAGGTCTTATATTTACGTCTTTAATCCACTTAGAGTTAATTTTTGTGAGTGGGGTAAGATAATCCAATTTCATTCTCCTGCATGTAGTTATCCACTTTTCCCAACACCATTTATTGAAGAGACTATCCTTGCCTCATTCAGTATTCTTGGTACCCTTGTCAAATATTAGTTGACCATATACACATGGGTTTATTTCTGGGCTCTCAGTTCTGTTCCACTGGCTTCTGTGTCTATTTTTATACCATCACCACATTGTTTATATCATTATAGCTTTGTAATAAGGTTTGAAATCAGGAGTTGTGATGCCTGAAAAATGGGATGCCTGAAGGAGAATACATTAGAATAGAAAGAAACTTTAGACTTCATGAAAATTTGCTATCAATCATATCTTTTAAAAATACTTTAATATTCCTCCTTAAATAATTATTTTAGGGCATTTAGTTAGGCTCATCTGTGCGGTACTTCAAGTTTTAGTGTTTCTCCTTTGTATAAATATATTTATATTTTCAGAGCAAAAATTTTTATTATACTCTGTGTAAGTTACAGAGATATTAGAAAAACTGATCTGTGGAATTTAACTCACAGAATTCTATGAGAAAAAGATCTCCAAATGATGAAATGTTTTATCATATATAATAATGTTACAACTTAAAAGAAAATAGTTACTAAATCCTGGAGATTCAAAGCCTAAAATGACAAAGAATTTAGAAATTAACCTGAAGAAATCAACTCTTAGATAATTAACTCTCAAAAAATTTTTTAATTAATTACCAAAACATTAAATAATATATCTCAATAACCATTATATCTCAGTAATCATTACCATTTGTGATTATAATTATATATTTTAGAGGAAAGACTGGGATAAATACAGGATTATTTTATTTATTTATTTTTTTAATAAATTTTTATTTCAATGGGGTGACATCAATAAATCAGGGTACATACATTCAAAGAAAACATTTCCAGGTTATCTTGTCATTTAGTTCTGATGCATACCCATCACCCGAAGAGAGATCGTCCTCCGCCACCCTCCATCCAGTTCTCTCTGTACCCCTCCCCCTCCCCCTCTCCCTCCTTCCCTCCCCCCCCTCCCCCGTAACCACCACACTCCCGTCCATGCCTCTTAGTCTCGCTTCTATGTCCCACCAATGTATGGAATCCTGCAGTTCCTGTTTTTTTTCTGATTTGACCATTTCACCCCGCACAATGCTACCAAGACTCCACCATTCCGCTGCAAGTGATCCGATGTCATCATTTCTCCTAGCTGAATAGTATACCATGGTGTATATGTGCCCCATCTTCTTCATCCAGTCCTCTAATTTTTTTTACAGTGATTAAAAGCCTTTAAGCAAACTCTTGGCCAATACAGCAAGAATCCATAAAAGAGTAGTGTCCTTAACATGTTCACCAAGTCCAAGTTGGCCCCATCACCATGCCAAATCCCTGAAAAATGCAACCCAACCACAGTTCAGTCTGTTAGGAGCTGTCACAGGGAGCAGGAGTCCAGGAAAGTTCCCCACAGGAAAAGTCCGCATGGCACTGGAATTGTTGTCACCATTCTATACTTTGCAGCTCATGTCTAAGTCCCAATGACCGCTGCTTCTAGCTGGTAATGATTCAGGTAGACTGGAAAAAGCCATTTGCAGCATGCGTGGATATGGAGCTTCTGTTCTCCTCTGCCTGGAGAGTTGAGACCAGGTTGCTTTTCCCTGGAGCTCTGTGACTGTGGCCTGGTAAAGAGAACCTTGGGATACACTAAGCTGGGTGGCAAAGGTAAATTCATAATATAAGTTGGCAAAAGGAGGAAAGAGAGCTCTAAATTAGGAGTAGGTCCCAGCCTGAAATATGAGTGGGGCATTGAGGTAGGAGGGATAAAGGAAACACTATATATTAAGCAAAGCAGCAGAAAATAGGACTATCAACACCCACAACAGAGATCTTTGAGGGAAGAATAAAAAACCTGACTATTCAGGCAAAACATAGTTAAGTGGCCCTTGTGCGAATGAGATCAGTTTACCTGCTTCTTGGAAGAAATACCCTAGGCTCGTCCATAGTGTCGTAGATGGGGCCGATGGCCCTGGGCACCTTCAGCCTTCAGTAGCAAATCCCAGCTTTCTGGGCAAGGTTAGGTCATAGGTGGTTGGAGCAGGGCTGGAAGAGACTGAACCCTCCCTTAGAGGAGTGAGGGGGAAGCCCACCTTCCAGTGTCCCTGTTTCCTCACAGCAGAGGCGTGTAAGCCTGGCAGGCTTTAGCTCAATGACCTTCCTTTCCACTATTGAAGCAGGACCCAGATGGCATCCTATGAGACCCCTTTGGGGCGTTGGAGCCTTTAAGGGTGTATCCTAAAAGCTGGTAGTTCCCCTGATCTCTATTGGGCTTTTTCTGCCTCTAGGTATCTTAAAAGCCATTCTCAGAAGATCTCGCTGAGGGGTTTGAGGATCCCCATACAGGATTATTTTATAGGACCACATTGTTCATCCCAAAATTCTTTTACCAGATTTACTATTTCTAAATTTGGTGGTTCAAATATTTGTCCCTTCATTCAATATTTTACTCCCTATATGTATATTCCTGTCAACTTGAAATCCTCACCCTAATATTCTTACCAAGGCCAACATAATAAGGTGCAGTGAAACATGCATGATATGCACAGTTAAAGAACCAATGTTAATACCTGCTCAGCTTTAAAAGAAAAATCAGATTTGGTACCAGCTCCTAGAAAACCTACAGTCATGAAAGGGAACTAAAACACAGCCAACTATTAACCACGTAATTCCAGATAGAATGTGATATATGTTTTAAAATCAAAAGGGAGTTTCTAAGATAGGAAGGCTCATTTTGCAAAACACATTTAACAATAAAAATTACTATAGTTGACATATATGGAGACATCTTCTACTATGTACTGTGATTTACATGCATTATTTTATTTATAATCCTTACAATTGTTTCTATTATTATCTTCATTTTACAGAGGAGGAAAAACAGCTAGACTAACTATTGTGAACTAGGCACTGGGCTCTGAAGGCATTCTTTTCCCATCCTAAGACAGGATTCAGGGAGAGAAATAAGCTTCACATGGTCTAGAACTACACTTTCCAACATGGTAGCCCAAGAACACTTGAAAGGTGGCTGTGTTGGGTAAGCAAAGGTTTTAGATTTGCTCACTTGTACTGAGGCAGCACCAAGTGTGTTTCGTCTATGGAAGGCTGCTGGTGCTGCCCTCAGGGCGGCAGATTGCACATTGCAGATTGCCTTCCTGCTTGGGAGGGGTGATTGTTTGCTGGAGAGGGGTTTTTTCCCCCGCAGCCTGTTTTGCTGGAAAGTACAGAGAGAAGGTAAAGAGATGGAGGGGCTTGGTAGCCCTGCTGAGGCTGGTGGGGGCCTGTTTGCTATGTGAGTCCAGAGGGTAAATCCGGAAAACGAGTACAGATTATGGAACCGGAGACTGAGTCTCTGGGCTTTAGGAGCCCTGAGGGAAAAGGAAGCGGTCTTCCCTGCCTGTTTGCTCGTCCACTGTTACGAGACTTTAATAAACGGAATGGCCCACATCCACTGGCTCCACTGTTCCTTTACCGTCTGCCTGATTCCAATGGGAGCCTGCATGGCCGTGCGGCGGCCGCTGGCCTGAGAGGCTTTAAGAAGATGTGCTTAAGTGTAAAATACCTAAGGTTTTGAAGATTTAGTACCAAGAAAAGAATGCAACATATCTCATGAAGAGTTTTATATTGATTAGGTATTGAATTAATAAATACTTGCTATATTGGATTAAATAATGTATATTATAAAATTCATTTCCTCTTTTTTGGAAGGATGTTGTTTAAGTTTTTGATGTGGCTACTAGAAAATTTAGAATTCCATATATGGCTTGTATTATATTTCTGTTGAATAGCACTGATTTAGAATGTTGGTAAAGGAAGAAATTGCTGGTTTGAAACCCTGGGCTTGCGCCATCAAGGCAAATACGAAAAGCAACAACCACAAGTTGATGTTCCCCATTTCCTTCCACTTCTCTCTCTCTCTCTTAAATCAATAAATAAGTCTTGGCCCTGGCCGGTTGGCTCAGCGGTAGAGCGTCAGCCTGGCGTGCGGGGGACCTGGGTTCGATTCCCGGCCAGGGCACATAGGAGAGGCGCCCATTTGCTTCTTCACCCCCCCCCTCCTTCCTCTCTGTCTCTCTCTTCCCCTCCCGCAGCCAAGGCTCCATTGGAGCAAAGATGGCCCGGGCGTTGGGGATGGCTCCTTGGCCTCTGCCCCAGGCGCTAGAGTGGCTCTGGTCGTGGCAGAGCGACGCCCCGGAGGGGCAGAGCATCGCCCCCTGGTGGGCAGAGCATCGCCCCTGGTGGGCGTGCCGGGTGGATCCCGGTCGGGCGCATGCGGGAGTCTGTCTGACTCTCTCTCCCCGTTTTCAGCTTCAGAAAAATACAAAAAATAAATAAATAAATAAATAAGTCTTTAAAAAAAAGATTAAGAAAAGAACATTGTTGGACAGATAAAATATATTATGCTCACTTTGTTAAAGATGGCGCTGCCCTCATGGAAGCCCATTGCCAGGTGATGATTGGTTGCCTTTCTTGCTTGGGAAGGGCGTGATTATATTAATGTGTTTTGGGGGCAGGCAAGATCCTTGTAGCCTGGGGCTGGGTTTTGGGACTAAACTTTTCCCACTCTTTTTGATGTGGGGTGGTGCACTCTCATGATGAATCCCATCATGCCTCAGATTAAGTGACTTTGTATCAGAGACTTCCTTGTTTGTATATTGAATGAAAGGTTTTGATTTCTGCACTATAAAGTGGGGCAGACTGGGAGCTTGTTCTCTCTCAGTTCCTGAGATTAGCATTAGAGAAGAGGGCAGAGAAGGGCCACGTGGAGGAGGCCGGGAGAAGCAGGCAAGATGGCGGAGTGCTGAAAGAGAAGCCAGTTTGTGCAGAAAGATGGGGAATTGAGAAGAATGAGGCTGGTAAGGTAGAAACTTTTGATTCTAGGAAACTCAGATAAGTCAGTAGCTTTGTGAGCACTGTATGAGTGGGTTTTAGAGCCCAGTGTATGTTTTTACTTACCCGCCAGGGGCAAGCTAGGATTAAAGGTAATGGCCCACCAGTTTGTGGCTCTGTTGTTTCATTACCGTCTGTCCGAATCCAATGCAAACCTGCATGGGCCAGGCGGCTGTGATGGTGGCGTGGCTACTGGCTTTACAAACACAATAGGGCATGTAATAGGGATACAGAAGTCAATTGAAAGGGCTCCCAACCACCAAAGCTGGAATAATGTGAGCAAGAACTAAATAACACAGAGTTGGATTATAACCCAAAGTATAAAATAACTAACCATAAATGCATACCAATATTAACAAATGATTAAATAAATAAATAAATGGGGAGAAGAGACAAATCTCCCATACAAAGGAATTCTGCCCCTCAACGAGGTGGAACATAACCCCCTACCCTTAAGTAGAGGCTGCACACACTCCCTTCCTTCCAAAGAGAAAAGTATAGAAAAGAAGGGGGAGGAAAAAAAGTAACTTTACAGGGGCGGAAACCTGACAAACACCATCTCAGGCATGTGATGAAGTCTCCTGTCACCAGAGATACTCAGCAGTGATAAGTTATGTGGACTGCACCTTCTGCTACAATTATATGATAAGAATGATACCACGTCTGCTGTCTTCTTCCCCAAAACACATAACCTCAGCTTAATTATAAGAAAAACATCAAACTTAAATTGAGAGACTTTCTACAAAACCTATCAGTGCTCTACAAAATTGTCAAGGTCAGCAAAAATAGGGAAAGTCTGAGAAACTATCACAGAGGAACCTGAGCAGATACAAATGCTAAATGTAATATGGCATCTGGTTGGGATTGTAGGACAGAAAAAGAAAACATTAAGTAAAAAAAAAAACTAGCCCTGGCCGGTTGGCTCAGCGGTAGAGCGTTGGCCTGGCGTGCGGGGGACCCGGGTTCGATTCCCGGCCAGGGCACATAGGAGAAGCACCCATTTGCTTCTCCACCCCCACCCCCTCCTTCCTCTCTGTCTCTCTCTTCCCCTCCCGCAGCAAAGGCTCCATTGGAGCAAAGATGGCCCGGGTGCTGGGGATGGCTCCTTGGCCTCTGCCCCAGGCGCTAGAGTGGCTCTGGTTGCAGCAGAGCGATGCCCCAGAAGGGCAGAGCATCGCCCCCTGGTGGGCAGAGCATCGCCCCTGGTGGGCGTGCTGGGTGGATCCCGGTCGGGCAAATGCGGGAGTCTGTCTGACTGTCTCTCCCCGTTTCCAGCTTCAGAAAAATACAAAAAAAACAAAACAAAACAAAAAAAAAAAACTAGCCTGACCAGGCGGTAGCACAGTGGATAGGGCATTGGACTGGGATGTGGAGGACCCAGGTTCGAGACCCCAAGGTCGCCAGCTTGAGCGCGGGTTTATCTGGTTTGAGCAAAGCTCACCAGCTTGGACCCAAGGTCGCTGGCTCGAGCAAGGGGTTACTCAGTCTGCTGAAGGCCTGCAGTCAAGGCACATATGAGAAAGCAATCAATGAAAAATTAAGGTATCGCAATGAAAAACTGATGATTGATGCGTCTCATCTCTCTCCGTTCCTGTCGGTCTGTCCCTATCTGTCCCCCTCTCTGACTCTCTGTCTCTGGGAAAAAAACCCAAAAAAACAAAAACTAAAGAAATCTGAATAAAGTCTGAACTTCAGTTAATAATAATCTATCAATATATGCTTATTAGTTGCCACCAATGTATCATGCTAATATAAGATCTTAACAGGTCAGACTAGGCAAAGGGTATGGAGAACTCTCTGTACTATCTAATTTTTCTGTAAACATAAAATTTCTAAAATAAAAAGTACATTTTTAAGAAAAGGATCTCCTCTGGTTTAAAATCTTTTAAATCTCTTACAATCTTTATTCCCTGGTCCAAGTCCTCAATAACCTAGCTATTCAAAGTGTGGTCACCTGTGAGCTTCTTAGCAATACAGAATCTGAGGCCCATCCCAGATGTACCAGAATCTCCAGAGAAACAGAAGAAATAGGATGTGGGTAGGTAAAACTAATTATTATAAGGAACTGGCTCACGCCAGTACGAAGGCTGGCAAATCCAAATCTACAATGGGAGCCAGCACTCTGGAACCCCAGAGAGCCCCAGTGCAAATGAGGTCTGAAAGCAGTTTACTTGAGAATGTCCCCGTGCTCAGGAGTTGGCCTTTCTGTTCTCTTCAGGCCACTTTGATTGACTCAAGTTTACCCAAATTAAGGAAAGGAATCTGCTTTACCCAGAACTCACCGATTTGAATCCAAAAACATCCTCCAGGTTGACACATAAAATTAACTGTCACAGCAGACCTGATAAATTTGAATCTGCATTTTAAAAAGATCACGCATATTCAAGCTGAGTGGCATTGCTCTACAAGGCTCCTAAAAAGCTGTTGTCCCTTCCCTCAGAAAGTTTAAACTCTAGATGGTAATTTCTGTAACTCAGAAACAAGGCTTGATTTGTTGTTTTAACCTGGTAACTTTCGCCTGACCGGGCAGTGGCGCAGTGGATAGAGCAGGGGTCGGGAACCTATGACTTGTGAGCCAGATGTGGCTCTTTTGATGGCTGCATCTGGCTCGCAGACAAATCTTTAATAAAAAAAATGTTAATATAAAACATTCTCATGTATTACAACCCATTCATTTCCTACCGCTCATGTTCATGGTTGCAGGTGGCTGGAGCCATTCACAGCTGTCCTCTGGGACAACACCAAATTTTTATTGGATAATGCGTAATGTACATGGGTCATTGTATGGCTCTCATGGAATTACATTTTAAAATACGTGGCGTTCATGGCTCTCTCAGCCGAAAAGGTTCCCGACCCCTGGGATAGAGCGTCGGACTGGGATGCGAAAGACCCACGTTCGAGACCCCGAGGTCGCCAGCTTGAGTGCAGGCTCATCTGGTTTGAGCAAAGCTCACCAGCTTGGACCCAAGGTCGCTGGCTCGAACAAGGGGTTACTCGGTCAGCTGAAGGCCCACGGTCAAGGCACATATGAGAAAGCAATCAATGAACAACTAAGGTGTCACAAGAAAAAACTGATGATTGATGCTTCTCATCTCTCTCCGTTCCTGTCTCTATCCCTCTCTCTCTCTCTCACTCCGTCTGTGTAAAAAAATTAATTAATTTTAAAAAATTGTAACCTGGTAACTTTCATAGCATTTACTAATGGGAAGGTTAGGGATACCTTCAGAAATCCCTGCCCTCCTTTCGGTGTAAGGGTGACCCTCCCATTTATCTCCACATGGACCTCACCAAGCCTCTGACCTCGTTTATTGAATTATTGGCTTGTTCTCTGGCTACAGTGAACTCCCCAAGGACATACACCCCTTGTTTTCTCCTTCCATACCTTTATTGCCCACAGTGACTGATGAACTGATTGGTCAGGACAGAGGCCCCAGATCTGTCTCATCCCCCACGGGCCCCCCACTGCAGGCTGGTCTCTTCCTAGTCGCTCTTTCTCAGAGTCAGCAAACACCAGGAGAAGCCTTTAGAACTTTAGACCCAGGGCATAACTCACATATATCAGAGGATTGTATAGGTTGCATGGTATGAAATTGCCAATGGTGGGTTACTTTGACTCAACAGTATGTTTCTGAAAGGGCAGAAACCATGGGAGACAAATCGAAAACAGGAGGTTGGTTTGTTTCAAAAGGAGAGTTTATTTTAAAATTGTTTGGGGACAAGCAGTTTGAGACCACAAAAAGGGTATCAGCCCAAAAAGCTGCAGTAATAACGAGTAGCTACAGGGGTTACTGCAGGCACCTCTACATATTTAGATTAGCCTATCGGGATTGATTGCCTTGGTTACAGACTGTCTCCTTTTCCCAACCCTCAGGCCCCCCACGACGGCCTGTCTCAAGGACAGTTTCCAGAACCTTCCCAGGGTGGGGGAAGTTGCTTAAGGGGAGGGGGAGGCTGGGCGAGGGAAATGTTTACTTAAGAAGTTGCCCGAATAGGAGTTGGGTGAGGGGAATTTTTAAAGGAGCCAATTTAACCCTAACAGTTTCTATTTACGGTTTTTCCTTCTCTGTTTTAGGGATAATCTTCGGTCACTGGTATATAAAGCCAGGGTTGCTAATATTCTTGGTAATTTACTAACAATTGAATGTCAAATACACACCATCCTCTTCCTAAGTTCGATCCAAACTCTGTCCTTAATTGTGCGCACCTCAAGTCCCCTTGCTTTGCCTCCGGGGTCCCCCAGTCACCCGCTGTCCCGGAGGGGCGGCCCCGGCACTTCCCTGGGGAGCGCAGGAAGCCGGAGCATTGTTCGTCAAAACACCGCCGACCCGCAACCTTAGAACCAGCAGGGCCGCAAGCAAGCACGCGGGCCACGCCCCCGCCAGCCAGAGCTCCCAGAATTCCGCTTTCCCCATTCCGGAGTCGCCCACAGCTAAGATGGCGGCGGGGGCGGAGTCAGCGTGGCCGCCTCTGGGCGGGCCCGCGGTGACCAGACGTGGCTGAGGGGCGCTGCCAGGCCCGGGGCTGCCCCGGCGCTTGTGCTGTCCGGCCCGGGCGCTCCTCTGAGCAGGTAGATCGGCCGTCTGCTCCCCGGAGGCATCATGAGGTCTCCGGTTCAGGGCCAGTCCCCAAGCGATGGCGAAAAGGTCTCAGACAATACACCCCTCCTGCAGGGCGCCCCGCCCGCGGAAGCCGGTGAGCAGCGGAGCAGCCCGGGGGTTCCGGCGGGCGGCGGTCCGACGGGGCAGAGCCGCGGGTCCGAGGGGCGGGCGGGGCGGGGCGGAGCCGGGGCTCGGAAGAGCCCCACTTAGCCTCGCTCTCTGTTGCCCCGAAGCTGCTCCGGGACCCCGGCGGCGGGCGAGGACCGCGAGACCGGGCTCAGCCGGCGGCTCGGGTGGGACCTCGGCAAGTGCAGCTCTGCGGACCCGGGCAGGGAGCTGCTGGGCGCCGCCGGTCCCGGGCTCCTGGCAGTCTTCGGTAGTCTCCAGAGAGGGACCCCATGGGAGAATGAATGACCTGGGGGAGAATCTACAGATCAATGAACGGTGGGCAGAGGGCCCGACCGAGTAGCCCGCGTAAGAGCAGCTGGGGGAGAAACCTGCCCGTGGACGGGCTGGACGGAGCCGCCGGCTCCTCCTCCCTGTCCCCGCAGGTTTCCGCCGCTTCATCGCCAGCGTGTGATCTGGTGGTTCCTCGGGCGAGGACGGGAGACGGAAAAGCGCTGAGTATGTGGACGGAAATTATTTCATAACCCAGCGAATATCTTGAAATTGTGCAGTAAAGGACTAAAATGTGCAGCACAATTTTTTTTTTTTTTTTTACATTGTGCGATTTAAGTTAGGAAATACTTTGGTTATTCTCAAAATGTATCTATAAAGTGCTAAGGTGACTTGCCAAAGGTCTCGCAACAAATAGAAAAGGAAATACTTCACAATGCATCCTTCCTGAATTGGGGAAGTTAAAATATTTTGCTATGTGAAATTTTTGTAATGAAAATTCTTCAAAAGTATCAAAAACAAAAGAACAAAACAGTTTGTGTCACGCATTCTGTAGTTGCAAATACGTGAACATAAGAAACAGTTGAATTAGAAATTTGATTTTACCTGACCAAGAACAGCCTAGTCCTGTGGTATCTTTTTTTATTTAACATTACCAGATGGCAGCAGTAGAGGTAGCAACATTATAGCTCCATCTGGCAGCTTGTTTTGGTGGACACTCATGTAAATACTGTACCACAGTGATGTTTTACCTGGGAGTTGGACTTAATTCCATAAACTGATCATTTTCTGTGGCATATAGTGTTAGATTTCTGTAGTTTTCTTCTGTAAAATAATCTAATATGGAAATACAGAAACAAATGTCATACAAGATATTCCTAGAGACTACTAAAGTCTGTTGTAATTTGGAGGGAGATACATATGTAAATCTAAGTGTGTATATGATTTTAGCTCAAATATTAAATATTAGTTGTCAAGAAAATGCAGATTAAAACTACAATAAGTTGTTACACACCACCAGAATGGCTATAATTTAAAAGACTGAAGATACCAAATGTTGACAGGATATAGAATAACTGGAACTTTCATTTTGCTGGTATGAGTGTAAAATATACAACTACATTAGAAACTGTTTGGAAATTTATTTTAAAATTAAACTTAAGACCTGACCAGGCGGTGGCACAGTGGATAGAGCATCGGACTGGGATATGGAAGACCCAGGTTCAAAACCCCGAGCTCATCTGGCTTGAGCAAAAAAAGCTCACCAGCCCTGGCTGGTTGGCTCAGTGGTAGAGCATTGGCCTGGCGTGCAGGAGTCCCGGGTTCGATTCCCGGCCAGGGCACACAGGAGAAGCACCCATCTGCTTTTCCACCCCTCCCCCTCTCCTTCCTTTCTGTCTCTCTCTTCCCCTCCTGCAGCCAAGGCTCCATTGGAGCAAAGTTGGCCCGGGCGCTGAGGATGGCTCCATGGCCTCTGCCTCAGGCGCTAGAATGGCTCTGGTTGCGACAGAGCAACACCCAGATGGGCAGAGCATTGCCCCCTGGTGGGCATGCCGGGTGGATCCCGGTCAGGCACATGCAGAAGTCTGTCTGACTGCATCCCCATTTCCAACTTCAGAAAAATACAAAAAAAAAAAAAAAAAGCTCACCAGCTTGGACCCAAGGTCGCTGGCTCGAGCAAGGGGTTACTCGGTCTGCTGAAGGCCCACGGTCAAGGCACATATGAGAAAGCAATTGATGAACAACTAAGGTGTCGCAACAAGAAACTGATTGATGCTTCTCATCTCTCCGTTCCTGTCTGTCTCTATTATTCCTCTCTCTCTGTCCCTGTAAAAAAACAAAAAAAAAATTAAACTTAAATTACCATAATATAGCAACTTTATAATAGTAAAAGTCTGGCAACAACCTAGATACTCATTAACAGTTGAATGGATAAACAAATGTGGTATATCCATACAATGGAATACTGCTCAGCAATAAAACTACTGATACACATGTTACTAACATTCCAGGCTGAAAGATTTTCTTAAAGAAAGGGTTTATTGAGCCATATGCTACCCAGGAAAAGGACCAGGTCCTGGGACATACAGTCTAAAAGCAGGGGTAGTCAACCTTTTTATACTTACCGCTCACTCTTGTATCTCTGTTAGTAGTAAAATTTTCTAACCACTCACCAGTTCCACAGGAATGGTGATTTATAAAGTAGAGAAGTAACTTTATAAAATTTATAATGCAGAGTTACAGCAAGTTAAAGCATATAATAATAACTTACCAAGTACCTTATGTTGGATTTTTGCTGTTTGGCAGAATAAGTCTTTTTAAAACAACTTACTATAGTTAAATATATCTTTTTATTTACACTTTGGTTGCTCTGCTACCACCCACCATGAAAGCTAGAACGCCCACTAGTGGGCGGTAGGGACCAGGTTGGCTACCACTGGTCTAAAGCGTCAGCAACAGGGCTAAATGGGGAGGACAGCTACGTCCACCATCCTGGCATTGACAGGGCTTTTTATACAATGGATTTGGGAAAGTGTTGTTATGAGTTGGGGGCGCAGAGAGAGAGATCAGCAGACGAAATCATCAAGGACTAGCAAAGGACCACTGCTCACTCAGGCAAATGGCCTCGAGTTTGTGCTGTGTCCTATTTTTATTCACAAGACTTCAAAAAGCTTGTTTACTGAGAAATTGGCATAACATCAAGCATAACTTTTACTTAAAGATACATGGAGTACACCTGCATGATAGCTTAATAACAATATAATATCAAAAGGCATTAATTGCTATTGCTTCTATGGTTCCCACAACATTTCTTTCTTTATCTCAAGGGATAACCTTGAAAGGAACAGAAATCTTATGAGAATGTTTTACTGAGAAAGAGCCCAGCAACTGCCCTCAGTCACATAGACCTGTTTCAGTGACCCGCCTTCAAGTCACAAAACAAATCTCTTGGAAAAACATTCTTTTCTTGTTGGCTGTGTTCCCATCCAAGGCTATGCAATGGGTTATTCTACTACATGAAAGAAAGATGTAAGTTATTTTGAAAGATTTTACACTGGCTATAGATAAAGGGGTGGGAGGTATGAAACAGAGCTAGTGTGGGGATAGGTATATAGTCCATGAAGAAGTGTTGACTGCTTTTGGATTGGTTGTGGACAGCAGTCCAGAAAGTTGATGCATAAGCAGGATGCTGTGTTATCTGGTGGTGGACTATCTTTAGATAAGAGATGAATAGTCACCTGAAGTTGATTCATAGTTTCAACATTCATTAGGAATATGAGCAGTCTTTTGTCGGTTTTTTAACCTTAATTCTGTTAACAGATTAACTTCCGTTGTCTCCTAGAGCAGTGGTTCTCAACCTTTCTAATGCCGTGACCCCGCAATACAGTTCCTCATGTTGCTGTGACCCCAAACCAAAAAATAATTTTGGTGGCTACAACATAACTGTAATTTTGCTACAGTTATGATTCAGAATGTAAATACCTGATATGCATTATGTATTTTCCGATGGCTTTAGGCAACCCCGCTGGGGTCGCGACCCACAGGTTGAGAACCACTGTCCTAGAGCCTATTGTGATTTAAGACATCCCAGAATTTTTCTCTTGTCACACATAACAATTTGGACAAATCTCTAAAACACTGTGCAAAAGAAGCCACCATATTAGTATATGTTTCCATCAGCATGAAGTACTAGAACAAGCAAAACTAATCTGTAGTGACAGAAAGCAAATCAGTGGTTGCCTAGAGCCAACAGACAGGAAGGAGTTGACTGCAGAGAGGCACTAGGACACTTCCTGGGTGATAAAAAAGTTCTACATCTGGATTGG
This sequence comes from Saccopteryx leptura, assembly GCF_036850995.1. Lineage (NCBI taxonomy): Eukaryota > Metazoa > Chordata > Mammalia > Chiroptera > Emballonuridae > Saccopteryx > Saccopteryx leptura. The sequence continues at coordinate 351,212,142 of NC_089503.1, forward strand.
GGTACACAGATATATATGTTTATCAAAATTCACCAAACTGTGTGCTTGAAATGAGTGCATTTTATTGTATATACATACCTCAATAAAGTTGGTGGAAAAAGAAAAACAAACAAACAACTCATTGGATTGCTTTTAAAAACAACCCCGACTTGACTTGTGGGTTGAGTTTATAGATCTGAGCTCTGTTCCTCCTGACTTGAGGTGACTATTTTCATTATAAGTTTCCTTCTTATTTTTACTCTCACATACCCACTGGAGAGAAAAAGTGAAATAAAAATAGCAGCAACCCTTTTTTTTTTTTTTTGCTATTTAAAATACGTTAAAGGTTTAGAGAAGAGGAACCCACAGTTATAGGGCATTGGGTTAGTCAACAATATTTTAAATGAAGCTCTGTGTCTGGGATGCTGTGAGCAGGAGGACAGGAAAGGAGCACTAATGGAAAGAGGGATGGAAAAGGTAAAGATGAGTAGAACAACTTTATAAGAGGGGCCTCCTGTCACTCTCACTCTTGGTGGTACCCCAGCCTGGCTTTAGTAATATCTACCATGTACAGCCTAATAGGAGAAACAAGGTCACTGGCTTGAGCCCAAAGGTCACTGGCTTGAAGCCCAAGGTCACTGCTTGAGTGGGGGGGGGGGGCATCACTGGCTCAGGTGGAGCCCGCTGGCCAAGGCATGTATGAAAAGCAATCACTGAACAGCTAAAGTGATGCAGCTACAAGTTCGATGCTTATTATCTCTCCCTTCCTGTCTGTCTGTCTCCTAGCGAGACACAGACGAGAAAGAGAAAGGATGAGAGGGAGATGAGAAGCATCAACTCATAGTTGCATCACTTTTTTTTTTAAATTTTATTTATTTTTTTTTTTCTGAAGCTGGAAACGGGGAGAGACAGTCAGACAGATTCCCACATGCGCCCGACCGGGATCCACCCGGCATGCCCACCAGGGGCGACACTCTGCCCACCAGGGGGCGATGCTCTGCCCCTCCGGGGCGTCGCTCTGCCGCGACCAGAGCCACTCTAGCGCCTGGGGCAGAGGCCAAGGAGCCATCCCCAGCGCCCGGGCCATCTTTGCTCCAATGGAGCCTTGGCTGTGGGAGGGGAAGAGAGAGACAGAGAGGAAGGAGGGGGGGTGGAGAAGCAAATGGGCGCTTCTCCTATGTGCCCTGGGCGGGAATCGAACCCAGTTCCCCCGCACGCCAGGCCGACGCTCTACTGCTGAGCCAACCAGCCAGGGCCGCATCACTTTTTTTTTAAGTTGTTTATTGATTGCTTTTCATACGTGCCTCGACCAGGGGGCTCCACCTGAGCCAGTGGTCCCTGGGGCTTCATGCCAGTGATCTTTGACTCAAGCCAGCCACCAAGGGATCCCACACTCAAGTCGGCGACCCTGCTCTCGGGCCAGTGAGCCTGTGCTCAATTTGGTGACCTCAGGGACCTTGGTCCTCAGCATCCTAGGTCAACACTCTATTCACTGCATCAGGCTCTCTCTTTCTTAAAAACATTTAGGATTTTGATGGGAATTGAATTAAATCTGTATATTGCTTTGGGTAATACAGCCATCTTAACTATGTGGATTTTTCCAATCCATGAAGAGGGAATATCTTTCCTTTTTGTGTCTTCAATTTCTTTTAATAATGTCATTTTCAGTGTATAAGGTCCTTCATATAAGTTTATTCTTAAGTATTTTATTCTTTTTATTGCAATTGCAAATTGTTTTTTGTTCCACTTCTTTTTCTTAGATTTTATTGTTAATATATAAGAACACAACAGACTTTTATATTTTTTAATTATGCCCTATGTATTTACTTGCCGCATTCAAGAAATTATGGGTGTTTTTTTTTAAAAAAAATCACTTGCCATTCACATTGGTACATACAGACCCAGGGAAAGGTCCCAGAATTGAAAATCTACCTCTATAAGCATAGGGCAGAGTAAGGCCAGAAAATGAAACTGCCCACCAGTCTAGTAATTAATAGTTTATTAAGGAAAACTTAGTACATATGAGGCACATTTTGGGTGGCTGCAAGACTAAATGGATCCCTGTGCTATGTGGCATGTGCCAGAGAATTATACAGAACAGCACCGGGTACTCACAGATACTGGTAAATGCCCAGTCCCGGGAGCAAATGCTTTATGCTTGACTGGGAGAGGACAGTGGCCTATTCCAGCAGCCAGGATGCAGCAAGAGGCGGGGCGGCTGTGCTGGGTTATGTCAGAATGAGTATTGACTGATCAGAGTCTCTCAGAGGGGTTTTCAATGAGCAGTCCCCATTCTGGCCAGGGTCCAGGTGGAGGGGCCAGCATTAATCACATCATGGAACAGTCTCTCCTCTACAATTCAGAATTGGGGTTTTGGTTTGGTTTTTGTAAGGTGTGGTGCTCAAGGAGTAAATCTTTAGCAGTCCTAAAATTTTTTTCTTTCCTTATGTTTACATATATTTTATTTATCTTTTACATTTGTTTCTGGAACAAACTGATAAGAAATTAGCTCTACCTTATCTATGCCTAAGTGCTAGTCTTTTTTTTTCACAAGAGAAAGGCTGATAAAATGTCAGTCATAAAAATTTACAGCACTTAAAGACCCTAGAAACTACTACCATCTGGTGGCACATCCTTTTATACATAAACACTTGAAGCCAAGGAAGTTTCCCAAAACTGCATGTAGCCCTATTTAAGGACTAATGTCAGACAGAGTTTGCCTGGATTTTAGTCCTATCCTCCTTTTTTTGACACATTTGTATTATATTTGAGAAATTCCTATTTGGAAAATGCTTAATCATTTTTACTTGATCCTTCACAAATTTGCAAGTTCCCACTTCACCACAAATAAGAGGACATGGTTAAATTATGCATAGTGTTTCTTTATTGAGGGAGCTAAAATTAGGATATGTACTATTCTTTAGTGTTAAGAATTAGTACTTCTCAGGTTGACACAATGTGCCAAAATTCCCAGTCACCCTACTGCGGTCTGCCTCAGTATGCATTTGCTTTTAGAACCCTTAGTCGGTGGTTTCAGAGACGCACACCGAAAGGATGTGGGAAGGGTGGCTCAGGGCTAATAAACCATAGGAAGTCTATAGATTTTTCCTCCTAATTTAGGTACAAAGAAAGGAGGGAATTAGACAAGGAAGAGGAAAGCTTCCCCTCCCACACATAAAAATTATTTTAAAAATATTTTTATTCCTCACATTTTCCATCAATTGAAGGTTTATTGTTGTATGAATGTATCTTATATTCAATTAAGTGGGTTTTCAAAATAGTGTTGCACCAAAAATGAGCTCGTTCGTTTTGGAAAAAAGCTTTAGGGCTTCTCAGACATGTCTTTGTGTTTAAAGGTAGAGCATCAGTCTGGAGCCACAGCACCTAATGCCAATCCCAGCTCTACTGACTAGCTGTGTGAGTTTAGCCATTACTTAACCTCTCATGCTTTCCTTATCTACAAATCAGGGACAATAATATACCTGGTTCACAGGGTTATTGCGAGAATTCAATAAGCTAACAGAAAGTGCTTAGAATAGAGTTTGGTTGCCTGACCTGTGGTGGTGCAGTGGATAAAGCGTCGACCTGGAAATGCTGAGGTTGCTGGTTCGAAACCCTGGGCTTGCCTGGTCAAGGCACATATGGGAGTTGATGCTTCCAGCTCCTCCCCCCTGTCTCTCTCTCCTCTCTGTCTCTCTCTGTCTCTTTCTCTCTCCTCTATAAAATGAATAAAAAAAAAATAGAATAGAGTTTGGCACAGTGTTAGTTACTATCATTATCATAATCATCATCATAAATGAAGAGCGTTCGGATCTTATATTCCTCAGAGAACCTGGATTCCACAAAGTAAAGGCGCTGTTCTTCACTGCCATGCTCTATAGGAACTTGTGATTTTCTAGCTTACATGATATGCTTTGTTTTCATTGATTTTGTTTTGAGGTTCCAGGGGGGTTGCCTCTACCATTCTCTTGAGGGTGGTTTTCCTATAAGATTCAGTTACTCAAGCACTGAGTTTCACCAATATGCTTCGTGTGTGCATGTAGTCTTAAATATAAGGTCTGGTGTGCTGGTACAGCAACCTATTGCAGGATGAAGGGAAACGGCTTTGGGTCATGTTGTAATAATCAGTGTTAGTATTAAAGTAACTGAGTTTATTTTAAAGGAAATTAATGTTTTCATATAAATGGGAATTAACTTGGGAGCTAGGAATACATAAGAATGTATCAGAAATTAATCACACATAAGGTGGTGTAAGACCAGTTGAACATTACTCTTTTTAAAAGTGAAACATTTTATTCATTTAGACAGGAAATCTTCTCTGATACAATTTCCTGGCCAAGGAGACTCACTAGGTCCAGTGTCCACCCTCATCTAGAGAAAGTCATCATCTTTGCATAGGTCCGTGCCCTCGACTGGGTTTTCCACCTCGGTCTCAGCCGCTTGCTGTTCAGTATTTATTACACCACCCATTGGCGAAGCCTTCCACAATGAATAAGTTTTTGACATCCTCAGGTTTTCACCACCTGAACTTCCTTTCTTCAACAGAAACCTGGCCTTCTGGACATACCACTCTCACTCTCCACTGCTCTCTCAAGAAGTGATCATTTTCTCTTGCCTTGTGTTAATTGATGACATCAACTTATTCCACGTTGATGCCTCCAGACAAGTGCCTTGCACCCTCAGTGCCTTTGGGCTAGATCACTTTCCCTGCATTGTTGTATCTTCTACCCACTTCCCGGCACTTTGCTTCACTCTTCAACGGCTTTGCCATCTGACACCCTCCATCTCTACACTCCATTTCTTGCCATTATCTTGAATGACATCTCATCCAACACCATGTCCCCTCAGTTCTCTGGACTCCTGTATGTCTAAAGACTGCTTTCTCTCCTGTCCTCACAGAACTTCTGTGTCCTAGTGTACATTTCCCCAGACCATCAGCCCTCTCCATTTTACTTCCTTCTTGGGTCACAATCACAGTCCAGCACTGTTTTTTGCCAGTATGTACTCTTTTAAGTTCCCTTGCCCTGTGCTTTGGCCCCACCTCCATCTCAGTGCCTGTCTTCTTTCCCAGTGCCACCGCTGAGCACAGGTGTGCAGTTCTTCAAGGTCACACACTAGGGCGGATTGCCCCCACCAGTTTTGTATGGATATCTACTCACTTGGCAATCCTATATGTTTCACTGGGTGGGTCACGCACCTGTTCCTTTGAACAACTTCTTACTTTTTTCCCCCCAATACGTAATTTCTCAGAAATGAGAAATACAGTTCCCAGCAAATGACTTCAATTCCCTCTATCCAGAAAAAGCAATAATTAATAACAGTTCAGAGTTGTTGAAGGTTTATTATGTGCTAAGCACTGCTGTAGGTATTTTCCATGCACCAACTCAGTTACTCTTTATAATAACCTTTATATTGGCAAACACACTTAGACTAGTGCCAGACACCTAATAAGTACTCAATAAATATTAGCTATTACCCACTATCCCACTCATGGTTACTATAATCCAGCCACATCAAATCATTAGAAGGTTCCTGCTCTCCCCGTGCTCGCCTTTCTCATTTCCATACTTCTGTACATACTGCTGTCTTTGCATCATTCTTATCCCCTCTGACCTGTCTGGTGACTTTCTGCTTATTGGTGAAGACTCCGTGCAAATGCACTTTCTTCAAGGGGACTTCTCTGACTCCCATACACACACATGCACACACACAGATTAAAGTCCTCTTTTGTCCCTTGTTACGCACATATATTGAGGCAGTTTACCTTTGTGTGTGTGATTTTGAGAGTACGTTTGTTAAGGCTGGGGCAGTGAAACAAGGAAGGGCTTAGATTAGAAGAAGCAGTGTGAAAGCCTAGGCTGGGCTGCTTTGGCTCACTGAGAAATAAAAGTCACAGTGACGGAAATGAGCCAAGGTGGGGCGCTGTTGGCTCCCTGAAAAGTCAGAAAAAAAGGGGGCGCTGGTGACCGGTTCAGGGGGTTAGCCTGGGAGGAGCTGCCCACTACTCCCCAGGTTGCAAGCCTCCTGGGGACCCTTAGAATGTAGGAGATGCAGGCCTGAGAGGGAAGAAAGGCCAGGTGTGCTCCCGGCAGGGAGAGCACCTGTAGCACTTTGCTTCTTTAGTATAACTTTCTCTGGAGTCAACAGGAAAGGAACTCACTTTTACTGGGTGCCTGCTATGCTGCTCTACGGTAGCTCGTTTAACCCACACACAGCCTGGCTGCTTCCCTCTAAATTAACCTGCGTTCTTTCAGCTGCACGTACTCCACACTTGAAACCATATTTAAGAAGCTGGTATTTGCTTTAATGGGTGTGCTGTTCATTACGCCAGCATGATTTTGCTTTGAACTTGATTTCAATGTGGCAGATGCTCGATGGATGTTACTTTTGTCATGCAAGCATGCTTTCATTGGGCCAGTTTCAAACATGATCCAAATTCACGGGCACATTTTGTTTTATTACCATATCTTTTTGAAATAAAATTTTTCTGACTGAGTTGTAATCAGTGACTGTTTTTATAAAGACAGTAACCATCTATTTTTAATATTTCTTGAAACTTACAGTCATATATTTTGCCTCATCTGTATTGGCTTTTTATTTTCTAACTATTGACTGTGCCCCAAAAAGTTAAAGTTGCCTGACTCATAACTTCTAGATCTGATTTTCAATTAATATCACTAATAATTTGTAATCGTTTTACTTACCTTTCCTCACTTTTCAAGCTCATAGCCTCACATCTTATTCACATGATGAGGTAGTCAAGAATCCAAGTCAACCAGCATGTGGGGAGAAACTAATACCACACAATAAAATAAGGTAACTGTAAATAAGTATAGAATGGGGTAATAACATTACAAAACAGGGTAGCATAAAATAGTTATTTAGAGTAAGAGAATAACTAATAACTTCTTTCCACCCTCTTACTTGCTCCCACCTCTAATACGTCAGCAATGCCTGTCAATTCTGCCTTTAAATTTATCTCAGATCTGTCCACTTACCTCCTCTGCTTTGCTCTAGTCTAAGCCACGCGTCTCTTACCTGGAAAACTACAATAGTCCCTGAAGCAGCTCTCCGGCTCTGCGTCCCCTGCACCACTCACACGCCTGCCCTTTGTAAGCTTTTCACAGCAACCAGGGCAGCTCTTTGAACCAGAAATCACATCGTGTCACTCCTCAGCGGAAGCAGATTATATAATGAACTTTGTAAACAGTACATTTGTAAAGCAGACTGTATATAAATCTAGATTTTTCTTTCTCCAAATACTCAAAGTAACAACACATTCTAATAGCCCAAATTTGTGAAGATCATGAGTCCTCATCCACACTTCTGTGTATTTTTGTTTGGCACAAAATAGTGTTCTCCTACTAAACATGCCTGACCTGTGGTGGCGCAGTGGATAAAGCATCGACCTGGAATGCTGAGGTCGCCGGTTCAAAACCCTGGGCTTGCCTGGTCAAGGCACATATGGGAGTTGATGCTTCCTGCTCCTCCCCCTTCTCTCTCTCTCTCTCTTCCCTCTCTCTAAAAATCAATAAATAAAATAAAATAAAGAAACCAATGTTTCTTGCTCTCAAAAAAAAAAAAAATACTCTGGTTTCTCTTCAGATCGCATAAATCTTTCGCCTTTTACCTTCTAAACATGCCTTGCAGTATTAAAACAGTCCTTAATTAGACCACTACCCATTTGGTTAGAGCAGAGAGCAAATGTGTCTAGATTCTAATAACAGAGATGATATGAATGGAGCCTTGGAAATGCAGTTCTCACGGGTCTGGATTTAACTATGGCAGCAGTGCCATAATTCTGATAGCTGTACTCCTGAAAAGGAGTCAAGAATTCCAAATGAGCCCTGGCTGGATAGCTCGGTTGGTTAGAGCATTGTCTCAAAGCACAGAGGTTGCTAGTCCAATCCCCAGTCAGGGCACATACAGGAACAGATCGATGTTCTTATCTCTTTCTGTCTCTCTCCCTGTTCCTTTCTCTCTAAAATCAATTAAAAAAATAATACCAGGAAAAAATAATAATGCCAGGCCCTGGCCAACTGGCTTAGTGGATAGAGCGTTGGCCGGGTGTATGGACATCCCAGGTTTGATCCCCCATCAGTGCACACAAGAGAAACGACCATCTGCTTCTCCCATTCTCTCTCCCCCTTCTCTCCCCCTTCTCTCCGTGTTTCCCTCCTGCAGCCAGTGGCTCCATTGGTTCAAGCATGGCCCCAGGCACTGAGGATAGTTCAGTTGGTCTGAGTGTTGGCCTTAGGCACTGAGGATATCATGGTTGATGTGAGCATTAGCCCCAGACGGGGTTACCAGGTGGATCCTGGTCGGGGTGCATATGGGAGTCTTGTCTCACTATTTCCCCTCCTCTCACTTAATAATAATAATAATAATAATACCAAGTGAAAAGTTCTTTGTTTAAAAGGTAAATATGGTAAATCTTGACCAGAGAAAAAAGGATAGCAGTTGAGTGTGTGAGGGCTCATGCAAAAGTAAGTTGGATTATGGTATATTAATATATACCTCAGTTTATTTGTGCCCTATTCATTAATGCTTCAGCATAAATTAGTCAGTCTGAATCAGTACCAAAACCTTGGTACTCTGAAAAATGTATTCTTACTAGAGGTTAGGTCAGTGAAAACACCAGGATTCCTGAGTGTGGGGATATATATATATATATATATATATATATATATATATATATATATATATATATATAAACTTGTCACTACCAGACGAAATATTCATATCTTTAAGCAGATATTTATTAAACAATCAGTGTTTACCAAACTTAAAGTTGTAAGACCCTGGATTAGCCAGTTTCTCTTTGTCAGTAAGGAGCCAATCCCTCTTCCTGAATTCCCATTTCTTCACCCATTCTGCAGCTCAGTAAAAGAAGGAAAGAGAGAAGATATGCGTAGGCTTACAGTTAGAGTTAAAAATAGGTCAGAATCCTCTCACATGATCCTGTTTGCATTGGCTTCTCCAACCTACTCTGCCTTCCATTTTTGTTAATCATTGTGGTATATTCACTTATTTCCCTTTTGCTCTGGGCCCTTTAAGCATGATCAACTGAGCAACTGTCGTAGATTCTGCAAGTTTGCTTCTGGATTGTTAAATACATTTAGGTTAGGAGAGACTTAAGCATTAATCATGGCTTTTGATTCAAACCCAGCCTCTGAGGATGCTTTTCGAGGTAAGAAATGTATCAAGAGGGGTTTCACGTCCTAGCCTTGGTAGTGAATTCGTTGTGCTGTGCTGCACTTACAATGAGATGGCTGCTGACCTGTAGTCAGTAGTACACATGCTGTGCTGTATTGAGCACTCAAGTACTTACTGGCTATGTTTTCGTTTTTTAGAAATAGTGATGCCATTAAACCCCCTTACCTATTTTTCTCATATTTTTGCCAGCTGACAGGAATTAGAGCCACTATTGACTCTGGAATGAAAATTTTTCTGAGCAAAGTTTATAAAGTTAATAAAGCTATTGCTTCTCTTTTAAGAAACTCTTACAGCGCAGGTTCTTAGGTTAAATTTTATCAAAACTACAGATACCAGGAATAAATGTTTTGAGATGTGCTTAATCTGAAAATATTTTCAGAAAAATATCCATGATTTATTAATTTGTGCATTTCAAAAAAGTAAACTTTTTAGTAATTTATACAGTATCATCTAAGTTATTCTCTTAATGGAAGTTTTCCCCCAATCTTTATTTCAGCTCCAGTGTGCTGCTCTGCTCGTTACAATTTAGCATTTTTGGCCTGCTTTGGTTTCTTCGTTCTCTATTCATTGCGTGTGAATTTGAGTGTCGCATTAGTGGATATGGTAGATTCAAATACAACTTTAGCAGATAATAGAACTTCTAAGGAGTGTGCAGAGCATTCTACTTCCAGTAAAGTTCATCATAATCAAACGGTGAGTAGTGTTTTTTAAGCAAACATTCTTAATCCTAAAATATATCCACTCTGGCCCGGTTGCTTAGTTGACTAGAGCATAGTCCCAATTTGCTAAGATTGCAGGTTCAATCTCCAGTCAGGGCACAAGACAAGAACCAACCAGTGAATGCATAAATAAGTAGAACAGCAAATCAGTGTTTCTCTCTCTCTATGCCTCCCTTCTTCTCTCTCTCTCTAATCAATCAGTAAATATTTTATTTATATATATATCTCCAAGTAAAAATATTGAAAAATTTGTCATCCTACAAAAACCTGTATTCATGTAAATTCTAAATTACTTTCGTGTTTTCCCAGAAACTGGTTAGACAGTAACTTCTAATTGTATCCATTGCTGCTGTGCTGTAAGACGTGTAGCGTGTGTAATACGCCTTGATCTGTTTGAAAGGTGGTCAGTTTTCTCTATAAACATATTATCCTTGAAGAAAATTTGGAAAAACCTGTTTGGCATACCAGAACAAGCCTCCCCAAGATGTGCCACTTTGGCATGTGAATTATTTTGAGCTGAAGGCAGTCGTGACCCTGTGAGCTCACAGGAAACTTACTTCTTCCTTAAAAATTTTAAATTAGGGGCCTTGTTCATAACAAGAGTTACCACCAGAGGTAACTATTATGACCTCTCTGTAGGGGAGGTCACACTGCTAATAACTGAACACCTCCTCTCTGTTCTGCAGGGCCCTTCCTCCCTCCGAAGCTCATGGGGCCTTACCTCCTCCTTAGCTCAGAAGGCCAGTGTACCTCATTTTAACTTATCTCTGAACCTCTCCTGTCTGTGGGGTTTTCATGTGTGCCTATGTAATTAAATTTGGCTATTTTCCCTTGCTGATCTGTCTCATGGAGATTTAATTAGACCCTCCAAAAGAACCTTGAGGATAGAGGAAATGTCTTCCTCTCACACAGTTAGCACCAGGAGCAGGATATCTCATTGGCTATTTATTTAGTACCGAAGCTACTACAGTAGAAGGTTGTTGGAACCTCTCACATGAGCCAGCACAAGAAAGGTAAGAAGTCTTGCCGAGTCAGACTCCTAGGTATCTGCCTGCAGAGGTCAGTGGAAGTAGAGTGGTGAGAGTTCTTTCCGTTCCTAAATTTAGATTAGCAGGAGAACATATTTTGTAAACTTGTTTATCGGGCTTAGTGACTTGGTTATTTGGTGTGAATACGCACGAGTTCTGTCAGTTCGGTTTTTCTGTCTCTGGTATTTCTCCTTTATCTTGCTACATGTCCTGAGCTCAGCCTTTGTGACCATGTTGTGCTCTCAAGGGAGTTTTCCGTGTCTACACATTTTCTCCCAGAGATGGTAAAACACAGGGTCCCTCGTTCTTGTTTTCACATAGTCAGAGGATGCATACACATCTGGCAGGTAGCTGCGCAGGCTGCGAATCCCAGCAGAGGACATCTAAACATGCCAGTACAAGGGGCGGAGGACACATGATTCCCTGTGTTTGGGAATGGCTGTTTCTGACTCTGGGACTCACTTTTCTTGTGACGGTTGCATCTTTTTGCCCTCTCCTTTGGGGATGTCTCTTGCATCCATAGTTCTTATTGCTTTGAGTTGCTACTGAGATCCTACTTGTGAAGTCCGGATGGAAGATCCTTTGAATTGGAAAAATCTCTAAATTGAGAAAAAAAAATGTAGAGTCTTCTCATATTATTATAGTTGCTAGTTATTAAGGTTCCCTTAATAAGATGGAAGGATAGAAATTAGAACAAAAATCCAAGTCCACTAAGACCCATTCATAAATGCCTTTAGATATTTGCAGATATTGTTTTAAAAGAAAAAAAGACAAAATACCGGAAGTACAGTTGTCCTGCACTTGAGAAAAAGGAAAGGAAAAAAGTGAAAAATCTTACTAAAAGACAACCTTACATTTTTGTGCCCTAAGAATTCAGCTTGGTAATTATCAGGTTGAAAGCTCTAAAATACGGCCAAACAAATATGGGCGAAATTGGCCCTGGCTGGTTGGCTCAGCGGTGGAGCCTCGGCCCGGCATGTGGAAGTCCAGGTTCGATTCCTGGTCAGGGCACACAGGAGAAGCGCCCATCTGCTTCTCCACCCTTCCCTCTCTCCTTCCTCTCTATCTCTCTCTTCCCCTCCTGCAGCCAAGGCTCCATTGGAGCAAAGTTGGCCCCGGCATTGAGGATGGCTCCATGGCCTCCGCCTCAGGTGCAATGGAGCAATGCCCCAGATGGGCAGGGCATCGCCACCTGGTGGGCATGCCCAGTGGATCACGGTCAGGTGCATGTGGGAGTCTGTCTGACTGCCTCCTCCCTTCTAACTTCGTAAAAATACAAAAAAAATATATATATAATAGATATATATGGGCTAAATTCTGTTTACAACTAGGGTCCTATGAAACTGCTGCCAGCCTTCGAGGAAATTATAACCTAAAACTACAATGGCAGTTGTAAAGAACGGTCCAATTAGATTAAATCATTTGAAAGTACACTTAAAAGCAAGGGCTTCCAAGTCAAATAAGCAGAATGAGATGCCTATTTTTAATATTGGGAGCTGTGAAACAAAGAGAAAACAAGGTAGAATCCTAGAACTCCTCCCAGCAGGATGAAAATCTTTAGACAGTTATTAAAAAGGGGGTGGGGTAAATAAAACAAACATTGATGGGATTAAAACAAAGCTTTTACTATAGCACTACCAAAAGTTGGATGGGCCAGAGTGAACCGCTGGTCATCCCCCAACATTAAAGGGCCCCAAACAAGACTGCTCTATTTACCCCAGTTTGGAAAATTTTTTAAATTCAGAAGGCAGAGGTTACAATGAGAAACCTGACCAGCAGTCATATGGGGCAACAGTCAGGTCAGTTAATCAAGTTAAAGGTTGAAAAGAGGGCCAGCGTCCTTTGATTGGACCCTTCTCTGGGCAAGTTTTTACACAAGAGTAGGTAAAATGGTCAGGGAATAGAGAAGAGAAATTTCCAGGACTCCTTGATTGGAGAGTTCCATAAACTATGGTACCAGAACCCACTGGTGAAACCAATTCAGGTGACAGTTCGAGTAAAAGAATACAGAAATATGAGGATTGGGAAGATTGTAAAAATAGGAATGGTTAAACAGGTTTTATGTGAAATGATCATTTCTTCTACCTGATTGAATTAGAGGTGGATGTTGTGTCTCACTGGGAAACATTTCTTCTGCCTAACATTGAAAAACAAGGCATATAAATTCATGCCTCTGGCAATATTAATTAGACATGCTAAAGAAGAAATTTTTTTATTGAATGATTGTTATCAATAGAAAGAGCTAATGAAAAATTAAAGAGATAAAAGGTCTCTAAAATAAAATAAAAGACCACAAGACTGGCATTATCCCTTACAGGGGACTCCTCACATCTCTCTCACTCCTTGGTCTAAGGCCAAATCTAAGGGCCATAATTAGAATTCTTAAACTCGGGATGCTCAAAAGTTTTTGAGAATGGATTGCCTCATGAGCCCAGTGAGAGAGGGAAATAAAATTTCCCATTGTTACTTCCTTCCCAAATCCAAACCAATTGGTTATTGATCATTTTTCTCCCAGGGAGAGCTGTGTCCTAGGGCTTGGAGTGGCTGTTTGCCTGCCTGGGAAATGCAGGCTATCACTTCTTTCCTTCTCTTGGCTATCAGAGGGAAGGACTCTAGAAGATAACGACTTTTGCATTCTCTTTAGTTTATGGGGGAAGGAAGAACTCTCTTCTACCTTCACTGTTCTTTCGGCTTGTCTAATAATCAAATAGACATGAGACAGATTAACAAGAAAAAATAACTAAATTTAAAACATGCATATATGTGGGAACCCCAGATACTTGAGATGGTAAGAGACCTACATATATGACAGGTTCAGGTAGAAAGTTAAAATGAGGCCCTGGCCAGTTGGCTCAGTGGTAGAGCATCGGCCTGGCGTGCAGGAGTCCCGGGTTCGATTCTCGGCCAGGGCACACAGGAGAAGCGCCCATCTGCTTCTCCACCCCTCCCCCTCTCTTTCCTCTCTGTCTCTCTCTTCCCCTCCCGCAGCCAAGGCTCCATTGGAGTAAAGTTGGCCCGGGCAATGAGGATGGCTGTATGGCCTCTGCCTCAGGCACTAGAATGGCTCTGGTTGCAACAGAGCAATGCCCCAGATGGGCAGAGCATCGCCCCTTGGTGGGCGTGCTGGTGGATCCCGGTCGGGCGCATGTGGGAGTCTGTCTGACTGCCTCCCTGTTTCCAACTTCAGAAAAAATGAGCAATAGATGGCCTCCTGAGCCAAGGATGGAGGTGAGGAGCCAGGGGGCTTCTAAAGGTCATTGCAGGACAGTAAGAAGAGTGGATATCCAGAAACTAGAAATTTGCTGTGCCCTATAGATAGGCCATAAAAAGTTATTTCTGGTTGTAACTCTTATTATGGATAAGGTCCCTAATCTATATTCTTTAAGGGAAAGGTAAAAATTTCTCATGAGCCTGCAGTGTCTTAATTGTCTTCAGCTCAAAATAATTGACATGCCAAAGTGGCACATTTTGGGGAGGCCTATTCTTAACCTCTACAAGTCCATGGTATCGTTTAATACTGCCAGAAATATTTACTGTTTGTTCCAGCTGAAACTTGAAAAGATTTAATAACTTTTTCATCAGAAATTTGGCAAAACTGGAAGTTCAGATTCAAAACCTGAGAGTAGGGGGATGTATTCGGTGGGACACTTGAATCTTTGTAAACCCAATAAATTAAAATCAATTTTTTAAAAACAAAAAACAAAAACCTGATAGGAACTTTAAAAAAAAGCCTCCTCCCTTAAGCTAAAGTCAAATACCATATTTCCCCATGGATAAGATGATCCTATGTATAAGACACACCTTAATCTTGGGGCCCAAAATTTGAAAAAAAAAAAATACTGCATAAAGTTAATGAACTCAAGTTTTGTTTTTTTTGTTTGTTTTTTTTACAGAGACAGAGTCAGAGAGAGGGATAGACAGGGACAGACAGACAGGAACAGAGAGATGAGAAGTATCAATCATTAGTTTTTCGTTGCACATTGCAACACCTTAGTTGTTCATTGATTGCTTTCTCACACGGGCCTTCAGCAGACCGAGTAACCCCTTGCTAGAGCCAGCGACCTTGGGTCCAAGCTGGTGAGCTTTTGCTCAAACCAGATGAGCTCGTGCTAAAGCTAGCGACCTCGGGGTCTTGAACCTGGGTCCTCGGCATCCCAGTCCAACACTCTATCCGCTGCGCCACCGCCCAGTCAGGCTGAACTCAAGTTTTATTCATCATAAAATCCATACAACTCCTCATCACTGTCAAAACTCCCATCCATTAGCTTGTCCTCATCTGTGTCTGATGACAAATCACTGTCTTCAACAATGAGCGCAAAAACAAGCGCGAAAAAGCGGGAAATGCAAGTAAAAAAATCTACAACCACTGTATAAGATGCACCCAGTTTTTAGACCCCAAATTTTTTCAAAAAAAATGCATCTTATATATGGGGTAAAACTGTATATATCCAGAGGGAAAGAAGCAAATTAGGAAGCTGTAGTTGTCATTGAAATTACACATACTTCTTTGGACAACTGAGACTGTCCTTATCTTACAAATCTGTGAAACCAGAAATGGAACTGTGGAAGTTGTTCAAATCCTGCAACTTGGGACCACTGAGAACTAGAACTGCTCTTTTCTCAAAGCCATGAGAGCTAAAGTTGGGACAACTTGATGTAAACTTCAGAGCGCTCACCACAATTTGGGCCTCTTGCAGAAAGATCCCCAGAAGCATTCAAACTTCAAACCAGGAAAATCCATCAAATTGTCACTGCCTGCCTTCACTGTTGGAAAATGATTCGATCCAGACATCTAGAAATCTTGCCTGCCTGCCTTCAGAACTCAGAAACTGGGATTATAGTCTGCTCCATCACTAACTGTCATTTTCCTTTTGTTTCCATAAGAATGCCTCCTAAATACCTGATTGCTTGCACCATAGGCCTAACTTTGGAACCCACCAGCATCACTGGCTCCTGAAGTTAGGTAAAACTGTTCAATTAAAGTGACCTGTTGTCAACACTGAGACTGGTTTAATGCGATATTGAACAGTCAGCCCAGCTTCTAGAATGTGTAACTTCTCAGGAAGTTTCAAAGGCAGGACTGAAGGGGTTCAGAACAGGCCACCCCAAGATGTGCCACTTTGGCATGTGAATTATTTTGAGCTGTAGCCTGTGAGAAACTTTTACCTCTCCCTCAAAGAATTTAAATTAGGGGTCTTAATTAGAGGCCCATAGTTAGAGTTATTACCAGAAATAACTGGGGCAAACTTCTAAGTGCTGAACATCTGCTCTTCTTACTGCTCTGCAGGGGCCTTCCTCCCCTCTGAAGCCTCTAGGGGCCTTACCTCATCCTCAGCCCAGAAGGTCAGATAGGCCTCATTTTCCCTTTCTGTTTCTGAGTCTCTCCTGTATGTGGGGTCTTTGCCTCACATATGTGGATTCCCACACATACATCATTAAATTTGGTTATTTTCTCTGGTTAATCTATCTCACATAGATCTAATTATTAGACCAGCCCAAAGAACCTAGGAAGGTAGAATAAAATTTCTTCTTCCCCCACACCAGAAAATTTGATTGTTTAAGATATTGCTGAATAGTTTTATGGGACTGTTACTTAATATCTGTTTTACTTGTTGGGCTATTGTTGTAGGAGAGCTTAGATAATCTCAACTGCAAGATGAAAAATAAGATCAGATCAATTCTTAGAACATTCTTTTCCAAATTTTTAACATGCCTAACTTAAGTTATTTAGATCATTTTGTTTGCTTTATGTTATAGTGGAATAGATAAGTATGTGTTCATCATTTGTCCAGCATTTAGTTTTAAACACTTTAAATACAGTCATGTGCCACTTAACAATGAGCATTCTTTCGAAAAATGCATAGTTAGGCGAGTATGTGAACATTATAGAGTGTACTTGCATTCTAGATGGTATAGCCTACAACAGTGGTCCCCAACCTTTTTTGGGCCATGGACCAGTTTAATGTCAGAAAATATTTTCACAGACAAGCCTTTAGGGTGGGACGGATAAATGTATCACGTGACCGAGACAAGCGTCAAGAGTGATTCTTAGACGGATGTAACAGAGGAAATCTGGTCATTTTTTAAAAACAAAACATCGTTCAGACTTAAATATAAATAGAACGGAAATAATGTAAGTTATTTATTCTTTCTCTGCAGACCAGTACCAAATGGCCCATGGCCCAGTACGGGTCCGCGGCCCAGGGGTTGGGGACCACTGGCCTGCAGCACACTGAGTCTATATGGATAGCCTATTGCAGTATAGGGGAGGAAAAGTCACTTTTCCTCTACCCTTATAGGTTATTCGCTAGACATCCCTGTAATAAAATACAGATTAACAGGAGAAAAACAAGCAAAAGTTTAATAGCATGTATACTTTCTTTATACATGAGAGAGTCCTAGGAGAATGAATAACTTGCCACAATGGCTGAAGCCATGATTTTTTTTTTTTTTTTACAGAGACAGAGAGAGAGAGGGATAGACAGGGACAGACAGACAGGAACGGAGAGATTAGAAGCATCAATCATTAGTTTTTTGTTGCGACACCTTAGTTGTTCATTGATTGCTTTCTCATATGTGCCTTGACCATGGGCCTTCAGCAGACCGAGTAACCCCTTGCTTGAGCCAGTGACCTTGGGTCCAAGCTGGTGAACTTTGCTCAAACCAGATGAGCCCACGCTCAAGCTGGTGACCTCAGGGTCTCAAACCTGGGTCCTTGGCATCGCAGTCAGACGCCCTATCCACTGTGCCACTGCCTGGTCAGGCTGAAGCTATGATCTTAAACACCATCTTCAAGTGAAGACAAAAGAAGATGCTGGCACTCTGGGGAGTCAGTTATTTTCCACTCACTTCTAGAAACTTCATATCTATATCATGGTGGCTTACCTACCTTGTAGAAAGTTTGTTTATCGGTCTAAAAGAAAAAGCCCAGTAAACAAGGGTAATTCTGTTACGGAGATTTAAGTCGTTTTTTTTCTTCATTGATTAGAGGTCTTAGAGAAGCGGTCATCTCCATCTTGCAGATAGGTATAGAGAGGAAACACCCTTACAAATGATTTCCCTTACAAATCTAAATGTCTTTTTCTTTTAATTCTTTTACCTATTGATTTTAGAGAGAGGGAGAGACAGAAAGAAACATCAGTTTGTTGTTTCATTTATTTATGAATTCATTGGCTGAATCCTCTCTGTGCCCTGACCAGGGATCGAACCATGTCCTTGGCATACTGGGACAACACTAACCAGCTGACCACTACCTGGCCAGGGCCAAATCTAAATGTCTTTAAAAGGTAACTTCTACTTGGTTTTCAGAGCTTCTCCCATGTCTGCTCTTTAAAATTAAATTAACCAGCCTAAAAGAATCCTTATGCCAAATAGATTTGGGAGTGACATGTTCTGTTCTCCTGCATCTCCTAGGCTGTACACCTATATAGCATGTCACTATACTAAATATTTATACTTAGGCAGTTGTAACACACTGTTAAGTATTTGTGTAATGTGTTGCACTGATAGGTCACTGGACAATGGGAATTTTTCAGCTCTATTATAATCTTATGGGACAACTACCCTCTCTGCAGTCCATTATTGACTGAAATGTCATTATGTGGCACGTGACTGTATTTTATTTTCTTAGCACACAGGGAGACAGTATAGGGAGAAAAGCCTGGTGTCCTTTTTTATGAATATATTTTCATCCATTTTCAGTGCTCACAAAGGAGCCAGATCACACTTGGGTGAGTCTCCTCTGCCATTTACAGACAAGCATTCAAGCTAGGAAGAGGTTTTTCTGCCCAAACAAGCACATGTACAAAATAATGACATCAAAAACCTTTACATTTGACTTGAATAATGTTGCACATTTACATATTTGGGAACATATCACCCACTTTCTCCCCTCCAATCTATGATGTATAACTATAATTGACATCTAGAATTGTCAATTGACATCTAGAATTTTATAGCTTATTATAGATAAGCTATAAAATTGGTACCATAAACAGAATAATTAAGGATTTGCTTTGTGTCTTTCCCTTTGGCAAATGGTTTTGTTGATCTAGCTACTTCTCTTCATTCTGCCTTACTAAAAAGAAATCCTGAAATGGTTCTTGACACATTGGCTCGGTTCAACAGCTACATGTAATAAAGATGTCTCATACTCAGATCAGTTATTAAATCTTCATTACCTTACTGTGTGCTGCTACTAATTAAAAGACATTTCCTATTCATATGAAGTTTGTGGCTTGATTTAACTTCTTGCTCCTTTGTATTGTTCTATATGCTTGTTCAAGTGCTTGGTCTGAAATGGGAAGATACTAGTGATCTATATTTTGGCTATATACTAATAGCCAAAATTAAGTGAACACAGTATGTGTAAGGCCTTATTTTATGTGCCATTTTCATTAAATCCTCCCAGAATATAAATGCAGGAAGTAACAGTGTTAGCCTGAAACCCAGGCCTGGCTTCAAAGCCTGGCTCAGCCATTACAGTACCTAGTTAGTAGCTTTCTGGAGTAAGCCTGTGCCTCTTCTTTGGGCCTTCTTAATCATGGTCATTACAAAGCCTCTGCAACTCATCCTGTATTCTAGTTTCATAAAATAGCAAGCCTTCTTGAAGTTTTTTACTTTCAATGATTTTTCATTCCCTCCAGGAAATACATCTTACGTGTTGACTCACCTACCTTATAGAAACTTTGCATGTTCTTTAGTCTAAAACAGTGATTCACAATTACATTTTTATGTACTTACATGCCAGTAAGATAAAGGAGCTGTTTAATCAAGATCTTAAAAGGTTGGTTTTTGTCTTCCTTCTGATCTTTGTAGGGTAAAAGGTACCAGTGGGATGCAGAAACTCAAGGATGGATTCTCGGTTCTTTTTTTTATGGCTACATCATCACACAGATTCCTGGAGGATACGTTGCCAGCAAAGTGGGGGGGAAACTGCTGCTCGGATTCGGGATCCTTAGCACTGCTGTCTTCACCCTGTTTACTCCCGTGGCTGCAGATTTCGGAGTCGGCGCGCTCATTGCACTCAGAGCACTGGAAGGACTAGGAGAGGTAATTCTTTTCTCTCTTTTTTTCCTCTTCCCCTATATCACTTTCTTGTCTTCTTGAAGATATCATCCTTTGGTATGAATAGAACCAAAAATTGATATTAGGAGATAATAGGACTTTTATCTTTTAACTAAAAAGTATTAACTTTCTAATAACCTGAGTAGATTTCCTTTGTGGTCAATCAAGTCTCTAGTGGGAGCTTTCTGAAATTGAATGCTTTACTCAAAGAGTAGAGAAAACATTTTCCAAGAGACCTTTCACAGCTCACCTTACTCTCTTACTGTAGGAGATGAGAAATTAAACGCTATTAAAACAGTTAAGATGGGCCTCGAACTTTCCCTGCAGTTCATCTCTGCTGTGTCATTGATTGCACAGATCTAAAACACATTTTACACAATAGGTGATTGACTTACCTTTTATACTTTTAGATTTGTTGCTATTCAGAGAACTTCCTCTTTATCATTTGTTTGTTTGTTTTTCTGGTCTCCTAACATAGAAACAAATTATTTATCATTTTATATAATTTTCTTTGGCTCTAAGATTCTTCTGATCTTTTTGTTGCTTTTAGAATTGTTATTTATTTTTATGGCTTCTTTCCTCTCCTCCTAAGACTTATCATTTTAAAAAGTTTTTTAATTTCTTTTTTTTAAAATTTTTATTTATTTATTTATTTATTTATTTACAGAGACAGAGAGAGAGTCAGAGAGAGGGATAGACAGGGACTGACAGACAGGAACGGAGAGATGAGAAGCATCAATCATTAGTTTTTCATTGCGCATTGTGACACCTTAGTTCACTGATTGCTTTCTCATATGTGCCTTGACCGTGGGCCTTCAGCAGACCGAGCAACTCCTTGCTTGAGCAAGCGACCTTGGGTCCAAGCTGGTGAATTTTTGCTCAAACCAGATGAGCCGACGCTCAAGCTGGTGACCTCGGGGTCTCAAACCTGGGTCTTCCGCATCCCAGTCCGACACTCTATCCACTGCGCCACTGCCTCGTCAGGCAGTTTTTTAATTTCTTATCTTTTTCCTCTCCACTTCTCCTCTGCATTTCATCACATGTACCTCCATCTTTAGATAATGATCTCCTTTTATTTCTAACTCTGAACTTCTACCCATGAAACCAAAGCATAGATTTAGTTTACTCTCTCTCAACACTTCTTTAACCCAAGCAAAATAGTAGCCTCTGGGCTTGTTGTAAAGCACAAAGGTTATTTTAGGTAATACTGTATTATACTATGTTGGAAAGCCACTAATTTGAGCTAGGAAAGCAGGATTTGAATAATAGTTTTACTGCAAAAACGTTAGGTAAGTCCTAATCTCTGGGCCTCAGTTCCATCATTTTTTAAAATTGGGACTAAAATACCTGCCTCATATTTCAGTCACAGCTCAAATTGGATAGTGCTAAAATACTTTGGCAAATGCCAAATACTATTTAAATTTAAGCTTTGATCACTCATCCGAACACTCTTATTTTGTCCTTATCAAATAGAGGTGTACTAAAGAAACCCCTCTTAACTACAAAATCAAAATTACCACCGTATTACCAGGTTCCTCTTTTCTTACCAGTAAGTTTACTTAATTGTAGTATGTTTGCTCTGTTCAGATAGTGAATCTCCTTGCTGAATGTGTTCCCATATTTAGCATACTGCCTATTTATGCCACTAATTTAGCATTATGGTATATTGATTGGCTGCTGTCTCACAAAACTGTTTCTGAGTATAATTTAAGTTGTGTTTATTCTTAGGTTCTTTTGTCTTTATTTCTCTAGTATGTATTATATGTACATTGCCTCATTCATAAACTTAAGTCAGCATTTTTCATCCCTAGTGTCTGATTCACCATAAATGTACTACATTGTCCCTAGGGTTTTATAATAAACTTTTCTACAGTATAATCTTTGTGGACACTTTTCAGTGCCTTAAGGTTTTTTCTGTAATGACTCCTCCTGTTGCTTCATGATGCAAAGTCTTCCCGATTTGGAATGCTGCCTAAATCATTTTTGCTTTTACTGGTATTTTTTATTTTCTTTTTGAAAGAATCAGAAGAAAGCACAGTGTATTAAAGCATGTAGTCTTCTCTCCATTAATAGCACCAGCTATCACTTCTTTTTTCAGCAGTCATGCAGGGTAGGGAGTTTTATCTCTGCTTTACATTCAGAGAACTGGATTTCGAGGAGATTAACTGAGGCTACACAGTTAGCGAGTGGCCCAGGAGAGCTGGGAATCCACTGCTTTGAATCTGCCAGAACCTGTTCTCTCCCTTCCTCTGTAGCATCCCTCCTCTCCGCAGTCTGGGAGCCTCCATTGCCTCAATCTGCCAGAACCTGTTCTCTCCCCTTCCTCCGTAGCATCCCTCCTCTCCGCAGTCTGGGAGCCTCCATTGCCTCAATCTGCCAGAACCTGTTCTCTCCCTTCCTCTGTAGCATCCCTCCTCTCCGCAGTCTGGGAGCCTCCATTGCCTCAATCTGCCAGAACCTGTTCTCTCCCTTCCTCTGTAGCATCCCTCCTCTCCGCAGTCTGGGAGCCTCCATTGCCTCAATCTGCCAGAACCTGTTCTCTCCCCTTCCTCCGTAGCATCCCTCCTCTCCGCAGTCTGGGAGCCTCCATTGCTTCAATCTGCCAGAACCTGTTCTCTCCCTTCCTCCGTAGCATCCCTCCTCTCCGCAGTCTGGGAGCCTCCATTGCTTCAATCTGCCAGAACCTGTTCTCTCCCTTCCTCCGTAGCATCGCTCCTCTCCGCAGTCTGGGAGCCTCCATTGCTTCAATCTGCCAGAACCTGTTCTCTCCCTTCCTCCGTAGCATCCCTCCTCTCCGCAGTCTGGGAGCCTCCATTGCTTCAATCTGCCAGAACCTGTTCTCTCCCTTCCTCTGTAGCATCCCTCCTCTCCGCAGTCTGGGAGCCTCCATTGCCTCTCTGCACCATCACTGGCGCTTACGAGGCTAGTTATCCCCAGAAAGAAAAGAAAATTAGAAAAAAAACTATGAACACTCTAATTGAATTCATTTTTTTCCAGACCATTTTTCCTATCAATTAAGATCAATTTGAATTTCTTCCAATATTTCAAAGTATTAGGTCAGTATTTTTAAAAGTTATATATTGGTAACATTTCCATTTAATTCAGCCATTAATAAAGTGAATGATGCCCTGCCTGGCTGGGTAGCTCAGTTGGTTAAAGCATTATCCCACTACAGCAAGGTTGCAGTTCAATCCCTGGTCAGGGTACATGCAAGAATCAACCAGTGAATGCATAAATAAGTGAATAGATAAATTGATGTTTCTCTCTCCCCCCCCATAAGTGTGTATATACACACACACCTTCCTCTCAAAAAACAAAGACAAAAGCGAATGAGTAAAATTAACCTTGAGAGAGGGATCCCTTATGTCGTCATTCAGTACGTTCTTTTAGATTTATTGTAACCCTTACCTTAGTCCTCAAACTAGTTGACAGAATCCACAAATCTTTGTTCAGATTTTGAAAGTACTTCATTAAAAGGTAGATTCACTTAACACTATAAAGACGTCTCACTGAACCTGATTCTGGTTTGATTCTTATCCAGAAATTTCTCTTACATCAAAATTATCTGAATTAAAATCATTAACAAAACTACTTTATATGTCATCAGAAATATCCTTTTCCCTCCGCAGGGTGTTACATTTCCAGCCATGCATGCCATGTGGTCATCTTGGGCTCCCCCTCTTGAAAGAAGCAAGCTCCTTACCATTTCATATGCAGGTGAGATAACTATTCTTATAAAAATTTTTGCTATAACTTGTTATGTCATATGAACCTTGCAGAAAAAGTGCCTGCACACCAGAATCATGTAATGTCAGAGGCCTTCTAGGGGGAAAGTTAAGTTTTGAGGGTATAATTTTATTGTTAATTTCTCTTTTAGCTCAACTGTATATAGAGTTATGTCTTAATTAATTAATGTCATTTTCTTCACCTGCCATCATTTATTTCAAAAAAATGTTGACTTTTCAGACGTTGGTATAGAGAATGCTCTGTTTTTGTAAAAAGTCCAATGGCTGAAAAATTGAACACTTATCCTTACATTGTGATTTCTAATTTTATTGTCTAATGCACATACATGACTCTCAACCCGTCTCTTCATATTATCTTCATATATTTTTTTTCTATGCGTGTATTTGTCACTTTGTTCTAAAGTGAGATGGCATGAGCTTTATATGTGAATTATAATTTTACCAGATTACACAAGAACTCTAACCTTTCTTCCATTAACTCTAGCCTTTCTTCCATTATCTTGACCTGACTGTTTTTAAATCCCATGGTTGAGAAAGTCTTCTCTGTGGTGACTTATTTGCTAAACCCTAAAGGATAAGAACGAACTAGTCATGCAAAGAGTAGAAAGAAGAGCATTCCAGCCAGTCAGAACAGCATGTACAAGGGTTCTCAGGCAGAAAACGCATGAGAGTTCAAAGAAATGAAAAACCACTATTGGTGGCTAGAACATAATGAATAAAAGGGATATGGTGTAAGAACTTAAGAGAAATAGATATAAGCCAGATAATATCAGGCCTTACAGACTACAGGAAAGAATGAGGATTCTTTTTTTCCCAAAGTACAATGGGAAGACATCAGAGGTTTTTAATCAAGAGAGCGATATGATCCCATTTAAGAAAATGATTCTTGCAGCTGTACAGAGATTGACATGAGATATCTGATAAGTTCAAGAACAGGTACTATCTGTGGTTCCCCTTTACCTACTGAATACAGTCTAAACTAGAACTAGTGGTCAACATTCTTTACATTTTCCACCACTTCATTTCAACTAGCCTGTACTCTGGCACATAGAGCCTGGCATGGAGTAGATATTCAGTAACTATTCGACTTGTTTTTCCAGCCCTAATATCCTATTCTGTTCCTTCACCCAGATGAAGTTCCCAAACCCACTCTCTGCTTTCCTCCTTCCATTCCTTTACTCCTCCTGTTACAGCTCCCTCTGTATCTTCTTTCTTACCTTGTTTCTATAGGACCAGATCTTACATACCTTTTCAAAGTCCATTGCTGCTGCTTACATCTTTCCCTGACCTCTGAAAGAGCTAATCTGTCCCATATTTGAATTTTCATACTGCTCTGTGACACTTACCACTTTCTAGCATGTAATAATAAAGACCAAAACTTGAGCCAAGAAATAATAGCTGATTATTTTAGCTTCCACCACACTATGATGTCTTGTGTTTGGTGGTTAAAATGAATTTTATTATTTATCTGAACCAATTTCTAGTATATTTTGGGCAAATATTAAAAGCTTCATTCTTATTTCGTCAGGTGTGTTATCTGGGTCACGTTTGTCCATCTTTGAACCCCAGATACCTGGATTTCTAATGTGGCATCTACTAGCTCATATTATAATAGGTCTTATATTGATTGGAGCCTTTTAACTCATCAATAACTACTACATAGTTTTAACTAGTGGAACTACATAGTAACATATATAGTTTACACATTATGGGTTTTCTAGTAAATGATTCCTTAAGAAAATGGATTGTTGTATTTACATGTGACTAATTCAGCTCTTGTAGAATCTGAATCATTCTATCTCTTCTCCATTATCAAGTTACCCATCTTCTTTAAGCAGTAGACATGTCCCCTCTTGGTTATCTTTCTCCAAAGTTTACAAAGTCTTTGTTGTTCTAGGAGCACAACTTGGGACAGTAATTTCTCTTCCTCTTTCTGGAATAATTTGCTTCTACATGAATTGGACTTATGTCTTCTATTTTTTTGGTAAGTTGATTCAAAAGTTTAACCTAAATTATAATATAACAAATCCAAAATGTAATAGTAGTCTCATAATTGGTTAAAAATATATATTAACTCACCAAAGTAATCATCTCCTAAACCACAAAGCTCTAAAACACTGATAAGAAGTTAATATGGTTAAAATGATCTACATGAGTTTTGACCTAATACTACTTTTGGACTGCTTCTCAGTAGAAACTGCTGTTAAATCCAGCACTTAAATACTTATACTTACTATCAAAAATTGCTATGCTGGATATTATAGAAATGTATATTTTGACAAATTCCTTCTCAAGCAAAGTACATAGATACTTTCACTTGGTAGTTTTAATCTTGTCCCAGGACCTTTTATTTCTTAATCTCATTAGCATAATCTTATACATTTTAAATAAATTAGATTGCCACAAAGGCATTTTATGCAGGAAATCTGTCTGCAATCCAAACAAAAAAAATCAATAGTAATATAACTGTGGAAATAATAGATTGTGGAAATTTATATTTTAAAAGATCTGTTGGTGTGTTCTGCGCCTCGAGCGTGCCTGCACCTGTCCCCACCCTTTTCTCTCCCAGGGCGGCTCTCTGGAGCCCCAGTGTCTTCCCCTCCTCCTCCCCCGGGTGTGTCCTGTCTGCCCTTCCTTTTCCTAAGCCCCGAGGACCCTTATTTTCCCTCTGTAACTTGTTTCCTGAGCCCACAAAGCCCAACTGGATCACTTCTTACACCTCTGACTTTCCAAATAAACTTTTGCAAAAAACTAAATAAGTACATAAAAATAAAAGATTTGGCCCTGGCCGGTTGGCTCAGCGGTAGAGCATCGGCCTGGTGTGCGGGGGACCCGGGTTCGATTCCCGGCCAGGGCACATAGGAGAAGCGCCCATTTGCTTCTCCACCCCCCATCCCCCCCTCCTTCCTCTCTGTCTCTCTCTTCCCCTCCGCAGCCAAGGCTCCATTGGAGCAAAGATGGCCCGGGCGCTGGGGATGGCTCCTTGGCCTCTGCCCCAGGCGCTAGAGTGGCTCTGGTCGCGGCAGAGCGACCCCCCAGAGGGGCAGAGCATCGCCCCCTGGTGGGCAGAGCATCGCCCCTGGTGGGCGTGCCGGGTGGATCCCGGTCAGGCACATGCGGGAGTCTGTCTGACTGTCTCTCCCCGTTTCCAGCTTCAGAATAAAAAAATAAATAAATAAAATAAATAAAATAAAAAAATAAAAGATTTGTCTGGTATACTCTGATAGGCAGAGTTATATGGTCAAAAATTATTCTCTTCAAAATTTATAGGAAATAATACAGAAAGTAATTATCCCATTAAAGAATTTTGAGAGGAACTAGAAATGAAAACTAAATGGAAACCAAATTTACATAGAGTTTATAATTACATAATTTTTTCAAGATATGTAAAAATTGCTGTTGACGCATTCTAATTTTATTTAAATACTGTTTTTCTATTTCAAGGTATAGTTGGAATCATTTGGTTTGTTTTATGGATCTGGTTAGTTAGTGATACACCGGAAACTCACAAGACAATCTCCCACCAGGAAAGGGAATACATTCTTTCATCATTAAAAAATCAGGTATGGACTATGGTATATTTTTATAAACTTTGTTTTCTTCAGCATTAAGATACCAATTTTTTTTTTTTTCCGAAGCTGGAAACGGGGAGGCAGTCAGACAGACTCCCACATGCACCCAACTGGGATCCACCCGGCATGCCCACCAGGGGGCGATGCTCTGCCCATCTGGGGCGTCGCTCTGCCACAATCAGAGCCATTCTAGCGCCTGAGGCAGAGGCCACAGAGCCATCCTCAGCGCCTGGGCAAACTTTGCTCCAGTGGAGCCTCGGCTGCAGGAGGGGAAGAGAGAGACAGAGAGGAAGGAGAGGGGGAGGCGTGGAGAAGCAGATGGGTGCCTCTCCTGTGTGCCCTGGCCGGGAATCGAACCTGGGACTCCTGCACGCCAGGCCGACGCTCTACTACTGAGCCAACCGGCCAGGGCCCAATTTTTTTTTTTTACTGTATTGCCATCTTGACCAGAAGTCCAAGATACCAATTTTTAATAGGTATTTTTTATTGTGCATGCTGTAAGTAAAGTGGAGCAGGCAAATGAAATAAATGTACAAAGTATTGATTTGTTTAGTCTGAAAAATTCCAATTGCCTCTAGATTAAATCTATGAAAAAATTACTTAAGAGCAGCAATTTTCAACCTTTTTCATCTCATGACACACATAAACTAATTATTAAAATTCTTCAGCAGACCAAAAAATACATTTTTTACTGATATGACAAAAAAATGGGTATCATATCTTTTTTTAAAATTAACTTGAGAGAGTGAAACATTGATTTATTGTTCCACTTATTTATTCATTCATTCATTGATTCTTATATATGCCCTGACCCGGGACCCAGCCCACACCTTGGTGTATCTGGTCGACATTCTAACCAACTGAGTCACTGAACCGCAGCCTGTTATCATTTTGATTCATTCACACCAGACAGCTATTGTCATGTTGACTGTTGTCATTTTTTTATTTGACAATCTAAGGGAAAAGAGGTCAGTGCCCCTGACTAAATAGTCAGATATTTTGTGTTTTAAAAATTCTTTCAGGCCCTGGCCAGGTGGCTCAGTGACTAAAGCATCAACCCAGCACACCAAGGTCACGGGTTTAAATCACAGTCAGGGCACTTAATAGAAGAAATCAATGAGTGCACAACTAAATGGAACTAAGTGGAACAATGAGTTGATGCTTCTCTTTCTTTCTCCCTTCCCCCCACTCTCCCTCGCTTAAATCAGTGGGGAAAAAATTTTAATTATTGCAGCACACTCGTGTGCCACAGCATACTGGTTGAAAATCTTTTTTCTAGAGTAATGATTATGAAGTGAATCTTAAATTTTTTTCTTCTTAATTAGTAGAAAATAAAATGTGTTATTTATGAAAGGAATCTTATAGCTACATTCTAAATGTTACATGTTAGAAAACTAGTAATTTTTATCTGTGTTTTAAATAAGTGTGATTTAATGAGGACAGCAATTTATTATATCTAATAATATAATATATTCCTAATTGTCCCTCTGGAGTAGATCTTAGAAAAAAAGTTTTTATCTTATTAAAGCTAAATTTTTATCACTTAATCAAACACAATAAATAGCAAGTCAGAAATAAAAGTGTGTCATAATTTAATATAGTAAATACTCAAGGCATGGAAACAACATATTTGCCTTTGGGGGGAAATAAAAAAGTAATATGAAAACATTAGGAAAAATTAAAATATATATATTCTTTTCTTAGTATTCTTTTTTTTTTTTTAATTTTTTTTTTCTTTTTCTGAAGCTGGAAACGGGGAGAGACAGTCAGACAGACTCCCACATGCGCCCGACCGGCATCCACCCGGCATGCCCACCAGGGGGCGATGCTCTGCCCACCAGGGGGCGATGCTCTGTTGCGACCAGAGCCACTCTAGCACCTGGGGCAGAGGCCAAGGAGCCATCCCCAGCGCCCAGGCCATCTTTGCTCCAATGGAGCCTTGGCTGCGGGAGGGGAAGAGAGAGACAGAGAAGAAGGAGAGGGGGAGGGGTGGAGAAGCAGATGGGCGCTTCTCCTGTGTGCCCTGGCCGGGAATCGAACCCGGGACTTCCGCACGCCAGGCCAACGCTCTACCGCTGAGCCAACTGGCCAGGGCCTTTCTTAGTATTCTTAATGATGTCATATCACTTTATTAGTTTAAGAACATAAAATATTTCATTTGAAACTTCTCTTGCCCATTAAGTTCTTATTATTGATGTTTTCAATTTTTTTTTTGATGTTTTCCATTTTTATATATAGTATTTAGAGGTCAGGGGAGGGAAGTAAAGAGAGACAAATACAGTGACAGAAAATGATTTGACTTTGGGTGATGGGCATACAAAACAATCACCAGTTCAAATGCTATAGAGATGTTTACCTGAAACCTTTGTACTCTTATTGATCAATGTCACTCCATTAAATTTAATTTTTAAAATAAAAAGGGGAAAAACAAATATATATATATAGTATAGCCAGGCAGTACTTAAACTACTACTCATTTACATTTCTTTTAAGTTTTTAAATTTTGCTACAAATGTCTCTGTAAACTGCTGAACTTAGGAAATATGTCATCTCTTGGTTTTTGCCAAAGGTCAGCAAAAGCTTAGAAGAAATCAGCAATGTAATAAGGGAAGTTACTTGGAGATCTTTGTGTCCTCCATAATGTTAATCAAATTAATTACCCACTTTTTCCCCTTAAGGAATAGAATTTAATGCCTTGTAAACAGGTCTTGCCACATAAAATTTGATATGTTTTACACATTTTCTCAGCATTGATGGCCAACAGCTAGCTTCTTCTAGTACTTTATTTTTTGGACTTAGAAACTTTAGTTTCAGGGTTTTTTTGGGGTTTTTTCTGAAGTGAGAGACAGACTCCCGCATGCGCCTGACGGGGATCCACCCAGCATGCCCACCAGGGGGCGATGCTCTGCCCATCTGGGGCATTGCTCCATTGCAACCAGAGCCATTCTAGCGCCTGAGGCGGAGGCCATGGAGCCATCCTCAGTACCCTGGCCAACTTTGCTCCAATGGAGCCTTGGCTACAGGAGGGGAAGAGAGAGAAAGGAGAGGGTGAAGGGTGGAAAAGCAGATAGGTGCTTCTCCTGTGTGCGCTGGCTAGAAATTGAACCCAGGACTTCCATACACCTGGGCAAGCGCTCTACCACTGAGCCAAACGGCCAGTGCCGGTTTCAGATTTTTTTAAAAGCTTTCTCTACTTGATGTGTGTCTAAATCTATCCATTATCCAAACCTAAGATTAATTTGTTCTTTCATATGCTTCAGGAAGTAGAATATTCAGAAGCAAGAGGAGTTAGGAGGATTGTTTCATAGAACCCCAAACTGCATTCTTAAACCAGATGATGTGGTAGTTGAAAATGTTATAAAACAGTGATGTTTCATGAAGTTCCAACTTTATTGGA
Source organism: Saccopteryx leptura (assembly GCF_036850995.1). Taxonomy (NCBI): domain Eukaryota; kingdom Metazoa; phylum Chordata; class Mammalia; order Chiroptera; family Emballonuridae; genus Saccopteryx; species Saccopteryx leptura. The sequence continues at coordinate 351,242,865 of NC_089503.1, forward strand.
TCCAAAGATATACAGCATCTGTTGTATTTTATTCATTCTTTAAACATTTTATGAAAATTTATTATGCCCTACGTTCTTTGAGAGGTACTGAGGACTTAAAAATTAGTAACAGAAAGAAACAAAACATCGTTCTTGTGGGGGGTTTGATCTCCAGAGGGAGACAGACATGCATGAACAGAATTTCAATCTCGTCTAGACTGCATGATGCAGTGCTGTAAGGCAGACACATAGTAACCTTGGGAACACAGCAGGCAGGGAGCCTCAGGCAGCCCGGGAGATACAGGAAAGCCCTCTGGTGCAGTGCCCTCTGTCCAGAGACCATCGAGAACATACCTAGAGTCCAACAAAGTTGTGTTTCTTGGTTTGTTTCAGTGAGGGAGAAAGCACCATCATAAAGCATCTCAGTAAGAGAGTTGAGAAGAACTTGTTACAGTTTGGACTTCTTTGATTGGAGGATTTAAAGAACTACTGTTTGGGTGCTGTCAGAGAGCAGTAGCAACTTCTCTTTTTTTAAAATTATCTTAATTTGTATCTAGAAGGTGGGGCTAAAGTTGTTAGCCAGAAGAGGTATTTGCTTCTTTTGTGGTTTATAGCATTCTTGTTTTTGTCTGTGCTCAGATAGAATTATAGAATGGTCTTATTTTTGTCTCATTCCATCATGTTTATAGAGTGGCTTTGTTCAAGTTCAGTGGTCAAACGCCATGACCTAGTTTGTTAGAAGCAGGCCAGCTCAGATGACAACAGCCTGAGGCTACCTTTTTCTTTCTCACTAATAAAAGCTGTATCTGTTCCATCTTGAAAGGAAATATGGAGTTAGCCAGACAAATTGGGGGAGTGGGAGATGTGCAGGCATCGCTGGCCGAGGAAATGGTGTGACCAAAGGCACAGGTGGCAGAGGGGCTATCAGCCAGGAAGTGCAGCAGGCAGGTATAGCTGAATGTAAATAGCAATGAGCAGCGGGAGATACAGGGGGTAGGCAGAAGACAGATCATGGAGGGTCTCCTGGGTCTCACTGACTTGACTTTCACAGGTCATCCTGGGAAACTTTATCCTGTAGGCACTGGGATGCCATGAATTGTTTATAGGCTTGGTGACAGCATGAGGGTTGCATTTTAGAGCTTATACTGACCACCGTGTGGAGAGACCTGAGCCAGGTAGGCAGGGGTTCCTGTTAGAATGCTTTCTCACATACCAAGCTAAGAAAAAGTCAGTACTTACAGGAAGAAACGTGATTTCATTCTTACAATAAGTACAGTAGATCTTACATTCATGGTAGCACATGTAGTTCTAATTCTGAGTTAGATATTGTTACAAACAGAGCAATAAAATCTTCAGGGCATTCTGCAGTTAAACTCAGAAAGCTAGCTTAAGACCATCAACTTCTACTCTCTTTTAAAGATGTCTTTTTGATACATTGTGCAAAGACATTACCAGTTCACCCAGAGAGGTTTTCTTTCCTAGAGATCCAGTGTTGGTTTTTTTCTTTTCTTAATTCCTGATAACACAATGTTTTATAACTGTTTTGATTCTCCTTTATACCTTAAAGAAAGAGTATCCATTTTGGCAATGTTGTGAAGTAAATGGGGACCTTGATTTGTATATTTAGTTGCTGTAAATTAAGAACACCTATTGCATGCAACTTTTTGTAAACTAAATTGTTATCACTTGCATTTGACAGGAAAAACATTTTTTTGTGACCTTGCATGTAGAATATACTCAAGTATTTACCCTTCCTATATTCTAGAAAATTAACACGTTTGACAACAAATAATTTTTTGTAGTTGGACCTTTTTCATTTCAGCTCGTATGGAAGAGAACTCATTTAGCTACAAATTTAATAATACATTCTCTGTACAAGATTTAAGACCTTGTTGATTGTTCCTTCAAAAATCTCTAAAGAAAATTTGCTTTGAAAATGTTGGTCAGGAAGATGATCTTAGGAATTTAAAAATTTCCTTTCCAGTGTATTTTCAGTCCTCACCAGCGGCATCTTAGAGTAATGTGGAGCTCTATGTCTTTGCCATTTGGGTTGATGAAGCCATAGAGAGTATGTGTGTGGACAGTGCTTGATTGACAAGTCTGCTATAAGTAATATTTTCAAACAATTGCAAGAGAATAATTTCTAGATTTAGAACAGCACAAAAGGCTGTTTTGATATTATTAAGGTTTCACCTTAAATCTGTGTCATCTGTTATGATAGTCACTAGCCCACCTATTAAATTTTAACAAACTAAATTAATTAAAAATTCAGTTCCTATGTTTCTATGCTTCTCTCGCCAAATTGCAAGGTCTTCCTAGCCAGCCACACGTGGCTGCTGGTTACCACACTGAGAAATGCTGACAAAGGACGCTTCAGTCTCTGTAAAAGTAGTATTACACAGCACCACCTTAAAACCTTGCAGGATTTGTTAGTGTCTGCTAGATTCTTGGATAGTTTCTCCTAGTAACATTTAAAAAGTCACGTTTAACTTGAATGTTTTTATAAATAAAGAATTTTTCTTCCCTGAAACATAACTTATAATGTGGAAATATATACACTTATAATGTGGAAATATATACTATGAATTCATCTTACAATTCTTATTGGGAGAAAACTGTTGTTTTTGTAAACTGGGTCGTTTGCAAATGAACAATAAGTTGTAACATGTGCATATCATATTTTTTCCAAACTTCACATAATTACTATTGCCTTTTTGTGGAGAGAATACTGTTAGCAACTTTCAAGTATGGTACATAATACAGTGTTATTAACTATAGTCACCATGCTGTATATTGTTTCCAGGTCTTATTTATCTTATAACTGGAAATTTATACCCTTTGACCCCTCAGCCCCTAGTAACTACTATTCTACTCTGTTTCTATGAGTTCCTTTTTTTAAATTCCACATATATCATACAATATTTATCTTTTGTCTGATTTGTTTCACTTAGCATAATGCCCTCAAGGTCCATTCATGTCATATATGGCGGGATTTGTCTGTGGCTGACTAAATCATTATTCTCCAAGGGCTCCCCGACCTTGGCCAGGAGGGGCGAGAGCTGGTTCACAACCCCCCTCAGAGTTCACATCTGGGACCAAGGTCTGCTGTGCTTTGACCCGATGCACAGGTGTATGACCCCTCCCAGGTCCCTTAGCACATGGTGCTGCATCCCACAGCTCGCACGAAGGCACTTTTGTCTGTGGATGGAGCCACGTGAGTTTAGGATGTACTTGACTGTCCTGCTGATGTCACTCTCCACTTTGCCGGGGTCCAGCCCCGGGGGGATCCAGGGGTCCCACAGGAGGAGACGGCATCGGCGAAATCGAGTGAGAGAGCCGAATTCTTTTCTTTCTCTTTATTCTCTGGTTAGCATTTACTGCCAGGCATCTCTTTCAAATGCTAGTATAGCTCCCTTTTTATACACACACACTGAGTTACAATTACATGGTATTAATCATTGCTTTTGTTTCACTATGTTTACATGTTTCCGGATAACAGTTAATTTATATCCATAAATTACAAACCAGGTAGCAAGTCATTCAAAGTACAGAATAACTTGAATAGCGATAACAACATCGGTAAAAGCTTTTAAAGTATTAGTACTAATAGTTAACTAACTTTACTGCTGTTGTGAGTCAAGGGGCAGAGAGAGATTAGCAGACGAAATCATTAAGGACTAACAATGGACCACCGTTTGCTTAGGTAAATGGCTTTGAGTTTATGCAGTGTCCTACTTTTTCTCACAAGATTCTAAAAGGTTTGCCTATAAAGAAATTGACATAACATTAAGAGTAGCTTTCACCCAAAGATATACAGAGTGCACTTGCAAGATAGCCTAGTAGCAACATAATTTCAGAAGACATTAACTGTTATTATTTCTATGGATTCCCCTACATTCCTCTCATTATCAAAGAATTTTGGAAAGTATATAAATCTCATGAGAACATCTCATTGAGAAAGCCTAGCAATTGCCTTTAGTCAAAAGACAATTCTCTTAGTAAAACATTCTTTTCTTGCCGACTGCGCTCTCATCCTAGGCCACTCAATGGACCATTCTACTATACCTTACCTAAGATACTATTGTCTAGTCAAATATTATTTATTATATTTAAACACTAGTTAAGTTCTGACTCTATTCTTCTCAGAGTGTACCACTATCTGCAGATCAAATAAGCAAGAAGAAAGGAATGTTTCTTTACTCTATCACATGAAAAGGCTAGGGAGGAAAAATGTTGAATTAAGTGAAGGCCAAAAGGCGCTCTGTGCACAGCCACTGCCTCCTATCCATTCACAAGTCACAATCTATTCTTTCTAACATGATTAAGAAGGAATTACTCTTACAGACTTAACCCTTTACGAGGGATATCATAGCCAGCCTCTTATGTCTATGAGCCCAGTTCAAGGGGCTTACAGGCTTTTCTGTGGAACTCACATCCTCTGTCTCATTTTCAAAGAAATTACTACGAATCTACAGGGAAAGCACGGTACTATTATCCCTGTGCCATAAATAATAGCACACACCCAGAAAAGGGGGGATATAAGGCCAGATTAATTCAAAAAGTCAAAGGGGGAATTATCGTTGTGTCTCTCCTTTGGGTGACTTCGTCAACCCGCAGCCATTGGTCTTCTCTGCTGTGACTTTGTCAATCAGCAGTTTTTGATCTTCTTCTGCTGTGACCTTGTCAGCCAGCAGTTGTGGGTCTTCTCCTGCTGTGACCTTGTCAGCCAGCAGTTGTGGGTCTTCTCCTGCTGTGACCTTGTCAGCCAGCAGTTGTTGATCGGCTCCCGACACCGCTTATAGCTGGTCTTGGTTGGGCGATTCTCCAAACTTACCAAATTATTAAAAATTCAGTTGATATTTATGGGTGGTAAAAATATACCGGTATGGCTAAATTTGATTGATTTTTGCTTCATTTGTACAAACAAGATTATGCCTAAATACTGGTAGAACACTACAAAAGCTATTATCAGAGCCACATAGTCTTCTAAAACAGCAGACTCAATACCTGCAAGTACATACATCAGAGTCTGTAGGAATGAGCGCACACTTTCGGGAGAGGGATACATTATTAAGAATATATTTAGTTTTCTGAGATCCGATACATTTCAGCTTCTTGCACCTTCCAACACAGAAGTGTGATTCATTTCCTTTGTGGGCTTCAAAACCATATAAAAAGAGCTATGCTCCAAATTCCTTTGAATTCTAAAATCTCTAGACCGGTCTTATTCTTCCTCTCATCTCTGAGCTTTTTCAGCAGTGAGGGTGGATGGGGAGGTTGCAGATATTTAATCTCTATAACAAGAGGCCTCAAATTTTGCTACCCATTGAAATCCCCTGAGTATCTTTAAAAAAAAAACATTGCCACTACCTTAATAGCCACTTCCAACCTGGTTTAATTGGTCTTATACCATTGTCCTACACTCAGAGGTTTTGTTATTGTTTTTTATTCAAAAGACCTGGCCTAGAGTACTGCCATCTCTAATTTCAGAGTGCCAAAGGTGATTCCAGCACAGCTGGAATTAAGAACCACTGCTGTATAGAATAAGTGATCCCTCTCCTTCCCTTCCCAAGTCTCCATTTTGATGCATAGTGGAGAACACAAAGCCTCGCTACCAAGTCAAATAACAAGTACCCGGGAAAAGGTACTTGTTCCACAAGAGGGTTAATGCTGATTCTTTGTCTTTTTGAAATAACAGTGAATCCTGAAGGCAGAAACATTGTCTAGCTTTTGGGAAAGAAACTGCAGAGCCTCATGTGTAGGAAATGTGATGATCTGCTGGCCCAGCCCGTGGTCTCCAGGCTTTTCTTTTTCTTTTTTTTTTTTTTTTTTTTTTTTGGGGGGGGGGGTTGATCCTTTCTTGATCATGCATCAGTAAAATGGTGGTGGGTCTAACAATCTGGGTTTATATATTTTTTCATTGTTATCTACATGGACTACTGTATTTATGTATTAGAAAACATGTAAAAATAGACTTTTTAAAAGTAGTTAATTTTATTCTCCTTAAATCACAAAATAGTCTTTGGGTGTACAAATATCAGTAGTTACAGTCTTGACAAAAGGTCCCAGCTGGGGAGGGGGCAGTTAGTGGCCAGAACTCAAGGGATCTCTTTAAAGTGCTGACAGCCACCCTGGCTGGGTAGTTCAGTTGGTTAGAGCATCATCTGGAAGCACAAAGGTGGTCAGTTAGATCCCCGGTCAGGGCACATAGGAGAAGCTCAGTGTTTCTGTCTGTCTCCCTCTCTCCCTCTCTCCCTCTCTCCCTCTCTCCCTCTCTCCCTCTCTCCCTCTCTCCCTCTCTCCCTCTTTCCCTCTCTCCCTCCCTCCCTCTCTCCCTCCCCTCTTTTCTCCCTCCCTCCCTCCCTCTCTCCTCCCCCCCCTCCCTCCCCTTCCTCTCTCACTGAAATCGGTAAGTGAATTTTTTAAAAGAGGCTGACACCCAGGTTAAAGGACTTGGGGTGAGGGTGATGTTAGAGCTGCAGGGCTCCCACCTCAATTCTGGGACAGGGACCCCAACCCTCTAGGAGGGCGTGGGCCCGGGCCATGCGCCCTGGCCACAGTGTGCGGTGGCTGCTGCGCAGTATAAAGTGGGTATTTTAGAGGGTGAGTAAGATGAAATAAACAGTATATACATAAATAAAATTTTTAATGGGAAATGCCTTTTTATCACTTAAAGATTAGCAATAATGTTACTTATTTAATGGCAGCAATGTGTGTAAATATGTTGTATTTGATGAGCCTGCCCCTGTTTTGCTCGGTGAGGCAGCTGACAGAGACCTCGTGAGGAAGTGTCAGCTGTTTCCTTACTGTTCACTTGTGCTCATTATTAGAATTCCCTTTTATTGACACTGTAAGAATCCGTTGAAAACACTGTTGATTTTGTGAGATTTGTTTTAATTAAAACTTGTTAAGAAAATCCATAAACCCACTTTAAAAGACAGGTGTGAACTGTAATACGCTGCAATTCACTGAGGGCAAACAGACCAGTGGGATTGCCCGTGTCGATCAATTTTAACCAAGCGCTGCAAGACAATAAAAGCTTTGTTTGTTCTGTTTGCCAGTTTTTTGTTGATTTTTGTTTTTGTTTTAGGAATTGCAAATTCTGGAGACATAGATTTGAATAGAAACCCAGTGTGTTCCAAGGGGAGGGAAAGGGGCCATATTTATAAAGACAGAACAAGAGGGCCTCCCAAAGAGGCCGTGGCGTTGCTGTGGAAGAGCCGTGGCGGGTGCTGGCCAGCCGACGCACACTGTGTCTTCTATCTATTGCTGGGTGCAGATTTCACTTCCTACAGGAGAGTTCAGTTATGTGAGCCATTTCCAGGAGCTTCATCAGGATGTAGCCGCTTGGGTTAGCCGCTGTTTCACGTGGAGGGGGTGCATTAGCTCAGCTTCCTGAGGCCTCCCAGCTCCATTTTAGATTGTTCTCCTGACAATAGCAACTCCATTTTGTTATTGTTCTTTTACATCTGACACACTGCAAGCCCACCCTATTTATTAAATATTAATAGAGTTTACTTTCTTTTTTTAGAATAAAGGTGAGTATAAATAAAAGTTCTAATATGCCTCCACACCCCAGTGGATCATCTTGCACACCCCTGGGGTGCTCACACCCTACTTTGAAGACTATTACTCCAAATAGCGCCATAAAAAAAGTCCTATTGCACAATTCTTATATATATATATATATATATATATATATATATATATATATATATATATATATATCATTATAATTAAATAAAGACTGTATAGTAAAATATGAATTCTAATGAGACTTGCAGTCTCTTTCATTTGCCCTTATGGCACCCTCTGAATTTGATTATGAAACTTCTCTAATTTACTGATGGAGAAATTAATACTGCAGGTGACTTCTGACATTCATAAGGAGTGTTTGAGGTTGACATTATCGCTCTAATTACATTTCTCTTTTTCTTCTAATCTGAAAATGGACTCTTTATTATTGTTTAATATTTTTAAAGAGTTGGTTTTAAAATCTGGAGTTTACTAATCAAGGTTGATAATGTTCTAGATGGAATTTTAGCTGATAAGGTACAGATCTACACACAGCAGTACACAGCTGTAGCTCACCCGGAATGTGCCTGTGTTTTCAGCTCTCTTCGCAGAAGTCGGTACCATGGATATCCATCCTAAAGTCCCTGCCGCTCTGGGCTATTGTCGTTGCACACTTTTCTTATAACTGGGGTTTTTATACTTTGTTGACATTATTGCCTACTTATATGAAGGAGATCCTAAGATTCAATGTTCAAGAGGTAAGAATGTAATCATATGCTTCTTATATAAAGTACAGATTTTAAGTTACAGAATTTGCTTTTATCGGTGCGAAATTAAATTATTTTGTATCTTCCATTGTACTCTAATATACTAAATTTTAGAGAATTCTCTTTCTGCTTCATAGTTGTTCTTTCTTTTCTCAGTGTATGTTCATCTTGATTCAAAGTATCTTTTGGCTGCTACCCCTTTAACCACAGAACCCTACTAATCCTTAGGAACATGCCAGGATAGTGGATGACAACTTCAAGTGGCACAAATATTCACTTCTATGAGGGATGGTAGTGGCCTGACCAGGTGGTGGCACAGTGCATAGAGCATTGACCTGGGATGCTGAGGACCCAGGTTCAAAACCCCAAGGTTGCCAGCTTGAGTGCAAGCTCACCAACTGGAGCACAGGGTCACCAGCTTGAGCGTGGGATCATAGATATGACCCCATGGTTGCTGGCTTGAGCAAGGGGTCACTGGCTCGGCTAGAGCCCATATGAGTCAAGGCACACATGAAAAAGCAATCAATGAACTACTGAAGTGCTGCAACTAAGAGCTGATGCTTCTCATCTCTCTCCCTTCCTGTCTGTCCATCCCTCTCTCTTTCTCTCACCTTCACTAAAAAAGAAAAAAAAGGATGGTAGTTGGACTCTGATGGCAGCTGACAGAGGAGTTGGGGGCACTAGGTTCTTGTGCAGAGGGTGTTCTACAGCGTCATCCAGGCACTGGGAGAGCTGCAGTTGTAAAGCTGTAAGGAGGACCTTCCTGGAATTGCCAGCTCCTTTGAACTCCTCAAATTGATGTAGTTCCTATTATCTCTACTTACATTGATGGATTCTGTCTTTAAAGAGAGTAAGGAAAAGCCTAAAAAGAGAAAGACACAGTTTAAAAGGAAAATTGGTGGTATCTTTGCTTTCAAAATGAAGGTTAGATCAAAGACCTAACTGTAAGAGTTCAAACGATAAAACTCTTAGAAAGTATACATCCCTGTGACCTCGGACTGGGCAACAGTTTCTCACATAGAACACCAAAACACAGGTAACCAACGTAAAAAATAGACAAGTTGTACTTATCAAAATTAAAAATGTTTGTGCATCAAAGGATACTGTCAAGAATGAAAACCCATTGAATGAGAGAAAATATTTGCAAATCATATATCTGATAAGGGTCTAGTACCCACAATATGTAAAGAATTCCTACAACTCAATAATGAAAAGACAACCCCATTTTTTAAATGAGTAAATGACTTGAATAGACATTTCTCCAAAGATACACAGATGGCCAATAAGCCCATGTAAAGATGCTCAACATCAATTAAAATTTGAAAGTTCTTCATTTTTTGTTATAAGCTTGCTTTTTCATATAAGTTTAATTTCATTAGCTGTCCTCTCTTTTCTTTTTTCTTAGTTTTTTCCAATTCTAGCATCCTTATTTCTTACAACTCAGTGAGAGTTGGGGTGATATCTATTTCCCTATTTTAGATATTAATATTTTGGAATTTTTTCAATAAATGAATACAAGGAATCATATCTTTGCACAAAAAAAAGCTTAATAACGGTAGAAGATGGCATGAATAAATGTTGAAAATTTTAGTAGTTTTAGGTTGTTGGGGAAGTTTTTAACATTGGAGCTTTCAGTCGAAAAATTCAGCAACTCTAGTTGCTATCAACCTTATCCCACTAGAGAACAAGACCAAGATCTGAAAATTCACTTCTCTGTTTGCTACAGTTTATTCATATGTAGGGTTCTTTGACAAGTAATGATAGATGTGATCCTACTATGCACAAGTCTAAATAGAATAAAGTTTGAAGAGGACATTCCACAGTATAATACCAGAAAGAAACAAAAATTTTCAGTTACAGAAGAACTAGAAGCATATAACATCTGAGATCAGAGAACTACAAACTATGATAAAAGAAATATTTCTTAAGCATACTTAAATTTAAAGTAAATTTTTCTGGTCTGCACCATGAATGATGCTTAAGTGGAACTATTGCAAGATTTAAATATCGCTGATAAAATATCTTTCTGCCTTTTTTGTGTTCGTAAATACTAACAAGTGTACCCACCTCTCTAAGGCTATGAAAACATTTGTCTCTGTCAGAATTAGGTCATTAGTCTTGACACCACGTTTGTGCTGAAGAAGAATGAAAAGAAGAAAATTTTCTCTTTTTTTTTTCTGAGTATGTTCTTCATTTTACAGAATTTGTGATTTCCTAAAAAGTTGTCAAGTCATTTCCTACAAAGAAAAGAACACATTTCATGATGAATTCTATTTCATATCTATTAGTGTTTTCATTTTGTTTAGATGGTCACATAAAGGAAAAGAAGAGGGAAAAAAGAAAGAAAAGAAGAGGGAAAAGACAAGTGTCTCAAACACTTCCCTGCCTTTGTCCTCTGCTCAAAGCCTGTGCTGGTGCACAGGCACCTGACCTAGGTGGTGTTTGCCTATAATTCACTAACATACACATTGGACTTATGTGTCTTCTGTATGTTTTATTTTATAATAGAAATATTTTTAAAATAAGTGAAAATTGAAGACAGGAACTGTTCAGTGGGGCAAATCCATACCCGAATAGGAAGACTTACCATCTCTCACTGACGCCAAAGCCCAAGTCCCAGAATAACATTCCAGCTCTCCGGGAGCAGATTGGACCAGGGTGAGCTCTGGTTCCCTCTGCGACAGGATCCGAGGGGCTGCACTGAACTGAATCCCAAAATCCTCCCATAAACCAGGCTGACTTACTATAACTATATAAAAATTACAGTGTACTGCTGAGGATTTCCTTTCTTTTCGACTGGTGGTGGATATGTGTGTATGTATTTTGGTTGTTCCTCCCACCATAATGAATCCTGTATCTTCTTATTTCTCCCAGAATGGGATTTTATCAGCAGTGCCTTATTTTGGCTGTTGGTTATTTATGATCTCGGCTGGTCAAGCCGCTGACCATTTAAGGGCAAAATGGAAAATTTCAACTATATTTGTTCGAAGGATATTTAGCCTTATAGGTAAGTAAAGTGAATCAAGTTTTGTTTTGGCTTACATTTATTTACTGTATTTACAGTGTAAGGCAAAGTAAAAATGATTATTTTGTTTACATATTAAAACTATGTTTAATTCATGTAGGGTATTTGTGTAGACTTATCCTGTTCGGAATAATTCTGTAAACACGTCTGGGCAGCTGTCACTGAGAGTTGCTATTCTGTTCCACTGTTGCTTACTTCAACTCTGAAGAAGTTATTCCACATCTTCAAGTGAAATAAATCCCTTTAGATTTTATTTTTTAAAAAAGGCCTTTCTCTTTTTTGACTTTCTGTAGACCTGCCATATCTCACTATTTAAATTCACTTGATATTTAAATATAAGTGTCACAGTGGCAGTTGCAGTATATACAAATACAACAATTCTGTCATCACAGAGAGTTATTGAATCGCACTGCTGTACACACAGAAAAAAATGGCAGCCTAATCATTAAGTCTTTTCCTTTGTCACTTGTATTTTATGCTTGACTGCCTCTGCCTGTAATAACTGTGCATATTGTTTTCAGTTGTTAAAACCTAGATGGAGTGTTTTTCTAATTTTATCCAACAGAGTTTATAATTTAGCTTTTCTTTGCAGGGTTGTTTTTTTTTTAAATCACACTACTATATCAACTGTTACCTTTTTCTGGGACCATTTTTTCAGTCATTCTCTTCTTGCTCTTTTCTCTAACATTGTAGAACTTTAGCTGAATCTTTATCACATGTAGATAAATGGCATTGCATAATGAGAATTTCCTTTTACTTTTATATTAGTTGCATTATGACTATATGTTTTCCTCAAGTGTTTTCATGAAACATTATAATTTAAACTGAGTCTTCTAGGCAGTACAGTGTTTCTACAGTAGGTGGCAGTAATATCAAATCTGTGTATTAAGGTAGAGCAAGCAAATATTAATATTGGGACTTCTTTCTCTTTTTATTATCTTTTAACTTCAGGAATGATTGGCCCTGCAGTATTCGTGGTAGCCGCTGGATTTATAGGCTGTGATTATTATTTAGCTGTTGCATTCCTATCCATATCAACAACACTGGGAGGCTTTTGCTCTTCTGGATTTAGTATCAACCACCTGGATATTGCTCCTTCGTGAGTACTAATATAAGGATTGGCTGTGATTAACTTTAAGTTGCTTTTTAATTGTGGTAAAATATTTATAATATAGTATTTAGCATTTTTAAGTGTACAGTTCTGTGGCATTACGTGCATTCACATTGTTGTACAACCATCGCCACAGTCCATCTCCAGAACATTTCCATCTTCCCACACTGAAACTCGCCACCATGAAACACGAACACGCCCCCTCCCCCACAGCGCCTGGCGACCGCCACTCCACTTTCTGTCACTAGGGTTTGACAACCCTAAAAGTGACTTTAAATTCTTAAACACAAGTTCGGTTTACACAGTAATTGAAGAATGTTTTTAAATTTAAATTTCTATCATCATCTCTGTATACAGTGTTTCCATCATAACTGTCGCTGCTCATACTGAGAAGGTATGATCAGTGCTATATCCTTAATAGCGGGAATCACAGAAAGAAAACCTGGAACAGTTAGGCATTGGACCAAGAAACCAATTGAAATAAAAGGTAGCCTAAGCAAAAGCTCTGGGCCTGTGAGCTGTGACGGAGCAGGGCCACCTCTGCCTCGTGTGCCCTGTGGTGGCAGCCCCCGCCCTGTGCGAGCCGCCGGCAGTGCTCAGGCAGTTGCAGGAATGGAATAATTAAGACAGACTTTCATATTCTGTACCATGTTGAAACTCTTTCTGAAAAACTGTGTGTCTGTTGATCTTACTATATTTTTTAAAGCTTTCTTTACTATTCATGTATAATAAAATCCATTTTTATATTCTCTATTAAATTTCAATACAGAATTCCCAGCCAACATGCAAAACCCTCCACATTATGGCCCCAACCGATCCTTATCATTTTATTCCTTTCTCCCTCACCCCGTCTTCTAGGGATTCTGTGCCCTGATGGAACTAACCTACTCTCTATCTTCTACAACTTCCCGCAGTACACACACACCTGCCCGCACTTTCCGACCTTTGGCCCTTTGCTCATGGTAGCCTGTATACTTGGAATGCCACACTCGCCTAGGATTTGTCTCACATCTTACCATTAAATACTGGCCTAGGATTTGTCTCACATCTTACCATTAAATTCAGGTGGTGTATCCTTGGCCAAAATAACTGGCGTGTGACCCTCTCAGGAAATCACATTCAGAGGACTCTAGTGATACCAATTTTGATCACTCAGTCAAGGTGTTGTCAGGTGTCTCTAACTAGTTACTTTTCTCCCCTTCAACTAAAACAGTATCTCTGGAGAGATGCCTTGAGACCATACAAACATCCCACTTCTTGTCAAACTCCCCTCACCAGCAGCACCTTCGACTCAGTGCCTGCTGGTGATCCACGCCAAACCAGTTTCACTGTGGTGGTTTCAGAGTGAAAATACTTCAGCCCGAGCCTCCACATTTATCAGTCGGGATTCTGTTGTTAGGAAGATCATCGCTTTTCCATTTGTTTATCAATAGTCATCAATGTGGACTTAGAGAGTCCTAACTTAATTAATGAGTTATGATCCATTAGCATCCTTATTTATTTTCATGCTCACATTATCCCATATTTGGCCAATGGGAGCACTTTTCAGCTGGCTTCTGTGACCTGTTATCATCCGCCATCTTTTTTTTCCTTTTCTTTCCTTGAGCACTTTCTTATTGCTGGAACAACCAGATGTTTTGGATTCATCTTGTACCTTCTCTGCCTTGGAATCAGCCATTTCTCCAAGGAACCTGGTTCCTTTTAATGAGAAATGGTATTTAGAAACCAAGACTCCAGCAATGATGATATGCTTGTATTACTAAGTATATTGCCTCTTTTAAGAATATCTTGGCCCTGGCTGGTTGGCTCAGTGGTAGAGCATCGGCCTGGCGTGCGGAAGTCCCAGGTTCGATTCCCGGCCAGGGCACACAGGAGAGGCGCCCATCTGCTTCTCCACCCCTCCCCCTCTCCTTCCTCTCTGGCTCTCTCTTCCCCTCCCGCAGCCGAGGCTCCATTGGAGCAAAAGATGGCCTGGGCGCTGGGGATGGCTCCTTGGCCACTGCCCCAGGTGCTAGAGTGGCTCTGGTCGCGACAGAGCGACGCCCCGGAGGGGCAGAGCATCGCCCCCTGTTGGGCGTGCTGGGTGGATCCCAGTCGGGCGCATGCGGGAGTCTGTCTGACTGCCTCCCGGTTTCTAGCTTCAGAAAAATACAAAAAAAAAAATAATAATAATAAAGAATATCTTAATTACTACTTAGAAGTCACATAAAGCATTGACTATTGTCAAAGATTTATAAATAGACACAAAAGTCGCCCTGACCAGATAGCTCAGTTGGTTGGAGCATCGTTCTAAGCACAGAGTTTGCTGATTCAATCCCCGGTCAGGGCACACACAGGAACAGATTGATATTCCTGTCTCTGCCTCTCTCCCTTCCTCTCTCACTTAAATTAATAAGATTTTTTTTTTAAAAGAAAGAAACAAAAGTCTGCAGTCTTATCAAGTAATTTCTTTTCCATCTTTTGTATGTGGAATCACCTATGAGGTATTTTCACTTTCTTGTCTTGGGATTTTGAAAAATCCTCCAGTGCTTGAGAAAATTATAAAGTTATTAGTGTAGACTTATAAATCATTTTAGAGTAAATTGTAGTGACACCTTTCTCCACAAAATTAGCAAAAGAAGATAGCTTTAAATGTATATTACTTTTAAATAAATCTTATCCTTTTCTAATTCTAGTAAATGAAATATGAAAATTGTTTAGTTATTATTAATAATAACCATACCTTTTAATCGGAGAAATTGATAGGTTAAATGAGTTTGTATATCAGCTACATGTATATATATTTAAATAGCTACAAAAAGTAACTGAATAATAATGAATTCTACAGGATACTATGTAAATTTATACTAAGAATACAACTGAAATTGGAATAGAAAGTGTGATTTAATTATTAAACCCATTAGTTACAATCCTTGCAGTGTTTAAATTTTGAATTTCAAATTTATCTGTTGTACAGGTTTATATTATTTTTATTTTTAAACTAGAAATTTACATTGACCCAGTTAAATAGAAAACATTTTGTGTTTTAATATGAGTATAGTGGCTGAATTACACTTTTAAATGCATAAGGATCTGATAATCAGGATAATAATAAATATATTACACTGTATGTGTGAAGTCTGTTGTGATCAAAAAGCTCTGAAGAGACCTCTTACCCAGTCTAACGAAGTGATCATCCCGTCACACCCCAGGGTTGCTCAGGCATGGACGTTTTATTTTACTGTGCCTGTCAGGTGTGCTTAGTACATCTTTGTTGAATGAAGGACTCTCTGGTTTTAACTACAGAATTAAATGTCTAATGTTGAAAATATTTACCATACACCACAGACTTTTGTCAAAAAGAAGGAAATTTAAATAGAGGGAAGAATTTTGTAAACCTTACAAGCTAGGAAATATTTATTTAGTATACATATTGGTGAGTTAAGAACTGAAAGAGTGTAACATAATGATGAAAGAAAAGAAGAAGACTTGAAAAGCAAATTAACTTAAAAACATACTTTTATAAGTTTAGTGGTGATTTGAAAGATCTGATACAAACATAACTTGAAATAATAAATAACCCCTTGAAGTGGAAGGGTAAAGGCATAGAACTTAGCCATTTCTGTGGAGAGAGGACAGGAAGGAGCCTACTTCCCTGAACAAACTGCTGCACAGCGACTTTGAGACATGTATATGAGATTTATGAGTTAGAGCTTAAACCTGGTTACCCAAAAAAGGATTTAGGGAGATAGCAAATAATCAGATAACTGAAATATATTTCTTTCTTTCTTTCTTTTTTAAAAAAAAGAGAGAGAGAGAGGACAGACAGACAAGAAGGGAGAGATGAGAAGCATCAGTTCTTTGTTGCAGCACCTTAGTTGTTCATTGATTGCTTTCTCATATGTGCCTTGACTGGGTGTTCTAGCCAAGCCAGTGACCTCTTGCTCAAGCCAGTGACCTTGGGCTCAAGCCAGTGACTCTGGGGTTGTGTCTGTGATCCCACACTCAAGCTGGCAACTCCCTGCTCAAGCTGGTGAGCCCACGCTCAAGCTGGTGACCTTGGGGTTTCAAACCTAGGTCCTCAGCATCCCAGGTTGACACTCTATCCACTGTGCCACTGCCCGGTCAGGCTGCAATATATATATATATATTTTATGCTACTGACTAGAAAGGAATCTAGAAAGGATTTCACTTGAAATAAGTTTAACAAATGACATTGTTCAGTTGTATGATTTACAGAATTATATAAAGTTTTTAGAAAGGATTTAAGGTAATCTTGTCTCTTACTACTAAACATGAGTAGTAAGTATGGTCTATGAACCAGTGGTACCAGTATTACATGAGACATGCAGAATCTCAGGCATCATCCCAGACTTCCTGAACTAAAATCTGCATTTTAAGATCTTCAGGTCATGCATCAGGGTTGTGGGTATGATCTCCAATTAGGGCACATACAAGAATCAACTAATGAATGCGTAAATAAGTAGAACAGCAAGTCAATGTTTCCCTCTCTCGCTCTCTCTCTCTCTCTCTCTCTCTCCTTCTCCCTCTCCCTCTCCCTCTCCCTCTCCCTCTCCCTCTCCCTCTCCCTCTCCCTCTCCCTCTCCCTCTCCTCCCTCCCTCTCCCCTCTCCTCCCCTCTCTCTAACAATTAATCATTAAATAAAAATTTAAAAGATCCTCAGGTGACTTTTGTGTATATTCAAATGTGAGGCCCTGGTCTAGTCCAGTCCTCTCATTTATACAACAAACATTTAGTTTTTATAACATAATAGAATACCTGCTATACATTTAGCACTCTACATGGCTCTTCAAAAGATAAAACCTAGCTCCTCCTTGCAAGGAGATTAGTCTAGCTGAGAAAAGAAACAATAAAAAACAAACAATTCTAATATATTATGATAATTAATTCCTGGACAAGTATTTATCAAATGCCTGGCAAGTGTCGGTCATAACAGATACTATCCTGGCCTGTGGAGCTTTGAATCTAGAGTGATAAACATAAAAGAATTACACAAATAAAAACCAACCTTTTGAGAGAGAAAAATAGTAAGAGAATATAATAAGGGGATATAATACAGTTTAAGGAATAAGGACAGGTCTCTGAGGAAGTGATATTTAAGCTAAAGCCTAAAGAATAAGTAAGCCAAGCAAAACGGGAGTGTTATTCTTAACAGAAGAATTTATACAAGAGGAAGAAGAAATTGTGCATGTCTTAGCCTGGCTCACTGCCATAACAAAATACCACAGAGTACATGGCCTAAACAACAGAAATTTATTTTCTCACAGTTCTAGAAGCTAGAAGTCCAAGATCAAGGCGCCAGCCAGCGTGGTTGGTTTCTGGTGAGAGCTCTCTTCCTGGTTTGCAGGTCTGCGTTATTGCTTTGTGCTCACATGGTTTTCGTAGGTGTGTACATGCAAACATGTGTGCAGAGAGAGACTCTGATGTCTCTTACTCTTCTTATAAGGGCAGCAGCTCTACTGGATTAGGGCACTCAACCTTATGACCTTATTTAACCTTTATCACATCCTAGAGACCCTATCAAACAAATATTCAGTCCATAGCAGTATATTTCAGTTAACCAAGAAAATGCTTTTTGTGGCTGATGCGGAGAAGAAAGCCACTGGGAAGTAAGCAGGAAAAGTAAGCAATTTATATTGTATTCAGAGCAAATAAGAAATGATATTTTCTGTATTTTAAGATCACCCTTATGTGGACAAGAGTACAAGTAGAAGAAACCAGTTAGGAAACTGTGGCAATAACCCAAATAAGAGGTGCTGGGGTGTAATAGGAATCTGAAGGTGGAGATAGAGTGGAGGGATTTTGTAAGTACAACAGATGGGACCTGACGTCTGTTAGACCTGAAGAGTGAAGAAGATACCAAGAATGATTGTTTCCAGGTATTTCTATGGGCAGCTGGGTAGATCAGTGTGCCACTTACAGAAGCAGCGTGCCTAAAGGAGGAAGAGTCTTGGGACAAAAGAAATTCAGACATGTTAAATTTTATATTTTTGTGAAAACATCTAGAAAATAGTAGTTGTGCTAGTGGAACTCAAAAAAGCAGTCTGGCTGGAAATGAAAATTAGGTATTAAATCCACACATCAGAGTGTTTAAAGACATGGATTGCCTGGGGAGAGAGGGTGGAGTGACAAGCCATCCTAGGACTAAATCTTGACGAACATTTAAAGATTAGAAAGTGGGGAAATGCTTTCTGAAAACTAAAAAAGGAGTAACCGGAGATATAGAAGGAAAATCAAGAATGTGATGTCAAGGAAACCAAGACTGTCCAGTCTTCAAGAGTGAGATCTGGAGGACAGAGAAAGTCATCAACATATGAGTAGTAGATGAAGCAATGGGATTGGATAAAATTACTAATCCAATTGCGGTGAGAACCTTGGGAATCCATTAAGAGAAACAAGAGCCTGATGCAAAGGTAATTGATAAGAAGCAACAGAAGGATAAGGAAAAATAAATAGAGATTGGGATCCCCAAAGGGCGAGCTTGATCCACAGTGTCAGATGCAGCAGTAGGTTGAGAACTCTTAACTGTTAGTCTTTGATTTCTCTGTGTCAGGAGTCACTAAGAAAGAAGGAGGCAGAATAAAGACTTGAGAAGGATAAAGGTTCGAAATAGCCACTGAGAAAAATAGTCACTAAGAATTCATAGAAGAGATTTTGGCATTGATGAGGATCTGTTGAACTGGAGATTAATTTTGCATTCTCATTATTGTACTAAATTGTTATTTCTTTCTGTAACATTCAGCAGCCCAAGTGTATTGGGCTTGAAAATGTGCTGCTGGATTGATCTAGGCTTGAGATTTTAACAAGCTTTGAGTTGATGAACAGTCAAAGGATGTGGGGATTGAGGAGTTTGGCCACAAAAGAGACTGGGCTCTGTTATCTCTTAGATGCTTTTATATAAAGTAATAGAAATCCTAAATCAAGCTGGCTAGACAACATGATCTATTGATTCACTTCAGTGTAAAATCCAAAGACTTCAGGCAAGAGTTGATAGCCAGCTGTCTACTAAATACTTCCTAACACATTTCTTTTCCACTCTCTGCTCTGCCTTTTATGGTACTTGGTACTAGTTTTATCCTAAGACTGGGTCTACATGTAAAATCACACAATGAAATGATTACTAGTAACAACTAGAATTACATTCACATCAAACAAGAAAGATAATCTGTTCCTCTCCCAACCACTGAAATAAGGGGTTAGGAGAGGGCTTCATTTTGATTGAACCAAACTGAGTCACATATCCAATGCTAAACCAACCCCCTGTGGTCCAGGGGATACCGTTTGACTTAAGGACAGTCAGCACCCACCCCTAAAGTTAGCGGTGAAGGAGTCAATGCCCTCAAACCTCATCGAATTGGATGCTGAGAGGAGGTCATTAGTAACATACCACAACACACAAAGATATGAACACAAAGGTCTCTCTTCTGAAGATGAAGAAACTTCGGCACAGAGGAGTCATTAACTTCTAAAGTCACAGCTTGTTAATGGCAGACCTAAGACTTGAATCAGGTCTTCCACCTTTATGGTCCAGGGATCTTTCTGCTACATTAAGTTGCCTTTCAGTTACTTATTTGGAAGATCTCTAAAAATGGTTATTGTAGAAGAAATAGAAGTTAATTTGAGAACTCAGAAATAACTCATTGCCAAGAACAGACACTCTGGTTGACACAGTTAATGTAAGTTTATTAGAAAACTAAGTAAATAGGCCCTGGCTGTTTGGCTCAGTGGTAGAGCATCGGCCTGGCGTACAGGAGTCCCGGGTTCGATTCCCGGCCAGAGCACACAGGAGAGGCGCCCATCTGCTTCTCCACCCCTCCCCCTCTCCTTCCTCTCTGTCTCTCTCTTCCCCTCCCGCAGCCAAAGCTCCATTGGAGCAAAGTTGGCCCGGGTGCTGAAGATGGCTCCATGGCCTCTGCCTCAGGCGCTAGAATAGCTCTGGTTGCAACGGAGCAATGCCCCAGATGGGCAGAGCATCGCCTCCTGGTGGGCATGCCCAGTGGATCCCGGTCGGGCGCATGCGGGAGTCTGTCTGACTGCCTCCCCGTTTCCAACTTCAAAAAAAAGAGAAAAAGAAAACTAAATAAGTCGGCCTAGCGTGCGGAGGACCCGGGTTCGATTCCCGGCCAGGGCACATAGGAGAAGCGCCCATTTGCTTCTCCACCCCTCCGCCGCGCTTTCCTCTCTGTCTCTCTCTTCCCCTCCCGCAGCCAAGGCTCCATTGGAGCAAAGATGGCCCGGGCGCTGGGCATGGCTCTGTGGCCTCTGCCTCAGGCGCTAGAGTGGCTCTGGTCGCAATATGGCGACGCCCAGGATGGGCAGAGCATCGCCCCCTGGGGGGCAGAGCACCGCCCCTGGTGGGCGTGCCGGGTGGATCCCGGTCGGGCGCATGCGGGAGTCTGTCTGACTGTCACTCCCTGTTTCCAGCTTCAAAAAAAAGAGAAGAAAAAAAAAGAAAAAAAGAAAACTAAATAAATATGAGAAAAAAATGATAAGGAACATAAAAATTGCCTCAGCAAACACCAGCCAGAAGAAATGTAGGAAGCCACTCACCCCATTTCATGAAGAATGTAGTTCAGGATTCATCAGGCATCTGAAATCTGTCAGAAGCTATGGAATCTGTCAAGGGTCCAGCTCTGCTCTCTTACACAGGCAGAAAAGGAAATTGGACTATCAAATAGAAATTGGAGCTATCATTAAAAAAAGATGAAAGTAGATCTTAAGAAAAACAAATGTGCATAGTACCTACCTTCTAAGATTGTTGTGAGGATTAAATAGAAAATACACTCATACATAACACTTAGCTCATAATGTAATAAATGCATTTGCACATAACACAATAAACAACTATTACTTTCTGGCAAACTTTGAGTCAGGTGCCATGACCACAAATCAATCCAAGTAAAATATTAAAGGGATGATTTGTGAGCTCTTAGAGAATGTTGATCACTAAGGAGCCACAGTTGGCTTACTAGCAGCCTGGCTGGATAGCTCAGTTGGTTAGAGTCTTCCCAATATGCTAAGGGTGCAGGTTCAATCCCACCAGGGCACATACAAGGATCAACCAGTGAATCTACAAATGAGTGGAACGACAAATCCATGTTTCTCTCTCTCTCTCTCTCTCTCTCTCTCTCTCTCTAAATTATCTCCCTTTCTAAAAATCAATAAAAATAAAAAATATATATTTATAAAATATTTAGAACCATGTCCTATTGACATATAAATATGCACATGGTATACTGTATATTTTCTAAGCCTTTTCTTTTATAGACTGAAATAGGGATTTTCTATGGATAATTTTGTTGCCCAGATTCAAGTAAATTGGGTTGATTTTTAACTGTTAATCCCACAGAATTCTAATGCTCCAATAGCAAAGAATCCAGACTGAGTCCGTACAACATGTTTTTTCCAAGCAGTCATCAATCTTTCATGGCCCTTCCTGGCCTAGGGTAATATAAATACTTGAATGAGCTTCTCGGTGCTGACATTTAGAATTTCACAACATTCATCTGCACTTAATATCTGTCACTGAAAAAGCCTAGCAACATTGCTGTCGGCTCCTCCTACTGCCAAGGTGTTAATGGTTGAAAAAAAAAAAGGGCAGGTTCTGCCAAGCTTGGGTAATTTAAGATACACTCCCTAAAGGGCATAAGCCAGAAAGATCTGTGCCACATGGTTTCCTTATTGTATCTTGTATGCATGAGTTTTGAGCATAAAAATTTGTGATGTTCATCCTTGACCAGGTAGCTCAGTTGGTTAGAGTGTTATCCCAGTATGCCAAGGTTGCGGGTTCAATCCTGTCAGGACACATACAAGAATCAACCAGTGAAGGCATAAATAAGTGGAACAACAAACCAATTTTTCTCTCTCTTCCTTCCTCTCTCTAAAAATCAATAAAGATAATTTTTTGTGATGTTTATAGATAACTGAATTAGGTTTAACAGGATTTTTTGTTCACGCACTGTTATTAGTCAACTCAGGCTGCCATGCAAAATGTCATAGACTGGGTGGCTTTAAAAACCAGAAATGTGTTTCCTCACAGTTCTGGACGCTGGAAGGGAAGATTGCGGCGCCCCCTGGTCAGGTCCTGGTGAGGACTCTTTCTGGCTTGCAGACAGTCACCTTCTTTCTCCCTGTGTCTTACCATGGCCTTCCCTCGATACTTCCTCACAGACATCAAGAGAAGATCTCTCTCTCTCTTCCTCCTATAAGGCCACCAATCCTATTGTGTTTGAATCCCACTCTATCTCATTTAACCTTAATTACCACCTACAGCCCTGTCTCTAAATACAGTCAGATTAGGACTTCACCGCATTAATTTGGGGAAGACACAGTTCAGCCCATAGCAGGCACTTTTCCATGGAATTTCAGATCAGTAGTCTGCAGCCAAGGTATTGAGGATCCTAAATCCTAATAGAAATAGTATTACTCCACATTAAGATTATTCAGACTAAGAAACATCAAGCTTCATCAATTTTGACTGGAATTTTATAATAACCCTGATTATCTTGTAAAAATTAAAAGCTTTAATTGGACATTTCCTATGTGTAGGTGATTTTTATGAAAAAATAAAATGCCGCTTACTTGGTTAACTAATTTTTAACTATACCACTATCTTAAATTTCTCTTGCTGAAACTGTCCAACCTAAATCTAATGAGCCCTCTAGGATCTCGAGTCTAGATACTACCAGTGTACAGGAAGGAAATACAGGGACATAACAAATGGTGCCTCACAGAAACAATCTAAAAAATCCAGAACGTAGGACTATCTACAGGATGCAATCCCAGTGTCTTCAGTTAGAGAGAGAACCGTAAAGGAATACCTACTGAGCCACACAGCAACTTGTAATGATGCTCAGCAACTAACTAGTATGTAATTCAAAAGGTTGTACACTGTATGATTCCACTCGTGTGAAAGCACCCATCAGGAATCGGCACCCTTAAGAGCCAGTGCCCAAGAGGGGTGCCATTCTGTGTGGCACACAGCCCAGCAGTCAGTGCAGCAAGGCCCCATGAATCCATGCATGGGCCTCAGAGCTGTGGGTCCTGCGCACCTTCTCTGGTCAGCATGTATCGAATGAGCGTATATGTTGTACTGGCTGTTGGAAATAATAAAGGGAAATGAAACAGGAGTTTGCAGTGAGACTATACAGTCGGTTAGCAAACGTGA
Source organism: Saccopteryx leptura (assembly GCF_036850995.1). Taxonomy (NCBI): domain Eukaryota; kingdom Metazoa; phylum Chordata; class Mammalia; order Chiroptera; family Emballonuridae; genus Saccopteryx; species Saccopteryx leptura. The sequence goes on from NC_089503.1 coordinate 351,266,429, forward strand.
ATTAGAGAATGGTTACTCTTAAAACACAGTATACTAGCTTTAAGGACGAAAAGATTCTGAGAAGACAGAGTTCAATATGAGCTGAACTAGTCAGAGAAAGCTTCATGGAACAGCAGCTGGTTTGGATGGACGGAGTGTGGATTTGTGAATATAGTGGGAATAAAGATAAGTCCAGGAGTGAGCAGCTGGAATGAGAGCTGTCTAGATCCAAAGCTGTATACTGTATGGTACCAGGAACCAAGGCTGGGCAGATGAACCAGGGCCAGACCATTGCTAATCAGGCAGAAGATTACAGTAAGCATTAAACCATCCTTACAGGTTTTCGGGTAGGAGAGGGGTGACCCAACAAAATTATGATCATTCAAATTAAAATTTATACAGTCTGAGCAGTTCAACCATATTAAAATGTTCTTTAAAATGGTTATACCAGTAGGTTCTGTTTCTTGAGCAGGTGCTAGTAACATGATTGTTCCCTATGTGAAAATTCATCAAGCTCTACACCTGTGGTTTTTACACATTTCCATATGTATGTTGCACTTAATATTTTTCTTTTCATGTGTTTGGTGGGATGTGGGGGAGCTCAGCTGGGACCACCAGATATACATGTATATACATCTATGAACCCATCAGTGATAAGGGAAATAATCTATCACTAACCAAGGTCACACACATGGTGGGACTAATGGCGGAATTAGGTAGGAATCTTTATGTCTTCTGATTACCAGTCTAATATGACTTCTTTATTGAAAAGTATAAGCATTTTATTCTTTTTGGGATGGTACCTAAAATCTTGACTAAGGTAGCCTTGTATAGTCAGTATACATTCCTTGGGTACTGAAGAAGTCAACAGATTATTATTATTTCCCAAATACAGGCAGGAATTCTTTCTTTAAAGATTTGTATGTAAATATAGGTAATATCCCACGCCCCTAAGATTTACCCTTAAAATAAATCAGAACTTTTTCTGAGCTTATTAAAAATGCATTTTGCCTGTCCAGGCAGTGCCACAATGGATAGAGCCTTGGCCTGAGATACTGAGGACCCAGATTCAAAACTCTGAGGTCACCAGCTTGAGCATGGGTTTATACAGCTTGAGCACAGGGACACTGGGTGGAGCACAGGGTCACTGGCTTGAGTGTGAGATCATTTACATGACGCCATGGTCGCTGACTTGAGCCCAAGGGTCTCTGGCTTGAAGCCCAAGGCGGCTGGCTTGAGCCTAAGGTCACTGGTTTGAGCAGTGGATCACTTGCTCAGCTGGAGCCCCCCCCCCCCCCAGTCAAGGCACATATGAGAAAGCAATCAGTGAACAACTAAGGTGCTGCAACTATGAGTTAGTGCTTCTCATCTCTCTCTCTGTCTGTCTCTTACTAAAAAATATATATATACATTTCTTTCTCTTTTTCTCATACACACTCACACTCACATTCACACAAACTGTAGACCCAACTTGTGTACTTCTGGGACAATGTGCAATAACTTTTTTTGTGTGTGTGACAGAGATAGAGTCAGAAAGAGGGACAGTTGGGGACAGACAGACAGGAAGGGAGAGAGATGAGAAGCATCAGTTCTTCGTTGCAGCACCTTAGTTGTTCATTGATTGTTTTCTCATATGTGCCTTGACCCGGGGGGGGGGGGGGGGGGGGGGGCTACAATAGACCAAGTGACCCCTTGCTCGAGCCAGCGACCTTGGGCTCAAGCTGGTGAGCTTTGCTCAAACCAGATGAGCCCGCGCTCAAGCTGGCGACCTCGGGGTCTCAAACCTGGGTCCTCTGTATCCCAGTCTGACACCCTGTACACTGCGCCACTCCCTGGTCAGGCTTTTTTTTTTTTTTTTTCATTTTTCTGAAGCTGGAAACAGGGAGAGACAGTCAGACAGACTCCCGCATGCGCCCCACCGGGATCCACCCGGCACGCCCACCAGGGGCGACGCTCTGCCCACCAGGGGGCGATGCTCTGCCCATCCTGGGCGTCGCCATATTGCGACCAGAGCCACTCCAGCGCCTGGGGCAGAGGCCAAGGAGCCATCCCCAGCGCCCGGGCCATCTTTGCTCCAATGGAGCCTTGGCTGCGGGAGGGGAAGAGAGAGACAGAGAGGAAAGCGCGGCGGAGGGGTGGAGAAGCAAATGGGTGCTTCTCCTGTGTGCCCTGGCCGGGAATCGAACCCGGGTCCTCCGCACGCTAGGCCGACGCTCTACCGCTGAGCCAACCAGCCAGGGCCTTTTTTTTTTTTTTTTTGCAGTGTGCAATGATTTAACTACAAGCAGATATATATATATTAAGTGGAGCAAGTAAGTTGTAAAATAGATGTTCAATATGATCTCATTTCTATAATGTATTAGAAATATATACATAGGAAAAATAATTATGTTTACCAAAATGTTAATGCCGATTATTTATATATGGAAGGATTATAGATAACTATTTTCTTAATGTTTTTCTTTTTCTTAAGTTTTCAACAATGAAATAAATTTTATAATCAAGAAATGAACTCTTTTTAACTTAAAAAATTAAGACATAACAAGCTTCCTATGTAGATATACTCATGTATGAAAATTGTATTTCAGCACTTTTCTATATCACTATAAAAGGGATTGTTTCAAAGACCATGTCTATATATAATATTAAAATTCTAATTGACTATTGAAATGCAAATTTTTCACCAAACATTTCAGTAATTTCGTGTTCCAGTAAGGCAGTTTGTTTAAATGCAAAATTTCCTAAGAATACAGCCTGGCAGCAATGTAGCTAGCTATTGAAGAAAGCTACTTAAATGTGTAGCAATGTAACTCTCTATGAAAATGTTTCTGCAGGTATGCTGGTATCCTCCTGGGCATAACAAATACATTTGCCACTATTCCAGGAATGATTGGGCCTGTCATCGCTAAAAGTCTGACCCCTGAGGTGAGTAGATCAAGGAAAAGATTTAAACAGTTCACAGGAAGCTACACTTCTGTGTCAAAGTTGAGTTTATTTTAATTAAGCATAAAATTCTGAACGTTTCTTTTATGCAAATCTTTATAGCAACAAGAGGTAAATTGTCTTAATGGGTAGGAATGTGTATTTTCAAAGAACAAACTTTGGATTTTAGACAGAACAACAGAACTAAGTTAAACAAAGATCTTTTTGCCTGACCAGGAGGTGGCACAGTGGATAGAGCATCAACCTGGGTGCTGAGGACCCAGGTTTGAAACCCCAAGGTCACCAGCTTCAGTATGGGATCATAGACATGACCACATGGTCGCTGGCTTGAAGCCCAAGGTCGCTGGCTTAAGTAAGAGGTCACTGGCCCAGATAGAGGCCCCTCCCCCGCCAAGGCACATATGAAAAGCAATCAGTGAACAACAAAGGTGCCACAACTAAGAGTTGATGCTTCTCATCTCTCTCTCTTCCTGTCTCTGTCTCTCTCTCTCTTTAGCTAAAAAAAAGATCTTGTCACTTTAAGTACTACACAAGTACTTAAAAGTTGTGATATTATACCAGATAAATGAGTTGTGGTTTTTATTTGAATGAATAAAAATTGGTAATGTGTAATTATTCAAGAATTGGATCCCGAAGCTAAGATGTTGGGAAATCAAGTGAGAGTGAGTAAGGAGCATTTGCAATAACTGAGAATGGTTAGAGGAGCAGAAGCTTGGGAGCCACGGTCGGTTTCCTCACTTACTTGTCCTCACAAAGACAGATGGTAAGAAGTTATGAGGATACAGTATGGGACGGGCTGCCTTATGAATTAGTGAGGCCTGAACAGTCAAACATGTTTTCAAAAGGCATTTCTTGGGTGCTTATTAATATGCCAGATACTGAGGGTTCAAAGACAAAAATGACGTTTCTGCACTTGAGAAAGTCATCATTTAGAAATTATATAAGATCAGATAAGGTTCTGTGACAAATGCTGCGAAAAGATGTGTGCGGCCGCTCTGGGAACAGGAGAGAAGAACCAGTCTGTGTGGGTGGAGCACTGAGCAGGCTGTGGGCGGACTGGCCCTGGGCCCTGAGAACTGGGTGGACCGGAGTTGTGGCTGCCGGCCGCGGGGCCAGAGCGGTGGGGGGGGGGGGGGGGGGGGGGGGAGGGGGACTGCATAGAAAATGTTTCCTACATTGTGTGAGAAATCAAAGTAAATGACCTCAAAGGCCCTTTCCAACTCCAGTTTCTCCTGTTTAAAAAACATATCTAAAGGACTGGTGAAATATATTCTTCAAGAAGCTGACTTAAACCTCTAAAAGAGACTTAGTTTTCTCCTTATTTTGTCTCTGTGATCAAATTAACACTAATTCTTAGAATTTTAGGAAATGCTTACCAACTTTCTTATTGCCAGATACACGAATTTCAGACATATATGTGCTCACCACGGACAGTGTTCTATTTCTTCTCTGTTCCCTCCATTCCTAATTCCTTAGTCACAAGAATCGGTTTTCTCACTTCATAGAAAGGTTTGTTGGGAAAATGTTTTTTCTAAGTTTCTGTGTCTCCATATGGACGCATCAGAAATGCTCACCCTTATCTCATGGAGCATTGTGGCGACAAAAGAGAGTCCGCACACTCCCGGGTATTCACGCACTTACTGGTGCTCCTGCTGCTTACGCTGGGGACACATGGACTCCTGAGCTAAAGTCGGGAATGTTTGTAAAGTGGGAACTCAACTGGATTTGGGGTATGTTACTAAAGCATTTGTTTAGTGCGATTAAAAGGATGTTATATTTAAAAAGGAAAAACATTTGCCTTAAAATTGTAATTGCTTACAATTAAAATTTACTACACTGCCTCAAAAATTTTGTGGAATGAGTCAGAGTATAAATAAGTAATTATATCTCAAAATGTCTGAGGTTCAGTTTTATTATCAACAAAACAGCATTCTCTAAAAACTAGTGAAAGTTTTCTTAAAAAGCTAACTAGGTCCCTGGCTGGGTGTTTTGGTGGATAAAGCACATTTCCACGTGCCGAGGTTACAAATTCAATCCCCAGTCAGGGCACATACAAGAAGCAACCAATGAGTGCACAAATGAATGGAACAACTAAGTGAAACAAGTTGATACTTCTCTCTCTCTCTCTCAAAAACAAAAAGCAAACTCAGAACTATGTGAGATCTCTGGTATAGTCACTCATTGCCTCCAAATAACACTGAGGTATTACCATATAAGTCACACAGAGACGCTTAGGGGTCCTAAGACACTGTCTTATGCATTTCTTTCTGGTATATGATGTAATTATTGATTGACTCCTTCTCTAGGATGGTGACACATTATTAGCACATGTAAATAGTCAGTAAGCCCTGGCCAGATGGCTAGGTTGGTTAGAGTGTCGTCCCCATGCGTGAATGTTGCAGGTTTGGTCCCTGGTCAGGGCACACACAGGAACAGATCGATGTTTCTGTCTCTCTCTAAAATCATTAAGTAACTTAAAAAAAAAAAGTCAGTAAAATTTAAGATTTTTTTCTCACCAAAATACATTCACCTCAGATAAGTATATTTAACCACACAGTGCTCCTTTCTGTATGGTATTTTTCCCCTAAGTAAATGACAGCAGCTTCCTGCTGCCTTTTCTTTTTCTTTCTCATTCTAATTCTACTGAGGTGTTTTTTTTGTTGTTGTTTGTTTGTTTGTTTGTTTAATGCTGCAAACGTAGCCCTCTAGCTAGATTGAAACTGAAAACTCAAAAAAATGATTGTTAGTCACAGGGCCCAGAAATTTAGATGACTGCCTGACATTTTTATACCAGTAGATTGTACATTGAACAATTGTATTTTGTTGATCTTTTATTGACAAATCCAATGCATATCTTATTTTAGGTGTCATTCGAGAGCCATGTGGACTCTTTTAGGCCAGGCCTCAAACTTGAAGTCCGTCTTACTTCATCCTTACTTGATCTGTCCCTGACCTGCCCACCTAAGAGATAATGTGCAGGCAGAATACTTGCCTAGTAACGCATGACTCAATGAAATGCCACACATGTTCTTTTCAGTAAACTTTTTATTTAAGTAGAACATGTATTTTTAAAATATATAAATCCTAAGTAGAGTGCTGAATGAATTTTCACAAAGCTAGTGCATCCCAAACAGAACATGATCTGCCTTGCAAAGCTCCCAGGTATCCTTCTCACCAAGAGCATCCACTCTCCTGACTTTAACCTCATAGATTTGTTTTGTCTGATTTTGAGCCTTATATAAATGCTCTGCGTGTACTTTTTTGTGTCTGGCTTCTTTCACTTAACATTTTATTTGTGAGCTGTATCTATTTTGTTGTAGCTCATTCATTCTCATTGCTGTAGACAGGGGTCGGGAACCTTTTTGGCTGAGAGAGCCATGAATGCCACATATTTTAAAATGTAATTCCGTGAGAGCCATACAATAACCCATGTACTTTACACATTATCCAATAAAAATTTGGTGTTGTCCCGGAGGACAACTGTGATTGGCTCCAGCCACCCGCAACCATGAACATGAGTGGTAGGAAATGAATGGATTGTAATACATGAGAATGTCTTATATTTTTAACTTTATTATTTTTTTATTAAAGATTTGTCTGCGAACCAGAGGCAGCCATCAAAAGAGCCACATCTGGTTCGCGAGCCATAGGTTCCCGACCCCTGCTGTATAGTTTCCAGCTGAACAAAAATATCACAGTCTCACTGCTGATGGACATTGGGGTTGTTTCTTTTATGAATAATGTTACTGTTGTAACAGTCCTGTGGCTCAACCTTTTTTATAAAGTGGACTACAAACAAGAAATTTTCATGTGCATTTTGTTTCTTTCTCTACAGAACACTATTAGAGAATGGCAAACTGTTTTCTGGATCACTGCAGCTATTAATGTGTTTGGTGCCATTTTCTTCACACTCTTCTGTAAAGGTGAAGTGCAAGACTGGGCCCTTGATGATCACCATGGACACAGAAGCTGAAGGAACCAATAAACAGTCCTCTCTCTATTAATGTATTTTTGTTTATCACGTAACCTAAAAGTGCCTTTGATATTTTAATGTGTAAGCATACTATATACAAGAAAAAATTATATGTGTATTAAATTTTTAAGGCTTGTAATCATGAAATGTCACTAATGGCCAGATTAGTAAAACTAGCTATTTTTAATGATTAAGAACATGTTTGCTGGAACGTACACTTTAGGGTCACATGCCTGGCTCTGAGTCAGGCAGTATGAAGTCTACTTATTTTTAAGGGCCATATTTAGGAATGAGCTGAAGTGGACTCCTCTATACCTTTGCCTAATTAAGCTAGCTAATAAATCTCAGGTCTTAGTAAATACCTGTTTTTATCAACTTTCCTCATAAAAATTTCTTGTCATCAGCAATCCCTGGCCCTTAGGTCTCAAACTCGGCCGTCTCCACGGAGCTGCTGGCCCGGCACCTGGCGGAGGGAAGCGTGCCCAGACAGCCGCTCCCTTCCTGGCTTCAGGGCCAGTGCCCAGCATTTCTCAGAGGCAGCAGCCAAAACCAGGGGCAGCACCAAGCCTCGGAAGGTGCCCTTCTCCTGCGGGCTGCGAGTGTGCAGATAAAGCCCTGAGGAGGCAGGAGCGTTGAGATCCACAGCTGTGGTTCTGATAATCCTCACGCTTTCGCTCCCAGGAGTCTTGACTGGTGTGCACTTTATGAAAGTAAAGTGTGAGGCCCAGTTAACCAAAAATAACATCATCCTTGATTAGAATTACCTTCGACTAGATCAGAATATAAATCCCAAGTCCTATGTTTTATGAGCTACACTAAAAGTTTAAAAAAAACAAAACAAAAAACCCTCTCAGTTTCTCCTGTTTGTCCAAATGTAAAATTCTGGTTGCAAAGTAAGGTTTAAGTGAATTGTAAAGGGCATATCTCTGAGCAGTTGTAACATAAAGGTGAAAATCAGATATCTTTCTGCTGATTCCAAAAATCATATTTTTCTAGTTCTTCCAGACCATCTTCCAATGGATTTGAACATGCTTTGAGGGTATTTATGTGACTTAGAACTTGGTTTATGCTGTGTTGTGATTGTTCAACACTACCTGTGACACTTTAATAAAACTATTGAATGTAATATGTGAATAATTTCTGTACATTTTTAAATTTGTAGATAGCTTTAAGTTGTAATGCTGATATTTTTTTTATAAATCATCAAAATAAACCTTACGGATTGATTTTTAGATCTGATGGCTCTATGATATTTTCTAGTGTCCACAGTGGTTATTTTACATCTTTTCTGCCTCCTGAAGCCATCAAGCTGCCTCTACCTGCATCTCTGCCATGCCAGGCAGAGGACACAGGCCATCTAAGTGATACAGCCTCAGAAACCTCCACTGCCATCGACCCGCCCTGCCTGGCGCACCACTGACTCTGTCCTCTTACCTGCTCTAATACCTGCTCCAGTAATTCCTTCTTAAGTGCTTTTCTAACCTCTCCCTCTCTTTGTTCTCCTTCTGTCTCAAAGACACACAAGTCTTCTCTCTTTTTAAAAATTTTTATTTATTGACTTTAGAGAGGAAAGAGAGAGAAAGAGAAAGATCAAGTTGTTTTTCCACCTGTCCATGCATTCATTGGTTGATTCTTGTATGTGCCCTGACTGGGGATCAATCCCTGCAACCTTGCTGTACCATGTATCAGGATGATGCTCTACCAACTGAGCTACCTGGCTAGGGCCTTTAAAACACAAACACAAAAATACAAAACTCTCTGGGAACATAAAACCGTGTGTGTGTGTACATATGCACACATACTTACAAAATGTCTTGAGAATCATAAGAAACTGGAACCAGTGTTTACCTCTGCGGGAAGAAAATAGTCAACCAGCAGTAGGAAGGAGAATTAATTTTCACTTGACCAAATATAATCTCTATATGTGCCAATATAACCTCTATTCAAATAAATCATTTTTAAAAAAGGAAAACCTATTGCTCAAGGTACTAGACAGTCACTACCAGGTTTTCAGCTGCCCGCCGGACATCCCCAACTGGCTGTCTTCTTTGTACCTGCGGTTTGTTTAGATCTAACTTCACCCCCTCATCCCCATCCCCAATATAAGTAACTGTTCCTGTGATAGATGGAGTCGACTTGGGGGGTGAGGGGAGCACACAGTACGGGGTACAGAAAATGTAGAGTTCTACACATGAAACCTATATAATTTTATTAACCAGTGTCACCCCAATAAATTCAATTTAAAGACTAAATAAGTAAAAGTAGTTCTTCCTGCCACTTTCCTTTTTCCAGCTGAAAGTTTTGTTTTCTCAGTCATTTAGGCTTGGATCTGAAGTCATTTTTATTCTTCCTCCTCCCTAGTTTCCCTCTCCCAAACTTGTGTCTAATTAACCACCTGTCTTTTCCATTCCAGTTTTTCACATCTCTGGAATTCTTTTAAATCCCTCTGCCATATCCTAAACAAGATTCTTGTGGCGTTTGTTTCCACCTGGAACAAATAGAAAAGTTAAGTGGTCTCCCTGCTTTTTAGTCAGATCCTCCTCTCTCACCTTTCCACCGGTCCCCATACTCATGTCCCTGATCAGGATGCACCCCCAGGGCCACCTCCCCGGCTCCCCTTTGCCTACCCACTAACCTGAGCAGCCTGCCTCACTGCCAGGCCCAAGCTTCTCCATCCTCATCTCCCACCGTACCTGTTGCAGCTGCATCTGGCTACTTCCCCACCGGCCTTCCATTTCCTTTCCCCTCCATACTCCTACTAATTTTTTTTGTTTTGTTTGTTTGTTTGTTTTATTCATTTTATAGAGGAGAGAGAGGGGGAGAGAGAGAGACAGAGAGAGAAACAGGGGGGAGGAGCTGGAAGCATCAACTCCCATATGTGCCTTGACCAGGCAAGCCCAGGGTTTCGAACCGGCGACCTCCTACTAATTTTACTCCTTGGTCTGGGAAGGGTGCACTCCATCCCCACCCCCTTCATAACCCTGAGTTCTTTCACTCTTCCTGATTTACATGTGGTCTCTTTCTTTGATCCACTGAAATACCATATTACTTATTTATTTTGAGGGTTTTTTCTTCTCTGTTTTAAACTCAAGGACTCAGGCTCAATTATGAGGAAGAGATCATTTCTTATTCATTCATTCATTCCACAAATATGAGTATCCTACTCTTTGCCAGGCAACAAGGTTACAGAGATGCAATTGACACACTCCTTTCCCTCCTTAGAGGCCTCCCTGGAACTCAGTCAGGCTACTAATACCCTTTCTCTTCCATGGTTTTCTCTTTAAAATGAACACATGCTTATTCCTGGCCAGTGGCTCAATGGTAGAGCATCAGCATGGCATGTGGATGTCCCAAGTTCAATTCCTGGTCAGGGCACACAGGAGAAGCAACCACCTGCTTCTCCACCCCTCCTCCACACTCCTCTAGCTCCCTCCCACAGCCATGGCTTGATTGGTTCTAGCATGTTGGCCCTAGGGCTGAGGATGGTGCCATGGCCTGCCTCAGGTGCTAAAAATAGCTTGATTGCCAAGCAACAGAATGCCCCAGATGAGCAAAGCATCACCCCATAAGGGACTTGCTAGGCAGATCTTGGTGGGGGTGCATGCAGGAGTCTATCTCTCTGCCTCCTCTCCTTTCACTGAATAAAAAATAAATTAAAAATAAAAATAATAAAATGAACACATGCTTGTCTATCTCCCTGTCAGGTTCATCATGAACATCATGAAGGCAGGGTCCATTTGATTTACCTCAGCATGGTCTTCCTCATAACTATATATACTTTGTCTTATATTTCAGTTGCTTGATAAATATTTAGAAAATAATCCTTTGGTTAAATGGACAAAAAATTGAATGTTATATATATGTGTATGTGTGTGTGTGTGTGTGTGTATTGTTTTCTTCTCAAAAAATAATTGTGAACACTTTTGCATGAAGAAATGCTAACCTCAAAATATTATAAGTGGCAGTTATTGGTAAATGGTTTTGAAGTATCTGAGAATAGCTTAGTTCTATATAGGCAAAATACTCCTCTTCCCAGTTATGCAACAAATGTTTATTGTGCATTCATTAGGAGCCAGGCTTTCTTCATTGCACCTTGGATAGAGCAGAGAAAAAGGGTCAATCTCTTTCCTCACAGAGCTTACGTTCTAATTTATCAAACCTTTTTCTTCAGAGGTTACCGCCTTTGAAACCTTCCCTGTAAAACGTCATTTTTCCCCCAGCAGTCAAATCCAACAGGAATGAGCACGCCAAGTGACCTGGGGAACCAGAATTATGAAAGAAATGGAGACAAACGGTGAAGTCAGCAGTTTGTATTAACCATTGTCATGTCTTTCTTCAGCCTTTGTTTCATTTTCAAGAACCAGAAATAGAGATGTTTGCATATAAACCCTCTTATAAAGCAAAAAATAAAAATCAAATTTCCTCCCTAAAGGCAGCTTATCACTGCTGTTCAAAACAAAATCTCCCCAATGGAAAAATATTGATAAAAGTAATTGAATCTGAAGGCAGGAAGAGCACCGTAGGAAATGGCCCAGTTTCTCTCGAGAAAAGCACGTAACTGCCTCAGATGAATAAACGTGGGGTAAAAAAAAATGTCTAATTTTAATTCAAGAATAAATTCTCTTTTCAATGGTGGGATTTAGCTGGTTTGTTGCACCTGTTCAGCAGAACCAATATCTAATTTTTTGTTGAGTTCTGCGAACCAGTTGTAAAAATGGCACTTGTAATCAGCATTCTCTCTAAGGTGGGCGCCTGGGCAGCTGCCAATGTGGAAGTCACAAAATCACACTCTTCACTCTTTTCTAACGTTCATCTGCGCAACAGTGTATTCTAAGCGTCCACAGTAATGTTCATTCCATCCATAGGTTAAAAAAAATGCAAGTGAAGATGCCAATCGAAAAGCAATATGGAAATACCTTAAATACCAGTTTTATTGTTTTTTGTCAGGTATTATTTAATATTTTCATTAATATTTTAGAACTTTCTTATAACATAATCTAGTTTTGTGTACCTCTTTTTATTTTTTTTAACTTTAAAAAAATTTTTATTTTATTTATTCATTTTAGAGAGGAGAGATAGAAAGAGAGAAAGAGAGAGAGAAAGGGGGGAAGAGCAGGAAGCATCAACACCTGTATGTACCCTGACCAGGCAAGTGCAGGGTTTTGAACTGTCAACCTCAGCGTTCCAGTTCAACGCTTTATCCACTGCACCACCACAAGTCAGGCCTCTTTTATTCTTATTTTTTTTTATAAATTTTTATTAATTTTAATGGGGTGACATCAATAAATCAGGGTACATATGTTCAAAGAAAACATGTCCAGGTTATCTTGTCATTCAATTATATTGTTCTTATTTAAGTATTAAATGCATGAAATAATAAACTACCTTTGGGGATATTGTTTTTTTTATGCTTAAAACAGTCATTAGGGCAGAGAACCGGTGGTTAAATTATTTGAATCCACCACTGTCTCCTTCTAGTGGAAATGTGAATTAAGATGAATTACAAGGCCTTTTCAGATGCCTACGCCTTTGAGAGCAACCATAAGCAGAAATTTTGAATACAAGTTTGTGTTCTAAGAGGATCCTATAGAAAATACTTTCTAAGGAGCTCAGCTACTACAGGCAGTAGTGAAAACAAAGCAGATGTGACAACTTTTCTGCCACCCTTTTCATGTGCCTTGACTAGGAAGAACACTAGTAATTTTCCAAGCTCCTGTTTACTTTCACTTTATCTTGATGTTGGGCAGGAGGAAACTTAGAAGTTCCACATCACTGGCAGCCCTGTGCTTGTAAGTGAGAAGCCATTATTGCACAACTACGCTGAAAGGCCTCTTTCCCCACGTGGACACAGCTTCCTGCCAGGATAAGCTGCATTTGGGGCCAGAGGAAGCCTACCATCCTAAATACTGTATTAACTCTTTTCCTGAAGTGCTCTTTTTGACAGAAACAACTGAAATATGCCAGCACTTCCAAGTCATTGCCCGTCAGGATCAAGTGTGCATACTGTACAGTTTTCCCTTAAAGCACCCCAGACAGTCCATTTTAAGCATTTTACACTCACTCCACGGACTGAAACTTGAGCTTCCCACATAGTTTGATTGAGATTGAAAGCAATTAGGATAGTACAGTCTGGTCTCTTTAATGTTAAAGAACTGTTTTGTGTGAAATATTAGAAAGCCATTAGAGAAATTTCAAGTGTGTATATTGTGTGAACTACCTACACATTATCTATTATACTGTCTTCTCCTTTTTTTTTTTTTTAGTGAAAGGAGGGGAGGCAGATATAGATTCCTACATGCACCCTGACGGGGATCAAACCAGCAAGCCCACTAGGGGGCGATGCTCTGCCCATCTGGGGCATTGCTCTGTTGCAACTGGAGCCATTGTTTTTAGCCCCTGAGGCAGAGGCCATGGAGCCATTCTCAGCGCCCAGGGCCAACTCGCTCTAATTGAGCCATGGCTGCAGGACAGGAGGAGAAGAGAGAAAGAAGCGAGGGGGAGGGTGGAGAAGCAGATCGGCACTTGTCCTGTGTGACCTAACCGGGAATCGAATCCCGGACATCCACATACAGGGCTGACACTCTACCACTGAGCCAACCAGCCAGGGCACCCTTATTTTTTTTAACACCAGAGAAAGAAGCACCTCGGAGGTGTGGAGTGCTTTAAGCTGTTCCATCGTCGGTGGCAGGAAGTGCAACCCAGACAGTCACAGCAATGTCCTTTGACCATCACCAGCTACAGAAAAGCGGATGATCAATATGACCAATAACAGCCTTTGTGCAGCGCTGTCACATTGTTACCTCACCTGATACTGCACTTCCCCTGAGCAGGCAGGGAGGAGTCTCGCTACAGAGCCGCCCTCCGACTGTTCATGGAGGGTCTTTGCCATTACAGGGACTCACCCAGTAACTTGGGCTCCCACTGTTAACTCCAACCAAACAAGCCCACTGGCTCAAACTATTGCATGGCACCACAGAAAACTTACTTAACAATATCTGTCCCTAGCACAGAATCAAGTTATTTAAAGGACAAAGTCATTCCTTAATTCTAATTCCTAATTTAGAAAGCAAATCCTACAAGAAGCCTTGTGCATAAGGGCACCCTAAAGACTTTTACCTTCTGCCAACATAAATTGTAAAATTCACCCTTAGTGTCTTCTGTGGGAAAAATAATGAACTCATTATTTCTACTAACATACCAGTTTTAAAACTTTAACAATTAGGACACTTTGATGGGGTGCCAGAGACCAACCCGCCCACTCTATGCTGTTACTGATAAATAAACCCCCTCAGGGACACCCACTGGCATTCCCTAAGTGGTTCCATAAACACTGCCCTTTCAAATTATGGAGTAGGTAGTAAGGATTTGGGAGGGAGAACTTCAACTCCTGTTGGGAAGTGAAAGTTCAAAATACAGGAGAAAAATAAGTCTAGAAACCTCGCCCTGCCGTGTTTTCTATACCTGTCCTCCCATATTTCCTCACTTCCTGCCTGCCTCTGGGACAGGCTCCGATCACCATCACCCCTTTTCAATCAATCTTCCCTGTTAGCAGGAATGCTAGCTGAGGAGTCATTGCAGGTGCTCCTGGCTTCTCTGTTCTTTCTGAGAGGTCTTCTCAGTCCTTTCTGCTCTTACTTTTGACCCACACAGCAAAATGGAACCCGAGAAGGCGAGTGAGGAACAAGGGTGAGTGTCTCTCCAGGTTTAGACTGGGCAGAGGTGCAGACAGGCACGGGTGTGCTTAATTACATCTTCCGAAGCCCTGTTCTTCCTCTGTAAGTCTGAGAAAGTTGACAAGAAGAGGAAGAAGATGGAATGGACTATACCAGAACTATATGAGACTGTCAACTGAATAAAAACTAAAGTAGGTCAGGGGACAGTAAAGACATGTTTCAAATCAATGTATATATTAGCATCTAGTATAATAATAATATAAGTAATAATATATATATATTAATTTAGTGAGAGGAGGGGAGGCAGACAAACTCCTGCACGTGCCCCGACCAGAATCCTCCTGGAAAACCCACTAGGGAGCGATGCTCTGCCCATCTAAGGCCCTTACTCCATTGCAACTGGAGCCATTTTTTAGCGCCTGAGCCAGAAGCCGTGGAGCCATTCTCAGCCCTGGGGCCAACTCACTCCAATCGAGCCATGGCTGCAGGAGAGGAGGGAAAGAGAGAGAGAGAAGTGAGAGGAGGAGGGGTGGAAAAGCAGATGGGACTGGGAATTGAACCCGGGACATCCGCATGCCAGGCTGACACTCTACCACTAAGCCAACCAGCCAGGGCCAAGTAGTAATATTTATAAATTTACCAGAGTAGAGAATTGGTGCCAGGTACTGTATGAAGGCTCTACATTTAACATTTATTTCATTTTCCCATAAACCCTACCATGTAGGTATGAGCATCACCATTTATAGATGCGGAAACTGAGAAAGTCACACAACTAAGTAGCAGAGACAAGATTCAGACCAGGTCTCTCTGATGTTAGAGCAGAATTGCTTTAGTCCAATGCTATGCTGTCTCCATTAAAACTCATGTTTGAGGCCCTGGCCGGTTGGCTCAGTGGTAGAGCATCGGCCTGGCGTGTGGGAGTCCTGGGTTTGATTCCCAGCCAGGGCACACAGGAGAAGTGCCCATCTGCTTCTCCACCCCTCCCCCTCTCCTTCCTCTCTGTCTCTCTCTTCCCCTCCCGCAGCCAAGGCTCCATTGGAGCAAAGTTGGCCCGGGTGCTGAGGATGGCTCTGTGGCCTCTGCCTCAGGCGCTAGAGTGGCTCTGGTTGTAACAGAGCGATGCCCTAGATGGGCAGAGCATCACCCCCTGGTGGGCAGAGCATCGCCCCTGGTGGGTGTGCCGGGTGGATCCCAGTAAGGCGCATGCGGGAGTCTGTCTGACTGCCTCCCGGTTTCCAGCTTCAGAAGGATACAAAAAAAAAAAATTAAAAAAAAACAACTCATGTTTGAGGAAAGGGCAAAGAGGATAAATGGGGTCAAATATCAACTAATAGACCAGATGGGAAGCACACAGAAGAATAAATACATGTCAAATTATAATCTTATACCCTGAAAATTATATAATGCTTTTAACCAATGTTACCCTGATAAATTTAATTTTTAAAGAATTAAAGAAATAAGCCTCATTATAGTAGGAAAAAAAGTCAAGTTTGAACACTATTAATAAGCACAAAAATTACAACATTTTTGGAGAGAACTTGGTAGTATATCAAAATTAAATGAATATATTCATTGAACCAGCAGTTCTACCTATGGTAATCTAACCTAAAAATACTTGAATAAGCACTAAACATTTTCTGGAGTATTGTCAATTTTCCATCCATAAGAAAATAGATAAACAAGTTCTGGTACATTCATAGTTGAGAATACTATGTAGCCATTAAAAAAAGAGCAGAGCCTGACCTGTGGTGGCGCAGTGGATAAGGCATTGGCCTGGAAAGCTGACATCGCCAGTTCGAAACCCCGGGCTTGCCTGGTCGAGGCACATATGGGAGTTGATGCTTCCTGCTCCTCCCCCTGTTCTATGTCTTTCCTCTCGCTCTCTCCTCTCTCTTATAAAAATGAATAAATAAAATCTAAAAATAAATAAAATAATAATTTGTTGAAAAAAGAGCAGAAAAAAAAAAAAAAAAAAAAGAGCAGAGAGGCTCTCTTTTTCATCCCAGTGTGCCGAAGTCAGGAGTTCGATCCAGCTCAGGGCACACGCAAAAAGCAACCAATGAGCCTGACCAGTGGTGGTACAGTGGATAGAGAATCGGCGGATAGAGTTGACGGATGCTGAGATCCCGGGTTCCAAACCTCAAGGTCAGCCTACGGTGGCACAGTGGATAAAGCGTCAACCTGGGATGTTGAGGTCACCAGTTGGAAACCCTGTGCTTTTCAGGTCAAAGCACATATGAGAAGCAACTACTATGAGTTGATGCTTTCTCCTCCTCCCCCTGCCTTTCTCTCTTCCTAACCTCTCTCTAAACTAAAAAACTAATAATAAAATAAAATAAAAGATTTAAAAAAAGGAAACTCCCAAGGTCCCCAGTTTGAGTGCAGATCCATCCAGCTTGATCACAGGCTCACCAGCTTGATCATGGGGTCACTGGCTTCAGCTTGGGATCATTGAAATGATCACAAAGGCCGCTGGCTTAAGGCCCAAGGTCGCCGGCTTGAAGCTCAAGGTCATTGGCTTGAGTAAGGGGTCACTGACTTGGCTTTAGCCCCCCAATCAAAACATGTATGAGAAAGCAATCAATGAACAACTAAATGATGCAACTATGGGTTGATGTATTAATGCTTCTCATCTCTCTCCTTTCCTATTTCTGCCTCTATCTCTGTCTCTCTTTCTCTCTCTAAAAAAAATAGCAACCAATGAGTGCTATTGTACTAAGTACTAAGTGGAATAACCAAGCAGAACAACTTGATGCTTCTTTTTCTCTCTCCCCCCCCCCTTTTCCTTTCTCTCTCCTTCTCTCTCTCTCTGAAATCAATGAAAAAATTTTGAAAAGAGAAAAAGAGCAGAGAGATAGAGATGGAGGAGAATATCCATATATTTTGTTGGAGGATTACAAAGTTACCTAACAATATACAAATTGTTTTATCCTTTAAAAACAAATAAGCAAATTATGTATATATTGATGTGTACATAGTAAAGCTCTGCTAATAGTAGAAAGTGAATAGGAAACAAATGTTGGAGAATATCTTTACAGGTTAGGAGTAGGGGAGGGGAATATATAGATTTCACTATATTAAATTAAGTACTTCTGTTAGGCAAAATATACCAGAGTTGACGGATGACAGGCTAAAGGAGATTGCAACATTCTGTCAGTATAAGAGGTTAATATCTAATATTCAGAGCTCTTGCAGATCAAGAAAAAGACAGAAAATCCAAAGGAAAAAAGAGCAAACAATGAAAAGACAATTCACTTAACAAAAGGCCAGATGCCAATTACATCAAGAGATGATCGAACTCCTAGCAATTATAGAAACAAAAAGAAATACAAACTAAAACTATAATGAGATATTACTTTAGACCCATCAGGCTGGCAAAAAGTAGAAAGTTGGCAAAGGATGTGGGGAGTTGAAATTTCTTGTCCACAGGGGAGAAGAGAGACTATAAACTGGTATATCTGTTCCAGAAAGCAAGATATTTGTATTTAAATTAAATAAGAATGCACCGTTTGATCCTGTATAATGCCTCACACCTGGATGTATGTCACAGAGTAATTGTTAAGCCCTTAAGGGAGCATACATGCCACACTGTTTATTGTGACAGAGCAGGTCACCGCCCAGGGTCCTTCCTTGGGGAAATATATAAGTTAAATGTGGTGTTTACTATAGTGTAACTCAGGAATATGCAGAGACCTCAAAAAGTATTGAGTAAAAAGAAAACTTAGAACACAATACTACTTCTGAAAATTAAAAACCAATACCAAAAAAAATGTGGTGTTTTCCAAATACTTGCATAAATTAGAACATATAACAAACTTATTAGAGAATGGCAATGCAGGGGGAAAGAATGAGAAGAGAGATGCAGGGAAGGGGAAAATTAAAAATAAAACAAGACCATGGACTTAGACTAAACATAAGGTTCTACGAATAGAAGGATAGGGGATAAAAATAACTTATAAGTGGGTACTCCGCAGGTGTTGAAGTTGGGCAGAGAAAGAAATATTTCACTTCCTAATTTTTACTCTTCTGCATTATTTATTTTTTTTACAATGAATGTGCATTACTTAGATAATTAAAAATAAAAATGTTGCAGAAGAGTTGTGATTGGGGATATTAGGGAAATGTTCATAATATATTACTAGGCACAGTGGGATTACATTTTCTGGTTTTTTACTAAGAACTTTATTTAAATATAATCCACATACTAAAAATAAACCCACCTTCTTTAAAGTGTACAATTCAGTAGTTTTTAGTACATTCACAATTGTGCAGCTATCATATATCTAATTCCAGATCATTTCATCACTCTAAAAAGAAACCCCTATACATTAGCAGTCACCCCCCCTCCTCCCGACCGCCACCATCAGATCCTGCCACCACTGATCTGTTTTCTGTTTCTGTTGATTTTCCTATTCCGGACATTTTATACAAATGAAATCATATAGCATATGATCTGTGTGTCTGGCTTCTTCCTCTTAGCAAAAC
Organism: Saccopteryx leptura; assembly: GCF_036850995.1. Classification (NCBI taxonomy): domain Eukaryota; kingdom Metazoa; phylum Chordata; class Mammalia; order Chiroptera; family Emballonuridae; genus Saccopteryx; species Saccopteryx leptura. The sequence continues at coordinate 351,285,482 of NC_089503.1, forward strand.
ATTTTCAAAATACATCCATATGGTAACATATCATATTTTGTTTCTGTTTATTGCCAAGCAGTATTTCACTGAATTGATGTACCACTTTTGGTTACCGATTCAGCAGTTAATGGACATATTTGGATTTGTTTGTTTGTTTTTGGATGTATTTGTATTGGGGTTTTTTTGTGGTAGTTATAAATAATGCTGCTATGAACAGAGTTTTTATGTGGCCATATGTTTTCAGTTATCTTGAGTATAGTAATTACATTTCTGTTTAAATAAAATATGCATAGGGGAAAAACTAAACATATACACCAAAATGTTAACAGGAATTATTTCTGAATAATGGAACAATAGGTGATAAAATTATTTTCTCATTTGTGATTTCTTATTTGTATTAAATTTTAAAAATAAAATTGCGGGATTTTTAATCAGGGAAAACATATTGTTTAAAAAAATACAAAAACTCAGGGTCAGCTCCAAATCCAGGGCCTCTCCCCTCTCCCCAACCCTCCTCCAGCTCTAGGCAGGAGAGCCCCGCCCTCCAGCTTCCTGACCCTTCAAACCTTACGCCTCAGCCAGGGCATAAAGTGGCTTCTGTGGCCTACAAAGTGGCCCTTGTTGATATTCATGTCAGCGCACAGCCTATGCCAAATGACCCATATTTACTTGCCAAAGAAACAGACACCGGTGGAGGGTGCCATTCAGTTTCCTTTCCTCAACTTCCTTATCCCAGTATAATGTCTATCATTTTCATTGTAAGGATTTTATAGTTTAAAATTTTTTTTAAAGAACTGTTATTAAAACCTGTACACACATACGCGCGCGCGCGCGCGCACACACACACACACACACACACACACACACACACACACACACACCTCCTTCAGAAGCGTGGAATATCCTGCAGTTTCACTGCCCTAAAAACCACTCACAGCGCGCGGATCATTTTACCCTGGACACCAAAGAAATCCTCCAGATTTGAGCCATTTGGTGGCGAAACATGAACCGTGGGCCCCTCCCATCAGGGTGGGGTGGAGCAGATATTTATATCTCTCAGGAAACGAGTTTGACTCACATCTAGCTGACTTGTGAATCAAAACCATCAAAGACTAGATTTTTCTCTGAGGAGAGAAAATGACTCTGAGAGCAACTATCCCCGCGCGATCGCCCAGAGAGAAAACACAAAGAGAAGAATTGAGTGACTCAGCCGGAAAGTCACAGCCGGCCGGGGACCCGCGGCGGAGGGAGTCCACACCGCCCTGCAGTGTCCACGCCCGCCCGCGAGGGGAGTGGGGGCGCTGTCCGCAGCTCGGGGCAGCAGGGACGCTGGAAACAGAAGTGACTATTTCTTACCCTCATTTCTTGCTTTTTCACCTAAAATGCAAAACTAACTCTTAAGATTACAGTATAATTATGATAAATTTGTAAAACCCACAGATGGGACCCAAAAGGAAAGGTCCAAGGCTCCGTTCCCAAAGGTCAGGGTCACCGCGGAAGCAAACTGCGGAAGCCAGGCGACCTCAACTCCACTCCCCCGCACCCGCAGCCTCCTCCAGCCCGGCGGGGGCCGCACCCGAAAGGCGCCGTGGCAAACCTTTGCTGCCGGGCCGTGGGCGGAGGCAGGCCGCTTGGACCGCACAGGACAGGAACCCTGTAGGCAGAAGCCGGGACTGGGGAAGAGGCTGGCCAGAGGCCTACCTGGTGGTTAGAAAATCGTTTCTGGAAAACGCAGTGTCTCTTACAGAAAGTGTCGAGCTTGGGCATTCTTGTTCGGGACTCAGTTACTCTCGAGGAATACAGCAGCCGCAGCCAAGATCAGAAAATTAATAGAATGCTTACTCTGGTTTTGGTGGCTGGCGCGTTGGTAGCCGGTGCGTGGATGAAAAGCCGTCCTGACCGGGGCAGGCCAGCTCTGCATATGTCCTGGCGGCCCCACCAGTGTCCCCAGGGCAGGCCCCGGCCCCAGGGCCACCCCAGCTGGTCTTCCCCAGCTGCCCGTGCGTTTCCTGGGGTCGCATCCGAGTGCAACCCACGCAGCCCTACGAGTGGTGCCCAGCTGTGTGAGCCCAGTGGAGTGGACCGAAGTCGGAGAGGTCGTTCCCTGCGGGGGTAAGGGGGCATCACCTCGCCAGCGCCCCTCAGTCTCTAGTCTGTGCCACCAGGCTCCCTGCCCAGGACAGCTTCCTGCCCGCCCAAACGCCCAGAGTGCTATCCAAACTCAAAAGTAGCCCCTCTAAATCTCTCTCCCGGCCTCCAAGAACACACTACCCCTCCATCCACTAATCACCAGTCCCTGATACACTGATACACTCGAGCCCCTCTTGGCGTCCCATAGATGAGATCACCTTACCATCCAAACCAAGACTTTTAAGAGGGAAAGGAACGCTATTAGTAATTACACCTGTTTGGGACAAGCCAGGATACTAGTATATTGGGTCAACTTGGGAGCTTTGAGCAATTATCTAAATTCAGAAAACATTCTTTACCCCTCATTCTTACAGTGAATGGGAGGGAGGAAGGGAAAAAAGCAGGTGGGTGTATTTTAAAAAGAAGATAAAGCCCAGCTCAGCACTATATTTTGAAAATATCCTATTTTATTAGGAACACTTAGACCTAGCTAGTGTATATTTGCACTGCTTTTGTTAAATACTTGGAGATTTATTTGTAAACGCTGCAACAATTTCTGTGGACATAAGCAAAGTAGAGTTTGTAAGTGTTGCATGGGACGTGGAACTTGCCTCACTGTGCAGGACTGTCGGACAACGGTGTTTCTTCTTGAGAGATTCTCTCTGTTCATTATCCTTTATATTTAGTTATTAGTTACATATTTACAGATTTTAAAATAACAGGTTTTGCCTGACCTGAGGTGGCACAGTGGACAGAGCATCAATCTGGAATGCTGAGGTCACAGTTCAAAGCCCCAGGCTTGCCCCATCGAGGCACATATGAGAAGCAACTACCTATGAGTTGATGCTTCCTGCTCCTCCCTTCCTCTCTAAAATAAATAAATAAAGAATATTTTTTAAAAAAAGAAAGAACATTTTTTAGCAATAGAATTCCAGGTGCCTTGCTATGTTTAAACAATTTTTTAAACAAAATCAAAGTTCATACTATGTGTATATACTGTGTGTTCTAAGAACTTTCCATATATTAACTCATTTGATTCTTTAACAACCCTAATAAAGTAAGTATAGTGTTATCATTCCCATTTTACAGATAGGGAGCCTAAAGCAAAGGAAGGCTAAGAAAAATTGCACAAAATTTTACCTCTAAAAATTGCACAGATGGAATTGCAACCCAGAATTAGAACCGGGACCCGCGCACCCAAGCACTAAACTCTGCTGGCCGGACTGTGAACGCTTCCTAAGGGAAATAGGAGATGTGCGAACTAGCTTAATTAAGCTCATCTGATAACGTACTTAACGATGTGTTTTACTCCTGCGCATAGCTCTCTAATAAACGTTCCCATAGCCATCTCCAAATAAAGCTGCTACTAGGATTCACCCCGGTGGCCGCGTAAGGCCTTTAGCAGTGTGACCCAGTCTTCTTTTCCTCTAACCCTCAGCTTCCACTAAAACTAAAACTCCAGTTTACATTTTCGTGCCTCAGCATTTTCCCTGTGCTTTTCTTTCCCTCCACCTAGAATGCCTTGCAGGCCAACTCTCGCCAACTGACTTCTTTTTTTGAAACCCAATCTGCCTTTAAGGCCCAGATCAAACTGGCATTCTATTGTCACACAAGACAGAAACTCTCTCTCCCAAGTCTGAAATCCTACAGTCTTTATTATCAGCACCACTCACATGCCTACATATCTCATCTCCCCTACTCCGTCAGCAATTTCTCTCCCCCACAATACTGAGCACAGCACATTTTCACATAAATAGTTCTCGGTGAATGTATGGCCCCACATTGTTTGCCCTTCATCCATCCACTCTGTTAAATATCTGTAAAGAAAAATTACATATTGATTATTTTAGAAAGAGAAGATTTCTCCTTCTGAAAGAACCATGATTTTACTCAGGTTCCTGCCTACCTCCAGCTCCGGAAGTAGAACCTGATTTGTCTGAGCCGGTGCTACTCCACCGAAGTGGAAAGAAAGTTGAAGTGTAATTTTCAATTTTCTAGGACCCACATGAAAAAAGTAAAAATAAACAAGGGGGAATTAATTTTAATAATAAATTTTATTTAACTAAAATCCCCAAACTCTTATCATTTCAACATGTAATGGACATAAAAAAAAAAGGTAAAGAGATATTTTACCTGTCTGTATAAAGGGAGACAGAGAGAGAGAAGAGAAAAAGAGAGAGAGAGGTTTTTGGAGTCTGGTGAGTAGTTTACACTTACAACAGCTCTTCATTCAGACTGGACACTTTTCAAGTGCCCGAGGGTTTCTGTATTGGACAAAGCAGGGCTGAGCCCTCCGACATGGCATTCTCGTGGCCACCAGTACAGGTCCAGGAATGGTGGGCTGGGCTGATCAGACTGGAGTTAGTCTCCGCTCGGGAAACGGTCTGCCTACCGTTTCCAGGGAAGCCTCTGGCTCCGATCGCCTGCGAGCCTTAGGACCGGCTTGGAACCATGAGGGAGACCTTACAGGGCTGGTGTTAGAATGGCACCTCCAGGGCTGGGTGAGAAAGGAGCAGGGATTAAGCAAAACAAAAACAAACAAAAGACTCCCAGACACTTAACTGAGTGGTGGTTACCAGAGGGAAGTGGGGTGGGGGAGTAGGAGGAGGTAAAGGGGGCTAAACGGCGATGGGAGGAGGCTAGGCTTGGGGTGTGAACACACAATACGGTACACAGGTGACGTATTATAGAATTGGGCACCCTGAGACCTTATAATTTTATTAACCACTGTCACCCCAATAAATTCCATTTTAAAAGTAAAATAAATAAATAAATAAATAAATAAATGACACCAACATTGAGGAGGACAGGAATGGGGAACAGAAAGGTCCTGTGTCCTTAGTGACATCTGCGAAGCACTGACACACGAGGCCTGGAGCTCCCTACTTGTGGTTATGAAAAGTAGTCAGTTTCCCTTACATTTAAGCCAGACTGAGTCAGAGTTTTCTGTAGTAGCCAAGAACCGGCCAATCTCAGAGCCCAGCCTGGAGCCCAGCTCCACCGCCTTCTCCAAGGCCAGGCTTCCCCGCCAGGGTGACCGTGGAGACTGGTAGCTAATTCTGTTGGCTCCCGTGCCCGCTTACATTCCTTCAGTGGCCCAGGAGTCCCATACTCCAGCGAACTGGAAATTAAGATCCCCAAAGACGCTGCTGCTTACACAGGCCTCACCCACCAGGTGGGTCAGTGCAGGTACAGCCATCATCTGGGGGCACGGAAGTCCCCTCTCGGGCAGCCGCGGTGCTGCACTCTCAAGCCCCAGCGCTGACTGGTCTGCCAGGGCAAGCAGTCATCACAACCCTCATCACCTCTCCTGGAACCCATAGGCCCCAGGGCTGGCCCAATGCTGGACAGGCGAGAGTCCCCTGCCAGGAGGCAGCCCAGGAAGCCACACTTTCCACGGTGCCATGGCAGCTTCCTCTGGCAGGGTGCTGGAGCTGGGATCAGGTATCCCAGGCCAACTGCTGCTGCGAGGAATTTGGAAGAAAGGTCAGAAAGGTAGACGAGAGCACTGACAACTATAGAGCCATAAACTAAAGAGAAGCAACAATAAGAAAAATGGACTGAAAAAAAAAATGCTGCCACAAGAGTAAGATAAAATAGGTGATCAGCCCAGGTCACTGTGCAGTTCTTGCAGCCGTGTGTGACCAATCCTGCTCTGAATCAAACAGACCTTGCTATTCACTTAAAATGCACAGGTCTTACGGCTCCAAGACTGGAAGGCAAAGCAGAGCCACAAATAATGTAGTATAGTGGGTTGAATGTGGCTTCAGGACCGCCCCTTGATGTTGGTACAACGGCTGGCAAGTAACAAGATCCCCTTGAGGCTCAGACCCTAAAATGAGGATTATTATATTAATCTCACAGCTTTGCGAGGTTCGTGTTCTTTTTCCCCCCTAATGTTTGTTTTATTGATTTTAGAGAAAGGAAAGGAGAGAGCAAAAGAGAGAAAGCAACATTGATCTGTTCCTGTCTGTACTCTGACTAGGGATTGAACCAGCTACCTCTGAGCTTCGGGAGAGATGCTCCAACCAAGCTATCTGCCGGGGCATTTTGTAAGGAATAAGCGCTATAAACGGTCAATGATGTGATTTCTTTTATAAGAAAAGAAATACCTCTGGTGGATTTTTTTTTCTGCCAAGAAGTTACTACCTATTTATTACGGTGCTTCTGAAGAAGAAATGACACATATAGTGTTTTTAATAAAATTATATGCTCCTATCACCTTACTTGCTCTGTGCCTCTGATTCCTGAATTACAACATGAGACCTCAGATTCCTGTCCTGCACGCTGCAGGGGACTGGAGTGATGGCTAGATGAGACTACAGATCCAAAAGCTTTACTAAGATATAGAGTTTATAGACCAGGGGTGTTACCCCTAAAACATTTTTAGCATCTAATTGCAAAAGAGTTTGCCAGGGTGTGGGATTCAACTTCTGTTTTATGAAACAGTTCAAACGTGGGAAAGTACAGAAAAAAAATAGGGCACCCATGTTACCATCTGTTAAATCTAGATGATAGTCATATGGGTATCCTATTATTTTCTGTACTTTTAAAATATATTTTTAATTGGTTTACTTGAGAGAAAGAGGAAGGGAGAAAGAGAGAAAAATCTATTTGGTTTTCCACTTATTTATGCATTCACTATTTGATTCTTGTATGTACCCTGATCGGAGATTGAACCCGCAATCTTGCCATATTGGGATGACGCTCTAACCAGTTGAACTACCGAGCCAGAGCCTTCTGTACTTTTTAATATTTGAAATGTTCCATAAAACAACAATTTTTAAGATAATTTTTTAAATATCCTAAGTCAAGTATCAACATCTCTTGGATACATTTTTTTTAATCTCCCAAACCTTCATACACTCCTCCAAAATTTAGTTAGATGCTATTGATTTGTATCTCTGTGACAGTCTGAGGTGGTTTCTGCTAAATTACTTATCATACTTCCTTATAACTTCTCATTACCCAAGAGTTTGAGGTCTTTGAGGGAAAGAATCAGGCCCTTCATCTATCTGTCTCCTTATCAAGCCTCACACCTGTCATATTGTAAGGCTTAATAAATGTTTCATAAAATCTAACTAAATAAATTAATATGAATGAAAAACTCTGAGCCATGTATCAGAGAAGAACTGTGCTTTAAAAATGATTTACCATGTTTAGAAATCAATTTTAGGTCCTGGCTGGTTGGCTCAGTATTAGAGCATCAACCCAGTGTCTGGAAATCCAGGGTTCGATTCCCGGTCAGGGTACACGGGAGAGGCGACCATCGGCTTTTCACCCCTCCCTCTCCCCTTCCTTTTTTCTCTCTCTTTCTCTCTCTCTCTCTCCCACTCCTGCAGCCATGGCTTGATTGATTCAAACACATCCCCCTGGGTGCTGAGGATGACTCCAACGAGCCTTTACCTCAGGCACTAAAAATAGCTAGGTTGTGAGCATCAGCTCCAGACAGAGGGTTGCCAGGGGAGGGGTGAACCCAGTCAGGGCACATTCAGGAATCTGTCTATCTCTCCTCCTCTCACTTAAAAAATAAAAAGTAATTTTAAAAAATAAAAAAAAATGATTTACATGGGATAGGGGTGGGGAGTAAAGAGGGACAAATATACAGTGATGGAAAATGATTTGACTTTGGGTGATGCGAACACAACATGATCAACAGTTCAAATGCTATAGAAATGTTTACCTGAAACCTATGTACTCTTACTAATCAATGTCACCCAGTTAAATTTAATTTTTTGAAGAAAATTTTTAAATGATTTACATGTTGCTGAAGACCGAATGTTTGTGTCCCTCCAAATGCATATGTTAAAATCTAGTCCCCAGTATAATGCTATTTGGGAAGTGATCAGGTCATGAGAAAATAGCCAATGAATAGTATTAATGCCCCTTTATAAAAGACACCCCAGTGCCTGACCAGGCACAGTAGATAGAACGTCGACCTGGGATGCTGAGAACCCAGGTTTGAAACCCTGAAGTCGCTGGCTTGAGCGTAGGATCATAGACATGACCACATGGTCGCTGGCTTGAGCCCAAGGTTTCTGGCTCCAGCAAGGGGTCACTGGCTCAGCTGGAGCCCATGGGTCAAGGCACATATGAGAAAGCAATCAATGAACAACTAAGGTGCTGCAACTATGAGTTAATGCTTCTCATCTCTCTCTTATCTGTCTGTCTCTTTCTCTCTTTAAAAGAGAGAGAGAGAGAGATATCTCAGAGAGCTCCTTTGCCATGTGAGGACACAGCAACATGACAGCTGTCTATAAATCAGGAAGAGGGTTCTCAGCAGACACCAAGTCTGCTGGAATCTTGATCTTGGACTTCCCAGCTTCCAGAACTGTGACATATGTTGTTTATAAGCCATCCAGTCTATGGTGTTTTATTATAGCAGTTTGAATGGATTAAGACACCAAACTAAAAATGCAGAAGAAAAGGCAAATTCGATTAAAACATCACATTTTCTCTAGATATTCAAGGTTGTAAATACAAATTTGAAACATGTGACAACTTTTAACATTGATAATCCAAAAACGTCAGTTTCGTGGCCTGTCTCCACATTGTTTTTTTGTGTGTGGGAACAAACCTCTTTTGATAAGATACCTGTCTTTTTTCTTATTATAGTCATAATATTCAACCAGTATGACTGAATAAGATATTCGAGTCCACCTACCACCATTCTACAGAGCTTTTTGAGCACCTATACTATCCCTTCTAATACATATTTAACTGAACACTTATTTTCAGTTTCATTATAAACAAAGGCAATTGTAATTAAGGTTAAAATTAATATGCTAAAAATTCCACAATTAGTTTGCCCACTTCCTGGAATTTCCCTACGATATAGTTAACTAGTCTATTCCAATGGTGTTATCCAGGACAAAAGCTGGTATATCAGGTTACAGGTGCAATTGCTTTATTTGATGTCCTAGCTTACCTTTCTGGTCCCACCGCCGCCTCTCCCTTGCCACACCCTGCAAGGCAGCCGCGCTGAATATGTCATCCTCCTTCTGATCTCCTTGCCTTTACGTGGATTATCTCTTTGGCTTAGATCAGAATATCTCTACTCATCCCCCAATTCTCAATTGTCACCTCTTCTGGGGAACTTCCTTGCTCTGTCAGTTATATTCACCTCTTTGCTAGAATTATATGCTCCCATGTCTGTCTCCATGAGTACCCTGAAAGCAACTGCTGGTCTGAAACTACAATCTCTGCATCTTTGTAGTTCTAATGCCAAGTATGTCACCTGACACTGAATCAGTGTTCAGTGAACAAATAGCTGAGACTGAATGCATGAACAAAATGAATGTAACTGACACAACAAAGCTGTCTGTAAAATCATTTGCTCTTAAAGCACTAGGGAATTTACAGCGAAATGGTTAAGTAAAATGCATAGATACATAAAGAAAAAAGAACTTAACCAAGGATCCCATTAAGTTAAACAGGGAGACGGCGGGCTGTGTGTACTGAACAGAGCTGGGCCTCCACGCTGGGGCTCTTGGCCCTGCTCAGTCCCCGGCTCTGTGTGCCCGCAGAGTTTGGAAAAAGCTCAGTGCAAAGGTAGTCATTTTTGCTGTGATGAAGGATTTTCTTGGCAGAGAGCCTGCTTGCTCATCATGCCTTGTCTGATTCCTGCTGCTCTCTTCTCAAACTGCTCCGTTTCCACAAGTTTTCCAGAAGCTGTAAGCCAGTGTGTATGTTAGGGTGAGTGGAGAGGAAAACAGTAACACCCAGGAAGCCCGAAAAAAAAAGGGCAGGTTCCATAATGAGGAGGCATCAGCCAGATTAACTACAGCTAGAATTCTACTGGAGCCCACAGACTTCAACCCCCAGCTTTCCAATGGTAGTCCAACTAGGAGAACGGCCTGATCTTCCATTTACAAGCATGAATCCTTTCAAATTATCCTACAGTCTGTGTAGTGGCAATTCTTAGTTTATAAAGACATTATTATATCGAAAAACATATTTATTCAACTATTGTACTCGACATGCGCATGGGAAGTGCATTGGGAGATTTAAAAAAATGTGTCAGAAGATGTTGATACTAACTGGGAAACTTGTAACAGTAGAAAAACGACTGGGAAATAACCTCTTCTGAAATGACTTTGAGGGTCGGCAGGAAGCAGGGCATGACAGGAGTGAGAGTGTGTAGAACTGGCCCTAGGGCATGCTGGGTGACTATTAGCAAGCGCTACGGTTCTGAGTCTGATCTATAAGACTCAGTTGTCATATTCAGGCAATGGTTCTCAAAGTGTGGTCCAGGGACCAGTAGAATGTGCATACTTTGAAATTCGTAAAGTGCAAATGATCGAGCCCCACTCAAACCAATAGAATCAGAAATTCTGGGGCCTAGCAATCTGTGTTTGCACCTGACCTGCATGTGTGGAGTATGTACAGTGGTGGGATTTAAATAATTTTAACAACCGGTTCTCTGCCCTAATGACCATTTTAAGTATAAAAAAACAATGTACAGAAAAGTAGTTTATTATTTCATGCATTTAATACTTAAATAAAAACAATAAAAGAGGAACACAAAACTCGATTATGTTATTAGAGTTATAAATATTAATAAAAAATATTAAGTAACTGACAAAAAACAATAAAACTGTTAAGATATTTTCATATTGCTTCTTGATTGGCATCCTTACTTGCAATTTTCTTCGCTCTTATCCAAGCATCATCGGCTGTGTGGTTTCCCCACCTGCCTAGGAGCCCACCTTAGACAGAACCCTGGTTGCAAGCGCCATGTTAACAACCGGTTCGCAGAACTCAACAAAAACTTAGGTATCAGTTCTGCCGAACCAGTGCGAAGGGGCTGAATCCCCCCACTGAGTGTGCATCCTGAGGTGTGAGAGTCCCGAGGGCGCCTGCAGGGGCTGCAGAAGAAAGACCTGCAGCCAGATCGTGGTCATCCTGGTGCACGCGCAATTTGGAACCGGGCTGCCCCAGCTGAACTGCTGTATTCACAGCCACTGCTAGATCCCACTTTCCACCCGAGAACACAATCCTTGGCAATCTAAAGGCTGTTAGCCCCATCCCCTCCCCCACTGTGCTCAGCTTCCCCTCACTCATTCATTCACGCATCTTCCAATTCACCCTCATGCCACTGGCCTCTAAGCAATTTCCAGATAAAATGTGCAACCGACCGAATGAATGCAACCTGAAGCATTGCGCGCGCACTTTGTCCCCTGCTCTCCTACAGGACCTCGCATTACCACAAAGCAGGCTGCACACAGGGAGCTCAGCCTCCACCGGGCGAACGGAGAAGGGGCTGCAGACCTTAGAAAGCACCCCTGTCCCGCAATCCCTGCCGGCCTGCCTGGAGGATGTGTTATCCTGTTTCCCTCAAGGTAACAGGAGATAAAATTATGCAAAGCATAATTTATACAAAGCAGAAAGTACAAAGTTTATATGTTAAAATAGCTTGTGGAAATACTGCTGTGTGCTACATTTATATAGCACTTAAAACTATTGTATTGTTTTATTTTACTATTTTATCCTGAGGTTGATGCTATAACATAAGTTTTTTTAAATAAAAAAATTACCATTATTTTAAATGTTTAAAACAGTTCTGATGAGGTTGCTGATTCCTCCTGCAGGCTCAGCTGGCAGGAGCGACATTAGGTCAGGTGGCTGTTGCTGAGGCCCTGTGGGACCAATCCCCATATGAAATTTGGTGAACTTACGACATAATATATTTGTTTCTGTTTAGGTCCATTTCCAAAAACACCATTTAAACATGAACAATCTAGCTCCCCCATTCATTAAAGTAAACTGATGTAAGCCGCGGGCAGTTGTCTCAGTGGATAGAGTGTCGGCCTGACGTGTGGTCTTACAAGTTCAATCCTCAGTCAGGGCACACAGAAGTGACCCTCTGCTTCTCTTCCCCTTCCTTTCTCCCTTCGCTCTCTCTTCCCCTCTCACAGCCAGTGCCTCAGTTGGTTCAAGTGTCAGCCCCAGGTGCTAAGGATAGCTTGGTTGGTCCGAGCATCAGCCCTGGACAGAGGTTGCCAGGTAAATCCCGGTCAGGGCCCATGCAGGACTCTGTCTCACTATCTCCCCTCCTCTTACCTAAAAAAGAAAAGAAAAGAGAAGAGAAGTAAAGAAAAGAAGAGAAGATAAGAGAAAAGAAAAGAAAGGAAAAGAAAGGAAGAAGGAAGGAAGAAAGGAAGGAAGGGAGGGAGGGAGGGAGGGAGGGAGGGAGGAAGGAAGGAAGGAAGGAAGGAAGGAAGGAAGGAAGGAAGGAAGGAAGGAAGGAAGGAAGGAAGGAAGGAAGGAAGGAAGGTCCTGACGGGGGGGGGGGGGGGCACAGTGGATAGAGAATCAGACTGGGACACGAAGGACCCAGGTTTGAAATCTCAAGGTCACCAGCTTGAGCACAGGCTCATCTGGTTTGAGCAAGGCTCACCAGCTTGAGCCCAAGGTTGCTGGCTTGAGCAAGGGGTCACTCGGTCTGCTGTAGCCCCCCAGTCAAGGCACATATGAGAAAGCAATCAATGAACAACTAAGGTGCCAGAACGAAAAACTGATGCTTCTCATCTCTCTCCCTTCCTGCCTGTCTGTCCCTATCTGTCCCTCTCTCTGCCTCTCTCTGTCTCTGTCAAGAAAGAAAGAAAGAAAGAAAGAAAGAAAGAAAGAAAGAAAGAAAGAAAGAAAGAAAGAAAGAAAGAAAGAAAGAAAGAAAGAAAGAAAGAAAGAAAGAAAGAAAGAGAAAAGAAAGAAAAGAAAGAAAGATTAAACTGATTCAATAGCTCCAGTATAAAATACAAGAACCTAATCTTCTAAGACCACATGGTCCACCCCCACCTTCACTGACTTATTCTTTCCACAGCCGTTGAGTTCTACTCTCCACCCTGCACTTGGGGGTCCCAAGGATGAAAAATACAATCATGGTCTTGCCCTCATGGAGCTTACATTCTAGTTTAACTCTCCTTTCAACCTTATCTCTCACAAATACCTGTAAAATTCTCCCCTTGAGCCAGACCCCATGTGGACCATGACTTACACTTCCCTGCCCTCCAGGGGGTGTTGAGACCAGTCCCTCCACTTGAAGGCTTCCTATCCTCTTCTAGGTGTGATGAGCTCCTAGGCCACCTTCAAAATCTCACTCAAAAACATCACACAAAATGTTATAATGCCTGCCATGTGCTTCAAAATACTTCCATAGTAAAACAAACAAACAAACAAACAAATAAAAACCTTCTGTGGGCGAGGAGGTAAATAAGTGGGGAAACGGTGAAATAAGACTGGCCAGCCCTAGCCGGTTGGCTCAGCGGTAGAGCGTCGGCCTAGCATGCGGAGGACCCAGGTTCGATTCCCGGCCAGGGCACATAGGAGAAGCGCCCATTTGCTTCTCCACCCCTCCGCCGCGCTTTCCTCTCTGTCTCTCTCTTCCCCTCCCGCAGCCAAGGCTCCATTGGAGCAAGGATAGCCCGGGCGCTGGGGATGGTTCTGTGGCCTCTGCCTCAGGCGCTCGAGTGGCTCTGGTCGCAACATGGCGACGCCCAGGATGGGCAGAGCATTGCCCCCTGGTGGGCAGAGCTTCGCCCCATGGTGGGCGTGCTGGGTGGATCCCGGTTGGACGCATGCGAGAGTCCGTCTGACTGTCTCTCCCCGTTTCCAGCTACAGAAAAATGCAAAAAAAAAAAAAAAAAAGACTGGCCATACGCTACTAACAGTTGCATCCAATGGATGCGTGCATGGGCAGTAGGGGGTGGGGGGGAAATTATTCCTCCATTTCTTCTACTTTTGCATGTTTGAACTTTTCCATAATGAAAAGTTAAAAGTATATGTATAGAAGTAAATACAATATTTTTAAAATAAATTATATGCAATCATTATCATCATCATCATCATCATCATCATCATCATCATTTTGGACCAGCACAGAAAATGGAGCAAATGACTCTTACTGGAAATGCTGAGAAAGATATATGTATGTATATATAATTTCTATGCTGGTCCAAAATGTTTTTTATAACTGCCCACCGGTTCCACAGTAATGGTGATTTATAAAGTAGGGAAGCAACTTTACTTTATAAAATTTATAAAGCAGAGTTACAGCAAGTTAAAGCATATAATAATAATTACCAAGTACTTTATGTTGGATTTTTGCTAAGTTTGGCAGAATAAATCTTTATAAAACAACTTACTATGGTTAAATCTATCTTTTTATTTATACTTTGGTTGCTCCACTACCGCCCACCATGAAAGCTGAAACATCCACTAGTGGGCGGTAAGGACCAGGTTGACTACCACTGCTTTAGACCATCAACTTGTTTGGTTTTCGTTGTTGTTGTTGACTTTACTTTAGACTGTTAACTTGTTGAATTCAGAGCTTTTTGTTCTGTCTTATTATCTATATATTTTGGGGCCTAGCACATTCCCACTAATTGAGCAAATGCAAAATTGTCATTAAATACATAGTTTAACTTCTAGTAGGAAATTGGGACCATAGCCTCAGAGAATAGAAATATGCTGTTTAATGGCATGTAATAAGAATGACACTATAAACTTCAGTGTGGTTTCAAATTAGAGAGCATTAAACTCGTCCTTGAATCTGACCAAGGAATAAAAAGCAAATCAAAAAGTGGTCAAATGGCACATTTGCTTGCAGAGTACGTGTTGAAGGAGGACTGCAGGCTACCTCATCTTACACACAGCTAAGCTAGGCTAACATGAGTAAAAATGCTTTGGCAAAATATTTGAGCTCCTATCCCTCGAGCTTCTCTACAGCAATGTTTCAGGCCACTCCAAGTAGAGTGGGCGCCTCTGCTGGTCAGGAAGCCCCTATCCCGTCTGCAAATCGCAAATGTAGGCCGGAGGTGAAGAATTGGATACTGGCTAATTTTATTACCCTCCTATTGGTCAGCTTTATTCAAAATGCCATGGCGAAATTAATAGTAAGCAATGTAGCTTTCTATGTTAACTTGCATATGGCTCCCTAGTGTCTGCAGATTTAGATGTAGGAATTTCCCGAGGCTGAGGCCAGGGTGCAAGAATGTGTGGCTGCCTGTGAGCTGAAGTGGCAGACATTCTTTAGATGTCTGTGGACCTGTCCCTTCCCCCCTCTCCTAATCTTCAAGTCACTCAATGTCCTAGTTGCTACACTTACCCTTCTCCAACCCTTCAGCCAAAACAGCTCAAGAGTGTACCAATGCTTCTTACACCTGAATGAGCATACAAATCACTTGAGATGTTGCTGCAATGAAGATCTGGATTCAGCAGGTCTGGGATGGAGCCTGAGATCGTGCCTTTCCCACAGATTCCCAGATGATACAGCTCGCTCCTCGTCTATGCAGACCACACTTTGAGCAACAAAGCTCTGTAGCAGGAGTCAGCAGATTTTCTGCAAAGGGACAGACAGTAAAGTGTTAGGCTTTGTGGGACTAGGTTCTCTGTCCAACCACTTGATTCTACCATTGTAGCATTCTAGACAGCATGTCACTGAATAGGTGTGGCTATGCTCCAACAAAACTTTATTTGTGGACCCTGATATGTGAATTTCATAGGATTTTCACATTTGAAAACTATATTCTTCTTTTGATTTTTCCCCTCTACCCTTTAAAAAATGAAAAACCATTAACCCTCAAGGGCAATACCAAAACAGGCAGTGGGTTAGATTTGACTGTTGCACCTCAGTGTGTCCACTCCTTCTCTCTCTTTTTTTTTTTTTTAAGATTTTATTTATTTATTTTAGAGAAGGAGGGAGAGAGAGGAGGGGGAGGAACAGGAAGCTTCAACTCCCATATGTGCCTTGACTGGGCAAGCCCAGGGTTTCGAACCGGCGACCTCAGCATTCCAGGTCGACGCTTTTATCCACTGCGCCACCACAAGTCAGGCCCATCCCTTCTCTTTATCACACATTTTGGAGGCAGAAACCCAACTCTGGGTCTTACTTTAGCTATTTACTCAAGCTAGTCACCTCACAAATCAGAATCTCATTTTTTCACTTTCAAAAAGCACCCTCCCTCCTTCCACTACCACACTCAAATAATCATCAACACCAGTGAATTTCACTCTAATCCTTGAGAAGATTTATAATGATTAAAAGGGATGGGGGTTGCAGTATATACGAAAAAAAAGTAATGATCAATTGGCCTCCATGAATTCAATGAAACATACCGCATTTTCTTCTATGACTGGCATTGTCAATCAGAAAAAATGAAACGAGTTGTGTATCTGAAATTCAATGGTGTATTTTGACAGGGTGGAAAGGAAGATGATAGTCATGATGAAGAATAATTACATTTGTTGTAAAGGGCTCCAAAAGACTGAATCAAGGTTCTTGAAAGATGGGATGGATTTCTCCAGGAGGGAATGAATTTCTTGTTAACAGTGAAATTCCAAAATAAGCTGGACAATCAATTGGCCAGGATGTGGGAGGTGGATGAATAGTATTGATTTAACTGAATTAAGTTTAAGATCCCAAACGGACTTACTCAGTCTGCTTTTTGGTACTTCTGTAGTCATACCTTTACCAGACAGGGGCCAGGCCAGGAGTGGTCTGCCGGGGCTGACCTGTAGTGTGGGTTCTTGACTTTATGCAGGAAAGATTTCACAGCATGAGTCCAGGTGATTTGGAGAACGCATTTATTAAAGCTGGGGACATTGAAACAAGGAGGTGCCTCAGATAGAAGAAGCAATAGGAGAGGCCTGAAGGCAGGGCTGGTTGGCTCACTAGAAACTTTATAGGGAAAAAAAGAGCCTACACGAGGCTGCATTGCCTGAGAAGTCAGAGAAAAGTGGACCTTGGAGACAGGTTCGGAGGGTTAGCCTGGGACGAGTTGCCACTGCGCATGGCTCCCCTGGTTGCAAGTCTCAAGGGGACCCTTAGAGTTTAGGAGATGCAGGCCTGAGAGGAAAAAAGAGGGGGGGAGGGAAAGGCATAGATACATTCGGTCTTTTGTTTTGAGGGGTTTTTAAGGCTGGCAGTTCAGAGGAAGTCTCAGGAAAGGATCTCAATACTCTATCTTATATTCTCAATATATGATATTCATCATCTTTATGCTTACGCACCAAAACAAGATTTATTCCCTTAACTACATTTGTCCTTGGGTGTGGTTGGCAAATAACACTAGTTGGATTTTTGTTATCTGTCTCCCTGAGTAGGATGATTATTTTTAGATTAATCTTAAAAAGCAATTTTTTTTTTATTGGTTGATTCTTTCATGTGCCCTGACCAGAGACTGAACTGGAAATCTTCATGTATTGGGAGGACACTAACCAATAGAGCTATCTGGGCAGGACCAGGGGTCCCCAAACTACGGCCCGGGGGCCACATGTGGCCCCCTGAGGCCATTTATCCGGCCCCCACTGCACTTCTGGAAGGGCACCTCTTTCACTGGTGGTCAGTGAGAGGAGCATAGTTCCCATTGAAATATTGGTCAGTTTGTTGATTTAAATTTACTTGTTCTTTATTTTAAATATTGGATTTGTTCCTGTTTTGTTTTTTTACTTTAAAATAAGATATGTGCAGTGTGCATAGGAATTTGTTCCTAGTTTTTTTTATAGTCCGGCCCTCCAACGGTCTGAGGGACAGTGAACTGGCCCCCTGTGTAAAAAGTTTGGGGACCCCTGATTTAAACTATTGATATTTACTTTCTGGCTAGGAGGAAAAGTGTAAGCCATTTGTTTACTCCTAGATATCCTTGGTAAGAGAAGATAGGATTTTATGGTTGACTAGATGGCTGTAAACTGCCTGCCCACTTAACTATCTGTCTCAGTTTCCCTATTCCACTAGTCCTGGCTTACTAGCCTGTCTCAATAATCTGTAGACAAATAGCATAAGAAAATACTTACTAATATTTACATAATCATAATGTAAACTTCAGAGAACAAATACTAAATTCCTAAAACTATAAGGTCCAGGAGAGGGAATCCAAGTCCTTTCTTGCATTTTATAGACCCTCAAAGGAAAAAGTTAATACTAGTGGGAATGAGATCCCTGTTCATTTTGTCTGGGGTCTAATCGTTAGGCCACAGCGGGGGAACAGGAGCCATTTTTTGCTGGCTCATTCTCTATCCACTTTCTGGTAGGATATGTAGGGTTGCTACCCTGAAATGTTCCCACGCAGGCCCAGCTTGATTCCTGGTGATACTAGATGTTCCTGCACCGTTAGAAAAACTCAAATCATCCCTCTAAAAATCTCTAGTAGCCATGAATAATACTGTGGACATTGTTATTTTCCAAGTAGCAATGATAGTTTTCCAATTACAAAGGGTCATTTGTCAAACGTCTGGGGTTTGATGATTAGAAAGTTGGAGGCTTCCCTGATAAACTTCAGTGATAAAACTTGAGCTATTCGTACGGACATTTAGTTGTTGAACATTTCCCTCTGAAATACAAAAGATAAATATCAGGAGGACTGAGGTAATGAAGTGATGAGATTAGAGGGTTTCCTGAGATTTTTCAACACCTAACTATTTAAAGCTGACTTTCTGTTTACTGTAAAATATTTTAAACTTTGCACAGGAAATTACAGAACTATAATTATCACAGATAAAATTTAACTATGCCCACTTCGATAACAAAAGTAAGATTAGAAATTGGGTGATAGGAACAGGAGTTCCTCGATGATTTTTATTCCAGAAACTGGATTTGGGAGGGGACTTTGAAGAATAGAAGTGAGATGCTTTTGAATTTGTAAGTAACACTTCTGGTTTCTGTTATAGCAATAAGTAGTGGTGATTAATAATTCTTGACAAAGGAGAGAGGTAAAAAATTTTGGAAACTGTTCACTCTCTCATTTCACCTCAGGGCACCTGATTCTCTCCATTTCTATCTGCTGACAAAGCACACTCTCACTCAAAATGACCACTGAGTTTTCTTGTTCAAGTCAAAATAACTATCTTTAAGCACTTCATTTGGGTGCTTAGGCTACAAAGAAGATAAATATTCCCCCTCTTTGAGAACAGAATGGTATGAAAACACAAAGAAAAAAAGTGCAAGAGATTGAATAATTCAAAGTTTAAGTAATTCAAAAAGGAGAAAAAATTGAAGGATTTTTGTCATATGTACTGTTCGTTAAAAATCTTGGTAGTGATTGGACGTGATGGTAGAAACAGTCCAGGACTAATAATCAAAGACCTGCATGCATGACCAGTGGTGGTGCAGTAGATAGAATGTCGACCTGGGATGCTGAGGTCCCAGGTTTGAAACCCCAAGATAACAGACTTGAGCACATGCTCCTCTAGCTTGAACGCAGGCTCACCAGCTTGAGCGTAAAATCCTTGACATGATCCCATGGTTGCTGGCTTGAGCTCGAGGTCGCTGGCTTGAGCAAGGGGTCACTGGCTTGAATAAGGGGTCACTGGCTCTGCTAGAGTCCCCCAGTGAAGGCACATATGAGAAAGCAAGCAATGAACTACTAAGGTGCCACAACTACTAGTTGATGCTTCTCATCTCTCTCCTTTTCTGTCTCTCTCTCTCTCTCTCAAAAAACAAGACAAAAAATACAACAACAAAAAAAACACCCTGCATTGTCTCTTGGAACTACTGCTTTCTGTTGTGCAAACCTAGACAATCAACCACCTCAATGCTTGGGCCTTATTCCCCTGGTATTTTAAATGGGGGAACAACAGTACCTACCTCACAGAATTTTTTAGGCCTAACCAGGTCACGTTTTTTCCTAAGCCCCTCAAAGTTACCTCAGAGAGTCTAGTGAGCTTCTCCTGGGTTTCTGTGATAACACCATCAATCCTGGATCAATGGAATACATGTTTCTGTTCATTTCATTAATTAATTCCAGGAGTCAACACTGGGAAGAACTGGGCTCCAGATTACATCTGTTAACAAAACTAAGCCATAAAGGTTTGGTATCCATTTTGAAAAGAACTTAAAAAGAGAGTCAGTGTACAAGTATGGATGTTGGAAAACTTGCCTTTTAGTTGTCTAATCAGAGAGAAACAAGACAAGAGCAGCCCTAGACTCGAGCCACTTTAACCAAGTCAACACCTGCTGCATGGCCCAAATCAGAACCAGGCACAGTGGTGGGATTCAAATAATTGAACACCTGACCATTTTAAGTATAAAAAAACCCAACATACCAAAGGTAGTTTATTATTTCATGCATTTAATACTTAAATAAGAACAATAAAAGAGGTACACAAAACTCAATTTTGTTATAACAAAGAGTTTTAAAATATTAATGAGGCCCTGGCCGGTTGGCTCAGCGGTAGAGCGTCGGCCTGGCGTGCGGGGGACACGGGTTCGATTCCCGGCCAGGGCACATAGGAGAAGCGCCCATTTGCTTCTCCACCCCCCCTCCTTCCTCTCTGTCTCTCTCTTCCCCTCCTGCAGCCAAGGCTCCATTGGAGCAAAGATGGCCTGGGCGCTGGGCATGGCTCCTTGGCCTCTGCCCCAGGTGCTAGAGTGGCTCTGGTCGCAACAGAGCAATGCCCCTGAGGGGCAGAGCATCGCCCCCTGGTGGGCAGAGCGTCGCCCCTGGTGGGCGTGCTGGGTGGATCCCGGTTGGGCGCATGCGGGAGTCTGTCTGACTGTCTCTCCCCGTTTCCAGCTTCAGAAAAATACCAAAAAAAAAACAAAAAAAAATTAATGAAAAAAATATTAAATAATACCTGACAAAAACCAGTAAAACTGTTATTTAAGATATTTCCATATTGCTTTTTGATTGGTGTCCTCACTTGCAATTTTTTTCACCTATGGAAGGAATGAACATTACTACCAGTGCTTAGAATACACTGTTATATAGATGAATGTTAAAAAAGAGTAAGGACTATAAATATGTGATTTCCACATTGGGCAGCTGCCCAGGAGCCCACCTTACAGAAAATCACAATTACAAGTGCCATTTTAACAGCTGGTTCGGGGAACTCAACAAAAAATTAGGTAACCCATCGCCCAGGAGTTACGGCTTTCACCCCTGCAGCTACAGCAGCCCTGAGCAGAGCCAGACAGCCACGGTGCTGGCCCCAGACACCCTCCGCCCTCAGGTGCCCAGACACCACCTATTTCAAGAGTGGATAGTCATTCATTAGAATAGTCACTAGAGTGTTCATTAGGCCTTTTTTTTTTTTTTAAGTTCTCTTAATTGGAAAAAGTCAGCATACAGGCTCCTGTTGATTAGAGAATCTGGTCTCAGGTAAACTTTTTCTTACATGAAAATGTAGCACGAGATGATGTCAGAGTAATAGTGGGGTAGGAAGTGATACCGATAAATCTCCCCCAAAACTCAACAAGATCTTCAACCAGAAACAGAAAACCTATCCTTGGAGCCTCCAGATGTTTCGCAATACACCCGAAGGTATGGTCAAGCGAAAAATTGGCTAAATATATAACCAAACCCCGAAGGAAATAGGGAGTAAGAAATGCTCCGCCTTCCTCACTAACCTAAACAGGGCGGCTTTCTCTGGGATCCGTGAATATAGAAACTGAGGCAGGCAAAGGGGGTTAATAGATCCAGGCCGCGGCACACACGGCCGAACCAGGCTGTGGCACGGAGATCCAAGCTGAGGAAAAACTGATCCTGTGGCAACCCGGGCAATACAAGCTAACACTCGCGCCAAACCCAAACAAAGAAAGACAAGCGGGGCAGCCATTTTACCCAATCTCCTGGTTGGTGCGCAGTTAGTGGGCCAGAGATTTCTTCCTAAGCCCCGGAAGTGGGTGCCCGTGTTACCCCACAGAGAGGCAGAGTCAGAGGCCTTTGTGTGGGCTGAAAGCGGAATTTCTGGGCAGCCCCAGCGCCCTGGGAAAGCCGCGCACGGGAGGGAGCGAGAACTAATTCCAACGGTGGAACTTTTCCGTGCTGGTAGGGGATTCACTCAGAGGGAAACGCGGCCTGCCTCATATCCTGGTCTGCGCACGCAGATAGTGAGCGAGAGATTCCTCCGAATGCCTCGGCAGTGCGCACCCGTGTTATCGCACAGAGGGGCAGAGTCAGGGGCCTTTGTGTGGGCCAAAGCGGAATCTCGGGCCGCCCCAGCGCCTTGCAAAAGCCGCGCACGGGGACGGAGCGAGAGCCAATTCCAACGCTGCAACTTTTCCATGCGATTGGGGGTTTCACTCAGAGCGTGAGACTGCTGGCCGGATATCCTGGTCTGCACGCGCAGATAGTGAGCGAGAGTTTCCTCCAAGCGCCCTGGAAGTGGGCGCCCGCCTGTGTTACCGGACAGAGTGGCAGAACCAGAGGTCTTTGAGTGGGCAGAAACCCCGCCTGATTATGCTAGCAGCTCTGACTGACTGAGCCTTACCCAGAGCCCTGTGCTGAGTGGAAATAGAGTGGGGAGTTGCCAGCTCTTTGAGCCTCTTAGTATCCAGGCAGAGGCAGCAGCAACCCCATAGCTGGATTATCAGGCTACTAATTGAGGAAGGAAAGACTAGGAGAAAGGCTCCAGGAACACGGACTCTCTCACTGTCGGAGCCTATAAATGCTAATGAGCCTCGACTGCCAACGAGACTAAAGCACAATACATGACATCACCATAGAGACTTATCAACTGCAAACCTCTACCTGAGCGTGCCAAAGGGGCAGAACCCGGGGTACAGAGTCACCGACCAGGAAGAGAGAGAGAAAAGAAAAAGCAAGAAGATAACATCTCAAAATCAAGAATAATCTGCAGACTTTATAACCTATCCCATTTTATTATATTTGTTCGTTTGTCTCTCTTATCTTCATTCTTGATATTTTTTTTCCTCCTCCAATTTGGCTGATTAACTCTCTGCCAGTCTTACTCTCTCCTCTCCTTGAACTACACTACCCATAAGTGTTACATCTCCCATTATCTTTTCTCTCCTCTTCCTTTCTCTCTATGAGGGTTGCACTCCAAAACCCTTAACTCTCTCTCTCTCTCTCTCTCTCTCTCTCTCCTCTTTTTTCTTTTTTCTTCTTTTAGTGGTTCCCTCTTTTTTTCTCTCTCCTTCTTTTCTCCCTCTATATTAGTTTCTTCCTTTCTCCTTTACATCTCCTCTCATTCAAACCTCAATAACAAACAAATTATCTTATCTGGGACTCAAACTTATGTTTGTGGCATTTTGGGGGGTTTTTACTTCACCTTTTTAACTCACTAGCAGTGCTCCCATCCCTGGCTCTCCATTTTATCTAGTTCTTGTTCCACTAAATACAATAGTAATTTTTTAATTTGTCCCCCCATTTTTCTGTTTTCCTCTTATTCCTCTCATCATAACTCTTAGTCAACCAACACCTAGAAGCAAATAATTTTATTCTTGACCCAAATTTTTTTCTTATTTGCTTTTTGTGGGTCCATACCCCCTTCTTTTTTCTTTCTTTTTCTTTTTTCTTTTTTTTTTTGCCTCTTTATTACTTTTCCCCAATTCAGGCCCTCCATCACAGGCATTGTTTGTTATAATTCACAGTTCACCACAAGATTTTCTCAAGAAAGAGGGGAGAGGAGAGGAGAGGAAAAAAGGAGGGGGGGAATAATTTCCTTTTTTAAAAATTTTTATTGTATTTTATTTTTCTTTATTTCATTATTAATTTTTTTAAAAAAAAACAACTCTTTTCGATTTTTTATTTTTTAACTTTTTATTCTTTATTAAATCTCATTAATACTATCAACAAAACCACCCTCAGATGCCATTAAGGAAGAGAAAATCGAATATCATGGATACAAAAGAAAGAGAGGTAACACAGCTAGATGAGGAAAAATCTATGGAGAAAAAATTTAATATATTGGAAACCTTGGAGCTAAATGACAGAGAATTCAAGATAGAAATCCTAAAAATCCTACGAGATATACAAGAAAACACAGAAAGGCAATTTAGGGAGCTCAGAAAACAACTCAATGAACACAAAGAATATATGTCCAAGGAAATTGAAACTATAAAAACAAATCAAACAGAGATGAAAAACTCAATTCACGAGCTGAAAAACGAAGTAACAAGCTTAGCTAATAGAACAGGTCAGATAGAAGAGAGGATTAGTGAAATAGAAGACAAGCAACTTGAGGCACAACAGAGAGAAGAAGAAAGAGACTCAAAAATTAAAAAAAAATGAGATAGCCCTACAAGAATTATCTGACTCCATCAAAAAGAATAACATAA
Source organism: Saccopteryx leptura (assembly GCF_036850995.1). Classification (NCBI taxonomy): domain Eukaryota; kingdom Metazoa; phylum Chordata; class Mammalia; order Chiroptera; family Emballonuridae; genus Saccopteryx; species Saccopteryx leptura. The sequence continues at coordinate 351,309,609 of NC_089503.1, forward strand.
GAATAATAGGTATATCAGAGGGAGAAGAGAGAGAAAATGGAATGGAGAACATACTCAAACAAATAATAGATGAGAACTTCCCAAGCCTGTGGAAAGAACTAAAGCCTCAAGTTCAAGAAGCAAACAGAACTCCGAGTTTTCTTAACCCCAACAAACCTACTCCAAGGCATATCATAATGAAATTGACACAAACCAACAGCAAAGAAAAAATTCTCAAGGCAGCCAGGGAAAAGAAGAATATAACATATAAAGGAAGGCCCATTAGATTATCATCAGATTTCTCAGCAGAAACTCTACAAGCTAGAAGAGAGTGGACCCCAATATTTAAAGTCCTGAAAGAGAGGAACTTTCAGCCACGAATACTATACCCATCAAAGCTATCCTTCAAATATGAAGGAGAAATAAAAACATTCACAGATACGGAAAAGATGAGGGAATTTATCATCAGAAAACCCCCACTCCAGGAATTACTAAAGGGGGTTCTCCAATCAGATACAAAGAACAAAAAAAAAAAACAGAGCCACAAGTAAAAGCTCCAAGAAGAACACAATAAAACCAAATTTAAACTGTGACAACAAAAAGAAAGAGGGGGAGAAGATGGAGATTAACAGTAGCAAAGGACGATGGAGTGCAAAAGTACTCACAAAATAGTTCGCTACAATGAACAAGGTAGGGACCCTTTTCATTACTCAAAGGTAACCACCATTGAAAAAACCACCACAGAAGCACATGAGATAAAAAAGATAGCAACAGAGGAAAGATGTATGGAATACAACCAAATAAAAATAACAGATAGAAAAACGAAAGAGAAGGATCAAACAAGACACAAAACTAACAGAAAGCAAGATATAAAATGGCAATAGGAAACTCACAAGTGTCAATAATTACACTAAATGTAAATGGATTAAACTCACCAATAAAAAGGCACAGAGTAGGTAGAGCGTCGGCCTAGCGTGCGGAGGACCCGGGTTCGATTCCGGGCCAGGGCACACAGGAGAAGCGCCCATTTGCTTCTCCACCCCTCCGCCGCGCTTTCCTCTCTGTCTCTCTCTTCCCCTCCCGCAGCCAAGGCTCCATTGGAGCAAAGATGGCCCGGGCGCTGGGGATGGCTCTGTGGCCTCTGCCTCAGACGCTAGAGTGGCTCTGGTCGCAACATGGCAATGCCCAGGATGGGCAGAGCATCGCCCCCTGGTGGGCAGAGCGTCGCCCCTGGTGGGCGTGCTGGGTGGATCCCGGTCGGGCGCATGCGGGAGTCTGTCTGACTGTCTCTCCCTGTTTCCAAGCTTCAGAAAAAAGAAAAAAGGAAAAAAAAAAAAAAAAAAAAAAAGGCACAGAGTAGCAGAATGGATTAAAAAAGAAAATCCAACTGTATGCTGCCTACAGGAAACTCATCTAAGTAACAAGGATAAAAACAAATTCAAAGTGAAAGGCTGGAAAACAATACTCCAAGCAAATAACATCCAAAAAAAAAGCAGGTGTAGCAATACTCATATTGGATAATGCTGACTACAAGACAAGAAAAGTACTCAGAGACAAAAATGGCCATTTCATAATGGCTAAGGGGACACTGAATCAAGAAGACATAATAATTCTTAATATCTATGCACCAAACCAAGGAGCACCAAAATATATAAGACAGCTACTTATTGATCTTAAAACAAAAACTGACAAAAATACAATCATACTTGGAGACCTCAATACACTGCTGACAGCTCTAATCGGTCATCCAAACAGAGAATCAACAAAGACATAGTGGCCTTAAACAAAACACTAGAGCACCTGGATATGATAGACATCTACAGGACATTTCATCCCAAAGTGACTGAGTATACATTTTTCTCCAGTGTACATGGATCATTCTCAAGAATTGACCATATGTTGAGCCACAAAAACAACATCAGCAAATTAAAAAAAATCAAAGTTGTACCAAGCATATTTTCTGATCATAAAGCCTTGAAACTAGAATTCAACTGCAAAAAAGAGGAAAAAAATCCCACAAAAATGTGGAAACTAAACAACATACTTTTAAAAAATGAATGGATCAAAGAAGAAATAAGTGCAGAGATCAAAAGATATATACAGACTAATGAAAATGACAATACGACATATCAGAATCTATGGGATGCAGCAAAAGCAGTGATAAGAGGGAAGTTCATATCACTTCAGGCATATATGAACAAACAAGAGAGAGCCCAAGTGAACCACTTAACTTCCCACCTTAAGGAACTAGAAAAAGAAGAACAAAGACAACCCAAAACCAGCCGAAGAAAGGAGATAATAAAAATCAGAGCAGAAATAAATGAATTAGAGAACAGAAAAACTATAGAAAAAACTAATAGAACAAGGAGCTGGTTCTTTGAAAAGATCAACAAAATTGACAAACCCTTGGCAAGACTTACCAAGGAAAAAAGAGAAAGAACTCATATAAACAAAATCCAAAATGAAAGAGGAGAAATCACCACGGACACCGTAGATATACAAAGAATTATTGTAGAATACTATGAAAAACTTTATGCCACTAAATTCAACAACCTAGAAGAAATGGATAAATTCCTAGAACAATACAACCTTCCTAGACTGAGTCAAGAAGAAGCAGAAATCCTAAACAGACCTATTAGTAGAGAAGAAATAGAAAAAAACCATTAAAAACCTCCCCAAAAATAAAAGTCCAGGCCCTGACGGCTATACCAGCGAATTTTATCAAACATTCAAAGAAGACTTGGTTCCTATTCTACTCAAAGTCTTCCAAAAAATTGAAGAAGAAGCAATACTTCCAAACACATTTTATGAGGCCAACATAACCCTCATACCAAAACCAGGCAAGGATGGCACAAAAAAAGAAAACTACAGACCAATATCTCTAATGATTACAGATGCTAAAATACTAAACAAAATACTAGCAAATCGAATACAACAACATATTAAAAAAATAATACATCATGATCAAGTGGGATTCATCCCAGAATCTCAAGGATGGTTCAACATACGTAAAACGGTTAACGTAATACACCATATCAACAAAACAAAGAACAAAAACCACATGATCTTATCAATAGACGCAGAAAAGGCTTTTGATAAAATACAACACAATTTTATGTTTAAGACTCTCAACAAAATGGGTATAGAAGGAAAATATCTCAACATGATAAAGGCCATATATGATAAACCATCAGCTAACATCATATTAAATGGCACTAAACTGAAGGCTTTCCCCCTTAAATCAGGAACAAGACAGGGTTGTCCACTCTCTCCACTCTTATTTAATGTGGTACTAGAAGTTCTAGCCAGAGCAATCAGACAAGACAAAGAAATAAAAGGCATCCATATCGGAAAAGAAGAAGTAAAGGTATCACTTTTTGCAGATGATATGATCCTATACATCGAAAACCCCAAAGAATCCACAAAAAGACTACTAGAAACAATAAGCCAATACAGTAAGGTCGCAGGATACAAAATTAACATACAGAAGTCAATAGCCTTTCTATATGCCAACAATGAAACAATTGAGAACGAACTCAAAAGAATAATCCCCTTCACGATTGCAACAAAAAAAATAAAATACTTAGTAGTAAACATAACAAAGAATGTAAAGGACTTATATAATGAAAACTATAAACCATTGTTAAGGGAAATCGAAAAAGATATAATGAGATGGAAGAATATACCTTGTTCTTGGCTAGGAAGAATAAATATAATCAAGATGGCTATATTACCCAAAGCAATATACAAATTTAATGCAATTCCCATCAAACTTCCAATGACATTTTTTAAAGAAATAGAGCAAAAAATCATTAGATTTATATGGAACTATAAAAAATCCCAAATAGCCAAAGCAATCCTAAAGAAAAAGAATGAAGCTGGGGGCATTACAATACCTGACTTCAAACTATATTATAGGGCCACGACAATCAAAACAGCATGGTATTGGCAGAAAAATAGACAATCAGACCAATGGAACAGAATAGAAGTCCAGAAATAAAACCACATATATATAGTCAAATAATTTTTGATAAAGGGGCCAACAACACACAATGGAGAAAAGAAAGCCTCTTCAATAAATGGTGCTGGGAAAACTGGAAAGCCACATGCAAAAGAATGAAACTGGACTACAGTTTGTCCCCCTGTACTAAAATTAACTCAAAATGGATCAAAGATCTAAACATAAGACCTGAAACAATAAAGTACATAGAAGAAGACATAGGTACTAAACTCATGGACCTGGGTTTTAAAGACCTTTTTATGAATTTGACTCCAATGGCAAGAGAAGTGAAGGCAAAAATTAATGAATGGGACTACATCAGACTAAGAAGTTTTTGCTCAGCAAGAGAAACTGATAACAAAATAAACAGAAAGCCAACTAAATGGGAAATGATATTTTCAAACAACAGCTCAGATAAGGGCCTAATATCCAAAATATACAAAGAACTCATAAAACTCAACAACAAACAAACAAACAATCCAATAAAAAATGGGAAGAGGATATGAACAGACACTTCTCCCAGGAAGAAATACAAATGGCCAACAGATATATGAAAAGATGCTCATCTTCTTTAGCTATTAGAGAAATGCAAATCAAAACTGCAATGAGATACCACCTCACACCTGTTAGATTAGCTATTATTAGCAAGACAGGTAATAGCAAATGTTGGAGAGGCTGTGGAGAAAAAGGAACCCTCATACACTGTTGGTGGGAATGTAAAGTAGTACAACCATTATGGAAGAAAGTATGGTGGTTCCTCAAAAAACTGAAAATAGAACTACCTTATGACCCAGCAATCCCTCTACTGGGTATATATCCCAAAAACTCAGAAACATTGATACGTAAAGACACATGCAGCCCCATGTTTATTGCAGCATTGTTCACAGTGGCCAGGACATGGAAACAACCAAAAAGCCCGTCAATAGATGACTGGATAAAGAAGATGTGGCACATATACACTATGGAATACTACTCAGCCATAAGAAATGATGACATCGGAACATTTACAGCAAAATGGTGGGATCTTGATAACATGATACGAAGCGAAATAAGTAAATCAGAAAAAACCAGGAACTGCATTATTCCATACGTAGGTGGGACGTAAAGGTGAAACTAAGAGACATTGATAAGAGTGTGGTGGTTATGGGGGGGGGCGGGGGAAGGGGGGAATAGGAGAGGGAAAGGGGGAGGGGGAGGGGCACAAAGAAAACAAGATAGAAGGTGACAGAGGACAATCTGACTTTGGGTGATGGGTATGCAACATAATTGAATGACAAGATAACCTGGACTTGTTATCTTTGAATATATGTATCCTGATTTATTGATGTCACCCCACTAAAAAAATAAAATTATTTTAAAAAAATGTAGCACATAGTTAGGTTTCCAATCTATTTTCTTTTGGTTTATATGTTTTGTTTTGTTTTTCTGACAGGGACAGAGAGAGTCAGAGAGAGGGACAGATAGGGACAGACAGACAGGAAGGGAGAGAGATGAGAAGCATCAATTCTTTGTTGCGGCACCTTAGTTGCTCATTGATTGCTTTCTCATATGTGCCTTGCCCCGGGTGCTACAGCAGACTGAGTGACACCTTGCTCCAGCCAGCGACCTTGGGCTCAATCTGGTGAGCACTGCTGAAACCAGATGATCCTGCATGACCTCAGGGTCTCAAACCCGAGTGCTCCGTGTCCCCGTCCAACGCTCTATCCACTGCCTGGTCAGGCTTTTGGTTTATATGTATACTGGGCATTTCAGATTAAAATGTTCCTATCAATCTAAAAAACCCTGATTAAAACGTCTTATTCTCTGCATCTCGTGAAAATCTTAGCCACCAGTCTATGGTTAGTCTCTAACATAAAAGTAACCCCAAATCAAAAGAAAGCTCAGAGCACGTGTGGTTGAAGGCTACGCTTAGTAGCTTTATAAAGAGTAAGCACCCAAACAGTACTGATAACAACAGTAAATGTGAATACATCTTCATGGCCATTTATTGTGGTGAAAATGCCTAAATTCATTTTCCTATTTTTCTGAAGAGTCAAGGGACGCCTGCTATTATTAGTACTAGTTAAAAATATTTAAATGCAGTCTTCCCATTTCTAAAACCCAGACTTGAGATAGCTAAAATAAGCCCCATATAACTAAAAATGAGCACTGCACGTGGCTGTAGACTTAATTTCCCTGTTCGTGCGAAGGGTGCAGCCAGGGTAGCTGCCGTGGTTTCCGATTCCTGCGTGTGATTCTCTGCTCTCAAGAGCAGCTCAAGGACGGCGGGACGCACCCAGGAAGCGTCGCGGCAACCCCGCTGGCTCAGCGGTGCCTTCTCCAGGGGCTGATTGAGCTTCTCCCTCTGCGCTCAGTGGGCAATTTTAGCCGGGTTTCAAGAGCAGACTGAAAAATTAGTCTCTAGAGTAGTGAGGGAAATGATCAAGGCCACTGGCCCGGGGACCGAGTCCCTGGAGTGCCTGGGCCCACAGTTTCTTTTCTCTTTGCCGGATGTGCAGGCTGTCCTCTGTCTGAAGCTTTCTTCATTCATGCTCCGAGGACAAAGGGCAGTGTTGCTGCAGAGGGTACAAATGACTATGGGAATCCTTCCCCAACACAAATTAATATGCACTTGTTTTTCTGTTTTCCCTACAGCCTTTTAATAACTAAGGGGCCCGGCTTCTTGAAGAGTATGAAAGAAATGATTATCCAAGACCACTTTCTAAAGTGTAGGTGGTCTCTTCAGCTCTGCATTATTTGCTCCAGGGGAAATGGAGATTTAGAAAACTTGTATCCAGCTCAAAGAGTCAGGCCTGGCTTTCTCCTTACCCTGTAGGGATGTTAAAAATAGCAGTGGAATTATAAAGAGGAATCTCAACCCTACAGGAGAAAGAGGCCATACATAAACGCAGTGTGGTTTGTACTTACAGAGCAAGACCAGACAGTGGCTCTTTCATTCCGGCAATGTCATCTGCTGCTTCCCTAACACAGAGTTCACAGTTGGTGGGATGAGATAGGATCAGCAAGAAGAAAAAAAAAAGAAAAACAGGACAGAAAAAAAATTTAAATCTCAAAAAACAGTTGCTGGGGTTTTTTTTAAAACTATTTTCAGGAAGTATACCTAACAGTGAAGAAACAATCTGGTGTCTCACCCTCCCCTCCCTCCTTTTAAGGCAGCAGAGGTTCAGTGTCCCCCCCAGATCTCCCCATTCTCATACACTTGGTTTAAGTGAGCTGACCGACCTAACGTTGGCAAACCTGAAAATACAAAGGGGGGAGGGGAGACGATCACCTATTCACATCCCCATCAACTAAAGACAACCACTGATAACATTCTAGTATATCTCTTTCCAGCATTTTCGTAGTAGAGAGGACAAAAAGAAACAACGAGAAAGGAAAAGGAACGGGGAGGAACAGATGGAAAACATTCCTATCACCGATAGCATCATTAAGTGTTGAAAGCTTCCTGCTGTCTATGTAGGAAGGTCACGTACATCCAGTTCTCAGAGGAGCCAACTAAAACAATGGAAGGTGAAAATAAAGAAATTGTGTCTATTTGCATTTAAATGTGATCTGTAGCCTAACCAGGTGGTGGCGCAGTGGATAGAGCCTTGGACTGGGATGCGGAGGACCCAGGTTCGAGACCCCGAGGTCGCCAGCTTGAGCGCAGGCTCATCTGGTTTGAGCAAAGCTCACCAGCTTGGAACCAAGGTCGCTGGCTCGAGCAAGGGGTTACTCGGTCTGCTAAAGGCCCACGGTCATGGCACGTATGAGAAGGCAATCAGTGAACAACTAAGGTGTCGCAATATGCAATGAAAAACTAATGATTGATGCTTCTCATCTCTCTTCGTGCCTGTCTGTCTGTCCCTATCTCTCTCTCTCTCTGACTCTCTTTCTGTCTCTGTAAAAAAATTAAATAAATAAATAAAAATATAAATAAATAAATAAATAAATAGAAGTGATCTGTAATGTCTAAACTGTGTGACTGTTGTCATTCACATTTCTAATATGGAAACCCTTGCTTCCCCTAACAACCTGAAGTTCAAAGCTGACCGCAAAGCTCCATGAAAGTGAAGTGATCGATTCTGAGAGCTCTTGGCAGCATCTGTAGGAGAGCACGCTAATAAAGAATTCAAAGATGCCAACTATTTCTCCATGCTCCAATGTATATAGACTTAACTTGGGGATCTAATTAAATAGGCAGATTTCCAAGCCCTTTACCAGTGGTCGTATCCAATTGATCTGAGGTTGGGCAGGGACCCAAAATACACACTGTTAGCCTGTATCCTGGGCAATGCTAATGTATATCCATCATGGACCACTTTGAGAAACATTGCATAGCATCAACCTAGCAATCACTTAAGTGTAAGGAAGAATTTTTTTTAAGGGAAACAGTTCAACAGAGTTTTGACTACAGGACTTTTCAGAGCCTTGACTAAATAAATTAACGTTCAGTATTATTATTTTAGTGGAGGTAGTATGCTGAATCCCTCACACTTATTTCACCAACAATACTTTTTTCTCCCCCAAGAAAAACCTTTGCATTAATGTTCTGTGGAACATACTTAGCATTGCTAGTTTATTTCAGAATTACTTTCTTCTTGGATACTCTTGTAATAAAATGTAGAAGAATCAAGAACTTCTTCCTCTTTTTCTTAAGTGAGAGGAGGGGAGATACTGAGACAGACTCCCGCATGCACCCCGACCAGGATTCACCCAGCAACCCCATCTGGGGCCGATGCTTGAAGCAGCCGGGTTACCCTCAGCACCCAGGGCCAACACTTGAACCAGTCAAGCCACTGGCTGCCAGAGGGGAAGAGGGAGAGAAAGGGGATAGGGAGGGAAGAGAAGCAAATGGTCATTTTTCTTGTGTGCCCTGACCAGGAATTGAACCTGGGACATCCATACGCCAGGCTGATGCTCTATCCATTGAGCCAAATGGCCAGGACCAGAACTTTTTCTTTAGTTTGTTCCCATAAATATGTCATTCTCTAACCTATCAAATTAATTCAGCATGATGCTGATACATGGAAACCCTAGTGCAGACATTGTAGGAAGAATATATTTTATTTATTTATCTATTCTTTTTTATTTGCTTATGGAAAGAATATATTTTAGACGAATGGGAAAGAGGTTTTACATTTCTTGCTAAACCTTGTGGGATGGTGGAAAAAGGCTTTGGAACCTGTCAGATTTGGGATCAAAACCTGCCTCCAGTTTGTTACTGGCTGCAGAGCTGTAAAAGGTTAGTTAATGTCTCAGAATCATTGATTCCTCACAGGTAAACTGGGAATCACAGCACCTATCACAATGTCAGGCACTTTTGTGAAGATTAAATGAGACAACATTTGTAAAGCACCTAGGATACAGTAAAGCAATGTTAATCTCCTCTTATCAAAGGTTTGTCTGCCTGTAAATTATTTACTGGAAAAGCTGGCTACCCCTGTAAAGACTTTATTTTAGTGATGAAACTTTAATTTCATTTAGGTTCAGATAGCAAAAGAGAAGTCAGACGGGAAGGGATACTTCAACTTTACATATATAAAACATTAGAAGTTTCTTCTATAACTTGATCCCTTTTCTTATTTTTCTTTTTTTATTTTGAATGAATTATGTATTACACCATACAGAGATTTGTTTGGCAAAAGACTATCAAACTCTTGTGCAGTTTTGGCCTCCAGGAGCAGGTTGGATCCAAGCAAATCTGAGTGGTCAGGGACAGCAAGCCCAGCTTGACAGCCTCCTTGTTTGTTCCTGAGCTGGCACCCATCCACGGACAGCTTTATATAAATATATGGATCATCTCAAGGAGTTTCAAAGAAGTCAGAGTTGAGGTAGTTAAAATGACCAAATAAGCCCATAACAGTAATGCGGTCTACATTCCACTGTATGACAAACAGCGACAGGGTCTGGAGCAGGGGTAGTTAACCTTTCTATACCTACCGCCCACTTTTGTATCTGTTAGTAGTAAAATTTTCTAACCATCCACCGGTTACACAGGAATGGTGATTTATAAAGTAGGGAAGTAACTTTACTTTATAAAATTTATAAAGCAGAGTTACAGCAAGTTAAAGCACATAATAATAATTACTTACCAAGTACTTTATGTCAGATTTTTGCTAAGTTTGGCAGAATAAATCTTTATAAAGCAACTTACTATAGTTAAATCTTTTTATTTATACTTTGGTTGCTCCGCTACCGCCCACCGTGAAAGCTGGAACGCCCACTAGTGGGCGGTAGGGACCAGGTTGACTACCACTGGTCTAGAGTGTTCTTTCAGGTCCCACAGACAGTGTGTCCTCCCTTTGCAAGTCTCCTTCCTGGTGACTCCTCAGGCTGCTATATTGATGAATGGGTTGACATAAGAATGTCCAAACCTGTAGAGAATATTTATAAGGGGTTATTTGAGCCAAACTAGTGACATATCAGGAAGCAAGATCTCAACGGCTCCCCTTTCCTTATTGTTATAATGCCTCAGTTTATAAACATAAATAATGGAATTTTCTTCTATTCTTTTTTAATAATGGAATTTTTAAGTCTATATTTTACAGATGAACTAGAAAAAGACTTATTATACTAACAAATTGAAACTAAAATTCAGTCCTATGTGAAAACAAATACTCATTATTGAGGTTTACACGTAGGGTGGTTAACTTCTTGGGGTAATTTCCTAGTATTCTTATTTCTAAGAATAACAGGCTGGTAGGTTTCATGGAGTTTACAGAAAACATTGTTGGGGAAAAGAGTTGCTTCCCACCTCCCCACCAAAGGAAGAGAGAAATAGTCAAGACGTCATTAAAGTCCCTGGCCAGATAGCTTGGTTGGTTAGAGCTTCATCCAGAAGTGCAGAGGTTATTGGTTTGATCCCCGGTCAGGACACATACAGCAATAGGTTAATATCCACCCCCCCCTCACTAAAATAAATTTTTTAAAAAGATGTCTTTAAAATATTATTTTAAATATTTTGGAATAATTTGTATTTTGGAATAATCTTAGATTTATAGAATATTTGCAAAGAGAATACAAAGTGTTCTCATATACTCTCACTCAATAGAAGATTTATTTTAAAAAAATAACTTAAGCACTTTGTTATATGTGAACATTAATCACAACATTCTAGTAACATAATCTTGATGACTTCATTGTTTTGCAGGCCACCCTAGGCTGAGTTCTCTTTATCCTTGTTCTCTCTGTACCAAAGTTATCATTTTCTAACCTAACTTTATCTCTTGGCAAACCTCTTCAGGGAATGATAATGCTGTCAGGACCCTTTATTCTAACCCCTAGGAGTTTTGGCATGTAACACTAGGCAGGCCAATTAAATACCTTGGTGGCAGCTGGTCTTGACCCAGATGACACTATCATTGCTGACTAGCATGAGCCTCAATTAAAGGCGCTAACACTTAACATTTAAATAGGAGACATTCTGGTTTCTTCCCATTCTTCCATAAAGAACCCTTAGAGCCTGACCTGTGGTGGCGCAGTGGATAAAGTGTCGACCTGGAAAGCTGAGGTCTCCTGTTCAAAACTCTGGGCTTACCTAGTAAAGGCACATATGGGAGTTGATGCTTCCTGCTCCTCCCCCTTTGTGTCTCCCTTCTCTCTCTATCTCTGTCTCTTCTCTCAAATGAATAAGTAAAATCTTAAAAAAAAAAAAAACCCTTAAAGCCTAACCAGGTGGTGGCACAGTGGATAGAGCGTCAGAATGAGATGTGGAAGACCCAGGTTCGAGACCCCGAGGTCGCCAGCTTGAGTGTGGGCTCATCTGGTTTGAGCAAAGCTCACCAGCTTGAATCCAAGGTCGCTGGCTCGAGCAAGGAGTGACTCAGTCTGCTGTAGCCTCTCCCCCCGCCCCCCCCGCCCCCGGTCAAGGCACATATGAGAAAGCAATCAATGAATAACTAAGGAACTGCAACAAAGAATTGATGTTTCTCATCTCTCTCCCTTTCTGTCTGTCTGTCCCTATCTGTCCCTCTCTCTGACTCTCTGTCTCTCCAAAAAAACCCAAACAAACAAACAAACAAAAAAACAAATCCTTAGAGATCTTCTGCCATGTTTTCTGGGAACTAACATAAATGATCTCTGCTAACATGACAGGTATCAAATCATATGTGCCTACCTTCCTTAATAGGTTCCAGCTCTATAGTTTCATTTTGAAACTAAAATTAAATTTAGATGGTATGTTTTAAATTTTAGTTTGAATATATTTCCCTTACAGCATTTAGACCCATAAAAACACAGTTTTGTATATCTGGTTGTCTGGTATGAACTTACATCAGCATGGCCTTTTTGTCAATACATATTATTCTCATTATGCGGATTCTAGCAATCGCCATTATTATAGGTCATTGAATTAGGAAGTAAATAAGTTCTTTTCCCCATGTTAACTCTTTATTTCCTTAATGGAGGAGATTGGACTCAGTAATCTGAGTGGTGGAGGGGAAAAGAATTTACTTTGGAGACAAGCAGTCACTGTGACTTGCCACTTTGAGCAAGTTAATTGCTCATAGCCTCAGTTTCCTCACCTGTGAAATGGTTACAATATCTGTCTTGTTTCGTAGTTGTAAGTGACAAGACTCAGAACACACTTACCCTCAAATATGGCACTTTGGCATTTTAAGTAATTTAAACTGAAGGAATTTTAGACTTCCTGCTTCTTCCCTGCCGTAGGGCATAAGACCCTCTTTTTTTTTTTTTTTTTTTTTTGTATTTTTCTGAAGTTGGAAATGGGGAGGCAGTCAGACAGACTCCTGCATACGCCCACCAGGGATCCACACGGCATGCCCACCAGGGAGCGATGCTGTGCCCATCTGGGGCGTTGCTCTGTTGCAACCAGAGCCATTCTAGTGCCTGAGGCAGAGGCCACAGAGCCATTCTCAGCGCCCAGGCCAACTTTGCTCCAATGGAGCCTTGGCTGCAGGAGGGGAAGAGAGAGACAGAGAGAAAGGAGAGAGGGAGAGGTGGAGAAGCAGATGGGCGCTTCTCCTGTGTGCCCTGGCCGGGAATCGAACCTGGGACTCCCGCACGCTAGGCTGACGCTCCACCACTGAGCCAACTGGCCAGGGCCTAAGACTCTTGTGAGAAGTACACCTTCCTATACTTGCAGAAAAAGAACATCTTTATCTCCAAAGACAGAGGGATGCTGAGAAGAATCTGAGTGAACAGACTTTGCCGAATTTCACTCGTTTTACTAACCTTGGTTCACACCCTTTTATCCTATCACTTTTTTTCACAACTTTTCCTCTTCATCAAACTTAGTGTGAAAATATTCAGGTTCAATCATTTCTTTGGATCTTCATTGCCTTATCAAGTTCCTGTGTCACATAAAAATTGTGTTAAATGAATCTGTATACTTTTATTCTGCTAATCTTACTTTGTCAATCTAATTTACAAGACTTCAGCCTGACCAGGTGGTGGCGCAGTGGATAGAGCATTGGACTGGGATGTGGAGGACCCAGGTTCGAGACCCCAAGGTCGCCAGCTTAAGCGCGGGCTCATCTGGTTTGAGCAAAGCTCACCAGCTTGAACCCAAGGTCGCTGGCTCAAGCAAGGGGTTACTTGGTCTGCTGTAGCCCCACAGTCAAGGCACATATGAGAAAGCAATCAATGAACAACTAAGGTGTCGCAAAGAAAAACTGATGATTGATGCTTCTCATCTCTCTCCATTCCTGTCTGTCTATCCCTATCTATCCCTCTCTCTGACTCTCTGTCTCTGTAAAAATAATAATAATAATAATAATTTACAAGACTTCAGCCCAAGAACCTAGGTGGGTAGTAGGAAAAAGAAGTTTTCTCTCTTCTACATTAGAACAGTGACTTGCAGCAAATGGGAGTTCTTAGTGAATTAATTAATAAATTCATTATGGTTTCTTATATATTCATTTTGTCTTTTCCACTGAACTGTAAGCTCATCAAAGGCAGAGTAGTTCTTTGCATGTTCATAGAACCTAGCACAGCACTGAACAGGATAAATTCCAATTGACTATATTAACTGTGCTCCCATTGTCTAAGTTTCGAACGAGTTTGAATTTTAATGAAAGCTACTCACGAGGTGATACTGACTCACCAAACTCTCACAGTTGCAACATAAGCCACACAAATTGAGTAAAGTTTTATCTTAAAAACAACAGGCCTTGGCCAGTTGGTTGTCTCGGTGGTAGAGCATGAGCCTGGTGTGTGAATATCCCAGGTTCAATTCCTGGGCAGAGCACACAGGAGAAGCAATCATGTGCTTCTCCACCTCTCCCCCTTTTATCCCCCCCCCCCTTGCTTCTCTCTCTCTCTTCCTCTCCTGCAGGCATAGTTCAATTGGAGCTAGTTGTCCCTGGGTACTCAGGATGGCTTCATGGCCTCTGCCTTAGGTGCTAAGAATATCTTGGTTGCTGAGCAACAGAGCAATGCCCCAGATAGGCAGAGCATCACCCCATCGGGGGCTTGCCCAGTAGATCTCAGTCAGGGCCACATGCAGGCGTCTGTCTCTGCCTCCCCTCCTCTCAATCAAAAAAAAAAAAGAAAGAAAGAAAACAATAAAAACTCTAGTTATTATTACTTTTTTATTTTATTTTACAGAGACAGAGAGAGAGTCAGAGAGAGGGATAGAGATAGACAAACAGGAACAGAGAGAGATGAGACGCATCAATCATCAGTTTTTTGTTGCACCACCTTAGTTGTTCATTAATTGCTTTCTCACATGTGCCTTGACCATAGGATTTCAGCAGAACGAGTAACCCCTTGCTCAAGCCAGCGACCTTGGGTCCAAACTAGTGATCTTTGCTCAAACCAGATGAGCCTGCGCTCAAGCTGGCAACCTCGGGGTCTCAAACCTGGGTTCTCTGCATCTCAGTCCAATGCTCTATCCACTGTGCCACCGCCTGGTCAGGCTACTTTTTTTTTTTAGAGAGAGGATAGAAAAAGAGAAGGAGAAGAGGGGGTGGGAAGCATCAACTCATAGTAGTTGCTTCTTTTTTTTTTGTATTTTTCCGAAGTTGGAAACGGGGAGGCAGTCAGACAGACTCCCGCATGAGCCTGACAGGATCCACCCGGCATGCCAACTGGGGTGATGCTCTGCCCATCTTGGGGCGTCGCTCTGCTGCAATCAGAGCCATTCTAGTGCCTGAGGCAGAGGCCACAGAGCATCCCTCAGCACCTGGGCCAACTTTGCTCCAGTGGAGCCTCGGCTGAGGGAGGGGAAGAGAGAGACAGAGAGGAAGGAGAGGGGGAGGGGCGGAGAAGCAGATAGGCGCTTCTCCTGTGTGCCCTGGCTGGGAATCGAACCCTGGACTCCTGTACTCCAGGCCGACGCTCTACCACTGAGTCAACCAACCAGGGCCAGTAGTTGCTTCTTGTATGTGCCTTAACTGGGCAAGTCCAGGATTTCAAACCGGCGACCTCAGCATTCCAGGTAGACACTCTATCCACTGTGCCACCACAGGTGTGGCAACCCTAGTTATTTAATGAGGTTGTTACAAAACTACTCTTCACGTACTGGAATAGTTTAATACTAATGAAGATAAAGTTCAAAAGTGATTAATTGAAGCAAACTGCAAATGAATTTGGAGATGAAAATGATGAGATCATGCCTAATATGTGACCAGAAGTGTGCCTTCTAAAAGAGTTGTTGGAAAAGAATCATTAGGAAGGCTGTTAATTAATGTGCCATGTGCAGTCCTATCTTAAAGAATAATAACTTGTTAGCTTGAGTAAGATTTTATTTTTCGATTTGTCTTTTCACTAATCAGACATGATTGAGACTTGACATTCTAAAGAAATTTTGAGATGTTTCACAAATTGTGAAACTCAATGGGCCTAAATGAGCTATAAAGACCTCAGTGCAACTAAAAACTTTGTGAAGAGCAGAGGTAATGAAACTGCAATGGCCCACAGGCCAAATCTGGCTGTATTTGTTGGGCCAGAGAGCTAAGAAATTTTTAAATAATTGAAAACAAATAAAAAATAAAATTTTACAACATGAAAATTATACAACATTCTAGTTTCGGTATTCTTAAATAAACTCATACTGAGACACAGCCACACCCATTCATTTCCATATTGTCTACAGTTGCCAGGGAACAACAATGGCAGAGTTGAGTATGTGTTTGCAACAGACACCACATGGCCAGCGAAGCCAAAAATATTCACTCTCTGATCCTTTTTAAAAAGGTTTTGCCAAATTCTGGTATAGGTTACAGGAGAAGCTTCAACCGAGCTCCATAAATGACCTTAAATATAAGATATTATTGTTATTACATCTTTGATATTTTCTATTGAATTTTATTGAATCAAAAAAGACTCAGCTTTTTTTCTATATGGCTGTCAAGGAAGGGAAGCGCCTGCAGCCCATCACTGGGCAATTTGAGGTACAATAAGGCCTATAAATTTTGAAGATAGATGAATTTTATTGTGACAAATGTTTTCCAAAAACTTGTTATAGAGGATGGTTATAAAAAGATCATTAGAAGCGCAACCATTTTTATAAAAATTATTGATTAATTTTAAAGAGAGAGGAAGGGAGAGAGTGAGACAGACAAACAGAAACATCGATCTGTTCCTGTATGTGCCTTGACTGGGGATCAAACCTGCAACCTTGGCATATGGGAAATGTACTCTTAACATCTGAGCTATCCAGCCAGGGCCAAAGTATAACATTCTTTTTTTTTTTTTTTTCATTTTTTGCAAGAAAGAGGAAGACAGAGAGACAGGAAGGGGGAGAGATGAGAAGCATCAACCCATAGTTGCGGCACTTTAGTTGTTCATTGATTACTTATTTCATATATGCCTTGACCTGGGGGCTCTAAGCTGAGCCAGTGACCCCTTGCTCAAGCCAGTGACCTTGGAGTTTAGGACCTGGGTCCTCAGCATCCCAGGTCGGCGCTCTCTCCCCTGAGCCACCACCTGGTCAGGTTACTATATTCTCTCTTTTATTTTTCTTCTTTTTGTAAGTGAGAGGAAGGGAGATACAGAGAAAGGCTCCCACATGCATCCCAACTGGGACCAACCCAGCAACCCCTGTCTGAGGCCAATCCTCTGCCCATTTGGGGCCATACTCACACCAAGCTATTTTTAGCTTTTGGGGTGGAGGCTCCAAGGAGCCATCTCAGTGCCCAGGGATGATGGGCTCCAACCAGTTGAGCCATGGTTGTGGGAGCGGAAGTGAGATAGAGAGGGAAGGGAAGGAGGAGGGGGGAGAAGCAGATGGTTGCTTCTCCTGTGTGCCCTGACTGGGAATTGAACCCGGGACATCCACATGCCAGGCCAATGCTCTACCACTGAGCCAACCAGCCAGGGGTACATTTTTATAATGAGTGTATGGGTAGCTGTGGATGAATGTTGAAGTCCTTAACTGTGGTGTTTAAAAAGTCTTCATTATATTATCAAATCTTTATATATCATGCAACATCTTTGAAGAAAAAATGAAGGATTAGTCAAAAAAATATGAATAGAAGCAAATTATAAAACTTAATATTTTTTAAACATTTTTTAAAATTTTTTATTTATTTATTTATTTTTTACAGAGACAGAGAGTGAGTCAGAGAGAGGGATAGACAGGGACAGACAGACAGGAACGGAGAGAGATGAGAAGCATCAATCATTAGTTTTTCATTGCGCGTTGTAACACCTTAGTTGTTCATTGATTGCTTTCTCATATGTGCCTTGACCGCGGGCCTTCAGCAGACTGAGTAACCCCTTGCTGGAGCCAGCGACCTTGGGTTCAAGCTGGTGGGCTTTTCCTCAAATCAGATGAGCCTGCACTCAAGCTGGCGACCTCAGGGTCTCGAACTCAGGTCTTTTGCATCCCAGTCCGATGCTCTATCCACTGCGCCACCGCCTGGTCAGGCTAAAACTTAATATTTTTGACATTGATTCCTCACAATAAATTATGTGGAAAACAAAAGTATATTTTATAACACATTGTTTCCATATTATTTGATGTCTGAGGACAGCTCCCATTTTCCTTCATTCTCACAGTATCTGACACCAGATGTGTAGTTTACCAGGTTTTCCTAGCTAAGTGTCCTATAACTGAATTCAGTTCTGACACTATCTGCCTGGAGTTAGTTAGCATCAGACCCTACAGAGTGCCTGTGACTGCAGGTGCCTACCACCAAGTCAGACTGTCACTTCTGACCAACCAGTCAGAAGGATTCCCATTACTCTCTCCTTGGGTTTGATCATTTGTTAGAACGGCTCACAGAACTTAGCAAAAACACTTATGCTTATTGGGTTATTACAAAGGATATAATAAAGGATACAGATGAACAGCCAGATGAGACAGCCAAAGAGCAGGGCATGAGGAGCTTGCGTGGCCTCTCCAGAAATGCCGTTCTCCCAGCTTTTCCAATTGTTCAGCAACCCAGAAGCTCCTCAAGCCCCATGCCTTTTGGATTTTTATGAAGGCTTCATCATGATGATTGGTGATGGATCATTAACTCAATCTGCAGCCCCTCTGTCCTTCCCAGAGGATGGAGGGTGGGGTTGAAAGTTCCAAGCTTCTGCCTGACCTGTGGTGGTGCAGTGGATCAAGCACTGACCTGGAACACTGAGGTCGCTGGTTCAAAACCCTGGGCTTGCCTGGTCAAGGCACATATGGGAGTTGATGCTTCCTGCTCCTCCCTCCCCTTCTCTCTCTCTCTCTCTCTCTCTCTCTCTCTCTCTCTCTTCTCTAAAATAAATAGATAAAAATAATTTTTTAAAAAAGAAAGTTCCAAGCTTCTAATCATGGCTAAGTCATTCTGGTGGCCAGCTCCCGCCCTGCAGCTACCCAGGAGCCCACCAACAGTAACCTCATTAGAACATAAGACACTCCTATCACCCAGGAGATTCCAAAGCATTTAGGAGTTGTGTCAGGAACCAGGATCAAAGGCCAGATATTAGAACAGAAATGCCCCTAGTGCTTTTATCACATAGAAAATGACAAGGGTTTTAGGAACTCTGTGCCAGAAAACAGGAACAGAAACCAACATACAGGTTTCTGACTATTTCTTCTTTTTTTTAAGTCAAGCTCTTACTTTTTCTTTTTTTTAAAAAAATTATTTATTTATTTTAGAGAAGAAAGACAGAGAGGGAGAGGGAGAGGGAGAGGGAGAGGGAGAGAGAGAGAGAGAGAGAGAGAGAGAGAGAGAGAGAGAGAGAGAGAAGGGAAGAGGGGAGGAGCAAGAAGCATCAACTCCCATATGTGCCTTGACCGGGCAAGCCCAAGGTTTTGAACCAGCGACCTCAGCGTTCCAAGTTGATGCCTGCTCCACTGCTCCACCACAGGTCAGGCCTTTTTGACTATTTCACACTTGGTAGCACACTTGACTGCTTACATGTGTATATGACTGACTTGCATGCAGACTACAATGCAGTATGTATCTTATGCATAGTCATATCATCAGCACTTAGACCAGAATATGAGCAGGGCCCTCGCAGGGTGGCTCAGTCGGTTAGAGCGTTGTCCAGAAACACCAGGATTGTGGGCCCCATCCTTGGTCAGGGCACAGACAGAAATCAACCAATGAATGCAGAAATAAGTGGAATAATAAATTGATATTTCACAAAAATCAATAAATATTTTTAAAAAGGAAGAATATGATCAGATTAATCTCTAATGATAAAGTAAATGAAAATGCCTTCCTGAACAGCTAGAAAACATAACTTTAAGAATCTGATATTAAAAATGCTCTTTCTTGTAGAAAAAGTAAAGTAACCAGGGCCTAGTGAGAGGGGAATAAGGGGGAATTATTTAATGGATACAGGGGTTTCTGTTGAGGATAATGAAAAAATTTTAAATCTAGATAGCAGTGATGGCTACCCAACATTGTGGATGTATTTAATGCCACTGCCCTGTACACTAATGGATAGTTAAAATAAAATAAAAAATTATGCTTTGTATTTTTTACCACAATAAACCCTACATACACATACTCCCCCTAAAAAGCTCTTTTTGAGTTATGCCAAAGCTTGATTATTTTCTGCAAGGAAAGTACCTGACCCTGTGCACAGAAAGGAGAAAAGATATTTGACCTCTTCAAGCTCATTTTTCATGGTTATTTTATTCTATCTTGAGGTAGTGATTAATTACTCTTTAACTCTCAAACTCAAACTTCACAACCACAAACTACAAAACAAATCAGTACTAAGACAAACAAACAAACATACTAACTCATACAATAAATAAAGTAAGAAGTTGGAGTAGTGAAGTGGTGGTGAGAGGAAGGTGAATGGTATCTCCTTCTTCCTGATGGATTCTGAGAACTCCTTTTCCACCACTGTTTATCAGAAAGAGTTTATTTCAGCTTTGGGGCCTGAAAGCTGATAATGTGATTTTTTTCCTTCTTCTTTTTTCTTCTAACGCGACAGAGAGACAGAGAGACAGAGAGAGGGACAGAGAGGGACAGACAGGAAGGGAAAGAGACGAGAAGCATCAGCTCCTGGTTGTGTCACTTTAGTTGTTCATTGATTCCTTTCGCATACGTGCCTTGACTGGGGGTCTCCACCTGAGCCAGCAACCCTTTGCTCAAGCCAGCAACATTGGCTCAAGCTAGTGACGTTGGGCTTTAAGCCAGCAATCTTTGGGCTCAAGCCAGCAGCCAAGGGGTCATGTCTATGATCCCACACTCAAGCCTGATGAGTCTGTGCTCAAGCCAGCTACCTCAGGATTTCAAACCTGGGTCCTTAGTGTCCCGGGTCAACAGTCTATCCACTGCGCCACTGCCTGGTCAGGCTGATAATGTGATTTCTAGCAACACAGTCATTATTTAAAATCTCATTAAAACATGACTGGATAGCCCTGGCCGGTTGGCTCAGCGGTAGAGTGTCGGCCTGGTGTGAGGGGGACCCGGGTTCGATTCCCAGCCAGGGCACATAGGAGAAGCACCCATTTGCTTCTCCACACCCCCCCTCCTTCCTCTCTGTCTCTCTCTTTCCCTCCCGCAGCCAAGGCTCCATTGGAGCAAAGATGGCCCGGGCGCTGGGGATGGCTCCTTGGCCTCTGCCCCAGGCGCTAGAGTGGCTCTGGTCACGGCAGAGCGACGCCCCCCCCCCCCCGAGGGGCAGAGCATCGCCCCCTGGTGGGCAGAGCGTAGCCCCTGGTGGGCGTGCCAGGTGGATCCCAGTCGGGCGCATGCGGGAGTCTGACTGTCTCTCCCCGTTTCCAGCTTCAGAAAAATACAAAAAAACAAAACAAAACAAAAAAAAAACATGACTGGATATCCAGTTGGGTTAAATTAAGTTAAGTACACATGTATGGCTAGTGTATGTTTTGTGCACATTTTGTCAAAGATAAACAAAGCCAGAGGCTTTTTAAAGTGCTAAGGACAGATTTTAATTAGTAATTTATCACTGTAATATGGAAGAGTCCAGTATGAACTGAATTCAACTTCGAATTATACAGAGGTGACTGGGCATTTTAAGGGGAGAATGAGGGAATAAAAAGTGAGTGTTCAGTAGAGTCAGGAAAGTGAAAATTTACAAAAACATGGGAAAGGGGGTTGGGGGCATGTGAAAACCATTTGAGTTTGTTAACCGGCCCTTACAGAAGTTAGGCCGCTACCCTGTCACACCCTCTACCCTCATGACCTAATCACCTCCCAAAGGCCCCACTTCCACATACCATCATACTAGGGATTAGGTTCCATTATATAAATTTTAGGGGGACACATTCAGTCTGTAGTAGTTGTCCCCCAATTTATGGCTTTCCTTTCTATCCATTTATCTATCTAGAAGATGAAATAAGTATAAATCTTATTACAAGCCCTGGCCAGGTGGCTCAGTTGGTTATGCCAAGACTATGGGTTCGATCCTAGGTCAGGGCACATACGAGAGAAAACCAAGGCCTGACCAGGTGGTGGCGCAGTGGATAGAGCATTGACCTGGGATGTTGAGGACCCAGGTTTGAATACCTGAGGTCACCATCTTGAGCACAGGCTATTCCGGCTTGAGTGTGGGATCATAGACATGACCGCAGGATCGCTGGCTTGAGCCCCTTGTCACTGGCTTGAGCAAAGGGTCACTGGCTCAGCTGGTGCCCCCTGGTCAAGGCACATATGAAAAAGTAATCAATGAACAAATAAGGTGCTGCAACTAGGAGCTAATGCTTCTCATCTCTCTCCTTTTCTGACTGTCCGTCTCTTTCTCTTTCTCTCTAAAATCAATTAAAATTTGTTTAAAAACAATATTATTACGTGTTGAAATTCTTCATTATTAATACAGTCACACTTTACATTTGCCTAGTAATTTTTTAAAATAATTTTTTTAATTGATTGATTGATTTTAGAGAGAGAGAGGGAAGCATTTATTTGTTGTTCTCCTTAGTTGTGCATTCATTGGCCGTTTCCTGTATGTGACCTGACCAGGGATTGAATCCACAACCTTGGTGTTTCCGGACACGTTCCAACTGACTGAGCAGCTGGCCAGTATTGTCTAATACTGTTAACACAGACCACATCACTCCTCTGCTCAAAATTCTTTTCTGGCTCTCTGCCTCATTTGGGGTAAAAAGCACTCTATATTAGCCATGAAAATCTATATGATCTTTTCCTCACCACTCTGGTCCCTTTGGGATTTCTCCAACACTCCAAGTACGTGCCTACCTCTGGGCTCCCACTTTCTTTTTTCTGACTGAAATGGTCTTGCTCTTCCTCACATGGCTTGTTCGCTTAGATGTCTGTTTATAGGTCATATTATCAGAGAAGCCTTCTCTGAACATTCTATATAACATACTCTACCTGTGGTTCTCACAGCATCAGCATCACCTAGAAACCTGTTAGAAATACAAATTCTCAACCTTTCCGTTCAGGGAATACACTGATAATTCAAGGCAACATAAAATCCACCTCACATCATCAGGCTAATAATCCTTCCAGCCTGGTGTTTATTTAGGATGGCAACACTGGAAGACTTGTCAGAAACCATGGTAATAACCTCAAAAAAACTGAGGAGAAAACATGAATCTTAGGGTTCATCGCCCTTATTTTACAGATGAGAAGACAGGAATGCAGAAACACTGTGAGACCTGCCCCTGCCCCTAGCCGGTCACCGGGCCCCAGAGCCTTCACCCTCAGACAAGGTCCCCCCCCATGCTCTCTGCAGGCCCCCAGCCGGTCACCGGGCCCCAGAGCCTTCACCCTCAGACAAGGTCCCCCCCCCATGCTCTCTGCAGGCCCCCAGCCAGTCACCGGGCCCCAGAGCCTTCACCTTCAGACAAGGTTCTCCCCCATGCTCTCTGCAGGCCCCCAGCCGGTCACCGGGCCCCAGAGCCTTCACCCTCAGACAAGGTTCTTCCCCACGCTCTCTGCAGGCCCCCAGCCAGTCACCGGGTCCCAGAGCCTTCACCCTCAGACAAGGTTCTTCCCCACGCTCTCTGCAGGCCCCCAGCCGGTCACCGGGCCCCAGAGCCTTCACCCTCAGACAAGGTTCTTCCCCCATGCTCTCTGCAAGCCCCCAGCCAGTCACCGGGCCCCAGAGCCTTCACCCTCAGACAAGGTTCTTCCCCACGCTCTCTGCAGTGCTCCTGATAAACTGTGTCCGTCTTCCAGCCATTTATCTAGACCAGGGGTCCCCAAACTTTTTACACAGGGGGCCAGTTCACTGTCCCTCAGACCGTTGGAGGGCCGGACTATAAAAAAACTATGAATAAATCCCTATGCACACTGCACATATCTTATTTTAAAGTAAAAAAACAAAACAGGAACAAATACAATATTTAAAATAAAAAACAAGTAAATTTAAATCAAGAAACTGACCAGTATTTCAATGGGAACTATGGGCCTGCTTTTGGCTAATGAGATGGTCAATGTGCTCCTTTCATTGACCACCAATGAAAGAGGTGCCCTTTCCGGAAGTGCAGTGGGGCCGGATAAATGGCCTCAGGGGGCCGCATGCAGCCCACGGGCCGTAGTTTGGGGACCCCTGATCTAGACTCTCCTCAAATCTGCTCAGAGTTTCACATCCTGATCGTGCTGCATTATCACAATGTCTATTTAAAACCACTTCAGAAAAAACTGTTGTTAGCCAACTTGGCATCAACATAAAACTCTGTTAACTGCTGTAGTCTATAACCAGCATAATTTTTTTAAAAATTTTATTTATTAATTTGAGAGAGAGAGAGAGAAAGTCTGTTTCTCCACTTATTTATGCATCTTTGGTTAATTACTGTATATGCCCTGACCTGGGATCAAACCTGCAGTCTTGGCATATATGCTTACATAATCCCTGAGACTGTGACTAGGATGGAATTGAATGATTGGATGATGTTATATGGTACAATCAACCTTAACATAGGAGATTACCTGAGTAAGCTTGACCTAACCACCTGAGTCATCTAAAATCAGAGCTTGTTCTGGATAGTGACAGAAGAGGAAGTGAGAGATTTGAAGGGTGAGAGGTTTAGGCGCACTTGAAGATGGAAGGGACCACATGGCAGAGTCGGGACAGCCCCTGGTAGCTAAGAGCAAGCAGCCTCTGACTGACAGGCAGCAAGGCAAGGGGACTTCGGTTTCTTAACTACTACTATACAGGGAATGGGATTTTGCCAGTAACAATTCTGGTTGCCGATTCTGATGTGGGTGAGGGGTGGAGGGGGACTCCCAGCCCCAAGCAATTCTCCGACAGTAGCTGTGTGTCCTACAATTCAACTCAATTCTGACACTATTTACCCAGAGATAGTGTCAGGTTCCACAGTTTATGTAAGGGTGCAGTCCTACAAAACTGCCCCTCCCCTCCCCCTCACTTTAGACTCCAATCGCCAAGTCTAGGTTGTCAACTCTGCTTCTGACCCTCTAGCTATAGATTGAAGGCCACAAGGACCCTTGGGTTTGTTTAATTTACTAGAGCATTTCACAGAATTCAGGGAAATGTTTTACTTACTAAACAGTTTATGGTAAAAGGTTATATATAATTCAGGAACAGCCAGGTGGAAGAGGTTCCTAGGGCGAGTATGGGAAAGTTCAAGGAAGTTTCCACACCTTCTCAGGCATACCACTTTCCCCAAAGAATGGTCACCCACCTGGTAGCTCATGGAATCCCGTCACTTGGGGGGGGGGGGATTATGGGGCTTCATTATATAGGCATGATTGATTAATCATTGACCATTAGCAACTTACTGTAACCTTTAGCCCCCACCCTTCCCCTTCTCCGTGGTTGGTTCTACTAGCAACCATCCCCTTCCCCCACTTAGGTGAAGGTCCGAAAGTAATCTCAAAAATTTATTTTATTAAGATCACAGAAGACAGCTTTATTGATCTCATCACTTAGGAAATTCCAAGAGTCTTAGAAACTGGAAGGAATATCAAATATATATTGCTTATTATAAATCACAGTATCACAGCAACCTGAATGAGCTTGGAAACGGATCCTTCTCAATAGCCCTCTAATGAGAATGCAGCCTGGTTAACAACTTGATTTCAGCCTGTGATTCCCGGAGCATAGAACCCTGGCACACTGTGCCAGACTTCTAACCTGCACAAGCTGCGACATAATAGTGTTAGTTTCAAGTTGCTGAGTTAGGGGTAATTTGTTACAAAGCAGTAGAAAACTGATAAAACTCCAGTCCTGAAGAGGTAACCACTTCACACACTTTAGGGTTATTTGGGGATATCCCCTTTCAGATATTTTAATTCAGATTCAAGCTATTGTATAAATGAGATCATTGCTATTATCTGCACCTTGCTTTTTTAAAACGTATTTTATTTTATCTTTCCATTGATTTGAGAGAGAGAGACACACAAAGGGGGAGAGAGAGAGAAAAAAAGGGAGAGAGAAATAAATATCAACTTGTCGTTCCGCTTACTTGTACATTCATTGGTTCTTTACATATGTGTCCTGTCCGTGGGTGAACTCCTCACACGGGACAACAATACTCTGTCCATGAAGAGACCTGGCCCTGGCTTATTTGCCCCTTGTTTTTGTCATTTAATATACGACCAGCATCTATCTCCCCATGAAGCCCTTGCGTATGTTCTATAAAATAAATTTCTAGAAGATTTGTCAAAGTATATGCTACTTAAAAATTTGCAAGACTGTCCAATTGCCTATAAAAAAAAAAGACTACATTGGCCCTGGTCAGATTAGCTCATTTGGTTAGAGCATTGTCCCTATATGACAAGGTTGTGGGTTCAATCCCCAGTTGAAGTACATACAAGACTCAGCTGATAAATGCATAAATAAATGGAACAACGATTTAAGTTTCTCTGGCTCTCTGCATCTCTGTCTCTGTATCTTTCTCTCTCTTTCCCTTTCTTCCTCCCTCTCTAAAATAAATTAAAAAAAAAAAGAAGACTACATTGATTCCCAGCCCCACCAAAAGTATATAAGTTTCTACTTCCCCGCATTCTCTCCCTTACTGGATATTCTCACTCTTTAATAATGCTCCTTGCCCATTTGTATTTTTTTTTTGTAGTCTACAAATTTAGAGGCAAGTAAAATTTTACCATTATAGTTCGCTTTTATTTATTAAGCATTATTAAAAGTCTGGAAATGTAACTTAATACTAACCTTTATACTTAAGTGCACATAAACTAGTGTAGAATTACTGAAATTTGGGGTACCTGTTGCTTAAGCAAGTGGTGTTTCCAGTGGTGGGATTCAAATAATTTAACAACCAGTTCTCTGCCCTAATGC
Source organism: Saccopteryx leptura (assembly GCF_036850995.1). Classification (NCBI taxonomy): domain Eukaryota; kingdom Metazoa; phylum Chordata; class Mammalia; order Chiroptera; family Emballonuridae; genus Saccopteryx; species Saccopteryx leptura. Next base: position 351,336,163 of record NC_089503.1, read on the forward strand.
TCATTTTAAGTATAAAAAAACAATATCCCAAAAGGTAGTTTATTATTTCATGCATTTAATACTTAAATAAGAACAATAAAAGGAGTACACAAAACTAGATTATAAGAGTGTTAAAATATTAATGAAAAATATTAGGTAATACCTGACAAAAAACAATAAACCATTATTTAAAATATTTCCATATTGCTTCTTGATTGGCGTCCTCACTTGCAAATTTTTTTCACCTATGGACGGAATGAACATTACTATAGGTGCTTAGAATACTCTGTTGCACAGATGAACATTAAAATAAAGTAAGGAATATAAATTTGTGATTTCCACATTGGGCGGCTGCCCAGGCGTCCATCTTAGGGAGAGCCCTGATTACAAGTGCCACTTTAACAACCAGTTCGCCAAATTAAACAAAACATTAGGTATCGGTTCTGCTGAATGGGTGCAAACTGGCTGAGTCCCACCACTGGGTGTTTCTAGATATAAATATCTGTTTTGAAAGAATCTCAAATTTTCCTGAATTTTGGCAGAATATCTTTTAAAATCTATTTGTATTAACTTTTTTTTAACCTTAGAAGCTCAAAATACCATATTTTAAAAATAATCTCTACTATTTCTTACTTGAATTACTTATTTTTAATTTTTTTAACATATTTATTGATTTGAGAGAGAGAGACAAACATTGATCTGTTTCTGTACGCGCCCTGCCCAGGATCGAACCAGCAACCTCTGTGTATCCAGATGATGCTCTAAGTAACTGAACCGTCATACCAGGCAGAGATTTAACAGCGGGCACACTGGGCACACACCCTGGGCCCCAACTTCTGAAGGGCCCCGCAAAACCCCAACTTTACACTTTTTCTAATGACAACAAGTTTGATTTCATATGTGCAATTTTAACATAATAATACATAATATTTTTTATTTATTTAAAAATATGGTTAACACTAGAATCTATGTAAACACAATAAATTAACTAAATAAAAATATATGGTTAATATGTATTTTTATTTTCCCTGTCTCTCTTTTTTTTTAAGGGGCCCAATATTTTCTTCTGTGCCCGGGGCCTCAACCGACCTTAATCCACCTCTGACAGAGGATGAATTACTGGTACTTATTTTTTAAACTCCAAAAAGCATGGTTAACCAAAACTTGTAAGCAACCAAGGTGTTCTTCAGACATCTTGCTACCAATATCTGGGTGCAGGTATTTGTGTGGACATAAGTTTTCAACTCTTCACGAATTTCTTTTGTTTCTATTATCTATTCCTGAAATTTAATGAGATTGCACAGTCAGTCATCAAATAGGATTAAACTGTGTAACTCAAAGAATTAAGCCATTACTTAAACTACTCAACTAAGTTTTAACATTTCTATTCCTCTGTGAAATGGAAAGTGGTTATTTTTAGCAGAAGGCCCTTAGAAAAATAACGTATGTCCAGAGAGAACTGAACCTACATCTGCCTGAGTGAAGAGGAAAAGTACTTCGTCCTCCATTTTGTATCTAACGAAATGTTCTTAAACATTTGACCTGAATTTAGCATTTAACTGGTTTTTCAAGTCTTAAGTTCACTCCACAAGTATCTGTTAGTACAAGTGTGTCCTAATCAGTGTTGGAGATTGTAAAGACGGACTTGAGGCTTTCCATGATAAAGCTTCAAACAGTGTATCCAGCTTTGTTTATTCTAGAACAGGGTTTCTCAACTTCAGCACTATTGACATATTGAGCTAGAATTATACAGAATTCCTTGTTGTACGGGCTATCCTGAGCACTAAAAGGTATTTCACGGCATTCCTAGCCTCTACCTATTCAATGCCTATAGTCATGTCAATAAAAAATGTCTCCAGACATTGGCAATTGGCCCCTGGGAGAGGTGGATGAAACTACCTCAGGTTGAGAACCACCATTCTAGAAACACAGAAGATTACTTAATTTTCTTAAACAAACCATGAACTTGTATGTCTTGAATTAGTGTTTTCTCAGCCTTGAGTGACAGTACAAATCCTTACACCTTCCAAGATCCCTATTCTCCGTGAGGCTTGCCCGAGCACAGGGAATCCGGGGGTGAGCCACGTGTACCCAGTCCCTCCCTGCTTTCTCCAGGCCCATGTGGCTGTGGTGGGGAGGCATTATTAAATATTCGCTATAACCCATGTACACATACACACAAAAACAAGTACCATAAAAGAAAACAATATAGAAACTTGGTGTTATAAAAATGTATGCAAAGGGAATTGTTGTAGCTTTGGGGGGGTCAAGGAGCAGTAAGAATAAACATGCGAGGAGAGCGTCAAGGCATGCTTCCCTGAGAAGGTGACCGAGGTGCCAACTGAGGAGTCAGGCTGGCCCTCGACAGCGGTGGTGAGGAAGCTTCCCGGACATTGTTGCTCCTACAGAATTAGAACCTAAGGGATAGACGGTCATATCGAGGGTCATATGGAGCGTACTTTCCATGTGCATGCAAGACATTGCAAAAGGGGATGGAGAAGCACAGAGGAGGGCCCTTAGCCCTATCTGGGGAATTCGGGAACTGTCACTCTACTTCCCAGATGTAGAAGCTGATCCTTATGCACATTGCCCAAGATCATAGAGCTCGCGAGGAACGGAGACCTGATTCAACTCTGAGTCTCCAGTGCCACGTTCTTTCCACTCTTCCTTTCCGCAGCACTTTGCTCATTCCTCCCGTTTAGCACTAACTTGATCCTAACATGTATTATTTGGCCACACTTCCCATAATTCTAGGACAATATATGTAGTTTTGCTTAGTCTTCCGTTATGGTTTCATGGGTCAAAAGTGATGTGGAAAGTTATCAGAGAAAGATTGTCAGCTCTTTCTCAAAGACACTGAGCAACAATGCTTAAAAAGTGATTATCAGTTTTCTCATTTATAAACTGGGCATAATAACAGTACCAACTCTTAGGGTAACTGTAAGGATTAAATTAATTAATATGCACAAACCATCTAGAACAGTGCTGGCATGGGTCTGAACGCAGTAAATGCTGTAATTACTGAATGAGAGGATGACTGATGGGTGGCTGGCTGAATGGATGAGGAGATAAAACATGTCTTTGTTCTCAGTGAGCTCCCTCAGCCTTCACCACCCCCTACTTGTTTCAAAGCCAATTCCAGCTATGAGTGTGATCAGCTCTGTTTTCAGGCCACATGAAAATATCATTTTCTGTTTGTTAAGCAGACATTAGGGCAATACTTAGGATGTTCCCTACCCCACCATAGCTGAAGTAAAACTCTCACTCTCAGTCAAACCTAAGAAAAACAAACAACAACAAAAAAACCAAACCAGAAAATACAGTGCAAGTCCAAACTAAAAAAAGAGAGAGAGACCAGGGCACATTAGGAAAGCTACTGGAAAACACAGAAATTTTAGAATGATTTGTAATACCAAAGGAAGGCTTTTGCAGTTGCTTCTCAAACCGAAGACACTGGAGATGTGTAGTGGAGGAAATTTACTTGAGGTGAAGAGGTCTGCGTTCTCAGATTCCCTCTCCATTCATTCAAGCATTCATTCAACAAATGTTTATTGATCATCGACTATGTGCCAGGCACCAGATTTCAGGGTTAAAAAAAAACACCAAAATACAAAGTCTGACAAAGCCTCCGCTGTCGTGGTTTACATTTGGTAGATGAGACAAAGCTGAAATAGTAACCAAGTGAATAAAGTAATTACATGTTGGGTAAGTGGTAAGAAGGAAAGAAAGAGGGGGCTCTAGTGGAAAGTTACAGGGAAGCTTGGGAGACAGAGTCCTCCAAGGGGCAGCAGATGGGATGACTCCTGAGGGAGTAACAGGGAAGCTTGGGAGACAGAGTCCTCCGAGGGGCAGCAGACGGGATGACACCTGAGGGAGTAACAGGGAAGCTTGGGAGACAGAGTCCTCCGAGGGGCAGCAGACGGGATGACACCTGAGGGAGTAACAGGGAAGCTTGGGAGACAGAGTCCTCCGAGGGGCAGCAGACGGGATGACACCTGAGGGAGTAACAGGGAAGCTTGGGAGACAGAGTCCTCCGAGGGGCAGCAGACGGGATGACACCTGAGGGAGTAACAGGGAAGCTTGGGAGACAGAGTCCTCCGAGGGGCAGCAGACGGGATGACACCTGAGGGAGGAGACGGAGCCAGCCACGCTGGAGTCCTGTCCTTTGTCTTACCAACTCCTTCTGGCCATTGGTGCTGTAAAAAGTTATGTGAGTAAAATATTCCTGCACTGATTTCTTCCTTTTATGACAGTTAATCAAGACAAAATGCATTTTTCCCAGTTTTCACAAGATCCTGTCTTCCACTTAGGCATTTTGACACTGAAGGCTCCTGGTTTCCAATCCAGAGCTGCAATTCTTTTTTATGTTCTCCCACACTTCTGTTGCATGATGGACACGCCCACATCTAAAGACGGTTTCTGTAGACAATTCTTGCTTCAGGTTAGGAATCTAATAATAGACTCCTTCTGCTGTCTGGCTTTCATTGGCTTCATTTGAGTATTAAAGTTTTATGTCAGAATAAAATGTTTTCAAACACAAGAAGACTTTGATAGACATCAACTTAATTTTGTAGAAACTTATTTAGAGGATTGTTATATGGTGGGGTATTTTTTGCTTCCTTTGGGTTGTTGTGGATTTTTTTCACTGTGTCTTATTTCAATAATATACAGTGTTAATTATGAATTTGTTGAAAGTACAACAGAAATATAAAACTTCAAGCCTTTTCTCATAAATTGTTATATGGTTTTAAGAAGATATGTGAATTCACTTATCATCATTAATAATAGTGATTATCAAAACTAACATTTATTGCGTTTTTACTGTGTGCCAGGCTCTATGCTAAGCATTTCATGTTACATTCTTTTATTTAATCCATGAAGTATTACAATTCTGTTACAATTGAAGGAACTGAAGCTCAATAAATAAACTTAAGAAACTTGCCTAAGGCCTGACCAGGCAGTGGCGCAGTGGATAAAGCGTCGGACTGGGATGCAGAGGACACAGGTTCGAGACCCTGAGGTCGCCAGCTTGAGCGCGGGCTCATCTGGTTTGAGCAAGAGCCCACCAGCTTGAACCCAATGTCACTGGCTCCAGCAAGGGGTTGCTCGGTCTGCTGGAGGCCCGAGGTCAAGGCACATATGAGAAAGCAATCAATGAACAAATAAGGTGTTGCAACGCGCAATGAAAAACTAATGATTGATGCTTCTCATCTCTCTCCGTTCCTGTCTGTCTGTCCCTGTCTGTCCCTCTCTCTGACTCACTCTCTGTCTCTGTAAAAAATAAATAAATAAATAAATAAAATTTAAAAAAAAAAAAGAAAGAAAGAAACTTGCCTAAGGATACATAGTAAATGTCAGAGCCAAGAGTAATTCAGGGATGTTTGACTCCAAAACCCTGATTTCAATTATTCTATATAGTAAAAATATATTATTAAATAGGATATTATTAAATGATAATGCTTACATTAAATATTGATGAGCCTGTTCAGAAAGAACAATGGAATGACTGGAGTAAAATAAATATATAAAGTAATTATTATAAGAAAAAAAAAATCAGGCCTGACCTGTGGTGGCGCAGTGGATAAAGCATCGACCTGGAACACTGAGGTCACCGGTTCGAAACCCTGGGCTTGCCTGGTCAAGGCACATATGGGAGTTGATGCTTCCTGCTCCTCCCCCTTCTCTCTCTCGCTCTCTATTCCTCTTTCCCTCTCTCTCTCTCTCTCTCCTCTGAAAAATTGATAAAGTCCTTTAAAAAAAGTTATATTTCATCTTTAAAAAAAGAAAAAAAATTAAGAAGAAAAAAAAATCACCCCACAGTGTTTGCAAGGTTCATTAAAATTATTTAATTACTTTTAACTGTTACAACCTTGTACAGAATAGAGTTATTTCTGTCTTATCAGTATAGTGAGCAAGGCAGGTACAATTTATATTACTTTTTTCAAATTATAAGAGAAAGTTTATGTAGAAAGTTACAGAGGTAGTAGCAGTGAGCCAGCTGGGCTGAGTGGACCCAGGAAACAAGTTACAGAAGCAACAGAAGGTACCTTGGAGCTTAAGAGAGAAAACGGCAAAGGTAACGCACTGGGGGGGGGGGGGGGGGCTGGAGGGGGTAGGGAAGAGCACAGGTATATTCCTGAGAGGTAGAGCCCAAGAAAGGCAAAGTTTAAAAAAAAAGTTTATCACCTGACCTGTGGTGGCGCAGTGGATAAAGCGTCGACCTGGAAATGCTGAGGTCGCCGGTTCGAAACCCTGGGCTTGCCTGGTCAAGGCACATATGGGAGTTGATGCTTCCAGCTCCTCCCCCTTCTCTCTCTCTGTCTCTCTCTCCTCTGTCTCTCTCCTCTCTAAAAAATGAATAAATAAAGTAAAAATTAAAAAAAAAGTTTATCTTGTCATTTTCATTGTAGCCAAATTTATCTCATATAATAACATATCAGTGTCTTTATATTTAAAATGTGTCTCTTATAGACAACATAGTAAGAGCCTGCTTTTAAAAAAAAATCCATTCTGACAAACTCTGCTTTGTAATTAAACTGTTTAGTCCATTAACATTTATTGTAATTATTGAAACAGCTGGGTTTGGGTCAACCATTTTACTATTTGATTTCTTCGTCCTTCTGCTTTTTGTTTCTCTTCTTTTTGGGGGATTATTTATACTTTCTTTTTAAATTCCATTCTATCTACTGGCTTTTTAGCTATATCTCTTTGCATTATATTTTTATTGTTTGCTCTTGGGGTTACAATATACAATTTTAACTTCTCACAATCTACTCAGGCTTAACATTAACCTTTTGTACAATGTAGAAGCCTTGCAACTCTATTGGGCCACACATATCCTTTAAGGTATAACTGTTATATGCATTCAATCCACATATGTTATGAACCCTATAAGACAATGTTATAATTTTTGCTTCAAATAATCTTATGTATTTTAAGAAAATTAGGAGAAAAAATAGTATTTTATATTTATATAGATATTTGTGCCTGGCCTATGGTGGCATAGTAGATAGAGCTCTGACCTGGAATGCTGTGATTGCTGATTTGAAACCCTGGGCTTGCCCAGTCAAAGCACATACGACAAGCAAACAATGAACAGATAGAGTGAAACAACTACTTCTCATTCCCCACCCCCTTTGTAAAATCAATAAAATCTTTTTTTTTTTAATTTTTTATTTTTTTACAGAGACAGAGTCAAAGAGAGGGATAGATAGGGACAGATAGGAACAGAGAGGAATGAGACGCATCAGTCATTAGTTTTTTGTTGCGACACCTTAGTTGTTCATTGATTGCTTTCTCATATGTGCCTTGACCATGGGGCTACAGCAGACCAAGTAATCCCTTGCTCGAGCCAGTGACCTTGGGTCCAAACTGGTGAGCTTCGCTCAAACCAGATGAGCCTGCGCTCAAGCTGGCGACTTTGGGGTCTCGAACCTGGGTCCTCAGCATCCCAGTCCAATGCTCTATCCACTGCGCCACCGCCTGGTCAGGTAAATCAATAAAATCTTTTTTAAAAAAAGATATATTGCCTGACCAGGCAGTGGCGCAGTGCTAGAGTGTCAGACTGGAATGCAGAGGACCCAGGTTCGAAACCCCAAGGTTGCTGGTTTAAGCAAGGGGTTACTTGGTCTGCTGTAGCCCCCTGGTCAGAGCACATATGAGAAAGCAATCAATGAACAACTAGAGCTGCAATGAAGAATTGATGCTTCTCCTCTCTTCCTGTCTGTCTGTCAGTCCGTATCTGTCCCTCTCTCTGTCACAAAAATAAAATTAAATAAAATATAAAAAGATATTTATGATTTTCATTTTGTTTCCTACTGAAGAGTTAAGATTCAATTTGATAGTATTTCTCTTCAGTCTGAAGAATATCCTATAGCATTTCTTATAGTGCAAGCCTGCTGCAACAAATTCTCATTTCCTTTTATCTAAAAAAGTATCTATTTTGCTTTTGTCTTCTCGTTTTGTTTTCCTCTATTTTCCTAATTTTATTAGGTGTTATTGTTATATGATAAACAGCATACATTTAAAGTATACAATTTAAAAACAACTCACATACACAAAAAATAAAAACAACACACAGACAACAGTATTGTGATTTCCAGAGGGAATAGGAATAGTGGAGGCAGAAGAGGGTAAAGAGGGGATAAATGGTGATGGAGGGAGACTTAACTTGGGGTAGTGAACACACAATACAATATACAGCTGATGTATTATAGAATTATACAGCTGAAACTATATAATTTTATTAAACAATGTCACCCCAGTAAATTCAATACAAAATTTTAAAGTAATTAATTTATTTTTTATTAATTGAGAGGAGGGGAGGCAGAGAAAGACTCCCACTAGTGCCCTGACCAGGATCCACCCAGCAATCCCACTACAGGGCAATGCTCTGCCCATCTGGGGCATTGCTCCATTGCTCAGCAACTGAGCTATTCTTAGCACCTGAGGCATAGGCCACAGAACCATCCTCAACACCCAGGATTAACTCACTCCAATTGAATCATGGCTGCAGGAGGGGAAGAGAGAGAGAGAGAGAGAGGGAGAGAACAAGAGAAATAAGAGTGGAAGGGGTAGAGAAGCAGATACGTGCTTCTCCTGTGTGCCCTGACCAGCAATTGAACCTGGGACATCCACACACTGGGCCGACACTCTACTACTGAGCAAACTGACCAGGGCCTTCAAAAAAAATTTTTAAAAATGAGCTATACAATGCCTGACCTGTAGTGGCACAGTGGATAAGCAACGACCTGGAATGCCAAGGTTACCAGTTAGAAACCCTGGGCTTCCCTGGTCAAGGCACATATGACAAGCAACAAGCAAGCAGTGCACAACTGAAGTGAAGCCACTATGAGTTGATACTTCTTGCTTCCCCCCTTCCTCTTTCTGCAAAATCAATAAATAACATCTCTTTAGAAAATGAAGTATACAATTTAAAATTTTTAATTGAATTTATTGGGGTGACATTGGTTAATAAAATTATATGGGTTTCAGGTACATAATTCTATAATAAATCAACTGTATAAAGTATACAATTTGATATGTTTTCACATATACATATATATACACCCATGAAATAATCACACCACAATCAAAGTAATGAATATGTTCATCACTCACAAAAGCTTCTTCACACTTCTTTGTGATCCCCTCTTCTCTCTCCTCCCCAGCCCCCAGCAACCATCAATGTGCTATCATTACAGATTAACTTACATTTTATAGAATTTTATATCAATGAAGAATTATAGCATGTACTCTTCTTTGTATGGCTTCCTCAATCAACACAATCATTTTGAATGTCATTCATGTTGTTACATGTATCAATAGGTCATTCCTCTTTATTGCTAAGCATTTTTCTACTGTATGGATGGAACATCACCTGTTTATTCAGCTACCTGCTGATGGACATTTGGGTTGTCCTCCGTTTTTAGTAATGACAAATAAAGCTGCTATGATCATTTGGCCCCAAGTCTTTGTTTGGATGTATGCTTTAATTTATTTTGAGTAAATTTGTAGAAGTGGTAATATGGTAGAGGTATATTTAACTTTTTAAGAAATTGCTAAACGGTTTTCCTAAGAGACTGTAGTATTTTACATTGTTACTAGCCATGTGAGTTCCAATTGCTTGCTAAAAGTTGGTACTTTTTCATTCTAGCCATTTTAGTGCGTGTGTGGTGATAACTCATTGTGATTTTATCTCCTTAATTTATAAAAGATATTTTCACTAGATAAAGGATTCTGAGTTGTCAGATTTGATTATTTTTTTCTTTCAGCATTTCAAGATGTTCCTCTATCCCTTTGCCTCCATGTTTCGGATGAGATGTCCACAGCCATTTCAATCACTGCTCCTCTATATATACTCCTCTATTTTTCTCTAAGAAATTTCAGGGTTTTTTCTCAATCTTTCTTTTTTAGCAATTTTGACTATGACGTACCTAAGAAAGGTCTTATTATTATTATCTTGCTTGGGTTTCACTGAGTGGATTGTCTCTGTCCACCAATTTGGGGAATGTTCAGCCACTATTTCTCCATAATATATAAACTAATGTAGACAAAAAAAATTATTTTAAGTAATTCTATCTACAGTTTTCACTTACCTTCTGCAACTGAAACTAATTTGTTGATGTCTGACAGTGAGGACCATCTTTCCACAAAAATGTAGAAAACCTTGCTTGAGTCAATGAGTCAATGACAGATAGAGACACAAATAACTCATCCTTCATCTGTTCACTTATTTATTTAACAAATATTTACTGTGCAAGTACTCTTTTAGATGCTGAGGATAGAATAATGAACAAAACAGAAAAATAATAATAGTTAATTCTTAGGGAATGTAAGGAACGTTAAAATATATATTAATTTATTTAATCCTCATAATAACTCTATAAATTAGTAATATCCTTATTTTACAGATGAGGAAACTAGGTCTTAAAGAGGTTAACTAATATGTCTAAAGTCACATAGCCAGTAAGTATCAGAGATGGGCTTTGAACTTAGCTAGTCTAGCTCTAGAATGCGCACTTTTAGTTCCTACCGCTTTACTCACCATGGGCAAAAAATGGAGGCCAGACAATGGGCAGCCTTTATCTTTAACCACGTGAGCACAAGGCAAATCACTCAGTCATTCTGATAGTTTTCCTTATTTGTAAAATTAGTGGGATTCACTAGATGAAAACTAAAGTCTCTTCCAGCTTGAGGAGTTTATCAGCACGGACTTCAATAGCAAAGGCTGATAAAGGTTAACTGGAATTAATAAAATCAAATATGAAAACAATATAGTACTACCTTAAAAAAGACAGTCGTAGTTATTCTGCAGTAGCTCCACGGGTGGCAGATATACAAATTCACAGGGAGACTGTCAATAGTTTTTATGTACATGATGGTTTTCAGGTTCTTTTTTTATTTTGAGTGAATGTGTTCTAAAATTAAGAAAGTTGGTCTAATAGCTTACTGTAGAGTTCCCCACTTATTGAGACTTGGTTTTCCCTTTTCATTAATGGCTGTGTGACATGCTCTTTCCATATCAATCATATAAAATAGCTGGGTGTTTTTAAAAAATAAGAACTGCAAAGTTCTTTACACAGCAAAAACAGCTTGCCAGTAGGTATACCAGAAGCAGATGGCACTAGAAAAACAGGGGTGATGACAGAGCAACAATTCAAAAGATACAAAACTAAAATAGTTTTTTAAGGATGGACATTCAACCTTAGAAAGTACAGGATGTGACAGGACTTTAGACTTAGGAGCGACTATCTATCCTTTCTTAAATTTTTTTTATTTATTGCTTGATTTGAGAGAGATCGATATGTTATCCCACTTATTTATGCATTCATTGGTTGATTCTTGTATGTGCCCTGACTGGGGATTGAACCGGCAACCTTGGCATATTGGGACTTTGCTCTAACCAACTGAGCTACCTTTGATTATTTTAAATCCTAGTTTAAAAATATGGTTTTGAACATTTCTAACATCACAATACTTAAAACATGACATCTTTAAGATTCTGAAAATTAATAGGGAAATTAATAAGCAAAACTAAAATGCAGGAATGTTAAATCCAGAGATCAAAGCAAGGTCACCGTAGCATTTTCTTAGTAAAGAAACTTCATTCTATGACAAGATTCCAGTTCATGAGGGTTCTCAAATAACAAAAACCAAAATAACAAGCAACAATTAAGATTTATTGAATGATTGCCAGGTGCCAGGCACCACATTAAGTACTTTACATTGATTGTCTCATCCTCACCACAACCCTCTGGGGTAGACATTATTTATTATTATCTGCACATTATAGATATGAAAACTGGGGCATAGAGAGGTTAAATCACTTGCCAAGCGTCCCATTGTTAGCTGTGGTAGAATCAAAAGGGATTTGAGTGAAGGCTTTCTGACTGCTAAACCGCCTCACTCTGAAAGCCCTACACTACATATATAATAGGAAACAAATAAAAAGCAAAGAACTCCCTGCTAATTAGTGTTTTAACTTGATGCAAAAAAAAAAAAATGCTCAGCACTTGAGATTGTTTTCTTATCTAATTTTATAGTAGCCTTATGAGGTAGGTATTGTCATCTTCTTTTTATGGATGAGGGAACTGAAGCTGAAAGAGGCCAAATAACCCTGGCTGGGTAGCTCAGTTGTTAGAGCATCATCCTGATCCATGAAGGTTGTGGGTTTGAGCTCCACTCAGGGCACATACAGGAATCAGCCAGTGAATGCATAAATAAGTGGAGCAACAAATTAATGTTTCATTCTCCTGTCCTCTCTCTTAAAAAAAAACAATAAATACCATTTATAAATAAATAAATAAAACATAGACAAGAAAGCAGGGAAAGCAAATAACTTGCCACAGCTAGAAAGTAATGGATTAGACTTGCACCCAGGTCCATCTATCTCTGAAGCCCCAGTGTTCTTCACAGGAGAGGGTCGGGGAGGGTCTCAGTGAATGCCCCACAGAGACCTGTCTTGCTTTCTATTCCTATCTGAGGAGAAGCAAACTCCCACTCCCACCTTCTTTTCTAGGGAAGTCACCCAAAACACTCATGTTCCAAGGTTTACTTCTATTGCTGATTTCCAGTTTCTACCAAACATGGTGAGACCTTCTAGATTCTGAGAAGCTTTCCCTTCTGCCGCCTCATACTGCCCCTCCCCCAGCCTGGGTCCCTCCTTAGTGCTCAAAAGCACCCTAGGCTCACCTGGTTCCAACACTCACACTCCCTTGGAATCATCTGTTTACTGTTAGTGTTCCCCTCCCTACCTCTCCAGGGCTCTGCAGCACACACTGTCCAACACTGATTGGTTTTTGTTTCCTCAGTGTCTAAGTAAGTGCCTGGGACAGGGCAGCTGCTGTGACTGTTGATGGATGGGTGAATAAAGACCAACCTCTGAAATCCTGCACAATTACCAATATATACTGAATTCCCTTTGAAAGTCTTCGACACAGAACAAACACACACACACACACACACACACACACACACAATGTCACTTGTATTGGTAAATCTAGAGTTCTATACTTAAAGAAATGGACTCAATATTACTCATCATTAGAATAAATGATAATTGATAAAAGTAAATTTCTATATTTTGAACAAATTTTTCTTTTTCATTTTTGAAAGAGCTAATGATTATTTTTCAATTACAATGCACACTGACATTTGTAAAAATGGTCTGCATCTTCAGGTAAATTTTCTCATTTCATGCTAACGGCCAGTTCTGTGAAATAGATATTATTAGATATTTTACACTAGGATAACAAGCTCAAGGGTGATTTATTCAAGATCACACAGCTAAATAAAATTGCTGGGAATAGCTCTAGCTCTTTTGTCCAGTGTTCTTTCCACTAAGTCACCAATGAAGACATAGAAATACTGAAATGAATATAGTCTATAAAATGTGTATTCACAAAAAATAATGAGGGAAGGTTATCAAATGAGAGGGTATCTGTCTTGATAGAGACTGGCTTTGGAATCATGAAAGCAGTAATAAAAATGCCTTCAGTTTCCTTAAACTTCCTTGCACATTCTTCAGACTGTCTCTAAACCCATAAAAGGAGAATAACATTTCACTGTATAACCTGTGTACATTTTTTAAAATTTTTATTTACTTATTTTTTTACAGAGACAGAGAGAGGGATAGATAGGGACAGACAGACAGGAACGGAGAGAGATGAGAAGCATTAATCATCAGTTTTTCGTTGCGACACCTTAGTTGTTCATTGATTGCTTTTTCATATGTGCCTTGACCACGGGCCTTCAGCAAACCGAGTAACCCCTTGCTCGAGCTAGCAACCTTGGGTCCAAGCTGGTGAGCTTTGCTCAAACCAGATGAGCCTCAGTTTAAGCTGGCGACCTTGGGGTCTCGAACCTGGGTCTTCGGCGTCCCAGTCCGACGCTCTATCCACTGTGCCACCGCATGGTCAGGCCATTTTTTTACTATGTACATATATTAGTGTTGGGAAACAACTGTATTAGGTTTGCTCGCTTGTACTTTGCCTGATCAGTACGTGAGCACGTGGCAGCCCCACACGTGTATAGTTTTGTAAGGCTGTGGGTAATTGCCCTCCGAGCTGATGATGGATGCCAGATTGCCTGCCTGCCACTGTGGGGGGCTCTTGGGTCCCCTGCCTGTTTGTTCATCCACCATTGCGAGACTCTATTAAACGGTAATGGCCTAACACCTGCTGGCTCCACAGTTTCTCTACCTGCTGCCCGAATCCAGTGAGAACCTGCCTGGCCTCAGCCACCGGCATTACAATTACCTATTTCAAAACTCTTAGAAATAAAAAGATACCATTATTTTCTCTACTATGTCATGCTAATGTCACAAGGCAAACTGACTGCGGGGCAGATGTTGTCCAAAAAGCTTACAGAAACGCGGTTTTAATTAGCTAATTGACTGACTCCACATGGTTTCATGCCATTGCATATTAGAATTGTGAGGTGGATGCTAAGGTTAAATCACGAACAGTCCAGTTACAGATGCACTGAGAAACCGAGAACTACTGGCTATAACAGCTCCATCCGCAACAGAGGAAGGACTGAATTCCTGGTTTCCTGACTTCAATGCTATTCCTTAGATCTTCTAGAAAAAGGGCTAGCTCTTTGGTCAGATTCCTAGGTTCCAAAGCTGCCCTGCTGGGCCCTAATGTACTCACAAGAAAATAAGTACTGAGTGCCAAAAGCAAGGTGATATATTGTATTTTACCATTTTGTGCAAAAAAAAGGTGAAACTTTAAAAAATGTGTGCATTTGCTCATTATGCATAAACTATAAGTTGCTTTACAGGTTCTCCATCTGCAAAACGAGGGTTGGTGGGGTTACAGTAAATACTGCAAATGTTAGAACAGGCACACTGATACCATTTTACTCGGATTCTCAAGCCAAATATTTCTTGGCTTAATCATATTCTAAAATGCCCTTTAAAAATAATTTTTAATTGGCACAGGCAAGATGAAAACGTGGCAAACCACAGCAAAATGTAATTACTTAATGTTCCTTTAAATTAGGCCCAATAGAGTGATTAGCCAATACTGAAAGATGCTTGGTGAATCACAATTATAGATATCAAAGAACTACTACTGTTCACCCTTCTACTAAGTAATAACTAAAATCCTTTCAAAGGGGGAGGGGGTCGTGCAGATGTTTACTACAATGTATTTTAACAGTTTACTACTCTAGTATGAGCAACTTTAAGTAAAACGATAAGCAAAATACGACCTTAGATTATAACCCCAAAATACATTACAAATCTCAACAATGTTACTGTTTACCGTTTTAACATTAAGTTAGTAAAAGGTATACTGTATCTACTATCAAGTCGTGGGGAAAAATGAGCTAGGATTATGTTCGAAACAGGGTTTAGAGAAAAGAGCTTTAAAAGTAATATTTGGTTCAATCTTTTAGAACCCAAGCCACAGGGACAAAAACGGACCTCCACCCTGAGCCACGTGGGGTTTTCTGCCTCCTCCCCAGCGCTTCCTTCCGCAGTAGGAGCACCAAAGAAAGTGACCTCAATGTGGGGGCGTGTCCGGGGGCGGACCCGGGCGACCTAGGACTTCTGGAGACCTGAGCTAGAGAGCCTGAGCTGTCCCGCTCTCTGCCGCAGGTCCCGGCCCGCCCACAGGTGTGGGAACGCACGGGAATCGCGGGCCCCACGGCTGGGGGAGCAGGCGCGAGGGAAGGACCGCCTTGCGCTCGCCTCGCCACCCCGGGACCGCCGCGCAGTGCCGGCGCCACCCCAGCCCGCCTTCCTAGGAACCTGGTGCGGCCCGACCAGCGCGGGGCTTTTCCGTGATCCCCGTTCCCGTCCGACTCCAGCCTGGTTAGGGAGCAAGAGAGCGAGCTCCGCCCCAGATAAGGCTTGTGGCCAGTGTCTGACCTTAACTCACCAAATGGCTCAAGGTCCCCGCCCTGTTTGTCCCCCACTAAGTCTGGGCCATTATCACGACATTCACAAGAACACCCGCTCAGTGGAGCTCAGTATGTTACTAAGAAAATGCAACGAGAAAAAATAATTTCCGAAAGGAGAGAAGCTAGAAAAACAAACATTATAGAAAAGAATTTTGTTGCTAGAAAAAGACAAGTTATAGGGAAACTTTTATATGGTCTGGTTTTTCATGAAAACTATCTCAAAGTTAAACTGAGAAGGCTAGAAAACGTAATGAAGAAACTGAAAAACCTGATTTTTAGAAGATTATATCTGTCTACAAAGTGGTAAAACGAGAATATAGGAAGGCTGTTCCAGAAGACATTTTTCATTAAAAAGAAAAAAGAAAAGCATTTAGATTGTGAGAATAACTGAAAGCTAGAACTATAACTACAATATATTCTACAATGTTAAAGTTAGCTTTAGGGAACATTTGCCTTTAACTACTAACCAATTGTTTTCCTCTTCCAATTTGATTGTGGTTCCTCTTCAAAAGAACTGTTTCTTTTGTATCTACAAGCCACAGAGCTTTGCTTAGCATTGGACACAGTAGGTTCTCAAATATTTGTTATAATGGGTTGGCTGGAGATGTAGAAATGTTCTACACGTGGAAGAAAACATTATGATCTAGTAGTTACCCGATTAAAGAAAGAAGTTCTCTTTTAAAATATAAAATAAGAGGTTCTTTCCTATTGCCCTGATACACCAAAGTTACGGTTTGATCCCCTATTAGAGCATATACAAGAGTCAACCAATGGATGTGAAAATAACTGGAACAACAAATCAATGTTTCTCTCTCTCTTCCCTCCCTTCTCTAAAATCAATAAACAAGTTTTTTTTTTTTTTGGGGGGGGGGGGAGGTTTCTTCCAAGGAATCTGCCCTGATTGGCAGCCAAAAGGGCCTCCTCCAGTCTCGCCCTAGATTTATGCTAATATTCAGTAACAACCAATAGGACAACAAAAAAATTAAGCCATTTATTTAAATGGCATAGGCACTTTTAGAAAAGCAGTGATTTCACACTGGGTGGATAACCTTGCTTGATGCTGTCTCTACATGAGATCATGTGGAAAGACTGAGTTTGAAAATTCTTTTTTAGGTTTTTCATGTTTGTAATTAAATGAGCGTACAATTGGAGGGAAAAAATGTACCACAAGATAATGACACACACCCCGGGTCTCTTTAATGTAATAAAACTAAGTTAGAAGTAAAGCAAACTGTACGGTTGAAGTCTATTCTAAACTGGAAAACTGGACGTGTGAGGCACTATGGGGTGAATGCATAATACAGATTTGGATAAAAGCAGCTGGCTTTGACTGGAACAAGGCAAGTGGGCAGCCCCGGAATATCTTCGTCGGGTTTACAGCCACGGAGCCGACTACTCGCGATCCTCGAGGTCCGCCGCCCGGGTCCCAGCCTTGTACTTGTCTTCAGCTCGGAGGGGCGCCGAGGGCAAAGGCATGGGAGGAGCCAGCCTCCTGTGGCTGCGAGACCAGCGGAGGAAGCAGTTTAAGGGGTTTGTCCCGAACCCGCGAGAGGACAAAGCTGAGCACGGAAGGTAATTGGGAGGCGTGAAGGGATACTCCAATCTCGATATCGTCTTTGCAGTTAAAGCCAGGAACCGTAGAGGGAAGGTTCCGAGCGTCCCGCCTCCACGCCGTCCCACCCCCACCCCCACCTCCAGCTGCTGCTGAGAGTAGTTCATACAAAAGCCGGACTCGCTCTTGCCTGGGGGAATCCCAGGGACCGTCGGTAAACTCTCACTAACCTATAATCGAGGAATCTCTTGTCCCCGCCCCCCCCCCCCACCCGTCGTCCCCGTCATCATCGGGGTCGAGAGGAGCATGCGCGAGGCGACGTGTGCTCTTCAGTAGGCTGACCGCACATCGCCCACGGTCCCTGAAAGGTGGGGGGAGGGGACGGCGATTGAAAGGGTGCGTGGTGGTGGTGGCGCGGGGTAAACTGGGAAAATTGTGTCGTATGCTGGCTCCGCCCTTTTCCCCGAGGGTGGGGGAGAGTCATATATAAGTGCCGTAGCCCTCCTCACCGTTCTTTTTTGCAACGGGTTTGCCGCCAGAACACAGGTGAGTGCCGGGCGTGGCTTCCGCGGGCCCGGCTTCCCTGTGGCTTGACCCCCTCGTGCCTTTCCTTATTGCCTTGCCTCTGAACCACTTGTCGCTGTTCTTGACCCCGAATTTTGGGTCGGAGGTGGGTGGGCGAGTTCGAGGCCTTGCCCTTTTTTTCAGGCGCCCCTAAGCCTCGTGCTCGAGTTGAGGCCTGGTTTGTGCGCCTACCGGCCGCGTGCGAATCCCGCCGCGCCTCCTCCGCTGCCCCGTTATCCTAAGGTCTCCGGCCATGTGGGTATTTCAGTAAAAGCACCTATGGTTTTCTCCTGTCGAGATAGTTTGGCCGAGGTTGGCGGGGTCTGGCAGGGTGGACTGTTTAAGCTCGTCGGGTGCCGGGGGTGCGGGGCCGCCGCGAAGACCGGGCCCTCGGCCGGACGCACATGTCCGGATCCGGCCAGGCGAGGCCCGCAGGCAGCGGCCCTCGGGTCGCACGGGGCGAGTTCCGGGCGGCTCTGCTGCCGGCCGCCCCACCCCGACAGCGAGGCCGGCCCGCCCCGCTCGGCACCAGTTGCGTGCGCGGAAAGATGGCCGCTCGCCGGCCCTGAGCAGGGAGCTCAAAATGGAGGACGCGGCGGCCCGGAGCGGGCGGGCGGGTGAGTCACCCGCACAAAGGAAGAGGGCCTTTCCCTCCGGGCCGCTGCTTCCCGTGACCCTTGCCGGGCGCCGTCCTGGCACCTCGATTTCTACTCGCGGCCTTTGGAACAGAGCTGCCTGGGCTGGGGGAGGGGACAGCGACGGAGTTTCCGCACACTTGGTGGGTGGAGACGAAAGTTGGGCCGGTTGGCATTGGTTAGACTTTCCTTGGAATTTGCCCTTTGAGTTTTGATCTTGGCTTACTTTCAAGCCTGTGGGCCGGTGGCTTAAAGGTTTTTTTTTTTTCTCCCTTAATTTAGGTGTCGTGAAAACCACCACTAAGTCAAGGCCAAAATGGGAAAGGAAAAGACTCATATTAACATCGTAGTCATTGGACACGTAGATTCCGGCAAGTCGACCACTACTGGCCATCTGATCTACAAATGTGGTGGGATCGACAAAAGAACCATCGAGAAATTCGAAAAGGAGGCTGCCGAGGTAGGTACATTAACGTAGATTAATGAAGTCTGTTAGCAAGTTCATTAAATGATAATTGTCCCAAAAAATAGTCACCTATCTACTACTCTACCTGCACGTAATAGTGATTGAAGTATAAACTAGCCAATATTTGCTTTGAATGACTTTGCTTTCTAACCCTCTTCTGAGAATAAGATAAAGCCACTTCGGCTTAGCAGTTTTAGACTGGAATCAAGTGCTAGGGAGATACGGAATTTCAAGTTTGATCTTGCTTTAGTTAATAAGTAACCGTCCTTAATTCTTACAGATGGGGAAGGGCTCCTTCAAGTATGCCTGGGTCTTGGATAAACTGAAGGCTGAACGTGAGCGTGGTATCACCATAGATATCTCCCTGTGGAAATTTGAGACCAGCAAGTATTATGTGACCATCATTGATGCCCCAGGACACAGAGACTTTATCAAAAACATGATTACAGGCACATCTCAGGTTTGTCAAGTTCTTTTTAAAACTACTCTGGAGATGTCTTGTGCATTGCGCTCATTCTACTGAAGAGTTTTCACTTAATAGCATATGGCCTTGTTTTCTTTTAAAGGCGGACTGTGCTGTCCTGATTGTTGCTGCTGGTGTTGGTGAATTTGAAGCAGGTATCTCCAAAAATGGGCAGACCCGCGAGCATGCCCTTCTGGCTTACACACTGGGTGTGAAACAACTGATTGTTGGTGTTAACAAAATGGATTCCACTGAGCCTCCCTATAGCCAGAAGAGATACGAGGAAATTGTTAAAGAAGTCAGCACCTACATTAAGAAAATTGGCTACAACCCTGACACAGTAGCATTTGTGCCAATTTCTGGTTGGAATGGCGACAACATGCTGGAGCCAAGTTCTAATGCAAGTGACTTTTTTACACCAGTTGTTTTAAAGCCCTGAAAGGGAGGGAGCAAATTGTAAACTGTAGTTGACAGTCTCAGTAACTGGCGATCTTGTGTTTTAGATGCCTTGGTTCAAGGGATGGAAAGTTACCCGTAAAGATGGCAGTGCCAGCGGAACCACACTGCTTGAAGCTCTGGATTGCATCCTGCCACCAACTCGCCCAACTGACAAGCCCCTGCGCCTGCCCCTCCAGGATGTCTACAAAATTGGTGGTAAGTTGAACATTACTACTATATTAGAATGTAACTTGTATGGGGGGGTGGCTGCAATTTCTTCAGAGCTTTTTTTGACTATGCCCCAAACATTTTAGGTATTGGTACTGTACCTGTGGGCCGAGTGGAGACAGGTGTTCTCAAACCTGGCATGGTGGTCACCTTTGCTCCAGTCAATGTTACAACTGAAGTCAAGTCTGTTGAAATGCACCATGAAGCTTTGAGTGAAGCTCTTCCTGGGGACAATGTGGGCTTCAATGTCAAGAACGTGTCTGTCAAAGATGTTCGACGTGGCAATGTGGCTGGTGACAGCAAAAATGACCCTCCAATGGAAGCAGCTGGCTTCACAGCTCAGGTAACACTTTAAATGGCATGGTCTTCCTCCCATAGCCTTTTAACGGTATTTGACACTCAGTAAATGCAAATCTTTTCTTCAAGGTGATTATCCTGAACCATCCAGGCCAAATCAGTGCTGGCTATGCACCTGTGCTGGATTGTCACACAGCTCATATTGCTTGCAAATTTGCTGAGTTGAAGGAGAAGATTGACCGCCGTTCTGGCAAAAAGCTGGAAGATGGCCCAAAGTTTTTGAAATCTGGTGATGCTGCCATTGTTGACATGGTTCCTGGCAAGCCTATGTGTGTCGAGAGCTTCTCTGACTATCCTCCTCTGGGTAAGGGTAGTCATTTAATGCAACTAGGAATTTTATTTAGGATGAAAAATATTTGAGTACCAAGTGTAACTAATGGTAATAATTTGTTTTAATAGGCCGTTTTGCTGTTCGTGACATGAGACAGACAGTTGCTGTGGGTGTCATCAAAGCGGTGGATAAGAAGGCAGCTGGAGCTGGCAAAGTCACCAAGTCTGCCCAGAAAGCTCAGAAGGCTAAATGAATATTATCCCCAATACCTGCCACCCCAGTCTTAATCAGTGGTGGAAGAACGGTCTCAGAACTATTTGTCTCAATTGGCCATTTAAGTTTAATAGTAAAAGACTGGTTAATGATTACAATGCATCGTAAAACCTTCAGAAGGAAAGGAGAATGTTTTGTGGACCATTTGGTTTTTTTGTGTGTGTGGCAGTTTTTAAGTTATTAGTTTTTAAAAATCAATACTTTTTAATGGAAACAACTTGACCAAAAACCTGTCACAGAATTTTGAGACCCATTAAAACAAAGTTTAATGAGAAACCTGTGTGTTCTTTTGGTCAAAACTGTAACTTTCTCTTACACTATTTACAAAAGAGTTATTTTTTCTGGTGTTACATGTGCTGATACTTTAGAATTGGATAATTCTGTTTTTCTGGGGTGGTGACTTATTTTCACTGTCAGGAGAATCGTCTTTATATAAAAAACTGGGTGTCTGTTAGTACAATAGTAAATAGGACAGATAAGCAAAGTTAACTTGTTTATATGTAAGCTACTTTATGAAGGCCAAATTCTGTTAAAAGTTCATGTGTTACATTTAAAATTCTGTAGTTAGATCAATCAATATTGACTTCATTTGTTCTGTCAAAATTTTAGTTTTCCAGTTACACTGGAATGTGAATTCACATTTACAAAATACTGAGGTGTAGTTAAAAGAAACTAAAATGAGACAAATAGTATGGAGTGCTGTCTTGCTATAGTTAATTGTATCGAGTCCAGGATAAATAAATGATGCTGGAAGTTGAGTGTGTTTGGTCACTTTAAATAATAGTTCGTTACCAGGAGGAATTTTTGTGTAGAGTCAAAGTTGGAGAAAACATTTCTACATTGGGGATTAAACCCAGATTCAAGAGGTGCAGTGGCAAATTAGCCTGAGAAGAGGGGGTACTATTTGGGGTGAAAGTTGGGATTTGGTCAGTGGCATTTAAAACAATGTTCAGTAAGGAAAAATTGCTAAAATTGGCCAGGTGGACAGGATGCAAGTGAACAGCTTTTTTTAATCTAGGATAATTTGGTAATTTGCATGCAATGATTGGTTACAAAGGAAAAAATAGTTGAGTATTAAGTTCAATGAATTTGTTTGCTTTGGTGTGATGGCCATCTAGTGGATTATGGATTTTTTATAGTTGATTATTCAGAGTACTTGAAAAGGGCATTTACAGTGTCCAGCTGAAAGTGGCAAAACAGACACCTTATATAACAGGTTTTTGGGTTCTATAATTAAAATCGTCTTAGATAATTTTCAAATTGAATGCAATGTGAAGTTTGTCTTAATTGTAAGCAGGTAAATGCCTTAGCTCTACTAGGTGTGAAGACTAAGATTACTCCATGGGGGGGGGGCGGCTATCTTTTCCCTCATAAATTTTATAACTTACTATGAGATGAAATGATTCATTCATGGTAGCTGATTTAAAGCAAATTTAACAGATGTAGTATTGCTAGAACAAGATTGTAACCACCATCAATGTTACACTGCAGCAAATAGCTCCTGTATGAAATGCTAGGGAAGAGGTCAGCCAGATTACAGGAGTTTTTCTCATGATTGTGTACTTCCTTTCCACCGAATTGAGTTTGTATAGGGTGGTTGGAAAAACTGCTTGGTTTGAGCACCATCTACTGGTGGTCACTACGAATTAATTTTACTTTTCACAGCAGTTTGTTTTGTTTTTTTTTCTACCAAGTTTACACTACATTATCTTGTGTTTTAATTGATTAAAAGCAAACTTTCGATGTCTTCATAATAGGCCATCTCAAACTGGTGTTGGAAACTTAGTTACTTAAGCTGCTGTAATATCTAGGTCAAGATATCAGGATCTTGAAGTTTGTTCCCAAGAATACTGGTGTGATTTTAGAGTATAAAAAAATGGGGAAGGCACTTTTAACACATTGCCTATCAGGCATATCTTGGTTTTGTTTTAACTTACCTATGCCCAGAGTTGGCATGCAAAAAAAACCCGGGTTTTGGTTATTTCAGACAATTGATGCCCTCAGCTTTATTTCCTATAGTTAATCCTATTGGTAATTTACCTCCCAAATCTAAGGTGCATCAAGAATTCAGCTATCTGGATCAAGAACCCAGTCAAGATTGACAATTTCTTCTGAACAGCTAACAACCCAGTCTCAGTGCTTATTTCATGAAGAATACATGTGGTTATTTGCCAACATTGCCATGGGATTTTAGTAAATGAACGTATCTCTTCATGTGGTGATTCCAAAGATTTCATTCAAGTAGACTGATTTTTTAAATATCCCTGATCAAAATAACTGCAGCTAAATGAAAGTTCTGCCATGTCACTAATAGACAACTAGAGTCACTTTTTTTGGAACTTAAATATTTTCTAAGCAAAATGTAAGTTGACTATAATTTTGCTGAAAGGATCAATGTTAAATTCCTAAACTAGGTGGTTGACTAAGGGCTGATGTAGCAGCAAGGTCGACACTGCAGAGCAGTTTTTCAAGAACATTCATTTGGTTGAGTTCTTGCTCTGCCCAATAAAGGCTCCTGAGTGTACAAATCAATGGTGAAGAGCTCTTGATTTTCAGTATGGGATGTAAAAGTCCTGAGAAATATTACGAGGACTGGATTTTATTTAAATTTATTTACCTTGGTAAACTTGACTGCTGAATTGAGCATTGGGCTCATGCTGAGACAGCTCTTCCTGGCCATAGTGGTCACAATTCCTGAAATGGGCACCTCTAGATAAAGGGTGACAACTATTTCATGTGTGTCAAGATGGCCTTACATGTTTAGCTTGATAAATGCTAGTTTGTCATGAAATTACACAGAAATCCAGTAAATTGAAAAAGTTGCATTCTGCAGTTAACCATATCCTGAAGGGAGTGTACAATATGAATTCTAAATTCTGCTAGATTCCACGATGATGAGAGGAGAGCATACTGTAGATGACAGGAAAGAGAATAAGACATTTCTCCCTTTTTTATCTTCCTAAAGTTTTCTTCCCTGCTCAGGTTTTGGTTTTCATAACTGCTTTTTTCACCTATAGGTTCTCTCTCACCCAGGGAGCATCAAAGTCACCATTATTTGCAGGTCTATGGAAACTTCCATGACTAGTTAAAATGAAGAGTAATTACTGTTAATGCATTATTTGCTCAGTCAGTAGTGATTTAGAAGAGGAAAATAGTAACTTTGTTAGGAAATTGCTACACAGTTCTTGAAATGTTGGCTTGATCCAATAGAAATCTGAGGGGCTGTTTTTAGTAGGCCCCTGGATCTCTTTAAGTGTTTAGAGCTCAGTTTGGTCTCAGGGGTAAACATCATAACAAAGATAATGCTAAATTGATGTTACAATAACATTCTAAGCAAACAGAATATTAAGACAATCTACTAAGAAAGCAAGAGATTTAAAAGTTTTTCTCACCTAAGTATTTACGTACACTGAATTTCACCATTTTAAAGTTATGCAAGTGTTGACACATATACATCTACCCTCCCCCTGAAACTTGCCCTGTGACTCTAGTCAACACCTGCCTCTCCACAGAATCCTTGGTAACCACTGATCTAACTTCTGTAATTTTGTTTTTGTACCAGTACCATATAACTGGATTCAGACAGTACATAATAGCCTTTTGAGTCTGGTTTCACCACGATGCATTTGAGATGTCTGTTGTGCATGTATCAGTAATCTCTTCTTTTTAAATGTGAGACAGTTGATTCATTTCGATGTGAGGGACATTTGGTTGTTTTCAGTTTTGGATAATTATGAATAAATCCACTATAAATGTTCACATGTAGGTTTGTGTATGACTACAGGTTTTTATTTTACTTCTGTACGTAGTATTGGGATATATGTCAGGGCACTATGATTAATTTTTTAAGGAAGAAAAATAATTTGATAAGTGACAGGCAAAACTCTTGATAAATTCCATCTTCTCACCTCCTTTATGCTTTCCCTAGGCTGTGCATGTACCCAGCAGGTGCTGGGTAGGTGGGCATTTCCCAAGGGTCTGAACTGGGTCTTTTCTATTACTCTCTGCTGGAAATTCTGTAGAACAGTGAAGAGCTGTGACAATGTTATGAAGGAAAAGAAAAGGATACTATGAGAGAAGAGTAAAAGGGAAAAAATTGGGGTCGGCTAGAGAAGGTATTTGTCACAAATAGCTGAAACCTGAAGGTTAAGAAGGAGTTACTGAATTGGATAATATAAAAGCATTGTATTACTTCTTAGATATCTCAATATTATGAGGCTTACCTTGGCCTCATAACTATATAGAACCAGAAAAACTAAGGAAATCTAAAAGTCTTTTAATCTAACAAATCAACTTTGATTATATTCATTGAAATCCTTTTTCAATTTAGAAATTAAATTTAATGGGGTGACATTGATTAATAAGAGTATATAGGTTTCAGGCAAACATCTCTACTGCATTTGAACTGTTGTGTTGTGAGCTCATCACCCAAAGTCAAATCATTTTCTGTCACTGTACATTTGTCCCTCTTTACTCCCCTCCTCCCTACCATCTCCCCCTGGTAACCACTTCACTTTTATCTATGTCCATGACTCAGTTTTATATCCTCCTGTGAGTGAAATCATATAGTTCTTAGCTTTTTCTGATTTGTTTCACTTAGTACAATGTTCTCAAGGTCCATCCATGTTGTCATCAATGGTAATGTCATCATTTCTTATGGCTAGGTAGTATTCCATTGTTTGTATGTGCCACATCTTATTTATCTAATCCTCTATTGAAGGACACTTTGGTTGTTTCCATGTCTTGGCCACTGAATAATGCTGTGATGAACATGGGGGTGATTGTGTCTTTGCATACTAGTGTTTTTGAGTTTATTGGGTAGATATCTAGTAAAGGGATTGCTGGGTTATACGGTAATTCTATTGATTTTTTTCCTTTTAAGAGAGAGGGACAGACAGGAAGGGAGAGAGATGATAAGCATCAATTTATACTTGTAGCATCTTAACTGTTCATTGACTGCTTTCTCGTGCCTTGATTGGGAGTTCCAGCCATGCCAGTGACCTGAAAGAAGCAGCCGTACAGGTCCTCTCCCCATTTTTTAATTAGGTTGTTCTCCTGTTTGTTGCTGAGTCTGGTGAGTTCTTTATATATTTTGGATATTAACCCCTTATCAGAGCTGTTTCTGAATATCATCTCCCATTTGGTTGGCTGTCTTGTTTTGTTGTCAGTTTCTTTCACTGTGCAGAAGCTTTTTAGTAGGGATGTAGTCTGATTTATTTTTGCCTTTACTTCCCTTGCCTTTGGGGTCAAACTCGTAAACTGTTCTCTATGGCCAAGGTCCATGAGTTTAGCACCTATGTTTTCTTCTATGTAATTTGTTGTCTCAGATCATATATTTATGTCTTTGATCCAATTTGAATTAATTTTTGTGGAGGAGGACAAGGTATAGTCAAGTTTCATTCTTTTGCATATGGCTTTCCAATTTTGTCAGTACCATTTATTGAAGAGATTTTCTTTTCTCCATTGTGGTTTGGGGGTCCTTTGTCAAAGATTATTTGTCCATATATATGTGGTTTTATTTCTGGGCTCTTGATTCTGTTCCATTGGAGTGTGTGTGTGTGTGTGTGTGTGTGTGTGTGTGTGTGTGTGTGTTTTGCCAGTGCCAAGCTGTTTTGATTATTGTGGCTCTGTAGTATAATTTGAATTCAGGTAGTGTGATACATCCAGCTCCATCTTTTTTTCTCAGGATTGTTTTGGCTATTCAGGGTCTTTTATGGTTTCATACAAAGTTAGTGATTTTTTGGTTATATTTCTTTAAAAAATGACATTGAGATTTTAATAGGAATTACATTAAATGTGTATATTGCTTTGGGTAATATGGCAATTTTAACTATGTTGATTCTTCCAATCCATGAACTTGGAATGTTTTTCTATTTCATTGTGTCTTTTTCAATTTCTTTTAATAATTCTTTGTAGTGTTCAGTATATAGGTCCTTCACATCCTTTAAGTTTATTCCTAGGCATTTTACTTTTATTTTTTTATTGTTGCAAATGCAAAAGGAATTAATTTTTTCAATTCATATCCTTTTTTAAAAATGTTTATTGTACTGATTTTAGAGAGAGAGTGGAAAGGAGAAGGAGAGAGGGACAGGAATATTGAGGCAACTTCTGCATTCTGGGATGACATGTCAACCAACCAAGCTATCCAGCCAGGGCTTAATTTCTTTTTATTTTTTGCTTCAGAGAGAGAAAGGGAGGAGTAGGGGATAGGGGAGGGAATTATTTGTTGTGTTGTTCCACATAGTTGTACATTCATCGGCTGCTTCCCATGTGTGCCCTGACTGGAAATCAAACCCATGACCTCACTGTGGGATGGCACTGTTAACCGACTGAGCTAACTGGTCAGTGCCTGGATACATCTTTTGATCTCTGCTTTTCTTTCTTTTTTGACTCAGTCATTTTTTAGAAGTATGTTGTTTAATTTCCACATTTTTGTGTGTTTCTTCACTTTCATTTTCCAGTTAAATTCTAATTTCAAAGCCTTATGGTCAGAAAATATGTATGATTTAAATTGTCTTGAATTTGTTGAGGTTAGTTTTGTGGCCTAATATATGGTCTATCCTTGAAAATATCCCATGCACACTGGAAAAGAATGTGTAATCTGCCTGACTGGTGGTGGCACAGTAGATAGAGCATCACATCGACCTGGGATGCTGAGGTCCTAGATTCGAAACCCTGAGGTTGCTGGCTTGAGTGCAAGGTCGCCAGCTTGAGGAAGGGGTCACGGGCTCAGCTGGAAGCCCCAGGACGAGGCATGTATGAGAAGCAATCAGTGAACAACTAAAGTGCCGCAGCTACAAGTTGATTCTTCTCATCCGTATCTCTTGCTGTCTCTCTCTCTCTCTCTCTCTTGCTCACTTAAAAAAAAAAAAGAATGTTTAATCTGATGATCTGGGATAAAATGTCTGTAAATGTCTATTATGGCCTGACCTGTGGTGGTGCAGTGGGATAAAGCATCTACCTGGAACACTGAGGTCGCCGGTTCGAAACCTTGGGCTTGCCTGGTCAAGGCACATATGGGAGTTGATGCTTCCTGCTCCTCCCCCTTCTCTCTCTCTCTGTCTTTCTCTCTCACTCTTCTCTCTCTAAAAAAAAAAAATAATCAATAAATAAAATGTAAATGTCTATTATGGCCTGACCAGGTGGTTTCACAGTGGATAGAGCATTGGACTGGGTCGCAGAAGATCCAGGTTCAAAGTCCCGAGGTTGCCAGCTTGAGCGTGAGCTCATCCAGCTTGAGCAGGGCTCACCGGCTTGAGTGTGGGGTTGCTGGCTTGAGCATGGGATCACAGACATGACCCCATAGTCATTGGCTTGAACAAGGGGTCACTTGCTCTGCTGTAGCCCCCCAGTCAAGGCACATATGAGAAAGCAGTCAATGAACAACAAAGGAGACTAAGGAGCTGCAATGAAGAATTGATACTTCTCATTTCCTGCCTGCCTGTCTGTCCCTATCTGTCCCTCTCTCTGCCTCTCACACACACACACACACACACACACACACACACAAATGTCTACTATGTCCATTTGGCCTAGTGTGCTGTTTAAGGCCAATATTTCTTTATTGATTTTCTGTTTGGATGACCCATATAAAGCTGTCACTGGTGGGTTGAGATCTCCAAATATAATTATGCTTTTGTCTATCTTTTTTGTTGTTGTTCTGTTAGTAGATGTCATACATATATTTTGGTGCTCCCTGAGTCAGTGCATATATAATAAGAAGTGTAATGTCTTCTTGTTATAGTGTCCCCTTTACCATTATGAAATGTCGATCTTTGTCTCTTGTTACCTTTGTTGTCTTGATTTTTTTTTTTTTTTTTTTTTTTACAGAGACAGAAAGTCAGAGAGAGGGATAGACAGGGACAGACAGACAGAAACAGAAAGATGAGAAGCATCAATCATTAGTTTTTCGTTGCATGTTGCAACTGCTTAGTTGTTCATTGATTGCTTTCTCATATGTGCCTTGACTGTGGGCCTTCAGCAGACCGAGTAACCCCTTGCTGGAGCCAGCGACCTTGGGCTCAAGCTGGTGAGCTTTTGCTCAAACCAGATGAGCCTGCATTCAAGCTGAAGACCTCGGGGTCTCGAACCTGGGTCCTTCCGCATCCCAGTCTGACGCTCTATCCACTGCGCCACCGCCTGGTCAGGCAGTATTGTCAGATATAAGTATGGCTACAACTGCTTTTCTTTGGTCAATATTTGCTTGGAGAATCGTTTTTCCAATCTTTTACTTTGAGTCTACTTTTGTCCTTGCAGCTTAATTGTGTCTCCTGAAGGCAGCATATTGGTGAGTTTTCCTTTTAGATCCAATCTGCTACTCTGTGCCTCTTTATTGGTGAGCTGAGTCTATTTACATTTATGCTAATTATTGACACAGAGAATTTCCTACAGCGATTTCACGTTTTGTTTTTTGATAGTGCTGTGTCTCCTTTGGTTCTTCTCCTTTGTATTTCTCTCAGTTGTTTTTGTTCGGTAGTATTCCATGCATCTTTCCTTAATTTCTTCTTTTCTTAATCTATGTATTTCAGTTTTGTTTTTCTCATGGGTGGTTACCATTTTTTTGTTTTTGTTTTTGTGACAGAGACAGAGAATCAGAAAGAGGGACAGATAGGGACAGACAGGAAGGGAGAGAGATGAGAAGCATCAATTCTTCCTTGCAGCACCTTAGTTGTTCATTTATTGTTTTCTCATATGTGCCTTGACCAGGGGGGCTACAGCAGACCTCTTGCTTGAGCCAGCGACCTTAGGCTCAAGCTGGTGAGCCTTGCTCAAACTAGATGAGCTTGCTCTCAAGCTGGCAACCTTGGGGTCTCAAATCTGGATCCTCCACCTCCCAGTCCAATGCTCTATCCATTGCACCACTGCCTGGTCAGACCCATTTGGTTTTTGAGAAAAAAATGTTTCATATATACGAGTCCTTTGTCTTATGAGTGCTTCCACACTCCATCCTACTTTGCTATTTTAGACCTTGATTCTCTCCCTTTTTATGTTTTTGTTGTCACAGATTATCCTTGTTTATATTGTAACCTTGTTGGACATTTTACTTACAGTTTTGTGTTGGTTTGTTCTTTTTATCCAGTAGACTAACCCCCTTGAGTATTTCCTGCAGTGTGGGTTTTCTGGTGATAAATTCTTCCAGCTTCTGTATGTCTGCAAAAGTTTTTATTTCTCCTTCATATTTGAAAGATAACTTGGATGGATATAGTATTCTTAGCTAGTAATTCCTCGCTTTCAGTACTTTGAATGTTGGGGCCCACTCTCTTCTGGCCCTTAAAGTTTCTACTGAGAAGTCTGACGATAACCTGATGGGCCTTCCTTTATATGTGATGTTCTTCTTTTCCCTAGCTGCCCTGAGGATTCTTCCTTTGTCATTGATTTTTGACAGTTTTATTACAGTGTACCTTCCAGAAGGTCTGTTTGGGTTGAGGCAACTCGGCGTTCTGTTTGCTTCTTGGATTGGAAGATCTAACTCTTTCCATTGGCTTGGGAAGTTCTCATCAATTATTTGTTTTAATAAGATCTCCATTCCCTTCTCCCTCTCATCTTCTGAAATACCCACTTTTCTTATATGGCTCTTTCTGATAGAATCAGAAAATTCTTGTAGAGCTCTCCATTTTTGTAAAGTTCTTGAGTCTCTCTGTTCTTCCCTCTGTATGATCTCTAGTTGCCTGTCTTCAATGTCATTGATTCTCTCCTTTGTCTGGCCTATTCTATTAGC
This sequence comes from Saccopteryx leptura, assembly GCF_036850995.1. NCBI lineage: Eukaryota > Metazoa > Chordata > Mammalia > Chiroptera > Emballonuridae > Saccopteryx > Saccopteryx leptura. The sequence continues at coordinate 351,367,016 of NC_089503.1, forward strand.
TAAACTTGCTAGCTCATTTTATAAATTCATGAATTGAGTTCTTTATCTTTGTTTTTAAAGTTTCAATCTCCTTGGTGATGTACTCATTGTATTTTCTGAGCTCATTGAGTTGCTTATCTTTGTTTTCCTGCATCTCATTGAGTATTTTCAGAACTTCAATTTTGAATTCTCTATTGTTTAACTCCAAGGTTTCCACATGATTGAGATTTCTTTCTGGAGATCTTTTTTTTGTTTTGTTTGTTTGTTTTGTTTTTTGGTGGGTTTTTTTTTTTTTTGGAGGGGCACCCGGATATGAACCGCTGTGGAGATCTTTTATTTTCTTTCTGAACTGCATCTCTTTCTTGGGTAGCCATGGAATTCATTTTTTCTGCCTTGAAGGCATTTGAGAATGGTATTGTTAAGAAATCAAGCAAGAAACAATAGAAAAATAAGAATAATAAATTTAAAATAAAAATGAAAATAAAAAGATAAAAGAGAATGGTTGACCTATAGTGGTGCAGTGGATAAAACATCAACCTGGAATGCTGAGGATGATGGTTCAAAACGCTGGGTTTGCCTGGTCAAGGCACACACAAGAAACAACTATTACGAATTGATGCTTTCTACTCCTCCCTCCATCTTTTTCTCTATCCTCTCTAAAAATCAATAAATAAAAACCTTTAAAAGAAAAAAATCACAAGAAAAACAAAGAACAAACCCCAAAACAATCAAAACAAATAACAACAACAACAAAAAAACTAAAGAAACACAAAAAAAAGAAAAATCCCCCCCCAAATAACTAAGCAAACAGAAGACTTCTAAGAGGTTTTTATGTATTTCCAGTAGGTGGCAGTAGAGTATAAGTTTTAGCTTTGTGAAATTCCCAGACTAGCCTCTGTTGAGAAGCTGCTGTTCCAATGATGGAGGCAGGGCTGCAGTTGTGATGGTGGGCGTGGCATGCTGTGAGGTTTATGGCTTTAACAATGGTGATCTCAGGCCTCTGGGTGCTCCTCCCTGCATCGCAACAGACCAGGGGACCAGACAAAGAGCACTTCTGTTCTTCAGAGGAAGGAGACAGAACCACCTGTGGGGTATGTCTTTGCTATTGTCTGTACTCGCATGGGGAGGGAGGCATGGATCTGGGAGGCTGGGGGGCCACATTTTGCATTTTTGTGTTTCCTTCTGAGTGCAGGCTGCCAACAGATGGTGGGAACACTGGTGCTGTTCCCATGCTCTGCTGCTTTGATTCAGTATCTCTCCAGCTTCCCTACATCTTTGATTCAGACAGCTCTCTGCTCCTCCTGGCAGAAGAAGACCCAGTCACTCTGGATTTCTCCTCTCTCCGGAGCCCCTCCAGACAAAAACCCAGACAGTCCAGGTTTCTCTCTTCTCTGGAACCAACCAGGAGTGGGTTTTATCTTCTGCCCCCTTCTCAAACACACCTTCCTTTAGTCCATTTGGTACACAGATCTTTCAAGCAAGCCTGTGAGTTCATCTGGGGTTCCTTCACTGAGTTATAGTTCCATTTGTTAAAATTTCAAGGGGGAGAGATCAAGGGTATTTTTCATGCTGTCATTACTCTGATGTCTTCTCTCATTGAAATCTTTGCTTGATTACATCATTGAAGTGTATGTCATATATTGGAAGGCAGAGATATCTCATAGAATCCTCACAACCTTCTTACGGGGCAGGTATTGTACCCATGTCTTAGATAACAGACTGAGGTATGGAGAGAGGCTCATATGTCATCCCATTGCTGGATGAATTTTTTTCTTGGTATTTATTTAAATTTGCCTTCTGGTAACTTACAATCATTATACCCAGGCTACTCTTTAGGCAAAATGAACAATTTCATTCTATTTTCTACCAGAGCCACCAATTTACTTGAAGACACCAATCAATACTCCTTAGTCACTTTCATTTCCTACAGCAGTTTATTTTTCTCTTTTTTTTTTTTTTTTTTTTGTATTTTTCTGAAGCTGGAAATGGGGAGAGACAGTCAGACTCCCGCATGCGCCCTACCGGGATCCACCCGGCACGCCCACCAGGGGCGACGCTCTGCCCACCAGGGGGCGATGCTCTGCCCCTCCGGGGCGTCGCTCTGCTATGACCAGAGCCACTCTAGCGCCTGGGGCAGAGGCCAAGGAGCCATCCCCAGCGCCCGGGCCATCTTTGCTCCAATGGAGCCTTGGCTGCGGGAGGGGAAGAGAGAGACAGAGAGGAAGGAGGGGGGGGTGGAGACGCAAATGAGCGCTTCTCCTATGTGCCCTGGCCGGGAATCGAACCCTGGTCCCCCGCACGCCAGGCCGACGCTCTACTGCTGAGCCAACCGGCCAGGGCCTCTCTTCTTTTTTTTTTAAAGATTTTATTTATTGATTTTAGAGAGAGGATATATGGATAGAAAGGTGGGGGCAGGGGGAGGAATAGGAATCAACAACTCGTAATAGTTGCTTCTTATATGTATATGTGTGCCTTGATTGGGGAAGCCCAGCATTTCAAACCAGCAACCTTAGCATTCCAGGTCGACACTTTATCCACTGCACCACCACAGGTCAGGTTCTATAAGCAGTTTCTTAACCCTCAATCAGATGGTTTCTAGATGGTTTCCGTTCTGTTCTTCCCAGTTTATAACTTTAAAAGTGTTTTCACTGAAATTAAGTATAAATATATTATGGATGCATAAAAGACTGGTCTCTTAATCTGGAGTGTGCTTTTATTAATGTGACTCAAAAGAAAAGTCACCTTATTTGGACTCTACTTTCCTAAATTGATGCATTTGGACTAGATGATCAGAGTGGTATAAGTGGGAAAAAGTTGTCCTTTCTATTATCTATCCAATGGGCATAATATTGTTTATCTCTTCAGATTGTTGTGAGAGTGAAATGAACTAGCAGATATAGACTCTGTAGCCAAGTATCTTGCCTATTGTAAATGGCCAATAAAAGGTAGTTATTATTATTATGATTGTTTGGAAGATCACAATTTACTTTAAGCAACTCCACTGTAATTTTCTGGATTATAGTAAACAAAACATTACCTAATCTTTAAAATATAAATTATATTTTAGGAAGAGACATCCTTTAAATTATATTATTTACATGTGTTTTTTTCTTTTTCTTTTACAAACAAAACTTTTATTTTGGAGTAACTTTTTAAAAAAAATTTTCCATTGATTTGAGCAAGAGAGAAAGGAGAAGAAGGAGGGAGGGGGAGAGAGAGAGAGAGAGAGAGAGAGAGAGAGAAGCATTAACTATTGCTCCTCTTAGTTGTACACTCATTGACTATTTCTTAAACGTGCCCCGACAGGGGATCGACCCCATGGCCTCCATGCACCAGGATGATGCTCTATCCACTGAACCACCTGACCAGGGCTTGGAGTAACTTTAGATTTATAGAAAAGTTGCAAGGATAGAATAAGAATTTCCATACACCCCTCACTTAGTCTGTTTCCCCTAATGTTATCATCTTGCATTACCAAAATATATTTGTCAAACTGAGGAGCCAACATTGGTGTGTTACTATTAATTTCTAGACTTTAATCAGATTTTGCCATTTTTTCAATTAATGGCCTTTGCCTATCCTAGTTTCAATTAATGCAAGACACCACTGTATGGTTAATTTTAAGAACTCAAATATCAGAAGTTTACATATAACTCTGCTATATTTCATCGTTTTGTTGAGATAATTTCAAATCTTGAATCTTCTAACTAGCATGTTACATAAAAATGTGGGCTTTGCCATTTACACATATGATACTTATAATTATGTTTTTGTAGTTTCATTTTTTTTTTTTTTTGTATTTTTCTGAAGCTGGAAACGGTGAGAGACAGTCAGACAGACTCCCGCATGCGCCCGACCAGGATCCACCCGGCACGCCCACCAGGGGGCGACGCTCTGCCCACTAGGGGGCGATGCTCTGCCCCTCCGGGGTGTCGCTCTCTTGTGACCAGAACCACTCTAGCGCCTGGGGCAGAGGCCAAGGAGCCATCCCCAGCGCCCAGGCCATCCTTGCTCCAATGGAGCCTCGCTGTGGGAGGGGAAGAGAGAGACAGAGAGGAAGGAGAGGGGGAGGGGTGGAGAAGCAGATGGGCGCTTCTCCTGTGTGCCCTGGCCGGGAATCGAACCCGGGACTTCTGCACGCCAGGCCGACGCTCTACCACTGAGCCAACCAGCCAGGGCCTTTTTAAATATTTTTTAAAGATTTTATTTATTCATTATAGAGAGGGGAGAGAGAGAGAATGGGGGAGGAGCAGGAAGCATCAACTCCCATATGTGCCTTGACCAGGCAAGCCCAGGGTTTCGAACTGGCGACCTCAGCGTTTCCAGGTTGACGCTTTATCCACTGTGCCACCACAGGTCAGGCTGTAGTTTCATTTTAATTATTGTTAACTACTAAACAAAATGGGTCCAAAAATAGAGACCTACGGTATTGCACTAGAGCAGTGATTTTCACCTGGTGTGCCACAAGAATTTTTAAAACACAATACTTATTTACTCAGGGGCACTGACCTCTTTTCCCTTAGACTGTCAAATAAAAAATGACAACAGTCAACACAACAATAGCCATCTGGTGTGAATGAATCAAAATTATACCTATATATTTTTTTGTCAGGCCAGCAAAACTATATGTTTTGGTGTGCCACAGAATTTTAGTAATTAGTTTGTGTGCCATGAGATAAAAAAGGTTGAAAATTGTTAGAGAAATATTCTTTGATTATAGTCCAGCCAATTGCAAATTCACCTAATAATTTTGCATAACAAGATTATTATCTAGGTCATTCTAGATCATTATTATTATTACCAAGACTATAATCTATGTTGCCTGACCAGGCAGTGGCACAGTGAATAGAGTGTCAGCCTGGGACACAGAGGACCCAGGTTCAAAACCCCGAGGTTGCCAGCTTGAACAGGGCTCACCAGCTTGAGCACAGGGTTACTGACTTAAGCATGGTATCATAGACATAACCCCATGACCACTGGCTTGACCCCAAAGGTCGCTGGCTTGAACCCAAGGTCTCTGGCTTGGCTGCAGCCCCCAGGTCAAGGCACATATGAGAAAACAAACAATGAACAACTAAGGTACCGCAACTAGGAGCTGATGCTTCTCATCTCTCTCCCTTCCTGCCGGTCTGTCTCTATCTGTCCCTCTCTCTGTCTCTGTTTGTCTTGCTAAAAAAGACAAAACTATACTCTATGTCCTATTTCACCACTTAAATCACAAGGTAGGCCCTGGCTGGTTGGCTCAGTGGTAGAGCATCAGCCCTGCTGTGGATGTCCTGGGTTTAATTCCTGGTCAGGGCACACGGGAGAAGCTCCCATCTGCTCTCCACCCCTCCTCCTCTCACTTCTCTCTCTCTCTCTCTCTCTCTCTCTCTCTCTCTGTCTCTCTCTTTCTCTCTCTTCTCCTCTTGTAGCCATAGCTTGACTGGAGCAAGCTGGCTCCTGGTGCTGAGGATGGCTCCATGAGCTCTTAGCTAAGAAGAGCTCGCTTGCTGAGAAACAGAGCAATGCCCAGATGGGCACAGCATCGCTCTCTAGTGGGCTTGCAGGGTGGATCCTGGTTGGGGCGCAAGGAGTCTGTCTCTCTGCCTCCTCTCCTCTCACTGAATAAACAAAACAAAACAAAAAAATTACAAGGTAATTATGATGAAATTTTTATCAAATATTTGGTAAAAGCAAAGTTAAATAGGTGATAGCTTTAAATTTACTTTCTCTCTTTGGGCAGACAAAAATAATTTGCTCTGCACTTAAGGTTACAAAGATCAAAGTGAGTAAAATCTTCTTGGAATTTATTTATTGATTGATTGATCAAGGAGATGACATCAGAGTAATGGCGGGGTAGGAAGCGATACCGATAAATCTCCCCCAAAACTCAACAAGATCTTCAACCAGAAACAGAAAAACCTATACTTGGAGCCTCCAGATGCTTCGCAATACACCCAAAGGTATGGTCGAGTGAAAAATTGGCTAAATATATAACCAAACCCCGAAGGAAATAGGGAGTAAGAAATGCTCTGCCTTCCTCACTAACCTAAACAGGGCGGCTTTCTCTGGTAACTGTGAATATAGAAACTGAGGCGGGCAAAGGGGGTGAATAGATCCAGGCCGCGGCACAAACGGCCGAACCAGGCTGTGGCACGGAGATCCAAGCCGAGGAAAAACTGATCCTGTGGCAACCCGGGCAGTACAAGCTAACACTCGCGCCAAACCCAAACAAAGAAAGACAAGCGGGGCGGCCATTTTACCCGGTCTCCTGGTTGGCGTGCGCACAGTTAGTGGGCGAGAGATTTCTTCCTAGGCTCCGAGAGTGGGTGCCCGTGTTGCCCCACGGAGAGGCAGGGTCAGAGGCCTTTCTGTGGGCCGAGGGCAGAGTCTCTGGGCAGCCCCAGCGCCCTGGGAAAGCCACGCACGGGAGGGAGTGAGAACTAATTCCAACGGTGGAAATTTTCCGTGCTGGAGCGGGTTTCACTCAGAGGGAAACGCGGCCAGCCTCATATCCTGGTTTGCGCGCGCAGATAGTGAATGAGAGATTCCTCCGAGTGCCTCGGCAGTGTGCGCCCGTGTTATCGCACAGAGGGGCAGAGTCAGGGGCCTTTGTGTGGGCCAAAGCGGAATCTCGGGCCGCCCCAGCGCCTTGCAAAAGCCGCGCACGGGGACGGAGCGAGACTCAATTCCAACGCTGCAACTTTTCCCTGCGGTTGGGGGATTCACTCAGAGCGTGAGACTGCTGGCCGGATATCCTGGTCTGCGCGCACAGCCAGTGAGTGAGAGTTTCCTCCAAGCGCCCCGGAAGTGGGCGCCCACCTGTGTTACCGGACAGAGTGGCAGACAGAGCCAGAGGTCTTTGAGTGGGTCTTTGAGTGATTATGCTAGCAGCTCTGACTGACTGAGCCTTACCCAGAGCCCTGTGCTGAGTGGAAATAGAGTGGGGAGTTGCCAGCTCTTTGAGCCTCTTACTATCCAGGCAGAGGCAGCAGCAACCCCATAGCTGGATTATCAGGCTACTAATTGAGGAAGGAAAGACTAGGAGAAAGGCTCCAGGAACACGGACTCTCTCACTGTCGGAGCCTATAAATGCTAATGAGCCTCGACTGCCAACGAGACTAAAGCACAATACATGACATTGCCATAGAGACTTATCAACTGCAAACCTCTACCTGAGCGTGCCAAAGGGGCAGAACCTGGGGTACAGAGTCACCGACCAGGAAGAGGAAGAGAAAAGAAAAAGCAAGAAGATAACCTCTCAAAATCAAGAATAATCTGCAGACTTTATAACCTATCCCATTTTATTATATTTGTTCGTTTGTTTCTCTTATCTTCATTCTTGATACTTTTTTTCCTCCTCCAATTTGGCCGATTAACTCTCTGCCGGTCTTACTCTCTCCTCTCCTTGAACTACACTACCCATAAGTGTTACATCTCCCATTATCTTTTCTCTTCTCTTCCTTTCTCTCTATGAGGGTTGCACTCCAAAACCCTTAACTCTCTCTCTCTCTCTCTCCTTTCTTTTTTCTTCTTTTAGTGGTTCCCTCTTTTTTTCTCTCTCTCTCTTTCTTTTCTCCCTCTATATTAGTTTCTTCCTTTCTCCTTTACATCTCCTCTCATTCAAACCTCAATAACAAACAAATTATCTTATCTGGGACTCAAACTTATGTTTGTGGCATTTTGGGGGGTTTTTACTTCACCTTTTTAACTCACTAGCAGTGCTCCCATCCCTGGCTCTCCATTTTATCTAGTTCTTGTTCCACTAAATACAATAGTAATTTTTTAAATTGTCCCCCCATTTTTCCATTTTCCTCTTATTCCTCTCATCATAACTCTTAGACAACCAACACCTAAAAGCAAATCATTTTATTCTTGACCCAAATTTTTTCCTTATTTGCTTTTTGTGGGTCCATACGCTCTTTTTTTTTCTTCTTTCTTTTTTTTTTTTTTTTCGTTTTTCTTTTTTTTTTTCTTGTTTTTTTGCCCCTTTATTACTTTTCCCCAATTCAGGCCCTCCATCACAGGCATTGTTTGTTATAATTCACAGTTCACCACAAGATTTTTCTCATGAAAGAGGGGAGAGGAGAGGAGAGGAAAAAAGGAGGGGGGGAATAATTTCCTTTTTTAAAAATTTTTATTTTATTTTATTTTTCTTTATTTCATTATTAATTTTTTAAAAAAAAACAACTCTTTCCGATTTTTTATTTTTTTTATTATTATTTTTTTAACTTTTTATTCTTTATTAAATCTCATTAATACTATCAACAAAACCACCCTCAGATGCCATTAAGGAAGAGAAAATCGAATATCATGGATACAAAAGAAAGAGAGGTAACACAGCTAGATGAGGAAAAATCTATGGAGAAAAAATTTAATATATTGGAAACCTTGGAGCTAAATGACAGAGAATTCAAGATAGAAATCCTAAAAATCCTCCGAGATATACAAGAAAACACAGAAAGGCAATTTAGGGAGCTCAGAAAACAACTCAATGAACACAAAGAATATATGTCCAAGGAAATTGAAACTATAAAAACAAATCAAACAGAGATGAAAAACTCAATTCACGAGCTGAAAAACGAAGTAACAAGCTTAGCTAATAGAACAGGTCAGATAGAAGAGAGGATTAGTGAAATAGAAGACAAGCAACTTGAGGCACAACAGAGAGAAGAAGAAAGAGACTCAAAAATTAAAAAAAATGAGATATCCCTACAAGAATTATCTGACTCCATCAAAAAGAATAACATAAGAATAATAGGTATATCAGAGGGAGAAGAGAGAGAAAATGGAATGGAGAACATACTCAAACAAATAATAGATGAGAACTTCCCAAGCCTGTGGAAAGAACTAAAGCCTCAAGTTCAAGAAGCAAACAGAACTCCGAGTTTTCTTAACCCCAACAAACCTACTCCAAGGCACATCATAATGAAATTGACACAAACCAACAGCAAAGAAAAAATTCTCAAGGCAGCCAGGGAAAAGAAGAATATAACATATAAAGGAAGGCCCATTAGATTATCATCAGATTTCTCAGCAGAAACTCTACAAGCTAGAAGAGAGTGGACCCCAATATTTAAAGTCCTGAAAGAGAGGAACTTTCAGCCACGAATACTATACCCATCAAAGCTATCCTTCAAATATGAAGGAAAAATAAAAACATTCACAGATACAGAAAAGATGAGGGAATTTATCATCAGAAAACACCCACTCCAGGAATTACTAAAGGGGGTTCTCCAATCAGATTCAAAGAACAAAAAAAAACAGAGCCACAAGTAAAAGCTCCAAGAAGAACACAATAAAACCAAATTTAAACTGTGACAACAACAAAAAGAAAGAGGGGGAGAAGATGGAGATTAACAGTAGCAAAGGACGATGGAGTGCAAAAGTACTCACAAAATAGTTCGCTACAATGAACAGGGTAGGGACCCTTTTCATTACTCAAAGGTAACCACCATTGAAAAAACCACCACAGAAGCACACGAGATAAAAAAGATAGCAACAGAGGAAAGATGTATGGAATACAACCAAATAAAAACAAAAGATTAATCAAGTAAAAATTGAAACTTTTATTTTGGACATGGATGATAAATACATTACATTAAAAATCTGAAATCAAGCCTGACCTGTGGTGGCACAGTGGATAAAGCATCGACCTGGAATGCTGAGGATGCCAGTTTGAAACCCTGGGCTTGCCTGGTCAAGGCACATATGAGATGTAGCTACTATGAGTTGGTGCTTCCCACTCCTCCCCACTTCTCTCTCTCTCTTCTCTCTCTAAAATCAATAAATAAAATCTTTTTAAAAAGTGGCAATTTTTCTCATACTTCATGCTGCCCCCATCCCAGAAGCCTACAAACATATTTCTCTACAGAGGGGGACAGGTGGTGCCTGCTCTGGTGGCCAAGTCTGGGTCTGGGGACAGGCCCAGGTGATCTGTCTCAGAGCCGGGAGGGGACAATGATCCCCTCCTTGTTGGGCGGTGGAAGGTGCAGAGGGGCCAGGTCCTTCCAAGTGGTTGTGGAGGGGGTTCTGTGTGGGGATGTACTAGGAATTTTAATTTTTCTATATTAAGCAATTATAATTACCCCAAACGGGTTCAGGTAATTTTGGTTTTCTGTCAAACGTTATACTGAGAAGAGATCAAAACAACAGCAAATACAATCTGAATATCACCTTTAATACAATCTCTTTTGAAAAGTTGTCTAAAATGTAGGTTATTGCTTGGGCAAAGCAGAATAGATTTTAAAATAGACATAGTCAAAAGTAGGGGGTTCTGTTTATCCTAGTGCGAGTAGCCGGCCGCAAAAGCTGCAGCAGACAGTGGGGGGTGATCCTGCAAGCGTGGTTTCAGGAGTCAGAGGACAGGTGGCTAACACCAAAAAACAAACAAAACAACACAAAATATTCTACTTGGTTACATTTTCAGTAAAATCATGTGATTGAGGGCATGAATATCCCAGTTGGTGTTGTAATAAACTGTAGAGTTGCCACATCAGCAGCTTGAGTTTCAGTGCTGCCTGGACCCCGAGGTAGTGGTTCTCAGCCTTCTGGAGAGGACATTGACAACATTTTCTGGGCCCTGGGTTTTAGCCATTGAGATGATTGGGGTGCAGCAATATCATTGCAAAAAAGGAAGTGTGACAAGCCTTGACCCGATCAGATTAGTGACTGATTAGATTGGCAGCTGATCGCACTGGCAGTTGATAAGATCAGCGGCCAGTCAGATAGAGGATGATCAGATTTTTTCTTTTTAAGCGAGAGGAGGAAAGGTAGTGAGACAGACTCTCACATGCGCCCTGACTGGGATCCACCTGGCAACCCTCATCTGGGGTTGATGCTCGGACCAACAGAGCTATCCTCAGTGCCAGGGCTGATGAACCAATGAAGCCACTGGCTGCAGGGGGTGACAGAAACACAGAGAGAGAGAGAGTGAGGTACAGATATGGACAGACAGGAGATGAGAAGCATCAATTTTTAGTGGAGGCGCTTTAGTTGTTCATTGATTGCTTTCTCATATGTGCCTTGACCGGGGACGATAGCAGAGCAAGTGACCCTGTACTCAGGCCAGAGACCCCGTACTGAAGCTGTTGAGTCACGCTCAAGCCAGATGAGCCCATGCTTAAGCCGGCAACATCGGAGTTTTGAACCTGGGTCCTCTGCGCTCAGTCCGACCCTCTATCCACTGCACCACCGCCTGGTCAGGCTGTTTCTAGACTCTTGTCAGCTTGCATGGAAAGATGGCAGGTGGCACTCGGGTCATCCTAAAAATGCAGCCAACACATAGCAAGGTGACAGCTCTGGAGCTGACAGAAAATGCCACTGCTAGAAAGAATATAGCATTCTTACACCTTCACTGGGCCCCAAGGAGCTTAAAGTCCAGCCAACTTTTCTACTTTCTCTCCATCTCATTTGGTTTCCTGCCTTTTTCTCCTCATAACTTTTCACCACAGGAAAAAACATCCTTTACCAAAATACAGAAGCTCTTCTTATTCTCAATATATTTAATATTTGAACTTTTTCATAATAAAAAACTTTTAAAAAAAAAATTCAGTGCAACTACAAAGTCACCTGTGGCTCTGATGGTCAGTGCACTGGCCCACGGGGAGAGGGTTCCGTGTGCTATGATGTGCAGGGCAGACACTGAGCTTCTCTGCCTGATACACGTAAGTATCTGATAATGGTGGAGTATTCCATATACTGTCAAAGCTAAACATGGTATTATTTTTCTCATTATTAGAACATAATATGGAGAAACTGTAAAAATGGAAGCTCAAGAAAAAAATAATATATATATATTTTAAACAAAAGCATTATACTAGCAGTTCCTCAACCTGCTTAAGACTATGCTGGTCCTATAGTAATAATGGCTCTTAAAATAGAGCTCTTTTTTTTTTTTTATGAGACCAGGGAGGACAGAGAGGAAGGGAGAGAGACGAGAAGCATCAATTCTTCTTTGCAGCACCTTAGCTGTTCATTGCCTTCTTATATGTGCCTTGACTAGAGGGCTCCAGCCAAGCCAGTGACCCCTTGGTCAAGCCAGCGACCTTGGGCTTCAAGCCAGTGACCTTAGGGCTCAAGCCAGCAACCATGGTGTCATGTCTGTGATCCCACACTCAAAGCCAGTGAACCGCCCTGGCCGGTTGGCTCAGCGGTAGAGCGTCGGCCTAGCGTGCGGAGGACCCGGGTTCGATTCCCGGCCAGGGCACATAGGAGAAGCGCCCATTTGCTTCTCCACCCCTCCGCCGCGCTTTCCTCTCTGTCTCTCTCTTCCCCTCCCGCAGCCGAGGCTCCATTGGAGCAAAGATGGCCCGGGCGCTGGGCATGGCTCTGTGGCCTCTGCCTCAGGCGCTAGAGTGGCTCTGGTCGCAATATGGCGACGCCCAGGATGGGCAGAGCATCGCACCCTGGGGGGCAGAGCACCGCCCCTGGTGGGCGTGCCGGGTGGATCCTGGTCGGGCGCATGCGGGAGTCTGTCTGACTGTCTCTCCCTGTTTCCAGCTTCGGAAAAATGAAAAAAATAAAAAAATATAAAAATAAATAAATAAAAAAGCCAGTGAACCCGCGCTCCAGCTGGTGAGCCCCTGCTCAAGCCGAATGAACTTGTATTTAAGCTGGCAACCTCGGGGTTTTAAACTTGGATCCTCTGCAGTCCAGGCTAATGCTCTATGCAATGAGTCACCACCTGGTCAGGCAAAGCAGAGCTCTTAATAGAACTGCTGTCCATTCATAGTTTGTACAAATGGAAAAGAGAGTATATAGGCATCTTAAGTAACAAATATATTTTCTACCTTCTATTTTCAGTCTTTCAGCTAGCTCTCGGCATTTAGTGTATTTCTTCAAGGGTTCTGAAACAGCCTTGGCCAGTAATTCCATGTCAACTTCTTCATACTTGAGAACATCTAGGGCACTGCAGGCACACAAGCATTTCATTAACATAGGAGTCCATACAATACAAGACAGATCAAGAACAGGATTCCTTAGAAATAATAATGTCAGAATAAATAATATCAAAAGATACCTATTTTTTCCAAGTACAGTGAACAAATGCTGCAGCCTCTGCAACATAGCAGAACCTCAGTGACACCTGTGTGATTCTTGCCAACTCCCTTCCTGTATCCTGAGAAATGAGTTGTTGGTAAAGGTTTATTGCTGTAATCCATTTGTCCTCCTTTCTTGTAAGGATGGAATCTCCTCTGATAACAAGGGTTTGATTGAGCTTCCTAAGAATTTACACCTAAGCCACAGCCATTTAAGCGCATGTTCTGTGAATGAGTCTCCTTGCTCACTCAGACCAGGTGAAGGTCTCTGGTTTGCTCCAAGACTGCAAAGTATTCTTCAGTTTCCCTCTTACTTTGTTTGGTTGTCTCGAGGCCTCAGTGATCTGTAGTCTCCTTACATTTTTTTATTTACTAACTTTCGTCTTTCCCTCTTATTTAATAGATTGCTTTTTTGATTGATTCTGTCCACCCAAAACCAATTAAACCACTTAAACCAATTATTATCAAGTCAACAGAAAGTCAGATCTGCCCATCCAGGGTCCCAAGTCCTCCCAGGGCTCACACTGACCTTCTTTATAGCTCATTGTATTATCACAGTTGTGCATTATCACAACCTGTGCAGATGTCTGACTCATCTATCTCTTAGAAGGCCTGCTCTAAGAAGATCTAGAAATTCTCTCTCCACAAGGAACTAGATAATTCATTACAGAGGCCTCACCAGATAAGCTACATTGAAACCACAGAACCCTAACCTCCAAAAGGGTGATGGTTGTCGATGTCAGAAATTATAGAACATAGTGGAGCACACCTCCTAATGACTAACCAAAAAAAGTCACCTTGGAATCTAGCAGAATGTGACCTTGAAGAAAAGTCCTTAACTATCTAATTTATAAAACAATCTTAAATCATTTGTTTATGAGGCTTGGAGTTGTTCCCGGTTCCAGACTTCAAGACATTCTTTGAATCAAGCCTAAGCCGCAGGGTTCAGGAGTCTGGCACAGAAAGGACAAGTCTCACACTTGGGGAGAAGACAAGAGAACTTCAGCTACCTAACACATCAATGGGTCTCCTATAACCCCGACAGGAAACGAGTGTGCACATGCATGTACCTATCCCTCTGGGTAAGATGCCTGTTCAACTCGTCAGTGCTTAGCACAGAGCCTGGCATGTCCGCAGTGAAAGCAGTCAGTGTATCTCGACCAACTCTCTACCTTTTTAGCTGTATATATCTAGGCATTGATAAAGTGAGTTCGTTTAGGATACTGAATGTCAATTAAAACCAAAATATAGCCTGACCTGTGGTGGCACAGTGGATAAAGTGTCGACCTGGAACGCTGAGATCGCTGGTTCAAAACCCCGGGCTTGCCTGGTCAAGGCACATATGGGAGTTGATGCTTCCTACTCCTTCCCCCTTCTCTCTCTCCTCTCTCTCTAAAAATGAATAAATTTTTAAAAAATTTAAAAAAAACAAAATATAAAATTGTTTTTAAAAAAGAAAAATAACCCAATAGAGTCAATTAAAAAAATAAAGGAAAAAAAAGAAATGAAAACATAAGTTTATTTCAAGAGGCTAAATGCTAAACTATAAATATTCTACTAAAATCAAACACAAACACGGGGACTGAGACCCTGCTTCCTCCATAAGGGAAAGACTTGAATTAAAAAGAAAGGTATTTGGCCAAATTAATTTTTTTTCCTTCTTTTCCAAGTGAGAGGAGGGGAGATAGAGAGACAGATTCCTGCAGGTGCCCTGACTGGGATCCATCCGGCAACCCCTGTCTGGGGCTGATGCTCTGCCTATCTAGGGGGTGTGCTCGAACTGAGCTACTTTTAGCACCTGAGGCAGAGGCTCCATGGAGCCATCGTCAGTATCCAGGGCCAATGTTTAAATCAATTGAGCCATGGCTGTGGGAGAGTAAGAGAGAGAGAATGGGGAGGGGAAGGAGTGTGGAAGCAGATGATCACTCCTTCTGTGTGCCCTGACTGGGAATCAAATCTGGGACGTTCTCACATGGGGCCGATGCTCTACCACTGGGCCAACCGCCCACATTTGTTTTTTAAATCATCTTAAGAAAATTGCTACTCGTGGCTATTCATGAGATTAGTTTGGTAAAAATGTAAAACAGTCTTCTTTTACATATTTTATCATCAATTAGCCTATTTCCTTATTGATTTTTATTTATTAATATTTTAGAAAGAAGAGAGAGAAAAAGGAGGCAGGGAGGAGCAGAAAGCATCAACTTATAGTTGCTTCACATATGTGCCTTGACCAGGCAAGCCTAGGGTTTTAAATGGGCGACTTCAGCATTCCTGGTCAATGCTTTATCCACTGTGCCACCACAGGCCAGCCCATCAATTAATATTTTAAACTGAGTTGAAAACAATCACTTCCCCTGCTTTCACTATGACCTCAATACATCTTACTCACATTTAATGAAATTCTAACTATATAAATTTGAAAAAGTGTAATATTTGATCAAAACAAAACATAATGTTGCCCTGGCAGGGTAGTTCAGTTGGTTAGATCATCATCCTGATACACCAAGGTGGTGGGTTTAATCCCTGGTCAGGGAACATACAAGAACCAGCCAGTGAATGCATAAATAAGTGGAACAACAGTCCTAGCTGGTTGGCTCAGCGGTAGAGCATCAGCCTAGCGTGTGGATGTCTCAGGTTGGATTCTCCATCAGGACACAAGGAGAAACAACCATATGCTTCTCCACCTCTCTGCCTTTCCCTTCTCTCCATCTCTCTCTTCCCCTCCCTCAGCCATGGCTTGGTTTGTAGCAAGTTGGCCCCAGGCACGGAGGACAGTTCCATGGCCTTGCTTCAGGCACTTAAATAGGTTGGTTGCCAAGTAACAGAGCAACAACCCACTGTCCATCCTCACTTTGTCCCCAGGGCTGGTTGCCACCACCAGAAACCTTCGTCTCTTGGGGACAGGGTTCTTTCACCGGTGTTAATAGAGCATGTGTCCCCATCGGAGAGGTCGGCCATCATCTGACTTGCACAGGCGGGTGCACTGCCTCTGGTTGGAAGCTCACGTGTTTGTCCTCTGTCCCTTTAGAGAACAACTTTCAGGAGGTTTCTACACTGCAGGGATGTGAAACCTCTCTCTGGCCTTGGAGTGGAAGGAATGCTTTGCACCTTGTGGTTTGTCTTTCTAGATTTCTGCATTATTCTTGTGTTTGTTTTAAGCCCAGGAAGGGACAGCTGTCACCTAACTAGCTTCTGGTCCATTTGTCACACTTAGTGCAGCAGTATCTACCCCTGGATAATGAACACAATTACTAAAAGGGCTTTTTTTTTTAATTACTAAAAGGGCTTTTTTTAAAAAAAAAATCTGGTCCTTATTCTACCAAGGATTTCCCTTTCAAAGGACAAATACAATATTTCAGATAAAAACAAGTATGTGAGTGCACACAAAAGGCTCCTATGTTAAGAGTTCATTGATAGGAAATGTCCAGAATAGGTCAAGGAGCAGAGACACCAAGCAGGTGAGGGCTTGCCTGGGGTGGGAGGAGTGGGGAGTATCGTTTTGGTGCAGGATTTCCATTCCAGGTGATGGAAGATCTTCAAGGAGATAGCGGGGTGCTTGCACAGCATTGTGAAGGTACTGCACGCTCAGGAATGAATGGCACAACTTAAAACCTAAACAATCACTTTTATTTCTTAATAATAATGAATCACACTATGGGTGAATAGATATAACTAGAAAAAAATAACAAAAGAAAAATAGAACAATTCCACATAAAATTAATGAAATAGAACACTGTATGATGCCAAGGCATAAATATAAATATAATGACAACAGAAAATAAAATGATCGTAAAGCTTTGTGAAAGTAAATTTTTCAGATGTCATAGGGACAGCTGATTGGACAAGTGGCCCCGAGTGTTGTGCAGGGGCAGCTCCTCCTGTCTGGGCAGAGCCAGGGCGGGATCCTGGGAGGCTTCCTGAGGAAGTGGTTTTCCGGAATCTGGGTGGTCAGGAGGCGCTGTGGGGGCCGGGCCTGGCTCCATAGCTGCATCTGGAGGGGCTTCAGAAGGTGAAATGGCTGCTAGAGTCAGGCACCCTTCCAGGTCTGGGTTGACCTCCAGGTCTGGGATGACCTCCAGGTCTGGCCATGCTGCCGGCTCCTCAGGAGGTCCCTCGAGTGGAGCAGGAGCCGACTCTGCCTCCTGGGCTGGTGCTGGAGTTGCTAGAGGAGAAAACATCATCCACGTTTACTCCTTTTTCTTTCTTTCTTTTTTTTTTTTTTTTGTATTTTTCCGAAGTTAGAAGTGGGGAGGCAGAGACAAGACTCCCACATGCACCCGACTGGGATCCACCCGGCATGCCCACCAGGGGGTGATGCTCTGCCCATCTAGGGTGTTGCTCTGCTGTGGCCGGAGCCATTCTAGTGCCTGAGGCGGAGGCCATGGAGCTGTCCTCAGCTCCTGGGCCAACTCTGTTCCAATGGAGCCTTGGCTGCAGGGAGGGGAAAGAGGGAGAGAAAGGAGAGGGGGAAGGGTGGAGAAGCAGATGGGCACTTCTCTTGCGTGCCCTGGATGGAATCGAACCTGGGATTTCCACACGCTGGGCTGATGCTCTACCACTGAGCCAACCAGCCAGGGCTCCTAACACAGAGCACAGCCACAGCCGCAGGACCACCGCAGGATGGCCTCCCTGCCTGCTGTCCAGCAGATGGGTGGTCTGAGGCCAGTGTTTGCTCCTGGTCAGCCTCTAGGGGTGCTCCCAGTGTGTCTGACAATGATCTCTCCCAATAATCTCACATGCTCTTCCAACCCTCTCCCCAATCCCACCTCCTCCACCACCTCCTCACCTTCGGATCTGCCTCCTCGGGCTCCAGATTGTTTGGCTCAGTTCCATTCACAGGGCCTCTGCTGCTGCAGGCTGGGGTCAGACATTGTGAGCCAGGGTGCGAGGAGCCTGGGCGGCTTTGGTGGAGCAGCTGCCAGACCCTGGGTGGCTCCCAGGAAGGAGACATCTGGATCATGAGTGATGACATAGTAGGAGGCCTACTCAGGCCATCGACGGGGCCCGGGGCCCTGAACACCCAGGTGGCCTCACTCACTGCGGTCCTGCATTGAATATAAGTAGCCTGGTGCACCTGGCCCACTGTTATGGAGACGGTGTGGGGTCCCCTTCCATCCGGTGCTGCTCTCCGTGTTTCTGACTGAGGTCTGCAATGACATGACCCGCAGGGGTCGGGTGGCCTCAAGCCCAGCCTGGCCCTGGTCGCTGCTGCTTTTGCCCACTGCACCTTCTGCTCCCGAATCAGACCCGAGATGTGTCTGCAGCACCTCCTCCCAGGGGACATGAGCGTCACCTCCAGGGCTCAGGATAAACCTGGGTCAGAGGGTGCCGCCCACACTTCCCGCCCAACCAGCCAGCCTTTACCTGGGTGTGAACATGCCTGGTTCACAAGGCTTCTCACCCACCTGCTCAGCCTGTTCCTCCTGAGGGCAGGCTCTTCCCCGTGAAACCCCTTACACATACACGTACACACACTTACACTCTCACACGCTCACATAGGGAACATAGATCTCAGGTGAGATCACAGTGGTGGCCTGGCCTGGAAGCACCACCTCTGAGCCTCCATGGGTTACTTCTGGGTTGCACTGAGAAAAGGGCCACAGCGGCAGCCATGGTGGAAAAATCATTATGGCTTTTTAACTGGGTGTCACGTCTTCAAGACAGGGGCAGCAACACGAGAACATAACTGTGCCGAAGCCTCTGACCAAGTGAGCTGGAAGTGGCTGTTTTAGAATGTGGTTGCCTTGCAACCAGGGTTCCGAGTTCTGGTGGGCTCTCTCAGCAGGCAGTGAGGTCACTGTGTGGTGAGGTCATTGCTGCTGCCACGTAGTGATGTCACTGCTCTTGTCTGAGGCGATGCTTGGGGTAGGGGACCAGGAGGCAGAGCCGGCTCCTGCGGCACCTGTGGGACATCTGGAGGAGCCGGCTGCACGGGCAGAACCGGAGGTCCAGCCAGACCTGGAGGGGCGCCCGACCCCAGCGCCGTGCCTCCTCCAGCAGCCGCTCCAGCTGCAGCTCTGGAGCTGATCCCGGCCTGAGCAGCGTCCCCTGACCACACTGAGGCCCCACCAGCGCTGCCTCAAGAACCCTCTGCCCAGACTGCCCTGGTTGTGGCCAGACAAGGGGAGCTGCCTGTAGACAGCGCATCAGGGCCAGCTCGAGAGCTGCGTGTCCTTCAACCAGCTGTCCCTAGAAGACTTGTTTTACACCTCTCTTTGACAGTTTCCTTTTATTTTCTTTTAAGGTTATGTTTTTATGCCCCCATGGTGTGATTCATGTAATTATTCATTTTATTTGGAATTGTTCTGTATTTTTTTATTCTTTTTGTTTTTTTATAGTGTGATTCATTATAAGTAACAAACGAAAGTGACTATTTTTTAAGTTGTGCCTTTCCTGAACGTGAAGTCCCTTCACAATGCTTGCGAGCACCACCATCGTCTCCTCAAAGAATGTTCCGTCACCTCGTATGGAAACCCTGCACCAGAACGATACTCCCCACTCCTCCGTCCCAGGCCAGTCCTCACCTGCTCTCCGTTTCTGCTCCTTTACTTATTTGGGACTTTACATATCAATGAAACATAACAGGTGTCTTTTTGGTTGTGCTCCCATACGTTTGTGTTTATCTGAAAATCCATTTCTGTCATTTGAAAGGGAAATAGGTGAAATACAGGCCAGCTAGGGGGCGGGGGCTCTTTTATTTATTTTTTTTAATTTTAATTTTATTTTATTTATTCATTTTTAGAGAGGAGAGAGACAGAGGAGAGAGAGACAGAGAGAGAGAAGGGGGGAGGAACTGGAAGCATCAACCCCCATATGTGCCTGACCAGGCAGGCCCAGGGTCTCGAACCGGCGACCTCAGCATTTCCAGGTCGACGCCCCATCCACTGCGCCACCACAGGTCAGGCTACGGGGGCTCTTTTATTAAGTGTTAGCACAGGGGTCCCCAAACTATGGCCCGCGGGCCGCATGCGGCCCCCTGAGGCCATTTATCTGGCCCCCGCCGCACTTCTGGAAGAAGCACCTCTTTCATTGGTGGTCATTGAGAGGAGCACATTGACCATCTCATTAGACAAAAGCAAACCTATAGTTCCCATTGAAATACTGGTCAGTTTGTTGATTTAAATTTACTTGTTCTTTATTTTAAATACTATATTTGTTCCCGTTTTTTTTTTTTTTTTTACTTTAAAATAAGATATGTGCAGTGTGCATAGGGATTTGTTCATAGTTTTTTTTATAGTCCAGCCCTCCGACGGTCTGAGGGACAGTGAACTGGCCCCCTGTGTAAAAAGTTTGGGGACCCCTGTGTTAGCATCTAGGGCTAGAGACCACTGTGCTAAGTGTGAGTGCAGGGCCTGATGCCAGTCAGGCAACTGTGGACCCTTCCTTGGCCTAAAACAAACACGAGAAAAATACGAAAATCTGGAAAGACACACCCGAAGTTAGAAAGCATTCCTCACAACCCAAGGCCACAGAGAGGGTTAACATCCCTGGGGTGCAGAAACCTGAAAGTCGGTGTTTTCTAAAGGGACAGAGAGCAAACACACGTGCTTCCAATAAGAGACGCTGCACAGCCAGAGTGTTTGAGGTGATGGCCGACCTCCCAGTGGGGAAACACGCACTGTGAACACTGGCGAGAGTGCCCTGTCGCCATCAGTCTGGCAGGCTTCTGGTTTGGTGGCAAACAGCCCTGAGAACAACAGGAGAATGCAGAGGTCCCAGCAGATCCCCGGAGAGGATGGTGAAAGTCCCCTTCTCTGGGACAGTGTGCTGGCCCTGTCGAAGTCCCACAGGTGCACACCTTCACCTGGCAGTGCTCGTGCCAGGAGGGGACCCAAAGAAGTTCTTGTACAGTTTTTCAAAGATGCATTTTCGAGACTACCCATCAACCACCAGGGCAAGGTCCCAGAAAGTTTCTAATTTTCATCCGAGTTAATAAGCTTATTTGTGCAGAATTTTGTACAACAGAACACTGTTCTTTTTAAATTTTCTTTGTACATTTTGGCCTGGGATATGGATTTTAAATGGACATTGTATCAGCTTCACTAAAATAAACAAAATATTGGTAAAAATCATAACAAAGATACTTTACACCTGTCAGAATGGCTATCATCAATAAATCAGTTGGTGAGGATGTGGAGAAAGGGAACCCTTGTGCACTGTTAGTGGGAATGCGGATTGTAGCAGCTACTGTGGAAAGAAGTATGGAGTTAGCCCTAAAAATAAACATGGAACTGCTTATGAGCCAGAGACTTCACTTATGAGAATTTATCCAAAGAAACTGAAACACTAATTCGAAAGAATATATGCACCCTGTGTCCATGGCCGCATTATTTACAATATTAAGATTAGGAAGCAGCCCAGGTGTCCTTCAGTAGATGAGTGGATAATAAACCTGTGGTACATTTACACAGTGGAATATTATTCATCTGTAAAATAGAAGATAATCTTAAGCTTTGTGACAGCATGAATGGTCTTGGAGAATATTAGGCTAAATGAAACAAGCCAGGCCTTTGTTCCGTTGGTCGGCAACTGAGCTACCTACCATATTTCCCCATGTATAAGACGCACTTTCCCCCAAAAGATTTGGGGACTATAAACTGGATGCGTCTTATACAGTGGTTGTAGATATTTTTACTTGCATTTCCCTCTTTTTTGTGTTTTTTGAGCTCATCGTTGAAGACAGTGATTTGTCATCAGACACAGATGAGGACAAGCTAAATGATGGGACTATGACAGTGAAGAGTTGTATGAATTTTATGAATAAAACTTGAGTTCAATAACTTTATGTAACATATTTTTTTCAAATTTTGGGCTCCAAAATTAAGGTGTATCATATTCGTGGGAGCATCTTATAAATGGGGAAATACAGTATTTTAGCACCTGAGGCAAGGTCATGGAGCCATCCTCAGCACCTGGGGCCAACTTGCTCAAACTGTTTGAGCCATGGCTGTGGGAGGAGAGAGGAGAAAGTGAGAGAGAGAGAGAGAGAAGGGGGGAGGGTGGAGAAGCAGATGGGTGCTTCTCCTTAGTGCCCTGACATGGAATCGAACCAGGGACGTCCATACGCTGGCCGATGCTCTACCACTGATCCCACCGGCGAGGGCCTCACAACTATTTCTTCATGTGCTTTGTCTTCCAAGACATCAAGACATTCTAGTTTTCCTATTTTTCTGGCTACCCTTTCTCAATCTGTTTTGTATGTTTCTCCTACTTAGCACTGCACTCAAGCCCAAAAGCACAACCAAACCAATCCCCCAATTCTATCGTTAGGGGGGCTATCTCCTGGGACTACTCCTAACACAAATTCTCTGGCATTCTGGGTCCAGTCAGGAGATTGAAATGACAGATTAAATAGGTGATATTTAATATAAGAATAATTAATTATAATGAAGAATAACTCTAAGAATCTCTGTGTAGCACTCTAGGGCTGAGGGAGAGTACCCAAGTAAGAACAAACTTGGAAGAGTTTCAGACCTCAAGTGCAAAAGGCCTTCAGAGACCTTGGAATATGGATACATAAGATAGCTTGTAGAGGGAGCGCCAGCTCTGTGTGGACTTCCTGGCCACAGGCAGACTGCACACAAGACTTGCAGAAAGATCAACAACCTAGTGTGTTTACCAACTCTAGACCACAGGCAGCTCTATGCAGGCCAGGCAGGAATCTTGGATTCCCCGTCTAGTAAGCTGTAGACAGGTTATGACCAGCGCAAGGTTGCAAGATCCCAGCCAATCACCTTCTAGGTGTGTGCCTGGGATAAGCTCAGATGTTCTCACACCCAAAGGAACATACTTCCCCCCACTCAACCCCCTTCTTCTCCTTCCACTATGCTAGAAATTGCAGACAACCTCTTCCTCCTGCAATGTCCCTTTAGCAACCTTTACTGAGAAAGCTTTACATAGTAGGCACTTAAAAAGAGATGCTTAAAAGAATTTTGTAGTTTATTAGAAAGCATATATTGCCTGATGAGGTGGTGGCACAATGTATAGAGCATTAGCCTAGTACGCTGAGGACTGAAGTTTGAAACCCCGAGTAGCCGGCTTGAGCACAGGCTCACCAGCTTGGGCGAGGGGTCACCAGCTTAAGCATGGCATCATAGACATGCCCCATGGTTGCTGGCTTGAGCCCAAAGGTCACTATCTTTTTTTTTTTTTTTCAGAGACAGAGAGAGAGTCAGAGAGAGGGATAGACAGGGACAGACAGACAGGAACGGAGAGATGAGAAGCATCAATCATTAGTTTTTCATTGCCCGTTGCGACTGCTTAGCTGTTCATTGATTGCTTTCTCAAATGTGCCTTGACCGCAGGCCTTCAGCAGACTGAGTACCCCCTTGCTGGAGCCAGCGACCTTGGGCTCAAACTGGTGAGCTTTTTGCTCAAACCAGATGAGCCTGCGCTCAAGCTGGCGACCTTGGGGTCACGAACCTGGGTCCTTCTGCATCCCAGTCTGACGCTCTATCCACTGTGCCACCGCTGGTCAGGCCAAAGGTCGCTATCTTGAAGCCCAAGGTCACTGGCTTGAGCTAGGAGTCACTGGCTCAGCTGGAGCCCCTCGGTCAAGGCACATATGAGAAAGCAATCAATGAACAACTAAAGTGCTGCAACCAAGAGCTGATGCTTCTCATTTCTCTCCCTTCCTGTTTGCCCTTCTCTCTCTCTCTTGCTATAAGAGAAGAAAAGAAAACACATATTGAAGGGTGTTTCTGCAGCTAGGAAGAAATAAACTGAAAACTGACACATCTCACAAGCTCCAGCCACATTTGTTTGAACAACTAGGCATAGTCCCACATTAGGTGGAATGAACTAAGTGCAACACTAGAAGTATTGTGACGAGGAGCCTAAAAGGATCAGTCAATCTTCGCCTGTGTCTTTCAGCATCGGCAGCTCTGCCAGCTCTGAATTCTGAATGAGCCTCTAGTCTCTTTTGGTGGCTTTCCTGGTATTTCTAACCACTTCTCTTTGACGGGGCATTCTTCTTGGAGTTGCTATTTCTGAAGTGGAAAAGTCATGGCTATTCTCATCTTGGTTGAAACTCAAAAATGACAAAATATTTTAAAACAATCTTCTTATATAAATAAAAATGTAAATGTTCGTTTGTTCAAAATCTTAAAATCTCCAGAAGTTCTTCACCAATTGCTTTGAAATTTTGACACAACACTGCATTTGAATACGTGCACTTTTGTTTTCATATACCTACTATTATATAGATGTCACACCTGTGATAGGTAAAAACATGTTTTTGAAAAACAGCACCATCTGTTGGACGTAAAAGCAACACACGCTATACTAAATATTTTACGATTCCATTTCAATGTTATGGGAGAAATATAAATCACACATGGCTGAAGGTATTTTCTGTTGAATATGCAAGGAAAATTCAAATATGAACATGGATTTCACAGCAGAAATCTACAATGAAGCGTTGATAATGATTGAAGATTTGTGCTTAGAAATCATGAACAAAGTTCTCAATCAATTGGGAATGCCATCACCGAATCGATCTGCTGCTGCTTCGTTTGATGTAGAATTGCAACGTGAATAAAAATTACAACACAGGTGATCTATTGTCGTATGTGCAATCAAATATTCCTAAGCTAACACTTGAGCAAAAAGGCATTTACAATCAAATAATGGAGAAATCTTCTTAGATGCGCCAGGAGGAACTGGTAAAATGTTCCTAATTAGATTGATTCTGGCAGCAATTCGATCCCAAAATGACATAGCCTTAGCTCTTGCATCGTCTGGAATAGCTGCAACATTGCTACCAGGTGGAAGAACTGCTCATTCTGCTTTGAAATTGCCATTGAACATGCAATTCATTGAAACTCCCACGTGCAACATTTCCAAAGCATCCGGCATGGGAAAAGTATTGCAGAAATGCAAACTTATTGTTTGGGATGAATGCACGATGGTGCACAAAAAATCACTCGAGGCTCTTGATTGATCATTGCAAGATTTGCATGGAAACATCAGACCATTTGGGAACGCATTAATATTGCTTGCAGGAGATTTCAGGCAAACATTACCTGTAATTCCTCGATCGACACCAGCGGATGAAATAAATGCTTGCCTGAAATACTCTACTTTGTGGCGACACGTAAAGACGTTAAACTTAACTACAAATATGCATGTCCAGCTGCAAAACGATCGATCAGCTGAGATATTCTCACATCAAATGCTGGAAATTGGGAACGGAAAGGTGCCGGTTGATCTGACCTTAGGACGAACTTCATTGCCTCGTGACTTCTGCAATTTAGTGACGTCAAAAGAAGAATTGGTTGAAAAAGTATTTCCCAATATTCAAACCAATTATAAGAATCACGACTGGCTGAGTGAATGAGCTATTCTTGTGGCAAGAACAAAGACATCTATGAACTTAACAATATTATTCAGTCTAACATTCAAAGTGAGGCAGTCACATACAAGTCCGTCGACACTGTTGTGGGAGCAGATGAAGCGGTTAATTATCCAACAGAATTTTTGAATTCACTCGATCTGCCAGGGATGCCACCACACGTACTGTAATGAAAATCGGCGTGCCAATTATCATGTTTGAAATATCAACCAGCCAAAGCTTTGCAATGGCACGCAGCTTGCAGTAAAAAAATTAATGAGCAATATCGTAGAAGCAACAATCTTGACAGGACCTTTCAAAGGTGAAGATGTCCTCATTCCTCGCATTCCTATGATTCCAACGGATATGCCATTTCAATTTAAGAGATTGCAGTTCCCAATTCAATTGACATTTGCAATCACCATCAACAAAGCTCAGGGCCAATCTTTAGAATTGTGTGGTTTAGATCTAGCCACGGATTGCTTCTCACATGGACAATTATATGTTGCATGTTCTAGAGTCGGCAAACCAGACAATCTCTATATCTGCACAGACAATGGAACAACAAAAAAAATATTGTATACCCACAAGCATTGTGAAATTAAACATATTAGAAATGTGTGTTCTCTTTTCTTTCTTTTCCACTTAACCAGCTTGAGCCACAGCAACGTGTGGCCAGGTACAGCTAGTTAGTAATAAAATCCAAACTCTTGGCTCTAAGGTAACTTTGTAATTCAGGGCCATGATGGTTGCATTTAGCATAGGTCCCTATCTTCATCCTCCCTCCTTCCCCCAATAATTTGAAAAATGATGAGTGCCTGCTAGCTGTTTCCTCTTTTTATTCTGGTATTTCTGTTGAAATGAACTTTAGTACCTAGCTTTTATAACTACTCAGCAATGCGGTCTGTGGTCGGTAGAGGAAATCACAAGTGCGGCCAATGTCTGTTGAGGCTGACTATTGTCATCATTGGGGATTTCTATGAAATAACTGGACTAAGGTTACAGTCTTAGCTGATGTTTTCCTGGGGCCTCCTGGTCTATAGCACTTCTGGCTAGCAGTACCAGAAGGAAGGCCGTTTTAAAATAGTCTTTTAAGTCAGGTAATTCTGTATAAGTAAACAGATGTTTTTCATTGAACATTTTTCAGTGAGGGTTACTACTGTAATGGAATTCAATTACAAAACTTACATTTCTTTATATGTCTAGTGTCACTAGCTCCAAATTATAGTTGTCAAGAACATTTCAAAGCATTTAGGAACTTTCTATTTCCTCAAAATAAATTTGTTATATTCTATTCAATAAGCACTCCATTCACTGAGTTACTGTTGCATTTAATTATAAAGTTTGAAACAGTGGTTTCCTTTCTAGTACTAAACAGTTACCACAAAATACCTTCCTTTAGAAAATACAATGTAGCCCTGGCTGGGTAGCTCAATTAGTTAGAGTTCTGTCCTGATATGCCAAGACTGCAGGTTTGATTCCTGGTAAGAGCACATACAAGAGTCAACCAATAAATGCATAAATAAAGGGGACAACAAATTGATGTTTCTCTTTCTCTCTCTCCCCTCCTTCCTCTTTCTTTAAAATCAATAAATAGCCTGACCATGCAGTGGCACAGTGGATAGAGTATTCGACTGGGATGTGGAGGACCCCAGTTTGAGACCCCGAGGTTGCCAGCTTGAGTGTGGGCTCATCTTGTTTGAGCAAAGCTCACCAGCTTGGACCCAAGGTCGCTGGCTTGAGCAAGGGGTTACTCGGTCTGCTGAAGGCCCATGGTCAAGGCACATATGAAAAAGCAATCAATGAACAAGTACGGTGTCGCAACAAAAAACTGATGACTGATGCTTCTCATCTCTCTCTGTTCCTGTCTGTCTGTTCCCATCTATCCCTCTCTCTGACTCTATGTCCCTGTAAAAAAAAAAAAAGTCAATAAATAAAATTTTTATTTTTTTATTATTTTATTTATTCATTTTAGAGAAGAGAGATAGAGAGAGAGAGAAGGAAAGAGAGGAGCAGGAAGCATCAATTCCCATATATGCCTTGACTGGGCAAGCCTGGAGTTTTGAATCTGTGACCTCAGCTTTCCAGGTCAAGGTTTTAACCACTATGCCAGCATAGGTAAATAAATATATATATAATTTTTTTTTTTTTTTCTGAAGTTGGAAACAGGGAGGCAGTCAGACAGACTCCCGCATGCGCCCGACCGGGATCCACCCGGCATGCCCACCAGGGGGTGATGCTCTGCCCATCTGGGGCATTGCTCTGTTGCCATTCTAGTGCCATTCTAGTGCCTGAGGCAGAAGCCACAGAGCCACCCTCAGCGCCCGGGCCAACCTTGCTCCAATGGAGCCTTGGCTGCCGGAGGGGAAGAGAGAAACAGAGAGGAAGGAGAGGGGGAGGGGTGGAGAAGCAGATGGCGCCTCTCCTGTGTGCCCTGGCCGGGAATCAAACCCGGGACTCCTGCACACCAGGCCGACGCTCTACCACTGAGCCAACCGGCCAGGGCCAATAAATAAAAATTTTTAAAAATACAATATAGTACTGTAATCAGTATTGCTGCTACAGTAAGAATTTTGCCTAGAATGGCCATGATAACAAAAAAAAAAAGGTTACCAACTCTGGCCGGTGGCTCAGTGGATAGAACGTTGTCCCGGCGTGTGGGTGTTCCAGGTTAATTCCCGGTCAGGGAACACAAGAAAAGCGACCATCTGCTTCTCTTTCCTACTCGCAGCCAGTGGCTCGATTCATTCCAGTGTCGGCTCTGGGCACTGAGAATAGCTCAGTTGATTCGAGCACCGGCTCAAAGCAAGGGTAGTTGGTGAGGGGTTTTGCTGAGTGGATCAGGGTTGGTGCACATGTGGGAGTCTGCCTCACTATCTCCTCTCCTCTCACCTTAAAAAAAGAAAAAAGTTACAATTTTTTGAAATTACTAAATCAAGTATGAAAAAGAATTCATCACTGCTGGATGACCCATCATTACAAGTACTTTTTACTTATTACTGCTCTTGGTCGCTTTTTGAAAAGACTAAAATTAGATGAAGCAAATCCATAAAAACGGAGCTATATCCAGGTGGCCATATTATCACTTATAGCAAGATACTTGGCTGCCTCAACCCGTAATCAGGCTTAACACCTCTCCGTAAAGCCACTTTAGGGTTCTTGGAATGATCTCAGTATCTGCTTTGGCCTGAAGAGGACATGGGGGTCTGGGCCGATGACAGGTCTGGGTTGGCATATCTAGGGGCGAGCAGGGCCCTCTGACCCACTTGGCTTTATTTATCTTCTAGTCTCTCCAAAAAGGTTGTGTCCAAGGAGCCAGTCAATGGGTCGTCCGCCCTAATCCTGTGACTACATATCATGGAAGTACTGGAGAGGAAGAGGAATGGCAACATCATCCTGACTTTTCTGTCAATTCTGACCTAAAACAGGGAAACACCAGTCATCATTAATATGGATTTGTCTTCAATGTTAAGAAATTGTGGCCACATTTTCATAAAAAAAATTGTATGATATAAAATGACTACATTTACTTTACTTTCCCTTCCTTTACATTAGTCTGCATTAACAAGGTTACCAAGTTCTCCACATTGTGAATGATAGAAAACTATGATTTCTAATTCTTCTATTTTATAGGAATTAATTCATGTTCAAAGACAATTACTACTGAGGATGTCCTGCAGAAATCTTAGAACTCAACTTTCACCCTCCATACACTCCAATACTGGATATCAGCTGAATGATTCTGGATACTGCTGTACAGTTTCAGTGTTTTAGCCCTAAGATTTAAGGGCTCTGAAACTGCCTCTGAACCTAGAATAACCAAGAAGGCTTTCAAAACAAGTTGAAAGATAAGAATTTTTTTTTCTTTTTTTCGGTATTTTTCTGAAGTTGGAAATGGGGGGGCAGTCAGACAGACTCCTGCATGTGCCTGACCGGGACCCACCCGGCATGCCCACCAGGGGGTGATGCTCTGCCCATCTGGGGCGTCGCTCTGTTGCAATCAGAGCCATTCTAGCGCCTGAGGCAGAGGCCATAGAGCCATCCTCAGCACCCGGGCCATCCTTGCTCCAATGGAGCCTTGGCTGCGGGAGGGGAAGAGAGAGACAGAGAGGAAGGAGAGGGGGAGGGGTGGAGAAGCAGATGGGCACCTCTCCTGTGTGCCCTGGCTGGGAATTGAACCCGGGACTCCTGCATGCCAGGCCGACGCTTTACCACTGAGCCAACCGGCCAGGGCTGAAAGAATTTTAATGTGGTACATTTAATGGAAAAAGTCCTTCTGAGTAGGCAAATCTGAAGCAAAGATTTTTTTCCAAGCTTTAGTTTCAGGTCCACTATATCTCTCTTGAATGAACTTTGCACAAAGTTGTATCAACAGGCTCATTATATTAGAGCACCTGAGAGAAAGAGTATAAATTAACAGATTATAACCATTTTTTTCAGATATACAAAAAAGCACAATGATAATCTCTGTCTTCTTCATAAATTAATGACAAAGCCTTAATAACTAATAAGGTTATTTTAACAGGTGCTTAATAAAAACACTTCTTGTCTTCTATCTACACTCTTACGTTGTTTAAAAGTCTTCTACAAATAAAAAGCTATAACCGTCTCTCTTCAAGCTGGTCGGTATTACACGAGCTTTGATCAGTTCTGGGCAGCTCATTCACAGCTGCGTGTCTGTGCTGAGTGGTCTTCACAAATCTGAGCAGATTGACGATGGCAGCAGGTGTCACTCCAGGTATGCGACTAGCAGCCCCAATCTATGAATTAAAACCACAAAAGAAACATAAATGCCAGCATTATTCAAATAACGTTTGTTAAAGATAAATTATCTCCCAAGAACAATTTGTATATTATAGTTTATAAAATATTTTCAAAAGTATTATCTTAATGCTTTTCTAATTAACTATAAAGTAGATAAAGGACATGTGATTATTAATATGTTCATTTTTTTCTTGACCTGCGAAATATGAGGCTTATAGAAACTTAAATGAGTTGCTCTGCCCTGGCAGGGTAGGCCAGTTGGTTAGAGTGTCGTCCTGATATGGCAAGGTTGCGGGTACTATCCCTGACAGGGCACATATAGCAATCAACCAGTGAATGCACAAATAAGTGGAACAACAAATTGATGTTTCTTTTTCTCTCTCTCCCCTCCTTCCTCTCTCTTTAAAATCAATAAAAATAAAAAGTATTAAAAAAATGATTTATTCAAGATCATATAACTAACAGATGTTAGGGTGCCTACTTTTTCTTTTCATTAAACTAATGCAGCATCCCTAGAAGTGTTGGGCAGCACCCTATAATTAATATTTCTGTATTGTATTTTTTACAGTGAAATATATGAATATTAACTTTAAGTGGTGTAAGGACTAAATAGCTTCATGCCAGTTCAGGTAAATTTAACCACCAAATGAGTCTACAGCAAACACTGGACCTTTTTGCATCTGAGAACTGTGGATAAAAGGTTGAGAATTTGATGGCCAGTGCTGTCCAACTGAACTTTCTGTGATACCAGAAATTTTCTGTCACGTTTGCACTGCAACAACGCACTGTCCAACATGTTAGCCACTAGCCATATGTGACTATGAGCACCTGAAAGGTGGTTAATATGACAGAGAGATTTAATTTTAAATTTAATTTAATTTTAATTAATGCAAATGGTCTACTTGGCTAGTGGCCATATTTCGGGCAGGGCAGCTTATAACTATGCATAAAAACACAACCCAAAACGAATAGTATACATAGGGTTATAAAGTTTAAGGCTTGTTTGCCTATTTTCCATGATGACCACTGCTAAGAACACCAAATTATATTGAGGAAATCACTCCTCCACTTAAATAATAAAAATTAAAATTATTTAAAAATTTGTACAGAACAGATTTTTGTTAAATATTTCTTTATTTTATGAACCACAGCCACTAAAAAAAGAAAAACAACCCCCCCCACTCATTAAATGATGAGACACCACCAACTTTAAAGGTACCACCCAGTTTCAGAGATGTGAAAATGTACATGTTAGAATCAATCAATAAAGCATATCAGTCTTTAACTATTTAGTAGAAGTTCAATACTATACAATATAAAGTTTTATATAGATGTTTACAATTGTATGCGAGCGTGTGCGCATTACAGGTGCACACACGCAATGTGCATACACACACACACTCAGGCTAAAGCATGGGCAGGGGACCTCTTCAGCTCCTCTCTTTCTCCCAGTAGCTCCCAAGGTCACACTATGGAGCCCTTAGAGAGGGATCTGAGTAGTAATTTGAAAATCACTTAATTATAACCAACCCAATTCTTGACTTTTGGTTATTTATTTAGATTAAGTTTTTTCATCTCATAAAAATATATTGATGCCTGTCATAGAAAGAGATATTAAAAATAACAGGTTCAATTCTTTATGATAAAATAAAATATTAGTTATGTGGCCATGATTATTCCAGGTTTAAAAAATTAAACCACCGGCTCTTAATTTATATGCTCTTCCTATCCACTGTCTATTTTCTTACTGTCTGTGGGCGACTGAAATGTAGCTTCTCACGAACTTCAGAGGACAAAGACACATCCCTGAGAGTCAAATAATCCAGGTCTTTCGGCAGCTGGAGAGCTTCATCTCGCTGAATGTTCTTTATTTCTTCTTGTTGATAGAATAATGCTGATTCATAAGTGGCTGGTGAACAAAATTATGATACTTAAGTTATATTTAACAACTTACATTTGTATAGCTTTTTACAGTTTACAAAGAGCTTTTTCTACATTATCTCACTCAACACTTATCTCAACACCATGAGCTAGGTAGGGTGCCTGTTCCCTTACCCAGATGAGGAAACTGAGGCTAAAATAAAAACAGGGAGTATCTTAAAATTAACTACAACGTTCTGTCTGGTAGTTTACTGCATGTCCTTTTCATTTGAAAATTTTGGAAAATTAAAAGGAAATTGTGTTCCTTCTCAGTGTAATTTTTTTTCTTTTTTTAAAGTGAGAGACAGACTCCCACATGTGCTCTGACCGGGATCCACCAGGAAACCCCTGTCTGGGGCTGATGCTCGAATCAACTGGGCTATCCTCAGCGCCTGAGGCCAACACTCGGACCAACCAAGCTGCCCTGAGCAACTGAGTCCGATGCTCGAACCAATCAAGCCACTGATAGAGAGAGGGAGAGAGAGAAGAGGGTGATGGAGGGGAGAGAAGAAGATGGTCACTTCTCATGTGTGCCCTGCCTGGGGATCGAACATGGGACGTCTGTACGCCAAGGTGATGCTCTATTCACTGAGCCAACCTGCCAGAGTCTCAGTGCAAATTTTGGTGGAGCATCCCTCAGTAGGCTGTGGGTTTGAAATCTAAGTCCTAATAATCAGATGTTTCTTCAAGAAAATGGTTTCTGAAGTATGGACATATAAAGCTACAATTTTAAAGTTTAAAGCTCATCAGTGATAACACATAATTTATTTCAGGCTTTATTCAGAAGTAAAGTTAAGGAAGAGAATTCAGTCATTATTTATGATTAAAGCCTTCTGTTCTTAGAAAAATAAATTCAAAACCTGTTTTAAAACCTAAATTGAGGTGGTCTTTCCATCCTGTTTAAGAAAACCAGTCTTCCCTAAAGGTTCTGGTAGCACCGGCTTCCATTACTTGCCTGGCAGCCAGAAAATCTCAGCTCTGAGCCTGGCTCTACCAATAAATTACCCTCTGACCATGGGCATGTCCTTATCCTTCTGGGCCTCGGGTTCTTTAACCAGAAATTTTAAGGGCTGACCTAGATTACTTCTAATGGTCTTTATGGCAACAAAGAGAGTTGTGAAGTACACAGGCCTTACAGCCAGACAAGCTAGGTTCAATTCCCAGCTCTACCGCTTACCAGTTGTGTGTTCTTGGGCCAGTTACCATTTATCTGTAAAATTAAGATATTAATGCTAATGCCTGTCCTTCACAGGACAGTTATAATGGTATCAAATGAAACAATGCATGCAAAGGGCTTAATGCAACACTGTAATACAACAATCTAGTACAAAGAATTGTAATATAAATTTATGACTCATGAAAGAATCAGCAGGGAATCATGAAATATAACTAAGATAACATAGGGGTTAAAAGTATATTTATTTAATCTTTCAAATACGTGTATAGCAAAACATTAGATAATACAAAGACTGTGAAACTGATTGCCATCCAGGACATATTACTGTCTAGTGGAGGATGGGTGAAGTAATTTGAAAACCACTGATAAGTGTTATGTTTTAACCTAGTGAGGTTTCTTTTAAGCCCTGGATATAAATTAGAGTCTTTATCAACAAACAAGTTAATTATTCTGGATTATTCTAACCTGAACCTGATTATTTACTGGACAAATTAAATTCCAAACAAACTTAAACTATACAATATAATCACCTATATCCAGGTGCTAAAAGCCTAAACGTTCAATAAGTTATTATTTAACAGAGAAATCATGATATTGAAATAAAAGGAAAACATTATGTCTTACACATTAGTTTACTACTAGTATGTGGTCATTTGAAAGTGATTATAAGTCTAGGTGGGTTTCCTTTTGTTGCTACACTTTGTGTGTGTGTGTGTGTGTGTGTGTGTGTGTGTGTGTGTGTGTGTCAGAGACAGAGCGAGGTACAGATAGGGACAGACAGGAGATAAGAAGCATCAAATCTTCGCTGAGGCATTTTAGTTGTTCATTGATTGCTTTCTCTTATGTGCCTTAACCAGGCGGCTACAGCAGAGCGAGTGACCCCTCGCTTAAGCCAGTGACCTTGGGCTTCAAGCCAGTGACATTTGGGCTCAAGCCAGTGACCATGAGGTCATGTCCATGATACTATGCTTAAGCCAGCAACCCTGCGCTCAAGCTGGTGAAATCGGAGTTTTGAACCTGGGTCCTCTGTGCCCAGTCCGACACTCTATCCACTGCACCACCGCCTGGTCAGGCTGTTGCTAGACTCTCATCAACTTGCATGGAAAGATGGCAGGCGGCACTCGGGTCATCCTAAGAATGCAGCCAACGCATTGCAGGTGACAGCTCTGGAGCTGACAGAAAATGCTACTGCTAGAAGGAATATAGCATTCTTATACCTTCACTGGGCCCCAAGGAGCTTAAAGTCCCTTTCTGTTTGAACAGTACATCATCATCCAACTTTTCTCTTTTCTCTCCATCTCATTTTGTTTCCTGCCTTTTCTCCACATAACTTTCCACCACAGAAAAATACATCTTATCAAAATACAGAAGCTGATCTTATTTTCATTTTCAATTTAATATTTGAACTTTTCATAATGAAACACTTTAAAAAATAATTCAGTGAAACTACCAAAGTCACCTGTGGCTCTGATGGTCAGTGCACTGACCCACAGTGAGAGGGTTCCGTGTGCTATGATGTGCAGGGCAGACACTGAGCTTCTCTGCCTGATACACATAAGTACCTGATAATGGTGGAGTATTCCATATAATGTCAAAGCTAAACATGGTATTATTTTTCTCATTATAGTGGTCCCATGTCAATCGTGGGGGTCAGGTTCCAGAACACCCTGCAATAGGCGAAAATCCTCTAAGTAGCGACCTTATATTTATTTTTTTGTTTATATATATTTTAAGGCTTTATATACCCACCCAACACTATTATAAACCTTTCCCACACTGTTATTAACCTTTCCTACACTTATTTTGCTGCAAAAATAATTAAAATAATAAATATATAAAAATTCCTATATACTGCAAAATCCCACGGTATGGCGAAAAACCACAACACAAAATAAGATATATACAATTTAAAAGTCCGTGATGCAGTGAGAGAGCAAAAAGTGAACCACGATACAGCGACGGATGACTGTATTAGAACATCATATGGGGAAAATGCAAAAAGATCAAGGAAAAAAAAAGTTCTTTTTTTTAAACAAAAGCTTTATAGTAGCAGTTCCTCAAACTGCCTAAGACTATGCTGATTGTATGATAAAAATGTCTCCTCTTACAAAAGAGCTATATCTTTTTTACAAGAGGGTGCAGGACAGAGAGGAAGGGAGAGAGACAAGAGGCATCAGTACTTTATGCAGCATCTTAGTTGTTCATTGCCTTCTCATATGTGCCTTGAGAGAGTGGCTCCAGCCGAGCCAGTAATCCCTTGCTCAAGCCAGCGACCCAGAGCTCAAGCCAGTGATCTTGGGCTTCCAGCCAGCGACCATGGGGTCATGTCTACGATCCCATGCTCAAGCCAGCGACCCTGTGCTTCAGCTGGTGAGCCTCTGCTCAAGCAGATGAGCCTGTGCTCAAGATGGCGACCTCAGGGTTTTGAACCTGGGAACTCTGCAGCCCAGGCCGATGCTCTATCCACTGAGCCACGGCATGGTCAGGCAAACTAGAGCTCTAAATGGAACTGCTGTCCATTCATAGTTTGTACAAATTGAAAAGAGAGTATATAGGCATCTTAAGTAACAAATATATTTTCTACCTTCTATTTTCAGTCTTTCAGCTAGCTCTCGGCATTTAGTGTATTTCTTCAAGGGTTCTGGAACAGCCTTAGCCAGTAATTCCATGTCAACTTCTTCATACTTGAGAACATCTAGGGCACTGCAGGCACACAAGCATTTCATTAACATAGGAGTGCATACAATATAAGACAGATCAAGAACAGGATTCCTTAGAAATAATAATGTCAGAATAAATATCAAAAGATACCTATTTTTTCCAAGTACAGTGAACAAATGCAGCAGCCTCTGCAACATAGCAGAACCTCAGTGACACCTGTGTGATTCTTGCCAACTCCCTTCCTGTATCCTGAGAAATGAGTTGTTGGTAAAGGTTTACTGCTGTAATCCATTTGTCCTCCTTTCTTGTAAGGATGGAATCTCCTCTGATAACAAGGGTTTGATTGAGCTTCCTAAGAATTTACACCTAAGCCACAGCCATTTAAGCGCATGTTCTGTGAATGAGTCTCCTTGCTCGCTCAGACCAGCTGAAGGTCTCTGGTTTGCTCCAAGACTGCAAAGTATTCTGCAGTTTCCCTCTTACTTTGTTTGGTTGCCTCGAGGCCTCAGTGATCTGTAGTCTCCTTACATTTTTTTATTTACTAACTTTCGTCTTTCCCTCTTATTTAATAGATTGCTTTTTTGATCGATTCTTTCCACCCAAAACCAATTAAACCACTTAAACCAATTATTATCAAGTCAACAGAAAGTCAGATCTGCCCATCCAGGGTCCCAAGTCCTCCCAGGGCTCACACTGACCTTCTTTATAGCTCATTGTATTATCACAGTTGTGCATTATCACAACCTGTGCAGATGTCTGACTCATCTATCTCTTAGAAGGCCTGCTCTAAGAAGATCTAGAAATTCTCTCTCCACAAGGAACTAGATATAATTAATTACAGAGGCCTCACCAGATAAGCTACATTAAAACCACAGAACCCTAACTCCAAAAGGGTGATGGTTGTCGATTTCAGAAATTATAGAACATACTGGAACACACCTCCTAATGACTAACCAAAAAGTCACCTTGGAATCTAGCAGAATATGACCTTGAAGAAAAGTCCTTAACTATCTAGTTTATAAAACAATCTTAAATCATTTGTTTACGAGGCTTGGAGTTGTTCTCGGTTCCAGACTTCAAGACGTTCTTTGAATCAAGCCTAAGCCGCAGGGTTCAGGAGTCTGGCACAGAAAGGACAAGTCTCACACTTGGGGAGAAGACAAGAGAACTTCAGCTACCTAACACATCAATGGGTCTCCTATAACCCCGACAGGAAACGAGTGTGCACATGCATGTACCTATCCCTCTGGGTAAGATGCCTGTTCAACTCGTCAGTGCTTAGCACAGAGCCTGGCATGTCCGCAGTGAAAGCAGTCAGTGTATCTCGACCAACTTTCTACCTTTTTAGCTGTATATATCTAGGCATTGATAAAGTGAGTTTGTTTAGGATACTGAATGTCAATTAAAACCAAAATATAAAATTGTTTTTAAAAAAGAAAAACAACCCCAATAGAGTCAATTAAAAAATAAAGGAAAAAAAAGAAATGAAAACGTAAGTTTATTTCAAGAGGCTAAATGCTAACCTGTAAATATTCTACTAAAATCAAATACAGGGACTGGGACTGTGCTTCCTCCTGAAGGGAAAGACTTGAATTAAAAAGAAAAATATTTGGCCAAATTACTTTTCTTTCTTCTTTTCCAAGTGAGAGGAGGGGAGATAGAAAGACAGACTCCTGCAGGTGCCTTGACTGGGATCCACCTGGAACCCCCAGTCTGGGGCTGATGTTCTATCTAGGGCCATGCTTACAACTGAGCTATTTTTAGCACCTTAGGCAGAGGCTCCATGGAGCCATCCTCAGTATCCAGGGCCAATGTTCTGAATCAATTGAGCCATGGCACTGGGAGAGTAAGAGAGAGAGAAGGAGGAAGGGAAGGGGTGAAGAGCAGATGGCTAATTCTGTGTGCTCTGACTGGGAATCGAACCTGAGATGTCCACACATGGGGCTGATGCTCCATCACTGAGCCAACCGGCCAGGACCCCCCCCCCCTTTTTTTTTTTTTTTTTTTTGTATTTTTCTGAAGCTGGAAACGGGGAGAGACAGTCAGACAGACTCCCGCATGCGCCCGACTGGGATCCACCCGGCACGCCCACCAGGGGGCGACGCTCTGCCCACCAGGGGGCGATGCTCTGCCCCTCCGGGGAGTCGCTGTGCCGCGACCAGAGCCACTCCAGCGCCCGGGGCAGAGGCCAAGGAGCCATCCCCAGCGCCCGGGCCATCTTTGCTCCAATGGAGCCTTGGCTGTGGGAGGGGAAGAGAGAGACAGAGAGGAAGGAGGGGGTGGGGGTGGAGAAGCAAATGGGCGCTTCTCCTATGTGCCCTGGCCGGGAATCGAACCCGGGTCCCCCGCATGCCAGGCCGACGCTCCACCGCTTAGCCAACCGGCCAGGGCCCAGGACCCCCCCTTTTTAATCACCTTAACAGAATAGCTACTCATGACGTTTGCTAAAAATACAAAACTGAAATCCTTCTTTTACATATTTTTAACATCAATTAGCATTTTATTTACTTATTGACTTTTATTTATTAATTTTTTAGAAAGAAGAGAGAGAAAAAGGTGGCAGGGAGGAGCAGAAAGCATCAACTTATAGTTGCTTCACATATGTGCCTTGACCAAGAAAGCCTAGGGTTTCAAATGGGCGACTTCAGCATTCCAGGTCAATGCTTTATCCACTGCGCCACCACAGGTGAGGCTCAGCAATTAGCATTTTAAACTGAGCTGAAAGCAATCACTTCCCCTGCTTTAATTAGTCACATTAAAGCAAATTCTAATTATACAAATTTGAAACAGTGCAATATTTAAACAAAACCAAGCATAATGTTGCCCTGGTGGGGCAGTTCAGTTGGTTAGAGCTTCATTTTGATACATCAAGATAGTGGGTTTAATCCCTGGTCAGGGAACATACAAGAATCAGCCAGTGAATGCATAAATAACTGGAACAACAGCCCTGGTTGTTTGGCTCAGTGGTAAAATGTTGGTTCATCGTGCAGATGTCCCAGGTTTGATTTTTTGTAAGGGCACACAGGAGAAGCAACCATCTGCTTCTCCACCCCTCCTATTTCCCTTTCCTCTCTCTCTCTCTCCTCCTCCCTCAGCCATAGCTTGGTTGGAGCAAATTAGCCCCAGATGCTGAGGATGGCTCCATGACCTTGACTCAGGCACTTAAATAGCTTGGTTGCCGAGCAACAGAGCAACAGCCCAGATGGGCAGGCAATGGCCTGGAAGGGAGCTTGCTGGGTGAATCCCTTTAGGGCACATGCAGGAGACTGCCTCCCTGCTTCTCACTTAAGAAAAATTAAAAAAAATAAAAAAGTCAGCCAGTGAATGCATAAATAAGTGGAACAACAAATCTCTTCTTTCTCTTTAAAATCAGTAAAACTTAAAAAAAAAAAAGAATGTTATAAAATATCTGTAAAAGCCTGAAATAATGTGAACTCTCCTAAATTTAAACAAACAAATAAACAGCTTGAAAATTAAGTGAATTATAAATATAAACATGTTTATACTACTACCACCTCTTGGTGCAATTTAGCTGGTAAACGAAGATATCATCACCCTTATTTGTGATACAGGTTCTCATTCCTGTGAATGAGATCCTCTGATTTGGGTGACTACGATGCAGCTTCTTTATTTATTTATTTATTTTTTACAGAGACAGAGAGTGAGTCAGAGAGAGGGATAGACAGGGACAGACAGAAATGGAGAGAGATGAGAAACATCAATCATTAGTTTTTCATTGCGTGTTGCAACACCTTAGTTGTTCATTGATTGCCTTCTCATATGTGCCTTGACCGCGGGCCTTCAGCAGATCGAGTAACCCCTTGCTGGAGCCAGCGACCTTGGGTTCAAGCTGGTGGGCTTTTCCTCAAACCAGATGAGCCCGCACTCAAGCTGGCGACCTCGGGGTCCCGAACCCGGGTCCTCTGCATCCCAGTCCGACGCTCTATCCACTGCGCCACCACCTGGTCAGGCCAATGCAGCTTCTTTGATAATCACTGCTACTATAACTGAAAACCTGCTTAACATCCTCCAACACAGAGGACAGTGCTTTGTGAAATTCCCATGAAAAGAAGACCTTGGGAACAGAAGTACTAAACAATATAGTATCATGATGAGATGAAAGCCAAACAAGGACATGTTATGCCTGGCTGTTAATGAAAGAGACACCACTTGGACAGGTTAGAGACAATAGATACATATGAGAATGATAAAACAAAAATAACACCCCC
Source organism: Saccopteryx leptura (assembly GCF_036850995.1). Taxonomy (NCBI): domain Eukaryota; kingdom Metazoa; phylum Chordata; class Mammalia; order Chiroptera; family Emballonuridae; genus Saccopteryx; species Saccopteryx leptura. The sequence continues at coordinate 351,407,099 of NC_089503.1, forward strand.
TCAAGAAACAAGGGACTCAGCAAGTAAGTCCAAAGAATTTATAACACTCTGCTTAATCGAAGAAGTTTCCTTTATATACTTTACAGGTAAGATGAGACCACCGCAACTGTTCCACACTTCTAAAAGCAACCGGATAACTGTATTTCTTAATTTGTACCCTCTATATCTTAGCAAAGCCACAAAAACTCAATGGGAGCCATAAAAAATTATATAAAATAAGTAATCATGTAGAATCATACATATTTTTCAATACTGAATAAAGAGGTAAGTTATATTTAAAGGATTTTGAAAAGCAGTCAAAAGTAAGCATCATTTAAAATGAGAAGGCAGAGAATCTATAAGTAACATCTCTCTGAAATGATCTTGTTTTCCTGTAAAAAGTGAGAGGTTTATATTAAAAATGCTTACCTGAGAGGCTCACTTCTACTAATACTTATAGAAGCCTCTGGGATTAACTTTTTCCATTTGGAACTTGAAAACTCAATGGATTTTAGCATAGAAATGCCTTCTTCTAAAGAAGACTTCATCCAAGAAGCTCTTTCATGCCTTTGTTGGGAAACACAGCCAGCTTCCTTATATCCTAGAAGAGGGCAGGAGAGAATATCATGAGAGGTCTGACAAGAACAAACCTGGTCGGTAGACTCTGTGAAAAGTTACCTCGGAATGTGAGGCGGCTGTCAGCATTATCAGGGCGCAGTGACAAACGGAACTCCGCTCGGCTCGTAAACATTCGGTATGGTTCATTGGTGCCCAGTGTGGTGAGGTCATCAATCAAGACTCCTATGTAGCCTTCTGTTCGGCTGACGATGAAAGGCGGCTTGTGTCTGACCCGCAGACTTGCGTTGATTCCAGCTATCACACCCTACAAGAGGACTGAAATGTTTAAAAGGCCATCATGAAGTGAACAAAGAGCTCTGCTATTCAGAGCACTACCAGAAAAATCACATGGGGCAGGAAGAAAGGAGGCACTACCTAGAAAGAATAGAATAGAGATATGCTATAACTCATTGTTTTCCAAATACAGTAAATTCTTGAAAGGCCTAGATAGAATCTTTTCTTAAAAATCCACCTGGAGAAGAAAAGATGGCGATGGAGTAGGTGGACGTACCAACTTCCACCTCCCAGAACCAAAGTGGATTACAAACTAATTTTAAGAACTATCATCTGGAAAAACCAACTTTGGACTAAACTAAGAGGACTCTTCAACCAAGGAACACTGAAGAAGCCACACTGAGACTGGTAGGAAAAGTGGAAACGCGGAGAGGGCTGCCCAGCTCCCGGGAGCAAACAGCAGCCGGGAGAGACTCCTGTGGCGGGAAGTGAGTTTAGCAGAGAGGGGAGGGTCCTGAATCCCAGGAACAAAGCCCCAGCCTGCAGCCCCAGAGCCTAGAAGAGGTGTACGGACAGTATTTAGCTGGAAACAAGACAGGCTACTGTTTGTGAGAAAGAGACTGATTTCTCTCAGACCCAGAATTCTTCTTAAAGGGACCACGCAGAAAACCTCTCTCACAACCACTCACCTGGGGCTCCAGGGGATGGGGGAGAGGAGAGGACCGGAGTAGCAGGAAGACAGTGTAATCTAGGAGGCACAGGGAGAAAAATTTTGGGAGACAGCCACCCTAACCCCTGGGACAAGTCACTCCCCAAATCTGAAGTGAATATTTCCCCTGGAAACAGCAATACCAGCAAAGGGAAGCAGGACGCCAGCCAAACAAGCTCTCCCGCAGTACACAGAGCAGAGTCACTTAGAAGGAGGGAGCTTTCGGGTCTACAGTAGAGAGTCTTAGGGTCTGAGCTGCAGTGCCCCCACCCACACGGCTGAGGGCTTGCCCAAGGGAGGGCGGCGGCGGGACACGAAAGTGCGGTTCTGTCGACAAGGACGGAAGCCTGCTGGACACCACTGAGGCCCAGGTGTGAGCTTGGTCTTGCCCAGCTGGGGAGGAGGGGGCGTGCAAAAGTGGTCAAGCACAGCTGCAGCCGCCTGCAATCCAGCCTGCGGGGGAAGGGCAGGAACCCTGGAAAAGGTAGAGACCTGCCCTTGAGCAAGGGAGCAGGAGCATAGCTCTGTCCCGCCCGCTTGTGGCCTGACTTGGAAGCTGGCTCCTCCCATGGGGGTGGAGCCAAAAGGCCAGAACAGGTGGAGTCCCGCTACTGAGCATGGGCACGCAGTCCCACCCAGCCTCTGGAGCCAAGGCTTGCAGCCGTCCCATGAGTGGGCTCCTCCTGCAAGGGTGGGGCAAAAACCCGGAATCAGGCGGAGACCCGCAGCTGAGCAAAGGTGCTCGCCACTGCCCTCAGGGCTGAGCATAATGCCAACCACGGGGGCGGGGCAAAGGCCAAGGCCACCGAGGCTTGTACACCCAAGCACGTGATCACAGCCACTCCCGTGAAGGAGAGGTGGAAACCACAGCAACAGCACCAGTGGGCAGGCACCGGCAATGCCCATACCCAAACACCCTAGGCAGCAACAGCAGAGGGGGTGGCAGGCATGCAGACAGATCACACCTAGGGAACAGAGGCCACACCCAGTGGGCTCCAGTGACCAAAATCTTCTTTTACACAGAGAAAATGAAAAGGCAGAGAAATGCCACACAAATGAATCAAGAGAAATTCCCAGAAAAGGACCTGAATGAGTCAGATATAACCAAATTACCAGATGCAGAGTTTAAAGTAACAATTGTTACAATGCTCAAAGATATTAGAACAATAGATAGTCACTACAAACACTTAAATAGATAGCAAATATAAAAAAGGACATTGAAATAATAAAAAAGAATCAGTCAGAAATGACAAATACAATATCAGAAATGAAGAACACAATAGAAGAAATTAAAAGCAGGATGGATGAAGCTGAGAATCGAATCAGCGAGTTAGAGGACAAGATGACTAAAGGCACGGAAGCAGAGCAGAAAAAAGAAAAGAGACTCAAAACGTCTGAGGAAACTCTAAGAGAGCTCTGTGACAACATGAAGAGAAATAACATCCACATCATAGGGGTTCCTGAAGAAGAAGAGAAAGAACAAGGGATAGAGACTTTGTTCAAGCATATCATAGCTGAAAACTTCCCTCAATTAAGGCAGGAAAACATCTCACAAGTTCAAGAAGCACAGAGAACTCCATTAAAGAGAAACCCAAAGAAATCTACACCAAGACACATCATAATTAAAATACCAAAGCTAAGTGATAAAGAGAAAATATTAAAAGCTGCTATAGAAAAAAAGACTATCACCTACACAGGAGCCCCTATAAGGATGACTTCTGACTTCTCAACAGAAACACTGGAGGCCAGAAGGAAATGGCAAGAAATATTCAAAGTAATGCAGAACAAGAACCTACAACCAAGACTATTTTATCCAACAAGGCTATCATTTAAAATTGTAGGAGAAATAAAAAGCTTCCCAGACAAAAAAAAAAAATCAAGGAATTCACTACAACCAAACCAAGGCTGCAAGAAATGCTAAGAGGCCTGTTGTAAACAGATCAAAGGAGAAAAAGAATATAGCAAAGGAGGAATACAGCTTTAGAGAATAAAATGGCAATAAACAATTACATATCAATAATAACCTTAAATGTAAATGGATTAAATCATCCAATCAAAAGACATAGGGTAGCTGCATGGATAAGAAAACAGGACCCATACATATGCTGTCTGCAAGAGACACACCATAAAACAAAAGATGCACATAGACCAGGGGTCTCAAACTCAACTCAGCATGTGGGCCGCAGAGCAAGATCACAGCCATTTGGCGGGCCACACTAAGTCTACAAAAGGCAACTGTTACGCAACACTTTTCAGTGTCACAAAACGACCAGAAACTGTAGTTCGCATCACAACTGCTGTTAACTAAGCTAATATCTAGCTAGGATGCTAGAGAAAGGAAAAATACAAGTAGGCCCCTAGGCTTACTTAATTTTATCCAAAATATTTTGAACTTCGTGAATTAGTCTGCGGGCCGCACAAAATTGTTCGGCGGGCCACATGCGGCCCATGGGCCGCGAGTTTGAGACCCCTGATATAGACTGAAGATAAAAGGATGGAAAAAAATATTTCACGTAAATGGAAATAAAAAAAAAAGCTGAGGTAGCAATACTTATATCAGACAAAATGGACTTTAAAACAAAGACTATAGTAAGAGATAAAGAAGGTCACTACATAATGATAAAGGGAGCAATCCAACAGGAAGATATAACCATTATAAATATCTACGCATCTAAGATAGGAGCACCTAAATATATAAAGCAGACTTTGATGGATTTAAAGGGCGAGATCAACAGCAATACTACAATAGTAGGGGATTTCAATACTCCACTAACATCACTAGATAGATCCTCAAGAAAGAAAATTAACAAAGAAACAGCAGACTTAAAGGACACACTAGATCAACTCAATTTAATAGATATCTTCAGAACCTTTCACCCTAAAGCAGCAGAATATACATTCTTTTCAAGTGCTCATGGTACATTCTCTAGAACAGACCACATGTTAGGGCACAAAAGTGGTCTCAACAAATTTAAGAAGATTAAAATCATATCGAGCACTTTCTCTGATCACAATGGCATGAAACTAGAAATCAACCACAACAGAAAAACTGAAAAATACTCAAACACTTGGAAACTAAATAGCATGTGATTAAGTAAAGAATGGGTAAACGATGAGATCAAAGAAGAAATTTAAAAATTCCTAGAAACGAACGATAATAAGCATACATCAACTCAAAATTTTTGGGACACAGCAAAAGCAGTCCTGAGAGGGAAGTTCATAGCATTACAGGCATACCTCAAGAAGTTAGAAAAAGCTCAAATAAACAATTTGACCCTACTTCTAAAAGAACTAGAAAAAGAACAGTAAGTAAAGCCCAGAGCTAGTAGAAAGAAGGAAATAATAAAGATCAGAGCTGAAATAAATGACATAGAGGCTAAAGAAACAATACAGAGGGTCAATGAAACCAGGAGCTGGTCCTTTGAAAAGGTAAACAAGATCGATGAACCTTTAACCAGACTCACCAAGAAAAAAAGAGACAGGACTCAAATAAATAAAATTAGAAACGAGAGTGGAGAAATAACAACTGCCACAACAGAAATACAAAATATTGTAAGGAAATACTATGAAGAACTGTATGCCAAAAAACTAGACAACCTAGGTGAAATGGACAAATTCCTTGAATCATATAATCTTCCAAAAATCAATCTGGAAGAATCAGAAAACCTAAACAGACCAATTACAACAAATGAGATTGAAACAGCTATCAAAAAACTCCCAACAAAGAAAAGTCCTGGGCCTGATGGCTTCACAAGTGAATTCAAAAAAAAACTAACTCCTATCCTTCTCAAGCTATTTCAAAAAATTCAAGAGGAAGGGAGACTTCCAAGCTCCTTTTATGAGGCGAGCATAATTCTGATTCAAAAACCAGGCAAAGACAACACAAAGAAAAAAATTATAGGCCAATATCCCTGATGAATTTAGATGCTAAAATCCTCAACAAAATATTAGCAAAATGGATCCAGCAATATATGAAAAAAAATCATACACCATGATCAAGTGGGATTTATTCTGGGGAGGCAAGCCTGGTACAATATTCACAAATCAATCAATGTGATTCATCACATAAACAAAAGGAAGGAGAAAAACCACATAATAATTTCAATAGATGCAGAAAATGCATTTGATAAAATCCAGCACCCATTCATGATCAAAACTCTCAGCAAAGTGGGAATACAGGGAACATACCTCCACATGATAAAGGCCATCAATGACAAACCCACAGCCAACATCATACTCAATGGGCAAAAATTAAAAGCAATCCCCTTAAGATCAGGAACAAGGCAGAGGTACCCCCTTTCACCACTCTTATTCAACATAGTTCTGGAAGTCATAGCTACAGCAATCAGACAAGAAAAAGAAATAAAAGGCATCCAAATTGGAAAAGAAGAAGTAAAACTTTCATTATTTGCAGATGATATGATATTGTATATAGAAAACCCTAAAGTTGCAGTCAAAAAACTACTAGACCTGATAAATGAATTCAGCAAGGTGGCAGGATATAAAATTAACACTCAGAAATCAAAGGCATTTTTATATACTAACAATGAACTGTCAGAAAAAGAAATTAAGGAATCAATCCCCTTTACCACTGCAACCAAAAAAATAAATTACCTAGGAATAAATTTAACCAGGGAGATTAAAGACTTGTACACGGAAAATTATAAAACATTGATAAAAGAAATCAGGGAAGATACAAACAAGTGGAAGCATATACCGTGCTCATGGTTAGGAAAATTAAACATCATTAAAATATCTATATTACCCAACGCAATTTATAAATTCAATGCAATACCAATTAAAATACCAATGACTTACTTCAAAGATATATAACACATATTCCAAAAATTTATATGGAACCAAAAGAGAACACGAATAGCCTCAGCAATCTTGAAAAGGAAGAATAAAGTGGGAGGTATCACACTTCCGGATATCAAGTTAAACTATAAGGCAATTGTTCTCAAAACAGCCTGGTACTGGCATAAGAACAGGCATATAGATCAATTGAACAGAACTGAGAACCCAGAAATAAACCCATACTTTTATGGACAACTGATATTTGACAAAGGAGGTAAGAACATATATTGGAGTAAAGACAGCCTCTTCAACAAATGGTGTTGGGAAAATTGGACAGCTACCTGCAAAAAAATGAAACTAGACCACCAACTTACACCATTCACAAAAATAAACTCAAAATGGATAAAAGACTTAAATGTAAGCCGTAAAACCATAAGCACCTTAGAAGAAAACATAGGCAGTAAGCTCTCTGACATCTCTCGCAGCAATATATTTGTCGGTTTGTCTCCACGGGGAAGTGAAATAAAAGACAGGATAAACAATTGGGACTATATCAAACTAAAAAGCTTCTGCACAGCTAAAGACAATAAGAACAAAAAGACAAACTACACAATGGGAGAATATATTTGACAATGCGTCTGATAAGGGGTTAATAACCAAAATTTATAAAGAACTTGTAAAACTTAACACCAGGAAGACAAACAATCCAATCCAAAAATGGGCAAAAAAAATGAATAGACACTTCTCCAAAGAGGACATACAGATGGCCAATAGGCATATGAAAAAATGCTCAACATCACTAATCATTAGAGAAATGCAAATTAAAACCACAATGAGATATCACCTCACACCAGTCAGAATGACGCTCATCAACAAAACAACACAGAATAAGTGCTGGCAAGGATGTGGAGAAAAGGGAACCCTCCTGCACTGCTGGTGGGAATGCAGGCTGGTGCAGCCACTGTGGAAAAACAGTATGGAGATTCCTCAAAAAATTAAAAATCGAACTGCCTTTTGACCCAGCTATACCACTTTTAGGAATATACCCCAAGAACACCATAGCACTGTTTGAAAAGAAGAAATGCACCCCAATGTTTATGGCAGCATTGTTCACAATAGTGAAGATCTGGAAACAGCCCAAGTGTCCATCAGAGGACGAGTGGATTAAAAAGCTTTGGTACATATATACTATGGAATACTACTCAGCCATAAGAAATGACGACATCGGATCATTTACAACAACATGGATGGACCTTGATAACATTATACTGAGCGAAATAAGTAAATCAGAAAAAACTAAGAACTATATGATTCCATACATAGGTGGGACATAAAAATGAGACTCAGAGACATGGACAAGAGTGTGGGGGTTACGGGGTGGGGGGGAGAAGAGAGAGGGGGTTGGGGGATGGGAGGGGCACAAAGAAAACCAGAGAGAAGGTGACGGAAGACAATTGGACTTTGGGTGATGGAAATGCAGCATAATCAAATGTCAAAATAACCTAGAGATGTTTTCTCTGAACATATGTACCCTGATTTATCAATGTCACCCCATTAAAATTAATAAATAAATTCTTTTGTAGTAAAAAAATATATATCAAAATAACCTAGAGATGTATTCTCTGAACATATGTACCCTATTTATCAATGTCACCCCATTAAAATTAATAATAAATAAATAAACAAATAAAAAGGGAAAAAAAATCCACCTGAAAAACTTTTCTACTTTTTTCCCACTTACAAGTACAAATATAACTTCCCACTTAAAAGAAATAATAACATGATCTATCTATCTCTCTTCCTTCCTTCCTTCCTTCCTCTCCCTCCCTCCCTTTTTTCTTTCCTCCCTCCCTCTCTTCCTTCCTTCCTTTTCTTCCTCTCTCCCTCTCTCCCTCCTTCTCCCCTCCCTCACTCCCTCCCCAAACGCTCCCCTTTCCTTTTCTTGTTTTAAGCAAGAAAGAGAGAGGGAGAGACAGGGACAGACAGGAAGGAGGAGATGAGAAGCATCAGCCCATAATTGCCTCATTTCAGTTGTTCAATGATTGCTTTCTCATATGTGCCTTAACTGGGGTGCTCCAGCTAAACCAGTGACCCCTTGCTCAAGCCAGCGACCTTGGGCTCAGACCAGCGACCATAGGGCCATGTCTATGATCCCACACTCAAGCCACTGACCCTGCGCTCAAGCTGGTGAGCATGTGCTCAAGGAGGATGAGCCTGCACTCAAGCCAGCGACCTCAGGGTTTTGAACCTGGGTCCTCAGCACCCCAGGCTGACATGCTATCCACTGCGCCACCACTTGATTAAGCATGATCATTTTCAATAAAATTATTTTGAAAGAGTCATAAAGCCACAAGTGTTTTTTGATTTACTTATTAAAATTTATTTTTTAAAGTTTACTGATGTTAGAGAGAGGGAGAGAGAAAGAAATATCGATTTGTTGTTCTGCTGATCTATTCATTTATTGGTTGACTATTACGTGTGCCCTGGCTGGGGATTGAACCCACAACCTTTCCATGTGGGAAACACCGTCTAACCAACTGAGCTACAAGTATTTCTTTTTTAATCCTGTTGTATACAGTAGCCATCATCCTATACCCTGAAACAGAAATGTCTTCTATTAGTTAGGAATTATATCTAAGATCTGCATAATTATCATAACAAATGTTAAAAGGAGGAACGCCAGTTCAATAGCCCCTTTCTGTTTACATTGGCATCTGAACACTTACTTGAGCTGCAGCTTCCTCGTAGCCAGTAGTGCCATTTATCTGTCCCGCGAAGAAGAGCCGTTGCACCAGCTGAGTCTCAAGAGAAGGACTGATCTGACGTGGATCTAAGTAATCATACTGAACACCATAGCCTGACCAATGAATAAATGGTACAAAATAAGTAAAAACATAGCAGAATTTGCATCAAGGTAGAGATGCAAAGGTTATCGTTTCATTAAATGCTCTTTAAAAATAAAGACTAATTGAAATGTGCAGACGTGCGGCTTTGCTTTCTGAGACTCAAAGCAAGCATGACTGGAGCTAGGCTCTCACTGTCTGCTGAGGTGATGCTGAGCTCATTCTGAAAAGTGGCTGTGCTTCTCTTTACCTGGCTCGATCATTTTAGCTTTCTCCAAGCCTCTGATGCATGTGATCATCTTCTCTTGTAATTCAGCTGGTAGTGTCACAGATAACCCTTGGGGGTAGACGAGGTCAGAATCTATCCCTTCCGGTTCCAACCAAACATGATGTAGACGGTTTGGGAAACGCAAAACCTTTGATTCAATGGAGGGACAGTATCTAGAACAGGATAATTATATTTAAAAATTGAGTGAAACAAACAAAAAAGGATTGGCAACATTCCTTAAAGTAATTGAACTGTGATAGTTGACCCTTACCGGGGTCCCTTCGTAGTTTCCTTAATGTGACTATTAAGGTGAAGGTTCTCAAGGATAATCTCATCCACTCTAGGGTTGGTGTGAGTCAGGTAACATGGCAGCTGATCTTCTGGCTAAAACACATGAATTAGTTATAACATTTTTGCTTCTCAACTAGCATGCCTCTTATTCAAATAAACTGCACACTTACTTTTACAGACATTAAATCTATGCATAATGCCAAGTATTACTTATGGAATAGTCTTGCCGAAAACAACCCAAAAGATGAACCTAAATTTAAGCAAGGCTCTATCTAGATCTATTAGTTTAGAGGAAACACAGAAAATGGAGAAACAGTTCAAGGCACCAGCAGTGGGATCAAATCAGAAAAATTGAGGATACTGGATCTAGAGTATAAATGACTATTTCTTCCACATACATATGTCAAAAAAAAAAAAGAAAAAAAGAAAAGAAAAACAACAAAAAAAGAAGGGGTGGAAACTATTATAAGGCAAAGCATCCAATGAATGGATATTCTTTTTTGGTTCCTGGTTCAAAAATAAAACAACTATAAAGAAACATTGAAAATAAACAGTACAAATTTTAAATAAATATTTTAAAACAATAATAAGAAAAACTAGGGAAAACTGAACACTGAGTATTTAGATAATGTTAAGAAGAAATTATCTTTTGCCTGACCAGGCAGTGGTGCAGTGGGTCGAGTGTTGGACTGGGACACAGAGGATTCAGGTTTGAGACCCCAAGGTCTCTGCCTTGAGTGCAGGCAGGCTAGCTTGAGCTCAAGGTCGTTGACTTGAGCAAGGGGTCACTCGGTCTGCTGCAGCCCTCCAGGTCAAGGCACATATGAGAAAGCAATCAATGAACAACTAAGGTGTCGCAATGAAAAACTGATGCTTCTATCTCTCTCCCTTCTTGTCTGTCCCTATTTGTTCCTCTCTCTATCTCTCTCTCCATGTCACAAAAAAAAAAAAAAAGCAAAAGCAAATTAACTTTTGCCTGGCCTGTGGTAGTGCAGTGGATAGATCATCGACCCAGAATGCTCAGGGCTCCAGTTCGAAACCCTTGGTTGCTGGGTCAAGGCACACACAAGAAGCAAGCAATGAACAGTTTAAGTGAAGCAACTATGAGTTGATACTTCTCACTACCCTGCCCTCATCTTGTCTGTAAAATCAATAAATAAAATCCTTAAAAAAAATAAAGAAATTATGTTTTGTTGGGTGTGGATAATAATATTGTGGTTAATTTTTACAAGTTTTTATCTGTTGAAGACTTACACCAAAGGATTTATAAGTGAAATGATGTGATCTGGGATTGTTGACACACTCAGCCAGGAGAGTGCTCTCCCTCTCAGGAGCAAGGCCACGCCTTTCCCGCCTTTCCCGTGTCCCTTCCCCCGCAGGTGCATTACCTTCATCCTCCTCTCTCCTAAGGCCCAAGGGCCCTTGTTTGCCTCTGTAGCTCATTTCCTGGGCCAATTTCTTTTATGACTCACTTCTCCTACCTCTGTGACTTTCTTTATTTAAATTTTTAATTGATTGTGTTGACTTGGTTTTAACTACCTCTGTGACTTTCTAAATAAACTTTCTTTTATATTCTGAAAGAAAAAAATCAGCAAGAAGCAAATGTTCAGGAAAGCTAAAACAAGACTGCCCAAAAATATCATTTGTTAAAGCTGGGTGATGAACACACTGACAGGAAAGGAGATGAGAAACATCGACTCATAGTTGTGGCACCTTAGTTTGTTGATTTCTTCTCAGATATGCCTGGATCAGGAGGCTGCAGCAGAGCCAGTGACACCTTGCTCAAGCCAGCGCCCTTGGGCTCAAGCCAGCAACCCTGCACTCAAGCTGGATGAGCCGTCCTCAAGCTGGGAACCTCAGGTTTGAACCTGGTTCTCCGCATCCCAGGCCGACGCTTTATCCATGGTGCCACCACCTGGCCAGGCTATAATAAATGTTTTAAAATATACATACCAAGAAAGTTTCATCACAAGTTTTATTTTTCCACAGCAAATATATAAAAATGATTTTTCAAAAAAACCCAGAATATTTGAAGCCACTGATTAGGATAACACTCTCAAACCAGGACCATCAAGTATTAGTCCTTAATTCTAAAAACATAATATACTTTTTTTTAATATTCAAAATATAGGTAAAAGTAACCTATATTCTTAAAAAATATAGCATGAAAGACTGAAGAACGGATTTAGATTAAAAAAATAAAATAATTAAATGCTATATACGACCTTAATGTGGAAAAAAAGGTTGGCATAAAGGACAATAATGGGACAATCAGCAAAATCTGATTATGGACTTTATATTGTATAACACTATCATATCAATGTTCAATTCTGCAACTTTCATCACTGCATCAAGGTTATAGAGAAGAATGTTTCTGTGCTTAGTTGAGATACAGACTGAAGTATTTAGAGGCAAAGGGTCATGATCTTTGCAACTTGCTCTCAAATGTTTGAGATAAAAAACAATAATAAGAATAAATGTGTATACTACTGATTTATACTGTATATATGCCTCTAGAGAGATACAAATATGACAAAATATTAACGATGGGTGAATTTTTGTGGTTTATAGGAGATTCTTTTAATTTTCTCACAACTTTTCTGTATGTCTGAGATTGTTTCAAGTTTAAATAGGCCAAGTTACTGAAGTAATGAAATTTAAGAACATATGGAAAAATAATTACTCAATTGGCCAAATTAGCTAATCCTTTTAAAGATCATTTTTTTTCCACTATAAGTAATAGTTATGTAAAATGAATTGCTACCAAATGAGAGAGAGAGAGAGAGAGAGAGAGAAAGAGGAAAAAAGGTAGGGAGAGAGGGAGGGAGAAATGAAGCGAGGGAGGGAGGGAGAGAGGGAAGGTTAGGCTATATCCTGCTGTGAACAGACAATATTTAGCTGTAAAGCCAGATTTTCCTAAATTATCTTACCTTAATCCACACTGTTTCGTTAATAAAGCTAAATGGAACGGATGGATTATCTGGTGTCTGCTTGTTTAGAATGCTAAAATTAATGGATGCTTTGGCAATTCGGGGTGGAGTCCCAGTCTTCAATCTTCCCACCACAAACCCCAACTTCTCTAGAGTCTGAGCCAGCCCTACGGAAGGCTGATCCCCTAAACGTCCTGCTGGATGCATCTCCAATCCAATTACAATCACGCCTCTCAGAAATGTCCCGGTAGTCAGAATCACGCTGTCCGCAAATACTTTGCTTCCATCCGCTAAGAGATAGGAAAGAGAGTAAAAATCATGTTCTAATTATTTCCAAGGATCAAATCAGAATGTGACTATTTTACATTAGAACTACAGAAAAACTTTCTCTTTAGAAGCTTGAGAAATTACTTAAATGGGTAAGAAGGCTTTATGTTATCAAGGTCTAGAATCCAAGAAAGCTGGAAGAACATAGTGTTCTACCATCAATTCACATGTTCCTAAAATTATACCAGGACTGAAAATGATTAAATCAGTTGACTTTTAAGATTAATTAATGTTAGACTTCCGATTACATCTGATAGACTACATCACATGATTCTTTCTGCCTCATAAAACTCCAAGAAAATGAAATAAAATGGGGGGGAAAAGATATAAAATCACAAGGACAATGTATGGGAGAGAATTTGTCAAAAGATGAGACATTCCAAAATATTTTGGTAAGATTGTATGTGTTTGGAAGACTGATAACTGATCTAGCAATGGGGAGAAGACTATAAGTCAAGAAACTGAAGAGAATGCACCCATGAGGATAGACTAATTTGCCCAACAAAGGCCTAGAAACTGGAGAACTGAGAATAAGAACTGAAGAATATAGACATGAAGCTTGGGGTGAAATTAAGAAATATATACATAAAGATTATATCTGCAGACAGATTTCTTTACAGGAAAATTTAGGTTTATTCTTCAAGTAATGGAGAGTTACTGTTTAATATAGGTACAGAGTTTCAACTGAGGACGATGAGAAAATTCTATAAGTTAGTGGTGGCAGTTGTACAATACTGTGAATGTACTAAATGAAATTGAATCATATACTTAAAAATGGCGAATATGGGCCCTGGCTGGTTAGCTCAGTGGATAGAGCATCGGCCAGAGTGCAGATGTCCTGGGTTCAACCCCCAGTCAGTACACTCGTGAGAAGTGACCATCTGCTTCTCTTTCCATCCCTCTCAAGACCCCTTCTCTCCCTCTTCCACTCTTGCAGCCAGTGGTTCTGTTGGTCTGAGCATCTTTCCGGGGCACTCATGATGGCTTAGTTGGTTCGAGCATCAACCCCAGATGGGGGTTGCTGGGTGGATCCCAATGGGGCCACATGTGTGAGTCTGTCTTACTATCTCCCTTCCGCTCAATTAAGAAAATAAAATGGCTAAAATAGCAAATTTTATGTTGTGTACATGTTACTAAACAAAAACATTGTATTACTGAGCCTAAAAATATAGACAGGGTAAAAAGATAGCATCTAAAGATATGAAATTAAGTAACAAAAGGATAAATAATTTATTTTTTAATTTTAATTTTTTTTTTTACAGAGACAGAGAGAGTCAGAGTGAGGGATAGACAGGGACAGGCAGACAGGAACAGAGAGATGAGAAGCATCAATCATTAGTTTTTCATTGCACATTGCGACACCTTAGTTGCTCATTGATTGCTTTCTCATATGTGCCTGGACTGCGGGCCTTCAGCAGACCAAGTAACCCCTTGCTTGAGCCAGCGACCTTGGGTCCAAGCTGGTGAGTTTTGCTCAAACCAGATGAGCCTGTGCTCAAGCTGGCGACCTCGGGGTCTTGAACCTGGGTCCTTGGCATCCCAGTCCAATGCTCTATCCACTGTGCCACTGCCTGGTCAGGCAAGATAAATAATTTAAAAGTATTAAGGTCTACACTAATAAAAACAATATAATCATGAAATCCAAAGATAAGAGGAGGCAGGAGAAAATAAAATGAAAATAAAGCTAATTTAATAACTGTTTACAGAAGGAAGTCAGTAAACATTGACAGAAGGAGAAGATGAAACACATTATATAAAATCATATTTAGGTAATCACCAAAACAAAAACATAGGCTTTTTAAAAACAAACAAACAAGATATACATAGTTCCCAAATGCAAAGCAAACACTAAGTGGTTAAAAGAAAGTACAGAATAGTCTGCATAATATGCTGCCATGTGAAATACACACACACACACACACACACATACACAAAGATACATATACATGTACAGATAGAAAGACTATACAAGAATCAAGGAATGCTCCTGAAGAAGAAAACTGATTGCCTGGGCGACAATATGAGAGAGAGAAACTACCTTTTCATTTGTCCCCTTTAAACTGTTTACCTTGTATACGTAGTTCCTATTCAAAAAATATTAATAAACCTATAATAAAAATTAACTCTACAACAAGGAAGTTAAGTCCAGATCTGTATTTTAAATAAGATTCTCCAGCACAGCTCCTCTAACCATTGTTTTCCTAGAATGCTGGCGGCAGCTCTATTGGTCCTCAAGGCAGAAGACTGAGTCTTCTCTTAAGAAATAACAGACATGGACATTTGAGAGTTCCCACAAAAACCAGTTCAATCCCCAATCACCAGAGTAGTCAGCCAAGCAATGCAATTAACTGTGCACCCACTACTCTTCCAATCAGTGTTTCTTTTTTTTTAAACTTTATTTTCTTAAAGATTCTATTTATTGATTTTAGAGAAAAAAGAGAGAGGGAGAAAAAGAAAGTGGAAGAGGAGCAGTATGCACCTTGACCAGGCAAGCCCAGGGTTTTGAAACAGCAACCTCAGCATTCCAGGTCAACACTTGATCCACTGCGCCACCACAGGTCAGGCCCAATCAGTGTCTCAGTACCTCATTAAAAAAATCTGAACAGGTAACCAAAGTTCCCCAGACACTTGACAAAGCTGTGTACATGAAAATAAGCAGCCCAAATAAATGAACAGAATTAAGAAATCTCGAGAAAACAATACAGAGATCAGAAGTAAACTTCAAAAATTTGATTGTTAAAATCCTTGTAAAGACTATAAAAAAGGCTGGACCTGTGGTGGTGCAGTGGATAAAGTGTCGACCTAGAACACTGAGGTCGCTGTTTTGAAACCCTGGGCTTGCCCGGTAAAGGCACATATGGGAGTTGATGTTTCCTGCTCCTCCCCCCTTCTTTCTCTTCCCTCTCTAAAATGAATTTTAAAAAGATTATAAAAGATATTAAATTCAGCCTGACCAGGCGGTGGTGCAGTGGAGAGAACATCGGACTGGGATGCAGAGGACCCAGGTTCGAGACCCCGAGGTCGCCAGCTTGAGTGCAGGTTCATCTAGTTTGAGCAAAAGCTCACCAGCTTGGACTCAAAGTTGCTGGCTTGAGCAAGGGGTTATTCGGTCTGCTGAAGGCCCGCGGTCAAGACATATATGAGAAAGCAATCAGTGAACAACTAAGGTGTCACCATGAAAAACTGATGATTGATGCTTCTCAACTCTCTTCGTTCCTGTCTGTCCCTGTCTATCCTCTCTCTGACTCTCTCTGTCTCCGTTAAAAATAAACACAAAGATATTAAATTCAGAAACCAAAATCAAGAGGCTAAAAAAAAATTATAAAAAAAGAGACCCTGTATATAAATGAAAATATTAACTTTAAAAATTCATTACAAGACAGACCTGGCCATCTTGCTCAGTGGTAGAGCTTCGGCCCGGCGTATGGAAGTCCCGGGTTCAATTCCCAGCCAGGGCACACAGGAGAAGCACTCATTTGCTTCTCCACCCTTCCCCCTCTACTTTCTGTCTCTCTCTTCCCCTCCCACAGCCGAGGCTCCATTGGAGCAAAGTTGGCCTGGGCGCTGAGGATGGCTCCAGGGCCTCTGCCTCAGGCACTAGAATGGCTCTGGTTGCAATGGAGCACCAGCCCCTGGTGGGAAGAGCATCGCCCCCTGTGGGCATGCTGAGTGCATGCGGGAGCCTGTCTCTCTGCCTCCCCACTTCTCACTTCAGACAAATACAAAAAAAAAAAAAAAAAAAGGAAAATAATTCATTACAAGACATTGGACAATAAAGTTAAGGAAATCTCCTAAGAAATTAGGGCAAAATGACAAAATAGAAAAATAGAAAAAACCTAGGCCAATTCAGGAAGGGTAGGAGTTACAGAAAGTGAGCGTGGATAAATCATAAGACTAGAATACCCCAGAAATCAAGGACACATATTTCTAATTAAAAGAGAATACTTAGTACTCCACCACAATGAATGAACAAAGAACACACTGAGGGACATAATTTTAATATGTCAAAACACCAGCCCTGGCCAGGTAGCTCAGTTGGTTAGAGTGTCATCCCAATACGCCCGGTTGCAGGTCCAATCCCTGGTCAGGGAACACACAAAATCAACTAATGAATGCATAAATGAGCAGAACAACAAATTGATGCTTTCTCTCTCTCTCTCTCTCTCTCTCTCTCTAGCTTTCTCTCCCTCTCTCTCCTCTCCTAAAACCAATCAATAAATAAAAATTAAAAAAAACAACTTAGAAAGCAGAGACACATACAAGATCCTAGAAACTTTCAGAAAGGAAAAAAGCATATGCAAATATATATATATATATTTAAATTTAAGTCAATATGCACTGAGCTTCTTTACAGCAAAACTGGAAGCTAGAAAATGCCAGACTGTCAAATTCTCAGGAAAAAGATTTAAACTAGAATTCTATTCTCAGCCAAATTAAGAATCAAGTCTAAAGGGAAAATAATATATTTTTAAACCTGCAAGGACTCAAAAACCTACATCCAGTGCATCTTTTCATAGGAAGCTACCAGAAGAAATAGGGTAGTGAGAAACAGACTACCCAGGGTCCCAGGAAATAAGCGATGATGTAAACACCACAAAGTAGTGACAGGAAGTCTCAAAATGGCATCTGTGCAGAAGGCCTAGCGAGCAACCGTCCTGATTATAGCAGACGAGTTGAGCGAGATTGTGGAAGTTGATATTTCTAGAAAGGAGGCATCCAAGAAAACAAACACTTAAAAGAACCCCAAGAATGGACAGATGATTTGAACACTAAGAAAATGATAGTATTTTTTTTCTGATAAAAATGCTGAACAGGTATACAAATAAAATAAGAAAAAAAAGATAAAGCAATTATTAATCCAAGGCAAAACAAAGAGGTACATGAAAGAAAATATACTAATACACACTTGGATCTACAGTGAACAATGTTTAAATAATAATAATAATAATAATTTAAATATTATCAACCAAAATTTATGTATAATTTTATTGGAAGCATACAGGGAAGGAAAGCAGGGGATTAAAGATAGCTACTATAATAAAGTTAATAGATAATGTCTAAGACTGATAATTTAGAGAGTAAAAATATAAACATATTGTTTAGAAATATGTAAATATAGATCAGAAATGACAGCTAAGAAACTGAACTGATTAGGCTTGTAGAGGAGATAAGGAGATAATTAGTTATCATACAAATGTTTAAATTTTATTTGATTTTGCCTGACCAGGTGGTAGCACAGTGGATAGACCATCGGCCTGGGACACTGAGGACCCAGGCTCAAAACCCCAACGTCGACAGCTTGAGTGCAGGCTCACCGGCTTGAGCGCAGGGTCACTGGCTTGAGTGTGGGATCATAGACAGGACCCCATAGTCGATGGCTTGAGTGCAAAGGTTGCTGGCTTGAGCTCAAAATTGCTGACTTGAGCATGGATCACTGGCTCAGCTGGAACCCTTGGTTAAGGCATGTATAAGAAAGCAATCAATGAACAACTAAGGTGCTGCAACTATGAATTGATGCTTCTCTTCTCTCTCCCTCCCTGTCTGTCTGTCTCTCCATATCTCTTGCTAAAAAAAAAATTGATTTTTATAAAAATTAGGTGCATATGTTATTTTGATTAAAAAATAAATACATGGTCCTGGCTGGTTAGCTTACTGGTAGAGCGACGGCCCAGCATGTGGATGCCCTTGGGTCAATTCCGGGTCAGGACACACAGGAGAAGCGCCCATCTACTTCTCCAGCACTCCCCCTCTCACTTCTCTCTCACTGTCTCTTCCTCTCCTGCAGCATGGTTCAATCAGAGCAAGTTGCCCTGGGTGCTGAAGATGGCTCCATGGCCTCTGCCTCAGGCGCTAAGAATACTTCAATTGCTGAGCAATGGAGCCACATCCCAGATGGGCAGAGCATTGCCCCCTATTGGGCTTGCTGGGTGGATATCAGTATGGACATATGCAGGAGTCCATCTCTGCTTCCACTACTCTCACTGAATTAAAAAAAATAATAATACATAACTCTTAAATAAAAAATATATAGCCTGACCTGTGGTGGTGCAGTGGATAAAGTGTCGACCTGGAAATGCTGAGGTTGCTGGTTCGAAACCCTGGGCTTGCCTGGTCAAGGCACATATGGGAGTTGATGCTTCCAGCTCCTCCCCCCTGTCTCTCTCTCCTCTCTCTCTGTCTCTCTCTCTCCCTCTCTCTCCTCTCTAAAATGAATAAATAAAATAAAAATTTTTTAAAAAGAAAAAAAATATAAAAATTTTATAAAATACAAGTTTAAAAAATTTAAGGTCAGAATTAAGAAAAATAAAAAGTAAAACAGAAAAACCAACATAAAAAGACACAATTATACAGGCTATAAAGTCCTACACATGGTACTGATGAGTCCAGATATTGACTGGGCTTCACGAAGGCCAAACTGAAAGAAGAACTATGATTTTTTTATAGAGTTTTCCTCATTTACAAAGAGAAAGCACAACAATTTCCTAGAATAAGCAAAACATCTCTATACTCTGCTCTAAAATAAATTGTTTACAAGGAGCCTGATGCTATTATTATTAACAGAATGTTAGTAACTAGTACATACCCAAAACAACACCACTGACACGGCACTTCCCAGTGTGCTCGGGTTCTGGTTCTGTAAGAACAAGATCTTCTACAGCTCCCTCCTGAACAGTAAGCAGTGGTGTATTTAGGATTTCTTTCTGTCAAAAGAGAATGTGAGTTAAAACAACAGTTAAACGGTCACAACAATCTCTCCTGTTTTTGTGCCCTGTTCTTACCTGCATGTTCTCTTTATAGAGTTTCCTATCAATCTGAGCTCTCAGACCCCAAACAGCTGGTCCTTTACGCCGGTTTAATACTTTGTAATGTACACCAGACTGGTCACAGATTCGGGAACACAGGCCATCCAAAGCATCAACTTCCCTCATTAAATGCCCCTTGCCAATGCCACCAAAGGAAGGATTACAGGACATCTGACCTAAAGAAAACAGACAAAATAAATATATGAGCACCTTGCAGTAGTGAATGGGTTTTTTTAAAGAATTAATTGTTAGAGTCAAAGCTATCTTTATGAGGTCTAGCGAAAATACCTAACACTTGCCTGACCAGGTAGTGGCACAGCGGATAGAGCTGCGGACTGGGACGCCGAGGACTCAAGTTTGAAAACCCGAAGTTGCCAGCTTGAGTGCGGACTCATCCAGCTTGAGCACAGACTCACTAACTTGAGCAAGGTGTTGCTGGCTTGAACATGGAATGACAGACATGACCCCATGGTCGCTGGTTTGAGCCCAAAGGTCACTGGCTTGAAGCCCAAGGTAGGTGGCTTGAGCCCAAGGTCTCTGGCTCAAGCAAGGGGTCACTTGCTCTGCTGTAGACCTCCAGTCAAGGCACATAAGAGAAAGCAAGTAATGAACAACTACGGTGCTGCAACGAAGAACTGATGCTTCTCATCTCTCTCCTTTCCTGTCTGTCCTTATCTGTCCCTTTCTTTGACTCGCTCTCTGTCAAAAAAAGAAAAAAGAAAATACCTAACACTCCACTACATCCAAATACCTTAAAAAATCGAAAGTCTGGTTTTAAGAATTGTTATTCACTAAGCTCATCTATAAGAGTTATTAAAATATCTTTGAAATTTACTTTAAAATTTACATCATAGTTTGTTGAGAATAATATGAATTTTGATAGGAATCCCTTTATCCCTGACAGATCTACATAACATACATATAATGATTACCTTGTTTCAATAATACTTTTTTGTTCATTAGATTTTTGTTCTTGAAAGGTGGTACAAAAAGCTACATTGTATAATAAGAAAAGTGTGATCTTTTGGATAATCATATAGTCTCTCTCCAAAAGAATCACAGTTAACAGTGTATATTTCTCCCCAGTTATGATCTGGATGGCAACTTTAAAAAAGTATTTCATTACTCAAAGATGTGATGTATTCACAATTTTTTCAAAAACAAAACACAGTTAATATTTTAATTACTGTTCTCTCTTGAGCAAAATGCAGTAGGATATCCATGGGCATGCATAATTTACAAGATACTGGTTTAGCTATTATGTACAATACTATTATGCAAAAGCGTGGTCTTGCTGCAAAATATGACCTTCTACCAGGGGTCCCCAAACTTTTTACATAGGGGGCCAGTTTTCTGTCCCTCAGACCGCTGGAGGGCCGGAGTATAAAAAAAACTATGAACAAATCCCTATGCACACTGCACATATCTTATTTTTAAGTAAAAAAACAAAACGGGAACAAATACAATATTTAAAATAAAGAACAAGTAAATTTAAATCAACAAACTGACCAGTATTTCAGTGGGAACTATGCTCCTCTCACTGACCACCAATGAAACAGGTGCCCCTTCCAGAAGTGCGGCGGGGGCTGGATAAATGGCCTCAGGGGGCCTCATGTGGCCCGCGGGCCGTAGTTTGGGGACCCTTGTTCTAACCATTACCCATTAAGGGCAAAAGAAGTATTGTCGAGTCCTAAGCACGAAACTGGGGAAACATCCAGCAGAAATATAGAATGCAACAAAAGGTAGCATAGTTCTTCAAAAAGGCTTCACAAAATCTCGAGAAAAACACAACGGTGGTTTAATAAACGACCACTAATAATGTTAATTCACTCTTTATCCAAAGCAACAAGCTAGTCAAGTTTACATGACAACAACGAAATAAGCTATCAGCAAGTATAGTATTCTTAGTTTGCCCTTTCCCAAGGCACCGCCCCGCTCATCCCACAATCAATTACTCTTGACAGCACCACCAGCAGCCAACTCCACGGTCCACAGAGCGGGCTAATTCCCGCCCGTTTGTCTTGGACACAAATGAGGCTAAAACCGCAGGCACTAGGATTCTCACTAGCCTTGGGAGAATAGGTTGCGCACAACAGGCACTGGGAGAGAGAGAAGGGCATTATTCGAGACTTGCGTCCTGCGCCGAGCTCCACACCACTCGTGCTCCTCACCGATCGTGTCCACACGGTGCGTGAGCAGCAGAGTCCTAGAGCCGCACCGCGCGGCAGCGGCGGCGGCCTCCGTCCCGGCGTGTCCTCCGCCGATGACTACCACGTCGAAGTGCGGGGTCCGGGGCGTAGCGCTGTCACCGCTGAACCGGGACAACGGAAGATGCTGTTTGGTGAGGGAAGTCGCAATAGAGCGACCGCAACCTCGGAGGGAGAACATGGATGGAGAGAGGCAGTCTGTCCGACTGTAAACGTGACACGTACAAGGGGCACAACTTTAGGGCAGAAGAGTAAGCCGTCAGGGCGCAGCCACCTTGCTCTGATGTCACGGCGTAGCACGTCTCCGTCCAGCGTCGCCGCTGATTGGCGGTTTGGCGTGACTCCACCCCGCAGCGGCGCTGGTGGTCCTGGAGGTGTGGGTCGAATACGTGTGGTTCTGGAGTGCGGCTTCCCACTCCGTTTTTTTGTGTGTTTTTTTGTTTTGTTTTGTTTTGTCCTTTAAGGCAAGTTGCAGTCCTGATGGCCTGGTGGCTACCTACAACCAATGGTTTTGATCACTTGGCTTTATCAGATTCTGTGAATTTTCTGGCACACTATCATATCACCTCACCTTCTGTTTGCTTATAGTGATTAGAACCTTAATAGGAATAGATTTGAAAGGAGTTGGTGAAAGATTTATGATGGCTAATTAGGGGAATCCAACAGTTGAAGGGCAATTGTCCAGCCTTTTAGAATTGATTTCTTTTTTCTTTTCCTTTTTTTTTTTTTTTTTTTGGCTTAGGGAGACAGAGAGAGAGAGTGGGAGAGTCGGGGACAGACAAGGACAGACAAGAAGGGAGAGAGACGAGAAGCATCAACTCATAGTTACAACACTTTAGTTGTTCATTAACTGTTTTCCAATATGTTCCTTGACCCCAGGGACTCCAGCTGAGTCAGTGACCCCTTACTCAAGCCAGGCACCTTGGGCTTCAAGCCTGCTTCCTTGGGCTCAAGCCAGTGACCATGGACTCATGTCTGTGATCCCATGCTCAAGCCGGTGACCTTCGGTTTTCAAACCTAGGTCTTCAGTGTCCCAGGCTGACTACCGATATTTTTAATCTTAAGAAACCTTTGACGGATTAAAGAGTGAAATAACCTGTGTGGGAGTTTTATTGCTCATTATTAAAACCTATCAAATACATAATTTTGTCATAGTACATTAATAATAAGTGTTATAGACATAATTTAAGTCTTACAGAAATACAAAACTCTTGAGTTAAAAGAACCTATAACTTCCACCAGGCTTTCTGATTCCCACTTCTATAATCATTGTCAGCATTTTCTTGTTAATTCCTCCTAGTTTTTTAATATAGTACTAACCCTATTATTTTGCATACGTATATGATTATGTTGTTTTTCAGTTTGCTGCTTTTTTATTATATGTTTCTTTTTACTAACCTCTAGCAGAAGTCTGATAATTTTTAAATTAAATTTAATTTTATTAGATTTTACTTGCTGATTTAAGAGAGGAGAGAGAGAGAGAGAGAAAGGTGGGTGCTGGTGGTGGGTGAAGAGTAGGAATCATCAGCTCATAGCTGCTTCTCATATGTGCCTTGATTGGGCAAGCCTAGGATTTGGAAACAGGGACCTTAGCGTTCCAGGTCACATTTTATCCACTGTGCCACCACAGGTCAGGCAGTTTGCTTTTTTTTTTTTTTTAATTATTAAGTGAGAAATAGGGAGGCAGAGAGACACACTCCTGTATGCACCCCAACCAGGATCTACCCGGAAGCTCTCTATTGGGGTGATGCTCTGCCCATCTGGGGCCGCTGCTCCATTGCTGCACAATCGAGCTATTTTAGCACCTGAGGCGAGGCCATGGAGCCATCCTCGGTGTCTGGGGCCAACTTTACTGGAAACATTTGAGCCATGGCTGTGGGAGGCATAGAGAGAGAGAGAGAAAGGGGGTGAAGAAGCAGATGGTCGCTTCTCCTGTGGGTCCTGTCTGGGAATTGAACTGCGGACTTCCACATGGAAGGCCCACGCTCTATCGCTAAGCCAACTGGCCAGGGCCGGTTTTTTGTTTTTTTTTTAACATTGTATTTTTTACCGTGTTTGCTGGTTGTAAACCCCAGGCTTGCCCCAAGGTACCTAGGAGAAACAACTACTATATGTTGATGCTTCCCACTCCTCCCCATCACCTTTCTCTCTCTCTCTCCTCTCTAATAAATCCACAAATAAAATCTTTTTGAAAAGATAAAAAAAGAAATAACAACATATATTTTACTCTCTCCATGCCAGTATATATCACTCTATCTGACATTTTAGTGTTACACAGTATTCAATTGTGTGTATTTGAGCTGTAATTTATTTAATCAATTCCAATTATTGGGCACTTGGATTGTTTCCAATTTTTTGATAATATGATCATGCTTATACAGATCTTTTTGAAATTTACGGGACTCTTCTGAAATAAAAATACTAGATTAAAAGACTTTTCATTGTTTAAGTTTTTGAAAACTGCTAAATTAACTTTCTAAAAACTTTGTGTCAGGTTGTACTAATAGTATAAGATTATTTCATCACAGTGGAGGCAGCATTGGATTTTTAAAAAAGATTTTATTTATTCATTTTAGAGAGGAAAAAGAGAGAGAAGGGTGGGAGCAGGAAGCATCAACTCCCATATGTGTCTTGAGCAGGCAGGCCTCAGGTTTTGAACCGGCAACCTCAGCGTTCCAGGTCGACCCTTTATCCACTGCGCCACCACAGGTCAGGCAGCATGGTATTTTCTTTCTTTCTTTTCTTGCAAGAGAGACACAAAGACAGACAGATAGGAAGGGAGAGAGATGAAAAGCATCAATTCTTCCTTGTGGCACCTAAGTTCATTGATTGCTTTCTCATACGTGCCTTGACAGGGTTGGGGGGGCTCCAGCTGAGCCAGTGACACCTTATTCAAGCCAGCAACATTGGGCTCAAGCCAGCGACCTTGGGGTCATATCTATGATCCCACACTTAAGCAAGAGACCCTGCGCTCAAGATGGCGACCTCAGAGTCTTGAACATGGATCCTCAGTGTCCCAGGCCAATGCTCTATTCTCTGTGCCACTGCCTGGTCAGGCAGCACTGAATTTTAATTAAGTTTTACCACGAGTATATTTTTTATATTTTTAATGAAAATAGGATATGTACACTGTTTTGTAATCTAGTTTTACACATTATAGTTTATCATAGACATTTTTCTATGACAATACAGATTTGTTATTTTCAAAGGCTACACACAAACATTATTTTATTAATAAATACTTTAAAGTAGCTTGAATATTTTTTTAATAGCTTGAATTTTAATGAGACTCACAGGCCCACATTTTCAATTTTACTAATCTCTTCACATGACAAATTTAAACAAAATCCTTCTGTTTCCCATAGAGACAATAATCACAGACACAAAGATAAGATGTTTAAACAGGGACAGGTATATGATTAACTGAATTTCTGCTATGAAAGATAAAGCTCTTCATTATGCTGAAGTTGGTCTGTGACCATTTGTGTTGAGGGTTTCCCAAACCATTTTTTTTTTATATTCCATAAAGAAATCATGTTTTATTCCTGGCTAGCCTCCTTGTATAAAGTGGAGCAGGAGGAAGTGGGTTTAGGAGTGGAGCTCTTGCTGGGTGGTGACACGTGGGGCTGCTCACTGGTTTCTTACTGGTGGGCAGTGGGGTCTTGGGGTCTGTCTCTGCATCCCCACTGCTGTATGTAATTCATTGACAGGCCCTTCTTGGAATGTGCTGTTATAGTAGTCAGATTGCCCTCCAGCTTAAAGGGTCCCCAGTGACCCAAGCTGGGGACTAGGCTTTTGGGAATTCTGGAGATTGTGCTTAGAGGTGCACTGAGTAAGAGGGTCTTGGACATTTTGTTGTGTGGCTGAGGCGTGGCTGTGGCAGTGGTGGCAGAGGCTGTTCATCCTCAGTTGTTTTTTTTTTCATTTTTTCTGAAGCTGGAAACAGGGAGAGACAGTCAGACAGACTCCCGCATGCGCCTGACCGGGATCCACCCGGCACGCCCACCAGGGGCGACGCTCTGCCCACCAGGGGGCGATGCTCTGCCCATCCTGGGCGTCGCCATGTTGCGACCAGAGCCACTCTAGCGCCTGAGGTCATTCTCAGTTTTAATGATAAGTTCGAGGGACTTAGAGAACTCAGAAAAGCTGTTATATTCATGGTTATGGTTTATTACAGTGAAGGGTACAGATTAAATTCAGCAAAGGCAAAAGGCACACAAGGCAGAGTCTAGGAGAGAGCAGGCGCAGGCTTCCAGTTGTTTCTCTCTGAAGTCATATGGACAGTACTTAGTTTTCCTAGCACTGATGTGGGACAACGCAACGTATTGCCAACCAGGTAAGCCTGGGTAATCTTATGACTCTGTGCCTGCATAACTGCTCTAGTTACTTAGTCTGTAGCCCCTCCAGGGGTCAAACTGATAACAGCATAGCCCAGGGCTCTCATCCTAAATCACAATGTTAGTGTAATCTATTTGGTATAACACAAAGCCCCAGATATACACAAAGAAACTTTTTTATTTTATTTTATTTATTCATTTTAGAGAGGAGAGAGAGGGAGAGAGAGAGAGAGAGAGAGAGAGAGAGAGAGAGAGAGAGATGGAAGGAGGAGCAGGAAGCATCAACTCCCATATGTGCCTTGACCAGGCAAACCCAGGGTTTCGAACCGGCGACCTCAGCATTTCCAGGTCAATGCTTTATCCACTGCGCCACCACAGGTCAGGCCCACAAAGAAACTTTTATCAGCCAGGCTATACAAAAGGCTAAGAAGTTTTCTCTCAAGAGCCCACTAGGGGCCAGTTCTTTCTTTGCAATGTGCAAAGTCTGAACACCCTAACTCTGCCAAGTTAACCCTTTCTTGAACGCCCTTTTTATGATCTTAAGTTTAACTGTTTTTATCATCTATGTTAACAGATGATCTACCTCTTGACCAGGTGGTGGTGCATTGGATAGAGCAGTGGACTGGGATGTGTAGGACCCAGGTTTGAAACCCCGAGGTCGCTGGCCTGACTGTGGGCTCAACAGGCTTGGGAATAGGTTCACCAGCTTGAGCTCAGGTTTGCTGACTTGAGCATGGGATCATAGACATGATCCCATGGTCGCTGGCTTGAGCCCAAAGGTCAATGGCTTGAAGCCCAAGGTCACTGGTTTGAGCCCAAGGTTGCTGGCTTGAGGAAAGGGTTACTTGGTCTGCTGTAGCCCCACAGTCAAGGCACATATGAGAAAGCAATCAATGAACAACTAAAGTGCTGCAACAAAAAATTGATGCTTCTCATTTCTCTCCCTTCCTGTCTGTCTGACTCTACCTGTCCCTCTCTATGACTCTTTCTGTCTCTGTCAAAAAAAAAAGAGAGAGAGAGAGATGATCTACCAAAATTAGAGACCACTTAGAAACAGTGTTCAAGTCCCTGGATTGTAAAAGCCTTTTTACTACCATGATTTTAGAAAAGAGAATTAAGGAAAAGAAAGGATAAAAACCCTAGGTTATGCTGTAGTGCAAAAGCATTCCTGGCTCTTTCTGTCACACAGCTGCCATTCTGCTGGTGCTGGATGGAGTGAGGAACATAATCATAAAAAAAAAACCCATAAAAACAAAACAAAACCATGTCACTAGAAAATACTGGGGCCTTGAAAATAATTTTAAGTATATATATAATCTAATTGTTAATGAATTTCCTTTCCTCCTACTCTAGTTAATTTCAAGTCTATTAGTTATTGAATAATGAGAAAAGTAGAAAATCAAATCTCTGCTATGGAGAAGAAAAGTTTCATGCTCAATTTAGGCAAGATATAAGAAACAGAAGAAAAAAGATCAATTATAAATTGGCCAATTTATTAGCATTTTGGAGAAAGGTTAGATTTAAAAAAATGAATAATCCTGGTATTGTCCTCAAAGAATATGCAGACTAATAATTGGCATACATTCAGTTATAAGATGATGCATTAAATGTGGTAGCCACAGTGAGCTGCAATTACAGGTTGCAGAGAGGGGGCGATCCTATCCATGTTAGATGATAGGGAATGCTTGCTTCTTAAAGGAGTAAATTTATGAAATAAACTTGAAGTAATTCATCATAAGACAGGAAAGTTATTGAAGAGTCCTTATTATCTGGTCTCCAGATACCTTTCTTAGTCTCTTTCCTTTATGTTTGCTGTTCTCTCAGCTTGGAATACTTTTCCTTCCCTTGCACCACCATCTCACCACAAAATTTATGGTATTTCATGTTTCAGAAGGCTGTCACTCAAGGCACTAGGAACAGTTATACATATGCAAGAAGATTGGAGATTTGAAGATTTTTTTTTAACATTTTATTTTATTTTTAATTAATTTATTTTTTACAAAGACAGAGTGAGTCAGAGAGAGGGATAGACAGGGACAGACAGACAGGAACAAAGAGAGATGAGAAGCATCAATCATTAGTTTTTCATTGCGCTTTGCAACACCTTAGTTGTTCATTGATTGCTTTCTCATACATGCCTTGACCTCGGGCCTTCAGCAGACCGAGTAACCCCTTGCTGGAGCCAGTGACCTTGGGTTCAAGCTGATGGGCTTTTTTGCTCAAACCAGATGAGCCCACGCTCAAGCTGGCGACCTCAGGGTCTCGAACCTGGGTCCTCTGCATCCCAGTCCGATGCTCTATCCACTGAGCCACCGCCTGGTCAGGCGGAGATTTGAAGATTTTATATGCTGATGCATTTTTCCCTCACGGCTATTTTGTTTTCTTTTTTCTTTAAGTGAGAAGTGGGGAGGCAGAGTGACAGACTCCTGAATGCACCCTGACCAGGATCGACCCGGCAAGCCCCCTACTGGGCTGTGCTCTGCCCATCTGAGTCCATTGCTCTGATGCTCAGCAACCAAGCTATATTAGAGTCTAAGGTTAGGCCATGGAACCATCCTCAGTGCCCAGGGTCAACTTACTTAAACCCTTTGAACCATGGCTGCGGGGGTGGGATGGGGTGGGGAGAAAGACAGCAGAGAGAGAGAAGGAGAAGGAGGAGAGGTGGAAAAGCAGATGGTCACTTCTCTTGTGTGCCCTGACTGGGAATCGAGCCCGACACGTTCATATGCTGGGCTAATGCTCTACCACTGAGCCAACCACCTAGGGCAGGGGTCAGGAAACTTTTTGGCTGAGAGAGCCATGAATGCCACATATTTTAAAATGTAATTCTGTGAGAGTCATACAACGACCCATGTAGGTTATGCATTGTCCAATAACAATTTGGTGTTGTCCCGGAGGACAGCTGTGATTGGCTCCAGCCACCTGCAACCATGAACATGAGCGGTAGAAAATGAATGGATTGTAATACATAAGAATGTTTTATATTTTAACGTTATTATTATTTTTTTTTATTAAAGATTTGTCTGTGAGCCAGATGCAGCCATCAAAAGAGCCACATCTGGCTTGTGAGCCATAGGTTCCCGACCCCTGACATAGGGCCTCACAGCTATTTCTTGATATACTTTGTCTTCCAAGACATCAAGACATTCTAGTTTTCCTCCTATTTTTCTGGCTACTCCTTCTCAATCTATTTTGATGGTTTCTCCTCCTTCAGCACTACACCTAAGCCCAAGGGTACAACCAAACCAATCCCCCAATTCT
The DNA here is from genome assembly GCF_036850995.1 of Saccopteryx leptura. NCBI lineage: Eukaryota > Metazoa > Chordata > Mammalia > Chiroptera > Emballonuridae > Saccopteryx > Saccopteryx leptura. Next base: position 351,436,703 of record NC_089503.1, read on the forward strand.
ATCTTTAGGGGGTCCATCTCCTGGGACTACTCCTAACAAATTCTCTGGTATTCTGGTCAGGTTAGGAGATTGAAATCACACAGATTAAATAGGAGATATTTAATATAAGAATAATTAATTATAATTAAAGAATAACTCTAAGATACATAGAATCTCTGTGTAGCACTGCAGGGCTGAGGGAGTGTACCCAAGTAAGAATAAACTTGGAAGGGTTTCAGACCTCAAGTGCAAAAGGCCTTCAGAGAGCTTGGGCCACATAAGATAGCTTGTAGAGGGAGCACCAGCTCCGTGTGGACTTCCTGGGACCTGCAGAAACATAAAAAACCTGGTGTGTTGACCAACTCGAGACCAGAAGCAGCTGTATGCAGGCCAGGCAGGAATCTTGGATTCCCCGGCTAGCAAGCTGTAGAGAGGTTATGACCAGGCCAAGGTTGCAAAATCCAGGAGGAATCACTTTCTAGGTGTGTGCCTGGGATAAGCTCAGATAAGTTCTCACACCCAAAGGAACATACTTCCCTCCACTCAACCCCCTTCTTCTCCTTCCACAATGCTAGAAATTGCAGGCAAGTTCTTCCTCCTGCAATGTCCTTTCAGCATCCTCTACTGAGAAAGCTTAAAATAGTAGGCTCTTAAAAAGAAAAAAGCTTAAAAGAATTTTGTAGTTTATCAGAAAGCATATATTGCTTGTCCAGGAGGTGGTGCAATGGATAGAAAAGTGGTTGGCAAACTGCAGCTCACAAGCCACATGCAGCTCTTTGGTCCCTTGAGTCTGGCTCTTCCACAAAATACCACGTGCAGGCAAAGGCCAGCTTAGGAGTACCCTAATTAAGTTAATAACAATGTACCTACCTATATAGTTTAAATTTAAAAAATTTGGCTCTCAAAAAGAAATTTCAATCATTGCGCTGTTGATATTTGGCTCTGTTGACTAATGAGTTTGTTGACCACTAGCAATAGAGCATCAGCCGGGACACTGAGGACCCATGTTCGAAACCCCAAGGTCACCAGTTTGAGTACAGGCTCACCAAATTGAGTGCAGGATCCCCAGATTAAGCATGGGTCATGGTCACTGGCTTGAGCCCAAAGGTTGCTGAATTGAAGCCCAGCATCACTGGCTTGAGCAAGGGGTCACTGGTTTAGTTGGAGCGCCTGCTCAAGGCACATATGAGAAAGCAATCAATGAACAACTAAGGTGCCGCAACGAAGAGTTGATGCTTCTCATCTCTCTCCCTTTCTATCTGTCTGTCTCTCTCACTAAAAAAGAAAGGAAGGAAGGAAGGAAGGAAGGAAGGAAGGAAGGAAGGAAGGAAGGAAGGAAGGAAGGAAGAAAGAAAGAAAGAAAATGAAGGGAGGGAAGAAAGGGAGGGAGGGAGGGAGGGAGGAAGGAAGGAAGGCAGGCAGGCATATAATGAAGGGTGTTTTTGCAGCTGGGAAGCAATAAATGGACAACTGACACATCTGATTCTCAAAAGCTCCAGCCACATTTGTTTGAACCACCAGGCATAGTCCCACCTTAGGTCCTTTGCATTAACTTTTCCTTCTGCCTGGAATACTCCTCTGCTTGGCATCCTCTCCTTTAAGTCTTTGTTCAAATGTCACCTCTAGTAGTATAGTATTGTACCATTCCTTAGCCCTGATCCCTCTTGCACTATTTTTTCCTTTTACTCTGTTTTAAAAATTTTTTTTATTGATTGATTTTAGAAAGAGAGAAAAAGGCAGTGGGAGAGAGATTGATTTGTTGTTCCACTTATTTACGCATTCATTGGTTGATTCTTGTATGTGCCCTGATCCAAACCGCAACCTTGCTTACTGGAAAAATGCTCTAACCAACTGAGCTACCCGGCCGGGCTTTATTTTTCCCTTTTTCTATACAGTTTATCATCTTCTATTACATGATTATCATATATATTATGTTTATTGTCTGTTTCTCCATGCCAAAATGTAACTTCCAGGAAGGCAAGAGTTTTTTATCAATATATCCCAAGAACCAAAGAGGTACTCAAATATTTGTTGAGTGACTAAGTGAATTACTGAGAAACACATGAAATATAAAGGATAAAAAGTAAGGCCCTGGCCCAGTAGCCTAGTTGGTTGGAGCGTCATCCCAGCAGGTCAAGGTTGTGGATTTGATCCCTGGTCAGGGCACATACAGGAATCAACCACTGAATGCATAAATAAGTGAAACAACAAATTGATATTTCTCTCTCTCTTTTTCTCACCCGACCTTCCTCTTTCTCTCTCTAAAAATTAATTTTTAAAAAAGGATAAGATGTAAAATTAACAAGGGATAATATATACCCACAAATGAATCTCTTGGTTTTTATTCTTCTAGATAAAGTCTAAGATTCATATCAAGACTTAACTACCTTGGCTGAGAACCTCAGTTGGCTGGAGTGACAAGCTTGTGGGTTCAATCCCTGGTCAGGGCACATATATTAGTAAACAATGAATGCATAAATAAGTGAAACAGCAAAGAGATGTTTCTCACTTACTTCTTCTCTCTCTCAAATCAATAAATTAAAAAGATATTAAAGATTTAACTAAAAAATCATTCCCTCTATGATCTGGACACTGGTTGCTGCAGCAAGACTGAGCAAGAAACAAGTTTCCCTCCTTTGACAGGTCAGCAGCAGAGGCGTTTAATTCTGGTCCGGTGGATTGTTGCTTGCATGATTTTGGTTAAGCAAACAACAGTGGACTTTTGAAGACTCTGGAAATAATTGGAGACAGTATTAAGTTATTTGTAGAGTCACTTACTAGATTACATAAAATGGAACTAGAGCCCTTGGAGGAGAAAGATAGAACCATAGATCATCTCCAGAATGGAGTAGGCAACCCCCATGTTTATGACAGCATTGTTTACAATAGCCAAGATCTGGAAACAGCCCAAGTGTCCGTCAGTGGACGAGTGGATTAAAAAGCAGTGGTACATATACACAATGGAATACTATGGGGCTGTGAGAAAGAAGGATTAAAAAGCAGTGGTACATATACACAATGGAATACTATGGGGCTGTGAGAAAGAAGGAAATCTTACCTTTTGCAACAACATGGATGGACCTGGAAACTATTATGTTAAGTGAAATAAGCCAGGCAGAGAAAGAAAAATATATGACCTCACTCATTTGAGGAATCCTATGAACAATGTGAACTGAGAAACAGAATAGAGGCAGAGGCGGGGTCAAAGGGACCAGAGAGAAAGGGGATGAGAGGATGAAATCAGAGAAGGGAAAGAGATTGGTGAAGTTATATATACATAACACAGCGTTATAGAGAGCGAAAAGCAAATCCTGGAGGGAAGGGAGGGAGGGGGGTTAGGGTTGAGGGAAACACAGGGGTTGGGGGGATGTATTCGGTGGGACACTTAAATCTATGTAAACACAATAAATTTAAATCAATAATTAAAAAAAAGAATGGAGTAGGCATACCCGTGGGCATCCTGGAAGACTGCCCGAGTACACTTGCAGCTTTAAGGAAATGGATTTCCAAATTTCAACTTCCATTTTACTCCTCCCTGAAATGGGTCAGCTCGCAAACAAGACTAACTACACAACAGTCCTTTCATTTTACAAAAGAAAAATTCATGCATCTCTCACATCACAATTCAAACTAAGGTTCACTGCCCTGGTGTGTAAAAAAACATTTTGGAATGTCATTGACAGATGAATGGATAAAATGTGGTATCCATAGAATAAAATTATTCAGCCTTAAGAAAGAAGGCTGACACATGCTACACCATGGATAAACCTTGAGGCCATTGTCTCTGGTGAAATAAGCCAGTCATAAAATTACAAAGACTGTGCTTGCACTTATGTGAGGTACTAGCATAGTCAAATTAATGGAGACAGAAAATAGAGGGGTGGTTGCCAGGGACTAGAGAGAAGGTGGAATAGGGTGTTACTGTTCAATGGGTACAGAGTTTCAGTTTTCCAAGATGCAGAGTTCTGGAGATGGATGCTGGTGATGGCTGCACAACAGCTAATGTATTTAATGTCACTGAACTGTACACTTAAAAATAGTTAATATGGCCTGACCAATGACCTGACCAGGTAGTGGCACAGTGGATGAAGTATAGGCCTGGGATGCTGAGGACCCAGGTTCGAAACTCCTAGGTTGCCCCCTTGAGCAGGGGGTCACTGGCTTGAGCGTGGGATCACAGACATGACCCCATGGTCACTGGCTTCAGCCCAAAGGTTGCTGGCTTGAAGCCCAAGGTCACTTGTTTGAGTCCAAAGTCGCTGGCTTGAGCAAAGGGTCACTAGCTCTACTGGAGCCCCCTGGTCAAGCAAGGCACATACGAGAAAGCAATCAAGGAATAACTAAGGTGCTGCAATGAATTGATGCTTCTCACCTCTCTCCCTTTCAGCCTGTCTGTCCCTGTCTCTCTCTCTCTCCATTTAAAAAAATAAAAAGGTTACTATGGTTTATAGAGGCATTCTATCAAGGCATTCTAAACCTTTGGAGTTCCTGTTTCATAAGTATTTTCATATAGAGCTTGGTTTTAGAAATAGATTTTGAAATCCTGTATTGAGATACTCTGGAATGTGAACAGCGGAAGCAGCATGGATTATTTAAAATGTATAATTTTTTGATGAGTTTTTGAGAACCCTTGGGTGAAACTCACGAATGAGAAATTAACACAATTTCTTTAAGATTGTGTGTGCTTCTCAAAAGTCAAATAAAAGTAAAGATTACAGTTTCAGTCAATTTTAATCACTTTCAGTCTTATAAAAGGTGAACATTTTCTATTTCCCATAATTTAAAATAAAACATCCTTACTTAAAACTTACATTGAAAAAGTTTGTCAACTTCAACAGGCGAGAAAACCAGTAGTTTTCAAAATTCTTTTACGCGGTATAACAGCAAATGCGTCTCCCCGTCAGGACTCCTGAGAGCGTTGCCTGTTTCTCCGGGGTCAGGTTGTGAGCGGTCCTCCAGCCGCGAGCTTCCTCGGCACGGCGGGATCCGGGGTCCGGGGTCCGGGGTCCGGGGTCCGGGGCGGGGTGTATCAGCCTCACTCGAGGCCGTGGGCTCCCGCCTGTCGCGGCGGGGGCGTGGCCCCCCGGTGACGTCCCAGCGTGGGTTCAGGGTTGGTGCGTCCTCTCCTGCCGCGTCGCTGCGTTCCCGCCATACTTTCAACTTTTAAGTTTCATTTCCAGCGGCCTTTTCCCGAAGCCGAGTCAGCGGTCGGATAGCGGAGCCACCGCCATGGATTCTCGGAGCGAGGCGGCAAGGCGGACAGCGCCCAAGGCCGGAGCCGCCACCCCCAAGGTTTCTGCGCAGAGAGCCGGGACGAAGCCCGCGCCGACCGAGCCCACCCGGACCAAGTCCACCCGGACCGAGCCGGCCCCGACCGAGCCCACCCGGACCAAGTCCACCCGGACCGAGCCGGCCCCGACCGAGCCCACCCGGACCAAGTCCACCCGGACCAAGTCCACCCGGACCGAGCCCGCCCCGACCGAGCCCGCCCCGACCGAGCCCACCCGGACCAAGTCCACCCCGACCGAGCCCACCCGGACCAAGTCCACCCCGACCGAGCCCACCCGGACCAAGCCCACCCGGACCAAGTCCACCCGGACCGAGCCCGCCCCGACCGAGCCCGCCCCGACCGAGCCCACCCGGACCAAGTCCACCCGGACCAAGCCGACCCCGACCGAGCCCACCGACTGTCCGGTCGTCCCCGAAGCTGCTCGGACCACTGAGCAGAAGTGCGGCTCCACCAGGGCGGCGGGACCCCAGCGGAAGAAGAGCGCCCCGGGCCCCCAGGAGAGGCCGCCGGGCCGCGCGCGGGGTGCGCGCACCCAGAAGGCGCCTCCGAGCGGCGAGGACGAGGCGGACGGGCAAGCAGGTCTAGTCGAGGGGCTGGAGCTTTCTGTACGCCGGGGCTGCACCGTCCTGGAGCTGGAGATCTCCGTATCCCCGGAGCTGGCCCTTCCTAGGGCTGCATCTCTCCGCGAGGGGGGCGCGCGCTCCGCCCGGGAGGTCCCCGGCCACGACCCGCCTGTCCCGGCCCCTGGTCTTGGCCGGAGCGAAGGGGCGCCCGGCTACTGGAAGCCCAGGGCGGTGCTGGAGAAGTTGAGGCTAAAGCGCCAGGAAATCTCCGAGGCGTCGGACACTGTGAACAAGGTCGTGGAACACCTGCTACGGAGAATGCAGAGCTGCCAGTCCGAGTTCAGCGGTGTCGGGCTGCTTCGCACGGGGAGCTACTCGGAGCAGGTGAAGGTGAGCAGCCGATTGCCCGCCCTTCTGTGTGGGGGCGCGGGGACCGCTCCGTCACCCCTCTCCCAACCTCCCCGATACGTCTCATGGTTCCTTACTTTCTGTAGGAAGAAACTCAGACTCTAGTTCTTTAGTTCTAATTAAAATGACAAACGTGTTCGTTTTTTCACCACTACTTCCAAAGAACATAGAGGCTCTAACCCACATTGATTGCTAGTCACTGTCAGGACACTGCTTTGGGGGGAATTGAAAGCAGTATAGATTCATTCACGCAAGCAGACCTGTATTGTGTTTCTCTAACAGTGCTATATTTGGTGGTTCTTGGTTAGATTATGACTTGGATGATGAGAAATAATCTGCGAAGAAATTCACAAAATTAATGTATTTAAGAAACTTCTGGCCCTGGTGGGTGGCTCAGTGGATAGAGCATTGGTCCAGCATATGGACAACCTGGATTTGATTCCCATTCAGGGCACACAGGAAAGCGACCATCTACTTCTCCCTCGCTCCCTTTCTCCCCTCTCGCCTCTGTGTCCTTTTCTCCCTCCCACAGCCAGTGGCTCATTTGGTTTCAGCTTGGCTCCAGGCACTGAGGATGGCTCTGTTGGGGACTTGGGCCACAGGTGCTAAAAATATCTCCATAGTTGAGCATGGGCCCCAGAGGGGTTGCCTGGTGGATTCTAGTTGTGGCACATGCGGGAGTCTGCCTCGCTATCTACCCTCCTCTCAGCTAAAACAAGGGAGAGAGAGAGAAAGAAAGATTTTCCTTTAAGTACATTTTTACTCCAAAAGAAAAATAGTTTCAGTCTCTCTCTCTAGCCCCTGCAGACCCACTCTCTCCCCAAGTTCATTCGTTTTTGTTTTTTAATTTTTCCATTGATATGAGAGAGAGAGGAAGGAAGGGAGTGAGAGAAGCTTGTATTTTTTTACTTCACTTAGTTCCATTGAGTTGTGCACGCTTTGGCTGCTTCTCAGGTGCCCTGATGGGGATGGAACGGAACACACCAGGAAGACGCTGTATCCACTGAGCCACCTGGCCAGGACACCTCCTTTTTTATTCTTCCCCTTCCTTTTTTCCTTCCTTCCTTACTGATTGTAGAAAGAGAGGGAGACAGAGGAAACATCGATTTGTTGTTACTCTTATCTGTGCATTCATTGGTTTACTCTTGTATGTGCACTAACCTGGAATTGAAGTTGCAACCTTGGGGATTGAACCTGTAACTTTGGTGTATGGGATCACTAACTAACTGAGCTACCCCAATTTCTTATACAGATGTTATGCGAAGTTCATAGTGAGTGATGTTTAAAAAAATTAAGAAAAAATGTCTTACAGATACTAAAATGCATACTTCCTAAATCAGATGTAACTTTTTAAGTGTGGATTCCACAGCTTCGTTTGCGGGTGGTTGTCATTAAAGCCATCATTCCAGTATAAACTGAAGGTTTAGGAGCAGGTTCTTTTTTTGTTTGTTTGTTTGTTTTTTTCATTTTTCTGAAGCTGGAAACAGGGAGAGACAGTCAGACAGACTCCCGCATGCGCCCGACCGGGATCCACCTGGCACGCCCACCATGGGGCGAAGCTCTGCCCACCAGGGGGCGATGCTCTGCCCATCCTGGGCGTTGCCATGTTGCGACCAGAGCCACTCTAGCGCCTAAGGCAGAGGCCACAGAGCCATCCCCAGCGCCCGGGCCATCTTTGCTCCAATGGAGCCTTGGCTGCGGGAGGGGAAGAGAGAGACAGAGAGGAAAGCGCGGTGGAGGGGTGGAGAAGCAAATGGGCGCTTCTCCTGTGTGCCCTGGCCGGGAATCGAACCCGGGTCCTCCGCACGCTAGGCCGACGCTCTACCGCTGATAGGAGCAGGTTCTTGACTGAGTTTGTTTCCTGACCAGTGGCAGTGGTGAAAGTGGACAGCCTTGTCTTGCTCTTGATCTTAAAACACATTTAGCTTTTCCTGTTTGAGTATGTTTGGTGTGGTTTGTTATGTATGGGCCTTTCATATTTTGAGGTATGTTCCCTTTATTCTCATTTTGCTTAGAGTTTTTATTGTAATGGATGCTGGACTTTGTCAATTGCTTTTCAGCGTCTATTGATATGATCATATGATTTTTATCCTTCATTTTGTTTGTGGTTTATCACATTAATTGATTTGTAAATATTGAACCAACCGAGCTAACAGGCCAGGGCTAGTCTGTGTGTCTTTTGATCTAAAATGAGTCTTGTAGCATGACCTGAGGTGGCACAGTGGATAAAGGTTTGGCCTGGAATGCTGAGATTGAGGGTTTGAAACCCTGGGCTTGCCTGGTCAAGGCACATATGGGAGTTGATACTTCCTGTTCCACCCCCTTCTCTCTCTCTCTCTCTCTCTCTCTCTCTCTCTCTCCATCTCTCCTCTCTAAAAAATGAATAAATAAAAATCTTAAGAAAAAAAAGAAAGAAATCAACTGACAGTCTTATGGGAGTTCCCTTGTAGGTAACTGACTGCATTTCTTTTGCTGCTTTCAAGGTTCTCTTTTTGTGTTTAATGTTGTGGACCGTTACTGGCAAAAAGCCATTATAGATTTGAGGCTTGGCAGGGGGCTAAGTTCTCCCCCCTCCGTCTCCTTATTTGGCTTTGATGCTGAGTATTTGCACCCACTCCACTTCCTTCCTTGGGTTGCAGGAAGCAATATACATGCCCTTCCTCTGACTCTTTGTTTGTTTCAGATGTTTGTAAGTTTCACTAATGTATCCTGTTTTTGCCTTGGGAGAGTTCCTGTCTTAGCCTTTGATGTGCAACTTTGTATCAGGGTCCTTGATTTGCATAGGTCTATATAATAAAGCGAACTGGGGCTGTGAGGCACTCAGATGCTGCCAGGCAGTTTGAGGAGTCCTCCCGGTCCCCCATCGGTTTTGTACTGACAAAGTGTGTTTCCTTAATTCCGCACCGTTATTTGGAGCTGCGCTGGTCCGCGGCAGTTTAACCTTTGCCATTTTAATTCTGTGACTAGGTATTGGTCTCTTTGGGTTCGTCTTGTTTGGGACTCTCTGTACTTCCTGGACTTGTATGTCTGTTTCCTTTATGAGGTTAGGAAAGTTCTCAGTCATTATTTCTTCAGATAGGTTCTCAATCCGTTGCTCTTTCTCTCCTTCTGGTACCTCTGTGATACAAATGCTTGATGTTGCCCCAGAGGTTCCTTAAACTACCCTCGTTAAAAAGAATTTTTTTCCCTGGCCGATAGTGCAGTTAGTTGGAGTATGGCCCCAGTATACCAAGATTGCTGGTTCGATCCCCAGTCAGGGCACATGAAAAGATCAACCACTGGGTGCATAAGTAAGTGGAACAACAAATTGATATATTTTCCCTTTCTCTCTCTCTCACTCTCTCCCTCCCCCTCTCCCTCCCTCCCGCCTTCCCGTCTTCTCCCTCCAGAATCAGTCAGTCAATAAAAATGTTTTTACCTGACCACTGGTGGCATAGTGGATAGAACATTGCCCTGGGATGCTGAGGTCCCAGGTTCAAAACCCCGAGGTTGCTGGCTTCAGCATGGTCTCAGCTGGCTTGAGTACAGGATCACCAGCTGGAGCGCAGGGTCACCAGCTTGAGCATAGGATTCTTTACATGATCCCATGGGCACTGGCTTGAGCCGAAAGGTTGCTGGCTTGAAGCCCAAGGTTGTTGGCTTTAGCAAAGGGTCGCTAACTCAGCTGGAGCTCCCCACCACCATCAAGGCACGTATGAGAAGCAGTCAAGGTGACACAACTACAAATTGATGCTTCTCATTTCTCTCTCTTCCTGTCTTTCCCCACCCCCCTCACTAAAAAGAAAAAAAAAAATTCAATTTCTTTTTCTTTTTGCTGTCCTGATTGGGTGTTTTCTGCTACATTGTCTTCCAAATTGCTGATTCAGTTCTGTGCTTCATCTAATCTGATGTTGATTCCTTCTAGTATATTCTTCATTTCAGTTTTTGCATTCTTCATTTCTGACTGGTTCTTTTTTGTGATTCCTTTTCTTTTTTTTTTTTTAAGTGAGAGAAGGGGAGATAGACTCCTGCATGCACCCTGACTGGACTCCACCCAGGAACTCCCATCTGGGGCGATGCTTGAATCTGCTAAACTGTCTTCAGTGCCTGGGGACGATGCTCAAACCAGTCGAGCCACTTTTGCAAGAGGAGGAGAGAGAGAATGGGGAGAAGAAGGGGAAGAGAAGCCAATGGTTGCTTCTCATGTGTGCCCTGACCTGGATTCGAACCCAGAATGTCTGGATGCCAGGCTGATGCTCTATCCACTGAGCCAACTATCCAGGGCCTTTTTATGTCTTTTTTATGCTTCCTATATCTTTGTTGTATTCACAGAGTCCCTTGAGTAACCAGTGTTTTGAAGTCTGTACCTGTTAGACTGCTTGCCTTCATTTCATTTAGTTCTTTTTCAGGAGAGTTCTCCTGTTCTTTCATTCGGCGCGTTTCTTTGTCTCCGTTAGGCTGCCTCTCGGGTTTGTTTCTATGCATTGGGGGGGTCTGCTGCATCTCCTGTCTTGGCTGGATGGCCTTATAGTCTGTGTTCTGTGGGTTCCAGTGGTGCAGTCTTCCTGGTTACCTGAGCCAGGTGCTCCAGGAGTGTCCCTGTGTGACTTTTGTGTGCCTTCCTGTTAGTTGAGCCTTAATTGCTGTTGGCATGTCAGCGACGGGACTGGCTCAGGCTGACTAGCTGTGAGGACTGGCGGTGACCACCGTGTAGGCGGTGCTGTGCAGAGGCCAACCCCACGCAGCAGCGGGAGTGACCCCAGTAGGGTTTGGTGCCTGCTGAGACTATCCTTTCCATGTGGTGGAGCTAATCGGTGGTGCTCTGTTGTGATCTGAAGCCTGCCGCTGGGAGTGTGGGTTCTGGGTCCTCTTGGGAGGGGCTCCGGTACAGGCCAATGCCGGAAGCTGCCTGTGCTGGGCTTGGGTGCGTGTGGGAGAGGCCGCACTGTGAACCCAGCCCGGTTGCCACCAGTCCTTGGCCTTGGGCAGGTCAGGAAAAGGCGCAGGCCCCCCAGCTCAGCAGCTGAAAGAGCCTGGGGCAGCACACAGGTTGGGTGAAGCAGGGTCTCAGGAAGTGAGCAGGCTGGGACGAGTGGTGTTCGCCAGGTGAATGCAGATTCAGATTTGGTGTCTGTGCTGAGCCCGAGGCCTCAGCAACAGTCTCAGGGGACAGTGAGGCCAGCCGCCACCTGCTTGGGGCCTGCAGACCTGTGTGGTGGGGCACAGTCTCGGCGTCATCAGGGTGGTGCTAGTGAAGCTCACCAGGCTAATGCAAATTCAGATTTGGCCATAGAAGGGGAAGGCTCACCACTGGGACAGTGGCAGCCATTTCTCCAGCCTTCACTTGAAGCCACACCACTCAGTGTCTTTCTGTATGTCTCTGGTGCCCCCTGAGCTATTGTCCTGCCAAAGCCCAGGGTGAGTGTGTGCAAGTGAGTCTGTGTGCCGGCTCTTTAAGGGGATGCCTGGGGTTCCAGCAGCCTGTGTCTCACCTGGACGGACCAAATCCCCATTGATTTTCACAGCCAGATACTATGTGGGCTCCTCTTCCTGGCACTGGTGATCTGGGCTGGGGGCCTGGCGTGGAGCTGAGACCCCTCGCTTGTCAGGGGGCCTCTGCAGCTGAGATAGCCTTACAGATTCTCGATTGCTGCATGGGGGTTGGAGCAGCACGTTTCCCGTCTCTGACCGTCTTACCAGTCTCAATGTGGCTTCTTCTTCTATATCCTTAGTTACAGGACTTCTGTTCAGCTAGTCTTCAGATGACTGTTCTATAATTCAGTCGTAATGATGATGTCGTGGGAGGAGGTGAGTAGATTGTCCACCTACTCTATCATCTTGACCAGAACCCTTCAGCCATTTTTCTTGAATAAATCCTCCTTGGATTGTTTTAATTCTTTGGTTAATTTACAGAATTTTAAAAGAGTTGAGTTAGACAGTTTTCCATGTTCCTTATTGTTTTATTGGAATGGATTTTCAGAGGCTCTTAATTTATTCCCACTAACATCACTTTAAATGTTTCACCTTTACAGTGTGTCTTAGCTCGGGCAGCCACAAGAAAATACTGTAGACCGGGTGGCTTAAACAACAGAACTTTATTTTCTCACAGTTCTGGAGGCTGGAAGTCTCAGACCAGCATGCCAACAGGGTTAGGTGCTGATGAGGACTCTTCCTGGCTTGCAGATGGCCACCTTCTCCCTCTGTCCTCACTGTGTTCTTCGGTGTGTGCACACAGAGAGGAAGCAGTCTTTCTCTCTTCTTATAAAGTCACCAGTCCTATTAGATTAGAACCCCACCCCCATAACCTCATTTAACCTTCATTACCTCCTAAAAGTTCTGTCTTGAAATACGGATATATTAGGGGTGGGACTTTAATTATATGACTTTTGGGAGGACAGTTAAGTACACATCACAGAACATACCAATTTGGACTAGCCACATTTCACGTAATCTGTAGGCACATGACTGCTATGTACCATGTTGAACAGTGCTGTCCCATAGCTGTATTTGAAGCTTAGTGGTAACTAACAAAAAACTTTTGACATTTTTAGTATAGTAAAAAGAAGTATTTGTTATAATTGCTTTCGTTATTATTATTGTGAGACCATAAAAGGTTCTTCGAAGCTCTAACAAATGCTGTGGGTCTAAGACACTAATATTGTCCATGACTTGGAGCTCACACTCACTTGGGTGACCAGTAGATATAAGAAGATGGCTCTTGCTCAACTAGGTGAATACACACATTTTTGAGACCACTGTGACAAGAGGGTGGCTGTAGTGTGTATCCTGTGATGTAAAAGATAGTACCTTAAAGGTTTTTAATTTTATTAAGCTTTAAACTCAGAATAAAACTGGGACAGGTTTTATTTTATTTTATATATTTTTTTGTGACAGAGAGGACAGATAGGGACAGAGAGACAGGAAGGGAGAGAGATGAGAAGCATCAATTCTTCGTTGTGGTACCTTAGTTGTTCATTGATTGCTTTCTCAAATGTGCCTTGACCGTGAGGCTACAGCAGACCGAGTGACCCCTTGCTCAAGTCAGAGACCTTGGGCTCAAGCTGGTGAGCCTTGCTCAAACCAGATGAGCCCGCGCTCAAGCTGGAGACCTAGGGAGTTCTGAACCCGGGTCCTCTGCATCCCAGTCTGACGCACTATCCACTGTGCCACCACCTGGTCAGGCTGGGACAGGTTTAAAAGCTTACATGGTATCATTTAAAATTGTTTTAAATTATAAAAATCATACACACCGTATTTCCTCATGTATAAGATGCACCCTTGTTTGAAAAATTTAGGGTCAAAAACTGGGTGCATCTTTTACAGTGGTTGTAGATTTTTTTTACTTGCATTTCCCGCTTTTTTGTGCTTGTTGTCTTTACACTCATTGTTTCACACTTGTTACCAGTATATTATGGTAGGTTATGTTTTGCCATATTCTGCCCAGAAATGGCTCAGAAAAGATTTTCGTACAGTGCTGAATTTAAGTTAAAAGTGATTCAGTTTGCAAAATTGAATGGAAATTGTGCTGCTGAACACAAGTTTGGTCCTCCTCCAACTGAGAAATCCATCTGAGACTGGCTACGGGAAGAAGAAACCCTACTGAACACAGCAGAAGGCCGTGAGAGGCAAGTCAGCCAAGTGGCCTGATTTAGAGAGGGAATTAAAGATACGGAGAGGGAATTAAAGATTCGGATTGAAGAGCAAAGGGCAGTTGGAATTCCTGTGTCCACAAAGATCATTCAGCACGAGGCAGGAAGAATCGCTGATGAAAAAGAAGTTACTGAATTCAAAGGACACAGCTGGGGCTTCAGGTTCATGGAATGGAATGGACTAAGCATGTGTACACGCACCAGACGTGCCCCAAAGATGCCTGAACGCTATGAGCAGAAGGTCCTTGAATTTCATTGTTCTGTCATTCAGTGTCAGAAGACACATCAGTTTGAGTTGGGACAGATGGCAAGTATGGACAAAGTCCCCTTCAATTTGATGTCTGAAGTAACAGAACTGTTGATAAGAAAGGGATGAAAACTGTAACTGTGAAGACAAGTGGACATGAAAAGAGCCATTATATAGTTGTTCTAGCTGTTGTGTCGACAGAACCAAGCTGCCTGTTATGCTGATTTTCAAATGCAAAACAATGCCAGTAAAAATGAGACTCAGGGACATGGACAAGGGTATGTTGGTGTGTTGTTACACGGTAGGGGGGGGTAAGGGGAGAAAGTGAGGGGATGGGGGGAGGGGCACAAAGAAAACCAGATAGAAGGTGACAGAAGACAATTGGACTTTGGGTGATGGGTATGCAACATAATCAAATGTCAAAATAACCTGGAGATGTTTTCTCTGAACCTATGTACCCTGATTCATCAATGTCACCCCATTAAAATTAATAAAAAATTAAAAAAAAAAAACAATGCCAAAAGAAGACATTCCTCGAGGAGTGATTGGCCATGTTCATGACAAGGGTTGGATGGATCAGGATGGGATGAAGATCTGGTTTGAGAAGGTTTGGAGAAGGAGACCAGGTGGGCTCTTATGTAAACCTGCCCTAGTGGTGCTTGATCAGTTCAGGGCACACATGATAAAAAACACAAAGAAGAATGCTGCAGAGCAAAAAACAAAACTGGCCATAATACATGGAGGCTTAACATCCCAGCTCCAACCACGTGATGTCAGCATTAACAAACCCTTCAAAGCTGCCATGAGAGACAAATGGAACCAATGGATGAAGTCTTCTGGGAACAATTTGACACCAGCAGGAAGAGTAAAGAAACCAACTATAGGAGAAGTTTGTACCTGAGTGAAAAGATCCGGGGATAATATCAAGATTGAGGTTGTTGTCAAATCATTTAAGAAATGTGGCATTTCAAATGCCATAGATGAGGCAATATATGAAGACAGTGATTCGTCATCAGACACAGATGAGGACAAGCTAATAGATGGGAGTTTTTTTGTGTTTTTTTTTTTTTTTTACAGAGACAGAGAGTCAGAGAGAGGGATAGATAGGGACAGACAGACAGGAATGGAGAGAGATGAGAAGCATCAATCATCAGTTTTTCGTTGCAACACCTTAGTTGTTTATTGATTGCTTTCTCATACGTGCCTTGACTGCGGGCCTTCAGCAGATTGAGTAACCCCTTGCTCGAGCCAGCAACCTTGGGTTCAAGCTGGTGAGCTTTGCTCAAACCAGATGAGCCCGTGCTCAAGCTGGTGGCCTCAGGGTCTTGAACCTGGGTCCTCTGCATCCCAGTCTGATGCTCTTGGATGGGAGTTTTGACAGTGATGAGGGGTTGTGTGAATTTTACGATGAACAAAACTTGAGTTCAATAACTTGATGGAATACATTTTCTTTCAAATTTGGGGTCCCAAAATTAAGGTGTATCTTATACATGGAGAAATACGGTACTCATGGTAAAAAAAAAAAAAAAAAAAAAAAAAAAAAAAAAAAAGGAACAAGTACAGAATCTAAATACAAACTAAACCTACAATACTCTACCAGTTCCACTAGTCCCACTACCAGAAGGTATACATGTTAGGAGTCTTGCTTTTAAAAACAGGGTTTTAAGTGGAAATTAAAAAAAAAAAATTACAGTTGCTTGGAAAATTCTCACAAGGAAACATTTCCCTGCTGTTTTATTTTTTCTTAGATTTCTGCTCCTAATGAATTTGATATTATGTTCAAACTGGGTGTCCCCAGAATTCAGCTTGAAGAATATTGCAACAGTGGTGCTCATTACTTTGTGAAGTTCAAGAGAAATCCCAAAGGAAGTCCTCTGGATCAGTTTTTAGAAAAGGATATACTATCAGCTTCTAAGATGCTGTCCAGGTTTAGGGACATCATTAAGGAAGAAATTAAAAGCATTGAAGGTAAGATTTTTGACTTTTGATTCTTAAAGTTCTAACGGTAGCTAGTAATCGCCAGCGTACACGCCTCTCCTGGTCTTTCTTGACCTCCCTGGAGCACACTGTTGACTACTGCCTCATAGAAACAACTCTTTGCTCTTGATTTTATTTTACTACATTTTCTTGGTATTCTTTCAAAATGTTGATTGGCTCTATTTTGGTCTCCATGGAGCAGTCACTGAACTGCTGCTTATGCCACTGGGCATATGTGGTTGAATAAAATTGTGGGACCTCCCCTTGAAGCTTGTAAACACAAATTGCAGTGTGTGCTCTTGGAAGGGACTGGGGGAAGGTGGTAGCAGTGGGGGGGGGGGGGGGGTGGAGCAAGGCCTGGGGGCAGAAAAGGGCTGGGAGCTCAAGGGACAAAGGAGGGCCATGCCCAGGGCAGTGACCTGAAATGAAGTTGAAGAGGTAGCCAGTGACCGGATCTTCAGGGACCTGTAGATCCTAGAAAGGAGTTAGGATTTTATTCTGTGTGCCTTGAGAAGCCCAATTATAATGACAAAATAATGATGGCTTTGTACTTATATTTTTTTAAAAATTTTATTTATTCATTTTGGGGGGGGGGGGAGAGAGAGAGAGACTGGGGAAGGAGCAGGAAGCATCAACTCCCATATATGCCTTGACCAGGCAAGCCCAGGGTTTTGAACTGGCAACCTCAGCATTTCCAGGTCAGTGCTTTATCCACTGCGCCACCACAGGCCAGGCTGGCTTTGTACTTTTATAAGTTGACTCTGGCTCCTTTGGAGAAAATATCATATAAGAGAAAAAGGGAGATTAGGAAGGAAAATGTAATGGTTCAAATGAAAAATGGGAGTAGGGTGTGGTGCTGGGATGGAGAGACTCAGACACAAGCACGCCGTAGCAGTGCCTCTGGATTGAGTGTAGGGGCGAGAGAGGATTGAACTGGAGAAGGCTCCCAGGTTTCTGGATTGAGTGCCTGTGTAGATTGATAGTGCCTTCTACTAAGATTGGAAGGACAGAGGAGGAACACATTTTGGAAAGTAAATGAAGAGTTTGGTTTTGAATATATTAAAGTGAATGTGGCCCTGGCCAGTTTGCTCAGCGGTAGAGCATCAGCCCAGTCCTGGGTTTGATTTCCAGTCAGGGCACACAGGAGAAAATCCCATCTGCTTCTCCACCCTTCCCCCTCTCCTTCCTCCCTCTCTCTCTTCCCCTCCTGCAGCCAAGGCTCCATTGGAGCAAAGATGGCCCGGGCGCTGAGGGCAGCTCCATGGCCTCCACCTCAAGCACTAGAATGGCTCCAGCCACAACAGAGCAATGCCCCAGATGGTGGGCATGCCAGGTGGATCCTGGTCAGGCACATGCGGGAGTCCGTCTGACTGTCTCCCCGCTCTAACTTTGGAAAAATAAAAAATAAAAAAATAAGGTGAATTATTTCAAGAATGTAGTTGGATATGGATTTGAAATTCAAAGTATACATTTAGGCTTCATGTTAACATACAAGTGGTATTGGGAATGGATGAGATCCCTTAGGCAGAGAGTATAGATTAATTTATCCATTAATTTAATCAATATCCTCTCTCTCTCTCTCTCTTCCTCTCCCGCAGCCATGTTTCAAGTGAGTAACTTGGCCCCAGGCGCTAAGGATGGCTTCATGGCCTTGCCTCAGGCACTAAAATAGCTCAATTGCCAGCAATGGAGCAGCAGCTCCAGATGGGGATTGCCGGGTGAATCCCAGCCAGGACACGTGCAGGAGCCTGTCTCTCCACCTCCCTGTCTCTCACTTGGTTAAAAAATAATACTGAATATCGCATTATATATATAAGCATACCTCACTTTACTGTGCTTCAGTTTATTTCATTTCACAGATAATGTTTTTTTGTTTGTTTGTTTGTTTGTTTTGTTTTGTTTTGTTTTTCATTTTTCCGAAGCTGGAAACAGGGAGAGACAGTCAGACAGACTCCCGCATGCGCCCGACCGGGATCCACCCGGCACGCCCACCAGGGGGCGATGCTCTGCCCACCAGGGGGGCGATGCTCTGCCCATCCTGGGCGTCGCCATATTGCGACCAGAGCCACTCTAGCGCCTGAGGCAGAGGCCACAGAGCCATCCCCAGCGCCCGGGCCATCTTTGCTCCAATGGAGCCTTGGCTGCAGGAGGGGAAGAGAGAGACAGAGAGGAAGGCGCGGCGGAGGGGTGGAGAAGCAAATGGGCACTTCTCCTGTGTGCCCTGGCCGGGAATCGAACCCGGGTCCTCCGCACGCTAGGCCGACGCTCTACCGCTGAGCCAACCGGCCAGGGCTTGTTTGTTTGTTTTACATATTGACAGTTTGTGGCAGCCTTGCATTGAGCAAACCTGTTGATGCTGTTTTTCCAACATGCTCAATAAAGTTCTTTGTGTTTTTTTTTGTTGTTTGTTTTTTACAGTAACAGAGAGAGAGTCAGAGAGAGGGATAGATAGGGACAGACAGATAGGAATGAAGAGATGAGAAGCATCAATCATTAGTTTTTCGTTGCGCAATGCGACACCTTAGTTGTTCATTGATTGCTTTCTCATATGTGCCTTGACTGCAGGCCTTCAGCAGACTGAGTGACCCCTTGCTCGAGCCAGCAACCTTGGGTCCAAGCTGGTGAGCTTTTGCTCAAACCAGAAGAGCCCACGCTCAAGCTGGCGACCTCGGGGTCTCGAACCTGGGTCCTGGGCATCCCAGTCCAACGCTTTATTCACTGCGCCACCACCTAGTCAGGCTTTGGTTTTTTTTAGAGAGAGACAGGAAGGGAACAAGATGAGAAATGTCAGTTTGTCGTTGAGGCACTTTAGTTGTTCACTGATTGCTTTCTCATATGTGCCTTGATCAGGGAGCTCTAGCCAAGCAAGTGACCCCTTGCTCAATCCAGTGACCTTGGGCTTCAAGCTAGCAACCTTTGGGCTCAAGCCAGTGATCCTTTGTCTGTGATCCCATGCTTAAGCCAGCAACCCCACGCTCAATCTAGTGAGCCTGCGCTCGAGCCCCTGACCTTGGGGTTTTGAACCTGAGTCCTCAGCCTCCCAGGCTGACACTCTACCCACTGCACCACCACCAGGTCAGGAAGCCAGCAAGTGTTTTAAAATCAAGGTATGTATGTTTTTTGTAGACATAATGCTAGTGCACATTTAACAGACTACATTATAGTCTAAACATAGCTTTTATGTGCACTGGGAAACCAAAAAGTTCATGTGACTTGCTTGCTTTATTGCAGTCTTCACTTCATTACAGTGGTCTGGAACTGAACTCACAGTATCTCTGAGGTCTGCCTGCATATACAATTTCTTTATCCATTCACCCCACAATGGACTCTTAGGTTGTTCCCATATATTAGCTGTTGTGAATAACACAATAACATGCCATGAGCACGGATTGTTTCCTGTGTTGAGGCTCACTGCCTGTGTGCTGCCACAGACACACACTCTTGTGTTGGGCTGTTGCTGTGCTCCACTCCTTTGTCTTTTCTCCCTCATGTTGTCCTCTGTGTTCTTCATCACCCTGCTCCTCCCCGCTGCTCATCTGGCCGCTTTTCCAGGCGTCCCTCCACACTGCCATTCATCAGTTTACATGAAAGTCGAATGAAAACACTCCCAAACCCCAAAGTCTGCAGGGACTCCTCATCAAATGTGCCAGGCAGATTCTTGACGGTGCCTCCCTTCCATGATAGGTGTGACTATTGGTTAAATAAGTAAAACACTTTCCCTTGTGGCATCAGTTTCTGTTTTCAAACTATTTGCACCTTAACACTCTATAGATCTCCAATTATATTATTTTTCCTATATGTTCAAGAAAATCAGATTGATAGACTCTGTTTTCCCTTTTATGTGTTTAAACAGGTACAGACATCATTGTGGAGAGGAAGAAGAAAGGATGTCCTGCTGTAACTCTTCTTATTAGACAACCTAAAGAAATATCTGTGGACTTAATCTTGGCTTTGGAAGTAAAAAGCAGCTGGCCACCTAACACCCAGGAAGGCCTGCCCATCCATAACTGGCTTGGAAGAAAAGTTAGGAGGGGTCTAAGACAAAAGCCATATTACCTGGTACCCAAGCCTGCAAAGGAAGGAAATAGTTTTATAGGTATCTTGAATGTGAAGGTTAATTTAAAGACATATATAAGAGTTGTTAATGTTATATACAAGTGCAGTAAAAGATCAAGTACTGCTGTGGCATTTCAATAGTCATTAGGCTAAATGGGCGACAAGATGGGAGTTTGGTGAGAGATGGAATTGGAAAAGGCATTGTTGTAGTAGTTGTATCAAATAGCTTTAAAATGTCTACTAGGCCTGCCTGACCAGTGTGGCATAGTAGCATCTCACTGACCTGGGATGCTGAGGTCCCAGGTTCGAAACCCCTAGGTTGCTAACTTGAGTGCTGGCTCATCCAGGGTCGCCAGCTTGAGCACAGAATCATCAACATGATACCATGGTCACTGACATGAGCCCAAGGTCACTGACTTGAGCAAGGGGTTACTGGCTCGGCTTGAGCTCCCCGCCCCAGTCAGGGCAGGTATGAGAAGACATCAGTGAACAACTAAAGTGATGCAACTATGAGATGATGCTTCTCATCTAACTCTCTCTTCCTGTCTCCCCCCCCCCCCACTAAAATAATAATAGTGATGTCTGCTAGCCACATTTGGGTGTTATATTTTTTATTTATTTATTTTTATTAAAGAAAGGCATCCTGGCCTTGGAATTGGACTGCTCTGTATCTGGATCCTGAGGCGGCTTCTCTTCCTGGCTGTGAGATCCTGGGCTAGTCACCAAGCCTCTGAAAAGTACTTTATTCACACTTCCTTAGTTTTTACCTCTGTCTGTTTTCTGTTCCAGGATTCCATCTAGGACACCACATTACATTTCGTTATTGTGTCTCCTTAGGCTCCTCTTGACTATGAACAGTTTCTCAGCCTTTCTTTGTTTTTGATGACCTTCACCATTTTGAGGAATAGTAGTCAGGTATTTTGTAGAATGTCCCTCACATGGCTTGTGCCTGATGTCTTTCTTATCATGAGACGAGTTCTGGGTTTTGGAGAGGAAGGCCAGAGGGATAACGTGCCGGGTTTTTGTTTATTTGTTTTGTATTTTTCTGAAGTGAGAAGTGGGGAGGCAGAGAGACAGACTCCTGCAAGTGCCAGACTGGGATCCACCAGGGAAGCCCACCAGGGGGCGATGCTCTGCCCATCTGGGGCGTTGCAACCGGAGCCATTCTGGCGCCTGAGGCGGAGGCCATGGAGCCATCCTCAGCACCCGGGCCAACTTTGCTCCAATGGAGCCTTGGCTGCGGGAGGGGAAGAGAGAGACAGAGAGGAAGGAGGGGGGGAGGGGGGGAGAAGCAGATGGGCGCTTCTCCTGTGTGCCCTGGCTGGGAATTGAACCCAGGACTCCCACATGCCAGGCCGACGCTCTACCACTGAGCCAGCTGGCCAGGGCCTGTGTCGTTTTCATCACACCATATTAAGGATACCTGCCATGTATCTATAAGAGCAGAGTATTTATGTAAACTTTTTGGATTTTTCTGCATAGATTTCTCTTTTCCCCGTTTGTTTATTAATTTACTTATTTCTACCTCATGGAGTCGTGGAGAACTGTTTCATTCTCTGGGCCGTCGTCCAGTGCCACTTCATTTCACTGCTTCGGTTCCAGCCCGGCATTTCGGAGCTCCCTCAGTCGGTTCCCCGTGTCCTTTGGACATGCCCGCCCATAACTGTGTGGGTTTTGGGTTTTTTGTTTTGTTTTCAGCATTAACTCACTTTCAAGCTCTACAACAGGGGTCCCCAAACTACGGCCCGCGGGCTGCATGCGGCCCCCTGAGGCCATTTATCCGGCCCCCACCGCACTTCCGGAAGGGGCACCTCTTTCGTTGGTGGTCAGTGAGAGGAGCATAGTTCCCATTGAAATACTGGTCAGTTTGTTGATTTAAATTTACTTGTTCTTTATTTTAAATATTGTATTTGTTTCCGTTTTGTTTTTTTACTTTAAAATAAGATATGTGCAGTGTGCATAGGGATTTGTTCATAGTTTTTTTTACAGTCCGGCCCTCCAACGGTCTGAGGGACAGTGAACTGGCCCCCTGTGTAAAAAGTTTGGGGACCCCTGCTCTACAAGATACTCCAGGCTCATCCAACATATTTCCTGTATCAGTCCTAGAATCAGCCATTTCTTCACACAGCCCTTTCATTGGAGAATGTACTACAATAGAAACCACAGTCCGGGTGTTTTGTGTATCTGTGCTCTGTTACTTGGTGTCAACCCTCTGAGCTGGAGGAACAAGTAAAAATACATGTATGTGTACTAACCCCCGTGTAGACACACATCTACAGATCTGTTTATATGTAACCACCTGCCGTCTCTATTAAGTTACACAGGAGTTCATACCCTGCCTCTTCTAATCCATCACCACGTGGATCAGCCTTTCCTTGCTTTCTGTAGCCTCTCATTCTAAGTGAAAAACCTGACTCCCACGTCTGCCACCTAGTTCCTTATTTGTTCGGTTCTAGCATACATGTGTAGTTGTTTCAAAACTGTAACGCCACTTCTCCATGGGAAAAATGAACAACTAGAGTACAGTGCTTATGTACAGTTTTTTCTTTTGTTTGTGCCTTCAGTTTTACAAACCCTGTACCCAGAGTAATTTAGGTCAACATCTTTTCGAGGCCCTTTTACAGTCTGCGTTATTCCTGGGATTCCTTGACCTCCTAAATGTGCTTTTTAAACACTTACATATATAAGGCTCATTCTCTGTGTTATAAAGGTCTACTGGTTTTGACAAATGCATTGTATCATGTATCTACCCTTACATAATAGTTTTACTGCCCTAAAAAGTCCCCTGTGATTCACTATTCAACTCTTCCCATTCCAACTTCTGGCATCCACTGATTTGTTTACCATCCCTATAGTTTTGCCTTTTCCAGAATGCATAAATGGGTGTTGTAAGTAGATTTTTTTTTTTTTTTAACAGAGAAAGAGTCAGAGAGAGGGATAGATAGGGACAAACAGGAACAGAGAGAGACAAGAAGCATCAATCATCAGTTTTTCGTTGCAACACCTTAGTTCATTCATTGATTGCTTTCTTATATGTGCCTTGACCGCGGGCCTTACATAAGGGCAGACTGAGTAACCCCTTGCTCGAGCCAGTGACCTTTGCTCAAACCAGATGAGCCCGCGCTTAAGCTGGCGACCTTGGGGTCTTGGACCTGGGTCTTCCGCATCCCAGTCCGATGCTCTATCCACTGCACCACCAGTGGCCTGGTCAGGCCGTAAGTAGATTTTTACAGTAGCAATGAACACACTTCGCTCAGTGCCTTTTCCATGTATTCATTGTTCATATGTTCTATAGTCATCACAACGTGCCTTATTCTGTTCCATTAAAATCTTTTTCTTCCCAGCCCTGGCCGGTTGGCTCAGCAGTAGAGCGTTGGCCTGGCGTGCGGGGGACCCGGGTTCGATTCCCGGCCAGGGCACATAGGAGAAGCACCCATTTGCTTCTCCACCCCCCCTCCTTCCTCTCTGTCTCTCTCTTCCCCTCCCGCAGCCGAGGCTCCATTGGAGCAAAGATGGCCGGGGCGCTGGGATGGCTCCTTGGCCTCTGCCCCAGGCGCTAGAGTGGCTCTGGTCGCGGCAGAGCGACGCCCCCTGGTGGGCAGAGCTGTCGCCCCTGGTGGGCATGCCGGGTGGATCCCGGTCAGGCGCATGCGGGAGTCTGTCTGACTGTCTCTCCCCGTTTCCAGCTTCAGAGAAATAAAAAATAATAATTAATAAATAAATAAATAGAAAAATAAAAAAAAATCTTTTTCTTCCCTTGCTCTATACTATATTATCATATATAATGTATCTTTGTAAGTCTTGATATCTGGATAAGTACTACCACTTTGTCCTTCATGAGTGTCTTAAATATTCTTAAACCCTTTGTATTCTCATAAAATTTTTAATATCTTGCCTGACCAGGCGATGGTGCAGTCGATAGAGCATCAGCCTGGGATGCAGAGGACCCAGGTTCGAAACCCCAAGGTTACCAGCTTGAGTGCAGGCTCACCAGCTTCAGTGAGAGGTTGCTGGCTTGAGCGTGGGATCATAGATATGATCCCATGGTCGCTGGCTTGAGCCCAAAGGTCACTGACTCGGCTGAAGCCCCCTGATCATGGCACATATGAGAAAGCAATCAATGAACAACTAAGGCACTTCACCGAAGAATTTATGCTTCTCATCTCCCTTTCTGTCTGTCCCTCTCTCGAAAAAAAAAGATTAGTATCTTGTCAAATTTCACAAAAGCATCTTTTGTAAAAGCAGCTAGGGCCGCTGTGTTCTTTTTTAAATGGTCTTCCATTGGATCACATTTCCATCCTGATTTAATTGCTGGGAGGTTGTTTTTTTTTTTTTAAGTGATGAATGAATGTTAAATTTTATTACCTGCATATTCTGCATTGGTTGAGATGGTCTTATGTTTTTCTCCTCAGTGCTGTTAATGTAACAGATTGTATTGATTGATTTTTAAATTATAAACCAATTTTGCATTCCTGATAGAAAACCAACTAGATAATAGAACAGTCAGAGCTTAAAAGAGCTAGCCATGGTAAAACTTGGGGAGAAGGAAAGAGGTTATACTTATATAAACTCTCCCAAGGGACAGAAATGTTCCCTACTTTATTTTATGTGAATACCAAAACTTTGTAAGGATGATATAAAAACTTTTGAATCAATTGATTAAAATCATTGAAACCAAGTACTAGCAAACTGAATTTAGCAATATATAGAAGATTATACATCTTAATTGGCTAATTATCATATTTCCCCATGTATAAGATGATCCCATGTATATATAAGACGCACCTTAATTTTGGGGCCCAAAATTTGAAAAAAATGTATTACATAAAGTTATTGAACAAAGATTTTATTCATCATAAAATTCATACAGCTCCTCATCCATGTGAAAAAGCGGGAAATGCAAGTAAAAAACCCTACAACCACTGTATAAGACGCACCCAGCTTTTAGACCCCAAATTTTTCAGAAAAGGTTGCGTCTTATACATGAAGAATATGGTATTCTAAGCACCCCCCCCTTTTTTTGGTCCATTGTTTGCCTCAAATGAGTTCTTTCCATATGTAATTATAGTGTTTATCTATTCACTTTCTTTGATTTATCTCCCCCTAGAAGTTTTTCAGAATATATTAATGAAAATCACTTACAGATTGTGTTGTTTATATGTGGATGCTTTTGGTAAAGTGCTTTTCTGTTTTCCTTTTGGAAATTAAGAAGAAACATGGCGGCTCTCCTTCTCTCACGTTGAAAAGGAGATTTTGAAAAATCATGGACAATCTAAAACATGCTGTGAAGCTGATGGAGTGAAATGTTGCAGGTACTTCCTTATTTGTTAAATGGAGGATTATTTATGGAATGTTTATTTTTATTGACTACATAGCTCAGACCTAAGAATGATCACTGCTCGGTTGAGTCCTGGGGCAGTACATGGCTGGGCTGACCCAAAGTATTATCTAGAGCAGGGGTCCCCAACCTTTTTTGGGCCATGGACTGGTTTAATGTCAGAAAATATTTTCATGGACCGGCCTTTAGGGTGGGACGGATAAATGCACAAAATAAAATTATGCGACCAGCGTAAAAACTGTGGTATTTTTAAATATATCAATAATTGTCGAACTTACGAGACAAGTGTCAAGAGTGAGTCTTAGATGAATGTAACAGAGGTAATCTGGTCATTTTTTTAAAAATAAAACATCATTCAGACTTAAATATAAATAAAACAGAAATAATGTAAGTTATTTATTCTTTCTCTGCGGACCGGTACCAAATGGCCCACGGCCCGGGGGTTGGGGACCACTGATCTAGAGGGTGAGCATGGAACAAGGAAAGCCAGATTGAAGGGAGCAAGGAGAGAGTGGTGTTAGAAGGCAAAGCCAGGAACCATCATCCTGACTTGGATTAGATGGATGTTTAAAATAGGACAGAATAGCCCTGGTGGGCTGGCTCAGTGGATAGAGCATCAGCCCAGCATATGGATGTCCTGGGTTTGATTCCCAGTCAGGGCACACATGAGAAGCGAACATCTGCTTTTCTCCTCCTCTCTCTCCTCCTTCTCTCCCCCTTCCCTTCCTGCAGCTAGTGGCTTGATTGGTTTGAGCCTCAGCCCCAGTTGCCGAGGACAGCTCGGTTGATTTGGTTGCGCATTGGCCCCAGACGAGTTACTGAGTGATTCCTGGTCGGGGCTCATGTGACAGTCTGTCTCACTGATCTCCCCTCCTTTCACTTAAAAAAAAAAAAAAGAAAGGACCGAATAAGAGGTGTAAACAGTAGTCATGATTAGCTATGACAGTTGTGTCTTAGTGTTCTGGTTACGTCAAGGTGATGAGTGTTAATGTAATGTCACAGAAGGGGAGGGTGCCAGAGGACCACTGTTTTGGATACTGATCCTTGAACTTTGAGATGGTTTGGCTGCGTTGAAGGCCAGGGACTGACTGGCTAAATATGAAACAATACTAAGAGATGGGTAATTATTTTTCTTGGTAGCATACACACCATAAAGAAGTGAGATTGAAAAATAATTGTTCATTTGAGTTTATAAAGTTGTCCAGTGTAAGGATCACAAAAGTTAAAATGTCAAAACAAGAATGTACAATATGTCCTGACCAGATAGCTCAGTTGGTTAGAGCATCATTCTGAAGCACAGAGATTGTCAGTTTGATCCCCAGTCAGGTCACATACAGGAACAGATTGATGTTCCTGTCTCTTTCTCTCCCTTCCTCTCTTTCTAAAATCAATAAAATAAACATTAAAAAAAAAAAAAAGAATGGCTCTGGCTGGTTGGCTCAGTGGTAGAGCGTCGGCCCGGCATGTGGAACTTCCAGGTTCGATTCCTTGCCAGGGCACACAGGAGAAGCACCCAGCTGCTTCTCCACCCCTCCCCTTCTCCTTCCTCTCTGTCTCTCTCTTCCCCTCCTGCAGCCAAGGCTCCATTGGAGTAAAGTTGGCCCGGGCGCTGAAGATGGCTCTGGCTATGTAGCAAAGCAATGTCCCAGATGGGCAGAGCATCGCCCCCTGGTGGGCATGCCGGGTGGATCCCGGTCGGGCGCATGCGGAAGTCTGACTGCCTCCCTGCTTCTAACTTCAGAAAAATACAAAAAAAAAAAAAAGTGTCCAACATGCAGGCCTAGGAGGTTATTTAAGGCTGCATGTACAAGCCTTGAAATCAACATTAAGAGAAATATATCGCTAATAAGGCTAAATACTTTTAAAAACATTGAATTTTGTCAACGACTAAACAACTGAGTGTTTAATGTACAAAACTTACATTATAATGAGTGTTTAATGTACAAAACAACTTTACATTATAATGAGTGTTTAATGTACAAAACAACTTACATTATAATGTAAGTATTTGTAGCCTGCCAAGTCATTGAATGAACAATACAAATACCTGCCAGTTTCAGGTATTGAATTAGTCCTGATAGAATATAATGTTTAAGCAAGAAATGGGGATAAGAGGAGAAAAAAATATGTTTTTGAAACTTCAAAGCATCTATTTGAAAAAATAATCAGGTTTTAGAAGGACTATAGTTCTAGGTCTTTATTCTTTTGTGTCTTTCTATGTATTATAATATCTGTATTGTTTTTTTTGTATCTTCTTGCAAGATGCCTAAAGCTTTTTGTGTAACAGAGCCAGTTGTAAATAAGTAAAAATAAATGGATTTTCTTTTTTATTCAACAGGAAAGATTGTTTAAAACTAATGAAATATCTTTTAGAACAATTGAAAAAAAAGTTTGAAGACCAAAAGAAAATGGCTAAATTCTGTTCTTATCATGTGAAAACTGCCTTCCTTCATACGTGCACCGATTACCCACATGACAATGAGTGGCAAGTCGAAGACCTGGGGCTCTGCTTTGATAGGTGTGTGAGACACTTTCTTCGGTGCCTCGAGACAGAACATCTTGATAATTATTTTATTCCTGGAGTCAATCTATTCTCTCGAGACCAGATTGACAAAACAAGTAAAGAATTTTTGTCAAACAAAATTGAGTATGAAAGAAACAATGGATTTCCAGTTTTTAGTGAATTTTGAAATTATATTTTTAAAAGGAGTCAAGAATTAGAGTGACTTTGCCTGACCTGTGGTGGCACAGTGGATAAAGATTGACCTGGAACACTGAGGTCACCCGTTTGAAATCCCAGGCTTGCCTGGTCAAGGCACATACAAGAAGCAACTACGAGTTGATGCTTCCTGCCCCCCCTCCTCTAAAATGAATAAAATAAGTATTTTTTAAAAAAGAATTAGAGTGACTGTATAAGAATTCTTTATACCAATTGGAACGTCTGAAATTTGTTACAGCAGTGATTGATGAAAATGAATGTAGACAATTATTCAGCTCTGTCTTAATAAACTCTAATTAGTATAAAAGGGTTATTTTGGAAAAGAAATTAGTCAAGGGATACAAAGCAAAAGGAGTATTTAAAATCTAAAAGCAGCCTGACCAGACAGTGGTGGAGTGGATAGAGCGTCGGCCTGGGACAGTGAGGACCCGGGTTCGAAGCTGTGAGGTTGCCAGCTTGAGTGTGGGATCATAGACATGACCCCATGGTTGCTGGCTTGAGCCCAAGGTCACTGGCTTGAGCCCAAGGTCACTGGCTTGAGCAAGGGGTCACTTGCTCTGTTGTAGTCCCCCAGTCAAGGCACATATGAGGAAACAATCAGTGAACAACTAAGGTGCCACAATGAAGAATAATAGATGCTTCTCTCTCCCTTCTTGTCTCTCTCACTAAAAAATTAAAATAAAAGCATTATATTGAAATGAAAAGGATAAAATAAATACCTTCTTAATTAAATTTGTCGAGCACTTACTCAACACCACTTTTCATTTAGCACAAATGTGTGGACGGTTACAAGAGACAGTATTAGAAATCACCATTTTCTCCATAAAACTAGTGGGCTTTGTTCAATATACAAATATAATTGGAAGCAGCGTCCTGTCCTAAATGTTAGTGTAGGTAGGAACTGGTTTTCAACCTTTTTATACTTGGGGACTGGTGAAAATAGAATTATTTAGGGGACCACCAAGGCAGAAATCAGCCTGACCATAAGCCAATCCGACTGAGATCACTGGGTGTATAATCTCCATACAACAGCAGGTGCTGAACTTCCACAGACGGGCACAGGTTCCTGGCAGCCCAGTCTACAGCCTGGCGGTTGGGAAACACAGGGTAAGAAGAAAATTTAAAGATACCGTGTACATTGTCACGTCTCGGGAAATTCATAATCTTGTAGGGAAATGTTGAATAAGTTAATACACATGGCTAAATATAAAACATAACTTTTTTTTAGTAACATATTTCTGAAAAGGCAATACTATACATGGAACAAAACTCGAACAGGTATGAAAGAAAACGTCACCTTTTCTGTGCTCAGGCAGCATTTCACCTAGAGGCAGCTGCTGTTTGTTCACTATTTTGTATTTCTGTGTTTTGCACTCTCTTTTTGGGTATTTTATTTTCTAGAATTTTTAAAAATATATATTTTAGATACAGTCATATGCCACATGACAGACTGCATGTAATGGTGGCCTCATAAGATAATGGAACTGAAAAATTTCTTATCAACTAGTGATGTAGCCACGGTAACAGCAGAATGCACTCCTCACGTGTTCAGAGTGATGCGCGTGTGGACGAAGCTGCACTCCGGTTGAATAAAAGTATAACACGCAGTCATGTGCAGTACATAATACTTGATAATAGTAAGTGACCATGTTGCTGATTTATGTATTTACTATACTTTCCATTGTTATTTTAGAGTGTACTATTCTACTTATAAAGATAAGCTGACTGCCCTGGCCAGATGGCTTAGATGGTTAGGGCATCGTCCTGAAGCGCAGAGGTTGCCAGTTCAATCCCCAGTCAGGGCACAGACAGGAACAGTTCAATGTTCCCGTCTCCCTCTCTTTCTCTCTCTCTCTTCCCCC
This sequence comes from Saccopteryx leptura, assembly GCF_036850995.1. Taxonomy (NCBI): domain Eukaryota; kingdom Metazoa; phylum Chordata; class Mammalia; order Chiroptera; family Emballonuridae; genus Saccopteryx; species Saccopteryx leptura. Next base: position 351,466,770 of record NC_089503.1, read on the forward strand.
TTCCTCTCTCACTAAAACCAATAAATAAAAATCAAATAAATAGTACTGTGTCTCTTGATTGCATCATTTTCTCCTGTGCTTGATTTAATCCCACTTTATAAATTGAGTGTAGCCTGAGTGTATGATGTGTATCAAGTCTGCAGTGGTGGACAGTGGTGTCCCAGACCTTTCTAGTCACTCACCACCCCCGACACCCAGAGCAACCTCCGGGCCTGAGAGCTCACTTAGGGTCAGTGCCCTGTACAGACAGTGCACCATTATTTTAATCTTTTAAACTATTTTTACTGTTCTTGTTCTACGTTTAGATGCACGAATACTTGCCGTTGTGTCACAGTTGCCTACAGTATTCAACACAGTAGTATGCTGCACAGGTCTGCAGGCCAGGAGCGACAGGCTATACCAGAGAGCCCAGGTGTGCCATAGGATATTCCATCTAGGTTTTTGTAAATGCAACCTGTCATGTTCACATAGTGACAAAATTGCCTGATGACGTTTCTGGGAATGTGGTTTAAGCAGTGCATGATGGTACTCATGCTTTGTTGATTGCATAACGAAGGACTTCTTCCACTGTGTGGATGGTCTTTCTCAATTTTAGTTTCTTTTAGTAAACAAGGTTTTAAAATTTTTAAGTGGTTGAATTTATCAGTCTTTTATGGTTTGTGTATTTTATAGATCTTATTTAACAACCTACTATATTTGAACATACTAAGAAGAGTTAGACATTTGGAGGAGAGTTTTGGGGACAATGGATGGTAAATAGAAAACTAGGCAAACAAAAAAAAATCCATGCTACTTCAGAAAAAAATGAATGTGTGCAAAAGAAATCAGTGTGATTTGAGAATACGGCTCAGCTGTGTTTATGAAGTCAAAGCAATGCAACCACTGGCTATTAATCAAAATGATGATGGGTTCCGTGGGAAGGACAGGGCAGCAGGCTGAGTGCTTGTGTGGCGCTAGTCGTGGAAGACGGTAGACTGGGTTGGACTGTATCTGTTTCCGATTGCTGCACAATAAGTTACCACAAACCCTGACTTAAAACAACACATTTATTGTTTCATATACAGTGGGTCAAGATTATAGACATGGCTCTACTCTGGATCTCACACTGGGTCCAGTTGTCAGTTGGGGCTTTAGTCTCATCGAAGGTGCAACTGGGAAAGGATCCACTTTTGTTGGCAGTATTCAGTACCTTACAGTTGTAAGACTGAATACTTCGGCTTCTGACTTTTTGCCGAAGGTTGTCCTTAGCTGCTAGAAACTGGTTCCTGGCCATGAGAACTGCCCAACCCTGGCAGCCCACATGCAACAGGGCAGCTCACTATGAAATCAGCATGGGAGGGAGAGACTCCAGCAGGAGTGGCTCTCCAGTTTCCTTTCATATAGTTACATACTGATCATACATCCCATTGCCTTCACCATATGTAATTGTTTGGAATCAAGTCCCAGGTTCCACCTGTACTAAAGGGGTGGAGGAATTACTTCGGAATGTTGTCAGTTTATTGAACTGCACTGTTAGTGGGGAAAACAGTCCCCACACAACCACCCTCACTCATAACCCTGCAGTTTCAGATTCCCCACATCATTCCCAGGTGTGATAATTCACTGGAAAGACTGAACTTGCTAAAACTTTTAACTCCTGGTTACAGTTTATTACAAGGTAAGGAACAGGTTAAAACCAGCCAAGGAAAAAAGTGCATAGAGCAGAGTCCAGGAGGCTACCAAACATAGGGCTTCTGTTTTTCTGTGGAATCATGGATGCATTATTTTCTTGGCATTGATGTAAAATAATACACATGGAATATTGCCAACCGGGGAAGCTCACCTAAGCCTTAGTACTCCAGAATTTTTACTGGAGGTCAGTAGTTGGTTGCCCAGATTTCTAACCCCTTTAGAAGTTAAGCAGTATGACCCAAAGCTTTATCATAAATCTTTGTTGGATTTTCTGGCATGTTCCAAGGGCTCAGTGATTATATCCCAGAAGCAAAGGCAAGATCCATCTTTGAATTAGTTTAAATTATTTACTACCTATCTATAATGAAACCCAGGAGGTGGAGCTGATGGAACCACTCTAAGAGTCTGACCATCACAGATATGAAAGAGTTGAATTATTTTTCTTATAGTGGGAAATCAAATTTGAAAAACAAAGACAATGTCATATAAACATGTTATTTAGAAATGGCTAAAAGATAAAATAAAATGGTTGCATCTTGGTAATGAAAAATGGAATGTAAAAGCTGGGGACTACTTTTTAAAATTAAGCCTTATAACCCTGGCTGGGTAGCTCAGTTAGTTAGACATTGTCCCAAAGGGCAGAGGTTGCTGGTTCGATCCCCAGTCAGGGCACACACAGGAATAGATCAATGTTCCTATCTCACTCTCTCCCTTCCTCTTTCTAAACTCAATAAAATAAACATTAAAATATATAAATAAAAAAACAAAACAAGTCCTGTAGAACCATTTGCTTCTGGATACTACATGCATATATGACTTTTTTATAAAAATGAAAAAATTTTAAAGTAAATGTCCATTTAAAAGTAATGTAACACCCTGGCTGGATAGCTCAGTTGGTTAGCAAATCATCCCGAAGCACAGAGGTTGCTGGTTCAATCCCTGGTCAAGGCACATATAGGAACGAATCTATGTTCCTGTCTCACTCCCTTTCCTTCCCTCTCCCTCTAAAATTAACAAATTAAAATAAAATAAAAATAATGTAACAAAACCAGATACATTTAAGTGTAAAGAAGTTAAAATTGCTTATAATTTCACTACCCAGATAGTATCACTAACCTAACTTTTCTCTGGCTGATTGTAGGATTTTTGTCTTTGGCATTATGGAATTTCTTTTATATATATATAATTATATATATATATATATATATATATATATATATATCTTTTATTTATCTTGCATGAGATTTATTGAACTTCATTCTCTGGATATTTTTTATCGATTCTGAAAAGTTCTCAGCCATTGTCTTTCCAAATATTAGCCTGACCCTAATCTTTTTTCTCTTCTCTAGTTGTTTATTAGAACTTCTAACTGAATTTTCTAGTATCTAACCTTCTTTTGTATTTTCTTTGTTGTCTTTCTGTGCTGCAGTCTGGATTTGATTTATCTTCTAGTTCATGTATTCAGTGTTCAGTTATGTCTCATCCTCTGGTAAACTCATCCTTAAAATTATTATTTTTTATTTTTATTTTTTATTTTTTCATTTTAGAGAGGAGAGGGAGAGAGAGAGAGAGAGAGGAGAGACAGAGAGAGAGAAGGGGGGAGGAGCTGGAAGCATCAACTCCCATATGTGCCTTGACCAGGCAAGTCCAGGGTTCCGAACCAGCGACCTCAGCATTTCCAGGTCGATGCTTTATCCACTGCACCACCACAGGTCAGGCTCCTTAAAATTATTTTTATTATACACACATATACATATACACAAAAGTAGAGAGGATATTATCATATTCTCTTATCTATCCTCTGGCTTGAACAATATCATCATTCTACTTTACTGGTTTCCTCTGTGGTCATTGAGTTTGACATTTTTTATTGCTTTTTCATTTCTATAAGTGTTATCTGGTTCTTGTTCTCATCTACTATGTTATTTTTTTTAATAGTTCCTTATTTCTTACAGGTATTTTTTTTTTTCAGAGAGAGGGAGGGATAGACAGGAACGGACAGACAGGGACGGAGAGAGATGAGAAGCATCAATCATTAGTTTTTCATTGCGTGTTGCAACACCTTAGTTGTTCATTGATTGCTTTCTCATATGTGCCTTGACCGCGGGCCTTCAGCAGACCGAGTAACCCCTTGCTGGAGCCAGCAACCTTGGGTTCAAGCTGGTGGGTTTTTTTTTTTCTCAAACCAGATGAGCCCGCGCTCAATCTGGCGACCTCGGGGTCTCGAACCTGGGTCCTCTGCATCCCAGTCCAACACTCTATCCACTGTGCCACCACCTGGTCAGGCTCTTACAGGTATTTTGAAGCCTGCATTTTGTTTATTTAATTATATAGTTTTATCATAGTTTTATAGTCTGATACTTTCAGTATATGCGGTTTACTACCATTGTTTCTACTGATTCTCATTTGTAATGCATGGTTATTATTATTATTTTTACTGGGTTCTGTTTATCTTTTTTTTTAAGTGAGAGTAGGGGAGATAGACTTCCACATGTGCCCCAATCGAGATCCACCCAGCAACCCTGTTTAGGGCCGATGCTCTACCCAGCTGGGGCTATTGGCAACTGAGCTATTTTTAGCACCAGAGGCAGAGGCTCAAGAGAGCCATCCTCAGCACCCGGGAAGATGCACTCAAACCAATTGAGGCATGACTGTGGGAGGGGAAGAGAAAAAGAGAGAGAGAAAAGAGAAGGGTGAGGGGAGGGTGGAGAAGCAGATGGTCACTTCCCGTGTGCCCTGACCGGGAATGAACCTGGGACATCTACATGCCAGTTCAATGCTCTACTGCTGAGCCAACTGGCCAGGACATTTTTTACTCTTGAATTATTTGTGGAGATTCTTTTTGGACTAGTACGTAAGTGCCTCCCTTTAGAGAGGATTTGTTGGTAATTGCCATGCTTCTGGAAGGACATTATCAGTCAGTGAATGAAACTCCTTAAATCAGGCTTCTTAGACCACAGAAGCAATAGGAACTTGGGCTTCACATCTGTGTAGATACAACATCTCTTTTCTAGTGTTTGCCTTTTATTCCATTGCAGTATTTAGATCACTGTTATTTTCTAGAGAGTTCGTGTACAGAAGGGAGAATGACTTAATTTAATGCTATTTTTCAGGGATTTGTGTGTATGTGTGTGTGTGTGAGAGAGAGAGAGAGAGAGAGAGAGAGAGAAAGAGAGAGAGAGAGAAAGAAGAAAAGCAACTTGTAGTTGCATCCCTTTTTCGTTGTTCACTGGCTTTTCAGATGTGCTTTGATGGGTGGGGGTAGCTTCAAGCTGAGCCACTGATCCCTTGCTTAAGCCAGCAACATTGGGTTCAAGCCAGTAACCTTTGGGGTCGAGCCAGTGACCTTGGAATCATGTCGATGATCCCATGCTCAGACTGTCAAGCCTGTGTTCAAGCCAGATGAGTCTGCACTCAAGCTGGTGACCTCTAGGTTTCAAACCTGGGACCTCAGTGTCCCAGATTGATAGTCTGTCCCCTGCACCATCACTGGTCAGGTACTCATCTTTCTTAATGTTCTGGTATTTCCATTCTAGTTGAAGGCCTCTGATTACCTTTCATGTTTCTTATGCCCTTTCATGTTTCTTATGCCCATTCAGCTTAACTACCTGAGTTCATTTTGGTAACTTAGGAAAATATAGTCAAACTTAAGAATTCATATTTGTTGACATGTTATACACTGTTTTTATCATTTTATGCCTCTATATCTCTAAGGTAGTTAAAGCGGACAGAACTATTCTCTCCTCTCCACTCAGACTTACCAGGAAAGTATTACTGCATGAATATGAGATAATCAAGGCCTAATTATATACAAATACAACTACCTACATAAATAGTAAATGTTAACACAAGTAACTATCATATATGAAATAAAATTATATACAAACTGTAAGGGGGAGTTGGGAAGTACCGTATCATTTGTCAAAGGAGCTTTCATGGAAATGAAATTATTTTCCTAGATTTATTTTAGGATGGAGCTATAAGGCTAAAATATAAGAAATTGCTATTGCATATTTTGCTCCCATGAAATCCTTTTACTGTTTCATTTCAAAGTAGGTGAAGTATAATCACTTAAGAAAAGAACCCCCGCCTGACCAGGCAGTGGCGCAGTGGATAGAGCATCGATCTGGGATGCGGAGGACCCAGGTTCAAGACCCTAAGGTCACCAGCTTGAGCACGAGCTCATCTGGCTTAAGCAAAAAGCTCACCAGCTTAGACCCAAGGTCGCTGGCTTGAGCAAGGGGTTACTCGGTCTGCTGAAGGCCCGTGGTCAAGGCACATATGAGAAAGCAATCAATGAACAACTAAGGTGTTGCAACAAAAACTGATGATTGATGCTTCTCATCTCTCTCCATTCCTGTCTGTCCCTATCTATCCCTCTCTCTCTCTCTCTGTCCCTGAAAGAAAAAAAAAAAAGAACCCCCAAATAAAATACTATTTAATAAACACAAAATTAAAGGGCTGTGCAGAAAGACAGATCAGCTTATCTTTTTTATTATATAAGAAATTTTTATTTTGTTAACAGTATCTCGTTCATTGCCATGACAATATCTGAACAAGCTTTAAACCCTTTAAAGATTGACCTTAATACAGCAATATAACAGCACACAAAATTTACTTTATTTTTATAAATAAAAAGATAGTAAAAAGTGACAAAATTTTAATGCTACATTCCTTAATATCCATAAAAAAACTTTCAACTCAAGTTTACATGCTTTTGATTGTATTAAAGAAAGTATAAAATACTGAGTTCTACATTTTAAAGCACTATTATTTTAAGAATCAGTCAAATCTTCAAACACTGCCAGCATGTTTCCATACTTCCATATAATTTAAGTACTATATCTCTAAAAATCTTGAATTCTGAAAAATAAGTAGAAAAAAACATAAACTGCTGTCCCCAAATCTTTTAAAACATTTTTAATTGTGATGAAATACATAACAAAACTTACCATCCTAATCATTTTTTCTTAAGAATTAAAAATAATTTTTTTCCCATTGATTGACGAGAGAGAGAGAGAGAGAGAGAGAGAGAGAGAAGCATCAACTCATTGTTCACTTAGTAGTATACTCATTGATTGCTTCTCTTATGTGCCCTGACTGAGATTGAACCTGTGACCTTAGTGTGCTGGGATCCAATGAGCCACCGTCCAGGGTCCAACTTAACCATTTTTAAATGTACATTTCAGTATTGTTAAAGTGTTAAGTATAGCTCTGGCCAGTTGGCTCAGTGGTAGAGCGTTGGCCTGGTGTGTGGAAGTCCCCGGTTCGATTCCTGGCCAAGGCACACAGGAGAAGCATCCATCTGCTTCTCCACCCTTCCCCCTCTCCTTTCTCTTTATCTTTCTTCTCCTCCCGCAACCAAAGCTCCACTGGAGCAAAGTTGGCCCGGGTGCTGAGGATGGCTCCATGGCCTCTGCCTCAGGTGCTATAATAGCTCTGGTTACAATGAAGCAACAGCCCAGATGGGCAGAGCATCGCCCCCTGGTGGGCATGCAGTGGATCCCGGTCAGGCGCATGCGGGAGTCTGTCTCTCTGCCTCCCTGCTTCTCACTTCAGAAAAATACAAAAAAATAAAAAAAATAAATAAAAAATAATAAAAATATATATATATATAAAATAAAATAAAAATAAATAAAAAAGTGTTAAGTATTCTACAATCAATCTCCAAAGCTTTTCATCGTCCAAAACTGAAACTCTGTACCCATTAAATATCTCTCCATTTCCCCTGCCTGCCAGTTCCTGGTGACCACCGTTCTACTTTGTCGCTCTGTACTGGCTCCTCCAGGTACCTCCTGTAAGTGTAACCACACAGTATTTGTCCTTACTTCACCTCGCATCTATCCTTCGTCATGTCCTCAGGGTTTATCCATTTTTTTTAGCGTGTGTCAGCATTTTCTCTTACACACCACTTTGTTTATCCAGTCATTCATACCCGGGTTGCCTCCACCTCTTGGTTATTATGAATAAAGATGATAGGAACATGGTTGTACAAATACCTCCTAGGGACCCTGCTTTCAATTCTTTTGGATATATACCCAGAAGCAGACTTGCTGGATTCTATTTTTAATTGTTTGAGGAAATGTCACATTTGGATAGTGAATATACCATTTTCCATTCCTACCAACAGTGCTCAGGGATTCCAGTTTCTTCCCATCCTCACCGACACTGTTTGATAACATCTATCCTACAGTAGCCATCCAAGTGGATATGAGGTTATCTCATTACGGTTTTGATTTGCAATTCCCTAGTGATTAGTGAGACCATTTGTTGGCTATTTGTACGGACTGGGGCAAAAGTAGGTTTATAGTTGTTCATATGGAAAATAAAACAATTATTAATAAATAATAATAGAAGAATAAAATATTTCACATACTCACAACTGTGAACCTATTTTTGTCTTGCCCTGTATATCTTCTTTAGAGAAAGGTCTGTTTAAGTCCTTTGCCCTTTTTTTTTTACTTTTTATTTATTTATTATTTTTTTACAGAGACGGAGCGAGAGTCAGAGAGAGGGATAGAGAGAGACAGGGACACAGAGAGATGAGAAGCATCAATTATCAGTTTTTTGTTGTGACACCTTAGTTGTTCATTGATTGCTTTCTCATATGTGCCTTAACTATGGGCCTTCAGCAGACCAAGTAACCCCTTGCTCGAGCCAGCGACCTTGGGCTCAACCTGGTGAGCTTTGCTCAAACCAGATGAGCCCACGCTCAAGCTGGCAACCTTGGGGTCTTAAACCTGGGTCCTCCGTATCCCAGTCCGATGCTCTATCCACTGCGCCACCGCCTGGTCAGGCCTTTGCCCATTTTTAAAAAAAGATTTTATTTATTCACTTTAGAAAGAGATGAGAGAGAAAGCAGGGGGAGGCGCTGGAGCATTAACTCATAGCTGCTTCCTGTATGTACCTTATTTTATTTATTCACTTTAGAGACAGATGAAAGAGAAAGGGGAAGAGCAGGAAGCATTAACTCATAGCTGCTTCCTGTATGTGCCTTGACTGGGCAAGCATTCCAGATGGATGCTTTATCCATTGCGCCACCACAGGTCAGGCTCCTCTGCCCAGTTTTTAATCAGGTTGCTTGTTTTTGTTCAGTTTTAGGAATTCTCTATATTGTGGATATTAATCCCTTACCAGAACTATGGTTTGCAAAAATATTTTCTCCATAGTTTATTCATATGGTGCCCTATTGGACACTGAGATTATAATCTTTTCCTACTATAATAATTTCTATAATAAATCTTTACTTGTATATGCAGGCATATTTATAGAATACATTTCTAGATGAGGAACTTCTGGATCAAAAGGTGTATGTATTTTCACTGATAAATTATCAAATTGCTTAGAAGAGGTTATGGCAATTTATACCTCCACCAACTCCATTACACTCCTGATCTTTCTGTACAATTTCAAGTTTACTTTCTCAACTCTCCATCAATACTTCTAACTCTAAATAAGATATATTAATTGGAATTTAGAAAACAGGTATAGAGTAACACTTAATGACTTATTATGTAAACAACTCTTAGGGATACTGCTGATTACAGTAAACATACTAACAAAGCCTCGTTAAGGAAAACAGGTATTGGAAATACCAGGCATTACTCAAATTTTACCTTCTATAAGTAGGTGAGCACCACTTTTCAACACAGACATTAATAATAAAACTTCTTGGGTTTTCCTTGGGGTCTTCCCAATTTTCTTTTCTCTTCTTTTTTCAGTTTATTTTCATTATATCTCTCAGCCATCAACACAAGTTCCTCTGGGACACTCTGAAAGCATTAAATGTACTTTTGTGGTTGAGATTATTCTTTAAGTCTAACAGCTTTCCCACAATATGCTAAACTGCCTTCAAAGAATTTCAGTCAGAGAATGTTCAGAACTGATTATACATCTTTCAAACAGAATGAAATGTGTCTCCCTGCATATTAAACTCTGAACTTATCTGCAAGCTATAAAATCAGACTGATCTTAAAACACCCATCATTACACTGCTTCCCTGTGTGCAGCCCCGCTGCTCTGCAGTGCCCTTCACTTGCCGCACCTGGTGCCACCTGCTGTGTGTTCTTTCTCATCTGGCCCCAACGAGTTCCCTGCTGGAGCGCTCGCCCACTCTTCTCCAGGGCTCCTGACATACTTTCTTCTCGGCAAGGTGTTCAGTGGTGCTGCCCCCCCTTAGATTACGTTCCCCAATTATATGATATCAGAGCTCCTCACCTTTGCTAGGTTACAGGCCTCAAAACATGTTAATTGCTTAAATCTGTCTTTCCTGATAAGCAATAATCCCCTGTACTCAGAAAAAATGAAATTATTTCAACATTAGAAAAGTGATATGAGGTCGAGTTCTAATGAGTTTTATCTTCTCACCTGATTAGCTCTTTCCAGAATGTTAATTAATTCATTGGCTACCCTCCAATCATTTCTAGTGATAAGGGTAATTGACACTCCAGTCCTCCTTTAAGGGGGAAATAAAATTCATGAAATTTAATTTATGATTTATATTCATTATCCAGTTAGCAATATCGAATAAAATCAGCAACAGCAAAACCTCAACTCTTTCACAAGACCAAATATTATTATATATCAGAATTTAGAATCATTCAAACAGCAATATGCAATCTAAATAATCCACAGCTGTTTAACCAGCGTGTTACAAGGGGTCTCTGACAACAGCGCTCTTGGGAGAACAGGGTCGCTTACACAAACCAACTGGGACAAGAGTAACCACTGTATATACATTAGCTTTCTGACACTAGAGATGAATGCAAACAGTTACGTGCAGCTAATCATAGTGGGGTGTGGTTGAATCTGGAATAGGTCAATTGGACAGAAATAAAGTAGTAAAGCAGTTCTAGGGCGGCTCAGAAAATTTATAGGCAAGAGAACAAAATAGTTGTCTAGAAAAAAATATCCTTGAGGGGAGTCACGAGGATCTAGGGTTGATTTCTTTCCTGGGTAGACTACGTTTACTTACCCTGCTCTTCCCGTGCGCCCTACTCTGTGCACATATTCTTCGATGTTCCGGGGAAAATCATAATTATAGACATGTGTGATATCATGGACATCGAGACCTCGAGACGCTAAATCAGTAGCAATCAGTATTCTCACTTTACCTAAAGAGTAAAGCCAAAAGATTACAGACACGTTATTACATAAACCAAACCAAGACATATCAGAAAGTTGATATTCCCCTAATATCTAATCAGGTGAAGTAGTATCACCTTGGATAGTAAAACACTTACGGTAGGAAAGGCATATTTACTTAAAACAAGATAGATATTATGGTACAGAAAATGGTCCCTGTGTCATATGAGCCATGTCACAAAGATAGATGCATCTCAGGTAAATTAATAGAAATATCCCCCATGGAAAATTATTGCTTTGATATCCAGCTTTAAATATTAGCTCTTCGGATACCTCTGACAGTCTGATTAGTATGTGGAGCTCTAACAAGCCTAGTTGTTGGGTCTGTAAATTGAGGACGGATCTTATGAATGGGTTCCCTGAACAAGAGCTGTCACTCAGCCAACCACATGCACTGTATACTCTAAAAAGGCAACAAATAGTAATGGCATAAATGTACCCGTTTTAAAGTTTTCTAATGCTTTCTCTCGATCGCTCTGTTCTCTGTTGCCATGCAGAGACTCTACTGATATATGTCGGAGAATCAGGTCACTTGATAAATGATCGGCCCTATAGAAAAAAAGCAAGTCACTGATCTTAACTGCTTATTCTAATATAACCATCAATTCACTATTTTATTTCTATTAGAAAAGTCTGAAATCACCTACTGTAAGACATATATACCCCCATTTGAAATCAGTATACAAATAAAAATAATGCTAAATAAATCAGTTTGATGATTAAGGATATAAAAGAAAAAGATACCTACACAGCTTTTCTGCTAACAAATACTATGACTTTGTCTTTGGGAGCCATGCTCTCCAGGAAAGTTTGAATATGTGATCGTTTCTCTTCTTCTGTGGTGACAATTATATTTTGCTTCACAGTACTTACAGCCTAAAAGATTCAAAGATCACAGTACATCAACATTGATGGGCAAATCCTATTCCTTGGCTAAAATAAATCTTTGTTCCATCATTGGTTAATGTTGTAATACACTACTAACAGAGAAAAAGGCAGGGCCTCACAAGACTATTTCTACTCAAGGATTTGTAGCTCAGCCTTCACTTTTTATCATTTATTCACCCAAGAGAGGCTGGAAACTCTTGAATGCTTGGCGGTGTGTTGAAAGTATTTGGTTACCATTATAGGAGAAGAAAAAACCATGGGGTAAGGCTAATCTTAATAAAACCACCATGGACTTTAATATAGCCCTACAAGGAAGAAAGATGATTAGTTTCCATTCCATAAGTATTTTGACAATTTAATGCAAAATTTCAAAATACCACTGGTGCCATTTCTGAACCCAGAGATAAAATAGACTTTAATAGCATTTAAGAAAAAAAAAAGAACCAAGCATTTATCCTGCCTTTCAGGAAATCTAATGAAATTAGCCTAAGCAATGAGCCATTATTATTACTAGTGATGAAGTAAAAAGAAACAATTTTCATTAATGACTAACTGAAAGGACAATTATAATTATTAAGTGAAAGGCCAGAGAACTGTAACTTTTTTCTTGAGAGAGACAAGAAGTGAGAGATGAGAAGCATCAACTCATAGTTGCATCATTTTAGTTATTCATTCATTGCTTCTCATATGTACCTTGACCGTTAGAGGTACCAGCCATGCTCAAACCAGCGACTTTGGGATCATGTTGATGATCCTGCACTCAAGTCAGATGAGTCTGTACTCAAGCTGGATAAGCCTGCACTGAAGCCAGCAACCTCAGGGTTTTCAACCTGAGACCTCAGAGTCCCAGGTCGACGCTCTATCCACGGCACTGCCACCAGTCAGGCAAGGCTAGAAACCTTTACAATAACAAAGAGATATAATGGATATCTTTGATTATAAATTGTATAGTAACTAATTTTATCTACCTCCACTGATCTATCTTGACTTCACAAAAAGAGAACACCAAGCTTAAATATATCGCAGATGGAGACCTTGTTCAGAACCTGATTCTAACAGGGATAATAAAAATGAGACACCAGGAAAACAGAAACATTGACTGGAAATATGTTATTAAAAGATTATTAAAACGTTAGGTGTGAGCCTGACTGCTAGTGCTGCATGGAGAGAGCATTGATCTGGGAGGCTGAGGTCCCAGGTTTGAAACCCTGAGGTAGATGGCTTGAGCACGGGTTCATCTGGTTTGAGCACGGGATCACAGACATGATCCTGTGATCACTGGATTGAGCCCAAGGTCACTGGCTTGAACAAGGGGTCACTGGCTCAGCTTGAGCCCCCGGTCAAGGTACATATGAAAAGCAATCAAGAAACAACTACGAGTTAATGTTTCTCACCTCTCTCCCTGTCTGTCTCTATTTCTCAAATAAATAAATAAATAAATAAATAAATAAAAGTTCAGGTGTGAGGTATACTATAGTTACGTTTAAATTAGTCTTTTTGACAACGTATACTGAGGTATTTATCAATAAAATCATGTGTATCTGATATTTACTCTAAAATTAGAGAATGGGCAAAAGACTTGCCAAAACACAAATAAAATTTCCATAATTAATTAAGAAATATTTTAGAAAATGATTTGACTTTGGGTGGTGGGCACATAATACAACGTACAAATCAAGTATCATAGAATTGTACCCTTAAATCCTCTATGATCTTATTAAACAATATCACTGAAATAAATTTAATAAAAGATAAATAACTGTGGCCCTGGCCAGTTGGCTTAGTTGTAGAGTGTCACCTTAGCATATTGATGTCCTGGGTTTTATTCCCGGTCAGGGCACACAGGAGAAGCCACCATCTGCTTCTCCATCTCTCTCCTTTTCTCTCTCTCTCTCTCTCTCTCTTCCCCTCCCTCAGCCATGGCTCAATTGGTTTGAGCACATCAGCCCAAGCACTGAGGATGGCTCCATGGAGCCTCTGCCTCAAGTGCTAAAAACAGCTCTGTTGTGAGCGTGGCCCCAGATGGGCAGAGCACCGGCCCCAGACTGGGACTGTCGAGTGGATCCTAGTCAGGGTGCATGCAGGAGTCTGTCTCTCTATGTCCCCTCCTCTCACTTAGAAAAAGAAGACAAAAAAAGATAAATAAATGTAATAGTATAAAAAGCAATCAAATAAAGTTCTCTATTTGCATTAAAAAAGATGTTACAAATGAGCCAAAGACACACAATGGACAAAAGAAGGGCTCTTCAATAAATGGTGCTGGGAACACTGGAAAGCCACATGCAAAAGAATGAAACTTGGCTGACCAGGCAGTGAAGCAGTGGCTAGAGCATTGAACTGGGATGCAGAGGACCCAGGTTCAAGACCCCAAGGTCGCCAGCTTGAGTGCGGGCTCATCTGGTTTGGGCAAAAATCTTACCAGGTTGGACCCAAGGTCGCCGGCTTGAGCAAGGGGTTACTCGGTCTGCTGAAGGCCCGCAGTCAAGGCACATATGAGAAAGCAATCAATGAACAACTAAGGTATTGCAACGAAAAACTGATGATTGATGCTTCTCATCTCTCTCCATTCCTGTCTGTCTGTCCCTATTTATCCCTTTCCCTGACTTTCTCTGTCCCTTTAAAAAAAAAAAAAAAGAAGAAAACTTTACTACACTTGTCCCCTTGCACAAAAATTATATATGAAGAACTCACAAAGATCAGCAACAAACAGGCAAACAATCCAAATAAAAAATGAGGAGAGGACCTGAACAGACACTACTCCCAAGAAGACATACTAAGAGCCAACAGATATATGAAAAGATGCTCATCTTCATTAGCTATTAGAGAAATGCAAATCAAAACTACAATGAGATACCACCTCACAACTGTTAGATTAGCTATTATCAACAAGACAGGCAATAACAAGTGTTGGAGAGGCTGTGGAGAAAAAGGAACCCCATTCACTGCTGGTGGGAATGTAAACTGGTACAGCCATTATGGAAGGAAGTAGGGCAGTTCCTTGAAACTATTAAGACTAGAACTACATATGACTCAGCAATCCCTCCACTGGGTATCTCCCCAAAACACTCAAAAACACTGGGACATAGGCCCTGGCCAGTTGGCTCAGCGGTAGAGCGTCGGCCTGGTGTGCGGGGGACCCGGGTTCGATTCCCGGCCAGGGCACATAGGAGAAGCGCCCATTTGCTTCTCCACTCCCCCCCTTCCTCTTTGTCTCTCTCTTCCCCTCCCGCAGCTGAGGCTCCATTGGAGCAAAGATGGCCCGGGCGCTGGGGATGGCTCCTTGGCCTCTGCCCCAGGCGCTGGAGTGGCTCTGGTCGCGGCAGAGCGACGCCCTGGAGGGGCAGAGCATCGCCCCCTGGTGGGCAGAGCTTCGCCCCTGGTGGGCATGCCAGGTGGATCCTGGTCAGGCGCATGCAGGAGTCTGTCTGACTGTCTCTCCCCATTTCCAGCTTCAGAAAAATACAAAACAAACAAACAAAAAAACACTGGGACATAAAGACACATGCATCCCCACGTTCATCGCAGCATTATTCACAGTGGTCAAGACATGGATGGAAACAACCAAAATATCCTTCGATAGAGGACTGAATAAGATGTATATACGTATATACAATGGAATATTAATTAGCAATAAGAATTAATGATATACTATCATTTACAACAACATGGATGGACCCTGAGAATATTATGTTGAGTAAAATAAAGTTAATCATAAAAAGCTAAGAACCATATGATTTCACACATAGGTAGGATAAAAAACTGTGACTCATGGACATAGATAAAAGTGATGTGGTTACCAGGGGGAGGGGATTGTGGAGCAGGGGTGTGGGTGGAGGGAGTAAACAGGGACAAATATGTGGTGACGGCAAATGATTTGACTTCGGGTGAAGGGTACAGAAATTAATCACCAGTTCAAATGCTATAGAAATGTTTACCTGAAACCTATGTACTCTTATTGATCGATGTCACCCTATTAAATTTAATTTTCTAAGTAAAATAAAAAAGAAAATATTTTTAACTATAGTCATAAAAACAAACTTACAACTAGATCCAAAGTACCAACATACACAATCATTGGCTCTTTCAAATAAGACTGTGCAAGTCGACGGACTGCATAGGGCCACGTTGCACTGGAAATAAAACAATATATACAAACATTGAAAATTTACTATTAATCAAACATTATTAAGTTTCCCTATGAATGTTATGAACCAAATTGCTCATGAAAGACACATTTGTACTATTCAATATGACAGATTTCACAGAAAATGTATACTTCACAAAGAATTGCTCAACTTTACTGAAGCTACTAGAATAAACCTTTAAATATGTTTAATGAACAGTTTTATAAACCAGAGATGAAGGAGATTTATACCTTAAATCTAAAACCTTGTACTTCTCATGGACTGTCAGCTGGTAAAACTAAGTACCATGCTAAATAAAAACATTTTAAGTGTATTCATGAAAGGATATGTAAATTCAGGTATTTCTTACCCATATGTATGTTATGAAAGTACCACCTTCTATACTTTCACAGTAATTAGATGAAAAGATTAATGAGAAAACAAAGTGAATGAATTTAGTATAGTTCCTCAATTATATACTACAACACAAAAGAGAAAATGGTTTATATATCACCTGCATTTAAATAAAAATCACTGCTTCCTCAGTTTCACTTTGGGCAAAAAAGTATTCAGTAACCTGATGTTTGCCTCTCAGGACAGGGGATCACTTACTCAAATGAGAGACCCCAGTATCCAACACAGTTTGCCCTCCAGGAGTTCCTCTATGTCTTATAGAAATCTCTATCTGGCCCGGGCAGGTGGACAGTGGAGAGAGCATCAACCCAGAGATATGAGGTTGCCAGCTCAATACTCAGGGCAGCACTCAAGCTGGGGATCACCAGCTTGACCCACAAGTTTGCCAGTTTGAGTCCTGGTCAGGACACATAGGAGAATTAGTCAATGGCACAACCAAAGTGGGACAAGTCAATGCTTCTCTCTCTCTCTCTCTCTCTGTCAAAAGAAAAAAGAAGTCTTCACCTGTAACTTAGGAAACACAATAATCCTTGTTACACTGATACATTAGGGATCTCAAAATACTTTGAAAAAATGCTCTAAAAATCCTATGGCGAAATCAACCAAAAATGGATTCTATTCCACTGATTTCTATGTTGCAGAGTAACAATTAGGCATACACCTACCTTGTCATAATAGTCTGCCTGTCTGGGCGCACATCTAATAAAATCTTCATTATCTGGGGTTCAAATCCCATATCCAGCATCTTGTCAGCTTCATCTAATACCTGCATTAAACATGTTTGTGGCTAGATTAAATATGAGAGGTAGCTAATACATATGGTCTCTCTTTATCAATAAAGTATTAAGGGTAATTTTTTTCTCATTTCTCTTATTAACCTAAACCACTGCAGTGGTCTCTCTTCTATAGTGGGAGTTAGGTTCCAGACCCCTGCGATAGCCAAAAATCCGTGAAGTAGCGACCTTATATTTTTTTATTATTTATATATATTTTAAGGCTTTATAAACCCTCCCCACACTCATATAAACTTTCTCACACTGCTCTTAACCTTCCCCATACTCTTATGAACATTACTTATGCTCTTAAACACTTTCTACACTCTTAAACCTATGTAATTTTAACAACATACAAAATTCTATATGGGCACGTACTAGTATTTTATTTTGATTTAATATTCTTTTAATATGTTTTTAAATATTTTATATTGCTTTCAATGTTTTAGGCTAGAAAATATTTTACCATAAAAATAATTAAAATAAATATATAAAAAGTACCTATACCGCAAAATCCTGCGATATAGCAAAAAATATGTGATACAATTTAAAATCTGCAATAAAGTGAAACCACGAAAAGTGAACCGCGTTATGGCGAGGGATGACTATATTCCAGTTTCTCCAGGAAAAATATGGGGTCTGTGGTTGCAATATAAATTGTTTTATTTTTAAGTTGGCTAACAGTGTGTAAATCTAAAAAAAATTATGTCTAAACATCCATGTGGATTTTGATTTTTTTTGGTACTTATCTACATTTTCCAACATTTATAAAAAAACATTAAAATAAAATCTAAAAATCCCTATTTTCACATTTGAGAGTCAATGGGAAATACTGCTATGATTTAAAACCATTATAAAATGGACAGTCATTCTAAAAGACTGGGTTTTTTTTTAATAAGAGTTTGGTTCTTCCAGTATCCCAGACCCACATTCCTTGATTACCAAATAGGTTATGCTCTTCAGATTCACAAAGTTATTCAACTGCAGATCATTCAATCTTCCAGGAGTTGCAATAATGATATCTGCACCTTTTCTCAAGTCTTGTATTTGTCCATTTCTATCTCCACCACCATATATACACACACTTAAGAAAAATACAGAGGTTCACGTTCAGGCAAAGAATATGTTATCACAACTCAAAATCCCAACTAACCTAAACATCTTGGTATAAAATAAAAGGTATATAAATCAAAAAAATTATCAGATGCCTTTGAGAGTATTTGCCCCTTTCTGAGAAGTTACCAATACCCATCAATCCACAGTGGTGTGTGCTGAAGAGCCATGTTTGCATCACTGTTACTGACCCCACTGCCTTGGCTACAGTTGATTTAGGTCAGGGATAATACCTGACTCCCGCTGAGCCAATCAGATTCTCGAAATGTGTTAAAAATGGCCCTGGCTGGTTGGCTAAGCAGTGGAGCATCAGCTCAGTGTGTGGAAGTCCTGGTTGTGGGAAGTCAGGGCACACAGGAGAAGGGACCACTGACTCTCCACCCCCACCTTCTCTCTCTCTCTTCCTCTCCCGTAGCCATGGTTTGAACAGTTAAAGCAAGTTGGCCCCAGGTGCTGAGGATGGCACTGTGGCTTTGCCTCCGGTGCTAAAATAGCTCGGTTGTCAAGCAACAAAGCAGCAGCCCCACATGGGCAGAGCACAGCCCAGTAGGGGTTTTCTGGGTGGATCCCAGTTGGGGCACATGAGGAAGTCTGTCTCTGCCTCCCCACCTCTCATAGAATAAAATAAAAAGAAATGTGTGAAAAATAATGGGGCCCTAGCTGGTTGGCTCAGTGGCAGAACATCAGCCTGGCATATGGATGTCCAGGGTTCAATTCCTGGTCAGGGCACACAGGAGAGCAACCATATGCTTCTCCATCCCTCCCCCTCACCTTCATTCTCTCTTCCCTTCCTGCAGCCATGGCTCAACTGGTTTGAGCAAGTAGGTCTCAGGCACTGAGGATGGCTCTATGGCCTCCATCTCAGGCACTTAAAAAAAAAAAAGGATCAGTTGCTGATAAAAGGAACAGTGGCCCCAGCTGGGCAGAAAGCATCGCCCCCTAGTGGGCTTTCTGAGTGGATCCCGGTTGGGGTGCATGCAGAAGTCTGTCTGCCTCCTCCCCTCCTCTCATTAAAAAGGAAAGAAAAAGAAAAAGAATGGGAAAATGAATGGATAAAGCTACTGATGATTAAAATGCTGATGCAAGAATAGCCAAAGAAATGACTTACTTTGTAAGACCTTTATATGGATACTTAGAACACTCAGCTTGTACTTGAAGAGCTAATTCTCGAGTGGGTGTAAGGACTAACATGCCAGGTCCATTCCTTTGCTCTTTAGCTCTTTGGAAAGAAAACAGATTATTAAAGTACCTGTCACAGATATGATGTATATTCATTCAGTGTTTTCAAAAGTTTGGCAGGGAGCGTCAGAGTCACATACATTCACCATAAAAGGTGGGAAACAGAAAGTCAGCCAAACAAAAAAATCATTTAACATGGCCAGTGCTTTCCTGTGTCAAACATTCCCTCACACAACTGTACTGGACACAATAACTTAAACTGTTTCCATTGTTTTACTATTAAGACTTTTGATAGAGTCTGACTAGTGGTGACGCAGTGGATAGACCGTCCACCTGGGATGCTGAGGTCCCAGGTTCGAAACCTCAAGTTTGCCGGTTTGAGCGCAGGTTCATCCAGCTGGAGCGCAATCTTGCCAGCCTGACTGTGGGATCATCATCATGATCCCAAGGCTGCTGGCTTGGCCCAGGGTCACTGGCTGAAGCAAGGGGTCACTGGCTAGAATGGAGCAACCGCCACCGTCAAGCCATGTATGAAAAGCAATCAGTGAACAACTAAAGTGCCACAACTATGAGTTGATGTTTCTCATCTCTGTCCTTTCCTGTCTTTCTGTCTGTCCCTATCTCTCTCAAAATAAATAAATAAATAAGTCTCAAGACTTTTAGTAGATAATACCTATTGCTTCCCCAAAATGATTGTCAACTTATACTTTCACCAGCACAGTACAAGTGGATTTTCCCCGAGACTAGGCATTACCTTTGACCTGTGCAATATATCCAAGAAACTTGAAGTACAGCTTTGGTATCCATACCTATTAAACCCCTACAGACAACCCAGCTCTACAATTCTTACACTGGTTGAGAGTCAAGGTGAATAAATCCAGGCATTAAGTAGGACAGTGTCTTCCCTGTTCCAGTCTGGGCTACTCCTATAAGATCTGTTCCTTGTAGAATTATTGGCCATGCCTGGGACTGAAACAGAATGATAAATAATAAAATAACAAGTGCATTTCTTTGTGTTCAGTGGAAACACTTCCTTCCTCTCCCAGCCCCAAACTTCTTTCAACAAATACTTTCTGAGTGCCAAGAACTGGGGGTGCAGGAGGTGCTGCTGAGGCTCAGAAGAGACAGTGGCTTCCTGGTGATCTACCTTCTAACAGATACTGTTTAGGGGGAAAACGGTCAGTGAAATATTAGATTAAAACAATTATTCAACGTACCTGAATGGGTGTTGGCTTTTGAAAGCCTGCCTTTTTAAGGTTTTCCATAACTTCGGGATAACATTTGAAGGCATCCTCAAATTGACAAGCAGGGTTGGGGATAGGCCGTTTCTCACCATCTCTCAAGTCATCGCACACGATATTATAATTTTCCTTCCTTTAAGGAAAAACGGAGCAAATACCTTGTACTCACTAGCAAGAAATTTACTGGCATTAGTTCAGTTCATATGTAGGAATTCAACTGCAACTGATTAAAACCAGACTGTTAGTAAAGTCACACTAAAATGTAATAACTAAAAAACAGAAGTGAGCATCTTTTTGTTATCAACCTAATCGCAGAAAGAAGAAAAAGATTTACACTGTGTGTGTGAATGGGCCAATACTATCTTAGTTTCATATCAGCCTGAATAGGAAAAAAAATGTTGCCTTCAGGATCTTTAATTCCTAGATGTTTGAAGAGTAAAAAATTATTCTAATATTCAGATACAGACAAACTGCTTATGTTTTCCAACAATTTCAGAAATAATTCTTTAAAACTGCTATTTCACACAGCAGGCATTAACCACATACCATTTTAAAATTTTAAATTAAATATCAGTTCATCAGTTATTCTAGCCATATTTAAGTGTTCAATAGCTATA
Source organism: Saccopteryx leptura (assembly GCF_036850995.1). Classification (NCBI taxonomy): domain Eukaryota; kingdom Metazoa; phylum Chordata; class Mammalia; order Chiroptera; family Emballonuridae; genus Saccopteryx; species Saccopteryx leptura. The sequence goes on from NC_089503.1 coordinate 351,487,934, forward strand.
TATGGATAATGACTATCCTATCACTATTTCCCTCTTTCCAGAACATTTCATTGCATAGCAATGCTCTAAAATATATCAACTAGAATGCAACCAAGTTTTTATTTGAATACAAAAGGTACTGACTTCAAATGCAATCATTTCAAATCTCTGCTTAATCATTTGATTTAATAGCATAACTATATAAATACTTACTTAAAGAAGCAATAAAACAACCCACCTCCAAATGTCTATTTGTGCTTGTGACATTGAACTTGTTGTTTCTGACTCAATGTAAAAGTTTTTCTTAATTGGAGGTAAATCTGTGACAAAGATATATATTCAAACTTTGATAAAGAACGAGATCTTGCATTTCATTGACACTTATTCAAAGTAACAGAAATCAACCAAAACACATGTTAAGTTCACCTTGCATCCATACAGTTTTAGGCCGTCACACTTTGTCAATCAGGCTTATGCCAGAATCTAGGACATCTCCCTTTTTGGTTTGTCTTTCAATTACATTTTAAGTATAAAAGAAAAAAAAACCATGCTTTACAAGACACACTGATAACAATTGATGAATCTTCTCTCAAACATAGTAAACTAATTTTATCTTCTCTTTGAAGGTCTACCCCCTTACTGTTTAGGAATAAAATATTTTTCCTTATTCTACCCGCAGAAGGTACCTTGTCTTCTTTTATAAGTGCCTATCATACTTCCTCAACCTTAAGTCCTCTCTCTGCAAACCCATCGCAAGTCTCCACAACATGTATATTGTTAAAGTGGCACTGGAAACTGAATGTGAAAGCAGGCTGACTGCCATTGTGGAATTATTGTTAATATCTGTCACACATTAATGCATTAGCTTTTAATTTTAAATAAATGACATACTACAGCCTCATTCTTATAGCCAAATTTAGTGCTCAAATATACTCTAAAATTCGGTGACTATAATATGGAACATTTGATTCCACATATAATTCCAAATAAGAATTTCATTTAATATTAAATGAATTTTTAAAACCCATCTCTTCTCGGCCCTGGCCGGTTGGCTCAGTGGTAGAGCGTTGGCCTGGCGTGCAGAGGTCCCGGGTTCGATTCCCAGCCAGGGCACACAGGAGAAGCGCCCATTTGCTTCTCCACCCCTCCGCGGCGCTTTCCTCTCTGTCTCTCTCTTCCCCTCCCGCAGCGGAGGCTCCATTGGGGCAAAGATGGCCCGGGCGCTGGGGATGGCTCCTTGGCCTCTGCCCCAAGCGCTAGAGTGGCTCTGGTCGCAACAGAGCGATGCCCCGGAGGGGCAGAGCATTGCCCCTTGGTGGGCAGAGCGTCGCCCCTGGTGGGCGTGCTGGGTGGATCCCGGTGGGGCGCATGCGGGAGTCTGTCTGTCTCTCCCTGTTTCTAGCTTCAGAAAAATACAAAAAAAAAAACAACAAAAAACAAACAAACATCTCTTCTCAAGATCTGTATGCTTATGAACTATTTCTCTCTTTTTATTTTGCCCATGTAAGACAGGATATTCCAAGATCAACTTTTACTCAATCACAATAACAATGTTAACAACCCATGGTCAGCATGTTTATTCTCTTCCTTTTCCCCTTGGGAGTTGTACTGCTCACAAAATCTAGGCGATATTTAAAGTGAATATGAAGCAATAAAAAAAGCACTTGATTTTTTTTTCTTAAACTAGAACATCTGAAAGCAAAAGACAAGTCAAAGAAAGTTGTTCAATTATGCAAATAAATACAAAATCAAGTTTTATTTCATTGGTGAAAATGCACAGTGGTCAGCAAACTCATTAGTCGACAGAGCCAAATATCAACAGGAGAAACCGTACAATAGAAATTTCTTTTGAGAGCCAGTTTTTTAAAACTTAAACTATATAGGTAGGTACATTCCTTATCGAGGTAGCGCCAGCACGTGGTATTTTGTGGTAGAGCCACACTCAAGGGGCCAAAGAGCCACATGTGGCTTGCGAGCTGCAGTTTGCCAGGGCACCACACAAAATACAGTACTGGAGTATTTGCATGTTCCCTAATCCCCTAATCATTGTGAGCAGTGTATTTTCTATCTCATTAAACGTTTGCAGTAAGTTACCTCAAATAAAACAAGGTGTAGGTAATTTAAGTTTTCCATTTATAGCATAAATCACAACACAGGCAATATAGAAAATATCCTGCCCTAGGAACTAACTGCAGCATTGAAAATTTTACTGTCATTTTTCCTGTAGATTTCATTACTAAAAGTAGCACATTTTATACAGAATAAAAACCTCAGTTAAAAGAACCACCAACAACCACATGTAAATGTTAGAATACAGCACTAACCTGCCCACTTTTTTTCCTCCCATTTCAAAGCATCTTCTCGAATTTGATCCCAATCAATCAGTGGCTGATCTTCTGTAACAACACTGTCATCTGTCCTTACAGATCTTCTAACAGAAGGTTGAAATGCAACAGTAGCTGTTAAAATAGTTTTACCTAATTAGTTTCAAAACAAATCTTACCAGTACAAAATCGTCAAAAATCATTTTACTATTTTGTTTTTAATACCAGAGAATAATATTTGCAATATAAAATTAAGAGTTTTAGTGCTCTAGTTCCATGACTATTCTGTTCATGTTTTTTTGGTCATTTGTTTTAAATTCTTATTTATTCATTTCAGTGAGAGGAAGAGAGAGAGAGACAGGAACATTGAACTGTTCCTTTATGTGCCCTGAATAAGGATCGAAATGGCAACCTCTGCACTTCGGGATGATGCTCTAACCAACCAAGCCATCCACCCTGGTCTGGTGATTTTGTCATCAGTTATCTACTTGAGATTTATGAAATGAAATTAAAAAACTTATTGAAAAAGAGAAGGTAAAGAGCATGAGAGCCTAGTTTCTACTAATAAATCACACATATCACCTAATCCAGGGGTAGTCTACCTTTTTATACCTACCGCCCATCAGATCCACAGTAATGGTGATTTATAAAGTAGGGAAGTAACTTTATTTTATAAAATTTATAAAGCAGACTTACAGCAAATTAAAGCATATAATAATAATTACTTACCAAGTACTTTATGTTGGGTTTTCGCTAAGTTTGGCAGAATAAATCTTTATAAAACAACTTACTATAATTAAATTTATCTTTTTATTTATACTTTGGTTGCTCCGCTACCAGCCACCATGAAAGCTGAAATGCCCACTAGTGGGCGGTAGGGACCAGGATGACTACCACTGACCTAATCTTTATAATAATCCTGTGAGGCAGGTGTAACTCTAAGTCAGGGGTTCCCAAACTACAGCCCCACAGGCCGCATGTGGCCCCCTGAGGCCATTTATCCGGCCCCCGCCACACTTCTGGAAGGGGCACCTCTTTAATTGGTGGTCAGTGAGAGGAGCACTGGAGTACTGTATGTGGCGGCGTCGCTCATGTACAATAGTACTTCCGGTGACGCAGGACTCATGCGTCACAGCTCCGGAAGCGCGTCATATCACTTGTTATGGCTAGTAGTGATAAATATGGAACCGGACATTGACCATCTCATTAGCCAAAAGCAGGTCCATAGTTCCCATTGAAATACCAGTCAGTTTGTTTATTTAAACTTACTTGTTCTTTATTTTAAATATTGTATTTGTTCCCGTTTTGTTTTTTTACTTTAAAATAAGATATGTGCAGTGTGCATAGGGATTTGTTCATAGTTTTTTTTATAGTCCGGCTCTCCAACAGTCTGAGGGACAGTGAACTGGCCCCCTGTGTAAAAAGTTTGGGGACCCCTGCTCTACGTTAACAGATGAAGAAATTGAGTCTTAAAGACTGATGACAGGTTCCCTCCCAAGAAACAGTAAGAGGCAATGCTGCCATTTGAAGCCAAGGCTCTGTACTTTTTACTTTTTTGTTGCTTCTGGAAATAATTCAATAATGGCATTTTCTCTCATCCAAGCAGATCTGAGATTTTTAAAATATCAAACAATCAGGCAGTTTTCAAAGCCAGTCATGTTCCAGGAAAGAGACCATAGAGACAGGAGACCAAGACTAATTCTTGCTCTATCATTAATAAAAAGTATGTTGAAAAGATCAGTTTAGTTTTTGGGTTTTCACTCAGCTGTAGCTAAAAGTAAAACTGCTATGCTTAAACCAGGAAATTTAAGCATTTTCATTTGGGATAAGGTATCCTGGAATTACATAGAAAAAAAGTTGGCTCAATGGTAGAGCAGTGGCCCAGTATGTGGATGTCCTGGGTTTGATTCCCAGTCAGGGCACATAGGAGAAGCAACCACCTGCTTCTACACCATTCTTCCTCCCCTTTCTCTTTTTCTCTCTCTTTCTCCTACAACCATGGCTTAATTGATTTGAGTGAGTTGGCCCTGGGTGCTGAGGATAACTCCATGGAGCCTCTACCTCAGGCCCTGAAAATAGCTCGGTAACAAGAATCAGACCCAAATGGAGGTTGCGGGGTAGATCTTGGTCAAGGGCATATGAGGAAATCTGTCTCATTATCTCCCCCTTCTTTCACTTGGGAAAGAAGAAAAAAGAAAAGAAATACAATTCTATAAGAAACAGATGTTATGATGGCAACTTCAAGCTTTGTTATCAGGAAAAGCATGTTATAACACAGCCTATAAATTTAAAAAATTTCACTGAATAAAATTTTAATAAAATTTACAGTGCTTTACAAAAATTTACAGTGGGAAAAAATAACTTACCAACTCTGGGTCGTGAACTATAATTTTGTTGTTTTGTAACAAGATTATCTATCACTGCTTTAGCTTTTGTCTGCATTGCCTTGCTACCAAAAATTTTGATTTCTGCTTCAGGACACCCTTTTATTACCTAGATACAAGGAAAAAAAATTGGGATGATTGAAATCCCCTTGCCACTCACTCCTCCAACCATCATTCAACCTCAAGTGATATGAAACTATAAAGTAAATATAATATTGCTATTGACCAGGGAGATACAAATGGTTATATACACAAAAAGGTCATGAAAACACGTAATTTATGTTCTATATTTCTTTTCATTATTTTCTTTTATTTTTGTGACAGAGAGAGAGAGAGACAGAGAGAGGGCAGATAGGGATAGACAGACAAGAAGGGAAAGAAAAGCATCAATTCTTCCTTGTGGCACCTTACTTGTTCATTGATTGCTTTCTCATATGTACCTTGACAAGAGGTGTGTGGGGGGGTACAGCACAGCAAGTGACTCCTGTTTAAGCCACTGACCTTGGGCTCAAGCCAGTGACCTTGGGCTTCAAGCCAGTGAGCTTTGGGCTCAAGCCAGCGACCATGGGGTAATATCTATAATCCCACGCTCAAGCCAGTGACCCCGCTCTCAAGCTGGTGAGCCCACGCACAGGCCTGATGAGCCTGCATTCAAGCCAGTGACCTTGGGCTTTCGATCCTGGGTCCTTTGCATCCCAGTCTGACACTCTATCCACTGCACCACTGCCTGATCAGGCTGTGTTCTATTTTTTAAACTGAATTTATTGGGATGACATTAGTCAAATTATGTAGATTTCATGTGTGCAATTCTATAATATATCATCAGTACATTGCACTGTGTGTTCACCACCCCAAATCAAATCATAACTTGTGTTTTAGAAAGACTGCTCTGGCCACAGTGGAGACTGGTTAGAGGATCATCACTGGAAGTAGGATGCTTCAGTTAGGGGAGAATGCTCCAAATGATGTGATCTCCCTTGAGAAATACAGGAATGGAAAGGACTCAACAATGATGGACAGGCAGTAGAATAATAAAAATTAGTATTCTAAATTTCTGGCTTGTGAACTAGGTAAATAATGTGGCTGCTTACTAGGATTGGAAACAGAAACAGCCCATGGTCTGAAGAATGGAAGCCAGGAAGGACATGACAGTCCCCAAAGATTTCTTTCACTTTTTTTTTCTGTATTTTTTTTTAATTGAGAAGTGAGGAGGTAGAAAGACAGACTCAGCAAGCCCATTAGGGGGCAATGCTTTGCCCATATATTGGGCTGTTGCTCCATTGCACCCAGAGCCATTTTAGAGCCTGAGGCAAGGCCATGGTGCCATCCTCAGCACCTTGTCCACCTTGCTCCAGTGGAGCCTTGGCTGCAGGAGGTGAAGTGAGAGACAGAGAGGAGAGGGGGAAGGGTGGAGAAGCAGATGGGCACTTCCCCTGTGTGCCCTGGCTGGGAATCAAACCTGGGACATTCACATGATGGGCCAATGATCTACCAACTGACCCAACTGCCCAGGGCCTGAGATTTTATCCTTCATTGAACATTATCTCTAAAGATTTTATCTCCATAAGACAAAAACCAAGACCTGAAATGGGCCATAGATTAGGTGAGTTCTTGAAAAGAATGGCAGTATGAAAAGCTTTGACAACTTATCTAAGTTACCACAGTTGGTTAATAACTGAGTAGAAATTTCAGTCAGGAATGAACTATGTGCTCTTTCAGGATTTATAAACACAGAACAATTACCTGTATTTTGGTGTTTGTTGTATTTTGGATGTCCTTTATTTTTGACCCACCACGACCTGTTTTTAAAAAGAAAGGATTTTCTTTTTTGTTAAAGCAAGTTGGAATCAGTGAGGGGGGGAGTTACATACTTTCCTCAGAGGAAAGAACCTTTTCTAGTTCTTTCTCAGCTCATCCAAACAAAGGCTCCTATGGTCCAATAATAACTTTCAGTTTGGAAAAAGCAAAGCAAGCGTTTTCTATTCCTTGTAGAAAGAGGCTCCTTTTCTGGCGATAGATACTAAAGATTCATTAGCAGCCCAAGCAAACTAATCAGATCCAAAGGGTTGGCAAGGATGTAGTGACACTGGAACGGTGGCACACAACTCAACCAAACAATCCAATTAGAAATAGTCAAAGGTCTTGAGTAGACATTTCCCTAAAGAAGACGTCTGTCCAACAGGCATATCTGATAAGATGCTGAAATCATTAAGGAAATACAAATCAAAACCACAATGAGAAATCACCTTGTAACTGTTATGATGGACATTATTAGAAAGACAAGAGATAAACATTTGGGAGGATGTAGAGAAAATGGAACCCTTGTGCACTGTCACTGGGAATGTAAGTTGGTGTGGCCACAGTGGAAAACAGTACAAAGATTCCTCAAAAAATTAAAACCGGAATTATAGCATGATCCAGCAAACCCACAATGAGAAATCACCTTGTAATTGTTATGATGGACATTATTAGAAAGACAAGAGATAAACATTTGGGAGGATGTAGAGAAAATGGAACCCTTGTGCACTGTCACTGGGAATGTAAGTTGGTGTGGCCACAATGGAAAACAGTACAAAGATTCCTCAAAAAATTAAAACCGGAATTATAGTATGATTCAGCAATCCCACTTTTGGGTATTTATGCTAAAGAATTGAGTCAAGATCTCAAAATGCTATCTGCATTCCCATGGTCATTTCAGCATTATTCACAATAGCTAAGAGGTGAAAATAACCTAAATGTCCACAGATGACTGGATGAAGAAAATGTGGTATGTACATACAAAAGTTTCCAGCATAAAAAAAAAGAAAAAAGAAAAAGAAATCCTCCCATATATGACAACAGGAATTAACCTTGAGGATATAATGGATAGGTTCAGACATGCAAGATGAAAACATTCTAGAAATCTATTATACAATATCATCTTCATAATACTGTACCATACACTGTACACTTAAAATTGTTATGTGTAAATTAAAGTTGTATTTATTTAAAATATTGGATCCAGAACCGCCACAGAGTGCGTGCTCTCTAGGATACTGCTCTGTTTCACAGGTGCTCAACAAGTGTTGAGAGCTGAAGTGATTTTTACTGCAAATCTAGTGGCTTTCGCTTATGGAGCATCTGTCTTCAGATCATTGAGCCTGAGCCATCTGAAGGATTTAAGGAGTCAATTAATCCTATTTGGTCACACATTCACCCTCATGTTGCTGTATTTAACAGCAGCCTACAGAAACTGTTCATTTTTCTAAATACAGGTTTAAAAAAAGCATAAAACACAATATTAGCTCTCATAACTCATGGTCAAGTTTTAGAAGTCATCCTCATACTTAGGGCAACAGATGGGGCAAATCAAAATTCTAATCCTTTCTAAATGTTTTTCAAAAATGAATTTGGAACACTTAAGATGTACTAAGAAAAAAAGATCCTGGTTTTCAGCAGATAAGTCACAATTAAGTTAAACTACGTTCAAGATATGGCTAATGTTTTTGGCAGCCTATAGTAATATCCTCCATCTTCTAACCTTTGACTAAATAGCTCTATGCGGTGCTGAGTGATTTCAGCACTGCTTTGTTGTTTATTTTGGGGCAAGCTGTCAAAGACCTTTCTGCCCAAAGATTTCCTAAGTCTTCTAATAGCAGTTTGCTCTTCCAAACACAGTCTAAATAAATAGCAAAGGGCTAGTTAAATGACATCATTCTAGTAGATACTAAAGATCCTAGTTGTATCACCGGCAGAGACCTGACTCTCATTAAGAGGCAGCCGAAGGGGGGCGTGGGAAGCGTGGCGACCGTGGCTGGGACGCCCCTGCCCAGGCTCAGCCCCCCCGTCCACTCCGTCTCCTCTCTCGGTCCGGCACCTGCGCACACCCGTCCTCTCGCGCTCACCGATCACCATGCCGACCCAATCATTCTTCAATCCAAAGCAGAGCGGCGGTTCCCGAGGACCATCGTCCACAGGCTGCTGGACGCCGGAAGGGTCCCTCCAGTGGCCGCCACTGCCGCCCCTACGGCCGCCCGGACCTCCACGATTCGTCTCCTCCTTCGGCCTCCGTTCTGGAGCCTGGGCCATTCCGAGTTTCGCGGAGAAGCAAAGACACAGGAGAAGGCGTTGCCGCCTGCCTCCTACCCAGACATAGTCCCGTGAAGAAGATCCGGCGCGGCCGACGTCGTTCCCGTCCGGCTCTGCACCACCCGACCGCGCCGTCGTGCGATTAAGTTTCAAGAGACTCCACACAGCCGCTACTTCCCGCGCGAGGCTTGCCCCGCCCTTGCCCCAGCCTCGTGACCTCACATCCATTGGTGGAGGAGAAGTTGTGGGCGGGACCTTTACGGTTTGACCAATTGGCTCTCTTAACCCTGTGACCTCGAAGCCTATGTGAATCACTGCGCCCGTGTCTTTTCCTTCATGTGCCTGGACTGCGCCCAAGATCCCTGCCTGCTTTCACTACTGAGTTCCATCGACATTTCTAACCAGGACTCAAAGAGCCCTCACATTTACAAAGGAACCCAGGGTATAGATAAAACATTTGAAACGAAAGGTTGACAAAACAGCTTTTACCATTGCTATGTGGACAGCATTTTGTTATATTTAAGTCTGTATTGATTTTAAAAATATCCGTGGTAATCCACAAATTTAATGACCCACAGTTTAAAAATCCGGAGCTGGAGCGATATGGTTTCAACACTTGTCCTGAATATATGGTATAGTTTTAGTGCTAATAAAATAAACTGAATAAATGCCTGAGGCACTCCGATCATTGCAGCCTGGCTCTGCAGCTGGACATACTGTTCCAAGCAAGCAGGCCAGCTGGGAAGTGCCCCTGCTTTAAATTAGGATCTCCAAATTATCTGAACAAATCTCATGTCAATCATCCATCAAACATGTTAGACATCCATGGTGATTGATACTAGGAATCGTGGTCTGTGCCTAGAATTGAAGGGGAGTGGGGAAAGCACTACCCTGGTCCATCCCAGGTTGAATGGATTAACTGACGCGGAATTAGTGATAGCTCTTCATGTGATCGTATCTGGACAAATAGGGTTACAAATAGGGCTATTGGAGCACCCAGAAAATATATAAAAAGATATGTGTGTTATGCATTGAATCTCTTATTCTCTAGTCTTTAATCTGAAATGGATATTATTCATGATATTTAGAAAGGAATGTTGTTAGATTAAATTTGCAAATATTTTATTGAGGAATTTTGCATCTGTGTTCATGAGACATAGTTTGAGTTATTTTTGCAATGACTTCATCTGGTTTGGTATTAGGGCAACACTGGAATGTTAGAATGAATTAGAAAGTTTTCCCTCTGTTTCTACTGCCTAGAAGATATTGTAGAAAATTGGTATAATTTTTTTCAGTGTTCAGATTTCCATTCCTGAGGCCTATGATAAATGCTTTCAGTCTTTAAAAATGGGAGGAAATGAACACAAGCCCTTAGGAAAAGAATAACCCTCACCTCCAGGACAAGAGAAATAGGATATAAATAAATGTTAGTATTCAGCAGGGAACACATCTGGGCCTGGTTCTTTTTGAAATGCTGTTATTAGCTTAACTTCTTTAATAGATCTAGGCATATTCAGTTTGTCTATTTGTTTTGGTGTTTGTTTTGGCAGATTATCTCTTTCAAGTAATTGATCCATTTCACTGAAATTATCAAACTTACAGGCATAGACTTGTGGGCATAGTAGTCCTTTCTTATAATTTTTTTCTCTTTCTGTTGAATTTACTGGAGTGACACTGCTTAACAAAATGATGCAAGTTGCAAGTGCACAGTTCCACAACACATCATCTGTTTTCTTTTTCTTGTTCCCATTTTGCTCAATCTCCCAACCCCAACCCAGCCCCCTAATCCCCTCCCGAACACGAACATTTTTCTCATGTTTGCTTCAGGCCCAGGAAGGGTCAGCAGTTGCCTGACATCACTCAGCCTACTCTCTGAGTTTGTTTCTATTTTGCTTGTTAATTCATTCTGTTCATTAGTTCCACATATGAGTGAAATCATATGGTACTTGTTTTTCTCTGACTGGCTTATTACACTTAGCCTAATATTCTCCAAGACCAGCCATGCTGCTACAAAGAGTGAGATTTTCTTCTTTTTTACGGCTGAGTAGTATTCAAATATGTAAATGTACCACAGCTTTATTATCCACTCATCTACTAATAGACACCTGGGCTGCTTCCTAATCTTGGCTATTGTAAATAGTGCGGCCATGAACACAGGGTGCATATATTCTTTCGAATTAGTGTTTCAGGTTTCTTTGAATAAATTCTCAGAAGTGAAGTCTCTGGCTCATAAGCAGTTCCATGTTTAAGTTTTAGGACTAACTCCATACTTCTTTCCACAGTAGCTGCTACAATCCGCATTCCCACCAACAGTGCACGAGGGTTCCCTTTTCTCCACACCCTCATCAACAGCTGATTTATTGATGATAGCCGTTCTGACAGGTGTAAAGTAACTTTGTTATGATTTTTACTAATATTTTGTTTATTTTACTGAAGCTGATACAATGTCCATTTCAAACCCATATCCCAGGCCAAAATGTACAAAGAAAATTAAAAAGTAACAGTGTAGCCTGACCAGGTGGCAGCGCAGTGGATAGAGCGTGGGACTGGGATGCGGAAGACCCAGGTTCGAAACCCCAAGTCGCCAGCTTGAGCACGGGCTCATCTGGTTTGAGCAAAAGCTCACCAGCTTGAGCCCAAAGTCCCTGGCTTGAGCAAGGGGTCACTCGGTCTGCTGAAGGCCCGCAGTCAAGACACATATGAGAAAGCAATCAATGAACAAGTAAAGTGTTGCAACGCGCAACAAAAAACTAATGATTGATGCTTCTCATCTCTCCGTTCCTGTCTGTCTGTCCCTGTCTGTCCTCTCTAACTGTCTCTGTAAAAGAAAAAAAAAAAAAAAGGAAAAGAAAAAAAAAAGTAACAGTGTATTCGTGTATTCCATTCTGCACAAAGGAGTTTATTAATCCTAATGAAAATTAGAAACTTTCTATAATCTTGCCCTGGTGGTTGATAAGTGGTCTCGAAAACGCATCTTTGAAAAACTGTACAAGAACTTCTTTGGGTCCCCTCCTGGCATGAGCACTGCCAGGTGAAGGTGTGCACCTGTGGGACTTTGACAGGGCCTGCACACTGTCCCAGAGAAGGGGACTTTCACCATCCTCTCCGGGGATCTGCTGGGACCTCTGTGTTCCCCTGTTGTCCGCAGGGCTGTTTGCCACCAAACCAGAAGCCTGCCAGTCTGATGGCGACAGGGCACTCTCGCCAGTGTCCACAGAGCGTGTTTCCCCACTGGGAGGTTGGCCATCACCTGAAACACACTGGCTGTGCAGCGTCTCTTATTGGAAGCACGTGTGCTTGCTCTCTGTCCCTTTAGAAAACACTGACTTCCAGGTTTCTGCACCGCAGGGATGTTAACCCTCTCTCTGGCCTTGGGTTGTGGCCTGAGGAATGCTTTCTAACTTGGGGTGTGTCTTTCCAGATTTTCGCATTTTTCTCTTATTTGTTTTAGGCCAAGGAAGGGCCAGCAGTTGCCTAACTGACATTGGGCCCTGCAGTCACACTTAGCACAGTGGTCTCTAGCCCTAGATGATGCTCACACTTACTAAAAGAGCCCCCGCCCCCCAGCTGGCCTGTATTTCACCTGCTATTTCCCTTTCAAATGACAAAAATGGATTTTCAGTTAAAAAAAAAGTATGGGAGCACAATCAAAAAGACACTTATTGTAATATTTCAGTGATAGGGAAAGTCCAGAATAGGTAAAGGAGCAGAGACACAGAGCAGGTGACGGCTTGCTAGGGGCAGGAGGAGTGGGGAGTGACTCCTTTTAGTGCAGGGTTTCCATTCGAAGTGATGGAATATTCTTCTAGGGATAGTGCTGGTGCTTGCACAGCACCCTGAAGGAACTTCATATTCAGGAATGGCACAACTTAAAAAATAAAGTCAGTTTTATTTGTTATTTATAATGAATCACACTATGGAAAAACAGAGAACAAGAACAAAATAAAATATACAGAACTACTCCAAATAAAATTAAATTAATACTATGGAGGAAAACAACATAACATTAAAAGAAAATAAAAGGAAACTGTCAAAGAGAGGTGGTAAAACAAAGTCTTCTGGTTGAAGGACAAGCAGCTCTCGAGCTGGCCCTGAAGCACTGTCCACAGGCAGCTCCCCTTGTCTGGCCACAACCAGGGCAGTCTGGGCAGAGGGTTCTTGAGGCAGCGCTGGTGGGGCCTCAGTGTGGTCAGGGGACGCTGCTCAGGCCGGGATCAGCTCCAGAGCTGCAGCTGCAGTGGCTGCTGGAGGAGGCAGGGCACATCACCTCAGACAAGAGCAGTGACATCACCACGTGGCAGCAGCAATGACCTCACCACACAGTGACCTCACTGCCTGCTGAGAGAGCCCACCAGAACTCTGAACCCTGGTTGCAAGGCAACCACATTCTAAAACAGCCACTTCCAACTCACTTGGTCAGAGGCTTCGGCAGAGTGGACATGTTCTCGTGTCGCCTGCCCTTGTCCTGAGACATGACACCCATGATGTGGCTTGAGCTCTGCAATGATTGGCAGTCAGTCTGGAGACGTCAAGCCCTGCCCTGTTCTAGTCACTGCTGCGTCTGCCCACTGGACCTTCGGCTCCTGGATCAGGCCCAGGCCTGTGTCAGCACAGACCTCCCCCCAGGGGAAATGAGATCCCCCTCCAGGACTCAGGATGAACTTCAGGCAGAGGGTGTCACCCCAGCCATCCTGAACCTGGGTGTAAACTTGAGAGACCAGCTCCAGCTGGTGAGCCTGTGCTCAAGCCAGAAGAGCCCATGATGAGGCCAGCAACCTCGGGGTTTCAAACCTGGGACCCCAGCATCCCAGGTCAATGCTCTATCCACTGTGCCACCACCAGTCAGGCAAAAACTTTTTTATAGATTGATTGATTTTAGAGGGAGAGAAAGAGAAGGAGGATCGAAGGAAGGGAGAGGGAGGGAGATAGATGGATAACAGATGTAAAACACATCAATTCGTTGTTTCAACTATTTATACAATCATTGGTTCATTTTTGTATGTGCCTTGACCGGGGATGAACGAACTTGTCATTTTAATTAGAACTAAAGAACTGGAGTCTGAGTTTCTTCCTACAGAAAGTAAGGAACCATGAGACGTATCGGGGAGGTTGGGAGAGGGGTGACGGAGCGGTCCCCGCGCCTCCACACAGAAGGGCGGGCAATCGGCTGCTCACCTTCACCTGCTCCGAGTAGCTCCCCGTGCGAAGCAGCCCGACACCGCTGAACTCGGACTGGCAGCTCTGCATTCTCCGTAGCAGGTGTTCCACGACCTTGTTCACAGTGTCCGACGCCTCGGAGATTTCCTGGCGCTTTAGCCTCAACTTCTCCAGCACCGCCCTGGGCTTCCAGTAGCCGGGCGCCCCTTCGCTCCGGCCAAGACCAGGGGCCGGGACCGGCGGGTCGTGGCCGGGGACCTCCCGGGCGGAGCGCGCGCCCCCCTCGCGGAGAGATGCAGCCCTAGGAAGGGCCAGCTCCGGGGATACGGAGATCTCCAGCTCCAGGACGGTGCAGCCCCGGCGTACAGAAAGCTCCAGCCCCTCGACTAGACCTGCTTGCCCGTCCGCCTCGTCCTCGCCGCTCGGAGGCGCCTTCTGGGTGCGCGCACCCCGCGCGCGGCCCGGCGGCCTCTCCTGGGGGCCCGGGGCGCTCTTCTTCCGCTGGGGTCCCGCCGCCCTGGTGGAGCCGCACTTCTGCTCAGTGGTCCGAGCAGCTTCGGGGACGACCGGACAGTCGGTGGGCTCGGTCGGGGCGGCTTGGTCCGGGTGGGCTCGGTCGGGGCGGGCTCGGTCCGGGTGGGCTCGGTCCGGGTGGGCTCGGTCCGGGTGGGCTCGGTCGGGGCCGGCTCGGTCCGGGCGGGCTCGGTCCGGGTGGGCTCAGTCGGGGCCGGCTCGGTCCGGGCGGGCTCGGTCCGGGTGGGCTCAGTCGGGGCCGGCTCGGTCCGGGCGGGCTCGGTCCGGGTGGGCTCAGTCGGGGCCGGCTCGGTCCGGGCGGGCTCGGTCGGGGTCGGCTTGGTCCGGGCGGGCTCGGTCTGGGTGGGCTCGGTCGGGGCCGGCTCGGTCCGGGCGGGCTCGGTCCAGGTGGGCTCGGTCAGGGCCGGTTCGGTCCGGTCGGGCTCGGTCCAGGTGGGCTCGGTCCGGGTGGGTTCGGTCCGGTCGGGCTCGGTCGGGGCCGGCTCGGTCCAGGTGGACTTGGTCCGGGTGGGCTCGGTCCGGGTGGGCTCGGTCCGAATGGGCTCGGTCCGGTCGGGCTCGGTCGGCGCGGGCTTCGTCCCGGCTTTCTGCGCAGAAACCTTGGGGGTGGCGGCTCCGGCCTTGGGCGCTGTCCGCCTTGCCGCCTCGCTCGGAGGATCCACGGCGGTGGCTCCGCTATCCGACCGCTGACTCGGCTTCGGGAAAGGCCGCGGGAAGAGGAATCGGCAGTGGCGGCTGGAAATGAAACTTAAAAGTGGAACGTGAGGCGGACGCAGCTGCACCGGGGAGAGCAGGCTCCTCGACCCCACGCTGGGAGGTCCTGGGGAGCCACGCCCCCGCCGCGACAGGGCGGGGCCCACGGCCTCGAGCGAGGCTGACACCCCTCCCCCCCGCAGTGCCAAGGAGTCCCCTGGGCTGGAGGACCCCTCACAACCTGACCCCAGAGAGACAGGCAACGCTCTCGGGAGTCCTGACGGGGAGACGCATTTGCCCGCATACTGCCTAGAAGGATTTTGGAAAACTACAACTTTTCCCGCCCATTGAAGTTGACAAAATTTTTCAATGTAAGTTTAAGTAAGGGCATTTTTTTAAATTAATGGCAAATAGAAAGTGTTCAGTTCTTACAAAATTGAAAGTTATTAAGATTGTAAGTGGAATGTTTACTTTTATTTGACTTTGGAGAAACATACAATCTTAACGAAATTACATTAAGTTCTTATTTGTGCGTTTTATCCATTGGTTCTCAACCCAATCAAAAATTATACATTTTAAATAATCCATGCTGCTTCCGCTGTCCACATTCCAGAGTACTCAATATAGGCTTTCAAAAATCTATTTCTAAAGCCAAGCCCTATATAGAAATACATATGAGACAGGAACTTCAAAGATTTAGAATGCCTCAATGCCTTTCTTTAAACCATATAAACCATTTTTAAGTGTACAGTTCAGTGACATTAAATACATTACACTGTTGTGCAACCATCACCACCATCCATCTCCAGAATTCTGCATCTTGGAAAACTGAAACTCTGTACCAACTGAACAGTAACACCCCATCCCACCCTCTCTCTAGTCCCTGGCAACCACCTCTCTATTTTCTGTCTCCATGAATTTGACTACTCTACTACCTCAGGGAAGTGCACGCACAGTCTGTAATTTTATGACTGGCTTATTTCACCTGAGACAATGGCTTCAAGCTTTATCTATGGTGTAGCATGTGTCAGTCTTCCTTTTTAAGGCTGAATAATTTTATTCTATGGATATCACATTTAATCCATTTATCTGACAGTGAATTAAATTTTTAAGTTTTCCCTGAAGTCAGTACTTTGATATATCCTCCGCTTTAGTCCAAAAAAGGTTTTCTTACACACCAGGGGAGGGAATACTAGTTTGAATCGTGGTGCGAGAGATGTATGACTTATTTCTTTATAAAATGAAATGACTGTTGTGTAGTTAGGCTTGTTCGCGAGCTGACCCATTTCAGGGAAGAGTAAAATGGAAGTTGAAATTTGGAAATCCATTTCCTTAAAGCTGCAAGTGTACTCGGGCAGTCTTCCAGGATGCCCACGGGTGGTTGCCTACTCCAATCTGAAGACATTCTATGGTTCTACCCCCCACCCCCACCCCAAGGCTTCCAGTTCCTTGTCATGTAATCTAGTAAGTGACTCTACAGATAACTTAATACTGTCTCCAATTAATTCCAAAGTCTTCAAAAGTCCACTGTTATTTGCTTAACCTTAAACATGCAAGCAACAATCCACTGGACCAGAATTAAACGCCTCTGCTGCTGACCTGTCAAAGGAGGGAAACTCGTTTCTTGCTCAGTCTTGCTGCAGCAACCAGTGTCCAGATCACAGAGGGAATGATTTTTTAGTTAAGTCTTTAACAAAATTTTTTTAATTTACTGATTTGAGAGAGAGGGAGGGAGTGAGAGAGAAACATCTATTTGCTGTTTCACATATTTCTGCATCCACTGTTTGCTCCTTCTATGTGCCCTGACTGGGGATCGAACCCACAAGCTTGGCACTTCAACCAACTGAGCTACTCGGCCAAGGATAGTTAAGTCTTAATACGAATCTTGGCCTTTATCTAGAAGATAAAAAACAAGAGATTCATTTGTGGGTATATATTTCCCTATTTGATTTTACACCTTATCCTTTTTTTGGGGGGTTTTTTTTTTGTATTTTTCTGAAGCTGGAAACGGAGAGAGACAGTCAGACAGACTCCCGCATGCGCCCGACCGGGATCCACCCGGCACCCCCACCAGGGGCGACGCTCTGCCCACCAGGGGGCGATGCTCTGCCCCTCCAGGGCGTCGCTCTGCTGCGACCAGAGCCACTTTAGCGCCTGGGGCAGAGGCCAAGGAGCCATCCCCAGCGCCCGGGCCATCTTTGCTCCAATGGAGCCTTGGCTGCGGGAGGGGAAGAGAGAGACAGAGAGGAAGGAGGGGGGGTGGAGAAGCAAATGGGCGCTTCTCCTATGTGCCCTGGCTGGGAATCGAACCTGGGTCCCCCGCACGCCAGGCCAACGCTCTACCGCTGAGCCAACCGGCCAGGGCTACACCTTATCCTTTTTTAAAAATTAATTTTTAGAGAAAGAGAGGAAGGAAGGATGAGAGAAACAGAAACATCAATTTGTTGTTCCATTTATTTATGCATTCACTGGCTGATTCCTGTATGTGCCCTGACCAGGGATCAAGCCTGAACTTTGACATGCTGGGATGACGCTCCAACCAATGAGGCTACTGGGCCAAGGTCTTACATCTTACCCTTTCTACTTCATGTGAACCTCGGTAATTCACTTAGTCACTCAACAAATATTTGAATAGCTGCTCTTCTAGGTTCTTGTAATATGTTGATAGACAAAGATTCTTGCCCTCCTGGAGTAAAATTGTAACCTGGAGGTTACATTTTGGCATGGAGAAACAGACAATAAACATAATATATATGGTAATATATAATAGGAGATGATAAGCTGTATAGAAAAACAAAAAAATCAGGCCCTGGCCGGGTAGCTCAGTTGCTTGGAGCATCGTCCCAGTACAAAGTTGCGGTTTGGATCAGGGCACATACAAGAATCAACCAATGAATACATAAATAAGTGGAACAACAAATCAATCTCTCCCTCTTTCCCTTTTTCTCTCTTTCTAACATCAATAAATAAATTTATTTTTAAAAGAGAAAAAAAAGAAAAAATAGTGCAGGAGGGATCAGGGATGAGGAATGGTACGATACTAGAATACTAGGGGAGTGACACTTGAACACAGATTTAAAAGAGGGGACGCCAAGGGGAAGACCATTCCAGGCAGAAGGAAAAGACAATGCAAAGGACCTAACGTGAAACTATGCCTAGTTAGTTGTTCGAACAAATGTGGCTGGAGCTTGTGAGTATGAGATGTGTCAGTTTTCAGTTTATTGCTTCCCAGCTATAAAAATACCCTTCAATATATGCTTTCTTTAATTTTATTTTTTACCAAGAGAGAGACATAGACAGACAGACAGGAAGGAAAGCAGATGAGAAGAATGAAATCTTTGTTGCAGCACCTTAGTTTTCCACTGATTGCTTTCTCATATGTGCCTTGACTGCGAGGGCTACAGCAGAGCAAGTGACACCTTGCTCAAGCCAGTGACCTTTGGGCTTCAAGCCATCAACCTTTAGGCTCAAGCCAGCGACCATGAGGTCATGTCTATGATCCCACGCTTAAGCCAGTGATCCCATGCTCAAACCCGTGAGTCCGTGCTTGAGTGGGAAGAGCCCGCACTCAAGCCAGCGACCTCGGGATTTTGAATCTGGGTCCTCTGTGTCCCAGTCCGATGCTCTATCCACACTGTGCAACTGCCTGGTCTGGCTCAATAGCAGATATTTCATTTTCTACTTTTCTCATTATTTAACAACTAATTGATTTGAAATTAACTAGACAGTATAAGGAAAAGAAATTCATTAACAATTAAGTTATCTGTTTTTTAAAAAATTATTTGAAGACCCAAATATTTTCTGGTGACATGTTTTTATTCTTTCTTTTTTAAAATTATTTTTTCTACAATCATGGTAGTAAAAAGACTTTTACAATCTAAGGGACTTTAACACTATTTCTAAGTGGTCTGTAATTTTGGTAAATAATCTCTTAATATAGATGATAAAAACAGTCCAACTTAAGATCATAAAAAGAGTTAACTTGACAGACTTAAGGTGTTCAGACTTTGCATATTGCAAAGCAATGACTAGCCCCTTATGGGCTCTTGGGAGATAAGTTCTAAGCTCTTGGAATAGCCTGGCTGGTAAAAATGTCTTTGTGTATATATCTGGGGCTTTGGGCTATGCCAGATAGTTTGCACTAACATTGTGATTTAGGATGAGTGCCCTGGGCTATGCTGTTATCAGTTTGACCCCTGAAGGGGCTACAGACTAAGTAACTAGAGCAGTTATGCAGGCACAGAGTCATAAGACTACCCAGGCTTACCTGGTTGGCATTACGTTGCGTTGTCCCACATCAGTGCTAGGAAAACTAAGTACTGTCCATATGACTCCAGAGAGGGAAACAACTGAAAGCCTGCGCCTGCTCTCTCCTAGACTCTGCCTTGTGTGCCTTTTGCCTTTGCTGAATTTATTCTGTATCGTTGATTGTAATAAACCATAACCATGAATATAACAGCTTTTCTGAGTTCTCTGAGTCCCTCGAACTTATCATTAAAAACTGAGGATGAACAGCCACAGCCTCTGCCACCACTGCCAC
Source organism: Saccopteryx leptura (assembly GCF_036850995.1). Lineage (NCBI taxonomy): Eukaryota > Metazoa > Chordata > Mammalia > Chiroptera > Emballonuridae > Saccopteryx > Saccopteryx leptura. Next base: position 351,507,613 of record NC_089503.1, read on the forward strand.
AGCCACACAACAAAATGTCCAAGACCCTCTTACTCAGTGCACCTCTAAGCACAATCTCCAGAATTCCCAAAAGCCTGGTCCTCAGGTTGGGTCACTGGGGACCCTTTAAGCTGGAGGGCAGTCTGACTACTGTAACAGCATATTCCAAGAAGGGCCTGTCAATGAATTACATACAGCAGTGGGGATGCAGAGACAGACCCCAAGACCCCACTGCCCACCAGTAAGAAACCAGTGAGCAGCCCCACGTGTCACCACCCAGCAAGAGCTCCACTCCTAAACCCACTCCCTCCTGCTCCACTCTATACGAGGAGGCTAGCCAGGAATAAAACATGATTTCTTTCTGGAATACAAAAAAAAAATGGTTTGGGGAACCCTCAACACAAATGGTCACAGACCAACTTCAGCATAATGAAGAGCTTTATCTTTCACACTAGAAATCCAGTCAATCGTATACTTATCCCTGTTTAAACATCTTATCGTTGGGCCTGTGATTATTGTGTCTCTAGGAAAGAAAAAATTTTAGTCTAAATTTGTCATGTGAAGAGATTAGTAAAATTGAAAATGTGGGCCTGTGAGTCTCATTAAAATTCAAGCTATTGATTTTAAAGTATTTATTAATAAAATAATGTTTGTTGTGTAGTCTTTGAAAATAACATAAATCTGTATTGTCATAGAAAAATGTCTATGATAAACTACAATGTGCAAAACTAGATTACACAATAGTGTACATATCCTATTTTCATTAGAAATATAAAAAATATACTTGTAGCCTGACCAGGTGGTAGTGTAGTAGATAGAGCTTAGGACTGAGACATGAAGTACCCAGGTTCAAAACCCTGAGGTCGCCAGCTTGAGCGTGGGCTTATCTAGCTTGAGCGCAGAGTCACTGGCTTGAGCATGGGATCATAGACAGGACATCATGGTCACTAACTTGAGCCTAAAGGTCGCTGGCATGAGCAAGGAGTTACTCACTCTGCTGTAGCCCCCTGGTCAAGGCCCATATGAGAAAGCAATCAATGAACAACTAAGGCGCTCCAACAAAGAATTGATGCTTCTCATTTCTCTCCCTTCCTGTCTGTCCCTGTCTGACTTTCTCTGTTTCTGTCCAAAAAATAAATAAATAAACAAATAAATAAATAAATATATATATATATATATATATATTATACACACACACATATATACACAATATACACATGTATTAAAACTTAATTAAAATGCAACGCTGACTGACCTGGCAGTTGAACAATGGACAGAGCATCGGCCTGGGACGCTGAGGATCCATGTTCGAAACCCCGATGTCTCCATTTTGAGAGTAGGGTCTCTGGCTTGAGCGTAGGATCATAGATATGTCCCTATTGTACCTGGCTTAAGCCCAAAGGTCACTGACTTGAAGCCCAATGTCACTGGCTTGAGCAAGCAGTCACTGGCTCTGCTGGAGCCCCTAGTCAAGGCACATATGAGAATGCAATCAATGAACAACTTCAGTGCCGCAAGTAAGAATTGATGCTTCCCCTCTTTCTCCCTTTCTGTCTGTCTGTCTGTGTCTCTCTCGCACACTGAAAAAAAATATTTAATGCTGCCTGACCTGTAATGTTGCAGTGGATAAAGGGTCGACCTGGAATGCTGAGGCCTCCGGTTCACAACCCTGGGTTTGTCCAATCAAAGCACATATGAAACTTGATACTTTCTGCTCCTCCTGCCCTTCTCTCTCTTTTTCCTCTCTAAAATGAATAAAATCTTTTAAAAAAATCCAATACTGCATATACTGTGGTGAAATAATCTTACATTATTAGTACAAACTGACACAACATTTTAAAAAAGTTAATTTAGCAATTTTCAAAAACTGACCACCTGGGTTAGAAAGCCCAAAGGACACCGGGTTGAGCATGGGATCATAGACATGACCCCATAATCACTGGTTTGAGCCCAAGCTTGAGCAAGGGGTCTTTGGCTTGAGCAAGGGGTCACTGGCTCAGCTGGAGGCCCTGGGGTCATGGCAGTATGAGAAAACAGTCAATATACAACTAAAGGGTTGCAACTATGAGTTGATGCTTCTCATTTCTCTTTCTTCCTGTCTGTCCTTGTCTGTCACCCTCTCTATCTCTGCTTCTCTTGCTTAAAAAAAAAGAAAAGAAAAATAAAAGGAAAAAAATATAAATAAATAAAGAAAAAAGAAAGAAAAAAAAATAATAAGAAAAAAATCAATTCCAAAAGGCTGGACAATTAACCTTCAACTGATGGATTGCCCTAATTAGGCATCATGAATCTTTCACCAACTCCTTTCAAATCTATTCCTGTTCAGATTCTAATCACTATAAGCAAAGAGAAGGTGAGGTGATAGTGTGCCAGAAAATTCACAGAATCTGATAAAGCAAAGTGATCAAAACCATTGGTTATTAGTGCCCTCTGGGCAAGCAGGGCTGCAACTGGCCAGGAATGACAAAAAGAAAAAAAAAAAATCCAGTGGGAAGCCTCACTCCAGAACCACAGATAATTAGACAGATTACCTGCATCTACTACAATACCGACCCACACCTCCCGGACCACCAGCGCCGCTGCGGGTCAAGTCATGCGAAACCGCCAATCAGTGGCGACGCTGGAGACGTGCTACACCTTGAGCTCTGAGCAAGGTGGCTGCGCCCCGACGGCTTACTCTCCGGCCCAAAGTTTGTGGGCCTCGCACGTGTCACGTTTACAGTCGGACAGTTTACAGTCCATCCACGTTCTCCCTCCGAGGTTGCGGTCGCTCTATTGCGACTTCCCTCACCAAACAGCACCTTCCGTTGTCCCGGTTCAGCGGTGACAGCGCTACGCCCCGGACCCCGCACTTCGACGTGGTAGTCATCGGCGGAGGACACGCCGGGACGGAGGCCGCCGCCGCTGCCGCGCGGTGCGGCTCTAGGACTCTGCTGCTCACGCACCGTGTGGACACGATCGGTGAGGAGCACGAGTGGTGTGGAGCTCGGCGCAGGACGCAAGCCTCGAATAATCCCCTTCTTCCTCTCCCAGTGCCTGTTGTGCGCAACCTATTCTCTCTCCCAAGCCTAGTGAGAATCCTAGTGCCTGCGGTTTCAGTCTCATTTGTGTCCAAGTCACGCGGGCCGGGTCAGCACTCTGGATTAGCCCGCTCTGTGGATCACGGAGTTTGTTGCTGCTGCTGCTGCTGCTGCTGCTGGTGGTGGTGGTGGTGGTGCTGGCAAGAGTAATTGCTTGTGGGATGAGCGGGCGGTCCCTTGGGAAAGGGAAAACTAAGAATACTATAATTAGTTTATTTCGTTGTTGCCATTTAACCTTGACTAGCTTGTGGCTTTGGATAAAGAGTGAATTAACATTATTAGTGATCGTTTATTAAACGACAGTTGTGTTTTTCTCGAGATTTTGTGAAGCCTTTTTGAAGAACTATGCTACCTTTTGTTGCATTCTATATTTCTGCTGGATGTTTGTTCCCCAGTTTCGTGCTTAGGACTCAACAGTGCTTCTTTTGCCCTTAATGGGCAATGGTTAGAAGGTCGTATTTTGCAGCTATATCTCGCTCTTGCATCATGGTACATAATACCTAAACCAGTATCTTGTAAAATATGCATGCCCATGGCTTCCCTCCTGTGTTTTGCTCAAGAGTGAACAGTAATTAAAATATTAACTGTTTTGTTTTTTAAAAATCGTGAATACATCATGCATTTTTGTACTGAAATACTTTTAAAAAGTTGCCATCCAGATCATAACTGTGGAGAAATATACACTGTTAACTGTGATTCTTTTGGAGAGAGACTGTATGATATCCAAAAGATCACACTTTCATTATTATACAATGTAGCTTTTTGTACTACCTTTCAATAACAAAAATCTAATGAACAAAAAAAGTATTATTGAAATAAGATGACTATTATATGTATGTTATGTGAATCTGTCAGGTTTAAAGGGATTCCCATCAAAATTCATATTTATATTTTAAACAAATTATGATATATTTTTTAAAGTAAATTTCAGAGATATTTTAATAACTCTTGTAAATGAGCTTAGTAAATAACAATTCTGTCTTAAAACCAAACTTTAAATTTTTTTATGGTAATTTGGTGTAGTGGAGTGTTAGACTTTTTTACTTGACCTCATAAAGATAGCTTTGACTCTAAAAATCAATTTTTAAAGAATACCCATTCACTACTGCAAGGTGCTCATATATTTGTGTTTTCTTTAGGTCAGATGTCCTGTAATCCTTCCTTTGGTGGCATTGGCAAGGGGCATTTAATGAGGGAAGTTGATGCTTTGGATGGCCTGTGTTCCCGAATCTGTGACCAGTCTGGTGTACATTACAAAGTATTAAACCGGCGTAAAGGACCAGCTGTATGGGGTCTGAGAGCTCAGATTGATAGGAAACTCTATAAAGAGAACATGCAGGTAAGAACAGGGCACGAAAACAGGAGAGATTGTTGTGACTGTTTAACTGTTGTTTTAACTCGCATTCTCTTTTGACAGAAAGAAATCCTAAATACACCACTGCTTACTGTTCAGGAGGGAGCTGTAGAAGATCTTGTTCTTACAGAACCAGAACCCGAGCACACTGGGAAGTGCCGTGTCAGTGGTGTTGTTTTGGGTATGTACTAGTTACTAACATTCTGTTAATAATAATAGCATCAGGCTCCATGTAAACAGTTTATTTTAGAGCAGAGTATGGAGTTGTTTTGCTTATTCTAGGAAATTGTTGTGCTTTCTCTTTGTAAATGAGGAAAACTCTATAAAAAAATCTTAGTTCTCGTTTCAGTTTGGCCTTCGTGAAGCCCAGTCAATATCTGGACTCATTTGTACCATGTGTAGGACTTTATAGCCGGTACAATTGTTTCTTCTTATGTTGGTTTTTCTGACTTTTTATTTTTCTTAATTCTAACCTTAAATTTTTTAAGATTGTATTTTATATTATTATATAATTTTTATTTAACAGTTATGTATTAATCTGTTCTTTTTAATTCAGTGAGAGGGGAGGCAGAGACAGACTCCCACGTGTGCTCAGATGGGATCCACCTAGCAAGCCCACTAGGGGGTAATGCTCTGCCCATCTGGGGTGTTGTTTCATTGCTCAGCAATGGAGCTATTTTTAGCGCCTGACGTGAGGCCATGAAGCCATTCTCAACGCCCGGAGCCAACTCACTCCAGTTGAGTCATAGTGCAGGAGAGGAACAAAGAGAGAGGGAAGTGAGAGGGGGAGGAGTGGAGAAGCACATGTGTGCTTTCCTGCACTTACCCGGAATCAAACCCGGAACAGCCACATGCTGGGCAAACGCTCTACCACGGGAGCCAAACAGCCAGGGTCATGTACTGATTTTTTTTTATCAATGTAACACATGCACCTAATTTTTATCGAAAACCAAATAGATTTTTTTTTTTTAAGCAAGAGAAATAGTGAGAGGCTGACAGGGACAGACAGGAAGGGAGAGAGATGAGAAGCATCAATTCATAGTTGCAGCACCTTAGTTGTTCATCTATCGCTGTCTTATATGTGCCTTAACTTGGGGCTCCAGCTGAGCCAGCGACCCCTTACTCAAGCCAGCAATGTTGTCTCAAGCCAGCAATCTTTGGGCTCAAGCTAGCAACCGTGGGGTCATGTCTATGTGACCTTGGGGTTTTGAACCTGGGTCCTCAGTGTCCCCGGCTGATGTTCTATCCATTGTGCTACCGCCTGGTCTTACAAAATCAAATAGAATTTTAAAGTTTGTATAGATACCTAATTATCTTTTTATCTCCTCTACAAACCTAATCAGCTCAGTTTCTTAGCTGTCATTTCTGATCTATACTTATATATTTCTCAACAATATGTTTATATTTTTACTCCCTAAATTATCGGTCTTAGACACTATCTTTATCTTATAGTAGCTCTCTTTAATCCCCTGCTTTCCTTCTTTCCACACTTCCAATAAAATTATACATCAATATTGGTTGATAATATTTACATTATAATTATTTAAATATCATTCATTGCAGATCCAAGTGTGTATTAGTTTCTTTTATTTCACATACTTCTTTGTTTTGCTTGGGTTAATAATTTCTTTATTTTTAATTTGCTTATTTTACCTGTATACCTGGTCTACTTTTTTATCAGAAAAAAAACAACTATCATGTTTTTAAGGCTCAAATCATCTATACATTCTCAGAGTTTTTTTAATTCTTTTTATTTCCTGGATGCTTCCTTTTTAGAAATATCAACTTCCACAATCCCGCCCAACTCGTCTGCTATAATCAGGACAGTTGCTCTCTAGGCCTTCTGCACAGATGCCATTTTGAGACTTCCTGTCACTACTTTGTGGTGTTACATCATCCCTTGTTTCCTGGGACCCCAGTCTGTCTCTTTCTTGCTACCCCATTTTGCTGGAGCACATCTAGTAGCATTCTACGAAAGGATGCATTGGATGGAGTTTTTTGAGTCCTTGCATATTTAAAAATATATTATTTTCCCTTTAGACTTGACTCTTAGTTTGATTGAGAATAGGATTCTAGTTTAAATCATTTTTCCTGAGAATTGCTCCACCATTTTCGAGCTTCCAGTTTTGCTGAAAAGAAGCTCAGTGCATATTGACTTAAATTTAAAAAGAAATTGTTTTGTATATGCTTTTTTCCTTTCTGAAAGATCTAGGATCTTGTATGTGTCTCTGGTGTTCTGAGTTTATTTTTTAAATTTTTATTGATTAATTGATTTTAGAGAGGAGAGGAAAAATAGGGAGAGAGAGCTAGAGAGAGAGAGAGAGAGAGAGAGAAAGAGAGAGAGAGAGAGAGAGAGAAAGCATCTGTTTGTCGTTCTGCTCATTTATGCATTCATTAGTTGATTTTTGTGTGTTCCCTGACCAGAGATTGGACCTGCAACTGGGCGTATTGGGATGACACTCTACCCAACTGAGCTACCTGGCCAGGGCTGGTGTTTTGACATTTTGAAATTATGTCCCTCAGTATGGTTTTTGTTCATTCATTGTGGTGCAGTGCTGGGTGTTGTCCTTAAATTAGAAATTTGTGTCCTGATTTCTGGGGTATTCTAGTCTATGATTTATCCATGCCCACTTTCTGTAACTCCTACCCTTCCTGAATTGGCCTAGGTTTTTTCTACTTTTCTATTTTGTCATTTTGCCCTACTTTCTTAGGAGATCTCCTTAACTTTATTGTCCATTGTCTTGTAATGGATTTTTAAAGTTAATATTTTCATTTAAATACAGTGTCTCTTTTTTTCTGGTGTTAGGTATGTTTGTTTTTTGCCTTTTGATTTTCGATTTTGATATCTTTTATAGTCATTTTTAAATTCATTTTAGAGAGGGAAGAGAGAGAGAGGGAGAGAGAAAAGGGGAGGAGCAGGAAGCATCAACTCCTATATGTACCTTGACCAGGCAAGCCCAGGGTTTCGAATTAGCGACCTCAGTGTTCCAGGTTGACTCTTTATCTACTGCGCCACCACAGGTCCGGCCTTTTCTATAGTCTACAAGGATTTTAAAAATCGATTTTTTAAAAGTTTACTTCAGATCTATGTATTGTTTTCTTGAGATTTCTTTATTCTGTTTATTTATTTATTTGGGTTGCTTACCTTCATGTACACGACTTTCTCAAGTGTCTAGAGAACTTTGGTTACCTGTTCAGATTTTTTTATATGAGGTACTAAGACACTGATTGGGCCTGGCCTGTGTTGGTGCAGTGGATCAAGTGTTGACCTGAAACACTGAGGTTGCTGGTTCAAAACTCTGGGCTTGCCTGGTCAAGGCTCATACCTGCTCCTACCCCCAGGCAACCAGTTTTCTTCTTCAGGAGCATTCCTAGATTCTTGTCTAGTCTTTCTATCTGTACATGTATATGTATCTTCATGTGTTTCACATGGCAGCATATTATGCACACTGTTTTGTGCTTTCTTTTAACCACTTAGTGTTTGCTTTGCATTCGGGAACTATGTGTTTTTTGTTTGTTTACTTGTTTTTAAAAAGCTTGTGTTTTTGTTCTGGTGATTACCTAACTAAGTATGATTTTATATAATGTGTTTCATCTTTCTTCTGCCAATGTTTACTGACTTCCTTCTACAGTTACTACATTAGTTTTATTTTCATTTCCTTTTGTCCTGCCTCATCTCCTCTTCAGGTTTAATCATTTCATTGTTTTTATTAGTGTAGACTTTTACACCTTTAAATTCTTTATAATTTTGTTACTTAATTTCATATACAGTGTGTCCGTAAAGTCATGGTGCACTTTTGACTGGTCACAGGAAAGCAACAAAAGACGATAGAAATGTGAAATCTGCACCAAATAAAAGGAAACTCTCCCAGTTTCATCCCTATTCAGTGCAGTTCGATGTGGGCTCACGCACAGATTTTTTAGGGCTCCTTAGGTAGTTATCCCGTATAGCCTCTACAGACTCGCCACTGACTGATGGCCTACCAGAACGGGGTTTCTCCACCAAACTGCCAGTTTCCTTCAACTGCTTATCCCACCGAGTAATGTTATTCCTATGTGGTGGTGCTTCCTTATAACCGCGCTGATATTCACGTTGCACTTTGGTCACAGATTCTAATTTAACGAGCCACAGAACACACTGAACTTTCCTTTGTACCGTCCACATCTCAACTGGCATGGCCGTAGGCTGCTCCGCTATATACAGTGTTATGTCATCATCTGCACATGCGCACATGCTGCCACATCATCCTACAGAAACTGAGAGGGTTTTCCTTTTATTTGGTGCAGATTTCACATTTCTATCGTCTTTTGTTGCTTTCCTGTGACCGGTCAAAAGTACACCATGACTTTACGGACACACTGTATTTATATGCTATTTTTTACCCTGTCCATATTTAATAGGTTCAATAATACAATTTTTTTGTATGAATATGTACATAACATAGAATTTGCTATTTTAGCCACTTATATTTTTAAGTGAGAGGAGGGGAGATAGTAAGACAGACTCCCGCATGTGGCCCCATCAGTATCCCCCCAGAAACCCCTGTCTGGAGCCGATTCTCAAACCAGCTGAGCCTTCCTCAGTGCCCGGGGCTGACGCTTGGACCAACCAAATCCCTGGCTGTAAGAGGGGGCGAGAGAGAGAAGAAGGAGGGAAAAGAAGCAGAGGGTCACTTTTCATTAGTGCAGGGATTGAACCCAGGACATCTGCACACTGGGCCGATGCTCTATCACTGAGCCAACCGGCCAGGGCCCATTTTTGCCTTTTTTTTTTTTTTTTTTTTTATTTCTCTGAAGCTGGAAACAGGGAGAGACAGTCAGACAGATTCCCGCATGCGCCCTACCAGGATCCACCCGGCACGCCCACCAGGGGCGACGCTCCGCCCACCAGGGGGCGATGCTCTGCCCCTCCGGGGCGTTGCTCTGCTGCGACCAGAGCCACTCTAGCGCCTGGGGCAGAGGCCAAGGAGCCATCCCCAGCGCCGGGGCCATCTTTGCTCCAATGGAGCCCTGGCTGTGGGAGGGGAAGAGAGAGGCAGAGAGGAAGGAGGGCGGGGGGTGGAGAAGCAAATGGGCGCTTCTCCTGTGCGCCCTGGCCGGGAATCCAACCCGGGTCCCTCGCACGCCAGGCCGACGCTCCACCGCTAAGCCAACCGGCCAGGGCCATTTTTGCCATTTTTAAGTGTACAATTCAGTTCCATTTAGTACATCCACAGTATTGTACAACTGCCACCACTATCTATTTATAGAATTATCTAATCATCCTAAATTGAAACTCTATCTATTAAACAGTAACTCTCCAGTACCTGAAGAATAAACCTAAATTTTTCTTCCTGTAAGGAAATCTGTCTGCAGATATAACCTTTATGTGTAGATTTCAATTATTTCTCTTAATTTTGGCCTCAAACTTTATTTCTATATTCTTCAGTTCTCATTCTCAGTTCTCAGTTTTGGGGCCTTTTGTCGGGCGAACCAGTCTATCCTCATTGGTGTATTCTCTTCAGATTCTTGATTTATAGTCTTCTCCCCATTGCTAGATCAGTTATCACTCTTCCAACAACATACAATCTTCCAAAAATATTTTGGAATGTCTCATATTTTGACAAATTCTCTCCTATACATTGTCCTTGTGGTTTTATATAGTTTTTACCCTGTTTATTTTATTTTCTTGAAGTTTCAGGAGGCAGAAAGAATCATGTGAGGTCATCTGTCAGATGTAATCAGAACTCTAACAATAATTAATTTTAAAAGTCAACTGATTTAATCGTTTTCAGTCCTGGTATAATTTTATGAAAATGTGAATTGATGGTAGAACACTATGTTCTTCCAGCTTTCTTGGATTCTAGAGATTGGTAACATATACCTTTCTTATTCATTTAAGTTATTTCTCAAGCTTCTAAAGAGAAAGTTTTTCTTTGGTTCTAATGTAAAATAGTCACATTCCAATTTATCCATGGAAACAAACAGAACACAATATTTACACTCTTTCCTATCTCTTAGCGGATGGAAGCAAAGTATTTGCGGACAGCGTGATTCTGACTACCGGGACATTTCTGAGAGGCGTGATTGTAATTGGATTGGAGATGCATCCAGCAGGACGTTTAGGGGATCAGCCTTCCGTAGGGCTGGCTCAGACTCTAGAGAAGTTGAGGTTTGTGGTGGGAAGAGTGAAGACTGGGACTCCACCCCAAATTGCCAAAGCACCCATTTATTTTAGCATTCTAAACAAGCAGACACTAGATCATCCATCCATGCCATTCAGCTTTATTAATGAAACTGTGGGTTAAGGTAAGATAATTTAGGAAAATCTGGCTTTACAGCTAAATATTGTCTGTTCACAGCAGAATGTAGTATACCTCTTCCTTCTTACCTTCCTTCTTCCTTCCTTCCATCCTTCCTTCCTCTCTCCCTCCCTCCATCCCTTCTTACCTTCCTTCCTCTCTCTCTCTGTTTTTATCTCTCTTTTTTGGTAGCAATTCACTTTACATAACTATTACTTATAGTGGGAAAAAATGGTCTTTAAAAGGATTAGCTAATTTGGCCAATTGAGTCATTTTTACATATGTTCTTTTTTTTAAAATTAATTTTAGTGGGGTGACATTGATAAAATCAGGGTACATATGTTCAGAGAAAACATCTCCAGATTACTTTGACATTTGATTATATTGCATACACCTCAGCCAAAGTCAAATTGTCTTCCGTCACCTTCTATCTGGTTTTCTTTGTGCCCCTCCCCTACTACCCCCCCCCCCCCCCCCCCCCCCCCCCGTTACCATCACACTCTTGTCCATGTCTCTGAGTTTCATTTTTATGTCCCATCTATGTATGGAATCATATAGTTCTTAGTTTTTTCTTATTTACTTATTTCACTCAGTATAATGTTATCAAGGTCCATATATGTTATTGTAAATGACCCAATGTCATCATTTCTTATGGCTGAGTAGTATTCCATAGTATGTATGTACCAAAGATTTTTTTTTTTTTTTGTATTTTTCTGAAGTTGGAAACGGGGAGGCAGTCAGACAGACTCCTGCATGCACCCGACCAGGATCCACCCGGCATGCCCACCAGGGGGCGTCGCTCTGCCACAATCAGAGCCATTCTAGTGCCTGAGGCAGAGGCCATTGAGCCATCCTCAGCGCCCGGGCAAACTTTGCTCCAATGGAGCCTTGGCTGTGGGAGGGGAAGAGAGAGAGAGAGAGAGGAAGGAGAGGGGGAGGGGTGGAGAAGCAGATGGGCATTTCTCCTGTGTGCCCTGGCTGGGAATCGAACCCGGGACTCCCGCACACCAGGCCGATGCTCTACCACTGAGCCAACAGGCCAGGGCCTGTACCAAAGCTTTTTTTTTTTTTAATTTTATTTATTCATTTTAGAGAGGAGAGAGAAGGGAGAGAGAGACAGAGAGGGAGAGAGAGAGGAGAGAGAGACAGAGAGAGAAGGTGGGGAGGAGCTGGAAGCATCAACTCCCATATGTGCCTTGACCAGGCAAGCCCAGGGTTTCGAACCAGCGACCTCAGCTTTCCCAGGTCGACGCTTTATCCACTGCGCCACCACAGGTCAGGCTGTACCAAAGCATTTTAATCCACTCGTCCACTGACGACCACTTGGGCTGTTTCCAGATCTTTGCTATTGTGAACAAAGCTGCCATAAACATGGGGGTGCATTTCTTCTTTTCAAACAGTGCTATGGTGTTCTTAGGGTATATTCCTAAAAGTGGGATAGCTGGGTCAAAAGGCAGTTCGATTTTTAATTTTTTGAGGAATCTCCATACTGTTTTCCACAGTGGCTGCACCAGCCTGCATTCCCACCAGCAGTGCAGGAGGGTTCCCTTTTCTCCACATCCTTGCCAGCACTTATTCTGTGTTGTTTTGTTGATGAGCGTCATTCTGACTGGTGTGAGGTGATATCTCATTGTGGTTTTAATTTGCATTTCTCTAATAATTAGTGATGTTGAGCATTTTTTCATATGCCTATTGGCCATCTGTATGTCCTCTTTGGAGAAGTGTCTATTCATTTTTTTTTGCCCATTTTTGACTGGATTGTTTGTATTCCTGATGTTGAGTTTTAAAAGTTCTTTATAAATTTTGGTTATTAACCCCTTATCAGACGTATTGTCAAATATGTTCTCCCATTGTGTAGTATGCCTTTTTATTCTGTTCTTATTATCTTTAGCTGCGCAAAAGCTTTTTAGTTTGATATAGTCCCATTTCTTTATCCTGTCTTTTATTTCACTTGCCCGTGGAGATAAATCAGCAAATATATTGCTTGTGAGTGATGTCGGAGAGCTTACTGCCTATGTTTTCTTCTAAGGTGCTTATGGTTTCACGGCTTACATTTAAGTCTTTTATCCATTTTGAGTTTATTTTTGTGAATGGTATAAGTTGGTGGTCTAGTTTCACTTTTTTTACAGATAGATGTCCAATTTTCCCAACACCATTTCTTAAAGAGGCTGTCTTTACTCCATTTTATGCTCTTACCTCCTTTGTCAAATATCAGTTGTCCATAAAGCTGTGGGTTTATTTCTGGGTTCTCTGTTCTGTTCCATTGATCTATATGCCTATTCTTATGCCAGTACCAGGCTGTTTTGAGTACAATGGCCTTGTAGTATAACTTGACATCCGGAAGTGTGATACCTCCCACTTTATTCTTCCTTTTCAAGATTGCTGAGGCTATTCGTGTTCTCTTTTGGTTCCATATAAATGTTTGGAATATGTGTTCTATATCTTTGAAGTATGTCATTGGTATTTTAATTGGTATTGCATTGAATTTATAAATTGCTTTGGGTAATATAGACATTTTAATGATGTTTATTCTTCTTAACCATGAGCACAGTATATGCTTCTACTTGTTTGTATCTTCCTTGATTTCTTTTGTCAATGTTTTGTAATTTTCCAAGTACAGGTCTTTAATCTCCTTGGTTAAATTTATTCCTAGGTACTTTATTTTTTTGGTTGCAATAGTGAAGGGGATTGTTTCCTTAATTTCTCTTTCTGACAGTTCGTTGTTGGTGTATAAAAATGCCTCTGATTTCTGAGTATTAAGTTTATATCCTGCCACCTTGCTGAATTCATTTATCAGATCCAGTAGTTTTTTGACTGAGACTTTAGGATTTTCTATATACAATATCATATCATCTGCAAATAATGATAGTTTTACTTCTTCTTTTCCAATTTAGATACCTTTTATTTCTTCTTCTTGTCTGATTGCTGTGGCTAAGAATTCCAGGACTATGTTGAGTAAGAGTGGTGAAAAGGGGGCACCCCTGCCTTGTTCCTGATCTTAAGGGATTGCTTTTAATTTTTGCCCATTGAGTGTGATATTGGCTGTGGGTTTGTCATAGATTTTCTTTATCATATTGAGGTTTGGTCCCTGTATACCCACTTTGCTGAGAGTTTTGATTATGAATGGATGCTGGATATTATCAAATACTTTTTCTGCATCTATTGAAATTATCACGTGGTTTTTCTTCTTCCTTTTGTTATGTCATGAATCACATTGATTGATTTGTGAATATTGTACCAGCTTTTTTTTTAATTTTAATTTTTTTTATTATTTTTTTATTTATTCATTTTAGAGAGGAGAGACAGAGAGAGACAGAGAGGAGAGAGAGACAGGGGGGAGGAGCTGGAAGCATCAACTCCCATATGTGCCTTGACCAGGCAAGCCCAGGGTTTCAAACCGGCAACCTCAGCATTTCCAGGTCGACGCTTTATCCACTGCACCACCATAGGTCAGGCAATATTGTACCAGCTTTGCCTTCCAGAAATAATCCCACTTGATCATGGTGTATGATTTTTGTCATATATTGCTGGATCCGGTTTGCTAATATTTTGTTGAGGATTTTAGCATCTATATTCATCAGGGATATTGGCCTATAATTTTCTTTCATTGTGTTGTCTTTGCCTGGTTTTGGAATCAGAATTATGCTCGCCTCATAAAAGGAGCTTGGAAGTCTTCCTTCCTCTTGAATTTTTTGAAATAGCTTGAGAAGGATAGGAGTTAGTTCTTCTTTGAATATTTGGTAGAATTCACTTGTGAAGCCATCAGTCCCAGGACTTTTCTTTGTTGGGAGTTTATTGATAACTGTTTCGATCCCATTTGTTGTAATCGGTCTGTTTAGGTTTTCTGATTCTTCCAGATTGATTTTTGGAAGATTGTATGTTTCAAGGAATTTGTCCATTTCATCTGGGTTGTCTAGTTTTCTGGCATACAGTTCTTCATAGTATTTCCTTACAATATTTTGTATTTCTGTTGTGTCAGTTGTTATTTCTCCACTCTCATTTCTAATTTTATTTATTTGAGTCCTCTCTCTTTTTTTCTTGGTGAGTTTAGTTAAACATTCTTGTTTACCTTTTCAAAGAACCAGCTCCTGGTTTCATTGATCCTCTGTATTGTTTATTAAGCCTCTATGTCATTTATGTCCGCTCTGATATTTATTATTTCCTTCCTTCTACTAGCTCTGGGATTTACTTGCTGTTCTTTTTCTAGTTTTTTTAGATGCAGAGTTAAGTTGTTTATTTGAGCTTTTTCTAGCTTCTTAAAGTATGCCTGTAGTGCTATGAACTTCCCTCTCAGGACTACTTTTGCTGTGTCCCATAAATTTTGAGTTGTTGTATGCTTATTATCATTTGTTTCTAGGAAATTTTTATTTCTTCTTTGATCTCACTGTTAATCTATTCGTTATTTAACAACCTGCTATTTAGTTTCCATGTGTTTGAGAATTTTTGAGTTTTTCTGTTGTGGTTGATTTCTAGTTTCATGCTATTGTTATCAGAGAAAGTGCTTGATACGATTTCAGTCTTTTTAAATTTATTGAGAGCACTTTTGTGCCCTAACATGTGGTCTATCCTAGAGAATGTACCATGAGCACTTGAAAAGAATGTATATTCTGCTGCTTTAGGGTGAAAGGTTCTGAAGATATCTATTAAATCCAGTTGATCTAGTGTGTCCTTTAAGTCTGCTGTTTCTTTGTTAATTTTTTTCTTGAGGATCTATCTAGTGATGTTAGTGGGGTATTGAAATCCTCTACTATTGTAGTATTGCTATTGATCTCGCCCTTTAAATCCTTCAAAGTCTGCTTTATATATTTAGGTGCTCCTATATTAGGTGCATAGATATTTATAATGGTTATATCTTCCTGTTGGATTGCTCCCTTTATCATTATGTAGTGGCCTTCTTTATCTCTTACTATAGTCTTTGTTTTAAAGTTCATTTTGTTTGATATAAATATTGCTACCTCAGCTTTTTTTTCATTCCCTTTGCATGAAATATTTTTTTCCATCCTTTTACCTTTAGTCTATGTGGATCTTTTGTTTCAAGGTGTGTCTCTTGTAGACAGCATATGTATGGGCCCTGTTTTCTTATCCATGCAGCTACCCTATGTCTTTTGATTGGATCATTTAACCATTTACATTTAAGGTTATTATTGATATGTAGTTGTTTATTGCCATTTTATTCTTTAAAGCTGTATTCCTCTTTTGCTATATTCTTTTCCCACTTTGATCTGTTTACAACAGGCCCCTTAACATTTCCTGCAGCAATGGTTTGGTTGTAATGAATTCCTTGATTTTTTTTTGTGTGTGGGAAGCTTTTTATTTCTCCTTCAATTTTAAATGATAGCCTTGCTGGATAAAGTAGTCTTGGTTGTAGGTTCTTGTTCTGCATTACTTTGAATATTTCTTGCCATTCCCTCTGACCTGAAGTGTTTCTGTTGAGAAGTCAGATGTCATCCTTATGGGGGCTCCTTTGTAGGTGATAGCCTTTTTTTTCTCTAGCAGCTTTTAATATTTTCTCTTTATCACTTAGGTTTAGTATTTTAATTATGATGTGCCTTGGTGTAGATTTCTTTGGGTTTCTCTTTAATGGAGTTCTCTGTGCTTCTTGAACATGTGAGAGTTTTTCCTGAATAATTTAGGGAAGTTTTCAGCTATGATATGATTGAACAAAGTCTCTATCCCTTGTTCTTTCTCTTCTTCTTCAGGAACCCCTATGATGCAGATGCTATTTCTCTTTGTGTTGTCATAGAGCTCTCTAAGAGTTTCCTCAGACTTTTTGAGTCTCTTTTCTTTTTCTGCTCTGCTTCCCTGCCTTTGTTCAACTTGTCCTCCAACTCGCTGTTTTGATCCTCAGCTTCATCCATCCTGTTTTTAATACCTTCCATTGTGGTCCTCATTTCTGATATTGTATATATTTGTCATCTCCGACTGATTCTTTTTTAATATTTCAATGTCCTTTTTTATACTTGCTATTTCTTTTTTTTTTTTTTTTAAATTTTAAGCTGGAGACAGGGAGAGACAGTCAGACTCCGCATGCGCCTGACCGGGATCCACCCGGCACGTCCACCAGGGGCGACGCTCTGCCCACCAGGGGGCGATGCTCTGCCCCTCTGGGGCATCGCTCTGCCGAGACCAGAGCCACTCTAGTGCCTGGGGCAGAGGCCAAGGAGCCATCCCCAGCGCCCGGGCCATCTTTGCTCCAATGGAGCCTTGGCTGCAGGAGGGGAAGAGAGAGACAGAGAGGAAAGAGGGGGGGTGGAGAAGCAAATGGGCGCTTCTCCTGTGTGCCCTGGCCAGGAATCGAACCCGGGTCCCCCGCACACCAGGCCGACGCTCTACCGCTGAGCCAACCGGCCAGGGCCTACTTGCTATTTCTTTATTTAGGTGTTCATAATGACCATTCATTGTTGTTCTAAGATCCCTAAGCATACTTAAAATCATTATTTTAAACTCTGCATCCAGAAGTTTGGTTATTTCCATATCATTTATTTCATTTCCTGGAGGTTTCTCTTGGGGTTTCATTTAGATTGCACTTCTCTGTTTTCTCATTATGTCTGTGTGTTTGGGTGTATTGTTTGTAGAGCTGGTTGAGTGTAGGCTTGGTGTTGTCTTCCTCCAGTTTTCAGTTGTCTACATATGTTCTTAAATTTCATTACCTCAATAACTTGACCTATTTAAACTTGAAACAATCTCAGACATACAGAAAAGTTACGAGGCAATTAAAACAATCTCATATAAACCACAGAGATTCACCCACTTAATATTTGTCATATTTATATCTTTCTCAAGGCATATATAATACCTATAGTATAAAATAGTGGTATGCACATTTATTCTTATTCTCTTTCGTCTGAAACATTTGAGAGCAAGTTGCAAAGATCATGACCCTTTACCTCTAAATACTTCACTCTGTATCTCAACTAAGCACAGAAACATCGTTCTCTATAACCTCGATGCAGTGATGAAAATTGGAGAATTTAACATTGATACAAGAGTGGTATATAATATAAAGTCCATAGTCCAATTTTGCTGATTGTCCCAAAATTGTCCTTTATAGCAACCTTTTTTTTTAATCCACAGTAGGTCATATATAGCATTTAATTATTGTTTTTCTTTAAATCAGTTCTTCAGTCTTTCATGGTATATTTTTTAAGAGCATAGGTTACCTTTTTTGTATTTTTTAAATATTAAAAAAAAAGTATGAGTGTTTTTAGAATTGAGGACTAATAATTGATGGTCCTAGCTTGAGAGTGTTATCCTAATGAGTGGCTTCAAATACCCTGTTTTTTTTTGTTTGTTTGTTTGTTTTTTCCAAGAAGGGTCCTCCAGAGCAGGAGAATCCTTCAGTTTTTTTTTTGTTTGTTTGTTTTTTTATATTTTTCTGAAGCTGGAAACGGGGAGAGACAGTCAGACAGACTCCCGCATGCGCCCGACCGGGATCCACCCGGCACGCTCACCAGGGGCTATGCTCTGCCCACCAGGGGGCGATGCTCTGCCCCTCCGGGGCATCTCTCTGCCGCGACCAGAGCCACTCTAGTGCCTGGGGCAGAGGCCAAGGAACCATCCCCAGCGCCCGGGCCATCCCTGCTCCAATGGAGCCCAGGCTGCGGGAGGGGAAGAGAGAGACAGAGAGAAAGGAGGGGGGAGGTGGAGAAGCAAATGGGCGTCCCTCCCATGTGTCCTGGCCGGGAATCCAACCCGGGTTCCCCGCACGCCAGGCCGACGCTCTACCGCTGAGCCAACCGGCCAGGGCCTACCCTGTTTTTTTGAAGTCATTTTTATATATTTGCTGTGGAAAAATGTAAATTGTGATGAAACTTTCTTGGTATGTATATTTTAAACTTTTATTATTTGCTGGCCAGGCAGTGGCACCATGGATAAAGCGTTTGCTGGGAATGTGGAGAACTAGGTTCCAAACCCAAGGTCCCTGGCTTGAGGACGGCTCATCCAGCTTAAGTGCGGAATTGCTGCCTTGAGCATTGGTTCATAGAAATGACCCCAAGGTCCTTGGCTTGAGCCCAAGGTCGCTGGCTTGAGCAAGGAGTCACTGTCTCAGCAGTAGCCTCTGGGTCAAGGTACATATGAGAAGCAATCAATGAATAAGTAAGGGGCCACAACTATGAGTTGATGTTTCTTGTCTCTCTCCCTTCCTGTCTCTCTGTGCCTCTTTCTGTTTCTCACTAAAATAAGCAACAAAAAAACTTTTTTCACAAACCTTTAATTTTACAGAAAGTAGAAAAATAGTATAATGAATCCATGTGTTCATCACTCAGCTTAAACAAATAATATTTTTGGGCAGTCTTGATTTAGCTTTCCTGAACACTTGCTTCTTGCTGATTTTTTTCTTTCAAACTATGAGAAAGTTTATTTGGAAAGTCACAGAAGTTGAAACCAAGTCAACACAATCAATTAAAAATTTAAAGAAAGTCACAGAGGTAGGAGAAGTGAGTCATAAAAGAAATTGGCCCAGGAAATGAGCTACAGAGGCAAACAAGGGGCCCTTGGGCCTTAGGAGAGAGGAGGATGAAGGTAATGCACCTGCGGGGGGGGGGGGGGGGTAGGCGTGGCCTTGCTCCTGAGAGGGAGAGCACTCTCCTGGCTGAGTGTGTCAACAGTCCCAGATCACATCATTTCACTTATAAATCCTTTGGTATAAGTCTTCAACAGATAAAAACTTGTAAAAATTAACCACAATATCTTTATCTACACCCAACAAAATATAATTTATTTTTTTAAAGGATTTTATTTATTGATTTTACAGACAGATGAGGCAGGGTAGCAAGAAGTATCAACTCATAGTTGCTTCACTTAAACTGTTCATTGTTTGCTTTTGTGTGTGCTTTGACCCGGCAGCCAAGGGTTTCAAACTGGAGCCCTGAGCATTCTGGGTTGATGATCTATCCACTGCACTACCACAGGGAAGGCAAAAGATAATATTTTATGTGTGAGAGAGACAGAGAGAGGGACAGATAGGTACAGACAGACAGGAAGGGAGAGAGATGAGAAACATCAACTCTTTGGTGTGGCACCTTAGCTGTTCATTGATTGCTTTTCATATGTGCCTTGACTGGAGGGCTGCAGGAGAGCGAATGACACCTTGCCAGCAACCTGGGCTGAAGCCGGTAACCCTGTGCTCAAGCTGGTGAGCCTGTGCTCAAACCAGATGAACCTTTGCTCAAACTGGCAACCTCAGGGTTTCAAACTTGGGTCCACTGTGTCCCAGTCCGACGCTCTATCCACTGCCTCACCACATGGCCAGGCAAAGGAGAATTTCTTTTTTTTTTTTTTTTACAGAGACAGAGAGAGAGTCAGAGAGAGGGATAGATAAGGACAGACAGGAACAGAGAGAGATGAGAAGCATCAATCATCATTTTTCGATGCTACACCTTAGTTGTTCATTGATTGCTTTCTCATATGTGCCTTGACCAGGGGGCTACAGCAGACCGAGTAACTCCTTGCTAAAGCCAGCGACCTTGGGTCCAAGCTGGTGAGTTTTGCTCAAACCAGATGAGCCTGTGCTCAAGCTGGCGATTTCGGGGTCTTGAACCTGGGTCCTCCGCATCCCAGTCCGATGCTCTATTCACTGCGCCACTGCCTGGTCAGGCAAGATAATTTCTTAACATCATCTAAATACTCAGTGTTCAGTTTTCCTTAGTTGTTTTTAATTGTTGTTTTAAAGTATTTACTTAAAATGTTTACAGTTTATTTTAAATGTTTCTTTACAGTTTATTTTTGAACCAGGAACCAAACAGGGTTTATGCATTGCATTGGATGTTAAGCCATATAATAGTCTCCCTTGCCCCTTCGTTTATTTTTTTTTTGACATATGTATGTGGAAGAAATATTCATTTATGCTCTAGATTCAGTATCCTCAATTTGTCTGATTTGATCCCACTGCTGGTGCCTTGAACTGTTTCTCCATTTTCTGTGTTTCCTCTAAACTAATAGATCTAGAGCCTTGCTTAAATTTAGGTTCATCTTTTGGGTTGTTTTTGGCAAGACTATTCCATAAGTAGTGCTTGGCATTATGCATAGATTTAATGTCTATAAAAGTAAGTGTGCAGTTTATTTGAATAAGAGGCATGCTAGTTGAGAAGCAAAAATGTTATAACTAATTCATGTGTTTTAGCCAGAAGATCAGCTGCCATGTTACCTGACTCACACCAACCCTAGAGTGGATGAGATTATCCTTGAGAATCTTCACCTTAATAGTCACGTTAAGGAAACTGCGAGGGGACCCCAGTAAGGACAAACTATCACGGCTCAGTTACTTTAAGGAATGTTG
Source organism: Saccopteryx leptura (assembly GCF_036850995.1). Taxonomy (NCBI): domain Eukaryota; kingdom Metazoa; phylum Chordata; class Mammalia; order Chiroptera; family Emballonuridae; genus Saccopteryx; species Saccopteryx leptura. The sequence goes on from NC_089503.1 coordinate 351,528,586, forward strand.
CCAATCCTTTTTTGTTTGTTTCACTCAATTTTTAAATTTAATTATCCTGTTCTAGATACTGTCCCTCCATTGAATCAAAGGTTTTGTGTTTCCCAAACCATCTACATCATGTTTGGTTGGAACCGGAAGGGATAGATTCTGACCTCGTCTACCCCCAAGGGTTATCTGTGACACTACCAGCTGAATTACAAGAGAAGATGATCACATGCATCAGAGGCTTGGAGAAAGCTAAAATGATCGAGCCAGGTAAAGAGAAGCACAGCCGCTTTTCAGAATGAGCTCGGCATCACCTCAGCAGACAGTGAGAGCCTAGCTCCAGTCATGCTTGCTTTGAGTCTCAGAAAGCGAAGCTGCACATCTGCACATTTCAAATAGTCTTTATTTTTCAAGAGCATTTAATGAAACGATAACCTTTGCATCTCTACCTTGATGCAAATTCCGCTATGTTTTTGCTTATTTTGTACCATTTATTCATTGGTCAGGCTATGGTGTTCAGTATGATTACTTAGATCCACGTCAGATCAGTCCTTCTCTTGAGACTCAGTTGGTGCAACGGCTCTTCTTCGCGGGACAGATAAATGGCACTACTGGCTACGAGGAAGCTGCAGCTCAAGTAAGTGTTCAGATGCCAATGTAAACAGAAAGGGGCTATTGAACTGGCGTTCCTCCTTTTAACATTTATGATAATTATGCAGATCTTAGATATAATTCCTAACTAATAGAAGACATTTCTGTTTCAGGGTATAGGATGATGGCTACTGTATACAACAGGATTAAAAAAGAAATACTTGTAGCTCAGTTGGTTAGACGGTGGTCCCCACATGGGAAGGTTGTGGGTTCAATCCCCAGTCAGGGCACATGCAAGAGTCAACCAATGAATGCATAAGTCAGCAAAACAAACAACTAATGTTTCTCTCTCCCTCTATCTAAAATCAGTAAACTTTAAAAAATAAATTTTAATAAGTAAATCAAGAAACACTTGTGGTTTATGACTCTTTCAAAATAATTTTATTGAAAATGATCATATCATGCCTGACCATTGGTAGCGCAGTGGATAGTATGTCAACCTGGGGTGCTGAGGACCCAGGTATGAAACCCTGAGGTTGCTGGCTGAGAGCAGGCTCATCCTGCTTGAGCGTGGGGTCACCGGCCTGAGCGTGGGGTCACCGGCCTGAGCGTGGGGTCACCGGCTTGAGGGTGGGGTCACTGGCTTGAGCGTGGGGTCACCGGCTTGAGCGTGGGGTCACCGGCCTGAGGGTGGGATCATAGACATGACCCCATGTTTGCTGGCTTGAAGGCCAAGGTCCCTGGCTGGAGCAAGGGGTCACTGGCTTAGCTGGAGCACCTCAGTGAAGGCACACATGAGAAAGCAATCAAGGAACAACTCAAATGAGGCAACTATGGGCTGATGCTTCTCATATCTCTCTCCTTTCCTGTGTATCTGTCCCTGTGTGCCTCTTTCTCTGTCTCTTTCTTGCTTAAAACAAAAAACAAAAACAACAAAAAAAGGAAGGAACAAGGAAGGAAAGAAAGAAAGGGAGAAAAAATGATCATGTATTATTCCTTTTAAGTGGGAAGTTATATTATTTTTACTTGTAAGTGGGGAAAAACTAGAAAAGTTTTACAGGTGGATTTTTTAAAAAATGATTCTCTCTAGGCCTTTCAAGAATTACTGTATTTGGAAAACAATGAATTATAGCATACCTCTATTCTATTCTTTCCAGGTAGTGCCTGCCTGCTTTCTTCCTGCCCCATGATGAGTTTTCTGATAGTGCTCTGAATAGCAGAGCTCTTTGTTCACTTCATGATGGCCTTTTAAACATTTCAGTCCTCTTGTAGGGTGTGATAGCTGGAATCAACGCAAGTCTTCGGGTCAGAGGCAAGCCTCCTTTCATCGTCAGCAGAACAGAAGGCTACATAGGAATCTTGATTGATGACCTCACCACACTGGGCACCAAGGAACCATACTGAATGTTTACAAGCCAGGTGGAGTTCCGTTTGTCACTGCACCCTGATAATGCTGACAGCCGCCTCACATTCCGAGGTAACTTTTCAGAGTCTACCGACCAGGTTTGTTCTTGTCAGACCTCTCATGATATTCTCTCCTGCCCTCTTCCAGGGTATAAGGAAGTTGGCTGTGTTTCCCAACAAAGGCATGAAAGAGCTTCTTGGATGAAGTTTTCTTATAGAAATAAAATCCATTGAGTTTTCAAGCTACAAATGGAAAAAGTTAATCCCAGAGGCTTCTATAAGTATGGGTAGAAGTGTGCCTCTCAGGTAAGCATTTTTCACTTTTTACAGGAAAACAAGATCATTTCAGAGAGACATTACTTATAGACTCCCTACCTTCTCATTTTGAATGAAGCTTACTTTTGGCTTCTTCTCAAAATCCTTTAAATGTAACTTACCTTTTCAGTATTGAAAATATGTATGATTCTACATGATTACTTATTTTATATAATTTTTTTATGGCTCCCATTGAGTTCTTGTGGCTTTGCTAAGATTTACAGGGTACAAATTAAGAAATACAGTTATCTGGTTGCTTTGGGAAGTATGGAACAGTTGGGGTGGTCTCATCTTACCTGTAAGGTATATAAAGGAAACTTCTTCGATTAAGCAGAGTGTTATAAATTCTTTGGACTTACTTAATGAGTCACTTGTTACTTGGAAGGGTGTTATCTTTATTTTTATCTTTGTTTTTATAATTCTCATATGTATCTGTTGTCTCTAACCTGTCCAAGTGCTGTCTCTCTCATTAACAGCCAGGCATAACATGTCCTTGTTTGGCTTTCATCTCATCATGGTGCTATATTGTTTAGTACTTCTATTCCCAAGTTCTCCTTTTCATGGGAATTTCACAAAGCACTGTCCTCTGTGTTGGAGGATGTTAAGCAGGTTTTCAGTTATAGTAGCAGTGATTATCAAAGAAGCTGCATCGTAGTCACCCATATCAGAGGATCTCATTCACAGGAATGACAGCCTATATCACAAATAAGGGTGATGATATATTTGTTTACCACATAAGTGGCACCAAGAGATGGTAGTAGTATAAACATGTTTTATAACTCACTTAATTTTTCAGCTGTTTGTTTGTTTAAACTTAAGAGAGTTCACATTATTTCAGGCTTTGCACAAAGATTTTATAACATTCTTTGGTGTTATTTTTATTTTATTTTATTTATTTATTTATTTATTTATTTGTGTGTGTGTGTGTGTGTGTGTGTGTGTGTGTGTGTGTTTCTGAAGCTGGAAACGGGGAGAGACAGTCAGACAGACTCCCGCATGCGCCCGACTGGGATCCACCCGGCACGCCCACCAGGGGCGAAGCTCTGCCCACCAGGGGGCGATGCTCTGCCCCTCCGGGGCGTCGCTCTGTTGTGACCAGAGCCACTCTAGCGCCTGGGGCAGAGGCCAAGGAGCCATCCCCAGCGCCCGGGGCCATCTTTGCTCCAATGGAGCCTTGGCTGCGGGAGGGGAAGAGAGAGACAGAGAGGAAGGAGAGGAGGAGGGGTGGAGAAGCAGATGGGTGTTTCTCCTGTGTGCCCTGGCCGGGAATCGAACCCGGGACTTCTGCATGCCAGGCTGATGCTCTACCACTGAGCCAACCGGCCAGGGCCTATTTTTATTTTTTTTAAGTTTTACTTATTGATTTTAAAGAGAGAGAGAGATTTGTTGTTCCACTTATTTATGCATTTACTGGCTGATTCCTTTTTTACTTTATTTTTTTAATTTTTCTTAAGTGAGAAGCAGGAAGACAGACAGACTTCTGTATGCGCCCAGAACGGGATTCACCTGGCAAGCTGCCTACCAGGTGATGCTCTGCGCATCTGGGGTTGTTGCTCCGTTGCTCAGCAACCAAGCCATTTAAGTGCCTGAGACAAGGCCATGGAGCTATCTTCAGCACCTGGGGCCAACTTGTTCCAACCAAGCCATGGCTGAAGGAGAAGGGGAGAGAGATAAAGAGAAGGGAATGGGGGTGGGTGGAGAAGCAGATGGTTTCTTCTCCTGTGTGCCCTGCTGAGGGGGAATCAAACCTTGGACATCCACACTCTTGGCCCACGCTATACCACTGAGACAACCAGCCAGGGCTGTTGTTTCACTTATTTATGCATTCACTGGCTGACTCTTGTATGTTCCCTGACCAGGGATTAAACCGACAATCTTGGTGTATCAGGGTGATGCTCTAACCAACTGAACTACCCTGCCAGGGCAACATTATGCTTTATTTTGATTATTGCACTATTTCAAATTTATATAATTAGAATTTGCATTAAATATGACTAATATGTATTGAGGTCATAGTGAAAGCAGGGAAAGTGATTGTTTCCAACTCAGTTTAAAATGCTAATTGATGGGCTGACCTGTGGTGGCACAGTGGATAAAGCATTGACCTGGAATGCTAAGGTCACCCATTTGAAACCCTAGGCTTGCCTGGTCAAAGCACATATATGGGAAGCACCTACAAGTTCATGCTTCCTGCTCCTCCCTGCCTCCTTTCTCTCTCTCCTCTTTCTAAAAATTTAATAAATAAAATTCAGTAAGAAAATAAAATGCTAATTGATAATAAAAATATGGAAAAGAAGATTATCAGTTTTATATTTTTACCAAACTAATCTCATGAGTAGCCATTCTGTTAAGGTGATTTAAAAAGAAAAAGTGGGCCCTGGCCAACTGGCTCAGTGGAAAGAGCATTGGCCCGGCATGTGGACGTCCCAAGTTCATCCCAGTCAGGGCACAGATGAGAAGTGACCATCTGCTCCTGTCCCCCTCCCTCTCTACTTCTCTCCTTCTCTCTCAGTCAGTGGCTCAGTAGGTTTGAGCATCAAACCAATAGGATAGTTTGGTTGGTCCGAGTGTCAGCCTCAGGCACTGAGTATAGCTTAGTTGATTCAAGCATCAGCCCTAGAGGAGGGTTGCCTGGTGGATCCTGGTCAGGGCATATGTGGTAATCTGTCTCTCACTTAAAAAAGGGGGAAAAATTTGTTCCGAGAAGGAACACAATTTCCTTTTTAATTTTTTTTTATTTATTCATTTTTAGAGAGGAGAGAGAGAGGGTAAGAGACAGAGAGAGAGAGAGAGAGAGAGACAGAGAGAGAGAAGGGGGGAGGAGCTGGAAGCATCAACTCCCATATGTGCCTTGACCAGGCAAGCCCAGGGTTTCGAACCGGCGACCTCAGCATTTCCAGGTCGATGCTTTATCCACTGCGCCACCACAGGTCAGGCCACAATTTCCTTTTAATTTTTCTAAATTTTTAAATGAAAAGGACATGTGGTAAACTACCAGACAAAATGTTGTAGTTAAAGATACTCTCTGTTTATATTTTAGCCTCAATTTCCTCAGCTGGAAAAGAAACATGTACCCCACTTATTCATTGTGTTGAGATAAGAGTTGAGTGAGATAATGTAGCAAAAACTCTTTGTAAATTGTAAAAAGCTATATGAATGTAAATTGTTAATATAATATGAGTATCATAACATAATTTTGCTTACCAGCCACTTACGAATCAGTATTATTCTACCAACAAGAAGAAATAAAGAACATACAGCGAGATGAAGCTCTCTAGCTGCCAAAAGACCTGGATTATTTGACTCTCAGGGATGTGTCTTTGTCCTCTGAAGTTCGAGAGAAGCTACATTTCAGTCACCCACAGACAGTAAGAAAGCAGGCAGTGGATAGGAACAGTGTATAAATTAAGCCAGTGGTTTAATTTTTTAAACCTAGAGAAAGCCTGGCCACATAACTAATATTTTATTTCATCAAAAAAAGAAAACTTAACCTCTTTTAATATCTTTTTATGACAGGTATCAATATATTTTTGTGAGAGATTAAAAAGCTTAATCTAAATAAATAACCAAAAGTCAAGAATTGGGTTAGTTATAATTCAGTGGTTTTCAAAATACTACTCAGATACCTACTTAAGGGTTCCATATTGTGGCCTTGGGAGCTACTAGGAGAAAGAGGGGAGCCAAAGGGACCTCACTTCATGCTTTAGCCTAAGTGTGTATGTGCATGCACATTGTGTGTGTGCACCTGTAATGCACACACACTCGCACAAATCTATAAACATTGTAAAAATACTTTATATTGTGTAGTATTGAACTTCTACTAAATAGTTCAAGACTGATAGGCTGTATTTATTGATTCTGACTTGTACATTTTCACGTCTCTGAAACTGAGTGGTACCTTAAAATTGGTGGTGTCTCATAGTTTAATGAGTAGTGGGTTTTGTATTTTCTTAGTGACTGTGGTTCATAAAGAAATAATTAACAAAAATCTGGTCTGACCTGGCCTGTGGTGGTGCAGTGGATAAAGCCTAAACCTGGAATGCTGAGGTCGCTGGTTCAAAACCCTGGGCTTGCCCGGTCAAGGCACATATGGGAGTTGATGCTTCCTGCTTTTCACTCTCTCTCTCCTTTTGTCTCTATCTCTTATCTAAAATGGATATATAAAATCTTTAAAAAAGAAATCTAGTCTGCCTAAAATAGGAGCACCTAAATATATAAAGCAGACTATGATGGATATAAAGGGCGAGATCAGCAGCAATACTATAATAGTAGGGGATTTCAATACCCCACTAACATCACTAGATAGATCCTCAAGAAAAAAATTAACAAAGAAATAGCAGACTTAAAGGACACACTAGATCAACTGGATTTAATAGATATCTTCAGAACCTTTCACCCTAAAGCAGCAGAATATACATTCTTTTCAAGTGCTCATGGTACATTCTCTAGGATAGACCACACATTAGGGCAAAAAAGTGGTCTCAACAAATTTAAAAAGATTGAAATTGTATCAAGCATTTTCTCTGATAACAATGGCATGAAATTAGAAATCAACCACAACAGAAAAACTCAAAAATACTCAAACACTTGGAAACTAAAAAGCATGTTATTAAATAATGAATGGGTTAACAATGAGATTAAAAAAGAAATTTAAAAAATTCCTAGAAACAAATGATAATGATCATACAACAACTCAAAATTTATGGGACACAGCAAAAGCAGTACTGAGAGGGAAGGTCATAGCATTACAGGCATACCCTAAGAAGCTAGAAAAAGCTCAAATAAAAAACTTTGCATCTAAAAGAACTAGAAAAAGAACAGCAACTAAAGCCTAGAGGTAGTAGAAGGAAGGAAATAATAAAGATCAGAGTGGAAATAAATGATGTAGAGACTAAAGAAACAATACAGAGGATCAACGAAACCAAGACCTAGTTCTTTGAAAAGGTAAACAAGATTGATGAACTTTTAACCAGACTCACAAAAAAACCTCAAATAAATAAAATTAGAAATGAGTGGAGAAATAACAACTGACACAACAAAAATACAAAGGATTGTAAGAAAATACTATGAAGAACTATGTCCTGCCTGACCAGGTGGTGGCGCAGTGGATAGAGCATCGGACTGGGATGCAGAGGACCGAGGTTTGAGACTCTGAGGTCGCCAGCTTGAGCGTGGGTTCATCTGGTTTGAACAAAAGCTCACCAGCTTGGACCCAAGGTCGCTGGCTTGAGCAAGGGGTTACTCAGTCTGCTGTAGTCCCACGGTCAAGACACATATGAGAAAGCAATCAATGAACAACTAAGGTGTCGCAATGAAAAACTAATGATTGATGCTTCTCATCTCTCTCTGTTCCTGTCTGTCCCTATCTATCCCTCTCTCTGACTCTCTCTCTGTCTCTGTAAAAACAAACAAAACAAAAAACCTTCCAAAAATTGTATGCCAAAAAATTAGACAACCTAGATGAAATGGACAAATTTCTTGAAACATATAATCTTTTAAAAATCAATCTGGAAGAATCAGAAAACCTAAACAGACTGATTACAACAGATGGGATCGAAACAGTTATCAAAAAAACTCCCAACAAACAAAAGTCCTGGGACTGATGGCTTCACAGGTGAATTCTACCAAATATTCAATGAAGAACTAACTCCTCTCCGTCTCAAGCTATTTCAAAAAATTCAAGAGGAAGGAAGACTTCCAAGCTCCTTTTATGAGGAGAGCATAATTTTGATTCTAAAACCAGGCAAGGACAACACAAAGAAAGAAAATTATAGGCCAATATCCCTGATGAATTTAGATGTAAAATCCTCAACAAAATATTAGCAAATCGGATCCAGCAATATATGAAAAAAATCATACACCATGATCAAGTGGGATTTATTCTTGGGAGGCAACCTGTCTACAGCTTACTAGACGGGGAATCAAAGATTCCTGCCTGGCCTGCATGCTGCTGCCTGTGGTCTAGAGTTGATCACCAGGTTGTTGATCTTTCTGCAGGTGTTGTGTGCAGCCTTCCTGTGGCCTAGGAAGTCCACACGGAGCTGGTGCTCCCTCTACAAGCTATCTTATGTAGCCCAAGCTCTCTGAAGGCCTTTTGCACTTGAGGTCTGAAACCCTTCCAAGTTTATTCTTACTTGGGTACTCTCTCTCTCAACCCTCGAGTGCTACACAGAGATTCTTTGTATCTTAGAGTTATTCTTTCATCATAATGAATTACAGTGGTACCTTGAGATATGAACAGACCAACAAACGAATTTTTTAAGATACAAGTGGTAACTTGGTCTGTATTTTTGTTCGAGATCCAAGTGAAATTCCGAGATATGAGTCGTGATTCAGGAAGCTGCCGCTAGTTGGCGCATTGGCGCATGGTCCAGTATTGGCAGTTTGATATATGAGGTGACTGACTTACGAGCTCGGTTACAGAACGAATTAAATTTGTATCTCAAGGTACCACTGTATTCTCATATTACATATCTCCTATTTATCTACTATGTGATTTGATTTCAATCTCCTGACTGGACCAGAATGCCAGAGAATTTCTTAGTAGTCCCAGGAGGTAGACCCCCTAAAGATAGAATTGGGGGATTGGTTTAGTCGTTCCTGTGCTAGAGTGCAGTGCTGAAGGAGAAACCATCAAAATAGATTGAGTAGTAGCCAGAAAAATTGGAAGAAAACTAGAATATCTTGATGTCTCAGAAGAAAAACTATATATATCAAGAAATACCTGGGCCCTGGCCGGTTGGCTCAGCGGTAGAGCGTCGGCCTGGCGTGCAGGGGACCCGGGTTCGATTCCCGGCCAGGGCACATGGAGAAGCGCCCATTTGCTTCTCCACCCCCCCCCCTTCCTCTCTGTCTCTCTCTTCCCCTCCCGCAGCCAAGGCTCCATTGGAGCTAAGATGGCCCGGGCGCTGGGGATGGCTCCTTGGCCTTTGCCCCAGGCGCTAGAGTGGCTCTGGTTGCGGCAGTGCGACGCCCCGGAGGGGCAGAGCATCGCCCCCTGGTGGGCAGAGCGTCGCCCCATGGTGGGCGTGCCGGGTGGATCCCAGTCGGGCACATGCGGGAGTCTGTCTGACTGTCTCTCCCTGTTTCCAGCTTCGGAAAAATACAAAAAAAAAAAAAAAAAAAAAAAAAAGAAATACCTGTGAGGCCCTGGCCAGTTGGTTCAGTGGTAGAGCATCGGCTTTGTATATGGATGTCCCGGGTTTGATTCCCAGTCATGGCACACAAGAGAAACACCCATCTGAATCTCCACCCTCTCCCCTTCGCAGCCAGGGCTCAAATGGTTTGAGCAAGATGGCCCCAGGCACTGATGATGGCTCCAAGACCTCACCTTAGGCACTAGAATAGCTCGGTTGCCGACCACCGAAGCAACGGCCTGGCTTATTTCACTTAGGCTAATATTCTCCAAGACCAACCATGCTGTCACAAAGGGTAAGATTTTCTTTTTTTCGGATGAGTAGTATTCCATTATGTAAATGTACCAGTTTTATTATCCACTCATCTACTAAAGGACACCAGGGTTGCTTCCTAATCTTGGCTATTGTAAATAATGTGGCCATGGACACAAGGGTACATACATTCTTTCAGGTTTCAGGTTTCTTTGGATAAGTTCCCAGAAGTGAAGTCTCCGGATCATAAGCAGTTCCATGTTTATTTTTAGGGCTAACTCCATACTTCCTTCCACAGTGGGTGCTCCAATCTGCATTCCCACCAACAGTGCATGAGGGTTCCCTTTTCTCCACATTCTCAACAACTGATACAGTGATGATAGCCATTCTGACAGCTGTAAAGTACCGTATTTCCCCATGTGTAAGAGGCTCCCATGAATAAGACACACCTTGATTTTGGCGCCTGAAATTTGAAAAACCAATGTATTACATAAACTTATTGAATTCAAGGTTTACTCATCATAAAATTCATACAACTCTGTCATCACTGTCAAAACTCGCATTTATTAGCTTTCCTCATCTGTGTCTGATGATGAATCACTGTCTTCATATATTGCCTCATCCTCAGTTTTATCCATGGCATTTGAAAACCCACACTTATACAAACACTGTATAGGAAAACAGGTGAGACTTATACATGGGGAAATAAGGTAACTTTGCTGTGATTTTTACTGATATTTTATTTATTTTAGTGAAGCTGATACAATGTCCATTTTAAAGCCCATATCCCAGGCCAAAATGTACAATGAAAATTTAAAAAGAACAGTGTTCTGTTATACACAATTCTACACAAATAGTCTTATTAACTCTAATGAAAGTTAGAAACTTTCTGGGACCTTGCCCTGGTGGTTGATGGGTAGTCTTGAAAATGCATCTTTGAAAAACTGTACAAGAACTTCTTTGGGTCCCCTCCTGGCACGAGCACTGCCAGGTGAAGGTGTGCACCTGTGGGACTTCAACAGGGCCTGCACACTGTCCCAGAGAAGGGGACTTTCACCATACTCTCCCGGGATCTGCTGGGACCTCTGCATTCCCCTGTTGTTCTCAGGGCTGTTTGCCACCAAACCAGAAGCCTGCCAGACTGATGGGGACAGGGCACTCTCTCCAGTGTCCACAGTGCGTGTTCCCCCACTGGGAGGTCGGCCATCACCTGAAACACACTGGCTGTGCAGCGCCTCTTATTGGAAGCACGTGTGTTTGCTCTCTGTCCCTTTAGAAAACACCGACTTTCAGGATGTTTCTGCACCGCAGGGATGTTAACCCTCTCTCTGGCCTTGGGTTGTGAGGAATGCTTTCTAACTTGGGGTGTGTCTTTCCAGATTTTCACATTTTTCTCGTGTTTGTTTTAGGCTGAGGAAGGGCCAGCAGTTGCCTGACTGGCATCAGGCCCTGCACTCACACTTAGCACAGAGGTCTCTAGCCCTAGATGATGTGAACACTTAGTAAAAGGGCTTCTTTTTTATTTCTATTTCTTTTCTACCTGCTCTGTATTTCACCTGCAATTTCTCTTTCAAATGACAAAAACATATTCAGATAAACAAAAAAACGATGGGAACATGTCCAATACCTATTGTAGTATTAAACTGAGAGGAAAAGCCCAGAATAGGTAAAAGAGCAGAGACACAGAGCAGGTGAGGGCTTGCCAGAGGTGGGAGGAGTGGGGTGAGTCCTTCTGGGGCGGGGTTTCATTCGAGGTGATGGAAGATTCTTTAAGGCGGTATCAGTTGTGTTTGCATAGCATCTTCAAGGGACTTCATGCTCAGGAATAACACAACTTAAAAAATAAAGTTTTATTTGACATTTATAACAAATCACACTATAAAAAATAGAATAAAATAAAAATACAGAACTCTTACAAATAAAATTAAATAAAACCATGAATCACACCATGGAAAAAAACACAATGTTAAAAGAAAATAAATCTGTCAAAGAGAGGTGTAAAACAAGGTCTTCTGGTGTGCTAGGGACAGGTGGTTGAAGGACAAGCAGCTCTTGAGCTGGCCCTGACGCACTGTCCACAGGCAGCTCCCCTTGTCTGGCCACAACAGGGCAGTCTGGGCAGAGGGTTCTTGAGGCAGCGCTGGTGGGGCCTCAGTGTGGTCAGGGGGCGCTGCTCAGGCCGGGATCAGCTCCAGAGCTGCAGCTGGAGCGGCTGCTGGAGGAGGCACAGCGCTGGGGTCGGGTGCCCCTCCAGGTCTGGCTGGACCTCCGGTTCTGCCGGTGCAGCCGGCTCCTCCAGATGTCCCACAGGTGCCGCAGGAGCCGGCTCTGCTCCGGGTCCCCTACCCCAAGCATCGCCTCAGACAAGAGCAGTGACATCACTACATGGCAGCAGCAATGACCTCACCACACAGTGACCTCACTGCCTGCTGAGAGAGCCCACCAGAACTCGGAACCCTGGTTGCAAGGCAACCACATTCTAAAACAGCCACTTCCAGCTCACTCGGTCAGAGGCTTCGGCACAGTCGACATGTTCTCGTGTTGCTGCCCCTGTCCCAAGGATGTGACACCCAGATAAAAGGTCGATATGGTTTTTTCCATCATGGCCACTGCAGGGTTTGGTCTCAGCCCAAAGGCCTGTGGCCCTTTTCTCGGCGCAACCCAGAAGTAACCCATGGAGGCTCAGAGGTGGTGCTTCCAGGCCAGGCCGCCACTGTGATCTCACCTGAGCAGGTCTATGTCCCCTACGTGAGAGTGTGTGTACGTGTATGTGTAAGGGGTTTCACGGGGAAGAGCCTGCCCTCAGGAGGAACAGGCTGAGCAGGTGGGTGAGAAGCCTTGTGAACCAGGCATGTTCACACCCCAGGTAAAGGCTGGCTGGTTGGGGGGAAGTGTGGGCGGCACCCTCTGCCCCAGGTTTATCCTGAGCCCTGGAGGTGACGCTCATGTCCCCTGGGAGGAGGTGCTGCAGACACATCTCGGGTCTGATTCGGGAGCTGAAGGTGCAGTGGGCAAAAGCAGCAGCGACCAGGGCCAGGCTGGGCTTGAGTCCACCCGACCCCTGCGGGTCATGTCATTGCAGAGCTCAGTCAGAAACACGGAGGAGCAGCACCGGATGGAAGGGGACCCCACACCGTCTCCATAACAGTGGGACAGGTGCAACTGGATACTGATATTCAATGCAGGACCGCAGTGAGTGAGGCCACCTGGGCGACTGGAAACTCAGGCCCCATGGATGACCTGAGTAGGATTCCTCCCTTGTCTCCATTCGTAATCCAGATGTCTCCTTCCTGGGAGCCACCCTGGGTCCGGCAGCTGCTCCACCAAAGCCGCCCGGGTTCCACACACCCGAGCTCACAATGTCTGACCCCAGCCTGCAGCAGCAGAGGGCCCTGTTAATGGAACTGAGCCAAACAACCTGGAGCCCGAGGAGGCAGATTCAAAGGGAAAGTGGCAGAGGAGAAAATGTGGTGATAAGGGAGAGTTGGAAGGGCATGCAAGATTATTGGGAGTTGGTGTCAGACAGAGAAGAAGCACTCTTAGAGGCTGACCAGGAGCAAACACCGGCCTCAGACCACCCATGTGTGGACAGCAGGCAGGGAGGCATCCTGCGGTGGGCCTGCGGCTGTGGCTGTGCTCTGTGTTAGGAGTAAACATGGAAATGCAGGCACATGGGGGATGTTTTCTCCTCTAGCAACTCCAGCACCAGCCCAGGAGGCAGAGTCGGCTCCTGCTCCACCCGAGGGACCTCCCGAGGAGCCGGCAGCACGGCCAGACCTGGAGGTCATCCCAGACTTGGAGGTCAACCCTGCCTTGGAGAGGTGTCCGACTCGTGTTCTTTACACCTCCTGAAGCCCCTTCAGATGCCGTTGTAGAGCCAGGTTCCGCCCACACAGTGGCTGCTGACCACCCAGAGGTTGGAAAACCACTTCCTTAGGAAGCCTCCAATGAACCAGACCTGGCTCTGCCCAGACGAGAGGAGCTGCCCCTGCACACCACCTCGGGGCCAGCTCGGGAGCCACTTGTCCAGTCAGCTTTCCCTGAGACATCTGGAAAGTTTACGTTCCCACACCTTTAGAATCATTTTATTTTCTGTTATAGTTATATTATTTATGCCTTGGTATTCTATTTAAATTAATTAAATAGAAGTGTTCTATTTAATTAATTTTATGTAAAATTGTCCTGTTTTCTTTTCTTTGGCTATTTTATTCTAGTTATAGCTATTTCCCTGTACTATGATTTGGAATAGTTACAAAATAAAAGTTTAGAGATTCCAAGGTGGCAGTAGAGTAGGCAGACGCACAGACTGCCACCTCCCATGACCAAACTGGATTACAAATTCATGTAAGACGGTTGAATTGAAAAACCAACTTTGGACTAAAAGAACAGGACTCGAAAACCAAAGCACAGAAGAATCCACACCGATCCTGGAAGGGAGTGCGGGGGCACGGTGGGAGCAGGGGACACTGAGGGTGATAGTCCAGAAGGGCTCTCATTGCAAGAAGAGAGACCTTGAGAGGCAGGGATCCTCAGTCACAGGACCAGAGCCCCAGCCTAGAAACCCAGAGACTAGAGGAGACAGCCGGACATTATTGAGTGGGGAGAAGAGTGAGAGTTCTGCCTGTGGGAAGTGGCTGGCGAAAGAAACTACAGCCTTAAAGGGCCAGTGCAGAAAATATTGCTCACAGCCACTTGCCTGGGACTGCCAAAGGTGAGGAGGGCTGGAGGACTGGTCTTGCATGAGGAGAGTGGCAAGATCGAGACACAGAGATGACCTGAGCTGAGTCATTCTCCAGTGCCAAGGTGGCCATAGCTGCGGGAGGTATTGCTCCCTCTGCTGGCACAAGCCTAGTGTGGGACCAGTTGACTCACTTCCAAAAAGCTCTCCAACTCCAATCAGCATGGAAGGTTGTTCAGAAAGAAGGAAGTAATGTGGAGGGGCAGTGACTCAGGTTTCCAGGGAGACCTGAGCTATGCTTCCCCCTTCATACTGAGAACACACCCTGCCCCGGGAGAGTAACTGGGCAGAACACACCTTCAGATTCTCAGTGGTCACACTCACTGCATTCCCGGATACAGTTTCAACTAGGGTAAAAAAAAAACCCACAAAAAAACAAACAAACAAGATATGCACACTTTCCCTCTCCTAAACAAAGAAGTCCCCTGCTGGGATCAGCAAACATAGAAGCTTCCTGCTATGATAAGCAGGGAAATTAAGGCTTTTAAGCGGTTGTACTAGTTAAGGAGAATTAAAATCCAAGCAACCAGCAGAGGCTGAGGAATAAAGGCTTGGAGGAGAAGCTGCATTCCATAAACCAACCTCAGACCCACAACTCTAACAAGCTTGCAAACCACAAACACAGACAAAATGGGAAGACAGAGGAACATAAACCATACAAATCAACAAGAAAATCCCCAGAAACAGAACTGAATGAGATGGAAGTAATCAAATTACTGAATGCAGAGTTTAAAATAATGATTGTTAGGATGCTTAAGGATCTCAAAGCTACTATGGATGGACTTAATGAGCACCTAAATAAAGAAATTGCAAGCATCAAAAAGGACACTGAAATCATAAAAAAGAATCAATCAGAAATGGCAATTACAATATCAGAAATGAAGACTACAATAGAAGGAATAAATAGCTGGCTAGATGATCATAGGATCAAATCAGCAAATTAGAGGACAAAATAAAAGACACCCTGCACTAAAAGCACTCACTCCCCATACTCCTGTCCCTGGTAGGCCCTCAGTTGCTATGTGTCTCTGCTCCTTGACCCATTCTGGACGTTTCCTATCAATGCAACATTTCCATATGTGCCTTTACGGGTGTGCTCACATACTTATTTTGTATCAAATATCATATTTGTCATTTGAAATGGAAATCCCAGGTAAAACAGAGATCAGATAAAATAAAAACCCTTTTAGTAATCGTGTACATCATCAAGAGTAAAGACTGCCGTTCTAAGTGTGACAACAGGGATAGAAGCTAGTCAGATGTCAATTCCAGGCCTTAAAACAAATACAACAATGCAGAAACCTAGGAAGACAAACTATAAGCTGCAAAGCATTCCTTCCACTCCAAGGCTAGAGAGAGTTTTCACATCCCTGAAGTGTACAAACCTTCTGAAAGTCGATGTTCTCTAAAGGGACAGAGGACAAATGAGCTTTCAACAAGAGGTAGTACACTTGCCAATTCAAGTCACATAACGGCCTTGTCACCTTCTAAAGTCCCACCAGACAGTTATGGAGCTAGGCCTGGCCTGCACAGTGCCTCCTGACCACCCAGAAGCTGGAAAACTACTGCCTCAGGAAGCCTCCGACGAACCTGCCCTGGCTCTGCCCACAGAAGAGGAGCTGCCCCTGCACACCACCTCGGGGCCAGCTCGGGAGCCACTCATCCAATCAGCTGTCTCAAGGACACCTGAAGTTTACTTTCCCACACGTTTACAGTCATTTTCTATTATGCTTATATTTTTATTATGCCTTGGCGTCATTTAGTGTTCTATTTCATTAATTTTATGTGGGATGGGGACATATGCACTGTGAACACCAGTGAGAGAGCCCTGTCCCCAACAGACTGGAAAGCTTATGGTTGTGGCAAGCAGTCACAGGGACAAAGTGAGGATGTAAAGACCCCAGCAGCTCCCTGGAGGGAAGTGGGACAGGCCCTTCGCCTGGGAGGACAGTGTGCAGGACCCATCAACGTTCCACAGGTGCTCACCTTCTCCTGGCAGTGCTCACCCTAGGCCGTTACCCCACAGAAATTCTTGCACAAAACTTTCAAAGATCTCCTTTCAACATTAGCCACTAATGAAATAAGCCAAGAATTGAGACAAACAATACTGTCCACGGACAGGGATGGGACCCATCAATCCTGGTCCTCATGGACAAGGGAAGCTGAGCAGCAGGGCACTGTGCAGGGGTCTCCATATGTTGAAAGATAAAAGAGCTCAGTGGTCCTCTCACATGAGACACATGGCCCAACTTAGAATCTAGGATTCCACCTCGTAGACTACGTACATGTGATTCCAGCTGGCACACACGCATATGTGAGAATCTGAATGTAACAAAGGACACACTGAGAGAGGTGGACCAACAGATACCCAACAAGGCACTTCTGATGTTCACGTGTGGGGTGAGCCTTGTCAATCTCTATCTCCTTGATGTGAGGTCTAAACCTGTACAATGCATGTGTGACTGAGGTACTTTTAAATATATTAAAGTGATACATTCACTGTTATCCATGTATCACTCAACTATAAAGTACATATTCAGTTTTCACTGTTAAAGAATTTATGACTAGAAAAACAAAGATTTACTTTTGAATTCTATATTGTACCATATTGAATTCTAAGGGAATTCAGAAACAAATAGAAACCCAGCCCTTCCGGAGAGCAGAGCCCTGACACAGGGGCTCACTGTGCCCGTCCTTTCCCTGCGTGTGCACGTGGTGAAGGCATGTGCACGTGTGCCCCTGTGCCCATGTGTATACTAGTGGGTGCCTGTGTGTGTGAGCGTGCTCACCTGGGGTGTCTGGCGGGGAGGATTCCTGGACATATGCTCTTCCAATACCTCATTTCTCTAGGGTTGGACACAGCCAGTCAGTGTCCTTGGCATTTTCTGGGACCCCATCAGAATTTCGAAAGCTCCCTGCTGTACCCAGAATGTCTCATTTTTCATTCTCCTTGTTCTAATGTGTACAGGATTTTAAGGAGTTGGGTGTTAGTTCCTACATCCAAGGAGAAAAGGAAAACTTCACAATGAAAAAAATGTAAAGAAAAAGGTCACAGAGTGTGATTCATTCTTTTGCTGGGATAGAGCAGGTTCCAGAGCAGACGGCTCTAGAGCTGCCCTGATGTGCTGTCCAGAGGCAGGTGCTCTGTGGCAGGAACCGGGGCCGGTTGGGCAGAGGGTGCTTCAGGCAGTGATGGCGGGGCCTCAGGTAACTCAGTAAATGCTGCACAGACCAGCCCCGGCTCCAGAGCTGCCGCTGGAGTGACTGCTGGAGGTGGACACCCCTCCAGGTCTGGAGTGGCGTCTGGCCTCTCGGGTGAAGAGGTGGGAGCAGCTGGCTCTGCCTCCTGGGCTGGTGCTGTGAGAGGAGGAAAGTCCACCCTCATGCCTGCATTCCCACGTGCTCCCTAAAGACAGAGCACAGCCAGAGCCTTGCAGGGAAGCCACAGCCCAGGACCCACGACAGGATGTCCTACCGGCCCACAGCCCAGCAGATAGGTGGTGTGAGGCACGTTTTTGCTCCTGAATGACCATAAGGCACCTCTGAGACCCAGCTGGGGCCAAATATACACTCATTCAAGGTCAACAGGGAAGTCCTGGCGATAGATGCAGAGCAGGGAGCGCCCACGCCTCCACGGCCCGGGCCCCTGTCAGGTGCCGGAAGGGGCGGGGCTGGCGGGAAACCACAAAGGGAACACAGGCTGCTGAGTCTTATTGGACTTGAGCAGGAGCCATGCGGTCTCGCTCCTGGTCTGCTGGTCCTGGCATGGCCGACCAGCCAGGTGCCGGGGCCCAGGAATCTCAATGGCCGTCTGCCCCGTCCCCGGACCCGCAGCTGAGGATACCCCCACCCGCACCCCCGCGGCTCCGCACCCGGCCCTGGTGGTTTCCGGTGCAGGAACTGAGAGACCCGTGGGTGTTCACCCTGGAGGCGTGGCTGGCTGACTCCATCTTCGGTGAGCGAGCCGGGTGTGCGGGAGGCCCGGTGCCTCCCGCGTGAGGCCGGGCAGGGCAGCTCTCTGCAGCCTTTCCCAAATTCACCGGCTGCATTTGATCCCATGATGTCAGCTCCCAGCTCTTCCCTTCCCGGGACCACGTTCCCTGCAAATCCAGCTCCTCCTGACCTTTGACCAGGTCCTCCTTCTCTCTTTCCCTGTGTAGGCTCCGACCGAGCCACGATTCCGGACATAGAGTGGATGAACCAGGTCTTGCTGACGGTGGATATAATAAACTCTGGGAACTTAGCTGAAGTCACTGTTTTCGGACAGATCGGTGTAAAAAATCAGGTAACGGGTGGGCTCCTGAACCTGGCGGCACAGCACCACACTAGAAACAGTGCTCGAGGTGGGGGCCTCTGAAATCTGCATGTGGAGGGAACCACAGGTGAAGCACCTGGCTGTACCTGGCTTTCTTACAGCCTCTCTTACTTTCCCATCCTTTCTGCTGTTTTCCAACTCCAGATTTCTGCAAGCAGGCATTGGCCATGGTTCTGAGAATGGTATCTGCGTTATCTAAGCCAAGTCACAAAAACAGATGCATCTCAGGTAAATTAACAGAAATAGCCCCCATTACAAATTATTGCTTTGACATCCAGCTTTAAATATAAGGTCTACCGGAAAGTTCTGTCCGTTTCTATCACAACGTTTCGACACGTAAGCACATGTTTATTTGGTACATGTGTACCTCTCTATTTTTATCACTTAATGTATACATACTGATGTAGCAAATTAAAACAAAGTTGATTCACGTTAGTCTTATGTGTGAAGCGATAGTGTACCCATGGCTACTGATAAAGTTCATTTATGCCACTGTAATTTTTACAAATTTCAACAAGGAAGAAATGCTACAGAAGCAGGTCTGGCCTGATCAGGTGGTGGCGCAGTGGATAGAGCGTCAGACTGGGATGCAGAGGACCCAGGTTTGAGACCCCGAGGTCGCCAGCTTGAGCGCGGGCTCATCTGGCTTGAGCAAAAAGCTTACCAGCTTGGATCCAAGGTCGCTGGGTCAAGCAAGGGGTTACTCGGTCTGCTGAAGGCCCGTGGTCAAGGCACATGTGAGAAAGCAATCAATGAACAACTAAGGTGTTGCAACACTCAACAGAAAACTAATGATTGATGCTTCTCATCTCTTCGTTCCTATCTATCCCTCTCTCTGACTCACTCTGTAAAAAAAAAAAAAAAAAAAAAAAAAAATCATTAAAAAAAAAAAGCAGGTCTGTCGCATCCACCATATTCCCCGGACTTAGCACCCTCCGACTATCACTTGTTTTTTGTCCTTACAAAATTTTTTGAAGGCAAAAAATTCAAAAATGAAGAAGATATCAAACAAGCACTGGTTCAATTTTTCACATCAAAAGATAGCCCTGGCCGGTTGGCTCAGCGGTAGAGCGTCGGCCTAGCGTGCGGAGGACCCGGGTTCGATTCCCGGCCAGGGCACACAGAAGAAGCGCCCATTTGCTTCTCCACCCCTCCGCCGCGCTTTCCTCTCTGTCTCTCTCTTCCCCTCCCGCAGCCAAGGCTCCATTGGAGCAAAGATGGCCCGGGCGCTGGGGATGGCTCTGTGGCCTCTGCCTCAGGCGCTAGAGTGGCTCTGGTCGCAACATGGCGACGCCCAGGATGGGCAGAGCATCGCCCCCTGGTGGGCAGAGCGTCGCCCCTGGTGGGCGTGCCGGGTGGATCCCGGTCGGGCGCATGCGGGAGTCTGTCTGACTGTCTCTCCCTGTTTCCAGCTTCAGAAAAATGAAAGAAAAAAAAAAAAAAAAAAAAAAAAAAAAAAAAAAAAAAAAGTAAAAAAGATAAAACAGTTTTCAAAAATGGGATATACAAATTGCCCTCACACTGGCAAGAAATCATTAATAATAATGACAATTATATTATTTAATAAAGTTTATTGACAGTAAGAAAAATTTGTATTTTGTTTTATTCCAAAAATGGACAGACTTTTCCGGTAGACCTTATATTAGCTCTTTGGATAGTTCTGAAAGTCTGATTAGTATGTAGAGCTCTTAACAACTCTAGTTGTTGGGTCTGTAAATTGAGGACAGATCTTATGAATGGGTTCCCTGAACAGGAGCTGCCAATCACACGCACTGTATACTTTTAAAAGGAAGACGAATATTAATTGCATAAATGTACCTGTTTTATAGTTTTCTAATGCTTTGCCACGATCGCTCTGTTCGCTGTTGCCATGCAGAGACTGTTCTGATATATGTTGGAGAAGCAGGTCACTTGATAAATCATTGGCCCTAAAGAAAAAGATAAAGTCAGAGATCTTAACTGCTTATTCTAATACCACCATCAATTCACTATTTTATTTCTATTAGAAAAAGTCTGAAATAACCTAATGGAGGACATATACACCCCATTTGAAATTAGAATACAAATAAAAATAGTGCTATATAAATCAGTTTGATGATTGAGGATATAAAAGGAAACCTACCTACACAGCTTTTCTGTTGATGAACTCTAAGACTTTGTCTTTGGGTGACATGCTCTCCAATAAAGTTTGGATAGATCATTTCTCTTCTTCTGTGGTGACAATTATATTTTGCTTCACAGTACTTATAGCCTAAAAGATTCAAAGATCATAGTATATCAACATTGATGGGCAAATCCTATACCTTGGCTAAAATAAATCTTTGTTCCATCATTGGTTAATGTTGTAATACACTACTAACAGAGAAAAAGGCAGGGCCTCACAAGACTATTTCTACTCAAGGATTTGTAGCTCAGCCTTTCACTTTTTATCATTTATTCACCCAAGAGAGGCTGGAAACTCTTGAATGCTTGGCGATGTGTTGAAAGTATTTGGTTACCATTATAGGAGAAAAAAAAACCATGGGGTGAGATTAATCTTAATAAAACCATCATGGACTTTAATATAGCCCTACAAGGAAGAAAGATGATTAGTTTCCATTCCATAAGTATTTCGACAATTTAATGCAAAATTTCAAAATACCACTGGTGCCATTTCTGGACCCAGAGATAAAATAGATTTTAATAGCATTTAAGGGAAAAAAAAGAACCAAGCATTTATCCTGCCTTTCAGGAAATCTAGTGAAATTAGCCTAAGCAATGAGCCATTATTATTACTAGTGATGAAGTAAAAAGAAACAATTTTCATTAATGACTAATTGAAAGGACAATTATAATTATTAAGTGAAAGGCCAGGACTGTAACTTTTTTTCTTGAGAGAGACAAGAAGTGAGAGATGAGAAGCATCAACTCATAGTTGCATCATTTTAGTTATTCATTCATTGCTTCTCATATGTACCTTGACCGTTAGAGGTACCAGCCATGCTCAAACCAGCGACTTTGGGATCATGTTGATGATCCTGCACTCAAGTCAGATGAGTCTGTACTCAAGCCGGATAAGCCTGCACTGAAGCCAGCAACCTCAGGGTTTTCAACCTGAGACCTCAGAGTCCCAGGCCGACGCTCTATCCACGGCACCGCCACCAGTCAGGCAAGGCTAGAAACCTTTATAATAACAAAGAGATATAATGGATATCTTTGATTATAAATTGTGTAGTAACTAACTTCATCTACCTCCACTGATCTATCTTGACTTCACAAGAAGAGAACACCAAGCTTAAATATATCGCAGATGGAGACCTTGTTCAGAACCCGATTCTAACAGGGATAATAAAAATGAGACACCAGAAAAATAGAAACATTGACTGGAAATTTATGTTATTATAAGATTATTAAAACATTAGGTGTGAGCCTGACTGGTGGTGCTGCATAGAGAGAGCATTGATCTGGGAGGCTGAGGTCTCAGGTTTGAAACCCTGAGGTCATTGGATTGAGCACGGGATTATCTGGTTTGAGCACGGGATCACAGACATGATCCTGTGATCACTGGATTGAGCCCAAGGTCACTGGCTTGAACAAGGGGTCACTGGCTCAGGTTGAGCCCTGCAGCCAACGCACGTATGAGAAGCAATCAAGAAACAACTAAAGTAACACAAGTATGGGTTAATGTTTCTCACCTCTCTCTCTGTCTGTCTCTCTCGCAAATAAAAAATAAATAAATAAATAGTTCAGGTATGAGATATATTATAGTTATGTTTAAATTAGTCTTTTTGACACATATACTGAGGTATTTATTGATAAAATCATATGTATCTGATATTTACTCTAAAATTAGAGAATGGGCAAAAGACTTGCCAAAACACAAATAAAATTTCCATAATTAATTAAGAAATATTTTGGAAAATGATTTGACTTTGGGTGGTGGGCACACAATACAACATACAAATCAAGTATCATAGAATTGTACCCTTAAGTCTTCTATGATCTTATTAACCAATGTCACCGCAATAAATTTAATAAAAGATAAATAAATGTGGCCCTGGCTGGTTGGCTGTTGTAGAGTGTCACTCTGGCGTGCTGATGATCTAGGTTTGATTCTTGGTCAGGGCACACAGGAGAAGCCACCATCTGCTTGTTTTCTCTCTCTCTCTCTCTCTCTCTCTCTCTCTTCCCCTCCCTCAGCCATGGCTCAATTGGTTTGAGCACATCAGCCCAAGCACTGAGGATGGCTCCATTGAGCTTCTGCCTCAGGTGCTAAAAACAGCTCTGTTGTTAGCATGGCCCCAGATGGGCAGAGCACTGGCCCCAGACTGGGACTGTCGAGTGGATCCTTGGCAGGGTGCATGCAGGAGTCTGTCTCTCTATGTCCCCTCCTCTCACTTAGAAAAAGAAGACAAAAAAAGATAAATACATGTAATAGCATATTAAGCAATCAAATAAGCATTAAAAAGATCTTACAAATGAGCCAAAAACACACAATGGACAAAAGAAAGCCTCTTCAATAAATGGTGCTGGGAACATTGGAAAGCCACATGCAAAAGAATGAAACTTTACTACACCTTGTCGCCCTGCACAAAAATTAATTCAAAATGGATCCAAGACCTAAATATAAGATCTGAAACAATAAATCACATAGAAGAAAACATAGGTACTAAACTTACGGACTTTGGCCATAGAGAACATTTTATGAACTTGACCGCAAAGGAAAGGGATGTAAAGGCTACAATAAACGAATGGGACTGTATCAAACTAGAAAGCTTCTGCACAGCAAAGGAAACTGACAACAAAACAAAAAGGCAGCCATAAAATGGCATACAAACAATAGGCCAATAAGAGATTAATATCCAAAATATATAAAGAACTCAAAAGCTCAGGAACAAACAAGGAAACAATCCAAATAAAAAATGAGGAGAGGAAGTGAACAGACATGTCTCCCAAGAAGACATACTAATGGCCAACAGATATATGAAAAGATGCTCAGCTGCTTTAGCTATTAGAGAAATGCAAATCAAAACTGCAATGAGATACCACCTCATACCTGCTAGACTGGCTATTATCAATAAGACAGGCAATAACAAGTGTTGGAGAGGCTGTGGAGAAAAAGGAACCCCATTCACTGCTGGTGGGAATGTAAATTAGTACAACCATTAAGGAAGAAAGTAGGGCAGTTCCTCAAAAGAATTAAGACTAGAACTACAGCCTGACCAGGCGGTGGCGCAGTGGATGGAGCACTGGATTGGGATGCGGAGGACCCAGGTTTGAGACCCCGAAGTCGCCAGCTTGAGTGCAGGCTCATCTGATTTGTGCAGGGCTCACTGGCTTGGACCCAAGGTTGCTGGCTTGAGCAGGGTGTTGCTCGGTCTGCTAAAGGCCCGCGGTCAGGGTACATGTGGGAGAGCGATCAATGAACAACTAAGGTGTCGCAACAAAAATCTGATGATTGATGCTTCTCATCTCTCTCCATTCCTGTCTGTCTGTCCCTGTCTATCCCTCTCTCTGACTCTCTGTCTCTGTAAAAAAAAAAAAAAAAAAAAAAAGACTAAAACTATATATGACCCAGCAATCCCTCCACTGGGTATCTCCCCAAAACACTTGAAAACACTGGCACGTAAAGACACACGCACCCCCACGTCCATCGCAGCATTATTCACAGTGGCCAGGACATGGAAACAAACAAAATATCCTTTGATAGAGGATTGAATAAGATGTGGTACATACAGTATATGCAATGGAATATTACTTAGCCATAAGAATTGATGATATATTGTCATTTTCAAAAGCATGGATGGACCATGAGAATATTATGCTGAGTAAAATAAAGTTAATCATAAAAAGCTAAAAACCAGCCTGACCAGGCAGTGGCGCAATGGATAGAAGAACATCGGACTGGGATGCGGAGGACCCAGGTTCGAGACCCTGAGGTCACCAGCTTGAGCGCGGGCTCATCTGGTTTTAGCAAAGCTCACCAGCTTGGACCCAAGGTCGCTGGCTCAAGCAAGGGGTTACTTGGTCTGCCGAAGACCCACGGTCAAGGCACATATGAGAAAGCAATCAATGAACAACTAAGGTGTCGCAACAAAAAACTGATGATTGATGCTTCTCATCTTTCTGCGTTCCTGTCTGTCCCTATCTATCCCTCTCTCTGACTCTCTCTCTCTGTCCCTGTAAAAAAAAAAAAAAGTGAGGGGTAGTGCAGGAGTGTAGGAGGAGGAAGTAAACAGGGACAAATATGTGGTGACGGCAAATGATTTGACTTCGGGTGAAGGGTACAGAAATTAATCACCAATTCAAATGCTATAGAAATGTTTACCTGAAACCTATGTACTCTTATTGATCAATGTCACCCTATTAAATTTAATTTTTTAAGTAAAATAAAAAAAGAAAATATTTTTTTAAATTATTTATTTACTTATTTAAAAAAATTTTTTTTTTACTTTTATTTTTTTATTATTATTATTTTTTACAGAGACAGAGAGTGAGTCAGAGAGAGGGATAGACAGGGAAAGGCAGGAACGGAGAGAGATGAGAAGCATCAATCATTAGTTTTTCATTGCGCGTTGCAACACCTTAGTTGTTCATTGATTGCTTTCTCATATGTGCCTTGACCATGGGCCTTCAGCAGACCGAGTAACCCCTTGCTGGAGCCAGCGACCTTGGTTTCAAGCTGGTGGGCTTTTGCTCAAACCAGATGAGCCCGTGCTCAAGCTGGTGACCTCAGGGTCTCGAACCTGGGTCTTCCGCATCCCAGTCCGACGTTCTATCCACTGCGCCACTGCCTGGTCAGGCAAGAAAATATTTTTAACTATAGTCATAAAAAACAAACTTACAACTAGTTCCAAAGTACCAACATACACAATCATTGGCTCTTTCAAATAAGATTGTGCAAGTTGACGGACTGCATAGGGCCACGTTGCACTGGAAATAAAACAAGATATACAAACATTGAAAATTTACTATTAATCAAACATTAATTTCCCTATGAATGTTATGACCAAATTGCTCATGAAAGACACATTTGTACTATTCAATATGACAGATTTCACAGAAAATGTATACTTCACAAAGAATTGCTCAACTTTACTGAAGTTACTAGAGTAAACCTTTAAATATGTTTAATGAAGTTTTATAAACCAGAAATGAAGAGATTTATACCTTAAATCTAAAATCTTGTATTTTTCATGATGTCAGCAGGTAAAACTAAGTATCATGCCAGATAAAAACATTTTAAGTGTATTCATGAAAGGATATGTGAATTCAGGTATTTCTTACCCATATGTATGTTATGAAAATACCACCTTTTATACTTTCACAGTAATTAGATGAAAAGATTAATGAGAAAACAAAGTGAATGAATTTAGTATAGTTCCTCAATTATATACTACGACACAAAAGAGAAAATGGTTTTCATATCACCTGCATTTAAATAAAAATCACTGCTTCCTCAGTTTCACTTTGGGCAAAAAAGTATTCAGTAACCTGATGTTTGCCTCTCAGGACAGGGGATCACTTACTCAAATGAGAGACCCCAGTATCCAACAGTTTGCCCTCCAGGAGTTCCTCTATGTTTTATAGAAATCTCTATCTGGCCTGGGGAAGGTGGACAGTGGAGAGAGCATCAGCCCAGAGATCTGAGGGCAGTGCTCAAGCCCGGAATCACCAGCTTGACCCACAAGTTTGCCAGTTTGAGTCCTGGTCAGGACACATAGGAGAATTAGTCAATGGCACAACCAAAGTGGGACAAGTCATGCTTCTCTCTCTATATATATATATATATCAAAAGAAAAAAGAAGTCTCCTCCTGTAACTTAGGAAATACAATAATCCTTGTTACACTGATACATTAGGGATCTCAAAATACTTTGAAGAAATGCTCTAAAAATCCTGTGGCGAAATCAACTGAAAATGGATTCTATTCCACTGATTTCTATGTTGCAGAGTAACAATTAGGCATACACCTACCTTGTCATAATAGTCTGCCTGTCTGGGCGCACATCTAATAAAATCTTCATTATCTGGGGCTCAAATCCCATATCCAGCATCTTGTCAGCTTCATCTAATACCTGCATTAAACATGTTTGTGGCTAGATTAAATACGAGATGTAGCTAATATATATGGTGTCTCTTTATCAATAAAGTATTAAGGGTAAATTTTTCTCATTTCTCTTATTAACCTAAACCACTGCAGTGGTCTCTCTTCTATAGTGGGAGTTAGGTTCCAGACTCCCCCTCCCGCCCCCTGTGATAGGCGAAAATCCGTGAAGTAGCGACATTATATTTTATTATTTATATATTTTTTAAGGCTTTATAAACCCCACTCATATAAACCTTTCCTACACTGCTCTTAACCTTCCCCATACTCTTATAAACACTTCTTATGCTCTTAAAACACTTTCTACACTACTAATAAACCTATGTAATTTTAACAACATACAAAATTCTATATGGACACTCACTAGTATTTTATTTCAATTTAATATTCTTTTTTTTTAATTTAATTTTTATTTTATTTATTCATTTTTAGAGAGGAGAGAGAGAGAGAGAGAGAGAGAGAGAAGGGGGGAGGAGCAGGAAGCATCAACTCCCATATGTGCCTTGACCAGGCAAGCCCAGGGTTTCGAACCGGCGACCTCAGCATTTCCAGGTCGACGCTTTATCCACTGCGCCACCACAGGTCAGGCTCAATTTAATATTCTTTTAATGTTTTAAGTATTTTTAATATTTTTTATATTGCATTCAATTTTTTAGGCTAGAGAATACTTATTTTACTGCAAAAATAATTAATATATAAAAATACCTATATACCGCAAAATCCCATGATATAACAAAAAATATGTGATACAATTTAAAATCTGCGATATAGTGAAACCACAAAAAGTGAACCGTGTTATGGCAAGGGACGACTGTATTCCAGTTTCTCCAGGAGAAAATACGGGGTCTGTGGTTGCAATATAAATTGTTTTATTTTTAAGTTGGCTAATAGTTTGTAAATCTAAAAAAATTTATGTCTAAACATCCATGTGGATTTTGACTTTTGTACTTATCTACATTTTCCATCATTTATAAAAATTCTTAGTTTCACACTTGAGAGTCAATGGGAAATATTGCTATGATTTAAAACCATTATGAAATAGACATTCTAAAAGACAGTTTTTAATAAGAGTTCGGTTCTTCCAGTATCCCAGACCCACATTCCTTGATTACCAAATAGGTTATGCTCTTCAGATCGACAGTTATTCAACTGCAGATCAATCTTCCAGGAATTGCAATAATGATATCTGCACCTTTTGTCAGGTCTTCTATTTGTCCATTTCTATCTCCACCACCATATATACACACACTTAAGAAAAATATAGAGGTTCATGTTCAGGCAAGGAATATGTCATCACAACTCAAAATCCCAACTAACCTAAACATCTTGGTATAAAATAAAATAAAAGGTATATAAATCAGCCTGACCAGGCGGTGGCGCAGTGGATAGAGCGTCGGACCAGGATGCAGAGGACCCAGGTTCGAGACCTTGAGGTTGCCAGATTGAGTGCGGGCTCATCTGGTTTGAGCAAAAGCCCAGCAGCTTGAACCCAAGGTCGCTGGCTCCAGCAAGGGTCTACTCAGTCTGCTGGTTGGCTAAGCAGTGGAGCATCGGCTCAGTGTGTGGAAGTCCTGGTTGTGGGAAGTCAGGGCACACAGGAGAAGCAACCATCTGATTCTCCACCCCTACCTTCTCTCTCTCTCTTCCTCTCCCATAGCCATGGCTTGAACAGTTAAAGCAACTAGGCCCCAGGTGCTAAGAATGGCACTGTGGCCTTGCCTCAAGTGCTAAAATAGCTCGGTTGCCAAGCAACAAAGCAGCAGCCCCAAATAGGTAGAGAGCATCGCCCAGTAGGGGTTTTCTGGGGGGATCCCGGTTGGGGCACATGTGGGAGTCTGTCTTTGCCTCCTTGCCTCTCACAGAATAAAAATAAATGTGTGAAAAATAATGGGGCCCTAGCCTGTTGGCTCAGTGGCAGAACATCAGCCTGGCGTGTGGATGTCCAGGATTCGATTCCTAGTCAGGGCCCACAGAAGAAGCAACAATCTGCTTCTCCATCCCTGCCCCTAACCTTCTCTCTTTCTTCCCCTTCTGTAGCCTTGTCTCAGTTGGTTAGAGCAAATAGGTCTTGGGCACTGAAGATGGCTCTATGGCCTGCATCTCAGGCACTAAAAAGGAAAAAAAAAAAAAAGCTGAGCAAAGGAATAGTAGCCTTAGTGGGCTTGCCGGGTAAATCCCGGTCATGGTGCATCCCTCCTTCCCTCCTCTCACAAAAAAAGAAAAAGAAAAATAACACTGGGGAAGTTTTTTTTTTTCATTTTCTGTTTCATGAGGTTTTAGAACTGTTTTTATATATTTCTGCATCACTGATTCCAAACCTGAAATCCATTTTTTGGTGCATGCTATAGTTTTTATGCAACTTTAATTTCTTTTTGTTACAGTTAATGGCATACATTGGTTTTTAAATTGGAGTTAAAGGGCAATGACTCTTGGATTGAGCATAACAAGGCAATTAATGTTTTACAAACATCACTTTTACATAATTGTAGTTTTTTGTTTTTGTTTTTTCAATAAAGCCCCTGCCCAAGATCATGCAGCCAGGTGTGTCTGACTCTAAAGCTTCTGTTCTTTTTTTTTTTTTTGTATTTTTCTGAAGCTGGAAACGGGGAGGCAGTCAGACAGACTCCCACATGCACCCAACTGGGATCCACCCAGCATGCCCACCAGGGGGCGATGCTCTGCCCATCTAGGGGCGTTGCTCTGCGGCAATCAGAGCCATTCTAGCGCCTGAGGCAGAGGCCACAGAGCCATCCTCAGCGCCCGGGCAAACTTTGCTCCAGTGGAGCCTTGGCTGCGGGAGGGGGCGAGAGAGACAGAGAGGAAGGAGAGGGGGAGGGGTGGAGAAGCAGATAGGCGTTTCTCCTGTGTTCCCTGGCCGGGAATCGAACCCGGGACTCTTGCACGCCAAGCCGATGCTATACCACTGAGCCAACTGGCCAGGGCCTGTAGTTGTTTTTAAATGTAAAAAATTACTATCTGATAAAAACACCCTCTTGTTTTAAGATTGAATCATGGCTTCTTTGAATAGGCATAAATGTAAGAATAGTCCTGACATCTTCTGTTATATATGTGGCTGTTACACACTTCACCATCAAAGGCGCAATATTTCATCATTTGTGACGTGCATATATTGCCTATTTTCAAGTTCCTCTTGGCAATCAAGACAAGAATTGGGCACCTCATATTATGTGTCATAATTGTGAGGAAATGCTTTGTGACTGGACAAAAGGAAAACGCAAAGGAATGCCTTTTGGTATTCCCATGGTTTGGCGTGAACCTAAGGACCACAGCAGCAACTGTTATTTTTGTCTGATCCATACAAAGGGCATCAGCAAGAAAAACGACATATGATCGCATATCCTAATATTCCTTCAGCAATACAACCTATCCCACACTCTTGAGACACTCCCGGTTCCAGTTTTCAATGGTTTTATTTCTTCTAAGGACGAAGAAAGTGAACATGGTGATCAAGTGTATTTTGATCAGATGCATGAGGAAATGGTTGTAGAATCTGAAGGGTCTTCTTCTGATGCCAAGAAATCATTAACCCCTCAGCAGTTTAGCCAACCCGAATTGAATGACTTAGTAAGAGATTTGGGCCTACCAAAGAAAGCAGCTGAGTTATTAGCCTCCAGGCTTCAATAAAAGAATGTACTTCACTGGTCAGCTAAAGTATCCCATTTCAGGAAGCGTGAACAAATTTTTGTGGACTTTTTTTCCAAAGACAAACACTTTGTTTACTGTCATGATATCAGTAGTCTTCTCAGCCAGCTAGGTGTTACTATATACTTACAGTCCAACAGAATGGCGGCTATTTCTTGACAGCTCTAAACGATGGCAGACTACTACCGGAGCATCAAATGAGATTGTCCTCAATACGTACACAAATGCAAGAGCTACAAACGCAAATTTTTGCCCGAATAGAATTTAAATAAGTTTTGTGCAAATTTTATGATTAAAATAAGTGTTTTAATATGTTCTATTTTGAAACTGTAGACAAATTCTGATGCAATCATATCTTTTAGTGTATTAGTGTATTTACTGCATTATATAAATTATTATATTTTCACAAAGATGATGCCCAAGAAGACATTCTACTTCATTATGTTAGACTACATGTTGAGAATTTTACAATAGGATGAAAACATAAAATCTTGAATTGCAAAAAAACTGTAGCTTACAGAGAAAAAATAATGTCAGATTTGAGATCAGCACACTTGAATTAGGCAAGAACAAGTGTTACTGTGGATGCAACAGAAATTTTGTTCCCCAGTGTATTGGGAGAATGAATGGATAAAGCTACAGATGATTAAACTGCTGATGCAGGAATAGCCAAAGAAATGACTTACTTTATAAGACCTTTATATGGATACTTAGAACACTCAGCTTGCACTTGAAGAGCTAATTCTCGAGTGGGTGTAAGGACTAACATGCCAGGTCCATTTCTTCCCTCTCTAGCTGTGACTCAGATATGTGGTACATTAATTTAGTGTTTTCAAAAGTTTGGCAGGGAGCGTCAGAGTCACATACATTCACCATAAAAGGTGGGAAACAGAAGGACAGCCAAACAAAAAAAATCATTTAACATGGCCAATGCTTTCCTGTGTCAAACATTCCCTCATACAACTGTACTGGACACAATAACTTAAACTGTTTCCATTGTTTTACTATTAAGACTTTTGACAGAGTCTGACTAGTGGTGATGCAGTGGATAGACCGTCCACCTGGGACGCTGAGGTCCCAGGTTCGAAACCTCAAGTTTGCCGGTTTGAGCGCAGGTTCATCCAGCTGGAGCGCAATCTTGCCGGCTTGACTGTGGGATCATCAACATGATCCCATGGTTGCTGGCTTGGCCCAGGGTCGCTGGCTGAAGCAAGGGGTCACTGGCTAGAATGGAGCAACCGCCACCGTCAAGCCATGTATGAAAAGCAATCAGTGAACAACTAAAGTGCCACAACTATGAGTTGATGTTTCTCATCTCTGTCCTTTCCTGTCTTCCTGTCTGTCCCTATCTCTCTCAAAATAAATAAATAAATAAGTCTCAAGACTTTTAGTAGATACTACCTATTGCTTCCCCAAAATGATTGTCAACTTATACTTTCACCAGCACAGTACAAGTGGATTTTCCCCGAGACTAGGCATTACCTTTGACCTGTGCAATATATCCAAGAAACTTGAAGTACAGCTTTGGTATCCATACCTATTAAACCCCTACAGACAACCCAGCTCTACAATTCTTACACTGGTTGAGAGTCAAGGTGAATAAATCCAGGCATTAAGTAGGACAGTGTCTTCCCTGTTCCAGTCTGGGCTACTCCTATAAGATCTGTTCCTTGTAGAATTATTGGCCATGCCTGGGACTGAAACAGAATGATAAATAATAAAATAACAAGTGCATTTCTTTGTGTTCAGTGGAAACACTTCCTTCCTCTCCCAGCCCCAAACTTCTTTCAACAAATACTTTCTGAGTGCCAAGAACTGGGGGTGCAGGAGGTACTGCTGAGGCTCAGAAGAGACAGTGGCTTCCTGGTGATCTACCTTCTAACAGATACTGTTTAGGGGGAAAACGGTCAGTGAAATATTAGATTAAAACAATTATTCAACGTACCTGAATGGGTGTTGGCTTTTGAAAGCCTGCCTTTTTAAGGTTTTCCATAACTTCGGGATAACATTTGAAGGCATCCTCAAATTGACAAGCAGGGTTGGGGATAGGCCGTTTCTCACCATCTCTCAAGTCATCGCACACGATATTATAATTTTCCTTCCTTTAAGGAAAAATGAAGCAAATACATTGTACTCACTAGCAAGAAATTTACTGGCGTTAGTTCAGGTCATATCTAGGAATTCAACTGCAACTGATTAAAACCAGACTGTTAGTAAAGTCACACTAAAATGTAATAACTAAAAAACAGAAGTGAGCATCTTTTTCTTATCAAACTAGTCGCAGAAAGAAGAAAAAAAAAGTACACTGGGCCCTGGCCGGTTGGCTCAGTGGTAGAGCGTTGGCCTGGCGTGCATAAGTCCCGGGTTCGATTCCCGGCCAGGGCACACAGGAGAGGTGCTCATCTGCTTCTCCACCCCTCCCCCTCTCCTTCCTCTCTGTCTCTCTCTTCCCCTCCCGCAGCGAGGCTCCATTGGAGCAAAGATGGCCCGGGCGCTGGGGATGGCTCCTTGGCCTCTGCCCCAGGCGCTGGAGTGGCTCTGGTCGTGACAGAGCGACGCCCCAGAGGGGCAGAGCGTCGCCCCCTGGTGGGCATGCCGGGTGGATCCCGGTCGGGCACATGCGGGAGTCTGTCCGACTGTCTATCCCCATTTCCAGCTTCAGGAAAAAAAAAAAAATTACACTGTGTGTGTGAATAGGCCAATGAAAGTTTCATGGAACGGTTATAAGAATAGAGTCTGAAAATTACCAGCTTTATGATTCAAATCAGATTTAGCAATCACTTGAGGGCTACAATGCTCCACACATAATTTCTTATTTTCAACTTCAACAATCCTGTGAAGTGGGAATTATTCTCATGTGGCAGGAGGGTAAGTTATCTGGGTCTGAGCCCTACCGCAATTCTAGAATAACTGTTCCTTCTGCCATACTACCTTAGTTTCATATCAGCCTGAATAGGAAAAAACTGTTGCCTTTAGGATCTTTAATTCCAGATAAGGTTTGAAGAGTAAGGAATTATTTTAATATTCAGACATAGACAAATTGCTTGTTTTCCATAATTTCAGAAATCTCTAAAACTATTTCATACAGCAGGCATTAACCACGTACCTATTAAAATTTTTAAATTAAATATCAGTTCCTCAGTTATACGAGTCATATTTTAAGTGTTCAATAGCTATATATGGAAAATGACTATTCTATCACTATCTATTTCCATCCTTCCAGAACATTTCATTGGGTAGCAATGCTCTAAAATATATCAACTAGGATGTATCTAAGTTTTCATTTGAATATTAAAGGTATAGACTTTAAATGCAATAATTTCAAATCTCTGCTTAATCACTTGATTTAAGAGTATAACGATATAAATACTAATTTAAAGAAGCAATTAAACAACCCACCTCCAAATGCCTATTTGTGCTTGTGATATTGAACTTCTTGTTCTTTTACTCAATGTAAATGTTTTTCTTAATTGAAGGTAAATCTGTGACAAAGATAAATATTCAAACTTTGATAAAGAACGAGATCTTGCATTTCACTGACACTTATTCAAAGTAACAGAAATCAACCAAAACATATGTGAAGTTCACTTGCATCCATACAGTTTTAGGCCGTCACACTTTGTCAGTCAGGCTTATGCCAGAATTTAGGACATCTCCCTTTTTGATTTGTCTTTCAATTACATTTTAAGTATAAAATTAAGTATAAAAGAAAGAAAACCATGCTTTATAACAGTGGTCCCCAACCTTTTTTGAGCCACAGACTGGTTTAATGTCAGAAAATATTTTCACAGACTGGCCTTTAGGGTGGGACGGATAAATGCACAAAATAAAATTATGAGACTGGTGTAAAAACTGTAGTATTTTTAAATATTTATATAATTGTCGAACTTACGAGACAAGCATCAAGAGTGAGTCTTAGATGGAACAAAAGGAATTTGGTCATTTTTAAAAAATAAAACATCGTTCAGACTTAAATATAAATAAAACGGAAATAATGTAAGTTATTTATTCTTTCTCTGCAGACCGGTACCAAATGGTCCATGGACCGGTACTGGTCTGTGGCTCGGGGGTTGGGGACCACTGCTTTACAAGACACAATTATCACAGTGGATGAATCTTCTCTCAAACATAGTAAACTAATTTTATCTTCTCTTTGAAGGTCTAACCCAGGGATAGTCAACCTTTTTATACCTACCGCCCACTTTTGTATCTGTTAGTAGTAAAATTTTCTAACCACCCACTGGTTCCATAGTAATGTTGATTTATAAAATAGGGAAGTAATTTTATAAAATTTATAAAGCAGTTACAACAAGTTATAATAATAATTACTTACCAAGTACTTTATGTCGGATTTTCGCTAAGTTTGGCAGAATAAATCTTTATAAAACAAAACTTACTATAGTTAAATCTTTTTATTTATACTTTGGTTGCTCCACTACCGCCCACCATGAAAGCTGGAACACCCACTAGTGGATGGTAGGGACCAGGTTGACTACCACTGGTCTACCCCATTACTGTATAGGAATAAAATATTTATCCTTATTCTACCCACAGAAGATACCTCATCTTTTTTTATAAGTGCCTATCATACTTCTTCAAACTTAAAGTCCTCTCTCTGCAAATCCATCGCAAGTCTCCGCAACATGTATATTGTCAAAATGGCACTGGAAACTGAATGTGCAAGCAGACTGACTGCCATTGTGGAATTATTGTTAATATTTGTTACACATTAATGCATTAGCTTTTTAATTTTATTTATTTTTATTTATTTATTTTTTGTATTTTTCTGAAGTTGGAAACGGGAGGCAGTCAGACAGACTCCCGCATGCGCCCAATCGGGATCCACCCGGCATGCCCACCAGGGGGCGATGCTCTGCCCATCTGGGGCGTTGCTCTGTTACAACAAGAGCCCTTCTAGCGCCTGAGGCAGAGGCCACAGAGCCATCCCAGCGCCTGGGCCAACTTTGCTCCAATGGAGCCCCGGCTGCGGGAGGGGAAGAGAGAGACAGAGAGGAAGGAGAGGGGGAGGAGGTGGAAAAGCAGATGGGCGCTTCTCCTGTGTGCCCTGGCTGGGAATCGAACCCGGGACTCCCGCACGCCAGGCCAATGCTCTACCACTGAGCCAACCGGCCAGGGCACTATTTTGTTTTTAATACCAGAGAATAATGCTTGCAATATAAAATTAAGGGTTTTAGTACTATAGTTTCATGACTATTTTGTTCATGGTTTTTTGTTTGCTTGTTGATTTTAAATTTTTATTTATTCATTCAATGAGAGAGGAATAGAGAGAGAGACAGGAACACTGAACTGTTCCTGTGCCCTGAAAATAAGGATCGAAACGGCAACCTCTGCATTTCGGGATGATGCTCTAACCAACTAAGCCATCCAGCCTAGTCTGGTTGTGATTTTGTCATCAGTTATCTACTTCAGATTTACGAAATGAAAAAAAAGAAAGAAAACTTATTGGAAAAGAGAAGGTAAAGTGCAGGAGAACCTAGGTTCTACTAATAAATCACACATATCATCTAATCTTTATAATAATTCTGTGAGACAGGTGTTACGCTAGGTTAACAGATGAAGAACCTGATTCTTTTTTTTTTTTTTTTTTTAATTTTTATTTTTTTTTTGTATTTTTCTGAAGCTGGAAATGGGGAGAGACAGTCAGACAGACTCCCGCATGCGCCCGACCGGGATCCACCCGGCACGCCCACCAGGGGGCGATGCTCTGCCCCTCCGGGGTGTCGCTCTGCCGCGACCAGAGCCACTCTAGCGCCTGGGGCAGAGGCCAAGGAGCCATCCCCAGCGCCCAGGCCATCTTTGCTCTAATGCGAGCCTTGGCTGCGGGAGGGGAAGAGAGAGACAGAGAGGAAGGAGGGGGTGGGGGTGGAGAAGCAAATGGGCGCTTCTCCTATGTGCCCTGGCCGGGAATCGAACCCGGGTCCCCCGCACGCCAGGCCGACGCTCTACCGCTGAGCCAACCGGCCAGGGCAAGAACCTGATTCTTAAAGGCTGATGACGGGTTCCCTCCCAAGAAACAGTAAAAGGCGATGCTGCCATGTGAACCCAAGGCTCTGTATTCTTTACTTTTTTGTTGCTTCTGGAAATAGTTCAATAATGGCATTTTCTCTCATCCAAGCAGATCTGAGATTTTTAAAATATCAAACAGCCAGTCATGTTCCAGGAAAGAGACCATAGAGACAGGAGGCCAAGATTAATTCTTGCTCTATCATTAATAAAAAGTATATTAAAAAGATCAGTTTAGTTTTGGGGTTTTTTTTCACTCATCTGTAGCTAAAAGTAAAACTGCTATGCTTAAACCAGGATATTTAAGCATTTTCATTTGGGATAAGGTATCCTGGAATTGCATAGAAAAAAAGTCTGGGCCCTGGCCTGTTGGCTCAGTGGTAGAGCAGTGGCCCAGTGTGTGGATGTCCTGGGTTTGATACCCAGTCAGGGCACACAGGAGAAGCAACCACCTGCTTCTGCACCATTCTTCCTCCCCTTTCTCTTTTTCTCTTTCTCTTTTCCTCCAGGCCATGGCTCGACTGATTTGAGTGAGTTGCCCTGGTTGCTGAGGATAATTCCATGGAGCCTTTTCCTCAGGCCCTGAAAATAGCTTGGTAACAAGCATCAGACCCAAATGGAGGTTGCTGGGTATATCTGAGTCAAAGGCATATGTGGAGTCTCTCTATCACCCCCTTCTTTCACTTGGGAAAGAAGAAAAAAAAGAAATACAATTCTATAACAAACAGATGTTATGATAGCAACCTCAAGCTTTATTATCAGGTAAAGCATGCTATATATCACAGCCTATAAATTTAAAAATTTCACTGAATTTTAATAAAATTTACAGTGCTTTAGTGGGCAAAAATAACTTACCAACTCTGAGTCGTGAACTGTAATTTTGTTGTTTTGTAACAAGATTATCACTGCTTTAGCTTTTGTCTGCATTGCCTTGCTACCAAAAATTTTGATTTCTGCTTCAGGACACCCTTTTATTATCTAGATACAAGGGAGGAAATTGGGATGATTGAAATCCCCTTGCCACTCACTCCTCCAACCATCATTCAACCTCAAGTGATATGAAACTATAAGTATAATATTGCTAATAACCAGGGAGATACGAATGGTTATATGTTTGAAAACGTCATGAAAACATATAATTTATGTTCTATTTTTCTTTTTTTTTGTGATGGAGAGAGAGACAGAGAGGGGCAGATAGGGATAGATAGATAAGAAGGGAAAGAAAAGCATCAATTCTTCGTCACGGCACCTTACTTGTTCATTGATTGCTTTCTCATATGTGCTCTGACCAGAGGTGAGGGGGCTACAACACAACAAGTGACTCCTGCTCAAGCCACTGACCTTTGGCTCAGGCCAGTGACCTTGGGCTTCAAGCCAGCGAGCTTTGGGCTCACACCAGCAATTATGTGTTATGGCTATGATCCAACGCTCAAGCCAGTGACCCTGCGCTCAAGCTGGTGAACCGCGCATAGTCCTGATGAGCCTGTGTTCAAGCCAGTGACGTTGGGCTTTCGATCCTGGATCCTCCGCGTCCCATTCCAACACCGTATCCACTGCACCACCACCTGGTCAGGCTGCGTTCTGTATTTTAAATTGGATTTATTGAGGTGACATTAGTCAAATTATATAGATTACATGTGTGCAATTCTATATCATCAGTACATTGCACTGTGTTCTCCACCCCAAATCATAATTTGTGTTTTAGAAAGACTGCTCTGGCCACAGTGGAGACTGGTTAGAGGATGACCACTGGAAGTAGGATGCTTCATTAGGGGAGAATACTTGAAATGATGTGATGTCCTTGAGAAATACAGGAATAGAAAGAACTCAACAACGATGGACAGGCAGTAGAATAATGAGAAGATAGTATTCTAAATTTCTAGCTTGCGAACTAGGTAAATAATGCAGCTGCATAGTAAGACTGGGAAACAGAAACAGCTCAAGGTCTGAGGAACAGTCAGGAAGGACATGACAGTCCCCAAAGATCTCTTTCATTTTTTCTTTTTGTATTTTTCTTAAGTGAGAAGTGGGGAGGCATAGAGACAGACTCCCACATGCACCTGAGCAGGACCAGCCCAGCAAGCCCAGTAGGGGGCAACACTTTGCCCATCTATTGGGCTGTTGCTCCATTGCACCCAGAGCCATTTTAGAACCTGAGGCGAGGCCATGGTGCCATCCTCAGCACCCCGGGCACCTTGCTCCAGTGGAGCCTTGGCTGCAGGAGGGGAAGAGAGAGATAGAAAGGAGAGGGGGAGGGGTGGAGAACATGGTCACTTCTCCTGTGTGCCCTGATTGAATATCGAACCTTGAACATCCACATGATGGGCCAACGATCTACCAACCAACCCAACCTCCCAGGGCCTGAGATCTCATTCTTCATGAATGTTATTTCTAAAGATTTTTACCTTCATAAGACAAAAAACCGAGACCTGAAATGGGCCAAAGGTTAGGTGAGTTCTTGAAAAGAATGGCAGTATGAAGAGCTTTGACATCTTATCTAAGTTACCACAGTTGGTTAATAACTGAGTAGAAATTTCAGTCAGGAATGAACTATGTGCTCTTTCAGGATTTATAAACACAGAACAATTACCTGTATTTTGGTGTTTGTTGTATTTTGGATGTCCTTTATTTTTGACCCACCATGACCTGTTTTTAAAAAGAAAGGATTTTCTTTTTTGTTATAGCAAGTTGAAACCAGTGAGGGAGGGGGATTTACATACTTTCCCCAGAGGAAAAAACCTTTTCTAGTTCTTTCTCAGCTCATCCAAACAAAGGCTCCTACTGTCCAATAATAACTTTCAGTTTGGAAAAAGCAAAGCAAGCATTTTCTACTCCTTGTAGAAAGAGGCTCCTTTTCTGGCGATAGATACTAAAGAGTCATTAGCAGCCCAAGCAAACTAATCAGATCCAAAGGGTTGGCAAGGATGTAGTGACACTGGAACGGTGGCACACAACTCAACCAAACAATCCAATTAGAAATAGTCAAAGGTCTTGAGTAGACATTTCCCTAAAGAAGATGTCTGTCCAACAGGCATATCTCATAAGATGCTGAAATCATCAAGGAAATACAAATCAAAACCACAATGAGAAATTACCTTGGCCTGACCTGTGGCGGCGCAGTGGATAAAGCATCGGCCTGGAACGCTGTGGTCGCTGGTTTGAAGCCCTGGGCTTGCCTGGTCAAGGCACATATGGGAGTTGATGCTTCCTGTTCCTCCTCCCCTTCTCTCTCTCTCCCCTCTCTAAAATGAAAAAATAAAATCTTTATAAAGAAGAAAAAAAGAAATTACCTTGTAACTGTTATGATGGACATTATCAGAAAGACAAGAGAGGCCTGACCTGTGGTGGCGCAGTGGGATAAAGCGTCGACCTGGAACACTGAGGTCGCTGGTTCAAAACCTTGGGCTTGCCTGGTCAAGGCACATATGGGAGTTGATGCTTCCTGCTCCTCACCCTTCTCTCTCTGTCTCTCTCTCTCACTCCTCTCTCTCTAAAAAAAAAATCAATAAATAAAATATTTAAAAAAAAAAAAAAAAAAGAAAGACAAGAGATAAACATTTGGGAGGATGTAGAGAAAATGGAACCCCTGTGCACTGTCAATGAGAATGTAAGTTGGTGTGGCCACAATGGAAAATAGTACAAAGATTCCTCAAAAATTAAAACCAGCCTGAACAGGCGGTGGCGCAGTGGAAAGAACGTCGGACTGAGATGTGGAAGACCCAGGTTTGAGACTCCGAGGTCACCACCTTGAGTGCGGGCTCATCGAGCTTCAGAAAAAACTCACCAGCTTGGACCCAAGGTCACTGGCTCGAGCAAGGGGTTACTCAGTCTGCTGAAGGCCCACGGTCAAGGCACATATGAGAAAGCAATCAATGAACAACTAAGGTGTAGCAACGAAAAACTGATAATTGATGCTTCTCATCTCTCTGTTCCTGTCTGTCTGTCCCTATCTATCCCTCTCTCTGACTCTCTTTCTGTCCCTGTAAAAAAAATAAAATAAAACTGGAATTATAGTATGATCCAGCAATACCACTTTCAGGTATTTATGCTAAAGAATTGAGTCAAGATCTCAAAATGCTATCTGCATTCCCATGGTCATTTCAGCATTATTCACAATAGCTAAGAGGTGAAAATAACCTAAATGTCCACAGATGACTGGATGAAGAAAATGTGGTATGTACATACAAAAGTTTCCAGCATAAAAAAAAAGAAAAAAGAAAAAGAAATCCTCCCATATATGACAACAGGAATTAACCTTGAGGATATAATGGATAGGTTCAGACATGCAAGATGAAAACATTCTAGAAATCTATTATACAATATCATCTTCATAATACTGTACCATACACTGTACACTTAAAATTGTTATGTGTAAATTAAAGTTGTATTTATTTAAAATATTGGATCCAGAATCGCCATAGAGTGCATGCTCTCTAGGATACTGCTGTGTTTCACAGGTGCTCAACAAGTGTTGAGAGCTGAAGTGATTTTTACTGCAAATCTAGTGGCTTTCGCTTATGGAGCATCTGTCTTCAGATCATTGAGCCTGAGCCATCTGAAGGATTTAAGGAGTCAATTAATCTCTATTTGGTCACACATTCACCCTCATGTTGCTGCATTTAATAGCAGCCTATAGAATTATTCAAATTTTTCTAAAAACAGGTTTAAAAAAGCGTAAAACACAGTATTAGCTCCCATAACTCATAGTCAAGTTTTAGAAGTCATCCTCATACTTAGGGCAACAGATGGGGCAAATCTAAATTCCAATCCTTTCTAAATGTTTTTCAAAAATGAATTTGAAACACTTAAGATGTACTAAGAAAAAAAGATCCTGTTTTTCAGCAGATAAGTCGCAGTTAAGTTAAACTACGTTCAAGATATGGCTAATGTTTTGAGCAGCCTACAGTAATATCTTCCACCTTCTAACCTTTGACTAAATAGCTCTACGATGCTCAGAGTGATTTCAGCACTGCTTTGTTATTTTGGGGCAAGCTGTCAAAGGCCTTTCTGCCCAAAGATTTCCTGTCTTCTAACAGCACTTTGCTCTTCCAAAACACAGTCTAAATAAATAGCAAAGGCGGGTTAAATGATATCATTCTAGTAGATACTAAAGATCCTAGTTGTATCACCGGCAGAGACCTGACTCTCATTAAGAGGCAGCCGAAGGGGGGCGTGGGAGGCGTGGCGACCGTGGCTGGGACGCCCTTGCCCAGGCTCAGCCCCCCGTCCACTGCGTCTCCTCTCTCGGTCCGGCAGCAGCGCACACCCGTCCTCTCGCGCTCACCGATCACCATGCCGACCCAATCATTCTTCAATCCAAAGCAGAGCGGCGGTTCCCGAGGACCATCGTCCACAGGCTGCTGGACGCCGGAAGGGTCCCTCCAGTGGCCGCCACTGCCGCCCCTACGGCCGCCCGGACCTCCACGATTCGTCTCCTCCTTCGGCCTCCGTTCCGAAGCCTGGGCCATTCCGAGTTTCGCCGGGAAGCAAAGACACAGGAGAAGGCGTTGCCGCCTGCCTCCTACCCAGACATAGTCCCGTAAAGAAGATCCGGCGCGGCCGACGTCGTTAACGTCCGGCTCTGCACCAACCGACCGCGCCGTCGTGCGACTAAACTGAAAGAGCATCCACGCAGCCGTTACTTCAGACTCCCGCGCGAGGCTTGCGCCGAACCTCGTGGCCTCACATCCATTGGTGGAAGAGACGTTGTGGGCGGGACCTCTACGGTTTGACCAATCCTCTTAGTAGGTAATCTTGATTCTGGGCGAATGACTGTGCCCAAAAGTATTCCTTCATGTGCCTGGACTGCGCTCAAGATCATTGCCTGCTTTCCCTACTGAGTTCCAT
This sequence comes from Saccopteryx leptura, assembly GCF_036850995.1. Taxonomy (NCBI): domain Eukaryota; kingdom Metazoa; phylum Chordata; class Mammalia; order Chiroptera; family Emballonuridae; genus Saccopteryx; species Saccopteryx leptura. The sequence continues at coordinate 351,570,932 of NC_089503.1, forward strand.
CAACGTTTTTAACTGTCACTGAAACAGCCGTCGTTTTTACAAGGTAACCCAGTATATACATAAAATATTTGAAACGAAAGGTTGAGAAAACAGCTTTTTCCATTGCTGTGTGGACAGCACTGATATATTTAAGTCTGTATTCATTTTTAAAAAATAGGTGGTAATCCACAAATTTAATGACCCGCAGTTTAAAAATCCGGAGTCTAAGCAATATGGTTTCAACATGTGGCCTGAATGTCTGATGGTATGGTTTTAGAGCTAAAAAATGTTGATACAGTGTCTGACTATTCAACATTGCTTATTTAAGTAATATAAACTTAGAATAGTTATTTATGCTTATTGTTATAGACACAACAGCCAGCATTGCTAGAAACAGAGTCAATGATGTTTTTTGAAGTCTTAGTCTTAATTAAAACATTTTTTGCCTCCTGGGTAAGTTTATTTAATTGTCAAATTTCCCTTTTTTTTTTTAAATTTCCAACTTATGCCGAGGCTTCAATTTTCTGGAAGGTATCTACTAGTTCCGTATCTGTGGAAATAAGAGCAAATCCTCGCCCTACATTTTGTCTACATTGCTGCTGTAAATGAGAAAACTCTCTATTTAAAAAGTTCATCTTGTGTAATATTAATAAGAGGGTTAGTATTAGCATTTTGATTAGCTTGAATACAAACTTGATTTTCCTGTTATAAATTGTAACTCTCGGTTTTGAAAGAACAGTCCAAGCTAACATTTCTAAATTTTTTGAAATAAAACATTCAGAGTCTATGAAGGAGGATAGCAGTTCCTGCATATAAAGACAGTTAGTTTTGGCCCTGGCCGATTGGCTCAGTGGTAGAGCGACGGCCTGGCACGCGGGGGACCCGGGTTCGATTCCCGGCCAGGGCACATAGGAGAAGCGCCCATTTGCTTCTCCACCCTCCCCTCCTTCCTCTGTCTCTCTCTTCCCCTCCCGCAGCCAAGGCTCCATTGGAGCAAAGATGGCCCGGGCGCTGGGGATGGCTCCTTGGCCTCTGCCCCAGGCGCTAGAGTGGCTCTGGTTGTGGCAGAGCGATGCCTGGGAGGGGCAGAGCATCGCCCCTGGTGGGCGTGCCGGGTGGATCCCACTCGGGCACATGCGGGAGTCTGTCTGACTCTCCCCCCCCCCCCCCCCCCCCCCCCCGTTTCCAGCTTCAGAAAAAAAATAATAAATAAATAAAGACAGTTAGTTTTATACTGGGAGCAAGCCGATTTTAACTCTTTAAGAGCTTTGACAGAAATTTGGTCATAGTGAGTATAAAAAACACCTTGTCAGAAAGTTTAGACTGTAATTTAAAAAGTTGCTCTTTTAATTATTTATAAGATAAATGTTTTTCTTTATCAGAGGCCAAATGACTCTTGTTATTTTCCTATTGTAAAAGAAATTTTAGAGCTTTGTTAGGGACTTTTCCTAAGCCATGCAGCTTAGTGACTACTGCCTAAGTGGGCTAAAAAGAAAACTAATGTTGCTTAGTAATAAGAGATATATTAGCTTGTATATCTAAAAGTCTTTTGTATTGTTAAGTCTATTATAGGGCATCAGAGCAACTAAATTCCTGCTTTCCTCAGTGCCTCCTTTTTCAGGATGTGGCCTTACAAGCAGCCAACTGTCTGAAGCAGCTTGAGATAAATTCTTAAAATGACTTAATTTTGTTTAATTCCTTAGTTTTACAAATTTGAGCATATTTGACACACAAGACAATTTTCAACACAGAAACACAAGTATAACATATAACTTTAATTCTATCTAATACTTGAATTCTTATTTGATTTCAAACTTTGAATATGCCTTACAATGTATTAACCAAATTAGCAAGTCTTAAGGATCCATATTCCATTCAATTTAAATTTAAATGAACGCTCCTTATAATTTCTCATTTTAAAGCAAAAAATATATGGATGAAACTATTTTTTCAATATAAAAGCCGGCATTTTAAAATTTTGTATGTAAACAATTCAGGCCTTAAAAGTCACATTTTAGACAACATCAAACAAAAACTAAACAGAAATTAGAATCAGACAAACCAGACTAGACAAACCAAAGACAACCCGGGATTTCAGAGCACAGGCAGATTAGAAAGATGCCTGCCTGATTTTAATCAGGGCATTTTTTGACAGAGGGACTGACGATGGATGAGACTAAACAAAATTTCCCCAAGAAAATTCTCTTGGCAGCTGCTGGGATATTTTCTATAGTCAGATCCAACACATGTCCCCTGCCTCAGTTTCCAGGCAAAGAATAAGAAAGAAACAAAATGATAGCTCAGAGGATTGTAGCTAAAACACCAAAGAAAATTAGTATTTATTTATTTTATTATTACAAAGACTAGAGAATTCTAAGGATTTCATGATTCTTCTATATGTCCTAATTCTAATTGAATTTGTACCAACTGATATAAAGCTTTAAGCTTTTCTTCCTTGTCTGCAACTCCATGAATTTGCATCCAGGCTTTAAGACAAGCAATCTAATCTGAGCCATAACAGCATCGGTATAATCAGTTTGTTGTCCCACAGCTGCATAAGCACCAATGCCTATGAGCATTTCAAAAGTAACTCCGGGGGGGATTATTTCTGGCGTTCATGTGAGATATTCGAAAAGCCTCCTCTCTCCACCAAGATTTTAATTGTAAATATTGTCCTGGTTTCAAAACCGTACTAGCAAGATTCTAAATCATTATGACATATAAGCACCTGTTGCATTTCAGAGATTTCAGGGAATTGAAAAATCCTTCCCCTGCCAGTACCAGTTAATTTTTGACCTTGAATTGGAGGAGCCGTAGGCTCACATATATCTTGCTTTTGAACAGGATAAGCAGTATACGATTTCCATTCTCCTGTTGTTCCAGTGTAAATTGTAGTTTACTTAATAAATGTTTTAGACAGGCAACATCATCCATAGGGGCTCCCTCATTTTTTAACAAAGAGGGATGAAAGCCTGTGGATGGCTGAATTTCATTAACATTATCAGTAACTTCAGAAGCAGAGACAGTATTGTCCAAGTCATTATTCTGTTCATTCTGTGCTGAATCAAATTCTTCAGGCTCATTAAAAATAAGCTCACTCAAGTCTTTAACAGAATCTCCATCTGATTGCAAAGGTCCAAGGGCTATAGCAATAAGATTATAAGCAGCCCACATTTCAGCATCAAGTGGATCTCCATGCTGATGAACACAGCTTAAAGATTTTCCTACTTGTTGCCAAACATTCAAATTCAATTGATTACAGTGTTCAGGAGTATAACAATAACAATATTTCTGAATAGCACTTAAAAGACGTAACAAAACCTTGTCTTTTATTTGAATCCCAGACCCTTTTAAAAGGGATTTTAAAACTTGTACATAATTGTCCCATAATGAATGGGAATTTCCCATGACTTTGCTAGTTACCTGAAAGTATTGTGTACACAGCGCGTCCAACTTACCCTTTCGGGGTTCCATCTGTTCCCAATCTCTTCTTAAGGCCCCACGGTAGGTGCCAAATGTTGTTGTGAGTTGGGGGCGCGGAGAGAGAGATCAGCAGACGAAATCATCAAGGACTAGAAAAGGACCACCGCTGGCTCAGGCAAATGGCCCTGAGTTCACGCTGTGTCCTAATTTTATTCACAAGACTTCAAAAAGCTTGTTTACTGAGAAATTGGCATAACATCAAGAGTAACTTTTAAGCCCAGGCCGGTTGGCTCAGTGGTAGAGTGTCGGCCTGGCGTGCGGAAGTCCCAGATTCGATTTCCGGCCAGGGCACACAGGAGAAGCGCCCATCTGCTTCTCCACCCCTCCCCCTCTCCTTCCTCTCTGTCTCTCTCTTCCCCTCCTGCAGCCAAGGCTCCATTGGAGCAAAGATGGCCCGGCGCTGGGGATGGCTCCTTGGCCTCTGCCCCAGGCACTAGAGTGGCTCTGGTTGCAACAGAGTGATGCCCCGGATGGGCAGAGCATCGCCCCCTGGTGGGTGTGTCAGGTGGATCCCGTTCGGGCGCATATGGGAGTCTGTCTGACTGCCTCCCCGTTTCCAGCTTCAGAAAAATACAAAAAAGAAAAAAGAAAAAAAAAAAGAAAAGAGTAACTTTTACTTAAAGATACATGGAGTGCACCTGCAAGATAGCTTAGTAACAACATAATATCAGAAGGCATTAATTGCTATTGCTTCTATGGATCCCACAACATTCCTCTCCTTATCTTAAGGGATAACCTTGGAAAGTACAGAAATCTTATGAGAATGTTTTACTGAGAAAAGCCCAGCAACTGCCTTCAGTCACATAGACCTGTTTCAGTGACCCACCTTGAAGTCACAAAACAATTCTCTTAGCAAAACATTCTTTTCTTGTTGGCTGTGTTCCCATCCAAGGCCATGCAATGGATTATTCCACTACAAAAAAATAAACTGAATAAACGCCTGAGGCACTCCCATCATTTCAGCCTGGCTCTGTAGCTGGACATACTGTTCCAAGCAAGCAGGCCAGCTGGGAAGTGCCCCTGCTTTAAATTAGGATCTCCAAATTATCTGAACAAATCTCATGTCAATCACCCATCAAACATGTTAGACATCCATGGTGATACTAGGAATCGTGGTCTGTGCCTAGAATTGTAGGGGGTGGGGAAAGCACTACCCTGGTCCATCCCAGGTTGAATGGATTAACTGACACGGAATTAGTGATAGCTCTTCATGTGATCGTATCTGGACAAATAGGGTTACAAATAGGGCTATTGGAGCGCCCAGAAAATATATAAAAAGATATGTGTGTTATGCATTGAATCTCTATTTCTCTAATCTTTAATCTGAAATGGATATTATTCATGATATTTAGAAAGGAATGTTTTTGGATTAAATTTGCATCTGTGTTCACGAGACATAGTTTGTGTTATTTTTGTAATGGCTTCATCTGGTTTGGTATTAGGGCAACACTGGAATGTTAGAATGAATTAGAAAGTTTTCCCTCTGTTTCTGCTGCCTGGAAGATATTGTAGAAAATTGGTATAATTTTTTTCAGTGTTTAAATTTGCATTCCTGAAGCCTATGTTAAATGCTTTCAGTCTTTAAAAAGGGGAGGAAATGAACACAGCCCTTAGGAAAAGAATAACCCTCACCTCCAGGACAAGCGAAATAGGATATAAATAAATGTTAGTATTCAGCAGTGAACACATCTGGGCCTGGTTCCTTTTTTTTTTTTTTTTTGTTTTGTTTTGTTTTGTTTGGTTTGGTTTTTTTTTGTTTTTGTTTTTTTTCTTTTTGCATTTTTCTGAAGCTTGGAAACAGGGAGAGACAGTCAGACAGACTCCCGCATGCGCCCGACCGGGATCCACCCGGCACGCCCACCATGGGGCGATGCTCTGCCCACCAGGGGGCGATGCTCTGCCCATCCTGGGCGTCGCCATGTTGCGACCAGAGCCACTCTAGCACCTGAGGCAGAGGCCACAGAGCCATCCCCAGCGCCCGGGCCATCTTTGCTCCAATGGAGCCTTGGCTGCGGGAGGGGAAGAGAGAGACAGAGAGGAAAGCGCGGCGGAGGGGTGGAGAAGCAAATGGGTGCTTCTCCTGTGTGCCCTGGCCGGGAATCGAACCCGGGTCCTCTGCACGCTAGGCCGACGCTCTACCGCTGAGCCAACCGGCCAGGGCCCCTGGGCCTGGTTCTTTTTGAAGTGCTGTTATTAGCTTAACTTCTTTAACAGATCTAGGCATATTCAGTTTGTCTATTTGTTTTGGTGTTTGTTTTGGCAGATTATCTCTTTCAAGTAATTGGTGCATTTCACTTAAATTATCGAACTATAGCCATAGACTTTGGGCATAGTAGTTCTTTCTTATCAATTTTTTTTCTCTTTCTGTTGAATTTATTGCAGTGACAGTGCTTAACAAAATGATGCAAGTTTCAAGTGCACAGTTCCACAACACATCATCTTGTTTTTCTTTTTTGTTTCCCGTTTTGCTCAATCTCCCAACCTCATCCCAGCCCCCTAAGCCCCTCCACCAACATCACTCAGCCTGCTCTCCGAGTTTGTCTCTATTTTGCTTGTTAATTCATTTTGTTCATTAGTTCCACATATGAGTGAAATCATATGGTACTTGTCTTTCTCTGACTGGCTTATTACACTTAGCCTAATATTCTCCCAAGACCAGACATGCTGCTACAAAAGGTAAGATTTTCTTCTTTTTTACAGCTGAGTAGTATTCAAATGTGTAAATGTACCACAGCTTTATTATCCACTCAGCTACTAATAGACACTTGGGCTGCTTCCTAATCTTGGCTATTGCAAATAATGCGGCCATGGACACAAGGGTGCATATATTCTTTTAGATTACTGTTTCAGATTTGTTTGGATAAATTCCCAGAAGTAAAGTCACTGGGTCATAAGGTAGTTCCATTTTTAATTTTTAGGACTAACTCCGTACTTCTTTCCATAATAGCTGCTACAATCCGCATTCCCACCAATAGTGCACAAGGGTTCCCTTTTCTCCACACCCTCATCAACAGCTGATTTATTGATGATAGCCATTCTGACAGCTGTAAAGTACCTTTGTTATGATTTTTACCAGTATTTTATTTTAAGTGAAGCTGATACATTGTCCATTTCAAACCCATATCCCAAGCCAAAATGTACAAAGAAAATTAAAAAGTAACAGTGTACTGTTGTACAGAATTCTACACAAATAAGTTTATTAATTCTAATGAAAATTAGAAACTTTCTGTGATCTTGCTCTGGTGGTTGATAGGTGGTCTCGAAAATGCATTTTTGAAAAATTGTACAAGATCTTCTGTGTGGTTTTCACGTGGCAGGAGCACTGCCAGGTGAAGGTGTGCACCTGTGGGACTTTGACAAGGCCTGCACTTCGTTGTCCCAGAGAAGGGGACTTTCACCATCCTCTCTGGGCATCTGCTGGGACCTCTGCATTCCCCTGTTGTCCTCAGAGCTGTTTGCCACCAAACCAGACGCCTGCCAGTCTGATGGCGACAGGGCACTCTCGCCAGTGTCCACAGTGCGTGTTTCCCCACTGGGAGGTCGGCCATCACCTGAAACACACTGGCTGTGCAGCGCCTCTTATTGGAAGCACGTGTGCTTGCTCTCTGTCCCTTTAGAAAACACCGACTTCCAGGTTTCTGCACCGCAGGGATGTTAAACCTCTCTCTGGCCTTGGGTTGTGGCCTGAGGAATGCTTTCTAACTTGGGGTGTGTCTTTCCAGATTTTTGCATTTTTCTCGTGTTTGTTTTAGGCCCAGGAAGGGTCAGCAGTTGCCTGACTGACATCGGGCCCTGCAGTCACACTTAACACAGTGGTCTCTAGCCGTAGATGATACTCACACTTACTAAAAGAGCCTCCCTTCCCCCAACTGGCCTGTATTTCACCTACTATTTCCCTTTCAAATGACAAAAATGGATTTTCAGTTAAAAAAGAAAGTATGGGAGGCCCTGGCCGGTTGGCTCAGTGGTAGAGCGTCGGCCTGGCGTGCAGGAGTCCCGGGTTCGATTCCCGGCCAGAGCACACAGGAGAAGCACCCATCTGCTTCTCCACCCCTCCCCCTCTCCTTCCTCTCTGTCTCTCTCTTCCCCTCCCGCAGCCAAGGCTCCATTGGAGCAAAGATGGCTCGGGCGCTGAGGATGGCTCTGTGGCCTCTGCCTCAGGTGCTAGGATGGCTCTAGATGCCACAGAGCGATGCCCCAGAGGAGCAGAGCATCGGCCCCAGGTGGGCATGCCGGGTGGATCCCGGTCGGGAGCATGCGGGAGTCTGTCTGACTGCCTCCCCGTTTCCAGCTTCGGAAAAATGCAAAAAAACCCCAAAAAAACAAAAAACAAATAAAATTAAATTAATACCATGGGAAAAAAATAATATAACATTAAAAGAAAATAGAAGAAAACTATCAAAGAGAGGTGGTAAAACAAAGTCTTCTGGTTGAAGGGCAAGCAGCTCTCGAGCTGGCCCTGATGCGCTGTCCACAGGCAGCTCCCCTAGTCTGGCCACAACCAGGGCAGTCTGGGCAGAGGGTTCTTGAGGCAGCGCTGGTGGGGCCTCAGTGTGGTCAGGGGACGCTGCTCAGGCCGGGATCAGCTCCAGAGCTGCAGCTGGAGTGGCTGCTGGAGGAGGCACGGTGCTGGGGTCGGGCACCCCTCCAGGTCTGGCTGGACCTCCAGGTCTGCCCGTGCAGCCGGCTCCTCCAGATGTCCCACAGGCGCCGCAGGAGCCGGCTCTGCTCCGGGTCCCCTACCCCAAGCATCGCCTCAGACAAGAGCAGTGACATCACTACGTGGCAGCAGCAATGACCTCACCACACAGTGACCTCACTGCCTGCTGAGAGAGCCCACCAGAACTCGGAATCCTGGTTGCGAGGCAACCACAATCTAAAACAGCCACTTCCAGCTCACTCGGTCAGAGGCTTCGGCACAGTCGACATGTTCTCGTGTTGCTGCCCCTGTCCGGAGGGTGTGACAGTGAGAGAGAGCCGTGATGGTTTTTTCCATCACGGCCACTGCAGGGACCGGTCTCAGCCCAGATGTCTGTGGCTTTTTCTCAGCGCAACCCAGAAGTAACCCATGGAGGCTCAGAGGTGGTGCTTCCAGGCCAGGCCACCACTGTGATCTCACCTGAGCAGGTCTATGTCCCCTACGTGAGAGTGTGAGAGTGTGTGTACCTGTATGTGTAAGGGGTTTCACGGGGAAGAGCCTGCCCTCAGGAGGAACAGGCTGAGCAGGTGGGTGAGAAGCCTTGTGAACCAGGCACGTTCACACCCCAGGTAAAGGCTGGCTGGTTGGGGGGAAGTGTGGGCGGCACCCTCTGCCCCAGGTTTATCCTGAGCCCTGGAGGTGACACTCATGTCCCCTGGGAGGAGGTGCTGCAGACACATCTCGGGTCTGATTCGGGAGCAGAAGGTGCAGTGGGCAAAAGCAGCAGCGACCAGGGCCAGGCTGGGCTTGAGTCCACCCAGCCCCTGCGGGTCATGTCATTGCAGAGCTCAGTCAGAAACACGGAGGAGCAGCAGCACTGGATGGAAGGGGACCCCACACCGTCTCCACAACTGTGGGCCAGGTGCACCAGGCTACTCATATTCAATGCAGGACCGCAGTGAGTGAGGCCACCTGGGCGACTGGAAACTCAGGCCCCTTGGATGGCCTGAGTAGGATTCCTCCTGTGTCTCCACTCATGATCCAGATGTCTCCTTCCTGGGAGCCACCCAGGGTCCAGCAGCTGCTCCACCAAAGCCGCCCGGGCTCCTCGCACCCTGGCTCACAATGTCTGACCCCAGCCTGCAGCAGCAGAGGCCCCTGTGAATGGAACTGAGCCAAACAATCTGGAGCCCGAGGAGGCAGATCCGGAGGTGAGAAGGCAGTGGAGGAGGAGGTGGGGTGGGGGAGGGTTGGAAGAGCATGTGAGATTATTGGGAGAGATCAGTGTCAGACACACAGGGAGCACCCCTAGAGGCTGACCAGGAGCAAACACCGGCCTCAGACCACCCATGTGTGGACAGCAGGCAGGGAGGCATCCTGCGGGGGGCCTGCGGCTGTGGCTGTGCTCTGTGTTAGGAGTAAACACGGAAATGCAGGCACATGGGGGATCTTTTCTCCTCTAGCAACTCCAGCACCAGCCCAGGAGGCAGAGTCGGCTCCTGCTCCACCTGAGGGACCTCCCGAGGAGCCGGCAGCAAGGCCAGGCCTGGAGGTCATCCCAGACCTGGAGGGGTGTCCGACTCTAGCAGCTATTTAACCTTCTGAAGCCCCTCCAGATGCCGCTACGGAGCCAGGCCCGGCCCCCACAGCGCCTCCTAACCACCCAGATTCCGGAAAACCACTTCCTCAGAAAGCTTCCGAGGATCCCGCCCTGGCTCTGCCCAGACAGGAGGAGCTGCCCCTGCACAACACTCGGGGCCACTTGTCCAATCAGCTGTCCCTAGGACACCTGAAAAATTTACTTTCATACACCTTCGACCATTTTCTTTTATTTTCAATTATCACTATATTTGTATGTATGCCTTGGCTGTCATACACTGTTCTATTTCATTAATTTTATGTGGGATGGGGACACATGCACTGTTAACAGTGGCGAGAGAGCCCTGTCCCCAACAGACTGGAAGGCTTCTGGTGGTGGCAAGCACTCCCGGGGACAAAGTAAGGATGGAAAGACCCCAGCAGCTTCCTGGAGGGAAGTGGGACAGGCCCCTTGCCTGGGAAGACAGTCTGCAGGACCCATCATAGTTGCACAGGTGCTCAAAGATCTCTTTCGACACTACTTATGATAGCACTGATGAAATATCCAGGAATTGAGACAAATAATACGGCCCACAGACAGGGATGGGACCCCCCCCCAGTGCTGGTCCTCATGGACAAGGGAAGCTGATCAGCAGCGGCGGTGGATGCAGGGGTCTCCGCGTGTTGACAGAGAAAGAGTTCAGCGGTCCTCTCAAGTGAGACACATGGCCCAACCTCAGAATCCAGGATCCCACCTCGTAGATCCCAAGAGAACACACCTGGAAAGTTAATGAATATTCTATCGGGATCCTCCAGAGACCTCCAGATAAATACCCTCAAGACATAGGACCCAGGGTGGCTCTCTACATCAGTGGAAGTCAACCTGGTCCCTACTGCCCACTAGTGGGCGTTCCAGCTTTCATGGTGGGCGGTAGCGGAGCAACCAAAGTATAAATAAAAAGATAAATTTAACTATAGTAAGTTCTTTTATAAAGATTTATTCTGCCAAACTTAGCGAAAATCCGACATAAAGTACTTGGTAAGTAATTATTATATGCTTTAACTTGCTGTAACTCTGCTTTATAAATTTTACAAAGTAAAGTTACTTCCCTACTTTATAAATCACCATTACTGTGGAACTGGTGGGTCGTTAGAAAGTTTTACTAACAGAGATACAAAAGTGAGCGGTAGGTATAAAAAGATTGACTACCCCTGGTTTAAAATGAGTGTCTATGCTTGACCAGAGAAGTTCCTACAAGGAATTGGAGACCTGGTCTCTCAGCATTACAGAGAACTACCCCTGGTTTCTTGTGGGAGACTGCAAGTTGGCAAAGCCCTTGCAGTTTGAGGCTGAGCCAAAGGCTAAATTCTCCACCCCACCACCTCCATATTGGCTATGAAGCTGAGTATTTGCACTCATCCCATCCCCCCACTTCACTTGCTCGCTTAAGTTGTTAGAAGCAGTTTACATGCCCTTCCTTTCACCTTTTGTTTGTTCTGATGTTGGTTGATTTCAATTATGCAGGGTGGAGGGTTTCTGCACTTGGGAGACTTCTTGGATTGCCTTGGAGACTTCCTTATTTGCATATGGCTATATTGCAGAGGCCTCCAGATCCCATCCTATTTCTCTTTAGGCTTATTTTTTAAATGCCACGGACATTCCCACTCAGGACCTGGAATTACTAGCCACGTTGATCTACCACACTTTCCATTTTCTTTTTCAATTGCCCTTTAATTAGGGAGAAACGTGAAGTGTAACTAATAGAACAATCTGACTTCCTTTCCCTTCTGTCTTTTCTCCTGTACTTTGCATACTGAAGCAATCTACTCAACTCAAAAGGAGATACCAAAAAACTAACTCAACAGAAATAATTTAAATAAATCATACTTCATTTCCTCCAGCCATAGGAAAAAAGTTACCTAGGCAATAAACTGGTTCAGAGAGCCATATATTAATTCAGAATCTATCCCAATGCTTTTGCTGATTAGTCTAGGTTCTTCTCTGGTGAGAAGAGACTACTGTATATTGAATCTCAACACTGCATTATATAAACAGTACAGGAAGCGCAACACACAGCCTGGGCTTTGGGGTACACTGCTGGTGTTTTGTCCTGCACTGATTTCATTCAGAAAAGCAACTGCAAGCTTGATGAAGCACTCGCATCCCACAGTGACTACACTTACACTTAGCAGTAAAAAAAATGCCTTTTCCAAGCATTTACCTTTTCATTTCACTTTTTTTTTTTTTGTATTTTTCTGAAGCTGGAAACGGAGAGAGACAGTCAGACAGACTCCCGCATGCGCCCGACCGGGATCCACCCGGCACGCCCACCAGGGGCGATGCTCTGCCCCTCGGGGGCGTCGCTCTGCCGAGACCAGAGCCACTCTAGTGCCTGGGGCAGAGGCCAAGGAGCCATCCCCAGCGCCCAGGCCATCTTTGCTCCAATGGAGCCTTGGCTGCAGGAGGGGAAGAGAGAGACAGAGAGGAAGGAGGGGGGGGGGGTGGAGAAGCAAATGGGCGCTTCTCCTGTGTGCCCTGGCCGGGAATCGAACCCGGGTCCCCTGCACGCCAGGCTGACGCTCTACCGCTGAGCCAACCGGCCAGGGCCTCATTTCACATTTTTAAAGAATTGATTTGAAAGCAACACATACAAGAAATTCAGTAGGCGCTAAGTATTTTTGCAATCCATTAAGACAATATAATTTTTAAAATTTTCCTAACACTGAAATACAAGTCTTAACTGCAGAACACACTTGAGTGGAAACCCTCGTTTTAAACCAGTACTTAACCTTCACAGTCTAAAAAGGAAAAAGGTAAATACAACTGTCCCTTTTTTGTTAGTAATAATTATCTCCATTAAAACAACTATCTCCCACCATTATGAAAAGATTAAAACAGCTTAATCACTAGGCTCATTTCCAATGTTTTCACCAAAGTAATGACTTTGAGAGCCCTTCCAGTAACTATAACCTGGAGGTATTTTGGTTTTACAAAGAATTGAAAAGTTCATGTTGTGGTAGACATTCTGCAAGAAGGGACATATTCAAAATAGAATTATAAAAATGTTTATGACCCACACACAGAAGCTAGATGAGGGAATATGAAGAAGAAAATGATGAGTGATCTTTCAAATCCTGTATTGCTTTCAACCTGACTCTCTTAATCTGATTTAATGTTCTCTCCAGAGGTCTGGAAGTATACTTAGCACTTAACCCAACACATTAGGTGTAAACATATCATAACTTTTGAAATTACCAAAAAGAGTCGGGTGTAAAGCAGTATATGTACATTTCTGGTTTTCATTGAGACTCTTGCTTAAAAACCTCAAAATGGAACCGTACTAGTGATGATCGTTTGAAAGTATGAATATAGGAACCAACGCTGGATAAGACCGGATGTTTAATTAGGCATTTCCTATTTACTTGGGAGACGAGAGTAAGCTCCTTACACTGAATTACTGTCATCCAATTTGTACAAATAAATAAGCCTGGCTGCGAACTGCGAACGTTTGCAGGGTCGAGGGTGCAAGGAGAATGTGGGATCCGCAGGGAACAGCCCCATCCTGGAGACAGAAACTTTCTAACTAAGCAGCTGGCTTTTTTTTTTTTTTTTTTTCTTTTCTAAATAGAAGTAAAAATAATGCCTGCCAGCAGAGAGAAACTGACCGAAGAGTTACCCCAAACCCCTACTCCCGCGAGGCCCGGCGGCCAGCCGCTCCCGGCCGTTCCCTGAGACAGCCCCGCGGCCCGAAAATGAACTGACGCAAAAACTCCCGAAGTAAGGTCGAGAGGAGAAACCAGCCCTGGAGTCCACGCTCCCCAGAAATACTGGGCCCCATAGTGTTTTCTCGGGACCCCCGCATCACGCACTGCAGGTAGCGGACCTTCCCGGACCCTGTCCCGGGAGGGCACAGATCTGAAGGCCCGGCCGGCGAGCGACTCGAGTCCCGCAGACTTGGGCTGCGAAGTAGGGGGTGAGGGGAGAAGAGGTCACCCCGAGGTGCCACTTCCTTCTCTAACGACAGAAAGCTTTTACCACTGTGCTCTGGGAAGTGCGGGCTGCTGCCTGGACCGTCCACCACCGGGGTCCCTCTCGTCCACCGGCCTCTCCGACGGGCGCCCGCCCCGGACGGCGCCAGCGCCGCGGGAGAGCGCGCCGGCTGCGGCTCCGTCCGGCTGTTGGGTCGCTGGCGTGCAGGCTGAGCCGGAGAATCTCCATGCGCTGCGGGCCGTACAGGTCCCCGCCCGCCGTCCCCGCCGCCGCCGCTGCCCCTGGCGGGTCCCGGGCCCGAGGCGGAGCCGAGGCTCAGCTCCTGGGAGCGCAGCGGCTCCGCGGGGGCGGCGGCGGCGGCCAGAGGCGTGAACACCGGCAGCTGCGCCACGGGCAGGGCCGAGAGACCCGCCAGCGCGGCGGCGGCGGCGCGGGAGGAGGCGGAGGAGGAACAGGTGGAGGAGGAAGCCCGGGTGGAAGAGGAGGAGGCGGAGGAGAGCGAGGCGGGCCGCGGGCGCAGGCTGTCCGGCGGCGGCTGGAGAGGCTGAGACGCGCCCCGGGGCCTCGCGGCACCGCCGCCCTTGAGCGGGCCGCCGCCGCCGCCGTGCGGGAGGAGTGGCTGCCAGTGCTGCAGATAGGCTGTGTCCCCTGTGAGGAAGGACGAGCCGCCGGGGTCTCCGGGCTTCAGCATGGCCGACGCCTCACGCTGGGGGCAGAGGGCACAGAGGAGGTGCGCGTGAGCCGGGCCCGGTGCGAGAGGGGCCGGCAGGACGGCGGACGAAGCCCTGGAGCGGGAGCTAGAGCCCTGGGCTTTGCCGGCGGCAGCCCGGTTCAGCGGCTCCTTCCTCCCACTCCGCTGAGGCACAAACTTGACTCTGAAGCCGCCGCACAGCGCGGTTGGAGCTGTGTAAACGCTGCCTGTCCTCGCAGCCTGGGGCGCGCAGCTCCGGCCCTGCGAGGTGGAAGCTGGAGCGAAGGCGCTTCCGGCAGAATCGGCTGCAGGACGCAGCCCCGCCCTCGGCGGCGCCGGAGCCCACCCCAGCCGGAGGGGCGCCGCGCCCGAGTCGGGTGGGCCTCCGGCGCTGGGAGGCGGGTCAGACTCGCCCCCACTCCACCACCCGCTCCAAGCCCGGACCTCCCGGCTCCTATTCCTGGGGCTCAAGACACTCAGCCCCAGAGGAGCCTCGCTTTACCTAAAAACTAGGAGCCGCTGCCGGCGGGTGCGTGCGTGCGTGCATCTCGGGGAGCGTGCGGGAGCGGGTGCACTTCGAGTGTGCTACGTGCCCCTGGCAGCGCGGGAGGGAGACCTAGAGGTCCCGCGGCGGGCGCGAGAGCAGCGCTGCCGAGAGCGCAGGAGCGCGGGCAGACCCGGGCGCGGGACCGGGTCGCTGTGGGTTGTTGCTCTGGGCCGCCGCCGCGTCCCGGCTCTTCGGATCCACGCTCTGGCAGCCTCCCGGCTGGACATGTGGGTTTTACGACAGCACAAAATACGAGTGGAGTGTATGTGTGTGAGAGAGAGAGGGGGAGAGATAGATTTGTAGGGGGGAGAAGGGAAGTGGGAGGCCGGCCAGAAGGACGAAGGGGAGGTAAGAGGAAAGAAGGAAGTTCTAACTCCGCGGGATCCGCAAACTGCCCGTGCGCCTCTCCCGCACAAGCACCTCCTCAACCGCCCCACCCTCCAACTTTTGGGGGGACGTGACGCCTCCCGCGTGCCTGTTGTCTCTTTCTGCCGTGCTGTGTCTTTCCTAGGTGCCAGCGCACTGCCCTGATCCTGAAAGCAGTGGAAGCGCGGAGAGCGGAATGCATTTCCACACACGCTCGGCGGCCCGCCTCCGGGCTGGCGCGTGCGGCCCGGCGAGTGGGCCAAGTCCCGGGACCGGGTTTGAGCTTTTTCCATTATTGCTGGGTGCCAGAGCCGACTAGCCTGCCATGCAGCTTCTAGCAAAAATGGGGGGCGGGGGGATGAGAGAGAGGAGTTGGGGGCGGGGCGGATGCACGCTGAAATAAAACCATCAGTCCGCAGAGGAGAGGCAGACTTGGTTAAAATGGGAGACGTGAGATCGAGGATCTCTAAAGGGCGATAGGTCCTGGCAGGGCTAGAGCCTGGCCCTTTGGCTGGAAGGTGGTTGCCATGGAGGCCCACACCGCCTAGCGCTCAGCCCGCTTACTCTCGAGTTGTGTTCCTGGGGAACTCGCTCCTTCTTGTTGGCATCGGAGGCCAAGTATCTAGAGCTACGTCTAGTAGTACAACTGCTGCTGGACACGGGCGAGGCATGTTTGCCTCTGGCTGCCTGGGACCGCCCTGGGTGGTCACGTACAGGTTTCCTGCCCAAAACCTAGCATTCAAGGAGCAGGTGGGAGCGCAGCCCCACCCACCACCTTGCCCACTCCTGCGCCTTGAGCCACACTCACCCTTCCCTGTGCTGTCTCATCAGGCACTCGGTGGGGGAGAGCAGGAACAGAGTGTGTGTGAAACGGACCCACTTAGGCTCATTGACCTAGTTGGGAGTTCTGTCCACACCTCAAAGAAATAGCATTTGTCTTTGCCCAAACCAACTTATTAGCACACGCCACTCTGAACAATTACTAGCCACACTTTCCTGATTTTTGTTTGTTTCTGTTTGTGACAAAGTCATCAGTCATTCCTGGATAGATTGATAGTACCCAAGTGTAAGGCAGACACCAGGAGGGAAAATACACGGTACTGTGGACACTGACCGTAGCGAACCAGGCAAGCTCCTCGGGCTTGGAATAACTTCATCGGAAGTACAGGATGAAGTTCCAGGCCCGTTTCAGTTCATCTGCTCGCAGAACTGCCAGATAGTGGCTGTCGGGGTCACTACTCTCTCTCTCACACTCTCCAGGTTCAATGCTGAGCAGCGAAGAGACTTTTCTGTTCCAGAGAAAGATCTGAAGCACCGGATGGGAGCCCAGACGCTGTGGCAGTGGCCCCTGGCCTTGTTGTTTCTCTCCAACCCGACTGCTTACAAGTGCTGGGTCCACAGGACTGGCCGTCCCCAAAACACACTTGAAAATCTCGGAAATGTGAGACACTAGTGACAGCAACTACTGACGCCTCATGCTTCCCACGTGCTGGGAAGCCCTGGGGTCCTTCGTAATAAGATTAGCTGATCAGTTTGTGAGCGCTTTCCACATGCCAGGTGCGGGTAGGTGCTTCAAGTACATTTTGTATGCCCAGCAAATATGCGGAGAAGGCATTATTAACCCCAATACTACAGATGGGGCTACTGAAACTCAGAAAGCTTAGGGAGGTTACTTAAAGTCACGCCACTAATGAGTGATGGAGGCAAATTCAAACCCGGGCCAGTTCCTGACCAGGCGGTGGCGCAGTGGATACCGCGTCGGACTGGGATGTGGAGGACCCAGGTTCAAGTACCCGAGGTCGCCAGCTTGAGCGCGGGCTCATCTGGTTTGAGCAAAGCTCACCAGCTTGGACCCAAGGTCGCTGGCTCAAGCAAGGGGTTACTCGGTCTGCTGAAGGCCCGCGGTCAAGGCACATATGAGAAAGCAATTAATGAACAACTAAGGTGTCGCAACAGAAAAACTGATGATTGATGCTTCTCATCTCTCTCCATTCCTGTCTGGCTGTCCCTATCTATCCCTTTCTCTGACTCTCTCTCTGTCTGTTTTAAAAAAAAAGAAAGAAAAAAGACTTTTCAAACCCGGGCCAGTGAAGCCCCAAGTGCATTGTCCTGCTCACTTTAGCCAAACCTCTACTCATCGTCTGGACAGGCGCCAGAGAGATGTGGGGGCACCCTGAGGGAGGCTTGGCTCCCCTTGCTGCTGGGGCCAGAAGGAGAAACAGAAGCTAGTGGAGCCTCCTTTTCCCACTGCATGAAAGTGTGGTGTCCCGTGTCCCAGACCCGCCAGATTCGAGGACTCCCCAGAGGCCTCTGGCATAAGCGGGTCTCTAAGCGACCAGACCCTAGAGCCCAGAAGCCTTAGGGAACTTACGTGTAGGAGGCGGGGGAAAGTTCTGTGGGGAGCTCAGAAGGCTCAGGAGTCCAGGAGCACCCGAATAAGGTCTCGAGGGGAGTGTGTGTGTGTGTGTGTGTGGGGGGGGGGTGTCTGAGCTTCCCCAGCGCCTCTCCATTCCCCAGGTATGGGGGTCGCTGCTCCGACCATGACCTCCAAGAGGCCAGCCAGGCTTGGCGGGGACAGAGGTTGGTGCGGTCCACCTCCAACCCACCCCGCACTGCAGCGATCTGCAGCTTCCCACTCACCTAGCTGATCCTGGGCCCGCTTGGTCACCGCAGCCCTGGCATATCTCATTAATGTTCAACTGTTGGATTCCCCTAATTAGGCATCATGAATCTTTCACCAACTCCTTTCAAATCTATTCCTGTTCAGATTCTAATCACTATAAGCAAACAGAAGGTGAGGCGATAGTGTGCCAGAAAAATTCACAGAATCTGATAAAGTCAAGTGGTCAAAACCATTAGTTGTTGGTGCCCTCTGGGCAATCAGGGCTGCAACTGGCTGGAAAGGATAAAAAATAAAAATAAATGGTCTAGTGGGAAGCCTCCTCACTCCAGAGCCACAGGTATTCAGATGACATGCACAGACCATCATTCTTTTTTTAAACGTGTTTTTTTTTTTTTATTCATTTTAGAGAGGAGAGAAAGAGAGGGAGAGAGAAACAGAGAGAGAGAGAGAGACGGGGGAGGAGCTGGAAGCATCAACTCCCATGTGTGCCTTGACCAGGCAAGCCCAGGGTTTCGAACCGGCGACCTCAGCATTTCCAGGTCAATGCTTTTACCCACTGCACCACCACAGATCAGGCCACTGACCACCATTCTGACCCGCACCTCCAGGACCACCAGCGCCGCTGCGGGGTCACGCCAAACCGCCAATCAGCGGCGACGCTGGACGGAGACGTGCTACGCCGTGACATCTGAGCAAGGTGGCTGCGCCCTGACGGCTTACTCTCCGGCCCTAAGTTTGTGCGCCTCGCACGTGTCACGGTTACCGACAGATTGCCTCTCTCCATCCACGTTCTCCCTCCGAGGTTGCAGTCGCTCTATTGCGACTTCCCTCACCAAACAGCACCTTCCGTTGTCCCGGTTCAGCGGTGACAGCGCTGCGCCCCGGACCCCGCACTTCGACGTGGTAGTCATCGGCGGAGGACACGCCGGGACGGAGGCCGCCGCCGCTGCCGCGCGGTGCGGCTCTAGGACTCTGCTATTTACGCACCGTGTGGACACGATCGGTGAAAAGCACGAGTGGTGTGGAGCTCGGCGTAGGACGCAAGCCTCGAATAATCCCCTTCTCCCTCTCCCAGTGCCTGTTGTGCGCAACCTATTCTCTCTCCCAAGCCTAGTGAGAACCCTAGTGCCTGCGGTTTCAGTCTCATTTGTGTCCGAGTCACGCGGGCCGGGTCAGCACTCTGGATTAGCCCGCTCTGTGGACCACGGAGTTTGCTGCTGCTGCTGCTGCTGCTGCTGCTGCTGGCAAGAGTAGTTGCTGGTGGGATGAGCGGGCGGTGCCTTGAGAAAGGGAAAACTAAGAATACTATACTTGCTGATCGCTTATTTCGTCGTTGCCATTTAACCTTGACTAGCTTGTGACTTTGGATAAAGAGCGAATTAACATTATTAGCGATCGTTTATTCAACGACCGTTGTGTTTTTCTCGAGATTTTGAGAAGCCTTTTTGAAGAACGGTGCTACCTTATGTTGTATTTTATATTTCTGCTGGATATTTGTTCCCCAGTTTTGTGCTTAGGACTCGACAGTGCTTCTTTTGCCCTTCATGAGCAAAGGTTAGGACGGTTGTATTGTATTTGGCAGTAAGACCACGCTCTTGCATCATGGTAGATAATACCTAAACCAGTATCTTGTAAATTACGCATGCCCATGGATATCCTTCTGCATTTTGCTCAAGAGTGAACAGTAATTAAAATATTAACTGTTTTGTACTTTAAAAAATCGTGAATAAATCACGTCTTTGTGTACTGAAGTACTTTTAAAAAGTTGCCATCCAGATCATAAATGTGGAGAAATATACACTGTTAATTGTGATTCTTTTGGAGAGAGACTGTATGATTATCCAAAAGATTACACTTCGCTTATTATATAATACAATGTAGCTTTTTGTACTACCTTTCAATAACAAAAATCACTGATTGGCACTGACCTATGGTGGTGCAGTGGATCAAGTGTTGACCTGTTGACCTGGAATGCTGAGTTTGCTGGTTCAAAACCCTGGGCTTGCCTGGTGAAGGCACATACCTGCTCCTACCCCACTGTCTCTCTCTCTCTCTCTCTCTACAATTAATAAATAAAATCTTTAAGAAAACAAAAAATAAAAAAATGAAACACTGATTGGAAGAGTAGTGGGTACACAGTTAATTGCATTGCTTGGCTGGCTCTACTCTGGTGATTGGGGATTGAACTGGTTTTTGTTGAGGAACTCTCAAATGTCCATGTCTGTTATTTCTTAAGACTCAGTCTTCTGCCTTGAGGACCAATAGAGCTGCCGCCAGCATTCTAGGAAAAACAATGGTTAGAGGAGCTGTGCTGGAGAATCTTATTTAAAATACAGATCTGGACTTAACTTCCTTGTTGTAGAGTTAATTTTTATTATAGGTTTATTAACTTTTATGAATGAGAAATAAATATACAAGGTAAACAAATAAAGGAGACAAATAAAAGGTAGTCTCTCTCTCATCTTGTCCCCCAGACAATCAGTTTTCTTCTTTAGGAGCAGTTCTAGATTCTTGTATAGTCTTTCTATCTGTACATGTATATGTATCTTCATGCGTGTGTGTGTGTGTGTGTGTGTGTGTGTGTTTCACATGGCAGCATATTATGCACACTGTTTTGTACTTTCTTTTAACCACTTAGTGTTTGCTTTGCATTGGGAACTATGTGTTTTTTATTTGTTTGCTTTAAAAAAGCTTGTGTTTTTGTTCTGGTGATTACCTAACTAAGTATGATTTTATATAATGTGTTTCATCTTTCTTCTGCCAATGTTTACTGACTTCCTTCTACAAACAGTTACTACATTAGTTTTATTTTCATTTCCTTTTGTCCTGCCTCATCTCCTCTTCAGGTTTAATGATTTCACTGTTTTTATTAGCGTAGACCTTTATACCTTTAAATTATTTATCCTTTTGTTACTTAATTTCATATATTTAAATGCAATTTTTTTACCCTGTCCATATTTAATAGGCTCAATAATACAACTTCTTTGTATTAATATATACATAACATAGAATTTGCTATTTTAGCCATTTTATTTTTTTAATTGAGAGGAAGGGGAATAGTAAGACCGACTCCCACATGTAGCCCCATCAGAATCCACCCAGCAACCCCTGTCTGGGGTCGATGCTCGAACCAACTAAGCCATCATCAGTGCCTGGGGATGAAGCTTGGAACAACCAAACCACTGGCTGCAGGAGTTAAAGAGGGAGAGAAGGGGGAGAGGGAGAGGAAGAGAAGCAGATAGTTACTTCTCATGAGTGCACTGACTGGGGATCGAATCTAGGACATCTATCTGCACACTGGGCCAATGCTCTAACCACTGAGTCAACCAGCCAGGGCCCATATTTGCCATTTTTAAGTGTATAATTCAATTTTATTTAGTATATTCACAATATTGTACAACTGCCACCACTATCTATTTATAGAATTTTCTCATCATCCTCAATTGAAACTCTGTATCTACTTAACAGTAACTCTCCATTACTTGAAGAAGACTTCATCCAAGAAGCTCTTTCATGCCTTTGTTGGGAAACACAGCCAGCTTCCTTATACCCTAGAAGAGTGCAGGAGAGAATATCATGAGAGGTCTGACAAAGAGCAAACCTGGTCGGTAGACTCTGTGAAAAGTTACCTTGGAATGTGAGGCGGCTGTCAGCATTTTCAGGGCGCAGTGACAAACGGAACTCCGCTCGGCTGGTGAACATTTGCTATGGTTCATTGGTGCCCACTGTGGTGAGGTCATCAATCAAGATTCCTATGTAGCCTGACTAGGCGGTGGTGCAGTGGATAGAGCGTCAGACTGGGATGCAGAGGACCCAAGTTCGAGACCCTGAGGTCGCCAGCTTGAGCGTGGGCTCATCTGGTTTGAGCAGAGCTCACCAGCTTGGACCCAAGGTCGCTGGCTAAAGCAAGGGGTTACTCGGTCTGCTGAAGGCCCATGGTCAAGGCACATATGAGAAAGCAATCAATGAACAAGTAAGGTGTTGCAATGAAAAACTGACGATTGATGCTTCTCATCTTTCTCCATTCCTGTCTGTCTGTCCCTATCCCTCTCTCTGTCTCTGTGAAAAAAAGAAAAGACTCCTATGTAGCCTTCTGTTCGGCTGACGATGAAAGGAGGCTTGCGGCCCTGGCCGGTTGGCTCAGTGGTAGAGCGTCGGCCTGGCGTGCAGAAGTCCTGGGTTCAATTCCCGGCCAGGGCACACAGGAGAAGCGCCCATCTGCTTCTCCACCCCTCCCCCTCTCCTTCCTCTCTGTCTCTCTCTTCCCCTCCAGCAGCTGAGGCTCCATTGGAGCAAAGATGGCCCGGGCGCTGGGGATGGCTCCTTGGCCTCTGCCCCAGGCGCTAGAGTGGCTCTGGTCACGGCAGAGCGACGCCCCGGAGGGGCAGAGCATCGCCCCCTGGTGGGCGTGCCGGGTGGATCCCGGTTGGGTGCATGCGGGAGTCTGTCTGACTGTCTTTCCCGGTTTCCAGCTTCAGAAAAAAAAAAAAAAAAAAAAAAAAAAAAGAGGCTTGCATCGACCCGAAGACTTGCGTTGATTCCAGCTATCACACCCTACAAGAGGACTAAAATGTTTAAAAGGCCATCATGAAGTGAACAAAGAGCTCTGCTATTCAGAGCACTACCCGGAAAACTCATCATGAGGCAGGAAGAAAGCAGGCACTACCTGGAAAGAATAGAATAGAGGTATGCTCTAGCGTGCGGAGGACCCGGGTTCGATTCCCGGCCAGGGCATACAGGAGAAGCACCCATTTGCTTCTCCACCCCTCTGCCGCGCTTTCCTCTCTGTCTCTCTCTTCCCCTCCCGCAGCCAAGGCTCCATTGGAGCAAAGATGGCCCAGGCGCTGGGCATGGCTCTGTGGCCTCTGCCTCAGGCGCTAGAGTGCCTCTGGTCGCAACATGGCGACGCCCAGGATGGGCAGAGCATCGCCCCTTGGTGGGCAGAGCGTCGCCCCTGGTGGGCGTGCCGGGTGGATCCCGGTCGGGCGCATGCGGGAGTCTGTCTGACTGTCTCTCCCTGTTTCCAGCTTCCGAAAAATTAAAAAAAAAAAAAAAAAAAAAAAGAATAGAGGTATGCTATAATTCATTGTTTTTCAAATACAGTAAGTTCTTGAAAGGCCTAGAGAGAATCTTTTCTTAAACATCCACCTGTAAAACTTTTCTAGTTTTTCCCCCACTTACAAATACAAATAATATAACTTCCCACTTAAAAGGAATAATACATGATCATTTTTTCTTTCTTTCTTTCTTTCCTGCCCTCGTTCCTTCCTTCCTTTTTTTTTTTTAAGCTAGAAGGAGACAGAGACAGGGACATACAGGGACAGATACACAGGAAGGGAGAGAGATGAGAAGCATCAGCCCTTAATTACCTCATTTTAGTTGTTCATTGGTTGCTTTCTCATAGGTGCAAATCCAAGCCCACAGCCTACTGAGGGATGCTCCACCAAAGTTTGCACTGAGGCTCTGGCAGGTTGCTCAGTGGATAGAGCATCACCTCAGCACGCAAACGTCCCACGTTCGATCCCCAGGCAGGGCACACATGAGAAGTGACCATCTGCTTCTCTACCCCTCCGTCACCCTCTTCTCTCTCTCTCTTTTCTCTCAGTCAGTGGCTCAATTGGTTTGAGCATCGGATTCAGTTGCTCAGGACAGCTTGGTTGGTCCAAGTGTTGGCCTCAGGTGCTGAGAATAGCTTAGTTGATTTGAGCATCAGCCCTAGACAGGGGTTTCCTGGTGGATCCCGGTTGGGTCACATGTGGGAGTCTGTCTCTCATTTAAAAAAAGAAAATAAAATTACACCGAGAAAGAACACAATTTCCTTTTAATTTGCCAAAATTTTCAAATGAAAAGAACATGCAGTAAACTACCAGACAAAATGTTGTAGTTAATTTTAAGATACTCCCTGTTTTTATTTTGGCCTCAGTTTCCTCATCTGGGAAAGGGAACACTATCCCACCTAGCTCATGCTGTTGAGATAAGTGTTGAGTGAGATAATGTAGAAAAAGCTCTTTCTAAATTGTAAAAAGCTATCCAAATGTAAGTTGTTAAATATAACCTGAGTATCATAATTTTGTTCACCATCCACTTATGAATCAGCATTATTCTATCAACAAGAAGAAATAAAGAACATTCAGTGAGATGAAGCTCTCCAGCTGCCAAAAGACCTGGATTATTTGACTCTCAGGGATATGTCTTTGTCCTCTGAAGTTCGAGAGAAGCTACATTTCAGTCACCTGCAGACAGTAAGAAAATAGACAGTGCAGTGGATAGAAACAGGGTATAAATTAAGAGCCAGTGGTTTAATTTTTTAAACCTGGAATAAGCTTGGCCACATAACTAATATTTTATTTCATCATGAAGAACTTAACCTGTTCTTTTTAATATCTCTTTCTATGACAGGCATCAATATATTTTTATGAGATTAAAAAACTTAATCTAGCCTGACCAGGCAGTGGCACAGTGGATAGAGCATCAGACTGGGATGAGGAAGACCCAAGTTCGAGACCCCGAGGTTGCCAGTTTGAGCGTGGGCTCATCTGGCTTGAGCAAAAAAAAAAAAAGCTCACCAGCTTGGACCCAAGGTTGCTGGCTCGAGCAACCGTGCTGAAGGCCCACGGTCAAGGCACATATGAGAAAGCAATCAATGAACAACTAAGGTGTCGCAATGCACAACGAAAAACTAATAATTGATGCTTCTCATCTCTCCATTCCTGTCTGTCTGTCCCTGTCTATCCCTCACTCTGACTCTCTCTCTGTCTCTGTAAAAAACAAAAACAAAAACAAAACAAAACAAAACTTAATCTAAATAAATAACCAAAAGTCAAGAATTGGGTTGGTTATAATTCAGTGGTTTTCAAATTACTACTCAGATCCCTCTCTAAGGGCTTCATAGTGTGACCTTGGGAGCTACTGGGAGAAAGAGGGGAGCTGAAGAGGTCCCCTGCCCCATGCTTTAGCCTGAGTGTGTGTGTGTGCATGCACATTGTGTGTGTGCACCTGTAATGCGCACACACTCGCATACAATTGTAAATGACTCTATAAAACTTTATATTGTATAGTATTGAACTTCTACTAAATAGTTAAAGACTGACTGGCTGTATTGATTGATTCTAATATGTACATTTTCACATCTCTGAAACTGGGTGGTACCTTTAAAGTTGGTGATGTCTCATAGTTTAATGAGTAGGCGGGCTTTTTTTTTGTGGCTGTGGTTCATAAAATAAAGGAATATTTAACAAAATCTGTTCTGTACAAATTTTTAAATAATTTCAACTTTTTAATATTTAAGTAGAGGAGCGATTTCTTCAGTGTATATAACTTGTTGTTCTTAGCAGTGGTCATCATGGAAAATAGGCAAACAAGCCTTAAACTTTATAGCCCTATGTATACTATTTGTTTTCGGTTGTATTTTTTTTGTTTGTTTTTGGTTTTTTTTTTCATTTTTCCGAAGCTGAAAAGGGGGAGACAGTCAGACAGACTCCCGCATGCGCCCGACCGGGATCCACCCGGCAGGCCCACCAGGGGGCGATGCTTTGCCCCTCTGGGGCATCGCTCTGTTGCGTCCAGAGCCATTCTAGTGCCTGAGGCAGAGGCCAAGGAGCCATCCCCAGCGCCCGGGGCCATCTTTGCTCCAATGGAGCCTCGCTGCGGGAGGAGAAGAGAGAGACAGAGAGGAAGGACAGGGGGAGGGGTGGAGAAGCAAATGGGCGCCTCTCCTGTGTGCCCTGGCCGGGAATCGAAACCGGGACTCCTACACGCCAGGCCTACGCTCTACCGCTGAGCCAACCGGCCAGGGACTTTCGGTTGTATTTTTATGCATAGTTATAAACTGCACTGCCCGAAATATGGCCACTAGCCAAGTAGACGATTTGCATTAATTAAAATTAAATAAAATTTAAAATGAAATCCTTCAGTCATATTAACCACCTTTCAGGTGCTCATAGTCACATATGGCTAGTGGCTAACATGTTGGACAGTGCGTTGTTGCAGTGCAAACGTGACAGAAAATTTCTGGTATCACAGAAAGTTCAGTTGGACAGCACTGGTCATCAAATTCTCAACCTTTTATCCACAGTTCTCAGATACAAAAAGGTCCAGTGTTTGCTGTAGACTCATTTGATGTCAAAATTTACCTGAACTGGCATAAGATTCTTTAGTCCTTACACCACTTAGAGTTAATATTCATATATTTCACTGTAAAAAATACAATACAGAAATATTAAGATTAATTATAGGGTGCTGCCCAACACATCTAGGAATGCCGCATTAGTTTAATGAAAAGAAAAAGTAAGCACCCTAACATCTGTTAGTTATGTGATCTTGGATAAATCATTTTTTTTTTTTTTTTTACTTTATTTATTTATTTTTTAGAGAGGAGAGAGAGAAGCGGGGAGGAGCTGGAAGCATCAACTCCCATATGTGCCTTGACCAGACAAGCCCAGGGTTTCGAACCAGCGACCTCAGCATTTCCAGGTCGACGCTTTATCCACTGCGCCACCACAGGTCAGGCGGATAAATCATTTTTAATACACTTTATTTTTATTGATTTTAAAGAGAGAGGAAGGAGGGGAGAGAGAGAAAGAGAAACATCAATTTGTTGTCCCCTTTATTTATGCATTTATTGGTTGACTCTTGTATGTGCCCTTACCAGGGATCAAACCTGCAGTCTTGGCATATCAGGACAGAACTCTAACTAATTGAGCTACCCAGCCAGGGCTACATTGTATTTTCTAAAGGAAGGTATTTTGTGGTAACTGTTTAGTGCTAGAAAGGAAACCACCATTTTCAAACTTTTCTTAATTAAGTGCAACAGTAACTCAGTGAATGGAGTGCTTATTGAATAGAATATAACAAAATTTATTTTGAGGAAATAGAAAGTTCCTAAATGCTTTGAAATGTTCTTGACAGCTGTAATTTAGAGCTGGTAACACTAGACATATAAAGAAATGTAAGTTTTATAATTGAATTACATTATAATAGTAACCCTCACTGAAAAATGTTCAATGAAAAACATCTGTTTAGGATGTGCCATTTAGTTTAGGATGTGAATCTTCTTTAAATCTACAATTTAAAATAATGTGTTAACTTATACAGAATTACCTGACTTAAAAGACTTATTTTTAAAACAGCCTTCCTTCTGGTACTGCTAGCCAGAAGTGCTATAGACCAGGAGGCCCCAGGAAAACATCAGCTAAGACTGTAACCTTACTCAGTCCAGTTACTTCATAGAAACCCCCAATGATGACAATAGTCAGCCTCAACAGACATTGGCTGCACTTGTGATTTCCTCTACCGACCACAGACCGCATTGCTGAGTAGTTATAAAGGCTCGGTACTAAAGTTCATTTCAACAGAAATACCAAAATAAAAAGAGGAAACAGCTAGCAGGCACTCATCATTTTTCAAATTATTGGGGGAGGGAGGGAGGATGAAGATAGGGACCTATGCTAAATGCAACCATCATGGCCCTGAATTACAAAGTTACCTTAGAGCCAAGAGTTTGGATTTTATTACTAATTGTTTTTAAATATTTTGTCATTTTTGAGTTTCAGCCAAGATGAGAATAGCCATGACTTTTCCACTTCAGAAATAGCAACTCCAAGAAGAATGCCCCGTCAAAGAGAAGTGGTCTGAAATACCAGGAAAAGAGACTAGAGGCTCATTCAGAATTCAGAGCTGGCAGATCTGCTGATGCTGAAAGACACAGGTGAAGATGAACTGGTCCTTTTAGGCTCCTCGTCACAATACTTCTAGTGTTGCACTTAGTTCATTCCACCTAATGTGGGACTATGCCTAGTTGTTCAAACAAATGTGGCTGGAGCTTGTGAGATGTGTCAGTTTTCAGTTTATTGCTTCCTAGCTGCAGAAACACCTTTCAATATGTGTTTTCTTTTCTTTCTTTTCTTTTCTTTTTTCAAGAGAGAGAGATAGACAGCCAGGAAGGGAGAGTGATGAGAAGCATGAGTTCTTCGTTGAAGCAATTTAATTGTTCATTGATTGCTTTCTGATATGTGCCTTGAGTGAGGGGACTCCAGCTGAGCCAGTGACCCATTGCTCAAGCCAGCAACCTTTGGCTTCAAGCCAGTGACCTTTGGGCTCAAGCCAGCAACCAGGGGGTCATGTGTATGATGCCATGCTTAAGCTAGTGACCCCTCACTCAAGCTGGTGAGCCTGCGTTCAAGCCACTGACCTCAGGGTTTCAAACCTGGGTCCTCAGCACCCCAGGCTGATGCTCTACACTGCGCTACCGCCTCGTCAAGCATTATATGCTTTCTGATAAACTACAAAATTCTTTTAAACTTTTCTTTCTTTAAGTGCCTATTATGTTAAGCTTTCTCAGTAGGGGTTGCTGAAGGGACATTGCAGGAGGAAGAAGATGCCTGCAGTTTCCAGCATAGTGGAAGGAAAAGAAGGGAGTTGAGTGGCGGGAAGTATGTTCCTTTGGGTGTGAGAACATCTGAGCTTATCCCTAGATAAGTGATTCGCTGGGATCTTGCAACCTTAGCCTGGTCACAACCTGTCTACAGCTTGCACCTGAGGTTTGAAACTCTTCCAAGTTTATTCTTACTTGGGTACTCTCCCTCAGCACTGGAGTGCTACACAGAGATTCTTAGAGTTATTGTTCATTATAATTAATTATTCTTATATTAAAT
The DNA here is from genome assembly GCF_036850995.1 of Saccopteryx leptura. Taxonomy (NCBI): domain Eukaryota; kingdom Metazoa; phylum Chordata; class Mammalia; order Chiroptera; family Emballonuridae; genus Saccopteryx; species Saccopteryx leptura. The sequence goes on from NC_089503.1 coordinate 351,599,481, forward strand.
ATCTCCTATTTAATCTGTCATTTCAATCACCTGACTGGACCCAGAATGCCAGAGAATTTGTGTTAGAAGTAGTCCCAGGAGATAGACCCCCTAACGATAGAATTGGGGGATTGGTTTGGTTGTGCTTTTGGGCTTGAGTGCAGTGCTAAGTAGGAGAAACATACAAAACAGATTGAGAAAGGGTATCCAGAAAAATAGGAGGAAAACTAGAATGGTGATGTCTTGGGAGGCAAAATATATCAAGAAATAGTTGTGAGGCTCTCGCCAGTTGGCTCAGCAGTAGAGCATCAGTTCAGCGTATGGACATCCCAGATTTTGTTTTTGTTTTTGTAGCAGAGACAGAGAGAGGGACAGATAAGGACAGACAGACAGGAAGGGAGAGAGATGAGAAACATCAATTCTTTGTTGCGGTTCCTTAGTTGTTCATTGATTGATTTCTCATATGTGCCTTGACTAGGTGGCTACAGCAGACTGAGTGACCCCTTGCTTGAGCCAGCAACCTTGGGCTCAAGCTGGTGAGCCTTGCTCAAACCAGATGAGTCTGCGCTCAAGCTGGCGACCTCAGGGTCTTGAACCTGGGTCCTCCATGTCCCAGTTCGATGCTCTGTCCACTGCGCCACTGCCTGGTCAGGCACATCCCAGGTTTGATTACTGGTCAGGGCACACAGGAGAAGAACCCATCTGCTTCTCCACCCTGCTTCCTTCTCTCTCTCTCTTTCTCACTTTCTCCTCTCTCTCTCTTCTCCTCCCATAGCCATGGCTCATACACTTTGAGCAAGTTGGCCCCAGGTACTGAAGAAGGCTCCATCACCTTGCCTCAGGCTCTAAAATACCATATTTCTCCGTGTAAGATGCTCCCATGTATAAGACGCACCTTGATTTTGGGGCCTGAAATTTGAAAAAAAAGTATTACATAAACTTACTGAACTAATGTTTTATTCATCATAAAATTCATACAACTCTTCCTCACTGTCAAAAGTCCCATCATTTAGATTGTCCTCATTTGTGTCTGATGATAAATCACTGTCTTCAACAGTGAGCTCAAAAGCAAATGCGAAAAAGAGGGAAATGCAAATTAAAAAATTTACAACCAGTGTATAATACACATCCAGTTTTTAGACCCCAAATCTTTTAGAAAAAGGTGCGTCTTATACATGGGGAAATATGGTAGGTAGCTCAGTTGCTGACCAAAGGAACAAAGGCCTGGCTTGTTTCATTTAGCCTAATATTCTCCAAGACTATCCATCCTGTCACAAAGCTTAAGATTATCTTCTTTTTTACGGATGAATAATATTCCACTGTGTAAATGTACCACAGGTTTATTATCCACTCATCTACTGAAGGACACCCGGGCTGCTTCCTAATCTTGGCTATTGTAAATAGTGCGGCCATGGACATAGGGTGCATATATTCTTTTGAATTAGTGTTTCAGTTTCTTTGGATAAATTCTCAGAAGTGAAGTCTCTGGCTCATAAGGCAGTTCCATTTTTAATTTTTAGGGATAATTCTATAATTCCTTCCACAGTGGATGCTCCAATCTGCATTCCCACCAACAGTGCACGAGGGTTCCCTTTTCTCCACATCCTCACCAACAACTGATACAGTGATGATAGCCATTCTGACAGGTGTAAAGTATCGTATTTCCCCATGTGTAAGAGGCTCCCATGAATAAGACATACCTTAATTTTGGGACCCAAAATTTAAAAAACAATGTATGACATAAAGTTATTGAATTCAACTTTTGTTCATTATAAAATTCATACAACTCCTCATCATTATCAAAATTCTCATTTATTAGCTTTCCTCATCTGTGTCTGATGACGAATCACTGTCTTCATATATTGCCTCGTCCTCAGTTTTAACCATTGCATTTGAAATGCCACACTTCTACAACCACTGTATAGGATGCAGCTAGTGCTTAGACCCCAAGTATTTCAAAAATAGGTGCGTCTTATACATAGGGAAATATCATACCTTTGTTAGATTTTTACTGAGATTTTGTTTATTATACTGAAGCTGATACAATGTCCATTTAAAACCCATATTCCAGGCCCTGGCCGGTTGGCTCAGCGGTAGAGCGTTGGCCTGGCGTGCGGGGGACCCGGGTTCGATTCCTGGCCAGGGCACATAGGAGAAGCGCCTATTTGCTTCTCCACCCCCCCCTTCCTCTCTGTCTCTCTCTTCCCCTCCCGCAGCCAAGGCTCCATTGGAACAGGGATGGCCTGGGCGCTGAGGATGGCTCCTTGGCCTCTGCCCCAGGCGCTGGAGTGGCTCTGGTCTCGGCGGAGCGACGCCCCGGAGGGGCAGAGCATCGCCCCCTGATGGGCAGAGCGTCGCCCCCTGGTGGGCATGCCAGGTGGATCCCGGTCGGGCGCATGCGGGAGTCTGTCTGACTGTCTCTCCCCGTTTCCAGCTTCAGAAAAATACAAAAATAAAAAATAAAAAAAAATTAAAACCCATATTCCAGGCCAAAATGTACAAAGATAATTTAAAAAGAATAGTGTTCTGTTATACACAATTCTGCACAAGTAAGCTAATTAACTCAGATGAAAATTAGAAACATTTTGGGATCTTGCCCTGGTGGTTGATAGGTGGTCTCGAAAATGCATCTTTGAAAAACTGTACAAGGACTTCTATGGGTCCCCTCCTGGCACGAGCACTGCCAGGTGAAGGTGTGCACCTGTGGGACTTCAACAGGGCCTGCACACTGTCCCAGAGAAGGGGACTTTCACCATCCTCTCCGGGGATCTGCTGGGACCTCTGCATTCCCCTATTGTCCGCAGGGCTGTTTGCCGCCAAACCAGAAGCCTGCCAGTCTGATGGCGACAGTGTATTCTCTCCAGTGTCCACAGTGCTTGTTTCCCACTGGGAGGTCGGCCATCACCTGAAACACACTGGCTGTGCAGCGCCTCTTATTGGAAGCACGTGTGTTTGCTCTCTGTCCCTTTAGAAAACACCGACTTTCAGGATGTTTCTGCACCGCAGGGATGTTAACCCTCTCTCTGGGCTTGGGTTGTGAGGAATGCTTTCTAACTTGGGGTGTGTCTTTCCAGATTTTTGCATTTTCCTCGTGTTTGTTTTAGGCCCAGGAAGGGCCAGCAGTTGCCTGACTGGCATCAGGCCCTGCACTCACTTAACACAGTGGTCTCTAGCCCTAGATGATGCTCACACTTAATAAAAGGGCTTCTTTCTTTCTTCTTCTTCTTTTTAATGTTGTCTCTATTTCATCTGTGATTTCCCTTTCAAATGAAAAAAATGGATTTTTAGAAAATGCATGGAACCACACCCAAAATATACCTTTTATAATATTTCATTGATTGGAAAAGTTCCGAATAAGTAAAAAAGCAGAGACAGAGAGCAGGTGAGGACTGGCCAGGGACGGAGGAGTGGGGAATATCGTTTTGGTGCAGGGTTTCCATTCGAGGTGATGGAACATTCTTCGAAGAGTTAGTGGTGGTGCTTGCACAGGATCGTGAAGGGACTTCACGTTCAGGAATGGCACTACTTAAAAAATAAAGAGTCACTTTTGTTTGTTACTTATAATGAATCATGCTATATAAAAAAAAACCAGAACAAGAACAAATAAAGTAAAAATAAAGAACAATTCCAAATAAAATTAAATTAGTAAAGATATGAATCACACCATGGGGCAATAAAACATAACATTAAAAGAAAAAAAAAAGGAAACTGTTAAAAGAGAGGTGGTAAAACAAGGTCTTCTGGTTGAAGGACAAGCAGCTCTTGAGCTGGCCCTGATGCGCTGTCCACAGGTTGTCTGGCCACAACCAGGGCAGTCTGGGCAGAGGGTTCTTGAGGCAGCGCTGGTGGGGCCTCAGTGTGGTCAGGGGACGCTGCTCAGGCCGGGATCAGCTCCAGAGCTGCAGCTGGAGCGGCTGCTGGAGGAGGCACGGCGCTGGGGTCGGGCGCCCCTCCAGGTCTGGCTGGACCTCCGGTTCTGCCCGTGCAGCCGGCTCCTCCAGATGTCCCACAGGTACTGCAGAGCCGGCTCTGCCTCCGGGTCCCCTACCCCAAGCATCGCCTCAGACAAGAGCAGTGACATCACTACGTGGCAGCAGCAATGACCTCACCACACAGTGACCTCACTGCCTGCTGAGAGAGCCCACCAGAACTCGGAACCCTGGTTGCAAGGCAACCACATTCTAAAACAGCCACTTCCAGCTCACTTGGTCAGAGGCTTCGGCAGAGGCTACATGTTCTCGTGTTGCTGCTCCTGTCCGGAGGATGTGACAGCGAGAGAGAGCCGTGATGGTTTTTTCTATTATGGCCTCTGCAGGGACCAGTCTCAGCCCAGACATCTGTGGCCTTTTATCGGCGCAACCCAGAAGTAACCCATGGAGGCTCAGAGGTGGTGCTTCCAGGCCAGGCCTGTGATCTCACCTGAGCAGGTCTATGTCCCCTACGTGAGAGTGTGACAGTGTAAGTGTGTGTACCTGTATGTGTAAGGGGTTTCACGGGGAAGAGCCTGCCCTCAGGAGGAACAGGCTGAGCAGGTGGGTGAGAAGCCTTGTGAACCAGGCATGTTCACACCCCAGGTAAAGGCTGGCTGGTTGGGCGGGAAGTGTGGGCGGTACCCTCTGCCCCAGGTTTATCCTGAGCCCTGGAGGTGACGCTCATGTCCCCTGGGAGGAGGTGCTGCAGACACATCTCGGGTCTGATTCGGGAGCAGAAGGTGCAGTGGGCAAAAGCAGCAGCGACCAGGGCCAGGCTGGGCTTGAGTCCACCCGACCCCTGTGGGTCATGTCATTGCAGAGCTCAGTCAGAAACACGGAGGAGCAGCACTGGATGGAAGGGGACCCCACACCGTCTCCATAACTGTGGGCCAGGTGCACCAGGCTACTCATATTCAATGCAGGACCGCAGTGAGTGAGGCCACCTGGGCGACTGGAAACTCAGGCCCCATCAATGGCCTAAGTAGGATTCATGATCCAGATGTCTCCTTCCTGGGAGCCACCTAGGGTCTGGCAGCTGCTCCACCAAAGCCGCCCAGGCTCCACACACCCTGGCTCACAATGTCTGACTCCAGCCTGCAGCAGCAGAGGGCCCTGTTAATGGAACTGAGCCAAACAACCTGGAGCCCGAGGAGGCAGATCCGAAGGTGAGAAGGTGGCGGAGGAGGAGGTGGGGTGGGGGAGGGTTGGAAGAGCATGTGAGATTATTGGGAGAGATCATTGTCAGACACACAGGGAGCACCCCTAGAGGCTGACCAGGAGCAAACACCGGCCTCAGACCACCCATCTGCTGGACAGCAGGCAGGGAGGCATCCTGTGGGGGGCCTGCGGCTGTGGCTGTGCTCTGTGTTAGGAGTAAACATGGAAATGCAAGCACATGGAGGATGTTTTCTCCTCTAGCAACTCCAGCACCAGCCCAGGAGGCAGAGTCGGCTCCTGCTCCACCTGAGGGACCTCCTGAGGAGCCGGCAGCACGGCCAGACCTGGAGGTCATCCCAGACCTGGAGGTCATCCCAGACCTGGAGGTCATCCCAGACCTGGAGGGGTGTCCGACTCTAGCAGCCATTTCACCTTCTGAAGCCCCTCCATGCAGCTATGGAGTCAGGCCCGGCCCCCACAGCGCCTCCTGACCACCCAGAGTCTGGAAAACCATTTCCTCAGGAAGCCTCCCAGGATCCCGCCCTGGCTCTGCCCAGACAGGAGGAGCTACCCCTGCACAACACTCGGGGCCACTTGTCCAATCAGCTGTGTCTAGCATATCAGAAAAATTTAGTTTTACACATCTTTACAATGGTTTTATTTTCTATGATCGTTATATTTTTATTTACGCCTTGGTGTCCTACAATGTTCTATTTCATTACTTTTATGTGGAATTGTTCTGTTTTCTTTTCTTTTGTTATTTTTCTTTTTCTAGTTGTATCTATTTCCTCATAGTGTGATTCGGTGTAGCTAAGAAATAAGTAATTGTTTAGGTTTTAAGTTGTGCCATTCATTCCTGAGCATTCAGTCCCTGCACGATGCTGTGCAAGCACCCGGCTATCTCCTTGAACATCTTCCATCACCTGGAATGGAAACCCTGCACTAAAAAGACTCACTCCCCACTCTTCCCGCCTCTGGTAGCCCTCCCGGCTTTGTGTCTCTGCTCCTTGACCCATTCTGGATGTTTCCTATCAATGCAACATTACCATATGTGCCTTTACCGGTGTGCTCACATACTTGTTTTGTTTTTATCTGCAATACTGTATTTGTCATTTGAAAGGGAAATCCCAGGTGGAATAGAGACCAGATTTAAAAAAATAAAAATAAAATCTGTTTTAGTAATTGTGTGTATCACCTAGGTGTAGAGACTGCTGTGCTAAGTGAGACACAGTGCCAGAAGCTAGTCTGGTGACAGCTGGCCCTTCCTGGGCTTTAAAGAAGAATAATGCAGGCATCTGGAAAGACAAACCACAAGCTGCACGGTGTTCCTTACATCCGAGGCCAGAGAGAGGTTTCACATCCCTGCAGTGTAGAAACCTTCTGGAAGTTGTTCTCTAAAGGGTCAGAGGACAAACACATGAGCTTCCAACCAGAGGCAGTGCACCCGCCCGTGCAAGTCAGATGTTGGCCGACCTCTCTGATGGGGACACATGCACTGTTAACTCTGGCAAGAGAGCCCTGTCCCCACCAGACTGGAAAGTTTCTGGTGGTGGCAACCAGCGCCAGGGGCAATGTGAGAATGGAGAGGCCCCAGCAGCTCCCTGGAGGGAAGTGGGACAGGCCCCTCTTCTGGAGGAACAGTGGGCAGGGCCCAACTAAGTTACACAGGTGCTCACCTCTACCTGGCAGTGCTCACCTTTACCTGGCAGTGCTCACCCAAGGGGTCACCCCACAGAAGTTCTTGCCCAACTTTTCAAAGACCTCTTTTCAGCAGTACCACATTTTCAAAACTAACAAATTCTTTTGATGAGAGGAGAGCAGGTTCCACAGCAGACGGCTCTAGAGCTGCCCTGATGTGCTGTCCAGAGGCAGGTGCTCTGTGGCAGGAACCGGGGCCGGTTGGGCAGCGGGTTTTTCAGGCAGCGATGGCGGGGCCTCAGGTAACTCAGTAAATGCTGCACAGACCAGCCCCGGCTCCAGAGCTGCCGCTGGAGTGACTGCTGGAGGTGGACACCCCTCCAGGTCTGGAGCGGCCTACAGGCCCGCCCCTGTGTCTGGCCCCTCGGGGGAAGAGGTGGGAGCAGCCGGCTCTGCCTCCTGGCGGCTCTGCCTCCTGGGCTGGTGCTGGAGCTGTGAGAAGAGAAAGACCACCCTTGTGCCTGCATTCCCACGTGCCCCCTAAAGACAGAGCACAGCCAGAGCCTTGCAGGGAAGCCACAGCCCAGGACCCACGACAGGATGTCCTACCGGCCCACAGCCCAGCAGATAGGTGGTGTGAGGCCCGACCTTGCTCCTGGCCAGCCTCTGGGGGTGCTCCCTGTGTGTCTGGCACCGAGCAGAACCCTTTGTATAAGTTCACATGCACCTCAACCTCCTTCCCACCCTCACTTCCCCATCTTTTCACCCATGGGTTCTGCATCCTTGGCCTCCACGTCTTCCTGGCCAGTTCCTTTATCTTGGGTAGGATGCTCCCAAAAACATGTCTGAATTTATGTGCTGAGTTGGGAGCCTGTGCGGCTTCTGGGGAGAAGTCCTTCTCTGGCCACCCAGGGGCCCTCGGTCCCCGGACCTCCAGGTGGCCACACTCACTTTGAGCCTTCTCTGGACCGTGGTGGTGTGGTCCACGTGCCCCTAACTGGTGGACCGGGTCAGGGTCTCTGCCAGCAGACTGCTGCTCTCCCATGATGTGGCTTGAGCTCTGCAATGATTGGCAGTCAGTCTGGAGACGTTAAGCCCTGCCCTGTTCTAGTCACTGCTGCGTCTGCCCACTGGACCTTCGGCTCCTGGATCAGGCCCAGGCCTGTGTCTGCACAGACCTCCCCCCAGGGGAAATGAGATTCCCCTCCAGGACTCAGGATGAACTTCAGGCAGAGGGTGTCAACCTGGCCAGTCCTGAACCTGGGTGTGAACATGAGAGACCCACCTTCTGATCCCTCCTCAGCCTGTTTCTGATCAGGGCCGACCCTCCTCACATGAACCTCTTACACACACTCACACAGACACACAGACAGACACACACACACAGAGGGGACATAGGGCTGCTCAGATGGGTACAGAGTGGTGGCCTCGCCTGAACAAAACCACCCTGGGCCCTTGTATTGCCTGTGGGTCCCACCCTGAAAAGGCCCACAGGTGTCTGGCCTGAGCCCGGTCCCATCAGTGGCCTCGGCAGAACATACTACGTCTTCTGTCTCTTTTAAGGCTGCGGCCTCTGGATGCTGACACACAGCAAGCAAACATCTCGTCTCTGCCTATCTCTCTGGCGAAGTGAGCTGGGCAGGGTCTGTTTCACTATGTGGCTGCCTGCTTCCTGGGCTCCAAGTTCTATTGGGCTCTATTGTCAGAAAATGAGGTCACTCCCTGGGTCCCCTACCCAGAGGATCCCCTCAGACAAGAGCAGTGAATTCACTTTCTGGCAAAAGCAGTGACCTCACTGCACCGAGAAGCGAAAGATATGTCAGAAAAAAAAATATTACTGATACAAATGTCCGACATTTTATTACCTATGTTCTCTTCTAGGAATTCATGGTTTTAAGCCTTCCATTCTGAGTTGATTCCTGTGTATGGTGTGACGAGGTGGCCTAGATTCCTTCTTTTGCATGTATCTTTCCAGTTTACTCAACACCATTTATTGAATACAAGGGCTTTAACCCTGTGTGTGTCCGAACCACCTTTGACAAATATTGTATTAATTGACCATAGAGACAGAAGAAGGTTTATTTCCGGGCTCTCTATTTTTTTTTTGGGGGGGGGCTGTCTATTTTGATCCATTGATATATATGTCTGTTTTTAGGTTATACCATGTCATTTTGATCACTACAGCCTTGTAATTTACTTTGATATCAGGTAGTGTTATACATTCAACTTTGTTTTTCTTGAGATTGCTCAGGCTATTTGGGGTCTTTGGTGATTCTTTACAAATTTGTGGTAAATTTGTTCTAGTTTGTTAAATACGCCATTCCTGTTTTGATAGAAATTGTATTGAATCTGTCTTTGGGGAGTATGAACAATTTAATAATGTTAATTATTTTTGTCCAGAAAATAGTATATTCTTTCCTTATTTCTACCTTTTCTAATTTCTTTTTCAGTATCTTACAATTTTTTAAATAACCTTCACATTGCTAGCCATCACAGTGGCAGAATATTCAAATGCACTGGTAGCTCCAAGTACACGATGAGCCAGGGTGTCCCAGAGGTCACAGGACAGACCAAATCAACAAGTTATTGAATCAATTTAAAACACTCAGTGAGAAAGAAATAAAACAAGAGATGGGGTAGGTTACCACACAGGTTAGGCTGCAAGCTGGATCAAAGGATCACACCCTATGAATCCTGTGTTATAGAATGTTCATATGTCCTGTCTCTGCTGCATCAGCCTTTGAAGTTTGAGGGAGGACAGGAGGGAACACATGCAGCTCAATTGGCGAGACCCAAAAGCAAGTACAAGGGGCGCTCCGGTTACAACAGTCCTAACATACCATGCTTCAAGTTTATGACGCTCACTCCCATAAAAGCTTAAAAAAGGTTGAGATGTGTTTGGGCTTATGCTGTTAGTGTTGTACTTACGGACTATGTGGGTTAACTAGTTTACTTGCAGATTACATGGGTTAACTAGTTTGGTTGCACATGGCAGAATATACCGTATTCTTTTCCTGTAGCTTAGTTACATTTTTATGTTCTAGATTATGATTTTACAACTGTGTTAAGATAGGTAAGTGACTTAGGCCGGGGAGCAGGGTGTGTTTTGACTTACACCACAATTCGGGTTATGTCAGTGTCGTAGGAACTGAACTGTGTCATACCTGAGGACACTATGTATAGCTAGCCACAGCCATCCCTTGTTAATGTGCTGAGCAGCTGTGAGTTTATCTTATGTCTCTGGGCAGAGGACACATCAGGCTAAGATGGGTATTACCAAAGATTAAAGGCATGAACATTTGGTGCCTCATGAATGTTGGGTGCTATTTATTTTCCTATAGCAAAACTGAATCTTAAGTAATACAACAAACATATGTTAGTTATATTCCATTTACTTCAATAAAAGCAAATTATTCCCTTCTGACCCTCATCTAGACAGAAGAAAATTTTGTTGCATTCAGTTGAGCCAAGCCACTGCCCCTTTCTATAGTAGATAGTAATTCAGTACAGGACTATGTTGAGGCTCAGAGGAGGAAACAGGTGAGAAATTGGGAGCCTAAATCAAAACAGGGATTAGAGAAAGGAGAATGAAATACTACATCACTCCTGATATTAAGGAAGACTAAAGTGAAAGACTAGGAAATTATATGCTATAAAAAGAAAAAAGGAGTGGGAAAAAGATTTTAAAAGATCAAAGTGAGCCTTCCCAGTGGTGGCAGAGTGGATAGAGCATCAACCTGGGAAGTTGGCGTCCCACCTGCAAAACCTCAATGTCACTAGCTTGAGCGTAGGCTCATCAAAATGATCCCATAGTTGCTGGCTTGAAGCCCAACGTTGCTGGCTTGAGCAAGGTGTCACTGGCTGGACTGGAGCCCCCACCTCCATCAAGGCATATATGAGAAGCAATCAAAATAAAAAAAGTGACACAACTATGAGTTGATGCTTGTCTCTCTCCCTTCTTGTCTCTCTCTCTCTCAAAAACAAAAACAAAACTCAAAAATGACCAAACTGAGCAAAAAACAATAAGACAATGTCTAAGTTATAGCTTAATAGTCTGGAAAAAAAATAAAGGGACATGATCAATACAAGTAAAAGATGTATTGTAAGCATGAATCAAAAGTAAGTGACACGAGGCCCTGGCTGGTTGGCACAGTGGATACACCGTCAGCCTGGTGTGTAGCTGTCCCAGGTTCAATCCTCAGTCAGGGCACACATGAGAAGTGACCATTTGCTTCTCTTCAGCTACCTCTTCCCCTTCTCTCTTTCTTCTGTCACAGCCAGTGGCTCAACTGGTTCCAGCGTCAGCCTCAGGCGCTGAGGAGCCCGCCTGGTCTGAGCATCAGCCCCAGAAAGGTGTTGCTGGGTGGACCCTGGATGCGCATGCAAGAGTCTGTCTCTCTATCTCCCCTTCTCTCACTAAAAAAAAAAAAAAAAAAAAAGAGAGAAAAGAGAAAAAAATAAGCAAGTGACATGAAATTCCAACCCAAAATATATCAAAGGTTTCCTGGAAAGAGAAGTTAATTAACTAAAAACAATCTATGAGGAAATTCCCACACCCTCACAACACAGAATGTAGAGACTGTCAGATAAAATGTCAAATTGGAAGATGAAAGCAAGATCCTATCATATTTCCTCTGATGTGGCAAAAGGATTTAGCTTCTCAAAATCCAAAATGGCTTCTTGCATCCTTAACTTGGAAAGATGGGAGGAAGAACTATGATACAGGAGAATCCACAATAGCCAATTTCCACTCCCAAAAGGCAGTGGAAGTGTGTTGAAGAATTACACCACTGTTTTCTCTTCCCAGGTCTAAAGGACTCTCAAGAGCCCCACTTCCAGCTAAATAAGAAACCTCATGAATCCTGTCCAAAGGCGGAGTTAGAAAAAGATGTAATTTCAAGGTGTGGAATAATAATTCTTGCTCTTTAAAGAGATGCGAGACTTTAGGAAAGTACCTTCAGTTCTCTCAACATCCTCTTTTCTGAAACACGTTAACCATTAGGTGCGTTCCACCCTCTGGTGCTTAGATTCTCCGTGTTGCTCAGGAATGTACAGGACATGTTTTGCAGGAAGCTTGATGAATTTTATGTGTTTCAATCTGCCATTTTGGAGGTCTTCCATGTTTAATATTTTTTATTTTCCCTCATATTTGAAGAATAGTTTGGGCATAGAATTAAAAGTTTAAATAATATTTGTTTTATTTTATATGTAAAGTGTAAACATAAGAATGTTTAAATGTATAAAGAATGTGAATTTAGCCTGACCTGTGGTGGCGCAGTGGATAAAGCGTCGACCTGGAAATGCTGAGGTCGCCGGTTCGAAACCCTGGGCTTGCCTGGTCAAGGCACATATGGGAGTTGATGCTTCCAGCTCCTCCCCCCCTTCTCCTTCTCTGTCTCTCCTCTCTCTCTCTCTCTGTCTCTCTCTCATCTCTAAAAAATGAATTAAAAAATTAAAAAAAAATGTGAATTTACTTGAGCCAAACTGACGACTGTTGCCAAGAAACAAAATTTCAATTGATTGAGAAAGGGCTCCAGAGAATAGATCAGGGAGCTGGGAGAAAGCAAAGTGAGGAAATCTTTGGGATTAGATAAAAAGTAAAAGAAATAGATACATAACTTCTAAGGTTTTGTGGGTATAGGATAGGTAGCAGTTTACAATTAGCATGATAACAATAACAATGAGGAGTTGCCTGACCAGGTGGTGGCGCAGTGGATAGAGCTTCGGACTGGGATGTGGAGAACCCAAGTTCGAGACCTTGAGGTCGCCAGCTTGAGCGCGGGCTCATCTGGCTTGAGCAAAAAGCTCACCAGCTTGTACCCAAGGTCGCTGGCTCGAGCAAGGGGTTACCGGTCTGCTGAAGGCCTGCGGTCAAGGCACATATGAGAAAGCAATCAATGAACAACTAAGGTGTCACAATGGCAACGAAAAACTGATGATTGATGCTTCTCATCTCTCTCCGTTCCTGTCTGTCTGTCCCTGTCTATCCCTCTCTCTGACTCTCTCTCTGTCCCTGTAAAAAAAAAACAAACAAAACAAAAAAAACTCAACAAAACAAATAAAAAAACAATGAGGAGTTTTGAGGGGTCTGGAAAAAAGGAAATTACCCTGATATTCCAAAGGTATGTTATGGTAGATGCATAAAAGACAATAAACAGGCTCAGTTAAAGATTGACCTTTGCCAGGAAAGATACCTGGCCAGGATACCACTGCCTGCCATGACTCGCCTTTAGCTAGAAAGTTCTTTTGTTTGTTTATTTTTAAGTGAGAAGAGGGGAGATCGAGACTCCAGCATGAGCCCCCACTGGGATCCACCCAGCAGCCCCATCTGGGGTTAATGCTTGGTGCAGGAATCAACTAAGCTATCCTCAGTGCTTGAGGCCTACGCTAGAACCAACCTAGGGCTGAAGCTTAAACCAATCCAGCCACTGGCTGAAGAGAAAGAGAAGTGGGAAAGGGAGGGGAGAGAAGCAGATGGTCTCTTCTCATGTGTGCCCTGACTGGTAATGGTACCGGGACATCCGAACGCTGGGCCTATGCTCTACCCACTGAAGCAACTGGCCAGGGCCCCACAAGAATTTTTAAAATATGTAGTATCTATTTAGTCAGGGATACAAGAGAGAAAAATGTAGATTTAACAAGCTTATCCTCAGCCTGATTTACTTACCTACCTACTTCTGGAAGGTAACATAGAAACTTTAATCCGCGCAGTGAAAGTGAATCCATTCAACAAAGTTGTCAATTCAAATCACACTGTGAGTCAGGTCTGGGTAGGAGCAGGAGCCTTATTTGGTGGAGATGACCAGGGGGCACCTCTGAGACCCAGCTGGAGCCAAATATATACTCATTCAAGGTCAACAGGGAAGTCCTGGCGATAGATGCAGAGCAGGGAGCGCCCACGCCTCCTCGGCCCGTGGCCCCGTGTTAGTTGCCGGAAGGGGCGGGGCTGGCGGGAAACCACAAAGGGGACACGGGCTGCTGAGTCTTATTGGACTTGAGCAGGAGCCATGCGGTCTCGCTCCTGGTCTGCTGGTCCTGGCATGGCCGACCAGCCAGGTGCCGGGGCCCAGGAATCTCAATGGCCGTCTGCCCCGTCCCCAGACCCGCAGCTGAGGATACCCCCACCCGCACCCCCGCGGCTCCGCACCCGGCCCTGGTGGTTTCCGGTGCAGGAACTGAGAGACCCGTGGGTGTTCACCCTGGAGGCGTGGCTGGCTGACTCCATCTTCGGTGAGCGGGCCGGGTGTGCGGGAGGCCCGGTGCCTCCCGCGTGAGGCCGGGCAGGGCAGCTCTCTGCAGCCTTTCCCAAATTCAGGGGCTGCATTTGATCCCATGATGTCAGCTTCCAGCTCTTCCCTTCCCGGGACCACGTTCCCTGCAAATCCAGCTCCTCCTGACCTTCGACCATGTGGCCCCTCTGAGTCTCTCTTTCCCTGTGTAGGCTCCGACCGAGCCACGATTCCGGACATAGAGTGGATGAACCAGGTCCTGCTGACGGTGGATATAATAAACTCTGGGAACTTAGTTGAAGTCACCGTCTTCGGACAGCCCCGTGTACAAAATCGGGTGAAGGGCGGGCTCCTGAGCCTGGCAGCGCGGCACCGGGAACAACGTGCTCGAGGTGGGGGTCTCTGAAATCTGCATGTGGAGGGAGCCACAGGTGAAGCACCTGGCTGTACCTGGCTTTCTTACAGCCTCGCTTACCTTCCCAGTTCTTTCTGCAGTTTTCCAACTCCAATATGCTGCATGCAGCCCTTGAGTATCCCTCAATGAGGAGTCCAAGTAGATGGGGGGTGTTAAGCTGAGATCTGACACATTCAGGCCCATCACTGCCCATGCCAACCTCACCACTCTTTCCACATCTGAAGTTCAGAACCTTCACCCTGAGAAATGATGTTGCCAGCACCGCCGCCCCCCCCCCCCCCCCACTATGTCAGAGTAATTAGAAACTGAGCATTTTTGCTTATCCAGATGAGAAGATGAAACAACTTGAGGAGTTCTTGAAGGCCCGTGCATCAGGTCTCCAGACTCTCCAGCCTCCTGTTGCGTGAATATTTTCAGGAGCGTTATGAGAACAGACCTTCTTCTGCTACTAAAGTTCAAAAGAAGCAAGTATCCTTAAGTTGCAGCATTCTTACTTCCTTTTCCTTGATGGATAGTGATTTGTTTTGATGTAAATGTGAGTGCTGTCATAGTAAAGAAATTAATTTCCTTTTTCTTCAATGGCATAAAGATCTTTGCTCACTTAAAATTAAACAGATTTACAAAATATTGACTGTTCATGCGTATCCTGATGTGCGGTGTAGGTAAAAGCCTGATAGGGGCCCTGGCCGGTTGGCTCAGTGGTAGAGCGTCGGCCTGGCGTGCAGAAGGCCCGGGTTCGATTTCCGGCCAGGGCACATAGGAGAAGCGCCCATCTGCTTCTCCACCCCTCCCCCTCTCCTTCCTCTCTGTCTCTTTCTTCCCCTCCCGCAGCCAAGGCTCCCTTAGAGCAAAGATGGCCCGGGCGCTGGGGATGGCTCTGTGGCCTCTGCCTCAGGCGCTAGAGTGGCTCTGGTCGCAACATAGCGACGCCCCGGATGGGCAGAGCATCGCCCCCTGGTGGGCAGAGCGTCGCCCCCTGGTGGGCGTGCCGGGTGGATCCCGGTCGGGTGCATGCGGGAGTCTGTCTATCTCTCCCCGTTTCCAGCTTCAGAAAAATACAAAAAAAAAAAAGCCTGATAGGTAGTAGTTTCTACCATTTTAAAACTACTAACCCTTTTATAATTTTTAAAAGATTTTTAAAAATTTATTCATTTTGGAAAGGGAAAAAAGAAAGAGAGAAGGGGGGAGGAACAGGAAGCATCAACTCCCATATGTGCCTTGACCAGGCAAGCCCCGGGCTTTGAACTGGTAACCTCAGTGTTCCAGGTCAATGTTTTATCTACTGCACCACCATAGGTTAGGCACTTTTTAATTTTATGGTCACAGTCAAGCACTCAGGCATAGGAAGCAAAGATGGGGTTTTGTTTTGCATCATTTGTTCTCAAGCTTCACGTGTGTAACAATCACTCTAAGAGCTTGCTAAAACAGTTTGACTCCTCAAGTGAATCTGATTCGGTACATTGGGTCCATTTGCATTTCTAAGAAGCTCTTAAGTAATGCCAATGATTCTTCTGTAAGGATCTCACTTTGAAACTGCTGTTTTGGACCAAGTAGCACAGAGTAGCCCCAATGTATGGTTTCTTCTTGGAGTGGAGCCTCCTTCTGTGCACATGTGCAGGTGTTCCAACAGGAAAGCTGAGGCCATCAGTATGCATTCTACTGGCACTGCGATTCACCAGAGAATAGCTGGGGTCCTGGGCAGCTTGGCTGACAGATGATGTTCTGTTCCCAGGATGCCTGTTTCCTTTTCCTCTGATTCCCCAGACATTTGTGCACTGGCTGCTTTGTCTTCCCATTACCGGTTACAATTCTATGAATAGTTTATGTAAATAGCCCCAAACACTTGCCATCTCCACTTTCAGAAAGCAGAATTCTTGTGGGGAGAGGTTGCTAAGAGCTCTGTGGTTTCAAACACAGTTTGAGTTGATTTAATTCATGAGATTTCTTTACCCCTTATCGGTAAAGGATTTTAGCTGTTTGGAAGGGTTTTTATGTGCCCAGGCATGAAACAGCTCTGGCCACCAACACGGGCATCAAGCTAGGATGAATTAAGGTTGTTTGCTAAAAACTAAGGGTTTTGAAACACACACGTCTTTTATTTATTTATTTATTTATGTACAAAGACAGGGATAGATAGAAACAGACAGACAGGAACGGAGAGAGATGAGAAGCATCAATCAGTTTTTTGTTGTGGTTCCTTAGTTCATTGATTGCCTTCTAATATGTGCCCTGACCAGGGGCCACAGCAGACCGAGTAACCCCTTGCTCGGGCCAGCAACCTTGGGTCCAAGCTGGTGAGCTTTGCTCTAACCAGATGAGTTCGCGCTTAAGCTGGCGAACTCAGGGTCTTGAACCTGGGTCCTCCGCATCCCAGTCGGACGCTCTATCCACTGCGCCACTGCCTGGTCAGGCCACACGCACACGTCTTTAAAAATATTTGCTTCTTTGATTATAAGTGATAATGCTCTTGTCCCTTGTAATGCTGGTGGTTGAGCCCAGGCAGGTTCACATTGAATTCAAGCAGACGGTAGAGGAACTGTGGAGTGGAAAAGCGTTGGGCCATTCCCATTTATTGGAGGCGAGCAAATAAACAACGAAAGGGAAAGAACTAATAAGCAAAGGGAAATCTGCTATTCACAGTAAGGGCAGGGGAGCAGGGAAAACCGCACCTCACGGTGGCAGGAGAGCGATCTGGGAGAATCGCTGCCCAGGGAAAGCACCAGCAGGCAGCCTTACGTAGACCACACACACACCTGGCGCTGCCGCGCACCCACGCACCCATCAGGAAAGTGCTTGCAGCCCGTAAACCGGTGAGCAAGCCCAACAGCCATTTTCCCCACATTCCTACTTTGCTTCACATTTATATAAAATGCTTTTACATTTTTCTTCATTTCTATCATCCTTTGAAATCTGAATATAAGTATTTTTATTACCTGTATAAGATTTTTTAACAAATAATGGTCCATTATTTCTACCTCTTCATTTATGAAAAATTGTTATTGTCTGTAGTTAATGCAATTATTATTTTCTCTGTGATTCCCCCCTCATCCTTATGCCTTATGTTTAGGCTTAGGACCTCCTGCTTTCTCTCATTCTTTAGTAATTTGATAAACATTTCTACAGGTTTTTCCTAGTGGGATTTCTACAAAACCATTGAACATTTTGGACTGTTATTTGGAGAAAGAGGGTTATGCTTAAAATTCATCCCACTTTCCCCCAATTATTCAAAATTAAATTGCTAAATGATCCTGCACTCCTTACCCCCATTATCTCAGAATATGAGTACATTTGGATATAGGACCTTTAAAGAGGTAATTAAGGTAACATGAGGTTGTGTGGGTGGGCCTTTACCAAGTGACTCGGTGTGTTTATAAGAAGAGGAAACATGGACACAGATAGGTGGAGCACAGAGGAAAGACCTTGTGAGGACACAGCGAGAAGGCAGCCATCTGCAAGCTGGCGAGAGAGGCCTGGGAAGAAACCAAACCTGTTAACATCCTGATCTTGAACTTGTAACCTCCAGAATTTTGAGAAAATATCTGTTTTCTAAGCCACCCAGTTTGTTATTTTGTTATGGCAGCTTTAGCAAACTAATACAACATCTGATATGGCATTTCTGTGTTCCCTTTCATCCATGTGATAATACAGTATTTTTACTACTTTCATAACCTTTTAATATTTAAAAAGTATAGTTGCTCTGTCATTCTACCTTTCTGAAATCAGGGTATGTTAGCTCTATGTTTATTTACTAGCACTTTTATCACATACCAGGCCCTCTGCCAAGTGCCTAAGCAGGATGTTTGGTGCTTAAATAAACTTGGTAACATCACAGAGCTAATATGTAGGGAGGCGTGAAATTTGGGCCAAAATATTGATTCTAGGATCCAAATTATTATTATTATTATTATTATTATTTTGTATTTTTCTGAAGTTGGAAACAGGCAGGCAGTCAGACAGACTCCCGCATGTGCCCGACCGGGATCCACCCGGCATGCCCACCAGAGGGCGATGCTCTGCCCATCTGGGATGTTGCTCTGTTGCAACCAGAGCCATTCTAGTGCCTGAGGCAGAGGCCACAGAGCCATCCTCAGCGCCCAGGCCAACTTTGCTCCAATGGAGCCTTGGCTGCGGGAGGGGAAGAGAGAGACAGAGGAAGGAGAGGGGGAGGGGTGGAAAAGCAGATGGGCACTTCTCCTGTATGCCCTGGCTGGGAATCAAACCCAGGACTCCTGCATGCCAGGCTAACGCTCTACCACTGAGCCAACCGGCCAGGGCTAAGATCCAAATTCTTACCTTTACACTATACTTTCCCACTTGCTTTTATTGTTCTGTGAAGCAAAATTTAGACTCATTTCTTATTTTGATTTCTTTTAAAGAGGAATTAGAATAAACCTTTTAATTTGTGAAGAATTCACAGTAATTTGAGGGACAATTACTTTAATCACGTTACTAAAATAAAATAATCTTTAGCACCACATTCAAAATAAAAGCATTATTGATTTTTCTGAAGATAAACATACATGTTAATTTTTTTTTTTCTGAAGTGAGAAGCAGGGAGGCAGAGACACAGACTTCCACATGTGCCCCACTGAGATCCACCTGGCATGCCCATCAGGAGGCGATGCTCTACCCATCTGGACCATTGCTCCGTTGCAACCAGAGCCATTCTAGCACCTGAGGCAGAGGCCAGGGAGCCATCCTGAACGCCTGGGCCAACTTTGCTCCAATGGAGCCTTGGCTGTGGGAAGAGGAGAGAGAGACGGAGAGAAAGGAGAGGGGGAAGGGTGGGGAAGCAGGTTCTCCTGTGTGCCCTGGCTGGGAATCGAACCCAGGATTTTCACATGCTGGGCCAATGCTCTACCACTGAGCCAACCTGCCAGGGCCATGTTAAACATTTTTAAAAATAAGGCAGAGCCCTGGCAGGGTCGTTCAGTTGATTAGAACATTATTCCAATATGCCATGGTTGTGGTGCCATTCCTAGGCAGGAAACATACAAGAACCAACTAACAAATGCCCAAGTAAGTGGAACAACAAATTGATGTTTCTCTCTCTAAAATCAATTTTAGAAAAGTTTTAGATAAAGCAATGTAAGTTCAGCCAATGAGTCTGCTTACCTGAATGTGGTTCTGTAGAAATTTACAGGAAGTTGGCAATAGTAAAGCTATATTACAGACCTTAAAGACATTGAAGTCAATAATGTACCTCAGAATGGCAATAAGAAAAAAAATAAAAAGCAGGTTGGGATACAGGTGCACGCACAGAGACATGACCATGTGAACACAGTGAAAAGGCAGCTGTCTGCAAGCCAAGGGGAGACCTCAGGAAAAACCGTACTTGTCAACACTTCGATCTTGGGCTTCCAGCCATTAGAACTGTAAGAAAATATATTTTTCGCCTGACTGGGCGGTGGCGCAGTGGATAGAGCATTGGACTGGGATGCGGAAGACCCAGGTTCGAGACCCCGAGGTCACCAGCTTGAGCGCAGGCTCATCTGGTTTGAGCAAAAGCCCACCAGCTTGAACCCAAGGTCGCTGGCTCCAGTGGGGGGTTGCTTGGTCTGCTGAAGGCCCATGGTCGAGGCACATATGAGAAAGCAACCAATGAACAACTAAGGTGTTGCAACATGCAACGAAAAACTAATGATTGATGCTTCTCATCTCTCTCGGTTCCTGTCTGTCTGTCCCTGTCTATCCCTCTCTCTGACTCACTCTCTGTCTCCGTAAAAAAAAAAAAAAAATTGGCCCTGGCTGGTTGGTAGAGCATCGGCCTGGCGTGCAGGAGTCCCAGGTTCGATTCCCGGCCAGGGCACACAGGAGAGGCGCCCATCTGCTTCTTCACTGCCCCCCTCCTTCCTCTCTGTCTCTCTCTTCCCCTCCCGCAGCCGAGGCTCCATTGGAGCAAAAAGATGGCCGGGGCTCTGGGGATGGCTCCTTGGCCTCTGCCCCAGGCGCTAGAGTGGCTCTGGTCACGACAGAGCGACGCCCCGGATGGGCAGAGCATCCCGGTTGGGTGCATGCAGGAGTCTGTCTGACTGCCTCCCGGTTTCCAGTTTCGGAAAAGTAAAAAATAATAATAATAATAAAAAAAATTTAAATTAAAAAAGGAAAAAAGAAAAAAAGAGAAACTAATGATTGATGCTTCTCATCTCTCCGTTCCTGTCTGTCTGTCCCTGTCTATCCCTCTCTCTGACTCTCTCTCTGTCTCTGTAAAAAAAAAAAAGAAAATATATTTTTCATTA
Organism: Saccopteryx leptura; assembly: GCF_036850995.1. Taxonomy (NCBI): domain Eukaryota; kingdom Metazoa; phylum Chordata; class Mammalia; order Chiroptera; family Emballonuridae; genus Saccopteryx; species Saccopteryx leptura. The sequence goes on from NC_089503.1 coordinate 351,620,110, forward strand.
AAAAAAAAAAGAGAATAAGGCAGCCTGACCTATGGTAGCACAGTGGATAAAGCATTGACCTGGAATGCTGAGGTTACTGGTTCAAAGTCCTGGGCTTGCCTGGTCAAGGTACATATGGGAGTTGATGCTTCCTGCTCCTCCCCCTTCTTTCCATCTCTTTCTCTCTCTCTCCTCTCTGTAAAAATGAATAAATAAAATCTAAAAAAAATTAAGGCAATGTATAAAGTATTAAAATAATTACCCAAAACGTCACTGCCTATATGTGCCTTTAAATACCTTACCACAACTTCAGATATTTTTTTCTATTTTAATGAGTGGTTTGTTGATGCATAGCATTCATACAAAAACAGGCACCTCCAAAGTGTGAAGATTCATCCAACAATAGAAAGGGAACACATTCACTTAGCCAACACCCAGAGAAGAGAAAACATTACCAGCACTCCAGAATCCCCCATTTGCACCTTCCCAAAGGGTAACTGCTATTCTGACTGAAATACAAACGGAATGGTAAGATTTAGTGTAGTTATAGTTCATTGTATGAATAAACTATACTTTAGTTTCCTATTCTGTTCATGTACATTTTGGTTGTTTCCTTTTGGGGCTTATAATGAATAGTGCTGCTATAAAAATTCCTGTACATGACTTGGTGCATACATATTGCATATGCATTTCTATTGAATATGTATGAAAGATCGGAATTGCTGTGTTATAGCATGTGCATAAATTCAAATTGCCAAGGTGATTGAACCAATTTACATTCTTTCTGGCAGTGTATCAGACTTCTAATTGTTCTATGTCCACAGTCAGAATTTTTTTTAAATTTTTTTATTTATTGACTTTCCTTTAGAGAGAAGAAGGGAAAGAGAAACATCAATTTGTTGTTACACTTGTTTATGCATTCATTATATGTGGTTGAATTATACACTTACTATGTGTGGTTGATTCTTTTTTTTTCTTTTTTCTTTTTTTCTTTATTCATTTTTAGAGAGGAGAGAGAGAGACAGAGAGAGAGAAGGGGGGAGGAGCTGGAAGCATCAACTCCCATATGTGCCTTGACCAGGCAAGCTCAGGGTTTCGAACCAGCGACCTCAGCATTTCCAGGTCGATGCATTATCCACTGCGCCACCACAGGTCAGGCCAAGGTTGATTCTTCTATGTGCCCTTTCCAGGGATCAAACTGAAAACCTCAGTGTACTGGGACAATACTAACCAACTGAGCTACCTGACCAGGGCCCAGAATTTTCATTTTAGAAACTTTGGGTATTAATGCTATTTCACTGCAATTTTAAACAATTTAATTGCTTAATTGGTTAAAATTTACATACTATAAAATTGTGCCACCACCACAAACCAGTTTTAGAATATATCCATCACTCTCAGAAGTTTTCTTTGTCTGTTGTAGTCAATCATCATTACTATCTTCAGCCTAGGCAATCTGTTTACTGTCTCTACAAAGTTAACTTTTTTGAATGTTTAATATAAATAGAATAATATAAAAGGTAGTCTTTGAAACTGTTTTAAACAATCTAATTGGGCCCTGGCCGGTTGGCTCGGTGGTGGAGCGTCGGCCTGGCGTGCAGGGGGTCCCGGGTTCGATTCCCGGCCAGGGCACACAGGAGAAGCGCCCATCTGCTTCTCCACCCCTCCACCTCTCCTTCCTCTCTGTCTCTCTCTTCCCCTCCTGCAGCAAGGCTCCATTGGAGCAAAGATGGCCCGGGCGCTGGGGATGGCTCCTCGGTCTCTGCCCCAGGCGCTGGAGTGGCTCTGGTCGCTACGGAGCGACGCCCCCTGGTGAGCAGAGCGTCGCCCCGTGGTGGGCGTGCCGGGTGGATCCCGGTGGGGCGCATGCGGGAGTCTGTCTGGCTGTCTCTCCCTGTTTCCAGCTTCAGAGAAATACAAAAAAAAAAAAAAAAAAAAGAAAAGAAAAGAAAAAAAAAGGAAAAAAAATCTAATTGGAATATCTCTGCTTTTTAATTTCTTTTTTTTTTTTTTATTAAGTGAGAGGTGAGGAGGCAGAGACAGACTCCTGCATGGCCTGACTGGGATCCACCCAGCAAACCCCTGCCAGGTGATATTCTGTGGCTGGGCCACAGCTCCATTGCTTGGCAACTGAGCTATTTTAGTGCCTGAGGCTGAGGGCATGGAGCCATCCTCAGCCCCAGGGCCCACTTTGCTCAACCATTTGAGCCATGGCTGTGGGAGGGGAAGAAAGAAAGAGTAATGGGAGGTGGGGAAGGATGGAGAAGCAGCCGTTTCTCCTCTGTGCTCTGATGGGGAATTGAACCCAAGACTTCCACAGATGGGCCAATGTTCTACAACTGAGCCAACCAGCCAGGGCCAGAACATCTCTGCTTTAAAAAATAATAATAATTTATTAATTTTAGAGAAAGAAGAAGGGGAGAGAGAGAGAAACATCAATCTATTTATGTGCCCTGACCAGGGATGGAACCCACAATCTGCATATAGGGATGACTCTAACCAACCTAGTACCCAGCCAGGACAGGAATATTTCTGCTTTTTGATTGGAAGATTTAGTCCATTCAAATTGTAATGTAATTGTCAATATAATTGGATTTGTGCCTGCCATTTGCTATTTCTTTCCTATCATCTTATTTTATTCTTTTCCTCCATGATTTTGTGTTAAATTTTCATGTACATTTTAATTACTGTTTAAGTGATTTTTTTTTATTTGCCTTAGGGATTATAAAAATCTTAACTCACTACATTCTATTTCATATTAATAAAATTTTATTTATGGTAAAATATAGAAACTTTATTTTTTTAATTGAAATATCGATGAATAAACATGAAAAGGACAAAAGAGGGAAGGAGAGAGGAAGGTAAAACAACTGAATAAATGGAGACACTACGTTCTTGGACAGCAAAGTTGAGAGTTGCCAGATGTGGTCAATTCTTCCCAGGTTAATCTAAAAACTCAATACAATTTCTATTATAATCACAACCACTTTTTACAGGGAGTGGTGATGCCCTGGCCAGATAGCCTGTTTGGTAAGCATCATCCTGACTTGCAGAGGTTGCTGGTTTGATCCCTGGTCAGGGCACAGAGAGGAGCAGATCAATGTTCCTGTCTCTTTTTCTCTCTACAATCAAACATTTTATAAAAGTACAAATAAAGGGGGGTGATGCTGTAGGGTCAATGTCCTTAAGACCAATTATACAGGTGCTTCAGAAGGACTCAGAAGGCTGTAAATAAAGTTTTCCTAGGTGTCTAGTGGAAAATTCTGATGAAGGTAAACAGTGCAGATGTCTGTTAACTAAATCTGTAGTATGAATAAAAGTACAGAGGCAGACATAACAGAGATAGCCTGTCACATGCTCCATAGCTATATTGAGATTTTCCAGACTCCATAAACAACTGAAATTGTATTCTTTAGTAAGCACAAAGACAGCATGCCCACACTAAACTGTGTTCTGTCAACCAGTTTACCCTGCCCTCAAAATGTATAAGCAGTACTCACTGTTCCCAGACTGTCTGCAGTTTTCTCTTTCTCTCATTTACAATCCTGCTTTTGTTTTTGATGTTTCCATATGGTTAGATCTAGGAGAGAGATATAGTTGCAAAAATACCAGATAAATCATATTGTGTCCTCGGTGAGGAGTCACATGATTTCTTCTGTTTTGTCCCACTCTGAGTCATATTTAAGAAGGCCTTGTTTTTGCCTGAGCAGGCGCTAGTGCAGTGGATAGAGCATCAGACCGGGATGCAGAGGATCCAGGTTCGAGACCCTGAGGTTGCCAGCTTGAGCGCGGGCTCACCTGGTTTGAGCAAAGCTCACCAGCTTGGACCCAAGGTCACTGGCTTGAGTAAGGGGTTACTCAGTCTGCTGATGGCCTGCGGTCAAGGCACATATGAGAAAGCAATCAATGAACAACTAAGATGTCGCAAGGAAAAACTGATGATTGATGCTTCTCATCTCTCTCCGTTCCTGTCTGTCTGTCCCTATCTACCCTATCTATCTCTCTGTCTCTGTAAAAAAATAAATACAAAGGCCTTGTTTTGATCAAAAGTGTGGAGTTGAGAAATTCCGATGAGGGGAAATAGTGTCAAGGTGGCTTAAAGTGGAGCTGGAGGAAAACCTTGAGACAGGCTGTCATGTGTGCTCCACAGCTAAACTCAGAAATTTTCTACAAATTCAGCCAACAATGAACTTTTTTCTTTGCTGCCTCTAGTCAGCCTCACCAAATACTTCAGACTAACTTCTTTACTAGTCATCAATCTTTTACCTGCAAATATGTACCAAAAAAAATATTACTGTTTCTAGACTCCTGTAGGTTTTTTTATTTTTTACAGGGACACAGAGAGAGTGATAGACAGGAACAGACAGACAGGAATGGAGAGAGATGAGAAGCATCAATCATCAGTTTTTTGTTGTGAAACCTTAGTTGTTCATTGATTGCTTTCTCATATGTGCAGGCCTTCAGCAGACCGAGTAACCCCTTGCTCGAGCCAGTGACCTTGGGTCCAAGCCGGTGAGCTTTTGCTCAAACCAGGTGAACCCGTGCTCAAGCTGGCGACTTTGGGGTCTCAAACCTGGGTCCTCTGCATCCCAGTTGACGCTCTATCCACTGTGCCACTGCCTGGTCAGGCGAGACTCCTGTAGGTTTTGCCCTTGTTCTTTGATGACCTTTCATTGACTGTCTTGGGCCTCAGTTACTGGAGTCTTCCCATCTAACTATCTTTTAACTGGTAAAACACACGCTTCTGTGCATATATAATGTACATGTTGTTTAAAGAATAAAATGAGCACTCTAGTGTACCTTACTAAAACCAATATTTTTGGAAGCCATCTATATATATTTTCCTCAATCATTTTTCTATGTTTTAACAAAGATCAAACTGCCAATTTGAACTGTGACAGGAGGCTTGTCCTTCTATAAATCTACATGGTTAAAATAGTGGGGTAAATATTGGGAAAAAAATTAACTGACATGTATGGACAAAACAGATTGGTAACATTGAGTTTGGGTGAGTATAGCAAAAATAGCTTTCATACCATGTAGTGGGAAATGGCCATTTTGGCAGCATAACAATTTTATTTTTAATTTTTTTTCTTTTTCAATAGAAAAAAGGAGTGGTAGAGAGACTCCCGTATGTGCCCCAGCTGCCAGGATCCACCTGGGTCTGGTCTGGGGCCAATGCTCTGTCCATCTGGGGCTATGCTTGTAGTCGAGCTATTTTTAGTGCTGGAGGCGAGGCTCCAGGGAGCCATCCTCAGTGCCTGGGACCAATGCACTGGAATTAATTGAGCCATGGCTGCTGGAGGGGAAGAAAGAAAGAAGCAGGGAGAGGGGAAGAAGCAGATGGTCGCTTCTCCTGTGTGTCCTGACTGGAATTGAACACGAGACATCCACATGCCAGGTGGATATTCTACCACTCAGTCAACCAGCCAGCGATGGCAGTATAATAATTTTAAAGGTGCTCGTTCTTTAACTCAGCAATTCCACTTCTAGGAAACACTCCCATAGAAACAGCATGGGGGCACCTGACCTGTGGTGGCGCAGTGGATAAAGCATTGACCTGGAACACTGAGGTCACAGGTTCGAAACCTCAGGCTTGCCTGGTCAAGGCACATATGGGAGTTGATGCTTCCAGCTCCTTTCCCTGTTTCTCTCTCTCTCTCTCTTTCTCTCTAATAAAAATGAATAAAATCTAAAAAAAAATTAAAAAAAGAAACAGCATGGAGGCAAAAGGAGGTTTACAGTTGTTTGTATGGAAAATAATACAAGGATGAACTGTTTTGTGTACTCACAACTGTAAAGCTACTTTTGCCCCATCCCATATTCCAACATGGACACAAAGATGTGAGTAGAAATTCAATGCAGTAAGTAGTTTGTAACTGAGAAATCTGGGAAACTAATCAACTAGCAGTACGGAAACGTTAAAGTGTACTTGTACTCCCACACTGAAGAAAATCAACTGCTGGAAGAAAAGCTATGAACAATTATGTAAAAGTAAAAGTTAAAATGTTAAAATTAATTTTGTGTAAGAGTACATTTGAGAGGGCAGATAGGTCTATAAGACAGGGACTTAAATCTGGGTGGAAACTCAGGTGGCACTGGTTTATGCCCTGCTTCAAGAAGACTAATAATACCTTTAAAATATATATATACATGCATAAAGAATTTTGTGTCATCACAACAAAATCTTTTAAAACTTTTAGTGATTTTAGAGAAACATTGACTTCTTGTTCCACTTATTTGTGCATTCTTTGGCTGATTCTTGTATGTGCCTTGAACAGGGATTGAACCCGCAACGTTGGTATACGGGGACCATGCTTTAGCTGAGCTACCCCACTAGGGCAGCACAACTAAATGCTTTTAGTTAAAGTTCAACCTCCCTTTTCTTGGCTCTTTCCAACGAAGGATGTTTAATGTACATTACCATTTTTTCTCCCACAAAATTATCTCAGACATGTCTGTCTGTTGTGTGTAAAGTATTTTTGTGAAAGTTTTGGAATAGTCACAGACTCCTGAATGTTCCCTGCCATTCTGCTCATGTGGGTACTACTTGAGGGCTAGAAAACAACACTGAGTCTTGTTACATACTCTGTAGCCTCAGTTGAAACTTTGAGTCTCCAAAAGGACCCAGGTTCGAGACCCTGAGGTCACCAGCTTGAGCGCAGGCTCATCTGGTTTGAGCAAGGCTTGAGCCCAAGGTCGCTGGCTTGAGCAAGGGGTTACTCAGTCTGCTGTAACACCCCCCCCCCCCCCCCCCCCCCCCCCCCCCCCCGTCAAGGCACCTATGAGAAGTCAATCAATGAACAACTAAGGAGCTGCAACAAAGAATTGATGTTTCTCATCTTTTCCCCTTCCTGTCTATCTGTCTCTGCCACACACACACACACACACACACACACACAAATTCCTTAAAAAAGAAACTTTGAGTCTCCATTGATTTTGAGTCTTGAATAAAAGTACTGAGGCTTTTCTTGTCTTTTCTAAAAATAATAACCTATTTATTATAAATTCAGCTTTGTATGTTTATTTTATAATAACAATGCTTATTTAAAATTGGAACGATCATCTCTCAGTGGTAACCGGAGGGTCTGTGATAGGCATACCCCTCCCCCGGTATTTAAAATTGGAACGATCATCTCTCAGTGGTAACCGGAGGGTCTGTGATAGGCATACCCCTCCCCCGGTATTTAAAATTGGAACGATCATCTATCGGTGGTAACCGGAGGGTCTGTGATAGGCATACCCCTCCCCCGGTATTTAAAATTGGAACGATCATCTATCGGTGGTAACCGGAGGGTCTGTGATAGGCATACCCCTCCCCCGGTATTTAAAATTGGAACGATCATCTATCGGTGGTAACCGGAGGGTCTGTGATAGGCATACCCCTCCCCCGGTATTTAAAATTGGAACGATCATCTATCGGTGGTAACCGGAGGGTCTGTGATAGGCATACCCCTCCCCCGGTATTTAAAATTGGAACGATCATCTCTCAGTGGTAACCGGAGGGTCTGTGATAGGCATACCCCTCCCCCGGTCTTGAAGGTTAGGAACACTTTCATTTTAAAAAGGTCAAGGGAACCTAACACTAAGATTGGGGCTTGCTATTGTTCTATCATCTCATCACCCAGCTGTTAACAGTTTGCCTCCTCCTAGCAAACACTGGTGTCCAAGCTGCCAGAATCCTGAAGCCAAATCCAATAGATAGGGGTGTTAATTATCGCTACAGTAGCATTCATATCATAATATATAAATGTATCAAATTAACATGTTAAATACCTTAAATGTACACTACATGTCAAACATCAATTTTTATTTATTTATTTATTTTGGTGAGAGGGGATAGTGAGATGGACTCTCCCACATGCACTTCTATGAGGATCCACCCATCAACTCCAGCTGGGGCAGATGCTGGGAGTACTGAGCTATTTTTAGCACCTGAAGCTAATGGCTCCAACTGAGTTATCCTCAACACCAGAGCCACTGGCTGTCGTGGGTGGGGAAGAATGAAGAGAAGAGGGGAGAGAAGCAGATGGTGGCTTCTTCTGTGTGCCCTGACCAGGAATCCAACAGGGAGTCCATATGTGGGGCCAACGTTCTATACACTGAACCACAGGCCAGGGCCCATATTTCAATTTTTAAAAAGTGAGCCTGACTTGTGGTGACACAGTGGATAGAGCTTCTACTTGGAATGCTGAGGTCGGGGGTTCGAAACCCTAGGCTTGCGGGGTTAAGGCACATATGAGAAGCATCTACAAAGTGATGCTTTCCGCCTCCTCCCCACACCTTTCTCAAATCAATAAAATCTTAAGGAAAAAAAGTGAGAAAGAGTGCCCTACCACATCTGGTTGCTTTGGTTACTATGACTCACCAGCACTGCTTGTCTCAGTCAAACCCCATTGAAGTCAGATGATCCAGGCTAGACTTGAGGACAACATCGGAGCAGCACTGGCTTTCTCCCAGTTTCCCCTCCCCTTACCCACGGGAGCAAGGAGTTTGTCTCGCGGTAGGACACACCCTGCTGCAGCCAGGACTGGGACCCAGTTTTTCTCATCCCATGTCACTTGGTAGAAACACCGAAAGTTTGGAGAGGTTTCTCGGTGAGGATTCTTACTCGGCCAAACCAGGTGTGTGCGGTTAGGGAACACGAGGGATGCACCCGTCAGTGCAGACTGCGGCTTCTGTCGGCTGGAAACCCAGCAGGTCTCACCTGCTCACAGTAAAAAGCACAGAGCAGATCCTGGCTGCTGGAGGAAGGTGCTCACCCCTGCCCTTCTACCTGCCAATTAACAGGCCATAGGGAACTTTGATTCTTTATTAGGGAAATTTGATTCTTTGTTACAACTTTTAGATTCGTGTCTGCAAACATTTAACGTGGGGGACGGGGATAAGGTGGGGGTGGGGAGCAGGGAAACCAAGAACAGCCCACACCATCTCTCTCCAGTTCTGCTGCAGAAGCGGGGCCTGGAAGGATAAGGCTACACAGATAGGAGTTTCCACTTGAGCCCGGCCGGGGTCTCGCTTCCGCAAGGTTTTCAGAATTTGGGAACCGACCCCTGAGTAGCGTCGGGGGACCGCCGGGTCGCCCCCTCCCGGGCTGCGTCGGGGGACCGCCGGGTCGCCGCCTCCCGGGCTGCGTCGGGGGACCGCCGGGTCGCCGCCTCCCGGGCTGCGTCGGGGGACCGCCGGGTCGCCGCCTCCGGGGCTGCGTCGGGGGACCGCTGGGTCGACGCCTCCCGAACTCCAGCCGGGGACCGCTGGGTCGCTGCCTCCCGAACTCCAGCCGGGGACCGCTGGGTCGCCGCCTCCCGGACGGCAGCGGGGGACCTCTGGATCGCGGTCTCCTGGGCAGCGCTCTTCTCTGAGCCTGGAAGAAGACCAGCGTAAGGAGGCCGCACCTGTGTCCCAATACCTTCTCCACGGCCGCGGGGGCGGGCCCGGGAATCTGAGAGCACGGGTTCAGTCTGGTGTTCCAGATCCCTTGCAAAGAGAAACCCCGCTCCTGGCGGACTCCCGGCTCCCGGGGCACACCCAGAGCGCACACCAGGAGCCCTCCCAAGGAGCCCGCCCAGACTCTCCCTCTCCATTCCGCCCGCGTACTTTGCGCTCGGAGTTGGCGGTGATAGTTAGCCAAGTTCATGATCAGCTTGGACACATCTTTTTGGTAAGAAGGTCGACCAAATATCAAAATCTCGGCCTCGCCTTCAGGTTCCCTCTGGGTAACGCGCAGCAGGGTTTGGGACACACACTCGACGTGCGGGATGTGCTCTCCGCCCGGGCCTGCGCAGGAGGGAAAGAGGCGGTGAAAAGAGGAGCGAGGGAAAGAGAGGCCACCCGAGGAAAAGGCAGCGGGGGTCGTGGATTGCGGCCGAGGCTACAGAAGAGGCTCGCTCTGAGGGACGGTCGGCCTGGGAGACGCGGCGGGTAGGAGCTGGGGAAGAGGGTCGCGTTGGCTTCCCCTGCGCGGCCGCTCACCAAAGATCGCTTCCACCAGCCACGCCTCGAGGTAAACTGCCTTCGGACTCTTCAGGTGCTCGGACTGGCACCAGTAGGGCTGCTTGGTGTTACTACCGAGCGCCTGGAACAGTGTCCCTTCCCGCTGCTCCAGCTGCACGAGCGTGGGAAAGCGCTTGGGGGCGGCCATACCGCGGCGGACCTCCCACGGGGCGGCGCTATAGCTGCCCGACGCCAGGGCGCAGCTGGGCCTTATATCGAGGGCTTGTTGCAAGCTCCTCCCAATCCCCGCCCTTCTCATTGGATTCCGGGCTTGCCTCCCAAACTCCGCAGCCCGGCTTCTTCCCGAGACCGCGCAGGTGCAGAGGCGCGCTCCTGGGCGGGCGGGTTCCGTCTGGACCCGCCTCTTTCCTCGCACTCTGGGAAGGAGAGCGGAGCTCCAGAGCCGTAGGGAAGCTCCAACAGCAGGACGATATCCTCGGAGAAGCAAACAGATCGTTTCGGTGACCGGGGTACTTTTCAGACCGTTCTAATGGGGCTATTTTAGCATTCCCGAGATGTTGGAATAACTTTTTAAATGGAAAACCTAATTAAACACCCACACACGGAGCAAAACTCAAGGAGTAAAAAAAGCACTCAAGGGCTAAGCCCCTTCCTTTCCCTCCTGAACCTTGACCAGTGAGTTCCCTCCCAAGAGGCCAACACATTTCCAACTTCTTCCTTAACCTGTCAAAGACAGCTGAGCACAAACAACAGCCTGTGGTCTGTGTGGTTTGCACATCAGAGGGGATAGTTCCTTAAATTTTTTGATGCCTTAATTCTCTAACACAATTATACTTCTATTTCTTGAGTTCTCTGTCCAACTTAAAGCATTGTTTATCAATGCTACTCAGAGAGATGAAGCTATATACTTTCCCATCAGTAGTTGGGATATCATGACCAGACCCCGCAGGCTGAGATCCCCAGAATTCAGTCAGGCTCATCCTTGTGCTCACGGGAGTTCTGTTGGCCAAAGAAGTGCATGAGAGCCTGCCCAGGCGGTCGCACAGTGGATATAGTGTCAGACTGGGACGCACAGGGCCCAGGTTCGAAACTCTGAGGTCTCCGGCTTGAGCATGGGCTCATAGACATAACCCCGTGGTCACTGGCTTGAACAAGCCCAATGTCACTGGCTTGAGCAAGGGGTCACTCACTCTGCTGTAGCCTAGAATGCTGAGGTCACTGATTCAAAACCCTGGGCTTGCCTGGTCAAGGCACATATGGAAGTTGATGCTTCCTGCTCCTCCCCACTTCTCTCTCTCTCTCTCTCTCTCTCTCTCTCTCTTTCTCTCAGTCTATCACCCTTCCTTCTCTAAAATGAATAAATAAAATCTAAAAAAAAAAAAGGAAGTGCATGAGAAGTTTGCAGGTCTCTGACAGGGTCTGCCATCTTGAGACCTAAACAGAATATGAATTAAAAGCCTAAGAAGGGCCTGACCAGGCGGTGGCGCAGTAGATAGAGCATCGGACTGGGATACAGAGGACCCAGGTTCGAGACCCCGAGGTTGCCAGCTTGAGCGCGGGCTCATCTGGCTTGAGCAAAAAAAAAAAAGCTCACCAGCTTGGACCCAAGGTTGCTGGCTCCAGCAAGGGGTTACTCAGTCTGCTGAAGGTCCGTGGTCAAGGCACATATGAAAAAGCAATCAATGAACAACTAAGGTGTCACAACGAAAAACTGATGATATATAACTGAAACCTAAGGATCTGGACTCTATAACTGTTTACCCAGGAATTTATGGGGTCACTAACGTAGCAAGTATAAATTGAAATTTGAGGTCCTGTCAGTGTTGCCAAGAACCCAATTTGAGAAGCACTTCCATAAAAATCTCTGTCTGAATCTGTTTCTCAAACTAAAATGACATAGAATGATATCATTGTTCTTTAGTTGATATAAGAAGATACTTGTAACTATGCATGTTATTGTCATGTGTGTGTGAGTGTGTGGAGATCTTTTACTTCCTTGAAGTTTCAGAATGGGGTATATAACTATTTAAGCTCTGGTAGAAAAGTTTGGTTGGTTAGAGCATGGTCCAGAAGCACAGAGGTTGCCAGTACCATCCTCTGTCAGGGCACATACAGGAACAGCTTAATGTTTCTCTTTCTTTCTCTCTCTCTCTTTCTATCCTGCAGAAATCTAAATTTAAAAATATATTTATTTAAGCAATCAATAGTTCAAATGCTATAGAAATGTTCACCTGAAATCTGTGTACTCTTATTGATCCCTGTCACCGCATTAAATTTAATTTCTAAATATGAAAATTAAAAAGAAATATTTAAGCCTGACCAGGTGGTGGCGCAGTGGATAGAGCGTCGGACTGGGATGCGGAAGGACCCAGGTTCGAGACCCCGAGGTCGCCAGCTTGAGCGTGGGCTCATCTGGCTTGAGCAAAGAGCTCACCAGCTTGGACCCAAGGTCGCTGGCTCCAGCAGGGGGTTACTCGGTCTGCTGAAGGCCCGCGGTCAAGGCACATGTGAGAAAACAATCAATGAACAACTAGGAAGTCGCAACGCGCAACGAGAAACTGATTATTGATGCTTCTCACCTCTCTCCGTTCCTGTCTGTCCCTGTCTATCTCTGCCTCTGTTAAAAAAAAAAGAAAGAAAAGAAAAATAAAACTTATAAAACAAAAAACAGGTCCTGGCCGGTTGGCTCAGCGGTAGAGCGTCGGCCTGGCGTATGGGGGACCCGGGTTCAATTCCCGGCCAGGGCACATAGGAGAAGCGCCCATTTGCTTCTCCACCCCCCCTCCTTCCTCTCTGTCTCTCTCTTCCCCTCCCGCAGCCAAGGCTCCATTGGAGCAAAGATGGCCCGGGCGCTGAGGATGGCTCTGTGGCCTCTGCCTCAGGCACTAGAATGGCTCTGGATACAACAGAGCGACGCCCTGGAGGGGCAGAGCATCGCCCCCTGGAGGGCAGAGCGTCGCCCCTGGTGGGCGTGCAGGGTGGATCCCGGTCGGGCGCATGCAAGAGTCTGTCTGACTGTCTCTCCCCGTTTCCAGCTTCAGAAAAATACAAAAAAAAAAAAATAAATAAATAAAAGAAATATTTTAAGAGAATTAAAACCATAATATTAGTAATTATGTTAATCTGTATACAATAAAGTCCTAGAATATGATTAGTATCTATAGTGATAGAAAAGTGAGAATGATTGTCTGGGGAAGGGATTGGAAAGAGATGCTAGGAAACACATAGGGATGATGGAAATGTGCATTATTTTCATTACAGTGAAGGTTCCTCTGGGTATGTCTATATGTTAAAGCTGGTCAAATTGTACCCTGTATTCTTTAGAGTGGTTGGAAAACAAGGAATCCAGATACATGGTACAGGTATTTTATTTTCCTGTAATATTTTAGATAATTTAACATATTAGAGAAAGGTTTTATAACTCCAATTTAAAATATATAATTAAGTAATGGATTTAGATATTGGGTTAAGATGAAATCTTAGTTTATGTGTAGTATTGGATTCCTGAAGAATAATTCAGGTTCAACACATTAGTAAGTTTCATTTATTTGATTTATAGGGATTATTTAGTAACTTGAAAGGTTTTATTTGAGACCTAAAGTAACTGGCAATGCCTTTGACATGTAGAGAATGTTTAGTTAATTAAATTTTTTAGTGGGACATTGTGTCATTCAGAGGCCATAAATGTAATTGTTAAAACTTTCTAGGCTGAGGGTTAAATGGTGATGAACAAAGGTTTGACTTGGGAGGTAAACACACAATATGGTCTACAAGGATGTGTTGTAGAATTGGGCACCTGAAACTTGTATAATTATGTTAACCAGTGTCACCCCAATAAAATCAATTTAAAAAACTTTCTAGGCTTTTGAATAGGATAATAAGGTTTGAAAGTGAAACTTGAAAGCTTAAGAAAAGACTAATGTTTGGTTTTTGTAATTATAAGAAATGAAATCTTAATTTCTCATAAACACAAGAATGAAAAAATTTAACACATTTGTGCCGAGACCTGCTGAATTTACTAAATCTTACTGTGAATGTATCTATATATATAAAAAGATAACTTTTTTTGTCATTTTAAAATTTTTTAACCTCTCTTTTTTACAAATTCTAAAAAGCATAACAAAAAATGTAACATAAAAAAAATTTTTTTTTTTTGTATTTTTTCTGAAGTTGGAAACAGGGAGGCAGTAAGACAGACTCCTGCATGCGCCCGACCGGGATCCACCTGGCATGCCCACCAGGGAGCGATGCTCTGCCCATCTGGGGCGTCGCTGTGTTGCAACCAGAGCCATTCTAGCGCCTGAGGCAGAGGCCATGGAGCCATCCTCAGGGCCCGGGCCAACTTTGCTCCAATGGAGCCTTGGCTGCAGGAGGGGAAGAGAGAGACAGAGAGGAAGGAGAGGGGGAGGGGTGGAGAAGCAGATGGGCACTTCTCCTGTGTGCCCTGGCCGGGAATCAAACCCAGGACTCCCACACGCCAGGCCGACGCTCTACCACTGAGCCAACTGGCCAGGGCTTTGTTCGTTTTTTTTACAGAGACAGAGAGAGAGTCAGATAGAGGGATAGATAGGGACAGACAGACAGGAACTGGAGAGATGAGAAGCATCAATTATTAGTTTTTTGTTGCGTGTTGCAACACCTTAGTTGTTCATTGATTGCTTTCTCATATGTGCCTTGACCGTGGGCCTTCAGCAGACTGAGTAACCCCTTGCTGGAGCCAGCGACCTTGAGTCCAAGCTGATGAGCTTTGCTCAAACCAGATGAGCCTGCGCTCAAGCTGGCAACCTCGAGGTCTTGAACCTGGGTCTTCTGCATCTCAGTCCGACTCTTATCCACTGCGCCACTGCCTGGCCAGGCTAAAAATGTTTTTTAATGTCAGAATAAATTTAATTTTGCCATATTTATTTCACTTAATTATCATAAAAGCACACTTGGACTTTATATTTTTTTCTTTAATATTTGACTTAATTATTATAACATATTTCTCAGAAATTTGTATATAGTACACCTACAATTATTTGTAGTATTTTAAATGCACCCCGACTTCAAAGAGTTTGAGAACCACTGACTTAAGGTATAGTCATGAAAGAGAAGAAGGACATAGAATGGGAGACCAAGAAAAGCATCAAGTTAGAGGAGTAAAGAAGGAGCAGAAGAAAATAAATCTAAGTGTCTGGCCTGTGGTGGAGCAGTGGATAGAGCATCAACATAGAATGCTGAGGTTGCCAGTTCCAACCCTGGGCTTGCTCAGTCAAGGCACAAGCAAGCAATGAACAACTAAAGTGAAGCAACTATGAGTCAATACTTCTTGCTCCACCTCTCTCCTCTCTCTGTAAGATCAATAGATAAAATCTTAAGAAAGAAAGAAAGGGGAAAAAGGAAAGGAAGAAAGAAAAAAGTCCAAGTGTACAAGCAGTATAAGCACATCTTAGTTCAGATAAGCTACATTTCAAGTCCTTAATAGCCACATGTGTCTAGTGGCTACTATATTGTACAGTGCAGGTCTTCAGAGTAAATTCTGTTGAAATGCAGAGGTAGGTGCCATAGAACAAAGTGTTTAGGAATAAGTGAGGTGTACAGGAGTAGGAGTAGGAGTTGCTTTTTCAAGCAGTTTGGATGACAGGAAAGATGGAGATTAGGCTGTAGCTGGACTGGGAGATGGATGTTGAAAGCTGACTGTTTTAGAATGAAACATGTTTCCAGGCAGAAGTAAGAAGTCAGGAGAAAAAGAAGGACTGTTAAAGTTGGTTCTGAAGAAGGAGCAGAAGACAAAAAGCAACTCTGGTAAGTGCCATAACTCACATTCCCCCAAAGGTAACATCTTGCAGAGCTACAATATATAGTGCCATGTCACAACCAGGTTATCAACATTGACGTGGTCAAGACACAGAATGTTTCCATCACCACAAGGATCCTTCATCTTGCCCTTTTATAGCCACACTCATTTTTTTCAGGTCCCCGTCACCTTTTTACTGTATGACTACCACTAATCTGTTCTGTTCTTCATTTCTGTAATTTTGTTATTTCAAGAAGGTTACATAAATGGAAACATATAGTGTGTAACTTTTAGCATTGCATGGTTTTTCCGCTCAGCATAATTCTCTGGAGATTTATCCAGTTGTTGCTTCTATCAATAGTTTGTTTACTTTCAATGCTAAGTAACATTCCATGGGATAAATGTATCACAGTTTAACCACTGAATTGCTTAAAGACATAGGTGTTCTTGCCACCTTTTGGCTAGTATAGGTATAGCTCCTATAAACATTCACATGCAGGTTTTTGTGTGGACATAAGGTTTTTAGTTTTTTGGATATATACTTAGGAGAGAAATTGCTGGGTCATATGGCAACTCTGTGTTTAATTATAGAACTGTCACATTGTCTCCAGATTTGCTGTACCATTTTACTTACCCACCAGCAACGTGTGAGTGATCTAATTTCTCTGAAGCCTCACCAGCTTTGAGATTGTCCCTATTTTTTATTTTAGTCATTCTGATAGTTGTGTAGTGATATCTCATTATGGTTTTAATTTATATTTCCTATATAAATTATTTTAATTTATATGGCAATGATGATGAATCTCTTCCTGTCCTTATTAACTATCTGTATATCCTTCTCAGTGAGATGTCTATTGCTTATTTTCTAATTGTATTGTTTGGTTTTTATTCTTGAGTTTTGAGAGTCATGTGTGTGTGTGTGTGTGTGTGTGTGTGTGTGTGTGTGTGTGTGTGTTGTGTGTGTGTGTAATTTTTCTTTTAGGCAAGAGGAAGGGAGATAACGAGGCAGACTCCCACATGTGCCCCGACCAGGATCCACCTGGCAACCCCATCTGGGGCAGATGCTGGGGAGTACAGAGCTATTTTTTGCACCTCATGCTGATGTGCTCCAAAGGAGCTATCCTCAGGACCTGGGGCCATGCTTGAACCAATCAAGCTACTGGCTGCAGGAGGGGAAGGGGAAGAGAAGGGGCAGAAGGAAGGGGGGGAGAAACAGATGGTCGTTTCTCCTGTGTGCCCTGACTGGGTATCGAACCTGGGACATCCGTATACCAGGTCCACACTCTATCCACTGAGCCACCAACCAGGGCTGAGAATTCTTTATATATTCTTGATTGTAGTCCTCTTTTGGATATGTGGTTTGAAAATATTTTCTCCCAGTGTGTAGTTTGCCTTTTCATCTATTTAACAGGGTGTTTCGCAAAACAAAAGTTTTTACTCTAGATGAGGTCCAATTAATCCATTTTTTTTCTGTTATCAATCAAGCTTTTGGTGGCAAGTCTAAGGGCTCTTAGCTTAGCCCTAGTTCCCAAAGATTTACTTCTGTGTTTTCCCCCAAAGTCTTTCTACCTATACATTTTACATCTAATCTGAAAATACCACACAGTCTTGATTACTATGATAGTAACTAAATTTAAGCAGACTGATCTTTTTCTTTTCAAAGTTGTTTTAGCTATTCTTTTTTCTTATCCTTTTCATATATAGTTTAAAATAATCTAGTCTATATCTATAAAAACATCTTGCTGGCATTTTGATAGTAATTGCATTAAGCCTGTATATCAACTTGGAGAGAACTGGTAGAGGACAAGATGGAGGCAAAGGGGGTAATGCACCTCTGAAGATAGAAAAGCAGCTGAGATGGAGAGAAAGTGGTGCAGGATTCAATTCGAGGCTTCACAACGCCCTTGGAAGCAGACTGTTTCCTGGAGGCTCAGCCAGTTCTTTGGAGCCTACTAACTGGTTCCTACAGGCCTAGTGATGCCCACAGGTGTGCATTGCTGTACCCATGCCATTTTTTCATCAACTTTTTGAATCAGGTGTCAATATTTTAAAAATGGGAGATTGCATATAAAAATCAGGATGTCTGGCAGTTCTGGGGCCCACATTCCTGCAAGGCAGTTGATCAGTGGTAATGAATAGTCCCCCTTTTATTTGGGGCCTGGGAAGAGGGACCTGTTAGGGTTAGGGGTAGGGCAGGCTGATTGAAGTATTTCCTCATATTGAAAACATACAGAGCCCGGGACGTTAGAACAGCACATGTTGTTACACAGATCTTGAGCGAGCACTCATTAGAAAACTTGCTAATTATCTCACATTTTTCTATGTTCTCAGTTTTCTGTGTATTGAGTTTTATCTTCTAGATGTGGTGTTAGGTAGGTAGTTGAGGTATCTATAACTTTGCTATTCAAAATTTGATCTATTAACTAGCAGCATCAGCATTGCCTGGGAAATTATAAAAAAAATCTTAGGCCTGTTGCAGACCTATTGAACTTGCATTTAATAAGATCCCAAGGGTGTAAAGTACAGCATACGAAATATAGTCAGTAATATTGTAGTAACTATGTGTGGTGCCAGATGGGTACTGGAAATGTCAGGGGAAACATTTTTTAAAAGTATGTGATTGCCCTGGCCGGTTGGCTCAGTGGTAGAGCGTTGGCCTGGCGTGCAGAAGTCCCGGGTTCGATTCCCGGCCAGGGCACACAGGAGAAGCACCCATCTGCTTCCTTACCCCTCCCCCTCTCCTTCCTCCCTGTCTCTCTCTTCCCCTCCTGCAGCCGAGGCTCCATTGGAGCAAAGATGGCCCGGGCGCTGAGGATGGCCCTGTGGCCTCTGCCTCAGGCGCTAGAATGGCTCTGGATACAACAGAGCGACGCCCCAGATGGGCAGAGCATCGCCCCCTGGTGGGCATGCCGGGTGGATCCCGGTTGGGCGCATGCGGGAGTCTGTCTGACTGCCTCCCCGTTTCCAGCTTCAGAAAAATGAAAAAAAAAAAAAAAAGTATGTGATTATCTAACCACTGTGGTGTACACCTGAAACAAATACAAAATAATATTGAACATAAACTGTGATTAAAAGATATTTTTTAAAATAAGAAAATTAAAAACAAAACCAACATCACCTTACCCGGGGTGGTGCAGTGATAGTGCATCGAACTGGAATGCTGAGGTCACCTGTTCCAAACCCTGGGCGTGCCTGGTCTAGGCAGATAGAGAAAACAGCTACTGCGAGTTAATGCTTCCCACTCCTCCCCCCTCTCTAAAAATCAATAAATAAAATATTTTTTAAAATAAAATTACTGCCTGACCAGGCGGTGGCACAGTGGATAGAGCGTCGGACTGGGATGCGGAGGACCCAGGTTCAAGACCCCGAGGTCACCAGCTTGAGTGCGGGCTCATCTGGTTTGAGCAAAGCTCATCAGCTTGGACCCAAAGTCGCTGGCTCGAGCAAGGGGTTACTTGGTCTGCTGAAGGCCCGTGGTCAAGGCACATATGAGAAAGCAATCAATGAACAACTAAGGTGTCTCAACGAAAAACTAATGATTGATGCTTCTCATCTCTCTCTGTTCCTGTCTGTCTATCCCTCTCTCTGACTCTCTCTGTCCCTGTAAAAATAAATAAATAAATAAATAAATAAAATAAAATTACTTATTAAAAGTGAATAAAACCAAGATCTCTAAGTGACTTTTGTACATTCAGGCTTGAGGAGCTCATGTCTTTAATGCTTCATGGCGTGTTATGTAAAAATCCATGAAACAAACAAACAAACAAAAATCCATGAAACAATGATTCTAGTTGGTTGGAGTATAAACTAAAACCAATTTATTTACTTATTTATTATTTATTTTTAAAGATTTTATTTATTCATTTTTTAGAGAGGAGAGAGAGAGAGAGAGAGAGAGAAGAGAGGAGGAGCAGAAGTATCAACTCCCACATGTGCCTTGATCTTGATTGACCCGGCAGGCCCGGGGTTTCAAACCAGCAAGCTCAGCATTTTAGGTCGACGCTTTATCCACTGCACCACCACAGGTAAGGCACCAATTTATTTTTAAATATAATGTTTTACAATAAAGTAACAACTGAAATCTAGGACAAAAATTGTTCCCAATTCTAGTATCCAATCAAGTGACCATCTTGCCCCCCGCCCCATGTTCAAGGGACATTGATGAAAAGCAACAGGTCAATAAATAGCTAGAATATTAAAAATTCGCCTGCCCTTTCATCTATAATTCTTAATTCTTTCTGTGGGCATCCATCTTATATAAATGAAATACTCCCAAATATGGCGAATGAGCCACATGGCCTTCTCATTTATGCAAGGCAGTGAGTGTATACACGGAAGCCAATAAAATCGATAGTAAACTTGGATTGAATCAGCAGTGGGATTCAGCCGGTTCACAGGGGTTTGGCATAGCTGATACCTAATTTTTTGTTAAGTCGGGAAGCCAGCTGTTAAAATGGCACTTGTAATCAGGGTTCTCTCTAAGGTGGGCACCTGGGCAGCCACCAAATGAAGAAATCACAAATTTACATTCTTTACTCTTAATGTTCATCTGTGCAACAGTGTATTCTAAGTGCCCGTAGTCATGTTCATTCCATCCATAGGTGAAAAACATTGCAAGTGAGGACACCATCCAAGAAGCAATGTGGAAATATCTTAAATAAGTTTTATTGTTTTTTGTCAGGTATTACTGTATTTAATATTTTTTGTTAATATTTTAAAACTTATAAACAATCTAGTTTTGTGTGCCTCTTTTATTCTTATTTAAGTATTAAATGCATGAAATAATAAACTACCTTTCAGTATATCGTTTGTTTATACTTAAAACGGTCATTAGGGCAGAGAACCGGTTGTTAAATTATTTGAATCCCACCACTGTATTGAATATGATAAAGCCTTAGTAGAAGCATTTTAAATAAGATGTAAATCGGCAGAGTACAATCTATTCTATTGGAAAAATCTCACTCTCTTGTTCTAACCAGGTCGTCCTTCCCCTCTCTCCCCAAGTTTCAAGTAGTAGACACACAGAGCCCCCTCCCCCAAGGGTTACAGTGGGTAAAAATCAGGATGTCCCTGACAGTCTTGTAAGGGCTAGAGAAGCAAAGGCAGGTCTGCAGTAGGGGTCCGTGAGTGATTGACTTTGCCCCGGGTCTTAAACTAGCCTTGAGGTTGGGCGTCTGGATAGGCGAGGTCTGCAGGAAGGGGCAGAGACCCACCAAAAATCTCGTCCTTTCTCTGAACACGGCCTGGGCATCGCCGAAACCCAGGCAGAACAAACTGAAATAGCAGCGGACTTAGAATGAAGGTGAGATGGTCCTCCCGGGTTCCTGCCGCCAAGGAACCTCCGCCAGAGCGGGCAGCGCACCGCCAGGTGTCGCTGCGGGGCCCGTCTTCCGAGAGAGTCCGTCCGCGTCCCGGGCGCTCCTCTGCAGGGGACCTCGCGTCTGCGCCCCTCGGCGCGGTCCTCCCTGCAGTCTCAGGCTGTGCGTAAAGCCGACTCTGCGGGCTCCATTCCGTCCGCTCGGACTCTGACATAACCTGAGGGCTACGGCCCCGCGCCCCCTGGTCTGCCCGCGGCTCTCCTTGGTTCTTCCCGAGGGGGCACGAGGTGCTTCTGGACTTGAAAGGGGCATGCCCACTCCGCGACGCGCAGATCACCGCCACCCGCGCCTGGGGCGCAGGAAGCGAGCCGAGGGCTGCTGCGGGTCACGGCCAGCCGGCACCTGGACAGCCGCTCCTAGCGGTCAGGGCATCTGGGCGCGGGCCATGGCCTGGCACCGTCCTCACGAGCCGAGGGCAGCTGCGGGTCACGGCCAGCCGGCACCTGGACAGCCGCTCCCAGCGGTCAGGGAACCCGGGCGCGGGCGATGGCCTTGGCACCGTCCTCACGAGCCAAGGACCTAGAGCCCGTAAGCGGGTCCAGACGCAGCAGCCTGGAGGGGTCGCGGGACCCTGCCTTGTGTCGGGTCCCCGTTCGCCACCCAGCGGGTGCGGGTTCCCTGCGGGTGACGGAGCCTGCGCGCGCTCCGGGGCTCTAGGCGACGAGGTGCCGGCTCCTGAGCCAGTCCTGAGAGCGCTGGGTGTGCGCCGGCCCCAGGAGAAGACTTCCTGCTGAACAAAGAGGCTGAGATGGACAGGCGGTGGGCTCTGCGTGGGCTGGAGACCGTGGGTCTTTCTAGCCGCCAGCGTGAACCTCACGCGGGTTGCATCCCGCTTCCGTGGCGCAACCCATGGAAAGACCCAAGATAACGGCTAGAACCTCGCACAGGGGACCGAGGGAGGAGGAGGGTGGACTGGTCAGGGATATCTAGGCTGCGGACATCACGCTGCTCTGGGCGTGTGGAACCATTTCCTCGAAAGTCCCCTAAAGTCCCGTGCCCCGGAGCCCGCGGAGGATGCCTGGCCCAGCCTTCGACAGCAGCCTGTTCCCGAGAAAGGCCAGGGGTGGGGGGATGAGTGCGAGCACCGCCCTTCCTGAGGCAGCGTCCCCATGTTCTGGAGCCTTGTCGCAGTTCGGGTCCTGAGGATCTTTCTGGATGTGGTTCAGTTCAGATGAAAGGCCGCTGTGTGTCCTCAGGTGAAAAGGAGTGACCCCCTTGCCTGACCAGGCGGTGGCGCAGTGGATGGAGCGTTGGACTGGGATGCGGAGGACCCAGGTTCGAGACCCCGAGGTCGCCAGCTTGAGCGCGGGCTCATCTGGTTTGAGCAAAGCTCATCAGCTTGGACCCAAGGTCACTGGCTCCAGCAGAGGGTCATACCGTCTGCTGCAGCCCCACAGTCAAGGCACATATGAGAAAGCAATCAATGAACAGCTAGGGTGTTGCAAGGAAAAACTAATGACTGATGCTTCTCATCTCTCTCCATTCCTGTCTGTCTGTCCCTCTCTCTGACTCTCTCTCTCTGTCTCTGTAAAAAAGTAAATAAATAAAAATTAAAAAAAGAAAAAAGAAAGGAGTGACCCTAGGGGACCCGGCCCAGCCATCTGTTCTGGAGTCTCCTCCAGCCGCACTGCCATGCCTGGAACAAAGCCGGATCGTGGTCCAGGTGTAGCTGACTAGGACGTGCCTTCAGTTTTCAGAAGTCAGGGGCGAGCCCTGGGTGCCTCCAACACCTCAGGTGTGTTGCACCTGGCACTTTTCCTTCTTCACCTCTGAGGCGGGTGGAGGAGGATATCCATGAGCTTCCGTGAACCTCCCGCTTAGGCTGCTGGGCGAGTCCAGTACTGGACTCGCCCAGCAGTCTCAGTAAAAAGGAAGGCTATGGCGGGTGTGATTGCGCCAGGGCCTCTGGATGGATTTCCTACCTACTTCAAGTGAAAAGCTGCAGGCAGGTAGTATTTGGGGTTGAAAGTGAATTTTCTGTGGCTTCATCTCCTATGAACTTACAACTATTGCTCACGGCCAGTGTTTGTCTGGAGATACAAACAATTTCTTTCTGGGAAATAACAAAATTAAGATAAGTATCCCCTGCCTGACCAGGCGGTGGCGCAGTGGATAGAGCGTCAGACTGGGATGCGAAAGACCCAGGTTTGAGATTCCGAGGTCGCCAGCTTGAGCAAAGGCTCATCTGGTTTGAGCAAAGCTCACCAGCTTGGACCCAAGGTCGCTGGCTTGAGCAAGGGGTTACTCGGTCTGCTGAAGGCCCACGGTCAAGGCACATATGAGAAAGCAATCAATGAACAACTAAGGTGATGCAACGAAAAACTGATGATTGATGCTTCTCATCTCTCTCCATTCCTGTCTGTCTATCCCTCTCTCTGACTCTCTCTCTGCCCTGGAAAAAAGAAAGAAAGAAGATAGTTATCCCCCAAGCAGGAAGGAGTTGATGGTGGCACCTTTTTGAAAAAAGGCTAGGGAGGAGGATCTAACTCCCCTTGTTAAATCTCAACACTCTCCAACCAGTCCCCCAAATAGCAATTTGTGAATCTGAGATTCTAGCTCAAAATGTGTAAATGAAAAAGCAAGAAGAGCCTGACCTGTGGTGGCGCAGTGGACAAAAGCGTCGACCTGGAACACTGAGGTCGCCGGTTCAAAACCCTAGGCTTGCCCGGTCAAGGCACATATGGGAGTTGAAGCTTCCTGCTCCTCCCCCCTTCTCTGTCTTTCTCTCTCTCTCCCTCTCCCCTCTAAAATAAATAAATAAAAATAATTAAAAAAAAAAAAAAAGCAAAAAGACATCCATAGGCACTTATCCCAGTGTCAAGGCAAACAATTGAAAAGCATTGCAGTGGGGAAATGGGCTCTTAAAATCTGATGATGTGATATACTGGTACCTGTGTTGTTGTCATTATAAATGAGCTCTTTAGAAGGGACATTAATTGTTACTATTGGAAAATTATTTTGATGGTCATACATTTTGAGCTCGCAACATGTCTACAGTTTTATAAGTTTAAAATAGTTTTGTGTAGTTTTGCAGGCTTGTCTCTAATACCCTTAAGATGGACACAATTACTGTACACTTTTATCTGCTTCCTTAAGAACTATATTAAATTTTCAGCCAAAAAAATGTGTGTGTGTGTGTGTGTGTGTGTGTGTGTGTGTGTGTATGATTTAGAAAGCCTAGTAAGGAGCATCCTCACTGGAGAGATGGGTTGCACTTTTTCTCCCATGAAAAGTTACTTTTTATTGGCTACCTGACACAATAGTATTTCATCTCTGTTTCATTAAAATTCAAAACTACAAAAAAGTAGAAAATTCTGTCTGTCCTTTATTAAGAACCAACTGTTGACATTTGTCACATTGGCTGTTTCTATATATACAGAAAATGATGGGGTTTCATTTTTTTAAGGGACTGAACTATTTGTAAGTAAATTGTAGATATCAACAATTCACATATTTCAGCATGTTTGTGAGAACAAGAATCTTCTCTTACATAGTAAAACATTTATTACACTCTAGTTCTGTGTTATAGAACATACAACCAAATACTACTGTCTTTGAGTCAGGATTTTATTCATGCATAGCACTTATTTATCTCTTTATGAATAAAAGTCTTCTGCTTTTGTTTTTATGACATTGACAACCCAGGAGTCCACTTGTCTCATTGGTGATGTTAATTTTGGTCTTTGGTTAAGGTGGCATCTGTCTTTCATTTATTATTATTTTTTTTTGTATTTTTCTGAAGCTAGAAACGGGGAGGCAGTCAGACAGACTCCCGCATGCGCCCGACCGGGATCAACCCGGCAGGCATCTGTCTTCCAAATCTCTACTGTAGAGGAACATTTTTCTCTTTTGTAATTAACAATTTGTGGGCTAGGACTTCTAGACCTTCTGAATATCCAGTTCCTTAATAACCTTTCATTTGAGAGTTTTAGCCATTTATCATGAATTGATTACACCAGTGGTTGCAAAAGAACCGATAGTTATTCATTGAATGTGATGAAATCTGCCCTAAAAAGTGGTCATAAAAAAAAATAAAAATAAAAAAAAAGTGGTCATAATAGCCAGCCGAGGGGGTATTAGATGTTACCAGAACACAACGTTGGGAAATGCCAGCTTCATCTCCATCCATGAAGTCCTAAAACATTGAAATCATACTAGTACACTGCTTCAAGCAATGTTGTTTGTTTTTTTGTGTTTTTAAATAAATAAACTAGTTTATTTGGAGCCAGAAATCCGGACCACACGGTTTGGTTCCAGGGGCCAGACAGGGCATAGGTGAGCTTCAAAATCGGAGTAGATTCAAAAGTTCCAGACCCCGAGGCTTCGGGGAACTCGAACCATTGCAGTCGTCTAGACTCCCCATCCTGTTCCTCGAAGATAATGAATTTTCGAATCTCATTTTCCTCTTTGTTAAATGGCAGGAATTACTCCCCAATTTCCCAGAAGTTGCAGGGGTCACCCGCGATGTGAAGCCTCGGGGTCCGACCCCGTTAGGCCGAGGGGAAATGGACCCTCCTTTGGTACTTGGGAGGCTGGAAATCGGTTTGGCAACTCCCGGGTGATCCTCGCGCCTTCAAATACGGACTTTTCCTTCCTGGGGTTCAGGCCCAACCACTTTTCCAGGGGAAAAGAGTCGCGGCTCCGTCCCAAGCATTCCCAAGGCCCAGGGGTTCTGGTGCGGAAGAAACGAGTCAACATAGGTGAAAGGAAGCCCTGGTAACTTCAGCGACACCTGGACCCACCAGGGCTGGGAAAGGGTAAAGGTCACCACTAGGCTGTAGCGCGGGCCAGCGGGCCAGCGGGCGGGCGAGCGGAGAGCTGAGAGTCCCGGATTGGCTGCCACGCCGAGGGCGGGGCCTTCCGGGGCGGGGCCTGGCCGTGGGCGGGGCTTGCCCAGGTGTTCAACTTTCGCGCGCGCTGCCGCCTCAGACGGCGACTCTGTCAGGCCTACCCTCAGTCTGAGTGTGCTTTTCGGTTCAAGGTCCTCGAGATGGGAACGCTGCCCAAACGGAAAGATATCCCGCCGTGGGTGAAAGTTCCTGAAGACCTGCGAGACCCCGAGGTGTTCCAGGTGCAGACGGGGCTGCTGGAAGCCATGTTTGGTGAGTGAGCCCAGTCCCGACCCGGTGCCTCGACCCGGGCGTCCTGGCCTCCAGGGGTCGTAGCTTTCATCTTCTTCCCCGAACAGGCCCAGGCGGATCTCGAATCCCATACATCGAGCAAGTGAGCAAAGCCATGCTCGAGCTGAAGGTTCTGGAATCCTCGAACCTCACCGAGGTCGTGGTTTACGGCAATTACCTGTACAAGCTCCGAACCAAGTGGATGCTGCAGTCCATGGCCGAGAGGCAGCGCCTGAGGCAGGAGCGAGGTGAGGGGCCCTGAGCGAGGTGCCGGGGCGGGGGAGGGGCTCGGCGTCGGCCCCTCTCCTTCGGCCTCCCCCACCCTCCCCTCCACCCTGGTACCCACCGCGCCCCGGGCATCGCCAGCGGGCCTGGCGTCCGGCCCGGACCCGAGGACCCGGCCCGGGGACCCTGTAGTAAGACTGTGATGCGCGGTGCCTCGGGGCTGGCCTCCTAGCGTGGTGTTATTGGAGATCTCGTCCCAGCCCTGCCCCTGCCCCTGCCCTGCCCCTGCCCCTGCCCCTGCCAGCTTCTTGAAGGGTGTCGGAATGGGCCCGGCGAGCCCACCTCCTCAGGTTCCGGAGAACCCCAGGCTCGGAGTGCCTGGCCAGGACTTGGAAAGAGGCCGAGGGTTGGCCGGGCCCTGGCCCTCGCCTCACTCACACCTCCTCTTGCTTCCTGCTGCAGGGATGCTCAGACTGGAGGAGGCCATGAACGCTCTCGAGCTGGACCCTTTGATGAAGTGAAGCCAGTTTGCGACCAACGCACCTGGAACCAGAACGGAACCAGAACGTGGACAGTAGGCTGCTGCCGGAGCTGGGATGGGTCTGGCCTGGTTTAAGTTCTGCCCCAGCTTGACAAGAAGAAACAGGTTGTTGTGGGTTTCTGCCTTTGCCTCATAAGTCCTGCTGTGACCTTTTCCGAAGGTTACTAATTAAATAATAAAATATTAAATAAATAGTTTCTTCGTATGTGCTTGAAGTATTGGAGATAACATCACAGCCAAGGTGGACCTTATACTTAACCCTTCATTGAAACCCGCAAAGCTAGGTGTAGCGATCTAAGAGCACACTTGGCTAAGGTAAAAAGTGGGGGGAGGGCCTGACCTGTGGTGGTGCCGTGGAAAAAGCATCGACCTGAAATGCTAAGGTCACCAGATCAAACTCCTGGGCTTGCCTGGTCAAGGCACATACAAGAAGCAAGTTGATGCTTCCTGCCCCCCACCATCCTCTCTCTCTCTCTCTCTCTCTCTCTCTCTTTCTCTCTTTCTCTCTGTCTTCTATGTATACATATTTTTAAAAAATCTTAAAAAAAAAAGTGGGGGGAGGGTCCAACCAAAAATTGGTCAATCTAGGGGAGATGTGATATTTTCTGGAATTGACCTATGTTTAAAAATAATAACTATAGCCTGACCAGGCGGTGGCGCAGTGGATAGAGCATCGGACTGGGATGCAGAAGACCCAGGTTCAAGACCCCGAGGTCACCAGCTTGAGCGCGGGCTCATCTGGTTTGAGCAAAAAAAGCCCACCAGCTTGAACCCAAGGTCACTGGCTCCAGCAAGGGGTTACTCGGTCTGCGAAAGGCCCGCGGTCAAGGCACATATGAGAAAGCAATCAATGAACAACTAAGGTGTTGCAGCGCGCAATGAAAAACTAATGATTGATGCTTCTCATCTCTCTCCATTCCTGTCTGTCTGTCCCTGTCTATCCCTCTCTCTGACTCACTCTCTGTCTCTGTAAAAAAAAAAAAACTATAATAGTTTAACATAACAGGTATAAAATGAAAAGCAAATATTTTTCAAAACGAATTCAGAACACCAGTATCTTCTCAGTGTAATAGTTTTATATCCTTGTAAACTTAATAGAAGACTGCTAGTCAAATTCTTATCTGTGTTCGGTCTCTTGCAGAGTGTTATTTAGGTTGGAGTTTGAAGAAAATCCAGTCTTACAGATAGGTGTGTGGGAAAGGAGAACTTAACAGACCCCTTGAAAAGGTTCTGGGGTTCTCCACCACACTTAACAATTGCTGTACTAGGCTCCCAAAGGGTATGTGAAATTGGGTGTAGATTAAGGCATTACTATAAGTGGGGCTCACCCTTGATTTGTTGAGGGGTCATCAGAATGGGGACTACAGTTTTCCTTAGAGACTAGGGTAGAGGGTAGAGCTTGGTAGTTCAAAATCAGAATGAGCCCTCACCTAAGGAACTTTCTAGCCTTATGACCTTAGCCAAGTTGTATCCTTTCAGTCCAAATTGAAGATAATAGGATCTGACCCCACATGAAGTTGTGAGGTTAAGCTATTACATATATAGGATACTTAAAACCGGC
This sequence comes from Saccopteryx leptura, assembly GCF_036850995.1. Taxonomy (NCBI): domain Eukaryota; kingdom Metazoa; phylum Chordata; class Mammalia; order Chiroptera; family Emballonuridae; genus Saccopteryx; species Saccopteryx leptura. Next base: position 351,648,644 of record NC_089503.1, read on the forward strand.
ATCACACATACTAAGTATTGACTATTAATAGAGCTTGACTAATAATTGGAGAGAAAACTAACAATGAACTGTCTTCTGCAAGGGACAAATGTGACATGTCCATCAAGTGACTGTAGGCTAAATTCCCAGAGGGAGAATGCTGGTCCAAGGGGAAGAGCATGTATAATTTTGCAGGTATTACTAACTTGCCTTACAAAGGGGTTGAAATATTTTCATACCCAGCCAGCAATATGTATAAGATTGCCAGTTTTCCCACAACCTCACCTAAGACAATTGGCTAACATTTTTCTTGCTGATCTGTTAGGCGAAGAGTCTCCCTGTCTTCAGTACTTCTTGATGGAGTCTGCTTTATGGACCAACAATTGTGGAACCCTCCAATTACTCTCAGCTAATGCACCCTTTGAAGAGTCTGGGCAATGAGTGATTGTGTGTGGGACTATAAATGGGAGTGTTGTGAACTCTAATTTTGCAGAGTGAATGAAGCACATAAAAACTGCCCTTGCCTTTTAAAGTCTAGAAATTCTGTTTTAAGCACAGGGCTTCTAAATGAAAAGAGCTTTTGGTTAATCTGTGTCAAAGAAGCCAAATTTGGAAATGCCATAAATTGCATGCATGCCCTGGAGTGAAATCCAGAACAAAAAGGGTTTTTTGTTTGTTTTAATTTGAGAGTAAGTTTATTAAAGCTGGGGACAGTGAAACAAGGAAGGGTCCCCAACCCCCGGGGCCGCGGACCGGTACTGGTCCGCAGAGAAAGAATAAATAACTTACATTATTTCCGTTTTATTTATATTTAAGTCTGAACGATGTTTTATTTTTTAAAAATGACCAGATTCCCTGTTACATCCGTCTAAGACTCTTGCCGCTTGTCTCGGTCACGTGATACATTTATCCGTCCCACCCTAAAGGCCGGTCTGTGAAAATATTTTCTGACATTAAACCGGTCTGTGGCCCAAAAAAGGTTGGGGACCACTGGTTTGGGATGAAGGAAGCAACAGGAAAGCCTATGTGAGGCTGTTTTGGCTCTCTGGAAATGTGATAGGAAAGAAACGTGCCTAGGAGGGCCGCTCTGGCTGACTGGAGAGTTGGAGAAAAGGGGTCGTTGAGACGGTTCCGGTTCCCGGATTAGCCCAGGGTGAGCTGCCGCTGCCCGTTTAACCCTTGTTTGCAAGTCTTGCGAGGACCCTTAGAGTCTAGGAGATGCAGGCCTGGGGGTGGGGAGAAGAGGAGATAGGGGAACCCATACGGGCTTGCTCTCAGGAGAGACCACAACCAAAGCTTGAAGAAAATTCACAGGGAAATTTTTGTTTTTTTTAAAGACTTTATTCAATTTTCAGAGAGGAGAGAGAGGGAAAGGGAGAGAGAACAGGGAGGAGCAGGAAGCATCAACTAAAGATTATGGGAAGTAAAACAAGCTTTCATTGTCCTTAATCTCTGCAGCAATATTGAAAGTGCCAGGTTCTGCTAACCTGATTGCAGCCATCAGAATTTCAGCTGGACCTGATTTCATGGGCTTTTGCTTTGCTTTTTGTTTTTTCTCTTCATTTTCAATTCATTTTTTTTCTTTTTAACTTTAATAAAAAGCATGGCTGTTGTTGTACAGGGGATATATAAGATTTAACATTTATTAAACTTCCGAATTAAATAATATCCAGTTGTACTGCTAAAAAAGAAAGACAAGAAAATGTCCACCCCTCAAGGACTCAGCCTGAGCTTCTGTCACAGGCATGGGTCTTATAAGTTTTAGAGAGGGGAAAGAGAGAGAGGCAGGAGGAGCAGGAAGCATCAACTCCCATATGCGCCTTGACCAGGCAAGCCCAGGGTTTCAAACCAGCAACCTCAGCATTCCGGGCTGACACTTTACCCACTGTGCCACCACAGGTCAGGCCAGCATGGGACTTTAATGGGGGGTGAGTAGGGCAAAGAAATGGGAGCTAGAGTGGAGTGAACCAGGACTTTGGGTCTATGGAAAGGGAGGGAACTGAAAGGGTGAATAGATGGACCATTCCTCTTTTAGAGGTTTTGGTAAAGTTTGAGAAGGTTATAGTAAAGTTGGAGAGGATAATCAGTGCTGGGGTCAAGGGCCATCCCTGTGTCCAGGCTGGTTGTTTGGGGGTGGGACGGGCCAGCAGAGCAGGTGGGCATATGGGGAGAGAGGTGTGAGTTGCTTAGGAAGGCACTCCCCACCAGCCTCAGGATGGCTCCTCAGCCCCATAACCTGACTTTCCAAAAAGAGTGTTTACTTTGGATTACTTGACTTTTCCCTAGGTTCCTGTTTTAGAATACAAACAGTGATGCTTTTCCACACTGGGTGATATATTTTATAACACTGGAGCAAAGTTCTCTAGATAGATTTAATAAATCATTTTACTTCTATTCAGTAGGATTATACCACCATATAACACGAAAGATGAAAATTACATGTCAAAAATTATGTGTTGATATGAAAAGAAGTCCAGGATATTTTGAGGGAAGTTCAGTTGCAGAACACTAGAGAATGACCACATTTTCACATATAGTAAGAAGAAATATACACCATTACAAGTAAATTATGAAAAGGTTTCTAATAAGTGACTCACCATGTATTAAAAAGAAAAGGTAATTAATTCTCTACCTTCTATCTTGAAGCAAAATGAATATAGATTAATTAGAGGATAAAAATTGAAAAGGTTTTTTTCTTTAGATAAGTGAAAAATGGCTGGGGACCTGAAACCTGTATAATTATGTTAACCTGTGTCACGCCAATGAAATCAATTTAAAAAATGGCTGGGATAAGGGGGATATCAAGAATATCAGGACCAACAAGTGGCTAATAGGCAAATAGTTAAATAGTTCTCATAAATAATTCTCAGAGAACAAGCCACAAAGAACATTATATACAAATGAAGAAATACAAATAACCCACATCCTTATGAGAAAGTATTCAACTTCACTTTTACTTATAAATCCAAGTGGCATAATTAAATATGTTTCACCTGTGAAGTTGGCAAGCATAATTTTAAAAGATAATGCCATTTTAGGAAATGTTTTTCTGACATATCATGTGAACACTATTACTCAGGGTAACTTCTGGGAACTATCCAACAGAATTATTAACATATGCTATACAAGGATATTCTTTGCAGTATTATTTGGAATGGCTTTCGTACTTTGGTTTTGAACCTTTTTCCTGGAACTATGGCTAGGACTATATACATATGGCCAGATGGTTCTGCGGGGCCCCTTTCTGATTTGCTTGCATTTACTGTCCAGGTATTGGAATAGGATATGTCTTTAACACTGAGCCAGAGGAATAGTCAAACTTTGGGTAGCTGAAGGGAAGTCTCACCTACTAATCTTTATTTATAATAGTTATATACAGTGCAACTCCAGTGTATATGTATATGAAATGAAACCTTAATTTTGGCAGGACCCATAAGAAAGCTTATTATACTTGCAGATTGGAAGGGGGTCTAGAATAGGAAGGTATTCTCCCTTCTCTTCATTCCATTTGATATTGTGTGAGTCCCTTGTCATGCCCATGTATTTGAGTATGAACTACTATGGAAGATCAAAGAGTCAAACTACAACACTTGCTTTTTAAAAAACTGTTTTTTTTATTTTTATTATCATCAACATTTTCCATATAGCATTAGCATTCACTCTTTTTTTTTTAAATTTATTTTTTACAGAGACAGAGAGTGAGTCAGAGAGAGGGATAGACAGGTACAGACAGACAGGAACAGAGAGAGATGAGAAGCATCAATCATTAGTTTTTCATTGCACCTTGCAACACCTTAGTTGTTCATTGATTGCTTTATCATACATGCCTTGACTGTGGGCCTTCAGCAGACTGAGTAACCCCTTGCTGGAGCCAGCGACCTTGGGTTCAAGCTGGTGGGCTCTTGCTCAAACCAGATGAGCCCACGCTCAAGCTGGTGACCTCAGGGTCTCGAACCTGGGTCCTCTGCATCCCAGTCCAATGCTCTATCCACTGCACCATCGCCTGGTCAGGCACATTCACTCTTGAAGCCAAATGTGTAATAATAGTAATTGCTACCAATTTTTCCTTAATGCTAGACAATTTACAAAGCCCTTCCTCATCCTTCACTAATCCAAAGATTACTATTGTTATGCCCACTTTACCAATGAGGAAATCCAAGTTGAGGGAGATTAAAAGAATTCTAATACAGTCATTCTTAGAGTGGTACCTGGTCAGCATCACTTGATAATTTGTCAGAAATTTGAACTTGCAGATCCACCAGACCTAGTCAATCACAAATTACGTTGTGGGCCCAGCAACCTGTGGTTTAACAGGCCATCCACTAAAGCTTGAGAGCCTTTGGCTTAAATTAATTTGGTTAATTTGACTCTTAATTTTTAGTTCAGAAGTTGAGAGGAAACAAGTGATCTCAGTTCTTATCTATTTCAGGTCCTGGACCCTTGCGCACGTGTGTGTGTGTGTGTGTGTGTGTGTGTGTGTGTGTGTGGCTTCCCCACAAAACAAGCAGTTCTTAGCTACCAGAGTATATTTGAGAATTCACCTCAGTTCTGACACTATCTACCCAGAGATGGCATCAGATTCCACAGATTAAGGGTTTAGTTTTATAGAACTGCCCCACCAGAAACCATTTCAGATGCTAGTCATAAACGCAGGTATTTTGACTGAAGGGATACAGATTTTAGGTTTCATTGACCTTGGACTTCAGATGTCATTTGCAAGTCCACGTTGTTACCTGTGCTTCTGACTGCCTTTATTATTATTAGTTCTTATGACCCTCTACTCGAGTTTCTTTCATTTGCTAGAATCGCTCACAGAACTCAGGAAACCTGTTTACTCATTAGATCACAGGTTTATTATAAAAGGATTTAACTCAGCCAGATGGAAGAGATGCATAAGACAAGGTACTGGGAAAGTGCACAGAGCTTCCCTGCACCGCCTAGCACTCCACTCTCCTCAACTCTCCACCTGTTGCCCACCCCAGAAGCTCTCTTAACTGTCCTTTTGGATTTTTATGGAGGCTTTATTTCATAGGCATGATTGATTAGTTCATTGGCTGTAATTCATTCCGTCTCTAGCTCCTCCTTGAAGATCCAGGGTAGGACTAAGTCCAACCCTCTAGTTACATGGTTTGTTCCCTGGCAATCAGTCCCCACCCATAGGTGTGATCAAAAGTCCCCTTGTTAACATAACAAAAGACATTTAATCTCTAATTACAAGAAATCCCAAGGGTTTTGGGAGCAGTAAGCCAGGAACTTCAAATGTACCATATATGAGAACTGTATTTTGATTATCTAAATGAGCAAATACATATTTTTTAAAATAAATCACAGTATCACATTACCTTTCATCAGTATAGGTCTTATTTAAATGATTCAAGTAGCCTTAAAAATGAAAAGAATTGCCCTAAGTTTTTGTTGATGAGGCGGGAGAGATTTTTTTGCTCATTCTACCTACAAGGAAATGGTTGAATAGTATGAAGCAGTAGTACCTGCATGACCTTGGTTAAGTTATATATACTCTGCTATTAAAAAAAATTCAACTGAGTAAAATTTGGAGATACTAATTGGCTTTAAGCATTTCACAAGGGGTTGTGCAAAATGGAAGATTTTTGTAGGAAGAAGGGTGGGTCAAGAGACCTAATGACAAAAGAGAATATTATTTTGGGGCAGTGTTGGTCAAATAAGTTTGTAAATATGATATACATGTTTGCTCGCTTATAGTTTGCATTGGGTGTGTGAGACGGCTGTAAACCAGCAAAGTCATTATAGCCTAAGGCTTAATTTTAAGACTGAGCAGTTCCCACCCTTTTAATCCCCAAATCTTCTTAACACTAAATTTTTCCCCACACCCTTGGCTGTTGCATGATGTAGGGTGGTGCACTCTTATGAGGAATCCCATTTATGCCTCAGATAAGTAACTTTGTATCAGAGATTTCCTTATTTGTATATTGGTTTAAAGGTTTTGATTTCTACACTATAAAATGGGGCAGACCAGGAAGCTCTCTCACTCTGTTCCTGAAATTAGCATTGGAAAGAAAAGGTAGCCAAGATGGTGGAGTGCTGAAGGTGAAGCCAGTTTGTGCAGCAAGAAGGAGATGGGGAATAGAGGTGAATAAAGTTGATGAGGTAGAAACCTTTGATTCTAGGAAACTCGGATGAGTCAGTGGCTTTGGGAGCCCTGAATGGAAAGGGAAGTATTTTCCCACTGTGTGTATTTCTCACCCGCCAGATGCGAGCAAGGATTAAATATAATGGCCCACCAGTTCTTGGCTCCATTGTTTCATTGCTGTCTTGTCTGAATCAAATGCGAACCTGCACGGGCCAGGCGACTGTGATGGTGGCCATGGCTACTGGCTTTACAGGCAGGGACTTGTTTCAGGGAAGTAGAAGGGAAGATTTTTATTATGCAGATTGTCTCTTTTTTCTATAGGGATGGGAGAAGGCCCATGTGATATATTGCTTCACCGGTGCTTGACCAGAAAATTTCAAACTGCTTGACTAAGGTTATATTTCTAGAAGAGACTGAAATTGGAATTAGATTGCATATTAAATCTAGGTTAGGTATTATTAAGGTGAGTAACCTTTTTACAATGAAAAGGAGGACAAAAATAAATTGAAGAAAACAATATTGTAAATAAAAGAAACATTTTATTCATTGCAACAATACACTATAATATGATAAATGCATAATAAAAACATTTGTAACATTTTATATTGTAGTTATGCTTACAGGCCTATTAATTTTTAATAATAATTGTAAGAAAAAAGTACTCATTTAGATACAAATACATCACATGCAATGGACAACTCTGCAATGGATCGACTCTGCATCGATTGAATACGGACATTTACAGATTACTCTTCCAATATCAAAAAGGAGGACATGTAGGAGGACACTTTTTGAGGAAGGATGGAACTTACAAAAGAAGGACTGTTGTAAGGCCAGTAGCCACGGCCACCATCACAGCTGCCTGGCCTGTGCAGGTTCGCATTTGATTCAGACAGACGGTAATGAAACAACGGAGCCAAGAACTGGTGGGCCATTATATTTAATCATAGCTTGTACCTGGCGAGCGAGAAACACACACAGTAGGAAAACACTTCCCTTTCCATTCAGGGCTCCCAAAGCCACTGACTCATCCGAGTTTCCTAGAATCAAAGGTTTCTACCTCATCAACTTTATTCACCTCTGTTCCCCATCTCCTTCTCTCTGCACAAACTGGCTTCACCTTCAGCACTCCCTCATCTTGGCTACCTTTTCTTTCCAATGCTAATTTCCAGAACCGAATGAGAGAGCTCCTGGTCCGCCCCATTTTATAGTGTAGAAATCAAAACCTTTAAACCAATATACAAATAAGGAAATCTCTGATACAAAGTTACTTATCTGAGGCATAAATGGGATTCCTCATGAGAGTGTACCACCTCACATCATGCAACAGTCAAGGGTGTGGGGAAAGCTCAGTTTTGAAAAGATTCTAGTATTAAAAGCGAGGGAAAGTCTTAGTTTTAAAACTAAGCCTTAAGCTATAAGGATCCTGCCTGCTTACAGCCTGTCCCCCACACCCAATGCAAACTATAAGCAAGCAAACATATACATTATATTTGCTAACTTATTTGACTCACAACTGTCCTCCCTAAAAGAGGATGATTGGTCACCTTAGTATTATGGGTTTTTAGCACAAGTGTCAGGCACCATTTTGATTTTTTCTTTAATAGTGCTTAGGTTTCTCTATCTGAAAATGAGGGTAATAATTATAGTGTCTCATGAAGTTATGAGAATTAAATGAGTTATAGTTAAAGGCTTGGAAAAGTATAAGTAGGCCCTGGCCAGTTAGCTCAATGGTGAGCATAAACCATGTATGTGAAAGTCCCTGGTTTGATCCCTATCGGGGCACACAGGAGAAACGACCATATGTTCCTCCACCCATCCCCCTCCCCCTTCTCTTTCTCTCTCTTTTTTTTTTATTTTTATTTTTCTGAAGTTGGAAATGGGGAGGCAGCCAGACAGACTCCCGCATGCGCCCGACTGAGATCCACTTGGCATGCCCACCAGGGGTGACGCCCTGCCCATCTGGGGTGTAGCTCTGTTGCAACCAGAGCCATTCTAGTGCCTGAGGCAGAGGCCACAGAGCCATCCTCAGTGCCCAGGCCAACCCCGCTTCAATGGAGCCCCGGCTGCAGGAGGGGAAGAGAGAGACAGAGAGGAAGGAGAGGGCGAGGGGTAGAGAAGCAGACGGGCGCCTCTCCTGTGTGCCCGGCTGGGAATTGAACCCGGGACTCACGCACACCAGGCCGATGCTCCACCACTGAACCAACCGGCCAGGGCCTCTTTCTCTTTCTCTCTTCCCTTTCTGTTTTTTTTTTTTAATTTATTTTTTACAGAGACAGAGAGTGAGTCAGAGAGGGATAGACAGGGACAGACAGACAGGAACGGAGAGAGATGAGAAGCATCAATCATTAGTTTTTCATTGCGCATTGCAACAGCTTAGTTGTTCATTGATTGCTTTCTCATATGTGCCTTGACCGCGGGCTTTCAGCAGACCGAGTAACCCCTTGCTGGGGCCAGCGACCTTGGGTTCAAGCTGGTGGGCTTTTGCTCAGACCAGATGAGCTCAAGCTGGCGACCTCGGGGTCTTGAACTCTGGTCCTCTGCATCCCAGTCCGACGCTCTATCCACTGCGCCACTGCCTGGTCAGGCTCTCTTCCCTTTCTGCAGCCTTGGCTCAATTGGTTCGAACCCTAGGCACTGAGAATGGTTCTGTGGAGCTTTTGCCTCAGGTGATCAAAATAGCTTGATTGTAAGCACGGCCTCAGACAGGGATTGCCAGGTGGATCCCTGTCTGAATGCATACGAGAGTTTGTCTCTTTATCTCCCTTACTCTCATTTAATTTTCTTTTTTTAATTTAGTGAGATGAGGGAAGGCAGAGACAGATTCTGGCATGTGCCTTGACCAGGATCCACTGGGGAAGCCCACTAGAGGGCAATGCTCTGCCCGTCTGGGGTCCTTGCTCTGTTGCAACCCAAGCCTTTCTATTTTTTTAGTGCCTGAAGTGGAGGCCATGGAGCCATCCTGAGCGCTGGGAGCCAACTCACTCCATGGAGCCATGGATGCAGGAAAGGAGGAAAAGAGAGAGAGAGAGAGAGAGAGAGAGAGAGAGAGAGAGAGAAGCAAGAGAGGGAGGGGTGGAGAAGCAGATGGGCGCTTCTCCTGTGTGCCCTGGCCGGGAATCCAATCCGGGACTTCCACACGCTGGGCCAATCAATGCTCTACCACTGAGCCAACTGGCCACGGCCACTCTCATTTAAATTAAAAAAATACACAAAAAAGAAAAGTATAAGTGGAACAACAAATCAATGTTTCTTTCCTTCTCTAAAAGCAATCAATAAATACAAATTACAAAAAAAGTATCAAGCAGATTTAGTAAGCACTCAATAAATACTAGCTATATTTGTTGCTCTTATCCTTTTTCTCTATCTGCTTATTAAACATCCTTTTTTTTGTATCCAGTAGGTATGTGTAACCAGTATTTTACTGAGTTGCATTTGGCCCAATGAAAGCAAGAAGTAACTTTATTCTCTCTCACCAGTCCCCATTGTATTTACTCAAATTGCTCTTTCACACACCTTGAGTAATATCTCAAGCAGATTCCATAGCCTTTTCCCCCCTTTTTTGGTCTCTTTCAGATACTAAAATGTCCAGTCAAGTCTTATATCAGCCAGGGGCTAGAGGCAGTCATAAATGGCAAGTCAGAGAAGATTCATTGCAGATTGGCACATGCAGTTAAAAGGCCTCAATCTGAGGTGTGACATAAAAATTCCAAACCAGTAGCAATTTTTTTTTTTAACAGGGACAGAGAGAGAGAGAGAGTCAGAGAGAGGGATAGACAGGGACAGACAGACAGGAACAGAGAGAGATGAGAAGCATCAATCATTAGTTTTTCGTTGCGACACCTTAGTTGTTCATTGATTGCTTTCTCATATGTGCCTTGACCGTGGGCCTTCAGTAGACTGAGTAACCCCTTGCTGGAGCCAGCAACCTTGGGTCCAAGCTGGTGAGCTTTTGCTCAAACCAGATGAGCCCATGCTCAAGCTGGTGACCTCGGGGTCTTGAACCTGGGTCCTCCACATCCCAGTCCGATGCTCATCCACTGCGCCACTGCCTGGTCAGGCAGCAATTTCTTTTAAATCAGAAAAATGTTTTTTTCCCTTGATTTTAGAGAGAGGGTGGGGGGGGGGGGGAGAGGGAGAAAGAAGTATCAACTTGTTCTATTTAGTTGTGTATTCATTTTTTGCTTCTTGTATGTGCTGTGACTGGGAATTAAACCTGCGACCTGTATGCACTGGAGGACGCTCTAGCCACTGAGCTACCTGGGTAGGACAAGCAATTTTCAATAAAAAATTATTTGAACCAAACAAAGGAGATACCTGGAAAAAGATCTCAACAGACTGAGATAAATGCTTGTGGGAATAACAGTTTCTATTTATGCATTTGAGACTAAGGAGGGCATGTAAGGAAGATTACAAGGTAGTGGGAGAAAGCAAGACAGATTGGATTACAGGACAGTTAAGATTCTGTGCTCTGGGAGGGTGTTTAATACAGATGCATAAAAACAATGGACAGAACTTGCTTAAGGCAAAGATAAAATCTTTTTTATCTTTGTGTGACTACTCACCGTGACCTCCCCAGTTAGGAATTTATAATAGGATCACCTGGTAAGGTTACTTTCCATAGGAACCTCCCCTCCCTTTTTTTATCCACAGAGCTATGAGGAACCCACAAGTGGACTACGACAGTCTGGAAAGGACCCTCACCCTCCAGGGAGTTCTCTGGGGGTGCATATTTTTTTCCCCCCAGAATGATTCAAGGTGGCTTTTTTCTTTTAGGTCCACAGGAAATGTTCATGTCTGCCCTGCTGGAAGGGGAGCTGTAAGGCCAGGAGCCGCCATCGTGGCCATTCACATGCAGGTTCCCATTGGATTCAGGCAGACGATAAAGAAATGGCGGAGTCAGAGGACGGGGGGCCATCCTATTTATTGGTGTCTCACCAAGACAGGCAAACCACAAAAGAAGACAAGGGAAAAGCAGAAAACCAGCTCTTCCCATGAAGGGCAAGGGATCAGGGAAGCCCCTGCAATTGTGATAGCAGGAACTGTGTGCCAAGCTCCTGGTCTGCCCCACTTTATAGTGTAGAAAACCAAAATCCCTTAATCCAATATACAAACAAGGAAGTCTCTGATACAAAGTCACCCATCCAAGGCATAATTGGATTCCTCATGAGAGTGCACCACCCAGATAATACAATCATTCAAGGGTGTGGGGAAAAGCTTAGTCCCAAAACCAAACCCCAGGCTACAACGACCTGGCCTGCCTATAGCCTGTCCCCCACACCCAATATAAGTCACAAGCGAGCAAACATATATATCACATTTACAAACTTATTTGACCAACATTCCACCCCTTTTGCTCGCTTTACAATCTAAACCACAGGCATCTTCCATGATGGTCACTGTGCAAGGAGTAGGATACATTGCATAAACAGAAATAGTACCAACTACAGCAATAGGATTAACAGATCAAAAACTATGGGCGAAATGAGAGAGCTGTCAGTGGCACCAAGAGAGGCAAATCTTTTCCCTCTGGCAGAATACAGGCCAGAGTTTTGTCTGCAGACAGCACCGTAGCTGGCACCAGAGGCCGCCCTGAGCGGGCATACCAAACCTTATTGGCCAATACACCAGTATCTGCTGGTTCTATGTGTAGTAAAATAGGGGAACTCATTATTGGCCATAAAGAAATTACAAAGGTGCCCTTCAAAATGCTGTCCCCTTGAGCACTCAAGGGATAATACACTTCTACCTTAGGTGGCCAGGTGCTGGTTGCCCAAGGAGTTAACTGGAGGTCCACCTCTAACCCCTTTCCCCATGGTGCCAACAAGGCCACCCATCTCAGATGGGGGGCCTGTACAGTCCAGGGCCAAGTCCATTGAAGCCGTTGTCCTTTAAGAAGGGCTGTTGGAGCAGGCAAGAGCACGTTGCCCTGCTGTCCGAAACCTGGCTTGAGTAAAATGTCCTTGGTGCGTATCTGCAACTGAATAGGGGCAGCTGTCCGATGCAGGAGGGCCTCTACTGGAGCTGGGCTTCCCCGTCGAGGTCGCTCATTCAAAATCCGAAGTACTGTCCATAAGCGGCGTGTCCATCCAGTAAGAGAGCCGGTGCCCCCCTCCTGTCGCAGTCCCTGCTTTAAGAGTCCATTATAACGCTCAATGATACCAGCAGCCTGGGGGTGGTAGGGAACATGGTACTTCCAGTCCACCCCCAGCTTTTGAGCCCATTGCCTCACCGTTGAACCAGTGAAGTGGGTACCATTGTCACTTTCAAGGACCAGCGGTCGCCCGTATGCAGCACTCAGGCGGTCCAGAGCCTGTATGACTGCCCTCTGGTCAGGGTTACGAGCGGGGTAAGCAGCAAGCAGCCCGGTGGCAGTATCTACACAAGTAACTGCATACTGGTACCCTTCTGACTTTGGTAAGGGTCCAATGATGTCTATCTGCCATCGTGTCAGTGGGACATGACCCCTCTGGATCTGTCCAGGTGACACCAGTGGTCTCCGAGGGTGTTCCTTGGAACATACTGCACATTGCTCACAGGCTGCAAGTACCTCTGCATAGGACACAGGCAAGTTCCAAGCCTTAACCGTAGCCCACATAGTTTTCTGTCCTGCATGGAGCAGGCGCCGGTGGAGCCACTGTGCCACATCACCTGCAGGTGCAGTCTCCAACCATCGCACCCTTGCCAACGTATCTGCCTCATCATTCCCAGGATGGGCTAGAGGGGCATGCCCTGTCACATGATATACTGTCACCTGCTTCTGGTGTCCTATTTCCCATAAGTCCTGCCACATGGCCTGACCCCATAATGGACGGTGCATTACCATCCACTGGTTAATGTGCCAAGTAGCAATCCAAAGGGTCAGTCCACGATAGACAGCCCAACTGTCAGTACAGATCACCAGAGGTGAAGGTTCATTATGGGCAACTAGCCAAACAGCTCTTAATTCTGCCCATTGGCTGCTTTGGCCTGTACCCGTGTCCATCCAAATAGTCTCAGTGGCCGGATGGAAGGCGATAGCCGTCCATTTGGCAGGTTGGCCCCTGCTGGAACCATCAGTATACCAGGCATCTTCGGGGATGGGCACCCGCCCCTCCTGGTAGGGACTGATCTCAGGTTCTGCCTCCTGAGCCCCAGTTGCACCTGACTCTAAAGTCGCATAGGTGACTGGACCCAAGACTTCCTGCAGTTCTGCCCTCAATGGGCTGGTGCTAAGAGCACAGCGTTGTTGCAGATAGGCACCCCACTTGGCCAGGGTAGACATTTGGGCCATACCACTACGTGGTTTAGTTGCCCAATCTCTCACCCATCCAGCTATAGGGTATGTTGTTTTGACTGTAACTGGTGTTGTGGTTGTAATACTCTCAGTTGCCAGGAGGGCAGCATACACAGCTGCCAGCTGCTTCTCTACTAATGAGTAACGAACTTCAGCACCTTTCCACAATTGGGACCAAAATCCAATAGGTTGCCGTAGGCGCTCTGTCCGCTGCCACAAGCCCCACCCAAACCCCTCCGAGGTTACATGAACATCCAGCTCACAGGGCCTGGCAGGATCAAACACATTCAAGGCCTGTGCCACCTTGACAGCTCTCTTAGCAGCTGCAAATGAACCTTGCGCCTGCTCAGTCCAGTCCCAGCGAACCCCCTTTCGAATAAGGTTGTACAAGGGGCGTAGTAACTGAGCCAAATGCGGTATAAATGCTCGCCAATACCCCAACAAACCTAAGAATTCCTGTAACTGTTTTACCGTAGTGGGCACGGGGTAGGCTTGAATCTTATCTATAACTGCGTCAGGGATAACTTTTGTCTTACCCGACCAGACAACTCCCAAGAATTTAACAGATAACCCAGGTCCTTGTAATTTGTTCTCGTTAACTGCCCAGCCACATGCTTTCAAATGGGATAGCAGGGTAGGGACTGCTTGCTCCAATTCTGAAAGAGAATCACTAGTTAGCATAATATCATCAATATAATGGTACATGCGGACTACCTCTGGCTGTTTCCATTTAGCCAGGTCAGCAGCCACCAGCCCATGGCACAAGGTGGGGCTATGCAAATAGCCCTGGGGTAACACTGTAAAGGTCCATTGTCTCCCTTCCCAACTGAAGGCAAATTGGTCTTGACTCTCTGCGGCTATATCAATAGAGAAAAAAGCATTGGCCAAGTCTGCCACAAAGTGGTATGTCCCCAACTCATGGCTTAGCCGATCCATCATGTTAGCTATCGAAGGAACAGCAGCGTGCAAAGGGGGAACAACTTTATTAAGTTCCCTGTAATCTACTGTCATTCTCCAGGTTCCATCTGCTTTGCGCACAGGCCATACTGGGGAGTTGTAAGGACTGTGTGCTGGCCGGATGATCCCCACCTTTTCTAGTTCAAGGATTGTCCCTGTGACTTCTTCATAACCACCTGGCAGGCGGTACTGCTTGGTGTTAGTCACACGCCGAGGGACGGGTAATTGCAAAGGGGAATGTGATGCATGTCCCCGCAATAATGCCTTCACAACCCTGATCCGCAGCCGGAACTCCCCAGCTGTAGTTTCCAACCACAGTCCTTGCAAGACATCTACCCCCAAAATATATTCAGGAATAGGAGATACATACACCTTATATGGCTTAGGAGGCAGTCTCCCTATCCCCAATGGAATAGTTATTGGCTTCACTTGAACAGTTTGGCCCCCATAACCGTCAATGGCCACTGGGGTCCCAGCAAACCGCTCTGGGTTTCCATAGAGAAGGGAACATTCTGCACCTGTATCCACCAAGGCCAACACCTGTTGTACATTGGAAGGGGACCAGTGGATAGCCAGTTCCACATGTGGCCTCCGGTCCCCGCCCATCCCCGTTAGACGGGTCCCTCGGCCTTTTTCCTATTCAAACTGGTACAGTGGGTCTTGGGAGTTCCCCTCTCCCTCGGCCGTCTCTATCATATAATCTTGTAACCGAGCTGTGCGCGCACCAAACGTTTTATTGGTAGCTGCTGGGGCCTTTCGTCTCAGTGGCTGGAACTTCTGTTCTGGTTTAAGCTGCCGCCAAAGCTCCAAAAGAATTTTATTAGACTGGCCATCCAATTTCCCCTTATCTGCTCCAGCCGCAATCAAGTCTACCCACATCTGTGTTCGGGTAACCTTTACAGGCCCGTTTCCCTTGTTAGTTGGGGGGGAAACATAGGCAGCAGCCCTCACTGCTTTATGATCCCGAGCGGCCTCCAGCTCTCCCAAATCTGCTACCATCTGTGTAACTGCATTGATGGGCTGCCCCACATAGGGGCCCAAGATGGCCACCAGTGACCCAAAAAGGGCTGACGGGGCGCTAGCAAGGACAAATTCCCTCATTTTGGCCGTAAACACTTCCTCGTCTGGCCCACGAGACCCAGGGTTGAAAACAGCATTCTTCATACCTAGTTCTCGAAGGACCTTTACTAACTCACTGTAGCACTGCCACCGACTTGTTGCCCCCGGCAGTTCTCCAGCATTCTGCCAGACCATACGAATGGCAGCCAGCACCCATTCTAATAGGGTATGGTCTCCTGGGTTGCCATGGCAGTTCTGAAGACGCTGCCTCAAGGAAGAGTGTGTGGTAATGGTGGCCAATTTCTCCATCTCTGTTCCGGAGAGCATGATGCCATCCACCCCTATATCCCATAATCGTAGTAACCAGGCTACCAGGGATTCAGTAGGTTTCTGCCTAAATTGTGCCCCCAACTCCATCAGCTCTGCCTGGGTATAGGGCCGGACCACAGAGTGTTCCATTACCTGGGCTGGAGGCTGTGGCTGCCCCTGAGGGACTCTTTGTTGCTGGGTTTTTACCTTCTTGGCGACAACTGGTCGGGCTCTCAGTGTGCGTATGGCAGCTTCAGCCTGAGCCTTCTCATCCTCAGAAGAGGAGTCGCAAGCGCCTGCTCCCGCTGACTCAAAGCCAATCCACCGGCACGGATGCTGCTGCTCCTTTGGTGACCATTTAGGCTCCTGTGGCTGCTGGCTTTTGGCCAGAAGCTGAGACTCGAGCTCTTGAATCCGCAGTTGTTTCTCCAACAACTGCCGGTGAACACGTTCAACTTCCAGGGTAAACTGCAACTCGCGAACCCGTAATTCCTTCTCCAGTGCTCGCTCCAATTCCAGCCTTTTCTGCCGTTCTATTTTCAATTCATACTGAAGCTTTTGACCTCGGGCAGTTTCCTCTTGAGTAAAAAACATGTAGCCCATGGCCCCTAAAAGGACAGCCATGGGGAGCCAGAGCAGCAACCAGTACTCTATCCCACCCATCAAGGATGGTGGCTCCATACCAATCTCTGAATCCTGCCGACTACGCCAGTTGTAAGGCCAGGAGCCGCCATCGTGGCCATTCACATGCAGGTTCCCATTGGATTCAGGCAGACGATAAAGAAATGGCGGAGTCAGAGGACGGGGGGCCATCCTATTTATTGGTGTCTCACCAAGACAGGCAAACCACAAAAGAAGACAAGGGAAAAGCAGAAAACCAGCTCTTCCCATGAAGGG
Source organism: Saccopteryx leptura (assembly GCF_036850995.1). NCBI lineage: Eukaryota > Metazoa > Chordata > Mammalia > Chiroptera > Emballonuridae > Saccopteryx > Saccopteryx leptura. The sequence goes on from NC_089503.1 coordinate 351,665,230, forward strand.
CAAGGGATCAGGGAAGCCCCTGCAATTGTGATAGCAGGAACTGTGTGCCAAGCTCCTGGTCTGCCCCACTTTATAGTGTAGAAAACCAAAATCCCTTAATCCAATATACAAACAAGGAAGTCTCTGATACAAAGTCACCCATCCAAGGCATAATTGGATTCCTCATGAGAGTGCACCACCCAGATAATACAATCATTCAAGGGTGTGGGGAAAAGCTTAGTCCCAAAACCAAACCCCAGGCTACAACGACCTGGCCTGCCTATAGCCTGTCCCCCACACCCAATATAAGTCACAAGCGAGCAAACATATATATCACATTTACAAACTTATTTGACCAACAGGAGCCCTCAGTGTTTCATTGGTTGTCCTCTCCTTGTTTTGCCTTCTGAGCAGCTGGCTGGCCCTTTGCCTTTAAACTTTTTCAGGTTTAAAGACTCATCTACCAGTCTCTGTGTTCCATCAGTTTCAGAGAACACTGAACAAAATCTCCTGGTGGTTCTCGAAGACACCTCTCTTGGTCTGGGAGGGGTTTGGGGAAGTAGCACTAGCCCTATCCCATAGGAATGAGCACAAGTTTTTCTAAAGAAACACTTTCTCAGAAATTTTAGCTTTCTTGACTGGCCTGTGGTGTTGCAGTGGATAGAGCGTGGACCTGGAACACTGAGGTCACCAGTTCAAAACCATGGGCTTGACTGGTCAAGGCACATATGACAATCAACTAATGAACAGCTAGAGTAAAGCATCTCACCCCCCCACACACACACACACCCTGCTCTCTGTAAAATCAATAAATAAAATCTTTTAAAAGGAAACTTTAGCTTTCTTTATATAGCCTAGAGTTGGGTGATGAGCCAATGCTGGTAGAGCTGGGTATTTGTGAGATCACCTACTTTGCCAGCCTTCTATAGACGCTCTAGCTCTCTCTTGTTCAATGTGGGAGTACTTAACACCTATTTTTCTCAGCTTTGGGGTCTCTGACTAAACTACTCAGATTAAGAGTTCAAAAAAACGAAGTGCCTGAGCTGTGGTGGTGCAGTGGTTAAAGGGTCAATCAAGCTGGAGTGCTAAGGTCACTGGTTCAAAGCTCTGGGCTTCCTGGCAATGAACTCAAGTGAAGCAGCTATGAATGAATACTTCTCACTCCCCCGCCCCTCTCTCTTTTTTCTCTGTAAAATCAATAAATAAAATCTTTAAATAAAAAAAGGAGGCCTGACCTGTGGTGGCGCAGTGGATAAAGCGTCGACCTGGTCGCCAGTTCGAAACCCTGGGCTTGACTGGTCAAGGCACATATGGGAGTTGATGCTTCCTGCTCCTCCCTTCTTCTCTCTCTCTCTCTCTCTCTCTCTCCTTTCTAAAATGAATAAAAAAAAAAAAAAGAGTTCATAAATACCCTGTTCTCCCTCTCCTCTCACCTTCCATCCCTTATCAGAGCCTCCCGTAGACTGAACCTAAACCAAAGGGAGAGCAAGAAGGCCACTGATGCATGCATGCAAGTCAGCCCTCCGTCACAGAGCAGGGTGAAGGGAGGAGAGGATACAAAGTGGCAAGATGATGACATCCAGCACAGAGCCAGAAGCTGAAAGGAGAGGCTTGAGGAACGAAATGGACTCAATACATATTGTTACCATTGTAGACAATTTGGTTTTGTAAGGAAGTAGCAGAGTAGCCTTAAAGGAAATGAAGCCCTGCTACACTGCCAAAGACTAACATTTGATCGTGCTTTTTTCACCTAGTGCCCTTTTAACTTAACATATGGACCCCAAGTCCCTTCTATTAAGAATGCTCACTCACATCTTCGCGAATTTGGCAAATTTTTTGTTTCAGGAGTTGGCCACTAGATAGAGCTAAAATCTTATTTATGCCCATTCTAATACTCCCCGTTTCTGGGTGTCTCAGTTAAGAGGTAAGTAAAGTGGCTTTTGTCTTGGAATTTTTAAGTACCTTTTCCAATGCACTCTTCATCTTAAAATTCCCCATAGATCATTAAGGGTTTAAAAGGTAAAACTTCCGCCTGACCAGGCGGTGGCGCAGTGGATAGAGCGTCAGACTAGGATGCAGAGGGCCCAGGTTAGAGACCCCGTGGTCACCAGCTTGAGTGCGGGCTTATCTGGTTTGAGCAAAAGCCCACCAGCTTGAACCCAAGGTCGCTGGCTCGAGCAAGGGGTTACTCAGTCTGCTGAAGGCCCGCGGTCAAGGCACATATGAGAAAGCAATCAATGAACAACTAAGGTGTTGCAACGCGCAATGAAAAACTAATGATTGATGCTTCTCATCTCTCTCCGTTCATGTCTGTCTGTCCCTGTCTATTCCTCTCTCTCACTCTCTGTCTCTGTAAAAAAAAAAAAAAAAGTAAAACTTCCAGGTTTTACTTACCTACCCATCACATTTCAGCATAGTAACTATCATTTACTTGAGGACAAGTCTCACAACTGTGCTCAGTCTCTGGGAGTTCTGTAGCCTCTTCCTGTAGTAAGTCTAAGATGGTTTAGGGGACTTTGTAGCCAGTGACCCTGAGCTCAAGCTGGTGAGCCTGCACTCAAGCTGGCTACCTTGGGGTTTTGAAGCTGGGTTCTCAGCATCCTATGCCAACTCTCTATCCACTGCACCACTGCCTGGTCAGGCTCTTTATGTTTTTGTTTTTTTTTTTTTTCTTTACAGAGACAGAGAGAGGGATAGACAGGGACAGACAGACAGGAACGGAGAGATGAGAAGCATCAATAATTAGGTTTTCATTGCGTGTTGCAACACCTTAGTTGTTCATTGATTGCTTTCTCATATGTGCCTTGACCGCGGGTCTTCAGCAGACCGAGTAACCCCTTGCTTGAGCCAGCGACCTTGGGCTCAAGCTGGTGAGCTTTTGCTCAGACCAGATGAGCCCGCACTCAAGCTGGCGACCTCAGGGTCTTGAACCTGGGTCTTCCGCATCCCAGTCTGACGTTTTATTTACTGTGCCACCGCCTGGTCAGGCTCTTTATGCTTTTATAGGAACATTATAAAGTGGTCAGTTGAATTGTGATATAGAGCAGGATAAAGATTATGAAGACCATTTGATTTTTTCATTTCCTCTGCCCTTTGTGTTGTAGGTTGTAAGTTATGTAAATTCTATTTTGGGAGAGAGGCTCCAGATTTGAGTGCCATGCTCTCTTAGTTGCTACTTATCAAATCATTTTTCTCACTTATAGGAAGGTTGGCCATGAGTCTCAGCCTGCTGTGTTTGACTATTTCAAGGGCTCTCTGGTACAGTAGCTGCTAGATCCTCGGCTCTGCAGAAGGGGAGCAGTTACCAGACAGTCTCTGCTATAGTTTCAGACAGAAGGAAACCAAGAAGCACAGTATCAGTTACCACCACCAACAAACAACACCCAAACTACCTGGCACTTTTATTATCCAGAGCAGCTCCGTTCTCTGTAAATGTACCTCTGTTGGGCTTTTCCAGTTATTAAAATTACTTCCAAGATTTTATTGCCACCTTTATGGATCCTAATTTATGAAACAATAAGCAAGGCTGGCAGATAGGAAGATTTATTTTCTCTTTGCATCTAAAACTGATGTACTTTATTTAAAACAAACATCTTCTGAGACAATATGTGATTGGGTTTATTTTAATTCAGTGCCTGAGTGTTCACACTGTTTTAGGTGCATGCTGGGTAAACCAGCTGCACTGCTAAAACACAAGGCAGGGAACCTGTGGGACTCCTGTCTGCTCATTACGAGGAAAGCTGTTTATTTTGTGTAAGGGGTTTAAAAAGACACCTTGAGTTTGGAGAAACAACTAAAATGTAGTCATTTGAATAGCCCTTTGAATAGACTTCTTTTTCTTTGTAGGAAGTATGCCAAGTTATCCAATTAATTAATGTATTTTTAAAATGTACATATAAATACATGAATTGGCAAAAGTAGGTTTATAGTTGCTCACGTGGAAAAAGATACACAGGTGATGATTGTTACAATAGCTTTTTTTTCTAGAGAGAGACAGAAAGGGAGAAAGATGAGAAGCATCAACTCGTAGTTGTAACACTTTAGTTGTTCATTGATTGCTTCTCATATGTGCCTTGATAGCGGTGGGGAACACTCCAGCCAAGCCAGTGACCCCCTTGTTCAAGTCAGTGATCTTGGGGTCAAGCCAGAGACCTTGGGCTTCAAGCCAGAGAACATGGGGTCATGTTGATGATCCCATGCTCAAGCCGGTGACCCCACATTAAAGCCAGTGAGCCTATGATCAAGCTGGATAAGCCCACGCTCAAGCTGGCAACCTCAGGGTTTGAACCTGGGATCTCAATGTCAATGCTCCATCCACTGTACCACCACCAGTCAGGCTACAATAGCTTTATTAACTCAAAACAATAAACTCTGTGTTTTATGTATTCACAACTAAATTTTCTTTTGCTCACCCCTGTATAAATAAACAGAAGGATATAAGAGGATAAGTATAATTTCCCTTTCTAATCCACTCTTCTTCATAATTTACTCTTAGACTTTTTCCCCCTCCCCTATCTGAGCATATAGATGTAACTCATCCTTTTTTCTTTTCTTTTAAATGTTTATTGTATTGATTTTAGAGAGAGAGGAAGGGAGAGGAGAGAGAGAGACAGGAACATTGATCTGCTCCTGTATGTGCCCTGACTGGGGATCGAACTGACAATCTCTGCACTTTGGGACAATGCTCTAACCAACTAAGCTATACAGCCAGGGCTCATCCTTTTTTCTTAATCCTTCTATTATAAAAAATGTCAAATATCAACAGAGAAAGAGAAAATAGTCTAATGAACCCAAGCTTTCTATTATTCACCTTCAACAATTACCAAAAATCTTGTTTTATCACATTCCCTATATCTAGATTGTTTTGAGACAAGTTCTAGATATATCATTTCATTTAGAAATATTTTCTATTTAATTTTATTAATAGATTTTTTTTAGAAATTTTAGATTTATAGAAAAATTGAGTAGTCAAGTTCTATATTATATGCCCCTAGTTTCTCCTATTAACATCTCCTACTATTAAGTGAATTACATACATTGTTAACAAATGTATATGTGTTACAATTAATGAACCAATTATTAAAGTTCATACTTTATTCAGATTTTCTTAATTTTTACTTACAGTCTTTTTTCTGTTCCAGGATTATATTACATTTAATTATCACTGTCTGCTTAGGCTCCTTTCGTCTGTGACATCTTTGTAGACTTTTAATGGTTTTGATGACTGTAACAGTTTTGAGAAATACTGGCCAGATGTAGTGTAGGCTGCCCCTCTACTGGAATTTGTGCGATGTTTTCCTCATGATTAAACAGGGGTTAGATCCTTTTTTGGTTCATAAGTGTGATGATTGGGCCTCCCTCAAAACTTGTTACGACGTTGGCACAGTACCCTTCTGACGTGAAAAAACAAACAAAAAAACAACAACAGGGGTTATGAGTTTTTGGGAGAAATATCACAGAGGTCAAGTGTCATTTTCTTCATATCATATCAAGGATGTATCCTATCAATAATACAATGACTGTTGGTGTTGACTTTGATCACCTGGCGAGAGTTGTGTTTTTCAGGATTGTCCACTGTACAGTTATTTTTCCTTATCTGTCCCCCTTCCCCTTTCCAGGCTGTTCTCTTTGGAACGAAGTGACTAGGCATAGCCTATACTTAAGGAGTGGGGAGTTATGCTTAAAGTTGAGTATCTACATAATTTATTTAAAATCCTTCTGTATAGGACATTTGTTTCTTCTTTATTAGTTTATGTAATCATTTATTTATATCAGTATGGACTCATGAGTATTTTTTTTATACTTTGGGTTATAATCCAAAACTTTATTTTTATTTTAATTATTATTAATTGTTTTGAGAGATAGAGGTCAGAGACAGGGACAGATAGGGACAGACAGGAAGGGAGAGAGATGAGAAGCATCAATTCTTTGTTGTGGTTCTTTAGTTGTTCATTGATTGCTTTCTCATATGTGCCTTGACCGGGGATCACAGCAAAGTGAGTGATCCCTTGTTCAAGCCAGTGATTTTAGCCTCAAGTCAGTGACCTTGGGCTTCAAGCCAGCAACCTTTGGGCTCAATCCAGTGACCATGGGGTCATGTCTAGGATCCCACGCTCAAGCTGGCAACCCTGCGCTCAAGCTGGTTAGCCTATGCTCAAGCCAGCAACCTCAGGGTTTTGAATGTGGGGCCTCAGAGTCCCAGGCCGACGCTCTATCCACTGCACCACTGCCTTGTCAGGCAGTATCAGAAATTCTTACCCATACCTCCATGGGAAATGACAGCTAAAGTATAGTACATATGTGCAGTTTCTTTTGCTTTCAGTTTTACAGATGCCATTCGTCTCCAAAGTTACTTCGGTCTGCACCTTCCCCCCTCACTCTCTTCCTGCTTTAGTAAGTTGTCTTATACATTTGTATTACAGTTAGATTCTCTTGTCACAGTCTGATTTCTTTTGTGAAATTCCCTTAACTTTCTAAATGCTTTGTTAAATAATAGTTTTTGAGCCAAATTGATGGCATATGCCAGGGAATAGGATCTTAAATGCTTCCTGGTTTTTAAATTTTTATACATTAAGATCAACTCTTTGTGTTGTGAAGTTCTATGGCTTGATAATTGCAAAATATAATGTAGCCGCCATTATTATATCATATAGAATAGTTTCACGACCCTACTAATACCCTGTTTTTCATCTATTCACCTCTTCCCCAAAACCTTTGCTACCACTGATCTTTTTACTTGTATAGTTTTGCCTTTTCCAAACTATCATGCATTTGGAATCATATGTATGTAGCCTCTTTAGACAGGCTTCTTTCACTTAGTAATATGCATTTAAGTTTCTTCCATAGCTTTTTGTGGTTTTTTTTTCTTTCTTTTTTTTTACAGTGACAGAGAGAGAGTCAGAGAGAGGGATAAATAGGGACAGACAGACAGGAACGGAGAGATGAGAAGCATCAATCATTAGTTTTTCGTTGCGACATCTTAGTTGTTCATTGATTGCTTTCTCATATGTGCCTTGACCGTGGGCCTTCAGCAGACCGAGTAACCCCTTGCTCGAGCCAGTGACCTTGGGTCCAAGCTGGTGAGCGTTGCTGAAACCAGATGAGCCCATGCTCAAGCTGGCAACCTCGGGGTCTCGAACCTGGGTCCTCTGCATCCCAGTCCGACACTCTATCCACTGTGCCACTGCCCAATCAGGTGCTTTTTGTGGTTTCATAGCTTATTTCTTTTTAAAATTATTTTATTTTGAGAGTACATTTATTAAAGCTGGGGACAATAAAACAAGAAAGGTCTTAGGGACAAGATGGCAATGGAGTAGACAGACGTACCAACTTCTACCTCCCAGAACCAAAGTGGATTAGAACTTAATTTTAAGAACCATCATCTGGAAAAACCAGCTTTGGACTAAACTAAGAGGACACTTCAACCAAGGAACACTGAAGAAGTCACACTAAGACTGGCAGGAAAAGCAGAAATGCAAAAGGGGCTGTCCAGCTCCCTGGAGTGACTGGCAGCTGGGAGTGACTCCTATGGCGGGAAGTGAGTTTAGCAGAGAGGGGAGGGTCCTGAGCCCCAGGAACAAAGCCCCAGCCTGCAGCCCCAGAACCTAGAAGAGGCATATGGACAGTTTAGCTACGAAACAAGTCAGGATGCTGTTTGTGAGAAAGACTGATTTCTCAGAACCCAAGATTCTTCTTTTTTTTTTTAATTCATTTTAGAGAGGAGAGAGAGAGGGAGAGAGAGAGAGAGGGAGAGAGAGAGAGAGAGAGAGAGAGAGAGAGACCGGGGCAGGGGGAGGAGCTGGAAGCATCAACTCCCATATGTGCCTTGACCAGGCAAGCCCAGAGTTTCGAACCGGCGACCTCAGCATTTCCAGGTCGACGCTTTATCCACTGCACCACCACAGGTCAGGTCCAAGATTCTTCTTAAAGTGACCGTGCAGAAAATCTCTCGCAACCACTCACCCAGGGCTATGGGGGATGGGGAGAGAGGAGAGGACCTGAGCAGTGGGAAGGGAGTGTAATCTAGGAGGCACAGGGAGAAACACTTTGAGGGTCAGCCACCCTAACCCTGGGACGAGACACTCCTAAAATCTGAAGTGAATACTTCCCCTGGAAACAGCAATACCGGCAAAGGGAAGCAGGACACCAGCCAAACAAGCTCTCCCATAGCACTCAGAGCAGAGTCGCTTAGAAGGGGGAGCCTTTAGGACTACAGTAGTGAGTGTTAGGGTCTGAGCTGCAGCGCCCCCACCCACACGGCTGAGGGCTCCCCGGAGTGCGGGGGCAGCGGGATGCGGAAGCGCGGTTCCATTGGCAAGGGCGGAAGAAGGGCGGAAGCCGGCTGGCCACCACTGAGGCCCAGGTGTGAGCTCAGTCTTGCCGGGCTGGGTGGAGCAGACGCGCAAAAGTGGTCAAGCCCAGCTGCCGGGGCCTGCAATCCAGCCAGTGGTGAAAGGCCAGGAGCCCCGGAAGGGGCGGAGACCCGCCCTTGAGCTGCGGCGCGGAGCACAGCCTCGGGAGGCATGCGGAACTGAGGCTTGTGGCCTGACAGGGAGCCAGCTCCTCCCTTGGGGGTGGAGCGAAAGCCCAGAACAGGCGGAGTCCCGGGACTGAGAGTGGGCACGCAGCCCCGCATGGTCCATTGAGCCAAGGCTAGCAGCCGCCCACGAGCCTGCTCCTCCTGCTGGAATGGAGTGAAAGCCCAGAATCAGGCGGAGACGGGCAGGTGAGCAAAGATGCTCACCCCTGCCCTCAGGGCCGAGGCTTGTGGCCCCCTGCACAGCACATATCCCACCCGCGAGGGCGGGGCGAAGGCTGAGGCCACCAAGGCTAGTACATCCAAGCATGTAATCACAGCCCCTCCCGTGAAGGAGAGGCTGAAACCCAGGCAACAGCCCCAGTGTGCTGGTACCAGCAACACCCATAACTGAACGCCCTAGGCAGCAGCAGCAGAAGGGGTGGCGGGCCTGCAGACAGACCACACCTAGGAAACACAGAGGCCACACCCAGTACATCCCAGTGGCAAAACCTTCTTTTACAAAGACAAAATGAAAAGACAAAGAAGAGCCCTGGCCGGTTGGCTCAGTGGTAGAGCGTCGGCCTGGCGTGCAGTAGTCTCAGGTTCGATTCCCAGCCAGGGCACACAGGAGAAGCGCCTATCTGCTTCTCCACCCCTCCCCCTCTCCTTCCTCTCTGTCTCTCTCTTCCCCTCCCGCAGCCGAGGCTCCATTGGAACAAAGATGGCCTCTGCCTCAGGCACTAGAATGGCTCTGGTTGCAACAGAGCAATGCCACAGATGGGCAGACATTGCCCCCTGGTGGGCAGAGCGTTGCCCCCTGGTGGGCATGCCGGGTGGATCCCAGTCCGGCGCATGCGGGAGTCTGTCTGCTCCCCGTTTACAACTTCAGAAAAATACAAAAAAAAAAAAAAAAAGAAAGAAAAGGCAAAAAAATGCAACACAAATGAATCAAGAGAAATCCCCAGAAAAGGACCTGAGTCAGATATAACCAAATTACACAATGCAGAGTTTAAAATAATAATTGTTAGGATGCTCAAAGATCTTGGAACAACAACAGATGGTCATTACGAACACCTAAGTAAAGAGATAGCAAATATAAAAAAGGGACATTGCAATAATTTAGAATCAGTCAGAAATGACAAATACAATATCAGAAATGAAGAACACAATGGAAGGAATTAAAAGCAGGACGGATGAAGCTGAGAATAGAATCAGCCAGTTAGAGGACAAGATAAATGAAGGCACAGAAGCAGAGCAGAAAAAAGAAAAGAGACTCAAAAAGTCTGAGGAAACTCTAACAGAGCTCTGTGAAAACATGAAGAGAATTAACATTCACATCATAGGGGTTCCTGAAGAAGAAGAGAAAGGACAAGGGATAGAGACTTTGTTCAATCATATCATAGCTGAAAACTTCCCTAAATTAAGGCAGAAAAACATCTCACAAGTTCAAGAAGCACAGAGAACTTCATTAAAGAGAAACCCAAAGAAATCTACACCAAGACACATCATAATTAAAATACCAAAGCTAAGTGATAAAGAGAAAATATTAAAAGCTACTAGAGGACAAAAAGGCTATCACCTACAAAGGAGACCCCATAAGGATGACTTCCGACTTCTCAACAGAAACACTTGAGGCCAGAAGGGAATGCAAAGAAATATTCAAAGAGCAGAACAAGAGCCTACAACTAAGCCTACTTTATCCAGCAAGGCTATCATTTAAAATTGAAGGAGAAATAAAAAGCTTTCCAGACAAAAAACAAAAAAACAAAAAAACTCAAGGAATTCACTACAACCAAACCAATGCTGCAAGAAATGCTAAGGGGCCTGTTGTAAACAGATCAAAGGGGAAAAAGAATATAGCAAAAAAGGAATACAGATTTAAAGAATAAAATGGCAATAAACATTACATATCAATAATAACCTTAAATGTAAATGAATTAAATCATCCAATCAAAAGACATAGGGTTGCTGCATGGATAAGGAATCAGGACCCTACATATGCTGTCTACAAGAGACACACCTTAAAACAAAAGACTGAAGGTAAAAGGATGGAAAAAAATATTTCATGTAAATGGAAATGAAAAAAAAAAGCTGGGGTAGCAATACTTATATCAGACAAAATGGACTTTAAAACAAAGGCTATAGTAAGAGATAAAGAAGGTCACTACATGTTGATAAAGGGAGCAATCCAACAGGAAGATATAACCGTTATAAATATCTATGTACTTAATATAGGAGCACCTAAATATATAAAGCAGACTTTGATGGATTTAAAGGGCGAGATCAACAGCAATACTATAATGGTAGGGGATTTTAATACCCCACTAACATCATTAGATAAATTCTCAAAAAAAAAATTAAGAAAGAAACAGCAGACTTAAAGGACACACTAGATCAACTCGATTTAACAGATATCTTCAGAACCTTTCACCCTAAAGCAGCAGAATATACATTCTTTTCAAGTGCCCATGGTACATTTTCTAGGATAGACCACATGTTAGGGCACAAAAGCGGTCTCAACAAATTTAAGAAGATTGAAATCATATCAAGCACTTTCTCTGATCATAATGGCATGAAACTAGGTATCAACCACAACAGAAAAACTAAAAAAACTCAAACACTTGGAAACTAAATAACGAATTAATAAGGAATGGGTTAACAATGAGATCAAAGAAGAAATTAAAAAATTCCTAGAAACAAACAATAATGACCATACATCAACTCAAAATTTATGGGACACAGCAAAAGCAGTCCCGAGAGGGAAGTTCATAGCATTACAGGGATACCTTAAGAAGCTACAAAAAGCTCAAATAAACAACTTGACCCTGCATCTAAAAGAACTAGAAAAAGAACAGCAAGTAAAGCCCAGAGCTAGTAGAAGGAAGGAAATAATAAAGATCAGAGCAGAAATAAATGACACAGAGGCTAAAGAAACAATACAGAGGATCAATGATACCAGGAGCTGGTTCTTTGAAAAGGTAAAAAAGATAGATGAACCTTTAAAAAAGACTCACCAAGAAAAAAAGAGAGAGGTCTCAAATAAATAAAATTAGAAATGAGAGTGGAGAAATAACAACTGACACAACAGAAATACAAAATAGTGTAAGAAAATACTATGAAGAACTGTATGCCATAAACTAGACAACCTAGATGAAATGGACAAATTCCTTGAAACATAATCTTCCAAAAATCAATCTGGAAGAATCAGAAAACCTAAACAGACCGATTATAACTAATGAGATCGAAACAGTTATCAAAAAACTCCCAACAAAGAAAAGTCCTGGGCCTGATGGCTTAACAAGTGAATTCTACCAAATATTCAAAGAAGAATTAACTCCTATCCTTCTCAAGCTATTTCAAAAACTTCAAGAGGAAGGAAGACTTTCAAGCTCCTTTTATGAGGTGAGCATAATTCTGATTCCAAAACCAGGCAAAGACAACACAAAGAAAAAAAATTATAGGCCAATATCCCTGATGAATTTAGATGCTAAAATCCTCAACAAAATATTAGCAAACCAGATCCAGCAATATATGAAAAAAATCATACACCATGATCAAGTGGGATATATTCTGGGGAGGCAAGGCTGGTACAATATTCACAAATCAATCAATGTGACTCATCACATAAACAAAAGGAAGGAGAAAAACCATATGATAATTTCAATAGATGCAGAAAAAGCATTTGATAACATCCAGCACCCATTCATGATCAAAATCTCAGCAAAGTGGGAATACTGGGAACATACCTCAACATGATAAAGGCTATCTATGACAGACTCACAGCCAACATCATACTCAATGGGCAAAAATTAAAAGCAATCCCCTTAAGATCAGGAACAAGGCAGGGGTGCCCCCTTTCACCACTTTTTTTTTTAATTTAATTTTATTTTTTACAGAGACAGGGAGTGAGTCAGAGAGAGGGCTAGACAGGGACAGACAGACAGGAACGGAGAGAGATGAGAAGCATCAATCATTAGTTTCCATTGTGCATTACAACACCTTAGTTGTTCATTGATTGCTTTCTCATATGTCCCTTGACCGCGGGCCTTCAGCAGACCGAGTAACCCCTTGCTGGAGCCAGTGACATTGGGTTCAAGCTGGTGGGCTTTTGCTCAAACCAGATGAGCCGCCTGACCTGTGGTGGCTCAGTGGATAAGGTGTCAACCTGGAAACACTGAGGTTGCCAGTTCAAAACCTTGGGCTTACCTGGTCAAGGCACAAATGGGAGTTGATGCTTCCAGCTCCTCCCCCCTTCTCTCTCTCTCTTCCTCTCTCTCCTCTCTAAAAATGAATAAAAAAAAAAACAAAAAAAACCCAGATGAGCCTGCGCTCAAGCTGGCGACCGCAGGGTCTCGAACCTGGGTCCTCTGCATCCCAGTCCAATGCTCTATCCACTGTGCCACCACCTGGTCAGGCTCACCACTTTTATTCAACATAGCTCTGGATGTCCTAGCCACAGCAATCAGACAAGAAGAAGAAATAAAAGGCATCCAAATTGGAAAAGAAGAAGTAAAACTATCATTATTTGCAGATGATATGATATTGTATATAGAAAACCCTAAAGTCTCAGTTAAAAAACTACTGGACCTGGGCCCTGGCCAGTTGGCTCAGTGGTAGAGCGTCAGCCTGGCGTGCAGAAGTCCCGGGTTCGATTCCCGGCCAGGACACACAGGAGAAGCGCCCATCTGCTTCTCCACCCCTCCCCCTCTCCTTCCTCTCTGTCTCTCTCTTCCCCTCCCGCAGCCGAGGCTCCATTGGAGCAAAGATGGCCCGGGCGCTGGGGATGGCTCCTTGGCCTCTGCCCCAGGCACTAGAGTGGCTCTGGTCGGAGCAGAGTGAAGCCCCGGAGGGGCAGAGCATCGCCCCCTGGTGGGCGTGCCGGGTGGATCCCGGTCGGGCGCATGCGGGAGTCTGTCTGACTGTCTCTCCCTGTTTCCAGCTTCAGAAAAATACAAACAAACAAACAAAAAACTACTGGTCCTGATAAATGAATTCAGCAAGGTGGCAGGATATAAAATTAATACTCAGAAATCAGAGGCATTTTTATATACTAACAATGAACTGTCAGAAAGAGATATTAAGGAAGCAATCCTCTTCACCATTGCAACCAAAATAATAAAGTACCTAGGAATAAATTTAACCAGGGAGATTAAAGACTTTTACTCGGAAAATTTTAAAAGATTGATAAAAGAAATCAGAGAAGATATAAACAAGTGGAAGCATATACCGTGCTCATGGTTAGGAAGGATAAACATCATTAAAATGTCTATATTACTCAAAGCAATTTATAAATTCAATGCAGTACCAATTAAAATACCAATGACATACCAAAGATATAGGACACATATTCCAAAAATTTATATGGAACCAAAAGAGAACACGAATAGACTCAGCAACGAGTTGATGCTTTCTATTCCTCCCACCACCTTTCTCTCTCTCTCTCCTCTCCCTAAAAGCAATATATAAGTTAAAAAAAGACAAGTAGAAAAGTGAAACTTCATGCACTGTTGGTGGGAATATGAATTGATGCAGCCATTATGCAAAAACAGTGTGGAGTTTCCTCAAAAAAATTTTTTTTAAATGCAATTTTTCACCTGACTAGGCAGTGGTACAGTTAATAAAGCATGGACCTGGGATGCTAAAGACCCAGGTTTGAAACCCCAAGGTCGCTAGCTTGAGCGCAACCTCATCCAGCTTGAGCGCAGGCTCACTAGCTTAAGCACGGGGTCACTGTCTTGAGGGTGGGATCATAGACATGACCCCATGGTCACTGGCGTAAAGCCCAAGGTCTCTGGGTTAAGCCAGGGGTCACTGGCTCAGCTGGAGCCTCCAGGTCAAGGCACATATGAGAAAGAAATCAATGAACAACTGAAGTGCTACAACTATGAGTTGATGCTTCTCATTTCTCTCCCTTCCTGTCTGTCTGTCTGTGTGAGTTTCTCTTTCTCTCACTAGGAAAAAAAATCAATTTCTCATCGCACTAGCCATATTTCAAGTGCTCAATAGCCACATTTGGCTAGTGGCTACCATAATGGACAACATAAATATATATTTCTATTATTGCAAAAAAGTGTATTGCAGCAGTTCTCAACCTGTGGGTTGCGACCCCAGCGGGGTTGCCTAAAGCCATCGGAAAATACATAATGCATATCAGGTATTTACATTCCGAATCATAACTGTAGCAAAATTACAGTTATGAAGTAGCCACCAAAATTATTTTTTGGTTTGGGGTCACCGCAACATGAGGAACTGTATTGCAGGGTCACGGCATTAGAAAGGTTGAGAACCACTGGGGTATTGGATAGTGCTGCCTCAGAGTATTTGTTCTGAGCTATTTATGCAAATTTGACAGACTTGTATAAAGTCCATTGATCTCAGGGTAAATCTCTTCCTGTAGTTAATATGCCCTACTTTATTTTGGAGTTAATGTCTGACCATGAAATAACTGAAAAGCATCATGAGTCCATAAAATTCTATGATTGTCCTGTATCTTGACCTTGGGTCCTAAACCCTCAGTCTATGTGATGTCAAGCAGCAATGGCAGAAGCACTAGTCTTTTAAAATACAATTCAGTGCTTTGGCTCTGGAGTGCTTTATCTTAAAAGCAGTCATTGTAAAAGCAAGGCATGAAGGCAGCTACATCAAGAGGACAGGATGCTTCTCTTCTCTCTCATTCACCAGTGGAGAAATGGATTGTGGAGGGAGGGGCCCTTTTTCCATGATACACTGACATATAAAAATAATACCGGCAATAGTTTATGCCTAGTAGGCCTTAAATACTTAAACTTTTTTTCTCTACTTCTTGCAAGGAAAAGATTATAGTAAGTCCTAACTTAGCATCTTCAATAAGTTCTTGGAAACTGTAACTTTAAGAAAAATGTCTGGCCCTGGCTGGTTGGCTCAGTGGTAGAGCGTTGACCTGGCGTGTGGAAGTCCCGGGTTCAATTCCCAGCCAGGGCACACAGGAAAAGCACCTATCTGCTTCTCCACCCTTTCCCCTCTCCTTCCTCTCTCTCTCTTCCCCTCCCGCAGCCAAGGCTCCATTGGAGCAAAGTTGGCCTGGGTGCTGAGGAAGGCTCCATGGCCTCCGCCTCAGGCTCTAGAATGGCTCTGCCTACAATGGAGCATTGCCCCAGACGGGCAGAGCATCATCCCCTGGTGGGATGCCAGTTGGATCCCAGTCAGGAGCATGCAGGAGTCTGTCTGAATGCCTTCCCACTTCTAACTTTGGAAAAATACAAACAAAACAAAACAAAAAAATGTCAATAAGAAGACCAATTTTTCCATAGGCTAATTGATACAAAAATGAGTTCCTTTGGCATATTTCTGGTTACAAAAACATCACTGAACTTCTAAATAAAGACCCAAAAATTTCTAATATTAAACATGAAATTAATGTGAGCTATACATACATTTAAGAAAAATTAGCCTGACCAGGCAGTGGCGCAGTGGCTAGAGATCAGCTTGGGATGCTGAGGATCTGGGTTCAAAACCCCAAGGTAGCAGGGTCACTGGCTTGAGTGTCGGATCATAGACATAACCCCATGGTCGCTGGCTTGAGCCCAAGGTCACTGGCTTGGCTGGAGCACCCCTATCAAGGCACATGTGAGAAAGCAATCAATGAACAACTAAGATGCCACAACTATGAGTTGATGCTTCTCATCTCTTTCCCTTCCTCTCTCTCTGAAAAAAAAAATTAATAAAAACAAGTAAGGTAATGATATTTTAACTCATTTATTTCTGGGTCTCAAGTGGTGGGACTCCCATCTTGGCTGCTCAGGGTAAAAGGCAGGACCTAATATTGGACAGTATGCCACTTCATTGCAGGGCACACTCTTGCACACCCACACTCACTGTGGGACAATTTAGATGCACCAAAAACATGCATATTGCCTGATCAGGCGGTGGCGCAGCGGATAGAGGGTTGGACTGGGATGTGGAGGGTCCAGGTTTGAGACCCTGAGGTCGCCTGTTTAAACGTGGACTCATCTGGTTTGAGCAAAGCTCATCAGCTTGGACCCAAGGTCGCTGGCTTGAGCAAGGGGTTACTCGGTCTGCTGAAGGCCCGTGGTCAAGGCATGTATGAGAAAGCAATCAATGAACAACTAAAGTGTCACAACGAAAAACTGATGATTGATTCTTCTCATCTCTCTCTATTTCTGTCTGTCTGTCCCTGTCTATCCCTCTCTGACTCTCTCTGTCTCTATAAAAACAAAAAAAAAACCTAAAAAAAAAATAAAAAACATGCATATCTTTGGGATGTGAGCGGAACCTGGAGTGCCTTCTGAAAACCAGTGCAGACATGGGGAAAATGTACAAACCACACAGACAGTGGTCCTGGCTGGGAACTGATTTTTTTTTCTTCACAACAACATTATAATAAAACTACATTGATTGAAATGAGTTATTCAAGGTCCTGTATTTCCTTTTCAGTTCAGAAAAGCCAAGCTTATATTAGTAAATTGTCTAAGATCACACAACCTGTAAATGACCAAATCAGGACTTTAAGATCAGTCGAGGACTATCCCTTATATAGACTATCTCCCCAATTTGTTCCCACTTCCTGCTCCTACCGGCTCTGGTGAACTGTGAAGGTTGTTTGGGCATGTCCAAGTAGGCCTCTTCTACACGTGTGTCTGGAGCTATCCAAATCCAGAGTTGCAGGTCAGGATCTGCAGTGTTGACCACTAAACGTAGCTCAGACATCTGGGCCACAACACTAATGGTCAAAGATAGTCCTGAAAATTATTGCAAGATAGCACATTAGAGACAAGGTAAGATGTTTCACCTGTGGTGACTGAGTGGATAAAGCATCAACCTGGACTGCGGTTGACAGTTTGAAATCCAGGGCTTGCCTGATCAAGGCACATTTGAGAAGCAACTACTATAAGTTGATGGCCCACCCTCGTCTCTCTTCTCTCTCTCTCTCTCAAATCAATTTAAAGAGAGAAAGAGCCTGACCAGGAGATGGCGCACTGGATAGAGCGTTGGACTGGGATGCGGAGGACCCAGGTTCGAGACCCCGAGGTCACCAGCTTGAGCATGAGCTCAACGAGTTTGAGCAAAGTTCACCAGCTTAGACCCAAGGTCATTGGCTCGAGCAAGGGGTTACTCGGTCTGCTGAAGGCCCATGGTCAAGGCACATATAGAAAGCAATCAATGGCCCTGGCCGGTTGGCTCAGCGGTAGAGCATCGGCCTGGCATGTGGGGGACCCGGGTTCGATTCCCGGCCAGGGCACATAGGAGAAGTGCCCATTTGCTTCTCCACCCCCACCCCCCTCCTTCCTCTCTGTCTCTCTCTTCCCCTCCCGCAGCAAAGGCTCCATTGGAGCAAAGATCGCCCCGGGCGCTGGGGATGGCTCCTTGGCCTCTGCCCCGGGCGCTGGAGTGGCTCTGGTCGCAACCGAGCGACACCCCGGAGGGGCAGAGCATCGCCCCCTGGTGGGCAGAGCTTTGCCCCTGGTGGGTGTGCTGGGTGGACCCCGGTCGGGCGCATGCAGGAGTCTGTCTGACTGTCTCTCCCCATTTCCAGCTTCAGAAAAATATACAAAAAAGATAGAGATAGAGAGAGAGAGAGAGAGAGAGAGAGAGAGAAAGTAAGGTGAAGACTCAAACAAAGGACTGAAGAAGTCTGCCAGTGACTTTAGAAGAGGCGCTTTGTCTAAAAGAGATCTTTTGCCTTGCAAAGCAGAGGAGAAAACCCAGCAATACTTATATTTATTTAAATGTTATAATGAAAATAATCTATGTTAAAAAGAGTACAACAGGTGTGAAAAGTCAAGGTCCAGGAAATTAGTACAGATCCTGAAAAAAATTTCAACACTTAGCCCCCCTCACCTAAATGGCGTCACTTAAGTGCGAATTCTATCGATTGTACCACCAAAGTACAAATGCCGCATACAAACGTTTCACAATTGAGAAAGTTTACTTAAACAGGCAAGGCTGGTGCAACAAAGAATTAAAACACTCTGGGCTGCGCACCAACCCCTTCGCCGCCCACTCCATCCTGCTGCGAGTCCCTCTGGTCCGATGGTGGCAGCAATCACCAGGGGTTACCCGACGCCCCGGGGATCGAGGAAGGGGGGGAGGTCGCACCTTGTTGGGTATCGGAGGTTGGGAGCGGCTGATGCCAGAACAGAGGCGGGGCTCATGGGGGTGCTGGGCGGGGAAAGCAGCGCTCCGCGAAGCCCATCGGCCTCGCCTGTTCCAGGGGACCGGCTGAGTCCTGCCATCTGCCCTCGGTTCACGCCACTAAGCGCGCAAGTTCGAGTCTGTAAACTAGAATGCCGTAAGGGGGATCTGCTCTCTGGGACCGCTCAGACCTTGGAGCCACAGAGCCTTGGATCCAACGACAAGCTGGCCTCTCTCCAAACAAGCTGTTTCACATCCCCAGAGCCCGTTTTCTTGCGGGAGGTTGCCATGAAGCCGACAGCCCGCCGAGGGCATTCAGCCCCCACTGCGTGGGGCGCCACGGCCAGGCTCACGTTCGGCTGCAGGGTCACCCAGGGAGGTCAGGTGCGGTTTCCGCGCTGCGGGAGACTGCGGGCCCGGAGGGAAGAGCCTTCTAGAAGGTGTGGAGGCTTCGAGGACGGTGGGATCCCCGGAGGCGGTGTAGGTTCCGTTCGGCCGCCACTCTTCACCCTCAACCCCTTTCCAGGTTCCCCGCTGGGCATCAAGGAGCCTGTCCCTCTGCTCACCCGCGCGGGCGGCCGGCGTGGGGCGCCTCCGGGGCCTTAGAGAGCAGAGAGGGACACAGAGGCAGAGGCGGCGACAGAGCCTCCCTGGGCCGGAAGCGCGTGCGCTCGCAGGACAGAAGACGAGGGGCCCACGCGCGCCGGCGGGCGGCTGCAGCGTCGCGGGGCCCCCGAGCGGCCGCGGCAGGGGCGGGGGGCGGGGCGCGGCGCGCGGAGCGCGGGCGCCCGGCCACCCCGCGCCCCCTAGCGGGTGCCGCTCCCTGCTCCCCGCCAGCGCAGAGGGCTTCGTCGCGTCCAAGTTCCGAGATCGCTTGTGGATGACCCCCTCCCTCAGTGGCCGTTTACCTCGAGCTGTGGATGCCGCCGCCGCTGTTGGGTGAGTGAGTCCGGAGCTCAGGCCCTCGGGGGCGCTGCCACTGGCACCCTGTCCCGGGCCTGCCGAAGGCACTCCTCTCGGGGGGTGGGGTCCTCAATCTAGTGCCCCCGAAAGTTTCTAGAGTCCTAAGGTCTAGATGGGCCCAGTCTAGGTGGACTCTGCCCCTTTCCTTGGTGACCGCAGCCAGGCCCATCCCGTCCTAGCTGCCCCTCCCTGCCGGCTGGCTCCGCGGAACGCGCGCGGCCCCTGCGCGTGGCGGAGCGGCCCTTTCCTTCCCAGCGGACAGTGGCGAAAGGGTGACGCAATACTGGAGATGGTTGGGGTTTTGCTCACGCGAATAGGATCTCACGGTGCGGAGTCCTGGTCTTCATGACCGGAGAGCCCTTTTGCCAGTACCTTGCGATGTCCCCAGTTATGACCATGACTTTCCAACTTCTCTAGGTGAGTGGCTTCAGGGGCCCTGGTAGTGCGCGTTGTTTGCTCAGGGGTCCGGAAAGGTGCGTTTCACTTCCTGCACCTTCCTGGCTCACTCTAGGTCTTTGGCCAGAGGGCCTGGGACCGTTCGGAAAACAACCACTGAGTCAAATCCCTGTGTGTGGGTCCTGGTTCGAGAGTGGGAAGAGCGAGATGCGGTGAGGGAGGCTGTGGCTAGACCCAAATGTGGAAAATGTAGTATATCTGGGCACTTCGGGGTGAGATGTCCTACGGGAGTCTTCAGGGAAGAAGTTTAGGACATTGTCTTCAGCAAAATCTCTTTTGTGGGCCCACACTGTTGCTTACATATACTAGAACTTCGGAATTCAAAGTGTAGTCCCCCAGCCAGCAAAATCAGCATCACCTGGGAATTTGCCTGACCAGGTGATGGCGCAGTGGATAGAGCGTCCGACTGGGATGTGGAAGGAACCAGGTTCGAGACTCCGAGGTTGCCAGCTTGAGCACAGACTCATCTGGCTTGAGCAAAGCTCCCCAGCTTGGACCCAAGGTCGCTGGCTCGAACAAGGGGTTACTGGGTCTGCTGAAGGCCCGCGGTCAAGGCACATATGAGAAAGCAATCAATGAACAACTAAGGTGTTGCAACGAAAAACTGATGATTGATGCTTCTCATCTCTCTCCATTCCTGTTTGTCTGTCCCTATCTATCCCTCTCTCTAACTCTCTCTCTGTCCCTGTAAAATAAATAAAAAAATAAAATTAAAATAAAACAACAACAACAACAAAAAAACCCAATCTTTCCAGGTGATTCTGATGCATGCCAATATTTTAAAACCACCATTCCAGAGCATTCTCCAGAAAGCATACACCCGACCAGCTGATATTTTTAGCCCGAGATCAGGCTTCAGAGTTCTGCATGGGCCTCGGGGAGCTCTGATTAAGGCTGAGGTCTTTCCTGAATCCCTTATTCAGACAGTGTGCTTGTGGCTGATTTCAGGACAGGATGGCATTACTTACGGAAGGAATGATGGCTTGGAGATCAGGAGGCTAAGGGCTCCATCAAAGTTTTGGGTTTGTGTCCTGAAAAGGGGGTTCAGGAAGGGTATGGGGCAACGGTTCTTAATTCTGTCCTGTTCACGTTATTAAGGGAAGTTTCACTAGTTTTATAATAAATGATTTTTATTGATTTTGCGTAAATCAGTGATCCTTCCAGGTTATGATGAGGAAAAGAAAAAATAATTTTCACAAAGTGTTTTCAGCTGTTCACAGTTTTGGGGGCCTGTATAAAATCAACCTTTTGCTGCTTTAGCCTCAAGCTCCCCATTTTTGCCTGGGTTCCTACCAGTAAGAGTAGAGAGTTTCAAAGAGAAAGTTGTGAAAAAGGCTGCCCAGCCTGACCTGTGGTGGCGCACTGGATAAAGTGTCGACCTGGAATGCTGAGGTCACCGGTTCAAAACCCTGGGCTTGCCTGGTCAAGGCACATATGGGAGTTGATGCTTCCTGCTCCTTCCCCCTTCTCTCTCTTCTCTCTCTCTAAAAATGATTAAAAAAAAAAAAAAAAAAAAAGGCTGCCCAGCAATCCTGTCAGGTGAGAGCAAAGACTTGCCCCTTGGTTTGTGTACCTACGACTCTGCTCATTTTTGCAGGAACAGTTCAGTTGTAGCTGTGAGGTTTGTTTTGTTTTTTGTTTTTTGTTTTTTGCTTTGTTTTTTAAATTATCGATTTTAGATAGGCTGGGAGAGAGAAACACACACATACAGAAACATCGATCTGTTCCTGTATGTGCCCTGACCTGGGGATTGAACCTACAACCTTTGCCTATTAGATAAAAATATCTGCCCTCCTGCTAAAAGCCACCTGGTCTGGGCCTTGGCTGCTCTTTTTTTGATTGAGTCCTGAACCTCAGGTGTTTCTGTTCTCCTATGGCAGTGGATGAAAACATTTTGAATCCCAACGAGGCCTCTGGCTTTCACATTTGACTTTCAGTTATGATAATTGCACTCAACCTTTCTTTCTCTCTCTCCCTCTCCCCTTCTCCTCCTCTTCCCCTCACCCCTCTCCCTCTCCCTCCCTCCCTTCCTTCCTTCCTTCCTTCCTTCCTTCCTTCCTTCCTTCCTTCCTTCCTTCCGTCCTTCCTTCCTTCCTTCCTTCCTTCCTTCCTTTTTTTTTATGAGAGAGAAAGAGAGAGAGATACAGATTGGGATGGACAGACAGGAAGAGAGAGAGATAAGAAGCAGCAACTTGCCTGACTAGGCTGTGGTGTAGTAAATAGAGTGTTGGACTGGGACACAGAGGACCCAGGTTCAAAACTCTAAGGTCCCTGGCTTGAGTGTGGGCTCATATGGTTTGAGCAAGGCTCACCAGCTTGAGACCAAGGTTGCTGGCTTGAGCAAGGGGTCACTTGGTCTGCTGTAGCCCCCCCCCCCCTCAAGGCACATATGAGAAAGCAGTCAGTGAACAACTAAGGTGCCGCAATGAAGAATTGATGCTTCTCATTTCTTTTCCTTTCTGTCTTTATTTGTCCCTCTCTTAGTTGTTCATTGATTGCTTTCTCACTCATGCCTTCACCAGGGGACTCCAGCTGAGCCAGTGACCCCTTGCTCAAGCTAGTGACCTTGGACTCAAGATAGTGACCTTAGGCTTCAAGCCAGCAACCATAGGGTCATGTCTATGATCCCATGCTCAAGCCAGTGACCCCACACTCAAGCTGGATGAGGCAGCACTCAAACTGGTGACCTTGGGGTTTTGAACCTTCGTCCTCAGCATCCCAGGTCAAGGTGCTATTCACTGTACTGTTGCCTGGTTCAGGCTGCACTCAACCTTTCACTGAAGTTTTCTAGAACAGTGTCTCTCAAAGTGTGTGCTGTAATAAACAGCATCAGCATCAGCTTCACCTGGAAACTTATTAGAAAAGCAAATTCTCAGAATCCACCACTGAATTAGAAACTCTGTTGGTAGGGTGCATCAATCTGTTTTAACAAGCACTCTAAGTGATTCAGATGCATTTTTTTTTTTTTTTTTTGTATTTTTCTGAAGGTGGAAATGGGGAGAGACAGTCAGACTCCTGCATGCGCCTGACCGGGATCCACCCGGCACGCCCACCAGGGGGCGACGCTCTGCCCCTCCGGGGCGTCGCTGTTGCTACCAGAGCCACTCTAGCGCCTGGGGCAGAGGCCAAGGAGCCATCCCCAGCGCCCAGGCCATCTTTGCTCCAATGGAGCCTCAGCTGCTGGAGGGGAAGAGAGAGACAGAGAGGAAGGAGAGGGAGAGGGGTGGAGAAGCAGATGGGCGCTTCTCCTGTGTGCCCTGGCCGGGAATCGAACCCGGGACTCCCGCACGCCAGGCCGACGCTCTACCACTGAGCCAACCAGCCAGGGCTCAGATGCATTTTTTATTTTAGATTTTTATTTATTGAGTTTTAGAGAGGCAGGAGAGACAGAGAGAAAAGGGGGAGAAGAGGGAAGCATCAACTCATAGTAGTTGCTTCCTGTGTGTGACCTGACAAGCCCAGGGTTTCAAACCAGTGATCTCAGCGTTCCAGGTCGATGTTTTATCTACTGTGCCACCACAGGTCAGGCCCAGATGCATTCTAAATTTTAGAATTGCTGTTATAGATTAGAGCATCAGTCAAGCTTAGGGTTAGTCACCTAATTTTATTTTTATTAGGTTTTTTTTTTTAGATGCTCATCTTTTTTTTATTTTTTATTTTTATTTATTCATTTTAGAGAGGAGAGAGAGAGGGGGGAGAGAGAGAGAGAGAGAGAGAGAGAGAGAGAGAGAGAGACGGGGGGAGGAGCAGGAAGCATCAACTCCCATATGTGCCTTGACCAGGCAAGCCCAGGGTTTCGAACCGGCGACCTCAGCATTTCCAGGTCGACGCTTTATCCACTGCACCACCACAGGTCAGGCCTAGTAGGTTTTGTTATATTGAGAAAACGGCTGTGTTAGGCATGCTCGCCTCTACTTTACTTGATTTGTGTGTGAGCGTGTGCCAGCACCACGTGTGCATAGTCTCTGTGAGGCTGTGGGTGCTTGCCCTCAGGGTGGGTTGCGAATTGCCTGCCCACCACTGTGAGGGGCTGTTTTGCTGTTCATTTCACCTACTGCCATGAGAAGCGGTTTTCCCTGCCTGTTTGCTTGTCTGCTGTTGCAAGAATCTGTTAAACAGGAACAACCCAATGCTTTCTGGCTCCACAGTTCCTCTGTCTGCCTGAATCCAATATGTACCTTCATGGCCTCCGGCATTACACCTTGATATTGTTCACTATCCAAATTGAGTAGTGATGAAAATTTAACAACTGGCTCATGACCTTGTGTCAGAAGCTGGCTGTGCTCCACCAACCAGCAGTGATAGCTGGTCTTTACTAGCAGTAGTGGTTCAGCTCCCAATCCCCATCTTATTGCCTCTTTTGGGGGACCACTCCTGACATAATTATCACAGGTTAAGTTTCCTGGGAAGCAGATTTTGAGATGGTAGTAGTGTGCAAGGATGTTCATCAGGGAGTGGTCTTGGGATCAAGATTTGTGGAGAGGAGAAGGAAGCAAGACTGGGCAGGGGGAAAAGTGGAGCTTAGATGCAGGCCAAGGAGTGGTATTACCTTTCTTGAACAAGGAGGATGCTTTGTAGTTATCCTGAGTTGTGTTGAAGATTCAGGGCCTTATCCCTCCACCTGGATCAGGCACTGCATTGGGTGCCTTGGGAAGGGGGCATGCCCTCCCTAAGGCAGCTTTCCTCAGTGGAGGCCAAGCTTTCTGCCTCAAGTTCTCCCTTAAGATGAGGTTGATGGATGTGAGGGCGATCTGGCTGCGACATCTGTCACCCCATTGATCGCCAGGGTTGACTTGGCTGATCTGGCTGGCTAGACGGGTGTCCCCTTCCTCCCTCGCCTTATCAAGAAACAAAGAGAGAAGATACAGATACAGTCTCGAACAAAGAGGGGTGAATAACAGGTACCACAGGGATTAAAAAACAATTACAGGCTTGACTTGTGGTGACACAGTGAATAAAGCGTCGACCTGGAAATACTGAAGTCGCCAGTTTGAAACCCTGGGCTTGCCTGGTCAAGGCACATATGGGAGTTGATGCTTCCAGCTCCTCCCACCCTTCTCTCTCTGTCTCTCCTCTCTCTCTCTCTCTTTCTCTGTCTCTCCCTCTCCTCTCTAAAAAAATAAATAAAAAAATTAAAAAACAAACAAACAAAAAACCAATTGCATCCCCTTCCACTGCAGCATGGGACCCTATGACAGCTGTGAGTCTCTACAAGGACCACAAAGTGACCAGGACAGTGGCACATCTGCTGGTGTTTCTCTTCAAGTTCCTGTGGGACATAATCTGGGAGGTGTGTGGCTGGTATGAACAGTGTGACATGGAAGGAACTGCTCAAGGTCTCCAAGGGCAGATGGGCTCTCAGCCGAACAATAGAAGGGTAGGGACACCCCTGTGTGCCAAGAGTAAGGGGGGGGCACAGTGCTGGCCACAGGAGGGAAGCAGCTGCCAGGGACTGAGTCTGCTACCCACCCTGTGCATAAAAGAACTTCTTTAGTAAAACAAACAAGCAATTAGACCATACAGAAATCTTAACAGCGATGACAGCCAGACCTCACTGTATAAGACTTTTCTTTTGGGTCTAGTACCCATATCGAAATTCCTTTAGCCCTGGCCAGGTGGCTCAGTTGGTTAGAGCGTTGTCCCAAAGCACTGAGGTTGCTGGTTCGATCCCTAGTCAGAGCACATGCAGGAACAGTCATTTTTACCTCTCCTTTCTTCTCTAAAAATCAATGAAATAAACACTAGAAAATTTTTAAATAATTTTCTTAAAGCAGTTAAGGGAGAGGTAAACAAACACTCTTTCTGAGTCTTCCGGCCCCTGATTATCTTCAGCTCAAAATAATCCACATGCCAAAGTGGTGTGTTTTGGGGTGGCATCTGATCCCTGGTCAGCACTAAGAAGCTGATCGGAAGCTCCGAGCTCTACCACAGAGTGGTCCCCTGTGGAGGAACTCTGACGTCAGTGTTCCGAACTGGTCAGATTCTCTGGAGAAGAATCCTGAAGCTTCTTGCCTGGATAGTAAAAGCTTGGCTCCAAAATTCTGGGACCAGTTAGGGGAAGAGCCTAGATACCTCAACTTTTAACAAACGGTAGGCATTTGATCACCCAACACTTCAGTTTATAAAATAGTATGTACCCATCCTAATTCTTCCTTTATTTTATTCTCCCCAGAGAATAAACCTAGTTTCCTGTCAGCAACTGCCCAGTGAAGTAGATAGTAGATTTGGGAGTAGAGATCCAGAGATTCTTTTTTTTTATTATTATTTATTTATTTATTTTTTGTATTTTTCTGAAGCTGGAAACGGGGAGAGACAGACAGACTCCCGCATGCGCCCGACCGGGATCCACCCGGCACGCTCACCATGGGGCAACGCTCTGCCCACCAGGGGGCGATGCTCTGCCCCTCTGGGGCATCGCTCTGTTGCGACCAGAGCCACTCTAGTGCCTGGGGCAGAGGCCGAGGAGCCATCCCCAGCGCCCGGGCCATCTTTGCTCCAATGGAGCCTCGGCTGCGGGAGGGGAAGAGAGAGACGGAGAGGAAGGAGAGGAGGAGGGGTGGAGAAGCAGATGGGCGCTTCTCCTGTGTGCCCTGGCTGGGAATCGAACCCGGGACCCCTGCACGCCAGGCCGATGCTCTACCACTGAGCCAACCAGCCAGGGCTTAATTTTTATTTTTTAAAGACTTTATTTATTCAATTTTCAGAGAGGAGAGAGAGAGAGAGAGAGAGAGAGAGAGAGAGGAGGAACAGGAAGCATCAACTTCCCATATATGCCTTGAACAGGCAAGCCCAGGGTTTCAAACCGGTGACCTCAGTGTTCCATATTGAGGCTTTATCTCACTGCGCCACCACAGGTCAGGCGAGATCCAGAGATTCTTATTTGGGAGTAGAGATCCAAAGATTCTCAAACATCTTTTCCCCAACCCTCTCTATCCTAAATATCCACATCCCCCAGCCACCAGTAACCTCCATGTCCTGAGTTACATTTGGGGAGTTCTGCAACATAAATTGTATTGGCTTAGCTACTGATCGAAAGATTAGGAGGAAAATTAACCCCAGGGACATGGGTATATAGATTCCCAAAAATTGATGATAAACTTGCCCATTAAGGCAAACTGCCTTCTAGGTCCCAGTTTAGAAAACATTCTTGGGATGTATGTAATAGGACACCATATAACAAATAGGGATGTAACAGTTCTAAAACTAATTTGTCTATAGCAAAATGACTGTAATGAGCCCTGGCCGGTTGGCTTGGTGGCAGAGCGTCGTCGGCCTGGTGTGCAGAGGTCCTGGGTTCGATTCCTGGCCAGGGCACACAGGAGAGGCACCCATCTGCTTCTCTGCCCCTCCCCCTCTCCTCCTTCTCTGTCTCTCTCTTCCCCTCCCTCAGCCGAGGCTCCATTGGAGCAAGGATGGCCCCGGGCGCAGGGGATGGCTCCTTGGCCTCTGCCCTAGGCACTAGAGTGGCTCTGGTCTCGGCAGAGCGATGCCCCGGAGGGGCAGAGCATCGCCCCCTGGTGGGCAGAGCATCGCCCCTGGTGGGCGTGCCGGGTGGATCCCGGTAGGGCGCATGCGGGAGTTTGTTTGACTGTCTCTCCCCGTTTCTAGCTTCAGAAAAATACAAAAAGAAAAAAAAAGTTAAAAAGAAAAAGGACTGTAATGAAATTGCCTGTTCTATCTAAAATAACAAATACACTTCAATACATCTTAAGGAAGGACATACTCAAATTAAGGGAAAAATTCAGGAACTCCAAAGAGAACAAATTATTGTGCCTACTGTTTTACAGTCTAATAACCCAATCTGGTCTGTTAAAAAGCCAGATGGATCATATAGATTTACAGTAGATTAGCCTGACCTGTGGTGGTGCAGTGGATAAAGTGTCAACCTGGAACACTGATGTCGCCGGTTTGAAACCCCAGGCTTGCCTGGTCTAGGCACATATGGGAAGCAACTACTATGAGTTGATGCTTCCTGCTCCCTCCCTCCTCTCCTCTCTCTACAATAATTGATAAATAAAATTTTAAAAAGAAAAAATTTTTACAGTGGATTATAGGAATTTAAATACTCTCCCCAAAGAGGGAGTACTTCCAGATACAGGCACTACCATAAACAATATCGCCACTGGATTGAAACTTTTACAGTGGTAGGCTTCTCCGACATGTCCTTTGCCATACCTGTTGATGAAGACAGCCAACCTGTGACTGCATCCACATGGGAAGGTAGGCAATATCAGTTACTAGGTTAAAAGGAGGATACTTTAATAACCCAGTGATAGTTCATAACCTAACACAAGACATTCAGGTCTTTTAGGAACACTCAACACACACACAAACCATTATTCCCTTTACCGATGACATCCTTATTTATGGTGATAGCTTATAAGAACAGAAGAGGGTCAAGATAATCTTAATTAAATTCCTTACACTCAGAAGATAGACAAGCAATCCAGCTAAAGTCTAAGTACCTCAAACTCAGTAACATTTCTTGGCATAATTTGGTTCTCTCAAGGTAGGAAAATACCAGACCCAGTGAAACAAAGTAGATTGCATACCAACTCCTACCACAAAGGTATTGTTTGAAACCAGTGCGTACTCCATACAGAGATAATATTAAAATTCATCTATGAAATAACAAGAAGAGTTAATTTAGATGGACAGAAACACACAGAGCATAATGTGGACTATTTTTTTTTTCTTTTTAAGTTTTTTTTCTTTTTTTAATTGAGAAAGGGAAACAGAAAGACAGATAGGGATAGACAGAAAGGGAGAGAGATGAAAAGCATCAATTCTTTGTTTTGGCAACTTAGTTGTTCATTGATTGCTTTTTCATATGTGCCTTGACTGGAGGGCTCCAGTGAGCCAGTGAGCCTTTGTTCAAGCCAGTGACCTTTGGGCTAAAGCCAGAGACCATAGGGTCATGTCTATGATCCTGTGCTCAAGCCAGCAACCTCAGAGTTTCGAACCTGATCCTCTGTGTCCTCAGTTGATGCTCTGTCTACTGCGCCACTGCTTGTTCAGGCTGTTTTTAAGTTTTTATTTATTGATTTTAGTGAGAGAGGAAGGGAGAGAGAGAGAGAGAAACAGGAAAATCAGTCTGTTTCTGTATGTGCCCTGACTGGGATCAAACCAGCAACCTCTGCACTTTGGGACTATGGTCTAACCAACTGAGCTATCTCACTAGGGCTGGACTCTTAAATACAAACTAGAGTGCCTATAAAACACCACAAAACCTCACATCTTACCCAATTGGATTTTGGACCCAATTGGATTTTGGTTTGAGACTAGATACCAAACAACTGAAAAGCTCATCTGAGCATTTTTTGAGGCTCTTCAAAATACAGTCACAAACAGAAAATAAGCCAGTTATACTTAAACTCCAACACCAAGTTTTGGAGTGGGAAAACGAACTCATGACAAACAAAGGCGAAGTACCCCTGACCATGAAGTTCTAACATGGAAGTGGTATGGCCACTGTTGGTCAAATAAGTTTGTGAATATAATGTATATGTTTGCTCGCTTATAGTTTGCATTGGATGTGGGGGACAGGCTGTAAACTGGCAAAGTCCTTATAGCCTAAGGCTTAGTTTTAAGACTAAGCCTTTCCCACCCTTCTAATACTAAGATTTTCTCAAAAATAGCTTTTCCCCAAACCCTTGACTGTTGCATGATGGCAGGAACCCCATTTATGCCTCAGATAAGTGGCTTTGTATTAGAGACTTTCTAATTTGTATATTGGCTTAAAGACTTTAATTTTCTATACTATAAAATAAAGCAGACCAGGGGCTTTTTTGCTCTGTTGATGCCATCAGCATTGCAGAGGAGAGGCAGCCAAGATGGCAGAGTGCGGAAGGAGAAGACAATTTGTGCAGAATTTGTGTAGAGAGAAGGAGAAGGGGAACAGAGGTGAATAAGGCTGATTAGGTACAAACCTTTGATTCTAGGAATACTTGGATGAGTCAGGGGCTTTGGGAGCCCTGAATGGAAAGGGAAGTGTTTTTCCACTGTGTGTATTTCTCACCTGCTGGGTGCAAGCTAGGATTCAAGGTAATGGCCCACCAGTTCTTGGCTCTGTTGTTTCATTACTGTCTGTCTAAATCATGCGAACCTGCGTGGGCCAGGTGGCTCTGATGGTGGCTGTGACTACTGGCCCTACAGCCATCCTGAAGGTGCGAGTATCTGCATTTCATAGCCTGCCACATATGCTGAGGACTGGACAGCTGTATCCTGTTGGGCTTGTACACAGGAATTTACCTGGGACTTGCAACTGATATCTCTCTGTATTTATGTCCCACTGTGCCAGCTCTCAAAGAAATTTGTCATGAGTTGTTACAGTTCATAAGGGGCCTTTGCCATCTCACTCTTATTGCCTCCCTGCCTGTACCGACAAAGGGCTTTTACTATCTTAGATCACTGTGCAGATGAACTTTTTAGAGCTTGTGAGAGCTATATCTTTTGCATTCTTTTGTCAATGCCTCTTGCTTCCTTGGTTATGCCATAAAATGCTTATGCTAAAAGCCCAGAATTCCAAACTCAGACTTAATATCTAACCTACTTGCAATTTCAGCTTCTTAGGAGTGGAATTTAAAACCAATCAGTCTGGAATTTCCTGATCCAGTCTAGTGAGGTAATCTGCCTTCCCCTAAGGGAAAGTGTCCTTGCTTGAAATAATCCACTATTAACTTTCTTTATTTTTTTTAATACAGTTTTTAAAAAATGTTTTTGCCTGACCAGGCCATGGTGTAGTGGATACAGCATCAGACTGGAATGCAGAGGACCCAAGTTCAAATCCCCAAGGTTGCTGGCTTGAGCGTGGGCTCATCTGGTTTGAAGCAAAGTTTACCAACTTGAGCCCAAGTTCGATGGCTTGAGCAAGGGGTCACTCGCTCTGCTGTAGCCCCCACCCCCTGGGTCAAGGCACATATATGAAAGCAATCAATGAAAATCTAAGGTGCAGCAACGAAGAATTGATGCTTCTCATCTCTCTCCCTTTCTGTCTGTCTATCCCTATCTATCCCTCTCTCTGTTTCTGTCACACACACACACACACACACACACACACACACACACTATGTTTATGACCTGGCTGGATGGCTTAGTTGGTTAGAGCAGTGGTTCCCAACCTTTTTTGGGCCATGGACCGGTTTAATGTCAGAAAATATTTTCACAGGGGTGGGACGGATAAATGTATCATGTGACCGAGACAAGTGTCAAGAGTGAGTCTTAGATAGATGTAACAGAGGGAATCTGGTCATTAAAAAAAAATAAAACAGCCTGACCAGGCGGTGGTGCAGTGGATAGAGCGTTGGACTGGTATGCGGAAGACCCAGGTTCAAGACCCCGAGGACACCAGCTTGAACCCAAGGTCGCTGGCTCCAGCAAGGGGTTACTTGGTCTGCTGAAGGCCTGCGGTCAAGGCACATATGAGAAAGCAATCAATGAACAACTAAGGTGTTGCAACGTGCAATGAAAAACTAATGATTGATGCTTCTCATCTCTCTGTTCCTGTCTGTCTGTCCCTGTCTATCCCTCTCTCTGACTCTCTGTCTCTGTAAAAAAAATAAAAAATTAAAAATAAAATAAAATAAAAAAAATAAAACAGCATTCAGACTTATATATAAATAAAACGGAAATAATGTAAGTTATTTATTCTTTCTCTGTGGACCGGTCCCAAATGGCCCATGGACCGGTACTGGTCCGCGGCCCCGGGGTTGGGGACCACTGGGTTAGAACATCGTCCTGAAGTGCAGAGGTTGTTGGTTTGATCCCTGGTCAGGGCTCATATAGGAATAGGTGATGTTCCTGTCTCTCTCTCTCTCTTCCCTGTTGTTGTGAGTCAGGGGCGCAGAGAGAGAGATCAGTAGATGAAATCATCGTGGACTAGCAAAGGACCACCGCTCGCTCAGGCAAATGGTGCCGAGTTTGCACTGTGTCCTATTTTTTTATTTTTTTAAATTATTTTTATTTATTCATTTTAAAGAAGAGAGAAACAGAGAGAGATAAGAGAGAGAGAGAGAGAAGGGGGGAGGAGCAGGAAGCATCAACTCCCATATGTGCCTTGACCAGGCAAGCCCAGGGTTTTGAACCAGTGACCTCAGCATTCCAGGTCAACACTTTATCCACTGTGCCACCACAGGTCAGGCTGTGTCCTATTTTTATTTACAAGATTTCAAAAAGCTTGTTTACTTAGAGATTGGCATAGCATCAAGCATAACCTTTACTTAAAGATACATAGAATACATCTGCATGATAGCTTAATAACAATACAATATCAAAAAGCATTAACTGTTATTGCTTCTATGGTTCCCATAACATTCCTCTCTTTATCTCAAGGAATAGCCTTGAAAGGAACAGAA
The DNA here is from genome assembly GCF_036850995.1 of Saccopteryx leptura. Lineage (NCBI taxonomy): Eukaryota > Metazoa > Chordata > Mammalia > Chiroptera > Emballonuridae > Saccopteryx > Saccopteryx leptura. Next base: position 351,697,630 of record NC_089503.1, read on the forward strand.
ATCTTATGAGAATGTTTTACTGAGAAGAAAGCCCAGCAACCGCTTTCACTCACATAGACTTGTTTCAGTGACCCACCTTCAAATCACAAAACAGTTCTCTTGGCAAACATTCTTTTCTTGTTGGCTGTGTTCCCATCCAAGGCCATGCAATGAATTATTCCACTACAGTTCCCCTTTTTTGTTTATGCTGAATGTTATGAAGCACCACAGAAAACACAGCCTTCTGTCGTTCATCCCTTATTTCTCTTGCTTTGATTCATGGACAGACTATATATAAAAGAAAACATAGAATTAATACTATTATAAAAAGTCCCACAGTGGATCCTAAAAATCCTTTAATATGTTCAGTAGGATTTAATTGCGATAAATTATCTATTAATCCCTTCAATATAGGTTGACCTGTTAGAATTTCTAATTTTCTTTGAAAAGCTTCATGAATATGTCTTTGTAATTTAATGATTTCTTTAGTTACATTATCATAATTTAACAAATGCCTTTTAACATTTTCCTAAGGGAAACAAGTATAATTTTAAGGGATAGGAGTAACACAAAAAGTAGTTACATTCTAATCACATTTTAGCTTAATTTGTCTTTGCAGGCTAACAATTCAATCTCTTAACATAATCATAGTTTGTTCTAAATCATTCACTTTAGTATTGTTACTATCTATATGTTATTGAGAAGTCCACAGTTGTTCAGAATCTTTTTTAAAATTAATTAATTAATTAATTAATTAGTTTTTTACAGGGATAGAGAGAGATTCAGATAGAGGGATAGATTGGGACAGACAGATAGGAATGGAGAGAGATGAGAAGCATCAATCATCAGTTTTTCGTTGCAACACCTTAGTTGTTCATTGATTGCTTTCTCATATGTGCCATGACTGCGGGCCTTCAGCAGACTGAGTAACCCCTTGCTCGAGCCAGTGACCTTGGGTCCAAGCTGGTGAGCTTTTTGCTCAAGCCAGCTGAACCCATACTCAAGCTGGCAACCTTGGGGTCTCGAACCTGGGTCCTTCCACATCCCAGTCCGACGCTCTATCCACTGTGCTACCACCTGGTCAGGCAGTTGTTCAGAATCTTCATGCTATTTTTTACAAAGTCCACAGTCTGTATACTTTGATGTAATGCAACTCCAGATACAGCAGCCACGGTGGTTACAGCTATTAGTCCTATAATGATGGCGATAATCAGTCTAACCAGTCTCTTGGTTCGCTTCAAGGACTTAATAAGATGTTGTAACAGCATCATGGAAGGGGAACCCTGCCACATCTGATGCATCTGTACTGGAATCCAGACTCCCATTCAGGTTCTTAAAATGTAAAGACTTTGACTATTTTCATTAAAAAGAATAGAAGAGTTAATACATGTATAAAAAGCATACTTATTGCAAGTTATTGAATAATTTTCAGCTGTTCACTTGGTTTCACCTATAATAAACATATAGGGCAATCTAACACAAGCAGATATGAAATGTGTTTCATTTTTCTTAAAGATTAACATAATATGATTAGAAGGATAATTTCTCCAGATTTTTCCTTTCTATGCTGACATATGTTTAAGTGCCATGGCTACTTTCCACAAATGATATTGTATAGGACCCAATTTTATATGAGGAGCTCAATCTCTCCTCCGTGTCATGATAGTATGATTACCTTGACCACCAGCTGTAATTAAACCATTGTTCTTATGCCACCTTAAACCAGTACCCTGCCCTTTAACTCAGCAGAACTATGAGGGCTTTAATCAATGATGTTTCATGTACAGATATATTACTTTTAAATCCATATCCTTGTAACAAATGTTTTTTTCTTTCTTCTTTACTGTTATTTTTGACAATAGAGAGCCAAGCTTGAGCTTCTATTTTTAAACAATGTGGCTCATGTCCTATACATATAGGTAATCCCTCATCTCCTATTGTATAATTTTCTAATTTCATGCCTTCTTCTGAAGGTGCTAAAGGACCTGTATCATTACAAGGTCCTGGAAAAGGCACTATTTTCCTAATGAATAGCTCTACTTAATGGAAGATTAGGGACATATGCCTAGTAACTAAAATTTTCAGCTCTACTTACTGGAATTGTTACCAAAGCAATCATTGCTAAAAACAGGTTAGTAGCATTTTCCTCTTTTCTAGTAGCTTGTAGCATCATTTTACTATTAAAGGTCAGCTTTTTAAGTTGACCTTAACTTGGTATTTTAGCCTTTTCAACATCAAGCAACAGCACCTTTAATGTTCTTCTTTCGAAATTCATTTCTTCTATCTCAGCAATGGGCAGATATGGAAAGAATCTATTGTTCTCATTCATGTTGTTAGTTTAATTCTGCGAGCAGGACTCCAAAGGACTTCACCGGATTCTGCAATGACACAAGCAAACCCTCTTCCCCAATGTTGCACTACACTACGTGCCTATTGATCCAACTCACTTTTATAATGCACAGGTTGATTAATCTTAGAACTGTTATTTTTTGTCCAATGTCTGTCTGCAGTAGTCAAATTATCTTCTCCTGTATTTAAGAAATTTAAAACAGTGGTAGAGCGTCGGCCTGGCGTGCAGGAGTCCTGGGTTCAATTCCCGGCCAGGGCACACAGGAGAAGTGCCCATCTGCTTCTCCACCCCTCCCCCTCTCTTTTCTCTCTCTCTCTTCCCCTCCCGCAGCCAAGGCTCTATTGGAGCAAAGTTGGCCCGGGCGCTGAGGATGGCTCCTTGGCCTCTGCCTCAGGCACTAGAATGGCTCTAGTTGCAACAGAGCGACGCCCCAGATGGGCAGAGCATCGCCCCCTGGTGGGCATGCCGGGTGGATCCCAGTTGGGCGCATGCGGGAGTCTGTCTGACTGCCTCCCTGTTTCCAACTTCAGAAAAATACAAAAAAAAAAAAAAGAAATTTAAAGTAAATAAAGCTTTATATAACATAATTCTAGGGGATAATCTTTCTTCTCTCTCCTTTTTGTTTAAGTAACATTTTTCAGAGTGCAATTATTGTGTTCAATAATCGCTTGTCCTTGTGGATTATATGGAATTCTAGTAGTATGTATAATATTCCAAAATGCTAAGAATTGTTGAAATTTAGCAGAAGTACAGGCCAGATTATTGTCAGTTTTAATTGCTTTAGGAATGCCTATAACATTAAAAACTTCAATAAGATGTTGAATGACACAATCAGCCTTTTCTCTAGGCAAAGGTGTAGCCTATCGAAAGGAAAAATACAGTGTTGTCCTCTAGGATTCATTCCTCTTGGTAATGGAGGACCATTTATAATACTATACTGAGGATAGTTTCTAACAATATTTCGAGCTTCTTGCCTGGTCATTTTAAATTTTTGTACTAAACCTTTTCTATTTGTATGAGTCTTTGTATGAAAATTAGTAGCTATTTCTATTGATCCAATGAGTAATTGATTAACTTTATTATTTGTAGTAGACATAGGTCCTGGTAAAGCTGTATAAGAACAAATGTGAGTTATATAGACAGGCGAATTTCGTTCCTACAATAAAAGTTGTAACTCTTGAAACAATTTATGGAATCTAGAACTATCATTTGAAATATAATCAGTTTTTATAAGTTTAACTGTATGTTCTACATATTGTGAATCAGTAACAATGTTAATAGGACAGGATGTTTGAATTTTGTCTTCAGCTATAATTAAATTATACTGATTTAAGGTTTCAGAAGCATTTTTAAGGATGACTGAAAGTTCAGCATTATTTTCACAAGCTATTAATATGTCATCTATATAATGGATTATTAAAGATTGAGGATATTTCTGACAAATTTTTTCTAAAGGTTGATTTATATAATGTTGATTCAGTGTCGGGCTATTCAACATTGCTTGTGGAAGTAATATAAACTTAGTAAGAATAGTTCTGCTTATTGCTATAGACATAATAGCTAGCATTGTTAGAAACAGAGTCAAAGATGCTTTTGAAGTTTTAGTCTTAATTAAAACATTTTTTACCTCTTGGGTAAGTTTATTTAATTGTCAAATCTCCCTTTCTTCTATTTCCAACTTAATGCTGAGGCTTCAATCTTCTGGAAGGTATCTACTAGTCTCCCGTATTTGTGGAGATAAGAGCTGTAGGTAGAGCGCAGAGTGCATTCCTAGCAGCTGTGGCTGATGCCATGCTGTGAGAACACTCCAGCACCTGAAACCCTCCTAGGCACACCCAGGAGGGAGCTTGCCCGCTATAAGGAAGTGACTCAGCACTAACCAGGCAGCTCCCTGACCTTTTTGGCCATTGGGTTTGAAGAACATGCTGTAACACCCTACAGGCTGAACCCATGTATATAAGCTGGCTTACTTCCTGGATAAAGTGGATCTGCGTCACTGAACCTGGTCCCAGAGTCAGATCTCTGCATCTCCATTGTCCTCACCCCTGGTGGGCCTTGTCCACAAAGAGCAAATCCTCACCCCTACATTTTGCCTACATTGCTGTTGTAAAAAGTTTATCTTGTGTAATATTAATGAGGGTTAGTATTAGCATTCCGATTAGCTTGAATACAAGCCTGATTTTCCTACTAAGTCATAAATTGTAACTCTTTTGCTTTTGAAAGAACAGTCTGAGCTAACATTTCTAAATTTTTGAGATAAAACATTCAGAGTCTATGAAGGAGGATAGCAGTTCCTGCATATGAGGACAGTTAGTTCTATACTGGGAGCAAGCCGTTTTTAACTCTTTAAGAGCTTTGACAGAAATTTGGCCATAGTGAGTATAAAAAACTCCTTGTCAGAAAATTTAGACTATAATTTAAAAAGTTGCTCTTTTAAATTATTTATAAGATAAATGTTTTTCTTTATCAGAGGCCAAATGACCCTTGTTATTTTCCTATTGTAAAAGAGATCTTAGAGATTTGTTAGGGACTTTTCCTAAGCCTTGCAGCTTAGTTACTACTGCCTAAGTGGGCTAAAAAGAAAACTAATGTTGCTTAGTAATAAGAGATGCATCAGCTTCTATATCTAAAAGTCTTTTGTATTGTTAAGTCTATTATAGGGCAGCAGAGCAACTAAATTCCCGCTTTCCTCAGTGCCTCCTTTTTCAGGATGTGGCCTTACAAGCAGCCAACTGCCTGAAGCAGCTTGAGATAAATTCTTAAAATGATGTAATTTTACTTAATTCCTTAGTTTTACAGATTTGAGCATATTTTTACACAATTTTCAACACAGAAACACAAGTATAACATATAACTTTAATAAGAATTCAAGTATTTAATCCTAATACTTGAATTCTTATTTGATTTCAAACTTTGAATACACCTTACAATGTATTAGCTAAATTAGCAAGTCTTAAGGATCCATATTCCATTCAATTTAAATTTAAATGAGCGCTCCTTATAATTTATAATTTTAAAGCAAAAATTGTATGGATGAAACTATTTTTTCAATATAAAAGCTGGCATTTTTTGGCCTGACCTGTGGTGGCGCAGTGGATAAAGCATCATCCTGGAAACGCTGAGGTTGCTGGTTCAAAACCCTGGGCTTGCCTGGTCAAGGCACATATGGGAGTTGATGCTTCCTGCTCCTCCCCCCTTCTCCCCTCTCTATAATGAATAAATAAAATCTTAAAAATAAAATAAAATAAAAGCTGGCATTTTTAATCTTTGCATGTAAACACTTAATTCAGGCCTTAAAAAATCACATTTCAGACAACATCAAACCAAAGAGAAACCCAGGATTTCAGAGCACAGTCAGACTAGAAAGATGCCTGCCTGATTCTATTTATTTATTTATTTATATTTATTGATTTTTAGAGAGGGGAGAGAGAGAGAGAGAGAGAGAGAGAGAGAGAGAAAGGGGAGGAGCAGGAAGCATCAACTTCCATATGTGCCTTGACCAGGCAAGCCCAAGGTTTCAAACCAGCAACCTCAGTGTTCCAGGTCGACGGTTTATCCCACTGCGCCACCACAGGTCAGGCGCCTGCCTGATTTTAATCAGGGCATTTTCTGACAAAGAGACTGACGATGGATGAGAATAAACAAAACTTCCCCAAGAAAATTCTCTTGGCAGCTGCTGGGATATTTTCTATAGTCAGATCCAACACCTTTCCCCCACCTCAGTTTCCAGACAAAGAATAAGAAAGAAACAAAATGATAGCTCAGAGGATTGTAGCTAAAACATGAAAGAAAATTAGTACTTATTTTTTTAATTATTTTACAAAGACTAGAGAATTCTAAGGACTTCATGATTCCTCTATATGTCCTAATTCTAATTAAATTTGTACCGATGTAAAGCTGCAAACTTTTCTTTTTCTTTTTTAAAAATTTTATTTATTTATTTATTCATTTTAGAGAGGAGAGGGAGAGACACAGAGAGAGAGAGGACAGACAGAGAGAGAGAGAAGGGGGGAGGAGCTGGAAGCATCAATTCCCATATGTGCCTTGACCAGGCAAGCTCAGGGTTTTGAACCGGCTTGTCTCCAACTCTAGTAATTTGTATCTAGGCTTTAAGACAAGTAGATCTAATCTGAGCCATAACAGCATCAGTATAACCAGTTTGTTGTCCCACAGCTGCATAAGCACCGATGCCAATGAGCATTTCAAAAGTAGCTGCTGGGGGATTATTCCTGGCGTTTATGCGGGATATTCAAAGAGCCTCCTCTCTCCACCAAGATTTGAATTGTAAATATTGCCCCATTCCAAAACCGTGCTAGCAAGTAATTCCCAATCCAAAGGAATCATTAAATGATCATTACAATAGGAAGAGATAAGGCCTTGAACATATGGGGACTGAGTTCCATACGTAGCAACAGATTGTTTGACTAGCTTTAAGAAAGTAAATTCAATTTGGTTGAATTGGACATTATGCCCTCCCCCAGGATGTTGAGCATTAGGAGGGAAATGCTGTCGAATAATTGAAAAAATAGATGCAGAAAAATTACTAGAATTAGATTCTAAATCATCATGACGCATAAGCACCTGTTGCATTTCAGAGATTTCAGGGAATTGAAAAATCCTTCCCCTGCCAGTACCAATTAATTCTTGACCTTGAATTGGAGGAGCTGTAGGCTCACATGTATTTTTTTTGTTTGTTTGTTTTGTTTTTTCTTTTTTTGAATTTTTCTGAAGCTGGAAACAGGGAGAGACAGTCAGACAGACTCCCGCATGCGCCCGACCGGGATCCACCCGGCACGCCCACCAGGGGTGACGCTCTTCCCACCAGGGGGCGATGCTCTGCCCCTCCGGGGCGTCGCTCTGCCACGACCAGAGCCACTCTAGCGCCTGGGGCAGAGGCCAAGGAGCCATCCCCAGCGCCTGGGCCATCTTTGCTCCAATGGAGCCTTGGCTGCGGGAGGGGAAGAGAGAGACAGAGAGGAAGGAGGGGGGGGGGTGGAGAAGAAAATGGGCGCTTCTCCTATGTGCCCTGGCCGGGAATCGAACCCGGGTCCCCCGCATGCCAGGCCGACCCTCTACCGCTGAGCCAACAGGCCAGGGCCTGTATCTTGTTTTTGAATAGAATAAGCAGAATACTGATTTCCAATCTCCTGTTGTTTTGGTGTAAGTTGTAATTTATTTAATAAATGTTTTAGACAGGCAACATCATCTATTGAGGCTTCCTCATTTTTTGGCAAAGAGGAATAAAATCCTGTGGACAGCTGAATTTCATTAACATTATCAGTAACTTCAGGAGCAGAGAGACAGTATTGTCCAAATCATTATTCTGTTCATTCTGTGCTGAATCAAATCCTTCAGGCTCATTATAAATAACCTCACTCAAGTCTTTAACAGAATCCCCATCTGATTGCAAAGTGCCAAGGGCTGTAGCAATAAGATTATAAGCAGCCCACATTTCAGCATCAAGCAGATCTGCATGCTGATGAGCATGGCATAAAGATTTCCCTACTTGTTGCCAAACGTTCAAATTCAATTGATTACAATGTTCAGAAGTATACCAATAACAGTGTTTCTGAATCCCATTTAAAAGATGTAACAAAATCTTGTCTTTTATTTATTTATTTATTTATTTATTTATTTATTTATTTATTTATTTATTACAGAGACAGAGAGAGAGTCAGAGAGAGGGATAGACAGGGACAGACAGAAAGGGAGAGAGATGAGAAACATCAATCATTAGTTTTTCGTTGCACCTTGCAACACCTTAGTTGTTCATTGATTGCTTTCTCATATGTGACTTGATCGTGGGCCTTCAGCAGACTGAGTAACCCCTTGCTTGAGCCAGTGACCTTGGGTCCAAGCTGGTGAGCTTTTGCTCAAGCCAGATGAGCTCATGCTCAAGCTGGTGACCTCAGGATCTCGAACCTGGGTCCTTCTGCATCCCAGTTCGATGCTCTATCCACTGCACCACCACCTGGTCAAGCAAAAATCTTGTCTTTTATCTGCATCCCTGATCCTCTTGAGAGGGATTTTAAAACTTGTACATAGTCATTTAATAATAAATGGGAATTCCCCATGACTTTGCTAGTTTTCCTGAAAGTGTCACGTACATAGTGTGTCCAACTTATCTTTTTGGGATTCCCCCCATTCCTAATCTCTTCTTAAGGCCCCACATTGGGCGCCAAATATTGTTGTGAGTCAGGGGTGCAGAGAGAGAGAGATCAGCAGATGAAATCATCATGGACTAGCAAAGGACCACCGCTCGCTCAGGCAAATGGCGCCAAGTTTGCACTGTGTCCTATTTTTATTCACAAGATTTCAAAAAGCTTGTTTACTTAGAAATTGGTATAGCATCAAGCATATCCTTTACTTAAAGATACATAGAATACATCTGCATGATAGCTTAATAACAATACAATATCAAAAAGCATTAACTGTTATTGCTTCTATGGTTCCCATAACATTCCTCTCTTTATCTCAAGGAATAGTCTTGAAAGGAACAGAAATCTTATGAGAATGTTTTACTGAGAAGAAAGCCCAGCAACTGCCTTCAGTCACATAGACCTGTTTCAGTGACCTGCCTTCAAGTCACAAAACAATTCTCTTGGCAAAACATTCTTTTCTTGTTGGCTGTGTTCTCATCCAAGGCCATGCAATGAATTATTCCACTACACTTCCCCTTACTCTCTCACTAAAATCTATTAAAAAAGGAAAAAAGTAAAAGTTTTATTTATTGATTTTAGAGAGAGAAACAGAAACATCAATCTGTTTCTGTATGTGCCCTGACCAGGAATCAAACCAGCAAACCTCTGTGCATTGGGTGGATGCTGTAACTTACCAAGCTATCCAGCCAGGGCCACTCAAAGTCTTAGTCCCACCTTCTTTCTGCCTTTAAAATCTCCATTTTCTACCACCCCTACAAATTAGAGGGCCCTTCTAGTTGCTAGATGAGATATTGCCCAATTCATGAATCACTGAATAAAGCCAATTAGATCTTCCAATTTACTTGGTTGAATTTTACTTTTTAACACTAAAAGGTATGATTTACCACAGTGCTCTAAGTCATAGGTAGCTTAAGAGAAAAAAAAAATCTTAAATCTGAAAGACAACCATTAAAAAACCAGCAATGTTCCAAATAATTCATAAAAATTATAGTCCTCATCAGTTTATTCTGTCCTATATAATTACTCTTGTTTATATATTTTTTGTGTTTGTGTTTATGTGTGTGTGACAGAGACAGAGTCAGAGAGAGGGACAGACAGACAGAAAGGGAGAGAGATGAGAAGCAGATAAAATATATTATGCTCACTGTTTGGCTAGTAGTATCCACGGCCATCATCACAGCCAACTGGCCCATGCAGGCTTGCATTAGATTCGAACAGATGGTAATGAAACAATGGAGCCAAGAACTGATGGGCCATTAACTTTAATCCTAGCTTACACCCGACGGGCAAGTAAAAACACACACTAGGCTCCAAAACCCACTCATTCAGTGCTCACAAAGCTACTGACTTATCCGAGTTTCCTAGAATCAAAGGTTTCTAGCTCACCAGCCTTATTCATCTCTGTTCCCCATCTCCTTCTTTCTCCCTGCACAAACTCTGAACAAACTGGCTTCTCCTTCAACACTCCACCATCTTGGCTGCTTCTCCTGGCCTCCTCCACGTGGCCTCTCTCTGTTCTCCTCTCTGCTCTCTCCTCTAATGCTAATCTCAGGAACCAAGAGAGCAAGCTCCCGGTCTGCCCCACTTTATAGTGCAGAAATCAAAACCTTTTAATCCAATATACAAAATAGGGAAGTCAGCCTGACCAGGTGGTGGCGCAGTGAATAGAGCGTCGTACTGGGATGCTGAAGGACCCAGGTTCGAGACCCCGAGGTCGCCAGCTTGAGCGCGGGCTCATCTGGCTTGAGCAAAGAGCTCACCAACTTGGACCCAAGGTCGCTGACTCCAGCAGGGGGTTACTCGGTCGGCTGAGGGCCTGCGGTCAAGGCACATGTGAGAAAGCAATCAATGAACAACTAAGAAGTCGCAACGCACAACGAGAAACTGATGATTGATGCTTCTCATCTCTCTCCGTTCCTGTCTGTCTGTCCCTGTCTATCTCTGCCTCTTTAAAAAAACAAAAAACAAAAAACAAAAAACAAATAAAATGAACTGATAAAAGAAAAAATAGGGAAGTCTCTAATACAAAGTCACTTATCTGAGGCATGATAGGATTGTACCACCCCACATCAAAAAGAGTGGGAAAGTCTTAGTACTAACACCAAGCCCCAGGCTACAAGGATCCTGCCTGCCCACAGCCAGCCCCCAACACACATTAATATCACCTGGGTGATGGCTTCCACATGGGCAGCACCATCTTTAACAAAGTGAGCAAAATATATTTTATCTGCCCAACACTGACAAAGTCATTATAGCCTAAGGCAGAGGTTGGGAACCTATGGCTCATGAGGCAGATGTGGCTCTTATTTTATTATTATTATTTTTTAATTTTAATTTTTTTTTACAGGGACAGAGAGAGAGAGTCAGAGAGAGGGATTGATAGACAGACAGGAACAAAGAGAGATGAAAAGCATCAATCATCAGGTTTTCATTGCGACACCTTAGTTGTTCATTGATTGCTTTCTCATATGTGCCTTGACCATGGGCCTTCAACAGACTGAGTAAACCCTTGCTCGAGCCAGCGACCTTGGGTCCAAGCTGGCGAGCTCAGGGTCCTGAACCTGGGTCCTTCAGCATCCCAGTCCAACGCTCCTTCCATTGTGCCACCGCCTGGTCAGGCCAGATGTGGCTCTTTTGACGGCTGCATCTGGCTCGCAGACAAATCTTTAATAAAAAAAAATTGTTAAAAATATAAAACATTCTCATGTATTACAATCTATTCATTTCCTACTGCTCATGTTCATGGTTGCGGGTGGCTGGAGCCAATCACGGCTGTCTTCCGGGACAAAACCAAATTTTTATTGGATAATTTTATAACGTACATGGGTTGTTGTAAGGTCAGGAAGTAAACTTCCTTCCTTTTAATCAAGTAGTCAGCTAGCTAATTGCAGAAAGCTTTTTTTTTTTTTTTTACAGAGGCAGAGATAGGGACAGACAGACAGGAATGGAGAGAGATGAGAAGCATCAATCATTAGTTTTTCATTGCATGTTGCAACTTCTTAGTTGTTCATTGATTGCTTTCTCATATGTGCCTTGACCGCGGGCCTTCAGCAGACTGAGTAACCCCTTGCTGGAGCCAGCGACCTTGGGTCCAAGCTGGTGAGCTTTTTTTTTTTGCTCAAGCCAGATGAGCCCGTGCTCAAGCTGGCGACCTTGGGGTCTCGAACCTGGGTCCTTCCGCATCCCAGTCCAACGCTCTATCCACTGCGCCACCACCTGGTCAGGCAGAAAGCCTTTTGACAAAGAAGATGGCTAAAAAGAAAAAAAGATGAGGAGTATTGTACTTTTCAGCAGGAATGGACAGAGGATTTCGCCTTTGTGGAGAGAGCAGGTTCTGAAGTGTGTCTAATATGCAATGATAAAATTGCATAAATGAAACGGTCAAATATAAAGCAGCACTTTGGCATACACCTTACTACATTTGCATCGAAATATCCACCGGGGACAGCAGGAAGAAAGCATGTCAAGAGCTACTGTGCAGAGTGCAAGCTAGTAAGCAGCAACTCTGTGTTTGGACCCAACAAAGTGACTGGAATTTGGCTAGCTTTGCTGGTGCTTTAGCAATTGTGAGAAATGGAAAGCCATTCACAGATGGGGAGTATGCCAAAACATTCATGCTTGATGTTGCCAATGAACTTTTCGACGACTTTTTGGATAAAGAGAAGAGAATCAAATAAATAAAAGACATGCCTCTGTCAGCAAGAACTGTTCATGATTGTATCATCATGATGGCAAATCAAACTGAGGCAACACAAGTGAAGGACATAAATGCAGCACCGTTCTTTGGATGAGTCAACAGATGTAAGCCATTTATCCCAGTTCAGCATGATTGCAAGGTATGCTGTTGGTGACAAACTATGTGAGGAAAGTCTTGCTGTTTTGCCTATGAAAGAGACAACAAGAGGGGAGGATTTATTCAAGTCTTTCACTGAGTTTGCTAAAGAAAAAAATTACCAATGGATAAACTTATTTTGGTGTGTACTGACGGTGCTCCGTGCATGGTGGGGAAAAACAGAGGTTTCGTAGCGCTTCTTCATGAACATGAATAGAGACCCATCCTAAGTTTTCTTTCTTTTTTTTACAGAGACAGAGAGAGTCAGAGAAAGGGATAGATAGGGACAGACAGACAGGAACGGAAAGAGATGAGAAGCATCAATCATCAGTTTTTCGTTGCGATACCTTAGTTGTTCATTGATTGCCTTCTCATATGTGACTTGACCATGGGCCTTCAGCAGACCGAGTAACCCCTTGCTTGAGCCAGTGACTTTGGGTCCACGCTAGTGAGCTTTTTCTCAAACAAGATGAGCCTGCGCTCAAACTGGCGACCTTGGGGTCTCGAACCTGTGTCTTTCCGCTTCCCCGTCTGACACTCTATCCACTGCGCCACCACCTGGTCAGGCCCCATCCTAAGTTTTCACTGCATCCTACATCAGGAGGTGCTTGGTGCTCAGATGTGTGGTGAGCAGATTGGTGAGGTGATGTTGGTGGTCATTTGGGTGGTCAACTTTATTGTTGCCCAAGCTTTAAATGGTTGCGAGTTTAAAACACTGCAGGATGAAGTTGGGAATAATTATCCTGGTCTGCTTCTGCACAGCAATGTGCGATGGTTGTCAAGAGGGAAGGTGCTTAGCCGTTTCACAGCTTGTCTGAGTGAAATTCGGACTTTTCTTGAAATGAAAAACATTGAGCATCCTGAGTTAGCTAACACTGAGTGGCTCCTGAAGTTCTACTATCTCGTGGACATGACTGAACATCTGAACCAGCTCAATGTGAAAATGCAAGGCATTGGAAATACAGTCTTATCCCTCAACAAGCAGTGTTTGCATTTGAAAACAAGCTGGAACTCTTCATTGCTGACATTGAAACAGGTTGTTTACTACACTTTGAAAAACTGGGAGAGTTTAAAGATGCATGCACAGCAAGTGACCCTGCTCAACATCTTGATCTCCAGCAGCTAGCGGGCTTCACATCTAATCTTCTGCAGTCATTCAAAGTGCGCTTTAAAGAATTTCATGAGCACACTCCTCTTTTTAAGTTCATCACCCATCCACACGAGTGTGCAGTGGACTGTGCCGACCTGAGTTACATCCCTGGTGTCTCCATCAGAGATTTTGAGCTACAAGCTGCTGACCTGAAGGCCTCAGACATGTGGATGAATAAGTTCAAGTTACTGAATGAAGATTTGGAAAGACTTGCATAACAGCAAGCAGAGTTGGCAAGCAAACACAAGTGGGGAAAAATGAACAAACTTCAGTCCACGGACCAGCTGATTGTCAAAACTTGGAACGCGCTTCCTGGCACATACCACACACTGCAGCGTGTGAGTATTGCTGTACTGACAATGTTTGGCTCTACATATGCATGTGAGCAGTCTTTCTCACATCTAAAGAATGTTAAGACCAACCTACGATCACGTTTAACGGATGGAAGTCTCAACGCCTGCATGCAGCTTAATCTTACCACATATCAACCAGACTACAAAGCCATCAGAAAAACCATGCAGCACCAGAAGTCACGTTAATGGTAAGAAGTACTTTATTCATCATTGGTTAGCAACAGCATAACAATGTTATTAAAAAGAATTCAGAGACTTATTGTACTTTAATAGTGTTGGTCTTACATAAAATGCACACATTTACTTGTATTTAGTGTTAAACATATTGTATGGCTCTCATGGAATTACATTTTAAAATGTGTGGCATTCATGGCTCTCTCAGCCAAAAAGGTTCCCGACCCCTGGCCTAAGGCTTAGTTTTAAGACTAAGCCTTTCTCACCCTTTTAATACTAAGATCTTTTCAACATCTTTCTAATACTAAGGTCTTCTCAAAACTAAGTGTTGGGCAGATAAAATGTATTATGCTCACTTTGTTAAAGAGGCCGTTGCCCAGGTGATATTAATGTGTGTTGGGGTGGGCTAAAGGCAGGCAGAATCCTTGTAGCCTGGGGCTTGGTTTTGGGATTAAGCCTTTCCTACCCTTTTTGGTGTAAGGTGGTACAATCCTATCATGCCTCAGAGAAGTGACTTTGTATTAAGAGACTTCCCTATTATGTATATTGGATTAAGGGTTTGGATTTCTACACTATAAAATGGGGGCAGAACGGGACTTGGCTCTTGGTTCCTGAGGTTAGCATGAGAGAGCAGAGAGAATAGAGCCAGCAGCGGGAGGAGGCCACGTGGAGAAGGCCAAGAAAAGCAGCCAAGATGGCGGAGTGCTGAGTGAGATGCCAGTTTGTACAGAGTTTGTATCTGGGATAAGGAAGGAGATGGGGAACTGAGGAGAAGAAGGCTGGTGAGCTAGAAACCTTTGATTCTAGGAAACTTGGATAAGTCAGTGGCTTTGTGAGCACTGAGTGTGACTGGGTTTTGGAGCCCAGTGTGTATTTTTACTTGCCCGCCGGGTGCAAGGTAGGATTAAAGGCTATGGCCCATCAGTTTTTGGCTCCGCTGTTTCTTTACCGACTGTCCGAATCCAATGCGAACCTGCATAGGCCAGAAGGCTGCTGTGATAGTGGCCCTGGCCCTGGCTGCTGGCTTTACACTAAGCTTTTCCCCACACCCTTGACTGTTGCATGATGTGGGGTGGTGCACTCTTATGAGGAATCCCAATTATGCCTCAGATAAGTGGCTTTGTATCAGAGACTTTGTTATTTGTATATTGGCTTAAAGGTTTTAATTTCTACACTATAAGGTAAGGCAGGCCAAGGGCTCTCTCTTGCTCAGATCCTGCCATCAGCATTGTAGAAAAGAGGCAGCCAAGAAGGTGGAGTGCTAAAGGAGAAGCCGATTTGTAGAGTTTGTGCAGAGAGAAGGAGATGGAGAACAGAGGTGAATAAGGCTGGTGAGGTAGAAACCTTTGATTCTAGGAATACTCGGATGAGTCAGTGGCTTTGGGAGCTCTGAATAGAAAGGGAAGTGTTTTTCCACTGTGGGTATTTTCTTGCCTGCTGGGTGCGAGCTAGGATTAAAGCTAATGGCCCACCAGTTCTTGGCTCCATTGTTTCATTACTGTCTGTCCAAATCAAATGTGAACCTGCATGGGCCAGGAGGCTGTGATGGTGGCCGTGGCTACTGGCTTTATATCTTGTTTGAGAGAAGGAAGTCAGTCAAGAGGCAAAGTATAGCAAGCAAAGCAAGGGTTTATTGGCTGTGCAGGAATACACTCAGGAAGGCCTGAGCAGGCAGCTCACTGTTCTTCTCATTTATCTGTCTTCATTGTATTGCTGTGTGGCTGATTCCATATCAGGGAACTGGAGGCCATCAGTCTGGGTGTGGTGAGGCAGATCCTGCATACCAGGAATGCATGGGGGGCACTTCATCCCTCCTCCTCCTTTGCCTGTCCCGGCTCATGTCTAACTAACTACCTAACCTAACAGAGTCAGAAGGATTGAGCATTTCACTCTGTTACAGTAGTGCTACATGAGGAGCCACTGAGCCATTTCACCCGCAGGTGTTGTAAAGTACCAAAGGCTACAGAATTAATATTAATATTTTAGGAGGTTTGGAGAACATTGTATTAATTTGGGTTAAGGTGTGCAGAGAAATTGTGAGAAATAGTCTCTGTGCTGTGTGATTGGCATAACCAGGATGGCCCTTGGCATTGTATTGTAAATGCAAGGGGAGGAAAACATGAATTTCAGACATTCCACCACACCCATGGGGAAAAGGGTGAGTGGCTAGCCAGGTACAGGGAGAGAAAAGCCAAAATAAACCTTTTCTTATAGCAATGAGTCATTTGAGGGCATTTGTCCCCACGGAAACTACCTCTCCTATGTAAATGTGTGTGTGACTCTGGACAGAGAGATAGCAGATAAACACTAGATAATATAGGAATGTCTTTAATATGTAAAGAGACATCTTTCTACCATTGTGTTGGCTTGTAAACTTTGTTTTCCCCGAAATGATGTATAGCTTGCAAATTGAACGTGGTCCTATCATGTTAAAGGACATATGAGTATAACCAATAGTGGTAAGGGGCTCCTAATTGCAATTTTTGCTTCTGTACTTCCCACTTACAAAACTATAAAAACTAAGTAGAACAAAGGGCCGGCGCGCTCTCCCTCAGATTTCTGTTGGAGCTGCCGCTGCTTGGCCAAGCTAAACAATAGAGCTTTGGTGTGTAAACTACGGACCTTATTTCTGTCTTTCATGTTTTGGGTCCCTCCGAATTTGGATTAACACTACACAAGTTTGTGCCCAATGGAGCTTTATAAAAACAGCTTTTACACGGAAGCCCATTGTCAAGGACACTTAACTGAGTGGTTTAAGAAACTTAATTTTTGGTCTTTTGGTGATTGCATATGGTATTTTGTTAAAGAGTTCTTTATAATCTTAGGTATATGGTTACCTAAACTGGTCATTAAACTATAAAATGACTGTGTCAAATGACTGTATGAAAGACTGTGTCAAAAGAAAATACTGCCCTGGCCAGGTAGCTCAGTTGGTTAGAACGTTGTCCTGATATGCCAAGATTGCAGGTTTGATTCCTGGCCAGGGCAAATATAAGAATCAACCAATAAGTAGAACAAGTTGATGTGTTCCTCTCCACCACCTTAGGCAGTGTATTAAGCTCTTAAACTAATCTAAACTTCCCCACAACTCTGAGAAGTGGATATACTAGTCATTCCTGTTTTACAAAGAGGGTAAGTGAGGTCTGGAGAGGTTAAGCATCTGGTGGAAGGTTACACAGTAAGTGTCTAAGAGTTTTGTTCCAACATTAGCAATCTGCCCTTAGAGTCTCTGCTTCTAACTAACAAACTCTATTTCCTCTGAAAGAGACAGTAAGACTTGAATCAATTGGATTTGAAATTTCTGATTGGGAATAAACAAGAGATTTTTAAAATGTCTTAATTCCATTTCTAGGCAGAGGATGGAGGGCTTGGGCTACGAGGTTTCAGAGGACACAAATACCATGAATAGCCTGACCAGGCGGTGGCGCAGTGGATAGAGCGTTGGACTGGGATGTGGAAGACCTAGGTTCGAGACTCTGAGGTCACCAGCTTGAGTGTGGGTTCATCTGGTCTGAGCAAAAGCTCACTAGCTTGGACCCAAGGTCGCTGGCTTGATCAAGGGGTTACTCGGTCTGCTGAAGGCCCGCGGTCAAGGCACATATGAGAAAGCAATCAATGAACAACTAAGGTGTCACAACGAAAAACTGATGATTGATACTTCTTATCTCTCTTTGTTCCTTTCTGTCTGTTCCTATCTATCCCTCTCTCTGACTCTCTCTTTGTCTCTGTAAAAAAAAAAGAAAAAGAAAAAAAGACTAAGCCTTTCCCACCCTTTTTGATGTAGGTGGTGCACTCTCATGAGGAATCCCAGTATGCCTCAGATAAGTGACTTTGTATCAGAGACTTTCTTGTTTGTATGTTGGATTAAGGGTTTTGATATCTATACTATAAAGTGAGGTGGACCAGGAGCTTTCTCTCTCTCAGTTCCTGAGATTAGCATTAGAGAGGAGAGCAGAGAAAGGCCATGTAGAGGAGGCCAGGAGATGCAGCCAAGATGGTGGAGTGCTGAGGGAGAAGCCAGTTTGTGCAGAATTTGTGCAGGGAGAAGGAAATGGGAAACAGGTGAATAAGGCTGGTGAGCTAGAAACCTTTGATTCTAGGAAACTCAGATAAGTCAGTGGCTTTGGCAGCTCTTAATGGAAAGGGAAGTGTTTTTCCACTGTGTGTATTTCTTTCCTGCCAGGTGCAAGCTAGGATTAAAGATGATGGCCCACCAGTTCTTGGCTCCATTGTTTCATTACCGTCTGTCTGAATCTAAGGCAAACCTGCATGGGCCAAGCTGCTGTGATGGTGGCTGCAGTTACTGGCTTTACACGACTAAATACAAAGATGCTTGACTGTAGTAGCTACTGCTGGCATGCAGGAGAAAACTACAGAGAGATGTCATTTCTCTCCCACTCTTTGGCCAAAATTAAAGATTGAAAATATCAACTTTAAGGTCAAGTGTATATTCCTTGAAGGACTATAAATCAGTATAGCTACTTGGGATATTTTGGCAGTATTAATTAAAATAAAAATACTAAAATTAGAGTAAAATTTTTTTAATTATAAAAAGTCTTTAAAATTATTGATTACACTTCAAAAGCATTGCTTTAGACATTCTAACTTCACTTTTTTTATATCACAGATAAACAGGTGTTCAAAAGGAGATATGCACAGTATTTAACTGGCAACTCTTTTGGATAATAGTTTAAAATTAAATTTTAACAGGGAACTAGATAAACTATGGTAATAATTTACTCATTCACTTTGGGGGAGAGAAAAAATTTCCCTCTTTTTCTCTTAGTTCTGTTGGCTAGTCTAATCAAATTGACATGAGATAGATTAATAAGAAATCACATTGGTCTCCCATATAATCACTACAGAAACAAAAACTTTATGTATATAGTTAGGTATGCTGCAATTTGAAGGTATAAAAGCACAACAGAGAGCTCTAAAACGGAAGAGGAAAGCTATAAAGGAGGGTTCCATGCCTACACTGACCATCAAGAAAAGCCCAAAGCAGATGCCCCCACTGCTTGTATGATTCACTTTCCACTGAATTGCAAAGAAACTAGCTTCTTAAATATGCTCCCAAAGATTTGTGCCCTACTCCCTGAACAGCTGTTTCTTTTAAAGGTTTCTTTTTCTTTTTTTATTTTAGAGAGAGGAAGGGAGACAGGAACAAAAACATTCCTAGGGAAGAATTTCATGATTGACAAAGTCTAAAGCATTTCCAACTCTATTCAAACTTTTTTTTTTACAGGGATAGAGAGAGAGTCAGAGAGAGGGATAGATAGGGACAGACAGACAGGAACAAAGAGAGATGAGAAGCATCAATCATTTGTTTTTTGTTGCGACAACTTAGTTGTTCATTGATTGCTTTCTCATATATGCTTTGACCACAGGCCTTCAGCAGACTGAGTAATCCCTTGCTCGAGCCAGCGACCTTGGGTCCAAGCTGGTGAGCTTTTTGTTCAAACCGGATGAGCTGGCACTCAAGCTGGCGATCTCGGAGTCTCGAACCTGGGTCCTCGGCATCCCAGTCCGATGCTCTATCCACTGCGCAACCACCTGGTCAGTTTCTATTCAAACTTCTGGCCAACTTTTCTAACTCTGTGCTAGCTGGCTAGCTTTTTTTTTTTTTTTTTAGATTTTTATTTATTTATTTTTAATTTTAATTTTTTAATTTTTATTTTTTTACAGAGACAGAGTTAGAGGGATAGACAGGGACAGACAGGAACGGAGAGATGAGAAGCATCAATCATTAGTTTTTCGTTGCATGTTGTGACACCTTAGTTGTTCATTGATTGCTTTCTCATATGTACCTTGACCATGGGGCTACAGCAGACCAAGTAACCCCTTGCTTGAACCAGCGACCTTGGGTCCAAGCTTGTGAGCTTGCTCAAACCAGATGAGCCCGTGCTCAAGCTGGTGACCTCGGGGTCTCGAACCTGGGTCCTCTGCATCCCAGTCCGACGCTCTATCCACTGCGCCACTGCCTGGTCAGGCTTTATTTATTGATCTAGAGAGAGGGTACAGAGAGAGAGAGAGAGACAGAGAGAGACAGAGAGAGAAAGGTGAGAAACATCAACTCATTGTGTCATATGTGCCTTGACTGAAAAAGCCCAAGGTTTTGAACCAGTGACCTCAGCATTCTAGGTTGACACCCTATCCACTGCGCCACCACAGCTCAGGCTGTGCTAGTGGTTTTATTTCCACAAATTAACAGAAAACACTTTTTCTCATTGAGTCTATATGTATGTAATTCTGATGGGGTTCTAAGAAGGTTACCCTCTAATGTGCCATTTTGTATTATTGACTATTTTGAATTGAAGTTACTTAAGAAGTGCTGATACCAGAGGTACACTTGGCCCTCTTCTATCCTCCCCCAAACGAGCACTGAACCTCCTGTGTGAAAGGTACACTTCCTATACTAGGAAGCAGAGACATACCCTTGTCATCAGAAATAGGGAAGACATGTCCAATAAGACTTCATAAACAAATGTGTTTTTTTTGTTTTTTTTTTCCTTTTACAGAGACAGAGAGAGAGAGAGTCAGAGAGAGGGATAGACAGGGACAGACAGACAGGAACGGAGAGAGATGAGAAGCATCAATCATTAGTTTTTCGTTGCGCGTTGCAACACCTTAGTTGTTCATTGATTGCTTTCTCATATGTGCCTTGACTGCAGGCCTTCAGCAGACTGAGTAACCCCTTGCTTGAGCCAAGGATTTTGGGCTCAAGCTGGTGAGCTTTTTGCTCAAACCAGATGAGCCCGCACTCAAGCTGGCGACCTCGGGGTCTTGAACCTGGGTCTTCCGCATCCCAGTCCAACACTTTACCCACTGCGCCACTGCCTGGTCAGGCCATAAACAAATGTTTTTACTTTACTAATTTGCTACTCCAAGCCCAAACCCCTTTGTCATGTATAAAAGCTGCCTATTTTAGTCACTTCATGGAATCTCATATTTATATGAGCTCCCCTATGTATAAATTAAAACATTTTATTTCCTATTGTTAATTTGTCTATGTCAATTTAATTATTAGACTAGCCAAAGAATCTAGGAAGGAAGAAGGAAAAAGTTTTTCAACTCTCTACCTTCCTGAAGTTTAAGGAATCTGCACTGTTATGACTTGCAACTAGAGTAAGTCCTCCCTTAATGTCAACTGATAGGTTCTAGGAACTGTGGTAAATGACATATAACAAAACCAAAAGTTTCACCATGGGTTAATTGATGTAAACAAGAATTAAGTTTCTACAGCAATTTTTTTTTCCCTTAAAGAAAATGTCTACTGAAAACTTGATATATTTTTCACCTGGAACTACTTTTTACTTAATTGATAATTTAATATTAGAGAGGTCATTATAATTTAAATTTAAAATTTTGGTATTGAATAGTTAATATTTTCATAGGGCTCAAATTTCAAAAAGTACTTTTAGTGAAAAAAAAATACCTTCTGAACTCTGTTCTTAACTCATAGTTTGATTTCCTGTAGAAAATCTAATTGCTTGTATAATTTTAGTTCCTAGGTAACTATGCATATATACACAATTTCTTCTTTTTTATACAAATAGCATTATGCAACACACTCTTGAGCACTTTGCTTCCCCCTTTTACTTAATAATATACTTGCAGGTGGTTTTATTTTATTTTTAATTTTTAAAATTTTTATTTATTAATTTTGAGAGATAGAGGAAGGGGGAGAGAGGGAGATAGACATATCAATTTGTTGTACTTATGCTATCATTGGTTATTTTTTATTATTATTATTATTTTTTTTTTTTTATTTTTATTTTTTTTAATTTTTCTGAAGCTGGAAACAGGGAGAGACAGTCAGACAGACTCCTGCATGCGCCCGACCGGGATCCACCCGGCACGCCCACCATGGGGCGAAGCTCTGCCCACCAGGGGGCGATGCTCTGCCCATCCTGGGCGTCGCCATTTTGCGACCAGAGCCACTCTAGTGCCTGAGGCAGAGGCCACAGAGCCATCCCCAGCGCCCGGGCCATTTTGCTCCAATGGAGCCTTGGCTGCGGGAGGGGAAGAGAGAGACAGAGAGGAAAGCGCGGCGGAGGGGTGGAGAAGCAAATGGGCGCTTCTCCTGTGTGCCCTGGCCAGGAATCGAACCCGGGTCCTCAGCATGCTAGGCCGACGCTCTACCGCTGAGCCAACCGGCCAGGGCTATTATTTTTTATTTTTTTTAAATTTTTATTTTATTTATTCATTTTTAAAGAGGAGAGAGAGAGGAGAGAGAGACAGAGAGAGAAAAGGGGGGAGGAACTGGAAGCATCAACTCCCGTATGTGCCTTGACCAGGCAAGCCCAGGGTTTCGAACCAGCAACCTCAGCATTTCCAGGTCGACACTTTATCCACTGCGCCACCACAGGTCAGGCAGGTTATTTTTTTTTAATAAATAAATTTTTATTAATTTTAATGGGGTGACATCAATAAATCAGGGTACATATATTCAAAGAAAACATGTCCAGGTTATCTTGTCATTCAATTATGTTCCATACCCATCACCCAAAGTCAGATTGTCCTCCGTCACCTTCTATCTAGTTTTCTTTGTGCCCCTCCCCCTCCTCCTCCCCCTCTCCCTCCTTCCCTCCCCCTGCCCCCCCGTAACCACCACACTCTTGTCCATGTCTCTTAGTCTCGTTTTTATGTCCCACCAATATGTGGAATCCTGCAGTTCTTGTTTTTTTCTGATTTATGTATTTCACTCCATATAATGTTATCAAGATCCCACCATTTTGTTGTAAGTGATCCGATGTCATCATTTCTTATGGCTGAATAGTATACCATGGTGTATATGTGCCACATCTTCTTTATCCAGTCTTCTATTTTTTTTTTATTACAATGATTAAAGCCTTTAAGCAAACTCTTGGCCAATACACCAAGAATCCATAAAAGAGTAGTGTCCTTAACAAGTTCACCAAGTCCAAGTTGGCCCCAACACCATGCCAAGTCCCTGATAAATGCAACCCAAGCCCAGTTCAGTCTGTTAGGAGCTGTCCCAAGGAGTAGAAGTCCAGGAGAAGTCTGCATGGCACTGGAATTGTTGTCACAATTCTATACTTGGTTAATTTTTTTTTAAACTTATTTTTAATTTATTGGGTTGACACGGTTTGCCAAACTATATTTGTTGATTCTTCTTTTTTTTTTTTTTCCTGAAGCTGGAAACGGGGAGAGACAGTCAGACAGACTCCCGCATGCGCCCCACCGGGATCCACCCGGCACGCCCACCAGGGGCGATGCTCTGCTCACCAGGGGGCGATGCTCTGCCCCTCCGGGGGTCGCTCTGCAGTGACCAGAGGCACTCTAGTACCTGGGGCAGAGGCCAAGGAGCCATCCCCAGCGCCCGGGCCATCCTCGCTCCAATGGAGCCTCGGCTGCAGGAGGGTAAGAGAGAGACAGAGAGGAAGGAGGGGGTGGGGGTGGAGAAGCAAATAGGCGCCTTTCCTATGTGCCCTGGCCGGGAATCGAACCCGGGTTCCCCGCACACCAGGCCGACGCTCTACCGCTGAGCCAACCGGCCAGGGCTTGTTGATTCTTCTTATATGTGCCCTGACTAGGTGTAAAGCCAGTAGCCATGGCCACCATCACAGCCGCCTGGCCTGTGCAGATTTGCATTTGATTCGGACAGATGATAATGAAACAATGGAGCCAGGAACTGGTGGGCCATTAGCTTTAATCCTAGCTTGCATCCGGCAGGCAAGAAATACACATGTGGAAAAACACTTCCCTTTCCATTCGGGGCTTCCAAAGCCACTGACTTATCCGAGTTTCCTAGAATCAAAAGTTTCTACCTCACTAGCCTTATTCATCTCTGTTCCCCATCTCCTTCTCTCTGCACAAACTCTGCACAAACTGGCTTCTCTTTCAGCACTTCACCATCTTGGCTGCTTCTCCTCTCCTCCACATGGCCTTTTTCTGGTCTCCTCTCTAATGCTCATCTTAGAAACTGAGAGAGAGCAAGCTCCCAGTCTGCCCCATTTTTTTTTTTTTTTTTTTTTGTATTTTTCTGAAGCTGGAAACGGGGAGGCAGTCAGACAGACTCCCGCATGCGCCCAACCGGGATCCACCTGGCACGCCCACCAGGGGGCGATGCTCTGCCCATCCAGGGCATTGCTTCTGTTGCGACCAGAGCCAGTCTAGCGCCTGAGGCAGAGGCCACGGAGCCACCCCCAGTGCCTGGGCCATCTTTGCTCCAATGGAGCCTTGGCTGCGGGAGGGGAAGAGAGAGACATAGAGGAAGGAGAGGAGGAGGGGTGGAGAAGCAGATGGGCGCTTCTCCTGTGTGCCCTGGCCGGGAATCGAACCCGGGACTTCTGCAAGCCAGCCCGACGCTTTACCACTGAGCAAACCGGCCAGGGCCCAGTCTGCCACCTTTTATAGTGCAGAAATCAAAACCTTTAAGCCAATCTACAAATAAGAAAGTCTCTGATACAAAGCCACTTATTTAAGGCATAAATGGGATTCCTCATAAGAGTGCACCACCCCTATCATGCAACAGTCAAGGGTGTGGGGAAAGGCTTAATGTTGAGAAGATCTTAGTATTAAAAGGATGGGAAAGGCTTAGTCTTAAAACTAAGCCTTAGGCTATAACGACCCTGCCTACTTACAGCCTGTCCCCCACACCCAATGCAAACTGTAAGTGAGCAAACATATACATCATATTTGCAAACTTATTTGACCCACACTAGGGGTCAAATCTGCAACCTTGGCATGTGTGGATGACACTTTAACCAGCTGAGCTACCTGGCCAGGGAAAAACTATATTTCTTTTCAATGCACATTTGTAGCATCTTTTCTTGCTTTTAAACAGCTTTGCAGGCCCTGGCTGGTTGGCTCAGTGGTAGAGCGTCGACTTGGCGTGTGGGATTCCCGGGTTCGATTCCAGGCCAGGGCACACAGGAGAAGCGCCCATCTGCTTCTCCACCCCTCCCCCTCTCCCTCCTCTCTCTCTCTCTCTCTTCCCCTCTCGCAGCCAAGGCTTCATTGGAGCAAAGTTTGCCCGAGCACTGAGGATGGCTCTGTGGCCTCTGCCTCAGGCGCTAGAATGGCTCTGGTTGTGACAGAGCAATGCCCCGATGGGCAGAGCATCGCCCCCTGGTGGGCGTGCCGGGTGGATCCTGGTCGGGCGCATGCGGGAGTCTGTCTGACTGCCTCCCCATTTCCAGCTTCAAAAGAATACAATACAATAAAATAAAATAAAATAAAAGTAAAAAGCTTTGCAATCATAAAATTATTGACACTTCTGGTTTCAGAAGTGGCTGTCACTCTGAGTCCACATCTATCAGGAGACAGGTTAAGGATCCTGTTCTTGGTATTCACACTCACAGGACTATTATTAAATAAAAGTGATTACTTAGTCCATAGATTATACTTGCAACTTTGACTTTTTATTGCTCTAAATTATAAGGTAATAAAGATTATGCATTACTGGCATTCGATAATCCATAGCACACTATATCTGATTGTTTCTGGTACCATTGTGGTAGTTTGAAATTATATTTATTTGTGTAATTTTGCATGAATAAATTGATTAATGTTTTTTTTTTCAAAGATAGTTTTTCTACTTTAAATCTGATTTTTTTTTAAAGCTTTACCTCCAAAGTTAATAGTTGCTTTTTATTACCAAAAGGAGACAAGAACTGGTGGGCCATTACCTTTAATCCTAGCTCGCACCTGGTGGGTGAGAAATACACACAGTAGGAAAACACTTCCCTTTCCATTCAGGGCTCCCAAAGCCACTAACTCATCCGAGTTTCCTAGTATCAAAGGTTTTATCTCACCAGCCTTATTCACCTCTGTTTCCCATCTCCTTTCTGCACAAACCGCATAAACTGGCTTCTTCTTCAACACTCCGCCATCTTGGCTGCCTCTTCTCTGCAATGCTAATGGCAGGAACTGAGCGAGCCTCCCCTCTGTTGCTTCATTTTATAGTGTAGGAGTAAAAACCTGTAAGCCAATATACAAACAAAGAAGTCTCTGATACAAAGCTACTTATCTGAGGCATAAGTGAGATTCCTCATAAAAGTGCACCATCACATATCATGGAACAGTCAAGGGTGTGGGAAAAAGTTTAGTTTTGAGAAGATCTTAGTTTTAGAAGGATGTTGAAAAGATCTTAGTATTAAAAGGGTGGGACACTCTTATGAGGAATCCCATTTATGCCTCATATAAGTGGCTTTGTATCAGAGAGTTTCTTATTTGTATATTGGCTTAAAGGCTTTTTAATTTCTACTCTATAAGATAAGGCAGACAAGGGAGGGGGGCAGCTCTCTCAGATCCTGTCATCAGCATTGCAGAGTAGAGGTTTACAGCCTGTCTTTCACACTGAATGCAAACTATAAGCGAGCAAACATATACATCATATTTACAAACTTATTTGACTAGCCGTGTGGGTCTATGGGAGGTTACAGGGCTGCCACCTGCTCCCAACTGGCCGTCCTCACCTACACTCATCTCTTTGAAGCATTGATCTCCTCTTTTACCTGAGCACCATCAGGGGACATACTCAAACTGCAGTTGTTAACTGCCACTGCTGCAGGACCACTGTAAGGCCAGGAGCCGCCATCGTGGCCATTCACATGCAGGTTCCCATTGGATTTGGGCAGACGATAAAGAAATGGCGGAGTCAGAGGATGGGGGACCATCCTATTTATTGGTGTCTCACCAAGACAGGCAAACCACAAAAGAAGACAAGGGAAAAGCAGAAAACCAGCTTTTCCCATGAAGGGCCAGGGATCAGGGAAGCCCCTGCAATCGTGATAGCAGGAGCTGAGTGAGCCAGCTCCTGGTCTGTCCCACTTTATAGTGTAGAAAACCAAAATCCCTTAATCCAATATACAAACAAGGAAGTCTCCGACACAAAGTCACTTATCCAAGGCATAATTGGATTCCTCATGAGAGTGCACCACCCAGATCATACAATCAGTCAAGGGTGTGGGGAAAAGCTTAGTCCTAAAACCAAACCTTAGGCTACAACGACCTGGCCTGCTTATAGCCTGTCCCCCACACCCAATATAAGTCACAAGCGAGCAAACATATATATCATATATACAAACTTATTTGACCAACATTCCACCCCTTTTGCTAGCTTTACAATCTAAACCACAGGCATCTTCCATGATGGTCACTGTGCAAGGAGTGGGATACATTGCATAAACAGAAATAGTACCAACTACAGCAATAGGGTTAACAGATCAAAAACTATGGGCAAAATGAGAGAGCTGTCAGTGGCACCAAGAGAGGCAAATCCTTTCCCTCTGGCAGAATACAGGCCAGAGTTTTGTCTGCAGACAGCACTGTAGCTGGCACCAGAGGCCACCCTGAGCGGGCATACCAAACCTTATTGGCCAATACACCAGCATCTGCTGGTTCTATGTGTAGTACAATAGGAGAACTCATTATTGGCCATAAAGAAATTACAAAGGTGCCCTTCAAAATGCTGTCCCCTTGAGCGCTCAAGGGATAATACACTTCTACCCTAGGTGGCCAGGTGCTGGTAGCCCAAGGAGTTAACTGGAGGTCCACCTCTAGCCCCTTTCCCCATGGTGCCAACAAGATCACCCATCTCAGATGGGGGGCCTGTACAGTCCAGGGCCAAGTCCATTGAAGCCATTGTCCTTTAAGAAGGGCTGTTGGAGCAGGTAAGAGCACGTTGCCCTGCTGTCCGAAACCTGGCTTGAGTAAAATGTCCTTGGTGCGTATCTGCAACTGAATGGGGGCAGCTGCCCGATGCAGGAGGGCCTCTACTGGAGCTGGCCTCCCCCGTTGAGGTCGCTCATTCAAAATCCGGAGTACTGTCCATAAGCGGCGTGTCCATCCAGTAAGAGAGCCGGTGCCCCCTCCTGTCGCAGTCCCTGTTTTAAGAGTCCATTATACCGCTCAATGATACCAGCAGCCTGGGGGTGGTAGGGAACATGGTACTTCCAGTCCACCCCCAGCTTTTGAGCCCATTGCCTCACCATTGAACCAGTGAAGTGGGTACCATTGTCACTTTCAAGGACCAGTGGTCGCCCGTATGCAGCACTCAGGCGGTCCAGAGCCTGTCTCTGGTCAGGGTTACGAGCGGGGTAAGCAGCAAGAAGCCCGGTGGCAGTATCTACACAAGTGACTGCATACTGGTACCCTTCTGACTTTGGTAAGGGTCCAATGATGTCTATCTGCCATCGTGTCAGTGGGACATGACCCCTCTGGATCTGTCCAGGTGACACCAGTGGTCTCCGAGGGTGTTCCTTGGAACATACTGCACATTGCTCACAGGCTGCAAGTACCTCTGCATAGGACACAGGCAAGTTCCACGCCTTAACCATAGCCCACATAGTTTTCTGTCCTGCATGGAGCAGGCGCCGGTGGAGCCACTGTGCCACATCACCTGCAGGTGCAGTCTCCAACCATCGCACCCTTGCCAACGTATCTGCCTCATCATTCCCAGGATGGGCTAGAGGGGCATGCCCTGTGACATGATATACTGTCACCTGCTTCTGGTGTCCTATTTCCCATAAGTCCTGCCACATAGCCTGACCCCATAGTGGACGGTGCATTACCATCCACTGGTTAATGTGCCAAGTAGCAATCCAAAGGGTAAGTCCATGATAGACGGCCCAGCTGTCAGTACAGATTACCAGAGGTGAAGGTTCATTATGGGCAACTAGCCAAACAGCTCTTAATTCTGCCCATTGGCTGCTTTGGCCTGTACCCGTGTCCATCCAAATAGTCTCAGTGGCCGGATGGAAGGCGATAGCCGTCCATTTGGCAGGTTGGCCCCTGCTGGAACCATCAGTATACCAGGCATCCTCGGGGATGGGCACCCGCCCCTCCTGGTAGGGACTGACCTCAGGTTCTGCCTCCTGAGCCCCAGTTGCACCTGACTCTAAGGTCGCATAGGTGACTGGACCCAAGACTTCCTGCAGTTCTGCCCTCAATGGGCTGGTGCTAAGAGCACAGCGTTGCTGCAGAGAGGCACCCCACTTGGCCAGGGTGGACATTTGGGCCACACCACTGCGTGGTTTAGTTGCCCAATCTCTCACCCATCCAGCAATAGGGTATGTTGTCTTGACTGTAACTGGTGTTGTGGTTGTAATACTCTCAGTTGCCAGGAGGGCAGCATACACAGCTGCCAGCTGCTTCTCTACTAATGAGTAATGAACTTCAGCACCTTTCCACAATTGGGACCAAAACCCAATAGGTTGCCGTAGGCGCTCTGTCCGCTGCCACAAGCCCCATCCAAACCCCTCCGAGGTTACATGAACATCCAGCTCACAGGGCCTGGCAGGATCAAACACATTCAAGGCCTGTGCCACCTTGACAGCTCTCTTAGCAGTTTCAAATGAACCTTGTGCCTGCTCAGTCCAATCCCAGCGAACCCCCTTTCGAATAAGGTTGTACAAGGGGCGTAGTAACTGAGCCAAATGCCGTATAAATGCTCGCCAATACCCCAACAAACCTAAGAATTCCTGTAACTGTTTTACCGTAGTGGGCACGGGGTATGCTTGAATCTTATCTATAACTGCGTCAGGGATAACTTTTGTCTTACCCAACCAGACAACTCCCAAGAATTTAACAGATAACCCAGGTCCTTGTAATTTGTTCTCGTTAACTGCCCAGCCACATGCTTTCAAATGGGATAGCAGGGTAGGGACTGCTTGCTCCAATTCCAGCCTTTTCTGCCATTTTATTTGCAATTCATACTGAAGCTTTTGACCTCGGGCAGCTTCTCGCACAGAACTCTTGGTTTCCTCTTGAGTAAAAAACATGTAGCCCATGGCCCCTAAAAGGACAGCCATGGGGAGCCAGAGCAGCAACCAGTACTCTATCCCACCCATCAAGGGTGGTGGCTCCATACCAATCTCTGAATCCTGCCGCAAACTACGCCAGTTGTAAGGCCAGGAGCCGCCATCGTGGCCATTCACATGCAGGTTCCCATTGGATTCGGGCAGACGATAAAGAAATGGCGGAGTCAGAGGATGGGGGTTGTTGGGCAGATAAAATGTATTATGCTCACTTTGTTAAAGATTACGCTGCCCACGAGGAGGCCATCGCCCAGGTGATATTAATGTGTGTCTCTGTGGGCAGATAGAATCGTTGTAGCCTGGGGCTTGGTTTTGGGATTAAGCCTTTCCCACCCTTTTTGATGTGGGGCGGCACAATCCAATCATGCCTCAGAGAAGTGACTGTATTAGAGACTTCCCTACTTTGTATATTGGATTAGAGGTTGTGAAGCTACAGTATAAAGTGGGGCAAAACGGGAGTTTGTGCTCTTGGTTCCTGAGGTTAGCATGAGGGAGCGGAGAGAGTAGAGCCAGCAGCGGAAGGAGGCCACGTGGAGGAGGCCAGGAAAAGCAGCCAAGATGGCGGAGTGCTGAGTGAGATGCCAGTTTGTACAGAGTTTGTATCTGGGATAAGGAAGGAGATGGGGAACTGAGGAGAATAAGGCTGGTGAGCTAGAAACCTTTGATTCTAGAAAACTCGGATAAGTCAGTGGCTTTGTGAGCACTGAATGTGATTGGGTTTTGGAGCCCAGTGTATGTTTTTACTTGCCCGCCGGGTACAAGCTAGGATTAAAGACTATGGCCCATCAGTTCTTGGCTCCGTTGTTTCTTTACCGACTGTCCGAATCCAATGCGAACCTGCATGGGCTGGGCTGCTCTGATGGTAGCCCTGGTCATGGCTCCTGGCTTTACAGGGGGCCATCCTATTTATTGGTGTCTCACCAAGACAGGCAAACCACAAAAGAAGACAAGGGAAAAGCAGAAAACCAGCTTTTCCCATGAAGGGCAAGGGATCAGGGAAGCCCCTGCAATCGTGATAGCAGGAGCTGAGTGAGCCAGCTCCTGGTCTGTCCCACTTTATAGTGTAGAAAACCAAAATCCCTTAATCCAATATACAAACAAGGAAGTCTCCGACACAAAGTCACTTATCCAAGGCATAATTGGATTCCTCATGAGAGTGCACCACCCAGATCATACAATCAGTCAAGGGTGTGGGGAAAAGCTTAGTCCTAAAACCAAACCTTAGGCTACAATGACCTGGCCTGCTTATAGCCTGTCCCCCACACCCAATATAAGTCACAAGCGAGCAAACATATATATCGTATTTACAAACTTATTTGACCAACAACCACAGAGAGGCTTGAGGGCACTATTCAATGTCAAATCTGATTTTTATTTAAAATTTTTTTTTTTATTTATTTTTTACAGAGACAGAGAGAGAGTCAGTGAGAGGGATAGACAGGGACAGACAGACAGGAACGGAGAGATGAGAAGCATCAATGTAAAGCCAGTAATCAGGGCCAGGGCCACTATCACAGCAGCCCGGCCCTTGCAGGTTCGCATTGGATTTGGACAGTCGGTAAAGAAACAGCGGAGCCAAAAGCTGATGGGCCATAGCCTTTAATCCTACCTTGCACCCGGCGGGCAAGTAAAAATACACACTGGGCTCCAAAACCCAGTCACACTCAGTGCTCACAAAGCTACTGATTTATCCGAGTTTCCTAGAATCAAAGGTTTCTAGCTCACCAGACTTATTCTCCTCAGTTCCCCATCTCCTTCCTTCTCCCAGATACAAACTCTACACAAACTGGCATCTCACTCAGCACTCCGCCATCTTGGCTGCTTTTCCTGGCCTACTCCACGTGGCCTCCTTTAGCTGCTGGCTCTACTCTCTCCGCTCTCTCATGCTAACCTCAGGAACCAAGGGTCAAGTCCCGTTCTGCCCCCATTTTATAGTGTAGCTTCACAACCTTTAATCCAATATACAAAATAGGGTAGTCTCTAATACAAAGTCACTTCTCTGAGGCATGATTGGATTGTACTGCCCTACAGCAAAAAGGGTGGGAAAGGCTTAATCCCAAAACCAAGCCCCAGGTTACAACGATCTCCAACACACATTAATATCACCTGGGCGATGGCCTCTTTAACAAAGTGAGCATAATACATTTTATCTGCCCAACATCAATCATTTGTTTTTTGTGCATTGCAACACCTTAATTGTTCATTGATTACCTTCTCATACGTGCCTTGACCGAGAGCCTTCAGCAGACCAAGTAGTAACCCCTTTCTTGAGCTAGCGACCTTGGGCTCAAGCTGGTGAGCTTTGGCTCAAACCAGATGAGCCCTCGCTCAAGCTGGTGACCTCGGGGTCTCGAACCTGGGTCCTCCGCATCCCAATCCGATGCTCTATGCACTGCACCACTGCCTGGTCAGGCTGTCAAATCTGATTTTAAAAACTTTCAGAGTCACTTGCCCAACATCTTGAAGTCATAAGTTCCTGCTGGTCCTATCTTCGAACTACACCCTCAATTAATAAGTTTTCTACTTTTTTTTTGTGTGTGTGGCAGAGACAGAGAGAGAGTCAGAGAGAGGGACAGATAGGGACAGACAGACAGGAAGGGAGGGAGATGAGAAACATCAGTTCTTTGTTGGGGTTTCTTAGTTGTTCATTGATTGATTTTTCATGTGTGCCTTGATGGGGGGAGGGTGGGTTTACAGCAGAGCGAGTTGATAGATACATGAATTTACCAGTAATTCTAACTGCCCTTTTGATGTTCTGCTTATCTGTCAGACCTCACCTTTTTTTTTTTTTTTTTTTTTCAGACCTCACCCTTACTCACTGGACTATTGCCCCTGAGACAGAGGAATTCCAAGAAGCCGCCAAGCCACCCCAAGGAGGAGCATTCTGGACATACCAGGACTTTTGATTCAACACCCACTTGCTTGAGACTCTCCTTTTATTCTATAAATTCTTCCCCCTAGCTTGTACCAGTGCCTTTCTCCCCAGGAGAAGTGCCCGGCAGGGTTCCTTTCTTCCTTTCAATAAAGCCTGTTTCTCTGGTCTTTTTGGACTCCCATGGATTCCAACATTTGGTGCTGAAACCCAGGACAGGGTACTAAGTGCCTGGAAGATCCCTCTTTGCTGTCCAAACGAAGCCTGGACAAGCAATTGTAGGTTGATTGGCCAAAGTCTAACCCTGTCCTGAACCCCTGTGGATCAGGAGGTAAGGAGTTTCTCCCTCCCCTTCCCTGGTTGGCCTCCAAATTTTTCTCTAAAAACACCCCTTCTTGGTCAGACGGTTTTGACTTTGGACCCCATATCTATGAGTGGTCTGCCTCTACTCCTTTATGGACTTCTATGAAAGTCTAGGCGTGCCTGGCCAGGCCCCTCTCCTACGTCCCGGGATTTCAGCCTTGGGGTGACGACCTCCTGTCTGAGACTCTCTCTCTATGGAGATTTTCTCCTGTAGAAACTATGGCTGAAGGCGGGGACGCCCCCTTCTCTCACCAGTCTCCTCTACTGTGGGTTCCTCTCAGTCCAAACCATCCAGCAAGACTCCCCTTGAAACATGAGCTCCTCTCAATCTCAGGTCTCAGAGACTACTCCTCCACTCCTTCGGGACTCACTCTACTCTCTGAGGTTCACAGTTTGGGAGGTTTCTACTCCGAGCAGCCTACTTCTACGGACTTCCTCAAAAGTCTAGGCGCCTAGCCAGGTTGCTTTCTACTACTATTACAATATCCTAAGAGATCTTGACAATTTCTGCCATGGATGGGGAGGGCATCAGAAATTCCTCACGTGCAGGCTTCCTTTTACTTTTGCTCCTGTCCTTAATTTCTGTGCCACTTGTTCTACACGCAGGCTGTTTTTTGGCCAAAGAAACTTCACCTAAAATCTCCTCTCCTAATCTTTCCTTCTCCGCTAACTCACAACTTTCTTCCCCTCCTGCCTGACCCCTGGGGCACCCCTCTCTCGAGACCCCTCTCTGGTTCCTCTGCAAATCTCTTTCACTTGAGTCTCTTCCCTCCAAGAGCCCCCTCCCTTTTTAGAATCCTCTTTCTCATTCACCTGCAAATACCAGTCTCTCTTTCTCCTCCCCTGCTGGCCAGGGGCCCCTCCCTTCTCCACTGTGTTCTTGAACCCTTCCTCCCTCCTTACAGACTGTCAGCTCTGTCTCTTTTTCTTCTTCGACCTATCCTTCCCCCTCCTCAGAGACTGACTGTGCCTTCCACTACCCCTCGTCCTCTCCCCTGTCCTCAGAGCTCTAAACCTTTTTGACTCCTCTGACTATGTGGCCACACCACCAGTAACTTAATCTCCTCCTCCTCCGCCTCCTGCAGATTCTGACCCTCCTTTCCATCCAGCTGTTCCTGCTGTCCATCCGTCTGCTTTCTCTCTTACTCCCCTCTATGCTAACAACTCCCTGCTATCTCGAAAAACTTGAAAAAGCAGAATTGTCTATTAAACTGTGTAAGTAATCCGTCTTGTCTCTGTTTGTCAGAAAATATCTCTAGTTTAATTTTAATTAAAACAAGTAAAGCACACTCATTTAAATTTATTAATTCATAATTTTTATGTAAAATCTTTGTTTAATGTGTAACTGTGTTTGTTTCTAAGGCCTTAAACCAATAATTACCCACCTCTTAAATCAAGGCTTACTCATCCCCATGGACTCTCCCTGCAATACCTTCATCCTTCCTGTTTGAAAACCTTCAGGGGCTTATCGCCTCTTACAAGCCTTACACCTAATCAATGAGGCAATAATTCCCCTCCATCCCATAGTTTCTAATCTCTACCAGTTACTGTCACACATTCCCTCAAACACCACTCAATTCATGGTCCTAGACCTCAAGAATGCCTTCTTTACCATTCCTCTTACTTTCTATTTGCCTTTACCCAGATACTAATGCAGCCCAGCGATTTATGTGGATTGTCTTACCCAGGGGTTCAAAAAAAGCCCACACCTGTTTGGGCAGGCACTAGCTCAGGATTTAGTAGCATGCAATCTCAAAACTAGTACTCTCTTACAATATGTAGATAACCTACTCCTCTGCAGCCCCTCCCTGCCTGCCTCAGGGAGACACAACACCACCCTTCTTAACTTCCTTGCCATGAAGGGATATCATGTCTTCTCTGCTAAGGCTCAACTTCACTCTTAGTCTGTAGTCTATCTAGGCATCACCTTAACCCCTATACCTGAGGTCTCACCCTAGATCGAACTCAGACCCTCTGCAATCTCCAACCACCTACCACTGTAAATCAAATTCTTTCTTTCCTAAGTCTAATAGGCTTCTTTAGACACTGGATTCTCAATTTTGTTCTTTTAGTCAAGCCCCTCAGTGAGATCTTCTGAGCATGGCTTTTAAGGTCTATAATGGTCAAGGAAGTAACAGAAAAGGCAAATAAGGCCCAAAAGAAGTCAGAAAACACCAGCTTTTGGCATACACTTTTTTTTTTTTTTTTTGTATTTTTCTGAAGCTGGAAACAGGGAGAGACAGTCAGACAGACTCCCACATGCGCCCGACCAGGATCCACCCGGCATGCCCACCAGGGGTGATGCTCTGCCCACCAGGGGGCGATGCTCTGCCCCTCCGGGCATCGCTCTGTTGCGACCAGAGCCACTCTAGCGCCTGGGGCAGAGGCCAAGAAGCCATCCCCAGCGCCCGGGCCATCTTTGCTCCAATGGAGCCTCAGCTGCGGGAGGGGAAGAGAGAGACGGAGAGGAAGGAGATGGGGAGGGGTGGAGAAGCAGATGGGCGCTTCTGTGTGCCCTGGCCGGGAATCGAACCCGGGACCCCTGCACGCCAGGCCGACGCTCTACCACTGAGCCAACCGGTCAGGGCTGGCATACACTCTTAAAGGCTCCAGTGCCCTAAAGCAGTGGTCCCCAACCCCTGGGCCGTGGACCAGTGCCGGTCCATGGGCCATTTGGTAGAGAAAGAATAAATAACTTACATTATTTCCGTTTTATTTATATTTAAGTCTGAATGATGTTTTATTTTTAAAAAATGACCAGATTCCCTCTGTTACATCCATCTAAGACTCACTCTTGATATTTGTCTCGGTTATGTGATACATTTATCTGTCCCACCCTAAAGGCTGGTCCATGAAAATATTTTCTGACATTAAACCAGTCCGTGGCCCAAAAAAGGTTGGGAACCACTGCCCTAAAGGGCTTCATAGGATTCCATCAGGGCCCTGCTCCAGAGAGGAAAGAAAGGTCACTGAACTGAAGCCTGCCAGGCTTCCCGGCCCCATCAAAGGACACATCATTGCTGTGGAAAGAGGGACATGAGAAGTTAATCTGCCCCCTTGCTCCATGGAGGGAGGGTTTAGTCTCTTTTAGCCCTGCTCTAGCTACCTGTGACCTGACCTTGCCCAGCATGCTGGGAATTGCCACTGAAGTCCCAAGGACATCATTCACGAACCTAAGGTATTTCTTCCTAGTAGCAGATAAACTGATCTCATTTCTTAGAAACACAAGGGTCATCTACTATGCCTTGCCTGAATATTTGAGTTTTATTTATCCCTCAAAGATCTCTACTGTAGGTATTGACAGTCTGATTTTATTGCTTTATTTAATGTATAGTGTCTCCTTTATTCCTCTTGTCTCAATGCCCCATGCCTATTGTAGTTTGGGAACTGCTGCTAATTCCATCTAGAAGCAGTGGTCACTAGGACTTAAACTCTAGCTGCAAAGTAAAAGAAATATAACCACCCTTTCCCTAAGTACTTGCAAGATTTACAGATTACTCAGCAAACTGTTCAAAGATTGTCCAAGAGGTGCTTCCAGCAGTACCTCACCCAAGGACTGACTTTCACATGGACAGGTCCACACACCGTGATCCTGACAATTCCCACTGCAGCTAAAGTAGAAAAACGGCATGCCTTACTCCAACCACAAACTGGAAGCTGGTTGGACTACATACAGCAAATATATGAAGAAACTAAGGACTCTTTTAATCAGACTTTGGGAAAAGGAAAACTAGGGTAAAAAGAAAGTCAATTGTCACTAAAAGTTAAAGATTTTTTTTTAAAATAAGTTTTATTTATTTATTTATTTTTTACAAAGACAGAGAGTGAGTCAGAGAGAGGGATAGACAGGGACAGACAGACAGGAATGGAGAGAGATGAGAAGCATCAATCATTAGTTTTTCATTGAGCGTTGCAACACCTTAGTTGTTCATTGATTGCTTTCTCATATGTGCCTTGACCGCGGGCCTTCAGCAGACTGAGTAACCCCTTGCTGGAGCCAGCGACCTTGGGTTCAAGCTGGTGGGCTTTTCCTCAAACCAGATGAGCCCGCACTCAAGCTGGTGACCTCGAGGTCTCGAACCCGGGTCCTCTGCATCCCAGTCTATCCACTGCGCCACTGCCTGGTCAGGCTAAAAGTTAAAGATTTTTAAATCAAGAATTCTGACTAGAAAGGAATTGTATGGTTTTGATAATGGAAAGTAAGGTATGGAAATAGATTTTTTTTTTTTTTTTTGTATTTTTCTGAAGCTGGAAACGGGGAGAGACAGTCAGACAGACTCCCGCATGTGCCCGACGGGGATCCACCTGGCACGCCCACCAGGGGGCGACGCTCTGCCCACCAGGGGGCGATGCTCTGCCCATCTGGGGCCTCGCTATGTTGCAACCAGAGCCACTCTAGCGCCTGAGGCAGAGGCCACAGCCATCCCCAGTGCCCGGGCCATCTTTGCTCCAATGGGGCCTTGGCTGCAGGAGGGGAAGAGAGAGACAGAGAGGAAGGAGAGGGGGAGGGGTGGAGAAGCAGATGGGCGCTTCTCCTGTGTGCCCTGGTCGGGAATCGAACCCGGGACTTCTGCACGCGAGGCCGACGCTCTACCACTGAGCCAACGGGCCAGGGCCTGGAAATACTTTTGAAAGAAAATAAAAGCAAGTTGTTATGAAGGCCAGTTAATTCTGGATAAGAAAGTTTATGAAAGCTGAGGGTTTATATAAGTTGTAGAAGGTTTGTGCAGGTTGTAGGAGGTTTGTATAGAGAAAAATAAATTTGAACAGTCAGAAAACTGGTTTTCAAAGAATGTTTAATTAGTCACCCTAGCTAACAATCCTCTACTCTCCCCACTTATTGGGATGACTCTTTCCTCCACCCTGACCATCTGGAACTCAGAAACAGGAAACAAAACCGACCCCTTGTCCTTCTATTCTCTATTCACCTCTCAACCTACCTCATCCAATCAAAGGCTTTCTACTCGTGTGGGACTAACACCTATATGTGTCTCCCTACTAATTAGACAGAAACCTGTACCCTAAACTATCTCACCCCAAATAATCAACCTATTCCCACCCAATGAGCCTCTTCCAGTTCCTAGTACATTACCGGTCAATTTAAGGGCCAAACGACCTGTACAGGTAATTCCTTTTCTTGTTGATTTAGGAATCTCTACAGAAGTAGGTCTAGGGACAGGGGGACTGGCCACTTCCCTGTCTTTTTTTTTTTTAAAGATTTTATTTATTCATTATAGAGAGGGGAGAGAGAGAGAGAGAAGAGGGGAGGAGCAGAAAGCATCAACTCCCATATGTGCCCTGACCAGGCAAGCCCAGGGTTCTGAACCAGCAACCTCAGCATTTCCAGGTTGACGCTTTATCCACTGCGCCACCACAGGTCAGGCCACTTCCCTGTCTTATTCTTACTCTCTCTTCCTCTGAAGCCCAGCAAATTCGTAAACATGGAATCAGTGGTTTCGCACAAACTGGGTGTCTTGACTATTGCCTTTCATTGGTCCACTCACTCTCCTATTTAGTTTTCTAACTTTTGGACCCTGCCTTTTATGTTTGTTCACTAGTTTCTTACATAACTGCATGCAGACCTTTGCCAATTAGAAAATTGGAAAAATCTACCTAACCCTACACACCAACCCTCAAACCTGCCCTCGAGAAACAGAAAAATCTGGAACCTTATAAATACACTCCTACTCCAACTGCCCCAGGGAGAGGTTCATGAAGGAGGCCCCCAATAGGGATAACAGCAGGAAATAGCTCCAAAAGATAGCCGGTCCGAGACAAACCTCCTTCCTGAACCCCATACCCTTTCTTTTCCCCCACCTCTTTCCCTTTTTATCGTACCACAGAGTTGAGAAATGATAGATACATGAATTTACCAGTAATTCCAACTGCCCTTTTGATGTCCCACTTACCTGTGAGACCTCACCCTTACTCACTGGACTATCATCCCTGAGACAGAGGAATTCCAAGAAGCTGGAAGCTGCCCCAAGAAGGAGCATTTTGGACATACCAAGACTTTTGATTCAACACCCACTTGCTCGAGACTCTCCCTTTACCCTATAAAATTTGTCCCCCCAGCTTGTACTGGTGGCCTTCTCCCTGGAGAAGTGCCTGGCAGGGTTCCTTTCTTCCTTTCAATAAAGCCTGTTACTCTGGTCTTTTCTGACTCCCATGGATTCCAACACGAGTGACCCCTTGCTTGAGTCAGCAACCTTGGCCTCAAGCTGGTGAGCCTTGCTCAAACCAGATGAGCCCATGCTCAAGCTGGCAAGCTCAGGGTCTTGAACCTGGGTCCTCCACATCCCAGTCTGAGGAGCCACTGAGCCACTTCACCCACAGGTGTTGTAAAGTACCAAAAGCTACAGAATTAATATTTTAAGAGGCTTGAAGAACATTTTATTAATTTGGGTTGAGGTGTGCAGAGAAATTGTGAGAATAGTCTCTGTACTGTGTGATTGGCATCGTATTGTAAATGCAAAGGGGAGGAAAACATGGATCCCCAGACATTTCACCACACCTGTGAGGAAAGGGGTGAATGGCTAGCCAGGTGCAGGGAGAGAAAAGCCAAAAATAAACCTTTTCTTATAGCAATGAACCATTTGTGGGCATTTGTTCCCAAAGAAACTACCTCTCCTATGTAAATGCATGTGGTTAACACATGTGACTCTGGACAAAGAGATGGCAGATAAACACTAGAAAATATAGAAATGCCTTATAATATGTAAAGAGACATCTTTCTACCATTGTGTTGACTTGTAAATTTTGTTTTCTCCAAAATAATGTATGGCTTGCAAATTGAACCTGGTCCTATCATGTTAAAGGACATATGACTATAACCAATAGTGGTAAGGGGCTCCTAATTACAATTTTTGCTTCTGTACTTCCCACTTACAAAACTATGAAAACTAAGTAGAACAAAGGGCCGGCGCGCTCTCCTTCAGATTCCTGTTGGAGTTCCTGCCGCTTGGCCAAGCTAGACAATAAAGCTTTGATGTGTATAATCGACGGACCTTGTTCGTGTCTTCAATGTTTTGGGTCCCTCCGGATTAGGATTAACAAGTCCAATGTCTATCCACTGCGCCACCGCCTGGTACGGCAAGTTTTCTACTATTTCAACCACTAGACATACCTTCCTATTTTCCAGCCTAAAATTTAGGTTCAAATCCAAAATAAGAATATCCAACTTTGAATTTGCTTGACAATCTCCAAATTTTGAGTAACTCAAATGCATTATGAAGATTATTTTGATTACTGTAAGAATGAGATGGCACTCGATCACCAGGTGTGCAGGCTTTATTAGAGGAGAAAGACCTGCCGGGGCACTCCTCCGGGAGAAGTGCACCAGTACAAGCTAGGGGAACAAATTATATGGGGTCAAGAAGAATTTCAAGCATGTGGGTGTTGAATCAAAAGTCCTGGTATGTCCGGAGCCCCTCCTTGGGGCGGCTTGTCAGCTTCTTGGAATTTTTCTGTCTCAGGGATGATAGTCCAGTAAGGGTGAGGTCTGACAGATAAGGGGAACTTCAAGAGGGCAGTTTGGAATACACATATCTATCAGTTACCTAATTAGAATTATATACAAAGCCTAACAAAATACAAGTTGAGTTTTTCTTGCTTAATTATTTAAAGTAAAATATATACTTCTAAAGTTAAAATAAAAACCTCTTGTTCATTATATAGGTTGATACAATAACTGTCACCTATTGATTTTAAAAGAGAAAATTCTTTGCCAACTGGTAACATTCAGAGACACTTTATAGAGTAAGTTAAAGTCCCTGGGTGTTTGTTAATGCCCTTGCTTTTTTTTTTTCTTCAAACTACAAGAGTTTATTTAAACACAAAGGCAAAAGAAGGGTCTGTCAACGTAAGAAACTATTTGAACCACACTGTCAACAATTGCTGGGAAGCAGTCTTAACTGATTGAGAAAATACTCCGGAAAATGGCAGTTTCACCACGTATCTCATACATTGGAATCAAAGGGGAAGATGTAAGGGGGTGACATGAAATTGGGGATAGATTAAGGAGGCTGGAGAAAGTAAAGCTGCCTGGTGGGGGTGGGGAGCTCTGGGATTGGATAAAAAGTAAACACATAGGTGTATGCTAAAACTCCTTTCACAGGCAGGAATAAGAGAGTTAACATAAATTAACATGATAATAACAACAATGAGGGGGTTGTTGGTGCCTGCCCCATGGGGTGCCTGCCCGCCCTGAGGGGGACGGGGGAAGATGGTCTGCATGTTATCAGTACACTATTGCAGATGCAAAGACAACAGACAGGCTAGATTAAGGTAAACACTGATGTTTGCTAGAGAAAATATCTCCTTAGGACATGACTACCCACCACAAACTGCTTTTGGTTAGAAAGTTTCCATTTCAGACCATCCCGTGTGGTTACTTCGGGTCCCAGAGTCTGCAGGGAAACCATGCAGGCTTTCCCTGAGCTTGTCTGGTTCAGCATGTGGCTCCTTTTTGGTCACAGGTCCTTGGAGTTTAGAAGAAAGGGAGAAAGAAGCAGGGAGAGAAAGGGAAAGGACAAAGAGAGGGGAAGGGAGAGGGGGAGGAGAGCTAGGCGCCAGCGAGCTCCCGGGAGGGAGAGTCCTGTTTATGACCTTGTTAACTTGTCTGTCAGTCACTGTGGTTATTACTAAAAACAAACAAACAAACAAACAAAAAACCCAGCTCCAAAATGACCTTTCTTTAAAAAACAAAAAACAAAAACTTCACTGGTCCAAATCAATGTTGAGAAAAACCAGAAAGAAAAAACAAATTCTAAAACTAAATTTGAGAATAAATACTTTCCAAAACTCTTGAACTTCCATGACCTGAGAATTGCTATTAACCTTGATAACAATGAGATCAACCCCTGAGATCCATAGAGGATTCATTTAGAAATTCACTTCTGAACCTGTACCCTGCCATATTGCAAGCTTACAATTAATTCCAAGTATTATAAAGGACTCTTCGCTGCATCCAGCTTTATCATCTGTAGGTATATGCATCAGTCCCTAAGTATTCACCTAATCAGAATGATTGGAAGTCTTTTGAAAGAGACTGAAACATCCCCCAAATTGATAAATCCTAGCCTTGGCTTCCGTGGAAAAGATTTTATTGGGAGTACTTAAACTGAAGATTCATAAGTGTCTTCCAGAAGTAAATGAACTTTGGAAGAAGATTAACAAATTAAGACCTTCAGTTCAAGCTAATGATGATATGAAGTAGAGAGCTTTCACTCAGGACAATAAAGTAAGATTGATAATTTTTATATCTCTTCCCTTTGTTCATTTTGCTCTGCTTATCCTTGTACTTTGATGCCCCCTAGAGGTCAACCGGAAGCTTCATTGTTCTTTCACATATCTACACGTTTTATCCTGACCCTCTGCCACCTAAGTAAACACAGAAGTCTCCTGTGTGCTTTTCTCGGGCTGCAGCTACTGTTCTAAATCTAATTGACTAACAAAAATTTAATAATTATTCCTTTCAATACTTTAAAAAGTAGATTTTCTTCTAAAGATCT
Source organism: Saccopteryx leptura (assembly GCF_036850995.1). NCBI lineage: Eukaryota > Metazoa > Chordata > Mammalia > Chiroptera > Emballonuridae > Saccopteryx > Saccopteryx leptura. The sequence goes on from NC_089503.1 coordinate 351,740,161, forward strand.
CTTTTGGAATTTGAATTTTCTCACAGTATTAATCTTAACCTTCAGTTCTATTAAAACTGGACATTGACACCAAATAATAAAATACTTATGCCCACTTATGAAGCAAGCTTACAGTAATAGAAACAAATATTGAGGCTATCCTTGTCTAGTAATCTGTTCCCTTCAGTGACTCCCCAGCTTTTGCTCAAGTCTCATGTTAAGGGACTAATCATTGTCCCACTTTCATTGTGATTAATGATACTTGCCTTCCAATTCCATTTGTGCAGCACTAAGGTACTACTCTCTATGCTGACATCAGTCTTTCCCCTGATTATTATACCAACCTATCTTGTGTAGATGGAGTAACTATTATAGACTTTTTAATATTAGAAACACCTACGTGTGCCTGTCTAGGTGGTGGCGCAGTGGATAGAGCATCGGACTGGGATGCAGAGGACCCAGGTTTGAGACCCCGAGGTCACCAACTTGAGCACAGGCTCATCTGGTTTGAGCAAAGCTCACCAGCTTGGACCCAAGGTCGCGGGCTTGAGCAAGGGGTTACTCGGTCTGCTGAATGCCCACGGTCAAGGCACATATGAGAAAGCAATCAATGAACAACTAAGGTGTCTCAACGAAAAACTGATGATTGATGCTTCTCATTTCTCTCCATTCCTGTCTGTCTGTTCCTATCTATCCCTCTCTCTGACTCTCTCTGTCTCTGGAAAAAAAAAAAAAAAAAAAGAAACACCTATTTGTACAGCTTGGCCTATGGGGGCTCAGTGGATAGAGCGTCAACCTGTAATGCTGAGGTTGCTGGTTCGAAACCCTGGGCTTGCCTGCTCAAGGGACATATGACAAGCAACCAGTGAACAACTAAAGGGAAGCAACTATATCCTATCCCCCTCCCTTGCCTCTGTAAAATCAATAAGTAAATTTTGCCTGAGCAAGCGGTGGCACAGTGAATGAATAGAGCATTGGCCTGGGATACTGAGGACCCAGGTTCAAAACCCCAAGGTTGCTGGCTTGAGCGTGGGCTCACCAGCTTGTGCGTGGGTTTGCCAACTTGAGTGTGGGATCATGGACATGACTTCATGGTCGCTGGCTTGAGCCCAAGGTCACTCACTGGCTTGAGCAAGAAGTCACTGGCTTGGCTGAGGCCCCCCTCCCCCCAGGTCAAGGCACATATGAGAAAGCAATTAATGAACAACTAAGGTGCTGCAACAAAGAATTGATGCTTCTCATTTTCTTCCTTCCTGTCTATCCCTCTCTCTCTGGCACAAAAAAAAAAAAAAAAAAAAAAAAAAAAAAAGGCTAAGATAACTACCAAATTGCCTCATTTTTACAAACTGGCCTCCCCTTTTTTTTTTTTAAATTTATTTTTCTGAAGTTGGAAACGGGGAGAGACAGTCAGACAGACTCCCGCATGCGCCCGACCGGGATCCACCCGGCACGCCCACAAGGGGGCGATGCTCTGCCTCTCCGGGGCGTCGCTCTGTTGCGACCAGAGCCACTCTAGCACCTGGGGCAGAGGCCAAGGAGCCATCCCCAGCGCCCGGGCCATCTTTGCTCCAATGGAGCCTCGGCTGCGGGAGGGGAAGAGAGAGACAGAGAGGAAGGAGAGGGGGAGGGGTAGAGAAGCAGATGGGTGCTTCTCCTGTGTGCCCTGGCTGGGAATTGAACCCAGGACTTCTGCACGCCAGGCCGACGCTCTACCACTGAGCCAACCGGCCAGAGCCTGGCCTCCACTTTTCTAAGCATTCCTCAGAATCATGCAGCCAAATCCTAAATAAACTCCTCATGACTCCCTCCTAGGAAGAGGCTCTGTACTCCTGTGTTGGCTGCCGCTCTCTTGATGCAGATACTAAACACTCTCATCTCCATTAGACTACACATATGGAGTCATTGGTTGGCTGGCAGTAACTGTTATGGTCTGAATGTTTGTGTGCCCTCAAATTTACATGTTGGTGATGGTATTAGGTGAGCCCATTGAAAGGGCCCCTACTCATGAATGCAATTAGTATCCTTATAACTGAAGCCCAGAGAGCTTACTTTTCCCTAGGACACATTGAAAAGAAGGCTGTTGGCCCTGGCCGGTTGGCTCAGCGGTAGAGCATCGGCCTAGCGTGCGGAGGACCCGGGTTTGATTCCCGGCCAGGGCACACAGGAGAAGCGCCCATTTGCTTCTCCACCCCTCCGCCGTGCTTTCCTCTCTGTCTCTCTCTTCCCCTCCCGCAGCCGAGGCTCCATTGGAGCAAATATGGCCCGGGCGCTGGGGTTGGCTCTGTGGCCTCTGCCCCAGGCGCTAGAGTGGCTCTGGTCGCATCATGGTGTCACCCAGGATGGGCAGAGCATCGCCCCCTGGTGGGCAGAGCGTCGCCCCACGGTGGGCGTGCCGGGTGGATCCCGGTCGGGTGCATGCGGGAGTCTGTCTGACTGTCTCTCCCTGTTTCCAGCTTCAGAAAAATGAAAAAAAAAAAAAAAAAAAAAAAAAAGAAAAGAAGGCTGTTGCCTGACTAGGCGGTGGCACAGTGGATAGAGCGTTGGCCTGGGATGCAGAGGACCCAGCTTCAAAATCCCAAAGTTGCTAGCTTGAGTGCACTCTCACCAGCTTCAATGAGGGGGTTGCTGCCTTGAGCGTGGGATCATAGGCATGACTCGATGGTGGGTAGCTTGAGCCCAAAGGTCTCTGGCTTGAGTCCCAGGTCACTGGCTTGGCTGTAGCTCTCTCTCCTATCCCCCCAGTCAAGGCACATATGAGAAAGCAATCAATGAACTAAGCTTCCGCAACTACAAGTTGATGCTTTTCATCTCTCTCTCTTCCTGTCTGTGTGTTCCTTTCTCTCTCATTAAAAAACAAAACAAAAAAGGCCTGACCTGTGGTGACGCAGTGGATAAAGCGTTGACCTGGAAATACTGAGGTTGTCAGTTCGAAACCCTGGGCTTGCCTGGTCAAGGCACATATGGGAGTTGATGCTTCCAGCTCCTCCCCCCTTCTCTCTCTGTTTCTCTCTCTCCCTCTCTCTCTCTCCTCTCTAAAAATGAATAAATAAAATTTAAAAAAAAAGTAAAAAAAAGAAAGAAAAAAGGAAAGAAAAGAAAGGAAAAAAGGCTGTCTATGAACCAGGAAGCTCTCATTAGACACCAGATCTGCAGGTGCTACAGTCTTAGACTTACCAGCCTCCCCTTGTTAATAGGGCACCCAGACTGTGATATTTGTTCTAGCAGTGCACACAGACTAAAAGAGTGCCTGTCCAAATCCAGAGAGGTCAATCTGGAACCTTCTAGATCTAGTACCTTCTGTCCCTCAACCCCTGCTTGGTGGATCCTCTCCAAAATAATCAGATAATCCAGTTTCACATGAAAGGATTAGGATTGGAATGGATCTTGTTTTCTTTTCTTTTTTTTTTTTTTTTATCAAATGAGAGGCAGGGAGGTGGAGAGACAGACTCCTGCATGTGCCCTGATCTGTATTCACCCAGCAACAACCACCGTCTGGGGCTTCTGTTCCATTGCTTGGCAACCAAGCTATGTTAGTGCCTGAGGTAAGGCCATGGAAACATTCTCACTGCCTGCAGCCAACTTGCTCATTTCAGCCATGGCAGTGGGAGGGCAAGGGGTGGGGGATGGGGTAGAGAAGCAGATGGTCACTTCTCCTGTGTGTCCTGACCAAGAATCAAATCCAGGACAGCCACATCCCTGACCAACACTCTACCACTCAGCTCTATGTACCCCATGGCCCTGACTTTGCCAGTCAGGATGGGCAAGACTGTCCATCCTTGGCTTTTTATGGCTTCCCTTTACTAACTGGGAGTCATGATGTCAGGGGAAGTCTCGCTTAGCCTTTGGTTGAGGAAGGAGGGGCAGGCCCCTCTTCCCTGAGAGGGAAGAAATGAAAAGGAGCCAGCAGAGGTAACCGAGTCAGCCAGTGATAAATTAACTACATCCCATAGTTCTCTAAATGGGTGCTTAGAGCTGCTTGTAATACAAAGCAAGAATAGCAGGATCTGTATGTAACTATGACCAGTGATCTGGAAACCCCTTCCCCCTTGCTGACCCCACCGAAACTCCCCCTCCCCTCTTCTTGAGTCCTGGGAAACCTTAAACAAAGGAATCATGAGCCCATTGCTTAGATATTGTAAAGGTATACAATTTGTAAGAAAATCAACTTTGGAGAGCATGTGTCTTTGGAGCTACCAACTCCGTGTGCTCCGTCGGCTTTTAATAAATTCTCTTTTCCTCTAATAATGTTATCTGAGTGTCTAGCCTCCGTCGGACTGCTTCCTGCTACAGGTAAGAAAGAAGTGAAGGGTGTTGATGGAAGTTTGAATTTGTAGCTTAATCCTGTCTCTGGCCCTCTAGGCATACATCTGAGACATGTCTCCTAAATGTAAGAAAGTGTTCTATGGGCAAAGCTATCTAATAAAATAAGTGACTCAATGTGCGAAGCCTTTGATGTGCTGTCCTCTTTCCTCTGGATAAGCTATGTGCCCAGCAGGGGCTCCTGGGCAGGCCCAGTGCTGAGTTCTGGGGCACCACGACGGGCCACCGTGCAGCCCCCTGGAGATGGCCCAGTGAAGGAGTGCAAAACAGAAAAGACAGCTTTTTCACAAAGTGCTTCTGTCAGACCTGAAGCCTGGTCTGTTTTCTGAGTTGAAAATAGGGGTGTCTAAGAAAGAAGGGACTGTCCTAGGAGCCCCAGGAGACCCCTGTACCTTAAAAGAGAGAGAAGTGAGAGGAGGTGTGTGGAGGGTTGTGTCTAGACGGAGACAGAGAGCGGTTCCGCCCCAGCTGTCTGGTGAGCTAGGCAGGTAGGCAGCCCGCTGAACACGGGTGCCCGGGCATTGTCCCTGGCAGCCGGAAGTTTGGGGGGAGGTTTGGGAAAGGGGGGTTTCTGAAGAAAAGGATCCTGAGGTTCCCACAAGCCATGAATAAACGGATTAGTAAGGCTCGCTAAATGTCCCTTCTAGAACTTTCCTAAATGCCAAATCCACATTTGTATCTCTCTACCCAAGATTATGATGAGCTACATGTGTCCTCACTTGGACTCCTCCTCTCCCGCCCTCTCCAGCAGCCTGTCCACAGTGAGGCCACCGCGGGACTCTGGGTTAGAGAAGGGGGCGCCCCGGACAGCAGTGGAGAGGCGTGGTGGAAGTGCTACAGAATATTTGAATTTGAAGTAGGTTTTTGAAGCCAGCAAGATTTGCTCATTTCATGGGTTTTGGCCAGTTATTAAACAAAAGTTCAATGAGGTTCATGGTAGAAAAACACTCATGAATCTGTCTGGAAGAAAACCAAACCATTCTATTCTTATAGGATGAGCATGTGACCTGTATTGGTCTAATCAAGTGTCAGAAAAGGATTTACCTGTCATTGTTGGGTAGAGGCCCCCCCCCCCCCCCCCCCCCCCCCCCCCGCTCTGCTGTTAGACGGGATCAAGGAGATATGTAACACCAATTACCACTGGCATCCACTTGTGGACAGTGAGGAACCACTGGCGATACAGGCTGACAGGGGAAAGCAGAGAAAGCCTGGAACCTTGGTGATGAAGTTGAGCAAACTGCTCTGCCTGGAGCCAGTTATGTTAGATCACAGACTGTCCTCACGTTTAAGGTCGTTGCAGCCAGGATTTTCATATACCTGTAGCCAAATGCATCCTAACTGATACATTACCGGTGATACTTTGAGGATTAAATGAGATAATACCTGGGAAGCATTTATTGGCACAGTACTGCGCAGTCACTAAGCATGGTTGCTATTCTAAAGTCCAGGACCCAAAGACTGCGGACTGTCTCTGGCTACTGGGCTGCCACTGGTGGGCTATAGAGTAAAGATGAGTGGGGAGTGGCCATGTGGTGTCACAGGACTCAGAATTGAGAAGGGAGACTAGACCACCTTTTTTTTCTTTGTGGCCTACAGTGGAGTTGAGAGAAGTCAGTCTTCTCAGTGAATGGGCAAAGTCTAGGCGTGGATGTCATCTATGGTCTGAGCCGGTTGTGTTTGGGGGGTGGAGCAGGATGGAGGCCACAGACGCTGAGGGGGTGGGGGTGGGGGAGGGGCTGCTCTTTAAAGTCCTGTAGAAACATCATTACTCATTATTTCACATTAATTTCCTCCCAAGCTCCTTTAGAAAAGTACAAAGAGCTTTGGAAAAATAACCGATTAAATCTGGGACCGCATAAATGAAGCTTGAAGATCACTCTTCTCTCGACTGAAAAGCTTCTGAAGTTGCAGGCTGGAAGTTGCTGAGAGCTGAGTGAAAGACCCAGGGAGACCAAGACGCTCGCAGGCACTCAACATTATCAAATGCCGACTGCACGGCACGGGTACGACGCCCAAGTTAGAACGCTGGTGAGATGTCCCTGCTCTCAAGTGGTTTCAACCTGGGGCGTCTACAGTGACTTTGGGCCCAACTGAAGACATTTAGAGGTGATGCTCAGGAGAAATATCTGGGCAGGAGATATGGAATTAAGCGAGCTCATCGGGCATTATTAGTTGAGATCAGAGATAAGACCACCTGGGGGACAGCACGAAGGGTCAGGAGAAAACGGAAGAGGGTGGTGATGGGACCTATGCGGACACTGACAGGGAAGTGATGGAAAACAATAAGGAGGTTGGAAAAATGAATAAAGATAATTGAGCCAGAAAGGTAGGAAACAAATTGAGAAGCAGTTTTAAAAGATTTTTTTCATACCAGGACTTTTGCCTCAGTATCCCCTCAGGCTCTCCCAAACACTAGATAACTCGCCCCTAGTCTGTAACCGGTGCTCTTCTCCCCCAGGAGAAGTGCCTGGCAGGGTTCCTTTCTTCCTTTCAATAAATCCTGTTACTCTGGTCTTTTGGAAAAAAAAAAGATTTTTAAAAAAGATTTTTATTTATTTATTTATTTATTCATTATGGAGAGGGGAGAGAGAGAGTGAGAGAGAGAAAGGGGCAGGAGCAGAAAGCATCAACTCCCATATGTGCCCTGACCAGGCAAGCCTAGGGTTTTGAACTGGGAACCCCAGCGTTTCCAGGTTGACACTTTATCCACTGCGCCACCACAGGTCAGGCGAGAAGCAGTTTTAAAAGAGTGGTCACACGCCGGGTGCTAGCTAGGATTAAAGGTAATGACCCACAAAAAAAAAAAAAAAAAAAAAAAAAAAAAAAAAAAAAGAGTGGTCACAGTGTCAACTACCTCAGAAAGGCCAAAAAGTCCTGACCAGTGGTGGCGCAGTGAATAGAGCATCAACCTGGGACACGGAGAATCTAGGTTTGAAACCCCGAGGTCACCGGCTTGAGCGTGGGCTCATCAGCTTGAGTGTGGGTCGCTGGCTTGAGCGTTGGATCATAGACATGATCTCAAGGTTGGTGGCTTGAGCCCAGGGTCACTGACTTGAGCAAGGGGCCACTGGCTCAGCTGGAGCCCCCCACCCCCGTCAAGGCACGTATGAGAAGCAATCAAGGAACAGCTAAAGTGACACAATTATGAGTCGATGCTTTTCATCTCTCTCCCTTCCTGTCTGCCTATCTCTCTTTCTGGGAAAAAAAAAAAAAGCCAAAAGGGATGGTGATTGTGTGATTGTGTTCACTGAATCAGTTTCTAGAAGCACGGATGAACTCACAGCAGTTTTTCTGTGGTGTTGGGTAGGAATGGGTCTGATGGTCATGTGCTGGTTATTGGATGGATAGTGTAGAGATGGAAAAATCTTATGTAATTTATCTTATATGTAGTTTGGTTCTGAAGGTGAGATGTAGAGTAAAATAAAGAGGAAGGTGAGTTTTCAGGCACCGCTGGTAACAAGGGAAAAGCTTACTTTATGAGGAAAAAGAGTGAGAATGAGATGTGGATATGAGGAAGGAGGGGGGGGGGGGAACAGGGACAACCCAACAGGGGATCCAGAGCAGAACAGTCTTCCTTTAAAGGCAAGGAGTTCCCGTCCTGGAGTGGCAGAGGCCTCCCCGCCAACAGGCTCCGCCCTGGGAGCCCTGGTAACGGGAGGTGGAGCTGCAGCATTGCCCAGAAGCCTCGGGGGAGGAGCTTCAGAGATCCTCTAAGGCACTGTACTCTAGGACGTGTGTGCTGTGACGTTCTCATCACTCACACGGTGGCAAGTGGCACCTGGCGCTGTAGCAACGGAAAGGAGTAAATACCGAGTTACTTGGGGTCACAGGCATGGACGGTGGTTGACAATCCAGGACGGTAGTCACAGCACTACAGGCAAAGGGAAAGGAGGGAAGAGGCAGCAATTAGTGGAGAGATGAGCATTACTAACGTTAGGAAAAAAAGTGTATGTATCAGTGAAAAGGTGACAAAGTAGGTGTAGGTGTTGTGAGAGTCTGTGGGAACATGAGGACCATCAAGTTTGTCCTTGAGCATGCTATTTTTTTTTTAAGTGAGTGGAGGAGAGATAGAGGGATAGACTCCTGCATGTGCCCCAACCGGGAGCTACCTGACAGCCCCCATCTGGGGCTAATGCTGAATCAACCAAGCCATCCCCAGTGCCTGGGGCCGATGCTTGAACCAATCGAGCTGCTGGCTATGGGAGAAGAGAGAGACTGGGGGAGAGAGGGGAAGAGAAGCAGATAGTTGCCTTTTATGTGTGCCCTGACCGGGGATCGAACCTGGGATGTCTGCACGCAGGGTCTATGCTCTATCCACTGAGCCAACTGGCTAGGGCTTCTTTTTGTTTTAAAGTATATTTATTTATTGATTTGAGAAAGAGAGGAGAGAAACATCTATTTGCTGTTGATATTGATTTGATTTTTTAAATTTGATATGTCAAAACTCAGACACCAGTTCATGTGAGCTTTGTGTTAACTGTATTAAAAAGTCTGGCCTGACCAGGCAGTGGCGCAGTGGATAGAGTGTCGGACTGGGATGCTGAGGTCCCAGCTATAAGACCCTGAGGTCACCAGCTTGAGCGCGGGCTCATCTGGTTTGAGCAAAAGCTCACCAGCTTGGACCCAAGGTCGCTGGCTCGGGCAAGGGGTTACTCAGTCTGCTGAAGGCCCACGGTCAAGGCACATATGAGAAAGCAATCAATGAACAACTAAGGTGTCGCAATGCGCAACGAAAAACTAATGATTGATGCTTCTTATCTCTCCGTTCCTGTCTGTCTGTCCCTATCTATCCCTCTCTCTGACTCTCTCTCTGTCTCTGTTAAAAAAAAAAAGTCTGTTAAACAAGTGATAAAAAGTGGTGACCAGGCAGTGCCCAAAGGCTGCAGCCCTGACCACTTACAATTACCATTTTTAAAAATTTTTAATTTTAATTTTTAATTTTTTTACAGGGACAGAGAGAGAGAGAGTCAGATAGAGGGATAGATAGGGACAGACAGACAGGAACGGAGAGAGATGAGAAGCATCAATCATCAGTTTTTTGTTGCGACACCTTAGTTGTTCATTGATTGCTTTCTTATATGTGCCATGACCGCGGGCCTTCAGCAGACTGAGTAACCCCCTGTTCGAGCCAGTGACCTTAGGTCCAAGCTAGTGAGCTTTTTGCTCAAGCCAGATGAGCCCGCACTCAAGCTGGCAACCCCCGGGGTCTCGTATCTGGGTCCTTCCGCATCCCAGTCCGACGCTCTATCCACTGCGCCACCACCGGGTCAGGCACAATTACCATTTTTGAGACCTGCCCAACCCTGCCTTAACAAGAGAGGTAGGGCTTTTGCTCCAAAAAGGATCTTTTCCTTCTTTCCTAAAAAATCCTCATTCTTTCTGTCCCCCTAGTAATTTTGCATTAAGTGTCCATGATTAATTCCAGGAGAACTAATAACAGAGGCGTTTTAGATAGTAGGAAAAAAATGAGGAGAACATGAGAGAACTTCCCATCTTGGCTCTCGTGAGATAAAAAAGGTTATGGGCCTATTGTACCACCTTCCAGAGAGAGCCGTGAAAATAAACCAGCGTATGAAACGTGCTTGCTTGACCAACTTAAAAGTGTATCAGATTATTATTATTATTTTACTGAGAGAAAGTGAGAGAGTCAGAAGAGAGATAGATGAGAAACATCAACTCGTAGTTGTGTTACTTTACTTGTTCATTGATTGCTTTTTATACGTGCCTTGACCAGGGGGCTCAAGCTGAGCCAGTGACCCCTTGCTCAAGCCAGCAACCTAGGGCTTAAGCCAGTAACCATGGGATCATGTCTATGATCCTGCACTCAAGCTGATGACCTCGGGGTTTCAAACCTAGGACCTCAGCATCCCAGGTCGATGCTCTATCCACTGTGCCACCACCTGTCAGGCAAGTTATTTTTTTAGAAGACCCTCAAAAACATTTACAACCTCTTCTTTTCCCAAATTACCAATTATTTCTACAGCAAAAAGATAATTTTTATATTGTAGCTCCAAATTTGTAGACAGTCAGTTTAGTTGACTGGGACCAGTCAGTTCAGAATCCACCAGTTAGTTCCAGATGAAAACAGTTCCATTAGTTGTTCTTAGATATTTTTTTTAATGTTTTACTTGAAAACAAATAATCTCAGTAAAAGAGAGCAAAGGAAATTACATTTTAATGGTAGCTTGAAATGGATATGGTATTCCTGATTTATTTGTGTTCAGGAAACAGACAATTGCATTGTCATACATGACTTTGAGAACTGCTCACTTAAATGCACGTAATTATTTTAAATTAAGTTTCTCTTACAAGAACACAACCAATTCATTTTAAGGCAAAAAAAAAAAAAATCAGCTTCTGGGGAGATAAAGTCATACTTACAATATTTTCTTAAGTGATCCATTAATTTAGTTACTTATGTGTCATTATGTCTTACAGTTTTGCTTTGCAAATTGGCGTGAGAATTAGTCACTTAGTGCCTGGTTTCCTCCTCTCTATTAGACTTGTTTTAGCTGCGAATTAAGAACTTTCAGAATCACTGAGTCAACAGGAGGCGAGAAAGGCACCTTTGAACAGGAGATGAGTACGTATAAAAAGCCAATAAAGTCTTATTTAAACAAAACTTGCAATCTACAGATATTAATTTAGTTGAACACAATGCAAACATTTAGATCAGACACAGAACATTTTTTTTAGTTAACTTCCCATAAGGGATGTTTACAATTAAATATTAGCTCGATCAACTCTGCGTGTTAAAGAAGGCAGACAGACCTGAGCCGAGAGAGCATGTGATTCTCAGTGCTCAACTAAACTGTGCTTCAGGACACCATTTGGGATTGACCAATGGCACTTTGCTAGGTGTAAATGGGAAACCCCTCTGAACTCCACAGAGAGAAGCACAACAGACAGAACCCTATTTTATTCACACAATACAACTATCTTTGAACATCTAGGAAGTTTTTTGTGCTCGCCTAAGACAGACACACTATGGTCATGGCGTCTATCTATAAAAATTTCTCACACCGTGGTTTATCGCATTTTTCTATGATTAAGACCTCAAGTGATGCTTATAAATTTTGTTTCTGACTCTTCTGTCTTCAGCAATGCTGGATGAACTGTACTGTGTTTGAGGCCTAAAGAGGCCCAAGGCGGGGTCCCCAATACATTCAGAATTCCTGCTGCCAGTGGGGTTTGACCCAAGACATAGTATGTCCAAGAATCAGCGCTTCCGAAAGTTGCTGCCGCCTTCCTCTCGCTCTGAGTGCATGGCAGGTATCTGGCTTTAGGTCAGCGGAGGCGTGTGCGTGTGTGTGTCACCTCCAGAGGGAGTATCACAACTTCAGGCTGAGTGGAGGCATGGGTAGATGAAAAATTGAATTTCACAATTTACTAGGATTCTATGCTTCACAAATGAAAATAATTGCTTTAAGAGCTTGATAGCTCTTTTGAACTGGAGTGTAAAATTAGATTCAACCTTCCGTGTGTCTCCAGCAGCCAAGAAGATTTATAATGATATAATCCAAGGGTTGTGCTAGAACTCAGGGGCGGGCGAGAAGAGAAACCATTCAAAATTTCAGTGTCTATCAAAAGGGACATGGATTTTAAAGGGTTGGGGGACATATTTTCGGTGGAGTGGAGAAGTGGTTTACTTGGGGATGGAGGCTGGTGAAGTTCAGAAGCAAGACTGTGGCAGGGAATTGACACACAGTGAATGGAGAAGAAAGGGAAGGAGAAAGTCAGGGGCGGAGGAGGCCAGTTGTGCGAGATAACTGGGAAGGACTGGAGGCTTTCAGGGCCTCCTACTGCCTCTGGGTGCCCAGGTGATATCCCTGCCTTTCTCCTGGCTGCTGGAGTTGTTAGTGTTTCTGGAGGCAGCTCTATCTGCCCAGAGAGTGGGAGGGGGGCTTTTTAAAAGTTTTTTTGTGGCTCGAGTTGAACTGAATTAAAGTGTTATCTTGCTTTCCCTTGCCTTTTTGAAGGTCATGACTTTGAAGTTCTGTGGGTCTGACATCACTAGGTTGGTTTCTAACAAGCAGTCAGCATTGCTTGCTTTCTGGTGATTACACTTTTTATTTTGTTTCCTTTGGGCTTTTTGCCATGTTGTAGGATGAAGTATTTTGATCTGCAGACCCAGCCAGAGTTAACCTGACTTCTAACTGCCAGTGCTTAAACCAGGAAACGAAACCAATAATTTCAGATTTGGGGCAACATTCTTGGGGAGAATAGAAAACGTTTACTGTGATATAAAAAGTAAAGGAGGTTTAGTTTTAGCCTTTCATCTGCAAAATATTCTACCTAATAGCAAAAACATTCAGGGCATATTAAAAAATAAATACCTTGCAAAATCCTCTGTTTATATATAAGAATAAGATGTTTAGGTAGTTGAATTCCTTAGCAGTATTCATTTTCTATAAAGATCGAGTTCTTTTATTTTGGTTTCTCTCCCTCTCATTGCCCTTTGAGGGGAAGTCATTTTCTTGAACTTGACTTACTTCCTGGAGTTGTGTCTGGGTTCTTCTCAAGCTTTTCCCTCCTTAGTCTCACTCACATGTCTCCCTCCCCGGGATCCTGCCTGTGTGTGTCAGCTCAGTAGGGACGGCCCCTCACTCTTCCCCTTTCTGTGGGCAGGGCTGACCGGCCTGGGCTGGTGCCATAGCAGACAGGTCAGCCCAATCACACTGGCCATTCCACTGATCACTATTTCATTTGTTTATGGAGAAGTTAACCACTTATAAAGTTGATTCAACCATTAGGGAATATATTTCCACAAAGTCAAATGTGTCAGTAGTCTTTCTGCTCCGTCGGCCCTGAATTTCATGATTTGCACATTTTCTAATTGAAGAACATTTTTGTCATAAAGAACAACATGAAAATGATGTGCAAAATTGCTTGCCACAGCATTAAGTCACCGAAAGCACATATTGACATTCAAATTACATTAATAATAACATGACTAATTAGGAATGGGCTGGCAAATATATCTTGAAATAAACAGTCATTTCTACTATTCCCAAATTCTGCTTTACTTGGTACCTTATTAGCAGTTGTTGATGAGAGCCATTGAGTTTAAATATACATAATGGCCTAATTTTGAAAATGTATTTTGCACCTAATCGCAAAGCAGAAATGGCTGAAATTTGAAGGTGTTTACTCCCACAATTTCAAAATACAGAGTCAAATCTTCTAAATGACCTAATTTTCATACACCCCACAGCGTTAGCAGAGTTTGGTTTCTCAGGGTTTTTAACTTAAGGTACGTTACTAAATGAGTGGCTTAATGTTGATGTACCTCGGAATTTCAGCCATCCCTAAACATGCATTTTCATGCAATTAACACATAATGGGCTTATAAACTGCCTTTCATGTTCTTCCTGATTCTTGCAAATTCAACTTTAGAGGGGCTTTCAAAATAGTTCATGCAATGATATGTATGGCTAAAGGAACTGTTATGTCTAGAAAGAAAACAGAGAACTTATTTCAGTTTGACATGAGGCAAGCTAAGGGCATCTGTACTTTCTCCCGCCTTACAAATGCTCTGAGATGATCGAGATCTTCCAGTCCTTAGAGAGTCTGATGCAAAAGCAGTTTCCCTGGTGGGCTGCAGGGAGGCATCGAAAGTGTCTGTCTCCATCTCTTCCGAGCCCACTTCTTCATCAGTTATAAACAATTTGGATTCCTTCCATTTAGGGTAAAAATCTTGGCTGCCTCTGGAGCCACTGGACTCACTCCCTGAAAGCTGTATATTTAGTTCCTCTGTTGACCTGATCAGGTTTTGTACAGACAAAGATTTGCCCAAGTCCTTGGGCACCACTGGGTGGACAGACAACAGAGTTTCTCCTCCCAGGTCAAAGCTCTTCCTCACGGAACGGTCCTTGGTCAGATTTGACTGTGCAACCTGAACGTTTTCCTTGGAGGCAGCAAGGCAGGTAGTGGCATCAGAAATGCTTTCCTGGAAGCCTGTGGGGTTTGGGTGTAGGGTGTCTGGCCTGGGCAGATGCTTGATGGCTGGGAGAGGAGGCGGGATCTGTAAAGTTGTTGGGGCTGCTGGCTTAGGTGCTGCATTTATTTGGTTTGCAATGTTGTTGGTGGCTGCCACCGAAGAGCCATCACTTTGACTCAATGGCACCTGTGTTGCTTGACTGTGCATAGTAGGGCTAAGCGCATAGAAAGTCTGAGCGCTGAACTCATTGGGCGTCAGGATGAACTGCAGGCCTCGGGAGATGTTGGCACTAGCTGATCTGGTTAGGCAGCCACTGTTCTGGGCGGAACTGGACAGGTCTTTGCTGTCCACAGGGCTCTGATAGTCAGATGTCTGTTCACATTCAAACGGTGGGATTTGGAATGAGGCCAAAGTGAGGGCTGAGGTGGAGCCTTTCCGGAGGACCTGTTGATATATGTCCAGTAGGCAGTCCAGCTTGGACTCAATGGACTGTACCTAACAATGGGGAAAAATGGTTACATGTGAGTCTAACCTGTTAGTAAGAATGAGCTTCACTTCTAGAATTAAAGAAAAATAAAATCAGGGTATGCTAATACAGTAAAATATTCAGTGTAAGTAGAATTCAGAACTGGCATTTAGTACCATTAATTAATTTTTTATTTTTCATTTAGTACTTTTGTAGAATATATTATCTAGCAGTGAGGGGGGGGGCAAGGGAGGACTTAAGAGGAGAGGGATGCTTTGGCCGCTATGTAATCACCAGCACCTCTGTCCCACAGCTCTTTAAAACGGACAGTTGACATTCTCAGAAACCATGTAATCACTGTACAAAGGTACCGTCCGTACTCTCAGCCCAATCGGCTGCCTGTCCTAAGTCTCTTCTGTGAAGACATGCTGGAACTCCATTGCTGTAGAGTAAGAGACTTATTCTATAATAAAGTCAAGACCTTAAATATCAATCTAGGTGGTTCTGAATGTAAAAATAAAGGCACAGAATGCTTCAGAATTAATGCCTGATATACTCATAATTAAATTGGGGAGCAATTTGATTTCTGGAAAGTGATTTTTGAATGAGATACAGCCCGAGAGTTAACAAACATTTGATGTACTATAATAGTGATAATGAGCATTTTTAAAAAAAGTGACCTAAGAAAGACAATGAAAATAACCAAAATACAAATAAAAAATATTTAAAAATTCTACTTTTGAAAATTTACAGTTGCTTCCTGTTTGATGAGATGAAATTTTCTATTCCTTATGTGGAAGTCCAAGTGTTTAGAGAATACTGTCTACACACAAGGAAAACCTAATTTCATTTGCTGTTTCTTGATTTTATTTTTTGTTTCCATTTTTTAAAATATATTAATCACTAAAATACACCCAATTGCCTATAATCAATTTTGATTTAAAAAAATTCTGGCTAAAATTTTAACCAGGATCGTGGAGTTGTACCTGTTTTTCAACCTTTACCACCCGGCCAAGCATACTGAGGTCATCTGTGGTCTCATGTTCTGCCGTTATTTTCTCTCGGCTCTTCTTATCTGATGTGATCTGCCCTTTTCCAAGAATTTGATCAACACTATCAGAGAGAGAGGACATCTGATTATGAGTGCTGAAGATGGAGGTTGCCCTAGGCCAGAATGAAGTGTTTTGAAAAAGAAAATTAAATACAATTATTTTTAATTTAGGTAAGATGAAATAAAAATGAATTATTCTAGTTGATGTGCTTATCTTCTTTTTTATGTGCTTATTTCTTTTTCTTTTTCTTTTTTTTTTCAGAGACAGAGAGTGAGTCAGAGAGAGGGATAGACAGGGACAGACAGACAGGAACGGAGAGAGATGAGAAGCATCAATCATTAGTTTTTCATTGCACGTTGCAACACCTTAGTTGTTCATTGATTGCTTTCTCATATGTGCCTTGACCGTGGGCCTTCAGCAGACCGAGTAACCCCTTGCTGGAGCCAGCGACCTTGGGTTCAAGCTGGTGAGCTTTTTGCTCAAACCAGAGGAGCCCGCGCTCAAGCTGGCGACCTCGGGGTCTTGAACCTGGGTCGTCTGCATCCCAGTCCGATGCTCTACCCACTGCGCCACCACCTGGTCAGGCTATGTGCTTATTTCTTAACATGAGAATTACATATAGGATTAATTTTCTCATTGTTTTGGTCCACAATGGGTGATCTTCTGGGGACAAAACTGCCTTAAACTACAAAGCAATTTGTTTCCATCTTTGACCAAGTGTTTCCTGAATTCAACTACTTAAAATATAACAAAGCCATAATTATGATTATTTCATATTAATAGATTATTCAATGAACATTTATTGTATATCTGATAGGCAAGAGATAAGCAGATAAGAAAGCTATTCTAGTTGGAAAATATACTTTACATGAGCTAGACATTCTAGATTAGCTCTGGAAATTTTGTAGCAGTTCTATTTTATAAAAACCTTAGGAGCCACTGATAGTTCTATTAAATGAATTGGAAGACCGCTACCACCTAGGCAAAGATTGTAACATGACCACAAGATGAATTAAAATGATTTCCAAGGAGACTTGATCAGTCTAAGTGGGAATTACAGTACTTTCTTCTTTTTTTGTGTGCTTTAGAACTGAATTACCAGGAAACTGACTCAGTTTCCCAGTTCACTTTGTGTAGAAATACACATAGTGCCTATCTTCTGTCACGACATCTAATCTATTAAACTGCAAACTCAAAAGGATGGGGTCATTCTTTTATTAATATCTAGAGGTCCACAGTATGTGGCACACATTACAGGCTCAATAGTCATCTGTTGAAAGAATGAATGAACAAATTATATACATATATTTGTAACTAACTGATCAACAGGTATTTTACTAAGGGTTTAGTATATCCCTCACCTTGGGCTAAGTGTGCTGCGGACATATAAACAAATGTTTCAGACTAAGCCTGTGTATTTTAAGAACTGTTTAATTATAGCCTGACCAGGCAGTGGCACAGTGGATGGAGCATCAACCTGGGGCACTGAGGACCCAGGTTTGAAACTTGGAGGTCGCCAGCTTGAGTG
This sequence comes from Saccopteryx leptura, assembly GCF_036850995.1. Lineage (NCBI taxonomy): Eukaryota > Metazoa > Chordata > Mammalia > Chiroptera > Emballonuridae > Saccopteryx > Saccopteryx leptura. Next base: position 351,757,446 of record NC_089503.1, read on the forward strand.
TACGCTCATCAGGCTTGAGTTCAGGCTCATCAGCTTGAGTGTGGGGTCGCCAGCTTGAATGTGGGATCACAGACATGACCCATGGTCACTGGCTTGAGCCCAAAGGTCACTGGATAGAGCCCAAGGTCACTGGCTTGAGCAAGGGGTCACTGGCTCAGCAGGAGTCCTCTGGTCAAGGCACATATGAGAAAGCAATTAATGAACAACTAAGGTGCTGCAACTACAAGTGGCACCTCATCTCTCTCCTTTCCTGTCTGTCTGTCTTGCAAGCAAACATTCTTCCCCCTGCAAGCAAACATTCTCCCCCCTCAAAAAACACAAACGGTTTAATCACAAATGCTAGTAATACGTGCCTGATAGTGAAGCAAGATCCTTTAAATATGATTTGACTAAATATTTTGCCTTCAAGATAACACAATCAAACACAAATAGTTGGAGTAACATGTTAAACTCACTTTTAGTCAGTCCCTAAGATGCTCACTGGTGACAGTGTGTGGATAACATTTACAGAACACGAAGGGAGGGAAAGGTCCAGTCTTAGTCACAAGCAAGGAAACAATGTAAGAGCCAACCAGTCATTTTTCAGTCTTGACTCTGGCACGGTATACCAAGATTTGAGTGCCTCCATCTCCATTGCACACTTTAAATGCTCTGGGAGATCAGATAAGGGAAAGGTTTGTCTTTGTGGGCTGGCTAGTCAGGTCAAGTTTAATGAAAGAGGAAGACTAGCTTATTCCTAAATACTGGTTAGGATTTAGATAATAAAACAACAGCGGCAGCAGTGATAATTCAGATGACATCAGAACAGCCATTAGCACTTACTGAGCACTCATTTAATGTGTGTTAACTTACTCAATCCTCGTGACACTCTTATGAGGCAAGCACTAACATTATCCCCATCTTCACAGACGAGGAAACTGTAGTTGGAGGCTTTTAATACCTGAGTTACATCTTTAAATAAAATCTATGTTAAAAACGAGGTCCAGTTGTCCACTAAAAACAAATTAGGACTATGGAATTGAAGAGTTTTCTCTACTGCAGAGTTCCTTCTAGATCAGGGGTCCCCAAACTACGGCCTGCGGGCCGCATGTGGCCCCCTGAGGCCATTTATCCGGCCCCCGCCACACTTCTGGAAGAAGCACCTCTTTCATTGGTGGTCATTGAGAGGAGCACATTGACCATCTCATTAGCCAAAAGCAGGCCCATAGTTCCCATTGAAATACTGGTCAGTTTGTTGATTTAAATTTATTTGTTCTTTATTTTAAATATTGTATTTGTTCCCATTTTGTTTTTTTACTTTAAAATAAGATATGTGCAGTGTGCATAGGGATTTGTTCATAGTTTTTTTTTATAGTCCGGCCCTCCAACAGTCTGAGGGACAGTGAACTGGCCCCCTGTGTAAAAAGTTTGGGGACCCCTGTGATGGTCCCCTTCCTCCAACCTTATTTGTTGCTTTTAGGGAGAGGTGGGAAAGAGAGAAGGGGGGTTAGGAGTGGGAGGCATCAACTCATCGTGATTGCTTTCCATATGTGCCTTGACTGGACAAATCTGGGGTTTTGAACTGGTGACCACAGCATTCCAGGTCAACACTTTCTTCATTGTGCCACCACAGGTCAGGCCCAAATAGTTTCGATGCCTTTCTTTACAACAAATAACATTTCCATTGCTTACCGTGTTTGAAGGCTCTTGATTCTACACAGCATGTCCAGGTGACCAGCAGAATATTGTTCGATGACATCTTTTACATCGTATGGTCGTAATGTTTCCTTGAACTTTCGTTTTGCAACATGAAATTTCATAATTCTGTAAGAGCAACATATTATACATTAATCTTCATAACTTCATAAAAGAAGTTAAAAAAATAGCTTACTAGCGAATATAAGAAACGCTGGGAGGGGGAGAGTCATACATTAAGTTATTTCAGGCTCCTACGATAATGCGATATAAAGCCTGAGATTACATTACAGTGGACATTTTAAGAAAATCTCATTTGTGGCACATTTTGAAAATAAAAAACACGTTAAAAAAATAGACTGTTTAGGAAATGTTGCACCTTTTAAATGTTCATTGAAGCCTGATTGAATTTTTTTTTTTATTCAGTGAGAGGAGGGGAGGCAAAGACAGACTCCCACATGTGCCCCCACTGGGATCCACCCGGCAAGCCCACTAGGGGGATGCTCTGCCATCTGAGGCGTTGCTCCATTGCTCAGCAACTGAGTTCTTCCTAGCACCTGAGGTGGAGGCCATGGAACCATCCTCAGTGCCCAGGGCCAACTTGCTCCAATCAAGCCATGGCTGCAGGAGGAGAAGAGAGAGAGAGAGAAAGAGAGAGAAAAAGAGAGAGAGAGAGAGAGAGAGAGAGAGAGAGAGATGAGAGGAGGAGGGGTTGAGAAGCAGATGGGCACTTCTCTTGTGTGCCCTGACTGGGAATCAAACCCGGGACATCCACACACCAGGCCGACGCACTACTACTGAGCCAACCAGCCAGGACCTTGATTGAAAATTAAAGTCAAAATACAATTCTGTCTTTTCTGTGTGACCCCCAGAAATCCAAGTTACAACACCTGGTGATTGCATCCTTTATAAAGTATAAAAGGTGTTAAATGGTCTTTTATATAACCGTATACATTTAAAAAAAAATTTTTTTTAACTTTTTTTTTTTACAGAGAGAGAGAAAGAGAGAGAGAGAGAGAGAGAGAGAGAGAGACAGGGACAGACAGACAGGAATGAAGAGATGAGAAGCATCAATCAATTTTTTGTTGCACGTTGCAACACCTTAATTGTTCATTGATTGCTTTCTCACATGTGCCTTGACCTCGGCCTTCAGACCGAGTAACCCCTTGCTTGAACCAGCAACCTTGGGCTTAAGCTGGAGAGATTTTGCTCAAACCAGATGAGCTGGGCTCCAGCTGGCGACCTCAGGGTCTCGAACCTGGGTCTTCCGCAGTTTGACGTTCTATCCACTGCGCTACCACCGGTCAGGCCATATACATTTTTGAGATGCAGATGTACTGTATCTGGAAACCTCTTATTCTCTGTAGAAAAAACTGTACATTTGTATAAAAATTAATGAAAATTTTGCTTTATAAATTATTTCTGCAGACTACTACTTGATTAGCTAGCCAAGTTTCTTTTTTTTCAAACATAACACTCTCATTAATTAAGTTTGGATATCTAAGCTTTTCAGCTTTTTATTACTATGCTTCCCCCAACATAGACACCATTTTGGTTTTTTTTTAAAGCAAGAGAGAGAGACACAGACAGGAAGGGAGAGAGATGAGAAGCATCAACTCACAGTTGAAGCACATTAATTGTTCACTGACTGCTTCTCATATGTGCTTTGACTGGGGGGGGGTTCCAACTGAGTCAGTGACCCCTTGTTCAAGCCAGTGACCTTGGGCTCAAGCCAGTCATCTTTTGGCTCAAGCCAGTGACCATAGGGTCATGTCTATGATCCTATGCTCAAGCTGGTGAACCCACGCTCAAGTGGGTGACTTTGGGGTTCAAACCTGGGTTTTCAGTGTTTCAAGTCAATGCTTTTTTTTTTATTTAAAGATTTTATTTATTCATCATAGAGAGGAGAGAGAGAGAGAGAGAGAGAGAGAGAGAGAAGGGGGGAGGAGCAGGAAGCATCAGCTCCCATATGCACCTTGACTAGGCAAGCCCAGGGTTTTGAACTGGCAACCTCAGCGTTTCCAGGTTGACGCTTTATCCACTGTGCCATCACAGGTCAGGCTCAGGTCAATGCTTTATTCACTGTGCCACCACCTGGTCAGGCTGGAAACCATGGTTTCTAATTTTATTTTATTTTTTTTATTTATTTTAGAGAGAAGAGAGCATGAGAGAGAGAGAGAGAGAGAGAGAGAGAGAGAGAGAGAGAGAGAAGAGGGGGAGGAGCAGGAAGTATCAACTCCCATATGTGTCTTGACCAGGTAAGTCCGGGGTTTTGAAAAGTGACCTCAGTGTTCGAGGTTGACACTTGATCCACTGCACCACCACATGTCAGGCTGGACACCATATTTTTTTTTGGTTTTGTTTTGTTTTGTTTTTACAGAGACAGAGAGAGAGATAGGGACAAAGAGATGAGAAGCATCAATCATTAGTTTTTTGTTGCGCATTGCGACATCTTAGTTGTTAATTGATTGCTTTCTCATATGTGCCTTGACCGCGGGCCTTCAGCAGACTAAGTAAACCCTTGCTTGAGCCAGCGACCTTGGGTCCAAGCTGGTGAGCTTTTGCTCAAACCAGATGAGACCACGCTCAAGCTGGCGACCTTGAGGTCTCGAACCTGGGTCCTCGACATCCCAGTCTGATGCTCTATCCACTGCGCCACCGCCTGGTCAGGCTGGACACCATGTTTTAAAACAATATTTTGTCAATAAGTCCCATGATGCCATAAATAGCTCAGTTGCCTAAGAACCAGTGACTGCAATAACTTGATGTAATTCCTGAAGAAAGCAAGGAAGCATAACATTTTAATGAGTCTGTGCAGGCTTATTCCAGGTAAATGCTGTCTTGGTGGTTTTTCAACTGTTAAATGGCTCATAGACTCCCATTATCACATTCATAGATCCCAGGCTGGGAATCAGTCAATGAGGCTCTGTGAACCAAAATTTATTGGCCCTTGGTGGAAAGTGGGAAGATTAGAAACAAATGTAGAATTTAAACAGAAAATCCTCATTACCTATCCTAAGTTTATAGCTGGTTGCAAGGAATCTCAATTGCTTTATTGGTTAAAAAGCCCCAAACTCTATCTTGTAATTGTATTAATTTCAAATTAATTATCTTAATTATTCCCAAATTATTTATCCATAATAAATGTTGTTTTATTTAAACTGAGGTATAATTGATATACAGTGTGTCCGTAAAGTCATGGTGCACTTTTGACTGGTCACAGGAAAGCAACAGAAGACGATAGAAATGTGAAATCTGCACCAAAATAAAAGGAAAACTCTCCCAGTTTCATACCTATTCAGTGCAGTTCGATGTGGGCTCATGCACAGATTTTTTAGGGCTCCTTAGGTAGCTATCCCGTATAGCCTCTACAGACTCTTCACTGACTGATGGCTACCAGAATGGGGTTTCTCCACCAAACTGCCGGTTTCCTTCAACTGTTTAGTAATGTTATTCCTATGTGGTGGTGCTTTGTTATAAATGCTCCGATATTAACGTTGCACTTTGGTCATGGATTTGAATTTAGCGAACCACAGAACACACTGAACTTTCCTCTGTACCGCCCACATCTCGACTGGCATGGCCGTGGGCTGCTCCACTGTATACATGGTGTTATGTCATCACCTGCGCATGCACACATGCTGCCACATCATCCTATAGAAACTGGGAGGGTTTTCCTTTTATTTGGTGCAGATTTCACATTTCTATCGTCTTTTGTTGCTTTCCTGTGACCGGTCAAAAGTGCACCATGACTTTACGGACACACTGTATTATATTAGTTTTAGGCGTGCAATAGAATGATTTAATATTTGTATATATTACAAAATTATCACCACAATAAGTCTAGTTAATATCCACCCCCATATAGAGTATCCATAAGAATATGGATATACAGCCCTGGCCAGTTGGCTCAGTGGCTAGAGTGTCGGCCTTTCATATGGACATCCCAAGTTTAATTCCTGGTCAGGGCACACATCTGCTTCTCTCTCCCTCCCTCTCCCCCTTATCTCCCTCTTCCCATTCCACAGCTAGTGGCCTGATTGGTTCAAACATCAGCTGGGTGCTGAGGATAGCTCTGTTGGTCCGAGTGCCAGCCTCAAGCACTAAAAATAGCCTGGTTGATTCCAGTGTCGGCCCAAGACAGGGGTTGCTTAGTGGATCCTGGTTGGGGCACATGTGGGAGTCTGTCTATCTCCTCTCCTTTCACTTAAAAAAAAAAATGGAGCCTGACTAAGCAAGTGGTGGCACAATGGATAGAGCATCAGCCTGAAATGCTGAGGACTCAGGTTTGAAACGCCGGGGTCACTAGCTTAAGTGTGGGCTCATCCGGCTTGAGTGTGGGATCATAGACATGACCCCATGGTTGCTGGCTTGAGCCCAAAGGTCACTGGCGTGAAGCCCAAGGTCACTGGCTTGAGCCCAAGGTTGCAGGCTTGAGCAAGGGGTCACTGGCTCGGCTGGAGCTCCCCCAGTAAAGGCAAATATGAGAAAGCAATCAATGAACACAAGGTGCTACAATTATGAGGTGATGCTTCTTATCTCTCTCCATTCCTGTCTGTCTCTGACTGTCCTCTCTCTCTCTTGTTCATAAAAGAAAAATCCTATATTTTGATATCCAAGAACATCTATAATAATCTTACTCTCTCTACCATATTTTCTACACCAAACTCTTTATTCAGGACAGGTTGTGATTTTTTTTGTTTGTTTCTTTGTTTGCAAAGACATTTAAGCAAAGTTATTAGCAGAGAGTAAATAAAATCTGTTTTAATGTAATGTCTTAGAATTTATTTTTCGTTCCAAATTTGTTTATCAGCATTAAGGTTTGATTGGGACTCAATCTCCTATATTGAAAAGCTGGAAAGAAAATAGTGCAATATGTATCCTGTGAATAATTTGGCCCTGAGTGACCATTTAAAAAATATATCCCTCTCTAAAATATTTCCCCATACTAGATTGTCAGCTGCATGAAGACAGGAATGGGCTCTTAGCTATTGTCACTATGTAACTACTATGATTGTTACTACTCTCATGCTTCAAGATTGTGTACTCAGAGTTTAGCACAGTTCCTGATACACAATGGAAAGATACGCCTGACCAGGCAGTGGCGCAGTGGATAGAACATCAGACTGGGATGCAGAGGACCCAGGTTCGAGACCCCGAGGTCGCCAGCTTGAGTACGGGCTCATCTGGTTTGAGCAGAAAGATACATTTATTGAATAAGAAGAGGAAGGATAGGAAAAAACAGAAAAGATCTTCTACTTTGTGTAATATTAAGGAAAACCAGAAGAAAAGATAATTTAGCAGCCCAGAAACCTTTGCTTATCTTCAAGGTAGCTAGTGGTCCCTGGGTGGCAGGAAAGAGGGAAAGCATCCTTATACACTCCTAAGTGTATAAGGAGTTTTTGGTTGCCACTAGTTTTTGTGTTTTTAATATTATTACCACTTGTTATGTGAAGTACTTTATATGTCGTATGTTCAACAGCACTTAATAAGATATTCTTATCTCTCTTTTATATTTAGGGAAACTGAGGTTCAGAGAACTTAATTGATTTGGCCCCAGACTAGCAACCAGTGACTAGGCAAAGCCAGGATCCCACCCAGATGTGTCTGTCTGGTTCTCACTCCCACATTACCCCCCAGTTACCATGGCGTCAGTTCTGGAGATGGTGAGGTTGACTGTGATCTTTGCCAGGATTTTCTTGCCCACGGTGGTATAAGCCATGCTACATGTGCAGGGACAAGCTTTGGCACAAGGCTGTGTGTTTGCATTGGTTGTAGCTCAGGCACTGGGCGCCAGTGGTGTGTCTGCACGTACCTTCAAACTGAATTCCCTCTTTTCCCCTTGTTTCTTGGTAGAGAGTTGTATAAGTTTGATATGATAACTTGTCTCAAAGTTGCACATTGCTTTTTCTTTCCTTTTACAAGTATTTTAACAGAAGGAACAATCTGAAGGTATTCCAGGCAGTTACACTCTAGCCCTCAGTCATATTTTAAGCAGACCTTAAATAATTTCATTGTTATTTACATCATTCACTAAATGAACGAGCCAAAATATTTTTTTCTTAGAGAGAGACATAGACAGAGAGAGAGAGGGAGAGATGGAACAAGGGACAGATAGGAACAGACAGACTGGAAGGGAGAATGATGAGAAGCATCAATTCTTCATTGAGGCACCTTTGTTGTTCATTGATTGCTTTCTCATATGTGCCTTGACCGAGAGGCTACAGCAGAGCAAGTAATCCATTGCTCACGCCAGTGACCTTGAACTCAAGCCAGCGACCTTGGGGTTTCAAACCTGGGTTTTCAGTGTCCCAGGTTGATACTCCATCTACGGTGCCACCACCTGGTCAGGCACCGTGCATTTCTGAATGTATAAAACTATCTCACCTATTAAGAATTAAGTTTTCTAAGATGAAAATCGAATAGATTTTCTTAACTGGTTTTGTTGTGTGTTGAAAAGAAAAACATTATAAAAAGTCTGAGGTGCCCTGGCCGGTTGGCTCAGCGGTAGAGCGTCGGCCTAGCGTGCGGAGGACCCGGGTTCGATTCCCGGCCAGGGCACATAGGAGAAGCGCCCATTTGCTTCTCCACCCCTCCGCCGCGCTTTCCTCTCTGTCTCTCTCTTCCCCTCCCGCAGCCAAGGCTCCATTGGAGCAAAGATGGCCCAGGCGCTGGGCATGGCTCTGTGGCCTCTGCCTCAGGCGCTAGAGTGGCTCTGGTCGCAATATGGCGACGCCCAGGATGGGCAGAGCATCGCCCCCTGGGGGGGCAGAGCACCGCCCCTGGTGGGCGTGCCGGGTGGATCCCGGTTGGGCGCATGCGGGAGTCTGTCTGACTGTCTCTCCCTGTTTCCAGCTTCAGAAAAATGAAAAAAAAAAAAAAAAAAAAAAAAAAAAAAGTCTGAGGTGAGATATGAGAATTCTAAATCAGGTAATATGTTCTATAAATGTGCAGGGGATGTTTAAAAGCATCAATATTTTTTAAATCAATAATTTATTTAAAGGATCATGACAATCATTTTGCCTTTTCTAAGGGCAGAGCAAATAAGTACTAATTGCTCTCAAAGCTGTTCCCTCCTTTCCATCTGTACTACCACAGCTTTAGAAAGAATAAACCTTTCAAAATGCAAAGATGATCATATTATCCCACTTCCCTCCCCTCCCCAAAGCCTGCATTGGTTTTCCATGGCCTACTGGGTGAACATCAAATTCCTTAGTACATCCTATAAGGCTGTTAACAGACTGATCTCTGTCTGTCTCTCTCACCTCATCTGCTCCCACTTCCTCCTTGGAACCTGAGGTTCCAGCAACAATAAAATATTTATAGATTCAGCCTGACCAGGCGGTGGCGCAGTGGATAGTGTGTTGGACTGGGATGCGGGGGACCCAGGTTCGAGACACCGAAGTCACCAGCTTGAGCGCAGGCTCATCTGGCATGAGCAAAAAAGCCACCAGCTTGAACTCAAGGTCTCTGGCTCAAGCAAAGGGTTACTTGGTCTGCTGAAGGCCCGCGGTCAAGGCACATATGAGAAAGCAATCAATGAACAACTAAGGTGTCGCAACAAAAAACTGATGATTGATGCTTCTCATCTCTCTCCGTTCCTGTCTGTCTGTCCCTATCTATCCCTCTCTCTGACTCTCTCTGTCCCTGTAAAAAAGAAATAAATTTATAGATTCACAAAAACACCCTTCAATCAAATATACACATCAATTATTTGCATATGCTATTTCTTCTTTCGGAAATCCTATGATATCTTTAAGACTCTGCTCTAAAATCACTTCTTAATGGAAATTTCTGTAATCCCTCCAAAGTACTTAATCACTTACCTATCAACCTCTATTTTAGCATGTAACACACCACACTGTAATCATTTGCTTATGCATCAGTCGCCTTCACCAGACAGTATGAGGTCCTGAATGCAGGGTTGTGTCTCTTCCCCTTTATAATCCAATACTTGGAGCAGAGTTTAACGGGCAAGAGAGGTTTGTTTGTCTAGAAGCTCTTTAAGGAGACCCAGTGGGCAACTTGAGAGGGAAGAGGGTGACGGATGGAGACAGCTCCCTCCTTTTCACTCCAGATGCTCATTTCTATTCATTCCTCTGCACGAAGCTGTACCCAGCCCTTCTGGGTTTTCTTGTCACCAGAGCACTCATTTCTCAGCATTCTGTCTTGGCACTGTACCTGAAATGCTCACTGTTCCAGATTCAACTCAAGCATTGATTTCTCTAGGGATTCTTTCCTGGCCACCCCATGGGGGGTAGATGGTCTTGCTCTGTGCTCTCAAATGTGCTGCCATGGAGCTGAACCAGTGGCATATCTCACCCACTGGAGTTACCGATATCAGAGACCAGGTTTTTTTTTTTTCTTTTCATTTTTCTGAAGCTGGAAACGGGGAGGCAGTCAGACAGACTCCCGCATGCGCCCAACAGGGATCCACCCGGCATGCCCACCAGGGGGCGATGCTCTGCCCCTTCTGGGGCGTTGCTCTGTTGCATCCAGAGCCATTCTAGTGCCTGAGGCAGAGGGAGGCCACAGAGCCATCCTCAGCGTCTGGGCCATCTTTGCTCCAATGGAGCCTTGGCTGCAGGAGGGGAAGAGAGAGACAGAGAGGAAGGAGAGGGGGAGGGGTGGAGAAGCAGATGGGCGCTTCTCCTGTGTGCCCTGGCCGGGAATCGAACCTGGGACTCCTGCACGCCAGGCCGACGCTCTACCTCTGAGCCAACCGGCCAGGGCCAAGACCAGGTTTTTGATGCTAGCATCTCACACACTCCCTGGCCAGTAGTAGAGATGCAATAAATGATTGCTGAAGAAATGACTGAGGATCAGCTACCCTCTAGGTGTTCAAAGTTGTTTGTGTTCTTTGACAAGGCAGACTCTTGTTGAGATCTTCTAAAAAGAATGCCACAGAACAGATCCAAAGTCTTCAGGCACATTTCAAGAAGAGCATAAGCCACTGACTCTATTTCATGAATATGAAAATACTTTCTAAAGTAAAAGAAATATTCATTCATTAATAGTCAGGATTCTGCCTGGTTTAGAAAAAAGTTATTTAAATAAAAATTCTTCTGAAAATCATACAAATATATTTATAATATTCTTTCCCCTTAGATAACTAATATTATTAGCATTTCACAAAGCAATTAAATCACAACAATAAGCTGTCATTATGTTAGAAGAGAAAGACAAAAACATTGAAAGTTAAGGAGTAAATCATAATGTAACTCAGTAAGTACCAAATGTGAACAGAGAGCTGATAGCAGAATGAAACTGTCCAGGGTGAGGAGGGGAAAGAGCCTGATGGGATAGTAATGAGGTTGGCTGAATGAACTTTTAGTGTCATAGGATCATCAAGAAACAGAGATGAAATGTGTGGTTAAAATCTACAAAGAGTAAAACCTTAGTTTTTTTTGTTTCTAAGAAAACTAAGTGCTTCCAAAAATCATGTCACTCCAAGGGAGAGTAAATGTGAGGTACACTCTCTGGGTTCCTGACCATTTAAGCCTTTTTGAGTAAGGACTCCTTGCCATCAGGGTTAGGTGATTTGAGATGTTTGTGTCATTTAATTACTTCAGCCTCCTCCCTTCCACCTGCTCCTCTCTTACTTCTCCAGGGACTGGACATGATTTTCTTTTCTTTTCTTTCTTTCTTTTTTTTTTTTTTTTAAAGATTTTACTTATTGATTTCACAGAGAGAGGAGAGAGAGGGTGAGGGAGCAAGAAGTATCAACTCATAGTTGCTTCACTTTAATTGTTCATTGCTTGCTTTGCTTGTCATATGTGCCCTGACTGGGCTAGCCCAGCGTTTTGAACCAGCGACCTCAGCATTCCAGATCAGCACTCTATCCACTGCACCACCGAAGGCCAGGCTGGACATGATTTTCATGGTCAAAAGCAGAGTGGAAAACTTGAGGGACTAAGCTAAACCTGAGAAAGCGTCTCTGACTAGTCAGTCTTGTCATTCTTGGTCCCTGCAGCATTTCCTCACTTCTCTGGTCATCAGCTGGGATGCCTAAAACTGATTCTGTCTCTAGCATACAATAAACTTGACCTGAGTGCCCAGCTCCCATCTACTTGACACGGAGCTGGATAGTGGAGATATGAAGATGAAAAAGACATAGATCTTGCTTACCTCAACTTAATGTTGAGGGGTCTCCAATAGTGAGGCCCTTGCTGGATGGCTGGTGCTACACGAGTGCTTTACCTGCATTGTCAACTTAAAGCTCTAAGAATCCCCTACCTTTGATATTTGGGTTAAATGAAAGCTCAGGAGGTTGAGTAACCTGTCCAAGGTCACACAACTAGTCAGAGGAAGGTTATTGCTGATTACACGGCCGGTGTTTTTATCAGTCCACTAAGCTAGCATCACAGGGTGGATCATGGCAGGCAACCTTGTAAAGATTAAGGAAAATGTATAGACTATTTTATCTATGGGTCTGACCTGTTTTCTGTACTCTCTGATACTCTCATACAAGTAAATCCAAGGCCGTGTTAGTCTATTCAACCCAACTCCATCTTCATCTTCCCAAAGGGGATCTCATGCTTGAAATGCACTCTGCCCTTCAAATTTACCAACTTCATTCTTTCAAAGGGTCCTCTCCGGGATCCAGTCCATGGCTAAGGTGGGTTCCCCACCTCCAAAAATTGTAATGTTTTCCATTTTATCACAAATTCTAGGGGCGCTCTGCTTACTATACCCTAGATGTAGGATATACTCATCAGTCTTACTGTAGTCAGTTTTGCTTGACAGTATTTCCCAGCTACTAGCTACTAGTACACAACAAGCTTTTGCGAACAGAAAGAGTGAGTAGCCCATTTTCTGGTTAGTTGGCAAGAAGAAATGAAGGCCAGTGTTCAATGATTCTCAGTTTTAGGAAAGATATGAAGATACTGAAAATTGATGAAAATGTTTAAAAGTAGGTGTTGAACTATGAACTGAAAAAGCTTATGGATTTTTTATTTTTTCTCCTCTTCAAGACCACCGCAGTCTGACCAGGCGGTGGCGCAGTGGATAGAGCATCAGGCTGGGACACAGAGGAGCCAGTTTCAAAACCCCAAGGTTGCTAGCTTGAGTGCAGGCTCACCTGGCTTGAGCATGGGCTCATCACCTTGAGTGCAGGGCTGCTGGCTTGAACATGGGATCATAGACATGACCCCATGGTTGCTGGCTTGAACTCAAAGGTCACCGGCTTGAGCCCAAGGTCTCTGGCTTGAGCAAGGGGTCACTCACTCTGCTGTACCCCCCTCCCCATGAAGGCACATATGAGAAAGCAATCAATGAACAGCTAAGGAGACTAAGGAGTTGCAACAAAGAATTAATGCTTCTCATCTCTCTTCCTTTCTGTCTGTCTCTTCCTTTCTTTCTGTCCCTATCTGTCCCTCTCTGTTTCTCTGTCTCTGTCACATACACAAAAAAAGACCATTGCAGTTCGGATACTAAGACTGTTATCAGGAAGCGAGGCAGAGGCAGGAGTGCTGGGGCTAGGGCTGTCTGGGGCTGGCGGGGGAAGTGGGAAAGCTGACTCCCATCTCAGTTCTCGTGTGGACTAGCCTGAGGATTACGGGTCTCGACTCTCTAAACGCAAATGGGCTTAAACCCAGAACAACTCGTCGTATAGGCAGAGGGCCAGATAGTAAATATTTTACACTTCACGGCTCATATGGTCTCTGCTGAAATCACTCCACTGGGCACTGTAGCATGGGAGCAACCAGAGGCCATACATACACAAATGAGTGTAGATGTGTTCCAATAAAACTTTATGTACAAAAACAAGCACTGGGTTGGCTTCTGGTCCCCACTCTAGTTTGATGACCCCTGGTCTGGATAAAAAGAGGCGTGAGACCTGGCTTGTGGTGGCACAGTGGCTAAAGCATCCACCTGGAATACTGAAGTTGCCTGTTTGAGACCCTGGGCTTGCCTGGACACGGCACATACAACAAGCAAAAAGCAAGCAGTGCCCAGCTGAAGTGAAGCCACTGTGAGTTGATACTTCTTCTTTTTTTTTTTTTTTTAAATTTAATTTTATTTTTTTACAGAGACAGAGAGTCAGAGAGAGGGATAGACAGGGACAGACAGACAGGAACGAAGAGAGATGAGAAGCATCAATCATCAGTTTTTCGTTGTGCATTGCGACACCTTAGTTGTTCATTGATTGCTTTCTCATATGTGCCTTGACCGTTGGCCTTCAGCAGACCAAGTAATCCCTTGCTGGAGCCAGCGAGTTTGGGTCCAAGCTGGTGAGCTTTTGCTCAAACCAGATGAGCCCGCGCTCAAGCTGGTGACCTCGGGGTCTCGAACCTGGGTCCTTCCGCATCCCAGTTCGATGCTCTATCCACTGAGCCACCACCTGGTCAGGCGAGTTGATACTTCTTGCTCCCCTCCCTCCCTCTCTCTGTAAAATCATAAATAAAATCTAAAAATAAATAAATAAATAAATAAATAAATAAATGAACTGGGAGGAAATGCTTTGAGGCTAGGAGTCAACAAAATCCTGTGCACTGGCCTGGAAGAAAGAGGCAGAAGAGCTTTGTGGCCTCTGACATGCTCATTAAAGAAGTTGACTATAATCTAGGCATTGCTTGGCAGAAAGGAATGTTGGAGCAGATCACTGTAGGGCAGGGGTCCCCAAATTTTTTACACAGGGGCCAGTTCACTGTCCCTCAGACCGTTGGAGGGCCGGACTATAAAAAAAACTATGAACAAATCCCTATGCACACTGCACATATCTTATTTTAAAGTAAAAAAACAAAACAGAAACAAATACAATATTTAAAATAAAGAACAAGTAAATTTAAATCAACAAACTGACCAGTATTTCAATGGGAACTGTGGGTTTGCTTTTGGCTAATGAGATGGTCAATGTGCTCCTCTCACTGACCACCAATGAAAGAGGTGCTTCTTCCAGAAGTGCGGCGGGGGCCGGATAAATGGCCTCAGGGGGCCGCATGCGGCCCGTGGGCCGTAGTTTGGGGACCCCTGCTGTAGGGTAAGATTAGGAACTTTAGAATACATTTAATGATTAAGATGATAACAATGTCAGGCAGTACTTTCAGGTATAGCTCTATGAGAAGGCGATGATTGTCATCTTCATTTTTTCAGATAAGAAAACTGAAGCACAAAGAGGTTAAGTCACTTGCTTGGGGTTAAACATAATGCTCTACTATTGTCCTAATATTAAGATATTAATATTTTAACATAGAGTAACAACAGAAAAGATCCTCTAACGTGAAATGGGTCTTTTTACTCACATGTGCCTGATGCACAATTGGTGCTCAATAAAATTTAGCTAAGTGAACAGCTTGCTGTTACAGGTGATGCTGGAAGGTCCTTTGGAGGACTGACAGAAGGCTGAGTGCATTACTCTCATTGGCTTTTTATTTTATAAATAAATGTATTTTAAAAATATTTTATTTATTGATTCTATGGGGGGGGTGAGAAGTATCAATTCATAGTTGCTTCACTTTAGTTGTTCATTCATTGCGTCATATGTGCCTTGACCAGGCAAGCCCCGGGTTTTGAACTGGCTTCAGCATTCCAGGTTGATGCTTTATCCACTACACCATCACAGGTCAGGCACTCTCATTGGCCTTTTCTCTTCGTGAGGGTAAATTGTACCACTAGAGCTAAACAGGGGCAGAGAGCAAAAGGTCCTAACGCGGTCTTCTCTGATGCTGCTGGGAACTAGGAGGTGAGGAGTCTGAGAAATGGAAACCTGTTGCTCAAAGCTGACATGCCCCAGTACTGCCACTAGAGGGGGAAAGAGATTCATCACAAATCTAAACTGGCACCTGGTCTTGAAACTGAAGTAAGTCAATCCGTTTACACAATTTTCTGAGCATAAAGAAATAACTACAGCAAAGTTAAACTCTGGGTAGATTATATCTATATATACACCCCCAACACGTGTGCACTTATGAGGAAATGGAGGTGCATTTGTTGTGCAGCCACAAGTTAGAAAATCTTGCAAAATCTTGTTCCTGAGTCTGCAGAGATAAGAATGATTAGAAAACAGAAGTGACGGTGACAGTTGCTGCCCCCAAACAGATTGAAGGGCCGGGCCAGCAGCCAAGCCTTGCGCGGGGTGGAGAGGGCTCAGCGGACTGAGACTGAAGAGGCAGATTGACTGACTGTGAAGACAGCCGTCCTTCCCAAGCTTGGCTGCTCAACAGAATCAGCCGGGGAGTTTTAAAAAATGCCACAGCTGGTTCCACCTTCAGAAATTCTGTTTTAATTAATCCAGGGCGCAGTCCAGAGATTTTACAAGACTCTTCAGGTGATACTGACGTGCATTCAGGTTGGGAACTACTGAAATGGTTGTGGGATTGCCTCCAAGACATGGAAACAACCAAAAAGCCCTTCAATAGAAGACTGGATAGAAAAGATGTGGCACATCTACACTATGGAATACTACTCAGCCATAAGAAATGATGACATCGGATCATTTACAACAACATGGATGAACCTTGATAACATTATACTGAGTGAAATAAGTAAATCAGAAAAAACCAAGAACTATATGATTCCATACATTGGTGGGACATAAAAACGAGACTAAGAGACATGGACAAGAGTGTGGTGGTTACTGGGGGTGGGGGGAGGGGGGCGCGGGAGGGAAGGAGGGAGAGGGGACGGGGAGGGGGAGGGGCACAAAGAAAACTAGATAGAGGGTGACGGAGGACAATCTGACTTTGGGTGATGGGTATGCAACATAATTGAATGACAAGATAACCTGGACATGTTTTCTTTGAATATATGTACCCTGATTTATTGATGTCACCTCATTAACATTAATAAAAATTTATTTATAAAATAAAAAAAAAAGAAGTGAGGCTGGGTTTTGCATACATCTTCTAAGTCACTTAAATCATACCCCTTAGGCAGCATGTCATTGTGAGGTGATGTCTGGCCTCCACTCACAATGCAAGTGCTTCCTGGCCCCTCTCCCCTGAATTACGCCTGAAGTTTTTATGCAAGAAGTTCAATTCTAACAGAGGTTCTTACCGCAGGGAAGCAGGTGTCTCACTCGGCTGACCTAGGGATCAGGAAAGGGCTGTGGCCACACTGCTTCCACTGCTGGCGGTGGGAGTTTTCTTCTAATGCTTTTTATTATTGCGCTGTATTTTCAGGATCTAGTAGGCTAACTTGTACCTTTTGTTGAGTTTTCTTTATAAATTAAAGCAAAAATTTTTTTGTTCGGTTTTTGTTGGGCTTTCTCCTAAAGAGATAAGAGTAGTATGACCCAAGAAAGAACTTCTGGATCCAAGGTAGTCTGCAAATGGTTAACTTTCTTCCTAGGATTTTGTAAACACTGATACAGTAACTAAATGTGGAAATTTTATTTTCCTAGGAGTATGAAATCTTAGTAATAAGTAAATAAACACAGTGCTCATACATGTTGATAGCTCTTGAATATTTTCATTCATGGCAATGAATAGGAGATTCAGTTTAAATTACAGCCAAGTAGCGTGTTCTCCCTCTCGGGAGCACACCCCCGCCTTTCTGTCCCCTCCTTCCCCCAGGGGCGTTACCTTTGCTTTTCTCTCTCGGAAGCCCCAAGAGCCCTTTTTTCACTTTTCATTTTTTATTTATTTATTCATTTTAGAGAGGAGAGGGAGAGACAGAGAGAGAGAGAGAGAGGAGAGACAGAGAGAGAGAAGGGGAGAGGAGCTGGAAGCATCAACTCCCATATGTACCTTGACCGGGCAAGCTCAGGGTTTTGAACCGGCAACCTCAGCATTTCCAGGTCGACGCTTTATCCACTGCACCACCACAGGTCAGGCCGCAAGAGCCCTTCTTTTGCCTCTGTAACATGTTCCCTAAGCCTGTTTCTTTTATGGCTCACTTCCTCCGCCACTGTGACTTTCTAAGTAAACTTTTTCTTATAAAAAATTATAACCAGCCTGACCAGGTGGTGGCGCAGTGGCTAAAGCATCGGACTGGGATGTGGAGGACCCAGGTTCAAGACTCCGAGGTCGCCAGCTTGAGCAAGGGGTTACTCGGTCTGCTGAAGGCCCATGGTCAAGTCACATAGGAGAAAGCAGTCAGTGAACAATTAAGGTGGTGCAACAAAAAACTGATGATTGATGTTTCTCATCTCTCTCCGTTCCTGTCTGTCCCTATCTGACTCTCTCTCTGTCTCTGTAAAAAAAAAAAAAAAAAAAAAAAAATATATATAACCAAATAAATGGTTAAAATTTAGATGCTGCAAAGTAAGTGCATCTTCAGCAAAAACACCAGTTTAATGTGGCCTCAGAGCAAAGTGGCCACAATTAGCTTCAAAACAGAGACAAAAAGAATATTCCAGGGAATATATTAGCTGATTTAAAAAATATGTGTTAAATGATCCATAAAATGTTCCAGCAGTAATTTTTACTGTAACATGTCGTCGACTTGGCTGTCAAGAATATCTTACTAGTGACTTGCAAAGACTCCTCACCTCTGCTAAAATAGCAGAGATGCCATAGCACAGTTAAGAACTGGTGATGATTAAATACCTTGCGGATTTAACAAAAACCCATAATGGCAAACAGGTACCTGTCTCTTCTTTTCTATTTGTGGAATATTCTTGTCTGAAGTATGAGGTGAGATTTAAGAAAAATTAAGAGTTGAGAATGCAGTTGAGGGTAGCAGGGGTCCCCAAACTTTTTACACAGGGGGCCAGTTCACTGTCCCTTTTTACACAGGAGGGCCGCCACATACAGTGCTCCTCTCACTGACCACCAATGAAAGAGGTGCCCCTTCCGGAAGTGCGGTAGGGGGCTTGATAAATGGCCTCAGGGGTTCGCATGTGGCCCACAGGCCGTAGTTTGGGGACGCCAGGAAGAGAATGGTCTCATCCATGCCTTTCAGAAGAGGAAGAACACAAGGGCAAGAAAACTGAGAAGTCTCATCTCTGAACCCAGGGTCACAGTGAGAACTGATTTGCATAACCTGCCTTCAAAACACTGATGCGTCAGCTCTGGTTCTTCTCTTTGATGATCAGATATGAGCAATTTTAGAAGAGTTGATGAGTCTTTGCTAGTTATGAAAAAATTTGCTTTTTTTTTTTTTTTTTTTTTTTTAGAGAGAGAGACAGAAAAGGAGAGAATGAGAAGCATCAACTCATAGTTTTGTCACTTTAGTTGTTCATTGATTACTGCTCATATGTGCCTTGAGCGGGAAGCTAGCCAGTGACTCCAGGCTCAAGCCAGCGACCTTGGACTCAAGCCAGCAACCATGGGATCATGTTTATAATCCCATGCTCAAGCCAGCGACCTAGTGCTTAAGCTGGTGAGTCTGCGCTCAAGCCCGTGACCTTTGAGTTTTGAACCTGGAATCTTAGCATTCCAGGTAGTGGTGGGATTCAGCCAGTTTGCACTGGTTCAGCACAACCAGTATCTAATTTTTTGTTGAGTTCAGCAAACTAGTTGTTAAAATGTCACTTGTAAACAGGGTTCTCTCTAAGGTGGGCACCTGGGCAGCCGCCCAATGTGGAAATAACAAATTTATATTCCGTACTCTTTTTTAATGTTCAATGTGCAACAGTGTATTCTAAGCGCCTGTGATAATGTTCATTCCATGCGTAGGTGAAAAAAATTTGATGGAACTATGTTTGTAATATTTATTTGTTCATTTCATAAAACTCATTATACCTTTAATGAAATACTTCATTTTAATTCCCTGACATTTATTACTTCAGTAAACAAACGTAACATAAAGAGACAAAGTGCCAAACAACCAGGGAGTGACAAGCTGTCATTTGTTTCAGCTTTGTGTTATGCTCAAAACTCCCCCAAAATATTATGAGCGCAGTGGTGTTCCCTGAACAGTGAAACCAATAGGATGCTAAGACACACAATGAACCAATAGAAATATAGATTTCAAGGGTTATCTTATCACCCATTTCAGAAGCGTGGAAGAATGCTCACAACTTTCCTGTGACAAAAAGGTTTGTCATACACATTATTCAATTGCACTTAATCTGCATAGACTGTGCCATTTGCCATTTATTAATTCAGCCTAGAAATTTTTGTTTAGTATTGATAAAATGAAGAAAAGGTATGTTACATTAATATTTTAAAACTTTTTAAAATAACATAATCTACTTTAGTGCACCTCTTTTATTGTTGTTATTTAAGTATTAAATGCATGAAATAATAAACTACTTTTTGGCATACTGCTTTTTTATACTTAAAATGGGTAGGACAGAGAACCGGTTGTTAAATTATCTAAATCCTACCCCTGGTCCCAGGTGGATGCTTTATCCACTGCAGCACTACCGCTCAGGTTGAAGAAATTCTTTATACCTCATCTGTGTTTCTATTAGAGTGAAAGAGTCTGGTAGATAATTTTTAGAAAAGTGTCCTCTTTACACGGTGGCTTCAAACTTTTCTGCCTCTATTGAATTTTGTCTCCAAAGCCACGGGTGACCTTCTTGTTGCCACTTTTAAAGGGCCTTCTCGCTTTTTATCTTCTTGACTGCTTCCTACTCGAAACGCACCTCTGGCCCCTGTTCCGCGTGCCCTCCTGGTGCCGCTCTGTCTGGCGGTGCTGAGCCCCTGTCCGTCAGAGCCTTCTCCTCTTCTGCTCCTTACAGTCTTGTAGCTGTAGATTCTGTGTTAGCCATCTTCCCTCTTCACTCCCGCACTCTCCCTGGGTGACACTTCTGTAAATTATCTACTTCCACCAAGTCTGTCCTCATTCCAGATTTGTCTCCCAGGCCTCAGATACAGGGATTCAGTGCCTACTGGGTCCCCCAGACCCCAAACTCTACACTCGCAACAATACACCATCTTCCCCCAGACCAGCCTCTGTCTGACCAGGCACCTCGCGGTATCAGCCTTCATTCCTCCTGCTCTTCTCTCCAAGCAGTAAATATTCAAACCCTATTATTTTTTTCATCTGTGGAGCTCTGAAACTTATCCTTCACTACTCTTCACCCTGACTGCCTGGCTCAGACACTCAGCAGATCCAGTTTTGAAACAATAGTCTCCTCCCTCCAATTCGTTCTTCACACAGCAGTCACAGTCATCTTTCTAGGTGTTAGAAGAGAGCACCAGTCTGATAAGTCCATTTTCGTACCTTAAAGCCTCCATGTCTTCCTGCTTGATACAAGGGTCCTTGTGCCTCCTTTCAGCCTAACCTCTCCTCCTCACGTCCTCTGTCCCCCACCAGCTCACATGCTTCCTAATGCCACCCTCACCTCTGGGTTTTGGCAACTGCAGTTCCCTCTGCCTAAATGTACACCCCTTCAATGACTTGCCTGGAACATATACATCTAGCAGATTGCTGCTTGATTAGCCCTTCCAGAATGTCACCTATTCAGTGCTGACATTATGTCTGCCCGAGCATCTCGGACTTTGATGATTTCAGGGATATGTGTCTTTGTGTCCTCATTGACTCTACTTTATTGGCAGCCCCTTGGGACTATAAGCAGGGCCCCTCCTTTCTTGTTATGTTCATCCCTGTGCCTGGTGCAGAGTAGAGAAGCTCAATATATATTTTTTGAGTGCATGGACTGACCCTCTTGGAGGAACTTTAAAATGTTGTAATGAAGCCTCTCTGTGGGCGGGGGAGGGAGAGGACAGGTGACTTCTACTTCTCACTGTCCTCTTTCTTCCGGGGGGGGGGGGGGACAGCAAGGGCAGCAGGCTTACTCAGAAGATGAAGAGGAAGATCTTCTTGGAACATTGTTTCACAGCTGGGTGATTTGTTGTTCCACTTATTCATGTATTCATCGGTCGATTCTTGCATCTGCCCTGACCAGGGATCAAATTCGCAATCTTGGTGTATCGAGACGATGCCCTAACCAACTGAGCAACCCAGCCAGAGCTAGTTTTCAAATAGTAATACTAAAACAGGTGTCCTGCCATGAACTGTGGACTGAATTGTATATCTCCCAATCTGTACATTAAAGCCCCAATTTTCAGTACCGCAGAATGTGACTGAATTTGGAGATTGGACCTTTAAAGAGAAAATTAAGTTAAGTTAAAGCTGTTAGGCTTGGCCCTAATCCAATCTGACTGATATCATTATAAGAAGCAGGAAGACTGGACACAGATAAGTGGGGGTAGGGATTTGGGAATGAAGAGGGCCACCTCGGAAAGCGAGGCCTCAGAAGAAAGAAACCCTGCTCTCCCCTGGGTCTGGGACTTGGAGCCTCTAGAACAGTGAGAAAGTTAGTTCCTGTGGGTTAGGCTGCCCAATCTGTGGTATTTTGTTATGGCAGCCCGAGCAAATAAATACCTGTAAATATAGTGAAAAGTGAGTGTATAGAATGTTCAAGAATTTATCGATTTACTTGTCAGTCTGTTTGCTTCCCTGCTAATTTTATTTTTTTCTATTTATAAATTTTTGAGTAGGAAAAAAACCCTACTGAACATTTGAATGAAACCATTCATGAAATACAGAACTTTCATTAAAAATAAGTCTTCACTCCCAAAAATGAGTTTGAAAACAATTTCCAGTAAGTTTATGCATTCCTACTAATATTTTGAGAATAATTTGTGATAATCTTGGAGAAACTACTAAACTAAGCATTCTTTTGTCTTTTAAGAAGACATATTTTGGAAATGTGTAAGAGTTGCCTTTGCTTAGTACTAGAGAAGTGTGATGCCATTCTTTAAAATATTGTCTCAAAATGCATTCAAATAAAATCAAGACAAGGTGAGAGTGGCCTTAATCATTTTATAATCTGATAAACTTTACTCTCAAAAATAACAAGAGCTTGATCAGGTGGTAGCACAGCGGATAGAGCATCAAACTGGGACACAGAAGACACAGGTTCGAAACCCTGAGGTTGCCAGCTTGAGTGTGGGCTCATCTGGTTTGAGCCTGGGGTCGTTGGCTTGAGCATAGAATCATACACATGACCCCATGGTCGCAGGCTTGAACCCAAGGTTGCTGGATTGAACCCAAGATTACTGGCTTGAGCAAGGGTCACTTACTTTGCTGCTGTAGCCCCCCAGTCAAGGCACATATGAGAAAGCAATCAATGAACAACTAAGGAGACTAAGGAGCTGCAACAAAGAATTGATACTTCTTATCTCTCTCCCTTCCTGCCTGTCTGTCCCTCTTTCTGTCTGTCACAAAAAAACAAAAATAAAAAAAAATAAAAGAAAAAACAAACAAACTAGGAAATGATAGATGCTTAATAAATATTTTTAAAGAATTCCTGCTTTGCTCTTTGTGAGGGTAATGAGGTTATTTTCCCTGCTCTCACCCTTGCAGGGGAATGCATATTTCCTGTTAACACATTTTAATTTTAATTTGACTTTAAGCAAAACTATTACGGTAAGAGCTACTGGAAGACAAACGAAACAACATCAATACTCAAACAATCAAAAATAACAAGGAGAATGCCAAGACCAAGCTGCTGTTTTAGAGATGAGTAATTGAGGCGCACACTTGTAATCAGTAGTGTGTATATATAAAATACTATTTCAGGTACGCTGTAGGGGATGAGCACATTCTGGCAGAAAGCACTCCAGGCAACAGATGTTCAATTTATTTATGTAATTAAACTCATGTAAAGGACACTCTTGAATGTGACTGAGGGACATATACCTCAAATTCCTTTTCAGAATTGCTCATTGTATTGGTCTTTTAGTCATGTAGTTTTAGAAATTAAATATGATCATGAGTCAAAGATTTCCAATTAGGTATAAACTCATCAGTGTAGCTATAATGTTTTCATATAGAACCCCACAATTTAAAACGGAACTTAGAAAATAAAAGAAAAACACTACGTGCACCAGAGTCAGGAGATGGGAGAGAAACATCTCCCTCCAGTGATACGAAGTAGCAACTAGAAAGCTTCCAAAATCCACATGTAAATAATAAAGCTCTGTTAAAAATAAAACCAAGAAAGAAGTCTGAAAAGAAGGAAATTCTGCAAAGGACTACAAAATCAGTCATTTCAAGAGGATATAAGAAAGTAAACCTTAAGCTGCTGCTAAACTGCTTAGCTAGCAGAATAAACCTATTTCATTTTCTTTCTTGCAGCTCACAATTCTTTTTATAGGTTATGAGGCAAAAGTAGAAGGCTTCTGAAGGTCTTGGGAAACTACACAGACTGGATTAAGTATGACTTTTAGGAAGACTAATCTGCTCCCATTCGATAAGATTTTACCGTATTTGTTCAAGTTAGACTCCTCTGTGGCTGAACTGTACTCCTTTGACTTTAGGATAGCGATTGTCTGATGGCACACAAACTAATTACTAAAACTGTGCAGCGCACCAAAAATGTATTTTTTGCTGATCTGACAAAAAAAAATAGGTATATTACCCAACCGGGGATGCTTTGAGAAAGACAGGGAGTGTTGCTAACAATGATGGTGAGACAAGAGGCATAATCTGGGTGGTCCCTAGACTCTGGGGCACATAAGAAAGTTGGTCTCCCTGCACATAGGGATCGCTGCTTAAAGAATCTATTGGAAAGTAACTAGACTTCACTCCTTTTTTTTTGTAGGTTGCTGTTACAGATAATCTTTCAGTATCTTTTGGGGTACACATTTCACCACACATGATTTTTTTTTGCCCCCCACAAACATTGCTGCCAAAATCATTTCTGCTTTTCCAGTGACTTCCAGTCATAAAGTAAAACAATGAATAAGGTGATGCTAAATGACCAATTCAAGATAGAAGTAAAAAAATCGATCATACTGATCTGATTTTAGACCAAGATTCTTAATAGCTAAATTAGGTTAATTGTTAAGCTTTCCTGACTTTTGGGTAAGAGATCAAAAGAGCCAAAAGGATCAGAAGTATTTACTTTTTTTTTTTTTTAAATGATTTTATGTATTCATTGTAGAGAGGTGGGAGAGAGAGAGAAAGAGAGAGAGAGAGAGAGAGAGAGAGAGAGAGAAGGGGGGAGGAGCAGGAAGCATCAATTCCCATATGTGCCTTGACCAGGCAAACCTGGGGTTTCAAACTGGCGACCTCAGTGTTCCAGGCCAATGCTTTATCCACTGCACCACCACAGACCAGTCTAGAATCAGAGTTATTTCTTTGAGGTATAGTCACTCATCATTCCCTGACTGACACAGATTCTCCCAAAGGGATTAAAGTAGGCAGGCTGAGCATGTGGCAGTTCATTTAGTCTACATTCTGACGTTTTTTGTGAGGAGTGGGTCCTGGAAACAAGTTGCTTTGATACTTGCTTACCTTTCTGCCATCAGCAGAGGAAGCATGTTAAGGTCTGCTGTGACAGGCACATCGCAGCAGGATCTGAGCAACCGCACAGTACGTTAGGGTCCCCATTTTTGGGACTCAACCGGTTTTGCAATAATCTAGAGGGGTTTCTCCTCTGATACAAAGTACAAGACATGGATTGGAACATCAAGTAGGAAAATACTTTTAAAAATTCCACTGCATCTATACACTAGATGTCTTTAAAAGCAAACAATTCACATGACAAGCCAATTCTCATGTAATCTCGCTGACATGGCATGACTTTTCAAATCCCACCCACCTTTTGTAACAGACTTTGTGTTGAACACGGTAGAGTTTTATATTAAGAAAAAATATTTCAGAATTTAATAGGCATGTGGATGAATAGGAAAAGAGAAGGCAATTGTTCCAGGAGATTTACCTTCAGGAAAAAGAAGTTAGCAACATAGTAATTCAAATAATAAAAAGTGGGTCTCTGAATCATTTTGTCAAAGGTTTTCCACCAACCTGATAGCTCGGATGACAGTTTTAAGTGGTGGGGTGAGGTCTTCTACTGATACATCACACTGGCATCCTTTTTCATCATAGACATCATCAGTGCCAAGAGCGGTGTCAGCTGCAAGAGAAAATTGCCAGTTAAGTACCACCACCAGCCATTTAAAGCATGCTGCTGAACTTGTGTCACAGAGCAATAGGGGAGAAGTCACAGACTAAGCTTAGAAAATCAAGATAAGTATTAGGTCAGCCAATTGCTTTTTCCAATGTTATTCCTTCTCCTTTTTCTGCAATGTCACCAATCCTATGTCATTTGACACTAATACTTTCCTAAGCTGTTTTCCACGGGAAAGATGATGTTGACACACTGTCTTTCCTTTAGGGTGATGGATTTGTGTTGATCCATCTGTACTTTCTGGCCACTTCTTTGAAACTAATAGCCAGCATTTAAAAAACAGTTGTTTCGAGTTAAGACAACAGTCTACGGATACTTAACTAACTGGCCTGTATATGTAGATGTTGACCCCGTTAGCCCCACTCTGGAAACAAGTAAGTAAGCAGTCAGACCCAAGAACACTGACTACTTAGCAGTCCCTGGACCAGGCAGCACAGGAGAGAGATTGCTTAAGATAACACAACCAATGCTGAGAGATTTACAGGTGGAAGAATAAAATCAGTTCCTCATAAACTGAGCAAATTAACTTTTGGGTTAATTGTAAAGGTTGGAAAAGGGGGTAGGATTACAATAAACTAAATTAGTAAAATTTTATAAAATTAATAAGGAATAAACTCATATCATTACAGCGTTGCTTTTAGCAACAAAATACTGAAAATAAATTAAGATTTCTGAAATGGAGAATGAGGTAAATATTGGTAAGTTTATATAATGGAATATTTAGGAAGCTGTTAAAAATGATGTTGACTAATGACTGGAAAAAATGTCACAATATATGATTAAAGAAAAATTTTATATATCTATCTGGGATTAAGAATTGGCTATACTTAAAAAATTTTTACAATGAACATGCATTACTTTGCTAGTAAAGTAAAATTTCAGAAGAGAGATGAGTTATATAGCCTCCAAATACTATTTAAATTTCTGTATTTAAAAATTTTTTTAAATGATCATTTTAAATTTTCAATTACAGTTGATATACATTATTATATTAATTTCAGGTGTACACCCCAGTGATTAGATATTCAATAGCTTATTAAGTGATCATCTCAGTAATTCTCGCATCCATCCGACACCATACATAAATGTTAGAATATTATTGACCGTATTTCCTGTGGCTTCACCTTCCAAGACTCTTCTGTAACACCAATTCGTCCTTCTTTTTTTTTTTTTCTCCTGTGTGCCCTGACTGAGGACCAAACTTGGGTCATCTACACACTGGGCAGACACTCTACCACTGAGCCAACCGGCCAGGGCCTACCAATTTGTACTTCTCAATCCCTTCACCTTTTTAACCCCCAGCCTCTTTATGTGCTGACATACGCTCAAGGACTGACACTGCTCTCTGTTGCTGTCACTGCCCAGTGTTCATGTGCTGTGCTTTGCCATGGGCCGCCCAGGCTGGGTTGAAATTCTTGAAAGGCTGTTGGACATCTATTTATTAAAGCAGTGTTCATAAGAAAAGGCAGTTGCTACGTCATTTAACTCAACTATTTACTGTATGTTTACTCAGTTTCTAGTGTGCTGAGAGTGGAGGTGGTGGTGGGGGAAGAGAGGCCGATGGGTGTTCACAGCTCTTTGTCATGGTCCCTCTGGCCTTACTGCATAGTCATATTAGCAGACACCCGCTGCAATTTAGGCCAGGCACTTAGGTGAAGCTTCTGCATACATTAGTTTTCTTACAGCAGCTCTACCTGTTAGTGGTTATGTTTTGTTTTTGTTTTTTTAAAATATTTTATTTATTGATTTTTAAAGAGGAGAGATAGAGAGAGAGAGAGAGAAAGAGGGAGAGAGAGAGAAGGGGAAGGAGCTGGAAGCATCAACTCCCATATGTGCCTTGACCAGGCAAGCCCAAGGTTTCGAACCGGCGACCTCAGTGTTCCAGGTCGACGTTTTATCCCACTGCGCCACCACAGGTCAGGCCTGTTAGTGGTTATGTTATGCCTGGTTTTTAGATGTCAAAACTGAGGCTCGGAGAAGGTAAGTACCTTATCTGAAACCACAAAGGTGGAAAGTGGAGCTAGTAAGTTGCAGAGCAGCTATTAACATCCAGTTCCATGAGGCTCCAAAGCTCTTGCCCCTGCCATTGCATTGCCCGATGTGAAAACGTGTTCCTGGTTCGACAGTGGGTTCAGTAGTGGCATGCGACATCTCAGGCTTGAGATGCTGGGTATATACTGCCTGCTGGGTACATTCAACTTCTCTCCAGACAGGTCTGCCACAGTTTGAACACGAGTGTACTGATTTATTCTGCCAGTTGGGTCTGGCTCAGTGATGGCCTTGACGGTAGCCTGCCATTTTGCTTGACTGACCACCATGCAACACAACGCTTCTAGTTTGTAAATGCCATGCCCAAGGTTCGGTGCCCCTCTTCCAGGAACTCGTCACGGTTTCTTCCTCTGATCTGATCCCCACCTGCTCTCGGTGAAGTAGGTTGAAGAGTGTGGCCCCTAAATTCATGTCCACTTGGAACATCAGAATAGGATCTTATTTGGAATAATGTCTTTGCAGATGTAATTCAGTAAGGTTTCAGATGAGATTATCCTAGACTAAGGTGAGCCCTAAATCCATTGAAAGTGTCCTTGTAACACAGAAAGGGAGAGGACACAGAAACACAGAGGAAATGGAAGCAGAAGTGGGAGTGATGCGTCTACAAGCCAAGAACACTGGGCATGGCTGTTCACCACCAGAAGCAGAGGGAGGCACGTGACGGTTTCTCCCTCAGAGGTTTTGGGCATCCCGATTTCTTGAACTGCACGTGAGAATATTTCTGTTGTTTCAAGCCAATCAGTTGGTGGCAATTTGTTATGTCATTCCTAGAAAACTAATATAACTGGGAAAACTTTCCTTCGTGGTTTCCAATTCTTCTTCACTCAAGAACACTAATTATGATGATAATAACAGTAATAAGTGCTTTTTAGGGAAATCAGATTATGTAACAAGAACTTTAATTAATTGCTTCAAACCCATGAAGTCTGTATCAGTATTAGCTCCTATTTTAAAGATTATAAAAGTGAGGCACAGAGAGTTAAGAAACTTGCCCAAGGACACGTGGAGAGTGAGTGACAGGCGCAGCACTGAACTCGCAGCAGCTGGGTTCCAAAGCCGCACTGTTAAGCACTGCCTGACTCCGAGTCTCACTTCCGACAGCTTCCATATTTGCCCCTCTTGTTGCCTCTGGATTTCCTTCTCTTGCTTTACATTTTTCTTCCCATGGCTGTGTGCACCTGGCTACTGTGGTCTCAGGTGAAATGACCCCACACCATTGAAAAGGGATCGGGTCTGGAGCAATGTGGGTACCATAAGTATGTGCTGTCCACACCCCAAGGGAGACCTGGAAACACTCAGACCCTGGAACAGCGAGGGGACTGGCTGTGGTGTGTGTGGGGCTCACAGAGAGGCCAGGCGGCTGTTAGAACCAAAGTCACCAGGCACCTTTATGGGGTCCTGTGAGAAACTCAGATGTTAGCTGACCAAAGAAATATAGAATAATGCATTTTATCAGGATTCCCAGTAACAGAATTCATGAGAGTATTTTCCTCTGCCCTTCAAAATAGAGGCGTGTGACTGCTTCCCCTCATCTGAAATCTAGCGAGAACCACACTTCTAACATGGTCCTATCTTACACCTCAGGAAGCGGGGGGACATGTGGCAGGTTACAGGGAGGGAAGATCCTGCCATGCCTGTATCAACGGCTTACCTACTTAAAAATAAAATACACCAACCATAACACAGTGCCGCAGTTCTGAACAGTGAAATAGCACAAAATAGGGGGTCCTTCTATTTTGAAGTTAGTGGAAAACTTTTTCAGCAGGGATGTGCTGTCACAATAAGCACAAAAGTAAAGATAGTGAAATTATACTATTTGCACTGACTGTAAGTGGAAGCGGAAACATCCTAAATGAGGATGAGTTTCCTCCCAGCCTAATGCTGTGCCCCTCGCCGCGGCCCGGTACCTCAGCAGAGCTCAAGTCTATCCGTCTTGTTAGACACAGGCCTGGGCAGAAGGTGGGAGTCAGTCACCAACTGCATCACGTCCAAATGCATCTTATTGTGGAATTTCATCATACCACCTAAACTTGATCGTTCACAGCATAAATTAAACTCGTAGTCTAATTTTTTTTCTTTGTAGGTTTGGTCTGAGCAAATACTTATCTTTGCTGACATCTACTGAAGCAAGGGTTGAATTGGAAAACTTTTTTTCTTATTTTAAAGCCGCAAAAATGGGGATAATGCCATCTTTCTGCCTCATAAGTATCTTGAGATGTCAATTTTCTTTCCAGTGAGGTTAACACCACATTAAATGTCTTTTTTTTTTTTTTTTCATGATTCCTAGAGGCTTAAAACCCTCTGTGAACTCAGCAGCACCTGGGCGGGGCCCAGCGTTCGGCCAAGGCTGGTTCTCTGCTCGCCAGCCACACGTCTGGCTCCCCGCCCTGGCACTTCCGGATATGTGGGGATGGGAACACGAGCCGGCTTGAGCACTGATCAGCGTAAGACCGAGTCGGGAACGGCAAAATGCCAATGGAGCTAAGTGCTCCCTGTGGGCAATCTTCCCAGGGACGGATAACCTACCTCAGTGCAAATCCGTGCGTGCAGAAAATGAATATAAAATGCAGCCCTTTATCTCTCCCAACCCTCTTCTGTTTCCTATTAATTAGCAGTGTAAAAGATTTGCTTTCCAGTACCTTGTTCACCTGTATTTTGGAAAATCTATTTTATAGTGTTTGGAAGGGATATAGACGAAGAGGGAGGAGAAACATTCTGGAAACTTCTGCTATGTCCGAAGACAATTTTTCTGTCCCCCGCTATGAAATTTTGCTATCCAGAGTAGATATTTATGAAGAAAGGGTAGGTTGGTTTTAGTTCTTCCTCTTGATCACCTCCTCTTACAGGTTAGATTTCTTCTTTACATTTCTTATATGATTACAGTGGTTTTCAACCTTGTCTACTCCACGTGAGAATCACCTGGGGAGGTTTTCTTAAAAAAAACCTCAATATCCATAATGCCCTCAAGACCAACAGCATTAGGAAACTGCGGGTTGGAACCCAAGCATCAGAGGTTTTTTTTAAAACTTCCCATAAGGAATTCAATTTGCAGCCAAGAGCCAGAAACACTATTATTGTAAGTGAAAAAACGACGTCCACTGGTTTCTCTCAGCCAGTGCTAAGGAGTGTGTTTGACAAATTTGCCACTGGATTTGTACTAATGCTTCATGTTTCCCCTGGTGCCACCAGTATATTTTCCTCAGGAACAATTTGAGACAATATAGATGCTTCACAAGACAACAGTAAATGATTGAATCATAAAAAACAGAAAAAAAAATCCCTTGAGAAATTGATGATACAGGAACGAGGTTTTGTCATCTTCTTACGCAGCTTATAGCCCTCAGCTTTTTTTTTTGTATTTTTCTTAAGTTGGAAATGGGGAGGCAGTCAGACAGACTCCCGCATGCGCCTGACCGGGATCCACCCAGCACACCCACCAGGGGGCGACGCTCTGCCCATCTGGGGCATTGCTCTGTTGTATCCAGAGCCATTCTAGCGCCTGAAGCAGAGGCCATAGAGCCGTCCTCAGCGCCCGGGCCAACTTTGCTCCAATGGAGCCTTGGCTGCAGGAGGGGAAGAGAGAGACAGAGAGGAAGGAGAGGGGGAGGGGTGGAGAAGCAGATGGGCGCTGTCCGGGAATCTAACCCGGGACTCCTGCATGCCAGGCCGATGCTCTACCACTGAGCCAACCGGCCAGGGCTGGCCTCAGCTTTTTGAATTCCAGTTATTGTCCTCTGTCCCTCCACCATCTGAAACCTCCTTCTTTCCAGGCCTTGGTGCTGTTCTCTTTGAAAAAAGTCACTATTGTTTTTACATATAAGAAGCTTCCATGTTCACAGACCAAAATAATACCCAATTGTCAAACCTTAGCAGAAAACACTTGTTTTGTCAGTGGAGAAATTGATAATGTCTTCACGAAATCATATAGAAGAAACTATAAAGGAGACAGGTGACAACTGTGGTCTTGGAAGACAGACAATGTTACTACCTGGAATAACTAAATTAGAATGCAAAGAAAAATCCTTGATTATGGAAAAAAGCAAAATATAAAAAAAGACAATATTTATAATGGATAAGGAGCTTATTTGATAGATCAGAATCCAAAACATAAACCTACAAGTAAGTCAGTCAGCAGAAACCATTAGTAGTGAAAAGTGACTGAAAACGATTCAAGCTTACTGGAAATAAAAGAGATATTAAGATTA
This sequence comes from Saccopteryx leptura, assembly GCF_036850995.1. Classification (NCBI taxonomy): domain Eukaryota; kingdom Metazoa; phylum Chordata; class Mammalia; order Chiroptera; family Emballonuridae; genus Saccopteryx; species Saccopteryx leptura. The sequence goes on from NC_089503.1 coordinate 351,789,189, forward strand.
TGTGAAAGTATGGGCACACCTATTAATTAGCAAAAGAATAATGACTAATACTAACAAAATTGAGGTGAATCTGGTACATTTTTACATTGCTAGTGATTATATAAATTGGAACAAATTTTTATGCCAATAGAAAAAGAGAAAAGGGCCCTGGCCGGTTGGCTCAGAGGTAGAGCGTCGGCCTGGTGTGCAGGAGTCCCAGGTTCGATTCCCAGCCAGGGCACACAGGAGAAGCACCCATCTGCTTCTCCACCCCTCCCCCTCTCCTTCCTCTCTGTCTCTCTCTTCCCCTCCCGCAGCCGAGGCTCCATTGGAGCAAAGATGGCCCAGGCGCTGGGGATGGCTCTGTGGCCTCTGCCTCAGGCGCTAGAATGGCTCTGGATGCAACACAGTGACGCCCCAGATGGGCAGACCATCACCCCCTGGTGGGCGTGCCGGGTGGATTCCGGTCGGGCGCATGCGGGAGTCTGTCTGACTGCCTCCCTGTTTCCAGCTTCGGAAAAATGAAAAAAAAAAAAAAAAAAAAAAAAAAAAGAGAGGGAAAAGCTTATAATTTTAAACCAGAGAAATTTTCTTTGGAAAATAATTTCAAAAAAAAAAAAAAAAAAAAGCAAAGCTAATAAAATAATATTGAATGTAAACTATAATTAAAAAATAAAGATTAAAAAAATAAATATAGCTTAATGCAATATAAGTGTTTTTATTGCATTATCACCTATTGTAGGATAGTTACATAAATTTCAATGTTTCAAAGTAGAAAACTGTGAATTATAGTATTTGACCATGATGATGCAGTACACAGCAACAGAAAAGATAATTGTGAATGGTATATAATAATATGAAAGTATTTTCAAATGAACAATTAAAATTAAATGATGAAAGTAGATACTTATGTTTATTATTACTATGTGCATTGATATATGAAAAGAAACCAACTAGAAGAGCATACGTAGAAGTGAAATCAGTTGACTAGAGTATGAGATTATAAATAATCTGCATTTCTTTTAAAATTTCTTAAGAAATTTAATATTTTTTTTGTGGCAGAGACAGAGAGTCAGAGGGAGGGACAGATAGGGACAGACAGACAGGAAGGGAGAGAGATGAGAAACATCAATTCTTCGTTGCGGTTCCTTAATTATTCATTGATTGCTTTCTCATATGTGCCTTAACTGGGGGGCTACAGCAGACTGAGTGACCCCTTGCTTGAGCCAGTGACCCTGGGTCCAAGCTGGTGAGCTTTGCTCAAACCAGATGAGCCCGCGCTCAAGCTGGTGACTTCAGAGTCTTGAACCTGGGTCCTAGGTATCCCAGTCCGATGCTCTATCCACTGCACCACTGCCTGGTCAGGCTAAATTTTTTTTGTAATTGATTGACTTTAGAGAGACAGAGAGAGGCAGGGAGAGAGAGAGAGAGAATCATTCATCTGTTGTTCCACTTAGTTGTGCATTTGTTGGTTGCTTCCCATATGTACCCTCACTGGGAATAAAACCTGCAACCTTGTCATTTGAGATGGCACTTCAACCTACTGAACTAACGAGCTAGGACCCAAAGATGTTTTCTGTCACAAAAATAATACAGTGTATATGCTTTTCAAGATAGAGTATTTTAAAAATAGAAAAAACTATTAAAGCCTGACCTGTGGTGGTGCAATGGATAAAGCGTCAACTTGGAACTCTGAGGTCACCACTTAGAATCACTGGACTTGCCTGGTCAAGGCACATACAGGAATTAACTACTATGCGTTGATACTTCCCACTTCTCTCTCCTCTTCCTCCCCCCCTGTCTTTCTCTCTCTCCTCTCTCTCTAATAATCAATAAAAAGAAAAGAAAAACTATTGGAATGAAGAAAAAAACTCTTCCTAAGTTTTAGAACATAAAGGGCAACCATTATTGTAATATATTTCTTCAAGTAAAAGTGTGAAAGCTAGAAGTTCATCACAAATTGTTATTTTAGAATTTTAAAAGGCGAAAGATTCATACGATCTGAAGAGAAACTAGAGTATTTATTATTTAAGGATTTTAAATGAAGCATGTGATGATTCTGTTCCATTATCCTACAGGGAATGCACATTAAAATGGCCAGTATTAATGATGGTGATAACTAATTAATTATATCCTGTTGTGAATTATTTCTTTTTCCAGGGTTTTTTCCTTCTGCTGCTGGTTGTATTTCAATTACCTTTTCCCCACTATCATTTCTAAACAATTAAAAAAAATTTTTTTTATTTATTCATTTTAGAGAAGGGAGAGGGGGGGAGAAAGAGAGAGAGAGAGAGAGAAGAGAGGAGCAGAAAGCATCAACTCCCATATGTGCCTTGACCAGGCAAGCCCAGGGTTTTGAACCGGCAACCTCAGTGTTTTCAGGTTGACACTTTATCCACTGCGCCACCACAGGTCAGGCTCTAAACACTTTTAATATCATAGATTTACAGGTTCCAGTTTAGTCATGTGCTAGTCCAAAGGCAATTCCTTTAAACCAGCTAGAGTTTAGAACAACTGCTTGGGCCCTGAAGTAGTAGCACAATTTCATTTTATTATGTCCTTTGCTCAGGATTTTTTTTTTTCCTTTTTCGTTTTCTGCTTTATGCTAGATGCTGCAAAGTCATCAAGAGACAGACATATTGGGCCCTCAAGGCACTAATAAGGAGCCCAGAAAAATACTCCAGGTAATATATTTTCTGTTCTAGACATTTTTTCTTTCCAAATACTTTTTATTTTAACTTTTCTTTCTCTCATTATAATTGGGATACTTGCTCTCTGTAAAGACTTGGAACATTTGAATTTTAAATGAAATCATAAAGACTGAGAAAAAAATTTACAAAGCTTTGAGGCAAATCCTATTAAATTTTGGCAGATAACTTCCAATCTCTTCTCCTCTGCATCAACTGATGTTTATTGTCTAAGTCAACAGAGATTGAAAGTGGAACATCCCTGGTGGCCATGTGATTGCTCAGAAGCCCCACTCAGGCACTCTTATTATTGCCTTTCCGCTCCGGCCCCAGCTGCCGCAGACGACCAGTTTCTGGAGGTGCTGTTCACGCCTCTGCACTTTTGGACACTCTCCTAAGTGGCACTGTCCACACACCTCTGTTCACTCTCTCCTTTCCTCTGCTGACTTTTGGCTGGTAATCCCTGGGTGCTGAATTTGCAGTCAACAGATTATAATATGCTAGCAGTCTCACAAAACCAAGGGGGACCCAGAAATGGGGAGACCATCAGAATGTTTAGAACAAACCATTCAAATTTCAGCACGCATCTAACTTTTGTGTCATTTTGGAAACAAGAATTTTATTTTGCAGTTTAGCAATTAATTCTGAGGTATCCAAAGTGAAGAGGCCGAGGCGTGGAGGGCAGCGTGACAGGTTTTAGTGCCTCAGATTCAGCTCTGCAGTCACAGCCCTGCAAGAATCTACCATCTCCATGAAACAGCCTGATGCCTAAGACCATCCAATGCTGCCTTCCTGTACTGTGGACACCTGTCTCCTATGGTCCTTATTACATAGTATTATAGTGGCTTGTCTCCAAGCTCCTTTCCTTGCTAAACAGAAAGCTCTGTTAGGGCGGAAACCCCGTCTTCTTATCCATGTATCTATTTACTCCCTTCTCATTCCCCCACTGTCTGCTCCTAGAACACTGTGTGGGGCACAGAGAACACTCCATGCTCCTTTGCCTCTTGAGTGATAAAGCATTTCCCCTCAGCACTGTCGCAGCAGTTTCTGTGACTTCACTAATGTCTGCATTTCAGATTTTAAAAATACTCTGCAGTTGGGTAGATAATCCTTCACTGTGTTCTTGTTCACTTGCTGAATCATCTCCTGGAAGTCGAAGGATGAGTGTCTTCTGAGAGATCATCATGGCCCCTGTTTCTCAGCTTTGTGTTTTGGAGTGGCCGGCTCCAGGATCTCTGCCTTGAGCACTTTGTGACATGGAGGCATGGGCCTTTTAAAAAATTTTTTATTAATGACAGCTGTAATTTATTCAGTCATAGCAGTTGTCGGCAAACCGCGGCTCGTGAGCCACGTGCGGCTCTTTACTTCTTGAGTGTGTCTCTTCCATAAAATACTACGTGCGGGCGTGCAGGTTATAATAACAATGTACCTACCTATATAGTTTGAGTTTAAAAAATTTGGCTCTCAAAAGAAATTTCAATCATTGTACTGTTGATATTTGGCTCTGTTGATTAATGAGTTTGCCGACCACTGAGTCATAGCATATGATGAGGTGGCTTATAAATATGGACAGTAATTTAAATATAATACTATCAGACTGGAAATATTCTGTTCATTTTACAGGGAAGAAACTGCAGCTCAGTGAGCTTAGATGGCTTGCCCAAGATATAGGGTATTGAGGGCAGAGCAATCTTTTAAAATTGAGATCATGTCTCTCTGCTCACAATTCTCCAAAAATGCCCTGTTTTTTTTTCCAGAGTAGAAGCTCAAGTTTTTACAAGGCCCAAGTCCTTGCATGTCTGTGCCCTCCTCACTTCCTGGCTGACCTTACTTCCCATCGCTCTCCTGCCGGCTCGTTTCCTTACAGGGCCCTTCTCTGCCCCCAGCCCTCCTAGGTGGTCCTGGAAGGAGCCAGGCCCTCACCCTGTAGGCTCCCTGTGGGGAGTGTTCCTCTGCAGACAACCTCCGGGCTCCTTAGCTGCTGGTCCTGGAAGGGGCCAGGCCCTCACCCTGTAGGCTCCCTGTGGGGAGTGTTCCTCTGCAGACAACCTCCGGGTTCCTTAGCTGCTGGTCCTGGAAGGAGCCAGGCCCTCACCCTGTAGGCTCCCTGTGGGGAGTGTTCCTCTGCAGATAACCTCCGGGCTCCTCAGCCGCTGGTCCTGGAAGGAGCCAGGCCCTCACCCTGCAGGCTCCCTGTGGAGAGTGTTCCTCTGCAGATAACCTCCGGGCTCCTTAGCTGCTGGTCCTGGAAGGGGCCAGGCCCTCACCCTGTAGGCTCCCTGTGGGGAGTGTTCCTCTGCAGACAACCTCCGGGCTCCTTAGCTGCTGGTCCTGGAAGGAGCCAGGCCCTCACCCTGCAGGCTCCCTGTGGGGAGTGTTCCTCTGCAGACAACCTCCGGGCTCCTTAGCTGCTGGTCCTGGAAGGGGCCAGGCCCTCACCCTGTAGGCTCCCTGTGGGGAGTGTTCCTCTGCAGACAACCTCCGGGCTCCTCAGCTGCTGGTCCTGGAAGGGGCCAGGCCCTCACCCTGTAGGCTCCCTGTGGGGGATGTTCCTCTGCAGATAACCTCCGGGCTCCTCAGCTGCTGGTCCTGGAAGGAGCCAGGCCCTCACCCTGTAGGCTCCCTGTGGGGAGTGTTCCTCTGCAGATAACCTCCGGGCTCCTTAGCTGCTCAGGGTCTCGGTTCCATGTCAGTTGTCCAGGGTCACCACCTCACCACCCTATTCAAGGTTATTGCCTACTCCCTGCACCAGTCGGAATCCCCATACCCTGCTGTCCTTTTCCTTTTATTTCACAGCACTTGTCACCTTCTAACAGACTAAGCAATTTACTTGCAGGTGTTCGTTATTTATCTCCCCTGTTAGAATGTCAGCTCCACAAAGACCAGGATCTTGTTCTCTGATGTATCTCAAGCGCCCAGAACAATGTTGATATTTATTGAGGAGACCATTCTGGGTGAGAGTGATACTCCTTCACTCTATCCTATTGATTACAAAGTATAACTCACTAGCTAACCTAAATTTTGGCTTTATAGTGTTCTCTTGTGGCCTTTTTTTGGTGATTTTTTATGATTAAGTATACTTTAAGATCCTACTGTGAAAAATATCCCAATTTTCCTCACAGTACTTAATTTTTATAGGATTTAAAAATAGAACCCCCCAGGCTCCATAAAACTATTTAGGAGGTAAAATGAATTTTAAGTAAAAAAAAAAAAATAACTTCTATAGTAGAACAGAGAAAATATTCTGGAATATAATTTTTAGGTTGAAATGCAACCTGTAGACCCACTTTAAAATCTTGGGCCTATAAGTTTATATTTATCTATAGCATCCATATTAATATAACAACAAAGGCAATTTAGACTTATTTTTCTCTTCAGAAACAGTGCAACATTAATGGAAATGGAAATATACTACATTGAGATAGGGTAACTTCCTGTGTCACTTTTGAATATTCACACCCATTTGTTTTTACAAATGTCAACTTTATCCTAGTAACTTATACTGCTGGTACTGTAGAGACAAATTGTGAAATTTTGGTCATGTGATCAATATTGACTTAATTCTAAATCTTAGGAGACTTAAAGTAATGTTTCAAAAGTAGGCTCATATTGCCCTGGCCGGTGGTTCAGTAGATAAAATGTTGACCTGGCGTGCCAGGAATTGTGGGTTTGATCCTCAGTCAGGGCATGTGTGAGAAGCAATCAATGAGTACACAACTAAATGGTACAATTAAGTGAAACAAGTTGATGCTTCTTCTCTCTCCCTTCTCCCCTCCCTTCCTCTCTCTCTCTCACTCAAATTAATGGAAAAATTTTTTAAAAAGTAAGTTCCTATTAAGTACTGGGAAGTAATTTATTGAATTCCCATAGAAATAAAAGATAAAATAGTCCCATTAATTTTTCTAGGCTGTAGCATTAATATGCTATAGTATTTGAAAAAGAATTTGATAAGCAAAGAATTTGTTTTTATTGAAAAAAAGTCCAAGTATTCATATCTGCAACATATATCGGTTTCACAGTAAGTTATCCTCTTGAGTTTTTAAACCAGTATTCTAGTGAAAGAAATAATTTTAACATTTTGAATAGGTAACTGCATTTTCTTGTATATTTTTACCAAAGTAGGTGAAATTTATATAGGAAATGTTAATACAATTGAAGATTACAGATTGATAGATTGTATAACGTAGCCGTGCTTGCTGTTTATGTTACTTTTTGCTGTTATGACATTCTTAACATGGAACATAACATTTGGGAACCAGATTAATCCTAGTGCTCAGTTTAGAAATAAAGAGGCATATTCAAATACTTTATCAGAGAAAGTATAGTTTACCTTTTTTTTTTCTGAAAAAGAGTTAGATCTAAAGTTTTCTGTGAATACCACACTCTGAAAAAGATGGCCCCATACACCTTTAAAACTCCTTGGAAGACTTACACAGTAAAGAGAAGTCACAATTAGGCTGAACAGGCAGTGGTACAGTGGAAAAAGTTTCAACCTGGTAACCTGGTTCGAAACCCTGAGGTTGCTGGCTTGAACGTGGGCTCATTCAGCTTGAGCGAGGGCTCACCAGCTTGAGCACAGGGTCATCAGCTTGAGCGTGGGATTATAAACATGACCCCTGGACTCTGGCTTGAAGCCCAAGGTCTCTGGCTTGAGCAAGGGGTCACTGGCTCAGCTGCAGTCCCCTGGTCAAGGCACATATGAGAAAGCAATCAATGAACAACTAAGGTGCCGCAATGAAGAATTGATGCTTCTCATCTCTCTCCCTTCCCGTCTGTCTGTCCCTATCAGTCCCCCTCTCTGTCTCTCTTGCTAAAAAAAAAAAAAAAAAAAAAAAAAAGTCACAATTAGTTTTGTATGGATTTGACTCTTTTGTTGGTATGGCCTAGCAGTGGTTTTCAAATATTTTAATCTTTTTAGAATAAGAAATGTACTTACTATTAAAATTGTGACCCAATACATACACACACACACACACACACAATTCTCTGCTGGATTAAGATGGTAACTTGAACACACACATATAATTTTGATCCCTCTGAAAAACTCACTGAAACTACAGTGATGAAAAACTTTTTTAAAAGATATAAACTCAAAAAAGGATAGACGAGGAGAGGCGGCAGCGACAGCATAATTTTGGAAGTGGGAAAGCAGATGGACAAGTTACTTAACTGACTAGCTGACACCAGAGAGAAATCCCTACGCCAACACTGGGAAAAGCTGCGAAACAACAACATTTGCACTTTAGAAAACTGAAAAGCCTCAGGAATTGGCAGTACTTGGTTCCACCAAGAAAAGGAAGGTTGTGTGCACTCTGCCCCACACTCGTGTCTCTCCCATTCCAGCAGGGGGCAGACTGGGAGCCTTAGGAAGAACGGTCATCAGGCACCGCTAAAAATGGGTATTATACCAAAAATTAGGATACCAAGTGACCATGAACACTGAGAACCTATTGGCATCCCGTCACCATATAACAATGGCAGCAGAACCTTTACCCTTCAGCGAGGAGTTTGGATAAGAATTCTCTGTGGTGCTTGAGCAGCCCAAGAAAAAAGAGCTAAACATAGCCTGATGCAGTGGATAAAGTGTTGACCTGAAGTGCTGAGGTTGCCAGTTTGAAACCCTGGGCTTGCCCAGTGAAGGCACATATGAGAAGCAACAATGACTTGATGCTTCCTGCTCCTCTCCTCTGTCTCTCTTTCCTCTCTCTAAAAATCAATAAATAAAATCTTTTAAAAAAGAGCTAAATAGCCTGACCAGGCGGTGGCGCAGTGGATAGAGCGTCGGACTGGGATGCAGAGGACCCAGGTTCGAGACCCCGAGGTCGCCAGCTTGAGCGCAGGCTCATCTGGTTTGAGCAAAAGCCCACCAGCTTGAACCCAAGGTCGCTGGCTCCAGCAAGGGGTTACTCGGTCTGCTGAAGGCCCACGGTCAAGGCACATATGAGAAAGCAATCAATGAACAACTAAGGGTCAAGGCACATATGAGAAAGCAATCAATGAACAACTAAGGTGTCGCAATGAAAAACTAATGATTGATGCTTCTCATCTCTCTCCGTTCCTGTCTGTCTGTCCCTGTCTATCCCTCTCCCTGACTCACTCTCTGTCTCTGTAAAAAATAAATAAATAAAATTAAAAAAAAAAAAAAAAAGAGCTAAATATATTGACAACAGAAATTTTCCAAGAAACAGCTGACACTGATCAACCTATGGTGAAGATCAAAGTTGAGTGGCCACAGCCATATGCTCAAAAAGTTTTAGTCACCTTTGTCATCTCTCCCACTTCGTTATGAAGAGGCAGCCAAGGTTTACTGAGTATTAGAGGAAATGTTCCCACACAAAGACAGATCAAAATGAACTGGAAGGAAACAGAAATGAAGGAAAAGAAAAAACACTGTCATTAATATCTTCACAGAGATAAGGCAAGATGCTATACCTATGAAACAAAAAGTTGGAAGCTGAAAGCTGAAACAGAGGGACACTTAGTAAATAACAATAAATAACCTTAGAAACGACAGCAGAAATAAAAATCTCAATTAGAGGTTTGGTTGATAAAGTTGGTCAAAACTCTAAAAAGTAGATCTGAAAGATAACGAGGTGGAAAATAAGAGAAAAAAGATAAGTCCACAAGTCTAATCTACAAATAATGGATTTCCATAAGAGACATTGGAGAAAAAGAAGGGAGGAGATCATTAAAAAAAGAAAAGCAATAAAATATTCCAGAAGAGAAGGTCATGAACTACCAGTTTGAAATGACCCCTTGAGTATATATTAGAAAGGATAAAAATATACCCATACCAAGAAATATCATTATGAAAATTCAGAATACTGGGGACAAAAGTGAATTCTACAAGCTTCTAAAGATAAACAAGCAAATGAACACCCTCCCTGTTCACATACAAAAATCTGAATGGCTATGGACTTAACAAGAATACTAAACACAAGCATATGGAGTGCAATGCTTTCTCAGGTTTGAAGGGACATTATTTCCAGCCTAAATTCCACAAGTCAAACTGTGAAGTAGCACAAGGATGAAAAATTTTGTTTCCAGATATGGAAGGTCTCAAAAACTTTGCTTTCCTTTCAGTCTCTCTCTCAGGAATGTACCAGCCCCTTCATCAAAGTAGAAAAGTAAGCTAACAGAGAGGAAGACGCAGGCACAGGTGAAACAACAGGATCACAGGATGACAGCGAAGGAGAAGCCCTGTGAGATCCTAGTACAGCAGAGAGAGGGTGACGGGTCTGGATAGGGCCAGTGGGACCCGGGGACAGGCACACTGAGCTCTGTCAGTGTCACACCCCTGTCATCATGACCTCTTTCAGCTTGAAAATTATTGGAGTTTTTTTATTCTGAAATAAGAATAAATCAAGAAAGATAAGAACATGGACCCCATAAACTGGGAGTTTAATTTAGGAGAAAATAAAAAGAATCTGACCAGGCGGTGGTGCAGTGAATAGAGAATCAGTCTGGGACGCTGAGGACCCAGGTTCAAAATCCCAAGGTTGCTGGCTTGAGCAAAGGCTCATCTGGTTTGAGTGTGGGCTCACCAGCTTGAGCGCAGGGTCACTGGCTTGAGCATGGGATTAAAGACATGACCCATGGTTGCTGACTTGAGTCCAAAATCACTGGCTTGAGCAAGGGGTCAGTGGCTCGCTGTAGCCCCTCCAAGCTTCCCCATCAAGGCACATATGATAAAGCAATTAATGAACAACTAGCGTGATGCAACTATGAATCGATGCTTCTCATCTCTCTGCCTTCCTGTCTGTCTCTCTTGCTAAAAAAGAAAGAAAGAAAGAAAGAAAGAAAGAAAGAAAGAAAGAAAGAGATGAAAATCAAAAGACATTCAAAAGATAATGGCTGTGCAGTAGGCTTAGAGGGCAGTCAGCGGAGCCAAGAGGAGGACAGAGGTTTTTGAGATGAATTCTCTAAGAACAATCACAATGAGACCAATTGGCTACCTAATGCAGTTGACTGTGTGGAAAATTTTACTGAGATATTTTTGGAAAATGTGGGAAGAATTATAAAAGTGACAATAACACAACAAGCAGGGCATTTATATACTACAGGAAAAGCAAAAATAAAAAATAAAAAAAAAGGAAAGAAACAATCATAATATAACACATATGCATAATATAGACAATGAATTTTAACTTATCAAAAAATTGCAAAATCTAGATTAGAAGGATGGGAGGGTCTGTAGAAGGGAAATAGTGAAAAAGAAAACACAAATTCACTTAGAACTGGACTTAAACAGATAATGTTCAAAATTGATTGACAGAAGTTAGCAATACACACATATTATTGAAAAAATGTGGAAAATTGTAAATATCCAGAAGAAATAGACAAAAACAGAAATGGTTGCTCCTGGAAAGGAAATCTATGTGTAGAGTGGCAGGGAACCATCATATTCTGTTATAAAGGGCTTATGTTATATGATTTTTAATTTATTTTTATTATTTTAAATTAAACTTTTAATTTTGTAAATTGTAATCACAGATTTAAATTTGTAATTGTAGATTCCCATGCACTTGTTAGAAATAACAGAGATTTGTGTAGCCTTAGTCAGTTTTCCCCAATGCTACTATCTTGCAAAGCACTATCACAACTGGATTGCTAACATTGTCACAGTTCAGATGGGAAACATTTCCGTCGCCACAAGGAGTCCTCCCAGTGCCCTTCTGCAGCCTCACTCCGTCCCTCCCATCTCACAGCCACGACTTTTGGCAACCACTAATCTGATCTCCATTTCTATAATTTTGTCATTTCAGGAATGTTATATAAATAGAATCACATAGTATGTGACCTTTTGGGATTGGCTTTTTTTTTTTCTATTCAGCAGAATTCCTTCAAGATTTATCCAAGTTGTTATGCACACGAATAGTTTGTTCACCTTTATTTCTGAATTAGTATTCCAGTCTGTTGAAGGACATCCAGGTTGTTTCCAGTTTTTGGTTAAAATGAATAAAGCTTCTATAAACATTTATGTACAGTTTTTTTTTTATGTGAGCACAAGTTTCATTTCTCTGGATAAATGCCCAAGAATACCACTGCTGGGTAATATAGTAATTGTGTCTTCAGCTGTATAAGAAACAACCAAACTTTTCCAGAGTGATTGTCCTGTTCTGCGTTCCTGCCAGCAATGTGGGAGGAAGCAGGTTCTCTGAGTTCTCCCAGCTTTATCGTGTGTTGTTACTCTTTTTTATTTCAGTCATTCTGATAGGTGGCAGTGATATTGTCTATAGTTTTTGTTGTTGTTTTTTTTTGTGGGAGAGACAGAGAGAGTCAGAGGGAAGGACAGATAGGGACAGACAGACAGGAACGGAGAGAGATGAGAAACATAAATTCTTTGTTGCTGCACCTTAGTTGTTCATTGATTGCTTTCTCATATGTGCCTTGACCAGGGGGCTACAGCAGACTGAGTGACCCCTTGCTCGAGCCAGCGACCTTGGGCTCAAGCTGGTGAGCTTTGCTCAAACCAGATGAGCCTGCGCTCAAGCTTGCGACCTGGGGGTCTTGAACCTGAGTCCTCTGCATCCCAGTCCGACGCTCTATCCACTGCGCCACCGCCTGGTCAGGCGATATTGTCTATAGCTTTAATTGCCATTTCCTTAATGACTAATAGCATTAAACATCTTTTCATGAGCTTATTTGCTATCTGTATATCCTCTCCAGTGAAATGTCTCATCAATCTTTTGCCTGATTTCTAATTCATCTTCCCATCAAATGTTTTGTTTTTTATTTTTGAGTTTGGAGAGTTCTTTATATTGTATATCCTAGATACTAGTCTTTTGTCAGATATGTGGTTTGAAAATATTTTCTCCCATTCTGCAGCTTGTCTTTCATCCTCTTAACAGAGTACTTTGCAGGGCAAAAGTTTTTTAATTTTGATAAAGTCCACTTTATCAATTTTCCTTTTATGAATCATACTTTTGGTACCAAGTCTAAGAACTTTATCCTTGGTTCTTTATCCTAATGACTTCTCTTATGTTTTTAAAAAAAGTTTATAGCTTTATGTTTTACAATCAAACCTATGATTCATTTTGTGTTAATTTTTATTATTTGATTTTAAAAACTAGGCATATGTGTTACTTTGGTAAAATAAAACTACTTTGAAAAAACCTAAAAAGCTCTTGAAACAATACTGGCTCATCATTTGTGACACATTCTACTTCCTGTTCTATCCTACCCCATCCCTTCTCACTCATCTCATAACTTCCTACCTCACTGTGCTTCATTTCATTGAAGAAAATGCTAATCATAACTTCTTAATCTAATTTCATAGTTCCTACCATAGATTGAAAAGCATCGTAGACAAGTCTTTCCTGCCTAGTGCACTTCTCTCATTTTTACTTCTCAATATTTCTTTCTTTACTTCATCAATCCCATCTTATTATCAAGTGTATCTAAGATATTTAAAAAAAATCAACCACTTCTCTTTGATATGAAGGATAAAATCTCTCCTTTTCTTGTCCTGAGGTTTTTCTTTTTTTCTTTCTCTTCTTCCCTCCCTCCCTCCCTTCCTTCCTTTCTTTTTGAGAGAGAGAAAGAAAGAGTCATAGTGGGATTCAAGTGGTTCACACCAGTTCAGCAGAACCAATACCTAATTTTTTGCTGAGTTTGGCCAACCAGTTGTTAAAATGGCACTTATAGGGTTCTCTCTAAGGTGGGCATCTGGACAGCCGCCCAATATGGAAACCACAAATTTACATTCCTTACTCTTTTTTAATGTTCATCTGCACAAGAGCATATTCCAAGCACCTGTAATAATGTTCATTCTGTCCATAGGTGAAAAAAATTGCAGGTGAGGACACCCATCAAAAAGCAATATGGAGCCTGACCAGTCAGTGGTGCAGTGGATAGAGCATTGGACTGGGATGCGGAGGACCCAGGTTCGAGACCCCAAGGTCACCAGTTTGAGTGCAGGCTCATATGGTTTGAGCAAAGCTCACCAGCTTGGACCCAAGGTCACTGGCTCGAGCAAGGGTTACTCGGTCTGCTAAAGGCTTGTGGTCAAGGCACATATGAGAAAGCAATCAATGAACAACTAAGGTGTCACTACAAATAACAGATAATTGATGCTTCTCATCTCTCTTCGTTCTTGTCTGTCCCTATCTATCTCTCTGTCTCTGTTAAAAAAAAAAATAAATATATATATATATATATATATATATATATATATATATATATATATATAAAATAAAAAGCAATATGGATTTTTTTTTTTTTTTTTTGTATTTTTCTGAAGTTGGAAACGGGGAGGCAGTCGCATGCGCCTGATCGGGATCCACCCGGCATGCCCACCAGGGGGCGATGCTCTGCCCATCTGGGGCATCGCTCTGCTGCAACCAGAGCCATTCTAGCACCTGAGGCAGAGGCCACAGAGCCATCCTCAGCGCCTGGGCCAACTTTGCTCCAATGGAGCCTCAGCTGTGGGAATCGAACCCGGGACTCCTGCATGCCAGGCCAACGCTCTACCATTGAGCCAACCAGCCAGGGCCGGAAATATTTTAAACAGTTTTATTGTTTTTTGTCAGATATTATTTAATATTTTTCATTAATATTTTAAAACTCTTAAGACAATCTAGTTTTGTGTACCTCTTTTATTCTTCTTATTTAAGTATTAAATACATGGGATAATAAACTACTTATTGGTCTATCTTTTTTTATACTTAAAATGGTCATTAGGGCAGAGAACTGGTTGTTAAATTATTTGAATCCCACCACTGGGAATGGAGAGAGATGAGAAGCATCAGCTTGTAGTTGCGGTATTTTAGTTGTTCTTTGATTGCTTCTCATATATTCCTTGATGAGGGCAGGTGGGGGGGGGGGAGGGACAGACTCTAGCCGAGCCAGTGACCCCTTGCATAAGCCAGCAACCTTGGGCTTCTGTCAGTGACTTTTGGGCTCAAGCCAGTGACCATGGGATCATGTCGATGATCCCACATTCAAGAAAGTGACCCCACACTCAAGTTGGTAAGTCTGCGCTCAAGCCAGATGAGCCTGTGCTCAAGAAGGTGACCTCGGCCCTGGCCGGTGGGCTCAGCGGTAGAGCGTCGGCCTGGCGTGCGGGGGACCCGGGTTCGATTCCCGGCCAGGGCACATAGGAGAAGCGCTCATTTGCTTCTCCACCCCCTTCCCCCCTTCCTCTCTGTCTCTCTCTTCCCCTCCCGCAGCCAAGGCTCCATTGGAGCGGAGATGGCCCGGGCGCTGGGGATGGCTCCTTGGCCTCTGCCCCAGGCGCTAGAGTGGCTCTGGTCGTGGCAGAACGATGCCCCGGAGGGGCAGAGCATCGCCCCCTGGTGGGCAGAGCATCGCCCCTGGTGGGCGTGCCGGGTGAATCCCGGTTGGGCGCATGCGGAAGTCTGTCTGACTGTCTCTCCCCGTTTCCAGCTTCAGAAAAGAAAGAAAAAAAAAAAAGAAAAAAAAAAGAAAAGAAGGTGACCTCAGGGTTTCCAATCTGGGTCCTTAGCATCCTAGGTGGATGCTTTATCCACTGCACCATCACCAATCAGGCAGTCCTGAGGTTTCTTATTGTTCCCTTTTCACATACTTACCTAGCAGATGATACCCAGAAATTCACACTAGCTGCAACTCATTTAACTTAAAGTCCTAAAGATGAGTCGTCCCTCCACTCCCACACTCATCTGAGGGCAGGATACATTCCAAGACCCCAGTGAATGCCTGAAACCCTGGATAGTACCAAAACCTATATATACTATGTTTTCCTCCATATGTACTTACACTTAATGTTTTCTCTTTGCCATGTCTGAATTGCCAGCATCCTTCCCCTTGATCATTATTAAGTAAAACAAGGGTTACGTGAACAGAAGCACTGCGATACCACTACAGTTGATCTCATAACCAAGATAGGTGCTAAGTGAATAACAGGCTGCCAACCATAAGAAACTTGGTTATTATGAGATTCAATCAAAATAGTAATCTAATCATGATTACCAAATACACTAACCAGCACTCTTGATTTGGCAAACTTAATTTTTTATTGTGTTTGTTCTCTGGCTTACTAATTAGAAATATTGATGCACTCTAATAAGGGATACTACTAATAAGACACTTTTGCACTTTCTCTGTAAGATCAAAGATCTCACTAACACTGATTGAGTAGATAATTTATACAATACAGCATCTTAAATTACATTAATTATGATACAAATTTCTCTAAGATTCTTTATTAAGGATTGTTAAATAACCTTACTTACTGGTTAATAGAAATGCTGGCAAAATTTCACGGAATAGATCCTAGAACTTAATTAAGGAGTCTTTCTGTTTTGAGGGTTGATATGAAGCACTAGAGAGTTTTCAAAATAATTAATGTCATCTATAGTGCTAAAATTGTGATCACATCACAATAGTGGCTTAGTAACTGCCCATGAGTTAAAAAACAAATAGTATTTAAAAAAAAATTTTCATATGTTACTATATTGACTATCTTTATTCAAATTGGAGCACTGAAATATGCTTTCATGTGTTCTTTTAAAATTATTGCAACTATAGCCTGACCAGGCAGTGGCACAGTGGATAGAGCATTGAACTGGGATGCAGAAGACCCAAGTTCAAAACCCTGAGGTCCTCAGCTTTAGTGCAGGCTCACCAGCTTGAGCGCAGGGTCACTGGCTTGAGCATGGGATCATAGACATGACCCCATGGTCGCTCACTTGAGCCCAAGGTTGCTGGCTCTGCTGTAGCCCCTGGGTCAAATCACATAAGAGAAAGCAATCAATGAACAACCAAGAAGCTGCAACAAAGAATTGATGCTTCTCATCTCTTTTCCTTCTTTTTTGTCTATTCCTATCTGTCCCTCTCTCTGTCTCTGTCATAAAAAAATAATTATTGCAACTTATTATTATAAATAATAAGAATGTATAAAACAATATAACAATGCAGAATTTTATTGCCTTCTTAAAAACTCACTCAAATACCCACTTTGTTAAATACCTCAGTATTTTGTGATTCAGCAACAAACACTTTTAATAATATCACACACTATTTTTCAGTAACACATCTTATTTGTGTGTGGACTTTCACAATTCCAAAGCAATTTTTATCAGTAAGGTTTAATGACTTGAGGTATGAATAACTAAACAGTAGGTTATTTGTTTTTTCATTAACTCTTCATCATTCATTCATTCACAATAAATAAATGCAGAATTTTATTGTGCATGTAAGAAGTAAAAGGATGATGTTTGCATGAACCTAACTTTTAAACTTTCATTTACCATAGGTAGGAGTTATCAGGTATCAGAAAAAGGGAAGATGAAAACATGCAAATTCATCAAGCCCAGCACTCATAAAAATTGAGGCATAAATTAGCATTAATAAATTAATAAATAATAAGATATTTCCAATTTATTGATTATCTGTTCTCAATAAGATATTATGTTGGGCATTTTATAGGGTTTTTACACACACTATATCTTATTATTTCACACACAACCATATAAGTAGGTATTATTCCTTCTACTTTAAAGATAGAGAGAGGGAGAGATAGCACAGTAAGGTTGTCACTTGCCTCATCTCACTTGACCTACTGGGGAAAGAGAATTTGAAACAAGTTCCATTATATTGAGACTGTTTTTCTCATCCCTATGTTGAATTAATTCAATTTTCATAAAAAATATTCATTGAGAACTTACCATACTCAAGGCACTGAGTCTTCTCAATAGAAAAAAATAAAACAAACAAACCATAAAACTCTGAACTTTGTGAAAACACAAATTGGCTCTTGTTGTTCTACTAGTAAATCATATGAGTGTTTGTAAGGTAAATTCGTAGTCTAGCAGGGCTGCCTTTATTAGAACAAATGTTCGGGTAATCCTAACAAAACCAAGAGATTATAACAAAGCAAAGTCTAACCACACACAAATAATTGGGACAGTCATTGGTCCACGCTGGACAGCATCTCAGACACCCTCCTTGATCAGCAAAATAATGAACTAGGGAGATCAATGGACTGCTCTTGCCATTCTAGACCAAGACAGACACTACCTCACCTTAGGAAGAAATATGCTAAATTAATGATAAAGTGACTTAAAAAAACTTAATCTTATCTTCAAAAGAATGAGATTTGTCTTCCTTGAATCATATTCAGAGACATCTGACCTCAATCAAAGCAGCCACGGTTTTCAATGTCTGACAAGCTGCAGAATCACAAATCTGCATTATTCATTAATCAAATCTTTTGGGAAATTTGAAATAAATCTGATATTTTTTTCTATCAATTTTCAATTCTTATTAGCTTAGCAGGAATTCTGCCAGGAAATGCCATTGTATAAACCATTTAGATTAGGCAGGTCAGAGATGGCAATGTTTTGTTGCTTTAAAAAAAATAATGAGCCTGACCTGTGGCAGCACAGTGGATAAAGCGTTGACCTGGAACTGTGAGGTTGCCGGTTCAAAACCCTGCACTTGTCTGGTCAAGGCACATATGGGAGTTGATACTCCCTCTTTCTCCCCTTCTTCTCTCTCTCTCTCTCTCTCTCTTTTCTAAAATGAATAAAGTCTTAAAAAAATAAAGTTGTTGTCTGACCAGGTAGTGGCACAGTAGATAGAGAGTCGAACTGGGATGCAGAGGACCTGAGTTCAAAACCCCGAGGTCACCGGCTTGAGTATGGGCTCACCAGCTTGAGCACGAGGTCATGAGCTTGAGTGTGGGATCATAGATAAGACCTTATGGTTGCTGGCTTGAGCCCAAATGTCACTGGCTTGAAGTCTAAGGTCGCTGACTTGAGCCCAAAGTCACTGGCTTGAGCAAGGGGTCACTCCCTCTGCTGTAGCTCCCTGCTCAAGACACATATGAGAAAGCAATCAATGGACAACTAAGGTGCTGCAATAAAGAATTGATGTTTCTCATCTCTCCCCTTCCTGTCTTTCTGTTCCTATCTGTCCCTCTCTCTGTGTCTCTCTCTGTCTCTCAAGCAGAAAAAAAAAAGTTGTTAAAAAATAATAAGAATTGCTGGTGCATTACCTTAATTGCCACTTGAAGGGATAGGGAGAGAATATTTGTAGTGTATATATAATGACAAAGAGCCATGCCTTTGCCATATTAATAGAAAAAGAAGATACATATGGCTAACACTAAACTTATAGCTGATTTATACCAAGTTTCATTCATTCATTTATTAGTGATGTGACTTTTATCAAAGAAAACATGCTGAGGAGCTTGGTAGAATATAAAGGACTTCGAAATTTATTTACATGCAATTTCTAACCTCAGACCCCGGCATTTGGACTGAGCTATTGGAAAAGTTATTTACATTTTCTGAGTCTTGATTTTCTTATCTGCAAAATGGCTATGTGGGTATTGAATGAACCAATAAAAAAATGCCTAGTCAGTGACTGTCATATAGTAGGTGTTAACAATGCTGTTTTCCTTCCCTTTCCTTCTTAGAGTCCAGAAGTGAAGGAAACTCTAGGGAGGAATAAAAAGTAAATCAGATACTAACACATTGGTTCATAAGACCAATATAGTATTGCAAAGAATAAAAGCAAGTAAGCTACAAACAACATGAGTGGTGGATTGTAATACTGGCTGCAATCCTTACAGCTCTTCACCTTAAGAGGTGGAGCCTCTTTCCCCACTCCTGGCATTTGGGCTGCCCTTGTGATTTGCTTTGACCAGTAAGATGCAATGGACATTACTCTGTGAGAGTTTAAGCCTAAGCCTCAGTAGGCCTTGCAGTTTGTGCTCTTACAACTCTTAGGAACCCACCATCACCAACGTGAACCAGCCTAACTTGCTGGACTGAGGGACATCATGGAGCAGTGAAGAGTCACCCCAGTGGAGGCCTCTTTAGGCCAGTCAGCTCCCAGGCAACCCAGCAGCTGATCACAGATGTATGAGTGAGTCCAGACAAGACCAGAAGTACTGCCCAACAGAACTGCAGGCTAAGTAATTAGTTGCTGTTTTAAGCCACTAAATATGGGGGGGGGGGACAGTTTTGCCAGAACAGAGAACTGATAAAAATATAAGAAGACATGAGATCACGACATTTTTCAACCAAAACGGCATCACGGGAATACAGGTTCAAACAATTTTGGGAAAGATTAGTCACCAACTCCAACAGAATGATGTGGTATGGCAGTTGCTACCGCATTAGATGAGTGAAAGATGTAAATTTCTCATCAGTGGGAGTTAAGGATTTCATGTGCAAATGAATCTTTGTAACTAGGGGTACAGAGATTAATTTATCCCAGTTAATATTCTTCTGAGGTTTTCTATATTTTTGGAACTGTTGTTATGCATTGTACATGGCAACAGAAGAAAAAGATGGCAAGAGAGGAAATGCTGGGAAAAATTAAACACTGAAAAAAAAAATAAAAGGAATTTGGGACAATGTGAGCTTCATAGTGCAGAGAGCAGAAAGCAAAGTTTGGGGCAATGCGTCTTTCTCTTGTGTCAGTCATCCACGGCAGAAAAAAGATCCTGGCCTTTCCCTAACCTTTTTTTCTTCTTTACCAAGTAGAGCACACCATGAAAGCGATTAAATATAATTTTAAAATTGTGTCATATTGGTTTCTCTTTGTGAGGCAGACAACTGAGTGTGCCTTTGAAAGAAAAGAAATAATTTGAGATATATGAACAAAAAAATCACCATGTAGCTGCAAAATGCTTCTCTTAAATATGGGCCAAACTTGTGTAATGGGTAACTTTGTTATTATTTTGTGCAAATTTCAGAGGTCACCCACAGGTTGTTTCTGAAAAGTGTGAAGACTGAAGAGTGAGGAAGATGCTTTTTGTTCCCCTTTAGTTTCAATCAATACCGGATAGTAAAACTTACAGATAAATGGCAAGTCCTTTTTTTTTTTTTTTTAAATTTTGAAAGGTTTTATTAAAGGAGGAGATTTATTAAATATGCCGGCTGCAAATGGCTGACACGGGGCATTTCCAGACCCAAATCGTGCCAAATGGCAAGTTCTTTGAGGTGGCAGTCATCACATACACTCAGTTTCCCCTCTTTAGTGCCCAAGAAAATGCTGGCTCTGAGGGCAGCCCCCAAATACTTGTTGACTTGAAACCTGCCAGTTGAAGACTTATCCAAATTCTTTGAATGTCTCATTATGGAGCTGACACATACATCTCGTAATAATAGGTGGGCACATGACACGCTTTGCAGGAAATTATGGGCTGCAGCTGACAGTGGAAAGGGAAGAGAAAGACAGGGATTCCTGAGAGGTAAAAAGCAACGGGAAGCACTCTTCTCTGTGTCAAAGAGAGATGAGACCAGGGTCAGGACAGAAATCATATTCCAGGCATTCCTCAGCTAACCCTACCTTCCCTCTCCCACATTTCAGCTTGAAATTTCCAGAAAGAATAAGAGGTAACAGTAAAGGAAGAGCCAGAAGAGTAGTCCCAGAAACTGGGTTTAGAGGAAAATTTCTCAGGGGTCGTCTGGCTTGATCTCTTTAAGGGCTCAGAAATCACTGAATTTTGACCATCCAAGTTTGGTTTGAAGGCTCCCAATGGTAGACTCCATTCCATTGGCATGGGCTCTCTAATTGCTATACTGTCAGGATATTGAGCTAAAAATTGGCATTGCTCTGTTGGTCCTAGTTCTGCCCTTTGAAGTGACCAAGAACATCTCTTTGACCTCTTGAAGCAGCTGAAGATGGATTGTATGTGGTATGAAAACAGAGCGCTGGGGTAGAGGTTAGAACACTTTGGTTTTTCTACTGACTAGTTGGTTTCCTGCTTTCTCATTTTCTTTTATTTTGTCACACTAATCAAATGTCAATTTTTTTAGTATTATTTTTATTGATTTTTTTTTTTTCAGAGAGGTGAGAGACAGAAAGAGAGAAAGAGAGAGAAAAGAGGGGCAAGGAACTGGAAGCATCAACTCGTAGTAGTTGCTTTTCATACGTGCTTTGACCAGGCAAGCCGGGGTTTCCAATTGGCAACCTCCATGCTCCAGGTCGAGGCTCTATATATTGAGTCACTATAGGTCAGGCTAGTATTGATTTTAAAAGACAGCACTAAGAATGTAATATGATAGTCTAGTTCTAATGTAATCCAGGTTGAGGGTGTGTCTGACCAGGCGGTGATGCAGGATAGAGCATTGGCCTGGGACTCTGAGGACCCGGGTTCAAAGCCCTGAGGTTGCTGGCTTGAGTGAGAGCTCATAAGGCTGGAGTGCAGGCTCACCAGCTTGAGAATGGGATCATAGACATGACCCCATGGTCACTGGTTTGAGCCCAGAGATCATTGGTTTAAAGCTCAAGGTCACTGGCTTGAGCAAGAGGTTACTGGCTTGGCTAGAGCCCTCAGGTCAAAGCACATATGAGAGAGAAGTCAATGAACAACTAAGGAGTTGCAACTATGAGTTGATGCTTCTCTCTCCCTTCTTGTCTGTCTGTCTGTCTCTCTCTCTCTGAAAAAAAAAAAGTTGAGGATGTGAACTATATATAATAGGATCTGGACATAACATGGTTAGACCAGAGGTCACAAACCCAAATGCCTAGGGGCAGGCGAGTAAAGGAAAGATTTGAAAGAAATGGAGAGCTGGTGGTTGGGGTTCTGCTAAAGACTACAGAAAATGGTGGGAATATGCCTCTTGAAAGACTTACCTAACTTAAAAGCAGTGTGACCACTAAGGTTGTCCCCAGTGACACCCATCTTCTGGTGTTCACCTTTTGTAGAGTCCCCTTCTACATTGCAGCAGCGTTGGTCTGTGTGTCCCCAAGCACGTGGAGGAAGTGATGGTGTGTCACTCCTGAGGTCAGGCTATAAAAGACCGCAGCTTCTGTGTTGGGTACTCCCTCTCAGGTGCGGACTCCCTCTCTTTGTCAGCTGCATGTCATGAGGATATCCAGACAACCTATAGAGGGACTGCTGTAGCAGGGAAATCGGGCCCGCCAGCAAATGCTCGGTAAGCTTGGGTATGGATCCTCCCCCAGGTGAGCCTTGAGATCACTTTGTACCCGGCGAGAGCCTGACTGTACCCCCTTGAGAGACCGGGCCAGAACCACCCAGCCCAGCTGCTGCTGGCTTCCTGACCACAGAGACTGTGAGATTATGATTGTTTGTTGTTTTAAACTGCCAAGTTTGAGGCAAATTGATATGTAATAGTAGATAACTAATATGGCACTCTAATTCATAATAAAGCACCAAAGTATATACATATGCACACGCACACTTTCCTGTGCTGGTGAAACAACCTTCAGAGTTCCAGTTTACAACCTTGGGTTTCTCAACAAATCCTAGATCTGTGCAAATCAGAAAGGTACGGTTTAAGGCTGTACTCAGGTCATCTGGTGGCTTAGATTCTGCTGGAAGGGAGGAGATGGGATCCAATTACAGCTTATACATTAAATAGAAAGCCATTCTTACCACCAACAGAAACAAAATATAATTTTTCCTATCACTGTAGGGTGACAACAAATATTGGTGCAGAACTTAGAAAAATCTGGTCAGAAATACAAAGTACTTGGATTAGAATAGAAAGCCAGGAGAACTCTCATCCAATCAAAAGAGAAATAAATTTCTCTAGTAATTAAAAAGTAGGAACAGGCATTTCATAAAAAGTATTGGGAAAAGCGATCCTTACCAGAAATACAATAAATACTTAGTCACTTAGAATCTATAACCAGAGTTTGACAGGTCTCCTCTCTCCCCCTCCCATCCACACCAATAACAAGAACCTTGGAACACAGCACAGACCTTAGAAACAGCACAGCATAGGACACACAGAAGAGAACTAAGGTATGTCTTTGAATGCAGTAATGACTGACTGAATGAGTGGGGAACCTGGATAACTAAAGGAAAAAGGAACCTTTGGATCAGAATTCAGAGAATCTCTTCTACAGGTAATGGTTTTCACCAATTCTTTAGTGAAGAACTGAAAGTGTGTTTTAGAATCTTACTGATTACTTTCTGTGGGCTTTGGCATAGAATTATGTTAACAATTAAGTGGTATAGAGTGAGCTGTGGAGTGTTAATTTCCAGAGTTTAGAGTCCAGTCATTCTAAGAAATCCTTTTGTTTTATGGTGAAAGAAAACCCTCAGGGTTTTTACAGGGAGAGCTCTCAGGAGTATGGGCACGCTCCCGCATCAGGGATCTCTTGTCAGGGATGTGTACAGACAGGTTAAACAAAAACCCTAATGGAATACTGCTTTGATAAAAATTATTTCTGTCAGGGGCTTACCATGCAACCTAGCAACGCCTCTTATGGGTATCTACCTGAAAAATTTGAAAACATTTATTTGTAAAAGCACACGTGCCCTTATGGTCATTGCAGCATTATTCACGGTGGCTAAGACATGGAAACAACGGAAATGTCCTTTGATGGCTGGCTGGATGAGGAAGATGTGGTACACAAATATAATGGATTATACTCAGCCATAAGGAAAGATGAAACAGTCATTTGTAACAACATGGATGGATCTTGAGAGTATCATGCTGAGTGAAATAAGGCAGAAAAAGTTAAGAAACATGATTTCACTCATATGTGGGAATTAAAACTGAAAGCAATAAACAAAAATTCATAGAGGCAGACAACAGGGTAGTGGTTACTCGAAGGAAAGGGGGCTTGGAGGAGGTAGTAAAGTGTGAAGGAGGTAACATACAGGGTGACAAAGGGAGATTTGTCTTTGGGTAGTAAACACAATGAAATAGACAATGTATTATAGAGTTGTACACTGCAAACCTATACAATTTTATTAACCAATATCACCTCAATTTAATTTAAAAAGTGGCGAATGGGTTAAAAAAATTAATTCTGTCAACACAATGCAGAGTCATTATTATGAAATTTCTGAAAGTGCCAGTAAGCATCATACATTGTGGAAAATGATAATTAAGTCTAGCTGAAGCTGAGCCATCTGTATAGAAAATTAGGAAAAACGTTAAGTGCCATGCAGGGCTTGGGCATTTTGGGTAAAAACCAAAACAAAAATGTCAAGTGGGGAGACAAAGGAAAACATGGGAAAAGTGAATGCCATTGGAGAATCAGTGTGAAAGAGGACTAGTATAAGAGGAGAGGCCCGGGGGACAGAGTAGTCACACATAAAATGTTAATAGCTTGTGATTTATGTTGCATTGGACGGAAATGTCCCATTGTTGGTAAAGGGGTGTGTCAGTTCAAGATACCTGTTGAAACCACTGTGCTGAAATGCTTCTTTTTTGTCAGTATTCTTATTGCTTTTGTAGTAATCTCAAACAAGAGTTTTAGGAGACTGGTGGACGCAGAAGACAGAAGTTAGAGGCAGGAGAAGAGTCTAGGGTGATTCCAGCAGCTCACACTATGCATTTCTACTCTTGTTATTTATTTATTTTTTAATTTGAGAGGAGGGGAGATAGACAGATTTCTGCATGTGCTCCGACAGGGACCCACCTAGTAACCCTCATCTAAGGCCAATGCTCTGCCCATCTGGGGCCATGCTTGCAACTGAGCTATTTTTAGCACCTGAGGTGCAAGCTCCACAGAGCCATCCTCAGTGCTGGGGCCGCTGTGCCAGACCAATTGAGCCATGGCTGTGGGAGAAAGAGAGAGAGAAAGAGAGAGAGAGAGAGAGAGAGAGAGAGAGAGAAAGAAGGAAGGTGGAGGGGGAGAGGTGGAGAAGCAGATGATTGCTTCTTCTATGTGCCCTGACTGGGAATCAAACCCAGGATATCCACACACTGGGCTAATGCTCTACCACTGAACCAACTGGCCAGGGCAGTTATATATTTTTAAAGATTTTATTTACTGATTTTAAAGAGAGAAAAGAGAAAGGTAGGGTGGGGAGAAGGAGCAGGTATGTTCCTTAATCAGGCAAGCCCAGGGTTTGAACCAGCAGCCTTAGCATTTCAAGTCAATACTTTATCTACTGCGCCACCACAGGTCAGGTAGAGCCTGACTCTTGTTATTTTTAGTTAGTTATCAGCCTGGAAGGAGAGAAGGAGTCCCCACGGCAAGCAGCTTGAGAAGTGAGGCATATTGGGACTGGTGAGGTGAGGAAGGCAGCTGCACCCATTTCCCCTCAGTGGGAGTGCACGGGCTGACTGTGTGTGGGGCGGAATTATATTATCTAAATGTACATTCATTGACTCCCCCCCCCCCTAGATTTTCTTCACCTACTTTTTCCTTTTGAAATTCAAAGAGTTAGGCCAGTCTGTGCTCATTGTCTCATAAATAGTATGGGGCTAAAGAAAGCAGAAAAAAAAGAAAGAATTCTAAATCTGGCTCTTATGTTTAAAAAGCAGAGTCACTTAGAGGAACAGAAATGACATATAGACAGAATATTTGGGAGAAAACCTGTTTAAGGGCATTCTTTCTCCTTACTTTCACTAGAATATATTTCTTGGCTGTATCAGACATATTAGAGGTTGCTTTCCCAATGTCCAATCTCTGGACATGAATCCTCAGATCTATCCAGTTATAGCCCCTCCCCCACCCCATATGCTTCAGGGGAGTCTGGCTCCTGATTCAGTCGCTGGATCCTGACTGGTGATGGTCAATGCCCATTTTCCTTGCCAGTGATCATTTTAGGCACAAGACTCAATTCTGCAAACGAAGATGTGAACGAACAGTTTCCCTCACTTTAAGAAGAAACACCGACCTAAGTGGGTCTCCTTTCTGCCTCTCAAAGTGCTGTGTCTGGATAAGATGCTTGAAGCTGCTCCAGCATTTTGCTCCCATCCTGAGGAAGGGGTGGACACAGAGACGGGCAGAGTGAAACAAGACTAGAGAATCACAGAGAAGGGAAGCCAGGGCCCTGACGGTCCTTGCCAGGAGCTGTTCTACCCCTGGGCTTCTTTTTATGTGGTTTTCCACATTTCATTATTGTGTGAGGTATTTGAATTTGCTTCTCTAGTGCCCTGCAACTGACTGAGGAGTGAAAGGAATATAGTAGAGAGAAGAGATATTAGCAGGGTCTGAGCGAGGGAACTGGCCTCTAGGGACCCCCGAGATTGGAAGGTATTTTGCATCGTCAGCCCACCCAGCCTCTGCTCTGGTGAACCCCACCCATCTCCTGCACTCAGGGTCTGCCTAATCTTTCTCACAAACATCAAGTGAGGACGTACCTCCCATAGCAGCCAGCAGGAGCCCTGAGAATTGCCCAGCAAAATTGATGTTCCCCTTAAGTAGAAACATTAAAACATGCAGGTTATACATGTTGTGGGACAGATTTTTAGGCACTGCAAAGTGGAGCTACCTCATACTACCTTCTTATCCTTCTCTATAAAGATAATTGTACTCTGAGTGTAAAGCCAGCATTCACGGCCACCATCATAGCCGCCTGGCCCATGCAGGTTCGCATTGGATTCAGACAGTTGGTAAAGAAACAACGGAGCCAAAAACTGGTGGGCCATCATCTTTAATCCTAGCTTGCACTTGGCGGGCAAGTAAAAACATACACTGGGCTTCAAAACCCACTCATTCAGTGCTCACAAAGCTACTGACTTATCCGAGTTTCCTAGAATCAAAGGTTTCTAGCTCACCAGATTTATTCACCTCTGTAAAGCCAGTATCTAAGGCCACAGCCAGGGCCACTATCACAGCAGCCCAGCCCATGCAGGTTCGCATTGGATTTGGACAGTCGGTAAAGAAACAATGGAGCCACAAACTGGTGGGCCATAGTCTTTAATCCTAGCTTGCAACCGGCGGGCAAGTAAAAACACACACTGGGCTCCGAAACCGACTCACATTCAGTGTTCACAAAGCCACTGACTTATCCGAGTTTCCTAGAATCAAAGGTTTCTAGCTCACCAGCCTTATTCTCCTCAGTTCCCCATTTCCTTCCTTCTCCAGCATCAAACTGCACAAACTGGCCTCTCACTCAATACTCTGCCATCTTGGCTGCTTCTCCTGGCCTACTCCACGTGGCCTTTCTCTGCTCTCTGCTCTGCTCTCTCCTCTAATCATCCAGGAACCAAGAGCGCAAGCTCCCGCTCCGTCCCCATTTTATACTGTAGCTTCACAACCTCTAATCCAATATACAAAGTAGGGAAGTCCCTAATACAAAGTCACTCCTCGGAGGCATGACTGGATTGCACCACCCCACATCAAAAAGGGTGGGAAAGGCTCAATCCCAAAACCAAGCCCCAGGCTACAAGGATTCTGCCTGCCTTTAGCCCACCCCAACACACATCAATATCACCTGGGCGACGGCCTCCCCGTGGGCAGCGTAATCTTTAACAAAGTGAGCATAATACATTTTATCTACCCAACAACCTCTGTTCCTCATCTCCTTCCTTCTTCCTGCACAAACTCTGCACAAACTGGCTTCTCACTCAGCACTCCACCATATTGGCTGCTTCTCCTGGTCTCCTCCACGTGGCCTTTCTCTGCTCTCTCCTCTAATGCTAATCTCAGGAACTGAGAGAGCAAACTCCCGGTCTGCCCCACTTTATTGTGCAAAAAATCAAAACCTTTAATCCAATATACAAAATAGGGATAGTGCAAAAATCAAAACCTTTAATCCAATATACAAAATAGGGAAGTCTCTAATACAAAGTCACTTATCTGAGGCATGATGGGATTGCACCACCCCACATCAAAAAGGGTGGGGAAGGCTTAGTCCTAAAACCAAGCCCCAGGCTACAAGGATCCTGCCTGCCCACAGCCCGCCCCCAACACATTATATCACCTGGGCGATGGGCTTCTATGTGGCCATCTTTAACAAAGTGAGCATAATATATTTTATCTGCCCCACAATGAGTGTAATTCTGAAAGGCTTTCCCAAGTGCAACTGGAAATTTGGACTTCCTCCAGCCCTACTTTAGTTTCATTTTTGTGTATTTGGCTGCTTGGTATTCCTTTTACTTGCAGTTTGCCACTTTCCATTTGCTTGTCTGTTGTTGTCAGCTGTCCATCTTTTTTATTTTATTTTATTTTATTTTTGTAACAGAGACAGAGAGAGGAACAGATAAGGATAGGCAGGCAGGGAGGGAGAGAGATGAGAAGCATCAATTCTTCATTGCAGCACCTTAGTTGTTCATTTTTTTTTCCTCTCTTTTTTACAGCGACAGAGAGTGAGTCAGAGAGAGGGATAGACAGGGACAGACAGACAAGAATGGAAAGAGATGAGAAGCATCAATCATTAGTTTTTCATTGCGTGTTGCAACACCTTAGTTGTTCATTGATTGCTTTCTCATATGTGCCTTGACCGTGGGCCTTCAGTAGACCGAGTAACCCCTTGATCAAGCCAGCGACCTTGGGTCCAAGCTGGTGGGCTTTTGCTCAAAGCAGATGAGCCCTCGCTCAAGATGGTGACCTCAGGGTCTCGAACCTGGGTCCTCTGCATCCCAGTCTGACGCTCTATCCACTGTCCATCTTTTGATGCTACATTTTGTGTCTTGAAACAGGCCTCTGATGACCTCACCATCTGCCTCCCTCCCTGAGTAAACAGACATAGCCCAGCACTGCTGCTATTAAGTCTTATCGTATAAGAGACCATATGAGTCTCTTCCCAGATACTTGATCAAAACAGAGAAGGGTTTATCTAAAGGTCATTTCCCCAATTTGCCTAATCTTTTAGCTCTGGCAGTCTTTGAAGGTGATATAGTTCAGGGTTTGGCAGTTGAGACTGGGAGAAAAACGGGATGGGATAATGGCAAGGTCAAAAGGTTTATTTGGGAAGAGGATCTGATCAATTGAAAATGGAAGAGTGAAGGCGGGTGGCGGGTGGTGGTGTGGGATAAAAAAGAAGATATTAAAGATGCTTAAAGGGAGATTGGTAAGACATCTGGGAGCACAGCTGAGAATGTGACCTCCAGGAGGACCGTGAAATAAGACTGCCTAAGTGTGAACTGTGACTCTCTTATATCTGTTAGATTTCCGGCAAGTTACTTACTTAGCTTTGAGTCTCAGGTTCCTCAACCATAAAATGGGGATAATAATGTATTCATTTTATAGAGATATTGAAGTAATTAAATGAAATAATAGAATTAAAGCATTTAGAACTTTAATTTATAATTTTATATTTATATATAATATATATTTATTATATTATATATAATATATATTATATACTTATATAAAATTATATAATTTAAAATATAAATATTCATTCTTAAAAAATAAGACATCCTGTCATTTGCAACAACATGGTTGAAACTGGAGGACATTATGCTAAGTAAAATAAGCTGGACACAAAAAGAAAAAGGCTGCATGATTGCACTTACCTGTGGCATCTTAAAAGAGTCATATCTGACCTAATTTAAAAAATTATATATATTGATTTACTAATGAAATATTTATATCTATTATTCGATTGATAAACTAAAAATACTGTTCATATCATACTGATCAAAATAAATTTGCTATGACAATGTCACACAAGTCTTTTATAGTCTACATCTCCTTTTTTTGCCATTTGTAAATTTCTGACTTAACATCTGCCTATTGTTTTCCACTTCCCTGGTTCACGTGTTGAGAAAACAGCTGTGTTAAGCTTGCTCGCTTGCACTTTGCCTGATTAGCCCATGAGCTCGAGCAGTGCCACGTGTGTATAATCTAGGTAAGGATACAGATGCTTGCCCTCAGAGCGGATCGCTGATGGCAGATTGTTTGCCTGCGACTGTGGGGGGCCGTTTTTGCTGTTTGTTCTCTTGCTGCCAGGAACAGAGGTTTTCTACTGCTGGTATGCTCACTACCATGGCAAGACTCTATCAAACGGTAATAGCCCAACACTTTCCAGCTCTGCAGTTCCTCTACTGTCTGCCCGAATCCAGTGTGAACTATCCTGGCCTCAGTCACCGGCATGACAATATGAATGTGGAATATTAGGAGACAGTTGTGCCCCTTTTAAGTGTAATATGTAAATTTCATCAAAATTTATAGCAAAGTAAAACATCATGGGATATTTAATAAACTTTTGTAAGAATTATTACATTTTACAAATAATACCATCCACATAAAGGGTATCAAATTTCACAGGAATTATTAAAATTTATAGATTATCCCTAAAATTTTTTTCTATTATCTTTCAGTTAGAGGCCTATTATTTTCCAAATGTACTTAGTCTTAAAGGTCAACCTGAATTACCGTTATTCTTTCTGCTATGTATTCACTCTCCCTGAGCTGTTAATAGGCAATGAAATGTCTGAAAGATGTATAGAAGCAAGAGAAGTCCAAGAGAAGAACCCTAGAGGTGAATGAACAAATAGATCTGGAATCAAGGTGCAACTAAATGCGGTTTGCAGTTGTGAATATGTGAAACAGTGTTCACTCTTGTATTATTATTTATTGACTGTTATTGTCCAGATGAACAACTGTAAATCTCCTTCTGTCCCACCCTGTATTTGGGATGGCTGTAGTGTTATTTTCTATGAGTAGTAAGTGGATTTTGGAAATTCTTAAAACCAAGGGAGGCCCTATAAATAAGGATGTATAATTCAGGAGTAAAGTTTACTTCAATTGAAGTTACTTCAGTTTTTTTTTTTTTTTAAATAAAAAGAGAAGTTTTGTTTTCCTAACATAACGTTGGGTTAAATCAGAGGTAAAGATTCTTGACTATTAAATTAAAATGAGGAGTCAGGAATCATGATCTCTTCCAGGTGGGCAGCCAACAAAGCTACTTTAATAGAACAGCAATCAGGCCTCCTGTCACTTGGGGAATTCAGAACCAATCGAGACGGACATGAACCGGAGCAAAGCAATTCCTTTCTAATGAAACAGAGCTGCACTTGTGTGGAATGATGTAGAAAATGGATGGCAGGAGACCTTTCCAATTTGTGATCTGGTTCATAATAGTACCTCTGTTTCTATCTATCTAACCTCTGAGACATCTTTACAGTAACTGAAAATACTGTGATAGATAGTATAAACTCTAGGAGTCTTGGAACAATGCTCTTCCTTTGGTCAAACATACAAGTGGAATTCATTTTTCTTATTCGGAATCTGGATTCCATGAATTTTATATTTAGCTGTGCTCAGCTAACCATGAGGATCTCATAGCACAGAGTTGAATGCTTCTTGAAGCCCATGTTGGAAGAGTATATGGACTCACTGTGGGTAATTTATGCTTCTAGCGCAGTGTGAACCCAGCGCCAGGCTTGAAGACACAGGCACACCCCAGCTTGCCCGGGGATGCTGCGAGGCAGTGAGCTGGGGCTCTGCTAGAGGCTGAACTACATATATCCCTCCAAAAATCCTATGCTGAAGTCCTGATCACCAGTACCTCAGAATGTCACTGTATTTGGAGACAGGGTCTTTAAATAGATAATTAGGTTAAAACGAGGCCATTTGCATGAGCCCTAATACAATGACCGGTGTCCTTACGAAAGGAGGAAACCCGGATACAAACATGCACAGAGAGGGAAGATAAAGGGAAGACACAGGGAGAAGGCGGCCCACTCTAAGCCCGGGAGATCTCAGACCTCTAGCCTGCAGAACCTTGATAACAATTTCTTTAGTTTAAGCCATCCAGTCTGCGGTACTTTGTTAGGGCAGCTGTAACGCCTAACCCAGCAGCTCGGTAGTAGGAACTGTTAAACCTCATTAGACAATCCAGGTCCACATTTAGGAGGGCGGATCTCCAGCACGAAGACCTGGTGCTCTTTCCACTTGGGAGGAAATCAACGTAAGGAGAGGGGTTTGGTGGAAATACAGGTGAATAAAATCAAGAAACAAAATGTAACTGATTTCACCACTTGGAGGTGACTGTTTATACACTGTAAATCTTTTCAGACTTTTTTTTTTTACTAAAAATACATACATTCACAGGTGGGCACCTGCGTGTGTGCGGTCATGCACACACACACAGACACACACACACAAACACAGAGCAAAATGGAATAATTTTCTTTTTGTGATCATTTTTCCATGTCAATAATTTTTAATTTATAACATCATTTCTAATGTCTGATATTATTTTGTTGTATCAATTATATCCTAGAAGTGGAATTGGTAAGTGGGAGTGTCCAAACTTAGGCATATGTAAAGGCTGTTGATACATGTTGCCAAATTGCCTTCCAGAAACGAGGCATTCATTTATATTCAGAAAGTCTATTTTGAGAGCAACATAAAGCCTTGTAACTGGTAAGTCTTGACTCAGCTGTTCATGGGCTTTCAGCCAAATTCCTAGGGAGGAGAGTGTGAAAACCAGAGGACACTGAAAATCTGTGTTGCCAGGGACTCAGGACACTCAGGGCTTGGTGGAGGAGTGTCCAGGGCTGGTGGAAGGAGCATTTCCTACCTTAGCAAAGTGACAGGTGATGGGAAGCCTGGCAGGACCGGCATGTCCCGCAGCCGAATTGGGAGCAGCAGGCCTGACCAGGAGGGGCCACATCAGGTCAGCTGCTAGGAGTCTAGTTGGACAGCATGGCATCCATGGGAGTGTGGAGAATGAAGAAGTGCGAAGGACAGACTCATGCTGCTTACTTGAGAGTTCCCCGAGGGTCTCTGAATGAGCTGTGAGGGACCCATATGCTGAGATCTCAGGGAATTCACTGCAGGGAGCCTGACATCACTGTGATTTTGACCCCTGGTTGTTAATTTTATCCTTCATGCTTTCAGGGCCTGGGAAAATACAGGTTCTGCTAGGGAATGAGAACAGAAGGACTGATAGCCTTCACAATTTCCATGTATTAATGGGAGATGCTATTTGATTTTGGTTCTTTGCCCAGTATAAGAAATCCCAGGGGTTACACTTAAAAGGAAAGTCATGCAAATCTTAAAAACGAAAATGTTTTTAGTCCATAAACATGAAAATTATGTGGCACTCAATAAATCACATTGGCAAGTAAACTTGTGCTACATGGTATGATAAAAAGAAAAAAAAAAGGTTCATTCCGCTTGGGAGAAGGATTTGAATTCCACTTATTAGATAAGAACTTTCAACAGGAATATTTCTAAGGAAGATAAGCAGTGAGCAGAGCACAGGAGAAGCGAGAACAGCATCTTCACTGTTGTCCCGAAAGGTGCTGTGACCCTTCTTAGTGTCCTTCAGGACGGGGTGTTGGGCCTCTGCTTGTCAGATATGATCTATACATCAAAAGGACAGTCACGTTGATTTTGATATGGAACTTGTCTGATAAATAATCATGTGTTGTAGATATGAGTGCAATATTAACAACATATTGTTTGGTTTCTTTGAAATTTAGATTTAGTTGCCAAATTTGCTTTGAAAAGTTAACATATGTTTTATACATTTGTCCAAAGCAATGAATAAATTTCCAATAAAACCAAAGAGCGATTCCTTCCCCGAGGGTGTCTCCTTCTATCTTGAAGTGTACCACGGAAAATCAACTACTGCACAATTTCACTCACTATAGCCTATCACATTAAGAATGGTTATGGAAAAACAGGGCTTACCGTCTATCATGGGTTTTGGCTGAGAACTTTTGAGGCGCAGCGAGGGCCGGAAGCGGGTTCGGTCATTGAAGCTCCAGCTCTTCTGCACTTTGGTGGGGCTGCCCTCGGCCGTGATGTCGGTGCTCGGGGACCTCCTGTCACCTACTGAGGCTTGTCTGCTCTTAATACTCTGGCCTCTTGGGCTAGCCATGCGCACTCGCTCCTTAAAACTTAGCTTCTGACTGTGGACAACAGAGGCACGATTACTCCATTTCAAGCAATTTCTTCCATTTCACGTGGGTAAATAATTTGAGGAAATGGCATATGGTCATGTATTTCAATAAATAAGATGTTTTCAGTTAAGTAGGAGCATAGAAAAATATTTTTCTCATTTTGGAAATTTGAGCTTTATCTAATCTCTCTGTTTGTACTCCTTTGAAGTCTATCTTACGTTATAGGTATACACACCATCCTGGATTCATAATAGAAAGGTCTGAGATCAAGTACAGTTATCTATACGCAAATTACACTGGAAATAACCATGGACTGGTTTGGTATTCACTTTTAACACATATTTTAGCTTTAACTTCAACTTTTTGAGATTTTTTTTTAAAAAGTTACTTTTTTATTTGGGAGCATATCTTACTGTAATTTCTAAACATTTCTACAGGAAAACAGGAACACTATTACATATACACATATATCTACATTTTGCATGCATTTTATATTCCAGGCAAGATTATGAAATCCATAAATTCATGCAATCTCATAGCCGTTGGTAGCACTGCATACATAAGAGTAAACATACAACACTCAGCACCACACTTCTATTATGCTAACATTCATTCTTGTGAGACAAACCACGCAAAGAACAGCCCCAATGTATAGTGAAGGCGATGACTGATTAACAGAATGAGATGCTATGTTCACTAACACGGTTTCCTGCTATTACACAGGTTTAGTGATTTGCTGTGGCAGCTACTGGTAAATTATACTTGTTCAGATATTCAGTTTTCAGATGCCAGCTAGGCTTGAACTGTTGTGGGTTGATAAAGGAAGTGTTAACAACAACAAAATCCAAAGTGCATCTCCATGTTTTTCTAATCAAGAGATGTGGCATGAGGCAGTGGAAGGGTAGATTGGAATCCAAGAGACTTGGTTGTGAGAGTCCTCATCTCTCACACGGAGACAAAAATAACAACAGGGCTGAAGGATTTTTTTGTGGGAGTCAAATGAATTGTAGAAGCTTTGTGTACCCATGTTGTTTGTGCTCTTGTTTCACTTATAAACTACTGTGTTATTTATTAGACAGCGACAGTGTTATCGAGTGAGAGGCCCAGGACTCTTCAGGGCCTGAAGACATGAAGTGAGATGGGTTAGAGGGAAGTCACCGGGAGCAGCTACTCTGAGATGCTGAGACCTGCAGGCGTGCTGCAGCCTTTGTGGGCATGAAGGCAGTGTTCTCATGGAGACGGAGTATCTGAGACGAAGTGGAGGGCTTATCTTTCCCACTTACCGCAATGTCCACTGTCCCCAACTGCAGCATGCCAACAGCAAATGTGTTTAGTGGATATGTGTTTTGAAACTAACAAGAAATAGTAACATTTATTTTTCCATGCCTAGTTGCTTAACAAATGATATTCTAAAAAGACACCACATTTTATGTGTTTACATGAAAACAAATCAAATAATGAACTATGATGATCAGAAAGTCCTAGGAACAATAAACAAGTTGACCATGCAACTGACAGCTCCCCTTGGAAACGCAGACGTAGCTAAATCCAGCACGAGTAGCTGAAGGCACATGCAAGGAGCAGGCGGGGCAGTTTGTGATGGGGTGAGGTTGATTCAAGAGTCCTTTAAAACAATCTCATCAGAAAAAAAATGAAACGATCCCATTCGTAAGGCTCCTTTTGTAGTTGACAAGTATATGATTCAATGGTAGATTACATTCAACAACAGCAACAATAACATCATAAAACCGCATCTTTTTATTCTCAGGCTAGGTTTTCTGTGTCATCCAAAGCCTTCACATTATTTAAACAAATCCTTCAGGGGACAGTGCTCAGAATGTCTACTCAAGCTTCTTCTTCTTCTTCTTCTTTTTTTTTTTTTTTTGTAGTATAAACTTCAAATCTCTTTTCAGTGTTAGCGCATCTGTTCCATCATTGAAATTTATGATGATCTGGTTCCGGAACATATGCTTACCTCTACACCTTTATTTAGATTAATGAATGACTTAAAGTTGGCATAGCTATCATTACAAGTGTTCTCACTATACTTTATCTAATTGATTACCTTTTCTGAAACTAACTGTTCTAATTACTATAGAAAGTTGCATTTTAGTTAACATAAAATTATTTTCTCAAATTTTCAAGATATGTCACTATCCTAGGTCAATTAAATAAATAGGAAACTGACAAATATATCATAGAACCATTTAATGTAGAGTTTAATTTTTTCTTTAAAAAATTCAATTACTAAAAGAAGTGAAAATAAATAAGTATCAGCATCAAATCCACCATGGCTTACTGACAATAGCAAAATATTTAAAAACAATTGTTTCCATGGAAATATTTTTAAAAATTGTCCCTTTGAAATATTTTGATATTATCTCTAAGTATTAATGGAAAGTAAAAGTGATATTAGTCCCTTAATTTCAGCACCATTCAAAGCATTTAAAGTTGATATAAATGAGTTTTAGATACCATTTCCCCTTCTGTCCTTCTAAATTACATAAATGTTTGCTAAGGTTTATTATTAAAAAAATTCTCAAGAACTATTTTAAAGTGAAATCAACATATTAGTAACATTAAGTTAGAAGAAATATGTAATATTTTCACTCTCTCTTTTGACATAATTGTCTGAAAATTAAGAATAAGATTCTAATCCCAGAACTTTTTAAGCAGGCAACATTTTCTTTTTAAGAATAGGCAAAGATCTGTTTTGTGTCCTCTTACAAAAAGCTCACTTTTATTAATTTTTCTACTTCATTTCCTCTTTGGAAATCAACAGACCATCTTGATTAGATGGCTATTAAACTAATTAGGTGGCTGTTATTGAAAACACACATTGATTAAAAAATATAGATTCTTCTCTAGCCCATTCAAGTATTTTCATTGTATGTGTGTGTATGTGACATCAATAAACATAATATTTGAGAGGATTTATGTAACATTGCTTTTAGGAAGAATGCCAAGGATTATCCCCAGGAGAATAACAAGGAGGTCTCTCTTTGGAGAAAGTAACTAACGGGTCTCTGTTGTCATTGATTGAAGTATTTTTCTTAAGGTGCAGTCCCACATTCTGAGCTGAGCACTACGCTCAGGGGAGCCTGCACAACTGCTCTGCAGGGGAATTCTTCCCTCTCTAGGAACGAGATGTACAAGTTAACTCAAATGGCCCAGCATGCAGTCTACTATTGGGTGTTGCCTGCCAGGGAACTGTGTGACATCATTGTAAACCTGCAGTAATCCTCTTAGATTTAGAATGCTGTAGTTATCGTTGTACTTAATTAGGGTTTTAGCCTTTCACGGGATAAGCATTCTACAAATTCTCGCCTCAGGCACAATATGGCAAGTGAGTTGTAACAATGCAGTGCGTGCAGCAGCTCAGAAGTTGTTCCACCACAAGGAGGCGCCAAGGGGCTGACTGCCGGTACTGCGCGGGACCCTGCCGGACAAAGGTGTCCTAGGGGTAGAGAGTATCAAAGCAGGCAACAGGCAACAAGGAGAACTACAAGCGGGTTGAAAACCTCATTCGAGAGAGAAGTCCTTAGGAAGAGTGAGTCTCTGAACAGGGCTCAAGTAGGGTGGCGCTGTACCCTGGCCATGCACCTGAGGTTAGTTGGCATTCTCAAGTTTCATGTCAATAGCTGGGATGCTGGGTACCTCTGCTTCCGTGTGGTGTACATTCTGAAGAGCTTCTGCTTATTACTACAGAACTTACTAGGAGTGAGGGAGATAGAGTAGCACATTACTAAGCATTTCAACACCAAGAAAGTGCTGAGGGATTTTATTTTCCATCTTGAAAAACAAAGTCAGTTGGTTATATTTTTTTCTGATATAAGTATACAGTCTATTTAAGCAGTATTAACTATGTAGTTTAATTGTGCCACTCAAACTATACCTGGTACTCTTAATAGGATGAAATAATTGGATTTGAAATAGGCATCACAAATGATGGTAGTCTGAGTGTTAGCATCTGATTCATAAGAAAATAAGAATATAAATATTTTAGAATATAGCAACCTTGGTAATTAATAGCAATGCAACATAGTATAAGTGATTGAGGAATAAAATTTTTAAAAATTAAGTATTTACAGAAATCAATGAAGTTGATAACATTGATTGCTTTGAAATAAAAATATTGATTTGTTCAGAACACTTGCAGTAATAGTTAACATAGGCAACCAATTGTCAGATAGAATACATGTTCCAAATGACAGAAGAAACGATTCTAGTTGCTAGTGGGTTAGAAAAAAGTTTCTTACTTTAAGTCTTATGATGTGTTTACTTTCTCTTAATGATAAATGTAAACAGAAGAGACTATTTTGAAAAAAAATTAGAAGCAATCTAACATTTTACTAATCAGGGCACAAGTTGAATACTGAAAAAAAAAAAAGCCTAGTTTTACTGCATTTAACATGCATCTCATTCATTTCAGACAAAAGAAAGAAAATTTAAATAATGGCAAATAAATGCAGAAGAAAGAGAAGAAGACAGTCTTGATTGTCAGTGTTCTAGAGTTCTCTCCTAAGAGCCACACATCTCCTCAAACCTAATAAAGCCAACCATGGAGGAGCAATTTGGACAAAGCACTCAGCAGACCACAGCACAGTATTGTAATAAAAGAATAGCATTTCTGCTTTAACTTTTAAGACATGCATCTTTATAATAGTCTCATAAGTACCTGTTAAAGCAACTTTTGAAAGTCTACCAAGTTTGACAGTTTTGTTAATTCTTTATAAATTGCAAGCTAGGCAGCTTAACTGCAGAGCATACATCCAACAATGGTTGACTAGGAGACAGGGTAAGCAGAAGCAGTGAGTTTTACAGATAATCCCTGAACCCCTCAACACTTCACTAGTGTGATCTATTCTCATCACAATAAAAACTTAACAGGTAGGAATAAGTAAAAGCCTTTTGGTACCAGTGTGATGACTAATTCACAAACTATTTGCTGGCTAACTGATTTCCTTGTCAAGGAGAAGGGATGAGGACAAAGGACCTCAAGGACATAATACTGGCTTAATGTCCTGATGGGTTTATAGGCTAATTCTCTTTGAAAGTGACTATTTATAGAGAAACAAAGAAAACCTATCCAGTTTAAAAAGTGAGTTGTAAAAATTACTTAATAGAATGATTAATTAGAATAAGATTCATCAACACATTCACCACCACACATGAGATTAGAACTGTTTTAGTGGGAAGACAGAGGAAAACAAACGAGTAATTAACTGATGTTAGAGAAGCTGTATTTATGGCCTTAGTGGAGGAAGAACAGAGCAGGCTCAGTTGAGACTAACAGTAATTTATACCTGACCTTCTACCAAAGAGAGTCAAAGAAACATTATTTTCACTGTTGTTCAGTTGAACTCTTCTTGAGACTGTCGGCTTGTATGTTTAAAGAAAATTTTGGATCTGTCACAAACAGTGCTAAGCCATGTCAGAACTGGGTGTTTTTCTTAGTGGCCTAAGACATCGCAGATGAATTTTGTTTAAACATAGCCTAATCTCAGTGTGGAAAGACAAAATCTCTTTAACAAGAATATTCTGGAGCAGGGAATCAAGTTAACTAAGAGTGTGATGCCTCAATCCATTCTGCAGAGAGAAAACCTCTTTATGTATACCCCTGTCTATAACTGCGGCCTTCTCATTCAGAGGAGTGACTGCTGGGCACCAGGAGAGGGGTACTGGCTGTTGTATTCAACTCATCTACACTTGGTTTACTCCCAGTTCTTAACACAATGAAAAAGCAAAGGAAGGATTTAGGGCGTTACAGGCTCTGAAATACTCAGTGAGTTGGCTAAAGCGTATCTATTCTGCTTATCTGAATCATCATCAATAACTCAATATCCCCAAACTGTAAAGGGCTCTCTGCACTTGACTGGTACTTATTCCAATTGAAATTGGGCCAGGCATTAGCCATCAATATTCTGGACTCAGATCTGCTTTCTGCTAAGGGAGGATTCTCATTATAAGTGCATTTTCCTTTGTGCATATTCTAGTTGAGTAAAGGCCAATTTGTTATTTTCTAAGATGGCACCGTTGCAATTATTATTACAATAGTCTTTCTGTATTTATTATGCATTATTATAAATCTCATTGCCTATGGTACACAACAAGGTGAAAGCTAAGGTAATATTAAAATGGGAGCTTCAGCTTATTTCCTTCAAATTATTGAAATGTTCATTTTCCCCCTCTTTTTATAGTTCTTCTCTTTCCCATTTTTGTTGATGTTTTATCTCCTTTTGCATAAACTACTTGGGGTCAGAGACATTTTATTACACTATCCAAGAATTATTTACTGAGCACAATCTCTGTCAGAGTTTCACATAGGAGAGTGTGA
Source organism: Saccopteryx leptura (assembly GCF_036850995.1). Taxonomy (NCBI): domain Eukaryota; kingdom Metazoa; phylum Chordata; class Mammalia; order Chiroptera; family Emballonuridae; genus Saccopteryx; species Saccopteryx leptura. The sequence goes on from NC_089503.1 coordinate 351,829,652, forward strand.
TGTATATTTGGGGGTAGAAAATGTAAGTGTTTGAAGTATACACGCACAATGTGTTTCAAGGTTTGTTTGTTTTTTTGCCAATTGTCCAATGACCACAGAGAAGCAAGAACTCTTTGTGTGAGATTCTCTAAGTCAATTACTTGGCTCAGTTGTTCTGTATATATTCAAACCCTCAGGTGAGTTATCTTTGAGAACCTCAGTCAAAAGTATGCGGAATAAATTTTAATGTTTCAGGTGTATTTGAGCATCATGAAATTTAAAGAACTCGGCTGGTCAACTTTCTGAATTTTGACAGCTGACTGGGAGGTTCATTTTGGACCGAGGGACTGAAGTTTGATAACTGCCTTTTAACCCTGTCATTGCTCTCTGTCTTGCTAAGATTTGGAAAAAGTGCAATATCATTGTGTCAACTCATGGTGACCCCTCACTCAGGATGGCCATGGAGGTTGCACTTTAGCAAGGCCACGTGATGTAAAAACTTACTCTTTCCGTGTCAACAGCTCTGGTTTGGGGGGGTGAAACCAAGATAGATGACCTTACTCTCAGGTAGCTAGTAGGCTTGTGCCAAAGGTGGCCTCTGACCTCAGCATTTGGAGACCCATCACTCTTTAAGATAAGTCATATGTGGGTAAGTCCTGAGAAAGCTTTTCAAACATCGCCAAAGACACTAAAACAGCTTATAATGGCTTTGACTTATCTTGTGTCACTTTTTTCAAGTAACGTTGTCACAATGGAAGGTGGAAGGATGGCAGGGTCTGGCCTAACTCTACCTCTACCAAGTAAGAGAAGGGGCTTTAATAGCGTACGCTGTGTAGGCTTACCTACCCTGGAGAGACGCTTGATGTCGAACATCCTACCACATCTATCACTCATCACAAATAAATGCATTTATGATTTGGTTTGTGAATCTTTTTAAGTGTTCATACAAGGCAGAAAAGAGTGACCTAGAACCTCATCACCCCAAGTGAACTTTCAAAACTAGTTTCAGTATTGTATAAATATGTTATGATTAATGCTATTAGTATAACAAAGCTAAAGGAACAATCCCTGGATCCATATGTACCCCTATCAGGGCTAACTATAGGCAGGGGTCACTTTTGTTGATTCATTACTGAAGCAAGTGGCAATAACAGAGAAATGACTGTGCCCTTCTTCCCTTCCAGGCCCCTGGGATTCTCCTGCTGGTTCTGCCTCTGCTACTTCTCACACTATCACCTGGTTCTGTCCTCCAGGGCTCTGCTCCCAAACCCAGACCCTGGGGTCCTTACTGGTGCTCACTAATACAGATTAAAATGACAGCCTTCGCTTCTTAGTCTCTCCAGGTGTAAATCTCTGCTCTTCACTCTGATAAAGCTTTTTCTTCTAATGCAGAAAGAATGACCCTAAATTATTATTATGATTATTTAGTTCAAAACTTTAAATTATTTGGTGAATAAGAGGAAGATTATCTTCTTATTAAAGAATAAGGTTTGGGGAGAGACTCTTCTTTTGAATCAGGTCACCTGCGTAAACCTCAGGGCTTGGTGAGCTGGAGATGGCACAGTGAGACTGTTCTCACCTCCTGCACACAATGTTCCTTTGCCAAAAAAAAAAAAAAAAAAAAGACACCAAAACAAAAAAAGAACCCAGCCAGAACCAGTTTCTCACTCTAAAAGAAGCATGTTGCCTGACTAGGCGGTGGCGCAGTGGATAGAGCATTGGACTGGGATGCGGAGGACCCAGGTTCAAGACCCCGAGGTCGCTAGCTTGAGCTCGGGCTCACCTGGCTTCAGCAAAAAGCTCACTAGTTTGGACCCAAGGTTGCTGGCTTGAGCAAGGGTTACTCGGTCTGCTGAAGGCACTGTGGTCAAGGCACATATGAGAAAGCAATCAATGAACAGCTAAGGTGTCATGGCAAAAAACTGATGATTGATGCTTCTCATCTCTTTCTGTTCCTGCCTGTCTGTCCCTGTCTATCCCTCTCTCTGACTCTCTCTCTGTCCTTGTAAAAATAAATAAATAAAAATAAAATAAAATAAAATAAAAGAAGCACCTTGATGAAGCGATTATATCTTGTCCTGCTTCTCGGGGTTTAAATATTTGGGTGAGAGTTCTGTCTGGGAAAGTGGTAGCAAGGAGGAACCAAAGACACTTGAGTGCCCCGGGGGAGCGGGAGGGGGAAATCAATAACACAGCAACCTCTTCAGGCAATCTTGTGAAAGGTCACTTTTAATCATCTTGTATTTGTTGTTCGATTTTACTCACATGAGACACATTTAAAACATCTGTTAGGCACAGATATATAAACACACATGTAGCAGAAAAGATCACAAACCTGCTTGATGTTTCCCCTTGCTCTTTCCTTCAGGTGCGTGCAGACAGAAGAGAAATGATGATAAAAGAGTGAATACATTTATAGCACTTGATAGTGGCCAAACTGGAGATTGGGAACTCAAGTACCTTAAGTAATTCTTTTCAAGCAAGATCCATGGAAGCAAATTTAAAAAAAAATAATAAACATACCCAACTTTTAAACGTATATTCTTTGTGGCACAGACCAGAGATAGCATAACATTTACTTAGAAAAACTGCTGCCTACATGTAACTAAAACTATGGGCTCTTCAACAGCCAGAGTTGCCCGTGGTTAAGAAAATGTGGTTCTGATTTAACCAGCACCAGCCGAGAAGCTTAGAATGGGGCTGGTTACAATGTAGCTGTAGCCCCTGCACTTTAGACAGACTTTTGGGTTCTTCATGTGGATTCATTCATGTGGGACTTGTACCTCAATCACTTGTTGGGGAAGATGTTGTTTTTCTATTGTATAAGGTATGAATTCTCTTGGAAAATATTAGGCACATAGAAAATCTCTTAGAATTATTCCAGCCTAGTGTTAGGGTGTTTTTAATTACCCACTTTAGCAAGTTCAGGTCTATGGGACATGGTGCACATGATCTGTGTGCCCCTTTGGCAGACACTTCACTTTCTTGTGGGTCTTGATTTTTTTTTTTTTTTTGTATTTTTCTGAAGCTGGAAACGGGGAGAGACAGTCAGACAGACTCCCGCATGCGCCCGACTGGGATCCACCCGGCTCTGCCCACCAGGGGGCGATGCTCTGCCCCTCCGGGGCGTCGCTCTGTCGCAACCAGAGCCATTCTAGCACCTGGGGCAGAGGCCAAGGAGCCATCCCCAGCGCCCGGGCCATCTTTGCTCCAATGGAGCCCTGGCTGCGGGAGGGGAAGAGAGAGACAGAGAGGAAGGAGGGGGGGGGGGCGGGGGTGGAGAAGCAAATAGGCGCTACTCCTATGTGCCCTGGCCGGGAATCAAACCCGGGGTCCCCGCACGCCAGGCTGACACTCTACCGCTGAGCCAACGGGCCAGGGCCGGTCTTGATTTTTTTATGAATAAATCGAAGGCATTGTATTGGATAACATCTAAATTCTGACTTCTTAGGACACCCTTAGGCATCCTTGTTGCTTGACAATTCCCTATAGTTTCATAAAACATTTGACTCATTCCCTAAAATAGCATGTGTACCTGTGTTTCACCCTTTGCATAGCCTTCATTCTCTTTGAGAAGAAAATCAAGAAAAATATGTTCCCTCTATAAAACCTCTTGTTATTACAACAAAATTTGAAACAGCAACTGCGGAGACCTCAAGTAAAATGTAAGAGACAAGTCAGACCTGAGGGTAAGAAACTTCTGGGTGTATCCCTGCAGGTTTGAGTGGGTGTGGCATGCCCTATTACCGTGGCCGCCTCTCCCCCATCTACTCACACAGTTCTCACACCTCTTTCCTGTCTTTCTCCCTGGGATGGGGTTGTGGAGTTCAAAGCATCCTATCCTATGTCTAACACTGTGGGGAACAAGAGCACGGCTGGTATTCTTTCACGGTGTGATAATGATAATGATGATGACGCTATTCGTAATATGACCCGCTTTGCTGACCATCGACACTGCTCACAAAAATTAGGGGATCAGGGAACGTACAGATACTCCAGTACTTTCAGCCTTTTGTACAGTGCATTTTCACCAATGAAATAAAAGTTGGTTTTACATCTCATTTGCATAATAAAACAACTTTCTTTGACTTGTTTGCTTTTCTGATGTTTTTGTTTAATAAAAAAATAAAATGCTTTTTTTTATTGCTTCATATTCATTTTGAAATATCTCCTAATTTTTGTGAGCAATATATTTAAAACTGCAGCCACAACTGCTTCTTAATTCCTTCCTTAATTTTACTTTTTTCTTTAGTATTCATCACTATCTAATCTATTATATATCTTATTTTTATTATTTATTTTTGTTTTGTTTTGTTTTTTTTGTATTTTTCTGAAGCTGGAAACGGGGAGAGACAGTCAGACAGACTCCCGCATGCGCCCGACCGGGATCCACCCGGCACGCCCACCAGGGGGCGATGCTCTGCCCACCAGGGGGCGATGCTCTGCCCCTCCAGGGCATCGCTCTGTTGCGACCAGAGCCACTCTAGCACCTGGGGCAGAGGCCAAGGGGCCATCCCCAGCGCCTGGGCCATCTTTGCTCCAATGGAGCCTCGATGCGGGAGGGGAAGAGAGAGACAGAGAGTAAGGAGAGGGGGAGGGGTGGAGAGGCAGATGGGCGCCTCTCCTGTGTGCCCTGGCCGGGAATCGAACCCGAGACTTCTGCACGCCAGGCCGACGCTCTACCACTGAGCCAACCGGCCAGGGCCTATTATATATCTTATTTATTTTTACTGTTTTTTTTAGCATCCTTTGAATATATATATATATATATTCCATGAGGCCTATGATTCTAATCTTGTTTTTCTCTTTCACTGCTGTGTTCCGAGTACCTGGAATAGTACTTTGTACATAATAGGTACTCAATGAATCCTTGTTGAATGAATGCATTAATGAGTGAATGATCTCTTCCTTCAAAAGGTTTTAGACCCTGAATGTTATAGGGAAAAATACACTATGCAAATAGAAAAAAAGTTTTAGTCTGTTTCTCACTACATATCACTTTCTGCTCATAAGCCACTTAGCTTGATAAATGTAAAAATATTCCTCTAAGTCACTGTAAATTATTTTCCTCACAAACCTACACACTTGATTAAAGCAGATTTGCTTTCTAAAACAAAGGTTCTAAACTTGGCTTCAGGGAGTTTATGACGACATTAAAATTGTAGGCAAAGTTTTAATATTTTATGCAGTAAGCATTTTCTTGGAAAAGAGTCCATAATTACCATCCCATTCTCAGTGGTTTAACAAAAAACAAAAACAACAACAAAGATTAAGAACCACTACAGTTTATAACAATGAAGCACAGCTGATGGGAGAGATGTTAGGACATCCAGGAATCCCAGAGCTTTGCCGGTTGAGGGTTGACTGCTGTGGAGTTCTGGACAAATAGCTGTTATTAGTGAATGGGGCCAAGTCTCAGGGGCTAAGGAGAGTGGAGGAGGGAGAGGGAGGGGCAGGCTTGATGACCACAGTGGAACAGGGGGCATGCAGGTGTTGGCATTAGTTTTCCTTCCTCTACTCCCACTGAAAATAGGGAAAATATCAAAGGAAAAGAGAGAAATTATGTGAGTAAAATAATAGTTTGTGTCCTGGAAGAATCTCATTCAATATATAGTTTTTCCAGGCTTCAGAATGAGTTTTAATTCAAAAACTGAGGGAATGGGAAGCCAAATAACCACTTATGGTGACAGACCACTCTCTTCTGTCACTTAAGAACCATCTTTTGGTTTTTCTGCCAGCCTTCTATTGTGAACTTGCTATATACTGCTCACAAAAATTAGGGGATATTTCAAAATGAATATGAAGTGATTAAAAAAAAAGCATTTGATTTTCTTTTTATTAACCAAGAACATCAGAAAAGCAAACAAGTCAAAGAAAGTTGATTATGCAAATGAGATGCAAAACCAACTTTTATTTCATTGGTGAAAATACACCATACAAAAGGCTGAAAGTACTGGAGTATCTGCACGTTCCCTGATCCCCTAATTTTTGAGAGCAGTACATTTACCTGGGAACCTTTATGACAAAAACAAATACAATTTTTATGTAATTCCATTTTTGGCTCATACCCTCAAGGAGCAGATAGCACAAGAGTTATATTTCTTTTTTTTCATACTAAAACTTTGAAAGAGTCCAGTACTCAATAAAGGGAATTTAACTGAATTTTAAGATTTAAATGAAAAGAGAATTCTCATCCATATATTCAGTAAACAACAATCGTGTTTCTGTCCTTGCTAAGGTTCCACCCCTATAAAATCCTGGTGTTCTATGTCTGTCACAGGTGCTGTCAAAATTCTGACACCAATTTTTATTTTTTTGAATTTTTTCTGGAGAAGCAGGAGGCAGAGAGACAGACTCCCACATATGCCTGACCAGGATCCACCTGGCATGCCCACCAGGGGGTGATGCTCTGTGCATCTGGGACGTTGCTCTGTTGCAACCGGAGCCATTCTAGTGCCTGAGGCAAAGGCCATGGGGCCATCCTCAGCACCCGGGGCCAACTTTTCTCCAATGGAGCCCTGGCTATGGGAGGGGAAGTGTGAGATAGAGAGGAAGGAGAGGGGGAAGGGTGGAGAAGCAGATGGGTGCTTCTCCTGTGTGCCCTGGCTGGGAATCAAACCCGGGACTTCCACATGCCAGGCCGATGCTCTACCACTGAACCAGCTGGCCAGGGCTAATACCAACTTTTAAGAGACATATTCCATTAGAGCTTAGAAGTTATCTTGCCCAACGCTTGTCCTTCACTTTGCGGATGGGAGAGCTGAAGCCCCCCCACAGGCCAGGGCAATCCAGCAGGTCCCATCAGTTACAGATGGATCTGCCACCCGCAACAGCCTGTGTTCTGCTGCGTCCCACACCTTTGACGCTGCAGTTCCAGGGAACGCATCGTGAAGGTTTCCCCAGCCAGTTTCTCTTCCACATCAGTAAGGAAGAAATTCCTCTCACTGAGCCATAGTAGTTAGGTACTCGAATCCTAGGAAGCCACTAGGATTAAGGTTCTATGGGACTATAAAGGAAAACAACTAGTGCTCTAAAATCTTAAGTCCTATAAGTGATTTGATCATGTTTGACCAATTCGGGTAACTGACCATTATAATCAAGCTGGGTGACTCACAGGAAGACTTGACCTCGACTGACTTATTTTGGTTGTTTCAATGAAGATTTCTTTAATTAGATGGTATTTATGATTTAATATGTGCTCTGCTAGTTGAAATGGAGTCCAGAATTCCAGGACTAAGGAAATTTCTGGAAAATTAAAGTTCATGTGGCAAGCATCAGGACTGTTCACATTTCCTCTGGCTCTCTTGTCCTCCCAGGCACGTGGCAGCACTGCACTTCCCTGTCCTCTTGGAGTTTCGGCATGGCCAGGTGACACGCTTTGGCCAATGAAATGTGAATGTAAGTGATGTAACTTTTAATTTTGAACGCTAATTCCAAATTTTAATCTGTTTAGTTTCATTTGCTTCGTTGTAAACCATAATCCTTCTAGGACTCCAACTCTTCTCTTATTTTGTTACTGATATTAGTTTGATTTACAAGTGAAAACCTAAGGGCCCTCCTATAAGGGGACATGTCCGAGAAACGGCCCCGAGGGACTTCATGGAGCAAAGATACATTGCTCTCAACGCTCTCCCCGCTTGGGATCAGGTGAGTGATGGAGATTAAACAATCATTATTTTTAAGAAGCAGTAGTGCTTACCTTTAGAATTCTGGTGGGTGGTATGGAATGAGATATGAGAGAGTAAACATTAAATAGTAGAAACAACTCTCTACAAAAAAGTTTAAGTGCCTTTCATCTCTAAGCCCCTCACATCTATGGATGGTGAGGAGTGACGCTGAGTCCACTGAATTTTGTGCCTGAGCTGCTGCTAAACGGGTTGGAATCTCTCGAAGAGAAAGAGAAAGACAAGCCCCAAATCAACGCTCTGGGTATGTGTATGGTTTGCTTTTCAAGTTTGAAGACACTGCTACCGCGCCAGCTGTCACACTGATACCTACTTGGTAGGGCTGCAGGTGTGCAAGGCCTTCAAGTGCGGCTTCCAGGTTGCAATGGAGACAGATTTCTCATCAGCTGCATAACTACGCCAAACACACTGCAGGTGATATATGTAGGGACATAAAAAATAAAAACAAAAAAGAGGGAAAGATAGAGTGAAATAAAGGGCAATTATTATGTTCATACACATTAAGAATCTTTTTCTTGTCATACTCAGCCCTGACAAATGTCCAGAGACTGATGACCACTTTGGCATTTGCAGCTGGCTGTGAAACATATACTGCCACATCTGTAGAACTGCTTTTCAAAACAACTCACACCAAAAAACAAAAGTCCTAAGAAGTGTAACATGAAGCAATTTTGAATTGGTTAGGCAGAGATATGACAGTATCTGAGGTAAGCTACCTGAGCATGAACATGCACTCCAGGACCCAACTGCTCATCTTTAGTCACTATTTGAGAAGACGGAGGTAAATGACTACTGAAAACCCATGGTGCCACTAGGAAGCTAACTAGTAACTGGCTAGTAAACTGATGACCACCAGGGTATGTTAATGATTTAGTGAAATTTCATGAAGTTGAACTATGTGACAATTCTAATGCTAAAAATAAAGACAGTGATAACAAAAAGCAGGGCTAGCCTACCAATGGTGAGGCAGTGGATTCAGCAGGGATGTTGAGGCCCCTGTCAGAACACCAAGGGCCCTGGTTTGAAATCCTGAGGCCGCTGGTTAGAGCATGGGGTCGCCAGCTTGAGTGTGGGGTTGCCAACTTGAGTGCGGGATTGCTGGCTTGAGCATGGGATCATTGATATGATCCCAAGGTTGCTGGCTTGAGCAAGGGGTCACTGGCTTGGCTTGAGTCCCACCCCTTCAAGGCATGTATGTGAAGGAATCAATAAACACCTAAAGTGAAGCAACTACAAGTTGATGCTTTTAATCTCCTTCCTCCCCCCCCTTCCTGTCTCTATCTCTCTCTCTAAAAAACAAAAACAAACAAACAAAAACAGGGCTAAACAAGATAGAGGAAAATGTATTTTCTAGGAATATAACTGGAAAGCACTTAAGGATTTAATGTCATGATCTAAGAATATGTTTGTACCTCCCTGTAAAACATATGCTCTGTCTACTTCATATAATTACACTTGACATATATAATGTGAAGCATTTCCCTGTAATCCTCACAGAGTGTGAAGTAAGACCTTCTATTTTATAGATGAAAAAAAGAAAGGTCCAGATAAAATAAGAGGTTTACAGAAGGTTAAGAGGGTTGCCTAGCCTTGGTTTTAGAATCTCTCCACTGTCCTGAGCTGATTGCTCCATGACTGTTGGCAAAGCTTCCCTCTGAACTGTTCACTGTCTGAACTCACTTTCAATATAGATTTTGGCAAATTTCTTTCCTATGTAATAAGTCTGAAAACATTTCTAATGACCAAGGGTTTACTCCAAAATTCTGAGAGAAAAAATTTTATTCTAACTCATCAACCAAAGCATTATATTTTATGTGGCAAATTCATTTAAATAAGTCACATTCCTGCTATGTAACTATCATTCACAATTGTCAAACCTACAATGAAGAAAACAGTGATCTAATAATGGTCCTTTTCCTGAGAATATTGGATAAAGGTGTGCTGAACAAAAAGTTAAAAATTAACACAACTGCTTTGGAAAACTGCCTGGCAGTATCTATTAAAGCTGAACACATACAGATTCTATGACAATGCTACACATTCCTACATATATGCTCTGCAGATACGTTTATACGTGCTCATTGAAATAGATGGACCATTAGGTGGAAAACAACACTATTCTTCATAAACCAGAGTTGGAAATGCTCAAACACCTATCAACAGTAAAATAAATAGACACAATGTTGTAGAGGATCTGAATAGGAACATAGAACAGGAACAGAGCTCAGGGCCCTGAGGCAAAAGCCACAATAGTTCCACTGACAAAAGTACTGAAGGCAGTACAATAGGGATAGAATTAGCAATTCTGATTAATAAATAGGTGGGGACATTTGAGCTACTCCCTTGCCCTTTTGTCTGCTCTAAAGAAGTTCCCTTTCCTGACTTATTCATTCTTGTCTCTGCTTTGATTTGTGTGTATCTATAAATACCCATGAGGACTAGGGGTTGGGCCTTCTCATGAAACCTGTGTAGGAGATTGTGAGGCGGGCTCCTCTAGGTCCCTTGGTGCACGCCATGTGGTCTCCAAGTAGCCATTGTGACATGTTGTGAATATTAACATAATGAAATAGTACAGTGAGAGCACACTGTAACTACACTCAAGAATATGGATGAACTCATGCATATTGATGAGTGAGAGAAACAAGACACAACAGAGTGCATGCTGTGTGATTCCATTTCCATAAAGTACAAACTAATAAATACCTCAAGGGAAACAGGTTTTTTTTTTTTTTTTGTTGTTGTTTTTAAGGGAAATAGGTTTTTAAAAGGTGGCACAGTGGTTGCCCTGGGGGGACAGTGACTGAGAGGGCACAGAAAAATCACACTCTTTTCTGTGCTGGTTGCACATATAGGAGCGCTCAGTTCTCTTAGGATACGTGGTCTTTTCTGTATGCACATTACACTTCAATAAAATGTTCAAGAAGTGATATTAAAAACTAAACTAAAAAAATATAGTAGGACCTGAGGGTTTTTTAATGTTATTAAGGAAAGTTTAAATAATTGAAGCAGAATGCCTTGCCTAGAGCCTTACTCTAACGGCTCATGTTAATCTATCCTACAAATCTGTGAAAACTTAGCTGAGCCTCTTGGCATCTTATAGAAAATAAAGCAATTATTGTTGTATCAGTGTCAGATTTTGCAAATATTGTACAAACACAATTTAGACAGTGGTCTAGCGTAACGAAAACACTTGGAATTATCGTGGCAGCTTCTTCCATAGAGAGGCCCAGAGACCCTCCAATGCCATGAAGACGTAGGAGCTGTTCTAACTAAACACTTCTCATAGAAAGCACCATATATACATAACTCAGGTACTCTGGAAACAAGACTCACTAGAATGAGAAGCACACAGCAGGTCTGTGCATTATTAGATACCCGTGAAAAAAAATCCATAACAAGACAACAAAAATGAGACCAAGACATCACCTGCCAATGTTATATAATTGAGGGTAGAAGAGGTCACTCTTAGAAAATTGAAGATTTTCTTAACAATGAGACCTGGCTTCCTGCTCTTTTTTCATCAGATTGATCTCCATGGCTAAGCTCTTATGCTTTTCACTACTCTTTCCCTAAATATGTCTTGTAAATGGGAGGGACAGAAGGAGCACGTGGTATCCACCTTGGGGCTGATATTGTTAACAAAGTGGAAGTGGGAAGTAGAACTTTATTATTCTTAGACTCTAATAATGTTGTCCTGTCCTTAGTTCTCTCTCTGTTCTAGTAGCGGAACCTCAAAACCACAGTCATGAGATCAAGTAGCTGATGTTCCCATATTTCAAGCCAAAAATCACATAGTGGTTGGCAAGAAAAAAATAATGCCCCAGAGGGATTTAATTTACACGGCATATATACTCCAAAGGATGAGTCAACAAGGAGCAAAATGAAAGCCAAATTTACCATTTACCAGGCGACTCCAGAGTTCTAGGCAGCCAAATAAATTCAAAATTTGGTCTATAATTATAACTACAATGTCAGTATAATTAAAATTTTAGGGAGTATTTAGTTTGTACTGTCTGGAGTATTACACATTTGACCCTTTCTAAAAATTTTAATTTCAGCTGACCATCCAAAAGTATAATTAACATAGAACTGATTATTTTCAGGGTACATAATTTAATAAGTTAGAGATATAAAAGATTCAGGGTGAAAAACAGTAATTCCTTTTTCCACCTTGCTTCTCACTGATTTTTGTTCCTTATACGTAACTGCCTTCACTTCTTAGAGTTGTTGCTTCTATTTATATATATATATATATATATATATATATTTTTTTTTTTTTTTTTTTTTTTTTTTTTTTAAATTTATTTTTTACAGAGACAAAGTGAGCCAGAGAGTGGGATAGACAGGGACAGACAGACAGGAACGGAGAGAGATAAGAAGCATCAATCATTAGTTTTTCATTGCGCGTTGCAACACCTTAGCTGTTCATTGACTGCTTTCTCAAATATGCCTTGACCGCGGGCCTTCAGCAGACCGAGTAAACCCTTGCTGGAGCCAGCGACCTTGGGTTCAAGCTGGTGGGCTTTTCCTCAAACCAGATGAGCCCGCACTCAAGCTGGCGAGCTCGGGGTCTCGAACCGGTATCCTCTGCATCCCAGTCCGACGCTCTATCCACTGCGCCACCGCCTGGTCAGGCAGTTGCTTCTATTTTTAAGAGTCCTAATTTTTTTTAAGTGAGAGGAAGGGAGCTGATGAGGCAGACTCCCACATGTGCCCAGACTGGGATCCACCCAGCAACCCCATCTGAGGCTGATGCTTGCGGACAAAGCTATTTTTAGTGCCTGAGGCTGATCCTTGGACCAACCGAGCTACCCTCAGGGCCCGGGATTGATGCTTGAACCAATCCAGCCACTGGCTGTGGGAGAGGAAGAGGAAGAAAATGAAAATGGAAGGAGAAAGAAGCAAATGATCACTTTTCCTATGTGCCCTGACTAGGAATAAAACCTGGGACGTCCATATGCTGGGCCGATGCTCTACCACTGAACCACTGGTCAGGGCCAAGAATCCTAATTCTAAGGACTGTTATCATACTTATATTTCTTAATTTTTCAATTTTAGGCACTATCAATCAATCAATCAATTAATTAATTCTTTTTTTTAGAGAGAGAGAGAGAGAGAGAGAGAGAGAGAGAGGGATAGGGACAGACAGACAGGGAGAGAGATGAGAAGCATCAATTCATAGTTGCGGCACTTTAGTTGTTCATTGACTTCTTTTTCATGTGGGCCTTAATGGAGAGGGGCTCCAGCCAAGCCAGTTACCCCTTGCTCAAGCTGGCTACCTTGGGCTTCAAGCCAGCTACCATGGGGTCATGTTTATGCTCTCACACTCAAGATGGTGACCCCATGTTCAAGACAGTAACCCCATGCTGAAGACGGTGACCCCAAGCTCAAGCTGGTGAGCCCATACTCAAGCTGGTGACTTTGGGGTTTCAAACCTGGGACCTCAGCACCCCAGGCCAATGCTCTATCCACTGTGCTACTGACTGGTTAAGCTCAATTAACTTCTTACCATGAAAAATAATGACATCTCTCTTACACATTCTCTTTCTTTTCTCTCATTCTACCAACAATTTTTAGTTGTTACTATTTCGTGTTAGCTTTATCATGATCCTGTAACTATTGTTCTTAGTTCAGCAATGTGATGTATCATGACATTTTCTTTTCTGCATAATTTTTTTTCTACTTTAATTTATTGATTTGCCTTTATGTACCTATTATGAATACATTCCTGAGTTCTCTAAAAGAACTCTAAACTTCCACTAGTTGAATACATCACAAAGCCCGTCAGTTCCGGTTTGCATTTCCCTGAGGTTCCTCTGGCTCTCTCTAGCCACCTGCTCACTCTGCTCTCCAGGCCTGTTGTGGCTTTGGTCTTGGGATTTCCCTTCACTATCATCCCAGAAATTCCCTTTGCTTTTTCCTGTGTGGGAACTCTTGTTTCCTGGATCCCAAAGCTCTTTTTCTTAGTTTATCTCTTTGTTTTGAAAGAACAATTCTATTCAAATAACTTCTTAAAACATTTTTTTAAAATCGTTATTGAGATATAATTGACTTACCAAATGGTAAGATATTTGAAGTACACATCGTGGTAAATATATATAGTTATATATGTATTTAACTTTAATATTTTGATTTGCCTTTATGTACCTACTATTCCCCCCATCTAGGTAATTAACATATCCATCACTTCACATATTTATTTTTTCTTGTGTCTTAAAACATTTACGTTCTACTCTCTTAGCAAAATTCAATGATAACATAGTGTTATTGACTAGAGTCACCATGTTTTACATTAGATCTCAGATCTTATTATATTAGTTTGTATATTTAATTTTATTTTTAGACCTTATTCATCTTATATCCCACTATGGAAAATAATATGGAGGTTCTTCAAAAAATTAAAAATAGAACTACCATACAATTCAGCAATCCCACTTCTGGGAATATATCCAAAGGAAATGAAAACAGGATATTGATGAGATATCCATGCTCTCATGTTCATTGAGGCATTATTCACAGTAGCCAAGACATGGAAACAACCTAAGGGTCCATCAATAGATGAATGGGGAAAAAATGTGGTGTGTGTGTATATATATATACATATATATATATGTATATGTATATATATGTATATGTATATATATATATAGATCAAGTAGATTCTTGAGTAAGAGTAAATGGAAGGTAAAGTTTTGAGATCTTGCATATCTAAAAATGTCTTTATGTTACTCTCATACTCAATGACTAGTTTTAAATATTATGTTGAAAATAATTTTTCTTATTTTGGAAACAGTTTTTCTTGTTTATCTTTAAAAAACGTTTTTATTTATTGCATTTTTAAAATTAAATTTATTGGGGTAACATTGGTTAATAATATATAGGTTTCAGGTGCACAGTTCTACAATATATAATATCATCTGTATATTGCATATTGCATTGTGTGTTCACCACCCCAAGTCAAGCCTCTCTCTCCAACACCATCTGTTTCCCTCTACCCTTCTCTACTCCTCTTATTCCCTTCCCCTCTTGTAATCCCCACACTGTTGTCTGTGTCTATAAGGATTTTTTTCTTTGCTTAACCCCTTCATTTTTTTAAAGAGTATTTTATTTTTTTTTATTTTTATTTTTTTACAGAGACAGAGTGAGAGTCAGAGAGAGGGATAGATAGGGACAGACAGACAGGAATGCAGAGAGATGAGAAGCATCAATTATCAGTTTTTTGTTGTGGCACTTTAGTTGTTCATTGATTGCTTTCTCGTATGTGCCTTGACCGTGGGGCTACAGCAGACTGAGTAACCCCTTGCTCGAGCCAGTGACCTTGGGTCCAGCTGGTGAGCTTTGCTCAAACCAGATGAGCCCGCGCTCAAGCTGGTGACCTCAGGGTCTTGAACCTGGGTCCTCTAAATCCCAGTTCGACGTTCTATCCACTGCACCACCGCCTGGTCAGGCAACCCCTTCATTTTAATATTATTAGTGACTATACAGTACTGATTCTTGAACTTTTGGAAATGTGCTGTCCAGAAGGCATTTAGGATGCTCCTGCTTTGCAAGTGTTCTGATATTTCACTATGATATCCTCAGTGTGAAATATTCTTTTTATCACAGGCTGGGCATTTGGTGGGTCCTCTTACTGTGGCCACTCAGTTTCAGAAAATTATAATGTAACATTTCATTGATAAAAATCCTCCCTTTAGTTTCCCTGTTCTCTTTCTGAGGTACTCATGTTACTTGGATATTTGATCTCCTGGAAGGGTCATCTGATAGTTCTCTTTTTTGTCTTATTTTCCATCCCTGTGTTTTTCTTTTACATTCTAAGAGATTTTCACAACTTTATTTTTGTTTTCTTTTATTCTGATGCCATATTTTTCATACCTAGGAACTTTTTTTTTTTTCTAAAACTGTTCTTATTTATGACTGAAGCACAAAAATATGTAGAATTTCTGTATAAGTGGTTTGAGTTTATTAACTGGTGGCCTCACTTTAAGGCAATGGGGTGAAAACACGTATATTTTACTAGTTAAAGCCAAAGTTAATAGACAGATAGAAAAATAGATAGATAGGTAGATAATTTTTTTTTGGGAGGGGGACCAGCTAACTTCCCCATATCAGCATCTTCTAATCTCTTCCTTTCAAAAAAGTAAGTCTATCTGTCAACATTTATTTCACAAAATTTCACTTAATTCTCCTGTTTCTGTTTCTAGTAAAGCATCTTGGCTCTACCCTGAATTGTCCCAATCTCTCCAGAAATAAACCTATAGCATGGAACTTTGAAGTACCTTTAAATACTAATCCTAAGGATTCAGTAATATATACATGAGGATGCAACTCCTGCTCTTTGAAAGGAGTGATGGATTCAAATTCAGACACTAGGGATTTGAGTCTTAGCTCTTTCTAAGCTTGTCCTTAGGATCAAGTGACATAATGTATCAGAAAACTTCTGCAAACTAAAATGCACTTCATGAGTCTTAGGTATTAATACTAAAAGTTGTGACACTTGGACAGGTATTCAAAACATTGGAGAGAGCTGCTTTCTTTTCCCAGACTGCTCCACTTAAAATGAAAACTTAAGTTAAATAAATCATGCAAAGATATAGACACAGCTAAATTTGCTGCAAGCTGCTGTGATGGGTTTGAAACTTTCCCCTCAAACCCTGCAATGCTGGTTAATTTAGTTGTTTCACCAACCACATGACAAAGCAGTTTGGGCATTTTGGTGCCCTTTCAGAAAGATAGTGGCTCTGGTGAGATTGGTCTTGGTCTTGATGCATTGTGTGTTCAGCAAACCAAGG
Organism: Saccopteryx leptura; assembly: GCF_036850995.1. NCBI lineage: Eukaryota > Metazoa > Chordata > Mammalia > Chiroptera > Emballonuridae > Saccopteryx > Saccopteryx leptura. Next base: position 351,846,105 of record NC_089503.1, read on the forward strand.
CAGGCTTATTGGGTAAGAAAATAAGGCCCTGGACGGTTGGCTCAGCGGTAGAGCGTCGGCCTAGCGTGCGGAGGACCCGGGTTCGATTCCCGGCCAGGGCACACAGGAGAAGGGCCCATTTGCTTCTCCACCCCCCCCTTCCTCTCTATCTCTCTCTTCCCCTCCCGCAGCCAAGGCTCCATTGGAGCAAAGATGGCCCGGGCGCTGGGGGTGGCTCCTCGGCCTCTGCCCCAGGCGCTAGAGTGGCTCTGGTCGCAACATGGCGACGCCCAGGATGGGCAGAGCATCGCCCCCTGGTGGGCAGAGCGTCGCCCCATGGTGGGCGTGCCAGGTGGATCCCGGTCGGGCGCATGTGGGAGTCTGTCTGACTGTCTCTCCCCGTTTCCAGCTTCAGAAAAATGAAAAAAAAATAAAAAAAAAATAGCCTGACCAGGTGGTGGTGCAATAGAAAGAGCATTGAACTAGGACACAGAGGACCCAGGTTTGAAACCCTGAGGTCGCTGGCTTGAGCGCATGCTCATCTGGCTTGAGCATGGGCTCACCAGCTTGAGCGTGGAATTGTTGGCTTAAGCATGGGATCATAGACATGACCCCATGGTCGCTGGTTGAGTGCAAAGGTCGCTGGTTTGAAGCCCAAGGTTGCTGGCTTGAGCAAGGGGTCACTCACTCTGCTTTAGCCCCCTGGTCAAGGCACATATGAGAAAGCAGTCAATGAACAACTAAGTCAATGAACAACTAAGGTGCTGCAGTGAAGAACTGATGCTTCTCATCTCTCTCCCTTCCTGTCTGTCTATCCCTATCTGTCCCTCTCTCTTTGTTTCTGTCAAAAAAAAAAAAAACAAAAAAGAAAAGAAAATAAATAGATCAGCAAAAGAGGCTCGCTGTCTAGTGCATCCATAATAAAAATAAATTTCTATAACATAGAATCAAGGTTTAAAGCATAACATAGAATCAAGGTTTAAAGCCCTGAATTCTGGCTGAGGGCTAGCCAGGAAGAACAGTGAATACATTTAATAATTATATAATTTCTATAACAAATAACTAAATTAATTGCATTTGAATGAGGGAAAATCGTTTTTTAAATTAGGAGCTTCTAATTTAATTACTGAAACTACAGTTAGATGTTAAAAGTCCCCTTGAGCCTTTCAAGCCTTTCATTTTACCGTCTTTTTGTTCAGAACAACACGTGAACTAAAGTTTTAAGAAAAAGATCTGGAAGCTAAGTTAAGTAAAAGAAAAATTAATAATTTCATTCCACTGTTACCTATGTTTGTAGAAGTTCACTTATTGATCACAATATGTTACACAACCAAGTTCCATAAAATAAAATTCCAGATCTCCAGGAAAAACTGCTCCATCGGCCTCTTCTCCATCTTTTATAGGTTACCTAAGAGGAAGGCCCTGACTTGCTATGGCTGTAGACATATAATGTCTCTGGCAGTGATTTGTAGCAGGAGTAGTATCTATTTTCAAGTTCAGTTGAAAGTTGTTTTTGCACAATTTAGTATTTGGTAATGATAAGTTAGATTAAGAAAGTTCCTCCCATCAATCTCTATATCTGCCTTGTGAAATAGGATAGCCAACAGCTACATGTGGCTGTCAAACACTTGAAAAGTGGCTAGTGCACTGTGAACTGACTTTCTAAATTTAAACAGCTAGCAGCCACTGCACTGGGCAGCACAACTTGATGTCATCACAAGAGACACATGCTCAGACCTTCCTCAGAGGGCTCACTTTCTAACAGAATAGCTAATATTCTCAGATGTCTGTGGTAGAGAGTCCCGTTTTCATAGCTAGAAATATCAAACTTCTAGAGACAGAAGTGGTCGTAGTTTGAGTATGTGTTGAGAAAATATACAATAAAAAGCTAATAAATAACGTAGAAAGGGTTTCAAATAAATTTGAACTTTACTCATGAGCAAGTAGTCTAGGCATGTGTAAGGTACTGTCATTGGGCCTGTGGCCAGCCAGGGCTTGCTGCCTGGATGGACACAAGAGACCTAGGATACAACTTCTCCATGCACAGGTTGGAAAACATTGTTCCGGAATCAAAAGATTAATAAATGAAAGGGTAATTAAAAGATAAAAATAGTAAGAATAAAAGTTCTTTAGAAGTATGAAACACCTCACAATCAGTGAAGAAAAATCAAAGAATGAAAGGCTATCAGTTCTGGGCCTCAGGGTAGCTGTGTACACACTAGCATGTGTGACACCTCTTTCTTCACTTGGCTTCAGATCTAAAACTCCTACCACTTAGGAATATTTTCCTTCAAGAAAACAAAGCTTGCTTTATATTTAGTGTTCTTTTAAAGCCTGGAAGTTAAAAAAAAATAGAGACTATCAGTGGTTTGTATTAGAAGTCATGCCTAGTAGTCCATTTCTTTGTCAAGAGTTGCAGAATAGCTTGATTTAAAATTTAATATCCTCATTTAGTCATTAGATACAAAACAGATCTCTTCCATAATATAACTGGACCATGCTCATCCACTCCTTTGCCTTGCTTCCTTTCTGTTGAAGGTATTTCATACCACAGCCTGCGTGGAGGCTAAGGGTAAGGTCGTGTAGTGGTTCCCCAACCCCTCAACCCACCCACTTAAACCTACCATCCAAGTTAAAACAACGTGCTTGTTCCTACATCATAAAGACAGGTCTCCTAGCACCTCAGATCACCACCCCAAACCTCTTCTGTTAGGAGTTCTGGATCTCGCATTGGCTAGCAGGAAGGGAGGAAATGAGAATGCATAACCATTGTGCCTGTAATTGAATATCAACTCTATCTTGTGGCTCTATAGACAAATATATGTATATTTTGTGATTCTTAAGCAACTTGGTTCTAAGATAGTGTTACTCCCGAAAGATACATGGATTGCAAAAGGAGGAGCGTTCCCTTTTGTACTGAAGCAAATCCTGAGTTATAGACAATAAAGTAAAATGTTAACCTATATGTTATGAGTTAGCTTTCAAATAATATGCCTATGATTTCATATTCTCAAACACTGAAGTCGTCCATAATCCCCCAGCTCTTAAAATAAGATAACTATTTCAAATTATTGCTCTAGATGGCATTAAAAGAGATTTCACAGGAAGTAAACTTTGACATTCTAAACAAATATGTGTTCTGCCGATCAGTGGCATCCATCTGGCAGGAGAAAGTAATTGTAATGCAGGAAACAATGCCATGTTCTGCTCCATGGCTTAATGATCAATTATATTTCACTGAGTAATTCAGAAGACATATTAGGTTTTTCCAGGAGCAACACAGCTGCTAACCTCTGCATGGCCTTGCTGGCAGGACTAATTAACCTAAACAACACATGGACCATTTACTGAAAATATGTATTATTATTCTGTTTGGGATGGGGGACACTTGCTCAAATCCAAGACTGTAGATCAAATTCCAACTTCATAAAAACCCCCACAAAAAACCAAACTAAACCAAACAGTAGCTCTACAAAGCAATGAAGCACAGAGATTTGGAAGGGACCCAGCAAGCACTTACGGAGACAGATGTTGCCATCTACCTATTACACTGACATTTACCTGAATGAGGTTGGCAGCTGGGTTTCTTCTTTTTTCAAAGTGTTTCTGGCGGTGCTGTTCTTGTACTTTTAATGCAAAACCTGAGCCAAGAATGCCCTGGAAAGAAATGCAAAAATAGTACATAAGTTTTTTCAAAAACACTGTTAAAAAATACAAAAATTAAAAAAAAAACCCTCTAAAATGAGTCTAAGAAAAGACAAACATATGCAAGCTGTCCATAAATATACTACTTATTAAAAAAACACTGCTTACCTCTATTATATGATACCAGTGGCCATGGCAAGTGTTGGGCAAGACTGCCAAGAAATATAGCAACCTTGTTCTTTAGTGAATCCACTAGGCATTGCCATTTATTATCTTATGATATAGTAGAGGCACCATAATTACAAATAAAAATAAGCATTTTAAAAATGACTTGCCTTTGCGGGGCAGCTTAGTTGGTTAGAACATCATTGTTATAGGCTAGGATTGCGGGTTCGAGCCCTGCTCAGGGCCCATACATGAATTAACCGATGAATGCATAAATAAATAGAACAAAGAGTTGCTTCTCTCTCTCTCTATCTCTTTCTTCCCCACTCTTTAAATATCAATCAATAAAAAATATAAAAATGTCCTTTTCATGACTTTCTCTGTAACATTTCCTTATGTTATGCTTAGGTTAGAGCAAATGGTCCCACCCAGTAATGAAATAGAGTGACATGAATTCTGGTTTTGGACAGAGGTGGATTTTAAGTTTGGAACAGTGAAAGCCTTCCTGCTGTGGATATAGGAGTCTTTTTTAGCACTTTGACGGAACAAGTGAATTTAATATTTGCCGTGTGTAAATGTGATGGGGGGTTGAGAGGGAGTGTTTCGAGTCTGTCCCAGCTGAGCCCCCCTGATGCTGTGATACTCCACCCACCACGGAAAGTGAAAGCACGGAAAGCGCAGGTTCCCAGATGAGACCAACAGTCCTGAAGACATAGAGGGTTTTCCATTTTCTTGTTTGTACAATCAGGACAAGAGCATGGGTTATTATTGCAAAGCACACTCCTATTTCCCTGAGTTTTCATCTCAATCTTTTGACATTCCCTACCTTTTTGGTTTTGGCTCACCCATTCAGATTTTGGGATTAGTAAGATTAATAGTATATCCCTCTTATGTTGGTGTTATTTTTTTTTTTTTGCAGGTTTGCTTTCTTCTGCGTATCATCTTGATCTGCCAAAATTCTGGCTGTTTAAAACGCTCCCTTCTTTTCAGTTTGCTTCAATCTAACATTGAGGAATCAAGATGCTGTGTGTCAGCCTTGGGTTGACTTTTGGAGCTTACCAAATCCAGTCTCTGGGCTTTGTAAACCCCCACGTTATTGGCATGAGATGTGGAGCTTCCCGGATTTTACTTGCTAGCTATAAATTATTAGCTTTTTATTAAACTTCAGGGAGTCTAACCCTTAGATGAGGGACGAGTGTCTGATAAACACTAAGTCAATATTTGCCACAGATAAGGAACGGTTGTTTTTCTTTTCTTTATATCTTTAAAGCAGCTGGAGGATGGTATAGGCTGCCTGGGAGGTGGTGGGTTTCTCTTCTTCAGGACTTGGTAAGTCTCAGCTGGGTGAAAACTTGGCTAAAATATTTTTGGGCTCTAGATAACCTTTGACCTTCCTTTTTATCTTGAGAAACCACAGTATTGTACATCTGTGACTCACAATACCCAGATAATAAGTAATGTGATTACGATAGTCCCCTGGTTATTCACAGGGAGGCATTCCAAGACCCTCAGTGAATGTCTGAAACCACAGACAATGTCGAACCCTATATAGCCGATGTTTTTTTCCTGTGCATACACACCTATGATAAAGTTTAATTTATGCATTAGGCATGCTAAGAGAGTAACAACAATAGTAACAAAATAAAACAATTATGACAATATACTGTATTATAAGTTATGTGAATGTGGTCTTCCTCTGTCTGATAACTGATTTGTTAATAGAGATGGCTATCCAGTGACTAACGAGAGGGTAGGGTATACAGCGTGGATATGCTGGACAAAGTGCCAGGCAAGATGAAGCATGAGAGCAGAGATTCCATCATGCCACACAGAATGCCATGCAATCTAAAACTTAAGAACTGCTTATTTCTGGAATTTTCCATTTAATATTTTCCAGTCAAGATTGACCATTGGTAACAAACCACAGAAAGTGAGACTGCAGATAAGTGGGGTCTATTGTATACTTAAAATAGTTATATGACAATACTTTTTGCTATTAATTAGCCGTAATCAACTCCATTATTAGGATAAATGACTATATCATAAAATTAGTATTATGTTATAGGTTCTTTTTCCATCTCTTTCTCAGAGACTGTCTCTTGCTAAGATCTTCATCTCATACAGGTTGTGACTGCACAAACTAAACTTTGTAAAAGCCTGGACTGTATAATCTTGTTTTTAGATGTAAACATCTCCCTTCATTTAGAGGTTATAAAAATGGCTTTTAATTTCCAAATCCAGATCAATTATAGTAATTTCTTTTTTTTCTTTCTTTTTTTTTTTTCTGTATTTTTCTGAAGCTGGAAACGGGGAGGCAGTCAGACAGACTCCCGCATGCGCCCGACTGGGATCTACCCGGCATGCCCACCAGGGGGCGATGCTCTGCCCATCTGGGGCGTCGCTCTGTCGCGACCAGAGCCACTCTAGCACCTGGGGCAGAGGCCAAGGAGCCATCCCCAGTGCCCGGGCCATCTTTTGCTCCAATGGAGCCTCGGCTGCGGGAGGGGAAGAGAGAGAAAGAGAGGAAGGAGAGGGGGAGGGGTGGAGAAGCAGATGGGCGCCTCTCCTGTGTGCCCTGGCCGGGAATCGAACCCGGGACTTCCGCACGCCAGGCCGATGCTCTACCACTGAGCCAACCGGCCAGGGCCATAGTAATTTCTAACTCCTAAATTTTATTCTGCTATTTAGATCATTTAGGAAAGATTTAGTCATTTTCCTTTTAATGTCATTTTTCATGAAGTATAAATATGTAAGAGAATATGAAACATTAAAATTTACAACATATATTTATACTATGTATTATGGGTAAACCACTCGTACGAAGCATCGTTCAGATTTTGTAGATATTGAATTAACAATAATAGCTACCACGTTGGAGCAACTATGTGGATATGAGGTGCAGAGTTAAATTCCTTTTGAAAAGTGAAGACAGACCCTACATATCACAGACCTAGCATCGGCCAAACAAACTAAAATGTGCTAAAAATCATACTGCATTGCTTAGAAACATGTATTAGTTGATGGCAAATATTTGCTACATATCGCTTGCTGCAGACTGCACATTAAAACAGTTATTAAACCAGGACTGCTCATTATTTCATATGGCTCCATTCCAATTTTCTTCCAGTTCTCTTAGTATTCTGAATCTAATTGGAAGTCTGTTAAAATCAAATCTCTTATGTATATATTAATGTAAGTATATATATATATCCACATACAACTTACGTATATATAAAGTTTGTGTGCCATCCCTTCAAGTGTTGACACCAACAAATACAAATTATTAGAAATTGTGTTTTGATTTAATCCATTTTCTAAGATCATAGAAGTTAAAGTTTTAGGTTTTAATTTTTAGTATTATGCCGAGAGGGGCTGCATAAATACCAAGTGGAAAGAAAACATATTTTGGTAAACATTTAAAATAGTTATCCTTGTTATCTTCCACATTAAATGAGCCTAATTTGTACCCCACACATGGCAAACAGGCAAGACTGAAAGGTTCTCCTCTCAGAAGGGAGGGAAGCGTCCGGAGGAGGAGAAAGCCCTGTCCCTTAGGATGGAGCCAAAGAGCTAGGCAGTGGTGGGATTCAAATAATTCAACAACTGGTCCTCTGCCCTAATGTCCGTTTTAAATATTAAAAAATGATATACTGAAAGGTAGTTTATTATTTCATGCATTTAATACTTAAATAAGAACAATAAAAGAGGTATATAAAACTAGATTATGTTACGAGTCTTAAAATATTAATGAAAAAATATTAAATAATACCTGACAAAAAACAATAAAACTGTTACTTAAGATATTTTCATATTGCTTTTTGATTGGTGTCCTCACTTATGATTTTTTTCACCTATGGAAGGAATGAACATCACTACGGGCACTTAAAATACACTGTTGCGCAGATGAATGTTAAAAAAGAGTAAGGAATGTAAATTTGTGATTTCCACATTGGGTGGCTGCCCATTTGCCCACCTTAGAGAGAACCCTGATTACAAGTGGCCATTTTAACAACCAGTTTGCCAAACTCAAAAAATTAGGTGCCGGTTCTGCCGAACCTGTGCGAATCGCCTGAACCCCTCCCTAGAGCTGGGGCTCCCTCTACAAGCTCATTAGCCCTGGGTGCCAAGAGCCTTAGGAAAGGAACCTCCCAGTGGAGCCTGGGAAGGGAGACCTGTAGGACTTTGTGATACGCAGGAGTCTTCTGCTTTGAGGGAAAGATGGGCAAAGGCTCTTCTCTCTCTTGGTCCTTAGGTTTCCTGGGCAGTAGAAACCCTTAACAATGGTGGCCCATAATCCACCTCCAACTTTCTTAGCAAAAGGCTGATGAGCTGTCCTAAATTTCAGTCAGGCGTGTCAGCTGGCAGGTGCACAGGACACTGTGACATTTCCAGCCACCTTTTTTCTCTTTTTTTTTAAAGGTATACATGAACAGTTTAGTATTACACTAAGCATTCCGCACCTAATGTGAGGTTGCAGTAGAAGGATTCACAGTCAAGTTTACTTTTCTTGGCACGGTTAGGGAATATTCTGTTCTGTGCAAGCAAGTTTTTAGATTTCCAACATATATTAATTTAATCAGCATACACAAAACTTATTACCACTTTATTGGGAGACATTTCCAGGAATGATTATGTAGTCCTTGATCTTGAACTTAACAGAGTGACACAGTTGACTCTCCCTGTGGTGGTCTGGAGCTCCGTGCTGGGGACCAGGCACTGCCTTGTGCTGGCGCAGCGGCACCAGGCACTGTGCTGACCCTCACATTAATTGGCCTTAGGTCTTCACACATTTGGAACACTTGCTTCTTACGAGTTTTCTGTTCTTTCCCTTGTTAGTCTTTCACCATCTCTTCCTGTTGTAGTGTTTGTTCTATCAGCCTACCGTTAGCATTGCTGTTTATAATTGCCAAACTATCAAAATTTTCTCTAAATTAAGAAAAGGTTAGCATAGGTCTCACGGGGTTCACCTATGAGGGCAGCACACACACTGTTGTCGATTTCAACAGCCCAGAGGTCACCTACTTCCCTGTCGTTTCACTTGAACAGAGCTGTTACATGTGTAGCCTCAGGTGAAGTATAAACACAAAAGCAGCAGGTATTTTGTGCTGTTATTTTGGGGAAAAAGCCCAGGACAGCATTGTATTGCTTCCAAAGATATTTTTCTGGAGGGAATCTGAATATTGAGGTGGTTGCTGCTCTGTTCTACCTTGCTGAGGTTGCCAGGTAAGAGGAGTCTGGATGAGTGAGATGTTGTTTTGACTCTCTTTAATTTTGTCATTTCACAAAAGGAAATGCATATAGCTAGATTCATTTAGGATGATGCTTTTATTTGTGGCAAGCACTGGACTGGCATTATCATATAGGTCTTCACAAAATTTCTCAGGGGGTAATCATTCTCCCTCTATTATACTGATGAATAAATGTACCCAAGGTTATTGTTATAGGCTGAATTGTTTCCCCCCAAAATTCATATGTTGGAGTCCCAATCCCTAGGGTCTCAGAAGGTGACCCTACTTGGAAAGAAGTTCTTTACAGAAGTAATCAGATTAGAATAAGGCCATCGGGGTGGACTCCCATTCACTACGACTGGTGTTTCAAAAGAGAAAATTTGGACACAGACACGTCCTGTGGGAAGACAATGTAGACTCGAGGAGAAGACGACCATCTGCAAACCCAGGAAAGAGGCCAGGACACACCCTTTTCTCACGGTCCTCACAAAAAGCCAATGCTGCCCCTTCTTGGTTTTGAACTTCTAGCTTCCAGAACTATGTAGGACCATGCGTTTCTGTTGGTTAAACCACCAGTTTATGATACCTTGTGACAGCAGCCTTACCAAACTGAAATAGTCATCTAGGTAGTTTGTGACAAAAATAGAATTTGAAATAAGGTTTAATGCTCAAGCTTTGATGTGGTCTTTACAGTCTCTTTTCTGTGATTCTGTGTGGTCTGGGGCAGGGCCAGCTGGTCAGTCTGGAGTTGGGCAGCGGCTACGGGGAGACAGCTCCCTCTGCACTGGTGCCCAGGCAGAGAAGGAGACCGGCAGCTCCAGGCTGTGGTGCAGAAAGCCCCCACTCCCCGGGCTTCCCCTGGAGGGGTGCGCGGGGCCTCTGCTGGGCAGAGACTGTGATACCAGTCAGCTCGTGTCTGGAGCAAGACCAGGGCTCTTTTTTCCTTAAGCATGACTTCTGCCACTGTTTTAAGAACTCCTTTTGGTTGGCTTTGTTCCTTTCACGAGGGGATGGCATGAAAAAAGTGAGAACTTGCGGATGGAGGCACATTGCAATATTTTAACCAATTTCATTTAAAGAAATAAGAGGAGACACAACGATCAGGACAAGCTTCATCCATTAAGGAGAAAATAATCTGAAGCTTGGGGGAAGATAAATGTGCTCTTCATTCTGATAAGATGCAGAAACTGCTCGTTAAGAAAAATCAATGACGATGACAAAGAATAAATCATCTGGTATATTGAAAACCTTTTAAGGTCAGATGATTTTCACTCAGATGAATCTGAAGAGGTAAATACTCCGCTTGTGCACATCCACCTCTTCAGTAGCACGCATTATAAACCAAATCTGAGCCATCAGTTTAAAAAGAAATCTTTAAATTCTTACAAATATTCTAAATGTATTAGCAGCATGTTGACTGAAAGGTGATGCCATCGGAATTATCATTCAGTCATAAAGCCCAGCTGATATAAAATTCCCAAGGTACCCATCTCCAAGAGAAGACTATATTTTATAAATTATCCACATAGATAAATGTAGAAAAGTCAACATGATAGCAAAACAATTATATTTGTAAACAATATAGCTATGTTGCGGGCACGTCAGTTTGTGAAAGCTCACACTAATCAGCCTCTAAGATCCAATTTAAACTGCTTTATTTTTGCAAAGATACTCACGGCAGGAAGTGCAAAGAAAGAAATGCCAAGGAGTGCAAAGCCTGCAGAAAGCAGTCTTCCCAGCCAAGTTAGGGGAGTTTTGTCTCCATAGCCAATCGTTGTCAGTGTGATCTAAAAACAAAATAAATAGAACGTGCAGCTGAAGTACGTGCGAGAAAAGTTAGGACCTATGAATAGGAGGCAAAGCAACGTTTCCACTAAATCATTGTCCAACAAGTCTTGTTGGCGCGTTTTATTACTGTGCTTTAATTTTCCATGACGCATAACAGAACTTGTCTTTGTTTAAGATAGGGAATAACCAACATACTTGTTCCTCCTTTATAACTCAATTTTCCATCTTTTCTAAGTGTATTCAAAGGAAGGTCATTTAAGTCAGTGGATAACCATCAGTGATACAGAAATGATAGCACCATGGATTTAGGAATTGGATCAGTGCACAAACCAATAATTTATGTTAATGATGGCTGTTCATTTATTACCTTGGCAGGCATTTCCTGAAGGTCTGGTGCATGCAAGGTACGTGTTATGATTTGTAGTGGAACAAAAACAAGAGGTACATAGTTCTTGTCCTGAGGTATTTACAGCAGAAGAGGTGAGACGTCACACGCAAATCATTAAAACACAAAAAGGCAAGACAGGTATTATAATGGATGCACAATTAATCTGCCACGGGAATTCAAAGAACAGATTATCACCAGCATTGGGGGTTGAGGAGACTTTACTGGGAGATGTCATTATGCCTCGGCTTTGAAGAACGAGTAACGTTTTGAGAAATGATTAAGACAGTGATCTGGGTGGGCAATCAGGTGACCGGCTGTGCAGTAGTGAGAACAAATAGGGTAGGTTCTGGAAAGTTTTCAGTGGGTTAGAGCGTGATGAGTCTGAAGAGGATTAGTGAAAGGGAAAGTTAACCAGATCAGGTTGCCTTTGAAAAATGGTAATTAGGTCATGTCTCTCCCACAGTCAAACTGCTCCGGGGGCTTCCCATGTCCCTTAGAATAGTCCCAGCTCCTCTCCAGGGCCTATGAGGTTCTGCAAGGTGGGGCACAAGGAAGGGCAACTGAACTGGAGCAGTGGCAGGGGGATTGTATGGGAGTGGAGGGTAAAGAGATGTCCTTAGGAGTTCAATAGGAATACATTGACTGACTGTCTGGAACGAAGGGGAAGATGGTTGCACCATAAATAAAAATACGATAATGAAGAAGAGAAAGTTCTGGAGGAAAGGTGAAGGGCTTGGTTTTGCAAAGAAGGGTTTTTAAAATGTCACTATGACTCTGATCTAGAAATGTTGAACAGGAAATTGAGACTGAAAGCTTGAGTCTTGGAACAGAGAGAAATTGGATTTAGTGTGAGATCTGGGTTTTGAATTCAAGCACAGGGTGATTGTTGAAGTTCTGTGAAGAAATGAAATTGCAAAGCATTCAAAGAAAGGGCCCAAAGACACTGCAGGGAAAACAGATGGAAGGGAAAGTAAAATAAAAAAAGAATAAATTTTTAAAAAGTAAGAGAACTAGGAATGAGCGATACAAATGGAAACTTAGTGGAGAAAAGAGAGTTTCACAAAGAACCCGGTCATCCCTGGTATCATAGGCTCATCGATAACACGGAGAATGAGGACTGAGGAAAGATTGATGCAGGGAGAGATGATTTCGATCTGGTGATTTCTAGTAAGTGCTTTGGTCATGTCATCTTACCTGGGCTTTGAAGGGGGGTAACATTTTGAGAGGCTGAAATGATAGAGGGAGAAAAACCCCATGACGTCAGACCTTTCAGAAGCGTTCCACTCAGCTGACCGCCCTTCCTAGAACCTCCCCTCTCCTCACTTCCGTGGTTTTCCCTTTACCTCTTTGGTGGCTCCTTTTGCATGGCTTCTCCTACTCTGATCGACCTTTGAATATTGGATTTTTGAGGTTTATTTCTGGGTCTTTTTCTTTACCTTTTTTTTTTGTTGTTGTATTTTTCGGAAGTGAGAAGCTGGGGGTGAGGCGAAGGCAGACAGACTCCCGCATGTGCCCGACCAGGATGCACTCGGCATGCCCACCAGGGGGCGATGCTCTGCCCATCTGGGGTGTTGCTCTGCTGCAACCAGAGCCATTCTAGCGCCTGAGGTGGCGGCCACCGAGCCATCCTCAGTGCCTAGGCCAACTTTACTCCCATGGAGCCTTGGCTGTGGGAGGGGAAGAGAGAGAGAGAGAGAAAGAAGAGAAGGAAGGATGGAGAAGCAGATGGGCGCTTCTCCTGAGTGCCCTGGCTGAAAATCAAACCTGGGACTTCCATACGCCAGGCCGATGCTCTACCGCAGAGACAACTGGCCAGGGCCTGAGTCTTTTTCTGTTTAAAAAAATTATGTTTTCCTCTAACCTTTCTTTCTCTTCTATTTCCTCTTTCCTCACCCTCTTCCCAGGTGATTATAGATGTTCTCATGGATTTAAATACTATTTTAATGCTGAACACACCAAATTTATACTTCTAGGCCAGACCACTCTTCTGAGCTCTGCATTCACATATCTGCACTTATTTTTCGATGTGCATGTTGCACAGTCATTTAAACTTAGCATGTTTAAAAGAACTCTTGTTTCTTTCCAACTTGTTATTCCTTCAATGTATCCCCTCCAATCCTAATTCAGAGCACCACCATTTATACAGTTGCTTATGTCAGAAGCCTCAAACTCATCCTAACTGCTCCTTTCCCCACACTCTCACTAAATCTGCTGGCACGTTCCATTGATTCTATTTCCCAAAGTTACTGCAAACTCATCCCCTTTGCTCTGTCTTCGCTGCCACCACAGTAGACCAGGCTGCTGCAGCAGTCTCTTCATTGCTTTGTCAGTTTTTGCTTGTGCCTCCCTCCAGTTCCTTCTCCACAGGGGTTGTCATTTTCTTATTGCCCTCTAAAAATCCTTCAATAGCTACTCATTGAATTCAGAGCAAATTCTAAGCTCCTGACTATGACCTATATGATTTGGTCTTCTTCTACTTCCCATGAGCATCCTGATTTCACTCTTGCTCATTACACTTTCACCACAGTGTCCTTTCAGCCCCTCAAACAGCCCAGGCTATTTCTGCCCCAGGGCCTTGACACATCCTATTCTCTCAGCCAGAATTGCTCTTCTCTTCACTCCTCCCAGGATTCTTTCTCATCCTTCAGGTCTTCTTTAAAAAGTCTCACCATTAGTGAGGTCTTCCTTTCCCACTTTGTCTGTAATAGGATCTTTGTTTATCTCAATTTCAGACCTTTGTTTCTTAATAGCTCTTGTCATAAGTGGTTGTTTGCTGTATTTTGCCTTAGTGGAAGGGTCCTTATTTCCTTAACTGGAATGAGGAACCATGTCTTTACTCTTTGTTATTTCCCTGACATCTAACATAATGCTTGCACAAAGTAGAAGGAGCTCAATAAATATTTAGTAAATCAATGAAGAATCCTCTCAAGAACACTGGTGACAAACAAAGTGAGAAATACAGGGCAAGAACGCCCTGAAATCTCTGACTTGGAGGGAGGCTTTCTAGGATGTATTTGTGCATGTTTGCAGAGAGGATAAGACTGAAAGGGGAAGACGTGGTGGTTTTATGATGGGGGAAAGTGCTCAAGGAGGCAGAGGTAATAGAATCGAGGGTATAGTCGGAGGGGATAGCCTTGGTGGTGTGAAAAGACATCTTTTACACCATGGGGAATATGTGGACACAGTGTGAGTGGAGGGCGGGACTGCGAACGCTTTAGCCAATTACCTTCAATTCTAGCGAAGGAGAGGATGGGATTATCTGCAGGGAGGCAGGAAAAGGCCTGGGCTGTGAGGGTATGAGAAGGTGTCGAGAACAAATAAATAAGAGCTGGAGGAAGGTCATCTGAGTGTGAAGTGAGGGACTTTGTAATAGAGCAGGGGTCCCCAAACTTTTTACACAGGGGGCCAGTTCACTGTCCCTCAGACCACTGGAGGGCCGGACTATAAAAAAACTATGAACAAATCCCTATGCACACTGCACATATTTTATTTTCAAGTAAGAAAACAAAACAGGAACAAATACAATATTTAAAATAAAGAACAAGTAAATTTAAATCAACAAACTGACCAGTATTTCAATGGGAACTATGCTCCTCTCACTGACCACCAATGAAAGAGGTACCCCTTCCGGAAGTGCGGTGGGGGCCGGATAAATGGCCTCAGGGGGCCGCATGTGGCCCGCGGGCCGTAGTTTGGGGACCCCTGTAATAGAGCCTAGTAACCAAGTTGATCAGATGTCACCAACAATATCAGGAGGGGACTCTCAGAGGAATTCATTGCGATGGCAGAAAAATATATTCTGGTTCCATTTTATTACATGTTCCTAATCTTAAATATGTGGGAAAATTTTAATCTGTACATTTTCTACAAACCAGCTTAATTTTTTACAGCTGTTTATTATTTTTTAATCATTTTTAATTTTTCAATTACAGTTGACATACAGTATTATATTAGTTTCAGGTGTATAACCCAGTGATTAGACATTATATAACTCGCTAAGTGATTGTTCTGATAAATCTTTTACCCATCTGACACCATACATGGTACAATAGCCTATTAATAATAATAAACTGAAGGAGAAATTTCTTGGTTTGGTCACAGCAATAATGCTACATTTCATGGTTTACTTTACATCCTAATAATATATTTGAGTACTTCTCCTGGGTCTAGTGCTCAGAGAGTGGGTTTTAAACTACGGCCTCTAACTCAGAAGAATGAGACATGGCAAAGTGACATGTGCCTCAGGGCCTTTGCACATCCACTGAGCAAGACGTGTACTCTGTGTTTTATTCTGAATAGGGAGGCATGCCTGTTCTCTCTCATTTGCAGAGGGTTGCCCTCTGTCTTATAAGAGTGGTTTGTAGGGAAGAAGAGAGTGTTATAAACTCTGAGAACAGCACCCTAGAGTCCCTTTGGGGGCAACAAAGACTTTGTCCTCCTTTTCTGTACTCTGGTTCAGACTTCTGAATGATCATATCTCATCACATGCAGGGGACTGGAAATGGCTTGGCTGGCCACAGCAACTTCTTTAACTCCAATTTCAAAGTTGCTCGGGGTGTTGCTTGCTTGAAAGCATGGGGGCCTTTTGTTACCAGGCTAGATTTGAGAAAGATCTGCCAACAGAATGGCAGCTTTGTCTCTCTCTGTGCCAGGGAGGAGATCAGTGGGGGTTTCCTGGGTGCATTATTTTATTTCTTGTGGCTGGAAGGGGACCACTGGGCTTTCTGATGAGGTAGCATCAGACATGAAATTAAGATGTTTCTAAGATAAACTTACAATAAAAAGATGTGAACCTCCTCACTGAATTCACATCGGCCCATCTGCTTGATCTAGCTGCTGACTTTCCAAGGTGAGGGCTGGCTGCATCCAATAAAACCATCCTCAGATGAGGCTTGAAGAGATGTTCACTGATTTTTTTGACTTTCAGGTCAAGCTGTCCTTGAAGTACCAGTGCATTTCCTTGGAACAGTACAACTACATTATGTATCTTTTCCTAGCACTTGGAAGGCTCTGCTAGTGGTTATCGGCAGGTCCTTCACGCAGGAACTGGGTAGCAAAGCCCTTTTGGTGCTTATTCTCCCACCTTTACACTAAACAATAGAGCTGCTTCTGCCTTCCAGAGATCTTGTGACTCTTCCAGTGGCAGACTCCAGGGATGACTCCTCTCCTTTGGGTCTAAAGCTAGAGAAAGGTAGGCTCACATGGGACCCCAAGGACACCGGCTCTTCAGGGAGCTCCTGGGACAGCAGCTTGCTTTAGGGAGCCTGGAGAGGTGGCATATGCGGTCTTCAGGGGACAGGAGGAAATCACACCTGGAGGAAATCCACTGTATTGGGCATAATTCCATTTTGTGACCTACTTCCGGAGCTTATAAGAGATATGCGAGTTAACATATGCTGGCTGGATTAGATTTTAAAAATTCATTTATGCACTTATTTACTATTGATTCCTACTCATTGATTGTTCTTTTTTCTTTGCCATCCATTTACATAGCATAGCTTTACTGTGGGAATTAAAATAAGTTCACTAGTCAATACCTTACAGGATAATATCTCTTTTTTTTTTTTTTTTTTTTTTTTTTTAGATTTTTTATTTATTTATTCATTTTTATTAGAGAGAGAGGGGAGAGAGAGAGGCAGAGATAGAGAGAGAACAGGGGGAGGAGCAGGAAGCATCAACTCCCATACGTGCCTTGACCAGGCAAGCCCAGGGTTTTGAACCGGCGACCTCAGCATTCCAGGTCGACGCTTTATCCACTGCGCCACCACAGGTCAGGCAGGATAATATCTCTTAATAAGCAAAATAAAGGAAGAACAAGCTCCAAACAAATGACAGATTAATCACACTATTGTTCCAGGCAAGAGGAGATGAGAGGAATAAAGTCCATGTTTTAAGAGTGGTCTATCTTTTTATACACTGTTGTTGACTTTTGACCATGGTGTTTACAACATCATTGGAAGGTTCATGCAAATGTGAATTTACTTTTTTAAAAATTAAAAGATACATTTAAGACATTTCCAGTATCTCTTTCAGTGCCGTTTTAGGCAGGGGAATACCTTCATTAGCTTAGCCTTAGAGGGTGCCATTTAGCAACCACACTTTATGGCCAGAGGTGGCAGCTGGCGGGTCTGTTCTCAGGCTGTGGCCTGCAGGGCAGATCGGAGCCACTTGCTCCGCCCCCATCTCCTCAGGAAGGCTGGTGGTTGGGCCGCTTCTGGACCATTTACTTGAAGGTGACTTGGCAGGTGGGAACAGCTCAGATAAGTGTTTGTCCTCATATTCCATATGCTTCAGTGCAGCCACCCAGGTGAGAAAAGATATTTTCTAAAAAAATCTGTGGGTTGCAAATATTAGCATAGAGATGTATTTAAGTAGCAAAGTCTGAGGTGCATTGGAGGAACTTAGTGTGTTTAGTAATCAAGATTCTTCCTCAGAAATAACACTGCAAAACAAATGCAAATTCTGGTGTTTTTTTTTTTTTATTTTTATGGGATGGCAGCTGCTTGGTCAGATTATAATTTAGACATCAGTTAGGCTACAGATTGTTGTTGTTGTTTTTTTTTAAATAGCAGAATTAATTCCTGACCAAAAGATATAAATCTTTCCTTCTTTTTTTTAAGCTACAAATCAACATAAATTTATTGGTCTGATTGGGCAGATTCAGTTATGAATACTAGTTTATAGCTAATGCAGTCATGTGAACAAGTTAAGAATATATATACTAATTGCAGATTTTCACAGCTCTGTATCATTTCTGCATAGAAGAGTTCTCTAAGGGAGGATGATGACTGGTGGCAGTTGGTAAACCTCCCTTCCCCTCCGAACCCTCTTCCCCTCTTCTCGTCTTCCCCTTGAGCCACTTCCTGAACACCTGGTTTCAGGTAGTGGGTAGTCATAGAAACTGTGCAGTTAATTTTGAAATTTGGTTACCTTGAGCTAGTAGATTGGAAAGGTTTTTGATCTGTAAACATCAGAAACTCCTGTGGTGGTGGCATCACATAATTTGGGTTCTTCTGTGCCAAGTGGCTCAGGGCATTGGCATTTTATATTGTTCTTCCAGGCTTGTGGTGAAATATGTAATAATAGAAGTAACTAATGTTTGTCTAGTGCTTGATAAAGCACATTTACTTGTCCAATATTATTTAAGACACATAGCAACTTTATGTTTGGGTAATATTATCACCATTTTATAGAGATAATAAATGATTGCTTAATTCACACCTTCATTAAATCATAATGTTGGGGCTGAAACCCAGGTCTCCTGATGATTATTTTGTTATTTTCCATACAGCATGCACTCAATGTTTATGGAATAATACTGAGCAAAAGTGTCCAGAGCCATGAACCATATGTGAGATGACATTATAAAATGAACAGACTTCTTATTTTTTTAATTTTTATTTATTTTTTGTGACAGAGAGACACAGAGAGAGGTACAGATAGCGACAGACAGACAGGAAGGGAGAGGATGAGAAGCATCAATTCTTTGTTGTGGCACCTTAGTTGTTCATTGATTGTTTTTTCATATGTGCCTTGATTGGGGGGCTACAGCAGAGTGAGTGACCCCTTGCTCAAGCCAGCGACCTTGGGTTTCCAGCCATTGACCATGGGTTCATATCTATGATCCCACGCTCAAGCCAGCGACCTTGGGATTTCAAACCTGGGTCCTCTGTGTACCAGTTTCAAAGCTCTATCCACTGCTCCACGGCCTGGTCATGCAGAAACAGACTTCTCAGGAAAGACTTCTCCAAAGAGGCTTATGACCCATGCACTTCTTAAATGCATGCCATTAAGGTAGGTATGGGACTTGTCAATGCTCCTAACAGCTAGGATGTTTTGGTGGGTAGCGGCTGTGGTATGTGTACCTCAGTATTTGCTTGGTAGTTTACAATGTTTTTGAATAGTTAGAAACCAGTGTGTTGATTATCTTATGGCCAAGTAAAACTTTGATACCATCAGGTAATGCATTGGTGGTAAGAAACTTTTGTTAACTTTTAATGTACCTGTACTACGTCAGAAAACAACAGCTTATAAGCAGTTGCACAAAACATTTTGTCCTGATGAGCCCAAGTAAGAAGGGTTGATTTTCAGAATTATAACTGGTATTATCAAGGGCCAAGATATTTTTGTTCATTACATACATTTATACCATTTCTTATTCTTAGATTTTGAAGACTAGTTGAGTGCACAGTATATTATATTATACATAGAGCCTTCCATATGGTTTACTTTGCAAAAGGTTGTTAAGATACTCAGTCTGAATTCTAGAACTAACTTGGCTGATACTGAATTCTTCTTCATTCCTGAAGTAATTGTTTCAAATATATGGTCTCAGGTGGAGGGTGTATTCAGATGCTACTCAAGAGTATATTTATACTATCTGCTGCTGTAGTCCCCTTTTGTTAAAAAAAAAAAAAAAAAAAAAGAAGAACCCAATCACTATCTTCACTATAGGAATAGCAGTAAACAGAAAGAGGACCAGCTGGTCTTCACCCAGTCATTACCAGAAAAAATTACTTCAGGAAAGGGACCTGATCTTAAGTGCTTTCAGAAAAAATCTAAAGCAAATCAAAGGAGAAAACTAATAACAGGAAATAAGATAATAATAAAAAATAACTCCAGTAAAACCTGTTATAAATTTATTTCAGAATAAATCTAAAGCAGCTAAAAAGGAAGAGACTAGCAACAGGAAACAACACTGACTGGAGCTCTGCCCAGCGATCAGAAGATCCTCTCTGCCAGTGTCTTAGCCACTGGCGTTCCCTCCACTCGCCCCTCCACTTCCTTTGTCATCAGTGCCCCTGTAGTTGCCACTTCAGAACCCAGAACACTTTTTCCTGGCAATCCCCAATTCCCAGGCTGCTTCTGTGCTTAAGCTCTGGGTCTGTCATGAAACAGATAGCTTTTTTGGTTCCTTTTGTTATAAAGGTGCTTCCATGTAACACCCACAGCAATGTCTACACCAACCGAGCCACCATCTTCGACTGGGCACTTGCTGTGGTCTTAGCACCAGGCCCTTTATGTTGGTTATTCCATCTACTCAGTGAGCTAGGTACTGTTATTCACTAGTCAGAATTGTTTTCTGAGATCAAACTTCTTTGAATTGTTATTGACTTTAAGCAGTGCTGAGCACATCACTCTATTCCTCCAAAAGTTGGTCTTGGAAACAGCCCTCAGCATCTTCTTAATGAAAGAAATTTAGTAGTTAGTATTTAGAATTCACGGGAAATCTGTATCGCTGGAACACAAATTGCATTTTCCTACTTATGTTGATATTTGGGCTTCTTTAAAAAAAAAAGAGACATTTCTTTTTCTTCACCAAAGCCTAACACTTAGTAACACTCAATTCAGGGTACTTTCATTTCCCTATTCATTTTGGATACTTCCACAGTTAGTAAGGTGTCTGTTATGTGCAATAGAGACAATTTTAACTAAAACATATCCAGTCATATATTCCTTAAGGTCTAGATTAATGCAAAATAGAAGGTATAGTATTCTAAACTTGTTTGTTTCACAGTGGAGGCACAGAATATGTCCTTCTAATGAGTGTAAATAACAAGCCTTCTGTTTGCTTTTGCTATATTTTCAGGCTTTAGACAATTTCATTAATGAGTCTGTTAGTATCAACAAACCCACTGTGAACCAAAAAGGTCATTTTATTCCTTGAAACTTAACATCTTAGAAGATTTTTACTTTGATATTCAAGACTAAATTTTTTTCTTAAAAAAAAGTGCAGCCATAATTATTAGACCATTCAAGGAGCCTATTCGGTACAATAGGTTAAACTTCAGTCAAAATAGAACTACTGAAATGGAAATTGATGAAAATACGTTGCTCCCCGTTCCTGCCCCTCTTCCCCCAAAGTCACAGATATGATCTTTGAAAATCTGCTACTTGGGTATTCTGGCAAAAGAAACAAGTTGGTGACTAAGTGAGAGAGATTGAGTTTCCCACACACCGTTTAACACACAATGTAATGATTCTTATTAGTAATAAGAGGAAAAGAAAGACAAATGGATAAAAAGATAGAGCTACTAGTCTGATCTCACCAACAACTGCATTTCAATGGGAAGAGGTGCAACTGAGTGCCTCAGGAGTTTACATAGTTAGAAGTGTCAAAGAGAAGCAAAAACTAAACTTAAACTCCAACTGTTGCTATGGCAGTTGAGATTATGAATTCTTTTTCCTTCACTGGCTGAAAAAGCCTCCTGTTTTCTCAGTTTGCACAGTTTATTCCACCATTAGTCATATATTTATATTTTCATTTGTTCTCTACACTTAAAAAGTGTTTTAAGAATGTCAGATGAATGCTTTCTTTTGGGGTTTCCACTTTCCTCTTTTTTAAAAGTTTTTTTAATTGCTAGTGGTAATAGGGGAGTTCAAAAGTGAGAAATTTGGCTTAAGTAACAGTAGCTCTTAGTTGTAATGAATAGGAGATATTAAGGTTAAGAAATAGTTAATTTGCTTGCTATTCTGTTTTAATGGCTCCTTGGCCTTTACTTTGAAATGTAGCAAAAAGTTTACCTTTGTAGGAATGTTGGGGAAAGCTTACACTGGAGAGGGACCTGACAATTAGGAGAGTGTAAATCACAATAGTTGTTTATAAAAGCCTAGCCACAGGATTTACTGTGAAAAGTCAAGGTCTATAAATTAATTAGAAACTTAGTTCACAGTTAATCTTTACTTTGTATCCTAAGAAAACAGGGAGTCTTTTCACAGACAATTCAAAGGCACCAGGTCCCAGCTGTTCCTGGGAGACACCTGCTCCCCCTGCCTTGAAGATTTACCAAGGACACCAGATAGGATCATGCTGATTAGACCTGTGCTACATCAGAAGAACTTGCAGAGGAGACATTTCTGTAATCGAACCCCACCTCGTGAACATTGTTACCTGACTAACTGCCCAGACTTTTACTTTTCTTTCTTTTCCCCTAAACCCTATAAAAGCCTCCACCATCAGGAAAATGTTAAGGCAGCTTTGTGGACAGAATTCTCTTGCCTTCTCAGGGATACCGGTTTCTCTGATAAAAACACACCTTGTACCTACTTGGTCCTTGTCTCTCTTTAAATGAGCAAAAAGGGTGACAGGTAAGCCCGCGTCCAACTTTGTTTACAGTTACAGTGGGGGTGGGGGAAAGGAATTGGAAACCAAATTATTATACCAACGAAATGCTTTGTTATCTATGGCATGGTCTTGTGGACATTTACTCTGATAATTTAAGAAAAAAAATCTTAATTTTAGATGAATATGGTTTTGATTCTTATTCATTTTATTGGTGCTATACAACCAACAAATATGCCAAAATCTGCTTAAGAAAAGCTCAGAAAAATTTCCTTGGTCCTTGACAAACGTTCTGGTTCCTGCTGATGAGGTTTTGAGGAGTAGAGGAGCAACAACAGGTAACTTAAACCTACACTCCACAAAGTTAAGACAAACAACTTATCACTGTTTCATTGCAGTTTAAGAAAATTATGTATTTTTATTTTGGCAACAATCTAGTACTCAAGAAATATTACTGATGATTTATAAGAACTTAACTTTGTTGGATCAAAGAGATGGAGAAACTCTTTAAACAATTATAAATGCTGTATATTTTCACATAACACTCTTTTAGAATGTCTTAAGGAATAAAATTTAAAAAATATATAGCTTATGCATTGTATAAAGCACTTCTTTATCCGGTAACATTCTTATTAGGGTACATGTTTCAATGACTGTTTTTTATTGTATTCAATTAATTAATTATTCCTTTTAGGCAGTACATTTATTTAATGCATATCAATATCAGCATATTTGCAAACATTGTATTTGATAATATTTTTTTTTATTCAAATCTAGTTAATATCAATAGTTTCATAGAAAGAGGACCTTGGGAGTTAGTTTTGCCCTGGCCATTACCAGTTATAAGATATAAAATCATAAATCACTTTGGCTTACATTCCTCAATAGTTCGTCAGAATATGTGACCTCTTGAGGCCTCCTTCATTCAATGAATGGCTTTTTAAGTTCTTTACAATGTAGGAAAATTTTTTGCTTCAGTGGAAAACTATGCATTGTACACCATTTCAGGTTATTGAATTCTGATTGTATGGGGCTCTATACTGTTCATGGCCTTTGAGCTATTTTAAACTATAAGTTGTAGATAACTAGTAGCAATGCAGAATAATTCTTGTCTAGAGTCATGGAAATAAATTCTGTCTAGTGGTGGTTTGACTGATTTCCCTTTCACACTGTGGAAGAGCCAGTTTGCCTCTATTTGCACATTCTGTTTTTTAAAATTAAAAATTAAAAAATTTTATTGAATATATTGGGTTGACATTGGTTAATAAAATTATATAGGTTTCAGGTGAATATATTTTTATATGACATAATTTTATAATATATAATCTGTATATTGTATTGTGTGTTCACCACCCCAACTGAAGACTTCTTTCATCACCATTTATGCCCCTTTACCCTCTTCTACCTCCCCCCACCACCTTTCTTTCTTATATTCATCATGCTGTTTTCTGTGTCAATGAGATTTTTTCTTAATCCTTTCACCTTTTTCACCCAGCCCCCTAACCCTTTTTCCCTCTGAAAGTTGTATCTATGAATTTGTTTCTATTTTGCTTGTTAGTTAATTTTGTGCATTAGATTCCATATATGAGTGAAATCATATGGTACTTGTCTTTCTCTGACTGGCTTATTTCACTTAGCATAATGCTCTCTAGGTTCATCCATCCTATTGCAAAAGGTAAGGTTTCCTCTTTTATGGCCAAGTAGTATTCCACTGTATAAATGTACCTCAGCTTTTTGCACATTCATTTCAATATTCCTGATCTTGTTATATTATTGTTTTTTGGATAGTCCTTTGAATTGCTTATAATATCTTACTGGTTGCCTTTTTAATATTTACTTAAATAATAAAAAAATGAGTTAAAATCTTTAGCATGTGTTTATTTTCTTTCTGTATGAGAGTCATGCTTAATTTTATTTGCTTGGAAAACTATCCTTTAATAAAAATATAAGAGAATATTTCTGAATGGAAAAATTTGAAATTAAGAGTCTATAATTTCTGATCTCACGATGGTTACCAGTCTTCTCTTTTACTTTTTTGCACCATAATTTTACTTTTCTAACTTTTGTTCATCTACAATTCTTTTATTTATTTTTTACATCAGATAAATGTTTGGTTTTTTTTTTTTTTTTGTATTTTTCTGAAGCTGGAAATGGGGAGAGACAGTCAGACAGACTCCTGCATGCGCCCAACCGGGATCCACCCGGCACGCCCACCAGGGGCAACGCTCTGCCGCAACCAGAGCCACTCTAGCGCCTGGGGCAGAGGCCAAGGAGCCATCCCCAGCGCCCAGACCATCTTTGCTCCAATGGAGCCTTGGCTGCGGGAGGGGAAGAGAGAGACAGAGAGGAAGGAGGGGGGGGGGTGGAGAAGCAAATGGATGCTTCTCCTATGTGCCCTGGCCGGGAATCGAACCTGGGTCCCCCGCACGCCAGGCCGACGCTCTACTGCTGAGCCAACCGGCCAGGGCCCAGATAAATGTTTTGATGAATGCAAAACCAATGGATCACTTGGTAATTTAAATCTGTGCTCCATGAAGCTAAAAAAACAAAAGCAGAACAAATAAGCCTATTCACATTTTAATCACAGTTAAAAAATAATATATTTTTATTTTGGCAACAGTCTAGTACTCAAGAATTACAACTAATGATTTATAAGAGAACTTAACTTTGCTGAGCCAAAGTGAGGGAAATGCTGTAGACAATTATCAGTGCTGTATATTTTTATGTAATTCCCTTTTGGGAGTTAATGTTCTTATTGAGGTCATTCATAGGAATCATTACACTGCATTCAAAGGAAAAAACTTCACAACATCTAATAAATAAACACAGATTTTTATACTTACTGTGCCCCACCACAGAGCATCTGCATATGTAGAAAACTCTTTATTGGCATCTTTTTCCACCAGATAGACAAGGAAAGACGAAAAAATAAGAACCAAAAATCCTATGTACCAAGCTGTGATTAATTCCTAGATAAAAAAAGAATGAAAGATTTTTAGAGGAGAAGAAGCTTTGAAAAAGGAAAACAAATCTATGCTTGATTCCATTCATTTTGACTATTTGGATATGTATGATGACTTTTAAATAATACATTATATGCTGTGTCTCCAAATTTGATCAATTTCTGAAATGACTAAGTTTGCTTGTGATAGGTTTACCAAATATTACAGCAACCAATGAAAAGGTTTAAAAAAATCTTGTTCTATAAATCAGAAAGTAAACCTTACCTTGCTGTGAGCATAAACCACTGAACCTAGTAATTTCCAAGTGCCTCCCCTTCTGTCCATGCGCACCATTCGCAAGATCTGCAGGAAACGGAGACTTCTGAGTGCAGACGTGGCAAAAATATTACCCTGAGTTTTTGCAGAAACAACTGCTATGGAAGCGATAAGAACAATGGTATCTGAAAGAAACAGGGTGAAACAGCCATCAGAAGTATGACAAAGCACTTTTATTTCTCAAAACGATATTTCAGACAGGTTCACTTGAACCTAGTTGAGGTACAAATAATCAGATCTTGAGCCCCAGCTTGGCGTAGTGCTACCTGGGCTATGTGATGACTGAACAGTGAGAAGGCTGACAGCAGGATCTATCTATTGTTCAGTGGTGACCCATAACTAGTCTATGCTTTACCTACGCAATTTTGAAACGCTTACTATTGAACCCTCAACAAACTGGATAATGGATTCCAGTAAGTTTGGTCTTCCAGGGAGCATTGAAGCTTCAAGATAACCTTCCCCATCTCTGGTTTCCTTAGCATTGCTGTGTGGAAGAGAGAGTTTCTGCCTCAGCTTCCTGGTCGATGCCTCAGAGGCATCGGAGCCTGTCCAGCCATGAACGTGCCACTTGGTATAATCGTGGTTTTTGTTTTCTTGGCAAAGAAGCTTGTAGCTCTGAAATTTCCTTATGTTGTGGCGTCTGCAGCTTTATATACTATTAATAAAGACCTCAACTAAGCTGAATGCACTAAGGCTAAGCTTTCTGCATAGAGTACTCTTTATACCTTGTCAGTCAGTTGTGTAAGTTTAGTACACAAATTAAATAACATTACATTTGTTACAATGGAGTATGTAATTATGCATACTGTGCATGGCATGGGAATGAATATTTGATGTTTGACATATTGGCATTTGGCTTAAGGAATTTGCCCTTTTGTAAGCTAAAAAGAGAAAAGATAAAAGAGGACTTAACCGCTCTGAGTGTAAATATCTGAATGATGGAAAGCAGGCTTTGAAGTGGAAGATGTGAAGTGGGGATGAATGGCCTGCTATGACAATTTTAAGATAAGTTAGCTTGACCTTAACATCCTCAAATAAAATTTCCTCCTTGCTTCAAGTGGACAGTGCACGACTGGGCATCCACAATCCAAAGAAGAGTTTCACTTCAAGGGCGTTGCATTTATAATGTTTCTGTGATCCTGAGGATTAACTGCTGGATGAATGTGCACTCATCTTTCAGCTCTGTCCTTCTCCCTGCACTCAGAAAGCTCTGCTCTTCTGGGGTGGACTGAGGTCTGAGTCACTCTCCAGGTGCCCGTTTGGGCTCAGGACTTTGAGAGGGAGAAAAGATGAGTAGATGGCAGTACAAAGGTCAACAGAAAGGCTTTTCCCAGTCAGATCTGAATGCTCTGTGGCAGGTATACAGAAAGCCACAAGTGCATCTGTGAGTTACTGCTCTCTGCAGCTGTTGAAAATGAGAAGGAATTAACACGAACATCAGAGACACTACATAGGCGAATAAAAGCCAGCTGCAGAACAGTATGTACAATGTGATCTATTTTAATAAATATATATTCTATAACTAGGAAAATCATGTGAGAACAAATACAGATTATTACCATTAATTGTCTCTAGGGATAGAATCCATGTTCAGAAAAATAGTTTCTTTGCTTTCTAAGTTAATTTCTCTATTGTTGGTATTTCATTTAGTAATTAAAAAATAAATTCATTGTTATTTATTTTAATGTAGGGGTTTTATAACAATGATTATCTCTTTTGAAATCAGAAAAAAAACTTCAAAAAAGTTAAGTGTGAAAACATCTTGGTTTTCATTATTTTTTTTTTTTTTCTTTTTTCATTTTTCTGAAGCTGGAAACAGGGAGAGACAGTCAGACAGACTCCCGCATGCGCCCGACCGGGATCCACCCGGCACGCCCACCAGGGGCGGTGCTCTGCCCCCCAGGGAGCCGATGCTCTGCCCATCCTGGGCGTCGCCATATTGCGACCAGAGCCACTCTAGCGCCTGAGGCAGAGGCCACAGAGCCATCCCCAGCGCCCGGGCCATCTTTGCTCCAATGGAGCCTTGGCTGCGGGAGGGGAAGAGAGAGACAGAGAGGAAAGCGCGGCGGAGGGGTGGAGAAGCAAATGGGCGCTTCTCCTATGTGCCCTGGCCGGGAATCGAACCCGGGTCCTCCGCACGCTAGGCCGACGCTCTACCGCTGAGCCAACTGGCCAGGGCTCTTGGTTTTCATTATTTGAAGAGATTTATTCCTGACACAAGCAGATTATAGACAGAGATATTCCTTATCTGGCTCTGATGGATGTTTCTTTTTTAAAAATTTTATTACTTTTTAATTAAAAATTGAAATTTATTGTGTTAACATGGATTCAGGTGTCCTACTCAATCCAACACCCTCATCCCCCAACAATGTACCCCCATTACACCCTTTTTGCTCCCCTCCCCCTACCTCCCTTTCCCCTTTCCTCTGGGATTTGTTGTCCTGTTATCTGTATCTATGTGTTATGTGTATATAATTTCACTAATCCCTTCAACTTCTCTGATTCTGTCCCCTCATCCCCCTTCCCTCTGACAGCTGTCCCTCTGCTCCCTGTAATCCGCCTCTGCCTCTGTTCCGTTCATTAGTTCACCATGTTCATTAGGTTTCACATACAAGTGAGATCATATATTTGTCTTTCTCTGCCTGGCTTATTTCACTTAGCATAATAGTTTCCAGGTCCACCCATGCCCTCATAAAAAGTAAGTTTTGCTTCTTTTTCACAGCTGTGTAGTATTTTATTGTGTTTATGTACCACTGCTTTTTTATCCACTTGTCCACCGATGGACACTTGGGCTGTTTTCAGATTGTGACTATTGTAAACAATGCTGCAATAAACATGGGGGTGCATATCTTATTTTGAATCAGTGTTGGTATTCTTAGGATATATTCCTAAAAGTGGGGTAGCTGGGTCAAAAGGCAGTTCCAATTTTAATTTTTTGAGGAAACACCATACTGTTTTCCACAGTGGCTGCACAAGTCTGCATTCCCACCAGCAGCGCAGGAGGGTTCCCTTTTCTCCATACCCTCACCAGCACTTATTCTGTGTTGATTTGTTAATGGGAGCCATTCTGACTGGTGTGAGGTGGTATCTCATTGTGGTTTTAATTTGCATCTCTCTAATGATTAGTGATGTTGAACATTTTTTCATATGCCTATTGGCCATCTGTATGTCCTCCTTGGAGAAGTGTCTATTCAGTTCCTTCACCCATTTTTTGATTGGATTGTTTGTCTTCCTGGTGTTGAGTTTTACAAGTTCTTTATAAATTTTGGTTATTAACCCCTTACCAGATGTATCAGCAAATATGTTATCCCATTGTGAGGGTTGTCTTTTTATTTTGTTTATATTGTCTTTAGCTGTGTAAAGCTTTTTAGTTTGATATAATCCCATTTGCTTAGTTTGTCCTTTATTTCTCAGCCTGTGGAGATATATTGGCAAAAATATTGCTATGAGAGATATCAGAGAGTTTACTGCCTATGTTTACTTCCAAGTTTTTGTGGTTTTGTGACTTACATTTAAGTCTTTTATCCATTTTGAATTTATTTTTGTGAATGGTGAAAGTTGGTGGTCTAGTTTCATTTTTTGGCATATCCTTGTCCAATTTTACCAACATCATTTATTAAAGAGATTGTTTTTACTCTATTGTATACTCCTGCCTTCTTTGTCAAATATCAATTAACCATAAAGGTGTGGGTTTATTTCTGAGTTCTCTGTTCTGTTCCATTGATCTGTATTCCTGTTCTTATGCCAATATCAAGCTGTTTTGATTATAATGGCCATGTAGTATAACTTGATATCAGGAAGTATGATATCTCCCACTTTGTTCTTCATTTTCAAAATTGCTGAGGCTATTTGGTTTCTTTTTTGTTCCATATAAAATTTTGGAATATTTGTTTTAGATCTGTGAAGTATTCCATTGGTATTTTAATAGGAATTAAATTAAATTTATAGATTTCTTTGGGTAGTATAGATATTTTAATGAAGTTTATTCTTCCTACCCATAAATATGGTATATGCTTCCATTTATTTGTATCATCCTTGATTTCTTTTTTCAATGACTTTTAATTTTCCAAGTACAAGTCTTTTACCTCCTTGGTTAAATTTACTCCTAGGTACTTTATTTTTTTGTTGCTATAGTGGAGGGGATTGTTTTCTTAATTTCTCTTTCTGACAGTTTATTGTTGATGTATAGAAATGCCACTGATTTCTGAATATTAATTTTATATCTTGACACCTTGCCGAATTCATTTATCAGGTCTAGTAATTTTTTGACTAGGACTTTAGGGTTTTCTATGTACAGTATCATGTTGTAAGCATATAATGACAGTTTTCTTTCTTCTATTCCAATTTGGATGCCTTTTTTTTTTTTTTTACAGAGACAGAGAGAGAGTCAGAGAGAGGGATAGATAGGGACAGACAGACAGGAACAGAGAGAGATGAGAAGCATTAATTATCAGTTTTTCATTGCGACACCTTAGTTATTCATTGATTGCTTTCTCATATGTGCCTTGACTGGGGGGGCTACAGCAGAGTGACCCCTTGCTTGAGCCAGCAACCTTGAATTCAAGCTGGTGAGCTTTGCTCAAACCAGATGAGCCTGCGCTCAAGCTGGCAACCTCGTGGTCTTGAACCTGGGTCTTCTGCATCCCAATCCGATGCTCTATCCACTGTGCCACCACCTGGTCAGGCTGGATGCCTTTTATCCCTTCTTCTTGTTTGATTCCTGTGGCTAGGACTTCCAGAACTATGTTGGATAAGAGTGGTGAAAGGAGGCACCCCTATCTTGTTCCTGATCTTAAAGGGATTTGTTTTAATTTTTTGCCTATCGAGTATGATGTTGGCTGTGGGTTTCTCATAGATGGCCTTTATTAGGTTGAAGTATGTTCTCTGTTTTCCCACTTTGCTGAGAGTTTTGATCATAAATAGGTGCTGGATTTTATCAGTTGCTTTTTCTGCATTTGTTGATATAATCATATGATTTTTATCCTTCACTTTGTTTATGTGATGAATCACATTTATTGATTTGTAAATATTGTACCGGTCTTGCCTCTTCAGAATCAATACCATTTGATCATGATGTATGATCTTTTTAATGTACTGCTAGATTTGGTTTGCTAAGAATTTGCTAAGAATTTTAGCATCTATGTTCATCAGAAATATTGGCCTATAGTTTTTTTTTTCTTTGTAGTATCTTTACCTGGTTTGCCTCTTAAAATGAGTTTGGAAGTTCTCCCATCTCTTGAATTTTCTGGAATAGCTTGAGAAGGATAGGTGTTCTTCTTTGGTAAAATTCATCTGTGAATCTATCTGGTCTAGGACTTTTGTTTGCAGTGAGTTTTTTGGGTAATTGTTTCAATTTCATTTGTTGTAACTGGTCTGTTTAGGTTTTCTGATTCTTCCAGATTGAGTTTTGGAAGATTGTATGCTTCTAGGAATTCATCCATTTCACCTAGGTTGTCCAATTTTTTGGCATATAGATCTTCATAGTATTTTCTTACAATCTATTGTATTTCTGTGGTGGTGTTACTTTTCTGCTTTCACTTCTAATTTTATTTATTTAGGTCCTCTCTCTTTTTTTCTTGATGAGTCTGGTTAATGGTTTGTCAGTCTTGGTTACCTTTTCAAAGAACCAGCTCTTGGTTTCATTGATATTTTGTGGGTTTTTTTTTTAGCCTCGATGTCATTTATTTCCGCTTTGATCTTTATTACTTCCTTTCTTCTACTTCCTCTAGGCTTTATTTGCTGTTCTTTTAGGTGCAGGGTTAGGTTGTTTATTTCAGCTTTTTCTTGCTTCTTAAGGTATGCCCGTAATGTTATGAATTTACCTCTCACAACTGCTTTTACTGTGTCACAAAAATTTTGGGGCCCTGGCCAGTTAGCTCAGTGGTAGAGCGTTGGCCTGATGTGCGGGAGTCCTGGGTTCAATTCCTGGCCAGGGCACACAGGAGAAGCGCCCATCTGCTTCTCCACCCCTCCCCCCCTCCTTCCTCTCTGTCTCTCTCTTCCCCTCCCACAGCCAAGGCTCCATTGGAGCAAAGATGGCCCGGGCGCTGGGGATGGCTCCTTGGCCTCTGCCCCAGGCGCTAGAATGGCTCTGATTGTGGCAGAGCGACCCCCCAGATGGGCAGAGCATTGCCCCCTGGTGGGCACATCAGGTGGATCCCAGTTGGGCGCATGCGGGAGTCTGTCTGCCTCCCTGTTTCCAACTTCAGAAAAATACAAAAAAATCCAAAAAAAGCCCAACAACAACAACAAAAATTTTGGGTTGTTTTATGTTCATTTTAATTTGTTTTAAGGAAAATCTTAATTTCTTCCTTGATCTCATTGTTAACTCATTCATTATTATTTTTTTTTTGTATTTTTTTTTTCTGAAGTGAGAAGTGGAGAGGCAGAGAGACAGACTCCCGCATGTGCCCAATTGGGATCCACTCGGCATGCCCACCAGGGGGCGATGCTCTACCATCTGGGCCGTTGCTCCATTGCAACTGGAGCCATTCTAGCACCTGAAGCAGAGGTCATGCATGGTGCCATCCTCAGCGCCCAGGCCAACTTTGCTCCAATGGAGCCTTGGCTGTGGGAAGGGAAGAGAGAGATAAAGAGAAAGGAGAGGGGGAAGAGTGGAGAAGCAGATGGGCACTTCTCTTGTGTGCCCTGGCTGGGAATCAACCCAGGACTTCCACACACTGGGCCAATGCTCTACTGCTCTACTGCCAAACCACTGGGCAGGGCCAACTCATTTATTATTTAATAACTTTCTATTTAGCCTCCAAGTGTTTGAATGTTTTTCAGTTTTTCTATTGTAGTTGTTTTCTTATTTCATGCTATTGTGATCAGAGAAGATGCTTGATATGATATCAATTTTCTTAAATTTATTGAGACTTGTTTTGTGTCCTAACATGTGGTCTATCCTAGAAAATGTACCATGAGCACTTGAAAAGAATGTATATTCTGCTGCTTTGTGGTGAAAGGTTCTGAAGATATCAATTAAATCCTGTTGATCTACTGTGTCATTTAAGGCTGCTATTTCTTTGTTAATTTTCTGTCTGGAGGTTATATCCATTGATGTTACTGGGGTATTAAAATCCTTTATTATTATGGTATTGCTGTTGATCTTGCCCTTTATGTCCATCAAAATCTGCTTTATATATTCAGGTATTTCAATATTAGGTGCATAAATATTTACAATGGCTGTATCTTCCTGTTGAATTATTCCCTGTATCATTATGTAGTGACCTTCTTTATCCTTTACCATATCCTTTGTTTTAAAAGCTATTTCGTCAGATATAAGTATTGCTATCCCAGCTTCTTTTTCATTTCCATTTGCATGAAATACTTTTTTCCATCCCTTCACTTTCATTCTATGTGTATCTTTTGTTCTGAGGTGGGTCTCTTGTAGACAGCATATATATGGGTCCTAACTTTATCCCTTTAACATTTCTTGCAGTACTGGTTTGGTTATAATTAATTCCTTGAGTCTTTTTTTTTTTTTTTTGTCTGGGAAGCTTTTTATTTCTCCTTCAATTTTAAATGATAGCCTTGCTGGATAAAGTAGTCTTGGTTGTAGGTTCTTGTTTTGCATCACTTTGAATATTTCTTGCTAATTTTCTTCTGGCCTCAAGTGTTTCTGTTGAGAAGTCAGATGTCATCCTTATGGGGGCTCCTCTGTAGGTAATTAACTGCTTTTCTCTTGAGCTTCTAGTATTGTTTCTTTCTCTCTTTTTTTTTTTTCTGTATTTTTCTGAAGCCAGAAACGGGGAGAGACAGTCAGACAGACTCCCACATGCGCCTGACCGGGATCCACCTGGCATGCCCACCAGGGGGCGACGCTCTGCCCACCAGGGGGTGATGCTCTGCCCCTCCGGGGTGTTGCTCTGCTGCGACCAGAGCCACTCTAGCGCCTGGGGCAGAGGCCGAGGAGCCATCCCCAGTGCCCGGGCCATCTTTGCTCCAATGGAGCCTCGGTTGCGGGAGGGGAAGAGAGAGACAGAGAGGAAGGAGAGGGGGAGGGGTAGAGAAGCAGATGGGCGCCTCTCCTGTGTGCCCTGGCCGGAAATCGAACCCGGGACTTCTGCACGCCAGGCTGACGCTCTACCACTGAGCAAACTGGCCAGGGCTCTTTCTCTTTTAACTTAAGCATTTTTATTATGATGCATCTTGGTGTAGGCCTCCTTGGGTTCCTCCTTATGGGAGTCTCTG
Source organism: Saccopteryx leptura (assembly GCF_036850995.1). NCBI lineage: Eukaryota > Metazoa > Chordata > Mammalia > Chiroptera > Emballonuridae > Saccopteryx > Saccopteryx leptura. Next base: position 351,879,831 of record NC_089503.1, read on the forward strand.
TACTTCTTAAACTTCTGTAACTTTTTTCTTTATCAATTTAGGGAAATTTTCAGCTATGATTTCTTCAAACAAGTTCTCTATCCCTTGTTTGTTCCCTTTTCCTTCAGGAACCCTTATGATGTAGTTGTTCTTTAATTTTATGTTGTTGCAGAGTTCTCTTAGAGTTTCCTCAGTCTGTTTTGAACCTTTCTTTTTGCTGCTCTGCTTCTGTGCTTATATTTATCTTGTCCTTTAAATTGCTGTTTGATCCTCTGCTTCACTGAACCTGCTGTTGATTCCTTCTAGTGCAGTCTTCATTTCTGATATTGAATTTGTTATTTCTGACGGGTTCCTTTTTATATAATTTCAATGCTTTTGATGCTTGCTATTTTTGTGTTTAAGTTTTCATTGTGATCATCCATTGTTGCTCTAAGATCCTTGAGCATCCTAATAACCATTATTTTAAACTCTGCCTCTGGTAGTTTGGTTACTTCCATTTCATTTAATTCTTTTTCTGGGGGTTTCTCTTGCTGATTTGTTTGGGTCATATTTCTTTGTCTTCCCATTTTGTCTGTGTATTAGGTAGCTCTGCTCTGACTTTAAAATTTGTTGTGCTATCTTTATGAAGAAGATGGGCTCAGTGGTACTGGCCTCCAGGCCACCTAAGTTCCTTGCTCTAGGAATGTTTCTTGAGGGTAGTATTTGCCCTCCTGTTGTATGTGCATATTGAATGCAGTTGGTCTTTTCATGGATGTGGTTATCTCTTCAGGCTGGCTGGCTCTAAGGGTTAATATTGATCATGTGTATTAGACACTGTGCAGTGTCTGTCCTGTTTGGTGTACTTATTCTCTGCAGTGTCTAGTGCCTCCTGGACTCCTTCTTTGGGCATGCTGCTTGTGTATCTAGCTGAGTCTAGCATTGGCGCTGCTTGCTACCCACTAATGGTTGCGTTGGTTCTGGGTCTTCTTGGGTTGGCATCAGCTGTTGTTTGTAACCTGCTGTGGGCTATCTGTCTGGAGCTATAGCTCTGTTTGCTGCTTTTGTCTGCACTTTCTGTTCCTGGGTAGTGTGGGAGGGCCAACCTGCTTAGAGATGACAGTAGCTCCATAAAAGCCCCAAGCTCCATAAGATTTGCCTCTATTTTTTAGCTGTTCCATCTTATCTTGCAGCTGCTTGGTCTCCCCACAGAGACTTCTGTAGAAAGATTGTTGTGTGGGCTCAGACTGGCCTCACCCTACCAACCCTTCTTCAGGTTGAAAGCTTGGTGGCTTAGGACAGCTGAGGTTGGGAATACAACATTAGTGGGACCCCCTACTTCAGGGGTCTTTTGAGCAGGAGCTAAGTACAAAGAAAGTGGCCCTTACCCTAGAGCCTAATTCTTCAGAAACTGTTATATACTTCAATTATATTTCTCCCCAAAGAGGTGAGCAACAAGTTCAGATTGCATGTGGCCAACCATCCCCTCTGCAGAAGTTTTTTCAGCTGGTGAGCCCCTTATCTCAGGAAGGAAGACAGAGAGTGTTCACCTTGGGCCAAATAATAGGCTCAAGGGTGACCCACACCTTGAATGTCTGTGCTCCAAGCTTTTCTCCCTTTCCCCCTGTGGAACCTAGCACAGCAGGGCAGGATATTCAGGACCTGGGATGGCTGACAGTGAAGCTTCACCTTGTCCAAAATGTGCATGACACTGTGCTGCTGATGCTTACCACAGAAAGTGGAGCTTGCTTTAGCTGGGCCCAGTGTTCGATGAGCCTGCCCTTTGGTTATGCTACTGCTAGGGTTGTTAGGCCCTGAACTAATGGTCTCTGCAGCTGGCCACTGGATGTGCCATGCCTGGGCCTCCATGAGGGAACCTGGTGCATACCTGTTGGGGACAATGCCTAAAACTGGCCCTCAGCAACCTTCTTGGAGCTATAAGCAATCCAGAGTTTGTGGCTGCCTCTGTTGGGCCCAGGTGTACATAGAAATACCAAGCTGCACACTTACGCTGGCTTTTACCTACACTGACCCTGAGGGAAGGTTGGAAAAATGCCAAAGTTCCCTGAGAACTGCCTCTTGTAGCCTCTGCCTACTGTAGCTGCTTGCAAGGCTCAGCTACTGAAATAAAATCTCTGGTAGAGTCTAGAGCCTGGGGCAATCCAGGGATTAGGAAGGATGGTGGGTGTGGCTCCTGCCTTTTGGCCCCAGGTGTCTGTCTGTTCAGACTTTTTTCACAGACCTTAGTAGGGTGTAGCCCCCAAGAGTCCTATGGGTGTGGCCTCTGAGACCCAGAGATGTGGTCTGTCTTTAGTCCAGATAGTTTCTACTGAGTCTCCCATGAGGCCAAAGCACCAGTCATAGACTTGGGAGAGTGCAAGAGAAAGCTCCATCTTCAATGCCAGAAAACTGAGTCACTGGTGCACCCCCTGCTTCCTGGCTTCTCAGTATAGTCCCTATAGGGAGGGGCAGGAGAGTCTCTATAGGGAGGGGTAGGAGAGTCCCAAGGGTGAAGCAGTTGCTTTTCCTCAGACTGATGCCACAGGGAGGGTACTGCTCCACCCAAGAAAGATGGTGTCTGCAGGATTGGAGAATGACTCAGCACAGGTGTTCCTGTGGCTGTCCCCTATGTTGATCTCCCTGACTGCCAACTTCACACTCCCCTCACGCAGTTCTAGTCCTCTCAGCCCTTCCTCCACTGGAGCCCCAGGTAAGTGGCTGTGAACAAGATTTTCTGCACTGGCTTTTTAAGATGGAGCCTGCATTTCCGAGAGCTCTGTCTCTTTCTCACAGACCCTGCCTCTTTTCACCACCAAATGCTGTGTGGGCGCCTCTTCTAGGCTCTAGGCTCTAAGCTGGGGCACCAGCCCGAGGCTGAGGACCTACACCTCTCAGGGTGACTCTCCCTGCAGTGAGAGTCCCTCTGGATGGACCCTCAGCCACCACGCGCTCCTGGGAGCGGGGCAGTGCTTTACGCCTCTCCACCCTTCCTACCAGTCTTGGTGTAGCTTCTTCTGTGACCCTTGGTTATAGATTCCTCTTCATTTAGTCCTAAGTTGGTTTTTCAAGATGATTGTTCTTAAATTAAGTTGTAATCCAATTTGGTTCTGGGAAATGGCAGAACATCTGCCTACTCTGTCATCATCTTGGAATCTGTTTTTATTTTTCATTGCAATCCTACTTCCTCCCAAGTGTACAAAGGAAAAACAATGCACAGTATTTATTTATTTATTTTATTTATTTATTTATTTATTTTTTGAAGGTGACAGCAATATATTTTATTTTTTTATTTATTTATTTTTTTTAAATAAATTTTTATTAATGGTAATGGGATGACATTAATAAATCAGGGTACATATATTCAAAGAAAACATGTCTAGGTTATTTTGTCATTAAATTATGTTGCATACCCCTCGCCCAAAGTCAGATTGTCCTTCGCCACCCTCTATCTAGTTCTCTGTGCCCCTCCCCCTCCCCCTAACTCTCCCCCTGTCCTCCCTCCCCCCACCCCTGGTAACCACCACACTCTTGTCCATGTCTCTTAGTCTCATTTTTATGTTCCACCAATGTATGGAATCATGTAGTTCTTGTTTTTTTCTGATTTACTTATTTCACTCCTTATAATGTTATCAAGATCCCACCATTTTGCTGTAAATGATCTGATGTCATCGTTTCTTATGGCTGAGTAGTATTCCATAGTGTATATGTGCCACATCTTCTTTATCCAGTCTTCTATTGAAGGGCTTTTTGGTTGTTTCCATGTCTTGGCCACTGTGAACAGTGCTGCAATGAACATGGGGCTACATGTGTCTTCACGTATCAATGTTTCTGAGGTTTTGGGGTATATACCCAGTAGAGGGATTGCTGGGTCATAAGGTAGTTCTATTTTCAGTTTTTTGAGGAACCACCATACTTTCCTCCATAATGGTTGTACTACTTTACAGTCCCACCAACAGTGAATGAGGGTTCCTTTTTCTCCACAGCCTCTCCAACATTTGCTATTACCCGTCTTGTTGATCATAGCTAATCTAACAGGGGTGAGGTGGTATCTCATTGTAGTTTTGATTTGCATTTCCCTAATAACTAATGAAGCTGAGCATTTTTTCATATATCTGTTGGCCATTTGTATCTCTTCCTGGGAGAAGTGTCTATTCATGTCCTCTTCCCATTTTTTTATTGGATAAACAATGCACAGTATTTAATCTACTGTGTTAAAATATTAGAAATAACTAAATGACTAATAAGGGTACATAATATACAGCACTTAAAACTTATTATATGCCTATGCTTTCTTTAGTTCTAAGTGTTTTACAAATGCTATATTACTTAATCCTTATAACAACCATGTTGGTGAAGTATTCTACAGATCCCATTTTTCAGATGAAATAGGTGAGTTATATACTTATTAGTTAAAAACCCCCAACTATAGAGCTGTTAGAATATAGCACAAAAAGTATGCCATGAAGTCAGTTCATTAGAGAACCTAGAAATAGTGAAAAGAACACAGCTGCTTTGAGACCATTCAAAAAACAATGCACACAGTGAATCATAATTTAAATATTTGAAGTCACAAAATATGCAAAGGCAACCACAAATTTAATTTAATACCCTCATTGTAATTCATATCAGAAGAGAAAGTCAGAGTTTAGTAACACAAAATCATAAATGAGCAACAGAATGACAAATAATGAATGTAGCCACAGAAATGTTTCTGTTGGGGTTACAATCATCTGTTGGAATTTTTCTGTCAGTACCACCTAGAATATTTCCCAGGCTAATATTTTAGAGTTATAACTAATGATTACTCTTATTTATGTATTTATTATTTTTGTAGACATTACTTTATAGAATGGAGGTTCGACAAAGTTGGATACTTTTTTCCCAATTGCTTAGAACAGTGCCTGAAACATGGTAGGCATTAAACAGAATTTATAGAATAAATTTAGATTAATAAACACTTGAAGGTAGCTTGACTTTGTAATCTTACCACATCAGGGTATAATTATTAATGGAAATATCAATCTAAAATACTCTTAATTAGTTGAAAATCACTTTAATATTCAGCACTCAATTCAAATGCAGCATAATAGTTCATAGTTATTATCCACTAAAGTTTAAAAACAGCCTGTCCAGGCGGTGGCACAGTGGGTAGAGTGTCAAACTGGGACATGAAGAACCCAGGTTTGAGACCCTGTGGTTGCCAGCTTGAGCATGGGCTCATCTGGTTTGAGCAAAGCTCACCAGCTTGACCCAAGGTCTCTGGCTTGAGCAAGGGGTCACTCAGTCTGCTGTAGCCGCGCCCCCCTCAAGGCACATATGAGAAAGCAACCAATGAACAACTAAGGTGCCACAACGAAGAATTGATGCTTCTCATCTCTCTCCCTTCCTGTTTGTACCTATCTGTCCCTCTTTCTGTCACAAAACAAAACAAAAGTTTAAAAACAAATCAGGGCACTTTAGCTGGATAGCTCAGTTTGTTAGAGTGTCCTCTGGAAGCACAGAGGTTGCTGGTTCAATCATGGATCAGAGCACATACAGGAACAAACAATGTTCCTATCTCTCTCTCACCCTTCCTCTCTCATTAAAATCAGCACATAAAAAATTAAAAACAAATATATCAAAACTAATTGCCTGACCAGGTGGTGGCGCAGTGGATAGAGCATTGGACTGGGATGCGGAAGGACCCAGGTTCGAGACCCCGAGGTCACCAGCTTGAGCGCGGGCTCATCTGGCTTGAGTAAAAAGCTCGCCAACCTGGACCCAAGGTCGCTGGCTCCAGCAAGGGGTTACTCGGTCTGCTGAAGGCCCGCGGTCAAGGCACATATGAGAAAGCAATCAATGAACAACTAAGAAGTCGCAACGCGCAACGAAAAACTAATGATTGATGCTTCTCATCTCTCTCTCTCCGTTCCTGTCTGTCTGTCCCTGTCTATCTCTGCCTATGTAAAAAACAAAACAAAACAAAACAAAAAAAAACTAATTTAGCCCTGGCTGGAAAGCTCAGTTGGCTAGAGCATTGTCCTGAAGTGCTCACAGGTTGTGGGTTTGATCCCTGGTCAGAGCACATATAGATGTTTCTGTCTCTTGCCTGCTCTCTCTCTTTTTCTCTCTAAAGTCAATAAGATAGATGTTAAAAAAAATCCCTAATCTTGCTTAGATTTATTTTTCATAAAATTGGATACGGGTGGTCTTTAAAGATGGCATCCCCTCATCCTTTTCCATGAGACTATACAACTAGGCCTAGCACTGCAGGAGCAGGTGAAATCTTCACCTCTCCGTTTCTTCCAGCAAGGGGCCTAACATCATGTTTTCCTAGCAACAGCCTGAGGGTCCAGCCTTGGCACATACTCAACTATTAGGAGCCACTAAGAACTAAGAAAGTGGCAAGATGCTAACAAAGGCTTGAGAGATAACCAGAAGCACAGGCTAGGCTGATCGATGAGCATGATTTTCTAAATAAGACATTCTGTTAAGACTGGGAGAGGCAGCTCTTCTATCTAGTGTTCAGAAACTAACACAGAGAATCAAGGAAAGTGAAGAAACAGAAATATATTCCAAACAAAAGAACAAAATAATCCTTTAGAAATAAATCTGGATGAAACAGACAATTTAGAAGAAATGGATACATTTATAGAAACATACAAGCTACCAAGACTGTATCATGAAGAAAGAATGTCTGAAATGACCAATTACTAGTAAAAAGATTGAGTCAGTACTGCATTCAAAAAACTCTCAACAAACAACCAGGACCACATGTGTTCACTGGTGAATTCCACCAAACACTTAAAGAAGAATTAGGCTCTGGCTGGTTAGCTTAGTTGGTTAAGAGCATTGTCTTGGACCTCACCAGGCAGTAATGCAGTGGATAAAGTATTGGCCTGTGATGTTGAGGAACCAGGTTCAAAACACTGAGGTCATCAGCTTAAGCACAGGCTCGCTGACTTGAGTGTGCAATCATAGACATGACCCCATTGTTGCTTCATTGAGCCCAAAGGTCACTTCTTTGAAGCCCAAGGTCACTGGCTTGATTCAGGGGTTACTGGCTTGGCTGGAGCCCCTTGGTCAAGGCACATATGAGAAAGCAATCAATGAACAACTAAAGTGCTGTGATGAAGAATTGATGCTTATCATCTCTCTCCCTTCCCGTCTCTCTGTCCATGTCTGTTCCTCTCTCTCTCTCTCTCCTTTTCTCTCAAAATAAATAAATAAAGTAAGTAAGTAAGTAAGTAAGTCCTGGCCTAATTGCTCGGTTGGTTGGAGTGCAGAGGTTGCCAATTTGATTCTGGTCAGGGCACATAGAGGAGCAGCTAGATGTTCCTATCTCTTTCTCCCTGTCTCTTTCTCTCTCTCAAAAAAAGAACTAATACCAATTCTCCTCCATTAGTTTTTTAAAAAATGTTTATTGTATTGATTTGAGAGAGAGAGAGGAAGGGAGAGAGAGATAGGAACATCTAGCTGCTTCTCTATGTGCCCTGACCGGGAATGAACAAGCAACCTCTGTGCTTTGAGACAATGCTCTAACCAACTGAGCATCCAGCCAGTGCTACAATCTTTCTCAAACTCTTCCCTAATAGGAAAGGGCAGAACACTTCCACACTCATTTTACAAGGCTAGCACTGCCACCAAAGAAGACCCGAGCCCCTAGGGTTTCTCCCTCCTTGTCACTCTGGTGAAAAAGAATTCAGGCGAGAGACGGCGTGCAGCATTCAAGCAAAGCAAGCAGTTTATTAAGAAAGCTATATACTTGGCAAGCACAAGTGGGCAAACTCAGCTAGTCTGAGACTCTGCCTGTTGATGTGTTAGGAGTTACATACTCTTAGCTTCAAGGCTTTGTTTTCCTGTTATTGAGACTAATTTGTAGGGTTTCAAGGCTCCTCTTCCATGGTGTTGGGGTAAACATACAGAGTTTCAAGGTTGTTTGAACATCTGATAATTTTGTTTTGGCAGATCTTAAGACTGCCGACTCCCTCATTCAGTGGGTGAGATCAACCATTTTTCCCCCTCCCTCTTTTCCTGCCCTGATAATTGCCTATCCTGCCTAACAGTACCAAAACCAGATAAAGATACCATAAGAAAATAAAAGTATATAACCCTGGTGAACATATGTATAAAACTTCTCAATAAAATCTTAGCTAACTAAATTCAACAGTGTATTAAAAGGGTCATACACAGTAATTAAATGGGATTTATTCCAAGGACGTAATGATGATCCAACACATGCAAATCAACAATGTGATATACCACATTAACAAAATAAAGAATAAAAATCATATCTGAAAAGATGCAAAAAGATCACATTTGACAAAATTCAACATATTTATATGATGAAAACTCTCAACAAAGTGGCTAGAGAGGAAATGCACCTCAATATATGACATGCCCATATATAACATCATACTTAATGGTGAAAACTTGAAAGCTTTCCCTTTAAGATAGGAACAAGATAAGAATGCCTACCATTATCTGCCAGAGCAATTAGGCAAGAAAAAGAAATAAAAGCCATCCAAAAAATAAATAAATAAAAGCCATCCAAATCAGAAAAGTAAAATTGTCACCATTTGCAGATGACATGGTACCGTATATACATAGAAAACCCTAAAGACTCCACCAAAAAACTGTTGGAACTAATAAATGATTAAGTAAAACTACAGTACAAAAATACCAATATTCAAAAATCAGTTGCATTTCTATATACTGATAATAATCTACCAAAAGAGAAATTAAGAAAAAACCCATTTACAATAATATCAAAGAGAACAAAATACTTAGTAATAACTTTAACCAAGGTGGTAAAAGATCTGTTCAGTAAAAACTATAAGACATTGAGCTTGACCAGGTGGTGCCACAGTGGATAGAGCATTGGCCTAGGACACAGAGAACCCAACTTCAAAACCCTGAGGTCACTGGCTTGAGCGTGGGCTTACCAGCTTGAGAGTAGGGTTGCTGACTTGAGCGTGAGATCATAGACATGACCCCATGGTCGTTTGCTTGAGCCCAAAGATTGCTGACTTGAAGCCCATAGTCATTGGCTTGATCCCATGGTTGCTGGCTCGAGCAAGGGGTCACTGGCTTAGCTGGCACTCCCCAATCAAGGCACATATGAGAAAGCAATCAATGAACAACTAAGGTGCTGCAATAAAGAATTGATGCTTCTCATCTCTTTCTCTTCCTATCTGTCCCTCTCTCTCTCTCTCTTGCAAAAATAAAATAAAATAAATAAAACTATAAGATTTTGATAAAAAAAATAAAAAAAACAAACAAATGGGAAGATATTTCATGCTCATAAATGGGAAGAATTAATATGGTTAATATGTCCATAACACCTAAAGTAATCAATAGATTCAACACAATCTCTACCAATATTCCAATGGCATTTTTTTATGAAAATACAACAATCATAAATTTACATGGAACACAGAAGACTTCAAATAGTCAAAACAATCTTGAGGGTAAAAAACAAAACAATACTAGGAGCATCACACTTTCTAGCTTCAAATTATATTTCAAAGTTATAGTAATCAAAACAGTATTGACATAAAAACAGACACATAGATCAATGAAATAGAATAGATAGCCCAGAAATGAAACCATATACATGTGGTTAATTAATTAATGACAAATGAGCCAAAATATTTATAATGAGGGAAAAGGTAGTCTCTTCAATAAATGGTGTTGGGGAAACTGAATAGCCACATAACAAAAGAACAAAACTAGACCACTATCTTAAACCATACATAATAATTCAACTCAAAATAGACTAAACACTTAAATGTAACATCTGAAACCTTAAAACTCTTAAAAGAAAACACAAGTGGTGAGCTCCTAAACATGGGTTGTGGCAATCTTTTCTTGGATTTGACAGCATAATAAAGACAAAATAAGCAAAATAAATAAGTGGAACTATATCAAACTAAAATCCTCTATAGCAAAGAAAACCATCAACAAAAGGAAAACCTACAAAATGTGAGAAAATATTTGCAAATTACATATCTGATAAAGTATTAATATCCAAAATATATAAATAACTCATATAACTTAATAATAAAAAACAAGATGTCTGATTAAAAGTTGGGCAAAGAAGTTGAGTAGACATTTTTCCAAGAAAGGCATAAAAATTGCCAACAGGTATATTAAAAGGTGCTCAAAAATGCAAATTAAAACCACAATGAACTATTACCTCACATCTGTTAGAATGGCTATTATAAGAAAAATATGAGATAAGCAATGTTGATGAGGATGTGGAGAAAAGGGAACCCTACCCTAGTGCACCATTGGTGGGACTGTAGGCTGGTGCAACCATTATGAAAAAGGTATAGAGGTTCTTAAAAAAATTAAAAATAAAAATATCACATGATCTAGCAATCCCATTTATGGGTAGCTATTCAAAGATAATTAAAACATCTTAAAGAGATATCTGCATATCCATGTTTATTGAAGCATTATTCTTAATAGATATGAAAACAACTTAAGTGTTTATATATTTAATGGATAAAGAAAATATATATATTATATGTAATGGAATATATATATATTATATGTATTGAAATATTGTTCAGCCATTAGAAAAAAGGAAATCTTAACATTTGCAAAAACATGGATGGAACTTGAGTACATTATGCTAAGTGAAATAAACCAGACAGAAAAAGACAAATACTATATATCACTATATGTTGAATCTAAAAAAGTTGAACTCATATAAACAGAGACTAGAATTATAGTTACCAGGGGTGGGTGTGTAGATGGGGGAGAAATGGGGAAATGTTGGTCAAAGATAACAAACTTTTAGTTATAAGATGAATAAGTTCCTGGAGATTTAATATATATCACAGTGTGTGGACAAGTCCTGCCGGGGGTGAGGACGACGGAGACGCAAAGACCCGACTCCGGGGACCAGGTTCAGGGACGCAGATCCACTTTATTCAGGAAGTAAGCTAGCTTATATACACAGGTTCAGCCAATAGGATGTTACAGTGTGTCCTTCATAGCCAATGGCTGAAAAGATCAGGGAGCTGCGTGGTTGGCGCTAAGTCACTTCCTTATAGTGGGCAAGCTTCCTTCCTGGGTGTGCCCAGGCGGCTTCTGGGAGCTGGAGTGTTCTCACAGCATTGCATCAGCCACAGCTGCTAGGAATGTGCTCTGCGCTCCACCCACAACAGTGATTATATTTAATAACATTTTGTTAAGTACTTGAAAGTTTATAAGAGATCTTAAATGTTTTCACCTCAAAAAATGGTAATTATGTGATGTAATAAAGGTATTAGTAATAATCAATTTATAATATATAATTTTATCAAATCAATAAACTTTAAACTTATACAGTGTTATATGCCAATTATATTTCAATAAAGCTGGGGGGAAATTGAATGAGATAGCTCAAGTTGTATAATTAGTTAATTATCTAATTTTTTTTTTTTTTTTTGTGAAAGGAAGGCAGACAGTGAGGCAGACTTCTGTATGCACCCCAACCCAGAATCCACCCAACTCCATTATGGGCCGATGCTTGGGTACTGAGCTATTTTTAGCACCTGACACTAGTGCACTCCAAGGGAACTATTCTTAGTTCCTGGGGCCATACTCAAACCAATCCAGACACTGGCTGTGGGAGAGGAAGAGGAAGAGAAGGGTGAGAGGGATGGGGGGAGAAACAGATTGTTGCTTCTCTTGTGTGCCCTGACCAGGAATTGAACCTTGGATGTCTATACACTGAGCAGATGCTCTATCCACTGAGCCACTGGCTAGGGCCTGAAAATTTTTTTGAAGCAGAGGAGCCTTGTTTTAAGTGAAGCTACCACATTGTAGTATAAAGAAGAAACTATAGACAGCCCTTGAAGCTCATTGGCTTTAGAGTCATTTGTTTAACCATTCACTGTTAGTCAAGTGATCAAGTGTCAAGTATTATATTAGACACTTGCATTAAAAATGAATATTCATTAATCCATCTAATCATTAACCTATCACAAATATTTATTAAATCGCTATTATGTATTATACTAAATGCTTGTTTAGCATAAATAATTGTCCCCATATGATTGTTAATGGGGACAATTTTGCTTTCCAAAGAACATTTGGCAATGTCTGGAGACATACTTTTTGGTTGTCCTAACTGTGAAGGCGTTGCTACTGTCTCTAGTAGTAGAGGCCAGGGCTGCTGTGAAACATCTTATAGTGCCCAGAACAGCCCCCAGGGAAATGAATTACCCAGCCCCAAATGTCAGTAGTGCCAATATTGAGAAGGCCTGATGTACATGTTTAAATTTAGTCCAAACAACGCTATGAAGTAGATAGAGAATTATTACCATCTCCTTGTTACAAATGAGGAATTAAGGCTGGCGGTAGTCAATCAGCCAAGGTTCAAATCTATAAGAGGCTGAAGCTGGCCCTTACTTGACATCAAAGTTGTGCCTTTAAGAAGTATGGTACACTATTCCTTCATAAAGATAATTCAGGGTGATCATAGGTCGGGGTGGAGTATGAGGGAGAGGAGAAAGGGATAGTTTGCAAAAGCAGGTGGATAATAACTACAAGAATTAAATTGTTACTGCATAATGCATTCAGAGAAAAGAGAGGTGCAAGGAGAATAAAGCAGACATAAAATGATACTAAGAACAGATGGTATTTTTATGGATACATCAAGAGAAATTGGGGTTAGAGAAAGAAATAGAACTGCTAGTAAATAAGGAGGGGCTCCAAATTGCATGAAAAAAAACCCCCAAACAAACCAAAAAGGCATATAATCCTGAGCTCTCAAAATCTGCCTTTCCTAAAAGAAGCAGATGTAAATAAGTTGGGAAGTAGTGAAGAAACAGATATTGATTACAAACAGCCCATTAGAGATGTGAAATATAGGCTTATAAAGTATTAGGAAGTAGGCTCACAGACTTACTGAGTCACTTAGAATGATTTATGGATGAATTCTTGAGAGTTGAGGAGACTACAGATTTGAACAAAGTAAAAACTGTAATGATATTTAAGACAAAGACACAGAGGGACTGTAAAAGAGCTTATTATGAGACTCCAGAGGAACTTTGCTCCCGTATTATTTACAAAACCCATCCATATCAATTGACCATCCTGGACTCTGTTTGAGAGGGATTAGTCACTGAAATACTGAAAAGCCCTCATTATAAGGTGGATTCACATTCAAGGTTACCTGATTATGCACCCAAAGATTGGGGTAAAGCAAGGTCAATTGCACATCTGAACTTGATGGGCTGTATTTTTTTTTTTTTTTTGTATTTTTCTGAAGCTGGAAACGGGGAGAGACAGTCAGACAGACTCCAGCATGCGCCCGACCGGGATCCACCGGGCACGCCCACCAGGGGCGACGCTCTGCCCACCAGGGGGCGATGCTCTGCCCCTCCGGGGCGTCGCTCTGCAGCAACCAGAGCCACTCTAGCGCCTGGGGCAGAGGCCAAGGAGCCATCCCCAGTGCCCGGGCCATCCTTGCTCCAATGGAGCCTTGGCCGCGGGAGGGGAAGAGAGAGATAGAGAGGAAGGAGGGGGTGGGGGTGGAGAAGCAAATGGGCGCTTCTCCTATGTGCCCTGGCCGGGAATCGAACCCAGGTCCCCCGCATGCCAGGCCGACGCTCTACCGCTGAGCCAACCGGCCAGGGCTATGGGCTGTATTTTGTTGCTATAGTTACATGACACAATAAACCCATTAGAGAGTGTACAGTTGTCCTTTGGTGTCTGTGCGGGATTGGTTCTAGGATCTCCCATGGATAAAATCTAAAACCCATGGATGCTCAAGTCACTTATATGATATAAAATGATGTAGTATGTGCATATGACCTATACATATCTTCCTGTATAATCTCTAGGTTACTTATATTACCTAATACAATGTGAATGCTATGTAAATAGCTGTTGTTTAGCATATGATATGTATTGTTTGGGGTATAAAAGCCTGAACATGTTTAGTACAGATATAACCATCATAAGCCTAACTATGTAATACATATCAGCAATAATGTAAATTTTTTTCTGATTATTTTGATCTGAGGCTGGTTGAATTGGCAGATGTAGAACTCATGTATATGGACAGCATATTGTATTTTACTACACTTGAATTAATTTATAACCATACTGGAAAGAACTAAATCATATACAATAGATTAAATAAAGCACTTTTAAACTAGTAACTGTAAGGACAGATAACTTCTCTAGAGGTAACCACAAAGATGGTGCATCTAGATTTCTAGAAACCAAAGTCTCAGAAAGTTTTCCCTAATAACTAACATACATTTCCCTTTTGTCCTTTATTTATTTATTTTTGTATTTTTCTGAAGCTGGAAATGGGGAGAGACAGTCAGACAGACTCCCGCATGCGCCTGACCGGGATCCACTCGGCACGCCCACCAGGGGCGATGCTCTGCCCACCAGGGGGAGTTGCTCTGCCCCTCCGGGGCGTCGCTCTGCCGCGACCAGAGCCACTCTAGTGCCTGGGGCAGAGGCCAAGGAGCCATCCCCAGTGCCCAGGCCATCTTTGCTCCAATGGAGCCTTGGCTGCGGGAGGGGAAGAGAGAGACAGAGAGGAAGGGGGGGGGAGGGTGGAGAAGCAAATGGGCGCTTCTCCTGTGTGCCCTGGCCGGGAATCGAACCCAGGTCCCCTGCACGCCAGGCCAACGCTCTACCGCTGAGCCAACCGGCCAGGGCCTCCATTTTGTACTTTAAACTCACTTCATCTTGTTATATTTGGGAAAAACTGAAATGCAATAAATACAATATTCCTGCTGATTGTAACCACCTCACCCACCACCACTTTTGCTCCAACATTTTTAAGGTCTTTTTAGTGACTTCACTATAAGTTAAACTTTCGATAGTTTTGATGAAATGTATGTGTTAACAGTATAAGAGTAATAACTGCTGTAAACTATCAAAACATTGGACATGTGTGTAAGATAGAAAATAAATGTAATGATTTTATTTACTTAGCCAACAACTTGCTAATGATCTTTAGGCTACTTGATTTTTGCTATTAAAATAATGCTGAAGCAAACAGCTCAGTTATATACATTTTTGTAGGTATTCTTTTATAAGGATAAATTCCTAGAGATTGAATCATTGGTCTGAATATTGGTGTATTTTGAGTTTTTATGTCAGAATGCCCTCCTAATGTTGGTATCAGTTATCACTAACAATGTATGAAAGGACTAATTTCTCTTTCTTTTTGGTAATAAAAAGCAATGCTAATAAAAATAACAATAGAAATAGTAACAGATAAAATTTACTGTCTATAGTATAATAGGTATTATTCTAGGCATTTTCATGTACTGCATGGATTATTATAAATTTGTAATCTTTGCCAAAATAATAGGCAAAAAAAGTCACTTAAAAAACCCAGATTCTGGATTTCATGTTATTTAGAAGTCACAGAAGTCAAGTCATTTAGAAAGATTTTGCCCAAGATTATAAAAATATTTTCTTAGATTTTATTTTGACATATTGAGATGCTAATTTAGTTAACGTGTTTATTTTTACTGTGAGAGTGGTCTTCATGGCATAGGTAGCCAGTCATTCAACATAAATAAAAACATTTTTTTTTCAATACATCAGTATTGAAGAACTGATTATATAGCAGGATAAATAGGATGATTCCAATTTTGCCCCTCCTCAAGGTTTGTTTTCTTATTGTACATATAAAAATTAAAGTTTTATAAAAGTATCTATACTTGCATTCCAACAGTGATTATCTTTGAGTGGTGAGATTGTGTGTAAAGTTTAGTTTATTTATATAATACATATCTCTTTTGTCCAAATGACCTACAATAAGTACGAATTGGGTTTGTAATGAGAAAAAGAAGTATTATTTATTTAAAATAAGAAGTTATGTCCAAAGAAGACTAGCACATTGGCCAAGGTAATTCATCAAGACAGTGGAAGGTGGCGGGGGGGGGGGGGGTGGAAGAGAAGGGAAAAGGTCAACAGTTTTTTAGTATCTCTGATGTACAGTGGGCTATGTGGGGTTCTAAGTACACACTCTCAGTTCCGCTCCTTCTCCATAATGGTCCTCCAAGGAGACACAGTGGTTGTGAGTGGACTTCGTGTGTGAGAAATCCCAGGAATTCCTCATTCTGCTTACCTAGCTGTATAACCCTGGGCCTATTGATCTTACAAAGTCTTGGTGCCTTCTTCTGTAAATAGAGATTAGAAGCAATTTTCTCACTAGGCTGTGTGAGAATTAAATGTGATAATACATATAAGGCCCTTAGTCTGCTATAGCACATCTGGCCTCATGTTAACTTTTCAACTTAAAAATAATTATTTTAAATATAGGGACACACACTTTTATAGATCAGTAAATTAATACTAAGAAGGTTCAAAAATCTTATCCAAGATCATTTAGCTAGTAAACAGAGCAAGAATCTAATCAATGTCTGTCTGATCTGAAGTGTTTATATTTTATTCCATGCTTCTCTTTTGATAACTCTTCTCTAGTAAAAAGACCAGCAAACAGAAATGTAGGCAGTCAAGCAAGGCTTAAATGTCAAACTCCAAGAAGTAAAGTATCTGGTATTGGCATAAGAACAGGCATACAGATGAATGGAACAGAACAGAGAACCCAGAAATAAATCTATGCCTTTATGGTCAATTGATATTTGACAAAGGAGGTAAGAGTATACAGTGGAGTAAAGACAGTCTCTTTAATAAATGGTGTTGGGAAAATTGGACTGGTACATGCAAAAAAATGAAACTAGACCACCAACTTACATCATTCACAAAAATAAACTCACAATGGATAGAAGACTTAAATGTAAGTTGTGAAACCATAAACATCTTGGAAGAATACATAGGCAGTAAACTCTCCAATATCTCTCGCAGCAATATTTTTGCTGATTTATCTCCACGGGCAAGTGAATAAAGGACAGGAGGAACAAATGGGACTATATCAAACTAAAAAGCTTTTGCACCGTGAACAAAATAAAAAGACAACCCACACAATGGGAGAATATATTCGCCAATACGTCTGATAAAGGGTTAATAACCAAAATTTATAAAGAACTTCTAAAACTCAATACCAGGAAGGTAAACAATCCAACTAAAAATGGGCAAAAGAACTTGTATGTCCTTCTCCAAAAAGGACATACAAATGGCCAATAGGCGTATGAAAAAATGTTCAATGTCACTTATCATCAGAGATGTGCAAATTAAAACCACAATGAGATACCACCTCACACCTGTCAGAATGGCTCTCATTAACAAAACAACATACAATAAGTGCTGGTGAGGATGTGGAGAAAAGAGAACCCTCCTGCACTACCGGTGAGAATGCAGACTGGTGCAGCCACTGTGGAGAACTGTATGGGGTTTCCTCAAAAAATAAAAAATGGAACTGCCTTTTGACCCAGATAATCCCACTTTTAGGAATATATCCTAAGAATACTAAATCACTGATTTAAAAGAAGTTATGTACTCCCATGTTTATTGCAGCATTGTTTACAATAGCCAAGATCTGGAAGCAGCCCAAGTGTCCGTCAGTGGACAAGTGGATTAAAAAGCAGTGGTAGGACTGACCTGTGGTGGTGCACTGGATAAAGCGTTGACCTGGAATGCTGAGGTTGCTGGTTTGAAACCCTGGGCTTGCCTGGTCAAGGCACATATGGGAGTTGATGCTTCCAGCCCCCCCCCCTCTCCCATTCTCTCTCTCTCTAAAAATGAATAAATAAAATCTAAAAAAAAAAAAAAAAAGCAGTGGTACATATACACAATGAAATACGTGGCTGTGAAAAAGAAGGAAATTTTACCTTCTGTGATGGCATGGATGGACCTGGAGATTATTATGTTAAGTGAAATAAGCCTGGGAGAGAAGAAAAAATATCCTATGATCTCACATATATGTGGAATTTAATGAACAAAGTGAACTGAGGAACGGAATAGAGGCAGAGGTGAGGTCACAGGGACCAGAGGGACAGCAGTCAGAGGGAAGGGGAATGAGGGAATGAGGTCAGAGAAAGTAAAAGGATTAGTGAAACTATATATACATAACACAGAGATATAGATAACAGGACAGCAAATCCTAGAGCAGGGGTCAGGAAACTTTTTGGCTGAGAGAGTCATGAACATTACATATTTTAAAATATAATTCTGTGAGAGCCATACAATGACTTGTGTACTTTACGCATTATCCAATAAAAATTTGGTGTTGTCCCAGAGGACAGCTGTGATTGGCTCCAGCCACCCGCAACCATGAACATGAGCGGTAGGAAATGAATGGATTGTAATACATGAGAATGTTTTATATTTTTAACATTATTTTTTTATTAAAGATTTGTCTGTGAGCCAGATGCAGCCATCAAAAGAGCCACATCTGGCTCGTGAGCCATAGGTTCCTGACCCCTGTCCTAGAGGGAAAGGGTGACAGAGTTAGGGGGAGGGGGGCTGAAGGGGTATAAAAAGGGACACAGGGGTGGGGCGTGAGAGAATTATATTCAGTGGGACACTTGAATCCATGTAAACACAATAAATACAAAATTAATAAAAATTTTAAAAAAGTAAAATATTATTAAGAATAAGAAATATGACTACTTGCAAATGGTTGGGATTTAGATAATTTTAGGAAAAATCATATAATTTTAAATTTTTATATTTTACTTTGTTCTGATGGGACAAGAGAATATAAGAGAGTGGTTAGCCTGTCCTATGTGGGATCATTTCTTCATGAATTTGTAATTTTTTAGTGTCCATATATCTCATGTGCTAGATGCTTTATTGCCAACAGAGCGGCAAGGAGGAATTAAAAATTTGTGGTTCCATTATATTTGCTTATGTATATAAAATTCTAACTTGTCAAAAGGAACAGAGATATGAAGTATGGAAGCATAAAGACCATTGAGCTATGCCTGGTTTAATTACCAGTTCTGCCTTTAACAAGCTCATTACCACTAATTACTCAGGGCTAGTTTCCATATCTTTACAACAAGGTAGATTGAACTGGAAGGTTCAATCCTAACCCTAAGTTTTAAAATTCTAACACTAAGTTTTAAAATTCTAAGTGATACTTCTGTTTGCTTGAACACTAAGTGATTGAATGAGGCATTAGCAGGACTGTTTGGAAATAATCTTTCTCAAATTAAGTATACAGGCAATTCATTCATGCACACAATAGTTTATTCAGCAAATATATATTCAGCAAATATATATTCACTCAGTAAATATATTCATTCAGCAAATATATATTCAGCAAATACAGTGTGTCTGTAAAGTCATGGTGCACTTTGACCGGTCACAGGAAAGCAACAAAAGACGATAGAAATGTGAAATCTGCACCAAATAAAAGGAAAACTCTTCCAGTTTCATACCTATTCAGTGCAGTTTGATGTGGGCTCACGCACAGATTTTTTAGGGCTCCTTAGGTAGCTATCCCATATAGCCTCTACAGACTCATCACTGACTGATGGCCTACCAGAATGGGGTTTCTCCACCAAACTGCCGGTTTCCTTCAACTGCTTATCCCACCGAGTAATGTTATTTCTTCGTTATAAACGCGCCAATATTCACGTGGCACTTTGGTCATGGATTCGAATTTAGCGAGCCACAGAACACACTGAACTTTCCTCTGTACTGTCCACATCTCAACTGGCATGGCCGTAGGCTGCTCCGCTGTATATACGGTGTTATGTCATCATCTGTGCACATGCTGCCACATCATCCTACAGAAACTGGGAGGGTTTTCCTTTTATTTGGTGCAGATTTCACATTTCTATTGTCTTTTGTTGCTTTCCTGTGACTGGTCAAGTGTGCACCATGACTTTATGGACACACTGTATATTTCAAATATATATATATATGTATATATATATATATAATATTTTTTAAAGATTTTATTTATTCAATTTTCAGAGAGGAGAGAGAGAGAGAAAGAGAAAGAGAGAAAGGGGAGGAGGGGAGGAGCAGGAAGCATCAACTCCCATATGTGCCTTGACCAGGCAAGCCCAGGGTATCGAACAGGCGACCTCAGTGTTCCAGGTCGACGCTTTATCCCACTGCGCCACCACAGGTCAGGCTATATATATATATTTTATAAATAAATAAATAAATAAATAAATAAATAAATAAATATTTATCAAGTGAGAGGCAGGGAGACATAGAGACAGACTCCTGCATGTGCCCCAACTGGGATCCACTCAGCCATCCTTTTATGGGGCTGATGTTCTACCATCTGGGGCTGCTGCTCTGTTGCTCAGCAACCAAGTCATTTTAGTGCCTGAGGAAGAGGCCATGAAGCCCTCCTCAGCACCTGGGGCCAACTTGCTCATTCAAGCCATGGCTGTGGGAGGGGAAAAGAGAGAGTGAGAAGGGGGAATGGAGGTGTGAGGAAGCAGATGGTCACCTCTCCTGTGTGCCCTGACCAGGAATTGAACCTGGGACTTCCACATGCCAGGCCAATGCTCTACTGTTGAGTCAACCAGCTAGGGCAGCAAATATTTTTTATTACATGTCTGCTATTTGCCACCTATAAAACCTTGAATAAAAGAAAATATTTTCTGATCTCAAGGAGTTTACATTCTACTGTGGTAGGCTGACCCGTTAAGCAAATATGGATCACTACAATGTTAGGTAGTGACAGGGCTCTTGAGAAATAAAAGGCAGGGAGACAGGTGGGATCACAGAAGTGTGAAGTGCTATCTGAGATGAGATGGTCAGGGAAGACATCTCTGAGGAGATGACATTTGAGTGCAGATCTAATGAAGAGAAAGGGTGGCCTTGATCATATCTGAGGGAATGTGTTCCAGGCAGAAAGTGTGAGGACCGTGAGGCAGAAGCATGGCCAGTGTGTTCAAGGGGAGTAGAGGAGGTCAACTTAGCTTGAATGGAGTGAGGAAGGAGGAGAGTGGGTGGGCTCTGGTCAGATGTGGTGGCTTTGGTAAGAGTGATAGACGTCCTAAGTATGATGGGATTTGAGCAGCAGGTGCAGTACCAAATCTATATTTTACAAGATCATCTTTGCTAGATCAGGAGGGGCTGGATGGCAAGTGTGGAAGTCAAAGGCCAGTTAAGAAGCCACGGCCGTGGTCTGGACAAAGGGTGAGAGCAGCTTTAGAAGAGCCAGCGAAGGAGTTGGGTTGGAGACATGTTGTGAAGGCAGAGATCTCAGGACTTGCTGACGGATCTGCTGAGCATGTGAAACAAAGAAAGAAAGCTAAGGGTATGTTGGGGTTTTTGGCTGAGTAATTGGGCGAATAAAGTGCTATTTACTGAGATGGGGAAATACTGCAGTGGGGGAAGAGGGAGCAAAAAGGAGAGCTATTTGAGGGTTTTGACCATGTTAATATTGGATGCCCTCTAGACCAGTAGTCCCCAACCTTTTTTGGGCCACGGACCAGTTTAATGTCAGAAAATATTTTCATGGACCGGCCTTTAGGGTGGGATGGATAAATGTATTACGTGACTGAGACAAGCCTCAAGAGTGAGTCTTAGACAAATGTAACAGAGGGAATCTGGTCATTTTTTAAAAATAAAACATCGTTCACACTTAAATGTAAATAAAATGAAAATAATGTAAGTTATTTATTCTTTCTCTGCGGACCGGTACCAAATGGCCCACGGACTGGTACCGGTCCGCGGCCCGGGGTTTGGGGACCACTGCTCTAGACCTCTGGTAGACAGTGGGTAAGGCTGTAGTTCTGGAGAGAGGTCAAGGCTGCAGGCTTAGGCAATAGGTATTTTTGTTTATTTATTATTTTATGCTACAGGACTAATTAATCTCTTCCAATATCAGTAATCTAATAAAACTATTGCTTCACAAGGTGATCATAAATGTTTAGTGTCAGATGTGAGTGAGTTACAGATTGGAGGGTGTAAGAAAGCTGTGTTTCTCTATTTATAAAACAGAAAAGAAGCATTTATCCTCTGGGAATCGTTGTGAATGAGTAGGAGGCAAACTCATTCTATTTAAGGCACCTATCGTGTCTTGAGTAAATTACCTAGGTGTAATCTCATCAGCCCTCAATAAATCAAAAAGAATGAAAAGTCATGCGTATTTTTGGGTGATTCAGGACACGTTTTAGACCAATGACAGGGTGGCTGTATATTATGTTCCTTTATATAGAAAGTACAAGAAAGGCTTTTAGAAGCAGCAATTTTGCACGTTGCTGTCTTCAGACGTTATTTTCTTCCAGTACTTATTTTCACACATACCAAATGGCAAACCTGCAGCCAGTTTCAATTCAGCAGTCACACACCCATATTTGACTACAGCTCTAAAAATAATCTGATTCCAACCAACGAATGATCAAAGTTGTAACTTCTGGAAATCCCCCAACATCCTATGATGAAATCCACTGCTTAGCTATCTTATTCAGTGTCATAACCTGAGTGTTTATACATTAACAGTCAAACAATGTCATTACAGGTTTAAATTCATAGATTGAAAGCAAAATACCTAACTTTCAATACTCTCTTTTTGTGCTAAGCAATGAAATGAGACTGATGCTGAATGTTGGCAGCTGGTTTTAGTTAGTAGTGTTGGGATCTGTAATTTTTCTTTGAGAAACTTAATCCTTAATTTCAGACGTCAGGTTATGATTAATCATCACCTACCACTAAAAGTTTTTGAAAGGATAGCTTCAGGAAGTGCTTTGAATAGACTATTTGGATTTTGCAGATGGATATGCTACTTCAGCTAAAATGTCACTAAGCAAAGGACATACACCCATGGATGGGAATTCATTCTAAGTTTTATCGGGGGAAATTGAGAATTACCTGGTACACCTGGCTTTTTTAATCTTTTTTCAGTGCACAACTTCTTATATTTAGAAATAAGTAATAGACACAGTTTAGGCTCCTGAATAATCCTTAGGGATAAACACTGGAGTGTGAAAATGGACTTTTCCTTCTGTAAAGAATGAAAAGATAGTGCTTTACATGAGTGAATGTGAGTAAACACAAGCCACATATAAATACCTACCACTCATTAAAATTTTGGAAATCCTACATGTTGCCATGTGCAGATCCATCATGCTATCTATCTGTATTTTTAGGGGGGGGTTATTAACTAAATAGATTGTGTTTAATTACACATCTAAGTTCCATCTTTAGTTATAAAATCCTTTGCCTTCATTGGCACTAGATACAGGGAAGTTTTTAGAATTTGCTAATTTCACATTTGCTTTTAGCTGTGACCGTTTATAAACCATACGGAGTATATTGTTGTTCTTATCTGTGCTTGAAAGGAAAGAAACAGTGTTCCAGAGAGGCTTGTAGAAGATAATACAAGCCAGGACAGAATTAGAATTCAGGGTAACCTGCAAAACATACTACTGTCTCATAACAAATCCTAAGCTATGAGGAAAAATCCTGCTTTGGACTCACTTTCTTTTCATTATCAATTTCTTTCATACTTTCATGAACTTTTTGAATAAGACATGCTCTGTTTAAAGGAGAACAAAAAACAAGGTTTATTGAAAACATGTGATGATTTAACCTAGGCATCTTTAATGAGGCTGGAGATGTCCTAACAGAGCTCAGTACCATTGGCGAGCAGGACATTTTCCCACATGCTCAATGTGGAAAAGTATCAAGAAAACATAATGCAAAAATAGTTTCAGATGTGTGCATTCAGACATTACGACCAGTAAATACTTCAGAAAACCACAGAACCCTGATAAAAGATGGATTCTTAAGGCACACAATGGTAACTATCCTGAGGATTAGCTACAGTACTTTGATCTCCAAATTCCAAACACAGATTTGGAGTCTGTGGTAGGGGCTAAAAACCAAATATTTAAAACACTTTGTAAAATGCAGAAGTAAAAAAAAACAAACAAACAATCGACAGAAAGGCAGCATGGGGGTAGAAGAGACTCCTGTAAAGGAGTCTATAATTATAAGCATGCAAAGTAAGCACTTTATTTAAAAATATCACACTCACATGACCAAACTGAAGTAGGAAACTGAAGCGATTAGACCAAAAAATGCAGTAAAAAATTATTCCTCTGAGAACTCTTGATAACTGAGGTAAAGGTGCTACTTTTTGTCTTACGTTGAATGGATAACCGTCACAAAATTTTTCTTTACTTTCTCATACTGGCTTTACATTGTGTATTTGGAGGGTACAATGGGAAGGGGGTAAACTTCTGCATGTGATTGTCTATTAGCTTGCATTTTTTTGAATCTTGTATTTACTCAATACAAATTTATTGAGGCCAGAAGCTGCTAGGACCTGGATACACAATAGTAAAGGGCATGGATGGGAGCTGGATGGATGGACAAGACAGATGACACCCTGCTACATGGGGGTGAGAGGACAGTTGACATAGAAGATGCTGAATGGAATCACTAGAATCACAGGTGATGAATGCTATGATCTGAGAAATACAAGGAGCACAGTATATGGTCAGTTAACCTAGTTAAGGGGCAAGGAAAACCCAGGAGAAACATAGGGTAAGCCATAATGGACAACCATAATGAACAAGCAGTCAAATACAAAGCTTCAAAAAACCCCTTCTATTAACTCAACATCCTATAGGTACCATACACAACCATGTCTGAAATGATCACATCTAAATAGCTCTAGACTCAAGAACAACCTGGAACAATTCCTTCCCCGTCCACTGTCTTTGAAAATAAAATGCATTATAATTTAAGATACATAGACTCTCTAATTCTAGGATGTAAATATTGATTGAGGAAAAACAACCAACAAAAACCTGCAAAGAAGTTTTATCAAGTTGATAATTTTTCTTCTGATTGTATTTATCGATTCTAGGATTGATCAGAGATCAGACTGAACCCATTACTTTTACGGATTCAGCTTATTATCACTAAGAGTTATGGTGGAATACTCATTACATGCCAGGCACTAAGCTAAGTATTTCATATGTGTTATCTTTTTGAATCTTCCTGGGCAATCTTTTGAGAAGGTACAACTAAAATTCCAAGTTTAAAATTAAAGAAATATAGGGAGGGCAAATTAAGGCAAATCACAGAAAATCTTTCAAGAAAAGCCTTGTTAAGAGAGTTAAAAATGCTGTTTTGTGTTACTTCAGTGTAAGACTGAGGACATTTATTTACATGAAGATCCTATGGTAAGTTACCTTTATCATTATCCTTTTTTTTTATAAATAAATTTTTATTAATGTAATGGGGTGACATCAATAAATCAGGGTACATATATTCAAAGAAAACAGAAAACATGTCCAGGTTATCTTGTCATTCAATTATGTTGCATACCCATCACCCAAAGTCAGATTGTCCTCTGTCACCTTCTATCTAGTTTTCTTTGTGCCCCCCCTCCTCCTTTCTCCCTCCCCCTCTTCCCCCCCCCAACCACCACACTCTTGTCCATGTCTCTTAGTCTCGTTTTTATGTCCCACCAATGTATGGAATCATGTAGTTCTTAGTTTTTTTCTGATTTACTTATTTCACTTCGTATAATGTTATCAAGATCCCACCATTTTGTTGTAAATGATTCGATGTCATCATTTCTTATGGCTGAGTAGTATTCCATAGTATATATGTGCCACATCT
This sequence comes from Saccopteryx leptura, assembly GCF_036850995.1. Taxonomy (NCBI): domain Eukaryota; kingdom Metazoa; phylum Chordata; class Mammalia; order Chiroptera; family Emballonuridae; genus Saccopteryx; species Saccopteryx leptura. Next base: position 351,905,253 of record NC_089503.1, read on the forward strand.
TCTTTATCCAGTCTTCTACTGAAGGGCTTTTTGGTTGTTTCCATGTCTTGGCCACTGTGAACAATGCTGCAATGAACTTGGGGCTACATGTGTCTTTACATATCAATGTTTCTGAGTTTTTGGGGTATATACCCAGTAGAGGGATTGCTGGGTCATAAGGTAGTTCTATTTTCAGTTTTTTGAGGAACCACCATACTTTCTTCCATAATGGTTATACTACTTTACATACCCACCAACAGTGAATGAGGGTTCCTTTTTCTCCACAGCCTCTCCAACATTTGCTATTACCTGTCTTGTTGATAATGGCTAATCTAACAGGTGTGAGGTGGTATCTCATTGCAGTTTTGATTTGCATTTCTCTAATAACTAATGAAGATGAGCATCTTTTCATATATCTGTTGGCCATTTGTATTTCTTCCTGGGAGAAGTGTCTGTTCATGTCCTCTTCCCATTTTTTTATTGGATTGTTTGTTTGTTTGTTGTTGAGTTTTATGAGTTCTTTGTATATTTTGGATATTAGGCCCTTATCTGAGCTATTGTTTGAAAATATCATTTCCCATTTAGCTGTCTGTCTGTTTATTTTGTTGCCAGTTTCTCTTGCTGAACAAAAACTTCTTAGTCTGATGTAGTCCCATTCATTTATCTTTGCCTTCACTTCTCTTGCCTTTGGAGTCAAATTCATATAATGCTTTTTAAAACCAAGGTCCATGAGTTTAGTACCTATATCTTCTTCTATGTACTTTATTGTTTCAGGTCTTATATACATATTTCGGTCTTTGATACATTTTGAATTAATTTCAGTACAAGAGGACAAGCTGTAGTCGAGTTTCATTCTTTTGCATGTGGCTTTCCAGTTTTCCCAGCACCATTTATTGAAGAGGCTTTCTTTTCTCCATTGTGTGTTGTTGGCCCCTTTATCGAAAATTATTTGACCATATATATGTGGTTTTATTTCTGGACTTTCTATTCTGTTCCATTGTTCTGAGTGTCTATTTTTCTGCCAATACCATGCTGTTTTGATTGTCGTGGCCCTATAATATAGTTTGAAGTCAGGTATTGTAATGCCCCCAGCTTCATTCTTTTTCCTTAGGATTGCTTTGGTTATTTGGGGTTTTTTATAGTTCCATATAAATCTGATGATTTTTTGTTCCATTTCTTTAAAAAATGTCATTATCCTTTGCAATGACAAAAATGCCTTGAGTGTGAGATTCTGTACAACTGTACTTTATAGGAACTGGTCACCCCATCCCAATATTGCGAGGCAACAATTATAATAGTCAGCATTTACACTGTGCTTACTATGTGCAGGCAACATTCTTTTTACTTAGTTTGAATCATTAATACATTTGCATGATTTTAATATTAAAATGATATGAAGAGAAAATAATGAATAATCTTGCTTCCACACCTATCCCTATTTACTTAGTCCCTACTTATTATCTTTAAGGGAACATTTGTATTCTTTTTTAAAAAACCTGTTCAATGCTTCTTTATACAAATAAAAAGCAATATGACTATATACTGTTTTTCTCATTTCTTACACAAAAATGTAGCACATTACATATGCAGTATCACAACATTTTTCCTCTTATTTAATATATCCTGGGATCTTTCCATAGTGAAACAGAGAGATTGTCTTCATTACATTCTATTTATTGTATTCTTAGTTTATTCACCTACACTGAACACTTATTATAAAATAAAGAAACTATTAAGAAATAAATTTCTTAGTTGAAGACTAAATGCCAAGTAATTTTAGGAGATATTGACATTTTTCCATAAAGGTGATACCACTTTGCACTGTATGGAGTATAAATGCCAGTTTCCTCACAGTCTCACTAAAAGTATGTGGTCATATTTTGCATTTTTTGTCAGTCTGATAGGTGAGAAAATACTATCCTTTGCATTTACTTCTTTATGAGTGAGCTCGAGTATGTCGAAGACAAATACATGTACCTCTTTTTCTGTGAACTATTTGTATCCATTCGACATTTTTTATTTCCTACTGGGTTGCTGTTTTTCTTCTGGATTTTCAGAGTTCCTTACATTTTAAAATGATTACCTCTTTGTCTCTGATAAGAGCTGTAAATACTTTCCTACATTTATCTTTTGACTTTGCTTGTTTGTTTTGCTTTATGCAGCACTCTTTGATTTTATGTAGCTTAATTTGATCAATTTTTTAATTTTTATGTAGCCCAAATTTATCAGTATTTTTTTCTGTATTGTTTATATTTTTGGTTGAAGTTAGAAAGGCTTTCTGGTTCTGTGATTACAAAAAAAATTTACACATCTGCCATCCAATATTTATGGTTTTATTTAATTTAAATCTTTAATTTATTTGGAGTTTGTCTTGGAATATATGAGATATATACGGACTAACTTGTTCTTTTGCCAAATGAGTAATTTGTCGTTCCAGCATCACTTATACCCACAGTGAGGATGAAGTTGAAATTCATGAAGTTGACTACATGTGGTAGTTATTAACTTTTGAGAACATGGCTTTTCCATTGATGGTGATGAAGAATTCATTGGGAAACATTAAAGAAAATTACGGAGGAAAAGCAATCTGAGAGGACAGTGTTAAGAATAGAGGGATTTCTGAAAGGTGTGGGATTAGGGAGAAAAAGTGTCCAGCTTTTAGATCATATTAGCACCATGAATATTGGGCTTACTTTGCTATAAAGCTCCATTGGGCCTTGGTGATTAATTTTAAACTTTTTATCCTGTAAGAGTTGTGCTTTAAGGCTATAACCAATGTGTGTATAGTTGGCCTTTCATATCCATGGGTTTCTTATCCATGGATTCAACCGATTTTGGATTAAAAATATTTAAAAGAAAAAAAATGGTATGTGCTGACATGTGCTATGTAGTTAAGCCTATGATGGTTGTGTCTGCACTGAATGTGTACAGAATTTTTTTTGTCATTATTCCTTAAATAATACAGTATAACATCTATTTGCATGTCGTTTACATTATACTAGGTATTATAACTAATCTGCAGATGATTCAAAGTATACGGGGGGGAGGATGTATGTAGGTCATAATGCAAATACTAGACCATTTTATATAAGGGACTTGAGTTTCTGGGGAGTTTGGTATCTGCAGGGGTCTTGGAAGCAAACCCTGCAGATATCAGGGAATGAGTGTATACATATCCTTTATCAGGCAAGCAGAATAGCACTAATTAGTGTTGGTCGCATTAAAGTTTGCTTGAAAAATGATTTTCTACGAAGTTAGCTTTAAGTAATGGTCCTTCAGGAATTTGTACAGTATTGACTTTTTACATTAATTGGTCTCTCAACACCTCATCTACACGAACATCAAAGTTACATTCATTTACTAGGGCATGAACAACTGCTCTTTAATGGACTATATATTCATTTGTTTTATTAATCTAAGTGGTTAAGCATTAATTTTAGAAACTTCTGCTTATGAAAATAACTTTCATAAGCAAAATAGATAAAGTAGAATTATACATTTTCTATGAATCAGCATAGATGTAATTTATTGCCATGAAATATTCTAGGCATTTTTATATTGTGAAAGGAGTGGCCACATTCTGGAAAACCATTTGGCAGTTTCTGATAAAGTTAAACAAACACTTAGTGTATGACCCAGTAATCTCACTCCTAGGTATTTACCTTACAGACATAAAAACTTTTGTTCATGCAAAAACCTATATATGAATATTCATAGCACCCTTATTTTCAATAGCCAAAGTTGAGAAACAACGATTGAACTTTAACAAGTAAATAGATAAGTATACTATGGTACATTCATATTACTGACTACTATTTAACAGTAAACAAGAATGAACTATTGATACATGCAGTGACTTGGATGGATCTTAAGAGCATATGCTGAGTGGAAAAGCCAGTTTCAAAAGGTTGCTACTGTATGATTCTATTTCCAAAACATTTGAACAATGATAAAATTACAGTGATAGAGAATAGATTGATAATTCCCAGGGGTTAGAATTGGGAGTGGGGAGTGACTCTAAAGGGACAATGCAAGGGATAGCACTCCGAGATACTTTAGGGTGATAGGAAAGTTTTGTATCTTGGTTGTGATGGTTAAATTGATCTATACGTGTGATGAAATTTCAATGTGGTATCTATAGAAAAAATTGAGTGCATGCAAAAATTGGTTAAATTTGAATGTGTGCAGTTTAGTCATGTGGGTCCATATCAACTTTCTGATTTTGATAATTGCGCTAAACTTATGTCAGATGTCACTGGGGGAAGCTGGATGAAAGCGCATGGGTACAGGGAAACTCTTTGTACTATATTTGTAACTTTTAAGTGTGTCTAAAGTTATTTCAAAATGAAAGGTTAAAAAAAGAAGGCCTGCTCTTAGGAAGATGACTGATGGGAAAAAGAACTATTTTATAACACTGACATCTGTTTTCTTTTAGACTTCACATCAGCTAAAACATAAGGAGAGGGGCAGTTTGGGGATGGGGGTCGGACCTCAGCATGTGCTTTATGAACCTGTTTCTGTGCCACAGTGGGAGGTACAGGGAGATGTGGTGTCATGGAAAGACCTTGGGACTTGACATGAGCAAAGCTCTCTGTTTTTTTGTGTTCTGACTTTTTTTGCTTACACACAATGTGACTCTTGATAAGACCTTCAATCTTTAAGTGTATAAAGTGGGTATCATATAGGGGAAGGTGGAGGAGATTGAGATGGGAGAAATGGTGATGAAGAGAGACTGGACTAGGGGTGGTGAACATAAAATACAGGGTACAGATGATTTGTGGAACTGTGCACCGGAAACCTGTAAAATTTTGTTACCCAGTGTCACCCCAATAAATTAAATGAAAAGGAAATCAATAAAATGGGTTTCATAATCTCTTGTAACTTAATAAAAGTTTTATGATAGTCCATAAATATGATTTATAATTTAAACTATGAATTTTTATTCTTGTTTATGTAACAGCAGATAGCTCAACTCCCAACTTTCTGTTATATTCAGCTCCAAAGGAAGTTTTTATTTTTTATTTTTTTTATTTTTTAATTTAATTTAATTTTTTTGTGTGTGTGAGAGAGAGAGGGACAGACAGGAAGGGAGAGAGATGAGAAACATTCAATTTGTAGTTGCAGCACCTTAGTTGTTCATTAATTGCTTTCTCATATGTGCCTTGACCAGGGAACGCCAAAGCTGGTGACCTCTTGCTCAAGTCAGTGATCTTGGACTCAAGCCAGTGACGTTGGGCTTCAAGCCAGCGACCTTTGAGCTCAAGCCAGAGACCATGGGGTCATGCCTATATCCCATGCCCAAGCTGGCAACCCCGTGCTCAAGCTGGTGAACCAATATTCAAGCTGGTGAGCTCACCCTCAAGCCGGTGAGACCTCACTCAAGCTGTTGACCTCAGGGCTTTGAACCTGGGTCCTCAACATCCCAGGCCGAGCTCTAGCCTCTGTGCCACTGCTTGGTCAGGCAAGATTTCTTTTCTAAATATAGCTCTTAAACTACTGTCCCTTTTTAAATATGCATGCAGGAAATAGGCAATGGATTGATTAGCATGTCCACAACCACAGTGAATTAGTAGACAAGTAATCAAAAGTAAAAAATGGAGCAAAGGCTCACTTATCTTTTGTTTCAAGGAAGTCTGTAAGTTGAGCATTTAACTCAGTGTGGTTCTTTCTTTTAAACCAGAAGGGGTTCAGAGAGAAATTAATGCACTGTTTTCTTTCATAATTTTTCTTTAAATCAGCAAGTTCATCCCTTCCTTCCTCCCTTCCAACCTTCTTCCTCCCTTCCCTCCCTCCCTTCCTTCCTCCCTCCCTCCCTCCCTCCCTCCCTTCCCTCCCTCCCTCCCTCCCTTCCCTCCCTCCCTCCCTCCCTCCCTCCCTCCTTCCTTCCTTCCTTCCTTCCTTCCTTCCTTCCTTCCTTCCTTCCTTCCTTCCTTCCTTCCTTCCTTCCTTCCTTCCTTCCTTCCTTTTTCTCTCTCTCTCTTTCCTTCCCTCATCCCTCCCTCCCTCCCTCCCTCCCTCCCTTTCTCCCTTCCTCCCTCCTTCTATTTTTCTCTCTTTCCCTCCCTCCCTCCCTCCCTCCCTCCCTCCCTCCCTCCCTCCCTCCCTCTCTCCCTCCCTCCCTCCCTCTCTCCCTCCCTCCTTTCTCTCTCTCTCTTTCTTTCTTTCTTTCTTTCTTTCTTTCTTTCTTTCTTTCTTTCTTTCTTTCTTTCTTTCTTTCTTTCTTTCTTTCTTTCTTTCTTTCTTTCTTTCTTTCTTTCTTTCTTTCTGTGAGAGGAGAGGAGATGGTGAGACAGAATTCTGCATGCTTCTGACCTGGATCCACCCAGCAACACCCGTCTGGGGCCAACTCTTGAACCAACCAAGTCACTAGCTACGGGGAGGAAGAGAAAGAGAAGAGGAAGAGGGAGGGGAAAGAAGCAGATGGTCACTTGTCCTGTGTGCTCTGACTGGGGATGGAGCTCAGATGTCCCCATGCCAGGCCGACACTTGACCCACTAAGACAACTGGCCAGGGCCTCAGTAAGTTATTTCTAACAAAAGAGGTAGTTCTGCACCATTTTTCAGATGGAACTTTTACTTACGTTTGAAAGTGGGAAAAATAAAAGTTTTTTTGTCAACTGTAGCCACTGGAATTAGGATCATCACTTTCATGGTATCAGATAACATGTGAAAATCTGTATTCTGAAAAGAAAGCTCTAATTTATGTAATACCGTCTCTCACCAACCTGTTAATAAATTCATTTTCCATGCATCCTCATTATTCTTCCCTGTGTAGATTAAATGGATTATGCTGTAATTAAATTGGACTCTCTCAAGAGGCCATGCTTTAGAACAACAGGCTGTAGGGAGGCCAGCATTCTATAACTGGCTTCACCGCTGACATAAGGGTCAGAACAAAGCACCTCTGCTTTACGGCACCTCAGTTTTTCTGTACATAGAGTGAGACAAACAATGTCTCAGAGGGACATGATGCTGTTTAATGAGCTCTAGCTTTAAATTGAGCTCCAAATTCCTTGAGATCAGGGTGCTTTTTGAAGAATTAAAGATATATTTATATTATTGTTGTAACTCAGAACAGGAATAAAGCTTGAAAAATCTGCTTTTAAAAGCCTCCGACTGCACAGTACATTATCCACATTCTTAAATACTGCAATCAGCTGTGCACCGAGTCGTGCTGTGATGTTTATTAAGTTTTTTAAAAAAGTACTGCAGAGCAGGCGGCTGAACCTCTTCAAAGCCATGTGCAGGGGCGTGGCTGCGGGACTTCCACGGAAGTTAATGGGACTCACACTGGCACGTTCCGGGCACCACTCTAAACACTCACCCCATAGTGACAGTGTATTGATCATAAGTCTTCAGATAACATCTTGAAGCAATAAGGGACAATTCGTCAAAGGAAATGACCTTTAATGAGATAACACTGCAGCCACTGTAGGTAAGAGGATATAGCAGAGTTCTTTGGTAAGCAGGGGCTCGGGGATTGTTTTTTGGTGACAGTTACCACTGGCACTGAGAAAAAGTTTCCATTATGTTCTCTTAATTCCAGTGGCTCATAGAAAATAACACATTTTCTTTTTAGTTTTGAAATTTTATGTTTCTAAGGCTAGATATGTAGCTATGTGGAAAAGTAAGACAGAACAGGTTTATATTCTTTTGAATGGGTAAAATTTGTATATTGCTGACATGAAATTTAAACAGGTATAGATGACTAAACATCCCAGAGCCTTATATATCCATACTTTCTGTTGCCTGATCAAAAAAAATTTTTTTAAGCCCAAATAATCAACATTATACTTGCCACCAATCTATTGGACCTTTACCTGGTGGCTTGTCTCTAGAATCTGCCTTATCTCAGGTAACTATTTATATGCCCTCGTTCAGCCTCCATGGCCATTACATGACCTCTGTGCTACCTCTGCCTGTCTCCCCACCAGCTGCTACTACTCTCTCCACTATTCACTGAGCTCAAGCCAAAATGACCTTATGTGTCTTCCTTGGCCAAGCCAAGCTCATTGATTCTTAAGAATGCTTGCAATTACTATTTTCTGGCCTGGAAAGACCTGTGCCTAAATCTTCTCATGAGTGGTTCCTTTTTAATGTTCAGATCAACTTGAGGATCCATTCCTTAGAAAGACTTTCTTGAGCCACTCAATCTAATGAAGCCCTAATAGCTCTGTTTTCTTTTCTTTTTTTTTTAGTGTAAGAGAGGGACAGATAGGGACAGACAGGAAGGGAGAGAGATAAGAAGCATTGATTCTTTGTTGTGGCACCTTAGTTGTTCATTGATTGCTGGGGGGCTACAGCCAAGCCAGTGACCACTTGTTCAAGCCAGCGACCTTGGGCTTCAAGCCAGTGATCTTTGGGCTCAAGTCAGCGACTATGAGGTCATGTCTATGATCCCACGCTCAAGTCAGTGACCCTGCACTCAAGCTGGGGACTTTGGGGGTTTCAAACCTAGGTCTTCTGTGTCCCAGGCCGATGCTCTATTCACTGTGCCACCACCTGGTCAGGCCTGTTTTGTTTTCTTTATTGTATTTATCTTTAGTTGATATTATTTTGTTTTACAAATATATATTTGTGTTGTTTTTTTCTGTCCACTGAGATATTAATTCTATGAGCAGGACCTTTCTTATTTGGTGTAACACATTCCCCCTAGCATCTGGAATCATTCTTAGATATGGTGGACACTGTAAGCTGGGGTTCCTTTTGCTCCTGTGACTCATACAATTAGTCATGAGATTCCGTATTCTCTTCCCATGACTACTGTAAGGCCAGTGGCTGTGGCCTTGCAGGTTCGCACTGAATTGGGGTGGATGGTAAAGCAACTGTGGAGCCAGAGGATAGTGGGCCATTCCAACTTATTGGTGGCTCACAACGACAGGTAAGCCAAAAGAAGGAAGAAAAGGGGAAAATACAAAGGGAAAGGAAACCCTGCTTTTAGCAGTGGAGGGCAAGGGATAAGGGAACCAACTGCACCTCTCTGTGGAGAGGTGCCATCTGATTTCATCACCCCTGAGGGGAAGCACTTATATCCTACAATAGTGCTGTCACGTGCCTCTGCACTAATTGCACAAAGAGCTTGCAGCCAGTAAACCTGTGAGCAAGCCTAACACAGCTGTTTTCCCCACAACTATTTCCATCTCTGTCACCTTTACTTGGTATCACCCTAATTAGTCTCCTTCCTTTTAGTTTTGCCCATCTTTAAGGGCACAGGAGACTGTATTCTTATAGCAGGGACCATGTTTTATCCATCTTTGCATTTTCTACACCTAAGATCATGTTTGGCATATAGTAAATGCCCTGACTGTGAGTGAATTTTTTTGCATAACATTTGATAATACAGAATATTAGTACAATATATCACTGTGCTCTGAAGTTGATAGAAGGAGTGGGAAATAATCTTTCATTATTCATTCCCCTCTAAGGGCATTTTCTATATGGTTAAGTCATATGAGATAATCAAACTACTTTGTAAATTCAAATTTGTGCAGGTTAATAATGATCTAAACAGGTTTCTCAATAGTCTATTTTTGTTAGGAAACATTCAAGGCTTTTCTGGGAGTACATCACTTATCCTGGAGATGTCTCCAATTAGGTAATACATGGAGACCCTCATGATAATATTGCTTCAGAGCATATACAATCTGATACAAGAGTAGTAAGTCTATTTTAGAGCCCAATTTTCCTTTTAGGTTAGAAAACAGCAAGAGGTAACCTGATAATAAACTTACTATAATTAAAGCTGATACTGCAATGAAAGTCATTTAGTAAACTCTGCTTTCTCATTCAAAAGTCTTGGATTACTAAAGATGAATGTAAAATATCAGGTTCTTTGTGAGTTGATGACAATGAGCAAAGTCTAACTCAATTTAATTTTAAAATACTGATAAACAATAAGGGCAATTTTTTCATAGTTGGGTAGTGTGGTACAATGGGAAATAGATATTTGCTTGGTCATTGTCCTGAGTTCCTGGGACACTGCTTCTAAAACTCTTGGAATCTCTGGAGTGATGTGTCTTTTGAATGCTAACGAGATGACCAGAAGCTGGGAGCTCCTAGATAGCTTTAAGATTGGGACTAGTTGCCTGAAAGACCAAAGCATGATTAGAGAGTTGGAACTTACAGCCCAACCTGGACCTCTGGGAAGTGAAGAGGATCTAGAGATGAGTTCAATCACCAATGACCAAAGATTTAATCAATTGTGTATATGTAATAAAAGCTCCATAAAAATCTCTAAACCACGGGGTTCTGAGAACTCCCAGGTCGGTGAACACACTGAGGTGCTGGGAGGGTAGCACGACTGGAGAGGGCATGGAGCCTCACATTAGTCATTCCCCCGCCCCAAATACCTATGCTTCTTCTCCACTTTGCTGTTCTGGACTGGTATTTTTTATAATAAATTGATAGTAAGTAAAGTGCTTTCCTGAGTTCTGTGAGTCATTCTAGTGAATTATCAAACCTGAGATGGGAAGGGGGTGGGTTGTGGAAATCCCCAAATCTGAAGTCAGCTGGGCAGAAGTTTATGTAGTCCAGGCACCTCATTGTGGCTGGCATCTGAAGTCAAGGCTGAGGCGGGGAGGAGGAGTCTTGTGGGACCAAGTCCTTAACCTGTGCCATTTGCACATAACCCTGGGTAGTTAGTATCAGAATTAATTGAGTTGTTGAATACCTAGTTGATGTCTGGACATTTGGAAAGTTTGTTGTTATGAGGAAAAAAGAAAACCTCTCAGATTTTGTGTCAGCAGTGTTGTGAGTAAAAGTAGCTCATTAGGTAGGCGCATTTTTCTAGAGTGAAATCACAAGCATGAATCCTGTTTCTTTCATCTACCATCTTTCTAACTGTAACAAGTCACTTAAGCCCTGTTGTATTTCCTCATCTAAAATATGGGGTATAATATTTATAGAGTGCTTAGAACAGTACCGAACATGTAACAGGTCTTAATAAATATCAGCTATTAATAACTAAAGGGATTGAAATGGCTTTAATGTTTTGTGATCAATCAATGCAATAGAGCTTAATGGTCTTCCGATGGCCCAATAAATCATACGGAAGGAGTCAATATGTGCCAAAATAGTTTGAAGATGTAAAGAGAAGCAGAAGAAGATAGGAAATAATTGAGAGAATATAATTTCTACCAAAGGAGAGAAGAGATTAGAAGGCATAGAAAATGATGCAATTCAAAGGCTTAGGACAAAACTCAATGTCTCTTAGAACAAAGATGGAGAAGACAGGAAGACAGAGAGGCAATAAATAAATAAATAAATAAATAAATAAATAAATAAAATGCTGTCTCAAATCTTCAGTTGAGAGGCCAGTGGCAGTTCTGGGAATCTTTAGTTTAACTTTTGAACATATTAGCAGCTGAAGTCGCCTTTTAATGAGATGAACTCAGATATATTATAGTCGTCTTGGGTTGTGGTTGATTTTAATAAAGGCTTCGATTTTGTTTTAGCTAAGAAGCTGGTTATTTTTTTTCTCATTAAAAAAATATACACTTGTTGGCACCTTCCTGAGAGACTGTTATCTCATGTCAAAGGCATATGTGCTCAGCTCATGGGGGAAACATCTGTTCTGTGGTTTGTCTCTTTTGTCCTCTAGTGGAAATATTACACTGAAAGAAAACTGTTAAAATAACATTAAGGAATATAGGTCCAACATTAATAACAGGCTGGTATTTTCTGCTTCCTTGAGATGCATTGCAAGACTAAAAAATATGGCCCTGTTATATGTCTTTAGAGTCACCAGGGAATGCACCAAAGCCACCGTTGAAAGTAATTTGTTGGCTTCCCTGACACATCAGGCTCATTATCCTGATCTAAGTGCCAGCCTTTGACACTATTTGAAATTTTCAGGTAGGTCATTAATGAAAGCTTGGAAAAAGAATGACTATGAAATCAGTCTTTGAGGTTATTTCACACATTCTCAATCCTGAGGTCATTGAGTGAATGATTTGTACTTGAATGTAGAGAAATTATACAGCAGTCAGCCCAGGTAAATGAGGGGCAACCTGGATAGTCATTCTCAAATATATGTGACTTTCCAAATTGGCAGTGATTATTGCCTATAGCTGTAGAAATGTTATTTCAACAGTTTTAGGGGAGAGATGTAAACTGAACATATAGGCATAAGGAATCATTTTGTAATTCAAAAAAGATTTTACCAGTTTTCAAAGCAAATTACCCAAACCAAGCAGAGATAAATATAGTAATGAAAGAAAGCACCTAATTAAGAAAAAAAAAAAAAGATTATTTTTCTTTCCTTGGGGTCAGAAACTGTTGTTTAAAATGGTTTCCCAGCCTGACCAGGCAGTGGCGCAGTGGATAGAGCATCGGACTGGGATGCGGAAGACCCAGGTTCAAGACCCCGAGGTCGCCAGCTTGAGCACGGGCTCATCTGGTTTGAGCAAAAATCACCACCTTGGACCTAAGGTCGCTGGCTCAAGCAAGGGGTTACTTGGTCTGCTGTAGCCCCACGGTCAAGGGACATATGAGAAAGCAATCAATGAACAACTAAGGTGTTGCAACAAAAAACTAATGATTGATACTTCTTATCTCTCCGTTCCTGTCTGTCTGTCCCTGTCTATCCCTTTCTCTGCTCTCTCTCTGTAAATAAATAAAAATAAAATGGTTTTCCAATGCATGCAAGTATATAATAATTTTGTGATTTTTAAAATCAATAAGATTTTGAAATGCCCCTGGTTCTGTCTAGAATGCAGGGGTAGAGGGTATGTAAGGCGGTTCAGGAGGGGGAAGTTCTAAAGTCTCTGGGAATTAGCCTGTGGACCCGCAATCAAATTGCATCCAAATACTATCAGTTGGTTATAGGGCTCAGTATTATAAGAGGCTTACTGGCTGATGACTGAGGTAGATTCCATCTGTTTCCAGTTGGAAAGCACAACATTGGTGTGCTTACAGAAAGCATTTTTTGCATAGGAGGCACAACCAGCTTATCACAATCTTTTCTATATCTTATTCTCGAATACTCAAGGCTTCTAAAACCATTTGGATGTGTATGTGGCATGTTCAGAGTAATCAAATATTACCAATACATAGAATCTCGAGAAATCTTAGCTACGTTTCTAAACTCAGAACAGTTACCATGGACAGAGAAGGGATGTTAACCCTATTTCCATTTCTTCAGATTAGATTCTGTTGAACAAGGGTACTACAGGTGCACTTTACATTGACCTTGATTATTTTACCAGTAACATCAGTCATTTCTATGGACCTATTAAATAGGCCCAGAAAGGGCTTCGTCATCTGGTACAGCCTGCTGCCTTCAGACAGGTGACATTTGGTTCCTGTGTACAAGTTAAATTTTATTGACCTCATACTGAAGAGCCACATTTGAACGTTTCACTATTACCAATTCAGCTGAACCATGGATCAAACTGTCATATGTACTTTAAATAAAAGACTAAAAAAAATGCATAGTTATCCTAAATGTAAGTATACACATTGTCTTTGTTTTCATAGGGATTCATTTTCTTGTAAAGTGATTAACTTACTAGAGAGCAAATATCCAAATGAAGAAAAGGCCCTGGCCGGTTGGCTCAGTGGTAGAGCATCAGCCTGGCGTGCAGGAGTCCCGGGTTCGATTCCCGGCCAGGGCACACAGGAGAAGCGCCCATTTGCTTCTCCACCCCTCTCCCTCTCCTTCCTCTCTGTCTCTCTCTTCCCCTCCCACAGCCAAGGCTCCATTGGAGCAAAGTTGGCCCAGGCGCTGGGGATGGCTCCATGGCCTCTGCCTCAGGCATTAGAATGGCCCTGGTTGTGACAGAGCAACACCCCAGATAGGCGGAGCATCGCCCCCTGGTGGGCATGCCGGACGGATCCCGGTCGGGCGCATGTGGGAGTCTGTCTGACTGCCTCCCGGTTTACAACTTCAGAAAAATACAAAAAAAAAAATTTAAAGAACAAATGAAGAAAAGGCCTAAACTAAAACTACACCTAAACTATGTTATACTAAATTTGTAAGGTCACTACTGTTAAGTCCAGAAGTTTCTAAAATTACAGATAACATAACATCACTTTTAGAATTATGTGTTACATCAGACCCGCAAGGACCTGAGACAGGAAGAGAAAGATTAAAGGACTAAGACGTACTGATGTATCCCTAGTTATAGCTATCAAAAGGCAGCAGGCATCTGGGAAAGAACTTTTTTTTCAGCTTGGGGGCCAGAAATACATGGGCACTGCCTCTGGAACTGGAGCAAAATTGATTTTTAATTGGTATTAAAATCTGGAATGGAACATTCCTGCAGTCATCCATGAGCCAACCTCATTCTGTAGAAGCTGAGTGAGTCTTGGCCAACCATTGGCCTTGTGAATTGTTCCGTTTGGGCCCTTATTGGACAGAAAGTACTTGTGCAGTAGTTTTACATGAAATTATAGTTTTTGTTTGTTTGTGTTTTTTTTTTGTATTTTTCTGAAGCTGGAAACGGGGAGAGACAGTCAGACAGACTCTCGCATGCGCCTGACCGGGATCCACCCGGCACACCCACCAGGGGCGATGCTCTGCCCACCAGGGGGCGATGCTCTGCCCACCAGGGAGCGATGCTCTGCCTCACCGGGGCGTCGCTCTGCCACGACCAGAGCCACTCTAGCGCCTGGGGCAGAGGCCAAGGAGCCATCCCCAGCGCCCGGGCTATCTTTGCTCCACTGGAGCCTTGGCTGCGGGAGGGGAAGAGAGAGACAGAGAGGAAGGGGGGGGGGTGTGAAATTATAGTTCTTTATGATGTTGTTTAACCAGAGAATGCAAAAAGAGAAAAAAGTCCCCAGGGAGAAGAATCAAGTTTTTTCACTAATATGCCTTAGGGTTAGATGGGCCTGTAAGGTTGGGACTTGCTGCCTACTTTTCTGCATACCTGAGTGATGGTTTCCAAAAAGGAGAAAAGCCTTTTGCAGAACAGAGGCAGCTGTACAAATACAATTCATCAGCAGAGGCCAAACAAGACATTTGAAGACTGAGTTAATTTAGAATTTCATTATTGTCACTCCAGTGCTTCTCACACAACCAAATTTCTACAAAGCTTGATTGACCAAATGGTGATTCTTTTGAAATGTGTATACTATGAAATCACCTCCATGGCAGAGTGTTTGGGGAGCACACCCATTCTTCTAACCCCAGGGTGGGCTCTTCCTTCACAACTAGGATGGAATTAGAGACTCTTAACAGTGCCAATGGAAGGGAGACCCTTTCTCCAATTTTTCCTTACATTCACTCTGCCCCCGCCACAGGGACCAGGGGTAAGGGACGAAATTAGGAAGATTACTCAACAATTCCTGACTTCTAAAACAAAGTGGAAAACCTGTTGTGGATGAAGAAGATAGTCTAGACTACTTTGTGGATTAAAAACCTACTTTCTGAGATTAGAGGGAACTGGGTGAAAGAAGGTAATGGGATTAGACAAAAAAAATACATATATATATGTATGTATATATCAAGTAAACAAAGACAACAATGTGGCAATGGTCAGGGATAAGGGCTAGGTGGAGGTGGGCAGAGGCAGGGAAAGAGGGACTGAAAGAGTCACGTCTGGGAACAGAGGGCACATGATGTAGAGGGCAGATAGAAGGTGGTATGTTGAGTTGTGTGCTTAAAACCTGTATGGTTTTGTGAACCAATGTCATCCCAATAAATTCAATAAAAAAATCAATCCACTTTCTGAGATTGAAAATAGTTGAAATAAGTAAGCCTCACCAAGAACTTTCAGTATTTGGATTTGAAAGGCTACCAAAGAAATAAGAAAGCAAAACGAACAAGAAAACCAAATTTAGCTGTTAAATAACAATAACCATTACAGCAATAACAATAATAGCTTTTATATAAAAGGTTTTTTTTTTCAAAAAGAAGAACATTCTATTTTTTTTTAAAAGGGGGAATATGAGGCTATATTGTCCTAAAATGTCAATGTCATGAGGAAAAGGAAGTCTGAGAAATTGTTCTAGATTAAAAGAGACTAAAGAGACAACAACTAAACGCAATATGTGATCTTAGACCGGCTCATGTACTGAAAAGAAGAAAATGTGGTAAAGGACATTATTGGGTCAATTGACACAACTGGAACATACTCGGCATATTAGATAGAAACAATATTCAATTTACTGAAGGTTCTATGAAAGAATATGGTTATTTTTAGGAAAGCTACATTGAAATATTTAGGGATTGAGGGTTGTGGTATAGGCAACTTATTATTTTTTAAAATGAATTTTTATTGAGATATAATTAACTAGGATGTTCAGTTATATGATATACTTTTACATATATTGCTGAAAGATATTAGATCTTAACTCCAGAATGCTATCTGGTGTCTTCATTAAGAAGTATAATTGGAGGCTGGTGCCTAGATGAACAGAATCCCTCTGAGAGAACGGTGTCGAGGGAGGTGCAGAGATGTGATTCTTAGGGACTGCAGCGTGGGGGACTCATATTTCAGAGTGTAAAACACTTGATCCGGTCTGAAGTTACCAGAGCCTAAAGTAAAACGTACTTGAAATCAGCCTTGAAGTATACTAATTGATATGCATTCCCAGGTCTAATACACTTGTATCTATTCCAGTTAATCAGAAGCATAGAAGGGATATTTCTCCTATTGTAGAGAAAAAAGGGTTTTTTATATTTACTGAAATTAATGCTCCCTTAATTCAGGGAAACACTGGAGAACCACATAGTTCCGTGTAATTTAACTGATACAAGTGGGTGTTCTAAAACCAGACCTCCTGGCTCCAATCCTAGCTCCACCACTGACTGCTTATACGACTTTTAGTAAATTATTTCACTTCTCTTTGCCTCAGTTTTTTCATCTGTAAAACGGAGCTAATAAAAATACCTCCCTCACAGTGTTGTGGTGAGGATTAAATAAGCCAACAAGTCAACACTTTTAAAACACAAAAGCTCCTGACATGATAAATACTACATGAATATTAACTTTTAATCTTAATTAACAGTTGCAATGCAAGAGACAGAAGAAATGGATAGAGGAATCCAGGTTTCTGGACTTTGATATTCACCTATAACACAGAAGGGCTTTCGGGCAAACCGCAGTCTTCCTTGCCATCCTCTGTATCGACAACAGCAACCCGCAGACCAGATTCGGATGATGAACTCCAAACCAAAGACGACAATCATCACGAACTCCTACAATATCAGATAAGACGTGTTAGAGGCATGGTGGAGCAAAGCATAGCAAGAAGCTCTGAGAGTATTTCTGGACATTTAGGTACTTCATCTAAAACGTTTATTGGTTAAATGTGTAAAGTTAAGAACATCTCCTCTTTTCCAAATCAAACTAAACCTGGAGGACATGGAGACCTTTTCCTTTTCAAGTCTCCAACCCTTTGCAAATTTAAAGATTTTATTTATTGATTTTGCAGAGCGGGGGTTGGGAGGAGTGAGAAGTATAGTTGCTTCACTTCAGTTGTTCATTGCTTGCTTGTTGTATGTACCTTGATCAGGCAAGCCCAGGGTTTTGAACCAGTGACTTCAGTGTTCCAGGTTGACACTCTATCCACTGAGCCACCACAGGCCAGGCAATACTTTGCAAATTTAAGAGCCAGTCTCAATACTAAATTTTCAGGCTCAATTACTAATCTGCCTTGTCTGGAATACATAGTGTAACTACCTGGTAACATGTGGAGTATCTGAAATGAAAGAGAAGCTCCTGAAAAAATGGCTTCACAGTTTTGCAGAAAACAAGAGCTTCATATTGCTGTAAGGAGTGACAATCTCTAAGCCCTTAGAGTTGTTCTTTGAGAAAAAGAACTGGATATTGAGAAATATGCCACATTCTTTTATTACAGTGTCCAAATCTTATAAAACAGCACTTTTAAAAACCATTGCTGCGTGTGTGGCACATGTTTCTTTGCCAGACGTGAGACCCTAAGTTCTTCAGATTTGAAGTTAATCGTTATGCTGCCCTTCAGTGAGAGCTATCAGAGAACACCTGCTCCAGCAACATGACTTAGAGAGTCTTCAGGAAGAGCTGTGAGTGAACCTCGGGGAAAGGCCGGCTACAGTGGCCCATGAAGCAGTGGGTCATGGAATGAGAAGCCACATGGAATTTTAGGAAGAGAGCATCTCTGGAGCAAGCTTTCCATAGTCATCTTGTCCCCACAGGGGACAGGCACTGAGGTTATTGAAACTGGTTTGCCTTTAAAAGGTAATTAATTCCCTCTCTTAGCATTATGCTAAGTAAAATAAACCAGTCAGGGAAAGACAAGCACCGTATGATTTCCCTCCTATGTGGAATCCAGTGAACAAAATGAACTAACAAGTAAAACAGAGACAGAGTCATAGATAGAGAGCAGGCTGACAGCTGTGGGGTGGAGGTTGGAGGCCTGGAAGGGAGTGGAGGGATTGTGAAAAAAGAAAGGAGAAAAACTCATGGACATGAACAGAGTGGACATTGCCTGGGAGAAGGGGGTAGGAGAAGTTGAAGAAGGGTGTAGGGGGAGAAATGGCGAGAGACCAATACTTGACATGGGGTGTTGAACCCACAGTACAGTGTACAGATGACGTGTTGTAGAATTGTGCATAAAGAGATACCAGCATGATTTTGTGAACCAGTGTTACCCCAATAAAATCAGTAAAAAGGAAAAAAGTTAAACAAGTGGTTTCCTCTCTTGTGTTTAAACAAGGGTTGACTCAGCATGTATAATGTAGAGCAATATGTATTTTAAAAATATTTATTGAATTTATTTTATTAATTGATTTTCATTATAATTGCTTAATTATAAAAGCGATACATGATCTTTATTAGAACATTCAAACACCACAGGAATATAGAGTCTGGAAAGTAAAGATCCTAATCTACCCCGCATTCTCTCACCCCAGGTACCAAGATAAAAATCATTATCTTTTTAAAAAAATTTTATTTAGAAAATTGAATTTAACAGGGTGACATTGATCAATAAGAGTACAGAGGCCCTGGCCAGTTGGCTCAGCGGTAAAGCGTCGGCCTAGCGTGCGGAGGACCCGGGTTTGATTCCCGGCCAGGGCACATAGGAGAAGCGCCCATTTGCTTCTCCACCCCTCCGCCGCACCTTCCTCTCTGTCTCTCTCTTCCCCTCCCGCAGCCAAGGCTCCATTGGAGCAAAGATGGCCCGGGCGCTGGGGATGGCTCTGTGGCCTCTGCCCCAGGTGCTAGAGTGGCTCTGGTCGCAACATGGCGACGCCCAGGATGGTCGCAACATGGCGACGCCCAGGATGGGCAGAGCATCGCCCCCTGGTGGGCAGAGCGTCGCCCCATGGTGGGCGTGCTGGTGGATCCCGGTCGGGCGCATGCGGGAGTCTGTCTGACTGTCTCTCCCTGTTTCCAGCTTCAGAAAAGAAAATGAAAAACAAACAAACAAACAAACAAACAAACAAAAAATAAGAGTACAGAGGTTTCAGGTAAATGTTTCTATTGCATTTGAACTGTTGATTATGTTGTGTACCCATCACCCAAAGTCAAATCATTTTCTGTCACCTTATATTTGTCCCTTTTTACGCCCCTCCCCCACACCCGCCCCAATGTCCCCATATCACTCTCCTTCTGCTAACCACTTCACTTTTATCTATATTCATGAGTCTCAGTTTTATATCCCACCTATGTGTGAAATTATACAGTTCTTATCTTTCTCTGCTTTACTTATTTCACTCAGTATAGTGTTCTCAAGGTCCATCCATGGCTGAGTTTTATTTCATTGTATGTATGTTTCACATTTTCTTTATCCAGTCCTTTATTGAGGGACACTTTGGTTGTTTCCATGTCTTGGCCATTGTTAATAATACTGATATGAACATGGGGGTGCCCATGTATTTATTTATTTATTTATTTTTGTGACAGACAGAAGAGGAGAGAGATGAGAAGCATCGATTCTTTGTTGTGATACCTTAGTTGCTCATTGATTGCTTTCTCATATGTGCCTTGACTAGGGGGATACAGCAGATCAAGTGAACCCTTGCTCAAGCCAGCGACCTTGGGCTCAAGCTGGTAAACCTTGCTCAAACCAGATGAGCCCGTGCTCAAGCTGGTGACCTTGAGGTCTCGAACCTGGGTACTCTGCATCCCAGTTTGAAGCTATATCCATGGCACCACCACCTGGTCAGGCGCATTTGTTTTTACATTCCAATGTTTTCAAGTTTTTTAGGTACATTAGATACCTAGTAGAGGGATTGCTGGGTCATATGGTAGTTCAATTCTTAATTTTTTGAGGAACCTCCATTCTTTCTTCCATAAAACAGGTACCAATTTATATTCCCATGAGCAGTGAATGAGGTTACCTTCTCCACAGCCTCTCCATCTCTTATTACCTGTTTTATTGATAATAGCCAATCTAACAGGAGTGAGGTGATATCTCAATGTAGGTTTTTTTTTGGAAGTGAGAAGTGGGGAGGCAGAGAGACAGACTCCTGCATGTACCCTACCAGGATCCACCTGGCATACCCACCAGGGGGCAATGCTCGGCCCATCTGGGGCATTGCTCCACTGCAACTGGAGCTATTCTAGTGCCTGCAGCAGAGGCCATGGAGCCATCCTCAGCTCCTGGGCCAACTTTGCTCCCATGGAGCCTTGGCTGTGAGAGGGGAAGAGAGAGATAGAAAAAAGAGGGGGAAGGGTGGAGAAGCAGATGGGCACTTCTTCTGTGTGCCTTGGCTGGGAATTGAGCCTGGGACTTCCACACACCGGGCTGATGCTCTATCGCTGAGCCAAGTGGCCAGGGCCTTAATGTAGATTTGATTTGCATTTCTTGAATAACTAGTGAAGATAGCATCTTCTCATATATCTGTTAGCCCAGTGGTCCCCAAGCCCCGGGCCGCGGACTATTACCGGTCCGTGGGCCATTTGGTACCAGTCCACAGAGAAAGAATAAATAACTTACATTATTTCTGTTTTATTTATATTTAAGTCTGAATGATGTTTTATTTTTAAAAAATGATCAGATTCCCTCTGTTACATCCATCTAAGACTCACTCTTGACGCTTGTCTCGGTCATGTGATACATTTATCCATCCCACCCTAAAGGCCGGTCCGTGAAAATATTTTCTGACATTAAATTGGTCCGTGGCCCAAAAAAGGTTGGGGACCACTGTGTTAGCCATTTATATGTCCTCTTGGGAGGAGTATCTGTTTAGATCCTCTCCCTATTTTTTAATTGGATTGTTTGCTTGTTTGTTGCTGAGCTTTGTGAGTTCTTTATAGATTTTAGATATTAACACCTTATTGGAGCTGTTGTTTGCAAATACCATTTCCCATTTAGTTGACTGCCTATTTGTTTTGCTGTCAGTTTCTTTTGCTGTGCAGAAGTTTTTTAGTTTGATATAATATCATTCATTTATTTTTGCCTTTACTTCCCTTGCCTTTGGGGTCAAAGTTATAAATTGTTCTCTACAGCCAAAGTCCATACACTTAGTACAAATGTTTTCTACTGTGTAATTTATTGTTTCAGATCTTATATTTAGGTCTTTGACCCATTTTGAATTAATATTTGTGCAGGGGGACAAATTGTTGTCAAGTTTCATTTTTTTACAGGTGGCTTTCTAATGTTCCCAGCACCATTTATTGAAGAGGCTTTCTTTTCTCCATTGTGTGCTTTTGACTCCTTTTTGCAGATTATTTGTCCATATATATATGGTTTTATTTCTGGGCTCTCGATTGTATTCCATTGGTCTTACATCTGTTTTTCTTCCAATACCATGCTGTTTTGATGATCGTGGCTCTATAGTGTAATTTGAAGTCAGGTAGTGTGATACTTCCAGCTTCATTTCTTTTCCTTAGGATTGCTTTGGCTATTTGAGGTTTTTATGGTTCTATACAAACCTGGTGATTTTTTGTTCTACTTCTTTAAAAAATGACTGGGATTTTGATGGGGATTGCATTAAATTTGTATATTGCTTTGGGTAATATGGCCATTTTAACTATGGTGGTTCTGCTAGTCCATGAACATGAAATATTTTTCCACTTAATTGTGTCTTTTAAAATTTTTTTAAATAATGTTGTGGAGTTTTCAGTATATAAGTCCTTCATATCTTTTGGCAAGTTTATTTCTAGGTATTATATTTTTTGTTGCTATTGTAAAAGGAATTTTTTTTTTTTTTAGTTTATTTTCTGAAGTTTTATTGTTGGTGTATAGGTAAGCAACAGACTTTGGTTATTGATTTTGTATACTGAGACTACTATATTGGTTTATTGTTTCTAATAGTTTTTTGGTGGAGTCTTTGGGGTTTTCCATCTACAGCAGCGGTTCTCAACGCGCAGGCGACCCCTGTGTTTTGGTCGTTCGACCCCCGCCGGGGTCACGACCCACAGGTTGAGAACTGCTGATCTACAGGATCATGTCACTGCAAAAAGTAATACCTTTACTTCCTCTTTCCTGATATGGATGCCTTTTAACTCATTTTCTTGCCTGATTGCTCTGTCTAGAACTTCTAGAACTATGATGAATAAGAGTGGAGAGAATGCGCAACCTTATCTTATTCCTGACTTTAGAGGAAAAGCCTTCATTTTTTCACCATTTAGTATGATATCAGCTGATGATTTATAATATATGGACTTTATCAAAGGTACTTTCCTTCTTTTCTGATTTTATTGAGTGTTTTAAACATAAAAGGATGTTATATCTTATCTAATGCCTTTTCTGCATCTATTGATAAGATCATATGATATTTGTTCATTGTTTTGTTGATGTGGTGTATTACATTGATCAATTTTCATACTTTAAACCATCCTTGTACTCCTGGAATAAGTCCCACTTGATCGTGATATATTATTTTTTCAACGTGTTGTTGTAAGACCAGTGGCCAAGGTGATGCAAATTCCCATTGAATTTGGGAAGACAGTAAAGGAACTGTGGAGCAAGAAAATGGTGGGCCATTCCATTTATTAGAGTCTCACAACAAAGGCCAAGCAAGCAGGCAGGACAAAACTGCTTCTCCCTCACAAGACTCTCCAGCCAAATAGGCCGGGGGAGGGGGGCTTTTCCTTAGGAAAAAGCAAACAACGGCCCCTCCCAAGCAAGCAGGCAATTCATAATTTGCAATCTGCCACCCTGACGGCCAGCACCTACAGCCTTACATAGACTATACACACATGACACTACTCTGTGCTCAAGCACTAATCAGGCAAAATACAAGCGAGCAAGCCTAACATACTTGTTATACACTTATTTGCCCAACAGTTGATGTATTTAGTTTGCTAGTATTTTGTTTAGGATTTTTGCATCTGTATTCATTAGAGATATTGGTCTTTAGTTTTCTTTTTTTGTATTGTCCTTGCCAGGTTTTTGTATGAGGGTTATGTTAGCCTCATAAAATGTATTAGAGAGAACTGCTTCTTTTTCTATTTTTTGGAAGACTTCAAGAAGGATAGGTAACAAATCTTCTTTGAATGTTTGGTAGAATTCACTAGTGTAGCCATCTGGTCCTGGGCTTTTGTTTTTTGGGAGTTGTTTTTTTTGTGTGTGTGTGTTGTGACAGAGACAGAGAGACAGAGAGAGGGACAGATAGGGACAGACAGGAAGGAAGAGAGATGAGAAGCATCAATTCTTTGTATAGCTCCTTAGTCTCTTTAGTTGTTCATTGATTGCTTTCTCATATGTGCCTTGACCAAGGGTCTATAGCAGAGTAAGTGACCCCTTTCTCAAGCCAGTGAACTTGAGTTCAAGCCAGCAACCTGTGGGCTCAAGCCAGTGACCATAGGTCATGTCTATGATCCCATCCCAGTCTGACACTCTATCCACTATGCCACCGCATAGGCAGGCTTTTGGGAGATTTTTATAGTTGTTTCTATTTCCTCTCTGCTTATAGGTCTATTTAGGTTTTCTACTTCTTTAAGACTCAGTCTAGGAAGACTGTATAGTTCTAGGAATTCACCCATTTCCTCTAGGTCAGGGGTCGGGAAACTTTTTGGCTGAGAGAGCCATGAACACCACATATTTTAAAATGTAATTCCATGAGAGCCATACAACAACCAGTGTACATTACGCATTAGCCAATAAAAATTTGGTGTTGTCTCAGAGGACGGCTGTGATTGGCTGCAGCCACCTGCAACCATGAATATGAGCAGTAGGAAATGAATGGATTGTAATACATGAGAATGTTTTATATTTTTAACATTATTTTTTTTATTAAGGATTTGTCTGTGAGCCAGATGCAGCCATCAAAAGAGCCACATCTGGCTCACGAGCCATAGGTTCCCGACCCCTGCTCTAGGTTTTTGAATTTGGTGGCATATACTCTTTTATAGTATTCTACTATGATCTTTTGTATATCTATGATGTCTGTGCTAATTTCTCCTCTTTCATTTGGATATTATTTACTTGGAGAATTGTTTTCCAACCTTTCACTTTGAGTCCACATTTGTTCTTGTAGTTTAGATGTGTCTCTTTAAGGAAGAATATGGTTGGGTTTGCTTTTTGATATAATCTGCTACTCTGTATCTCTTTGTTGGTGTGTTCAGTCCATTTACATTTAAGGTAATAATTGATGCTTGAGAATTTCCTACAGCCATTTTATGTTTTATTTTTTAGTAGGTCTGTGTCTTTCATGTCACTGGTTCTTTCTTCTGTCTGGCTTGTTCTATTACCTAAACTTGCTACCTCAGTTTTCAATTTATGTATTGAGTTCTTTGTCTCTGTTTTTAAATTTCAACCTCCTTGGTGAGCTCCTTATGTTGCTTGTTGGTGTTTTCTCGAATCTCAGTGAGTATTTTCAGAGAATTTTGAATTCTCTATCATTTAAATCCAAGGTTTCCATGTGAATGAGATTTTTTAATGGAGATTTTTCATTTTCTTTTTAAACTATGTTTCTCTCTTGCCATGGTATTTGATTTTTTTCTTCCTTCATGGCATTTGAGGATGGTATTGTTAAGAACCATAACAAAAAAGCAACTAAAAAAATGAAAATAAAAATAATCCAATAAAATTAGAAAAGTTTAAAAAATTATGACAAGAGAAAAGCCATAGAAAACAAAGATTGAAAACCAAAAAATTGAAAAAGAAACAAGACACCCACAAAAAAATAAAAATAGAAAAATTAAAGAAAATCAAATTCAAAGGAGAAAAGGAGAAAAAAATAAGAAGAAAAAAGGGAAAAAGGAAAAAAGAAAAAATGGAAAAAAAAAGGAAAAGCAATTTTTGATTTTGAGAGGTTTCTTTCATTAAGTGTTGCTGTATTACAAGTTTAACTCTGTGAAGTTGCTGGGCAGTCCTCTGTTGAGATGTTGCTGTTGCAATGATGTAAGTGGAGCCACAGTCACATTGGTGGGTAGGGTGTGTTGTGAGCGCTTTACAGTTTTACGGCTCTAGCAATGGCAATCTCAGGCTTCTGGGTGATCCTCCTTACATCTCAACAGATCCAGGGACCAGATGTGTAGCACCTCTGTTCTTCAGGAGAGAGAGTAGCTCAGGAAAGCTAGTTGTGGGTTTTGTCTCTGCCACCCATACCTGAGAGGTGAGGGAGGCAGGATCTGGAAGACTGGGCCACAATTTAGTTTTCTTTGTCTCTACTGAGTGCAGGCTATAGGATGACCATGGGAACAGTGGCTGTGACCCTGTGTTCTGGTCATTTTGGTCTATCTCCCCCTCTGCTCCTTTATCGCACCACTTCTTCTTGAAAGAAGGAGATCCAGTCACTCTGGGTTTCCCTCTCAGCACCTCAGATAAAACCCAAATAGCCTGAGTTTCCCTCCTCCCTGTAGTACATCAGAGAAAAAAAAATCCAGTCACTACACATTTGTCTCCTTTTCAGAGCCCACCATGGAAGCATTTTATCTTCTGCTGCCCCTTTTCAACCCGTCCCATCTTTAGTCCATTTGGTGCATGGATCTTTCAGTGTGCCCGTGAGCCCATCTAGAGTTCCTTTTCCGTGTTATAGTTGTTCAATCTGTTGAAATTTCAAGGAGAGAAATTAGGAGTATCACTCACATTGTCATTACTCTGACATCATCTGTGAGTGGCCCCATTATCAAATTTAGAACAATGGTATTTTTTTTGCAAGTTTTAGGAAAATGTCTGCTTCTCAGAGCATGTGATGATGTGTTGTACTTTTGAGATGCCTAGTAGAGATGTATTCTTCTATTCTTCTGTTGCTTTGCACTAAGTAATTTACAAATATTTTTTATGATGAGAAATTATCCTCCAATATCATTGCTGTTTACATATAGTGACTTGAAATTACCTATGGGATAAATTTCCAAAGATGACTTTATGTACAGACAACCCACACTGTGCAAGATGCTGTAGAAAAACGGCTGAGAGATTAAACTGCAGCCTTGAGACAAGTCTTTGGTGTGGACTTTGAAATGCCAAGTCCTGTGGGGGCAGAACTCTGCTCCAACAAGCCTACTCTGATTGTTTATAGGAAGTGGTTGATTCCTATAGCCATTTTCCTACATACTTGGGGGGCATCGGTTGGTCCTTTTTCTCTGCACGTGAATCCATTGTTGACTAATTTGACCCTGGCTCTGCTAATTTGCTTGATGAGTGAAGACACAAATAAATACAATGAGGCTGCAGAGATCTGGGCTCTCAGTCCTAGAGGCTGGAGTGCCCTGTACCTATCTTTATGTTGTGTCTTGTGTGTTTTTTCTTAAGTCCTGCAGCACCTTCCTTTCATGCACACTCATTGCTGAGCTGGTTGTGGCAAGTGGCACCTGAACAGGGACCGAAACAGAACAGAAACTTGATTGGAACAGTGACCCAATTGGAAGAAGGATTGCCAGAGTGATTAAGAAAATAACTGCTGGACCCAGAGGGGAAATGGAGGCCTCAGTTCAGTTTATCACAGGAAAGTGGTAAGGACAACCTCAGGAAAATACAGCGTAGCAATGGGGAGCGGAGATGGTGTTATGAAATGCCATCCCTATATCTGTCTCTTAAAACAATTGTTAAAGATTGGCGGGGCTAAACCTAGCGAAGTGAAACATTTATTTATTTATTTATTTATTATTATTATTATTATTATAATTAATTTTAATGGGGTGGCATTGATAAATCAGGGTACATATGTTCAGAGAAAACATCTCTAGGTTATTTTGACATTTGATCATGTTGCCTACCCATAACCCAAAGTCAGATTGTCTTTCATCACCTCCTATCTGGTTTTCTTTGTGCCCCTCCCCTACCCCCAACCCCTCTCTCTCATTTCTCCCTCTTCTCCCCCCCACCCCCCAGTAATCACCATACTCTTCTCCATGTCTCTGAGTCTCATTTTTATGTCACATCTATGTATGGAATCATACAGTTCTTAGTTTTTTCTGATTTACTTATTTCACTCAGTATAATGTTATCAAGGTTCATCCATGTTGTTGTAAATGATCCAATGTCACAATTTCTTATGGCTGAGTAGTATTCCATAGTATATATGTACCAAAGCTTTTTAATCCACTTGTCCACTGACAGACACTTGGGCTGTTTCCAGATCTTCGCTACTGTGAACAATGCTGCCATAAACATGGGGGTGCATTTCTCCTTTTGGAACAGTGCTATGGTGTTCTTGGGTATATTCCTAAAAGTGGGATAGCTGGGTCAAAAGGCAGTTCCATTTTTAATTTTTTGAGGAATCTCCATACTGTTTTCCACAGTGGCTGCACCAGCCTGCATTCCCACCAGCAGTGCAGGTGGGTTCCCTTTTCTCCACATCCTCGCCAGCACTTATTCTGTGTTGTTTTGTTGATGAGCGCCATTCTGACTGGTGTGAGGTGATATTTCATTGTGGTTTTAATTTGCATTTCTCTAATGATTAGTGATGTGAGCATTTTTTCATATGCCTATTGGCCATCTGTATGTCCTCTTTGGAGAAGTGTCTATTCATTTCTTTTGCCCATATTTTGATTGGATTGTTTGTCTTCCTGGTGTTGAGATTTATAAGTTCTTTATAAATTTTGGTTATTAACCCTTTATCAGATGTATTGTCAAATATATTCTCCCATTTTGTAGTTCAAGGGTAGTCAACCTTTTTATACCTACTGCCTACTTTTGTATCTCTGTTAGTAGTAAAATTTTCTAACCACCCACTGGTTCCACAGTAATGGTGATTCATAAATTAGGGAAGTAACTTTATAAAATTTATAAAACAAAGTTACAGCTAGTTAAAGCATATAATAATTACTTACCAAGTACTTTATGTCAGATATTTGCTGTTTGACAGATTAAATTTTTATAAAACAATTTACTATAGTTAAATCTATTTCTTTTTTTATACTTTGGTTGCTCCACTACCACCCACCATGAAAGCTGGAACGCCCACTAGTGGGCGGTAGGGACGAGGTTGACTACCACCAGTGTAGTTTGCTTTTTTATTCTGTTCTTATTGTCTTTAGCTGTGCAAAAGCTTTTTAGTTTGATATAGTCCCATTTGATTATCCTGTCTTTTATTTCACTTGCCTGTGGAGATAAATCAGCAAATATATTGCTGCAAAAGATGTTGGAAAGCTTACTGCCTATGTTTTCTTCTAAGATGCTTATGGTTTTATGGCTTACATTTAAGTATTTTATCTATATTGAGTTTATTTTTGTGAATGGTGTAAGTTGGTGGTTTAGTTTCATTTTTTTTCAGGTAGATGTCCAATTTTCCCAACACCATTTGTTAAAGAGGCTGTCTTTTACTCCATTGTATGCTCTTACCTCTTTTGTCAAATATTGTTGTCCATAAAGATGTGGGTTTATTTCTGGGTTATCTTTTCTGTTCCATTGATCTATATGCCTGTTCTTATGCCAGTACCAGGCTGTTTTGAGTACAGTGGTCTTGTAGTATAACTTGATATCCGGAAGTGTGATACCTCCAGCTTTATTCTTCTTTTCCAAGATTGCTAAGGCTATTCATGTTTTTTTGGTTCCATATAAATTTTTGGAATATGTTTCTATAGTTCTATATCTTTGAAGTATGTCATTGATATTTTAATTGGTATTGCATTGAATTTATAAATTGCTTTGGGTAATATAGACATTTTAATGATGTTTATTCTTCCTAACCATGAGCACAGTATATGCTTCCACTTGTTTGTATCTTCCTTGATTTCTTTTATCAATGTTTTATAATTTTCCAAGTACAAGTCTTTAGTCTCCGTGGTTAAATTTACTCCTAGGTACTTTATTTATTTATTTTTTTGCAATAGTGAAGGGGATTGTTTCCTTAATTTCTCTTTTTGACAGTTCATTGTTGGTGTATAAAAATGCCTCTGATTTCTGAGTATTAATTTTATATCCTGCCACCTTGCTGAATTCATTGATCAGATCCAGTAGTTTTTTGACTGAGACTTTAGGGTTTTCTATATACAATATCATATCATCTGCAAATAATGATGGTTTTACTTCTTCTTTTCCAATTTGGATGCCTTTTGTTTCTTCTTCTTGTCTGATTGCTGTGGCTAGGACTTCCAGAATTATGTTGAATAAAAATGGTGAAAGGGGGCACCCCTGCCTTGTTCCTGATCTTAAGGGGATTGCTTTTAATTTTTGCCCATTGAGTGTGAAGTTGGTTGTGGGTTTGTCATAGATGGCCTTTTTCATGTTGAGGTATGTTCCCTATATTCCCACTGAGAGTTTTGATCATGAATGGGTGCTGAATTTTATCAAATGCTTTTTCTGCATCTATTGAAATATCATATGGTTTTTCTCCTTCCTTTTGTGATGAATCACATTAATTGATTTGCAAATATTGTACTAGCCTTGCCTCCCCAGAATAAATCCCACTTGATCATGATGTATGATTTTTTTCATATACTGCTGGATCTGGTTTGCTAATATTTTGTTGAGGATTTTAGCATCTATATTCATCAGAAATATTGGCCTATAATTTTCTTTCTTTGTGTTGTCTTTGCCTGTTTTTATTTTTATTTTATTTTTTACAGGGACAGAGAGAGAGTCAGAGAGAGGGATAGACAAGGACAGACAGACAGGAACTAATAGATGAGAAGCATCAATCATTAGTTTTTTGTTGCGCATTGTGACACCTTAGTTGTTCATTGATTGCTTTCTCATATGTGCCTCGTCCGTGGGCCTTCAAGAGACTGAGTAACCCCTTGCTCGAGCCAGCGACCTGGGGTCTAAGCTGGTGAGCTTTTGCTCAAACCAGATGAGCCCGCACTCAGGCTGGCAACCTCGGGGTTTGAACCTGGGTCCTCAGAATCCCAGTCTGACGCTCTATCCACTGCGCTACTGCCTGGTTAGGCTTTGCCTGGTTTTGGAATCAGAATTATGCTCGCCTCATAAAAGGAGCTTGGAAGTCTTCCTTCCTCTTGAATTTTTGGAAATAGCTTGAGAAGAATAGGAGTTAGTTCTTCTTTGAATATTTGGTAGAATTCACTTGTGAAGCCATCAGACGCAGGACTTTTCTTTGTCAGGAGTTTTTTGATAACTGTTTCGATCTCATTTGTTATAATCAGTCTGTTTAGGTTTTCTGATTCTTCCAGATTGATTTTTGGAAGATTGTATGTTTCAAGGAATTTGTCCATTTCATCTAGGTTGTCTAGTTTTTTGGCATACAGTTCTTCATAGTATTTTCTTACAATATTTTGTATTTCTGTTGTGTCAGTTGTTATTTCTCCACTCTCATTTCTAACTTTATTTATTTGAGTCCTCTCTCTATTTTTCTTGGTGAGTCTGGTTAAAGGTTCATCAATCTTGTTTACCTTTTCAAAGAACCAGCTCCTGGTTTCATTGATTCTCTGTATTGTTTCTTTAGCCTCTATGTCATTTATTTCTTCTCTGATCTTTTTTATTTCCTTCCTTCTACTAATCCTGGGCTTTAGTTGCTGTTCTTTCTCTAGTTCTTTTAGGTGCAGTGTCAAGTTGTTTGAGCATTTTCTAGCTTCTTAAGGTATGCCTGTAATGCTATAAACTTCCCTCTCAGGATTGCTTTTGCTGTGTTCCATAAATTTTGAGTTGATGTATACTCATTATCATTCACTTCTAGGAATTTTTAAATTTCTTCTTTGATCTCATTGTTAACCCATTTGTTATTTAATAACATGCTATTTAGTTTCCAAGTGTTTGAGTATTTTTTAGTTTTTCTGTTGTGGTTGATATCTAGTTTCATGCCATTGTGATCAGAGAAAATGCTTGATACAATTTCAATCTTCTTAAATTTGTTGAGCCTGATTTGGCGGTGGCACAGTCAATAGAGTGTTGGACTGGAATGTGGAGGACCCAGGTTTGAGACTCTGAGGTCACCAGCTTGAGCATGGGCTCATCTGGTTTGAGCAAAGCTCACCAGCTTGAACCCAAGGTCGCTGGCTCAAGCAAGGGGTTATTCGGTCTGCTGTAGACCCACAGTAAAGGCACACATGAGAAAACAATCAATGAACAACTAAGGTGTTGCAACAAAAAACTAATGATTGATGCTTCTCATCTCTCTTTGTTCCTGTCTGTCCCTATCTATCCCTCTCTCTGACTCTCTCTCTGTCTCTAAAAAAAAAATGTTGAGACTGCTTTTATGCCTTAACATGTGTGCTATCCTAGAGAATGTACCATGAGCACTTGAAAAGAATGTATATTCTGCTGCTTTAGGGTAAAAGGTTCTGAAGATATCTATTAAATCGAGTTGATCTAGTGTGTCCTTTAAGTCTGCTGTTTCTTTGTTAATTTTTTTTTTTGAGGATCTATCTAGTGATGTTTGGGGTATTGAAATCACCTACTATTATAGTATTGCTGTTGATCTCACCTTTTATATTCATCAAAGTCTGCTTTATATATTTAGGTGCTCCTATATTAGGTGCGTAGTTATTTATAATGCTTATATCTTCCTGTTGGATTGCTCCCTTTATCATTATGTAGTTTCCTTCTTTATCTCTTACTATAGCCTTTGTTTTAAAGTCTATTTTGTCCAAGTATTGCTACCCTAGCTTTTTTTTCATTTCCATTTGCATGAAATATTTTTTCCATCCTTTTACCTTCAGTTTATGTGCATCTTTTGTTTTAAGGTGTGACTTTTGTAGACAGCATATGTAAGGGTCCTGTTTTCTTATCCATGCAGCTACCCTATGTTTTTTGATTGGATCTTTTAACCCGTTTACATTTAAGGTTATTATTGATATGTAGTGTTTATTGCCATTTTATTCTTTAAAGCTGTATTCCTCTTTTGCTATATTCTTTTCCCCCTTTGATCAGTTTACAACAGGCCCCTTAGCATTTCTTGCAGCATTGGTTTGGTTGTAGTGAATTCCTTGAGTGTTTTTTTTGTCTGGAAAGCTTTTTATTTCTCCTTCATTTTATACAATAGCTTTGCTGAATAAAGTAGTCTTGGTTGTAGGTTCTTTTTTTTATTATTTTTTAATGTTTATCTTATTGATTTTTTTAATAAATAAATTTTTATTAATTTTAATGGGGTGACATCAATAAATCAGGGTACATATATTCAAAGAAAACATGTCCAGGTTATCTTGTCATTCAATTATGTTGCATACCCATCACCCAAAATCAGATTGTCCTCCATCACCTTCTATCTAGTTTTCCTTGTACCCTTCTCTCTCTCCCTTCTTCCCTCCTTCCCTCTCCCTACCCCCTGTAACCACCACCCTCTTGTCCATGTCTCTTAGTCTCGTTTTTATGTCCCACCAATGTGTGGAATCCTGCAGTTCTTGTTTTTTTCTGATTTACTTATTTCACTTCGTAGGTTGTAGGTTCTTGTTCTGCATTACTTTGAATATTTCTTGCCATTTCCTTCTGGTCTGAAGTGTTTCTGTTGAGAAGTCAGATGCCATCCTTATGGGGCTCCTTTGTAGGTGATAGCCTTTTTTTCTCTAGCAGCTTTTAATATTTTCTCTTTATCACTTAGCTTTGGTATTTTAATTATGTTGTATCTTGGTGTAGAATTCTTTGTGTTTCTCTTTAATGGAGTTCTCTGTGCTTCTTGAACATGTGCGACTTTTTCTGCCTCAATTTAGGGAAGTTTTCAGCTATGATTTTTATTGAACAAAGTTTCTATCCCTTGTTCTTTCTCTTCGTCTTTAGGAACCCCTATGATGTGGATGTTATTTCTCTTTATGTGGTCACAGAGCTCTCTTAGAATTTCCTCAGACTTTTTGAGTCTCTT
The DNA here is from genome assembly GCF_036850995.1 of Saccopteryx leptura. NCBI lineage: Eukaryota > Metazoa > Chordata > Mammalia > Chiroptera > Emballonuridae > Saccopteryx > Saccopteryx leptura. The sequence continues at coordinate 351,938,244 of NC_089503.1, forward strand.
TACTTTTTTCTGCTCTGCTTCCATGCCTTCATTTATCTTGTCTTCTAACTTGCTGATTCAATCCTCAGCTTCATCCATTCTGCTTTTAATTTCTTCCATTCTGGTCTTTAATTTTGATATTGTATTTGTCATTTCTGACTGATTCTTTTTTATTATTTCAATTTTCTTTTTTATATTTGCTATATGTTTATTTAGGTATTCGTAATGACCATCTATTGTTATTCTAAGCCATCGGTTCTCAACCTGTGGGTCGTGACCCCAGCGGGGTCGCCTAAAGCCATCGGAAAATACATAATGCATATCAGGTATTTACATTCCGAATCATAACTGTAGCAAAATTACAGTTATGAAGTAGCACCAAAATTATTTTTTGGTTTGGGGTCACTGCAACATGAGGAACTGTATTGCGGGGTCACAGCATTATAAAGGTTGAGAACCACTGTTCTAAGCTCTTTGAACATCCTAACAATCATTATTTTAAACTCTGCATCCTATAATTTGGTTATATCTGACTCATTCAGGTCCTTTTCTAGGGATTTCTCTTGATTCATTTGGGTTGCATTTTTCTGCCTGCCCATTTTTCTGTGTATAAGAAGGGTTTGGCCACTGGAGTTCAATGGGTGTTGCCTCTGTGTTCCCTAAGTGTGATCTGTCTACAGCCCTGCCACCCTCTCTACTGCTGCCTAGAGTGTTTGGGTATGGTCATTGCCGACTGGCCTGTTGCAGCTGTCACTGCAGTTTTCGCCTCTCCTCCACGGGAGAGGCTGTGTTCACTTGCCGGGCTCTACAAGCCTCAGCTAGTCTTGGCCTTCGCCCTGCCCCCACGGGTGAGGTTGCACTGCAAGCATGGGCCACAAGACTCTGCACCAAAGCAGGAGTGAGCACCTTTGCACTGCTGCGGATCTCCGCCTTTTCCCAGGCTTTTACCTCACCCCCACAGGTGGAGCTGGTTCGCGCATAGGGCTGCAAGCTTCGGCTCCAGAGGTCAGGTGAGGTTGCGCATTGGAGTGTCCTTGCTCAGCGGCGGATCTCTGCCTGTTCCTGGGCTCCTGCCCTTCCACTGCAGCCAGCCAGACTGCTTTTGCACATCCCCTCCACCCCCACTGGGCTAGACTGAGCTCATGCCGGGCCTCAGGCATGGCCAGCCCAGTTTCTGCCCCACCGAGGGAACCACGCTTTTGCTTCTGGCTGCCTCCCGCCCTCCAGCAAGCCCTCAGCAGTGTGGGTGGGGGCGCTGCAGGTCAGACCCTAACACTCCATACTGTAGTCCTGAAAGCTCCCTCCTTCTAAATGGCTCTGCTCTGACTGCCGTGGGAGAGCTTGTTCGTCTGGTGTCCTGCTTCCCTTTGCTCTGGTATTGCTGGTTTCAGGGGAAATATTCTCTTCAGATTTGGGGAGTGACTCAGCCCAGGGGTTAAGGGTGGCTGTCCCTGAAAGTGTTTCTCTCTGTGCCTCCTAGATTACACTCTTTTCCTGCTACTCCAGTCCTCTCTTCTCTTCCTGACCCCTGGAACCCCGGGTGGGTGGTTGTGAAAAAGGTTTTCTGTGCGGTCCCTCTAAGAAGAATCCTGGGTCTGAGAAAACTGTCTCTTTCTCACAAACAGTATCCTGACTTGTTTCCAGCTAAATACTGTCCATACGCCTCTTCTAGGCTCTGGGGCTGCAGGCTGGGGCTTTTTCCTGGGGCCCAGGTTCCTCCCCTCTCTGCTAAACCCTTTTCTCACCATGCGAGTCTCTCAGGGCTGCCCTTCGCTGCCGGGAGTTGGGCAGCCCTCTCCGCATTTCTGCTTTTCCTACCAGTCTCAATGTGGCCTCTTCAGTGTTTCTTGGTTGAAGAGTCCTCATAGTTTAGTTCAAAGTTGGTTTTTCCAGATGATGGTTCTTAAAATTAAGTTGTAACCCACTTTGGTTCTGGGAGTTGGAAGTTGGTACGACCGCCTACTCCATTGCCATCTTGCTGCTCCCCCCCCCCCCCCAGCAAAGTGAAACTTTTAGACAGCCTAAAATAAGAGGCCATAGACAAGGAATAGAGTATCCATCACATTTTTTTCTTGTGGCTACTGTTCACAAAATCCTCCTCTCTAAACCCCGAGCAGTATCTTTAAAATGGATAACAGATAAGCCTGTTTGGATTGAACAGTGACCATTAACTAAAGAAGAATTGGAGACTCTTCAAGAATTAGTATTAGAGCAATTAGAAAAAGGACATATAGAGGAATCATTTATCCCATGGAATTCTCCAGTGTTTGTGTTTAAGAAGAAATTGGGAAAGTGGAGATTTTTGACAGATTTACACACAGTAAATCCAGTAATTCAACCTATGGGAGCTTTACAATTAGGGTTACCAAACCCATCTTTAATACCTAAGGAATGGCCATTAATAGTGATTGATTTAAAAGATTGTTTTTTCACTATACCTTTGGCACAAGAAGATCAAGAAAAATTTGCCTTTTCTGTACCTTCCCTTAATGCTAAAGAGCCAATGAAAAGATTTCAGTGGAAGGTGTTGCCACAAGGCATGCTTAACAGCCCTACTATTTGTCAAAACCTTGTAGCTAATGCCCTGGAACCTGTTTGGTCACAATTCCCTCAGTGCTACATCATCCATTATATGGATGATATTCTTGTAGCAGCAAGAAACCAAGAAGAATTAACTAAAGTCTATGCTGCTTTAGAGAAACAGGTGCAAATTGTTGGCTTAAAAATAGCATCTGAATAGATTTAAGACTGTCCCGGTCTCACTATCATAGGCTGCACTACAATACGACCCCAAAAAGTACAAATACGATACGCAAATAGCATTAAGACCTTAAATGATTTACAAAAATTATTAGGAGATATTAATTGGCTTCGCCCAAAAGTGAGAATTATGACACATGAGCTCTCTTCTTTCTCTTTTGCATGGAGACCCTTGTATGATTGAAACAGCTTTGTTAAAACCTTCTTTACCACAACCTCTTATTAATCATTTTACTCAATTACAGCACACTGTCCAACAATGCTGCTTCCTTTTCTATATCACTCATTCGTTCACTTACTAATCTTCCAGGACTCTTAGCTGCATGCAATGCTATAGCTGCCCATCCCTACACTTTGGACTTCATCCACTGAAAAAATGCATTGGGAAGATTGTCGCAGGCCTAATAGTATCTTGGTACTTACTGGTTCCTGTGGAATTGTGATTAACTGGGCACCTAAGGGGTATGTGGTTTGAGACTGTAGCAAGGAGAGTAAGACCTGCAATTCCCGTGAAGCTTTACAATGGAGTGTGTCTAATTACAACCGTACTACTATTCTGATGGTCTGCAATCCTTTAGTCCTATTTCTTGGATAAAACAATGGGGTTCTGGATTATTGGGAGGTCTCATTGGGATATGTATTATTTTAATATATTTTTCTTTAGTCCTCAGATGTTCGTAACAAACCCTCTGACAATTGGTGCAGAAGGAGGCTTCTAAAAACTGCTTACGTGGCTATACAAAAACAAAAAGGGGGATATGTAGGAAAATGCTGAGAGATTAAACTGAAGCCTTGAGACAAGTCTTTGGTGTGGATTTTGGAATGCCAAATCCTGTGGGGGCAGAATGCTGCTCCAGGAAGCACTACTATGATTGTTTATAGGAAGCAGCTGATCCCAATAGCCATTATCTTACATGCCTGGGGGGCATCGGTTGGTCCTTTTTTTTTCTTTGCACCTGAATCCATTGTAAACTAACTTGACCCAGTCTCTGCTAATTTGCTTGATGAGCAAAGACATGAATAAATACAATGAGAGATCTCGTATTTATTCTGCAGAGATCTGGGTTCTCAGTCCCAGAGGCGGGGAGTCCCCTGTACCCATCTTTATGTTGTATCTTGTGTGTTTTTTCTTAAGTCCTGCAGCACCTTCCTTTTGTGAACACCCATTGCTGAGCTGGTCTCTGCACGATGTGTTCATTAATGATATCAGAAATTGTTTTGTTTTGGCTTTATTATACATCTATAATATATTATAGTTGGGTGGTTATAATACCAGACCCTCTGTTTTTAATCCAGCACATTTTCTCACATATAGAAAGCATGCCAAGCCCTATGATGCCCATAACTATGCCTGTATCCTGTCAAGATCTAATGGCAGGTACTCTTTTCTACCCCTGCCCCTAACTCCTATTGTGCCAGAAAGTATTCCATATGAGGGCTTCATTTCAGACTGTGTGAAAAAACCCTCAAAAATCTTCAGTCACTGAGCAAGCAGCAATAAGAGACGAGAGCTCAGCCAAGTGGAAAGTTGTCTTTAGGCCTAGATCTGCAGGCTGTGGGAAGTTCTTGCTCTAAGACTTGTGCTTATGTGATAGGACACAGAGTATGAAAACCACTTTGTACAGATTCTGTCTCCTGTTTTCTGAAATTTTCATCTTATTTCAATAAAAAAGAATAAAGTTCTATTGAACCAGAGAAGGTTCATCCTAATCTGACAGATTTAGAATGAGTGGAGAATAGCAAGTGTGAGAAAACTATTTTCTCTCTTTTTTTTCTTTACCCAGATTTTTTGCAGTATAATTGACAAATAAAAATTGTATATATTTGAGGTGTACAACATAATGTTTTTATATATATATATACATTGTGAAATGATGATTATAATCAAGCTAATTAACATATCCATCACCTCACAGTTAACATTTTTTTGTGTGTGAGTGATGAGAACACTTAAAATCTACGTTCTTAGCAAATTTTAGTATACAGTACATTATTAATTATAATCACCATGTTGTACATTAGAAATCTAGAACTTATTCATCTTGTAAAACTGAAATCTACATAACTGAAATAGTAATATTTTCCCATTTCCTCCAATACTAACCCTTGGTAAGTACCACTTTCCCTTGTTTTTATGAATTTAGATATTTTAGATTCTATATAATTGAGATCATGTTGTAGTTGTCTTTCTCTGTCTGGCATATTTCACTTAGTATAATCCATGTTATTGCAAATGGGAAGATTTCTTTCTCTCTTTTTATTGATTTTAATTTGTTTACATAGATTCTAGTGTTGCCCCAAATGCATCCCCCTCCCCCGTATTCCCCTCAACATCTCCCTTAACCCCCTCCCTATAGTGCCCTCCCCCCTTCCCTTCAGGTTTACCCCATCCTATCATCCCCTTTCCCTCTGTCCTCTTTTCCTCTGGTCCCTTTGATCTCTCCTCTGTCTCAATTCCATTCCGCAGTTCACATTGTTCATTGGATTCCTCAAATGAGTGAGGTCATATGATATTTTTCTTCTTCTGCCTGGCTTATTTTACTTAACATAATAGTTTCCAGGTCCATCCATGTTGTCGTAAAAGGTAAAGTTTCCTTCTTTTTCATGCCCATTGTATATATATACCACTGCTTTTTAATCTACTTGTCCACTGACGGACACTGGGTTGTTTGATTTCTTTCTCTTTTAAGGTTGAAAAATGATCTGCTGTACTCATATACCACATTTTTTAACCCATTCATCCTTTGATGGATGCTTAGGTTGTTTTTATATCTTGGATATTGTGAATAGTGCTGCAGTAGACAGGAGAATGCAGATATCTTTTCAAGATCTTGACTTCATTTTCTTTGGATATATGCCCAGAAGTGGTATTGCTGGGTATTATGGTAGTTCTATTTTTAATTTTTTGAGGAACCTCCAAACTATTTTCCATAGTAGTTGCACTAGTTTACATTCCTACCAAAAATGTATAAGGCTTCCCTTTTCTCCACACCCTCAACAGAACTTATCTTTTGTCTTTGATAATAGACATTTTAACATGTGAGAGATGATGTATTATTGTGGTTTTGATTTTCATTTCTTTGATGATTAGTGATGTTGAGCATCTTTTCATATTTCTGTTGGCTGTCTGTATGTCTTCTTTTGAGACATATCTATCCAGGTTCTTTGCCCATTTTTAAATAAAGTTATTTCTTTTTTTTTGAGTTATAAAAGTTTCTTATACATATTGAATATTATCTCTTTATCAGGTGTTTTCTTCTATTCTGGAGGTTGTCTTTTCATTCTGTTGATAATATCCTTTGCTGTGCATAGGCTTTTTAGTTTGATATGTCCCATTTGTCTATTTTTATTTTTGTTGCCTGTGCTTTTGGGATCTTATTCAAAAAATCATTGCCCAGACCAATGTTAAGAAGCTCTTTCCTTATGTTTTCTTCTACAGTTTAAGGCCTTATATTTAAGCCTTTAATCCATTTTGAGTTGATTTTTTTATGTGGTATTGGATAAGTGTCTAATTTCATTCTTCTGTATGTTGATATCAAGTTTTTAAATTTATGGTGAGAACTTTCAGCAAGTTAGAAATATAGGTTTATTATCTCAAATTCATAAATAACATATACAAAAATAACTAATGTCATTACTAATGGCAAAAGTCTAAAAGCTTTTCTTTAAAATCAAACAAAACAAGGTGTTACCATCATCACTCATATTCAACAGAATTGAATAATATAGTCACTACAATAAGGCAAGTAAAAGACATAAAAGGCATACACATTGCAAAGACAGACATAAAACAGTCTCTATTTGCAAGTGACATGATTTTCTACAGAGAAAATACAAATACAAGAAATTGCAAAAAACAAAACCAAACCACAAAACCTCTTAGAACTAATAATTAAGTCCAGAACAGTTATAAGATACAAGATTAACATACAAAAATTAATTGAATTTCTGTATATTGATAGCAAGGGTGTGGAAATGAAAATTAAAAGCATGTCATTATTTATAGTTATTTAAAAGAAAACTAACCATTTAGCTATGCACTTAAAACATGGACAAGATATGCATATTGAAAAGAATAAAATGTTGATAAAAGAAGTCATACAAGCCCTAAATGAGTGGAAATACCATGTATATAAATTAGAAGACTCAACATAATAAAGATGTCAACTCTTTCCCAATTAATCTATAGGTTTAAAATATATTTATCAAAATCTCAGCAAGCTTTTTTTTTCTCTGTAGAAATAAACAACCTTATTCTGAAATTAATATAAAAAAATCCCAGGTCATAGAATAGGTAAAATAATCCAAACAAAGAAGAATAAAGTTAAAGAAGTTCAATAAAGAAGAATATAGTAAAAGAAAGTTACTCAATGTTATATTATAGTAAGACTATTATATAGCTCCACTATTTAAGACTGTGGGGTACTGGTGGATGGACAGACACACAGAGAAAAATAGAACAGAACAGAGAATTTGAAAAGAGACACAGGCAAATATGCCCAATTGATTTTTTGATAAAAGTACCAAAGAAATTCAATGAAGGAAGAAATAGCCTTTCAACAAATGATGCTGGGGCAATTGACATCAATAGGCAAAAAATGAACTTCAACCAATACCTAATGCCTTATACAAATATCAATTCAAATGTGTCATGAACTTAAAATTTTGGAGATTTGGAGTAAGACTTGATTTGTTAGACTTGACACCAAAAGCACAAGTATTAAAAGGAAAAATTGATGAATTGGACTTCATCAAAAGCAAAGAGAATGAAAATATACACTATAGTTTGGGAGATAACATTTACAAACAACATATTTGACAAAGGACTAGAATCTAGAATATATAAAAACTCTCAAGGCTCAAGAGAATAACAACCAAACAAATTCAATTAGAAAATGGGCAAAAGACATGAACAACATTTCACTGAAGAGGATATATGGATAGCAAATGAGCACATGAAAAGATATTCAACATCACTGTCCACACAGAAAATGCAAATGAAAATCACAATGAGATAACACTACACATGCATCAAAATGGCTAAAATAAAGAATAGTGACAACATAAAATGCTGGAGAGAATGAAAAGAAACTATCATTCACACAATGCTGGTAGGAATGTAAAATGGTACTGCTCATCTGAAAAACAGGGTTTTTTTTTATAAATAAATTTTTATTAATTTTAATGGGGTGACATCAATAAATCAGGGTACATATATTCAAATAAAACATGTCCAAGTTATCTTGTCATTCAATTGTGTTGCATACCCATCTCCCAAAGTCAGATTGTCCTCCGTCACCTTCTATCTAGTTTTCTTTGTGCCCCTCCCCTTCCCCTTCCCCTCTCCTTCCTTCCCTCCCCCCGTAACCACTACACTCTTATCCATGTCTCTTAGTCTCATTTTTATGTCCCACCAATGTATGGAATTCTGCAGTTCTTGTTTTTTTCTGATTTACTTATTTCACTCCATATAATGTTATCAAGATCCCACCATTTTGTTGTAAATGATCTGATGTCATCATTTCTTATGGCTGAATAGTATACCATGGTGTATATGTGCCACATCTTCTTTATCCAGTCTTCTGGTTTTTTTTGTTGTTGTTTTTTTTTTTTTTTTTTTTTACAGTGATTAAAGCCTTTAAGCAAACTCTTGGCCAATACAGCAAGAATCCATAAAAGAGTAATGTTCTTAACATGTTCACCAAGTCCAAGTTGGCACTATCACCATTCCAAATCCCTGCAAATGCAACCCAATCCCAGTTCAGTCTTTTATCTGAAAAACAGTTTTATAGTTTCTTATAAATATGCAGTTATTATATGATTCAGCAATTTTATTCTTGGGCACCCATACCAGAGAAATAAAACACTTACTGCTTATATAAAATCCTATACATAACTGTTTATAGTGGATTTATTTGTAATGACCAAAAACTGAAAACAGCCCAGGTGTCCTGGCCATGTGAATAAACAAGCTGTGGTGTAGTCCAACCATGGTATACTACTCAACAATAAAAACTTGGATAGATCTTTAGAGAATTATGCTGATTAAAAAAAGCCAATCTTAAAAGGTTATATATCATATTATTCCATTTATATAATATATATATAAATATATATTTTTTGTATTTTTCTGAAGTGAGAAGTGGGGAGGCAGAGAGACAGACTCCCACATGCACCCAACCAGGATCCACTCAGCAATACTCTAAAGCAGCGGCCCCCTGAGGTCATTTATCCGGCCCCCACCGCACTTCCGGAAGGGGCACCTCTTTCACTGGTGGTCAGTGAGAGGAGCACATTGACCATCTCATTAGCCAAAAGCAGGCCCGTAGTTCCCATTGAAATACTGGTCAGTTGGTTGATTTAAATTTACTTGTTCTTTATTGTAAATATTGTATTTGTTCCCGTTTTGTTTTTTTACTTTAAAATAAGATATGTGCAGTATGCATAGGGATTTGTTCATAGTTTTTTTTATAGTCTGGCCCTCCAACGGTCTGAGGGACAGTGAACTGGCCCCCTGTGTAAAAAGTTTGGGGACCCCTGCTCTAAAGGGCAATGCTCTGTCCCTCTGGGGCATTGCTCTGGTGTAATTGGAGCCATTCTAGTGCCTGAGGTGGAGGCCATGGAGCCATCCTCAGTGCCAGGGCCAACTTTGATCCAATGGAGCCTTGGCTGCTGGAGGGAAAGAGAGAGATAGAGAGAAAGGAGAAGGGGAAGGATGGAGAAGCAGATGGGCATTTCTCCTGTGTGCCCTGGCTGGGGAATTGAACCTAGGACTTCCACATGCCAGTCCGATACTCTACCACTGAGCCAACTGGCTAGGGCCTATATTATATTTTTAAAATAAAAAAAAATTAGAAATTCAGAATAGATTAATTGTTCTAGAAGTTGGGGATTGTAGGGTGAGTGGTGGGTTTGTGGGAAAGAGAGGTGGGTGCGGCTTATACAGGGTGATTTGAGAGCTCCTTGTGGTGGTGGAACTATTTTGATTTTTGTGATAGATACATAAGCCTCTACATATAATAAAACTGTAAAATCTAAAACTATACATACAAATGTGTAAAACCAAAACTGGATAAATCTAAAAAGATTTGTAGATGAAGCAATATCAATATTCTTGTTGTGATATTATGTTATAGATATGCAAAATGCTACTGTTTGAAGAAATGGTTAAAGTGTACACAGGATACCTCGTATTACATTGGTACCTTGAGATACGAATTTAATTTGTTCTGTAACTGAGCTCATAAGTGAATCAACTCGTATATCAAACTGCCGATACTGGACCCATGCACCAACGCGCCAACTAGCGGCAGCTTTCTGAATCATGACTCGTATCTCGGAATTTCACTTGGATCTCGAACAAAAATATGGACCAAGTCGCAGCTTGTATCTTAAAAATTCATATGTTGGTCTGTTTGTGTCTCAAGGTACCACTCTACTTCTTACAATGGCATGTGAATCTACAATTATCTCAAAATTTTAATTTAAAAAAGGTATTGCCTATCATCTAACCCAGTGGTCCCCAACCTTTTTTGGGCCATGGACAGGTTTAATGTCAGAAAATATTTTCATGGACTGGCCTTTAGGGGGACGGATAAATGTATCACGTGACTGAGACAAGCGTCAAGAGTGAGTCTTAGACGGATGTAACAGAGGGAATCTGGTCATTTTTTAAAAATAAAACATTGTTCAGACTTAAATATAAATAAAACAGAAATAATGTAAGTTATTTATTCTTTCTTTGCAGACCGGTACCAAATGGCCCATGGACCGGTACTGGTCCACGGTCCGGTGGTTGGGAACCACTGATCTAACCAATAGAGTAGACTCATAGGAGGAATGCGATCCTTTCTAAGTCCAGATGCTAGATCCCTATCAGAGTACTTGATGTACTTGGAGGAATGCTGTAATATAAAGCTGGTGTCACTAACAGTGGTTCTGTCCTCTCTTATGGAAGCTCCAAGAAGCTTGGCTTTGCCAGTCTTCTACAACTAAAAGCGATATTTATTATTATCACTTATTTTATAGGAGTTTTATTATTTCCTCACTTGTCCTCATAGAAATTTGATTAAAGAAAGACAATACTTCCTATTATCTTAAAGACAAAGGAAACACATATAGAAATTTAGAAGCTCAAGAGACAGGGGTAGAGCCCGTCTATGAGAATACTAACTTAGCATTAATCCTCTTTTCTAGATATTAAAGAAGAATATATGTCACACCAGAAAACTGTCACACTATTTCATTGATATGTATCACTGTGACACTGGTGGTTGAGCCAGGTAGGTCCACATTGGATTCTAGCAGACGGTAGAGAAACTGTGGAGCCAGAAAGTGTTGGGCCATTCCTTTTTAATAGAGTCTCATAACAGCGGACGAGAAAACAGGCAGGGGAAAACTGCTTCTCAGGAAAACAAACAGCAAAATCACCCTTCACAGTGGTGGGCAGACAATCCACAATCTGCTATTTGCCCTGAGGGAAAGCACTGGTAGCCTTACGTAGACTACACACACATGGCGCTGACATGTGCTCACGCACTAATCAGACAAAGTGCTAGCGAGCAAAACTAACACACCCATTTTCCCAACAATCACTTTGCTGTATAATTTGAGATTTAAATTCTATTCTTGCAGTTATTTTGTTCTTGAGTTACTCAAAGTGGTTTCAAATGAAGACTGATTTTGGGGGCACAAATTCACAATGCCTAATAGCTCATGTTCTAGTTTTCTCATTAATTAAGAGCATCGCTCATTAAAACACAGTGACCTTTGTCTAATCTACAAGCTGTCTGCTGTGACTTAATTTTTTTCTGGTTTATCCCATCAAATAGCATTTTTGTGAAGATGAATTGCCGGCATTATAAACCCTGTGACATTTGCACCAATTTTTGAAGAGCTGTGGCTAATTAGACATACAAAATTGGAACTATTGCCTTTCTTCAGAATATCAACATAATCAATTTCCAGCTATTTTTGCTCCTTCTTTCTTGTGTGTGTATACTTAAAGTAACATAGGACAGCAGGACAGCCTGCCTCCCCACATAATCCTTGCAGGGGAAGGATGTATGACGTAAACTGAGTCGCAAATTGCTAAGAAAGGCATCAGTCAGAAGGGTTGCTGTTATAATTCTTTGTAATTTGGAAAGTGTTGCTAGTATAATACATGTTAAGGAAATGAAATTAAGATCTACGATGGCTCTGCAGTTAAATCAGAAAATGGAAATAAATATATAAAAGTTAATCATCTTTTGATTTTTGTTTCTTTAAAGAGCAAAAAGGGCCCTAAACACATGCTTACTAACCATTATCAATTTAGCTTACTATCACATTTATTCTTATTTTTTTAAGATGGTATCTTAAATATTAGTATATTGGAAGAGAATTTGAAAGAATAAGTGTTTTTGTCAAAGAAAATGATTGGACCTGGAGTTGACATATCAATACCCCCAGAATCATTTCTGCAGGGGAGCTGGTGGTGAGAGTATGAGGGAACTTTACTAAGTTGGGGTGCGTAGGGAGGGGTAACATGGAAGAGGGGAGCGGGGAGAGGAAGAGGAGACCAGAGCAAGGTGTGAAGGGTAAGAGTGATTGAGATGATTTGGAAAGCTGGTGTATCTGGCACCGGCCTTGTTGGCTGGAAGGCTTAGGGTGACACCAAAAAATGAATTCAGGAAATCCAGTACTTCCTGAGTGAGGCGATTCCTAAAAGTTTTCTACAAATTATATATGCTGTCAAGTTTTTCACACCTGCTAAAATGTAAATCGCCCTCTGTAAAATGTAAAATGAATTCATGTAACCACACTTACATGACTGTGCTCATTATCCCAAAAGTCCCTCAGAGGGAAAGGAATAGATTGAAACTATCCTATTTCAAATGACTGATTTACAATTTGCAATTTGTCACCAAAGAAAGATTATGTTTTGTTTTGTTTTTTAAAGTGAGAGAGAGACAGGAAAGGAGAGAGATGAAAAGCATCAACTCGAGGTGGTATCACTTTCAGGTGTTCATTGATTGTTTCTCATATGTGCCTTAACCGAGGGGCCCCAGCTGATCCAGAGACCCCTTTCTCAAGTCAGTGAGCTTGGGTGCAAACCAGTGACCATGGTATCAGTTCAATGATCCCATGCTCAATCTTGCAACCTTGCACTCAACCTGGTGAACGTGCACTCAAGCCGGATGAGTCCAAGCTCAAGCCAGCAACCTTGGGGTTTTGAACTTGGGAACACAGCATCCCAGGTCGATGCTCTATCCACTGTGTCACCACTGGTCAGGCCAGAAACAGGTTTTTATTACGTGTTGGGGCCACAGGTTGAGAGAATATGGTTTAGGGGAGAGAAATGTGTGCTTCTTGTTGGGGAGAAGAGCAGCACTGTAAAGTTGCGAAGAGAGGACATTCCAGGTCCCCCCACCGTTCAGTTTAGTAGTGGTCCTGTGCATCCTAGTTGCTAGGTGGAATGCTATGATGAGGACTTCTGTCCTCTGTAGTGATTTTTAGACACTTTCATTTAGGTTGGCTGCTATTATGGTCTGTAATGTCCATCTGATATGAGGGAGACACTCAAGTGACCCCTTCTGTGTTGATGTTTTATGTTCTTAAAGTCAGATCCTATATCAGGGTAACAGATAGCTCCGCCTGTCACAGAGGTGTCTCTCCATGGGACAGAACCATATGGAGCTCTCTCCCAAGGTCCTCAGGTTGGCAGTGCATGCAGGGGGGCTTCACTCACATTCTCTTCTTTCTTCCATTAGGAACAGAAAACAGGCTTGCTGGGTTCTTTATGGTTGTCTAACCTCCCTCACCCCGAGTCAAATTATACCTTAATTTGTTTGAGGTTTATATATGTGTGTGTCTGCATGCAGCCACGTGTTTATATAGCAGGGATTAGAACAAAACCTATGAATCATAAATTCAAGCTGGAAAAATTGGAAACAGTTTGCAGCACCTTGAACAGAACCCAGATATTCATTCTGCTATAATTTCACCAAATAATCACCAATGAACCAGTTCAACTTGGAATTGAAGCTGAAATCCTTGAAATCAGATAAAAATGGGAACACCAAAGAAGTCTCCAAAAGGTTGTACAAATAAATAAATAAATAAAACTGCCTTATGACCTAGCAATTCCTCTTCTGGGTATATATATCCAAAGGAACCAAAAACACTAAATTGAAAGAGTACAGCCACCCCTATCTTAAATGCAGCACTATTTAATACAATAGCCAAGCTATGGGAGCAACTCAAGTGCCCATCAGTAGAAGAGTGGATAGAAAAGCTGTGAGATCTATCTATCTATCTATCTATCTATCTATCTATCTATCTATCTATCTATCTATCTATAGATATATATATAGTCTACCAGAAAGTTCTGTCCGTTTCTATCACAACAAGTTTTGACACGTAAGCACATGTTTATTTGGCGCATGTGTGCCTCTCTATTTTTATCACTTAATGTATACATACTGACATAGCAAATTAACTAAAACAAAGTTGATTCACATTAGTCTTATGTGTGAAGCGATACTGTACCCATGGCTACTGATAACGTTCATTTACACCACTGTAATTTTTACAAATTTCAACAAGGAAGAAATGCTGCAGAAGCATGTCTGTCACATCCACCATATTCCCCGGACTTAGCACCCTCCGACTATCACTTGTTTTTGTCCTTACAAAATTTTTTGAAGGGCAAAAAATTCAAAAATGAAGAAGATATCAAACAAGCACTGGTTCAATTTTTTGCATCAAATGATAAAACATTTTTCAAAAATGGGATATACAAATTGCCCTCACACTGGCAAGAAATCATTAATAATAATGGCAATTATATTATTTAATAAAGTTTATTGACAGTAAGAAAAATTTGTATTTTGTTTTATTCCAAAAACGGAAAGAACTTTCTGGTAGACCAATATGTATGTGTATATATATATATATATATATATTTATTACTTGGCCATAAAAAAGAATGAAATCTTACCTTTTGTGACTACATGGATGGACCTAGAGAGTGTTTTTCTAAGTTAAATAGTCAGAGAAAGACAAATATCATATGTGGAATCCAAAAATAAAATAAATGAACACATAAAACAGTAATAGATTCATAAATTCAGAACAAACTGATGGTTGCCAGAGGGGAAGGGAATTGAGGGACTGGGTGAAAAAGGTAAAGGGATTGAGAAGTACAAATTTGTAGTTAAAAAATAGTAATGAGGATGTAAAATACAGCATAAGGAATATAGTCAATAATACTGTAACAACTATCTATAATGTGAGGTGGGAATTGAAAATATCAGGAGAACACTTTGTTGTAAAATATGATTGTCTAACCACTGTACTGTACCCCTGAAACTAAAGAAATAATATTAAATGTAAACTGTAATTAAAAAATAAAAAATAACTAAGATGTTATTAATACCTAAATAAATATATAAATAGTAAATACAAAAAATAAAATTAACACTGCTACCAGAAATAAAATTAGGCCATTCTAATGGTTTTATAGTAAGAGAATTGCAAGGTTAATGGGTTTTCATATTTATAAAAATTTATTTTTAAAAAATTATTTAAAAACATTTAAATAGCCCTAGTTGGTTAGCTCAATTAGAACATCGTCCGGAAATACCAAGGTTGCAGGT
Source organism: Saccopteryx leptura (assembly GCF_036850995.1). Classification (NCBI taxonomy): domain Eukaryota; kingdom Metazoa; phylum Chordata; class Mammalia; order Chiroptera; family Emballonuridae; genus Saccopteryx; species Saccopteryx leptura. Next base: position 351,953,621 of record NC_089503.1, read on the forward strand.
TCAATCCCTGGTCAGGGAGCATATAGGAAGTGACCAATGAATATACAACTAAGAGAAACAATAAATGAATGGTTCCCTTTCTCTCTCTCTCTTTTCCTTTCTTTGTCTCTCTAAAATTAATCAAAAAAATAAAAAAAATAGAGAACTAAGCTCACTTATTGTTAAAAATTTAAATAAAATTTCTTAAAGCAAACAAATAATATATTTCAATCAAGAGACATCCCTGGGCCTTAATAAATTGGTACAAGGTCCTGGCTGTTTAGGTCAATGGCAGAGCATTGGCCCGGTGTGTGAAAGTCCTGCATTCGATTCCCAGCCAAGGCACACAGGAGAAGCGCCCATCTGCTTCTCCACCCTTCCCCTTCTCCTTTCTCTCTATCTCTCTCTTCCCCTCCTGCAGCCAAGGCTCCATGGGACAAAGTTGGCCCAGGTGCTGGGGATGGCTCCATGGCCTCTGCATTAGGTGCTGGAATGGCTCCGGTTGCAGTGGAGCAATGCCTTTTGGTGGGCATGCTGGGTGGATCTTGTCCTGGTCGAGTGCATGCAGGAGTCTGTCCGTGTGTCCTGTCACCCCCTGCGCCCCTCTCCACACTTTTCACTTCAAGAAAAAAAAGAAGAAATTTGGTACACATCAACCAAGTTGACTATAAAGCAAATTTTCTGTCAAGGCTATTTCTGGTATGGGTTGAGATGGACACCTGTGACAAGACAAGGGTTAAGATAGTGTAATGGACTGAATGTTTGCTTCCTTCCAAAATCCATGTTGAAACTGTAATCCCTAATGCTATGGTGTTTGGAGGCGGAGCCTTTGGGAAGTAATCAGGTTTAGATGAGGTCACGAGGATGGGGCGCCATAATGAAGTTAGTGCCTATATAAGAAAAGGAAGAGAATCTATCATGTGCACACACACTCTCTCTCCACCATGTGGGAGCACAGTGGGAATACAGTCATCTTCAAGCTACGAAAAGGGCCCTCACTGGAGAACCAATCATCTGGCACATTTACCCTGAACTTCTTACCTCCAGGACTGTGAGAAATAAACATCTGTTGTTTAAACCACCCAGTCTGCAGTATTTTGTTATGACAGCCTAAGCTGACAAAGACGGATGGCGTCTGTGCTGCTGAGAGGCTGACAGTCAAGTCAGGACGGGGTGTGCTGTTGGAGAACTTTCAGAACTTTTTACTTTTCTCATTTGCGAGTTATGTCTCTACCCTTACAGCTGCTCTTGTTTGGACCAAAGAAATAGCTCCCATATTGAGAGAAACCTTGGCTTTAAGAAAATCTGTCTCTTTCTGCTTTCTTTGGGGTATTTACATTTTTTAGTAACACTAACTTCTCTGCAACACTTACTTCATTTGTAGGTGTTCTGCTTCTCATGAATTCACCTTACAAATGATTACTGAATACGATAACCATATAGAATATAAAGGTCAGCAAAGTGTCTACCGTCCATGAAGAGTTGATCGTGTATTTGGGGATGATAAGACACACACCTGGAAAATGATGTGAGATAAGTGCTGTCTGAGTAGTGTGTCCTTGAGAAACTCCTCTCCCATTGTTCTAAGTCCTCTACTCAAGCAAACCCTCAAGAAATATTAATGTTTACTTCACTTTAAAACCTCAGGTTCAAGCCCTGGCAGGTTGGCTCAGTGGTAGAACATCAGCTTTATCCGTGGAAGTCCCAGGTTTCATTTCTGGTCAAGGCACACAGGAGAAGCGACCATCTGCTTTTCTACTCCTCCACCTCCCTTTTTCTCTCTCTTTCTCTCCTGCGGCCATGGCTCGATTTGTTCAAGCACTTTGGCTCTGGGCTCTGAGGATGGCTCCATGGAGCCTTGCTTCAGGTGTTCAGTTGTAAGCATAGCTCCAGATGGGTAGAGCATTGGCCCCAGATGGGGTTTCTGGGTAGATCCTGGTTGGGATGCATGCAGGAGTCTATCTTTCTACCTCCCCTCCTCTCACTTGGAAAAAGAAGAAAAAAAAAAACCCACTTCAGGTTCAGCAAAACCAATTAGCATATTGCTTTACCATCCCATTAAGATCAAAATACTGAAAAAGAACTACTACTGGTAGAGAAATTGGAATGTTAATTTGCTTATGACTTTTTTTCTAACTGCCTATTCAGCATTATTGACACTAATTGCAATGAAGAGTGAATGGCTTCTCACTGCAAGCTGTCTTGGTGTCAGTGTGTGCTGATTTGGATAAACTGAGCTCTAGGACAGTACAGCAATTATGCAATTTTAGTCCCAAGATTCATAGCATTGGACAATTTTATTTTCATTTGGGGTCATCTGATAATATCTCTTCTCTTTTTACTATCTTCCTAGAATCAAAGGACTTCACCATTGCTTAAGAAAGTTTCTTAACACAGGCTGGCAAAGGAAAAAAACCAGTTTATTCCTTTTGTTTGAGCATGCTTTAAGCAGAATCTTCCATGTTTTGGTTTTAGGAGAAAACTTCAGGGTGAAGCCTATATGGCTTCTGAAGGCCAAGCAGAAGCAGAGAGCAGCTAGTGTTTTACTTGTTCAATAATGGGGGAGGCAGAGGTTATGTTGATGGAGCGGTGGAACCTTGAGAACTTCAACTGTTGAGCTGTCCTGTGGGTAAGGCTCTCCCCTTGTTGGTATAATATGAAAACATTGGGCATAACTTGAAAGAAATAAAAACCTTTGGAACCATGGCTTTCAGATGAAGAAAGACTATGGGCTTGGTTGTAATGGAGTCCAACAGAAATTAGATACTATTTTGCTTTCTTTCTATGCCCATAAACTATAGACCAGGGGTCCCCAAACTTTTTACACAGGGGGCCAGTTCACTGTCCCTCAGACCGTTGGAGGGCCAGACTATAAAAAAAACAACTATGAACAAATCCTTATGCACAGTGCACATATCTTATTTTAAAGTAAAAAAACAAAAACAAAAACAAAACGGGAACAAATACAATATTTAAAATAAAGAACAAGTAAATTCAAATCAACAAACTGACCAGTATTTCAATGGGAACTATGGGCCTGCTTTTGGCTAATGAGATAGTCAATGTCCGGTTCCATATTTGTCACTGCTAGCTGTAACAAGTGATATGATGTGCTTCCTGAGCTGTGATGCGTGTGTCCCACATCACCAGAAGTAGTACTGTACGTGAGTGATGCCGCGCTTTGCATCGCTGACCACCAATGAAAGAGGTGCCCCTTCCGGAAGTGCAGCGGGGGCTGGATAAGTGGCCTCAGCGGGCTGCATGCGGCTCGGCTCGTGGGCCGTAGTTTGGGGACCCCTGCTATAGACTGTCTTACAGTCTATAGGCATAGGCCTCCATAGGGAGATTTCCCATGCTTTCTTGGGTTATCCAACACACTTTCCTTCTAGACCTCCTGGCAGAACGGGGCCATTCTGATTAAAACACGTTGGCTTCCTCCTCTCCTAACTGTTCTCCCTTATAAGAATCAAAATGCATTTTTTAAAACCTAAGGTTGTACATTTTACCCATTGCTATAATATGTGTTATTGGCACTAATGAACTCTGTGGCCACAAGAGTGATATCCTTGTGTGAGCTCTGGAAGGTAGGAAAACACACACAACTCTGTGCATATTGAACACACACTAGCACACCTATTTGCATGTGCACTTGTGCACATACCTGTTTGTGAACTTGCACAAAAGTTTCCAGACCTGATGCTGGGACTCAGTCATCTAGTCTCAACAGAAAACATGGAGAGACAAAACTCTAAGAATGAAAATCTATAGGAGACCCTACTAACTGAATATGTTGCCACAGGTAGGAAGTGCAAATCAGCGCTCAGTGCAATCTCAGATAAACAGAAAATGTTAGCTATCTCCAAAGTGTGTAAAAACAATGACACTGTAACAATATTTCGTTAATAACACTTTCTAAATTGAAGGAAAATTTGAAGATTTTTACCTTCTTAAACATTTGGATCACAAAGAAAAATCAAATATATGCAAGATCATTTATTTTAATAGTTTCAATTTTATTAGCCAAGTGAATCTTCACATTGGATCTTTTATGAAATCTGTCAAGATTCTGGAATATATATTTATGTCTAATTGTTTCTAGTTATTCATTAAAATTATTCACAACTAGTCATGCATACTCTTAAATTGAGTAATATAAAATAAATCAAGCATACTCTTAAATTGAGTAAGACGAAGGGCCTGTTTATAGATAGCCTTGAACTAATTTAATGAGATTCTCTGCCTGTTGTTCATTTGAACCATTAAAAAAAAGATTAAGAAGGAATATATCTTCTATGCCCACTGGCTTAAGAAAAACTGAGATGAGGAAAAACAAGAAAACTTTGGGAAATTTTCAAGTGTTTTAGAACACCAATTTTAATGATCCTTAAGCATAAGACATAGCACATGGCAAATATTTATTGATTTGATTTAATGGTGAACTATTCTGATAGCTGAATCCAAAGAGTGCTTGGAACACCCCTTGTTTCTACCACAATCAAGTTCTCTGTTGTTTTATTCACCAAACCATCTTCTTATCCCAATTAGTTTCCCTGAAGTCTGTTGGAGAGAAAATGCCTTTAATTCAGACAGAGATGGCTCCTCTTGTACATAAGCCATCATTGTTATTTGCCCATAAAAAGTACTTGGAATGTTATATCTGCCAAACACCTGTGCTCACATCATCAGCATATCTTAATTAATACACTACTGCCTGCTTGTCACCCATTACGCACACCTGCCAAACAACTTCTGATCCATGAAAACCACTTAATGTTGGAGGGAACCGATCTGTTTCAGTAAGTCAAAACCCAGCTTTGTTCTCCTGCTCTTTTTTTGGTCGTGAAATTATTCCTACCTGGCAACACGAAACTTGATTCGGAGACCATGGCAGTAATATAATGACACATGAGAGGACAGATTCACTATTTTAACTAATAAAGCATCCTGTGCAGACTTAGTGCCAAAGCTATGGAAATGCAGATGTATACATGGACTCTACAGGACATTAACAAATGTAGGCTCTAAGTAAAAACAACTGTCCATTTAGAAGTAAGGCTCTGCCCCAAAAAACAATGCATAAGAGAAAGTACACTCCTTACTATTTCTGAGGCCACGTGGAATGACTCAATAGATGTGAAGTGATATAGCTGTGTCAAGTCGACCTGTTGCAGAATCCAAACAAATGAGTCCTGGGCAGAATTGCACTTCAGCCATCTCTCCAGCTCTCAGTCAGATGGGCCCGGAGATATTCCTGGAAGTAAGGTCGCCATGGCTGCCCAATGAGAACCCCAACTTTAGTTCAAACTTGGTTGGTGATGGTGGAACTGGGAAAACTACATTCGTGAAATGTCATCTGACTGGGGAATCTGAGTAAACGTCCGTAGCTGAGGACCCTGGGTGCTGAGGTCCACCACCTTGTGTTCCTTGTGTTCCACACCATCAGAGGGCCTAGGAAGTTCAGTGTGTGGGACGCAGCAGGCCAGGGAGGTTCAGTGGACTGAGAGACGGCTATTCTGTTCTAGCCTCAGTGCCATTCTACTGTTTGCTGTCACTTCGAGAGTTACTTACAAGAATGTGCCTAAGGGGCATAGAGATCTGATACAATTGTGTGAAAACATCCCCATTGTGTTTTGTGGTGACCAAGTGGATATTATGGACAGGAAGCTTAAGACCAAATCAATTGTCTTCTACCAGAAGAAGACTCTTCAGTACTACAACATTTCTGCCAAAAGTAAGCACAACTTTGAAAAGCCCTTCCCCTGACTTGCTAGAAAACTAATTGGAGACCCCACCTTAGAGTTTGTCACCACGCTCGCTCTCGCCCCACCTGAGGTTGTCATGGCCCCGGCTTTGGCAGCACAACATGAGCAGGACCTGGAGGTTGTTCAGACCACTGCTCTCCCAGATGAGGATGACGACCTGTGAGCAGGAGAAGCTGGGGCCCAGCATCAGGAGTCTCGTTTTAGAGGCAACTGTCCTGTGATGTCCGGGTCAGTGCGTCTGCCACTTTATTATCTAGCCAAGCAGAACCTGCGCTCCATCTTTGGGACATTTGAGGAGATGAATGAGCTTTGGAAGTTAAAGACTTCAGTTTTTGGATCTGCCTATTTAGCTGTTTTGGAATGCAGTGGTTTCCTAGTTGAGTTTCCAAATATAAGAGGGTTGAAGTTGCATCACAATATCCAGTGGTGCAACCTTGTTTGTTACTGTATTCTTTTTCTTTTTTCTTTTTTTGGTTTAGAATGAAGTTGCATTTCAAATATCTAAAAAAAAAAAAAAAAAGCCCCGGAGCAAGGTGTGCTGCAGGTAAGCTTACTCGGACTAAGTGGTGGTGGGAGGTGTTAAGCTGGAGGAAAAAGGAACGAGGAACCCATAGAAGTGAGTTCTCCTGATGAGGCAAGGAGGGCCCTGGGAAAGTTCCTTGGCTGAAAGGGAAACAGCTTTCTCCTCTTTTGTCTGCTCTGCCCGTTTTCATTCTTGGTTTTCATTCTAGGCCAGATCACGAAGCTTCTAAGGAAGAAACGCTGTCAGGTTCACCTCGAGGTGGCCTGACCGCACAGCTCCATCCATCACAGCCTCTCATCAGTGTGCCTGTGGGGCACTTCCCTGCTGTCCCCCACCTCCCAGACTCCCAGCCCCTCATCCTGACAAGCAAGGAAGAGAATTGTGTTAAGGCAAGCATTTTACAGCCCTGCCCCTCCCCATAATAAAGAGCAGGGGTCCCCAAACTTTTTATACAGGGGGCCAGTTCACTGTCCCTCAGACCGTTGGAGGGCCAGACTATAAAAAAACTATGAACAAATCCCTATGCACACTGCACATATCTTATTTTAAAGTAAAAAAACAAAATGAGAACAAATACAATATTTAAAATAAAGAACAAGTAAATTTAAATCAACAAACTGACCAGTATTTCAATGGGAACTATGCTCCTCTCACTGACCACCAATGAAAGAGGTGCCCCTTCTGGAAGTGCGGTGGGGGCCGGATAAATGGCCTCAGGGGGCTGCATGCGGCCCGCGGGCTGTAGTTTGGGGACCCCTGATAAAGAGTATCACTGAGGGTATAGTTTCAAAGACTAACTTTGTTATTAATTAATTTTTCCATTGACTTGAGAGAGAGAGAGAGAGAAAGAAGAAGGGGGAGGGAGGGAGGGGGAGAGAGGATCATTCACTTGTTTCATTTAGTTGTTCTGTGTAGTTGTGCACTGGTTGGGGATTGAACCCATAAACTAGACATGCTGGGGACGATGTTCTATCTACTTGGCCACCTGATCGAGGCCAAAGACTAGCTTTGTACATCCAAAATTGATACCTTATTACAGAGTATAAATTATTTATACTGCTGAAAGTTCCCATATTTACAACTTCTTCCATTATGTTTACTCTGCTTCTTTGCACAGTAAATGCAGGCTCAGTGACTTCTTCATGAGCACAAATACAATTCATTACTTCCATTCAGACTCCATTAATTCAGAATTCGGAATAATTTCACTAGAGTTTAGTAAGACTTATTTTGGTACCATTGATTAAAAGAAGATTTACTAGGTGAATTAAGAACAGAAATGAGAGGACAAGGGGGAAAGTTTAACCTATTTAAGATGAAAGAATTTTCAAGGTTTTTAATAGCACTTATTTGTATTTAAACAATTAATAGAATGATTATGACCAAGCCGTCTCATTGATTAAAGAAAACCCAGCAAGATCTTTATTTGGCAACAGTTTGTTATTAGAAATTCCCTAAGTATTGACTCAATGCAAAACTGGTAAGAAATATGCCTCCTCCCAAATTCTAATTACCCCCTTTCAATCATTCTAACTGTTTTCTAAACACTGAGATTATCATCCCAGAAAGCTATAGCTGGCTGCATAAATTAGTATGTAAATATGTGGCAGTCTGTCCCTAGGTAGCTCTAGGCCCCTGTGATGGCTAGAAGCAGCTCTCAGCCTAATAGAAGCATAAAAAGTAGATCCATAAAAAGGCTCTCTAGATCCAGTTTCCACAGTCCTGTCTCCTCCAGTATCTTGCTCTAAATTTGCATGTTCTGTTCTAATCTTTTTAGTCTCTATCTGGTGAACTGTCCCAGTAGATAGGCCTACTTGCCTCTCTCTCCCTGAAACCAGCCCCTGGAGACCTAAAAAACTGCAAATTTTTCTTCAAGGGAAGCAGAGGGCCAGCACAGTGACTTGATTAGGTCACTGGGGCCATTAATTTGGTTATACTAGAAAGTTTAAGACAAGTGACAAAAATGGAGACTCCACTATGTTTATTTTTTGTTTTGTGACAGAGACAGAGAGAGAAACAGAGAGAGAGAGACAGACAGGAAAGGAGAGAGATGAGAAGCATCAATTTTTCATTGTGGCACCTTAGTTGTTCATTGATTGCTTTCTCATATGTGCCTTGACCGGGGGCTACAGCACACCAAGTGACGCCTTGCTCAAACCAGCAACCTTGGGCTCAAACTAGATGAGCCCACACTCAAGCTCGTGACTTCGGGGTTTTGAACCTGGGTCCTCCATGTCTCAGTCCAACGCTCTATCCACTGCACCACCGCCTGGTTAGGCTCATTCATTCATTTAGCAAAGAGCAGGTTAGGAGCATGGAGGAACACTGCCATTTACTAGTTGTATGACTTTGGGCAATTTAACTTAATCTCACTGCACCTTAGTTTTCTTTTCTATAAAATGGGGATAACAACTCCTTTATAAGATTGGTACCACAGTTTAAATGATTTAATAATTATGGAGTGCTTAGAACAGTGCTTGATATATAGAAATCACTTCCCTATTTGCTACAAAGTAAATCCACTCATTCAATGTTTATTGAGTGCTTACTATGGGCCAGGTACTCCTGTAGGTGCTGGAGATACATCTCTGCCCTCTTGATGCTCCTAGTGAGGGAAACATATAATATATCTAATAGATAAGTACATTTTATGTAACAAAAGATAAGTGCTATATAGAGTGGTAAAGGAGGGTAAATATGCTGGAGACAGTTGGCAGGCCTCCAGCCTTAAACAGGAGAGTCAGGGTAGGCCTTTCTGAGGAGAATGGAAGCTATTAAGGGAGTGAGCCAAGCAGCTTCCTAATGAAAGAGGCTCTGAGGCAGAATTTGGTGCAAAAGCCCTGAGGTATGAAGGAAGAACATGGGGGTGGGCTGGCTAGCGTAGGTCAGGCAAGTGAAGAAGAGTAAGAGGCAAAGACAGACAGGAATGGAGAGTCTTTTAGAACACTGTAAGAACTTTGGCTTTTCTTTTTTTTTTTTTAAATTTTTATTTATTTATTTATTCATTTTAGAGACGAGAGAGAGAGACAGAGAGAGAGACAGAGAGGAGAGACAGAGAGAGAGAAGGGGGGGAGGAGCTGGAAGCATCAACTCCCATATGTGCCTTGACCAGGCAAGCCCAGGGTTTTTAACCGGCGACCTCAGCATTTCCAGGTCGACGCTTTATCCACTGCGCCACCACAGGTCAGGAACTTTGGCTTTTCTGCTGAGAAAAATGGGGAGTGGGCTTGAGTAAGACCAAGGCCTCAGGAAGAACCAGCTTCCATTCTCTGTTTCCTTATCATAGATGCTCTGGTCTCTCACCAGGTTTCGGTAAAGGTGGAGGATCTGTCTGAGCAGAACTGGGCACACACAGATGGTCCAGGAAGCAGGGCATGGGATGTATGTCTATGCTAGGCAAGAGAATGAGAATGAAAATCTAAGCTGAGAATAAGACTTTTTCTGACTTGGGCTGAAAGCAGAAGCTTGAAGATGTAAATATATTGCAACATATCCTAGTTTGATGCTTTTTTTTCACTAATTATTAAAACTTTCAGGTGGATTTTATTCTGCTCACTGCCATGTGCCAACCCACAGGTCCTCCCTCTTAGCTTTCAGTGTGGCCCGACCTGACAGGCTTCCAACCGCAGCTCTGAGGAGGTGAGAAACAGTGTTAGATTTGTGATCATTTGTTAGCAGTAAAGGAAAGAAAGATAGCAGCTACACAAAGAATGACCTTATATTTGGTTTTTATATCCTATTCAAGATAAATTTAAACAAAAAATTAAAAACAGTTAAAATGCTTTTATTTATAAGTTTGTAGAAATAAAACTAGACAAAGCTTGGCTTATCCTATTTTCTGCTTAAATTCTTGTTGGTGATCTAAAGCATTGATTGTGTTGCAACAGTTTTGGCAAAATTGCCATCTATTTCTCCAAATTTGGTAACTATCTGGGTCGGAAGTCTTTGGGATTGTGGGAAGACAGTGAGTCTCAGCTCACTCTTCACTTTTCTGACAGCTAAGCCAAAACTGGGGAGAAAGGACTTCAAATTTCTCTTATTTTCTGACTTTAGGCCTGCTTGTAAAGAAGTGACCATAAAGTGAGACTATTTAGGAGAGATTAGGGACAAAATAGTACTATCTTCCTCAGTCTCTCAATCAAATGTTGAGTGTTCAAGATGTTAAGGAAAATACACAGCTGACCCAGTTATTTCACTTCTGGGTATATGTCCAAAGAAATCTGAAACACTAATTCGAAAAGATATGTGCATTCCTGCAGCATTAATTACAATAGCCAAGATACGGAAGCCACCTACGTGCCCACTGATGGGCAAATGGAATATTACTCATAGAAAGAATGAAATCTTGTCATTCGCTACAATGTGGACAGACGTTGAGGGTATTACGCTAAGTGAACTAAGTCACACGGAGAAAGACAAATATCATATGATTTCATTTATATGTGGAATCTAAAGAACAAAATAAACACACAAGCAAAATAGAAACAAACTTATAGATACAAGGAACAAATTGATGATTGCCAGATGGGAAGGGGATTGAGGGAATAGGCAAAACAAGTGAAAGGGTTTAAGTAATACCCACTGCTAGCTAGACAAACAGCCATGGGGAAGTAAAGAACAGCATCAGGAATATAGTCAGAGATATTGTAATTACTATGTCTGGTGTCAGATGGATAGTAGACTTATCAGCGGGCTCACTTTGTAAGTTACATAAATGTCTAATCACTATGTTGTCCACTTAGAACTAATATTGTATGTCAACTGCAATCGAAAAAAATTAAAGTAGAAAAATAAAAGCATATGGCTTATATTTAGCACTAGGACATAAATGGTAAAATGTTTGACTTTTCAGCAATGCTGAGCTGTGCCAACGAGGTTAGTTGATGACCACTGGGTAAGCGGCATGCTTGCTCTACGCATGGTAGCTTCCTCAGGCAGGGACCTGATTCATAAAAGCTCAGTGTCATTATTTGCTTTGGTGATTTTTATTTTTGTCTATTTTAAAAATAACCTACTTAAATAATGTTTTTGTTCATCTGAAATGTCAGTCTTATAAAAAGTGGCTAGTCACTACAGTGGTTAGAAATTTCCATCTTATAATTTAAAAAAAGTTGTCATCGACAGAAACATCAGAATGAATTTTGGTTCTGGCTACAGTCAAATCATGTTGAGATTTTATTTCATCCCTCTGTATATCTGAATATTACTGAGACAAGAGAAAGAGTAATCAATTTTTCTTGGAGTTTTTCCCAAGCAATTAATTCTTCTCTTTAGTTTTCTTACTCTCATCTCCTGAAAATCTCAAACTGATTATTTAAAAATTTCCAGCTATCATTTGATAATATATCAAGGGACCTGCACATGTAGATTACCTAAATATTCTTTAAAAAAATTCTTTTCCTTTGATTTTCTTTGCCAGTGATTAAACTCTTACATTGATATTTGGTGTTTAGGTATTTTGCCAGGTTTATTTATGTCAGAGGCTTAAGGCTAAGGGCTGACTTTTTACTGTTCACAACAGCTTAGGTGAGTGATTCTCAAGGGTGCAGGAAATTACTTACCATGTGTGAGGAGGTGATTTTGATTTATCCAGTGATTGTTGGAAGGAGAACTGATATTTGGGGAAGATGCTAGATTCCTGCAAAAACACTGATCCCATATAACCTTAGACATTTAAGTAGGTGAAAAGGAACCAACCTTTTAAGGTGCTCCACTGCTTGGGGAAAGGAATTACATTCCTCTATCATGTGGGAAAATGGGCCACAGGCAGGGGATTGCAGTCTCCCTAAAGCTTAATGGATTTTTATCAGAGACTTAGGATAATTTAGAACAGCTCTCAGTGATGCTTTTTTAAAAATTTTTTTTTATTTTTTTATTTATTTTTTTGTATTTTTCTGAAGTTGGAAATGGGGAGGCAGTCAGACAGACTCCTGCATGTGCCCAACTGGGATCCACCCGGCATGCCCACCAGGGGGCGATGCTCTGCCCCTCTGGGGTATTGCTCTGTTGCAACCAGAGCCATTCTAGTGCCTGAGGCAGAGGCCATGGAGCCATCCTCAGCACCCAGACCAACTTTGCTCCAATGGAGCCCTGGCTGCGGGAGGGGAAGAGAGAGACAGAGAGGAAGGAGAGGGGGAGGGGTGGAGAAGCAGATGGGTGCTTCTCCTGTGTGCCCTGGCCGGGAATCGAACCTAGGACTTCCGCACGCCAGGCCGACACTCCACCACTGAGCCAACTGGCCAGGGCCTCTCAGTGATGCTTTTAAAAGAATCTTGCACCTGACCAGTGGTGGTGCAGTGGATAGAGTGTTAATTTGGGACATTGAGGTCCCAGGTTTGAAACCCTGAGGTTGCTGGCTTGAGTGTGGGGTTGCTGGCTCCACTTGAGCTCCCCACCCCCTTTCAAGGCACGTAAGAGAAGCAATCAGTGAACAACCAAAGTGACGCAACAACGAGTTGATGCTTCTCATCTCGTTCTGTCTCTCTCTCTCTCTCTCGCTAAAAAAAAAAAAAAAAAAAAAAAAAAAAAAAAAAAATCTTGCTTTAAAAAAATTAATTAGATTCACTGAATCCTCAGTTTAATGCTGATCCATAGCTACTTCAGGGAAGAAGGCTTCATTCACAATTTTGCATCCATCTTCCGGGAGCCACAAGACTGTGGATGAAGACTGCTGTAAGCTTATATTCTAACCCTTTAAATTTCAGTGCTGAAGCCAACACAGGTGGTAAGCCATGTCTGGGAAATTACCTAACAAAATACCTCAAGTTTAAATTTTAACAGAAGAGATCCTTAGCATTAGTTTTCTAGGGGCATGACATAAAGAATAAGAGTATTAATTAAGACAAAGAGTATTAAAAAAGAAGAGTATTTTTTTGTTGTTGTATTTTTCTGAAGTGAGAAGTGAGGAGGCAGAGAGACAGATTCCCGCATGTGCCCCACTGGGATCCACCCAGCATGCCCACTAGAGGGTATGCCCATCTGGACCGTTGCTCTGTTGCAACAGGAGCCATTCTAGTGCCTGAGGTGGAGGCTATGGAGCCATCCTCAGCACCGTGGCCAACTTTGCTCCAATAGAGCCTTGGTGGTGGGAGGGGGAGAGAGAGACAGAGAAAAAGGGAAGGTGGAAGGGTGGAGAAGCAGATGGGCGCTTCTCCTATGTGCCCTGACTGGGAATTGAACCCTGGGACTTCCACATGCCGGGCTGATGCTCTACCACTGAGCCAACCCTCTACCACTGAGCCAGCCAGCCAGGGCTAGAAGAAGAGTGTTAAGCATACGTAAGTCTGATCGCATAGTGACTTGTTCACCATAATGGTAGCTACTGTTTCCTTGTACAATTTTCTTGATCTCTACCTCTCAGAGTTTCTTTATTTCCCCTACATACCCTGATTTAGAATTCCCTGGACTATAGAGAAAATATTTCTAATACTTTCTGATGGTCCCAAATGAATAAAATGTAATATTTTAAAAACGAGCCTATTTTTCCTCTGAATCTATTTCGTGTTCTCAGTCTTGGGTTAATGGTGTCACTATCTGACCATGGCCCAAAGTCAGACCCGCAGGCATCTTCACCCCAGTCGCTCACTTCAAACACCTTCTCTAGTTGGCTCAGCCTCAGAAATGCCCCCTGAATCCAGCCTTTTGCCTTCTTTCCCTGTTTCTGTTTTAGTCCTACATTAGTTGTGTGGCCCAGGGCAATGCAGTGGCCTCTATTCTTTCTTGTACCTTCTCCATTTCAGCTACCCTCAAAGGGGTACTCAGAATTATCTTTCTCAAAACCACATTTGATAGGGTCATCACATTAAAGAACTCCTTTTGACTTTTACCACTCACAGCATAAAATCCAAATGAGTTTATTTGGAAAACTAGGTTCTTCCCAGTGTGATTTCAACCTTCCTCTGAGCTTCCATTTGTCTACCTGACCCCCCTAAAATCTAGTCAGACTGATCCAGACTTTTGTGATTTTAGACACATCTTAAATGTCACCACCTCTGGAAACCTTCCTTCACTCACAGTGGGGGAATTAATCACTCCCTCTGGTGTAGCTGTTTGTTCTTGTTAAACATTTCTATTAAACCATCATATTTTTGAATTACATAGTCTCTGATTCTGCTTATTTTTTCATTCTCTTACTTTTGCTTTTCTCTCTCTCTTCTGATTCTGAAAGTTTTTGAAATTTTATTTTATGTAAAAAACAGGAAAAAATAGAATAATCCAAATAAGATTAAAGAGGAGGCTAGGGTAGAACCTATAGCATAATAGGTACTAGCAAAATGCTTATTTATGCAAGGTTTAATGCAAAATATATGTTAAAAGTGAACTATAGATAATGTATTGTGTGCAGTCTGAAGAGGGAGTGATAACTGTGTCTTAGTTTGATTAAGTTCAGTTGTTTTAAAATGCTATCATAGAAAGCTGTTTAGAGACTTTAGTCCCTACTTCTTTTGTCTCTAGAGATCATTAGTGAATGACTCAGGCATTCCTAAATGACTTTTTAATTAAAATATGATAGTGTTGAATAACTGGCTAAGTCATTGCAGTAATTCTCTCTTGTTACATGATCTTATTAATTTTTAATGTTGGCTACTGACTCATGTTATACTATTATTTTTTAATGTTAACAATCAGCCTGCTTTGATATTAGGTCAAAGTATTTAATAACATAAATACTTAATTATCCCAGATTCAGAAGAGTAAGTGAAAATCAACAGGAAATGAAGATGAATGAAAAAAAAAGAGCAAAAGTTAGCAAATAATCATTTTAAGGTTTTGGAAGTTGTGCTCTGCAGTACTTATACTTGCCTTTATTGGGGTTCTATATGAGTGAAAAATTGGTTTTGGAATTTCATACTGCTAAAATTAAGTGATTAATTAAAGTCTGAGTGTTTTAGTGTCACCCTGGAAGCACTGAACTTATATACGAACTTATTAAGAGCTTGCTGTTAGTACAGGAGAGAAAAATCTGGGTCTACCCATTCATTTCACACACTTGATAGTTTCATTTTGGTCATCTTCTGTTCTGGGCACTGAGCATGTGTTTTGTTTAGGCATTGAGATGAAAGTGAACACAATAACAAAAGTCTACTTGTATTCTAGTGACAGAAACCAATAATGAAAAAGAGCCACAAACAAGCAAGAAAATATCAAATAGTGATAGATGCTATAGAGCCAACAAAACAAGGTTACATGTGGAGAATTCTTGCTGGCATCTTTAGATTGGTGAGTCACTCAATTTTCAAATATTTATGGAGTATCTCCTACATGCTAGGCACTGTGGCACATACATATTAGGACATACAAAGACTACTGACAGTTAATCTCTATTTTTATGTAGTTTTCAGCCTAACAGAAATAAACTATATGTTTGGAAAACCAACAATCATACCAGAGTGTGAACGTTGCTGTCAACCATTTCCCCTGAGCCACGCTGGACCCCAGAGAACAGAGGAAGGGAATATCAAATCTCCTGGACAGTCAGGGAAAACTTCCAGGAAGAGAGGAAATGAGCTGAGACTTAAAAAATGAATAGGAATTACCAAGGTGGTAGAAAGAAGTGGTAGAATTGTGCTTTTTAAATAGAAAGAATAAAATTAATAAAGACATAGAGGCAGTGTGCATGAAAAATATGAATGACTTAGTATTGCTGGAGTGTCGAGTGTGACTGTAAGTGTGTGTGTGTATGTGTGTGTGTGTGTGTGTGTGTGTGTGCATTGTACATAGTTGATTACAGGTACACATACATAGAGCAATGCCTGTGTGGGCAATTTTAAGGGAAACTTGTGTCAAAATAAGCTTCGAGATAAAGGAAAGACCAGAGATATGTATGGCAAGCTAAGGAACTAGATCTTTTAATTATAAAATTTATTTAGAATTTTACTTTTGGTTAAAAATTGGAAAAGATAGAATAATCCAAATATTACAGGTTCTATTTACATATTGAGAAGATATCAAAAGACTTAAGGGTTAAATAAAGTGAAACATGAAGTTTACATTTATTAAATCAAATTATCTTTTATCTTAAATAAAATTTTCTCCACTTGGTTAATTGTAACAGTCTTAAAATTTGATTTTACCTGCAGCACCACATAACACTATTTTTCTATCTAAACTGTATAAAAGTTTCTTTAATTAAAATTGAGGCTAAATTTTAAAATTTAAACTTTTTTTTTTTTTGTATTTTTCTGAAGCTGGAAATGGGGAGAGACAGTCAGACAGACTCCCGCATGCGCCCGACCGGGATCCACTCGGCACGCCCACCAGGGGCGACGCTCTGCCCACCAGGGGGCGATGCTCTGCCCCTCCAGGACATCGCTCTGCCGCGACCAGAGCCACTCTAGCGCCTGGGGCAGAGGCCAAGGAGCCATCCCCAGTGCCCGGGGCCATCTTTGCTCCAATGGAGCCTTGGCTGTGGGAGGGGAAGAGAGAGAGGAAGGAGGGGGGGGGGGTGGAGAAGCAAATGGGCGCTTCTCCTATGTGCCCTGGCCGGGAATCCAACCTGGGTTCCCCGCATGCCAGGCCGACGCTCTACCGCTGAGCCAACCGGCCAGGGCAAAATTTAAACTTTTGATGAATAGTCTGTAAAGCTTGAAGATTTATTTAACATAGCTGATAAAGGGGAGAGTAGAAAAGTTTGGGTAAAGAATATTCTGAACTACCATCTGATATAGAGATTTTTATCCTTTGGATTTATTTGACCAAAGAAGGACACACCACCCCCAACTTCGTGCCGCTGGTGCCTTTCACTTGAAAAGACCATGTTATCAAGCAGAATACAGGTATGCTTCTGAGCAGGCAGAAAGAATAAGATTGTGCTCACTTCCCTACTGGCTTTCCAGCAGCAGTGCAATGGAGGCATTGCTGGTTTTAAAGCAAACCCAGTTTTAGGGCAAGACTGCTCACTAAAAGAAGGGCTTACAATGAAAATAAAGCTAACGCAAATCACTCTAAACCTATGGAAGCAGAGATCTTACAAAAACAACAATGCTAATATTTTTTAATAGAGGTAAAAAGATATGTCAACATTAGAGATACAGAGAGCAGCCTGTAGCGGGCTCAGAGGGCTGGCTGAAAAGGTGAAGGGATTAAGAAGTACAGATTGGTAGTCACAAAACAGTCTCAAGGATGTAAAGTACGGCATAGGGAATATAGTCAACAACAATATTGTCATAATTATGTATGGTGTCACATATCTATTAGGCTTCTTAGAGGAATCACTTCGTACATTATATAAATGTCTAATCACTATGTTGTATACCTGAAACTAATAAAAAATAACGTTAAATGTCAACTGTAATTGAAAAATAAAAAAATATAAAAGATATATCAACAAAATAAAGGCTTTATTTATATAATCTAAAAAACACGATGTCAGATTCTAACGAGGAAATGCTGCAGTAAGCCCGGCCATCACCACACAGACGTGAAGACAGCTTGATGGAAGGGGCTGTCGGGAAGGGTGCAGGCGGGTGAGTTACAGGGACGAGGGCCCCACGTCATGTCGCTGGTAGAGAGAGTAGCAGGCTTTGCAACAGTGTGGTGATGTTAAAGATGGATCTCTTCCGTTTATCACCTTATGTTTGTGTCTTTTACATAAAGACCGGGAGAACTGCCTAAAAGCACTTCTAAGGCAGAGCAAGTGTCCAAAATAAAGAAGGCAGGCACGGTCAGTTTGCACTCTTTCAGGCTTGCCACGTCCAGCCAGGCTGATAGGCTTTAAGTTCAGCGGCTGCTATTTGGGAAAATCATCTTCAACTTCCATGTTCCATTGACATCATTACTGCATTTACAAAAGCAGATGAGGTAATTTGCATTATGGAAACATAAGGTAAAAGAGGAACTGCACTTGCATAAGACTCAAAATTCTCCACCTGATCTAGTTAGAAAAAGAATTTTAGAGAACCAGTACAGACAGGGATGAGGACCATATGAGTATTTCAGTGTACAGCTGGTGTGTCGTGCGTGCGTGCGGTGCCTCTGGCTCCCAGCCTACCTGGTAGGTGCTTAGTGAATATATGATGAGTTAAAGCAATGGATCAATGTGCAGCTCAAAGTAAAAAAAAACCAATTCTTTAGTTAGCAGAGGCAACACAAGGAAACGCTTGTCCTCACAGCGTTGGACTCCTGAGCTACCCAGCTGGGGTTTACCATTTCAGTCCTCCAGCCTAGAGCTCTGCATTGCTCCTGTTTGGACTCCACTCACAGACAAGCTTCCCAGCCTGGTCACACAGCTCACTCGCTTCAGCTAGTCAAGTGCCTCTGTCTGCCTGGCAACAGTGACCCTGACTGTGCAATTTCTCACGACTGTGAACCACAGGTCCAACCCAGAAAATGATCCAGGAAGGAGCTTGCAGGAGAGAAGCAAATGGGTTAGCTAAGTAGAAAACCCTCCAGCTTTGTAGTAATCAACTCCCAAGTTCTCCAGTCTTTATTATCATGACAGCAAAGAGGCAGGGATCCTCACCAACCCCCTTCACCTCTGCATAACACATTCCTGTTATGTTAGGGGTTCTCTTTCTTTTAAGGTTGCATTTTATATCGATTTGTACTTGATTTCATCTGACTAAAGAACAGTCAGTAGAGTGGGGGGAGGGGAAATGAGAGTGAATCCTCCCTCCTGCCCTCCCTCTCCAGGGTGCTCCCTTCATTCACCCCCTGCCGTACTCCCAGCCTCACCCAAGGGTGGTTGAGGCCTGGGGTTCACATTTCTTTGTTAAGGCTGTTCTGCAGAGGGTTTTCCAAGTTTGCCCATGATGCTGGGATCTTGCAACATTGAATCTCCTTCAATTAGCCTTCAGGGAGCTAAGGTTGGGGGCTTGTCACACGCGCGGTCATTTTCCTGTTCTGCATTTGCCAGTAATGTTCTGTGGATTCACTGTGATTTATAGTCTCTGGGGGAGCCAGGTCTGTAGCATTTTCATTGAATTCAGCCTGTAATGTTGTTTGTCAGACTGCCATTTACAGTTTGGAAGTTTTTTCTTTAATCTATTATAAAGAAGCATGCTGTGTCCTGTGACCCCTCATGCATAGCTGCATGGGTACTGGGGGACACACCCACTGCTTCCAGTCTTTGGCCTTGTGTAATATTCAATATTCAAGGTATGGGCATGATTAGTAGTAATCTATATTTGAAGATAGTTTTTGATAATCTTATTTGTAATTTTCATGAGAAACAGATGACAAGAGAGTCTATTCTCTCATGTGCATATGTCTTAAAGTGGGAATAAAAAAAAACAACAGGCCCTGGCCGGTTGGCTCAGTGGTAGAGCGTCGGCCTGGCGTGCAGGAGTCCCAGGTTCGATTCCCGGCCAGGGCACACAGGAGAAGCGCCCATCTGCTTCCCCTCCCCCTCTCCTTCCTCTCTGTTCCTCTCCTCCCCTCCCGCAGCCAAGGCTCCACTGGAGCAAAGTTGGCCCGGGCGCTGAGGATGGCTCTGTGGCCTCTGCCTCAGGTGCTAGAATGGCTCTGGTTGCAACAGAGCAACGCCCCAAATGGGCAGAGCATCGCCCCCTGGTGGGCATACCGGGTGGATCCCGGTCAGGCGCATGCAGGAGTCTGTCTGACTGCCTCCCCATTTCCAACTTCAGAAAAATACAAATAAATAAATAAATAAATAAACCCCAAAAAACAACAACAACAACAACAACAGATTAACCCATTTCTCTTTCATCTCTTAATTTCACCGTTTATTTTCTATAGACCCATGATTTCATTTTTAATTGTTCTAGAGTATGTCAGAGGCTGTAAACAAAGCTGTGTTTTAGGTATGCTTCCAGGGCAGGGTAGTGTCTTACTCATATTTGGGACTCCAGTCCCCAGAACAGAGACTGGAATGTAGAAAGCACTTAATATATATTTTAGTTTAAACCTGCAGTAAATTAACTGACTGGACCTGGAGAAATTAAGACAGCATAGACAGGATCTGGGGAAACATCTGGAAACCTATGGAAATCTGCAAGATCAGACACTGGCTGGGAAATCCAGCCTGGGATACATAGGTCAGAGCCAGATGCAGATCTAAACCAGAGAGGCAGCGAGAAGACGGAGGGTGGCAGGCAACCACAGATAGTGCAAAAGGCACCCGGAATGCGGCAGGAGGCAGGCATTTTGGAGCCGTGCAGTATGCAAAGGGCAGACTATCTCAGTTCTGAGAAGGAAAGCCTGCCCCAGACTTTCTGTGAGGCATTGACCCACTATGCAGGACGTGCTGCTTTGTTGTAACCGTGGAACCACACTTACTGCTCCAGTCCACCCCTCCCTCTGCTCACCCTGCCTCTGTTTTGTCTAGGCTCCCATCAGGTTCTACATGAATGACTGCGATTGCTTCCTGAGTGGCTTCAGTCCTATGGCTGCCCTACTCCAGTCCATTCTAGAGTCAGGTACAGTATCTCGTTGTAATTTTGGTGCCATATTCATGACACTGTGAAAACTTCAATATTACGCCGTATAATTAAACATTTGGTCATCTTCTTTCACTAAATATTTATTGATCATTTGCCACCAGATACCACTGTATTAAATGCTATCACTGAATCAGCTTTAGATCCTATTCTCAAGAAATTTCTATTTTAACTGGTGCCTCATTTTTCTCCACTCTGCCCCTGGCTTACTCTCCTTCAGTTGCTCTGGTTTTTCTGCCTTCCCTTCACTCAGTAGCGTTTGCTCCTGCCCAGGACTTTTATCCTTGAAGCTCCCCCTGCCTAGAATGCTCTTTCCCAGAATCCCTGCACGGCTTGTTGCCTCACTTCACTGAAGTCTCTACTAGAAAGCTACCCTCTTCTGTGCAGTTCTCTAAACATATTATCAAAACACCCCTTCACTATCTATTCTTTTCTCCTGCTTTTCTTTTATTTATATCACTTAATATGTTGATTTGTTAATTTGTTTACTATATGTTTTACCCACCAAAATGTGATTTCCATGAGGATAGAAATTTTGCCTGTTTTGTTCATTGCTGCATAAATATTCTTGAATAAATTAATAAGGGAGGACATACAATGCTTAGTAACCAATGCTGAGGGTGAAGTCAGTGGGAAGAGACAGTTTATTCAGGAGAATGGAAGTGTTTGACCCAGGTTTCAAACGGTGGAAATTATTCCAGCCTGGAAAGATCATAAGAGAAGAGTGTTCTCCCTGTATTGCCAACCGTCTTGGACTCTGTTATTTCCTAACAACCCTCAAACGTTTGTCTAACCACCTGTTTCTCTCTTTGTCTCTCAGTTGAACATACTTTTGTGGAGCTCAAAAGGACATAGGAGATCAGTGTGGACCTAGTTGAGTGTGGCTTATTGATAGCTCTAACGGTGTCTGTTGAGCTGCTCATCAAGTCTCAAAACAAAGTTGAACAGAGTAATTCTATACTATAGACTGGACCACTTGGTTAGATGCCAAGCTTGCATCAGAAATATGAAAAGTTCTTTCCTTCTTTAATTGTAAATAGAGACCTGGTGTTTTTCAGACACTTTCATTTTTTTTAACTTGCACAACTATTTGCTCTAATATCTGAAATACTTTTCATAAGGCAACCTACTGTATTATTATCCCTCAGTTAAGAGTCAGTGTAGGTGTTAAGCTTCTATTTTTTCTTTTCAGTCGTCAGCAGATTGATGAGGGTCATTAGTCTCCATAAATCATTTTAAAGTTTATTTGCATTTTCTTTGATGAAAGACATGCAGAGGAAAATAATTGCAGTTTTCAATGTTCATTGGGATATTCTGAGAGCTCTCTGCAGTAAATTACAGGGATGGGATGAACAACAAGAAGCATCACTCATTTCTCATATCTGATTGCTTAATATCTGAGGCTCTGTCACTTTCATTACAGATATAAGATTTAATATCTTTAAATGGATTCTTATCCCTAGACTCTGTTATACTGTCTTAGCAATGTTTAATGCTAGAACTTTAAATGTGAAGACTTAATGTAATTTCATTTCACATCAAATCCATTCAATTTTATGAGCAAATGTTTTTACTTTGCAAGGACAGGAAACTGTGTTTGTGACTGATTTTCCCCTCTCTACTAAGACTGACTGATGGGAAGTGGCAACAACCTCTCTAATTCTTCAACACTGTGTTATAGCATGGATAGCTATATAGCAATTATAAAACCCTACAGGCACCCAAGAGGAAAAAAGCAAATATGCAACAGATTAATTATTTAGTTCTTAGTAGCTTTTTCAAGAGGACTCTTCACTTTACAAAAGGATTCACTGCAGATTTTCTTTAAATAGTAAGCTCCACTAGTGCATTTAAGATATTAATTAGATCTGCCTAAGTTGGATTTGTACACATTTTAGGAACTGATTCATTGTGCAAAGAAATAGCAAACCCGTATTTGCTTTGCCACATGAAGCAAAAACAGCAAATATGCATATGCTCTATCTGGAAGGTGCCAAACACCCAGATGTTTGACCAAACCTGGATATCTGGCCATGTGTTCAATAAAGTCCTTGTCCAAATGCTTAGTATATTTGTGGTTTGGAGTTTTTCTAACCCAGTAGGAGAATAGAGGTACAAATTTGCTGAGCTTCTCTATCTTGCAAAAATGATAAGGGCATTACTTTTACTGTTTGTGGCTGGGACTTTTAGAAATGACCACCTTCAGTGAAAATTTTACAAACGATATTCATCACTTTCACTAAATGGAGAGGTAGTCTATTTTCAATGTGTTCAATGATCTGTATTAAATTCCTAAAAGGAATATTTAAAAATTATTTTGGAAGTAAAAAATATACCCATTCAAGAGGAAATATACTATAAACAGCATTGTTCTTCAGAATGTAGAATATGAAATGCTAAAATATACAATCTCAGGTAATAAAATCTAAAGAAGTCAAAACAAAACTTTCTACAATTGTTTAATCTGGAAATCGGAGCACTCTGCTCAATAGCATAACGCTCATCTGAAAGTAGGCGGGGCCAGTTTTACACTTAACTATGTACCCCACGGGTCAGGCTGTTGACTGTTTGCAAATAGTATTTAGAGTTCTTGATACAAAGATCTTATAGTGATCTGAATTGATATACCCATTTGTGATAACTTTGTAAGTGGGCCCTTTATGAAAAAAGAAACTAACATCCCTAGTAAAAGGGTGTAAGAATCACTTGGCATAATTAAAACCAAAAAGAAGCCTGAGACATCAGTGCTTCATTGACTGGTGAAAAATGCACTTCATAGACTTTCCAGTCTTGATGAAGAAGCAAGAGAATGAGGTTGCTGGATGCTTTGAAGACAGTCCAGGTTTTCAGTCAGCAGGCCATGGACTCCTGGCTCTGTCTTGTACTGGGTATCTGATCTTGCAACTTAGGCATTCAGTAAAATGGAAGGAGTTATATTTGAATTGAAAGTTTTTTTTTTTTAATAAAAATCAATAAGACATAAATAAAAGATACTTATAAAATGCTAGCTTTATTTCAGTTTTAAAGAATTTATAAAACATAAGAAATTAACACCAGCCTTTATTTGTCCTTGGTATTTGGACCCACAGCTTTGTGTCATGACCTGGAGTTCATAAGCGTTATCTCCATAGTGAGGGCAGAGCAAGCACCCCAGTCAGACTGCAGTTATCCCCAACCCATGCTCCCCTCAGAAGAAGGGCTTATATTGCCATGATGTTGCCAGCAGATAAACTTATCAAAAACTACAATAATAAAAATCGGTTTCATTAGTCATCAAAAAATAAGTAGTTGTTGAAAATACATACCTGCACGCTGAACGTATACCATTGAGTCCATTTTAGTTAAATGAACATAATTGTGCAGAAAGTTACCCTAATTATCTGTATTCCTGATAAGAAACTCTTGCAAAAATACTTGTTTTCTCTTAGAAGAGTATATTTCCTCTCTATAGCAGTTTCAAATATTCCACAGTTTACCTGTACTCATGTGCTTATTATGCCACGGTTATATGTATGCAAGAGCCAGTGATTATATTTGCTAGTTTTCTCTATGCTCAGCTCAGTTCTAAGCATTAGAATTCAACTTATCATCACAACATTTTTATAAATAGGGTATCTTATTATTAGCTTTTTTTGTGAGAGGAGGGTCGATACAGAGACAGACTCTTGCATGTACCTCAACTAGGATCCACTGAGCAACCCCAGTCTGGGGTCAGTGCTCTGCCCATCTGGGACCACTCTCAACTGAATAATTTTTTAGCATCTGAGGCGGAGGCTCCACAGAGCCATCCTCAGTGCCCGGAACCCATGCACTTGAACCAATTGAGCCATGGCTGTGGGAGAAGAAGAGAGAAAGAGAAGCAGAAGGAGGGGTGGAGAAAAAGATGGGTAGTTCCCCTGTGTGCCTTGACTAGGAGTCAAACCCGGGACTTCCACACACGGGGTTGATGCTCTACTGCTGAGCAAACTGGCCAGGGCCATTATTCACTTCTAACTGATGAGAAAACAAAGACACAGGAACTAATTTCCCAAAATCCCATAGCTAAAAACTGGTAGAAGTGAATTTGAACTCAATAGTATCAATCACATTCTTCAGTTTATGCTCCACTACTTCTGTGGAGAGAAATAAGGGAACCTCATATATATCATGAAACCCCAATTCATACAACTGAAAAGAATAAAAGAGAAAATTAACATGGGTATTTGTTTGGTTTGTAACTGAGGCAAGTAAGTTAGAAGTTTGCAAAATAGCATTGGAATTGCCATTCTGAATGAGAATGATGAAAGCCTCCCCTTGGGGTCTGTGGGTGGAGAGCTGAAGATTCTATGGCAGCCCCAGGACGTGAGCAAGACCAAGTCCAAAGTAATGGCCTGTAACCCTATGTGGATGTCCTCAATGAAACAGGTGGAAAGCGTGAGTGTCAAAGAGGGCCCTGGGCAGTTTGTCAGGGACTAGTTTGCCTGGAGTGTGCTCCCTGCACGGAAACAGAATCAGTTAGAATATAGGAACATCTCTTAATATGTTTAAAAAAACCCAAATGGGACAGAGTTATGAAAAATATAAATTATGATGTATAATTTTTATATAAGTCTTCTAAATTTACTCTTCTAATTCTATTATGACCAAAAGTTTACAAAAGTGACTTTATTGTAAATTTCTGTGAACACTTTTAAAGCCATTCCTATTGCCATTTGGATGGCAATTCTTCAGATATAGTCCACGTTGGGACCTAAAAACACTCTTAGTTAGAACTGTGTCCTATGAATCATATCCTGTTGTTCAGAGGATAAACAGATTTTGAAATCAGATTAATTATCTCAAACATGCATGGTAAAAGAATAAATAAGAGATTCTCTAAATCATTAATATTTCTCTTGTTTTTTTCCCCCCGATATTCTACAACTGATTAAACTTTATGATATATTGTTAACTAATTTATTAATATCTGAAGAATAAAAAGGTTGTACTTGATTTTTTTGATCCAAATAAAACATAGTTTGGGGAGATAGCATTAATGAAGAAGAATAACATCAGTATAATCTTAGACCTGCCACACAGTGTGCATATTTCTAGGTTGGTTTCAAGAATACACTTTGGGTTCAAACACATCCTGACAATTTATTACTTAGCTCAAAAACAGTAGGAGAAACATACCCTCTCCTTATGGAAAGCTGTGTAGCAACGGCTTTCTGGGAATATCTAGATATTTGCAGCATTTACCACCATGCTCAAAACAAAGGCCTCATTTACATAAAAGGACTAAATCCAAAGGCATTCAAGATGGAAAAGAGATGTACAAATGGCAAACAGGTCCATTAAAAGGTGCTCAATAGCCCTAATCATCAGGAAAAGGCAAATCAAAAGCACAATGAGATATATCACCTCACACCTGTCAGAATGGGCATTATAAAAAAGACAAGAGATACCATATGCTGGCCAGGATATGGAGAAAAGTGAACTCTCCCTCATGTACTGTTGATGGGAATGCAGACTGGCACAACTATAGAAAACAGTATGCATATTCCTCCTGAAATTAAAAATAGAGCTGCCATATCACCCAGCAATCCCATCTCTGGATGTATACATGAAGGAAATGAAATCAAGACCTCAAAGTGGTATCGGCATCTCCATCTTCATTGCAGCATTTTTACAACAGCCAAGACATGAAACAACCTAAGCGTCCATCAACGAATGCATAAAGAAACTCTGTTTTATACAGTGAAATAGTTATAAAAAGAAGAATATCTTGCCATTTGTGACAACATGAATGGACCATAAGGGCTATATGCTAAGTGAAATAAGTCAGAGAAAGGCAAATGTTGTATGATCTCATTTACATGTAGAATCTAAAAAACAACAAAAACATCCCCAAACTAAACTCACAAGAACAGAGAGAAGATTGGTGGTGGCGGGGGTTGGGGGCCGGGGGCCGGAGAGAATGCGAGAAGGTGGTCAAAGAGTGCAAACTTCCAGTTATAAAACAAGTTCTGAGGATCTGATGTACAGCATGGTATATGTAATAGACAATTCTGTATTGTATACTTGAAAATGACTAAGAGTATAGATCTTAAAGGTTCCCAACAAACACACACACACACACACACACACACACACACACACACACACGGTAACTATGTGGTGCTGAAGGGTTAATTAACTTTATTGTGGTAATCATTTTGCAATATATTCATATATAAAGTCATCACATTATACATCTTACTTACACAATGTTATATGTCAATTACATCTTAATAAAGCTGAAAAAAAAAGGTCAAGGGATGTGCGACAGCATCTACATTTTATCTTCTCAAATGTACTCTAGTTACTAAACTCTGATCAATTGTTTGGAAGTTTTAAAATCAAGATACTAATCAGCTCTGGGCTTTTTAATAACATGGGTTTCTGTGGACTATTTATAAACTCATTTAGCAATGAGGGAGTTTATTTTCCAAAGATTTGGAGGAAGTGAACAACATTTTCGATTCTTGACCTGGTCATACGAGAAACTTTTCTGTGCCATTCCTATGTTTGATTTATGTATACTACACTCACTGCTTACAAAAATTAGGGGATATTTTATCACTTCATATTCACTTTGAAATATCCCCTAATTTTTGTGAGCAGTATTGATACCATCAGTGATGCATGGGAATCAGTTTTTCATGTTCCCAAGTCTAACAATCAGATTTATATTTTCACTCTAAAATTCCTCGTTGCAGTTATGTATATGACCCTAAAGGCTAGCTGTGTCTTACACCTTGAGCACAGATATTTGTTGTTATCAAAGGGGTACATGAGGCTAAGAGGCCATTCGTGACCCACATGGAAACCTTATACATGGAACAAATCCCCAATGTGCTCTCTGGTCTGTCTATCTGCTCTCTATCTTGAGTTTTAAAAGAGTAACCTTAACATTATTAATATATAGCTGAGCACAATTTGTATGGAAACAAATTGGAATAGATTTGTTCCAGGCTCAAAAATGATTTCTCCCTGATGTAGGACTGAGACTTGATGAAGTCTTGGTAACATCAGGCACAAATGAGTCATCTGCAAACACAGGGAAGAAGAGCAGCTGCTCTCGGCTTAGGTTATCTGGCTGCCATCTTTCAGTTTCCACCTAGGTAAGAATAATTTTCTTATACTAAGTGCTATTGTTGTACATACCCAAGCTCTGTTTATTAGGGCACACAGCCGTCTTACCCCACCCCTCTTTCTCTCTCTTCCTTTGTAGTCCACCAGGTTTTACAGCAGAAGTAGGTTCCGGTTTAGAGTTCATTCAGATTGTTCTGAGACTGTCCATCTGATATTTTTGGACTAAGTGAGAGGGTCAAAATAGATATAAATGAACCAAACTTGCAATTGGAAGAGATTTGAGTACATAGTGCTGTAGTTTAGTTGTAATAGAAAATATAAGAGCTCAAAAATCCCAGAATAGTTCAGAATAAAATATCTTGCAGTCTTTTCCCATTTTAAAATGAATTGAGCAATTTTGTGTGGTTAAAAATTGACAGCAAAATGTAGAATTTCTCTCCAGTTAACTGTATTAGCAGTAAAACTCACAATGCATTCTGTTGGTTGAAAAGAGCATGAAGAAGTATTCTTTTTTTTTTTTTTAAATGAGGTGCTATATTCTCATCTTTCTTGGTCAATTATACCTAGCTCCTACCAAATTGTGGTTATTAGAAATGCTCTCTTTCTTGTAACTTGTAGCAATGTAATGGAGACCTCATGGACATTTATTCTCCTTATAATTTGTTTGCTACCATAGACGGACATTATTCAAACTGCTTCTAAGTATTTACTTCTATTTGTGATGTAAATGTAACACAAGATATTGCTATGCAATAGTAATCCTGAATATTTCTATAGATTCCTGAGGATTGACTAAAGTTTATAAGGGTAAGCAAATGTTTCAGTGATATTTGAAACTTTTATACTTCAAAGTAACTCTTTTTTTTATATAGAACTTTTTGCTATATGAAATGCATTTCATAAATATTGTAGGCAGTTCTTATGATATACAAACTTTATGAACATTTTGTCCATAGCTTTCACTTACCAGAATCAAGAGGCAACTCGAGGCCAGTTTTGTGTGCTCGGGGATGGTGGAAAACACTGACAAAATCAAGCAACCGAAGACAAGGAGAAAGCTGTAAAACAATGAAAAAGAGAAATCTGATGAGAACCTTGCCGTATCATAACAGGCTTAATTTCTTCCTTCTAATGAATAAAGCACCATATTCATATTCATTTGAATCGGCATTGATTCAGGCAACCCCAAACTACATCCTGCGGCCCGCATGTAGCCCCCTGAGGCCATTTATCTACACCCCCACCCCACCCCACCCCCGCCGCACTTCCGGAATGGGCACCACTTTTATTGGTGGTCAGTGAGAGGAGCACTGTATGTGGCGGCCCTCCAATGGTCTGAAAAACAGTGAACTGACCCTCTGTGTAAAAAGTTTGGGGATCCCCGGCAAAGACCTGGAAGGGACTAGCCATTCTGAATAGCAACATACGATATGATGCAGGGTGCAAATGGGGTCCTTTGCAACTGGATTAGTGGAGAGAAGGTGGTATGTGTGTTGCAGACTGTATTTAACTGTCCACATCTTAGAATCTGTGAATTTCCCATCAATGTCTTTTCCCAAGCAGGGTCCCGAGAAATGCCCTGAGAATGTGTACGTGCTCTCCCGTCCTGGGAGCATGTGCTGTCGCCGTTCTTCTTTCAAAGGAGCAGACTCTGCTCACGGTTTGTAGTTTGGGTGAACCTCCTACTGTTCTAAATGGTTGTCACTAAGTCCCAGCCTCATTTTCAGAGTCTAATATTGAGAATCTCAGAGATTCTCATTTGTTACTTCTTTACAATCATCATCATCATCATCATCATCTCATCATCTCATCATAAACATCATCATAAAGGAAGGAGATGTTTCCCTCTGTTACCATGTGTTTTCCATTTCCTTAGAGTCAAACTACTAGAGATGGGGCCCCTTCACTCTGTCTGCTCATGCACAGTGGTAGGGAGCGGAAGTCAGGGCAGACTTTTCTACCAATCAATCGACAGAGATTTTTATTCCTAGAAACCTGAAAAGTCTGAGGTCCAGAAGGGAAGCTGAGTTCCCAAGGAAATGTCTACTAAAAACAGAAGGCTTTGTTTTAAAGCTGAAGTTATTTATCCTGAACTGAAAGATTAAAAAACAAACAAACAAAACAAACAAAAACCCAAACAACAATACCTAAGCTACTTGTTCTAGACCATATTTCTTACTTTTACTCAATTCTGGGAAGTTCATATAATAATCTCCCTGAAAACGTCAGTTTCCCTGTTCTTTAGAGTGGCAGCGGGCTTAGTCCCCACCCCTTCTTGGCTTGCCTTGACATGTCTTACAAGTCTTTCTACTGCACCTGACTGGGAGCTCCCAAGGGGCGATAGCCAGTGATTGGTGAATTATGGTCTTGGGAACAAACCTGGTCTCTAATGACTGTTTTTATAAATAAAGTTTTATTGGCACATAGCCACACCCACTCATTTACGTGTTGCTATGGCTACTTTCATGCTACAGCTGCAGAACTGAGAAGTGTGACAGAGATAGTATGGTGCACACAACGAAAATATTTACTCTCTGGCCCTTCAGAGAAAAAGTTTCCAACTCCTAACTGATACTATGTATTCCTTATCTCTTAATAATTATCCCAACATAGAACTGGAGTGAAAGTTCATAACTGCTTATCTTCTATGCTGAAAATAATTACCAACATCCATAGAGGGTTTTCTACAAGCTGGACATAGAGCGAAGCCCCTTTCACATGCATTGTCCACATCACCCTTACAAATTTAGAAAATAAAAATATTGTTATTACCATTTTGCAGATATGGAAACTGAGATCAAGATATCACATTTTATCACTCATCCAAGGTTGTGTAGTAGAGAGAGTGTTCCAACACTGTCTGTCCTGGCTGTCTGTCATGTCAGTGTTGTGGAATAAGCATGCATAGGTGAGTATGGCAATAACGCTGCTGGCTCAGCAAGACTTTTGGGGTTACTTCTCTATCTCTCCAAACTAAGAGGGAAGTAGTTATCATTCCAGATAGAAGTCTCTAAGGGAAAGGAGTTTGCTAGTGCAAAACATCTTGTACACTGTTAATAACTACTCATACTTTTCACTCATGCAGATTAATGATTCAAGATGCTTTACATTATTAAATTGGCCCTAATGGATTGGGAATTAAAAACTAGAAATCAAATTCCATTGTACCTATATGATCCGCTAACTCCTAATAAGATGAAAATCAGAGATCACTAAGGTGGTTTGGAGGATGATGTGGCATCAAATAAAGACCATGACACATGTTTTTCCTCTGGTGAGCACCTGTTATCTAGATATGCTCTAGATATGCTTGGTGGCCCCGTGAGCCCAGGCTTACCACAAAACATTAGTTGGAAAAACAAGCAGAAGTTATTATTATTGTTTTTTTTTGATTAATTCACACCAGATTTATTGATTTTATATAGAGAGGAAGGGGACAGAAAGAGGGAAAGAGAGAGAGAGAGAGAGAGAGAGAGAGAGAGAGACAGGAACAATGAGCTGTTCCTGTATGTGCCCTGACCTGGAATCAAACTGGCAACATTTATGCACGGCCAACACTCTTTTTTTTTTTTAACAAACAAACGATTTTATTTATTTATTTATTTTTAGATTTTATTTATTCATTTTAGAGAGAGGAGACAGAGAGAGAGAGACAGACAGACAGACAGACAGAGAGAGAAGGGAGGGAGGAGCAGAAAGCATCAACTCCTATATGTGCCTTGACCAGGCGAGCCCAGGGTTTCAAAGTGGCGACCTCAGTGTTCCAGGTCGATGCTTTTACCCACTGCGCCACTGCAGGTCAGGCCTGGCCAACACTCTTAACTGAGTTATCCAGCCAGGGCAGGAAGCAGGGTTTTTATTTAAACACTAAGACACCTTATTCCTCTAAAAGCATCCTAATGGTAGCTATGTTTGTATTAAAAACAGATCTATTTCATAATTCATTTTGGTGATTCCTTCTTCATTAATCTTTTTTGCTTAATACCTTTACTTCATGTCACTACTTTGCTCATTTTCTTCCTTGAGCTGATCTTACCCTCCGTTCTAACAAGAGTAGTTCCTGCACTTGACTTCTGTTATTGCCATAGGGGTCCCTCTGAAGACTCCAAGTCAAAAACCTCCAGTGCTCCGGCTACCCAAGAAGCTATGGACGGACAAATGCATTCATAAATTCCTTCCCTTCCCCTTCTCTTGGCTACTCATCCATTTGTCCAGTCAGCGAATATTGATTATGTGTATAACTCTAGGCTCAGCCTTGGGGATTCTTTTTTTTCCCTTTTTTCAGATTTAGGGTCTACTGAGACACAGAGTACTTAAACAGATGTAAAATTAAAATTCTGAATGATGATTGTAAAGATAGGGGAACTACAGGGGAAGACAGAAGCACACAGGTGAGGAGGGGCTAGGCAGGATTGGTTACACTTACGTGTCAAGTGCAAAGTGAAAAGGCAGTGACCTTCGTTAACAATTACTAAGAATTTCAAGATGGTGATAGCAGAACATGCCAGGAAGTCTGGCGCCTTTTAAGTGCTGGGCTCCATGGGACTACACAGATTGCATGCTCATGAAGCCAGACGTGAGGTTAGGGAAGACTTTCTAAAAAATGTACTGACCAAACTTAGCCCTAAATATCCAGCGGGAGTTAGTTAGCACAATGGTTGGAAAGACTAGTCCATGAGACTGCATGGGTTAAAGCCAGGTGCAAGCACAGTGTCACCAAAATTCAATAATTAATCAATAAAGTAGAGCTAGTGAACACTTGCTAGCTAGCTTATTCTTAGGTGGTACATAGAAGGCGTAAGGTAGGTCATTCCTGCAAATTCTTTTTTTTTTTTTTTTAACATATTGCACCAAATCTTAAGACAAAAGATACTGGACATTAAGAAAGAGGTCCACTTCAGTCTTGACAATCTAGTGCATTTACTTTTCTTCTTGTGTGTACTCTGCTAGCATTGTTACAAAAACCAAGATGTGATCCCAGTTTCTGCAATTTTAGCACAGTGCTTATACAAGAAGGCTGCAAATTCTTTTCCTGTATAGAAATCATTTCAGCTCATTTGAAAACAAGTACTGAGTACTCATTGTAAAACACATTGTACCAAGCACTACCGAGGTACAAGGATGAATTTAAGCATTCCCCACTCTTAAGGGATTAAAAAACTAGGGTAGTGGGTGAGGTGAACATAATGGATTACAGTGAATGGTTGAGGCAGCTCAGTCCTAAGAAAAATGCTATAAAGGTTGAACCAGGGAAGGTTCTATTCCATCGTATTAGGATGGTGGAAGCACATCAAAAAAGTCTTCAAAAATGAGTGGTGCTTGAGATGGCCTTTGAAAGAAGGGTAGGATTCTAACCAGAGAAGCTTCTGGAGAAACATTCCAGAAGAAGCATACAATATGGGAAAGGAAGCAAGCCAAAAAAAAATGAGATAAATATTTGCTCATTTGGTCCTGGCTAGGTAGCTCAGTTGATTAGAGCATGGTCCCAATATGCCCAGGTTACATGTTCGATACCCAGTCAGGGCACAAACAGGAATCAACCAATGAATACATTAAAATAGTGGAACAATAAATCAATGTTTCTCTCTCTTTTTCTCTAAAATAAATCAAGAAAAAATATATTGGCTTGTTGTTTTGTGAAACAAAAAGTTATTGCAGCACAGGGCCAGACAGGTGGCTGAACTGGGAGTCTGGGGACATGATTGGGGGAGATGCTCATATGGCAGGGCCTGTGTCTCATTCAGTGGACTTTCCCTCTGGTAAAATCAAGTTGGCAGCAGTGTGTGTTAGGAGATATTTGGATAGTTGAGTAGCAGGGCAATAGTACTATGATCTAGGTTAGGTTGTAAAGTAAGTGGTAGACATGAGAAGGGAATACAAGAGAGATACTGTAAGTACAGGAGCTTCTACTTATTAGACTGGGGAGTAAAGATTGGGAAGGAGGTGTGGTTGGAAAGTCTGAAGTTATCATATGTAGTTATTGGTGATGCTCCTAACAAGTCAGGAGGAGAAAAGTCAGGAAAATCAGGTTGAAAAACTAATTTTGAGAAGAAGGTAAGTCCAGTTTCAGGCGTCCACACAGATTGTGGATCTAAATTTGGGCATAAAATCTGGTTGGCGATATGGAAGTACTTTTTTACTAGAGGAAGTGAATATGGGAACGTGTGATCATAAGGAATTGCAGACCTAGCATGTAAGGTTTATGTAAATAAGCATAAAGGATATTTGGGGAACAATCCCTGATTTAGGAGAATGGCATCGTGGAGAACAAAGAACACATTTTGCTATGAATTGGCTATTGGCAGCACTGTCAGAAGCCGACTGCCTGGCTGGGGAAGCACTGAACTGACACAGAATGACCCATCTGAGGTGTCAGTGTTCAGACATCAGGCTTCTGGTGCAGTGCTGGGGTTCGAGTGTGGCTCTGCTGACGTCATTGCTTCTGAAGGTCCTACACACATGTATGCATGCTGACAACTGACCACCCCCACTTCACCTCTCTACTGGTTGAATAAAAGTAGATGCAGGAGAAAAAGTCAGGGGCCACCAGCATGTCTTAATCTAGGGTCCATGGGCCTCCAGGGGGCCTGTGGATAGAATTTAGGGGGCTGTAAATGTAGATGGGAAAAAATTTGCATTTTTGTCACTAACCACAGCAACAAACTATGATGGTATTACCAGTACTTCCAATTTGGCCATTCATAGAAGTCAAAGATATTTTCTTTCTTTTTTTTTTTTTTTTTTTTGATTTTGCAAAACTGCGATGTTAATTTTAGTTTATTATTTTTATTTAAAAAATTTAATTATTAAATAATTTGTTGACGTACTTTTAAGTGTCCTATTCCATATAACACCCTCTACACCCCACATTGTGCCTCCCATGCCCCATGTGAAGTCTCTTTCCACCCCATTTCTACCCCCTTAACCCGCTCCCCTACCTCCAACCCCTTTCCCTGTGGCTATAGCTATCCTGTTTTCTGTATATAAGTGTTATGTATACATGTTTTTGTCTAATCCCTTCACCATCTTTGACTCAGTCCCGTATTTCTCTTTCTCCCTGACAGCTGTTCATTTGTTCCCTGTCACTCTGCCTTTGTTTTCATTTTGTTCCTCAGATTATTGTGTTCATTAGATTCCACATATGAGTGAGATCATATAATATTTGTCTTTCTCTGCCTGGCTTATTTAAAATAATCTCCAGGTACATTTATGCTTGCAAAACATTTCCTTCTTTTTTTTTTTTTTTTTGTATTTTTCTGAAGCTGGAAACGGGGAGGCAGTCAGACAGACTCCCGCATGTGCCTGACCGGGATCCACCCAGCATGCCCACCAGGGGGCGATGCTCTGCCCATCGGGGTGTCGCTCTGTTGCGACCAGAGCCACTCTAGTGCCTGAGGCAGAGGCCATGAAGCCATCCTCAGTGCCCGGGCCATCTTTGCTCCAATGGAGCCTTGGCTGCGGGAGGGGAAGAGAGAGACCGAGAGGAAGGAGAGGGGGAGGGGTGGAGAAGCAGATGGGCGCTTCTCCTGTGCCCTGACTGGGAATCGAACCCGGGACTTCCACACGCCAGGCTGATGCTCTACCACTGAGCCAACTGGCCAGGGCCTAAAACATTTCCTTCTTTTGCACAGCCATGTAGTACTTCACTGTATAAATGTACCACAGTTTTTTAATCCACTTATACATTGATGAACACATGGCTGTTTTCAGATATTGGTTGTTGTAAATAATGCTGCAATGAACACGGGGGTGCGCATCTTCTTTTGAGATTCTTAGCATATATTCCTAGAAGTGGGATAGCTGGATCATAAAGCATTCCATTTTTAATTTTTTGAGAAAATGCCATACTGTTTTCCACAGTGGCTGCACCAGTCTTCATTCCCACCAGCCGGGCAGGAGGGTTCCCTTTTCTCCACACCTTCACTAGCAGTTGTTTGTTGATTTGTTAATGAAAACCATTTGGGCAGGTGTGAGATGATATCTTATCACAATTTTAATTTGCATTTCTCTGATGATTAGTGACCGTGAGCATTTTTTCATGACTACTGGCCATCTGTATATCCTCTTTGGAGAAGTGTCTATTCAGGTCCTTTGCTCACTTTTAATTGGATTGTTTGTCTCTCTGGTATTGAGTTTTATAAATTTTGGTTATTAATCCCTTATCAGATGTATCGGCAACTGTATTCTCCCATACAGTGGGTTGATTTTTTATTTTGTTAATGGTGTCATTTGCTGTGCAAAAATCTCTTTATTTTGGAATAGTCTCATTTATTTGTCCTTTATTTCACTTGCCTGAGGAGGTATATTGGCAAAAATATTGTTATGAGACATGTCTGAGAGTCTACTGCTTATGTTTTCTTCTAGGATTTTTATAGTTTTGTAAGAAGTCACAGGTATTTTCATATCCCATTTTAGAATTGTAGATGAAACCATAATTGTTTCATCTTGATATTGATATTGCTCATCAATATTTCAGGATTATGGTAGTTATTAGGTGCACTGCCAGGGTTGTTTTTTTAATGCATTTATAAAGAAGTATGTGTATTACTATATCAGAAACTTATTTAATATTTTAACAGTAGAATTTCAACATAACTCTTTTCTTTTGTAATCACATGTATTTTATGCATTTAAAAACATTATTCTGAGGAAAGGTTTATATGCTTCAACAAAGTCCTGAAAGTTGTGTGGCACATAAAAAATTGTAGCTAAC
Source organism: Saccopteryx leptura (assembly GCF_036850995.1). Taxonomy (NCBI): domain Eukaryota; kingdom Metazoa; phylum Chordata; class Mammalia; order Chiroptera; family Emballonuridae; genus Saccopteryx; species Saccopteryx leptura. The sequence continues at coordinate 351,990,089 of NC_089503.1, forward strand.
TGTGCTGGGAGATTAAAAAGTGGGAGCTGAGAGCCGGGAAACAGATCATGTTGGCATAGGTCAGCCATGTACTCAGGTAAGTTCTAAGATAAGTTTTAAAAGCATAGATTTTTTTTCAACAAAACAAAAATCACATGATCCTATCAATAGAAGCAGAAAAGGCATTCTATAAGATACAACATGCTTTTATGTTTAAAACACTCAATAAAACAGGTATAGAAGGAAAGTACCTCAACATATTAAAGGCCATATATGAGAAACCATCGGCTAATATCATACTAAATGGTGAAAAAATGAAGACTTTTCCTCTAAAGTCAGGAACGAGACAAGGCTGCCCATTCTCTCCACTCTTAAACAACATAGTTCAGGAAGTTCTAGCCAGAGCAATCAGGCAAGAGAAAGAAATAAAAGGCATCCTTATCTGGAAAGAAGTAAAGATATCACTTTTTGCAGTGACATGATCCTGTATATAGAAAGCCCGAAAGACCCCACCAAAGAACTATTAGAAATATAAACCAATGTAATGAAGTCGCAGGATACAAAATTAATAATCAGAAGTCTTCTGCTTTTCTATATGCTCATGATGAAACTTCAGAAAATGAACTAAAAAAGCCAATTGCTTTTACAATTGCAACAGCAACAACAAAAAAAATAAAATACCTAGTAATAAACTTAACAAAGGATGTGAAAGACTACAAAGCATTATTAAGACTGAAAACTACAAAGCATTATTAAAAGAAATTGGAAAAGACACAATAAAATGGAAAAATATTTCATGTTCATGGACTAGAAGAATCAACATAGTTAAAATGGCCATATTACCCACAGCAATATACAAATTTAATGCAATCCTCATCAAAATCCCAATGTCATTTTTTAAAGAAATAGAACAACAAATCACTAAGTTTGTATGGGACTTTAAAAAACCCAAATAGCCAAAGAAATCCTGAGGAAAAAGAATGAAGCTGGAGATATCAGACTACCTGACTTCAAATTATATAACAGAGGAATGATAATCAAAACAGCATGGTACTGGCAGAAAAACAGACATACAGAACAATGGAACAAAATCAAGAACTCAGAAATAAAACCACACATATATGGACAAATAATCTTTGACAAAGGAGCCAAAAACACACAATAGAGAAAAGAAAGCTTCTCCAATAATGGTGCTGGGGAAATTGGAAAGCCACATGCAAAAGAATGAAACTTGACTACAGTGTGTCCCCCTACACAAAAATTTATTCAAAATAGATCAAAAACCTAAATATAAGATCTGAAACAATAAATCACATAGAAGAAAACATAGATACTAAACTCATGGACCTTGGCCACAGAGAACAACTTAAGAATTTGACCCCAAGGGCAAGGGAACTAAAGGCAAAAACAAATGAATAAGACTGTATCAAACTAAAAAGCTTCTGCACGGCAAAGGAAACTGACAACAAAACAAATAGTCAATCAAATGAGGGATGATATTTGCAAACAATGGCTTCGATAAGGGGTTAATATCTAAAAATATATAAAGAACTCAGAAAGCTTAGCAACAAACAAGCAAACAATCCAATTAAAAAATGGGGAGAGGACCTGAACAGACACTTCTCCCAAGAAGACATACAAATGGTCAATAGATGTATGAAAAGATGTTTATCTTCACTAGCTATTCAAGAAATGCAAATGAAAACTACAATGAGATACCACCTCACCTCTGTTAGATTGGATATTATCAACAAGACAGGTAAATCAGAAAAAGCTAAGAGCTGTATGATATCTCATATAAGTGGGATATAAAACTGAGACTCATCAGCATAGATAAAAGAGGATGTGGTTACCAGAGGGAGGAGGATGTGGCAGAGGGGATGGAGAAGGGTGTAAAGAGGGACATATATAAGGTGATAGAAAATGATTTGACTTTGGTGATGGGAATACAATATAATAAAATTTCAGATGCTATAGAAACATTTACCTGAAACCTATGTATTCTTATTGATCAGTTTTACCGTTTAATTTCCTAAATAAAATTTAAAAATATGAATTTTCTTTTATACATTAATCATTAGATATCATAAGAAGCATTTTCTTCAAAATTATTCTGTAACAGCCATTGCCCTTTATTTTGCTTGAAGCAATCATTTCTATTTTGTTTCTGAAGAAATGCTCTTTGATGCAGACCTTTTATTCAAAACTTGTCCTGCGGAGGCTCTGATTATTGTAAGAGGAAAAGAATGGCATTTATGATTAAAAAATATTATTAGTTCAAAGGCTTTTTAAGTGTACTCAAGAAAACCACCATCAACTTTTCTTGTGGATTAGTTAAGAATCAAATTGTCAGATTTAATTTGATAAAAAAAATTTGCGCCTGTGGAACAGATAATGTCCATCCAGCTTGAAAGTATGTGCTTGAAGTGTGGGTTCATTTAGCAAGAATTAGGGTGATATGAAAACAAAGCATTCAGGAGAGTTCAACTGATGTTTTGTCAAATGAACCATGGAAAGTTGCACAATGTCATGCACACAAACAAAACCCCCGGGCACTCACAGGCAATTATGAATAACTCAGTGAAGAGAGAAGCGGAGCTGGTGTTTAAAGTAGACATCTCAGTGAGTTTAGCTCAGAGAAGCAGGCAAATTAACACCTCGGGATTTGTGGACTGAAAGAATTGTACATTTCCACTTAGAAGGTGATTTCTCCATGTATTGTGATGGATTATTAGTTTTTCATGGCAAACTATTCATGTGAGTGAATCATTAAGAAAGCTTTGGGAGAGGAGAGATTTTAAATGTCTTATATGGAATGGAATCTTGGGATTAAAGTAAAAAATGCTAATAAGTAGATTTAGAGGTTTTTGTTTTTTTTTTAAAGAAAACAATTCTTCAGCAATAACTTCCAAAAGAAATTCAACACTGTCTCTGACTTTTTATATATTTTCAAATGTTGCTTTGATAAAGTGTGTATTTCTGTACATTTGACGGAAGTCTGCGAGTACATCATGAATTATGATGGTTGGAGTATACAGGTCAGCATTAGGGACTATAGATGACCCAGTGGCTGCTATGACACTTTCCTAGAGATCATGCTGCCTAATGAAATGAAAACGTTATCATCAGAGGAATGGCCGAAACTCATCTATTATTTCCAGTGTCTCAAATTTACCTTTCTTTCTAAACTTGGCACTTTTCAAAACTGTCTTTCTGCATAATTTTTCAATAAAAGAAGGGCATTTTGCACACGAAGTCTATCTACAGCATGCCCCAGCTTCCCCTAACAATAATTACATTAATTAAATATGACATTTTTACTGTCTGTAAAGGTGATTTAGAATATTTGTTTAAAAATACTACACAATTCTGGTCCTGGCCGGTTGGCTCAGTGATAGAGCGTCGGCCTGGCGTGCAAGGGGTCCCGGGTTCGATTCCCGGCCAGGGCACACAGGAGAAGTGCCCATCTGCTTCTCCACCCCTCCCCCTCTCCTTCCTCTCTGTCTCTCTCTTCCCCTCCCGCAGCCAAGGCTCCATTGGAGCAAAGATGGCCCGGGCGCTGGGGATGGCTCCTTGGCCTCTGCCCCAGGCGCTAGAGTGGCTCTGGTCGCAACAGAGCGACGCCCCGGAAGGGCAGAGCATCGCCCCCTGGTGGGCAGAGCGTCGCCCCCTGGTGGGCGTGCCGGGTGGATCCCGGTCGTGCGCATGCGGGAGTCTGTCTGACTGTCTCTCCCCGTTTTCAGCTTCGGAAAAATACAGAAAAAAAAAATACTACACAATTCTGCTTTTCAAGTGTTAACACCCTAAATGTTATCAAAGACTAAAATCAATAAATACTATCTCTGTGAAGCTGTATTATCAGCTACCAGTTTTAAAAAATGCAAAGTAATTTACATGTATGTGGTGTTAAGAAGACAGAGGAAATGGGAAAGGGGGTTTCTGCTCACACAGTGTGTTTCTGTAGAGGACATGGCTGATGCAGATGAGCCGGAGCCAGGCGAGGGGATGCACAGCAGTTCGGGATCCTCCCCTCACAGCAGTCCCTGGACTCGAAACACAGGCGGGGCACACACAGGCTCTCACCCCAGGAAATGGGAAAGGGGGTTTCTGCTCACACAGTGTGTTTCTGTAGAGGACATGGCTGATGCAGATGAGCCGGAGCCAGGCGAGGGGATGCACAGCAGTTCGGGACCCTCCCCTCACAGCAGTCCCTGCACTCTAAACGCAGGCGGGGCACACACAGGCTCTCACCCCAGGAAATGGGAAAGGGGGTTTCTGCTCACACAGTGTGTTTCTGTAGAGGACATGGCTGATGCAGATGAGCCGGAGCCAGGCGAGGGGATGCACAGCAGTTCGGGATCCTCCCCTCACAGCAGTCCCTGGACTCCAAACGCAGGCGGGGCACACACAGACTCTCACCCCAGAATCAGAGAATCTTTGTGGCTAGAAAGAGTTCTGACTAAGCTCCTCTCAAGACAGGGTTCATTTTTATTTATTTTATTAAATTTATTAAGGTGACATTGATTAATAAAATTAAATAGGTTTCACGTGTACAATTTTATAATCCTCTGCATACTGCACTGTGTGTCCACCACCCCGAGCCAAGCCTCCTTCCATCACCATTCATCCCCCTTCAGCCTGTCCTACCTCTTACCCCGTCTTTTCCTCTTGTAATCACCATTCATTTTTTAAAAAAATTTTATTTAGAAAATTAAATTTAACAGGGTGACATTGATCTACCAGAGTACATAGGTTTCAGGTAAATGTTTCTATAGCATTTGAACTGGTGATTATGTTGTATACCCATCACCCAAAGTCAAATTGTTTTTCGCAACTGTATGCTTGTCCCTCCCTCTTTACACCCTTCCCCTATCCCTTCCCCACATCCTTTCCCTCTGGTAACCACTTCAACTTTTATCTATGTCCATGAGTCTTAGTTTTATATCCCACTTATGTGTAAAATCATACAGCTTTTAGCTTTTTCTGATTTATATATTTCACTCAGTATAATGTCCTCTTTTTTTTCTTTTTTTATCATCAAGTGAGAGGCGGGAAGGCACAGAGACAGATTCCTGCATGCGCCCCAATCAGGATCTACCTGGCAAGCACCCTAGGGGTGATATTCTGCTTAACTGGGGCTGTTGCTCTGTTGCTCGGCAAACAAGCTACTTCAGTGCCTGAGGTAAGGCCATGGTACCATCCTCAGTGCCTGATGCCAACTTGCTGGAATGAGCCATGGCTACAGGAAAGGAGAAAGTGGGAGAGAGAGAGAGAGAGAGAGAGAGAGAGGGAGATTAGAGAGGGGTGGAGAAACAGATAGTCACTTCTCTTGTGTGCTCTGATTGGGAATCAAACCCAGACTTCCAGACTTCCACATGCCAGACTAATACTTTACTGATAAACCAACTGGCTGGGGCTGTATAATATTCTCAAGGTCCATTCATGTTGTTGTAAATGGCAGTATGTCATCATTTCTTATGGCTGAGTAGTATTCTATTATATATATGTACCACAACTTCTTTATCCAATCCTCTATCAAGATATACTTTGGTTGTTTCCATGTCTTGGCCACTATAAATAATGCTACAATGAACATGGAGGTGCATATGTCTTTACATACCAATGTTTTTGAGTTTTTAGGGTGGATACCCAGTAGAGCAGTGGTCCCCAACCCCCGGGCCATGGACCAGTACTGGTCCGTGGGCCATGTGGTACCGGTCCACAGAGAAAGAATAAATAACTTACATTATTTCCATTTTATTTATATTTAAGTCTGAACGATGTTTTATTTTTAAAAAATGACCAGATTCCCTCTGTTACATCCGTCTAAGACTCACATGATACATTTATCCGTCCCACCCTAAAGGACCGTCTGTGAAAATATTTTCTGACATTAAACCGGTCCGTGGCCCAAAAAAGGTTGGGGACCCCTGCAGTAGAGGGATAGCTGGGTCATATAATAGTTCTATTCTAATTTTTTGAGGAACCAACATACTTTCTTCCATAACAGTTGTACTAATTTGCATTTCCATCAGCAGTGAATGAGGGTTCTTTTTGCTCCACAGCCGACACTTGTTATTAACTGTCTTGTTTATAACAGATGTGAGGTGGTATCTCACTGTAGTTTTGATTTGCATTTCTTGAATAGCTAGTGAAGATGAGCATTTTTTCATACATATGTCTTCTTGGGAGAAGTGTCTGTTCAGGTCCTCTACCCATTTTTTAATTGGATTGTTTGCTTGTTTGTTGCTAAGCTTTCTGAATTCTTTTTTTGATATTTTAGACATTTAAATAAGGATATCAGAGCCATTGTTTGAAAATATCATCTCCCATTTGATTGGCTGTCTATTGGTTTTGTTATCAGTTTCTTTGGCTGTGTAGAAGCTTTTTAGTTTGATATAATCCCATTTATTTATTTATTTTTGCCTTTACTTCCCTTGCCTTTGGGGTCAAATTCATAAATTGTTCTCTGCGGCCAAAGTCCATGAGTTTAGTATCTATGTTTTCTTCTATGTGATTTATTGTTTCAAATCTTATATTTAGGTCTTTGATTCATTTTGAATTAATTCCTATGCAGGGGGACACACTGTAGTCAAGTTTCATTCTTTTGCATGTGGCTTTCCAATTTTCCCAGAACCATTTATTGAAGAGGTTTTTTTTTTCTCCATTGTGTGTTTTTGGTTCCTTTGTCAAAGATTATTTGTCCATATATATGTTGTTTTATTTCTAGGCTCTCAATTTTGTTCTATTGGTTTGTATGTCTGTTTTTCTGCCAATACCATGCTGTTTTGATTACCGTGGTTCTGTTGTATAATTTTAAGTCAGGTACTGAGATACCTGTGGCTTCATTCTTTTTTTTAATTTATTTAGTGAGAGGAGGGGAGACAGAGAAAGACCCCCACATGTGCCCTAACCGGGATCCACCCAGCAAGCCCACAAGGGGGTAATGTTTTTTCCATCTGGGGTGCTTGCTTCATTGCAACCAGAGCCATTTTTTAGTGCCTGAGGCAGATGCAATGGAGCCATCATCCTCAGTGCTCAGGGACAACTCACTCCAATGAGCCATGGCTGCAGGAAGGGAAGAGAGAGAGAAGGGGGGGGGAGGGGTGGAGAAGCAGATGGGTGCTTCTCCTGTGTGCCCTGGCTGGGAATCAAATCTGGGGCAGCCATAGGCTGGGCTGATGCTCTACCACTGAGCTAATCGACCAGGGCCCTAGCTTCATTCTTCATCCTCAGAATTGCTTTGGCTATTTGGGTTTTTTATGGTTCCATACAAACTTGGTGATTTTTTGTTCTATTTTTTTAAGAAAATGATATTGAAATATTGATGGGGATTATATTAAAGTTGTTTATTGCTTTGGGAAATATGACCATTTTAACTATGTTGATCCTTCTAATCCATGAACACAAAATATTTTTCCATTTCATTGTGTCTTTTCCAATATCTTTTAATAATGCTTTGTATTTTTCAGTATATAGATAGGTTGCAATTGTTGTTGCAATTGTAAAATGAATTGGGTTTTTTTTAGTTCATTTTCTGAAGTTTCATCATTAGCATATAGGGAAGCAGTAGATTTCTGTATATTGATTTTTTATCCTTCAACTTCACTGTATTGGTTTATTGTTTCTAACAGTTTTTTTGGTGGGGTCTTTGAGGCTTTCTATGGATTATGTCAACTGCAAACAGTTATACCTTTACAATTCTTCTTTCTTGCTACGAGTCAGATATGAGTATGTCTACACCTGCTTTTCTTTGGATATTATTTGCTTGGAGAATCATTTTCCAACCTTTCACTTTGAATCTACTTTTGTCTTTGTAGCTTAGATGTGTCTCTTGAAAGCAGCATACAGTTGGGTGTTGCTTTTTGATCTAGTCTGCTACTCTGTGCCTCTTTACTGGTGAGTCCAGTTCATTTACATCTAGGGTACTTATTGACACTTGAAGATTTCCTATAGCCATTTTGTTTTGTTTTCTAGTAGCTCTGTGTCTTGTTTGGTTCTTCTCTTTTGTGTTTCTATTAGTTGTTTTTGTGTGGTAATGTTCCATACTTCTTTCTCTTGTTTCTTTTTTTCTTTAAAGCTGTGTATTTTAGTAGTGGCTTTTTTTGTGGGTGTTTACCATTAAGTTATTAAAAGAAAAATGTTCATATGTATGAGAGTCCTTTTTCTTATTAGTGCTTCTGCACTTTATATCCTTTGCTACTGCACATCTTTATACTCTCCTATTTTATGTTATTGTTGTCACAGATTATCTTTGTTTTTATTTTGACCTTGTTGGAGGTTTTATTTGTAGTTTTGAATTGTTCTCTTCTTTGTGTCTGGTTGAATAAGCCCCTTGAATATTTCCTTTCCTTTCGGTGATAAACTGTCTCAGCTTTTGTATGTCTGCAAAAGTTTTTACTTATTCTTCATATTTGAAGGATAACTTTGATGGACATCATATTCTTGGCTGGTAATTCTTTTTTTCAGAACTTTGAATGTTTGGGTCTACTTCCTCTGGCTTATAGAGTTTCTGCTGAGAAGTCTGATGATAACCTAAAAGGATTTCCTTTATAGGTTATGTATTCTTTTCCCTTGCTTCCTTGAGGATTCTTCCTTTGTTATTGATTTTTGACAATTTTATTACAATATGCCTTGGAGTAGATCTGTTTCGGTTGAGGTAACTCAGTGTTTTGTTTGCTTCTTGGATTCAAGGCTTTAACTCTTTCCATAGGTTTGGAAAATTCTCATCCATTATTTGTTGAGTAGGTTCTCCATTCCCTTCTCCATCTTTTCTTTTTCTGATATACCCATTATTTTTATATTGCTCTTTCTGATGGAGTCAGACAATTTTTGTAGAGCTCTCTAAGTTTTTTTTTTATTTGTGAGTTTCTCTCCTCTTCTCTCTGTAGCATCTTTACTTGTCTGTCTTTGATATCACTGATTATTTCCTCTATCTGGTTTGTTCTCTTAGCTAAATTTGCTTTCTCAGTTTGTAATTCATTGAGTTCTTCATCTCTGTTTTTAAAATTTCAACCTCCTTGGTGAGCTCATTAAGTTGCTTATTGGTGTTTTTTCATATCTTGTTGAGTATTTTTAGAACTTCAATTTTGAATTCTCTATTATTTAATACCAAGGTTTCCATATGATTGAGTTTTTTTCTGTATATTTTTTATTTTCTTTCTGAACTATGTCTCTATCTTAAGTAATGATGGTATTTGATTTCTTCATTCTTAATAGCATTTGAGAGTAGTATTGTTAAGAACTCTAACAAAATTACAACTAAAAATTTAAATTAAAAATACAATAAAATATAAAAATTTAAAGAATAATGACAAGTAAAACAACAACAACAGAAAACAAAGATAGAAAACAAAAAAAATACAGTTGGACAAATATAAAGTGACTGAAAATGATTTGACTTTGGATGATGGGTATACAACATAATCAACAGTTCAAATGCTATAGAAATGTTTACCTGAAACATGTGTACTTTTAGTGATCAATGTCACCCTGTTAAAGTTAATTTTCTATATTTAAATAATAAATAAAATAAACAAAAATAAAAAACTACAACAAAAAACCCTCCAAAAAACAAATGGGGTCAGCATATGGCTTCCCAGAGTGTTTACTTTGAAGGAAATTGAGTATACAATTTTTTCTATGTTTATCTTAACAAATCAACTTCTGATTACATGTTGTGTTGTATAGTCTGAAGTCTGGCAGTCTTTCAGAGGCAGAATGTCAAGTTAGTTACCCAGGTTTTTTGTGGGAATATTGGGGCTGAAGTGGGAAAAAAAACTGAAGGTTTAATTATACAACTTATAACCTACTTTCTTTTGAAAGTAAAAGGAAAGAGTTGTTTATAGAGTTTTCAAGCAACCTATATGTATTTTTATAATACCTTAAAAGTAACAATTAAAAGTTCAAAAGTGGAAATAAAAGAACACCAAAAATAAGTAAAAAACAAAGAAAATACCCACAAAAAGTAAGAATAAAAAATATAAAAATAAAAATAATAAAATTCAAAAGAGAAAAAGAGAAAAAAAAGAATAAGGAAAAAAAGAAAATAAATTTTGGTTATTGAGAGGTTACTGTTTCCTTCCAGTAGGTGTTGCTATATTACAGTTTTAGCTCTGTGAAATTCCTGGAGTGTCCTCTGCTGAGATGTTACTGTCCCAATGATGTAGGTGGGGCAGCAGTCACACTGGTGGGTGGGGCATGTTGTGAGGGCTTTACTTCTTCGGCTTTATGGCTTTGGTTTTACAGCTTCTGATTTCTGGCTTTACTGCTCTAGCAATGGTTATCTCAGGCCTCTGGGTGCTCCTCCACATGTCTCAACAGATCTGGGGACAGGATGTGGAGCACCTCTGTTTTTCAGGAGAGAGAGTGGTTTGGGAAAGCTAGCTGTGGGGTTTGTCTCTGCCACTCTCCACATCATGAGGTGAGGGAGGCAGGATCTGGGAGGCTGGGGGCTGCACTTTAGTTTTCTCGGTCTCTGTACCAGGTGTGGGCTACCAGGAGACCACAGGAACATTGGCCATGACCCCGTGTTCTGTCCACTTTGGTTTATTACCCCCTCTGCCCCTCTATCTTATTGCTCCTCCTGACAGAAGGAAACCCAGTCACTCTGAGTTTTCCTCTTCATACTCCTCAGACAAAACCTAGAGAGCTCGAGCTTCCCTCCCCCACATATTTAGTCCAGCAGAGAAAAAACCCAGTCACTCCAGGTTTGTCTTCTCTCTAGTGTTTACCATGAGTGTGTTTAATCTTCTGCCCCTTTTTAACCCTGTTCCATCTTTAGTCCATTTGGTGTGCAGATTTTTCAGGTGTTCTGCAAGCCCAGCTGGGGTTACTTTGCTGCATTATAGTTGTTCAATTTGTTGAAATTTCAAGGGGAGAGATCAGGAGTATCTCTCACACCCCCATTACTCTGACATCATCTGAGTTTTTTTATTCCATAATCACCATTGTGTTGTCTGTGTGTATTAGGTTTTATTTTCTTTACTTAATCTCTTCACCTTTAAGACAGGGATGTTGTAAAACATCACTGATAGACCATTGTGTAGATGGTTCTCCTTGAGTTCTTCTAGCATCCAGAACAGTCCAGGAGTTAAGGCAGCACAATCCTGTTACAGGTGGCTTAACTGTTACAAGAACTATTTTCCCCTCTGAGTCGTTTCCTTATCCCAGCCCTTGACTCACTGGTCTTCATTCAGGCTCTGCACTACTGAGACATGTGCTCTCTCCTCTGTATGTTCTTCAGATGCTTGTTTGGTTTATTTTTTGTTTTTGGGGTTTTTTTTTTGTGTATGACAGAGACAGAGAGACAGAGAGAGGGACAGATAGGGACAGAGACAGGAAGGGAGAGAGATGAGAAGCATCAATTCTTCATTGCAGCTTCTTAGTCTCCTTAGTTGTTAATTGATTGTTTTCTCATATGTGCCTTAACCAGAAGCTACAGCAGAGTGTGTGACACCTTGCTCAAGCAAGAGACCTTGGGCTCAAGCTAGCAACCTTGGGCTTCAAGCCAGAAACTTCTAGGCTCAAGCCAGCGACCATGAAGTCACATCTATAATCCCACACTAAAGCAGCGACCTCGTGCTCAAGCTTGATGAGCCCATGCTCAAGCCAGTGACCTCAGGGTTTCAAACCTGGGTCCTCTGCATTCCAGTCTAATGCTCTATCCACTGTGCCACCACCTGGTCAGGCCAGATGTTTGATTTTATCATGACTTTCTCATCAATCTTCAGATTAAATCTACCAAGTCCTGTTCTTTGTCTACTTTTCATATGGAACAATGTCTTACAGATTTGCCACTTTCCTTGTCACTGTTATAAGTTTGTTCCTGTATCCCCTGAGGTTTGACTTAGGCCCATTATTGTTCTCCAGTCTGAGCAAAATATTTAGCATTGAATCACAAACAAAATATCTGCACTGTAAATTTTTGCCAGGGAATTCAAATTCAAACCTTCCACTGCCTAGCTATTAGCAAAAGTTTATTTCAAAGAGAATTGTCTTGAAGATTTTCATTTGCTTATTTTCCTGTACCTTTTCTTTTTTTAAATTTATTTTTATTTTATTTATTCATTTTTTAGAAAGGAGAGAGAGAGGGAGAGAGAGAGAGAGAAGGGGGGAGGAGCTGGAAGCATCAACTCCCATATGTGCCTTGACCAGGCAAGCCCAGGGTTTCGAACTGGCGACCTCAGCATTTCCAGGTCAACGCTTTATCCACTGCGCCACCACAGGTCAGGCTCCTGTACCTTTTCTATTATGCTACAGAGTCTGCAGCAAACCTGACCATTGATAAACTATGGACTTAGACCTCATTACCTTGATAACTCATGGGATGCTTTCACTAAAATGTGTTTGATTTCTTGCTCTTTTCCTGAAGAATGGAAAGCATCCAGTCAATTTATGATATTTTAAGAGTTTCTCTGTACTTCACATTGTAGTTGCTCAATGAGGTATCATGTTAGAGATTTCTCTCAGGATTTTATTACAAGAAACAACTTTTTGCAATACGATGGGCAAATTGTTGGCCAATTTTAATAAGCATGTTGCTGGGTCTAGATTTATCTTATATGGTATCAAAGTATTGGAAAATAAAACTAAAGAACTCTATTAATAAACCTTAATGAATTTTGAAAAAATGGTAACAGGTGTCAAATACCAGAGAGAAAAATATTCTGAGTGTCAAAGAAAGAATGAAGTAGGGGACTCTAGATCTTGTATATTGATAAACTCAATCTCAATTACAACTCTTAGGAATATTCCAGATATAATATTAAGCAAATGATTTATAGTAAATTCAAAAGAACAACTATGATTTCTGGAAAGAAATAATGGTTCACCAAGATCAAGAAACACAAAACTATGCTTGTTTTCTATTTTGATAGGTTTTACCAGCTTGTTATATTAGGAGAATAGAATTAATTAAATGTTTGATTTCAGCAAAGCACTGGAAAGTGTTTTATAATATCTTGAGGAAATTGATAAGTTCAGGCAGGATGATATGACTTGGAGGATTTGTACTTGGTAACAAATCTCCAAATGTGAGTCAGAGTTATTTTGTAAAAAATATCTAAAGACAAGTGTCTTGAAGCAAGTGCAATTCCATAATCCATCAAACCAAAACGTCATCTATTGCTTCTGGAAAAAATGACATGGTTTGCTTTATGGAGACAGTGACCTCTTAACATCCTTACCTCCTTGCTTTGGCTGCTAGGGAGCTTGGAGGTGAACTTGCGACCCATGTTAATAATGGTGCAGAGTCTCCTGCTATACATGTTTATGGATCAACTTCAATCCCGACCTCTTTATATCATTCTATCATTACCTTCTCTTTACTATATTATTTCAGTCACAAATAATGATATTTACAAGTATTGGGAACTGAATCATGGTCTGTACCTAACAGGGCTTTCTGTTTAGTGGGAAGACAAATTTTTATTTGTTTTTATTCACATATATGTTATTAGTAGACTCAAGTCCTTTCTGGATGATACAAGGTATTTGGGGTATGACTGACTAAATATGAAAATGATAAAGATATGGTTTTAGCCTCACTACTCTTTACATGGAAATGGAGTATTAGTGCAGCTTAAAGTCACATTCTTTTTAAAGAACCAAGTGATACCATTGGCCTAAATTCAACCTGATATAAACTAAACCTAATAGATATCTCTCATTTGGATTTCTAAAATGTTTACATTTGTTATTTTTACTTTGTATTATGTTAATTTTGATTAATTTATTCCTAACATGAACTACCAACTCCCTACTCTGAGAATCTCTAAATGTCCTACATTTGTCTTCAGAGATATTTTACAAACCCTGTGGCTCTTCTCAAGAGACTTGTCACCTGGCACCCCCGCCCCCAAGAGCCATGTCATCCTGCCTGCATTTCTCCTCCGTTTCCTCAAAAATATTGTAAAACACTTTCCTGTGCTTTGCTAAAATGAAAATATTTTATCTACTCTATTCCCCTGATATAGCAAACTGATGAACCTATTGAAATAGGAAACAAATTTACCAATATACAAAGTCCAGAGACCCTTTTCTTACAGATTTTAACCTCAGAATATTTTCTTCTCTCTGGTGATTTGGTATCAATTGCATTTTTCAAGATTTATTAAAGCTTATTAAAAGTTCTTCAATTTTATCCACAATTATTTTAATGCTTTATAACAGTGATTTTCAACATTTTTGATCTTATAGCACACATAAACTAATTACTAAAATTCTGCTGCACACATAAAAATATATTTTTTTGCCAATCTGACAAAAAATAGGTATAATTTTGATTCATTCACACTGGATGGCTATTGTGTTGGCAGTTGTCATTTTTTTATTTGACAATTTAAGGGAAAAGAGGCCAGTGCCCTTGATTAAATAGTCAGGTACTGCTTGTTTTAAAAATTCTTGTGACACACTGGTTGAAAATTGCTGCTTTAAAACATAATAAATCTGGACCCAGCCACCCTAACTCATTAAAAATGGCCAACAATTTGCTCATTATATAATTTCATTTTCTCTGAACCGCATTTAACAATATTCATTTTAGTTTGAAATCATGCTTTTTGATGGGGAAAAAAAGCAATAGGTTAGGATTTGAATAGCTCTGCTTTCTCTGTGTGATTGTAACAATACTGGTCTCCACAAGCAGGGCTGTATTTTCTCTAATCCTGTTTTTTGTTTTCAAGGGAAAAAAAGGCCTTTTTCTTATGTGGTATGTTCTGGCTTATCTGGATTTTAAACCATCTGAAATTATTCTTAAAGTGTGTGGTTCTTAAAAAAAATTTTGTTCTTAGTTACATGCTTTCTATTTTCTCTACATTTAAAATATCCATAGTGCATATTTAAGTTCTTTGGAGGATTTCTGGGTGGAATGTCTGGGTTGACAAAACTGGTTTCCTTCAATGTTCTTCTTTCTAGCTCTCCAAATAGGTGTTTGCCTGTGGTTTCAAATATTTTGTTTTTACTCTTATTAAAATAGTTTTCCTGAAGCAAACTAACAGATACAGAGAACATATTGATGGTTGGAGGATGGGTGAAAAGAGGAAGGGATTAAGAAGTAGAAATTCCCAGTTATAAAAACAGTCAAGGGGATGTTAAATACTACATAGAGAATATAGTCAACAATATTGTAATTACTATGTGTGGTGTCAGATGGGCACTAGATTTACTGGAGTGATCACTTTGTAAGTTATATAAATATCTAATCACCATGTTGTACACCTGAAATTAATATATATATATATATATATATATATATATATATTATATGTCTACTGTAATTAAAAATAATTTTTTTTTGTTTTACTTTTATGTCCTTTGTCTGCTTCAGTCTGTTTTCATTAAAAGGATCATACTTTCTTAGGAAGTGGTGGTCTCAAGAAGGGAAAGTTCAGACTTTTTAATTTTTGCCTCATATCCGGGCACCTATCCCAAGTCTGTGTTCCATGAAGACACTCACTTAGTCTAAAGTGAATTGAATGAATCTTGGCCTATCAAAATTAAATCAAAACCCTCTTTTCCCAAGAGTAGTCAAAAAGCATGCTTTTCATCCTGGTAGATGGTGTAGCCAGTCAATAGTTGCATGGAGTGATTGGGATGGTTTTGCTGAATTGAACAAGGCAACTTGAACATTATTTCTCAAAGGACCTGAGGTCTGCAACTTAGAAATCATCAGTCAGGTTCTTACCTCTGGGAGCTCTGTTCCAATTTCCTTTCCAGAAAACATGACTGAGATTGAAAACCGGTATATATTGTTTAGTGACAGTGAATTTAAAACAAAAAAAGCCCTGGTGGGTTAGCACAGTTGGTTAAGAGCATCGTCCAGAAACAACAAGGTTGTGGGTTTGATGCCCTGTCAGGACACATATGGGAAGCAGTCAATGAATACACAACTGAACAGAACAACAAATGAATGCTTCTTCCCCCTCTTCCTCCTCTCCTCTCTCTCCCTTTCTCTATCTCTAAAAAAAAAATTAAGCCCTAGTTAGATGGTTGGAACGTGTCCTAGAGCGTGGATGTTGCCGGTTCGATCCCTGGTCAGGGCACATACAGGAGCAGCTCAATGCTCCTGTCTCTTTTTCCTTGCCTCTCTCTCACACAAACAAACAAATAAACAAACAAACAAACAAACACAGAATAAAAGGGTCTTTCCTATTGTCATATATTCAATGCATGCAACAGGAAAGCATTCTATTTTTATATTTTATATTCTTGTTACACAATATATTTTATGTTTTTGTTACCTTGTTATATTTTTCTTTGAGCAAACAGCACCTTATTTATTCTGGTTTTCCTATGCTTATTTGTTTTGGTCTTTTCTGCTAGAATAAAAACTTCATAAGGACAGGAACTTCCTTGCTCTTATTTGCCACTTTATTACTAGTAACTAGAATCAGACCTGGTACAGTTACTAATAAATTCAATTATTCATGCAACATGTATTACTCAGGGCCTTCTGTATACAACACAGTGTTTCAGACGCTGAAGGTGCATATGGTAGTGAATAAAATAGACAAAAATCTCTGCTCTTATAGAATTTACATTCTAGTAGGAGACTGGGTCATAAACAATGTCGATAAATAAAGTGTATACAGTATTCGTGATCATTGCTAAGGAGGGGAAAAGTACAAGTCCACACACCACAGAGAAGGAGGACAGGATGCAGGCTTTGGGTGATTTGAAAGTTTGGACAGAGTACCAGGGAAGGTCTTTACTAAAAAGGTGACATTTATTGAATTTCAGAAGTGAAATTCCACGATCCATCACACCAAAGAAATAGTGCATTTGGAATTCAGCCTGCAAGGGCTTTCCAGTCCTGCTCTCTAAAGAACTGCTTTTATCATGCCAATTCCTTACTTTAAAACTTAGGGTTCTTTTCTCTTGCCATCATATCCAAACTCCTTTGTCTGGTGTTTAAGATCCCCACCAGAACATGAATTATTCCATTCTCCCAGAGAGGCCCTCTGGACAAGCTTGTCTCCATTCTATTTTCTGCACAATGTCATGCTGTAATATAATAATGTGATACAATAACGAACGTCACCCTTCTGTGTGCTGCTTCTCCTGCCTGCAGCCAGTCAGTGAGTTACATGTCAGTGGTCTCAGAGCTCTAGCTTTCTGTCCATTTAGCCTCACAAACCTTATTGCCTCTCCCCTACCGCTGTCTTAACAATAAAACGAGAGCATCAAATTCAAAATTTGTTTTTTAACATAACAAATACACACAAAAATATACAAATGAGTTTAAAATGCTCACTGAGCATCACATTGACAAATAATTGCTACCTAAATCTGTCAGGCTTTGATGAACACGGATACTGATAATGACCAAGAATTAAAGTGACTGATCATTTAAAATCTCTGCTAATAAAGCACAACGTTTGAAAATGTAAAACATGAAACAATGCTCAGTAAAGTCGAAGGTGCTGAAATAATTTGACTGTGTGTCTAAGCAAACCCTTGAGAATGATAATGTTCTAGTTGGGTTTGCACCTGTTCCATGGCGTTCTCTGGGTTGGCTAGTCATGGTGTCTTCCTGCCACAGAGCAGCTTTGGTGAGCTAATCTCAGCATGCTGTCCATCAAGAGTTTCTGGGAGATAACTTAAGGTCACCCTAAACATGTGGGAATCAGCCTTGTGAAGCTGCTGGGCGGCAGGCAGAGTGTGGGCATGAGTGACATCGACTAGGCGGAGTGTCACCATTGAAATGACCAAACATGACTGCTGACCCAGGCTGCCATACTAATGAACAGGCACTCTGCTCCACATGACAGAGAAAAGGGGCCCCCATCAGAAGAACGGGCTAATTATAGCCATGAATGAAATAAAACTTATTCGTAAAGGGTGAGGATGAGACAATGTATGTGAAATCTAAGTGAATGTTCCTTTTAAAGCCATTTTTCAAGAGATAACTTTGGTGCTGACACCATGGAAAGTAATCTAGCCTGACCTGTGGTGGCGCAGTGGATAAAGCGTCGACCTGGAAATGCTGAGGTCACCGGTTTGAAACCCTGGGCTTGCCTGGTCAAGGCACATATGGGAGTTGATGCTTCCAGCTCCTCCCCCCTTCTCTCTCTCTGTCTCTCTCTCTCCCTCTCTCTCTCCTCTCTAAAAATGAATAAATAAAAAAAAAAAGAAAGTAATCTAGTCTGATAGTTTTGATAATATGAACCCACGTGGATTAAATTTCCCATGCTTTGTTTTAAAGGGTCTGTCTGTTTATGCAAGAAAGTGAGTTATGGCAAAGGTTAAAAAGACATGTTAAAAGATGTTTGACAACGGTTGCCTGGCCTGAATCATCTTTCCATAAAGATGGTTGTAAATATATTGGGCAAATAATAACTTAATCCTTGCAATTTTCTATAAATACATGATAAAACTATTATATTATCTGAAAATGAAAAACAAATTTCAAAGTAGATTTCTTTAAATATTATTATTGGGAACAAAAGGAAAAGGGCTAAATATAGGCTTAAAGGTATTTTTCCCTGCAAACAAAACCTATTATAAAGTATTATATTTTATAATGAAAATTCAGTTATGAATTTGGTTCCTTCAACTGATTAAACCCCATATGACCTAATTGCTTTTCGAATCGGTTTTTCCTGAAAGGTTTTCTGAGAGCATTCACTCTACAGGGAAAATGTCTGTGCAGCTCCTGGTCACATACGTACAAGAGGACCCATCACTTTTCATGCCACGAGAATTTTAAAGCTTTCACGGAATCAAAATTTGTAACCAAACGACGCCAGGGTATGCCATGAGGGCTATGGCTTTGTTCGGAGTAGGGCATTGCTACTGATTTTCTCTACTCTATTTGGCTTAGAGAAATAAAGTAGTAAAGTGACTAAAACATCAGAAAACAAAATCTTCCTGAGTAGTTAAAGGACTTTTGGCAGTAGATTTTATGATGTGGTACAACACCAGGAAAAAATAAACCTAGCAGACAGATGTCTCCAGAGAGTAATAACCATAAACTCTGCAACTACTGCACATGTAAGTACCTGCCCAGGGGATCAGGAAGATGCATGTTTCTTCTGGATTGGCCTACAATGGCACTTGTTGCCGTGGCTGATCTGAGTTGAGAGAAACCCTCAAAGCCAGCATCACACTGTGTGGAATCACTGAACTATTTTATGGACCAGCAAAGTTGGCAAACCATAGACAGACACTAGGCAGCATGTACTTTCAGCCTTCAAAAATATACGTGCAGTCAGCTTAAAAAACTGTACACACACCTGACCTGTGGTGGCGCAGTGGGATAAAGCATAGACTCGGAACACTGAGGTTGCTGGTTCGAAACCCCAGGCTTACCTGGTCAAGGCACATATGGGAGTTGATGCTTCCTGCTCCTCCCCCTTCTCTCTCTCTCCTTCTTTCCCTCTCTCTCCTCTCTGAAAATTGAATAAAGTCTTTAAAAAAAATGTACACACACTTTCAGGGTCTGCTTTCTCTTGCTGCTGCTATATAGAGAGACATAAACTTGTGTGTGTGTGTGTGTGTGTGTGTGTGTGTGTGTGTGTGTGTGCACGCACAACATTGAGGTTGGCAATTTCATGTAGCTATAAACACAACTGAAACAAACAAGGGGGAGACAACATGGAGCTGTATCTAATCTAATATTATACCTTTCACTGATAATTTTAGAGTGATTTACTCAAATTTTGTTATTGTTTCAGGTGCAGAGTTGGAAACTAAAGCACATTAAGTGGTGATGGATGTTGTAAAAGCTGAAAGTGATCATTGTATGAATGTTTGCTCTCAATCCTCATTTGTCATAGGCACTCATCCTTGTAGTTTAAAATGGAAGCACATCTCAGTTTTCTCATCAGTAAGGTGACAGGAATGCGCTGAATGAACCCTGACATCCCTGTCAGTTTGCAATTCACTTGTTTCTGGAGACTCTGATGTTTTGCTTCTGTTCAGAGAGCAGTGGCTGGAAGGCCATGTGACTGAAGGGTCAGAAATGGCTTCTGAATCTTGGATCTTTGAGTACAGGAGGCTGGCAGGGACCCAGAAGTGTCACCTGCACAATCCAAAAATAAAATAAAATAAATCAAAATACTATGTTCCATTCTTGCCGTAAGACATTCTTAGGCTGCCTTTGCCCTCTAAGTCTTGCCATCTGCAGGAAAGGAAGGGAAGGAAACAGATTTACAGCAGGGGTTGTTAAACTTCCTGTGATGGACTAGATAGTAAGTATTTTAGACTTTTGAGCCATATGATCTCTCTTGCAGTGAGTTATCACTGTAGCAGTTGCGCACAAGCAGCCACAGATAATATGTAAATGAATAGATGTGGCTGTGTTCTAATGAAACTTTATTACAAAAAACAGGCTGTGAGCCAGATTCGGGACAGGGGCTATAGATTGCCAACCCTTGATTTAAAGTTGAGGGGTAACAATGTGATTTCTAGTCTCAGCTGGGAAGACGATTGTACTGCTCCTGTTTTGTAGTTCATCCCAAGAAAGGTTTTCAGTGTACCTCCTTCTACTCAAGTCTTTGTGATAAAGGCCCATCATGAGTGTACTCTTTTTTTTTTTTTTTTTTGTATTTTTCTGAAGCTGGAAACGGGGAGAGACAGTCAGACAGACTCCTGCGTGCGCCCGACCGGGATCCACCCGGCACGCCCACCAGGGGCAACGCTCTGCCCACCAGGGGTCGATGCTCTGCCCCTCCGGGGCTTCGCTCTGTTGCGACCAGGGCCACTCTAGCGCCTGGGGCAGAGGCCAAGGAGCCATGAGTGTACTCTTTTAAAAATGGAATTTATTGGGGTGACACTGGTTAACATAATTATACATGTTTCAGGTGCCCAATTCTACAAGACAGCTCTATCTACAGTATTGTGTGTTCACCTCCGGGTCAAGTATTCATCCATCACCACTTACTATACTCTCTTCCCCGCTCCTGAAATACTTTTATTCCAGAATCTGTCTCAGATTTAAAGGTTCTCATTCAAAATAAATTTAAATCATGGGAAAATATTTGTCTGTAGAACTGAATGCTTTTCGTCTCTTTAATATAAAAATAACCAAAGGACAAATAGATGCAGGCAATGTGATGTCACACATTTTAAAGTTTTTTTGGCAGAACTAAATTTAATACTACTTTGCCATTGACAGAATTAGGAAAAAAAAATTTTCTTTTTTTTTTAATTTTTCCCTCTTGGTGATTTGATTTAGATAAATAAAATAAGCACCAGCCAAGTATTCGATTTCTGTCTTCTCTGCCTAATGCTGTTTGGTGGATAATGTTAACAGAGAGAAGAACAATAGTAAATTAACTAAGTACCATGATCTGCAATGGGTGTCAGGCAACTTTTCCATCACTGTAAAATTGGAAGAGCTTGACAAGTTTCCCAGAGCATTTTTCTTTGCCATGAAGCTTCGGGAAACAGAAAGTAATTTAGTGTTCTCAAATTTCAAAATGATTTTCCACAATAATTCAGTCTTTCAGGATTTCTACAAAATTCTTTCTTACCCTCCAATAAAAAAGCAAAAAAATGCATAATCCTATCATATGATATAACTGTGATAACCAGGAATCTAAAGCCCAAAAAACCCCAAAAACAAACAAACAAAAAACAAACACAAAAAAACACAACACTATTAATTGAGGGCCACATGCTATTGAAAATAGAAAAACTTTTTCTACTCATTTGGGGCATCAGTGAATGAATGAGTGGATATTGTTTTCTTCTTTCGTATCTTGGCTACTGTAAATAGTGTTATAATGAACATAGGGGAAATGTCTTTTCAAATTGGGGGAAATATTTCTTAACCGTGCTTGTCCCAGACAGGTTTATTTTTTAGTCTGATTCAGTGAGTTAGGGACATTTGGTGGGACTCATGTTGGATTAGGCATTAGAAGGCCTGGATTTTAGTTTAGCTCCACTATTTCCTACCTGGTATCCCGTGCTGGTTAATTTTATGTGTTCACTTGACTGGCCACAGGGTGCCCAGATTAAACATTATATCTGATTGTGTCTGTGAGGTTGTTTCCAGATCATATTAGCCTTTGAATTGGTGCACTCAGTAAGATTGATTGCCCGCTCCAGTGTGGGTGGGCATTGTCCAATCTCTTAAGGACCCACATAGAACAAAAAGTAGAGAAAGGAAAAATTCACCCCTCTCCCTTGCCTTACTGCTTGAACTGGGACATCTTCTCTCATCTTCTTCTGCCCCTGGTCTGAGAGTTAGCCCATCAGCTCCCCTGGCTCTCAGGCTTTAGGACTAAATTATATCACCAGCTCTCCTGGATCTATAGCTTGCAGGTGGCAGACTGTGGGACATCCAGCGTCCAAAAATCACATGAGTTGATTCCTTATAATAAATATCTTGTATGTACATCTCCTGTTGGTTCTATTTCTCTGGAGAACCCTAATACAGAATTCTTGACCAAATTTATCTCCTCTGAGCTTTGGTTTCCTCATTTGTAAAATGAGAAGGTTAATAGGTACCATGGGTAGGTAAGATTTGGTTATGTATGTGATGAAATAAAAACATTGTACAAACACACGGTGCTCTTGTGAGAGGATTATAAAGTCCCAGAGGGCAGGCCTTTGTCTTACCTCTTTGATTTTGATTTAAGAAAAATTCATTAAACATGTATTAGGCACCAGTATTACCCACCAGAGCTTTATACAAAGAAGCAGCTCAAGAATTGTTCCTTAACTTGTATTATACTTGAATGCTATATTTAATACTCATCTGTACTAGTAAGAAAAAAATACTCACTCTTTTAAAACACTATTTCTACATTCAATTTCTGAAAAGAAGAATTTGAAACCAGCTTTCTGGCATGGCAGCTCGCATTTGGACTGAGGTGGTTTGCAGAGATAGAGGTTGTGCCAGATGCCGTTATGGTTTGCGTTTCTTCACCAGTAGTTAAGAAGGCAGTGCAACTTTGACACCATGTCAAAGCTGTAACAAACAATTATTCCTGTTTCTACTAACAAATGTCTGTCACCAAACTCATTAGGACATATTTAGCACCTCCTGTAAAGTCTAATTCCCCTCAACTGGGTAATTAGATTTGGTATTACTGAAACTCCATGTGGAAAAAACCCATTGCAATTTCTATTTTCAGATCATTGTGTGGATATTGTACAAATACACATACTTCATGTATAGTGAGGATAATCAAACTATTGAACAGTCACATCAAGGTTTAGATACTTAATCTGTAGTGGGAGGCTGTGGAGAATGAAATATAGGGGACAAACATAGCATGTTTGAGTTTGGGGGAATATTCTTTTTTAAAATAATTTTTTATTTTTCAATTACAGTTGACATACAATATTATATTAGTTTCAGGCGTACAACATACTTATAAACTTACGAAGTGATCACCCCAATAAGTCTAGCACTCATTTGACACCATACATAGTATAATAGTATTGACTATATTCCATATGCTGTACTTTACTTCCCTGTGACTATATTGTAACTACCAATTAGTAATTCTTTTTTTTTTTTTTTTTTTTTTTGTATTTTTCTGAAGCTGGAAACGGGGAGAGACAGTCAGACAGACTCCCGCATGCGCCCGACCGGGATCCACCGGCAGGCCCACCAGGGGGCAACGCTCTGCCCACCAGGGGCGATGCTCTGCCCCTCCGGGGCGTCGCTCTGCCGTGACCAGAGCCACTCTAGCGCCTGGGGCAGAGGCCAAGGAGCCATCCCCAGCGCCCGGGCCATCTTTGCTCCAATGGAGCCTTGGCTGCGGGAGGGGAAGAGAGAGACAGAGAGGAAGGAGAGGGGGAGGGGTGGAGTAGCAGATGGGTGCTTCTCCTGTGTGCCCTGGCCGGGAATCGAACCCGGGACAACTGCACACCAGGTCGACGCTCTACCACTGAGCCAACTGGCCAGGGCCTAGTAATTCTTTTTTAAAAATTCTTTCTTTGTTGATTTTAGAGAGAGAGGAAAGGAGAGAGAAGAGACACATTGATAGAAACAATCTGTTTCTGTGTGTGCCCTGACTGGGGAGAGAACCGGCAACCTCTGCATATCTGGACTAACTAACTCAGCTATCCAGCCAGGGCTTCCAATTTGTACTTCTTCATTTTTTTTGTTTTGCTTTTAGTATATGTGCTGCGAAGTGAGCTCCCAATTTGTACTTCTTAATCTCTCCACTTTGTTCACCCAGCCCCCCTCAACCCCTAGCCACCTAGCAATCATTAGTCTGTTCTCTCTATGAGTCTGTTTCTGTTTTGTTTGTTGGTTTATTTTTTATTTAGATTTCACATACAAGTGAAATCATGTGGTATTTATCTGTTCTAACTGACTTATTTCATTTAAGATACAGTACCCTTTAGGTCCATCCATATTGTCACAATGGCAAGTTTTTATTCTCTTTTATGGATGAGTAATATTCTATTGTTTACATGTACCAACTCTTTTTTTATCCATTTGCCTATTGATGGGCACTTAGGTTTCTTTCATATCTTGGCTATTGTAAATAGTACAATGAATATACGGGAGCATATGTCTTTTCTAATTGGGGGAAAGATTTGACAGTGTTTGTCCCAAAGCCAGTCTTCTATGCAGGCCTTTAGAACTCTTCTCAGGCAATTCACAGTGACATCAGACAACCAGAGGTTGACATCCTACAGCATTGCCTCAGGTACCTAAATTTCTAAGATCCTCTATATGCTCTTAGATAGCATCAAGAATAATAGAAATAGGAACAGATACTAGAGAAAGCAACATTAGTTGACTAATTCTGTGTCAATGATACTGAATTCAAAATGGAGACTTCCTCTAACCTTTAAGGTCTGAGGTCTGACAATTTGCCAACCAAGAAATGAATCAGCATATAAGAACTACTGTAAGTAACCAGCCTATCCAGTAATCTTTAGGCGATACAAGAGACAGAATAGAATGACATAAAAGTGAAGGAAGCCAGAAAAGAGGAATTCTGCTTGTAAAGCCAGTAGCCACGGTCAGGGCCACCACAGCAGCCCGGCCCATGCAGGTTTGCATTGGATTCAGACAGTCGGTAAAGAAACAATGGAGCCAAGAACTGGTGGGCCATTAGCTTTAATTCTAGCTTGCACCCGGCAGGCAAGTAAAAACACACACTGGGCTCCAAAACCCACTCACATTCAATGCTCACAAAGCTACTGACTTATCCGAGTTTTCTAGAATCAAAGGTTTCTAGCTCACCAGACTTATTCACCTCTGTTCCCCATCTCCTTCCTTCTCTCTGCATTAACTCTGCACTAACTGGCTTCTCACTCAACACTCCACCATCTTGGCTGCTTCTGGCCTCCTCCACGTGGCCTCTCTCCGCTCTCTGCTGTGATCTCTCTGCTCTCTCATGCCAATCCCAGGAACCAAGAGCACAAGCTCCTGTTCTGCCCCTATTTTATAGTGTAGAAATCCAAACCTTTAATCCAATATACAAAATAGGGAAGTCGCTCATACAAAGTCACTTATCAGAGACATGATGGGATTGTACCACCCCACATCAAAAAGGGTGGGAAAAGCTTAATCCCCAAACCAAGTCCCAGGCTACAAGGATTCTGCCTGCCCACAGCCCACAGAGACACACATTAATATCACCTGGGCAATGGCCTCCACGTGAGCAGTGCCATCTTTAACAAAGTGAGCATAATACATTTTATCTGCCCAACACTTCCCCAAATTGGGAATGTAATAAGAGTGCACATACCACCTCATCATAATTGGCCAACTGTCTACTCTTAAGTGAGGAAAGACTACTAAGGAGTGAGCTAAATTATTAGGGAAATGACCTTTATTGTATGTCAGAAACAATAAAATCTCAGCAATTTTACATGGTCCAATTATACATGTGATACCTGTATACTTTGCTAACTATACCTGTATACATTTATTTACACTCAACACAAAGTTCATATGTATCTCTTACCCAGATTATGATAATTCCCTTAAGAATAATATCTCAGGGAGATCAAGGAAACAATGCCTTTCTAAACTGACAACAATATTTACAAAATATTTCTTTTTTCTAGAGAGTTTTTTAGTTCAGTAACTTTCAAACTTGGTTATATTTTCAGATAAAAACCTGTGTTTTAGGCAGAAGTAGCTTATTAAGTATTAAGAAATACCTGAATTTGCTATTTTTAAAATAAAATGTACTTTTAAATATGAATCCACTGAAACTGAGGAGCAACCAAAAGGTTCTTTCTTACAGAAGCTGAACTATAGTTAGGAATTGCAAGTTGGCTGTTTTTCAGCTCACTCTTCAGCTCATTAGTTTCAAGTAGAAATCTATCACATACCAATTGAATGACTAGACAAAAAAGACACTCAGTAAGAGCCCACTTTTTGTAAATCTCACCCCTGAAGTCAGCCATACTTGAGGAATGAATAAACAACAGGTGAGAGCTTGTTTGGAGGTTCTAGCAGGGGAGTGCAGCTACTCGTATACCCTTGACCAAAGAATAGTCCTCTCCTCTATCGGGGAAGGTCATTGTCTTTGACTGAGCGTGCAGCTTGGGGGGGGACGCACATGGAGCGGTGAAGAAGGAAGGGGATACCCACTTAGCTAGCCAGATCTGCCAAATCAATCCTGGCAATCAATGGGGTGACAGATGTCACAACAACAGGTGCTGTCCAAGGTTACAACACAGGTTGACCTTGGTGCTTCAACTGGTTTTTGACCAAGATATTGTATTTGCACACCTGTTTGTGAATGCTGTATGCATATGTGTATATATACATATTATATGTATATATAGATTATAGAAATACACATCTATATACACCTTAGTTAATCTGATAGGTAATTTTAGAAAAATATCATCTGATTATAAGAACAAGCCATTATATTATAGAATAAGAATTGTAAAAACAAGCATGAAAATAATACAGAAACATATAACTTAGAACGTCAAAGTGCCAAGTAATCGTTGTTACACCTTTGCTGTCCTACCCCCTGAAATGCTCAATGTGAACACCTTGGGAAATGATGTGGGTGGAGTGCAGAGCACATTCCTAGCAGCTGCGGCTGATGCAATGCTGTGAGAATACTCCAGCTCCCAGAAGCCTCCTGGGCATACCCAGGAAGGGAGCTTGCCCACTATAAAGAAGTGACTTAGCGCCAACCACATAACTCCCTGATCTTTTTAGCCATTGGCTTTGAGGAACATGCTATAACACCCTATAGGCTGAGCCTATATATATAAGCTAGCTTACTTCCTAGATAAAGTGGATCTGCGTCACTGAACCTGGTCCCCAGGGTCGGGTCTTTGTGTCTCCATCGTCCTCACCCCCGGCAGGACTTGGCCACAACATCCCAGTGAGTTTCCCTTTCCTCATCCCAGTGTTCTGCCTTTTTCTCAAGTATACTTCTATTTCTTTTAAAGTCCAACCTCTTCTTAGATTCTTTTCTTTACCAGCTTACTTACACCATAATGATCTTTCTCTTCTCTATGCTTTCACTGCTTGGCATTTACACTCAAATGTTAATAATAAAATGTCCTATGTGGCTCTCTAATTCAGAATTTCCTATACCGTTTTCCATAAAACACCAGTATCTCAAGAATTTTCATTGGTCTGACTCAACAAAAACAATTTCTCTGTCAAATACATTTAGGGAAAGCTTGAATAACAGTAACTGGGTATATCGCAGGACTTATGAGACACCTTTAACATCTACTGTGAATGATGAAGTTCTAGGGTAGGTTTAGTATACTGTGTTTCTAAAACTTGGATCGGGGAATACCATTCTTACCTACTACTTTTTGATATCTTAAGTGACACTTGTGTTTCTTAGAACCTGGTATGGCAAACATTCATTCTTCAAAGCTGATAACATGTTCTTTATTCCTATTGAAACCCTTGTAGAACATAGTATACAAGGGTTTAGTTCTGAAAGATCTAAGTACCTTATAAATATTTGTTGATTGCTTTGATTAAAGAAGAAAAGAATGAAAAATAGATTGAAAAATAATTATGTGCCAAGGATTTCACTACACATTTTTTCATCAACTCATTTATTTTTAATTAAATAGAGGAATGTCTTTTTAAAGAATTATATCTTAAAATTACATAATGCCATTTTATTTCACTATACTGATCAAAAGTCATTGCAGAAGAAGGGGACAGGGACTAATTATCAAATCATGGAGAGGGATTTGAAAAATTGACTGACTAAAATTTTTATAGGGCAAAAAATGTGTTTCTATTCTAAAGAGGGTAATAAAAAGGGGGGAATAAAACCCTAAAATTAATATTATTAAGTTTATGGCATTTCATTTCATTTCTTTCTTTCTTTTTTTTTTTTTTTTTTTTTTTACAGAGACAGAGAGAGTCAGAGAGAGGGATAGATAGGGACAGACAGGAACGGAGAGAGATGAGAAGCATCAATCATCATTTTTCATTGCAACACCTTAGTTGTTCATTGATTGCTTTCTCACATGTGCCTTGACCGTGGGGCCACAGCAGACCGAGTAACCCCTTGCTTGAGCCAGCGACCTTGAGTCCAAGCTGGTGAGCTTTGCTCAAACCAGATTAGCACGTGCTCAAGCTGGCGACCTCGGGGTCAAAAACCTCGGTCTTCCACATCCCAATCCGATGCTCTATCCACTGCGCCACTGCCTGGTCAGACTATGGCAGTTCATTTCTGATATATGAATGAAATCTAGTGGAAAACTTCTTAACTGTGGATCATAGTTCTTGTCCCTGCTGAAAAGAACTGGTGCTGAAATTTTACTCCACAGTGTATTGTACAGTAGAAGAAAATAGTCTACTGTAACTATATCTCTGCACTCTACTATAAAGGTAGGGCTTCAACTGACTGCTAGAAGATGTAAAACAAATCAGTTTTCATTACTTAATTTCTCCAGCTCCCTCCAAAGACAAGTCTTCAAGGCACAATTGAGTGGGTTTTATTGAAATCAGCTGTTGGTGGACCCTGCCAAACACCTGTGCCAGTTTGTGAGTCACAGAGGAAGTGCTGGATTCTCACATACAGTCTGTATGGAGATTTTCCGAAGCATTTCCTTTGCAATGTTACCTTGTCCCACAGAGTCTTTCACCTTGATCGGCTCAAGATTCAGCCATGGGTTTCAAACTGAACACTGTTGAGTTTCTGTTTCCCTAATTTTTGTTGGAATATATTGGGGTGACACTGGTTAACAAAATTATACAGGTTTCTGACGTTATTCAACAACATATCATCAATACACTGTATTGTGTTCACCACCCAAAATCAGGTCTCCTTCCATTACCATTTATCCCCCTGTACCCACCTCCACTTCCCCAATGCCCCTCTCCCCCAGCAAGCACCACACTGTTGTCTATGTCCATGAGTTTTTTCTCTTTTTAGCTCCACCTCTCCACCCCTCAGCTGCTCTCTATTTATGTCTCATCTCTATTTTGCTTGTTAGTTCATTTTTATTCATTAGATTTCATATATGCATGAACTCATATGGTATGTGTCTTTCTCTAACTGGTTTATTTCACATAGCATAATGCTTTCCAGGTCCATCCATGCTGTCACAAAAGGTAAGATTTTCTTCCTTTTTTATTGCCAAGTAGTATTCCATTGTGTATGTACCACAGATTTTTTTATCCACTTATCTATTGATGGGCACTTGGTCTGCTTCCAAATCTTGGCTATTGTAAATAAGACTGCAATGAACATAGGGTGCATATATTTTGAATTAGTGTTTTGGGTTTCTACAGATAAATTCCCACAAGTGGAGTCACTGGGTTATACAGCAGATCCATTTTTAATTTCCTGAGGTAACTCCATACTGCTTTCCACAGTGCCTGCACTAATCTGCATTCCCAATAGTACACGAGGGTTTCTTTTTCTGCATATCTTCTACAACACTTTTTTTTTCTGAAGTGAGAAGTAGGGAGGCAGTGAGACAGACTCCCGCATATGCCCAACCGGGATCCACCCAGCATGCCCACCAGGGGGTGATGCTTGACCCCTCTGGAGCATTGCTCTGCTGCAACCAGAGCCATTCTAGTGCCTGAGGCAGAGTCCATGGAGCTATCCTCAGCGCCCGGGCCAACTTCACTCCAATGGAGCCTTGGCTGCGGGAGGGGAAGAGAGAGACAGAGAGGAAGGAGAGGGGGAGGGGTGGAGAAGCAGATGGGCGCTTCTCCTGTGTGCCCTGGCCGGGAATCGAACCTGGGACTTTCACACACCAAGCCAATGATGTACCGCTGAGCCAGCCAGCCAGGGCTTCTCTACAACACTTTTTTGTTGATTTATTGATGATAGCCATAATAGTCCAGTGTTATTACAAATTAATAGAAAGCTACCTTTCAAAATATTACTTTTCCTTTTATTTTTTTAGTTTATTATTTATTATGTTCATGAAGATGTTTGAATGAGCTTTTTATTTATTTATTTTTTTAAATTTTAGTTATTGATTTTAAAGAGAGAGGAAGGGGGAGAGAGAAAGAAAGAGTCAGGAACATCAATCTGTTCCTGGATGTGCCCTGACTGGGGATCAAAACTAGATACCTGCACATTGGTTCGATGCTCTAATCACTTTTAAAATGGAAAAGTAAAATAAAATTCTGGTATTAAGTTAATGGAAACTATTTGACTTCTATTTATAAATGTGCTTAAACTAATGAGGAAGAAAAGTAATATGTTTATGTAATAACAAGACATTTCTGTTAGGCTTGGGATGACGTCTAATTGTAAAAATGTATTCTGTCTTCTGTGGTTGGCTTCAGGCCTTCCTATAGGGTTGGTCGGATGGAAGGAAGCATGCTCATAGGACTGGGAGGCAGCATCTCCCCAGCTCTGCCCTATCATTTGGGCTTGGGCAGCACTTTCACCTCCCTGAGCCTGGTAATTCTGTTCTGTAAAACCAGGAGGTTGATCTGCATAAACTCAAGCATCTCTTTCAGCTACACTGTAATCCATGATGCTCTTATTCCATGTAAAAGCATTACTCTCTCAGACATAGACAAAGTACGCTACCCTCTATTTACACAAAACACTTTGTTAGGGGTAGCTAGTGCTAAAGCAGTAGGACTCTGTTCTACTTACCCCAGTTATGAGCCTTTCCTAAGCATTTAAGGGATAATGTCTATACCTAATAAGTTAAACTTTAGTAGGTGCCTGATGGCTGAAGTTTAAGAATACATTAACACTCAATGATTAGCAACTCTGGAAACTACTGGGTTAGTTTTCTCCTGCAAATTGTTTAATGCTGTGGGTCAAGGGACAGTGATAGTAATAATGGGCATAAGATCATCTGCCCAAATGGCATATTTCACATTCACAACCAGGTTATAATGTTCATGATAAAATGTTGGGAAAATGGTTTCTAGGAAAGAAAAAAAACAGAAGACAGTCTATTTTTTATTATTTGTGGTAGTTACATGTTCTGTAACATCGCAGGGAACACTGTATTAGTGAACATCAAGCTACTGCTCTTAGGGAAGATACATGGTTGGGTTCCTATAATAAGTTTCTGGTCACAACAGTTTTTGCAACCATTGAATACATAAACTTATTTCATGCGCATTTCTGTTTGAAGACATTGTGTTAACTTACGCTGTTGATTCATTAGCATTGAACTTGTGGCCAGTGGCACTATAACTGATGCCTGACAGACGCTGATCTGACACACATATTCCCTTCACAGTCCAATGCAGCTTTCTTGAGTTTGGGACTGCTGGGCAGCGCAGCAGCAGTATTCTTGGGGACCATTTAAAATAGTGAGGTCATCAACAAAAAGCACAAAAATGTGAAAAACGTGGCAGTACATAGAACAAGGGCACCTGTTTCCAGTATTGGAGCTAAAACAAGAAAACGGAGTGTAGCTTTGTCCAACCTTAACTGAAAACACGTGTGTCAGGAGATTGACCATTTTTTTGTTGCTTTGCCAATGACCATAAAATGCCATGATTATTGATTTTCATCTCAAAAATATATTTTAGTGAGTTAGCAAATTTGTAAGTATGGAATTCATGAATAATAAGGATTGACTATATATAAACTGTATATAAATTTCCAAATATGTAAATATCTAAATATAACTTCCTTTATGTAACAAGAGTGGTATTACTATGATCAATTTATGTAAAGTATGAGCTTAAAAATATTTTGTTATAAATATAGTATATATATGAAATCAGTAAAACATGTGTGGTTCACATAAAAATAAAATCTTTCTGTACCCTAATACAGATTGTCACTGTGGATGAAGGTTTTAGAATCAACAAATACGCAGGAATTACAACATGGAAAACTATGGCAGCTGCAAACACTCTAAGAAACTTGAGTAATGCGGCTTTTTCCTACTATTGATTAACACGAGTCATTTGGCCACATCCTTACAATAATCCCCATAAAACATTGTAAGGGCCACAGAGAGGAGTAAAATGAGCAACTTAGAGGGTGCCATCCTTCTTAATGTTTCACGGCTTACACTTAAACATCTATCAGGGTACAATTACAATTGCTGAGTCTATTGATTGAATAAGTACAAAGCTGCCAAGGCACTCTATGACTTGAGAGCTAACGTTGTGAAAGTCGCCAAGACAACATCATTGTAACTTATTTCAGTAGATTCCACTCTTTTTAACTTTCCCAAACAATGGATAATTGTGGGAACTCAAGTGAGACACTAAAACTCATCATGACTGACTTGACAAGAAATATAAGCCTGCCATCTTAAAAATAAGAACTGTGATTAGTAGGTATAGCACTCTAATAGAAGGTTTCAAAGTCAGTCTTTAACAAGAATGTTTCCTACCCTCATTTAAGTAATGTATATTTGCTAAACAATACTCCTCTCAGATTTTAGGTATTTTCCTGCTACTAGAAATGCAGATGTCACCTGGTTTTCTATGGCATTTATAGGAAAGTATAGTCATATATTAACATCAATTATAAATTGAATTCCAGTAAGGCTAAGGTTTTTTCTGTGAAAAACCAAAGTTAAAAATGTATTAGTTAAATTGTATTTTCACTCAAGCTTTAAATAGATCATTCACAAATATGAATTCCATATATGCAGCTCCCATATTGCACTGTGGTTGAGCAAAGGGGTATATTTTTCTCCCATTCCATTATAACTTACTGTTTTTTAATTAATAAAAGTAAGGAGCCATCCTAAAATGTTTTCCTTTAGACCTATGGTTTAAACCAGTATCACTGCCTCTAAGGACAACTGACTCCATTGTCTAACATTACCTCCAGTCACTTAAACTCAACCAGCTACAGACTGTGTTTACTTTTGTAAATGCGTTATCTTTTGTTGAGTAATATGTATAATGTTTGAGCTTGTCAACATTAGAATTTTAATAAAACTCTGTTTTTTCCTCAGAAAAGAGTAAGATAGAAATATCATCACTTTAGAGGAAAAATAATTCATAATATCTTTAAAATGAATCTAAATCCTTAGGTTACAAAATTTGTAAATGCAAGATAGCTGTTGACTGCAGTTGGGCATTACGTAATAAATAAGCTTAACATCTTCTGCAGAGGGGACAGTGTGTGGTCCCAAGAAGCAATAAAACTGGCTCTGTTAAGCACAAACTCCAAAAGCCTTACAACTTTTGGATGCTTCTGTCGGCTTCTTTTTTTTGTATTTTTCTGAAGCTGGAAATGGGGAGGCAGTCAGACAGACTCCCGCATGTGTCCGACCGGGATCCACCCGGCATGCCCACCAGGGGGCGATGCTCTGCCCATCCGGGGCGTCACTCTGTCATGACCAGAGCCATTCTAGCGCCTGGGGCAGAGGCCAAGGAGCCATCCCCAGCGCCCGGGCCATCTTTTGCTCCAATGGAGCCTTGGCTGCGGGAGGGGAAGAGAGAGACAGAGAGGAAGGAGAGGGGGAGGGGTGGAGAAGCAGATTGGCACTTCTCCTGTGTGCCCTGGCCGGGAATCAAACCTGGGACTTCCGCACGCCAGGCCGACGCTCTACCACTGAGGCAACCGGCCAGGGCCTCCATCAGCTTCTTAGTAGTCTCGCTGGCTCCCCCTTTTTGCCCCCTGCTGCCATATAATCTATGAACTGCCCCTAAATCCTCTTATCCATCCATGTTCCCCTTCCAACAGCTTTCAGTAGCTCCCTATGACCTTCTGCACTTAACGAAATTTTGCCTGCCATCCAAGGCCATCACTCATGGCCAGACCTTGTGTTTCTCATCTCCTCTGTCAACCACTGTTCTTCAAATGCACAGTTCTTGGGAGGGGAGCAGATCTCTCCATTTTAATGCTTATTTGGCATCTCTAGTCAAGTTCATACCTGAAATACTTTATCCTGTCAGTTCAGCCTATCCAAAATTCCACCAGTCTCACCTTGACAAGGCCACTCCACTCCACTGTATGTGCTATCACTTCCTATCATGGCTATAGTCTTGAGCAATTTGACACATGTCCACATACTGTTGTGTGTTTTAGTCTAATTTTCATTTATATTAGTCTTGGCCACAAGCAAATGAGGGTCAGCCTCATATTTTATACTTTCTTCCCAGCTAACTAAATTACATCAGCTTTTCAAAGTAAATTAAGTTGATAATTTAATTAATAAGGATAGTCACTTTTTTGTTTTATATGATAATTCTTATAAAACAACTTGTCTGGGGCATTGAAATAGAATGGGAAACATATTTATTAAAAAGTAAGAAAATAAAGGGACTAGAGAAGTCTGAAAATATTTGTGTGAATTGATGTCATATGTAGTTCAAAGGTTTTCTTAATGGCTTACAGATAGATTATGATCGTTTGTGCTAGTGATACTGTGGTCAATATTTGTGGGTTCATTTGAGCACCTCATTGCACCCTCCCTCAAGTTCTCAGTCTTATGCTGGTAATTGTCATTCTGTGGCAGGCCCGGGTGTCACAGTGCCTGCAGAAGGACTGCACTGTCATATGCTTCTTTCATTGTAATCTGAGTCAATCTCAGGTGAAAACTCAGCACACACAGAATATTGTGCATCAAATAATTCTTTTTCATTCTGGTTAATGGCTGGGCAGGTTTTCAAAAATTTTTAGCAGTGCAAAATCACTCTATATTATATTTATATGTTTTACAGTGTTAGATGAAATGAGTTGTCAATTTTGTTAAAACATTAAACATACTAGAGATAATTCTCATACTTTTGTGCTCCAGAATGGCATTTTTGTAATTAGATTTGAATTGTATTGTGAATCATCTAGATCCTCAAGTTTATAAATAAACTTTTATTCATCAATAATTTCAGTCTGAGTTTCTCTAAAACTATGAAAAAATAATAAGACTATCATTTTATATTATAAGCTCTACAATGAGAAAATTTGATTTATTTATTCTCCCCATTAGGGGCCAAGAATTCTTGTTTTCCATAATGTTTCTGAAACTTAAGGATGCCCAGCACATTATAGAACCAAAGTAACATTGTTTGCTACCTTTTAGATTCAGATATGCTCTGCTAAACTGTGTCTCCTAAAATATTTTCATGGTATCCTTAATTAGTAGTGCAATTCTGGAATAAGGGTGGGTGTTGAACGTCTTTATAGATAGTCCATATACATGAATGTTTCCTAAAAACATGAAAACCTGCATTTTAATTGGGAGCTATGTTCCTTGGAGAGTTCCATGGAGTTCCTTAACTTCAGCAACTTGTGAACATTTTCCTTTTTGCCCAAATAAGAAAGTTAATATTAATTTAATGCATATAAATGAAATAGCAAATATGAAACAGCAAAAATGAGAGCCAAAAAGGCCCCGGGCAAGATGCCCAGTCAGAGCATCTAGTATTCCAGCTCTGATTTGCAGGATCGTTATTGGCCAGTCCCAGCCTGAAAGCTAAATGCATTTCATTCTGCTTGTTGATGCAGGCACTGTCTCATAACAACACCAGAAATTACTAAACTCATTTTCTCCTGCAAAAAATCTGATTTAAAGTTCACATTTTGAAAAGAGAAAGCAAAAAGTACTGACTGGTTGGTAACATTCTAAGTATTAAAATATAATTCAGAAGCAGAGAGGAAAAAAGAGGGGAATAAACAGCTTCCAAACCCTCCTTTTCATTTTTACTGCAGTAAACAGGTAGCACATATATTCGCTTCCATGAAGCTTGGTATTTGCTGTTGTTATTAGTAAAATGGGTCTCAGTTGGGATATAGGAACATTAACATCTCTACATAATGTGATACTAATGGATGGTCACCATATGGTTTCCTGTTTTCAGATAATGTATAGCACTTTGAAAGTGTAAGAAATCATGTTCTTATAGTGCCAATTAGGGGAATTCTCCCATTAATGTCAACAAAATTATTACTTGATTCTTGACCGCACGCAGCATAAGGCTCATTCAGCACCAACTGAACATATATTTACTGTGTGTCTCATGCCTGAGGCCTCAAATGATTTTTGTATTTTCTTGTACCTTAATATATCGGTATAAAAAAATCTAAATTCCCTACCATATTGTTCAATACAGAGACAATGTTTGACTTTATTAGCTTATAGAAAAAAAACACTTCATTTAAAGTGAGAACCTAGAAAGTAAGCATGTTTTTGATAGAAGGGTGTTTTGTTTGTGCTCATGCGTATGTTAGGGAGGAGTGTAGAATGGAATTCCGGAGCTAGACTGACAGAATATTATACCTCACATATAAACCAACTGCGAGACAGTGTTCATAAATTGAACACAACAGCAGTTTTGTACTTCTATTAACTATATGCTGTGAATAGGTTATTTGAAATAATCTTTATCCTTGATACTATAAATCCATAAAATCAACCACTTATATTCCTAACTGGGGAACTTGGGAGGAGTGTGAGGAGGCTATAACACTGGAAGCCTAACGGCTTATTTATATTAGTTTCAAATTGTTCTCCTGTTACTGGTAATTTGAAGCTTCATGAGGGAACCATATCCATATAACATTATTGTGCTTTCAAGAATCCATTGGCTAAATTGGATGCCTTTCATTGATTAAGAAAAAAAAATGGAGTACCTATTATGTCCCAGTAACTCACTGTATTAGGGACTGGGTGGGTGCACATCAATTCCTAAGGCACAGAAGGCCCCAAGGAATCTGATCAAATCGTGTAATAATTCTCCGAGAAGGCTCAGTGTTTTTCCTTTTTCACAATTTGTGAGACTTAGCATTCAACAATGACTGATAGAAAACACTGTAATGACCTGGAAAAGGAAAATGTGGACAAGAATGAAATCTTTTCGCCCTGGCCGGTTGGCTCAGCGGTAGAGCGTCAGCCTGGCGTGTGGGGGACCCGGGTTGGATTCCCGGCCAGAGCACATAGGAGAAGCGCCCATTTGCTTCTCCACCCCCACCCCCTCCTTCCTCTCTGTCTCTCTTACCCTCCCGCAGCCAAGGCTCCATTGGAGAGCAAAGATGGCCCGGGCGCTGGGGATGGCTCCTTGGCCTCTGCCCCAGGCGCTAGAGTGGCTCTGGTCGGGGCAGAGCGACGCCCTGGAAGGGCAGAGCATCACCCCCTGGTGGGCAGAGCATCGCCCCTGGTGGGCGTGCCGGGTGGATCCCGGTCGGGCGCATGCAGGAGTCTGTCTGACTGTCTCTCCCCGTTTCCAGCTTCAGAAAAATACAAAAAAAAAAAAAAAAAAAAAAGAATGAAATCTTTTCCTGGGACCCCTTTAAGTTTCTCTCAGGTTTTCTGTGGCCAGTCATGTGACTGGACCCAGTCCACAAACAGTATGGACGCCAGGGGAGTGAAATTTGTAAAATGAACCTTCCTTAAGTACCTGATGTTATGGAGCAGGATGGCTGAGGCATTTAAGAATGTCCTCATTAGCATTTCAATAAGACATCAGTCAGTTAGAAATAGACACAGGGAGATCCCGACCAGCAGTTCTCCATTCTGGCTGCACACTAGAATCATCTGGGGAGCATTTAAAAAATATTCATTTCAGCTTTCCTCCAAAGATAAAAAAGTAAATTAAAATCCGTGTGGGTGGGACTTAGATATAGGAATTTTAAAAGATTTTTTATACATGTACAGGCAGAGTCGAGATCTACTGTTCTAGGTCAATCCTCATTCATCTCAAAGCTCAGAAATCCCAGGTCCACAGGCTAAGGGATGCATTCAAGACCACATTGTAGGGGAGGAGCTGAGCTGAGCTGAGCTGAGCCTGCAAGCTAGTTTCTGTACCGTGCAATACAATGGGCCTGAACACTAAGTGCTCCAAACATCTGCTTGAGTCCATGCTGACTGTTGAGGAAACTGTCAGTAGTCTACTAACTGTAACTCTCAACATTCAGAACCTCTGACATCACATGATTTTGAAATGTCAGAAGCTCATCTTGATGGGAGAGGGACGGAAGCCAGAGTTTTAGGAGTTCAACCTTTCCTGCCTCTCTCCTCCTGCAATCAGACAGGATCAGAGCTTATCTGTTTAATACACAGGTTTTCCCTGTAAGATTTCATCCCAAGAAAAATTTTTTTTTTTTTTGTATTTTTCTGAAGTGAGAAGCAGGGGGGAGGGCAGAGCAGACAGACAGACTCCCCTGTGTGCCTGACCGAGATACACCCGGCATGCCCACCAGGGAATGATGCTTGGCCCCTCTGGGGTGTTGCTCTGCTGCAATTGGAGCCATTTCTAGCACCTGAGGCAGAGGCCATGGAGCCATCCTCAGCGCCCGGGCCAACTTTGCTCCAATGGAGCCTTGGCTGTGGGAGGGGAAGAGAGAGACAGAGAGAAAGGAGAGGGGGAGGGGTGGAGAAGCAGATGGGCGCTTCTCCTGTGTGCCCTGGCTGGGAATCGAACCCGGGACTTCCACACACTGGGCCGACGCTCTACCGCTGAGCCAACTGGCCAGGGCCTACGAAAAACCTATTTTTAAAAAAGCAATTAATGTCTCCTCACCTTCAAGAAATATAATGACTAGAGTTCTTATTTAGATATTGTTTAAATTATGCCTCCTGTCCTTGAAAGAGTATTTCTGCATGAAGGAGGGTTAGATGTTGAAGGCAATATAATTGAGGTTGCTAAATGACTCAGGCCTGGTTTGGATCATTTCTCTGATAACTGACTTGCTGTGCGGCTTTGAGCAATCTCTGAGCTCTGGTTTTTTGTTTTGTTTTGTTTTTTATAAGTAAAATAAAGATATCAACACTGGTTGTTCCT
This sequence comes from Saccopteryx leptura, assembly GCF_036850995.1. NCBI lineage: Eukaryota > Metazoa > Chordata > Mammalia > Chiroptera > Emballonuridae > Saccopteryx > Saccopteryx leptura. The sequence goes on from NC_089503.1 coordinate 352,029,126, forward strand.
GAGTATTACATAAAATGATGAATGCAGTAAAGAATTGAGCACAAACACACATACACACAAAACTGTAAAGCTCCGAGTACGGCATCAACATAAAGCATGTGTTCTAAATTTATTAGGTTCATTCCCTTCTCTTTTAGTTGACAGCAAAAGAAAAGTTTCTATTAAATGCTGACATAGAATTATAGGCTAAAGAACTTAGCACTTAAAAAATTTTAAGTTTGGCCTTATTTTGAGAACTAATGGTTTTACATAGTAGCTTTAAAAATAGAACCTTAGAAGGCCTATTTTTTTTTTTCATGTTACTTTGAAGCATCCCAGTGCTTTCAAAGTACAAAATGCAAAATGGCTCATTTCAAGATTATTAATTTCTGAGATACTCTTCAAGAAGCAAGTCCTGGGAGGTAGGAGAGAGTAGAAGGGGGATAAATGGTGATGGAGAAAGACTTGATTTGGGGTGGTGAACACACAGTACAATATACAGATAATATATTATATACATTTGAAACCTACATTATTTTTATTAACCAATGTTGCCCCAATAAGTTAAAAGAAAACGGTTCTTAGTCACAGAGGCGGAATAAAAAAGAACCAAATCCTAATTCCTTCTATATCAACCTGCACCATCCCCCAAGTAACCCAAACAATATAAGGTGGATTAAATCACCTACAATAAACATCTTCTTCTTTTATTAGAAGCACAAAGTTCCTCCTTGTAGTTATAATAGATTAGAGTGAGTATGCATTTTGGCAACACACAAAGCAATTAAAAATGATTTAAAGGGCAAAAGGACAAAATTATCAGAGATGCAATATGTTAAAGTAATCTAGTTGTTCCATTTTAATTTAGTCAAAGGCCTCAATTTGACTTTTTGTATTAAGTTTAAAGAAAGTGTAACCAAACAATTTAGAAGGCTTCTGGATGATTTATTCATGTTCTGCCATAATGTTTATGCATCCAATTTAAATATAAATTTCATGATTACTCAGGCTACACAATGATAAGACTGGACAAGTGGATTCATTTTAGAAGTAATGGTTGTGAGTGATTATGTTAAGTGTTAAATAAAAGGAGGGGGATGAAAAATCATGAAACAATTGCCTGTGAAAACAACCTAATGTTTAGATCTGCCCTAGTTTCAACTCGCTGCCAAATTTCCATGATGCTACCGATTTAACTGCCTTTGAAGAAATATGCCAAGAGTCTTCTATCTATCCGTAGGGAGAAAACAAAAGGAGACATTTTCCATGAGCTAAGAACAAATTTCGAGTTAACAGGATCCAGATTAAAAGGTAGCAACAGCTGACAAGACTGTTACAAAATTATAAACTTGCAGTGTCGTTGCCCTTAGAGTCCCTGGTGCCCAATACCGAGGTTTGCCCCCCTTTCAAGCATCACGTGGTCATTAAACAGATGTCAGACAATTTAACCACACATGTGAAACCAACCATTTAAACCGGTTTACTGTGCTACGTTTGTCTGGGGGAGGGCTACATATCTAGGGAAGCACATTTGTCACCACATCATGCTTTCAACTTAAATCTCTGCTACCCTTTACTGTAGAGTGACATTTTCCGTAACTGATGAGAGGTGAATAAGAAATAGCTTATTCTAAGTTTATTGGAAGTGAGAGTTTTATTCACATACACTCACACAACAAACACACACACACACATGCCTTGAAAAATCTTCAGAGAATACAATTACTGTATACCCTAAGTTAATTTCTTGTTCACCAAAGTATAACTGTATTAATAACCAGTGGTGGGATTCAAGTAATGTAACAATCAATTCTCTGCCCTAATGACCATTTTAAGTGTAAAAAAATGATATACTGAAAGGTGGTTTATTATTTAATGCATTTAATACTTAAATAAGAACAATAAAAGAGATATACAAAAATAATGTTATAAGAATGAGTTTTAAAATATTAGTGAGAAAATATTAAATAGTAACTGACAAAAAGCAATAAAGCTGTTATTTAAGATATTTCCATATTGCTTCTTGGTTGGCGTCCTCACTTGCAATGTTTTTTCACCTATGAACGGAATGACCATTACTACGGGCACTTAGAATACGCTATTGGTGCAGATGAACTTTAAAAAAAGGTAAGGTGCCCTGGCCGGTTGGCTCAGCGGTAGAGCGTCGGCCTAGCGTGCGGAGGACCCGGGTTCGATTCCCGGCCAGGGCACATAGGAGAAGCGCCCATTTGCTTCTCCACCCCTCCGCCGCGCTTTCCTCTCTGTCTCTCTCTTCCCCTCCCGCAGCCAAGGCTCCACTGGAGCAAAGATGGCCCGGGCGCTGGGGATGGCTCTGTGGCCTCTGCCTCAGGCGCTAGAGTGGCTCTGGTCGCAATATGGCGACGCCCAGGATGGGCAGAGCATCGGCCCCCTGGGGGGCAGAGCACCGCCCCATGGTGGGCGTGCCGGGTGGATCCCGGTCGGGCGCATGCGGGAGTCTGTCTGACTGTCTCTCCCTGTTTCCAGCTTCAGAAAAATTAAAAAAAAAAAAAAAAAAAAAAAAAGGTAAGGTATGTAAATTTGTGATTTCCACATTTGGTGGCTGCCCAGACGCCCACCTTAGAGAGAACCCTGATTACAAGTGCCATTTTAACAACCAGTTCACCGAACTCAACCAAAAATTAGGTATCAGTTCTACTGAACTGGTGCCAGTGGGCTGAATCCCACCCACCATTGTCAATAACCCTTTCTGAAGTGGATACCGGAACTCTACTTTAGTTATCCCAAACTGCTTCCTGCAGCATTATTTTGTACTTATTTGTACTCATTCTTCACCAAATACCTCCACTCCCCCAAGTCTCCTGCTGGTGTCCTTTCTCAAGCCCCCCTCTACCACACTAAGCTCTTTGACACAGCACTGAAGTCAGGCAGATCTGGATGTGAAACACTTGATATTTTCAGGTGAGCCTCTCAAACAAAGGCCTATGGTTGGAAACAGAAGCTTGGCATGGTCTTGTTGACTCTTTTACTGTGTCACCAATAAGGAAGTTGCATAAAGTATCTGAAGATTAACCCAGAGACAATGTATTCTTATTTGATTGCATTGAGCTCTGCCGAAAACATAACCTTGAATGATTGCCAAGGAATCTGAACTTCAGTGGCCAGTCTTTTGTCAAATCAGTTTAGCTACTGTTCTTTGTTGCTAGATGTTCATTATGATTGAAGTCTCACAAATTTACTCCAGGGAAACATTTAAGGTCCAGAATGATGAGATAAAAAATGATGACTGTGGTGAAATACTGGCTAGGCTCTTTTCTCCAGCCACTTGCTATTTTTACCATATTGCCTTTCTTTACTTTTTACCTTTCAATTTTCATTTGCTTTTGTTTTAAATAAATAATGCACTCTCATGCCTTAAAAGTCAAAACTCTTTAACATGTCTACATTGAGGAAGTCTATTTCACTCCTGAGTCTGTCTACCCTATTTCTGCCTCCACAGGAAACTGCAAAAATTTGAGTATTTTTATTTTTTACTCAACTCTTGTATAATTACAAATCACCTCCAAAAGAATAACACGATAACAGACTAAGTAATATATAACTCTTTGTGTGCTTTTCCTGATAGGGAAGAGCATTACAAAACTAGACACCCAGGTGTTAAGGCTGCTAAATCAGGGAGTGGGGCTACGGAGAAAGAGGGAAATGTAAAGTGGAGGGAAATGTGAAGTGGAGGGAAATGTGAAGTACTGATCCCTTGACACCTCATACAGGAAGCTTCTCTTCTTTCTGTTTCACACTTGACTCTCTAACATTAGAAGACATGGAAAATAAAAGTCCTCAAGACATGAAAACATTAATTACCAAATGTTATCACTTATGAAATTGGTTGCCACCAAGCCTCCTTTCCTGCTTGCAAGATATTTGGAATTCTGTGAAGCTTATAAAAGAGGTGTCAGGGAGCTGATGAAATAACACTCCAAACTATTGCCAAGAGGAACATGGGGGCAAAGTTGGACCAGTTAGCACCTGAATCAGAGGGAAATAAAGATGGTGCTGGGATGAGTACTTCCAAAAAGAAGAGTTTTAATATCAAATGTTTGAAGAAGGATCTTGGAGAAAGTATGGAAGTCCTCAGGCATTTTTGCAAAAATAATTCATTTTTTTGAAATTCAAAAAAAGTAACTATGAAATAAAGGATGCCATATCATGGTATTGTATGATGTTGACAGAAAAAATATTCCAGACATTAATACTTTTCTGTGACTAAAGACAACAATAGAATGTCCTTTCTCAAGATTCTGTGGGTTCATTGAGTTCGGCTAGCTGCTTCTCATTTGGGGTCTCCTACAGTTGAAGTCAGATGTTGACTGGTGGAAGGTTGTACTTAGCAGGGCACCAAGGTGGTGCACTCACCTGGCTGGTCTATGGTGTGGGCTCAGCTAGGGAAGTCATCCAGAGTTCCCCCATATGACCTCTTGTTATGGCTAGGTTTTTTTTTTTTTACAACATGGCACCTGTGTTCTGAAAGGAACCCTTCTGTGAATAAGCTTTTCCAAAATGCCAAAATAATCAATTATTGATTTCTCTTTTGAAAAAATTAACATGTAGTTGAAGTTGTATAAATTATGATAAAAACAAACTAAAATTTAAAAAAATAATGAAAATTTAATTTTTTAAGATCATGTCCTAAGCTTTTGAAATTTTCTTTCTTCCAGAGTTTACTATGAAAATTTGGTCCTCATTTTAACAAGGTTCCCTATTAATACTTTTACTAAAACTAGTTGTCCTTGGACAAGGAGATTATCTTGTTACCAGTGGTGCTGGAGGCAAAATTAGACCTCGGTTCTTGAGTTTGGCAAAAAGATATTTCAGAGCCAAGAACTCAAATTGTAAGAGAAAGTTTATTTAAAAAGTTACAAAAGTAGTAGAAACAAGTTACAGGAGCAAAAGAAAGGCCCTTGGAGCTTAGGACAGGGAAAGGCAATGGTAACATGCCTGAGGGGAGGAAGGGAAAAGAAGAGGAGACAGGAAAGGCACAGGTGTGCTCCTGAGAGGCAGAACACCCAGGGTCCTTCCTTGAAATCGGTACAAACAGACCAAGCTTTCTTAGTGACGAAGGGATAGTCACAAAAAAACCTGAAGGGAGTAAAGCAAACCAGAATATGTCACTCTGAAATGTGGCATTTTGGCATAAGGATTATTTTGAGCTGATGATGTTGAGAAAGAGCAGACCCAAGAGAGGCTCTAAAAGCAGAGAAGTTACACTTTTATAAAGGCCATTTATACTTATAAAGGAAATTTCCATTTATAAGGTGTCCCTCTCTGTACTAGGAAGAGAAGGGTGACTCTAAATCATAAGAGAATCTTATTAATGGAGAAGGCACTCCCTCAAATCTGTATGACAAACCTTACTTTTGTTTGCAATACTTTTTTTTCTGGTCACCTTTCTGTAACTTCCCTTCCTCACACCCATCATCTTTCATTTTGCTAGAGATGCTATTCCAGCCCAAATTCTAAGCTACATCTTTAAGTTTATTCATCCCTAAATTTCTCCCATGTATATATTAGATACACATGTTAACAAACTTTTCTTTTCCTCTTGTTAATCTGTCCTTTGTTACCAGGGTTCCAGCTGAGAATTTAGAAATGTAGAAGGAAGAGGATTTTTTCCTCTTTACAAGGGGCAACAGAGCTAGCACCAGGAAGTGAAGGAGCTGTCCTAAGAAAAAAACTTACTCTGTGGGGAGGAACTGGGAACAGAGCTGACAGGTGAGTCTGATTCACTGGATTTGAAAGTAAATTTAAGTGTAATTGTTGTTTCAGTAATATAAACATTTTACAATTTGCTGATGTAATTTTCTATAATATGAGAGAGATACTCTACAACTAAAACACACTGTAGTCAGCTAAACAGAAACAAACCCAAATGGAGTCGCTTGTGCTAAGCCCCCCCAATAATTAATATTTAGCCTGACTACGGCTTCAGTTTCTCCCAAGAGGGAAATTTTAAACCAATCAGCTTGGAATTTTCTGGTTGGCACTAGTGAGGTAATCTGCTAATAAGACTCCCTGCCTTCCCCTAAGAGAATAATCCATCCTTTTAACGTCTTTGTTCTATTCTCCTTCTGCTTATAAAAATGTTCCATTTTGTACAACTCTCCAGTGCACACCATTCTATTTACTAAACAGGATGCTATCTGATTTATGAGTCATTTAATAAAGCCAAGTAGATCCTTAAACTTACTCTTTGAATTTTTATTCGCTAAGAGGTCCAATAATACCAAAGGCCTTGCTAACATTTAGTTAGTAAATTCCCCTTCCTGAACCAAAGGATTAATTAGCAGCGCCTATTCTGAAGGCTAGTAAGTTCTTGCAATTCACAGTTTACCAATTGAAAGTCTTATTCATAAGAAGAAATTCTTGGTTATAACCAGTAGGCTGCAAGTTAGGTTGGAGTCCAGTTGAGAAAATGTTAATTAATCAAAGTTTAGGGACAGATATATGTATCTTTGCTGAATAAACTATGTGTCAAGAGAAGTTCTCATTTTGTAAGTTTTGTCATTGGACTGTGAGATCTGGGAGGACAGGGATCAAGTCTGTTTCACTCACCTGGTGTATCTAGATCCTAGTACTATGCCTGGCACACACAAAGGATTCAACAAATAATCACTGAATAGCTAAATATTATAATCATATGAAACCCGCCTGCTGGAAAGCTGTTAGCAAGCATTTGCTATATTTAAGAGCACATTATAGGATCCTCAGATGAAACCGAAAAAGCAGGAAAGATAATAGATTCTTATTTCTGGTATTTACACTCTAGATGTAGCACGAAAGTCTATAACTTCTGACCTAAAACAACAAAAATACATTATTTAAAGAAAAAAGTCTTTAGTTGAGGAATAATTTTGGCAGGATATAAAAGAGAGGATGAATGGTACAGAATATTCCTGAGAAAGGTCTTCAAGAGCTCTGTTAATTAAAAAACTACTGAGGAAGAAAGGTGTTATTATCAAAGTGGAAAAAGGAATTTTAAGGAAGGTGGAATTTGATAATTTGGTTTTGAGACTCTCAATGTCTAAATTTAGTTCGAGCTGGAAAATAATTTATACAATGGACTTAGGTTGAAAGTTCAACATTTGTGTAGGAGGCTGAAGAGGAGCAGAATTTGTCACCTTAAAATGCGCCTGTTTAGCATAAGGATTATGTTAGGCTAATTATTTTTAAGGAATATCAGACATAGGAAAAACTCTGAAAATTGAGTAGAAGTTACCCTTTTTAAAAAGACCTTTACATTTATAAGGGAAATCTCCAATTGTCTTCATCACTGTGCCAGGAAGAGAAGAATGACCAAATCTTTAGGAACTTTTATCAATGGAAAAAGCAAGGACTTAAATTTGCATAACATCCATGCTCTTGTTTACTATGCTGTTCCAGGTAACCTTCCATAACTGGCCTCCCCTCCACCCCAATATCTTCTTTCGTCTTTAGTGAGAATTCCTATTTAAAGTGATGGATCGGGCCATTTAGGGGAATTATCACTGGGGAACAATTTTTTTTTATCATTTTCTGTTGTATGAGGTTTTAGAACTGTTTCTATATATTTCTGCATTGCTGATTCCAAATCCGAAATCCATTTTTTTGGTGCATGCTTTAGTTTTTATGCAATTTTAATTTCTTTTTGTTACAGGTAATGGCATGCATTGGTTTTTAAATTGGAGTTAAAGGGCAACAACTCTTGGATTGAACATAACCACAGGGCAATTAATGTTTTACAAACATCACTTTTACATAGTTGTAGTTGTTTTTAAATGTAAAAAATTATCTGATAAAAACATCCTCTTATGTTGTTTTAAGATTGAATCATGGCTTCTTCGAGTAGGTGTAAATGTATGAATCATCTTGACACATTCTGTTATATATGTGGCTGTTACACACTTCAACGTCAAAGGCGTAATATTTCATTATTTGTGACACATGCATATATTGCTTATTTTCAAGTTCCCCTTGGCAATCAAGACAAGAATTGGGCTCCTCATATTGTGTGTCATTGTTGTGAGGAAATGCTTCATGACTGGACAAAAGGAAAATGAAAAGGAATGCCTTTTGGTATTCCCATGGTTTGGCGTGAACCTAAGGACCACAGCAATGACTGTTATTTCTGTCTGATCCATACAAAGGGCACTGGCAAGAAAAAATGGCATATGATCGCATATCCTAATATTACTTCAGCAATATGACCTATCCCACATTCTGAGACACTCCTGTTTCCAGTTTTCAATGGTTTTATTTCTTCTAAGGACAAAGAAAGTGAACATGGTGATCAAGAGTATTTTGATAAGATGCATGAGGAAATGGTTGTAGAATCTGAGGGGTCTTCTTCTGATGCCAAGCAGTCATTAACCTCTCAGCAGTTTAGCCAACCCGAATTAAATGACTTTGTAAGAGATTTGGGCCTATCAAAGAAAGCAACTGAGTTATTAGCCTCCAGGCTTCACTGGTCAGCTAAAGTATTCCATTTCAGGAAGCATGAACAAATTTTTGTGGACTTTTTTTCCGAAGACAAACACTTTGTTTACTGTCATGACATCAGTAGTCTTCTCAGCCAGCTAGGTGTTACCACTTACAGTCCAACAAAATGGCGGCTATTTCTTTCTTTTTTTTTTCTGAAGCTGGAAACGGGGAGAGACAGTCAGACAGACTCCCACATGTGCCCGACTGGGATCCACCCGGCACGCCCACCAGGGGGCGACGCTCTGCCAACCAGGGGGCGATGCTCTGCCCCTCCGGGGCGTCGCTCTGTCGCGACCAGAGCCACTCTAGCACCTGGGGCAGAGGCCAAGGAGCCATCCCCAGCGCCCAGGCCATCTTTGCTCCAATGGGGCCTTGCTGCGGGAGGGGAAGAAAGAGACAGAGAGGAAAGAGGGGGGTGGGGTGGAGAAACAGATGGGCGCTTCTCCTGTGTGCCCTGGCCGGGAATCGAACCCTGACTTCTGCATGCCAGGCCGACGCTCTACCACTGAGCCAACTGGCCAGGGAGGCCGCTATTTCTTGACAGCTCTAAATGAAGGCAGACTATTACCAGAGCATCAAACGAGATTGTCCTCAATAAGTACATAAACGCAAGACCTACAAATGCAAATTTTTGCCTGAATGAAATTTAAATAAGTTTTGTGCAAATTTTATGATTAAAATAAGTGTTTTAATATGTTCTATTTCGAAATTGTAGACAAATTCTGATGCAATCATATCTTTTAGTGTATTAGTGTATTCACTGCATTATACAATTATGTTTTCACAAAGATGATGCCAAGAAGACAGTCTACTTCATTATATTAAACTAAGTGTTGAAAATTTTACAGTAAGATGAAAACCTAAAATCTTGAATTGCAAAAAAAAACCTGTAGCTTACAGAGAAAAACTAATGTTAGATTTAAGATCAGCACACTCAAATTAGGTAAGAACAAGTGTTTTTGTGAATGCAACAAAAATTTTGTTCCCCAGTGTTCTTTAGTTTTTCTGGGTATCTTCCAGGTACACCTGTTATTAAACTTCCATTTGTTTTTCTCCTGTTTATCTGTCTTTTATTTTAAGGGGCGTCTCAGTTGAGAACCTAAAAAAGTAGAGTGAAGTTTATTTTCCTCCTTGACTATGTTAAAATATTTTTGTCACATTTCCAATTTTAAGGTGAGTTCACATCAGCATAAAAATGTATTTTTTTCAAAAACGTGTTGCGTTTACTGAAACACTGGCAAGATACAGATTCTAGAGTACCGAGGTTTAGGAGGAGCTGTTCTGAGATTTGTGTAAGAGATGTACAATGCTAGATTCTAAACTGGATTTAAAATCTTGTCCAATGAAATTTCTGTTCAATGATGCAAATGATGAGGCATCTCAGAAAGAAAATCTCTTCCACTAACTAAATAGTCAAGTTGCTGGCCCGAGTAAGAGAGTACTGGGTGTTTGTTGGCTTTGTGTGACTATGCATATGTGCGCATGTGTGTTTTCTTGGAACATTGTCTATAAAGCTGAACTTTGAAGTTGATTTCTTTATGTGACAGCACTATCCTCATTTATAATATACTTTATTAATCTCAGTCAATCCGTCCTCTATGCTGTCATTTCACCACCTATCCTTCTGATTTACTTCAATTTAGCAAGCTCACACGGCCATTTTTTTCCAGATGGACAAATTGTTCTTAAGTAATGACCTCAGCTGTCAGGCACAAAGACTCTCCTTTCATATCTAACCACAGTTACACAAGCCTAATGATTTAATTTCAGAGATATGACACTCATTTTATTTGGTGAAATGTTAATACTTTTCCACCAAGTTCTTTTAATTTAATGGATTTGGATAGAATGTGAAATTCAAAGTACCGTACATTTCTTCTATGCTCTTCACGAATGAGATCATCTTTGTCATGTATTAAGAATAAAATTTTGCTCTTTGTTCTAGGTACATAATCCTCATCCCTAAAAGGCACTTGTTCTCTGATGTGTTTTATGGAAAATGGTTATGAATTAGGGCAAAATAAAACTCTTTCACCAAATAGAAAATAAGCAAAGGTATATATGGTATTTTCATGATTACTGCCAGGTTACACATCTTAGAAGAGGGCATATGTTTCTTTACTAGCATTCGTTTAAACCAAGAAAAAATAACTTCTGGGAACAGAGGTTCTAGGGAAAAGGAGAGTTAAAAATTTAAATCATAAGGAAATTATACCCAATATATCCACTCTTGCTTCATTTCAAATACTTCCCCTGCATGTGACAATACTCAAATTTTCATTGTTTTTAGCGTTATGTGATTTTACATTATTTTTTACTTTTAAATATTTTTAAGACTGTATTCATTTTAGACAAAGGATAGAGAGAGAGGGAAGGGAGGGAGGAGCAGGAAGCATCAACTTCCGTATGTACCTTGACCTGGCAAGCCCAGGGTTTCGAACAAACCACCTCAGTGTTCCAGGTACTCAAATTTTCAATATATTTCTTTTACAGGATTTGGAGAGCAACAGAAGGAACTGAAAATTAAGCTCCAAAATTTGCAAGGAAACAATCAAAGTTTTCAGATCCATGAAGCAGCAGTGAAAACGACTAAAGAATTCTCTCAAGGTCTTAGGACTAGATATCTAATCTAATCTAATTATTAATAGGAGCTTTATTTCACATGATCTTTTGTAGAGTACAGAAAGTTACACTTGGAAGATTAGTTTTTATGACATCCTGATAGGCAAAAAGAGTTGCTATTCAAATTTTCCTTTCCCTGGTATGGTCTTCCTCCAAGTTATGAAAGCATATTCGTTGGAGTCAAGATGGGCCATGCCAGATAGTGATTGTGCTACTGCTCCAGCCCTTGGAATTCACCCCTCCCCCAAATCCATCTGCCACATGCACACAGCTGCAGCCTGACTGCCCACATGAATGTGGGCACCACTGTGGTCATCATTGCAGCAGGCACGAGCATCTTAGTCATCACTGTGACCAGGTGAACACAGGGCACAGCAGCTGTCTCACCCACACAGATGAAGCAATGAGACAGCCGAGAGAGGTTCTTTGGTTCCTGTGACTCATGAACGGAGATCATACAGTTAGACTATTGCCTATCAGTTGGGTTTTTCTTTCATGCATCATACAAGTTGGCAATAACCATGAGGATTTTCTGCTTGAATTTTGGACAATTTTAGTTTTCTTTCTTGTGAGTGATAGCCTCATCAACTCCATTCAGCAACACTAAACTGCATCCTGATTCCAAGTAAGTGAATCAGTATAAAGGATAATAAAATTCTGGATGATAGATACTCTTTTAATCAGTTTGTTTACTAAAACTTGCCACTAGTGGCATGCCATAAAAAAGTGATATTGGATACTCTACCAGTTTTTAATACAAACCACTATCAAGACAGATTTTAAAACAAGCAACAGGAGATTCAAATTTCTAGTGGTGCTTCCGAGAACAATTTTAAGTTTTTCTTAGCTATTCTTGATTTTTAGTGATCTGGCTTACCAAGATTGTTGTTGAAAAAAACATTCAAAAGAAATTTTTGTGATATTCTTATACTAATTCTGATCCTGAAAGAACAAAAGCAAATTTCTTAAAAGGAGCTTAAAAAAGGTAGAAAGTTTTGAATAAAAAGATTGTTTAGCATAGTTTTGAATAAAATACCATTTGAAAGGGTAGAGTGTTTAAAAAAAAAAAAGAACTCTTGTTCTTTCCACATGATTGAATGTGTCATTAAGTTGATAATCACTTTTCAAAATAAACTTAGTTTACTGGGGGAGGGAGAAGGGTGAAGCAAATATTACTTTTGCTTTCCAGTGTAACTTTTCTGAGAGTAGCAGCTAGACTTATTCCTATTATAAGTTACAAAAAAGAATGGCAAGAAAAATTGACTAATCATTGCAGAAATGTTCAATGTATAATCCATTGAGCATAAACACTAAACTGACTATAATAAAATACTAACTTGAAGTATATGTAAACATGAGTGCAATATGAGTATTTTAAAAGTTATACCAATGAAATTAATTTCTTTCTGTACGGTTTGTAATACTAACACTATACTATGCATATAGCATATAAACTCAAGAAAATCTCACATTGACTAATGTTGATGTTTCATAATCAGTTAAGAAAACAGACAAACAGGAGAGACATAGAAGTCCAGGGTGTTTACAGCTGTCCCTGCCCGTCACTCCACCCAGCCAGGAGGCTCTGTTCCAACATGGTGGATCTGAGTGTCCTGCTCCCCTTTATGGGCCTGGCAATGCTATCTGCCACATGTAATTCTATTCTACACTCTTGAATTCCAGACCATGAAAAACAAGTGCCCCAATTGCTCCAGGAGAGGAAACAACACTTCCATTATTCCTATTCCCTATGAGATAGCACAAGCAGATGACTTGTAAAGTATGGTAGAGAATTAATACTAAATGCAAGTCAGGGCTCAAATTTCCCACCTGGAATGCTCATTTAAGAGGACCAAGAACTTGTGTCAGTGTTTTAATTGGAATGAGTTAAAAATAAGTGTTCCTGTCTGCTTTTCCTAAGTCAATATAAGAAAACATGAATACTGCCAATCAAGAGCAATTTAGATCTAATAACAACCTAACCAGAAGAAAAGTGAAAAAAAAAATAGTAAAAAAAAAAAAAAAATTTAAGGGGAGTAGAGATTTTAATGAGATTTTTAAAGTGCACTTGTTTGCTGTTTAAAACTTCCTCTCCTGTGGAATTTTAAGAAGATAATGCTGCTAACATTGAGTTATTAAAATAAACATATAAAATCTTGATCTTCTCTTGAAAAAACTCAAGCTCTTTCAGCCCTTCATTTATGAATCTACTTAAAGAAAACCAAAATGAACTGTAGTCAGGTGTTAATCTCCTAGTATGACAAGTAACCTAAATATAAAAATACAGACAATAACTTAAGGGAATATATTTTTGTAAATATAAAAATATATCTTGCTTTACTTGGAGGTAGACTTAACTTAAAGACAACTGGCAACCTTAGTAACTTAGCAAGGGTAAAAGATAGTCAATATCCACTTTCTCTTTTTTCATAATACATACCTTGAGAGGAAAAATTGGTATTGACCATAAATCCATGAAGAAGAAAAAAGAATGATCCATTTCATGGGAGAAAGGAAGCCAAAACCTAATAAAACACAGTTTATATGTCACAGAAGATACTTGCTCACTCGGCAAGGGGAGTCAGCCAGAAGATTCAGAACAAGTTCTTCTCATGATTCTTAACTGTGAATTGTGGTTATGACAGGTCAGTTGAATTTATAAGCCAGCTGGTTTTAGAAAGGTCTTGGCCATTTATGAAGTCAATCTCTCTCTTTTTTAACTTGTAAGAATGACCTTAAAGAATGTTAATGAATTTCCTTTAAATTTGTGGTATTGTTCATCAAAGTTCAGTCCAGTAATTATTTTAAAATGAAGTATTTGACCACCATGATCAGTTGAACCTGAGATAATGGGGAAATAGAATTGCTTTTTAAACTGATGGGGTGACACATTAATTGATATTTTGGTGTCCTGGGAAAACCCCAGTATGTTAGTACTTCTTAATAACATTTTATTATTGGACCCCTAGGACTTCCCTGAAGACTTTTAATATTTTTAAAAAATATTTTTACACTATCGAAATTGTACAGAAGAAGCTAAGGGTCTAGGTAAAGCATCATCGTATGTTGTAAAACAAAATTAACTATAAGCTATCTCCATGTAACTTATTTGTATAACTTTTCAAGTAGATCTGTCCTCTCTGGTGGTAATCATACATCTCATTATTTAATATTTGACAAAATAAATGTGGTCAGTATAGATAGATAGACAGACTAATAGATAGTGACATATACTAAGGGACCTCTAAAGATAAATCATTTTTTTTGTTTGTTCTTTGAAGTATAGAAAGATAAACAGATAATGTTTCTGGATGTGTTACAATGATATCTATTAGATTTCACACTCAGCATGAGAAACCTTTAATGCTTTCATTGGTGTTTTATTAGAGATACTCCATGGACCTTTAGGTATCCCAAATCAGTACGTGATAGACTCATGACCTATTAAGTATGCAAAAAGTTTTTTATCTCAGTTACATTTACCAATCCAAACACCTTCCTCTTCTTCTGTATAATAAATATTATTTAATTGATGCTAATGGTGTTAGATTCTCCAAGCTGTCCCTCCTTACTTAGGGTCACAAGAGTAAATTAAAAATGGCCTGACCTCAGACTTGCAGTGTGAAACAACACCTATTTCAAGTTCAAAGCTCAGGAAAAACAGCATGGTCAGTGGAGCATATTTATTAGTTTCTAGTTTCAGACAAAACTTGACTGTTTTTCTCTGAACATCATTATTATTCATCGTGACCCGCGAGACCTGATGTACAAGGCCGGGGCGGCTCACTAATAACAGTTGCAGTTAACACCGAGGTCCAAAGGCTATTGTGGATCTTAGTCATCTAGGGTTAGAGTAATCACTGGTGGAAAACTAAAAGTGCATAACCTGTGAGTGTGAAGAGCTGTGAAACTGACCAGCTGGAGAGCCAGGTTCAAAGTCCAGAAACTGGGACTGGGCCTGGTGCTACCTCTCGTCCTGGCTTTCTGCCTACATCAGCTCGCCATGCTTCGTTTTTGTGTGGAGAAAATGAGAAAGACCCCCCCCCCCATGTTGTAAATGAGACAGATGTATTTTGTATTATATTTTTCTCATATCTAATTTTTTTTTTTGTATTTTTCTGAAGTTGGAAATGGGGAGGCAGTCAGACAGACTCCCGCATGCACCCGGCCGGGATCCACCCGGCACGCCCACCAGGGGGCGATGCTCTGCCCATCTGGGGCATTGCTCTATTGCAGCCAGGGCCATTCTAGCATCTGAGGCAGCGGCCTTGGAGCCATCCTCAGCGCCCAGGTCAACTTTGCTCCAATGGAGCCTCGGCTGCGGGAGGGGAAGAGAGAGACAGAGAGGAAGGAGAGGGGGAGGGGTGGAGAAGCAGATGGGCGCTTCTCCTGTGTGCCCTGGCCGGGAATCAAACCCGGGACTCCTGCACGCCAGGCCAACGCACTACCACTGAGCCAACCGGCCAGGGTTTCTCATATCTAATTTTTATTCTGGAATGTAAAGCTCTTTTTAATTAAATTATAGTTGACATACAATATG
The DNA here is from genome assembly GCF_036850995.1 of Saccopteryx leptura. Classification (NCBI taxonomy): domain Eukaryota; kingdom Metazoa; phylum Chordata; class Mammalia; order Chiroptera; family Emballonuridae; genus Saccopteryx; species Saccopteryx leptura. The sequence goes on from NC_089503.1 coordinate 352,044,760, forward strand.
ATATTAGTTTCAGGTGTATAACATAGTGAGATTTCACATTTATATACCTTACAAAGTGGCCGCCACAAAAAATCCACTGTCCATCTGTCACTGTACCAAGTTATTGTATTAGTGACTATATTCCTTATGCTGTACTTTATATTCTTATGACTTATTTTAAATATATGTTTGTACCTCTTAATCCTCTTCACCTTTTTGCCATCCTCCAACCTCTCAAACCTCTGGCACTATCAGTTTTTCTGTACCTGTGAGTCTATTTGTTCATTTATTTAGTTTTTTTAATTCCCCACATAAGTGAAATGGTACAATATTTGTCTTTCTCTGACTTACCTCATTTAGCATAATACCCTCTAAATCTATCCATGTTGTCACAAATGGCAAGATTTCATTCTGTTTCATGGCTGAGTAATACACACACACACACACACACACACACACACACACACTTCTTTACCCATTAATCTATTGATGAACACCTAGGTTGCTTCCATATCTTGGTTATCGAAAATAATGCTTCAGTGAACATAGTGGCCTTCCTTTTTGTTTTCTTTAGATAAGAACCCAACATGGAAATGCTGGGCCTTTCTTTGTGTCTATGATTGCCTTTGTTTTAAAGTCTATTTTGTCTGATATAAGTATTGTTATTCTAGCTTTTTTTTTAAAGTTTCCATTTTCATGAAATATCTTTTCCACCCCTTAACTTTAAGCCTGTGTATCTCTTTTAATCTGGAGTCTCATTTGGGCAGCATATGTAAGGGTCTTGGGTTTTTTTGTTTTTGTTTTTTAACCTGTTCAGTTACTCTATGCTTTTTCAGTGGAGCATTTCATCAATTTACATTTAGAGTAATTATTAATAGGTATGTATTTATTGCCATTTTAATTATTTTCATACTAAATTTATAAGCGGTAGGTCTACTATCTTTACTATATGTTTGCTTTTACTAGTGAGAGTTTTTTCTGTCATACATTTTCTTATTTCCAGTTTTGGCCTTTTCTACTCAAATAATTCCCTTTAACATTTCTGGGAAAAATATATTTTAAAAAAGATTTTATTGATTTTTGAGAAAAGAGAAAAAGGATGAGAGAGTGAGAGAGAAGGGAGGGGAAGTGTGAGAAGCATCAACTTACAGTAGTTGCTTCTCATATATATCTTTATTGGGCAAGCCCAGGGTTTCAAACCAGCTACCTCAGCATTCCAGATTCCAGATCGATGCTTTATCCACTGCGCCATCACAAGTCAGGCAAGAGACAAATATGTTTTATACTTTAAGATTTTTGTATACAAGTTGTTTTATAGCTAAAATATAACTAACAGCAAGATCAAGCACTTTACCAATCAGCAAATTTGTATTTATTTCATTTCTCTTAGCTTTCTCAATTTTTTTTAAGTGAGAGGAGGGGAGATAGACAGACTCCATATGCACTCCGACCAGAATCCACCCAGCAACCCCCTATGTGGGGCCGATACTTGAATCAACTGAGCTATTTTTAGTGTTTCAGGCTGACTCCTCCCTCCCCCAAGGAGCTATCCTCAGCACCCAGGGTCAACACTTGAACCAGTTGAGCCACTGGATGTGTGAGGGAAAGAGAGAAAAAGAAAGAGAGAAGCAAGAGAGGGAAGGACTGGAGAAGCAGATGGGTGCTTCTTCTTGCCCGGGAATTGAACCTGGGACATTCACACGCTGGGCTGATGCTCTACCACTGAGCCAACTGGCCAGGGCCAAATATTGATAACAACATATATTTGAAACATATAATTCTATAAATGCAAAAGAAACTTATTTAGAAATAAGTCACAAGATACTGATTGGCTGCCTGTTAGGCAAAGCAAACTTTTGCTAGCTATTGTAATATTTCCCCCAAATCTCTAGTTACTTTTTTGCCTTATTACCATTACTGCAGCTTTCTCTGAATTCCAGTTTCACTCTTAAAATGGCCGTCCTGGCCACAAGTATCTGCATAAATGTTTGTTTCCACAGGGAATGTCATCCTTTCCTTTGGGTCTGGTAAACTCCATCATAGCCTTCAAATTTAGCGAATACTCCTTTCACTCTCTCACAGGTCAGGGACTTCTGATGCAGTCTATGAAATAGTGCACTGTTAGTTCAGGACACTTACATAAAGTTGTGATTATGCCTTCATTAGAGAGGGAATTTGATGAGTAGCTTTCTCTTTCATTATAGTATGAGAGTAAGAGCCATGTTGGCTTGTTCCTCAATTTTATCCCCAGAGTCTCCAGAGTACCCATTTGGAGGAGCTAACTAGTGATCATTAGTTGAAAGAGGAAAGAAAGAAAGAGAGACACATACACACAGAGAAATAGAGATAGATATCTAGAAAGAAGAAGAAGATGGAGAAGCAGGAAGATGATGAAGAGTTGGAGAAAATAAAAGAGAGCAGGAAGGAAAGAAAAACGAAGGCAAGGAGGAAGATCAAGAAAAGAAAGGAAAGGAAATAAAATTAAAGCTATTGAGTAGAAGAAGGGAACTAATTGCTGATTCAGACCCAGGCGGTCCAGATTCAGCGTTTGTGTGCTTGATCCAGCACTGCCTGGTATTGCCTCTTCATGCAGGGCCAACAGATCTGTCTGCGTGGCCTTTGTTTTTCTGATCACAGTGGTTCACCTGGACACAAACACTGATGGCATCTTGCCACTCTCGGAAGTGTGACTGAAAGCTTGCAGCATCAGAGTCACACACAGGCCTGGTTGCACCTGGCCTGTTTTCCCAGTGGCCCAAGGACCACACCAGCAGTGATTAGACATAAGCACCCAGCCCCAGTGGTGTGAGGAGGGATGGGGACACACTGTCCAGTCAAACAAAGATTAGACTGGGTTAGTGACACCCCTTCTATTCATGAAACAAACAGAGCTGGGCAGAAGGTTTTTCCTGATGAAATTTTAATAATTTGGCTGAAGTGATAGCCATTTCAATAATAATGCATAAATAATTCAGCTTGATAGACTGTGTTCTCTGGTAGATGTAGTCAAATCACTGAGCCTTGCTTTGGGAATTAGTCAGCCCCATTTGGTTCTCCTTCAAAACTCTTCTTGCTGTAGAGCTAAGGGCTAAATTTTGGGTATTATTCAAAATATCAAAGACTATTAAAGTTTAAAGAGGACTTGGAGGTCATAAATCCACCCCCGTTATTCTATAATAGAGGACACTCAGGTCCAGAGAGACAGTTTAAGAAGAATGAATATTTCTTTTAAATATTAAAATGAGTCAGAGAGAAAGACACTATGGAATAGATATTTTTCATGGCTGCCTCTTATTTAGTTACAAAATTGAGAAATCCAGTAAGTAAGTGACTGTTGCTATTGATCTTTTTAATCATTTTCACATTGTATTCAACTTCCACAAGATGAATAAAAAGAAATGCAGACCATTCTCTGTTACGAGAACACAAGCTTACAGTGTCGTCAGGAGCCAAATACAAGGGTCTCTGTTGGGAGATGTGCACGTAGGTTTATGTGCCAGAGACACTATATATTTTACAGGCTTGGATCAACTTTGAATAAGTAATACATCTAAATAAATATTTGTTGAGCGAACGAAAGGGTACATGGCTTAATCAGTGAGCACATGGGGTTCTCCTCTCATCTGCGGTAAACAGGTCAAGCTGGAAGAAAATAATATTCAGTGTATTTCTAGGGAGACAGACACTTTGTAGAGAGACATCTCTCCAAGGAGGACTTGTCTGTAAGTTGAAAAGGAGTTCAGGGGTTTAGGATTTAAACTGGGACAATTTCTGGATAAACAGGAGGACTTGGAAGATTTGGGATCCAACTTCCAACCTAGAGCAAAGAAGTCCTTCATATTGTCTTGAAACAGAGAAATGTCTCTGGAGATAGAAAGAAGTATGGATAGAAATAGCAGAGTCATTTCTTCTGGGTGGAAGCAGAGCTCCAAGCTATGGCGGGTTTGAGGTCTCTCATCCCTTTCATTTTGCTCATTCTGTGATCTGGGATCCCTTCCATACAGCGTTGCCTGGAGGCCGCTGGTTTAAGCAAAGGAGTGTGCCAGGGCTTGGCCGGTCCTCCCCAGCCTGGCTTCCACCTGCTCCACAAATAGCACTAAGGATTCTGCTATGCTCAATTAAGTCAAACTTACAATATTGGCAACATTTCCAGATGTGGCAAGGCCATAGTTCTTAAACTAAAGTCTCATGCATGTCAAGTTCAGCTCAAGGGTTAACGAGCTTTTTCAGATTTTAGATGCTGTATATGTCTCTCAATAGACCTAGGTGTGAGACAGTTTTGCTACTAAGATTAAAGTAGGTTCATGTGTTGTTGTTTTTTAAATGCTTAGATCATTTGAAGTTATGACAATATACAACCGTAGGTCAATAACATCCACATTTCTCCAGCATATTGTAGCACTTTCTTTTCTTTACATGTCAGTTTTTCCCATTAGATTATAAGCTTCTTGAGGGGAGAGACTGTACATTATTTATTAGAAAAATGTCTTCTTGAGGTGTAATATATGAATCTTAAAATTCACCTGTTTTAATTGTACAATTCTATTATTATTAGTTAATTTAAAGAATTGTGGACCCATCACTGCAGTCTTATTTTAGATCATTTCTATCACTTCAAATGGAAACTTCATGATCATTTGCCTTCACTCTCATTCCCACCCCCAGTCCTAGGCAGCCACTAATCTACTTTTTTTGCCCTATTCATAAAATCCAGTGCCTTGGGAAGTGTTGGACAACTAAGTAGGCACTCAATAAAAGTATGTTCAATGTCTTAATTAATTAAACAAATTAGTTAATTGGATACCAAGGGCAAGCACTTTCTCCTAACAAAATTCAACTTTTTGTTTGTATACAAAATACTTTAATATGGACTCACAGTTCATCAGAACAACTTGTGAGGTGGTCAGGGGAAGATGACAAAAAAACAGACCTAGAGAGGATGAATGATGTGTTCAAATCACCCAACTGCAGGTGACAAACCTATGCCTTTTGACTCTATAGCCAGTATTCACTCCATTGTGGTCAAATAAAGGTGACAGAATTTTGAGAAAACTATGGTCTACATAAACATAGTTGGAATTTTACATAGAGTTGACAGACCAGGCGGTGGCTCAGGGGATAGAGTGTCAGATTGGGATGTGGAGGACTCAGATTCAAACCCAGAAGTGTCCTGCTTGGGCGTGGGCCCATCTGGTTTGAACAAGACTTACTAGCTTGAGCTCAAGATCACTGGCTTGAGCAAAGGGTCACTTGCTCTGCTGTAGCCCCCTGGTCACATATGAGAAAGCAATCAATGAACAACCAAGGTGCCGCAACAAAGAATTGATGCTTCTCATCTCTCTCCCTTCTTGTCTGTCCCTCCCTCTGTCTCTCTTTGTCTGTGTCACACACACACACAAAATTTACATAGAGTTTAAAATAAAAATAAAAACTCCCACTATTTTTAACCCTAAATTTATTTGATATAGTATAATGAAAATATTTTTACTTTAATATAAAGTCTAAAAATGCAAAATGACATGAACTAAAGAATTTATTTAGGGTTTATAAATGTATACATTTATCCTGTAATTTGGCTAATTCAAAAGCTTGCAGCCTCCCTGAGGTCGCCTTTTGATGGTTGGTAGTTCAACTTTGCTCTTCATTTTAGGAGTTATGACTTTAGGAGGTATGTGATGGGAAAGAATTATTAAAAAGTGTATAAAAGGAAAGGAAATTACTTCTGATTAAAATATGCTTTAACTTGATCAAAGTTATATTAATTTTCATGTGTGCTATACTTTACAGATGTATGATTCTGTGGCAGAAACAAGCACAGCTTTTCCTTGAAGGTGGTTCTGGTTGGTGCATACCTGTGAGGGTGTATTATCCTGTTCCTTGGTATAGATTCTTGCTGGTTCAAGCAAACAATGACACAGTTCCTTGTTCAAAGTGACTCGGGCTTCAGTTGGCAGCTGGATTTGACCTGGGTTTACAGAGTACCACACAGAACCTTAAAATCTTTTTTGTCCTTTAATATCCAAAAAATGAGGGAATGGTAAGTTTTTCTGGGCACCTAAATCTATAATTGCTTTTTATGGATCATTATTTTAAATTACTGAAATAAAATTTTACTTTACTCCTTTACAATCCCAGCCTACATGTATAATTTATCAATATAAATAGTTTTTTTTTATGCATTAGCTTATTTTGTGGGTATGCTCAGCCCCCCGGGGCTCTTACAGCCCCAGTCACAGCTATAGCTATAGCTCTATCCTAATTATGCAATATGCATAATTGAAAATCTGGGACAATTACAGAGACAAGCAAACACAGGAGCATATTTGTAGGATGGTAATGTTAAGATGGAGTCAGCGTATTTAAGGCCTAAAGAGAGTAAACAAACAAGTGGGGGAGTTTCAATCGAGGAAGAGAGGTGAGGGGAGGTTTTGACAAAAGCCAAGAATTTGCTATATTATTTATATTTTAATGAGCGAAGTAGATTATTGATTTTAAAGGAAAAATTATATATATATGACTTATCTATAAACTAGATAATATTTATATATTTTATAAAAAATAATTAAAATATAATATTTGCCATGGTTGAAATCAGTTGTAGGAGGATGAAAAAATAATAAATTTATCAGTCTGAAATTTTGCATGTGACTCAATTTAATGCAACATCTAATTTTATGCCACTTTTTTTTCTTTTAGAAAATGACCACGTGTAATTTTTTAAGTTAAATTTAAGTTTAAAGTTGAAATGTCTAATTTTCCATCCATTCATTAAATTTTACAATAACTATGTACTCAATGTCAGCTACGAACCAGGCTTTGTTCTGTTCTCTGGGACTAAAGTCAGAATAAGTCAGATGAGGTCCTTGCCCTCATGGAGCTTATATTCTAGTTGAGAGGCAAATCATTAACAAGAAAATGAATAAATGAGTGAGAATTTCTGATAGTAACATGTGTAATGAGGAAAATACCAAAAGGAAATGGGAGAGAGAGTGACAGGGGGGTTGCTATTTTAGATAAGATGGTCAGGGAGATCTTTGGTATGGAAGGGACATCTGAATTGATATCTGGAGAAGACAGTTCTAAGAAAAGCAAGACCTGAAGAATGCTCCATGTGGAGTGATTGATCAGCAAGTATAAAGACCCGAAGACAGAGACAAGCTTAATGTATTTGAGAAATGGAAAGGTCAGGTAGCTGGAAATGAGTGAAGGAAAGAGACTCTTATAGAGAAATGTGAAGAAAAAGGTCAGGGACCAGATCATGCATTTTCTTGCAAGCCATGATAAAAAGTTGGGATTTTATTTATTTTATTTTTATTTATTTATTTTTTAGAGAGAGAGACAGGAAGGGAGAGAGATAAGAAGCATCAACTCGTAGTTGCATCACTTTTAGGTGTTCATTGATTGCTTCTCACATATGCCTTGAAGTGGGGGCTCCAACTGAGCCAGCGACCTTGGGCTTCAAGTCAGCGACCATGAGATTATGTTTATTCCATGCTCAAATGGGTGATCCTATGTTCAAGCCAGGCGACCTCAGGGTTTCAAGTCCTAGGCTGATGCTCTGTCTACTGCACCACCACCTGTCAGGCAAGTTGGGATTTTGTTTTAAAGGCAAGAGAAAGTCAAGAGGATTTTAAGGAAAGCAGACTCATAATCTGATTTAAACTTTTATGGGTTATTTTGGGTGCTGTTTGGATATTGGATTATAGGGAGCAATGGTGGATACCGGGGAAGTAGGAAACTATTGCAGTAACCCCGGCAAAAATGATGGGAGCTTATGATGGTGACAGAGGGAGGGGCCAAGTAACAGAGTTGAAGACATGGACAGATATGGAATATTTAGAAGCAGGATGGACAGGATTTGCTGATCAACCATATGTTGAGCAAGAAAAAGTAAAAAGTTAATATAAAATCAATATAGTCAATATAAACAACTGAGTGGAAGGTGCCAGTTACTGAGACAGCTAAGTAGAAATGCAAAGAAGCCTTCTAGTTATGTGAGCCTGGAGTTCAGGGGAGAGTTCAGGGGAGCATATAAATGAGGGGCATTGTCAGCATAGGGATGAGATTTGAAGACATGTTATCAAGAAAAAAATTGAAAATAAGGAATGCCCAGTGCCAAGTCCTGGGTCAATGCCAACTGGTAGGAGTAGGTTAGAGAAAGAAGCTGTTAAAGAGGCTGGGAAGGGTTTCTCCAGAAGAGAGGAAAACACCAGGAAAGTAGAGTCTCAGAATGGAGAAAAAGATTTTTAGAAGGAGGCTGATCATCTGCGTGGAATACTGCTGTAAGGGGGAGCGAGAGGAGGGCAGAGGCGACACCACGGAATTGGGCAAAGCAGAGATAGAAGCTCAGTGGGTATGTCAGAGTGAACAGGAGGCTCAGGAAGTGGAGACAGCAAGTGCAGACCATTCCTTTGAGAAGTTTTGAATTCCTGTGGAAGGAATGAGAATGATTAAAAAATAAAAAAAGAGGAACAGAGAAGTAGGCAAAAGCTGGATGGGGATCTGAAATCTAAGGTTTTTTTTGTTGTTGTTGTTTTTGGTTTTTTTTTTAACAAGAGACAGTAATCATCTTAGATACTGGTGCAAACCATGCAAAGCAAGAAATAAAACCTCATAGACACAAACAACAGTACAGCGATTACAGAGGGAAATGGGGAGGAGGTAGAAGAGGGTAAAGGAAGGACAAATGGTGATCAAAGGAGACTTGCCTTGGGCTGGTAGACACACAATACCATATACAGATGATGTGTTATAGAATTGTACACCTAAAATCTATATAATTTTATTAACCAATGTCAACTTCAGTAAATTCAATAAAAATAAAAAACACAAATAAATACATTTATAAAATCAGAGAAAGAAAGGAAACAACTAATCATGCAGAAGAAAGAAGGTTTGATGCAGCTGTCCCTGAGTGGTGAGAAATGCACTTAATAGGGGTGTGAGAAAGATTTGAGACAAACAGTTATGGATTTAAGGGACCAGTGAGCATGGTGTGTGACTTTCTCAAATACCATTTTGTTTTTTATGCACAGGATAGGAGAATGCCAATAAGTGGGTTTAGTCAAGCTTGGGGTTTTGTTGAGAGGGGAGATTTCAAAGTAGTGTCGTAGTGAAGATCCATGGAATTTTCACTAGTTAATAGAAGGAAGTGAGCATAGAAAGGAGTGATGGGTAGCATAAAGTGTTAGGGTCACTGGACTGAAGGTTCTAATGGGCTGAAGATTTAGTGGCATTGGGGGATGCCAAAATAAGGATTGTAGGGGTGGACAGTGAGATGCTTAAAACATTTTCAGAGTTGGTGATGCTGTCAATTTATGGAGTGAAATAGTATAGCTGTTCTGTAGATGATGAAAACCCAAACCAAAGAAGAGCAGCTTGTTATTATTAAGCTGGAGTCTATGGTCCTTCAGGATAGGATAAGGTCTTGTAGATCAGACAGTGCTTAGGAGCCTTGAAGTTAGGGGATTCCTGTGAAGCTATGCCAACTCTCTAAGAGCACCTCTAATGTAACAGCAAAAGGTGAAAGTTCAGGTCACCTTTTAAATCTCATTGTCACTAAATATTTTGGTTTCAGGGTGTATCATTTACAATTGTGTGACCTTGAGCTTTGTATTTAGTTTTTGAGCTTTATTTGTAAAAGCACTGTATTACCACTCCCACCATTATCATCACCATCATCACCAGTATCACCATTCGAATCACCACCATCATCATCATCATCATTACTGCTATGTACTGGGTGGAGCAAAAGGGGGTTTAGAGTTGTTTGTATGGAAAATAATATAATAATTAATAAATGATACAAGAATAAAATATGTGTTTTGCAAATTCATAATTGTAAACCTACTTTGCCACAGCCTGTATAGGTTGTTATAATTTATTTAGAGCTTTTCTACCGGCTGGCTCTGCATGGAATATGCTGTCCCCAGATCTTGGCTTAGTGGGTTATTCAATCTCCATTTCAAACATTACCTCCTCAGAGAAGCCCACTTATGCACACTAAAGGAGGACTCCCTATATCCTGACATCCTAATCCTAAAACACCCAGATTTATCCTTTATTGCACTATGGCTATCTGGAATTATCCTTTTAATGGGAGATGTTATACATTTATTTGTTTACTTATTTAATTATATTTATTTATTTCCTTGTCTATTGCTTGCATTGTCTCTTTCAAGAAAAACATTCTATGAGTTCAAGGACCTTGTTTAAAAATTAGAACAATGAATTGCTTCTATTAACGATGAAAAAAAAATTAACTGTAAAATCCTCTACAGTTACTGTTATTAGTAGGAGAAGATGCATGACCTCAATACAAATCAGTTTAAAGAAAGAAAGTACTCGTTTATAATATAAAGGGAGAGAAGGCAATTGATTTTTACATTGCATTTTTGATGCATAATTGTTATATTATTTTAAAACTCTTAAGACTTAGGTTTATGGACTAAAAGACAAGTAGTGGTCAATTCATTAGATTCAATTTGAAATAATCAAGTACAATTAATTACTGATGACAGATGGCAGAGATCATTAACTGGTACTTACAGCAGAGACTGAGCTAACACAATGTGGTCAGAGGCAGAGGGCAAATCTCCAGAAGGAGAAGTTGAAGTTGCTTGCCACCCACCTTAACCCCAGACCGGATGCTCATCCTGTAAGAATCACGGACTAGAAGCAAAACTAGTCCTTTAACAGATGACAGAAACTAACCTGATGTAGAGATGAAACAGGAAAGGTTAATCTCATAGCTCCCTTTGACATTCATTAACACTTTTCATAATACCTCTCAAGGTAAATCCTAATCTAAGACTTTTAATTTAAATTCTTAAAAACTATTAACAGCATAAATTCTGTTCAGAATTCTTTTTAATCCGAGTATCTGAAGGCAATTTTCATTTAACAGACTCCAAAATATATTATCTTGTAAAAATTCAGGTACATTCTGTTCAGAATTCTTTTTTTTTTAATTCATTTTAGAGAGGAGAGGGAGAGAGAGAGAGAGAGAGAGAGAGAGAGAGAGAGAGAGAGGAGAGACAGAGAGAGAGAAAGAGAGAGGAGAGACAGAGAGAGAGAAGGGGGAGGAGCTGGAAGCATCAACTCCCATATGTGCCTTGACCAGGCAAGCCCAGGGTTTTGAACCGGCGACCTCAGCATTTCCAGGTCGACGCTTTATCCACTGCGCCACCACAGGTCAGGCCCAGAATTCTTTTTAATCCGAGTATCTGAAGGCAATTTTCATTTAACAGACTCCAAAATATATTATCTTGTAAAAATTCAGGTATTTCCCCTTTTCTTGCCACTTTATTGAGGGAGAACTGTTACTTAAGAGTGGCACTGCATTTGTTTTTTATGCTCAAACTGGTTTTAAAGCAATATAATTAATTTGCATTTTATATAAACCATAGTCAGTTGATAGACTTATATTCTTAATTAAGAAAAATGTCATACATTAATTCATGAGAATTTTCAAGAAACATTTTCCGGGCACTTTAAAAAGCAGTTTTAGTATACAGTAATGTACAGAAAAGCTGATAAAGCTAACAAATAAAATCATAAGAGAAATGAATTCCTTAAAGCAATAATACTTTAAGAAGCAAAATTATAAAAATATTTTTAAATTTTATTCCACATATAATTTATATGTGATGCAGGATATAGATGTATTTTAAGCTATTTCGTATCATGTAGGATGGGGCATCCAAAAACAGTAATTAGTAGGGCTATGTACAGGTCTTAAGATGACTGACCATTGTAAGGATATACATAAAATTAAGCTATAAAAGACAAACTGGGAAAACTGGTAAAGAAAGAATTGCAGCTTTCTCTTGGACTCAGTAAAGTTTGTTTTTTTAAATGAGAACTATGTAAGTATCTATTATAATTTTAAATTTGGGGTTTTTTAAATCAAAGTGATTCATGCATATATTGTAATTGAGAGTCATATAGTTTCTTATTCCCTAGCTAACTGCTTTCAAGTGTAACTGATTTTTTAAAAAGCATAAAACTCTTGGCATTTAAATACCATGTATTTTGTGCTTTTACTTTTAGTTCTTTAGTAATTTTATAATAGTTTTTCAAATATGCAGATCTAATTTGGGCCACATGCGATAAACTTTTGCCACTGACCGTGTTGACTGAAGACCTAACTTCACTGAAGATCTAAGGTTCACCTTTAAGGAATCTTTGTATCATTATAAAAATATTTAATAATCTATTGAGCCTCACAAAGGTAGCTATTGAGAATGGTCATTCTCTACTCACTATTTGACACTAATTTAAAAATAATCTCAATAAGATGTGTCTTTGCAGCTTCTTGGTTATACAGGCATTATCTGCTGACTTCTTTTAGAAAGATGACGATATAGCTCTCTTTCTCCTCATTTTACACACACACACACACACACACACACACACACACACACACACACATTTTTTATGCCCCAGCACTCACTCTTCTAATAGAATTGAGTCATATTTTGTGTCAGATCCATGTTTAATGTTTCTATTTTATTTCCGGGTATATATCTGAAGAAACCCAAAATACTAATTCAAAAGAACATATTCACCCCTATGTTCACTGCAGCATTATTTACAATAACCAAGCTTTGGAAGCAATTCAAGTGCCCATCAGTAGAAAAGTGGATAAAAATGCTGTGGTACATATATACAATGGAATATCACATATGAGAACAGAAAGGATGAAATCTTACCATTTGAGATGGTATGAATGGACCTATAGGGTATTATGCTAAGTGATATCAGTCAGTCAGAGAAAGACAAATACCATCTTATTTGACTTATATATGAATCAAAAGAACAAAATAAACTAACAAACAAAATTGAAAGACAACAGATGAAGGGATTAAGTAGTATAAACTGGTAGTTGTAAAATAGTCAAGGGGTTATAAAGTACAGCATAGGGAATATAGTCAGTAATATTTTAATAACTATGCATATATGGTGCAAGGTGGATACTAGAAATATCAGGGGAAACACTTTGTAAAGTATATGAATATCTAAGCTCTATGCTGTATACCTGAAACTAATACAAAATAATATTGAATGTGATCTGTAGTTAAAAAATAATATAATAGTAATAAAAAGACCACACGATCCCTAACCTCAGCTGAGATTCTCAGTGGAAACTAAAAGCTGACCGGGAGCTGGGAGCTGGGTGAGCTTTAGCACCGGGAGATCTGGCTGGGCTTTCTCCTGGGGACCTGCTTCACTACCCCCTCTTCTACAGAGTCAAGTCTTTGTTCTTAGGCTGTGAAAATTCCCCAGAGAAGGCTCTTCCAGTGCCCGAGGGAGGTGATCCTCTTCGTCTATGTTTTGGGAGTCAGGTGGGGGACAGCATACCCATATGTTAACTTCCATTTACGTGCCTGTGTCCAGTACAATATTCTTCCCTCAACCGTGCGAGTGAATCGCAGTCTGAAAGCTCTCTCTTGCAGTCTCGCCCATTTTTGCCAGGGTGTGGGAGGGTCAATTATGAGGTTGTGTGTAGTTGGGAAGGGGTTTTGGGGTACAACTAACTCTTTTTTTTTTTTTTTAATTTTTTTTTAAATTTTTTTATTCATTTTAGAGAAGAGAGAGAGATGGAGAGAGACAAAGAGAGAGAGAGAGACAGACAGAGAGAGAGGAGAGAGAGACAGGGGGAGGAGCTGGAAGCATCAACTCCCATATGTGCCTTGACCAGGCAAGCCCAGGGTTTTTTGAACCAGGGACCTCAGTATTTCCAGGTCGATGCTTTATCCACTGCGCCACCACAGGTCAGGCCATAACTCTTTAACAAGTTTACAAGAAACCTTTTGTCTCAGCCCCCTTCACTTCCACTTCCAGAGGTGCCCAGCGTCACAGTTCTGAGCCTTTTGGTCACAACATAAATGAGGGTGCTCCTTGGCTTTCCCAGCTGCTGCTAAGTTAATTACCATTTGTCCATATGCATTGTAGGGTTGTTGTTTGTGTTTTTCTTTTGTTTCCTGTGTTCTAGTGAATTAGAATTTTTTTTAAAAATTCTTTATACTCATTTTATTGGGGTTTCAGAAAGGGATCAGAGACAAATGCATGCATTCAATCCACCATCTCTAACCAGACATCCTGAACTTGGATTTTTAACAAAAGTGCTTTCAATAGTATTTAAGGAAAATATAGGGTGTTTTTTTTTGTTTGTTTGTTTGTATTTTTCTGAAGTTGGAAACGGGGAAGCAGTCAGACAGACTCCCGCATGCGCCCGACCAGGATCCACCAAGCACACCCACCAGGGGGGCGATGCTCTGCCCATCTGGGGCGTCGCTCTGCCGCAACCAGAGCCATTCTAGTGACTGAGGCAGAGGCCACAGAGCCATCCTCAGCGCCCGGGCCAACTTTGCTCCAATGGAGCCTTGGCTGCTGGAGAGGAAGAGAGAGGCAGAGAGGAAGGAGAGGGGGAGGGGTGGATAAGCAGACGGGCGCTTCTCCTGTGTGCCCTGGTCGGGAATCAAACCCAGGACTCCCACACGCCAGGCCGATGTTTTACCACTGAGCCAACAGGCCAGGGCTAGGGATTTTTTTTATGTGAAATATTTTACTAGTAATGTATTATCATATATTGGCCAACATGCACAGATTTAGGGAAACAAACAGATGTACCAAAAAAGGAAAGATTTTGTTTTAATAAAAGATGAGTTCTATTATTTTAAAAAATAATCATTTGTCTATAAGAATCATTTCTCTAAATACAAACTTTAGTATCCAGATAAAAGTGGCTATAAAGTAACATCGGGCATGACATAGTCTGTATATTTATATGTAAGGACCAGGTGTATGTCTGATTGTATAAAAGTACAGATCAATTCTGTCACAATAAAAGTAAATCACAGTCAGTGATGACTCAATTAACTACAGAGAACAGAAGATGGAAACAAATGCAAAGGTTCATGACTTTATTACCTAACTAAGTATGACTAAACAGTGATTAAAATTGGAATTACACGATCATCACTTCCCAAGTGTCTTTTCTAATGTATTAAGACTTAGGACAGCTTGAGATAGCAGATTTAATTTAAATAAGTAAACCAATGGTTTATTCATTTATTGTCTTCAATCACTTCCACAGCTGGTGTGAACATTTGTTAAGTTTCAAAATAAACTGAAGCCAATGTGAGTTGCACTAATTAACTTATGAAGGCAATTAATGTAAGCAACATATGCAAGAACATTATCACGTAGTAGTACATATGGTTAATTAAAGTTAACATAAATTAGATGTATTTAACCTTATTCAAGGACCATTGGCACAGGCTTTTTTTTTTTTTTTTGTAAAATGCCCATATGCCTTAACTAAGGTGATTAACTGCATTATATTCATGACCTCGAAAAATTAGCCATAGCCTTGTGGTTTATTACTTAGTCAACAGCAAATATGGCTCAAATACTCTCTTTTCAAGATGATTTAGAAAGCCAAGACTGACTACCACACACAAACCCCAAATCAAGAATCAAATCTTTCTGGAAATAACTGATATATTATATATTAAAAAAAAATTCCCTTTGTTAATTTTAAGGTTATAAAATATACTATAGTTGATCCTTTCAGATAAACTTGAATTGCTTTTAATAAATTATTTGATGTCTTTTTCTCTTAGTTTACTTTATAATTAAAGACTTCACCAATAAATTAATACTTAACATGGCAAATGTGTGTTAAGCAGCACATTTTTGTGCTGCTACCAAAAAAACTGTGCAACTGTCATACAAAGGTGCGTATATTTTTTATTATATACCATTTTTTTGCAAAGATGATTTAAAATAGCGATAAAAATGGTCATCTAGCAAGATCAACATAGAATAAGAAAATTAAGTGTTAAGAACATGAGGCTCAGTGGTAGAGCGTCAGCCCAGCGTATGGACGTCCTGGGTTCAATCCCTGGAAAAGGGTATACATGAGAAGCAACCATCTGCTTCTCTTCCCCTCCCTCTCCTTCTTCTCTCTCTTTTCCCCTCTCGCAGTCATTGACTCAGTTGGTTCAAGTGTTGGGCCCAGGTACTGAGGATAGCTCAGTTGATTCAAGCATCGGCCACAAATGGGGGTTGCTGGGTGGTAGATCCAGGTCCAGACGCATGCAAGAGTCTGTCTCTCTATCTCCCCTCCTCTCACTTCCAAAAAAATAATAAGAATAAAGAACAGGAGGAGAGCACACATAATAATTATTATTTACTATGACTACACATCAAATCTTACACTGAACATTCTATCATTCATGGCAAAGAAACTAACTTAAAATCACATAAATAAAAAATGAATAGAATACAATCTGTGTTCTTAGAATTCCCCTTTACAAGGTTGTGTTCAATATTAACAACTACCAAATGGGTTTCTTGCCATTGTTTTTTTAATTTTGTCAACAATTATATTTAACAAATTGTACACAGTTTAAATTATCTTGGATAAAGTGAATGGTTTTAATGTTCTGGATTTTGCATATTCTTACCCTGAGCTATTTTCCTCTACCTTATTAAATTTCTTTTTCAGTCTAATGTATTCTATATATTCCATTTGGAACAACAAAGGTTTGTATATAGACAACTTTGCAGTTTATAGAAAACACATGCAATTGGTTTTATAATTCCAAAAGATAAGATGCTTAATTAATGTATTTTAAATGTTAATAAATATGAGACTATGCTGGATATTTCCTAGTGAAAGCACATTTCCCGGCAGTCATGTCACGTGCCTGCTGGAGGCTGCTGAGGGGTAAACCGTCCATTGGTCTTGTTCTACGGAACTTTATTTTCTCTTTCCTGTAACTGACACAAGCTTTTAGCCCTCTACTCCTCACCCACGTTAACAAAACTTTTGATCAATAATCACTCTCAGCTCTATCTTATAAATATAGAAGAGATCTTAGTTTCAGCACTGCATTTTACTATTCAAACTTCTCAGTTCATTGGAGAGTTAAGGGACTTGGTCATGGTTTTTGAACTAGTTAAGTAGCTTCACTTATTAGTCAATGTTTATGAGGCTAGAGTTTTAAAATATCACTTACATAAGTGATTAATTATAGAATCATAATTACCTCCTAAACTCATATACATGTGATCCTCTTGTAGTCAGTCTTAACCTTGGGATGCTTAGTGAGTCTTTGAATGTGTGGCCAAGTCTTATTCATCTCTGTGTCTACAACACTTAAAGAAGTGCCTGACACAATGCTTAATAAATGTTGGTTGACAGAATGAAGAAATTCAAGAATGAGTCTGACCTGTGGTGGCACTGTGGATAAAATGCCAACCTTGAATGCTGAGATTGCCAGTTTGAAACCCTGGGCTTACCTGTTCAAGACACATAAGAAAGTTGATGCTTCCTGCTCCTCCCCCCATCTCTTTCTCTTTCCTCTCTAAAATAAATAAATAAAATTAAAAAGAAAAAGAAATTCAAGAATGAAAAATCAAAAGTTTATTGGCACCTGCAGAGTAGGGAACTGTATCGGGGGTATTAAGAGTTCATTGTAATGTCTAATATAAACAGCAATTAGATTAAGGGTTATTTTCTCCATAGATAGACATAATTTAGACTATATTCTATATCTATGTTATCTATCTAGGGATTTCTGTTATTTAAAATAAAGTGAAGATTTCTCATGCCACCACAGATCTGAAAAAATATGGGTACCTGTTTACTTTCTCTCATATTAAATCTAATTTAAGTGAATTTTTCTCCCAAAATTTTATGGAATGAGGTGGCTGAAAGCTAAAAGAAAATTATTTAATGCAAAGATTCTTCCTGTGTAGAAAAGATCTTAATATAAATGTTACCTACTGAGCAATTATGAAACACTCTGCATGGAATTACCAAGATTTCTCAGGGTGTTTTTCTTCTTCTTTTTGAATGGTTTCTTTCAGTTGCATATGCAGTAGTTCTCGTACCATTGGATGTTGGGGCATATTTTGGGATATCTTCCTTAAATTCAGTAAAGCATCTAATAAAATATTTGCCCAATATAACTGGCTAAAAGCATCGCTGTGTTTCATATTTAGCCAATTAGAATCTCACAAACTAAGAGTTTTGCAATCTGTTGTTTACCTGAGGACTTGACACATTACAGGGGTTAACACAAAGGCTTTGTTTTCTTCTCAAGGTAAACATACCTATCTGCTTTAATAGAAGCAATAATTTTGTTGGTTAAAGAGTTCTAAGCAATGCACATTTTTTTTATTTTTTTTATTTTTTTTTATTTTTTTTTCATTTTTCTGAAGCTGGAAACGGGGAGAGACAGTCAGACAGACTCCCGCATGCGCCCGACCGGGATCCACCTGGCACGCCCACCATGGGGCGACGCTCTGCCCACCAGGGGGCGATGCTCTGCCCATCCTGGGCGTGGCCATATTGCGACCAGAGCCACTCTAGCGCCTGGGGCAGAGGCCACAGAGCCATCCCCAGCGCCCGGGCCACCTTTGCTCCAATGGAGCCTTGGCTGCGGGAGGGGAAGAGAGAGACAGAGAGGAAAGTGCGGCGGAGGGGTGGAGAAGCAAATGGGCGCTTCTCCTGTGTGCCCTGGCCGGGAATCGAACCCGGGTCCTCCGCACGCTAGGCCGACGCTCTACCGCTGAGCCAACCGGCCAGGGCCGCAATGCACATTTTTGAACATGTAATTTTTCTATTCTTCTTCCTTTTCATATATTTATTCCCTGGACTAAGTTTTTCAAGGGTCATACTTTTTCTTCTTCTAGTGTTTTAAAGGTTTCAGGTACAGGAATGAGAACCAATGTTTGTTGAATGCCTGTTATGACCAGTAATGTGCCCAGAGATCTGTGAGTCCAGAATTACTATTTGCAAAAATAAAGATTACCATTGATAATTCTGGTTGGTTGGCTCAGTGGTAGAGTGTTGGCCCAGTGTGTAGATGTCCCAAGTTCAATTCCAGGTCAGGGCACACAAGTGAAGCAACCGTCTGTTTCTCCATCCCTTTCTCTCTCCCTTTTCTCTCTCTCTCTCTCTCTTCCCTTCCCACAGCCATGGCTCAATTTGGTTCCAGCAAGTTGGCCCTGGCAGCTGAGAATGGCTCCCTGGAACCTTAGGCCTCAGACACTAAAAATAGCTTGGTTGCCAAGCAATAGCCCTAGATGGGCAGAGTATCACTGGTAGGGAGCTTGCCCCCTGGATCCCTGTAGGAACACATGCGAGGAGTCTGTATCTCTCTTTCTCCACCACTCATTTAAAAAGGAAAAGAAAGAATTACCATTGGTTACCTATAAATTAATATCAGCCTGACCAGGCGATGGCGCAGTGGATAGAGCATCGGACTGGTATGTGGAGGTCCCAGGTTCAAAATCCCAAGATTGTCAGCTTAAGTGTGGGTTCATCTGGTTTGAGCAAGGCTCACCAGCTTGAACCCAAGGTCACTGGCTTATACAAGGTGTCACTCTGTCTATTGTAGCTCACGGTCAAGGCACATATGAGAAAGTAACCAATAAACAACTAAGGTGCCACAACGAAGAATTGATTCTTCTCATCCCTCTTGCTTCCTATCTGTTTGGCCCTATCTGTCCCCCTCTGTCAAAATAAATAAATAAATAAATAAATAAATAAAATTAATTAAATCAATATGAATTTATAATTCAAAGAAATCTTAGAAAATTTAATTAATGAAAACAATAAAGTATATATTATTAAAGAAAAGTACAGAAGATGGTTGAGCTGTCTGTCATTCATACTATTTACATCATGGTCATTATTTTTTTAAATTGAAACAATTTTTTGAACAGTGTATTTTTTTTATTAAATTTATTGGGGTGACACTGGTTAAACAATTATAGAGGCTTCACATGCACAATTCCACAACACATCTGTACACTGTAGTGTGTGCTCACCACATAAAGTCAAGGCTCCTTCCATCACCATCTATCCCCCCAAACTCTCCTCCATTTCCCCTGCCAACCTCCCCCCGGCAATCGCTACACTGTGGTTCATGTTACAACATGGTTTTTAAATGTTTTCTTTTCTGATAATAATAAATTAGCCAGATTCTACTCTCTCTCTCCTTATCTCATTTTCTCATTTCTATAGATGGAAATAATTGTATGTTTTAAGAAACTAAATTTATTTAAAATTCATATTGTGTTAGTCCTTATCTACATGAGATAAAAAGCCTTTGTTGGTAGAAAAAGCCTTTCTTTGACTCGAGGCTCCTCAGAGTTTTAAGAAAACACATGATAAAACAAGTCATCATAAAATAAGAGATGGCTTGTTTCTTTGATTTGTAATATGAGCAAATTAAACAGTTTTCTACATTGAGATATGAACCAGTCATATTTCCTAAAAAAAATTAAGCTTGTAATAGTTGACATATTTGATTAGCTCAGTGGAACTCAATCCAGGAATATTTGCTACATATTAAAATTATAGAATTCTTGGTTGTGTAAGTTTTAGCATTTCCATATGGCTAATAAAGAACTACTAAATACTATTGAAACTACTGTACATGTTCCTGCTGTGAGACCTAAGGTAGCCAGTTTTGTAGAATTTAATTCCCTGTGTCAATGTTTTGTAAGGTTTTCATTTTATTTTTTAACTAAATCCTCTAAGTCAGGAGTCGGGAACCTATGGCTCACAAGCCAGATGTGGCTCTTTTGATGGCTGCATCTGGTTCACAGACAAATCTTTAATAAAAAGATTAACATTAAAAATATAAAACATTCTCATGTATTACAATCCATTCATTTCCTACCGCTCATGTTCATGGTTGCTGGTGGCTGGAGCCAATCACAGCTGTCCTCTGGGACATCACCAAATTTTTATTGGATAATGTGTAATGTACACGGGTCATTGTATGGCTCTCTTGGAATTACATTTTAAAATATGCAGCGTTCATGGCTCTCTCAGCCAAAAAGGTTCCTGACCCCTGCTCTAAGTCTTTATCTAAACATGTATCAAGTAGTAAAAATGATTTGTTGAACTTAAAAGATAAGAAGTTGCTATGGTAATGAGAAATTTGTTGGAGTGCATCATTTGTCCCCATATATATATATATATATATTGTATTTTTCCGAAGCCAGCAATGGGGAGGCAGTCAGACAGACTCCCGCATGCGCCTGACTGGGATCCACCCGGCACGCCCACCTGGGGCAATGCTCTGTCCATTCGGGGCATCACTCTGTTGCAACCAGAGCCACTCTAGCACCTGGGGCAGAGGCCACAGAGCCATCCTCAGCGCCTGGGCCATCTTTGCTCCAATGGAGCCTTGGCTGCGGGAGGGGAAGAGAGAGACAGAGAGGAAGGAGGGGGGAGGGGTGGAGAAGCAGATGGGTGCTTCTCCTGTGTGCCCTGGCTGGGAATCAAACCCAAGACTCCTGCACCTCAGGCCGATGCTCTACCACTGAGCCAACCGGCCAGGGCCTCCCACATATTTTTAATAAACTACTTGTCTTATATTTCCCTTAAACATGTTAGAGGAAGAAGATTTTGGATTTTCACAATTAGAGGTGTCCCCCCATTTCCAAAAAATTAGAGTGGATGTTCAAAGTAACATTATGGCTGTTGGTACCCCTTAGATATTGCTCATTGTCTTTTAATATAATTTGAGGTTTAGGGAGCCATGAGGTAGCATTGCTTACATAAATAACTATGTAATTAGACGCAATAAGTAGAGTTAAAATATACTGACTTCCAGAAACCAGACGATAATGCCAGAGAAAAAGGAAAGTAGTGGAAAGAAATGATACCTCAGTAGACACAGTGGACAGATGTTTTCCATGAACAAAGTGAGCATGTTAGTTTTTAATACAGTGTCATGGGCTGATAATTTCTTGCAGCAGTAATATAAGTTAATCTTTTTCTACCAAGTTCTGTGTCCCCAACCAGTAAAATTTGGTGAGGCAGAGCAGTTTATTACCTTCCCTGGCAGTTAATGGAACAAATGAAGGTTGGATCCCTGAAGGCAAAATAGCGAGCAAACAGATGCTCTCTGCTCTCAGCCTCCATGTCCCGCGGGCCGAGGAACCTTCCTGGGTACACCATATTGCCCACATGCAGCCTTGTTTGGCTTCCTGCTATTTCTCTGGCATTTCCATGTCTGTTCACCATGGTAGGTGGGGTAGTCTTCATACAACATCAACAGGACCACGCATCTAAACATCTAAGTGTAGAACCCTTAGATGGCTCATCATGGAACTCATAAAAAAGGCAAAGGCTTTGCCTTAACTCACGCAGCTCTATGCAATCATCTCTTTTAAACCCAACAAATCATTTTTACTACTTGGTAAACAGTTTCAGCAGGACATTCCCTTTGCCGGCAAGTCTCCAGTTACAGCATCTCCCTCGGGTTCCTGGAACTGCTACACGGGCTCCTCCCTGACACAAACTGTTCTCTCTACCCAGGATCTCTCTTCATCCCTACCTGGATGATGCTGACCTTCAGATTTCAACAAAGCCACTTCTTCTCCCTGCTGTTGTACCCATTTATTTTCCTCCAGATCCCATATTGTGAGTTCTAATTATATATATATATATATATATATATATATATATATATATGGTATTCCTTTACTTTTTATATCCTCAGTGTATTATAAACTTCAAGCAGCCAGGCACTGAGATATGACTAGAACATGCCTGGAGCATGACTAAAGAAAATTAGTACATAGTAGCTGCTCAATTAAAAAAAGGTTGGGTGCTTAAGCGAATGATAATTTGTTCATCTATTTTGATGATGTTGGTCTATTAGGGGGATGTAACGACAAGACAAAAAAGAACTAGCTGTGTTATAAAGCATTTAATTAATTAATTCAGATGCTGGACAGCATACTTATTATATACCTTTCTAAAAATATGTTAAAATAATTTCTTTTATTAAGAGTTTTTAATGTTTTAATGAAAGATAATTTTCAATGGTAGCTTTTGCTTCTGCTACGTATTTCAAATAAAAACAAACATTTTCATCATTTATAAAATGTACTCAAATTATGCCCTAAAATGACAAATTATAGAGGAAAACTATTGAACAGTAAAACACTCTTTCTTCCATTTTCACACATTTCAGGGAACAAAAAGAATTGAAATTTGCACAGCTCCAGGAAGAAAAAGAGGGATCTGCCTCCTGAGGGAAGGCTTTGAACTTGAAAAGCAGATTTCAAAAGAACAGACAGAGCTCATCACAGTGCTGGAAACGTGCTGTGCGTGACAAGGAGACTGTGGTGTATGCAAGGACCGGGCAATGCCCATAACCATGGAGGGGATTAGGACTGATGCGGTTCAGAACATGCTACCCTGAAAGATGGCACCTTGGCATATTTAAGCTGAAGGAATTGGAGAAAATGGCAGAAGAAAGAAGGTCCTTCTGCCTGCCTCCCCCCGCCCCTTACTGCTTCCTCTTTGAGACAGGTTATATAAACCTGATGTGAGAGGTGTCCTCTTTATTCCAGGAGGAAAGGGTTTTTATCTCGGAAGACAAAGGAATGACAAGAAGACTCCAAATAGGCCATGCTGTTCCCCCAGTTTACTGCACTTCCTCCATATCCTTAATGTCTCATATTCTTCCATGAATTTCCACTCTTTATCAAACCTAGAATAAAAATACACAGGTCTGTTTCTTTGGTTTTTATTTCCTTATGTCATGTAAAACTTCTATTAAATAAATTTGTATGCCTTTTTATTATTATTATAAATCTGTCTTTGTTACTTTACTTTTCAGATCCAACCAGGGTCCCTTAGACTAGGCTGAGAAAAATATTTTCCTCCCCTGCAGGACCCACCCAAGAAGGCACTTTTGCTTTATGTTGAGGGTCTCTAAATGGGATTTTAGTGATTTCTAGTTTGGACTTTTATTTAAAATTACTGAGTTGAGAGTCCCAATACTAATTTCTGTATATAAAAAAATTATTATTTCTGATTTATAGTTTCAAAAAAATGTTATCATGGCCATAGAGAACATTTTATGAATTTCACCTCAAAAGTAAGGGAAGTAAAGGTAACAATAAATGAATGGGAGTATATCAAACTAAAAAGCTTCTGCACAGCAAAAGAAACAGACAACAAAACAAACAGGCAAGCAATCAAATGGGAGTTTATATTCACAAAAAGCAGCTCTGATAAGGGGTTAATATCTAAAATATATGAAGTACTCACAATGATCAATAACATATAAAAAAAACCCAGTCTAATTAAAAAACAGGGAGAGTGGCCCTGGCTGGTTAGCTCAGCGATAGAGTGTTGGCCTGGTGTGTGGATGTCCCAGGTTTGATTCCCAGCCAGGACACACAGGAGAAGCGACCATCTGCTTCTCCACCTTTCCCCCTCTCCTTTCTTTCTGTATCTCTCTTCCCCTCCCACAGCCAAGGCTCCATTGGAGCAAAGTTGGCCAAGGAGCTGAGGACGGTTCCATGGCCTCTGCCTCAGGCACTAGAATGGCTCCGATTGCAACAGAGCAAAGGCCCCTATGGGTAGAGTATCACCCCCTAGTGGGCATGCCGGGTGGATCCTCATCAGGCGCATGCAGGAGTCTGTCTCTCTGCCTCCCCACTTCTCACTCCAGAAAAATTAAAAAAAAATTGAGGAGAGGACCTGAACAGACACTTCTTCCAAGAAGACATACAAATGGCCAACAGATGTATGAAAAGATGCTTATCTTCACTAGCCATTAGAGAAATGCAAATCAAAACTACAATGAGATACCACCTCAAAGCCTGTTAGATTGGCTGTTATCAACGATACAGGTAATCACAAGTGTTAGAGAGGTTGCAAAGAAAAAGGCACCCTCCTTCACTGTTGGTAGGAATGTAAACTGGTATAACCATTTGGAAGACAGTATGGCAGTACCTCAAAAAATTAAGAATAGAATTACCATATGACCCAGTAATCTCTTTACTGGGTATTTACCTCCAAACCACAAAAACTTTGTTACATAAAGGCACATGCTTTCCCATGTTCATCACATCATTATTCATGGTGGCCAAGACATGGAAACAGCCATCGTGTCCCCTAGTAGAGGATTGGATAAAGAAGATGTGGTACATACTACTCAGCCATGAGTGATGGTGACATATTGCCATTTACAACATGAATGGACCTTGAGAACGTTATACTAAGTGAAATAAGTAAATCAGAAA
Organism: Saccopteryx leptura; assembly: GCF_036850995.1. Classification (NCBI taxonomy): domain Eukaryota; kingdom Metazoa; phylum Chordata; class Mammalia; order Chiroptera; family Emballonuridae; genus Saccopteryx; species Saccopteryx leptura. Next base: position 352,069,822 of record NC_089503.1, read on the forward strand.
AAGCTAAGAACTATATGATTTCACACATTAGGTGGGATATAAAACTGAGACTCATGGACATAGATAAAAGTGTAGTGGTTACCCAGGGGAAAGAATGTGGGGGAGGGGAGAAAAGAGGGACAAATATATGGTGATGAAAAGTGATTTCACTCTGGGTGACAGAGACACTGCGCGATCAACAGTTCAATTACTATAAGGATGTTCACTGGAAATCTAGGTACCTGCATTGATCAATGTCATCCTATTAAATTTAATTAAAAAAAAAGAATTTAAAAAAATCTGTTATATGTTCATCCTTCAGCTACACTGCAAATTGTTTTGAAATGGCTGGAAAGTCATTGGTGAGCATGTTATGGTGTGTAATGATTAGCAATGAAGTCTAAGAAAAGCTCTTTTTATTTAAAAACATTTTAGAAAAAGGAACTAAAATGGAAGATAGTATAAATGTTTCTCAAGTTGACTGTTACTGATGTTACACACAAAATACCTGTATCAGAAAATGTTCTAACTTAGTAAACTGTGATTGAATTATTTAGTACCTTTTCCCAAACTCATCTTGATCTGACAAGGGAACCACTGTGTTTAGAACTATTCCCAAAGTTAAGAGCTGTGATTATAGCTCTCTTTTAAAGGTTGTATAAAGAATCAGTGTAGTGTATATTAGGTAACTAAAGCGAAAGTAGAAAAATTTTATACTCTTCTATTAAAAAATTTAGTAGAATTGACTGGGCATTTGTTATATGTTTAGATTTATTAGGAAATTTACATAAAATATGGTTTCATATATGAAGCCAGTCTTAACACAGAACTGGAGCTAGTCCCTCTGATTTCTTTTGAGTGAATTACTATGACTTACTAAGCTGTGAATAGATGCATTTTTCTGTCATTGTTCTATGCAAACTTCTGGAGAAACATCCTTTGACAGTTTCAAAAGTTTCAAGCAAAGGGAACCATATATTTTAACTTTTTCTTTATATTTTTAAATGACAAAGTTATTATATTAGGGTCACAAAGCCAATTTAGGTTTTAGGTAGAGTTATTCAGTGAGTTATGAAATGTTGATACACTGTTTTGACTTAGTCCATTGGAAAATTTATTGTCAAAATGTTCAAGGCTCTCTAGCATAAACGATTAGCTAACAAAACTTGAGTACTTAGTAAGAAGTACTTATTGCATACTTATTAAGACTTTACCACGGTTTAGCTTATGTAAGTCTTACCACAACCTATTGTGATAAATTCTCATATTTTTCTCATTGTAGAGAGAAATTGAGCTCAAAGCGTTTCTCACATGAAAGTGAGGCTGTGCAGTTAGCAGCAATGCCAGGATTCAAACTGCAATATTTCTGGTTCCGCTGTCTTGCTCTTTATAATTCACTACACACTTGTGTTTTCCAGAAATGCCCCTGATTAATTATTTTTGGCTCATCTCCCACTCTTCTCTCACACTTAACATGATGTTGAGCTTAATAAACCTTTACACCGTTCTCTCAACTTGCTATGTATGTTTCTATTTCCGTGTCTTTGCTCATATATTTGACCATTGATTACAAAAGATGGCTGATTTACTCAAATTTTAGTGAGTAGCAGAACCACTATATTTTTAAAAATCAGACTAAAATATAAATATAAAAAGGATTGGCTAAGGTTTAGTAAGAAAAATATTTCTAGAAGAAAGCCTGGAATTGGGCAAGGAATCAGAATCATTAACATATTCTGAGCGAAAATGTAGAACATAGAAAAAAAAAAAGAACATTGGTCTTTTTCTTCACTGCAATAACTGTGGGGAAAATGTTAACAGTTAGTGTTTCCTGATTCTGAACTCACGCTTGAGAGGCAGATGACTTCAGGAAGTAGCTCTAATGGGCACCCTATTAATGAGAGAACGAGTTAGGGAGAGTACACGCGATCTGCGCAAGGTCTCAGATGGTCATAGGTGTGGATTTCCACACTCTGATTCAGAATGCTGTGTTATATTCAAAGGGATCAAGCTATTCTTTTGATTGACTAATGAAAAGGAGAGACACAGATCATGGCAGGGCCAGACAGGCAGACTGGAGGGAGAGAAGGAAGGCAGGGTCCCTGTTCTGGAGGTGGAGGTGGCCTTGCAGGACAGCTTCGTGAGCCCCTGGGATGTGGTCGAGATTGAGCTGAACAAGCCCTAGGCTATAAGCTTTTGGGCTCCAAGCAATAGGCACAACTCTAAGTGCTGGAAATTACTAGTGAGCTCACCTAGAACACATTCATCATGGGCATGAAAACTGTGACACAGCGACATGATTGATCTATAACCACAGGCAGGTTTCCTTTAATATTGGCTAATGCTTTTTCTGAAATACCAGCTGACCCAGCATAGTTTGTTAAAATCTAAGCATCTAACAGCTTGAAGCTATATTTTAACTTTCTGATCTTTTTTTTTTCTTCACAGAGGGATGTCAGCAGAGTAAGAGCATAGACTGAGTCCGATGCCTAGGTTTGAATCCTGGTTTGTTCAGTGATCGGTTGCTGGATTTGGGGAACTTTCATTTTTTTGCTTCTCATTTCCTCAGTTGTAAAATGGGGAAAAATCATATCTCTCTTGTAGGTTTATTATGAGAATAAAATAAGTGAATAACCAAAAAGTATTTAAGAAAGTAGCTGATTTACATACATGTAGCACTCAACCACTCAACAAATACTAGTTATTATCATTATGGTTTGTGTCAGAACCATTGTTGTAAACTGAACACCAAAGTGAATTGTAACATTTATGTTTTGGGGCTTTTGTTTCACCCATAACCTCTTTCTTTAAGAGCTGCCTTGGCCCTTACAGGCTGCTGAATGAGCAGGTGTTGGCTACCCTATAAATATTTTGTGCCTGTCTATTCTTTTCTTGGCTGCAGATTACTAGACCAGAAGTCAACACCTGATCCAGGGCTGACCAAGTAGTCCATTGAATGGCCATAAATACTCAAGTCATTTGGTAAAAGTCATATAAAACCAGGGGCCAAAACAGGCCCAGATCAGAACAGCGTCACATGCCCAGTGAAGTTATGAGAACTGAAATGGTGAGGAAGCAGAAGCCTGCTCATGGAGTGGAGGATGGAGCAGCCATCTTGGGAAGTGAAGAGATGAGAAGCTGTGAGGGGTGAGAAGGGAAGATGAGATGAGATAAGATGAGGAGCCCTTCAGCTCTTGAAGCTTTCCTGGTTCCTAGCTCTGGTCTCTACATCCTTTCTGCTCTTCACGCAACTTTTCAATCCTTACACTTGTTTGCATGAATTTTTGTTCTTTCATTGTAACATATACAAGACCATAGAAGTATATATGGCATAGGAGTCCCCAATTAGATAGATAAGACCCCAAAGTTCTACTTAGATCAGGTATTGCCACGTCTCTCTCTCTCGTTGTATTAATTTGTTTGGTTTGATTTGATATTCTGGAGGGGAAAGGAATGTAGGGTAGCCACCGTTCAATCCCCTTGAGCTTCTGATCGGGAACTTGACTGAGGGTCAGCTTCATCTCATTCTCTGTTGCTCTGGCTCCCTCTTGAATTCTTAAGATTCTGGGAAGAATAAAATTTGCCTCTTCTCACAAACCTCTTTCTCATGACCTTGAAATATATTCACAAAAATGATGACCTCCATGTTCAGAAACTTTTGACCACAGGAACCATTAAAATAATAACATGAAGTGTTTACTGTACTAGGCTCCATCAGTCAGAGCTCATCCAAAATGTGTTTCAAGAACAAAAGAGTCTCACAAAATACTGATAGATGCTAGTGGAAAACAAAAGTATACTACCTTTAAATTTGGCTTGGGTTTAAATAAAGTCAAGCAGGTCTTCTGAGAGATTTTACAATGCTAGTGTGCAGTAGGAGTCTTTACGAAGGGGGAGAGAGAGCAGGCACCAGTCCCCAAGGTGCCACTTCTTCTTGGGGCATAGTGACATCGATAACCCAGTTTGAAAAGTGAAAACTAGATCAGTGGTTCTCAGTAGAAGACAATTCTGTCTACCCCTATCCTCCCACCGGCCCTGGGGACATTTGGCCATGACTGGAGACATTCATCAGGACTTGGGAGGGTAAGGGATTGCTACTCCTCTAAGTGACAGAAACCAGAAATGCTGCTAAACAATGCACAGGTCATCCCTCTATAACAAAAATTATTTGGCCCCATATACCAATATACTGAGGTTGAGATATCCTGATCTATATTATAAGAACTTGATCCAGTCATATGAACAGCTACTTAAGCGGTAGAAGGAGAAGGGGGTAGGCAGCAGACTTCTTGGGCACAGTCTTCATTCTTAGGGCCAAATTCCTTATGAAATGCTCTTAAATCTCTCAGAATCTTTACCAGGAGAAGTTCTCTGCAGGTTGCCCATGTTCCCAGTTCAAAAGAAAGCTTTTTTTTTTTTTAAATGGCTCTCAGTCTCATTATATTCATTTAAAAAAAATTCACATTTACAACATAAAAGCAAAGCAAAGTTGGAATAATATTGGTACTTTTTTCCTCCAGCCTCACTCTTCCTCAAGATTTACTCAGTCTAATTTATTTCTCCCACATGCTGTGGGAGAGAAGCAGCAGCGGGTGTCCCTGGTTACCACTACCAGGTGACTGTGAGTACCGGCTCCTTCAGGCTGGCTCTCTGCACAGCCCTCCCTTCAGTGCCCTGCACTCCTCTGAGTTGCCCTGCCTGTCTTTCCAGATGGAGAACTCCTTCTGGTGAATGTACAAGAACTAGACTACTGCCTTGTTCCTCCACGGCTAGAAAACATGTTCATGGTGCAGAAAGAGTACAAAAAAAAATGACAGTCTGCATGAAAGTATTAGGCATCTGTATTTCAGTGCAGGGTCTGCCTGGCACCTCTCAAATCTGTTTTGCAGGTGACTGAAGAAGTCAAAACTTCTCACATCTGAGGATGCCTTTCAGAGGCGTTCTTCATCCTCAGGAAGCATCATTGCCAGAGGAAGAGCTAGCCCAGGAAGGGCAGGGTTTGGATTCTATTCTAATCCCCTGGGCCATGGTAGGGCACTATGCTTCCCCCTCGTCTAGCTCATGTGTCTCCCCAACTCTGTGGAGGTCCCCCAGTTTGTCCTGGAGTGCTGACACTCTGAGGTGCCTGGGAAAGGTGTCCTCATCAGGGTGCAGTGAGTGACCCTTGCCCAAAATAACGCAGCTGCCCATTTCTCCTGGCCCTTGGCAGCCACTGCTTGACAACTAGAGCTGGCCAACTGTAAACAGAAAGCTACGTTCCCACAGATCAGACAACTCTTGGGAGGTATTGAGAAGTTAGTTAGCTATGTGAGGTATTAAGAGGTTAAAGATTTCTCCCTTTTTTTTTTTTTTTGTATTTTTCTGAAGCTGGAAACGGGGAGAGACAGTCAGACAGACTCCCGCATGTGCCCGACTGGGATCCACCCGGCACTCCCACCAGGGGCTACGCTCTGCCCACCAGGGGGCGACGCTCTGCCCACCAGGGGGTGATGCTCTGCCCCTCCAGGGCATCGCTCTGCCGCGACCAGAGCCACTCTTGCGCCTGGGGCAGAGGCCAAGAAGCCATCCCCAGCGCCCGGGCCATCTTAGCTCCAATGGAGCCTCGGCTGCGGGAGGGGAAGAGAGAGACAGAGAGGAAGGAGGGGGGGAGGTGGAGAAGCAAATGGGCACTTCTCTTATGTGCCCTGGCCGGGAATCGAACCCAAGTCCCCCGCACGCCAGGCCGACGCTCTACCGCTGAGCCAACCGGCCAGGGCCAGATTTCTCCCATTTTTAAAACAAAGCTAGAACATTTTTCAACCTGCTTTTTAATATATCATTGTTAATATAATTAGTATAAAGGTCAATCATTTTTCTTCAATAAATAAAGACAAAATTATTAAATTATATTTTGTAGATGACTATTTAGGAAAACTTTTTAGATTAACTTAAGGGTTTGGTGTGAAAGGGAAGAACTGACTTCCCCCTCAGGGGAACTAACAACAGGAAAGTGTTTTCTCTTTCAGACTTGAGAAGGTTCACTGCCAGGGTCTCCAGCTGGGATAATGGAGCTGAATACAGCATGCTCTTGTCCCCTCACGCTTAGGAAGCAGTGGTGTCCGTGCAACTGTTAGTAAGGAAGAACAAGCTGACCACAGGCATTGGCTTCTCACTACAGCAATCCTGCCTTTTCTTGCCATCAACGCCTTCCCTATTTTTTATTCCCCTCTGGCTCACTTAGATTCTTCTCCTGATCTATTGCCCTGGAAGGCCTAAGAGAGCATGTGCTAATATTTCTTTTATCTGAAATATTTCCAGACAGGCACACTATCTGGAAGTTACTGGGTGATGGTCACAGAAAGCTCAGGGTAAAACCTGAATTGTTTTCACATTGTATTAGGAATTAATAGCTGTTACTAATCCTGTGTAAATAATAAAGTGGCTGGGGGAAGACATAACATGAGGAATTGCTGCCATAGAAACTGCCAACGAGTCTGCTCTGCCACTGTAATTTTGGGAGTTGTACAAAAGAGCTCAGTTTTAATAATTGAACAATAAAAAAATGAATTACTTTGCTTCAAAAGATTGATTCTATAACACTGCCTCAATTCTCCACGATTATCAATCAGGGATAAAACTAAAGCCAAAGCCACTTAATAGCCACAGTAGAAGGAAGGACTCAATTAACAAATTCAAGTGTTGTGCTCAGTTTGCACAAGAATTTCTGTGCAAATTCTAGTTTAGATGAGAATCTTGGTATTATGAGGTTTTTTTTTTTTTTAATTTTTAGAAAGAGACAGAGATAGAAAGGGTGAGAAATGAGAAGCATCAACTGGAGTTATGTCACTTTAGTTGTTCATTGATTGCTTCTCATATGTGCCTGGACCCAGGGCTCCAGCCAAGTCAGTGACCCCTTGCTCAAGCCAGAGACCTTGGGTTTCAAGTCAGCAACCTTTGGGCTTTAAGCCAGTGATCCTGGGAGCATATGGCTAATCCCACATTAAAGCCGGTGAGCCTGCACTCAAACTGGTAAGCCTGCACTCAAGCCGGTGGGTGACCTTGGGATTTTGAACCTGGGACCTCAGCATCCCAGGTTGATGCTCTATCCACTGCACCACCACTGGTCAGGTGGTACTACGAGTTTTAGAAGTGTCTATGCATTTCACAGATTTTATGTCTCAAGTCAGATTTACTTGCATGTGTTAATATTCAAAAAGGATTTTACATAAATAACTATACAAGGTTATATGTGAAAACAGAATTACAATGAATGAATGTCATTTTTTTAATGGCTGAAGGTTTTTGATAACACTTTAAATTTTGTCAGTGTGCCTGTGTGTGACAGTGAGTGAGTGTGTGTGTGTTCTCAAGGTGAAACATCACACAGAATAAGATGTGCCACCCTTTAAATCTTCAATCCCTTAACATAGACACATTTATTTTTAAAATATGCTTTCCAAAATTTAAGTACTTAAGATAGAATCTGCCTTTTTCAGAGAGATTTAATAAATGTTTATTTCGGATGAATTTATAAAAATTGCCAAATATGGAAGCCATTTGATTAATCTATATGAATTTTTGTCGTCATTTTTTTTTTTAGACAAGTAAAAGGGAAAAATGTGGACCTTTTTATTTGGGAGCAAAGAACCAATAGTTACTTAATCTTTTTAAAATAAGAAACTACAGATTTTATCAGAAGCAGCTAAGCTATGTATACATCCCTTTGAATCGAAATAAACATCCCAGAAGTCTAGAAGTTCTTCCTAATGTCTAACCTGAACATATCTTGCTGACACCTCTGGCTACTTCTTATTGTCTCAATGCTAAAAAAAAAAATAGATTTGCATTTTTTGCTGCACACATTTTTTACTAAAAGCCATTATTAAGTTGTTCCTTGGCATTTGTTCTCTTGACTAAATAACCCCAACTCTTTTACCTTTTTTAAATTAATAGGTTCTATTTTCTGGTGGTTGTATTATTTTTGTAACTTCCCCCTCCCCCACATCTTTTTGTAAAAATGCAGAACCATAGAAAAAGCAAATTCTCTGTTCCGTGGGGAGAGCCAGCCAGAGGCAGCCAAGAGTGTTTACTGGGTCTGGGTTTTGCATGTTTCCTTCTACCAGGGGGCCTGCTGAGTTTGCCTGCTTCCTAAGCCTCCCCCCTCCCCCGCTCTTCGCAGGTACCTGAAGACAGAACTGCCCAAGTCCTGGCTCGAGGCCTAAATGTGAGGATTCAGCCAATTGTCCTTCCAAGACCACCACTGTCTTGAAAGCCCCTTACCCGTTCTCCCCTCTCACCTCTCCACATAATCTATCTTCATAGAACCCCCTCCTTGGTAAACAAACCAAGATTTATTCTTCAGCTGTTTAGGGTGTTGATGCACTTTTTTTTTTTTTTTTGCTATTTTCTGAAGCTGGAAACAGGGAGAGACAGTCAGACAGACTCCCGCATGCGCCCGACCGGGATCCACCCAGCACGTCCACCAGGGGCGATGCTCTGCCCACCATGGGGCGATGCTCTGCCCATCCTGGGCGTCGCCATGTTGCGACCAGAGCCACTCTAGCGCTTGGGGCAGAGGCCAAGGAGCCATCCCCAGCGCCCGGGCCATCTTTGCTCCAATGGAGCCTTGGCTGCGGGAGGGGAAGAGACAGACAGAGAGGAAGGTGCGGCAGAGGGGTGGAGAAGCAAATGGGCGCTTCTCCCGTGTGCCATGGCCGGGAATCGAACCCAGGTCCTCCGCACGCTAGGCCGACGCTCTACCGCTGAGCCAACCAGCCAGGGCGGGTGTTGATGCACTTTTTTAAAAAAAATGTAGCGATGGGAGTTTTCCTGTTTTATTTTACTTAAAAAAAAGCCCCAAACCCTGTTCTTACTGTGCTTTATATTTATATTTTCACACTTCAGCTGGAGAAAAGAGAGCGCTGTGGCATGGCAGCTGTGTCAGTGGGAATCTGGGGCCTCACGACGTGGGACCAGCACTCTCTCCCCCAGCTCGCCTCTCACCAGCGCTGAAGAGGCTGAGTTCATAGGGCAACCTGGTCCTGAAGAAACCCCTTTGCTGAGCATTGACAATCCCACCCCTGAAATACCTACTTCTAGGTAATAAAACAAACTAATACATTTGCAGGTTGGAAATGAACTTATTTCCCTTTTTCTCACCAATAAAACAAACCTACATATCCTTCCTAGCTTTTCTCTATTATTTGATTAGTATGTTTTATAAGTTCCTCATTGCATTCTTCGCCAGACTGGACTGAGTTAGTAACCTCTCCCAATGCCATCTAGACATGCCATAGTTTGTGTCCAAAGTTGTTGTAGTCCAAGTCCTTGATCTTCAAGTTTAAGGACCCTGTTTAAAATGTCCATAGATTCTACATGAGTGCAGTTCTACTTTATGTAGCTGTTAGCCAAGAACACACATAATAAAACACTATTCAAAATTAATAATGCTTTTAAATAATCTTTTAAAAATCACAATAACATCTGTACACCTTTGAAAAACAGTTATATGTATGTGGCATACTTAATTCTGATTTTTTATAGACAATATTTAGTGGACCCCTGAACTTGCACCCCCCTGACCATGGCTCAGTCTCCCAGTGGTTCACAGGATATACAATGGGAACAGCTGCTCCAAGGAATAGTTAGGGGGACACAGCATCTTTTATTACTCTACATGGTCACATGTGGCTTTGAAGATCAATTTTAGATCCGAATTTCTATAATTTTATTGCAAGACATACCCTGAGAGTTTCCCAACCTTGTTTGTCATTAATAATACCACTGACTAAAATCTAACTGAAATCTATTGGTGGTGAGAAAAAGAGTGGAAACCACACCTGGAATTTTAGATTGCAGCTAATATCCCAAACATTTCAATTAAGACTTTTTCTAAATTATATTAAGCATAATATATATATATTATGAACAAAAAGCACAAAGGTATATGTCAGACTCAGAAAAGTTTGACAACCTGTGCACGGTTGCCAAGCTAAAGTGTCCCACAACTTGAATTTAAGCCCAAATCAGTGTGATGACGAAGCCTGAGCATTTTGTGTTACATGAGGCTACAAAATTCTCTGATAAATTCTGCATAAAGAAAAACAGTTGTTCCTAGTTCTGGGAAATCACAAACAGCTTTGAAAGTAAGCAAGAGGGACCCTGGATTAACAGGGAGGTGGAAAGCTATATTGTTTAGTGGCAGTATCTATGAATTTAGTAAACATATCTAATCCATTAACGGTCATTATACAAAAGTTATGGATTAATAAACCCATTCTTTATTTCATCAACCTTCATGTGCATAGCCCTGTGTGACAGCAACACATAATTCCCTCTAGTAATTAACTGTTTTCAGTGATGCTGAGTATTTTGAATCCTATCCTGATCTGTCTCCATTTGGTTTCATAATGATATCATTACTAGAAATACTCTGCAATAACTCGCCAAGTGTGGATTTGCTTACTCTCTCCTGTTTTCTCTCTAATCTCTTCTTCTCCTAGATGTTAATGATTAGAAAACTTATATGTGTTTGAACCTTGCTGTGAAAAACGAGGAAAAAAATGTGCACTGCCAAGTAGGGAAGAAGAAAATGTATGGGCAAGCCGTCCAAAGCTCAGAAGCCATCAGCAAAACTGCCAGCTCAGAAATAATGCGATTTCTGTAGTAAAAGAATACAACATCTTTAAGGAAAGGAAACTGTTAAGAGGGAAATGCTCTCTTGTTAAACAAATAAAAAAAACCCCATTCCTTTGCTCTGGATTGAGTATACAACAGAAATAAATAGGGGGTTCTTAGCTTTGCAGGCTTATATTTGATACTTAATCCTAATGCACACTTGATGACAAGCGACAGCGCTGGCCTGGTGAGCCCTTCCCATGCCTGGATTTCTGCAACAGCATCGTAACTGGGCTCTCCACTACCATACTCCCTCAGCAATCATTTATCAGTCGCCTCTTATTTTCCACGCACCATTCTAGGCATCTGTATTACTCTTCACTCACCCTTCTGAGCACTTTTTTTCTCTTTATCACATTAGAGTCAGAATTTTTTTAAACCATAAATCCCATCATGTGATTTTTTTTCCTGCTATACACTCTTGATGAGCTTTCTATTGCTCTTGGGATAAAGTTAAAGCTCTTTAGTTAGTCTAGCTAACAAAGTTTTTCACAATCTGACCTTGGCCTCGTCTAGAGTCATGAGTGCAGACTCTATGTCTGAGTTCCCCTTCTCAGACCTCTTACCCACTCCCCTTTGATAATGTCTAAAACAACGTGTGTCTTTCATCCACAGCTTTTTGAGGTAATCAGTTGATGTGAGGTGATGTACCTGCTTCAGTGTTGCCCATACAGTGAAAACTAAGTCATGTCTATGTTCCACTTCATATACACTGCCACTCATGTTAATTTTAACCTCTTTCAGCTTCTCATTTAGGAAGTTGTCCAGAAACTCAGAGCAACCAAATTTAAAGTTCAAGGATATTTCAGGAAGAGGAGTAGGAGGGTTAGGCAAGAGATAAAACATGCATAAGAGAACAGTGCACAGGGACAATAATTTATCAGCCTCAAACATGTAAAAATCCTTTTCATTCTGCAAGAGTTTAAATTTATAAATAAAAGGGTTAAAATTGTGCCTGACCTGTGGTGGTGCAGTGGATAAAGCATCGACCTGGAAATGTTGAGGTCGCCAGTTCGAAACCCTGGGCTTGCCTGGTCAAGGCACATATGGGAGTTGATGCTTACAGCTCCTCCCTCCCTTCTCTCTCTCTGTCTCTCCTCTCTCTCTCTCTCTCTGTCTCTCCCTCTCCTCTCTAAAAATTGAATAAATAAAAAATAAAAAATAAAAAAAAAATAAAAAAAGGGTTAAAATTTATGAGTGTGCACACATTAATCAGCTAATAAGATGAAGAATGATAGAGGATCTGTAATTCTGATAATATTCAATACAAGCATTAAATGCACTGACAGGTGGTTCCTTTTCTAACTCTGTCACTAACTTTATACCGCCAAGCAGATTTACCTTTCTGGTTTTGTTTCCTCAATTGTAGGATTAGAAGGTTAAAATAAATTACCTTTAGTGTCTTGTCTAGCTCCAGACTTAACAATTTTATTAGCATGTTTTTATATAGAAATGTGAAAAGTATAAGGGTAATTAATCCTAGGGCTTAATGTCATAAATAGTAATCAGATTAGCTGTATGATTAAATACTATTTTTACAATTTAGGAGTATCACCATCAAGTGGCAGTAATGTGTTTGAATCATGAAATTCAAGTAAAAAAAATGATTTACATTTGAAAAAGGGATTAATATATTTTCTTATATTTTATTTTCAAAAATATAACTGTGCATTAAATTAATTCAGTAACATTTAACTGTAAGGATACAATCTGGGATTATTCTTATTGATGATTATGTTTACTTTAATCACTAAATATGAGCTTGATGCCTGAACTTCTTCTGATGGGATGTCCTAAATCTTTGATCTTACTTAATGTAAATTCCTTATAGTTATTAATTTGAAACTTTTCTATTTTGCATTAGTCATAGTTTATTTGGAATGTCCCAGATATTGCTTTCAATATGTCTGCTTTAAATGATTTATGTTTTATTTTGAGGAAGCTAAGAAACCTCCAAATAGGGGCATGGCAACCTCCAAATATTGGAGTATTGGCTCTTATCACAGTTTCTCAAGCTCTAATCCTGGACTAGAGTCACAATACAGGCTGGTTGTTTACCTACTTAAGTTGCCACAACTCTCAGCTTTCCTCAGTTCCCATCCATGGAAACAACCTGATAATGGGCAAAGATCATCATTCTCACTTCAGAAAAATTTACTCTTGGTGCTTTAGTGTTCTATCAGATTGATTAAGAAAAAAGATTTGGGATCCCTTGTATTCTATTTTCTGATTTAATCTTCTCTTTAGTTCTTGCTCTTTCTCTGCTTTTACTGTTTCTATTTTCTTTACTTCTAAAACTTCACTTAGTATCACACCTCATTTCTCTCTGTCTACCCAAAAGCTATTTTCTTTAGAGAACACTATCAGTTTTTGTCTGATACTTCTCACAACAATTAATTTTATTACCTGTAACTTTTTCCCTTATACTTACATTTTTCTTTCAAGTGATTTAAGATCTGACTATGCCTCTATAGCATTACCTTTTGTTTGAAAAATTCCCATTGAAAGGTTATTTCATTTTTAAAATATCTGAGGATTGAGAATATCACAAGGATGCTCATCTAGAAGGTCAGTTAGGATTTTCTACTTTATGTGTTCAGTTTTATAAGAATATTAAGTTATATGTATATATTTTTAATAGCAGAGAATGAGGAATATTTGGAAAATTAAATGCATTTTTCTCAATTTATATAAAGAAACGGGTATTACAGTAAGGCACAGGTGCTTGATTCAAATTAGCAGATCTCTTCAATTTTAAAAAAGAAAATAGATTTATAAGAATTTAATTCATTTGATTCTCTTTCATGCCACTAAATTAAATGATCCTGAATATCATCACATATTAATTTACAGAGCTTTGTTTCTATAGTACAAAATTGTTGCCTTCACTCTTTTGATCTCCTGTTTTGAATAATTCACTACGGCCTGCTCCATCTAGCATTATTCAAAAGTCTCTTCAAGTTCTAAAAAGGTTTTCTTAATTATAGAATGTCCATATGCTTAGCTTCTGTTGATAAATGCTTTCTGGAGGCATAAATGGATATGGAAAATCTGTCTGTGAATAAAGTATATTCTTTCACATACTTTCAAATGTTTAGGGGAAAATAAAGATCGAAGTTCCAAATTCTTGATGAGAGAATTGTTGAGCAAATGTACATAGTAGGAAAGGCACCGTGGAAGAAAATGCCTTTGCTTGTCAACACATTTCTATTAATACTACTGGTTCAGACTTGCTATATGGTACTTTTGTTTTCCAATACAAGAAAATACACATGTCTATCCTGACTGAGGATAAACTACTATTACTCTGTTTCAGTGAAATAACAAAATAATAGCATGGGAAGATATGAAAGTGCTAAAGGAGGGTTGAGAGAGTAATGAAACGGTATTTAGAGGACATAGACTGAAGCCTTGGCTAGCCACTAACAGTTTTGTAATTGAGCTTGCCTCTGACTAGGATTCTTCATCTGTACAGAGAAAGATGGTGGAGCAGAGAACCTCTTCCTCCAGTGGTAAAACACAGTGCTGGCACTCAGGCAGGCTTAGAACTAATTTGAAGGCTAAGAATTTCAAATATATGTTATTGAAAAGATTAAGTAAGAAAGAAATTCAGCAGACTGACTTAATAATAACACTGTGGTAATGTTCATATATATTAAAATTTCAAGGGTCATGATAATTACTTGTCACGGTTCACTGTATGGGCTAATCACTTAAGAAAAGAAAAGCCTGCATTCCCATTGGTGTCAAAGCAGGAAAGGTGGTTAGAGATATTAATGGAGAAAGGCACCACTAAACTTTAATTCTCTTAATGATGTGGGTTTGGGAAACTACATCTTTTAAGTGACCTCCTTCTCTTAAAAAAATAAAAGTAGCTAAAACTATTTTTTTTATGGAAAGAACTTGATTGCATAGAATTCTGAACTCACGTATTTTGCACATGAAGATTGAAGCTCAGAATGTCTACTTCAAGTAACTAAAAAATTTCTCTTGATTTGTCATTGTTTAAAAAATTTATTTTTAAAAGTCAAAATATAAAGTATAATATATAGTTAGGATGGTATAAAGCCTAAACATTCTAAATGAAAACAAAATGATAAATTATAGAAAATCAAGTACAAAATACACAGTAAAGGTAACCATTTAAAATTTCTATGTGGCCCAATAGGATATCCTGAAATTTAAAAGAAAGATCACAATCTGGTGAGAAAATATATACAGTGTGTCCATAAAGTCATGGTGCATTTTTGACCGGTCACAGGAAAGCAACAAAAGATGATAGAAATATGAAATCTGCACCAAATAGAAGGAAAACCCTCCCAGTTTCATACCTATTCAGTGCAGTTCGATGTGGGGTCACACACAGATTTTTTAGGGCTCCTTAGGTAGCTATCCCATATAGCCTCTACAGACTCATCACTGACTGATGGCCTACCAGAACGGGGTTTCTCCACCAAACTGCCGGTTTCCTTCAACTGCTTATCCCACCGAGTAATGTTATTCCTATGTGGTGGCACTTTGTTATAAATGCGCCAATATTCACGTTGTACTTTGGTCACAGATTCGAATTTAGAGAGCCACAGAACACACTGAATTTTCCACTGTACCGTCCACATCTCGACTGGCATGGCCATGGGCTGTTCCACTGTATACACGGTGTTACATCATCATCTGCGCATGTGCACATGCTGTCACATCGTCCTACAGAAACTGGGAAGGTTTTCCTTTTATTTGGTGCAGATTTCACATTTCTATCATCTTTTGTTGCTTTCTTGTGACCGGTCAAAAGAGCACCATGACATTACAGACACACTGTAGTATGGTCAACAATATGATGACAACCATAGACTGGAGAACTCTTCCACATTTTCAAGAAAAATACTCTGATCCCAATAGGCAGTAACACAAATAGAAAACTTGCAAAGAAGGAAAAATTATAAGTAATTGGTTTGACTTCACTGGTAATCAAAGTAATTTAAATTAGGAAAAATAAACATAATAGTCTATGATTAAAATAATAAAACAGCCCTGGCCGGTTGGCTCAGCGGTAGAGCGTCGGCCTAGCGTGCGGAGGACCCGGGTTTGATTCCCGGCCAGGGCACACAGGAGAAGCGCCCATTTGCTTCTCCACCCCTCCGCCGCGCTTTCCTCTCTGTCTCTCTCTTCCCCTCCCGCAGCCAAGGCTCCACTGGAGCAAAGATGGCCCGGGTGCTGGGGATGGCTCTGTGGCCTCTGCCTCAGGAGCTAGAGTGGCTCTGGTCGCAACATGGCGACGCCCAGGATGGGCAGAGCATCGCCCCCTGGTGGGCAGAGCGTTGCCCCATGGTGGGCATGCCGGGTGGATCCCGGTCGGGCGCATGCAGGAGTCTGTCTGACTGTCTCTCCCTGTTTCCAGCTTCAGAAAAATGAAAAAAAAAATAAAAAAATAAAAAAATAAAACATAAGAAACAATTTTACACACTAAAGAATATATGTAAAGAGTACAAATGTATTTTCAAAGTAATTAGTGCATCAAATATAGATATACTATTTGACCCAGTAATTTTATCATTAAAAATTTGTTCTCATTAAATAATTTAGGATAAGAAAAATCTTTAAAAAACTTTTTTATTGATTGACTTTAGAAAGAGGAAGTGGGGGAGAGAGAGAGAAAGAGAGAGAAAGGAACACTGATCTGTTTCTGTATGTGCCCAGAATGGGGACTGAATAGGCGAATTCTGCGTTTCTGGGATGAAGCTCTAACCAAACGAGCTATCTGACCAGGGCAGAAAAAAGCCTTTGCATTACAATATTCATTTCAATATTATGGGTAAGAAAAAAACAATTTTAAATGTATCAAGAAAAGATGATGATGAGAAATTTTGATACATGTACAAGTTGAAATAGTATATGGTTATTAAAAATGACTTCTGAGAAGTAACAGGTAATAACAGTAGAAAATGCTTTTGTTGAAATATAAGTAAAAAATTAGAACATGAAGTTATATGCTCAACAATATCTCAGTATATAGGTAAACAGACATTTCTCCTTGTGTGTCAGTTCTCATTAATAAAGAAAAACACACTTTCCCCTGCACATTGAATAGCAAATTGTTGGTACTTGAACTTTTTAACTTTTCATTGAAGATAAACAAAATATCCAAAGAAAATATTCCTAGCTTGCTTTACATCGGTAGTATGAGCAGGAGAGACAGGACTTTTGTAGTGTAGACAGAGCATACACAACCTCATTTTTTTTTTAAAAAAGTAAAGGCATTACATTATCAATTATAAGGTAAAACTATTTCTTAGGAACTAATTTAATCTTAAAATTGGTCTTAGAAAAGTTTCTCCTCCATTCCTGACCAACTCACTGACAGACCCAGGAACTCATCAGACTGCGGTCCTCTCCCTCCTCACAGTCCAGGGTCTGTCCTCATGTACCCACTTACTCTCAAACTTCTTGTACTTCTTCTCTTCCTTTTTAGTTTAGTTCTATTTTTGTTAAACCCTCAGTAACTGTGATAATGGTTCATAATGAAAAAAGAAACCAATAGCCTCAGCTCTGGCCGTTTCTCATTTTCTTTTTCTTTTCTTTTCTTTTTTTTTTTTTGTGTGGCAGAGACAGAGAAAGTCACAGAGAAGGACAGATAGGGACAGGCAGACAGGAAGGGAGAGAGATGAAAAACATCAATTCTTCATTGTGGTTCCTTAGTTGTTCATTGATTGATTTCTCATATGTGCCTTGATCGGAGGAGTGGGGGGTAACAGCAGACAGAGTAACCCCTTGCTAAAGCCAGCAACCTTGGGCTCAAGCTGGTGAGCCTTGTTCAAACCAGATGAGCCCGCGATCAAGCTGGCAACCTCGGGGTCTCGAAACTGGGTCCTCCACATCCCAGTCCAATGCTCTATCCACTGTGCCACCGCCTGGTCAGTCAATTCCTCATTTTCTTATAAAGAAAAATCTTCTATAACTCTCATTACAGGTACAGTGAAAATTCCAATTGTTTTCCTTATTATCCTGAGCCCCAAAGAGAGCCAATCTTACACTTCCCCCTCCCATGCTTGGACTACTTTGCTCTTTCAGCATTACCCAAACACATTCTGTTTTCTACATTGAAACTCTTATTCTTGCTTTCCATTCTGCTTGGAATGACCTCCTGAGATGACTGTAATACCAGAATATGAGAATTAAGAACTTACTGGAAAAAAAGAAAAGGGACTCTGAGAACTCCTCAGCAAGAGAATACCAAAGAACACTTCCTTTGGTGTGATTTCTATAGTACTTCAGTTTTCTATAAACTTTTGAGAGATGGCTCAGTGACTACCATGCAGCGGAAGGTTCCAGTGACCATGAGGTTGGAGGTGTCTAAGACTCTAGGGGCACCATTTTTACCACTTTGTAAAATGGGGAATTTGAAGAGCTTTAAACTTCAGCTGGTCATGATTTATCATTCACACTCGTACACTGAGAGTAGACATGAGTTTTGCTAAAAATTATACCAGAACAGCAAGTAGAAAGCAGAGCAGTCAAGAACAAATTTTTACTGCCTCTAACTGTGTAGGTATTAAAAATATGAACTTCTAGATTTCTGACCTTCTGAGTATGAATCTTTGCAATTACAACCTAGAACCTGCATTTTAAACATGGTCCTCAGTTGCTTACTGAGGTTTGAGATCCACTACTCTAAAAGGTTTTTAAAATACTTAGCTATTTCTTTCTTATTCTCTTCAAATAATTTTCCTCTAATGCATAATGGAGATCATCATCAATACATTTTATTGAGTAAATAATCTATACAGGATGTCTTTAGGGCACAATACACATATAAGTTTAAAATAATTTCTGTCTGTCATTTCCAAAAATGCAATTTAAAGACTTGATTTAACTACTATAGTTATAGAAGTACTGTTTTATACTATTCTTCAAGATAATCATATGACATTTAGATTATAATGTGACCTCCTTTACAAACTCTTACTGGGCACTTCCTTGTAATTTACACATAATCTTATTATAATTTAATAGAATTGTTAAGAAATAAACTTTCAGTACTAAACACATGTCTATATTGAGACTATTAAGTTTTGTGACTCAAGCACATTCTTTTAAAAAAAGTGTTTCTGTAATGTTCAAATCTCTAAAGTTTAGAACTTGTACAGCTCATTTTGTAAGGATCTCACTGCAATTTCCGGCAAATAAGTAGATTTCTGGAGTAGCTACAAAAATTTTCTAGTTATAAAATATAAATCCTTTGACAATTAATATAGATTCTATTGGATGTATAAAAAAAAAGGTTTTCTAAAGTCCTTGCTTTATTCTTTAAAAAGACTAACAGTTTCGCCTGACCAGGTGGTGGCGCAGTGGATAGAGCATCAGACTGGGATGCGAAGGACCTAGGTTCGAGACCCCGAGGTCGCCAGCTTGAGCGCAGGTTTATCTGGCTTGAGCAAAAAGCTCACCAGCTTGGACCCAAGGTTGCTGGCTTGAGCAAGGAGTTACTCGGTCTGCTGAAGGCCTACAGTCAAGGCACATATGAGAAAGCAATCAATGAATAGCTAAGGTGTCGCAACAAAAAAGTGATGATTGATGCTTCTCATCTCTCTCTGTTCCTGTCTGTCCCTATCTATCCCTCTCTCCTCCCCTCTCTCTGTTCCTGTAAAAAAAGACTAACAGTTTCAATATATATAGTTAAACATAAAGTAAGTGTATTAGGTCTATTACAGATAGGTTATAAATATATCATCAGTGGTTGAATAACCTTGTAAACTGAGTACATTATAGCATATCCGCTAATAAATAATTCAAAGTATTAGTTAATATTCTTCCTAATCCTGATAATCCTTGGTTTTGTAGTTCCCAAAAGAATCCTTGATAAGTGTACAATGTCTTTTTCCTCTTCACAGGGGTCCTGCTCTGCACCTCACTCCTCACCCCCAAAACCTCATGGTCTCAATGGCATGCTTCTAAACTGTTCATCAGCTGAACGGCCAATATTCCTGTCATTCCACAGCCCAGCTGAAGTTAAAGTAATATATTTGGTGCTACTTAACCAGGAATAGGCATCCAATTGCTGTGGAGCTTTTTAAAAATACAGGCTTCCAGGCCTCACCTTTCATCTGTTGTATCAGAATGTGTAGTCGAGGCCTGTGTGGCCTTAATCACACCTCCAGGCGAAGCCACTGTATGTCCTTCATTAAGAAAGAAACCACTGATAGCTAAGAGTGCAGGTCTGATTGCTTTAGAGTTGGAGCTTTAGTTTCCACGGGCATCTAATTCCCCTGTCTGACCACTGGCAGTCGTGTGACCGTGTTCTTTCATCTTTCTGAGATTAATTGCCACTCTGAAGTTATAATATTGAATTCAAAATACAATTTTTGATCATCAAAATAAGAGGACCAACATAAAGTACATGAATTTTCCTCTATGTAAAACAAATTTTCTTCTTTAGGCTTTAATAAGAATGATTTTATATGAATAATATTCTTTATATAATCCTCTTACGCTAGTTTTCACTTAACCAGATGGATCTGACAGCCTCAATGAGGAATCATAAAAATAACCTTACCCCAGGAGAATTGTCAAGCAAGACAAAGCTGAAGAGAAATTTATTTTCACCATCTCTCAGTATTTGATTTACAAAGAAATCCTTTTTTTTTTTGGCCTTTCTCACATTTAGAATGAAAACTTAGGACATAATCTCTTGGAAAAATTTGCATATCATTTCTAAGAAGCATGTTATGACCATCTATCAAAACTCTATGCCACTCAAATTGCTGGATAAGAGCTAAGTTACTATGGAGGTAGCAGTGAGAGCTGCTGGGTTGAATGGCAGTAGAGAAATAGGAAAACATTAAGGCACTGGGTAACTGTACTCATAGCTGTTTTCTAAATCACTCCCTTTTTAAATGCAACATGTTGACACCCATGGGAGTGGTAAAAATGTGTATAAGATATGTTTCCTAGGAAGCATCAAAGGTCAAATTTCAAGTGTCAGAATAATTTTGACACATTTGAGCCAACAGAGATGCTTTTCTCCTCGTTTACTTGGGACACTGTGACCAAGCCCCAGGCTTCTTCTCTCCCCTGTGTGTGAGATCTAGGCTCTAGGCCATGAACCATTGGCAGAAGCATATGGCAGACTGCCTTCTCTCTGGATTCATGATTTCTCCCTAATTTTACCTATGAGGAGCTCCCTTATTTTCCTACAAGCTTATGCATTTTTTTAGGTGATGTTTTAAGAGGAATTTCAGGGTACCTATTCCATCACACGGTTAAAGTTAAGTCCTTTTTTCGTATTCTGAATTACTCATTTGATAGCATTTAGTACATTTTTTTGTAGGTTTCAATCACATTTTCTTTTTTTCTATTTTATTCAGTGAGAGGAGGAGGGGAAATAGACTCCCACATACACCCTAAGTGGGATCCACCCAGCAAGCCCAGGGGATCCACTCAGCAAGCCCACTAGGGGTTGATGCTCCGCCCATCTGTGGCATTGCTCTGTTGCTCAGCAACTGAGCTCTTCTTTGAGCCTGAGGGGGAGGCCATGCAGCTATCCTCAGCGCCGGAGGCCAACTCTCTCCAATTGAGCCATGGCTGCAGGAGGTAAAGAGAGAGAGAAAGAGAGAGAGAGAGAGAGAGAGAGAGAAAGAGAAACTAGAGGGGAAGGGGTGGAGAAGCAGGTGGGTGCTTCTCCTGTGTGCCCTGACTGGAATAGAACCTGGGACATCCACACACTGAGCTGATTCTACCACTGAGCCAACTGACCAGTGCCTCAATTACATTTTCTATCTCTTTTGGTTGATTATGTTCATTCTGAGGGCAGAAACTGTTTGTTTGTTTTTGTTTGTTTTTACCATGTACTACTTTATTCAGTAAATAAATACTATTTTGTTTTTGTTATTTACTAAGTATTAATTCACTGACTTAGTTGTTATATATATGAAGGTGGTCTAAATGGAAAGGCTCCATAACTTATAAAAACGACACTTTAAAAATAATAGAAGCTAACAACACACAACAAGTGCTGCTGAGGGTATGGAGAAAAGGGAACCCTCCTGCATTGCTGGTGGGAATGCAGACTGGTGCAGCCACTGTGGAAAACAGTATGGAGATTCCTCAAGAAATTAAAAATGGAACTGCCTTTTGACCCAGCTATCCCACTTTTAGGAATATATTCTAAGAATAGCGAATTCAAAAGGAGAAATGCACCTCCATGTTTATTGCAGCATTGTTTACAATAGCCAAGATCTGGAAACGGCCCAAGTGTTCATTAGTGGACAAGTGGATTAAAAAGCTGCGGTACATATTGGTATATACAATGGAATACTATACAGCTATGAAAAAGAAGAAAACCTTACCTTTTGTGACAGCATGGATGTACCTGGAGATTATTATGCTAAATGAAATAAGCCAAACAGAGAAAGAAAAATATCATATGATCTCACATATATGTGGAATCTGAACAAAGTGAACAAGGGAACTGAGGAATGGAATAGAGGCAGAGGCAGGGGTCACAGGGACCAAGAGAGACAACAGTCAGAGGGAAGGGGGATGAGGGGATAGAATCAGAGAAGGTAAAGGGTTAGTGAAGCTATATATACATAACACAGAGATATAGATAACAGGATAATATAGATAATCCTAGAGGGATGGGGAGGAGGGAGTTAGGGGGAGGGGGAGAAAGGGGGCATAAAAAGGGACACAGGGGTGGGGGTGGGGGAGTTATATTCAGTGGGACACTTGAATCCATGTAAACACAATAAATTAAAAATTAATAAAAGTTAAAAAAATAAAATAAATAAGTCCTGTACAATATGTAAAAAAAATAATAGAAGCTAACTTTTGTTGAATCATTTCTAGTTCAAAAAATGGTCAGGTATTCTGATAAATACTTAATACTTATTGTCTCATTCCTCAGTTACCCTATGAGCTTGCCATGTTAATTTCATTTTCAAGATGAGAAGACAGAGAAGTATGCTAATTATTAGGAGAAGTTAGCCATGCCCTAATTTAAAAAATTAAAGAATCTTTTCATTAAATTCTCTTCATGCCTGCCTGCTGCTAGAGACTCAGTGTTATACAGAGATTTAGCTCTTCACTTGCACATCTGTTAAGGAAAGCGGGCAGTATCCCTAAGGATGGACTCAGTCACGAGGCCCAGGTTATATCCAGGATCAAAGAGTGATCTTCATTAAAGAACACACTGTTCTTATCACAGCATGAAGCCTTTGGCTAAAAGAATAAAATCTGCATTACTTTACATGTGAAAAATTTTCATGGAGTCCTATCTTTGAACACCTAGGTGATGTGGGAGAGCTTTATCTCATCATAAATTCTGAGAAAATGAAGACATAGTGTATGGACCTTTAGTGGTATGGATTCTTAGTATGTGTGAAGCAATGATAAAAGTGTTCTTACTCTATATCATACAGCTGCATTTAATTTTCTTAATGACATCCCTTCAGCAGCAATCTGTACTTTATTCAACCTCACATTTGACATTTTAAATCCCCCTTCCCACTTCTCTTAATCTGCCTTAGTTTAGATTCTAGCCTCCTGTGTTCTTTGTTCTCTTCACTTCCTTATCTTGAAGGCAGCTCAGGAGGCCCTCTGGTCTCTTATTCTCAGTCATTGCCTGCAGTGTGATGAGTTGCAGCCTGAGATTTTCCTGTAGGTAGCAATGGAAACTTTTCTGCTCGGTCTGGCACCCCTGGCCTCTCTGCATACACAATGCTCTCTTTCTGACTTTATCTCTCCTCGTTGCTTGCAAATGCTGTTCTGATGACTTTGTTCTTTCTGAGTCACCTCCATCCTAAGCATATTGGTTTCATATTGGATTCTTTCCTCTTTTTTTTCTTTTTCTTTCTCTTCCTAAACCCATTCAAAAGTTTTGGCTCTGAATTTTTAATAGGAGTCTATAAAATCCAACCGTGGATCCTTCAGGGATTTTTAATAGAACATGAGCCTAGCAGGAAAAGTAGTCTTATTAGGATTTTTCACATTATAATTTCTCACTTTTTTTTAACCAAAGACAGTACACTAGAAAAAAAAAAGACATTGGGAGGCATCAATTGTTCTAGAAGGAAATGATAGTATAAGTAAATAGACAAAAACAGCATAAGAGAAAAAATCATTTTGTTTAATTTTTTTTTTTTTTTTTTTTTTGTATTTTTCTGAAGCTGGAAACGGGGAGAGACAGTCAGACAGACCCCCGCATGCGCCCAACCGGGATCCACCCTGCACGCCCACCAGGGGCGACGCTCTGCCCACCAGGGGGCGATGCTCTGCCCCACGGGGGGGGGGGGGGGGTCGCTCTGCCGCGACCAGAGCCACTCTAGCGCCTGGGGCAGAGGCCAAGGAGCCATCCCCAGCGCCCGAGCCATCTTTGCTCCAATGGAGCCTTGGCTGCAGGAGGGGAAGAGAGAGACAGAGAGGAAGGAGGGGGGGGTGGAGAAGCAAATGGGTGCTTCTCCTGTGTGCCCTGGCCGGGAATCGAACCTGAGTCCCCCGCACGCCAGGCCGACGCTCTACCGCTGAGCCAACCGGCCAGGGCTTGTTTAATATTTTGAGAAGTGCAGATAGCATAATTTTTAGCAGCTCTCATCAGACAATGATGACCTGGTATGCCTTCAGGATTGAGAAGGACGACTGGTGAGTCTGAGTCTCACAACTGCTGGAAATCTCACAGAAGAGTGGGCTTTTGATAGGTCTTAGGCCTGTGATTAATTACAGACCCAAAACTGCATGAGTCATAACTTGTTACTCACATGAAAACCATCAAAATCAAGTTGAAAAATAAAATGGGATATACCGATAAGTCTATTTTTCCCATATGAAAAAATAAAAGAAGCTTCCAGTATTAAAGACCATAAAGCTCCTACAATGATGTATGCAGTGTTGTCAAACTTCTCTCAGTTTTCCAGGAGAATATCTCACAATCAACACAAACCCAACAGAATGCAGAGAAATAAGTTAAACCGTCCCTAGAATGTGTGTGATATATGCCAATGAGAAAAAATAATAATTCTAATATTCATAGTTACTCCAAAACTCTCAATGATAAATTCAAAATGACTTATTTTTGGAAAAACGATGCTTAAAGGTAAAGATAAGCCAAGTCTAAGTAGCAACACTTCTGAACATTTAAATCTTATTCCTTATTAAGATACTTTGACTTTGGGTGGTGGGTACACAGTGCAGTGTATAAATCATGTCTTAGAGATGCACATTTGAAGCCTATATGATCCTATTAACCAATATCACCCCAATAATTTAATTGAAAAAATAAATGGCTACACAGTAAAAAAATAATAATTCTCTCAACAACTTTATACAGTGTTGATGCCTTGTGCTTTTCCTGAAGACATTAACTACCGATAGATTCTTTCATTTCTCTTTATTTTCATGACATCTTATGTATTTAGAAGTTCACCCAAGATTTGTTTGTGCAGAATCAGGCCTTTTAAAAGGAATATTTCCTTTGATGACTGTACCCTGCTCTGTATTACTAACAATTATGCAAATGAATCTTAGGACCACCCACGTCCACTTGTAACATGAAGCTTTCTCTGCACAGCAGAACTAAAATTCAGAGATTATATTTATAATAGCCCTGGACTTTCAAATTTTAAATTGGGGCATTTTGGTTTTTGAATTGCAATAATATACTTTATAAAATTATTACTTAGTGAAACAGTATACTTTTTTTTTTTTTTTTATCCTGTTCATTAAAAAAATCAAGTGCATGGGCAAGCTTTCATAGAAATTAACCTATCTCTATCTTTCACTTTTTTTTAAATCAGAAAGTACACAACCAAAAAGCTGAAAAGTAAACAATGAATTGCAGAAGCACCAGCTGGAAAAAGTCTCAAAGAGTAATCTAATCTGTCCTCTGGCTTTCACCCAAGTAGCATTTTGCTTATGTTTTCACTTGTAGTACTTTTATTCTGCCTGTGATTATAGTTGGTCATGTCCTCAATTGTATGCTTCAGAAATTTCTGAGGAAATTGTGTTTTTAGCTATTTTTTAATGTCTCATGCTTAGCACATAATTGATGCTCAATAATTAAGTAAGAAACATGTTTCTATCCTATTTTTAAAACCTTCAGAGAAAATAATCAGGGATATACTTGAGAAAGAAGTAAAAATGAGTTTAAAATGATTTGTGCTAGAATTGTTCATTACTTCCATTCTGTCTTTCAAAAAACTAAAGAAATTAGCTGATAGTTTAATGTTGAGAATTCTAAGAGAGAGAGCCTGAATTTTGCATCTCCTATCCATTAGTCTCTAGCTCTATGGCCATGAGCAAGAAACTAAACTTCCTAAGATCTTTTCATCCCTAAGATGGGCATACTAACTGTTATCTTCCTCATATGGTTGTCCTAAAAATTTTATATATGAAATAAATATAAAGTATTTAGTGCAGTTTCTGATATGTGGTAACACTCAGTCATTAAATATTGGCTACCATTATTACCACCACCACCATTATCGCCACCAGCTAGCTGGATAATCACAATCAATAATTTCAAATATAAACTTTAATTTCTTAATTCCTTTCTGTTCCATTAACCTTGCATCAATTCAACTGCCCATTTCTTTTTTCTCTTGCCATTTGCCCTTTGAAAGCTATCAATTCTGCCACTTAACATTATACTGGAGTAGAACCTGAAATTGAGTTCAAAAAGTAGAGAAAAAAGTTGACATAATTGATGGAAAATATAAAATCCAAGATAATATAAAACCATTTGTTAAAACTAATTAAGCAATTCAGCAAGGTGATGGGATATAAGACCGATCTATAAAAACCAGTAGTGTCTCTGTATAGCAGCAATAGGCAAATAGAAATAAAATAGAAAAAAGACACTATTCACAATAGCAACAAAATGTTAAAGGTTCTCAGGCATAAATATAATAACAATGTGCATGTGTCCATGTGATTGTTATTCACAGAAACCCAGAATGAATGGCAAGCTAGGATGAATTCATAGACAGGAAGACATAATATTATTCAAATACAGTTCTTTCAAAATTTTCTATAAATTCTTTCAATTTTCAAGCAGCAATCATAGTGGTTTTTTTGTTTTTGTTTTTATTTTGTTTTGATGAGGAAATACTAACAAAGTATTTTACTTAATTAAAATATGGAAAAGTAAAGGTCCAAAATTAGACAACCAGAAAAAAGAAAATAGAAAAGGAGAGAGTTACCTTACCAGATGTTTTAAATATATAGTAGTTAAGAATATTGGTGGAGTCTGGCCTATGGTGGCACAGTGGCTAGAGTGTCAACCTGGAATGCTGATGATTTCCAGTTTGAAATCCTGGGCTTGCTCAGTCAAGGTACATACAATAAGCAAGCAATGAACAGTGAATGTGAAGCAACTATGAGATGATACTCCTCACTGACCACCCCCATCTATGTAAAGTCAAAAAATAAAATCTTAAAAAATATATTGATGGACACAGAGATAGACAAGAAGTATATCTGTGTAAAAGAATAGAGAGCCAGGAAGCTTACTCAAGTACCCATGGCTATTGTATGTCATAGAGAGGAATTACAAATCTGCTGAGACAATAGGAAAGTAGACCAATGGTGATACTGGGACAATTATCTTTGGAAGTGAAAACAAAAGAAATTAGACTTGCATTTTTATACCATTTACAAAATCGACTCTAAATGATTTAGAGAAATAAATACAAAAATAAAAAAAGAACTTGAAAAATGTTGAAAATAGGAGAATAACCTTATTATATCGAGGCAAGAAAAGATTTCTTACATAAGACACAAAACACAAGATGATAAAAATGGATAAATTCACTATAACAAGATACAAAATTTCTCTACAATAAACAACACCGCACACTAAAAGTGAAGTACCTGAAAAAATATATGCTAACATTTATAACAAATGATATATATTTAGGATATATATCATCATTAAGAAAAAGACATAAAAGAGAAATAGGCAAGTATATGAAATCAGAACATTCACTAAATAAGAACACTGAACAGCAAATAAACAAATGAAAAGATGCTCAATCTCACTTATAATAAAGACAGTGAAAAGCAGAAGAATGAAGAAGAGACATTTCACATTGTTAGGTGTGGCGAAAACTAAAATGTCTAACAATACCGAGTATTGGTGAGGAGGAGGAGAAACTGAAAATCTTTTGTGCTCCTGGTGGAAGTGAAAATTGTCAGCCCAGTTTAAATTTAAATTAATGTCTAGCAGAGTTAAAAGTGAACAGCACCCTTAACCCAGTAATTACACTTGTAGATACAGGTTCCATCAGAACTCTCACACTTGGGAACAGAGACATATTTAAAGATATTTATTTCTAGCATTGTTTTTAATAGCCAAAAAGTTAGGCATACTCTAAATCTGATGGATAAATCATAGTATGGTCATATGAAGGACTGACATACAAATATAGATCTTAAAAACATAATATTGATCTTAAAATGAATGTAAAATAATTTACATAAAAAGAAGACTCAGTTACAACTGAGGCAGATCCTGGATTTAAGCAAATCACATCTCATTTTACTAAGGTTAGACATTCTCATAATTTAGTTATATAATTTGATATTATTACATGGCATATTTGGACTAGAGAAAGAATGATAGTCTTACAGGGAATAAATGTGATAAAACATTTTATATCAGAACAAAAGTTTTCAACAGACCTTAATAAAATTGAATGTAAAGGTAAGTCCTGGCTGGTTGACTCAGTAATAGAGCATTGGCCGAGTGTATGGAAGTCCTGGGTTCAATTCCCAGTCAGGGCCCAGAGGAGAAGTGATTAACTGCTTCTCCACGCCCCCTCCCCCCGTTGCTTCTGTCTTATTATCTATCTATCTATCTATCTATCTATCTATCTATCTATCTATCTATCTCTCTTTCTTCTCCTCCTGCAGCCATGGCTCAAATGGAGCAAAGTTGGCCCTGGGTGCTGAGGGTGGCTTCATGGCCTCACCTCAGGTGCTAAAATAGCTCAGTTGCTGAGTAACAAAGCAGCAGCTCAAACTGGTGGAGCATCATCTGGTAGGGGGCTTGCCAAGTGGATCCCGTTCAGGGCACATGTGGGAGTCTGTCTCTGTCTCTCTGCCTCTCACTTAATAAAAAAATATGTAAAGGTAGAATGAACTTCATAAAGTTCATATAAACTTCAAAGACTCTCCCCTTGCTCTGTTATTAAGTCTCCTGGGAAAATGTCACAGTGTCTGTCTCTTGTGCTCCTGAATCACAATCTGGTGCTCACATTTTGGCCTCTGTTTCATAAAAAGTACCAAGATTACTTGATGAGTAATTAATTCCCTGTCATGGAGTAGGGAAAATAAAGTTGTGCTTGAAATGTGTGGTTGTTACCAGAAAGTGAAACCGCTTTCAAAGATGTCTGTGACAGTAATAAGTACTATAGGAGAAAAATGTCTCCAGGGGTTGGAATAATCAGAGCACAAAAAGCAAAGAAAATCCTATTACAAGCCATGAGTTTATAATCTTACTCAAATTAGGTAAATCATATGAGTAAATAGAAGCAAAGGCATTATGAGTTTCTAATAATGTCTAAAGAAAACAAATATTTCAACTGAAACTATGTAAGTATATTGCATTAGGAAAAAGCAGATAGTAAAATGTCTATGAGATGTGAACAAAAAAATGGGTAAGGGTGACAATAAAGGGATGAGTGAGGCAAGTTGTGAGAAACCATGTCTCAGCAATAAACCAATAGACACTTAGCAGCTGATGGTATTGTAACTGGCTCTGTGGGACCATATGAAAAAGCACACCAGGTTCTTGTGTCTGAACTCTGGCTAATAATCTAAATTTATAAAACGTATCAAGTTTCTAATTCCATAATCTGTAAACTTAATTTTTTACCAAACAGCCAGCTGGAGGTGGTCATTTTGTTTTTGACATGGGATGGTATGAAAAATGATGAAGATGATAAACAAACCAAATTCTTAGTATTAGTAAATTTTGCATTAAGTTCAAGTGTAGTAATGACTTGTCATTATGTACTTGGATAACTTGTATTTGTACTATCTTTTTTTTTGTGCTATCTGCCTTTTTTTTTTAACAAGACAGGGAGAGAGAGACAGAGAGACATACAGATAGGGACAGACAGGAAAGGAGAGAGTTGAGAAGCATCAATTCTTCGTTGCAGCACCTTAGTTGTTCACTGATTGCTTTCTCATATGTACCTTGACCAAGGGACTCTAGCTGAGCCCTTAATCAAGCCAGCGACTTTGGGCTCAAGCCAGCAACCCCGTGCTCAAGCTGGTGACCTTGGGGTTTCTAACCTGGGTCCTCTGCATCTCAGGCGGATGCTCTAGCCCAGGGGTCCCCAAACTTTTTACACAGGGGGCCAGTTCACTGTCCCTCAGACCGTTGGAGGGCCGGACTATAAAAAAACTATGAACAAATCCCTATGCACACTGCACATATCTTATTTTAAAGTAAAAAAACAAAATGGGAACAAATACAATATTTAAAATAAAGAACAAGTAAATTTAAATCAACAAACTGACCAGTATTTCAATGGGAACTATGGGTTTGCTTTTGGCTACTGAGATGGTCAATGTGCTCCTCTCAATGACCACCAATGAAAGAGGTGTTTCTTCCAGAAGTGCAGCGGGGGCCGGATAAATGGCCTCAGGGGACCGCATGCGGCCCGCAGGCCGTAGTTTGGGGACCCCTGCTCTAGCCACTGTACCACTGCCATATCAGGCTGTACTATCTGCTTGATAAAGAGAGGCTTTTAAAGGATTGCAACATAGAAAACTTGAGATTTTTAATTGAAATACTCAGAGAGATTCAAATTTTTTGGCTAATGTTTAGATGCTCAAGGCAATCTGATTTATTATATTAGAACCACCCACTTAGATATATTGTATGGGTAAGCAGTGTTTGAGTGTTCAGGAAGATTTTTTGTTCTTGTTTTTAATGTGGGTATTTGAAAGCCTGCTTTCCTGGATGTTTGAGTGCTAGAAAAAAAATCAGATATATCCAATTTGTGGTTTTATTTAAAAATGTTTGACAATTTGCTTAAAATTTTTAAAAATATGTTTAAGTATTTAGGGAATTTGTATTTACCAAATGCCTAAATAAGTTTAATATTAATTCAGGAACAAATACAAATTAGTGTTTAATTTATTCACAAAGTTGATGTTTTTTTTTAAAAAAAATATAAGATTTATGTTTACTTTGAAATCTTATGAAAGTTAGGCTTAAAATTAAAACTCTATTAAACAGGATATTAATTTAAAGACAAATACCAGCCCTGGCTGGTTGACTCAGTGGTAGAGCGTTGGCCCGGTGTGTGGAAGTCTCAGGTTCAATTTCTAGTCAGGGCACACAGGAGAAGCGCTCATCTGCTTCTCCACCCCTCCCCCTCTCCTTTCTCTCTGTCTCTCTCTTCCCCTTCCGCAGCCAAGGCTTCATTGGAGCAAAATTGGTCCTGGTGCTGAGGATGGCTCCATGGCCTCCGCCTCAGGTGCTAGAATGGCTGCAATTGCAGTAGAGCACCTGCCCCTGGTGGGCATGCCAGGTGGATCCTGGTGGGGTGCATGCAGGAGTCTGTTTGTCTGACTCCTCACCACCCACCCCTACCACTGCTTCTAACTTTGGAAAAATACAAAAAAAAAAATAAGACAAATACCTAACTATTTATATATTCCTTTTTGTATACAAAAGCCACCTTCCCATGACATTAAAAAGGTAAGAAGGTAATTAACTAGGTTCAGTGAGAAAAAAGCAAGTTATAGAAAATAATATACTCTATGGTATAATTTTTATAACAACAAGTTACAGAAGCAACTCCACATATTGTATGTGGACTATCATATACATAATAAAAATATTTAAATGTGAACTGAGGAGGGAAATATGAGCAGACATCAATTTTATCTGAAATATTTATTTGTCAAAAATCTAAAATAATTATAACAAAATGTTAATTTTTAGGGGGAGTACCTTGTCAATTATTACATTATTCATTGTATTTTTAATTTTCTGTTAAGATGTTTCACACGTTACAATTGACAAACAAATACAGTGACAAACTGAGTTTGTTGTGTCTTTTTCATGTAAAGTGGACAAAATAATGTGTTTTTGAGAAAATTAGTAACTGGTGATGAAATATATTCTTTCCAATAAAATCTGGAAATAAATCATAATAGTCTATAGTGAAGACAGCAACACAGAGAAAAGTTTACTTGCCAAAATCTAAGTGAGATGAATGATGATTTATTTGTGTGATATCAATGACATTATTCACAGAAAATTCATATTGGGTAAAATACTCAAATTTATTGTGATGGAGAAATCATATGCTTTTGAGAAATTCTTTATAAAACAAAGCCAAAGGATTGATGGGCTGTGTCTGACTTCACTATGACGATGATGTCACAGTAAACTTGCTGTAAAAATTTTTGAGCAAATATTGTATTAACTGCTTTATCACCCATCTTACCCTCAAGACACGGTTCTAAATGCTGTCAGGCTGCTTTTAAATAAAACCCATCTCTAATGGACAAAGATTTTCTGTTGGTGAAGATAGTCAAAGAAAATGTGCTGAAGGATTTACAGGCAATTTCAGAACCAAATTCCCAAAGTATTTTCTTCATTAATGACAACATTATTGAAAGAATTGTATATAGCATTAAAAAAAATAACATTTGACTATAAGCCCTGCTATCATTTTTTTTTGAGAATTTGTCTTTCTGTGTTGCAAAAATATGATTTCGTGTTTTCTGTGAACTTTTAAAAATAAATATTACAGGGGAATATACAACATAATAAAGTACATGGGCTATGGATTCAGCTAGGGATTAAATTCATGTTTTTCCCTTTAAGTAGTGTATGTGACTCAGTTTCTTCATCTGCAAAATGGGCATAATGGCTCCAGTGGACTGTGAGGTATGACAATGAGTTAAATTCCTATAATAGTGCCTGGTTTGTGGCAGCTAATAAGAGGTAGTTACTGTGATTAGGATTGTTACTTTTTATGATATTATTTGACAAAAGGCCTGTCAACTTTTTCTTCTTATTAAATTACTCCTATCAGAGTTGAGAAATGCTACGCTTTTCTGTTTTGGTTTTATTACTCCATTGATTGAAATGAAAATAAATTTCCATGAAAAATTTCATTGAATGATTATTTAATTATTTGCAATAAAGAATTATGTTGCTAGACCAGTTAGGTCCCATAATTATATTCCCACCATTTCTACAACTTTTACTAATATATTCAGAATAATGATAATATTTATTTCTGCAAGTAAGTGGATGTGTTCACTTTCAATTTTTTTTCTAATACAACAACAACCAAACCTATATTTAACTTTGGTAAAAATATTGGTAGTATGTTTTCCAGAAAAGTGAAACTATGATATTCCTTTATTGGACTGCTCTCAATATAGCAAAGATGAATTATATTTTATATTATTAAAATATTTGCCCTTTCAGGTTGGGAGAAGTAGTCTCATTTGGATTAAGTAATTATGATTTTTAATGTCTAAAGATACCATAATTAAGATATCACAATTAAATATAATATCAGCTGAATTTAGTTTTACTCAAATTTAAAATGAAGAGCTTTAATTCAAAAGTACATTTTTTAGTCTATATTTTACTTGGTGTCATGCTTTATACAGTTCTTTCTCAACCCACATTATCAATATACTTGCTGGTTGTCATTAAAATTTTGAAAAGATATATATGTATATATAATATATTAAGGAAACACATCAAAATATATGCATGCACCTATTAAAATGACTCCTTAGGGTTTTCTGGTTGATGAATCTTAGCTCATTTAATTATCTAGTGAGCAAAAAAGGAATCTTTCTAGATTATTTTTAATGTACTACAAACACTACTCTTACTGAAATATCTTGGAAATCTAATTAAATTTTAAGATGGTTACTAATACAATTAAAGAAAAAGTACGGTTAGGCTTTTCTAAGTCAGTTAAAACCATTGTGCCGGCTGCCTTACTTAATAATAAATCACATCTAATATCTGGAAGCAGAAATACCATGTAAGCATTTCTGTTCTTTCCCCCTCCATAAAAGTTTGTAGGGTTGTTTTAGAATAAGATTTCTGACAGGAGCAAATGAAGTATCACCCAGATTTTGCAGGTACCTGCAGAGGCACTTTATTTAGTGGGGTTTGAGGTTATTTTGCAAAATCGACAGGGTACTTCAGGAAGGGTATATCATGTTTATGGTAGATATGACAGAGACCCATAAACTACAAAAATTGTAGCTGAAAGGCATAACTTACAAGTACCAATGCATAGTCACAACAAAAGTACCCCATTGAACTTGAATATCACTTTCAATTGGTTCATTTTATTTTAGCTTTAATAGCATTAATGCCAAAGAGTAAAGATGAATAGGAATATCATCTGAATATAAAACAATGAAAATCTGGACTCATTGGTTGAAAATAAATTGAAAGCTGTATTAATTTTAGGAGAGTTTAAATGAAAATGAAAGGGGATTCCCCCTCTGAGTGTGTAAGGGTCTCTAAGAAAAATGTAAGCACTATCATTCAGGAGACTTTTAGAGCAGAAAAATCATACATATCTTTCTCATTTTGTTTTAGTAGAGGAGCTACTTCTTTTTTTTTTTTTTTTTTTTTTTTTTTTACAGAGACAGAGAGTCAGAGAGAGGGATAGATAGGGACAGACAGACAGGAACAGAGAGAGATGAGAAGCATCAATCATTAGTTTTTCGTTGTGACACCTTAGTTGTTCACTGATTGCTTTCTCATATGTGCCTTGACTGTGGGGCTACAGCAGACCGAGTAACCCCTTGCTCAAGCCAGCGACCTTGGCTCCAAGCTGGTGAGCTTTTTGCTCAAACCAGATGAGCCCGCGCTCAAGCTGGCAACCTCGAGATCTCGAACCTGGGTCCTCTACATCCCAGTCCGACGCTCTATCCATTGTGCCACCGCCTGGTCAGGCGAAGAGCTACTTCTTAAGTCAACAGGGATTATATAGTTTCTCCATTATCTGTATAAATGAGTGATTGATTCCATATAAAAAGTGATTTAAGGTAAAATATAAAAACCAATTAAAAACTTTTTTATTTTGGTCACAGAATACATAATTTAAATATTCACCAGAGATAGCAGTAATTAAGAATATTCCTTTAAGGTAGCTTTGAATGCAGATGCCCTTATTTTTGCACAAATCAGAAAATGAAAAAAAGTCCCTCTTTGTAAAGCAGCAAACAAAGGCTCTGGTGCTAGATGGCCTGGATTCAAATCCTTCCTCTACCAATTACTAATTGTGTAATCTTCATCCAGTTACTTAACCGCACTGGGCTATAAAATAAGGATCACAATACCTGCCTGAGTTCTTGAGAGTGTTAAATGAAATAATACAAGTGAAGCTTTTGCAAAAATGTCTGCACATAGAAATTATTCAATAAACATTAGCTATTATTACTATTTCAAAGCAGTAGTCCCCCTAACTTGTTTTTGCTGAGTCTTACATGACAATGGCTGCTGTGCCCCATGCCCTGCCGGCCTGTCTTGTACAGAGCAATCTTTTCCATACTCACTTATGACAAATATATTGCACATAAGTGAGAGTGTCACTATTATGGAGATCATTCTGAATCTGTTCTAACAAAATAAAAAATAACTTAAGGAACCTCAGCACCTTTTATTTTATTATTTTATTCTATTTATTTTTATTTATTCAGTGAGAGGCAGGGAGGCAGAGAGACAAACTCTCACATACGCCCCCCCACTGGGATCCAACTCACAAGCCCCTTACTGGGGGTTGGGGGCTGCTCTGCCCATGTGGGGCCATTGCTCTGTTGCTTGGCAATTGAGCTATTTTAGTGCCTAAAGCAAGGCCATGGAACCATCCTCAGTGGCAGGTGCCAACTTGCTCAAATCAATTTAGACATGGCTGTGGGAGAAAAAGAGAGAGAGAAAGAGATAGAAAGGGGAAAGGGAGGGATGGTGAAGCAGATGGTTACTTTTCCTGTGTGCTTTGACTGGGAATCAAACCTGGGACATTCACATGCGGTGCTGTTGCTCTACCACTGAGCCAACTGGCCAGGGCCAGAACCTAATTTTAGTAGCAGGTTAATAGCAAAACATGTTACAGTCGATTATGGACACAGTTGTGCAGACAACACTTTTAAGAAGTAAAGTGGAGAGAAGTACATGGTGAAACAGAGGCTCCAGTGTTGGATAACGCTATGAAATTAAAATCAGTTCCTTTTCCATTTGTCCATCTATCCATCTGTCCATTCATCATCTATCTTTCTATTGATCAAATATTTATTAAAACTTTATAGAGAATTGAAAAGACTGAAGAAACCCTGCCAAATGTTTATATGCGTCCCTGGAATTCTAGGTTGGTTTGTTTTGCTGCAGTTACCTGTTTTTGTTTTTATTTTTTACTCTTTTGGGGGAACTTCTCATCTTAACAGGATGGAAGAAAGAGAGCAAAATTTCTCTTATACTCTTAAAATCAGCACTTATCTGTTCAATGGTATGGTTGAAAAAAATTGTGGTTATAGATAAATGCTTGCCCAACCTCACATTCTGCTGGATGGAAAGTTTCCTATTTAAAAGAGTGGGAGAATGAGGGAGCATTATCTTTACTCACAAAGTCAGAGTATATACATGGAAGTTGGGTCAGTTTCTTTGAGTTTTCCCTGCTTTGTATTTATTTATTTATTTTTCTTCTTTTCCCAGTGAGAGGAGGGGAGATGGAGATACAGACTCCCACATGCGCCCCGACTAGGATTCACCCGGCATCTCCCTTCTAGGGCCGATGTTCTGCCCTTCTGGGGCCTTGCTTACAACAACGAAGATATTTTTAACACCTGAGGCGTGGGCTCCATGGAGCCATCCTCAACATCCTGCCCGACGTGCTCAACCCAATCAAGCCATAACTGAGGGAGGGGAAGAGAGAAAGAAAGAGA
This sequence comes from Saccopteryx leptura, assembly GCF_036850995.1. Taxonomy (NCBI): domain Eukaryota; kingdom Metazoa; phylum Chordata; class Mammalia; order Chiroptera; family Emballonuridae; genus Saccopteryx; species Saccopteryx leptura. The sequence goes on from NC_089503.1 coordinate 352,106,395, forward strand.
GAAGAGAGAGGAGGAGGGGTGATGAAGCAGATGGTGCTTCTTCTGTGTGCCTTTACTGGGAATCAAACCTGGGACATCCACATGCCGAGTTGATGCTCTACCACTGAGCCAACTGCCAGAGCCCCTAGTTTTTATTATATTGTATTGTATTTAGCAAACCTACAAAGTGGCTTTTAGATTACATTTAGGTTAAATGTTGTTCTTTTTGGATTAACAAGGTAAGTATCACTTAAAATATTTTTAATACTGCTTGCGACTACCAGAAGGGAGTTAATATACTCAAAGTAAAATAAATCTTTAATGTAGTGAGTAGCTACTTCTTTAATGATTAATTCCAGCATACTTTTTTTATTTAACAGATTAATGTCAAAGAAGTTGGCAGCCATATCATCACAACATTTACTATAAAAATATGTAAATATATCACAGAGGGATATAACAGAAAGAAGAAAAGCTGGCAGTCTACTTGAATTTGCTTCCCAGAATTCCCTGCCGGGTTTTGCATAATCAGTAACAGTGCATTACATGGTCAAATAAAAAATTATAAGTCAAACTATAGAAATGATACATATTTAAATAACCTCTTGTTCAAAATTAAAAATAATTTAAGAAGTCCTCCTCCTGGGTAAAAATGGTGAAAAGATTAAGCAATACAAATTGGTAGATATAGAATAGTCACAGAAATGTGAATTATAGCATTGGGAATATAGTCAATAATTTCATAATAACTATGTATGGGATCAGGTGGGTACTTGAATCATCGAGGGTACCACTTTGTAAAGTACTTGGTTTTCTAACCACTTTACTATACCTCTGAAATTAATAAAGAATTATATTGTCTGATCCTTGGCCAGCTGACTCAATGATAGAGCATCGGTCCAGCATCTGGATGTCCTGGGTTTGATTCCTGGTCAGGACACACAGGAGAAGCACTCGTTTTTTTCTCTACCTCTTCCCTTCTCACTTTTCTCTCTCTCTCTCTTCCCTTCTTGTAGCCATGACTCACTTGAAGTGAGTTGGCCCTGGGAGCTGAGGATGGCTCCATGCCTCTGCCTCAGGTGCTAAGAAGAGCTCAGTTGCTGAGCAATGAAGCAACACTCCAGATGGGCAGAGCATTGACCCCTAGTGGGCTTGCCGGGTGGATCCCAGTTCGGGTGCATGTGGGATGCATGTGGGAGTCTGTTTTTGCATCCCTTTTTTCACTGAATAAAAAAAAGCTAATTATATTGTCTGTAAAGTGTAATTGAAATGAGAAGCCCCACTCTTGGTGCTGCAGGTTTCTCTTACATGGGGGTGTTAGTTCTTTCCTGGAAAATGTGAGGTGGTGATTAGGAGGATGGTTGGTGGAGTACTTAGGACTCTGCACTCAGTACAGCAGACACGTACTGATAGTGACTAATACTGATGTGACATATCAGTCAGACCAACCCTGAGCCGATGTGTGCTAACTCATTTGTATTTACTTGAAAGCTAGACAGCCTGTTCTTTTTAATAATACTGCTTTCAAATGGTTAAAACATAAGAGGAAAAATTAACACAATGGAAAACTGAAGCAGCAGGGAAATAACCATCATCTTTGGTTGAGTATTTGACTTTTAAAAATTCTATGCATTATATATAGAATTTAAGGCATTTAATGATAACCACAAGAAACCTGCATTACTGGATTACTTGTATCTTGTAGAATATTTTCACCGGGTATAAAATAGCCACTGATTACATGTTAGATAAAAGGGTATTAAAAATACTATTTTCAGGACAGTATAATTATGATAAATTGGTCTAAAAAATGAGTGGCTTTAAAAGTTTGGATGCATTTTAACAAATATAAGAAATTTATTATATTTTTGGCTAAGTTTATAGAGCATATCAGCATGGATATGTTAAGTCATAAAATAAGCCACTGGAGTAGCAAGATGGTTCTGTTGTCATTGTAGTCACAACAATAATCCAGTTACCTGATTACACAATGTAATAATTATAGCATGACTCCAAATTTTAATGTTTTTCAAAAAGTATTCAAATTATAATAAAAATGTCAGGAATTCAGAAATAGTTGTGTTTTGCAGTCTGAGCATGTGCAGGTGAAATCAATGTGGTCAATTTGATGCTGTGGACCTTTCAATGCAACAGTTTTGGGGAAGAAACATTTTGATATCCCCTAAAGAGCAGACCATTAAATTCTTGACTTCTTAAAATGTCAAATTCTTTGCACAAAAGTCATCTCATTCTATTCCTGACACTCACCACACCCCGGGGACCCGAACTGTCTGGAAGTTGCGCTGGAACGAATGTCCACCTTAACCGACTGTTGGGTCTCCCTCACCCAGTGGAGAATATTACGAAGGATGGTACAGTAGGGGCACTATCTCTTATGCCCACTACTTAAAAATACCACCTTCCTCAATTTTTTTTTCCCAAATTTTACATCTTGAAGTGACTGAATGTTAAAAAGGCTGTGTCAAAATGTTCTGTCTTTACAAAGGCTATACTTGTAAAAGATAAGCAAGGAAACCTAAGGGAAGAAAAGGCATTTATTTAAAGTACATGTAAAAATGGAAAATCTAAGTGCAAAATGTTCATATAATAGTTCAGAATTAAAGTACTGAAGGATTGCAAAACACCGACAAGAACTTCTAGTCCAAGCACTGACCCAATGAATGAATTATTCGTGTGTTTTCTGGTTCCCTGCTCTCACAGGCTGCTCTCTCTTCAGGTAACGGTCCTTGACCCTCACCTGCAATGTCAGTATGCCCCAAGCTCAGGCCCCCACATGGTGAGGACAAAAGGAATTCTGGTTCAACACTCATGAAGACTCAACCTCATTACATATGCTGTCTTTAGGTGAGCACTAATTCTGAGTGTTTTGCTTATAGTTGAGAATAAGTCCTGGCCAGAAACTGGCTCTTAACATTTTTTCTTGTGCTTGAATCTCCATTTTCATTATCTCCTTTGGAAATGAAGTTTGCCTCACTCTCATCAGTCCTGCAGAACACCATTTTTTTTTTATTTTAAATTTATTTTTATATTTATTTTGTTAGTTACATCCTTTACCTTACACGATTATCTTTTGTTGTTATTGTTGTTTTTGTGAGACTATTTAAAATTTACTCTTTCGGCAACTTTCAAGTGCTGTACATTAGATTCTAGATTTTGTTCCTTTCATATATAGTTGCAACTTTGTACCATTTGATCAGCGTTGCCCCAGTTCCCCTCCAACCTAGTCCCTAGCAATCACCCTTCAATTGTTTTGTCCATGGGTTCAGCTTTTTCAGATGCCATTTAAGTGATATCACACAGTACTTGTCTTTCTCTGTCTGACATTTTTCACTTAGTATAATACTCTCAAGTTTCATTCATGTTGTCCAAAATGGCAGGATTTTCTTCTTTTTTTTCTGACTAATATTCCTTTGTATACATATACCATATCTTCTTCATCCATTCAGCTGTTAGTGGACATTTAGGTTGTTTCCATGTCTTGACTATTGTAAATAATCTTGCAATGAACATGCAGATGTCTCTTCAAGATCCTGATTTCATTTCCTTTGGATATGTACCCATAAGTGGTACTTCTAGATCATATGGTAGTATTCTTTTAATTTATTGAGGAGCCTTCATACTGTTTTCCATATTGGCTGTACCAATTTACATTCCAACCAACAATATGCAAGGTTTCCCTTTTCTCCACATTAGACCACCACTTTTTTATGGGAGTTTTCTTACCTCCAGACAGTATTTTTCTGATATAGACTGCCATCTGCTTGGCTGTATCTCTAGAGCTTGTTGTTTCCTGTCTTTCCTGTGGCTGTGCTCTACTTATCTGTTACCTTTGCCTGGTTCTTCTTGATGCTAGCTGCAGCTGCAGGTACCTGCTGCCTGTCACATGCTTCCTGAATGAAATGTGGCACCTGCTGAATCCATTTGCTCCCATTCCATCTAGGCCTACTCTCTCAGCAACCTTAGCCAGAATTAAAATTTTCAGATTCTATCCTTCCTAGATTACCTCTCATTATTGTGCCCTCTGTACCATAAATGTCTAGGAAGTAGTCACCTAATTACTTGAGCTTTAGAGGGCCAAGGACCCACTAGTTTTTGAGGAAGTCTATTTTCTTATGAAGACTCATGACTCATAGAAATGTTTTTATTACATAAACTTAAAATCAGGGCCTATATAACACACAGAGCTTTCATGAAAATTAAAAAAAGGTACCCCCTGTAGACAGACCCATTTCCAGAAAGGGCCTTTACCATTTTACAGCTTAATTCAGGTCACGGGGATAGGCCAAAGAAGCCTGGACAGAGTTTCAGTCCTCACTTAACCCCTTGGCATAGTGTCTGTGTGCAAGATACAGCCTAGGCAACTCTATGTGGTGCTCTGTTGATTGGTTCTGGTTCTGTTCCTTTAAGTCGAAAATAACAGGTCTAAATGGCTTTTTCATATAAGGATTCTTCAATTATTTGATAATAGATTCTCTACTCTCTTTGCAATTTTCTCTTCTTTGGGTTAACTATTTCAAGTTCCTTCAATTATTCCTCTTCACAAACGTTTTCAAATTCCCTTCATCACCCTCTTAGCTCTGTTTGGGACATGCTTCCATTTTCTATTTTTTTTTTTTCAGGTACACTCTAAACCAAACACAGCAGTACTCCAGGTTGGTTTCACCAAAGTGGAGTGGATTGGGCTCTAATTCTTCTTGTTCTACAACATTCTGTGCTTCTTTTAAATTAGCTATGACTGCAAAGTGTTAGAACAGGCTGGCAAGAGAGTCTGAGCTTTAAATAGCAAGTATTCTAAGTTAAATAACTATCCAACAGAACAAAACCAAAATTATATTTTCTTAAGATCATTTTTTAAAAATAAGTATAAAAACGTTGTGAGTTACTCTGAGAAAGCAAAAGTCAAGCCAATTTTGTGTGAGAAATTTAATTAGATTAACATTTAGAAATTTATTTCCCTCCATAAGACAGATGCTAATTTAAATACATATTTTAATACTATCTTCCTTCAAGTCTGTGTACACACATATATTTATCATTTAATTGGTAAAATGATATGCAATCTGTGCCATATATTAGCAGTGTCAGAGCTTAATGGGTGAGAGTAATTTCATAAAGGCTAGACAGAAAAAATTTAAATATAATTTGAGGGCAAATAATTTGAGATAATGTAAACAAAGGAAAGATGGTAAGAACAAAGAGATTTAGTAGTTTTTCATATTGAGGAAGGATGTTCTAATATGTTTGGAGTGATATTGAGAATGTTGATGATATAGAGCATGAAGTTCAAAAACCTTAGGCACTGCAGTTAGATCATGGTACAATCTTAGTTCACTGCAACTGTTTCCATGCTTTTAAATTAATTGACTGAAGATTTGCAAGCATGATGATGACTGAACTGAATTAAAGGATAAGACTAAAGTGTGGTTTGAAGTCAGGCCTATATGTCTATTAACACACGTTGATATAATACTTGTTTTGGCTTTTTTAGTAGATCAAACTACGATTATCAAAGATGAGGACCAAGAGAGAAGTGGGTGAAATGAAGGGGATGGAGGGAGTGAGAATCAGCATGATGATTATGGGATGACCTAATAGAGTTATAACCATTGACACAAGCACTATGTTACCAGGAAGTGATTGAAGGAGTAGAGAGCTAGGTTCAGATCTTTAATTTGTGATTTTTGTTTGGTTCCAATGCTGGTTAGAAACACCAGCTTTTACTTTTTCACTTTAAATGAATGTGCTTTGTATAGGTCACTTGACCTATACAGAGGAGCTGTGTACAGTAGTCCTTTCCCAGAGAAAAACAGTATCTCTCTTCCAATTGCCCCATATTAAAAATTCTGGGACTTAAAAGATCCCCACAGTCAGACAGTTAAATGACTGCTACACTCTGATATGATGACTTGAAATCTTCCTGGATGAGGGTACACATGAGAAGATGACATTATTAGTAATCTGTCGTCGTCAGTTGTAAAGTATGTAGACAGGAACTAAGTAAATGATATGTCCTAATTTCAACACACTGTTGGCTTTGGAACGGGGGCCAAGTTTTCATGACATGTCTCCAGCTGGCATCCCAATAGGGCTGGTTTTCAGATGGCAAAACATCCTGTTCAGGATCCCTTCTGATCAAAAGAACTCTGCATGGGGGTTAGCCTTTCATAGAGATAATGCACTGACTCTTACAGAGAATAAGATTGTGACAAGACCATTCTATAACTGAGACAGGTTTAATATTTTGTAGTGAATCCATTAATTCCACTTAATTTCTTTAATTATGGTGAATAAGGGAGATTATATCTATGAGATAGCTTGCCTATGAATTTTCTGTAGTTTGCTCAAGTCTGTCTCTCAATATACATTTTCCTGATGACTTTTAGGTATATATACACACTTGAATGACAACAGAGTCTATAAATAGACCGTCAAAAAGGAGAGTGACAATACAATGGCAGGAAAAGATACTGAGATTCAGGTACAGAGGATTTGGGACCCAGGTCCAAGTTTTCACACACATTTAAGTATCATGGTAAAGTCACGTCACTCCTTAAGACTCCAGGTTCCTGTCTACAAAGTAAGAATTCTGAGCTCTATCTCCAAAGATGCTGTCAGGATTGAATGGAAAACTATAAGCTATGTACTATAGGTCCTAAAGGTAAAAGGTAGTCAACAAATGCTTCCTGGATCAAAGACATGAACTATTTCTCATGGGGTTCATTCTCCAAAATAGCAGAAACAAACATCACTCATTAAAACAATGTTCAGACATTGACTCAGATGGGAAAAGCTTTGTGTGAATGTCAGAGCTCTAGGTGTTCCATTTCCATGGGTGCCTATCAGCCCCTCTGACTGAAGGTGGTCGTCACTGAAACAACAGAAAATATCACAACGGCAATTTAATTTTTCAAAGTTCACAAAAATAAATAATGAAAAATTTTAAATTAACATTCAATGATGTTTTCTCTAAGTATGTAGTATTGTAGCATTTATACATATTTCTAAATTAGTTAAGTCTAAAATCTCACTAAGACTTTTGGGACCGTGTGTGTGTGTGTGTGTGTGTGTGTGTGTGTGTGTGTGTGTGAGAGAGAGAGAGAGAGAGAGAGAGAGAGAAACAAAATTACTTAATTACTAGCATTTTCAAATAATTATGCATGGCGTCATAAAGTCAAATGAATTCAAGCTCTGGCTACTGCTAACATTTTAATGTTTAATAAATGTGAACTTGTGAGACTATTAGGTTGTTTTACAAATAACTGGGGCTAAAACCACAGGAAAGAACCCGAGAGAAAGAAAAGACCAGTGGCTTAACTGAGGTCAGGTACTGACCCAGATTTTCAGACACTGCTTCTGAGGAAGGAGTATGGTATCTTGGCATTGGCATTGTGAGTAAGGCTACTAGGATAGGGCTTAGTAATTTCTTTTATATGTGTACTAAGTAGCTTTGTGTCCTGAATAGTACTGAGGGAACATTAATACTTTCTCAAATATAAAAAGAAAAGTAGCAACACAGAGAACCTGATAGTACTGGAAGTAGTTTTCACATGATACAGATTGAGCCAACGTGCGTGCAGATACAACGTACACGGGAAAGGCCATAGTAACAAGGAAGGTGTAAAGCATATAGAGGATGCTATGTTGAGATACAAGAATTAGAACATGAGCGGAAGGGGCTGGGCACAGTTTGATATGTGGGATTGAGCTGCTTGCACAGGAAGGCTGCAAGCCCTCTGCAGTGGCATTAAGAAGATGAACATGGATGGAGACAACCTCCAAAGTGGAAGAAGTGATGGTTGAAGGAAACTTCATACTGTTACTGTTTACTTACAATACACAATACTAATTATTTGTGCAATATAAATGTCAATACTTGATATTTTCAGCTGTGATTTCTTATGTAACACGTATTTACCAATAGTTTTAAAGAAATTTATTTTTTGAGTTTAAAAACACCTTAATAAAATAAAAAAAAAACATTTTAAAGAAATATTTTCTACAAAAATACCTATATCTGGAGGAAACTAATGAGTTACTTTGTTGTCCAGGTAGATACTGCCCAGCCTTCTTTCCGTCTACTTATTATTCTCCATTACCTAACTTTGAGCTCTTTAAGAAATACATATATTTTTAATTATTTCTCAGAATGGCTGTCTTGCTGGCCCTGTTAGTAGCTAAATTTGCCTTTCCCTAACCTTTTTAGAATTTTCTCAATAAAATGCATTAGGTTTAATGAGAAAAATACTTTGCAATCATATCTAAAACAGGCATCTAAAAATGTAGATTTTGCCTGACCTGTGGTGGTGCAGTGGATAAAGCGTCGACCTGGAAATGCTGAGGTCGCCGGTTCAAAACTCTGGGCTTGCCTGGTCAAGGCACATATGGGAGTTGATGCTTCCTGCTCCTCCCCCTTCTCTCTCTCTGTCTCTCTCTCTCTCTTCTTTCTCTCTCCCTCCCTCTCTCTCTCCTTTCTAAAAAATAAATAAATAAAATTAAAAATGTAGATTTTAAGGAATGCATTATTGAGAAAAAACAATGTGTCAAAGAAATTTGTACTTCTAAAGTGGGTATGATTTATGGTGTTAGGATGACACATTTGCCTACTAAAAACACATTTGCCCCCGTTGGTGTTGAACTATCTGGTAACTTGCTCATAAGGACTAATATGTAAGAGAAGGTCTGGAAAAGCTGTAGTCTGTCTGTGGCTACACAGCATGGGTGTACAAACGAGGTTTATTGTTCTAGAAGTCTGGAATCATGCCTTTCCTACGCTCCCATTTTACACATTTTAGATATACCTGCTTGCTAAGAAATATACCCTCTGTATATTATAAAGTAAATTTATATATACAAAATCGATTGAGACTAGCTGACAACCATAAGGTGCTACCAATTTTCAGCTGATGTTCTCTAGAAAATTATACCATTTCTCTTTTTTGGCTATATTTCTATGAGTAACAGTGCAAAAGTATTTAGCTTAGAGAAAAGCAAACACATGTTACTGTCTTTAGATATAAAGAAGACACTGGTTAGGTTATCCGCCCTTAGCTAACAGAGGGACTGGAAGGCTACGGGAGTACTAGAATGAGCTTGTGAGATATTCTGCTAATTAGTAAAAATGTTTTGAAAGTAAAAAAGCATTTTGCTGAGAAGCTTGAAAATCATCAAAATATGAAAAAGAATTCAAGAAAACCAAGGTCTCTGAGCACTATGTGAATCACAGAGAGAAAGCAAGCCGTTTGCCAACCATTGCTCTTCCCTGTCTTTCCTGTTCAGTTATTAGTATATCTTAAGTAGACTAAAACCACCGAGTCAACTTCCTTTTTAAATATGGTAGACATAACATTCATGCCCACCCACTCACACTACTCATTCTCCCTAGAGAATCTGCTTTCCCATTCCCCAAGAAATAGTTTTCTTAGCCCATGACAAGACTTTCTCCAGTGAGCCCGGTCACAGCGAATGGGATAGAGCTGAAAGCTGGACAGTCAGGTCCCTCTCTGAGGAATTTAGAATTGGACCATAGGGATTGGGGTCAGTTACTTGCCTGTGGGGATTTGGTTTGAAAGTTCATGTAGATTTGGAGCCAAACTTAGTGCTAGTGCTAGCCAAAACTATGTGTAAACTCAGGGACCTAGTAAGGCCAGGAGCCCACTGCAGGCAGGAAAACTGTTATTCAGAGGGTGGGGAATAGAATGGACACAGTGAGAGTAGAAACCAGAAATAAAGACCTCATAAAAAATGGGTTACTTGAATGGGTTTAAATGAGTTTCTATACTTGAAAATTGGAGGTGGATCTATGCTTTAAAGTCTAAAACATATACCATTTAAGAAACCTTCTTCCAGAAGATTTAACAATTACATCAGAAAATTTGGTACAGGGGCCAAAGCTTAAGTGAGGGGCCCTGAAGGTTAACCTCAATTACTTAACATTCACCTGTGCTTACAGAATCAGTCAAGTGATTTCTGATGAAGAAGACATCCAAAACCACACCATAGTATGCCAGAGGCAATCAGGACTGATTTTTAAAGAAATCTTTTTAGAGATCCTTAATAAGGGACTTTCTGGTAAGTCCTTTCTTTTGGCCGTTCCATCTTTGGAAGGTTTATATGCTCCTAGGATTCTGGGGACAACACTCGCTAATTCATTCTCTAACTCCTCACCCACCATACTGGTCTGCCCACTACTTCAATTTTGCTGTTGGCACTTTTGGAATTTATTTCTGCTAAAATTATGGGGATCCCTAATATTTATTTTCTGTATTTAAAATTTTGCTATTGGTTGAATAGGTAAAACCATCTGCTTTCTTCTTGAGTCATTAACAATAAAAAAGAAAGTTCACAAGGCAAATGCTGTTTCCCTGTTTGTCTGAACTTCTCCATTCTGGTCACATCTTAAAAAGATTTCAAATGGCTTCATTGTCACTCTTCTAAGCCCATGAGCCCTGGAATATTTTAGGAAACTAGCAATACTTATGTTACTATCTGAAAAGGGAATTAAGTGAAAGAAACATAGGAACATCTGATCTCACTGTTGAAATGCAAAAGAATTTCTGAAATAAATTTCTATGGACATAGGATGCAGATGTTAGAAAAAATGTTATACATAAGAACATTACATAAATCAAAACAAATACGTGATACAGACTATAATAGGGATTTTAAAAAAAGCCTCATGGAATTATACATTTTCATAGATAATAAAAATGTTTATGCCAACCTGCCGTCATTTTTCCATGCTTTCTTTTTGTTTTCAACAGAGCCTACCTCCTGCCACAGAAACTGAGCTTGCCTTCCCAATCCCCTCTGCAGCTGGAACTCGGATATACAATCCAATTTTAGCCGACAGAAGTTGGAAGAAAGCATGCTAGAGAGCATTCCAGGAAATAATGTCTTCATGAAGTAAAAACAGAGAATGAGAAAGAGACTGAGAAAGAGGACAGAGATATGAAACCCCCCTCTCCCTTATGAGGACAAGAGTCACAGAGCAGCTGAACCACAGTTCTGTCCACTGAATGAATTCTGAACTATATCTTGTCTCTGGACTTCTTGTTATGTGATCAAATAAAGCCCTATTGTTTTAGTCAAGTATGACCAGACTCTGTGATTTGAGGCCACAGCACTCTGACTGATTTAGTCAGTTAAGAATCATGCAGTAACGTAATAGTCACTGACTAAATACCTACCATGCGCAAAGTGTTACATTATTTCCTTCAGTTCACCATCTCTTCCAACAAATTATCTATAAATACATGGAATAGAAATAACCAAAAGCCAAAAAAGGGCACAAAATGACAGTTTTATTTTAGAAATAGAAAAGAATCCATAAGGAAATTTTTTTTTGTTTTTATTTTTGTTTTATTTTACATCAGGGAATTTATGATTTGGGGAGTGTTGAAGGCAGGTGTGAAAAGGAAACTGGAGTAATAAAAACGAAAAATGTGAATGTGTGTGTAAAGACTACTCCTTGGTAAATATATTCAACAGCTAAACGTATTTCTCAGCTTTGGAAACTGGAAATCTTAGAGATTAGTTCTTTTGACAAGAGAAAAGGCCTTTTTCTGGCTTTATGATTATGAATAATTCAGACGGTCTGCGATATTTATAAGTTTGCATGAAAGAATAGTTCTTTCTAGGAATGCATTATCTCACTTTGACCAAAATTTTGCCCTCGTCTGAAGAAAGAAGTTGAGTGCTCATATTAAGAAAGGACAGTTTAAGGCCATTAACCTTAGATTATACCTATTGAAGGGGAAGAATTTAGCTGGTAAAATTGACTTTGTTCAATAGCTGTCATGCAGTTAATAAGCAGAGAGAGAACTTCAGGATGGCTGCCTCCTTTGCAATGCTGCTATATGGATATTTTAGTAGAAATATAATAACAATTGTAAAGCCTAGATTAGCATCTAAATACTTTTTAGCTATACTTATAAATAGATTTTTAAAGCAAATGGGCATTTGAAAGTTAAATGCTGTGGGAATAGTTACTAGCTATGATTTAGTTCAAATTCTATGTTCTCCAGTGATTTCCTGCAACCTCTCAAGCTCTTACTATTTGTCTCCTTTTTGATTCACATCATTTTTCACTTAACTATACTTTTCTTTCTTGTTGTGGAATACAAGTTCTATGAGGCAGCATTCTTCGTGAATTTCATCCTTTTATGTATCCTGAGTGTTTGCCTGATAACTGGCGCCTATTAGGTATTCAGATGCTTATTGATTATTCTAATTAAATTTCAAATTTCTTGAAAGTGGGGTTCATGCCATGTCATTCTGTATTTTCTCCTGTATACGTAGTGGGCTATTAGTAAATAATAGTTAATTAATAGGTTGCATGATGTAATGCACATTAAGAGCATTCCCATTACTTCAACTCAAAGGTCTGTTCTGGACCAACGAAGCCACCACTGTTTTTTTCCTCTGAATTTGTAAAATATGCAACAAACTCAAATAATTGCACTGGGAAAATGTCCATTTATACTCTAAAGTCACTTAGTTTTATGCCTAATCCAAAAGGCAGAACATCAAGGTCAATATTGAGACAATTATGAAAGTTTTATCTTGTAAACTAGCTTGGTATTTAAAACAATTCTTCCTGCAGACAATGCCAGCATTAGTAGTATAGAGACAGTCTTTCTTTGCACAGTAGTGTGTGACTGTGAAAATGATTGCAGACTGAAATCGTGCAAAGTGATTTAATAATCACTGGAAAAACTATGATTGACAAATGATCTTTAAAAATTTTTGTCAAAACATTAAAAACTCTCGCATTGTCAGTTATAAAGGTATAGGGAAATGAAAAAGGGGTAAAACACATATATTTTAAGTGTACTATGACTTAAACTTTAGGAACAATAGGGAATTAAAGTGTTTTTGTAAAAACACATCCGTAGTGTGAATAGTTGTCTACTCGCGTTGCCACGTAACTTCCGCTGAGAGAGGCGGTCGTGCACATCTTGTTCCTTGCACAGCACAGGAGTGGCCTTGGCCAGGAACACATCTATCACCTCACACATCAATATAGATAAGTTATTATTATTATTATCGGTATAATTATTTTGTTGAGGATGCTTAAAATCTATTTAGTAAAGTTTAAAAGGTCATTAATAAAAAGAGTGGTCTTGGGCCTCAAACATCTTCTCACTGGGAGATAAAGAGCCCTCCAGCCAGTGCTGAGCTTATCAGCAGGAGTATCTTTCTCTAATTAGAGCAGGATGCAGACACCTTTGTTGTGCTTATGCCTGTGCAGCAAGGCCTGCTTTCTGTATTTCCGAGCCTAAGGGGATGGTTAGGGTCCTTCTTCTCCAGCTCAACCCTGGGTGTGTGCAGCTACATTGCTCAAGTGAGCCGTGGAATGAATCTGCTGGTTACTGCGCACTGATGTATTGCATGGGGCTAGGTCTGGTGCACGTTCCCACCTCTTACTGCGAGTAAATGCTGTACCACTTGTGCCTGGTGTGTGTGTTGTCAATTCTCTGTGACGTTGAACCACACACTGGTCTGTTCCTTAGATGACACTTATCTGCCTTTCAACGTTGGCTAAGCAGCCTGGCCACCCAGTTAAGGGTAAGACACTTGCTATGGGAAAAGCATGATTCTATGGCTTGGAAAATTGTCATACCCCTTTCTAGGTTTAGATTAGCTTCCAACATTTTTTCCTTTCTCCTTCATGTCATGCAGTATCTCTGAGAGTCCCTTCAATGTGAATTTTTCTTTTGCGGGCATCGCTGTCTATGGGACATCATCCTTTCCGTCACTACCACTTTCCTCATGCATGCCAATAGCTTTGCCTTCACAGCCTTTCTCTGACTACACATCGAGAGTGTGCTGAACGGGGATGCTAACTCCATTTATTACGTTTGATTTGAATTTCCAGCATTATTATTTTTTCTCTGTTGCATTTTCATTTTTGTGGTCATTTTTTTCATTGTTCATAGACCCCCACACACAAACACATTTATAAATACATACACACACATGCATATAGCTATCATGGATTTTGTATAATTACAATTGGCCTACTTTTATTTTTAAAATCTATTTAAATTATACATTCTCCAACTATATAAAAACCTTTACCTAAGACACTAAAATTCACATAGGGAAACTTTGACCCCTTTAAGGGAAGAGACACCCCTAACTGATGTCACTGTCAACCACACCCATTACTACAATAAAAAATTCAGCAAGTAAATACATGCCCAGCAAGCTCTGAGCTAAACCTGTTTTATGTATATTGACTACTCAAAAGACCTCTTTTTAAAATGCTTGAAAAAGTTGAGGGAAAAAGTCAATGATGGAAATGATAGAATCTTTCACAAAGAAGAGCCAAAATAGAAACACCATTTGTATGTAGTTGTATCTAATGAACATATTTTAAAATTCTCATTCAAAATTTAAACATTAAGACTGTCTACTGGCCCTGGCCAGACTTAGTGGTAAAGCATCAACTGGCATGTGGAAGTCCTGGGTTCAATTCCTGGTCAGGACACACAGGACATGTGACCATGCTTCTCTACCTTTCTTTCTCTCCTTTCTCTCTCTCTCTGTCTCTCTTCCCATCCTGCAGCCATGGCTTTATTTATCCAAGCATGTTGGCTCATACACTGACGATGGCTCTGTAGCGCCTCAGCTTCAGGTGCTAAAAATAGCTCAGTTGTGAGCATGCCCCCAGATGAGGGTTGCTGGGTGGATCCCAGTTGGGGTGCATGCAAGAGCATGTCTCACTATCTCTCCTCTCACTTAAAAAAAAAAGAGTGTATACTTTCCTCAATTTATAAGGAGTAAAACCCCTTATTTTAGCTTTTTCTGTGATGTATGGATATGATTACATACAGGATTCCATATTCAACAGCTGGGTTATTAAATCTCAAGGTAAGCTCAGATAAAATGACAAACTTGAAGCAAAATTTTTAGTTAACTTTTTCAGAAGTTAGGCTGTTCACTAAAATTTAATTTAAAAACCTCATCTATCTCAGAGGGTGAAATCTGCATATTGAATTTTATATCTCAGCTGGTAGCACTCATTATTTCTACAGCTTAATATGCTCCTGACTCATAAACCATTTACTTCCAAGCCCTTGCTTTCCACAATAGTGCTTCCCCTCCCCCACTTCTAACATTAGCTGAAATCATACCTGAGTGCCTTTCCAAACTATAGTAAGCCATAGGATGATCATTTCTTTGGTGTCTTGTCAGAAAAACTAAAAATACTGAACCAAACTAAATAAAATATTTGTATTCTAACCTGTTTACCAATGTAATGGATGATGGTATACAAAATTAAGACCTACATTCTTTTGCTTAAATGATTTTTTGTGCATATATGTGTGCATACTTACATAGTCAGAGAAAAAAGCTTACTTTTCTTTGTTTAAATTGCTATTTGTTTTAATAATTTATCTTTTAAAAACCTAGCATTTTTTTTCTTCTTTTCCAAGTAAGAGAAGGAGAGATAAACAGATAGACTTCTGCATGAGCCCTGACCAGGATCCACCCGACAACCCCTGTTTGGGATCGATGCTCTGCTTATCTTGGGCCATGTTTGCAACTGAGCTATTTTTAGTGCCTGAGGTGGAGGTTCCTCAGAGCCATCCTCAGTGCCTAGCCAACTTACTTGAATCAATAGAGCCATGGCAGCTGGAAGGGAAGAGAGAAAAAGAGAGAAGGAAGGGGGAGGGGAGGGATGGAGAAGCAGATGGTCACTTCTCCTGTGTGCCCTGACCAGGAATAAGACCCAGAACATCCACACAATTTGCCATTGCTTTACCACTGAGCTAACTGGCCAGGGCCAGAAAAACCTAACATTTTAGAAAAATAGTCATTTTAATGTAACTAAGACATGCATTATCCTAGTTTCTAGTTACATTTTATTAGCAATTTTATGTTTCTTAAAAATAAACTTTAAATTTTTAAATAGTTTTAATTTAGAATGTTTAAAATGCCATATCTGATAAAAAATATTTTGGTCTATCATGGCATAATTTCTTATATTCTTATCAAAAACATGAATTTAATTTGAATGTTTAATTTTGATCAAGCATAGTGAGAACATAATAATTTGCAGTGGGTTAGGCTTGGTGCTGTTTCTTTTCAAATGTGTGATAATTGAAGATAAAACAATGGCCATTGATGAGTGAATGCTCATATAGCACTTCTTGTTCCTCTGAATGAAGGAAGAATGTCATTATCCATGGTACAAAATGTCAATATCAAGAGCCATTTGCTCAATGAGGCCAGGAACACTGAAAATGATAATTATGTCTTTTCTTCCACAAGGCCATGTAATTATAATAGGAAAATTGTGAATCCATAAATGATACTTCTCATCTGGCATGATAAAATTTAATGTACTTTCTCTGATCACTCATATAATATGGTTTTGTGTGTGTATGTAGGTTTACATTTGTTTATGTGGAAAATAATAAAATAATACAAGAATAAACTATAAATGTTCCACACCATATGCATATGAGTATATATATATATATGTGTGTGTGTGTGTATGTATGTGTATATATATATATATATATATATATCTGTTACCAACTTCCTAGAAAGTAATGTAAATATAATTTTTTCATGCTTTGACACTCTAAAGAAGTTGAATAGGAAATACAACTATTCAAAGGACTAAAATATGATGAAGGAATGCTTTAACTTGTATTTAATGATTATTCTCTTTTAAAAATTAATGACAGACATTGTTAACTTTTCTGAATTACTGAAAAAAATGACAGACTTTTAGAGTAACATTGAATGTCTTACATACACAAACATAAATTAATAGTAACATTTTGTGTATGTAACAATTGAAGGAAACATTTCCATCAATTAAAGCTATATAATCTCTTAACACTTTTACCACCATGAATAATATTCTTTTTATTTTCTCTTTTTTTTCTTTTTCCAAGTGAAAGGAGGGGAGATAGTACCCCTGCATGTACCCTGACCAGGATCCACCCAGCAACCTCTATCTGGGGCTGATGCTCTGCCCATTTTGGGCTATGCTTGCAACTGAACTATTTTTAGAGCCTGAGGTGGAGGCTCTCTGGAGCCATCCTTGGCACCAGGACCAATGCATTCAAACCAAATTGAGCCATAGCTGTGGGAGGGAAAGTGAGAAAAAGAGTGGGGGGGGTGAGAAGGGGGAAGTTTGGAGAAACAGATGGTTGCTCCTCCTGTATGCCTTGACCGGGAATTGAACCTGGGACATCCACACACTGGGCTGACACTCTACCACTAAGCCAGTTGGCCAGGACCCATGATACTATTCTGATCATCTCATATTTAGTGTTGTCTCAGTAAAGTGTTATTATAAGTATTCTGTATATAACATTAATTAGTTAATTTGAAATTTTAATACAACCAGATTATAAAGAGATAATTCATTGACATTCATATACCTTTTCTTCCTCTTGTTCTAACTTTACTAGTTGGGACAAGCATGTTTTTTCTACTGAGTTGTAAAGATCTGTATCATATTTTAGGAAGTAAGCCTACTTAAGAATCCAATTTAAACTCTGAATGATCGGGCCAGGCAGTGACACAGTGGATAGAGCATTGGCCTGGGATGCTGAGGTCCCCAGTTTCTGCTCAAGCCGGAGGTCACCGGCTTGAGCAGAAACTCACCAACTTGAGCGTGGGGTACCTGGCTTGAGCATGGAATCATAGACATGACTCCATGATTGGTGGTTTGAGCCCAAAGGTGGCTGGCTTGAAGCCCAAAGTCACTGGCTTGAGCCAGGGGTCACTGCCGTGGCTAGAGCCCCCAGGGTTAAGGCACATATGAGAAAGCAATCAATGAACAACTAAGGTGCTGCAAAGAAGAAATGATGCTTCTCATCTCTCTTCCTTCTTGTCTGTCTGTCCTTCTTTCTCTCTTGTTAAACTAATAAAAAACTTTTTTTTGAATGGAATGCTGCTGAATGCTGCATGTAGATTAAAAAAAAAACATTTTTTAGGACTGACCTGTGGTGGCGCAGTGGATAAAGTGTCGACCTGGAACGCTAAAGTTGCCCGTAGAAACCCTGCACTTGTCTGGTCAAGGCACATGTGGGAGTTGATGCTTCTTCCTCCTCCCCCCTTTCTCTCTCTCTCTCTCCTCTCTAAAATGAATGAATGAATGAATGAATGAATGAATGAATAAATAAATAAATAAATAAAAATAAAATTTAAAGGAAAATGTTCTCTTAAAAACATTCTCTTTGGGCCCTGGTTGGTTGGCTCAGCAGTAGAGTGTCGGCCCAGTGTATAGAAGTCCCAGGTTCAATTTCCAGTCAGGGCACACAGGAGAAGTGATCATCTGCTTCTCTACTCCCCCTTCTCCTCCCACAGCCATGGCTTGAATAGTTTGAGCATGTTGACCCTGGGCACTGAGGATGGTTCCATGGCCTTGCCTCGGGCACTAAAATAGCCTAGTTGCTGAGCCATGGAACAATGGCTCCAGATAGGCAGAGCATTGCCCTATAGGGCGTTTGCTGAGTGGATCTGGTCGAGGAGCATGTGGGGGTCTGTCTCTGCCTCTCACTTGATAAAAAAAATTCTCTTTGCATTTTCACTTGTTAAGTCATTATACGGACACTTCACTACAAAGTAGGCATCGGCATATCTAGTCTGGTATGTTCCCTGTTGGGAAAAGTCTACACAAAGAAGACAAACTGATTCCATCCAAAAAGGGTACAGTAAGTCATAAATATAGTTTTACTTTAAAATTTCACTGTACATATTAATAATGCAACTCTCTCTAAACATTTACAAGAAACATAATAATATACTATAAAACAAAAGTGAATGAAAAATGAATAGTGAGAGTTTGGGGTGTTGTTGGAAAGGGTACTACACTATATTGAGTTATATGTATATAAACCGAGAGACCTTAGCCTTGTCCAAAGTTGTTCTTTTTAGTGAATGTAACTCAGCCTCACTGCTACTAGACACAAGAGCAAGCTATGCAACCACGCTGCACATCAGCCAGGGCTGTCCTAGAGAAGGGTGCAAAATTATGTGTCAAACTACACTGGCATTCAATTTATCTATGTTGTCTAAGATCCCACCTGACTTTCAAGTTTAGGAAGAGGACTTAAAAACAAAGTTTCAAAAAACTTCTGGTATATTGAAATATATAAATTGTCCTTTCCTCATTTTCACTAAAATCTATGAAGAATCATTAGAATTAGAGGTTAACCCAATAATTTAGTTAGGATAAATCAGTGGTGTGCCAGTATATGTTGTAACAACCAACTCTTAGGGGAAAAGGCTCCCTAGTCTGTAGGATTTGCTGATTTCCAAGGTATAAAAGACTCTCTCAATGGCCATTTTTAATGTGACATCACTAAATGTAAAGTTGGAAAAAGAGCTTCAGTAGCTCACAATCATATACAACTCCTTTAAATATATATATATATATATATATATATATATATATATATATATATATATATATTTAAATAGATAACCTCGAGTATAGATAAGAAAATTAGGAATATCTGATTTTTGAGTATTCATTAATTTTGTCTTAAAGGTATTTTATTTTATAATACATGGTTATAGTAACCAAAAGAGCACAGTACTGTCATAAAAACAGACACACAGATCAAAGGAAAGGAATAGAGCACCCAGAAATAAACCCCTGACTTTTTGATCAATTAATCTATGATGAAAGATGCAAGAATATACAATGGGGTAAAGACAGTCTTTTCGATAAACGGTGTTGAGAAAAGTGAACAGATACATGCAAAAGTATAAAATTAAATCACTTTCTTACACTATATATACGATTAAACTCCAATAAAGACTTAAATGTAAGACTCCAAACCATAGAACTCCTTGGTCAACACAGGCAGCAAACTCTTTGGTATTACTCTTAGCAATACATTTTTGGATATGTATCCTTGGGAAAATGGGACAAAAGAAAAAATAAACAAATGAGACTACATCAAACTAAAAAAGTTTTGCACAGAGAAGAAAACCATCAACCAAATCAAAAGACAACCTACTGAATGGGAGAGATACTCACCATCAATATATCTGATAAGGGGTTAATGTTCAAAATATATAAGAAACTCATACAACTTAACACCAAATAAATAAATAAATAAATAAATAAAACCCCACCAAAAAACCAAATAACTTAAAAAATAGGCTGAGGATCTGAATAGACATTTTTCCAAAGAGGACATATGGATGGCCAACAGGCATATGAAAAGATACTCAACATCACTAATCATCAGAAAAACGCGAGTTAAAGCCACAATGAGATGTCACCTCATACATGTCAGTATGGCTGTCCTCAGTAAATCAACAAAAAAACAAGTGTTGGCGAGGATGTGGAGAAAAGAGGAAACCTTCATGTACTGTTGGTAGGATTGTAAATTGGGGCAGTTGTTATGAAAAACTGTAAAAGTTCCTCAAGAAATTACAAGTGGAACTACCATATGACGTAGCAATTCCACTTCTGGGTATTTAACTGAAAAAAATCTAAAATACTAATTCAAAAAGGTATATATACCCTTATGTTCATTGTAGTATTATTTACAACGGTCAAGATATGGAAGGAACCCAAATGCCCACCAATAGAAAAATGGATAAAGAAGATGTAGCATATACAGTGGAATATTTCTCAGCCATAAAAAGTAATGAAATCTGGCCATTGTGATGAAATGGGTGGACCTAGAGGGTATAATGCTAGGTGAAGTAAGTCATACAGGAAAAGAAAACTATAGTATGATTTTACCTATATATAGAATCTAGAAAACAAAAATGAAGAAACAAAACAGAAAAAAGCCCTCCTAGATACAGGGAATGAATTGATGGTTGCTAGATAGGAAGGGGTTGGGAAGATGGGTGAACTGGTGAAGAGATGAAGAAGTGCACATTGCCAGATTAAAGCACTCATGGGGATTTAAAGTACAGCAGAGGGAAAACTGGAAAGCCACATGCAAAAGAATGAAACTGGACTACAGTCTATCCCCCTGTACTAAAATTAACTCAAAATGGATCAAAGATCTAAACATAAGACCTGAAACAATTAAGTACATAGAAGAAGACATAGGTACTAAACTCATGGACCTGGGTTTTAAAGAGCATTTTATGAATTTGACTCCAATGGCAAGAGAAGTGAAGGCAAAAATTAATGAATGACTACATCAGACTAAGAAGTTTTTGCTCAGCAAGAGAAACTGATAACAAAATAAACAGACAGCCAACTAAACGGGAAATGATATTTTCAAACAACAGCTCAGATAAGGGCCTAATATCCAAAATATACAAAGAACTCATAAAACTCAACAACAAACAAACAAACAAACAATCCAATTAAAAAAATGGGAAGAGGACATGAACAGACACTTCTCTCAAGAAGAAATACAAATGGCCAACAGATATATGAAAAGATGCTCATCTTCGTTAGTTATTAGAGAAATGCAAATCAAAACTGCAATGAGATACCACCTCACACCTGTTAGATTAGCTATTATTAACAAGACAGGTAATAGCAAATGTTGGAGAGGCTGTGGAGAAAAAGGAACCCTCATACACTGTTGGTGGGAATGTAAAGTAGTACAACCATTATCGAAGAAAGTATGGTGGTTCCTCAAAAAACTGAAAATAGAATTACCTTATGACCCAGCAATCCCTCTACTGGGTATATACCCCCAAAACTCAGAAACATTGATACATAAAGACACATGCAGCCCCATGTTCATTGCAGCATTGTTCACAGTGGCCAGGACATGGAAACAACCAAAAAGCCCATCAATAGATGACTGGATAAAGAAGATGTGGCACATATACACTATGGAATACTACTCAGCCATAAGAAATGATGACATTGGATCATTTACAGCAAAATGGTGGGATCTTGATAACATTATACGAAGTGAAATAAGTAAATCAGAAAAAACCAGGAACTGCATTATTCCCATACGTAGGTGGGACTTAAAAGTGAAACTAAGAGACATTGATAAGAGTGTGGTGGTTACGGAGGGAGGGGGGAGAGGGAGAGGGAAAGGGGGAGGGGGAGGGGCACAAAGAAAACTAGATAGAAGGTGACAGAGGACAATCTGACTTTGGGTGATGGGTATGCAACATAAGTGAACGACAAGATAACCTGGAGTTGTTATCTTTGAATATATGTATCCTGATTTATTGATGTCGCCCCATTAAAAATAAAATTATTTAAAAAAAATAATAAATAAATAAAGTTAAAACTGAAAAAAAAAATAAAGTACAGCAGAGAGAATATAGTTAATAATATTGTAATAACTATCTATGGTGTCAAATGGATACTAGACTTAGGAGGTGAGCACTTTGTTAGTTATATAAATATTTAATTACTAAGTTGTACACCTGAAACTAATATAATATCGAGTGCCAACTCTAATAGAAAAATAAAAATAAAGGTAACTTATTTGTTGATAAATTTATATAATTGAAAATTTAATAATGTGTGTGTTTAAAAACTGACTAAAAATTCCTGAAAATTTAACATTCAGCTCTCACAAGCTGGTGTGAATCACTTCTAACACACTGCTGGGTTAGGTAGACTTTTGTTTCTATAAATAGGATAGTGCAATATGTCTTATTTATGCTTAAATTATTGTTTGTGTTCTGTTTCATATTGTTACAGAGTTCATTTTAAATATTTGAAAAGCCACAGAGAAACTTGTTGTTTAATAAATATTTTTTTTCTGGAAGAAAAATTAAAACGGTAGTTTATTATTTGTTCATACTGTGTACAGTTGACCCTTGAACAACATGGATTTTTTTCAATAAATACTGTACTAGAAATATATTTTCTCTTTTGATTTCCTTAATAACATTTTCTTTTCTATAGCTTACTTACTGTAAGAATATAGAACATAATTCATGCAACATATAAAAATATATATTAATTGACTTTAATTAATATATATATAATTAAGTGACCTTAATCCCTGTATTGTTCAAGGGTCCACTGTGTCTATGCAATGAATTGTTTCCATCTCTCTGTTTCTTTATTTACAGTCTATAATCTACTATCTATCTAGATATATAAATTAATATGGTCAGACCTATCTATATTGATCTACATGTAAACATAAAACTATGTTCTAGAAAAAGTATCTCAATCATTATCTACAAAATATAATTTTACAATATATTCTTAACTATTAACTTTTATAGGTAATTTTCAAAATTATCAGTTTTCCCCTACAGTGCTTATGGAATAATTTAGATTTTACGAGAACAATTGGGGTGAGCCAAGAGAAGCTAGTGTGACTCAATTTAATTGAATATATAACAAAAACCTAAATAATGTGTAACCTACTTTAGATAATATTTTTATATTTTGTCATTTCTGTGTTGATTTCTTTAGAAAGTGACCTTTTCAATGAATTGCAAGCAGTGGTAATAATAATGTAGGTACTAAAAAAAACTGAACATGTTCTATCCAGAAAAGTATGACACATGAATTGAAGGACCAGTAGTAGCCATACTTGTTTAGATCACAGGAGCCTTTGTTGAGTTAGTCCCAGATTAACAGCTGGAAATGAGCTCAGCTCCTGCCTGCTGAGTGCTAATTAATGTTGCTAACTGTTGACACACATTACAAGAAGCACAAAATTGTATTTTTCAAAAAGGGTCATTGAACTAATAATTTCAGATATGTTGACAACTTTAAATAGTGGAGTTTTTGGCAACTTACGGAATAAATTTGTAAGATGTTCAGCAAGTCTATTAAAAAGCTGCATATAAATTGCTCTCTAACATTTGAACTAGTTGCAAAAGTGATAACAATGATCTTTAATCTCACCATACCTCACATTTTTTATTAATTTTAATGGGGTGACATTGATAAATCAGGGTACATATGTTCAGAGAAAACATCTCCAGGTTATTTTGACACTTGATTATGTTGCATACCCATCACCCAAAGTCAAATTGTCTTCCATACATCATTTTAATGTGATAACTTCTTAAATTGTTTTGGAAACCAATAGGACTTTAAAATGTATTAACTTCAATTATAGGTAAATCAACTAACTACTAAGCAATCAGCTACTTCTGGGTTTTGAACACCTTTGCCAGAATCTCATTGAACATAAGGAATATATTTGTTCATCAAGAAGCAAGTTTATCATTATTTTTTAATGTGTAATGAGTAACAATATTTGAGGCACTCTACTGAAAAGGAATGAAAAAGATTAGGAGACATTTAATCTATGTAAAAATAATTTGGTCATCATAACTTTATCTTCTATTGGGTCATAAATCATGGGCATATATTAATAAAAGGCACATCTGCTATCTCAGAATCACAGCCCCAGGCAAGTAACATCCGACCAGAAAAACCTGGCTTGTTAGCCACACTCTGGTGGCCTGGAAAGGCAGCATTCTTCCATGTTTATATGACACATTCACCTGAGGATTTCACATATTTCACAAATATTTACTTGTCAATTTTCACAGCATCTCCAGGAACTAAATAGTGTGAAAGATTATTATTCTTACAGGAGAGTTGGGTGCAGGAGTCACACAGAAGATGTGTTTGCCAGGAGTCACAGTGAAATTAATAGAGTGCTTCTGCTGTGCATATACAATAGGCTCTCAATTAGTACCATTTAACAGAGTGAGTTACAACCTGAGCTGAGTAGCCACAGCTCTGCTTCTCCTTCCTTCCTCCTGCTCTCCCAACCCTCCTCCCTGCCTCCTTTTCTCCTTTCCCCCTTCTTCTTCCTCCCCCCTTCTTTTCCTCCCTCCCTCCCTCCTTCCTCCCTCTCTCCCTCCTTTCCTCTCTCTCCCTCCCTCCCTTCCTTCCTTCTTCTTTTCTTTCTTCCTTCCTTTTCTTTCTTCCTTCTTTCCTTCCATCCTTTTTCTTATTTTTACAACATAATAGTTAATTTTATTTCCTTAAGGGCTTGTACTGCACGTGTCAAACCAAGAATTGGCTTTGATTTTTGTGAGCTCAGACTCACATATTTAGAAAAATAAAAACAAACTGTGATCTATGTGCATGGATGAAAACTAAAGGCTCATGATTAATCATATTGTAGTTTTTAAATTTATACAGCTTATAACTCAAAAGTCACAGGACATCTTAAGTTATACACAATCTTATCATCCTTTAGCTTCTGGTTGATAACTCCTTTACATGGAAATACGACTTTGAGCAATTCTGAAATAAATATTATTGTAGATCATTCCAACTGTGAAAATTACTTCAGATAAATAAACTTTTTTTCTTTATATTTTTCTGAAGCTGGAAACGGGGAGAGACAGTCAGACAGACTCCCGCATGCCCCCGACCGGATCCACCCAGCACGCCCACCAGGGGCAACGCTCTGCCCACCAGGGGGCGATGCTCTGCCCCTCCGGGGAGTTGCTCTGCCGTGACCAGAGCCACTCTAGCGCCTGGGGCAGAGGCCAAGGAGCCATCCCCAGCGCCCGGGCCATCTTTGCTCCAATGGAGCCTTGGCTGCGGGAGGGGAAGAGAGAGACAGAGAGGAAGGAGGGGGGGGGGTGGAGAAGCAAATGGGCGCTTCTCCTATGTGCCCTGGCCGGGAACCGAACCCGGGTCCCCCGCACGCCAGGCAGACGCTCTACCGCTGAGCCAACTGGCCAGGGCCTAAATAAACTTTTAAATCCAATGAAAAGCCACACATTGAATCATCTTCCATTGGACTAAAGAGCAATTCTATTCCCCAGGAATGGTTGATACAAAATTGAGCCAGTTTTATATCTCTTACCTGACAGTAAACCTCCCTGGAAATCATAACTGCTTCTAGATAAATACTTACTTCCTTGAGAAAAAAAAACCCTTGCTTTAAAATTTCTTGTCTTTTAAAATATTATAAATTTTAAGTTTACAAGAAGAAAATCAGCAAAAGTTTGTATCTTCAAAAATTATAGCAGACCAATATTTTTAGATAAGAAACATGTTTGATGTTGCAAAATGTTTTAACACAACAAACAGTTCAGATACTATGGAGATGTATATTTGACACCTATGTAATCCTATGAACCAATGTCACCTCATTGAATTTATTTTCTAAATAATAAAAAATATAAAAAAATAAATTATATAAAAACTTCTCATAAAAATTACAGTGTTTAAGATTTACTTCTAAATGATTATTGTAAATTCCAGGATGTTGGAGAATCTGAAGTGGTTTGTTAATTACTAGAAATAAGTTGGCCATGCAGTAGAGATGGGGAACGTTTATGAGTGGGGACTAAAGACATGATAGGATCAATGTTTCATTGACTCTTTCATTGATGCAACACTCTGGAAGGGGATCTATCTCTCTATAATTATGAAAGGCTAAATAAAAAGAAGCCTGGCTTCTTTTTCATCAAGTTAGTTCATTCGAATTTATTCTTAGTTTTAAATTGCTGGAATCTTTCAGCCCTCCCTTTTTGTGTCCCTTCCTTAGAGCCAGGTAGGCATTCAGTGGTAGCTCCTGCCTCACCATTGCTTTGTCACATGCCAACATGGAGCCTCATGGCAGTCGCTTGTGACTCAGCCATCTTGCTCGCAGCCCTGCCAAAGAACAGTGCTTCTGAAGGGATTCAGAAGAATCTGCCACATCTCCTTATATATTTTAACAGCACTGGTCCTGGATCATTGTTCTGGTCCTCCTCCATTTACTTTTATATCTAATGCTTGCTTTGGGAACACTTAAATTTTATACTTCCCACTGCATATTCTGTTCAGTATCTATCTAGCTAGTTAAACTTGTCTCCTCCTCTTTTATTTTT
This sequence comes from Saccopteryx leptura, assembly GCF_036850995.1. NCBI lineage: Eukaryota > Metazoa > Chordata > Mammalia > Chiroptera > Emballonuridae > Saccopteryx > Saccopteryx leptura. The sequence goes on from NC_089503.1 coordinate 352,133,134, forward strand.
ATTTTTTCAATCAGTGCATACTTGGCTGTCTTATAGTAGAGCTAATTCAAATAGATATGTTTAGCCTCATCTGTCAGATATCTGAAAGCTAGAATGATGTTTCCATAAGTTGCCTGCTAGTCATTTTCTTTTTTGAGTTAGATTTTGGGGGATGGGTAAGAGTTATGTGATTTACAAAGGCAGGTCAGAACACCCCTTTTTCAATTCAAATTGCACAATAAAACTTTAATTTTAATCTTGTTAGTTAAATACATTTGTTATTAATGATTAGCATTGATCAATATTAATGTTTATCATTACAATCTTCCCAATAGTAAACCTTATCAATATTAAAAAGCTATCCTGAGAGTTTTGCATGAAGTTAAGATGTTTTTCCTTCTTTAATAGTTTCTTTGCATAATACAAATATTACTTGTTGGTCACATAGCAAATTATTATTAGCTAGTACCTTCCTAACATCTAGCATAGAACAAGCTTGAGATGCTAAGGAGAGGGAAGGAGAATTGGAGGTGTGATCTCATTAGGAGAGGAAGTAGCAAATGAAGAAGACTAATAGGAGTTAAAAAAAGTTTCTACTTTTAAGTTTTGCCTTAGACCAATTCACAATTGTTACTCAAAATCTTTCACTTTTCCACTTGTAGTAAATCATTGTTGATAACCTTTCTATCATCACCATTACCATTAAAATACTCAATTGGAAGGCAAGTAATTTTTCCCACGGACTTAAACCTTATAATATTCTGGGGAAAATCAGTAGTTAGCCTTCTTAATCTCTACCCCACTCCTTATTTTCTAATACAAAACAGACATAGAGTAAGGCAGAGGTCTTCACACTTGGATTTTAAAAGACTGCGTCTGATCTGGGGCCTTCTGAATAACTTATTTATTCAAATGAATAAGATCCTCATCAGAGTTTCCAATTTAGTAGACTATACCTTTGTAACAATGTCTTTATTATTTACAACAGTGTTGTGATTAAAATAAACTGTGACAGATCCCTTTGAATACTTTGGCAGTCTGCACATTTTCACCCTTTGAGGGTAGACTTGACTCGTTAAATAGCCAATTGTCATTCAGAGCCAACTCTGGTAGAAAGATGCATACTCATGCAGGATAATATTCTTGGGTAAAAAAAATAGTGAGACTATCAAGCCATTAGGCTAAACTGTATACATGTCTGGCTTATAAATTGGCTCTAAAGTCAATTCCCAAGGATAGCTTCACAATTGTTTTGGGAATTGGTGATGCCATTAGTATAAGATGGAAGTGTCCCAACGGGGCTAATTCTGCAACTATATACATCTGAAACCAACGTGATGTATTTTTTTTGAAAACAAGCCTCATTATTCTAATGTCATATTCTGTTGCAGTTTATGTCTTCCTCTAAACTGAGTCATCTTCATTTACTCATTTGCTCACTTAAGAATTGGCCCATCAACATAGTGTCAATGTTAAGAGAAGAATTCGAGTCAGAGTGGCTGGATCCAAATCAGACCTGGACATTTGTATGCTGTCAACCTGGACAAAGTTCCCTAATCTCTCTGACTCTGACTCAGTCTCTTCATCTGGGTAGAATGGGTATGTTGGGAGATTCAGTGAGTAAATCCATGAGCTGCCTGATGCCACAGTAAATACTTCACAAATTTCAGCTGTTACCAAAGTTTTACTGACAGCCCATTTTGTGCCACTCACTCTTGTTGCTAAACTTCTCGGTTTGGGATTAAAAATAAATCATAATAAAAATGAATAACAAATTCAAATAAAAATAACAATGAAATAAGCAACATCATATTCACAGGATTATTTCTTTAAAATTATAAGGATATAAAATCTTCTAAAAATATCCATGGAAGATTTATTTAGTAATTGCACCAGTGACCAAACCATGGCTTGTTATGACAACAGTAGCTAGATAACAGTTATTTCAAATTCATACATGCTAATGGCCCTGAAAATTCCTCATTAAAAGCTATTGCTGTTTTAATCTGAAAGCTTTAGCATTTAAACTATAGAAAGCATATTGCCTTCATATAATAATATTTGAAGTATGAGCTGCGTGTGTGTGTGTATATATATATTCTGCATAAAATTCCATTACTATTCTTTTACACACTTATGAAGATTAAATAGGTTTTGGATCAAGTTAGAGGTGAAAGGGTGGTCTATTAAGACTTCTTCCAGTGATTCTGACAGATGAATTCCCATGGCCAGAATCCATATCTGACCACAGGTCCGTGATGCACTGCTTTAGGGTTCAATATGATAAAAATGGAAGTTCTCTTTTTCTAGTCACAAAGAACTGATATTTACAGTCATTCTTTTCACCTGTATGTTCTAACATATTTAATGTATATACTCTCTGCATATAAACAATGCATCTGAATTTCTCATAAAGTAGGCAGTGTAAGTATCCTTCTGTTTAAGAGGATGTTGAATAATAAAGCCTTTACATAAGGTTTTCCCAACAATGGAGTTAAACAATTTAGTTTAAGATTGATCCCACCAAAGGTATGCTTTCCCAGTTATTTTGGCAGTTGCAATTATAGTTTCTTGGGCTTAAATGCTTAATTAGGAGCCTTTGGAAAGTTTCATGTCAAGCTAAAAATATTTCTAATGTACACTCTCTGCTTACTCAAAGCTGCCTGGAGCTGTAATTTACAGAGGAAATTTGTTTCCTTAATTGTTGTGTCAGTAAAAGCACAGAGAGCAGGCACAGAATAATCTGTTTATATTTAGCTGTGCTAGCGGCCATGAATGTCACAACCTTCATGTAATTTAAGGAAAGGTTAGGGAAGCTAGTTCTATAGACCTGATTGCTTTAAAATTTATTTAACTTTTTGTTTTTGTTTTTAATATTTTATTTATTGATTTTACAGAGGGGGTGGGATGAACAAGAAGTATCAACTCCTAGTTGCTTCACTTTAGTTGTTCATTGATTGCTTGTTGTATGTGCCTTGACCAGAAAAGCCCAGGGTCTTGAACCAGCAACCTCAGCATTCCAGGTCGGCACTCTATCCACTGTGCCACCACAGGTCAGGCTGTTTTACTTTTTAAAATTATGTACTTAACAGGATTTTTATAAGGAACTTTTGCTTCTATCTTTGTAAGTTTGCTTTCTTACAATAATTGAAAGTGAAGACTTGAGTAAGGTTTATTAGCTGATTCCTTTGTTTTTGTATTACAGTTAGTAATTACACGAAGACAGATTAATAGAAAATATAAGATTGAGCAAAAGAAAAAAAAAGAAAAGAAAATGAGAAAAACCTCGTGGATATGAACAACAGTGTAGTGATTCCCAGGGGTGGGTGGGGGAGGTGAAGGAGGGTGAGGGGAGATAAATGGTGATGGAGGGAGACTTGACTTGGGGTGGTGAGCACACAATACAGTGTACAGATGATCTATTATATAACTCTAAACCTGAAACCTGCATAATTTTGTTAACCAATGTCACCCTAATAAATTCAATAAAAAGGAAAAAATAGACTAATATGCAGAGCTTGAATTAAAAGGTTTACTTTATTTAAATTGACTATTTTTTATATTGTCTTCAGTTTTTGAAAAGTGCTTCATTATGAAATCAATTTAGAGGTGAATAAACTGAAGAGAAGCACCCATTTCCAGGATGACTCATCTATTTACCAAGCATGATGAGAAAAAAGGTGGAAAATGAAGAAAAATAAGCAAACAAAAAGGAACAATGCCTTGCATCTCCATAGCACTCTTTGGCTTTTGAAGCATTTTCACATCTCTGGCTACAGCCTTTCCAGAGAATTTACAAGGTATGGTCTTACTAGATCAGCTCATCACCCCAAACAAGGGCCTGTGTTAGGTCACGGTTACAAGTGCAAACTCGAGAGTTAGCTGGATGTGGGTTCTAATCCCAGCTCTGCCACTTCCATCAGTGTGATCTTGGATTAACTCCACAATGTACTTGAGTGTCAGGTTTCTCCTCTGAAAAATGGGGATTATGATAATTGCTTTATAGCTTGTTTGGCCACACAAATGGCATGGTGTATGCATACAGTACCCAGTCAATGAATCATAGTTGTTAATTCTTGTTATCATTGCTGTTGCTACCTAGCCCAATAAGCAGAGTAAATACTTACCAGCTATTGTGTAAAGACAAGGCCAAAGCTAAATGGACATTGGAGACTTGTCAATGGGCTTAATCAGAGTTTCACTCTCTTGCTGGAAATCATTTCAACAGATGATGTCAACATACTGGCTCACTCATTTCCACATCCTATTAACTTCCAAAAGTTATTTCTTTGAGTTGACCCTCTCCCACTGGAAACTTTCTGTCCGGAAGGCAGTCAGACAGACTCCCGCATGCATCCAACCCAAATCCACCTGGCAAGCCCACCAGGGGGCTATGCTCTGCCCATCTGGGGCATTTCTCCATTGCTGCTGGAGCCATTCTAGCATCTGAGGTGGAGGCCATGGAGCTGTCCTCAGCACCTGGGCCAACTTTGCTCCAATGAAGCTTTAGCTGCACTCTACCGCTGAGCCAACCAGCCAGGGCCTGGCCTGGTCTCTTAATGAATCTTTGCTTTATGATGTGTGGGAATCTCCAATGAATGGAATCCTTTGATAGATCTCATTTTATTTTCTCTGAGTTAGTTTTGATTAAAGTTATTTTAGCACTTGATGTGCATTAATCAATAGATAATAAGATAACAATTAGGGACCCCTTGACAACCAAGGTTCAAAAACAATCTTCTAAAAGTTATATAACTTCATTAACATTTTGGTACATTTATTTTACGCTGTATTTGATTTGAATATCAATGTTTTATAATAATTGGAGTAATGTATAGAGGTAATCTATTATTGATACAAGTGAACACATGAACTCTACATCTTTTGAGAGACAAGTGCTGGGATTCAGTGTTCAATTAGCATTATGTATCTAAATGAAAGAAGGGTTATTTACATGCATATATGGTTTTTAAGGAATAATCAGGTGTAATATGGGCAGAGAAAGAACTAGGGGTTTCTGGTGAATCAAAAGAGCATGTAAGAAATATGGCACTGCAATCTTTAACAATTACAGTTCTGGAAGAAACAAAAGTAATAAAAAAAGTAAAAATCTAGACACTTATTTTGATATCTGAAGCATTTTACAACAAAGTATGTTTAAAGAATGACAGGGTATATCTATGGCAAAGTAAGGATGAAGGTATTTTCATAACGTAGTAGTAAAAAAGTCGGTATTCAGTTTAAGAAGGTCTTTTCAAGCTAGATAGAAAATTTGACTCAATTTAAGTAACAAATACCTGGCTTTATCATCAGAAATTCATAATCAAAATAGTATTTTTACAAAACTAATGTGAATTATGGTAGTTTTATTCAAAGTAATCAATGATCAATATGTAATGTGACTGAAAAGTGAGAAGGTCAAGAAGTGTGGACTCTAGTTTGCAAGTTATAACAGTGACAGTCAGTAGGCTAGATTTAAATTTGATTTTCTTATCAATCCTATATGAAGTATTGTATGAATTACTCAGAAAGTGATGAAAACATTCTCTGTAGTTACTTAATAATAATCTGTAGGATTAATATTCTGCAGTCTGGATGTTGCAGGTGAGTATTTCAGAGATGGTGAGCACTGGGGACAAAAGTAAAACATTGCCTTACTTTGTGTAAAACAGTCTCCCACAAGTGTAGTGGTAAGTGGTATGATGGCATCAAAGTAACTGTATGTGCTTGTGACAATATGCATGCATGATCAGGGCAGTGCATATAGAAGCAGTGAACTGCCTACCTCCAAGGGAGCCATTGGAATCAGAGGCTTCATAAATTTGTATGTTATTGTAATGTGTTTCTGGCAAATGTAAAAAAAAAATGTTTTGTTCTATAAAAGCAATACAGGAGTTTCCACTTCCGGAGAGGAAGAACAAGCTCCTAACTGAACTGCTTGCAAATAATTGTAAATTCTGTTCAAAAAAACAGAAACAAAACAAGACAGAAAACCAAAAAACCCTATGTAAAGACTCTGGAGAGTGAACAACAGTAAGAAAATTTTGGAGGGGAGTAAACACTTGGAGGAACAACTAGTATGGGTTGAGTTTCAGATTTCTGCAGTTTTACCCTGAGGGTCGCTGGGTCTTCCAGAGAAAGACGCCACTGAAAATGAAGAGGAAGATTTCAGAAAGGAAAGAGTCTGGTCTGAGAAGGGGAATTCTAAGGTTTGTGTGTAAATTCTGCCCAAGTCCCTTAGTAACCCCTGAAGCAGGATGTACTCAACACAATCTGAACCAGGATCTGAGCTGCTAACTACTGTAGGTAAGACGGTTGGCAGTTTGAGTCTAACCAATTGCCTGCTAAAACGAAAACATCAACTAATAGCCTAAAATCCAGGGTTTCCACACATGAACATTCACAGAATTCAGGATATAATTAAAAATTATTTGACAAAAAACAAGAAAAACATGCCCCAGTTTTAAGGGAAAAACAACCAATAGATGTCAACCCCAAGATGACTTAGATGTTAGAATGAAAAGATAAGGATTTTAAAGCATCTATCATATATAATAATATATTCAAGGTAACAAAACAAAATATGTTTATAAAGAAAAAAATTATATGAAATCTCAGTAGAGAAAAATTAGAAAACAAAACCAGTATATTACAATTTCTAAACAAATGGAAAAAGTATCTGGTGAAAAAGGTGTCTTTTATTGATTTGCACAAAGGCATTGTGTGAACTATCAGCCAAATACATATTCCTGGAAAATGCCTAAAGCCCATTACTCTTGAAAGGTCATAAAATAGTTAAAATTAACCCTGGAAAACTACTTTTAAGTACAGTACTTGGAATCCATCCCATATGAAAACTAAACTAAACATAATTTAGTAATGCTAGAACCAAACTAAAATATGCAAATTTCCACTAAGTTTCATATTTTAACAGACTTCCAGGAAATATAATATATAGAGTGTGGCAAATATAGGTTTACAGTTGTTCATATGAAAAATAATACAATAATTAATAAATGATAATACAAAAATAAACTGTTTTGCATACTCACAATAATAAACCTACTTTTGTCCCATTTATAAAGAGGATACCAGGTACTTAAAGTGGTATAAAGTTAATTTCTCAAATATATTTTTTTATTTTTATTTATTTTTTTATTCATTTTAGAGAGGAGAGAGAAAGGGAGAGAGAGGGAGATAGGGAGAGAGAGGAGAGAGAGACAGAGAGAGAGGGTGGGGAGGAGCAGGAAGCATCAACTCCCAAATGTGCCTTGACCAGGCAAGCCCAGGGTTTCGAACTGGCGACCTCAGCATTTCCAGGTCGACACTTTATCCACTGCGCCACCACAGGTCAGGCCAATTTCTCAAATATTTTTGACCTGTAACTGTTCTTTTTTAAATGCTGGTGTTTTGTCTAAGTTGTATAGTACAAAATATATAAAAAGCGTAATTCCTGAATAATGAAAGATATAATTTGTGGCAATGTTATAGCTATGTTATTAAGTTGTGGTTTGTATATATTAGTTACAGCAAAGATAGTAGAGAATATTGGTGAATGATTGCTGGAATTTTTTTGTAAAGATTTTATTTGATTTTAGTGAGAGAGAAGGTAGGGAGAGAAGGAGAGAGAGAGAGAAAGAATAGTTGATTCACTTTAGTTGTTCATTGATCGCTTCTCATATGTACCTTGACAGGGCAAGCTAGGGGTTACGAATCAGCGATCTTAGTATTCCAGAATGACGTTCAATCCACTGCTCCACCACAGGTCAAGCAATGATTGCTGAATTTTATTTACTGACTTCTGTTTATAAAGTACTATTTTGTTTATTTCTTGAGGGAATACAGAAGTCTATTTAGTAAATTATTTCTATGAGAACCTCCTAGCATACTATATACATAAGGAACATAAAAGCAAAGCAGCTACTCAGTCGACAGTTTTGTGCATAATGAGTTCCTGACGGATTAGATGGTGATTTTTTTCCTTTTCAGAGAGTTGGTGTCTAAAGGAACTGCAAGAGCTATCAAAGTATTGAATACTTGGTGTTCATATTATATATTATCAGGTTTCTATTTAGTTACATTAATTCAATATGTAATGTATTCTATGAATGTTATGAGTAACAACACATACATATGATGACTTCTTAAACTGATTAATATGAATGTCTTAGACTGGCAAAAGGGAACTGTATAGTAAAGAAAACTCAGTATTACATACTAAGAAGCAAATTCTTTTTTTTTTTTGATTGAAAGAGACTTTTTTTAATAGGCTGAAAATGCTATAATATGCTAACCTCGTAAATTCAGATAAAAACAAGTGTTTTGGGGTTGAGTAGATTTCTTTGGTTTTCTCCCTTTGTCCTTAACGTCCATATTAACCAGATGCTGAAACAAAGGTTTTGGGATTATTCTTATCTGCTGCTTTGTAGGAGCAGAAGCCAGTTGCTTAAGTAGTCATCTCTCCTGGATTGGCTACATCGTATCAAGAATGGTCGAGTTTATCTGAACATCTTGCCCCCTATGCCTTTGTGCAGACCTTAGGGCTTCTTTCCTGAAGCCCGCTGGGTAATTAGAGCACTGCTTTCACAGTGGCTTGCTATTTCTGACCTTCCTTGACTTTCAGTAAGAGAAACTGGGGAATGATTATCTCCGAAAATGTTTTTAAAGGACATTAGGACACTCTCCTGGCAGCGTTCATTTGACCATTCCCAGATTCATTCTTCTATTTATTTATTTATTTATTTATATTTTTCTGAAGCTAGGAACAGGGGAGAGACAGTCAGACAGACTCCCGCATACCCACCAGGGGGCGATGCTCTGCGGCTCCCGGGCCATCTTTGCTCCAATGGAGCCTTGGCTGTGGGAGGGGAAGAGAGAGACAGAGAGGAAGGAGAGGGGGAGGGGTGGAGAAGCAGATGGGCGCTTCTCCTATGTGCCCTGGCCGGGAATCGAACCCGGGACCTCTGCACGCCAGGCCGACGCTCTACCACTGAGCCAACCGGCCAGGGCCCATTCTTCTATTTAATAGAAGTAGATTCTAAGAAAGAATTTTAGGTCTCTGTAATCTGTATCCATCAAGAGCCCACACGAGCTACAGCTACCTTCGTGGAGCATGCCTGCAGGCTGCTTGCTCACCGCTAAGGAGTTTTTGATGGTTTCAAAGACGCTCCAGTTTCAAAGGCAGTTTTCATTTGTGTTGCTAATAAGAAGCAAATTCTTGATTCTGCCTTTTGAAAACTTTTTTTGTGTGCGACTGATTAGATATATCGTCATCTTTTTTAGGTAATAATCTCTTCATGTTTTTTCTCCAATGACATTGAAAGTTGTTCAACATTCATAACTATGTTACATGTTTCTCTGACATTCATATAACACCCAACACAGGTGTTAAATGCAGAGGTTCAGAAATAAGTAACACTTATCTAAGATTATATCTGAACAAGCAACTGGAACTCCCCAAACAATAGTTTCCTTATCTTTTAAATAGGAATAATAATAGCTACCTCATAGAGTTGTTGCCTGTTTTATGTAAGATAGAGCAAGCAAAGTGCATATAGTAGAACCTGAAACATAGTAAATACTAAAAAAGTAATTCTTAGGCTTATATTATATTGTAGTTGGCAAAATTTATTGAATGAATGAACAAATAAATGAATAATGCCATAATTTTATGAACTTGAAAATTTTATCTAATGTTGATCTCCAGGAGGTGCTAAATTGTTCCTTTGAATCCTCATATAAAAAGTGAATGAAAACATTGCTTGTCAATACCAGGTGAGAACAGAAAGATGCTCATTTTTCAGTTCCATAGTCTAACAAACTTCCAGAAATACAATATGTAACATTTATAAAGAGAGTACTTGCTATGAATCTTATGACCAGATGAATGTCACAATTATTTATCAACACCTACAAACTATAATACATTATATAAAGACAAAGAGTAGAATGAAGAATAGAAACATAACAATAGCCTGACCAGGCAGTGGCACAGTGGATAGAGAGTCGGACTGGGATACCGAGGACCCAGGTTCGAGACCCCGAGGTTGCCAGTTTGAGCGTGGGCTCATCAGGTTTGAGCAAAAGCTCACCAGCTTGGACTCAAGGTCACTGGCTCGAGCAAGGGGTTACTTGGTCTGCTGAAGGCCCACGGTCAAGGCACATATGAGAAAGTAATCAATGAACAACTAAGGTATTGCAACAAAAAACTGATGATTGATGCTTCTCATCTCTCTCTGTTCCTGTCTGTCTGTCCCTATCTATCCCTCTCTCTGACTCTCTCTGTCTCTGTAAAAACAAAAAACAAACAAAAAAAAAACCCCAAAACCCCATAAAAATAAAAGGACATGGCCTTATTTTAAAAATAGCTCACAACTTCTGCTTAGAAATTGAAACAATAAATTATCTGATATTGACATTGGTCCTAGACACTACAGCTATAGGATGATTATAAGATAAATCTTCATGCTTACATATATATGCATTATAAAATGTGCCAATCTCCTCTAGTTTTGCTCTAATAAATACAATTAAATTTCAGATACTTACCCGAGGGACACATAATCATCAATTTATACTCAGATGCCTCACTTTCTACTCATTTATCATCTAATAAATAGTTCTCTTCTTAAAATTCAAGCCTGGTTTGTTAGTAACTAACAGCTTGACTAGACAATGCAATGAGGCTCATCTTTCCATTCATTTTATGAATAGATGCATCCACCAAAATCTCAGCTCACTCCAGATATGTAGCAGAGAGGAATCCATGGCAAAAACAACTACAAAAATAACCAACACTGACAAGACCACCACCACCACCATCAACATAGTCATTGCTATGCTGGTAAATGTTTAACAACCGGCTCTCAACAAAAGAAAGCAAAACCCTGATTTATGGCATATGCCAATTTCTGTTGCATAAATTCTCCATCTGTGGCTGATTTCAGCTACTAATATGATGTCATTGAATGCAGAGTTGGGAAGAAAATTACAGTAATTAACTGTAATATTTTACTATAAAGACACAAAAGATATAACTTCAAGAGTCAGAACAGTAAAGTATAATAAATAATTGAGGAATGATGAATTTAGTTTATTTTTAGCCCTTGATGTTAATGTAATTATCCACTTTTAAGTTTATATAATTTAATTTTTAATAATGGCCATGTTTAACAACCAGATTGCAAAATTCCTGAAGATTCTATTGTTGGCTCTTGTGAATCATTAAAAGCAGGCTCCAGCACAACATTGAATGCAGACCAATGGTTAAAGGGCCTGGCTCACGGATAGGACACTGAATACAGCCACTTTCAGGTATCACTGGTTGTTATCTGATCTTTCTATACCTCAGTGTTCTCATCTGTGTAATTATAGTACCTACTTTATAGAGTTACTAAAAAGATAAAATGAGGAAATATGTGTATGACACAGTACAGTGCCTAAAAAATAAAATTCATTCAAAGTATTATTATAAATTGTTACTATCACAATACATTGATATAATTTGTTTGCTCATGTTGGAAAAAAATGAAATTTTATTGATGAGATAATGTATCTTATTTTGCGATCTAAATGGAGACAGTCAATTTTGCTTCTTACATGGTAGATGGTAATCTACTACTAGATACCCAAAGGGGAAAAATGGTCTCAATCAATATGATTGAAGCAGTGTATTACTAGCTCAATCGTAATGCAGAAAGGGATGGCATACATTCTGTAATACATCAGCATTAAGAGGCTTCACCTCAGATATTAATTCTAATCACTAAGTATCAGACTTAAGTTGAATGGTGACAAGGATTCTAAGGTTGCTACTAGGCTTGGCAAGAAAGAGAATTTGAATACATAAGCAATAATCACTATGATTAATGATGGGGAGGAAAGAAACCATGATATGCATTTAAAATCCTTGATCTAGGTCTAAGCTTCCAATGTTTGGAGAAAATTTATGTTGTATCCTTCTCACAAAAAGTATATATATATTTCTCAGTTTGGAAAGATATCACACATTTGAAATGGAGACTGACTAAAATATGGTGATGAATTTATAAGAAATTCATCTAAGTTATTATGGTCAAAGTTTGAGAAAGAAAACAACTGGCTAGTTCAGCAATTCTTTGGGAGAGGGGCAACTGGAAAATAATATAAAGCAAATGGGACTTGGAATCAAAGGAAAAATCAATATTCCTGGCTGTCTTTTTACATTCCACTTGAGAACTATACAACAAAAATAGCGATGCTGGAATATTATTTGGGATATGTGTTAATGGAAGTTACACATGCCTTTTTAAGAAAAGATTATAAACCTTGCTTTGGCTTTCTAAGCAGTACAATAATCCCATTTCCACATAAAAGGAGCAAGGCCAGCAGAGTCTTGCAGCAGATGGCCAATTTTAGAGTTTCTTTTATTGAATAGGGTAGAATTTAATTGTGTCTTGACCATTTTGCTAAGAGGCAACTTATGATCTGTGGGATGATTTTGTGTAAAACCTTTGACAAGTATCATACTTTCTAGAATCAGGTTTTTCACATTATAAAACTTAATTCCTATATTCTTCAAGGATCTTCAGGGTTTTCTTTTTAGAGTATCTACTCAAAAACAAAAAATTATTTATTCTATTTAGGTACATACTTCAGAGTCAAATGAATACTCATAATATTCAATACAGAACCTTACAGGAATGGAAATAGGTATTATTTCTTTTGAGTGGTACAGATCTTGGCAAATTATCCTAATTTAAGGTAGTTACTTTGCAGTCAATTCAATTTTTTTCCTACACTCAAGCCCCATTTAGTGAAATACATTTTTTCTTTCTTCTTTAAAGCTTAAAAAATACAGAAAAGTGCAGAGAACAATATAATATACATTCATATTTTGACTTCTAGTTTCACAAACATTCATATTTTTGTCATTTTGCTTCTTATATATTCATTTGGTTTTATAAAAGAACTGCAAAGCTGCTTGCTGTAGCATGGATGTAGTTTGGGGATGCTGTGCTGGGTGAGATGGGCCAGTCACAGGACAGGTGTTGTGTGATTCCAATTGCATGAGAGATCTGGGGCAGTCAAACTCTTAAAAAGAATCGCAGTTATTGGGGACGGAGGGAAGGGGAAATGGGAGGGTTTTGGAAATCTGTTGCATAGCAAGATGAGAGTACTTAACATTACCAAACTGTATACTTAAAATGGTTAAGATAATTTTTGGGTTATGTGGGTTTTTTAAATGACAACTAAAAATAAAAAAGATAGTTACACAAATTTATAACTTAACATTTGTTTCTTTTTTTCTGAAAGTCATGAACTCCCTAAAATGCTCTTAACTAATGCTTCATTCATTCACTTGGCAATTTTCCACCACCATCTTTTTTGACAAATATAGTGAGGCATTATGGGTAAAGTGATGAGGTAATTGTTCATAAAAACTGTAAGTCAAGTTGGGGAAAATAAATAAGCATAAACAAATTTAAAAACCCTACAAAACTTTTGATAAAGTTGAGTTTCTTCTTTTCTCCCTTTGTATCTCCCTATTCCCTTACTAGATATAATTACTGTAATTACTGTACTATCACAAATTAGGCACATATCTTTCTGGTCTACACTTTTAAACCTTTACTACCTACATAATCCATTATATATTTACAGTATTATTTAATGTTTTTTAATCAAATTTACACAAGTAATAACTTTACATATTATTTTGTAACTTGCTCCTTTCATTTATTCCATTTTATCTTTTTGAAATCTACTGATATTGACAAATACAGATATAGGTCATCTTTTAAAACTGCTGTATAGTTATCATATTAATATTCCAAAATTTATTTTGTATTTTTTATGAGTGGGCACTTAGGTATTTTAAAAAGTAATCCTGAAAAAAAATACGTGAAATTTTGTCATTTAAAAAATATGCTATTTTACAATTTCTAACTTAAAATATTTATTCCAGTTTAGAAACCAACTAAGCAAAAAACAAAATTTCTTTTAGCCTATCATCCAGAAAGTTAAATGAATGCTCTATTAATATTTTGGATATTGAGTTCCTTAAAGACATACACACACATTTACAAAAATGACTTCACAGTATACAGGTAACTTGTCCAAGGGTTTGTGAATATTTTCACTGTTTCATATTTACTTATTGTTTTAATTTTCACAATGAATTAAGAAGGTATCTCTTGAGGAAAATTACAAAAATAGAATCTTATTACCAAGTGCAGAAACACTAGGAACCTGAACAAGGCAGAGGGTCATAGCACAGGCCTTGTGGGTCACTGCTGCCATTGGCAGGCAGGCGAGGAAGGTCAAGGGCAGGCTGGGGTTTCTCGAGCACATGAACACATTTTCTACTGATCATGTGCATCTGTGAACACCCTGGAAAATATAACCAAGTATGCACTCATTTCTCATCTTCCCAGCAGTGGTTTTACCATATATGTGTTAGGTTGAAATTACTTAAAAAAAACATGAGTGTTTACTTGCTTTTGTGCAAATATGATAATTTGGTACAGAACTGGCATTTTTATTTAAGTAGTTAGTTTTTATTTTATGGGGAAATGTGATGGAAGAGTTGGAGACTCTTGTGGAGAGCTTATTTGCTTCTGAAAGGATTTCTATTTTTTAATTCTTGTAGGAGGTGAGAGCATTTGGGAGATAATGTTTGATGAAACAAGATGTTGAAGGGATTTTCTCTTGGCAAACACAGAGCCGGGTTTCTCAACCTCCGCACCATTAACATATTGCACCAAATAACTGTTGCGGGGGCTGTCCTGTGCACGGTGCGCTGCTTTCAGGCTTCCTTGGTCTCTACCCATTGCCTGCTAGGAGCACCACACCCTCCCCTCCCACACTTTTAATAACTCCATTCCCAACCCCCTGTTGAGAATTGCAGGCGTAGAGGGTCACCTAAAAGAGGGAGGATGGTAAAAGCTATAAGCTGGTCACTAAAATTTGGCTAAAAAAAATACCCTATTCTTATTCTCTTTGCTCTCATTCTTTTAAATATCCCAGCCATTGCCAATCTCATCAGTTCTCATCTTTATAGGAACGACTCCCTAATATGCACCTTCAGTATACTCTCTCAAATCCCAATTCCCCTTTATCCTATTGTCTGCTGGATATTTCTCTACAGACAACCTATCATTGCTATAGGAAGTTGAGAATGCCCTCTTCCTGAGTTTCCAGTTTCATTAAGGATTCTACTATCATACCAGACAGCTGGGATCAACACCTTGGTTTTCTTTGGACACCTCTCTCTCTGTTATCCCACATTCCTTCATCATAATTGCTTGGGCTTTGCCTGCCTTAAAAGTCACCCTGAAATCAGGCCCACATTACCCAATCTTCTCCACAGCCCAGTGTAACTCTACTAAAGAAGCCCTCTAATTATGTCACTCCTTAGACATATCCTTAATGGCTCTCCTTATCTATCAATGCACAAATCTAAAGCCCCTAGCCCACATTTGAGATTATCCACAACCTGTTCACCACAAAACTTTCTAGTCTTCTGTTTCATGTAAACTTGAAAACTTGTGTTTTCTGAAACATCTATTCACTCTCTCTCTTATATGCTGTTTATCCTATCTTCCCTTACTCTAGAATTCCTATGCGTTCTCCTTTACTTACACACCTACTTGTATTTAACAGCTTCATTGCTATTTCAGATACCACTTCTTCTCCGAATGCTCCCCTGCTTTGGCCCAGAGCATTCTTTTTCCTGGAACCTTTATGGCATCTGCAGAATGGTCTCTAAACTATTTATGTGGCAAGTTCATACTGTAGATTTTTAGTTATGTGCCTTATGAGTCTAAAATCTCTCCCACAGTTCCTACCACTGTACCTAGAATATATTCAGTTAGTATGTGCTAAATAAATACATAAAGGAGTTGGGGGGGGGAGAACCCTTTAATACTACTGTACAAGTCACTTGCAAACAGAACCAAGAAGATTTCTTTACATGG
The DNA here is from genome assembly GCF_036850995.1 of Saccopteryx leptura. Taxonomy (NCBI): domain Eukaryota; kingdom Metazoa; phylum Chordata; class Mammalia; order Chiroptera; family Emballonuridae; genus Saccopteryx; species Saccopteryx leptura. The sequence continues at coordinate 352,149,069 of NC_089503.1, forward strand.
AATGTGCTACAAAAATGCCTTGAACCAAAAATATCTCTCATCTATATAATAGTTGCATAAAATGCCACTTTAAAAAATAATTTTTTTTATTGTTTTGAGGTTTTTCAGATTTTAAGAATATACTGAAATAAGCAGCAGCTAGTTGATAAAGGTTTCTCTGTAAGAAGTCCTGCTGCAGAATGGAATATATGTTGGGGCCCTGGGAGGAGAATATGCAGGATATCTCTGGAGAACCTGGTTAGGCCAGGAAAAGAAATGAACAGGTAGATGGGGCCACTTCACAGCCGAGTGATTTACCATGAGTGTATCATATATATGTATGCATGTAAATTTACATACACATATATATACACATAGATAAGTATACATAATGTGTGTATATGTGTGTCTGTCTTTTCATCTATTATCTATCTATCTAATCTTTATTTTGTGGGTTTTAATAGAACCGGCAGTACATTTTAAAAAGTTTAAGATCATAGAACACTTAGGAGATAATATTAAACATAAATATGCTTATATTTAAGCAGATAGGCATCCAAAGAATCTGAAATAAAAGCCCCCTTATTTTTTCAATTAGAAGCATGACATATGTCTTTCTATTCATTATTACTTATTATGTTCTTCAAGCTTCTGAGGTGCAAAATCTGATAAGAAACACTGACTTTTACTATTTCTAATTCTCCCCAAATGACTATTGTTTCAAATTTAGCTCATTATAGTTATCTGCTTTTTTTCAAAGCATTAACAAGGTTAATCAGGGGGTCTAATGACTAATCTCTGAGGAAGAATGACTGGTAACTCAAGTATTTCTAATGTCACATATGAATATATGTATCTTCTGATGATTAGAGCAAATTAAACTGGTATCTCTATCTTGCAAATTTGTAGTTTTTCACTTACACCAGGAATTGGCATGTGTAAATGACAGTTTCCAGGGCTGAAGCTCCTTGCCATGGCTCTATGAAGGGCAGTGGTGGGTAAAGGGCCCCAGAGTCAGCGTGGCTCTTCATCTAGACACATGCCATTGCTTCCTGGCACAGCACCTAAGGCTGAACCCATAAAAGCAGATGTGATGGGACAAATGGGTTGACCTTCCAGAACCCAAGTATCTCTCCTTAATTTGCCAGCTTTTGCTTGATTGAGGCTTTCTCTCTACAATTAAGAATAAAGCATTCCACAACATTGATTTACTTTTACTTACAAATGAGTGGTTTCACCAGTTTATTCACTCACGCATTCATTCATTTGAAAAATGCAGTATCTCCCATGTGCCAGTGTGGGTAGACAAACAGGAATGATGCTAACAACGACTTCCGGGTTTCCCGGAAATGACGTACTTGGACTGAGGGACTCGCCTCCCCTAGGCAGGAGAGCCTGCTCCTAAACTCAGATTATCCTGGTCCCTCAAAGTTTCACATGTTAGACGGTGGGGATTCTGTAAGCTTCTATAAAGGGCTGATACCTAACCAGACTGTTTGTTCTCTAATTTAAGCTGTATTTTTCTTGCTTATAAGACTACTGTCATCTTTGGTCCTGAAAAGGAGAGAACTCCCCCAGTGGAGCAGCCGCTGACGGTTTGTTTGGAGCCCTGAGGCCCAGTGACTCATGCTGGCAATGAACGAGCCCTTTGCCAGCAGTATTCCAGTTGCTGGGGATTGATGTACAAAATAGACAAAAATCCTTACCCTCGAGGATCTTACATTCCAATGGGAAGCCAGACTACAAGTACATTCTGTCAACAAGTGAAATAGGTATGAGTACATCTGAAGTATAAGTGATGACAAAACAAAGCAGGAATGGGGAACACAGGGTGCTAGGAGTGGGGGTGGGTGTCACTCACATTCTCTTTTCAGAGCAGATACAGGGGTGATGTGGAAAAAGACAGCTGAAGGTATTGCACATCTGAAGGTAATGGTGAACATAACACCAGGGAAAGAGGAAAAGGGCCTCAGAAAATGCTAGGGGTGCCCCAGACCAAGTGGTTTTTGCTTTTTGTTTCTTCCTAGGCTGCTCTTACAGCAAAGTTCGTCAGTCAATTACAGATGAAAATGTTTCCCAGCGGCCCTCAAAGACCACTGAAGCTTGAGGAGGTCTCTTCATGTGTCAAAATGGGAATATTACTGCCTTTTCTGCTCACCTCTCACGGTGGTTGGGAGGATCAGTGGAGAGAATGGCTATAAAGGTGCTTTGAAAACAATGAAAGCTTTGCACACTGGCAAGGCATTATTATTGCAGAATTGTGCTAGATATAAGTGAGGTGGTGACTCCTGTGTCAAACATTATGAAGTGTAGTATAAAGATGAAAAGAGAGAGAGAAACAGATTAAATATAGGTCTGGCTCATAAACATATAGATCAAGCTGATAGCTGACTATTCAGGTGAAGTGATTTTCTCACCTGCAAATCACTGCTGTTGGCCTTCACAGCTTTGTTCTTCGGAGGTAATTTTGCTCTTTACTTTAGACTGCAAAGCACATGCCAAATTATAGAGTAGAAATATTGACTTTACCCTAATAAGTAAATGTGTAAATTGAAAGGCACGTTAATTACTCAGGCAATAGAAAATAACAATTCCAAAGTGGAAAAAGAAAAATACTGATGAAAAAGATATGTTTTTTAAAAACATATAATAAATATAAAAATTAATGAATGTTTTGATATAATAGATAAAATAAAATTTCCTAATTTAGTGAATACTTTTGTTCTCATTTTAAAAAATAAAATTTTTTTTCTTTATTATGTCATAGAATCCCCTTCTAGGATTACTAGAGATCGAGAACTGATAAAGATCATTTCTCTTGTTCAGCAACTTCTAAAACAGTAGATAGAGAGCTTGCAATGAGTTAATGATAATAATCTTCAAATATTAGTCCTTATTTAAAGGGAAACATTTTCTGAAACAATATGAGAACCAAACCTCTAATGTTTAATTTTTGTCTCATTGGAATACAATGCTCCTCTTTTAAATAAGAATTACAGGGGAAAAAAAAACCCTTCAAAATGTTACTTATTATTAAATAATTTGGAAGAGTTAAAAATGACTCTAACTAAAATACACAGATGTATTCTACATAGTTTGTGCAATGAAGGAAAATTAATCATAGACAAATGTGGTGGATGAAATAGGGCAAACTCATTCATTTCAAGTTGGCTGGACGTCTCCATATGAAATGTATTTGAATGTGTTACCCTGACAATCCACAACCTACCCATATGTTTTTGTTTTCCAAAGTTAATTAAGATTTTTTTCATTCCAGTGTTTTCTATTTTTGAGTTCTTGAGCTGGCATAAGGTTTGGCCCGCAGAGCGCACCTTTAGCCGTGTGGCAGGAGCAGGACATGCCGGGAGCTGTGAAGCATCTGGCAGACTCAGAAGGCTTGGGTCAGAGACTGGAGGAGCCCTAGCGCCTGCCAACAACATGCCAGGTCCCCCTCTGCAGGTGTCATTGGCTCGTGGGGTGTTACAGAGAAAAGCGTTTGTGTCCAAATACAAATGCTGAAGAAAACCGCAGGCAGAGTGAGAAAAAGTGTCACTGGGAGAATTCTTCAGAAATTTGGCATATTCTTACATTGGAAAATTCTAAGAGAGTCCTATAAGTATTTGTATGGAGTGGACTTTGGCATTTTATAGGTCTTGTTCATTTTTAATGCTACACACTACACCGATGTATGTATTGTATGTAGATACCAACAATAATTTGATATGTAGCCACCATAGTATATTAGGAATATATTTTTCCATAAATAAAGCAGAACACAATGCTCTATGGATCATTAAACACCTGCTAGCTGGGATCTTAATAAACAACTTTTCTCTCTTCATTTGACTATTAATGTTTATTTTCAATTCAGTGTGTATAGAGTATTGTATACAGGTTCATATTGACAACTAAGTGGAGTAGAGCAGACAGAAGAATGCTCCCTCAAAGATGCCCATGTCTCAATCTCTGGAATATGTTATCTAACGTGCAAAAGGACTTTGGAGATGTGATTAAGTCAAGGATCTTGAGATGGGAGATTATCTTAAATCGTTAGCGTGGTCTCAATATGATCACAAAGGTCCTTATATGAGGGAGGCAGGAAGGTCAGAGCCAGAGAAGGAAAAGTGATAATGGCAGCAGAGCTCTGAGTGATGTGGGGTCATGAGCCAAGGAGTGCAGGCGGCCCCTGGAATCTGGGAAAGAGAATGACATGGATTCTCTCCTAGAGCAGCTAGAAGAGCGTGCAGCTCTGCCAACACCTTGATTTTGGCCCAAACCCATTTTGAACACTTGACCCCCCCAGAACTGTAAATTATGTAATAAATTTATGTTGTTTCAAGCCACTAACTTTGTCATTATTTGTTTCTGTAGCAATAGGAAACAAATGCATAGAGTTTATAAGTTGATTTTTTTTTTCATTCTCTAATTAACAAATACATAGGAAACAAAACTTATTTAAGAAAATAACCCCAAAGAAACAGAAGGGCCTGCAAGTTCCCAGATGTATAGCTTAGGAAGCACGCTTTTCGGAAGCACTTGGGGATGTCTCCCTATTGCCATACTTTGTGATCTAACCCCAAGTTATTGTGGTGCAGACCATCCTTATGACCAGGGCTCAGCAGATGCCACCAAAGAAAGGTGAATGGCAAAAGTTCTAAGGAAAATATGGCATGCCACTCTCTGACTCTATTAAGTGGTAAATTTCTAAGTGTTTATTATAAACATTACTGGTGGCTAGTAAAGAGTTTGCAGAAATGCAGTCATGCAAATGACCACACACACACAAGCAGAAGCTGACTGAATGTCATGGATTGAATGTTTGTGTCCCTTCACATATATATGTTGAATCCTTAACCCCAATGTGATAGCATTTGGAAATGGGGCCCATGGGAGTTAATTAGGTTTAGATGAGTTCATGAGGGTAGTGCTGGCCCCATAATGGGGCTGGTGTTCTTATAAGGAGATAAAGAAGGACCAAGGCTTTCTCTCTCTGTGCCATGTGAACATAAATGTAAAGCATATAATAGTACAAAATAATATTGAATGTAAACTGTAATTGAAAAAAAAAAAAAAGACAGCAAAAAGGCAGCAGTGTGCAAGCCAGAAAGATCTTTCTAGAAACCAAATCTGCCAGTACCTTGATCTTGAACTTTCCAGCCCCCAGAACTGTGAAGTAGAAATGGCTGTTGTTTAAGCCACACAGTCTGTGGTGTCTTGTTATAACAATCTGAGCTGACTAAGACACTGGGCACTAATAATGTTTCAGAGGAGGAATGTTCAAATTGGCATTGTAGGAAAGGGAGGCCCAGAAGGCTGCATCGTTTGTCAGTCTTTCCAGGAGTTTGATCATTTTCCCAAGTTGGTCAGGAAAGCGTGTATATGGAAGATAGACTTTCCAAGATTCTGGAGAGAAAGGGGGGTAGTGTGGAGTATGTTATGAACCTAGGTCCTTGGGAATAAGACTGAACAGGAAATGACTAGAGGCAGGAGGCATCTGGGATGCAGAGGGCCCAGGGGGTGTGATGAGCACCTGAATGCAGAGTCTGGTCCTGGTTTCTGAGGCAGTAAGAGCTATGGCAAGAAGCGTGGAGAGAAAAACTAGAAATCATTAAACAGAGTTCTGTGAGTGCAGTTGTGGCGGCAGCACCCAGGCACGCTAGTAAGATGGTCCCAGGGGCCCACTCTCCCAGAAGTGCACTGAGAAAAAAGGATAACAGGCCAAGTAGAAAATAACCGATTTTAGAAAAAGTAGAAGCAAAAAAAATGGAGAGATGATTTGAGAGAAGAGTAATGTCAGAAATTGCCAGCTGACTGGAGCTATGGAGAAGACAGTGATATGTATATATATTTAAATCCCTTGAAACTTTATGAGTGGCCACTCTGAAAAAAAAAATCTCAAAAAGAGAGATAAATGGCTGTGGCATTTCAGTTGTGATGGAATATTTAGCTCCAAATGTCTTCCACAACGACAAGACATAATATATGAAATTCAATGAAAGGCAATTTGGGAGGAAGACCAGTAAATTTGTCTTTCATGGATATGCATGCTGCATTTGAGCTCAAGAAAAAGAGTAATGTCTTTAAGTGTTCAAATGGTAGAGAGAAGAGAGCTAGAACCCAGGACTGATCTCTGGTGTTCTTTCCTTAGAGAGGTCTTTGCTGGAAGGTGTGGGGAACAGAGATTTTAGTAGTAGAGAGCACCTTTTGTGTACACGTTTCAAATGGCTTAGAATACTAACATTAGCTAACTATGGAAATATTTCATCACCACTTAAAAAATACAGTGCAACCCTGTCACATCTCTAAAATCTGACCCACACAGTTACTTGGAAGTCTTTTCGGTCTATCTCAACATCCCCACATTATCTTCACTGTTATGTGCATCTTTAAAGCCACACGATCCTTGGTGGTACTTGTCACTTTTCTTTCTTTTTCCTTCCATTCTTGTCGCAACATGCCTATTCATTTTCTGTATATCAGCTTCTCTTCCCCAGAAGATCAGCTAAAAGCCCAGTGGGATCACTTTATGCAGTTCCTCCACAGTTATAGATATGCTCATAAAATATTCCAACAATCACACGAGAAATACAGAAGATACTATTTGGAAAATGATAGTTCTTATAATACTTGATAAAACTCAAAGTTCATACAAGTAGAACTCTAAGGTCCCTCTGGTGCTCAGAGCAAGATCCTCATTTCAGAGGGAAATGATACATTTCACTGATATCTCCAGGGTTGCCTATGTCTTTTTGTGAGTCTGTCTTTGATTTGATGGCAGAGAGAGAGAGAGAAAAAAAAGTTGCCACTTTTTCCCTGAACTTTTCCCCAGGCATATTCTATCTTCTTGTTTAATGCTTTTTATTCTCCCTACTGTAGAAAAATGAGATTTTTAAATATACTTCTTATTAAATATTATACCAATTTTTGAACTTTATATATAAACTCATAACCTATTAAATGTATTCACAAAGAAGAATGATAATAAGGGTCTGCTGACCTGTAATGGGTTAGTAGTTTAGCAGTCTCTTCAATATTCCCTTCATCCTACTTACCCTCATGTTGTCAAGGTGGGTGTTTAAGAAAACACACACACACACACACACACACACACACACACGGGCATTCTGACTCACTGGGTTGGAATCCCAGCTCTGATTCTCATCAGCTAAGTGAGAATTATCCAGTTGACAATAACATTTTGACCCTCAAAGGGAAACCATGAGGTCTTCTATTTGGTCAACCTAAACTTCCACGCACTATGACAAGAAGAGTTGATAGCTGTCTCCAAAGAAAAATATAGACTGAACCACAATTACTTTGGTAGAGAGTGGAAATATCAGAGCCTAAGGGTCTATATTTGTATAAGAAAGATGAGGTCTAAGGCCCTAGACGTGGAAGGGAGGAAAGTGGAGAGGCACTGCAATGCCTAGCTGGAGGAGCCTTTATTATAGGGATCTAAAAAGCACTGGGGAGAGGGAGGCATGAGAGTAGAGGGAGACCTGAGAGGAAGCAGAGGAAGGGTCCAGGTTTGGGGTTCTTAAGTCAAGAGACTGACCAGCAAGTGGAAATCAGGTGCTACTGCAACAGGCAAACAAACAGGAAGCTTAGGTTATCTTTGGAGATGCTCAACAGACAATGGCCAAAGCTGAACTGGCAAAACATGATAGATGGGAATTTACGCAGCTGAGACATGTCAAACAGAGATGATGGCTCATCTCAGCTGATTCACTATGAAGTCCCGGCAGCATTGGACTAGAAAGTGGGTGATGAGGAAGGAAGAGTAGTCTTTCCTGGAACAAGGTGACCAATCTGCAGGGTCCTAAAAATTTTACTGAATATTTAACTTAGATATTTCTCATTTGGATTAATTTTGGAATTGTAGAGAATTCTTATTTTGAATATTCTTAGAAGAAACACCAAACAGCTTTGATTAAAAAAAAAAGAGCTTCAATTGTGAAGAAATATGAAACAAGTTGTATGATGTCATAATTTTATTTTACATTCTTGGTAAATAGTTCAATAGATTTACTATTGATTTAGTAGCTTTATTGCTAGATAAATATTAATCCTTTTTTCACTTTTGTTGTTTTTTTATTTATTTTAATTTATTGTGCTTACATAGATTCAAGTAAATATTAATTCTTATTATACATGTTACTAACCTCAAGTTTTCAAATCATGAAATACTGGATATCAATAGTAGTACAGCTTTTTACTCCATGATCAATGAATATATAAACATTAACTCTTTTCAGATAATGTATTGTGTCTAACAAAGCATATGCCTGTATCTAACTGGAACATTACTATAAAACAGGAAACTATGAAAGTCAACTAATTCTGCTATTAAAAATTCCAAAATATCTTTAAAATAATTCTTAAAACTTCTGACATAAAGATCAAGAGATTCACTTATACGGGGTAATATTTATACTGCTTGAAAACACAAGTCAAATATCAAACGTCCATTTTTTAACAACAAAGAGCTTATGTTTATATTTATATTATACTGAAACAAAATAAATGGTAAATATGACATATTTCTATAAATAGTTAACACATAATAAAAGTTTCAATTCATCATGAAGATTTAAGTCCAAATTTGTATAACACATCCATTTTAAGTAATGATTAGATGTTAGTTAAATAGTAATGGTAGGCCCTAGCCAGTCGCTCAGTGGATAGAGTGTTGTCCCGATGTATGGATGTCCCAGGTTCAATTCCCAGTCAGGGTACGCAGGAGAAGTGACCACCTGCTTCTCCTCTCCCTCTCCCCCTTCTCTCCCTCTTTCCCTCCCACAGCCAGTGACTCAATTGATTCGAGCATCATCCTCAGTGCTGAGGACAGCTCGGTTGATCTGAGCCCATCAGTCTCAGGTGTTAAAAATAGCTTGGTTGCAAGCATCAGTCCCAGATGGGGTTGCTGAGTGGATCTTGGTTATGGTGCATAGGGGAGTCTGTCTCACTATCTCCCCTCTTCTCACCTAGAAAAAAAAAGTAAAAGTAATGGCAGTGTTTATATAAATTTCAAAGGAGCTGATCTTATCTTTCATAAAACCAATAATCAAAATAGTCACATATGCAGTATTTTTTTTTTATTAAGTGAGAGGTAGGGAGGCAGACAGATAGGCTCCTTCATATGCTCCGACCAGGATCCACTCAGCAACCTCATTTGGGGCTGCTGCTCCATTGCTCAGCAATTGAGCTATTTTAATGCCTGAGGTGAGGCCATAGAGCCATCCTCAGTGTCTGAGGCCAACTTGCTAGAACCATTCGAGCCATGGCTGCAAAAGGAGAGGGGGGGTAGAGAAGGGAGGTGGAAAAGCAGATGGTCACTTCTCCTGTGTGCCCTGACTGGGAATCAAATCTGACACTTCCATATACTGGGCCAATGCTCTACTGCTGAGCCAACTAGCCAAGGCTCACATATGCAGTGTTAATATTACAAAAATATATAACACTCAGAAAAATACCTTTCTCGCAATATGTTTACTTTGTGTAATAAACAAAAACAGATTTTTAAATTATATAAAAATGCAGTCTGTATTATTAGTGTCAATAAAATTTATTGAATTTGGAACTTATGGTTTTAATAAATGAAAAGAAAGTTGATTTTAAAAACCATGTTGAAATTAACATGTGACTTCTCAATGGATTTTTTAAATAGAGTTTTAATCAGCATTTCTTCAAAGTCAATACAAGTTTAAATAACTGTGTTTGAATGCTTATTCACAAATTTTTCTTACTCGTGTGATGTAACAGGGCTAATTCTATTGCTTAGTTAAGCCACATTCAAAATGAGCTCAGATATATACATATATTTTTTTCTTTTTTTTTTTCTTTCTTTTTTTTTTTTTTTACAGAGCCAGAGAGAGGGATAGACAGGGACAGACAGACAGGAACAGAGAGATGAGAAGCATCAATCATCAGTTTTCGTTGCACATTGCGACACCTTAGTTGTTCATTGATTGCTTTCTCATATGTGCCTTGACCGCGGGCCTTCAGCAGACTGAGTAACCCCTTGCTTGAGCCAGAGACCTTAGGTCCAAGCTGGTGAGCTTTTTGCTCAAACCAGATGAGCCCGCGCTCAAGCTGGCAACCTCAGAGTCTCGAACCTGGGTCCTTCTGCATCCCAGTCCGACGCTCTATCCACTGCGCTACCGCCTGGTCAGGCGAGCTCAGATATTTTTTAAAAACTCAACTGATAAATGTACAAATATAAAATCTGTCACAGTTTAATGTACCCTATTGTTTTATTAAAGGGAATTTGCTTAATTTATCTGTATTACTTAATGGGGTTTGAGGACACCTGGGCCCTCAGTTTCCTCAATTCTAAGACCAGAAGGCTGTCAGAGGAACCTCCCAGGCCCCACCCAACTTTAATTCTGATTCCATGACTGTACTGAGTGGTGTTTTCTTAATCTGGTGCTCAATTCTATGCATTTTTTCTGAAATATTCTCCCTACTTTTGTACTGTTTTTAGCTGCCTTTGTACTTGTGCTGTAGCAACACCTTTGTTTCATATTTTTAGAATCTAATTTTGAGTCATGTACACTCAAATAAATATCTGAATTTTTTTGTTTTACACATTTAACATGAACACACTATGATCCTTTTTATTTCCATATAATTGACTCATTGGATCATTGGTAAACTAAGATAAGTTGCATCTTGTTCCCACCATTTCTCATTAGATATATTACAACAAGTAGGAAGAATATGTTTTTACCATTTCTATTATGCTGATAATAATATTAATGATACCAGTCACATTGATTGTAATCTTTGAATGTGACCTTGTTTTTAAGATGGGGTCATCTACATATCCTTTCTCAATTGGGAAGAAGGAAACTCTTCATTATGTCTTCCTCAGTATTTTACTTTGAAGCAATCCTACTCAGCATTGGCAATGAACGCACTCTAACAGCTGCTGGATAAATACCCCATGTATTTCTGCATCTCTTAAGGCAAAGAAAGACTTGTACTGACTCCTATCTTACATCTATCTGCAAGGCAGGTTTTAGAACTTTTTCCCTACTCATTGCTGAATGTACTACTTAGTCTGGCTTTTTTTTCCATCTTGAGGGGATTATTCAGCCTATTTCTCTAATGTTAATAAGACAATGGTAATGGAAGGACAATAATAATAGAGAGTTAAGGTAGTTCATCTACAGGAAGACAGGCTGCAGTCATGGGCAACCACGTGGCTGAACATAGCATGGCTCATCCACCATGGGGTTTTCTCCTCCAGGCCAGCTCCAAGGTGCTTGTTACAATGATCTACATATGCAAATTCCAAGATCTTTTCTTTTACCACCAAATGTTGTGAAAACAATCTTCTCTGTGCTTTGATTCTACTTGTGCATCTCACATTTCCTCCTTAACCAGCCTGGCTGTAGCCCTCACTGCCCTTCTGCTCCCACAGGTCACCAATTTCTTCTTAGTCACCAAAATCCAGCATCTCTTCTCAGGTTTTTTGTTTATTTGCCACAATAAAATTCACATCTGCCCTTTTATTTCTGATACTTTCTCTCTCTGTGACTTCCTGGACACTCTGAAGTATTCATTCATTTCATTTTTTTTTTTTTTTTTGCCTTTCCCTCCTGTGTGTTCTTGCTCTGTAAATGGGGGTATTCCTTAAGGATTTGTCCTTAGTCTACTTTTCTTAGGCCTTTCTCACTTGGTAATTAACTCCAAGGTTTCAATTATCTTCTGCATGTGAATGATCTCTTCACTGAAAATCTCTGTCATGAGTTCTGGTGTTGAATGTCCTGCCAGCACCTTCAACTTAATATGACCTTCGTAAAACGCGTCATCCAGTCAAGCCAGCTCTTCCTTTTGAGCTGCCTGGGTCTACTAATGATACCACCGTCTGTCACTAAGAGGCTCAGAATGAGTCATATCAATTTTTAATTTCTAACTGCCTCTGACACTGGTGTTGTCCTTTTTATGCTCATTGCCAGACAGCTTGACTCTCATCCCCAATGTATTCATCACTGGAAATTTACTAATCCATTTTAAAGATTCTTCCTCCTGAAGCTCAATCCTGACCATATTCTAATGTCTTCCATGGGTCCTCGCTGCTTACAGAATCAAGTCCAAGTTTCTCAGCCTAAATTTCAAGGTGCTGATAGATCTGAGGCTGATCTATTTTTTCAACCTCATTTCTATCCACTTCCTTCTAGTCAAACTAAACTACTCACAATTACTCCTGTTTCCTAAATCTTCTAACCTCACACCTTTGCTCATGTCCTCTCTGTCCATAAAGTTATATATCCTGCACATCAGTGAAGATTTGGCTCCAATACTTGCCTGTCCATGTCTTTCCCTCATCTCTCCACAGAATTTTACATATCAATTAGGGCACTTATAAAAAAACTTGATTTTAGTCTTTTTTTTTTTTTTCTGTATTTTTCTGAAGCCGGAAAGGGCGAGAGACAGTCAGACAGACTCCCGCATGCGCCGGACCGGGATCCACCCGGCACACCCACCAGGGGGCGATGCTCTGCCCCTCCAGGGTGTCGCTCTGTTGCGACCGACCAGAGCCACTCTAGCGCCTGGGGCAGAGGCCTAGGAGCCATTCCCAGCGCGCGGGGCCATCTTTGCTCCAGTGGAGCCTCGGCTGCGGGAGGGGAAGAGAGAGACAGAGAGGAAGGAGAGGGGGAGGGGTGGAGAAGCAGATGGGTGCTTCTCCTGTGTGCCCTGGCCGGGAATCGAACCCGGGACTTCTGCACACCATGCCGACGCTCTACCGCTGAGCCAACCGGCCAGGGCCTTGATTTTAGTCTTTTGCTACATTTTGATTTTAGTCATTTTGCTGTGTTCTGGGGATAAGAGGTGAGCAATTTTAACTCTTATCCACCAGTTTCCATGTACACATCACTAGGCCTTGCTCTACAAGCTTAGTCTCAAGGGAGTGAAAAGCACATTGGATTCTTTTCCTCTGTCTTTTCAAACACCAAGCACTGGAACTCCATACATACATAATTTAAAAACAGATGACCAAAAACTGAATCCCAAACTTCCCCAACAAGGTCCACTCTTTAACCCCCTCCATGCAGTCTTCTGCTTGAAATTTGCTCTTCATGGTTGGAATTCAGCTGGCAAGATGCTATGTGAAAATTTGTACAAAATTATAAATATTATACTAAATTTTTTCCAACCTCGAACTCTAAACAAGGGTTCTTTTTTGCCAAATTGTTTTCTATTTAATACTCTAAACAAGGGTTCTATTTTGCTTTAGAAGAAATGCATACAAGAATAGCCAAGGGAGAGTGCTTCTTCTTATGGCCACTGTGACCTGGGTTAGTAGTATTCCCAATTTTTCAATTAACAAGATAAAAAAAAAAAAAGAAAAGAAAAGACAGGGACTCTATACTGCCATGCTTAGGTGTTCCACATGAGTAAACCTTTAGATTTAAATTCTAAAGTTAATTTACTTCAAAGGAAACAAAGACTATTGCAAATACGATTGGTGGAAGAAAGCCATACAGAAATAAAAGAGTTTAATTAGCAAGCGTTTGGAGTTGCAACAGATGATACAACGCAAACATACTTAACTCCCAGTGCCAGCTGTTGCTCTTTACAGGAGCAACTCAGACTGTTATATATTAGATAAGGAATCTTCACAGGGATCTATGAGGTGGGTGATGATTTTATAACCTCTACTTTGCAGATGAAGAAGCAGGGGCAAGGAGATCTTGAGTCATCTCACGAAGGAGGCACAATTAATGACTAGCAGAGTGAAGCCAGGCTGGTTGAGTGGAGGCTTGGGAGTGAACTGCTACAGAGGGCTTCAGTGAACACAGCGAACTCACCCTAATCACCGAGGGTCTGCGTTCCCCACAGGTGCGCTCTTGCTAGGAGGCATGACGGTTCTGCCGTCCTCTACTGGGCACCTGGCCCTTTTCTGTGCGTTTTGCTGTACCTATTTTTGTCCTCCACCTCTGCGTGTTCCTTCCATTGTGTTTCATGCCCTGAAGTGTGGTGTCTCAGCGGCCTTGGGGCTGGCACTGCGCTGCCCTGTGTTTTTGTTCAGCTGGTAACCTTGCCTGCTCTCTTTCCTGCTCTTGTCCCACTTGGCTCTGGGCGATGAACGTATGACCAGGGCTCAACAGAGTCAGCAAGCTCACTTTGATAACCACACCTGAGTCTAGGGGAACAACAATAAGGTAATTTACATGAAAGCCTTTACTCTAAAAGGTGGGACATGAGGTGGGTATGAGATAAAGTAATGTTTATTTATTGCAGGAAGTTGGGGCAGAAACTCATTTGGATAGTAATTTTTCTGTCTTCATATGTGCCTCATGCTAATCAATCACTGAAAAATCTTGTCAACTCATATTACTGTTACCCAGCAATAAGCTGGACCTAAGTAGGCTTCAAAAATAGCTTTCCCCAGTTAGCTAGCATATTCTCAGGGAGAGACCTCCATGCTGGGAGAATCCTGGAAACAAGCCCCTACAAAGAAGGCTATTTTAAGTTTTGTTTGGTTTAAATATATTTCTCAGATTGTTCACTTTAGTCATAGGTAGCTGGTAAAATCCAAATACAATGAAGAGCAAAAATCAAGTAGATGAAACAGCACAGTTTCTCCCTGGCAGATAAATAGCATCTCTAAGTAAGAAAACAAACAAACAAACAAACAAACCAAACAAACCCAGAACAAAACAATGTTTAATTTCACCCAGAAAGCAATCACACTGAGAATGTTTCTTAACAATACACATTATCTTATACCACTGTCTTATAAATAAATTCTCAACAGATTATAAATTACCTAAGGAATTGTCCGTTTTAGTCCATTTAAATAATAAAAAATAGTTTCAAATGAATGATGCCCCTCCTTGGACTCAGTAATTCTCATGACAGTAGGTATTGCAGTCAACCCTGGATTGCCGTTTATTTTATAATTTGTACTCACTTGTTCCTAAAACCTTTGCAATGTTTCCATACAGTCAGAAATAAAGCTTTGTCTACTTATTGTGCTGCTCACTGTAGCTTCTCAATAGATCTTGCTTTTTGTTTTTTCTTAAACTCATTTATTGATTTAGAGAGAGGAAGGAAGTGAGAGAGCACACATGTGAGAGAGAAAGAAACATTGCTCTATTCCTGTATGTGCCGTGACTGAGTATCGAACCAACACCCTTTCAGTTTCAGGTTGACACTCTAACCAACTGGGTATCCAGTCAGGGCAGATCTCGCTTTTGAAGTCAATCCAGTCAGCTTAGCTCCATTCAATACAGCACTAATAAGCCTCCCTGCCTCAATTCCTGACCAGCAATGATATCATTTATATATAGAGGCTCTTTAGCTCTTTCTCACCAATTTTTATCCTGACAGTTCCAAGTTACTCTGTGTACACAGTTTTAGCAGTCTGTCCATGACAGAGTACATAAAGGTTTTGCCATTAAATGGATTTTGACACCCAATGTCTTCAGCATAGTATAAATGCTATTCCCTGTGGGCTCCCTGTTCAGTATGATTTCATTCAATCAGTGAGATTTCAGTACCTGTTCTGGGTAAAACGCTGGCCTCTGCATTGTAGAAATAGTGGGCCCCCAGGTCTTAGGAGTGGGTTCCAAGGATGAGTGGGCCTTAGAACTTAACACCCACAAGCTCCTAATTCAGTAGGGCTTAAAGAATCATCCTTGAATAATATGTTGCCGACCGTGAGACATGCTATTCCTGCTACAAAGCCGTGGGAATACAGGAGATTAATTTTGAGAGGCACCTGTCTTAAAGCAAACTGCTGGTGGGATAGAATATTCTTTTTCAGTGGGCAAGAGATGCTTGTACATATCCTTTAGAGTATACTTATCCACAAACAGGAAAAATAAAGTATGATCTTTTCCTAAGAGAGGATGCATAGAACCTGACTAGCTAATGACATTTAAATGAGCCTTCATGCCGTTCTCTGTAATTCGGAATGTATTAGGCTTCCTTGAATTTAGGAAGCATACATAAAGGAAGATTTCTCTAGAAAGAGGAGGAAAGAAACGAGTCTCCCTCTTCGATTCTTCCTTTATACCAAAAATATCTCTTCGGAACTGTCAACAGAAATTTCTCTTGCTTCAAGCTTAGCACAGAGAATTACTATGGAAGTTCAATGCCAACTGTAACTGCTTATTCTGCACACAGGCTCTGACCCTGGCAACTCCTGGCTTCCCTTGCATTTTCAAGACACCTGGCAGAGTCTGTGCTTGAGCAATTCCAGGTGTGGTGATGCCATCCTGAGCTTCCGGCAAGAAGATATTTTCCCGAGTAAACATATAGAAACGAGCCCCATCAGTTTAGAAAAGTGGATGCTCTCTATCAAGGAGAACCAGACACAGGGATTCTTAGCACTTCCTGGTTAGACAGCATAGAAATGCTGTTTTAGGAAATGAATGAAAAGTTGCTACAGTAACTCCCATAGTTGTAGCTGGGGAAAATAATGTTAAGTCTATACGTCAGAATGAAAAACAAATGTTTATGTTTCAGCTATTTCTTCCCCTGTCTTCATCTTGAACCCCAAAGTAATGACTAAGTATGCCCGAAGAGGCACTTTGTATTTATAGCCACGCTTAGAGAAAGCCAAAATGGCACCTGAATGACTTTTCCCCTCTAATTGCTTACGGTCATAATTTTTAGCACTAACATTATAGTCGTTGGAGCTGTTTTCAATAGCAAGCACTTCCTTTTTTATTTTCAAACAGCAGGAGAAACAGAAAGGTTCCCTGCAGAGCTGAAGAGTGAGAAAGTTTGATACTCACACCATTCCTGCGATGGGAACGGAAAATAGATTTCTGCTCCTGTCAGATAGCAGAAATCCTTGTTCTCGGATCCCTGGAGGAAAGTTACTCCCAGCATACCAGTCTATCAAAGTACATCTATTCTGCGCAATAAAATGTCACGTCAGCTCTAGTGTTTAGATCCATACTATGTGTTTTTCACTCCCTACTTCTTCTTTTAAAAGGATTCTTCTACTCAACAGGTCAAAGAATATTATTGGAAACAGGGATAGTCTCCTAGAGCCAGTGGTCCCCAACCCTTGGGGCCGCGGACTGGTACCGGTGCGTGGGTCATTTGGTACCGGTCCGCAGAGAAAGAATAAATAACTTACATTATTTCCGTTTTATTTATATTTAAGTCTGAACGATGTTTTATTTTTAAAAAATGACCAGATTCCCTCTGTTACATCCGTCTACGACTCACTCTTGATGCTTGTCTCGGTCACGTGATACATTTATCCATCCCACCCTAAAGGCCGGTCCGTGAAAATATTTTCTGACATTAAACCGGTCCGTGGCCCAAAAAAAGGTTGGGGACCACTGTCCTAGAGTGAGTGGCAGAGTTCACCAAAGACTTTGGAAAGCTAGCTAAAATACGTCACTGAGGAAACTCATACAAATGATATGGCATCATTATTAAGGGGCCTTTAGCTGTGGGAACCAAAAAGAAATGATTTGCTATTTCAGACACAGGGAAATGGCAAACATGTTCCAGAGAGTAACAGTTATGCACTGGGAACTTATTTAACTGGAACACCGTTTAATGACATGGTAGCTTGAGCCTGAAGTGTAGTAAACATTTACTGCCCAAAGTATATAATAAAGCAGTGGAGTAATGCCTTTTATCAGAGACTGTTCCTTAATCATTCAGGGCCCATTAACAGTCACAGCAGAGGCAAACAGAAACTGTGACATGTGCCTCTAAAAATACTGCTTATTGGCAACTGCTCTCTGGAAGAGGTATTTTGTGTTCGTTGGAACCATTAGTGTGTGAGTGAAATTTTCCAGCTGTTCACAAAAATACCCGAACCACATCAAGGGCACATCTGTGAACTTTAGAAAAAAAGTGAAAGTACGCGGAAGCATTAGAAAGCAGCATATCTCTGTTATTGGGACAGATTAATTGTTATTAAATGTTCCTCTGTCTTGACATTATTAAGATTAAATAATAAGGAAGTACTCTCTGTGCAAATTTCCATCAAATGTGCTCAGTGTCCAGCCCACATGGATTATTATTTTTACATGTGTTCTGTGTGTAAAGTTGTCTAGTCAACATGGATGTGACTCAAAAAATGTGGTGTCACTTTTGTTACAGTCATTTTCACTCGCCACCTGTCTTGGGAAAGGGTCCTTGTCAGTTCCAAGGCACAAGACATAAAAAAAATAAAATAAAAATGGCCTTTTGTTTTTCTAGCTTTAAATTAATTTATTTTAAATAGATACAGTAGATCATCAGGATGACTAATACAAGAAATAGAAGTAGAGTTATAGCTAATCAAAAGGTAACATGACTTTGATGATGGTTACACCTCACACACTGAAATAGAGACTTAACAGATATGTTTTTTATTTGGTTGATGTAGGTGTCCTCACTGAATATTCCAGATCAACGAGAAAGAAATTAACTTAGTTGTGGCTTTTTTCTGTTGCATCACTTTTCCCACTCCAGTACTAGATGCTCTTCCTGTTTCCTGTCTTATCTGTGCAGTCAGTCATTTGAAGTAGAAAATTTTAAATCATACTCAACAACTTCTTCCTTAGATATTCCTGAGAATCTCTCATATCAGCCTACTTCTATTTCCTTTGCCACTAGCCTGGATAAGGCCACGCTTGACTCTCTCCTCCAATTTCTGTCCCCAGTCAACTGTTCATATTGCTGCCAGAAGGATTGTTGTAAAACAAGCATTTGATCACATCTAGCTCCTGCTGACTCGTCCTTGGCAGCTTATTACTCTCAGGATAAAATCCAAGTTATTAACACTACTTACTTCCTATTTCCTTTGCTACTTCACTTTCTACACACTGCCCTACTGAATGTCTTCCAGTTACCCCCAAAGATCACGTCTTCTTCTATTGTAGGCTTGCAGCTTCCTCTGCCTGGAACACCTTCCTACATCCTGTCTCAACCTCCTGCAGAGAGCCACGCCTTCTTAGTCTTCAAGTCTTATCTCAGATGTCACTTCTAAGAGGCTGGTTTTGGTGGGGGCCAAAGAACAAGTATGTTAAACACAGACCCTGTTAAACTACATAGGAGTGCTAAACAATCATGCTTTTACCTTAGTGGTGTAAGCTCTAGTGAACTTCATGACTGCCTGAACCTTGCTATTCAATAGATTTGGGGTGCATCCTGGACACCTATTTGACAAGCTCTTTTAGGTGCCAGTGATGCACTCTAAACTTTGAGACCCAGTACTTCAGCTCAAAATTAATCAGGTTAGAAGATACTAAATAAAGTAGAGAAATAATTTCAAAATAGAAAAGATGTTCATTGTAGATAATAATTTTTTTTTTTGTATTTTTTTCTGAAGCTGGAAATGGGGAGAGACAGTCAGACAGACTCCCGCATGCGCCCGACCGGGATCCACCCGGCACGCCCACCAGGGGTGACGCTCTGCCCACCAGGGGGCGATGCTCTGCCCCTTCGGGGCATCGCTCTGCCGCGACCAGAGCCACTCTAGCGCCTGGGGCAGAGGCCAAGGAGCCCTCCCCAGCGCCCAGGCCATCTTTGCTCCAATGGAGCCTTGGCTGCGGGAGGGGAAGAGAGAGACAGAGAGGAAGGAGGGGGCGGTGGAGAAGCAAATGGGCGCTTCTCTTATGTGCCCTGGCCGGGAATCGAACCCGGGTCCCCCGCACGCCAGGCCGACGCTCTACCGCTGAGCCAACCGGCCAGGGCCTGTAGATAATAATTTAAATCATAACTTAATAGATTTTCCTTGAGAAAATATATGACTATTGCATAAATCAATTATACCTTAGAAACATCTATTCTATTGCTATGCATATAGTAAATACTAAATAAACATGATGAGGTAAAAATAAATATTTATTGAGAACTTATGAACCAAGTTCTATGGCATGAATATTGTATGTATAAGCAACAGGCAGTTGGTATTTGAACCCAGATATTCCAATATCAAAACCTGCATGCACTGTTTTAACACTGCTCTGCAGACTGATTGAAATAATCCACCTGTAGGATATTTTGACATCAAAAATAAACACACATGGCAATGATGGAAAGAAAAGGGGACCCCTGTGTACTCTCAGTGGGAATGCAGATTGGTGCAGCCGCTGTGGAAAATAGTATGGAGGGTCTCAAAAAATTAAAAATGAAACCATTTTATGACCCAGCAATTCTACTTCTAGGTATATATCTGAAGAAACCCAAAACAGTAACTCGAAGAATATATGCACCCCTGTGTTACTGCAGCCTTATTTGTAACAGCCAAGGCATGGAAGCAACCCCTGTGCCCACCCACAGATGAGTGAATACAGAAGCCATGGCACATTGACACAACGGAATACTACTTGGCCATAAAAAGGAATGAAATCTGAAAATTCGCAACAACACAAATCAGCTGAGAGGGTATTATCTAAGTGAAATAAGTCAGCTAGGGAAAGACAAATACCATTTGATTTCAACTACATGTGGAATCTAAAAGACAAAGTAAATGAATAAACAAAATAGAAACAGACTCACAGATATAGAGATCGGACTGATGGCCGCCAGAGGAACGGGGTTGGGGACCTGGGTGAAAAGTTGAAGGGATTGAGAAGTACTGATTGATAATTACAAAACAGTCACAAGAATGTCAAGTACAGCATAGAGAATAATGTTGTAATAGCTATGTGTGGTGCTAGGTGAATACAGTAAATATTGGGGGAGCACTTTGTGAAGTGAATGATTGTCTGACCACTATGTTATACACTTAAAACTAATACAAAATATTAAATAAAATCTGTAATAGAAAAGAAACACTCATTGAAAAATCTTCATGACAAATGAGATATACTTATAATAAATAATGAGAGGGACAAAGGCTGTTTATAGCACGGAATGCTTATTATGTAAATAAAAGAGATTTTTCAAGCCATAAAGCCTTCTACAGATTTTATTTTCAATATCATGGAAAAATAAAAGTAAAAATTAACAAATAAAATTAAAAGAAGAAAATGATTAATCCTCAAAAAGATAAGGTAAGGAGTTAGAGTCAGTTTAGCAAAAGCCCTAAGGACCAGAACTGGCAAGAAAAAAAGCAGCAACAGATAAAGTAAAGCAATAAGCGTAGTTAATAAAGTTTAGGCAACTATGAAATGGCCCATATGAAAAATAAAATTTAGTTTGAAAATTTCAAGACTTCAAGATGTTTAGCCAATATATCTATAACTAGGAATTAAGTGTCATACTGGGACATAAATCCCATACTGTTGGAAAATAAATTTTTGTTCGTTAATTAATTAATTAATTACCAACTGTATAGGAAATAAATCCCCTACTGTTGATTGGGTCTGTAAGTTTATTACTGACTTCCCAATCTTATTTCCTTAAGCCAGGCTGTTTTCACCACAAACCACTGAACTGAAGCTCACAGTCCTCCTCCAAATCCATCTGAGGAATTTAAGGGACAAGAGGAGCATGTGAAAAACAATGTACATCTAAGGATGAACATAAAAGGGAAAAAGACACATACTTTATCCTGCTATTTAAGACTTATAAAAAAGCCATATATCCATTAACAGGAAATAAAAAAAACAACAAATAGCACAAAAGAGAGCTATTTTTTATTAGTCTGTACTGAATTCTTTTAAGTTCTGAGTTCTTAGCCCTGTGTACACAATGATGTAATTCACTGATGATAATCATTTGTACCTGGCAATTAAGGGTTCTTTTAATATTAACATTTCCATGTTTAATATTATGTCGCCCAGAAAGGGCACACCAGGTAAGTTTCACATTTCCAAAGAGCTCTTATGTAAATTCTCTTTTTCTCTAAATTTACATTTATGTTAATAATTGGAAGCCTATCCCTAGCCTTCTGCACAGACAGATTTACTAATTAAAACTTTAATGAAAAGGAGTGGTGGGTCCTGGCCAGTTGGCTCAGTGGTAGAGTGTTGGCCTGACGTGTGGATGTCCCAGGTTCAATTACTGGTCAGGGTACACAGGAGAAGCGCCTGTTTGCTTCTCTACCCTTCCCTCTCTCATTTCTCTTTCTTGCTCTCTCACACTCTTCCCCTCCTGCAGCCACGGCTTGATTAGAGCAAGTTGGCCCTGGGTGCTGAGGATGGCTCCATGGCCTCTGCCTTAGGTGCTAAGAAGAGCCTGGTTGATCACTGAGCAACTCTCCAGATGAGCAGAACATCGCCCTCTAGGGGGCTTGCTGGGTGGATTGGGGTGGGGGCGCATGTGGGAGTCTGTCTCTCTGCCTCTCCTCCTCTCACTAATTAAAAAAATAATAATAAAATAAAAAGGAGTGGTGAAAGTGTAAATTATAAATTGCTGCAACCCTTTGAGAAATTAATTTTATTATATGTGTGAACCAGTAATTTCACTTCTAGAAACCTATTCCAGGGAAATAATATCTCACACACACACACAGCAGTTTTAGTACAAAGATGTTCCCCATTGTAGGCTTTGCAATAGTAAAAAATTGGAAATAAGAAAATATTAATCAATAGAGAAATTCCACATAATGGATTATTACCAAACCATTAAAATAAGTTTTGTGAAGAATTTCCAAGAAAACTGATAAATGGTTATGTTACAAACTTACATAAATATAAATAGAATATAGATTATGACCAAAACTGCTCAAAACACATGCATTCTAAAAAGTTGAGAAGGAAATACAGCAGCATATTAGAAGTAGTGGTACTCAATTAGTAGAATTATTAGAAAAATTTGTTCTATTTTTCTTATTTTAATACTAATAATATACTAATAAATGTATATTACTTTACAACCAGTAAGATAACATAAAGGAGCAAACGTATTTTTAAAGGCACTGCTTTGATGCTGACTAACCCTTTCCATATGGAGGGCAGGTTTTGCCAACTTCTGCATTTTTGCCTGTCTTGTTACTTATGACAACTGGCTCTGTCAATACTGTTGGAAATGATGCCTCCATTCTTTTTGATGATTATTAATGTAGCTAAGAAATTACCACTATTTGGCAAGGATCCTCTTGCAAGTTTCAGTTTTTGTTTAGCTACATAGAACTTATTCAGCATCATGAAAGTAAAAAAATGAGAACTGTAGTGGACCAAAAATGAAAGAGAAGTCAAAGTCCAAGATCTTTCTGGGATCCACTTCCATCCTGCCTCCTTCTTCAGCTTTCTATAGCCGGTTGCCTTTCAGTTGATTTAGGCACCGAGAAGTAACGTATACTATGAAGCATCTCAAAAATCCAGAGCAGCGAAATGTAAGGTCACAGAATCGTGACTTATAAATGCTTTTGCTTATATTCAAGAGTCTAAGTTTTAAAATATGCTATACTTTACTCGTCTCCTAACATGCATCTATTTATAGCTACTAAAGTTATCAAGGAAAGATGATTGGGTTTATATTTCTCTAAGAATAAAAAAGAATCTTTCTTAAGAGATATCTGAAAAGAAAACCACTTTGGGAAAATAAAGAAGACGAGAAAGATTGTAGAATTAAGCATGTAGTCAAATAATCAATTAAATAAAAAATATCTGATAACAGCAAGTAGGATCAATATGTCCCAGCGACTATAGTTTGTGAACATATTAAGAATAAGTTTTCTTTTTTAGCAAGCATATGAAGCACTCAAAGCATTAACACAATTCTGTCAAAGGTCCAGAATTTTAAGAGGCAACCAGATATGAAACTAATGTATAGGACAGATCCAATGCCTGTGGAGATATTCAGATATGGACCCACTGAACAGACCTTGCTGGTATAGATAACAAGCTCTACATTTGGAAACTGAAACCATAAGCTCTTGGAAAAGTCATAGTTAAGATCCTTAGAGAAATGCCTATGCTTGTCAATTCTCAGCTAAACTGAGGGGAGCGTGGCTTTTAGGACTCAGCAGGTAGGCAGTGCAGTGGCTTTCCCCCCATAAAGTGTCTGTCCTAGCTCAGATTTTATCTTGAGTCCATTACCTAGATTTGTATTTTCAAAAATTAAAATGTGAGAATGAATCATACATGAGGATATTTCACATTCCCACCCTCACCACACCCAAGATGGAGTTTCTTTTGAAACCAGGATGATCAATGAGAGTATAACAATAGGAACAAAGATTATATCCAAGACAAATATTGACTGTGTCTGGCCTAAGACTGAGCTCTCTTATTTTGGTGGCCTCAAAAATAAGGTCAGGTACTGCTGTCAGACACCAGAAAAAATGTCCTGGTGCAATCTGTTAAAATAGCTCCTTCATCGTCACTGGGAACTTGAACACTGGTGCAGCCTAGGCATTGACAGTCCTGTGGAAGGATCATAAGAGCATAAGAGCATAGGGTCATTCACTATAGTACAGTGATTGTGTTGTAATTCCTTCCATTCAACACAGAGGCGCATGTTTATATGAAGAAAGAGTTGACAGGGAGAAATGAGTTCTATTAGACTGAGCTCTAATAAGACCAGGATGCAATGTTGTTGACTGAGCCACAGTTGAAACAGGGGATGGGGTCTGATTTCTGACCTTTGCTCTATTCTTTTTTTTTTTTTTTTTCTTTTTCTTTGTTCTATTCTTAACTGGCCATAGCAGATGAGTTCTTGGACCTTTAAGAGTGTTACTTCATAGGGACACCAAGGCTGTTTCTAAACCAAATGCTTTGACTCAAAAGTATACAAAAAAGCCCATCTTTAGAAATATGCTTTATATTGATCTTTGTTACTGAAACGAGATGGGAGCTAACACAAATAGAATCCTTTCTAAGTTAAAACAATGATATGAAGTCAAGTTCTGCTTAGCCTGCATGAGGGACCAGAACTGAGTCAGCAGTTAATTTTATCAGCAGATTAAGTACAAAAAGAATTGTTTATTTTGTTGTATAAAATGCTTGAGTCATTTAAAATTGCTACTACTATTTTGCTGCATAGAGGACAAGAGGTTAAATAAGACTTTATTAACAAGTGTGTAGTTTTTTACTCCTTGAAACTCAGACTGCAACTTGGGGGGTGTGGCGTAAAGGTGGAAATGAGGTTAGCTTCCTCTCAAGATTATTCATTAGTCTGCTTATTCAGATTTGTGATCTAAAGTGCTCAGTGATAAGATGCTGATAATCAAAATATACTGTTCCCCCCCCCCCCCGTGTCAATCAAAACTATTCTAAATGTAGTAATTAGGATATTTTGACATAATGAGAATAATTAAATAAAATTGGAAATAGGCTTTTTTCCAAGTAGACTTGATACCTCTTTAGCATCACTGGGGAGGCCACAAATCTAAGTCTCTGTTGCACTATTTGGAAGAGTTTGATGAGGTTGCTGTGAGAAGTGAATGAAAGGCATGAACAGCTCTTGGCCCATGCTCTGGCACCTGGGGCACGCTCAGTGAAGGTTAGTTATCATTCTCATTCAAGAACAGGACTCAGGAGCTGTCCCAGAGTTAAGGACTATTAGGCTAATAACCAGTTGCAGTGCCTTCCTCTTATTCATTTCACATTCCAGTTCTGGAGCTTATGTGTGATTTCAAAGAAAATATTACTAGACTGGGCTGTAGAGAATACAGACTCTGTTTTCTTCATGAATCAAAACAGGGTAGACAACTTAGTTAAATTCACAAGTATATTTGCCTGTTGAAGCTATGCATATATTTTAAGTTAATAAAGTTATGGGGCAAGGCACATCTTAAGCAGAATATGATAGCAGAAGTCATGTGTGATGGCCAGTTTTATGTATCAACTTTGTTATGCATAGTTCTCAGTTGTCAAATACTAACTGAGGTGTTGCTGAGAAGGTACTTTGTAGATGTGCTTTAACCTTTATAACCAGTTGGTTCGAAGTAAAGGAGATTATCTTCCTAATGTGGGTGGGTCTCAATTAAACAGTTGAAAGCCAAAAGAGGGAAACTGAAGTTTCCTTAGAAAGAAGAAATTCTGCCTCAAGACTGCAGCATTGGATCCTGTCTGTTTCCAGCCTACTAGGCTACTCGACAGATTTTAGGCTCCCTAGTCCCCACTCTGTGTGAACCAGTTTCTTGAAACTAATTTCTCTCTCTCAGTAAATATCATCATATCCTATTCATTCCGTTTCTCTGGAGTAACCTAATATGCCATGTTTGTCCATTTATGTAAATAACTATTTGTAAACCTAAAAACACATTCCACACAATATGTACTGAAAACAAAAGATGAAGTGGATGAATACAGCTTTAAAAATTAAATATGTATTATACAAAAAGAAAGGCAGTCTTTTTCTCTTCCCCCACCTGAGAATTTTTATATTTATAAATCATATTATGTATTATAATGTATCTTAATGAAACTTCATGCCTGAAGCTAAAATATCAGCTTAAAAAATATTTTAAAGACTGTAGACTGATTACATCTCATATATACTGAGATAAGATGTATCTGAAAACTTTCAACACATTCCACTAATATGAATTATATTCATATCTCAAGCTAGTTCAGTTCCCATAATAGTATTACTGTTTTTGAATTATTAGAGCATTAGCTTTCCAAATCACACATTGAGTAGCACAGAATGCTTCATACAGTTATTTGCTATTTTAATATTTTATGTCTTGCATCCCTACTAGCTATAAATTCCTTAAAAAGAGCTATGATTAGCCTGACCTGTGGTGGCGCAGTGGATAAAACATCGACCTGGAATGCTGAGGTCGCCAGTTTAAAACCCTGGGCTTGCCTGGTCAGGGCACATTTGGGAGTTGATGCTTTCTGTTCTCCCCCCTTCTCTCTCTCTCTCTCCTCTAAAATGAATAAATAAATTAAAAAAAAAAGAGCTATGATTTTTACATTTATTTGTTTCCCTGCAGTGACTATTTTAATGTCTTACACATGGTGACTTTCTTATTTTAGGCACTCAAAAATTGATTAATGGTAATCAATAATGAAGATAGAAGATATAATTCTAATTAAAAATTAATTAAGTTAATAAGATCTAATAACTTAATATGTTGATTTTTTTCTGCCAAAAAGAATAACCAGAATTTGATTTTTATTATTTATTCACACCATAGTCTGTTGTAGGTAAGTCACTATTCTATAAAAGTCTAATAAAATGTATCCTATTTACACAATTAAAATCTCAATTGAACTACATAGTATCACTGTAATAATTTATTAAATATATAATTAATTTAACTGGCTGAACTCTGATAGCATATTGGGGTTCTTGCTGATGTAACTATAACAAACAGTATTTATGCTTAAAATTTTAATTAAAAATTGATACGTTAAAGTCACTGTGAGTTTTTCTTTGATATGCTGTTCTGACTAGCTAGAATAGGTAATAAATAGTTGATACAGGTAAATTTAGGATTAAATACAAATTTAGTTACTTTCATGAAGCTTTGTTAAGATTCTATGATAAAATGTTTCTGTTTCCCCCAAAGAAATCAGGTAGAAGGTACATTAACAGCTTATAGAAAGACAGTAAGTTCATGGAAAATGCAATTTTACATGTTTGCTTTGTATAGCTCATTTTCTTGTTCAAGCGAGGAACTCTGCCTGAGAATAATCTCATTATAGTCAATGAACAGATTCACCATTAGCTCTTCTTGCCCTTTAATCTCATTACAGCATCTATATTTGTATTTCAATTTTTGACCTTTAGAAATTTTTAAATCAGTATTTCCTGCAAAATTTAATATTACCGTATTTAAAATGACAAAGACATCTAATTGTGTTGAAACCTTAAATAAACTTTCATGGGTCAGCAAAAATCAGTTTGATCACTTTCTCTTGTTTTATAATTCCCATTTAGGATCTAAACGCCTCCAGAATGAAGAGTCTGGCTACCAGCACAAGACAACGTGCTCTGCAGATGTGCTTATAGGGCTGGAGACTGTTTTGCTTTACTCTATCCATATCCTTAAAGTCAGGTCCCTCTAATGACAGGGACAGCGCTATGGTCTGTGGTCTCAGAGCAGGATGTTGCAGGCACTTCCAGAGATCAGACTCTGACCTTGGCTCCCTTATGATCAACTCTAATGAACTGAGATAAGCAATTGCAGGCTCAAAGGAGTTCTTCTGACTTTTTGTGATCCTGGCTCACTCTGAAATGATACCTGTTTCACATCACGGTCAGGTTTAGGAGAACTCGTCCATTTGGGTTACATTTTGCATTTCTTTTAAAGGTGTAGATTATCTAAAGTGAACAATATCATTTATGAAATAATTTCTGCTAGCAAAGAAGGCATACTAATTGTGCTTGTTTGCAATAATTAGAGAAATAGTGATCAGAGGAACTAAAATATAAAGAATAAAAAAAATCAGAATTATTTTTCCAGTGTACATTTTGAGTAACAGGTTACTATAATAATAAAAACTTAAGAAATGATAACATAGCTGGGAAGAGAAAAAGATGGAATTTGGTTTTTAAATTTTTATGTAAAATTTTGAAATAACCCTTATATTCTACCTTAGGGAGCCATTTCTAAAATATCTTTAAGTTATACTCTGAATGCTTTAAATAAGTTCTGATTCATATTTTATATTATTCCACTCAAATAGTTTTCCCTGCTATAAGATAATCTGCTCTTGCAATTAGCAAGACTCAAAGATGAACAAATTCTCAAAATTATTTAAATTGATGCTTTTCAACTACATAATTTACAGTCTCTTTCAGTTCTAAAATTCTGTCATTTCCTACTATGCGTTCTTACATCTCAAGAGGAAGATGAATAAAATTAAAATTTATGTAACTGGAATCTATGTAAAACAGAATTTCTTAATATCTGGCTGTTCCCCCTGGGCTGGACCACCAGCCTGCAGTATTTACTTCATGGACATGTGACCTGAATTGGCTTAATAAGACACATGTCAGCACTTATTTCTTTAGTCAGATTTTGGGACGAAAGAAGTTTCACTCTGCTTGGATAAGGATAACTTAAGCATTGTTCCTCTGTCGACCAAAATATCAAAAGAGTTTACTCTAGAGTGAAGCACAGCACAGTCAAGAAATGGCAAAAGAGACTCCAATCCAATAACTCCAATAACAAAACTTGAGTCCTAGCCTGAAACAAAAGTAATACCCCTGGGACTTTCAGTTAAGTGGCTAGCACATTCTTGTTTTTGCTTAAAACAGTTCTATTTGGGTTTCTACAACCTGCAACAAAAGAAACATAAGAAAGAGTGGTTTAAAAACATTGATTCTTAGAGAAGAAAGATGGCAACAGAGTAGGCAGACGTTCCAACTGCCACCTCCTCCCAGGACAAAATTGGATTACCACTTAATTTAAGAATAATCATCTTGAAAAACCAACTTTAGACTAAACTAAGAGGAATCCGTAACCAACGACCACTGAAGAAGCCACACGGAGACTGGTAGAAAGGGCAGAGACGCAGAAAGGGCTGTCCCGATCCCAGGAGTGAGCAGCAGCTGAGGGTTCGGAGGGACTCTCATGGCTGGAGGAGGGGGAGTTTCCCTGAGAGGTGTGAGTCCTCAGCCCCAGGACCACATCCCCAGCCTAGAGCCCCAGAGCCTAGAAGAGGCACTCAGACAGCATCTAGCTAAGACAAGAGCCGGGTTTCTGTCCACAAGAAAGAGACAGAGCTCTCGGACACAGACTCCGTTTTAAAGGGCCAGCACAGAAAACCTCGTTCACAGCCACTTATCCAGGGCTCTGACAGTAGAGAGCTGAGAGGACTGGAGTTTCAGGAGGAGAGTGTAAAGTTGGAGGCTCAGGGAGAGACACTGTGGGGGACAGCCACCAGAACACTTGTGCTGAATCATTCTCCAGTACCGCAGTCACCATCATTCTTGGGTGAAGCAAACCCCTCTGAGTGGCATCAGCCTGGGGAAAAGCAACTGCTCTGCCCTTGGGAGTCTCTCATACCCCAGTCATGGTGACAGGTTGTTCTGAGAAGGCAGGAAGCAGGGGGCACGTCAGTGACTCAGTCTTCTGGTGTTGAGACCAGAGCTCCCCCGAACACTCTCCCAAGTCTATGACTGATGCTTCCACCTCACAAGAAACTCAACTGAAACTGTGGGCCACAGACCACACCTCTGGGTCTCAGAGGCCACAGCCAATGGATGCCTGGGGCCACACCCTACTGAGGTCTGTGAAAAAAGTCTGGACAGATTGACACTTGGGGCCAAGGGACAGAGCCAAAACCATTACCCTCCCTAATCACTGAATTGCCGCAGGCTCTAGACTCTAGCAGAGGTTTTCTTAGTGGCTGAGCCCAATAAGCAGCCAGCAGACAGGCTGCAGAAAGGGAGACTCAGGGAAACTTGGCAATTTGAGTGGACATTCTCTCAGGACCAGAGTGGGTAAAAGTCAGCCTAGGAGTGCAGCTTGGTATTTCCATGTACACCTGGGCCCAACAGAGGCAGCCACAAACTCTGAATTTCTTGTAGCTCCAAAAAGGTTGCTGAGGGCCAGTCATGGGCCCTGGTCTGTGCTAGGTTTCTGCTTGGGAGGCCCACAGATGGCACATCCAGGGGCCAGCTGCAGAAAGCATTGGTTCAGGGCCTAACAACCCTTGCTAGAGTGGTACCCTAAGGAAAAGCTACTCACACCTGGCCCAGCTGAGGCAAGTTCCACTCTCAGTGATCAGCACCAGCACAGCGGCTCATGTGCATTATATAGGGTAGAGCTTCACAGTCAGCCACCCTGGGCACTGAATATCCATCCCTGCTGAGCTAGATTCCACAGGAGGAAAGGAGAGAGACTTAGAGCATGGACATTTAACATGTGGGTCCCTGTGACTCTACTGTTGGATCTGGTCGAGGGGCTTAGCTACCTTTGAGAGGGGCACAGTCAGCCCCAGGAAAAGACTCTCTCAGTCTTCCTCCCTGGGACAGAGGTCACAACAGCTGAAAGAACTTCTGCAGAGGGGAATGTTTGGTGCACTTGGTCTGAACTTGCTGCTCACCTTGTTGGGAGAAATAAAATTTGAGTATCCAACAGTGGCTGAGAGATCAAGCTCTGGAGTAGGGGCCACATTCCCTGTACTGAGCTCCTGACAAAAGACTTTTGAAGTAGGGGGTCCCTCAAACATTGTATTCACAACCTCAGCTGCCCTAACCTACCAAGTGTACAACCTGTAGAGAGGTTGGTTGGGTGAGGCCAATCTGAGCCCACACGACAGTCTTACTACAGAAGACTCTGTGGGGAGACCAGGTAGCTGCAAGAGGAAGAGAAGCAGCTGAAAAGTGGAGACAAATCTTACAGAACTTGGGGCTTTTACAGAGTTGTTGTCATCTCTAAGCAGGAGGAAGCTGATCTTTATACAAAGGTTGGCCCCTCCCATAGTACCCAGACATAAAAAATGCAGACACAAACAGCAAAAAGTACAGTAGCAGCAGACTGGTAACCCACAGTGGGTTACAAACAACAGCTAATGCCAACCCAAGAAGAACTAGAGCCAATACTACTGGTAGTGGGTGGCAGACAGCACCAACTCTAGACTCAACAACCTACATAAGCAGCACACCCAAAGGTGAAGTCTAGCAGGCACCAGACACTGTGGAGAATAAATATGCCCAATAGGACAGACATTGCACAGTGTGTAATACACATGATCAAGGTTGACTCTTATAGCCAGCCAGTCTGAAGGCATAACTGTACCCATGAAAGGACCAACTACATCTAATACATACAACAAGAAGGAAAAGAGTACCCTCAAGAAGCATTCCTATAACAAAGAAAACAACTGGCCTGGAGGACAGTACCACCAAGCCCATCTTCTTCCTAAGACCACACAAAAATTTCAAAGTCAGACAGCGCTACCTAATACACAGACAAAATGGGCAGACAGAGAAATGTGACCCAAGTGAGTCAACAAGAGAAACCCCCAGAAAAAGAACTGAATAAGATGAAAGTAACCAAAATGCCAGATGCAGAGTTTAAAACAATGATTTTTAGGATGCTCAAGGATCTTAGAGAAATAATGGATGGACATAATGATCACCTAAATAAAGAGATAGCAAGAATCAAAAAGGGCATTAAAATCATAAAAAAGAATCAGTTAAAAATGACATAAATACAATATCATAAATGAAGACTGCATTAGAAGGAATTAACAGCAGGCTGGATGAAGCAGAGGATCAAATCAGTCCTTTAGGACAAGATAAATTAAAGCATGGAAGCAGAGCAGCAGAAGGAAAAGAGGCTGAAAAAGTCTGAGAAAACTCTAAGAGAGCTCTGTGACAACATGAAAAGAAAAAAATATCCACATCATAGGGGTTCCTGAAGGAGAAAAGAACAAAGAATAGAGAACCTTTTGAAGAAATTATAGTTGAAAATTTCCCTAAATTGATGAAGGAAAAAGTCACACATGTTCAAGAAGCAAAGAGAGTTCCATTAAAGATAAACCCAAGGAGGCCTACAGCAAGACATATTAAAATTAAAGTGTCAAAGTTAAGAGATAAAGAAAGAATACTAAAAGCTGCAACAGAAAAGCAGTTAATTACCTACAGAGGAGCCCCCATAAGGATGACACCTGACTTCTCAACAGAAACACTTGAGGCCAGAAGGGATTGGCAAGAAATATTCAAAGTAATGCAAAGCAAGAACCTACAACTAAGACTTCTTTATCCAGCAAAACTATTGTTTAAAATTGAAGGAGAAATAAAAGGCTTCCCAGACAAACAAACAAAAAAATTTAAGGAATTCATTACAACCAAACCAGTACTGCAAGAAATGTTAAGGGCTCTGCTGTAAAAAGAGCAAAGGAAAAAAAATGGAGAAAAAGAAGATTGTAGATTTAAAGAATAAAATGTCAATTAACAACTACATATCAACAATAATCTTAAATGTAAATGGATTAAATTCTCCAATCAGAAGACATAGGGTAGCTGCATGGATAAGAAAACAGGACCTGTACATATGCTGTCTACAAGAGAACCACCTCAGAACAAAAGATATACATAGACTAAAAGTGAAGGGATGGAAAAAAGTATTTCATGCAAATGGAAATGAAAAAAAAAGCTGCAATCATAATATTTATATCTGACCAAATAGACTTTAAAGCAAAGGATATAGTAAGGGATAAAGAAGGTCACTACATAATGATAAAGGAAGCAATCCAACAAGAGGATATAACCATTGTAAATATCTATGTGCCTAATATAGGAGCACCTAAATATATAAAGTAGACTTTGATGGACATAAAGAGTGAGATCAACAGCAATACTATAATAGTAGGGAATTTTAATACCCCATTAATATCAATGGATAGATCCTCCAGAGAGAAAATTAACAAATAAACAGTGGCCTTAAATGACACTGATCAACTGGATTTAATAGATATCTTCAGAACCTTTCAGCTCAAACAGCAAAATATAATTCTTTTCAAGTGCTCATGGTATATTCTCTAGGATAGACCACATGTTAGGACACAAAACGAGTCTCAATAAATTTAAGAAGATTGAAATCTTATCAAGCATCTTCTCTGATCACAATAGCATGAAACTACAAATAAACTACAATAGAAACACAAAAACATTCAAACACTTGGAAGCTAAATAGCATGTTATTAAATAACAAATCGGTTTACAACAAGATCAAGGAAGAAATAAAAAATAAAATGTTTTCTTGAAACAAATGAAAATAAACATACAACACAAAATTTATGGGACACAGCAAAAGCAATCCTGAGAGGGAAATTCATTCCATTACAGGCAAACCTTAAGAAGCAAGAAAAAGCTCAAATAAACAACTTAACCCTGCATATAAAAGAACTAGAAAAAGAACTAAAAATAAAGCCCAGAGGAAGTAGAAGAAAGGAAATAATAAAGATCAGAGCAGAAATAAATGACATAGCGGCTAAAAGAAACAATACAGAAGATCAATGAAACCAAGAGCTGTTTTTTTGAAAAGGTAAACAAGATTAATGTACCTTTAACCAGACTCATCAAGAAAAGAGAGAGGACTCAAGTAAATAAAATTAGAAGTGAGAGTGGAGAAGTAACAACTGATACCACAGAAATACAAAGGATTGTAAGTAAATACTATGAAGATATGTATACAAAAAAATTGGATGACCTAGGCAAAATAGACAAATTCCTAGAAATATATAATCTTTCAAAACTCAATCTGGAATAATCAGAAAACCTAAACAGACTGATTACAACAAATGAAATTGAAACAGTTATCAAAAAACTCCCAGCAAACAAAAGTCCTGAACCAGATGGTTTCACAGGGAATTTTTACCAAATATTCAAAGAAGAACTAACACCTATCCTTCTCAAGGTATTTCAAAAAATTCAAGAGGAGGGAAGACTTCCAAGCTTCTTTTATGAAGTAAGCATAATCCTCATTCTAAAACAAGGTAAAGACACTATAAAAAAAGAGAAAATTATAGGCCAATATCCCTGATTAACTTAGATGCTAAAATTCTCAACAAAATATTAGCAAACTGGATCCAGCAATATATGAAAAAAATCATACATCATGATCAAGTGGGATTTATTCTGGGGAGGCAAGACTGGAACAATATTAGGAAATCAATCAATGTGATTCATCACATGAACAAAAAGAAGGATAAAAATCACATGATAATATCAATAGATGCAGAAAAAACATATGATAAAACCCAGCACCCATGTATGATCAAAACTCTCAGCAAAGTGGTAATACAGGAAACATACCTCAACATGATAAAGGTCATCTATGACAAACCCACAGCCAACACCATACTCAATGGGCAAAAATTAAAAACAATCCCCTTAAGATTAGGAATAAGGCAGGGGTGCCCTCTTTCATCACTCTTATTCAGCATAGTTCTGGAAGTCTTAGCCACAGCTATCAGACAAGGAGAAGAAATAAAAGGCATCCAAATTGGAAAAGAAGAAATAAGACTATCATTATTTGCAAATGACATGATACTGTACATAGAAAACCCTAAAGTCTCAGTCAAAAAACCACTAGACATAATAAGTGAATTCGGCAAGGTGGCAGGATATAAAATTAATATTCAGAAATCAGTGTCATTTTTATATACCAACAATAAACTGCCTGAAAGGGTAATTAAAGAAACAATCCCCTTTATTATTGCAACAAAAAATGAAGTACCTAGGAGTAAATATAACCAAGGAGGTAAAGAAGTTGTACTCAGAAAATTATAAAACATTGATAAAAGAAATCAAGGAAGATATAAACAAGTAGAAGCATATACCATGTTCATGGATAGAAAGAATAAACATCATTAAAATGTCTATATTACCCAAAGCAATCTATAAATTCAATGCAATTTCTATTAAAATACCAATGGCATTCTTCAAAGATATAAAACAAATATTCCAAAAATTTATATGGAACCAAAAAAGAATATGAATAGCCTCAGCAATATTGAAAATGAAGAACAAAGTTGGATATATCACATTTCCTGATATCAAGTTATACTACAAGGCCATTGCACTCAAAACAGCTTGGTACTGGCATAAGAACAGGCATACAGATCAATGGAACAGAACAGAGAACCCAGAAATAAACCCATGTTTTCATTGTCAATTGATATTTGACAAAGGAGGTATGAGCATACAATGGAGTAAAGACTGTCTC
The DNA here is from genome assembly GCF_036850995.1 of Saccopteryx leptura. NCBI lineage: Eukaryota > Metazoa > Chordata > Mammalia > Chiroptera > Emballonuridae > Saccopteryx > Saccopteryx leptura. Next base: position 352,184,491 of record NC_089503.1, read on the forward strand.
TTTAATAAATGGTGTTGGGAAAATTGGACAAATATATGCAAAAAAAATGAAACTTGACCACCAACATACACCACTCACAAAAATAAACTCAAAATGGATAAAAGACGTAAATATAAGCCGTGAAACCATAAGCATCTTAGAAGAAAACATAGGCAGCAAGCTCTTCAACATCTCTTGCAGCAATATATTTGCTGATTTTTTCCACAGACAAGGGAAATAAAAGACAGGATAAACAAATGGGACTATATCAAACTAAAAAGATTTTGCACAGCTAAAGACAATAATGACAGAATAAAAAGACAAACTACACAATGGAAGAACATACTTGACAATACGTCTGATAAGGGGTTAATAACCAGAATTTATAAAGAACTTGTAAAACTCAACACCAGAAAGATAAACAATCCAATCAAAAAATGGGAAAAAGAAATGAATAGACAGTTCTCCAAAGAGGACATACTGATGGCTCATAAGCATATGAAAAAATGCTCAACATCACTAATCATTAGAGAAATGCAAATTAAAACCACAATGAGATATCACCTCACACCAGTCAGAATGACGCTCATCAACAAAACAACACAGAATAAGTGCTGGAAAGGATGTGAAGAAAAGGGAACCCTCCTGCACTGCTGGTGGGAATGCAGACTGTGTGGAAAACAGTATGGAGATTCCTCAAAAAATTAAAAATGGAAGTGGCCTTTGACCCAGCCATCCCACTTTTAGGAATATATCCTAAGAATACCAAATCACTGATTCAAAAGAAGATATGTACTCCCATGTTTATTGCAGCATTGTTTACAATAGCCAAGATCTGGAAGCAGCCCAAGTGTCTGTCAGTGGACGAGTGGATTAAAAAGCTGTGGTACATATACACCATGGAATACTATACAGCTGTGAGAAAGAAAGAAATCTTACCTTTTGAGACAGCATGGATGGACCTGGAGATTATTATGCTAAGTGAAATAAGCCAGGCAGAGAAAGAAAAACATCATATGATCTCACTTATATGTGGAATCTAATGAACAAAGTGAACTGAGGAACGGAATAGAGGCAGAGGTGGGGTCACAGGGACCAGAGGTACAGCTGTCAGAGGGAAGGGGGATGAGGGGATGGGATCAGAGAAGGTAAAGGGATTAGTGAAGCTATTGAGATAGAGATAACAGGACAGCAAATCCTAGAGGGAAAGGGGGAGAGAGTGAGGAGGAGGGGGGCAAAGGGTGTATAAAAAGGGACCCAGAGGTGGAGGGTGAGGGAGTTATATTCAGTGGGACACTTGAATCCATGTAAACACAATAAGTTAAAATTAATAAAAATGCAAAGAAAACATACCAAAATAATAGAAAAGGATTATGCTCAGAAGGCAGAAAGCCAGAAATACTTAGAGAAAGCTCTAATGACCATTACACTTAAGTGTATTGAGTATACTTGTCTAGCCTACTATGCGGGATGGCTGAGAGGATAAAATCCTGTGGATGGAAGTTCTTCCTAAGAGTAACGGGCTGTGGAAGTGAATGCTGTGCTACTGAGGTTCTGCACCTCGTGCACTGCTTTCTCCTCAGCTTTGCACCATGTCTGGTTTGCAGTAGAGGGTCAAAAAATGTTTGCTGAATGATTTACATGGAAAAAGAAAAAAAAGATTGATTCTTGTTATCTTCAAATTTACTGCAGTGCCTGCAATATGCTTCCTCTCTGCCAAAGCTGGCCCATCCTGCATTATCTTTATTCCTTTCTAAGGCATATTCTGGTCAAACACCAAGATCTGCTAGCACACAATGCCATCCATGTTCAGATGATCTTTTATTGAGTTTCGCACCTGAAACTGTACCCTAATACATTCAATTAAAAAAAATTGAAAAGCAAATGAAAAAAGACATGCACCAATCACTGTCCTTATTAAATACCTTAGCTTTTCCTAAGCATTTAAGAAAGAAGGCAATCTGTCACTTATTCAAAATTTTAATATATTTAAATGGACCTGTCTGAGATGCAGTACTTAACAATGCTTAGCCAATATCTGTGTATCAGATATTTTGTCAGTCTTTAAAAACTAATCAACCAACAAAGAAAGATTAGTACTGAATTCTGATGAGGTTTATTTTTCATATAGTACTTTTCAAAAATAATTTTGTGTTAGATTTATGATGGTCACATCTCTCATGCTTTGGTTTTCTTTTTTTTTTTTTTTTGCTGCATTTTAGAAATTTAATTTTTTTTTTGTACTTTCTAAATGCCTTGGATTTGGTTTAATGGAGATACTACTTTTGAAACAACAGCATAACTAGGAGTGAAAATAAACATCTGTGTAGCATTTCAGAGTTCATTTATCACGTACAGACGTGTCCCGGAAGCCGTAAATAGAAAGTAGGAGCACCCGACGTGCACTGACGTTCCTATGCATACGAATGCGTTTGTGCGTCTGCTGTGAATTTTGTTCAAATTTCATGATAATACTTCTTTGTGAAAAATTCATTAGCTACTCTAAATCAGACTTTGAGATTGTCAGTTATTTAATAGAACTTTAAAATAATTTTAACATTCCAGCAATGTCAAGAATATTTATCTACTGATTCCCGCTCAGTCTCCGCTCTCCAAATGTCAAGCAGACAGCTCCAAATGTGGCACTCGGGGTCCCAGAGGTTCAAAGCACAACGTGGCATCTCTCAGCGCTTTGCACGCAAATGAGATCATACATTTGAAGGGCTGGGCACAGGGCCTGACACACAGTAGGAGCTAAAATCAAAGCCAATTTTTCATGCCCTTTTCTTTCTTTGCACTAAAATGCACACGTGTACACACATATTGCATCCTTATACCCCTTGAGGAGTGATGTATTTTAAAAGACTTATTCTTAACCTTAACTCGCTTAACTCTCCTTTAAAAATATAATTGTTTTATAAGCGCTCTAATATCCTGAAATGAAATTCATGAGTAAAATAATTTGCCTAAACACAATTCTTCAAAGACCTTCAGTATAAAAGAAACATAAAGAAAGTAATTCACAATAAAAATGTACTTTAATAAGTAAGTGTTCGGGCATGATACACTTGATTAGAAGATATAATTAAGTTGTTGGATGATGGCATCTAAATACAGAATCCTTGAGATTGCAACTGCTGCAAATTTATAATAATACAGACATGTTTTATTGGCAGCTCAAATACCACAAGCTGGGCCTGCCGTCAATGGCATAATTTTTTCTAGTGGCGACCAACAAAGTTCCAAATAAAACTAACTACAGTTGTCTCTTGATTTATAAAATAGTTGTATTTCTACAGAATTCAGTGAGTATTAAAATCATGCAAAAGTACTTGTGTTTATTTGTTAAATGGAGTTAAGCATAAGTTCAGACAATGTTAACAGGTGTTTTACCTACATAAATGTCCAGCAGGATTTGAAAAGGCAACAGCCCCATGCATTGCAGACAGACATTCAGCATTTCCGACCTCTGCACAGACATTATGACAACTTGAAAACATCGCACCTATTTTAAAAACTCTCCCCTGAGAGGGGGCATTGATTCTACCCCCCTGTGACTTTTTAGAGTTATAGGTTATATATCACACCACCTTTAGTTATAATAAAATATTTACAACACACGATACAGTATTCCATATTGTTTCCCCAATTCCTCTGGTGTTGCTGTTCATGCCAATGAAGACATCACCAGTGTTCCTGTGAATCCTTAAACATGGATAGAGAGTCTCTGGGTTTTGAATTTGCTGAAATGGCCTTGAAATAGAGACATTAATTACATGCCTAGTTGGAGACAATGTAATAAATTCCCTTTGCCAGAGTAATTGAGACCCTGCTGTTACACTTTTCTAGTTGTTATACGGTTGCTACAGTTTTAAGGCATATAAAACGTGAGAGGTAGGTTGAATTATAATAGCAGCTCAAAGTCCATTGAAAACAAATTCTAAATTAAAATAAAAAAACACAGAATCTGTCACTGAAATGCTCTGATTCATAACTTTGTGATGACCAGAATATAGACATTTCAGGAGCTGTGCTTGTTTAAAGCTCTATTTCATTGAAGAGCTGATTTACTTGTAAGACACCCCAAAAAAGGATTGATTTAAAAATACTGGTTCAAGAGGATATTTCTAGTTTATTTGATTGTGCTTCAAAAGTCAAAGGAGTGACACAGCAAGATCTTCCCCTACCAAAGAAGAAACAACAGCAGCAAGAAACTTGAATTACAAAGATTTTGCAAAAGTTTTATGAACATTGATTTTGAGAAATAAATGGACGTGCTAAAAGGGAAAGGCTATAAAAATGAAACACTGAATAAAGAACAAAAGAAACAAATATTTAAACATATTTGGAATATAAAACACTAGCTTTCTCTATAGAGACACAAATGTATTCAACAGTTTGACTTGCCACCATAACTAAGAAATGAAAGTCAAAACAGTGTTTTATATTCATGGTATCAAAGTTTATTTTCTAGGAGTCTCAATTTAGACAGTGAATTATATTAGTTTTATTTCCATAAAATATAAGAGCCTTCTTTGCTAATAGTTTCCATATACTTGACATTACAAAAACCACCCACTAAACAAGCATTGAGAAAAATTAATTTCTATGACATTCCGAACTAGAGATCAAGATGCACCATATGGAAATCAGTATTTTAAATCTGTCCCAAGTTATGTGTGTTTGAGATGGGGAAAGATATGAAGGTGGGAGAGAAGGAAGTTAGAGCACCTCAAAATACGACGTCAAGAAAATTTTTCCATCCTCATTTCTGGATACTAGACTAGCTTATGCTGCACTTTGTCATCATTCAGAGTGTGAGTGCGTGTGTGTGTGTGTGTGTGTGCGCGCTCATGCTCACGTGTGCGCGCACACACACACACAGAACTATGCACTCTGGTCTCCTTTTTTGTTCTTCTCTTATGTAAAGCTGCTGTTTCAGCTATTTACATAAACCGAATCCTTATTTCAGCTATTTACATAAACTGAACCCTCTTCCTCACCTGTTCTTCCCTTAACTCATCCTGCGGCTGGCTCTTAGCCTTCAGATCGCATTGCAAGTGCCACCTCTTCAGAGAAGCCCTCCCTGCCTGACTCTCTATGGAAGGTGCCCCTCTCACCCACCACCAATCGCTTCCTAAAGCCACACCTGTTCATTTCCTTCAGAGCACATAAAAAGCTTCAATGATCTTGTTTATTGACTTTTTTACTGTTTACTAGCAATTTCCTTTCACTAGAATGCAAGGACCTAAAAATTGTTTTTTAGCTTTATATATAATATGTTGTGCTTTATTCTTTTAATTTCCTTAACTTTCAAGACCACTTTAGTTTTTCTAAATAGATTTTAATCTCTATAGAAAGAAATATCTATGTTATTTTTTCATATTTAATCTGTAGCTCAAGTTGATGCTAAATTGCATTAGTCACTGAACTCACCTTCCCTGCATTCCAGTTCATACCATGCTGGCTGTGGCTTCCTGGCCTTCATCTACACATAGGCCTGTCCTGGCATTGGGAGCCTATTTTGTGATTACTTTCAGTTTATAGAGCCAAATGTCTAGATTTCAAGAGACAATAAAGAAAAACTTGTTAGTATGAATTTTTTTCTTTTTTTTTTATTCAATGAGAGGAGGGGAGGCAGAGACAGACTCCTGCATGTGCTCTAACTGGGATCCACCTAGCAAGCCCACTAGGGGGCGATGCTCTGCCCATCTGGGGCATTGCTCTGTTGCTCAGCAACTGAGCTCTCCATAAAGTCTGAGGCAGAGGTCATGGAGCCATCCTCATTACCTGGGATCAATTATCTCCAATCAAGCCATGGCTGCAGGAGGGAAAGAGAAAGAGAGAGAGACAGAGAGAGATACAGAGAGAAGCAAGAGGTGGAGGGGTGTAGAAGCAGATGGTTACCTCTTCTGTGTGCCCTGACTGGGAATTGAACCCAGGACATCCACATGCTGGGCCAATGCTCTATCACTGAGCCAACCGGCCAGGGCCATAGTATAACTTTTAAAGACTAAAAGTATTACTACAAGAAACTGTTAATGTTTAAATCAACATTTCAGTGCATTCTGGAGAGAAGTTAGGTCAAATGTTTATCTTGGCAAGGTGAGTCTAGTTCTGATTCTGTTTGGAAACTATTGAATACATGGTCCCCTCATCTCAATACTGTTCTTCTATTCTCTTGCACTTGGACCCATCCAAGTTCATCATAAAATGCCCCTTTGTGAAACGTCAAGTACCCTCCACTCACAACTCCCATCTTATGAGTCCTTTCTACCCAGCCCTCCTAAAACAGACTGACTATCCCACACTAAATTTATCAGAGAAATAGCCTTATAAAGTCTTGCTGAGGTGCTTTTAGATAATTTTTAACTATTGGGTACAGTCAGTAAAATTTATAAGTTCATATTTTTATGCCTTTTTTCTCTAGTTTTCCAAATAAAGAGAATTTTGTCATAGAGTGAATTGAATTGTTACCAAATCAATTGAGATAATAAGGTCTGCAGGAAAATAAAATCAAATAAGATAAAGACTCTTACAAATAGAAGATTCTGTTTTCTGGGAGGTAAAAGAAAGACAAAACTACATACTATGATTTGGGTTCATTTCTTGACGTTGCTACTCACTAGCTGTGTGATTTCTTTCCGTATCCATTTCCTCATTTTTAAAGTGGAAATGATTATATCCGTCTCACAAAAGCGATCTAAATATGAAAGAGTCACCATATCTAATAAACAAAATGTGCTTCACTAAATTTTAAAGAATACATTGAAAATTTATTAACAAATACCTTATCCTTCTATCACTGATATTCTCCTTAGACCCGTACACTTAAATTAACTTCAGCAATATTTCATATAACAAAGTTTTTGTGTGCATCAAGAAAACTGCACCTCTAAAATTCTGGGCTTTGGATTAGTTTGGAACATTGGTTTGAAGGTGGAAAAATTGGGTTTCAGTTCCAGTTCAGCTAAGGGGCGCTGGGCAAATCCTTTAACCTCGTAGGTTAGACATGGAGAGTGGGGTAGATTAGTGGCTGACAGCTCGGGCTGCACGCTGGTGTCATCCGGGAGACTGAGAGCAGAGGGTTCCCCCTGCCTCCAGCCTCAGAGCCTCTGACCTGGCGTGGGGCTGGGCACTGGAATTTTAAGTTATCTGAGGTGATTATTACATAAAGCCTGGGTTAAAGCCTTCTGATTCTTTATCGTGTTATGACTATTCTGGAACCAAAAATTGGAAGGCACTATACTTTTAAGTACAGACATGTTTTCCCTAAGTATGTAAAATATGAGATATGAGTTTAAATGAAGTAATGTCCCATCTCAAAACTTCAGAAACTTTTGAAAAAAGTGTTATGTAGAAAGGGAAAGGCCTTACAAAGTGAATAGGTTTATGTGATGCTTATATTATGGGGAAAAAAACCTATTATTAGAGCCATAGTATTGAATTATAAGGGCAAGTATAAAATTTTGTGATCTAGAATTATTTGAAAACTTTTATTATAAAATATATGTTTAAATAAATGATTATTTTTACCAAGTTACCTTTAATAATATTTCTATCAGCTGCATAATTGAATAAGTAAGACTACAAACTATAATTATAAACAATTCATGTGCAAATAGATGCCTTAGCTATGCAGAAGCAAGAAAGAGAAAACTTTCTATTGAGAAACTATTGTGGGTCAGGCATTATTCTAGGTATTACTATATTGGATAAGTCAGCTGCACAAAATTCTGTGAAGTGTTACTCTCCCAGTCTTACACATCTCTAAAATCTTTGTCTCAAAGGGATGAAGTGATCTTCCCATGGTGCCTTGCAAGGAAAGTAGCTGAGCCAGGATTTGGATCTAATTTTGAATTAGATTTTAAACTCATTCTCCTCACAACACATAGTCTGCACATTTCATATATAGTTTTTCTAACTTTTCTTCCATTCTGATATTTCATTTATTCATTCATTTATTCATTTATTCATTTATTCACTCACTCATTCAACTACTGTAATGCTAGTGGATGTGGCCAGGTAGGTTTACACTGGATTCGGGCAGATGGTAGAGGAACTGCGGGGCTGGACAGTATTGGGTAATTCCTGTTTATTAGATTCTCGTAATGGCAGGCAAGCAAATAAGCAGGGAAAACTGCTTCACACGGGAGCGGGTGAGCAAAGAGGAAAATCACCCTTCCTGGGGGCAGGCGAGCGAACAGGAAAAGGGTCCGTGCAGTGATGGGCAGGCGACCCACACCAAGGGAGAGTACCCGAAGCCTAATGTAGGCTACACACACACGGCTCTGCCACCTGCTCACACACTAATCATGCAAAGTGCAAGTGAGCTAGCCTAACACAGCTGTTTTCCCCTACTACCAATGAACCTATGCACCAAACATTTAAGTGACAAGTCAGGCTGGAGACTCACAGATGCCCAAGGAAAGCAGAAACTGGAATGTAAACTGTCTAAGGAAGAGGCACTGGGGCAACCAAAACATATTTTGAAAAAAAACAAAAAAACAAAAAAGAAAAAAAAATAATTAGATTGGTGTTGAGAAAGCTATAAAAACAGCACACACATATGAATGAATCAGAAAAGACAAACAAAATCGTTGTAGAGACAGAATGGCCCCCAGGCTGATAAGGGCAGATTAACTGGTGAGTGCACAGGAAGAATGTGTCAATCAGCAGGAACGGGTTCAGCTTGGAAGTGGAGGATGGTCACAGTCACAGAGGTGATGAGGTGAACACTGGCAAGTCTCGATGAGCTCTGAGTTAGAAGAATGTGCCTCGGCATGCTGACTCAAGTGGCCTGACGAGCCAGCCCTGGTGCCTGAAGATGGATGCTCACGCTGCCTTTCTGACCTGAATCTAGGTCTCCACAAAGCCTTCTGGGTATTTTGGCTCTTATGTAGATTGCTATAGTATTAGAATCAAACATGATTTCTTTAATATTGATGACAAACTGAAGAGGGTAGGGCAGCTAGAATCCTAGTCCTTAATAACATTCTAGAGGATTGACTTTTTCCAGATTTCTTATTGTGTGAGAAAAATAAATCCTGAACTTGTTAAGCCACGGTTAGTCCAATTTTCTGTTACCTGCAGTGAATATAATCTTAACTAATATTGTAGCTATTATTTATAACAATATCACAAAGTGTTTTTTTTTCCCCCTCTTCCTGAAAATCTCTGAGACTGTACCTCTCATCCAACTTCCATTCAGTTGTCTTATTCCTTTTCTCTCTCCCCTCTTCCCAACCTATCGGGTCTTGCTCATCAGATTCAGAATTTTCAGGAAACAATGCGTAAAGGAGAAACGTAGCCCCCTGAACAGCACTGATGATTTAGAATCATGGTTGGTAGCACGTGATCACTCCCCTCACCCCCCACTTCTTCTCCTGCCATTTTGGTCATGCTCTCCCTAAGCAAAAGAGTTATATCAGAGCACTTTCCTGAATGTGTGCTCCGGGCTGTGGGCATAAAAAGCCAGGTTTGCAGGGAGGGAGAAATCGCCACCTGAGGTATAGAGGCAGGACAGGCGGGGGGTGGCAGCCCTCCAGCCCTCCATATTGGTATTTCCCCATCTGGTGAGCCTTCAAGCACAATAGGACATATTTCCGTTGATTATATGCGACACAGGATTTTGTGTTCTGTGGCACACCCACGCAAGCCTTGTCATTACAGCAATGTCATCAGGCTATAGTAGAAAAGCATTCCTCCCTACAGATAAGAAAGCAAAGAAGCCTCCAATCCCAGAACAGCCAAATCAACAAAGAAAAATTGAAAAGACGCCCAGACAACAGCACAGAGACATATTAACTTGGAAAAAGAAAATGTCTTTTTCCCCTCGAGCTATTTATTCAAAACTTTATCACGTAACTAGGTGACATTGGGTAATGTTGAGATAGCTACCGTTCTCCACTTTTCTTTAAACAGAGTCACATACTCTGCTTTTATTCTATAATGTCTTCATCTGGAAATACAGATGTAGGGTATTTTGGGTGAAACAAGCCTCTCTTGTTTCCTATATAAAAACCACATGGGATCAGATGTAGAAAGAACAGGCGAAGGCACATCCCAGAGCCAGGTAATTTTACCTGAATTTTTGCTTGAATGGGTTTTGCGTATTTTAACTTAGGCATTTTATTTCAAAAGCTAAAAATTCCCCCCCAACAATGTTATTGCACTGCACGCCACTGCTATATTATCACACCATTCTCCATGGAGTATATACATAAACATAGGATTTCAAAATGCATGTTTCTGTTTTAAAGCCCCTGGAAATGGTACTTAGGAATTCAGCAACTTCCTTTTTGAGAGTCTAAATAATCTGTCACATTTTATAGGCAAGTTTTAGAAACGTTCAGCTGCCATACCCCCCACCACCCTCTATACACCTGCCCAAGGGACATAACTTTAAGAATAGCCCTTTTATCTCTGATCCATCACTGCTTTATGCCCAGTCTCCAGATGCCTCCCTCTTTTGTCTCTGCAAATTTTTTTTATTTTTATTTATTTATTTATTTTTTTTTTACAGAGACAGAGAGTGGGTCAGTGAGAGGGATAGACAGGGACAGACAGACAAGAATGGAGAGAGATGAGAAGCATCAATCATTAGTTTTTCATTGCGCGTTGCAACACCTTAGTTGTTCATTGATTGCTTTCTCATATGTGCCTTGACCGCGGGCCTTCAGCAGACCGAGTAAACCCTTGCTGGAGCCAGCGACCTTGGGTTCAAGCTGGTGGGCTTTTGCTCAAACCAGATGAGTTCGCACTCAAGCTGGCGACCTCGGGGTCCTGAACCCAGGTCCTCTGCATCCCAGTCTGACGCTCTATCCACTGCGCCACCGCCTGGTCAAGCTGTCTCTGCAGATTATTAAGGTAATCCTGTCCTAACATTACCTAATATTTTGCCCAGGTCTCTAATAAAGTTCCTGCTTCTATTCCTCGGCTAAAGCTCTGTCTTCAATTACTTCTAGCTTCTTTAATGGCTCTTCTCTCTCAATCCTCACTCCTGTGATTACTGAGGTAACACCTCTGAATGCATTGATTCATTTACAGAACAAACATGTGATGAGAAACAGGCACAGCTCTAGGCTTTGTGGGTCATGTGGTGAGTAAGGGAGGGAAGAATCTGCTAGTCTGGACAGATAGAAAAATCAATCAATCAATAACTTAATAAATAAAACTCAGCTAATTGTTATGATAAAATACAATGAAGATCACATGACACAGAGGGTCGAGGGACTTCTTGAAAAGGAGATACTGTCTGGAATCTCCTCATCACTAACCCTAAGATCTGCATCTTGTCTCCTGATATGATTAACTCATTACAGCAACAACCATAAAAATCTTGCATGAGTGAATTTTAAGAGGAAAATGGTGCCGTCTTTGTTACAGTATATTTGAGTTTCTGGAGAATAAGGTAGTAGTCATTTATCTCCTTAAACGCACCCAATTTACAATAGTTCTGCTCAGTGGAAAGCATGGAATGAAAACACTGTTTAGAATCAGGTCGCAAACATGGACAAGATGCTCTGAGCAGAACCACTTGAGTCACCGTTTTTCTCTTAATCATCAGGCTGCACCTCGAGCTTTTGTGAGATGTGTGTGTGTGTGTGTGTGTGTGTGTGTGTGTGTGTCTACGTGTGTAGGTGTCTCTGTGATTGATGAGTCTGAGTAGGCAGCCCCAGAAAATCTCAAATATATTTGTGTCCAACTTTTCTTTTGAAAAAATTAATGGTAAACAAAACCAACCCCACAGCAATTGTGAAGCAGGTAACAAATATATATAAGGGATATGTCAACAAGAAAACAGTTGCCGAGACAAGAATAAATGATGTAGGGTTAAAGTTAAATCAATGTCACTGTACTGGGAGAAATTGAAATGATTTTAACTCCTTTTTGTTACGTAGGCGTTAACGTGTCAATTCCACCAAGATGGCTTTAAAATTCTACAATTCTGTGTTGTGAATACTCGGGGTTTCAAGTAAGATGTGAAGCACTCCCTTTGGGTTTGATTGCGTATGTTACTATCATGTGCTTTGCAAACAACTCCTAATATTTCTGGTCTTGAATGAGAACAGACTCTGTCAACTCCTGGGTCAATGCAAAAGTCAAGCCTGAAGCAGGCTTGAGCAACTATATTAATACCTTTTTCAAGCATAGAGGTAGAGGTTTGGGTTATAAAGTAAGTTACTGCCAAGCTAGGGTAAAAAAAAGAGACTTCTTTTTTTGGAACCTGAAATATAATATTTGAAGTGTGGGTAACAATATGAAGGTGAAGGCAAGATTTGCCCCCCGGGGAATTCAAATGAGGTTAGTCTATTGGGCAAATGGCCATGCAATGCAATAAAGATGGCAGCCTCATGAGATCATCAATTGTGAAGAATATTTCCTTCAAAAACCATGCACTTCTTGGTGTGCAATTATAAATTAGTGAGAATATAACCCCGAGGAGAAATTTAACTTGAGTAAAGAAAAATGTAGTAGTTTCTTAAAACCGATGTAACAAATTATCACAATTTTTTTGCCTTAAAACAACAGAAATTTAATCTCTCATGGTCTGGAAGCAAGACGTCTGCAATAAAGGTGTCAGCAGGGCTATGCTCACGTTGAAGGGTTGAGGGGCAAATTCTTCCTTGCTTCTTTCTAGCTTTAGCTGGATCCTTGTAATCCTTGGCCTTTCCTGGTCTGCAGCTGCATCATTCCCATCTCTCCCTGTTTTCACATTCTTCTCTCTGTATCTTCTCCTCTTCTTACAAGGACACCAGTCATTGGATTTAGGGCCCACTCTAATTCAGTACGATCTCATCTTAAAAACTAATTACATCTACGAAGATCCTATTTCCAAATGAGATTACAGTCTGAGGTTTTGGTTCAATGTGAATTTTGGGAGAACACTATTCAACCCACTACAGATATTATGAGATCTATGTTCGGATATAATAGCAAAACTACAAACATAACAAAACAAAAACTAATGTCAGAAACACTGGGTTCAAATCTAGGAATCTGGAACTGATTCTTCCCTATCTCCATTGCTATTGCTTTTCACCCACTCATTAACTTTCACGTGAGGCCATTGCAATAAGCTTCCAACCAAGATCCCTGCCTTAGCCAGTCTGCCTGTATTTGAATTCTGCCTCTGACACTTTTTGGCTTTGAGAACGTGGGGAAGTTACTTAAACTATCAGTGTCTTGGTTTCCTCATCTGTGACATGGGAATAATGACAGTTCCCTCAAAGGAATTCTATCATATAATGGTTAAATCATTAAATCTGAGTAAGTCATTTACATAATGCCAGGACCAGATGGAGTAAGTGACAATTTATAATTTTACTAATTATTGGTCTTCCTACTGTATAATCCATCCTACTTGTTACTGTCAGGGTTATGTTTCTAAAACTCAAATCTGATGTCATTCACTTCTTTAAAACTTTACATGTCATTCAGCTGATTACCAGATAAAATTCACAAAAGATACAATATCCTTAATACTTGATCCCATTCCAGTCTAACCCTCGCACCCCTCACTCAGGTACATTAAGCAAAAATGTGATTCCTTCACATGCCTCCTTGATTTTTCACACACAGTCCCTGAGTCTGGAATGCTTGTGACCCCTTGTTCACCTAGTGAATACTGAATTTACCTCTTCTAAGCGCTCGGGTGCCCGCACCCTAAGAAGGCTTTTGTAAAACTCAGTCAAAGGGATAGGTTCCTCTTTTTTGCTCTCTGAACATGTCAACTCCTCACATTTGCTTGTAATTATTTATTGACATATCTTCTTTTGTGTATTAGAAATTTGCTAAGGCTAATCAAAATGTCATAACAATTATTAAAGCTCTAACTCCTTGAAAGAAAGAACAGGCAGTCCCTGGCTTATGAATGAGATAGGTTCTGTAGGTTTGAAAATGTTTAACTATTTATATACACAGAAAGGTAAAAATAGATACTATGTTAAGACAAACATTGGTCTAAGTTGCACTTAATAGGTAAATGTACCTGTTCCAACTTACATACGAATTCAACTTACCAGACATACAGAACTTACCCTGTTCATAACCTGGGGACTGCCTGGATAGCATATAGGCTAACAACCTATGGTTTAGAGTTGGACAGAGCGTGCCCTGCCTTTTCATCAGCTGTGCAACCTTGGAGTAGTTACTTACCTGATAAATTGGGTAATATACATAGCTATTGAAATTGAGGTAACGTTTGCAATGCAGAATGCCAAGAATATATTAAGGGATACTTAATAAATATCATTCTGTTAGTTGAGCACGACTGAAAAAATCGTACAGGCTTGCAGATTGTTGCTGTCAAACATTAAGTCTCCCACTCTTAACAGCTTCAGTTTAATCTTCTTATTTTTATCCTCAGTAATTCCCTTGCCTACACTCCTTAGTTTTCATCCAAACCCTCGCTGCTCTCTTAAGGCTCTACTTAACTTCCTCATTCTCAGCAGATGACTCTACCTCCTACTAGAAAAACAAATGTGAATAAATAAGCAAATAACAGTCAAAATCTTTAAGCATGATCTTCATCCTTCTACTGCCTTACCACCTTCTCTAGGACACACACACACACACACACACACACACACACACACACACACACACACTATGCCCCCCCCCCTACAAACTTGTATATATATTTATTTATGCTGGTTTTCTTTCTGTCTTCATCTGAAAAGAAAACATTCCTTCTTCAACTGTTGAGTGCTAACCCCTTCTCTGTGAGTCCTTAAGCCTGGCCTCTCCTGTCTCTCCAGAACTCTGCCTTGTCATGCCTCTCTCATCAACACCTGCCTTTGAGGTTGGCATCTGTCCTTGCAGCCAGCCTGTGAATATACTGAACATCTCATCTCAGATACAACAGACAACAACAAGAGTTTCCCTTGGCTCTGCCTCAAGACTTTTCTTTCAATTTCATTCAAATTGTTGAAAAGTAGTCTAGGAAAACAGTCTCCACTTCTTCATCACCTATATTCTCATCAACTCACTTCACTGTAATTAAGGACAATCACTCTAGGAGCATCATTCTCACTAAAGTCACCTATGACCTCCTCTGTGCCAAACTAATGGATGTTTTGAGGCACTGCTATTAGTGGTTCTTCTTCTATATTCTATGCCATTGAACAAACTCTCCTGAAAACCACCTAAATTTCTATGCTCTGGGATACAAATCTTTTCATTTTCTTGGTTGATTTCTGACTATCTTGAACTTGTTACTAAAGACTTTTCTTCTACTCCAAATGCTGGTGATTTAATAACTGGCATCTTTGGCCTGCAATTCTTTCTACTTCTCTTCTTGTATTCCAGAGGCAGTCCTAGAGAAATGGCAATCGCTTGCATGATTCCTTATTACCACAACCCATGACTCTCAAATTGGTAAATCTTCTTCAAGTTGATTATCCTACTGCCTTTTGAATGTTTCCAACAATATTCTACAGTCATTTTAACTTTAGCTTGTTTAAAGCTGAACTCAATATCTTTGCTCCTTCTTTCTTTTTGGCAGTACAGCCATTCACTGTCACCACAGCCAAATATGGCAGGGATTCAAGGTGGCGCCCCTTTTGGGGTAGGTGTAAAATTTAGGGCAGGCCCTATGTAGCCTACGAGTTAAGATGAACACCTTGGATGCAGATCTTCTTGGCTCTGCAAAGAATCGCCTCCATGATCGCTCGTGATTATGGGAATATAGGGCAAGAAGGTACCTTTTATCCTTGGAAAACAGTTTTGTTTTTGTTGCTGTTTGTTTTCTTTTGAATTCTTATCAGAAAACACTTCGCTTGCTGGTATTCAGAACTGTTTCTGGGTGTGGAAGTAGACAAATGAGTAAATGGAGCCCAGGGCATATATGTGCTTTTGGAGATCTCAAGTTGCAAAGACCTGAGAGACAGACTAGGTGCCCCGCTGAAGACTTGTCGGCCAGCATTGTCACCTATCCACACCACTCACCCCCGTCCCCTCGAATTTTCACCAATCACTTTTCTTAAACACTTACACCTCTTCTCTCCATATTGACCATCATTTTCTTTTTTTTTTTAAAGTTTTTTTTTTTAATTTTATTTATTCATTTTGCCCATCCATTTCTTGAGTATTGCAGGGATCTGTTTGACAGAGTTCCCAGTAATTGGTCTTGCTCTTCTCAGATCTACCCTCCATAAAGCATCTGAGTGTCCTAGCTGCAATTCACAACCTTGCGATGGCTTTCCATTTCTTATAGTATAACAACTCAGCTCATTAATGGCACAGAACTTTCTCCTTGATCTAGCATTGTCAGTTTAATTCTCTCTGCTGCTTGCCTGCACTATTCTACAGACTACTTACTTTCCTGTACAAGACATTATTTCACCTCTGTTTCTTGCCTTTGGCTCATGGGATCAGCTTTGCTCAGATTTTTTTATTCCCAGTCTCCTCACCTGTATAAATTCTTCCCACATCACAAAGGCTCAGGTGACATCTCACCATGCTAGATGATCCACTGCTTTATTTTCACGGCACCCTGTACTCATGTCCACTGGCTTTCTTTCACATTGCACCTTACAGTCATTCATTGGCCTGTCTCTCTCCAGCCCTGCCTCCCTCTCCTGAAGGATAAAATCTCACTTATTTTCATATCTCTAGCAGCTATCACAGTGTTTGAAACATAATAAATACTCAGTAAATGCTTGCCTAAATGAACAAATGAATTCCAGCTCTCCCACCAATTTATTATGACCCTGGGCAAGTCCCAAACTCTCTGGCACTCAGTTATTCCATATAAAGTTACGGAACTGAACTAATCTTTTAAATGCCCCGTTCAGTTCCAACATTCTATGATGCTTCTATTATATTTGTTGAAAGAGTGTAATGGAGTGAAAATTTATTTTTAATGATCTGTAATTACTAACAGAAACATTTCCTATTTCATCACTCAGCTCTTCTGCATGATGTTTCATATATAAAGAGTTTAACTTAAAATATCTCTGAATAAGTTATAGTGCATAAAGTTCCTACCTTAATGTGTCAAAGTAAACAAAAATAATTCACATTCACAAAGTGATCACTAGAAATGCACTTAAACCTGTAGAGAAAGAAAAGAAAAAGTATGTCATTATAATTAGCTCTTGGGTTAAGAAACTAGTCTTTGTTATTGTTTTTCTTTTGTATTTTTTAAAAAAGCATTTATTAATTTTAGCAAAAGAAGAATGGAGAGAGAGAGAGAGAAACAGGAACATTGATCTCTTTCTATATGTGCCTTGACCAGAGATCGAACCTACAACCTCTGTGCTTTGGGACAATTTTCTTTTTTCTTTTTTTTTTTTTATATAATTTTATTTTTTTAATGGGGTGACATCAATAAATCAGGATACATATATTCAAAGATAACAAGTCCAGGTTATCTTGTCGTTCAATTATGTTGCATACCCACCACCCAAAGTCAGATTGTCCTCTGTCACCTTCTATCTTGTTTTCTTTGTGCCCCTCCCCACCCCCTATCCCTCTCCCATTCCCCCCTCCTCCCCGTAACCACCACACTCTTATAAATGTCTCTTAGTTTCACTATTATGTGGGACAATTTTCTAACCAACTGAGCCACCCAGCCAAGGGCTAGTCTTTGTTTTGTATTTTTCTATTTTCTTATTGTTAATAACATTGTTTTTTTGTTTGTTTGTTTTTGGTTTTTTTTGTTTTTGTTTTTTGTTTTTTTTTTTAGCAAGAGAGAAAGAGGGACAGGGGCAGACAGACAGAAAGGGAGAGAGATGAGAAGCATCAATTCTTTCTTTGTAGCACCTTAGTTGTTTATTGATTGTTTTCTCATATGTGCCTTGATGAGGGAGCTCCAGCTGAGCCAGTGACCCCTTGCTCAAGCCAGCAACATTGGGCCCAAGCCAGTGACCATGGGGCCACGTCTGTGATTCCACAGTTAAGCCAGTGACCCTGTGCTCAAGCTGGTGAGTCTACACTTAAGTCGGATGAGCTTTCGCCCAAACTGGCAACCTTGGGGTTTCAAACCTGAGTCCTCAGTGTCCCAGGCTAATGTTCTATCCATGGTGCCATCGCCTGATCAGGCCTTATTGTTAATAATTTGATTCTGTAAATTATATTTCCTGGTTTAAGCTTATTATGTGGGTTATTTTCAAAAGAAACTTTTTATTTTGGAATAGTTTTAGATTTACACTAAAGTTGCAAAACTAGTACAGAGAGTTGAAGTACATTCTATTATTGTTAATACCTTACGTTACTAGAGCATACATATCATAATAAAGCATATTTACCATACTTTATTCAGATTTTTTAAGTTTTTACCTAGTATCCTTTATTTGTTGTTCCAGGATCTCATCAAAAATATTCTATTTCATTTAGATATTACATATCCTTAAACTCTTTCTTAGCTCTGACATGCTCAGGCTCTCCTTTGGTTTTGGTGATCTTCATAGTTTTTAGGACTCTTTTGTAAGCTAGTTTGTGAAACGTCCCTCCATTTGGACTTGTCTGAATTTTTCCCCCTTGATTAGAGAGGAATTATAAGTTTTGGAAAAAGACCATGGAGGCCAAGATCATTTTTGTCACATCATATAAAGGGTACATACGATCAATATCTTAGCAGTGGAAATGTTGACCTTGAACACCTGGTTGAGGCAGTGTTGTCAGGCTTTGCACTGTAAAGTTTCTCTTGCCTTTTTTTACATACTGTATTCTTTGGAAGGAAGCTACTATGTTTAGCTTACCCTTAAGGGGAAGGTATATTCTACCCTCTTGAGGACAGAGTATCTACATAAATTATTTGAATTATTCTGTATGGGAGATTTGTCTTCTTGCTCCTTTTTTTACCTTATTCAATCATTTATTTTTATCAGTTTATATTTTTGTCAGTATATTCACATCAGCATATGAATTGTGGGTTATTTTTGAAACATCAATTTACAAATTTAGAAGTAAAAGAAGAACAATATAAAAATAAAGCAGAAAAGGGGACAGGCAACCAAGAAGCATTATTCCCATTTATCCTGATGCAAATCTAATTCTATTTATTTATTAATATTAATTTATTTTTTAAAATTGAATTCATTGGCATACAGGTCTGGGTGTGAAGCTCAATAGAGCATCATCTGCAGCTGTATCATGGGCCCATTGCTCCAAGTAAAGTCTTTTTCGTTCCCATTCCCTCCCTTTGACCACCTCCACCTTCCCCCACCCTCCTTTCCCTCTGGCTATCATCACACTGTTGTCTGTGTCTACATATTAAATCTATGTATACTGTTTAACCCATTCACCTTCTATTATCCAGAGCCCCAACTCCCCTCTTCTCTAACAGCTGTCAGTCTCTTCCATGTATCCATGTCTCTTTTAATTTTGTTCATCAGTTTAATGTGTTCATAGGTTCTACATATGAGAGAGATGGTATGGTACTTGTCTTTCTCTACCTGGCTTGTTTCAGTTAGCCTAATAATCTCCAGGTCCATCCATGCTGTCACAAAAGGTAAGATTTCCTTCTTTTTTATGGCCGTTTCATATTCCACTGTGTAAATATACCACAGCTTTTTTTATCCACTTATCTACTGATGGACATTTAGGCTGTTTCCAGAGTTTGGCTATTATTGTAAATAATGCTGGAATGACCATTGGGGTTCATATATTCTTTCGAATTAGTGTTTCAGGATTACTAAAATATATTCCCAGAAGGCAGTTCCATTTTTAATTTTTTTGAGGAAGTGCCATACTGCTTTCCACAGTGGCTGCACCAGGCTGCATTCCCACCAGGGTTTTCTTTTCTCTACATCTTCACCAGCACTTGTTGTTTGTTGATTTATTGATAAAAACCATGCTGACAAGTGTGAGGTGATATCTCATTTTAGTTTTAATTTGCATCTCTCTGATGATTGGTGACTTTGAGCATTTTTTCATGCCTATTAGCCATCTGCATGTCCTCGCTGAAGAAGAATCTATTCAGGTTCTTTGCTCACTTTTAATTGGATTGTTTGTCTTCCTGGTGTTGAGTTTTATAAGCTAATCTAGTTATTTTCAACTGATTTAAGCCCCTTGTACAGTAAACTATAGCAAAATACAGCGTATACAGAACAGTGCACTTAAATGTACATCTCAATTAATTTTCACAAACAAAACTAGGAAACCAGAAACCAGTATCTAGTTTGGGAAACAGAATATTACTGACAAGCCCTCCCCCAACCCCCTTCCCTGGGAACCTTCCATATGCTTGTTTCCTTCCAGTTACTATTTCCTTCCAGTCATTATTTCCTTCCATGTAAGTATAATCATTATCCTAAATTCTAACAGCAAGCATACGTTTTATTTGTTTTTGAAATTCATAAAAATAACATCATATATTTATTTATTTGCATCTGGATTCTTTCTTTCTCTAATATTTTTTGGATGTTCTATCTAGGAAGTCATCCATGTTATTGCATGTAGTTGTAGATAATTTTTATTGTTATGTGGTGTGAATATATATTATATGAATATACCATAATGTATTTCCTTGTGTGCAGTTGTAGATATTTCTAAATGTTTTATGTATTTATATTAGTATGAATATACCACATGTTATTTATGTTCTTCTTTTGATCTGAGTTGTGACAATTATGGAGAATGCCACTATGGATATTTAAAAGTACGTCTTTTAGTAAACATGTGTACATGCTTATGTTGATTTTACACCAAAGGACAGAATTGTTGGATTATAAGATATACTTGTAATCACCTCAAGTAGTTAATATAATTTTCCAAAAGCATTATACCTATTACATTCTCACTAACAGAATGTGAGAATTCCATGTGTTCTACATCTCGACGATACTTAGAACTGTTTCTCTTCCCCCCTTTTCATTTGTGTATACATAGCAGCATGCTATAGAAGCTTTATTTTTTATTTTCTGGATAATTAACAAAGGTGAGAAACTTTCATAAGTTTACTGGCCATTCAGATATTAACTTTTGTGGAGTTCCTTCTGGTAAAACTTTCACTCAAGAATTTTCTTTCCTTTTTTTCTTTTGGGTTGCCTTTTTTTAAAGAAATCTATCTGTAGGATGTGTGTAGTGTGTGTGTGTATTCTGAATGTGAATCCAGAAGGTTTCTGGGGAGGCAGCAATATTCTGTTTCTTGAACTGAGTACTGGCTTCCTAGTGTCCGGTTCGTGAAGATTAATTGAGATGTATGTAAGTATTTTGAATATTTTCTTCTACTTTCTGAGTTGCCTTTTTATAATTTTAATAGTCTTTTAATGAATACATTTTAAAGTTGTTTTTTTTTTTAAAGTTTTAATGTAACTTAATTTATCAAATTTTGAAATTTGGTTACCACCTTTTTATCCAGTTTAAGAAATTTTTGCACACTCCAAGGTCAAAAAGATGTTTTAGAACAAGGATTAAAAAACTTTGGCCCACAGGCAAAATCCAGCCTGTCATCTGTTTTTGTAAATAAAGTTTTATTGAAGCACAGACAGGTTCATTTACTTATATCTCCTTTATGATTGCTTTAGCTACAGTGGCAGAGAATCAAATAGTTGCAACAGAGATTATATGATCTACAAAGCCTAAAATATCTACCATCCAGTCCTTTAAGAAAAGTTTGCAAACCATATTTTAGAAGCTTTTTTCCCTTTTAACCTTTACACTTACTTAGATTTGCAATTCATCTAGAATTGATTTTTGTGTATGTTGTAAAAAAAGGTCAAGATTAATTTTTTTCTCCCATAATGATATCCACTTGACCTTGCAGCTCTTATTGAGAAAACAAAATCTTTTTTCCATTCCACCACAGTGCTGTCTTTGTCATAAATCAGGGGATCTATATGTGTGGGTCTGCTTCTGGTCTATCTGTTGTTTCCCTGATTTATTGCTGTCCTTCCCTGAACCAACTCTGCACTATCTTAAGTGCTATTGTTCTATAATAGGTGTTGTATTTTGTAATGCAAATCCACCATAAGACCTCAGCTATTTTTGGTTCTTTGTATTTCCATATGCATTTTACAAAGTTTGATGTTAATTTTTGCCAAATATTTTTATTGTTAGATAAGTAGAAAAGTGTTTCTCTTTTAAAAAGCTATCATTTTCAAATATAAATGTAAACATAGTAAGACTAACAAATAGTTTATATATGTTATTACTTTTGTCTACTGATATATTCAATATTGTGCATATTTTAAAGTACAGATTCGTAAGCTAAAATCTAAGGTTATCTATGACTTGCCATTTTGTTCAGTTTTTAACCTTTCTGTTTGATACTCTTAAAATAACTATTACAATTCAGGGGTGGTGGGTGGATATAGCTTCAGAATTCCTAGGAAAACACTCTCCCCAAATTTCTCAGGGTTTTTGAATCAGGGGGAAAGAACTGTTATTTTTTTTTTTTCTAAATGTCTCAGTTCAATGAAGTCTGTTTTAAAAGAAATAATGTCTTTTTACACAATAAGCAAAAATTAATAGGTTATAGGTTTTCACTTTTATGAAGCATATTATTTTACTAAAATAAAAAGAAATTTTACTACTTAATATATAACACTACTTAACGATATACAATGACCTATGCACAAATGTTATAAAAGGCTATCCAGTTTCTAAAATTTGTCGATTATTGGAACAACTAAGGGGAATGAGTTGATGCTTCTCTCTCTCCCTTTCCCTTTCTTCCCCATTTCTTTGTTTCTCTCTCTTAAATCAATAGAAAAATTAAAATTTGTTAATGGTTGTAAAGCCAGCAGCCACGGCCAGGACTGCCACTATCAAAGCAGCCTTCTGGCCCAGGCAGGTTCGCATTGGATTCGGACAGTCGGTAAAGAAACAACGGAGCCAAAAACTGATGGGCCATAGTCTTTAATTCTAGCTTGCACCCAGCAGGCAAGTAAAAACACACACTGGGCTCCAAAACCCACTCACATTCAGTGCTCACAAAGCCACTGACTTATCCGAGTTTCCTAGAATCAAAGGTTTCTAGCTCACCAGCCTTATTCTCCTCAGTTCCCCATCTCCTTCCTTATCCCAGATACAAACTCTACACAAACTGGCATCTCACTAAGCACTCCGCCATCTTGGCTGCTTCTCCTGGCCTACTCCACGTGGCCTCCTTCTGCTCTCTGCTCTGCTCCCTCTGCTCTCTCATGCTAATCATCCCAGGAACCAAGAGCGCAAACTCTCGTTCTGCCCCCATTTTATACTGTAGATTCACAACCCTTAATCCAATATACAAAACAGGGAAGTCTCTAATACAAAGTCACTTCTCTGAGGCATGATTGTATTGTACCACCCCTCATCAAAAAGGGTGGAAAAGACTTAATCCCAAAACCAAGCCCCAGGCTACAAGGATTCTCAACACACATTAATATCACCTGGGTGACGGCCTCACGTGGGCAGCACCATCTTTAACAAAGTGAGCATAATATATTTTATCTGCCCAACAATGGTTATCCTTTTAAAAAATCAACCTTGAGACTCTTCTCATTGCACTTTGTAACAAGTGTGCTATTGATAAGGCTGATTACAAATTCCAGACCACACTATGATTTTGTGTGTGACCTTTTACAACATTGTATATTCTGCAGTGACTACTCTCATATATATATATATAAGACTTTTAAAAATGTAATTGTTTCAGAGATAAAATATCTCAAAAACTAAATTAGGGTCAAATTTCACAGTGTAAGGTTTTTCATAAATTCAGAATAATAAGGATACTGAATTACAGAAAAGTCTATCATAAGACATGTAAAATAAATTTGTATTTTAAAGCAAAAAACTTTAATCTTTTTGGAGTTATAAATCATTAGAGAATTTGTTGAACACTATAGACCACCTCCCCAGAAAACACACACACACACTTTTTTGCATATAATAGTTCAGGGATTTTCAAAGTCCTTGCTCGCTATCTCTAAATTCCCTCTCTATAAATCCCACCCTTTACTCCCATAAACCTGTCTTCCCAGCTTCTTAGCTCTCAGGAACTATTAAATAAATCTGTTATCAAAATCACAGAAATCCCATTGTAATGAAGTCTGAAAAGATAGTCCCTATTTATTAGTAGCATTCCCATCAACAACCATTTTTAAATTACTGGAAAATAATTTGGTTTCTTAATGGATTAAACATCCCATTCTTTGATCTTTTTATTTAAAGAAAGTAAGTGTAATTCCATTGAAAGGATATAAATTATTATTTGGTTGAGTTAGAATAAATGAATACATTTCCATCTTGCCTGAGCCTTGAATGCCTTGTCACTGTCCCCCTCACCCCAGTGACTTCTTCCTGGTCCCACATAAACCTGCATGCATGCAGAAAATCTTCATCTCTCCCATTTGCTCACCCCTCCAGGAAGGTCACCAGCCTTTTATCTGCTTTTCCTCTAGGTATGCAAGAACCCCTTTCAGCAAATTTGATGTATTGCCTTTCTTTGAGTATAATTCCTCTACTAGCTCTTTTTCTAGACTGAGGGTTCCTTGAAAACAAATAGCATTCCAAATATATAAATATATGAATTTCTGGTACAGTGTATTAATAATGTATCAATAACACATTAGTAAACAACAAAATTTGTGAATTAATGAATGAAGACATATTTTCTGTAGTTGTACATTTATTTAAAAATGTTTTTAGTGTGATGATAACATAAACATGAAATCTACTTTCTCAAGCTTTTACATCAAAATATAATATTGACAACTCTAGGCCCAAAGTTCCTTTAGAAGATGAATATTACTAATTTATGATGGTATGCAAAAAAGTCCTAAAGTACGTACTTTCAGTTGTTCAATTTTTTCTCTGACATTCACATGGAAGTACTAAATGAGTCTCCGGAACAGACAAGAATCTAAGTTCATATGCAATAGAGTGCGCCAAATGTGTGGAATATGAAATTGACCCACATTTATAAATAAAGGTTTCTTTCTCCTAGAAATAATTATTCATTTCATACTTAATATTCTTGATTTTTAAATAATTTAGGTCATCTTACATTTTTAAAAACACAACTGAATATTCCGCAGAATATATTTTGTGTCATTATATTTTATTTCTTTCAAAGATTATCATACTTAGTTTCATCATATTTCATTCCTTTCACACTCCTGAAGGAAATCTACTTGTCATTCTTCTTCCTCAGACATCAAGTCATCATGAAAATTTCCCACAATCATCTACTGACAACATTTTAGTGTCTTTAGCACAAAAGCAAAAAAGTAGATGAGGAGTCTCTTAATGTCTTTGGAGGTAATACCTGCTAATCACCTCAAGAACTAGACCTATCTGTCCTTCTAGCTCTTTCCTTTCTTTCCATTGCTTCTATATTTGGACTATTGATGATAGAATGATTTCACCTAATAAAACTACCAACATTTTTTTTTTAATTTATTTACTCTGAAAATATATTTCAGTCAAATGAGCTATTAAAATCCATTTTAGGCCCTGGCCGGTTGGCTCAGTGGTAGAGCGTCAGCCTGACGTGCAGGAGACCTGGGTTTGATTCCCGGCCAGGGCACACAGGAGAAGCGCCCATCTGCTTCTCCACCCCTCCCCCTCTCTTTCCTCTCTGTCTCTCTGTTCCCCTGTGGCCAAGGCTCCATTGGAGCAAAGTTAGCCCGGGCGCTGGGGATGGCTCCATGGCCTCTGCCTCAGGCGCTAGAATGGCTCTGATTTCAACAGAGCAACGTTGCAGATGGGCAGAGCATCGCCCCCTGGTGGGCATGCCGGGTGGATCCCGGTTTGGCGCATGCGGGAGTCTGTCTACCTCCCCGTTTCCAACTTCAGAAAAATACAAAATAATAATAATAATAATAAATCCATTTTATAACCATATCTTCCACTTAGCCTTTTTCAGCCTGTGGCTTAAGATGGTATTGAGAGGGCTTCCTTGCTGTTGCCTCTGTGTACAATTGTACAAGATTCTATTTCTTCTATTGAATGTGGTTTTAAAAGTCAAATATACTCCAGGAGGGTGTGATACAGGTATCACCTGTCAGCACCATGCCTAAAAACAGTTCTTAAACAGTACAGCTACCTTCCCACTTCAACTGAATTAACAACAGTTGAGTCTTTTGCATTTTCTTAAGTCTGTTGAACTTTGTATTCTAATTCTCCATCTTGAAATAAAGATAAAGCCCATCAAAGCTATGAAATTGACATTTCTGAAGGTGCAGAATTGCATGTTAGTGGTTTTTTTCCTTTCAAATTCAATAGGAAGTAGCTAGCAATTATCAGAATACTAGTTCGTGGGATAATTCTGTGCATTTTCACAAAACATTCTCAATGATCAGCCCAAAGAGTTTCAACTTGGGCTGTGTATGAAACCACCTAGAGAACTTTTTAAAATCGATGCCAAATCTCCCTCCTGAAATTCTGATTTAGCTGGCCTCAGGTAAAATTTAGATGTTGGTATTTTCTTTCAAAAGCTCCCCAAATGAGTCTAAGGATTAAAAAAACAAACAGATAGCACCCAGTTTGTGGTGGCATAGTGGATAGAGTGTCAACCTGTAACTCTGAGGTCACAGGTTGGAAACCCCGGGCTTGCCCAGTCAAGGCACATATGACAAACAATCAATGACCAACTAAAGTGAAGAAACTATGAGTTGATACTGATTGTTTCACACACCCCTACCCTGTAAAGCCAATAAATAAAATCTTTAAAAAAATACAGATAGCTTTTTACATAATGTGATGTATCCATGATTTTGCATTTGATTATGCTTAGGTTTATTTAGAACTTTATAATTTTATGAAACAACTGAGAACACTACATTTACCTTACAGGCTATATATATTTTTTCACATGTACATGATTTATTTTGCAAGAACTCCTAAAAACAAAAAGTTACTCATTTAACTTATTGCTACAGAGGACTGGAAGGGATGCTCACATACATCTTTATTGATTTATTTTTTATTTTCAACATTTCTTTTTTATTTTAATTTATTGGGTGTACATAAATTCTAGTGGCCCCCCATACCTCCCCCCTCCCCCTTGTTCCCCACCACATCCCCCTTGCCCTCCTCCCCGCAACGCCCTCTCCCCAGTTTTGCTTTTCTGCTCTCATCCCATCCTATCTTCCCCTTTCCCTCTGTCTGCTCAGGCTATATATTTATTATGTACATAACATTAATTATAATATAATTGATTGTATTTTATTTTCAAAATCTCAAAGTCAGTTATTCCCCCCCCCCCATTTTATTTAGAGAGAGAGAAAGGGCAGGGGACAAACATGGACAGACAGATAAGAAGGGAGAGAGATGAGAAGCATCAATTCTTCACTGTAGCACCTTAGTTGTGCATTGATTGCTTACTCATATGTGCCTTGACCGGGGAACTCCAGCCGAGCCAGTGAAGACTTGCTCAAGCCAGTGACCAGGGGGTCACGTCTATGATCCCACACTCAGGTTGGTGATGCTGCGCTTAAGCTGGTGAGCCAATGCTCAAGCCGGTAACCTTGGGGTTTTGAACCTGGGTCTTTAGCATCCCAGCTCTATCCACTGAGCTACTGCCTGGTTAGCCCCAAAATCAGTTTTAAAGAGATGAACAAAATTGAAAATATATACATTTGTGATCTACCCATGTGTTGGCATGCTATAATATTTGTTTTACTTTTAAATTGTGTTACTTTGTTCTGCTCTTTTACTGGTAGCTCATTCTTTTCTGATTCCTGCATGAGTAGAAATAGGAAAAGTATTTGGGGAAGAGGAGTGTTTGGGGAGTTCCTGGCTAGGGCCAGGGATAGGGAGACTGGCTATTTGGGGAGTGATTTTTTTCCAGATGATGAAATGCTTTCCCCTCCTCCTCCACTACAAGAGTTGTTGGCCAAAGCCCCATATATAGCTCCAATAGTGAACCAGACTGTGAAATATGTGTAAATATAAACCATGTGGGATAGTCTCAGAATGGGACATGAAGAAAAGGAACCAAAGTTAAGTTTTACAACTGAAAGAAATTTCCCAAACACACACACACACACACACACACTATTTTTCCAAGTACTATAAGACAGCTATAAAGAAGTCCACAAGCCTCATGAACTGGACTGCTATAATACCCAGGATCACTCCTTTGTACCCGTTCTGTCTTCCTTCCAGTTATGTTGGGTAAAGGGACTCAACTCCCATTCCGGGTTTATCCTTTTTCCAGTAGGCTACCGACTCCATCTTCTCTCAGAGGCTTTGCTCTGGTAATTATTCACTATCTCCCTCTTTAGTATCAGTTTCTCCTTTTGTAATAGAAAAATCACATCAAAGAACAAAGCTGCTCTAAAACAAAGAAAATTAAAAAATAAATGAAAACAACAAAAGTCACCCTACCTTAACCCAGTTCCTGTCCAATTTCTTTATTCACTTTCTAAGCAAAATTCCTTGAAGAAGCTATAAGTTATTTTCCCTCCCTCACCTCCTTTTCTTTTCCCCATCCGTTCTAGTTGACCATCTCCTCTCCTTAGAAACCCACTCTTCCCAGCTCTGCGAACATGTATTTCACTAACTCCTCTTTAGGCTCACTGCCCACTGCTTTGCTGGTCTGCCTTCTTTTGTTTTGCATGTGGCTATTAAGTTGTCCTAGCATTATTGGCTGATGGCATCTCTTCCTGGTTTTAAAATCTACCACATATTAACAACTTCTGCATGTCTAACAAGCATTTCAGATGTAATATGCTAGAATACAACTCTTTGTTCCTTCCTTACCAATGTATTGCTGCTCTTTCTCTAGTCTTTCCCAATTCATTGAATGATACCATTATACGCTCAATTTTTCAAGCCAATAATTTACCCTTGTTTGCTTCCTTGAATTTGTCAGCAAATTCTCTTATCTGTCTTCAAAACACATATTAAACTCATTCTCTCTTCTCTTTTCTATCTACCTTCACTTTTTTTAGGTGTTTCTACTTAGTTCTATGGCTTAAATACTATCTTCATGATGTATGTTATGATAACACAAATTTTTATCTCTAGTTTCATATCTTACTTGGAAATTATACATAGAACTATTTGCTCGACAATTCGATACTAATAGGCATCTCAAACTTAACATGTCTTAAAGCAAACACATGGTCCCCAACTCTTCTCCAACACTGTCTCCCTCTCCCATCTCCAGAAAATTATATCACTATTCACCTAATTGTTCATGATAGAAACCTGGCATTTTCTTGGCTTTATACTCTCATCCTCAATGTCCAATAATTTAGCAATTCTTGCAGACTTGGCCTCAAATTTTATTCAGAAAATAAGCACTTCTTACTACATATACCCTAACTAACCTAGTCTAAGCTACCATTATTTCTTGCTCGGATTATTACAACGGTCTCCAATTATACTGCTCACAACCATCAGGGAATATTTTATCACTTCATATTCATTTTGAAATATCCCCTAATGTTTGTGAGCGGTATGGGTCTTTCTGCTTCCTTTCTACCTCTCCACACCCATTGTCATTTTTTTCATATAGCAGCCAGAGTAATTCTTTCTCCTTTCTTTTTTTTTTTTACTCATATTGCTCATTTTATTTTGTATTATTTTATACACTTTTATGTTGTCCAATAGTTTTTTCTCCCATAAATCTGACATATCTCTCATCCAGCTTTTTCTTGGATGTTTTATATGGTTGGTGCTACTGCAGAGCACAGCTTTTTTTAAAAAAGCATAAATTTTTTGGGGAACAGACTTAGGCTTACAGAACAATTTGGCAGAAACCATGGAGAGCTTCAATATGCCCCCAATGCCTTCTAGAGGAATTCTTTTAAAATATAAAATCTTTCTCCAAAAACTTTCATGGCTATTCATAAAACTTAGAACAAAATACAAATTCCTTATCATGGTCTACCTGCCCTTGATGATCTTGCCCTAGTTAGCGTCCAAACCTCAATTCCTTCTACTGGCCTCCCACTTAATTGTGCTCTAGTCGGATCGCTGTGGTTGCAACTGTCCAAGCACATTTACAGTCTAGGTTTTCTTGCTCTTTCTTCTTGAGTGCCCCCTTTTCCAGACAACTGCAGTGCTTGCTTCCTCACTTTGTTTATGTCTAGTCAGATATTTTCCCTGACTAGCTTATCTAAAATAGTCCAACCACTCAGCATTCCCATTGATTTGCCATTAAATATAAACTATATGAAGGCAGGTTCTGTGCTTTTGACCCTTGCTGCATGCCTAATGCTTAGAACAGGATTTGGCACATAATAGGCCATCAACAACTATTGTTGCATAGATAAATGAGTGAGTAAATGCCTTTACTACTACTATCTTGGTTTTAGCCACTATGGTCTCTTGTTTAAAAATGCAGTAATCTCCTAATGAGTCTTTCAGCTTCCACTTTTGCCTCTTATAGTCTAATTTCCATAGAGCAGATAGCATTATGTTTTATATATGCTGATCAGATCAAGACATTGTCTGCTTAAACTTCCCAGTGGTGACCCTCATACAATCTAATCTAAATACAACACAATACACACAATACAAACTCCTTACTTGTGGTATAGGAAGGTAGATATGTGTATTTTAGCCCACATTTCCACTTTGACCATTACACTCCAGTGATATTAACCCTCAATCATCTCAAGCTTACCCTCATTTCAGAGACTGTTTTAGTACTTATTGGTCCTTCATGAAACACTATACCTCCAGTTTTAACAGGGTTGGTTTATTTTTGGTCCCTGAGACTTCAGCTTAAATATCACCTCATCATAAGAAACTTTCTTGACCACTTAATATAAAGTAGACACCAATCAGTCTGACTCGTCAGTTTTATTTTTCTGCATAACTATTATCTTGACCTGATATTCTTCTTATTTATTGATGATTAATTGTCTGCTTCCTCCTCTCTTTCTCAACTAGAATATAAACTTCAACAGATGAGGAATATGCCTACTTTGTTTAACACAGTATTCTCAGCACCTAGCATAGTAGTTGGCACATACTGCACATACTACGTACTTAATATATTTTATAGGTTTCTATTTTTCTTTCTTATTTGATACCAAACACCAATTTCTAGTTAGAGAAATATGTTCTGTAAAGTCTCAGAGTATTTTTTCCTTTTGTTATTTAAAATGAGTGCAATTTTTAATTGGGATAATTTTTCCAATTAAGCCAGTAGTATTCATATTAGCAGTTACATACTCATAACATTTGCTTAGTGTTCTGAGCGTGACCTCTGCAAATACAGCCTTTCTAGTGACATGGCTTGCTTAGATTATCTTTTCCTCCTCTAGGTAGTTATGATTAAAACAATGATCATAAGATCTTTTAGTTGTACAGTAAGTAACTCAGAGTTTACAAAGTCATTTTACAAAAGCAAGCTCTTGATATGCACTCTTGTATTCATTAATGTTGTATATTGAGATGGACACTAAAGTACAAAGAGATAAATGAATTTTCCAAGGATATAAGACAAGGAGATGATAGAGCTAGGACTCAACTCAGGTTTTATTTCTCCCCAATGTTTTGTTCTTTCCACAACAGCCCATGATTACTCAAGGGGCTGCTTGGAAACATGAAACATTGAAAATGTTCCTCCAGTCATCTTCCTCTCTAGGCTTTGTCTCTCCTTACTTTGCCAAATTTTAACTATGATTCAGAGAGTATACTAGCTGCAGCCATCCTTCTGTCATAGACATTATAATAGAAGTCTCAGAATTGAAATGAGCACCTCTTCTCTGATAACATAATTTGTTTTGCTACTAAAGTATTAGGAATATAAGCATTTATATATTTTTAAGCATTCAGATATGAAGATCTTGACTCAAGACAATAAAGGGCATCAAGTGTGACTTGTAATTGACACTTGTGTATATTTATTTAAAGAAAGAATTTATTCTGAAACACTGGAATTTGAAAACTTTTGAGAAAGAATATGACAGGAGATGAGGGGAAAAGAAGAAAAATAGGTTCCTGTAATTTAAACTCCCACATTGCTTTTTGCAAATGTCTACATAAATAGTGTTAATGATAAATAACTCATCCCTCTAAGGCCAACACATCCTGTATATTTGGCTATTAGGTCTGTTAAAAAATAATTAATTTAAAGTTTGTTAATATTGGTTAATGTATTATAATAGTGACACATTAAGGCCCAGAGCACTAAGGCTTTTTTCATAAAAATAAATAAAAATATTTTTATTTGAAGGGAACTCTTATGTTTATAATAAATAACTGATATAGGCTCTGGCCAGTTGGCTCGGTGCTATAGCATCAGCCTGGTGTGTGGAAGTCCTCGATCTGATTTCTGGCCAGGGCACACAGGAGAAGCGCTCATCTGATTATCCACCCTTCCCCCTCTCCTTTTACTTTGTCTCTCTCTTCCACTCCCCCACCCAAGGCTCCATTGGAGCAAAGTTGGCCCGGGTACTGAGGATGGCTCTATGGCCTCTGCCTCAGGTGCTAGAATGGCTCTGGTTGCAACGGAGCAATGCCCAGATGGCAGAGAATCACTCCCTAGTGGGCATGCTGGAGTCTGTCTCTCTGCCTCCCCACTTCTCACTTTAGAAAAATTAAAAATAATAATAATAATAAATAAGTGATATTTTGCATAAGTAAATGAAATCTACCATCTATGAGACCAATTTACTATCATTATATAAAAACAGACCTGATTCTGCATAATAGCTTATCAATATAATTGCATAACATATTGTGTGCATTTGTGTGTGTGTGTGTGTGTGTGTGTGTGTGTGTGTGTGTATACACATGACTATTATGAGGATTACTAAAATGGTTCAGTGTTAACCAATGAGTTTTAAATCTTGGGAAGAAGATGTTTAAATCAGATTCGAATGATGGTAATAGGTCAATTTAGCAGAAAGTATAAAAAGAAAATGTAACTAAAATGGATGAATGTTATATACTTAAGTGATTCTTGAGGCAGAGCAGTATATGTAACTTATTCATACAGCAACAAACAAGCACAGTGTTAGTTATTCATTTAATCACAAACAGTAACATTATCCTGTTATTTACATAATAGATCATGTTTTTCTAGAGCCTAAGAAAAATGCCCCAAATTTGGATGTCAATCTAAATTATCTTTTCCATGGATTCCAATAATATTGTGCTTTTGGCCACACAACAGTGCTTTTGCTCCTGATGTTTTCAAAGTCCTACAATGTCAAGCATTGCCTGACCACTTGTGAAAGCTAATGTATGAATAAAGTTATAAATGATAAATACAGGGTGGGGCAAACATAAGTTTATAGTTGTTTGTATGAAACTTAATGCAATAATTAGTAAACAATAATACAAAAATAAACTGTTTTGCATACTCACAACTGTAAGCTTACCTTTGTCCTACCCTATACTGTATCATTAAATATGTTGTCTTTAGTCAAAAGATGGGGAGGGTCCATGTCAAAGACATATTAAAAAAATAACATCCCGCTCTGGCTGGTTGGCTCAGTGGTAGAGTATTGGCCCGTTGTGTCAATGTCTTGGGTTACGATTTTCAGTCAGGGCACACAAGAGAAGCACTCATCTGCCCCTTCTCCCTCTCACTTCTCTCTCTCTCTCTTCCCTTCCTGCTGCCAAGGCTCAACTGGAGCCAGCTGGCTCCAGGTGCTGAGGATGGTTCCATGGCCTCAGGTGCTATGAAGAGCTTGGTTGCTGAGCAACAGAGCAACACCCCAGATGGGCAGAGCATCACCTCCTAGTGGGCTTACCAGGTGGATCCCAGTCAGGATGCATGTGGGAGTCTGTCTCTGACTCCTCTCCTCTCACTAAATTAAAATATAAATAAATAAAAAACCATAACATCCTAAGGTCACCCAGCAGGTTAATGGCAAAGCTATGTTACAAACATAGGCCTGTTTTTTACATTGTATTTCTCCTTCTCACCTTTCTGTTTTCTTACAGAATTAAAGCCATACACTAATACTTTTAAATCTGTAAAGTTACCAAAATGAACCTTAGCATTCTTTACAGATTGTGATGTTTTATTCTTTATTTTCTCCTACCCCAAACATTTAATGTGATTTTATGAATTTGTTATATGTAGAATGCCAGCTGATAGCTTTGATTGGCTGGGCCTCTCTAGGAGATTATCTATGTCTAATAGTGAATGTCTTCTGTAGGTAAGGCTAGGAAGAAGGACAATGTTCCCTGGATATGCCCATAGCCCTGCTCTAGTGATGAAAAGGGGTATGCATGAGACCCACAAATTCTTCTGCATGGGCCTCTTGGCACCTCTGATAGGGGAAGAAAACCAGACCTTTCAGCAGCCTTGGACCCTTCCAAATACTGTCTAGGATGCTTGGTGATTTCTGCTTATTAAATGTGTATTGCCAACGGCAACTACTGCTTTTGGGGATAAGAATACCTTAACTGTAACTTCTCCATGTATTTGGGGAAAGTGAGCTAAAATATTTTCAGTTATTGTATCTCCTCCCTAATCCTTATCTAAAGCTATAAATACTAAACAAGGAAATACGCATGTTGCAGTAACTGCAAAGACATCTTTTAGAACAGATAAGGAAATAAAATGACATGTAAAGAATATGTATATTGTTTAATAATACTGAAAGAATTATGATAAATTATGGCTTTTATAACCTTTTATGTTTATATTTGCGATAAATTGAATCTGATATATATGGACATGTTTTGGTAGGTTATTAAGAATCATGTAAATATTTTAATCATTATTTATAATGTGGCTTAGAAAAATACATTATTAGAAAGAAAAGTCAAGGAAAAAGAACAAAAGCAAAGAATAAAGCTATAGAATTTTTAAAATAAATATTAATTAGTCATTAAATTAGTAAGTTGTTATCGATTGAAACTTCTGTGGAAAATATCTTTTTGTGTGTGTGTGACAGGGACAGAGAGAGAGACAGAGAAAGAGACAGATAAAAACAGATAGACAGGAAGGGAGAGAGATGAGAAGCATCAATTCTCTATTGCGGATCCTTATTTGTTAATGGAAGGCTTTCTCATATGTTTCTTGACCAGGGGGCTACACCAGACTGAGTGACCCCTTGCTCAAGCCAGCAACTTTGGGCTCAAGCTGGCGAGCTTTGCTCAAACCAGATGAGCCGCACTCACGCTGGCCACCTCGGGGTTTCGAACTTGGGTCCTCCATGTCCCAGTCTGACACTCTATCCACTGCACCACTGCCTGGTCAGGCTTTAAAATATCTTTATAATTTTATCGTCTCTTTGCTTTATGTAATCTTTAAAATATTTGTTTCTTTTATCTGGAATTTATAAAATGATCATCTGCAGCTATTTACTTTGTCAAAATTCTTTTCCCAAAGATGTTATAATTCCAAGAGAAAAGAGACCAATAAGTTGATTATTCTTGGCTCTTAGTATTTTTTGATATTTATATCTTCCATCTTAAAGTGACAAAAATGAGGCTACCCAGGGCTAACTTCACAATGTCAAAGTCTAGTGTACCTTATGTCCTTTAATTCTTAGTTCCTCAGAATTGACAAATACATTAAAAAAGGCACCAGCTAAAATTAAAAAAAAAATGCATGGGAAAATGACTATGA
This sequence comes from Saccopteryx leptura, assembly GCF_036850995.1. NCBI lineage: Eukaryota > Metazoa > Chordata > Mammalia > Chiroptera > Emballonuridae > Saccopteryx > Saccopteryx leptura. The sequence goes on from NC_089503.1 coordinate 352,219,901, forward strand.
TCACAAGTAAATATATGGGGGAAATAATATAATAAAATCTGATCATGACCATGGACTCAAACTAGGAATTAGATACTAGTTAAAAAAAAAACTAAAAGTATAACAACAGCATGTGAAACAAGGTGGCTCATGTTTCTTCTTTTTCTGTTAAGCTTCCTTGTAAAATTTTTCTGTTAAGTACAGTCATTGCTATACTTCTTTCCCCTGTAGATAAGTATTTCAGATAAGCAGGTCCCTTTAGGGCTTTGTTCTTCAGTTTTGACCATAGATACAGTCCTACAGTACGAAGAATGATGTGTTAATGAGCAACGGTTATTCAACCAATAACTGCTGAAAAATAATACCCGCCCCTTCTAGCCCAGAGGGTTTCCATGGGAATCCTGTCTATATTAGCTTTGGCAGAGATGTGTAGCTAATTTTAGATAATTTGAAATCAACTAAGAATGCCTTTCACTTTTATTCCAAAGCTGATCTGGTATGTATGATTATAAACCTTTTCACCCCATACACATGCCCATCCCCCACCCCACTCCTGAAAAAAACAATTGTATTCAGCTTTAACTTGGGTGCAGCTCAAAAGCAAAAGCCAAGTCACAGGTTCTCTTTTCCCCAGTTGTTCAAGTGCTGACAAGCCTGTCTTTTTAATTAGCTCTAATTGCTCTTAAAACTTTACCCAAGAGACCTTGCTACATTGTCTATTAGACCCAAAGCTGGAGGTTGATGCTGCTCTTCCAACAAGAGCCCTTCTTAGTGCAGCAGGATTTACTGGACTTGGTGTATTAACTAAAGTTACCAAGTATAGACAGAGTTCAGGAGGAGCACACTCTCATTGCAAAGATAATTTCTGTCATCTGGAAAAAGGTTCCTTTCTCTTTCTCAGGGGAGTACTTGCTCAGCAGAGCTCCGTGTCATTCTGGGACAGGAATGGGGAGTGTTTCACTCTGCTCCGGGCCAATGACAGCAGAGCTCCGTGTCCTCTCACCCTTAGTAAGGGCGTCTCATTTGCATGTCTTATCTTCTTTCCTCTCTTTGCTTCTACCCCACCTCTCAGTCTCACAGGCACTTCAATTTGAAAAAAAATATAAAGTGTATATAAATCTTTATCCTTTTACTTCTATTGTTTTTCTATTACTTTAGTTCTTTTAATGTGACCATACAATGTATGAAGTTTACTTTTCAGCAGTAGTTAGTACTCTCCATGGGTAGAGTTAGCTAGCAGTTTCCCCGCTGGGGAAGAGCTATCTTGAGAGGAATGGTTCATTAACAAGATTATCTGTTTTTCTTCATTTTTGTTTAAGTTTTAATGATGTTTATTATGCTGAAATTATTGAAATAAAATCATCTGTAAATAAGATATTTTCATAGAAAAGAAGATTTTTTTAAATTCTTGTTAAATAGAAAAATTCATTTCTCCCCCCCCCCTAATACCTGATTTTTTTAAATTTAACTTTTTTTGGTGACATTGGTTAATGAAATTATATAGGTTTCAGGTGTACAGTTCTATAATACGTCATCTATATATTGTACTCATCACCCCAAGCCAAGTTTCCTTCCATCACCATTTATCCCTCCTTATCTTCTTCTCTACATCCCCCTTTTCAATCACCTGTTGTTTTATGTTTTCACCAAAACCATATTTTGAGAATAAGAGAGGGCACAAGCTGGGATTGTACCAGGTAAGCAGGGAGGCATGGTTATCGACCCTTAAAGAAACAGGACTCCATTCATGTACAGGTGGGACCTACGTGATACCTCTACTAGAAATAATTATTCCAAAATGTTCAACTGCATGATCATTATTCTATTGGGGAGCAAGATAAAAATGGAAAAAAGTAGACTATAATTATATAAACTTAACTTGATATGCTTCTCCTTTAACCTTAGCCAAGATTAGCTTGGACTAATCATTCTTTCTTCTACAATAATAATAATAATAATAATAATAATAATAATAATTTTTTCTTAAAACTGAAAAGGGAAGAAACTGAAAACTTGAAAAAATGAAAATTTGGTTAGATTTATGTGTTTTGATTTCAGACTTACAGCTCCAAAATTTATAGACCAATTTTTGGATTTAGACCCATCTCTTTACTTTTCCAGAAAGGAATCTTAATGAGGTAGAGGATCATTTACCCCCCAAAGTTTTGGATTCTACACAATTCTGATAGCTGCTCAGCAGTACTTACTTCTGTTCTGGAAAGCCAGGTTCATCTGAAATAGGAATCATCACATAATGCCTCTTTCATTTGGCTTTAGGTCTTCAGTCCAATAGGAAGTCCTTAAAAGGCCCTGACTTGTTGGCTCAGTGATAGAACATAGGCCCCAGTGTGTGGATGTCTCAGATTCAATTCCAGGTCAGGGCACACAGAAGAAGTGCCCATCTGCTTCTCTCTCTTTCTCTTTAAATTAAGTGAGAGGCGGGGAGGCAGGGCGGCAGAGAGACAGACTCTTGCATGTGACAGGACTAGGATTCATCCAGCAACCTACTAGGGGGTGATGCTCTGCCCATCTGGGGTTGCTGCTCCATTGCTCTGAACAGAACTATTTTAGCACTTGAGGCAAGGCCATGGAGCCATCCTCAGTGCCTGGGGCCAAATTGCTTAAACCATTTGAGCGATGGCTGTGGAAGGGAAAGAGAGAGAGAGGAAGAGAGGGAGAGAAAGAGAGAAGGGGGAGGGGTGGAGTAGCAGATGATCACTTCTGTGTGCCCTGACTGGGAATTGAACTCAGGAATACCATATATGGGGCCGGCACTTAGCACTGAGCCAATTGGCCAAGGCTTCCCACTGTTTTTACACCCCTCCCCCTCTCACTACTCTCTCTCTCTCTCTCTCTCTCTCTCTCTTTTCCCCTCCTGCAGCCATGGCTTAATTGGAGCAAGTTGGCCCCAAGTGCCTCTGCCTCAGGTGCTAAGAAGAGCTCAGTTGCTGAGCAATAAAGCAATGTCCCAGATAGCCAGAGCATTGCCCACTAGTAGGCTTGTCAGTAGAATCCTGGTCTGGGTGCATGCGGGAGTCTGTCTCTGCTTACCCTCCTCTCACTGAAAAGAAAAAAAAGAGTCCTTAAAAGCCAAAGATACCTTTTCTCTCTTTACAAATGCCTGTTTTCACAAATTCAGTCTGATCATAATTATTCATGCTGAAATTTCTGGCCATTCTGGGTGGAGTTAGTAACCTTTTCCTAGCATGTTTTCTGGCCTTTGGTTGTATCTTTAGGTCAAGATTGTATTTGTACACACTCTGGACAAGGCCTTGCTCTGACATATCGACTAATTAGAGATGCATAACTTACTGTTTACACACACAGAAACACACACAATGGTAGACTAATGGAAATATTTTTAAAAATTTTAAAAAGCAACACATAGTGCACAATCTAAGTGAGCACATTCAAACATGGTTATAAGCCTTGACCAAATATATTACAATTATCCTAAATCTCACTGCTATTCCTTCACTCATTTGTATACTTCTTACACTTTTCCTATTTGGAAGCAGGTAGTGTTAAAGGCCTCTGGCTCTACCCTGGCTCTCAGTTCAGGCCTCAGCTTGCTACTTCACATTGAATTCTGGTTTGACCAGAGTGCTGTATCGTTAGGTGACTCTTGAAGACATAGAAAAAAATGTACACCTGTTCCCCTGAACCTTCTCCTGGGTTAACTGTGGCTTCAGATTTGGTCAAGTTATGCCTTTTCACACAAAGTACTAAAATCTTCTCATAAAAAATGTCTTGAAATTCTGAAAAAAAAATACTATAAAGCAAAGACACAAAAAGAAAACAGTTCTAAAGTAGCACAGTTATCAAGTGCATTCATGTGAACAACAAACTAGAAAGGTAATTACTCATGGGAAATGAGGGCTGAGGAGATGTGAGCGAATGGCACATGGAGTTCTATGGTCTTAAAGGAAAGAGGACGAGCTCAGTTGTGAGGCCATCATCTTAGGGACAGCATCATGGAGCTGCACAAAGGGGATTCTTCTCTGTCTTCCTCCTTCCACACTGCTCGCTGCAATGGCCTGCATCCTCCTGTTCCCTTAGCCCTGGCTGCATGGGAGATCTCTGGGCCTTCTGAATCCTGTGTGTGCCTCTTGGAGCTCTTACACTAGAGGCCATTTTCTTGCTTTGTGCTGAGTTTTCCTGACCCCCTTCCCAGACTAGAAAGTGCTTGGGAACAGGGATGATGCTGTCGCAGCACTGAAGTACCCTGGCTGTGACCCTGTGTCCTGTGCTATAGCTAAACCATTCTTGAATTACTTTATTTCAAATGCTAAACTCCTTCAACTCCAAAAAGAGCCAATAGATACAACTTGTAACTTCATAATTAAATTTGTTAATTTTTTTTCTGTTCTTAGAAATGGATTTAAATCAAGTGTTACCGTATTTCCCCATGTAGAGGACGCTCCCATATATAAGACCCATCTTAATTTTGGGGCCTAAAATTTGAAAAGAAAATGTATTACATAAAGTTACTGAACTCAAGTTTTATTCATCATCAAATTCATACTACTCCTCATTACTGTCCAAACTCCCATCCATTAGCTTGTCCGCATCTGTGCCTGATGACGAATCACTGTCTTCAACAATGAGCGCAAAAACAAGCAGGAAAAGGCAGGAAATGCAAGTAAAAAAAAAAAATCTAGGCCCTGGCCGGTTGGCTCAGCGGTAGAGCGTCGGCCTGGCGTGCGGGGGACCCGGGTTTGATTCCCGGCCAGGGCACATAGGAGAAGCACCCATTTGCTTCTCCACCCCCACCCCCTCCTTCCTCTCTGTCTCTCTATTCCCCTCCTGCAGCCAAGGCTCCATTGGAGCAAAGATGGCCCGGGCGCTGGGGATGGCTCCTTGGCCTCTGCCCCAGGCGCTAGAGTGGCTCTGGTTGTGGCAGAGCGACCTCCCGGAGGGGCAGAGCATCGCCCCCTGGTGGGCAGAGCGTTGCCCCTGGTGGGCGTGCCGGGTGGACCCCGGTTGGGCGCATGCGGGAGTCTGTCTGACTGTCTCTCCCCGTTTCCAGCTTCAGAAAAATACAAAACAAAAACAAAACAAAACAAAACAAAAAATCTATAACCACTGTATAAGACACACCAAGTTTTTAGACCCCAAATTTTTCGGAATAAGTTACGTTTTATACATGGGGAAATACGAGGACAATTGTAAAAAGTAAAATAACAAAGATGCCAACACAAATGTTGTGTATATTTTCTTGTAAGATGCCTTAAATGCACACTGGGACTTACAGCGCCTTCACAGTTACTGCTTTTTGTAAAAATGATTTAATGCCTATGTAGAAACGGACCCTTTGAAGTCATGATAAATAAATCTCTAAAATCAGGAACTACACAAGGAATTAGTAGGTGACCCATATCCTCTGGATAATTAACTATTAAGATAAGATATTATACAGAGCAATATAAGCTTCACTCTAAAATGCACGTAAAATGGAGTTCTAAAATGCTTTGAACCATTTCAGATCCAAAATTGGCTAGCACCTTTGTTTGTTCAAGAGAGGAAAGGAGAGATTCACTTCAACACACAGGCAGAGGATATAGAAAACCACAAAAGAGTCTTGTTCCCTCTATCAATGAACATGGGCTAGATGGTGTACAAAATTATAACTTTCCTTGAGCCCATTAGAGATCAGAGGTACAAAGTGACTAAGTAAACTAACTCCAGAGAGTGAGAAGCCCCTTCAAGAAGTGCATCAACAGAGTTTTATCTTGACCAGCTATGGAAGAAAAAGAGGACTCTCTACAAAGGGATAAAATATTAATGAATTTATAGAAGACAGCATGAGTTAATATGTCATTTTGAAATAGCTAGGAATTCCAGACACAGAGGAGCCCACACTTGTCATAAACTCTTGTCCATGGGTCTCTAGCTCTAGGTGTTCATGAGAAAGCTTGGGAGCAGGAAACTACAGAGGTCCCTGCTATAGACATGCAGGAGTTGACTAGCTGACTCTGGGGAACAGGCATGAAGCCAACAAAACTGTGGTACAAGAAAATTTAAAGGAAGTTCTTCAGACGAAATGCGTATGATACCAGATGGAAATTTGGAGCAATATAAAAAAATAGTGTTGGGCTTGACCAGGAGGTGGCGCAGTGGATAGAGCTTTGGACTGGGATGCGGAGGATCCAGGTTCGAGACCCTGAGGTCGCCAGCTTGAGCGCGGGCTCATCTGGTTTGAGCAAAAGCTCACCAGCTTGGACCCAAGGTCGCTGGCTCGAGCAAGGAGTTACTCGGTCTGCTGAAGGCCCGCAGTCAAGGCACATATGAGAGAGCAATCAATGAATTACTAAGGTGTCGCAACGAAAAACTAATGATTGATGCGTCTCATCTCTCTCCGTTTCTGTCTGTCCCTATCTATCCCTCTCTCTGACTCTCTCTCTGTCTCTGTAAAAATAAATAAATAAACAAACAAATAAATAAATAAATAAAATAGTGTTGGAAGTGGTAAAAATAGAGGTTCAAATAAAATAATTTTTCCTCACTTGTAATCACTTTTAAGAATAATTGACTGTCTAAAGCAAAAATAGTAACATTGAATTATAAGGTTTATAATATATATAGACATGAAATAAATAATACAGAGCACAAAGGATAGCAAAGAGTAAATGAAACAAGTGCTGTAAGGTTCTTACACTATAGGTAAAAAGGTATAAAATTACATGACCATAGATTGTGATAAGTGAAAGATCTATATTGTAAACTTTAAAAAAATTACTAAAAATTTTGAAAATAGGAACAACTAACAGGCCAACAGAAATAAAATACAATCATAAAATATTTAATTAACCCAAAGTTAGGAAGAAACCCAAAGAAGAAAAAAGAACAAAGAACATATGCGATTGATAAAAAAAGGTAACTAGCAATGTGGTAGATTTAAATCTACCATATTGATAATCACATTATATGTAAATGTTTTAAACACATTAATAAAGAGGCAGAAATTTGAATTGTAGAAAGTCCCAACAACATATTGTGTACAAAATTACACTTTAAATATAGAGACATATATAGGTTAAAAAGTATAGGATGAAAAAATATACCATACAAACACTAATCAAAAGAAAGCTGGAGTGGCTTTATTATTATAAAATAAGTAGGCTTTAGAGCCAGAAATATTACTGAGAATAAGAAGTGCATTACATAATGATAAAAAGGTCAATTCTTGAAGAACTTATAAAAACCTGAATGTACCTAACAACATAGCTTTATAATATGTGAAATAAAAACTGATAGAACTAAAAGAAGAGACAAATTCACAATTATTGTTGGAGATTGCAACAATCTTTTAGCAGTTGTCTATAAAACAAGTAGAAAGAAAATTCAATAAGAATATAGAAGACTCAAACAACATTATCAATCAAGTTGACCTAATTGACATTTATACAAATTTCTCCCATACAAGAAGAGAATGAACATTTTTTTTTCATGTGTACTTTTAACATTCACCGAGATAGTCATATTCTGGGTTATAAAACAAAACTGAAGAAATTTTAAAGATTTGCAACATACTGCAGAATTTCTTAAACATAGCACTATTGACATTCTGGGTAGATTATGTTTTGTTGGGGGGCACTGTCCTGCACAATTGAGGATGTGTAGCAGCAGTTTTATTCACAATCACCAAACCAAAATAGTACTCAAACAGTCATCAATTGAAAGGATAAACAATTTGTGGTACATCTATGCAATTAAATACAACTCAAAGATAGAAATCAACTCTTTTACATGCAACAAAATGGATTCATTTCAAAAGCATTATGCAAAATGAAAAGTGTTTATGTGAAATTCTAAAAAAGTCAAAACTACAGGGCCAGAAAACAGATAGTTGATTTCCAGGAAGTAAAATGAGAGAACAGCAATGGAGGAACTTGAGGGTTGATGAAAATATTCTACAGCTTAATACATGACTACACAGTTTTCCCAAAATGGACCAAATTATGTGTATGTCTGAAAATGGTGAATTTACTGTGTAAATTGGACCTCAATAAACATGAGTTAAAATAAAAATGATATTTAAAAAATATCTTTAGAAATATCATAGTATCTGACAGAGTGTTCTGTGGAACATTCAGAAGGACAAGACCCCTAAATGAAGCCTGTTGCATATAGAGAAGCTACAATATGAATTCTGCTCTATTCAATAATTCAAAACCAGAAAAATAATTGAAAAATAACCAAAAATCAGGTCTCTTCTTTCAAACCTTAGAGTTTTTGTCCTGTTATCCTATATATTTTAATTAATATTATATATTCTTGGTTATAATAACAAAGAAATTAAAATAGTCTTTATATAAAAGCAATTCTCTTTTTCTTAGTAAGCAAGAAATGGAATTATTTAGTTTGAAATAATTATTTAATTATTAATTTATAAATAATATTCAAACATTCATAATGGGTACACAGTTTTCTTTTCTTTTTTTTAATTTTAATTTAATTTAATTTTTTATTTTTTTGGTATTTTTCCGAAGTTGGAAACAGGGAGGCAGCGCCTGGGACAGAGGCCAAGGAGCCATCCCCAGCGCCCGGGCCATCTTTGCTCCAATGGAGCCTTGGCTGCAGGAGGGGAAGAGAGAGACAGAGAGGAAGGAGAGGGGGAGGGGTGGAGAAGCAGATGGGCGCTTCTTCTGTGTACCCTGGCTGAGAATCGAACCCGGGACTTCCACATGCCAGGCCGACGCTCTACCACTGAGCCAACAAGGCCAGGGGGCTCTATGTACACAGTTTTCCTGTCTCTTCAGGAAGTATCCTCTTAGAATTCAGAAGAATCTAGATCAATTGATTTTCATTCTCTGCACATATTCTTTACACCCTGTTTCTTAAAAAATCACTTATTCAGTTCAGAGTAATATCAGTACATGTAAAAATCCAGAAGCACAATATTATAGATTATTAAGACAGAACTAGAGCCTCAAATAACTTAGTGTAATTCCTTATTTACACATACTGGCTGTCCCAATTTTGTCACTTTAAACTGTGTGCACATTTGGATGTAGGGAATTCAGGATTTTATTCTTGATTGTGGTAGTGAACGTTTGAAATACAATCTGGACACTGAAGAAGAAACTGGTGTTGATTTTGAAGACAACTGCCCAAGTCAATGGGTGGGGCAGAGCCAGAGTAAAAGCATATTCTTTAACACCCTGGTTTTTACTTCCAATCTTATTTGTCCTGAGCTATAGTTATTATCTAAAGAAAACAAAAATCTTTGCCTATATTATTTTTTTTTTTTGCCCTAAAATCCTTTTGTCTCCTTTACCTGCTAACTCCTACTCACCATAGGCCTTGGCTTAATGTTATTCTTCCAGCATGTGAAGACTGAGTTCCTTCTTTTACCCAGTCTCCTGAAACACATAGCTTGATTTTAGTGAAGCAATTAATTGTGATTAGTGTTTTTAAAATCTATCTTCCAATATATGCTCCATAAATATTAATATATGCTCCATAAAAAAAAAAGGGCAATATATTTCTTAGTGATCGCTATTCACCCTGAGCCTGGTTCTTTGTCCTATTCAGAATAAGTGCTAAACAAATATTTGATTTTCCGCTAGGGAATTGCTGGTCATGCTGCAGAAATAGCTTAATCTGAATGTGCAGCAAAAACCTAAACCCAAAATAAGAAGCAACACTATCATTTACCTGCTAATGATTTGGGAAAATTTATATAAACATTCTGGTCATTATTTGTCATTAAAATGCATCTAGTAATAACTATTGAATAGAGGTATGTAACGTGCTTGATAGTTTATTTAGTACATAGTGGGTAGTCAAAATATAACAGAATTGATCCATTGTTTTTTGCACTAAATGAAAGTGATACTTTCTCAGTCTTAATTACATTAAATTTTTTTTTCATAAAACAAATCATTGGTAAAACATTTATAATTCAAAGATGACTTTATTAAGATAAACTCTATGAAAATGGTGGTATTTGACTGCTGGCTGACATTCAAAAATGTCAGTTTGAAGAGGTTCAAACTATTTGATAATCTTGCATTCTAAATATGTATATTTTCATTTGTTTTTTCTTATAACCAATGTGAATGTGATGTGATGACAAAAAAGCTCAGCTAACATTGTTCGTCAGTCCCCTATTATGTAAAGAATATTCTTAACTCCATAGCATGTTATTCAAGCCTTTTGGAATCTGGCTTTAACCTACACATTAATCCATATTTTCTAATCCCTTTTATCCCTCAGAGCTCAGTCATACCAAATGATTCATTACCTAAATACACCCTGCACTTTCGTGAGTCCCTGCCTTGGCTCACACCATACCCTCCTTCTTGGAATGACCTTTCTACATTTCTATCAAAATATTGTCTATCCCTTAGGATCCAGTTCAGTTGCTATTTTCTACTCTCTGTGCCTCTCCCTCCCAACCACTACTCTGGATAAACCTTCTTCTATTACAGTTCATTTTGGACAGACTTTTCTATTCAGTCAGATTGCTGGCTTCTGAATGGTAGACCCCCTACATTAGCCAGTTTTTTCATTCCCCTATCAGCTCTATCCAAGCAAGCATCTAAAGCAATATCTATGCTCAACTGGAATAAATTGATAAAACTCACTAAATACACATGCAAGGGATAAAAGTGGAAGGCTTGAAGGGTAAAACTCCTTTAGGAAACTATAATGAGGTAAAAGGATTTACCTTGGACAGGTTACACTCTTTTAGCATCACTACAGCTTTGTTTATCAGATACCTAATCAGTGTAAGTGTGACCAACAGACTAGGCATTTTTGTTACATATCTATTTCTTTCCTTTTCCTTTCCTTTTCTTTTCCTTTTCTTTTTCCTTTTCTGTTCTTTTTCCTTTTCTTTTCTTTTTCCTTTTCCTTTCTTTTCTTCTTTCTCTTTCTTTCTTTCTTTCTTTCTTTCTTTCTTTTTTTTCTTTCTTTCCTTTTTATTCAGGGAGAGGCAGGGAAAGAGACAGAGGGACAGGAACACTGAGCTGTTCTTGCATGAGCCCTGTCCAGGGATCAAACCAGCAAACTCTGAGCTTTAGGAATATGCCCCAACCAACTGAGCTATCTGACAGGGCTTAATGTTTTTTATTGACTGATTGATTTTTAGAGAGACAGGGAGAGGATGGGAAGGAGAGGGGAGAGAGAAGGGAAGCATTCATTTGTTGTTTGACTCAGTTGTATATCCACTGGTTGCTTCCCGTGTGTGCCCTGACCAGGGATTGCACTCACAACCTTGTCATTTTGGGATGATGCTCTTAATCAATTGAGCTAACCAGCCAGGGCTTCTTACATATCTATTGAATTCAAAGCATTTTATCTTCAAATTCAGAGATTTTAATATCAAATAGAACAATATTTGATCCTATAGGGTAACTTTACATTCTGAAATGATAGTGTTGTGATGTTTCAAATCAAATAGACATGTGACCAGGCATGGGGGATCTTATTAGACTCTTATTAGAGTGATGGAAATGTTCTAAAACTGTATGTTCATTATGAACAACTTTTGTTAATTTACTAAAAGTAACTGAATAGTATACTTATGACAGGTGAATTTTCTGCTATGTAAATTATACTCAAGAAACTATTTAAAATATAAAAAGTAACTGAAAAAAAAGGTGAAAGGATTAAGCAAAAAAACACCCATATGTGTGTGAAACATGTAGTCACAGAAAACAGTGTGGTGACAGCCAGAGGGGAAGGGGGATGGGAGGACACGAAGGTGGGCAAAGGGCGGTTACGGGGACAAAAGAGACTGTGCTTGGGACAATGGGCACACAATGCAGTGTGCAGATGACGTTCTATTGATTTTAACACCTGAACTTGTACTCTAATAAATTCAATTAAAAAATTAAAAGTAAAATAAAAGTTCAACACAGCTGTGTTTCACAGAGATAAAAAATAAAAATAAAAAGCATTACTTTATACAGTTTCATCTATGACTAAACTTTAATATCATCTGGTTTTATTATTAATGACATTAATAAATTCCAAAGTACATGGATAATTTAGTGAAGGTTATCTGGCCTGAGTAAACTTTGAATAGTGCTGTGTTTCCAAACCTACTATGTTCAAACAGAAAATTTTCTTTTCTGAACACTAAATCTCAAAATAACATTGAAGTTGGTTTCTAATAAATTTTTATTACTAAATAATTAATATTTAATCTTATCAGGCTTCATGGAGTATTTCTTCTCACAGCGTTCTTTTACTCTGGATAGAGGTAGTGCATTTGAACTCACAACACACTAATTTAAGAAATGCATTTGGAAGTTCCTTTTTAAGGTTTGGGAATTAGTCATACTGTGGCCAGGTTATTTATTTCTTTGTAGCTTAAGTGTCCCCATTTATAAAAATTATGCAAAATTTGCCACATGCTATTTTAGATAGTATTTTGATACCAAGATATGTGGATCAAGGTGTTATGGAATTTAAATTCTATGTTATTTGTATTTCAATTAAAAATTATAAACAATGATGCAATGATGTGTTTTAAAAAAGGTTTTACTTTTTGGGATAATGTCATTGTAATCTGACCCATGAATGGTGAATACTTCCTTAAAAGGCAACATTAATTTATATGTTTGTTTTTAATTAGATAATACTTTTGGAAGAAACAATAAAAAATGTTCTTAAAAAAAAAAACCCAGCTTCAATGGTATGTTAAAAACAGCCCTAAGTTGATTACATAAATGGAAATATAAATATCTTAAAAAATACTGTCACTGACTGTTCGAGTCATGACTATTCCCTGTGTGGGCTATTTGTGCCCTGTATTTTTCCATCCACCTACCTATGTTTGGACCATTTCCCTGCCCGTTTCTGTGGAATGGAAAGCAGAGCATGGCAGCAGAAATAAAATGTAATGAAGTTCAAGTCCTTACTTCTGACTTTTGGCTACTTGTGAGCAATTGGAGGAAGTGGTTCAGAGTGAATTTTTATAGCAGGTACTAAGGTTTGTGAACTATAAATGGTTTTAATTTGTCTACATTGTTCCATGAATGGGGTAGCGGAGGATTAAGTGACTGACCAATGGCATCTAAAGCATATTTCTGAGTGAGAATTCCTACTCCAACTACAAAATAAACACTAAGTCCAAACACCTCATAACCAGGTGGCTTTAATTTATAAACCAAAATCACTCTTTCTAATTGGCTGGAAAAGTTGGTATTCTGTTTGAACTTTTAACAGAATCACAATCTAAGTACCAGGGCAAGGACTTGCTTTTAAACGAAAATGCTTTGGTGTGTTGAGAACTCCTTTTGTAGTTTATTCAAACTGGTCTGAATTGTAAGGTCTGTCATTGCAATGAGCAGGGAAGAAAAATATGAGGAGGAAGAAAATAAATATGTAATTTAAAATCTGTCCAAGATCCAAGAGTTAACTCCCTTTATTCAAGAAAGTTGAGTCATGGGCAAACCACAGGTGGTCAGGGAGTGGGTGAACCATGACACATCTGTTTCTCGTAAAACCAGCCTTTACTTTTTCTGAATGAAATACATTCATGTGTGAACATGTCAGAGCGGGTGCAGGAAAAACATTAGTTTCCACAGGCACACTGTGCACTTATGATTTACCTTCTTGTTCCCTCTAAACATTTACTACTTACATTCACTGAGCATTCCTGACAAGTCTGTGGTGTCAAACAGGGGCTGGCTTTTCTAATAAATTGTGCTCTACATTATGAAAATTTTTTTATAATTTCTTTAGAAACATTTGCCTGATTTAATGAAATTTTCAACCAAAACAATTAATGTATTTTAATTAGTATGGGCGTCATATCTTTTGATGAAGGTACAACCAATAGCAAAACCCTCAAACTGTTGAAAAGTGTAGAAATTTAGATATCTCTCAGTTCTGATGGATGAACTTAAAGTGAACAGTGCTTCTCAAACTTTAGTGTTCATTCACATCACTTGAAGACCTTGTTAAAATTTGGATTCTGATTCAGTAAGGGTAAGGCTCAAAATTCTCATTTATAACAGGCTGCCAAGTAATGCTCTGATGAAACACCTTCTGAATAATAACAATAAAAAATCCAGGAACAGTTCCTTAACAGGAAGGTTACAACCAACCAGAATATATTGAAGCCAGGTTGATTTATTTCAGCTTGAGTCATCTCTTCTCTTAGCCTTTGTGAGTGCTTGCATGCAGGGTAAGATTGGGATGGAAAACGATCACGCATCAACGGTATCAAAGTTCATGAACAATAACTACTTTCCCAATCCCGACTTTAATCTCTTTCTTTTTCTTCTTTTCAGGTCCTCCAACCCATTTTACTCCTAACAAGCCATTTTATAATTTAAGAAATGAATGAATTGGATACTGCAAAAGACTGGGGATTTTCTAATGCAGGCGTTTTATAAGGAAACAGTGATGTGAAATGAAAAGTCTTACTGAACTACAATTTTGAAGAGCTGACCTTATTTCTAACTCCATCTTTTTCTCTGCCACTTCTTTACTTAGAAATTGGTATAATCTTGCTCTACCAATTTAACAACATGGCTGATGATGTCCAATGAGTTTTTATGTAGGACAGCATTTGGAAAACATTTTTAAAAAAACATTATACAAATTAAGTCGTTATTTTAAGATATATGAACAATGGCAATTCATATGCTTTGTAACTAACTAGACTGTAATGTAATTGAGGACTGGAATTATATGATATACTTCTGTTTTGATGACCCTATATCTTCAAACATTTAGTCCAACATTAGGTATCATAGTATTCTACAAATAATAATTCAGAGGGTAAATAAATTCATTGACTGAAAAAGAAATGAACTTGTAGTATGTAATGCTGACATTTGAGTCTAACCATTAGCCTGTCACTGTGAAACAGAAGCTACTAAAACTAACACAGAGGTTCTTAGCCTCTTTTGTGTCATGGGCCACTTTGGCTGTCCCATGAAGCCTATGGAATCATTTTATTAAAAGCATAACATGAACACATTACAATGAAAACAATTACATAAAAAGTATTATAAAAATATTAAAAGACTTCTTTGTTAATTCATTAAATAACAGGGTCTAGCAGCAGGTCCAGTAGTTAACATAATTTTGAAGTGGTGATGAGTATAAATTACATTTCATGTATTTTTAGTAACTGTGCTGTGATTTTAAAAAGATCTATGATTTCTATTGGTACCAATACTACTTTGGTTTGTTGCTTACATTCATAACTGAAGGAGGTGTCAAATATTAAAGTTAATGAAAATAAAGATTCTATCCAAGTTCGAGGACTCAAGTTATGAACCACTGAACTAGAGACAGGTAAATATTGGAGTCATAAAATAATATAATCTCAAAATCCATATCCTTATTTCCTTCGAGGCAAGGTTTATGCTATAACATATCAACCTTTGTAACTATAATTATAAAGGTTTGCATTTCTGCTGACTAGAATTCAACTAGTTTCATTTCTTTGAGCACCTATTATACTACTATATATAATGTATGGTTTATAGTATTTTAACATAATCATGCAATCTAAAAGGATGTAATTGCATCTCAATTTATTATGTGGCACTATTGGGTCTCAATTTATTGTCCTAAAGGAATTTCCTAACTTTGTTTTATTGTTAGTATACTCAAAATTATATTAGTGTTACTTTGAAAGGAAAAATGCTGCTCCAAAATTTTTCTTAGATTAAAATAAAAAAGGCATTTAACTAAATGTATCTAAGGTAGTTATTAAAGAGTTAGAGGGAAAAACAATTCTAAGTATCTTCATTAAAAGCAGTGTCAATCTTGTTTTCTTTTACCTTTGCTTCAGATTCAGTTCAATGACAGCTACTATTAGTATCTGTCAGCAGATCCTTGACAGAGGGGGGGTGATGATGACTCAGCCTTGATCACTGACATGTCTACTCCGGTTCATCTGAACTGTCTCCCTATGCTTTCAGAAAGAAAGTTTGACAAGTCCCACTGAGAAAATCATGGGAAAGAAAATTGCTAGTATCAAGGAACCAGGTCTGGGGGTCAAGTAAATAATGATGTAGAATTTTAAATAAAGTAGTAATCAGAAGCAAGGGGAAATTATTATCTGGCAATCAGAATCTTGATGAAATTAGTATGTCACATATATTTAGGCTGGGAGGGAAGGTATTTCACAGGATTCTATAGACAGAACGCCAGAGAATTACAGACAGTCTTCAATAATGCCATTGTTATGGGTTGAATTGTCTTCTCCCAAAAGATACATGAAGTCATAACCTCTGATACCTTCGACTATGACCTGACTTGGAAAGAGTGTCTTTGCAGATGTAATATGTCATAATTAAGATTAAGTCACACTGGATTAGGTTAGATCCTAAATCCAATGACTGGTCCTCATAAGGAGAGAAAATTTTGCGCAGATACACAGGGAGACAGAAGGAAAACAGCCAGTGATGACAGAGACAGAGATTAGAGTGATGCAACAACAAGCCAAGGAATGCTGATGGTTGCTGGAAACCACCAGAAGCTAGGAAAAGGCAAGAAAGAATTCTTCTCTGGAGCCAAAACAAGAAATATGACCTTCTGATAGCCTGATTTTTAGACTTCTGGTCTCTGGAACTTTGAAAGAATAAATTTCTGTTTTAAGTTACCCAGTTTATGGTAATTTGTTATGGCAGCCCTCCAAAAACTAATATAACCATCGTCTTTAAAAGAAGTTGAAAATTCATTATGGGCCCTGGCCGGTTGGCTCAGTGGTAGAGCGTCAGCCTGGCATGCGGAAGTCCCGGGTTCGATTCCCGGCCAGGGCACACAGGAGAGGCACCCATCTGCTTCTTCACCCCTCCCCCTCTCCTTCCTCTCTGTCTCTCTCATCCCCTCCCGCAGCCAAGGCTCCATTAGAGCAGGGATGGCCCGGGCGCTGGGGATGGCTCTGTGGCCTCTGCCCCAGGCGCTAGAGTGGCTCTGGTGGCAACACAGTGAAGCCCCCATGGGCAGAGCATCGCCCCCTGGTGGGCATGCCAGGTGGATCCCGGCTGGGCGCATGCGGGAGTCTGTCTGATTGTCTCCCCGTTTCCAGCTTCAGAAAAATACAAAAAAAGAAAATTCATTATGACTACCATCAAGTTAGTACCTTAATTTCTGTCGCAAAAATTGTTTTAATTTTTAAACCAAAATATAACTCAGTTTAAAAACAGCATGAATGCAACATTCTTGTAAATATGAGCTAAAATTTAGGGAAAAGAATGAGAAATTGCATGTATCATAACTGATCTTAGCCTTGATTACTGCCATTATAGAAGACAATGCTGAATGATTTGTGGTGGCTCCTAGAAATTGCAAAAAGTGTGAAAGTAATACACACTCACTTATATAAACATTTCATCTTTTGTTGATCTGATACTATAACGGATTGCTAAGTCTGGAGAGCACAATTCAAGCAATTAAATGATTAGAGGTGACAAAAGAAGTATAAAGAAGTCAATGATTTCCTAATTGATCTTTTGAGTTTTAAGGGGCAATTGCACACAAAGAAATGAATATAGCTTCTAAAATTTATTTCATGGCTGGATTTTTAAATGGCAAAGCAATAAGACAAAGAGCAAAAGAAATAGGCACAGAAAAGCCAAATCATTAGATTAAAAGGTCCTGATATTTTAGCAAAAACAATGTAAATGTGCTCATTAAGAACAGGCAAAAAAATCAGAATTTCTGTGTAGAATTTTTTCCTCTTCATACTTTAGTTCATCCTTTCCTCTTTATAAATCCACATTTCTCCCATTTTTCAATATTCAGTTCTTAGCTCATGTTTCAAAAAAAAACCTTCCCCAGTCTAGCTGTAGGATTCTTTGGCAAGCTTGGTGTCCTGCCTTTCTGACTATTAATATTTTCTCATATATATAGGGGTGGGAAAAAGTAGGTTTACAGTTGTGAGTAGTGAAACACCTTATTCTTGTATTATTATTTGTTAATTATTGTATCATTTTCCGTATGAACAACTGTAAACCTACTTTTGCCAACTCCAGTACATAGACAAATCTGTATTATTATATATATGTACATATTAATATATATACTATATATACAATATATGTAAATTGTTTCTAATTATCATGCATATGCCTTGGTTTTTATTTCATAACTTCTACCTTTCTCAAATCTTGGCTGCACACTTCCATAGTTCATAGTAGAAAGTTACATAATACTGTTCCCTATCATTGTAAGGCAAATACAGGGTGGGTCAAAAGTAGTTATTCATATGAAAAATAATACAATATTTAATATATAATAATACAAGAATAAAAAATCTGTTTGACATACTCCCAACTGTAAACCCACTTTTGACTCATTTTGTATAATTTCTTCTTTAAATTAGCATTAGGATAAATAAACTACAATTTCACATTTAAATACCTGTGATACCATTGGAACTCATCACACATATACCTGTTCCCTTCATTTTCCTTTGCAGTAGGTTCTGCATTTTTTCATTCCCTTGGAGGTGGGATGTCGTCACGTGACTCAGTTTGGCCAATAAAATATGAGCATGTGAGCTGACTTGGTCTGCATTTTTGGGTGGTAAGTGCCAGTGCATAGGTTGCCAGCATTTTCCTCTCACCTGGTGATTGTGAAGCAGAAGTTAGCATGGAGTGCTAGGCCTGAGCTCACAGGGTCCCATGGTGATTACTATGAGCTGAGCTCCCATAGATGTGAAGCAGGACAGTGAAATAAACTTCCATTTTTCAAGCCCTGGATATTTGGGGCTTTATTATTTATTTGTTTTTTGCTATTACAGAAAAACCTAGCTTATCCTGAGAAATAACAAAAATTTATAATGCATTCAATATTTTACTTTCACCTACTTAGTACTTCTCCATAAGATAGAGTTTACATTACAATGGCCAAGTCACTAAAGAGACAGCTAAGGTTTGATATTATCGACTTGGTAAGAATACAAACAAAAAAGTTGAAACTAGGCCTAGCATTGTTTCCTTTATAAATTGCTCATATAATAGCTACAAAGTGAATACAGACATAGTCCTAATAGCAAAGACTGGGTCTGGATTTCAAAAGGGCATGTGCTTATTGCAGCATAATATTGGTCTGGTCACTACTAGAGATTAAAAAATTAAATTGGTAAAGTTACCATTATGTTCTGTTTGCATCTATTATATTGCATAATGAATGATGAAAATAAAAATGGAGTTTTTATTTACTACAAGTTTATTTTAAAATTCAAATTATGAAGCTGCATGGCAATGTTAGATTAAATTCCATTAAAATTCTATTAACATAATTAAATTACATTGTAATGACTAAAGTAAAAAATACTTAATAAAATGAATTATTTATATTATGAAAGATTTCATTAACTAGACTTAATATTTAGACTCATTACCAGTAGAGAAGAACTATAGCTTACTCATTTATTATTGTTTTTATGTATATAGTTACACTTCTATTTTAATTTCATATTTTAATCTTTAAATCTTTTAAGTATTTAATGATTGCTGCTCTATTACCTTAAGTCGAGTACATTTTAGGTTAAGATGCATCTAAAATGGTCAAAATATCACAATATCTTTGAAGAATTTTGTGCAGAAGCTAGATAGAGTTGCCTTTAACAAGAACAATTTCAAGATTAAAATGCTATTGGTTAGTTTCACCCTTAAAAAAATTTTATATTACAGTTTTTGTTAACTAATGTTTTTAAAAGAAGCAATAATACTTCAGATTTCTTTTGTTTACAGAATAAAAGGCATAAAAATAAGCAGAGGCCCACACTCCCTAGGTCTAACAGATATCAAGGCAGCCCTGTGGTAACTCAGATAAATGCACTCCTTTGAGTACATTATGTTCATTTCTGCATCTGGACTTCCCCGAAGTCTCACAGAAATTCCAACTTAAGGTCATGGCCTGAAAAGTCTACCACTTTTGCTTGTTTGTCTCTACAGTAGCCAAACTTGACTTACCTGCTGATTAAGAATAGTAACATTTTTAATAAAACCATTGAGGCCAGGTGTAATAATTATTACATTTTTATATAAAAGAATTTATATTAGTAACAAAAGCATATCACTGCCAAATCATGAATATAAATAACCGTAGATCAGTCTTTGAACTACCTGTAAACCTTGAGCAGAACTGTGGTTATTTATATCAGATACTGTGAAGAAAGCTGATCTCTTGTAGGACAGCTGATATAAATAGCAGTAGAAAAAGGAGCAGGGAAGTCACATTTGTATATGTGAGCAGATCAAGTAGAGCTTTTGCAACCTTTATGAACTTTGAAAACGATTTCAAAGATTATATATAACAGTATCTATTATACAAGGGAAGTTTTACCCTGATTGGGTAGTTCAGTTGGTTAGAGCATTGTCTCAATATGCCAAGTTTGTGGGTTTGATGCCCAGTCAGGGCACATATAAGAATCAACCAATGAGTGCATAAATAAGTGGAACAACAAATTGATGTTTCTCTTTCTCTCTTTGTTTCTCTCTTCCTCTCTCTCTCTCTCTCTCTCTCAAATCAATTAAGTAAAAACGTTTTAAAAAGAGGAGGTTTTACTACTTTACATTCCCACCAACAGTGTATGAGGGTTCCTTTTTCTGCACAGCCTCTCCAACATTTGCTGTTACCTGACTTGCTAATAACAGCTAATCGAACAGGTGTGAGGTGGTATCTCATTGCCGTTTTGATTTGCATTTCTCTAATAGCTAAAGAAGATGAGCATCTTTTCATATATCTGTTGGCCATTTGTATTTCTTCCTGGGAGAAGTGTCATTATGGAAGAAAGTATGGTGGTTCCTCAAAAAACTGAAAATAGAACTACCTTATGACCCAGCAATCCCTCTACTGGGTATATATCCCAAAAACTCAGAAACATTGATACGTAAAGACACATGCAGCCCCATGTTTATTGCAGCATTGTTCACAGTGGCCAGGACATGGAAACAACCAAAAAGCCCATCAATAGATGACTGGATAAAGAAGATGTGGCACATATACACTATGGAATACTACTCAGCCATAAGAAATGATGACATCGCAACATTTACAGCAAAATGGTGGGATCTTGATAACATGATACGAAGCGAAATAAGTAAATCAGAAAAAAACAGGAACTGTATTATTCCATACGTAGGTGGGACATAATAGTGAAACTAAGAGACATTTATAAGAGTGTGGTGGTTACGGGGGGGAGGGGGGAATGGGAGAGGGATAGGGGGTGGGGAGGGGCACAAAGAAAACAAGATAGAAGGTGACAGAGGGCAATCTGACTTTGGGTGGTGGGTATGCAACATAATTGAACGACAAGATAACCTGGACTTGTTATCTTTGAATATATGTATCCTGATTTATTGATGTCACCCCATTAAAAAAATAAAATTATATAAAAAAATAAAAAAAATAAAAAAAATAAAAAAAAGAGGAGGTTTTATGACATTAAGTTTTAAGAAAAATAAAAATTCTTTGCTGATCTTTGAATTGTGTTGCATTCAATAGTCAAATGACTGATTACAATAAAGGACACTGAAGCTATCTTCTATCCAGCCTTCCTCCATTGCCCCAACCCTAGGAAGATTTCATGCACTGCCTCAACCCTTAGTCCCCGCCCCCTCACTATCAATCTAGAATATTTGACAGTCAGGTCCTCTACAAACCAGGAACCTTCAGTTGCTTCCTGATTTGTATGAAAGCAGTTGAGAGCTAGTGGAGGTATGGGACGAAAGGCATGGGTGGTGGTGGGGGCGGGGGGCGGGGAGAGTTCTTTAACCAGCTGGTATTAAATGGCTCCTAAAACTTAAAACAGATGATCATATCCTTCAGAGTTAGGGGTTAATGGAGTTAGTTTTGTTTGATTCTCTAGCAGCTTCGGGATTTCCTGTTCCCCCCTGGCATGTTCTTTAGCAATTTGCTTTAGTATATATATGTTTGGGTTTTGGTTTTTCCTTGAGATCTCTAAGTCTTCCTGAAGAGTTCTTTAATTCCTACTTTAGTTGCATGAGAGAAGCCAAGATTCTTCTTATTTTTGGCTTCATAGTGTATGAAGACCATAATCATATCTTCTAAGTATGTTTTCTCTTTCCTGATGCTTCATAGTATTGCTACTTAAAGTGAGGCCTGTATATCAGAAGAATCAGTATCACTTTAGAACTTGTTAGAACTGCAGATTCTTACCAACTCCTACTACATCAGAATCTACATTTTAATAAGATTTCAAGTGATTCACATGATGATATAAGTTTGAGAGACAGTTCCCTAAGAGACATTTATATTCTTTCCTCTCTAATCATTTACCCTTCGGAGCTCCTTTTTTCATAAGTTGTTCCCTAAGCAGGTAAAAAGTTGAGTGGCACCAACTTTTCAATGAAATCAAAGTCTTCTTGATTATCTATTACTATTAGAAAAACTAACATTGTATGATTTCAGGGGATACTTGAGACCTTAACCTTTAACTTGGCAATCTTATATCTAAGCTCAAGCCAGCTAAGGTTCATCTCATTAACAATTCAACTATCCTGAACATCCTGACCCTTATCTCACGTTCTCAGAGAAAGGACAGGCACACCAATGGCTCCACCCAAACTCTCATCAGAGACACTCCTCCCTAACTTATATTTGACTGTCATCCTCACATTTTGAAGCCCTTCCTGTAGAGAGAGCCCTCTAGTGGTATTACTTCAGCTACAAAGTTTATTATACTGCAAGTCTTGGAACATAACCTCCAAATCACCAAAAATCGTAGAACAATTCCTAGGTCTCCCTCCCAAAAGAAGCTCAATTCCAACATTAATAAAGTCATACTCAGAGGAAAAGGGAAGTGACTGGACAAGGACACAGGCTTGACAGGACTTAGCAGCTAAAATCCCTAGAGTTTGACCAAGAGTTCAAGTTATAAGATGGTACCAGCAGCTCGTTAAAACTTTCAACAGATGATTCTACTTCCTAGGATCCTTTCTTTCATTTGTGTAACTATGTTTGGGAAAGTCTTTATCCACCCTTTGATTTTGTACTCAGAACTTCATCCTCCTTATGTGCTAGGTAAACATGACTCTATCTTCTTACTACAAACATAGTCATAAAACTGCCTCCTGAGCTTGGTCTGTCACTGAGTATTCCATTTTAGCGATTCAGTCTTGTAACCGTCCTAGCTAACTCAAAATGACAGCTGCCGTTTGTTTTATAGTGTCCCAATACAACAGCCCCCCTTTGTAAAGCTATTATTTGCAGAAACTTTCTAGTTACTCAATAGTAGGGAAGTTTTTCTCAAGACAAATTGCCCCTGACAGCTACTCTGAGTTTCTTTTCTCCTTTTAAAATGATTCAGGCATGCAGCCTCGTCCACAGAGGTGCCACGCCAACCTGTGGGATCAAATTTTCATATAACTCTTCTCTGGGTAGTTCCAGGCCTTCTACAGAGTAAAGAGGGACTGTGGCTGAATTGGTCCATTTCTGGGATAAAAAAAGATTTTAAAAAATGATTTAAGCATGGTCTCCCTTAACATCCTTTTCCAATCTGCTTTACCACTGCATTATTCACCCCCTGCCACCAGGTCCTCTTACTCATCTAGCGCTTCCACTGTTTTAAACTGGCAAATAAGAGGCACTCAATAAATATTTTTGGACTAGAGATCATTGGAATAGGACAACTAGAGCAGCTCTCTGCAGCTGTTACTATATCCAGGGAAGACATCAAAACTGCCAAGGCTAAGAGATTACTGTAAAAAAAAAATTTGTAAATAAAATTTTTATGGTAAGTACTTTGGATATTTTGTTGTTGTGGTTGGTGGCTGACACCTTGATTTCAATCTGGTGAGATCCTGAGCGGATCTCAAATAAGCTGTGTCTAGACACCGGACCCACAGAAACTGTGAGACAATAAACTTAATTGTTTTTGAGCTGCTAAGTTTGTGGTAATTTGTTATGTTGCAATAGATAACTAATACAATAGCCTAAGGTTACAATGCTGTAAATATTCTTAAAAACAAGAGTAACATTTTATTTTCTCATTTTATAGATTTATAGTGTATGAAGCAGACTCTGACTGACATCAATTTTGGGGACCATAAAACAGTAGAAGAACTGCTGTGAGAATTAATAGCTTCTCAGCCGTAAGTTCTCAGCTCACTGAACATACCATCTGTAGCTCTGTTGCCTTCTCAGATAGAGAAACAAATTATTTAAGGGACTATGACTTTCTTTAAATGTTGTATTTGTAAAAGTAGTATCTATTCATCATTTCTAAGAAAGAATAGCTTTTAAAATGAAATTTAGTGAAGCAATAAAAGCTTAGAGTTTCGGCTATGAAATGAAAGATGTTTCAGAAGTCATAAAGACTAAGCAGAGAAAAACTAGAATGAGAAGTTAGTGGAAAGGCCACTGATAGAATAGGATGTGGTAAAATCAAAATTTTCTTTCTTGTATCTTCTCTATTGGTCCTCTATAATTACAGCACACACGGTGGCTCCAGTTCTTGAGATGTAACTCTACTTGCCAGGCTTTTTTGGCAATTACTTCATGGAATTACCCAATGGAGAACTGATGTCTCTATTTTCCTACAACTATACCCTTTTCATAATTCTTATATTAATCTCTAATTTATTTTAAAATGGTTTAATACTTTTCTTTTTAGAGCAGTTTTAGGTTTACTGCAGAATTGAGCGGAAAGTAGAGATATCCTATGTAGGCTGTGCTCTCATTCATGAACAACCTCCCACATTATCGGTATCCCTCACCAGAGTAGTACATTTATTAAAACTGTTGAACCTATATTGACATCTCATTATCACTCAAAGTCCATAGTTTATGTTAGAGTTCACTCCTGGGGCTCTAAATTCTTTGAGTTTTAATACATGTATAATGTTGCATTTCCATCATTACAGTATCATCCAAAATAATTTCACTGCCCTAAACATGCTTTGTGCTCTGTCTGTTCATCCCTTCCACATCCAAACCCTGGCCACCTTTGATCTTTTTACTGTCTCTATAGTTTTGCCTTTTGCAAAATGTCATATAGTCGGAGTCATTCAGTATGTAGCCTTTTCAGATTTAGTCTTCTTTCACTTAATAACATGCATTTTAGTTTCTTCCATGACTTTTTATGGCTTGATATCTCATTTCTTTTTAGTACAGAATACTATTCCATTGTTTAGATGTACTTCAGTTTATTTATTCATTCCCTACTGAAGTAAGTCTTGGTTTAAATTCCTCTTTCAAAATACTTTTCTATGCTACCATCCAAATCTTATAACTTGCCATAAAAAGTAATATAGTCAATCCAATAGAGTAGAAAGGAAAAAATCAAGAAAAATAAGATATTGCAATAAATATGTAAATTGAAAATCTTACCAGTTTATTTGCACACAGTTTTGAATATATTGAAAAATATTAGGCCCTGGCCGGTTGGCTCAGCGGTAGAGCGTCAGCCTAGCGTGCGGAGGACCCGGGTTCGATTCCCGGCCAGGGCACATAGGAGAAGCGCCCATTTGCTTCTCCACCCCTCCGCCGCGCTTTCCTCTCTGTCTCTCTCTTCCCCTCCCACAGCCAAGGCTCCATTGGAGCAAAGATGGCCCGGGCGCTGGGGATGGCTCCTTGGCCTCTGCCCCAGGCACTAGAGTGGCTCTGGTCGCAATATGGCGATGCCCAGGATGGGCAGAGCATCGCCCCCTGGTGGGCAGAGCGTCGCCCCTGGTGGGTGTGCCGGGTGGATCCCGGTCGGGCGCATGCGGGAGTCTGTCTGACTGTCTCTCCCTGTTTCCAGCTTCAGAAAAAAAAAAAAATATATTAGATGGCTTTAGTTGTGAACCTAAATGTGATGTAATATTTTGATATACTTATAGTAATTTGAGAAATAATGAGGCCTCAGGGTCTGAGGCTGTTTTGAATCTGAAGGACTTGGAGGGTCAATGTCTTCAGTCCTCTCTTATCAATAGATTACTTTTGCACTCTAAGGTAAAATTTTTAAAACTTTTTTCACACAAATTATAAGTAATATATTTTATATTCTCCATCTCCCTCCCCCCTGAGACACATGTAAACACACATACGCACACAAAACTAAGACTTTCATCAAACAATACTTATATATAAGTATTGTGATAAATACAAATAGCTCTTAAATACATAAAATAAGTTCTTCATTCATAATAGAAGAACTTCAACTAAAATTTGCACTTAGATAATTGGCCAAATTCAAAAGCTTGCTAACACACTGTTGACAAGGTTGTGCATAAAGAAGCCCTTTTTATATTATTGGTGGGAATAACATTATTAAACATTACATCAAAGACATTTTGGTAGTTTCTTTCAAAATTATATACTCATAAACCTTTAGCTTAACATTTCTACTTTTGTTTTTTTGTTCTTATTTTTCCTACAAATATATTCATCAATATGTGAAAAGATATAAGTACAAGATTATTCATTGCAATATTATCTATAATAACAAAACGTGAAACACCCTGTCTTTTAATAGCTATACCATAAATAAATTATGGTATAACTATTAAATGAATAATAAATATCTTTAAGAAATAATGAGAGAGAGCTTTCTGTACTGAAATAGAAAAAATATATATGTTAAGTAAAAAAAACACTGCATAATACTTACAATGTATTACTACTCTGTAAAAAAGGAGATTGTTCACTTTAAAACTTTGTATACTTTCTTATGTTTGAGCTTTTAAAATATATTACCCAGTCAAAAAACTCAATAATACTTTTAATAAAATGAAAGAACATGTATGTATACACATTACCAAGAACTTTACAAATCTAGAGACCTGTGTAATTATGTTCTAGGAGATGTCATATTAAAGAAGCACATAAAATGTCTAGAATAAATGGAAATGCTTATCTTGAAAATTCTGATGGTTTCTAAATACATTCACTAAGACAAAAGTTGATACGACACCCTTTTCTTTCTAGCTAATTCCAAGGGAGAAGAATGTGTACCTAATCCAGGGTAGAGAAATCTGACAACATTCTTCCAGAAGGATTTCAGAACTGCTATGGACCAGTGATTGCTTTGTGCCTCTCAGTGTCCCCCATTTTGAATGGAGTGTTCAGTGTAACCATTCTGTCCTTTTTTACAATTATATTTTAGGAGAGTATGTTGTGGGGGAGATTAGACACTTTATCTTCTAAATATACAAGTATCCAGATCAAGAAGAGCTGCATCTAGAACTAATATAAATAATAAAATCCAGAACTTTGAACCCGATTCCATAAATAATTTATAGAATATTTGGGGAAATGGTATTATTAAGTATAGGCATTCTGTATGTGGAAGGCATTTAAATAATTCTGATCTAGGAGATGGAGCACAACAGACTGCATTATTGATTCTAACCATCAGCTTTTCCTTAGCTATGCTAAATGCCATGCCATTTTGCAGAATTTCCCAGTAGAATCAAAGCATGTTTTCTTTCCTCAATGATTATAGGCTTGGCCAAGTGACTAACTTCGGCGAGTGAAATGTGAGCAGAAGTACTTGAGCAGGGGATTAAAATGTTGTACTTTGGTTGTACTCTGCTTTTTGCCATGAGGAAACTATGTCTCACATATTTCTGGTTCAAGGAAGATGTAAGAAAAATTTGGCAAACATAGACCAAAATTTCAAATTAAAATCAAGCCCAGCTGAGGGCAGCCTAAATACAGCAAACATCAACTAATCCCAACTGACGGTAAAGAAGAGATAAATGCTACCTGAATGGCCTGAGGTTCAAGTAACTTATTATCCACTAATATTGTGGTAATAGTTAACTGGTATACTAATCAAAGAATATAAAAAATTATTAAAGAAAACCCAGTTGGTAAATACTGAGTCTAAATTACTTTGGAAACAATTTTTTAGAAATTATTATTTGGTTCATGTCTATAAAAATTCAGAAAGATCCATAAGAGTTGTAAAATTATATGGCTTCCCCTTAAAAAATTATGGGAATAAACTATGAGAATGAGAAACATTGAGTACATAAATAGAATTGAATTTTAGTATGGAAACATTTTTATTTAGTATTAAGAATAATGGTAGGATATTATGAAGTGAAAACCTTAAACAAACTGAAAATCATTGCCTCAGATACAGGGTTGACATTTTCTGCACTTGTTACTTCCCCATAAATCTTGATCAAAATGAAAAGTCGGAATTTACAGCCCATGATCTAAAAGTTTCTCTGTGTGAGATGTTAATTCTCAGAACCCTGTGGCAGGTCACACTGAGACCCTGTTGTGCTACATAGGGAACACAGTCTATCACAGTTAAGTTGATTGGTACATTTGCCCCATTTTGAGAAAAATTTTCCATGTGTAAGGAATGAATTGTTATAGCAGTTAACCAAATGATTAATAGTTGAAAAGAAGTTACTTTTTTGAGCACCATGACTAAGTGTGATCTGAACAGCTTACTTTTCATCAACATGCCACAGAGCTTAAAAGCCTTCATTCTGTCTTTCCTGCCTCTTTTTATATTTTCTCTTTCTCTATCTTAGCTTAGGCTGCTATAATGAATTATCATAGACTGAGTGGCTTAAACAACATACATTCATTTCTCACACTGATGGAGGCTGGAGGTTTAAGATCAAGGTGCTGGCAAATCTGGTGTGCAATGAGATCCTGCTTCCTGGTTCATAGACAGCTGTCTTCTCATTGTAGCTCCACACAGCAGAGAGCAGAGTCAGAGCAGTCTTGTCTCTCTTCTTATAAGGCACTAATTCCAATCATCAGGGCACCACCATTCAACTTGATTACCTAATACCATCATTTGGAGGGGCAGATTTTCAGCATATGTATTTGGGGAAGCTATAAATATTCAGTCTATTGCATTCTCTTAATTTTATTCCTCATTGATCTTTGATTTTTTTTCCTTTAACCCCAAAACAGATTTAAAGAGTATTATATATATATTTTTTTATATTTATTCAATAACATTTTATAATATTTTTTCCATTTAATATTACTTTTTAATAACCCAAATCTCACCTTTGACAAGAATTTTAAAAGTGCTTCGTTTATCCTGAACACTGAAATTTATGAAATGAAATCATTTGGTGTAAGAAAGTGATAATATTAAAAAACATGTTATAGTTTTAACATATCTGGTTTTCTCTGACAAATTTGAAGAATTATGCTTTTATTATTAAGTAAAAATTATTTTTTTACCAAATTTTAATTTTTTTCTTAGATCATGTGAGATAAGAATTTTTATATACTTTGAGAGCAAGACATTTTAGGAAACTGTATTAAGATAGAAATGACACTGATGCATCCATTATTGTTATACAATGACAAAATGTATATAAAAACTATCTGATACACTATGGCTAATTTTATAAATTATTTTCACTGTAAAATCAAATATTCTAATCCAAAATGAGGTTTTTGTGAAAAAATTTTTAAAAAGAAATAAAAGGAGACTGATTAAAAAAATCTAGAAAATAAAAAATGTTCTTGCCAAGAATAAAAAAAAACTGGATTATTTTATCTTTGGTGATTAAAAATAATTTTTATAGAAATTATTTTTTCTTCTACATTTATTAAAGAAAAGTTATGCCCTACCATATATACTACTTTTAAATTAATCAATAAAATCTTCCATAAAAAATAGCAATCAATATGATAAAATAGTTTGGGGAGCTTGTGTTAGCACAGGAAAAATAATTACTACTTGAACTTCATTAAATATATTAAAAGTTTATGGATTTTTGGAGTATATGTTTATATCTTAAGACTTGAATATAACTCAGTGTTATTTTGTTATTAATTAAATTATAATATAATTTGATACTACATTAAAAAAGACTATTTTAAAAGATAGAATGATTCTTCTATTAGCTGATATTTTAAATGAATCATACTTAGTGGAAAGCCGGGAAAATTCTAAGAAAAAACATAGCTTTTATTTCAGTATATAAACCAATTTTTAACATATTTGAAATAGTTTGTTAATTTAATCATAGGTGAACTAATATGTTATTAGAGTGCTGAGTTGTTTAAATGTGTTGTTTCTCTTTCCTGATGCAACTATGTCACAGACTATGTCACTTAACTTATATTTCTGCTCTGAAGCCTATGGTAAGTTAAACAATATATTTTCTATTTGACTTTAAATGCCTCTTTTAAACTGAAAGAGACCCAGACTTAGAGGGCACACAGACTGACATTTTTCACAAACATGAGCTATTGCTTATTTATGTTATTTACGAATAAAACCACATGTTACGAAGTCTATGATAGCACAGACTTCCTTCAGCACTGCCTCTCACTTCTCAGCCATGGCACTCGTGAACGGTGACTAAGGAGGAACACAGAGGCATAAATCTCTCAACAGAGCAACCTTTCTCTACTTTGTCAAATGACTTCTCCCTTTCTCATTTTAAATTTACTAGTGGGGTTTGTATGTATGTGTGTGAGTCCAGAGTCAGTGTCTCCTTAGAGCAGAACAGACCATTTTCCAAGGCACTGGGCCCCTAAGCAAAGTTTCCAGGGTAAGCCTACAACCCTTGGGATGGCCCTTGTTATAGTCTAGCAAAAATACAGAAATGATAGACTGTCCCACAGGTCACAGGGCAAATTCCCAGTTACCCTATAGGTAAATTTAATCCCCCAAATTATCCACAAAACTAAGCCTTTCTTTGAATAAAAGTGCTTCATAGAAAAAGAAAAAGAAGCCATCTTCCCTTGCTCTAAACATAATAAATGACAAGGGCCAAGTTCTGAGGAATCTATTGAGTAAATTTAAGTATACTTAATCTTTTTCTTTATAGAATTAGTTTCATTTTTCCTTCTTGCTTCAACCAACAAAACAGTCATTACTACAACTTTTCCTAGTAGTCTTGTATCATATTTCCTTGGTGATATAGATTTATTTCATATTGCTTAAATAAAAATGAGTAATTCCAAGTCTCTCTAAAATAGAGGGCAACAAGGGAGAAAATATCTTTATAAAATACATAAGTAATTATACAGTTAAAAGGCTTGAAATAAGCTTGAGTTTCTAAAGAAGAAATCATGTCAAAAGAAACTAAGTTCTTTAAAAATCATATTATGACATCAGCAGACAAAGGAAGATGAAGAAGATGTAATAGGCCTTAATTTTAGCATAGTAGCTCATGAAATCTCATTTGAAGAAGAAATTCTAATTAGCTAGGATAGGAGAGCTTATCGGCACAAAAATAGCATGAAGTGTTGTAGAATTGTGCATCTAAAACCTGTATAATTCTGTAAACCAGTATCACCCCAATAAATTCAATTTAAAAAATAGCATGAAGGCTTGTAAAAGGAAGGTAATGAATAGCAATGTACTGAATCTCAGATTTTATTTTTTTGCTGTTTTTTTTGCAAAAATGATTTCAAAATCTAATGTATTACAAGTACTTAAAATACCAAACTATTCATACATCACCTGAGATACAAAAAGAGAGGGAAAGGAAGGAAGGAAGGAAAGAAGGAAGGAAGGAAGGAAGGAAGGAAGGAAGGAAGGAAGGAAGGAAGGAAGGAAGGAAGGAAGGGAGGGAGGGAGGGAGGGAGGGAGGAAAGGAAGGAGGGAGGGAGGGAGGGAGGAAGGATGGGAGGTAGGAAGGAAGGAAGGAAAAATGGAAGTAAAAAATGGAGGGAATAAGAGAGAGAGAGAGGCAGGCTTTAGGAGTTTCCTTTACACTCTTGTAGCTCCAGCACTGCTCCCACAGCAAGTCCTAAAAGCCTTTGAGACGTGTGTTCTATAATGTATGTGATAGCAAAGCATGACATTAGATATTAGATACTCAATTTTCTTCCTTTTATTTCTTTTGTTATTGCCATGTATAAAGTATAGGGATATCAAGATTTATGTAATAGAAAAAGAACAAGTAAAGAGAAAATTAAATACTGATTACAATTAGCAATGGTGAACGTGTACTGAGCTCTTACTATGGTACAGGTGCTGTGCTAAGACTTTAAATTTATCATCTGAATCCTAAAAAGAAAAATTCTTAAGAGGTAGATATTATCATTATTCCCATTTTACAGATGAAGAAACTTAATTTCTTTTCTTTTCAGATAGCCAGTAAATTTGAAGGTAGAACTGAAACAAAGTCTTCCAAAGACCATTATATCACTTTGCTATAATTGTTCTTAATATTATTATTATTGCTGTTGTTACAATTATTATCATGCTTATGTTCATTGAATTAACAGATAGGGAAACAAAAACAAAAATACATGAAAAATTAAGCATGGATGCATAACTGTTTAAGACAATAAGCAGAGATATGCTGAAAGATATTTCATGTGATCGCTAACACATGTGGAGTCCTTGGTCTGGGTCCAGGTCAAATTATTTTCATGTGGAACATCTCTGAACTTCACATTCCTTGATACAAATGAAGACTCTGAGACGTAGAGAATTTTAGAAACTTCTCCAAGGTAGTAGTAGAATAAGGATTTAGACCCAGGCATTCTGATTGGAGAGATTTTGCACTTAATTTCTCCGGGATGGAGATTTTCATAACTGCACAGTAAATCGCACAGATCCTGATTGCCTGAGAACCTCAGGGAAAGAAAACACTCTTGGCTAGGAAGGTCAAGGAAGGCTTTTATACAGATAGGAGAAAGGATTTCTTTACAGCTTTCCAAAATGACTCGGACTAACAGAAGGAGAAGAAGAAGAGTACAACTCAGAGATGAGAAAGGACGAGGCTAGTTCCAGGAAAGGTGCAAGATCCTTTCACTAGAGAAGAGCCAAGGGTCTGAAAAGCTGAGTACTTGCAGAAAATAAAGGTATAAGTTTTATATTGCTGCTGGAACAAATGACCACAGACATATTGGCTTAAAACAGCATACATTTAGTATCTTAGCATTCTGAAATCAGAAGTCCAAAATCAGTGTCACGGTCAAAGTGTCAGCAGGGCTGGCTTCTTCCGGAGGCTGAGAGGAGAGAAGGTTTCCTTCCCTTTTTCAGTTAATAGAGCTGCCTGCCATCACTCCAATCGCTTGTTTCTATCTTCATGTACTAACTCCGACCCTTGCTCTCTGTTATAAAGAAGACCCTGTGAGTGCACAGGTACCCAGACAACAGGGATAGTCTCCCCGCCACAAGATCCCTCATTTAAGCGTATCTGCAAAGTCTCTTTGCCATTCAAGGCAACTCAATTCCCAATTCTGGGCAATAGAAACCTTTGGGGAACATTTTTCAGCCTATCACAAGACTAGACAAACAGGTTTACACAACCTGATAGTTATAACCCTCCTAACAAACTGGAGATTCGTAAGAATTACTGAAGTTTATTTAAACAAAGAAATAGCATGATGAAAGTAATCATTTAGGCTGAGGACTCTGGTGTTTAGGATGATTCTTCTATAGCAGTGGTTCTGAAAAATAAGATTGTGTAAAAATCATATTTTGAGTTATGAAATAGAGATTTCTATACTCTTCATTGCTAGAGATTCTTATTCATTAAATCTGTGTTGGAGCTCAAAAATCTTAATTTTTAAGCAATTTCCAAAGGTGATTTTGATGTAGGTAATTTAAGATCATACTTGAGAAATACTAGTGTATGACATGTAAATGCCTTCATAAATCTATATTCATTCCATTCCCACTTTATTCAGGGAATCAGATCAGGATTTAAAAAAACATGAAAATCAAATATACATTTGTAACTTACAAACTAATTTGTTTGTTAGATTTATAAAAAATCTAAAGTAATTGTAATATAACAAAAACTCGCTTCACTATTCTAAGCATAAAGAAAAAAAGTTACCTCTTTTTGATAGAGGAAAAAGACATCTGAGAATTGTTGTTGTCTCACTTGGACATTTACTATGGGCCAGGGACTATTCTAAGCACTCTATAGCAGGGGTTGGGAACCTTTTTGGCTGAGAGAGCCATGAACGCCACATATTTTCAAATGTAATTCTGTGAGAGCCATACAACAACCCGTGTATGTTACACATTATCCAATAAAAATTTGGTGTTGTCCCAGAGGACAGCTGTGATTGGCTCCAGCCCCCCGCAACTGTGAACATGAGCGGTTGAAAATGAATGGATTGTAATACATGAGAATGTTTTATATTTTTAATGTTATTTTTTTATTAAAGATTTGTCTGTGAGCCAGATGCAGCCATCAAAAGAGCCACATCTGGCTTGTGAGCCATAGGTTCCCGACCCCTGCTCTATAGTATTAATTAATTTAATCCCCACAGTCACAACAACCTTCCATGGTTAGTAATATAATCTCCACTTTATGGATGAGAAAACCAAAGTTTAGAGGGATTAAATAGCTTGTCCAACACCATACAACTAGAAAATGACAGAACTAGCATTTGGTCATCGTCTGACTTCTAAATGTGTCTTATTATTCTCCTGCTTTGTCTTATTCAGAATGCTAACCTACAGAACATTAATTATATTTAAAAAGAAAATTTACAACTACTTAATGGACATACTTTATTCTTTTTAAGAAGCAAAAGAAATAGATTAAGAGAGGGAGAGGTTAGGGACTAAGAAGAGGTTGGAATTTGATCCTGGCTCTGGGCCGCTATCTCCGAGACCTTGAACAAATCCCTTCATCTCCATGATCTACATTTTTTCCATTTGAAAATAAGAAGACAAGACAAAATATTCTCTAAGATTCTGTCTTGTTTTACATTTCTGGGAGTTTAATTTTTTTTAATTTATTTTATTTGTGACAGAGAGAAGAAGAGACAGAGAGAGTGACAGATAATGGCAGGCAGACATGAAGGGAGAGAGATAAGAAGCATCAATTCTTTGTTGCGGCACCTTGGTTGCTCATTGATTGCTTTCTTATATGTGCCTTAACCAGGGGGTACAGCAGACCAAGTGACCCCTTGTTCACGCCAGCAACTTTGGGCTCAAGCTGCTGAACCTTGATCAAACTAGATGAACCCGCGCTCAAGCCACCAACCTTGGGGTTTTGAACCTGGGTTGTGGCCATCCCAGTCTGACACTCTATCCACTGCACCACTGTCTTGTCAAGCTGGGAGTTTTATGATTATAGCAATTATGGATCACATCAAATACCACGTATCATTCCACACGGATTTGATCATGGTTTACCCCAAGTATTTCTATGCATTAGCAGATACCTCTTTGGCTGAAAAAAAGCTAAATATGAAAGAAATTGAAGAAAATGATATGGTCAAACTTTCCTAGAAACTATAAGAACAGGGAACAGGCAAAAACTGCCTCTGGAAAGGCAATAATTAATTTAGTAGATTCAGAAACTTAAGCAAATACATAGAGTCCTTCTCTGGGAGTCTTGTCATCTCTCATTTTAGATCCAATGTGAAACAGCATCTATTCCATGGAAGACTAAAAACAGTAAAGCTGCCAGAAAGTTAAGTGAGCTGTGTTCTTACAGCAGTAAAAAAGCAATGGAGAAGATAGTAAAACTATTACAAGCTGACATAATGATACAAAAGCAAAGGTCTAAAGCTCCTTAGTGTGGGACAAAGGACACTCCAGAGGCCAAATGGCAGAATGACAATAACTACTGTCTTGAGTGTCAGACAGATATGGCTTTGGATCATGTCTCTCATATTGTTTCAGCATTTACTGAGTGACCACCAGAGTTTCGTTTACATATCAGGCACAAGAAGGATGGAATGAAGAGGAATGTGAGTCTCTTGCTAGATCTTTAACTAGTCTGGGACAATGGTGAAAATTCTGATTCCAAGGTACTGTGCCAGGCGGGCCTAAATCAAGGGTTTCGGTCCCAGGAACACACCTTGAGAGAGATGTAGAGAAATGCTGTTACCACAAGAAGGTTCTGGAGATGGTGCTTAAAACAACACTACTGTCTAATCTCTGAGGAGTTTTTTGAGGAAGCAAGGTAGTTACAGACAGGCTAGAGAAGAACTTCGAGCACCACCCATAAGGGGCCCACTAGGCCACTACTGTCTAGAAAAGATGCCACCGTCATGGAGAAAGACATCTAAGCAGGACACTACAAAGTTATGACTTTAAAAATGCATTTGGCTTGGAATCCCATAGACTTGGCTTTGAACCTACCTTGGCTTGGGCGCTCAGGATCCAGGTTTTTCATAGGTAAAATATCTGCCTCATCCCCTTGGTGTGAGAATTGAATAAAATTTTGCTAGTAGTTGGCTGAATTTCAGTGACTTAATTTTTTTCTTGTTTTATTATTACTTAAGAAGTTTGGAATGCACTCAGAGGAGGGAGGCCGTGAGAAGAGGGGCTTCCGAGTGGTTACTTCTGGAGGCAGGGGGTAGAATGGAGCAAGGGCCGCCTCTGGTCTGGAGAAATCTCAGCCTCTGTATTCCACCTCAATGCGCCTCATCTTTGGGGAAGGGAGACTGCATTAGTCTTTCAAAGTACTTCCCAAAGCAAAACAAAAACAAAAACAAAAAACCCAAAAATCAGGTTCTCCATCAGAAAATCTAGCTTAGTAGGGGGGTCTAAAAATCTGAGTGGGAGTTCGGACTCTTGCTGGTTCAGTACAAGATAATGTTTTTTCCATCTAGACTGCATGTTTTAAGGCAATACAATTATTTTTTGTTAATCTTTGTACGCTCCACAAATCCCGACAAACAGTAGAAGCTCAATAGATAGATATTGAATGAATGAATACATAAAATACTGAACAAATACCCTCTCATCTGATCCTAGCAGTATCTTTTTTTCCTATTGACTACTTTTTCCATCCATGTTTGCATTATTTCTTAAAAGCTATTTTTAGAAAACAAAGCTAGAATATTTTTACATTTCAATACCAAAAGAACAACTGATAAAATATAAGCACACACAAAGGCAGGCCTAAAATGGAACTCATATTGAAGAGTTGGGAGAGAATGTCTTTTTTTTTTTCTTTTGTCTTCCTTTATCTGGGCATCCCAAATATGTAAACTGATTTCAAATGAGACCATAAGAAGAAGCAGAAGGGAAGAGTCTCAAGACCTGGCTTAGCTCCCGAATCTCCAAGTGAAAAGCAAGATAAAGAAAAAGCAGCTGTTGCTTAATGCCACCAACTGTTGATGGAACACTGGCAAGCAGAGTGGGCAGACCAGTGAAAGATGAGGCCTACACTTGTAACATTACTAACTATTCAAACCCTCTTAAAGATCAGCTCAGAGGAACTCTTTTATAAGATCATACCTAAAGAAAAAAGTAAAACGCTGGCTGGTAGAGCAACCTCAGTTTTTCTGAAAAGTCACTTAAGGGAAATTTATAGTAATTCAAAGCAATGAAGAGAGAGCTCTCCACAGCTCTTTGCCAAAACCAATTTGTAAAATATTACGTTGCTCCGTGCGGGAGGCTTTCCATGGGGTGGCTGTGGAGAGACACAGTCTTGCATGAAGCACAGTCTTCGGCCTCAAGAGATTTAGAGTTAGTGATTGGCAGTGTGATGTTTGATTGGGAGAAGGAGTGGGATGTGGTCATGCTGGTAGTACTGTACTGTCAAAGCTCAGTGAATGTCTACGACACAAATGGGCTTTAAAAAGATAAAGGAATCTTTCTAACATCTTAGTGCTAAGAATATTTTTCATGTTTTGAGGGAAATTTATTCATGAATACATAAACCAAGGTATTCACCCAGTTTTGTTTTTTTTTCTGGCTTAGATAAGTGTTAGGAGTAGCCTAATGGAAAGAGATTCTAAATTAATGACTAGGTGATGCTGTGCCTAGCACCCCTTAAATACGTGCCTAATGCTAAGGTAAAGAGTCGCTGTAGACTTTTTTAAAGACTGTACCAAAAATTAGTCTTCCTACACTGACACTTCACATGTGCTATTTTCTGAAAGCATATGTCATCCAAGAACATTGTTCCATAATACTTTATTTTGGAACTCCTGGGAAATTCAAGGGGGTCAGCCATACCTCTTAAGCAGGCCACTGAGAACATCGGTGAAAGAATGCTAGGTGTCAGGTATCGAAATGTCTAGATTTGCTCCCTTCGGTGATACAGAAGGGATTGATGAGATTTGTGAATTTCATCAAATTATGTCATGGTGATCCCACTACACTGGGATTATTACATTTTGTCAACAATTCAAAACAATCTTCACAAATGACAATTTCTTCAAGAATCATCATTCTCCCCACTAGAATGCAAACTCCTTGAAATCTCTGGTTTGTTGATAGCTATTATCCCATTCCTTACAATGCTCTTTAGCAAATAGTAGGTGTTTAATAAACTTTGTGTTGATTGAATGCATAAATGAATTTAAATTGCTACTTTAAGATGGCTTTGGGGAAATAGTGGATAAAGTGGAACAAGAAGTTGTATATCACTTTACAAATTAGTCTCCTTAAAATCTCTTCTCTAAAAATTGCTTTTGTAAAATCACAATTTTCACTCTTGTCTTACTTAAGTTCTCTCAAATATTAGAAAACCTAAACATGACAAAGCATGTGTCTGACACCCAACATCCACTCAACAGATGGTAATTGAAGACCTACTATATGCTGGGAACTATGACAGTCATACATCAGTGAACCAAAGATATGGTCTTAGTCATGTCATAAAAACATGAAAATAAATTTAATCTTGTGGCTATATACCCAGCCTTACAAAATGTGGTGCCCAGGATTCATTTGTAGAAAGTAAAGTTTCTGCTGAAATGAACAATGAAAGACTCTGAACAAGCCTGAAATGAACAATTAAAGACCTGTCACCTACTGCTTTTGGTAATGCCAAAGCCAAGTAAATATTCAACTAAGCAAAAAACTTTAAAACAAAAAGAGAAAAATTTTAAATGCTTCCTTGAGGTCAATAGTTTTTCATGCTATTATGTTAATTCATTCATAAGTAAAAAAAAATGTAAAAACATAACTGCATATATTATAGCTAATACATCCAAATAATTGCTTTCTTTTATAAAACAGTCCTTTGTAAGGTTATACATTTATAATTATAAACAGCCAGTTAAGTATTTCAAGTTCACTTTTTAACTTCCTTCAGAACTGTGTTTTATTCTTTTAAAGAAACTCAAAGAATGAATTGTAGTTGGGAGGCTGTAAAAGGTCACTTGGGGTCCCTTATGATAAACAATAAATGTGGGCAATGACATTAGCATTAAGAATAAGATGCAACTATAGCATATTAGAACATATGTAGTTTGTTGTCTATTTGTTATATCAAATCCCAGATACAAAGGCTTCTTGATGTTTTAATATCATTCAGAAGTTCT
Organism: Saccopteryx leptura; assembly: GCF_036850995.1. Lineage (NCBI taxonomy): Eukaryota > Metazoa > Chordata > Mammalia > Chiroptera > Emballonuridae > Saccopteryx > Saccopteryx leptura. The sequence goes on from NC_089503.1 coordinate 352,258,964, forward strand.
TTAGAATAAATGTTTCATTTATTAGATGGTATTCATAAAATTATTGTTATAAGTTATAAATATGGAAACATATTTTCTTTTAATATATATACAAATGTTAAAATGTTTACATTAAAAAAAAGATCAGAAAGGATATGAGAAGTTTAAGACCATAAAAGTTTTAAGTTTGAGAACTAATTTTGAGAGAATAACAATGATCTCCTCGGGTGTCTTTTAATCTATTATAACTCAAATGAATTAACAATGCTCTATGTGAAAATACTTTTCAAAGTTAGGAATTAAAAAAATCAACTGCATTATATTGTCTATGCTATAAATAAATATCATATTTCTGGATGTGGACTCTAATATTATGAGGCAATATTCTCTCATTGCATTTCATTTTTTAAAAAAGATTTTATTTATTGATTTTACAGAAAGAGGAAGGGGGAGGAGCGAGAAGTATCAACTCATAGTGGCTTCACTTCAGTTGTGCACTGCTTGCTCATTGCTTGTCATATGTGCCTTGACGGGGCTAGCCCAGGGCTTCGGAGCTGGGACCTCAGCGTTCCAGGCTGTCGCTCTATCCACTGCACCACCACACGCCAGGCTCATTGCACTTCATTCTTAACAAACTGAACAAAAATTCTTATTTCTTTAAAATAGGAGTTCAATTACAATCTTAACTATATTTTTATTATTTTGCATATAACAATTTAAAAGTAATTATATGAAAACATTAATCACAAATTTTTAAGGAGAGATGTTTGGTTCTCTCTTCCCACACACACAGAAAGCTAACTATGTGAGGAGATAAAAATGTAAATTATCTTCACTTTAGTATTAATTTTACCATGTATATATATCTATATCAAAGCATCATGTTGCATACCTTAAATATATACAATTTAAAAAAACACAACGAGGTAAATTGCATGTTTTTAAATTGGTGCAGAGCCTCAACCAGCAAGAGGGTTCATCCTCTTTACACGGGATGAGAGGGGGGACCAAGAAGGCTCATTGTTACATGAGGACAACAGCTGATTTCAGTAAAGGTAAGAATTAGCTTCTTCTGCTCCTTCCTCTGCTCATTCTATGCTTCAGAATCTTGTCTGAACCTCTATACCAGTGATTTCCAACCTTTTCCATCTTGTGGCACACATAAATTAATTACTAAAATTCTGTGGCACATCACAAAATATATTTTTTGCCGATCTGACCCTAAAAAAAAGGTATAATTTTGATTCATTCACACCAGATAACTATTGTTGTATTGGTTGTTGTCATTTTTAATTTGACAATTTAAGAGAAAAGAGGTTTGGGCCCCTGACTAAATAGGTGATTATAGAGGGCGTGGGGGGAGGTGGATGAGGACACAGGGGGATAAATGCTGATGGACAGTGACTTGACCTGGGGGGTGAGCACACAATACAGTGTACAGCTGATAGGCTGTAGAATTAAGCACCTGAAACCTGTATAATTATGTTAAGCAGTTTCAACCCAATAAATTAAATTAATAAAAAGTCTTGCGACACACCGGTATACCTGCTGTGGCACATCAGTTGAAAATTGCTGCTCTATACAAAAAAAAAAAAAAAGCCTGTGTAAAAATCAAAGGGCTAACATTTATTGAGGGCCTACAGCCTGTGCAAAACTGGAGCTATAATTAATAGCTTAAGTTTGCAAGAGAAAGCTAGAGCCCCAAGGGATTTGGCCTGGGGATTTGGGACAGGCTAGGGGGACTTGGTTGTACTGTGAACACACCCAGATACTGGTCACTCTGTGTGCAACAAACACCAGTGTGTTCCTCAGTGACCTCACCAGGACGTACCGGGACAGAGTGAATCCTCCACATCCACCCTGCCATGCCTGTCGGAATTTTGCCACTTTATGGATGAATCACATTCTGACTTACCTCAGTCCTATTAAAGAAATATTCACTAGTAATAATTTGGCAAGCACTTCTTCGTCATAAAACATATTTTATCATCAATTTTGGCCCCTATAGAAGAACAACTATTTAATGATAGAAACAAATAGTATGTTATTTAGCCAAACTGTATAATTTTAAAACTCCTGCCTACATTTGAAAAGTTCCATTTATTTTACAAAAGCAATTCATCTGCTCACAGGGACTTCATTTTTCCTCTTGGTAACATTTATTTTTGTTTGCCCATTTCCTTTATTATCTCCTGTTAGAAAATTGTTTCCAGCATGGATATGTTTATTTTAAATATGATGGCAAAAGTCTATCAGATTTATTGCCCAGACTCCCTGGTGCCCATGAATATGATCCTCAGGATATTAAAAGGAAATCAAGGTTGTACTATTTTGGAACTGCCTAGACATTAGCAGTTATCATTTAGAAACCCACGGACATTAGCCAGTATATGAAGGACTTCTCACATATATCAGCTGACAATTAAGCTCTGAATTCGATGATCATTAGTGAAAGCACAGTAGCTATCCAACAATACCTGAGAATACCACTATTTGTAATTACCATAAAGGAGATTTTTAAATCCTTCTGTAGCCACACAATATTAAGCACGAAAGACGTAACTAACTGCTCCTGTGCCCCATCAGAGAAAGAAGGGAAGCATTTAGCCACATTACATAGGATACTCTATGAAGGCTCTATTTCAGTTTAGTGGAGAATTTATTTCTATTCTGAATTCTGAACACAGTGTGAGGTTTCCTACCAAATAGGCTATAACCTCATTCATTACTATAGCTTAGAGTCAAGGAAATTCAGAGAAAAAGGGCACAAAGCATTGCACTGCACAATGTGCTTAGCACTTTACAGAGCATATAGGAAGGAATCTAGAAACTCCTTAGAAAGATAGTATTTGATATACACTTAAAATCTTAAATAGGTAATTAGGTAGAAATTAAGACTTAGTCAAATGAGGCCTCAAGCAAAAAATTGGACTCAAAAAGAGCGTGTGTCTTTAAGGAGCTCAGAATCTATTCCCCAGCACACACAAGTGCCTTTACAGAGGGATAAATAAAGTCTGTGAGCAAACAGAAAGTCTTAATCCTGCTTGGGGTAGTGGTGGCTGATATTTGAGTTGGGCTTTTAAGAATGAGAGTTTATCACGTGTGTAAGGGGAAAGACTGAACTCTTTCCAGTCAAGCGAATGAGATTAAACAAATGACACAACCCAGGGTACTCCTTCCGGAAATGATGCAGGAGTTCTGTAGAGTGTTTGTGCTTAGGGTCTTGGGATAAGTCTGGAATGAAGCTAGAAAGGCAAGGGAATTTGGAGATATCATTTTAAGAAATTAAGCTTTATTCTACCAGAAATGAGAAGTTGCACATTTTTGAGAATGGTGTTGTGAGTCTCTATGTCTCTTTTGTAAGACAAAAAGCCCCTTGAGGGCTTGGACTATTCCTTGAGCCTAGAATGGACACATAAAAGTAATGTAACTGATGTTTATTTATTGATTTCTAGTCGCATCAGTTCATTGTTATCTTATTTTAATATTTATAGATCTCAGCTGACAATATGGAATATTTCCTGCACAAGAGAGATAGTAGAGGCAACAGAAGACGTTAAGGCAGGGGTCCCCAAACTAGGCCCGTGGGCCCGCATGCGGCCCCCTGAGGCCATTTATCCGACCCCCGCTGTACTTCTTTCATTGGTGGTCAGTGAGAGGAGCATAGTTCCCATTGAAATACTGGTCAGTTTGTTGATTTAAAAATTTACTTGTTCTTTATTTTAAATATTGTATTTGTTCCCGTTTTGTTTTTTTACTTTAAAATAAGATATGTGCAGTGTGCATAGAGATTTGTTCATAGTTTTTTTTATAGTCCGGCCCTCCAACGGTCTGAGGGACAGTGAACTGGCCCCCTGTGTAAAAAGTTTGGGGACCCCTACCTTAAGGGGTTACGAGTGCAGTCAGGCTAAAGGGGATTTATTTCATGAACCGGAACAGAGACCACGTGGTTTGAAAGGTGTATGTAAAAGACATTGCAAATGCAGAATTAATAAAAGTGGTGATTGTTTGGAATACTTGAAGGAAAGAGAGGAGTTTTATAACTCAAATGAGCAAGTAGATGGTGAAGAAGAGGAAGAGTGAAGGTTGGGTGGGGGTCAGAAAAAAAAAAAGAATAATGTTTGGGATACCTTGAAGTCAAAGTGCCTGTTGGCTTTTTTTTTTTTTTTTTAAACATTCAATGTGGGGCTGGAGCTTAAGAGAAGTCAGCTAGAGATATTAACAAGCCATAATATTTGTCTGTATTTCAAAGGTGTGACTTGATCTCAGGAATTGTATTTCATACTAAATTGCAAAATCCACCAGCGTTTTTATATCCACTTCCAGTCATCAGGTTTTAAGCACCTATTCATTTATTCATTTATAGTATTACTAAGCATGAATAGTATGACAGGCATAGTTTTGGGGAGTGGAGATGCAGCAAACATGAGAGACAAGGTTCTTTTCTCTTACACAGATTACCTTTGAAGGGAAGAGTGACCAAGATCAAATAAGTAATAAACATATAATAAAATTTCAAATAGCAGAAGTGTGCTGAAAAAAATAAAATAAAACAAGGAGGGAGAAGTATTCCTTAAACTAAATATTTACAATCTACAGTTAAGATGTAAATCAAGAACTAATTAATGACTTTTCTCCTTATTATTTCCATTACAGATAATAACACATAAAAGTCAAGTGAATTATTTACTTCAAGAAAGAGGCTATTCAGAGGAGCTGGAGAGGCAGGATTTTCTGATGAATATACTTGATCTCTAAGTTGAGAGCTGTGCTTCTAATTTAGCTATAAGAAAACCATGCTCATGAGTGAAGAGTGGTCCCCAGAGGGTCCAACAACTCTGCTGCAAGGCAGAGAATCTCTATGAGAAGAACTATAATTAGACAAATTATACTCACAACCTTAGAAATTAATTACAATCTGTACCAAAATATCATTGTCCCTTTTAAAATCAGTCTATTTTTTTCTTTTTTAGAAGGTATACAGCTGGCAAAATAAAATTATTTTTTACTGTTTAACAAAATCTTAATTATGACTCATCATGTGGTTATGCACGAAGCTAATGAAGTCTGTTTCCTGCAGAGGGTAGGGAAGTACAGAGTGAAAGAAGAGGAGGGAGGGGAGAGGTAGAAAGGCAAAAAGTGGTGGAGCTTTCTTATTCAGAGAGGAGACTCCACGTGAACTTGTCAAGAAAAGCTATTGGTGTTTTATTATTTGAATACATTTTTACAACTGTCATTATGATCATAATTTGGGGCAAAGAATGATGATGTAATTATATATACGCCCATGCTGTAAATGTGTCAGAGATGTGCTTTCAAACGTGGTTCCAGAGAATATTATCTGAGGTAAATCTTACACAGAAGAAATAAAATCTTTGATTCCAAGATTGACAACAGTGACAAATAAATTCAAGTATTTTCAAGACTGTCTGACTGTTAGGATTTAGAAGTGTTCTAAATGTCCTAGGCTTGCTACCGCGTGTCACTCACTCCAGCGAATGGGTTTACCTTTTCTTAAAATGCTTTCTTCCTGTGGCTCCCTGAACCCCAGACTGTACTTACTGTTTTTCTTCCTTTCTCTGACTATTGTTTAGTTGTTTCTCTATATGTTCATTTTCTTCTACCCAGCCTGTAAATGTTAGTATTCCTCAACGTTTCATTCTAGACCTTTCCTTTTTTCATGTTAAACTCTCTTCCTGGGTAATCCATTCATCCATTCATTCATTCATTAAAAAATATGAATTAAGTGGCTCTCATATGTCAACACTATTCCATGCACCTAAGATACATCAGTGGACAAAACAAATAACATTCTTGCCTACAGAAAACTTATACTGTAGCAGGTTTCCTCTACTATATGTACTCTGGTGAGCTCCAAGTTTGTATCTACAGCTTCCATCTGTTTTCTGAGCTCCAGATTCATGTACTTACCAATTTGCCACTTGCATATTTTAGAAGTACCTCAAATTCAACATGCCCAAAATGAAACTGATCAGGTATGGAAATAAAATTATAAATTCAGTGTCCCTTCCTAAGAATGGCATCAACTTCTTTCCATCTGCAGAACCCAGAAGTGTGGGCAAAATCTCTGTCCCATCAACTTCATCTTCAATATCAATCCACTTCATTGCCACCATTTGGATTAGGGTCACACCTTTCCGATCTGTTTAACCTTGATTACCTTGTTTAAGCCCCTTTCTCCAAACACAGTCACATGGGTTTTAAGACTTCAACATAAGAATCTGAAGACCATAATTCAGACCCTAACAGAAGCCTCCCCTAATTCTTTAAGTTAAGTTAGACTCACAGTTATCTGTTGTTGTTTTTTTAACACCTTGTATTTGTTACAAAGAACTTTCCACAGTTTATAATAACTAAAGTTGTTTGTCATGTTCAAGATCTGGCCCCTTCCTGTCTCTCTAAACTCATCTCCTGCCACTCTCCCTCCCTCACTCCAGTCCCGTTGCTTTTCCAGGCACTTCCAGATGTGGAACTAATTCTATTCTCATGGCTCATTTTCTTTCTTCATTTAGGTCTCTATTTAAATATCCTTAGAGAGGCCACCCATTACCACTGTGTCTCTAAACATATTACTCTAACCCTCTAAACATTCTATGCTTTACATAGCTTTATTTCTTTCATAATACCACAAATCATGAGAGTATCTATTTATTTATGTACTTACTTGCTTACTATCTCTGTTGCTTGCCAGAATGTAATCTTCTGAGGTTTTAGCACTCTGTCTCACAAGGCCACTCAACACATATTTTTTGAATGAATAAATAAGCACATTTATTTGTATAGCTATTGAATTCTTATCTGTTTGACCTATCAGACTGTATTCTCTGTCATACAGGAAGAATGTCTGTTTTGCTCACCAGTAACCGGACACTTAAGACTAGTAGTTAGTACATGATATGTTCTTAGTAAATATTTGTTAAATAAATGAAGACAAATTTTTAAAAAACAAAAGTAGGGAGAGTTTATAGAAAACATCTTGAAATAATTTGCAGAACACAAAGAGAAGTTATGGCATTTCTAGCTATTTCACAATTCATTTTGATTTAGCAGGGGTACACCCCAGTTTAAACATGCTTTTTCTGGGCCAAATCTTTGGCCATAAAACTGCCATCAGAGTGCTATGAAAACTGCAGCAGAAAGAGAATAACAATATTTTTATTTCTAGATATATTTCCTTTCCAAAGACCAAGCATAATCCCAGATTATTATTTATTTGGATGGTCTTTTAGTTCACCAATGAATAGAATTCTAGGACCAAATTATTTAGATGATGCGTATGGATTGATATATCTTAAAAACAAGGCAATAAAAGCACACATTTAGAATGACTCTTACTCCAAACCAAGTAATTTTGAAAAAGTAAATATGTTTTCTATGCTTGTTTTATTTTTAGAAAATCTTAAAAAGAAGAAAAGCTAATCAATACAATATTTTGATCATACATTTCTTTAGAATTTATAAAAAATAACTGTAACATAACAAAAAAATCTACACATATATTTTCAATTTCTTAGAGAATTGTGTTATTTCTTCTCTAAAATATCTTAGTAGGAACCTGATTATTTGTTGAAAAGTACATGAGCAGAAAGAACTATATATATTGCCATTTTGATTTGTTTCCCTATCCACAGAAGAGTTTTAAAAAGTATTTGCTTAATAAACTCAAATATAACTTTTTTCTCTTTTTGTTCTAGGATAAAGTTGTAAATAATTTTAAAATAATTTCTTTTTTGTACTTTAAATTTTTTTCTAAATTTTTTTTTCTACCCTGGCTTTTCTCAGTTTTGTATCTTTATAAATATAAAACATGCGTTAATATGAACAATAATTTTAAAAAGTTATGAATACTTTGCCACTTAACTGCAATTAAAATTTAAATATCAAAAATAATTGACAGAGAAAAACCTTATTGCAAGAGGTAATATAAATAAGAAATGGTAAAAACTGCTGGATAGCACAGATCACAGAGTAAATTTGGGAAGAAATCCTGTTATCAAATGATTAAAGTGTATATTTTGATAAATACAATGCAGACTCAGTTTGTCTTTCATTTTATTGTGTGGTAGCCCTACGAGAGTTTAAAGAACTAAGCTTTCAAATTACTTCTGGTTCTCTGAGTATTTCTTTCTTTTTTTCCATAAGTAGTGAGAGGAAAGAAGGGAATTGCTCATAATGTTGTCCCTCGGTTGAATTCCCGAGGTTATTATAGGAATATGACAAGATGTCAATAGAAGGAAAATAAAGGTTTGGCTAAGCAAGAGGTAGGTTTCTTAAAAACTTTCAAAGATTTGATGTGGATATCCTCAAAACTGGTCTAAAGTCCTGGATGATCAGTTTAACAGTAAGTGATGGGCATGATCAAGGGGGCAGGGGTGCGGGCAGGAAGAAACTACAGCTTTAGGATGAATAGAAGAGAAATGGATGCAATGGTCTGAATCTTAAACAAGAAAGAACTATAGTTTTGGAGCTAATTTTGGGTTAAAGGACAGGTCAGAGTCGACTCTTGACATCCGGCTGATGAGGTAAATGCCTGAATGTCAGCTGTTGACCCTGAGCACTGGTCCATTTGCTCTGGGTAGCTACTGTGGGGAAAACCCTTTTTTAAAATTTTCTTCAGGTTGTGGAAGTTTTTTACTAAAAACCCACATAGAGATGAAAAAAAATCTTTTTGATTCAGATTTTATTAAGAAGCTCTGTGGCTGCTGAATAATTAGCATGTACATTTAAAAATTATTGGTATCTAGTTTTTCTTTTGTCCTAAATTAACTATTGTCAGGTTAATATATAACTTAAATTCCAGGAGATTCAAAGATCATGAAATAAATTGAACATTCTTAATAATTTTATCTTAACTATAATTTATTTCATGGGCTATTTTTGAATGTTTGTAAATATTATTCATTTCAATTGACAAATATGAACTTTATTTTATTTCCTACTAATCCAAATACACAGTATAACATCATTAAAATTATTTTAAAATAAACACACACATGCATGAATAAAAGCTGAATAATGCCTGCAGGTGAAGGAAGGATAATCACATATAAAAATAAAACACTTTGATTACTGAAAAAATTGATATTGATATTATTAATTTAATAAGGGTTTTCTGCTTCGATATTTAAAAGAGTAGTCAACAATTCTCTCATGGGATAGGCAAAATTTGTGAGATTCAAAATTTCACATTCAGTAATAAAGATGATCAATACTTTAAAAAAAAAACAGGTAACTTTGTGAATATACATATAAACCTAAAAACCATTTATGAAGTAGCTAATTGCCATTCTCAATTGGAAACCCTGGTTGTTACACATGTCTAAATGGGTATATGCACATACAAACACACCCTACATTTGTATGACATGGTAGCTATACATTTCTGACCCTCATATGAAAACCAAGAAACAATTAAGTTAATAATTATCCCTAGAATTACCTTAAAACAGGTAAAATGATTACATTGGTGTGGATGAATTCATGTTTATGAATACAAATGAACATAGAATATTATTACATGTGGTCCTAAGTATAGTTCTTTTGACAAAAAGGGACAGATAAAGATGACACTTTATAATCATTATGGCTTCCTATAGAAAAACTATTCTGTACTTTGTTTTTATGAATATTTAAGGTAGCTACATTCTGCATTTTGGTTAATGCCTTAATTTTAATTTAGATGTTTTAGGAAGGCACTTTGAAGTTTGCAAGGCCACATGACACCAATTTAGTGTGCCATATTAGAAGTTGACAAAAATAAGCTACTACTTAATAGAGTTGATGTGTTTTCTCATTTGCATAATCTAATATCAAGATATAATTTGGCATTGGAAGAATATAAAACAAATGGATTAAAAACAGGAATAGGTATATATATGCACACATGACATATTCTTAGATTTTGCAATAATAAAGATTTGCATATATATGAATATATTATAGCATATTTAGAACCCAACTCTTCTGTTTTCGATTTATACTCTTCATATTGCAAATCTCTGAGGAATGGTAGTTATAATTTATCTTTCTATCCTGAGTGTTTATCTGTATCTTGAAAAGAGAAAGCAGGAATGAATGTCTAATGGGTGAATATATATAGTTATACTCTTACCTTAAAACAGACATCTTTTAAATGTCAATTATAACAAGTTCTTCTTCTGTTCTTTGTTTGTTTATTGTTGTTTTTTTGGGGGGGAGATAGAGAGAAACAAGGAGAAGAGAGAGATGAAAAACATCAACTTGTAGTTGGTTCACTTTAGTTGTTCACTGATTACTTCTCATATGTGCCTTGCCTGGAAGCTCAAACCCCTGGATCAAGACAGTGACCTTGGGATTATGTTGATGATTACCCATGCTCAAGTCAATGACACTGCACTCAATCTGGCAAGCCCATGCTCATGCCAGTAACATCAGGGTTTTGAATCGGGGACTTCAGATCCTGGGTTGACGTTCCATCCATTGTGTGTCATTCTTAATTTTAAGAAAAATTGAGTTTTACAAATTTTCATTTATCTTATCTAAAATAAGATAAATTTATCTAAAAATAATGACAGTAAAACCAAACAAAACAGTAATAATCTCACAAATGCAGAGAACAAATCGATGGGAGGATGAGTTAAAAAGGTGAAAGAATTAAAAATTATAAATTTCCAGTTATAAAAACAGTCACAGGATGTAAAGAAAGTACAGCATAGAAAATATAGTCAATAATATTGCAATAACTATTTAGGGCGTCAGATGGGTACCAGACTTATTGGAATATCAGTATTTTATATAAATGTCAATGACTATGTTGTACACCTGAAACCATTATAATACTGTATGTCAGCTGTAATTAAAAACACAAAAATTAAAAAGGGGAATAAAAATCTCTCTAGGCATATTTTTAAGAGTGGTTACACAATTAAAATCACTTCAACACCTAACCTCTTTTACTCTTAAGAAAACACAATATCCACAGAGAAGCAACTAGTATTTTTTTACTGTATTGAAGCAATTCTACTATCTTTGTCTCGGCAAAATGTCTGTCCTATTCATACTTATCAAACACTGATAAGTAGTAAATGGATTCAATATGAAGACATATTCTAGTTTAGCTTCATTGTTTAATCTTAGTGATGATTGATAGACAGGCAGCAAAATCTAATGCTCGAGGGTATCTGTCTTCACAGTTTAACCATCTAAATTGAAATGAATGAGTATTTAGGATACTCCAGGATGCCAGTACTGTATTAAGAACGTCACCACATCACTACCTACAGATATAAGGAAACTTGTTGATGGGATTTGAACTCCAAAACAGAGGAAAGCACATCAGGTGGAAGAGACAGATTAACAAAGGCAAAGAGACTGAAAAGAACAGAAATTCCTAGAGGAACACTGACTAATTCAGTTTATTTGGAGCAGAGATACCAAGGAAAAGACAAATAGGGAAATAACTTGAAAGAAGGCTCAGCTGTTGGCCAAGCAGTGCAGTGCCTCTCTTTCTTTCTGAACTGAGTCATCAGAGTAAAATTTACAACTCTAACATCTCTGTAAAAACTTCTATATTTAATACAACAGCATTGTAATCATCTTTTAAATGCAATAAATTTAATGGAGTAGAGAAAGAAAAAGAGAAAGAAATAGCATTCTTTACATAGTACCACCAAATCAAGAGATTTATAATAAAATAGAATCAGAAGTCCGAGATATATAAAGATCAAATAATAGTGTTCCATGTTTAAAAAGCCTTCCAGTTATAAAAATGGTAATTCTAAACAAAAGGAAACCTTTACATTTTATAATAGAAATAATTTTTTCATCTCTTACAACAATTATTTTTCCAGAAAAACCATGATTATCTTTTTTTAAAGTAGCAACCAAACGTATAGAAAATTCAAACTCAGCCCTAGCCAGTTGGCTCAGTGTTAGAGCATCTGCCCAGCATGTGGAAGTCCTGGGTTCGATTCCCAGCCAGGGCACACAGGAGAAGTGCCCATCTGCTTCTCCACCCCTCCCCCTCTCCTTCCTCTCTATCACTCTCTTCCTCTCCCGCAGCCAAGGCTCCACTGGAGCAAAGTTGGCTGGGGCACTGAGGATGGCTCCTTGGCCTTTGCCTCAGGTACTAAAAAATGGCTCCAGTTGCAATCGAGCAATGCCCCAGATGGGCAGAGCATTAACCTCCTGGTGGGCTTGCCGGGGGGGGGGGGGGGGGGGGGGGGGGGGGGGGGATCCCAGTCAGCACCTCAGGAGTCTGTCTTTTGGCCTCTTAGCTTCTGACTTCAGAAAAACACAAAAACCATAAAAAATTTCAAACTCATATTTATTTTCCTTTCTTATTAGGAAATAATCCCTCAAATTATAAAGTTGTTATTGGCATATATTATTCTATATGTGATTTTTTGAAAAATACTAAACATTTTATTCTAAGCAAAGAAAGTCATTATTACCATTTGCTGAAAAGAATTTATTGAACATCTTTTACAGACATTGCTCAGGGGTGTCACTGGGTAATCGTTAAGAAAGGAGAAATAGGGCAATTATTATAGGCATGAAGAGAGCATGTATGTTGTCAATGTATTATTTAAAGATTTCAATAATGAACTTGTAAATATTTCAATATGATCTTTATGGTTATTGGAAAGTAATCTTTTTATAAATTTAATGTGATTCTGCTATTATTCCATAAATAAAGGAAAAATATTTTGTCTAAAGATTTTGTTACATATATAAAAACAGAAAAACACAGGAAATGATCTTCCCCAAAACTTAATTATGACAATGAAAGCATATCTAAAACTCTGAAGCTCAACTTTAGAATAGAAATTATTGATGACATTTAAAAAATATAATCAACACTTGATGTTATGTGCAGTTAGCAGTATTCAGAAAGAACTCAGTTAAGATTCACTTTTAAAAACATTTTTATTAAAAATTATGGATTGGCTATATTTTTTAAGGCATGCAGAAATGTAGTACTAAATATCGGTATTTCAAAACAACCACAAGTAACCATTTATTGAATTTGCCTTATTTAAAACCTTATTTAAAGAGAAAAAAACTCTCAGAATGAGTAGTTTTACAAGTTTCACAGGAACAGCAAATATATCAGATGTCCTCATCCTGGGTAATTACTTCCTTTGCAGGGCCATGCACATTCCTGCAATCTAGCTGAAAATTAAAGCACACATTACAAACAGAACAGGATAAATGAAAAAACGCAAAAAAAAAATTTTTTTTTGACCAAGTGAAGGACTACTTAAAAATGCTGACATACATCTCAAGCACCTGAATTTGTTAGTCTATAGACCACATTGGCTCCATTGCAAATGCTTCTTTGTAAAAATTTAAGTCTGTGTACCTTGGTTTTGGCCAAATAAAATATTTCTTAAGAAATGGTTTAGCTAGATATTTTCAGCACTTCTGGTTTTGTTGGATTGGTATTACATTATTCTTATCCTTCCAGAGTTAATTGACTGAAGGGAGGCAGGAACAACAAATAATTATAAAACGATGTGGAGACAGGACAGGAACTTGGGCCTGGAAATAGAAAATAGCTGGTGTCCAGGAAGCCAAGTTGGGACCAGTTGGTCAGAAGGAACTTAGACAAAAATGTCACCACCCCACCACCCCCTACGCCAAAAACACAGAGGTCGTTGATTTTATCTCCCCTTTCACTTCCCATGATGAAACTACTGACTCACATGCACAGTTGACGAAGGTTTGACTGCTCTACAACCTTCCTGGGGTGGTGACAATGAGAAGTCCCCATTTTGGCCTCCCCAGCTCATGCATGAAGATAGCGACTAAGCAACCTGACAAAAAAAAAAAAAAAGAGGAAGTAGCTCCAACCTGACTCTCCAAAGATGCGTTTCCTAAAGCCCACTTTGTCCCCGGTTTACAAAAAAATTTTTTAATTGATTTTAGAATAAAAGAGACAAAGGGAGAGAAAGAAACAATGATTTGTTGTTTCTCCAATTTATGCAGTGGCTCCATCTTATAAAAGCAGCCAATCTGAGCCAGGCTGCCTCCTTCTCCCCAGCATAAGGTTAATAAAATCTGTCTGGAAATTTCCTTGGGGTTTTTCTTTGATTTTTATCTTGGAAAACCAAAGAACCCCAACACGAGTAACAACAGGGCCACCCAATCCACATCTGAAGTGACTTAAGGGAGGAATCTAAAAGGAGAAATTACAGCAAGAGAAGGGCACTGTGGGACACATGGGAAAATACAGAGGATGGGAAGGGCCAGACACTCTAAGAAGTTCAGGGTTTCTGGGGTGTAGTCATGGGTCTTAGGGGCGAGTAGACAGAGAGAAGGCAGCTCCTGCACACAGAGAGTGTAGTCCGTCCAGTCAAAGCTTGTCCTCTGTCTGCAGGGCTTGGCAGTGAGGAGGTGATGTCAACAAAAACGCACCCTAAATAGATCACTTTTGCTGAGCAGAGGATAAGGGAAGGAGGAACAATCCATTTAGGAGACTGTTTAAATGGGAGAATTGAATAGAGTCTGAAGCAGGTCAGTGGTGACAGAGATGGAAAGAAGGAGAAAGATTAGTAAAAAATATATATTTTTTTAAATTCTAGACTGATATTAAGGAGATGAAAACGCTGAACACTTGAAACAATAACTATGAATGATTTCTTTTCACTTGGATCTGCCAAAAGTATAGCTTTATGAAATAAAATCCGACTGTAAAGTCACGATTTGTTTTTCAATTGCAAAAAAGTCTAGAATAATGTACACTCCTTAACAATAAAAATCTATGTCATCTGTCAATGTTCTGTGTGAATGGGTCACGTGCTGAGGACATGGAAGAACAACAGCCAAACTTATCTGATGCTACACACAGTCCTGGGGCTCAGTCTGAACATATTTCCATGCAGAGTGCAATAAAACAAAAGGGGCTCTTGTTCCCTGAAATTTGAAAACACATCTTTCTCTGTTTGGCCATAGCTATTTATTGCAACATTCCAAGAACTTAATACTTTTTATCACTTGCAAAAAATTACCTGTTTCCTAAGTCTTTTCATATATTCTCTTTTAAAAAATCTGTATTTCCTTCAGCTTGGCCAGTAACTCAGGAATGCCCACCTTTATTTCCCTTGAGCCGTCTCTGACCCTCATAGTATATCCTCATTGAAAAAGCATTACTTTGTGACTACTGGCTTTTCTCTAAAAGAATATTCTAAGACAATATGTACAAATTCAGAAGAGTAGCCAAAAAAAAAAAAAAAACCCAACAAAAAACCCAAAACAAAACCAAAACCAATATTATATTTGTTTTGAATTATTCTATAATTTTAATGTTCAAATTCTTCTGTAATTTCTAATGTGGAAAGAATTTAACAGCTCATTTGAACATTCTTTTAACAGTGATGTATAGTGATGTAATACAGTTTATTAACTACATCAAAAACCAGTCCACAATACTCTTTTTATTTCTTCCATATGCATGAAACACAAAGTAATTCTTTTTTTAAAAAAAAATATTTTATTTGCTGATTTTTTTTAGTGTTGAAACTACTAACTAGAGAGAGGACAGAGATGGGAGGTAAGGGGGGAGCAGAAAGCATCAGTTCGTAGAAGTTGCTTATCGTATGTGCCTTGACTGGGCAAGCCCGGTGTCTTGAACCAATGACCTCAGCATTTCAGGTCAACACTCTATCTGCTGTGCCACCACAGGTCAAGCACAAAATAATTCTTAACTATAAAATTTATAATACTGCCAATTATAAAATTGCAAAATTTGTTCTTGATTATTTGAAAGTATTTTATTTGCAAAACTTTATCATAATATTTGCTACTTGCTTTTTGGAAGTTAAAAAATGATCTAAAACAATTTTTTGATCTTTCTTGGAGGGTCTGAAGTCAGGGTAAAAAGCTTTCACATGATGTTAGTTTTGATTAACCTCACAACTACATAGATATAAAAATTGTGGCTGATTTTCTAGATTGCTTGTTAAACTTTCATGAATACAAAGCTTTAATTAAACATCCCTTTACCTTGAGTTGGTATGAATAACCTCCAACAAGTGCACCAAGTTGCGATTTTTCCATCATCTCAGAAAGGTATTTTAGTAACTCAGCTAACTACTAAATTTCACCCCATGTTTTTGGTATTAAACTCCCACCTACAACTTGTTGTTGCTCTGGGCTTTCTAAAAGGAGCTGGAACAGGAATAAACTTATATATATATACTTTTTTCTTACCGGGTCAGTTAAGTTAGAAGGACAACCTTTGTAAAGATTTAGCTAAAGGATGTGTTTGCTCAGCTATTCTCTATCTTTCAACCCAGAGATCTTGGTGGATGTCATAGAGACTGTCTCCTGAACATGTGCAGATTGTAGGTCTATAATCTTACCTATTGTAGGTAAGATTTCCAGAGGATCATTTGTGACTCTTTTGCTTTTCCTCTTAAGAAAGCAAATATTTGGCCCTGGCCGGTTGGCTCAGTGGTAGAGCGTCGGCCTGGAATGCAGGAGTCCTGGGTTCAATTCCCGGCCAGGGCACACAGGAGAAGCGCCCATATGCTTCTCTACCCCTTTCCCTCTCCTTCCTCTCTGTCTCTCTCTTCCCCTCCCACAGCCAAGGCTCCATTGGAGCAAAGTTGGCCCTGGCACTGAGGATGGCTGTGTGTGCCTCAGGTGCTAGAATGGCTCTGGTTGCAACAGAGCAACGCTCCAGATGGGCTCCAGTATTGCCCCCTGGTGGGTGTGCCGGGTGGATCCTGGTTGGGCGCATGTGGGAGTCTGTCTGGCTGCCTCCCCCTTTCCAAATTCAGAAAAATACAAAACAAAACAGAACAAAAAAACAACAACAAAAAAGAAAGCAAATATTTGTAACAGAGTGAACAGGGCATTGTTTTAGGGTTAATCTTGTATCTTCAATAATTTATATTTAAAAAGTCATCTGTGGGCTTTGGCCGGGTAGCTTAGTTGGTTATATCATCATCCTGATATGCTAAGGTTATGGGTTTGATCCCCGCTCAACACACATACAAGAATCAACCAATGAATGTATAAATAAATGAATAAAAAATTGATGTTTCTCTTTCTCCCTCCTTTCCTCTCTTGAAAATTAATAAATAAATTTAAATAATCATTTGTAAACTTTAGTTCTTTATTGTACTATTTTACTGTTAAGAGTGAAATTACCTTTGACAAATGTAACAAGTGGCACTGTGGTTAAGAATCTCAGAATTCGGCACTTGTAACTATGTAAACACAACAAATTAAAATCAATTAAAAAAAGAATCTTAGAATTTGGTATTGTGTTATAAATGTAGAAACTCTCCTAATCTGATAAATGTTCTTTAAAAAGGAAAAACTAAATGGAAAAGAGATGAATGGGCCTGAGCAGAACTAGCTCAGTGATGCTAGAATTGGTATTCACGGCAGGGTTTATTTGAAGAATTCCAAATATGTTAAACAAACAAACAAACAAAAATTAATAGCTCTTTGAATGTAGCTAAGGGACTGAACTCTGAAACCAAACAACTAGGTTTGCATCTCAGCTTTGCCAGGTAGGTGAGCTACCTGTACATTTAAAAATTGGAATAAATAGGGCAAGGCCATGACTGGTTAGCTCAGTCTGTTAGAGCATTGTCCCAAAAGGACAATATTGTGGGCTCGATTCCTGATAAGGGCACACACAGGAAGCAACCAATGAATTTACAACTAAGTGTAACAACAAATGAATGCTTCCCTTCCCCCTCCCCTCTCTCTTCCTTCCTTTCTCTGTCTCTTTAAAAATCAATTAAAAAATAAAAAATAAGTCCTGGCCGGATAGCTCAGTTGGTTTGAGCATCATCCCGAAGCACAGAGTTTGCCAGTTTGATCCTTGGTCAGGGTACATACAGGAACAGCTCAACATCTCAGCATAAACCAAACTAAGTGTCTAAGAAGGAAAATTGTGACTAGAGATTCTTAGTGTTAAATAAACTTCAACTCATCCAATTATGAATTTTTGAGATTATTTTATTTTATTTTATTATTTATTTTTTACAGAGACAGAGAGTGAGTCAGAGAGAGGGATAGACAGGGACAGACAGACAGGAACAGAGAGAGATGAGAAGCATCAATCATTAGTTTTTCATTGCACATTATTACACCTTAGTTGTTCATTGATTGCTTTCTCATATGTGCCTTGACTGTGGGCCTTCAGCAGACCGAGTAACCCCTTGCTAGAACAAGCGACCTTGGGTTCAAGCTGGTGGGCTTTTGCTCAAACTAGATGAGCCTGCGCTCAAGCTGGCGACCTCGGGGTCTCAAACCTGGGTCCTCTATATCCCAGTCCGACGCTCTATCCACTGCGCCATGGCCTGATCAGGCGAATTTTTGAGATTAAAAGAGCCATCATTTGTTTTACAGTTGAAATATTTTTACAGCTCACAATAAACTCAGAGGTGTGGCAGTCTTCTAACACACTTGGTGATTTAAGTAGCCAAGTAGGATAATTTAACTCTCATAATAAAAAAGATTTTGACCTAAATTATTAATTTTAGAGGTCAGGAGTCAAGTTAAGCAAGGTCTTCCTCAGCTGTCATGAATAAAGGTATTGTTTAAATCCCTTTATGGCCATTGAAGCAAATCTCTAATGGCAGTTTGTCAGCATTTAGCCACTGATCTCATCTTCAGAAATCATTAGTTTGAACCTGACACAGTCATCTGATAAATAATATTTCATACCACAAGGAAGATTAGAGCAAAACTTTCTTGCTTCCTAATTTCTTCTAAATTTTCCAACTCAGAAATTCATCTTGGATTCTAGTTTGTTTTACTGCCCTCACCTGCTCTCTTTGCATTACAGTTTCGAAAAAATGTTCCAGGAATGAACGTAGAATTTGTATTTCAAATTTCAGCAGAAGACGCCACTGAAATAAACACAGCTGTGAGTTACTCAATTCTATAACTATTCTGTGTGGCCCTTCCTTCTTCCCCCTTGCATCCCACTTGCTCTTTTCTCATTTCAAATGTTGCCCAGAAATGCATAATTGATAGGATCTTATTCTAGGGTATAAGTGAGCATTCTGAATGACCAGTAAAAAAAAAAAAAAAAAAAGACACCCTAATACAGTTTTAGAATCAATACTCTTTGAAATACTATTTCATGGAGAAAGGGCACTCAATGATTGATTCTTAAGTAGAATGAAATCACAAAACTAAACCCTACTTTAATGACCACCTGATTTATAATGTAGCAGTCTTACAGTATGAGTTAAAAGACTATATCATCCACTTCATAGCGATAAACATGGCAGGATATGGAAATGAGGAATGATACCATGATTGACTGACACTATGAAGTTTGGAAGGGTACACAATAGTAACCTGTTTATCCTCATCTGTAGCAATACTTATCACTACAGTTATTAATATCTGCTATTGAATTGCTTATCATTCTTTAATGCTAAAACTGTTACTTTTCAAAATATGGATGTACCTTTCCTCCTTATGCAATAAACTTGTTCCAGAGCACTGAAATAATAAATTTGGTTAATTAAATCATATTTAAGATGTGGACAAAAAAGAGGCCACATGCTGAACCTGACAAGCTCAGGGAAAGCCTGCATGGTGTCTTCACAGACTCTGGGACCTAAAGTAACCACATGGGATGGTCTGAAATGGAAACTTTTTACTAAAAGTGGTTTATGGTGGGTATTCATGTCCTAGGGAGTTATTCTCTATCTGAAGGAAGGTCAACATTTGCTTTGAAGCCTATCTGTTGCCTTCGGCATCTGCAAGAATATACCATATTTCCCATGTATAAGATGCTTCCATGTATAAAATGCACCTTTATTTTGGGGCCCAAAATTTGAAAAAATATGTATTACATGAAGTTATTGAACTCAAGTTTTATTTACCACAAAATTCATACAACTCCTCATCACTGTTAAAAAAGCGGGAAATGCAAGGAAAAAAATCTACAACTACTGTATGTATAAGACGCACCCAGTTTTTAAACCCCAAATTTTTCAAAAAAAGGTGCATCTTACACATGGGGAAATATGGTACCTGATAACAGGCCTTTGAGGTGTGGGAGTAATCTTCTCTTTCTGCCCCCTCAGGGCAGGCATCCTACCTGAGCAGGAACTAACAAACCCTTTCATTGTTACCATTATTATGTTAATGAACTTAACCTGTCCAGTGCCTCTCTGTGTAAGAGAGGCCTTAGTGTATACACTTTCACTTTTAGCCAATCCCAGAGACTTCCAGGCTTTGCTTTCTCCCGCCTCCCTAATCTATCACCAATCAATTTCATTAACCTTCTTACTTCTTTCCCTTTGATTCTAATGTACAATATTAAAGTAAGTGGTGAAACCGCCAGTTTTTGGAGCATTTTCTCAATCCATTGAGACTTTGTTTCCCAGTAATTGTCGAAAGTTTGGTTTAAATTAACTCATAAGAAATTCTTACAGGTTTGGAAGGTTTTGTTGTTGTTGTTGACAAAGATATTGTGAGTGTCCCTATGCAAAGCTGTTTATAATTGTAAATTTTAGTATTTTATTTTAGGAAATCCCAAATTTACTATATATTTTAATATGTTGTGTTTTAATATGCCAGATTTTTTTAAGGCACAGAAACCCTAAATAACACTAATTTATAGGACTTCTTTGATTGTGACCCTCTAAGAAATAGTGTAGTATAGAGGGTTGTCACCCAGCATTACATTAAAATATTGTATTAAAATTGCAAAGTAGATCTTGCTTATCTATTGTAAAGCCAGAAGGCACGGCCAGGGCCACTATCACAGCCGCCTGGCCCATGCAGGTTCGCATTGGATTCGGACAGTCGGTAAAGAAACAGCGGAGCCAAAAGCTGGTGGGCCATAGCCTTTAATCCTACCTTGCACCCAGCGGGCAAGTAAAAATACACACTGGGCTCCAAAACCCAGTCACACTCAGTGCTCACAAAGCCACTGACTTATCCGAGTTTCCTAGAATCAAAGGTTTATAGCTCACCAGACTTATTCTCCTCAGTTCCCCATCTCCTTCCTTATCCCAGATACAAACTCTACACAAACTGGCATCTCACTCAGCACTCCGCCATCTTGGCTGCTTCTCCTGGCCTCCTCCACGTGGCCTCCTCCTGCTGCTGGCTCTACTCTCTCCGCTCTCTCATGCTAACCTCAGGAACCAAGAGCCCAAGCTCCCACTTCATCCCCATTTTATAGTGTAGCAATCCAAACTCTTAATCCAATATACAAAACAGGGTAGTCTCTAATACAAAGTCACTTCTCTGAGGCATGATTGGATTGTACCGCCCTACAGCAAAAAGGGTAGGAAAGGCTTAATCCCAAAACCAAGCCCCAGGCTACAACAATTCTGCCTGCCTTTAGCCCACCCCAACACACATTAATATCACCTGGGCGACGGCATCTTTAACAAAGTGAGCATAATACATTTTATCTGCCCAACATCTATTAACCTACATCTCTTTATGGAGACATATTATTTTTCTCCTGTAGTTATCTCATGCAAGCTCAATACATTAGTTTAAAATCCAAATAGATTATATAAAAATCATGGTGAGTAAGGTATAAGAGAATATTCCTAACTTTATAAAGTGTTTAATATTTAAAAATAAAAATATTTTCATATTTAGATTTCTCAAGTATTGTTTGTACACGTGTTGGTCAAATAAGTTTGTAAATATGATATATATGTTTGCTCGCTTATAGTTTGCATTGGGTGTGGGGGACAGGCTGTAAGCAGGAAGGGTCCTTATAGCCTAAGGCTTAGTTTTAAGACTAAGCCTTTCTCACCCTAAGTGACTTTGTATCAGAGACTTCTTTGTTTGTATATTGGATTAAAGGTTTTGATTTCTACATTGTAAAATGGGGCAGACCCAGAGCTTGCATTAGAAAGGAGAGCATTAGCATTCTGAGATTAGCATTAGAAAGGAGAGCAGAGAAAGGCCACTGTGGAGGAGGCCAGGAGAAGCAGCCAAGATTGTGGAGTGCTGAGTGAGAGGCCAGTTTGTGAAGAGTTGTGCAAAGAGAAGGAGATGGGGAACAGAGGTGAATAAGACTGGTGAGGTACAAACCTTTGATTCTAGGAAACTCGGATAAGTCAGTGGCTTTGGGAGCCCTGAATGGAAAGGGAAGTGCTTTCCCACTGTGTGTATTTCTTGCCTGCCAGGTGCAAGCTAGGATTAAAGCTAATGGCCCATGTTGGTCAAATAAGTTTGTAAATGTGATATATATGTTTGCTCGCTTGTGACTTATATTGGGTGTGGGGGACAGGCTATAAACAGGCCAGGTCGTTGTAGCCTGGGGTTTGGTTTTGGGACTAAGCTTTTCCCCACACCCTTGAATGATTGTATTATCTGGGTGGTGCACTCTCATGAGGAATCCAATTATGCCTTGGATGGGTGACTTTGTATCGGGGACTTCCTTGTTTGTATATTGGATTAAGGGATTTTGGTTTTCTACACTATAAAGTGGGACAGACCAGGAGCTTGGACACACAGTTCCTGCTATCACAATTGCAGGGGCTTCCCTGATCCCTTGCCCTTCATGGGAAGAGCTGGTTTTCTGCTTTTCCCTTGTCTTCTTTTGTGGTTTGCCTGTCTTGGCGAGACACCAATAAATAGGATGGCCCCCCGTCCTCTGACTCCGCCATTTCTTTATCGTCTGCCCGAATCCAATGGGAACCTGCATGTGAATGGCCACGATGGCGGCTCCTGGCCTTACAATGGTCCATTAGTTCTTGGCTCCATTGTTTCATTACTGTGTCTGAATCTAATGCGAACCTGCATGGGCCAGGCAGCTGTGATGGTGGCCGTGGCTACTGGCTTTACAACATGTTTTAATAGTAATTTTTTCTAAGATTACCATAATTTGTTTTATTAAAATGCTAATTTAGCTGCTGTATAGTTTTTCACTATTTGTGCATTTCATTAATTAGGGACTGTAAGGCCAGAAGCCACAGCCAGAGCCACCATCACAGCAGCCCGGCCCTTGCAGGTTCGCATTGGATTCGGACAGTCGGTAAAGAAACAAAGGAGCCCAAAACTGGTGGGCCATTACCTTTAATCCTAGCTTGCACCCGGTGGGCAAGTAAAAATACACACTGGGCTCCAAAACCCAGTCACATTCAGTGCTCACAAAGCCACTGACTTATCCGAGTTTCCTAGAATCAAAGGTTTCTAGCTCACCAGCCTTATTTCCCTCAGTTCCCCATCTTCTTCCTTATCCCAGATACAAACTCTGTACAAACTGGCATCTCACTCAGCACTCCGCCACCTTGGCTGCTTCTCCTGGCCTCCTCCACGTGGCCTCCTTTAGCTGCTGGCTCTACTCTCTCTGCTCTCTCATGCTAATCTCAGGAACCAAGGGACCAAACTCTCATTCTGTCCCCATTTTATAGTGTAGAAATCCAAACCCTTAATCCAATATACAAAACAGGGAAGTCTCTAATACAAAGTCACCCTCTGAGGCATGATTGGATTGTACCGCCCTACAGCAAAAAGGGTGGGAAAGGCTTAATCCCAAAACCAAGCCCCAGGTTACAACGATCTCCAACACACATTAATATCACCTGGGCGATGGCCTCTGCAACAAAGTGAGCATAATACATTTTATCTGCCCAACAGGGACACTTAGATTACTTCTATGTTTCATTATTATAAATCACTGCTATGAAAAATTTTGCATCTTTTTGCATATGTGTAGAGTTTCTCAGGATCAGTGGTAGTCAACCTGGTCCCTACCGCCCACTAGTGGGCATTCTAGCTCTCATGGTGGGTGGTAGCAGAGCAACCGAAGTATAAATAAAAGATAGTTTTAACTATAGTAAGTTATTTTATAAAGATTTATTCTGCCAAATTTAGCGAAAATCCGACATAAAGTATTTGGTAAGTAATTATCGGTAATTATTATTATATGCTTTAACTTGCTGTAATTCTGCCTATAAATTTTACAAAGTAAAGTTACTTCCCTACTTTATAAATCACCATTACTGTGGAACCGGTGGGCAGTTAGAAAATTTTACTACTAACAGAAATACAAAAGTGGGTGGTAGGTATAAAAAGGTTGACTACTGCTCAAGATTATATATAAATAGAAGTAAAATTTCATCGGATATACATTTTCTCTAATTTATGCAGTATTTCCAAACTGCTCTACTAAATATCTGTGCAGATTTACCCTCATACCAGCAATATAAGAACCTGCATTCTCTTTTCAAGTTAAAATGAATGAAAACCATATGTGTAATGTGGGAAATTGGTAAATATCCCAGAACATGACTTTTAATAAAACAAGTTATGTACAAGTTTAAATCCTCCAAAAATAACAGTGTGTGTATGTGTACATGTAAGTGACACATGTACACAAATACATATATATGTAAAATATATATGTGTGTATATAAACAAATAGATATATACATTATGGAAAAATTCACGTGTAGTAAAAGCACAAAAATATGCATGGGACTGATAGACACCAACTTAATGATAATGGTAACTAATATTTAGAAAGGAAAAGAGGTGACTGGTATGTGAAGAAGGGGCTTCAGTAGTATCTGTAAACTTCATTTGTTTGTAATAAAATCCGAAGGAAATGAGGAAGGTACAAGGACATCTATCTGATTTTTGTATAAGGTCTACTGGAAAGTTCTGTCCATTTTTGGAATTCAAACAAAATACAAATTTTTCTTACCATCAATATACTTTATTAAATAATATAATTGCCATTATTATTAATGATTTCTTGCCAGCGTGAGGGCAATTTGTATATCCTATTTTTGAAAAATATTTTATCTTTTGATGCAAAAAATTGAACCAGTGCTTGTTTGGTATTTTCTTCATTTTTGAATTTTTTGCCCTTCAAAAAATTTTGTAAGGACAAAAACAAGTGATAGTTGGCGGGTGCTAAGTCCGGGGAATATGGTGGATGCAACAGACATGCTTCTGTAGCATTTCTTCCTTGTTGAAATTCATAAAAATTACAATGGCGTAAATGAACTTTATCAGTAGCCATGGGTACACTATCGCTTCACACATAAGACTAATGTGAATCAACTTTGTTTTAGTTAATTTGCTACATCAGTATGTATACATTAAGTGATAAAAATAGGCACACATGCGCCAAACAAACATGTGCTTACGTGTTGAAACTTGTCATAGAAACGGACAGAACTTTCCAGTAGACCTTATATTTTTCTGTGAGCTTGAACATTCATAATAAAAATTAGAATGAACAGATTTTTGAGTTTAAGTAGAAATTAGTATCCTTTTGAAGTGACACTGAGTCATAAAATACAGACATAATTTACAACAATGATCATTTATTTGTACAAATAGCTAGATAGTGCTTTTCCTAAAATAGAGAATGGTGTAGTTCCAAGAGAACAGCGATACACCTCTTCAGGTTGTTGGTCCAAGTGTCCTCTCCTTGGATGGTCATAGCCATTCTGTGAGGTTGTCAGGGTGGTATTATTGCCTTTATTTTATAAATGGATAAATTAAGACTTGGCAAACTTCCTTGACTTGCTCACGGTCAAGTACAGAGTTAAATGGACCCAAGCCAGAACTGGAGTCTGACTCCTTCTTTCCTCTCCAGTGCCTGTTCTCCTAACTCTGTCACAGGACCTCTCTCAATCCATGAGGACAAATGACAGATGCAAAGAAATGATGTATCTGTTTCCGTGTCAGACATTCACACCATATGAATAGAAACCCTCAGTCATCCAGCTTTGTCTGAGTCATCTGCAGACCAAGTCCTCTTCCCAGTGACAGAGGTACATCCCATGCATGGCCTCTCTGAGGCCACAGTGTGGGTGTCCCATTTAAGGGACACAAATGTTGCATATTTACTGTGCATTATTTCTCATGGAAATGATACCTTGCAAAATATCGATGACAGCAGTTACCAGAGAAAAGATTGTCCATATTTTGCACAATCAAAAATGTATAATTTCTCACTCTACTCTCAGTGATTTTGCTGCTTAACACGAGGTGAGCTGGAATAAACTACTTAGTTTTTGCTGGGTAGAAGGTAGCTGGCATTCACACATAAGGGTGCAAAGAAGAAATTAAATCTGAAAGTTTAAGCTAATCGGTGTTTTGTTCTTGCTTTTTTAAACAGTGAAAAGGAAAAAAAAGGTGGAATTCTGAGGCCTTGAGAAACTAAAACATCTGAAGCTATATTTATTTCTTTACTACAGCACTTCTTTCAAAATTGGAAACCAATTGCCAAACTATGGTTTTGAGAAAGGTTGAAAGAAACATCTTAGAAACAGCTAATATAAATGCCTCTCTCCAAATTAAATCAGTAGGGTGCTCGTTTTAATACCTCTGCTTATTAGCTTATAATTTGGATTCAATATAAGCAATTAAAATATTCACCTCTCTGAAATAGTTTAAGTGGAGTCTTGGCCTACGGTGATATAATTTAAAAACCAGCAATAGTCAGTCCTATAATTCTCTGATTAAGGCTTCTTTTACTGCTGTGAAATTAGTTTCATTTTCCTGTAACCCTTCTTTTTTGTCCTCTAAATGAAAACTTTTCCTCTGTTAGGTTCTCTCTCTTGCCCCCAGAAAATCCTTTACCCCATTAACTAAGTTTTTTTTCTAACAAACAAGACTTTATGAAGTGAACTCAAATAGCACCAATGTTCAAATGACCTTAAACTTGTCAAATCCACTGGTATGTTTTCCATTTTCATCCTACTGGACTCTTGGCAACATTTGGCACCCCTCACTCTTCTATCTTCAAATGCTCTCCTCAGTTGGCTCCTAAACACACTTTCCTAGTTCTCTTCTTTCTAATCACTTTCTCACAGTCTTGTTTGCTTATTCCTCTTCCTTTGATCTCCACAGATACTTCTAAACATTCTTTCCATTTTTTCCTGATTGTCCTCTTATTTTACCTGCTTTCTCTGGATCCTGCTATCCAGTTTTAGTTATTAGCTGTAAGTTAAAAATTCATACATTTCTACCATTTCTAATTTCAATCTTTTTTTCTGAAAACCCCAATCTAACATATTTTCCATTTTGCTACAAGAATTAATTCTCTTTTAAAATAATGATCATACCTCTTCTCTTGTTGAAAAATGTGATGGCTCCTCTGTCTGGAGGACAAAGTCCATGTTTCTCAGTATCACATACAAACCCTTCAACGGTGTGCCCTTATACTCCTTCCTACTCTCAGTTCTTATCATAGACCTTCCACGACACCACAGCAGTGCCTCGCAAGTCTTCCTTCATTCCTATGTGTCTTTGCTACAACGACCATATTTCCAGGATCAAGGGCATCGGACATTAAGTCTGATTAGGAGGTTCTTACCACAGTAAAAGGATTCATTTGAAGTTAAGACCGTTTTGATTAAGACGTCTAAGTTAAGACTGTCTAAGTTAAGAGGTTATTCCAAGATAAATCTACAGAACTCTTTCTCTCTTCATTCCCCATCTTAGACTATGTTAAAACCATTCGTGCTCACACAGAATATATTTGCAGAAACTTAGGTAGAGAAACCCATATTCCAGAATCCCTACTCTGGGAAGAAGAATCTTCCCTAGTTGAGTTATATTCTTTAACTAACAAATTAGATTTAGAAATGGAGAGGGTGGGCCTGATCATTGGTGGCACAGTGGATAGAGTGTAGACCTGGGATGCTGAGCGTTGAACTCCAAGGTTGTCAGCTTGAATGTGAAGTCACCTGATTGAGCACGAGATCCTTGACATGATCCAAAGGTTTCTGGCTTGAGCCCAAGGTCACTGGCTTGAAGCTCAAGGCTGCTGGCTTGAGCAAGGGGTCACTGGTTCTGCTTAAGCTCCCAGCCAAGGCACGTATGAGAAGCAATCAATGAACAACTAAAGTGATACAACTACGAGTTGATACTTCCCTCTCTCCTCTCCTGTCTCTCTCTGTCTCCCTCCCCCTCACTAAAAAAGATAAAAAATAAAAAATAGGATAGAAAGAGACCTACCTGCAAAGAAACAAACAGATCAGTTTGATGAATCTTGATAATCAAGGAAGTGACCCTGCTTCAGGCAGATGTTTCTCATACACTTCCACAAGCTAAATCTGACTTACTCAGTGAATACAGTGCCTTCTCTGTGTTCCTATAACATATATTTTGTGTCTTGATTATAGCTAAAAGTATATTAATCTGTAATTACTTGATTTTTTTGTCCACATTCTAGTCTGTGACTCTGGCACAAAACAGATGCCAATAAAGGATAATAAAGTCAATCTTCAAAAACAGCAACGCTAACGATCCCATGAAGGAGACATCTCTTCAGGACTTTGGCAATCATAGCAATGGCTACATTAAAATAGCACTATTAGTCAAAAATTATGAGTGTTGCTAAAACACATCATGTGGACTATGAAATTTCTCTAATTAAACCAACATGTTTGTGAGACAATCTAATACTCAATTTTAGTTATAGATAACTTATCTACAACAAAATTTTCAAATTGCATAAAGCATTCGTGATGGCACAAGCTATTAGTGCTTAAAGATGCAAAATAATAAAGTTGACAAATACTTCTCTGTGTAACTCACCAGAATCTCACTTGCATTTTTAAAAAATCCACTAGGAACTAAGGACATACATTTGTGTTACAAAAGGTCAGAGGCTATTCTTCTAGCTGTGATGTGTCAAAACGCAGAGTGCTCAGAAAATTAGAATATTGGTCCAAAATGCCAGGCAATTACCAAGAAAGTGCTGATGGTAATTCTCTTTCTGATTTTCACATCTCTAAAGAATCATTCCTATTTTTTTTTCTTTTCCTGACATTTCACCTTTAATATGACTTCTTTCTCTGCAGTTTAGCTCTTTATTTAGCTCACAAAGTAGGCATTATACTAAGTAGGTAGAGTATTCATCTTTTGGCGTCAGTATCAGTTGCCCTTAGCAACCACCACTCGAAGGGAAACCTTATTTTCATCTGGTAACTCAAAATAGGACTAAAGGGTCAACTGCAGAGCGATTGTAAAAGGCAGGTCTCAAACTGTCAAACTGCTCAATATAAGACCCCTTTCTTTTGGACCATTCCAAAGACATTGGAAGTTTTGTTCACAAATATTTCATATATCATAGGGTTTATAAATTGATTTCTAAATAATACTTTAAAAAATAGAAC
Organism: Saccopteryx leptura; assembly: GCF_036850995.1. Taxonomy (NCBI): domain Eukaryota; kingdom Metazoa; phylum Chordata; class Mammalia; order Chiroptera; family Emballonuridae; genus Saccopteryx; species Saccopteryx leptura. The sequence continues at coordinate 352,288,045 of NC_089503.1, forward strand.
AGTACATTCCAACTTGGAATCTCTTTGTTATTGAGGTTATGAAGCAGAACCATAAAATTGACACAAGTCTAATGCAAACAGAGAGACAAAAGAAAGGAATAAATATCCATTTCAAATATATGATGTCAAGCGCTCTATAACTAAAACACCTTTTGAATTTACTGATCTTTCATTTGAGTTCAAGCTTTCAAGAGCCTACGCTAAGAAGTGAAGCCAATTTGCTGTCTGTTAGTGGAGGTTAAAAAGGCAATTATTAAACAGCCAATTATTCTGGATATTTTTGAGACATTATCTGATATATAACAATTGTCAATCTATTATTAAAGAAAAATAAGAAAGAAAAGTCATTTTCATTCTTTTCATGCTCTTTGAAACCCATTTAAGTATACCTTATGTGTAGTACACTAAATTATATGTAATATGTACGTTAACATCTTTCTTATAAATCAAAGGATGAAAAGAACTGCAAAAAAATATACTTGCACTATTGTGACTTAAGAAATCTAAAAAATAGGCCTGGTAGGGTTTTATTGGCAGCAGATTCCAGAAGTCATGTGCCACCTCATTTTAGAGTTCTGTGTTTGCTTGGGGAATGGACATTGTCATCAGACTGGGCAGTAACATTATTTATGTTGACACACAAAGGCTTTCCCTCTTGTAGTGTAAGTCTTCTGTAGAAAGATACATAGTCATTGCTAACATTAATGTTTTACATTGTTTAAGTCAATTCAATTCAACAACGTATGGCAAGATATTTTACCAGTGCTCTGTCCACAGCCCTAAGTAGGACATAAGCCTTGTTTCATGAAACACAATTTATTGAGGGAAATAAGGAAAGAGAAGACTGGCAACTGAAGAGCAGAGCACTGGAAGCAGGTCAAAAATTTAGGGAGAGTAACTTGCAAATATGATGACGTTGAAATTATATTAATAGGCACGGGAGTGTGACTATGCACAACTGTATAGCCAAAGGATTCTGTTCATGCTTTTGCAAACTACTCCAGCTAAGTTTTAAAAATTCACATGTTAAAATTTTTAAATTTTATACTCTTTTAACTCTTAAATAACTCTGAAATAAATCAGTTATTGAATTAGATACTGTCAACTGACTATGGGATTTGGTTTTGTTCATTTTTCCTTTGTCATTGAGGTTGCATCAAAATTATTTTTCACAAAAAAATGAAATATGATTAAACTACTTTAAAAATTCACATAATGCCATTGAATTGTGGTGCGTTTCAGTATGTAAATTTTAGCTCACCAGTCAAGACAGAAAACAATATACTGAACAGAGATAAACTATAGTTTGCTTAGTACTTTGCAAACACGAGTGTATATATGACAGTGTGCCAGCTCTGAAATTTAGCTTTCCAAGGGGACCGAACTCTTTTGGTGTGGCTCTATCACAAATGCGCTCGACTTTGTAAACAAGGATGCTGCTCCAGACCTGTCCACTGGGTGTTTCTTGTCCTAATGAGTTGACACTCAGTGCTCTCTCACCCAGTGTCCCTTGTAACAAATGGTTATGTTTGTGAGAGGCCCAGATGAGCTTGAGATGATGCTTGAGACTACAGAACATTATTTTTTCTTTGTTAGAGATTTTCTGCACTGCTTTTTCTGTGTGAAAGCCAACTCCATCCACAGGGGAATTAGACTGTGACTCGAGGTCCACTAGTCGCTGTCTCCCTATCACAGCCTTCACTCATTCTCTCCCACATGCTGCTGCTGTCAGTGCCGCACCTTTGGAGAGTGAGAGGAGTGGCTGCCCAGGGGCTGTGGTCTAACCAGCCGGCTCCAGAGGGCTGTCTTTGCGAAGTTTACTTTAAACCTCAGCATTAATTATAGATAGACCATAGTAAATTAAGTTACCAGCCAGCAGAACAAAATGAGTAAAAATGTTCAATGACTTAATGTGACATTTTTAATAGTAAAAACTCCAATTATTTTTATAGCTATGATGCTTCTCTCTAAAGAGTTGTTTTTACTTTAATTGTGCTCTAATTTGACATGAAATATTTCTGGAGGCAGTAAGTATTTACTGAGATTATATATAAATATTTTGGCAACTTGGGCACAATGAGAAAAAACATGCCAAAAGACCGAACTTTTAAAAAGTTCCTGTTTGACAACCATAGAGATTTTACATTATTATATACAACTGAAACAGGTTAGATGGATAAATATCACAAAAAGTACATATTTTCTATAGATAAATAGGGTACAATTTTAATAAAGGGTATAAAGAATGATTTTAACTGTTTTCTAGAACACATTTTGTATGTCCATATCTCATCTATTCCCCAGACAACCAATTTAAAACCTCAACTGTATTTAACCTTGGTGAAAAAGGAATAATAATTTTAAAAGATTTGAGGATGGTCACGATTGATTGCACATGTTCTGGAACTGTAAAACTGATGTATTTATTTATAAGAAGAACCTTATGTTGTCACAGGGATCCTGTAACTTCTTTTAGGTGGAATTCTGACCAGTCTCTTCATCTGGTTTCCCAAACCATGCACGATCAGCAGAGCCAATGAAGAAGGGGAGAGAAAAAGAAGTGTGGGAAGTAAACACTCGGATGCCACTCCGAACAGTGCATAATATTTCTGAAGTCTCCTTTTAATTGCGCTTTGTTCCCCTCTTCCTTCTGTACATTTCTTTGTGCTTATTTGTATTTGGCCTGTTGTGTAGACAAACAGAATAGAGGAGAGACAATGCTGTATGCCAAGAAATGCAGCCCAAAGGGAAGCGTTTTAAAGCATCACCCGGAGGAGGAATAGAGCAGTGCCCGGGTGGCAGAGGCAGGTCTGCCCCAAAAGACGTTGATGAAAGTTTTTTGGAAGCTTGTACCGTCTGTCAGAGTAGACAGAGTTTTCCAGGCAAAACAGTTAAGTAATAGCTTGGGAAGAAGCCCAAATATTTTGTCAGTGCAGGCTCTCACTCCACTTTGTGGATGAGCCTTAAAATGAAGAAGTGGCCAGGGTCTTGCTTGTCAGAACCTCTGGGAGCTGGGAGAGTGTGGGATGCTGTCTCTGCTGAGCAAAACAAGAGCCCCTGGAGCTGACTAAGGAGCTACCTTGAATGAATAAAGTGGGATTATGTTCATCCAGAACCACAGTGGAACTACTTTATCTACCTATCATCTATATATCTATCTGTTTATTGCTTTGTAGAGGCCAGGTAATCATACCATGTGCATAACAGATGACGAGACTATACATATAACATAGGTGGCCAAGACCTATGTGTGTGGAGACACTGAATCTTCAGGCACTGAAGGGAAAGGAAGTGAAGTGGGTAGAGGAAAACAAGAAAGGTCGCGTGTGGGGTCAAAGAAAAAAGTGCAAACCCTATTGTGTAAATCGAAAATGATCAGAGAATCGGAGAACAGTATAGCTAGAATTTTAGAAGATTACTATTTCCGGAGGCTTAAGAAACAATTTTTTTTCCCCCTCAGGGACCAGGAAGAGGATATCAAGCAGGGAAGTGGGATGAATGTGATATAACAGATAGCAAAGGGAACTGAAAACTTGAGTGTATCATTCCTGCAATTGATAATAATAATATTACTGCGCTGGCCAAAAGAACTTGACTGCAAGAGAAATTCATCCAGTTCCTTCAGTGTTAATAAATGAGATTGCTAGCATTAAAATATATAAGAAAATATTTTATGATGTGAACTTCTACAGAAATAGCTCAGGCTCTTTTCTCCAAACACTTGAGAGATGGGTCAGAGTTGAAGATCTCACAGCAGTGAATCGGCGCTGACACTCCAGGAAATCCTCCCGTCCTGGAGAACTCCAGGTGTTCCCCAGTTCCCCCTCAGGTAAAAACTCCTTTCATCCTCCAAGGCAACCCAGGAAGGAGTTCACGGTACATCTAAAGACTTCTCAAAGTAAAATTAAGATATTTTAAGGTGATTCTAAATTCTGTAAGTCAGAAACAAGCACTGAAGGTATTGAAAGGGGGTGGCTCACCAGCTGATTCCCTTAAAACTCTATCAGGTCTTGTCCTGAATAGCTTAAGATCACAGCATGAGAGATGGCGCAGTGGCAAGCTATGGGATAAGCTTACAGGAGCAGCTATGAAGGTGCAAGATTCAACAGAAACAGGAGAAACAGGTTTATTTGGGGCACGCATGCAGCGTCTGCATCTTTTGGGCTAATTAAACCATTTTTATCAACAGTAGTAGGGGTGCACAACATCTGTAGTTTTGATGTCAAACATGAAATACCCATCTTTGTCTACTTCAAAGAAAGGGACTTTGGATTTGGTCAAGACTGTGATTGTATCCCAGCTCCATTACTCATTAGCTCCGTGACACAGGGAAAATTACTTCATGCTTCAGTGCCAAACTTTCTCATCCAAAGTGGTGACGATAAAGACTGTATAAAAAAGATGTGGTGCATACATATAATAGAAGACTACTCAGCCATAAGAAAAGATGAAATATTGTCATTTGCAATAACATGTATGGAGCTTGAGAATATCATGATAAGTAAAATAAGTCAGACAGAAAAAAGTTAAGAACCATATGATTTCACTCATATGTGGGATATAAAACTAAAAGCAACAAAGTAACAAACAAACAAACAAAAACTAATAAATCCAACAGTGTGGTGGTTGCTGGGGGAGGGTAGGGTAGTAAAGGGTGAAGGGGGTGAAATATATGATGATGGAAGAGGATTAACTTTGGGTGGTGGGCACACAATGCAGTGTACAAATGTGTTACAGAATTATACACTTGAAACCTATATAATCTTCCTATTGTCACCCCAATAAATTTAATTTAAGAAACGGTGATAATAAAACCTACGAAGGATTGCGAAGAGGTAAAATATAAATGCAATGTGCCTAGCAGGCAGTAAGTATTCAATGAATAATAGCTGCTGCTATTGTTTCTTATCTTTGTTTCTGTCACTGTGGTAGTTATAGATAAACACCATCACACAGTGAGCCTTTCCGTCTGCTCCTCGCCCACTCCTACTGTGATTTCCCAGTGTTCCCTCAGAGACCTATGATGACCACACAGGTCATGGTGCACTGTGGTTACAGAAGCAAGTACACACCGTCTTGAGCAGAGCTCCATTGCCAGTCCACATATTTTTACTCAAGCTCTTCGGTACATAATTAGCAAGCGGTATTTCTAGCAGCATGTGACTTGCAGTAAGTAATTGCAGTCTAGTGCTCTTTCTTCTATTGCCGCCGCTTGCTAAACACCCACTTAATGTATCAGATCATAAAATTCACTATAAATTGAAATTTATGTTTCCTTTTGGATTATCTGGGAATAATCCAACAAAGACAATGAGGAAAACATAATGCTATTATTTACTCTTGGATTTATAATACTATACTGATTATTTTCAGACTTCATTTGGTGCAAAAATAATTAGATGAAATATTTCCTCCTATACTTTGGTTGATATATTTCTTTGTTCCAGCCAATAAATTTATACTATCAAGTGTCAGGCAAAGTAAGAAAAAGCAATATTAACTTGCTGAGACATTTTAGTAAGAAAAAAAAATTCTCATGGTCCTCTTTTGCCTGAATAAATAGAAATCAGGGTTTTGGTTTTTTTTTAAAGGCATCTTCTCTTTATAAACTGTGATTTTTGTTAATATGAGATAAAATAAAAAAGGCAAGAGTGTTACTTATTGTCCTCTAGTTAGAAACTAGCACGGCTTGTATTCTGACTACCATTTTTTGGATTTTTAGCATGAAAGTAATATATGACCCAAACATCTATCAAATGATTAATAGATAAATAAAATGTTATTTATCCGTGCAGTGGAATATTATTTGGCAACAAAAAGAAATGAAGCACTGATAACATACTATATCATCGATGAATCTTGAAAATAATCTAGGCCTAATTTGTGGTGGATCAAGCGTTGACCTCGAACTCTGGGGTTGCCGGTTCAAAATCCTGGGCTTGCTCGGTCAAGGCACATATGGGAGTTGATGCTTCCTGCTCCTCCCCCCCCTCTTTATCTCTCTCTCTGTCTTTCTTCTCTAAAATAAATAAATAAATAAAAAGAATTAAAAAAGAAAATAATCTAGCAAGTAAAATATCCAGGCACAAAAGGCCACATGTTGTATAAATCCATTTACATTAAATGTCCAGAATAGACAAATCCGCAGAAACATAAAGTGGATTGAAAGTGCTTATGGCTGGCGTGGTGTTGGTAGTGGTGGGGAGCAACTGTTACTATGTATGAGTATGAAATTTCTTTCTGGAATGATAAAAACGTTTTGGAATTACATAGTGATGATTATACAACTCTGAATATACTAGAAACCACTGAATTTTATACTTTAAAAGGTTGAATTGTATGGTATGTGAGTTGCATCTCAAAATTCTACATAAAAAATTCTTGCCTGTCTTCATCATCATATTCCAAAACAAACATTCCCTGCAAGCTTACCTTGAAAGGTTAGGGGATTATTGAGTGACACTGCATTAGCAAAACAAGTTTTGAAATTCTTGTATGTGAATCGCAAGTTGGTTTCCATAGTTTTATAAACAAAATTTCCTGCCAATTTTAAAATTTTGAAAAAAAATTGCCTTGGGTAATTCTTTCCTTTTATTGGATTTTCTCATAGGTAAAATAAATGCTTTCCACTTTTTAAATTTATTTTTGTTTTTGGAATGAGATAGAGTCAAATGGAATTAAGAATTATATTGTGTGGCTTCCTGAAAACAGAAGATCAAATATGGAACAAACCCAAAGTGCAAAAGAAATAATTACTTAATTGAGCCCATTAATAAAAAAGGATCTCACAAATGAAATGTTGTTCCAAAGACTTCTTAAACACTTACTTGGGCATCATGCACGTATGTTGGAGAAATGCCACGTTTTATATTTTGGTCTTCTAGCAACTTACTACAATGAAAATCCCCAGAAAAACAAAAAGAATAATGTGATTTTTATTTTTAAAATGTACACATACAACAATATAACCAGTGTTATTTTTCTTTTATTTTTTAATGTAATGCATTTGGAAGTGACGTTAGTGCCAAGTTTTATCCAATAACGTACAGCCCTGTGGTGGCTAAGAGCACAAGTCCTGGACTCACGCTGATTTGAATCCTGAATCCCCCTTATTTCTGCCCTCAAGAAAGTTTCTAAATCTTTCAAGGCCTCAACATCTCCGTCGGCAAAATAAGGATTATCACATAGGATTGTGAGAATTCAGAGAGCTAACACATTTAAAGTGCTTAAGATGACGCTGGGCACAGAGTGAGTGGATAGTATTGTTATCACCATCATCATTGATCATCATCATTTTTTTAAAGCATTGTTTAATGCCCTTTAAATAGAATCATTCTTATCCCAGAGACACTTCTGAGAGAACTGGCAGATTTCAGCGAGAGAAGCAACAACAGCACAGACCAATTTAGCCCAACAGCGAGACATTTTCCTGTTTTTCTCAAAAATTCAAATTAGAATTCCAAGAAACCACTCATCCTTTTTGCTAACAAGCCTCTAACCACAATTTCATAAAACATCTTTTTTTCCCCCATAAGCAAAGCCAAACATAATATCTTGTTCATCTGATTATAAGCAGAGGAGCTGCTCTCTGAGCTCTGCCATATCACAGACAATAATGGCAGTAATCACTAACCACCGGGAAAAACACCACCGAAGAAAGACATGTGGTATCCATCCATCAATGAAATGAGAAATGAAAAGAAGCAAACACGGCTGCTCATTCCACTCTGTGTGTTGATAGGTGAGGTCAGGAGCATCGCATCTAGTCTATAAGGGATTCTTAGGTCATCACTGTGTTTTGATTATGGTAGTTGCCCAGAATAAATTTCTCATCAGTTGAATTCCCTAGTATGGCTAGGAATCATAGATACAAACTACTAAGGTTAAACCATACTCTCTTACCTAATCTCACTTTGAAACACGTTTTATTTACAACACAATATAGGCAAGTTCTTCAATTACAAGGAAAGGTTTAAAAAAGGCAAGACAAGCATCAGTAAAATGTTCATGCTGGATACATTTATCCCGAGACATTAGAGTTGGATCACATTTCAAGATAAATTCAAAGTAGTTTAAAAAGTTCATAGTATAGCAAACAGTGATGGTAATCTTTACCACAAGATTCCTCTCTTCTTAAAAAAGTTATTTTCTGTCTTCTTAATTTAAGCACTCCTATTCCTGAATTTCCAAATTATCTGAGAACTCTCGAACCTGCACCATTCCTGGAGCGATTCTTAGAGCCAAAGGCTAGTCATGCTAATGTTTCTGGAGGGCAGCTCTGCCAGGCCCGGAGTGTTCGCCATTTACGGAAGGGTCTGGTGTGACTAACCCCAGGCTGGCTTGTCTCCGTCATAGACAAGGAGCAGGGCAATGAAGCCTTCAGAGAGCAGAGGAGTATGGTGTGCATTTGATCCTACAAACGAGGTTGTGGCTGACTCATTGTCAGGGAGACAAAACAAACTGAGAACACAATTACAAAACTAATTTGATTTGGTAGCCCAAGAAGATAAGCCTTAAAAATTTCAAAACGTGGAGCCCTGGTCGGTGTCACAATGGATAGAGCATCCTCCCTGAACACCAGGATCCCTGGTTAGATCCCGGAGTTGCTGGCTGGATCTTGGGTGCACCAACTAGATCCCAAGGTTACAGGATCTATCTTGAGGTCCCAGGTTCCAGCCGTGGTCAGGGCACATATAAGAAGCAATCAATGGGTACACAACTTACTGAAACAATGAGTTGATGCTTTTCTTTCTCTCTTCCTCTCCCTCTCCCCCCACACACTTCCTTCCTCTCTCTCTCTCTCACACACACACTCCTACTCCCCAAGTCAAAAATGAAGCTGAGAAGAAAGGTACTAACCAAAAAGGTAATTGTACCCAAGACCTAAACAGTACCTGTTATCCAAAATCACTGTCCACTGCTTTGACATCAGGCTTTCGAATGACAACAAAGTGATCTAGACACATCAATTTCATCTTTACATAGAGAGGTTGTTACAAAATGAGAATTTTTATAAGGAGTCAGGAAAAAATTAAGATAACAAATATTTCACACAGGTTTTTAAAGAAAATGCCAAATTTATGAAAAGGTATAAAAATAAGATACTAACAAAAGGATAACTCATAGAATTTTTAAAAAGGCTGGTCAATTAATGTCACAATTTCATTATAAAGAAATAAATAGTAATTTTTTTCCTAATTACCAAAGTCTTGTTTTCTATCATTTCCATATAGAAATCTTTATTTTCTTTTTTAATCTAAGAAAGTTTGAAGCCTTGGCCAGTTGGTTCAATGGATAGAACGTTCGCTTGGCATATGAACATCCCAGGTTTAATTCCCAGTCAAGGCACACATGAGAAATGACCCTCTGCTTCTGTTCCCCTCCTTCTGCCCCTTGTCTCTCTTCCCGTCTCATAGCCAGTGGGTAGATTGGTTCAAGCATCAACCCCGGGCCCTGCGAATTACTCAGGCGGTCTGAGAATTGGCCTCAGGTGTTGAGGATAACTTGGTTGATTTGAGCATCTGCCCCAGACAGGGGTTGTCAGGTGGATCCTGGTTGGGGTGCCTGTGGGAGTCTATCTCTCTATCTCCCTTCTTCTCACTTAAAAATAAGTAAATAAATCAATTTTGAGATACTTAACTCCAGAAATTCATTTTGAAAACTAGGGACATGGCTACTAACCTGCTTCTTAGACTTATTATACAACAGAAATATGCTGTCCCTCCTGTGTCATCCCTGAGCATGCTCTGACTCAGCATAACTGAATTAATAATTAAGTGAAATACTTTGTAATAGGGGTTTTAGTCTAGCAGTTCATGAAAAAGAAAAAGAGTAGTTAAACACTCTAAAAACAGATAGAGAAATTTCTCCATTCTTTTTAAATGTATTGCATTCCCACACACACTTCTCTAATTCTTAGTTCACATGCTAAGAGCTGTCATTGTGTTTAAGAAAAGAGTAGAGAATCCCGGCTGGGTGGCCGGGTGGCTGGGTGGCTGAAGCATCAACCCAGTGTGCCAGATGTTACGGGTCTGACCACTGGTTACTACGAGAAATAACCAATGAGTATACAACTAAATCGAACAACTAAGTGAAACGAGTTCCTGCTTCTCTCTCTCTCTCTCTCAAAGCAATGGAAAAAAAGAGAAGAAAAGTGTAGAGAGGACCTAGCCCTTTAAGTGGAGTGCTATATAAGATGCAGGTTAGTCACTCCCCATTAGTAACCTCAAAAATCAGTAGGTCTTTGCAAGAGTTAATGAAATCAGATCCTATAATAGCTACAAACAACAACAACAAAAATTTATTTAAACAGTTACAAAAAGAGCAATACAAAGTTTCAAAATCAATAAGAAGCTCAGACTGGATATATATTAAAAACAAAGGAAAGACTGTCCTTGTAAACTAGGTTAAAATGTCCAGCGATTTATTCTCTCAATTCTGAAATGGATCGATTCTTCTAAGCCACTGCTCCCAACACATAAAATCACCACTCTAAAAATTAATAGTATAAGACTACAAGAATATAAAACCCTAAGGCTTACTTTTAAAGAACTTACCACTGATTTTGTGTTCTACATTTTTATTTCATAAAATAATTGGGTAAGAATAAAATTCTCAGTTCTGATTTTAAAAAAGGGTCTCTAACAAGGTTGACATAGTGTTTAGTTTCTTGATTGGGCAAGGGGGGCATTTTTATATAGTGTAAAGTGTCATTGAAATATTGCTGTATTTTTCCAAAGCTAGACAAGTATGCTTATGACTAAATTTTGACCAGGAGATTGATTACATAGTGCATTTTTACAAGAATCCTATAATTCTATCTGACTGGTGTCCTTATAAGAAGAAATTTGGACACACAAAGAGACGAGACTCTAAGGTTGTGTGTGCATGGAGAAGGGACCATGTGGGGACACAGTGGGAGGGCAGCCATGTGTGGGCCCAGGAGAGAGGCCTCAGAAGAAACCAACCTGTTGATACTTTAATCTTGGACTTCCAACCTCCAGAACTGTGAGAAAATAAATTTCTGTTTAAGCCCCGCCCCCCCCAAAGGAATCTATAGTGAAATAAGGGAGATAATTCCAGAGAGGCAAAGTTTCACTGGGATCACTGTGGAAAATTGTGACACATTTTCCAAAGCATGCCAGGAAATTTTACAGACATGATCTCGCTGGCAGTTCTTACTGTTGACCAGTCACTCAGTCTTAACCTTGTTGGTCAGTCTCAGAAGGCTGTTTGTCTGTGTAGGAAGCAGCCCTGCGAGGCAAGGGGGAGCAGCGCCAGTTCTTACTGTTGACCAGTCACTCAGTCTTAACCTTGTTGGTCAGTCTCAGAAGGCTGTTTGTCTGTGTAGGAAGCAGCCCTGCGAGGCAAGGGGGAGCAGTGCCAGGGTCGGAAGCAGACATGGAAACTGGAGGCCCACAGACAAAGACTGGCTTTCCACAACAGAATTTCTAATCACCATGTTTTAACTTAGATATTGCTTCAATCACAAGATAGATTAATACAATTTAGATCTCTTTCTCTAATTTCCAGGGATTAAACTTTTATATTTTTATTTGAACAGGTGACAATTTTATCATTTTGGGGGGGCGCCTTTGATTAGAAAAATATAACTAATTTTGATACTTTCACATGGATGCCTAAGCCTTATATACACTTACAAGTATTTTGGATATTTAATTTTAAAAATCAAGTGATCCCCACATACTAATACGTAATGTCTTCCGGGGAATATACGCACAGAAGTAGGTTGGCTTATTTGTTTTTGTTTTTGTCTCAAAAGACCTAAGCGAAGCAAAAATTTACTACTGGATATTTTCAAGACCAAACTACGGTGCTTTACATAATGAAAAGTGTAAAGTGCAACTTAGCAAAGGACTTTCTACAAAGCAGTCTTTATGTAAGAATTCGGTTTCTTAAAGTAAGAGATCCAGCAGTGTCCATGCAGTTGTGCTCACACACATATTTACTCACTGGGCAATAAAATAAGAGTTATTCTATAAAAGAAGGGAGTAAAAGGTATTCTTAACAAAGCCTTACTTAGATTGCTAAAAGACAATTTGCCATACCTATGCCCAAACTTTTTAAGGACTCCCATCTGTTTAGCATCTCTTGAATCCATCCTCCAACCCGACTAATAAGGAAACTTAACTCTATTATCAAGTCTTTGAGGAAGTGAAAAATAGTTTTTCCTAAAAAACAAAACACTAGAGGGACATGGGACATGATAGGTAGATGGATAGGTAGGTAGATTGATAGATAGATGGGTAGATAGATGATAGATAGATAGATAGATAGATAGATAGATAGATAGATAGATGATAGATGATTAGATAGATAGATAGATAGATAGATAGATAGATAGATAGATAGATAGATAGATGATAGATAGGTGATAGATTGATAGATGATAGATAGATAGATAGATAGATAGATAGATAGATAGATAGATAGATAGATAGATAATTTTCCTTTTTTGTTGCTAAAACAGTTCAGGAGTGATACTTATTCATTGCATAGTTGCAATCTTGAAATCTTCAAAGCTAACTTATAAGACAAAGTGTCAGTAGAATAAAATAAAGAATTTGTTAATGCCTGTAGTGTAATATTGTACTTAGTCGTTGAAATTCTAGAAATAAAAAGCGGATTCATGTTCTTCATATAGGTCTGCGAACATCTGGTTTGATTTCAACCAGATGAAACTGCTTTGTCACTGCCACTGTAGTCCAGAACACTTCCAGTGTCCACTCTGGTGGCCTCTCAAATTATTGCACCAAAGTAAAGGAATCAGAGGGTTCAAAATCTGGACTAAACGAGTTAACTAGCTAGCCAACTTTCAAAAGCAGACGACAAAGGATATAACTGCTGATTTCCACAGTCAAACGAACAGTAGGGTGTGCCCTTCACTAAGTCTAGGACACCCTCACTCCACATCCTCTCCTCCTCTCCCCATCTCCACCGCTCCTCCTCAGTGCACGTCCCTCGTTGTCTGAATCTCCTTTCTTTTCTCCCCTCTCTTCCACTTCTACCCCTTTTTATTTGTCTTCTACTTCAACTAAATCACTTTAAATGAATATAACCTTGGAAAGAAGTTTGTTTTAATATTTACCATATTCAGTAAGTAAACTTTGTTCTGATATTTTAAAATAAAAATGGAACATTTTAGTTTCCAAGAAAAGAAAAACACTTGTATTAGGTGTGTGACTTTCTGATGTTTATTTTTCTGTGCGTAAACAATCACCACCAGTAAAACAAGAAGTTTCTGTACCCACTAGCACAGCACCCTAGATTGACATGGGAGCACAGAACACAAAACTCACAGGGAGCCCTGGGTTTCTGGAGTCTGTGACCCTCACTCCGAGGCAAGGCTGGAGTTCAAATGTCCCCAGCCAATGGGTCAGTTGCCACAAAATGAGATTCTACAAGCTCCCCAGAAGCCAGTTCTACTTTGTAGTGACTCTCACTATTGCCAAGTTATTTTGTTTAATTAGCCTAAATAACTCATGCTGAACTTTCCCATTCTGCTCTTTGGAATATGAACTCTTTGGAATAGTTTTTCTGGGTGAGAAGGCATTTATTGGATTACCTATTGGCCTTCTCTTTCTTATACATCATTCCTACAATCATTTAACCTTTTAAAAACATAACTGCTTTTCCTTCTATCATTTTTTGTTGTAATAATATCTTTAGACTTTAAAAAAATTTTAATGTTTGTTTTGATTGATTTAAGAAAGAGAGATTCAAGAACATTGATCTGTTCCTGTATGTGCCTTGACTGAGCTGGCAACCTCCAGGACGATGCTAACCAATCAAGCTATCCAGCCAGGGCTAGACTTTTACTATCACCTTAATTATAGAATGTGAAAACAAAAAATATAAGAAAATAATCACTATAATAGTGATAAAATGAGTTAAAAATCATGTGATACTTTTTAAAATCAATTTTGGGATATGATGTCTTTTGATTTCGACAGTCTGACAAGTAGGCTTGGCAGGGAATGTGGCTCCTATTTTCCTCAGATGAGGATGCTGAAACCCCAGGAGATTGTCACTTTCCAAAGAATGTACAGCCATGGAGTGCCAAGGACTAAACTAGAACATGGGATTTCTGACACCAAAATGTTTATACTTTTTATTTTTAAAAATACTAGGCTGCCTGTTCATGCCAAAGCCTATGATATACTCTTAGTGGATCTTTTTGTCTTTCTTGTGTTAAATTTTTGTTTTAGAAATAATGTATATGTCTAGATATCTATACAGATATATCACCACAAACAAATATATCTTGCTAAAAATCAGTCTGCCCATGTGCTCTGCCACCATGGACTGACTGGGTGGTAAGAAAGCTTGTTGTCATGGTTACTTTGATAACTCGAGTATTCTCACTCTATTGTGTACAAAGGTAAAATTACTAAATATTATATAAAATTGATCCTATTTCTTGAATAAATATTACAAAACTTAAACCCAAAAGGCAGCACATTTTTAAAGTGATGAATAAATATATATATATTTATGTCACTATCTTGTCTTTCTAGAAAACAAAACCCAAGAACTCAAAGGTATGTGGTACGGAGATAAGGTTTAAGACAACTTGAGTAAACTATGATGAGAAAGCCTTCTGGCTATTCTGACAATAAACAAAACTAAGCCTTCAGCACAGCCCTGCAAACCCTCACTGTAGACTCTCTGAATCTCAACAGCCTCCCTTCCCTTTTCACTCTCAGATTGTCCACAGTTATAGAGTTAATGTGGTGTTTCTCTCAGATTCATACTTTGAAGTCTCAATCCAAATGTGACTATTTAGAGATAGGCTCTTTATGGAGGGAATAAAAGTTAAGACAGATTTTGGGACCCAGAAGTAAAATGCTAATGTAACAAATACCTACAAAGGTGGAATGGCTTTGTAACTGGGTGAATGGGTAGAGGCTTGAAGAGTTTTGGGGTGCATGCCAGAGAAAGTCGATATTGACATGAGTGGACTGTTAGTAAAACAACTGTGAACATAAGAGACAATTCCAGTGAGAGCTCAGGAAGAAAAGGGAGAGCTGGAAAGAAAGCTCCATCCTCTTAGAGAATACATAAATTATCATTAGCAGAACATCAGTAGAAATATGGATGGATGTTAAACACCATTTTGATGAAGTCTCAGACAGAAATGAGGAGCAAATTATTAGAACATGGAGAAAGGCAATCCTTGTTAATAGTGGCAGAGGTCATGACTAAATGTGCCCTACTATTTTGTAGAAGGTAGAACTTGTGATTGATGAAATTTACACAGCAGAAGAGATTTCTAAGCAAAGTATTTAAGGTGTAGTTTGCTATTATAGCACAATGTGAGATATGAATTGAGGAAGGAATTGTTAAGCAAAAAGGAAGCAAATTGGAGATTTGGAAAATTCTCCGAGTATCCAACAACAGCAACAACAACAAAGAACAACAACAATGAAGAAGAAGGAGAAAAAAAGAAGAAAGAAGAAAAAAGAAGAGGGAGGAGGAAGGGAGAAGCAAAGGAGAAGGAGATGGAGAAGAAGAAGAAGAAGAAGAAGAAGAAGAAGAAGAAGAAGAAGAAGGAGGAGGAGGAGGAGGAGGAGGAGGAGGAGGAGGAGGAGGAGGAGGAGGAGGAGGAGGAGGAGGAGGAGGGCAAGAAGAAGGAGAAGAAGAAGAAGAAGAAGAAGAAGAAGAAGAAGAAGAAGAAGAAGAAGAAGAAGAAGAAGAAGAACTACAACAACAACAACAACAACAACAACAACAACAAGAAGAACAAGAAGGGGAAGGGGAAAAAAAAGGCGGCAAGTTTGTGCTGAAAAAAACACTAAAGGTGGGACTGGACAATCATTTGATAAAGAGATCACTAATTCCACTCAAGGGTTTTATCAGCCATCTCAGCAGAAGCCAGGAATAGAGATGGAATTATAACAACAGAGACATTTTGAAAACTAGAGACACAGATACCAACCTGCTTCTTTTAAGACAACAATGATTTTTTCCATGTTTATCTAATAATAAGTTTCAATTTTTCATACTCTTTTAAATGGTCAACTTTCAAAACAAACTGATCAACTGCAGTCCTCTGTAGAGAAACAAAAGGAAAAGGCCTTGAGTTGCCTGCACATCGAGGTAAAGGGTGACATCCAAATAAAAATCTAAGGGATCAATACAACTACAATAAGATTATGGGCATCTACATACAGAGTAGGGACAGATATCAAGTATGAGTAGCTTTGGTGGCTGCCTGAATTTGATAGATCAAACTCATCATGCTCCTTTTCTCTTCCCTTTATGGTGGGATACAATTTTTTAGCTGAGCTAGCTTGAAGACTTGTTGTAAAGGCAACTGAAAATAGGTGTATAGGCAGAGAGGAGGGGAGACAATAGACATTTGACGTATTTCTTATCAGCATCTGTTTCTTACATCTTAAAAAAAAAAACTATACTTTAATGTCTTAATGAGTATTTGGTGGTGTTATAGTAACATAGATCTTTTAAAATTTTTATTAATTGATTTATTGGATAATGGGTCTTGGCTAATATTTTAGAAATATTTATTGTAGTACATGTATATCTATAAACAATAAAACATATACAATTGTGAAAGATGAAAACAATAAACTAAAAAATAGTTGAAACACCAGCAGTTAATTTAGTATTATTTTATGACTACACATAATAATTTTCTTACTGGAGTTTCTTCTATACTTTAATATGAATTTTACAGTAATATGCTTTATAAAGTTTTTAAGTATAAATGTTCACGATAAAATATAATAATTATAAGGAAGTCATTATAATTACTAAAATATTTCTTATATTTTCATACTGACATTTAGTAAATCTATACTTCAGATCACCTTCTAGTATATTCTATATTTTGAATCATTTTCTATATACATGTATAATTTCAATATTTTAAGTTATTTAAAAAGAGGTTATAGAATTTTTAAAAGCATAAATAAGATTCAAATTTATAGATATAAATCAATTAAAAGTAAGTATAAATCATTTATCAACTTATTTGATGAAAAATATTAAATCAGCTTTATTTTTAAATGATAGGGTTTTATGATATTGATACTGATGATTTGATAATATTAAGAGGTTGAAATAAAGCTTGGCTTTCCCACAAATCAAAATGTGAATTTATTTCATTTGTTATATTCTTTTTATAGACTGCTAAAAAAACCCACAAGTATAATGTTGGAATTTTTTTATACTTATTTTCAAGGCCCTTAGAATATCACTATATATGGCTCCATTTTTTTCTTTATTGTAATTGACTTCTCAAAAATAAATATTTAATTTTATTTTTTTAAATGTGGAAATAACCTCATCAAATTCTTGAAGATTCAAGTCTTCAACACTCACAGATAAAGAAAAATCACTTGAAAAATCCGTAAAATTGTTCCTATGGTACTCCCACAGCGGAACCCACCTGTGGAGCTCCTAGTATAGAATTCTTTTGTTTTTGATTATGGAAATAAAGAAAAGTCATTAAGAGCCAAGAGTAGTGAGGAAGGTGGGTAATGGGTTTGGGGTTTCTTTCATGGCTAGAAGCCAAAAAGGAACTGAAAATCTTATGTGAGTCATTAAGTGACTAAAGAAAATTTCAACCAGGCTGAAAAACAGCTGCCCCGGCTCTGTGCCCTAGAATATGTATCAGTGGTAGGTGTGGCCTCTGAGTATATTTCCTCAAGGACAACAGGGTGCAGGGTACATAACCTCTAGCACACTATTACCACCTTCACACAGGTCGCTCTTGATCATTTGCACCAATGAGGTAAACAAGTGGAAATTAAATTTGAAAAGATTGACAATCCATGAAAAATATAGTTACATAGAAAGGAAGTAGCTTGATTTCTTGGGGAAGAGTTACCATGCTTCTAATGACCTCATACAAGTCCTGATTCTGAAAGTGGTATTTTCTGTAATGGCCAATCTACAGTGTGAATAATCCACACTGAGCTAATTAAAGTCGGACAAAATGTTACTGATTCTCCTTCCAGAAATTCACGGTTATTCTCGGATGACAGTAAATGATGACAATAGAGCTTTTAGATGCAGGAAAATTTTAAACATCATATCACATAAATGGATTTTGTCCATAAATTAGTCTTAAAATTGAAAATTTTAAGTGCTGCAATGGTAATATATAAATATTATCATGTGAAATGGAACATTTTTATTTACAAACAAGACTTAGTTGCATATTTTTAAAAACTTTGTTTTATTCTCAAAAACAATGCTTTTATCCTAAAATATATTTGCACATAGTAAACCAGTCTGTCTGCCTATCTAATAAAATATCTATGTAGCTAACTGCTTCCTGTTTTTAACAATTTAAGAGAGATTTATAAGACTAATGACAAGCAGATTTAGTAGCAATAGTGACAGTAAAAGTTTTAAATAATAAATCTTGTTACTTTTTATTATTTAATTCAAATTATTCCAAAAATGTTCCTGACCTTAAATCGAGCATTTGGTTGTATTATTTTCTCAGCCTGTGATTTAATGAGTTCAGACTACTCTCCCTGCCTCTCATATAGCTTTCCAAATATTTACTAAAATTGTATTTCATTATTATGAACTGTACTTTTATAGGACGCATTTTGTATTTAATCCCACAAAATATGAAAAAAATGTGCCTTTGAAAGAAAATATTACTTTAGAACTGAACTGTACATTTAAAAGGACCAAACTTAAAATAAATTCCATAGCTTTGAGAGAGAAAGAGAGGAAGGAAGGGAGTAAGAGAAAAGCATCAACTCATTGTTTCACTTTGTTGTGTATTCACTGATTGCTTCTCTTATGTGCCATGACTGAGGGGTAACCTGCATGCTGGGTAGACCCTTTATTCCCTGAACAATCTGACCAGGGCCTAAAAGCACCAAACTTTATTGGGGAAATCCTAGACTTAAGTCACTTTTCAACACCTTATTTTTTTTTTTCTTTTAGAAATTTATATTTGAGATCATTTGGATCTGGTACGCCAATTTCAGTTTTACTTGTGGCTTGCATTCTCTAACTAAAATCTAAACATTCCTTTAAGAAAATTCCATTTAATTTTAGAAAAGTATGACAGGCTAAGAACTTAACGTTGGGCAGCATCTTTGGGGGGAGGGTGTGTATTTTCATAGCGCTTACTCTTAGGCACCCTAGTTAGTCTTAGTCAACATAGTAAGTGGCCACGGGCACTGGAGCAGGGAGTCAGAGAGCTCAATCTACTAGGAAGTAACCCTAAAGAAACACTAGTCTAGGTATCCCCAGGCTTGATCAAATTTCAGTACTATCATTATGAGTGTTGTAGATAAAATTACACTGTTCAGCAAAGCAGAGAGCTTATTTCTTAGAGTTCCTTCAGATTGGACTAGGGTTACATTAAAACTAGGTAGAATTTCTCACAGAACCGTAAGTGGATCTCTCTTTGAGGAAAACAAAGCAAGGTTACAAATATAAAATTGGAAAATTAAAATAAGAGCCTTGAAGAGGATGTGCAAGTGAGAAATGGTGAAACTTAAGGTTTAGTTACTTTGTGGTAAAATTTGCCTCTACTATACACTCTCAGAAAATGCAGACATTTTGTTATTTTTTTTTCCTACCTCAGAAATGGTCTTCCATGAATCCTGGAGTATCAGGTACCAGAACAAAATATGATTGGTTCTCTTATGCCAACTATCAGCAGTATAATGTGAAGACAAGTTTAAAAGTAATTGCCATGCGCTTTATAAAGCTTCCTCTCCTAGGCCTCCTCTGCACCTTCAAGGAGCACTGCTCCCTGAATAGCAGGTATTACTGCTCCCTGAAACCACAACATTTCCCACAGGTCCTTTCTTGACTTGGTCAGTCCCTTACTTGTCTTTCTTACACCTTGTTAGGGACGGTGATAACTCATGAAGCTTTCTTCTTATTCTACTTTTAGGGTGTGACAAAAATAATGTAAGGCAGATGTCAGATGAAGCTGCTCTCATTTCTTATGAAACCAGAGAAGTATCCAAAGAGTGAATTCCAGATGAGCTGTGAGATTCTTTAGAGAAGCTACACAAGTTTCTGATGGTATTATGATGGTATTGAGGCACCCTCAAGGACATCAGTGGAGGATACTCCTGGAGGAGGCCAGGGCATTGCTAAGGAGAAGGATGTGGAGCAAGTGCAGCTTGAACTAAAGACGGCACAGTTGTCTGGTCCTGAAGGTGCCATGGGCTTGCTATCTTAAAACTGTCCTCACTTCTCTGTCCTCTACTTTGAATGTCAAGGTCAAAGTCACCTCCATGCTTGAAGTAGTCCCTGCTGAAGAGGGGGCAGCCACAGGAAGATAGATTAAAAAAACCACAGAATGGATGGTAGGAGTGAGAATAGAGGAATAAGATGATGGCTCAGAGAAATAAACCTCAGTACAGTTCAGTGACCTCACTGACATGTAGAAGATACAATGTTTGGAAACAACTGACCCGAAGGGTATCCCTCAGAAGTGAATTACACTTAACACCAGCATGATTACAATCACAGTGTATGATCCTCACATACTTGACAAATCTTAAAGTGAGACTTTAAGTCTCTTTGAAAACATGACTATTTTAATGATCAGACAACTGTTGTTGTACCATGCATGAGTTCTCTGGAAGACCTCAAAAAATTTCCTCTTGTCAGATATTTAGAAAAAGCAACATAAAACTCAACAATATGACTTTCTATGCCTTTGTAAGTTCAGATAAATCTTGGCAATTATTCCATATCATCATATTTATAGGTTTTAGCTGTCAAAGTTGTCTTCTTTATTTTTCTTTTACCAATAATTAGAAAAATTTAAACAAAACAATACCAACAAAAATGCAATCTCCTGAAAAGATAAAGATCAGTTCTTAAGTTTCCTAGAACATTGTATTTGCTTAATGACACCACGAGCACTTTTAGAAGAATAAGCAAAATATATCTTCAAGTATATAAAAAATGTGTTGTTTTTTTTTCCCCAGGAGATAACCCAAGATTTTGATCACTTACTTATTTCAGTTTGGTTATTGGTAGATATAACTTAATTTTTAATTTCTGTCTCTCCTAGGCATCATGTAATGTTACCTATTTAGTACCTTCACACCTGTTTTTCAATAAGTATAAAACATTCTGGACAATACTTATTTATGTCATTACATTACCACCATATTTCTTTTTAAAATTTTCTCAAGTGATTAAAAAGAATAAATAAAAACTAATTGCAGATATAATACTATACAGGGAAAAACTTTTTTATTTTTTCTCTTATTTCTAGGATATAAAGATATATTCTTCCTGTATAATACTTTTATTATTAAAAAATATGAAACAGTAATTGTGACTAAAGCAAATGTGCTTATATGGTGATAGAATTCTCAGTTGTACCATATGGTTCAAGATGTAAATGTATGAGAAGAAACAAAGTAAGCTAAACATTGCTTTCAAAATAGGTGAACAATTATGCATCAGATGAGGAGAGAAACAGGAAGAAAGATCATGCCAAATAGAGGCTTAACAAAGGGTAGAAAATAGTAAACAAACATCAAATGGAAAATGATTGATTATGTGGGTGATCACGAGCATGGTGCCTCTGCATTACCTGTGTACATTTTGAATGTGACTCTCTCTACTATTTTAGGTGCTATAATTAATAAAAATAAGTAAATAATTTAGAAGCAATCCAGGCTTTCATCTGGTGAAGTTTATCTGGCCCATGATGAGATCCTGTAAATCCAGAAAAATAGTTTATTATGTGCCAAATAGTATGCTAAATGCTTTACATGTAAAGAAACAAACTCTTTTGGAAAAACATAATCTATGTGCTTTTAACTCTATTAAAGTAACTTGATAATATTATAGATGGTGGGTTAATTTGTATTTTTGAAGAGTAACTCTCAATTTAAGAATAATACCTCAAGGAAGGCATTCACTTTTTATTATTTTTATTATATGACCATGCAACAGTGATCATAATGAATAAATTCGTAAGCCTTCATGGTAAAAAAACAACAACAAAAATAACCAAGTTTTAGAAGTACATGAGGATAAAGGGATTCACCAGAAAACATATATTTCTATAACACACAGACACAGACAACAAGGTGGCAATAGCTGGAGAGAAGAAAGGGGTGGGGCAGGAGGAGGTAGCAAAGGGTTAGAAATAAGGGCAGAAAGAAACTTTGCTTGGGGTGGAGGGTGCATGATGTGGTATGAAGATGGTGTTATACTGTGGGGTACACTGGAGACCTGTATGGTTTTGTGAACCAATGTCATCTCAATCAATTCAATTAAAAAAAAAAACAACTAGGAGCAATAGAAATATTTTGTATCCGTGCTACTTATATGGTCACCACTAGTCACATGTGGCTATTAAGTGCTTAAAATGTGACTAGTGAGGTCATGAAATTAAATTTTTAATTTTATATAATTTTAATTAATTGAAATTAAATAGCTACATGTGGCTAGTGGCTGCTATATTGAAGGGCACAGAGAATGGAAAAAATAAGTAAAAAGATGAATACAAAAATTAGTTCATGAATGTCAACTTCCTGGTTTTGATACTGCCCTACAGCTATATAAGATGTCACCAGCAGGGGAGGCTGGAGGAAGTATACTCAGACTCTTTGTATTATGTTTGTAACTTCCTTTGAGTCTATAATTATTTTGAAATAAAAAGTTTTTGAAAGCAAACTAAAAAATAAATAGAGAAAAGTATATTAAGCTATAAAATGATGTCAACTTAAAGTTGTCCTCATTCAATAAATTTACAATGTGTGATTCGTAAAATTTAACTAGAAAGAATAATAACATATAGAATTTACAGTTCTAAAACAATAAGAACTGAAGAATATATTAGTGCCTTATTTCTTGGCAAGGGGGCTACATCTCACTATATATAGCAAGTTTCCTTTGGACAGTTATTTAGATGTGGCTATCAATAAGTATTGGAAAAGAAAAAATATATTATGACATTTATGTTTGCTTACACTTCATTAAAAAGTTCAGATGTGATTTAAAAATGTCTGTCATCCGTAAAAATGAGGCTTCTGTACATTCTTATCAATGCTTTTTAAATCATTATTAGTTTCATACAATACAGTAAACTTATTAACATTCCCAATTGAACTAAAATTCTTCTTTATGTACGATGACATTCCTTTTAGTTCCTTTTAGTTGTCATAAAGAATAGAATCTATTAATGCGTTACTTATACTCATTTGACACCTCAGTGAACATTAATTTAAAAAGTATAGTGACAGTGAAACACTCAAAATAAGTCATCGATAGCAGATTTTCAACAAGGATTAAAGTGAAAGATAGACATTACAACTTAGCAGTGGTAGCTCTAGCCAGACACACTACAGGGATCATCAATGTCAAGAGAATTATTTGGTGGTTACTCACTGTACTGCTGCTACTACTTCTTATATAAATGGGATACTAAATAACTTCATCACAAAGCTACCTTCTCAATATATTACTTCTTATTGTTGGCTCTTTTCTTTGATTAAAAATGAATGATCAGATACATCTTGTTGAAAACCATACACAATACAAAGAGGTTAAACAGTTACAAAGGAAGAAGAGAAAACCGAGTTTAGCATTTTAGTGTCCGTGCTCTGGAATCTGGATGCCTCAGCTTAAAGCATAGCTGTGCCACGTTTACTGATTTTCACAAAGCGGTTTAGTCTTGCTTCAGCTCAATTTTCTCATGTGAAAGATAGCAATGATAAAAAGAAACTGCGGTGAGGATAAAATGAGAACAGGCAGGTACACTTTTAGCATAAGCTCTGCTACAGGATAAGTGAGCAACACAAATTAACTGAAGTTATTATTGATAATGTTAGGAACATTTCAATGATATCAGTAGAGGGTTTCCAACAGAAGAAATACATGATCTAACTTAAGTTTTAAAAGGTTCACTCAAGCTTCAAGGTTGAAAACAGATCAGAGGGGACAAGAACAGAGTGAGAAAAATTATTTAAGCAGCCAATGAAGTAACTCCACACTTGAGAGCAGAGGAAGTGGTGAGAAGTGGGGAAGGTTACAGAGATATCACAAAAGGATTATCTAATTGACTGAACACAGGGTTTGAGAGAAAGAAGAGTCAAGATCATTTTAAAATTGTTGTTTTTTTGTGGAGGGGTGTTGTTTGTTTTTTTGAGGGTTTTATTTGTTTTTATCTGAGTGATGAGAAGGATGGAGTTTGAAGTGGCAAAATATGGGAATTATTAGGAATGATGGGAATAATTATGCTGATGTAGGTTTGGGATGAGGAGATGAGAATGACCAGAAATTTGTTTTTGTACATGTTCAGGTAAAGATGACTATCAGACATCCATGTGGAGATGTTAAGGAAGCATTTTGATAAACAAGAGAAGTTTGCACTAAAGATTTAAAACTGGAGTCAGCATTGGTTAAATTCTATCATACAAGGTGAGACTGAAATGTGAGATGGTAAACTGGCATATTCTGCAACTAGGAGTAAATGTATTAAGGTCTTCCTAGGATCTTCTGTGAGTTAACAAGACCGTTTCTTCCTTTAAGCTTTAATAGTCCATGAGGCAAACTTCAAAAGCTTCAAAAGTAAAATCATCTCTTCCGCTCTGAGATTATAGTACTTAAATCTATTTCATTGAAAAAGGTCCTAGTTATCAATTAGATGAGTTAATGAGGAGATATACTTTGAAAAGGAATGATAAAAAATTATGTGATACTTTTAAATACTAAAAATCACTTCACATTTGTAAGCTCTCTTTCAGTTAAAACATATGGCCTGATTAGTTGCTGCATTTGAGTAAAGAATTAAAAAAAATTGTGAAGTGGATTTTTAAAAGATGAGTCTCTTACCCTTGCCTCCCTATCATTTCCTTAGGCTTTAGGCTTTAAACTGTACCTTGATTCATAAGATTTGGGTTAAAAAATAATTTGTTTTATGATGCTGTATCTTAATGTCTTAAAGCACCCAGTGACAAAGCCAAATGCACCCCAGGTGCACTGGCCAATGGGAGTGATTAGGTCAAAACCAAATGTGTTAGAGCCGGAAATAGGGAGCTCACAGAATAATTTATTTTTATCTTCATTGTCGATCATTTAAACTTATAAAAATGATCTTAAATTCTAAAAAAACATATTCAGTGTCTAGAAATGTAATTTTCCTGAACATGTGTAATTTTTCAAGCTCTTCTTTCGCCTAACATGGCACTCTTTTGATATGACTTCAGCCTCTTATGTTGACTCCTTAGTGATTTTTTCCTTCTTTCCTTCTCTGCTTTTTATAATTATTGACCAACCCTTCATGCATAGCACATTGTTCATCAATCTTTTTTTCCTTAGAAAACTGACTCATAAATTTACATATTTCCTAGGTTTCTCTCTAAGAACCATAACCAGTACATAGTTGGCCCACAATAGATATCTCTTGAAAAAATAACATAACATTCTAGTTTAATAGTATATTGTCACTGCAATGACCTTCTATCATCCTAAATTCAATGTATTCCAAATATGTCTCAGTATTTTCTCTTCTTCTTCCAATGCCCAAACACTTTCAACTCCCTACCCCAGACCACAATCCAATTTCCCTCTATTCTTATGTAACATGGTCTCAAAACATGGAAGTCATTTGTGTATTTCCTTTCTGTATTCCCCTAACTAAAATATTGGTGATTTCTATTATTATGTCCCTAAGGTCTTATTCTGTTATATGTTTATGACATAAACTTAATCATAACAGCTAGCATTTATTAAATTCTTATCATATACTAGGCACTGGCTTAATTAAGTTCTGTAGGTATTAATTTTCAAAGTAACTCAATGAGAACATACTACTATTATTATTTCTACTTTACAGATGAGAAACACAGTATTTCAAATACTTATCAAGTATAAGAATAAGTAATTGAATATGAAACTGTCTATATACAGGGGTTTGTATAAGTTTCTATCACATAATCAAATATGTAATACCTATAATTTATTTTTTCTATAACATTTTATCTAATAAATATTTGCAAATAGTTGTTTTAAAAATATTAAGATGCCTGACCAGACAGTGGCACAGTAAATAGAGTGTCGGACTGAGATGCCAAGGAACCAGGTTCGAGACCTTTAGGTCACCAGCTTGAGTGTGGGCTCATCTGGTTTGAGCAAAGCTCACCAGCTTGAACCAAAGGTCGCTGGCTTGAGCAAGGGGTCACTCGGTCCGCTGAAGGCCCGCGGTCAAGGCATATATGAGAAAGCAATCAATGAACAACTAAGATAGCGCAACAAAAAACTAATGATTGGTGCTTCTCATCTCTCTTCATTCCTGTCTGTCTGTCCCTATCTATCCCTCTCTCTGACTCTCTATCTCTAAAAATAAATAAATAAATAAATAAATAAATAAAAATAAATAAATAAATAAATAAAATATTAAGATAATGTCACTTAACTTTGATAAATAATTATCCCTAGTAAGAGGATGAACTATTTTTGTCTCCACACTCAGCAACAGGTATATATTTGCACTAACAAGAGAAAATGGTACATTTTTAAATATATTATTCAGAGGTTGACATTAATGGGTTTTCCAAATAACTATTTAATAAGCAGTATAATGACCACCACTACAAAATAATGCAGCTGATAAAAATTTCCAAAATGCAGTAAAAATGCAAATGCGTTATTTTTAGGGTTTTCTTCTCTTTGAATAGTACTGAAAGAAAATTAACACCTATGAAACAAATTTCACAATTAGAGATGGAGATAAAGTTACATAATCAGACCGACAAAAATATACTGAAACCAAAGCGGATCCTTAAAGCAAAACTGAAGGAGAGATTCACTCAGTGTGCCTGAGGCACGCAGCAAAAGGCTTGCTCTCCTTATTCTGATAACCTGCAGGCTGTAACCACCACAAAGGCTTCAAGACATGGGAGATTCAAAAAATATAGCAGCTAAAACATATTGTAATAAACCCAAGGGAGAGGGCCCTCTCCTTTAGAATAAATTAAAACTACTCTTGCAGAATAAACACACTACAATAAGCAATTGCCACTATGATTCCAACAATCTGCGATTGTGAGCAAACGGTGCCACCTGCAACAGGGCACACGTCCTGGGTATTGTCAACAGCGGCACACAGGGAAGGAAAGATGCACTCGGCACCAGTTGGGTGCCTGACTTCTTATTGATACCATTTCGCATAATCCTCAGGACACCTCTGTGAGGAAGGTGCAAGCATTCTCGATTTACAGATGTGGAAACAGAGACCTGGAGGTTTCCTTGTTTAAGATCAGACTCAGAAGAACTTGTGAAGCTGAACTGAACCTTGTTTTCCAGCTAGGATGGAGTGTTCTTTGTTCACTAGTCTAGAGCCTCTCTCCTGGTTTAAAATGGAATACAGTCATTTAGATATTAATAAGTGTGCCTTCTATCTTTCCAAAAACCCCTAAGCAATTCCCGTGACCAGGGTGAGGGAGGGGTTTGCTGTGATATGGATCAGAAAACGCCTAAAGGATACAAGGATATTCAGGTCCTATTCACAGCCCTAACCAGCTTCGGGACAGGTAGGGAATAGAAGGAAGTGAGAATTCCTCCTGATTCTGTTGGCGCAGTGGATAAAGCATCGACCTGGAAATGCTGAGGTCGCCGGTTCGAAACCCCGGGCTTGCCTGGTCAAGGCACATATGGGAGTTGATGCTTCCAGCTCCTCCCCCTTTCTCTCTCTCCCTCTCTCTCTCCTCTCTAAAAATTAATAAATAAAATTAAAAAAAAAAAACCCTTTAAAAAAAAAAAAAAAAAAAGAGAGAATCACCACCAACCTCTTTGAGGTTTCTGTGGGAAGAAGAGGTAGGGGAGAAATGAAGGAAAAGAAAAGGAAGGGAGAAGAGGGGAATGCTGCTGGAAAAGATGAGGGAGAGAAAAATGAGAGTGGGACTCCAAGTCAAAGAGAATGATTCAGAAGAGTTAATATCCCACGACGGTAAGAAAGCAATAATGAAAACTCCTTCATCTTCTGAAAAAAGACACAAGACTGGAAAGCCTCTCTCTGTCTCTTTGCTTCTATCTCAAGCACTTTTAAAGTTGCCTAAATGTTTTATTTCCTTTTAATGTCTTAGTGACTATTTCCAGTGTTTTTAAATTTATATATGGTGTGGGGTTGTTTGCACATTGGTCTCATGAAAAATAAAAAATAGAAGAATAGGAAGAAAATTCAGGTGTGGGTGTGTGCTTTTTTTTTTTTTTTTTTATTATTTTTTTTTTTTTTACAGGGACAGACAGACAGGAATGAAGAGAGATGAAAAGCATCAATCATTAGTTTTTCATTGTGAGACCTTAGTTGTTCATTGATTGCTTTCTCATCTGTGCCTTGACCGAGGGCCTTCAGCAGACCGAGTAACCCCTTGCTTGAGCCAATGACCTTGGGTCCAAGCTGGTGAGCTTTTGCTCAAACCAGATGAGCCTGTGCTCAAGCTGATGACCTCGGGGTCTCAAACCTGGGTCCTCTGCATCCCAGTCCAATGCTCTATCCACTGTGCCACTGCCTAGTCAGGCAAGTGTGTGCATTTTGAGAAACAAGGAAGACCTAATTAGAGGAGATGGAAGGAGCTTATGAAACCATGTTTCTTACCTTATCCACCCCCATCAAAAAACAAACAATAACTCATAAATACAACATAATGTGAGTTTTACATCATTATAAAGATTCTTACAAGTATAAGGTTTTAAAAGTGTTAATAGGCTATAAAGTTTAATGGAAAATTTTTCTTTCCCTTAAAAATAAACACAAGTACCACAGATATTTTACAAAAATTCCAGCTGTCTGAGTGCTCTCCTGTGTCTCCGGAGCTATTTTATTTTTTCTCCATTGGTAGTTAAAAGGTGTACTTTTTGACATTTAATACCATTTTAAAGAGTTTAACAGAATTAAGATTTTTTTTTTGCCAGTGTAGTAAGCTGTTTATGTTCACCAAAGGTACATGTTGCACAATTTGAATGTTTAATTGGAAAATTTTTTTACAAGTTAAAAACTGTGATCTCAATGAAAGAATATACTTCTAAATCAAAGGAGAATTTAGTCCACTAGCCTAACAAGTGCACTGGTGTATGCATAAGTGTGATATTTTGGAAGGACCAAAAATATGGGGAAATGATTTCTAATTTGTAATAAAGTTCAAAAGTATTTCTAATAAAAGTATTTTTACATTTTACATACTCACTCAACATATTGCATTTTTCTTATGTTGTTCTTCCTACTAAAGCAATCATAGCCCAAGTACATTTCTTTATAGAGTATCAATCCATCCACCCATCCACCCATTCATTTATCAATTCATCCATTCATCCATCCATCCATCCATCCATCCATCCATCCATCCATCCACTCATCCATCCATCTACCCATCCTATCATTCATTCAATTCATCCAAAAGAACATTCATTTCATATGTACCAGGTGCCTGGTCCTATGTTAAGCACTAGAGAACAGAGATGAATTAAGTAATCTTCCTATTCTTGAGAACTTTACAGAGCTGACTAAACTATAATTAGGTAATTATAGTACATTAAATATATGGACAGAAGGCTTGAGAACAAGCTCTAAGAAGAAAGAAATATTACCTCTTACTTCACCTCCAAACACAAGGTAACCTACAGTTTACAACAAGAGTTCACAAAATATTTTCTTCTACATTTGGCCTCTGTTCCTCATCCATCCTGCCTGTCGCCTCGAAGAAGCTGACCCTTGGCGTCCTTCACTTAAACATCACTTCCCCTGACTCTTCTCCTCTGTGCCCACAGGAGTGGTTACTGCTGAATTCATCTTCCGCGCACACACACTGTGCTGTTTCCTGATAACTGGGACTACTTCAAGACAGGGAACATTTCTTTGCTCTTCATCTCTCCGATGCTCATCTTGTATATGTGTGACAAAAAAAGGAATAGTTACAAATAAACAAGACCCGAGGTGAATACATTTCACTGTGCCTCCCACACACATATATCTCATCCCCTTCCACTACTAAGAACTACTCTTTTATTTTTCTTATGTCAAAGTAAGAATTTAAAATATTTTCTCTTTTAAATGGATTTTTTCCCCCAGAGGGCAAACTATTCACTTACTCTCTTGGCAGAGAAAAATAGTAAAGTGTCAAAATGTCTAAGCCAGTTTGGAAATATTCTGGAATTTCTGGTTGGTTTTACATGGCTTGTATAAATGTGGACCTGTTCTGAAAGTCAGCTTGAAACACACATTTCAAGGTATTTGTAGTCCTTTTTTTTTTTTTTTTCTTTTCACATTTCATTTGGCTCAACAGTTGTTTAAAATGTGGTCTAACCAGACTGCACCGATTTATATTGGTTATTTCAAAATAGATGCCCATGAGTCACAGTTTTTATATATTTTAGCTCGTCAGCCAGTTCAGAGAAAAAAAATGGTGAGGGGAAATTATAAGAACAACAATCACTAGATAAATGATCTAAGACAGATTAAATTATAAGAAAGAAGAAAGAAAGAAGTTTAGTTTCTATCTCACATAAGTGCATTTTAATTGAGTGAGCACACCAATAATGATATAAATATTATTTCAGAAGAATGAAAATGTTTAATATTATAAAAGAGTCACTAAGTATTTAAATCATGAATAAAAATGTGTAACAGTCAGAAAAACATAACACTAGTAATCAGAGACTGCCTGTATTAAATATATTTAGATATGTCAGTCACTGCAATATTTATTCAATGAACCAAGCTTCTGGGATTTCATTTCTATCTACCACCTAGTGAATAAAAATGTGTTAAGTTCATGTTGTCTTGACCTTTTAACAAATTTTCATTCCTTAGTCATATTCTCTGTTGGTGGCCGGAGTTGGCTGCCAAGATGTTGCTTGTCATCTGAATTCCCTTTTCCCCGTGCAATCCCTCAGCTGCATTACCCCACCCCCAGTGACTGCTCACAGGGAGACAGAGCGGCTCAACAATTTCCTATGCTCAGTGGCTTCATTTTTAAAAGAACCATTCTAAAACAATTAGAGCAAGAAAAGATTCTATATATTTTGGTCATTTATGTGCCAAGATTGATATTGGCTACCGGCAAATCTAAATCAATGCACCTCTCTTTCCGAAGTCTGCAAGTCCCCATCTAGACAGAAACCACATCATTAGCTGCCTGCACTGGACGATTTGACCAATTGTACCTAAGACAATGCATCTACCCATTTGGCCCTTAACCAAGGTTCTCGGATCCCATGGTCGATGAACTTTAGGAAATGTATACAATCGTTTGTGTACATACACACACGTGTGCATAGTTGTTTAAGGAAATGGTTCGTATTTTTCACATATTCTGAAAGGAGCCCCAAAATATTTGGAACTTTAGTCTTTGCAGCAGAAGCATTGGATTCCTAACATTTTTGCCCCTCAGTTCTCAGAACCTCGCTGCTGCTGTCCATATATGCACTGCTGAACACCTGCCCTCAGGACAAAGCCAGGGCTCAAATACAACAGTCTCCAGGCTTCGTTTACTGGTTTGACCACATGAAATAGAATGTTGACTCCCTCACAGAATGAATTTCTTATGGTTGCCTAATACAATTAAGCACACAATAACACCGAGGAGCTCACAGCTCAAACAGGATTCTAATCCGTTTCAGCTGGCCGCGGAGATGAACTGAGCGTAACCGGCCACATCTCCTTTCTTTGGAATGTCTCCATACAAATACACTTAGGTTTGTTTTTTTTTTTTCTCTTCTGAGATATTTCAAACAGGAAAGGACTGAGAATAATAAAATGAATGCCCATGTAGCCAATACTCATTTTGCTGTATTTCTTTTAGGGTTAGGCTTTTTTTAAAAAAAAAAGAATGAAATATCCAGGTACTGTTGAAACCTGCCCCCTCAATCCCACTACCCTCATTCTTTCTTCAGATTAAAAGCTATCCTTATATGATAAAAAGCTATCAATTCTAAGCACTAAAAAGAAATTTATACCACATATGTATGCTAGTCAAAGCAATATAGAAATATTGGTTTCTGTGTTTTAAAATAATATATAGTTGGTCTCATACAATCAGAATGTTTTTGCACTTTATTTTTGGCTTAACATTAGGTTTGAGATTTATCAATATTGATTCATGTAGCTCTGATTCATTCCTTTCAACTAGTGGATGGTATTTTACTGTATGATGATACTGCCAGTTATTTACTCATTATTCTCTTTATAGATATGTAATTTTGCTATTACCAATGATGCTGCAATGGACAATTATATCTCAGGTGCTCAACCGCATGACACTCCACGATGCATCCCATGTCTCTGGGGCAGAAAGGAATCCTTCCTTCTCCTCATGCACACACAGCACTACTGTTCTTCTAAGGTCAAAGTGTCAGCCTCATCCGTGTTGGTATCCAGGTGCCTGGCATTATGCTTCAGTACATAATGTGTCCAACTATAGATATTTACTACATTTAATTACCACTAGTTTCTCTGTGTGGTAGTTGTTGGGGTACTTGGCCCAACTTTCTTAGAAGATTGCTTTCGTTCCCTGGGAGTGGGTCTTGTTTTGCACATGTTCTCATCCATCAAGCTGTCATGTATACATTCTTTATACCTAATAGTTCTCCAATATTTACTGAATGACTGAACAAACAAAAGAATAAACATTAAATTCATTAACTATGACATATCTATCAATGTGGCCCTTTCCTACTACATCAAATGACTTTTCTGTCCAATAGTTGGTACCTATTGGCAATACTGAGCTCCAAAGGGGGAATTATTCCCACAGGAACTTAAAAATAAGATGTTGGGCAAATGAGTTTGTAAAATTTGTATTTTTTGAGTTTGCTCACTTTTAGTGTTCAAAAAGGGTGCTGGGCAGCGCCAGGTACGTGATCTGTGAAATTGCAAATTACCTTCCTGCTTGGGAAGGGCCATTGTCTTGCTAATGTTTGTTGGAGGAGAGGTTTTCACTGGCAGAAAGTATTGAAAAGAGAAGGGAGGAAGCCATGTTTTCGCAGAGTTGGGCAGAGGGGGAAGATATGCAGATGGGGAACCAGAGGTGAGGGGCTTTGTGAGCTCTGCTGAGACTGATGAGGCCTTTGATTCTAGAAGGAACCAACCAGAGAAGATTCTCCCGATTGTGGAACCAGAGAATGTGTCAGTGGCTTTGAGAACCCTGTGTGTTTGCTCCTCGGCCTGTGTGAGACTTTAAAATAAAGGAATGGCCCACTATTTTTTGGCTCCACTGTTTCTTTACCACCTGTCTGGATCTAATGGGAACCTGCATGTGCCTGCCACGACGGCCACGGCTGCTGGTCATACATAAGGGAATTAAATTTGCCCTTTGTTGACCAAATACATAATAGTCTCTTTTAGTCCCTCTTTAATTGCACAAAAAAGAGCTCCCAATTTATGCAGACACAGGAGATTTATGTATCTACACCTGTGGACTGGGCAGCTCACACACCTGGAACTTGAGGAACAAGTGAACCCATGTCTCAGGGCAATATAATCCTTCTCTTTCTCGTCTTATGGCATCTCTGCTTTTCTCTGGCTCTGATCTACTGCCCTCTGTCTCCTGATTAGGATTCTCTGCTAATTCATGTTTCTGCTCCCTCATAGTTCCACAGTGTACTCTCCCTCACTGACCATGAGCTGAACTCCAACTAAGGGCATCCTATCCATTTCAACTCTACTAACAATTGACTTATCATGTTTATATTTCATGCCATGTCTCTCTTAGTCACTTGCCAACAGGTTAAAGACACATGATAGGAAATAGATTTTTCAAGCTTGGGCAGTATAGTAAACATTTTCTTGACCAGATAGTAAACATTTCAGCTTTGTGGGCCATAAGGTCATGTTGTGATTACTTAACTCTGCTTTTATAGAATGAAAACAGTCATGGACAGTTCACACATGAGTCTATATGATGGTATTACAGTAAAACTTTATTTAAAGAAACAGGTTGCAGGCTGCCTATTGTCTGTGACCTAGGCAGTAGTGGTTTTAGCAGGGGCTGTGAACGGGAGTCATCTGAATCGGAATAGGCAATAGACCCAGATCTATGAGACCTGATAAGAATCTGATTGTTCTATGCTTATGTTTGCTAAGGCATTTTCTGGCTTTACCTACAAGAAGAGAATTAAATAGTTATGTACATTTGAAGATTCTGAATCATTAAAGAGTTTTATATGGTTAATAAGCAGGAAGAGCCCCTTTGAATGTGACTAATTGTGTACAAGGTAAAGGTGACTCATATTTCAGGGCTCACAGACCTGGCTAAAAAGTGATATATAAATGGGGCAATACATCTGGGTTGTGCACTTGTCAATGGGCATCAGTATCATTTTACAATGTACACTCTGGACCAAATGACACTACACCAATCGTGGAAACTTGATCCCAGGTACTTACCAGCCAAAAGTCATCCTCAATAACTCAAGAAAACCTTGACCAGTGCAGGACACTCATTACACATACTCCCAAAAGTTCCCTTTAGTTTATCAAAAGCCTTTGAATTTACTGACATGTACAGATATAACTGTAAAGTATGCAATAGATATCTATGTGTTTCTTCCTAAAACCTTGTGGTTTTGCAGACATAGGATCATTAATAACTACAATCTGTTCCACTTATGAGTAACTGTCATATTTGGTAAGAAAAATAAATGTTTGAGAAATCTTTCTATTTTTATTTTTAGAGGTCCATACATTTACAAAGTTCATCCTTAAAATAAACTCAGCATTTGTTGCTTCAGTTATTCTTTATAAGTCTGTTTTTTCCCCCTCAAATGAAGGAGTGTTTTCACAGGTTTTGATTATGTGTGTTTGTATGCATACAAACATATTTAAAAGACAATATTCTCAGTGTTTGAGATGAGATGCAGTTATGGGTGGCAGAAATCCAATTATAAAGAGATTTGAATTATTTTTAGATTATAAACTAACAATGGTATAGGGTGGCATGGGAGACTAATGAACCTCAGCTATAATTAGGTATGGAAATGCCTTATACATCTTTTTCTTTACCCATTGTCAGCTTAGCTTCAGCTTACTTTTAACCAGGGTTACAGTATATCACAGAAGTACCTGGGAGAAGTAGAAATTTCTAGGTCAATTAGGGAGACAGCCTTTATAGGGAGGTTACTTTTCATTCAGGCTTTTTGTGGGCAGTAAAAGAAAAGAACAATATGGCAAATGCAAAGAAGGAAACATCAGACAAAAGTAAAACTTTCTTTTTTTCCTAAAGTTACAAGTTACGAATGGCAAGATTTCAAAATAATCAAAGAAACCAGGCATACGAACCGAGGACAAGCCAGAAATGGATGTTCTCAAGTTCCGGGTGTCCTGGGGAAGGTGGGACTCAAGGACTCTGACGGAGCCCAGCATGAAACCAGTGGAGACCAGACCTGGGTACTTACTACCTCTTCTGCTACCAAGCGGAAAGTAAGGGGGACAGAACCTGGGATTCTACCGGAAGGGGATGTCTATATGTGGACCATCTTCCGATTTGATAGTTGTCATTATATCATTAATATTATTTACTTCCTACTTATGAAGCTTCCGTTCTATAACCTGTGGTAGGAATTTAAACAAGAGTATTTGGCAGACTTAACGTGCCCTGAAGTCCAGGCCTTCCTAGGGTGTAGGTTGTATTCTTAACGCATGTTACCCAGAGAACTCATGTCCTGAGTATCATTCTCAGCATTTGTAAAACCCTCTTCATTTGCAAAACTATATTGTCCAAAATGTTACAAGAGCCAGATTCAGTAGGTATCCACTATGATAAATTTGGCTCAAATAAAATCTTGTCCTAGAGCTCCTCAGAAAACGCACAGGCTTGTTGAGAGAATGGAGATAGATGGTAGAAGAGGCGGAGAGAGGACAGAGGAGAAGGTAAATCTTAAGTCCACAGTGAGAAAAGAAAAGTCACGTGGAACAGAGAGAGTTACAATAAAAGGTACATCTTATCTCACTCCTGCTCTACAGTCCTGTTCACCGGAGGTCACTTCCACCAAGCAGTTTTAGTCCTTTCAGAAACTTTCCATTTCTATACATATACACAGGGGGCGGTGGTGGTGCATTTACAGATATCTCTGATTTTCATTATTTACAGATTTCATATTTGCAAGTTTGTTTACTCCTACAATGTATTTGTAATCCTGAAGTCGATGGTTGCTGGACATTCATGGTCATTTGCGGATATGCAAAGTGTGGCCAAAAATCTGAGTTTCCTGGTGTTCAAATTCCCTGTGAACATGGTCATTCTCTGCCTGCTTGTTTTAGCTCTCATGATGAAAACTAGTGTCCTTTTCAAGGTCTCTCTTATGCCAGGTTTTTTAACATTTTTTGCCATTTTGAGGGTGATTTTGCTATTTAAAATGGCCCCCAATATAGTGCTGAGGACTTGCTAATGTTCACAAGAAGGATATGCTGTGCCTTCTAGAGGAAACACATCAGAAGCAAGCTTCATTCAGACATGAGTGCCATGAATAACGAGAATCTACTGGGTGTATTATTTTTTATTTACGAAAGCAGATACTTGTATATACTATACACACTGTTTTACACCTTGATTTTTTTCACCTGATAATTCATTTTAGAAACCATGTCATGCATTTTTACTTTTCTATTTTCAAAGAATGCATTTTCCCTTGGACAATGTTACATCATTGATTTAACTAGTTGCTAACGATAGATTTAATGTTGTTTCTGTATTTTTTTAATGGCAAAACAATGCTTCGGGGAACACTCTTACACTTACATCTTTGCAAACAACACAGATCTTAATGAAAAAAAGAAAACAAAACAAAACTCCGGCCTCTGTGACAAATATATACCAGCTAAGTCTGTCTTTAGAAGCCATCAGAAAAATTTAATAGAGAGACATTAATACATGGGGTGTGGATTTGACGTGTGGGTTGATGTGACTGAGCAGTGGCTACTGCACTGATGATGTTTAACAAATGCCACATACTCAGACATTTTTGGATAGGGAAGGTCAGAGTTCAGTGACTTAAGGGACCCTTTATTTATGGGCCAAAGTCAGTGCTCTGCTTTTGGGTACAAATCTGCTCCATGACAAAGGGAGACCTTTGTAAAGTGCTCTTTATCTTGTGACACCAAACCAACCGTCTTCTCTAAGGAAAAAAGGCAATATCCATGTGCCAAAGAGAAACAAGCATCTCCTTTACCTGTTCTCCACCCTCATCACCCTTGCTGGCTGTGGTTGGGTAGTGCATGAAGTAGCTCTGAATCAGACCATCAGCAAGGGGCTTATGATGACCGAGAAAGAACACTGTAGATATTCAAAACTCATGGGAATAACTTACGGCATAATGAATTGTTCGTAAGAGTAAATGAGAGTCTTTCGTTTTCTTCAAGTCACTTCTTTGCCTCAAAATTTTCCTAGTAAAAAAGAAGATGCTTGAAGAAGCACGTAAAGTGCACCCCAACTTTTCGATGTGTGCTTGACTTATGCAAAAAATGGCCATGAACAGGGCAACAATTTTAAATCACCACCAAAATTCCTTTCTCCTCATAATACATTGATGAAACTATGGGTTTTCTAATGATAATATTAACTGTGAAAAGCTTGTTAGGTACAAAGAAATATGAGAAAGGTAAAAAAAAAAGTTTAAGTAAATCTTAACCATTCACATTTAAGAAAAAAAATGATACTAGGCTTTCAAAGCTAGAGATGTGCCACACCTCTTGGGAAGCCAGGCAGGGGTTTTCAGAAGTGAGGTTCGTCTCATCCTGCTGCTCCTGCTCTGTGTGACTGTCCCGGTCCAGGCTCTCTTGCACGTATAAGCTAGGTGCTGATATAACATGCTTATACCATGCACATTTAAACACAGATGTTTGAGCTCATTTGAATTTCTGGATGAACATTTCGGTTTTCCCTAGTGAAGCTTTTCCCTCTTGAAGCAAGTATAAAAGTATAATGACAGAGACAGAGAGTGACAGAGAAAAATGCTTTTGGAATACTCATATGCCATTAATATACTCTCCCACTCTTAGGTGCTTGAATTCTGGAAATATTTCTCACAAAATTTTCGTATCTGTAGAGAAATCACAGGGCTGTGACTAAAGGTGTAAATATTAATTAGTTTTTTACTTGATTTATCCACTTATTGGAAACTTTAAAGGGAAAGCCAATATATTTTTAACCCCCTGGGGAGACCTTTTCTTCAGGATTTCACTTCTATAGAAATTAATATCCATTAATTTCATAGAAACTAATTTTTTACTGAATTTTAGGAATTTGTTAAAGAGAAATATTGTCAGTATACACACTGAAAAGGTACTATCTAAAATGCCTTTTTTTTTTTTTTTTGTATTTTTCTGAAGTTAGAAGCGGGGAGGCAGTCAGACAGACTCCCACATGTGCCCGACCGGGATCCACCTGGCATGCCCACCAGGGGGCGATGCTCTGCCCATCTGGGCTGTTGCTCCATTGCAGCAGAGCCATCCTCAGAGCCCGGGCCAACTTGGCTCCAATGGAGCCTTGGTTGCAGGAGAGGCAGAAAGACATAGAGAGGAAGGAGAGGGGGGAGGGTGGAGAAGCAGATGGGCACTTCTCCTGTGTGCCTTGACCAGGAATCAAACCCAGGACTTCTACATGCCAGGCCGATGCTCTACCACTGAGCCAACTGGCCAGGGCCTTAAAATGCTTTTAAATACAATATTCTTTTTATAACTGTTGAAGCAGCATAACATCCCTGTTCGTGTTTTCTGAAACCATGAAAACTTCACAAGAGGGCGGGTAGGGCAGATCAGGCGACTTGAAGCTGAAGTGACTTCTGTAAGGACAGTGGGCAGACTTCTGTAAGGACAGTGGGCAGACTTCTGTAAGGACAGTGGGCAGGCCCACCAGTACTGCTGCCGACTGAAAGTGATTTGATTTCCACCAAGTTACTTAACATTCTTCCAGTCTCAGTTTTCCCATCTAAAAAAGGGCAGTGTGAGAGAAGGTGACCAAAGGTCCTTTCAGTTCTATAATTCTATTACTTCAATGTGCCAAAGCAGTACCCTCCAGAAATATTTTTAAATTTAATCTTCATCTATGTATTTTTTTTTAAAAGGAAGAGATTATAAAATATTTCTTGGTTTCTGAGAAAAATCTTTTTGTTTAAGCTCAGAGAGCTTGTATAGACAACAGGAACTTTGTGACCATATAATCTTGCCACCAAATACAATGTAAATAATATACTATATTAATTTATTTACTCAATCATTTACTCACCAAGCACATGTTTTTATGTGAGTTTATATTATTGCAGTATTTCCTCCTCTGAAGAGGCTAAAAGACTGTATTAAAGACTATTTGGTTAGGGAATATAAAAACTGTGTGTGTGTGTGTGTGTGTGTGTGTGTGTGTGTATGTGTGTGTGTGTGTGTGTGTGTGTGTACGCGCGCGCGCCAGTATTTGTATAAGAAGGCTTCACACTTGCACATTTCCACATTGATCAAACGGTTGTTGCTTTGAAATATTAGTGATCTGCTCAAGGTCACACATGTTCAAGGTGGGGCTTCTAGAGAATTTCTCATTCCCTTTGCCATGGTCACACAGTCACCAGCTCTGAGCTTTGGCTCTATCTGCTTTTTTAAATGTCCCCTGCACATCGCTGTTAGAGAGATGCTTAGAGTCACACACTGAGGTGCCCCCGCCCCATGCCAAACTCCATCAGGGCCTTTGCTGCTGTTACTCACCTCCTCCTGCTGCATTATCCCACCCCAAAGCCTTCATCCCAAACTTGAATTTACCACAAATCCTTCTCTCTCTTCTTCTAGAATCTTCTCTCAATTGCTTTAATCTTTCCCCTTCTAGGAGGGCCGTTTTCCTAAGCTTCTGTATTTGTACAGACCTCCAGCAGCTTAGAGAAATAAAGAAAGGTTTAGCTTGACTCTGTTGCTTCCTAATCAGCCATTCTTCCTCACTCTTCAACCATTGAACTGTCAGTTATGCAGCCTAATCTGCCCCTCCTTTTCCCCTCCAAGCACTGTTTGCTGCCTTATCTCAAACTCTTTAGAACTGCTTGGCACTTATCAGCATCTCTCTCAGGGACTGTAAGATTGCTTTCAAAGCAGATTCCCCTGCTTTGTGGGAGGCTCCCTAAATACCACTCTCTCTCCTGGAGTCCTCATTCCAGATAGACCTTCCCAGACACCCGTCGCCCTGTGGGGTGCCTTCTGAGATGCTGATTGCTGAGACAGACCACTGCCTAGTCTTGGCCCTTTTTCCTGGACATTATTTTCCCCTCTGTGATACTGGATGTCCTCGTAACACATGGATCTGCCATAGTTGCCCATTCCCAGAATATCCAGTTTTCTTCCATGTCCCTCCCCCTTTACGCTGGCTTTCTATATTATTGCTTCTTTTTATACTTATATTTTCATTTCTCTTCTTTATAATCCTCTTATTCTTTTGCAAACCTTCTTTGAGATTTGGTCCTCCAGTGGATGCTGTATTGCCACCCTTGTCTTTCTCTTTTCTGTCTCTGTCACAACCCTTTCCTCCTCTCTTCTCCCCAAATGTTGGTATTCCTCAAACCTCTCTCCCTACATTCTTCTCCCAACACCTTTACTATTTCTTCATCCATTACCTCATTGGTAACTAATGACCCTCTGTCTTTCCTCGCCAAAGACCAAACAGGTTATCTGTCCAGCTGTACACCTGGTCTCTCCCTAAAAGAGAATTAAGCAACTTCTGCTTGGCCACAGGCATGTGTGCTTATGTATGGCCTGCAGTTGTGGCCATCACAGCCAGGCACGTGCAGGTTCCCATTAGATTCGGGCAGACGGTAAAGAAACTACAGAGCCAAAAACTGGTGGGCCATTCCATTATTCTAGCCATTCCATTATTCTAGCCTCACACCCGGCAGGCGAGTAAAAACACACAGGTCTCCAAACCCACTCATTTGGTGTTCACAAAGCTACTGACACATCCTGGTTTTCCTAGAATCAACCAGTCTAAGTCACCTCCGATTCCCCATTTGTCAACATGGCTTCTTACTCTGCAAAACTGGTTCCTCTCTCCTTCCCTTCCGTCTTGGCTTCTTCCTTCTTCTAAAAAAACTACCTGGGCCCACAAAGACCCCTCCTCCAGCACACATTAGGATAACAATGGCCCTTCCCAAGCAGGAATGCAATTTCACAGATCACATACCTGGACAGCGGCCATTTTTAACAATAAAAGTGAGCAAACTTAAATAACACAAATTTTAAAAACTCATTTGCCCAACAGCTTAAAACCTTGAAAACTTTGATATTTTCATCTCTTTTGACTGCCAGACTCCAGTCAAAGACTAAGAATCCCTGTTCTCCCCCTTGGACTGTCTCTTATTCTCTCCTCTATTGTATTTCCAGAACTAACTCTCCAGACCAAACCTTGTCTATGTTACTGCACCGCTTCCCCCCTCAACCCAGACTTATTCTGGAGTAGCCACTAGCTTCATGTCTGGCTCTTGAAGCACGTATAAATATATAATATAAAGCAGATTTATTGTCTATACATCTTTTAAAAGTATTATCGAGGGTTTTGGAAATCTATACTGACTGCAATGGGGAAAGGGACTTTGGACCAACAACTAATCAAAACAACAACAACAAAAGATTCAGGTAATTGCCATTAACTTTTTTTGGAGGAAAAATGTATGATCTCTCATTGATGACAGTGTGAATTATGGTATCTACCTCTGGATTAGAGAAATATTCTGTTTTCTCTAGCACAATGTCACAGTTTCTTGACTATTCTTGTTAAAGGTTGTCTAGGTGATCTCATTTTAGTGCCATCTGCAAACTTATTTTTATTATTCACTTTCTGCCCCGAAGCCTGGAATAAAAACTCCATACCCACTAGCTCTGGAAGATGGCTTTCGGCTGCATGACCCAACTAGTTTGGGAATAGTAATTTGTGAAATAACAAATCAAGTCCAACACTGGAAGTGAAAGCTCTGGAACCATGTAAGGGAATCTCTCCTGCTTCCACTTTCAGTAGAATGACTTCTATTCCCTTCAACTGACAGAGGGGAATATAGGTCATTCAAGTATGGTCAAATCAAACTGGTGGTTTGAATGACTCTCCAGAATTCAATATGATTGGCATAAATGTGATGACTGAATACTTTTTCTTTTCTTTGTCCTAGTTTGGAAGATCTGCAAGACCACCCCAGTGCAATCTGAAGTAAGTCTGTATGGCTGGGGTAGTTGCCTCCTTTGGGCTAATTCTAAACCATCCCATTGTGTTTTTTCCTCAGTGGATCTAAATATAAAGAAACTTATCTGGGTTTTTTTCTAGAAAAAAATAATTGGATGTTAATTTGAATGTTTAAGCTTGGTAAAAATGTTGCCTGAAAAGAAAAATCATTGTCATTTTTTCTTTTCTTTCTTTTTTTTATTAAGTGAGAGGTGGGGTGGTACAGAGACAGACTCTTACATACACCCCAACTGGGATCCACCTGAAAAGCCCTCTATCGAGGAATGCTCTGCTCATCTGGGGCTGTTGTTCCGCTGCTTGATAGCTGAGCTATTTTAGTGCCTAAGGCAAGGCCATGGTGCCATCTTTAGTGCCCGGGGCCAAATTGCTTGAACCATTTAAGCCATGGCTGTGTGAAGAGAAGAGATGGGGTGAAGAAGCAGATAGTTATTTCTTCTGTGTGCCCTGACTGGGTATTGAACCCGGGACTTCCACATGGCATGCCAGTGCTCTACAACTGAGCCAAATAGCCAGGGAAGAATGCCATTTTTTTTCTAGTTGTCAATGACAGCATAAGTAAAAAAAGATGCCCTTGGGTTCAAGATCATACTTGAAGGTTACAAGTGGGTTCCACCACTCTTTTGTATTGCCATTCAACTTCTCTGCCTTTTCTATTTGATGAAGCAAAATAAAACTACTATAGGATTTTATCATATGAAATGGTAAATTTAAAAACTAATTTAATCTTACCTTTTAATTTCTTAACCTGACTGCCTATCAACTTCAGAAATATATCTGAAGAATTAGGTTATAATTATAAAGAGCTGGATTATGAGTACCTTAGCAATCACAAGAAATAAACATTCTTACACTTACTGACCTTACATAAACTCTGAAGTGCCATTTGTTATTTGAAGAAAAGCTATTTTTCACAAGCCCAAAGAAAGTAAATCAAAATCAAATGGGAAGGAGTATTTCTACAATGTTCCAAGGACATGGTATGTGGTGAACATTCAAATATTGTATAAATGAAAGAAAGAATAAATGAGTGGTTGAATAAATTCTAGACTCCATGAAAGGCTGGAATAATATTTTCCTTCCATGTATTATAATTAAAAAGTTAATAATATTAGAAACTTAACAGAGTATATACTGAAAATAAACAGGCATTTCATTTGACTAAAAAATGCTTTTAGATTACATTATATTTTTAAAGTTATTTTGGAGAGGAGAGAAATAACATTCCCAAAGTATTATAAAGAAACATTAGTTTCTTTTCTATTTTAAAAAATACATTGGAGCAATGAAGCATTCTCAGAATGTTTTATTAACTAGAACATTTAGTTTAACTAGTTTAATTACTACTTTTTGAAAATTACTATGATCAGTGGGAACTCCTGTATTTGGTCTCTGTGTGGAATGCCCTGAGCAAAATGCCCACCTGCACAGGCAGCTGGACACCCAGCTCCAACTTTCCCAAGGGGTCAAAAGAACTGGCAATCAGCAGTTCTTTATATGGTGATCCTGGTGTTTACCTTGTAAATCCCTTCAATAGAAGCAATAGCTAAATGCCACTGGAGAAGAGCCAACCTTTGCTATTATCTTAAGTCAATTCAGAGAGATGGCTTTTGTAGTTTAGTAAATAATAAATTAATATCTTCCTGGAGTAAAAACTCATTGAGAGATCAGGCTGCGTTTTATTTCTGTTCAGCCCTGTACTTCCTACTGATGGCCTTACACATAGCATGAGATCAGGTTACTTGAACAAACAATGATGAACTCTCAGTTTTGCAAAGTGGAAAGTTGAAAAATGTATCCAATGACTAAAAATATAGGGGAAAGGATCTAAATTCTCAATTCCATCCAGTCCTCGATTCAATCAAGTGTGA
Organism: Saccopteryx leptura; assembly: GCF_036850995.1. NCBI lineage: Eukaryota > Metazoa > Chordata > Mammalia > Chiroptera > Emballonuridae > Saccopteryx > Saccopteryx leptura. Next base: position 352,332,101 of record NC_089503.1, read on the forward strand.
AAGAAAACAGGTTTAGAAAAATGGATTCCCTAAACTTAGTTCCCATTTTGTAAAAGGCGATGGGAATAGTTATTGCAATGGGATGTGTAGATGTGGTGCCCGGTCTATGTATGCAGTGCAATCTCCGAACTGGTCAGCAATTACAGGGTCAATGCAGCTCTTGATTAAGAGTAGATAGTTTTAAGAGGAAGAGAAATCAAATTATATATTATACAACATGGTAAAAAGAAATGAAGAGAAACACCATTTCAGAAAGACAGATGCAAAGAGAAAAGGGAGAGGGAGAAGGAGGAGGAGGAGGAAGAGGAAGGAGAAGAGAAAGAGGAAAAAGGAGGAGGAGAAGAAGGAGAAGAAGAGGAAATAATCTAGAAGTCATTTAATTGGGAGGAGGCAGAATGACAGGACAAATAGGAGAGAAAAAGGACAAAATGTCCAGAAAAAAATGTATATGTGGGAGGGGAGACAAAGGAGCATGAAGAATAAGTGGAATGTATTTATATTAGTGTGAAGAAAATAAGAGCATTTTACTTATTCATTTAAAGAAAGAAAATCCTGTAAAATCAGTTCAGAGCAGATAGTTCTATATTCAGCCATTAGGAAACTTAAATGAGGCAACTGCTGCTATTTTTTATTTTATTTTAATGAATTGTAGGTATTCTAGAATGAGAGTATAAATTAGGAATTTAACGTTCACAGGAAATGGTATTAAGAAGTTATTATAACAATTTGGCTTCTCAACACAAGTTGCTCCACAATTTAAATGAGAAGAACTTAAGGAAATTCTTGTTTGGAAAACAGTTGTAACATTCAAACAATCCCCCTGTTAGCAATAAGTTATGTGAACTTTGATTAGAAATAAAGAATGAAAACCTTGGCTTAATGCCAAAAGAAGAAAGTATTTTGGTTTCTTTAGACACAATTTTTTTTTTATTGGTACAGAATGAGATCAATGATTCAATTAGAAGACTATAAAAAATGTAATTAAGGACTAAAACACATGGTCCAAATAATAAAAGCTATGGGAGGTAAATAAAGGTAAGGAAATAGCCAGAGCCACCAGGAAAAACTTTATAGAAAAATTAGAACATGAGCTGGTTAGAATTTGAAGACAAAAAATCAAACATTCTTAATACTACCAAGTTATACGTAATTCTCTGATACTTGGTTATAAGGGATTTTAACTTATTTTTTCAACAAATATTTACTGTGCATAACCAATAAGTCTTTGAACAAAGTATTTTAACTCAACGTCTTTTTGTTAGAATATTGTTGAGAAAAATATATTCATTTCCAGCCGGGGCCACTGCCTGTGGAGTTTGCACTTTCTCCCCATGTTCCTGTGGATTTTCTCCAGGCACCCCACTCTCCTCCCACATCCCAAAGACAGGCACCTGAGGGACACTGGCGGCAAGCCTACACGGTCCCAATCTGGGTGAGTTGGGGTGTGTGTGTGCGTACGCCTTGTGAGAGAAAGGTGTCCTGTGCGGGGTGAGAGCCCACTTGCGCCCTGAGCTGCCAGGATGAGATGTGTCACCCAAGATCCTGAACTAGAGTAAGTGTGTTGGAAAATAATTATCTTACTTGTTTTCATTAATCTTTCTTGAATGCATGTATAGCTCACATTTATTTCAATGGCTAATATTAGACGTAATTGGCTCTTTAGAAGTTTAGTGATGCTTTTGGGGTCAGAAATATGCAATAGGAGCTTAACTCCTGTTTATATAAATTAGATTATAATAAAGTTGATTTTGTTAACCATTATTTTTCTTGAAGTTGAAATTTCCAAGAATCTATCAACTACATCAACAGAGGATTTAACTGTACTTATTATATTGCTAAGTGCTATACAAGACCCAAAATTAGTTTTTGTCATTATGTTATCCAAATGATAGGAGAGCCTGGGACTGCAGGTACCATCCACAAAAAAGATATAATGGCTAAGAACATGGACCAACCTGCCTCGGTTCAAAGCCCTATTCGCCATTAACTCAGTTGTCAACATTAGAAAGGTTATCGAACATTGTCTTATCTCAGTATTCTGGTCTGCTCAAGGTTTTCATCCTTGAGCTACTGTCCTCTCTCCTTACATGCTATCGTTGTGGTTTTATTTCTTTCTGAATTTTTACATGTTTTAGATCTTCATCCACAACTCCTGGACATATATAGCTGGAAGTCCCACAGTCACTGAAAGCTCAGCATCTTCAAAGTTAAACTCATTTTATCATCCCCAACATTCCCCTCAACCTGTGGTTCTACTCTTATTCCACTGTTAACTATTCTCAGTTAATGGTCCCATCATCTAGCCAACCACCCAAACTGGGAATTGGGAAGTAGCAAATCTGTCCCTTTTCCTCATCTTCCACATTCACTTAATTATTTGTATGTATAGTCTTTTCTGGATCTGTATTACCAGTGCCTCAGTCTAAGTCTTAATTAGACTTTGGCTAAGTTGGAACAACAGTTTCAAAATAGATCTACCACCTCCAGTTTGTCCCCTTCAGGCCATCACATAAATGCTTGAGTGATCCATCTAAAATGTAAATTCAGTGGCATTATTACCTGCCTAAACCCCACCTACCTCAAAGACTTCCTATCCTTTACAGGCTAAAATCTGGACTTTTAACATAGCAATACAGCTTTCTACTACATTAACTGTATTTTTCTTTCCAATTTTAATAACAACCATCATGCTAAGTGTAATTACACACACACATACATATATATATTTATATATATTTGTATATATAAATATATTTATTTATATATATTTGTATATATAAATATATTTATTTATATATTTGTATATATATATATTTATATATACACACACAGTAATACCTTGATGTAATACTGTTGATCCTGTTTTACATATTAATTTAATGTTTCTGTTTTACAGATTAATTTACAAGTATTAGAAGCAACTTGCTGGCCTGCCTGGTGGTGGTGCAGTGGATAGAGCATCAACCTGGACACTGAGGTCCCCAGTTCAAAGACAGGAGGTTGCCAGCTCGAGCATGGGATCATAGACATGATTCCATAGTCACTGGCTTGAGCCCAAGGTCACCGGCTTGAGCAAGGGGGTCACTGGCTCAGCTCGAGCTCCACACCCTCGTGTCAAGGCACGGATGAGAAGGAATCAATAAACACCTAAAAGTGATGCAACTACAAGTTGATGCTTTTCATCTCTCTCCCTGCTGTCTGTCTCTTCTCTTTCTTTCTCTCTCTCTCTTTCAAAAAAAAAAAAAGTGATGGAACTTGCTCATAGTCATCAAAAAGGTAAAGTTAGTAATTAAATCCAATTCTAATCATATTCCCCAGTGGTATTTCTTTGAAGTCAAGTCTACATCCTTCCCTTTTTTGAACCCTCAGCATCTAGCACATTAACTGGTACACATATGGTTGTTAATTAAATATTAAACTAAATTGACTGTTTAAAAAGGGAGAAATTATAACACAATCATTATAAAAGGTCATCCTGCCACTGGCTGAAGAAGAAATAATGATTTTAGAATTACCTCCTGGGTACTATAAATGGGAATGGCAAACACTATGACTACTTTTGTAAAAATTGTGTCTCTTCATATATACTTAAATTTAAAGATCTTTTAAATTGTAGTACAATATTCATATTATCAAGAGTAACCTTAAGATTCTTTTTATTTTTAAATTGCATCGTATTAAACTGTCTTACTATTCGAGGAGCAAAAATAAAGTAAATGTAAATATTTTTACTAATAAGTTCTCTTCTAAAGGATACAGTGTGTGTATGATGTGTATTTGTATGTCTATGAATATATATACACATAAATAGGATACATAATATACATATAAAATGGAAAAAGTTCAAACTATTTTTAAGTTTAGAAATAGATAACATCAGTAACATTTAGAAAACTCTGTCTTTAGATGAACTGATAAGAAAGGATCAAAGGATCACTTGAAACTCTGAGACCCATCAAAGAATTTCAGTAATTATAACAAAATGCAGTTGTGTGGCCAATCTGTCTCCCAGGTTGCAAACAAATAAAACTACAAATAAAATACTTACAAGTGGTAGAAGAAAAAGAAAATTAAAATGGAAACATTGACAAATCATTAAACATGACTATGAGCTAAGGCTGTTCAACAATTGGGCTTTAAGTAGTTTCACACCACTGAGCTAGGATAAAACATGCTCTCCTGGCATTTTCATCTGCCAAAATAGCCATTTGCAATTAAAAATTAAAACTGGCACCAGGTCTTCAGAAGCAATAATCAAAAGGTTGCTGGCTATCTTCCTTGTTTACAGTGTTTCTTGTATCAAGACTTCATCCCATTTTGAAATATTCTTTTCTTATGTTTCATTTCTTTTAGGTCACTAGAGTCCCAATACAAATATTTTAACACTTTTCGACATTTAAATTATGATCCTCAAATATCATAACATTGTTTAAATTTCTGGAAACAGACAGATTGGATGGGTACATGGAGCGTTTTGTTAGCGGGGTATAAAGCGATATAACTTGTATGCGGCCTTTCCACATTAAAGAAAATCAGTGATTTTTAAGGAATGCAAAAGCAGAAATAAAAAAGCAAACAATTTCTATAAACTTAATTCAGAATAGAAAGTACATGTAAGTGATAAAGTCATTCATCAGGTCTAATCGAGTCCTGACACAGGGAGTGGTCAATAGAATAAACTTCTACCTTCCACCAGGAAACCAGTAGTATCTTTGGGAGATCTGAAGTATCAGTAAGTGAATCAATCCATACACGTGGGGCATCTTCTCTGTGGCAGCTGCTGATGATATCGCAGAGAACACGATGGAGAGAGCCCCTGGCTTTAAGGAATTTGCTAGAGATAGGCAATCATAAACAGATTCTTCCTCCAAGCAGATGAATTATATGTTCTATTTATCTCTTTAGAAAAATCATTTTGGCTATTATGTAGCATAGACCTCCTCAGAAGTTGGAAGTAAAGTTAAACTGACCAATTAGGAGGAGACCCTGAAGTCAGAGATTAAGGAAGAGAAATGATAAAAATATCAGATCACTTCTTATTACAAATACTCCTCTTCTGATAGTATTTAGACAGTTCACAGTGTTTTCTATCATCTTGGCTGGATCACCAACACTACTGTGTTCATTTCACAGATAAAGAGTTAGAGACTCAAAAGGGTGAAATCACTTATTGCAAGTCACACAGCTGATTGGCAGAGAAGTTGGGAATAAAAATAAATTGGTCTCCTACATCTAGCCCCATACCTTTTTCCTCTTAAATGAATTATCGATATTTTCCAAGAAAATAAAAAAGACTTGGTAGTTCCTTCAGCTTTGATTCATTCTGAAATTCCTCTATGAAAAACTTCCAAGGACAATTATTTACTAATTAAGTAAGCATTTACTGAAGATCTACTAGATACAAGGCACCATGCTAGGTGCTTGGGATTCAGAGATAAGTATATTTTTCAGTGTCAGGGCTAACCTTCCTATGGGAGAGACAGACCAAGTAGCACACAATGACAACACAGTGGAGCAAGCACCATAATAATGACATTCCTAGGGTGACATGGAACCCAAGACAAGGGATAAATAAGTCATTCTGGCAGGTGGGGAGGGGTGCCTAAGAGGAAGTGATCCTTCGATTGTGTTTGAAGAAACAGCAGGATCTGGACAGCCGGAGTGCACGCAGTGGGAAGAGTCCATGAGAACAGCATGAGTACAGTCCTGGCAGGGAGGCAGAGATGCTAAGTCTGGGGTTCAGGGTGTGAATTAGGGACGAGGCAGGAATGGGCAGAGGCTATGTCATGAAGGGTCTTGTGAACTGTTTGTTCCAGGAAATCTGGAGTTTAACTTACACTACTGTCTCCATTTTCCCAACTCTTAACATCCTCAATCCATTTACATCACATGTATGACCCCCAGCATTAACTGAAGTTGCTGTAACAAAGGCCAGCAGTGCCCTCCTTCATGACCAATCCGGTGAAATCTTAATGTCTCTTCCAGGCTCTCTACAACACTGAAACTGGAGACTACAACTCCTTCTTTTTTGTTTGTGAAAATAAGGTCTTCTGGCTTTTCGTCAGCCTTTCGGTTGCTCTGTCATGTTTTCCTGCGGACTCTTAGTTTTCCATGTACTGCTTCATGTGCCAGATTTATGTTCTCTGCCATGTCTACATCTTACTCTGCTCATCTGGGCTATCTCACTTAGTCTACCACGCCTCGCTTTAACTATTACAGAATTGCTAGAGGCTTCCAAATATGAATATCTAATCTAGACATCTAGATTAAGCTCTAGATTTGTTAAAACATTTTTTTAGATTTTATTTATTGATTTTTGGAGAGGGGGAAGAAAGAGAGAGAGAGAAAGAGAGGGAGATTGAATAGAGAGGAAAGAAGCAGGAAGCATCTACTTGTAGTAGTTGCTTCCTATATGTGCCTTGACCAGGCAAGCCCAGGGATTTGAACTGGCAACTTCAGCATTCCAAGTTGGTGCTTTATCCACTGTACCACCACAGGTCAGGCAAAGCCCTAGGTTTATAAATGCATTCATTCATTTAAAAACATTTTATTGAATGCTCTTTATTTGCCAAAATGATTCTAGTTGAAAGAGTATGTTTGGTTCACAATTATGTTTTTACCACTTACAATCTCTACCTAAATGTCTTACAAACATCTGAAATTCAACAAGTTCAAGTCTAAACTTACTATATTATCCTGAAAAGGTACCCCTCAGCCTTTGTCCCATATAGCACTGGTTTGGGGCACTTTCATTCTCCATTTAACCCAAGTCACAATCATCCTGCTCACACTACACATCAGACTGGAGCAGACAATCTGCCAGTGCTACTTACTTAACATTTCTCTATTTAAACTCTTCTTGTCTCCACAGTTACTGCTTACGTTCCTTAGGTAATCATCTCTTACCTTTTCAGAACACTATAAAATATAATGGATAGTCAACGGACATTTGTAAATGAGTTTATGGATAAAATAATATAAGAATAAATGGAAAACTTGGACAAACACTGTTATCTTTTTCCAGCCATACTGACACCATTTGCACTCTTCAATCCATTTACTGAGCCAATGAAAGACAGATATTTCCAAACTTTGTATCTGTTTACATCGTTCCTTTGATTATCACCATTCAATGACCACTACTGCTTACAGGATAAAGACCAGATTCCATGGCCTGAATCTGAGGGCATTCAAGTTCAGGTATGTGTGCCTTTTCTCTACTCTGTTTTCTTACAGCTGTCTTCATCCTGAAAAGAATTCACAGTATCTAGAATCACTGTGTTGATTCACAATGCCACAGCCCAAACTGTTTCTCTATTAGGATTGCTTATTTGCCCTTGTTTTTCCCACCTAAAAATTAACTACTCATTTGTCCGAACAGTTAACTGCTTACTCCCTCTTTGAAGCCTATGCTTACCTTTCTGCTTTCACCTCTACTTCCCTGTTTCCTTATGAGACTGTACTTACCTCTATAATAACACAGATAACAATGTTTCATACTGTTCCCACTTGTAGTAATTCCATTGTGTGGTTTTTTCCTCCTTGAAAACCAAGGTCTTTGCCTTATTAACATAGTAGACCCTCACATGTTTGCATATGGATAAATGAATGAATGAATAAATGAGTAGATGATGTAGTGTCATGAAAAGATTTTAATCAAAAGAAAGGCGTGATGAGATTTGAGTTTTAGGGAGAACAGTAAGTTGTTAAAACAGAGCTGGAGGGCTGAAAACAGAAGCTAGATGATTAAATAGGAGAATATTACACACAGTGCAATGGAGAGACATTGAGAAACAGAAAGAGCTAGTGGCAGTTACGAAGGAGAAAAAGGAATAGATTTGAAAAATATTTAGAAAGTGAAAACACAGAATTTAATGATCACTTGAATGGCCATTAGGAGCAAATATGAGAAAAATGAAGGTGTCAAGGATGACTTCCAGGTTCCAGCTTGAGTGACTAAACTATTTCTTCTAGTTTAACATATCTATAAATTCCAGTCCATGGCATTATGCCAGACAAAGATACACTGTACAAAGTGATGAATTAAATGGATCTGCCACACTGTTTCCCATGCTACTTCTCAGAACCATATTTGTTGCATCAAAACAAATTTATATAGAGAGCCCCATCATGTGTTCCCCAACTACCACTATTATTCTAAACTTTTCCTAAAAAGAGGAGGAATTAAAAACAGACAAACAACACCCAAAGAAATATGTCACCTTGTATTAGCATAGCTTGTCTATTAAATGGAACAACTGAAGACAGGACACAGGACAGGAAACATAGCTGTCTGGTAAATCCTAAAGAACAGCAAGGGAATGTGCGCTTTACTCCCCCACTTTATAAAGACAGGAAAGATGTATTTGAAGTAAGTAATCTCTTGCTCTTGCCAGCCATATAATCAGTAAGCTAGAATATATACACTTGATACCATATTTTATACCATTAAAAATGCTATTATAATAACAACTTTTGCATATTGAACAAAAAAAAAATTATTTACCTGAAACAGAACTTCAAACACACTTCTCTTGCTTTTTGGCAGTGAAAACTTGGGCCTACCAAGTAAATCCATCCCTGAAATATCTCAATCACAGTGTACTTGTTCTTGGCAAGAACTTTTTTTTTTTTTTTAATTTTTTTTTATTTATTTATTCATTTTAGAGAGGAGAGAGAAAGGGAGAGAGAGAGACAGAGAGGGAGAGAGAGAGAGACAGAGAGAGAAGGTGGGGAGGAGCTGGAAGCATCAACTCCCATATGTGCCTTGACCAGGCAGGCTCAGGGTTTCGAACCGGCAACCTCAGCATTTCCAGGTCGACGCTTTATCCACTGCGCCACCACAGGTCAGGCGTTGGCAAGAACTTTAATGTGCTACAAAAACTGTTATTAAAGTAAGATTTGGGGATTCCCAGACTGGCAGAAAATTAGTTAGTTACATCCTTCTACAACTAGTTTTTTAAAATATAATTTTCTTTATTATTAACAGTACTGTTAGACTCAGAACTCCAAGTAACTTTCCTTTATTAATTTGATGTGCAAAGTCCAGCTATTCTAAAGCTCACTTAAAATCATTAACAGCAATTGCCAAAAATGGCCTGTCCCATAGGGTCAGCTCTTGTTGGATTATCATAGGAGAAAATACTATTCATTCCCTCTTTGGGTTAATGTGGACCCTAGCACCCATATCTAATTGCTCAAACATTACAGTTTCAGACTGGAGAAATGTATGTATAATACAAAGCTTCACATTAGCACATCATTCTGAAAACTACAAAATTTATTTCACATCTACCACTAAAGACATTGATAGACTGAATAAGCCTAGTGAATAAAGAATTATTCAAATTTGAAACTCTTGCAGAATCATTTGTCAAAATTTAGAAATTCTAAGGCCATAAAAACCCATTAAACATGAACATATTGGGGAAAATGTTGCATTACAAGAAACACTCATTCAGGTTCAAGAGCAGCACACAGGACATCAAATATAGCACCACCAAAATTTGTCTCTAACACTCTCCAAATATACAATACATAATTTACAGGCCATAAATGGCATTATAATATAAATTTGAAGCTACAAATATTTTGAGCACACACCTTTTTAAGAAGTCATTATCTATACAGTATATATTTTGTAGCCAGAATATAGCACAAATTATTATTGTGCTAAATTGCCAGAATATAGCTCTAATCAAAATTGAGCACAGATCATTATTGATAAATATTTTAGATCCTGACAGGTCAAAATAATTTATCAGGCTTGCTCATTAGGTAATAGAATTAATTATATATAAACTCAGAGGGGTTGAATGTGAAACATATCAGCAGTGTTTCTCTATAGCTATCATTTATTTCAGAAACCACATCTAAATCAATGTGAATCTTACATAAGTGAATAATAAAAGTTATACCTTTTGATGTAATAATAATGCAACACAACATTCTCCTTGTGTACATTGTAAGATGGAAAGCTGGCTGGAATATTCTACCTAATGCTACATGTTCACATCAATCTGGGACTGTAAAATTTTCCAGACACCAGAGCCCCACAGATTGTAGACTCCGCCAATTTCCTGACTCTTAACATGGTCAAATTCCAGGTTCACCTAATTTACAAAACAAGCCCCTTCTTCCACGTTATTTCAAAAAGATATTTTGTTGATGCCAGTCCTCAATCCCAGGTGAGAGCTATGTTTGGATGGCATGCCTCATTTCTAAAAAAAATTTAAGTTCATGTGTTCAAAACCGATTTACTAGGAAACAAGGAAGTATCAGTGACCTACCGTAATTTTCTCTACTGGTCTCCTAAAGCTTAGATCTTTATATTTTACTTTATTTTAACATTAAAAAAGGGGTAAAGAAAGAACTAAAAAAAAAGAAGAAGAAGAAAAACAAAAAATAAAGAATTAAAAGGGCGTAATGGCATAAAAACTACTTTATAATGTCCAGATAAACCTAACTCTAACAGGAGACTGAATGAATGGACGTTGTGGGAAAACAGTAGTAAACTTTAAAGCCACTGAAAGGTTTTAAATGCCTAAGGGAAAAATAAACATTTGCTTCCAATCATTTTCTCATTAAGCATTCTCTGCTAGATGGAGAAGGGTTACTTAACACACACACACTTTGACTCAGCGCCACAAATGCCTACTTAACCCACTGTCTGATCCCTGTCCTGGGCGGCACACTTGCACGTCTGCTAGCGCACTTTGGCACGAGCTCCTGAACCCCAGACTCCCCGCTGGCCTCTATCTCTTCTTAGGAGCATCACCTCGCCCGGCCCTGCTCTCCTCTTGTAGACCTTGGCCACCTCTGTGGCAGGAAGGGCTACATGCACTGACAGATTTTCCGTTGGTGGCGGGTGAGGTGGTGGCGAGGCGTGTTTCCGGGCGCGTTTGAAACCGTGCTGCTTTCCCCACCAAGCAGCAGCTTCCCCAGCTCCGCCCCCAAGACTCTCTCCACCCGACGTACCCCGCCATCACCTCCTAACCTCGCCAGTAAACTCTCCCAAGCCTCACACGGGCACAAGTCCTCCCTTTGCATTTCCTAGCTCCCAGGCGCCCCGCTCGGTTGAAGTTTACATATCTCGCAACCTAATCGCTCCCAATTATCCGCGCAGCCTCTGTCCCAAGTCAGCCTGGCTCCCGCCTTGGGTGCCTAAAGCTCCAGGACAGCTTGTTGGGTGTGTTTGGAGAGAAGGTTCAGTCTGTAGAGGTGGGAGAGGTGGAGCTGCGGGAGGTGGAAGACCATACACACACGTGCAAAGAAATAAAAGCCACCACGTGCGCGCGCGAGTGTGTGTGTGTGTGTGCGCGCGAGTGTGTGTGTGTGTGTGCGCGCGTGTGTGCCTGCACGCGCGCGCGCCGGGCCAGGGCGTGGGCACGGAGCGCGTCCCAAGGGGGCAGGCACCCTGGCCCCCCAAGCGGGCGTGGCAGGGGCGCGCGTGGGGCGCGGGTACTCACACGAACGCGTGGTAGATGAACGCCCAGCCGCGGGGTCTCTCCAGCACGTTGTACAGGTAGTTCTGCACCCGCCGGTACTTGACGTTGCGCCGGCAGCTCTGGCTACTGTTGTACGAGAGCGGTTTCCCCAGCAGGCTCATCCGGGCCCCCTGCTTGCCCCGGCGGCTCTCCCTCAGGCCGCCGCCGCCGCCGCCGAGCGCGGCCGCGCGGGTGCCCAGCAGCAGCAGGCCGTCGCCCCTGGCGGCCGCGGAGTTCAGCAGCACCCTGCCATGGCCGGACTCCACATCCTTCATGCCGCTGCCCAGGCGCCCCCCGCCCGCCGCCGCCGCCGCCGCAGCCGCGCCGCTCTTCACCCGGAGCCCGGCGGCGCCGCCCTCCTCTCCTCCCGCGAGGTGGCGGGGCATGGCATCACCACGGGCACCGCGAGGGGGGCGCCAGTGCCTGCGGCGGGGGCAGCGGCCTCATGCGCGCGGGCGGGCTGCAAAGAGGAAACCCGGGGCGGACCCGGGGCCCGCCGACCCTCGACCTCCGAGTCCCTGTCGGGGAAGCAAGCGGCTAGAAAACCGCTGGGGCTTCGGACCTGGGGCGGAGGGGGGTGTGCGGAGGAGGAAGAGGAGTCCCAATTTCTAGCAGCCTTTGGCTTCGAATTCGCAATCCGGACCTGTTTGGGGCGTCACTTTGAGAGGGTTTCTCTGGCTCTCTCTGATTCCCGAGGCTACCACTCCCTCCTTCTGAAATGTCACCGGGGCTGGAAGGGGTAGTGCCGGGCGCTCGAGGCGCGCTCCCACGCGCGCACACCCAGCCCCAGGCACCCCCTTTCTTCCCCCTCTCCACTTTCCACGCCCAGGCTGCGTTGTTCCCCTCCCACGGAGGGGACGGGGCTCGGAAGCCCCTCTTCTAGACGCGCGTTGGGCTTGGTTCTCGCCGGGGCTTTGGAGCTGTCCGGGAGGTGAAGTGTGCCTGGTGCCCAGAGGAGACGCTGCAGATGCAGGTCGCCGCTCTCCCCGTCCCTATGCTGCCGCGCCAGGTCCTGTCATCCTTCAGGGCGTGTGAGTGGGAACGGCCCTGCCCTGCCCTGCAGGTACCAGCCAGTCCCCGAGCGGGTGCGCACAGTGGCGCTCGGGGCAGCGAGTGGCGCAGAGCTCTCGAGCCCAGCTAGTTCAACGTGCAACAACTCCACGAGATACGACGGCGGAGACGGCTAGGCTGGGACCGGGCATCTCCTCGCGGCTCACTCCGGCTTGCAGGCTGTGACTTTCCATCCCAGCATTAGACAGCGAGCCCGCGAGTAACTGGCCGTGTTTCCCGCCCGGCTGTGGAGTAAGGAGAAAGCATAACAACTCCAAAGCGGTCCCTCGCCGGTTAACGGTTTCCCTGGGGGCTCCGCCTGATAGTGGCGCGAAGCATGGGGCAACGAACCCGGTTCCCTCCGTCAAGATATTTCCTTTAAGTCCGAGAGAGTCATGAAACTGCGAAGTTTCGGCAGTGGCGGCGGCAGCCCAGTGTCTAGGAGAAAAACCCTGGAGGGTGGAGAGCCCTGGACACGGGTTTCTCTAAGCCACCCCACCCCTGTATGCTGTAACTTACACGGGGAGAGATGTGTGGCGAGTTAAGACTGGCTGGGTCTCCCACCACCTCTAGGGCAGCCGAGGAGGGAGGCCACAGTGCCACTGACTACGGCCTCTGGCCTTCAGCAACACTGTATTATTATCAAGTATGCTCAGTTAAGCATCACAGTCAGCGTGAGAATATTGAAAGGAAGCCAGGCTCGGGAACTTCTAACAGAACAGCCTTCGCCTTCCCATCCCCGCCCGCCCGTCCCCCTCCCCCCACCCCCATGAAGGAAAATGTCCCCAAGTTAAACCGAAGGAAGAACTAAGCTTCCTCGCACATCTTCGCAAGGCAGTGATTCTGTGTTCCTTATTCGCTCCAGAAGCCTAAAACCTAGGCAAGGTTAAGGCAAAAGCCATTCCAGCGGTCTGCCCCTCGGAGATAGCTCCTCTCCCAACTGTCTTCTGCGCAACACCCATGCCTGCCACAGCCCCTTTCTGCCTCTGGATTAGTTTTATTTAAATGCTATACTTTCACTTTTATTGGTATTGGTATTATTTTCGTGAAGCCCTCTTGCCGGCCCCGGGCCATTGGCAGGACCCTGCTCTTCCCCACACCTTTTCCCCAAGCCGTCCAGGGCAGGCACGAGCTTCAGAGCCGCTCCATGCAGCTGGCAAGGGTGCCACGTGACTGACTGCTCCAACTACCAATACCCAGAGTCACTCTCGCTTTCCCCTGATGCACTTCACACCCACGCACTGTGAGGTGCAAGAGAGACTGCACCGTGCCCTGCTATTCGAGGCAGCTGCGGAGAGCGCCCTGGAGCAAGCTCTGCAATCCTAGGGCAGCCGGAGGGCCAGGGCTGTGGGCTGGGGGGAGTTTGCTGTTACTATATTTAGACTCCCCGTGGAGTTTCTCTGTACAGAAACTTTCAGGGTGAAAGATCTTGAGACTTAAAATGACTCGCGTGCACTATTTAAACTTGAACATCTTGGCTTTTCTGCAGGCAGGAAAGTGAAAACCATTTCCTCTTAACCAAGTGGTTTTTCTTCTTGCAAACTGTCCATCGCCGCTGCCCAAGCCAGGCCGCTTCCATCTCACTGGTGCGGTAGGGCTGGCATGCAGGCAGGAAGTTTCTGGAAGGCAGGACATAGATATTATACCGGAGGAGAGCCAGCTGCCTAATTACCCAGTGAGGCTTTCCCGGGCGTGCAGATATATTAGTGAAACCGAGATGTTGATTAAGCAAATGCCATTAAACTTTTTAAAAATCAGATCTGGTGATGAGTATCGATTTAGAACTGGAAAGGACCTTTGGGATCATCTCTTCCAGAGTCATCTCTAGTTAGAAAGGGAGTCAGTCTAGAGAAGGAGACCCGCCCCAGCATGCACAGGTGGTTAGTATGAGGGTCTGTAGGAGCCCAGCCATCTTGCCTCTCAGTTCACTATGCCTTCTGCCGACTGGTCCACGTCTCCAATAGGGTACGGATGAAAAAGCACATAGCTTTATTTCTGTATCTCTGCCTACTTCCATTCGGAGAGCGGCTAACCATCCTGCCCTTGCATGTTCCGGAAGGGAGGCCGAGTGAGGCTGCACAGGCACTTTAACCAGATTCTTTGTGTGTGCCCTACTTCCTTTACTACCTGCTAATTTCTCTCCAAGGGCGGGAATTAATTGTTGGGGAAACAAAAGTATTTGTGATTAAGTTTTTTATGTCGTGTCTTTGAATACAGATGTTGTTAGGAAACTGCTTTTCATTCTTTTTGCTGAAATATTAAAACCCAAATATCAGAAGACAGGATGGGCATATTTGGCAAAGAGTAAAACAATCTTGTGTGTATTCTGTGCATAAATAATTACATTAGAGTATTATGAAGAAGCATAAAAGTTAAAAGGCAACCACTTTTTTCAAACGCAAATGTTTATTGCCAGTGTAGAGCATGTGAGTTGATTGGCTCTCTCCGTCTTTTGGAGGTGGATTTGCTTTTAACCATTCATTCTCTACATAATGTAGGAAGCCAGCCAGAAATTTGATCATGGACACTTCTATTCTCTGAAGTCTATATAGAGATGGTTTCAATTGAAAAATAGTTACTAAAAATATTTTCTTTCAGTGCTTTTTATTCCATTAGATTTTTATTTTTAAGGTAGTCTAAAATAGTAATATTGAAAAGTCTATACAAGAGCCAAGAGGCAGAGTTGTCCAGGAAAGACTTTTAAGGCAGAATAACTAGACCCTACTGGTTTCAGAAAATTTTGTCCCCTTTCCTTTTTCTCTACGCCTCCCCATCTTGCCATTAGCCCCAGCCTTATCACCTCAACATACCCTCCCACCAAGTCCCATTTATTCACGGCTCTGGTCAACTAGGAACAACGTAAGTGCCACTTTTTAATAATGTAGGTGTACTTTGATCCATTGTGAAATTCCTAGGTCAACCAGAGTGCTAGTGATAAATAGATTTCTCAAACCTGAGAGCAAAAAAAGGAATTTACTGATGAAGAACTAAAAATCCATTGTTGGCTGCTGTTCAATGACTTGCCTGAGGCTCAGCCGTTTGCCTCGTAGGCCCAGAGGTAGGATGGGAGTTTTCTTGCTGCTGAAGAGAAAGCCCTTTAGACTATGACACCATTTCCCTCAGCTTTTATTGCCCTTTTGTAGAGTTATAACCAAAGCAATAAGCATAGCAACTTTAATTGTCTTTTTAAGGTATCTTATTATAATCATTTGTTTATTAAACTTATTTACTTCCTCTTATTATTTAAAACATAGCTGCTCTGGCTGGATAGCTCGATTGGTTAGAGCATCTTCCCAACACACAAAGGTTGTGAATTTGTTCCTTGGTCAGAGAGCATTGACAGAGACAGATTGATGTCTCGATCTGTCTCTCCCTTCCTCTCTAAAATCAATAAATAATAAATTAAAAAAGTAAAATGTATCAGCATTGTGTACCACAGTACCATTTTTAATGACTCAAGAATTCTTTTTTTATTTTATTTTATTTATTTATTTTTATTATTATTTTTTTTTGTATTTTTCTGAAGCTGGAAACGGGGAGAGACAGACTCCCGCATGCGCCCGACCGGGATCCACCCGGCACGCCCACCAGGGGCGATGCTCTGCCCACCAGGGAGTGATGCTCTGCCCCTCCGGGGCGTCGCTCTGTCGCGACCAGAGCCACTCTAAGCGCCGCCTGGAGCAGAGGCCAAGGAGCCATCCCCAGCGCCCAGGCCATCTTCGCTCCAATGGAGCCTCGGCTGCGGGAGGGGAAGAGAGAGACAGAGAGGAAGGAGAGGGGGAGGGATGGAGAAGCAGATGGGTGCTTCTCCTGTGTGCCCTGGCCGGGAATCAAACCCGGGACTTCTGCACGCCAGGCCGACGCTCTACCACTGAGCCAACCGGCCAGGGCTCAAGAATTCTTATTTGTAAAAGATATGATGTTAAGTTTCTCAAGATGTTCCTCTAACAAGCAGAAATTAATCAGAGAACCCAGGGCAGCTTCTGAGATCATTTGAGCCTGACCAGACCACAGGCAGGTTCTAACACATCAGGGATCGTAGCTCAGCCCCACACAGTTTAAAAGCGTGGCCTTTTCAGAATAGCTTTTGCCCCAGTAATGCAGAAAGGGTGTAGGTGTGAGTATACATAGATGTGAAGAGAGACTGGTAGGAGAGCAAACAAATAGTACGGAAAGGCCCAAATGGTCTTACTATTTTTATTCCAAGAACTATCAAAATTGATTTTTATAAGAATTAATAATATTCTTATTATCATTGTCAAAGCAAAATAATAGCTAATTTTAGCATATGTTACTATGTTTTAGGACTGTGATTTATAAGAATTATTTCCCTTGGTTCTGACAGTAGCCGCATAAATAGATACTGTATTCATATTCAATTTACAGAAGAAGAAACTGAGCTGTGAACAAGTTAACAAAGTTTCCAACTAAGACTTACTTGAGTCAGGACTCAAACTCAAGTTATTTAGTGCAAAAAAACCCCCAAAACCCACAAAAACAAACAAAAATATTTTAACTACTAAATTATATTAACTTTTGAAATAAAAAAACTTGCCTATTATTGCGTGTTAGAAATCTTGATAGTTTCTCTTCCTGAAAGAGAAGTATTGGAAAGATTTTATTGTTTTATTTTAAATACAGAAATAGCCTCAATATTTCTTTTTATTTTTCCTGCAGCAATACTACAAATCTTGTAGTATCCATTTATTGACATTACATTTTGATTTTCTTCCTAACACTATCTTCAGTTTTATTTATAAAACCCTGTTTATTGTATTTGGCTGTACCCGATATAGCACTTTTCCCGACATGTTAGTGTAACAGCACTGCTCTCCTTATTTCAGCCATCTACTCAAACACGTCTATCTGGAATGGAAGTACTTTGAATGCAGTTATTTGATATTTTTATGGTCCATATATTTAAAAACTGTGAGCAGAGGTCGATATGGAAAGAAAACAACTCCTTTCAGCTAGTGTCCTGGAAAATTCTGTTATAATTCTGTGCCCTCTAGTGGTACTGACATTTTACCTTTCTCCCCCCCCCCCCCCAAAGGAATTAAGGAAGCATCTTTTATGAATCTCTTCAACAGCAATCATTAATCATCAGGTGCTTTGCTAGCTGGAGTGGGTGTAGAGATGAAAAAAAAAGTTCTAATTTTTATCACGTTCATAGACTAGTAAGGGGATAGATAAATGGGCAAGTAATTATAATGTGACAAGTTCACAGAGGTTCACACAGGACGCATGGGAAGCCATAGAAGTTTTCCTGAAGACTGCAATAACTGAGCTAAGTCTTGAGAAATAACTAGACTTCGGTGAAAACCTGAGGGAGGATATTCAAAGAGAAAACATTTGAGAAAATGTGAAGCCTTGAGAGGTGATCATTCTTTGAGAATGATGAGTAGTTGGATTCTACGTGAGCCCAGGGAGCTTTTGGAGGTGGGACTAGAAGGAGGAGGGAGGAGAAGTAAGTCTAGGGCTCCCTGGTTAAGGGTCTCAGCAAGGACTTTGGATTTTATCATCAATTGAGTAGGGAGACATTGAAGAATATTAAGAAAGATATTACATGTTTCTACTTCCATTTTCAGAAAAGCACTTGATATTAGTTCAGTTTAATAATTAAAAAAAGGGGAGGGGACTGGTTGATTGGTTTGTTGGTAGAATGTCGGCCCGGGGTATGGACATCTCGGGTTTGATTCTGGTCAGGGCACACAGGAGAGGCGCCCATCTGCTTCTCCCCCCTACCCCCTCTCTGTTCTCTCTCTCTCTTTCTCTCTCTCGCTCTCTCCTCCTACTGAAGCCTTGCATTAGTCTGAGCAAGTTGGCCCCGGGCACTGAGGATAGACAGCTCCATGGCCTTGCCTCAGGCACTGGAATAGCTCGGTTGCTGAGCAATGGAACCATGGCCCCAAATGCGCAGTGTTCCTGTGGTAGGGGACTCACTGGGTAGATCCAGATTGGGGCACATGCGGGAGTCTGTCACTCTGCATCCCTGCTTCTCACTTAAAAAATTAAAATAATAATAATAATAATAATAATTTAAAAAGTATGAATTGAGCACCTGTGTGTGGAACACACTACTCCAAGCTGGGGATTCAAAGATGAAGTATCTTTGTTGGACATTAAGTGAGAGCTACCAATCCACAAACAGATGTTAAGCCCAATCTTTAGTTTTCAAATACAAGTATCTGGGTGAACTGTGCTATCATTCACTAAACTGGGAATGACCATCTGGAGAGGCCACCTGGGGAAGGGGAGGATGTTGAGTTCTATTTTAATTTGAGTTTGGCATGCCTGTTAGCCTGGTGGAAATGTCCATTGGATATATGGATTTGCAACTCAAGGGGGAGCTAGGAATCAAAATTTGAGAATCAAATTCATGGAATGGGAGAAAGAAAAAAAGGGAAGGAGGTTGAGACAGTGAGAGCTGAGTAACGACTCAGGGCCATTGCCACAGGAGCTGAAAAAGAAGCTTCACACAGGCAATGCTGGAAAGAGATCAAATGAGAAGACTTTTTGATTTGGCAGCAGAGGCCATATAAATAAGTTATTGTTTCTGTGTTTTGTTTTCTTGCAGACTTATAGAAATAGAAATCAGGTGAGGGAGTGGGGATAATGATTCTGAAGGGTAGGAGAGAGAAAGCAGCAAGTAGAGGATTTGGGTATGAGGAGGGTTCTAAACAGAACACAACATGGACTCAGGAGAGACCCCAGTGGCTGCTCCAGCTCCCCTTGCAGGCCCTGTGGCTGAGCAGGCGTTGGGACATCTGAGCACAACATTGACTCAGGAGAGACCCCAGTGGCTGCTCCAGCTCCCCTTGCAGGCCCTGTGGCTGAGCAGGCGTTGGGACATCTGAGCACAACATTGACTCAGGAGAGACCCCAGTGGCTGCTCCCCTTGCAGGCTCTGTGGCTGAGCAGGCGTTGGGACATCTGAGCACAACATTGACTCAGGAGAGACCCCAGTGGCTGCTCCCCTTGCAGGCTCTGTGGCTGAGCAGGCGTTGGGACATCTGAGCTGCAATTTCCACTGATAATATTTCACTGTCAGTTGTGAAGTCTGAAACAGCGTGGACAACTTTTACTAATTTTACTCAGTGCTTTTATAGTATTTTAAATAAAACCGATCATTTTTATATCTGGAATTTCCAAAAGAGGTCAATTTAATAAATATGCACTTCTCGTGTTTAGTTCTTCCTAGAAGGAAGGAAGAGACATGGTGGGTAAACAGTGCATTTTTGTTTGATTTGATTTATAATAAAGGCTGAGGTACTTACCATATCATCCAGGAAAAAGAAAAGAGTTCATTTGTCTGGGAGGCAAGTGTCCTGAAAAACAGACAGAAGGAAAGCAGGATTGCAAGCAAATTGGGTTTTTATTTTTTAATTTTTTGCTACTATGAGGTAAAATTTTGATAAGGTCAATAAAATAGAAGGAGTATTACTTGGCAAGTTTTCAAAGGTTTTGTTGGTTTTGTTTGTTATTTTCTATGTGAGACTGCAGCATACTGAGGAATAGAGGGACAAGGTTGAAATCGATTTAAGAAAGAAGATATTTTTTTATGTGAACAGGAAAATTCAAAATGAAGAAGAAACTGGGGGCCACCAGACCAAATATGGTTTTGGGTGATGAGAAATGAAAGTGGAACAATAAATACCAATAGATTGCTTTTACATTGCTCAGGATTTGGAGTCAGAAAAACATCATCTGTGGGATCCTGGCTCCTGGCTGAATTGGTGAATTTTCCTAAGTCTTCATTTTTTTCATGTTTAAAGTAGGGATGATAATATTCTTATCACAGGGCTTTTGTGAGGATTAGATAAAATATTTCATGCAAAAGCCTTAACATAGCTCTGACACACAGTGCTCACTGCTACTGATAATATTCATGCATATCAAGATTTCCCTTGGGTTCAGTTTGTGATTTAGCTTGCAATTTGGAAATGATAGCTGACTAATTTTCTGAAGCATTAACTTCTGTACTTGTTAACATTTAACTGAAATTTAGCAGACCCATAAAAATTATAGAAATATGAACTTGTAAAAAAATATAGTTTTTATGAATAAACCTTGAGATAATCCAGAAGTGAAACTTTAAATTTTGCAGATGATAACTTTCAGGTGAAGTTTATGAAGTTTAAAAGCAAATAAAAGCAACCATATCTGAAATATATTAAGTCATATATTCATTTATTAATTAATAATATTTTATTAAAGGCTACTATATACAAGTAAACAAGGTAAACCTAAAGATATATAACTTTGAATATCATTATACTTCTAACAGCAATATTCAAATGGTAATAGGTGTTTAATTCTTTCACTCTAAAATATATGCAGTATTTTAGATGCCTGGTGATATGTTGAATTCATCACTCTAGAATATCTTTGAATGTATAATTCTGTAGGGTTTTTTTGGATGACAGAGGTTTGAGAATTTGGTGAAAGCCTTAGAAAATGTCTTAAAACCATACCTATAATTTGGCATACAATTTCTAGGGTTCACAGACACTCTGAAGCAATTCATAAAACCTGGAGTTTATGGATCTCAGATTATGAGTTCTTGGAATGTACACCTAAAGGAGTGAATTTTATAAGGAATCTCCAGAGGCTACATTCAGGATGCCTTGTATTGGACATATGAGAATATTTGTAGTAGTAGGAAGTTCCTTGACCTCCTAGGAATAGCCCGTGCTATTGCTTGAGCAGCAGTTAGCTGTACCCTAATGCTGTTTACATATGCGTCATTTGGATACTCCCAAATTAGGGAAATTTCTAGTGACCATAAGCCCTTGAATTGGCAGAATTGAGATTTTGGATCTCTGTGATGGCCCTTTCTGTTAGAAGGGTCTAAATAAATTCTTGAACTCTCATTCATTTCATCATATGGTATGCCATAGCAGCACATTTTCTCAGAATAATGATATATCTATTCCAAATTAATTTTTCAGAATTTGGATATTTTAAATATAAAACTATGATTGTATGTGTGTATGTGCAAGTGTATAGCTTAGTGCATGTATACATAAACAGATATAAATCTGTATTAATATAGCTGCAATTCAATGCTTTGAAATGTTGCCCACCAACATACAAACCACTGAGAATCATCTATACATGCAATAAAAGGGAAGATTATGGCCCACTCAAGGCTTCAATTCAGGTAAATGAATCACAATCATTTTGATGCTTAAGTTCCTTTCACTGTTGTCTAATAACCTGGCATGAGAAATTCTCAGCTTTGTTATTATCAGTTACCTTCAGGAATTAAAGACTTAACTTTGTGTCTGAGAATGGTTCCTGGAGTACCATTACTGGTTTACCAACTACCAAACTGTCAGCTGCCAACCTGATCACCCGCTTGAACCTCTGGTGTCATCTTGGTTGCTGTATTCTAGGGCACTGTGTTATATGTATTGGATAACTTCCAACTGCATGGTTCTACAGCATGAACCTTCAATGAAGGAATTGCTGCCTAGAAGACAATTTCTTACCCACACCTGAAATTTGTGCTGTTTTTCACAGTCTTTGCCTGGGTTCTTAAGTGAACTCGGCCCTGTTCAGTTGTACAGCGGTTAGCTGGGTCATGTCTAATCTTTTTTTTATTTTATTTTTTTTAATAATTTTATTTTTTTAATGGGGTGACATCAATAAATCAGGATACATATATTCAAAAATAACAAGTCCAGGTTACCTTGTCTTTTAATTATGTTGCATACCCACCACCCAAAGTCAGATTGTCCTCTGTCACCTTCTATCTTGTTTTCTTTGTGCCCCTCCCCACCCTCTTTCCCTCTCCCATTCCCCCCCCCCCCCCCCCCGTAACCACCACACTCTTATCAATGTATCTTAGTTTCACTTTTATGTCCCACCTACGTATGGAATAATGCAGTTTCTGGTTTTTTCTGATTTACTTATTTCACTCCTTATAATGTTATCAAGATCCCACCATTTTGCTGTAAATGTTCCGATGTCATCATTTCTTATGGCTGAGTAGTATTCCATAGTGTATATGTGCCACATCTTCTTTATCCAGTCATCTATTGATGGGCTTTTTGGTTTCCATGTCCTGGCCACTGTGAACAATGCTGCAATAAACATGGGGATGCATGTGTCTTTACGTATCAATGTTTCTGAGTTTTTGGGATATATACCCAGTAGAGGGATTGCTGGGTCATAAGGTAGTTCTATTTTCAGTTTTTTGAGGAACCACCATACTTTCTTCCATAATGGTTGTACTACTTTACATTCCCACCAACAGTGTATGAGGGTTCCTTTTTCTCCACAGCCTCTCCAACATTTGCTATTACCTGACTTGCTAATGACAGCTAATCGAACAGGTGTGAGGTGGTATCTCATTGCCGTTTTGATTTGCATTTCTCTAATAGCTAAAGAAGATGAGCATCTTTTCATATATCTGTTGGCCATTTGTATTTCTTCCTGGGAGAAGTGTCTATTCATATCCTCTTCCCATTTTTTTATTGGATTGTTTGTTTGTTTGTTGTTGAGTTTTATGAGTTCTTTGTATATTTTGGATATTAGGCCCTTATCTGAGCTGTTGTTTGAAAATATCATTTCCCATTTAGTTGGCTTTCTGTTTATTTTGTTATCAGTTTCTCTTGCTGAGCAAAAACTTCTTAGTCTGATGTAGTCCCATTCATTAATTTTTGCCTTCACTTCTCTTGCCTGTGGAGTCAAATTCATAAAATGCTCTTTAAAACCCAGGTCCATGAGTTGAGTACCTATGTCTTCTTCTATGTACTTAATTGTTTCAGGTCTTATGTTTAGATATTTGATCCATTTTGAGTTAATTTTTGTACAGGGGGAGAGACTGTAGTCTACTTTCATTCTTTTGCATGTGGCTTTCCAGTTTTCCCAGCACCATTTATTGAAGAGGCTTTCTTTTCTCCATTGTGTGTTGTTGGCCCCTTTATCAAAAATTATTTGACTATATATATGTGGTTTTATTTCTGGACTTTCTATTCTGTTCCATTGGTCTGAGTGTCTATTTTTCTGCCAATACCATGCTGTTTTGATTGTCGTGGCCCTATAATATAGTTTGAAGTCAGGTATTGTAATGCCCCCAGCTTCATTCTTTTTCTTTAGGATTGCTTTGGCTATTTGGGGTTTTTTATAGTTCCATATAAATCTGATGATTTTTTGCTCTATTTCTTTAAAAAAGTCATTGGAAGTTTAATGGGAATTGCATTAAATTTGTATATTGCTTTGGGTAATATAGCCATCTTGATTATATTTATTCTTCCTAGCCAAGAACAAGGTATATTTTTCCATCTCATTATATCTTTTTCGATTTCCCTTAACAATGGTTTATAGTTTTCATTATATAAGTCCTTTACATTCTTTGTTATGTTTATTCCTAAGTATTTTATTTTTTTTTTGTTGCAATCGTGAAGGGGATTATTCTTTTGAGTTCCTTCTCAGTTGTTTCATTGTTGGCATATAGAAAGGCTATTGACTTCTGTATGTTAATTTTGTATCCTGCGACCTTACTGTATTGGCTTATTGTTTCTAGTAGTCTTTTAGTGGATTCTTTGGGGTTTTCGATGTATACGATCATATCGTCTGCAAAAAGTGATACTTTTACTTCTTCTTTTCCGATATGGATGCCTTTTATTTCTTTGTCTTGTCTGATTGCTCTGGCTAGAACCTCTAGTACAACATTAAATAAGAGTGGAGAGAGTGGACAACCCTGTCTTGTTCCTGATTTAAGGGGGAAAGCCTTCAGTTTAGTGCCATTTAATATGATGTTAGCTGATGGTTTATCATATATGGCCTTTATCATGTTGAGATATTTTCCTTCTATACCCATTTTGTTGAGAGTCTTAAACATAAAATTGTGTTGTATTTTATCGAAAGCCTTTTCTGCGTCTATTGATAAGATCATGTGGTTTTTGTTCTTTGTTTTGTTGATATGGTGTATTACGTTAACCGTTTTACATATGTTGAACCATCCTTGAGATTCTGGAATGAATCCCACTTGATCATGATGTATTATTTTTTTAATATGTTGTTGTATTCGATTTGCTAGTATTTTGTTTAGTATTTTAGCATCTGTATTCATTAGAGATATTGGTCTGTAGTTTTCTTTTTTTTGTGCCATCCTTGCCTGGTTTTGGTATAAGGGTTATGTTGGCCTCATAAAATGTGTTTGGAAGTATTGCTTCTTCTTCAATTTTTTGGAAGACTTTGAGTAGAATAGGAACCAAGTCTTCTTTGAATGTTTGATAAAATTCGCTGGTATAGCCGTCAGGGCCTGGACTTTCATTTTTGGGGAGGTTTTTAATGGTTTTTTCTATTTCTTCTCTACTGATAGGTCTGTTTAGGCTTTCTGCTTCTTCTTGACTCAGTCTAGGAAGGTTGTATTGTTCTAGGAATTTATCCATTTCTTCTAGGTTGTTGAATTTAGTGGCATAAAGTTTTTCATAGTATTCTACAATAATTCTTTGTATATCTACAGTGTCCGTGGTGATTTCTCCTCTTTCATTTTGGATTTTGTTTATATGAGTTCTTTCTCTTTTTTCCATGGTAAGTCTTGCCAAGGGTTTGTCAATTTTGCTGATCTTTTCAAAGAACCAGCTCCTTGTTCTATCAATTTTTTCTATAGTTTTTCTGTTCTCTAATTCATTTATTTCTGCTCTGATTTTTATTATCTCCTTTCTTCGGCTGGTTTTGGGTTGTCTTTGTTCTTCTTTTTCTAGTTCCTTAAGGTGGGAAGTTAAGTGGTTCACTTGGGCTCTCTCTTGTTTGTTCATATATGCCTGAAGTGATATGAACTTCCCTCTTATCACTGCTTTTGCTGCATCCCATAGATTCTGATATGTCGTATTGTCATTTTCATTAGTCTGTATATATCTTTTGATCTCTGCACTTATTTCTTCTTTGACCCATTCATTTTTTAAAAGTATGTTGTTTAGTTTCCACATTTTTGTGGGATTTTTTTCCTCTTTTTTGCAGTTGAATTCTAGTTTCAAGGCTTTATGATCAGAAAATATGCTTGGTACAACTTCAGTTTTTCTGAATTTGCTGATGTTGTTTTTGTGGCCCAACATATGGTCAATTCTTGAGAATGATCCATGTACACTGGAGAAAAATGTATACTCAGTCACTTTGGGATGAAATGTCCTGTAGATGTCTATCATATCCAGGTGCTCTAGTGTTTTGTTTAAGGCCACTATGTCTTTGTTGATTCTCTGTTTGGATGACTGATCTAGAGCCGTCAGCGGTGTATTGAGGTCTCCAAGTATGATTGTGTTTTTGTCAGTTTTTGTTTTAAGATCAATAAGTAGCTTTCTTATATATTTTGGTGCTCCTTGGTTTGGTGCATATATATTAAGAATTGTTATGTCTTCTTGATTCAGTGCCCCTTAGTCATTATGATATGGCCATTTTTGTCTCTGAGTACTTTTCCTGTTTTGTAGTCAGCATTATCCGATATGAGTATTGCTATGCCTGCTTTTTTTTGGATGTTATTTGCTTGGAGTATTGTTTTCCAGCCTTTCACTTTGAATTTGTTTTTATCCTTGTTACTTAGATGAGTTTCCTGTAGGCAGCATACAGTTGGATTTTCTTTTTTAATCCATTCTGCTACTCTGTGCCTTTTTATTGGTGAGTTTAATCCGTTTACATTTAGTGTAATTATTGATACTTGTGAGTTCCCTATTGCCATTTTATATCTTGCTTTCTGTTAGTTTTGTGTCTTGTTTGATCTTTCTCTTTCGTTTTTCTATCTTTTGTTTTTATTTGGTTGTATTCCATACATCTTTCCTCTGTTGCTATCTTTTTTATCTCATGTGCTTCTGTGGTGGTTTTTTCAATGGTGGTTACCTTTGAGTAATGAAAAGGGTCCCTACCCTGTTCATTGAGGCGAACTATTTTGTGAGTACTTTTGCACTCCATCGTCCTTTGCTACTCTTAATCTCCATCTTCTCCCCCTCTTTCTTTTTGTTGTTGTCACAGTTTAAATTTGGTTTTATTGTGTTCTTCTTGGAGCTTTTACTTGTGGCTCTGTTTTTTTTTTTGTTCTTTGTATCTGATTGGAGAACCCCCTTTAGTAATTCCTGGAGTGGGGGTTTTCTGATGATAAATTCCCTCATCTTTTCTGTATCTGTGAATGTTTTTATTTCTCCTTCATATTTGAAGGATAGCTTTGATGGGTATAGTATTCGTGGCTGAAAGTTCCTCTCTTTCAGGACTTTAAATATTGGGGTCCATTCTCTTCTAGCTTGTAGAGTTTCTGCTGAGAAATCTGATGATAATCTAATGGGCCTTCCTTTATATGTTGTATTCTTCTTTTCCCTGGCTGCCTTGAGAATTTTTTCTTTGCTGTTGGTTTGTGTCAATTTCATTATGATATGCCTTGGAGTAGGTTTGTTGGGGTTAAGAAAACTCGGAGTTCTGTTTGCTTCTTGAACTTGAGGCTTTAGTTCTTTCCACAGGCTTGGGGAGTTCTCATCTATTATTTGTTTGAGTATGTTCTCCATTCCATTTTCTCTCTCTTCTCCCTCTGATATACCTATTATTCTTATGTTATTCTTTTTGATGGAGTCAGATCATTCTTGTAGGGCTATCTCATTTTTTTTAATTTTTGAGTCTCTTTCTTCTTCTCTCTGTTGTGCCTCAAGTTGCTTGTCTTCTATTTCACTAATCCTCTCTTCTATCTGACCTGTTCTATTAGCTAAGCTTGTTACTTCGTTTTTCAGCTTGTGAATTGAGTTTTTCATCTCTGTTTGATTTGTTTTTATAGTTTCAATTTCCTTGGACATATATTCTTTGTGTTCATTGAGTTGTTTTCTGAGCTCCCTAAATTGTCTTTCTGTGTTTTCTTGTATATCTCGGAGGATTTTTAGGATTTCTATCTTGAATTCTCTGTCATTTAGCTCCAAGGTTTTCAATATATTAAATTTTTTCTCCATAGATTTTTCCTCATCTAGCTGTGTTACCTCTCTTTCTTTTGTATCCATGATATTCGATTTTCTCTTCCTTAATGGCATCTGAGGGTGGTTTTGTTGATAGTATTAATGAGATTTAATAAAGAATAAAAAGTTAAAAAAATAAAAATAATAAAAAATCGAAAAGAGTTTTTTTTAAAAAAAAATTAATAATGAAATGAAAAATAAAATAAAATAAAAATTTTAAAAAAAGGAAATTATTCCCCCCCTCCTTTTTTCCTCTCCTCTCCTCTCCCCTCTTCCTTGAGAAAATCTTGTGGTGAACTGTGAATTATAACAAACAATGCCTGTGATGGAGGGCCTGAATTGGGGAAAAGTAATAAAGGGGCAAAAAAAAAAAAAGAAAAAAAAAGAAAAAAAAAAGAGCGTATGGACCCACAAAAAGCAAATAAGGAAAAAATTTGGGTCAAGAATAAAATGATTTGCTTTTAGGTGTTGGTTGTCTAAGAGTTATGATGAGAGGAATAAGAGAAAAATGGAAAAATGGGGGGACAAATTAAAAAATTATTATTGTATTTAGTGGAACAAGAACTAGATAAAATGGAGAGCCAGGGATGGGAGCACTGCTAGTGAGTTAAAAAGGTGAAGTAAAAACCCCCCAAAATGCCACAAACATAAATTTGAGTCCCAGATAAGATAATTTGTTTGTTATTGAGGTTTGAATGAGAGGAGATGTAAAGGAGAAAGGAAGAAACTAATATAGAGGGAGAAAAGAAAGAGAGAGAGAGAAAAAAAGAGGGAACCACTAAAAGAAGAAAAAAGAAAGGAGAGAGAGAGAGAGAGAGAGAGTTAAGGGTTTTGGAGTGCAACCCTCATAGAGAGAAAGGAAGAGAAGAGAAAAGATAATGGGAGATGTAACATTTATGGGTAGTGTAGTTCAAGGAGAGGAGAGAGTAAGACCGGCAGAGAGTTAATTGGCCAAATTGGAGGAGGAAAAAAAGTATCAAGAATGAAGATAAGAGAAACAAACGAACAAATATAATAAAATGGGATAGGTTATAAAGTGTGCAGATTATTCTTGATTTTGAGAGGTTATCTTCTTCCTTTTTCTTTTCTCTCCCTCTTCCTGGTCAGTGACTCTGTACCCCAGGTTCTGCCCCTTTGGCACGCTCAGGTAGAGGTTTGCAGTTGATAAGTCTCTATGGCAATGTCATGTATTGTGCTTTAGTCTCATTGGCAGTCGAGGCTCATTAGCATTTATAGGCTCTGACAGTGAGAGAGTCCGTGTTCCTGGAGTCTTTCTCCTAGTCTTTCCTTCCTCAATTAGTAGCCTGATAATCCAGTTATGGGGTTGCTGCTGCCTCTGCCTGGATAGTAAGAGGCTCAAAGAGCTGGCAACTCCCCACTCTATTTCCACTCAGCACAGGGCTCTGGGTAAGGCTCAGTCAGTCAGAGCTGCTAGCATAATCAGGCGGGCTTTCCGCTCACTCAAAGACCTCTGGCTCTGCCACTCTGTCCGGTAACACAGGTGGGCGCCCACTTCCGGGGCACTTGGAGGAAACTCTCACTCACTGTCTGCGCGCGCAGACCAGGATATCCGGCCAGCAGTCTCACGCTCTGAGTGAAACCCCCAACCGCAGGGAAAAGTTGCAGCGTTGGAATTGAGTCTCGCTTCATCCCCGTGCGCCTCTTTTGCAAGGCGCTGGGGCGGCCCGAGATTCCGCTTTGGCCCACACAAAGGCCCCTGACTCTGCCCCTCTGTGCGATAACATGGGCGCGCACTGCCGAGGCACTCGGAGGAATCTCTCATTCACTATCTGCATGCGCAAACCAGGATATGAGGCCGGCCGCGTTTCCCTCTGAGTAAAACCCCCTCCAGCACGGAAAATCTCCACCGTTGGAATTAGTTCTCACTCCCTCCTGTGCGTGGCTTTCCCAGGGCGCTGGGGCTGCCCAGAGACTCTGCCCTCAGCCCACAGAAAGGCCTCTGACCCTGCCTCTCCATGGGGCAACACGGGCACCCACTCTCAGGGCCTAGGAAGAAATCTCTCGCCCACTAACTGCGCGCACGCCGACCAGGAGACTGGGTAAAATGGCCGCCCCGCTTGTCTTTCTTTGTTTGGGTTTGGTGCGAGTGTTAGCTTGTATTGCCCGGGTTGCCACAGGATCAGTTTTTCCTCGGCTTGGATCTCCGTGCCACAGCCTGGTTTGGCCGTTTGTGCTGCGGCCTGGATCTATTCACCCCCTTTGCCCGCCTCAGTTTCTATATTCACAGTTACCAGAGAAAGCCGCCCTGTTTAGGTTAGTTGAGGAAGGCGGAGCATTTCTTACTCCCTATTTCCTTCGGGGTTTGGTTATATATTTAGCCAATTTTTCACTCGACCATACCTTTGGGTGTATTGCGAAGCATCTGGAGGCTCCAAGTATAGGTTTTTCTGTTTCTGGTTGAAGATCTTGTTGAGTTTTGGGGGAGATTTATCGGTATCGCTTCCTACCCCGCCATTACTCTGACGTCATCTCTGGGTCATGTCTAATCTTACCCAAGTTTACGCAAGACTGCTATCTCATTCTCTTAATGAGAATGTATTCATTCAGCCATTCATCAATTCATTCACAATTGTTAATTGAGTGCTTACCATGTGTTAACCCTCTAGATCTAGTATTATCTCTACCTAATGCTGCCTATAATTTACTATAATTTTTCAAAAGCTTTAAAACTTTTTTTTAACAGACTTAAGTACATAAGATGGTAGAAATATTATCTAAAACTTGGCAATCCAATACCAACTAAGATTGTTTCTAATTATGCATTCATCCAGAGCAAATTCTTTACACTGGGCAGTGATCTTGCCCATGAAGGAATATTTCAACGCCTAGAGACATTTTTGGTATAGATACAGTGTAAAGGGTATTAGGAGGAATTGCTATTGGTGTCCAGGAAGTAGGGCCTAGGGGTGCTGCTAAATAAACATCCTACAATTGTGGGACAGCTCCCACAACAAACATTTATCCTGCCTGAAGTGTCAATAGTGCTGAGGTGGAGAAACCCTGCTTTAGACAAACTCTTTAAAGCAACCTTTGAAGATATTGAGGTAGAGTTTGCTTGCTGTTATTTGGTAGTATGTGTTGGTTTATATATCATTTGTTACTATATTTATAACTTTATTTTTTAGTATGTACATCAGAAAATGATGTTAGAGAGAGAGGGAGACAGGCAGGGAGACAGGTGAGAAGCATCAACTCATAGTTAACATCACTTTAGTTGTTCATTGATTGCTTCTCATTCATGCCTTAGCTGGGGAGCTCCAACCTAGCTAGTGATCCCTTGATTAAACCAACAACTTTGGGTTCATGTAGAGGCCCTGAATAGGAACATAGAGCAAGGACAGAGTTCAGTGCCCTGAGGCAAAACTCACAGTGGCTTTACTGGCAAAAGTACTGAATGCGGTACTGTGCTGAACGCAGCACTATAGGGATAGAATTAGCAATTATGATTAATCAATAGATGGGGACATCTGAGTTACTCCCTTGCCTTTTTATCTGCTCTAAAGAAGTTCCCCTAGCTGACTTCCTCATTCTCTTCTGTGCTTCCTGACTTCTTCATTCTTATCTCTACTTCTATTTGTGTGTAGTAATAAATACCCATAAAGACTGGGGGGGGGCATCTCATGAAACCTGTATAAGGGATTGTGAGGTGGTCTCCCCTAGGTTCCTTGGTGTACTCTATGGTCTCTAGGTAGCCACTGTCTGCAACAAGTGGTGCCCTGTGTGAGGAACAGGAACCAAATGACAAGCTCAACCCAGTGACAATGAGATCATTTCAATGATCCCGTGCATAAGCCAACAAGCCTGTGCTCAAGCTGGTGACCTTGGGGTTTTGAATTTGGACCTCAGTGTCCAAGGTCTATGCTCTACCACTGCACCACCACCGGTCAGGCAATGCTAGATAGCTATATAAAAATATTTTACCATTTAAAAGAAAAAATTTTAATATATACAATACCAGGGAGGATCAACAGTTTTAGTAAGCACATATCTATCTCAGTACTATTCTAGAAGGTGAATCACTATCAATATTACTCATACATAACAATAAACATTTCTTTCTGCCTGTACCATAAGACAGAGATGCAAGAGGCAGAGAATAAATAAATGGCCAGTAGGTTCAGAGTTTGGGGAAGTCTTTGAGACATTTTTTATTGTATTAGAATAGAGCTCCTTCAAATAACACTATAGGTTTATTCAAGCTTTATCTAATTCCATTTAAATCTATACAAGAGCTCTTTAAGTTAGGATGACAATAAAATGCCAGTCAGCAAAGTAAATTAAGTATGGCTTTTAGCTGTCTGTTTACCACTTCACTAGAGTTATTTTATTGAGAGATTCAAGCATGAACATTTGGTCTGAGTATCATTTTAATGTGATTATTTCTATTGTGGAGTATTGCATCTTTTTTTGAGAAATTGAATACAAACACATATTGTTATCATACCTTTAGAAGAGCTATATCAACTGACAATAGTTTTTATAATAATAGTTCTTACTTTAATTAATAATACATGAATGTACTTTAGTGACTAATACTTTTCCTTTATAACAATGGTCCCTGAGTTAAAAGGAAATATATTAAAATGGAAAAACATCAAAAAAGCAAAGTGACATAATACATTTTTTACTATTATGTTATCCAGTAATAAATTTACCCACTTTTCTAATGGCAAAGCTTCTTTTAAAGCTTTCTTTTCTTAATCAAAGACATGTTTTCTACAAGTATTATTTATTTTTTACATATACACAAGTTGGTATAGTCACATGGGCACATAGAATCTCTAAAACCTTAGCTGTATTTCTGCTTTCACTAGTCTACTAAGATTTTTAAACTTCCTTGTTCTGGAAAAGAAAATTAAAACTGCTCTTCAAATTTGAATTATGAAAGTAATCCTATTTTCTTAATGCTTCTTGAACAATATTCCAACTTTTGTTTTAAATAAAAATGATTACATTTTTGTCAGATTTCTTTTCCTGCTATGAATTATACTAGATAGATCAGAGATGCTACCTATATCAGTTGAAATCCCAGTATCTTTGTTTAACAATGAGTAAACTTACATACATTATTTAGTTTTATTATCCTTCTATTTCCTAATTTTTAAAATAGAAGACAAAGGGTTCCTGGGAGATGAATTAAATTATATATAATGCATGCAAAGTGCCTTGCACCTGATAGGTGCTCTGTAAATGTTAAATAACAATGATAAACACCTTATCATTTTGTTATGGAAAAATAAATACTTTAGAGGAAAATACTGAGTCATGACATGTTGGAATATTTTTCTATTTATTAAAACATTTGTTTGTAAAGAAACATGGTTAACTGGCAAATTCAACACTGATCAGTCATACAGATTTAAGATGTTTTAGTTGCTCTAAAACTAAATGTACAAAAACACTTTTATACATAAACCTAAATAGGCTTATTCTCTCTCTTTTATTTCTTTAAAAACATTTTTTTTTTATTCTAAGTTCCTAGGCTTTGTCTCCACTGCCAGAATGAGCTAACAGTTCAAGATGGCAGATATTCAGACTTCCTTAATTATCTTTCCTAAAGCAGAAATTGTAGACTAATAGTGACATTCAAACACAAACTTCTTACTTTTGGGACAGAAATCCTTGAAAAAATTAATGGAAAACATGCTAGCCACTATCAAGGGATACTTGCAGCTGACGTTTCAAAGAATGGAATCTCATTGTCAAAAATCAAAAAAACACAAAATAACAGGACAACATGAATGAGCAACATTAGAGTAAACAAACAACTGAATTAAACAAGCAAGACTTTTAGATGTGGCTTTATCAGACAATAAAATGGCAGTGTTTAGCATTTTAAAAATGAGGGATTGACCAAAAAAGAAAAAAAAAAAAGAAAAAATCATAGACATGGAAAGTAGTGGGGTGAGGCAGGTGGGAAGAAGCGGAGGAGGGAACAGGGAGATAATGGTGATGGCAGAAGACTTGGGGTGGTGAACACAGTACAATGTACAGATCATGTGCTCTGGAGTTATGTACCGGAAACCTATAGAATTTTTTTAACCAGTGTCACTCAATAAATGCAATAAAAATGAAAAGAGAGAATCAAAATATAGTGTTATAAAGATAAACTAGCAGAATTGAGAAAGAATAAAAGAGAACTTTCAGAAATAAAAAAATTAAAATTGAAACAGTGGTTAGGTTTCATGGACAATTAGATATCATGAGAAGATTAGTGAACTAGATGATGAATCTGAAGAATTTACCCAGAATGTAGTAGCACAGTGAGTAAAACAAAAAGTGTAGCAGAAAAGAGACAGAAAGAGCAGAGTGAAAAAACTCTAATATAATTTAAATAATTGCAGTTCTAGAATTAGAGAAAGAATGATGTAGAAACAACATCTAAAGAGAAAAATATTGAGAAATTTGCCAATTTGATGAAATATATCAACCTATAGATTCATGAATTCAAGGTAGAATGAATAAAAAATAGTCAAATACGAAGCTTATCTAGTTTAAAGTACAGAATGCCATAGACTAACGAAAAATTCTTTAAAGGCACTACCAGAGAGAAAGGAAGTGTAACTAGGCTAGCAATTGATTTCTTAACTACAACAATAGAAACCAGAAAATTGTGGAATATTTCAGCATGATGAGAAAAAGTAACTGTAGTCTAGAATTATAGAATTAGCAAAATACTTTGAAGAAAAGAAAAAATATATATTGTCAGATGAGAAAAAATGAGAGTGTTTGTAACAAATGATACTCTTTAAAAAAATTCAGAAATGTACTTCAGGCAAAAAGAAACCAATTCTGCATAGGAGATGCAAAAAGGATTGAAAGGAAAGTAATAAATATAGGCAAATATAAACAACATTAAATGCTTAAAACAATAGTTCTTTGGGTTTAAAACAAGGTAGAACTGTGATATCCAATAATAATTATATATAAGTCAGGGAGGCACAATCAGATTTAAAGTTTTAATAAAGTCATTGCTTTAAAGATGTGAAAATTGTAATTTGGGCTTTTAATAGTAAGCAGTAAGTGTGCACTCTGAAAATGCTAAGATAACAAAAGAATAGATATAGAAAGTATAACTTTCAAATCTGTAGAGAAGTAAAAGAGGGGGGAAATCTAACAAATATTTTTAAAAGGTAAAACAAATAGACAAAAAGGCAGAGTCAAATAAGGTAGGAGAAGTAGAAAGCAAACACATAAGATAGTAGAAATAATTTCAAACAGAGCTATCTCTCACTTTTGAGTTCTCAGTGTCTAGATATCTGCAATAATGACTTGTATATGTTTTATCAAAATTTTAATATCTGAAATAAAAGCAGCTATGATAGATCCACATATGCACCAGTAATAGTTCAGTTCTGTGTATGTTCAGAAAGAGGCTTTACAACTTTTGCAGAAGTCCTCAGCTATTTTCCTGAATGTCTTATCTCTTGTTAATGTTGTTTTCCAGAGAGTTTAACTTTTATGTTTGCTTCTGACAATTATCTTGAGGCACTAACATCAGATCCAATTTAGGTAGAATTTCCACATATTTAACACATAACGTCTTTGTTTAGTTATATAACAGTGCATGTTTATTATTAAGTGTAGAAAATCAAGGTAATTAGCATTCAATACTCCACAGAATAACTATACAACAAACTCAATAACATCCATTTAACATTAATTAATTTGGTAAATTGGGTTTAAAATGTTCTACATAGTGTAGAAATCTTTGGTGCTTTGTTATATTAGTTTTTGAGCGTTTTAGTGATGTTTGGAAAAATTGATTTTAGTTTTAATATTATTATTGTTGTTACCTAACTTTATTTGCAAGAGAAAAACTATTAAAATATAATTAAAGATTTTGTTAGAAGACAAGTATTTTTAGTCTTGATTAAAAAATAAATAACTCATCTAAAATCTCAGGATATAGTTTGAAAAGGAAAAAGTGAAACAAAGATACATTGCACAAAGGATAGTCAAAAGAAGAACTCTATAATTACATAAATTTTGGATAAATTATATTTTAAGACAAAACATTAGTAAAGGTAAAAGAATAATTACAGAGTGGTAAAAATTTTTAATTTACCATCAAGAATTAAGAATTTTAATATGTATGTATCTACTTAATAATATATTCTTTTTAAAGGTCTACCGGAAAGTTCTGTCCATTTCTATCACAACAAGTTTTGACATGTAAGCACGTTTATTTGGCTCATGTGTGCCTCTCTATTTTTATTACTTAATGTATACATACTGACGTAGCAAATTAACTAAAACAAAGTTAATTCACATTAGTCTTATATGTGAAGCGATAGTGTACCCATGGAATACTACTCAGTCATAATAAAAGATGAAATACTGGCATTTGGAACAACATGGATTGATCTTGAGAATATTATGATGATAAGAGAAATAAGTCAAACAGAAAAAAATCAAGAACCATATGATTTCTCTCATCTGTGGGATATAAAACTGAAAGTAACAAATGAACAAAGAAAAATCATAGATACAGATAATAGTATGGTAATAACCAGAGGGAAAGGAGGTTGTGGGTGTAGTAAGAGTAAAGGGGGTCGAATATATGGTAATGGAAGATTATTTGATTTGGGGTGGTGGGAACACAATACAATATACAGATTGTGTATTAAAAAGTACACTTGAAACCTATGCAATTTTATTAACCAATGTCACCCCAATAAATTTCATTAAAAAAGAAAAAATAGTGAAATAATATTAGCAATGAAAAAAAGCATAAGGAGGTACTCTGTATAGTTTAAATGAGAGGTAATAGTTAAATATTATGTTAATAAAAAGTGTTATATAAAATGAACTTAGTGAGAACCTCAATAGCACAAAAAAGAACCAGTCAGAAACAAAGGATACACTAACTGAAATGAAGAATAATTTATAAGGAATCAACAGTAGAGTAGATAAAGCCAAGAATTAAATCAGCAAGTTGGAATATAAGGAAGCAAAAAGCACCCAATCAGAAGAGAAAAAAAAAAAAAGAATAAAAAAATGAGGATAGTGTAAAGAGCCTCTGAGACAACTTCAAGTGTACCAACATTCACTTCATGGGGATGCTGGAAGGATAAGAGAGTGAATAAGAAATTGAAAAAATATTTGAAAAAAATTACAAAACTTTCCTAACCTGGTGAAGAAAATAGACATACAAGTCTAGGAAGCAGAGAGTCCCAAGCAAGATGAACCCAAAGAGACCCCACATCAACACAACAGAATTAAATAGCAAAATGTTAAAGACAAGGAGAGAATCTTAAAAGCAGCAAGAAAAAAGCAGTTAGTTACCTCCAATGGAGCTCCCATAGGACTGTCAGCTGATTTCTCAACAGAAACTTTGCAGGCCAGAAGGGATTGGCAAGAAATATTCAAGGTGAGGTAAAGCAAGAACCTACAACCCAAATTACTCTACCCAGCAGAGCTGTTACTTAGAATCAAAGGACAGATTCCCAGACAAGAAAAAGCTAAGGAGTTTATTGCCACCAAATCAGTATTAAATGATATGTTAAAGGGTCTT
Source organism: Saccopteryx leptura (assembly GCF_036850995.1). Taxonomy (NCBI): domain Eukaryota; kingdom Metazoa; phylum Chordata; class Mammalia; order Chiroptera; family Emballonuridae; genus Saccopteryx; species Saccopteryx leptura. Next base: position 352,369,111 of record NC_089503.1, read on the forward strand.
CTTTAGGAAGAAGGAAAAAAAAATATGAACAATGATATGGCAATAAATGCATATCTATTGACAATGGAATCTAATAATCAAAATAAACAAAGAAGCAGAACAGAAACAAACTCATAGATACAGAGCACATTCTGGCCTGGGCAGGGGGTTTGGGGGAATGGGTGCAAAAGGTGAAGGGATAAAGAAGTACAAATTGGTTGTTACAGAATAATCACGGGGATGTAAATTACAGCATAGGGAATATAGTCAATAATACTAATAACTATGTATGGTGTCGAAGGGGTTTGAAATTTATCAGGATAATCACTTAGTAAGTTATGTAATGTTTAATCATTGGAGTGTGCACCTGAAACTAATATACTAATGTATGTTAACCATAATTGAAAATAAAAAATGATATCCAAAAATATTTGACATTTTCTAATTGAGTTGTAGATACATCGATTCTATTACCCATAAATTTAATCATGTCTATATTCTCAAAAACCACATACACATGGATACCAGGAAATAATGTATACAAGGATATTAGAAGCACTGTTTGTTAACAGCAAAAAAACAAAACAAAACTGGAAACAGCCCAAGAGTAGACTGAATAAATAAGCTGTGGAATATTCATACAAGGGAATAGTGAACAACTGGTAAATGAGTGAATTACAACCCATACAATGTGTGTGAATTTCTAAGGAGAACACAAGCCAAAAAACAAATTCAAGAAGACACTTGATAATTCCATTTATCTAAAGTACTAAACCATGTGAAAAGCAAACACTATAGTTTTTGCATATATAAATGTACTTGGTAACAATTTTAAAAAGCAAAGGGGTAATACAGATAATAAAGCTGATTATGGTTCCTTGTCATAAGGAGAGGAAGGTCTGAGAAAAAGAATGTAATTGGAGAACAGCATTTAGGAGGTTTAGAAAGTGATACTAATGCTGGGTTTCTTAAACTGGGTTGTAGGTTAGCATGTGTTTGTTGAAGTGTTATATTGATATTTTTTACTGTATACATTTTATTTATATTTTTGAATCTATACAATATTTAATAAAAAAATTGAAAAAACTATCTTCAAAAAGTGCTCTGGGGCAAACTCAAAATCATAAATGTAATAACTGCAGAAACATTGTTTAATAGTTCATTTCCCACGAGATATTAATGTCAACAGAGAACATCCCAGGGGCTATCAGATTAGATTTGATTCTTACTGAGTCAACCCTCTTGCAACTTCTTAAATGTCTTTTTTTTCAATGTAAACCCCCTCTGACATTACTAAACCATTTTTGGTAGGGGAAAAAAAGATAAACAACGGGATATTGATAGCTCACAAATCTTTATTATTCTTTACTTTCTTAGCCCCGAGTGCTCAGTTGGTCCAAGCATCAGCCCCAGATGGGGGTTACTGGGTGGATCCTGGTTGGGGCACATGTGGGAGTCTGTCCCTATTTCCCCTCCTCTCACTTAAAAAAAAGGATCGCTGCAAGTGGAGGAATACAATACTTTGAGGGTAAAGCACAGCTTGATCTGAGTGCATTTGTTGTTTAGGGATACTTTAAGGTTAAGTAGAATGCACTTACATAAAGTGTTAAATGGAATGTAGTTATAGGTATTCCACATTATCTTTTGTCTTAATTTAAAATTTGATTTTTAATGCAAATATATCTTACCATTTTTCAGTCAACATTATAAGCTGCCAACCCTTGTTGCTTTATTTGACAGGATATTCAACAGAAACATTTTTGTCAAGCCTATACTCCTGAGGTTTTCTTCCTCTCAGTTGTATGTGAGACCTTATGTCTTTATTAGTGTTATTTTAATTGTTCTTCTCTTTGCTTAAAGCATCATTGCTATTCAAGGAGCCCCATTGAAGAGAAATTTAGTAATTGTGTTTTAAGTTGCTGCTGCCTTGCAGAGATGTGTCTGATTAATTGTAGGTCAAGACCTGAGTTTTACTGCTCAGGATATACCCTCTTAGTCTCTTATCTTCCTAGACTCCATTTAGTGACTTTTCCAGGCTCAACAGGCTACTCAAGACAAAATGAATGTAACAGTAATAGTTATCATCTTTGCTTTTAGCTAATTGGCAATCTGTATGTCTTTTTTTTTTAATTATTAAAAATTTATGGAATGCTTCATGAATTTGCATGTCATCTCTGCACAGGGACCATGCTAGTCTCTGTATCATTCCAATTTTAGTATATGTGTTGCCGAAGCTAGCGCTGACTGTACATCTTTTTTTTAAAAACCTCAAAAATAAATAACAAAATGCAGACTCCATCATTGTGTGGTTGATTTTACAGAGTATTATGGCATGAATAGCTGTGATAAAATTTTCACAAATATTCCTACTCCCACAAGTGTATCTCTGGAATCCTTCTATTGTATGTGTGTGTAATTTCTAAATTGGTATTACATTTACATGATTCAAACTTTAAAAAAAAATTAGTGTTTTCTCAGCATCCTGAATGATAGCTAAAAAAAAGCTAAATAAAATGTTTTAAAAATTTCTAAAAGCATGGATGAGCTAACAAGATAACGAAGAACTACCTAGCCAAAATCTAAGATAAGTTGAAAATTCAGAGAGTTAGGTTCAAAACGAAAAGCATGCCCAAAGGATGTTCATCTAATGAAAGAAAGAACGTGGAATTGAGCTGTTTTGGCAGACTCCTGGGGCGAAAGGACCAACTTCAAAATCAATTCCTACCTACCTACAGGGCTTGAAAAGAGCTATACCCTCTGAGGAAGGGCAAAGTGGAAGGAGAGAAACCCGTACTTGAACTTGCAGCTCACTGGGTGACATTGTTGTAGTGCCCCCGAACCCCTGACAAAAGCAAATGAGAATTCTCTTTTGAGTCTTCACATTATTTTTGCAATTAATATAAGACAACTCCTGTTTATAAGTTAAAAATATAAAAATGAATGGGCTTAAGAAACAAAATTATTTTGAAAATACAATGATTTTTAATGATCTAATCAATCTTATTTTAAAACTATAAATTTAAGAGCTTAGTGAAAAGATTTAACAAGTACCTAGAAATAGCTGAAAGAAAAATTAGTGAGTCAAAAAAATCGATTAGAATAAATTTTCCAGACTGCAGCATAAAAGGACAAAACGATAAAAATGCAAATGACAAACATTTTCATGACATAGAGTGAGAAGATATAAAACAATAAGGTAGAAATTGAATTTTATGGTTTGTTCCTCTAGACTTAGGAGGCATCAAGGATATGGGTGTGGTAGAAAAAAGGCAACAGGAGAGATCCTTGTGGTTTTGAAACTATTCTTTATCTTGACTGGATAAGGGACACACAGACCTACCTATGTGACAAAATTATATAATACTAAACACATACAAATAAGTACAAAGTGAAACTGAAGAGATCTGAATCAGATCAGAGGATTGTATAAATGTTAATTTTTTGGTTGTGATATACGATAGCTTTACAAAATTTTAACACTGGGAAGAAAAGTGTACATGTGATCTCCCTGTATTATTTCTTCTGCATGTGACTCTACAACTATCTCCATAAAATATGAGTTAAAATAGAAGCATACATCTTGACATATAATAATGAAAATGCAGAATACCTAAGGCAAAGAGAAAATCTGAAACACAGCAGGAGTAAGGAAGGATAGAATACCTCCAAAGTAACCGCAGTTTGACAGATAGCTTACTCCTTTATAGCAGCCAAGGATGCTAGGAGTCCGTAAAATAGGATCTTCAATGTCTTAAAGTTAGGTTATCCTCTAAAATGAACGTAAAAATCTTCAGATAAAAAAAATGCGAGTGTATTACACTCACAAAACTGTATTACAAATGAATTTTAAAGGATGTATTTAATAAGAATAAAAATTACCCCAGGTAAAAAATTTGAGAAGCATAAATGAATAAAAAATGAATATTTAAATCTTTGTTTAAAGATATAAATATATTAGTCTGTGAGAACTAACAAGTTATCAATATCTCAACCAGATTCAAAACTTAGTCACATTGAGGTAGTATCGAATAATTAAGACCATCCAGTGGTGAGAGTCAAATAGTTTAGCAACTAGTTCTCTGCCTAATGACCGTTTTAAGTATAAAAAATCAACATACCAAAAGGAGTTTATTATTTCATGCATTCAATGCTTAAATAAGAACAATAAAAGAGGTCCACAATACTAGATTATGTTATAAGAGTTTTAAAATATTAATAAAAATATTAAATAATACCTGACAAAAACAATAAAACTGTTAAGATATTTCCAGTGATAGCTTGTCACCCCCTGGTTGTTTGCCACTTTTTCTCTTCATGGTATATGTTTGTTTACTGAAGTTACAAACGCGAGGGAATTAAAATGCAGTATTTCATTAAAGGTATAGGAGTTTTATGAAATGAATAAGTAAATATTACAAGCATAGTTCTGTCAAATTTTTTTCACCTATGGACAGAATGAACATCACTACGGGTACTTAGAATACACTGTTGCGCAGATGAACGTTAAAAAGGAGTAAGGAATGTATAAGTTTGTGATTTCCACACTGGGTGGGTGCCTAGGTGCCCACCTTAGAGAGAACCCTGATTACAAGTGCCATTTTTAACAACCAGTTCCCCGAACTCAACAAAAAGTTAGGTTTTGGTTCTGCTGAACCAGTGCAAACTGACTAAATTCCACCACTGAGACCATCCAAGGAGACAAAAGAGAGAACCCATCAACAGAGTCATTCATGTACGGACATTGGATTAAGCAGTGGAGAGCAGTGAAAAATGATACCCTTGAAATAAACAGTCGGTAACAGTTAAGTATACATGTGAAGAAGTAAATGTGGATTCCTATCTTACGCCATTCACAGGTGAGCAACGGGCCACCTGAAGGGCTAGGCACAGGAATAGAGCTATTAGAAATAAGTTTTTATAAAATATTCTTGATATCTAGGAAGAGAAATATTTCTCAAATAAGACACAAAATGCACAAACCATAAAGGTTTTATTTATTATGCATACCCATAAATATGACTATGTTTGAATTGCTAATGTTTATCAAAAGATACTGTAAAATGAGTGCCAAGCCAGAGCGGGAAAAGACATTTTCTAACAGGTAAAGGGTCATATCTATAACATACAATGAGTTTAAACAAATCAATAAAAAGTGAGAGAATCCAATGGAAAGAAATAGGCAAAACACATGAATAGGCAATTCCCTTGAAAAAGAGTCCAAAGGGACAATAAACCCTAAATTACTTGACTTCATTTATAATCAGGGAAATCTCAGTTAAAAAAAAATTGGCAGAATCTTTTAACAGACATATCACCAAAGATATTCAGATGAAAAATAAGCACATGAAAACGTTCTCCACATCACTGGTCAGTAGGTAAATACAAATTAAGGTCACAAGATAAAACAACTACACAGCTACTGGAATGCCTACAATGAAAAACACTGACCATATCAAGCGCTGGTGAGGATGTGGAGGAAATAGAACTTCCTCCATTCATGACTGCAATGTATAAAAAAAAAAAAAAGGTTTTTTTATTTTTTTTTTCAGCATTACATGTATTTTGAATCGGGAATATAGCTGTCTCCTAGTTTCACTAATAATGTAGATTTCAGATTGCTGTGGCTTTTCTATGTTTTGTAGTACAAGAGAGCCATGTTCATCAGGAAGCATTCCTTATAATTTTTAGGCACTTCAGCAGAATAGAGTTCATATTGCAATCAGAAAAATGAAGGGTGAAGGAAATCAAAGCAATTATACCATCTTAAATGAATATTTAGTATAACAAATAGATGAGGAAAATAAGCAGACATTCTCACTCAAGGCCTGTGCACGTTTTAAGTCCCTTCAGTGGGCAGGGAATGTTGACTCTACTTGCAGACTCACAAAGGAATTTGAGATTACTCACCTGTCTCCTGAGAGCTCAGTCTCCTTTCTGCAAATTTTCAGTGGGGAGTGGAGTGTGTGTTCCTGTTAGGGGATAGAGCTGCAGTTTAAGCTTTAGGCTTGAACAAAGATGAATCCAAGAGGGCCTTGGGAGTGCCTTTTCACATGTCTCCTGATAGATATTGGGCATTTTATGCTTGATGAAACACTAAAAAGGGCTCTCTCAGAAGCAATTTGTTTTTGTACACTGGTGTGTTGGTTTTTAAGAGACTTTTTGTTTTGTCCCTGTTACCCAGAAGTGCCCAACACCATCTTCTCATCATAGCAAATTCTGAATTTCTTTTTTGATTTTATTACCCCAACCAGTTCCTGAAAATTATATCTTATATTCATTCACCAAACTTATTCTACTGAATTTATTCCTAGACACTTTCTGTCTTTTCTGAAATATTTTAAGAAGTCTCTTTTCTGAAAGGTAGGAAATAAATATGAGAGAGGAATTGATGTAGTGGGGATTTGGGTTAGTCCAAAAAGAATAACAAATGGAGAAGTAGCAGGAAAAACGGAACTAAGTGTTAACGTGGGATAACAGAAAATATTTTTAAATAACATGTACCGTGATTTAGACTCACTGCTAAATATGTCAGCATACAAGGCAGGTGCCTGAGTTTAGGGAAAAATAATCTAAGTGTTGATTTTTTTTATTCTTAACTAAGTTTGAACAGAATAGGCTAAGATTATTGGCAGAAATCTATAAAATAAATGTCTTTGGTCTAATCCTGATTTTTATGTAGCTCTCTTGATATATGTAGGTGTACTCTCTAAGAAAAGAATATATTGTGGAACCAAATGGACTTGGACTAAAACAGCAGTTTCAGAAGTTATAGGTTAAATAATGTCAAGTAAAAAAATTAAATGAAGAGTGTACGCAGCACACATTTTCCAACTATATTCAATGAGCAAGTCTGGCCCAGCACAGCTATGGTCAGGTTGACTGCACAGGAAGGTGTTTTTTAAAGGTACTATTCTGCCCATGTGGTTGTTTCTTGGAATGTAAAATCTCACATGGAAGGAAACACATGAAGGTGCTGTAGTATAGAGAGAATGGGTTTGTCAGATTACTTGGATCTAAGAGAAGAGGCATTAAAAGAGGGCAAAAACTTGGATACTGGATGGGTCACGGCAAAAGGATACTTAGGGCAGACAGAGTACAGTTGCTGTCTCATGGTTTTATTTACCAATCCTACATAAAGGGATCTTATAAATAAATAGGCATTCTAGAAGAAGGGGTGCTTTTTTTTTATAATCAATGTAGGGTTTAAGTGACCAGACTTCTCAGGAAGGAGTACAAATGGGCTTGCATCTAACATGGTGAAATTCTGTCTCTATTGTACACAGAAAAACTATTATTCTTAGTTAATAAAAAATATAAATATTACTTAATTTTCATAGTGCTTAGGAAAGATTAGTATCCACTTTAGTAAATGGGCTTTTAGAAGTAATCACTGACACTTTCTTTCAAGAGACCTGACAATTTCAGTATCTTTACAATATATTTGTTATTTGCTTGTACAATGTTTGATCATATTTGCCCTTGCAGTCTTTTACTCTAATACTTCTAATTTCTTTATCACTCTGCAACTATGATTTGTTTTTATAAATAATTAAACACCTTTTGTATCATCACACCGTCTGATTCATTTCCCATGTTGAGGAAGTGGGTTGTGTACTTTTAGGAGGCTGTGATCTTAAAACACTACAGGGAATAGGATTCTTGAATTAATTATCTGCCAGATGAGGCCTGGTCTGTACACAGTTTGAAAGAAAGGTATAATTCTCTGGAACAAAAAAGAAAACTGGCACGAGGGATTATTACAGTGTAACCATTGCTAATAGATAGTTTAAGAGATAAAGACTGACAGTCTTCTTTGGCTATTTTAAATCCATATTTTTAGGTAGTGAACATGACTGTTAAAGATTAAATTATGTAATTATCTCAACAGAGCATATTTCATTATGCTTGCTAAAGCAAATGTGAAAATATAGTTGAAATTTAGTACTTACTGAGCCATTTGCAAGTGATCCAATTAATGACCCACCAGGTGAGCTGAGAGCTGGAAGTACATCCATTAAACAATAGAGCAACTCTAGGCAGTGTGCTTGCTTGAACTTGAAGAACTTTCAAGGCTTTCAGAATTGTAACAAGGGAGCAAACTAGAACCAATATAGACACAAGAACTTGGTAGCCACTCTAAGACACACTAGAACTTATAGTAATGAATTATATATAAGAAACAGACAACCTACGTAAAGAATTAAAGTATCAAAGAGATATAGTTATATGAGGCACACCAGTCCTCTAAAGAATTACAGACCCTGTTTCTATATGGTGTTGGTTAAGGAGTCACAGGGTTGAAAACTTGGATAAGGCCCCCCCCCTTTTGTTCAGTAAGAGGAGGGGAGGCAGAAACAGACTCCTGCATGCACCCAGACTGAGATCCATCCGGCAAGACCACTAGGGAGAGATGTTTTGCCCATCTGGGGCCTTGCTCTGTTATTCAGCAACTGAGCTCTTCTTAACACCTGAAGCAGAGGTCATGGAGCCATCTTCAGTGCCCAGGGCCAACTTGCTCCAACCAAGCCATGGCTGCAGGAGAGTAAGAGAAAGAAAGAGAGAGAAGCAAGAGGTTGAGGGGTGGAGAAGCAGATGTGTGCTTCTCCTGTGTGCCCTGACTGGGAATTGAACCTGGGACATTCACACCCTGGGCCGATGCTCTACCACTGAGCCAACTAGCCAGGACCTGGATGTAACTTTTTCTGTCCCACAAAATAATATAATCACAAGCAGATTTTTCTCTCCACTTAGGTGGTAATTTAGCTACCAACATGTATCTTTAGAAATATTTTTCAGAATAATGGGTTTATCTAATTTTTAATGTCTTCTTATTTATTTTTTTAGCTCAAAAACACACTCTTTAATTAAAAATATGAATATCCCCCAATAAACATTATTATTATTAGCAGCATTAAGTTATTTTTGCTATTTCCAAATATAATAAGTAGGCTTGTTGCTTTTCTAAGGATCAATCAGGAAGGTAGTAATAGCTTCATTTTAGAAGAGCTGAAGCTGATGCTACTGATAAGTATCAGATGGAATTATTACACAGAGACTTTAAATAAAGGAAATAGAGTACATTAAGAAAATACTTTAGTGTAAGAATCACAAAGCTAATGATTATTGTTAACTATTTCTAGGATAGTTTCCAAAGCATTTTCTATGTGAAAATGCTATTTTAGTGTGTTTTCCTTTCACACAGAGATTGCAAACTGATAAATAATGATGCCAGCTCTTTCTAGATTCATAAACTTGGATTAACTAGAGTAGTTCCCTTTACAGTAGCCGGAAGCATGCAGCAGATGGCACTAAGAACATTTAGCAAAGCAGCCAGAAAGAGGTTTTCCCTAATTGCTTCTTCAGGGTCAGAAAATTTTCAAAATGGTTTGAAAAGAAAGATATACAAACTAACTGAATACAGCCTTCTCAAGACAAGCTGCATAATAGAAATTGTAAGTTCAATACACTGTCTTCTTAATTTAGAAGAATTTGTAATAGTCAAAATAAACAAAGAGATAGTACCATGTAAAGCCTCTTCAAGAATGAGAATGTTGTGATAGTTTCTGAAATTTGACCCATCACAGATGTTACTTTAAAATTTTCAGGTTAAACCCATTCATTTGCTTTAACATTAGAAACATGAGATACAATGTTTTTAATTTTTATACTCCAAGAAAAAAAAAGATGATTTGTACAATAGATGGTAAAACAAATACCTGAGTTTCCACAGTATGTTGTCTTTGCTTTGACTTTACGCCTTCCTTCTCTGTAGTTCCAGTGAGGTAGCATTGAAGAATGGTTTTGTCATAGTGATACTCTTAGTTAAATCATTATATCTTTAAATATCCAATAATATATGGCTAAACCATAGATAAAAACTGAGCTAGGTTAATCTCTATAATGGAAAATAAAATTCAATCAAATTTCTGAGACAGCATTTTGCTTTTTAAAATAACTTCTATTATAGTTTTTTTTTTTTTTTTGTATCCACATTGCAAATTACATCAAAAAAATTTTTTTGGTCTACAAGCAACATTTGTATAAATATTTTTTGCATCAGTTGGCATATATAATATTTATATCAGAACCAGAAGGTGCAATGAATTTTAAAATGCATTTATTATACAATAGGAAAACAGCTCTTTAGTCTATCTCTTTCAGTAATTGAACCTTTATTTAAAGAAAATGAATTCGCTAGGTGATATGGATATACAAAGCCTAGATCATTCTGGTGAACCTGCATCACACCATGATATTTTGTCTTTGTAAGTGATTTGTGGCCATAATACTCTTTGTTATTCCACTTGGCCTCTGTCATCCATACATTCTAATACGAACAGTTATGAAATCTTTTTTTTTTTTTATTTCTTTTTGCTGGTATTATTGAGGCTTCTAATTAAATCAATTTTACATACAATACAGATGAAAAGAAACACTATGACACCTGCCGTAGAGATATGAAGTAGAGATATCAAGTATTATTTTTGTCTCATTTCTTTATGTGGAAAATATTCCCTCCAGAATAATTATGTAGAGGGAGGGAGGAAATCACAGGTTGATGAAGTTAGAGATCTTTAGAGCCCCATATATCAAACTACAACACAGAGGACTGACTAATGAATTTAATATGCATCAATTTCTTGAAGGTTTTCCATCTTCAAGAACAGGTTTTAATAGTTTCTGCCAGCCCTAACATGCTCAGCATACACATGTATGTTAGGAGACCAAAAACTTTGGAAGGAATATGTACTATTTCCAGCAGTGTCTCTTAAGAGTAGAAATGACACTATAGTTTAGCAAACTTCTGTGAACATCCTCTCAATGTTTGCAGGCATGAAAGATGATACTGTTTTTGTTTTTTGTTTTTTACTTAGGGTCTTGCCATAGAATATTCCATCTTTATTCTGAAAGGGCATAATCACCTGGTGCAGAATTTTCCAAATCCTGTTCTATAGAATACTAGTGTTTTTAGAGATGTTAATAAGTGTTCTATGAAAACATACTAACAACACCTTTTCTTTTAGATATATTTTTTTAAATATAAGAAAAAGTTTAAGATATTTTTATATTTGTTTTTATTATTATGCTAGAGTTTAACTTTTAAGAAAGTCCCAAGACTATTAGAAAATCAACAAGAAAGTCACTGACACAGGCTGTTGGATGACTGTGCTAAAGTAGAGGCAGCCACACTGATACTTGGGTGCTGGGGGACTGACAGTGACCATCTGCTTCATCTTCTGGTTATATGTCTTTAGCACACAATGGTGACGTTTTCAATGTTTACAGTATGGGAAATATTCATAGAATAAAGAGTTCCTGTTGTGGTTCTGTCAATACATTATAATTTAAAAATTATTTTGGGATCAAAAAAGTTTGAGGTATGTAACTCCAGAGAGAAATTTTAGTTGTCAGTAGTCCATGAATAATAACAAAGTCTGTTCATTATTTAAAAGAAGAGGAACTTGAGAAAAGCTTTCCAATCTTATATGATACGTTCCAATTCTTAAGTATTAGTCTATAAAGAATAAATGGCATTGTTACTTCTAGACTAATTTTAGAGTATAGCAAAATGAGCACAAAGTACAGAGAATTCCCACATGCCTTCTGCCCCCCCACACACACCAACACAACACCCCCACCATTGACATTCTGAACCACACTGCTACATTTGTTCCAATCTGTGAACCTACATTAACACCTCATTGTCACCAAATTCCATAGTATAGGTTAAGTTCACAACTGGTGTTGTGCATTTTGAGTTTTAACAAGAGTATAATGGTCTATATCTCGAATGTAGTATCATACAGAATTGCTTCACTGCCTTAAACTTCTTATGGGTTTTACCTATTCACTCATCCCTCCAGGAAATCACTAATCTTTTTATTTTATTTAGAAATTAAATGTAATGGGGTGACATTCATCAATAAGAGTACATAGGTTTCAGGTGAACATCTCTATAGCATTTGAATTGTTGATTGTGTTGTGTGCCCATCATCCAAAGTCAAATCATTTTCCATCACCATAAATTTGTCCCTCTGTATTTCACTCCCAGTGGTAACCACTTCACTTTTATCTGTGTCCATGACTAGTCTTTTTACTGTCTCTATAGTTTGGCCTTTTCCAGAATGTCATGTAGTTACAATCATACAGTATGCATTTTTTCAGGTTGATTCTTCCCTTAATAATATGCACTTAAGTTTCCTCCCTGTATGCATCTGTTCATATGTAATATTCTTTAGCTTGTTGATAATAGGATATATTAATTGATTTTTTTTCATTTTTAGAATAAATGTTTATTCCAGTGAAGCCAAATTGCTATCTTGTTTGTGACAAAAGGGATCAAATATAATCAACCTGATACTAGGTGATAGCTGATTCATCAAAGGAAAGACACCATGTTGGAACTGAATATTAATTTCTGCTGTATAGTAAATGTACTAAATAATATGTATCTATGTCAAATATGTGTGGTGCCAGATGGGTACTAGACTTATTGAGTTGATCCATTTGTAAATTATATAAATGTCTAATCACTATATTGTATTGTATACCTGAATATAATATAATATTGTATGTCCATGGTAATAAAAATTATTTTTTAATTTTTTTAATTAATTTTAATAGGATGACATTAATAAGTCAGGGTACATATGTTCAAAGAAAACATCTCCAGGTTATCTTGTCATTCAATTATGTTGCATACCTGTCACTCAAAGTCAAATTGTCCTCTGTCACCTTCTATCTGGTTTTCTCTGTGCCCCTCCCCCGCCTCTGTAACCACCACACTCTCTTAGTCTTGTTTTTATGTCCAACCTATGAATGGAGTCATGTAGTCCTTAGTTTTTTCAGATTTACTTATTTCACTCCGTATAATGTTATCAAGATCCATCCATTATGTTGTAAATGATCCGATGTCATCATTTCTTATGGCTGAGTAGTATTCCATAGTATTAATATATATGTACCACATCTTCTTTATCCAGTCATCTATTGAAGGGCTTTTTGGTTGTTTCCATATCTTGGTCACTGTGAACAATGCTGCAATGAACATGGGGCTGCATGTATCTTTACGTACCAATGTTTTTGAGTTTTGGGGGTATATACCCAGTAGAGGGATTGCTGGGTCATATGGTAGTTCTATTTTTAGTTTTTTGAGGAACAACCATACTTTCTTCCATAATGGTTGTATTACTTTACATTCCCACCAACAGTGGATGAGGGTTCCTTTTTCTCCACAGCCTCTCCAACACTTGCTAATTACCTGTCTTGTTAATAATAGCTAATCTAGGAGGTGTGAGATGGTATCTCATTATAGTTTTGATTTGCATTTCTCTAATAACTAATGAAGCTGAACATCTTTTCATATATCTGTTGGTCATTTGTATTTCTTCCTGGGAGAAGTGTCTGTTCATGTCCTCTTCCCATTTTTTTATTGGATTATTTGTTTGTTTGTTGTTGAGTTTTATGAGTTCTTTGTATATTTTGGATATTAGGCCCTTATCTGAGCTGTTGTTTGAAAATATTATCTCCCATTTAGTTGGCTGTCTGTTTATTTTGTTGTCAGTTTCTCTTGCTGAGCAAAAACTTCTTAGTCTGATGTGGTCCCATTCATTTATCTTTACCTTCACTTCCTTTGCCTTTCTAGTCAAATTCATAAAATGCTTTTTAAAACCAAGGTCCATGAATTTAGTACCTATGTTTTCTTCTATGTACTTTATTGTTTCAGGTCTTATATTTAGGTCTTTGATCCATTTTGAATTAATTTTAGTATGAGGGGACAAACTGTAGTTGAGTTTCATTCTTTTGCATGTGGCCTTCCAGTTTTCCCAGCACCATTTATTGAAGAGGCTTTCTTTTCTCCATTGTGTGTTGTTGGCCCCTTTATCAAAAATTATTTGACTATATATATGTGGTTTTATTTCTGGACTTTCTATTCTGTTCCATTGGTCTGAGTGTCTATTTTTCTGCCAATACCATACTGTTTTGATTGTCGTGGCTCTATAATATAATTTGAAGTCAGGTATTGTAATGACCCCAGCTTTGTTCTTTTTCCTTAGGATTGCTTTGGCTATTTGGGGTATTTTATAGTTCTATATAAATCTAATGATTTTTTGTTCTATTTCTTTAAAAAATGTCATTGGAATTTTGATGTGAATTGCATTAAATTTGTATATTGCTTTGGGTAATATGGTCATTTTAATTATGTTTATTCTTCCTATCCAAGAACAAGAAATATTTTTCCATTTCATTGTATCTTTTTTGATTTCCCATAACAATGCTTTGTAGTTTTCATTATATAGGTCCTTTACATTTTTTGTTATGTTTATTCCTAGGTACTTTATTTTTTTGTTGCAACTGTGAAGGGGATTTTTTTTTTGAGTTTATTTTCTAATGTTTTGTTGTTGGCGTATAGAAAGGCTATGGACTTTTGAATATTAATTTTGTATCCTGAGACCTTACTGTATTGGTTTATTTTTCTAGTAATCTTTTTGTGGAGTCTTTGGGGTTTTCTATGTATAAGATCATATCATCTGCAAAAAGTGAAACCTTTACTTCTTCTTTTCCGATATGAATATCTTTTATTTATTTATCTTGTCTGATTGCTCTGGCTAGAACTTCTAGCACCACGTTATATAAGAGTGGAGAGAGTGGACAACCCTGTCTTGTTCCTGATTTAAGGTTGAAAGCCTTCAGTTTTGTGCCATTTAATATGATGTTAGCTGATGGTTTATCATATTCGACCATTATAATGTTGAGATATTTTCCTTCTATGCCCATTTTGTTGAGAGTCTTAAACATAAAATTGTGTTGTATTTTATCGAATGCCTTTTCTGCATCTGTTGATAAGATCATGTGGGTTTTACGTATGTTGAACCATCCTTGAGATTCTGGGATGAATCCCACTTGATCATGATGTATTATTTTTTTAATATGTTGTTGTATTTGATTTGCCAGTATTTTGTTTAGTATTTTAGCATCTGTATTCATTAGAGATATTGGTCTGTAGTTTTCTTTTTTTGTGCTGTCCTTGCCGGGTTTTGGTATGAAGGTTATGTTGGCCTCATAAAATGTGTTTGGAAGTATTGCTTCTTCTTCAATTTTTTGGAAGACTTTGAGTAGAATAGGAACTGAGTCTTTGAATATTTGATAGAATTCACTGGTATAACCATCTGAGTATGGACTTTTATTTTTGGGGAGATTTTTAATAGTTTTTCTATTTCCTCCCTGCTTATGGGTCTGTTTAGGCTTTCTGCTTCTTCATGACTCAGTCTAGGAGGATTGTATTGTTCTAGGAATTTATCCATTTCTTCTAGATTGTTGAATTTGGTGGCATATAGTTTTTTATAGTATTCTATAATAATTCATTGTATATCTATAATATCTGTGGTGATTTTTCCTCTTTCATTTTGGATTTTGTTTATATGAGTCTTTTCTCTTTTTTCCTTGGTGAGTCTTGCTAATGGTTTGTCAATTTTGTTGATCTTTTCAAAGAAACAGCTCCTTGTTTTATTAATTTTTTTAATAGTTTTTCTGTTCTTTATTTCATTTATTTCTGCTCTGATTTTTATTATTTCCTTTCTTTGGCTAGTTTTGGGTTGTCTTTGTTCTTTTTTTTCTAGTTCCTTAAGGTGTGAAGTTAAGTGGTTTACTTGGGCTCTCTCTTATTTGTTCATATAGGCCTTAAGTGATATGAATTTTCCTCCTATTACTGCTTTTGCTGCATCCCAGAGATTCTGATATGTCATATTGTCATTTCATTTTCAATATATATCTTTTGATCTCTGTGATTATTTCTTCTTTGACCCACTCATTTTATAAAGTATGTTTTTAATTTCCACATTTTTGTGGGGTTTTTTTTACCTCTTTTTTGCAGTTGAATTCTAGTTTCAAGGCTTTATGATCAGAAAATATGCTTGGTACAATTTCAATTTTTCTGAATTTGCTGATGTTATTTTTGTGGCCCAACATATGGTCAATTCTTGAGAATGTTTCATGTACACTAGAGAAAAATGTGTACTCTGTCACTTTGGGATGAAATGTCCTGTAGATGTCTATCATATCCAGGTACTCTAGTGTTTCGTTTAAGGCCAATATTTCTTATTTATTTATTTTTAGATTTTATTAATTTTAAAGAGAGGAGACAGAGAGAGAGAGAGAAAGAAAGGAGGGAGGAGCAGAAAGCATCAACTCCCATATGTGCCTTGACCAGAGAAGCCTGGGGTTTTGAACCGGCGTCCTCAGTGTTCCAAGTTGATGCTTTTACCCACTGAGCCACCGCAGGTCAGGCAAGGCCAATATTTCTTTATTGATTTTCTGTTTGGATGAATGATCTAGAGCCATCAGTGGCATATTGAGGTCTCCAAGTATGATTCTGTTTTGTCAGTTTTTGTTTTTAGGTCAGTCAGTAGATGTCTTATATATTTTGGTGCTCCTTGGTTTGGTGCATATATATTAAGAAGTGTTATGTCTTTTTGATACAGTGTTCCCTTAATCATTATGAAATGATGATTTTTGTCTCTGATTACTTTTGCTGTCTTGTAGTCAGCATTGTTAGATATGAGTATTGCTACACCTGCTTATTTTTGGATGTTATTTGCTTGAGTATTGTTTTCCAGCCTTTCACTTTGAATTTGTTTTTATCCTTTTTGCTTAGATGTGTTTCTTGTAGGCAGCATACAGTTGGATTTTCTTTTTTAATCCATTGTGCTATTCTGTGTCTTTTTATTGGTGAGTTCAATCGATTTACACTTAGTGTAATTATTGATACTTGAGGGTTTCCTATTGCTATTTTATATATTGCTTTCTGTTAGTTTTGTAGTATATCTTGTTTGATTCTTCTCTTTTGTTTTTCTATCATTTGTTTTTGTTTGGTTGTAATCCATACTTTTTTTTTTATTACTTCCTTTTTCAAGTCATGTGCTTCAGTGGTGGTTTTTTCAGGGGTGGTTACCATTAAGTAATGAAAAGGGTATCTACCTTGTTCATTGTAGTACACTATCTTATGAGTGCTTCTGCACTCCATTGTCCTTTGCTACTGTTAATCTTCGTCCTCTCTCCTTTTTTGTTTTTGTTGTCACAGTTTAAATTTGGTTTTATTGTGTTCTTGGTGGAGCTTTTACTTGTGGTTTTGTTTTGTTTTGTTCTTTGTTGGAAAACCCCCTTTAGTATTTCTTGAATTGGGAGTTTCTGATGATAAATTCTCTCATCTTTTCTGTATCTGTGAATGTTTTTATTTCTCTTTGTATTTGAAGGATAGCTTTGATGGGTATAGTATTCTTGGCTGGAAATTTCTCCCTTTCAAAACTTTAAATATTGGGCTTCACTCTCTTCTAGATTGCAGAGTTTCTGCTGAGAAATACAATGATAATCTAATAGGCCTTCCTTTATATGTTGTATTCTTTTTTTCCCTGGCTGCCTTGAGAATTTTTTCTTTGTCATTGGTTTGTGCCAATTTCATTATGATGTGCCCTGGAGTAGGTTTGTTGGGGTTAAGATAACTCAATGTTCTGTTTGCTTCTTGAATTCAAGGCTTTAGTTCTTTCTACAGGCTTGGGAAGTTCTCGATTATTATTTGTTTGAGTATGTTCTCCATTCCATTTTCTCTCTTCTCCTTCTGATATACCTATTATTCTTAAGTTATTCTTTTTGATGGAGTCAGACAATTCCTGTAGGGTTTCTCATTTTTTAAAATTCTTGAGTCTCTCTCTTCTTCTTTCTGTTGTGCCTCAAGTTGCTTGTCTTCTATGTCATTAATCCTCTCTTCTATCTGGCCTGTTCTATTACCTAAGCTTGTTACCTTGTTTTTCAGTTCATGAATTGAGTTTTTCATCTCTGTTTGATTTGTTTTCATAGTTTCGATTTCCTTGGTAATATATTCTTTGTGTTCATTGAGTTGATTTTTGAGCTCCCTAAATTGCCTTTCTGTGTTTTCTTGTATATCTCTGAGTATTTTTAGGATTTCTATTTTAAATTCTCTGTCATTTAACTCCAAAGTTTCCAATCTATTAAAATTTTTTTCTATAGATTTTTCCTCATCTATCTGTGCTATATCTCTGTCTTTTGTATCCATGATATTCTATTTCCTTTTCCTTAATGGCATCTGAGGGTGGTTTTGTTAATAACACTAATGAGAATTAAAATAGAAGAAAAAATTAAAAAAAGACATAAAAAATTTTTTTAAATTATTATTTTTTTTCTTTGAGAAAATACCGTGAAAAACAGAATTATATTGTGCTAAGTGGAACAAAAACTACCTATAACAGAGGGCCTGAGTTGGGGAGAATTGACAAAGGGGCAAAAAAGGATATAGGGACCCACAAAATGCAAAAAAGGAAAAATTTGGATCAAGAATAAAGTAATTTGCTTGTAAATGATGGTCAAATGAGAGGTATAGTGTAAGAGATAAGAAGGAGACAAGAAAAAGAAAGAAAAAGAAAAATAATACTATTGTATTAAGTGGAATAAAAATTACATACAATGGAGAGTCGAGGTTGGGAAGAATGCTAATAAGTTAAAAAGCAAAATAAAAAGCACACAAAATGCCACAAAGAAAAAATTTGAAACCAAAATAAAATAATTTGTTTGTGAGGATTGAATGAGAGGAAAAGTAAAAGAGAAAAGAAGAAACTAAGAGGGAAAGAGAAGAAAAAAGGGGGAAAAAAGAAGAGAGTGAAAAAAGAGAGAGTTAGGGGTTTTGGAGTGTAACCCTCATAGAGAGAAAGAAAAAAGAAAAGAAGAAAATGGGAAATGTAACACTTATGGGTATGTAGTTCATGATGAAGAGAAAAGAATAAGACAAGCAGAGGATAAATGGACCAACGTGGAAGAAGAAAAAAAATAAAGATAAGAAACTGAAAGAAACAAAAAAAAAAGTGGAAAAAGTTATGAAGACTGTGGATTATTCTTGATTTTGAGAGGTTATCTTCTTCCTTTTTCTTTGTTCTCCCTCTTCCTGGTCAGTGGTACTGTATCCCAGGCTCTATCCATGTGTCATGCTTAGGTAGAGATTTGCAGTTGATCTGTCACTATGGCGATGTCAAATACTAGGCCTCAGTCTCGTTGTTAGTTGGGGATTGTTAGCATTTCTAGGCCTCAGTCTCGTTGTTAGTTGGGGATTGTTAGCATTTCTAGGCCTCAACAATGGGAGAGTCCGTTTTCCTGGAGCCTCTCTCCTAGTCTCTCCTTCCTGAATTAGAAGCCTGATGATCCAGCTATGAGGTTTCCCCTGCCACTGCCTGGAGAATAAGAAGCTCAAAGAGCTAGCAAATCTATACTCTATCCCCACTCAGGACAGGGATTTGGGTAAGGCTCTGTCAGAGCTGCCAGCGTAACTAGGCAGGGCTAGGAGCCAATTGCTCTCAAGGTGTCTTTCTATGAGCCTCCAGGCATGTCCAGTATGCCTCAGCACTCTGTGTGACCACTCTCCCCAGGCTTTTGCACTTTGTAGCCTGTATTGGCTGGGAAGAAGATGCCCTAGTTGCTTCCTGCAGAACAGGAGGTCTTAAAAGCTGCCAAGTCCCTCTTTCTTAGCGCACAGCCCTGAGTATAAAAGCTCTGCCAATCAAAGCCACCAGCTTAAGCAGGTAGGGGGGCATGTTGACTTCTGTTCAGGCTCCTTTCTAAGTTTTCCCAGGTATATCTAATTAAATTTGCCTTAGGGTTCCATGGGATTGTTCTCTGCAGGCTTCTTCCTTGTTAAAAAGCCTACAGCCTAGCCTGTCCAATTTCTGCAGTGTTCTCTGAGGTCTGTTCTGTAGGAATGTGTTCTTCACTCTGTATCAGCTGACAGGAAGTTGCCCCCGCCACTACGTGCAGAGCAAGAGGCACTAAGAAATATTATATCTCAGCCCTGGCTAGTTGGCTCAGTGGTGGAGCGTTGGCCTGGCGTGCAGGAGTCCCGGGTTCAATTCCCAGCAAGGACACACAGGAGAGGCACCATCTGCTTTTCCAACCCTCCCCCTCTCCTTCCTCTCTGTCTCTCTCTTCCCATCCCGCATCCAAGGCTCCACTGGAGCAAAGTTTGCCCGAGTGCTGAGGATGGCTCTGTGGCCTCTGCCTCAGGTGCTAGAATGGCTCTGACTGTGGCAGAGCGATGCCCAAAGATGGGCAGAGCATCACCCCCTGGTGGGCATGCTGGGTGGATCCCGGTCGGGCGCATGCAGGAGTCTGTCTGACTGCCTCCCCGTTTCCAGCTTTGGAAAAATACAAAAAATATATATATTATGTCTCTTGTCTTAGATTGCTGAGTTGAGAGAGAAGACCTTGTCAGCCAGTGCCGCATAAGCCAGTTGGGCAGTGAGCAGACTGTGGGTTAAGCTAATTTCAGCGATTGGATCTACGGATCTGCACCAGAGACAGTCTGCAAAGCTGCCTACACGTCCCTCCCCCTAACACTTCCGTATTTTTTCTTCCCTGAGATGTTAGCCTGAATGGCTGGCAGAGGTACCCCGCCCGCCTGAAGAGGTATGGACGTACAGAAGCTTGCCCTCATGCACTCCTCCCATGGGTATTGTTGGGGGAGCAGGGATTACACCGAGACTCTGGTTGCAGCCCATGCAGAAGTCTCTGACCCTGCCCCTCTGTCAGGGAACATGGGCGCTCACACCAGGGGCACTAGGAGGAGCCTCTCGCACACTATTCAGGCTCGCCAACCAGGATATTGGGGGTAATGGAGGCTGCCACTCAGGGGTAATAAAGGATGCCACTCACCTGCCTTTGCTGGGGTTCAGTGCCGGCATTAGTTCGCATGGGCTGGGCCACCACGAGCACACTTTCTCCTCAGCTTGAATGTCTGTGTCCCAGTCCAGCTCTCTCCATGCCCCAAGCCCTCACTTTCTCTCAGTTCCAAGTGAAAGCAGCCCTTGCTCAGGTTAGTGAGGAAGGTGGAGTGTTCTATTCTCTGTCTTATTTCCTTCAGGGTTGATAATATATTTAGCCACCTTTTCACCCAATCCTACCTTCAGTGTGTGGGACTTAACGATGCTCCAGGGATCATTTTTTCTGTCTCAAGTTGTAGAACTTGTTGAAATTTTGGGGAGAGGTATCGGGAGCACTCCTCTTGGCACCATTTCTCTGACATCTATTAATTGATTTTTGATTGTTGAATGAACCTTGGATGCCTGGGATAAATACCACTTAGTTGTGGTGTATAATTCTTTTTCTATATTGTTGGATTTTATTTTCTAATATGTAGTTGAAGATTTTTACAGTGGTCATAAAAGAGTCTCATCTGATCTATAGTTTTTTTGTTGTTGTTGTTTGTTTTTTATTTTTTGCAATGCCTTTCCGGTTCTGGTATTAGGGTAATACTGGCCTTATGGAATGAATTAAGCAGTAATCCTTCTACTTCTATCTTCTAGAAGAGAGTGTAGAAAATTGGTATAATTTCTTCCTTAAATGTTTGGTGAAATTTAATAATGGAATTCAATCCATCTTGGTCTGGTGCTTTCTGTTTTGGAAGGTTATTATCAATTTAAATTCTTTAATAAGTATAAGCATATTCAGGTTGTCTATTTCTACTTGAATGGTTTAGAAGACTGTGCTATTTAAGGACTTGGTCCAATAACTTCTACTTTTTCTACTTTATTAACCTGCTCAATTAGTCTGTTTTTTCTGTTTACGTATTGATAAGAAGCTATATTTGAGAGTAGAATAATCTTTTCCTTCTAAATCTGAAGGGATGAGATAGATATACCTTTTTTGTAATAGTTATTTGATTTGTTTTATTGGATCTTATTTTCTCAACATTGCTACCCAAAAATTCCATCTATGTAAACAAACTGTTTAAGAGGCAAGATCACCAATAATTTTTATTTATTTTTATTATGATTTTTTTCTTGAGAGAGAAGCAGAAAGAGAGACAGACTTTCACACATGTCATGATTGGGATCCACTGGAAAGCCCCCTATCGGGCACTGTTCTGCCCATCTGGGACTGTTGCTTCACTGCTTGGCAACTGACCTATTTTACTGCCAGAAGTGAGGCTCTGGAGCCATCCTCAGCGCCCAGGGCCAACTTGCTCCAACTGAGCCATGGCTGCGGGAGGGGAAGAGAGAGAAAGAAAAGGGAGGGGTGAGGAAGAAGAAGCAGATAGTCACTTCTCTTGTGTGGCTTGACTGGGAATTGAACCCAGGGTGTTCATATGCTAGGCCAGTGCTCTAGCACTAAGCCAACCAGCCAGAGCTTACCAATAATTTTTAAATCACAAATTTTATAAAAGATAAAGTTTGTGATATTTTTATATACTCAGTAAATGTGAATTAATGCTCAGATTGCTATCACTAATGGCATTGACCTCACAAGACTACTACTACCATGAATTATTCAGTTTTCATCTTTCTTAAAATTTAGAGATATTTTGAATTAACATATCTGTATCTTGAGAATTTTAGAAGTGGAACAAAACCTCATTATTATCATTGTTGAAGTCTTGAGTAGTTAATCATCTTTAAAGCCTAAATATATATTCTCTTATTTTTTAGGAGAAAAAAAGGAAGTGCAAAGAATTAAAAGCTCATTTACTGATATTTAATATTTTGCTATGCATAGTCTTTGAACAAAAAAACATCAAGGGTGGATATGGGTCCTAAAACAGCATCAGAAGTTTCTGTTTCAAAATGTGACACTCTAAGGGGGCTCTCAAATGCCTAGTCACTTTTCATCGTGGCATTTAGTACAGAAAATCGAACAGAATGTCTGGTTGTACTTTTCCATCCTTAGTGTCTTTCCAAATGCCAAATGACGTTGTTGGCCAGATGATTCTCAGTATTTGTTTTTCCCAAGCATGTATTTTAAAGCTGTTTTCATACCATTAAGTTCAATAAGGACAAGTAAGCATCATCTCTGCTTTCAAGGAGCTTACATGTTATCAAGGGAGAGGTATATAGAAAACTAACCAAAAATACTCAGGGAAATACTATGCTCTTTGTGGCATCACAGGGGAGGAAG
Source organism: Saccopteryx leptura (assembly GCF_036850995.1). Classification (NCBI taxonomy): domain Eukaryota; kingdom Metazoa; phylum Chordata; class Mammalia; order Chiroptera; family Emballonuridae; genus Saccopteryx; species Saccopteryx leptura. The sequence continues at coordinate 352,392,037 of NC_089503.1, forward strand.
CTAGTAATTCTTCTGAAAGGATTAGAAAAACTTACACATGAGGTGAGATTCGAGTTTGCTCATGACCACCAATTTATTCCACAGAAAACATGTCTGAGGAAAATGGGGAGAAATTAAAGAAGCACAGTCACACAATCTTTTGAACATATAAGATTGTATAATGGTTATTAAAAATAACTTTTAAGCCTGACCTGGGGTGGTGCAGTGGATAAAGCGTCGACCTGGAACACTGAGGTCACTGGTTTGAAACCCTGCACTTGTCTGGTCAAGGCACATAAGGGAGTTGATGCTTCCTGCTCCTCCCCTCTTCTTTCTCTCTCTGTCGTGCTCTCTCTCTCTCGCTCTCTCTCCTATCTAAAATGAATAAATTAAAAAATAACCTTTAATATGGTTATTAGAAAATCGAGAGAGATGCTTAGCACTGGAATATACAGAGTTTTAACTTAAGACATTAAGGAAAAAAGACTCATTTCTTCTTCTAAACTTGATCACTTTCTAATGAGTATAAATATGAAAGAATATAAAAATATTTGCACTCCAGTTACCATTTGAGCATTAATTATAAGGAAAGCATAGTGCTAAGTTCTTTGCATAGGATATCTGAACTGGTTCTGTCAATAATTCTCACAGTTAAGTATTATTATTCCCACTTTATAGCTGGAAAAGATAGAAATGTTAGTAAAGGTTAAATAAACTTCCTGAAGTCACTTGACTAGTAGGTGGTCTATAAAGGATTCAAGTCCATACTAACTCCAAAGTTTATACATGCTCTTAGCTACCACACTATACTATCTCCAGTGAGCAAGAGATGTGCTGGAAAGAACATCATCAAACCCAGACATACCTAGTCCCTAACTTATAGAAAGAAGCACTCAGGGTGAAGGCTTAGTCTGGAAGGAATCTTCAGAGACTGAGTTTAGAGCACTCACCCTGTCAGTTTTTTAAATTGACAGATGACTTTAGCAATCCCAGGGTTTTGTTTCATAATTCGGGAGTAGATCACTTCTTACATCTTATGGTAAGAGCTAGATGTTAGTCTGTTGATGTTTTATCTCCTTGACACATGACTGCCAAATCCTGCTGGTCTCTATCCTTAAAATTACATGATTTACAGGTAGTTTTTATTTTTTTTCCTGTTTTTAATGCTAAGGCTCTATATCAAACTAGAAATTCTCCACTGTTAATAAATTCAGATTGCACTGCTGGGGAAGTGTGAGATGGGGGATGGAGATGGGAAGCTGTTAATTTTGGCTGAGTATTCCTAGATAGATACCCAAAGAGAGAACTGGTGTTGGCAGCATTTCTGTCTCAGTCTGCATTTCTGTGGCCCACAGGCTGCAGGGAAAAAAGTGTCTGGCTGACTCCCTAGTACTTGATGGAAATATATGTGGGTCATGGGAGGCCAGGTAGGTGTTGGTCAAATGCCTGGCTCCTGAGATTGAAAAAAACTAGTCTCTAATAGGCAATTCTTCCTAAAGTTATTTAGGAATAAATCAATCAGTCACATTTCTCATCAACTTTTTGTTTTATAAATTAGATAGTACTTCCACGTTGGAAGGACAAGTAAAATGTAACTTTAATTCACCTATTCCATGCCGAATTGAATACTATAAAGAACATTCTTGATGGAGAGTTACCTATGAAAACTGCTTGAGTATTTCTATTATCTATGAAACATTTTGTATTGAAAAAGGCAATAGATTCATTCCTTGATTCAAATTTCTCTATCACAAATTAGACTATAAGCCATCTTACTTAAACTTTTCAGTTTAAAGGTATATTTGAAGTGGGAACTAAAAAATTAAAATATCTTGGAGAATTTTTGTGTTCACAGGCAAGTTTCAGCAAGCCTTAGAGCACAGAGAACATGATGGGTTTTTTAAAAAAAATATTAAACCCATGAAATAAAATCTAGTATGCACAGCATGAATATTAACTAGTAAGCAAATGAAAATTATCATAGAAATTGATACAAGGATTTAACACTGAAGAGATTATTTTAATATGACAAAGTTAATATATTCAGTAATGGAATTACTACATTTGCAAACCTCCTAATTAGATTTTTGTCTTTATATAAATCTCGAGGCACTTGTACCTTATAATAAATGAAATGGCACATCCATCTAGATAATTATCATTTAATATTGAGCAAGCACTTCTGAGCTTGCAACTCATAAATTTGAACTTCAATTATTGAAACAGGTGCTTAATTTTTATCTTACTGTTTACTCATTTGAGAATCTAGTAAAATAAAGAATGGGATGCTATAGTATTTTCCCATTCTGATATATTAGAGATGAAATTTAAGATGAAAATTTTAATAATAGGCATTATAAATTATAAATAAATAATTAAAGAAAATAACTTACTTGTTATTGAAACTAATATTGCTAATATTATTACTGTTAAGACTAATGTTATAAAATTTTAAAATAAATAATAAATTAATTTTCTTCAGAATATTATTACTTTACAGGGTAAAATGAATGAATATTACTTTATCAAAAACAGACATATAATTAACATTTCATCTGCATGAGGGCAGTTTTAACATATTGATCTCAGAAAAAGTACATCAACTATATATAATTAAAAAACTGGGATGTAGATCACTTTTTGTTTTGTTTTTTTTATTTTCTTTTTTACTTAAATATTAGAAGTGAAAAAGAGGGTGCTGACAGTTGCTCAGTTCTTAGGGCGTTGGCCCAGCGTATAGACATCCTGGGTTTAATTCCCGGTCAGGACACACAAAACAAGCGACCATCTGCTTCTCTCTCCCATCCTCTCCCCCTTCTCTCTCTCTTCCCCTCCTGCATCCAGTGGCTCGATTGATTGGAGCCAGCCTCAGGCACTAAAAATAGCTCAGTTGATTCCAACATCAGCCCAAGACAGGGTTGCCTGGTGGATCTCAGTTAGGGCGCATGTGGGAGTCTGTCTCTCTAGCTCCTCTCCTTTCACTTAAAAAAGAAGTGAAAAAGAGGATGAGCTTGACCAGTGGTGGCACAATGGATAAGGCCTGGGATGCTGAGGTCTCAGGTTTGAAACCCTAAGGTAGTCAGCTTGAGCACAGGCTTATCCAGCTTGAGTACAGGTTTACCAGCTAGAGTGTGGGGTTTCTAGCATGAGAGTTGGATCATTGAACTGAGCCCAAGATCACTGGCTTGAGCAAGGGGTCATTGGCTTGGTTTGAGCCTCCAGCCACCAAGGCACATATGAAAAGCAATCAGTGGACAACTAGGAGACGCATCTATGAGTTGATGCTTCTCCTCTTCCTCCCTCCCTTCTTGTCTCTCTTTCTTGTAAAAAAAAAATGAGGGAGAGAGAGAGAACCCCAATATTTTCTAGCTACAAGAGAGTGGTACAAATAGTCAGAATAAGAAAAATTAAGAAATAACAAATCAAGCATGTTTGTGTCCAGGTAGAATAACTGTATAAGAGAAACTGGAGAGAGAGAAAGGACCTAACACAATATACTTCTCCTGACTTTGGTTTCCTGAACAGAAGTTATTTATATTAAAATAATGTTCTTAGTAAATTTTTCTTGCCATTGCTACTACAATGTCTTCTGAGACTAAAGAGGTGGGCTTGGAAGCATGATGGGTTACTTCACCTTCAGAAACTGAGGAGTAGGTGACCACCCTACTCCTACGTAGTGTGTAAAATGACAAGCTCTACATAAGTTGATAGATTCCAGGCTCCTAAGCTGGAACTCTCCCAAGGTCCGGCACACTTGGTCTGCAAAGAAGCATATAGAAACATTTGGGGTACACAACTGAATGGGTTGAACTGAGAGGGGAGAGAGACTGGGTGAGAGGCAGAGAGAGTCTGGTTTTCTTAAGGGGTAGTTAATAATGTGGGAGTGGGTGATATAACTGCAGGAATGCAAATGTGCTCAGTGAGAAAGGTAGAAAGTGAAGAGGGAACCCTAGGAAATGAGGAAGTTATAAAGATAAGCCATTGAAGAAACTCTATAGGGACCTACAGGACAGTTAGATAGCATAGTTTACAAAATGAGGGCAAGGCATAGTTTCAAACATGATGCCCTAAGCGTAGTGTCAAATGTAGGAAGATAAAGTATTTATATTTAAAGGACTGCAGATTTATCAGGAAGAAGTTAATTGGTAGCATTAGCACATGTAGTCCAAGTGGATAGTGAGTGTGGAAGCCAGACTTCTACTCTCTGAGGTGAATTAGAGGTGAGGATGCGATGGAAAGTCAGCCTTGTCTCTGTGGGCATTGATTTATGCTATTATTTCTACCATCAAAATAGTCAAAAGAGAAACGGAATAGCATAGTGCCATAGTTCACAAACTTATAGTCACCTTGAGGAGAGTTTATTTAATTATTTTTTTATACGAATGTCTGGGCCTCACCCCAAAGCAATTAAATCTGAATCTCTGGGGATGGCACCCAGATACTGATATTTTAAAATAACACTCTAAGTAATTCTAATGTTTAACTAGAGTTGAGGATCGCTGGGTTAACTAAATTAGAACATAGTACCAGAATCAGCTTTAATTTCAATGTCAGCCTCATAACCTGCTGGCTGCATGACTTCTCTGAGCCACAGTGTCTTGACGGAAGAGGTAATAATAACAATGCCTTCCTCATTGGAAGAAGGAGTGAATGACATAAAGCATATCAAACACTTGGCATGGCACTATTTATTATCGGTGTGTGTGTGTGTGTGTGTGTGTGTGTGTGTGTGTGTGTGTGTGTCTGGAGAGAGAGAGAGAGAGAGAGAGAGAGAGAGAGAGAGAGAGAGAGAAAGTCAACCTACCCCCTTGATGACCATGTGCTAATCAAGAGATGAGAAGAGGCAGCTTTGCAATTCTTCCCACCACTTATACTTTATGTCACGCTCTCAGCATCTCTGCTTCTACTATGCCTTAGTAATAAAACTGACAAAGGTTGTTAGTTCTATTCTTGTTGTTGCTATACTTCTACACTTGCATCTTGGGCTTTTCTTTCTTAACACCAGCCATATAAATTTGACTCAAAATTTTGTAGGATTCCTCAAGCCATTGTTTTTCAATTCTGCATTAGAATTATTTGTGACTCTTCCTTATTGGGCTGGTAATCTGCAAATACTATATTCCTTTCTACTACAGAGGACTGATGGGCATTTGAAAATGTTTGCCAGATGGTGGTCCCTGCATAGTTCCAGGTCTCTTGTCTGACTTTGTATCTTTGTATCTTGTGTTGGATGCTATTATTAAAATAAAAGGTTAAATTGGAAAAAGTTAAATGGGCAAAGGAAATTTCATTCAAGGCTGATGCAATATGGAAGACAGACCTCAGTCTGAACTAAGTTCTGCTGAAACAAAAGGCAGGAGAGTATTTAAGTGCTGGGGTAAGCTAGAGAAAAATAGTAAAGGAGTTATGGGAGAGGTTGAACAATGGGATATAAAATAACTTCAAGGTATTCTTGAGTTTGCAAATGTTCTTCTCTGTGATTAGGTGTCTGTATTTGCTAACTGGTGCCCATCAAGTTCGGCTCCTCCTTTCCCATAGAGACTGAGTGACAGAGGCATTACCTCCCTTAATTTCATTTCAAAGGGTTGGTCCCTGATTCTTGAGAAAAACATTCCTAATTTGTAAAACTTGCAAGAATCCAGGGAAAGTTTATATCTGAAAGGGACACTGACAGTTTTGCTCTATGGAAAGGGAAGTCGGGGGTTAGAATCAGGAAAAGGTTGTCTGAAGTTTAGTCAGGTGGAGGAGAAAGATATGACTGTCTTAGTCACTATATTTGAATTTTCTTTGGTTTTATCTCTTTATTTTTTAACAGCAGCTCTCTTGATTCTGATGTTTGCTGTGTCTTTACATTGTGGTTTAATTCAGAAGCTGAGCTAGAACATTTTTAAAACATTTTTAAAAAATAGTACTAATTTAGAAAAAGACAGAAATTTAAAAATCATGCGCGCGTGCGCGCGCGCACGCGCACACACACACACACACACACACACACGTGCGTGCGCGCGCGCACTTTAGATTTGGAAGTAATCTTTAAAATAGTTTAACATTACCCACTGTCAAATATTTGACTTTCTTCTACTTCAGTTTAATTATCTTCAGAGAAAAGGTGTTAGATAGTCTGTCTTTCTTTGACCATATCCTCACCCTCAAAAACAGAAATGAGCAAATCAATTTATTCACACACAAGAGTGTTCCTAAAATAATTGTAGATAGTGTTGACCTTTAACATTTCTTTCCTTGTTATGTCTTTCTCTTCTTTGGTTTAGATGTCCACTATTGCATATATGTCTATTGACGGCAACTTATCCTGATTGTTTTTTTTTTAACATTTCTTTCAAGTTGAGGTGCTCAGAAATAAATGCAAAACTTGTTGAGTGGAAATCAAGCATTTCAAAGTAGAGAATGATCACCTGACCTCTTCTGTACAGTCTACTTCTATTTATGATTGAATTCACTTGTAGTAACTTTTCTTTTCACATATTCTCTGTTACTATATTTTTCAAAACTAAATGTCAGACTACATATACTCTTATTAAATATATTTTGTTATTTGATCCACTATTCTTGTGAAGGACATTGGAATTTTGGTTATAGCCTACATTTTATTAGCTAATTTTCTCATTTTCATGTAATCTTCAAATAAAAATTGATTCTACTTCACCACCTGAGGATTAGAGTCCTGTTGCCCACCACTCACCAAAGTCAGCACTTTTAGGGTATAGACATTGAACAAATTATAAATTTACCTCATTGTGTCCAATCTCCATTTATCTTATCTACTTTCTAAGGGACTTATATGCATTTGTAAAGCTTCTTTTCAACAAGTCTCTATTATTTACTGATTGTTCTCATGAACTTAGTTTTTAAAATCAAAAGATTTTTAAAAATTATAGTAAATTCTCTGATTCTTTTGTGGTATTTTCAGACATTTATTCAAACAAAAATATGATTACTCAGGGCGCACAAAAAAAGTCACCATCTGCTTCTCTTCTTCTCCCTTTCCCCTTTCTCTCTTTTCCCCTCTGATAACCAGTGGCTCAATGGGTTCAGGCATTGGGCTTGGGTGCTCAGAATGGCTCAGTTGGTCTCAACATTGGTCTCAGGTACTAAAAATATCTCGGTTGATTCAATCATCAGCCTGAGATGAGGGTTGCTGTGTGGATTCTGGCCAGGGTATATGCAGGAGTTTGCCTCCCTCTCTCCCCTCCTCTCACTTGGAAAAAAGAAAAATAAAAAAATAAGAAAAGAAAAATATTTTATTATAAAACCCATCTGGCCTACCTTGAAAACTTACAGTTTCTCTATAAAACATTGGTTGAAAAATTTTTTTTTTTTTGGAAATAAGCAAAAATTGTCATTCTTACATTCATGAACAACCAAGAAACAGAAGGTCCAGGTATCCTTTGCTTGATTTCTCCAGCAGAGTGATGTATTCTTTGTTTTAAACTTTTTAGAAAAATATTTCAAGGAGTAAACCTTGTTTGATCCCCACCTAATTAGTCTTCAAACATTAATTTTCATTAATGTTTTTTCCTAAATTGGCATTCTGTGGCTTTGGCAGCTTAGTAAAAAAAATTAGGTAATTTGTTTAAATATTTATTATATAATATTTTATGCATATAAAATATGTAACAAATAAAGTATGACAGTCAGTAATAAAATAAACATTCATTCCTCAACTTAAAAACTAGGAAAAAGGAACTATACCATCACCAAACCATTGTGCTTTTTCTTGCTGCATTCCTACTGCCTCCCTCTGGAAGGTATGTTTTATCCTGAATTTTACATTTAACATCCCTTTCCTTTAAAAAGCATTATCACATATATAAGTATATCTAAACAATATATTTAGTTATATTTGCTGTATATTTTATCTTTAAAATAGGAGGTAAACATCAATATGTTTACATCATAAAGACCAAAATGGAGGTTTGCATGACAAGTTTTTATGAGCAGATCAAATGGCTACACTCTTGACAATCTGCTGCTGTTGACCCCACCCTTGGACTGGGAGATGGTTTTGAAAACTATATCATAGACTGTGTATCCTACATTGCTCACTTTTCAAAGTACTTATTGACATTTACTTTTTGAAAAGTTACATGCAGTACAGGCAATAATTTTGATGATGTTAATAGACTATTAGAAAATAAAAACATATCAAAACATATTTAACTCAAATTTTGATATAACAATGACTTTGCCCACTTCACCTGCAGGAATAGTCAAGTACATTCACATTTAAAGAATAATTGTGCTACTTAATTAATTAACTAATTAATTTAAAAAAATTTTTACAGAGACAGAGAGAGAGTCAGAGAGAGGGATAAACAGGGACAGACAGACAGAAATGGAGAGATGAGAAGCATCAATCATTAGCTTTTCGTTGCGCATTGCAACACCTTAAGTGTTCATTGATTGCCTTCTCATACGTGTCTTGACCGCAGGCCTTCAGCAAACCAAGTAACCCCTTGCTCGAGCCAGCGACCTTGAGCTCAAGCTGGTGAGCTTTTGCTCAAACCAGATGAGCCTGAGCTCAAACTGGTGACCTCGGGGTCTCGAACCTGGGTCTTCCGCATCCCAGTCTGACGCTCAATCCACTGCGCCACCACCCGGTCAGGCTGTGCTACTTAATTTATAAAATGTTTAAGTGGGCTGTACATATTAGTACTAAATTTCAGATACCGAGCCAGTGATTAATCAAGGGTCTTTTGTTTAGATTGTGTGAAATCCTGTGGTCCTCTTTTATATGTTTTTATTTTTCTAGACCAGCTATCTAGCTGTATTTATTGTATTGTATTTGTTGATTCATCTCTCTATTACCTGAATTTTGTCCCCCTCCACCTTTGACTTTTCTTAGCACTTCATTGTTTGGTATTTGCCTTCATGTCCTATCTGTCTCTACAAACCTCTCATTCCTGCTTTGTCCACAATGCAGAAGGAATTTAAATTCTGGGTTAAGAGTCCAGATTGAAACCTTTTGAAGAAACTGTCCAGATCTAAAATAAGTTGTGTGATCACAAGGAATGCTATGCAGACACTTCACGGGTAGGGTAACAGATACAGAGACAGACAAGGAGGAAGTGAGATGTGGAGACAGGTGGGGGGGGGATTTTAGTGCAGAAGGAAATATAGAAAGAAAACTAATTTTAAAGTTAAAGGAAATCTACCCAAACCCCTTTTGAAAAACAGAGATTTTTTTTTTTCACTGCTTGATTTGTTTGCAATCCACACTGAAGACCCCATGTTCTAGATGATTGAAATGCCAGTTTAGTTTTCTTATTTTTTTCATGGGTTGTTTGCTGGGGCTTGCTCATAAATAAGGCAACCAGATTCTGTTTTAATAGAACTTCCATCCAGACTGTAATAGAAATAACTGGTGATTTTGCTTGCGACTTCTTGTTGTGTTTGTATTATTCTTTCTATAACTTATACACCCATGGCATTCCTTCAAATAGACTAGAAACCTTTGTTTGGAAGGACGAGACTCTGGCACTAGATTCTTAATCGGAATTAATCTCTCAAATATTAAATAAACATTTAGAGAAAGGTGATTGCTGAGGCAGCCAAGAATAGAGGGAAGGAACAGGAGGCAGGAGTGGCGTTTCTCTCACACAGATCTGTCACTGAACTTTCATTGTCCACTGCCGTCATTTGCAGTCTTAGATTGAATTGAATTCTATGCGGTTTTCAGGCTCAGCTCTGACTGCTTTTAAGCAGTGAAGCACTCCAAAGCCAAGGAGTAACTGAGAGATATGACAAGTCTCACTCCACTGTGAAGCTTTTGCGTCACTGGCTTCACTGGGAATTTGAGGAGCAGTAGGACTCCATGAAGAGCCTACAATTTACATTCTATGAACAAAAGACATTTTCAAGTGTGGCTACAACTGTCACTACTATCTCCACCCAGGTAAATCTCCAGGCTGCTGAAAAGGGCTGCCCTGGGACCTGAGCTCCTAAAGTCTTCTCTGATACACAGCCACGAATATTCTAAATGCGAAGAAAAGTGATAGCTGGCGGAGGTCCCCTAAATTGATTTTTCTCTAACTTTAATGTGCGTAACAGCTCACCTGGGGACCTTAATAGAATGCAGATTCCAAAGATACTGAGATAGTCTTCCCAGAGTAGCGCCTGCGAAGCTCTTTTGTGGAAAGCTCCCTAGTGCTTCTGCTCTGCTGTTGGGAGAACCATACTTTGACAAGAACTGCCCTCAGCAGTCACTGCACTATGATTAATTCCATCAGGAATTTGGAAAAACCTCTGTGAATATCCACAACCCAGGAATGGGCGTCTGGAGGGCTTCCCACAGACAAGGGGGGGAGGGGGGAGGGCACATCGGTCTAGCCAGTCAGGCCGGCAGAATGAACTGTGGAAGTCAGTGTGGTGATAACATGACAGGGTTGGATCACCTCGGCCAATAAGCAGTAGCACATTAAGGAGATGAGCCATGGTTGCGACCCAGAACGGTGAACCTCTTCCATAAAATCTGGGTACAACCAACACTAATTAATGAAGCCCAGGTTGGCTGCTGCCTGCTGGGGTGTGAGACCATTCGTCTGGGCATGCAGAAAAACCTGTTTTATAGAGGAGTGATCAAGACCCGGGCTCTTGGGGGGGACAGACTGCTGTCGAAGACCTGCACTGTAACTTAGCTGTGTTCCTCAGAAAGTTCTTGACCTCATTTTTTCCATATATGGAGATGTCTAAAATGCCTTCATCCCACAGTTGTTATAAGACATACAGAAGCACTTAACCACCGTGCCTGATACTTTAAAAGTGCTCAATAAAGATTAGTTATTATGCTTCCAGCAAAACACATTTTGTCTTTGATGTTATCTAGTGATGTCATCAGAATAAAGACTTTCTTATATTTTATAATGTAACAAATATAAAATATTGACACAAAGCTGAAATTAATTTTAAAAGGTTAATTTGATCAGAGTACACAAATTCTCCTTTTAAGATTAGTTGCTGTTTTTGTGACAATAACTATTCCTGGCTAAAGGGTTCCTGAGCCATTTCCTTTAAATTTGAATTCTAAATTGAGGAAAATTTTATCTCAGAAATTGCAGATTCTAACAAAGTTAAGATTTCGGTCATTTCTGATGTCATGACAACGAGTGTTTTTCTGGCACACTCTCTTAATCATCAGCTTAATTCTGAGTTATCACATAATGTGTATTGTGTTTATTCATTATTCATTCATTTGTTTTCACTCCTTGTTGCACACAATCTATTCCTATTGCCATGGGAATAGCTATTTAACGACAATAATATTTTTTTTACTTCATTTCAGTCATTTCCACAGTTACAGTTGTATGTGGTTGATTCTGGCTTTGGTGCTAATGAAAAGGAAGAAAGAAACTTATCTAATAAAGTGATTTTTTCCCCCACTTACTTGCTTTTGCATCTCTTTATCTGTGCCTCAAATTTAGCAAGTGAAACATTTGCTCAAAGGGATCTTTTGAAATACACTATTGGCTGTCACATGCATGATTGATTTTAAATGTATGCTTCAATCCTTCCTACCAGACTAAACCCCTAGGACAGCAATCACACTATAAAAAAGGCTTTCCTGTCATTGTCAGGTGTACCCGTCATCTTTGACTTAACCCACGTATTATATAAACAAGTAGTTGCTGGCAAGAGATAATAAATAAAACCTATCTCTGTGTCTGTATTTTCCACATGCCTTGCCAGGAAGGGTATCTCTCTAAGACATCACCCCACTCCATCCTCTCTTGGTCCTTGACTCTCTTTGTCCCTCTTCTTGCATGCCATATTCACTTTCCCTGTATCCATTTGTACTCAGTCTGCACTTCTCTGGTTTCTGTGGCTCAGCAATGACTCATGGAAACTACCCAAGGCTCATCTCTCTCGATTTATCCTACCAGCCATATCATGTTATTTGTCTGCCTTTCAGCTGCCCTTGTGTAACAAGATGCTTTTTCACTTGCTTTCTTCAGTATTATTTCTCGTTTAAATTCCTAATCTTCTTCAAATTGCCAGCCTTATTCTCATTTATAATTATAAATATTGCTATTAATTTTTTTTAAAAATGTGGTCTTTCGTCTTTTTTTTTTTCCTTTTTATTGAATTTATTGAGGTGGCACTGGTTAACAAAATTATACAGGTTTCAGGTCCAAATTCCAAAGCATATCATCCTTATACTGTACAGGCAGTCGCAGGGGTATGAACGGGACAAGTTCTTTTTGTTTGTTCTTAAGTTGAATTTGTATGTAAGTTGGAATGGGTACATTTACCTATTAAACGCAACTTATAGACAGATGTTTGTCTTAACATAGTATTTACTTTTACCTTTATGTGCATATAAATACTTAAACATTTTCAAACCTGCAAGACCTCTCTTGTTTATAACCAGGGGACTGCCTGTATTGTGTGTTCACCCCCCCCCCCCAAGTCAAGTTTCCTTCCATCCGCATTTATCCCCCCCTCCACCTCCCCTGCCCCCCACCCAGCAATCCAATCACCACACTGGTGTCTGTGTACATGAAGTTTTTCTTTTTTTCTTTTTTGCTCAGTTCTTCCACCCCACCCACCCAGCCACCCAATCCACATTTCTGATATTTATCGGCCTGCTCTCTATGAGTCTGTCTCTATATTGCTTGTTAGTTCATTTTGTTTGTTAGATTCTTCATATGAGTAATATCATATAGTACTTGTCTTTGTCTGACTGGCTTATTTCACTTACTATAATGCTCTCCAGGTTTACCCATGCTGTTGCAATGGGTAAGATTTCCTTCTTTTTTATGGCCAAGTCATATTCCATTGTGTAAATGCACCACAGCTTTTTTATCCACTCATCTGCTGATGGACACTTGAGCTGCTTCCAAATCTTGGTTATTGTAAATAACACTGCAATGAACATAAGGGTGTATATATTCTTTCAAATTAGTGTTTTGGGTTTCTTTGGATAAATATCCAGACACGGAATTGCTGGTTCATAAGGCAGCTCCATTTTTAATATTTGAGGTAACTCTGTATTGTTTCCCACAGTGACTGCTCCAGTCTGCATTCCCACCAACAGTGCACGAGGGTACTCTTTTCTCCACATCATTGCAAACACGTGTTTGTTGATTTATTGATGATAGCCATTTTGATAAATGTGAAGTGATCTCTTATTGTGATTTTGATTTGCCTTTCTCTGATATTAGTGACCTGAGCATCTTTTCATATGTCTATTGGCCATCTGTATGTCCTCTTTGGAGAAGTGCCTATTCAGGTCCTCAGCCTCTTTTTAAAATTAGGTTAGATTTATTTTTTGGCATTGAGTTTTATAAGTTATTTAAAAATTTTGGGTAGTGATCCCTTTAAGATGTATCATTGGTGAATATGTTCTCCCATTGAGTTCTCTTTTTATTTTGCTGATAGTTTCCTTTGCTGTGTAAAATCTTTTTAGTTTGATGTAGTCTCATTTGTTTATTTTTTTTCTTTTGTTTCCTACCCAAGGAGATATATCAGAAAAAAATATTGCTACAAGAACTGTCCGAGATTTTACAGCCCGTTTTTTCTTCTAGTATTTTTATGGAGTAGATTCGAACATTTAAGTTTTTACTCTATTTTGAGTTTATTCTTGTGGATGATGTCAGAAGGTGGTCTAGTTTAATTTCTTTGCATTTATCTGTTCACTTTTCCCAACACCATTTATTGAATAGACTATCTTTACCCAATTATATGTTTTTCAAATATTAATTGACTCTAAAGAAATGGGATTATTTCTGGGCTCTTTATTCTGGGCTGATTTATGTCTGTTTTTATGCCAGTACCATGCTGTTTGGATTGTTGGCCTTGTAGTATATTTTGATATCAGGTAGCACAATTCCTTTAACTTCGTTCTTCTTTCTTAAGACTGCTGTGACTATTTGGGGACTTTTCTGGTTCCATATAAATTATTGGAATATTTGTTCTAGTTCTGTGAAATATACCACTGAAAAGTGGTAATTTGGCTAAATGACAGTATCTCTCCTTATTATGAACTAAGTGATAGTATAATGTACTAAATTTAATCAGTTTTAATTAGTGTTTCAAACTTAAGTAATCATATGATCATTCTCATCTGCTATCAATAGTTGAGGGATAGGATACAAATATTCAGAGTATATGTGCAAAGGCTTGATTTCTATTTCTTTCAAAACCTTGCTATGTTTTACTTATTTTTTTAATTTTATTTATTTTTTACAGAGACAGAGAGAGAGTCAGAGAGAGGGATAAGTAGAGACAGACAGACAGGAAGGGAGAGAAATGAGAAGCATCAATCATTAGTTTTTTGTTACGACACCTTAGTCGTTCATTTATTGCTTTCTCATATGTGCCTTGACCACGGGTCTTCAGCAGACTGAGTAACCCCTTGCTCAAGCCAGCGACCTTGGGCTCAAGCTGGTGAGCCTTGCTCAAACCAGATGAGCCCACGCTCAAACTGGCGACCTCAGGGTCTCGAACCTGAGTCCTCCACATCCCAGTCCGACCCTCTATCCACTGCGCCACCACCTGGACAGGCTTATTTTTATTTTTGAGAGTACAGCTGTATCCAATTTTTATGATGTCTGAGACTCCAGTTATATTCAATTGAACTGATTCTCCAATAAGTTAAATTTAATGTCACTAGACTATTGACTAAGTGCTAGTTCAATTGTAACATGAATTTGAAAACTACAGCCCATGGGTCAAATCAGGCCTGACACCTTGCAAAACAATTTTTGTTGGAATACACCCACACTTATTTATTTATTTGATATTTATGACTGTTCTCACACTACCAAGAGAAAGTTGCAACAGAGATTTGTATAACCTGCAAAGCCTAAAATATTTGCTACCCAGCCGTTTAAGGAACTGTTTGCCCACTTGTGAACTATTTACTACACCAAGTCTGGCAAATTTCTTTGGTTAGAACTTGAGGCAAATTTTATGAGATATTCAATCATTGTATAGCTCTTTTCCCCAAATTTGTGAAAATGGTATATTAACTCAGAGGAAAGACCAGATTATCTTCAGAGATACATACAAAGGTATTTGTATGCAAATAGGATTGCTAGATACAATATACAAAACAGTTCAATTTGAATTTCAGATGAACTACAAATAAGTTTTTGGTATAAGTCTGTTCCAAATATATCACAGGATATACTTATACTAAAAATCTATCTGCTGTTTATCTGAAATTCAGATTTAATTGGACATATTGGGCTTTTATTTGCTAAATATTGCAGCCTTGTACAGAAGAGGATACAAAGAAGAGTTGAAGAGAAGTTAAAATAACATTTACAGGGCACTGTGTGAAGTTTTTAGTTTATTAGCACCTTTTGGTATATTGTATGGTAACATCCCAGAGTTCTCCAGTTTGTGTCCATGGTTTGAATCAGTAATAAGAGGCTTCATTCTTTATGCCCCAGTGTTTGGCACACAGATGTTCTGTTTTCTAACCTAGAAATCCATGCTGTTTTTTAGCAGTTTGAACATTTCAGTTATCCATCAGATTGCAGGAGGAAGAGCACTTTTCAATACAAGATAAAGGGGAATCACACAGCAGGACTTTATAGGTTTGATTTAATCACAAGAGAAGAGCCCCCAAAAAGAAAGTTTACACAACAAGTGATTGGGAAGTGGCAAGTGTCCACTTGTTCTCAAACTGCTCTCTTTGTGAGGAACAGTGTTAGGGATTTAATTGTAATTAGGAAGCACTTGGTGATGAAAGATACTGAGAGAAAGCAAGGTTTTGTTAAATAGGAAAATAACATATTTTCAAAATTCTTATTAGAGGCAAGCTCTTGCTAAGGCATACTTTAGAATATTAAATATACTGTTATGATGACTTTCTTTCTCACACCCCTATTACTTTTCTAAGTTGATTACACATAAAAAACACATTTCTATATATTGATCAGCATGGTTGTCCTAACTTACATCATTACTAACTTTCTGGGAGATTTTAAATTTAAGTCAATAATTCCAACTTTTGGCTCTTGATATCTCATTTGAAAAAGCTGAATTAGAGATTTTGAAGGCTCTTACCAGGTCTAAAGCTCTACTTCTATTATATGCTTCATATGCACATTATATTAGAATGTGATGCTAACAATATGTGCAAAATAGCAAAATTATCAAAATCTCAATGTGAATATTAGCCCCATATTTTGTAAATACAACAGCATCAGAAGCTAGCCTTATAGATTACACTGATCCCCATCAAATGATAATAATTCTGTTTAAATTAGATAAAGCAATGATTTAATATCTTAGGTTTCTCTATTTCTAGCATGGTTTCATGAAATATTTTTATGTCTGAAATTCTCCTCCTCTTTTCTATAAACATTTGATTAGCTGGTAATTTGTAAAATTTTTAGACCAAATTTTAATTTATAGTAACTTCCATTATATGGTGCCTAGTTTGGTAGTAGGTACTATAGAAAGTCTGTCTTTTATAGGGATTGTAATGCAATAATCTATCAATTAAATAGGCAAAGCCCATATAAAGTTATAGTAAAAATTTAAGGTGACAGAGCCAACCCTTGATTATGCTTATTCAGAAATATTAATAGTTATTTGAGGAAATATAACTACAATTGGGAAGATGACATTAGATATTCTCTGTCTTAAGCATTTTAAAAAATATGAATCTGACAAAACAAAAGAGAATGTAAATATGCTACGATTAACATAAATCTACTATAATACTTTTTAAAATTAATTTCTTATTTATACAAATAGCATATGAAGGCATTCTCTTTGCCAGAAATTAAAACATTATAGATGTGGCTGAATTGCCTTTGACCATCACTCTAACTCTTCTTCTTCACCTGCTCCTTTAAGATAAGTTCTGTTGCTGGTTTTGTGTGTGTCCTTTTAGATCATTTCATTGCATTTTCTCACAGAGATTTGACCCTTTGCTGTGTTACATATATGCTAATAATAATTCTCTCATCACACTAAACTTGGTGGGCAGTGCTGTTAAGTCATGTGTGATATTCTGCAAACTTATTTCAGAGCTGTAAATTCAGCTTTGCTTTTATACCCCTTCTCTGCCTTACTTTCTCTTTTTCAAAATCACTGCTACCCATACTAAAGCAACACAAAGTAGTTTTTTGGGTTTTTTTTTGTATTTTTCTGAAGTTGGAAATGGGGAGGCAGTCAGACAGACTCCCGCATGCGCCCAACTGGGATCCACCTGGCATGCCCACCAGGGGGGCGATGCTCTGCCCATCTGGGGTGTTGCTCTGTTGCAACCAGAGCCATTCTAGCACCTGAGGCAGAGGCCATGGAGCCATCCTCAGCACCCAGGCCAACTTTGCTCCAATGGAGCTTTGGCTGCAGGAGGGGAAGAAAGAGACAGAGAGGAAGGAGAGGGGGAGGGGTGGAGAAGCAGATGGGTGCTTTTCCTGTGTGCCCTGGCCGGGAATCGAACCCAGGACTCCTGTACGCCAGGCCGATGCTCTACCACTGAGCCAACCAACCAGGGCCCAAAGTAGTTTTTTTTATTACTTTTAAGTTTGTGAGTTCTATACAAATGTGAAAGTGATTTTTAATCAGCTAATTTTCCCTCTCTATCAAATAGATCAGTGGTCCCCAACCCCCAGGCTGTGCACCGGTACCAGTCCATGGGCCATTTGGTACTGGTTCGCAGAGAAAGAATAAATAACTTACATTATTTCCGTTTTATTTATATTTAAGTCTGAACGATGTTGTATTTTTTAAAAATGACCAGATTCCCTCTGTTACATCCATCTAAGACTCACTCTTGACGCTTCTCTCGGTTACGTGATACATTTATCCATCCCACCCTAAAGGCTGGTCCATGAAAATATTTTCTGACATTAAACCCATCTGTGGCCCAAAAGGTTGAGGACCACTGAAATAAATGATTATGACTTGACCTGGGTGCCACTGTTTATTTATAAGCTCTCCATCCTGGCCCTGCATCTATGGAATCAGGATTTTGTTGTTAGAATGTTTTCTAACATTATTTACATCTCCCTCATCAGCCAGATCCCTCATTACTCTCCACAGCAAGTGCAGCTTCTTAAGTGAGCAGTCAAGTGGAATGAGGCAAAGGATTTGGGCACAGAGCTGATCACAGGAGACAATGAGTTAAGAACTCCTTGTTTTTAAAGCTATAGAACAAATGCAAGTCAAACAAAAATAACCTTCAAGAAACAATACACATTTATAACTTCAGAGTCTATTGGAAAATACCTTATACAAATTTGTAACCAATTGTGTCTTTATGAACAATCTTGAGTAGTTTAATTGCTATTTTATCTTAGGTCTTCAAAATAGGCCCAACTAATATCCCACCATAAAAATAACATTCTCATAGTGTCATGGAGACAATAACTACTCAGAGACCAGATGGAGTGCACAGAGGGACCTAGGGGAGACTGCCTCACAATCCCCTATACAGGTTTCATGATACAGCCCTGACCCCCAGTCCTTATGGGCATTTATTGCTACACACAAATAGATGCAGAGAGGAGAATAAGGAAGTCAGAAAGGGAAACTTCTTTAAAGAAGACAAAGGATATGGGAAGTAGCTCACTTTGGGATATCTATCCAGCCTAGTGATTACCAAAAATTAATAATTCTATCCCTATTGTAAGGCCAGGGCTTGCCGCCATCATGGCCATTCACATGCAGGTTCTCATTGAATTCAGACAGTCAGTAGAGATACTGCAGAGCCAAAAACTGGTGGGCCATGCCTTTATTCTAGCCTCACAACTGGCCGGAGAGTAAAAACAAAGAAAGGGCACCAAAACCCTCTCACCTGTTCTCCGGTTCCACAACCAGGAGAATCTTTTCCGGTTTTTCCTAGAATCAAAGGCCCCCACTAGTCTAAGTCACTTCTGGTTCCCCATCTGCACATCTTCTCCCTCCTCATCCCTGCACAAACTGGCTTCTCCTTTAGCAACCTGCCATCTTGGCTGCTTCTTTCTTCTTCGATAGCACTCTGCCTTCTCTCTGCATAAACTCTGCAAAACCATGGCTTCCTTCCTCTTCTTTCTCCTTCTTCTTAAAACTTTTTAGTGCAAAAACCCCTCCTCCAGCACACATTAGCATAACAAAAGCCATTCCCAAGCAGGAAGGTAATTAGCAGTTTCACCTGGATAGCATCATTCACGTAGGCAGCACCATTTTTAACAAAGTGAGCATAAAAATCACATTTTACAAACTTATTTGCCCAACACCTACTGTGCTGTGTTCAGCACAGTACTGAATTCACTACTTTTCATAAGCAACTCCACTGTGGCTTTTGTTTTAGGGCACTGAACACTGTCCCTGTTCTATGATCTTATTCAGGGCCTCTATAACATGGATCCACTGACAGTTGTCACTTGGTTATAGTATCTTTTTTCTAATTTTACAGGTGTTGGTATCTGACTTGCTGCAGCCCATTTCTTTGCCAGTCTTATCACGTGTAATTTCCAGTTAGAACTTTATCACATGTAAGTGATTGAAAAGCAGTGTAGACATGTGAAGAAGAGATTCAACTTTCCAACTGAGACATAAACATTCTTTAATATTTACAGTCATCCCTCATTTTATGGTACTTTGTCTTATTGTACTTTATAGATACTGTGTTTTACAAATGAAGTTTTATGGCAAACCTGTGTCATGCAAGTCTATTAGTGACATTTTCCCAATAGCACTTGCTCACTTTATGTTTCCTTGTCACATTTTGGTAATTACTGTAATGTTTCAAGAGTTTTTATTATGATAGTTATTATGATGATTTGCAATTAGTGAGCTTTGATGTTAGTAGTATGATCATAATGGGTTGCCAAGAATTATGCCCATATAAGACAATGAATTCAGTAAATGTTGTATGTGTTCGGACTGCTCCACTGACCAGCCTTTATCATTAATAGAAGTTTGGGCCTGACTAGGCAGTAGCGCAATGAATGGAGTATTGGACTGGGATACAGAAGACTCAGGTTCAAAACCCGAGTTCACTGGCTTGAGCACAGGCTCATCCAGCTGGAGTGCGGGCTCACCAGCTTGAGTGCGGGATTGCTGGCTTGAGTGTGGGATTACTGGCTTGAGTGTGGGATTACAAACATGAACCCATGGTCACTGGCTTGAGCAAGGAGTCATTTGCTCTACTTTAGCCTCCCACTCCACCAGTCAAGGCACATATGAAAAAGTAATCAATGAACAACTAAGGAGCTACAACAAGGAACTGATGCTTCTCATCTCTCTTACTTCTTGGCTGTCTGTCCTGATCTGTTTCTCTCTTTGACTCTCTTGCTGTCTTTGTCAAAAAGAAAAAGTTTGGAAGAAGCTGATTTTAACCTTCATGAATGTCTTTGAGGGGTCCAGACTTCACTGGAGAAAGTAACTGAAGGTGAAAATAGCCGGAGAACTAGAATCAGAAGTCAGGCATATAGATGTGACTAAATTACTGCAATATTATGATAAATCTTTAATGAACAAGAAGTTGGTTCTTATGGAAGAGCTACGGAAGTAATTTTTTCAGATGGAAACTACTCCTGGTGATACAGAATTTAAAATATTATGTAAATTTAGTTGATAAAACAGCAGCAGGGTTTGACTTCAATTTTGAAAAAAGTTCTAATGTAGGTAAAATGTTATCGAACAACATCACAAGTTGCAGAGATATTGTTTATGGAATGGAAGAGTCGATTGAAATTTCCACAGCCACCCTAGCTTTCAACAACCACCCCCCTGATCAGTCAGCAGCCATCAACATTGAGACCTGTTTACAAAGGCTATATGTAGACACAGTTAATTAGAAAGTAGATTTGTCAATATTTTCCTCATGGCATTTCTCTTTTGTATTAAGAAAAATTTTTTTCACATTGAGATTAAATAAGTATCCTTTAACTATTTGTTCTTCTTTTTCTACAAATGTGAAATAGCATGTAATCAAAACATGTATACAGACTTAGATAATATAAGAGTTCTATTTTATATTCTTTTTCAAATTCAGTCTTAATTCTTTAGTACAGGGGTCTACCAATGTTTTCTGTAAAGGTCAGGTATTAAATATTTTCAGCTTTGTTGGAACTACTCAATTCTGCTGTAGTACCACAAAAACAGTCACAAAAAATACGTAAAAAAATAGGGTGGCTGTATTTCAATAAATCTTACAAAAGCAGGTGCTACATCACGGATTGTAGTAGTTAACCTTATAGCTTTGGTATCTTAAATGTTCTCACATAGCTTCTGAGAGAAGGGTTTAAACTTTCTTGTTTATGATTTTAGCTTCCTTTTAAGGGTGATTTTTATCATGTAGTTTGTACCCAATAAAAATCTATTGAGTGAAAAGATTGTTTTCTGTCCTATGTTCAGTCAGATATATTTTATATGTATAATAAAAAGTTATAAGTTTATGACAGGATAACATCAACAAAAACAAGGCAGAGAACTCTACCGGGATATCTCACTACAGAAACACTGGAAAACCTGGCAAAAACTGTCAGAATCAACTTTCTTAGATCTATGTAAAATAGTCAAAGGTTTAGAGCAATCAACTGAACAATTAATGCAGAAAAAGGCAACTGAATACTTGCAGGATTTGTAACAATTA
The DNA here is from genome assembly GCF_036850995.1 of Saccopteryx leptura. NCBI lineage: Eukaryota > Metazoa > Chordata > Mammalia > Chiroptera > Emballonuridae > Saccopteryx > Saccopteryx leptura. Next base: position 352,413,578 of record NC_089503.1, read on the forward strand.
GCTAACCCTTAACCTATCTCCAGTTCCTGTCACTCAGTGGTAGTATTGAAGATGGAAGCACACATTCTCAGTGTGGGTTCCTGGGGTTGGAAAGAGCAGAGCAAATCTGTTCTCAAAGAAAAGTGGTTGTTTGTATTTGTCTGGGAGCTTCTTTAACCCTAATGCAAAAGGCTTATTTTATTTCTTTAACTCAGAACTCTTTCAGAGTGGCTTGTCAGTGACATAGCTGTACAGAAGGCAGTGGTGAGAAATATTCAATGACAAATGAGCATCTTGGTGACAACCAAAGCAAATAATATCACTTGAATGAAACAATAGACACATCAAAATGTTGGGAGCAAATGCTGAAATTTGAGATATTTTGAGGAATAAGGGCTTTTGATAAGCTCCCATGTTAATCAGGAAATCTACAAGGTTATGTTCATACACAGGGGTTGGAAGTATGTTCAGAAAAAAACCTTAACAATACCCTGAGCGCTTACTTGGGCATACTAGCTCATGAAAGTAAAAAAACAAGGCCAGGGAAGAATTGTAAACAGTATGACTAAGCATTGAAGACATGTTCTAACACAGAGAACACAGATGCAAAGGCTGAGAGACATTTTTTTTTTTGGCTTTAAACATCTAGAGACTTTAGTGACCACATGCGATAAAGTCGCATTTAGTTTCTCTGAAAATAGTTTAGAAAAGTCACTACACAAATAGCTGTAACTTACAAACAACAAGCAGCAAAAACAAACATTGGAGAGTAAGGAGAATCTGAATTCCAGACTTATGACATTATAATATTTAAAATTTCAAGTTGTTAACAAAACTTATGAAGCACTCAATGAAAGTACGGTCTATTTACACACACATACAAAGAAATGAATAGACACTGTACCTAAAGAAGACCACATATTGAACTTACTACACAAAGATTTTAAATCAACAGCTTTAAATGTGCTCACAGGGCTAAATGTAGCAATGGACAAAAACATTAAAATAAAAAAAACATAGGAATTATGTACTATCAAATTTAAAATGTCAATATGAAATATTATGAAATAAACCAAATATAAATTCTAAAGTTGAAAATATAATAGCTAAATAAAAAGATTCACTGGAATATGTCAATATCAGCTTTGAGTAGGCAGAAGAAAGAATCAGTGAACTTGAGGATAGGATAATTGAAATTATTCAAATTGAGGAGAAAATGAAATAAAAATAAAGAAATATTTAACAAAATATAGAAAAAGAGAGAATACTTCTTAACACATTCTATGAGAATACTTCTTAACACATTATATTGAAACCAAACCAGATAGAGACATTAAAAGAACAACCAAGTATAGGCCAATATCTGTAATGAATATAGATGCAAAAATCCTCAACAAAATTCTAACAATGCAAATTCAGAAGCATATTAAATGGATTATACACCATAGTCATGTGAGATTTGTCCTAGGAATGCAAGATAGTTGAACTTATGAAAACTAGTTGAGATGATATACCATATTAATTTAATGAAGAAAAATAATCCATTTGATCATGTCAATTATTGCAAAGTAACATACGACAAATCCAATAATATTCAATGAGTAAAACATTCTCAAACTTGGCATAAAAAGTAACAATTCAGAATAATAAAGAACATTATTGGGGAAAAAAAGCAGCTAGTATCATCCTTAATAAAGACTGATGACATTCCCCATAAGATCAGAAAGAAGACAAGATTGCCTGCTTTTATTACTTCTATTTAACATTTTTATTGGAAGTTCTAGCCAAAACAATTAGGCAATAAAAAAATAAATAAAAGGCACCCAGATTGAAAAGGAAGAAGTAAAACCATCTCTTTTCATAAATGACACAGTCTTACACAGAGATAATCCTAAATATTTAACAAATAAAATGTATCAGAGCTAATAAATCACCCAAAGTTGTGGAATAGAAGATCAATACATAGACATGTTATATATTTTTAGCACCCTAATGATAAACAATTTAAAAAAATTTAAAAATTTTTTTTACAAAATAATTAAAGAATAAAATATATAGTAATAAAGTTAGCCAATGAGTGCAAAGTTTATACTGTGAAAACTATGAAAACAATGCTCACAGAAATTTAAAAAGAAATAAAAGACATTTCTTATTTGTAGATTAGAAATTTTAATATTGTTAAATTGGCAATATTCTCTAAGGTGATCTACAAATTTGGTGTAAACCTTTTGAAAAATCTCAGTTTTTTTTTTTTTTTTTTTTTTTTTTTTTTTACATAAATGAAAAAATACTAAAATTCATGACATTGAAAACTACTCCCAGTAGTAAAAATAATCTTGAAAAATAAGAGCAAGGTTGGGGGATACACACTTTCCAATTTTAAAATTTACTGCAAACTACAGTAATCAAAAACAGTTTGATACTGGTGTAAGACTAGACATATGGATCAATAAAATAGAAGTCAAAGTTCAGAACTCAACCTTTGCATATTTGGTCAATTGATTTTTGACAAGAATGCCGAGATCTTTCACAAGGGAAAAGAGCAGTATCTTTAATAAATGATTTTGTAAAAACGGAATATCCACATGCAAAAGAATGAAGTTGAATTCCTACCACACATAACAAAAAAACAAAACAAAACAAAACTCAAAATGATGCCAGAATATGTGTGTAAGGCCAGGGGCCGCTGCCGCCATCTTGGCGGTTCACATGCAGGTTCTCACTGAATTTGGGCAGACGGTAAAGAAACAGCAGAGTCAGAGGATGGTGAGCCATTCTGTGTATTGGTGTCTCACCAAAACAGGCAAGCCACAAAAAAAGCCAAGAGAAAAGCAGAAAACCTGCCTTTTTTATGGAGGGCAAGGGATCAGGGAGAAGAGAAAAAGAAATCCTTCTGCACCTCTCAGTTAGGGGGGCAAAATCTCTCTTCCAGTAAACATTAGCATAACAAAGGCCCTTTCCAAGCAGGAAGGTAATTAGCCGTTTCACCTGGGCAGTAGCCATTTTTAACAATAAAATTGAGCAAAATCAAATAATACAAATTTTATAAACTTATTTTCCCAATAGTGTGTAAGACTAAAAACTTAAAAACATTAGAATAAAAAATAGGAGTAAATCATGACAACATTAAGAAACATTATAAATGTATAAGTGAGCTTAGAATTAAAAGGTCTAACAACATTAATCTATATTCACTGAATGTTTCCATTCCAGGGCTGTGTATGATGACTCACTTTGAGATGCATATGAGGATCATAGTTTTAAAGAGATTACAGAGAAAAGCCACTGACATTATTAAAGAATAAGAAAATTACATTTGTGAGAAGAAATAAAAAGAATAGGGATTAACTTGTTTAGCAGAATAAATCCAAGACTAATTTAATAGCTGGCATCAAGTGCTGTATTAAGCAATTTAGGGAAATAAAAAAAATACTGTAGTGTTTAAAGGCTAAAAAAAAATGTTGGATTTTTGTGATTGTCTTATTTTCTTTCTCAGAGACATTTTAGTAAGCTACTTAAAAAATGTGGAAGGCCAGTTGGCTCAGTGGTAGAGTGTCGGCCTGGTGTGCAGAAGTCCCGGGTTCAATTCCCAGCCAGGGCACACAGGAGAAGCACCCAACTGCTTCTCCACCCCTCCCCCTCTCCTTTCTCTCTGTCTCTCTCTTCCTCTCCCGCAGCCGAGGCTCCATTGGAGCAAAGATGGTCCGGGCGCTGGGAATGGCTCCTTGGCCTCTGCCCCAGGCGCTAGAGTGGCTCTGGTCGCGACAGAGCAATGCCCCAGATGGGCAGAGCATCGCCCCCTGGTGGGCGTGCCGGGTGGATCCTGGTCGGGTGCATGCGGGAGTCTGTCTGACTGTCTCTCCCTGTTTCCAACTTCAGAAAAATACAAAAAAAAAAAAAGATAAAAAATGTGGAGGGCCTGGTGAAGCAGGCATGGTGAACTTGCCTCTCATTGTCGCCGCTATGAGAGTGGCAGAGAGCAAGAGGCACGTGCCTTATCTTGTAAAGTCACGATGATTTTGATTATGGTCAAAGATAGAAAAAGGGAATTAATCTCTCTTTTTCCTGAATATTTACTCATATTTTTTACATTTGTCTTTAGGTAGATCCGAAGAAGACTTTGGAAATAAAGAGGTAATTAGATAGGGTAGGAAAGACAGGATTGAGGCTATGATTATAGAAGAAAGGAGCTTATTTAGAGGCAGAGATAATAAATACTACAACCACATTTTTAAAAGTGTGGGACATTTTTGGGAAAAAAATAAATGAATTACATTCTACTATACAAAAAGATATATCATTATCATTTCGCTTGAGAGGAATGAATGGACCACTCAAAGTTTATTAAGTGAAGTAGAAAAATCATGGGTTTTTTGCATCGTAACTCTAAATTCATCAGTTCTTAGAAACAAAAGTGCTTTTGAGATGTAATTAAATCTTTTAACAATATTCCTTAATTTTATACATTTTTGTAGGTAGGTAGTATCAATAAGATAGCATCAACAAAGTTAGTAGCATGATTATGGTGAAAAACAAATTTTATCACTTCTGATAGAAACATAAAATCCAGCATCAGCCTGGGAAATTATGAAAATGTATTATCAATAGTGCAAAATTTCTGCTTTATGCACTGTACAAGCCATTGGGCTAAAAAAAGTCTCCAAAGAACCTTCCTGCTGAGCAGAATAAATTATTCTCCCACAGCATTGTGATCATTTGAGCTAAATATTAAAAGTAAGAGTGATGTTGTTATGGAGTTTTTCCCTTGTCTCTTTAAGTCACAACCAGTGGGATACCCATAGTTTGAGAAAGTATCCTCTGCAGAGCACACCAGGGTGCCTGAGAGATCCATACATATTTGTATGTCTGAAGGTGGGTAGATTGAACTTCTTAGAGGTGGGGAAATGGAGGAGCAGCACAGCCAATGACCAGAGGCTCCAAGAATTGCATTAACACCAGAAACTGGACGATACAGGAACTGCAGCAGTGCCTGAAACCCAGTCTCCCACTCATCCCACTTTCTCCAGCAGTGGTGGCAGCATTTATGACCTAAAGCTCCAGAAGCTGTGGCAGCAACCAAGACCAAAGACTCCAGGAACTGTGGTGGTTTCTGGGACTTTGGCCTGCCACCAGTGACAGTGCTGTCTACTAACCCAGTGCCTGTACCCTGAGAGAACATGATAGCAGCAACAGAGGTGGCACAGGTGGCTCTGGCATCCTGGATATAGCAGTGCCGGAGGCCAAAGGGAACCAAGGAGCAGTGACAGGTGTTCCTGTCACCCAAGTCACCCCAGCAGAGGTGTCAGTACCGGCAAAGCCAACAACACCAAATGAGGCACTCATGACCCTGGCTCTCACCTCACCCTTCCCTGGAGTGGGTGGTGCCAAAGACTTAGGTGAACAAAGATGCAACAGAGGCACCTGCCATCTTGGTTACCATGGTAGTGAAATCCCATGATTGCAGCCACATCAACATTAGCAAGGGACCAGTGAGTTTGAAATTACAAGCAGATTTCCAAGATGGCAACGGAGTAGGCAGATGTTCGAACTGCCACCTCCTAGGATCAAATTGGATTATAGCTCAATTTAAGAACAATCACCACGAAAAACCAACCTTGGACTAAATGAAGAGGAGTCTATAACCAAGGATCACAGAAGAAGCTACAAGGATCACAGAAGAAGCTACAAGGATCCTGGTAGGAAGAGCGAAGACCCGGAAAGGGCTGCCCTGCTCCCGGGAGCAAACTGCAGTGGAGGTCTGGAGGGACTCTCAGAGCAGGAAGGTTCACCTGAGAGGGGAGGGTCCACAGCCCCAGGCCAGGAGCCCAGCCTATAGCCCAGAACCTAGAATAGGTGCCCACACGGCATTTGGTGGTGAAAAGAGCCGAGGTTTCTGCCTGTGAGAAAGAGCCGGGAGCTCTCAGTGATGCAAGTTCCATCTTAAAGGACCCACACAGAAAGTCTCATTTACTGTCACTTATCCAGGGTTCTGGTTGGGGAGGGCTGAGAGGACTAGAATTACATGAGGAGAGTGTGAAGTTGGTGACCCCAGGAGAGACACTGTTGGGGACAGCCACCAGAACCCCTGTGCTGAATAATTCTCCAAAACCACAGTCACCATCTTTCTTGGGTGGAGTAGTCCCCTTTCTTGGAGGCATCAGCCTGGGGGAAAGCAAATGCCCCACCCTTAGGATTCTCTCTTGCCCCACCCTATGGAGACTGAGCCATCCTGAGAAGTCAGCTAGGAAGCAGGGGGTGCGTCAGTGACTCAATTTTCTGGCGTTGAGACTGGAGCTCCTCCCTTCATCCTAGCACACTCCCGAGACTGGTGCTTCCACCTCACAGGAGATTAAATAGAAACTTGTCCAAACTGTGGGCAAACCACATCTCTGAATCTCAGAGGCCACACCTACTGCACTCCTGGGGTCACACCTTACTGAGGTCAGTGAAAAAAGTATGGATAGACTGACACTTGGGACAGAGGAGTGGGAGCCATCCATACCCACCACCCTTCCTAATTCCTGATTTTCCCCAGGCTCTAGACCAGGGGTCCCCAAAATACGGCCCGCGGGCCACATGCAGCCCCCTGAGGCCATTTATCCGGCCCCCACCGCACTTCCGGAAGGGGCACCTCTTTCATTGGTGGTCAGTGAGAGGAGCATAGTTCCCACTGAAATACTGGTCAGTTTGTTGATTTAAATTTACTTGTTCTTTATTTTAAATGTTATATTTGTTCCCGTTTTGTTTTTTTACTTTAAAATAAGATATGTGCAGTGTGCATAGGGATTTGTTCATAGTTTTTTTTATAGTCCAGCCCTCCAATGGTCTGAGGGACAGTGAACTGGCCCCCTGTGTAAAAAGTTTGGGGACCCCTGCTCTAGACTCTACCAGAGGTTTTATTTCAGTGGCTGAGCTAAAAAAGCAGCCAGCAAACAGAGGCTGCAAGAGGCAGGTCTCAGGGACCCTTGGCCTTTTGTTGATTTCCCTCAGGTCCAGTGTAGGTAAAAGCCAGCCTAGGTGTGTGGCTTGGTATTTCCATGTGCACCCAGACCCAGCAGAGGCAGCCACAAACTTTAGATTACTTGTAGATCAAAGAAAGTTGTTGAGGGCCAGTCACAGGCAGTGTCCCCCACTGGTCTGTGCTGGCTTTCATCCAGGGAGGTCCATGGCAGCATATCTAGAGGACAGCTACAGAGAGCATTGGTTCTAAACCTAACAAGCCTTGCTGGCAGTGTGTTCTAAAGAAGGGCTTATTAGACACTGGGCCCAGCTGAGGTGAGTTCTGCTTTTTGTGATTAGCACCAGCGCAGCAGTTTGTGTGTATTGGACAGGGTAGAGCTAAACACTCAGTCAGCCCAGGTTCTGGATACTCTATCCCACTGGGCTAGGTTCCACAGGGGCAAGGAGAGAGGCTTGGAGCATGGACATTCAAAGTGTGGGTCCCTGTGAGCCTATTTTTGGGTCTGGTTGAGGGGCTTAGCAACTTTCTGGGGAGAAGCAGAGTCAGCCCCAGGGGAGGACTCTCAGTCTTCCTCTCTGAGACCAGGGGTCCACCAGCTGGAAGAAGTTTTACAGAGGGGACTGTCAGCCCTACCCAATCCAAACCAGCTGCTCATCTCACTGGAGAGAAAGAGAAGTGGAGTATCCAGCAGTGTCTGAGGGATTAGGCTCTGGAGTAGGGGCCACTTTCTTCATACTGAGCGCCTGACTGAAAGACCGCTGAAGTAGAGTGTCCCACTAATGTTGAATTACTAACCTCACCTTCCCTAACCCACCAAGCATGTAACCTGCAGAGGGGTTAGTGGCGTGAGACCAATCTGAGCCCACACTACAGTCTTTCTACAGAAGACTCTATGGGAAGACCACACAGCTGCAAGAGGAGATAGAGAAGCTGAAAAGTATTTAGAGGCAAATCTTACAAAGCTTGGGGCTTTTATAGAGCTGCTTTCATCTCTAAGCAGAAAGCTAATCCTCATACAAAAGTTGGCTGCTCCCATACTACCCAGGTACATAAACACAAATAAAAACAGCAAACAAAGCAGTAGCTCCAGACAGGTAACCCACAGCAGGTTACAAATAACAGCTGACACTAACCCAAGAAGACCCAGAACTGACACAACCAGCAGTGGGTGGCAGACAGCATCAACAGTGGATTCATCTAGCTACACAAGCAGCATACCCAAAGGAGGAGTCCAGCAGGTACCTGAAACTACAGAGAATAAATATACCCAACAGGACAGATACTGCCCAGTGTCTCATACACAGGATCAAGGTTGATCCTTAGAGCCAGCCAGCCTGAAGAGATAACCACACCCACAAAACAACCAACTGTATTCAATACTCACATACAACAGGAGGATAAATACTACCCTCAAGAAATATTCCTAGAGCAAGAAACTCAGGTGGATTGGAGGTCAATACCACTGAGCCCATCTTCCTCATAAAGACACTACCACAAATTTTAATGTCAGAGCAGAGCTACCTAATACACAGATAAAAAGGACTGAAAGAAATATGACCCAAATGAATCAACAAGATAAATCCCCATAAAAAGAAATAAATAAAATGGAAGTAACCAAACTGCTAGACATAGAGTTCAAAATAATTATTATTAGGATGCTCAAGGATCTTAGAGAAAAAGTGGAGAGTCACAGTGGGAACCTAAATAAAGAGATATCTAGCATTACAAAAGACATGAAAATCATAAAAAAGAACCAGTCAGAAATGACAAATACAATATCAGAAAAGAAGACTGCACTAGAAGGAATCAACAGCAGGCTTGATGAAGCAGAGGATCAATCAGCGATTTAAAGGACAAGATAAATGTAAGCACAGAAGCAAAGCAGCAAAAAGAAAAAAAGCTCAAAAAGACTGAGGAGATCTCTGTGACAACATGAAGAGAAACAAGATCCACATCACAGGGATTCCTGAAGGAGAAGAGAAAAAACAAAGGCTAGAGAACTTGTTTGAAGAACTCATAGCTGAAAATATTCTCAAATTGATGAAAAAAAACAGTCACACAAATACAAGAAGCACAGAGAGTTCCATTAAAGATGAACCCAAGGAGGTTTACACCAAAACACATCACAACTATAATGCCAAAGTTAAGAGACAAAGAAAGAATACCAAAAGCTGCAAGAGAAAAGCAATTATTTACTTAAGAGAAGAGTCCCCATACGAATGACATCTGACTTCTCAACAGAAACTCAACTTCAGCCCAGATGGAGTTGGCAAGAAATATTCAAAGTGATGCAAAACAAGAACCCACAACTGAGACTAGTTCATTCAGCAAAGCTATAACTTAAAATGGAAGGAGAAAGAAAAAGCTTGCTAGACAAAAAAAGACTCAAAAAGTTCATTAAACCAAACCAGTACTTTAAGAAATGTTAAGGGGGCTGGTATAAAAAGAGCAAAAGAAAAAAGAAATAAAGAGAAATAAGACTGTAGGATTAAAGAATAAAATGGCAATAAATAAATACATATCAACAATAATGTTAAATGTAGATGGATTAAATGCACCAATCAAAAATCATAGGGTAACTGCATGGATAAGAAAACAGGACTCATATGGCTGTCCACAAGACATCTCACTTCAGAACAAAAGATACATATAGACTAAACATGAAGGGGCAGATAAAAGTATTTTATGCAAATGAAATGAAAAAAAAAGCTGGGACAGCAATACTTATATCTAATAAAATAACCTTTAAAACAAAGGTTATGTAGGGACAAAGAAAGTCATTACATAATGAAAAAGAAAACAATCCAACAGGAGGATATAGTCATTGTAAATATTTATGGTCCTAATATAGAAGCACCTAAATATTCTTCTCACAAAAATGAGGGGATATTTACAAAATGAATATGAAGCGATAAAATATTCCATCGTTTTTGTAAAGCAAATTTTGATAGACATAAAGAACAAAGTGACAGCAATACTATAATAGTTGGAAATTTTAATACCCCACTAACATCAATGGATAGACCCTCTAGATAGAAAATTAACAAATTAAATGACACACTAGATTAACTGGATTTAATTGATATCGTCAGAACATTTCACCCCAAAGCAGCAGAATATACATTCTTTTTAAGTGCGCATGGTACATTTTCTAAGATATACCACATGTTAGGACCTAAAACAAGTCTCATTAATTTTAAGAAGTTTAAAATTATATCAAGCATCTTCTCAGATCACAACAGCCTGAAACTAAAAATCAACTACAATAAAAAACCTGAAAATTAGCCCTGGCCAGTTGGCTCAGTGGTAGAGCGTCAGCCTGGCATGCAGGAGTTCCAGGTTCAATTCCTGGCCAGGGCACACAGGAGAAGTGCCCATCTGCTTCTCCACCCTTCCCCCTCTCCTTCCTCTCTGTCTCTCTCTTCCCCTCCACAGCCGAGGCTCCATTGGAGCAAAGTTGGCCCGGGCGCTGAGGATGGCTCTGTGGCCTCTGCCTCAGGCACTAGAATGGCTCTGGTTGCAACAGAGTGATGCCCCAGATGGGCAGAGCATCGCCCCCTGGCGGGCAGAGCATCGCCCCCTGGTGGGCGTGCCGGGTGGATCCCGGTTGGGCTCATGCGAGAGTCTGTCTCTTTCCCTCCCCGCTTATCACATCAGAAAAAAAAATTTTTTTTTAAATCTGAAAAATATTTAAACACTTGGAAGCTAAAAAGCATGCTATTAAATAATGAATGAATTAACAGTAAGATCAAGGATGAAATAAAAAATTTTCTTGAAACAACTGCAAATGAACACACAATACTAACCCAAAATCTATGGACACAGTGAAAGTAGTCTTGAGAGGGAAGTTCATAGCATTACAGACATTCCATAAGAAGCAAGAAAAAGCTCAAATAAGAAACTTAACCCTGCATCTAACAGAACTAGAAAAAAGAACAATAGATAAAGCCCAGAAGAAGTAGAAGATCCGAAATAATAATGATAAGAGTGGAAATAAACGACATAAAGGTTAAAAAAAAAATACAAAAGATCAATGAAATCAAGAGCTGGTTCTTTGATAGGGTAAGCAAGATTGACAAACCTTTAACCAGATTCATCAAGGAAAAAAAGAGAGAGGATCCAAATAAATAAAATTAGAAATTAAACTGGAGAAGTAACAACTGACACCTCAAAAATACAAGAAATTGTAAGAAAACACTATGAAGATATATATGCCAAAAAATTGGACAACCTATGCAAAATGGATAGATTTCTAAAAACATACAATCTTTCAAAACTCAATCTGGAAGAATCAGAAAACTCAAACAGACCTATTAAAACAAATGAAACTGAAACAATTACCAAAAAATTCCCAGCAAACCAAAGTCCTGAACCAGATGGCTTCACGGACAAATTTTACCAAACATTCAAAGAAGAAATAACTTCTGTAGTTCTCTAGCTATTCCAAAATATTCAAGAGGAGGGAAGACTTCCAAGTTCATTTTATGAGTCAAGCATTATCCTCATTCCAAAACCAGACAAAGATACTACAAAGAAAGAAAACTATAGGCTATTATCTCTGATAAATGTAGATGCTTAAATTCTCAGCAAAATATTAGCAAACCAGATCCAGCCATACAGTAAATAGATCATACATCATGATCAAGTGGGATTTATTCCAGGGAGGTAAGGCTGGTACAATATTCACAAATCAATAAATATGATTCACTACATAAACAAAATGAAGGATAAAAATCACATGATTATATCAATAAATGCAGAAAAAACACTTAATAACATCCAGCACTCATTTATGATAAAAACTCTCAGCAAAGTGGGAAAATAGGGAACATAGCTTAACATAAGAAAGGCCATTAAAACCATAAAAATCTTGGAAGAAAACATAGACAGTAAACTCTCTCATATCTCTTGTCGCAATATTTTTGCCAATATATTTTCATGGGCAACTGAAATAAAGGACAAAATAAACAAATGGGGTTATGTCAAACTAAAAAGCTTTTGCCCAGCAAAGGACACCATTAACAAAATAAAGAGACAACCTACACAAAGGGAGAACATATTCACCAATACATCCAATAAGGGGTTAGTAACAAAACTTTATAAAAACTTCTAAAACTCAATACCAGGAAGTTAAGCAATCTAATTAAAATATGGGCAAAAGAACTGAATAGACACTTCTCCAAAGAGGACATACAATTGGCCAATAGATATATGGGAAAATGTTCAACATCACTAACCATCAGAGAAGTGCAAATTAAAACCACAGTGAGATATCACCTCACACCTGTAAGAACAGCTCCCATTAACAAATCAACACACAAGTGCTCCTGAGGGTGTGGGGGAAAGGGAACCCTTCTGCTTTGCTGGTGGGACTGCAGACTTGTGCAATCACTCTGGAAAACAGGATGTCATTTCCTCAAAAAATTAAAAATGTAATTTCCTTTTGACCCAGCTATCCCACTTTTAGGAAAATGTCCTAAGAATCCCAAAACACTAATTCAAAAGAAGATATGCACCCTCATGTTTATTGCAGCATTGTTTACAATAGCCAAGATTTGGACACAGCCCAAGTGTTCATCAGTGGATGAGTGGATAAAAAAACAGTGGTAAATATATACGATGGAATACTAAAAAGCCATGAAAAAGAAGGAAATCTCACCTTTTGTGACAGCATGGATGAACCCAGAGATTATTATGCTAAGTTAAATAGGCCAGGTGGAGAAGGACAAATATAATATGATCTCACTTGTATGTGGAATCTAATGAACAAAGTGAACTGAGGAACAGAATAGAGGCATAGGTAGGGTCATGGGAGCAGAGGGACAGCTGTCAGAGGGAAGGGGACTGGGTCAGAAAAGGTGATGGGATTAGCAAAATTATATATATATTATACATAACACATAGATACAGATAAGAGGACAGCAAGTCTCAGAGGAAAAGGGGGGGAATCATGCAGAGGAGGGCAAAGTTGGTGTAATAGGGGGCACCCTATTGGAGGTGAGAGTGTTATATTGAGTGGGACACTTAAATCTATGTTAACACAATAAATTAAAAAAATTATTAAAAAATAAAATAAATTTGAACAGACTGTTGTGAATGGAGTGTTCTGTAAATATAATATAATATAATTAATATATATGTAAATAGATTATTTGAAGCATCTTCAAATCTTCAGATTCCTTAGTTTTTGCCTAATGTAATTTTTTTTGTATGACAGAGACAGAGAGAGGGATAGATAGGGACAGACAGGAAGGGGGAGCGATGAGAAGCATCAATTCTTCATTGCAGCACTTTTGTTGTTCATTGATTGCTTTCTCATATGTGCCTTGATGAGGTGGGGGGGCTACAGCAGTGCGAGTGACCTTGGGCTCAAGCTGGTGATCCTTGCTCAAACCGATGAGCCTGCACTCAAGCTGGTGAATTCGGGGTTTTGAACCTGGGTTCTCTGTGAGCCAGTGTGATGCTCTATCCACTGTGCCACTGCCTGGTCAGGCTTGCCTAATGTAATTTTTGTTTTCAGATCTCATCCATAATAACACATTAGTTTTAGTCATTGTATCTTCTTAGGCTCATCTTGGCTATGACAGTTTCTTAGACTTCCCTTGTTTTGGATAACTTTGTAAGTTGTGAGGAATACTGACTAGGTATTTTGTAGAATGTTCCTCAACTAGGCTTTTATCTGGTGTTTTTTTCATCATTAGTCTTGATTTGTGTTCTTGGGAAGAAGACCACAGAAGTAAAATACTATTGTCATCACATGCTATCAAGAGTACATACTATCCATGTGACTTATTATTGTTGCTGTACTTGATTGCTTCATTGAAAAAATCTGTATCAAGACCTAAATATAAGACCTGAAACAATAAAGTACATAGAAGAAGACTTAGGTTCTAAACTCATAGACCTTGGTTTTAAAGAGCATTTTATGAATTTGACTCAAAAGGCAAGGGAAGTGAAGGCAAAAATAAATGAATGGGACTACATTAGACTAAGAAGTTTTTGCTCAGCAAGAGAAACTGACAACAAAATAAACAGACAGCCAACTAAATGGGAAATGATATTTTCAAACAACAGCTCAGATAAGGGCCTAATATCCAAAATATACAAAGAACTCATAAAACTCAACAACCAACAAACAAACAATCCAACAAAAAAATGGGAAGAGGACATGAACAGACACTTCTCCCAGGAAGTAATACAAATGGCCAACAGATATATGAAAAGATGCTCATCTTCATTAGTTATTAGAGAAATGCAAATCAAAACTGCAATGAGATACCACCTCACACCTGTTAGATTAGCTATTATTAACAAGACAGGTAATAGCAAATGTTGGAGAGGCTGTGGAGAAAAAGGAACCCTCATCCACTGTTGGTGGGAATGTAAAGTAGTACAACCATTATGGAAGAAGTATGGTGGTTCCTCAAAAAACTGAAAATAGAACTACCTTATGACCCAGCAATCCCTCTACTGGGTATATACCCCAAAACCTCAGAAACATTGATACGTAAAGACACATGCAGCCCCATGTTCATTGCAGCATTGTTCACAGTGGCCAAGACATGGAAACAACCAAAAAGCCCTTCAATAGAAGACTGGATAAAGAAGAAGTAGCACATATACACTATGGAATACTACTCAGCCATAAGAAATGATGACATCGGATCATTTACAACAAAATGGTGGGATCTCACATTATACGAAGTAAAATAAGTAAATCAGAAAAAACCAAGAACTGTATTATTCTATACGTAGGTGGGAGATAAAAACAATACTAAGAGACATTGATAAGAGTGTGGTGGTTACGGGGGGAGGGGAGAGGAAAAGGGGGAGAGGGAGGGGCACAAAGAAAACTAGATAGAAGGTGACGGAGGACAATCTGACTTTGGGTGATGAGTGTGCAACGTAATTGATTGACAAGATAACCTGAACATGTTTTCTTTGAACATATGTACCCTGATTTATTGATGTCACCCTAGTAAAATTAATAAAAAAAAAAAGAAAAGAAAAAATCTGTATCAAGTTATCTTTCCTTTTCTATATTGTACTCTTTTAAATGTTTCATTTAAAAATTGGAAATTATGCATGCTCCAGCTCTTTGAAAGTAAAGCGCATTATTTGGAATTCTTCTGCATGAGATATTTTTCTCTTTTCTCCATGTATTCATTTATTCAGGCATTTATTTGTATCAGTATAAATTTTGGATATTTATTTTATATTTTGAGTTATAACTTAATGTAACTTTGTTTTGTTGTTTAAATTCTCTCTACTTTGGCCATTGAGACCTCTTTCAGATGTCTGTGCTTTTTTTGGATATACCTCCTGTGTTAGTTCCCTAGAGCTTCTACAACAAAACACCACGAGCCTGGCAGCTGGAAACACCAGACCTGTATTCTTTCACAATCTGGAAGCCAAAGTTCGAAATTAACGTGTTAGCGTGGGCATCCTCCCTCAGAAGGTTTTTGGAAGAATTTTCTTAGTCTCTTTCAGCTTTTGATGGTTGCTGGCAATTACTGGTTTGCCTTAGCTTGTAGACACATCAGTTCTGTCTTTGTTTCTTCACATTGCATTCTCCTCTCTGAGTCTCTGTGTGACTTGTCTTCTAATAAAGACACCAATCATGGGACTTAGGGCCAACCTATTGCAGTATGACCTCATCTTAATTATTTTCAGATCTGAAAACCCTATTTCAAAATAAAGTCACATAAATTTTGTGTAAACATAAATTTTTATCTCTTGTTAATAAACATGCCAGGAGTGTAGTGATAAAATATTGAATCATGAAGAAATTTTCAGCAATGTTTGGAAAACCTAATAAAATTTTCAGTAGAGAGAATGGTTTTATAGTATATGCATAGACTTATATTTAACATTAAAATGACAAACAGGTGTCAAAGTATTTAAGTCTTCCATACTGAAGAGCAACACAAGTCTAGTTATAGATGACTAAAGTGCAAATGTATTGGTCTCAAAGGAGAAATGTTTAAAAGTGTTCTATGATCCTCAAAAACTCTTGAGGCAGAAGTTTACAAGTCTTTTATGCTGATTAAGCTCTTTAAACAAATTCACAGACACATATACACAATACACAATCAACAGTATAGGTAATTGTGTCACCATGCAGATTCAAGTCAGGGAGAAAATAGAGGGAAAAGTATCAAGATCATGCACTAGTCTACACTCTAATAAAAAAATGAAAACAGTGAAAATCCAATGTTGGATTCAGGGTGTCTACAAATAGCTTACATAATGATGTTGAAAACCATACCAAGAAAATCTGTTCATGTAGCCACAGTGAGAAAAATGTAATGGTTACTAAAGAAAGTATATAAGCTCATACTTTCCAAAGCAAAGGAACTGTGATGGGTTCCAATAGTTCTTAGTTCAGGGACCCAGAGCCAAGGAATCAGTGTCCTTCTTATTTATACTTCCAGGTGGATGGTGGAGAGCAATGGGCCACACCTAGATCATTTATTAGCATCATCCACTCAGTTGCATTAGCCACCTGAGTAATCTTCAGTTTGTGCATCTCTCTTATTACCTTTTTCCATTCTGCACTATCTAATCTTGAAGAGACTTAAGGCAGGAAGATTGGTTGGCTTGTTAGGACAAAAATATGTTGAGGCCCTTGGCCAGTTGGCTCAGTCCAGTGTGTGGATGCCCCAGGTTCAATTCCTGGTTAGGGTACATAGGAGAAGTGACCATCTGCTTCTCCACTCCTATCTCTCACCCTTTTCTATCTATATATCTCTTCCCCTCCTGCAGCCATGTTGAATGGTTTCAGTGCATCGGCTGGTCTGGAGGATGACTCTGTGGAGCCTTGGCCTCAGGTGCTAAAAATAGCTCAGTTGCAAGCATTGCCCTCAATGAGCAGAGCATGGACCCCAGACAGGGATTGCTGAGTGGATCCCAGTTGATGCACATGCAGGAGTCTGTCTCTCTATATTTCCTCCTCTCCTTGGAAAAAGAAGAAAAATAAATATAGAATCAATCTTTCTTTTTCAATTTATTTACAAAGGTCTTGGCTATGCATATCAATGATTCTCCTTCTTCCAGTATCTGAGACATATCTGAAAGCCCAACGAGCTTTCTGGAATCATGTGATTAAAAAATAAAAGATAACAAGAAGAGGAAGATAGAGATGAAGCAAGTAGAGGGTTACAAAGGCCAAGAGGTAGGCCAGGGCTAGGAAAAGAGGGGGGAACGAAAGTGGTTTGGGGAATTTGGGGAGACATGCAGCAGAGCAGCAAGATGTGTGGGAAGGGGACAGGAGACATATGGGATCTAAATATGCAATTTTAACTCTATATAGCTGGATCCTTTTCATGGTTTTAGAAAAATGCCAGTAAAAACTTTGAATAAAAAATTAAAATTAAAGAAATTTTGTTGGTTGTTTTGACTTTCCTTTGATCAAAACATTGCTCTGAGACTGAACCATACAGATCTTCAGGTTCATCAGCCGGTACTGGAGACAGATAACAAAGACCTGAATTTAGTTAGTGGTCTGTGAAAGTGATTTAGTCCCATATTCAGATGTCTCATCAATGTTTCTCCATTTCCATAGCCTCAGCGCTTGTTTTCATCCTGCTTCACTTAGCATATTGCAGAATCTTCCTTCATTTTATCTTCTTGTCAATCCATTTTCTTTCTTATTCTATAACATGGTCTTACTGAAGACTCTGCGCTTTAATGTCCAGCTTTCCTTACTTACTGCCTCAGCGGACCTCAAGATGCGATGGCAACACTATTTCAGCGGATCTCCTCAGTTATCTTTGTATCTGACCTTACTATCTCTTTTGGGAGACACTTCAGACTACGGTTTGGCTGAGTTGTGAATAGCAGGGTTTTTAGGGCTTCAGGCATGGGGAATGAATGTCAGCCTTTTGCCAAGAATGCTCTTTAGGGACATCTGAGGACTCTAACCAAATAGGCAAAATAAAAAGTTGATAACATAGTAGACAAAAATCTATTAAAGTTGGCAAAAAAAATAAACCAGCTCTTTTGAAGTACGTACTGCTTTTTTAAGTTTGCCAGAGTGTACGAAGTTGCTTTCTCCAGAACAAATACAGCAAAAAGTAGGGACAAATTACTCTGAGAAAGGGAGCCACCTTCTCCAGGTCTGGTCCTAAGACCAGCTTCTTGGCAACGGTGCAGGCTGTCATTAAGGAAGTGGTTTCTTTGTTCTATTTCTCACTTGACAGAACCTCACCTCTCAGAGATCAGAAGATGAGGAGTTTCCCCTGGAGACAACCCATCCTCTGGAAAGCACAAGTTCAGGTCCGCGGCACAGGCCAGTTCTCTCTGCTCTCCCTCCCCTCTCCACACACAAGCGCACACGCTCAACTTCATTGCTCATTGTCTTAGAGAGGCTATAAACAATGTCAAGCTACTAGAAAGATCGACCTTTTACCTCAGATATTTTTGTTTGCATGTAATTTGACCGATAACTCTTCTTATAAAGGTCAAGAAAATAAAATGGGAGGTAAAACTTTGAAAGACTTGAGTCAATCAAGCATCCATTTAGACACTTAACAAATATTAATTGAGAGCCCACTTGGTGCTAGCGAATCAGGCATTTTGCGGGGTGCTACAGATACAACTCAGGTAAGGATACACTGTCCTCACATAGGATACATGCTCGTGAAGTATTTAGGTAAGGTAATAGGCAAAATGGTAAATATCTTTACTAGCCTTAAAAACAGGGTGCTGAGAGAGCACAAATAAGAGACATCTAACTGAGCCAGGATTGGGAAACATGATGACATTCAGGGACTGACCATATCTCAGGAATGAAATACAACTCAGGAATGTATTGGTGCTTGGGTAAGCATGACAATTTGAGGTGTATTTTACTATGTAACCAGATCTTAGTACAGTTCATTTTCAAAGTGTGTTTTAATATATTTTTACATATCTTTCTCCACCTATACATTTTTTTTCAAATAAAAGTTTGTATTCGTTCAATATTTACTGTCTCTTATGTGCCAGGCACTGTGCTAACATACTAGTGATTCTGCCGTGAAAAAGGCAATTGAAATTTTTATAGGACATTGTCCATAGGGGCCTAAAACTCAGATTGTGCAAAGAAGTGAAGCCAGCAGAGTATATTGCAATAGGGAATAGTGAAGGCTTAGTAAACCTGACAAACGTTCTGTCTCTTGGTATTAAAATTCAGATTATTAAGTAACACTGAGGCATTCACAGGGTGCCAGTTGAAGACTTCTGAAAGATCAAGAGAAAGAGTTGCTTCCCAGTTAAAATACAGAGAGGGATGTTCTGTTATACAGCTCCTGGAAGACATCTGAGTCATACAGTAGAACACTGGCATAGAGGGAAGAGAGACAGGGGATCTGGGGACCAAACAGACAGGAGCCAGCACTTCTGTGCTTAGCTGTAGAGTCTTAGTTGTCAACTCTAAAGAAAGCATCCCTGCACCACCTCCTTCTCATTTCTCACTCCTTTCTGCTTCTTTGCTAATGTCACATACCTAGAGGGCTGAGCCAGTCTCACTTTTCTTTAACTCTATAATTTAGGGTAACAATCAAATAAATAAGTGCATAAGAAAAATACAAAGAATAATTGAGATTATGATACTGTTCAGGTGCAGGGAAAAATCCTAGGATAATGGAAAATAGTGTCCTGATAGGAGCAAAAGAACCAGCCACTTCTAATTTTAAGGGTGATTTGGAGGAGGATTCCTCCCAGCTCCTGTGAATAGAGCGTAGGCACAAGCCCTAACACATCAGGGAAGGAATGATGTGTGAATCTCAGAAGGGCCTAAATTCACTCTGGAGCAATACCAAAGAGAGGCGGACTCTCAGATAGGCAGCCTCAGAGCAAAGCTCATGCTCAACCCAAACACGGTGACAGTTACCTGAGGAAGACAGCTTGGCAGCTATGTAGCCAGGTGTCATTAGAGAGACATGTGGAGATGAGGGAGCCACAAGGGAGTGGCCAAGCCCTGGGCTGAAGGCATAGGATGGCTCGCCCAGCGCCACCCATCCTGACCACTGTGAGAATCAGAAACAGTGTGGCTAGAGAGGGCAGAACCCTGGGAGCAGGTGCAGGAGGCTTCCTAGTTAATGACTGTGGCAAGGGAAGCTTACAGGGCCAGCAGCAAGGTAGGGTACCACTGTGGGACCCCATAGTGTACTCTCCACTAGTGAGGGAAGGATGGCACGACAATGGTGCGTGCTGCTGGTGTGGCGTGACTGTCACCCCTTGTGTAGTGGCAGTAATCTGAGAAATATTGCTTCCACACGCTGTCCTCTATTAGATCAAAAAGACAAAACAAGTAGAGTGAGCACTTTTTTCCCACTTTCAGAGAGTTTTCTGGAAACTTTTCTATCCCCGATGCCAGTGTTACCGAGCCTGAGCATATACTTCCCGCTCCATCTGGCAGTGGTATACTTCCAACTGCCTCCCACTTCTGCAGCAGAAAGAGCCAACAGAGGTTTTAATGAGTAATTAGTTTAATAGAGCATCTTGAAATATAGCCACACATTCTATTAGAATAATTACAATACATTTGCACAAGAGCAACATTTTGGGCAAATACGGAAAGCCTAAGAGCAACTAAGTAATCACTGTATAAAGTGTTGGCACAAGATGCCATTTTTCCCCCCTAAAAATATCTAGGCATAAAATGAAACTTTATATAGTCGTGCTTTGGGAAAATGGGGTTTGTTGCTGGTTTATGCTCATGTATGTATTTGAGGACAGAACTTTTGGGTAGCTTTATAGTTCAAATTCAGACTTTCAAAGGAGGCACATTCCTCATGCCAGTTATACCAGCACTCTGTTGAGTAATATTGAAATTAAGTAAACACATCTACATTTCCTCCCCCTCAGAAGCCTAAATGTCTCTTTAATTTGCTTCTTGTTCATCCTGCTTCTAATACACTTACATTTTTCCCTTTCTTTGAAATAGCGATCACAGTGTCTAGAATATTTGGAGACTAGCATCAAATTTCATCAGGAAGTGTTTTTCATCAGAAATAAAAATATTATTCCTCCCTTACGCCCCGGTTGCAAATTCTTAAATATTGACTAAAACGATTATATCCATGATTTCTTCTATGATGGAACAAGGGTAACTATACACTGAGTTAAGAACATTTTTCTCTATACATTTTAATAGTTTCTATTATTGGTACTAACTTATTCTGTTTTACTGTACTTCTTCTCTTAGCAGATCCCTCAGATTTAACACTTACAAGTTGAGTAATTACCCAGCATATATATTGACAGACCAACAGTCTCAAGCAAGCAGTGAATAAACTTGCTACATATGTTCATCTCACCACAGATGCTTTCCTCTTTAACTCTGGGTTTTTTTTTTAAGTGAATCAAATATTAATAAATGCACTTGTGAATGTTCTTACATATGATTCCAAAATAATATGACTTTGTACTAAAATCCGTTTTTATTAGGCTTACAATATTTTTATACAGGCGCATTTTTTTGAAGTCAAAAATTCCTGAGTGTGGCATAGTTCTGTAAACACAGGTTGCAGAAGGCAGAGAAGCAAAAATATTAATCAGTGCAGTTTAGACTCAGCTAACTATACTGAAAGGCATATAGCTAGAATTACTATTTAGGAAATTCAGTCAGAGCCAAGACTACTAGTATGGATGCTGACTAAATCAATGCTGGGGCTGCATATCTGGTAAATAATTAGCCTAATCCATTGTGATCAACAGTAAGGGCAATGTTAATAGAGTCAAATTAGGACTTGTTAAAAAACTCATAGTAGCAGCAAATCAAAAGCCTCTCTTTCATTTAGAATAGGAAAATGATGTTCACCCAATAATGTTCTATATGAATACTGGCTTTCTTTGTGAAACATAATGAACCCATCTTATGAAATGGTCAACCCACTCACTGTGTGCACAGTAATAAAAGTAATGTGAGGCTTCAAGTAAATAATTTAGGGTAAGAAATGAGGGTAATAGCCGTTGTAGAAGTTCCAAGCTTGGAAGCCCAAGATTTGACTTTGGGTCCCAGTTTCATTTTTAGTGGCCCAGTGATCTGAGCAAACATTGATCTTCTTAGAACCTGTGCACAGCAGCAGTGTTACCAGCCTGGTCTGATGGACAGGTTGTTATGAAGGTCAGATGTGAAATCACATTATTGGAAATTTAAGGTTCTCCATCTATGTAATTGATGAAATGATGATTTAGCAACATTTATACTAGAATCAACGTAACAAGAACATGCTGGTTCATGATAAGCAGTCCTTTTCATTTACTGGTTCCTCAGTAATGCTTGATCTATTTCACCTTAGTCCTTTGCTTATGTAAGTTCAAGGTTATATGCAGTAGAGACAGCATGGTATATGGAAAACCTGGTGTTTAGAGTCAGATAGTTTATGACCCAAAGTAAGTTGCTTGATAAAATTATGAAGATGCTGCTGATGATGATGAATAAACCAAACCTTCTGAGGTGCTTACACATTCTCAGGATGATCTCCTTCATCTTGCTACTAATCCCACACATGAACCTTATTATCATCCTCATTTTATGAAAGAGGAAACAGAAACTAAAAACGTTTAAATGACTTGCTCAATTAACCAGTATTATAAACAGTTAATAATCTGAACCCACATAATTCAATTCTATAATCCTGCTATTACCTGCCACCTTCCCACCAAGTGGGGCTAGCAACCAACTTACAGTGACTGTGAAAGTAAAAGTCACCACTATCACTGCAAACCACATTCAGTGCTTAATACGAGACATACTGAGCCTCCACAAATAAACCGTTTTGGGAGATGAAAGTTGTAAAAATTTCTTCTCTTGCTTTCTCTGGGATCCCTACTGAATTTGAGCTTGAGAAAAAGACAGCTCATAAACCCAGAAGAGCTACATTATGCATTAAGATGGAGTTATTCTTTTTCCATGGTAGGAGATTAGGGCAGTCACACACAAAAAAGTTTCAGAAAATAAGGGTCTTTATAATCTTGGTCAGTGACTAGAATGTTATTTAAAAAAAACAGAAATGATGACACACTCTAGATGCTCTTGGCTGTAAAGCTTTTTTTGTAAGTCTCCATAACAACAACAACACAACAACAACAAAGCAGCTATTCATCTCTCTGACTTTAGCTTTGGCTTAAACCTATAGACTTTAAAGTTTTAGATGACTTTTCAAAATCCCTTCTAAATCCTTATGAAACTGTGATTTGTACATCTTAGTGACATAAATCTTTTAACAAACCACTTCATACAAACATTTGAAAACAAGTCATTTTATTGGTAAACTTGCTAAGATCACCAGAGATAAGAGACTGATAAAGTTTTGACTGAAATCTCTTTAAACAATCCAAAAATGTGCATTTATGTTTTCATACATATGAACTAGTTCATTTCAGTTAAATCGGGTGAAAACTAGAAAACACTCAAGATCTGGTAAATTGTGTTTTGGGGAAGAGATGTTGCTATGACAGTTTAAACATTTTGATTCCACTTTAATGTGAAGGTGGGACGCAATCTCAGGGGCAGTGGCAGAGGTCTTTTATAACAAAAGCAGGTATTCTGGGATGGGAGATACAATGCCATGGTGATATTTGTATTAATACTCTTGTTTCTGTGGATAATTGCCTTTTGAAATCTCTCTGAAATTTTATTCTCATTGAGGATATTTTAAATATAAAGAAAACAAACTTTTGGAGCAAAAGCTCTTGATTAACCAGGCAAGTTTTGAAATAAAAATCATCTATGTAATTCTAACTAGAGAAGGTTAACAGAGCTAGTTATTAATACATAAAAAAAAATAAAGATATTAATCAATTCTGGAGAGTACCTGCACAGAGGATAGTGATGGTTTCAGGGCTGGTTTATATGTCAGGGAGGAATACAGTTGCTTTCTTGACATGATATCAAGAACCCAAAATATATACAATGGAAACTTCTTTGATTTAGGGCATTGTCAGCTTTTATTATAATGCAAATATTAATTAGTATATCGATATTTTCATTATTGTCAGTATTAACACCTTAACTCAAATGAACATATAAGGTTAACTCAGGAATATACTCATCTTTCAAGAGAGCTTCCAATATGGGATGTATGTTCTCAGTTTGGCTGTGAATGATATAAAGAAAGGTCTGGGGTATGAGGAAGTTCTTGGTGTTGAAGGAGTTAAGCTAGACACCATGGCTGAAGGATGGTGGTTAGGGTTAGAACCCTGGCTCAGTTTCTTGGACATGGGCAGATACTGGGAGTGATACAATACAGAGAGATAACTCGGTGAGACTAAACCTTGTCTCTTTCCCCTGGAAAACCTCAGTACAGGGGGTCCTCAGGTTATGACAGTCTCGACATGTGACTTTTCGAGTTTACAATGCTCATTCTCATAAAAATTTAAAAAATTGAGATATGAGTGTTTTGATTTAGGCCATTAGCATCGTACTTATGGACTACCTGGGTGCACTAGTTTGGTAAGGAATAAAGGTAAGGATTTTTTTTGTTGTTGTTATTACAGTATAGTGTACAGCACAGTATATTTATATCTTTTTCCTTTTTCTGTGGCTAACTTGTGTTTTTATGTTCTAGATTAGGATTTTACAACTGTAAGTGATTTATGCTAGGTTATATTTCTACTTACACCAAAATTTGGATTACGTCACTGTCGTAGGAACCAAACTATACTGTAACCCAAGGACCCTTGTACTTTTATGTGTGAACACTTTAGATAACCACTGCTCCACCCCAGAAAATGACTCCCACATCATCTATACTCATTCCTCACAGTAAACCAATATCTTTTGTCCTGAAACTTGAAGTCACTGATTTATTTTGCCCTCTTAGACCACATAAAATTTAGTGTAAGGTCAAACACTATTTTTTTTTTTTTTTTAGTATACTACAAGACAGCTGGGGTGATATATGTACAGGATATGCTATGCAAAGTATCCTGGGACAAGAAAGAATCCCATATGTGTTCACTTTGCTGCTCATAATTAGTAACAATCCCAGTTGTATTTGCCATTGTGTTTGGCTTTGAGTTCCTGGAAGAAATGATTATGCGCTTGTAAAAAATTGGTAGTATTTATAAACTTTTTTATTGTTTTCAATGTTTAAAGTAAACAGTAGAGAGGGGTGATTATTTCTGAAAGTCCAGCTGGAATAGTTGGGCCAGTGTGTCTATTCCCAAAAGAGAATGGGAAAAGTTATTAGATTGATGTCAATCTGGGTGTATTTCTGTTGGGGCTATAACAAAAGACTCTGTTGAATCATGTTCTATTCAACAGTTTAAATGAATAGACTTAGAAAAAATATATTGATGGTTTATTAATAAAATTCAGAGATTAAAAAATTAGGAAGAATAATTAATATGTTGAATAAAGAAGCAGGAATCAGATATAACTATAAAGGGCTAGAATATTCAGGTAAATGTAATAAAGATATGTCAGAGGTCTAGATACAAAATTATATGTTTAGGTTTAGAAATCAAACTGTACAATTTTAAGATAAAGGATATTTGGTTTAGCCAAATGTCAACTCAAGGAGCGGATGTGTTCCTTAAGAAAGCTCCTGTGGTATAGTCTAGGTTTATAGAAAGTGTGTAAGTGGTCATGCTGGATTGTGTGTTGATTAGACCACATCAGGAATCATCTATTCAAGGATAAAGATTCCTGAAGGGTATCTAGAAGGAGGTGTCTGGAGTAGCCAGGGAGCTAAAAACCATAACCCATGGCTGTAAGAGAATGAAATGTTTAATTTATAGGAATAAAGAAGGAAGGCATATGTTGGGTGGTCTTTGAATATAGTGTTTTTACAAAGAAGGTGGGTTAGATTTCTTCTGTGTAATATGAGACAGCAAAGCTAAAACCAGTGAGTCCAAATTTTAGGGATAAACATATTGGCTAACTAAGAGGAATGAATATAGATGACAAGGAAGCAGTTTTCTGGGTGGAGGCAGTACTTATTTGATGCACCTATACTTAAAAGCACTGAGTTATTCCAGCAAAGCCAGAAATCCAAGGAAAAAGGCAGCCTTTAAAAGTGGTGATTTCCATTGCTAGTGGTGCTTAGGACTACGCCCCAAGATCACTCCTCAGGAATTGTTGTATCTGGGAACCATTTAAGTCCTCAATCTTGATGTCTGTGAGATTCTTCAAAGAGAGAATCTAAAAAAAAGTATTGCTAAACCTCAAAGAGAAAATGTGAATGTCCCTTTCAAGTAATTTGTTCATATGATTATTCTTTCAATTTTGATCTAGTTAGTAACCATGACCCTTCTCTATAAACTTTCTTTGACATTTGCAATGTACACTTATATTTCTCTAAATACTTATAGATGTTTTAACATTTGAAAGACTCTTGCAGTTTTCTGTGCCAGTGTTGAGCCCTCCCCCTACCATTCAAACATGATTTGCCTCTCTGTAGCTATGCACAAATTGAAACACTTTTGAAAAGGTACATCATAAAAATAAAATTAACTTTACAAATAAGAAATTGTAAACTATGTGTTTTGTTACAATGGCTTAAGTTCTGGCAAGAGCATACCTTACCACCTGACACAATGAAATAATTTTAGAATTCTCTCCTCTCACAGAAAAGAAAAGAAAAACTGTAGGAATGATGTTTCTTTTTGAGAAGGGAAGAAAAACCAAAGAAGGAAGAAAGGATAAAATGCTTGTTGGAAATTAACAGAACTGAGTAAGTGAGACGTACTCAGTGAGGCACAAAATGAAATAATAGGAAATCATTCCAGGATCTGAAAAGCACTTACACCCGGAGACGAAGCTTTCTCAGCATAGCCTGTCAGGGCTCCCTTCCAAGAGGGATATATTTTGAGTCCAAAGTTTGTCTGGCTTTTGTGCAGTATGACTGTTTAGATGAATAAAGTGATCATGAGCTCTTATATGTATATTTATATATATATAAATAAAGTAGAAGAGAAGCTTTCGTTTTAGGAATCTTATCTGAAATGCACTGAACTTAAAGGCTATTAGCAATCAATTCCTCTGAGAAGTCATATTTCAGAATGTTCTTCTCTAAAATATCCTGGTTACTAATAGCTTCCTCTTCATAATTGACTTTATAAGTTTTTCAAGAAGCTAAAGAGCACAGAGCAAAGTATGTGGGAACCCTTGATTCTGCTTCTAAGAAGGCTCTTTTCTGGTTGCTATTAATCATAGTCACATCTTTCAATTACGTAGCGCCTTGTTCAGTTCTCAGCATGCGTGAACACTTACAGAATGGCTTTGTTGACCAATTCCTAGCCAGACAAAAGCCAATTACCAAGACAACTTGTCTACATTCAGAGTTTTACCTCAAAATAAAGACTTTGATTAAATTCAGTAGGGAAAAAAATATGTGTAACATACAGTCTAGTCAAGATAAAAGTAACTCAACTGCTATAGATTGAACATAGATTTTATTTTTCACTGGAAGAAGAACCAGAGTTTGCCATTTTAGAAATTGATTTTAAGTTGATTATTAAGAAACAAAAGACTAAGAAAGAACCTATGACATTCATTCCACCTTACTTGCCTAAAGGAATTCAGATAGAAACACCTAGTTCAAGAAACAGAGTTATTCACTTTAGCTATTCATCTTAGCATATAAGAATTAAGTGTGACAGGCAGGGTGAAATCTAGTCAGCCCTATTTATTGGACTCCTCTCTGTGTCCTTTAGTTTCTGGAGGCCCAGCAAAAATGTGTTTACCACATTTGCTCTTTCTCATCCACCTGTGAATTCCCTACTTCCCCATTGAAACCCCAGACCCTTGCTTCTTTCTCCTTGGTCCACAGTTATATAAACTTTAACTTGAGCATTTAAAAACTTATGTTCACACAAAAACTTAGGGAAAATATTTATAACAGCTTTATGTCTAGTAGTCAAAAACTTAAAGCAACTCGTATTTTCAACTAAATGTTAAAATATCTGTGTCACCACCATATCATGGAATACTAGTCAGCAATAAAAAGGAACAAACTATTGATATATTGTACATAATGATGTATCTCAAGGGAATTGTGTTAAATATAAAAAGCCTATCTTAAAAGGTTACATACTGTGTGATTCCATTTATACAACATTCTTGAAATATTAAAAGCATAGAAATAAGAGTGCAGTTTATTTGCTTGGCAGAGGTTATGCATGGCAAGTGAGGAGAATGAGTGAGATTAGGCAAGATAGCACAATGGAGTGTGGTGGTGAAACAGTCTATATCTTGATTGCTATGAGATTTGTATCTACATATATGATAAATTCTATAAAACTACATAAACAAATATGCACACATAAGATACTGCTCAGAAAAAGTTACGGGATATTTCAAAATGAATATGAAGCAATCAAATATTGCCTAATTTTTGTGAGCAGTAAATATAAGTGCAAGTACATGCACATAAACTTAGTGAAAACTGAATAAACTATAGATATCAATTTTTTAGATTGTATATAATATTATAGTTATGAAAGATAGTACCATTGAGGAGATCTGGTTAATGGATACTCAAGACCACTAAGAGTTAGAGTATAGAATCTCTGCCTCTGATTTTAAAAGATCAGCTAGACATCATCTGTTTGGGAATAAGGTGGCAGTTATCAAGCACTCACTACATGTCACATATTCTGCTATAATCAGTCTATGCAGTTTCTCATATAATCCTCAATTTTTTGAGAAAGGTAGCATATGGCTAGTAGTCATGGCCATCACAGCCATTCACATGCAAGTTCTTATTGGATTCGGACAAATGGTAAAGAAACAGTGGAGCCAAAAAATGGTGGGCCATTCCTTTATTCAAGTCTTGTACTGGCAGATGAGCAAACACACAGGGAAAACACTTCCCTTTTGCTCAAGGCTCACAAAGCTACTAAAATATTCTCTGATTCCACAACCAGGAGAATCTTCCTCAGTTTTTCCTAGAATCAAAGGCCCCCATCAGTCTCAGCATAACTCACAGAAGCCCTCACCTCTGTTCCCCATCTCCTTCTTACTGCATAAACTCTGAAAAAACATGGCTTCCCCTCCTCCAGCACACATTAGTAAGACAATGGCCCTTCCTAGGCAGGAAGGTAATTTGCAATTTCACTGACCACATACCTGCCACCAGTGTCATTTTTAACACTAAAAGTGAGCAAACTCAAAAATACAAATTTTACAAACTCATTTGCCCAACAGGTAGTATTTTAATTCATTTTTGGATAACAAAATAGAAGCTCAGAGAGATTAAATTAATTCCATGTTTTTACAATTAATATAGTACCTTACTCCACAGAGCAAGAACCTAAAAAGCTTTCAGGGGTAGCATGAAAGCCTACCTATCTCTATTATCTCTTGTTCTTGCCATTGAAGCC
Source organism: Saccopteryx leptura (assembly GCF_036850995.1). Classification (NCBI taxonomy): domain Eukaryota; kingdom Metazoa; phylum Chordata; class Mammalia; order Chiroptera; family Emballonuridae; genus Saccopteryx; species Saccopteryx leptura. The sequence goes on from NC_089503.1 coordinate 352,442,835, forward strand.
TACACTTCTTATGTCAGAAGAAAGACCTTTCAATTTCTGATTAGAAACGCATCTGATCCCATAAGGGAAGAAAAAGAGACATAGTGTAGAGAGGAAATATAGAAGACACAGATGGAGATCTACCTAGGACATGTTGAATCCACTTTGTGATTTTGATCAAGAAATGTTTTAGTCTCTCCCAAAGGTTAGAAATTTCCTGAAGACAAACTTTGCACACTGGAGGATTGCTTTCAAAATTGCCCTTGATCTTAATTCTTGAAACTAAAGTGCAGTAAATTTGATCAAAATCAGTCAACTCAGTTGACAGTTAGTAGGAAATAAACACACAGTTGTAAAACTCTAAAAAGTCCAACTGATTTCATTATGTCCAATCAATATTATTTTCATTTCCAATTTAACAGGTATCCTTCTTTTAAATGTCTATGTTAGCCAAGAATGTTTGAAAATGTGTTTGATTTTTACCACATACTGTTAACTAAAAATTAACCACGAGGAAACAGAAGACAGAATATTCAATAACCGATCTCTTTCTTCCACATGAAAAATGTCCATGGAAATCACCATTATGGAAAAAAAATCCTGTAATTCAAATATTAAGAACTTTTAAGCATGTTCCTTATTGCAATTAATGATTCCTTTCTTGGGTTAGAGAGATTTTGTGATAGACTTTAAAATAATAGTATAGTGGGAATCATTAATTTAAGATACTTGGCTGATTTAAATGACGACAGTTCAGTTTCTGATTTTAAAATACTAAATATTTGATCTTATTCTATAACAATGAAGTCTTTATTGTTTTATTCCTAAATTGTGCAGATAAATCTCAAATTCAGATGTCAAGAATAATTCCTCCTCAGCAAATATGAGCAAAACATTCATTCTTTCAACAAAATACTATTTAATATTCATTAAGTGCTAGGTATTATGGTAAATGTTGGAATATATCAAATTAAACTACATGAAGTTGCTAATATACATCCTAGAGAATGTATGACCTAAAGACAACAATTTTATACTGTTTAAAATAATAAAAGAATATATAGTTTCTTCCATGAACATTTTACTAGTAAAAGGAACTTACAAATATAAATTATAAGTTGGGGAATTCTGGAATACTTCTTTGAGGAAGTGCTCAACTGATTCTAGAAGGGAGAGTATGACAATCCAGATCAAGAGAGCATGTGGAAAAGGTCTTTTCTGAGAGAGAGGAGAAGTGTTCATAGAGAGCTACAGACTCTATGATGCAATGGGAAAGAGTTACGAGTCTACTGGAGAGAAGATCAAACCAAAAAAACTTCTTATGTGATAAGATTTTTACTGAAGGTAATTAGGAAATTTACAATAATTATGAGTGAAAGAATGGAAGGGCTATTTTGCATTTTAGGAAGATTACTCTAGCAAAAGAGTATGTGTTGTAGGGGGAGGTGTAGAAAACATTGGATAGGACTGGGGGCCCAGAGATCACTTAGAAGTTACTGCATCACAGTAGGGGAGATTTTAGAAATGAAAGGATCTATACCAGGGGTCCCCAAACTTTTTACACAGGGGACCAGTTCACTGTCTCTCAGACCGTTGGAGGGCCGGACTATAAAAAAAACTATGAACAAATTCCTATGCACACTGCACATATCTTATTTTAAAGTAAAAAAACAAAACGGGAGCAAATACAATATTTAAAATAAAGAACAAGTAAATTTAAATCAACAAACTGACCAATATTTCAGTGGGAACTATACTCCTCTAACTGACCACCAATGAAAGAGGTACCCTTCCAGAAGTGCCGCGGGGGCCGGATAAATGGCCTTAGGGGGCCGCATGTGGCCCGCGGGCCGTAGTTTGGGGACCCCTGATCTATACAATGGTAATGGTAGCAGAAATAGTGAGGAAGTGCCAAACCAAAGAAACCAAAGAAAATAAGGTGTCCTTGATTCAATTCATTTAGAATGAATCAGATGAAGAAATCAAGATTGTAATTTCTGGTTCATAAAAATGGTATGTAAAAACTGAGATAGAAAAGTCAGAAGAATCAGGTTTACATGGAATCAAGGAGAAAGCTAATAAGCTCACTCTTGCACATTGAAGTAGACTTATTTCACTAGGTTTTGAGACTCCAAGAGAAATCTGGACTGGAAATAGAAGAGATGGCAGAGTCAACAGCATGGAGCTAGTAGTTGAACTCATAGAACTTCATCAGGCTGTCTAGGCAAAGAATGGAGAGAACAACCAAAGGCCCAAGGAAGAGTGCTGGCAACACACACACGGACAGGGTGTGCAGAGGGGGAAGACCCAGGGAGGAGACAAGGAAGATTATTGAGCCATAAGTAGGAAGCTAGGAGTATGTAGAGTTAAGAATTTAAAGTGAATAATTAACAATATTCAAAACCATGGGAAGATAGAATAATAACAACAAAGGCATCCACAGACCTTTGTTATGAGAAAGCCCTTTGTTATCTTGGTAACAAATAACTTTATGAAGACTTGGGAATTGAAGCTAAATGGCGTATGGTTTAGAAGTAAATGAAAAAGATGAGGAAATAGAGACAGCATAAATTTTTACTTTAAAACAAACGTAACAATGACCAAATGTTTCTTTATATTTTTATCATAAAAATAATATTCTTTTTTGGGTGGGGTGGAATTTAGATGTTAAAAAAAGCACCTATAACTCCAAAGAAAAACACTATTAAAAATAATTTCTGTCATATATATACATACATGGGTGGGCAAATATAAGTTTTACAGTTGTGAATACACAAAACACCAAATTTATTCTTATATTATTTGTTTATTATTGTATTATTTTCCAGACTAATAACTGTAAACCTACTTTTGCCTATACCTACATATAAATATATGTTTGCCTTTTGATGTGTGTGTGTGTGTGTGTGTGTGTGTGTATTTATACTGCTCACAAAAATTAGGGGATACTTTATTGCTTCATTTTCATTTTAAAATATCCCTTAATTTTTTAAGCAGTATATATATTCTTGGCAAACTGCTGTCTAATGATCTATTTTTACTACTTTACATATAATTAAAATGTCAACAAATAGTCTTGTGTGGCATTTACTTGATTAGACTGTATGGATGGACCACAATTATTTAACTGTTTCATACGGTTGGACATTTTTATTCTCATTCATAGCTACCTGCTTGTCCTCCATTCTGCCCCTATTTGTACTTGTTCTCTTCTAAACCTGAGCACAGCTAGGATCTCGATACCTCTGTTCACCTGTCTGTTTGGGAAGGTAAGTTTTCTGATTCTTCACATGTCTGAAACTTTTTAAATTTTATTTATTGATTTTAGAGAGCGAGAGAGAAAGGGGAAGGGAAAAAGAGAGAGAAACATCTATTTTCTTTCCCATTTATTTATGCACTCATAGGTTGTTTCTTGATTGTGCCCTGCCCTGGATCTAACCTGCAACCTTGGTGTATGGCTACAATGCTCTAACCAACGGAGCTATCCAGCCAGGGCTGAAACTTTTTAAAAAAAATTCCATTGACTCATTTGATAACGACTCTATGCTGAAAATATAAATAATTCTCTCCAGAAGTCTCAAGACATTGTTTCATTATCTTCCAGCATCCACTATGGCTGATAAAAACAAAAAACAAAAAAACAAAAGAAACATGCTCACACTTACTATTCTCTCTTCTTTGTACACGCCCTGACTTTTGCTCTCTGAAAGGTTTTAAAACCTTGCCAACATATTTGCTGCTCCAAAATTTCAGAATTGAAGAATCCAGCTCGGTCTATTAGAATTCATTGTTTTAGTTATTCCATGGCCTCTTTCAATTTGGAGGTTTTAAACCTTTGAACTCTGAAGAAATATCCTTAACTGTTTATTTGATGATTTCTTCTATTTTTATCGACTCTTTATCTCTAGAGATTCTACTTTATTAATCAGATGTTTGAACCTTCTGAAATGTTTCTCCATGCTTCTATTTTCTTGCCTCTTCAGTCTTCCTTTTTCTTTGTCTTTTTTTGAGGTTTTTATTTATTTATTTATGCATTTGCTATATATTCAGGGAGAATACCTCATCTTTATTTTTTATGCCACCTTTCTGTAACACTTTGGCAGCAATATGTATCACATGCAAGAGCTTTTTTTGATTCACTGGTTGTTTTGTTTGTAACTTCTTATTCTTGTTTTATGGATGCAATTTCTTCATGAGCATCTGAGAAAAACAATTAGAAGTATGTTGTTATTATTTATTTGTAATTTGGTTTTTATGTTAGTTTATTTTGGTAACTCTTTCATATTGAAAGATTTCTTCAGGTTTCTGATGCATCATCGGTCTTTAAAAAAAAAAATTGGCCCTGGCTGGTTGCTCAATGGATAAAAAGTTAGCCTGGCATACAGACATCCTGGATCCGATTCCCAGTCAGAGCACACAGAAGTGACCATCTGCTTCGCCCTCCCCACTCTTCCCCTTCTCTTCCTCTTTACTCCCACAGCCAGTGCGTGAGTAGATGCAAGCATGGCCCTGGGCACTGAGGATAGATAGCTCAGTTGGTCCAAGAACATCAGTATCAAGAGCTAAAAATAGCTCAGTATTCAAGCATCAGACCCAGATGTGGTTGTTGAGTGGATACAGGTCAGGTACATGCAGATGTCTGTCTCACTATCTCTCCTTCTCTTACCTCAAAAAAAAATTTAACATCTAAACTGGTAAAAAAAAAAGCAGCTGATTGATAACTCTATATATGTGTACAGTGTTAACTGACAGATCAGCACTCTCTAGAGTAATGATGGTGAGGACCATGGCTGGGGGATCCTTACATTTAAATTTCCTATGCTGGTAACATTTTAAATAGATTATTTTCCTTAGAACTGCTCCATTTCTCTAGAGAAGTACCCTCTTGCTTGGTAACTAGAGGGTGCTTCACTTGGAAGTTGGGAAGATAAATATTTGGGTGGGGTAGTCAAAAGTTCCACATACACACATTGTATTATTGCTCCTGCTCTTAGCCTCATGCCTAACCTTGCCCTCAATTGAATGCAGCATTTTTCTGACTCAAGCATTGCCTAGATCAGGGGTCCCCAAACTTTTTACACAGGGGGCCAGTTCACTGTCCTTCAGACCATTGGAGGGCCAGACTATAAAAAAACTATGAACAAATCCTTATGCGCACTGCACACATCTTATTTTAAAGTAAGAAAACAAAATGGGAACAAATACAATATTTAAAATAAAGAACAAGTAAATTTAAATCAACAAGCTGACCAGTATTTCCATGGGAACTATGCTCCTCTCACTGACCACCAATGAAAGAGGTGCCCCTTCCAGAAGTGCAGCGGGGGCCGGATAAATGGCCTCAGGGGGCCGCATGTGGCCCGCGGGCCGTAGTTTGGGGACCCCTGGCCTAGATTCTGCATTAAAGATGAGTTCAGTCTATAAGCCTCTCTGTGTATTAAAGTTTGGAGATTTCCCCTGACCTAATTTACTAGTTACCACTTCTCTATCTTTTTCATGTATTCTATAATTTTTTTAAAAATTTCATCTATTTATGACTTCTTTTTCTAATTAGTGAGTTCTTAAATTTTTAATAGGGGTGCTTGGTTGGAGATGAGATAAACAAATCTTTACCCAAATGTTTCCTTAAGTACAGGTTAATTCTGTTGGTTCCTCTAGTTAATAAACTCTGTGAAGGTAGGGATTATGAATGTTTTCACTGCTGTATTCCTAGTGCTTCTTGTAATGTTTGATACCTTAAAATATAGTTTCTAAAAGAGCAAATAAGACCTGTGAAAACATTATAAAAATGTGCAGACACAGATAAAACCATTCAATTTTAATCCAGTTTTAAATGGGAAGGAGGGATGCAATCTGTATTATATAGAGTTAGCATCATAAATTATCTTATATTCATTAAGAATATCTACCTTAGCTATTTGTTTCTGAACAATGAAAAGGGTGATAAGGGAGCTAGCAAGCACAGCAAAGAACTGGGCTAGTTCTGGGACTGGCTGCCCTTTGGAGTTTATATCTCCTTATGTATGCACCTATGTGTACGTGCCTGATACTGTTTTTATTATTCTTCTCAGAATCCCTTTTATTTACTAGGCTTTGAACTTGTAAATTATAATTTTGCAACTTGAGTGCTTAAGAAAAGCAATGTGTATAGTTGGTGAGGAGTCGCTGTATTGAAGACACCCAGACACCACAGCTGGCTCTCAAGTATTCATACCCTGTAAGGAAGATTAGCAACTCAGTTAATTTAATAATGGCTTCTGGAGTGTTGGACACTTACTTCCTACTGTTTTTTCTCATTTGTTCATTCATCATTTATCACATAACTATTAAGTACTGAATATTTAAAAGGTAAAAGAGTTAGGATTTGGGTGTATTCGATCAGGTTGACAGAGCACAGGCAAAGGGCCACACATAATTTTGAAGCTGGGTACGAACCTCCACAAGCACTCAGCAGTGCTGGTGTAAACAGCAAAGGGCACGCAGAAAATGGAAGGAAGAAATACTATGGCTTATAGCTACATGAGCAGTTCAGGGACCAAGATTTGGACAGATAGTAGCAATACAGACTTTCAGGAAAAGTGGCAGGTCTAGACAGAGCAAGTTAGTTGAATGAGTCAATACAGGGGTGCTAAGAAGATCCCAACACACCTTCTAACTAAGCCAGAGTTAATTTTGAACTTGGCTTTCCTGAAATTGATGGTATTGGTGGACCAACTGCAAAGAAATAGAAAAAAAAAATGAAAAAAGAATGCAGTGGTTGGTCCATCCATGCCATCACAAAAGGTAAGATTTCCTTCTTTTTCACAGCTGTGTAGTATTCCATTGTGTATATGTACCACTGCTTTTTAATCCACTCATCCACTGATGGACACTTGGGCTGTTTCCAGATCTTAGCTATTGTAAACAATGCTGCAACAAACATGGGGTGCATTTCTCCTTTTGAATCAGTGTTTTGGTATTCTTAGGATATATTCCTAAAAGTGGGATAGCTGGGTCAAAAGACATTTCCATTTTTAATTTTTTGAGGAAACACCACACCGCACTGTTTCCCACAGTGTCTGCACAGTCTCCATTCCCACCAGCAGTGCAGGAGGGTTGCCTTTTCTCCACACCCTCACCAGCACTTTTTGTGTGTTGATTTGTTAGTGAGTGCCATTCTGACAGGTGTTGGATGGGGCCTTGAGATTGTTATTTAAGTAAAATAAGCCAGGTAGAGAAAGAAAAATATCATATGATCTCACTTTTACATGGAATCTAATGAACACGTTGAACTGAGGAACAGAAGAGAGGCAGAGGTGAGGTCATAGGGAGCAGAGGGATAGCTGCTAAAGGGAAGAGGGATGAGGGGATGGGATCAGAGAAAGTGAAGGGATTAGTGAAATTATATACACATAATGCAGAGATACAGATAACAGGACAGCAATCCTAGAGGGAGAGGGGGAGATAAGCAGGTGGAGGGGGGCAAAGGGAGTGTAATGGGGGCACGTGGTTGGGGTGTGACGGTGTCATATTGTGTGGGACACTTGAACCCATGTTAACACAATGAATTAAAGTTAATAAAAATAGAAAAAAAAAATTAGTGGCCGGCGTAGAAGGTTGCAAGATGTATTGAATTTAAAAATTGGCCTTTTTGGTCTAGGTTCTTAATAAAAAGGCTGTTTAAGCCTATTTTTCATTTTTTTCTGAGACCTGATACTTCTCCTCAGCAACACTGGCTCTTGAGTCTCTAGAGTAATGAACTGAAAACAAATTTAAGCATGGCTTGAGGATTGCTGGCATTACTAACTGTGGGTTCCAGCTAGCAATGGTAATGAGACAGCTCAAGCTTAGGCATAAGGACTGAATTCGCACAAAGACACAATCTATAAGTTAAATGTTCCTCCTCATTATGGCACCTTGACTAGAATGACAAATGGGAAACCTATGTGCAAAATTTAAGGAAGTACTCACTCCCAAAGTCCCAAAGTCATACAAGTGCTATCCTGCTCTTGTAAGACCCTGAGAATAAGTGCCTTCTTAAATTTTCTGTCTTTGGCCTCTCATTTGCCATAGACTAGCCATGGACCTACCACATTAAAATACATTTTAAGGCACCACCCATTAGAAACCTCATTTCCTCACCAGAGCAACCCATACCTCTAAATAAGTAGTGAAGGGATTATCAAGAGAAATGGGCCATGTGTGCCTGAACATGAGACCTTCACTCCCAGTCTAAAGATATTTGTTTTTAGATGTTTCATTTGGTGATTTTTTTAAAAGTGAGATTGAGAGAGACAAGAAAGGAGAAAGAAAGGGAGGAACATCGACTCATAGTTGCTTTACTTTAGTTGTTGATTGATTGCTTTCTATATGGGCCTTGACTGGGAGGCTTAAGCCAAGCCAGTGACCCCTTGCTCAATTTAGTGACCTTGGTTGGGCTCAAGCCAGCAACCTTGGGCTTCAAGCTAGTGACCTTGGGCTCAAGCCAGTGACCTTTGGGTTCCAGCCAGCAACCTTGGGAACATATAAGTAATTCTGCACTCAAACGGGCAACCCGATGTTCAAGTTGGCAAGCCTGCACTCAAGCCTGGGACCTTGAGGTTTGAAACCGGGGGACCTCAGCATCTGAGGTGGACATTCAACCCACTGCACCACCACTGGTCACGCTCATTTGCTGATTTATGTCTTCTTTTTGGTTCTTGGAAACCTGTAACAAAACAGCACATGCCTATTAGCTATTTCTGATGGCTTATGTGAAGATAGACACCTGTAAGCAAGTTACATTTGACATGAAGCTGGCAGGGATCATGTATATGTTGCATTCCAGAACTAAGATGCTAAAAGATCTTGACAGGTTGAAATGATGGGCCAAATATAATAAGATGACATTTAAAAGGGATTCAAGTCTATATTTTTACTCTGCTCAAATAGAGTCACTGCTCCATCGAAGGGAGTGAACAACTCCTTTAAGAAAACCTATTAGTGGTCCCCTTGCAAATGTAATATGTGAATTAATTGAGGAGAGAAAGTGTGAGACAGGGGAATCTACACTTTCTGGGTAACAAGTAATGGATTTTTCTGGGAGAAAGATTTCTGTGGGTAGAGGTAGAGTCTAGCAATACAGTGGTAGATTGGAGACTAAGGGGAATAAAGACTAGTGAGAACTTTCTTGTTTGGGAAAAGTTCATGTGGTTTTGGAACTGCTATTTAATAGTAGTAGGTTATTTTCTGTTTTGAATTATAATTTCCTCCTAAATCCCCAAATCTTCATTACATCTGTCAGTTACATACAATAGGTTTGCATTTTGTGGAATGAAAGAGGGACATTCGTTTGTGGGGTAATAATGGACAATAGCCATAGGAATAAGACAGTAATGAAGACATCAAGGATGGGATTTAGGGAATAAATTTTTAGCAAGAGGCGACAAATGGCTTCTAAAACTAATCAAACCCCATTCCCTAATGAATTCTTAGCAGTATAAACAAGGGTATGAGATTTCACTTGGGAGAGTTTTTAATTATTTTATATTATGTGATTAAAATAAAGGATGATTCTGGATGTTTGAAAAACTTGGGAAATTAAGTTACATTTTCATACTTGGAGTCTTTTCTGGTGGATTGTGGATTTTTGCCACTGACCTGTGTTTTTCTCACTTGGCTCCATCTCCCAGTGTCTTGGATATAGAAATAACAAATATCTGTTGAGTATAACAGCGAGATGAATGCCTTTGATATGGCAAGAATAATGCCACATAATTAGAGATTATTAAGATAGAGTCTATTCTCAAGAAGTTTGTAGTCTTGTGGATGAATCATTTAGTCAACTAATTATTTACTGAAGTGTTTTTATGGACATTGGAATTATATAAGAAAAAAAGAGACAAGGTCTGTGTTCTCATAGAGTTCACCTTCTGGCCACAGATGAAAAATAAACAAATTAATAATTAAGAAAAATATTTAGTAGTGATGAGTGCTATGCAGAGAAGTGAAATGGTATAAAGCAACAGAGATAAAGTTTTTGAAGACTTTGACACTTGATTGTGGTTATGAGAGTGAAGACAAAGTAGTAATACATGATAAATGCTCTGATAGAAATAAGAGATAATGACAAAATTGTGTTCTGAAGGGGAAATCTAGTTGCTGAGGGCCTGTCAGGGTAAGCTCCTTGGAAGACATGTTGCCTCTTAATTATGCTCAAAAGTTAACCACTTGAAAGAAGAGAAAAGAAATGGGGCATGAAGGGTGTTTTCAGTTTGTAAGTTGGATAAAATATGACTTTGTCATAGAACCATAAGGAGCACAAGACTAATGAAAGAGAATGAGAAAAGATGAAGCTGGAGAAGTGAGGGGTGGTAGATTGAAAAGAATCATGCACATCCTGCTAAGGAGTTTGCATCTGTTTCTAAAGGCAATGAAAAAACAACACAGAATTTCCATCAGAGGATGTTTATGGCCAGATCTGTGCTTTAGCATGTATGCCCTGCCTTCATCATGAAAACAGATTAGGGAGGAGCAAAGCTTCTGTCCAGGACACCAACTCTAAGGACATAATCCAGAGGAACGAGAACTGTGACCTGAATAAGACAGTGGAAGGGGAAAATAAAATAATGTATGAATCTGATAAGTAATAAAGACATTAAATAATAACTTGTCGGCTGATTGGCCACGACATAGATGGTGATGTGATTCACTATGGGAGGAATAGAAAAGAGCACCCAGCTTGGTGGAGGGGATGCAAGGGAGAATGGGATACAGTGATAAATTCAGTTTGCTCTCATTGACTTTGAGATACTCAGAGGATAGAAATGCTTGTGTATTTAGTAGGCAGTGGACTATTTAGGTTTGTGGTTGGGAGTAATATCAGGTTGCCACATGGGTGGCAATGAAGACCTTGAAGAAATGACTATGGAAGAGTGTGCATTAAGGGATGAAATGAAACATAAGAACAGAACCTAGGGGAGAATCAATCTTTTAGGGTCTGTGGGAGGGAAATGAGTTTATGAATAACACTATGAAGGAATTTCTGGGAAGGCAGGGGAAGTGTGAGGAGACTTTGTCATAGAGACAATTACTTGAAAGTTTCAAAAAGAAAGAGCCCAAGAGTATCAAATGTTTCAGAGACATCAGGAAAGACAAGTTTCTCAGTGTTTAATAATGGAAAAAGAGATAGGTGATAACAGTTGTTAAAACAGATTCACTGAAGTGGCAAGGACACTTTATCATATTGAGAAAGTCTCTTATAAAAAGTTGTGTCCAAGAAGAAATTATGAGAATGTCCACACTATGACTAAGTTATCCAAGCACCATTACTTCATAAGGTTTTGTTCATAATGAAAATTCAATCCCAAGAATTTGTTTAAGATTTTAAAAATCATAATTAGTAATTTATAAGATGATGACTATGGTAACTACTGCTTTTTCACACCCAAATACTGGCATAATAGTTAAAGGAATATAGAAAAACAGCTGTATTCCAAAGAAAACAAGTGACAGTCTAGATTTCCTGAGTCTCAGGCTTGCCAACTGCAGATCTTGAAACTTGTCAGTCCCGCCTGACCTGTGCTGGCGCAGTGGATAAATCGTTGACCTGGAACACTGAGGTCGCTGGTTGAAAACCCTGCACTTGTCTGGTCAAGGCACATATGGGAGTTAATGCTTCCTGCTCCTCCCCCCTTTCTCTCTCTCTCTCATTCTCTCACTCTCTCTTCTCTCTAAAATGAATAAATAAAAAAAAAGAAACTTGTCAGTCCACATAATCATGTGAACCAGTTCCTTATTATAAATCACACACACACACACACACACACACACACACACATTCTATTGGTTTATTTCTCTGAACAACTCTAACACACACATTTACCTCTACATCTAATTTACCTCTACGTCTAACTCTATGTTGTCTAAGTGCATTTAAAAAATTTGTTTATACTGATATCTCTAATTCTGATGCCGTACCACAACATTCATCCTAGTTTTCTCCCTTTTCATAATTTGTATCTCCTTTCTCTGACCATGAGAAACCTGACTCCTATCATCCTTTATGTTTTCTTATTGATCAAACTCCTTGTATGCAACCACTTATCGGTCACAGTTGCCACACCGTGTCTCCATGTGCTGATCCCATCCCTTTACTCTCTCTGGGCTCACGCACTACTACTATGATTCTGTCCTCTGAACAATCTCTTACATATTCCACTGTAGCTGTAACACACCATGTCACTGTCATTTCAGATGTGTTCCTCACTCTACTCAGGCACTGACACCTGCTTCTACAGATTCCTGCCTCCTCTTCCTTGCTCTATGGTCACCATGCTCACCTGATTGCTCTCTCACACCTTGTGTAGGGCTATCCTTCTATGCATAAATATACTGTCACCTGGGTTTTTTTTTTTGGTTTTTTTTTTGTCCACCAAAATATATAGAAAATTTTCAACAAATAGTGTAAACATTTTTGGGTGTAAATAATTCTTTAATTGACCAAATACTTTAGAAAACTGCATATATGAATATAGATATGATATAGCTTCCCTCTTCTATATGTTACTCTCGAACCTTCAATGTTAGTATCACTACGAAGTGTGGTTAGAAAACGCATGTTCCTGAAACATATCTAGAGGACCCCAAATTATATTTGAGAAATAGCATTCTATAGCCCACTTATAAAAGTTGTGTACTCAAATTTAGGATTTATGGCGGCTGTGCTACCATACTTAGAAGGAAAATAAGAATAGAAATTTAATTCTGACAAATTTCGCAACACTGCTTAAATCTTGCTTTGAAATTCAGATTATTTAAGAATAAAACCTTTACTTCTTCTTTTCCAATATGGATGCCTTTTATTTCTTTGTCTTGTCTGATTGCTCTGGCCAGAACTTCTAGCACCACGTTAAATAAGAGTGGAGAGAGTGGACAACCCTGTCTTGTTCCTGATTTAAGGGGGAAAGCCTTCAGTTTAGTGCCATTTAATATGATGTTAGCTGATGGTTTATCATATATGGCCTTTATCATGTTGAGATATTTTCCTTCTATACCCATTTTGTTGAGAGTCTTAAACATAAAATTGTGTTGTATTTTATCAAAAGCCTTTTCTGCATCTATTGATAAGATCATGTGGTTTTTGTTCTTTGTTTTGTTGATATGGTGTATTACGTTAACCGTTTTGCGTATGTTGAACCATCCTTGAGATTCTGGGATGAATCCCACTTGATCATGATGTATTATTTTTTTAATATGTTGTTGTATTCGGTTTGCCAGTATTTTGTTTAGAATTTTAGCATCTGTATTCATTAGAGATATTGGTCTGTAGTTTTCTTTCTTTGTGCCATCCTTGCCAGGTTTTGGTATGAGGGTTATGTTGGCCTCATAAAATGTGTTTGGAAGTATTGCTTCTTCTTCAATTTTTTGGAAGACTTTGAGTAGAATAGGAACCAAGTCTTCTTTGAATGTTTGATAGAATTCACTAGTATAACCGTCTGGGCCTGGACTTTTATTTTTGGGGAGGTTTTTAATAGTTTTTTCTATTTCCTCCCTGCTGATTGGTCTGTTTAGGCTTTCTGCTTCTTCATGACTCAGTCTAGGAAGGTTGTATTGTTCTAGGAATTTATCCATTTCTTCTAGATTGTTGTATTTGGTGGCATATAATTTTTCATAGTATTCTACAATAATTCTTTGTATATCTATGATGCTTCTCCCAGGAAGAGATACAAATGGCCAACAGATATATGAAAAAATGCTCAGCTTCATTAGTTATTAGGGAAATGCAAATCAAAACTACAATGAGATACCACCTCACACCTGTTAGATTAGCTATGATCAACAAGACGGGTAATAGCAAATGTTGGAGAGGCTGTGGAGAAAAAGGAACCCTCATTCACTGTTGGTGGGACTGTAAGGTAGTACAACCATTATGGAGGAAAGTATGGTGGTTCCTCAAAAAACTGCAAATAGAACTACCTTATGACCCAGCAATCCCTCTACTGGGTATATACCCCCAAAACTCAGAAACATTGATACGTGAAGACACATGTAGCCCCATGTTCATTGCAGCACTGTTCACAGTGGCCAAGACATGGAAACAACCAAAAAGCCCTTCAATAGAAGACTGGATAAAGAAGATGTGGCACATATACACTATGGAATACTACTCAGCCATAAGAAACGATGACATCAGATCATTTACAGCAAAATGGTGGGATCTTGATAACATTATAAGGAGTGAAATAAGTAAATCAGAAAAAAACAAGAACTACATGATTCCATACATTGGTGGAACATAAAAATGAGACTAAGAGACATGGACAAGAGTGTGGTGGGTACCAGGGGTGGGGGGAGGGAGGACAAGGGGAGAGTTAGGGGGAGGGGGAGGGGCACAGAGAACTAGATAGAGGGTGGCGAAGGACAATCTGACTTTGGGCGAGGGGTATGCAACATAATTTAATGACAAAATAACCTAGACATGTTTTCTTTGAATATATGTACCCTGATTTATTAATGTCATCCCATTACCATTAATAAAAATTTATTTAAAAAAAAAAAAAAAAAAAAAAAAACAAAAAAAAAAAAACAAAAAAAAAAAGAATAAAACACATTTATATGTGAGCTTTTCAATGTCTCAACTTAAAATATCACAGCTTTAGTCATGAAAGCATATACTGCATAATAAATAATCCCATTTTTGGTACAGTTCCTGTAACAGATTTTTTTTTTAGGAAATGAAATACTGACAAAATCTTTACCTTTCAGAATTTTTTGCTCTTTCATTTAGAAAAAAACAATGAATGTTCTCTCCTTTATTGGGCACTGAAATGCTGACAGATGAAGTATAATATTTATTACTTTTCACAAGGCAACATAAAGTTGGCGATACGTTCTTTTAAGATTAAAGATGAAATATTGCAAATTTTCTTGCCGAACACCATGGTAATAGGAGAACTCATACATGATGTAGTCACAGTAACAGAATTGTCTAGAAATAAGAAAAATATATATTCTGTAATGATTCTTTGTATATATGATGAATTGATTCCTAGCAATATTTCTATCACTAGCTTTATTTCAAGAAAGTTATCCCATAATTGTATTTTATACTAAAATATTTTTTTAAATTAAATGAAAGGCAGTGGGGAGGCAGAGACAGACTCCTGCATGTGCCCTGACTGGGATCCACCCGGCAAGCCTCTACCAACGTGATGCTCTGCCCTGCTCTGCCGTAGCTCTGTTGCTCGGCAACCTAGCTATATTTACCACCTGAGGCAAGGCTATGGAGCCATTCTCAGTGCCCACAGACCAACTTTGCTGGAACCATTTGAGCCATGGCTGCAGTAGGGGAGGGGGGGGGAGCAGATGATTACTTTCCCTGTGTGCCCTGACCAAGAATCAAATCTAAGACTTCCACACGGCTGGCCAGGGCCTATGCTAAAATATTTTATTAAGAAAAAAAGAAAAGAAGCCCTGGCGGGCTGGCTCAATGGTAGAGCGTCGGCCTGGTGTGCAGAAGTCCCGGGTTCAATTCCCGGCCAGGGCACACAGGAGAAGCGCCCATCTGCTTCTCCACCCCCCCCCCTCCTTCCTCTCTGTCTCTCTCTTCCCCTCCCGCAGCGAGGCTCCATTGGAGCAAAGATGGCCCGGGCGCTGGGGATGGCTCCTTGGCCTCTGCCTCAGGCACTAGAGTGGCTCTGGTCGCTGCAGAGCGACGCCCCGGAGAGGCAGAGCGTCGCCCCCTGGTGGGCGTGCCGGGTAGATCCCGGTTGGGCGCATGCGGGAGTCTGTCTGACTGTCTCTCCCTGTTTCCAGCTTCAGAAAAATACACAAAAAAAAAAAGTAATAAAAAAATAAAAAAGAAAAGAAAGAAAGCACAACTAATAGAAATGGAGCACCATCAGAGAGTTTTAACTCTGTCACATTAGGAAATTGAATTCCACGTTTACACTCAACCTAGAAGACTAAAAATAGTAAATCCTGCTTCCAGTGACTTCAGTGTGTATGAGATGAAATATGTACAAAAAATTCTCATAAGCTGTTTGTTGTCATTAAAAAATAGTGGTGGCATTGGCAGTGAGGACATGTTTAGTAAATTGATGACTTTTGAGTAACTAAAAATAAGAGAAATGTAAATTGCTTATTTTATAGTATATTATATATAAAGCCTAAATAATTTATAAAAATTGTGTGAAAGCAAACCTGAAAAAACCAAGTATGATAAAAATACTAATGCAGTATTTTCCAAAATAAGTCATAAAATAAATTTAGTGGTTTATAGGTAACAATTTAAAAAGTAAAATAGTAGAAAAAACATCACATGTAGTAAAGGGAAATATAGTTTCTGTAAAAATTTTATTTTTTTTTTATATTATTGGGTGGTGGAGGGTTTGTAAAATGTACTTTTACTGTTGGTTGTATGAAGAAAACCTTGGAAGTCAGTCTGTTTTGCATTTACTTATTCTCTCACTCAAGCTTTAATTTTCTTTTCTTAATGTGTGTGTGGTGTGTGTGTATTTCTACCAAACTTCCCAAAACATTTGATACATACTAAGCACTTAATCACTTTTTATGTGTTATTATAATTATCAGTACTAGTTATCAGCAAATGCTTGTTGGTCCCTTGTTACATTTCATGTACTGTGGTAGATCTTATCTAAAGAGATAACCTGAACGCTGGAAGGTTGGCTGGAATGCAAAGGAGTGAGATGTGAACAAATGATTAGAATGAGCTGTGATCTGAGTGTCCCAATAAATAGATGGACAAAGTAGAATGACAGAGGCACATGTGGTCCTGATGCTGAAAATCCTGTGCAGAGACGTATGATTAGAACTGAATCTTGAAGGAGAAGAGTAAAAGTAGAGGAAGACAGAAGAGCAAATACATAGATATGTATTAAACTACAGAACAAGAAGTAATTTGTGACTAGTGTCTGCTGGGGGCAAGGGCTTGTTAGGATATAGCTAAAAGGATGAAAGAGCGCATTCCTAAATGTTATTTCTATTTGCTGTACTACTGAGATGCTAGTATTTTGTCCTAAAGGCAACGAGGAAACTTAAACCTTGAAATTTTCAGGCACAGAAGTGATGTGAAAGCAGTCTTTGTAATATTGAATAGATGGCTTGGATCGAAAAGATTGTCAAGAAAGCCCTATTTGGATGAAGAAAAATTCAGTGTGAATTTACTATACTAGACCTGACAAGGGTACAAACTGAAGCCCTGGAAGTTTGCAGAAAAAGGATGAATTTGGAAGAGGTTTAAGAGGAAGAGTCGTGGATTGCAAGAGCAGGGAGACAGAGTAGAATTGATTAAAGCTAATCAAGTGGGTTACAGTAGCATTCACTGAAACCATAAATATAAGTAAAGGGTGGATTTAGGGAGGTCTATGGTTAATTTAATTTCAGATTTAGGTTAGAGTTGTTGGAGAACCACTTCACTGTGATTCTTAATAGGAGCTGGATAGAATAAACTCTCAAAATTTTGTTAACTAAATAACACACATGCAGTTGGATATGAAGGTTGAAGCCTCAGGAATAGCATCAGTGATTTGGGAATCTCTGGTTTGGAATAAGAAAAAATGACCTACATTGAAATTCAGGGGTACACAAACTACTGTAGGAGGCGGAGAAGGAAAGGGGAAATAGATGTAAAATGGAAGGTTTGCAAAGCATGTAATTATGCCAACATCATTTTGGTCTAAATGTGAATTTTTGATTTCAGGGCCCTGCATCTGTTTTAGGGGGAAAAAATCCTTCTAATGTATATGTTATGTTCCTTAATTTTTACTGACTTATAGCCTGACCTGTGGTGGCGCAGTGGATAAAGCGTCAACCTGGAAACGCTGAGGTTGCCGGTTCAAAACACTGGGCTTGCCTGGTCAAGGCACATATGGGAGTTGATGCTTCCTGCTCCTCTCCCCTTCTCTCTCTCTCTCTTATCTCTCTCTCTCTCTCCTCTCTATAATGAATAAATAAAATCTTAAAAAAAAAAAAAGAAAGAAAGCTTTAAAAAAAATTTTTTTTTACTGACTTATAAAGGTCTCCAGATCATGTTTGTGTAAGGAATTAAGAAGTGGATATCTATAAACTCTGGTATGACTCAGAAAATTTCCAGACACACAGTCACCCTTTATTATCATATGTTTTTACATTTCCAAGGTGTCTATGAGTTAGTTCAGCCAGGAGTGAAGAGATTTGAATTGAGGTTGGAAATTCAGGCGACTTTTGAAAGGCATTTATACTGACCAGAAAGCTACAGGGTGTGGGCATCATTGTTCCTAGAGGTATTTACATATCATGGTAGACTAAAGAAATGTGGCTGTCATGGAATGAGAGTCTTGATTGAATCTCACTAGAAAAACTGAGACTGGTTATCGGACCTCTCAGAAAGTACACTGAGGAAAAAACTTGCTATCATTCAATGACTCATGACTTGGTGATAACCAAAGGGTGGTTGTTGTTATTATTATTATTATTATTTTACTCTCAAAATGTCTCTCAAAGCTGTCAGATCATTCCTCTCCAGTAGTGTCACTCTGACAAGTCACCATTGCCTCACGCTATCTCACGTGGACTACTTTATAGCTTCCTAACAGTTCTCACATCATTTTACACCAACCTCCACATTTATTGTCCACACATTAGCCAGAACATTTTTTTTTTTAAATGTGAGCCTGATTTTGTCACCATTTGCTGAAAACTTTAAAATAAAGACTGAGAGCCTTACAGTTGACACGTTGCTGTATGACCTGGCCCTAAAGTAACTTCATCATCGTATACTCTGTGTTCCAGACAGGTGGGCACTGTCAGCAGCTTCAGCCTGTGATACAGCCCAGACTTCCGTCTGTCTCTTATTTCAGTTCAAAGGCAACTTCTTAAGTCTCCAGATTGGGCCAGATGAACTCTGAGACCATATAACAGATACTAAAATTTGCCTTTGTGAAACTAATTAAATTTTTCACTGATGGATATGTTCGTGTAATAACCTGATTGATTGTTGCCCTCAATAAGCTAGAAGCACTATGTAGTCAGGGACCGCATTTATCTTACTCATCATTGTATCTCAGCACTTAGCGCAGTGCTGGGAACATGGGGAGGCTCAAGACTTTTGGAATGAATGAAGCCCTGGGAAGGAATCAGCTGAGTTGGGGTACAGTTGTGTTTACTTGGACTAGCAGAGGGTTTGTTTGGAAGCCAACCCTAAATTAATTGATTTTACAGCGATATGCTACTGTGAATATGTTTTCCTAATTGTCCTGTCTGATGTAAAATATAATGACAAGTAACTTACCAGGAAAATATCTTTATTAGAAAGTTTTAGAGCAAATGAGCTCTATGGTCCTTTTTAATATAATAAATGAGTATTTAATATAATAATGAATGTGATAGTATATTTATACTCTACCTGGAGTGTTTGTATTTATAGTGTTTGCAATGAATCCTTACTCTTTCTATTATAAATTCATTTTTAATTAATAAAATAAATTAAATGCAGTATCATATAAAGCTTTCCTGGCTTGGAGGGAAGAGTTTATTGACCTTGTTTACATTTACACAATTACAAATTATCTTAATATTATCCTTTGCCTCAAAATGACTAAAACAAAATTTGAATTCTACATTCTGGATTAGAATTACAAATATTAGTGCATGTTTATATAAAGAACCCACTTAAGGAATAGCTAACACTGGGTACAATACAGTTAATAATTTCATCAAATATTTAAATATTAGAGAATACATGTTACTAAGTCTTTACAATTCTACCCCTATGAATTTTTAAACATCCTTGACAAAAAAAAACATTAACATACTAGATCAGATTGTGTCTGATGAGCTGATGGAAAAGGCTTCCAAAAGGGAGAAGCAGTGAACATTCTAGTTTCTGACCCCAGAAGTCATCTTTCTTTGGGCAAAAGGCTCCGGTTTTAATTTAAGGTTCTGTTCCTCACTCTCTTTCCCAAGTCCAGACGGACCTCCATCCTCAGCTCTCGGAGTGGAACATGTGTCGAAGGCCCAAGTTGAACAACTCTCTGTTTCTTTTATTCTCCTGGTCACAATAATTTATTGAGAAATGGACATGCAACTTAATCAGAATGAATAAGACATAATACTTTCAATTAGGAATATTGAGACAGAGGCATTGTACAAAATACTGTATGTGTACAACCTCATTTAATTCTTATATACACCCAGGGCAATAAGAGCTATCTTCATAGATTTGTATTTTATGATGTTGAAAGGTTAAGTAATTAAATTTGAACAAGTTGATGATATTTTTTTTAAAGTATAAGTAAAATTTAAACATGTACAGTCCTTGGCCAGATAGCTCGGTTGATTAGAGCATCATCCCAATACATAAAGGTTGCCAGTTTGATCCCTGATCAGGGCACATACAAAAACAGACTGATATTTCTGTCTTTCTCTGTCTCCCTTCCTCTCTGAAATCAATAAATAAAAAATATTTTCAAAAATATGTTAAAAAAATCACCTACATGCTTTGGGGAAGGAAATGAATTTAATCTAGTAGATGAAAGACTATAAATTTACCAGTAGGTAGGTATCCGGTGACAAAGGGGATCTTGCAGCAATGTGGAAGTGTTAGGAGGGAAAGATGAGATCATTGTCCTCTCATGATATTCGGGGACTGCCTAATCTTTCTGGGTAGATGAACTCCTCTGTAGTGGTTACTACTAAGATTCAGGTCCAGCCTTTTACAAGGAATCTGACTTCGTAGATGTCCACTGTTTTTTTAGCAGACAAGGCTTGCCAGAACCCTCCAAACGCCTCCACAAGGGCCACCTTCATACGCCGAAGAGGGAGTGTCAAGCACTAGCTATCATTAGCCAGGTCTCTGCACGGCTATGTTTTATTTCCACATGGGAAGAGAAAAGTGTCTACTGAAGGGCAAAAGCAAGCATCTTCATTGTGTTAAAAAGAGTAACAGATATAAATGTGTTTAAATGGCTCTTCGTCTGTATGTCTGCTACACTATCTGTATTATCACATCTCTAAACATGGCAGATACAAAGGACAAACTGTCTTACACGTAATCTCTTGTGCATCAACTCACAGCAAAGAAATGTTCAGTTGAGCAAGGCTGCCAGGGTTTATTACAAGAGTTCTAATCTTACCTTTCCCTGGAGCCAAGACACTGTTTACATAAACTCTCTGAAGTGTGTTATTTATTGACCTACCCATGGGGGAAAAATAACAAACAAGAGTAGAGACTTCATGGGTGATCTGATTAAGGATTTTTCTTAAGTCTTATCATTTTCTTTAGTATATTTCCTATTTCCTTCAATTTTTTTTCACTTTAACTCTCTTCTTAAGGGTTACTAGGAGAGAAGATGTAATCTATTAGATACTGATTGCTTTATAAATTTAAAAAATCTGTTTTAGTGTTCCACACATGTTTTATTCAAACAAGCTCTCAACTCATATTTCTTCTGAGTATAAACATTTAGACATCAATATTTTCATTATTAGCAGTAAAGAAAAAACTGTCATTTATATTTTGTTTGATAAATAAAAACACTGTCAGGAGCCAGTTTAGTGATTTTTCAATAACAGTTCTCTGAGGAGCATTAGCAAAGAAATCCTTATGCCAAGTCTTGACCATGAGAGGAGTAATTCTTGTTACTTTTATTTTCTTTGAAGAGTTCAGTTATAAAATTCAGTTGTAAAGAAGGGGTGTAATTTATGCTATTTTAAAAATATCAGTCTTTTCCACTCAAGGAAATTTTGTTCAAATGAAGAGAAAATAATGCACCCACATATATATTTAGGACTGCAAAATATCATTTTCTTGTCTGTAAGAGATTTTGTGCTTTTGAGACAAAACTGAATTGGAAAAATAAAAAACTTAACTTTTTATAAAAATTTTTTTTTAAAGATTTTATTTATTGATTTTACAGAGGGGGGGCAGGGAGCTAGAAATATCAACTCATAACTGCTTCACTTTAATTGCAAATTGCTTGCTTGTCATATGTGCCTTGATGAGGCAAGTCCAGGGCTTCAAACCAGCAACCTCAGCATTCAGGTCAAGGATTTATTCGCCATGCCACCACAAGTCAGGTGAAACTTAACTTTTCAAAACCTGGACAATAAATAAGATAGTTACCACTTTTTAACTTTTGCTTTCTCTTATTTTCTGATTCATATTTAATTAACTTGCCTTTTGGTCCTGTCCCTATTAAATATTTAGTGATTTATAAATAATGTTTACAAAGATATAATTAAGAGACTCTATGTTCTTTACATAACGTGAGAAATCTTGTTGAATTATGGTGTTGTCTAATTTACATTTACAAATAAGATGTTCAAGTACAAATGTTATGTAGTCTGTTTAATAATTTTAAATGCTGTCTCAGAGACCTAAAGGAGGGTACATTTCATTTTCTTATGTTTTTGTATTTTTCCAAAGTGAGAAACAGGGGTTGGGGGTGGGGGAGGCAGACAGACAGCCTCACACATGCCCCAGACTGGGACAGGGATCCACCCAGCATCCTGGCATGCCCACCAGGGGGCAATGCTCAGCCCATTTGGGGCATTTCTCTGCTGCAATGGGAGCCATTCTATCACCTGAGGCAGAGGCCATGGAGCCATCTTCAGTGCCTGGGCCAACTTTGTTCTAATGGAGCCTTGACTGCAGGAGGGGAAGAGAGAGATAGAGAGAAAGGAGAGGGGGAGGGGTGGAGAAGCAGATGGGCACTTCTCCTGTGTGCCCTGGCCAGGAATCAAACCTGGGACTTTCACATGCCAGGCTGATGCTCTACCACTGAGCCAACCGGCCAGGGTCTAGCAGGGGTCCCCAAACTTTTTACACAGGGGGCCAGTTCACTGTCCCTCAGACCATTGGAGGGCCTCCACATACAGTGCTCCTCTCACTGACCACCAATAAAAGAGGTGCCCCTTCCGGAAGTGCGACGGGGTAGGGGGTGGATAAATGGCCTCAGGGGGCCACATGTGGCCCGAGGGCCAAAGTTTAGGGATGCCTGGCCTAGGGGTGCATTTCTAC
Source organism: Saccopteryx leptura (assembly GCF_036850995.1). Taxonomy (NCBI): domain Eukaryota; kingdom Metazoa; phylum Chordata; class Mammalia; order Chiroptera; family Emballonuridae; genus Saccopteryx; species Saccopteryx leptura. The sequence goes on from NC_089503.1 coordinate 352,465,792, forward strand.
AGAAATGTTTTTTTTAACATTCTCCCATTCTTCTGGTGGTATGAATTTTTATAAAATATATCTAGAGATATGTATATGTACCTCTCTCCCTCCTTCTCTCTCTCTCTTTTTACACACACACACACATATATGTATGTATATATAAAATGCTAGAGGTATATGCTTTAATTATACAGAAGTTGTTCTCAAACTTTTAGATAACCAAAACATATTTAATATCACAATATTATTTTCACTTTCATGACAAAGCTGAAATCTGTTGAGTAGAAAGGTAAAAATACTACATACATTTGAATGGCCACCACCCACAGGTATGTGAGATGCATCATACCCCTTACTTAGCTCACTGACAATGTTATCTGCACACATCGAGTCACTGTCCACTTGGAATAGTCCCCAGTACACACTGAGATCCATGGTGTGTAGGTTGAAAATTAACTACTGAAGAGGGATGCTCAGGCAATTCTTTTTGAGAGCCACTTAGAATGGCTCATTTAGAATGGCTCCCAAGAGATTTCATAATGGAAAAAAGTATGAACTCATAAAACAAATGTAACCTCTGTATTGTCTTTTATATTCCTAAGAACATATTCCTTAAAATGTCAATTATCTAAAGAATTCTGATTCATTTTCCCACTACACTGTGACTGCCATGGAGTCTCAACAAGAGCATGAGAAGAGAGTTATTCTAGAAATGGTGGGGACTGAACTGGAATGGATGGAAATGGCGAGGGCGGAGTGGGAAGGAGGAACGATGATGTATGGGTGGGAAGGATAGAGGAGGAAAATTCACCATAGATTTCTTTACTTGGTGTTCCTTGATTGTAAACTTATATTCATTGAGACAGAATTCACAGGAAACTGGTCATCTTCAGGGGACTGAAATAACATCTAATTATTATTAATTAATCTAATATTGTCTAATTATTAATAAAAACAAAAACCTACCTGTTTTTCTAAATTATTTTTCTAGGAATAGTATGGTCTTCTGTATTCTTCATTTATTCATGCCTATGCTGATTTCCTTATAGTGCTTATTGTAAGGTATTTTTCCCCGCCGAGAAGGAAGGAAGAGGGCTAGAGCCACCAAGTGTGGAATAGTAAAAGGCTTTACTGAGTACAGTGCATCCCGCCCAGCAAGGTTCCCTGGCCCTGAAGAAAGAAAAATGGAGAAGATGGAGGCCAGGGAAGTCGCAAGGATTAAACCACGTGGGAGATATTTAAAGGGGTCCCTCTAGGGAAGTCGAGCTAATATGATGTGGTGAAATCTCACTGGCTGGCAGACTGTCGCTTTTTTCCAAACGGTTCCTGTGAAGCCTCTTTTGGTGCGCTTGGTTGGGGGCAGTCCTAGCCAAAGTTCACGGGTCTGAGTTCCCCACGTGACCATCTCCCATTATCTACTGACCTTACACTTATGACCTGACAATTTCTCCTTATTTCAGAAGCTAACTCAGGGTAATGCGCTGCTTGTTTTAGTAGGCTTTACCAATATCTTGGTTATAGCCATTTAAGAATAACTACACAGAGTATTCTTTTATTGTGCTTAATGTATAGCCAGAAAGTCAGATTTTACAATTCAATGGGAATATGACTTCTTTCTTGCTCCAAACTGTTAAATATTTGTAACAGATTCATTCATTTTCAAAAACTATCCATTATATCATAGTAGCATATTGGAGCTGAAATGTGCATTCCAAAGTGCCTCTCCCATATGTAAATGTTAAAGAAACTGTTGCATGTATATACCAGAAAAAGAGATAAACTGATGTTTATAGTTTATAATAGCAAAACAAAAACAAAACAAAAAGAAAAAAACTCTACAGATCTATCACCAGTAGAATGGTAAATATATTGTGGTGTATTTAACACCAGCAAATACTGCTAATTAGTGACAAAGAAAAAACTAGCAGCTACATACTCTATGCAGATGAAACTTAAAGAAAAAGTAGGCATTGGAAACAGCAAGTCAAAAAAGAAGGCATATGCACGCAGTATGATTATTATCATATCATAGTTAGTATCAAGCGAAACTAAACATTACATTGCTGATATATGGACAAGTGGAAAAATTATAAAGAGAAGAAAATGATGATTAACACAAAATTCAGGTTGGAAGTGTCTCAAGAGGACAGTTAGAGAATGTAACCTGAGAGGGGCACACAGGAATTCTAAGGTGCTGCTACTATTCAATTATAGTTCTGAAGATGGAATATGTATACACATTGCACTTATATGTACAATACCTTTTGTATCTATGTCACAATTTTTATAAAGTGAATGTGGGAACGTGTGGAAGTACAGCTTATAATTTATACTGCCAACCACCAACCTTGATGATTAACATAGATGAAGACTTCTCTCCTTATGCAAATTTTTATATATGAAGAGAAAGTTTTATGGGTTTGGTGTAGGTTCTGCTGTTTTTACTCTGCTTTTTAAGAGGTACTAATTTTAACAGATCTTCTAGAAATTATGATACTGTTTTATACTAATTTTTAAATGTGCTCAGGAGAACAACTGAATAGAATGAGTCAGGAATTCTATCTGTATTTATTTCACAGGCAATATAAAGTCAATGGTACTGTACTTCCCAAATCAAAACTTGACATGGGACTCAAATTCACAGATTACAGGTCAAATCTTTCCTATTTCTTTCCTTCTTTCCTTCTTTCCTTCTTTTCTTCCTTCCTTCCTTCCTTCCTTCCTTCCTTCCTTCCTTCCTTCCTTCCTTCCTTCCTTCCTTCCTTCCTTCCTCTCCCTCTTTAGTGAAAAATAAAGTGAAGTGGAAGAATTCTGGAGAGCTTGATTCTTATACATTTGAGAATTCCCTCAGGCCGTGGAAACTCATATTGAAAAAAGAAAGACATCTTTAAAATGTTCTCATTCCACCTCCTAATTTTATAGAGGAGACCAACAAGGCCAAGGGAAGTTAAATTAGATACAAAAGTTGCTCAATGTATTAACAGAAGGCCAGTATAGAACCCAGCTTTCTTTTTAATCTAATTCCTGGCATTATAGTATCAATCTTGGGTCTTTGAGTTAGGGAGACCTGGGTTCAGATTCTACCTCTTCCACTTACTAACTATCCACCTTGGGCAAATTAAATTACATAATCTTTCAAAAATCCCAAAATGTAAATCTATGAAGTGGCAGTAATTATAGCTCTTATTGCACAGGATTTGTATAAGGATTAAATGAGGATATATATATATATATATATATATATATAGTAAATATATATATATAGTAAAATATTTGGCTCTCATTATGTGCTTAGCAGCTACTTACTACTATATTACTGAATAAAACAATTTATTTGTCATCAATTTTGAAACTGATATTGGTTCTTAAATATTATTTGAAACAAATAACAAATAATTTACACTTCTCCAATTACAAGAAAAGGCCCTTTTAAAATTTTCTTCTAAAATTTTATATGTCACACAGAGTAAAGTTTAACACACTTACTGTTCAATTATTGCTCCACCATTTAATAGCTTGTCCTCTTCTCTGAGCTTCAGTTTTATTATATAATAATATGTATGGAAAGGTTGTGTAAAAATTACATGAGATGATTAACAAGAGAATGTCTAAGACATTACACATGCACAGATATTTTCTTTTTTTTTATGTATTTCTTTATAAATCATTATTTAATTATAGTCAAAAAAAGAGAAAAATTATATTCTGATTCCAGAGATGAAAGGAACTCCCAGGTGTAATATTAATAGTAAAGAGAGAAACTTGAAATCTACAAAGCACAGTAAAATATTCACAATATTATGAGTTCTAATGTGATGTGTGGCTATTTTAACCTATTATATGTGAAAATATTCTTTTCAATGTACTGGGTAACATTTTGTTTGAGACTAAATTCTTTATATTAAAATGGAGGCCTATAGGGAAAGGAGATTTCTTTTCTAATATATGTTGCTTTGCACAATAATTACTTTTATCTATTCAAACAATAATTTTAATTTCACTCCAAAAATTAAAGTTAGACCACAATAGACTATTTGACTTACATATAGATATATATCTTTATATCTAGAAATGTATTTTAATAACGATATTTAAGATACACAAATGACAATCCTTTTGAGGTACAATTGGACAAAGTATATGCTCTGTGTTTTAAGATCAAATATCAATACTAGGCCACATTTGCAAACACAAGTAATACTGTAGTCCTAACCCTAACCCTAACCCTAACACTAACTCTAACCCTATTTTTTTAAGCCAGACTACCAGAAACCTGACACCCAGCCCCGTTGGCTTCTAATAGCCTCAGAGGCCTATGGCAGCACCTGTGCCATGAAAAATCATACCAGAGGTTTCTCTCTACACCAGAGCATTCTTTATCTTTTCAAATTTTGAGCAAAGAATGGACAAAAGAAGAATAGGATAGATATCAAACATCAAATAGGTGGCAAATTTTTATCTAACCCTATATATATGATTTATATTTCCTAATTTAATATCAGTTCTTGGTATGCTTGTGGATTTGGTAGAACTTCCATATTGGGCCCCAATTCCATCCATGACTCCAACTATTTGTCGTTTAAGAAGATAGAGTAAAATGAATGAAATGGATCAATTGTTAAGTAATAGAACTTTGAAGTAAGAAAATATATTTAATTATAAGAAAAAGCTGTAAAATTAACCATACCTATTGTATTAGCAAACACCTATTGAGTATCTGTTATGTGTAAGCCCAGCACTACACTAAGTGCTTATAATAGAAAAGTGAATAAAAAGTACTGTATTTAACTATCACAATACTACATTCAACTAAAGGAATTTAATAGCTCCTGTGACATAAGGAAAGAGGGATAGCTGGCTTTAGGTATTACTCTCTTTCTCTGGGAACTTAGATGACACTTTTAGGAAGCTTTCTCTTTTTCCTCTATTTCTCTGCTCAATTTTTTATGGTAAGCTCGCCTTGTTATCTCAGGATTTTCTATACACAGGAACCAACTAAGTCATATGCTATAATATATGACCCAGAGAGGGAGTAAAGTATTTTTTTTCTCACCAGACTCAAATATAAAACTCTCAGCAAAGTGTTCTGATTGGTTCTGATTGGGTCACATAGCCAGTTTGAACCAGTGACATAAGCCAAGAGAAAAGGTTATTATGATCTATCATAACTAACATGAGTGGACAGAAAACACCAAAACACAGAGTGGGGAAAGTAGTTTCATAAAGGAACTGAAGGATAGCATATTTTAATGTGAGAGTGGATGCTGAGAATGTAAAGACACAAAATGAACCAATTGTCCCTACATTTTGAGTTCATATTCAAAGAACTCACCACTAAGTAAAGACAAACACTGGTGCAGCACAATATTACAGGTGTCATGGTAGCAGTGCATAAGAAGTTCCTTATGTGCAAGGATAAGACAGCCATTAATTTTTTCAGTAATAGAGGAAATGTTAGCAAGATGTAATATGTAGCTTAAAAGATGAGTATGATTTTGTCCCCACCTCCCCAAAAAAAGAAAGGGGAAAATATTACAGGTGAAGGCAGAAGGCAATGATGAACTTATCTTGCCTTAACAAAAATTGTTTAATAGGCAAATCCATGAAGACAAAAATGAGATCAGCGGTTGCCAAAGTAAGTGACTGCTAATGGGTGGAGAGTTTCTTTTGGGGGTACTGAAAATACTGTGATATTATATAGTAATGGTGGTTGCACAATTTGTGATTATACTAAAGATCTGATTTATATTTTTAAGGGTGAATTTTATGCCATATTAATTATATCTCAATAAAAAGTTATAAAAATATAACTGTTCAGCTTCAGTGGAATTTTCAAAGGTTAACAAAGAGCCACAAAAGGGAAATAGGAAAGGTAAATTAGCACAAGATTTGATAGGCTTAGTGACTTATGTCAGAGAGTTTGGATTTTATCCTTTCGGCTAGGTCTAGAATTAAGGTGGTGCAAAATAAATTTAAGAGGCAACAAAAAAGTTTACTAATCAAGATAAGTAATATTTCCACACATTTTTTTAAAAAATTGATATTAATATAAAAATCCATGTTAAATAAAATATCTAGCTCCATAATGAGCTCCTGACCAAAAGACCCCTGAAGTAGGGGGTCTCACTAACATTGTATTCCTTACTTCACCTGCCCTAACCCATCAAGCTTGCAACCTGCAGAGAGGTTGGGGGGAGAGGTCAGTCTGAGCCCACACTACATTCTTTCTAAAGAAAACTCTGTGGGAAGACATTACAATCTTTCTACAGAAGACCGTGGGAAGACCAGAGAGCTGCAAGAAAAGGTGGAGCAGCTGAAAAGTGGAGGCAAATCTTACAGAGCTTGGGATGTTTTTGGAGCTGCTGTCATCTCTAAGCATGGGGAAGTTGATCCTTATACAGAGGTTGGCCCCTCCCACACTACCCAGGCACAGGAAATGCAGACACAAACAGCAAACAAAGCAGTAGCTCCAGACAGATAACCCATGACAAGTTACAAACAATGACTGAGCTAACCCAAGAAGACCCAGAACCAAAAACACCAGTAGTGGGTGGCAGACAGCACCAATGCTAGACTCAGCTAGCTATGCAAGCAGTTCACCCAAAGGAGGAGTCCAACAGGCACCAGAGCCTGCAGAGAATACATCCAACAGGACAGACATTGCACAGTATCTAATACACATGATCAAGGTTACCCATAGAGCCAGCCTGCCTGAAGGGATAACTGCATCCACCAAATGACCAGCTTCTTTCAGTTCTCACATATAACAGGAGGGTAAATACCACCCTTAAGAAATATTATTAGAGCAAGAAACACAGGGGCCTGGATGTCAATACCATTGAGCCCATCTTCCTCATAAAGACATCACAACAAATTTCAAAGTCATAGCAGAGGTACTGAATACACAGACAAAATGGGCAAAGAAATATGACCCAAGTGAATCAACAAGAAAAATACCCAGAAAAAGAAGTAAATGAAATGGAAGTAACCAAACTACCAAATGTAGAGTTTAAAATAATGGTTATGAGGATGCCCAAGGACCTTAGAGGAACAATGGTTGATCACAATGAGAACTTAAACAAAGAGATAGCAAGTATCAATAAAGATATTGAAATTATTAAAAAAAGAACCAGTCAGCAATGACAAATACAATATCAGAAACAAGACTGCACTAGAAGGAATCAACAGCAGGCTTGATGAAGCAGATGATTAAATCAACAATTTAGAGGACTAGATAAATGTAAGCACAGAAGCAAAGCAGAAAAAATAAAAAAGGCTCAAAAGGACTGAGGAACTCTAAGAGACCTCTGTGACAACATGAAGAGAAACAGCATCTGCATCATAGGGAGAAGAGAACAATTAAGTGATAGAAAACCTGTTTGAAGAAATAATAGCTGATAATTTCCCTGAGTTGATGAAAAACAATGTCATACAAGTTCAAGAAGCACATAGAATCCCATTAAAAATGAACACAAGGAGGCCTACATCAAGACACATCATCATTAAAATGCCAAAATTAAGAGAGAAAGAAAGAATATACTAAAAGCTGCAAGAGAAAAGCAGTTAATTACCTACAGAAGAGCCCCCATAAGGATGACATCTGACATTTCAACAAAAACACTTCAGGCCAGAAGGGATTGGCAAGAAATATTCAAAGTGATGCAAAACAAGAACCTACAACTGAGACTACTTTATTCAGCAAGGCTATCATTTAAAATTGAATGAGAAATAAAGAGCTGCCCAGACAAACAAAGACTCAAGGAATTTATTACAACCAAACTAGTACTGCAAGAAATGTTATAGGGCTTGCTATAAAAAGAACAAAGGAAAAAAGAAACAGAGAGAAAGAGGATTGTAGGTTTAAAGAAAGAAATGACTAGCCTGACCAAGAGGTGGCGCAGTGGATAGAGTGTTGGACTGGGATGCCAAAGACCCAGGTTCGAGACCCGAGGTCGCCAGCTTGAGCGCAGGCTCATCTGGTTTGAGCAAAAGCTCACCAGCTTGGACCCAAGGTTGCTGGCTCTAGCAAGGGGTTATTTGGTCTGCTGAAGGCCCATGGTCAAGGCACATATGAAAAAGCAATCAATGAACAACTAAGGTGTCTGCAATGCGCAACAAAAAAATGATGATTGATGCTTCTCATCTTCCCGTTCCTGTCTATCTGTCCCTGTCTATCCCTCTCTCTGACTCTCTCTCTCTCTGTCTGAAAAAAAAAGAAACGATTAAATAAGTACATATCAATAATAACCTTAAATATAAAAAGGTTAAATGCTCCAAACAAAAGATACAGAGTGTCTGCAGGGATAAGAAAACAGGACCCGTATCTGTGTTCTCTACAACAGACCCACCTCAGAACAAAAGATACATATAGACTGGCCATAAATGGATGGAAAAAAGTATTTTATGCAAATGAAAATAAAAAAAGAAAAGCTAGGGTAGCAATACTTATGTCTGACATAATATCATTTTAAAAAAAGTTTATAGTAAGGGACAAAAAAGGTCATACATAATGATAAAGGAGCAATCCAACAGGAGGATATAACTATTATAAATATTTATGCACCTAATATAGGAGCACCTAAATATATAAAGCAGATTTTGATGGACATAAAGGACGAGATCAACAGTAATAATATAATAGTAAGGAATTTTATTACCCTACTAACATCAACAGATAGATCCTCCAGACAAAATTAACAAAGAAAGAGCAACCTTAAATAACAAACTAGATCAACTGGATTTAATTAATAACCTCAGAATAGTCCAACCCAAAGCAGCAGAATATATATATTTTTTCAAGTCCTCATGGTATATTTTCTAGAATAGATCATATGTTAGGACACAAAGCAAGTCTGGATAAATTTAAGAAGATTGAAATAATATCAAGCACTTGAATCAGGAACAAGACAGGGGTGTCCCCTTTCACCACTCTTATTCAACATAGTGTTGGAAGTCCTAGCCACAACAATCAGGTAAGAAGAAGAAATAAAAGGCATCCAAATTGGAAAAGAAGATGTAACACTGTCATTTGCTGATGGCATGATGCTGTATATAGAAAACCTTAAGGTGTCAGTCAAAAAATTACTAGACCTGCCTGACCGGGCAGTGGCACAGTGGATAGAGCATCCGACTGGGATGCAGAGGACCCAGGTTCGAGACCCCGAGGTCGCCAGCTTGAGCACAGTCTCATCTGGTTTGAGAAAAGCTCACCAGCTTCTACCCAAGGTCGCTGGCTTGAGCAAGGGGTTACTTGGTCCGCTGAAGGCCCACAGTCAAGGCACATATGAGAAAGCAATCAATGAACAACTAAGGTGTCTGCAATGCGCAACGAAAAACTGATAATTGATGCTTCTCGTCTCTTCGTTCCTGTCTATCCCTCTCTCTGACTCTCTCTCTGTCCTTGTAAAAAAAAAATTACTAGACCTAATAAATGAATTTGACAAGGTGGCAGGATATAAAATTTAAGAAAAATTCAGAAATCAGTGACATTTTTATACACCAACAATAAATTGTCAGAAAGAGAAGTTAAGGAAACAATCTCTTTACTATTACAACAACAACAACAAAAAATAAAGAACTTAAGAATAAATTTAACCAAGGAAGTGAAAGACTTGTACTCAGAAAATTATATGATATTGAAAAGAGAAATCAAGGAAGATACAAACAAGTGGAAGCATATACTGTGTTCATGGATAGGAAGAATTAACATCATTAAAATGTTTATACTACCCAAAGCAATCTACAGAGTTCATGCAATTCCTATTAAAATACCAATGGCATACTTCACAGATATAGAATATTTATTCCAAAAATTTATATGGAATAAAAAAGAACCCAAATTGTTTCAGCAATCTTGAAAATAAAGAACAAGTGGGAGATATCAAACTTCCTAATACCAAGTTATACTACAAGGCCATTGTAATCAAAAGTTTGGTATTGGCATTAGAACAGGCATACAGATCAATGGAAGAGAACAGAGAACCCAGAAATAAACCTATGCCTTCATGGTCAATTGATATTTGACAAAGGAGGCAAGAGTATACAATGGAGAAAGGACAGTCTCTTTAACAAATGGTGTTGGAAAAATTGAACTGGTACATGCAAAAAAAAATGAAACTAGACCACCAACTTATACCATTCACAAAAAACAAACTCAAAATGGGAAAAGACTTAAATATAAATCGCAAAACTGTAAAAATCTATGGAGAAAACATAGCCAGTAAACTCTTCGATATTTCTCACAGCAATATTTTTGCCAATATATTTCCATGAGCAAGTGAAATAAAACACAAAAATAAACAAATGGGACTACATCAAATTAAAAAGCCTTTGCACAGCAAAAGACACCATTAACAAAATAAAAAGACAACCCACTCAATGGGAGAACATTTTTGCTGATATGTCTGATAAGAACTTAATAAGCAAAATTTATAAAGAGCTTCTAAAACTCAACACCAGGAAGGTAAACAATCCAGTTAAAAAATGGTCAAAAGAATCGAAAGACACTTCTCCAAAGAGGATATTCAATTGGCCAATAGGCATATGAAAAAAATGTTCAACATCACTAATTATTAGAGAAATGCAAATTAAAACCACAATAAGATACCATCTCACATGTGTCAGAATGGCTCTCATTAACAAATCAACACACAACAAATGATCATGAGGGTGTGGAGAAAAAGGAACCCTCCTGCATTGCTAGTGGGTATGTGGACTTGTGTAGCCACTATAGAAAATAGTATGGTGTTTCCTCAAAAATTTAAAAATAGAACTGCCTTTTGATCCAGCTATCCCACTTTTAGGAATATATCCTAAGAATACCAAAACACTGATTCAAAAGAAGATATGCACCCCTATGTTTAGTGCAGCATTGTTTACGATAGCCAAGATCTAGAAACAGCCCAAGTGTCTGCCAGTGGATGAGTGGATTAAGAAGCAGTGGAACTTATTATACACAATGGAATACTACATGGTCATGAAAAAGAAGGAAATATTACCTTTTTTGATGGCATGGATGGACCTGGAGATTATTATGCTGCAATGAGCAAAGCAGAGAAGGACATATATCATATGCACTTGTATTTGGAAACTAATAAACTGAGGAATGGAACAGAGGCAGAGGCAGGGTCACAGGGAGCAGAGGGACAGCTGTCAGAGGGAAGGGGTATTAGGGGATGGGGTCAGAGAAGGTAAATTGATTAGCAATATTATATATACATAATACGTCATAGATACAAATAACAGGACAGCAAATCCCAAAAAGAAGGGGTAGGGAATCATGGGGAGGTGTACAAAAGGGGTGTAAAGGGGGCACGTTGTTGGAGGTGAGGGAGTTATATTGAGTGGGACACTTGAATCCATGTTAATACAATAAATCTAAAAATTTAATGAAAAATAAAAATAAAATAAAATATCTAAATTTGAACAAAAGACAGGATGATTGAAAATAGACAATCAAAGCTTTTGGTAGGGTGATCACTAATCATATTAAGCCTTTAGATAGACAACTTTTGGTGACAATGGAAACTGGATTTAGAGGAAAAAGCTGAGGCAAAGTCTTTCTCACCAGACTATTAAAATATCCCAGGAAATAAAAAGATTCTTGCTAGCATGGCTATGTAAAGAGAAAGAATTGATTCAAATGCTCTGAGCTACTCTGGGCCCATTTCCTGCCATGACTGAGGACAGGCCTGCAGGTCATCTCTGCTGTCATTGCCTGCTCGTTTGTTCACTGCAGGGTTTGTGTTCATCTTGAAAAAGGCATCATGTCTCTATTTCTTATTTCTTTGTCAGGGAAATTTGTACTCATTCAACAAATTTTTGTTGAATGAATTAATAAAAAATTGATTACCAGTTTAACTGTGTGTGGAAGGGTGGGGGTAGGTGATTCTTGGCTATGATGAGTAACTAACTGAACATGACAATCAGGTGTATAGCTACATAAAATAGATGGTTGACAATACCATGATGATGGCATTACAAAAGAGAAAATTTGGGTTGGCATTTGATGAATTTGCTGTCATAGTAAATGGCTGAATACAATGGTACAAAGAACACAGACTCTTGATGGAAAAGACTGTGCCTCAAGAACTTGTAAATAGTAAGTTATCACTTGCCCGAACAGGCAGTGGCACAGTGAATAAAGCATCGGCCCAGGATACTGAGGTTTGAAACTTTGAGGTCACAGGCTTCAGCACAAGCTTATCTGGCTTAAGTGTGGGTTCACCAGTTTAAACGTGGGGTCATGGTCTTGAACGTGGGATCATAGACATGATACCATGGTCTCTGGCTTGAAGCCCAAGGTCACTGGCTTGAACTCAAGGTCACTGGCTTGAGTAAGAGGTCATTGGCTTGTCTAGAGCTCTCCCCCCGCCCCCAGTCAAGGCACATAAGAGAAAGTAAACAAAGAACAACTAAGGTGCTGCAACTATGAGTTGATGCTTTTCATCTCTCTCCCTTCCTATCTGTCCCTGTCTGTCTGTCTCTCTCTCTCACTAAAACAAAAAGAAAAAACAAACAAAAGTTATCACTGGTGCATGTATGGGTCTGAACAGCATATTCAGATATACTAGGGACCAAAAAAAGGGCTGGTGATATTTCCTCAACAAAAATATATAAGGTCTACCGGAAAGTGCTGTCCGCTTTTGGAATAAAACAAAATACAAATTTTTCTTACCATCAATAAACTTTATTAAATAATATAATTGCCATTATTATAAATGATTTCTTGCCAGCATGAGGGCAATTTGTATATCCCATTTTTGAAAACTGTTTTATCTTTTGATGAGAAAAATTGAACTAGTGCTTGTTTGATATCTTCTTCATTTTTGAATTTTTTGCCCTTCAAAATATTTTGTAAGGACAAAAACAAATGATAGTCGGAGGGTGCTAAGTCCGGGGAATATGGTGGATGTGACAGACATGCTTCTGTAGCATTTCTTCCTTGTTGAAATTTGTAAAAATTACAGTGGTGTAAATGAACTTTATCAGTAGCCATGGGTACACTATCGCTTCACACATAAGACTAACGTGAATCAACTTTGTTTTAGTTAATTTGCTACGTCAGTATGTATACATTAAGTGATAAAAATAGAGAGGCACACATGCGCCAAATAAACGTGCTTACATGTCAAAACTTGTTGTGATAGAAACGGACAGAACTTTCTGGTAGACCTTATATATGTTTGAAGATGTACTCCAACCAACCAAGACCTGATACTAAATGTAAGCGCAACAGTGGGAAATTCATATCACAGATAATGCAAATAAGCTTGGAAATATTCTCCTTCCCCAACCAAACCTGTAAAAATACAGAAATAAGAGGGAAACAAATCTGTTAAAAAATAAAGGTAAAAATGAAAGAGAACTGATTAATGTAAAAATAGTAGTAATGAAAGTAATAATATTTTGTATTTGAAATAATTGTATTAATAAAGACTAAAAAGTCAAGGTGTAGGAAGGAGAAATAAAAATATTTTAAACATATTTGTTTCAAGTATTCAAAAGATATATTATTTTGTGACTAGTAGTTAGGAAAAAAGAGGTTAAAGCTACTTCCCATAATAAAAGATTAAATGCCAGCAAAATAAAAAATGAAATATAAAGTTTCAAAATCGTATGATAGACCAGAACAAAAAAATATATACAAAAAAGAATTGACCATTTACCAAAAGAACAAAGATAAAGAATTCTCTGGAAGCAAAGCAAAAACAAAACAAAACACAAAAAAATTTAATCTAGATAGTTTGGAACCAAATTAAAGGATAAAGTTTTAATATTTGTTTTAAGAAAAACATAAATGGGTTATTTCTAATTTACAAAGAAAATAAAAGAACCACTCAATGAGTTCAAAACAATATTTACTCATAGGCTAGACATATGAAATATATAAAAAGTGATATCAAAAATAGAATATAAGGATAGTAGGTAAATAAAAAGAAAGCAAAATTTAGACCCTGGCCAGTTGGCTCAGTGGTGGAGCATCAGCCTGTGTATGGATGTCCCAGGTTCGATTTCCAATCAGGTCAGGGTACACAAGAGAAGTGACCATCTGCTTCTCCACTCCCCTCCCTTTTCTCTCTCTCTCTCTCTCTCTCTCTCTCTCCTCCACTTCCACAGCCATGGCTCAGTTGGAGCAAGTTGGCCTTGGATGCTGAGGATAATTCCATGGCCTAGCCTCAGGCACTAAAATAGCTCAGTTGCTAAGCAACAGAGCAGCAGTCCAAAATGTGCAGAGCATCCTGGGTAGGGGGCTTCCCAGGTGAATCCTGGTCAAGTGCATGCGAGAGTCTTGTCTCTCTGTGTCCTTGCTTCTCACTTAAGAAGAAAAAAGTAAAGAACGAAGGAAGGAAAGAAGGAAGGAAGGAAGGAAGGAAGGAAGGAAGGAAGGAAGGAAGGAAGGAAGGAAGGAAGGAAGGAAGGAAGGAAAGAAAGAAGGAAGGGTAAATATCAGACAAAAATGCAAGATAATAAATGTTAACTGTAAGATTAAAGTGATTATGTTATTTTGACAGAATCCAAATCATTATGTAGATGTATATTAATGAATATTAATGAAATAAATACATCTTATTGAGATACATAAAGAAAAAAAACACTAAATATTTAAAGAAAACATTTCTAAAAATACAGAACTGGAGAGATTTATAACACATTTCCCTTAATCTTTGATGAATTAATGTGGGGAAAAACAAGCAGTTAAGATATATAGCATCTAAATAGTACAATTAATCAAACAGATTTAAAAGTTCTGTATTGAATTTATACAGAGAACACATTTTTTTTTTTTGGTGTCTTCAAAATTTAAAAAATTTTTAGTACAGAAAGAAAGCTTAGTAAATTTCAAAACAGAATATGTTTAGATTGTACAGTGTATCTATAAAGTCATGGTACACTTTTGACCGGTCACAGGAAAGCAACAAAAGATGATAGAAATGTGAAATCTGCACCAAATAAAAGAAAAACCCTCCCAGTTTCATACCTATTCAGTGCAGTTCGATGTGGGCTCACACACAGATTTTTTAGGGCTCCTTAGGTAGCTATCCCATATAGCCTCTACAGACTCGTCACTGACTGATGGCCTACCAGAACAGGGTTTCTCCACCAAACTGCCGGTTTCCTTAAACTGCTTATCCCACCGAGTAATGTTATTCCTATGTGGTGGCGCTCCGTTATAAATGCTCCGATATTCACATTGCACTTTGGTCATGGATTCGAATTTAGCAAGCCACAGAACACACTGAACTTTCCTCTGTACCGTCCACATCTCGACTGGCATGGCCGTGGGCTGCTCCGCTGAATACATGGAGTTACGTCATCATCTGCACATGCACACATGCTGCCACATCATCCTACAGAAACTGGGAGGGTTTTCCTTTTATTTGGTGTCAATTTCACATATCTTTTGTCTTTTGTTGCTTTCCTGTGACTGGTCAAAAGTGCACCATGACTTTATGGACACATTGTATTTTTAGCATGATAATATGAAAATAAGTTTTTAGACTTAGCTATGACAAAAGCAGTATGATTTGAAAAAACAGCTTGATTTTAAAAAGAGATTATTCTCATTAATAATTAAAAAAAATCATCATTTATAAAGTAAATTTTTTCAAGCTGTGGCTGCTTTACTCAGTGGTAGAGCGTCGACCTGGTGTGTGGATGTCCCAGGTTCAGTTTCTGGTCAGGGCGCACAGGAGAGGCACCCATCTGCTTCTCCACCCTTCCCTCTCTCTTTTCTCTCTATCTCTCTCTTCCCCTCCCACAGTCAAGGGTTCATTGGAGCAAAGTTGGCCCGGGCGCTGAGGATGGCTCCATGGCCTCTGCTTCAGGTGCTAGAATGGCTCTGGTTGCAATAGAGCAACGCCTCAGATGAGCAGAGCATCGCCTCCTAGTGGGCATGCCGGGTGGATACTGGTCGGGTACAAGTGCTTCTCACTTTAGAAAAATACCAAAAAAAGAAAAAGTAAATTATTTCAGGACTTACCCATAATGTATAGCAGCACAGTACCTTGTGCCCACCATATTTTTAGGAGTACATGAATTTGTTTCCAATTCTTTTAAAATCAGAAGGAAAAATAAAATTTTAGATTAAATAAAATGTTTGAGTATATAATAATATATTCATCTTTATACTAACAGAGTTATAAAATATAATTTATATATATTCTTTACTGAGGAAGGTTCCTGCAGAGGAAAAGTAGCTGTGGACCATGAGTGTCACTATGAGCCCTGCTTACTTAAATAGTGGCTCGACAATAGTTGCAAGAATTTCTAGGCTTAGCAGAACTATGGCAAAAATTTTCCTGGAACTTACTAGTGTGAGAACAAGAGTGCTGTTCTGGAATTGATTTTCTCAACAAACTTAATTTTCCTCATATATTTCATCATTTCTCCTTGAAGACTAACAATTGATTATTCTTTGGGGGGGAAAACTCACACAGAATTTAAGCTAAAGCACAACATGCTCTGCTGGGTCCCCTACCAGAGCCTGGAGCATGAGGTGGGGGCTCGGGTGGGCACCCTGGGCCAGTATGAGATCCCGGCACGTGAGCCCAGCCAGGAATGCGGCTGTGTGCTCCGCTCCTCTCTGGCAACACAACAGCAGACCTGTCGCTACCTCCCCTTCATTCCCCTCTCTCCCACCACTGTCATTCATTAAGATGCTTCTTTCACCTAAAAAAACTAGAATTAAGTCTGCAAAGCATCCAGGGGAAGCACTTGCTCTCATAATTCTAAAAAAAAAAAAAACAATGAAAGAGATAAATATTAAAGAAAGTTTTTTTCTCTCTTTAACAAACAGCATCATTAATATTTTTCAGTCCCAGACCCACAATTCTAATCTTATCTTTGATTACTTTCTTCCAAATTATTATTTTAATATCATATACGTAAAATCGGAAGATGTCCTTTTTCTCCCGCCAGCTCCAGAAGTCATTATGTCATATTGTTTACCTGTGATATTGTCTAAATGCCCACAGAAGGTTAAAATTGTCACCAAAGCAGCAAAGAGAGTCCTAGGTCCAGCATGCAGGGCAGCGTGGGACTGAAGCCAGTTTCTAAAAGATGAGAAGAGATAGCTCAGTGTTAAGGCTTTTATCTACAATACCACAGGTACAGAAACTATTCATGTATAACTAATAGAAACAAAGTTATTAGAAAATGTGTCCTATACTCAGAGCAGTAACAACACCTAACTTTTCAGGTTGTCATAAGAATTAGAGGAGGTGTATGTACTATGAGCCCCTACCAAAGGGCCTATTATATAGCAGGTGCTCAAGAAATAAAAATTACTCCCAGGATCTGTAACGTTGGCATCAGAGGGGTCTGTCAAACCCAAACAACTTCCATGTAGTTGCTCGCCAATGTACGACTTGACCTTATGTAGGTAGGTACCTTGCATGTATGTATCTCAGTTCTGCAAACACTGTGACTGTGGAGGGGCCAGCATTTCTAATTCTGCTTTTAAAGCTAAGAAAATAAGATTTGGAAAATTTAAGTGACTTATGCAAAATCATATAGGCCTTTTTATTCTAAATTCAGTATGTGTTTTTGTTTTTCTTTTTCTTTAAATTTTATTTGTATTGGTTTCAGCTTAGTGATTAGACAGTCATTTACATGCTGTTCTCCTCAATAGTTCCAGTACCCAACTGGCACCATACGTAGTTATAGCAATATTATTGACTCTATTCCCTATGCTTTACTTACATCTCCATGACTATTTTATTACTACGAATTTTTACTTCTTAATTTTTCACCTCTTTGACCATCCCCAACTTTCCTTCCCTCAGGCAACTAGCAGTCCTCTCTCTGCGTCTATGTGTGTTTCAATTCTGTTTGTTTTGTTCTTTGGATTCCACATGTAAGCGAAATCTTGTTCTTGCTTATAACAAGTTGGTTTGTCATTTTAAAGATCTACTTAATATTTGTTGGAACAACTACCCATTCACACTGTCTGCCACTTTCAATTGATTAAAGAGATTTGTTAATGTCTTTTTGGATATCTTGTGTTTCCTGTATCCACAAAAAGGTAATTGAATTCTTAGCCATCAGCACAGTATTGAACATTTTGCTAAAATGGTAGAGTCTTGATAATTTGGGAGTTTACAATGCAATAGGACCGGGAGTGGTTTTTAAATCTCTATAGGTTGTGTTTCTAAAATAAAATCAATACACTTTCTAAAATTTCTACACTTTTACATTTGACATAATGCTCCCAATAGATACAGAATCTTCCTCTCCATTCACAGGACTTACACTTCTGCAAGTGTTAGATACAAGTGGAACTCTCGGTACTGTCCATTGATTGCCAACCACTAGCACTTATTTCATCTCCCGTTATTGCTTTCTTTCTCATCTTAATTGCATTTTAAATAGTAATTGCCAATTTTCTAACATTGTTAAAAATATTACTGGCTCACACAATAAAATTCTGTCTTTAAGTGAAGGCTCTAACTAAGCGTATGAGTGAGAAATGAAGACTTTGAGGGATTACACTTGGAGGCAAGTTAACCCACAGCTAAAAGCCAATTGCTAAATTACAGTCTGTTGCTTGTTCAATTACTGGGAATGGCCACAAGAACTAGAGCCAAACCTCAGAAAAATGGTCGAATCAACCCAGGGAAAGTGTAGATGTGAAAATCAGATCTATCATATTAAACCCACCCAGTTAGTTAGGAACAATTTACTTGTTTTAGCAAAAGGAAAACACTTCTTTTTCCAATATTTGGGAGCTGGATGCAAGGATGGATGATAGGAAGAAAAGACTGAGAGAATCTTGATGCAACTGCTCAAATCCAGTGAACTGAAGAAATAAATTAGGGCAATCAAATCAAAACCAGATAAAGCCACAAAGCTAAGGTAATGACACAGCCCATAGCGATGCCAAGGAAGCAATAATGTAATGCTGGCCCCAAAGCAGCAGTTGTCCCTGAAACTGGTGTGTTCTGATATCTAATGCCCTCCCTGCTGCACTGAGGCATTGTTTAGACATCTGGGGGCCCAAGTCCTGATGCATAGAACTGGGCCTTTGACTCAAAAAGAGAAGGTCAGTCATAGTGACATATATTTAAATATGCTCAAATTGGTACATCCTCAGGGCTTTAGAAGCCCAAGCGGAGACTCTGTTATACGAGGACTGCACATGGCTCACTCTCAGCTTAGTGTCTCTTTTCACAACAGTAGCAGTTTGATTTGCTCATTTGATTTGTACTGTGATGCCAATAAATACCATAAGCTGCCATGGAAACCTGAAACCATTTAGACTGGTTCTGTTTTCTTGATCTGTGTGTGTGTGGGGGGGAGGTGTAACAAATAAAGACAGCTACGTCACAAGGTTGTTTCTTTCTCCTCTTCTGTTTTATGTTGGAGAGGGACTGTAGATGGAGCTATGGCTGTTAATTGACGGTTCGGATGGAGCGATCCCAGTCTGTGAAAGAGCCCAGAACAGGGCACTGGAAACACTAGTTGTGTGTGCTGGAATGGATTCAGAGCGCCCGCTTAGGGGACTGACCCTGGAAATATCCTGCAGCTGTGCCAGAGGCCCTCTAGAGACCCAGTGAACTCCTCAGAGTTTGTTCAAAGCAGACTTTTCAAGTCACTTTTAGCCATGCCCTATTATGTTATCAAAGATGTATCATCACATTCTTCTTTTTCTTTGATTTTTCTGTATTCTGGTTTATTTAAGGTAGCTTGTCTTCCTTCTCCCCTCCCCCCAAGCACCGTTGCTGTTACTTTGGAAGGTAGTGCTTTAGCTAACGTGCCTTTAGCCGTTGCTAGACTCACTATAAATAGTCCAGTTTTCAGTGCCTGCCAGAGAGAAATGCAAACAGGCACGCGTTCTGTGACTTTGTTTTCTCAAGCCCAGCAGGGTTGCAGACCTACACTATGTCCTTTCATGTATTATTTTACTGGCTCACCCACGTTTTCCCCAGAGTTTAAAATCACATACTTTCAGCTAATCGAGCAAGAATTCTGGCGTTGCTGTCACACAAACCAAAACCTTGTAAAGAAAACTTTTGCTGTCTTGTTAGATGGCTATTTAAAAAAAAATTAAAATTTTAAAAAACAAATTAAAAAAAAGAAAGAAAGAAAAGAAAGAATAAACTCTTCAGCTTAAAAAGGTGACTCTTGATTTCTTGTTCTAAGAACTAGTTTGGCTAACATTTTCTGTAAAGGGACAGGTAGTAAATATTTTCTCCATTGGTCTCTGTTCCAACTTTTCAGCCATTGTAACTTAAAAGCAGTCACATAAATGAACGGGCATGATTATATTCCAATAATACTTCATTTATGGATACTGAAATTTGAATTTCATATTGTTTTTACATGCCATGAAATATTAGTCTTCTTTTAATTTTTTTACCAATCATTTAAAAACATAAAATCCATTCTTAGCTTGTAGGCCCAATTTGGTCCACGGACTATAGTTTGCTGATTTCTGCTATAAAGTTGTTTTTCTTCAATGAGAGAAAAAGCCTGTGCTATACAAAAGCATTAATGACATAACATTGTAGCTGTATATGAATTCACTTATAGGTGTAATCTAAAAAAGCAAAATAAATGAACAAACGAAACAGAATTGACTCATAAATAAAGAGAACAGAGTGATGGTTGCTAGACGGAAGGGGATGGGGGAATGAGTGAGAAAGGTAACGGGATTAAAAAGTACAAATCTCCAGGTATAAGAACAGTTGTGGGGATATAAAGTACAGCATAGCTAGCTCTATTGTGAGGCAATCGGGAGAACAAGTGGCTCAACATAAGATTGATAGCTTAAATACACCATCACTCATCTAATTGTTCCTGCAAATAATAATATGCATTTTCCTTGCAATTTTTTTTCAGTTAGTCTCATAATTCATGAACAACAGGCATATTTCTAGATTCTAGAAATATGAAAACACTTCCAGACTGCCACAATAGACTTCAAATTAATGGTATCAAAAGATAAGCCCATACTGAATCATGCAAGCACAATTTATATTTACCAGTACTATATAAACAATAAGATAATTCAGAGAAAACAGACTCCTTGAAACAAGGCAGTTTGATTTTTTTTTTTTTTTTGTATTTTTCTGAAGTTGGAAACAGGGAGGCAGTCAGACAGACTCCCACATGCGCCCTACCAGGATCCACCTAGCATGCCCACCAGGGGGCGATGCTCCGCCCATCTGGGGCATTGCTCTGTTGCAACCAGAGCCATTCTAGTGCCTGAGGCAAAGGCCATGGAGCCATCCTCAGAGCCCGGGCCAACTTTGCTCCAGTGGAGCCTCAGCTGCGGGAGGGGAAGAGAGAGACAGAGAAGAAGGAGAGGGGGAGGGATGGAGAAGCAGATGGCTGCTTCTCCTGTGTGCCCTGGCCAGGAATCAAACCCGGGACTCCTTCACACCAGACCGACACTCTACCACTGAGCCAACTGGCCAGGGCCAAGGCAGTTTGATTTTTGATGGGGTTTATTTAACCTTATATGTTCACACAACATTCATTTTTGCTTTCTTCCTAAGAAGAAAAGAAACTGATATTTGACCTTGAACCAAACAGGGAGCAGTACACATATCCTAGTAATAATCATTATTGTTGGCTGCCAGGTGACAATCCCAGTAGGCTGTCTTTGGTATGTGTCACTTGCTTTTAACATTGGAATTAATGGTTATAAATTTCTCCTCTTCCATTGTCACTACTTTGTCAGTTACTTTTTAAGCTTATGAGCTTTATATTTTTCTTAAAACTCAAATCTGATTATAATATTCCGCTTAAAAAATTCAACATCCAATCACTTAAGTGAGAATAAAGTTCAAACATTTTAGCAGTTGCTCAAGTGTCTCAATAATTGAGTTACCCCATTTAACCACCTTTAATCTTCACTATGTTTCTTTCTCACCATCATTTCACACTTTACTGTGTCCATGCCTTTGTCTACATAGCTGCCTCAGGGTGACCTGCAATACCATTCCCCTTCATAACCACCTGTTAATGCATCATTCACCTCTCAATATCTAAGTTAAAACTTGAATTTTCTAAGAATTCTTCTTAAAAACTCAAAGATATGTTCTTCTTCCCTTAGATAATCATGGTTATTCACACATTACCTTGAAATTGAATTCCCTACCATCTATCTATCATCTATCTATCTATCTATCTATCTATCTATCTATCTATCCATCATGTCTCCATCATCTCTCTTCCTTTTCTTCCAGGCTATAAGTCCATGGAGAATAGCTATCTTTGAATATTCCAAAACATCTGGTACTATGCTTTGCATACATAAGGGCCATGATTTCTAGAGTATGCCTTCGAAAGGATCTATTGCTTGAGAATCCACTATCATCATTGCAGAATTTAGGTCTTCATTTAAGACCATGTATTATCAGAGACTTCTGGGAAGTGCAACAGTACTTTGTGAATTGCTTTAATTAAACCAAGAATCTTATTAGGTCTGGGGGAGGGTGGATACAAAGTGAAAAAACAAAAACAAAATTCCAGAAACCCCCAAATCTTGTCATTTCAAAACTTTCAGTTTTTTTCTATGTATAAGAACTAGACAACTGGAAATCTCTGCTTCAGACATTTTATTTTAAGTAAAATACTACAATTTAATTTTTTTTTGTTTTGGAGGAGGTCATGATGCTATGTTTTGCTTAGGCACAGGCATGTAAAGCTTGGAGCCGAAATGGAGAGTGCAGTGACTTTGTGGCTCTGGGAAGAAAAACTTTTTTTTTTTTTTAATGAGAGAAAGAATGGCATCAGGGAGAGATTGTTTTGTAGGGGGCTGCGTCTGACCATGATGGGAGAGACAGACAATGGAAGAGCTCATCATTCTCCACACTCTTCACAGAACCCAGATTACTCCTACAACCCAAAGATGGGCAGCTTAGGAAACTTTGAAAGACACAACTTTAATAATGATTCTTTTAACCGTGTTCTTACAAAGACACAGTCAATGTCTTTGGGTTTCCATGGAGATTTATGGCCAAAGATAATGGACAAGTGGGATCTGGAGATAATGAACAAGATGGGGGAACACTTGGTCGAGTATATGATTGTCTATCAACTATGCTATGTATCTGAAACTAATCCAAAATAATACTGAATGTAAACTGTAATTGAAAAAGGAAACTTAAATTAAAAATAAGAACAAAATAAAGACATTGAACATAAGCTGCAGCTGACAAAGTATTGGAGACATTTTAAAAGTAAATATTATACCTTACTTAATCACTAACCCTTAAAGTTTGCACAAAGTGTTCTTCATACTAGAAAGAGAAGTGCTCTAGTGACTACTTATGACTTGTGAATGAATATTATGCCGTTACACCAACCACAAGCACAGCTGGTTTGTGTGTGCTCAAGTCTGTGAGTGAGTGTATGTTTGGCCATGAGCACAGCTGCCTCTCAGCTGCTACCTCAAAGCCAGACCAGCAGTTCTGAAGAACAAAGCATCCATTTAGTTCACAAAATAGGTTCGACTGGGTGGGCAGTACAGTGTACTGTTCTACCTCCGAAAGCCCCCAGAGTCGCCAAGGAGGTGATGTCAAAAGCCTAGCTCTCCTCCTTCAGCACCATATTTGTTTTTTGATATTTTGGTCACATTAGATATGTTAGAATGTAATTTGCTTTCAATTATTTTAAAATTCCACATGTATACTTACATGTACACCCATGTCCCCTAAGGCAGGCACGTTGGTAATATAGTGTTTCATTTTATATGAGAAAAAAACAATTAAGAAATATAGTTAGCCTTGGCCAGGTAGCTCAGTTGGTTAGATCATCATTTCAATATGCCAAGGTTGTGTGTTCGATCCCTGGTCAGGTCATATACAAAAATCAAGTAATGACAGCACAAATAAGTGGAACAACAAATCGATGTTTCTATCTCTCTCTCTCTCTCCCTTCTTCTATCTCTCTAAAATAAATAAATAAATAAAAACAGAAATGCAGCTAATTCCCAAGGCTCCTAAATGCTTTTTATTTCCTTGCTATTCAGCATCTAAAGATTAGGGGGAAAAAATATCTCAGTTAGGCCTATCAGTCTATTCCAATATGCTTTAATTTTAATTTTAATTAGAGTCACTGTATATACTTTTTCTTGAAATTTTTATTTTGTTTTTATTTTAACCATGCTTCTTAGGGAAATCATATATTTTTTGTTTCTTTCTTGAAAGAATGTTTTCACACTGCAAATATTCTCTTCACATTTTAAGAACACATGTTCAATCTAGTTACATCGGTGTATTCTTATTGGCCATTAAAAGAAAAGACTGGTTTGGGGAATGGCAGAAAAGAAGCATAAAAACTATGCTGATTTTTATGAATCTTCAGACTTTTTTCTATATGTTAAAAATAGCATTTTTGCTTTAAGGTATAGGTAAGAAGAGAGGAAACTCTGAATTTTTCCTGTTAGGCTGCTGAATAAGTATTTTCTTCCAGCAAAGAAAAAGTACCTTTAGGGCTGTGGTGGTGGATTTGGGTACGGAAATCACGTTCCACAGAAGGACTCAGTCGGGCTGGACTGCCTCCCTTCACAGCGCATAGCCCATCGCTAGCATTAGAGCGGCCACATTTCTCTTTCCCATGGACAGACATTTCTGCATGAGATCAATAAGTAAACAGAACTCATTGATTTGATGTTGGGGCCAAACTTTCCAAATGTTAATTGGATGACAAGCTGTGCTGAGCACAATGTCACTTTCAGTGTGGGTTACTTTTGTCCCCTAAGTCCCAAACTGCCTTTAGAAACATTGTGCTTCCATGGAGTGCTGACACAGGAGGATGGAGAGACATGCCAGCGAATACTTGGACTGCTTCTCTCAGGAGCGTGAGCTATGGTGGCTCAAGGGAGGAAAGACTTCAGTCTGCATTCTCATCGTCTTCTCTTGGCACGGCTGCAGTGCGCTTGGCCCTGACCAGCAGCTTCCAGGGACCCACGCAGGAGAGCTCCACAGCCATTCTCGGAGTGGCTCCCACAAGTCAGTTTGAAGGCACAGTTAAGACTGATACTAGAACTAGCAAAAAAAAAAGAAAGAAAGAAAGAAAAGAAAAGAATAAACATAAGAAAGATAGCAAGATTTCCCTGATGGCTAGTTATGTGTTAGTACATGAGCTTGTGAATAGAGCTATGCATATAAGGGGAAGCATTCACAGAAGATTTGATCTATGATTGCAATTTGCATGTAGACATAGGAGTAAACAAAAAAATCTGTTAGAGGGGAGAATTTATTGTATAAATGGTGGCAGAAGATCATATTGATTTTAAGGTCAAAATGGGAGAGAAAATGGCAGGGGTGGAGAAAAGTCACCTTGTTAACAACAACATGGAGTAATTCACTTGGTTGGGAGTATATAGAGATGTGTCCTAAGGTGATGCAGGAAAGTGTGAATTAAACTCTGGAAGTTGTAATTGTTAAGGAAAGAGAAGGTCTTTATTTACCCAAATATTTCAGAATGATTATATCAAGTAATGAAACATTACTGATGAGTGACATTAAAGCCCACTGTTAACCACTGCTTTGAGCATTGGTTTACATAGTTCTCGTGGCTGTTTTGGAGATTTAGGTTTCATGCTTGTTTGTAAATCCACAGGGTCACCGCTGTGTTGTAAAAGTCCCATAGACAAATAACTAGTCGCCAAGTGAGTTCCATGTTTCTGACAGAATCCAGATTTTTATTTCATCATGTTACTACAGATTCATGTTTGCTAAAGAAAGATGTTATCAGCAAGCTTAGTGAGGACACGTTGTCTGAACAATGTTATTTTTTCATGGGAAAACTTGTGAGCCTTGAAAGACTATTCTAGGATAAAAGGGAGAAGAAAAAAAATATGTGTAATTTAGATAAATTCTACTCCAAGTGGAAACATAATTCTTTTATTTTATTTTTGAAAGAGCATGGGATAGGAATTGATTTTATGGTTTTCCATTGCGTTCAAAATAGACAAATAAACATGTACCTTCATTAGGATAATTATCTGTTGATAGTGGTAATGATGTTTATTTTGCAGATGAAAATAGACTTTCAGAACTGCAAATGTAAGAGTTAGAATTCTAGAACATTAGAGTTAAAGAAGAACTTGTGGACAATTTAACCACACTGAAACCCAGGGAAGTCTACTGGCAATCAAGGTCACACAGCAAGTAGAAAAATAGCTCAGACTCATTGAAGATATGATTAGAGCCAATTGTTCGAAAATAAGGTATACATATTATGAATTAACAAGACCTCTTCCTCTTCTTTTTCACTGACTTTATCTAACATAAAGGGGGTTGTCAGGAAACATTCAGATAAAATAAGTAAAGTGAAGAGCTGTGTACATTGCTAGATCTATTAGTGACACCGATGTATGATTTAGTGTAGAAACTAGTAGCTAAACTGAAATCTTTAATTTTCTATCCATTTTCAAAGAATTCATAGTTGATTATATACCTACTTATGGAAAATCATATTTTCCAAAGATGGCGGTAACCATATTCATTCCACATTCCTGCCACTCTCCTTATCCAGAGGTGAGTCCGTTTCTTTGCCTGCTCTACTCCTCACCCTCAACTCACCTTCCCCACTTCTCCTGACACTTGTGGGTTCCTCTGTGACTGTTGGGTAAAATGATGCTGTGTAACTTCAGAGGCTAGGTCATTTGGGCAGTTCTATATCTATGTGAGAGTACTTGGCTTGGCATCAAACCAGAGTACTGTGAGGAAAGCCCAGGCTATCTAGAAAGGGCACCCACAGGTGTTCTGTCTGGAAATCCCAGCTAGGGTTCTAGCCGATAACCACATGTGGGAGAAAGCCTTCAACATGTGTCCAGCTGCCGTAACCATCTGACGACTGCAGCTATGTAAAGGATCCTGAACAAGAATTGTCTAGCTGAGAACTGTTTCCCTGCCAAACAGTGAGAAATAAAAACAAATGATTGTTCTTCTTTTAAATGACTAAGGTTTTTAGAGATGGTTTGTTTCAATAGATAAAAAATTTCTACTCCTAAAACATAGGGGGTAGGAGGAGAGTTAAAGAAGTATTATTATCCTTTAAAAGGAAACTGAATTTAAAATCAGACTTATGTTTTACCACAAAATACAAATTAATTTTAAGAAAAATGTGAACTAATAATAAAGCTCATACAGTTCTAGCAAAACTTATAATTAAGAAAGTATGTAATGAAAGGGGGGGTCAACATTTTCTAAGCTTAAAATGCTTAGAAATATATAAAAGTTATATAGAGTCAAATATTATTGCGCATACATCTTTGAATTTGCTAAAAAACCAACAATTAGGCAAGGTGACCTCATACATTTTTTCCACCTCTAACTTCTGTCATTCTATCTTTTATCGTGTGGGTGTTCAGTCTGCTGAAAGAGCAAGATTTCAGAACAACTTTCTTTCAGAAATGATGCTTTTAAAGTTAAGGAACAAAGCTTGCCACGTTCTAGAAGTGGCAGCTATATAAATAGATATAAAAATCAGTTGAAAATTCATAACAATTGTGCTACAAACTGAACCAAATTACAAAGAAGAAACAAAGTGGGCTTTTGATTAAACGAGTCAGGCAAGCGACTTACAATATGGTAGTGTGTTGGGCACAGCCAGAGATATTGTGCAGTAAGTGAAAACACTCTGTGTACAGTGCTAGGATTGAGCTAGCATAACATAAGAATTTTAGAAAGTATGACCTTACAGTGAAAGGCAGGGATCAGAGAGCTGGCTTAATTCCTAGCTCGAACAGAAACAACACTTCAAATTGTGGTGGAAACTACAGTATTTCAAAATAAAGTTTTGTGTTGGTAGAAAGATACTCAGGTAGAAAAACCAAGAGATTTGGCCCAGGTTGGGTAAGAAGAAAGTACATTCCTTTTCTCTCCTCTCTTCCCACCCCTGTTGTCCTCAGACACACATCAACACCACACGTTTTTAAAGAGCAGAGGTATTATTATTTACATCTGCGTATATGGCAACAATATTTCATCAGTTTCCTAACAATTCATCCCACTGTAAGCAAAAGTGGAGACCTTCATTGGAGTGAAGTTCTAATAAGGCCAAGGGTTTCATTGAAGTTCCTCTATGAGTGAGTATTTTTTGCTCACTTTGCATCAACTCAGCATGATGTTCAGCCTTTGGAAGGACACAGAGGTCTAAAGTTTATGAGCAGCTAGCTACCTGTTACTTAACTGAAGGAACAGAATTAAATTAAAGAAAAATAATGAGTTCTGAAAAAGTTCAAGCATGTTAATGGGAAGAATAGAATAAATGGTGTTTGAAATCATTTCTTTTTCTTTCTTTTTTTTTTTTTTTTTGTATTTTTCTGAAGTGAGAAGCAGGGAGGCAGAGAGACATACTCCTGCATGCCCCAGACCAGGATCCACCGGCATGCCCACTAAGGGGTGATGCTCTGCCCATCTGAGGTGTTGCTCCATTGCAACTGGAGCCATTTTAGCAACTGAGGTGGAGGCCATGGAGTCATCCTCAGTGCCTGGGCCAACTTTGCTCCACTGGAGTCTTGGCTGAAGGAGGGGAAGAGAGAGATAGAAAGAAAGGAGAGGGGAAAGGGTGGAGAAGCAGATGGGTGCTTCTCCTGTGTGCCCTGGCCAAAAATTGAACCTGGGATTTCCACATGCTGGGCCGACACACTACCATTGAGCCAATCAGCCATGACCTGAAGAAATTATTTTTCTTTTCTTTTCTTTGTTTTTTTTTGTTTGTTTGTTTTTTGTTTTTTGTTTTTTACAGACAGAGAGAGAGACAGAGAGAGGGACTGATAAGGACTGACAGACAGGAAGAGAGAGAGAGATGAAAAGCATCAATTCTTTGTTGTGACACTTTAGTTGTTCATTGATTGCTTTCTCATATGTGCCTTGACCAGGGAGGCTCCAGCTGAGTGAGTGACCCCTTGCTCAAGCCAGCGACCTTGGGCTCAAGCTGGTGAGCCTTGCTCAAATCAGATGATCCCGTCCTCAAGCCAGTGACCTTGAGGTTTCAAACCTGGGTCCTCTGTGTCCCAGTCTGACACCCTATCCACTGTACCACTGCCTAGTCAGGCAGAAGAAATCATTTCTAACAAGTGCCATGTTCTATATCTGTGGCCTAGTAGGTGCTCAAGAAATATTTATTGAAAAAAAATATACAGAGATTAAGATATACAAATTGCCAGCTATAATAATAGTCATGGGTACATAAAGTACAGCAAAGGGAATATAGTTGATAATATTGTAATAACTATATATGGTGACAGATGGGCACTAGACTTAATGGGGTAATCACCTTGAAAATTATATAAATGACTAATCACTGTGTTGTGCACTTAAAGCTAATATAATAATTGTATGGTCAACGGTAATCAAAAAAATTTTTTAAAGAATACAAAATATTAAAAAAATAAAACAAACAAGCCAAAACACCTGGAAAGGGGGCCTAAAACTGTTAGGCAATTCTATCACGACTACAGATATGAGGGCTAGGTTGGATGTGTCAGGGCACGACATGATCAAGGCAGCCCAGGAAAGAAGGTGATATATTCATTTTCTGAGGTAAAGAAATGGAAATCAGTAAAGCTGCCTGATACTCAAGAGAGATTACTCTGACAACAGAATGTGAGCAAGAACAGAGAAACTCAAGTAAGGTAGTGTCAATTTCAGCTCTTCCCCTTCTGGGCAGGCTTGTTTGTGCTATGGCTCAGCTGAAGTCAAACAACCTCAAGCAAGATGTGTGTGCTGTGGGAGCGGAGGTTGCTGCAAGAATATTATGAAGCACAGCAGCAACTAGCTTTGTGGAGATCTGAGGTATGTGGATGGGGAACACTGAGATGAGGGTAAGTTGGTGTGAACTTCCAGAGAAAGAAAGTTTATGAGAAAGTATGAGGAATTAAGCCTTAGGACTCAAAGGATGGACCACATACTAAAGTTATTGTTGAATAATCGTAAGAATTGTATGATCTGTATGTCACAATGATTATAAAGAACTAGCTTTTCTTATTCAAAAAGTAATTCATACATGTGAGGATTTTAGCTAAGACATGAGAAGCATATGTTACTTAAAACAGACAAACTTTAGTAGAGTAATTCTAACACTGAAAATTTTGCATCTTTACTGATGCACTAATGGTTAGTATTGGGGATGAGAGCTTATAGCTGTCATTTCACTGGAAAATTAGGAAGATTCTGTAATTATAGGCAAATTATTTATCTTCTCTGGGCCTCCATTTTGTCATCTGAAAATTGTGATAGTATTAGTAGCTTCTATATAGGGTTATTAGGGTTATAATGAAGATTGAATATTATCAGTTTCATGTGAAGTGCTTACAATAGTCCTTGGCTCATGGATAGTGATGAATAAATATCAGCTACCATTTTCTCTGTCTGTATTGTCTTTTTGCCTCTTTTTGTCTAACGGAGAAACAAATTATCACTACCCATTTTTTTCATGGAAAAATGTCACAGAGTGACAACTTGATGACTTATTTGTAGTAACACAATAAATTATTTGATGGCGTTCAGCAAGAACTCCCTTCTCAAACCCTTCTGGTAAAAAGAACTATATTTTTATTTTTCTGGAACAAAGCTCAAAAAAAAAGTACACTTACTGAGTTGAACAAAAAGGAACCATAAATAAATTAGTTGCATTTTGCTTTTACTGTTTGAGAAAAGCCAAAAAATTATTTTCCTTTTTACCTGAAAGGACATCGAAAAGGAACCAGACCACACAATGATACCGAGATGTCGGTGCCTGAAGTGAAATAAATCACAATGGAAAACGGTGATGTCTGACAGGGGGCTTTGGATATTGTTTTCATTATCCAGTTATTTTCTATGTAAAAGCCACTTGTGTCTTGGATGGACTTGTCATCTGAAAAGCACTTCATCTTGCTGTATTGCCAGAGCTCTAAATGGAAATTGCTGCTTTTGGGAAACAGCCATAAAGAAAGACTTGGCTGCACATAAAAGCCATGATCTTTTTGCCTCCTAATACCAGTAAGTCTCTCCTCCCTGTGTTACAGGTTTGGCTTTCTCCAGACGCTAATACCAATTTAATAATCATAGAAATAATAAAATCTCCAAAGCATCGTAGATACGCGACAGGTATATATATTCTGTAGTCACACATAAGACTACGCACATGGGACTCTCAACAGCAACCTTATTTGTGTGATTTTTAAAATTTCCTGATGAGAAAACTGAGGCTACAAGGGTTGAGTCCCTTGTTCAAGGTCACAGAGCCACCAAGAAGGGGATAGGCATAGACATTTCCACTCAACTTCTTTGTTTTCACCTCTTGAATATTATTACTACCATTCTCAGTGGTTATTGTTCAAGTCCCTTCATTCAAAATAATAGAAAAGTTAATAAAAAATAGAACCACATACTTCAGAGACTCCAACCTGAACATGGACAACTTAAAACAAGATTCAAAAGGAGATTTGTTCTATCTCTATGCTTCGTGCTATCTGAACATCAATCACTGTCATGCGAACTGGCCTTATGCATTTCTAGTTACATAAATTCACTACAAATTCAGTATTGGGGGTTGGTGTCTCATTTTCTTTAATCTTGCACCCTCTATCGTTTTGACACTTTGACACCACCACATTCCAGGTATGTTATTAACACAAATAATATTACTTTTCTTATAAAAGGTTCTTTAGAATGTTTGGTGGAATAGGTGGAAAGTAAAACTGACTCTAGTTGCAATGGTGTTAAGCTTAAAATGAGTGCCCAGGTTTAACAAGTATGGTAAAATCAAATATTACCATTTGAGATTCCTTTCTAAGAAACAGTGCTGAATTGATAATAGTTATTTATTATAGATTAGTGGATGTATGTTGCTTACAGTAAAGTTTTCTTTCCCAGATGCATTATTTATTTACTGACATTTGAAATTCTAAAAATATGCTGTCTCTTGGCTTATGAGAAAAATATAAAACAAAAATTGGACATAACCATACTGCTATGGGCCACTCAGCTGAGCAAAGTTGAAAAACCCATATGCAGACACAACTGACCTTTTTTTTTTCTATCTCAGGAACAGCTGCTAAAAACAAAACAGAACAAAACAACCTCTAGAAACATAGAAAGCATAGGAATAAGAGAGATTGCTAATTCTGTTTAAGTAACTCAATTTTTTTTGCTTTGATAGTATTACATGGCATCAGGAAATATTTGTTCTTTCATATTTTTGAATTCATGTAGTTAATAGCAGAACTCAGTATTTTCAGACAAATACTGATATTTAGAAAATTGATCATATATTGCCCATAAAGCATAAATCAGCACAGTTAAAAGGTAGAAAATATTACAGTCTTTATTTTCTGATTATAAGGCAATTATGTTAGAAATGTAAAATAATCGCAAAACTAGGAAAATCCATATATTTGGAAATTTAACAAATAATTATGTAAATAATGTAGGTATCAAAGAAGAAATCATAATGTATTAGATACTATTTCACATTCTATGATAATTAAATTATAAAATTTCATAATTTGTAAGATGTTGCTAAATCATTACCTAGAAGATATTTCTATTTAAAATACATTTATCAGGCTGTGGCTAGTTGGCTCATCAGTAGAGCATCCAGCTGGCATGTGAAGTCCCAGATTTGATTCCCAGTCAGGACACACAGGAGAAGCACCCATCTGCTTCTCCACCCCTTCCTGCCCTCTTCTCTCTGTCTCTCTTCCACTCCTGCAGTTATGGCTAGAATGGTTCAAGCAAGTTGGTATGGGTGTTGAGGATGGTTCCATGGCCAACCGCAGGTGCTAAAATAGCTTGATTGCCGAGCAATGGAGCAGCGGCCCCAGATGGGAAGAGCATTAGCCCCAGATAAGTATTGCCAGGTAGATCCCGATCAGGGGTGCATATGAAAATCTGTCTCACTATCTCTCCTCCTCTCATTTAAAAAAAATAAAAATAAATTTAAAAAATACATTTATCAGAAAAGAAGAAATAATAATAGGTGAAGTAAGCATCTCAAGAATTTATAGGCCCTGGCCGGTTGGCTCAGTGGTAGAGCATTGGCCTAGCATGTGGAAGTCCTGATCTGATGCCTGTCTAGGGCACACAGAGAAGCGCCCATCTGCTTTTCCATCCTTCCCCATCTCCTTTCTCTATATCTCTCTCTTCTATTCCCACAGCCAAAGGCTTTATTGGAGCAAAGTTGGCCTGGGTACTGAGGATGGCTCCATGGCCTCCACCTCAGGCACTGGAATGGCTTCAGTTGCAACAGAGCAATGCCCCAGATGGATGAAGCATTGCATCTTAGTGGGCATGCCAGGTGGATACAGATCTGGGGCATGTGGGAGTCTGTCTCTCTGTCTCCTTGCTTCTCACTTCAGAAAAATATCAAAAAAAGAAGAATTTATAGAAAGAAGAGGAAATTAAGCCAAGGAATGCAAAAAGAAGAAAATATAAATAAAGATCACTGCAGAACTTCTTGAAATAAAAAAGAAACCCATAGAATAGAGAATATCAAAAGATCTAAAAGTTGGTCCTGTTAAAAGGTAATTAAATTAATACAAGTTCATAACTAAATAAGAATAAAAAATTTTAGCATAAAGAAAATCCAAGTTCAAATGACTCTAATATTATCAAATATCTTCCAAGTAATAGAACAACAGGGTAGACTTTCAAGTCACTTAATGAGGATAACATAACATTAAAACTGAAACTAGAGAAGAAAAATTATATAAGCCAATTTCACTAATAAACATGGATGCAAGAATCTTTGGAAAGCTAATAAAGAAATATAGCAACTTATAAGAGAAGTAATATATATGACTAACTTGAATTAATCTCAAAAATTCAAGATTGCTTTGATATCCAAAAATCATTTAATATAATTTTCCATATTAAGAAATTAGAGGATGAAAATTATGGTCTCATTTCAATAGTTCCAAAAATAGTTGAAATAATTTAACGTCTCTTCATGGTTAAAAACGTTAAAAACTAAACAAAAAAAATAATAATAATAGTTCCTCAAGTTGGAAAGAGTATCTAAAAAACATCTACAGGAAGCTCTGGCCAGTTAGCTCAGCTGGTTAAGAGTGTCCTCCTGAAAGGACAAGGTTGTGGGTTTGATCCCCATCAGGGCATGCACAGGAAGCAACCAATGAATGCACAGTTGAGTGGAACAACAAATGAATGCTTCCTTCTCCCTTCTCCTCTCCCTTAAAAAAAAAATAACCCTGGCCAATGCTCTGTGGGTTGAAGCATCATCTTGGAGCATAGAGGTTGCTGGTTCGATTCCCTGGTCAAGGCACATACAGAAGCAGCTCAATGTTCTTGTCTCTCACCCTATCTTTCTCTCAAAAAAAAAAAAAAAATTCATAGGAAACACTACTTGCAAGTATACTTTGAGATAGAAAGAAAAGATGCCACAATCACTAAAGATACCACAAGACCTTCGGAATACTGAAGGTCTTGGCAACTGCAACAAGGCAAAGAAAATAATACAGCTTTAAGAATTGATAAGAAAATAATATATTTTTTTTAAGAAAGAAAGAGAGAGAGACAGGAAGGGAGATGAAAAGCATCAACTTGTGCAGCACTTTAGTTGTTCATTGATTGCTTCTTTTATGTGCCTTGACTGGGGACTCCAGCCAAGCCAGTGACCCCTTGCTCAAACCAGTGACCTTGGGCTAAAGCCAGCAACCATGGGATCATGTCTATGATGCCACACTCAAGCCAACAACCCTATGATCAAGCTGGTGAACCCATTTGAGGTTTTGAACCTGAGTCTTCAGCGTCCCAGGTTAATGGTCTATCTACTGCGCCACCACCTCGTCAGGCTGAAAATGATATTTTTATAAGTTATATAAATTTGAAAAAGAAAATTCAAATGAATCAACAAATAAGATTTTAGATTTAAGAAAATTTAGCAAAGGTACTAAATACACATTATTGCTTATTTTTATACCAGTCACAAATACTAGAAAGTAAGGTGTATAGTCAAAGCAGATTTACTATGAAGCGAACATGTCCCTTTTCAGGACCCTTGGAAATGCCCTAATACTGTATTTAGATGATTATATATATTTTTGTTTGTTTGTTTGTTTTTAATAGATAGCTGGAAACGGGGAGAGACAGTCAGACAGACTCCTGCATGCGCCCAACCGGGATCCACCCGGCACGCCCACCAGGGGCGACGCTCTGCCCACCAGGGGGCGATGCTCTGCCCCTCCGGGGCATCGCTCTGTCGCGACCAGAGCCACTCTAGGCCTGGGGCAGAGGCCAAGGAGCCATCCCCAGCACCCGGGCCATCTTTGCTCCAATGGAGCCTTGGCTGCGGGAGGGGAAGAGAGAGACAGAGAGGAAGGAGGGGGGGTGGAGAAGCAAATGGGCGCTTCTCCTATGTGCCCTGGCCGGGAATCAAACCCAGGTCCCCCGCACGCCAGGCCGACGCTCTACCTCTGAGCCAACTGGCCAGGGCCTGACTATGTGTTTTAGTAAAATGTGTTGAATATGATAATTTAAACATGGCCAGTTGAGACTGCTATGTTTTTCCTCCCTGAATTTATATTTATATATCTATATCTGTGGCTGGCTTTGTAATGCCTATGGGCATTTGTGAAATTTAATGAGAAGATTTGAGTTGGGGATATATTTAATATTAGTTTTAATATTAATTTGTAGAAACAGATTTATATGAATCTAAGTCACTGCCATATTTAGTAACTTTATTGTTAGCTTTCAATTGTGAAAATGGCTTCCAAGAATGTCTAAGTCCCACACATTAACTCTTCCAGTGTTGTGACCTTTAGATATGAGGCCAGAGGCTACAACAATACATGAATTTGTCTTATGATACCTTGGTGCCAGAAGCATGTAGGTGGTAAAAGAGAAAATGGATGTGAAAAGTGGTGTCAGAAGCTACTCTTTGGAGAAGTTTTCAGTCAGCAGTCCTGTAAAATATTAAGTGAAGACTTCATTTCTTATTTATACTTAAATCAGAAGCTCTTGTTTTAGACGTGTAGGGGAAGAAAAATAATTTCTCTTCTACTTTTCTAAGATGTTCTGGGTAATAATCAAATTAATATGAGACCAATTAATAGGAGAAAACAATCAAATTTATTACATATGTACATATGAGAGTTCCTTAAGAATTTGAGACCTTGGAACACATAGGTCAGTTGAGGTTTATACGCCTATCTGGGCTAAAAAGAGGAGGCAGGAGACTAGGACTTCAAAGGGAAAGTCATAAATTTACAGGTAAATGAGAAAGAGCAAACATTTGGTAAACAAATTTTTTCTGGCCCACCAAAACAATGGGACACATAGGGAGTCCAATGAACAGACTTTGCTTGGTTTCACTCTGTCTGCTGTACCACATTTGTATTATGATACTGAGGTGATAGGCTCCTTCTTTTAAGTACGTTTTTCTATCTATCTGAATTCCTTTAGGCAGGTGTAAAGCCAGTACCACGGCCACCATCACAGCCTCCTGGCCCGTGCAGGTTCGCATTTGATTTGAACAGATGATAATAAAACAATGGAGCCAAGAACTGGTGGGCCATTAGCTTTAATCCTAGGTTGCACCCGGAGGACAAGAAATACACACAGTGGGAAAACACTTCCCTTTCCATTCAGGGCTCTCAAAGCCACTTACTTATCCGAGTTTCTAAGAATCAAAGGTTTCCACCTTACCAACCTTATTCACCTCTGTTCCCCATCTCCTTCTCTCTGCACAAACTGGCTTCTCCTTCAGTACTCTGCCATCTTGGCTGCTTCTCCTCTTGTCCATGTGGCCTTTCTTTGCTCTCCTCCAGCATGGGCTCTTCTGCCCCATTTTATAGTGTAGAAATTAAAGCATTTAATCCAATATACAAATAAGGAAGTCTCTGATACAAAGTCACTTATCTGAGGCATAATGAGATTCCTCATGAGAGTGCACCACCTCACATCATGCAACAGTCAAGGGTGTGGGGAAAAGCTTAGTCTTAAAACTAAGCCTTAGGCTATAACGACCCTGCCTGCTTACAGCCTGTCCCCATATCCAATGCAAACTATAAGTGAGCAAACATATATATCATATTTATAAACTTATTTGACCAACATCAGGTAAGGAGGAGGATCAAAGACTATTTCTGAGTTTCTTATTTCTTAAAAAAAAAACAAAAACAACTTAAAACTATCAATATCCAAGAGACATATATTTGGGGTGGCAACCTCTGCTTTTCTTCAGACATATACTGGACAACATAAAGTACACAATCACAAGTTTACAATACATTCTTTATGGAAGTCATACAAAATAAAAATGATCAGAATCTCTCTATTTGTAAGGCACCAACTTATAGCAGCATAAAAATAATGAGTATATCTATAACTGTGATATAAACAATATTGGTGGTTGTTTTTCTAAGTTTGACAAAAATTGTAAAATACATCTTTAAACAACAATTTAAAAGGTGAACCAAATTCTTCTAAAGTCTCAAAAATAAGATGTAAATTTTGATTAGCTGTGCTAGAGTGAAGGCTGAAATTTTTTCTATTTTAAATTTTAAAAATGGTACCACAAAATCATCATTCTATGAAAAGAATGATATGATATAAAGAACATTTAGCCAAAAAATATTGAGAAAAAACTGAGTAGTATTTTGAGTAATTATTAAATATGTTATTTTTCTGGATTTCAAAATGTTTATGACCAATGTTGAGTATTTGTAAAATTTGTATTTTTTGAGTTTTGCTCACTTTTATTGTTAAAAAATGGCGCTGGGCAGCCAAGTGTGTGCTTGCCCTCAGAGCAGGGCAGTTGATTGCAACTTGTGGATTGCATTTCTGCTTGGGAGGAGCCATTGTTTTGCTAATGTTTGCTGGAGGCGGGGTCTTTGTGGGCCCAGGCTGTTTTGCAGGGAGAGAGAAGAGAATGCAGAGTGTTGAAAAAGTCAGTTTTGCAGATAAGAGAAGGAGTGCAGTAGAGGGATTGCTGGGTCATAAGGTAGTTCTATTTTCAGTTGGTATATACCCCAAAAACTCAGAAACATTGACTTGTAAAGACACATGCAGCCCCATGTTCATTGCAGCATTGTTCACAGTGGCCAGGACATGGAAACAACCAAAAAGCCCATCAATAGATGACTGGATAAAGAAGATGTGGCACATATACACCATGGAATACTACTCAGCCATAAGAAATGATGACATCAGATCATTTATAGCAAAATGGTGGGATCTTGACAACATTATACGGAGTGAAATAAGTAAATCAGAAAAAACCAGGAACTGCATTTTTCCATACGTAGATGGGACATAAAAGTGAGACCAAGAGACATTGATAAGAGTGTGGTGGTTACGGGGGGAGGGAGGAGAGGGAGAGGGAAGGGGGAGGGGGAGGGGCACAAAGAGAACTAGATAGAAGGTGATAGGACAATCTGACTTTGGGTGATGGGTATGCAACATAATTGAACTTTAAGATAACCTGGACATGTTATCTTTGAATATATGTATCTTGATTTACTGATGTCACCCCATTAAAAATAAATACAATAAAAAAAAAAAAAAGAGAAGGAGTGCAGATGGGGAACCAGAGCTGAGGGGTTTTGCAAACTCTGTTGAGGCTTGTAGGGGCCTTTGATTATAGGTCAGGAGGAACTGGAGAAGATTTTCCAGGTTGTGGAACCAGATAATGCGTCAGGGCTTTGGGAGCCACTGAATGAGAGAGAAGAGGTCTTTCCTGTGTGTTTGCTCATCGGCTGGTGCAAGACTTTAATAAAGGAATGGCCCATCATTTTTTTGCTCCACTGTTTCTTTACCATCTGTCTGAATTCAATGAGAACCTGCATGTGCCATGACGGTGGCGGCCACTGGCCTTACAACCAGACTTTAAAATGTTTAATTTGTTGTGGTTTATTCATTCACTTTTGTATCTTATTTTAAATTCATAATACAAAATAGTATAAGCTCCAGGCTCCTTAATGCTTAGTTTTTTTCCCATTTAAGGTAATTAAAACTAAGTAACTTATAACAAGAAA
Organism: Saccopteryx leptura; assembly: GCF_036850995.1. Classification (NCBI taxonomy): domain Eukaryota; kingdom Metazoa; phylum Chordata; class Mammalia; order Chiroptera; family Emballonuridae; genus Saccopteryx; species Saccopteryx leptura. The sequence continues at coordinate 352,504,718 of NC_089503.1, forward strand.
GTATTGGCATAAGGAAAGTTAAAAGAGCAATACAATATATGTGACATCCTGATTTACGATAAAAATAGCACTTAAGAGGAGTTGGAAATGAAAACATTTTCAATAAATAATGTTGGAACAATTGGTTTATATGGTAAAGAATTGGAATCTCAACCTCACATCATTTATGAAAATAAATTATAGATATGTCATAGCCAGGAGTGTGAAAATAATTTAGAACAATATTGTTATGACTTTAGAGAATAGTTTCTTAAATATTTGTCAACAAAAGAGCATCCAGCTTAAGAAAAAGAAGTATAAGAGTTTATTTGAGCCAAACTGATAATAATTTTCAGGAAGCAAAAATTTCAATGGATTGAAAAAATGCTCCAGATTTTCCAGTTTATTTTATACATTACAAAGGAGGAAGCATAAGGAAGGTTAAATGAAATTTATTGGTGGTAGATAGGGAGGCAGGAGAAAGCAAAGTGGGGGCATCTCAGAGACTGGATAAAAAATAACATGAAAAGTCAAATACCTACTTTACTTTGGTGGGTATAGGGTAGTTATGTTAGGCTACCAGTAGGTAGTTAGACATGAACCAGGACAGGCAAAGAAGGGGGAGGGATGAACTGCCCCCATGCATTCCTGGTATACGGGCTCTACCTCACCACACCCAGACTGATGATCTCCAGTTCCCTGATATGGTATCAGCAACATAATAATACATTGAAGACAGATAAATGAGAAGAAGAAGCTAGAAAGAAAAAATTAAAAAAGGGGAATGTGAAAGTCCAGGAAGTAAAGCCCACAAATACCTACATTCTGTAACTAATCAGGGCACTCTTTCTTGCAGCTGAGTTGCCCACTCATGCTTTCCTGAGTGCATTTCTGCATGGTCACTAAACCCTTGCTTTTTTTGCTTGCTATATTTTGTTTCTTGATTGAATTCTTTCTCTTAAGAAAGATAAGAATCGATGTCTTGTGGCTTCACCTGTAACAGTTACGGAGATGGTATTTGGTCAACAAGACAATAAAGAGGGATTCCTCGTCTCATGCCCTGGTGGAAGATTGTGCTCTGAGGTGTCTGGAAAGAAAGGAGATTAGTTTGGCAGTTCAAAGGTATAAGACAATAGACAGTCTCAGTTAAAATGAAGATTGACCTTTGTAATGGAAGAGATCAGCCTAGGACCTGATTCACTTTTAGTTAAGAAGTTTTGATTTCATAGCATCCTGTGTAGTTACTTAAAGACTGAGTTTGTAAAACCTGCCATACAAGCCTTCCCTAAAAAAAAAACAACATAAATTTAACCTTAAATAGGAGCAGAGACATCAGAGAAATGGCACTGTAAGGAGTGATACCAATAAATCTCCCCCAAAATTCAACAAGATCTTCAACCAGAGACAGAAAAATCTATCCTTGGAGCCTCCAGAAGGTCCACACTAAATGTGAAGGTATGATCAAGTGAAAAATTGACTAAATATATAATCAACCCCGAAGGAAATAAGGAGGAAGAAACACTCCACCTTCCTCACTAACCTAAAAAAGGGATGCTTTCACTGGGAACTGAGAGTATAGGAATTAAGGCGGGCATAGGGTGTGAATAGAACCAGACTGCGGCACAAACGTTTGAACCAGGCTATGGAACGGACATCCAAGCTGAGGAAAAACTTGCTTGTGGCAACCCAGTCAACACAAGCTAACGCTTGGGCCAAATGCAGACAAAGAAAGGCACTTGGGACAGCCATCCGCCCTGATCTCCTGGTCAGCACACACAGATAGTGGGCGAGAGATTCCTCCTAGAGCCCCGGGAGTGGGTGCCTGAGTTACCGGACAGAGGGGCAGGGTCAGAGGCCTTTGTGTGGGCCGAAACCAGAGTCTTGGGGTCGCCCCTGCGCCCTGAAAAGCAGCGCGTGGGGAGGGAGTGTGAGTGAAATTCTCTATGCTCGAACTTTTCTGTGCGGACAGGGTGCCTCACCAGGAGTGAGAGATGGCTGGCCGGATATCCTGGTTGGCGAGCGCAGATAGTGGGTGAGAGATTCCCCGGGAGTGGGCACCCATGTTCCCAGACAAAGGGGCAGAGTCAGAGGTCTTTCTGTGGGCCGAAGCCCCGCCTGATTATGCTAGGAGCTCTAACTGATTGAGCCTTACCCAGAGCCCTGTGCTGAGTGGCAATAGAGTGGGGATTTGCCAGCTCTTTGAGCCTCTTACTCTTCAGGCAGAGGCAGCAACAACCCCATATTCAGGAAGGAAAGACTAGGAGAGAGGCTCCGGGAATACGAACTCTCTCTTTGGAGGAGCCATGCTAATGAGCCTCAACTGCCAGTGAGACTGAAGCCCAATATATGACATCGCCATAGAGACTTATCAACTGCACACATCTACCTAAGCATGCCACAGGGGCAAAACCCGGGGTACAGAGTCACCAACCAGGAAGAGGGAGAGAAAAGAAAAAGCAAGAAGATAACCTCTCAAAATCAAAAATAATCCACACACTTTATAACCTATCCCATATTATTATATTTGTTCATTTGTTTCTCTTATCTAATTGTCTTGATTATTTTCTTCCTCTTCCAATTTGGTTATTTAATTCTCTGCCGGTCTTACTCTCTTCTCTTCTTGAACTACACTACCCATAAGTGTTACATCTCCCATTATCTTTTCTTTCTTCTTCCTTTCTCTCTATGAGGGTTGCACTCCAAAACCCTTAACTCTCTCTCGCTCTCATTTTATTATTTCTTCTTCTTTTTGTGTTTTCCTCTTTTTTTTTCCTCCCTCTATATTAGTTTCTTCTTTTCTCCTTTACTTTTCTGCTCATTCAGTCCTCAATCACAAACAAATTATTTTATCTGGGACTCAAATTTTTTTTTATGGCGCTTTGGGGGTTTTTTACTTTGCTTTTTTAACTCACTAGCAGTGCTCCCAACCCTGGCTCTCCATTTTATCTATCTAGTTCTTGCTCCATAAATACAACAGTAATTTTTTAATTTTTTCCCCTTTTTCCTGTTTCCCTCTTATTCCTCTCATCATATCTCTTAGTCAACCATCACCTAAAAGCAAATCATTTTATTCTTGACCCAAATTTTTTCCTTTTTTGCATTTTGTGGGTCCATACCTCCTTTTTTGCCCCTTTATCACTTCTCCCCAACTCAGGCCCTCCATTATAGATAGTTTTTGTTCTATTTAGCACAATATAATTCACAGTCCACCACAAGATTTTCTCAAGAAGGAGGAGAGAGAAGAGGAGAAGGGAAAAAAAGGGAAAGAAATAATAATTTTTTTATTTTTTATTTTTATTTTTTTAACTTTTTATTTATTAATTCTCATTAACACAATCAACAAAACCACCCTCAGAAGCCATTAAGGAAAAGGAAATCAAATATCATGGATACAAAAGACAGAGAGGTAGCACAGATAGATGAGAAAAAAATCTATGGAGAAAAAATTTAATATATTGGAAACCTTAGAGCTAAATGACAGAGAATTTAAACAGAAATCAAAAAAATATACAAGAAAACACAGAAAGGCAATTTAAGGAGCTCAGAAAACAACTCAATGAACACAAAGAATATATTACCAAGAAAATTAAAACTATAAAAACAAATCAGAGATGAAAAACTCAATTCACAAGCTGAAAAACAAGGTAACAAGCTTAGCTAATAGAACAGGCCAGATAGAAGGTAAGATTAGTGAAATAGAAGACAAGCAACTAGAGGCACAACAGAGAGAAGAAGAAAGAGACTCAAAAATTAAAAAAAATGAGAAAGCCCTACAGGAATTGTCTGACTTCATCAAAAAGAATAACATAAGAATAATAGGTATATCAGAGGGAAAAGAGAGAGAAAATGGAATGGAGAACATAGTCAAACAAATAATAGATGAGAACTTTTCAAACCTATGGAGAGAACTAAAGCCTCAAATTCAAGATCAAACAGAACTCCGAGTTTTCTTAACCCCAACAAACCTACTTCAAGGCATATCATAATGAAATTGGCACAAACCAACGACAAAGAAAAAATTCTAAAGACAGCCAGGGAAAAGAAGAATACAACATATAAAGGAAGGTTCATTAGATTATCATCAGATTTCTCAACAGAAACTCTACAAACTAGAAGAGAGTGGACCCCAATATATATATATTTTTTTGTATTTTTCTGAAGCTGGAAACGGGGAGAGACAGTCAGACAGACTCACGCATGCACCCGACCGGGATCCACCCGGCACGCCCACCAGGGGCGATGCTCTGCCCACCAGGGGGCGATGCTCTGCCCCTCCGGGGTGTCGCTCTGCCGCGACCAGAGCCACTCTAGCGCCTGGGGCAGAGGCCAAGGAGCCATCCCCAGAGACCGGGCCATCTTTGCTCCAATGGAGCCTTGGCTGCAGGAGGGGAAGAGAGAGACAGAGAGGAAGGAGGTGGGGGGTGGAGAAGCAAATGGGCGCTTCTCCTATGTGCCCTGGCTGGGAATCGAACCCAGGTCCCCCGCAGAGCCAGGCTGACGCTCTACCGCTGAGCCAACCGGCCAAGGCTCAACATGACTTTTTACTGTCGATGCTGACCTTGATCACAGAGTACCAGAATGGATTAAAAAAGAAAATCCAACTGTATACTGCCTACAAGAAACACATCTAAGCAACAAGGATATAAACAAATTCAAAGTGAAAGGCTGGAAAACAATACTCCAAGCAAATAACATCCAAAAAAAAAAAGCAGGTGTAGCAATACTCATATCTGATAATGCTGACTATAAGACAGCAAAAGTACTCAAAGACAAAATGGTCATTTCTTAATGATTAAGGGGATGCTGAATCAAGAAGACATAACAATTCTTAATATATATGCACCAAACCAAGGAGCACCAAAATATATAAGACAGCTACTTATTGACCTTAAAACAAAAAGCGACAAAAATACAATCATACTTGGAGACCGCTGTCGGTTCTAGATCGGTCATCCAAATAGAGAATCAATAAAGATATATTGGCCTTAAACAAAACACTAGAGCAACTGGATATGATAGACACCTACAGGATGTTTCATCCCAAAGTGACAGAGTATACATTTTTCTCCAGTGCACATAGATCATTCTCAAGAACTGACCATATGTTGGGCCACAGAAACAACATGAGCAAATTCAAAAAAATCGAAGTTGTACTAAGCATATTTTCTGATCATAAAGCCTTGAAACTAGAATTCAACTGCAAAAAAGAGGAAAAAAAACCCACAAAAATGTGGAAACTATACAACATACTTTTAAAAAAATGAATGGGTCAAAGAAGAAATAAGCACAGAGATCAAAAGATATATACAGACAAATGAAAATGACAATACTACATATCAGAATCTATGGGATGCAGCAAAAGTAGTGATAAGAAGGAAGTTCATATCCCTTCAGGCCTATATGAACAAACAAGAGAGAGCCCAAGTGAACCACTTAACTTCACACCTTAAGGAACTGGAAAAAGAAGAACAAAGAAAACCCAAAACCAGCTGAAGAAAGGAGATAATAAAAATCAGAGCAGAAATAAATGAAATAGAGAACAGAAAACTATAGAAAAAATTAATAGAACAAAGAGCTGGTTCTTTGAAAAGTTCAACAAAATTGATAAACCCTTGGCAAATTTACCAAGAAATAAAGAGAAAGAACTCATATAAACAAAATCCAAAATGAAAGAGGAGAAATCACCATGGACAACAGAGATATATAAAGAATTATTTAGAATACTATGAAAAACTTTATGTCACTAAATTCAACAACCTAGAAGAAATGGATAAATTCCTAGAACAATACAACCTTTCTAGACTGCGTCAAGAAGAAGCAGAAAGCCTAAACAGACCAATTAGTAGGGAAAAAATAGAAAAAACTATTAAAAACCTCCCAAAAATATAAATCCAGGCCCAGACAGTTATACTAGTGAATTCTATCAAACATTCAAAGACTTGGTTCCTATTCTACTCAAAGTCTTCCAAAAAATTGAAGAAGAAGCAATACTTCCAAACATATTTTATGAGGCCAACATAACCCTCATACTGAAACCCAGCAAGGACAGCACAAAAAAAGAAAACTACAGACCAATATCTCTAATGAATCAGATGCTAAAATACTAAACAAAATACTAGCAAATCTAATACAACAACATATTTAAAAAAATAATACATTTTGATCAAGTGGGATTCATCCCAGAATCTCAAGGATGGTTCAACATATGTAAAACGGTTAACGTAATACACCATATCAACAAAACAAAGAACAAAAACCACATGATCTTATCAATAGATGCAGAAAAGGCATTCGATAAAATACAACACAATTTTATGTTTAAGACTCTCAACAAAATGGGTATAAAAGGAAAATATCTCAACATGATAAAGGCCATATATGATAAACCATCAGCTAACATCATATTAAATGGCACAAAACTAAAGGCTTTCCCCCTTAAATCAGGAACAAGACAGGGTTGTCCACTCTCTCCACTCTTATTTAATGTGGTGCTAGAGGTTCTAGCCAGAGCAGTCAGACAAGACAATGAAATAAAATGCATCCATATCGGAAAATAAGAAGTATAGGTATCACTTTTTGCAGATGATATGATCCTATACATCGAAAACCCCATAGAATCTACAAAAAGACTACTAGAAACAATAAGCCAGTACAGTAAGGTCGCAGGATACAAAATTAACATACAGAAGTCCATAGCCTTTCTATATGCCAACAATGAAACATTTGAGAATGAACTTAAAGAAATAATCCCCTTCACCATTGTAACAACAACAACAAAAATAAAATACCTAGAAATAAACATAACAAAGAATGTAAAGGACTTATATAATGAAAACTATGAACTATTGTTAAGGGAAATCGAAAAAGATACAATGAGATGGAAGAATATTCCTTGCTCTTGGATAGGAAGAATAAATATAATCAAGATGAACATATTACCCAAAGCAATATACAAATTTAATGCAATTCCCATCAAAATTCCAATGACATTTTTTAAGGAAATGGAACAAAAAATCATCAGATTTATATGGAACTATAAAAACCCTGAATAGCCATAGCAATCCTAAAGAAAAAGAATGAAGCTGGGGGCATTACAATACCTGACTTCAAATTATATTATAGAGCCACAACAATCAAAACAGCATTATATTTGGCAGAAAAATAGACTTTCAGACCAATGGAATAGAATAGAAAGTCCAGAAATAAAACCACATATATATGGTCAAATAATTTTTGATAAAGGGGCCAACAACACACAATGGAGAAAAGAAAGCCTCTTCAACAAATGGTGCTGGGAAAACTGGAAAACCACATGCAAAAGAATGAAACTGGACTACAGTTTGTCCCCTTGTACTAAAATTAATTCAATATGGATCAAAGACCTAAATATAAGACCTGAAACAATAAAGTACATAGAAGAAGACATAGGTTCTAAACTCATGGACCTTGGTTTTAAAGAGCATTTTATGAATTTTACTCGAAAGGCAAGGGAAGTGAAGGCAAAAATAAATGAATGGGACTACATCAGACTAAAAAGTTTTTGCTCAGTAAGAGAAACTGACAACAAAATAAACAGACAGCCAACTAAATGAGAAATGATATTTTCAAACAACAGCTCAGATAAGGGCCTAATATCCAAAATATACAAAGAACTCATAAAACTCAACAACAAACAAACAAACAATTCAATAAAAAAATGGGAAGAGGACATGAACAGACACTTCTCCCAGGAAGAAATACAAATGGCCAACAGATATATGAAAAGATGCTCATCTTCATTAGTTATTAAAGGAACCCTCATTCACTGTTGGTGGGAATGTAAAGTAGTACAACCATTATGGAAGAAAGTATGGTTGCTCCTCAAAAAACTGAAAATAGAACTACCTTATGACCCAGCAATCCCTCTACTGGGTATATACCCCCAAAACTCAGAAACATTGATACATAAAGACACATGCAGCTCCATGTTCATTGTAGCATTGTTCACAGTGGCCAAGACATGGAAACAACCAAAAAGCCCTTCAATAGAAGACTGGATAAAGAAGATGTGGCACATATACACTATGGAATACTACTCAGCCATAAGAAATGATGACATCAGATCATTTACAACAAAATGGTGGGATCTTGATAACATTATACGGAGTGAAATAAGTAAATCAGAAAAAAACCAAGAACTACATGATTCCATACATTGGTGGGACATAAAAACGAGACTAAGAGACATTGATAAGAGTGTGGTGGTTAGGGAGGGAGGGAGAAGGAAAGGGGGAGGGGGAGGGGCACAAAGAAAACTAGATAGAAGGTGATGGAGGACAATTTGACTTTGGGTGACAGGTATGCAACATAATTGATTGACAAGATAACCTGGACATATTTTTTTGAACATATGTACTGTGATTTATTGATGTCACCCTAGTAAAATTAATTAAAAAAAATAATAATTATTTAAAAAAATAGGAGCAGAATTTGTCATCCCAAAATGTGCCCCTTTGGCATAAGCATTATTTTAGACTGGCTACTTTTTAAAAAACTGCAGACACAGGGGAAGCTCTGAATACTGAGGAAAATTTACCATTTTGTAAAAGACATTTACATTTATAATGGAAATTTCCATTTGTAAGGGTGTCTTTCTTTTTGTACCAGAAAGAGAAAGATTTCTCTAAATCTCTAAAAAGGTTATCAATGAAAAAAAAAAGACTTGAATCTGTTTAACAACCTTACTATTGTTTGCTTCCTCTTTTTTTGTCCTTAGCTGGAAATGTTGTTTAAGGTGTTGGCTTGGACCACTTGAAAGAATTACTCAGTTTTTCTAAGTATCCCCCATGTATACAAGAGGTATCCTTCTATTAAATTTCTTTGTTTTTCTTCTGTTAATCTGTCTTTTATTATTTCAGCCAAGAACCTAGAAGGGCAGACAGAAATTTATTTTTTCTCCCTTAAAACTTTATTAAAATTAAAAATGTCGGTTCCTTTTTCTCCACAGCCTCTCCAACATTGTTGGTGGGAATGTAAAGTAGTACAACCATTATGGAAGAAAGTATGGTGGTTCCTCAAAAAACTGAAAATAGAACTACCTTATGACCCAGCAATCCCTCTTCTGGGTATATACCCCCAAAACTCAGAAACATTGATACGCAAAGACACATGCAGCCCCATGTTCATTGCAGCATTGTTCACAGTGGCCAGGACATGGAAACAACCAAAAAGCCCATCAATAGATGACTGGATAAAGAAGATGTGGCACATATACACTATGGAATACTACTCAGCCATAAGAAATGATGCCATCGGATCATTTATAGCAAAATGGTGGGATCTTGATAACATTATACAAAGTGAAATAAGTAAATCGGAAAAAACAGGAACTGCATTATTCCATACGTAGGTGGGACATAAAAGTGAAACTAAGAGACATTGATAAGAGTGTGGTGGTTACGGGGGAAGGGGGGAAAGGGGGAGGGGGAGGGGCACAAAGAAAACTAGATAGAAGGTGACAGAGGACAATCTGACTTTGGATGATGGGTATGCAACATAATTGAACGACAAGATAACCTGGACATGTTATCTTTGAATATATGTATCCTGATTTATTGATGTCACTCAATTAAAAAAATAAAATTATAATTAAAAATAAAAATAAAATTTTAAAAAATTAAAAATGTCTTATAAAGGAAGCTGTAATAAACATTGGGTACATATATTCTTATAATTAGTGTTTTAGGTTTCTTTGGATAAATTACCAAAATGGAATCACTGGGTCATAAGACAGTTCCATTTTTAATTTCTTGAGGTAACCCCATACTGTTTTCCACACTGGTTGCACCAACACTTGTCTGTGGATTTATCGATGATAGCCATTCTGATAGGTGTAGGAGTTATCACATTGTGGTTTTAATTTGCATTTCTTTGATAATTAGTGATGTTGAGCATCTTTTTATATGTCTATAGGCTATCAGTATGTTCTCTTTAGAAAAGTGTATATTCAAGTCCTTTGCCTATTTTTAAAATAGATTGCTTATTGTTTTTTGTGTTACTGTGTGTATTGAGTTTTATAAGTTCTTTCTAAATTTTGAATATTAACTTCTTATCAGATGTACAATAGCCAAGATTTTGAAACAACCCAAGTGTCCATCAGTAGATGAATCTCTAAAAAACTGTGGTATATATTACACAATGAACTACTACTCAGTAGTAAAGAAGAGAGAAACCTTATCCTTTGTGACAGCAGTAATGAACCTGGAGAACATTATGCTAAGTGAAATAAGCTAGAGAATGACAAGTACCATATAATTTTATATATATATGGGATCTCATGAACAAAATGAACCAACAAGCAAAATAGAGACACACTCATACATAGAGAGCAGGCTGATAACTGTTGGGGGTGCCTGAAAAAGTGGAGCAACTGATCAAAAACATAAAGGAAGAGAAAAACTCGTGGACAAGGACAACAATGTGGTGGTTGCAGGTGGGTTGAGTGTGGGGATCTGTAGGAAGATATGGGGGGACAAATGGTGATAGACAGAAACTTGACTTGGGATGTTGAACATACAATACAGTGTGCAGATGATGTGTTGTAAAATTGTGCCCCTTAAACCTGTATAATTCTGTTAACCAGTGTCATTTCAATAAATTCAATAAGAAGAAAAAAAATAGAATTATAAAAAAAGAAGTGCCTTTTTATCAAAAGATCCATTGAAAGGCAACCTGGAGAAGGGACCTTTATATGCAGGACATACAATTTTCTACACATGCACACTTAAACTATATTGACCCCAATATATTTAACACAAAAAAAGTAAAATGGGGAAAAGTCACTTTGTTAGCACAGGTAATTAGTATTAATAAAGGAAGAGAGCAAGTAGAATCAGATATTAAGCTTAATAAACTGTGAAGCTGAGTCAGATATTGAGCCTGCTTCTTTAGGAAGTTACAGCATTTTATTAAGCTTGACTAGGAAGCTGTAGCATTCACAGACTCATTCACACACTCCAGGAGAGCAGGCCTCCTTCACCAAGGGATCCTAATCCTCAAAACAGGCCAGAAACATCTTCCTGGGGAACTGTTGGCCTGCTACCAAATTATTAGGAAAGGGGAGTCTTCTGCTGGGCACATGCACTGTGGAAAACAGATGATACGTCAGAACTTTTGAACAGAAGTCATGATGGCGCAGGAGAAAGTGCTTCTACTTTGAGGCTTGTGTAGTAGAAGCCAAAATGGCAATGTGAAGAAGTGCAATCTAGCCTGGGAAAATAATTAAATTGGATAGGGAGTGCTAGACCCACTATGCCCAAGAAAGGGATTGGTTAGTGGGAAGGCCTAACCCAAGTTCAGGAAGAATCAGGAAGTGGGTTGGATGGTTTGAATGGCAGCTTGCTCATTACCAAGAACAAGAAAATATATGGAGAATTATAAGAAGCTTTGTGTCAGTTGCTGTTAGAGCCTGCCCACCCTCTACATCCCAAGGGTGTATTTCTCCTCACCCTATAAAATCTTACCACTACATTTCAACTTCTTTCACATATGTTCCCTTTGAAATTCTTTTCTCATAACAGTGCAAAGAACACATTTTCACCAGCAACTTCACAAAAGAGGAATTCCAAATGTCCAATAAACATATGTAAAGGTTCTCAACCTCTGTAGACTAAGACACATCCAAACCTATTGAGATGTTTATGAGTTTATTTGTCGAAGGATACACCTGGAAGCAAGACCACAACAAACTGAGAAAAGTGCTTCTAAGAAATGACAGTTTGCAGCTTCTTTTATGTATTTGGAATTAAAGAAAGAGCATAAGGAAGTTTACATGAGAGAAAGAGGATCAATCGATTAAAGAATAGTTAATGAGCCCTGGCCGGTTGGCTCAGTGGTAGAGTGTCAGCCTGGCGTGCGGAAGTCCGGGTTCGATTCCCGGCCAGGGCACACAGGAGAAGCGCCCATCTGCTTCTCCACCCCTCCCCCTCTCCTTCCTCTCTGTCTCTCTCTTCCCCTCCCGCAGCCAAGGCTCCATTGGAACAAAAGATGGCCCGGGCACTGGGGATGGCTCCTTGGCCTCTGCCCCAGGCGCTAGAGTGGCTCTGGTTGTGACAGAGTGACGCCCCAGATGGGCAGAGCATCGCCCCCTGGTGGGCATGCTGGGTGGATCCCGGTCAGGCGCATGCGGGAGTCTGTCTGACTGCCTCCCTGTTTCCAGCTTCAGAAAAATACAAAAATACAAAAAAAAAAAAAAGAATAGTTAATGAGATCACGTACTCTCTTGAGGGTGGTTGTTATCCTGTAGAAGGAGGGCTCTGGAAAACATTAAAGGAGGCATTAACCTAGATGGACAGAAACAATAAACAGGGCTTGCTTACAGCAAAGATAAACATTTTACTAAAGAAGTTATATGTCTGGGGCATGTCTACCCACCAAGACCTGCCCATTTAGGAAATTTTGATTAAATCATTCTGTGAAGTTACTTTCCATAGAGCTCCTTTTTTCATCCATAGCCTTTAGCCATCAGGGAAATGCAAATAAAAACCACAATGAGATGTCACTACACACCTAGGATAATGGCAAAATTTAAGAAGTCTCTAATCCTGTAGAACAAATGAGAATGTTTTTCCACAGCTAGTAGAAGTATAATTGGTACAATTTTGGACAAATATTTAAGGGTATTCCACTACCAGATATACACCTGAGAGAAATGCATGCTTATGTAAACTATGATACCTATTCAAGAATATCCAGTGCAACACATTTGGGTATAGACCAAAACTGAAAACAATTCAAATATTCATCAACAGTAGAATGCTGTATATTTTCCTTTGTATAAATTACAGATTCAATTATGTACCCACACAAGACTATTAATAAATCTTAAGGGCATAACATTAAGCAAAGAGTATAAAAGAATACATACAGCATCATTCCATTTATGAATGTTTAAAAACAGGCAAATTAAACTACATTGTTTAGGGATATGCAATTTGGTAGTAAAACTTTAACAAAAAAAAAAATACAACAAAGTGATTTTAATAAAATTCAGGCTTGCTTCCCACTGAGGAGAGAAGGATAGAGAAGAGACTGAAAGGACTTCCTGTGCCAGTTATATATATTTTTTTACTTGAGTGGAGTTTTCAGATATTTACTTGCTTTATTTTTCAATAAGCTGCTAATTTATGTATTATGTACTCTTATGTTTATACTGTTTCACTATAGTGACCTACAACAAATAGACAGCCAGATATTATTATATCACTCCAGTCAAATGGATTTATTGGGGAACATAAAAAATGCGATTTTAGACAGCTGGACTAAGAGTGAAATATGTGAAAGTCCAGGGAACAAAAGAGAGGAACAGTTCTTTCCCAGAGGGAAGAGGGAGTTCAGAGGGACTGTTCTCATTAGAGTCCAATGGAAAGGTCTGAAACTTCTGATGGTCAGTGGCTTTTTTATTAGCTGAGTTACAACAAGGACTTTTATTGGATGAGTGGTTGCCTGCTGGTGAGAAGCTCTTCTTTCTCCCTGCTGGAATAGTAGAGTAGAAAAACATCTTCCTGTTGGAGATGGAAACTGTATCTCTTGCTGCTTGGGGTAATTGATAATGAGTAGTAGGGCATGAGAGCAACCCCCACAGGCCCTGCAAAATCCATTTTAAAAGAGGTTTGGTGTGTTAATCTTTACAACTCTAAACTCATTTTAAAAATAGAATGCCTGCTGAACAAAGTTGAATAAAATTAAACTTGATCCTAAATAAATATTGATTAAGGGAAGGATGTTGGTTACATCTGTCAAAATGAGAATCAGAGGTTCTATCTGGTTCATTTTTAACAGAATTTTGCATTTTACAAAAAATGTTGTTTAGTGTCTTGTGGAAGACAATTTTCTTGAACAGTCACAAGCTAGCTTTGCTGAATGTCTCCTTTATGCTGCTAGACTGTCTATGCTAAACGTCTGAGGGAAATAAAACATTTCATTTAGATGAACTTATGGTTTGGTATTAAAGGTTCATATCTCTTAATCAGTGCCAAAGCAAAGTTAAGAAAAGATCAAGCAAAAGCAAAGAACTATCAAACACTTAAGAAAACAGAAGATATTTTTTATTCTAAAAATAACTTTCAAGTGTTCACCGGCATTTATTTAATAACTTAAGAATGCCATAAAATCGTTTCTTTAGCTAGCATTCTGATTCTTCCTAGGCATATAATAAAGACAAATAAAAGACAATTCAGTAGTGAAGTTTGCCAAACTTTATTTATTAATTTATTCAGAATGTATTTATTGAGTAACTTCTATGTACCCTGTACTATCATATATTCTAAGTTCTCAAAGTTATAGCAATGGACAAAACAGACAAAAATCCACGCTTTCTTAGAATTTGCATTCTTAATTGAAAGACATGTAATAAGCAAATATATAGTTAACACCCTGGCTGGGTGGTTCAGTTGGTTAAAGTATAGTTCCCATATGCCAGGGTTGTGGGTTCGATCCCCAGTTAGGGCACATACAATAATCAACTAATGAATGCATAAATAAGTGGAACAACAAATAGATGTTGTTCTCTCCCTTCGTCTGTCTCTATAATTAGGAAATAATTTTTCTAATAGTTAAAATCATGCCAACAAGACAGATAAAGCAAGGTGGCTGGGCAGAAAGTGAAGCTGCAAACTCAGCCGGGGTGAAATGTGTGTTGGTTTCTGTGGAGTCAGTTTGCTGTGTTGGGGGGTGGATGCATTCACAATGCTGGGAATGTCTCTAGGAGTATAAAAGACTGGGTGTTCCTTTAGTTGTGAAGTAGCTACAAGATCTGCATGTGGAGAAACATCTATGAAATTCTCAGACGAACCTCAAGAAATAATTGACAATAAAAACTTTGAGATGTTCTAAATTAAAACTACAGAGGCTAAAGAGTAAAACAGACAAAACAGCCTGTTAATAGCTATTGTACCAGCTCTGACAAAACACTGCTCACATTCCTGTATAACTGCTGGAATTTAGAATTAATTTCCAGGTGGCTGTTTCTGAACTTATCCAAAGGAGAGAATAGCCAGGTACCATAGAACCTCAGGACCCTCTGATTATTATTTATACATGAACCTGCTGCCCACAGTAATCTATAGGAATGGGCATTTCTTCCTTGAAAACTGCTGTCCCTTACCCAGAACTAACCCCACTTCTCTTTCCCCGTCCCCTTTATCTATAACTAATGTAAATCCTTTCAGGATGGCTTACATCCTTCTCTTTATACTTGATGTGTAAAAATGCTTGCAGAACTCTGGAATGATGGACATGTCTTTTCCACCTGGTATGCTGCTGGTAGTTAAGACGCCATATCCCAAGACTGGTTTTTTTTTCTTTTTTCATTTCCTTTTCCTTTTTTATTTCCTTTTCCTTTTCCTTTTCCTCTTCCTCTTCCCTCCTCTCCTCTCTTCTCTTCTGTTTTCTTTTTGCTAGCAATGGCCTAACAAATCCTTTATTTTAAAAAGGTTTTCAGTCAAGGATGTTAATTTTTTTTCTTTAATATGATCTAATAGTTCTTCCACCTTTTCCAGTTCAGACTTTTCATAAACTGATTTCAAATCCGAAGTTGTGGGCCTCATTTCTATATTCACATAATATCATAAGATTTTAATTTTTTTTATTTTTTCCTTTTTCTATTTTTCTTCCTTTTCAAGTGAAGAGGGGAGGTAGATTCCCACATATGTGGGAATCTGGGATCCACTTGGCCATGCCCAACGGGGCCAAAGCTCTGCCTATCTTGTGCCATGTTTGCAACTGAGCTATTTTTAGTGGTAGAGGTTCCAGGGAGCCATTTTCAGCACCTGGGGTGCTGTGCTAAAACCAATCAAGCCATGGCTGCAGGAGGGGAAGAGAGATAAAGAGAAAGTAGGGGGAGGGAGAGAGGTGAAGAGGAAGATAGTCATTTCTTCTATGTACCCTGACTGGGAATCGAACCTGGGACATCCAGAAGCCAGGCTGACGCTCTACCATAGATCCAACCAGCTTGGATGAGGTTTTCATTTTTTAAAGAAAGTGACATGGAAGTTATAACTCATGAGTCAACTAAAATTTTCTTTTCTTTTACTATTGAGATTTGTTCCAAATTATGTACTTTTACTATTTCTGCTTGAAAAAAAAAATGTTGATTAAATGGAAACAATTAAATGGTGTGTAGATATTTGAGACCCTCATCTGCTGTAACATCATTCTTTTCAACTGCATTCAATCATCTCTATTTTTTTATGTGACAGGGAAATAAACTGAATGTGTATCAGCCCCTGAACCTCCTCTGAAATGTGTCAATATGATCTCTATGCTATTGTGTCCCTTTCTCCTAAAACTAGGGTATAGCAAAGATAGATAGATGATAGATAGATAGATGATAGATAGATAGATAGATAGATAGATAGATAGATAGATGATAGATAGATAGATGATAGATGATAGAGGATAGTGTTTTTGAGATCTGATTGAGCAAAGATTTTATTTTAGCCCAAGAGTTTAGCCATTTATGTGATATCTGAAGATAATGTACATAAAAGTTTAAAGACTGCTTACATGTCATTTGCTTTTTAAGGAAGAGTTAGCCTGATATCTCTATATCTTTCTTGTAGATGTTTTCACAGCTTCATTGAAAGTTAAAGGCTATTTAAATTTCACTAGATGCAATTAAAACCAGAATGAATTTAGACAACTATTTTGAAAATAATATTAGTAACTGAATCCACTCTTGAGTTTATGTAAGCTGATTCATCTTTCTTTTCTTAATTGTTTCTCAGAAATTACAACCACTATTTTTTATGTCCTTCTTATCTGCTAAATTCATACTAGACACAGTAGAGTGCTAGTTCAAAAAAAAAGTGGTAAGTCTTTTCAGTGAATAGTATCTGTTGTGTGATCTTAAAAGACAGCAGGTGTTTCCTTAGCAACAGATTTCTGCACACTTATTAGAGTCTGAGGATTGCTGGACTAATCAAAGCTACAAGTGAGAACCAAAAAGAGTTCTGAACCAATTATGAGAAGCACACCATAAGGCAGCTGTTTACAGTTTTGAAGGTTATGTACTGCACATCCTGCTTTGATTTGAGAGAACCCATAGTTCTGCTCCCAGAAAGAAGACCTTTGCGTTAGAAAGGAACCAAGTAGTTACAGTTCTCAACATGAGGACCTAGACACTTATGCTGCACTGGCTATGTTCTCTGGGGTATAAAAGATTGGAAACTGCAGGCTTGGGGAACCTATAGGATCTGAGTATGCGAAGAAGTTCCATTAGAGCACAAGGGAGCGGGTGATTCTTGCATAATCTGCTACAGTCTCTGGAGAGCTTGTCCACTTTAGCTTCCTATGAATGCCTCTTTGGCACCATTTTCTCCCACTCTGATCTATCAAAACAGTTCCTTAATCCTCTGACAGAGATGCCTACAGGGGAGAATAAATCATTACTTATGGCTCCTGCCAACAGAAGTGAGTGGATTTATTTGTAACCAAGAACCTAAAAATGTATCAGCATGGAATTGGAGATTGTACTGTGAATTGAATTTAAGTCTTGCATGCTGCTTACACCTACAAATTAAAACTCTCCAAGCAAAGCATTTGAGGATAATAGAGAACAAAATCCATTTGAAATGAAATAAAAGCTTTCCTAGTTACAGCATTTGGCGTATTATAATATTTGGACAATGAATTTGGCTCCAAATTCTCTTATAGCCAGGAAACGCACTAGAGTTCTGGAGTTTTGGGTTTCTGACAATAGGAAACATATAAATTTATATGTAGTAAAAAAAACACCTAAATTAAAATGGCAGCCAGGATCTTTCGCATGTATAACAGCATCAAAGGTCTTAAAAGGGTCTAAAAAGTCTCATTCTACCTACATAATAACTGGTATTTAAAGAAAGTAGTCGATAATGAATCATAATCTTAGCACATATTGTTGGTCATTTCTCTGTGGGGAAATTCTAAAGATATTTGTAACAAACAATATAAATGATCCCTGAAAGTAGAATTGTACACTTGAAACCTATATAATTTTATCAACCAAATCATCCCAATAAATTTAATAAAAAATTAAAAAACAATATTGTTACCAATAATAAATATTCTAAATAAAGTTAAAAATATATTTGTAACAAGGAAAAACTATTGATTTATTAACAAAGTTGTAAAAATTTTGGAATTTAACAAAAAGGACATTATGAATGACATAGTCAAAGTCCTTGATTTCCCAGATTAAGAAACTGAGACTCAGAGAAGTTAAAAAACAAAACACAATAGAAAACAAATGAACATAAACAATAAAAAAACAAAACAACAGTTAACAGGAGAGGTAATAAGAGTAATAGGATTGTGAAAAAGAATTTCTCCTTTAGCACAGAATGTTGAGAAAGTAAATTTTAAATCCAAATTTCTCTGATATCTACCCCCAAATACTCTAAAACTACACAACAACAAAAATGGCTAGGATTTATTTGAATGTATATAAGAAAAATATTAATTATTAAGCATATAACCACCACATTTAAGAGGTCAATAAGAGATTTGGTATAAGATCTAAAGCTATCCAAGCAGGTCATTTTGCAGAGTAATAACATAGAAAGGATGAGACATCTGGGAAGATCACACTGTACAGGAGGAAAAAGAAGTCCAGAATCTGTGTCACTTAGCATGAGACTGACAGTAAATGAGTCTCCAATTCAAGATTTCATTAGAATGAACAAGTTTGATTCGCACATACTCTTCACCGTGGCTGCAGGTCTGCAGATATGAGTATCTGACTGAGAAGGAAGAGATAATTGCATAAATTGGTTTAAGATCAAGCAGAGGAGCAGGAGAGGGGAGAAAAGGACAGCAGGAGAAGCAAGAGATGGGAACCACAGAAACAGGTTAGATTTTATGGATTCATATAAATTCCCACAGTGAATAAGAATCCCTTCCTCCTTGTTTGATGAGTATTTCCTGCTACTTAAAAAGAAAATGTCACTTAGGGTAAGAACGCCGAACAACCATGTTCTTGTTATATCATAAAAATGAATGAGCTATTGGCGACAGTAGATGGATTTTTCTGGAGGTCTACTTATCCAGAGGCCACTGTTTTCCTGTAATTTTTAGTGGAGTTCTCTTGCAAAAAACATTTAAGCATCATTCTTTTTCTGATTGGGAAGAAATGGAAAAATCTGGGGAGAGCTAGCATGAAGTGAGCTCATCTTTTTATAATGCTGATTAAAAACTCTTTTTCTGATGAACTTTCTTCCTAAACTCGCATGTTGACACCTTGTTCTCAGACTAGAAACCAGCAGCGAGGCCAGTCAGACATCCTGATGGGGCTCTTTCTTCAGACTTATCTGAAGTATAGACCTCAGACTGTCCCCACAGCTCACAGGTCTTTTATCAGGGTCCCCAGGGCCACAGGACAGCCTGTTGGAAATTCAGGGTAAGACAGGATCAACAGGCTCAGCTGAATGAAATACAGAAGAAATAGTTTTCACAGAGGGACTCTTTCTATACTATAAAGTCATGAGCCTGATGTTCTTTTTGATCAATGGATACATCTTTAGAGTAAATATAAATGCATTTCCTGTAAAACCACTTAAAAGGACAGTACTTATTTGGATAAGCAAGTAGATTAAAGAAAAATATTCTCAGTGCTTTAACATTGCATTAAAAATTGGTCTTGGACAATAACTGAATTAAAATTATTGTTCTTTACACAATTGTGTTTCTTTGTAAATGTGGGCCCCAGAAGGAATGATGTTGGTGTTATGGCTTCAGGATCAAAACCCGCAACTTGAGCTTGCCACCATTCAAGCAAATGCTTTGAGAACTTGTGCCTTCTCCTTGTGAGTACCCCTTCCTAATACGACACTCAGCTTCTGCTCAGGTCTCTCACTCCAGGGAACCTCATCTGGCTACAAAGAGATCTCTCTTAAAGGTACTTCAGCTCATATTTATATAATTTTTCTTGCTTAAAAGCATCTGAAGATTCATCTCCATATTGATCCACAAGTCAAAAATCCTCAGCATGAGCCTTTATGGAGTGGCTCCTGCTCACCTGCTGTTACTTCCCACACTTCTTATGTCCTCACACTGCAGCCAAACCAGTAATGAGGGATCCCAGGCCACGCGAGGCTCTCTCATCCCACTTGGTCTTTTCACATTCTGATTCATTCCTTAGCTCTGTGTGGTGCACTCCGCTCTGCCCTCTCTAGTCGGTTCAGGTGTAACATGCTCTGAGAAGCACACCTGCTCCTCCTTGCCCCAATCACGTCTGCCTCTGTCACAGCTGGCTTCTTCCTACTCCTCCTGGCACCCAGACACCAAGTGCTTATACCTCTGCCTCCTCCCGAGCCCTGTCCTGCAACTCTGCACCTCAGAGCAGAGATTCTGTGTCTCAGAACTAGAAAATTGCAACTTCCCCACAATAAACATTCAATAAGTGTTTCTAGAGTGAATGAACAGACAGGTTTTTAATACAAAGAGCAGGACATTCCGTTTAGTAATTGGAGGACTGGGAGAGAAGAGGGGTGTGCCTGTTGCTCATTGTGTAAGATTCTGCTCTCCTGTTTGGTAATATTACTAAAATCAATAACCTAAAGCCAACAACAAAAAGGCTCACTCTGTTTAAAAGGGAGGAGAGTCATTTCCTCAAGTTAATTGCCTTCAACAATATTTTATGACAAACATTGTGTTTCCTTTCTAGTACTTGTAGGTGTCCCATGGGGTTGAAACGACGGTGTCCCTACTTCTACTTCCCAATAAGAAAACAAGGAAGAGATGTTGACGTTCTAATTGAGTGGAAATCAGTGCCCAACTATTCAGGATCACCTAAAGGCTAGCAGGCTTTACTGCAAACTCTGAAGGTAACAGGCCAAGAGGAAGGCTGTCGGCTAGGGCAGTATTGGTTAGAATCTTATGGAAGCACAGACAAATACAAAGCAAATACAAAGTTGACCAATATTTTATAGGCATCTGCGATGCTTGTTAAAAATGCTGGTGTCCAAGCTCCATCTCAGTCCTACTGAATCAGAATCTCTGGGAGAGAAGCCCATGAATCTGAATTTTAGCTCTTTTTTTTTTTTTTTGTATTTTTCTGAAGCTGGAAAAGGGGAGAGACAGTCAGACAGACTCCTGCATACACCCGCTGGGATCCACCCAGCACGCCCACCAGGGGGCGATGCTCTGTCCCTCCGGGGCATCGCTCTTGCCGCGACCAGAGCCACTCTAGCGCCTGGGGCAGAGGCCAAGGAGCCATCCCCAGCGCCCGGGCCATCTTTGCTCCAATAGAGCCTTGGCTGCGGGAGGGGAAGAGAGAGACAGAGAGGAAGGAGGGGGGGGGGGGTGGAGAAGCAAATGGGCGCTTCTCCTATGTGCCCTGGCCGGGAATCGAACCGGGGTCCCCCACACGCCAGGCTGACGCTCTACCGCTGAGCCAACCGGCCAGGGCCTTAGCTCTTTTTTTTATTTTATGTTTCATTGGCCTATTAACCTGTGAGAGCACAACTCAGACAGGACTCTGCCCAGAGCTGCACAGGACAGAGAAAAGGCTCCCCATATGGAGATGGGCCTATCAGGCTAAGCAAACCCTTGATAGTGGCAGATCACAAGTCTCTTTCTCTTGTTTTGAATTCCATATTCACCAAACATCTTCCTGCAATTGTTTCCATGTAGCTAGCCTATCCAGGAGACTGTAGATACAACCAATATGGATTTCAGTTCTTTTTGTACCGGTGTTTCTCATTGCAAATTTACAAATAGTCTTGGTTGTTCTATTAAATAATTTCTTGGGAGCTCTGTTCTTGTGAATTGAAACCCTGGATCTGATCAATTCTTTAATATTTCTTTAAAGTATATTAAGCATCTGATTACTAAGGCTGGAGAAAGACTCTGGGTTACCACTGTGTGCAAAGTTTCTCTTCAGGAAAATCTTTGCCCCCTCCCCACCATCCCTTCTTTCTCATCCTGACTGTCTTATCTTTCCCAAATATTTATAATGTGTTTGTAGTGATTTTACCTGAAGAGATTAAATAGTTGTAGGACATCTAGCCAGGTTTCTCTGTTTAAGTCAAGCAGAGTTCACATAATGCCTCTTAAGAGACTTGAAGACAGAATCTAGCTTCTATTTTTTTTTCTGTAGGCCAAACTCTGAAATAATTTTCAACCAAAGATGAATTTGTCCATCAGGAGATATTTGACAATGTCTAGTGACATTTTTGCTTGTTGTGGATGTGGGGCGCTACTAGCATCTACAGTTTAGAGGCCACGGATGCTGTTAAACATTTTACAGTACACAAAACTGTTCCATACAAAAAAGAATTATGGCACACCAGGGGTATATGGGAGCTGTCTGTACTTTCTACTCAGTTTTGCTGTAAACCTAAAACTACTCAAAAGAATAAAGTCTGTTTTTTTTAAAAAAGGAAAATTTTCTAGCTCCAATTGTCAATAACACCAAGTTTGAGAAACCTTGTCCTGAATGAAACCAGAAAAGTTCTTTCCAACTTCTGAACATACACCCAACTTTTGTGACAAGGCAGTTCAAATGTACATCTCTACCTCTTCTTTTGTTTGAGTCAGAAGATGTTATAATTAAGTAATATAAGCTCCACAACACCACCCTTAAGATGAAGCCACAAAAGTATACCATAAATATGAATCATGCTGAGGTGACAGTTGGATTCACTCTTAAAAAATACACTTGTGTCAATATAAGTAAGCTAATTTATAAGTACACGATGTTAATGCAACAGAAATTTGGTCTTGGAATCTGGCTATGAAGGATGACCTACTTTGGGAGGGTTCTTCATTTTTGATTTTCAGAAACTATGTGAGTGTTGCTCAGCTCAGGAACCTTCTGCACCCACACACCTTGTGGGCCATATGGTGATCTTTTGAGATGACTCTCAATTAAAAGTCTCCCTTCCTTAGAAATAGTTCTTTTAACTCTCCAGGAAGTGCTGAGGTCCGTGAGGAAGAGTCTTTTGTTCAAAGGTTCTTTTTTTGTGTGTTTGTGACAGAGACAGAGAGAGGGACAGATAAGGATAGACAGACAGGAAGGAAGAGAGATGAAAAGCATCAATTCTTCATTGCGGCACCTTAGTTGTTCATTGATTACTTTCTCATATGTGCCTTGATGAGGGGGTGGGGCTACAGAAGATCAAGTGACCTCTTGCTCAACCCAGAGATCTTTGGCTCAAGCTGGTGAGCCTTGTTCAAACCAGATGAGCCCGTGCTCAAGCTGGCAACCTCAGGATCTCAAACCTGGGTCCTCTGTGTCCCAATCCAATGCTCTATCCACTGCACCACTGCGCCACTGCCTGGTCATGCTCAAATATTCTTCTTGAGAGTAGTGACCTTTGATAATTTCACTAGGACTTTTTAAAAAAAATTTAATTTATTGACAATTTTAGAGAAAAGAAGGAAGAGAGAGAGAGAAAGAGAGAAACATCAACTTGTTCCATTTATTTTTTGCATCCATTGGTTGTTTCTTGTATGTGTCCTGACCTGGGATTGAATGTATAACCTTGGTGTATTAGTACACTTTCAAACCAACTGAGCTACCTAACCAGGCTCACTAGGATCTTACAGAACAATATATCTTCTGGAAAAAACCAGAAGTGTAACTCTGTTGGCAAAGTTTGAAAAAGCACTTATACATAACTTATTATTTGGGTATAGAGAAATAAAAGAATCCACTCTTCATTTGGGGTCAGGACATCAATAGTATTTTGAGGTGAAAAATTTAGATTTCTTTTACATGGTGGGGACAATGGATGAGGGCTAAATCAGCAGTTAGGGGTGAGGGGACTGTAAGTGTCACTTGCTGGGAAGTTAGTGACTGCCCTTCCTGAAGTCATGACTTCAGGGTCATAGAGGAAGGGCATTTGACAATGTCAACTGGGACTTGAGTGGCTCATTAGTAAAGATGAGAGAAAATGGATAACTACTTTTTATAAGGACAAAGTCAAATGAATGACGGAAATTAACTCTCTGTTAGCATTAAAAGATGCCAACAAGACAGGGGGAGAATCAAGATGAATTAAACACAATTAAGGAGTGGAACTCACTGTACCAAAACAGAACTTGGTAACTTCCCAGAAAGCCTGCACCTCCCCCTGTTTTCCATCCATCAGTCTCCTCCTTCAGATGTAGTTGTTCAGCATCAGTGTAACACTCAGTTGCCAATGAGGCGAGCAGAAGTACTCGGCTCTGTTTCCTTCTGGTAGGATGTCTCCACCTCTGTGTCATCTGCTATATTTGCTTGGAACATTTTCACCATTACATCTGTTCCAGAAATCTACACTTGGTAAAATTCCTAGTTGGGAAATTGCTTCTCAGTAGAGGTGTAGCCAGAGCCATTATCTGTAAAGTGATACCTTCACTGTGTTTAGTATTTCACATTAGTGGAAGACTTTTCCAGTAGATGGATCGGTATCACCTGTTCAAAGCCAGGCAGCCTTCAATCCAGTTTCAACATGCTGGTTCAGCCAAAGGAACACAAATCTCAAATCTGGAATAATTGAAAGGCAATTTAAATCTCTACTACAATGGTTCAACCCAGAGTCAAAACAAGTCTATATTCATATCACACAGAAAATAAGTTCAAAGACTTTTTCCCCATCTCTCTCCAATGATCTCATTAAGCATACAAGCTGATGGAAAATTTCTCTTCTCTCTCCCCAACATTGTCTCAAATTCAAGTCACATTAGGCTGAGATGCTTTCCTTTCTTTTTTTTTTTAACTCTCCGTTAAATGCTCTTCTTCATTATAATCTAGATTAATCTAGACTTTCAGAGTGTTTTTCAATTATATTTTCTATCTGTTACACAGGTCAATGAAACCAAATGCCAAGAACCTGCCAAACAATGAGGGTATGCTACTTTTGAAAATTATTTTACTGACAATAGCTTAATAAATCTACGGTTTGCTTTTAAAAAACATACATACATACAGTAACAAGGCACTCTGTTCTTCCTGAAGGAAAAAACACTATCAATTCTTATGTCAAATTGTTAAAAAGGAGAACTATGTTGGTGGCTCAGAGCAAGGAAACGAATTTTAGCAAATCCCTTAGAACAATGATTCCATCTTATCAATTGGCTACCCTCCAAGCAATTTCTTGAAAAGTGCTGATGGGTGCTGACTGGTAAAGCCAGAGTTTTTTCTTTTTTAATGTCTTCATGGCACTAGGCAGACAAAGTGATATGTCTTCAGGATTTCCTTAAAAAGGATCCTCTTTATGATTGTTCAGTGAGTTAAACTTGCAGTCGGTTGGCTCCTGGGAGGATGTTGGTGATGGTCTTCAGTCAAGTCTTTGAAGAGACACAGGCTGCAGGCTCTTTTCAACTCGAAGAGAGTCCTAAACTGATTAGGGTTCTGAAGATTAAGAGGCTGTATTGTCAATTAGCAAGAACAGGGCCTTGTTTCTCTGTGCGCACCTGTGTGGATATTTTTCCATTCACGAGAGAGAGAGAGAGAGAGAGAGAGAGAGAGAGAGAGAAAGGAAGGGAGAGAGAGACAGAAGAGAAGGGAGGGAGAGAGAGAGGGAAAAGAAAAGAGAGAGAAGCGTCAACTCATTGTTCCACTTAGTTGTTCCATTCAGTTGTGCACTCAGTGATTTCCTCTCATAGGTGCCCTGACCTGGGATTGAACCTGCAACCCCGGTGCACTGGGACGATACTTGATTCACTGAGTCACCCAACCAGTGCCTGTCTGTGTATTTTTAAAGGCAAGTATAGCTTTGTTAACACTTTACCTTTAAAACTCATAAAATTATTAAGTGCTAAATTAGGTAATAGATCCAGTACGGCAGGCATTCTGGTAGCTGAGATTTGAGAGCAAGTTAGTCTTGGAAGGAGGAGTGACAAGCTGGGCCTTGAATAATGAGTCAGGGGAAGGCTAAAGGCCTAACCATAAGCTCTTTCTTACAAACGTTTTTTTCTAATTTGAAGAAAAACCCAAATATTACAATTTTTTGGCTTTTCCACATTTTTCCCAACTTTTTACCTATCAACCCCAGGAATACTTTTTTTTATATAGAATTCATCTTTAATCCTTATTTATTTTAGTATTCTTTACTGATTTATATTAATTACAAAATAAATGTTGAACATGTAGCATCAGTGGTTGTCAGTAATCAAAGAAGTTAAGGAACGGCTTCCGTGAACCGTTGACAGAGGTGCATTCCAGAGAATCTGGGAGCTAAAGCAAAGAGTGCCTGGAATCCCACCACTTAGCGATACTCTCTGTTAACACTGTGGTGTTATTTTCTGATTTTAAATGGTTTTTGTTTGCTTGTTTTGTGGGTTTTTATTTTAACAGACTCAATATGTTAGTTTATCAAGAGGTTCTCTAATATTTTGAACATTTTATTATGAAATTTAACCAACCTTAAATATAGCCATTAGTTCATTGCTGTCTGCTTGAAACATATGACAGAAAAGCTCTTTTTTAAGTTCTGGGCATTCGGGGTGGCCCTTCCTAGCCTGGCATTTTATTCTTTCCCGCAACCCCAGCTGTGTCTCCTAAACTCTCCAAAGGGAGTAACAAGTGACTGGCGAATGGTTGGAACTAAAAAACCACCTGTTCTTATGAATAGTTTCTGGTAGTCATTTCATTCCTCCTCCCCCCCTCCTTTTTCTTAACAACCTCTTTCTCCAGACCATTTGGAAAAACACAGTATTCTTAGGTGGCAACCTTCCCAGAGTTGTAAGGATATCATTCTACTGCTAACATAAAATGCTAACAATAAATGAACAGATGCCTTTTCCGTTGACAAATAGGATGACTTCCTGTTTTAGCACCAAATAGGTCTGTTTCCTCCCAAGATATATAGTAAGCCTTCCCTTCGCCTCATATGTTAAATTCAAGAATTTGTTTTATTTATTATTTTGTTCTCCACATGTTGAATGTACAAATGTACATTAAAAAATGAAACATTTTACTTTTTTTTTGAGAGAGAGAGGCAAGGAGACAGACAGGAACCCCGAGCTGCTCCTGTATGTGCCCTGACCAGGGAAACCAGCAACCTCTATGCTTTGGAAGAATGCTCGAACTGACTGAGCTATTTGGCTATAGAAAAAAAATGAAACATCTGAATGATAAAAACTAGCATATTTGAAAATGTTATATTTATGAATAGGCCACTTTAATTTAGCAACTTTTTTTTTGTCTTACTCCTAAATAATTTAACGTATTTTGAACACATTTATGCTATTCTCCATTGCCACTTTAGAATCCTTGTTTTCTTACATTTTTCTAAAAATCAAAGAATTATTTCTAGACTGGTATTATGCAGCTCTACCACTCTCTGGTCATAAACATCGTTGCTCTGTGCTGTTCTTCATGTTACTGCTACACACACTTGAAGGATTTTAATATCTAGTTCTGTCATCACCTACTCCCCAACTCCTGCCATAACCATGGAAGAATCCAATTACATTGAATATCTTTCTGCGGGTGTGTCACATAAGCATCTCCAATTTAAAAGGTTTAGGATGAAAACAGTAATCCACTCCTTCAAGTCTTCTCTTTCTTCTTTGTTTTCTATATCAATGACCAGTACTGCTATTATTCCACTCCTAAACTAGAAGAGCCATTGTAATTTAATCTTTTTGTTTCCCATATGGAATTATTTGCCAAATTTGTGTATTTTTCTCCCAAACAAATATATGTAAAATACATTCTATAGCTTTTTCTTCTAATCTCAACTAGCTCATCTGAGTATAGAACAATTGCTTTTAGGCCTCTTTAGTACTCAGTTTGGAGCAAGTCACCCACTGCTCCAACAGATGAGACTCAGTAGCCCTATCTCTGTTAGTTAACTCCATCTCCTGAACATGAATGAATGGTCCAACTTGGGCTAATCAGATTCTTTCCTCTAGAAATACGAACGATCTGTTCTTGAATAGAGGGACAGCATGACTAAGTGTTAGCGGAGCTGACGCACATTCATAATGCCCCCTTAGGTACACTGCCTGTGACTCCTGTGGCTCCCCTGGTTCTGTCCACAGTCTTAGTTCTTAAAGAATTTCTTCAATGAGGTGAGATAATGCAACACTTTGCAATAAATTTTATTATTATTATTATTAATTTTGGCTCATTTGTTCATGTTGCTTGAAACCACAGCTTCCTTACACTGTTCCCTGAAGTTTCTGGCACTCTGATTAGAGTTCTTTTTTTGAAATGCAAGATTGATCTCTTCTTAAATTATTTTAGAGATATTCCATTGCCAAGCATATAAAACTCAAATTTCTTAACTAGGCCTGAAAGTCTCTTAAAAATCTGGGTTCTTTTTTCTTCCTTGTGTCACTTTCTTATACTTTTCTATCTATAGAAAGAATTCCAGCTCTACCAGCTGCGGTTCTGGGATCGCCTGTGTTCTGCCGGCTGACAAGCTCTGCCCTCATCTCCCACCCTGCTTAGCAGAGCATAGTGTGTGCCTCCTCGCCCCTGCGATGAATCCCTCACTCACCTCTCTGACACCTTTGGGTACAGTCAGTGCCTGCTTCTCCACTTCCAGAGCACATTCACTTCACTCCTGTTAGTGCTTTCACTGCTGCAGTGTACGTATTGGTTTATGTCCTATTATCTGGTTAGACTGGAAGTTCCTGGATGACAGACATCTGACCAAGAAGCCCACGTGTCTCTGGAAGCAACATTGTGGGAGGGTGGACAAAACATCAGAGACCCTTAAAAAGACTTGAGAACCATGGTAACTTCATAAGCCTCGCAAGCAGCTTCCAGGGTGAGACGCTCCCCAACAGAAAGGTGTATCATGATATCAGGAACTAAAGTAGAATAGAAGGAAGGAGTTATAACAACACTTGAAGATATCAGCAACCAGTAGTAGTGCTTCTCTAATGTGAAGCTACAGGGTTCACAACTGGGATGGAAGAAACCCTTTGCTTACGTCAGTGTGGAGCTGGGAAGAATGAAAGAACCTGTGACATGACCCTGGGGGAAGTGAGGAGGACATATTATAGATGTACTAGTGACGGCTGAATTAAAGTGGGAGGGCTTTGGACATTATTTAGTTTCTAGACACCAGAACATATTTATTGTTACTGGTCCTACATCACCTCTGCCTTGTTTGTAACCATCACTGAGGTGACTAAAGAGGAGACCCAAATATCCCACAGATGATTTCTAAAACCAGTGAGAACAGCTGTGTAGACTTGAGACCTCTGTCCTTTAAGATATATGAGAGGTTGGGCAAGGATCTTGAACAGATGAATGAATGTCATTCTGAGTACGAATGAGTGTGAGCGAGTGACTAAGAAGACAAGGAGTAAAGTAAGTTGAACGGAGGTTAATTGAAATGTAAATCTGGCAAGCACTAAAACTTTGGATGGCCTTAAAACTTCTAAAGTGTTGCCGTTTCAATATGCCCTTAGGTTTTTTACTTATTTCTTTAATTACCATCTGTTATGTGAACTGTGATGATGAAGTAAAATCAAGTTTTTCCAAAGCTTTGGTATTAAATCTGTCATAAAAACTCAATCATCTGCAAAAAGTTATTTTATTTTTTGGCTATTGTCTGTTCTGCCCAGGACCACCGCCCTTCGGTTTCGACTTAGACCAGAACAGTATTCTCAACTATATTATGGTCACTATGACAGCCATTTTAATGTTCCCTGTGATGTTGCAAATGAAAGCCCGAGCCACTCTTACCTGTGAAAAAGCATGTGCTAGATTTGATGATGAAAAGGAAAAGTGCTTTAAGAACCCCGTACAGATGTACTCCTGCATTTTACCATTTTAATATCTACCAACTGCGGATTCGGTTTTGGCAGAACAGCGGTGTTTATGGATATTTCAGTAGTGGCTGGTGGTTATGTAATTTGACATTATTTTTTTTCTTATGTTACATTTATTAAAAATAAGTACATTAAAATAAACCAATCATAATATTTACCATCACTGTGTTATAGAAAAGGTAAAAAGAGATACCTGATTACTTGTTTTTCCATCATCTGGGTAGTAAACAGAGTCATATGGGTGCATTTGGAAAGAGCGGATGTCCAGTACTTCTTTTGCCCATGCCTGGCAGAAATAAAAAGGATTTACATCCCATATGACCAGATCGCATTAAGTGCATGGAAGTCTCAAGCAAAACAAATTTGAGGTGCCAATATAAAGTGAACGAGATCAGCCCGCTGCTGAGGAAATGTGATACTAACCCCAACAAGACATGAAACTATTCTTTGAAATACTGTCTGCCCTAAGGACTGGATTTAGATCAATTAGCTTGTTCTGAGTGCCTCCCACCCATCATGCTCCTTCATTCACACTGGGGCACTGTTTTTGCCCCAACTCCCAGTCTTCCACGTGCCCTGAATATCCAAATGCCACCTGCTCCTGATGGTCCATTTCAATTCTGTCTCAACTGTGATGACCTTGGGTCTCAACTTCTCTCCCGTCTGAATTAGCGGTAGTTCACTAATTGGTGAATCATGTGTCCCTATCCTTTAAGTACAATACCGCCTAGTATGTGTCCTGAGTCTACATCTTCATTCCCTGTGTAGATCATAAACTTCAGTGAGTGTGCCCCAGGCTTCAGGCATTGGCAGTGTCCACCCCAAGAAAACCCTGAGCATATGTCCAGCACACAATTATTGCTTGAGCTACAGTTTCCCACAGGCCTGCTAAAGAGAAGGGAAGACTTTGGTAAGGAGACACCCGGATTAACTAAATGACGTTTCCCTGCAGAATGGGTTGTTAACTTTTCATACAATTCATCTGCTGACACTTGAATTTGTACCAATTTTCAGGGGATGGAGAAGGAACTAAGGGGAAGTGGTGGTGGTGGGGGGGAGATACCAACAGTGCAGAGATTTGTATACGCCCCATTAATTCTGGTTACTTTTCCTTATGAAAGTTCTTGCTGTCATAAATATGATTTATAAGCTGCTATATACTCACTGTTATGTGAAAGCACAGCTTCTCCTGACAGCTGACTACCGGTGCACTGTATTGGCAGTTTATTTCTGTTTCTCCTCTTTTTAGCCAAAGCAAAGAATTGCTATCATCTCTATTTCCTGTAACAGTTATTACTACCATTAATCTCAGCAATAAATTTTATAGACGCATCAATCTACCCCCAATACCAGATATGGCAGACACTCAAAGAAATATAGAGATATTTAAGTTAAAAATGATACAATTTTAAGCTGACTTGCTTGTCTTATTTTAAAAAATTGTATCTCAATTTACTTGACCACCCATGAGTCCATTTACACACTCCTATATATTAATTTAAGAAATAATAAATGATCTGCTCCATAAGGTAAGTGAATAAAATTTAGGACTTTCTGTTTTGAAACAAATTTCAGTTTCAAAAGATAAGGGCTGCCAAAATTTAAAAGTAATCAAAATAGCCTTCAATAAGTAATGGATAAATAATCTGGTACATTTATACACTGAAATATTTTTTACCTGTTTTAAAGAGAGAAAGAGAGAGAGAGGGCATAATCAAGTCACAGAAGACATGGAAGAAACTTAAGTGCACATTGCTAAGTGAAAGAAGCCAGTCTGAGAAAGCTACCTACTGTGTGATTCCAACTATCTGACATTCTGGAAAAAAGGCAAACTGTGGAGACAGTAAAATGTCACTGAGTGCCAGGAGTTCTCAGGGAAGAGGCAGGAGGGATGAGGAGATGAAGCACAGGACATTTTTAGGGCAGTGAAACTGTTCTGCACGGTACTGTCATGGTGGGTACATGGCACTATACGTTTGTCAAAACCCATGGAACATAAAAAGTATGCCCACACGTAAACTATGGGCTTCACTTACAAATAATGTATGAATATTGCCTCATCAATTGTAACAAACGTACCAGGCAAGGTGATACTAATAGATGAGACTGAAAGGAGGGGTGGGAGGGAACATATAAGAACGTTCTGTACTTTCTGCTCAACTTTTTTGTGAACACAAAACTGCTCAAAAAATTAGTCTTATAAAAATAGGAGTATTTTTTTATATGCAATGAGTCATTCTTAAGTTAAAACTTTTTTTACTTTTTAAAAAATCTCTAAGATAACTAACCATTATAAGACATGAAGTCATTAGTGATTTGATCAGATAATTTTAATATTTAAATATTAAAAATAAATATAATGAATATATTCAAAGGTCATGTTGTCAAAATAGATAAAGCAGTTGTCAGTGGCTTATTGATAAATATGATATCTTTTATAATATTTGAGAATATGCTATGGCACACCCTGAATCTGCATGCTGTCTTGTGTTTGTGCACCATCCTTAATCCAGTCTCTCCTCCTTCATCTTGTCTTAGCAGTGAATGGACTTTGTTGAGGAGAAATAAATATTTATTGTTTCATCTGAGGGTGACTAAACAAATTTTAAAGAATGGGTCCTGACATAATAGTTTGCGAGACTGGTGAGTATATAGAAAGGGTTAAGAAAATGAATGAATTAATAATGAGGGTAATTCTAGGTTATTGACATTAATTTTATATTAATTAGACATTTATTAAGCATTTGGCTTATGCCATACATTGACAAAATGCTTTTATAAGCATTTATTTATTTATTTATTTATTTATTTATTTATTTATTTATTGAGGAGAGGAGATAGTGAGGCAGACTCCTGCATGTGTTCTGACCAGAATGCACTGGGCAACCCTGTCTAGGACCAATGCTTGAGTACTAAGCTAATTATAGCACCTGAGGCTGATGCACTCCAATGGAGCTATTATCAGCACCCTGGGACCACACTCGAACCAACTGAGCCACTGGCTGCAGGAAGGGAAGAGAAAAAGAAGAGGGAGAAGGAGGAGGGAAAAAGCACATGGTTGTTTTTCCTGTGTGTCTTGACTGGGAATCCAACCCAGAATGTTCATAACCCAGGCCAACGCTCTATCCACTGAACCACTGGCCAGAGCCACAACATTTAATTAACAAATCTCTAATGGGAGCCCACCATATGCCAGGCATCGTCTTATTTGTTACTCACTATAATCCGTAAAATAAGCTTATTATCTATATTTTTCTGATGAGGAAACAACTGAGATTTTCCAGCTTAACAAAGTTTCCCGGGTCAGACAAATGGAATGTGGCAGAATCCTGACTTCAGAGCCCAAGCTCTTGAATCAGATGCCATATTGCCCCATATAATGCATCAAGCCTAGCATTATGAAGCTACATCACAATGCATAGTATTGTTCTTGTATGTGGAACAAACAAGGTGATCAGTCACGTGAGAGCTAAGGAAACAGATGAGAATCAAGTCATTCCACTTAAAAGTTATACATTTTTGCCACATTTTGGTAAAATCTTCAAAGTTTTACATATTTTCCCTTCTCCCAGTTCTACCTTATCTGGCTATATGAAAAGAAATGTTTAATAACTGGCTGATTAAAAAAAAATAAAGTCCTGATTTATACCATTTGCCAATTCCTGTGCTGTAAATCTCTCACAGGGCTGATTTTAACCTACTGAAGTGACATCACAGAACACAGAGTTGGGAAGAGATATGCACCATTGTTTCTAATAATCTCGCTCCAGCTGTTTATGTTCCGTTTATACCCCATCAAAATGGGCACTGGTAGATGAAAAGTAATCAATTCCAGGAGGCAACTGCTTTGAAGGTTAAGAGATTTAGGGCCTATGATATTTTTGGTAAATTGGACTTATTTCTGATCAAATCTAGACAAAAGACGCAACTTTCCCCAGTAGATATTATGGTATTCCATTCAAAACTTAGAAAGACCTTGAGTAGTTTCTCAGATGATGAGCTGATCCTAAAGTTCTGGAATTGAAAACAAGGAGTATATCCAGCTACAGAAACCAGAGGTAGACCTTTGAGGTCGTTGCTGGATGATTTGCTCAGTTAATCCTCCTGTGGGCCATTTTGGGCTTCTAGCATCTGTTGGTAGGGTACAAGTAATGGAAATAGGAAATAAGAGTATGGCTTTACTTATATGTGAAAGCTAAGAAAAGAAAATGAACAAACAGAACAGAACAAAACAAGGACATACTCATAGGAACAGAGATAAAACTGATAGCTACAAGGGGGTGCGGTGGGGAGATGGGTGAAAAAAGTGAAGGAAGAATAGAAGAAATATAGTCAATAATATTGTGAGTAAGTTTACAGGGAAAGAGAGGGTTACTAGACTTAGTGCGGTGATCACGTTGTAATAAATGTCGTCACTATATTGTACCCCTGAAATGAATATAATATTGTATACCATCTATACTTAAAAATTATTCCTTGAAATTCATCTATGAAGAGCTCTAACTTATGCTGGACATTCAGCGTTCCCAGGGAAAGCTGGTGCTGGGACAAGTGCCACGCCAGCGCTGGCCTCCACGGGCTGGCACAGCACCGTTCTCCTGGAAGGAACGGCTGTCCTTGGCAGCTTCTGTCTCTCGGCCCAGGCACTGCCTCAGGACGCAGCCAGCCAGCGGGCTCCAGCACGAGCACAGGAAGCATGGGCATCCGGAGGTGATGCCTGGGGAGGGGGTGCTCTATGAGCCGAGGAAATTCAACCACGCCCTTCCCCCTCATGACAATGAAAACCCAGAGCACTCATTCCTCACTTGGCTCATCCATTCCAGAACAGCTTGGTTGCTTGCCATGCTTTCCCCAGAAGGCCTCATTAGATGGGTAATAAATTTCTTCATATCCTCCAGGTGTGTGTGTAAACATCAGTCTTGATACCCAAACCAATATTGAACGCGGGATTGATCCCTGCTTTAATGAGGCAACCACAGAACACTGAAACTAAGACTTAATACCTAAAAGACAGGAAGATCTGTGGAATCTGTATCATCATATGTTTGTGTGGTTTGGGTCAAGGGAAGGAGCATCTCAGGCTTTCTTGCCTAACTCTAAATGGGGCACAGAGAGGTTATGAGGGGAATAGGGCCTGCAAGCTGCCAGTGGTCAAACATCAAAACAGAGTAATTGCACTCAGCTACTAAATAGTCAAGTACAATTTTACCCCAGCTTAATATGCAGAAGAGTGTGGATAGGGTATAAATTGATGTAGCCACATGTGATAGGTGATGAATCCATGGAAGTTCATTATACTATTTTTTATTTTTTTATGCTTTAAATTTTCCATAATTAAAAAAATAGTGTGGTCTAGTCCCACATTAAAAGTTTAATCTCTCATATAATTTAAGCTTCTCACATTTTAATGGTGTGGCCTAACTCAGGCTCAGAAATGTGAGGTGAGAGTGGGTAGTGATCAGTTCCTTTTCCATTTCCCATTTCTCTGCTCTTCTCTCTGGGTGGCCCTGGGCTGCTCCAGGGCCACACTGAGGGCTGGGAAGAGGAGGAGGGACTGGCAAGGTTATGGTCTAGCACTGGTGCCCTCCAGAGTGTGGAGATGCCCAAGTGTTGAGTTTCAGGTCAGATGCTTTTCTGATTCACACAGACTCTTTGAATCCCTGCACTCGGGCCACCCTGCAGCCCTAATTTCTGAGTAATCCAGTCTCTGTTTGGCCACTTACAACACCCCATGCCCACCTCCGACCCCTCTAACTATATGCATCTGGTCTCTTCCTGCCCTGACGCCTCACCCTGGGATGGAAGCCCTTCGGAGAAGGGTCTTTACCAACATGATTCAAGATGAGTTAATTTTTTAAAGCATCCATCACGCTCAAGAGAGAGCCATGACAGGCATGCTGCCTATATTATTAAGTGCTCTGATCTCTCTGCTTTGAGAACATCTGAAGACTGCCTTCATCCCTCACTTGCACAGGTAAGAGGCAAATTTAAGTCCTGATGCCCACACACTCCGGGTACTCAAGACAGTGTCTGTAAGAACTGGGAGGCTGGGGGTGGGGGCTAAGAGGTGGCAGGTTTCCACAGTTTACAAGGATCCCTGGGGAGCGAGTCATCAGCCTCCCCTTCTTGGTCTTGGGCAGGCTCTTGTCCAGCCCTCTCTGAGAGTGGTTCTCTGGAAGTGTTCTTTACCTAGCTCATGATGGAGCAAAACCAGCCTCTTGCCTTACCCACAAAGGGAAATAATACTCTGTGTCTGTTGACTCTCCCCAGAGAAAATCTTCACTCATAACCTTCTCAAAAACTCTCTCTCTCTCTCTCTCTCTCTGTAAATGTTCTAGAAGGACAATGTTGGGTTAAAGTTGCCCAAACTGTGTTTTGGATTACCACTTAGCAGATTTCCCTAAATGCACTGGTAGCCCGTCTTGAACGTGCAGACAATGCCCTTTCTCATCAGCCTTGCAGGCTCAGCCAAAATTCTAACACAACTGGGAGTTCACACTTAGTCCTCCCTCTTGCATTTTAAGGAGATGCTATTAAGACATTTCAGGGGCCCTGGCCAGTTGGCTCAGTGGTAGAGCGTCGGCCTGGCGTGCAGAAGTCCCGGGTTTGATTCCCGGCCAGGGCACACAGGAGAAGCGCCCATCTGCTTCTCCACCCCCCCCCCTTCCACTCTGTCTCTCTCTTCCCCTCCAGCAGCCAAGGCTCCATTGGAGCAAAGATGGCCCGGGCGCTGGGGATGGCTCCTTGGCCTCTGCCCCAGGCGCTAGAGTGGCTCTGGTCCCGACAGAGCGATGCCCCGGAGGGGCAGAGCATCGCCCCCTGGTGGGCAGAGCGTCGCCCCTGGTGGGCGTGCCGGGTGGATCCCGGTTGGGCGCATGCGGGAGTCTGACTGTCTCTCCCCATTTCCAGCTTCGGAAAAATACAAAAAAAAAAGACATTTCAGGAAAATAAACAGATATATTACAAAGTGCTTTGGTTGTTGTTTTGTAAAACCTCTTAGGAATTAGTAAAAATCATGTTTTGGGTGATAAACATTACAGGTGCATGGCGCTGGCAGAAGGATGTGGCACTGAGGGAGAAATCTCACAATCTGCATCCATGAATTACTGGCCTCGGTGGCAGCGGGGAAGTCTGCCTGCTACTGGCCTGCTGGTTATGACTTAGGGAGAAGATCTTTGTTGCATTAAATCATGACATAGAACCTCACTTTTTCCACACCAGATACAGAAAATGAGGACAAAAATAAAAGGACTGGAGGGGACAGTGCCAGCGCCCAGCGCCTGCCAATGTCCCTGTCCACACTGACAGTGCAGAACCCAGTGAAAGCCCAGGTACTCTTCACAGGAGCTGAAGCTGAGAAGGGCTCCTGCCTGCATCACTCTTCTTTAGAAAGAGTCTATCATGTCAGTTTGCGTGTAGCTCCTATATCGTATTCACTAAGAGAAACAGCTATTTATCAAATGATTGTTTAGAAATTTTGACAAATTTTATACATAATGAAAAAAACAACAACACTCTTCTGCAGTTATACCTTTCAGCCATAAGACTCAAACCTTTCAGTGGTAGGGTTGAATGGTGGCAGGGGTTCTGTCCAGGGCCACCTGTGTGGCCCTGTTCGCTTTGACTTTGAGGGTCAGAGCACGAGATGAGCATCCGCTCCCGCCACCCTCCTGGAGACCCGAGATGGTACCTGGGGCAGAGGGCAGATTCACAAGGAAGCAAAACTAATAAGGTGAGAAACGAGAGAGCCTTAGAAAGCAGCCCTTTGCTGTCAGACTCTGCTCCACGAAGTGTGCAGGGGCTGCTCCAGGGACCTGGGCAGCGGAGGACTTGCAGGGGGAATGTTTGCACTCACCCCACCAGCAGTGCCATTCCATTGAAAAGGTCATTTTTACAGATAAGGCCTTTGCTTTCCTCCGAAGAACACCTGCTGCTGCTGCAAATTGTAATGATAATAATAAGTTTAAAAAGCACTGACGCACTTCAACTCGTACATGTTCTAGGGAAGGGTTCAAAGGGGGTGAATGGCTTGCCCAAAGCGTGTGGCATCGTTCGGCAAGAATCCAAACCTCATGACCACCCCCCCCCCAACACACACATACACACACGCAAGGCGCAGACCCACAGGAACTGCACCCTCTGAGGTGAGCAGGCTTCTGGCTTAGTCACTTCCTTTATTCTGTCTTAATCCCTCTGAATGTCAGCAAAAGCTAGGAATGAGCATCAGAATGAGCAATTTCCAAAACAAATCTCTGTCATGGGGCTGCCTTTTGTGTCTTTGTTTCCTTGGTATGTCTATCACTGAATAATTTTTTTCCGAGCCTGCTCGGATCACTCGAAGTCCCTGAGCCTGTATCGAGGGAAAACAGGAGGGCAAAGCTGTCTCTGTGCACAGGGGGTTGGGCGGGGGGTGACTTCTGGCATTTCGGCATTTCTGGAATGGATTTAAATAGAGAGCTTTCCAGTTGAGAAGTAAACTCAAGAAGCAGAGGAGAGGAAGGAGGATCGGTTCTGGAAGCTTTGATCTTGGTTATAGATATCAATACAACATGCATGACAATCAAATAAGATGAGGTCTGTGAATAGTTTGAAATATTAGAAAAAAAACCCCACTCTGTTGTACAAACAAAAACAAGAGCCTGTGCGGGAGCCGAAGCGGTCCTGGCTCAATGACAACTGGTCCTAGTCCTACTCTGCCACCAACGAGGAGTGAGAGAAGATCACTTCACCCCAGCCCTAGTGACTCTCTCTAGAAAACGTGTCATTCCTGCCAGCTTTCACAAGTTAAGATTCCATCACATTTAGGGAGTTAAATGGGGTCTCTGGCACTGCTGCTCTGTAAAGCTGACTTTGACCTAAGCATATGCAACGCCACATATAACACTTCAACTGCATGTCGGGCTCCATTATGGCTTCTTTTACTGAGCCAAGCTGAGCCCGTGGGCTTCAAAGCTGGACGACCAGGATGTTGAGCACGTTCAAACTGAACTGAACGTAACCGCAGCCTCTCTGGAAGTATCTAAGGGAAGTCAGCAAGCACCTCACGCAGGGCTCCAGTCTTAACTTAATAAACTGCAGAGACAAAGCTTGTTATTAAGTGAGTGAAATGTATGGATATTTGGGCTCAAACATTTTTACTGACGTGGGTGCTATCAACTGAACAGCAGGAACACTAAACATCCTGTCCCTTGGCAAGGCCACTCAGGAAAGGGAGGGCTCTCTCTGTCTCCTCTGTGCACTCAGAAAGGACTACCACAGGCAGACGCCAGGGTGGGCCTGGGAAGGCAAGACAGGGTCTCTTCCACAGTTTCCTAAAACCCCTCTGATTATGTGGTTGCTCAGCAGTAACCGCCAGCACAACTGCACGTCCCCCATCCTCTGTGAACCCACACAGCTCCTCACTAACAGCGCAGGATCTGGGAGTGCGTGCCCACCCACTGGTCTCAGCACTGCGAGACACTGGTGGCCATCATGACCAAGGGACGCAGGGGAGAGCTCTCTAGCTTTTGGTAGTTTTATTCTTAATTGCAGGTCAAAAAGCTGACCTTTTATGACTTGCTCAAAAACATTTCAGGAGATCATGGGCCACTGATAGTGGAGAAATGATGGAGATTTATTTGGAGACTTAAATGCAGGTTGAGGGAATGCAGGGACTGACTTTGATATAGGCAATTCAGTGGATTATAAGTGGAGAATTAAAATGTAGAGTTCTCAAAAAGTGGAGAATTCTTGGTCATACATCTGTTTGTAAAGAAAGCCATATCTTTAAACCACTGTTCTGTAAATAGATTGCCATCTTGCAGTGTTAAAAAACAAAAACAAAGCACTTAGGAGGCAAGCAGCCCCAACTGCATTCGCACTACAGGATGTAAGTGGCGACACTGGAACCCAGGCTGCCGGGAGCTCCCAGGAGGCCGCCAGGACTGGAGAAGGTGAGTCGCATTCTGTGGATGTCACACTGTGCCCAATCAAAGGGAGCATTGACTGCGGCACCCCTGGCAGAACTGTGGATCAGCCATGTACATTTGGTCACTACTAAGGACCAAGGCAGCTCATCTGATGAGGAGGCGGAGCCTGAGTAAGCAAACAGATGAGTGGGCCATTGGGAGGCCCAGCTGCAGACTGACAGCTCCCGGCAGTGGAGTAACCAGCAAGGAGTGCTTTGGAGTTATGGAGTACTGGTCGATGGCTTCTCTAGGCCACAAAATCATCTATCTACAGTGTGTGTGTGTGTGTGTGTGTGTGTGTGTGTGTGTGTGTGTGTGTGTGTGTGTGTGTGCGCGCGCGCGCGCGCGCGCGCTAGGGAGAGTGAATGGATTAGTGTGTGACAACAAATTTATAGAAGTTGAAAAGCCACCCAAAATTATAAAGCAAAGAGCACATCCTTTTTAAAAGCCATTATTTAATGTGCTTTATGGAAAGAAGACATATTTTTCTCCTCTCCTGGGTTCTGACAAACTGGGGGGTGGGGCAGAAAGGTGAAGTGACCCAAGCTTTTCCAACTTGAAAATGAAAATGTTTCTGTGCCTTTTAGTTGGGGAACAGGGAACAGGGAACAGGGGATTCTGGGTGGTACTTTGCAGATTTTAGAGCACTACCACTAACCACTCTTTGCTTTCAGCCACCTTTCACAAATGTGGCAAGACATCAAATGACTTATGCAAATCCCCCAAGGATTTGTTGGCAGGTTGTGACGAGAATGTCACTGACCAATCAGAATCGTTTCTCTTCTCTTGGGTAGCACCTTTCAGGCTTTCTTAAACTTTTAAAATAGAGAGGTGATTTTGAAATAATACTCAAGTGATGCTCAAATTTGAGTAGCTCCTTAATTCTTCTATTAAAAACTCACTTTTTATAATAAAAATAATATCAATACTTAGTATGATGTATTGATTACAAATATGATAATAATAACTTTTTGGGTATTGCACTAGGCAAATTTGCATATACCATCTGATGTAATTCTCACAGTCACACTTTAGGAAAGAAACGCTGTTTGCTCCAATTTGGAGATGAGGGATTCGAAGCACAGAGTCTTTAGGTTACTTTCAAAAGGCTACAAAGCTAGTGACTACTGCAGCTTAGACTTGCCCCCCAATGTGCCTTATCTGTAATTGTGCTGGCATTATTAAGCACACATCTCTTGTTGCCCGCTGAATGCCACCCAGTGTGATATCTTACTTCATGCCCTGTCAACAAGAATGTTTCTCCCTCAACAAGAGCTCTGTACCCTGCACTCTGGAGAAGGCCATCTGAGCGGCTCTAGGTGATCCATTACGAGGTCCTGAACAGTCTGGCGTAATGGCTGAGAACATTGCATCAGACAGACCTGGTACAAACACTAGCTCAGAAATCGATCAGTTGTAACCCATGTTTATATCACTTATTTAACCTTTCTTAGGTTCAATTTTCTTTTCTATAAGTGCAGACAACCCACCTACTTTATAGGATTAGTGGAAATAGGAACATAAATGCAATAACTACATAAAGTGCTGGCAATTAGTAAGTCTTCAATGTGATGGTGATGTCACCCCTGTTTCACTGAGGTTTCTGAAAAACTCATGTTTGTTTGGCTGTGTCTGCTTACTGTCTCCCAGCCTTCATGAAGGGAGGGTAATTCATTCAAATAATCATTGAGGACCAGCTACATCAGGCACTGTGCCAGGCACTTGCAATAGAGCAATAAACATCATCCCGGATCTTTAATGACTTGACTGGTTCTAGTAGAATGCGGTAATGAAGGCTTAGCCATCACACTCGGGAGACACAGCTAATTCTGCCTGGGGCAGTCAGGAAGTGTTCAGAGATGTGCTGTGAGCTCGATAAACCCAGGGCAGATTCACATCCTATGTCCCCTCTAAGAGGAGAAGATGGCAAAATGGCATTTCTCTGTGGTCTTTAAGGTGCTTTGTGCCAGGACAAGGCAAAGTAGTTTTCCTGCTAGTACGACAGGGAAAGATTTGGTGCCTGAGGCCTGCGCTGTCATTGCGTTCCCAAGTTGGCCTGCAAAAGGTACGGTAACCGGTGAGACAACGGTTCCCCACAGTGCACATCCGTCCAGATTTAAGGTTTCTTCTTCCTGTCTATTTCTCTTGAAAAGGCTGCTTCCATCATCCTTCGGAGTTCCCATCCGAATGAGCTCCCCTGGAAGAGAAGACGGGCAGGATCCCCTTCACTGGCCATCATTTGTTTTTGCCCTGGCCACTCAAAATACACGTCTTTCAGGAAAAGTCAGCTCTCAGCTCCAGGGATCAACCGAGAACCTCGGCTGCCCAATCTTCCCTGCAGCAGTTTCCTTGGCAACCAGGACCAGCCAGAGAACTCACCAAGCCACAGCAGAGGGTGGGGGGGCCTGGAAGGAGTGTCAGAGCACTCTGCTTTGTAAAAGTAAAAGACCACACCGGGAGACTCTCTCCTGCACAAACGCAGACCCAGCAGCCATCCCTTTGTGTTTGGAGAGCACCTTTTATCCCAGCAACCTCAAAGCAGAATGCTTTCACCGCGTGCATCTTACCCTACTGAGATGAACGTTATCATGATTCACATTGTTCCTATAAGGAACTGGGACTGAGAAAATCAAAGGGTTCTCTCAGTGCACTCCTTTGTTCTCCTTATTTAAAAATTTTTTTTCGAGTAATGTCTTTGGCATTCTTTCATAGTTACTTTTTCAGTTATCTGTGAAAATGCTACACTAAAATGCTGGGGTGAAGATCACAGATTTGTATGGTTCCCCAATGAGTACAGCCCCATTGATCTTCCACAGTAAACAAAGCTGAACCCAAGTAAGGTCTGGCTGGGTAGCTCAGTTGGTTAGAGCGTCGTCCAGCTATGCCAAGGTTGCAGGTTCAATCTTCAATCAGGGTACATATAAGAATCAACCAACGAATGTAAAACTAGGTGGAACAACAAATCGCTGTTTCTTTCTCTCTAAAATCAATCAATAAACTAAAAATATATCTTTTAAGCTGAACCCAGCTGATGTCTAAGCCAGATGTCGTGATTGTGGTTTCATAATCTGGCTGGGTATTGTCAGTGAAGAGGGTGCACATTGGGGTAAGAGGGGCTTCTCTCCTCCTGCCAATCACTGGTCATACCTGGGGTGTTCCCAGAGAGCTCCTAATACTGAGAAAAGTATCAAGGGTCCCCATTTCAGTATATGAGACTTACCAAACAAGGCTTCTCACCCCCTCGTGTCTAGATGAATCACCTGGCCAGCCTGTGAAACAGCTGGTTCTGTTTCCATCAGCCTCGGGTGGAGCCCGGGGTCTGCACTCCTGGCGGGTTCGCCCGAGGGTGCGCGTGCTGCTGATCGCAGGGCCGGACCTGTCGTGGGCAGAGCGCAAGCTCCGCGTCTGCGTTCATGTGAGCGCACGTGTGCCTGTGCACGCTGTGGAAGTGGGAGGCAAGGACCAGCGTGCAGCCCCGGGCCCACTCTCAGCGCTCCGGTGCCCGGCAGGCCACCCTGCTGACTGGGGGTGCCTGCGGGGGCACTAGCCCCAGAGCACAGGGCAATTTACTATTCCAACCATGGAAACGAGAGTCTCTCTCTGCCCGGACACATCTGTGGGCTGCAAGTGTCACACTTCAGAATTCATTCAGTAAAATAAGACTTCTTGATGGAGGTAAAGTTAGAAAAGTTTTGTGCATGTTTATAATTACAAAATTTTTATATTCTTAGATATTTTTACACTTTGAGAAAGGCTCTTTCCCCACAAGTTTTGTCCTTAACCTTGAGGGTTAGTCAGTCCTAGACTAAATCTTCTGCAGTCACACTTCCACAGCGGCATTGCCCCCTCAGAAGGGCCTTGGGCTTCTGGCGGCTCCCGGAGCCGCATGAGACTCTCCTGCCATCGTGTGGTAGAGACGCGCCACTACACCCATTTGTTTGATAAAGGTCCCGTTCTTTCTTCCCCAAGAGGGCGGGGATTGAAGGCCCTACTGAGACCCATACCCTTGTTTAGAATTTTGAGTGTTTTTTTAGCTAGTATGGCAGGGAAAGATTTGAAACTGAATATTGAGAACCATATAATACAACTTCTGTTTGTCTGTTATTAAAGCAGTGGAAATTCACAGACACTGCACAGCCTTCCTGGAGGTGGACAGACTATTTTGAATTTCTAACTCTTCACTTAATTCCCACTCAGCCTATGCCGAAGGGCAGCCAACAGGCAGGCACCTGGGGTGGGAGGAAGAGGACGGTTAGAATTTCAGGGGGTCAGCTAGTCCCCAGTCTGCTACTGGGCTTCCTGTTAAATTTGGAACCGACCGGCCATTCATCCCTCTACTGGTGGAACTTTGTTAAATTGCTTTGTTTGTTTAACTTTC
Organism: Saccopteryx leptura; assembly: GCF_036850995.1. Lineage (NCBI taxonomy): Eukaryota > Metazoa > Chordata > Mammalia > Chiroptera > Emballonuridae > Saccopteryx > Saccopteryx leptura. Next base: position 352,548,758 of record NC_089503.1, read on the forward strand.
TAACAACTAAGGTTTTCATGACCTACTTTCTTAGGAAATAAGATCTACATAGCTTAGAGTCATATTTGGTGTGTGGCTGTTGTTATATGAAAAAAAATCATTCTTCTTTTCCTCCATCTAACTTTTCACGACGATGGGACTTTCCGGACTGCCCTGGGCCACATTCCTCTTTCCCAACCTGCAGTCACATTGCCAAGCAGGTTTAAGTTCATGGCTCTGGCTGGAGCGAGAGTCAAGGTTCTGGGACCTTCTACCTTTTCCACCAATATCTCAAGACAATCTCAAAGACTGCTCCTTGATTCTCTAGAACAGGGGTCCCCAAACTACGGCCCACGGGCCGCATGCGGCCCCCTGAGGCCATTTATCCGGCCCCCACCGCACTTCTGGAAGGGGCACCTCTTTCATTGGTGGTCAGTGAGAGGAGCATAGTTCCCATTGAAATACTGGTCAGTTTGTTGATTTAAATTTACTCGTTCTTTATTTTAAATATTGTATTTGTTCCCGTTTTGTTTTTTTACTTTAAAATAAGATATGTGCAGTGTGCACAGGGATTTGTTCATATTTTTTTTATAGTCTGGCCCTCCAACAGTCTGAGGGACAGTGAACTGGCCCCCTGTGTAAAAAGTTTGGGGACCCCTGCTCTAGAGCATCATTTGAAAAGGTCTTGTCAAGAGGAAGTGTTTTAAAGAGAAAAAAAAATTCCTAGAACATTGCTCCAGAGGTACAACTTAGCGATTTTTATCAAATGCATCAAAGACCGAAGTGGCTGCAAAGCCATGACCAGTTTCACGGGGGCGTTGCTCCCAGTAGAGAGAAAACCTCTGGGAACAGTGGCCGATGACACAGTTCTGCTTCTAGGCCTGGGCGCTCGCACCTCTCTGCTGCAAGTAAGACCCAGGAACTTGAGCATCACAGGAAAGCAGGGCCTGTTTCACAGACTTAAGGCTTGTGTGGTCACATGGCGGCCTTGTGCTCAGAAGGGCCTAGACTTTGATTTAATGTTCCATTGTTGCCATCTTGAAATTCTTAATTTTAAAACAAGAGGCCCCTGCATTTTTCTCCCCCACTGGGTTTTTTTAAGTTCTTTAGCAGGCCCTGCTGGGGAATTTGCTAGAAATCTATAATTTGAGCACTGCCCTCAGACTTTTAAAACTGAATCTAAATTTTAACAAGATCTTGAGTGAATTGTTGCAACATTAAAGTTTGAGAATCACTGGTCTAGGCCACCTTCGAGGTAGGGAGGGCTCAGATGAGTGAGCCTGGTTGCATGCCTGGCAGGGACACAGGGGAAGAGCTGCATTCTCCTCTTCGGAGCAGAAGACTCAAAAGACATTTAGACCAGAGGGCCTGTGGGTGGGGGAAGTTGGGAGAAGATTAAATTTGAGGAGAGAAGAGAATAAGAGACATTATTTTACAATACAGGGAATAATAGTCGCTTCTTCAAAACCATTTCTCTTAAATCTTAGTGATCTTTTACAAAGTTTTGAAAAACCCAATTCTCACTTTAGAGTACAAGAGGAAATTTGAACAATGACTGACCACAGGTTTCTGACTTTGGCATATAATCTAAGCTATTGTTGTTGTGGAATGAGGCAAGAACTCCATTATCAGGGGCCAATTGTTCTTCATTGTTTTTTATGAATTTCCAATTCTATTTCCCCCACTCATACACACTTCGCTTTATATTATCAAGGGGTTTGAACATTTACAAAAAGAACAGATTGAAAGAGTCTTTGACTTTAGGCTATAGTTGCTTTCAGAAGAACAAGAAATCTCCAAGGAAAATACTCCAGTATGCCAACTGCTAGAAATAGTGGTAGTAGACTTACAGGTTTAAATACATTATAATTTAGAATTATACTGTTGCAATAACTGTGAAAAAATTTAAATAGGAATTTTTTGGAGCTTGGTGTCATAGAGCAAGCATTTCATATGGGTTATACTTGCAATTTTAATGGACTACCTTTCCAGTATAGAAATCCCCATATGGTATGCATAGGTTGAGATAGCAAAACACCATTTTTGACATGATAATACATTTAGATAAAAAAAGCAAATCAAAACAAACAAAAACAGTATTCTTTTTGGAATACAAGCTGGAGAATTTTATGCAAAAAAATCTTAGCTAAAGGCTACCAAAAAGGATAGGATTTAACTTTGTCTCTCAACTGAAGGAAGAGCTATAGACCCCATGAGCATTATAACTACAGCCATGTTGGGAGTAGAAAGTAAATTTGTGTTTATCAAAAGGAGGTCAATTTTTAATAGACTGAGCAACAGCAATCTAGGAGAACATGGAGTCCTCAATTTCCTTGCCATTCATCTGTTCTTCCGTCTTGTTTTTTGCATACATTCTATGTGCCAGGCACGGAAGTTCTAGTTCATGAAATTGTTTTGCCCTTGACTCATTTCAAGAGGATTTACAAAGAGTTTCATCAGGCCATTTTATTACAACATTATTGGAAAAAGCATAAAAAAATACATTAACCATGAGCTCTACTCTGGTTGATACTAGAGGACAGTTGTTACAGTGCTCTGGATAGCCAAAGAAAGTTGAGACCGTGCAATGGGTTATTCTATTCCTATAGTGGTTCCAGCAAGACATTTAGGAGGTCCTAAAAGTATAGAAATGTCCTCTTACTTTTTTTTCTTACCTCTAATTGAAAATTGGGCATTTTTTCCCACTGTCCCTATAGGCAGAAAACCACAATAGCACAGGAGTACCTGTGATGTTGTTGTCAAAAAAATTATAGGTATTTTTTTTTTTTTGTATTTTTCTGAAGCTGGAAACGAGGAGAGACAGTCAGACAGACTCCCACATGCGCCCGACCGGGATCCACCCGGCACGCCCACCAGGGGCCATGCTCTGCCCACCAGGGGGCGATGCTCTGCCCCTCCCGGCGGGGGGGGGGGGGGTCGCTCTGCCGTGACCAGAGCCACTCTAGCGCCTGGGGCAGAGGCCAAGGAGCCATCCCCAGCGCCCGGGCCATCTTTGCTCCAATGGAGCCTTGGCTGCGGGAGGGGAAGAGAGAGACAGAGAGGAAGGAGAGGGTGGAGAAGCAAATGGGCGCTTCTCCTATGTGCCCTGGCCGGGAATCGAACCCGGGTCCCCCGCACTCCAGGCCGACGCTCTACCGCTGAGCCAACCGGCCAGGGCCTATAGGTATTTTTATATCACATTAGAGTTGCTCATCTCAAAAATACAGTAGTTATTGGATTGTTCACTATGTCATTTCATACTTCAGTAAATAAGTTATATATATTACTACATCACAAATTTGTTCTTAAATTTTTAAAAAATTCTTTTAACATGATTGTTTTCTAAAATTTTACATACCTTTTAAATGAGTTTGATATTATTCTGAGGAGTCCAAGCGCTTTACCAGGCACCATAAGGGTACAAAGTTTATAAAATATTAAGAACCTTGTGATGTATGAAAAAAGCTATAGAAGAAAACACTTTCCCAGATATTAACTAATAAATTGCTGAACACAGAAACAAAAGCATTATGGACATCTGTTTGAAAAATGAAATATATTGAGTGATGTATTAAAAGACAAAAATATATAGCCAATGTAAGAAGAAGTTTTAATTAACATTCAATAAAAACCAAAAGCAAAACATTAGAGAGAAACTTGGTGAGTTTATAGTGGAGTGAACAGGATGGTAGGAGTAAGTTAGTGTGGCTGGGTGTGTGCTTTCTGATGATTTCGCTTTATGAGTTGGCAGAACTTGGAAAATCTAGAGAAATGAAGAGATAACAGAACGCATACTAGTCTAAAAAATCAGGACAAATATCCTGCTCTTATAGTGCTGACATTCTAGGGTGTGTGTATAAGAAAGGCAGTGGTCCTGTCTACTCATCTGGGTGGACTCATTTTCCCACCGAAGGCACAGGAACTTTCTACATTCCTCCTTTCCAGTCTTTGTCTTGCTCACTTGAATGTGCGCATATACCAAAGGCAAGAGCCTCATTTATGGCCATTCTGAATGTTGTTGAATTTTGGTATATATGTATATATATACACTAACTATATATGCTGTGCCTCCTTCTTAACTGTGGATCATTTATGAAGCCACTCTGGTACAGCAACGTGTCATTCACTCACATGTATTGACTAGGTCCCATTTGAGGGATAGAAGCAAGTCTTAAAGGTATATGACCAATGTGAGTCAAGTAAAATTGTGACAAATATTTACAAAGTAGGATAAGGCAATAAAGCCAGAGTGGGATATCACATTCTTTGAGCATCATGGTTAGAAAAATGTGGGCTAACTTTAAATCTAAATGAGGAGGTGATGCTGGAGACTGGAGGAGAAAGAGTGAGGAGGACCAGCAGGAAGGAGATTCTATGTGTTTGCTCATTCAGTGTTTTCCTTATGCAAGTACTATGTCGGGTGTAGGAACTGTGAAAGGGACTGATGATTTCTGAGCTCCTCTGAGACTGTACACATATATGCAGAGTCATGGAATCTCTTTTGTAAGCAAATAACTTAAGAGGGCTTATGGACTGACTCTGCGAGGACAGAAGTGTTCCATGGGGCTGGGAGTCAAGGCATTAGCAGTTCGAGCCCAAGATTCAGGTTCTGTGACTGCTGCAGAACTAAGGGACACTGTTCCCCCGAGACTGGGCATAAGGAGGAGGGTAGGGGGACTCAAATGATAATTTTACCTTGGAACCAAAGGGTAAGTCTGGGCTTGGCTGGAGACAACGTTGTTCTAGCTCCTTTATTCATACTCTTCCTGAGAGCGGCATAAGATGTACTCAAGAGGTTTGATAGTACAAATGGCAGCTTCAGTCAGAGGACACAGGAGAGAGTTAGTAGAGAAAAACCTTAGAGGTTTCAGCGGATGAAAAAGAGGTCACCCACTTCTATCCCTATTCCTGCAACTACCCTGGCGTCAGAGACCAGCAGCTGCCTTAGGGCAGAGAACGGTGTAGGTGAGACTTCTTTCCCATAGGCAGACTCTTCATTCTTGAGGATCTAGGTCATCTGTAATCATCTATTGGAAGGTGCACAGTACTGCGCAGGGCAGGTTCTGGAGCCACAGACCTTGGTTTATATCCCAACTCCATCACTAACTGCATTGTGACCTTTGACCTCCTGCTTAGCTTCTCCAAGCTGAAGACCCTTTGTAAGAAATAGGAGTCATAAAAGTACTTAACACACAGGACTGTTATGAGAATTAAATGTAATCCTGTAGCCCTTTTTCATACTAATTCATATATATATATTATTATAATTTTTAAAAATGTAATGATCTCTCTTAATAGATAGAATGTTCCTTTAACACAGGGTAAGGTTTTCTTTTTCTTTTTCTTTTTTATATCCAAACTACTTAATATCAGTACCCATCAAAGCCCTTAATAATGTTGGGTAAGTCTAACCAGATCATACATCTCAGCCTGGGATTTCCTTAAAGTAGGTTATCCAGGTCAGCAAGAAACTAGGTAGAGTTAGCAAAATAGCTTTTTTTCCAGTTACTTCTCCTTATTGTAAGCCCTGAAATCATAATGCTGTGCAGGCTTATTTGACTTGATAGTTGCTTTTCTGTCTGGAAAAACATATTCTAAAGCCATCTTCAAATGGTTCCTACTTTAGTGGCAGACGCGCCCCCGCCCTCCCCATCTCATGCTATCTTAATACATGTGTGTCACACAGCTCTGCTCTGACAGCTGGTTGTAAACTGAATACATCGGTTGTTTTAGTCTCCTGTTGACCCAGTCTAACAGATAATTTCATGTCCTGTAGACCAGACAACTGGTTGATTCAATAGAATAATTCAGTCAACTGTTTAAAAAACTTTAAAACAACTGATGTAGTGACAATGTTTCAAATTGCTTGTCTCAAATTTGATATTGAGTTAGCTGTGTTTATTTTGCTTTATAAAGTTAAAGCCAGTGTGGTCTATAAAAATGTAAGAGCTCTTAGCAGGTGGAAAGTAGATCTCAAAAGTTATTTTACTACCAAGCATCCTGAAATTAGTGCTTATCAACCATTTGTGAAAAATGATGATTATGAAAACTATGAACACACTTTGGAGAAGAAAAATAACATGAAATGAAATTAAGAAAGCTTAATAATTTCTCTTTTAATATGTCACTTTTAGAGACTTTACTATATTTGAAAATATATTTCCTAAGGTTCTATTAAAGATGAATTAATGTATTGCTTGGCTTAAGTCAGCCTACCTTAAAGCAAGGTTTTACAAATCAGGGATTCAGAATTAAAAGATGAACAGAGCACCCAGATGCTTTGACGAGAGACACAAAAATTATTATTTTGTCACATAGCTCAAAACGATCTGGCAATTAGACAACAGACTTGTCTCTTTTATTAGCACACGCAAACAGCAGCAGAGAAACAACCTTCCATTTGATTTTTACTGAGATTTATTGTTTTTTAATAATGCCACTTTTCAGAAGTATAGTCATGTGCTCACTTAGACAGGCTGACAAAGTGAAAACTTGTACGTGATGCAAAGTACCCTTTGGGCCATAGATTAAGACATAGATAGTGCAGTGACAAGTCAAGTCAAACGCCCGCAGCAGACAGAAAATCCCAGCCTCCCCTTCCCATGACCTGGCTCCCAGGTTGCACCATAGAACCCACAGTAGATATCTGGGCAAAACATAGAACACAGATGGCTACCGACTGACATGAAAAGTAAATTTTATTAAACATGTTTACATACATGGGTTGGAAGTTCATTTAAAAGCACAGGGGAGTGTTAAGACAAGTGGTCAAAATAGAAAGATACTACCCAATTATAATTAGTTGATTGTTGGCCACTAAGACAGAACGGAATCTAGTAGAAGTGCACCAATGCTTCAGTTCCTCCTGCTCAGCATGGTGAGTAGTGGTCAATCTGTGCCCTGTGGAATGATGGGCAGGTAATTCCGCCATGTGTAAATAATAATGAAGAATTCACTTGGTGCAGGCAGTATGTCTATGGATTAAAACCTAGTGTGTACACAGTGTCTACATGTGTTACAGCCCCACAGTAGAAATCTACACCAAAATGTTTATTAGAAGGAATTTGGTCCATACTACATCACGTTTTCCAGAGGGTAAAAAATAAAGTCCATCTATAGACATTTCACCCCAGGCTCACAGATTGAGTCTGGCAAAAACCTGCAAAATGTCTATAACAAAAATGGATGGCTTAGATTTCTTGGTTATTTCAGTAGAGTAATTAACGAGCAAACTGTACAGGTACATGCAACATACAAGCGGGCCTATGTGGAACTAACATCCATTAGTAAATAACCTTTTGTTTCTTTTCTTTTTCGTTTTTTTATTTCTTTAAATTTTTTTTTTTTTTTTTTTACAAAACGTGCATGCAGCTTTGAACAGTTCCAAGTCATGCTGCTCTATTCGTGTAATCACAAAAGTTGAATGACTCATAAAAGGAGGGAGAACATATCGATGCAGCTGCAGAGTGTGCAGTATGGAACACATATACAGGATGTCACAAGGGAAATTCAAGGCCAAGAAAATCTCAGATGAAGAAAATGCAAATTGAAATTTGACTTTTGTTTTATTCCCCATCCCCCGCCAAAAAAAGTAAGATACTTTGCATTAAAAAATCAAGCTTTGTGCTTGCATCAATCTCAAAGAAATGTAAACTGAAATTTGATAAAAAACATTACTTTAGTGCAGAATATTTCAACTGGAATTTCCAGCGGAATATTGAGCAGCTCATACCATGCTCTTTCTTGGGCAGATGAGATGTCTGCACGGAGACATGGCCGAGAAGCCTGGGCACAGCTGAGAGTGTCTTAGGCTCAAATCCATTTCTAGTCACCATTGTGAGAAGTCACAAGTGTGGTTTATACATATGAGCATAAACTCTTTTTGTTTTTAACGTCAGGAAGAAAAAGACATTACAAGGAGTGTTTCCAAAGTATGATTATGCAGCTAGTTTCCATTCCCAGCATTGGTTGCAGTTCGACTTCTTTAAAAGTCTTCCATGCAAAACAATGGAAACAGAAATTAATTTTTTAAAATGCAAACAGATATGCTCTGCATTTTTTTAAAAAAAGTAGTTCTGTGATTAGTTATTTTGGAAGGTAACTTATTGTTTTCTGGCTATCCACACATAAGACTCCGAAGCATTATAAACTGAAAGTCAGTGGAACCCACCCGTCAGGGGCCTCGCCTTGTCTGGCTGCTGAACATCTGGAGCAGATGGGACAGAGACTGCTTCAGCCCTTTTTTTGGTGCTTTTGGAAAAAGAAAGAAGGGTCTCTGTCAGCATGGTGAGGCTTGTCCTGACACAGGCAAAAACCAGTGGAAATAAACACGGTGAAAAATGAAACAAAACACATCCAAAACCAACAAATAACACATACACACACACACACACATACACACAAAACAAAACACAAAAGAAGAGAACTTCTGAAACACCAGGGAAATGACACTGCTTGTGGTCTGTGTAGAAATGTGTAAAATCTGACCTTACACAGAGTGAGAGTTTCCAGTTTGTTCAATTTGGGGAGTGTATGTGCAAATTTGAAGTTTCCTCTTTTTCTATTTGCTGGAAGCATCAGTGACTCTCACTAGCTCGTTGGCTCATACTGTAATTTGATAGACTGCCTTGTTCTGTCATATGAAGCCAGGTTTGAAACAACAATTGGGACACATTATTGAAAAACTACTACAGGTAAAACACAAGTTGATTGTCTGTCTCCAACAATGCTTTTGATCATGAAATATCTGCTTCAGATTATTATCCTGAAAAGGTTTTGTTGGAATGACTCTGGTATGAGTTCACTATGATCGAATGCAGGGAGGCCCAGTTGAACTTTCCAGAGATGATTGGGAAGCCCGGCGGGTTAGGGGAGTGAGGGTGGGGTCCACCAGTGAGGACGGTGGGAACAATTTGTACCATCCAATTACCATGCTGGACAGATCGAGTTCTTCCAACAAGATCTGAGCCACACCCATAAAGCATTTATGGTCCATTCTGCCATAGTCTCCCCAGACGATCACCTGCAGAGACAGAGAAATGAAATATAATAAAACTTGAACTTCGAGGAGTTGAAAGCAACTATTCTGTAAAAGCGAGCCACTCAGTAAAGGAGAGGAAATGACTATAGCTAACACCACAAAAAAGAACTAGATAAATACTAATATTAAGGAGCTCAAAGAGACACTCCACAGTAATTTTTAGGTTCAATGGAATACAAGTAATGTTTCCCTAGTCAATGAGGGGATTACATATATAAACCATGTTAAAGAAACAAATATATACGATCATTTATATGTAAATTCAACACCTTCTCTAGTAATCATTATCTAGTAAGCAATATGCAGGGAGATAGAGATATAAAAATTAAAATTTGTATAAGCGATAAGGTCAAAACAACCTAACTCATTGTACAATGGAATGCATGTATGGTGGAATACGTATGGAGAATGAGAATATTCATTACATCTCTTTTCTATTTTGAACTTGTTAGCGAAGGGGCAGGTTGAAAATAATTGTAAACTCATGTCTTTTGAGGACTTGCCTGACGATTTTGATTTGCTCAGATGACTAATGAGTGAGTGAGCTCCCTCACGACCTGGGTCAGCACCTGTTGGTGTCAGGTAAGCATTCCATTAAACTTACTCCTAGCTTCTATTGTCCAGTCCTTTAGTTATCTGTCTGTGAAGGCTCTCAGCTGAGCTCAGTCACCCACTTTACACCAGCGGCGGTGGTGAATCCTGCCTTTTCAATTTACTGAGTAACTGCAAATGATTTAATTTCTGCGGTACTCAGACATACTCTTTAAAATGGAGATGATGACATTTACTGCACATGGTGGTTCAAGTGTTTAAGAGGTAATGTTTGTAAACACTGAACAATGCACCTGCCATTCAACCCGTCTTGAGTATTGCTGGTCCCTGTACACTTCTGCTCTCCTCTCCTTTCTCTCTTAGTAGCCCGTAACTTCTTAGAGCACATAGAAGTGCTCAGTAACCTATGATTAGCACCATTTGCTTGATATCTGTTATCTATCTATCTATCATCATCATCATCATCATCATCTATCTATCTATCTATCAATAGGCAGGAGGTGGCAAGTAGGGCAAAAGGAGAGGAGAGGCTAGAGAGAAGAAAAGAGGGAAAAAATTGTTTTCCATTAAGTCCCTATATATGTTTAATACTATACCTTATTTGAATTGCAAGGCAACAATTTGTTATTTTCTTCTACTCAGGGATGTTCCACCACATTTCTCCCTACTGAAATTTATTCACTTCTTGTTTGACCACTTCTTCAGTGTTTGCATGGATAATGTGGATTGACAATGTAAAAATCACACAAACTACTACTGACCTGAAGAACTTTACCCTGTGGACTTTCGTCAAACACCAGGGACTGTTGATACAAAGGATCGAGGGTTTTCCGTGCAATCCTTGTCTTCTTCTTGGCTATGCAGGCCCCGTTTTCCAGAAGGTACACTTTGACGTATGGAGCTAGACAAAGGTAATATTAACACAGAGGAAGTTAAATTACGTTTTTTAGAGAAAGCCTTATTAGAGCTTTAGGGATGCTTATTTAAAGTTTTCCAACGGACTCTTTAAATCACTTAAAATTTTCAGTATTTCATAAATTCTACCCCTTAGCTCCCATATGTTAGCACTGCTGCCATTTTCCTCATTTCAAATAAATGTACGCAAAGGTGTCTTAAGACTTTGACTTACTTGGGGTATAGCTGGAATTACAATTCACTTTCCTTCCTTCCTTCCTCCCTCCCTCCCTCCGCTCCCCTCTCTCCCCTTCCCTCTCTCCCCTCCCCTCCTCTCCCCTCCCCTCCCCTGGGAAAATAATTGTGCAGCGATTCATATTTACAGACTCAAAACAGAGACTCTGCCTTTTTAATCAATCGGACGGTAAGAAACAGAGCATATAAAATTCCAATGCAGTGGATATTGTGAGTTGTGTGCCTGTGTGAGATGTTCTTTTTCACACATCCTTACCAGGTGTAGATTTGGAACCAGGCTTTTGCGTGAGGCTTCGCGCTCTGATAACTTCAACCTCTAACTGGCCCTTTTTATCCTCCATTCCAATTTGTATATCACCTGCAAGTGGAGGGAAAGCAACATGTTTCAGCTTCTTTACAGTTACACGTAGTTAAAAAATAGTGGTCCAAATCAGGTTCCAAATATCTTTATAATCTTGATAAAAACCATTATTTAGTACCCCCCAACTCCATTCTTTTTTTTTTATTTATTCATTATAGAGAGGAGAGGGAGAGACAAAGAGAGAGAGAGACAGAGAGACAGAGAGAGAGAGAGAGGAGAGACAGAGAGAGAAAAGGGGGGAGGAGCTGGAAGCATCAACTCCCATATGTGCCTTGACCAGGCAAGCCCAGGGTTTCGAACCGGCGACCTCAGCATTTCCAGGTTGATGCTTTATCCACTGCGCCACCACAGGTCAGGCACCAACTCCATTCTTTTCTCCACACCTCCATTTCAGGTTTTGAAATGTTTTCTTCAATTTTCTGGTACTAATCAATCTATGAGAGTCCCATATTAGTTTATAAATTGCTTAATGACAACAATATTGAAGTATCTAAATAATTCTTAAACTCTAATAAGATTTCTTACCCTTTATGTCATCTAGAATAGACTACTTAACAAAAATAATAATTTATCTATATTTTCATTATCTAGAGAAACCACCTAATATTTTATCCTAGCAATCTCATAAGTTCTTTCTTCTCTCCTTCCCACCCTTCTTCTCTTCCTTTTTATCTATCTACCTATTTTGATCATACATCCTCAGTTTATTGACAGTATGGACCACTAAATAGGCTTGCCATTACCTATTTAATCCACATCCCTGTTGATGAATATATAGCTTATCTACATTGCTGCTATTTTTTTTTAAATTTTATTTATTTACTTATTTTTTACAGAGACAGAGAGTGAGTCAGAGAGAGGGATAGACAGGGACAGACAGACAGGAACAGAGAGAGATGAGAGGCATCAATCATTAGTTTTTCATTGCGAGTTGCAACACCTTAGTTGTTCATTGATTGCTCTCTCATATGTGCCTTGACGGCGGGCCTTCAGCAGACCAAGTAACCCCTTGCTGGAGCCAGCGACCTTGGGTTCAAGCTGGTGGGCTTTTGCTCAAACCAGATGAGCCCGCGCTCAAGCTGGTGAGCTCGGGGTCTCGAACCTGGGTCTTCCGCATCCCAGTCCGATGCTCTATCCACTGTGCCACCGCCTGGTCAGGCGTACATTGCTGCTATTATAAACAGCACTATAGTTGCTTTATAAAATATTTTTGCAAACTTGGTCAATCATCTCCTGAGCATAAATTCCTCATCTTTTAATTATTGGGTTTAATGGAATGGGCATTCAAAAATTCCATGCATATTGGCACAGACCCTTCAGAAAGGTTATAGCAGTTTGCACTATCACCAGAATGTCTAATTGTTGCCAACCTGATGGTTTAAAAAGTTGCAATTTCCTTCATTATTAGGAAGGCTGAGCACATTTCTACATATTTGCAATTGGTATTCCTTCTCTTATATCTTACCTGTCATATCCATTATCCATTTTTAATAAGATGTTCCTCTTTTCCTGATGGATATGATAGTTTATCTCTGAAAACGTTACGTTACATGTAATTGTTTCTAAGTTATGTTTAGTTAGATGAGTCATCTCCATTTTTCAGTTGTGAATTCTCTTTCTCTGCCAGGTCAGTGGATTAAATTTGTGACTCTGGATTATTCATTAGTTTTACAATTCTGTTTTAGATCTCAGCTCTTGGAGGTCTCTTGGTCTTTTTGTTTTTGCTTTAATCACATACACACAAAGTTTAACAAGTCAAACTGTTTTATTAGTATGAAAAATTCTCATACTCACTGCCAACATGTATCCGTTCAGGGGTCACTGCTTTCACAATTTTCAATATTCTTATCTAATCTATTTTTTACTTTTTGGCATTTGTTTCCATATCTCTAAATACCATACTTATAAGATATTATCTTAGTTTTTTCAGTTTTAGATATTATTGAGTTCTAATTTCTATCTCTCTCACTTCTTGTTTCTCCCCACCACATACTAGACATTTTCTGTCATCCCCTTCTCCCAGTATTAATATTTACATTATTATGATTATGTAGAAATATTTATAGCCAAGTGAACTGGAATACTATGATTATTATGTCTTATTTTTTGGACAGCTCTTCTTTATCCCTACACTTAATAAATGTCTTTTAAAAAAGCATTTGCTTTTTTATGTACATATCGCTAAGTGGACCCCTTCCTCTCTCCTGGTTGCTTACCTCTTCCCTAAAATCAAACACACTAGGTATTCTATAGATTGTACTCTTAGGAAACCTCACGTGTTCCAGTCAGGACAACTTGCTCTGAAAGCTTGCTCTAGCCGTTATCTTCAGGTTTTCCTTCACCACCAACCACTTCCCTCTGTGTTGAAGCATTTATTTACTCGATCTCATCTTCTCATTTTAGTTCACAATTTGTAAAGCTCACTTTGTTTATTTTGTCAAAGTATATATTCCAATAGCTTTCTGAGCAATGTTGGGTGTAAGGGAAATGTTTTGAGACCTTCCTTGTCTGAGAATTTATTTATTCTAGCTTTCAACTTACTTGAAAATTTGGCTGGCTATTATATATTCTACGCTGGAAATCAACTGTTACTCAGAATTTTGAAGGTAGTCTTCTAGCTTCCAGTGTTATTATTAAAGAGTCCATTGAACATCTGATTTTGATAATTTTGTATAGGATTATCCTCTTAGGAAAGTTGGGAGGATTTTCTATTAATTTCTGGTGTTGTGATATTCCATGGTGATGTGCCCCTATACTGACCTAATTTCAATTTGAAAGGACTCTTACCTCATAGGTCCTTTCAAACTGGAACCTCATGTCCTTCAGAATATATCTATTACACATGCTACATATAGTTTTCTCCATTCATTTCATTATCTTTCTTTTTACTTCATTTAGGGTGTATTTTGCTAGTAAACATTTTAAATTTATCTGGCTTTGATTTGGTCCTTTGGAAATTCTTCCCACACAAAGAGTATAGAAACACTACCTGAAGTGTTTATCAGTATTTTCTTTTACCTTTTTCCACCCTTTGTTTCTCTTTACTATTGAATCTGAAATATTATTTTTTTAAGTTTTGAAGTAGGAAGATATTTCACTTTTTTTAAACAAAGATTTATGCCAAGATCCTTTGCTGAATAATCCATTATTTTTTCCATGCTATGAAATACTACCCTCTATTCTACATTTGGATCTATTGTAGACCCTCTATCTCAACAGGGGTTTTCTGATAACTCAAAGATATAGGACTAACTTTATTCATTTTGCATAATGTCTCTGGTTAGAGAAATGTGTTTAGAACCTAGAATAGTCATTTGAAACCAGCAATACCCTAGCTAGAATGTTACTTTTCACTTGCATTTCTCTTATGCTACTTCAAATGACCTTGTCAACCATGACATATCAGCTTTCCTGTAGAAAAAAATGATTCTCACCCATTGCAGGAGTGGCGAGGGTTTGGCGGCCAACAAGCTGGGCTGGTCCCAGTCCATCAAGAAAATCACTGAATTGACTGTCTGCTCCTAGTCGCACTCCAGGAAATATTAAGCTATTACAAAGAACAAAAATTGAAACATTAGCTCTCCTAAAATTCTTTTCATTAGTTCCCATTTGACTACTATTTCCTATCATGAATCATAAATACTACTTAGACAATCAGTTTACTTATAAATTATATTGTCTCTGAACCAAGCAAGCATATGAGTAAGAGTCAGCATTGATTAAAAAGGATCTAAACTTTCAAATTTAGAGTTGATGTTTTATTCAGGAGAGCTCAGTTATAGTTTTTGATATATACATCTTCTGGACATTTACACATAAAATTCCTACACAAATATATCACTGACATAAAATATAAGATGCAAATGTTTGTATCCTGAACTTCTCATAAATAATTGCTCATAAACATTGAATAACATTACTGTTAACCTGAAAAATGTATAATAATTTCTTTCTGTGTGTGTGACAGAGACAGAGAGAGAGACAGACAGAGACAGACAGACAGGAAGGGAGAAAGATGAGAAGCATCAATTCTTCATTGAGGCACCTTAGTTATTCACTGATTGCTGTCTCATATGTGCCTTGACCAAGGGGCTACAGCAGACCAAGTGACCCTTTGCACGAGTCAACAACCTAGGGCTCAAGCTGGTGAGCCTTGCTCAAACCAGATAAGCCTGAGCTCAAGCTGGCAGCCTCAGGATTTCGAACCTGGGTCCTCTGCGTCCCAGTCCTATGCTCTATCCACTGTGCCACCACCTGGTCAGACTAATAATTTCTTAAATAAATATTATAGCATAGTCTACATTCTTATTTACAAATAAAAATGTTTAATTTATTCATTTTGAATAAATTAAATTTTTATATCATCTGAAATTTTATTTAGTTCAACTAGAAATAAATTAATTAAAGTACGCCTCTAACACACAGACACAGACAGCAGTGTGGTGACAGCCACAGGGAAAGAGGGGTGAGGGGTATGTGGAGGTGGGCAGAGGAGGGAAAATGGGATGAAAGAAATTTTGCTTGGGGCGATGTGTGCATGATGCAGTGTGCAGATGTTTTACTGAGTTTCACAACTGAACCTGTACTCCAATAAACTCAATTAAAAGTAAAAAATTAAAAACTAAAAAAATTAAAAAATAAATAAAAAGATAATCTTAACATTTAAAAAATAAAATATGCTTCTTTCTTACTAAATCATAACTTCCTAAAATTGCTGGGCTGTAAGCTTCACCAGAGTAGTGATATGCTCTTCTTGTTTATTGGTGTATCCCGGGTAACAAGAACCAGGCTTGTTGGGGAGTTGGATTTCAATGAATACTTTTTGAACAAACAGATATCCATAGGGATTTATTATTTCCAATGTACTTCCACACATATGATTTCCTCACAATCAGTAAATTAGACAGGGGACATATTATTATCCTATCCAGAGACTATGAAAAAAAATCTTAGAGAGGTTAATGGGCTGATCCAATGGTAGAAGTAAGTATTATTTGATTTGTTAATTTTTTAAAATTTATTTATTCATTTTTTTAGAGAGGAGAGAGAGGGAACAAGGAGAGAGAGGCAGAGAGAGAGAGAGAGAAGGGGGGAGGAGCTGGAAGCATCAACTCCCATATGTTCCTTGACCAGGCAAGCCCAGGGTTTCGAACCGGCGACCTCAGCATTTCCAGGTCGACACTTTATCCACTGTGCCACCACAGGTCAGGCGATTTGGTAAATTTTATAACAAAAAATAATGTTTCCAGTCTTGCATTTGCACATGCTTTACAATACTCCATCAAATATTGGCATTTTATCAGCAAGTTTAGCTCCATAACATTCATTCCTGCTAATATTTGTTTTTAGCTTTCTTGCTAGGTGTATGCATCCCAAACATTTGATCAAATAAACTTACTAGTTTTAAGAATGAGAAAGCATATCACAAATATTAACTTGGCATAATTTTATTTCACTTTTTCAACAAAATAAAAAAATTCCAGTAAAATAAAATAAATTATTAATATTAGATTGATAAATGAGATATTTAAATGGTAATAATGAATTACAAAAAATCTGTACATGCTCAATCCCCAAGCAACCCATTGAAAATAATAATTACTAATTTGTAAGATCTATGTCCTCAGTAAAAGTTGTTTTACCAGAAAAATCCTCAAGCATAGGAAAATGCAGGTTTTATGTAGGAATTCATATGAAATGGTAAAAATCAAACTAGATAAGCAAAACAAAAATCATTATATTTTTTTCAAAATTAATTTCAGAATTAACTAAAACTCTTTAATCAAAAAAATAACAAGGAAAATAGATCCTGATCTTTCATCGTAAGGTGGAAATGATGTTTTCAGAACAAGAAAATTTAAGTGGCTATTATGAGAATGTTAGACTTACAACGTAAAGCCCAAAATAGTTTGGAGAAAAGCAGGAATATAGAAAATTAGTTCCTCACTTCTAAATTTTAATACAGATTTTGATAACTGGGATGACAATGAGTTTCCCATATGAAAGACTCCATTAAATGTGACATTTCTAGGAAGACATTCATCAGTAAAGTATTCTGAACTTTTCTTGGTGACAGAAATCAGTTAACTTATGTTAACTGAACATTTATTTCATCATCCGCTTGAAAGTTCTGAATGACCAGGTAGGTGCAGAGGTGTGTCTGTGTGTTTGTATCATAAGAGGTCATGTCATTTTTAAATAGATAACTGACCAGGTAGTTAAATGAGGAAGCTGCACAGTAACCCTTGGTGGCTTTGCTATTTTTTGCTTATGACTACAACTCTGTGGTTCTACAGCCATACAGATCTGCTGACATCACTTACTTCCCCTCGGAGCTGTAGCTGTTGATGCTGCCGTCGGTGGACTCTCGACTCGGCTGCCTCACCATCTTCCTCATTTCGGCGGCCATCCCTGTCTCTGTGCTCCTCTGAATGGTGCTTTTCAACTTCTTGTGGCCAGACTCTGGCAGGAGGAAGTAAAAGAAACTCTAAGTTTTGTTTAGACAGTTCCCTGAATATTGACTCTGCTGATTACAATAACAGTTCGTTATGTACATAATTAAAAGTTTACTCAGAAATATAGTGTCTAAGAGAATCATCTGATTAATTAAATGTTCTTTGCCAAAGTGGGCATGGGCCGAGCGGGGTAGCAGCAGAGAGCAGACCACGGCTCCTGTCCCAGGACTGCCTAAATCCCAGTGAGCCAGAATGAACTCATCGTATTACTGATGCTGAAGTTGTGGACTTCGATAAAGAAGTGGATTTGGCACTGAACTGCTATGTGGAAAGATCATGTTGAACAACCTAATCTGGAATACTCCAAATGTGTGAAAACTGACCTAAATGAGTGGGCCACATCCTTTAAAGGAGAAGAGCCACGATTCTGGTACTGCCACACATCAGCAATCCTCTTAAAGAAAAACTTCAGTATTTTATGTAATGATTTTCACAACATTTTAACATCCACAAGCTCATTGAAGGTGGCGTGTGTTACTTCTGTGGCTAGAATAGGTATTACCGTGTTTCCCCATGTAGAAGACATTCCCATGTATAAGATGTACCTTAATTTGGGGGTCCAAAATTTGAAAAAAAAATGTATTACATAAAGTTATTGAAACTCAAGTTTTTATTCATCATAAAATTCATACAACTCATCACTGTCAAAACTTCCATCCATTAGCTTGTCCTCATCTGTGTCTGACGACAAACCACTGTCTTCAATAATGAGTGCAAAAACAAGTGCAACAAAGCAGGAAATGCAAGTATAAAAATGTACAGCCACTGTATAAGACACACCCAGTTTTTAGACCCCAAAATTTTTGAAAAAAGGTGCGTCTTAAATGTGGGGAAATATGGTACCTCAATTCTAAGGCTTCAGCGTTATCTCAGGGCCTTTTGACGCAGTGGCAGGTGGGCTGTGAGCCTTTAGGCACTGCATGTTACCCTGCCTGACCATTGTCTCGATAAACCATACGATCAGAACAACTTTTCTGAGCCCCTTTGAAAAACACTAACCAGCATTCTATTCATAGCATAGAAATAAAATTTTAAAACGTCTGATTAGAGCAGTATCAAAAGGTTAGACAAACTATTAGATTTTTATTATCTGCCATGATTTTTCATTTAAACATTCTATAAGCATTTCAGGTTTTATTTCAATGTTTCATAAAATATCATTTGATATCTATTAGTAATATATGAAAAGTGCTCTACATACATAACTACACACATAAACTATATGGATATACCCATAAACTTTTTAATCTTCATAAAACCTCTGTGAAGCAGGTACCTTAAATGCTGTTAAATAAATCATATGAGAGACCACAGGTTTTCCTCTGAGTTTTGGTTGTTAGAACCCTTTTGTAAATTGTCTAATAAAAGACCTAATTGTTATTCAATCTGTTTTCAATGCTGAATATTTTCTACAGAAGAGCCATGGTGATTCCTTAAAAACACAAGTCCGAATGTGATACTTCCTTGCTCAAGTTCTTGTGATGGTTTATCATCAAAAGTAAAAGAAAATGCAGGTTTGTTACCATGGCCAGCAAAGTGCCGTGTAAGACCTGGGCTCCTGTGTAAGAGCTGGGCTGCCGTGTAAGACCTGGGCTGCCGTGTAAGACCTGGGCTGCCGTGTAAGACCTGGGCTGCCGTGTAAGACCTGGGCTGCCGTGTAAGACCTGGGCTGCCGTGTAAGAGCTGGGCTGCCCCTCAGCCCACAGGACCACTGCTGTGCAGTTGCACCGTCTTCCTTGGATTTTCTTGTACCTAACAAGCCTGTGCTTCAGGCCCTGTTTCATTATTGCCTGTCCCTTCTGATTTTCTTGCCTTGCTCCCTCATGTTATTCAGGCCTCTGTTGCAATGCCACCCCCTCCGGGGCGTTTTCCAGTCCTCATATGTCTCCATCACCTTGTCATACTCTACATATTTCTTCACGGCACAGCGCCATCTGCTATTACACCTCCAATTGTTTGTTGTGTTTATCCATTTAGAACTTAGTTCTATGAGAAGAGGGTTGTGTGAATACCGCTTACTGATATTCCTAGTATGTAGAACAGTGGTATGCACTCAGAAATGGGATCACACCACAAACAGCAATGTGCAGTTTTCTCATTCCATTTAATATAATTATGATAAATCATGTCCATGTTTATGCTTTTTAATGACTGCATCATTCCATTGTATGGTTATGTGGTATCGTAATTACACCATCTTAGTGATGAGCATTTGGGATGTTTTCAGTTGCGAGAGGAGAGTTTTTATAGATAGATTTCTAAAACCTGAAACACTAGTGAAAGGGTAGGGATCTGGCTAATCTTGATAGCTATTTCTGAATTGTCCTTTAGAAACAGTTTAGCAATCTGCACTCCTATGAAAGTTATACAGATGCACCCATTTATCTACTAAAGGCAAAGGAAGTTTCTGCATTTCCCCTTTCTGGCCTTTGTCTTGCACATTTTACTTGTTATTGTACAATTTGTACACTTACTGAAGGTAGGAACATTTACAGATATTCTGAGTGCTGTTTAGTTTTGGTATATATAAATAAAGTCACTGAAGTAAAGTATACATATTGGCTAGATCTCACCTGAGAGGCAGGGGTAAGCCCCAAGTATGTATTACCAATGTGAGCCAAGTAGAATTGTGACAAATGTTTACTTAAGGCAGGATGAGGCAATAAAGCCAGAGTGGGACATCAAATTCTTTGAAGATCATGGCTAAATAATTCAGGCAAACTTAAAATCTAAATGATGAAGTGATGCTGGAAACTGGAGGAAAAAGAGTGAAGAAGACCAGCAGTAAGGAGATTCAGGTGAGAGTGTTCATTCAGTTTTCCATCCATCCATCCATCCATCCATCCATCCATCCATTTAATGAATAGTTATTAAGCCCTAATGTGTGTCACACCCTGTTCTAGACGCTGGGATCTCCAGCTGTCTTGCAGCTTACATTCTAGTGTGTGTGTATACAAGAAAGGCAATGACAAATAAACAAACAATAGAACTAGTAATAAGTGCTACAGAAATAATTAGGCAAGACAAGGGAGATAGAGGGTGACAGGGTGAGAGCAGCAATAGTTTTAATAAAAAGGGGCCAGAGTCTCCTTAAATGTTGGTATGGAGGAAGTACACAAGCCCCAGGGAACAGGAAGCACCACCCCAGAGGAGCTGGGCCTGGTGATTGTGACGGGAGGTTGTAATGGCGGTCAGGAATGGCGTTGCTCTGTCAGCAGCACACAGTTCTCCAGGTTTCTGCTGCAGTCTTTGCAGTGCTCATGCTGACTGGCCAGGAGGCTCTGCTGCCATGACCCCAGGGCTCTGTGCACACCTGGCAGTCCAGGGGACAGCGGAGGGAGGCTGTCAAGACCTTATTTCTGTGCATTTCCCAACAAGGCTTCACATGGTTGTCATTTACTACATACTTGTTTAATGAAAAGAAAACATTTAAAAGTAAAGAGTCTACTAATTTGTTTGTTTTTAAATTTAAATGTCAAGTTTTCTTGAAGAACGATATATCTACAGGGTGTCCTGAAATTCTGAGAATTTTAACCCTTAATAAGTTCCAGAATGTAAATGCCACACACTTTGAAAAAGACAAAACATCGTTTGAGAAGATGGTGACTGAGATTCCTTTGTACTTATTTAATTTTATGAATTTGAATTATACATTTTTAATTTTAAAGTTCTTGTTCTAGTACTTCTGAAGATGACAAACAAACTAATTTAGCTTTTGCCTTATTCAACACAGAGAGCTTTGATGGACTAAACAAGTTTATAAAGGCCCAGGTAAAAGCTGAATAAAAAGGTCCAGCTATCAATCATTCTCATTTAAATAAATAAGGGCTCTAATATTACTTAGAATGAAAGGTTGGAAGAGACACTGTTTTGTATATGTGGAAACTATACATTTGGCCAAGCATAATTCATGCAACAAATATTTGTTCAGCACTTACAATGGGTTGCGCCTTTTCTAGGTGCTGGTGATAGATACAGCAATGGAAACACAGACAACGATCCCTGCCCAAATGGAGCTTACAGTCTAGTGAACAGAAGGACTTGCTCAGCATCTCGCTCGTTAGCAGAAGAGGCTGAATAAGAAACCTGATTTTCTGAATCTCAGTCTTACGATCATTCCATTATATCACAGTTTAGGAGAACACAAAATCTGATCTTGTTTATTTACAAATAGAATAATGGTTTAGCCACATAGATATTTTCATGTATATGTTCTCCTATGGACTTATAAGCTCATTTGAAAACTTTGTTAAAAATCATATGTATTGTATACAAGTACAAATGTATATAATTACTGTAATCGTAATCATCTCTTTTGCCCATGCTGCATTTATAGCATCAATTATGTTACATACATGTATTATTTTTAATATCAATATATTGCATAAAACATTAAGTATTAGAAAATATTATGCATATTAACAATATCAGCCTTATTTAATATTATTATATTCACTGAAGAATCATTAACCTGATAAAGACATGAACTCTACTATCATATTATGACATGAAACCTTTGACTTAAACCTCTGTCCCAAGTATTATACAAAGAACAAAAAAGGATTAGAAAACTAGTAAATTTTAACATTCTATGTTTAACAAACATTTAACATTTGAGCAATATTTTACTCAGATTTGGAAAAACAAACTTTCTCTCAGAATATTCCTGTCAGATTTACATATGAACTTACCTATATTCTCTTTTCATATTTAGAGATATATGTTATATTTAGAAACACCCTGTTGACACATTACAGTGGTACCTTGAGATACAAATTTAATTTGTTCTGTAACTGAGCTCGTAAGTCAGTCAACTCGTATATCAAACTGCCGATACTGGACCCGTGCGCCAACGCACCAACTAGAGGCAGCTTCCCGAATCACAACTCGTATCTCGGAATTTCGCTTGGATCTCAAACAAAAATACAGACCGAGTTGCAGCTCATATCTTAAAAAATTCATATGTTGGTCTATTCGTATCTCAAAGTACCACTGTAATTCATTCTGTAAATACTCTAAAGCACCTAGTACCTATAATCAACCTTTTTTGGGACACGGACCAGTTTAATGTCAGAAAATATTTTCATGGACCGGCCTTTAGGGTGGGACGGATAAATGTATAATGTGACCTAGACAAGCGTCAAGAGTAAGTCTTAGACAGATGTAACAGAGGGAATCTGGTCATTTTTAAAAAATAAAACATCGTTCAGACTTAAATATAAATAAAACAATAAATAATGTAAGTTATTTATTCTTTCTCTGTGGAGTGGTACCAAATGGCCCACAGACCAGTACTGGTCCACGGCCCGGAGGTTGGAGACCACTGATCTAAGGCATCATTCTAGGTGTTGCAGCTACAACAATAATAAGACAGGCTAGCACATATAACAAACAACTAAAACAAATAAATTAACATGATAATTTTGGATACTGGGAATCATCATGGTAAAAAATAAAGCAGAAGGGACTGTTAGCAGAGTGTGTTCCTTTTGATCAGCTGGGCATGGAAGGCCACTTCCGAGGTGAGAAAGGAGCCAGCCATGCAAACGTCTGAAGGAAAGATGTTCCAGGCAGAAGGAGCAAGGGCAAGACCCGGAGGAGCGACTGCCCTTCCTTGGCTTTTCTGAGGAAGCTATGAAAGGGTGCCCGAAGGTGAACAAGAGCAGACGGAGTGCAAGAGGTGGAAAGTCGTTGGTGTAGGGCCCGCTGGGAGGCAGCCTGGACTTGATGTGATTGGACTTGAGTGTGACTGGAAGTCACAGGGAAGGGCCCTGAGCTGATGTCCAGTTTTGAAACCTCCCTCTAGTTACTGCATGGAGAATGAATGTCAGGAACTAGAAGTGAAAGCAGGGGGAATATTCAGAAAGCTACTTTCCTACCAAAGGAGAAATAAGTAGTGGCTTGGGTTAAGGAAGTGGCAGTGAAGACAAGGGAGGAAGATGGCCATAAATGATATTTTGTGGCCATAGATTATATTTTGAAGAGGAGCTAACAGTACCTGCTCTATTAGATGTAACAGTGGTTCTAAGAAAGAAAAGAAAAAGGAAGAAGTCAGTAATTTTTAGGGATTTAGTTAGGATAAGTAGCTGGATGATAGTGTCAGTTACTGAAAAGGGAACCACTATGTGTGATGGAAATGATGAGTTCTCTTCTGGATGTTTGAGGTGCTTCCTAAATAGCCATGTGGAGAGTAGAGTAAAACAAAAGTATGCATGATTCAGAACCAGCAGGGATAGCTTAGCACCAGAAATGGAATAGGACAGAGAGGCCGTATTGGCATGCAGATGAGATTAAAATCTGTGGTACTAATATAATAGGAACAAAGTATGGAGCTAAAAAGAGGAAACAGATAAACAGAATGGAACCTAGGACAATTCCATATTTAGAGATCCATGTGAAAATCAAGACTGTTAAGAAGTCTACAAAGCCCTTTTAAGATGCGAGGAAGAACAGGTAAGTGCCATGAAGAAATTAAGAGAATAAAGTGTTTTAAGAAATTAAAAAAAAAAGTTGCTTACTACTCAGCATTTGAGTGAGGAACAGACATATTAGTGATTTCAGCGCTTGGCTCCATGGCGATACTGATCTGAAGAGCAGTAGGTTCAGAGCAGCAGGGGGGCGGGGGGGCGAGCCTGGAAGGAAACGCCACTCAGAGGAGAGAATGAGAGTTGAGTCAATACAGACAACTCAGGACTGTTGAAAAGGTTTGTTGTGATGGACAGCTGGTATTTGAAAAGTCACATAGGGTTAGGGGAACGTGTTTATTTTTTTTAAGATCTGTGATATTAGAGCTTGTTTCCACACAGACAGGAATGATTGCATGTACAGGAAAAAACATATTTTTTCTAATATTGGTTGGTAAGGTAGATAGTGTCCAATAATGCTTACAGGACCTGAGATGATGAACAGCATGGCCTCTTGAAATAACTACATTTCCCAAACAACAAGAGTTCAGTGAAAGGCCAGTAAAGACAGTGAGACCTAGAAGCTAGAGAACTTAGCAAGGGAAGGACGACACAGAATTCTTATCTAATGCTCTCAAGGTTCATGGTTACCATTCATTGGTGTGGCTTTTATGATACTATTAACCTATTCTTAATGATGTCATGGTCTCTGTCTGCCCAATACCGATATATTATTCACAAAAAATGATGTGTAATTTGTATTATGTATAATACGATACAATAATATTGTCATAGATCTCTAATAATCATCCTTTAAGAGAAAATATCCAACTGTTCTTTGTTGATGTCAGACGTGTCTAGTGTTGTGGTAACCACATAGTCGGAAATTTTTATTAGGTAATCTGTTCTAAGTGTACTACAATTTTTTTTAAAGCAAACAAACAAAAACTCCCCTTTTGTATTGTGCCAAGGTTTTTAAATAGATTTCATGCCAAGCCAGAAAAGTACAACTTGTAAATATTTCACAGGTCTAAAAGTTATTTTTAGAAAATTGCATGATGATTCTTTGACTTTTATGGTTTTCCTCATTTATTTTCCAGGTTAACCTACAAGCCATTAAGTCTGCAATGGCCCTTTTTTCTTAACGTTTGTCAAAGAGATTCATAATGAAAAAGTACAGTGGTCATGAAGCTAAAAACAGCATCATTCAGAATACTTTTGTGAGATGGATAGAATAAATTCCTGTGGTAATGGTTTCAGAATATTTCACAACCTTTCCAGTGATGTAGTTATCCTCTCTCGTAACCCAAAAGAGGTAAAATATTTTATTTTACTACCATGAACTCATAGTTCTCTACAGATGCAACTTTAGAAAAAGGGCTCGTCTGTGCTGAAGACTGACCTTTATTATCTGGTAGGAAGCCTGGCATCGTTATGAGATATGCCTGTCATATCTGCTTAGTTCACTCAATCACAATATATCTTTTCAGCAAAAACATTTGCTAATGTGACACTGGCTTTTCCTCTTGCCTGGCTGGTGACAATGTAAACAATAGCAGGTTCAAGATGGTCTTTTAAATAATTTGCATGGTAAACTTAACAAGGCTGCCAAAAAAATGCAGGCAAAGAGTTTTATAGTCAATGAAACATACAACTTGTAGTGCATCCTATTTTGGCCAAAGTAGTAAAGAAAGGGGACCGTTCAAATACTGAACTGCTCACTGCTGCAAGCTGTTTGATTTCACAGCCTCAGTGTTTCCCAGGTATGTCTGTGCTGTGGGCTGAATTATGTGCCCCTACATTCATAGGCTAAATTCTTAACCCTGGTACCTCAGAATATAAAAGTTCAGAGAAAGGGCCTTTAAAGAGGTGATTAAGTTAAAATAAGGCTGCTACGGAGGCCCTAATCATCTGAGACCGATGTCCTTACAAGAAGATATTAAGACATACAGAGAGACCGCCATGTGCAGAGGCAGCAAGAGGGCGACCATATGCAAGACAAGGAGAGAGACCGCAGCCCAGACCAGACCTGACCTTGGACTTGCTGCCTCTACAACTGTGAGAATATAAGTTTCCGTCGTCTAAACCATCCAGTCTGTGATACTTTGTTATGGTAGCCCTCCAAACTAATACATCCAGCAAGTGGATGCCGTTACTTAACACTTTAAAGCCATCTTCTCATTTACTAAGGGTGATGACTTAAATGCAATTGAAAGCAACTGAAGATAAATAATCACCTATGATAACAGTCTGAGGTTGATCAAGCCCTCAACTACTAGGATGGACTTGTTTCAGGTCAACTTTATTAAAAAGTGGTCTGAAGTATGATATGAATACAGCTAAGTAATTTATTAACAACTCTTGATATTCAAATAATGAGGCCTCAGATTTATTTGCAAGAAATAATAAATATATCACATTTAGCTCAAATCTCTTTTTCTTTACTCTTTTTTTTTGTTTGTTTAATACTTTTGATGAGACTGGATTTTGTTTATTAAGATGAAATCTACAGTATCTCCTTACAATTTTATGTCTTGACTGTAAAAATAAAACAATACTTCAGGCTGAAATCTAGAAAAAAAGAAAATGTTTCATTGTAAGGTTCATGTTTTCTTCTTAAAGTTTTTGTTTAAACTTGAAATATTACTACTTAGGGAAATTTGCCTCCTATCTGATTTCAAAAGGCAGCCTTACGCATGGGCTGGAGGGAGAGAAAGCGGTTCGCGGGCAACTCTGGAACCAGAACGTGGATTCCAGTCCCAGCCCTCCGCTCTGCTGCTGACTGGGCTGCGCCTGCAGACAGCGGGCTTGGCCCTCCACGCCTCACTGCCTCATCTATGGACTGGGGGAGGGGGAGGGTAACACTTGGCTCTTAGGATTATTTTGAGTAGAAAATGGGACAACCTATGTAAAGCACTCAGCACACAGTTTAGCACCTACTTAAGGTTATCTTTTGTTTCATATTAAGATCTCAAAGTATTTTTTTATTATTTTTTTTAATTTTTTTATTTTTCTGAAGCTGGAAACGGGGAGAGACAGTCAGACAGACTCCCGCATGCGCCTGACCGGGATCCACCCAGCACGCCCACCAGGGGCGACGCTCTGCCCACCAGGGGGCGATGCTTTGCCCATTCGGGGCATTGCTCAGTTGTGACCAGAGCCACTCTAGAGCCTGGGGCAGAGGCCACAGAGCCATCCTCAGTGCCCGGGCCATCTTTGATCCAATGGAGCCTTGGCTGCGGGAGGGGAAGAGAGAGACAGAGAGGAAGGGGGGTGGAGAAGCAAATGAGCACTTCTCCTATGTGCCCTGGCCGGGAATTGAACCCAGGTCCCCCGCACGCCAGGCCGACACTCTACCGCTGAGCCAACCAGCCAGGGCCAAGATCTCAAAGTATTTTGATGGAGTACAATCCCAAGTTGAATGATGCTAATATCCTATGTTCTACTCAAAGCACATCTTCTTGTGCTTTATTTTATTCAAAATACTATTCAGAATGGAGCATAATTAAGCTACAACATGTCACAGAGATCACTCATGCTCCCAGCACCATTCTTACCCTTTTCTCTGAGAGAGAGAGCACCCATCATCCTTCCAGTGAAGGCTAGACATTTCCCTTCTCCTCTGCCCTCTTGACGGCATGGGGTCCTGACTGCGGGAGCTGCCAGCTCGTTTGGGCTTCAGGATGACAGCACGTGTAGAAGCTGGCAGTGACTGACATGCTGGAGCCACTATTCCAGCCCGACTGGACTGTCCACCTCAACCGTTACGGGACAGTCTCGTTCATGCCACTATACTCAGGGCTGCCTTGTTACAGCAGCCTATCCTATGTCGTATTACATAGCATTCTAAATAAAACTGAGTGGATTTAAAAAATCAAGTGGTAGTTTTGTGAAGAGAACTTTGTTCTTCAGATAGGAGACTTGGGTTAGGAAATTGGTTCTCTATAGTAGTTTCAAATTTAAAAGAATAGGATCCTCTTCTAACAATAGAGTTGATGGAAATTTTTTTTTTCTCTATGAAGTCTCTGAGAATTTAGGGTTAGAAGGGAATCTAGTAATAAATAATGTTTTTTAAGTATCACCATTGTACAAGGTACCTTGCAGAGTACAATAAAGAGAGGTGTCCTTTCCTAGCAGTTTAATATTCTGACACAAACACGCATATATGAAGCTCCCAGTTATGGTGCGGTGATGATTATACTGCACTGATTATTATGGGCAGAAAAGAGAGGTTGAGATTACAAAGGAAATGAGTAAGATTTTTTTTTCCTGTATTCTATAAAGCAAAGTAGGTTCTCTGTGCTTCTCATCACATTCCTTGAAACAAATTAAATGGATTTTAATCAAAACTGAAGTGCTCTGAATTGAAATACAAGCTATGTGGCAATATGAAGTTCTTCTGAGGAGACTCAATAGGGCAATTTAAAGAGACAGGCTGGGATTCTTGAGCGAAACTGAAAAGGAGGGCCACTGATCTAAGAGAGACTTGTGTCGTTAACTAGTCACTGCCGACAGTCCACGTTGGAATTCACAGCCACATTGTCAGGCACTCTGTCAACAGTAGGTGCTGAGGGACAATTGGGTAGCTTCTGATTTGGGACTTAGTGCAGCTATAACCAGCGGCAGAGCAGGAATGTATTTATTGTATTATGGCTCAGATTTTCCCAATCCATAGTAGAGAGGCAGAGAGCATATGTGTATGTGTACATCTGTATGGAGGGGGAGAGGCTTAAACTTAGAACAACTTACAAGACAATTAATGAAAGGTAGGAATAACTATTGTTCATATAAATGCTACAATCCTAACCAACTGGATGGGTATAGATGGTCTGCATATAAAATAAAATTTGACAAATATGAATTTATAAAATGTGTTAGTCAATACCAGGGGTCCCCAAACTTTTTTTTACACAGAGGGCCAGTTCACTGTCCCTCAGACTGTTGGAGGGCCGGACTATAAAAAAAACTATGAACAAATCCTTATGCACACTGCACATATCTTATTTTCAAGTAAAAAAACAAAACAGGAACAAATACAATATTTAAAATAAAGAACAAGTAAATTTAAATCAACAAACTGACCAGTATTTCAATGGGAACTATGCTCCTCTCACTGACCACCAATGAAAGAGGCGCCAAGTGCGGCGGGGGCCAGATAAATGGCCTCAGGGGGCTGCATGCGGCCCACGGGCCGTAGTTTGGGGACCCCTGGCCAATACAGTTAATAAGAACATATTGCATATAAGGTGCTTTGAACAGATGATCTCAGTACAGCCCAGAAACCCTCTCCTTGTGCTTAAAGCCCCCCATCCCAGCCCTCTTACAGCCTCACCGTTGCATACAGCACATGGTCTTCCTTTTCCCATGGACCAAGAAGAGATGGAGAGGTTGTACCCAACTGGATCTCATGCCCACCTGGAGCCTGTCGGCCCCTGGGAACTAAGCCCCCAGATCCCCGAATTCCCTAGTCCACACACAGGGCTGGCCCATCTGTCTGTCTGGTACCTAGCCTCTGAGGATGGATAGTATAACCAATGTGCATACCCCGAAGTCCAAGTGGGCACCAGCAGACTCAACCTGTGTGTGAGGCCCCTGGAGGTGCAGGGCAGAGCCGACGGGTAAGAAGAGAAGGCGTGAGTAGCAAAGCTCAGTATGAGAGGGGGTAATCCAAGTTCAAGCACAGAATTCTAAGCAGTCAGGATTCTAAACTGAAACTTGAACTCCATGATCATTACAAAGATATTTTGTCAACGTAAAAACTAAATACCTTTTATTTACCCTTTTGTTAGCTTGGCTTAAATTTTTAAATGAAAAATAATATGTGGGCTTCCATTTCTTAATCAGGGACTTGGGAAAATCTAGAATCTCTTGTAAGACTGTCTCATGCTTCATAATACAAGGGATTCCTTACTTTGATCCATTTGAAGGATTATCACAAGAAATCTGTTAGGTATTTTTGTATGGAGTTTTGGTCAGGCTCTGAAAAACTTGTCTGATACATTTTGATAATAAACACCCAAGGAAGTCCTATGTGAGTCCCAAAATCCTATTCTCTTTCCTAGAGGTTCTCCTCCCATCAGTTCAGGAAACTTGGGGATCCAAGAAGAAAGGAGGGGATGTGTAGGAGTCCAATTCTACTAAGTGTGTGTGTCTCTGAAGACTCCATCCTCACTTCCCTACCCTCAGGCTGATGGTCTGTACGTTGGTCCTATGGGGACTGCAAAGCCTGCAGACCCAGGAGGCATTTCCTCAAGAAAACCGGGTAGGGTAACGGCAGGGCAGACGAAGAGGCTCAGTGGGGCCGACTTACACTTCACAGAGTAAGACAGAATGTGCCAGCACATTTTGTCCTGTCTGGTTTACGATCCTCACATAATTGGGTATTTGTCTACAGGTTTTTAATAGAGTGAAAACATTATTTACTAAGATTAGATTTAAGCAAAGACTCCAAAGAAAACTGCAGTACAGAGGTCAGCTTTTTTAATTATAAAATTGGAAATCATCCTTTTTTGTTTTTGTTTTTAATTCCAAAGTTTTCAGGAGAGTGAGGAAATAAATTCAGAGGCACTAAGAGCTATCTCTTTTCTCTTGCATTTATAAAAAAAGAGGGAAAGATTGGTGGCCAGAACGATAACTTTACTACTGGTAGAAGTGAAATAAATAATCCAGTTTCCATTTTATCAATAAGGCTGTTCAAGAGTTTTATTGGCAGGTGGGACACTTTAATTCCGTAGGCAAAGATTACAAACGTGGTCACCAGCAAACCGTAGGGAGTCCGCAGCAAGAATGTACGGCAGAGGTGCCGTGTGGGCGGTATCTGTTATCAAACAGTCTGTGCTCACAGGCCCGCCCTGCCCCCGCTGTGCCCTGCCGCCTCTGGAGACTGGCGTTCGACCACAGGAGATTGTGTGTGTCCTGGTAGAGGAAGCACAATCAACTGGGAAAAAGTAGGATCTGTTACGTGGCTACACTCTCCCAAATTATGACCATCTGGAAACGTTTCACATCAGTTTGTGGTATCATAACTGGAGGTTTATTTAGATTTCTGATTACCAACTTCATCTGGTTGGTTCAAGATAGGTCATCATTTTAATTTCTTTCTTACACCCAGTTGATATACCCAGAAGATTGAAGTTAAAAAAGCTTAAAAAGTTGTATCTATTTACTGAGTGATCAGAAAGGCAATTTATGGTTGAAGAGGAGGGAAAAGGCACTGGGATTAGCTAGTGGGCAGAGAAGGAATTACTTTAGTAAATACAGGAAGAACTTTGCAGATTCTGAGAGAGGAGAATGAACTAGTAAGTGAGGAGTAGGGAGAGAAAGAGAAAGAAAGAGACCAATTTTCTTGCGGCAGAGAAGACCACCAGAGTGAGGGTGGCCATGAGCACAACATGATTCAGACCAGCTGGTCCTTGTAAAGGAAAATGCTCCGACTGCTCCAGGTGCTGAGACCCGCCCAGGCCTCAGAAGACGGGCATAATAAGTGGCAGAAAATGGGCAAGCGAGGTAAACAGCGGTAATCCGGGGCATAGCCACACAGGTCTAGGGAGTCATGTGTGGGATGGTTGTTGTGTGCAGCAAATGAAGAATGATTCCATTACGGCAAGCATATCATATATGTACACAAAGGTTAATCTGATCAAGCCCATGTGTGTGAGAGAGTTGCAAATGGCTGGCTGGTTGCTTCTCTACTGACTGTGGTTAGAAAAAGTAGATATTAAATAACAAAACTTAAAGTTGCACATCCAAAGAGAAAAGAAAAGACACCCCACAGGTTATAAAGGGAAAATGTTTGGTGGTGAAAATCAGGCACACAAGAACTTGAAGTATATAATACAATAAAAGCATAAAATCTATGCTGGAGAACAGAACATCTGCAGACTAAGGTTTACCAAACTCCAGAACTGAGTTACCTAGATTTTGGGGAATATGATGAATTAACTAAACTATGTCAAGTACAGCATTTAAAGATGTGAACAAGCAATGACTGCACCTACGCAGATGTCTAAGCTTTAGTAAGGTGAACGTGTTAACAGAATGGCAGATAGAAATGACAGATAGATATTGATAATCTGACATCCTTAGCAAAGTCATTTACTACCTCTCAGTTTTCACATGTTGCTTATTACTCTCAGTGTACAGTCCTAACTAAATTAGTTGTAACATAATGACAATCTTGATAGTTTGAGGAGTTAAGAAAAGCATGTGATATTAACCACACAAAAATGATTCTGTTTATAGACCAGGGGTAGTCAACCTTTTTATACCTACCGCCCACTTTTGTATCTCTGTTAGTAGTAAAATCCACAGTAATGGTGATTTATAAAGAAGGGAAGTAACTTTACTTTATAAAATTTATAAAGCAGAGTTACAGCAAGTTAAAGCACATAATAATAATTACTTACCAAATACTTTATGTCGGATTTTTGCTAAGTTTGGTAGAATAAATTTTTATAAAACAACTTGCTATAGTTAAATCTATCTTTTTATTTATATCCAGGCTTTGGTTGCTCCGCTACCGCCCACCATGAAAGCTGGAACGCCCACTAGTGGGAGGTAGGGACCAGGTTGACTACCACTGCTACAGACTGATTGTTTGTGTCCCCTCCATCCCACCCCGTGCATTCATATATTGAAACTTAATACTCAGTGTGAGGTATTTGGAAGTGGGGTTGGGGGGAGGGGATTAAGTCATGAGGTTTGTGAAGCCTTCAGGAATGGGATTAGTGCTCTTATAAAAAAGAGATGCCATCTGACCAGGTGGTGGCA
This sequence comes from Saccopteryx leptura, assembly GCF_036850995.1. Classification (NCBI taxonomy): domain Eukaryota; kingdom Metazoa; phylum Chordata; class Mammalia; order Chiroptera; family Emballonuridae; genus Saccopteryx; species Saccopteryx leptura. Next base: position 352,581,527 of record NC_089503.1, read on the forward strand.
CAGTAGATAAAGCATCAGACTGGGACACAGAGGACCCATGTTGGAAAACCCTGAGGTTGTTGGCTTGAGTGTGGGCTCACCAGTTTGAGCAAGGGGTCGTTGGCTTGAGCGTGGGATTATAGGCATGATCCCATGGTCACTGGCTTGAGCAAGGGGTCACTTGCTCTGCTGGAGCTCTGCAAAGCATATTTGAGAAAGCAATCAATGAACAACTAAGATGCCACAACAAAGAACTGATGTTTCTCATCTCTCTCCCTTCTTGTCTATCCGTCCCTATCTGTCCCTTTCTCTGCCTCTCTCTGTCTCTGTCAAAAGAAAAAGAAAAAGGAAAAGGAAAAGAGATCCCAAGGAGCCTGCTTGCTCCCCCCCCCCCCCGTGGGAACTTCTAGCAAGAAGATGGCCGTCTCTAAGCCAGGAAGCAGATCCCCACTACTACCTGACCGTGCTGGTTCTTGCTCTTGGAATTTCCAGCCTCCACAAGGGTGAGAAATAAATTTCTGTTGTTTACAAGCCACTAGTCTAGTGCATTTTTTGTGATAGCAGCCTGAAAAGACTAAGATATTACAGTCTGGCAAGTGGGAACAAATGAACATGGCCAAGGTTGTAGCATTTAAAACTCTTTTCCGGAAGAAAAATACTATTATACAAGCTATACAAACCTGATTTTTTCTTCATTAGAGCAGAAGTAAATTTATAAAAATATGAATTACTTTACTTAATATAATTTGAGGCTTATACAATATTAAAGCAATAAACTAATCTTGTATTGCCAATATTTGTTTCCAATTCATATCAAATCACGATTAAAAGAATACAAAAATAAACATTCAGCTGAAATCCTGAAAAGTATATGATAGGTGGATTGAACTGATCCATTTTAGAATAGAAAAAATCTAAAATTTAGCACCAGAACTTTAAAAATAAAGTGATTTCATCCTAGCTCTGTTTAAAGAACCCAGGTGTAGTAAGGTTGAATCTTTAGCCTGTGGTGACACAAGCTCCTTAATGCCACAGTGAAGATTAAAGCCTGAAGCGTTCTCCAAAAGCTGACTGTCCTTGGCTGTAGATGACACTTCAATTCCACTTCATAGAAAAAAAAAGAAAAATCTCTCATCATGAACGCTTCACTGATTTCAAGATGAGTAGACGGGGTCTTTTATTCCTAAGATTATTTCAGAAAGAACACACATTGTCACACTCCATTTGTTTACACTTGAAGAGGCCCAGTCCAACCACCTGTGCCTTCAGCCTCTCCCTGCTACAGTGCATTGTTAGGTAATAGGTGGAGGAAGCTGGATGCAGGCATGCACAGTATCCTCGAAATGAACGGGAACCCAGTCACCGCACATTCGACACAGTTCAGAGAAATCACTCCTAGTGCTGTGTTCTCTGTAGAGACAGGAAGATTCTGTCTGTAAATCTCATTCTGAAGTTCTGCAGTAAAAGGCTGTCATAATGCTTTTGAAATTTCCCCTAAAAAGGCTACAGTAGGAGAACTGTACTGTATGTCCCCGGTACCCTAAATTTTTGGTAAGTTTACTTTAGCTGTATGTCTCTACAAAAGAAGTTCATATTTTTTGAAAGATTATAATAAGCAGTCAAGTTCTAAATCCATCAGAGAAAGAACATTTTTATGAATTAGAAATCTTAATCTACTATTTGCTAAGTTAAAGGCAAAAGACATTAAAAAAATGAAAATGATGAACTTGGAAGGCATGGATGAAAAGAATTATCTCAGGAATACATTAAACAATTCTGATGAGAAACAATGTCTAATTCTGTAAAAGTTAAATACCATGGAAATACATACTATCAATTTCAATTGTGGAAAGAGATAGTTCTCTTTATCCTTTATATTTTCCTTTATCCTTTATATTTTCAACAATACTGCAATATGATATTGATGATATTCTGGCTTTCTTGCAACCCATATATATATAATAATTATATTCACAAATTCCACTGTATGTAAATTTTTTCAACTTCTTAATGAAAGAACCATATTTTGACTTACTAGCACTTGTAATCAAAACTAGGCTAGCACAGGGCTGGGGCAAACACCAAGATGAAATAATGAAATATCAGTTAAACAAATTAGTTTAAGAACTACCCATAATCAGCTCAGTCTTTCTCTCTCTCTCTCTCTCTCTCTCTCTCTCTTACACACACACACACACACACACACAGAGAGAGAGAGAGAAAAAGGAAACAGTATTTTCATTGTTTAAAGCACTTTAAATGCTTTAAAGTTAAATTGACAAAGAGAGTTTAAAATTTTCAGGTTCTTCACATCAAGGGAAATCTCCTCCTCTTAGGAGAAGGCATATTTTAATTTACCTCATTTCCATTTGTCGTTTATTCTCCTGGGAAGACAGATTTCTCCCATCCGTCCTCCCTTCCAACTAAATCCTATGAACACAAACCTCCCTTCTGCCATTTCTGAATTAGGACAATGGCCTCCCACCTCCTCCTCTGCAGCATTCCTACCACAAACTCCCCTCTCTTCCTTTCCACCTTACTCGCCTACTTCTACTTTTAAAACTCCAGAACTTTAAAAAACTTTCCTTACTTGAACTGTTTATATATTGGTCTGCCTTCTACACACTGTTTTCTCATATACAAACATACATACGCATCCTTCACTTCCCCAGTCTATATCAAACACTTTATAGTGTTGTTAGAGGTACCAGTGAATTCAAAATTGAAAGGAGCTTACAGCCTGGTTGGGGAAAAAACATACAAGCAATTAATTCTGTTTCCACAGGGTCAGGGGTGGAAAACATGCCTAGCTGAGTGATGGGACATAGGATGAAGTTAACGTCTCTCTTACATGAGTTAAGAAAACTTCCCACAGAGAAGGAGACACTTGAGATGTATCTAGAAAGTTAAATAAAAATTCGCTACGAAAGGAAAGAGCATTCAAGACTGTAGGACAAAGGTCTCCAGAAAGCTTCTCTGTTCCATAATCAGAAGAGTTGTGCCTCTAATTTCTTACTATCTGTAATATATATCTCATTCTTTACATCTGAGATGCCTGCAATCTTATTCTAGTTGTACTTTCAAAGTTCACAATAAAAACCACTGGCTTTTTCACCGTGTGAATTCTGTTGAGATCTCTGGCAGAGATTCCCAAACACAGGAGGTAAGCAGGGGAACCAGAGATATTCCTGCCCCCTGGAAATCCTGGGAAACTAATGAGAAAGCACTGCAAAGAGAGGGGGCTAGCCAAGGGTTCTCTTAGCTCCTTTATCTTTCATTTCTTTACTTTTTCATTAACTCTTCTTTATAGTTCCCCTTAAAAACTGTTTCTTCCCAGAATTATTTTTTGCCCATATCAATAGCTATATTATTTTTTTTTAATTTTTCTGAAGTTAGAAGCAGGGAGGCAGAGAGACAGACTCCCACATGTGCCCAACCGGGATCCACCCAGCATGTCCTCCAGGAGGCGATGCTCTGCCCATCTGGGGGCGTCGCTCTGTTGCAACCAGAGCCATTCTGTCACCTGAGGCAGAGGCCATGGAGCCATCCTCAGCACCTGGGCCAACTTTTGCCTCAATGAGCCTTGGCTGTGGAGAGGAAGAGAGAGATATAGAGAAAGGAGAGGGTGAAGGGTGTAGAAGCAGATGGGTGCTTCTCCTGTGTGCCCTGGCCTGGAATAGAACCCAGGACTTCCACAAGCCGGGTCAACGCTCTACAACTGAACCAACTGGCCAGAGCCATATGAGTTTTAATTCTGAATTTCTAATATACTTCTGGCCATTTTCATAGTACCTAGGAGGTTTCTGATGGTTTTATAATGTATTCGGTGTACTAGGCTACAGTTTCCAGTTACTCAAACACAAATCTAGGTGTTGCTATGAAAGCATTTTGTAGATGTGATTAGAGTTCATAACCAGTTTAATTAAGAGAGATTGTTTCAGATAATCCGGCTGGGCCTGGTTCCATCAGCTGAGAGGCTCTAAGAGCAGAGGTGAGGCTCCTTGATGAAGAAACTCCATGGCGGCCGCAGCTTAGCCAGCCCCTCCTCACACCTGCCCTGTGGATTCCAGGCATGCCGGGCTCACCTCACCATTACCTCAGCAATTCCTTGGGATACATCTCTATAGACCTCCCACCTAATCTGCTTCTGATTGAACCCGAACCGGTAGAGGCTTACAGTCCCACCAGCCTTCTCTACTAATTTCCCATTTCTGTTAAAAGAACTTCCATTTTTCCATTGTCAACCCTGGTCACCATTGTTACACTCACCGCCTTATCTTCTCTACCTCTTCCGTCCTCCTTGTTTGTCTGCCCATGTGGAGGTTCTTGCTATTCTGATTGGGTTTGCACAGCCACACAGGTGAACTTTCATGAAGTTGTTGGTCTCCTGCTCCTTTCGCACTGGCTCTCCCATAGCCCAGCAGGTCACTTACAATGCTTCCGTGTTTACTCCCTCCCAACTCCGTCATGGCTACTTCTCTCTACTCCAGCCAGGCTGTTCACATCCTGTTCTCTCTTCATGACTTGACACGGTCTGCCTCTAAGCTACTCCGTATACCACTCCACCTGCTCCAGACGTGCTTCCTGCCCGTTCCTTACCAATCCTGTAAGACCACCTCAGAGCGTTTCTACTTCCAACCTGGTCTGATGAGCCTGAACTGCAGCGACTTTGCTCTTTAAACTCCTATATTATTTCCCCATAAGCAAATTGGTAATCGACTCTGAACTCTATGAAAAAAGATTAATGTGACAGACCTTTAATAAAATCTTCCACTTTCATGTAACTTTTCATCTCAATGTATGTTTTTCTCTCGCCTGTCAAGTGCTTTGTGAAGGAGTAAGGCTCAGCACATAACTGTGTATCAAGTGATTGCCGACTGACTCAGTAACTGCAGCTTAGAGCATTAACTACATACATCTTCACTGAAGCCCACAATGGTTTCTAGTAATTGGTCAGTCAGGTAAAGAAAAAAATTCTAGACAACATTGATTCTGTATTACTGGTTTTACACCAACTTTAAAGTGGAAGGGAAAAAACAAACTTTTTTACTTTGGTAGAAGAATAATTTCTTGCTGCTCATTAAGAAGCACAGATGAAAAACAAGAGAACATTTCACTCAGTTGGTTCACATGGTGGCATGAAACCAAACAGATGTTAAGATTCCCTTTAAGACAAATGACTTAAACCCAGTTAGGAACTAGGGGAGGGAAAAACATAAATCACAAATGTATTGCAGCCATTCTTAGTATATTTATATCTTCTTTCCATGGGTAAACCCTGCCTCTGAAATTAAATATTAAGTGTTAATTAAAACTAAAATTAGGAATTAATTCCATACAAGTAGTACTCAGAATATAAATTAAAAGTGTAAGTGAAAAGGTCAGCAATAGGTGGAATATTCTGATAATGTATACAAGGCTTCAAATGTTTCCATCAGTTTTAGATGTAGACTATTTTTTTAATTTTTTTTTTAGAAAAAAGAAAGTAAGTTATTAATAAATCTTTTAATAAATCTTAGTTTTATCTAAGCATATAGCAGTAATGTTTTTAATATATACAGGGTGGGGCAAAAGTAGGTTTATAGTTGTGAGTGTGCAAAACAGAGCTTATTCTTGTATTATTACTTCTTAATACTGTATTATTTTTCACACGAACAACTGTAAACCCACTTTTGCCAACTTTGCATAAGACTGTCCTTTTCCAAAGTGTTCTCCGAATGGCTCTGGTACGAACTCTAGTGATAACATTCTTTCCAATTTCAGCCGGACTGTTTGGTGACATCAGCATGAGTGAGTAAGAAAATGAATTAAGAAAAAAAAATAACCAGATTGCATATCTCATAATTTATCTGAAAACATAAATCTATTTTTGACATTTCTTTCCATTCTTACCATGCATGTTATTTTCTGATCTAAAGATGATTAAAACATAGTTCTTACTGGAGAACTTAAATTGGTTTCTTTGAACTACTGCTAGGAAAGATCTTCATAGACAGGTAGTGTTAGAAAAAACTATAAACTATCTTAAATAACACAGTTGATAGCAGTCATCATAAGTTATTCACACTAAAATGTTACACTTTTGTGGTTCTTGATGAACATAAAACAAAATGAAAAGAAAATATTTGGAGACTAAGTAGGAAATATGTATAATTTTAAAAAAAACAAAGTAAATATACTTCTGAATTTCCAAATTTAATGTCCATATAAAATAATTTGCATTTAATTGTGTGTGAAAGGGCTATATGGTATGCAACACAGTTGACACAATTTTAAATACAAATAAAATGCCTTAAAAGAAAAATATAACCTTGTGATGTATGTGTTGGTCTAATGAGTTAAATGTTCAATGTCAAATTCAGCATTAAAATCCCCTAAGTATAGGTTTAAAGTTAATCATATTAAGACATCATAATTTTATAAATGTACCTACAGTAGCAACATTCTTCTATAAAACTGCGTAACAATTTTTACATTTTTATTTTCCATTCAATTATTAGTAATTTCAAGCATAACATTACCTTTGTTTGACAACTGTTAAGACATCATTGAAAGCTTCAGACAAACACAGAAATTTGGCTTTTGGTTTTAGTTTTATGAAAAGTTCTAAATTAACTAAACTGATTCCTGTTAGGACTTAGCAAATTCAGACACGTAACATAAACTTACCTTGTTTATCTTGAAAAAATCAAGAATCAGCGTTAAGTTGTTCTCAGGGCAGGACTGAGAGCCGAGCAGCTTTGACCTGGTTTGAGTAACTTGTGCTGTGTCTGGGTGGAATGTTGGAGGGAGCTCTCTGCGAAGTCTCCCCCTCTCTCTCTCTCTCTCTCTCTCTCTATCTCCCTCTCTCCCTCTCTCTCTCTCTCTCCCACCTCCCTTCCTCCTTCTCTCTCTCCTCCCTCCTCTCTCTTCCTTACACATACACACAGTATCATTAAATTGCTTCTGTCAAAGGGTTTTGTTTTTGTAGCTTATTTTAAGACCATGCAGTAAAAACATCACTCAGTAATCTATGTATCATCTCATATATTAGAAAACTGCTTATTAGTCACAATTTGAGAACTGCCACATAGTGACACAATTTTAAACAAACTACATAATGAAGCCATTTAAATAAAATGGGATAAGAAATATGTTGCTTACTTTATTAAATTGTATGTGGCTTCTCTAGTTATGCAAGAAATATCAGAGATGTAAAGCTGAGGGCTAACACGCTGTTTCCAGGGGAAACCTAAAACGGGCTTTCATGAGCAAGAGGAGGGGCCCCCAGTGACTTCTGGCACTTGAAACACAAGCATGATGCACGTGCACTGTGAAAATGATCACTTTCAGGGGGCCTGATTAAATTCACTGTTGTCAGCTGCTTTCCCAGCTCCGTCACACACACCCTCCTGCCTGGAGAACAGCACTCGGATAAGAGAAATACTAAGCACAGGAAAAGAAAAGGGCGCAGCTTTTGTTGAGCACTTTTCATGCACCAAGACCAATGCTCAGAGTTTTACACACATTTCCATTAACCCTCATCATATTTTAGGGGTATCGGTGTTGCTATATTTTACAAGTATAGGAACTGGAGCTCAAGAGTTAATAGCACTTACTCTGTGGTAAAACAGTCACCATCAGCAAACACAAGGCCCTCCCGAACAAAAGCAAATTCCAACTAAGACCCACGTCCTCTAAAACCTATGTACTTTCTGAGTTCTTCGAATGACAAACACTTTGCAGAGGGAAGAATGGCAGCAACAGAAACATTTACCACAACAATGGTATTTTCTGCCTCTCCTCCTTACTTCTAAAATGGCACTGAGGAGGGAGAGTTCAGCGTGGCTTCCCCCTCTTCTCTCCACCAGGGCTACATCAAGAGCGCAAAGTGGTAAGAGGCAGTAGTTAACTCTGTTAACTCGGGGCAATCCTGGTTGATGCCTGTTAATTAAGCACATTACTAAGACTGTCTCCTTTGTACTCTCAGAGATATTCCAGTACATTATATAGTGTATGTGTGTGTGTGTGTGTGTGTGTGTGTGTGTCTGTGTGTGTGTATGGAGTAGAGCAAGTTAAATACAAGTTAAAATTAAACTAAACCTGCCAAAGAACAGCTACAAGTGATATTTTGGAGTTCCATGTTGACTGTTACCAAAGCGAAATGACAAGGAATGGAAGCACATATAACTCAAAAGCTCTGCTGAGTAGACCTTGGAAAACAGTGTATACGCCTCTAGACCTTGAGGTGTTTATCTTGGTCTCTTGCATCTGGAGACATTTGTGCATTATGGATGCACCTTTGTTGGCACAACTGAAGAAGGCTAATTTAAGGCCGGAGTAACAAAAAAGAACAAGATAAAAACACTTTCAAATATAAAACGGCATACACAGTTTCATTACCAACATGCAGCCTTTCAAGCTGCTAATTTTATTTTTTGGGGTGTTGTCCTACTTGTGACACCTGGAATCCCACTATGAGAACAGTATCCCTTGAATAAGATGCAATCACCCTCAAAGGATAATATAAAGTCATCTGAACTTTGTTATCAACTTAATGAATCAGACTAGAGAATCTCTTTAATGTGTTCTACGTGATAGACAAAAATTAAGAGTGTATAGAAAACAAATGAATGGCTTTAGAAACAGATGGGCCCTCCATTACTGACAAGTCACTATGCATCAGAGAGTGCACGTGGAGGGGGCTGGACAGAGGGCAGCCGCCTCCGGGTGGAGCGCCCTGGACAGAGATGAAGCAGCAACAAGGGTCAAGTCCTGCCCGAGGGCTCCAATGTGAAATACAGGTCACAGAGAAAGGAGGCAAAAAAAGTCTTCACAAGCAAGTAATGCACATTTGGACAAACTAGGAAAAGGAGAAATAACCTCGCAGCTGCGTGTCTCTAACTGAGGCAGTGCAGTAGAGACCTCCACTTGTTGGGCGCCTTTGTTTAAAACCCAATCTGCACACTAAGGGGAGGCCCTGCGTCGAGGGCTACAGTCGCAGATGCTGTTGGTACCCTGCCCGTATCTCTTGGCACTCATGTCCGTTTGCAAGGATGGAGGCTCACCATAGGCACTTACAACTCTGCTGAGGCTCTTTCCAGCTGCTGTCGTCAGCTGGGCCCACAAGGAAAAGAGGCCTGAGGTGCCAGGAAGTTAAGGACCCTGGAAGCAGTTATCAGCCAATGACAAATGGGAGTTGTTGGATAAATGCTACAGTCTCTTCACTTTTAGGGGAAATACCTGTATACTGTCTCCCATAGGACCCCATGGGATTGAGTCCCAACAGCCCAGAGTACTGAGCTGTTAAACAACACACCTTCCACTGGCTTCCTTTCCCTGTCTCATTTCCCTACAATCCTGGCACACTGGTGCTTCTCCGGGATTACCTCTCAAATAAACAACTTGTTTACTTAAATCTTTGTCTCAGGGTCTGCTTTTAGGGACCAGTACGGCTACCAAAGAGAAGCTTACTCTATTGTACAAGTCTGAGAGCTATGTGGTTTAGTCGATATTTGGGAAGTGTGGAAAATTTTTCTCAGTCAATCGGTGAGTATTTTGTAAAGATTAGAACGACGTAAATTTTACTTGATGGAAAGTAGAGAAGACAAATTTTCCACAGACATGACGTGTAAAGTACACACAGAGTAGAGCCTCCTTCAAATACTCATTCTCTACTGAGTGAAAATTCCACATGACTGTCCAACATCACTATTTTTAAAGGTATAATTATATCTCCATCAACAAAGAAATGGACACCAGCGATGTGTTTCTTGTCATAATGTAGCGAACAGAGAGAGAGAGCTGTATCAGAAGAGGCTCTAGGGTGGGGCGAAGCTAAAGATAACATAAAACTATACAGAAACCAGAAGCCAGGCCACTGCCAATCTTAAGGCAGAAAACTACGGGGTCAACAATAGTTACCAGGCTTGACCAGGCAGAAGGAAATGTCTGGAATGCAGCAGTCATGGTCAGCTGACTGGACAAAGGACAACGTGTGCTCCTTGTAAGGGACAAAGGCACCCAGCGCTTCCACCATCAGGAAGAGCCCTGGAATGAATCGGAGCCCCCAAGACCAGGAGGCTGGGTGTGGTGGGGCTGCCTCCCCTCCCCCACAGCAACACAACTACTGAGTCAGAGCATCTTTCAGTTCAGCTAAGCAGGGCCTGGTGTGATTTCAGGAGGAAACTGCTAACTCCCCAATTATCCCCTCACCCAGTTTGTTGATTTCTGAAATGCCCACACTTAGGAAAACTATGTTCATTATACAATTAGAAATAAAATGCAAGCACCTGCTCAAAGAAACTGAGTATAAATGCATCTCTCAACCTAAAAAGCAACCAATCAGGTATGCTTTCTACTTTTCTTTTGTATGTCTTAAATAGTGCTTAATGAATAAGAGTCATTGTCAATGAAAAGGCATACATACCAGAATCCTTCTGAAGAGGAAAGGGTAGTTAATAACTTGTCTTTCTATTTACTCCAAATTCTCTTCATTCTAATTTCCTTGCATCTACTGTTTCCTTTCCCCCCTTCCCAGGCCCATGCTTTAAAATAAACAGGAAAAGCTTTAAATCTGCTAATCAGATCCGTGCACATATTCGTTCGCAAGTCCTCAATGGTATTCTACTGCAGTTAAAGTGAAAACAAGACCTCAGGCGCAGTCATAAGGCCGTACTGGACTTGGTCCCAGCTTGCTCTCAAGAATGTCCTTCCACTACTCTCTCCCTTTCTCCTTTGCATTCTTTTACCGCTTAAGATTAGTACCAGCTTTCGCATTCGAGGTCTTTGTCCATAATATGTCTTTTGCCTGAACTCTTCTTTCCCTGGCACTGCTCCCTTCTGCCTGGATCACTGCCTCAACCCTCAGGTCTTGGAGTAAACCTCACGGCCACCGGTCCGTGTGGGACTCTTCCAGGGCCCTGCACCTCTTCAGAACATTTAAGGTCCTTGACATGACCTTCCTGTGTCTTTTTGTTTCACTGTAAGACCCAAGAGGGCAAGGACCATGGCTACCCTGTTTATTCTTGTGTTTTCTGAGTCCAGCACAGTGCCTGGCACATATTAGATGCTTAAGAAGTGAGTGAGAACTTGATCACAGGTATCTGGCCCCAAATTCCATATTCCTTGTGTCACACTTCCCAGAACACAAGGAATTGGACAACTGAACTACTGGGAAAAAATAATATCAATAAAGATGAATAAAGACCTGGTTAGAAACCAAACTTTGAAGACATAATTTTGGTAAGTGTTTAATCTATTTATTTTTAATTTAGCCAACACAGAATGAAAGTTTTGAATAGGGCATTTTTTATCACATAGCTGTTTTGTTTGCTAGATAGGTATTTTAGACAATTGAGGATAAAACCAGTTTATGCTAAGTGGAATACATTTATACAGTTTGCCTTTTCAAAAGTCCGTATTTTGTGTCATAGTTTCCTCATTATATATAAGTGTATGCTTTTCTAATTTTATATTTGTCATTTTGGTTATTCATGTTCTTAAAGAAGGCATTCCATAAACTTCAGACCTTACAAAATAAAAATCTACCTGTAGTAAGTAGAATAATCACTCCCCAAAATGTTCATGTCCTAATGTCCAGAATCTATATGCTATGTTACAAGGCCAGGAGCGATTACGGTGGCAGATAGAACTGTTTGCTAACCAGCTGATTTGAAAATAAGATTATCTTGTATTATCTGGTGGGGGGGAGGCACAGTATAATCTCAAGGCTTCTTCCAAGAGGAAGAGAGAGAGACATAAATGTCAGGGTAAGAGTGATGTCATGTGAGAAAGCTACTGCTGGCTTTAAGGATGCAGGAGGGCTGGGAGCCAAGGAGTGAGTACAGAGGCTGGGAAGGCAGGACAGAGGTTCTCCCCTAGAGCCGCCAGAGGGCACCACCCTGCCAAAACCGTGATGTTTCGAACTTCTGAGCTCCAGAAATGTAAGGAAATACATTTCTGTTGTTTTGAGCCACTAAATTTGTGGCAATTTGTTAAAGCAACGATAAGAAACTAATACACCGATCCTACTAGAAGACTACTCAAAAAGTTGTTATTCTACAAAAAAAAGGCCTCCCTAAAATTTTCTTTTATTTGTGATTTATGATCCAAATCCTAAGAATAACTACAGATGATTTCCAAATGATTTTGAAAAAACTACCATTTTTAAAGAGGATTTCTAAGCCAGAAAATATAACCGACTATTAATACTACTATGCTCACACCTATAGGAAACAGCCATTTGTAATTAGAATCCATTTAGCCAACTATTTATTAAGTAGTTAAAGGAACTACAGACCAAATCAAAAGACATTATCTTTTCCCCAAATTTATAGTTTTACACACACACACACACACACACACACACACACACACACAAACACACACTCTTCCCCTTATTAAGACTATACAAGAACCTACATTTAGATCCTTACACTACCACTGATATGATTTTTGGTAAGTTGTTTATCTTAAGCTACCTTTATGTAAAATGAGCACTGTTAAGTTTTCTGGCAGGAACAGAAATTATTTACCTCAGGTACCCAGGGAAGGATCTGATACCTAACAGGCTGATAGCTATTATATTAATCACTTGGTATTTATAGAATTGTACATTGAATAACACTGCACTGCAGATCCTCTGGATCGTCTCACAAGTAAGGAATTTGACTAACAACGTTCCCATATATGCTTGAAATCAATTTCTAACAGTCTATTTTATAAGTAAGACTACTTTATAAGTAAGATAAAGACCATTTTATAAGTAAGATATGTTTCATAAGACTGTTTCGTAACTAAGATAAAGACACAGAGCTCTGGTTAGACGCTAGCTTACAAAACACAACAGTACTTAACCCGGCAGAAATGGGAACTTCAAAGCATTAACATGATTATTGAAAATTTGACAACACAATTTAAATGCTAGGAAAGCTAGATGCTACTAATTGCTGTTAAGGTTTCATCTTAATAGTGATGGGAGAGGACATGAAGGAAGGTAGCTCGGTGAGTAAGAGCTAAATCCTCTTCCCAGGGATTTGGAATGGCTATAAACTTTGAGTTAGGAAGGCAAACAAAACTGACTTGTAAATTGTTCTGCTTTAGCCCAGCCACTCCAAGTAACGCAAATGCACCTATGTGATAAAATTTATGCAACTTGTGTTAAAATTCTATAAAAAACTATTGCACATTAAAAATCTCTTATATAGGCCCTGGCCAGTTGGCTCAGCAGTAGAGCGTCGGCCTGGTGTGCGGGGGACCCGGGTTCGATTCCCGGCCAGGGCACATAGGAGAAGCGCCCATTTGCTTCTCCTCCCCCTCTCCTTCCTCTCTGTCTCTCTCTTCCCCTCCCGCAGACAAGGCTCCATTGGAGCAAAGATGGCCCGGGCGCTGGGGATGGCTCCTTGGCCTCTGCCCCAGGCACTAGAGTGGCTCTGGTCGCGGCAGAGCGACGCCCCGGAGGGGCAGAGCATCGCCCCCTGGTGGGCAGAGCGTCGCCCCCTGGTGGGTGTGCCAGGTGGATCCTGGTCAGGCGCATGCGGGAGTCTGTCTGACTGTCTCTCCCCGTTTCCAGCTTCAGAAAAATACAAAAAAAAAAAAATCTCTTATATAAAGGTTGACATAAAAGGATACAGGATGCTTCCAGAAGGTAAAACAAAATATTTTATATGTTGGGTCATTTTCATTATTTTTAACAACATTTTTTCAGATACATGCTCATGGGAAAAAATTACTTTAACACACAATAATATGTATTTGAAACACAACTTTGAGAAGTACTTTGCCTTTCTGAGTTATGAGCATTATTTGTTTCACATGACCCTTGAAGAAAAATTCTTGCACAACTGGACAGGCAACCTTTGCTATTTTTACACATTAATTAAAGTAAATGCATGTCAAAAACAATAGTGAATTAATTTCTTGTCCTAGAGAGGTATTGGTGACTGCATGGACACTAAATTCTAATTTAATAAGCTCTGCTATCTATGCTACTGCCTGAAATGTTCACTGTGAAGAACTGCTGGTGAAGATGTGCCTCACTGGCCCTGTGCTATTTGGGAAAGAAGGTACATTGCTTTCTAATATGCAACTTGAGCCCTGGCCAGGTAATTCAGTCATTAACTATCAACCTGAGAGTACCAGAAGTCACAGGTTTGACCCCCGGTCAGGGCACATATGAGAAGTAATCCAGTACACACTAACTGGAACAAAGAGTTGATGCTTCTCTCTTTCTCCTCCTCCTCCTCCTCCTCCTCCTCCTCCTCCTCCTCCTCCTCCTCCTCCTCCTCCTCCTCCTCTTCCTTCTTCTTCTCTCTCTCTCTCTCTCTCAAATCAAAAGAAAACTAATATGAAACTTTAAGTGGAGATGAAGCTCAGGGGACACAAATGAATGGGTGGTAGGAAGGACCCTTATGTGGCTTCTTAGATGACTTAGTTGGCAGACTAGGTTATAGATGTCTCATTGGCTCTCATATAAATGGCTGGGGCTCCGTTATGCACGCTGAGGGCGTTAGCATGTTGTTTGAAAATCTATTCAAGGATTTAGGTAGCACAGAGGTAGTTAGCTGGAGCCTGATATACCAGAAGATCAGAGTCCCTCAACTTCAACATCCTTTCCCTGCTTCTCATTATCACAATGAGAAAGCGTTTTCCCTTCTCTGCTTCTGATCTTCTCCCTCCTGCCTTCTCAAGGACCAAGCTCTATTAATTACATTTTCTCCAGATCTTTCTACATTAAAACCTTCCTTTCATTAAAATGTAACTATTTTAAAACCTAGCCTCTTCCCTGAAAAACTTAGAGGGCTCCCACCTGTATTCATACCTCAGAGAACTATGTTTGCATGATTTTTTTTTTATATGTCCCTACATAATCTCTAGGTAAGTTTAATATTTTGCAAACAAGAATTTCTCTTGATTTATCAAAGCAGCATGTGCTAAACAGAAATTTTGGAATCTCAGCTGCCACTTCTGAATATTTCTTCCAGTTTCTCAAACAAACTGACAGCTTTACTTCACACTAGCAAATGAGTCAGTGAAACGTTTCTGAGTTCAGGGTCCTCACCCCAGAACTGTAAGGATCTCTCCCTCACTTTCATTACTTTACCTCGCCTATTAGACACAGTCTTTAATGATATCGTGTTGAATTATATTGTATGATGCCCGTTTTTTAATGATCAGTATTAGCACTATTTTGTTCTTCTATTCTTCACTAACTTCTATGAAGGGCAAAAGAGAAGAACATATTCATATAATTACACAAATACAGAGATTGTTGTGGCCACCCTGCTGAAAGGGAACTGTTTCCTGACAGGCAATGGCTGCGGCGTAGGGCAGTCGACAATCGGTGCGTGAAAGTTCAGGCTTCACTAAAGTGAACCAACAGAGAGGAGCATCACCCTTAAATAGAAAGTATTTAAGGTAATGATTTGTTTTCTTGATTTCTCAATCTCTGTAAGAAATCAGAGACTATACATATATTTTGAGTTTAGAAAAAAAAATTAAAAAACTAAATACCTTTACCTAATTGTTACTTACCAATTTTAGAAAAGTGAGATTATAATTGATAAGTTTATTAAGCACATTTAATTATAAGTTCAAAGAAATATTGAATATTGAAAAACATATTATAATGTATATAACACATTATATATAATGTATGTTATATATTATAAAATATGTGTCATATATATATACACACACATATAAAACTTCAGTAAAAAGGTTTAGATTAAAGTAATTGTGTAAAATAACTTACAGAACCATAAACCCTAGAACAGGGGTCAGGAACCTGAGAGAGCCATGAACGCCACATATTTTAAAATGTAATTCCATGAGAGCCATAATATATGTTTAACACTAAATACAAGTAAATGTGTGCATTTTATGTAAGACCAACACTTTTAAAGTACAATAAGTTTCTGAATTCTTTTTAATAACGTTGTTATGCTGTTGCTAACCAATGATGAATAGAGTACTTCTTACCATTAACACGACTTCTGGTGCTGCATGGTTTTGCTGATGGCTTTGTAGACTGGTTGATACGTGGTGAGGTTAAGCTTCATGCAGGCGTTGAGGCTTCCATCCATTAAATGTGATCGTAGGTTGGTCTTAATGTTCTTTAGATGTGAGAAAGACTGCTCACATGCATACGTAGAGCCAAACATTGTCGGTACAGCAATACTCACACGCTGCAGTGTGTGGTATGTGATGGGAAGTGCGTTCCAAGTTTTGACAATCAGCTGGTCTGTGGGTTGAAGTTTTTTCATTTCTCCCCACTTGTGTTTGCTCGCCAACTCTGCTTGCTGCCCTGCAAGTCTTTCCAAATCTTCATTCAGTGACTTGAACTTATTCACCCACATGTCTGAGGCCTTCGGGTCAGCAGCTTATAGCTCAAAATCTCTGACGGAGACACCAGGGATGTAACTCAGTTTGGCGCTGTCCACTGCACACTCGTGTGAATGGGTGATGAACTTAAAATGTCGAGTGCGCTCATGAAATTCTTCAAAGCGCACTTTGAATGACTGCAGGAGATTAGATGTGAAGCCCGCTAGCTGCTGGAGATCAAGATGTTGAGCAGGGTCACTTGCTGTGTATGCATCTTTAAACTCTCCCAGTTTTTCAAAGTGTAGTAAATGACCTGTTTCAATCTCGGTGATGAAGAGTTCCAGCTTGTTTTCAAATGCAAACACTGCTTGTTGAAGGGATAAGACTGTATTTCCAACGCCTTGCATTTTCACATTGAGCTGGTTCAAATGTCCAGTCATGTCCACGAGATAGTAGAACTTCAGGAGCCACTCAGTGTTAGCTAACTCAGGATGCTCAATGTTTTTCATTTCAAGAAAAGTCCGGATTTGAGCACCTTACTTCTTGACAACCAACACACATTGCTGTGCAGAAGCAGACCAAGATAATCATTCCCAACTTCATCTAGCAGTATTTTAAACTGGCGATCATTTAAAACTCAGGCAACAATAAAATTGACCACCTGAATGACCAGCGACATCACCTCACCAAGCTGCTCGCCACACATCTGAGCACAAAGCGCCTCCTGATGTAGGATGCAGTGAAAACTTAGGATGAGTCTCTTTTCACGTTCACGAAGAAGCGCTATGAATCCTCTTTTTTTCCCCCACCATGCACGGAGCACCATCAGTTCACACCGAGATAAGTTTATCCATCACTAGATGGAACTTTAGTGAACTCAGTGAAAGACTTGAATAAATCCTCCCCTCTTGTTGTCTCTTTCATAGGCAAAACAGCAAGACTTTCTTCACGTAGTGTGTCACTGACAGCATACCTTATAATCTCGCTGAACTGGGATAAATGGCTTACCTCTGTTGACTCATCCGAAGCGAGAGAAAATAATGGTGCTGCATTTATGTCCTTCACTTGTGTTGCCTCAATTTGATTTGCCATTATGATGGTATGATCGTGAACAATTCTTGCCAACAGAAGCATGTCTTTTATTCATTTGATTATCTTGTCTTTATTCAAAAAGTTGTCAAAAAGTTCACTGGCAACATCAAGCATGAATGTTTTGGCATACTCCCCATCTGTGAATGGCTTTCTGTTTCTCACAATTGCTAAAACACCAGCAAAGCTAGCTGAATTCCAGTCACCTTGTTGGGTCCAAACACAAAATTGCTACTGACTAGCTTGCACTCTGCACAGTAGCTCTTGACATGCTTTCTTCCTGCTGTCTCCCGCTGGATACTTCAATGCAAATGTAGTATGGTGTGTGTCGAAGTGCCGCTCTATATTTGACTGTTTCACTGATGCAACTTTATCATTGCATATTAGACACACTGCAGAACCTGCTCTCCACAAAGGCAAACTCCTCTGTCCATTCCTGCTGAAAAGTATGATACTCATCTTTTTTTCTTTTAGCCATCTTCTTCATCAAAAGGTTTTCTGCAATTAGCTAGCTGACTACTTGATTAAAAGGAGGGAAGTTTACTTCCTGACCTCACAATGACCCATGTATGTTATGCATTATCCAATAAAGATTTAGTGTTGTCCCAGAGAACAGCTGTGATTGGCTCCAGCCACCCGCAACCATGAACATGAGCGGTAGAAAATGGATGGATTGTAATACATGAGAATGTTTTATATTTTTAACGTTATTTTTTTATTATTAAAGATTTGTCTGTGAGCCAGATGCAGCCATCAAAAGAGCCACATCTGGCTCGCGAGCCATAGCTTCCCAACCCCTGCCCTAGAATTTGGAAGTATTAGAGACCCTGTGTAATCCAATCCTATCATCTTGCTGCTGAGAAAACTCAGGTTTAAAAGATGAGATTAATTGCGGAAGGTCACACAGGTAGCTTCTGCAAGAGGTAAGCCCTAAAACCAGGGCCCGTTGACTCTCAGTACAGTACGTATTCTAATATAAATAAACATACATACTTACAGAATAAACCCATAGACTGTTGTTCATACTTAAAATATTCTACCCACAAAGTATTTGTATTCCAGGTAGGGGCTGGTGTAGTTCTCCTAGGATGTGCCCCATTTAGCAGCAAAGCTGATTCTTCATCTGAGTAGAAGGGTCGCTGCTTTGCTGGCTTCCCTCAGGTTGCTCTGAAAACCTCTGCTAGTGAACCCGCAGTTTTTTTGTTTGTTTGTTTTTGTTTTTTTACAGGGACAGAGAGAGAGTCAGAGAGAGTGATAGATAGGGACAGACAGACAGGAACGGAGAGAGATAGGAAGCATCAATCATCAGTTTTTCGTTGCAACACTTTTGTTCATTGATTGCTTTCTCATATGTGCCTTGACCACGGGCCTTCAGCAGACCGAGTAACCCCTTGCTCGAGCCAGCGACCTTGGGTCCAAGCAGGTGAGCTTTTTTTTTTTTTTGCTCAAGCCAGATGAGCCTGCGCTCAAGCTGGCAACCTCAGGGTCTCGAACCTATGTTCTTCCACATCTCTGTCTGGTGCTCTATCCACTGAGCCACCACCTGGTCAGGCTGAAGCCGCAGTTTTGAACATCTGGCCTTGAGATCTGGCTTATTTTCCTGGGGGAATTACACAGTGTTTTAGAGGACTTTTGGAGATCAAGGATAAACACGGAATTTAGAGAATGATTTTTTACGCTGACTGGCAGATTCTGGAGAATTTTATAGTAAAATAAACATGAGTATATAGGTGACAGGCTAAGGTCCCATGAATTTTTAAGATAAAACTCAAGATCTGAAAGAATCCTACTCCTTTGGATGCTGCTTCAGGCTGTGCCCTGGGTCCTGGAGATATGCGCTACATTCTTTGCCATTAGAGGTATTTCGGTGGGAGAGTTTGAGAAATACAGACCATTTCATTATCTATTCCAGTAGCACATTCCTAAATTCCAGAAAGCAAATAATGGAATTTTAAATCTCCTTGGAATTTAGTAATTTGTAGTTAAAGTATTTCTTAAGTCATGCATTCCCTGGATAGGAAAAATTATATTCTGAACATATCACTAAGGTAGCGGGTCAGCACTGAAATACACATATCTTAGAGACCAATATGCCAAGTCATGGAATATAGAGTGCTAACCTCAATATACTGGGCTGGGCTTACCTTCCAGTTTATGCGGAAGAATTATGTTAATGGTGATAGCCAATCTCCTCTATGTGTGTTGAGACTTATCTATGCCAAAGAAGTATCTATCTCTGTATATCAACCTAATTTTCTGAGAATCAGCACCTGGAATCATTATGTATATAAAAAGAATGTCAAACATCTGTTTTATCAGCAAATTTGAGATTATATTCATTATGACTCACCTTGTGGGAGAAATATATGAAAATGGCTATATATGATATTATGAGTACAGAACTGGGGACATAAGAAAACTATAAACAGAGAGCCCAAAGTTCATTTAACCATAGCAATTAACTGGCAAACCATCGGTGGAAGACATATATATTTATTAAAGTGTCATGCAGTGTAAGAGGTGGGAACATTCAATGTCTCTCGATCTGGTAGTCTGCAACCTGAGACCACAACTGCTGAACAATTGATCACTGTGAAAAATTACTTGCTTATTATAATGGTGTTTTTAGTCGTATTCATGCACACATTAGAGGAATAACAGAATCAGGCTCTTGCATGTAAAGAAAAAAGAAATAATCAAGGGACAAGAATTTTAAGAATTTAAAAAATCTTGTCAAGGTCAAATAAATTATAATATCATTGTTTTCTGGGTTAGTTTTCCTTTAGGTACTCAGAATTTGAATACATATATTCTCTTGTTTTCAGAAGTCAAGGTTTAATTGTAATATCTACATCAAGTCAATGCTCTATAAAAAAACAATTTTTAAAAATGGACATGTTAAACTGTAATAAAGAAGTCATATGTAAATTTTATAGATATCATCAAATCAATCACAGATTGACTAGAAAATAATCTTATTTTTCTCTCCCCCAATATTAGTGTCTTGTCAGAAACTATAAAGTGATACATACTATTGTTTAAAAAATTGAAATAGAACTTAACTAAGCATGTAAAGGAAAAGTGTTCATTCTTCTTTCCATGTTGTACTGTCTATCTTAGGAATTGAGTGGTAGCAATTCGGGTGCACAGGCGCAATACTAAATAGTTTCCCTCCCCTCTTTGGCTATATAGGTTTTTGAATTTTCCTTAGATGTTTAATATTTGAACATACTACTGAGCACAAAAATAAGAAACTAGGAAAGAAAATGAAGGCCAATACTGGTAGCTGAGCTCTGTGTACAAAGGAGCAGCAGTGAAGGTCGCAGGCGGTGTGGATTTCCTGCTGGGCACTAGCTGTGTAATAAACCCCCTAAAAGGTCTAAGGAATTAAAGAGGTTGCCAAGTACACTGCACGTGGTTACAAGGTTTATGAGTGTACTATGCTGTTGCCCAAAACCAAATACATCTCGCAAAAGCTTTATTTTAATTAGAAAAAGTACTGGGAACAGTAAGAAATAAACTCCCTGTAGTTAAGACAGTCAATAGATTCTTAGGACTCTCCCACTCTTAAGAACTAGTCATAGGATGTAGAAAAATCTAAGAAACAAAGTGTAAATAATGTCAATGTTGGATTGCATAACACATTTTTCTTTTTTGTGAAAGTGTCACAAGTGCTATGTAGTCACTGCAGTTATTTTAACTACAGCAAATACTTAAGAGTTAAATTAAAAATTAGTTTAAAGCTAGTAATAAATTTAACAATATAGAGTTCTACCTTAAGAGCTGGCACCAGAATCTTCCTTAGTGAAAAAGTTACCTCCTCTGCCAGGCAGAAGAACTTAACGGCTAAGACAGGGGTCCCCAAACTACGGCCCGCGGGCCACATGCGGCCCCCTGAGGCCATTCATCTGGCCCCCCGCTGCACTTCCGGAAGGGGCACCTCTTTCATTGGTGGTCAGTGAGAGGAGCATATTGACCATCTCATTAGCCAAAAGCAGGTCCATAGTTCCCATTGAAATACTGGTCAGTTTGTTGATTTAAATTTACTAGTTCTTTATTTTAAATATTGTATTTGTTACCATTTTGGTTTTTTACTTTAAAATAAGATATGTGCAGTGTGCACAGGGATTTTTTTATAGTTTTTTTTATAGTCCGGCCCTCCAATGGTCTGAGGGACAGTGAACTGGCCCCCTGTGTAAAAAGTTTGGGGACCCCTGGGCTAAGAGAACCGACTACAGTCATACAGCCTGGCCTCAAACCTGAGCTGGGCCTGTCTCCACTGAACCTCTGTATGAGATTCTTTACAGGTAAACAAGAAAAATGATGAGAGAACATATCTCACAGGCTGGTTTTATAGATTAAATTAATATTGCTAAAGCAACTTGAAAGAGTGATATATAAATGCACCTGTTGGTTATTTATAGATAGTGACAGAATGTAGGAGAAATTAACTGAGGACCAGAGATGAGAGAAGAGAGAAAGAGAGAGAGGAAAAAAAGGCACAATACGGTGTGCAAGCGGTAGGACCACTTCCCAAACACTGCCTTTCCTCCAACTCCCTGCTCCCAATAAACTTCTTACCAAAGTCTATTCACTCGTGAATGCTGGCCCTGAGCCATGGCTTTATTTTGTTGTGTTATCGCAATAGATAAGCGGCTGAGCCTCAGACAGTGGTCTATGTGGTATGGAACATTAAATCAGCGATGGCCAGAAATCCTGGGGTCGGTTTTAGAACTTGACAGGCTTTGAGATGGAGATCAAGAGACTCCCAGATTACATTGGCAATGTACAAATCCTATCATGACACAAGAAAGTGTCAGTATTTTCACAAAACTTAAAAAAAAATACTGGAAGTTCTCAAATGATTTAATTAATTACAAGGAAAGACATTTTAATCCAAGGGTAAGAGAGCCAGTTAGCTGCTCGCCTCCTTCCACAGCATAAAACTGATACTAAGTGGCTGTTAAACCAGGATTGTATTTCCCCACCCCCATGCCTGGCTAGTGATTTTGTTATGCTTGGTCATGTGATTTTGTTACTAACAGAACAATAACAGAAATGATGTGTGGCACCTCCAGGCAAGGCTTTTAAGAAGCAGACGTACCTTCTCCATTCTCCTTTTATGCTCCTGCTACGTGGATTCAGCTGACAGAATGTGCAAGCGGCGTAGAGCCTGGGTACCTGAACTACTGCATGGGGGAGAGGAGACTGTCAACGGATAGAATGTCAATGTATTGAATGCAAGGCTTTACACATTTTACAGTCAATTTTTAATACAGCTAGAATTATTTTAATAATATATCAAGTTACTTGAGGATGACATACAGTCTGATGGCTAAGAATAAGGATGCTAGCATACAAAAACTGAATCTACCAGTTATTGGCTATGTGACCCTGGACAATCTAATCTTCCTGAGCTTGAGTTGCGTTATCTAAAATATGGTGACAATAAGGGTATGTGTTTTATAACACCAGAATTGTGCCAGTTTGGCCCTGGCCAGTTGGCTCAGCGGTAGAGCGTCGGCCTGGCGTGCGGGGGACCCGGGTTCGATTCCCGGCCAGGGCACATAGGAGAAGCGCCCATTTGCTTCCCCACCCCCCCTTTCCTCTCTGTTTCTCTCTTCCCCTCCCACAGCCAAGGCTCCATTGGAGCAAAGATGGCCTGGGCGCTGGGGATGGCTCCTTGGCCTCTGCCCCAGGCGCTAGAGTGGCTCTGGTTGCGGCAGAGCGACCCCCCCCCAGGGGCAGAGCATCGCCCCCTGGTGGGCAGAGCGTCGCCCCTGGTGGGCGTGCGGGGTGGATCCTGGTCGGGCACATGCGGGAGTCTGTCTGACTGTCTCTCCGTTTCCAGCTTCAGAAAAATACAAAAAAAAAAAAAAAAAAGAATTGTGCCAGTTTGGCTCATAGTTAGTGCCTACTAAACTCTGACTTTATTAGTATCTATAATTAGTATTATCCTCATGGAAATTAAATCAAGTAAGCAGAGCAAATGAGTCCAGGTTTCTAATAAATACACAGAGGCATTCCTCAAGCTGTAAATGACTTCCTTATAGCATTTTCCTATTTTCTCCTCCAACAACCAATGTGTAGACTTTTGTAGAAAATTATTGACACTTTCATTATATCCATATTACCTTCTCCCATAGGACCACTGTCCTCTTCCCGTGCTGCCTTGATACATAGACAACATGGACCAACGGGAATCTCTCATTCTGTACACAAGTCTTTTAACTCTCTTCTCCTTTCACTTCTCTTTCTATCTCCTTCCCAGCTATCCCATGGAGATCTTTTCTACTTTTCATAACCTCCTCCCCTTCCCTGCTCAGAGAGCAGTGGCGTAGTGCAGAGAAAAACCAGTACTATTCTGAATGATTTACTACTATGAGAAAAGACAGTATAATTTGAGGTAGAATCCCATATTCCTATACTCCCTTTCCCACATTAAAACCTGGTAGAATTTACGAAACTCACACGCCCAACACATACCTATTTTGTTACAGGAACAAGTAGTAAAATGTTACTGTGTTTGAGCCATGCACATTTTCAGATTGCTTTAGCTCCAACAGTTCGTCAGATTGTTGGGGGTCAGTACAGGCTCATGGTCCTGCAGTAGGACAGCTGGCTGACAGTGCCACTTCGCTGGCCAACTTCAATGACATGCTCCACTTTAAGAGCACAGATCCTGTAGCCCAACCACTGGGTTCAAATTATAGCTCTTCCCTCACTAATGTGAACTTGGGCTACTTACTTAAGCTCTCCATGTTTCATTGCCCGGCTGAGTAAAATAGGACTAATAATAAAGTAAAGCATGTCACTGAAGGAGAAAAAGCAGTGGTGTGCTTTAGCTAAGTCGTGGTGTGCAAAATATACAGATACAGATTTGCTAGTTTTCTCCCTATAAAGGAAAATGGAATCCAAATTAAGTATTTTTCTAGATATATAAATGTCTACAGAAATAACAAAATGCTAACCACCGACACTGGATATTCTGGATTTTATAGATAATTATACACTTATCTAACAAGTAACAAAACTCTCAATTTACCTGGACCATGTGGTATAATAGTTAATGAGTATCTTAGTCCATTCAGGCTACTATAACCAAACTACCATAAACTGGGTGCCTTGGAAGAGCAAACGTTTATCTCTCACAGTTCTGGAGGCTGGGAGGTCCAGGATCATGGTGCTGGAAGATTTGGTGTCCAGTGAGGGCCTGCTTCCTCTTGGCAGCTTTTTACAGTAACCTCACATGAAAAAAGGGGCAGCTAGCCTCTCTGTGATCTGTTTCATAAGCACACTTTATAGTCTCATTCATGAGGGCTCTACCTCAGGACCTAATCATCTCCCAGAGTCCTCACATCCTAACACCATCATATCAGGCATTAGGTTTCAACATATCAATTTTAGAGTGACATGAATATTTAGTCCATAGCACATAGATTTAAAGATTCAAATTCTCTTTGCCACTTACTAGCTGTGTGACTTTCAGCAAGTGACATAACTTCTCTGGGCCTTTGTTTTCCCTTGTAAATCCAGAGATAATCACCAGACTATGTAATAAACTCACAGGATTGTTGAGAGGATTAAATGTGATAGTGCACATAAGTACTTTATGGCAGACCAGTAACATAATGGAGGCTGAACATATTTTAGCCATGCTTATTGGTAGTAGCTACGGATAGCTACTTGATAAACATCTGTGGGATGAATGAAATAACTGACATCACAAAAACGTTAAAAACAGTAGTCACTTAAGTTAGTGCAAACAATTGCTAGTTTCAGGCACTACCAACTTAAAGATTTGAAGGAGGAAAAAGGTAAAGTTTGAAAGAAAAAGAATGGCTTCTTTTGACCTAGAAGAAGTGAGTAGAACATAACTAATAATGAACAGGACAAATGTTAGTATAGTATACTACAAAAAGCAGCTTAGTTGGAATATTAAAATTTAATTTTGAAAAAAATTTCAGGTGATATGCATGTAATAGTCAAAATATTTATGTTTCTTTTAACTGTATTCAATGCTCTCAATTATTTTACAGATGGAAAGAAAGAAAAATTAATAGGAATATATTACATTTTATAGAAACTTTGAGAATAAGGAGCTTATACTTATATTTAACTTTAAAATTTATTTCCTTCAGAAATCCTTCTTCAATTAATGTATTCTTTAATCTTTCCTAATATAATCAGGCTCTTATTTTAAAACCTTTCAGTAGATTTGCGCTTAAGAGATGGCTTTGTAAATGGTCAAAGTTCTATAAAAAGAGGACAGCCCTTTGGCTGCAGATACACTGCTCAGTAAATGAACTTGTAAACAACTGGAGGGGAGGGCAAATGCTTTGTATTTCTTGTGTCCTATGGAGACTACTCAGTGCGGAGTTCTAAAGGGCACAGGCTTTTCTCAAATGCCTAGCTAAAGGGTATGCAACAGGGAAAACTATAAAAATATAAAAGCAGAACGTAAGAACAGACAACTGGCTTTACTTTTAATAACGTCAATAAGCCATTTAGAGAGTAAAAAGATGTGCACTAAATCGTCCCATTGTACTCTCCGGGCCAGAGAATCTAGGACAAGCTGACTATGGATTGAAAACGCTGGCAGAGGGCTTGAGGAGACAGGCTTCCGCCTCCAGCACCATCAGCAGAAGAGTCCACAGACTCCAGTTATTACAGAGCCATTTTGATTCAGGTGCTCTCACCAAAGGACCCACAAGTCAGGCCTCATATACCTTGGACATTAAAATCAATTTAGACCAAAGTCAAGCACGTCTAGGAAAAAAATGCTTTATCATCTTGGTCAATGCATTTAATACAACATTAAAATATTTGAATATGCCTTTGTCCTTCATGTTACTATATACAGAACACGGATAGATTGTCAAAACTAATTACATGATTTATTGAGGTGGTTGGCTTTTCTCTGAAAAAATATAATGCTTTTGAGTCTTCACTTTCAAAGAGGTAATAAAGAATGATCCATGAGAAGACAGAATTATTATTAAGCATTACAGAAAGCCTAAGGCTAAACCGAAAATAAATTATTACTTTGAAGGTCAACTTTTCTTATTCACATCAGTCTTCTCAGTAAGTCTCTGATTTACATGTTAACTGGTATTTTTTCTCAATGTTTTGTTATAGATCATAGAATCTCCATAAAATTTCATGTATGCTTTCTTAAAATGACATCTTCCATTTCTTTCTTTGTTCTTTTCCTTTTTAAAAACAATTGAATTATTGTTTGTATAAATGTCCTGAGGTAGAAGTTTACACAGAAATTGGCATTTTTAGCAGCAAGTTGAATCATCCCCATTCAACTTACTGTCTCTTGAATTTATTATCCTGTGAATTTCTAATCAATAGGCTTTCCTCTCAAGACTCTCCCTCATTAGAGGCTTTACATCTATGTTCAGTTTCTACAGTGCAGGGGAACCGACCAAAGATTATTTCTTACATTTTCAAATTCAAGTGATAAAAATATTAAGATGTTCATTGATTTGCTTATATTTCCCAATTAACATACTTTTACTTCATTAGATAAATAGCAAAGTGTTTCAATGCAACTATATATTTAAATATAAATTCATTTAGTTATTACCTATAATTTATAATATTTTTTCACTTGAAAATTTTTTTAATTAAATGAGAGGCAGGAAGGCAGAGAGACAGACTCCCACATGCTCTCCAACCAGGATCCACCTGGCAAGCCCCCTACCAGGTGATGTTCCGCCAATCAGGGGCCACTGCCTTGTTGCTTGGCGACCGAACTATTTTACCACCTGAGGCAAGTCCATGGGGCTGACTTCAGTGCCCAAGGCTAACTTGCTCAAACCAATCTGAGCCATGGCTGCTGGAGATGAAAGGAAAGAGAGAGAGAGAAGAGGGGAAGGGGCGGAGAAGCAGATGGTCACTTCTCCTGTGTACTCTGACAGGGAATTGAACCTGGGACTTCCACATGCTGGCCCAATGCTCTACAACTGAGTCAACTGGCCAGGGCTGAAACCTTTCTAAGTGTACAATTATTTACTATGTGTGGAATTGTCAGTAGTTTTATAGTTTCAAACAAATAGCTAAAGAAATGCAGTATTTCCATTGCAAAAACATCCTAAAGTAGTGAATTTGAATCTGGAATACTGACTTATTTCTACTGTGGTTCGAGGACAGAAAGCCTGCTAAAGCCTCACTAAAGCCATGACTAATCATTATGTGCCACATTCTTTTGTTATGAGAAAAGAATCCTCACAATGTAAATAATTTCGTAATAAGTATCACAATGTACTGACCTGACATCAGAACTTTTATTTCATTTTCAATACAAGAATTCATTAGCTGACTTACAAAGTAGTTATGTTAGATTCATTATGCCCAGGGATCATCTGTCTCTATCCCCAACAAACGATAGATTTCCAAAAGATCTGAATATTTTTGTATTTCTTACCTAAGTATTTCCACAATGTTAATAGGCAGACCTTTACAAACTGAAGTGATATATGTAAAAGGGTATTGGAAACTGCAATATCTTAATCATTATCAATGCAGATTTTTTTGTTTCAGTAATTTTCCAATAAAATGTTACTTCTCAAATTTTTGTCATAATGGTAAAGAAGTTACTATTATACAAATTCATTTACTGTCTCAAAACTTTAAATTGATAATCATCTATTGTTGTTTATAGAAGGGTTAAAACTTAAAAGCAAAAAGGTGGAATTATCCTCTAAATTGTATCCAGATCAATATTAAAGTGCTTCTGAAATGATATGTAAACAAAAAGTGAGAAAGAAAAATGGAGGTAGAAAAGTAATTAAAAAATAATTTCTATTTGTTAACAATTAGAAAAGATGTATTAATTTCTGAATAATAAAACTCAACACAGAAGAAAGTTTGCATTTAAAACTTGCCCACCTAGAGATGTTCTCTTTGAACATATGTACCCTGATTTATTGATGTCACCCCATTAAAATTAATAAAAATTTATAAATAAAATAAAATTTGCCCACTAAGAACAGCTTGTCACAATGTTAAATGAAATTCAAGAATGTTATCAATTTATTATCATCTGAGGTGATGGTCTGATTGAGCAAGCATGATACTCACCCATCTAATAGAGTTCTACCAAGGTTCTTCTGCATAAAAGGCACTACGCTAGGTAGGACCAAAATATACCTACTGCATGGTTACTACTCTTGAGTAACTTGAAAGTTTTTGTTGGTTTGTTTTTGTGACAAGAACTCTACAGATATTTATGGGGTGGGAGAAATATTTAAACAGCACTGTATGAGAACAAAAAAAAGTCTTACAGGAGTTCAGAGAATCACTGTCCACCCTGATAGCAAGTTGGAATTTGGATAGGGCTTAAACATAGAGAAGGATTTTGAGAGGCAAGAGGACAGATTAAGAACTTTCCAGGTAGAGGGTTTAGCACCTAGAAACCTGTTAAGAAGGAAGCTTTAAGGTGTGTTTTGTGAACTCAAGAAAATTAAGTCCAGCAAGAGCACTGCCAGAAACAAAGTTACTCATCTGAGAGATGGGAAATCAACAAGGAAAATTGACTCATGTCAAATTAAAAGCAGACATTTTTAACCAATATTTTTGTAATATATACATACCAGTGGTTTCGCACTGCACAAGACATGTGACCTAAAGCATAAATTAAATTTTAGCCAAATTAAATTTCTGCCAATGGACTTTCTGTGACCTTAGCAAGAACAGTTTGGTGTAACTGGATGGGTAAAATTTGGGGCTTAAGTGTGAAAAGGTCTAAGTGAATGGCTTGTAAAGAAAGAGACAAAATACAGAACTCTTTCAAAAAGTTTCATTCATTCAAGAAAATCTTTGTGTGTCTAGCACAGGTACTGAGCTAAGTAATTATCATTGAAATAACAGACATAGCCCCTGAGCTCCCAACTGGAACGATTAGATTTGAGGAAAGTGCTTTTAATACTTTATGTAAGAAGCTGAGTCAGGGATCAATTTTTAGGACAAGATTGGAGGTCTGAGGTATCTTATCTTTGGAGAGATAAGCCTACATTTTAGAGAATCACTGTGTCCAAGGAGGGATGATATCAATAAGTGTGTGGTCTAGATGTAAACACTACAACAAGGAGGGGAAGAAATGGAGAGTCATGGCAGAAGAGTAATTTAACTCCTGACTAAGAAAAGCAGAGACTGTGTATAGGGATCTATAGAAATGATCATTACCCTGCTGGGTAGCTCAGTTGATTAGCGCAGCATCCTGATTCACTAAGGTTGTGGGTTTGATCCCCGATGAGGTCACATACAAAACAACCAAGAATGCTTGAATAAGAGGAAAACAAGTTGGTGTTTCTCTCTCACTCTCTCTTCCCCTCTCTCTAAAATCATCAATCAAAAAAGAAATGATCACTGTTGGTTCATGTGTCCATCTGCATTCTGCACTGCACACACTATATACAACTTGGCTTAGATAAAATGTCACAAAATTTTATCTTTTTAAAGGCCCAGATAGTGAATATTTTTGGCTTTTGGACCATAAAGTCTCTGCTTTCGTAGGCTGAACACAGGAAAATATGTAAACAAATGAGTATGGCTGTATTTCAATAAAACTGTATTTATGGACACTAAAACTACATTTTATGTAATTTTCATGTGTCACAAAATACTATTCTTATTGTAATTTTTTTTAACCATTTGAAATGCCATAGAAATAATCCCTGGCTCACAAACCATAAAAACATAAACAAACAAGCGAACAAAAAGCACAAACAGGCTGTGGGCCAGTTTGCTGGGCCCTGACTCAGTGCAGAGAACACCGGCAAGAGGGCAGAGGGGAGGAGAGCACCTCAACTGCTTCCTCACAGATTATGTCTAGTTTGGGAAGAGTATACTTCAAGGAGTCCACAAACAACCTTCAAGTGTGTCCAACATGGTAGACATGAGCAAATGCAATTTCCTGAGGCCAGGGCTGATGGATTCACAAGGTCCTCAAAAATGGATCTGACAGGAGGAACTATGAGAACCACATATTTAGAAAAACTCAAGAGTAAGAACTTAATAATTGGGTTCCATGAACTACTTTACATGTAATAAGCAGATAAAAACATTGGCTGGAATAACCTGCCCCTCACTGCCTTTCATGATGTCAGCGATATCTATTCTTTACCAACTACACTTTTTTTGGTTCCTCAGAATTATTATAATTGCTAATTATTATTATTACCAATCTTCTCTATGCCGGGTACATTGCTAATGTGTTAATATAAATTTTCATTTAATCTTAATTAATTGATTAAGTTTTCTGAGGTGGATACTGTTAATTTTTCCACTTTGTAGTTGGAAAAACTGAGGTTCACAATGGTATTTTTATTCTTTGTTTTCTTTAGGAGTATCCTAGATCCTCTTTTCTTATATTCCAACTTCCTTCCTTCCTTTTTTTTTTTTTAATTCAGTGAAAGAAGGGAGGCAGAGACAGACTCCCACATGTGCCCCAACTGGGATCCACTCCACAAGCCCAGCAGGGGGCGATGCTCCACCCAATCTGTTGCTCTTGCTGAGCAACAGAGCTCTTCCCAACTGTGGAGGCAGAGACCATGGAGCCATCCTCAGTGCCCCAGGCCAACTCACTCTAGTTGAGCCATGGCTGCGGGAGGAGAAGATAGGTAGAGATAGAGATAGAGATAGAGATAGAGAGAGAGATAGAGAGAGAGAGAGAGAGAGAGAGAGAGAGAAGCGAGAGTGGGAGGGGTGGAGAAGCAGATGGGCACTTCTCCTGTGTGCCCTGACCAGGACTTGAACCTGAGACATCCCCATGTGGGCCCGACACTCTACCACTGAGCCAACCAGTCAGACCCTACCTTCCTTCCTAAGCAAAGTCATTGACCCCAGTTGCCATTTGTATGCTATTTTTGCTTACGGTTTTGGTTTTATCAATATCAATAAAACAAATGCACAAGAATATTCACTGATTATATGCTAATATTTTCACAGTGAATTTGCAATTAGTGATGATAATGCAGGAGTTTTTATCTATCTTCTTTTTGCTTTTCTGGGTTTAAAAATCTGAAAATCATTCATAAAATAAATCAGCAATTTCAACCAGTGGGCTACAAGAATTCTTAAAACATGAAATAACTGACTATTTAGTCAAGGGCACTGACCTCTTTTCCCTTAGATTGCCAAACAGAAATATTACAACAGCCAAAACAACAATAGCCAACTGGTATGAATGTCCTGTCTTGAACCATAAATATATAGTAGGTCATATAATAGAGCTGCATCTTATTGGTAATGTCGCGTAATAAGGTTGCATTTGACTGGTTAATTCTTGGTACCAGATATCTTTACACACAAGTATAGTCACTTGATTTTTTTTAAAAAAGTTTCTTTGGAGCAAGAAGGGTGGGTAAGTGTTATTATTATTATTGCAAATCAATCATAATCATATCTATTTTTTGTCAGATCAGCAAAAAGTATGTTTTTTGGTGTGCTATATCATTTTAGTAATTAGTTTATGTGTACCATGAGATGAAAAAAATGGAAAATCATTGAAATAAATCAATGGAAATATCTCTATATAGTACCACTCTGAATAAAATGATGGTGCACTGAATAAAATTGGTCATCTGCTGTAAAAATAACCAGAGAAGTTTCTTGTTACATTGGAGTGACCCCAAATATTTTATAATATTTTATAGCACCCATTCTGAAATTGATCTCATATTTAAAATTACCTTAGTACTGTTAACAAGAATTATCACCACATATAATTATTTGAGTACTTACTGTATTGTGCTTTGAAGGCACAATACAATTGTCTTTTCCTCACCCAAATCCTAAAATACAAATTAATTATAAAAATTAATTCCACTCAAATAAATATATTTTTTTTTTTTGCCAAAGCAACCTAAAAATATATCTACACATTAGCCAAACTCACAATTTATAGTTCAGAGCAGGAAAAAGGACAAAAATAGAGCAGCTGGTGTATGTTTGAAAAGACTAATCCTTATTAGGGCATCTCTTCAGAAGATGAGTTACTATAGCTGAATTGAATCTCTATTAACAGGAGTGAATTCCTATGCCAGACAGCAACAGTAAATAAAGGAACCCATGCTTACATTCATTTGATGGCTCTGCAGGCTTGAGAATCATTTCTGGCACCGTGATTTTGTGTTCAGGAAAACAAAGAACATGAAACATTATGTTCCTTGGAATGTTTTTCTTGTGCTATTAAATGAATCAAATAAATGAGGCACAGACAAGGAATTTAGATTTCAGTAAGATTTTGATTCACAGTTGCTTTCAGTTTCTGAAACTTTTGAGGCCATTCATCCTTTGTAAGAATATTTTTTTGTTTTCCTTATAATCAGTAGAGCCAAGAAAATTTTTCCTAGAATGTTTGGAGACACCTTAGCATCTTTCTCTGCAACTATAACTTATTTTTGTAAAGGAAACAGTACAGTTTCTTCACAAAACAACACTAGACTTAACATATACAGAATACTTTGGTAAATTGAATTGCTTGTAAGGAGAAAAACAAAAGTCCTAGGGCAAATGTAATACATTCATTTTCCCCAGGCAAATAAATATGAAGTCCAAACTGGTACTCACTTGATTTATCTTATGACTTGCTTTAACTATGTGACTTTTGGGAAGGAAGTTGAAATAAAAGATTAGAAGAAGGGGATTTAATATCTTGACAATTTTCTTGGCATGATTATTGTCTAAGGACAATGTGAATTTTAAATTAATGCCTTAGAACTGATGGGAAATTAGCTTATTCAAGCACTATCCCTATTTATGTTAGTGGCTTACAGTTGTAACTTTATCGGCGTATATTATTCTTTTCTTGACATTGGAACAAGAATAATTTTGTTGGTTTTTATCTATGATTTCATCTTGAGAAGTTAGTGATGTACTTTGGAAATCATTAACTCTTATTAAGCAATTTTGAAGTCAAGTATCCATAAATCTCCCCAAAACTTCTTAGAATACTTATATTTTTGTCTATAGTATAATCTGGTAGGATAATGAACTTCACGTGTTTTTTAACTCTATTATGGACCTTCTGATAAGTTTAATTCCTGTAATTATAATGAAAGAATTGTTTAATTTCAGTGAGATAAACTGTCAAAGCAAAATAAAAGTCTTTTAGACCCATATTCTGAATGAGAATAAGAAAGAGATCTCATTGCAATGAGAAGAGGTAATATTAACAGGTAAGAAACAGAAGGCAGATCTTCAGTTTTCTCCTATGAGACTAAAATTTACTCTGAATAGAGTCACACTAAGTAGTAAATGGCAGCCTAACACAGGTGAACTTCTTAAATGAATACACGGATCTAGATCTAACCAAATTTTACATCAGAAACTTAAAGAATGGCAGTATGATCTCAAAGGATCCTATGATCTCAGAAATCCTGGCGAGGACACCAGTGATGCACAATGGCAGGCGATGGCAGTCTTGAGTGACAAAGTAGCTAAAATGAATGTGATACTAGCAGGGGTGACACTGATCCCTGGTACATGTTTGTTAAAGTGACTTTCCAGAGATTGTGCATTATCCAAACTCTGCTGGAACACCAGTGCTGCTCAGCTATGCCTTTATTCATACCAATTAATTTCTCACAACATCCTCCCCAGAGCATCACTCCCTCCATTTGCTTTTGCTTCTAAGAACGTCCAAGTCCTCCGACACAATCTCCTTCAGCATTCAGTATTCCCGCTGTCGAATTCCTCTGGATTTCAACCATTTTGTTTTTTTTAAAAAAACTCATACTTAGGGACAGAACCATCTTTTTCTCTCTCCAAAATAATCCTGTGCCCTTGAATTACCTACCGTGTTCTCTGGAACTTAGCTCTATTAATTAAAATTCTTTGTGTTGTATTTTTCCATCTCTTCATCTAGAAGTGCTCTTTCCATACCTCACGCTTAATAAGTATTATCAGAACAAATAAAAAAAGTATTGTCCACACTTGATCTCTTTCCTTCCTAATGCTCCATAAAGAGACAATCATAATAATCGTCTCTATTTATCCACTCTTCCAGCCCCAGCCTCATCCATCTGAAGAAGCTACAGGTTGGTGAGAACAGCTTTATGCCATCCCATTGTAGAGCTTCCAGCCCCATGCCTAGAGCTCCCACCCTCAGTAGCTTCTGTTCTACTTCCTCCTACCCATGAGGAGAGCCCCATCCAAATACAATATGGGGTGGTGAGTAGTGTGGGTAGATGAGATGGTGGCTAGAGAGGGAAAGCTGGAATGAATGACAAAATGGTCAGTGGACGCTGAATTCAGTACCACACCGAGGCACACTCCATCCTCACTTATTTCACACTATAGTCCTTCCCTATTCCTTTCCTTTAGCTAAACTATGTTCATGAATTGAGATAATTGATTGAAACATATATTTGTGTTTTCCTCCCAATGTTTTTCCTTCCCCTTTCTGCAAAATTATTACTTAATAATTCCAAAAAATTTATTTTATGCTTCTGCAGGATTTCTGCAGGAAAATATAGGCAACTGTTTAGTCTTTTGTAAATGTCTGACCTCTAAAAAAGAGGATGATAAATGTGTCAGGTCAGGTGGAGAGAAGGCTGTGCAGGGCCTCGAGACTGGGCAGCGCCTGTAGAAACCACGGCCCTGCTCCATGCACCCTGATGTAACACAAAAAAGAGAGGAACTTCATGAGGCTGAACGATAGTTTTTATACAGGTTCGGATTCTTCTAATCAGACAGAATGTGCATCATTTTCAAATCACTAAATTTTTAAAAAATCTCTGTCCATGTGAGATATTTTTCTTAACAAATACCTATATATCTATTACTTTGTTCATAGCAGTAGTCCCAAACTTTTGTGCTTGCAGCAAGTTGACACTGAAGTCAGAGAGCTTGATCTACAGGGATTCAGAGGGAAAGACGATAGAGGTAAATACTGACATAACAGGGGACAACTTGCATAGTTAGAAGGTCTTACACAGGATCATAAAAAAAGGATTCAGGTGGGGGAAAAATAAATTTGGATAGGCCCTGGCCGGTTGGCTCAGCGGTAGAGCGTCGGCCTGGCGTGTGGAGGACCCGGGTTCGATTCCCGGCCAGGGCACATAGGAGAAGCGCCCATTTGCTTCTCCACCTCCATCCCGTCCTTCCTCTCTGTCTCTCTCTTCCCCTCCCGCAGCCAAGGCTCCATTGGAGCAAGGATGGCCCGGGCGCTGGGGATGGCTCCTTGGCCTCTGCCCCAGGCGCTAGAGTGGCTCTGGTCGTGGCAGAGTGACGCCCCGGAGGGGCAGAGCATCGCCCCCTGGTGGGCAGAGCATAGCCCCTGGTGGGCGTGCCGGGTGGATCCCAGTCGGGCGCATGCGGGAGTCTGTCTGACTGTCTCTCCCCATATCTAGCTTCAGAAAAATACAAAAAAAAAAAAAAATTGGATAATGGAAAAATACTGGAAAGATAAAGAGTATCATTAAAGAAACATAGAAGCTATTTCTTAGCACAATCTTAGTACATAATTGACTCTTAATTGTTTAAAACTTATAAGTAGTCCTGTAATATTTCCCATAATTTAGTAAGGTTTATAATCACTAAAATTATATTAATTTATCTAACAAAGTAGCCTCAGCTGTTAATGCTATAATAAATAATACTTTTATTAAATGGGTAGACCCCAATTATCTGCCAGTTCTTCCTGAACTCTCATCCTGGGAGACCGAGACACTTGACCCATTTGTCTTCCTACTGTCTTTGGTTACGTACTTAAATGGCACTGGGTTTTATGTTTGGCATTTGGCTTTATACTATATTTTCTCATTTAGTTCTTTGGTTCCTATTTATTTCCAGTGTGAATGACTTCCTTTCACTGGGTATACTATTAAATTTGAAACATCCAATGTGGGTGATATAGTACTTGGAATATAGTTATTCAATAATATTTGATCATGTAAATCAAGCAGTATCAGTCAAAAAGCTGATATTTTATAGTTGTATATGTTTTCTTCATAAAAGCTAAAAGTTGTAATTGGAAATCAGTCTCACATGCATAGTGCTTATATGATCTCTCCTGAGATGACCCGTCTATTGTATTGAGAAAAAGTATCCAATTAGAAATAAAAGAAACCTTTCAAGTAATTTTAGGATGCATACAGATTTATTTACCATATCCCAGGGGAATAAGCACTTATCATTTTCAACTTCAATCAGTGTGCTGTGCCCTGTCCTGGGAAATCATTCCCTAATTTATTCTTTAATGTTCACCTCCTCAAGGAAGTCCCTCAAGACTTCGTGAGAATGAATCACACTCTTTGTGTTCCCTTGTACCACTCTAATGCTTGGAGAACTGTCTTTTGTGAGCTGAAATAGTTACATGCCATGTGTTTTATACTGTGATGTCTTTGAGGGCAAGGATAATACCTAATTCAATCTTTTCAGTACTCTTAGCTCTTAGCCCAGTCTCTAGTGTGGGGCTGAACATGTACTATCAACAAACTGTACAGTAAGTCAATATTTTATTTATTTATTTATTTATTTATTTATTTAATTTTTACAGAGACAGAGAGAGATTCAGAGAGAGGGATAGATAGGGACAGACAGACAGGAACAAAGAGAGATGAGAAGCATCAATCATTAGTTTTTCGTTGTGACACCTTAGTTGTTCATTGATTGCTTCTTATATGTGCCTTGACCATGGGGCTACAGCAGATCGAGCAACCCCTTGCTCAAGCCAGTGACCTTGGGTCCAAGCTGGTGAGCTTTGCTCAAACCAGATGAGCCCACGCTCAAGTTGGTGACCTCGAGGTCTCAAACCTAGGTCCTCCTCATCCCAGTCCAATGCTCTATCCACTGCGCCACCGCCTGATCAGGCAATACATGTTTATTTTAAATTACTTCTTTTCGCACAGTGGGTAAGAGCATGGGCTCTAACACCAAAAAGCCTGAGTTTAAATTCTGGCTTAATAACTTGCAATGAAAACCTGAGAAAGTTACTTAATCCCACTAGTCTATACCTTATGTTCTTCAGTTTCAATATGGAAATAATAAATGGTTCTTCATAAACTTGTCATTTACCAATGAAGGAGTAATATTTTATACACACATACACCTGCACATATATAACAAGAGTGCATGGGGAAAGCTCTTGAAATGTAAATCTATTATTAGTTTTATTCAATTAGACACAGGAATACCTACCATTCCATGATACCAAAATTACCTTACACTTGTAAGTAATTAATACAAGGGTGTATTTAGGAATGATTCTTCACAGATTTCTGTACCCTTCTCTTTTTTCATTGAATTTATTGAGGTGATTTGGTCAATAAAACCATACAGGTTTCAGGTGTACAACTCTATAACACATTATCTGTGTACTGTATTGTGTGTTCACTACCCCAAGCCGAGTCCTCCACCACCACTCATCCCCCCCTTTACCCACTTCTACCTCCCTACCCCTTTTCCTCTTACAATCAACACACTGTTGTGTCTATGATTTTTTTCGTTGCTAAATCCCTTTATTTTTTCACCCATTCCCTAGCCCCTTACCCCACTAATAACTGTCAGTCTATTCTCTGTCTCTATGAGTCTGTTTCTATTTCGTTTGTTAGTTTATTTTGTTCATTAGATTCCACATATAAATGAGATCATATGACACTTGTCTTTCTCTGACTGGCTTATTTCACTTAGCATAATACTCTCCAGGTCTATCCATGCTGTCACAAAAGGGATGATTTTCTTCTTTTTTATGGCTGAGTAGTATTCCACTGATGGCCAAATGATGAAAAGATGCTCAATGTCACTAATCATCAGAAAAAATGCAAATTAAGACCACAATGAGATATCACTTCAACCTGACAGAATGGCTATCATCAATAAATCAACAAAAAATAAGTGTTGGCGAGGATGTGGAGAGAAGAGAACCCTTATACACTGCTGGTAGGAATGCAGACTGGCGCAGCTACTGTGGAAAGCAGTACAAAGTTACTTCTAAAATTAAAAATGGAACAGCCTTATGACCCTGCACTTCCATTTCTGGGAATATGTTCAAGGTATTCCCCCCAAAATGAATTTGATATAATACCCCTAGGTTCACTGTAGTGTTATTCACAACAGCCAAGATTTGGAAGCAGCCCAAGGGCCCAGCAGTAGATGAGTGGCTAAAAAACCTTCCCAATGATGTCCTAATATACAAGTGAGGAGGAGACTGTTATTGCTAGAATATCATACAGCCAGTCTCTGAGTGAGGGACCAAATCTTCACAATACATCAGCAGGGCCTTTAAACCTACAGAAACTAAAATCTCCTTCATGTTCTAAAGCCTAGCCCTAAATCCACCTTGAATTTCATGAACTCCAATATATTCCTGGATCGGGAGCCTTTTCTTCAGTTTCTCTTCTTTCACTACTTCATTTTTCGATCTAATTCAGCTACTGTTCACCGAATAGGTTTTTAGATATGTGCTTTATTACCTGAAGGCATCGACAACAGAACACCAAGAAGCACCACCATCAAAATGGAACAGAGGCAGAGGCAGGGTCATAGGGAGCAGAGGGACAGCTGTCAGAGGGAAGGGGGATGAGGGGATGGGATCAGAGAAGGTGAAGGGATGACAGCAAATCCTAGAGGGAAGGGGGCAGAGAGATGGGGGGGCAGGGCAAAGGGGGTATAAAAAGGGACACAGGGGTGGGGGTGAGGGAGTTATATTCAGTGGGACACTTGAATTCATGTAAACACAATAAATTAAAAATTAATAAAAATTTTAAAAAATAAAGGAAAGCAAAGAAAACAATGAAAAATTTCTCCTATGCTTAAGGAAGAAACCTGATTCTGAGTAAGACAAATGATTCTCCTTCCCAATAAACATCTTAGTGATATGGCCCAGAGGCAGATTTGTCACAGAGATGATAGCTAATCTAGCTTTGTTCCAAACTTATGATTTTCAGAAATAAAAACCTCTGTTTAGATAAATAGCTGTATGTACTAATGTAATATTTAAATGGCTTGAAATGGCCTACTTCTAATTTATTTGTTAATTTGTCCAGTAGCTTGCATACTTTTAAATAGGTACTGCTCCGGATACCAAGTCAACTACAAAGAGGATTTCACAGGAGTTTTTTGCTACAAGTAAATTTTGCAACAAGACTTTTGCTGTTAAGGAACAAAAAATGGTACCAATGGTTATAACAGAAGAAACAGGTGCTGACAATTGAAATCAGTTCAGTATTTCGCTTACCTTTCATTTTCCATAGCACTGAGCATAGTATTGACTTGTTAATATGTCTGACCAAATGTTATATAATCTTAGACAGTTTTTTTATATTTTATAATACAGAAATAACCATTCTCTATCTGTTTGCTTCTTTTGTAAATACCTTGAGGACATAAAGCTTTTAAGATTTATAAGCAGTAGGAAAATATTTGAAACTCAAATTTGTATTAAAACATTAGTCTTTGCACAAATCCACTGACCCATTTTTCTGAAGTAAAAATAACTGCGGGACTTCTATAGACTTACATTGAAAACTTACCAATTTCAGTTCATTTTTATACTCATACAGTACCATAAAAGCTGTATTTCAAGTGGCACAACTGACCTTCTTTTCTATAAAAATATAGATAGGGTCTAAATTATAAGTAATTGCATTGCAGAACATTTTGAAAAGGAGAATCCTGTTGCTTTTCTTGCACAAAAATCAATTTGGATCTTTACTACTTCTTTGCATTTCCTTGAATATTTTGTAAGCACAATTGTAATTCTTTTTAAGTTAAAGGAAACTATCCAACCACATCACAGATTGACAATGACACCTTGTTAGACAGCTGTATAGAAAATAAATAAATAAATAAATAAACCCATCCACGTGGCAGATTTCCAGAGAGAGAAAAAGAAACGTCCTCTGCAAAGAAGAATCAGTAGACTCTACGATCCCATCACAATGCACCACAGGAAGACGCACGATTGTCTCTCTCCAGCAAGACCTTGAGATGTTTAAGCTGAATTCGCTTCACTCACCTGTCTGGCTTAGCTGGGACGTGCTTCTGCTCCTCCGAGACACGATGGCCACCACTTTGGCACTCAGGCTGGATCTCCGCTTCTTCCCGCCGGCGCCCACCGTCCCCACGGCCGTGTCCGACTGGCTGCCGTCGTTGTGCTCCAGCGCGTACATCTCTCCGCTCACGCTGGTGCTCTTTGTGATGGCTCTTCCTGACGTCCCCATCCGTCTGCCTTGCATTTTAGGGGTAAATGAACTATATTTACAAAGTAAAAACATATATGCATCCATAAATTACAGGTCAGCATTAAACGAAACTCTAAATCTCATTTATTTTGAAATAATCCAGGCAAATTTTTACGGGGGAAAGCCAGGTGAGTAGTAGTCCACAGCTACGCATACTTTAAGATTACATCACCACCCCTAAACATTTACCAGATGTGGCTTCAAACACTATATAACAGAGAACGCTATAAACCGTTTTTACAGATAGAATAAAGAAATGCAACCAGTGCTGTCCATGGGAGGTAAAGGTTACTGACCAGTTTTGTAAATGGTTATTATGTTACTTTCAGAAAAATTAAAATATTTAAATCAATAAGACATGTTTTTATACATTCCTGAGGAAAGACTTTTGTTAAAAATGGATACTTCGAATTTGCCACATGACAAAATTTATAAAACGAAAGCGGTATCTGTTCTCGTTTTCTTTTGGGATTCCAAAGAAAAGACACATCCTGGCTATCTGAGACTTAACGAGTTTAGGAAAGACAGTCAAGAGTCAAAATAAAGACTGCTTTTCTGTTTTTCTTTCTTGCCCCTTGGTGCTCCATCTTCTCGACACAAACTTCATCTCATTTTCCAATTTCGAGCCCGTTCCGTACACGTGCGCTAGGCTCAGACTCTCCTCTTTCCTGTTCTTTCCCATAAACACTTGCTTGTTTATGCAGCCAGATTCTACTAGCTTGTCTGAATTATATTACTGTACTTTTCTCCCAAATGAGTAAATCATGGTTGAGGATTTCAGGAACCACAGAAGATTGGTGGGGAAAACAAACAAACCAGAACCCCCTCTACCTGCCAGAGTAAACGTGCGTCTGTGAGTTGGAGGGAGGCAGGGCAGGGGGATGAGGAGCCAAGGGCGTAGTCCTCTCTGAACCATGTAAATGAACTCTGCATACGCAACCAGACTGTACCTCTAGACTGGCCTTTTCTGATTCTGTAGAGACCTGGCTTCATAGAGCTGACATGGCCCTCTTCGTTTTATATTTCCTCAAAATATTTCCAAAAATTGGCTAACATGACTGTTGCCACCATATCAGTTTTCTATTTCTTGATTTGATCTACAAAATACATTATCTAATATAGCATATTTTAACTGTGATTCTATTTAATATACAAGTCCAAAGAAATCCTAACAATATTAGAAATGATAAAACAGAAACTTTTGTCTTGGGGTCACGTTAAGATATCTGTGGTCACATATATAGAGTGTTTCCGTAGAAAGGGAAACTGGTATGGGTGAGTCTAAGCTGGTGGGAGAGCAATACTATTGTGAAACTTTGTGCATATTCTTTAAAGTTATAGGGAAGTTTAGAAGTATAGAAAAATGTCTTCTAAAATATTTATATCATAAAAGGTTACTCAAGATGAGGCATAAAATTTCAAAAATTTTATATGGCTATTTAATCACCGCAATGAAATGTCTACAATATTGACAAGTAAAAATTATGAAAAAAAAATAAGGGAAATCTGTATAGTGATTAATATTTCAAGGGAGGACTGAATTAAGAGGTTTTGTTAAAATGATATTTTTAATAAACATATTTTTTCCTAAAAAAAAAACCATTTTGTTTAAAAGCATTCTAATATGATCTGAGGATAGAGCATAGTCTCCTTATAACCTAGAATACCATATGTTGAATGAGAACATTAAGTCATTTTAAATTCTCTATCGAACTGAGGGGAGAGATTCAAGGGTCCACTTAATCAGATTGATTTAATCCATGAGAAGGTCACTGATTCAGCACAAACGTGCTTTCTCTTCCCCTATTTCTCAGGCTTTTCTTTGCCCAGCTTCCTGTCACTCAGGTGTGCCTGACTCCTTCAAGATACACTTTAAAGCTTCCGGCTTTATAAACCTTCCCGGGGACTGCCCAGCATCGTGACTGTTGTCTCTTACCCCTTTGTTTTCCATATTGTACTGGTTGTATTAAGATTCTGATATTTTATATTAGTATGCCTCTTATGCATCACTAAATTTATTGCAGCACCCTTACTATTGCTGAGTGACTTGAAGATTTACAAGCAAAAAGTAAAAACAAAACAAAAAAATAATCATCTATCAATGTACACACAGACTGTGAGAATATCCACCTTTAAAAATCAAACAAATATCTCATCTTTCTTCTTTGAGACCGCTATTCCTTCTAGCTACTGACTTTTTGTAGAAAAATCTCCTGAAGGAGTTGCCTGCATCGTCTCTTCCTACCCTCCTCTGAGCTAACTTGGAATCGGGCTTCGTCCCTACCATTTCCCCAAAACTGCCTCTGACCAAAGTCCTCATGCCTCCACCCAGCAAAATCTTATCATTTCTTAATCCCTTTTCTTTTCACCTCTCAATACATCGTGCATTTGAAAA
This sequence comes from Saccopteryx leptura, assembly GCF_036850995.1. Taxonomy (NCBI): domain Eukaryota; kingdom Metazoa; phylum Chordata; class Mammalia; order Chiroptera; family Emballonuridae; genus Saccopteryx; species Saccopteryx leptura. Next base: position 352,624,490 of record NC_089503.1, read on the forward strand.
AAACATTTGATTCTTTCGGTCTTGAAACACATGTCATTTACAGACTTTCCTACCTCTGCCTCACCGAGAGCACTTTTATCCTTCCATCACTCCACACTGCAGTTCACGGCCCTCTGACTACACTCTTCCATAGGAGACTAACTCCCCACTTGTGTCCTCTCGTCCCAAGCTTTATATATGATCTACATGCTGCAGATTCCAACTGTTTTACTGGACCTTGTACTCAACCCCTGAACTCAGAATTTACACACCTAGTTGTCAGCTGACATCCCTGCTTGGGTATGTCTCATAAGGCTTCCAAAAATAATGTGTTCAACTCAACCAAAACAACTGTTCCTCTCTAATATTCCACATCACATTAAAGATACCCCCTTTACCCAATTGTTCAGAATAATAATTGCTTGCTTTCTGTTAAGAAAAAGATATCTAAACTTAAAACGAAGAACAAAACGAAAAGCAAAATCCAAAAACAAAACAAACCGAAAAAAACATTGCCTTACCTTTTAATGCCATGCCTGAAAGCCCATCTAAGGGTCAATTGACTTTCTAGGAGAATGTAATATTTTTAACTTATAATTTACTCTTATAATAATAATGGTCTAAATATTTTACAAATCTGTAAAGTTAGATGCTAACTTGAATGAAACTGATAAGAAGCAAGTGATTACCATTTATCAGAGAGGATCACAACACATTCGGTTCTGAATCTGACTAATACTACTCCTTACAGCATGCTCCCCACCCCCATGACTGTATGTATGTATGTATGTATGTATGTATGTATGTATGCATGTATACAAGCACAGGAGTCTCCTGGATTATCTTTGTAACCACTTTGTCATCTTGTTGGTTTTCTCAATGAGTTAAAACTTCAAAGTGTGCTATTTATTTTTCTGGTAATCGATTTAATTTTGAGACTTACATGTTGATAATGTTGTAAGTCACATCAAAACACTGAAATGAAATCCCTGCGGAAGCCACTGAACTGTGTTGTCTGAGCAGGCTACTTCCTGGACTCTTTAAGCCCTGCCATGCCTTTTCCTGGCTCCCAGATTTCATATCAAGTGCTAATAGAGCATTTCTTTCAGTCCCTGTTTCTCTTTTCTTTTTCCCCGACTCTGATTTTCTATGTTTGTTTATTTTTGTTTTATGTAAAACTGTCTCTTGCTTTGCTTGTGATAATAATACACTAGAGGCAACAATGACTGGAATCTCTGCAAATAAAATCTGCTGGACAGCAGATAGCAAAGATATACTGAAAACTGGGTGGCAGATGACAGAATATCTTGTTATTAGTCTTCATGTGTGTCTGTGTCCTACCAAAAGTTCGTATCACTCAAGAAGATGTCCTGTGCACAATGAAAGAAGAACATCCCTTTAAAGCCTGGGCTTAAGTTATTGTGTTAATTTTGGTCCTATTGCTGTGTTGTATAACTGAAGGTACCAGTTCTCTTTGCATGTTTAAAAATAATCTTTTCAGTTGGTGATGAAAAAATCTCTTACTTTCTGTGCCCTGAAGGATAGCTGTCTGGGCAGACAGAAGTTAAATTCCAAGCTATCTTAAATTTATTAGAGCTCTTGTTCTGATTGATCTATATGGATAAATAAATACAGGATTCTAACATAGAAAACTAAAAAAAAAAATCCCATAGAAAAAAGAAACAAAACTTCTAATGCTTTAAATATGCTTGTCTTTTAAGAAAAATATATACATTCTCAAGAAATTGCTAACTCAGAAGAATTTTAATATAACAATCTAAATCCATAGTCAAAATGAACTATTGGAAATATCAAACTAGTTTGACAAATCTGGGTTAAAAAAAGCTTTATGAGAAGCACAATGAGATGCCATTTCACACACACTAGGAAATCTATAATAAAAAGAGATAATAACAAGTGTTGATGAAAATCTGGAGGAACTGAAACCCTCAGACATGGCTGGTGGGAATGTGAAATGATGCAACCGCTTTGGAAAACAACTTGACAGTTTGATTAAACTAAAACATAGTTAAATTAAATTTAGAGCTACTATGATTCAATAATTCCATTAAAAACTTAAATACAGAGTTACCAGATGGTCCAACAATTCCATTCCTAGGTACATACTGAAGAGAACTAAAAGCATATATCCTTACACTCACATATGAATATTCATATCAATATTATTCATAAGAGTTAAAAAAAAAGGAAACAACCAAATTCTTATCAAATGATGAATGGAAAAACAAAACGTGGTATATTCATACAATGGAATATTATCAACCATATAAAGGGATGAATTTGAAAACATTATACTACATGAAAGATGCCACATACAAAATCCTACATATTGTATAATTCTATTTAAACAAAATGTCTAACAGTCAAATCCATAGAAACAATGTATATTAGTGGTTGCCTGGGGCTAGTGGAGAGGAAACACGACTGGGTTTCTTTTGGGGCAAGATAAATACGTTCTGTGATTAGATCCCTATGATGTTTGCACAACTAATTATAAATATACTAAAAACCACTGAATTGTACAATTTAACAGGGTGAACTGTATGGTATGTAATTTCTAACTCACATATGAAGTGAAGACAGTAAAATAGAACCTGGGTGCCTGCCCACTGAATTTGAAAGCTGTTTTCCATAGTTTATAGTTTAAGGATGTGGTTGTCTTCTATTTTCATCGTAAAGTTTGTAATCTCATTCTTATTAAATTTGAGCAGTTTTCAGATGACATTTAGGAATGAAAACATCTGTTATTTGTAATCTTCAGTCAGTGATCATGAGTTCTATTTGGAAGTAAAATCCATGACTTGATAACTCATTTGAACATGCATTCTCCATGGGAGTAATATGCCCCCAGAGGGTGGTAACTTGTTCTAGATGGATGTAAGAGGGGTAAAAAGATCTTGGATGATAAATGGTTTGGGGCCTTCACACAGCCAGTGTATAAATAGATACAGTATAGCTGTGATATTAAAATGTCATGTAGGGAAGTCAATTTGGAAAAGAACATCTAAAAGATAAAAATATTGAAAACTAATGCATTAGAATAAGAATTTGGGAAAAGTCAAAATTGTAATAGCTTCTAGTTTTTTGATTTGAGAACTATGCGGATAATGGGGTGAAAAAAATATAATTACTCTGTTTAAATAATAAATAGGCCAATATTTAAAAACATTTTGTTTTAAGAAATGTTATAGGGATGAAATGACTATAAATGACCAGTTAAATATATACATCCTCATATATTTCCAGTCTAGTCTAAATGCAATTAAATATATGTACACATACACAAAGAGAACAACAAAAGCTGGTGTACAATATTCAGTGAATACCAAAACATTAGAAAATACTCTCTCCTATCATGTATGAGCCATAAAATTATATAAATAAGTTACAAATGATAGTCATAAAACTAAAGATGGTTACAAACAAATGATTTCCTGATATATCTGCTGTTTCAGTTTACAAAGGAACAAAGAAGAAAAATAATTATTGTAGAAAATATTTCCACTAGTTAAAGGATCTGAGCATATATGGTCTCTAAAGAATCCTTCCAGGTCTATATTATTTTGATTCACTGTAGTGGATTTGTAGTATGTATCAATTAGTAAGTTTTAATTAACACACACTTGATCACCATGTCTATGCTTTAAGATGACCTAGCTGAAATCAAGGCAATCATATTTAAAATGAGTAAGGAAACATGGCTCTAAATGATTTTCTAAGCAAATAAAAAAATGATGAAGTAAAAAAGCCATAAAAAGTTTTACCATATATTGTTTTAAATTTAACAGATTCTAGGAGTAGAATGTAATCTGTTAACTGCACAAACTAAAGCAAGAAACCTGAAAATAATACATATCATACTACATAAAGCTAAATTACTAAAAGCACAATAAGTATTTTGTTTACTTTATGCATCAAGTATACAATTAATTAAAAAATATACACTGTAGAAAAACAGACAAACTAAGCCCAATATAAGCTAGTCTATAAGTTTAGTTTTCTTTTTCTTGAAATTTGTATTACATTGAAGACTTGCTAGGTTTATAGTTGTATATACATGAAAGTTTATTCTTGTATTTTTTTATTAATTGTTGTATTATTTATTTGTATGACAACAGTAAACCTACGTTTGCTCACTCCTTATTATGAATCCCTTCAGACAAATAATGGTGTTATCTGAATTAAAAAATAGTTCATAGATAATGAATTTGAACTAGAGCTCATATCTTAATTTTTTTCTTGCAAATCATAGCACTAGAATTTATTGTACCACATAATTTTGATTTACAATGTGCTTTTAAAGCAGCAATATCCTCCCTTTCTTTTTTAAATAAGATATTTGACAGGCCTTCAATTTATAAAACAAATGTTAGTAAAACTACTCTAGTGAAACAGTTAAGTCCCAGACCCTGCAATCTAAATATTCTCCTCATCCTTCAGTTTATGTATTTTTTCCCTGTATCAATCGTGTGTCCAAGTGGCTGTTCTTGGAAAGAGGTTCATGAAACACCAACAGTCCATGGACATTGCTTTTAAAACCTCTAGGCCCCTGATGGGGAACCTTTTCATAAAAACCGCCCACTTTTGCAGTACTGGTCAACCTGGCTCCTCCTACCCTTGTGGGCCTTCCAGCTTTCATGGTGAGTGGTAGTAGAGCAACCAAACAGTGCTGCGATTGGCCCACCATGAAAGCTGGACCGCTCACTAGTGGGCGGGAGGGGCCAGGTTGACCAGCACTGCAAAAGTGAGCGGGTTTTTATAAAAAGGTTCGCCATCACAGCTCTAGGCTAATAAAACTGAACTCTTCAAAAGAAACACTTAAATTAATCCAGCTCATTATAAGTAACAATTAAGTGAAAAAATCAAATATTAACAATCAAAATCCAAATTCTGAAAGGCGCTGTCATTCTATATGGTAATCATCAGGCCTATAAAATATGTAAAGATGACTTTTAAGAGTAAAAACTAACCCTAAATTTGATACCATGTGTTCAGTCACTGAATTCTAATTCTATAGCATAACTCTACTTACACTTTCCAAGTATTCTGATATATAAACTACTTCATTTTATTTTTGCACTGTCCTGTGAGGTAGGATTGGCAGGCATGATTCTCATTTCTCAGATGAATATGTACATCCTATTATTATTACAAATATATTAAGATACACTTAAACCCATATCGCTAGGAATCATGGTCTGTTTTGCATTATAGAGGTGGCATCCAGTATAGTGTGTGCACATAATAGACATCCAGTAAGTGACTTGTGAATGAACAACTAAGCAGGAAAATAAATCACACTCTCTATATACACATACCCATATAGACACATCTAAATATTCTCTAAAATGAATATATTTTCAGCTCTTTATTTACTACTATATGATATTTATTTACTACTTATTTCCTACTATATAAACAGACTATGTCTTTCTTTTCTACATCTTTCTATACTCCTCAGCCTTCTCAACTTGCTCTATGTCCTCCAATGTCTTTTTTCATATTTAAGACTCTGATCTGGTCACTTTCTGGAACTAGAACCTGTACTGATTGTAGATAAAATTATGATGATAAAAGTAACTGTAGACTGAAGTAACAGTATAAGTTTGATAAGAAATTAGGCAATTTTGGTTGTTTATATGGGAAAAAGCACCTCACTAAAATTAGATATATTTTTTTATCAATAAGGCAAATATTATGGTAAGTCTTTTATAGCTTTATCTTTTATATGTTTTGATACAATCAAATAAAAATTCATGCATAGATACATAAAAATATTTTGGGAATAAAATATAAAAATACTTTAGAATGTTTAGTCAATAAGTGTTTAAAAATAAGAGTGGACTTCTTTACAGTGATTCGATCAATAAAAATAGTTTCATAATTTTATGATAGGTTTTAAGGGGTACATTTCCATCAACTCTGACTAATGCCAAATTTAGAATGGTAGGCAATCATGTACTACTCTAAAGTAAGCTAAAAAGAATACGCAGAATGCAAGAAGTAACCAAAGACTATAGAGTACTTTGCCAAAAAAAATGATCCTTTCTAATAAAATACCCAGGAATAAACTGAACAGAGGATATAAAGGACCTACATACTGAAAACTACAAAACATTATTGAAAAAAACTGAAACAGATACATGAAATGGGAAAATATTCCATGTTCATGGATTGGAAGAATCAACATAGTTAAAATGGCCACATTACCCAAAACAATATACAAATATAATACAATCCTATCAAAATCCTAATGTCATTTTTTAAAGAAATATAACAAAAATCACCACATTTGTATGAAACCATAAATAAAAACAGAATAGTCAAAGCAATTCTGAAAAAAAGAATGAAGCTGAAGGCATCACACTGACTTCAAATTATACTACAAAGACACGATAATCAAAACAGCCTAGCATTGGCAGAAAAACAGACATACAGACCAATGAACAGAATCGAGAGCCCAGCAATATAACCACATATATTTGGACAAATAATCTTCGACAAAGGAGTCAAAATCACACAATGGAGAAAAGAAAGTCTCTTCAATAAATGGAGCTGGGAAAATTGGAAAGCCACATACAAAAAAAAAAAAAAAAAAATGAAACTTGACTACAGTTTGTCCCCCTGCACAAGTATAATTCAAAATGGATCAAAGACCTAACTATAAGATCTGAAACAATTAATTATATAGAAGAAAACAGGTACTAAACTCATGAATCTTGGCCAGAGAGAACAGTGAATTTGACCCCAAAGGTAAGGAAAGTAAAAGTAAAAATAAAAATAAATGAATGGGACTATATCAAACTAAAAAGCTTGTGCAGAGCAAAAGAAACTGGCAACAAAACAAATAGGTAGCCAACTAAATGAAGATATTTGCAAACAACAGCTTTGATAAAGTTTTTTTTCTTTTTTATTATTTGAGAGGCAGGGAGGCAGAGAGACAGACTCCCACATGTGCCCTGACCAGGTTCTACCTGGCAACTCCCCAGCATGTGATGCTCTGCCCATCTGGGGCTGCTGCTCTGTTGCTAGGCAGCCAAGCTATTTTTAGCACCTGAGGCAAGGTCATGTAGCTATCCTCAGTGCCCAAGGCCAACTTGCTCAAACCATTCCAGCCATAGATGCAGGAGGGGAAAAAAGAGAGAGAAAGAAGAGGGAAGGGAAGGAATGGAAAAGTGATGGTCACTTCTACTGTGTGTCCTGACTGAGAATCAAATTCAGGACTTCCACATGCCAGATCGATGCTCTACTGCTGAGCCAACCAGCCATGGCTGGCTAGGGGTTAATATTCAAAATATATAAAAACTCATAAATTTCAGCAACAAATAAGCAAACAATCCAATTAAAAAAATAGAGAGAAGACATGACCAGACACTTCTCCCAAGAGGACATACAAATGGCCAATGGATATATGAAAAGATGCTCATCTTCATTAGCTATTAGAGAAATGCAAATCAAAACTAAAATGAGATACCACCTCACACCTGTTAAATTGGCTATTATCAACAAGTCAGGTAATAACAAGTGCTGGAGAGGCTGTGGAGAAAAATGAATCCTCAATCACTGCTGGTAAGAATGCAAATTAGTAAAACCATTATGGAAGAAAATATAGTGGTTCCTGAGAAAATTAAGAACAGAACTACCATATGACTCAGCAATCCTTTGACTGGGTATCTACCCCCCAAACTCAAAAACATTGGTACCTAAAGACACATGCACTCCCATGTCCATTGCAGCATTATTCACAGTGGCCAAGACATGGAAACAACCCAAGTGTCCCTCGATAGAGGATTGGATAAAGAAGATGCGGTACATATACACAATGGAATACTACGCAGCCATAAGAAATGATGACAGTGCCATTTACGACAGGATGAAACTTGAGAACATTATACTGAGTAAAATAAGTAAATCAGAAAAAGCTATAGTTTTTACCTGAAAACTATGTACTCTTATTGATCAATGTTACCTTGTTACATTTAATTTTCTAAACAAACAAACAAACAAAAAAGAATAATCTTTCCTAAGGTACTTCAATCATACCCCTTCAGAGAATTCCTGAGTCTGGAGACTGTCTCTGCCTCCCTACCATATTTAGTTGTAACACACAACACCTCTTTATATATGTCTACTCCAATCGTAAATTTATAGGATATATTGCGACCTGCCACTCCCATCAGCTTTGAGTTTCCCTTTCCAAGTTTACTTCACATCATAATGTTCCTCTTAGAATGGGGTCTCAGGTGTTGACAGGCTTCCTGATTGCACCAAACTGGATATGCCTGACAAATGGCTGGGCTTCTGTTCTAATGAAATCTGGGTGAGCTCTCACACCAGTAGGGATTTTTAAGAAGAGGTTTTCTTCAGTATTTTCTTTTTTAAATATATTTTTAACATTTAATTTATTGGGGTGACATTGATTATCATAATTACACAAGTTTCAGGTGCCCAACTGTGCCACAACAAACTCATACATTTACATTCAGAAATTTCTCTGCATTAAGCACTGTACAGTTAGGACCTCAGAGAAATAAGCACTGCTTCTCATGGGTCTATCTCAGAGGGGTGCAGGACTGACTCAGTAATAGGGTTTGAATTTATTCTTCTTTCCAAGGTGTTTGACCACCTTATATTATAGCTTATATTTAAATTCTGTGCTCATAAAAATGTAAGATAGCAGTAAGAGGCTGACGCATTGGATTCTATCTTTACATAGTTATCTATTTCACAACTGTCTTCTATAGAGATGAAAGATACACATCAAGGTATTAATAACATTTTCTTTCACTTACTAGATTGAACTGATAAATTGATAGAATTGGTGTACCTCAAGAAAATGGTAAAGTATAATTAGTTGCAAAATATATTTTATTGTTCAATGTAAAACTAATTGTTCTTATCTTTATAATCATTACTTAAATTATAATATTTATATTTTTGAGCACTAACTATATGTTTAGCAGTGTGCCAAATACTTTAGGAAGTATAATTTTAAATAGAAACAAGAAAAAATAACATAAAATTACAAAATATAAACAAAATAATTAAAAACAGAAAAATTTTTGAAAAAATTTAAAAAGTGATCTCAAGGCATGTTTTGATAAGAAGGCAAGAATTTTATGATAATAATTGATGCCAACTCAGTCAAACTTCCACAGAGAAAAACATGATTTCACCTGAACATCAGTGGGACTATTTCACAAATTCTCTCTAGAGCCAGGTTATAGCATCTAATAGTTTGTCTTTTTTATTTCTCATAGATTTGTCTGAAGGGCAACACAAGAAAAGTACACCTACTGTCTCCTCTCTGTACTTCCCTGGGTCCACACAACTACATTTCAGACAAGTGAAGAGTACTTAAAATTCCTTGGGAAGCTGGGCTTCACAGATTGTATCACTTAAACTATTTTCAATGTCAAAATTACTTTTTCTATTTCGTCCTTTAACTACTTTACTAGTTTTTAAAAATAGGCAGGTTTGCAGTCAAAAACAAAAATAGCAACAACAAATCTATACCTTAAGGGAAGAGAGACCTAGATTCAAGTGACAGCAATCATCACTTGCTATTGGTGGCCCTGGACATTTGTAAAATCTCAGATATCTCATCTGTATAATAAAGAGAAACTCCTACCTGAACTGGAAATAATATGTGTATAACATGTTCAGTTGTAAAATAAATCCTAACTATTAGTATTATTATTATTATAGCTCTAGTGCCATCCTGTGCATGAAATCCTAACTACTTGTGGTGTAATGATAATCCTTCCAGATGTAACAATTAATTTGTACCAATCTATGGCATGTCAAGGCTATATTTTAAAGGGTTTCCAGTTTGCATTTTTTTTGTTTTTTGCTTGTCAGCAACTTGTCCTGGACATGCCTCCCAATTACACTGCTCCCATTTGAATAAAAAGGGCCATAGGCATCTGCTTGTGTTCAGCTCGGTGTATGTGGTATCCTGTGGTCTTGGCCGTAAGAACTGGCATCTGAGTTGATGCAGCCTCTCAGGGCAGGCTGGCAGCCTATCCGTTGTCCTGGTGTGGGTACTGTGATGACAGGATGCTCTTTATTTGATTATCACTAACCACTCTGTTCATCTTAGGTGCTCCATTCTCCCTCCTTAAACTCCAACACCCCGAGTTCCCAGAACCTCTTCCTCCATCGTGGCGGCAATCAGCCTTTCCCCTTCGCATTATTCTTCTGTTCTCCAGCTTCCACTTCTCCTCATGACACCAGTGGTCCTCTCTATGCTAGAGCACCTTTCTCTGTTGATTTTCTAGTCCTGACCTCCTTTCACTTTCTCCGTCACTGTTCCTGATTGCTATTTTCTCAAGTGCCTTTAGATCTCACCGCTAGTTCACAATCCAGTTCTCTTTGCCTTGCCCTGGGCATTTGTCCTTGAACTGGGTAAAAGTCCCCAGGGTCACAGGTCTTGTACTTTACAACAACATTTATCATGTATTATTTTCATTGTAAATACTACCCTTTAAGTGGGAAAATTTTAAAATGTCAAGAAAATAGTAACACAGTATTCCTGACCACGTGATGTTTCAGTGGATGGAGAGTTGATCTGGGACATTGAGGACCCAGGTTCAAAACCCTGAGGTCATCAGCTTGAGCACAGGCTCATCCAGCTTGAGCATGGGCTCACCATCTTAACTGTGGGATCATAGACATCACCCTGTGGTCACTGGTTGAAGGCCAAAGATTGCTGGCGTGAAGCTCAAGGTTGCTGGCTTGAGACCAAGGTCACTGGCTTGACAAGAGGTTACTGGATTGGTTGGAGCCCCTCAATCAAGGCATGTATGAGAAGCAATTAGTGAACAACTAAAAGTGCTGCAACTATGAATTGATGTCTCTCGTCTCTCACCGTTCCTGTCTGTGTTTCTCTGTCTCTCTCTTGCAAAAATAAAATAAAATAATAACACATTATGAACTATTTCTAGCAATCTGTTAGATGATATATTCTGAAAATCCTTTCATTCTCAAATGCTTAGAAATGATGGGAAAATTACAAGAAATACACATTAAAATACAACCTAAGTTCATAAGCAAGGGCAATCCTTTATACACCTTTGATAATCTATTACACTGAAGACATGCAGTTAGCAATACGTAACTTCTTGTATATTGAGGGGTAAATAAGAATTAAGCAAGGAGTATTAAATTTCATTTTATTTAACAATAGAATATTAAATTAATTGTGTAATATCTTTTACAATAAAATAAAATTGGAAATGTTTAGCCACCTATAATAACCAAAATATAATTTCAACAATATCCTGAATAGACTATGTATATACAAGCAAAGTTATTAATACCATCTGTTTTTGAATTTCCAAAAATATTATTTCACTTGAATAAATTTTTCGTACCCTCTTCTATAGAGTTATTTTTCTAATTAAAGAAAATATTCTAATTATCTATGATTTCCACTAAAATGCTCGTTAAAATACTTTAAATGTAAAGAATAATTTAATTCCCGCTCTAGCCGGTTGGTTCAGCAGTAGAGCGTCGGCCTGGAGTGTGGAAGTCCCAGGTTCAATTCCTGGTCAGGGCACACAGGAGAAGCGCCCATCTGCTTCCCCACCCTTCCCCCTCTCCTTCCTCTCTATCTCTCTTCTCCTCCCACAGCCAAGGCTCCATGGGAGCAAAGTTGGCCCAAGCACTGAGGATGGCTCCATGGCCTCCACCTCAGGCGCTAGAACGGCTCCGGCTGCAACAGAGCAATGGCCCAGATGGGCAGAGCTTCACCCCCTCGTGGGCATGCCCGGTGGATCCCAGTCGGGCTCATGCAGGAGTCTGTTTCACTGCCTCCCAACTTCTAACTTCGGAAAAAAAAAAAAAAGAATAATTTAATTCCCTTCTAACACAAGAAGCAAAGCTACAGAAAAGTAGATTGCTACAGAAAATGAAATGTTAAAAAATACTTTTGAAATTCCATGAACAATGGATAGTTATTTTTCCCTAACAAGTAGAAGTTGTCTCTAAGATCTAATTACAAATATACAAGATCTACTTTCACAAATAACCTATCTTTATAAGACAGTCTGGATCTGGATTTCAATTAAATTTGGGGCACTTTCTTATAACTTATTATTTTCATTTTCTATGATATAGTAAGCATTTATACTTAATATTCTACTGACCTTCCTGAAATTTAACTAAACATATTTTAGTAACTCTATAATGAATTGGCCGAGTAGAAACATAAAAACAGAGCAGACTGGAAATTTTTCAAATCAGATCAGAGCTGCTGTACTTCAAACTCTATTTTAAATGGTTTGTAAGGAAGAATTGCACTAAAAAAAGCTATTTACTTGTCCCAAGAGCTCTGTAACTGGCTATTATAAGACTGTTGTGTTACTTATATTCGGAAGTCACAGTATTTTGTGTGTGTTATGAATATAGCATGGTATAAAAATTTAGATATATGGCACATTCAGTTATAACATATGTCAATAAATTTGGTATAGTAGTATTACCATAAAAGTAGAGTCTTTTAAAAGGTCACATGGCACATTCATTCCATCTCTTTACAGCTTTAATCCAGTAACAGGGAATAATAGTGGCAATGACTTATTAATCTCGGACTACTAAATATAATAAGATGCTATAAAAAAGAGCCACTAAAAAGTCACTAAATTATATTTTTTTCTCAGCTAGTCAATATCCGGTATCTTTCAGCATGTTCAGGCTCATTCTCTCCCCGATCATCACATTTTCATGTTATTTTCCTCTTCCTTTCTGTACTTTGATAGATCTCAGTAGACTTTGTTTTTCTACAGTACAACAGGCAAGCATGCAACATTAAGTGGGATTGCTCTAAGGAAAATATTCCTTCTTTATCACTCAATCATATTAAATGTCAGTAGGCCAATAACTAATAAGTATATGAAATGGAAGTTTCATTTGTTACTTCTGAGGTATTAATATAACAAATGATTTTTCAGTGAAATAGTTTTCAAACATCAAATCACAAAAAAGTCCAAAGATTATTTTTAGGGTCTTCATGAACTAAAGAAACTATTGTGAAGTAGCATTTAAAATATTCTGTAATAGTTTTTAAATATAATTGCTCTGTCAAGATGAATTTTTCAGGAGATATTAACTTATGCATTATTTCCTATCATAATTTAAATTATCAAATTATTTTACTTACAATGTTTCTAAATCCCCAATAAATATCAACATATATTTTTTCAATATATGTTTACTAATTTTGCCTACTGATATCAAATGCCAACTTATAGTAAATTTATGACAGCAAGATTACTAGTTGTGCATAGAAGATAACTTCTCTGAAAAATGCTTTTCTATCTTTCAAAAAAGAAAAAGAATGTAGAAAACAAAGATTATTGCTTTTGCAAATATTTTTTCAAAGGTAGAAAATAAAAGACCAAAAATTATTTAAATCAAATTTGCTGTTCACGTTTGTTTATTAAAATCCATCTAGGCCCTGGCCGGTTGGCCCAGTGGTAGAGCGTCGGCCTGGCGTGCGGGGGACCCGGGTTCGATTCCCGGCCAGGGAACATAGGAGAAGCGCCCATTTGCTTCTCCACACCCCCCCCTCCTTCCTCTCTGTCTCTCTCTTCCCCTCCCGCAGCCAAGGCTCCATTGGAGCAAAGATGGCCCGGGCGCTGGGGATGGCTCTGTGGCTTCTGCCTCAGGCGCTAGAGTGGCTCTGGTCGCAACATGGCGACGCCCAGGATGGGCAGAGCATCGCCCCCTGGTGGGCGTGCCGGGTGAATCCCGGTCGGGCACATGCGGGAGTCTGTCTGACTGTCTCTCCCTGTTTCCAGCTTCAGAAAAATGCAAAAAAAAAATAATAATAATAAATAAATAAATAAAATCCATCTAGCTACAGAAAGCCAAACCTGTAGATCCTGAAGAACATATGTTTCAAATGTGAATGCTGTTGGAAAACTGTTGGTTTTGACAAAGCTTCAAAAATTGTATGACTGAGAGAAAGTAGGGTAATGCTTACAATTTGCTTTTAAAGTTTGTGTATAAAACACTTTAAATTGGTCTGCCTGGAAAAATATAGATATATGATAAAGATGAAAAGAAACAGTCTTCAGAGCTATACCATGAAAACTCAGCTCCTTTTCTGAATGAACATCTTCTTTAGATGTAAAAATAAACACAGAGAAATCAGAAACTCAACATACTCTCTCCCGAGTCTATTAAATGTGTGTTCTTTTAAAATAAATGACAGCATCTCTCCTTTTTATTTTTAATTTTTTTAAAGACTATTCATTAGAGAGGATTGAGAGAGAGAGAGAGAGAGAAGTAGGGGAGCAGGAAGCATCAGCTCCCATATGTGCCTTGACCAGGCAAGCCCGGGGTTTCTAACCGGCGACCTCAGTGTTCCACTGCGCCACCATAGGTCAGGCACCATCTCTCCTCATATACTGTGAATATTTTGTAGTTGGATGAGAAAATGTTCTGTGAGGAATATTTAAACCAAAACTAAATTAAAACTGTAAGGCACGTGAAGCGCAAACAGGAAAAACAAAGAGCCACCCATGTGCTCCTGGAATGAATCCCATTTGATCGTGATGTTTTATTTTTTCAATGTGTTGCTGTTAAAGTTAATTTTCTAAATAGAAAAGAAAGAAAAACAAAGAACTTATGGATAAGTTCTCCACTCCTTATGGATACTTATTTTGAAGTATTGTGTTGATTTTATATTGTAAAAATCATCTTAGCAAATGACTAAATCTTAAATAGTTGTTAGTCCATGACTATTTTTTTTAAATAACTTTTAATTCATTATATCTACAAAAGGTTACTTACCTTAATGTGCACATTATGGTCTATTTTTAGCTACTACAGTTTTTGTGTGTGTATGTCAACTTTTAAAACATGAGACGTTCTGAATGAACTATTCAGAATACATCTGGAAGAGAGGCTGTCCCTTTTCTACTCACACAGAACTTTAGGGTTTAGTTAGTGGCATCCCTGAGTGGACATGATATCAGTTCCATAATCACCTCAAACACAAAATATTAGAATATGACCCAAGAATTCCAAATATTCTTTAAAAATGAACTTTTAGAGATCGATCATTCAACATATTTAAATTTTCCAACCTATAAACATCTTGTAAGTAATTAATTTTATCTGTATCCAAACAGGACTTTTGAAACTACCTTTATAGTCTCATATCTTTTGGGGAGAAGGATGATAATGTCTAAAACACATTTTCTGAAGCTGCACTCAATATTAGATAGATACCTCTATGAAAAAAGCACTACCAGAATGAAATGACTTTGTTCAATATTGGAATAAACAAAGAGAAACCTTATAAACAATAATGTATACTGTGTGAATCAGTAACAAAAAAATTCAGTAAGCAGGGTTTGGAAAACATTACATACATTATGCAGGACTATACATTATACAGAACACTGCTCATTTCTGATGTGCTTAGCTCGACATTTTCCTGGTTCATAATAAACTTGGATAGAGGAAGCCAAAAGCTTACATAGTATTTTAAGTGCCAATGTACATAGTTTTATGTAATACAGATATTATCATGTCATATGGTTTATTTTTATAGTCCTTTATGAGAATATAGGGTACTTGGTTGATTTTAGGGTGAATTCAATAATGTATTCTAAATCTTTTTTATAGAGTAAAATTCACCCAAGGCAATGTAAAATAAAACATTTCTTGTGACATACAGGGAACTATAGTATAAAAATACATTTTAAACTCTTCAACAGATTATAATCGCCTTTAGTATGTGACATACATATTATACTTTAATGTAGTCTTGGCAAATAATGAAATCCTCACATATTATAGGAACTCAAAAGTTTCCTGCTACTTACTCTGACATATAAACATATTCTATCATAACTGATTAGACTTGTTCATCTTTTAACCATAAACTTGAATAAACAGAATTTAAAAACCTATGTAGATGTTAGTTACTAAAAAGACAAAAAAAATGTTGAGAAGCAATAATATATTGAAAACCATCATTCCTCACAGTGTTAGTTATGAAAATAGGAAATACCGACGGCTGAAAGGCCTGCAACCTTAGTTCCACCTCAGTGAGACACTTCATTTGTATAGTGTTGTCCTTTGTTCTGGTGTGTGTGTGTGTGTGTGTGTGTGTGTGTGTGTGTGTGCGCGCGCGCATATGTGCCTGTGAGGATATTTTAAGGAGAAGAATGTATGTGAATAGATAACTCAATTCCGATGTCAGGAGAAAGGTTTGCCTCTTCCTATATTTCATTTCTTTCTCTCTATTCCTTGTAAGTATTCTAAGAAATCAAATATGTACCACAGATGGGAAATCACTGACAAGGTAACAAGAAAGTTACTAAAGTAATAAAAAAAAAAATCTTGTTATGGTGATAGTTATCTAGCCATTAGCTTTAGTGCCTAACTTGCATAATCTACTTATATAAAAATAACTCGCAGCTTGTATAGGTTCTACTACAGAGAAGAAAAAGGGAAGCTGGATACATCGAAATGCTCTAAGAGAATAAAATTTTCATTAAGAAACTTATCTGTATCATTTTTAGGTCTATCCCTCTCTTCATCACCTTCACGAAATAACAAAAGTCATATGAATCAAAGTGGCAAATAATGCTTTGTCTTCCGTTTCTTGTCATATTATAATTACTATTAGTGTTGTCTTGCTAACCGGCATTTCCCCACAAAGTAACATTGGTTAATTCTTTGTTTCTTCTGGTTCCCACTGTATAAAATCACAGGCAATGGATGGTGAGCTGCCTAAAGCTTCTCTCTTCTTTAAATTTTTTCCTCAAAAATCATGTAGCCAAATTTTTCCCAAAGATAAAATTTTGAAGATTCCTCTTCAGATTTCAAGAGAATGATAATGGACGCACAGATTATTCTTGCAGCTGGTTAATGATATGAACTGCATGAACTAGTAATGCTTTATAGCAGTGGTCCCCAACCTTTTTTGGGCCACAGACCGGTTTAATGTCAGAAAATATTTTCACAGACCAGCCTTTAGGGTGGGATGGATAAATGTATCACGTGACCGAGACAAACGTCAAGAGTGAGACTTAGACGGATGTAACAGAGGGAATCTGGTCATTTTTTAAAAATAAAACATCGTTCAGACTTAAATATAAATAAAATGGAAATAATGTAAGGTATTTATTCTTTCTCTGTGGACCGGTACCAAATGGCCCATGGACCGGTACCGGTCCACGGCCCCGGGGGGTTGGGGACCACTGCTTTATAGCATAGGGTTCAAGGTACTTTACTGTGAACAAAAAGAAAAATTATGTTGAGATATATCATTTTATAATGATATTAGTAATTGTTTTTGGTGATTAAAAGTGGAAAAGTCCTGTTTAAGTCCTATTTATTGATATCCTTCTTAAAATAAATAGGTTTTGAAATATAATGACTTATAGGTAAGTCAATAAAAACAAATTAGCATAATTTTTACCCTTGATCCTAAGCAACTCAATATGGCTATGTTCTTTAGGTCTTCTAATTTATTTTAAATTTTAGAGAACTTAATATTCTGTTAGTCTCAGATCCCTAAAACATCAGAAGTAAATATAAAACATGTTCTATTAATATTTTTATCAGCTGAAATTACACATGGAGATTCCCAGAGAATGTCATTGTTAGTTAACAGTAAGATAATTATTGTCAATTTTCTTCAACAAGTGAGCTAGATGCAGGAAAATGCAGGACGAGGAATGCTCAGGATACATTTTATTGCACATTGTGAAAATGTGTGATAATATCAGGCGACATAGTGTTAGGAATGCAACTGTTCCTCTTTTGAACATTTGTATTTCCTGGGCTTTTCATCAAGCCCCAAATTCTATCAGTGAAACTTCTCTTTCTATAAAGTATCTAAGAATAAATCTAAAATATGGGTTGTCTATAGTCAGTCTGCTTTACTGAATTAAGGTGACCCTGGATTGCTGAGGCCTTTTTCCTTTCAGCAGGGTACTTGGCCTTGTAAGAACACAAGATCACTACTGGTGATTTAAACAACATGCAAATTTTGTACAGCTCACATAATGTAAACTAGGGTGTGTATTTTGTTATCATATCCACTCAGTCTTACCCTGAAAGCCAACCCACAGCTCACGGGGAAAATGCAGCTGGCTTCCTGTTTTTGTTTTTCTTTGGTAAATAAAATTTTTTGGAACATAGGCACGGTCATTTGTCTACACAGTTTTACACGATAACAGTGTTGAGTAGATGTGACAGATAATGTCCTTCATATCCTGTAATATTTATTGTCTCTTTACAGAAAAAGCTTTCTGACACGGGACTAAAGGATGCTCTGTGGATCTAATCACATCAGAAAGAAATTCCTGCACATGTGACTAAACAATCTGTAAGATGATGACTATAATTATCAACTACACCTTATAGTAGACAGTACCAAACTATCTATTGGTAATACTGGACAATAGTTAGTAAATGCTCAACCGACTCCAGTCCCAGTTATTTTAATGAAATGGTGGTATTCTTGTTTTCTGTTACTTGACCTAGATTATATTTTAGCAAGAATATTCAGCAAGCTGGTTGCATTTTCTATCATGGACAAAGACCCACTTCATAAAAACAGTGTTGCCAACTCACCTGATCCTACCCCTGGGGCGCTCGGATTGCTCTGACATAAAGCTTGTGCTGCTGAGGCGAGAGGCACTGCTGGTTCGGGAAATGGCGGATACATCGCTGACATCACTATCTGATGATTTGGCAGAGACGTTATCACAGCTTCTGTACTGATCTTTATGTATGTTATACTAAAGATTAAAAACAAGAAAGGGTGAGCTCCATCATCAGATCACAGGAAAAAGAGACATACACGATGACGCCAATGACTACTTAGCCAACAGCAAATAAAACTGTACTTTCGTGAAAGTAGGTGTGGAATCTAAACAAACGCTCAAATAATATATGGTTTCCAGTGTAAGACTCCTGTATCCTTCAAAAGGTAAGAGAGGGTTTCAGGAGACTAAATTGTAGATTAAACACACAAATTAAATGCTTGGGTGGAAAATTCATTGAATTATTTGCACATACTTCAAACCTCCAACTTGTATTATTTTTCTAATACATCAGTTTCTCTTTTCTTGCTTTTATTTTCACTACTGCCTATTTTATCCACCTTCTGCTCTACCCATGGTATAGACTGCTTCCATCTGGCTGTGCTTCTTGATTCTTTCTAAATTTTTTTTTCACAATTTACCTACATAACTCCTTATTTTATGAAATTATGCTTTTTCAATTTTCTTCAAAAATATATAAATATATCTTTATAAAAATGGTTCATGTGAAAACAGGGCTGTGTTAAGGAGTAGTCAACAATGACAGCAAAGTGTGAAGAACTATGGCTTTAAACTTTCTACTACGGTCTAATTAGACACTTTCAGATTTAAACTATCAACTCAGTGGTAAAAGTAAAAAATAGGATTCCTATTAAAATTTCAATATATATTATAGATTATTTTTAAATGTGTTTAAATTTGTTTTTGATATTCATTACCTAAGATTTTAGGATAATTAGGTCAAAGATTAAATATGCAAAGCTGCCCAAGTAGTTAAACTACTCTTTATTTATGTCACTGTCATATTATAACTGATCACACAGTAAGTAGCTTTATGTATTATTTAATATGTTTTAATTATAAAAAACAGTAAGCTTACATCATTATATATATAGTTTTACAGTACCTAATATGTAAGTTATTCTCTTATCTTAGGTATTGGGAGGTAAGATAGCTTCTTATAAAATAAAATAACAAAGGTAAAATAAAAACATGACTGAATATTGAATATTTAAGTTTCTTAAAGCAAATGAATTTTAGATTTATGTGTTAGGGTGAGAAAATATTAAATGTTTGTTAAACCTGTATAAAAACTCATGCATCTTCTGATGCTCCATATTAGATGAGTTTTAATGAATCTAAAATAATCCACCCTATTTCTAAAAATTTGTATAAACAAGAGTCTTGCTAAAGTATATAAAATAAACCAATGCTAAAACCTGGATCTGTATACTAAAAGAAATATAATACAATATTTCAAAAAAAATCCTAGAGAAGGGAATCATGTTTACTTAATAGAATTTCACATCAGATGAGAGTAGTTCAGGCCTGAGGTATTTAAATGTTAGTTTTATTTCTTCATCTCTCATGTGTATGTAGTGGACATAAAAACAATTCCAAATTTATAGAATATCTACAGTTATCTTTCCAATGATGTTTTTCAGAACTGTGTGATTTTTTTGACAGTATGGAGTACAACTATAACTTATCATTTTTTAAAACTGTTTTGTTAAGTGGATATATCACGTAATTACTATAATATTCCTAAACATATTGAAATAATAGGTGTCCTTGACAGATTACAAGAACTGGTTCTAATACCATAGAAATGTACCCAGTGGTAGCAGATTTTCTGGCATTGTGCTGACACCCCGAGCTAATGCTCCCATTATCTGACAAATGTCAATAATAAGCAGCAGAGACTACAGCAGAAGGATATATAAGTGCACATGAAACTATTTATCCAACTAAAGAACTTTTCCTTTTCTATAAGCCACCGCTTCCTTAAGCTTCTTGTAAATAACTTTTGATATTCCACCTAAGAAATAAAACAAAAGATTTTTAAAAGACTATAGGTCATATTAAATTTTTCTATATCAGGGTAAAGAATTATCTATCATTCTGACATAAAATCACAGTTTTCTCTACATGAAACACTTTTATATTTGATTTTACTGTTGTTTTTACTTATTTTCAAAATCTGTTACAACTTTAGGTAATAACTTGGACTTATTATCAAGAATAATTTTTTAAATTTCCTACTTAAAATTATTTTAATGGAAACACATTAACTATATTTTAAGAAACATCATATCCTCAGGAGGATGTTGGACTGATCCTGTCGCAGCAAAATAAGTCCTTGGTGGGAGACTCTAACTATAAGGCTGCAATTCCTGTGAGTAATAAACATTCCGCCACTACCTACAATATTCATATCAATCTTGGCTGCTGTTGCTTGTTGACAGAAACATAGCACTTTTTAAAATATAAGCTTCTAAATGCAAATTCACCCTCCAGTTAGGAATTTCGCCCATGATTAAAGCATGCAACTTTGTATAACATTAATGAAAAAAACATCATGGTGTCACATTTCAGGGATACTAAAGTTTTGTTTTTTTTTCAAAAGCAAAGTTAGTGTTAATTCCTTACTCAGGATGGATGTTAGGGTCAGTCAGTTTTTTAAAGGATGTGCCAGGTTTAAAACATCTTAGAAATATTTCTCTGGTAGGTTTTTGCCCTGAAGAAAATTTAGTTCTACTGGTGTTAAGTTATAAATATTTTGAGAACGATGAAGTAATTTCTATTTTGGCAGAATTTCTACAAAAGTGTACTCCTTCATCCAAAATGTCAACTAGTGTAAGATGCTATAAATGAATAAAGGAATAAGATTCAATATTAAATGTACTGTATATTAAATTTACAACAATGCTAGTTCTTATTTCCATAAATAAACATTTTTGTACAGTAAATTATATTACGGTCAGGGTAAGTAAATAAAAAAATGAAAAAGATAATTTCTCAAGTATATGAGAGATTTGAGGTAACTGGAAACAAAAATTTTTATTTTATGCATTAGTCCATAATATGAATATGTGAAGAATAGAATTTCAAAGAGTATTTATGGATTGCTTAACATATAACATAAAAAGCTACTTGTTAATTTATATATATTTTTTACTTGTCTATATTCTTATAAGTATTTTAAAGATACCATATCTTTGACCTCACATTTATTGATATAATTCATACTCTTTTTACTTATGTAATAGTGCATGATCAATTTATGAAGTTAGTAAGAACAACAGTAATAGACTTAAAAGTGACTTTAAATATATATTCGAGTGAGGGAAAAAGAAAAAGGATGCCTGTGTAAAAAATGGGAGTAAAAAGAGAATATATTGATTAAATTCTATGCACACTGGAAGCTGTGGGAGAGCCTGTGAGTCCGGCTGGAGTGCAGTGAGCACTTCAGTGTGTACGCGGAGAACAGAGGTGCCCGAGTCCCAATCAGGGGTTTCAGGGCTCACAACTACAGAAAGGCTTTACTGAGTTTCGTATTGCCTCCTTTCTCTGAACCTCACTTCTCATAAATTCAGTAAATAAAAGAGCTGGAATAGAAAGTTTTCTGAAGTATTTTTAAGTTCTAATTTTCTATGAGCCAGAGAACTTGGAATCTCCCCAGCAAGAAAAACCTACTATTGGTTTATTATGAATATAAATATTAGTGGTTGTTCAATCTAGGGCTACTTACCTGGTTGATTTTTTTAATCAATGAATTAATGATTAGAGTCCTAGTTCAGAATGATTCAGAAAGGCTTTAATATTTTACCCTTATTCTTTATTTACCTCTTTCTTGCTTCCTGTATTGGCCCAACCTCCCCTGGCCTCATCCTTTGACATAATGCTAAGAAATTGGTAAAGCAGTTCCAGGTCTAATGAAGCATTTCCAGTCTAAAGAACATTTCTAAATAACTGCATCTGAATGTGGAGAAAAAAGCCTTGATTGCTCTGCCTTCTAATTCTTACTGCATTTGTAGTAAAAGAAAACAAAAATGATCAACATATCCACAAAGCAGACAGACGGATAAGCTGATTAAGCGATAATACCATATAGAATAAACCACAAAGAAGATATGGGCAGCTGGAATCAGCAACTCTGTGGAATATCAAGATATTTTTCTTACTAACTCTTTTTGCTTTACTAATTTTGCTTTGTAAAATGTTGTTTCAGAGGCCTGGGGAATAGGGCCACACTGAATCACAGTGACCATAAGCATTGTGTCCACTGGAAATCACTTTGCAGCTAACCTAAAATGTAAAATGATACTAACAAACATGACTCTAAGGTAGTCTGGTGAAAATCACATTTGGTAACTACCCCTATTTTTGTTTCTGAAGATCAGGTTATATAATGAACAACCTCCATTATTTAAAAGTAGGTTTTCTTTTTCGCCCCTCCCCCCACGCCCTTCCTCCCTGGCAGCCATCAGTTTATTTTCTGCATCTATAAATCGGGTTCTGTTGTGTTTGTTCACGTCTCACGTTTTGTTTTCACATACAAGTGAAATCGTATGGTATTCATCCTTCTATATCTGACTTATTTCAGTTAGATAAGACCCTGCAGGTTCATCCATGTTGTCACAAATGACAAGATTTCATTCTTTCTTATTTTATTTTTTTGTGACAGAGACAAGAGAGAGACAGAGAGAGGGACAGGTAGGGACAGACAGACAGGAAGGGAAAGAGATGAGAAGCATCAATTCTTCATTGTGGCACCTTAGTTGTTCATTGATTGCTTTCTCATATGTGCCTTGAGGGGGGCTACAGCAGACTGAGTGACCCCTTGCTCAAACCAGTGACCTTGAGCTCAAGCTGGTGAGCCTTGCTCAAACCAGATGAGCTCATCATGTTCAAGCTGGTGACCTCAGGGTGTCGAACCTGGGTCCTCCGCATCCCAGTCCGAAGCTCTATCCACTGTACCACTGCCTGGTGGGGCAAGCCTTCATTCTTTTCATGGTTAATTAATATCCATTATACATACGTACTGTATCTTACTTATCTATTCATCTATCAATGGCTCCTAGGGTGCTTCCGCATCTTGGCTATTGTAAATAATGCTTACATGATTGACAGGGGTATATATATTTTGAGTGAATATAATCAATAATATCCTAATAACTAGGTGTGATGTCAGATGGTTACTAGACTCATTGTGGTAACCACTTTGTTAGATATTGAACTGTTGAATAATTATGTTGCACATCTGAAAATATTATAATATTGTATAATATGCTAACTATATTTTAATATAAGTAGATTTTTCTAGCTTCATATTTCAAGCTAACAATACTGATTTGGTATAGTTTCATTTAATTTTGAATTTCTAAAAGGCCATTCTTTCCAAAGGGGCTTCCTGATATCAAATTATAACAGAAGCTTTTCTGTAATGGCTGCTGCTACTATTGTAGTAGTCTAACAGAAAACAATTTTTAAATAAACCAAATATTATATATAAATTATTTCAAAAAGTTTAAAATTATATGCATATGTTCATTTTAATGATTACGTAATGGTAGCAGTTTATAAACTCTAGGGCAGTGGTCCCCAACCTTTTTTGGGCCACGGACTGGTTCAAAGTCAGAAAATATTTTCACAGACCGGCCTTTAGGGTGGGGTGGATAAATGTATCATGTGACCGAGACAAGCATCAAGAGTGAGTCTTAGACAAATGTAACAGATGGAATCTGGTCATTTTTTAAAAACAAAACATCATTCAGACTTAAATATAAATAAAATGGAAATAATGTAAGTTATTTATTCTTTCTCTGCAGACTGGTACCAAATGGCTCACAGACCGGTACCGGTCCACGACCCGGGGATTGGGACCACTGCTCTAGGGTATTTTACAAAATAATACTAAAGTATAAATTAAATGTTTATTGGTACATAGAATTGTGTGGATTTAAGTTTCTAAGAGTTTGAAATCAGTTAATTATCTTACTAAAGACAGATCAATAAGAAATCTCACATCACACAATTCTAGTCAGTTGTTAACAAATCTAGACAGTAAATAGCAACCAAAAATGGTATTTAAGACTATAAATCTGTAACTTAATATTTAAATGGAGTAGTAAATGATATTCAAGCAATAAACTGGTTTTATCGGTCTTATTTATGTGAATTTGACCATGAAAAAGGCAGCATTAAGTAACTTTGTTTTTAATCTTCATTGAATTTATTGGGATGCCATTGGTTAATAAAGTTATATGTTTCAAGTGTACATTCTATCATACATCCTCTGTATGTTGTATAGTGTTCACCACCCAAAGTCGATTCTCCTTCTGTCACCCTTTATCTGCCTTTACCCTTTACTACTTGCTCCTGTCCGGCATTCCCTCTAGTAATCACCAAACTGTTGTCTGTGACTATAATATCAAGTGTTTACAATTTCTTTTTAGAAAAAAATCATTCAATCCAAATTAATAAAGTTATATATGGTGAAAGTAGCAAGCAGAGAGAGGTTATGATGGAAGACTAGCATTTGAGTAACTTCTCTCATATCCCGATGCTTGCCGGTACTACCTGGCACACACTGTATACATTTATGAAACGTAGGCTATTTGTTGGGTACTACTGGTTTTACCTTGGAATATTGCTCGCGATCAAGTTCTTGACTAGAACCAGACCCTGTTGTCTGCTTAAATCGATGCACTTTCATTTTCATCTGTCTTGTTCGCTCCTCCACTACTAAGCTGGCTGCAAAAACACACAATGGAAGCCTATTAAAACATGTGAAACACCTTTGAGAAACTAATGGTTCAAGATTTTAATGTTTTTGATATGACTTCAGTTAAATGAAGTTTAGAAATAACACATGATTAGTAAATTAAACAAAACGGAGAATATACAATGCTAGCAACTGTTATTCTAAAGATGAACATGACTCAACTCACACAGAATGGGGAACAGAAATATTACTAACAAAATACCCTATATCTTCATCTGATATGAACTTTGTCAATTCCATTTATACATGCTTATGTGAAACCAAATCTAATTGTGAAAATGTTTCATACTTAACCAACTGGTTGTTGCATGTACATATAGAGAAAACAAATATGCCTCCTGTACACATCACACATATAGCACATGCTACACGCATGCACACAGCCTTTTAACATCCTCAGCAAAGATTCACCTAAAACTGTTTTAATTTATAAAACTCTGCTTTTATGAGGCATTCTTATTAAATCATTAATGTCTGTCAGTAGCTTTTCATGAATATTTGCCGGTCTTAAGAATGAACCTAGGGAGATTAGTTTTTCATTTCTGATGACTCTGTCTGATCACATGTATAAAATAAGTTTTAAAAAAGGTGATATAAAAATTTTAGCTTAGAAATGATTAATTATGCAAAGAAGTATAGTCCATTTAAGCCTTTATTAGCAGCAAATGTGACTGTGTAGATGGGAACAATTTTAGCCTCCAATAAAATGTTATTTTAAGTCAGAACTCATCAAAAGTGGTTCAGTTTCATGGCTCTGCCTTTAATTTTTACACTTTTAAAAATATAGGAGATTAAAGAGATAAGGGCACTGTGATGTTCAAAGTAAACTCCTAAAACATATACCTGTGTTGTATGAGACCTACGTTTACTTTTTACAATTTACCTATTGCCAGTTTCCCAGACTATTCAACTTCTTCAAGTACTAAGATTTCTTTCTTTTTTTTAATTTTTTAATTTTATTTTTTATTCATTTTAGAGAGGAGAGAGAAAGGGAGAGAGAGAGAGAGAGAGAGAGAGGAGAGAGAGACCGAGAGAGAAGGTGGGGAGGAGCTGGAAGCATTAACTCCCATATGTGCCTTGACCAGGCAAGCCCAGGGTTTCAAACCGGCGACCTCAGCATTTCCAGGTCGACGCTTTATCCACTGCGCCACCACAGGTCAGGCTGATTTATTTCTAAGATATATATATACATATATACATAAAAAATAAATTTGTGATTAATGTGTTGGGTCTTCTGCCAAGAGGCCCTTAATGATTTAAAACATAATACCAATGTTGAGATAACTGATTGACTTGGCTGGTGACTTCATCTCTTGCAAGTTTATAAAAATACTTGCTGACATATTTTTCCATTGCAGGGATTAAACATGGCCTATCATACTTGATAAAAGACATTAACACCCATTTTTAAGAATTAAAAATGTGTGTTTAAGTACAGACTAATCCTCCAAGAAATAAACAGTTTGAAATCTGTGGTTAAATGTTTCAGTCATACTTTTAGCACTAATTATTAGATGTTTACTTTGTTTCAATTCAGTAAATTAGATAAATATCAATCCCTAACATCAATTATGTGAATTAAAGTAATGAGGCACTCTTGCCTGGAAAATGTTGACTTCAGAGACATTAAATGATAACTATTAATGATTAAAAGATGGTTCAATGAGATTGTGAGAGAAGCAGTTGGGAAATTTATTCATTACTTGACAATATACAAGAAGACAATAAATATAAAGGCCAAATGTTAATTGACAGTAATAAGGACTTGAGACAAAGTTATTGAAAAATGTGTTATATTCCTAGAAAGCCACATGTAATGTATGCTTTACAACATATGCAAATAGCTGTTCTCTGCCTTCTGTGTATGGTGTGGGTACCTAGGGGTACTTGCTCAGCCTTAGAGCTTTGAAGAAGTCAAATGAACTGTGATAATCAGTTGTATTTTATAATTAAATCCTACAAGGAATTCAAAGCAATCTCTACTTGAGATAAAAACATTTAAATAATATTAGCTGATTTTCTTACCAAATGACATTTATCTTATTTTAAGAATTTTCTGACATTGATTAGCTCATAGCTTTATAAGCTTCACTTGAAGTTCCATGCACTTCTCAGGAGGATGGTAACTTAATACTGAAAAGATTATTTCCCAAGAACTACTGACCTGAAGCAGTTTGAACAGTTCCAGTGAGTTAACCTTGCTGGAACAATACCCCATCTCTCTAAATAGGATGGTTAGCTTATGGCTTGGTTTGCATTTAAATCTTTATTTTGCAAGACACAAAATTAAATTATAAAAAGAGAGTGGTAGCCTAACTAAAATAAATCTTAAAATGGTTTTAAATGACTTAACTTTTCAAAAATGATATATAAATATATAGAGGTTGGCAAAAGTAGGCTTACAGTTGTAATACAAATAAATAATACAATAATTAATAAATAATAAAACAAGAATAATCTGCGTTTTGTGTACTTACCACTATAAACCTACTTTTGTCCACCTATGTACTGGATATATATAGTATCATTATTCCTAAAGAAATAAAAGTTGACATCTTTTAATCTGTCAAAGAAAGAAAATCTCCAAATTATTATTGGCACAAAATCATGAATTAGATCCCCTTTGACTCTTCAGTAAAAATGTAGTTGTTATGCTAGTCTCATGAGTCATTTTGCATTTTATTTATTTGTATATTGTTAAATAAAATGATATTTTTTTTCTGGATCATTGCTGTGTCAATCTAAGTAGTAAGACAAATTTATAAATAGAATATTCATCAAAAATCTGAACCTGAAGGCCTGGTTCTATGATTTATACAGAGGATAATACTTAATGGTGATTAAACATGTACTGAATTCTTGAATATGGTTACCTGTCAAGTATCTCATTGTAAGTAAAATTAACCAAAGCCCTGAGAGCTCACAAATTTACTGTGAAAAGAAAAATTACTGATCATCTTTTAAAATTTGCATATTATTTTAACAATTTAATGTCAATAGCAAAATTGAAATATAGAATGAAATATTTTCCAATTCTCTCACAAATCTTTTCATTACAGTCACATATTAGGAAATTCTGAATGGTGGTCACATTTTAAATCACTAAAATATCAGTTGCTATTTCTTTACTAAAATTTTATAAAATTGAGAGAATTTTGATTTTTTTATATTTCAAAACCCTCATACTAGAAATTTAAAAAATACCCTTATTATTTTCTATGATAAATATAATTATCATATAATTTCCTTTCATCTTTTAATAGTATAGCTTACATATATAAAGCAGTCAAATGATATGGACTGTACTAAAGACTGTATTTCAGCTATAACTGCAAGTAGTGCAGTTGTAACATAAACAATTTATTTCTCTTAGCCCATAACATGTAATTAGTATGGCAATTTTATTTTAAAAACAGTGTTTTGTAAGTCGGGATTTTTCACTAGACTTTCTACAAGCTAAATGATGTGTTGGACATTGAATAAACTGTGCTTTTTAAAAACAGATATTTACCCAAACAATATTTATTGAATATAACTCATTTTCTTTAGATCAATCTTATGCTGTATACATTGTTATTTCTAAACCCTGGCATTTGAATAGGATAAATCTGCATATACCAAAAATCACCTAAGCATTTTAATTAAGAAAGTACAAAACGGGAACTTATTTTTCGGGGTTAAACTAAACCCATACTATGTTGTCAGTTTTTGTCTTCAAAACTCAACAAGAATAACTCTGACTGAAACATGCAGGCGAGAGGAGTAAACACAATTTTAAAGTCTGTAATTTATTACAATTTTCTAATGAAAAGCATTAGATATTATTAAAAATAAAGAAATTAAAATAATTATTTTCATGTCATATGCTTTGTTATTAATTTCTATGATTGATCTTTGATGAATCTACAATCAGAAATCATTTACAAATGATGTCTGTGCCTATAAGGATTTTCCTGTATCTATTCTTTTCATAAAGCATCCTGTGAATTTAAATATAAAAAAAGCTTAAGGATGTTTAATAAATCTTCCCTGACTCATCACAGAAAAACTCCTATAGAACCACCTCCTCCAAAGAGAATATAATTTTCTAGAAAAGTTTTTTAGACCTATCAATCATTTTTTATTTTGCTTTAAAATATTATCTATATTATATATATATTATAGATATGGGTACTTTCCAGTCATTATAATTTAAAATTTAAATGTTCATAAATATATTTAAAATATTATTCATAAATTTACAATTATATAAAGATGGAGTTGTTCTGATCTTCAAGTCCGTAAATATTTCATAATCCTCCCTACGCATCTAGACATTAACATGAATTTGAAATTTCAAATGTTTGTGGTTATAGGCAAAAAATAATCCATACAGTATATTATTAAACTTTCCAATACTTTCAAGTATTTTAGGTGAAATATGAGTATAAAAGAAAACAAGTAAAAATTTCTATATTGTTAAATATATGAAGGTAAAAATATTTAAGAGTATTTTGTTTCATAACAAGGTTAGCTAGTACATGTGTCAAAAGTGACACGTGATATTATCTGTACAGAATAATTAAGTTTGAGTAGAAAGCTCAGTGCCTCTGCGTCCTTGCTGCACAGCAGTACAAGAGTTCAGCAATGGCGGAGCCCCTTCTTTGCTCCAGTGCATGACTCAGAGAAAGCAGTGGTAAATAACCTCATATTGGAAACTGTCAGTTAGAATGAAATACATGAATGAAACACCTACAATGCCTTAGTTATTGACAGCTTTGAAAAATATTCCCTCTGAAGCATTATATTTTTTAAAAAAATCACTGATAGTGGGAACCAAATATAAGAAGCAATACAATATGAAAGACATTAAAGAATAATAATAGATGAAAAAATGTAGCTAATTGAGTCTTTTTAACCAGTATAAAAATTACAAAGCCTGCATAGAAAGATAATTTGATACCTAAAAATTCAAAAGGTAATACTAGTTAGTATTCATAATTTTTAGACTTTAGAGAAATATAAATTGTTAAAATAGACACACGTTCTCCGTACACCTGGAAGCAATGTGCCCAAATGCTAACAACACGAGTGGGAATAACTGAACATAGATTCAGCA
This sequence comes from Saccopteryx leptura, assembly GCF_036850995.1. NCBI lineage: Eukaryota > Metazoa > Chordata > Mammalia > Chiroptera > Emballonuridae > Saccopteryx > Saccopteryx leptura. The sequence continues at coordinate 352,654,950 of NC_089503.1, forward strand.
CTAGACCCACACCATTCATCAATGCTGCCTTGATCAATTCTTGATCTCTCTCTCCACCAGGAAGTTTTTATTTGTGAAGTGAAGAGATTGCTTAGAGTAATCTCCTGCCATTTTAGTCTATAATTCTAATGTTAGTTCAATAGGTTATTGGTATGGGAGAAATATATATTTTTATTTTTTACATTTTCTTTTTCTTTTTCTTTTTTTAAGTGAGAGGAGGGGAGATAGATCCCGCATGTTCCCAGACTAGTCCTCCCAGAGACCCCGGTCTAGGGCTGATGCTTGAATCAATTGAGCTATTCAGTGCCTGGGCCCAGTGCTCAAACTAAGAGAGCCACTGGCTGCAGGAGAAGAGGGAGAGAAGAGGGAGAGAAAGAGGGAGTGGAAGGGGGAGTGGAAGGGGGAGAGAAGCAGATGGTTGCTTCTCCTGTGTGTCCTGACCAGAGATCGATACATATGTCAGGCTGATGTTCTATCTACTGTCCTAACCTGCCAGGGTCACATTTTCAAAAAATGAAAAACTATGGCTTTCTCTTTGCGCTATCTAACTTCTAGCATTTTAAAATATGCTAATTTATCAAAACTATATCTATTAGGGGGAAAGATTGACTGGTTGTAGTTTACATTAATTTTTATAGTTTATGTTTCAATTAAAAGATAATATATCCCATGCATGTCTATCCTTATTTTTAGTCATATCAGTGTTAGTAAGCAACTTCTTTGATATAATACTTATATAACCTCTACTCCACCAAACACATATATAATATATGTACATAAAGATCAAAGGTTTAAAATATTTTGACTATACAGAAATGCCCAAGTTCTGGGTCATTTTCCTAGAATAAAGTGCATTTTCAATTTACAAGGGTAGAAATATGCTAAATTGTTTCTATTGTGCCCTTGTATGATTCTTTTGCAAATTAAGGGTTATACTATAATAATATATACAGTAAAATAAAGAAAACAACTATCCAGCATGAGAAACATAAAACACAACAATAACACACATTCATTAAAATATCACATAGTATTTATGAGATTTTAAAGAAAATAACCTGTATTTGGTAGATAATTGAAATGGAGTGCTGGCATGGGTGAAATCAGTAATTTGTTTATATAATTACTCAAATCTCACTGTAGCAAAACCACAAGATCATCTCCTGTTTTAGCATGTTGATTTTCACTGAACTATCTGAAATGAAAACTTATGATTTCTAATCATAGACATCACTTTCAGTGTCAAAATTGTTAAGTCCCAGAGTAATACTGCAAATACTAGTCAGACACTTGACAGATAAGAAAGTCAAGAGAAAGAACCTACAGTTTAAAGAGAAGGCCAGAATGGCATCTACATCTTTAGGTTTATGGCAAAAAAAGAGGCTAAATTAGACACTTTTTCTAATGGAGCTCTAAATATTTGTGAATAAACACTTGTAAATATTCATAATAAATGTTCAAGAAAAGCATTACCCTTCAAAATCTTCATATATAATAACAGGAAATGATTCACCTGGACTAATGTCTACTAAATATGTTTCTAATAAAGATGTAAATAAAATTGAAATTGTCTTCTACTTAATGAGTTAAAATAATGCTAATTCATAAGAATACAGAATTTATTTATTTTTAGCCAAAGTCAAGTAACATATTTGTTACTATGATGTGCTCCACAACCACAGTATACTATTAAATAGGTATGCAAATATCATCTAAACAATAACAAATGTAACAGAAAATTATTAAAAGAATTTTTTATATGAATTTCACCTAAATAAGGTTAACGATGATAGTTCCATATCAATTATATTTTGTATGTTAGCATTCAAACTGTTCTTGCCAATATTTATTTATTTATTTATTTTTATTTTTTTATTTTTTTTCTTGCCAATATTTAAAGAAGAGAAGTACAGGTAATTTATTTAAGCATTTTTAATGAAAACCTGCACTTTAACATATTCTTGATTAGAGATAATCCTTAAAAACCCCATTACCTCATTACAAAAATGTTTTAAATTTATTATTGAAACAGGAAAACAAAGAGCAGCAAATGCTGTAAACTTTTGTTCCTGTTCAAATCAATCATTTGAAATCTAATTACTTTTTATTCTCTGTGTATAAGTTATACATTTTTCATGATAAAGGGAATTCATATTAATCAAAAAGATAGTAATATGTGCTTTATATCAAAATGTCTTCCAAAAGCCAAAAGTTTATGCTCTTAAGAAATACTAACTAAAGGCATATAAATTAGAAATTTATTATGATAATATTTTTTCTCACCTTGAAGCCATTTAATTTCTGGTTCTGTTTTGATCTTCTTATATCATTATTTCGATGCCCCCAAACTACATTCATGGGCTCTTTAAAACTGTCCAAGAAATGTAGCAGAGAGGGAAAAATTGGCTTACTTTTAGAATGAATGATTTAAAATATGCCTACAAAGCAGTTGAGGCCTAAAGTGTTAAGCTCTCAGCTTTTCACATAAAAGTGGGAAGTAAAAGGTAAATCATGTAGTATGAACATTTATAATTCCTCAGTTACCTTTTCAACCGCTAAGAAGGTGTTGTCGTCTTTATTCAAATACACTGGTTTCATTTTCTCAAGTTGCACGGTAATTTGAGGGGCAAGGCAGGTATTAGAAAATTTAGCTGAATGATGAAAACTCAGGTCATCAGGGGAAGCTATAAACCTTTAATTGGGCCTCTCCAAGATTCTGCTGTGTGAGTAGGGGATGTCACAGCAATAAGGGACAGTGGACAGAACTTGGACTGTGGAGTCAAAACCTGGTTCTGTCTCACAACAGCTTTGTTACCTTAGGCATTCCACTTAAGCCCTTTGATCCTCTTTCTAATAAAACAGGCAATAATACCTTCCTCACAGTTGTGTATATAGTACCATAATTATGTGGTACTGCAGGCACAGTAGATACTCAATAAACGCCGTTGAATGTTGGCGAACCTGTTAGAGCAAAGAGGTTGAGAATAAGGTTTTTAGAGTGAGACTGGAAGCTAAGTTCCCTATTCTCCCACTTAGCGAATTTATGACTGATAAATAGCCAAGTTTTTACTTTTTCCAAGCATTAGCTTTCTCAGTTATAAAATAAGAATATTAATTATTATAGTTATGTCTCAGATGGTTGTAAAAATATTATGAGCTAACTATATAACACTCTTAGTAGAGCCACTGACATAGAGTAAGTATTCAATAAATTTTATTTACCATTAAAAATGTTAACAGTATTTTAAACCTCTTTCTCTGTGTTTTATAGACATACACTTTACAAACATATATACTAAAACTGGTCCCCTACAGTTAAGGTAAGCAACTGTCCCAGTTTGCCCAGAACTATCCTGGTTTTAGCCCTGGAAGTCTTGAATCTCAGGAAACGTCTCAGTCCTCCACAAACTGGCACCACTGGTTGTCCTACGAGCTCATCTACAATTTATCCGAAACAAACTCACACTAGGAGCTCTGTAGCCTGTACTGTCAGCTAGGCACAGCACGTCCCTGTCAGCATCTATCCAGGGAGCACTCAAGGTTAAGTAACTTCTCCAATATGATTGACCCCAGCAAAGATCAGCTCACAGCAGCAAGGTTTCTATGCAAGTTTTCTTTTCTTTTTTTTCCCCCCTTCCTTTCTTATGGGGTACATAAGCCTAAAATTTGACTTTAAGAAATTTCTTAAACTTGCTTCTGTCCTTTCTGGGCTTTTCAAATTTTTCGTGTCTAAGCTGCGCTCCCTTCAATCCATGGGAGAGGGCAGCATCCTCTGCCTTGCTTGGATGCATTTTGGGACAAGCTGTTTTGGTGGTTTTCAGCCTCAGGGTCCATTCTGTGAAGCAGATCCACATCCTGTGTCCAAGGAAGACTTTGTAGAGTGACAACACATCTCAATCAGGACACAATGACCTTGTAAAAATGTTAACAACCTGATATGCTCTGTAGCGAGCCTCTAATTGTGCACACTCTCAGACTTTAGATTGGCCCACTTAGGAATTTTGCTTTGTTCTGATTAGCTAATTATAGCTTTTGGCTAGTAATAATATGTACGAAAGGGTTCTAAATGAAGAAATTACATTTTTCTTTCTTTTGGCTAAATGAATTAGGTCATGACTCATTCAAAATATAAAAACTTAACATTTTTATTATCCTCAAATTTATCTTGCAAATACAAATTCTGCTGAATCTAGGTACAAATTCATTGGCCATTTTTATACTATAGAATCTAAACTTCTGTTTCTGGTATTTGAATAAAAATGAATGATGGCCAGAAATCTATGTAAAATCTAGGAACCAAAAACACATTAATCACATTGAATATTTTACTTTTATTAATATATATTTATTGACTAGTATGTAAGACACTATGCCAGAATTTGTATTATGTGCCGGAATATAAATATATCTTTAAAAATTCAAACTAAAATAAGTAACTGATTATTATCTTGCATCTTCTCCCAGTAACACCGAGATACATAATACCTCAGTATACTAGGAGTTAGGGATAATATATTTGGGATTTGTGCCTATTAAAATAGAATCCATCAAAGTATAGTGAAAGGAGGTTAAAAGTAAGATGATTGGGCTTGCAGTCTACTCATCAGCAGTGTGAGTGGGTAAATCTCTTAATCTGAATTTATCATTTAAAATAGAGATGATGCTACTCTGCGGACCTTTAAGGTTACTATGGACAACAAATCAATTAAATCAGCCCAGGCTGGTTGCTCAGTGGTAGAGCGTTGGCTCCGCGTGTGGAAGTCCTGGGTTCAATTCCCAGCCAGGACACACAGAAGAAGCACCCATCTGCTTCTCCACCCCTCCCTCTCTCTTTCCTCTCTGTCTCTCTCTTCCCCTCCCGCAGCCAAGGCTCCATTGGAGCAAAGTTGGCCTGGGCACTGAGGATGGCTCTGCCATGAGCTCTACCTCAGGTGCTAGAATGGCTCCGGCTGCAATGGAGTGACGCCCCAGATGGGCAGAGCATTGCCCCCTGGTGGGCATGCGGGGTGGATCCCAGTTGGGCACAGGCAGGAGTCTGTCTGGCTGCCTCCTGCTTCTAACTTCGGAAAAATACAAAAATAATAATAATAATAATAATAATAATAATAATAATAATTGATTCAATCATTAATCCATAAATATTGAGTAAATGTATTTTTATCAAACTGTAAAGCATTATATTATTTTAAAATATTATAATTATTTCATTAAGCAAAAATTCATTCTTACATATTTAATTACCAGGACAAAAATAACACTGAATAGGAAATGGTGTGAATGGCACATGAGAGTTAGATGAGGTGTGTATCTACCTGAAACTTAAATTCAATGACCAAAAATCAAATATGATCCAAAAGATGGTAAGATAGGATGTCAGCAATGTGCCAGCATGGCTGGCTGAGTAGTTTTCCGCCAATCACCCGTGGGGAGACGGAATTGTTGGGTAGGATAACAATATTGAGTTCATGAGGAGTAATATTTTGGCAGCTACTTCCCAGATGCATGACTGCAGTGTGGGTCAAATATTCGATGAGGCTACTGCTATCTATACGGCGAAATCCAGTGATTTTCTACTCTTTTCTACCCAAACAGAAGGTAAGAATTAAATCCTTATCTATGACAGGAGGCAAATGCAAACAAACAAAAACATATGAAAAATAACTGTTTTCTAGTTGTCAGTGTGGATAAACAAATTTTGAAGCAAAAATATTTTTAATTTTAAGTTTCTTCTTGGATGTAAACTACTCACAATACAAAATAATAATACTTACAAAATAATTAATACTAAATGCCCTACAAAATCATTGCAGGGAAAATAAACGACTGTTAAACAATTTTGCTCATACTTTCAATAAATACAGTTATATAACTTTCTCATATATTATGAAAAAGAAGGAACAACATTAAATGGTTAAAAAGTTATGTTAATATTTACCTTTTGTGGAAGAGTTATATTTTTCTTGTTCTTCAATGAATTAAATGCACATAATGATGGAAACAAAAGAAAGAAATCAGCAAATTTATAGTTAGACATGAAATGTGAATCAGCACAATGGTATGAATAATAAAAATGCATAACATATAATGTGACATGATAAAGTACAATGAAAAACTATGAGGAAGCCTCAAATATGATAATAAAAATAATCATAAAGAATGAATACAACAATTTATAAATTTTAAAGAAAAACAGAAACACTGGAAGATTAGTACATTTTGCATTTGAAAAGTATATTTTGTGGGGGGTTTTCTTGGTGTTTAAAAATTAAAAATTATTTCAGCACCAACTTTACTAAAATATTTTCATTTTAATCCATTGTGACTTTTTATTGCAAACTATTTAAAAGCATATTTCACTTTTTTATTTCAAAATGATAGTATTTCAGATAATTTGAAATATAACAATAAAAAATAAATTTCATTTTTTATAGAAGCAGGCATTTTCTTTGCATCATGAAAAATATTCTGTAACATTTTCTGCATGAAAAAATATATAATCTAATGTAAGTAATCTTTTCTTCCTTCTCACATCAATGATATTAAACTATGTCATGGTAAAATTGTTCTTGGGAGACTACTTCTTAGACATTTCGTTCAGCTATATATCAACCTCCTACTGGTACACTATTTACTGAGAAATAATGGCTTATCTAGATATTTTTGAAGAGGAATATCATTAGAGTTATAGGTAGCAGATATAATAATAGAACACATAAAAGATAAGTAGCACAACATGTGTTAGTTTGTGAATAATCTTTAAACTCATATTCTTTAAAAGACACCCGGTTGCCAACAACAACAAAAATATGTCATTTGGTTTCAGCAAACCATAGAGCATTTTTATGCAACCAATATGATGCTTTCAAGGCTTACTCTACGTAAGGGCTACACTGGAATACAACATTAAAATATAACCAGATAAATTTCTTGGAAGTCTTTGTCTCAGTTATCACAAAACTATTTAAATTACCTAAGTTTTAAGGCTATTTTTTTTCAGCTATCATATCTCAAAATTTGTATCGTAATCACCCCTCTTCTTTTACCCTAACAAAACTTTAACACAATCAAATTTCATGTAGCATACCTAATTTTTAATAAAACTGTGAAATACTTTTTCAAAAATTAAGAAAACACGTCTTTTCAAATTATATAGTAGCCTTTAAAATAACACATATTGCTTTTATGATACAAAGGTAGGACAGAAAAACTGAATTACAGAAAAAAAGAAATCCAAACAATCTAATTATCTCAGCATGTATCCTAAATACAATAATGTGGATAGCTGTGTCCAGAAATTGTGATGAATAAAATTATTGTATAAGTTTAGGAAGAAGTTGTATCACTAACCAGGCATCTAAACCATTTGGAATATTTGCGCTCACTAATCAACTGCTTATCAATTCAATTATTTTTTAAAAAGAAAAGTTATCCTCTGTTAAAAATAAAAATAAAAAACCAAAAAGGAAGACTGGAAGGAAAGAAGTCAAGCACAGTAGAGCCTTAATCAATAGCAAATAAATTGCATTAATCTTCACAGAAGATAGAAGTAAAGTTTTACAAATAATATCAAAAGAAAAAGAGATAAATCTATAGCCCAAGAACAACAGTGCAGTCAATGATAAATAGAATGTGCCAAGTTCTGTCTAGTCTATGTATCAAATTAGAAGTTTACTTTTGAAAACATTTTAGAATACACAAAGATGTCATATGAAAAGTTTAGTCTGAAATAAATCTATAATAAAATGATGATGGATAGTATCACCATTTATCAAAAGTCCCAAAGCACATATTAACATCATAAAGTAAACGAAATCTATTTAATTAAAGAATAAAGTTGAGATATAATGTATCATATTATTCTAAAAAGGTTTTATCTATATAACCATAAATTTCAAGAACCACAAATATGTGTTTACTAGTATATTTGTGATATTAAAAAGCAAAGTAATTCCATCAATTTCATCCTCAGATACTTTTTTCTTCCCACCTCAATTCAATCCTTATAAATTGATGATTTATCTGAAAGACAACTGTAAATATAAATACAATAAACAGTAATGTTGATATTAACAATAGAACATGACCTTTTTTAAAAACCAAAATCCAGCATACAATCCAGCTAATTTCACAGAAACAATTCTTATTTCTACAGAAATAATATAACTGTAATCTCACTATATTAAAGTTACACACAGAACCCTTATATGATTTGAAACTGAAATGTTTCAGAAACTGGAGGAAATGCAAAGAATTTTAGGAACATATGACATTTTAGATGTCAATCATTAGCAAAATATAGCCAGTAACACTGAATTTGAAGCTCAACACCAGAATTTGTAGTTTGTTTAGTTGTGCAACAGGAAGTCATGAATGAATGCTTTAAGTTTAAATAAACACCCAATTTTATTCTTTAAAGGTTAATTTTTAAACAATTTGATCTAGGTTATTGCTAATTACGGTCTTAATAACATAAATTATGAATTATCTTCTCAAAATGTTCCCAGGAAAAAGAAAGTTCATTAAACAATCGAATTGAGAATTGAAATGAATTGCTTATTTTAGAAAAGAAAGAGTTTGCACAGAGCCTCATATTTTCCCAATGGATTAATGAATACCCCTATAAGAAGCCTCAATAGCAAAGCATGATATATCAGTGGGATGTATGAGTTAAAAGAATAATGCAAATCTAGATTTACTATAGGAGCATTCCTCTATCAAGAAACTGATACTTTTTCTTTTTTTTTTTTTTTTGATGTTTTTATTTATGTATTTTAGAGAGGAGTGAGAGAGAAAGAAAGAGAAAGAGAGAGACAGAGAGGCGTGGGGGAGGAGCAGGAAAAATGAACTCTAATATGTGCCTTGACCAGGCAAGCCCAGGCTTTCAAACCGGCGACCTCAGTGTTCCAGGTCAATGTTTTATACACTGCTTCTTCAAGTCTGTACTATTTGTTTATAACCAAGTATTCTGCTTACAAAATCTGCCGAATCAGTCTTTGAAACAATGTATTTAACTTCTTAGGTCTTGAACATTTCTGTGATACATTCAGTAGATCAATTAAGTGAGTAAAGCAGGTACCCAGCACCCTCCACATGGAATGAAATACAAGTGAACATCAGTAACAACCAACTCCGTTGAAAAAATATTCAAAATGTTAACTTTTCAGTGATGTCATAAAAATAAAGATTTTCAATACACGTTTTAAATGTAAGTCTGCTGCATTTATATGACTACCGCAAATCAAAAATTATTTCAGTAAACTACTTAACAAATCTCTGGTAAGATTTATGTGATAACATAACCTGATAACAAAGAATGTCACGTATTGAGAAACAGAATAATAGCACCTGAGTCACATGAAAGAAACTGTGACTAATTTAACACAATATTTAAATCATCTAGTCCAGGTAGTTTAGGAAATTTAATTTCCATTATCAAAATACTCTCCCTCCCCATCCCAGAAAAATAAACACAGCTTATGCTTAAAATAAGGAAATTTTAAGTAACATGAACTGTTAATAAAACACTGAAATGTGTACTCTAAATCATTTCTTATCCAATTTATATAAAAACACAGATATTGTAAATAATTTAAAATACAAAACACTAGTAAAGACTTCTTTGGAATTAAGTATTTAATCAAGAAAATACTTGAAAAACAAACATATAAATCTTAACATAGTATACTATATAGCACTGAGTTTTAAATTTTTCATTTTCTTTCTTTGTCCTTTGAATAAAAGGTATTTGTAGGGCTCAGTCGGTTCTTTCAATAGACCATCTAAAATTCATTCATTCACTCACTCATCAAAAACACAGTAAATGCCATGAATCAATATAACTCAGTGCGGGAAATGAAATTCTAAGAAACTTAAATTCTTAGGACTCAGAAAACTACATGTAATCAAAAAAAACCCTTTTTTTTTTTTTTTTTTTTTTTTTACTAAAAGAAGTATCAAAACAGGTGGTTCTCAAATCCAAGATTTTTGGACAACTATCTCTCTTTAGCAGATACCTTGTTCTATACTGCCGCTTCTCACTGGCACTTGTGGGAGCTGTCTTCCCCTTCGACTGCCGAAGGGAGCGTCCGCGGGGGGAGAGCGTGTCGGACTGCCTTGTCGGTGCGTTCTGCGGGCAAAAGACAGAGGGAAAATGAAATCATGAAATCCCAAGAAGGCCTGACAAAAATCTTTTCCTTTTTCTTGTTACTATTAATAGAGATCTAAAATCTCTAACTAGGCCTTTGGAAGGAAAATCAAATACATTTTATGGTATTTGTTAAAAAAGAAGTTACAAAATGGGGCTAAAAGAGATTGGGCGATGTCTGTCACACACAGTTATGCATAATGAATCCCTGCACTGAACAGAATTGGACTTTTCCTTTCATTAACTTTCCATGAAGTTTTGGCTTTCTGTTAGGTTATCAATTTTTGTTAGGAATCAATTATATCTAATTCTAGCCTCTGCATATTCACAGCATGGGTAAATTAGTTTAAAAAAACTGTTACCTAAATTGCTACTATGAAATTCATATTTATATCTAGAATTACTTATAATTGATAATAATGGTTATCACTATAGACTTTTTATAAATTACCATTTACTTGTACTTTATTATTAAATAGGAAAAATCTTGAATGACATTTAAATATAACCTTGGGAACATGCTATGAAACATATTGGTGCTAGAATCGAAACTACAAAAAGAAATTTCAAAAGTGTGCAGATACATTACTACGTTACCTCCATCTGCTGGCATAGAAACTTTATATTTAACTAAAGAATTTTAAAACTAAGATTATACTGAACACATATAAAAGGTTATTTTTTTTCAATTCCTTATGGTTTTTAAAGCAAGTATACATTTAATTCCACATAATTTCTTAAAATTACTATATGTGTATATATATATATGAATATGCCACACACAGATGGAAGGACATAACACAGCCAAATTTAATTTTCAATGATAGCTAATTGGCAGGAACTAGAGAATACCACCAGCACAGTGGAGATAGATGCGAGTAATAGAGGATGTGGGAGAGGTTTAAGTGTCACAAAGAAAAGCTTAAAAATTATGGCATCATAATGAGTGAAAGGTTCGAGCGCTCAGGAAGCTACAACACCACACCAACACCCGGAGGCAGGACATGAATGCTGGGCTGGACACTGAATAGTGACCTGGTCAGAAGCGGAGAAGGTGGCGCCGACCCTCCGGGGGCAAGGCGGTGGACTGAACCCAGTGTTCTGACACTAGAGTGCTCGCTCGACCTTGAGCGAGCGGGATGTTTTCCCCTAAGGACTGGCTGATCAGTCGCTCTTGGGGCTGCGTATCCCCTTCTAGAAAGACATGGTGGGAGAACCCTAAAACATTAGGGTCAAAAAAGATCTTCAGTCAGCAGCAGGTTCACATTAACTTTGATACCATCACATCTGTCCAAGGAAAACCTGGTTACTCCTACAAGACAGTGATTCAAAAAACCAGAAGAAAACCCATCATGCAATTACCAAAATGCAATTCATTTCAAACTGATAAGTTACTGCAAACGAACATACATACCATGTGATTTTAGAGGACTAATCTTGATTCCTTCAAAGTAATAAACTTCCTATAAGTTCCATAAGGACTTCTGTCTTCCTCTTTCCCCCACCCCCTCTCTCTCTTTTAACTCAGCTGTATCTCTAGTGCCTAGAACACAGCTGCCTAGAGAGCAAGAACTCATGAAGATATCCTAATTAAATGAATAGAATTAGAATAATAAACACAGGGATACTTAAAGCACCTGCCTTCAAGAACAAATAATGCACATCAGAACTGTGTCTATTTTCACAATGTCCATGCGTAGTTTTACTCTGTATAAGAACGTCTATACCAAATAGACAGCAAAAGGAAGGTATCTTCCCAGGTTAATTTAAATAGATGAACAAATTAAAATGATATAATAAGAGGGATAAGACTTCATAGCGAACTGACTAAATGCTAAAAAGCTGACATAGGAATAAAAACATGTCCTTTAATATATAAAGATATCTAAAAAGATATTTGTCCATATACTGACAGTTATGTCAGTATTGTATGCAAAATTATTATAAAGTCAATTTGTGAATTAAGGGTCAAATTAAAAACTGATGTTTATATACATAATAGTCCCCTCTTATCTGCATTTTTGCTTTCTGAGGTTTCATTTATCCAGTTAACCATGACCCAAAAATATTAAATGGAAAACTGTAGACATAAGCAATTTATAAGTTTTAAAATGCACGCCTTTCTGGGTGGCACATGAAATCTCACGCCGTTCCCACTCCGTCCCAACCAGGATTGAATCATCTACACTGTATGTTACCTACCCGTTAGTCACTTAGTAGCCAACTCAGTTATCAAATCAATTATCAGAAAGAGGAAGATGGAGAGACACTACCTCCACATCACTTATTTCAGCATATTGTTATTATTGTTCTATTTTATTAGCTATTGTTAATTTCTTCCTCTGCCTAATTTCTAAATTAAACTTTATTATAGATATGTATGTATAGGTAATAACAGTGTGTGTATATATACATATATAATATAAATATATATAGTTCTGTACTATCTACAATTTCAGGCATCCACTGGGGGTCTTAGAAAGTACCCCCAGTTGATAATGAAGGACTACTATACTATATATACTTCTTTAAAACAGATAAATGTTTTGTCTTTTTCATCATTTTCTGTTGTATCTTAAATAAATGCACAATTGCCTGACCAGCTATGGCGCAGTGGATAAAGTGTCAGTCTGGGACGCTGAAGACCCACATTCATCGGCTTGAACTCTGGCTCACCAGCTTGAGCATGGGTTCATAGACATGACCCATGGTTGCTGGCTTGCGCCCAAAGGTCGCTGAATTGAGCAAAGGGTCACTGGCTTGGCTGGAGCGCCCTGGTCAAGGCATATATGAGAAAGCAATCAATGAACAATGCAAGAGCTGCAATAAAGAACTGATGCTTCTCATTTCTCTCTTTACCTGTTTGTCCCTGTCTGTCTCTCTCTTGCTCACTAAAAAAAATAATAATAATAAATTAATAAATGCATGTTTAAGGTATCTGATATGTATGATATTATTTTTCACAGTGACATAAGCAATGGAATAAGATTTCAGCCTTTTTAAAACAATGCTGCAAATTTAAAGTGTATAAGAGAAAAAAAGGCAGTGATCGAAGGAAGTATATTAATTATTGAGTGTTTTATTCAACTGTGTTCAAACTGACAATTTTTTTTCCAGTAAAATTATTTTCACCACTATAATTATTTTTATTTAGAATACCTTTATTTCAGAACAATAAAACTGAAAAAATGTCAGGTTTTAGAAAATAAAAAGATACAGCTTAAGTCATTAATGAGCATTTTATCTTCTTGAGATCTAAATTAATGCTTTATCAGAACCTAATACAGAACCCGAAACCTCGACTGCCACCTTGATATCCAAACTAAACAAAAAGAACTGACAATACTCATACATATTAAAACTTCATTTATTCTGAATTGGCTTTTGTTGACTTAACTTTACAGAATTAATTTATATGGGAAGGATTGCATGATCAAATCCATTCCAAAGAAAAATAATGAGTTTTTCTCTCTTATTCTTTAAAAGCTATTATTATGAGAATAAATTACACTTCCTAAATGTAGTATAAAAATTGAATACTATAGTTTTCACCCTAGTACTGGGAAATATATGGACCATAATGCAATTTCCCTAAAATCGTGCTTCATTTCTTAATACAATTCACATACACCAAAAGTACTACTAAAATGTGACTTGAAATCTAAATAATTTAGGCAGAACTTATGTGGCACCGGACTAAATGGTAAAAATATAAATAGCAATTTCAGGGCAAATTAATGGCTTTCTAGGTGAGTGTTACTTAGGTCGAGGTTAGGTAACTTGGTATTCTCATCTACCAAGCCACAGGCCTGTGGGGTCTAAAAACAGTTTGTAGTGTTTCAGTTTAATCATTTAACACCAGATCTGTCTTTCTGATTGCAACTAAAAGTCCCTTAGAAACAAAAGAGTTCCTGCCAACAGCCAAACCATACCATGTATGAATGCATACACCAACGGGGAGGTATTGACCACCATTCTACGTGAGGAAGAGAGAGGAGTGTAGCAAGAAGGCTGAATCACAGGCAGAGAAACTGAAGACAGTGGAAATGCAGAATTTGAAGAGAGAAGAGCAAGGTTTTGGAGATGAGAGATAATGGTCCCAACTACAGTTTCTTTTAGACAAGAGGGAAGGAGTAATGATCAAGAAGTTCTGAGGTACAGAAGTGAAATGTTGAGAGAATACAGGCTGTGGAGCCTTGATCTTTTCAATGAAATGGTATGTGCTAAGAATGTAAGAATGAAAGAGATTAGGAAAAACCATATTAGAGAACAGAACAGAAGCAACTGGAAGACAAGTAGAATGATAGTGACAATAATCCTTTACTGAGCATCAAAATGAAGCCGTCTATACATACCAAGCACGGAGGGTATGTGTGTATACATGTATGCATGTTTGTACACCTGTATGTGTTATGGATATGTGTGTATATACACCCACATGCACCCATATATATAGTCTTTATTTGTATTCTTACAATAGCTGAGAAGGGTTATCTCTATTTTATAGATGGGAAATTGAGTAGCATTGAGTGACATGTAAAAAGACAAAGTCAACATGTGGTAAAGGTAAAGGCAAGATCCACACACATCTATGGAGCAACAACATCTGCTCCCTTTACTGCCTATGAAGGCAGACTATATTTCAAATCATGAGATAAAAAAATAGTAATTTCACACCCCTGAATATATTGTTAGTCCTGTAAGACAATGTAAGTATATGTCCAAGTATTAAATTTTTTAGCAATATTTCACAGTATTGTCTTCTAAGAGTTTGTAGGAATAAAACACATGAGAAGTGGCATTTAATGGATACCTAATCTGCTGTATATATCTATACATGTATCATATATATATATTTTTTTTTTGAGAGAGAGAGAAAGAGACAGGATGGAAGAGAGGTAAGATGCATCAACTCATAATTACATCAGTTTACTTGTTCATTGATTGCTTCTCATATGTGCCTTGACTGGAGGACTCCAGTTGAGTCAGTGACCCCTTGATCAAGCCAGTGACCTTGGGCTTCAAGCCACCAACCTTTGGGCTCACTCCAGAGACACTACACCCAAGCTGGTAAGCTTGTGCTCAAGCCAGCAACCTCAGGGTTTCATACCTAGGACCTCAGCACCCAGGTCAACACACTATTCACTGCATGACCACCAGTCAGACTACATGTCTCATATTTTCAAAGCAAAAACAATGTCTTTTATAGAAAAATTCTAATTAAACCTACATATGCCTGACTCTAGCCCACCATCTGCAAATCCATATCTAACCACTGACTTCAATCCATATTCTCTTCACCTAGTGTATGTAGTATTTAAGACTTGAACTTTAATAAAACACATTTCTCACCAAAACCCTAAGTTGTTAGTCAGACATGACTATTGCTATAAATAGACTATATTGCTATAAATAGCACTATATTGCTTCTATTGCAACTTAATATATTTGTGTGTTTTTTAATGATTTTTTAAAGCATGAACATGCATGTGCTATTTAAGGTCAAATCTTCAAAATGGTTCATCACGTAATGGCCATTACAGGATTACACAGGCTCTATCCAGTAGCAGAATAACATAAAATACATACTCAAGCAATTTTATTTACTACTCTGACAAAATACCTCTCTGTGAGGATAAAGAGTGTAGGTTCTACAAGAAGAAAAGTCCCTAGCATAGACTGCAGAAATGGTACTAGTAGTTCATCAAATAGAAGTCACAGGAGGTTGAAAAATCAGACTTTTACTCAGAAGTTTTCCCCAAAGAATCTGAAGCACTGCTTTAAATAGCTAGGCACAAAAGTCAGAAGTCAGTTCTGTCTATATCCTATCTACAAATGATCACTCTATCTTTCAAGATATTTTCTTACAAGGCTGTTCCTCATAAGGCCAAATTTGTTTAGGCCAACAAAAGACATTCAAACTTATAATCCCTACACAGAAAATTTTTCCAGAAGCTGAGGTGTGACTGTATGGTATGACCCTTTTGGGGAAGTTGTTAACTCCCAAAGGCTAAACATCAGCATCCACAGCATTCACACTGTGACCTCATTTCATATATGGTTAAATGTCAACTCAAGGTAATAAAATGAGAACTAATATAAAATTACAAAATCCAGACCAGTTCTTCTTTTGTAAACAGCTATTCAACAATTTACTTAAAAACTAGGCATGTAATTTATACTCTAATAACCGAACTCATTCAATAAAAAGCCCTAATTATAATCAAACCAATACACACACCCAAAAGGTTTGAGTTTTCTATATTAAAACCTACAGGCAAAGTAAAGGCAAGAGTAATTTGAGTATGGTCTTCAAGCAGCAAACATTTGAGTCAATTAAATTTTTGCTATTTTTTTTTTTTTTTTGAGAAAGACAGAGAATAGGAAGGAAGAGAGAGATAGAGACAAAAAAAAGGGAGAAAGAAGAGAAGCATCTACTTGTAATTTCAGGACTTTCGTTGTTCATTGATTGCTTCTCATATGTGCCTTGACTGGGAGGCTCCAGCAGAGCCATTGACCCGCTGCTCAAGCCAGTGACCTTGGACTCAAGCCAGCGACTTTGGGCTTCAAATCAGTGACCTATGGGCTGTAGCCAATGACCATGGGGCCATGTCTATAATCCCACACTCAAGCCAGCAACCCTGTGCTCAAGCTGATGAGCTTGCTCTCATTCTGGCAACCTCAAGCTAGATCTTCAGTGTACCAGGTCCACACTCTATCCACTGCAGTCAGGCAAACCCTTGCTATTCTTTTTAAAGGGAGGGTTTGTCTTTATCTACAGATACTTTCAGCATTGCAAAGAAAGATGCCCAAATACCACACATCTGTAGTTAAGCACCTTCAGTTGATATAGAATAATCTAACATTTTATAAAACAGTATCCTATTGTCAAAAAACTTGATCATTGATAAATCCTAAATACAAAATTAAATAAGCATAAATAAAATTAAAAAAATACATCAAGGAAAAATTTTCTTCATGTCAAAATAATTGAAATTGTGTGTGCATAAGACAGCGAAGAGTGATGGTTGAAGATTTAAAAATTAAACTGTTTACAGTGCTTGTAAAGATATTGAATTAGCTGAGTAGACAATGAAGAATAAATAAATAGAAACATAATCAGTATTGTGTCATTACTTTATCTATGTATCCATCCATCCATCTATCCATCAACACATCTATGCAGTCATCCATCCATCCTTCCAATCTATCTAAAATGTTCAAACTCTGTGCTTCACTTCTTTGTCAAAGTCTAGCTCCTTTGTAAAACTGAATTCTAACTCAACATTGTTTTCAGTTTCCCAGATCCTTTTTCCAAGCTAAATTCCCTAAATTGTCCATATTCCCAAAGACCATTAGCCAGGAATAAGTTCCACCTCCCCTTTCGACATCCCTTGATGTGATTAATAACTCATTTTTCTAACCCTAACTCAGAGGTAATATTCTCTGAGAAGCTTTCCTTTCTTGTTGTTCTCTGTTTTAATCCTTGAAGTTAGAACATGGCTTGGCACATATTTGTTAACTGAATGAATCACTGCATTGTACAGATTCTATCTCAACAAAATCTATGTGGTAGACTGACTGGTGTCTTGCATCTACCCTGGGAACTTTCAGTCTGTCTTCCAAAAGCTGTCAAAGTGATCTCTAATTTTGAAACTCAAAACCATTATCTGCCTTCATGTTTAAAGCCCACCCATTAATGAATAATGGAATAAAGCAGAAAGTAAAAATCTACCATGGTCCATAAGGGCATTCATAAAATAACCTCTAAGGATGTCTTCAGTTTTATTTTCATCTGTCTCTCCCATCTTCTGTATCCTTTTCTCTCCCCGCCACCAACCAGTATGGTTTCCCCAAAACCAAGAAGATATTTAGGCCCTGGCTGGTTGGCTCAGTGGTAGAGCGTCGGCCTGGCGTGCGGAAGTCCCGGGTTCAATTCCCGGCCAGGGCACACAGGAGAAGCGCCCATCTGCTTCTCCACCCCTCCCCCTCTCCTTCCTCTCTCTCTCTCTCTCTCTCTCTCTCTCTTCCCCTCCCGCAGCCGAGGCTCCATTGCAGCAAAGATGGCCCCGGGCGCTGGGGATGGCTCTGTGGCCTCTGCCTCAGGACAGAGCGACGCCCCAAATGGGCGGAACATCGCCCCCTGGTGGGCGTGCCGGGTGGATCCCGGTCGGGCGCATGCGGGAGTCTGTCTGACTGCCTCCCCGTTTCCAGCTTCAGAAAAAAAAAATACAAAAAAAAAGATATTTAAAGCCTCAGTGTTTTATCACATTGTCCCTTTTCTGTAATACTCTACTCATCACATCTCCTTTTATATATATGGATTTAGTTCAAGTGATACCTGTTCACGAAATATTTCCTAGCTCATCAGCACTCCACTTTTCCCTGTTTTCACAGTCTCCTGTGCATATCTTCATAACTGCTATGACACTTGAATGTACTGATTCATTTACATCTGTCATCTACATGCTCTCAATAGTTGTTGGGTTAATAAATATATGTTAATTGGATTTTTGGTGTTTCTTACAACTATGTAAAAAAAATACTTTGTACCTAAAATATTCAAAATATTGCTGAATTAGATGAATTGCTACAAATGAAAGATCAGCAATCCTTATGATTTCTACATTAACTAAGCAAATATCTTTGTTCATAATATACAAGTAGAATCGTAGATTACTCATTTGTAGAAAATAATTTTTTTAAAAGATGGCATTATTCAGATACATAACGGACACTCAAATAAAAAATATTTGTTGGTACTATATTCATTGTTAACATTTAAATAATTTCATAAATAAAATATAAATGCCCTGATATGTATATAGACATAAGTTGAGTTCACTTCTCTTTAATAATCAGAATGATCACTAAAATAAATACATGAGATTCTTCTTGAGTTCTATGGTGTAAGGGCTGCCTTCAAATCACCGTTCTCTTGATTTCTGAATGACACTACTCCCACAGAGCAGATTTATTTACACAAATATCTTTCAGCATCACAATTTGTGTAAGAATTGACCAGAAATCTGAGTGAAGGCACCCCTGAATATATTAATAAAACAGAAGATGGCTGCACAGTACAATACCAAGCCTACCTTTCTGCATCAGAGGTAATGCCTTTCCTAGTTTGTTTTTGGATGCTAGATCTTTCAGACTTTCTGGAGTGCCTGTGGAATGAAATGTTAAAGAAATACAAAATATATGATGAATAAAGCTACAGTAATATCATACAATGATAAAAGCCACAAACATGAAAAATAACAACTATCTTATTTAAATGGTTTTGCAGTATTTAAAAAAAAAAAAAAAATCAGAACTAGTACTGTGTGGAAGACACACATTGACCAACAGAAGACAAAACGTTGACATTCTGTAGTCTAGGTGGCCAAGTCTACGGCAATGACTTCACAGGGCATCCTGCTGAGCAACTGTGCCTCTCCTAAAGAGTAAACACGTTCGATGGTGAAATGTAGTGACGACGAATGTGAAGACAGAAATGGGTGAGGCGCTAGACCACAAAAGAGTGAACTGACTTCACTTTTACAAGTTGAAAGTTGGTGCTACTTTTTCCTTTGCTTTTTTTCTCCCACAGAGTTATAAATAAAAATGCTATAGTGAAATGTTTGACACAAGTAAATTTTAAATTAACTATTAAAATGATCATAAAGATGCCTTTGTAATTATATAGCATTTTTAAAAGCCAATCATGTCACAAATCAAAGAACTTATAATGTTCTTAATTTACTGTATGTCCCCAAATTACATAGGCACATTGAGCATTTGGGACTTGAAATGCATTTTCCCATAGAACCAATGTTTATACAAAGCTCACCACCCCAAAGCAGGGTAATAATGCCTTTTTAACCTAAAATATGTCTGAAATACAACATAGTTAAAATAAACATAAAATACTGTGGTCAAGAAACTTACGTATAAAAACAGAGAACCCATAAAACAAACGTGTATTTTTATCTCAGCAATTGATTTTCTATAATTTACACCTAATTTTCTTTCCCAATATCCCTTCCTTCCAGCAATGTTAAGGAGGCAGCTGTCTTTTTTAATTATTAAAAATAATTGACATATAACATTATATTAGTTTAGGTCTACAATGTAATGATTTGACATGTACATATTGTAAAATATTCACCACGTAAGTCTTGTCAACATCCATCACCACACTATTTACAGTCATTTTTTCCTGTGAAGAGAACTTCTAGGATCTATTCTCTTTACTCTGTTTACTTATTAATGCCTGCTATCCTAAGTGTCCAATAAATGCATTGTCAAGCCCTGTTAGGCCCTTGGGATTCATATCAAAGCTCAAAGTCTGCCTTCACAGGGAGTAGAGACTTCTGGGCCTTCTCATCTCTCTTTTGTTACTGCCAAAAAACTATGTTAACAGTATTTTGCTCCTTAAGTTAGAATCTTGTTTTAGAATTTGGGTTTTTCAGCCTTTCGTTATTTTGACATCTCACTTGTGAGGAGATGAAGAAAAGGAAGAAACAAAAAGGGAGACACCTCTCACTTAACCTCTTTCCTTTACTAACTGGAGAGGAGGACATATTGCAGGATAACTCCATGCCAGGCACTGAGAGAGGCACTCACATATTCAACCCTCATGACAATCCTTCCAGAAGGTGTTGTCGTCATTGTACAAATTAGGAAACAGGATTAGGGAGGGACCACAGTCAGTAACTGGCAGAGCTGGAATTACAGGTAAGTCTGTGAGGCAGCTTAGCTGTTTCCATCAGACTGTCCAACAGAGCAGGTGGAGAGGGTCATTCCGATGCCTGCCCAGCAGTGTGGCCTAACTCAGGAGAAGGAGAAACCATGCAATCTGGTACAGGTCTGGAAAAGCACTAAGAGAATTCTCTGGTGTTAAGGTATACAACTCAGAAGGAGAAACCATGCAATCTGGTACAGGTCTGGAAAAGCACTAAGAGAATTCTCTGGTGTTAAGGTATACTTCTTATTTACTTTGTTAATCACGTGGTCACGGAGGGGACTGTATAGAAGAGTAGAGAGTACATAGCACATGCCTAGATTCAACGGGAGGTGGCTGTTGGGAGGAAACACTTATTTATGAAGAAAGGGAAGGGAGAGGCCTATAACAGCAGGAGGAGCTGAAGGAATGGAAGGAGAAAGCCTGCAGGTCCGGTAGGTAGCTCAGCTCAAAAAAAAATAGCATTATCAATGTGAGAAATTTATGCTTTTCTGAGAGGACCCAGGCTCTGAGAGAACAAATGTTTCTTTTCTCACTGCTGCATAGTGAGAGCGCAATGAGAGCATAGAGCTTTAGGCCAATTCACAACACTCACTGTCATGAAGAGTTTCCATTAATCCATTTGGTCAACAAGTACTTGTTGAGCATATGTGTATATATGCATATATTATATACTCTTCTATGGGCTTGGAATATGTCTGTAAACAAAACAAAGATTTCGGCCCTCAAGCAACTGGCATTTTATTGGTACAAGACAAATAAGCAATACCAACAAAACCCTTCTAACAAGTAAACTATATAGTATGTTCAAAGATGATAAATGCTAACAACAAAAAGTAAACCAGGACAAGAAGGATCAGAAGTATGTGTGTGGGAAGTGGTTGGGGGCAGCTGCAGATTACAACTTCAAGTAGGTTGTTCAGGGAAGGACTCACTGAGTTGGTGACATTTTAACAAATATATAAGGTAAGGGAGTTAGCCATGAATATATTACAGAGAACACATCCCAGGCAAAGGTAACATAAAGTGCACGGGCCTTGTTAAAAGAGGAGTCAGATGACAAGAGTCCGGAAGGTCAGGGGGAAGCTTGGGATGAGCGGAATCTGGTAGTCCTTTGTACAAACATTCTACCTTTGCCCAACTAATGTTATAGGTATTTTTTAGAGCTTGTTTGCTTTTCCTTCTACTCCTATTAATTTCTGTGAATCTTTCTAGATTCATGTGAGAGTTTACACTTCATGTGTAAAACTCTTAATTCTTCCTCTTCTCATCTCCTAATACTTCATGATTCATATACTAGATAGATTATCACAGGAATTGAAGCTGATGACAACAATGACGATACTAATAATATCTAACACTAAGAACTTGCCGTATGCTAGCATGATCATTGCACCTGCATTATCTCATCTAATCTCACCAATCCAGCGAGAGAGGTACTACTCATTTATTCTTTCTTAAGAATAGGAGATTGAGGCTGAGAAGTTAAATAAATTGCTCTAAGCCATATAGTTATTACATGTCAAACCTTGAAATGAACTGAGTTCATAATAATAATATCAGTGAACACACTGCATCTGTGGCATAAATTCCACTAAAACATAGTAGCCAAAAGCATAGATGCTAGAGTCAGATGGTCTCAGTTTAATTTCAGTTCTGTTTCTGTCTAGCAGGTGGTTTTAGTCAAGTTCCTTAAACCTCTTTGTGCCTCATTTTTTTCCACCTGCAAAGTGGCAATAATAATAATACTACCACATCACAGGTTTGCTAATTTCAAATATATCTATATTACTTAGTATTTTTAGTTTTTGTAGTGTTACATGGAACAAGGATGCAGTAGTTTTAGCACTGTGTAGAGCAGCAAGTGGTGTTTTAAAAGTAGTAAGTCAGAGTCAATGAGACATAATGGGATGACAACTATCCATACAGCAGTTCATACATCTAACTTTTAAGTTGTTTTTTTTAACCTTTTTATTAAAGATGTCCTCTTTTTTTCTTCTCAAATGTCATATAAACTTATTTTATTGACAATTCTTTTAAAGATTTCTACAAAGGATATGTCTTTATAATTCTTCTAACCACTTTAAAGAATTCTCAAATTGAGTTAAAATGATATACAAATAATTGTAACAATTCAGTATAAAGCAAGAATAGAGAAGAAAATAAAAAATTCTAATGTCCTTTCAACCCCGAATCCTAAGTTACAGCTATGAATATATTTATGTTTTAAACACAGATGTTTCTTGGAATAAATAGAAGCTTGTGTTATGTAAAACAGGAAAAGTTAGATCAACCTCTAGAATAGGTATTATAGTATTAAAACTACTAACCATATCATCATATACATCACAGTGAAATAAACTCCCTGCTAGCTTAAATTAGTTTAAGTTCCTTGTGGTCAGGAGCTGTGTCTGGGTTATCATTGTAACATCAATTCTCAGCACACAGTAGCTGTTCAATAACTATGTGTTAAGTGGATGGTTAAAAAAGTAATATTTTGAGCAATATATTGGAAGTTGAGGCTAAAAACTTGCAATAAGTAAAAAACTATGGCTATAACACTTAGTTTATATCAAACCAAAAAAATTTAGAAATAAAACTGCATTGTTTACTGAGCTTCAGTATATTATAAAACACCGTAAATAAGAAATACTCTCCGGTTATTGTCTTATGCATAATGAAGTGCCAGTCATTATTGCTGGTCCATAGTATGTTTGACATGATGCAACAAGCATCATAGAACCAATTTGAGAGTCTAATTAGAGTCTCAATTAGACTTTAGTAAGTCCATCTACAAGTATCTAAGTTTACAGTTAAGAAAACTAAGTCCAAGAAAGTTAAGGGACTTAGCCAAGGTAATTAGTTGGTGAGGACACCACCATCATGTGTCCCTGTTCTCAGGTTCTCTGACCACTCCGCCATCCAGTGACTGGATTTGATGTTTTTACTGAAGGAATCCCTGGACAAAGTGAATGAAACTGAGTTACAGTGTTTCCATCGTGTCTTCCTTATTCTGGGTTTTAACATGCTTTTTTTCTAAAACTTTTTATCATTTCATTATTCATAAGGAATGTTTCCCTGATTTAGTATTTAAGAATCAGAAAGCCTGAGCTTTTTTTTTACTTTATAACTTGATAGCTGTATGATTTTGACCTTACGCTTCCCAGTTCATAGGGCACAAATGAAATCCTTTAAAAGCTATAAAGGTACACTAAAATATAAGGTGTAACAATAACTATTTTATCACTAAATCAAAGCAAGGGTAATAATCAGAAAAGTGTGTTTCCAATTAAATCTAAGTTTCTTGAAGTTCTGTTTTCAATTATTTCTATTAATTTAAATGTAAAGATTCATAAAATATATAAATGAAAAAATAGTAACAGTGAAAATCTATTTCTGTGCTACATTCCTTTCTTCTTCTCTAAATTCAACTATAACAATTCCCTGAAGACATTAATACAGATTTTCTGAAGATACTACAATTCTATTAGAGTATAAATTAATATTAATAAGATAGCAATATTATTGAGGACAATTATGATAAAATAAAATATAGTATGTTCTACTTTTGGAAAACATAACAAACGTCTACCATAAAATGTTTTAATTTAATTATAATTAACATAGCTATCATAAGATTATTTCAATATATATTGTGTCTGACACCTTAAATGGCTTAATGTGAAATATAAATCTCTATCCTCTTGTTTACTCATAAGATTGTGAATAAAAAAATTAAATCTGAAGCGGCTTTACTAAAACAAGAAATGTTCATGTGTAGAGAAGATGGATCCATGCAATTAAGATACATTCATTCTTCTGTATATTATTGATACTTGTGTATATGACTCTAGCCATTCAATGGACTCCCTAACTCACTATTTACAGTATATAGATACATTTCATTCACTCCAATAAGGCAGACTTTTTGAAAACATGGATCCTAAAGGGTATAACAAAGCACACAAAAATGATTAGTAACTCACTGAATTGGTAAGCGTCTCTACATTCTCTCTTCGTCTACATGGCAACCGCCATGGGTTCTGGAAGTGAAAAGTTGGTGATTTCTTTATTTCAGAATGGAGAGAGAAGATTGATTCACTTTGAATCAAAAGAAACCACTTCATATTTTTGGTCAAAGATTCTTAGAGGCTTCTCCAAAGTGACAAGTGTGGGAAACTATACAAATTTGGTTACTGGCAAAATAAATTCGAGCTAATTTAGCAGAATGACACAGGAATTAATATTAAACACAGTAAGTAGTTTACTTGTTCCAATAATTTAAAGTCCTAAAAAACAGGATTATCAAATGTATTCAGCATTTAAGTCACACACCAATAAACTGCCTCCTTAAAAAAGTCATGTATATTGGTGCAAAATCACTCTCAATCAAAACACCAAAGTCACTTCAGGCTAAAGAAGTGCTGAAATACATCTCGAAATGTACTAAATAAGAATATATTCTATATCCTCACATCTGTTAGAATGAACACTCAAGAAAATGTTAAAAGGGAATATTGTATTTTCTTGAGAAAGCATTTGCCAGAAATGTTATTTAAAGTTGAATTACAAGATTATATCAATAATAATGATTTATGGCAGCATTTCACAATTAAGGGTGATTAATTCAACTGTAAGCACTAAACTCATAACCTGGATGCTTCAAGGGAATATTAAAATACATTTTTGTCTAACTTGTCACTCAAAATTTTGGTTAATCAGAAGCCACAAGTAGATCTAAATTTTATTATGATTCCTAAACAGTTAACTACACACAGGTTGATAAAAGTTACTATTCATATATTAAAATAATGCCATTTATAAAGAGATACTTTGTTTTTTTTTTTGTTTTTGTTTGTTTTTGTTTTTTTTTTTTTTACTTTATTTATTTATTTTTAGAGAGGAGAGAGACAGAGAGGGAGAGAGAGGAGAGAGAGACAGAGAGAGAGAAGGGGGGAGGAGCTGGAAGCATCAACTCCCATATGTGCCTTGACCAGGCAAGCCCAGGGTTTTGAACCGGTGACCTCAGCATTTCCAGGTCGACGCTTTATCCACTGCGCCACCACAGGTCAGGCATAAAGAGATACTTTGTTATGGGAATGAGGATTATTAAAAGTCTCAACATTTTCAGTAATAAAGCTTCAAGAAAATTTTCATTATATATATTTTGTTTTTGGGGGGGACAGAGACAGAGAGATTGACAGATAGGGACAGATAGACAGGAAGGGAGAGAAATGAGAAGTTCTTCATTGAGGCTCCTTAGTCATTCATTGATTACTTTCTTATATGTGCCTTGACCAGGGGGCTACAGCAGACCGAGCAGCTCCTTGCTCAAGCCAGCGACCTTGGGCTCAAGCTGGTGAGCCTTGCTCAAACCAGATGAGCCCACGCTCAAGCTGGCAACCTCAGGGTTTTGAACTTGGGACCTCCGCGTCCCAGTCCAATGCTCTATCTACTGCGCCACCGCCAGGTCAGGTTATTTTTTTCCACTATATTTTTAAAGTCAGAAACATTCCCTGGGGTTACAAATTTATGTATTTTTCCTCATTATTATTTTAAATATCCTACAACTTTAAGGAAATATTCCTATATTTAGATAAAAATATTTCTATGTTAATAAAAATAAATCTATTAAATTACTTCAGATGACATCAGGATTGATTACTGTTGAAATTAAATTATGCAGAAATGATATGTTAAAAATTGTGTGTATGTACACACACTATGAGAAATAAGACGTCAACTAAGTGCTTTCCAACTTATTAGAGAACTCTCTTAAGCAAGTTTACTTTTTTATTATTTGTTACTTTCAAATTTATCAAGAAAAGCCTCTATTCAGGATATCTGATTATATAAATTGTCATTGATTTTAGAATATCTTCCTACTACCAGTAGTACATGAGGCATGCACTACCTCTAAATATAATGCTAGGTTCACTTCATTTGCAAATTAGTAGAAACTTCTGAACGAGTAAATAAAGCTGATAAGAGGTGAAATGCAAGTGTTATCTTTTGCCAAGTGGTTAACAGAGTTATCTAGGAATTTAGCTTCTGCTGATGTAGAAGTCTATCTCTTGTTTTTATGGCCATATGATTTCTATACTTTAATAAAAGTTTATTGCAAATAGTTTTTCTGTTCCCTACAGTAATAAATCATATTATCAAGGCATTTTAAAGGTCTTTATTATTGAACATGGAACTCATTTAGAAATAAGTCACGATAAAGAAGTAAAATATATATTCAGAATTATGTATTAGTAAGAATTTCCTTTATAATCTTATCTAAAAGAAATGTTTCCGATCCTAAAAAAAATTATCCTTAAAGGTATATATGCAACTTATAAAATCAAGTAACAATTCCTATGTCTTTAAATTACAACTAATTTTCAATTATTTTTCAACTCATGTATGCAAGTACTAAAAACTACTATTTGGATTTCCATTTTGATCAAACAATGCCCACATAAACTTATATTTATGTTCTTTACAAAATCTATCATATTTAATTGCCCTATACTCAAATGGTGATAAAATAAGATGAATTCTATTGACTTTTTTGTTTGGAATAAATTCAAAGGATTTTCAGAATTCACCATAGATTTTATAAAATGAAATATAAATTCCTTAATGGCCATGACATTGGCTTTTGTAAACATTGTTGTGACTGACTTTGGCCATTAGAATAATGAACACAGTAGGGGTACAATAAGTACTTGTTAAATGAATGAGTAGAAACGTGGATGGAAATTTTTATTTGATTCATACAATTATGTTATAGTCTTATTTGAAAGGACTTTAAATGTATAACATTTTTAGATTAAAGATTTTACTTTTTCTAGTCCCTTAAATTTTATCCTAAAAATCAGATAGCAGAAGAAATTACTTTTAAATCCAAAATATATACATAAAAGTGATATTAACAAATAAATGCCTTAAAGATTTAAAACATAATAAAATAGCCCCAAAACCTTCATAAAATAGCAGTTTTTGATCTTTTCCAATGCTTGTGAAATGACTTATTAATTTGTTCTCACAGTGTTTAGTGTGTCTTTCAAATTGAAATCTTGGAGATATGGACTATGGATATAGAAAATAAATATTACTCTTAACTAAAATTACATTTACTCTGCTTTATTCATAATTTTTTTTAAACAAGAGCCCAT
This sequence comes from Saccopteryx leptura, assembly GCF_036850995.1. Taxonomy (NCBI): domain Eukaryota; kingdom Metazoa; phylum Chordata; class Mammalia; order Chiroptera; family Emballonuridae; genus Saccopteryx; species Saccopteryx leptura. The sequence continues at coordinate 352,682,986 of NC_089503.1, forward strand.
ACGCTGGCATGAGTAGTTATTCTAATTCTGGGACACCATATACATACTATCTACAAAAAATATCACCAAGGTGTTGAATGAAGTTCTGCTTCCACTGAAAGGGAAGCATCTAAAACGCCCAACAACGCTTTGTGGCCTGTCGGGCAAAGATATTTAAGACGAGGCCTATATTAGAATACACCAAGCACCATAAAGCACGGGAAGTGAGTTACCTGCAACTGAGAAGGATAACAAAGCAATGAAAAATAAATATTTCGGCACTTCTGATAAATCAAAATGAAGTGAATTCAAAACATGGATGCTATTTTTCAAAACCTAGTTTGTAGACAGACCATAGTCCTTGACAATATTTGGTTTAAAAACCAAATAAAGTCTGCATAAAATATATAAGAATCATGTGCTCCATGCTAAATCAGACATTTTAAAATATACCCCAAATCCAAACTTCATTAACAACAAGCTTATGCAATAACAAAACAGGACAACAGAGATTAAATCATCAACCAATATAACAAAGAACAGACTCTGGATAGATTTTAACATATTTTAAAGCACCTGAGAATTTTATTTATTTACATATAAAGAAAACAACAGTTCAATACATTTTTAGAAACCCAGAAATCTAAAATAAATGCTCATTCTTAGAACTCTCCCACAAAAATCAATATTATTGTGTTTAAACTCCAATGTCTATTTCAAGGCATACTACCCTCATTTCATCAATTCTGAGGTGCTTTATTAAAGATGGATGCACTTATTGATGGAATCACAACACATCTTGCTCAGGCTCCTGAAAGAAAGAATGTCATAAGCAACATTTCCCTCTGTTATCCTTCACTGGTGGCCTGCAAGACCCTTGAAGCCACTTGTCTGTAAGGAGGAGTTGACTAGTACCTGTCATTCTCCGGAGACGCATGCTGGATTTGAATCCTGGGGCTAGGAGGTCGTCTCCTATCTAGGGAGGGGGACCATCTACCCCTGTTTGCCCAATGAACAAGACAGGAAAAAACAGGACATTTAGTAACTCTTAAAATAAAAGATACACGGAACAACAGGACTGGAAAAGAACCCCAAAAGGCAAAGTGTAGATTCTTCGCTCCATAATTTATTCTTCACTTTGACAAGGCTCAAAAGACAAATTGTAACATAATATTGTAGGAAAATAAGTTCTGAAAACTTTTAAGAGAGTTAAAACAATTATTGGAGAAGATGTTTGAAATCTATTGAATATAATTTTGTTTTTTTAATAAGTACTTGTGTTTATATACCTGTCTATACACATATAAAGTATGCAACTTTAAATTAAAAAGATGCATCCTCAAGAATCTGGCTGGTATTTGAATAAAATAAGCTTAATAAGCTACCAGTGCTTATTCGATTCTGGGCCTTGAAATTATTGGATCTAGTGGCAAAGATAAGGTATGCCAATTTAATACACAGTGAAACAGTTTAAGTGGAAGAAATCAAAATGTTATTTAGAGTATAAATAGAGGCAGAAAGAAATAATTTGTGGGAATGCCAGCAGTGAAGTCTTAACAAGTTTTCTTGGGGAAAACTGCAGTATTAATTACTAAAGTTTAAAAATGATGAGTAAAAACTACTGATGAACAAAAATGAGACACAGAGTTAAGGGCCAAGCTAAAATAGCATTGACTTTCAAAAGATATTTACTAATCTTCACTTGCAAAAGTAGTTCTCAATGGGTTTTTTTATTTCAACATTTATAATACTACTTTTGTGATTAATAGTTAAATAAGTATTTGAAACTTGGCCCATTCATTTGTTAAACTATCTTGAGAGTCTGCCTGTGTATAACTACCCATTAGAAGCAACTAGTCAAAAAGGGATAGCGTAGGCCAGATTGTGAAAATGTTGTATATCAGATATGAACATTCTGAACAGAATAATTTCTCTGGATTCTGGCCTTCTCATATGCAACAAGGGATAACTGAATGGCCTTTAGGGACTCATCTAGCCGTAAGATTTTATAATTATCCAAAGCAGATTAGTTCTAATGTTTTAAAAAGAAAGGCAGCCATTTTTTTTATGCCATTATAACTTGGCTCATTGGATGTATTAGAGGCTTTGGACAAACACAGCAAAGACCTGCCAATACGTGACAGAGTATCTGAGGTCAGTGGCAATTCTGAAAGTCCCCTGGAAGTCTGATGCAAACCTGGCATGATTCAAGAAGGGCTTTACAGAAGCTATGAAGCAAATAAAGATACTCAACAGCAGAATGTGGACAGAAGAGATAATTGAGTGTTATGTACCCTTAAATGTGTTATATGATTATAAAATTTAAAAGTACTTTATATTAATTTTAAGTTATATAATTATTTAAAATTATTCAAGTAGTCAATCCAATATAAGTGCTTTAAAATATATCTTTTTACTTTACTGGCTTTTGTACTCCAAATACAATAAAGAAAATTATTTCTCAAATAAGCGAAAACAATGACAACTACAGTGTTTTCTACATTATATTCAGTTGTGTTAAACTTATGGTGTTACTTGAAAACACAAAAATAGAGATGTGTTTTTGTAAAGTAATAAATAATATTAACTCAACAGGATTATGAATAACCTTGCTTCCTGAGGCACAATTCCAGTCCTTGTGTTTTTTTTTAAACACAAAAGTAAAGAAAAATGCTATAATCATGAAACATGCAGTGAAAGCTGTGGAGAAAGGTGTACACTTAAAAACAAGCAATTGTGAATGCAAGCTATTAACAAGTAATGATTGAGAAACTATTTAGCATAATACACTTATATCTGTGTACTCAAAGTCCTTCTGAATATGCTGATAGGTAGTAGCAATATAACAAATCTCTTTGCTATGCTGTCATATATTTGATATGGCAGGAGCTGAATCGATTTATACCCTATTTTTTCCTAGAAAATAGCTATTAACATACATTTTAACATCATACATTTGTGACCTATAAATAGGTTAGTATATTTTATATGCTTTTAAGAGCTATGCAACTTTCTTATCTTTTTTTCCCATCACACCAAAGAGCAGGACCTAAATCAGACCCTTTGTCCATGTAGTGAAGTCACACACAGAACTTCAACTTCCATTTTTATCTTAGAAGTGAACATGGCAGGCTATGTTGTAGTTATTTATCGTGAGGTTGAACTAAACTGACCCCTTCTTGGTTTCTCTTTCCAAACCAGCTTGCCTATAAGTTACATTAGTACTCTAATCTCAGGTATTCTAAATTCAAAACCAAAGAACATTTATTTGTTGGCAGTCCAGCCGTTTTCACTGGGCTCAGAAAAGAAAAAGAAAGGTGACCTTGACATCTGTTGTATTGAATCAATAGGCTGTGAGCTCCTTGCATAAGGGAAATATGGTGTTGTACTATTTTGTGTTGTGTTTAGACAGGAACATCAATAATGCATAGCACAGAGTAAGTAATCAAAAGTACTTGTAAATATTTAAGTAGATAATAAGGCAATTTAAGACTGTAGGTTTTGTGGTAATATGGGTAAGAAATAATGAAAACCTTAACTAAATAATAAGTAGTAGTGAGGCCCCACTGATGAGATAGAAACAGTCAGAGTTGGCCGGCCTTGGTAAGCAATGAAGGGCTCCTACGCTGTGGATTTCCACCCACCTCAGCACAGATACACCTTAAAATCAATGTGTATGTTTCAGTGTGTAGTTAGTACACACAGTTTCATATGTACAGATCTTACAAGAGTACATATCTCTTAGCAGAAAATGGCTAGTCAGCTTCATTAAAAAAGAAATTAGATGGAAATATGGATCATTTATTCCATAAATAGCACAAATAGAAATATTTGTGATCCATTGATATTAGAAAACAATTCTAAACAAGAGAGGTAACTGATTATAACACATTTTTTTAATCATCTATTTCCATTGTTTATTTTATACAGTGGGGGGGGTGGCAGTTAAGAAAGGTTTTATAAAAGATAATTATTGGACTTGCATTTTTGAAGAAGTAGCGTTTTTACATGGATAACAAAGGAAATGGGGTATTTTTAATATTAATGGAAAGAAAACTAGAGAGACAAAAAGTAATACAAACTATTAATAGAGCCACTGAGGAAAAATTAATGGGTGTAAGAGCAACACTGGACCGAGATATGGGCTGTAAGATGACCAAAGTGAGGGTTCTGTTTTGCAGATTTTCAAAAGAATTGATAGGATTTATTGACTCACTGAACATGGAGGAGGAGCAGAAGTATTTCCAGATCCTGTGTCTGGTTACCTGTCAAGGTTATCAAATGTGAGAAACCTTTAGAATGAGGACTCATTTTGCTATTAAAGGATGTAAGGGGAGATTAGAAATTTGATTTACACTTTGATGTATAGAGGGTCTGGCAACAGTTTATAAATTTAGGCCTAATATTCAGAGGGAAGGGATGGTCTGGACAATTACAGTGGAGTGTTGTCTGCATATGTACTGGAATAGAAACTTTGGACAGGAACTTAACTTCAGGGGCAGAATGACTGGGGCAAAAGAGAAAAATTGAGGATGGAGCTGAGAAAACACAAAGCTTTTTGAGACAGAAGAGGAAGAGATGGCTGCAGAAGTGGACTGTGTTACAGCAGAGAAAAAAGGAAATCTGTAGAGGGTACTCAGGAGAGGAGAGGCACGAATGATAGAACGCTAATGTCAAATGTTACCAGATGCCGCTGGGCTGAGGAGCCACTATAACCTAGAGAGGAATTCCAGCATGTAGCAGGGGGGGAAGGAGTAGAAGTCAGGCCGCAGGATTACTGGGAGGTAAAAGACGGAGTAGTAAGTATAAACTACCCTTTGATGAGCCTTCTCGTAAGGCTGTGATTTTTAGGAAAAAAATGAAGAAAATAAAACATTCAAGAAAAGTATTCCGTAGTAGATCTAAAAATCAGTGTCTCCGAACATTTAAGCAGTGCTTTGTTTTAAAATTAAAATCTGGAAAAGGAAAGATTAATAGCAACCCTGCAACTTACTCCTTCCCAAATCAGGGAATGAAGAGGAATGAGTGACCTCAAACAGGCCTTCCTAAAGATAAAGGGGAAGAACAGGACCTAGTGAGAAGATAAAGGAGTGTTCTCATTCATTAAGAGTCTTTAGTAGGATATCACTAATCTTCCTAGATCTTTTATTGTAAACAAACCCAACATTCCTTGATGTATGGGTCATGACTGGATTGGGAAATGGGGTGATCCATGGCAATTTTGCTATTTGTGTAGTCAACAGAATATAAAATGGAGGCACGCAAAAACCAAAATGGCTTCCCTTGCAAACAGTGCTTCTACATGCATTCCTCAAAATTCATGTTAGCCTGGGCCAAACCACCCTAACAAGGGACAAAAGGTAGAACTGATGGTTCAGGTTCTCCTTTACCTTGAATCATCAGTGAAGTATGGTGTTGTTGGGTATTAAGTCTGATTTGACAATTTCATCCTTTATATGAACACAAAACTTCATTTGTTTTAAAAGTTAGTGAGAATACTTCAGAAAGGGCTTTAAGTTCATATAATAGCATATAAATGTGATAAATATTGATTTAAAAATGGCTTAGAATCAGCAAGTTGTCTAAACTGAATAGTTCCCAAGGCCGTGGAAACAAGTTACTATCTTAAGAATATGAAATTATGTTTTAAACATATTTTCTCTAACATTTTACCACTATATATATATTAGGCATCACACAGAAGCTCCTTGTCCACTCAGAGAAATTAAATAACCTGGAAAACCTTCTAGGCCTCCCTCTTCCTACTGTCTGCACATCTTGCCTGGGGATTTTAGGTGCATTTTCCAAAGAGAAAAACCACTACTGTGATATTTTTATGTTCTGCTTCAAAGTTGCTTATAAGTGGGCACACAAAAAGGCATTTAAGGTCCTTATCTTCCAAACCAGTAAGTATCTACAACTTCTATAATGTTCTTGATGAAAACTCATCTTACTTTATTTTATTTTTGGCAACAAAGTTGACCCCAATAGATTAAAAACCATTGATAATACCAATCTCTGCTCTCTTTCATTTTATAATGGTTTCTTTTTAATCCATATATATAATGAATATGTTTTCAATCACACTTTTCTTCTTCTATCAAGGGTAGGTACACTCACCCAGACTTCATGATGACTTGACCTGTATGTGAACTGGGGCCAGATTAATTTTCTACAGGTGGAGATGTTTTAAAGGTATTATCTGAAAGATTAAATTCACCAACACACAGAACTCTGTGGCTTCAGTGTCACAAGGGAACACACTCTAGATAGCCTTCAGCAAGAGAACAGACATGCTGCCCAATACAGCAGCCATAAGCCACACGTGGCTACTGAGTGAAGAAAATGCAAACTATCTCACTAATCGTTTTTAATTAATTATATGTTAAAATGATATTTCAGACACTGGGTTAAATAAAGGATTAAAATTAATTTAACTTTAATCTCAATCTGGCAATTAAAAACTCTAAATTGCACATGCAGCAATTTATCTGTTAGAGAACACGGATACAGATGGTATTTAAAATGTCCACTGACTTCAGCTATCATACCCTTGTATTAGTACTAACCAGAACCACATAAAAATATAATAACTAAAAAAAATTCTTCCTGCTACTCTTGTACAAATATTTATTTTGGGGGGTGGTAATCTATAACAAAAGAAAATAAAACACTTTCTATTGTGATTTTTGAAGAGTTTATAGTCATTTCAACTAAAATCCTATTACAAATGTAAAGGAATACAAAATATAGTTACATTTCATTTTTTTCTATTACAAATTTTACAAATCTGGAAGACTACAAAATAAAAAGATCTTTCATAGAATCTTACAAAGACACTAAAAATTGGCATGTACACTTGTATATATTGTTCCACTATATAGATAAACATCTCATAAATAAATGAATAGAATAGATTAAGATAAGAAAAATTGTTAAAGAAAAGCTTTAAGCAGCCTCTGAAGAAGAAGTGGATTATATTAGCATGACTAAATGTTATTCTTCAGGATTTGTCGTTAGTATGCAAATTTCTACTGAATAATTTCTCATTAAAAAGAGGTAAGTATAAACAAGACTATCAATTATAACTAAGGTTACTGGAATAGAAAGTTCCATCATAATGGAAAATTTAGCTGATCAGAATTAAGATGCAGTGTGACAATCACTGAATACATTTAATTTAAAATTATAATTATTTACTAACCAATTAAAAATTTTAAGCACAATTGCATGTGTGTACATATGCATACTATATATTTTTATTTTTTGTGTATTTGATTTTTAAGGAATCAGGAAATATATGTTGAACATACCATTTTTTTTGTTGTCAAAACATAATTTAGTGTAAAACTTAATCTACAGCAAAGAGAAGTTTGGCTAAAAGTAAATATAGATGTACAATAAAAATATTATATCTAAATTTATTTCTTGTTTTTAGTTTATTGAGGATGGCTGTTAAACTTAAAAATACTATATATCAGTGGAACTAATAGAAAAATGATCCTCCTCTTTATATAACTCATTAGACCTTATAACAATATCAGCATACTGAAGGCTCCCTGAGTAGTATGTAAATAAAACAACTAAACAGCAACTGAAGAGGAAAAGCAGCAGCCAGAAGCAGCTACAAATGACATCACACCATTTGCAATGACACTCATGGAAATATGTATATATGGGCATTTAATCTTATCCACATACACATATCTCTCCACAAACATGTTTAATAAGGGAGGGGGAATGTAAACAATTAGCAAAGTGAACGTGAATGAATAAACCTGTGAGACTGACATGAAACAAAACAAAGTGACTGAAAAAAAATCACTAGTACAAGTGATAGTGATAGGAAATTAAGAAAGTCTTTATTTTATACCTTTCTCGTTCTGGTGAATGCAAACTAGTATCTGGTCTCAAGCAGTTGGTACTAGCACTCCTAGCCCTGTCAAGGGAGGGCTGCAGTTCACTAGTGCCAGTGCATTGCATCCAATGGTAGAAGAGAAAGACAAAGAAAACAGAGAAAGGAAGACCATGTTAGAGAGTAAAGCATAAAATAATGCCCCCTTTACATAAAATGTAGAATCACTGTGATTCAGTTCACAAGGGTATGAAGGAGCTGACAGGATGACAGTGCAAATTTTTGTTTAGAAAATGAAACTAAACAAAGATTATGCTTGAATTGCTTTGCATAAATTTAAAAAAAAAAAGGGGTCTCAAGACTAAAAAATGACATTAAATCACACCTGCTTATGAAAAAACTGGATACAGAAAGCACTAAAACAAAATGCCTAGAACTTTATTACCAAGAACAGATGCCACACCAAAACAAAATGAAGGACATCAGAGGAGAAAAATTTTACAACTCCACTATTTTGGTTCACGACATTAGACAAGGGAAGTAGAAGGTAAAACTTCCACTTATTCTTACCTAACCAATATATCATCAGTAAATCTCAACAGTTTTGAGTTAAAACATTCATGATGAACAGGAAAGTCCTGTCTAGTCACTGATTTGGTTAGAGTCTGTGCAGGCAGAATTGAGCTTCGCAAATCAAAACCATTCAAAAATAAAATAACATGAAATTAGTTATCATAATTAAAATCAACTGGTAAAACAAGAAATAAATGACAAAGAAGACAACTAGAATTCTGACATTTAAGTAAGATTTTATTTAGAGAAATCTTTTAGAATTCATGTTTTATAATTAAAACTATTTCTAGATACCATTAATTTAATGCTTCTCTGTATAATTAATTTCAAGGGAAAATTTCATTGTTTATGAGAATGTAAATTTGCTATTTTTATCGGCAAAGGATTAGGAATTAGTTTGTAACTGGGCCTCACTGTTATGAGTCTGACTCTTACCTGTAAATATTCCAGTGAGAACCATTCTCTAGCAAAGGCGTCTCGGGTGGTAATGTTTTATAATGCCTAACAAGATGTCTGGAACAGGGCCACACAGACACGCAGGGAACAGAAAAATAAGTATGAAGCAACTTTTACTAGGTTATGGAAAAAGTAGAGGGCCTACAAAGCTTTAAACACCGATGGATCTTTTGGGGTTTTTTTTCCTCAAAATAACCACAATATTTATTTGAAAATAGGATTAGAATTTTTAAAATATGGAATCATAGACATCTATTTAATTAAGATAACTCAAATTTACAATTGAATTGGTTTAACTTAAAAAATATCAGCTAACTACACTATACAAATTACTTATATTAAAATTTACTATAAATTCCTGATTTAGTATTATACCTGCTTCCATGGAAATATACAACTCACAGAATCACAGTAATAGTCAAATAATTTATGTAATTTTAGAATTAAAATATGACTAAGCGTCATTAGTTGACCAGTATTACAGGGATGAGTTGATCGAGGTACTCAATTAGGTCATGAAAAAAAAAGAGTAAAAGATGAAGAAGTGACTCTAGTGAAGCAAGTTGTCTCATTTATAAACTTCTAGATCCAAACCCAAACATAGGTATAATCTATCACCGGAATTGGGTGAGATGGGCCTTAGATGTAAACCAGAATATGAATTCTGATATAGCAGAAAATGGTCAAACCAAGGCCAAACTTGACCTGAATTCCTTTCAAATTGATGAGGGCTTCTGAACTATCTATACTACCAAGAACAAAGAAGGTGCAGTCAATTATTTTTGATAATTTAATAATGCTTCTATCAATTGCATACTGTGAAAGACTATCGTCCATCTGGCTTACATTAAGGTGTGATAGAGAAGGAATACCACTTGCTGAGGATGCAATCAATGTCGAACACCCAATGGTTTACTCATGTTTATATTAATGGTCAAATCTTAAGGAGAACCCTTAAAGCTTCACTTTAAAAATATACTTGAGTACTACATTCAAGCATAAATTGGAGACAAATTTTACTGAAACTAAGGATTCTGCCTGCTTTACAGACAATAAAGGTTTCAAGTCCTAATCTTAGCCAGCTCTTTAATAAGAGGTGGCTATACAACTTTTCTAAGCCATTGATTCAAAATTGATTTTTTTTCAGGGACACTGTAACAGGGATCAGTACAGAGTGGGAAAAGGAGTGAAAAATAGCATACAATTTACAGTATGAAGGTCTAAATTCCTGCCATGGCTTTGCCACTGATTGGCTGTTAATCGGGGTAATTCACGTCAAGTGGTTAAGCCTTTTTTTGCGGGATGCTGGGAGAATTAAATGAGATAACTGGTATAAAGTATCTAAGACATAGTCAGGCAGCCACAGTATTTTCAATGCAACACTACTTTCTCAGGATATATTTTATAAAAATAAATTTGATGGCTAAATAATGTGAACAATATGAATTAAAGAACATGAGAGATTTCTTTAGCTTCAACTATAATGTGTTGTGCATATTAAATCTCCAAGGAAGGGATTTAATTTGCAAAGTTTTCAAAAATCTGTTTGACTCACAAACTTTTATTGGTGGAACATCACCCAGGGCTCACTCTTAAGAACACAGGAAAAAACAGTTAGTGGAAAATGTCAAATAGACCTGATTTTGAATCCTTCCTCTGTTCCTTATCAAATTAAACTTTCTTATTATCGTTCCTTATCTGTAAAATGAGAATGGTAATATTAATATCATATATATACTGTCAGGAAATTGAGATAAAGTGTATTAAATACTTACACTATGCTTGGTACTCAATGAAAGTTATTTTCTTTGTTTACTGGAAAAGTAAATTCTCAAATATTCTAAGTGAATACAAATTAATATTTGGGGGTTTTTGTTGTTTTTTTTTTTTTGTATTTTTCTGAAGTTGGAAATGGGGAGGCAGTCAGACAGACTCCCGCATGCGCCCGACCAAGATCCACCTGGCACGTCCACCAGGGGGCGATGCTCTGCCCATCTGGGGCGTCGCTCTGTTGCAACCAGAGCATTCTAGTACCTGAGGCAGAGGCCACAGAGCCATCCTCAGCGCCAGGGCCAACTTTGCTCCAATGGAGCCTTGGCTGTGGGAGGGGAAGAGAGAGACAGAGAGGAAGGAGAGGGGGAGGGGCGGAGAAGCAGATGGGTGCTTCTCCTGTGTGCCCTGGCCGGGAATCGAACCCAGGACTCCTGCACGCCAGGCCGATGCTCTACCACTGAGCCATCTGGCCAGAGCTAAATTAATGTATTTTGAAGATTGCACAAAATGATTAAAATACTGCTATAACACATTGTGTAAATCTTGACATTTTACCTTTAGAAGTAGAAAATAAGGAAACTTTAAAAAGTATATTTAGCTATTCTAGTTAGACTATTGGTATGAGTATGTAAGAAATACCCATACATTTGGTGTCAGGCCCACTAGATGCCTAATAAAGTTTTTCTGTTTTGGTTTTGAGGTTTTTTTTTAGTTAGATCAACAGGAATATGTAAAAATTTTCTGAATTTCTAAGCAAATTTTTCCTATTAAGAAACTATTTGTCAGGAAGAACAACAGTTGAGCACTATAAGGAATGAGTTAATTTTTATAATATTTATGATTTTATATTTTTCCTCCACACAGTACTAATACTTCCTCATTTTTTCCTGTGGCACTATAAGCAAACATAAGAGTAGTGATCATCAGGATTATTTTATACACATAAAAAATTAAAACAATTCTTATTAGCATGATCATGCTTGCATGAATAAGCAGATCCACATGTTCTATGTAGACACAATAAATTCTGCACTTGTCATTGCAATGCAGATATTCCAGTTATATAGCTCTTTCCTACTCTTTCCTACTTAATTCTTACTGGCCAGACTATGCAGATGACTTGTAGATGAATTATTTCTGTGCTGGCTGTGCCACTTCCTTATCTTCTGTTAACTCCAAATTAATAATAAATATTTAAAGATTGAATTCTATGAGTAATCTATAAGAGGATTTAGTGTGTATATGAAATCCAAGATGTAATGAAATGAAAATAAAGTATCATGTTTTAAGCTTTGATTTAGAGAAGAATATTACATCTGCTTTCCTTCTCATCTTTAAAGGGCATCATATTACTCCGTGCCTTTATGACATAATTTATACTGCAGTATTTCTGAACTGGGGTTCAGAAAGAAAGGTTGAGAAGTTAGCAGGTCAGATATCCTCCCTCTTTATCTAGAAGAAAACTGAACTCAGTAATTAAAATAAACTGATAAAGATTATATTAAAGGCAACCAGAATAAAAACTGTATTAGATTACAAAAGGAGATTTAAAAAAGCTAAAACAAAGCAAACACAATCACAAACACAATAACATTGCCATGCACAGAAGGTCAGACCTCTAGTGACTAGACAGGTGTGTGTGTTGGGGCTGGGGCTGCTCACAGGGAGCACTTAGAATTTTAACTGCAGAAGCTAATTCCTCTATTTCAGGAATGTGTAAACATTTCCACAGAGGATCATCAGAGTCTGTATTTCTGGATATACAAATAGAAAAGTAGTCTGCCTGCATCAGAATTAAAATATATTTGGAATCTTTTTCGAAACCTCCATATAAACAAAACAAATTTTGACTGCTTGGGAAAATCATTTTACGTATTTGTGATTATACCACTAAGAGAGAGACGGAAGAATAGTAGGATGGAAAGAGCGTCATCACACACAGTCACCATTACCAAATCCCTGTATTTACCTGGTGGTATGTAGGCATTCTGCACTTCGTCCTCGTTTTGCTCTGGGCAGCATAAGAAGCTCACTGCACAGACAGGATGGATGGTGAGTGAACAGATAAATTATGAGGCATTAAATGACATGGGATATGCCAATGATATGCCGATGAAAACATGGAAAAGGAAGAAACCAGATTTGTCTGCACTAGCATACTTGCTTGAGAGGTTAAACAAAAACATGACAGTATTTTGAAAAGTTTAAACAATAAAGTACAAATGTTATTGCCAAAGACCTAGCTGTTGCTGATTTGCTATTGTATTTCAAAGGGGTTTCACAGATTAAAACAAATCAAAAGTAAACCAAGCCTTCCCAAAATAAGACGTAAAAATCTATTTCCAATTCTAGACACTAGGGTTATTTTAATAACTTTTGAAAGGCCAATAAACCTGGTTTTTCTGATACTAATGGGGGCCCTATTTTTTTTAATTTATTTTAAGTATGATAGTTTTCTTGGTTTTTATAGGCACTGAAAATACAGTATCACATGTTTTTCCTTAGCCAACCAAGAGCATATTTAATTACGACATTTTATTTTTAAATTGATACTTTTAATACATTCAAACTGATTCCATTTTATTGAATGCCCTGGGCAAGATGTCCTATTTTTCCTTCCTCACCTAAATTCATGGTGGTCCCAGTGAAAGTTGACAAAGTGGCCCTCACTCAACGCAACTCAACTCAAGCTGAGCACTGTGGAGTCCTAGTCCTCAGAGCAGTTCCTGTCCCTGTACCCAATATAACTTCTCTCTCTGAAGGTCATGGCACCACTTCCCACAAGCAGAATGATAGGTAGGGAAAGCTCTACTTGAGTTCTGTGTCCTTAACTACATGACAAAAAATTCAGTCAGCACTGCTATCATTTCCCTACTCCTCCCTGAAAGGTTCTCCACTTCAAAAAGCCAGAAGAGAATTTTCAATACAGCGGGTACTATACAACCTTATCATACCCTGAGCTTGTGGTTAGTCTGAAAGGAAAGTCTGTGGGCATGTAGAACAACAGAGTTACAATGCAGATTTTTAGTCACTGTATCCAGGTATTTTTTCATAAGAAAGAATTTATCTGTTTTCTACTTTATAAACATTTTATGAAAATAAAGTTTATAAAAATTAAGTATATAAAAACATTATTGATGTCCTCACAGAAACTCTGCAATGTTGTCCTTCTCTCAGATGACCTGTATCCAAATTTTTTTATAACATAAAATACATTTTTTATAATTAAATAAACCAAAGACTGCAATTCAAATATTTTAAAATTGATTATGTAGGCTCACTTCTATAACTTAGTATCGTATCTAAGTCAACAATAAACTGTATAGTTGAAACAAGCTAACCATACATTTTTATATTTTTTAAAATTGCCTATATTATGACAATATAATATTAGCCAAGTTTTCCTTGAGAGAAGTTCAGTTTTGAGTAATAAATTACTTTTACTCCCTAATGTACTATGAAAAAATATCTATCATATATTAAAACAGAGCAAAGAAATGTATAATGTTGAGATTATAATTTAAACAAATACCTGTCTTGTTCAGATAAATACTGACTATCCACATCTCTGGATCTGTGATCAACTGGACTTCTAGAGGCATCATGGTGTCTGGTTGGAGAACGTGACCTTCTTGTTGGATGAATTTCATCTAAGCTCCTAAAATGATTACAGAAATTCAAATTCATCAAAGTGGATCATCTTCCCAAATCAGGCAGGCAGACTACCAGGGAAGAATCGACAGTAATTGGAAAACAACTGACATATAGAAAAGTGATGGCATCATAACCAAGTAGCTGTTTTATCGGTGACTTTTAAAGGTATTTCTTCTCTATGAATGCTCCGCCTGGCTGCGTCTTCTCAACCTTCTTCTGAACCTCTATCAAAAAAGGACATAACTTTTATCTACTTATATGATTTAAATTTTAGAAGTGTGTTTCAGGGTAAGAGGAAATAGAGCAATATATTACTTATATTTTATACACTTTTCCAATCATTTAAAGTGCTTCAAAGAGACAATGCACAATTTCTTTAAAATACATTCATCTCATTCTCTTTGTCACTTCTCTCCGCAGGTCTGACTCATTACCACACCATTTTTCACAGCAGGAGAGAAAAACTGCAAACTGAATACTAGACAGTTATTTAAAAACAGTGCTTGGGACATAAACTTCTTCCACTGCTTGGGAATTTTTTGAGATTAATGAACAGAATGAGGCAGAAAACAGAATGTTAAGATTAAAAAACAAATAATTTGGGGGAATGAGTAAAAAGAATTTTGCCAGCTAATAATAAAAAAAAAAAACTTGATTGCCCAAATCAGATTTCATTTCAGTTAGAAGCTTGTGATAGTTTATGTTGTTATAATAAAAAAAAAAAATACTGTCAGGAACACTGAGCCTGTTTCGAAGCCTACCTCTGTAATGGCACATTTGGTAAACGTGAGCGCGGCCTTCCCTGATCGTCACCGCGATGAGGAGACACTGAGCGTGAGCGGTGATGAGTGGTTCTTTGTTGTTCTGGCACAGTTAATGTTGTAGATTTGCTTTCTCTAGCACTAGATCTATAACCTACTGGCAAGAGCACACATAAAAAATTAGTCAGTATTGTATAATGTAAATATCATATTAATGGGGAGATATCAGCCTATCTAAAGCAGCCACTGACCTATTAAGATAAATGACATGCAATCAGTATCATTAGCTTTATTCCAAAACTATTATTAAATATATATACACAGTGTAACATAAACATGCATAAAAACATGTCAGAGTTTGGCTTAAAGGTAACATGAAGATAACTGAATATAAATACGACAGTTGATGTCTCAGACAGTATGATGAGCTGGGACACTATTTTAATTTAAAGAATGAGTGAGTTAGTGATTTTACAGCAACATAAATCAAGCATTTGATAGGGAACTATAGTTAATATATAAAACAATGCTTAGAAATTTGGTGTCTCTTTAAATGTTACTTGAATTTTTCTTCCAATGGATAAATTATTTTAGTTGAATTTCAGATAGTTTTATAATTTTATAGTTTTGCTAATAAGAAAATGAACATATCATTCTAATTTAATTGACAAAGATTAGCAGATCTTTACTATTACAAATAACGGTGAATTTTGCAAACCACAGATATCATTGCAAAATTCAAATGAAAATAGTGTATTGGTGAACATGACTATGACAATAGAGAGAATTTACTTTCCCAAAGAAACAATTGTTAAATCTACCCAGACTTCTAAAGTTATCCCATGACTGTCAGTAGTAACAATTAATATGTTAACATATTTAAATTAAAAATAAATTCTAAAAGTCATTCTCTTTTGAAGGAAAAAAGGTTTATATCAATATTATCTGTGATTTTAAGATAAAACAGTAATCTCAAATCCATAGTAACAGTTAATTTAAAGTTTTTAACAGTTATTGTATACTATTATTAAAAGTAAAATAAAAAATTCTGTGACAAAAAATTATACTTACAACTACATCAAATATCCATGAGCCATGAAAACACTGAATTTAATTGGACAGCTTAAACTATTATTCATTTATTTATTGATGACTCCCACTTTATTTTTAAAATATGTCATTAAACATCAGTATTAAAAGCCCACTAAAACTCTTGAACAGTTTTTTTGTGTGTGATTATAAGGTCTTTTGACTAAGATTAACGAAGAGCAAGTCTTTAAACATATCATAAAGTGCAATTTGACAATACTAAGACCAAAGATCAATCATTTTGTCACTAAAAATATCAGTATAGTAACCAAATAATATAACTATAAATGTTATAATTTCATATACTTCCCCTGTATAACACTGTATAGAAATATTTTTGTTGTTTAGATATTGTCTAAAAATATTAAGACTAGAAAAGAGATCAACTAAATTTACAGCTAGTGAATTGATATTGCAGTTTATTATAAAAAAGATGACTGTTTTAAAAGTTATTTAATCCAAGATCTAAATTACTTAAACATTTTAAATAACATTTAATATCTTTTGATAACATTTGATATTAATTATACAATAATTATGCAGGTCAATATTGAAATGGGAGCACCATTTCAAAATTTCAATGAATATTCAAGGTATATAAGTAGAATTTTCAGGTTTGGTATAATTAATTACTATGAACTAACTCTTTTTAGATAGTTGCTGCTGCTAAAAGGGTTTAACCCTTTGAGTAGTGAGTTTTTTTCATGCTCGCTGACCCCTGGGAGTTTTTTTTTCAAAAAATAAAATTAGTTCCAGATACAGTTTTATTAACTTAAAATCATGTTTGTTTGATAACCAATTTATGCAAACAAGAAGAACATATATTTGCTTATTTTAATGTTGCCTTACACATGTACAACTGTACTCTGGATAGTCAGGGGGCAAGAGGATGTACATGAACGTTCATACTACTCAAGGCGTTAATTTTTGTCTTGGGTTCTTTGTACTTACTTAGAAATTTACGTCTTTTTTTATCCTAGCCTAATATGCATGCACAGTTCTTGTCTGTTTTTGACAAAATAATTTGTTTTCCTCTATTATGTTTACTTTATTCTTGAAAACGTGTACTCTACCTTCAGAAAAGCGTGGGAGAGAACTACTATTTTATGCATATTTCAATGTTTCAGTGGGCTCAAATTTAGAAGTTGAAGGGTTTTTCCATTCCCTGAATTTTCACAATGCTCTGTAATGTTGAGGCTGCCGGACGTCTTCTCTCAGATGAGGCACCATGTATATGGTGTTTTTAACTCCTCTTAAGCAGATAAAATTACTTATTTTAAATAACAATAAGGCTATCATAACAATAAAGTGTATAAGATGTGGTTCTGTGGGCCTTAACTACTTTCAGAACCTTAGATTCCCTCAGTGGAAAAGGTAGTAACTGCATCAAACAAGAGCATGGAACTTTGTGGCTCTAAGAAAAGCCAGGGTGTTAGAAAGCTTAAGGAATGGCTGGGAAAGAACACTTAAATGAAGCTTTGGAACTTCTGCAGAACACATACAACGAGAGACTTGCCTGTGTGCATGAAACAGGTAAAATTGTAATCTACATCTAAACAGATTTCTCTTCATATTGAATTCTAGGGTATTTGTATCAATCTCTAAAAGTATGTGATAATGTGTCAATACACTTATTCATTAGTTTACTCTCTCACTTTATGTAGCTTTTTGTCCTTATTTTACCAATATTCATATTTCTTCTTTATTTAAAATATACATATAACGTTGACTTCCTTACTATATTATATTTGCCATACATAAATATCTTTAGAAGGTATTATATACTCATTTTGGATCAATAAAGAGTGCACTGTAAAATATATTTGCATTATTTCCTTTATTAATTTATAAAGAAATCTCTGGACCATAAAATATTAATTATTGTCTATGTAATTATTAGTCTATTTAAAGTTTGCCCCATATTTTAAATGCTAAATCAAAATATATATTGGAATTGATCATTTAGACACTGCTTCTATATAATAAAAACGTAATAAAAGAAGATATAGTTTGCAAACACATGATGTGGTATATTTCAGCATGGAATATAAATATATTTAGAATTCAGCATTCTTTGGTGGTATCCACTCACTAATCATCTGATTCTTATTTAAATGTGTCAATGGATTTAACACACAACCAGTTTTCTTTCAATTTCATTAGTAAAATTTCTGTTAAATTTTGTGTTACAATTTCTGTGGATAATGTGCTAATTATTATTATTTTCTTAGAAACAATTACAAAGAAAATGAACACAAAATATTAAGTATTATTCACTATTATCCAAGATTACTTAAAACTCTTACTGATGGTTTGATATCCAAGAGTAACATCTAAGTATATAGAGGTGCATACCACCAGGTTTACTGTTGTTAGAAATATTTTTTACTTTAATATAGTGATTAAATACTATATTTTCTCTGAATTATAGAGGCAAAAACCCCCTAATTTTAGAGAACTCTATAATTTTCTTAGTTTTAATGAAGTTTTATGTATCTCCCCAAATTGTGAATTTAGTCACTAGTGTGGAATCTGTATATTAACTCTGCCAAAGCATTTCCCTCAAATGAAGTGTATTCTTATCTGAGAAATTACATAAATTAAGGGAACATGGGTCAACATTGTCCTAAAAAAATGCCTTTAATAACACTTTTTTACACACCCCAAGATTTTTCTCTTTAATTTATTCTTATTTTGGTATTTCCTTCATTTATTAGGAAATAAATTTTATTTTCAAAAAAATAGTATAGGACTAGTGCCAAGAAAATAGCATTAAGTACTTGGTTCTACTCACTTCCTCACAAGAGTCAGATGAAACATATAGCTTTGAACTCCACAATGTCACAAAAAATTTTAATAACTTATATACTGTCAAAAGATGTTGACTTAAAATGAATCTTGAATTTTTCTAAAGCATTTCCTTATTATAACATACATACACATTCTAGTCATAATCAGCAGTATACACATCACAAAAGCATTAGGAGTAAAGCCATGCCACATGCAGTGTTGACCCAGACATGCACCTTTCTCAGCATATTCCATGGAAGGATACATTATTTTCAGAAACCAAGGAAGGAAAACCAGAGATATAAGACATGAGAGTGGAATTTTTACTTAAGAAAATTAATGTTATCCTTTCACAATGAAATTCATATTTTCACTTATTCTCACAACATTGTGAAATAATGATTTTCACTTAGCTAGCCATGCTTCTAAGGGAGACCCTAAGCTAATTAAGTGGGGATATTTAAGAATAGATGCTAGTCAATTTTAAATTGCTTTAGTGATTTGGCACACAAGTCATCATGGATAATATAATACCGATTTATCTGTGCTATATCTCCAGTTCAGTGTCCCACAGAAGTCTGGAAATTGACAATAAAAACAAGCACAGAAACACAGAGAAGCAGGGCCATGCTCTTCCCCCACGCACCTGGAGGAACTACTCCAATGCCATCATCAACCTCATAGTCTGAGATGTCACTGTCACTGATTCGCTGAGATCCTGCACAACAGTAAGGCAAACAGATACCTCTGTATCTTGTTGGTTTATGAGAAGGAAATGACATGGTTCTTAAAAATCCAAGCTAATTACATTACTACTCAACACTTTTGGACAAGAATCATGCAAAGTAAACAATGAGCAGATTTTGAATTTGCATCTGTTCTCCAAGGATAACATTTCCATAAAATCACAGGAGACATACAGAGGGCAGGGTACTTCACAAAATAAGATTCTGATTTTCCAAACTATTCTTTAACTCAAGCATTATGCTAAAAGCCTATTATACACTGTTTTCAACCCAATTAAGTGCCGTCCTCTACATTTCAGGGAGAATGAGCTAAGTGGAAAGGTTCAGAGAGAACTTCTTGGCTGGAGCTCTACTGAGCTCATATTATTAAAAGGACATCAAGGCCCTTCATAAAATATGTATGCTTAGCCTTGAAATTAGCCATTATACTGCATTAAACATTAATATTTGAGGAAATGCTTGATCACCAGAGCACTAACATGAAATATTTAATTATATGAGGCGAACAACTTGGTTGCAGATTACCTAAGTGAAGCTTCTCTAAATTTCATTTATTAAATTAGAGATTTAGTCATAACTAAAAATGTAATGGGGTATATAAATAAAAAACAGCTTTTCCCAATAACTAAATGAATAACAACAAGCATAGTTTATATGTTTCAAAAGTTTTTATGAACAATAATACTAAAAATACCCAGGAACTGTAAAGTTATGAAGAGATCACCACTTATATGTAGCAATGCATCAATAATGATGAAAATTACTTTATCAGTTAACCAATCAACAACTGAATCAGTACTGAGCAAAGAATTATAATTCAAAATTATAATTCAACTTGCAGCTCTAGAATTACTCTATTATGCTATATTTCATTGGGAAAATGTAGAAAACAGCTTTGCCAGGTCTCTATATAGATGAATAATTTTCCAATATCCTAATCTCTTAACAAACACTTGAAAAAATATCTTGAAAGTTAATCTGTAACTAGATCATTACAACAAAATAAATCCTGGTAACTAAAAAGACCTTAACCTACTTTGTAGTTTTTTGCTAGAGCTTTCTCCGTGAATGTGTCGCCTTGGCATGAAAGGTGATGGCTGAGGCAGAGGTAGTGAAGATTCATCATGTGTCTGAAGTTTATACCAATGTGGTTCATCATCTAAAAGTGCTGTCTCCAATTCTATGAGGATCTGAAAGGGCAGTTCTCAAATCAAGTACATTTACCAAAACATAATATAAAAGGCAATCATAATGAATTCATATCACAAAAACTTCAATAAGCATTTGACTTGAATCTTTACAATATACATCACCTCTCCAAGAAATTCACTCTCTTCCTCTTGCACTCGTGGTTGATCCCACACGGTTATTTCTAACATTCGTTCTCTAAAATCTCTACGATGTACGTGTGAATAGACAAAAGTTTGGTTCCATTTTGGTTCTAGTACTTTCTTTACTGTTTTGGTCCTCCTTTTACTTTTATCACTGAAAAATAAGTATGCTTTGTCAATAAGAGAGCAAAAACAAGGATATGCTGCCATCTACTGTAGTTACATGTACTATTGCTATTGGAATTTTTACTATTTTTAATTCATATATGTTAATATAAAAGTCTAACATGACTATAGCATTTAATACCATTCTGGTCTTAACTACAATGCAAGTAGTAGTTATCATTACAGGTGCACATATGCAGAGTTACAGCCTAAAGGATATATAGATATCAAAGACTAATAGATACATAATTAAAGTGATAAAGATTTTAAAACTTGGCAGATTTTTTTTTTTTTAAGTACAAGGTTTGAGGGTTTTGGTTTTCATGAGTACAGTGGTTTATTCCCACAGAAAATCACCTATTAAATTTCAAAACTCTTATAGGTGTATGAATATGTCCACACTCATCAAAATGGATACATTAAATGTATGCAATTTTTGGCATACTAATTGTACTTTGAGAAAGCTTTACAAAAGGAGTAAAACTATATCCCAGAAAGAAGAGTCCATCTATTCTATTAGTAAATATTTTTGCACATTTTTTTCTAAAATTATTCACTACCTTCTGTCAGGAAGAAAATACATTTTTACATAGGGATTCCTGGGACGCCCATCTACTCTAGAAGGTAGATCTGTTGCTTGCAGTACATTTACAATCAGCTGGTGTCCCACTTTATCATACCAAAGTTTCACCTAAGAGCAATAAAGAAAGAATTATTTGTGAAAATTATGATGGATAATTAAAAATACTAAAATTATTTTTTGAATAGCTTGACGGCTGTCAGAGGGGATAAGCCTGGGAGCATGGGTGAAAAAGGTGAAGGTATTAAGCATAGAAAAAAAAACTTACAGACACCAATAACACTGTGTGTGGCTCATAGGAGGGAAAGTAAGAAGGGTGGAGGAGAAAGGGACAGACGGTGACGGAGGGAGACTTGACTTGGGGTGGTGAACACACAAAGCAATAACATGATGGATTGTAGAACTGGGCACCTTAAACCTGTATAATTTTATTAACCAATGTCACTCCAGTAAATTCAATAAAAAATGTTTAAAATAGAAATAAAATTCAAAAAATTGAAATACAATGGAATGACAGGTATCATTTCTGAAAAACTATCAATTTGAAAGCATAACCATTTAGAACTTGATGTTTCTTTTCATGCATTTTAAACTTGAATTGCAACTGGCGGAATTGCAATGTTATACTCTCTTATACCATACCATGCAATGAACATAAAACTGTGGATAAAAGTTTAATGGCCCTGGAAGGCTGACTCAGTGGCAGAGCATTGATCTGGTGTGTGGAAGTCCTGGGTTTGATTCCCGGTCAGAGTTTACAGGAAAAGCGACCATCTGCTTCTCCACCCCTTTTCCTCTCCCTTCTCTTTCTCTCTCTCTCTCTCTCTCTCTCTCTCTCTCTTTCTCTCTCTCTCTATGTTCCTCCCACAGATATGGCTTGATTGGTTCGAGTAAGTTGGCCCAATGTGCTGAGGATGGCTCCATGGCCTCACCTCAGACACTAAAACAGCTTGGTTGCTGAGCAACAGAGCAACGGCCCCAGATGGGCAGAGCATCCCTGGGTGGTGGGGTGGATCCTGGTTGGGAGCAGGAGGAGTCTGTCTCTATGCCTCCCTGCCTCTCACTTATAAATAAGTAAATAAATAAATAATAAAGTTTTACAAAAAGACTAAGGAAAGTAGAGGCCATTGAAATAATTATCCTTGTTTTTAAAATGCTAAATTTAAGTCTTTGGTGATTATAAGTGCTTAATGATTATATTGTGGCTAAATGAGTTTTGGAATATCATATGTAGATGAAATAAAATGAGATTTGATATTAGAAGCAATATATACAAGAGGTGGAGATCAAGAGACACATTTGCTGGAGGCCTATTTTATACCAGGTACTGCTGTTTTCTGTTTGTTTTTTCTCATTTAATTTTTATAATTAACCGATTACAGGTTAATTTTCATAAGAGAAGAGGGAAAGAACAAAAGAAGATGCAATACATAAATGATGCCTTCAAACTAAGTGAAGGCAAAATAATGATATTCGACTAAGATTTTACAGTAGTTTGAGAATAGAAAATAAGACTATGACACATTGAGTTTATTGTTAGATTCCAAAGAACCAGAACTTTAGCAACCAATCTGGTATTTGTGTTGGCAACAGACAATATCAACTTTAATCCTGTTTTAAAAATTTAGAAGTCAGTTTTGGATTTATGGTTAAATAACTATGAGCGTTAAGTGGTTTTGAGATAGATACTGGAACATATATAAGGGTCATTATAAGCATATAAACTAATTTACCATGGGATTGGTTTTTCAAAGTAAGGGGCAGATTAGTGATTCAAATCTGGGTCTGTAAGAATCCATAACTCTGGTCCCTGTTAATTATAGAAATGTGTTTTTCATAAAACCAAAATGAATTTTTAACCCTCTTAAAATATCGATGGAGTGTATGAGAGATTCACAAACATAACAAAAATAAGATGACAGGGAAGCTAAAATAAACACAAAGACTCTACAAAGATATTCAATCTACTAAAAATAGAACTTAAAACCAAGAAAGGTTTATAAAATAACAGCAAGCTTATGCTTATATTCTTTAATTAAAACCAAGAGAAGAGTAGCAAAAACAGACTATAGAAATCCATATTTTACTAAGAAGCAAAAGATCAATTAGTACTTAGAGAATAATTTAAAGCAAGATTTTCTTTTAGTTTTTATACAAATGTCTAGTATTCCTTCATAAACTACAAAGATGTGAGTTTTCATAATTTATCCACAGTTTCCTTATTCCAGCTTTTCCCAGATCATAGATAAGGCAACAGTGAGGAAAATTATGACTTTTTCAGAGTGCTAACAGCATCAAGAGCTTTATCAAATGTTTTAAGAAGTTAAAAATATTTGAAATTTAAATGTTTCAGTCTCCAAGCTCATAAAGTGGTTAAGTAAATGAAACATGACTTTCTAAGTTTATTATGTTTAACCAACTACTTACCTCAGACACTTTTGCAAAACAGATAAAATATAATGAATTTTTTTACTTACGTTACTTATCATTTAATGTTCAGAACATCTGACACATAAGCACTCAATAATTATTTCCAAATAAATATATGAACAAAGGAATAAATGAAAAATGCATTAAAATTAATGTATATTATGATGTTAAGTGACCAAATATATATCAAGAACTTCAAAGAAAAGCATATATTTTTTTAAGCTAGACTCAGACAGTGAGCAAATACTAATGGCCTTCAATATGTACAAAGAATACATACAGAAAGCTGTCCTGGTAAGACTTGTGGGGCATCTTTTAGAGCTCCAGGACTTGTTGGAGAAATAACAGAAATAGAAGGCCTTTCCATCTTCTGCGATTCAAAAGAACTTGAACCTGAAATGAGGGGGAAAAGTAATTTTCAGTTACATATATGTAACATATGTGTGGGAAAGAAATATTTTTATAAAAGGTTAAATGCTTGTTATTTGTATAGAACCACAATTAAATATCAACAGAGCCTATTTTCAATTGAATAGTTGTAGAAAGTTATGTTGTCTTCTTTAATTGCTTATGTTAAAAATAATTAAAATGATATAATCAAATATGTAAATTTTGCTTCAATTTGTATGTTTTGATTTTCTACAATTTTGGAGGGCATTGTATAGTTTAGGCTCTTGCATAACTTCACATATAGGTAAAAGGCTTCATGCTTCTAAATGATAAGAAATATGGTACCTGTTAAGTCAATTATCTTGGCTAAAGGATCATCTATTATGAACTATCCTTAATCAAATTAAAATGAATGCATATGTATATAATGTAATTTATGAATACATCCAAGCCTGGACTTCATCACTGTTTTAAAATAAGATTTACCATCTATTTGTTTAGCTTTTACAACTGAATTTCTGGACAGTCTGAGAATGCTGTCTCTAGTGATTCAGCACAGGTGACTCGCTTTACCTTCATGTACAGGAAGCTGGTTCTCCATTCAGCCACACAAAGCGGCCATAGCTCCCACCCCCTTTTCAAATGAATTTTTTTCTTCCCAAATCACTGTTTAAGGATACCCTGGCATAACCAATGTTTGTGTAATGCTGTTACTCCAGTAAGTAAAATCTTGAACTCACAACCATTCAAAATTTAGCTTTATTGATAAATTATTATTTACAGGGCATTGCCTAATGATATGATATCCACACTTTTTTTCCTGTACATATACATTAAATCCAAATTAAGCCACATAACATCATTCTGTTCCCTCCAATTACTTTTAACTGTAAGAAACAGTGCTATAAAATTCTTTGTCAGTATGTCTCTTTTATCAAGTATCCTTAGAATAATATTTTTCTTGGGTCTCAGTACAAGAACACTGTTGCTTCTAATACTCAGTTTGTTTTTAATATTACAACAATTAATTCTTCAATAGTATCAACAGTATAAATAACACAACTGGTTCCATTTCCATCTGTATACTGGCTATCAGAAAAATCAAAACCAAACCTGGGCTCATCTCTACCAAGTTGCACAACATGATGGTATGCATTTGACATACTAACCTAATCTCTGGGTCCTTGTTAATCCCACCCATATATTTTTTACCTCTTATAACCACCATCACTTGTTTTCCCCTTAAATCACCATGTGTTTTATATTCCTAAAAGCTGGGTTACACAATAACACTTGGTGTTCAAGGCCAAATATTATTAATTTAATGCTGACCTATGGCAAATGAATATTTGGGTCTCTTCCATAATTACATTGGAAACTTCTTACTTGACCATATTTTATAGCATACATTGTTGTCTACTCTCATCTAGAGTGCTGTTAATGCCCAGGAAGATAATTCAACCCTCTAGAATTACTGTCCCTTGACCTACTCACATCCATTGATCTTGACCTCTAGTGTCTCCACTCATTTCCATGATCATACTGAACACTGTTGTGGTGCAGAAAATCATTTGTTAATGTGCCTGTTTCCTTCACTAGACTGCTCATGGGACTAAGCTAATTACCATTCAAACTGAATAATCCAGTACTGCAATAAATTTTTATGTACATCAAAAAAGAACCATTACTGGTATACTAATTGAACTCTGTGAGTGTCCTGACTTTTATGATTCAAAAGGGTATTGCCAGTAAGGATTTTTGTACAGCTACACACACACACACACACACACACACACACACACACACACACACACACTAAAAAAAGAAAAATCTTTGCAAAGTAGAATTTATTTGATTTTCCAATGACTGTCATGGTTGCCAACTTTCAAAATCATTGGAGCTATTTTAGTATGGTAATACCAATTCATTTATATCAACTAACTAAAGAAAATAATAAATCTTTATTCTTCAATTTAACTCAATATATATCATAATAACAAGGAATTCTTATACTCACTGGACTCCAGGGGAGGATGGGAGCTCTCAGGAATCCGTGGAATGTCACTAAAAGAAACAGTGTATCGTGAAAATCCCAGTAACTAAACTACCCTGCCTGAGGCACTCACAGCCACATGTCACTTCAGTGGTGTGAAAATCCTCTGGGTCTTTACAGGTGTGGAAATGGGCAGGAGTTTCTATTAAGGTAGTTACTAATGTGCATGAATGTCAAACACCACACAAAAATAAAAACTGCAGTAAAAAATAAGTTTTTATATATTTAATAGCAAAACACTTTAACATGACAACAGTCAGATTAATATTGTGGCTAAAATCACCACAATATTTTTACTACCAAAACAGCAGGTTTTGGAAATTAAAAAATGTTTTTACTTCAGTTCTAGAAAATCAAAATGACACATATTTTACAAATCAGTAATATGCTTTACAAACACATCTGAAAGAGTTTACTGAATGAGAGAAATGAAAACATCTCTTGGTAATAAAAGAATATGGTGAATTCCATGGGCAAAGTTAATAAAATGAAAAGGATGAATTGCTTTGAAAATTAAAAATGATATAAGCTTGCAACAAAAAAAGCCATAATATTTTATATATGTGAATATATAATTCATATGCACATATATAACCCTATATAGAGATTCTTATCTCTATACTGAAATTAGCTAAATAGAAAGTCATTTAGGTATGATCGGAAAATGACTTATGAGAACACCCATTCCTGTCACACTCACAAAGGACTCTGAATAAATATTTAATATAACCTCAGCTTAATCCATATTCCACTGTGACTTTAGGATCCCTAGACCAGCTTGGTTTGTGAATCGTGCTGCACAAAACTAATTTACCTCTGGTATCCCAATGATATTTTAGCAACAACATAAGGAGATTTACATATGCAAGTGTTAACATGACATATTAAAGCAGACTGGAGTAAGCTAGTACTCACAGAATTATCAAATATTATTTAAGTATTACTAACCACTTACCTTGATATTTAACTTCAATTTGATTTTCTTTGCACTTTCAGGGGAAAATAGAAACATAAACATTTTCTCCATTTATTATTGTCTTGCCTCTCATTTTTACACATTTTATACAAACTAATTTCTACTCCTTACATTTGGCAATATGCCCAGTGTAATGTATTTTATAAATACATATATTATACATTTCCGTACTACTAATGATTTGTATAAAATAAGTATTTCTTATGAAAATTAAGAAACTAATTAGCAATAGCTAAGATGCAAGAAACCAAATATCTTCTGCCATTTTCTTCTAAATTTAATTAGGCAAATAAAATTTAAAAAATTTTAAATCCAGGAACAATATTTTTAGATAGTATAACCTCTGAAAAGCAGTCTCATAGTCAATTATAAAATTAGAATATAAAATTCTAAAACCAGGTACAAGCTGTGGCTTTTATGTGTTTGTGAAAAAGGAATTGTAAAAAAGTTGTGAAAAATTTTTTGAATCAGAATTTATTTAATGTTAATTGCTTCAGTAATATTTTTAGGCATAATTTTCCACTTGACATTTACACAAACTTTTAAAATTAGTTTTACCCATAAAGAGTATCGTATTTTGCAGATAGGCAGAAATGGTCAATACCTCAAGATAACTGATGCATCATAGACCATAGGATTAGTATTCTTTTTAGAGGAAGAGAGAGACAGAAGGAGAGAGATGAGAAGCATCAACTCACAGCTACAGCACTTTATCACTGATTGCTTTTCATATGTGCCTTGACTGGCCAGCTCCAGCCAAGCCAGTGACTCCTTACTCAAGCCAGAGACCTTGGGCTTCAAGCCAGTGACCTTGAGCAAACCTTCGCTCAAGCTGACAAGCCTGTGCTCACACCCGCGACCTCGAGGTTTGGAACCTGGGACCTCAGTATCCCAGGTTGATGCTCTATCTACTGCGCCAGCACGGGTCAGGCTGTTTTCATTTTTTAATTACCATTTTTATATCTCTCTTTTTAAAATAATTAACAGTTACACTTGATATAAAATATTGTATTAGTGTCAGGTGTACAACATAGTGATTAGACATTTATCACCTTACAAAGTGATCGCCCCGGAGGTCTAGTACTCCATCTGACACCATACACAGTTATCACAATAGTACTGACTATATGCTCTACTTTACATCCCTTTGTCTATTTTTATATTTAGAAATTTACATATCTTAATCTTTTTTACCTTTTTCACCCACCCCTCCAATCGCCTCCTATCTAGTGACCATCAACTTGTCTATCAGTTTGTTTTGTTTGTTTATTCATTTTGTTCTTCATTCCACATATAAGTAAATTTATATGGTACTTGTCTTTCTCTTACTGGCTTATTTCATTTAGCACAATACTCTTTAGGACCATTCATGTTATCACAAATAGTAACATTTCATTCTTTTTTATGGCTGAGTAAAATCCATGGTATACCAGTACCACTACATCTTCTTTCTCTACTTTTCTATTGAAGGACACCTAAGTTGCTTCCATATCTAGGCTATTGTAAATAATGTTGCAGTGAACACAGAGGTGCATATATCTTTTCAAATTAGCATTTTGAATTTCCAGAGTGGCTAAACCATGTTGATCAATGTGCATGTCAATTATACTTGGAATAATTTTTGGAGTCACTATGCCACAAAACTATGAATATTTGGTTTTTCCTTTAAATTAATTATAGGACTATATTAAATGTAGTTTTGAACTATAGCAAGAATTATTTTTCCAGGATTCTATTTCTCCATGAACTGGAAAATTGATACCAGATATAATTTTCATTTAAACATAATCTCTGTATTCCATACTCTTTTAAATTCTATAATCTGTGACCCTTGGCTATAAAGATTTTTATTTTTTAAATTATTTTAATACAAAAGAAAAATAATGAAAATGTTATTCCAGTCCACTTTAATTGTCTGTTATTTAAAGTCACAAAAACCAATGTTTTAGCTGATCACTTTGTAACCACTATATATCTGAAAGTATTTGGCAATGTGCACAATGCTTGATTTTAATTTTTTTTATACTTTTGAATAATTTTACTTACCTCTTTTCCAGCCTCATATTTACCTTAGCACTAAATCATGTTACGTAAAACTAGCATAAATTATATTATTGCTGTGTTTTTAAAAATAAAATCTGTGTGGAAATGTATAATAACTTTTGCAAATGTTTATTCTTAATAATCACCACTTAAAATTGGTTATGTGCTTGCCTTTAGAGTTTTATATATATTAATATTACTTTTAGAATATATAATTATATATTTTCAGTCTTTTGAGAATTTGAATTATTATACTTCCTTCTATGTTTTGCATTGACATATTCATGAGGATAATAAAAATTGAAGGTTAGCACTAGTTCAACATAAAAAAATCGTTAAGTACTGGCTTTTTAATATGTTAGACAATAGGAAAAATATTCCCCCAAATATATTCAAACCTTAAGCCAATCATAATGGGACAGTTAAACATCCCTTCCAAAAATATATTGACTAGTAAAATGAATATTCTGGAGGTTGTGGGTTGGCCAAGAAAACCAAACAATATGGAAAATTCCCCACACAGATACAGAAAATATTCTATTGGCTGTAGATAATTAAATTACACCCAAAGTGGAAGTTTAAGAAAATATAATGTTGATCATTATGACCAATTAAAATGTTAAAATATGTCACACTTGCTTGCTTTTTTATAAAAGTTGGAACTACTCATGGGTAAAAATATAGAAAAAAATTCTATTCTTTTTAGAATAAAAAGTTCATGTAGATATATGAAATCATTACTATTTTAAATATTACAAGAAGATGAGTTTATTAGTGACTCCCTCTAAGGAAATATTACTCATTAAATTACTAAAAATAAATAGTTCTACCATTAAAAGAAAATATTTTTATTTTATATTTTATTTACATTTTTGATATTACAATTGTTAGATTGTGGAGCTTCTAAAATGTAGTGAGGAAAATTCAATATTCAGGTTTAAAAAATTAAGAAAATTTAAAAAATCTAAAATGTATGCCCATCACTGAAGTAAAAATTATCCATATTAACATGTATAAATATATAAAGTTCTTTTTAAAACCTATTAATACATGTAATTTACTAAACTTAAGAAGTAAGTTTTTTTAGCCTTACCCAATAGGCCTTGAAACAATAATTTCAACTTGAGGTTCTGATTTTGATTCTAAAATAATGTTGTAAACTTCTTCATTTGTAGCTCCCGGCAGGGGTTTACCATTCCATTCTAGAACTTCATCCCCTTGAATTTAAAAAAAAGGGTATTTTTTACCTTATATATTCTGTGTATTTTTCTTATCTTTTCTCTTTTTACAAAGAAATGCTAAACATATACAAATAGTTTAATTGTCTAGACTCTTCGCTCAAAAGAAAATTGATTGCCATAGAATGTCAGCTAAATGGTTCTTCTAAACACTTTTTTCTTTTCTTTCTTTTTTCCCCTTTACCCCAATGACTCCTGCTGGTCACTAATAACAGTACAACCAAAACTACTTTTATCTTTTGAAATATACCAGAAATAACATAAAAATAATCTCATGCTATGGGATGGAATTAGCACAGCTTATTTGGAAACATTAAAAAATAATAATTAGCAGCATGCCCTCCATATAATCAATGTAGGTGTCTCTAAATGTGAAAAATTCTTATTAAACTCTACAGAAATCCTGCTTTATTTTTGGTAGAAAATGCAATAATACTTGTTAGCATGAATTTTCTAATTATAAGTCATGCTTCATGGTCTTCACCAGATGCACAACAGAATAAAAATGCATGGAAGGACTTGAATTCATATCCACAGGGTAACGCAGGTAGCTATGGCAAAACTACACAGCAAGCAGATGTAAAACTGTTGCATGACAGTTAACCCACTTCCAGATGTTCATAACACACACATTCTATATATAATATATATTGTGAGAATTAAAGTTAGAAAATATTTTTTAAACAATAAAAAATAATAGTACTCTTTATTTTTCTTAGTTTCTTTTTTATTTTTCCTTTTAGGTGAGATGAGGGGAGATAGTGAGTGAGGTAGACTCCTGCATGTGCCTCAGCCCAGATCCACCCAGCAACACCCCCCACTCCGAGTATGGAGCTATCCTCAATGCCCTGGGCCAAGCTCAAACCAATCAAGCCACTGGCTGTGGGAGGGTAAGAAACAGAGAAGGGGGAGAAGAGGAGGGGCTGAGAAGAGGAGGGGGAGAGAAGAGAGGGGAGAGAAAAGTGAGGGAGAGAAGAGGGGGGTGAGAAGCAGACGGTCACTCCTCTTGTGTGCCCTGACCGGAAACTGAACCTGGGACGTCCATTCACCAGACAGACGCTCGATCCATTGAGCCACCAGTCAGGGCCAATAGTACTCATTACTTTTTGAAATAGTCTAAGATTAATCAAGGAGAGCACATGATATCATGTTACGATTCGTGGGCTAAAAACTTGTTATTTTTCACTGAATTTTTTTTATCATAGATGATTTAGTAAATTTTATATATTTTCGTAGGTCCCAAATGGTTCTGTCTGGTATCTTTCAATACATAATGGCAGGCTCAACTACACTCTCCCAGTCTCAGTGATACTTTGATGCATCTTCATTTTTGTTCCCACTTATTTTGTTGTGCTCTGTGTCTGTAACATTTTAGTAGCTAAGTAAATACATTTTGAACTAATGAATCAATATCATCATAAACATAAACGTGAAATCCTCTAGGTTTTAACTAGCTTCTAAGTAGAAATTTTGTTTTGATAGGACTATTCTTAAGTAATTTCTTTTTTAGTCAATTGTTTGCTTACTCAAAAGTAAAAAGTACATATATGAAAAGCACATGATGCAGCTTTGCTTTGGAAAGAGCATGGTTAAGACCAGTAGTTGAATGGCTTCTTATAGTTTGACCTAAGAAGTCTCCTAGACATGTTTATCATGTAGGCTATAAATGTACTTCGCTATAAAAAATAAATTAAATAATTACAAATTTAAATTGTTAAATTCTTTTAAATTATTTTGGTCAAGTAAAGAAAGTTCATATAATATGAATGTATATATGTATATGTGTGTATGTATATTAAAATTTTTTCTGAAACAATATTTAGCCTGATATTTTTTATTCTGTTCTATTTTGCATTTTTAAAATGATAGATGCAAATTATTAAATTAATTTTTCTACCCAATAATGCTCTGCAATCAACATTTTGCAAAAGTACTGCATTGTAATATTTTCCTCTTTATACACAGGAACCTGGAAACATTACTTTTATTATCATATTAATACATTTATTTATTTATTTGAAAGACAAAATATCCTAAAGCAGAAGATAGTCTCTTTAGCATTATTTATTTATATGTGATTAATCTCTTCAGGCAGGGATGTAGATTATGATGATATAAAGATGAAAAAGAGACTTTATTTGTCCTTAAATTTGCGGGAACATGAGTAACTTTAACAAAATGATAGTTCATCTGAGAAGCAGTAGAGCCAGGTAGTGCCAAAGATGTAGTAATTAATTACTGCTCCAGATGAGATATCAGCAAATACTTTAGAATTAGGCACCTTTAGAAGAGTATTGAAGGATGCAAAGGAGTTCAACAGGCAGAGCACAAGAGCAGAAGGAAACCGGGTCAACTAGAGGCACCGCCCAGTACTTAGAAGCAGAAACATTTTTCCAAGGACTCACAGGTATGTTGCCATGGCTGGACAGTGAAGTGAATTGTAATGGAGGTGGCTCAAATTGTTAGGTGAGGACAAAGCTACAGAGCTTGACTTGAGCTGGTCATTACTGGGAGACACTGAAGGGTCTTAATAAGAAGAGTGTCATTGTATGTTTTGTGTTTTTGATGATGCTATTAAGTAGCAATACAGAGCATGGACTTAAGAGGGACATCTGGAGCAGAGGAAGCTATGGCAAGATTAAAGCAAGATTGCAAATGCTGAACAAGTCATGCTAATAAGAAAACATGTCATTTTATAGACCAATCATATTGATATGCAAATAGAAGGAAAATTAGTTATTCCATTATAATTTAAATCAAACAGAATATTTGATCTAATATATTAAAATACTTTTTCAAATGCATCAATTCTTTTTTTTTTTTTTTTTTTTTTTTTCCTGAAGCTGGAAACAGGGAGAGACAGAGAGACTCCCACATGCGCCGGACCGGGATCCACCCGGCAAGCCCACCAGGGGCAATGCTCTGACCACCAGGGGGCGATGCTCTGCCCACCAGGGGGCGATGCTCTGCCCATCCTGGGCGTCGCCATGTTGCGACCAGAGCCACTCTAGCGCCTGAGGCAGAGGCCACAGAGCCATCCCCAGCGCCCGGGGCCATCTTTGCTCCAATGGAGCCTTGGCTGCGGGAGGGGAAGAGAGAGACAGAGAGGAAGGCACGGCGGAGGGGTGGAGAAGCAAATGGGCGCTTCTCCTGTGTGCCCTGGCCGGGAATCGAACCTGGGTCCTCCGCACGCCAGGCCGACGCTCTACCGCTGAGCCAACCAGCCAGGGCTGCATCAATTCTTTAAAATGAAAGTACATTTATATGTTTTATAGGTTGCCATTTTAGATTTAAGTTTCTCAGACTCTAGGCACATAAAGGTGTTAAATAAATTAAATTTTAAAAATTTCACTATCTTCATAATCTTTTATTAAAAAACAAAGAAAAAGTGAAAAGCCATTATGTTTATTATCTGATCTGAAAATTCAGATTTTTATAGTTAAAGTTATCTTATATTAAAGTAGTCAACAAGAGATTCTTATACTTTCTAAGACTTGGTTTTGATCATCAAATAAGCAGAGTTCAGTTTACTGAAAGTCACTCCTGAGTTAGTCATTGAATGATAACTAGTTCCTGGTAAGAGATAATAGTGTACTGTACTTATGAACATCTTCAAAGCTGTATGTATAGTAGTAAAATAAACAACCTCATTTTGAATTTTCTCTTTATACAACACCTGCACAGCCTGTTCTTATCAAAGAAAAAGCCCAAATGATGTTGAACTGATATTCTGATCATCAATAACAATAAAAATGTCTTTAATAATCACAGAACATTTTTATAAAGGCCTCAACAATTACAATCTTAGGGTATAAAAACTAAAAACATAGCCTAGAAATGTTCTCTTCATTTGTAGCTATCAGCAGGGGAATACCATTCTATTCTAGAATTTCATCCCCTTTAACAAGAACAACAACAACAAAAATAATATTACATATATATATATTTACCTTATATTTGCTTAATTTCCTTATCTTTTTCTAATTTTATAAATAAATCCCAAACATATTCAAGTAGCTTAATTGTTTAGGCTCTGCTCTCAAAAGAATATTGGTTGCCATACTATAAAAAAGTTTCTATTATGTTAAGGTTGCAAAGGAACATAATATAAATTTCCAAATATTTATACTAAGAAGTAACTCATAAGTACAATTTTTGTCACACTTAAATTAATGAGTATGTTATTACATAATCTGTATAAGAAATGTGATTGGAATTTTATTTTATTAAAAACACTGCTACTGAATTAGTGTTTTGGGACCATTTTGAAAAACTGTAGTAATTACTATAGCTTAAATATAAAGCAAAAAAATGGTGATATTTCTTTTCTCAAGACTAAATTATTTATATTTTTGTCGCCATATTGTGAAGACATCTATGAGAATTGGTAATCTTTCAGCATTTTACATCTATTTATTTTTACATAAATAAAAAGGGTTCCTATACATATTCTCTCCAACTTGTTAGTGATGTATAGTTAGCTATTATTGCAATACCAAGAAAAAAATATCTATTCATGCATTAAAATTAGCTATTTACTTAATTGACTTATATATAACTTACCCAAAATTGAAAACCATCCACTCATGCATAAAGTACACATTGTTGTAATGTTAAAAAGAAACTTTACCTGCTCTTAAATGTCCAACTACATCTGCAAGGCTACCCTTCTTTACTTTGGTGATGAAGGCACCAAGGCGTCCTAAGTCAGTCATTTTTCCTCCAACAACCTAGACAATTATAAATTTATAAGTGCCCAAGACTGAAACATAAGTTTATTAGTTTGAGGGATTAATCAAACAGCCTTTTATGATGTATTTCAAATTGAGTGTGGAGACATTAATGAAGGGAAATGCATTTATGATTAAAGAAGCTGGCAGTGTAGTTTTAAAAAGAAAACATTTTGTTATATTTAAGATGACCATGTAATCTAAGGAAGCTAATGTACCAACTGCTTAAATCGACCTAACAATACAAAGTGTCATGAATACAAATGCCAGATATTCCTCTCTTACCAACAAAAGGAAGTGCTTGACACTGACTACATTAGGGCTCCTTTTTTATCCTCTCAATTCATGCCCACCATTTCAATTATTTTTCTAAATGCAAATAATTCCCCATTGTCATATCAGATCTTGATCTCTTTTAGATTTTTAGTGGAATGTAGGTCTAAGACTTAAGGACTAGGAATTCAAACCAATAGCCCACTTCTGAGAAGCAATTTACCTCGGTCAAAGAGTAACAGCCTAAATTCATCTCTGCTACTGATCATCTGAATGAGCCTCCCATCTAAAATATATACGTGTTTTAGTCTAACTCTCAAAGTCTGAGTTTTATTACTGAATATTTAACATTCTCTCCTGGCTTGTCTACTGTAACTAAAATTAAATCTAAAAGCTTCTAAGTTTAATTTCTTCCAAAGCAGGGCTACATATGTATAATTAGAAGTTGGAGGAATATTCTCAAAGGTTGAGGTTGATTCAACACTCTTAGGAATGTGTCCATTAGTGGAGGTGACTAGAATTATTTCATAACAATATAAATAAATGGTAATAATCAATAAGGTGATACTATTAAGTACATTGATTCAAAAATTTTAGTTGGATTAATAGTCAGTGGTTTGGAAGAGGTCAAACTATCACACAACTGTAATACAATCTCTTGGTAAATAATTTTAAAGCCACATCTTTGAATGTTTCTTTACATTTTTGAAAGTAAATAAAACCATGTGATTTAACACACCGGTATACACATAATAAAGAAAAATATATGTATATATTTTTCATACAATAAAATAAAATCTTTGGTAATTAATTACTTTTTAATTATATCTGTTAAAAGTCAATATTTTTAAAAGATACATTTTACTTTTTTGGTATGACTATAAATTCTATTGCACTTAAAAAACAATATCCTTAATACTATTTCATGTTGTTCATCAAGATATAATAAAATTATGCAGTCCACATTATCTAACATTTTTACCACCCATTCAAATGTTTTTGATATAAAAATCATTCTTGAACTTTTATATTTAGAGAAAAATTCTTTAGTTTTTCTATATTTTATTGAAGTTTCCTAATATATCATTGTCATATTAATAAAGTATTTTCCAAATATTAACCTAGATAAAATGCTAAATCTACCATAAGACATCAATATATTAACAAGACATATTCACTAGAAGGACTTTATTTGGAAAGGAGAGAGAAGTATTTAAAAATCATTGTCAGAAACTTTGTAGACTATAGTCCATACTGAAATTCACTCATTAGGAAACACTGCTAACCAGTGTACTTACTTTCAGACCCAGTAATGCACCTGATTCTTTGGGCATGGTTGTTCTCTTGTTAAGAATAACACGTCCAATTAATCGGTCTCCCTCTTTAGATGGCTGCCACGTTACAGGATGCTATTAAAACATGAATAAAGTTAAAGAAAAGTTTTCTTTCCTATCTACTCATAATTATTGGTTGTCACATGATGTGCTTTCTTCAGTTAAAAGACATTATAGAGGGAATTCTTGATTCTGATGGACTCTATTCCTTGGATTATAACAATTTTCATTTACAACTATATTTTATTCACAATAGACACTTATACTAAATAGTTCTAAAAGTAATCAGCAACTATGCACATCTCTAAAAGTAGTCTGAAATAAATTAATTGGAATTTAAAAATATATCTGCTTATATAAGAAAACGGATTTGTATTTTAAATTGTTGCTAATGTTGATACCATTAACCAAATAATATCTAACTTCTATATAATTATCAACTTAATAATTTCTTTTTATTTAAAATTTGTTATAAAGCTTACCGAACTAATTGGTGATGTTTCCCGGCTATGCCACGTGGCAGGATCCAACCAGTAATAATCCAAGTCACCTGCACAAGAGGGGGGAAAATAAAAAGAAAGTGCAATGATTTAAAGCAGATAATGCTTTAATCATTTTAAGTTCAACTTCTTCAATCTATAAACAGTCATGAATATCATAATCTTGCGTGTGTATATCCCAGAATAATGCACATCTGCATTGCAAAGGCTATGACTTGAATCCTTCGAATGAATGTATTACAAATGCACATCATACTATAGGAGAGCTTCCTTTCAATGTCATCATCAGGCTAGAAACACACATAAAAAGTACAGAAGGTACTGATTAATGCTCCCCTTCCCCCTCAGATGACTATGCACACCAAGGCACAACCTGCCATCTAGTGATGCTGGCTTAGACCTTATTCATTGAATTGAGATAGGTATTTATATTTAGTGTTTTCTTTTTTCCTCTTCTGAACTGTATCATGTCTTTCAAAATTATTCTCTGGCCTCTATCCTCTTCCCCCATCAGCTGAAAAACAGGACAAATACTCTCAGGACATGGTGTGGAGTGATGAAATATCAAGAATAACTTTTAGCAAAAGAGTACATACAAATGACAGAGTATTCAACTTTACTTAACCCGTAAAAAAGACTTTTACAATTTTAACTTTGTAAACATGAACTTATAAAACTTTAAGTTTTGGGGGGTTTTTTGGCTTAAAAGCATAATGTTAAAGAAAGTATAAGAGAAAAAAAAAAAGAAAAGAAAAAGGAATGGAAAACACCAGTGCTTTCAGTATTTGCATAGAAAGAAAGGACAGAGTGGACAATTCATGTGAAAAAAATGACCTTTTACACTTTATAAATCAGATGATGTCAGTTAAAATTTTTCCTCCCTGTGGATCTTGAAAGAGAAAATATTAAGAGTGTGTAAAGCACGCTAGCTAATGAGAGATTTAGCGGACTATTGGGGAAATACGTTTGGCTGATATCCAGGAAGGTCTAAGTAAAATAATCTTTTTATGTAGATGACAGTCATGGCAGAGATAGGCACTAAGAAAGAAATGTAATAGAAAATAAGCATTTCAAATACACAGGTATAAAAAAATCCATACACTTTAATTTCTTAGTGACTGCTTCCCTTTCTTTCTAAATAATATCTTAGAAAGGTTGATGGAGAATGTTATACATACTACAATAAATAGGAATATGTTCTTTAAATAAGTCATTTAGATAAAAGTAATATATTCTACAATGGAATGAATATTAAAAATTGAATTAGCAGAAACTATATTCTATTAAAATTTACTCCACATGGAATTTATATCCTCTCAAAATCATATACTTTAAACATATATACGACTTGGTGTCTATAATTATAGATTTTTAATCTTCTCTTGGATCACATCTGTTAATGAAATATAAGAAAATTTGTAAAAGTGTCTTTTTTCTCCTTTATTTTAATTGTTTTTAAAAGTCATATGTTTATTTTCAAGTTGGTGTGTACTCAACACCTTTTTCTCTTGGAAAAATGAATTTATAATAATAATATTAAAATTAACTACAAATATCATTTAAAAGATGACTGCAATTCATAAAGCTTTCTCCCTAAAATTTCAATTACGTACTAATAAGATCTGATGAGTTCTTAAGTACTGATTCATTCTGAAATACTGTGAAAAAACCACTTAGATAAAATTAGTAATTAATTTGAAAGCTTCTTCGAGAAGTCTTTGAGGTTAAAAAATGATGAAAATCTACACTTTTTAAAAAACTTCAAGAAAACAAAGTTTGTTGTATGCTTCAATAACCTTAGAATCAGGCATCCCCAAACTACTGTGTGCGGGCCGCATTTGGCCCCCTGAGGCCATTTATCCGCCCCCCCCCCCACCACCGCACTTCCCGGAAGGGGCACCTCTTTCATTGGTGGTCAGTGAGAGGAGCACAGTATGTGGCGGCCCTTCAACGGTCTGAGGGACAGTGAACTGGCCCCCTGTGTAAAAAGTTTGGGGACCCCTGGTAGATCTTAAAACCTGTACACCTGGGGATCCTTCTCTGGCTTATGGCCTACTTTCTCATAGTGGTTCGACCCGGTGTTTCATTCAATTTGTCCTAAGTAAATCTAGATAAACATATCTCCTGAATGTTTGCTTATATGTAAATAATCAAAAGATGATGTTTCTAATACTTTTTTAAAATTTATTTATTTATTTATTTATTTATTTATTTATTTATTTATTTTAGAGAGGAGAGGGGAGATAGAGAGAGAGAGCTAGAGAGAAGGGGAGGAACAGGAAGCATCAACTCCCATATGTGCCTTGACCAGGCAAGCCAGGGTTTTGAACCGGCAACCTCAGTGTTTCCAGGTTGACACTTTATCCACTGCACCACCACACGTCAGGCTCTAATACTTTTTGGTGATGATACCAAGCACACTTTACTATGAGAACACCGCTTTCAAGCAATGTTATTCTATCATCTAAATACCTTGTAGGACAATTGGTTTGAGATGGGACAGATATAGTTTGCTAGGTGATTCAGTGTGGAGCCAGAAATAATTCTTAACTTATCTTGGCAGTGGTAATATG
Source organism: Saccopteryx leptura (assembly GCF_036850995.1). Taxonomy (NCBI): domain Eukaryota; kingdom Metazoa; phylum Chordata; class Mammalia; order Chiroptera; family Emballonuridae; genus Saccopteryx; species Saccopteryx leptura. The sequence continues at coordinate 352,723,278 of NC_089503.1, forward strand.
GATGCTACAGATTTAGCAGCTAAAAATAAATTTTCTCCCAATTTTGGTCATACATAGTATTGTAGCTAGCTACTAAAAATTGCTATTCAATTTAAAAATACATTCAATATTTTAACATACAATTATATTTTATATATTTTAACATATCATTATACTTCCTTCACATTCTGAACAGATGCTAAAGTTTTCTTATTATTAATTTCCATTATCACCCATTAAAATATAATATTTTTGTTTAAAGACAAAATAAAATTCAAAAATATAAATAGGTAGTTTTAAACTATATGTTTCTTCTTTCCATGTAATTACTAAATTTTGAAGATATTGACTTTTTAAGTACTCTAATTTGTCTTTAAAGTCACAACTCTCTCTTATTAATGAAATTAGCAACATTCAACAAAACGCCCTCCTAAAATATTCAGACTCTAGAATTTCATTAATATAAAAAAATTTCCTTGATTATTTTTCTAATATGTGATTAAAGACATTGATTTCAAGTGGCATGGCTACAATATAATAAATTCATAGTATTTGCTTATAGAATTAATAAAAACGTATTTTGGTTCTAATGTTCAATATAACTACAAAGGAGCAACTCTATTATCATTTTTTGAGCCTACTTAAATAATTCAAGTTCATAAATAGCCAATTCAATGAAGCATTATAATTTTAAGCATTATTTTTTTGTGAAGACTTTAAAAATAGATCTTTATCTTATCCCTTGTAAAAAAAAGAGATTAAACAATGTGGAAGCACAGAGCTTTCATTTCACAAATAAACCGGTTAAATGATACATGAGCATGTTATGAATAGAACTAGCTGTTCCTAAACTCAGATCATTATGATTGGTGTATGTAACAATGCATAAACATGCATCTTTATGATTTCAAATTCCATACCTCATGATATCTAATGTCAAGGCACAACAGATTCCAATAAGACCAATCAAAATAGATTGAACAAAAATATATTCTAAATAGCACAGATGTATAATTGAGTATATTATGAGTCCATGAAATCTGTAAGGAGAAAACCATAAATAATTTCATACACTATATATCTACTCAACAATATTTATGACTGTTACATTTAACTAAGTAGAATGTTCATATATTGTGCAGGTATTAAAGAAAGTTTATCTACCCTAAACCCTTGCAGTAATAGAAAATCTAAAATTCTTCATCTCTAGTAGAAATACACAGCATATTTTTTATGATGATTAATAATGAATGGTGGTTAAAGATGGAACCCTAATTGAATACAAGATTGACTCATAGTAATGCTCCACAATTCCAAATACATAAGTGTACTATTTGTCAACTCAAAAAGATAAATTTTCTTATTTAATACAGATTATTGTTATTCAAAACATATATAAAATTCATGAACCAAAAATTTGAAAAATCATTTTTCCAAGAAATTTCCTACACCTCTTTATAAGTCTTCCTCTTTTATTTTTGTTTAGCCTCCACAGCAGGATGTGTGTTGACACTAAATAAAATAAAATAAATATTAATTTACTTTATTATAGCACAGTACACAGAAAAAATTAAAATACTGGGCAAAATGGCCCTGGCCAGTTGGCTCAGCCGTAGCTCATCAGCCCCACGTGTGGAAGTCCTGGGTTCAATTCCCGGTTAGGGCACACAGGAGAAGCAACTATCTGCTTCCCACTCTTCTCCTTCTTTTTCTCTCTCTATCCTTGTCCTGCTGCCATAGGTCAAATGGTTCTAACAAGTTGGCCCCACAATCTGAGGATTGCTCCATGGCCTTGCCTCAGGCACTGAAATAGCTCTGTTGCTGAGCCACAGAGCAGCTGCCCTGATGGGTAGAGCATCACCCTGTAATGGCCTTGCCAGGTGGATTCTGGTAAGGGCACATGTGGGAGCCTGTCTATCTGCCTCCCCACCTCCCTGCTTATCATTTAATTAAGTCTAGTTGGCTTAGAAGTAGAGCACTGGCCTGGCATGTGGAAGTCCTGGGTTTGATTCCTGGCCAGGGCACACAGGAGAAGTGACCATCTGCTTCTCCACCCTTCCTCCTCTCCTTTCTCTCTATCTCTCTCTTTCCCTCCTGCAGCCAAGGCTTCATAGGAGCAAAGTTGGCCCGAGTGCTGAGGATGGCTCCATGGCCTCCTCCTCAGGCTCTAGAACAGCTCTGGTTGCAGTGGCCTCTGGCAGGCATGCTGGGTAGATCCCTGTCGGGCACATGAGGAAGTCTGTCTGATTCCCCCACGCTTCTCACTTTGGAAAAATCCAAAAACTAATAATAATAATTAATAATAATAAAATACTGGGGAAAATATATCCTTATTAAATGTTTTATGTGGTGTATAAACAAAAACCAACTCAATTCTAAGAATGGGGTTTTAATTTGAGACTAATTAAAATACCAGGTACCACAGTCAGCACACACAAGTTAATAAATATTGCTTTGGTTACACTGTAATAAAAACATTTATACATTTTAACTCATTTTGATATTCAAGGATATTCTTTTCATAGAAAGGAATTAAAATCCAAACTCTAAAAACTGAGATAAAATCTCAACTTCTGAAAATATCATTTTGAAGTATATTTTCCTCATATATCAGAATTCTATTTTAGATAATTTTATGTCTACAAAAGGTATGTCCTCTCCCACCCCTAAATTATATACAACAGTGGAGCTAATTTTGGACTACATCAGCAATAATGCACTTTGTAGCAAAGTCCTAGAAGGCTTAATTTCACCTAAGTTAAATTAGCAGTCAGGAATAAGAAACAATACTATTTAATAGGACTTACTTTCTAGGCAACAAAATAAAATGAGAAGATATAATTGTTAACTTTAATAATTAATAATATAACCTGTGAATTACTAAACCCTATAAATACTACTATGCATACTAATGCAAACACATGAATGAATAACCATAAAAGTTCCTAGTATAGGAAAAATAATTGGGCCTTAAATATTTCATGGTGACTTCATTCAAAACCCATGTCAATGTTCACTCTACAACTTGATGCCAAATCATCTGTTATTAAGTAACAGAGATTTGTGTCCCTTGAGTGCAAGGCCTAGAAGCCTAGAGACATCTTCAACCATTGGTCCTTAGCAAGAACCTCTTCAATAATTCTAAATGACTTAAAATCCAATTTCTGGTTTGGGTCTAGCACACACACACACAAAGTGTCATTCCTTGGATGAATTACATTATCTCTAGTCCTTAGGGATTCACAAAAGTAGAAGTACCAAAATGCATGTTAGAAATTTCACTTTCAAAATTCCGCTTTGTTCATGGTGTGCTTGCTTTGCTTTTATCATAGAATCAACAATATTGCTTTCTCTCTTTGGTATATAAATTTGATGGTTCAAATAAAATCATCAACTATAATTTATTAAGTTAGTGAGGTACCAAAGAGGTTTGTATTCAGAAATTATTTATGCTTAATAGAACCTCCAGACTTGAACTATCTCTAGAGAGAGATTAAATATTTTCTTTAGGTCCTGTGATGTCATCATCTGTTTTATAATTTGGAGGCATAGGAAAGACTGCTAAGTAGCTGATCTATAAAAGGAGACTTTCATTAATATAGGAGAGGTGGTAATTTTCTGGTGATATGTACTGTTTGGTGAAGTTGAGAACTAATTTTTAGAATGCCACCACTACCACCTCAGAATTCTACCAAGCAGTTATACGGTTCTCGGAATCAATATTTCTGGCTGAGCTCTGAGCTCAGTCATTAAGATAAGGTCTCAGCTTTGGAGATAATAACTTCTATAGCATTACATTGTTCTTTCAAGAGTAGGATGAGATAATGTACATGAAACTGCTTTATTAACTATGTAAAGCACAATAAAAATGCATGTTATCTTTAGAGTATAAAAATATTTTTAGAGAGTATTTCTAATAATAATATTGATAAGCATTTGTCAATTATAATGCCATGAAAAATATTAAAAGATACTTTATCTGTTACATAGTTTACTTATTTGAAAACTTGAATAATCAGAGAATCACACTGTAATATCTCTATTAACATTGTTCTATCTTATTTAATTTTTCTATTAACATTATTCTATGTTCTTTCTTATAACACATAAAGTCCTGCTATTGTGAAAAAAGAGCATCATAGTAGAAACTGGAGATTTGTGACTGTAATCCTAATCTTGATAACAGCACTTTACTTCTATAAACCTTATGCTCCTCCACAAAATGAGGATAATGCCTTGCTTACAAAAATATTATGAGTATTAAATGACACATGCCAGATTTATAAACTGTAAAGAACTTTAGAAATGTATTTTACTGTACAATTACATAATTGAGATTACAAATATAAAATCATAGTGTTAAGAGATCTGCTATCATAACTAATACAGGTGAAATCATTAATTTTTGCAAAATATGCATGATCTAAATTGGCTTGAAAAAATCTTAAAATCACTGTTTATAAAAATTACTTATTGGTCCATTAGAATCAAAATGCTCAAATATTCAGAATAAATATTTTTAAAATTCCAATTGTTAAATGATGAGAAAAAGTAACATACATAGAAACAGTAACAGAAATCTTCCTGTTAATTTTCACAAAGGCAATGCAAGTCTAAGGGTTAAGAATATGGTTACTTTTATTCAAACAATCTATACAATAAAATATATACAGATTAACTCCTAACCAAATATACATGGACTGTAACTAATTTTATCAGCTTGCACAATGTATTCTTAATCTAAAAATAAGCATTTTGCTATTTCTTCCTTATATATTTTATGTGGGAGAGCAAAATACATGTCGTGTATAAACTAAATACTTCTGACTAAACTTCTCCAAATCAGAAACCAAATTGGCTATTTTATCCCTTTATATGTATTTTTTTCTGATGACTCAGGATACCCCTGAAAATGTTTCCTTACAACCAGTTTGTATTATATCTTAAAAACTACTTAGTATAAACATTAGTTATGAGACAAATTTTAATATTTATATTCTAATGGGTTATAAACATCCTAACTTCCTCAAATTTTGTTTTTAGTTTATATTCCTAACAAAATAATCTAAATACTAAGAAGATTGATGGTTTTCAAAGTAACAACTACAAGTTTAAACATGGAATAGGGTCACCCAGGATAATGGGGATTTTGGAAAGCACAGAAAATTTTGTGACTTGACTTTAGGCTAAAAGACATTGAAAAATAAAACACGATTTGAGACGGTAAATGTTAGTCATCAATTTAATTTTTCCTAGTTCTGAAAGTTATATAATTTAAATTTTTGAGACTACATGGGGCTTTCGGATTCAGAAACACTCCCAAAACACCATGTTGCCCAATGAGCTCTTTATTCTTCACCTCTGCATTAAACTCATGCTCCAGGACTCAGAAGTGGTTAATAAATGAAAATTTCTGAAAATTTTAAACAACAACAAAAACCACACACACATACACACACACACACACACACACACACACACACACACACACACACACACACACACACACACACCTTTGTGCCTTAGAATAATAAAGTAAGGGTATTCACGGTCTTCAGGAAATCTAGACCAAACTGTACTTATTATCTGTATTAAATGTTAATAAAAAGTATCTAAAGAAAAGTGTAAGGTGATTGATAGAGCAAAAAGATTTCCACAAATAATAGTTTGGAGAGGAATAAATTTCATGTATAAACATGGTTTGAAGACTAATCACTGAAAATTTTCTTCCTTAAGAGTATAAATACAGAATAGTAAAGTACCCTGAATAGCAAATTACAAAATGAACAATCTTAGGGAAACTTTTTTCTTTCTTTAACACAATGACTTCATAAATCAGAATTTGGGAAGTGCTGCACACAGGAGGGAAATATTTTACTGCAACTTTCCAACTGACCAGGCTTCCACATTGACACTGAGTATTCCATTCACGTGGGAGAACAGGTTGTCACATGCAAAGCCTCGGAATAACCAGCCAGGAAACCCTGTGGAAAAAATCGGGGTTTATTTGTTTTCATTGTTTGGGGACTGGATGTTAACCACAGGTGTAAGATATTGTACTGCTGGGCAATTTCACAGCACATATTATAAGAGAGCATTCTAGATGTAAATATCTTTGATAAAAGAAAATGTTGGGTTTTATCCAGACTTCACACCCAGGCAATGCTAGCAAAATAATATTAATCTAAAATAATAACTCTGAATGCCAAATGAATTCCTACCTGCCTCTATAGCCAAAGATATGAAAATGAAAAATACAGAGATTGATACATTATTGTGCTTTTGGTGATAGAGATAATAATAGTCAAATAATGATAAAAATGAATTTAAGGGTATATAAAATAAAATGGAAGTATTTATGAGGGATGGATACTGCTTATAATTTAAAAATATATGATTAAACTATAAAATAGTAGAAAACAAATTTATTATAGCAAACATATTTGGTAATATAAACAGATGCTTTAAAACCAGAACTCCTTTCAAGCAAATTACTATAAATGTTTTTTCTCCTCTTTTTTGTTTTGTTTTCTATTTGTCTTTGTTTTTATTTTGGCTATGCAAACAAATAATTTATAGACCTATTAAAGGACTTTTTTTTTAATTGAAAATTCTTTGACTGGCAGTGGGATAACACTAGGCATAGAAATTTGGAGATGTTATGCCTCCACGTTGTTCTTGAGAAAAATGCTAAGTATCCATATTCATGAACCTTAAAAATTAGAGTCAGAAGAAACTAGGTTGCAAAACACTGCAAGGTCATTGGTCTAAACCTCTGCCGCAGTGCAGAAGAAGTCAAGCTGTTCCAGCTCCACATGATAGAAGATTATTCAAGTAAGAGAAGTCACAAAAGGCAATGGAGAAGTAATACATACAATGAAAAAGTAATACATACAAATGCAAATAGATAACATATGCCCTTCTTTTTATAAAGCGAACTAAGTTAAGATTGGCCAAAGATTAACTTACTGACAAAAAAAGATTTCTCTTCCAGAATTCACAAATATTTAAGGTTTGGAAAGTGATCTTTCCATTATAATAATTTCAAAATATCTTCAAATATCTTCATGTCAAATTTTCCTAACAAAACCTCTTACTTTAAAAAAATCAGAAAATCTCACTGACTTAGACTTAAAATAATCAGCACGGTTCCTTGGCTTGGTCCTAGGTGCTCTCTTAATTACCGGATTGTCTTCTACTCAGAAACACAAGGCAATTCAATACCCAGTGTGTCTGACTCATTAAATCCACACCTCCCCAATTACTCCCAAGCTTACTACAGAGTGTGTGTGTGTGTGTGTGTGTGTATAATATATATATGCATATATATATTATATATGGCATAATGTACCTTATTATTTTTGAAATATTTAACTTAAAACAATAATATCTACAGAGATCTCCGTGAGGGATATGCAGTAAATCTATTAAGATATTATAAAATCTAATTCTGAATTAGAGCAACAGACAACCATGTACCTGTACTTGTACTGCATTTCCACGCATTCCCTCTTCCCTCTCGGCTCCCACACAGGTCCTTTTACATATCACTATATGGACCAGGGGGACACAGATGTTAACTCACATGTGGGTCACGCTGCTACAGCTGACTCTCTTCTCTGTGAAACTACACAGAGGAAATTCCTTTCTGGTGACAATATCAGGAAAAATTAGTGTGTATTTAAACAGATGTATTATCTGTATATTATGGGAGCTATAAATTCTGTAACTAATGGAACTCTAATCAAAGTGCGTTGGTTAGAATATTTATGGTTAAAGCTGCAACCAAATTTTCTATCCTTACTCTTACTCATCAATCCTTTTTACATGTTTAAACTTATTTCAAATAGCTATATCTTTATGTTCGTTAGCTAGCTTAAGTCACTTCTGGTGTTAAGGGAGATTTTAAAATGAGAATTAAAATAAAATTAATTATTTATATACAAAACATTACTTAATATATTTGTTATAACCGTTTTCATCAAAATATAGATTTGTCCATTTATCAATCTTAAAATATCTTTGATATGATGAAAAACAACTTAAAATGCAATCAATGTCCAGGTGTTAATCCATAGCTCAATCAACAGAATTCAGTGAAAAGCAAATTATCTTAGACTATCTGTGAATCTTGCCAAAGAACAGAAAGCAAAATCTGATGATCACAAATCTGAGCTCCTAAAATTTATTCCTTCAAAACACCCAGTAGGCTTTTATTAATAATTTTATAGTCACAAAATATTAGAGTTTGTCTTTTATTCGACCCCATAGGACCAATGAAGATGCACATTGTTAAAAAGCAAGGGGCTAGTCCAGACAAGCGCACTGACAGCAATTAGAATTCACAAGAGAGGGCACAGGGCAATTAAAAGCAAAACAAATCAAACACATAGATTAAAGGCCTATCTTCCCTTAACACCGTGAGACTGTGAGCAGCTCTTAACTGTAGTAATAAGCAACATAATAACTGATGTTAAAACAATAGCCATTATGTATAAATAATAAAATATTACCTTATGAAACAAATTTTTATGAGAGTAGGATGATATGCCTTTTACAGAATTCCTGGTTTAAAACAAAGAGTAATGTACAATTCTGATGGGGAAGAGTTTAATTAAAATAATGTAAATGAAATCAATAACAATAAGCTGGGTGGTGGCCTCACCTATGGTGGCGCAGTGGATAAAGCATCGACCTGGAACGCTGAGGTCGCCGGTTCAAAACCCTGGGCTTGCCTGGTCAAGGCACATATGGGAGTTGATGCTTTCTGCTCCTCCCCCTGTTCTCTCTCTATCTATCCCTCTCTCTCTCTCTCTCCCCCCTCTCTCTCTAATAAAAATGAATAAATAAAATCTAAAAAAGTAAATAAATTAAAAAAATAAGCTGGGTGGCAAATATTAGGCATTTTAGAAAATCCAGCTATCTAGAATGAGGGATTTTTTTTTTTTTTTTTGTATTTTTCTGAAGTTGGAAACAGGGAGGCAGGCAGACAGACTCCCGCATGCACCCGACCAGGATGCACCCAGCACACCCATCAGGGGGCGATGCTCTGCCCATCTGGGGCATCACTCCGTTGCAACCAGAGCCATTCCAGCGCCTGAGGCAGAGGCCACAGAACCATCCTCAGCACCTGGGCCAACCTAGCTCCAATGGAGCCTTGGCTGTGGGAGGGGAAGAAAGAGACAGAGAGGAAGGAGAGGGGAGGGATGGAGAAGCAGATGGGTGCCTCTTCTGTGTGCCCCGGCCAGGAATCGAACCCGGGACTCCTGCATGCCAGGGTGATGCTCCACCACTGAGCCAACCGGCCAGGGCCTAGAATGAGGAATTTGATGCTAAATTTTTATAATTCCAAAATTAAATCATTACTCATCAATGCAAAAAAAAAAAAAAAAAAACCACAAAAACCCAAAATATGCAATAACTGTTTTTCAAATACTACTTTAGATTTATGGTTTATTAAAATTAAAGATTCAATGTGCTATATATATTAATTCTTATTTTCTACCTTTGAATGCTCCATTTCTTGGTATTTTGTGAACATAGTACAAAAAATGGGAAATAATTACTCTTTGCATAATGTTCTACACAGATGGTGGCAGAATTGTTTTCTAAAGATACTTAACCAAAATTAATGTCTCTTAAGTAAGGGTAAACAAAGTGAACAAAACTATCATTTCTAGTGGATTATGTAAATGAATTAAATTGTGAAATTAACAGATATTTGGTGAAAAAAATTGAAACTAAATTTTGTTAGCACTGACACCTAAAATTTTCAATGACATTAAAACTGAAATTTGAGATTATCCTTTGAACAATTGTGAAAAATATTTAATTAAATGTTATTTTAATAATGTTAAGAAGAATAATTTTCCTATTCTTTAATGAAAATTTTATAAATCCATAACAAACTTTTCTAATTATGATACAAAGTGATGTCACTCACAAAGGCAGTAAATAGTGTAAAATAATTTCTCCCAATAAATGAGTACATTTAAGATTGACAGAATAATTTCAATAATCTTAACAACATAAGATCATATATTACACATGATTTCCATATAAACCAACCCAAATTTTAGCTAAAATGTCTTATTGACCACAGCAAGAATGAACTGGAGAAACAAATGGACCCACAAAAAATCTCAAATTATAGCAGTGATTATAATAGTTGCAACATTAAGAAAAAGTCATAGTTTACCTTAACCTTTCTTGAAATATAAAGCCCTATTTATTTTCCTTGAAATCAAATTAAAGGCTTATCTCCATTTTAAAAAGTAGAAGTCAATCAACAGCATTTCCTAAACTCAACCTCATTTTTTTCCTATCTATCAATAGCATTTACTTTTTGGTATAAAATGCTTATTATTGGCCCTGGCCATTTGGCTCAGTGGTAGAACGTCATGGAATATGGAAGTCCTGGGTTCAGTTCTCAACCAGTGCACAGAGGAGAAGCAGCCAACTCTTCTCCATCCTTACCCCTCTCACTTCTCTCTCTCTCTCTCTCTCTCTCTGTGTGTGTGTGTATATATATATATATATATATATATATATATATATATATATATATTTCTATCTCTTTATCTCTATCTCTCTTCTCTTCCCCTCCTGCAGCCATGGCTTGATTGGAACGAGTTGGCCCTGGGCACTGAGGATGACTCCATGGCCTCTGCCTCTGGCACTAAAAAAAATGGCTCTGGTTTCAATGGAGCAAAGGCCCCAAAGAGGCAGAGCATAGGCCCCTGGAGAGTTTGACCGGTGGATCCCGGTCAGCATGCATGTGGGAGTCTGTCTTTGCCTCCCCTCCTCTCACTAAAAAAAAAAAAAGTGCTTATTATTCATGTTTGAAATATATATTTAAGGAAGTTGGATAAAATAATTGCTACAACTCTACTGTAATGGCTAAATATCAATTTTTCAAATGAGATACTGCATTATTTTAGTCTGGTTATTTTGCTTTATTTACTGTTGAATGAGATGACATTAAAAGAAGACATCTTTATCATTTCACTTATCAAGAATTTCTATAATTTTATTTGTTTGCCAGAGTGATGCACAGATAGTTTGGTTGACAAGAATCACACACACACACACACACACACACACACACACACATCCACACACATACTAGATTCTTTGGGCCTACTACACTCTTTGTTCAATGTAATTAATATTGCAATACCAGACCAAATATCCAGATGTGTAGTTAGTCCACGGGCATGGAAACTGTACCCACTGCAATTTAGCTTTGTAAAACCAGCCGGGGAAAATGTGGAGACTAAGATATTAAGTAGTAGCATGTCCAAATATTCTGTATAGCAAATCCAAAAGGGACAACTTCAAGCAAAACTTCCAGAAACAGAACCTTCTCTTCATTGTAAACCATGGACTTCACAACTAATATTCTAAAGAGTCTTTCACATTAAATAGATATTTTGAGGGCTCTTAATTTTTGTGCTCATTTTTTCCATCACTTTTAACTCTTTATTGAATAGTTCTGAGGATGGTAAAATCTCATAGACTAAAACAAATCTAATATAAAAACCTCTGTAACTAAATGTCTGTTCTGGAACAGACTTATATATAAAGTCAGGAAATCACAACATATTTGTCAAAGGAGCCTACTGTCCCAGAGAAAGAAATAGCTAATTTGCCAAAGCATTCTGAACAGAAACAAGTCCTAGGTAGCCCTTCAGATACAAATGAAATAATTTCAGTCCATATAAAATTCAGTTTCCTATCCATCTAAATCAGGGGTAGTCAACCTTTTTATACCTGCCGCCCACTTTTGTATCTCTGTTAGTGGTAAAATTTTCAAACCGCTCACTGGTTCTACAGTAATGGTGATTTATAAAGTAGGGAAGTAACTTTACTTTATAAAATTGATAAAGCAGAGTTACAGCATATAATAATAATTACTTACCAAGTACTTTATGTTGAATTTTCGCTAAGTTTGGCAGAATAAATCTTTATAAAACAACTTACTATAGTTAAATCTATCTTTTTATTTATACTTTGGTTGCTCCGCTACCGCCCACCATGAAAGCTGGAATGCCTGCTAGAGGGCGGTAGGGACCAGGTTGACTACCACTGATCTAAATGAAAGTGTTCTATGTTGTATTTGAATTTTCAGTCATCTTTAACCCATTTACTTACATCAGTATATTTAATCATTTATTTATTATTTTGGAGAGTTAAGTTTGGGGTGGACTTTTTTCACTATTGTGTGGAATAACACAGCTCATGAAAATATCAAATGGTAATTAAGTTTGTTTGTTGTTGTTGTTGTTTTTAAGCAAGAGCATTTCAAAGTAGGTCTTGGGCTGATTCATTATTCATAGGAGAAAGATAACTGACCTTCATGCAGGCAAGACTTTTTCTACCTCTGAATGTCAACTAATTTGTTTTTGTAATCTTTAAGGCATGGTTAGAGCCTGGCTTATATGACCCCTTTAATATGGTGCATAAAATTTTGTATGCATAAGTGTTTTCCTGTGGCGAGCCCACTGCTTCCTTTATTTCCTTGAAGGTCCCATGATGCCTCTCAAAATTACAAGCAAATCACAAATTGTTCGAGAGCCTGGATGAAGGAGAGACAGGAGTGACTCAGACTGGGACATTGCTATATTACCTGGGGCTTTATCTCTAGCTCCCAGAATTCTCTTTTCTTGCAGGTCCCCAGCCTCAGCAGTATGCTTTTGTTAAGACCCCTATTTAAGCTCGACACTTAGGAAATCAAGAAACCATAGTCAGAGAAAATGAGATTTGTGATTGCATGCAGGAGTCATGGGAATTCACCTCAGAAAGTGCTTTTGTGAACTATCAAGAGTTTAATTAATAAGAATTTTAAAAACCTTTAATATCAATATGCAGGAGTATTCATTATATCCAGATGGGAAAATATTCCTTCCCTGATGAATGCCTTACACAATTTCAAACACATTTACTAAAAATAAAAATATAGAAAAATAATAACAAACTTTATATTAATTTAAATAAAGTATTAGACAACATGATACTGAAGTAAAAATAAAATTTCAAAGTGGATAAAAAAAATTGTTCCAATTTTGACCTGCCAAGAATCAAGGGCTAAGCATTCTCTAAAGAGAAACAAAACAACAACAAAAAACATCACAAGGCTATCAGCTTCTTGTTACAAAAAAAAAAAAAATCTTAAAGACTATAAATAAATCTAAAATATTGAACAGATGTTATACAGTTAGAAACATGCTTGTGAAGACAAGTTTATTAAAATCAATATGGCCTTTTTCCTTAAGTTGGCTTTGAATTTGTTCAATATTTACAGTTTACCAAAATAAGAATTTATCTCCGGAACCTTAAAACTCATACAACTTATATAAAACCTTCTTTAAAACAATGGATTTAAATTAACTATACATGCAAAATTTCAGGTTTTATTTCTGCAAAGAATTGACCAACTCAATAAATGATTATGATTAATTACCTTCTTAAAGATAAAAATTGGCTTACTTGAAGCAGGTTATCTGAAAATCTAAACCCATTAATTAACCTACAATTTACAGGCATGAAAATAAGCATTATAAAAGTCTTGTTAATTATTAATATTATTATAAGGTAATCACTAATTCTTTCATTGATTTTTCTCCTTTATATTTTGACATGCGTATTCCTAATCTTTCTGGCTTTAAAACAAAAAGTATTTCTTTTATTAAAGGTGCCTCTGAACTACCTGGAGAAATATATACTTGCTGTTCACCAGGATTAATTTTTTCTTTGTTTTTCAAATGAACTTCATCATTTCTCTAACAGAACTCTTCTCAGGAATAGACTCAAGCAATACTTGAAAAGGAAAATATCTCCTTCTCTTAAAGAGCTTTCTAACCACGCATTAATAACTAACAGCACTACTTAAAATCAGAAAGTTTGAAGAGACTTGAGCAGACGATCTTTAATATGATGGAGAATCAGTTTACTAATAAACTTATTGGCCTCATACCTATATGTATCAAGACTACTAATAAACAGACTGGTTCCTTAGAGCTAGACAGAGAAATCAAGCATTATTTTTCTTTCATCTCTCATGTGCATTTGAACAGGAGCATGAGCCACCATGGCCTCAGCCTTTCTCTCATAATGATGAGTGTCCAGCAATGAACAGACCCAATGTGTTCGGTATGACCATGAACGCAAGATTTATCATCCTTATCAACTCGCAATGATCAGCCACTCTGAAAGCACATGGCTCAACTTACAATAGAATCCTTCTCTTCTCCCAAAGAACATATTTAATTAGTCTAGACGCATGAATGCTAACTAGCATTGGATAAGCAATATTCTGATTCAGACGTTTGCAAGTGAGAGGTTGCTGGCTGCTGCTTTTCTTATTGCCTCTGATCTTTGGGATTTTAAGCTTGCCCTCAACAGAAACAGGACCTCTTGAAAGTCATTTGCTGAGAAGAGCAGGCAGGCGCCTTCTGCAGCTGCCCTCAGCAGCAGGCTGTACCGGGGAGGGAGCAAGGGGGCAGGCAGGAGAGCCCCTGGCCCTGGCAGGCTGCAGAGCTCCAGCTGCTCACACTCAGGCCCTAATCTGGCTGCAGCATAACCCGTGATGCCCCTTTCCCCTCCCAAGGAGTCCAGTCCCACAGCAGGTGCCCTCAAAACACCTCAAACTTGGTCAATGCCTATTTGTCAAAATAGTTACAAAGGAGCCAAGAGATTTGCTAGTTTAATTTAAAAGAGCCACAATTTCCCTCAAAAAAAAGAAAAATAGCTCACTGTTAAAACACTGCAAATGAAAAAAAAAATCCTAAAAGACTTCTATTGCTCCTATTTATTAAGAAACCTGCGCACTTTCAAAAAACTGAGTAGTGGTGTCTTTTTCTACACAGGAGTGATCATCAGATGATCTTGAGCACCTGAGAAAAATCATGCCATCCCCACAGAGAATAACATTAGAGTCTTTTTTCAAACCAGCAGAATGAAAACAAGAGCCAGACAGGTTAGTTTCTGTTGTTGCCCAAGGTCACACACCCAACTCAGACCCAAACGACTGCGTCTCCCTTTCCCCCTTTCTGTCTGGGCTCGGGACTCCCTTTATCTCAACAATTTTCCCTTTAGTCCAAAGCTCAGCATCATACAAAACCACAGCCTTTTCCGTGTTGTGCTCTAACATAGCTGTCAACCAGGAGAAACCAGGCCTTGTAGCCCTTGTCTTAACACTGCAAAATAACAATCTATATAGAAACTGATATCTTTATATTTTCAAGCCGATGAACCTCTGTAGCTTCTAATTTAGTGAAATCAGTAAACAGGGAAAACAACTTTCTTTGATCAATCATAAGAGGAAAATATGTGCTTTTAAACTAATTGTGTAATATACACATATCAAGGTAAGAATTAAATACTAAATTGTAGACAATTTAATGTACATTTCAGATAGTCATTTAAAACATGAAACATGAAAATAATATAATGCCACTAAGATGATCAGCACTGTGTTCTAAAACAATAATATATTTATGTAATTTCCATGTTCAAAGTAAAATATTCCTCATCCTCTATGACAGAATCCATTGAAACATTTTATTATCTTACTCTTTGGATATTTAAACAATATATTGCATGAATTTTACAGTTATATACAAGATTAATATTATGGCTTAGTTTACCTGTTCCTGAGAGAAAAGTATGAAGTAGTATAAACTGCAGATACCAGCAAACATAACAGCAGCATCGGAGTGGTTAAATAAATGCTATTGGCATCAAATCTCTAAATTCTAGTTAGCAGTGGCAGCAAATCCAGAACACTATTAAAAATCCACCAAAACACAAAAGAAAAATTTTAAAAATCCCTGTAGTCCTTGCATTCTAAATCAAACCCAGAAAAAGCCTGCAGTGTCCAACATTATACAACAGTGACACTAAACAAGGCCGTAAGTGCTGCTGTCATCAAAACAGATCTCTGCAGTGTACAGATTCTCATTGATTACCACAGTAATCTATAGTGCTTGAGGCAATGTGAAAGAGGTTCCCACTGTAGCAAACACCAAAGCTCTGGGAGGTCCATAATTAACCATTTCCTAAAATAAGGCACAGAAGATGCTACTTTCCAGCAAAGACAAAAAACACTGTGGTCCCTTAAAGCCAGCAGAGGAGAGAAGACTCAGGCAAATGCTTGAAGAGCTCCTCTTCCTATCCCCGGAGTGACAACGAACTGAGATATTCGTGGGCTAAGATGAAAAAGTCAAGGAGACCCCTGCCGGCTTGTGGACCACAGAAAACTCACCTAAAATGAGGTGGTCCCATTACCAATCACTGGCAACGATCCTGCCAAGCCGCGTGTAACAGATCTGTTCTTGCGCAGTTTCCCTATCTGAGAGATCTTACTCAGTCCAGTGACGACTGGCACTAGGAAGTATGAACCAGGAGTACAGGAGTGAGTGCTGGGAACAAGGGCAGAAGTGCTGCTTCAGGACAGCAGCCTCGTGCTCTTAGCAGCTCATCTCCAGGGGCCAGAGGACAGCCCCACATAGGTTTCACCTTGGACTCGGAGGGGGGCTCAGATTTCCAGTGTTTTATAAGACGTGAGTCTTTAATGACTGTAGTCACAATTTATAGTCTCATAAATTTTTTCACTGAGAAATAGAATAATTACCCTCTCATTAAATCAGTACATTTACTTTATTCACCCCATATCATGTATTACCCAGAACGACTGCAACAAAAATATCAAAATTAGTTGGTTTTAAATTGTGTCACTTCCCCAATTTCATTTTTACCATGGTATATAACTCAGTTTCCAGAAACAACAATGAACAATGATAGACTTCTCTAATTCATGAGGGAATATTATTGAGAAGCAGAGGCAAACTGCTTTTAGTTTGCTTTAGAAAATGAAATGATCAAATGATATTAGAGAAAGAATGAAGAACCACCTTTAATTTATTTAAACTAAATGCACTGTGTTTACTTAAATCATATGTACTAGTGGAAAATAATTATCTGATAAGAAAAAAATACTGAAACGTGGATCATCTCACCATCACCAGATGCACTTTGCAAAATATCAGCCTCAAACTGAGTCATTTTCCCCTCTTAAGAGAACATGTTTTTACTCTCTATTTAGAATCTTTACTTTTTTATTTTCCCCAAACTTTCAAGAATGCCTTTAACTGTCTTGAGTTAAAACTGGCCAAATTGTGCTGGGAAATAGGGAAATAAACATGAATTGGATCACTGTTATGTGCCAAATGATGTGCTGTGTTAATTTAATTTAATTTTTTATTTCTCACAAGCATATGGCAAAATCAGTATTACTTGTTACATACTACAGATGAGGCTCAGAAAAGATTATTAACTCACTCAAGGTCACATGGTTTATAAATAGTAGAGATGGGATTTGGACTTAACTTTGACTTGAAAGCCCATGTGTGAACTTTTCACTACACAACGGTAAGGAGAAGTTACTGTAATTGTTTTGGTGGATTACCTCAAAGTGCCAGTTTTTGTTAAAGTGCCAGTGAAGACTGTGAAAACCAGAATGAGTCAGAAGGAGTCTACCATCTTCTAACTCAATTGTGCACATCTGGAGCCAGCGAGACCTCTCCAGGTCAGTTACAGGGCTGAGTTTTATGCTCTGCTGAAATTAATTTTCTCTTACTCTGTCATAAAGAAGAACTACAAATGTCATAAAGAAGAAATACAGATGTCATGGACTAGAGACACAACCACTGGCCAAAGAAGTACAGTGAAAAGAAATGGTGAAATGAGTCACACTTCCAACCACCAAGTTGCCCATTTCGCTGAAATGGGACCATGTAATTTAATAGAGATTTAAGCGTTTATGGATCTTGTAAGTCTATGTATGCTAAGACAACTAAATTAAAGCATTTTAGTGTCAATAATATTGTGCCTAAGTTTGGAGATATTTCTTTTTTTATATATCTTTTTTTTTCTCATTTATCACCTGGAATGGGACTTATTTCAAATTATAAAATCATTTTGAATATTATTAACCTAATACCTAGCCCTCATTTCTTCTTCCGAAATTATGTGAATTTGGTGTAATTATCTTGAGTTACTTGCAGTGCCTCTGTAAGAGTCAATTTGTCAAATGTTATCAAATTGTATTTCTAACAGAAGACACTAGATAAATCAAGGAAGATCTCTGAAATGTTACACACAGATTTCATAATTACAGAATCAAAACAGAGAATCAATAGCAGAAGAGGATAATGTTAAACTTATTTTAAAAGACCCTATCATTTATTTCTGGGTACCATAATCTCTGAGGTCTTATGCATAAGTAACAAGTACCATTCAGTGAGGTCAATGCCCACATATTATAAGTAGGAAAACAATCCTTCCATTTTTACCTACGAACTCATAAGGTTATATTAACAGTATTGACTTAGTTAAGCCATCCCTAGCTCTCTGTCCACTCTGAGCCGTATGTGTCCCTCCAGGGTAATGTATTTCCCAGCTCTCCTTTCACAGCACAGCCTGTCCATGGCCAGCAGACTGCTTTCCCACGGGAGAGGACAGGTGAAATCTAACACGCACTGCAATGTGCAGCTCACTTCCCATTTCCCATTTGACCTTGAGGTATGTGGTCTAGGTCAAGGCCTGTTTCTGGACAGGTTTCAGCTCTTTCACCAGAACCCAAACTCCATTGTTTTCAAAAAGTAACACAAACTTTCCACTCCCAGTAATGATAATTTTGATGTGTCATTTATTTCTCATTCTTAGTATCAGCATGAGGAAGCAAAACATATATTATATTGACTATAAACAAAACTCATGCACAATTAAGCAACTTGCTATTGTTTTTCCTTATTTTCAGAGAACACAAACATTCTAATCTTAAAACCTTTTGTAACTTGGCTACTACACAAGAAAATAAATCATAAGTATGATTAATCACTTTATACTCTTTAAGGCTATATAGTAAATCTAATAATATCTCTCAGAGAAAAAGACGACAGATAAAGTTGGTAACTGGCAAGTTTGCTCTGTTGAGAAAATGGGGTAAAATCACTGCACACCTGACACACACAGAATGGCAATATTTGCACTGGAAACATAGATGCAGCAGGAGTGCTAAATACAGATTCGTGTCCAACTACAAAGAATACTGAAGTGGGAGTCTCACGCCCAAACTCCTTGTCTGTTGCTTACCAGAACCTGCTTGTCGGGCATAGATGGTTTCCTCTTCGGCATCAGACCTCACTTCTTCCCACCCTCCTGAGGACACAGGTATCCCAGGTGCACACATGACAGCAACCTTGTAAAGAAGTCCAGCCTGGGGATGTGCAGCTTTGCTTTCAAACAAATTCAAGATCTTAACTAAGAAGATGGTGAAGCGCGGCCTCCACCATCACAACAGTAGCAACCCGTCGGTTAGGAGCAGCAGAAAATGAAAACTGAAAGAAAATATTGGTGTAAGCATAAGAAAGTCTCTTTGCATGACTGGCTCAGGTCATTGCAGGCACTGGGCAGCTATGCAAAGGAGTGCTTGGATGAAATACCTTATACAAGCCTCAGTGGGCCCGCTGGTGTGGAGACTGGTAGCATTTACTGAGGAGAAGCATATTGGAATCTCTGTTGGGTCTTAACCAGATCCACAGGGTTCAGGAAATAAGCTCTCTGCCAGATGACACTATGCTCCCAGCCATTCCGTCTGTTTACGTATCCCCCAAATCACACTAACTAGTGTCCTTTATCCTGTGGTGAGCTTATTTGTGGAGAGGGCTAAATAAAGGATTTTCATGACAACAGAATGGCTATTAGCCCATAGGATAATTTCTTATAAAATAATTCTTCTGCTTTTGTTCAGTACTTTTAAAATCAATTGAATGAGTTTCTTATTATATCCTTGATTTGTGAACAAAAGACTGTTTTGTTTCTTCCTGAAGAAATACTTGAAATTAGATTATCTTTGTACATATTATATATTCTTCATTACATAAACTTTTAAAGGTAGACTCTCTCTTCTTATTTCTATATTTTTCTAGCAGAGGTATATATAAATAATATATATACATATATATATATATTATATATATATATATATTTGGCTCTAGGATTATTTTCCTACTATAAGTGAATGGTACAACATATTCAGACTGTTAAGAGCTGTACCTTCCTTTTAAATGGGATGCATACTGTTAACATATTTTTATAAAAAAAAGATTTTATTTTCCTCTACTGTACTTAGTCTTTTCTCTAAAATAAACAGGTGCATGAAACTTTTTAATCATATTTTCGGCAGGCAATCACTACTTTTTTGGATTTTTAACATAGAGAACATTGTAAATAGTAAAAGAAAAATGTATATGCATGTACCTTACACTACCTAAAGCATATTCATGTGTTTCAAAGCAAATCTGAGAGGGGACCAGAATGGGTAGCATTACAAAAAAATCAACCATTTATAGAGATAATCATAGAGTATCTACCAAGACTGACATGTCCGAAAAACTATATTCCTAAGGCTTCTACTTCACCAAACTATTATTTTCAAATTAAATTTCAGTACTACTATGATAGCCAGAAAGTACAGATAAAACAAATTACAATCAAGTGCCAATAATGTTAATGCTAAAATATTAATCAACTACAAAACTTTAGAAATTAGTTTTATTTCTTCATAGTCCTGGTAATTAATGCAAAAAAAAGAGTTTTATTTCAAATCACAAATCTCTTATAAGTGTACTTGGAAGTAATAATACAATATCAGCATATTAAGGAAAGAGCACCAAACTACTGTATGGTAGTGTATATATTATTTCCCAATTCTCCCCAAGTACTTTCAAAAGTAGAAAAACATCTCTACTCCTCTATAGCTGACTTATCTATGTAATTTTCTCTGCTGCTTACAATCATATTATAGAGAAACAAGGTACACATCCACATAGACAAATATACTGAGTTATTTTAACTAAAAACAATGTCTATAAACTCTTGCCCTGGCCAGTTGGCTCAGTGGTAAAATGTGGGCCTGGCATGTGGATATTCTGGGTTCTATTCTTGGTCAGGGAACACAGGAGAAGCACCCATCTGCTTCTCCACCCCTCTCCCTCTTCCTTTTCTCTCTCTTCCTCCCCTGTAGCCATGGCTAGGTTGAAGCAAGTTGGCCCCAGGCACTGAGGATGAATCCAAGGCCTCTGCCTCAGGTGCTAGAATGGTTTGGTTGCTGAGCAACAGAGCAAAGGCTCCAGATGGGCAAAGCATCACCCCATAGGGGGCTTGCTGGGTGGATCCTGGTAGGGTACACGTAGGAGTCTGTCTCTCTGCCTCCCCACCTCTCACTTAAAAAAAATAAAAATTTTAAAAATTAAAAAAAAATAGATTGTACTGTAAACTCTTGAAGGGATATAAATAAAGCACCTGATCTCTGTGGGGCTACAGACTGAAGATTGTCCAGGTGGCAACAACACACCTCTCTGTACTGACTGCTCTATCTGCTTGGTGAGCCACCCTGATTGTAGTACTGCACTGCCCCTTAGGAATGAATGGCAGACCCTGGGAGGAAGGGGATACATATATTGTCTCTCAGTCTATATGTGTGTAAATCTTATATCCTCTTAGGGAAATCAACATTCTTAAACTTTGCAACAAGTAGTAGAATACAGTATTTGTGAAAGGTTATGGCATAAGCCCAAGTTCAGGTTCGGTGCATTTCTTCTGAGAGATCGGACTGACTGAACCCAGGCCACATGGATCTCGTCACTGGTTTTCATTTTCCTTTAGGTCTTGAAAGGAGAGTTATACAGAGGACTTTATTCTGGGTGGGGTTGTTTGTTTCTTTTGTTTTGTTTTTTACTAGTTTTACTGATCCCTGCCTGCACCCGTTCATAATTTCTTTCTGCTAGTGAAGATTGTATACACTGAATATACTAGGCATTAAAGTTAAAAGAAGAAGGAGCTAGACAAGGTCTCTGTCTTGAAAGTTTAAATGCTATTATTATCCCCATATTACAGATGAGGAAACTGAAGCTTAGGAGAATTTGAATAGAAAGCTAACAAAAAGTCAATGCAAATCTTGTTTTAGATCCCAACATCCTTAAGTTTGGGAATTAACTTTTACCTATATTAAGTACAATACAGTGTCCTTAGTGGTTCATGATCACAGCAAATGAATCTACACCAAGTAAAATACACAGGATGTAACAGGCGAAGGTCCTTCATGAGACTAGCCTACCTCTGCCATGTCTTGACCTGAGAATACCAGTTTATGGAAATGTTAAAGCACTGTGAGAGTCCTGGACTTATCCAAAAACATCAGTTCCAAGTATCTCCCTCTTCCACGGGCACCACTGCCACTAAAGTCCCAGGTCCCCAGACATCACAAGTTTTGATGCAACCAGAGGTGCTACTGAAGTATCACTTCCCATACGTAGGGATCTGGTTTTCTCATTTTATTTCTGGCACGTGGAGATTCTCTCAATTATCACAAACATGTTTATGTCATAAATATAAAAATACAGAATTTTTATGGTTACATGTACTTAACCAGTGCCTCGTACTCAAAAACTGAGCTGGCTTCTCACTTTTATAATATAAACACTACTAAAATAAAATTATTTACCTATATCCATCATAAAATGTTAATTCTGTCAAGACACTTTCTAAGATACAATCATATTTTATAAACTAAACACTAATCGTTAAATTAGAGGTAAGGATTCTTCTGGCTATTAGTAAGTCTGACAGTTTACTGGTCATATGGCCACAAACAATTTCTTCTGTAGTTTCAATTCCAAACATCCGGATTGAGTTTGAGCATTCCCAATCAGTATTCTAATGATTCTACTCAATGAAAAGTACAAGGTCTCTGATGATGATTATTAATTTACCTCACAGTTCCCCAAAGGTTCTTTAATCTCTAAACTAGCTAATGGTTTCCCAAAGAAACTATTCTCTCTGAAGCCCCTGAAATCTAATGTAGAGTTTTGGGGAATTATACCAATTAAATTTTCAGCTCCTTCTTTTTTAATTATTCATGTCTCAGTCAGTTCTCCCAAAATTAGCATTGTTTTTCACAATTATTGTTGATATTATTGATGTTTATTTCTTTCTTAAATTTAATGGCAATTATTGTGATTTACACTATAATTTCTTCTATGGATAACTGACTTTTTCCTTTTATTCAAATGCATACTAAATATTTCTAGTGCTAGTAATATTATAGTTTCCTTTTTATAGTCTAAAGAATTAATTGTCAAATTACTAAAAGAAGTCAAAGAAACAGAATTCTAAGAACAAAGAGGTAAGCTATAATCATATAAGAAATAGAACAAATAATTTCCTATCATTAATGAAGAGGTACCTACTGATTGATGTAAAACAAATTAGAAGACAGAAAAAAAATTGCCCTTTTTAAAACTCAATTATCCTCAATAGTACTTTTGTATATATCTTTTCTCCCTACTGAAATAGATTTATTATTTCTTTTCTTTTTTTTTAATAAGTTCCACAAATCTAAGAAAATAGAGAAACTTCCAACAGTGTGCAACTTAATCTGAGGATTATATTTCTAAGTGAATAACTATAAACAATCACTTTATTAAGGATAAAATAGAATATAAATGTAGAAACATGTCTCCATTTAAACTTACTATCAGTTTCAGGAAAAGGCATAAACCTGCAAACATTAAAAACAGAATTACATAGTTCAGGAAAACAATAAGGAAGGAAGTAAAGTTTGGTTTTCATTTAAAATTATGGCTGGAGATAGAGCATTTAAAGGGGTGAAGCAAATTTAAAATTATGGCTGGAGATAGAGCATTTAAAGGGGTGAAGCAAATTTCAAACAATTGAGATGGAAGAATATATGGTCTACAAGAAGGGCAGCATATAAATACTAATCAGTCAGGAAAAGCAAAGTGTTGAAGGAGGTGAGTCTGTGAATGTTAGGAGAGGACTGAGGGCTTGCCTGAGGTTTTGGATTTAATTTTCTATGACATGACTCAGTCTGTAAGGATTTTACCACTAACCCAACTGGAATGATCAAGTGTTAGGACAGCAATTATTACACACATTTGTATAATATTCTAGACTCTGAGAATTACTTTCTCATTGATGGTCTCAATACTTTCCAGTTACTGTTTCAAGCATTTGCAAGGTCATTATTCTTTTCCTCAAACCCCCTCTTCAACATGTGGGCACCCCAATTCTGCACTATAGTCATCCCATGCAGAATTCACACCTGCTACTCAGTCAGAAAATTAATTCAAAGTACCTGGGACAAAATTCTAAAATATGCGTGGATATACGTAACTCTTTATTCTGTCCCCAAAACGAAGGCTGAGTCATTTTGCATCATAGAATTGAATCATTTTTGGATGATTTTTCTAGTCAAATACCCCGCCCCCATATAAATAAGCAACATTTTTTATGGGAAACTCAGATGATGAAGTAGCATAAAAATTCTCATGGAAGATTCAACACTTCATAATTTATAAAGGCTGAGATTTGGAAAAGTCCTTGAAGACTATCAAGCTTTGTAGTTCATAACTTCGACTATACATTGGAATTACCGAAAGAGATCCTAAATAAAGATATCCACACAGATGAATCAGAATCCCTTTTGGAGCTACACATAATCTTTGAACACTCCCCAGGGAATTCCAAAGTACACCTAAGGATGAGGACCACTGATATAACCAATCCATCCCTGTCATTCTGTTGTCCAATGGAACCCAGTTCTTAGCAGAACTGGGAGCAGAGAAAGAAAAATATCATATGACCTCACTCATTTAAGGAATCCAATGAACAAGGTGAGCTGAGGAGCAGAACAGAAACAGAGGCGTGATCCAAGGGCCAGAGGGAAAGCGGACAGAGGGAAAGGGGGGTGATAGGATAGGATCAGGGAAGGGAAAGAGATTGGTGAAGTTATATACACATAATACAGCGTTATAGAGAGCAGGACAGCAAATCCTGGAGGGAAGCGGGGAGGGCGTTAGGAGGAGGGGGCAAAGGGGATGTTGAGGGGGTCACGGGGGTGGGGGGGTGCATTCGGATGGACACTAGAACCTATGTAAACACAAAAATCAATAAAATAACAACAGCAACCAAAAGGTTCTCCAGATCAGCAGCTCCTGGGCTCTTTCTTATCTCACAGGCCCACAAGCTTGATGTTCCCCAAACAGTGTGTGTCTCTAGCACATTTCACTGTTCACGCTAGCCTCTCTGGCTAGAATGCCACACTGATTCTTCCTGCCCAATTCCACCTGAGATCCAAAATGAAATCTTGGCATTTCAGTTTCCTCCTAGTCTTTATGACATGTACATATGACCTCATATTACCTGTACTTCCTATTCGGTATCATAGAAATAAATATCTATATTGAGCACTTGCTGTGTATCAGGAACAAGGTATACAGCACCATGGCACATTATCTCATTTAATTTTTACAACTAACTTTTGGGATATGTACAGTTATTAATCCCAGTTCCTAAAACAATGAAACTTGAAGCTACCAAAGGTTAAGAAACATGTCCAATGTGTTCAGTTGCTGGTTGTGATTCAAACTGTGTCTTCATGATCTTGTATATTAATCCTCTTCATAAAGTAACTATTTCATAATATTCCTGATGATTTTATGTTTCTCATAGATAAAAAACCATGGAGATAAATGCCAAACATTAGTATTTATCATGTATGTATACAAACACATAAAGGCTGTGGTATCTTTCTTCTTATGAATACTATCTTTATGAACTGACTTGTGTCCCCCTCCAAATTTATATGTTGAACTCCTCATTCCAAGTACTTCCAAATGTATCCATATTTGGAGAGAGAATCTTTAAAGTGATAATTAAATCAAAATGAGGTCATTAGAATGATCCCGAATCCGATATAACTGGTATCCTTATGAGAGAAATAAATTTTAACAAAGAAAGGCAATCTGAAGATTCAGGGAGAAGACGGACATCTACAAGCCAGAGAGAGCCTGAATGCACCACTCAGAGAAAACCAGCCCTGCCAGCTCTTTGATGGTAGAGATCTAGCCTCCAGAACTATGACAAATAAGTTTCTGTTGTTTAGGCCACCCAGACTGTGGTACCTTGTTAGGGCAGCCCTAGAATACAACTGCTCTCTCATCTTGTACACACCCAGCTTAGAAGAGTTTACTGGAATTAAAAGTAGATTTGCCCTTTGATATGGAACAGGTGCATTTAAAAAGACCCAACTGCAGAAGTTCAGCTCGGCAGGTAGAACAAGACATTCAAAGAAGATGTCTACTGGCAATAACCATTAAGTTCAGAACAGCAGTGAGAATGAGATATGCCTCACAATACATGAAGAAGAATACAGAAAGTAATACCTGGATTTCCAATACAGTTGTTGGCATCAGGGAAGTCATTATGTAGGGATCCAGTTTCTAATTCATGAATGGGGATTGGTAAGGGCAAGGCAATTTTTAATTCCGGAGGGAATTAAATGACAGAATTGCACTCAGTAACAAGGATCCAGGGACACAGATCTAATAACCAAAATGAAGCACAAATCTAGGGTTTGTTCTCAGGCATATACTTAGATAAATATTGGAAGCCAACCTGCTAAGATTGGGCCTAGACTGCAGACAGAACAGGTAGCAGGACTGACTAAATACTTGTCCTCTGAGGGTCTGGTTGGAGCAGGGGGCAGACCAGTCCTGAACTCTTTCAGCAGCAAAGAGAAAATGGCTTCAGGGGCAAGGATGGGGTAGAAATGAACACCCACCATGTCTCTTCTCTGTTCAATAGTGTGTGAAAGGAGATTTGCTTCTGAAGTCTTTCCAAGGTTTCAGATTTTGTTTTTCTTTAAATTGAACTGAAAGAACAACCTTTTCATTCACAGGATAAAATGGGTCAAAAACACTGCAGTATGATTCTGCATTTTAAAAAGCTACTGAAGAACAACTTACAGAGATAAAATAGGTGGCACTGAGATCTTCAATAGTAAGTATTTTTCTCAATGCACTTTGAGGCACAACTTTCCCCTTACAATGACCTTCAGTTATGAATCTTCTAATACATTCTATATTAAAAATGTCAACATATATTACATGTAAAATCACAGGATTATTTTTGAAAATGCAGCCCAGATTTTAATTAATTTTTCCTGATTCAAAAAAAAAAAAAAGGAATCTCTTTCTGATGTAACTAAATGACTAATATTTCTAAATATGGATTAATTTGAGAAAAATATTATTGGGTATAATCACGTTAGATTTACAGACTTAATTTCTTCTCTTTTTATAGAACTTTTTAGTCATAATACCTATTTTTGAATCAAGGAGATTTTTCAGTTGTTTATGTATTAGGCAGAAATAGTAACTCTAAAAATGCCAGCTTTTCACCATGATGATATCCAAAATTTTCTTAGTATTTTTGGAAATCAGGACTTGGCATGTAAGCTCAGACCACAGAAACACACAGACATACACACACAATTATTAGTGTCTTCTCAATATCTTCCTAAGATTTAAATTACACAGATGATTAAAACAGCTAATGTCCATTCCATATCCACTGTATGAAGAAGTTAGCTCTCAGCATTTAAACTGAAGCAGCTAACACCCTAAATCATGCCTGTTTCAGTAGTTTCAAAGGGATACAAAACTGTCTCCTCTTTTACGCCTATTCTCACTTCTGTCTTTTGTAACACTGAAGAAAATCAAGCCAGGGAAACCTGTTGTGCATTTGTAATAAATGTACACCTGCCCACCTTCTAACCCAGCAATCGCATTCCTCTTCACAGTTAAGAGGGTAAGGTAAAGAAACGAGAAAAATCATTGGTTAAAAGTTAAGAACCAGAGGGAGAGTTCTGTAAAAGTTTGATCTTCAGCCTCTATGTGAAACGGACCAAGTCAAAAATACGTAAAAGGGAAAAGGACAAAAGAAATTGAATGGGCCCTTCTGAGAGAGCTACTAAGGGCAGGGACTATGTTTAAATCAATCTATATCCGAGGCTGGGGTAAGTGCCTCTCATACAGCAGTAACTCGATGAAAGGTTAATGTATAAAAGGTAAAAGAGAAGTCAATGCTATTACTGTTCCATATGAAGCCATCTCTGTTTTGAGGCAGAAATTGTAACTCTAAAAACGCCAGCTTTTTCACCATGATGATATCCAAATATCTAAAATGACAATTATAAAAGGCCTCAGAAGACACCAAAACTGGTTACCCGCAACTTAATAAAGGGGATGTGAAATAGCAATTTTTTGTACAATAATTATTATTTTAATAGGTATAAATTAATATATGCACGTGATGAAAACAAAAATGAAAGCTTCAGATGTAAATCCAGTAATTTACTTCCCTTCATGTCCCTTTTTCCAACACTATCAATTCTACTTCCCAACCTATTTGTTTTTTTTATCTTACAATTTTATTTTATATTTTAATTTTTTACTGAATTTATTGGGGTGACGTGTTAATAAAATTATACAGGTTTCAGGTGTACAATTCTATAATACATCATCTGTGTGTATATTGCATTGTGTGCTCACCTCCCCAAGTCAAGTCTCCCTCCATCAACTCCCCCCCCCCCTGCTTCCCCTTGCCCTGCTCCATTTCCCTCCTGGGAGCCCCATGCCTATAAGCCTCTATGCCTATAAGCAATTTCTCTTTGCTTAACCCCTTCCCAACTTCATCTGTTAATATTTATTTTCTTAGTTCTTCTAATGGATAACACTCAAATTTTTATATAATTTACCTTTTTACATTGAGTGGTTTATTTGAGATGTCATCCATTGGTTTCTAATATTAAGATATTATCTGTGGTTAAAACCAATTAAAGAAGAATATCTGACCAGGGGATGGCACAGTGGATAGAGCAGGGACCTGGGATGCTGAGTACCCAGGTTCAAAACCCCAATGTTGTCGGCTTGAAAGCGGTCTCATCTGCCTTGAGTGTGGGCTCACCAGCTTGAGCACAGGGTCACCGGCTTGAGCATGGGATCACAAACAGTAACCCCACGGTTACCGGCTTGAGTCCAAAGTTTGCTGGCTTGAAGCTCAAGGTCATTGACTTAAACCTAAGGTCACTGGCTTGAGCAAGAGGTCACTGGCTCAGCTGGACTCCCCCAGTCACCCAATCCTTTTAGCCCCATATAAGGCAGTTTGCATTTATTCTGACATAGACAAAATATTTACATTTAATTATGTAAACAAATTTAAGTGTTCAATATGGAAAGGTGTTTTTCTAAAACTTGAAAACCAGTAAGTGGCATTCACAACAGTATTACATGTATTATATTACTGGGGTCCCCAAACTTTTTACACAGGGGGCCAGTTCACTGTCCCTCAGACTTTTGGAGGGCCGCCACATACAGTGCTCCTCTCACTGACCACCAATAAAAGAGGTGCCCCTTCCGGAAGTAGGGGGGGGGTGCAGCTAAATGGCCTCAGGGGGCCACATGTGGACGGGGGGGGGGGGGGCTGTAGTTTGGGGAAGCCTGCTCCAGACCCAAGTAAAAACCAATAATGTAAAGAGGTTAAATTTTCTTTTTGAGATTTATCTGCATTCCTGTTCACCTAGAAGAAAATGTATTTAAGTTAACAGTCACCTGGACTGTATCAATTGATAAAATAACATCACATTTTTCTTTGCCTCGTATTTGAACCATGATTTTCCTTAACAGTTTTTTATTTTCCTCTCAATATTTGTTCCTTTTAAGTGGTGGGGGAAAAAAAGATAGCCTTTCTTTATCAGGTTAATAACATCTTATAACTTAGTCATTAGATATTTCTTAGAATCCATGGCATTCTTAATATATTCTTTTGCTGCCTCCTAGAAATGACCTTTGTTTTAACTTGGACAGGGTGTTTTCTGCACACATTGGTCATTCAGGGATTTCTTTGCATCGAATTCCTGGGTTAGCAACACTGCCTCTTTTTATTTGTTCCACTTTCTTATTATTAATACTTTCAGTTTTCCTGGGTGCATACATCTTTAAATAAATTTTCTCAAGGAGAATTGCAAAGCAGGATTTCTGAGAACTTGGAGTTACATGAGCAGAGAATTATAGTTTTAAAATGGTTTTGCTCTGAACTTTGAAGGCATTGATCAGTGGTAGTCTAGAATCCACTGCTGATAAGTATAAAAGCAGTTTAAGTCTTACAGTTTTGTATATGACTTGGTTTATTTTATAATTTCTAAAAGCTTATGTATTTTTACCTTTTTCCTGGCACATTTAAGGGTGCTGGAATTCTTTTATGCTTCATAATTTTGATCTCTGAACTCATCTTTTGGGCATCTCCAGTATTGTACAGGCTCCTTATAGATTAGTTTCATGGTTGCCTTCTGGACACAAAGGCGTTTACAGACTTAATATCAGCTTTCTTTTTAATGTCTCAGGTATTTTACTTCCTGGTTAGGAGAATTAACTCATACCTGCAAGCAAGTTTGTGATCTTGAGTCTAGTGATACAGTTTTGCATTTTGTCCAAGTATCTCTGTCCAAGCTCTTCAGTGCTACAGGTTGTGGTATCCAAAGCTTTCCTTTAAGCTTGATTATTAACCTTAATAATTCCAAAAATATTTTACAAAGAATATCTGTGTGTTAGGATAAGAAAGGTGCCCTGAAAATAGCGTTAGGCAATTCAGAGTATATAAACTTGACCAAGAGTTAGCATTTTGTTTTGTTTTTAAAGCATATTTCTGCTTTTGAATTCTCTTACTTCTACAGTCCATGTGTCTACTTGTTTATCTAGATCTTTTTTAGTTCATTCTGGTGGAATTCTTCACATTTTGTAGCCTTTGCTGTTCATTCAATTTAAGATTGAGTACAGGATGGATTTGAGAGCTTCCCTGTCAGTCTTTTTTAGCTAGGCTGCGTAGTAGACACTGAACTGTCTCTAACAGCTGTGAATGAATGCAACTTGTGAGCCGCTAGCCTTCATGTTAGGATGAGTAAGGTGTGGAGCTCAGCAGTAAGCTGATTAGGGTGGGAGGCCCCATATGAAAAGTACCTACTCCAATCTCTCTGAGTTTTCTAAAACAGTTTACTGTATTTCCTCTTGACTTTTGTCTAGAAATTGTGTTTGGCTACTTTTTCTGTGTGTAAGAGGGTAAAGAGAGGGTGAGTGTGGTGAAAGAGCGACGAAGGTGTTGCATTTTTCTGTCACAAAACACTGAACGGATCTGCGAATCCAAGGCTCTCCTTCTCGCCTCCAGCTCCACATTATCTGATTATGTGCTTCACGGCAGGTGAACTTCTCTTCCACCGGACCCTTTTGTTCACCTGGCAAGTTCTTAGAACCAAAAGCAGGCAATTGGCCATTTCCGTCTTCTAAAAACATCTCATCTGCTCATAGATCACTTCCTTTTCTCTTCACTTTATGGAGCCGTATAGGAAAAAAAAATAAATAAATGTTCAGGAAGCCGTTTTAAGTTGTAATTGTTTTAAGGTCACAATTGGTTTAAATGTCTGCAGCCAAATTCTTACAAAAGAACATGATTTTATCTTGGGGAATCCTGTCTGTAAAGTCCCCAATAGAAGAGACTAGTCAATAGTTAACAAAAGCTATCCCAGGGCAAACCATTACTACCTCTTTATCTATGTATCAGTCTATGCATACGTGTATAGTTATTTATTAATCACTGTACCTAGAGTCTAGCACAGCAGGTCTGGATTCTAGAAGCTTTGTCTAGATATTTTGTTTAACAGAATGTATATTATACAATATTTATGTAATATCATATATAGATTAAGACACAAATAAATGGTAGCTAAATGTTTAATCTCAAACCTGAAACAAAACAGGTTATAGGAAATGAAACCATCAAAGGATATAATGTGCATTGTTTGCTCTCAAGAATCAGAAGCAAAATAAAAACTTCTGGGCAGAATTAAAAGTTCTGTGTGAACAGTAAGCATTATACTTCTTGTGCTCCAAAATAATACTTTCAATTTTTTAAATTTAATGACTAATGGAAAATATAGACCACTACACGAACAAGTTACCCTTGCAATGTTGCCTACAACCTACACCTTGGTCCCCTGAAAACCGTCTTTGTCTTTGGGGGAGAATTTACACCTGTTATTAAGTGTTCTCAGTCTTACTTTCAAACACTCATTTTTTTATATCCATGCAGGTATCATCTCTTACCAGTAATCCAGATCACATGCTCCTAAGAGGACTGCTAAACACTGCCCAATAGTAACAGTTACAAACCATGCATGCCTTTGCTATACAGGTTGACCTAAGAGGCCTCTCATGGAGTTCTTTCAAAGTTCAAAGCCATGTAATTTGTGTTGTATTTTCTCAGTTTACACAAGTTCAGCAAGAAGGAAAGGATTGAAAATAGCAGATATCTCCTTATCCAATGCCAACTTGTTTTGTCTAAGGGTTTGTCCTTAAGTTCCTTGTGATTTTTAAGTGACTTTCTCCCCTGATCAAGCCGCAATGCTTTTATATTTCTTCTCACACTGTCAGCATTTCTTTCTCTCATCCACGTTGGCACCATCCTGTCTTTTTCTTTATTCTTAGGCCTCATTACTTCACTAGACTTGCTGCCAATGGATTATATGACACATATCACTTAAAATTCAACTGCTATCTTATAAGCAGGCTTTAGTTCACTGTTTTTCTTCTGTATAGACAGATTTATATTAGTTAATATTTATAAGCTTTGAGACAAGAGATGCCCAATTTTTTCCAGCTAGTAAAAGTAGTATGAATGGCATTCACATTGAAAACATATAATAGTTGACCTCAATTTTTAGATAAGCCCACTAAATAGAGCTCACTCTTCATCTATGTGAGTGTTGTATGTGTGAGAGTTCAATTACACTATACATAAAAGATTAGATTCAATAAATGTCGCATCTGTGTTTCAGATGCCATTTGTCCAGCTTATCTTTTGATTGAATGGTTGGACACAGAAAAATTGTATCAATGTATCTTTTTTTTTTTTTTTTTTCTTCATTTTTCCGAAGCTGGAAACAGGGAGGCAGTCAGACAGACTCCCGCATGCGCCCGACCGGGATCCACCCAGCATGCCCACCAGGGGGCAATGTTCTGCCCCTCTGGGGCGTCACTCTGTTGCATCCAGAGCCATTCTAGCGCCTGAGGCAAAGGCCACAGAGCCATCCCCAGCACCCGGGCCATCTTTGCTCCAATGGAGCCTTGGATGCGGGAGGGGAAGAGAGAGAGAGAGGAAGGAGAGGGGGAGGGGTGGAGAAGCAGATGGGCACTTCTCCTGTGTGCCCTGGCCGGGAATCGAACCCAGGACTCCAGCACGCCAGGCCGACGCTCTACCACTGAGCCGACCGGCCAGGGCCAATGTATCTTGAAGACATATCCCTTTGAGGCATTTACTGAATTGTACTTCATTATACAATTATTTTTATTGTTTATTTCTCTCAACATTGTCAGCTCCTAGACAGCATATAGCATATTCTATTTTTAAACTTCATTTTATCCACTAAATATGCTAAATACATAATTGCTAATAAATATACAACTCACTCATCATAACAATATAAATTACATGAATAGTACTATATATTAAGTAGTTATCTTATGACAGTGTTATAATCTGAATGTTTGTGTCCCCCCCCCCAAATTTGATAGGTTGAAATCCTAACTCCTAAAGCTGAAATTATTAGAGGCGGGCCCTTTAGTAGGTGCTTGGATTTTGAGGGTGGAGCCTTCATAAATGAAATTAGTGTTCTTAGAAATGAGAGCCCGCAGAGCCCCCTAGCCCTTCTACCATGTGAGGAAATATCATGAAGATGCCAGCTATGAACCAGGAACCAGGAAGAGGGCTTTCAACAGAATTTGACCATGACCTTGGACTTTCCAGCCTTCAGAATGGTGAAAAAACTTTCTATTGTTTAGTAGTCACCCGGTCCATGGCATTTTTTTTATAGCAAACTGATAAATTGTACAAGAAAATACACAGGAAACAGTAAAAATGCAACTGTAATTTCTGTCTCCCACTGCTCTTTCAGTTTTATTACATTGAATACTACTAGCGTCTTGACCCTGAAACTCACAAGACAGTATCTATTCTCTCCTAAGAAATCTCTTCCCAAATCATTCTTTCTCGTCTCACTTCACTGGCTCCAAAAAGATAAAAAAATGTCTTTTTAAATATTTTCTTTATATATGTATGAATGATTATCTCACATTCATTGTGGTGGTATTAGATATGTACGGTATAGGAGCCACAGGCAAGATCAAGAGAAGAATGCTCTAGCATCATTTTTTATATGCATACTCTCATTCAAACCACTCACAACTTTATGAGACTTATGGAATTCAGTAATTTGTGCAGGGTCAAGGGTGCTAGAGGTTATCATATTAGGCAATGGTGGAGTTT
The DNA here is from genome assembly GCF_036850995.1 of Saccopteryx leptura. Classification (NCBI taxonomy): domain Eukaryota; kingdom Metazoa; phylum Chordata; class Mammalia; order Chiroptera; family Emballonuridae; genus Saccopteryx; species Saccopteryx leptura. The sequence goes on from NC_089503.1 coordinate 352,757,556, forward strand.
GGTAATAAAATAATAGATATTACAGAATAAAAAGTATGTTCTTTATAGCTAATATTTTATTTTGTAAGTGTTCAGTTGAAATTGGTAAAAAAAAAAAAAATGTTAGATTAGAACAGCTCCTTTGGAGTAAATTCCAAACATTTATGAGGGAGATGAATTATAAGTTAAAAGAAAATGGGGCATCTGTACCAGATAATGGTACATGTGATGCCCTTGGGATCCCTGATGAAGAGATTTAACCCCAACTTCAGAGGCATATATATCCTGAGTGGTCACCAAAGTTCCCAGAATAATAATTCCCAAGGAAGGGAGATACTATGTGCAGAGACGGTATGGTCCTCACATTACACCAGCTCCATCCCTCCAATTACCCATGCAGTTAGTTAATCATATATTCTTCCATAATATGTTGTGGCTATAAATAATTTTGAGATTCAATTCTGTCTGACTCTATGCTCTTCTGATTCATAGCACATATTTAGTAAGGCTAATATGCAGACCTTTCTTTAAGGAATGGGAAAATCATAAATATTTTATAAATATATAATTATATATATTATTATAAATATAAATTATGCATAATTTATAATATATAATCTATATCTAGATAGATAGATAGATCTGTCAAGTGTTAACTGCACACCAATTGAGCACGTCCATTACTTAACACTTACTTTATTACTTCAGTGGGAACATATATGTCTAAAACAATATAGAGACACAAAAGTCATCAAGAGTCTACTCAGCATCTGACTTTTAAAAAGCCCATAGTCAGTACACATAAACCTGGGCACACTACTTACCTTTCAAACACATATCATTATAAGAATGACTTTTATTAGTGTAACACAGACATTTTCCTATGTCAAAAAAAAATTCCATTATCTGTAATACCTATTATCGTCTTTAATACCAAATCCCACCACTGCCTACTTAAGGCTATCTTGTGAACCAGCCATGATAATCGCAGGCACCCTATGACCCTGCACAAGTTACTTAACCTCCATTTTATACCACATATTTAATTAAACCTATGTATGTTTACACACACAGAGAGAAAGAGAGAAAGGGAGAGAACATCTGTCTCTAGTTTAGAGATAGAGAAGATGAGAAAGCAAAAGTAATGTTTTTATAAAATGTATATTTGGTACATAATTTTGCAATTATAAAACAAGCCAAACTATGTAAGCAGTCATCCCAAAATAGAAAATTAGAAACATATAGGAACCCCAACACTACAACACAAATGATGAGTCCACTATCAAATTTAGTACTGTGGCCAGTTTAAATCTATGTGACTATTCAAAGCAAATTTTAATAATATATTGAAGTGTTTTCTAAAGCAGTGTTATCTAAAGGAACTTTCTCTGATGATCTCGAGCACATGCAATGTGGTTACTGTGCACAAGGAACTGAATTAATTTTTTAATAAGTTTTTTAGATTTTATTCATTTATTTATTTATTCAGTTTTAGACACAGAAGAGAGAGCAAGAAAGAGAGAGAGAAGGGGGGAGGAGCAGGAAGCATCAACTTCTATATGTGCCTTGACCAGGTAAGCTGGAAATTTCGAAGCAGAGACCTCAGTGTTTCAAGTGGATGCTTTATCCACTGCACCACCACAGGTCAGGCTGAACTGAATTACTTTTAAGCTTATTTAATTTTAATTAATTTAAATTAACATAGCTACATACAGCTATGATATTGTAGAGTGAAGGTTTAGACCAGTGGTCCCCAACCCCCGGGCTGCGGACCAGTACTGATCCGTGGGCCATTTGGTACTGGTCCGTAGAGAAAGAATAAATAACTTACATGATTTCTGTTTTATTTATATTTAAGTCTGAACGATGTTTTTTTTTTTTAATAATGACCAAATTCCCTGTTACATCCATCTAAGACTCACTCTTGACGCTTGTCTCATAAGTTCGACAATTATATTTAAAAATATCAGTTTTTATGCCGGTTGCATAATTTTATTTTGTGCATTTATCCGTCCCACCCTAAAAGCCGGTCCGTGAAAATATTTTCTGACATTAAACCGGTCCGTGGCCCAAAAAAGGTTGAGGACGACAAAAAAAAAAGGCAGCCTAGCACTCAATGTTCCAAAATCTTTTGCAAGTAATAGGTAACATAAACAGTGTACCCAATATAAAGTGTCGACCTGGAACACTGAGGTCGCCGGTTCGAAACCTTGGGCTTGCCTGGTCAAGGCACATATGGGAGTTGATGCTTCCTGCTCCTCCTCCTTCTCTCTCTCTCTCTCACTCCTCTCTCTCTAAAAAATCGATAAATAAAATATTTAAAAAAAAAAAAAAAAAAAAAAAAAAAAAAAAAAAAAAAAAACAGTGTACCCAAAAGCACAATATATAGCATCTTTATGGTATAATTGTGTGTGTGTGTGTGTATGTGTGTTTTGTTACAGAGACAGAGAGAGGGACAGATAAGAACAAGCAGACAGAAAGGGAGAGAGATGAGAAGCATGAATTCTTCGTTGCGGCACCTTAGTTATTCATTTATTGCTTTTTCTTAAGTGTCTTGACCTGGAAGACACACAGAGGGAATGATCCCTTGCTCAATCCAGCGACCTTGGGCTCAAGGTGGTGATCCAGCGCTCCAGGCAGCAACCTTGGAATTTCGAATCTGGGTCCCCTCCGTCCCAGTCCGACGCCCTATCCACTGCGCCACCGCCTGGTCGGGCTATGATATAATCTTTGTGAAGAAATTGCTTTACAAATTTTGAAAAAGGCATTTGAAAATTGAAAAATACTACCTTTGTGACTGGAGTATCACATCACTGAAGTTTTTAAGAAAGGTACATTTCTCTTTATCAGGCATCATTTCAGTTTTCTAAAAAAAAAAGCTATTTTTCCCAAACAATACCCCAAAAGAACTTAAAAACATAAGACACTACTGAATGTCCCAGAATGACAGGCACCAAAATCATTAAGAACTCTTGTAAACCAATTTGGAATTTGTGGTTGTTTAAAAATCCCACCCAAAACAAACAACCACCACCTAAAACTTTCTATTCACTGGCATAGAAGCTGTGAGCTTTCCAAGCCATACTTTCCCTCCTCCACTGTTAAGATATTTTTCTCCACATTTATTTAGGTATAATTGACATCCAGCTCTGTATAAATTTGATGTATACCGCACAAAGACTTAACATACCTATAGAAATGATTATCACCACTACAAGTTAACATCCAAGATAAATACAAAAAAAAAGTTGTTTTTCCTTGTGATGTGAACTTTTAGGATATATTCTCTTATCAACTTTCTAACATGGCAAAGAACAATGACAATTATAGTCTTCACATTATACACTACAAGCCACACTTCTAAAGCCAGCGTAGAACCCCGGCTGGGCGGACACGCAGCGCCGAGCCCCGCAGCCGCGCTCCCGACCCGCGCAGACGCAGACGCACCTCGAGCCCCCGCGTCCTCGCGGCCGCCCCGCCCCTCACCTTTCTCGCTGACGCTCTCGCGGCCGCCCCGCCCCTCACCTTTCTCGCTGACGCTCTCGCGGCCGCCCCGCCCCGCCCCTCACCTTTCTCGCTGACGCTCTCGCGGCCGCCCCGCCCCTCACCTTTCTCGCTGACGCTCTCGCGGCCGCCCCGCCCCTCACCTTTCTCGCTGACGCTCTCGCGGCCGCCCCGCCCCTCACCTTTCTCGCTGACGCTCTCGCGGCCGCCCCGCCCCTCACCTTTCTCGCTGACGCTCTCGCGGCCGCCCCGCCCCTCACCTTTCTCGCTGACGCTCTCGCGGCCGCCCCGCCCCTCACCTTTCTCGCTGACGCTCTCGCTCTCCAGCTCCACGTCCTCGCAGCTGGTGTACTCCGGCGTCGACACGCCCTCCTCCTCCGAGCTGCTCACCGACATCTGCCGTTTCTTGCCGCCCCTCTTGGAGCGGTGCGGCTTCGGCGGAGACGGCCGCACGGACTCGGACTGGTCGGAGCTCAGCGAGTCGTTCCGCAGCATGGTCTCCACCTTCTCGCGCTTGGCCTTCCGGATGAGGACGGCCGAGCTGGGGTCCAGGCGGCTCTGCTTCCTGAGGGGCTCCTGGGCTTGGGGCTCCGCGGCCGGGCCGAGGGCCGGCCCATGCCTGGGCGCCGGCGGGCTGTGGTTCGTTAGCGGCTTGGCGCCCGGCGCCCTGGCGTCCGCAGTCCTCTCGGCCGGGTAGGCGCGCGGCGCGTCGGGCGCTGCGGCCCGGGCGGCGGCCGGCGCGCGCTTGGCGGCTCTGCTGTCGGGCGGCGCGGCGGCCGCCTCGGTGCGCGGGAGCGCCACATCGCTGTGGCGCCGCTCGTGCCTCGCGCGGGACACCCGGGCGTGCATGCGCATCTGCTGCTCCTCGGGCGGCGGCTTCACCGGGTACCGCGCCAGGTTCGGGTCGCTGCGGTACCGGGCCTGGTACTCCGCCGCACTCCTCTGCTTCTCGTCGTCCGCCGCTTTGCCATCCTCTCGTTTTTCCGCCACGTCGGGGTAGTCCTGCGAACGCCCTTTCTCCAGCCGCCGGCTTTCCCGCCTTTCTTTCCGCTCCCGTTCGTCCACGGCCCCCTCCCCGGCCTGAACCGAGCCCTTCGCCACGCGTCTCCGCTCGCCCTTCTGGGCTCCTTTGCCATTCTGCTCCGAGAGCCCCGCAGTCTTCTTCCTGGGATATACAAAGGGGCGTCAGGAAAGACAGCAAGGTGTAAAGCCTAATGTGAAGACCAGAATTTCGTATTCTGGATTTGAATCCTTTCAAATAATTACTTACAATTCGATATCTAATTAAAAAGTGACATGAAAAGGAACCGTCTTAAACTTGTATATCTGTTAAGCTTTCTACATTAAGGCTCCTTCGCATTACAATATGTTCGGAAACTTTAGACATTGTTTGCACATTTAAAATCCTCTATAAATTAGATCAAAATCCATCAATAAATTAATTCAATAAAGTTTTATGCTAACCATTGCTTGTGAATCAAACACTAAAGTTGGTTTAGATGAAACTAACATTGGTAATGCCTGATCTGTGGTGGGACAGTGCATAAAGCCTCAACCTGGAACGCTGAGGTCAATTAGGAACCCTAGGCTTGTCTAGTCAATACACATAAGGGAGTTGATGCTTCCTGTTCCTCCCTCTTCTCTCTCTCTCTCTCTCTCTCTCTCTCTCTAAAAATGAATAAATATCTAAAAAAACTGAAACCAATATAGGTAATAATGTTGGGGCAAAAGATAATATGCACACTAATTCAAAACAAAATATACTTAATATATATTTGGACACTGGCTATTGAGAGTCTTTTATTATAACTGAAATTTTGGCCCTGGCCGGTTGGCTCAGCGGTAGAGCGTCGGCGTGGCGTGCGGAAGTCCCGGGTTCGATTTCCGGCCAGGGCACACAGGAGAAGCGCCCATCTGCTTCTCCACCCCCATTGGAGCAGAGGCTCCATTGGAGCAAAGATGGCCCGGGCGCTGGGGATGGCTCCTTAGCCTCTGCCTCAGGCGCTAGAGTGGCTCTGGTCGCGACAGAGTGACGCCCTGGAGGGGCAGAGCATCGCCCCCTGGTGGGCATGCCGGGTGGATCCCGGTTGGGCGCATGCGGGAGTCTGACTGCCTCCCTGTTTCCAGCTTCAGAAAAATACAAAAAAAAAAAGAAAAAAAAAGTACTAAATAGAAATAAAAAAGTACAAAAAAATGAGAAAAAGTGGGGCAGTTTTTAATTGTGGGTTACCAAATTATTAATTGCTAAGAGATGTTATGGCTCAGTTTGAGAAGGAGCTGGTGAAAGGATAAAGCATTTCAGATGGCACAGGAAAGCAAAATGGAAACTTGGAAATTTCTGTTGTAGATGATACTGGTCCCTTGAAGTGAAAGGTATTTTCATCAGAAGGTATACTGCAAGGGTGGCATTAAAATGAGTCTAATATATATTAATCATTATCAAATATAGTTTTCATAAGAGTAATGATTGTACTGCAACATTTAGTAGCTCATTAAGACATCACTGATCTGCTTAGAAGTGTATATAGAGTTATTTATTTTTCCTGAAATTCTGTTCCTGAAAGAATGCTTACTTTGCTGAGTTCATATGAGATTAAAGGAGACACTGTCTTTGAAAATGCTTTATGAAAGCACAGAGTATTATGAAATGAAAGAAGTTCTCCAGTCTCTGATTCTTTGCTTTACTGATTGTTTTTCTCACCTCTACCTTTAATTGTTCCATTTACACTAGCTCCTGATGTGTGTGAAATATGATAGACGGTTCTTTAGTTTAAAACAGACTGCCATTCTTTCAGACTTGCTTCTCTCCCTGAAGTTGTCACCTATCTCTCTCTTTCTTCTCCTAGACTCTCAATGGCCTTGCTGTTTTCTTAAGTATTTATATAATCAACTAGTAATTTGTATAAACAAAAGGGCATTTGCCCCTATCAGTCATCTTCAAATTTCATTTAAATGGTAAAAAATCCTCTCCTGATCCTGATTTTTAATCTTTTTTTCAGTTTTTCACCACATGTCATGAACAGGACTCATATTTTCCCTTTAGAAACTTTATAGCACCATATTATCTTATTGAAAGATACTATTTTTTCTTACCAGTCCCAAACTACAAGTTCAATATATTTTTCACACATAAATTTGTTAGCAAAAGCTATTAATCCTGTCTATTAATTGCAAGTTATCTCTGGTGTCCTTTCTGTCTTCTTTCCACGTAACTTACATGCACTCATTCCTCCTGTAATGTCCTCTCCTACTGCATCTACCTTACAACTCCTGGATATCCTACTAAGCTTACTTCAGAAGGCACTTCCTCTTTCCTGCAGCTCTCAAAGCACTATATGTATTTTCTAGCTTTGATCAAATCAGCCCTCTGGTACAGTTAATTGCTCAGTTGTCTGCCTTCCCTAGGATATTGTGTGGTATCTTCCCTAGAATCTGTGAGTAAAGGGATTGTGTCCTAAATCATCTTTATACCCTCGGTTCCTGGTATAGTGTTTGCTTATAGAAAATTTACAATGACTTGAATAATGGCTGCATTTATTGAATGCCTCCCATGGTTCAGATTCTGAACACATGCTCTCATTTAATCCTTGCTACAACCCTGTAAAATGGGTTGTTACTAGTGTGGTTGGGCCAGAACTGGAATCCAGACCTGTTTAACTCTGAAGTCCTTGCTTTTATTTATGGGCTTTGTTTGAAAAGGGGAGCAAAAGCCTTTCTTGGAGCCAAAAGTAGCCAGACCTACTCTCAACAATAGCCAAGTTCTCCAAACTACCAAGCACACGAAGAAAAGGGCTACCTGCTCCTTAACATTGTCTCTCAGTGCAGAGCATCCTGTCTGGTCATATATACATTGTTTTAATGAATTAATTAATTAAATAAAATAAATTATCTGATCATGTTAGCCCATGCTTAAAATCCTCAGTGACTGTCCATTATTCTAGGATGAAGTCTAGGATAAAGTCTATAAAATTTAACCTGACCAAAGGCCCAATGTGACTTGGGTCCAGATAACCTCATCGCCAACTCACCCTTCCCCCCATCTGATACCCACACTCTAGCCAGCAGGCATCCTCTAGGTTTTCCCACCATCCTTGTTCCTTCAGGCCACATGCCCCTGCATATACATGGAACACCCATCCCACCTTTGCCTCGTTAATTCCTACTCAGTTCCCACAGCGTGAAGGAAATGTCCTCTAAGAAGGCTTTGCTGATCTACCCACACAACCTTCATTGGGTCCGGTGCCCCCATCATATCTCTCAGGGAACACTTTTAATTAAAGGACTAAATCTGTAAATGAATAAGTGGTCTAAAAGCTTTGCTGAATTCAAGGTTTGAAGTTAGTAGCCCAAATGGGTGACTTATTTACATCTGTGCATATTATGACAGAAAAACTTTTCAACAAATGCCTCCAAAGGCACCACACATTCTAGAGATTCACAAAGCACCCCATGCCCATGGCCACCTTCCACGTGGGACCTGAGAAGCACCACTGCCACACATTTTTCTTAATAACCATTAACTTTTTTAAAATGAGTTTACTCTCATCAGCTCAGCATGTGGAAATCCAGTGTTCGATTCCTGGTCAAGGCACACAGGAGAAGCAACCATCTGCTTCTCCATCCCTCCACCTCCTCCTTCTCTCTCTCTCTCTTCCCCTCCCACAGCCATGGCTCAATTGGTTTGAGCAAGTTTGCCCCTGGTGCTGAGGATGGCTCTATGTCCTTGCTTCAGTTGCTAAAATAGCTCAGTTGCCAAGCAACAGAGCAGTGGCCCCAGATGTGCAGCGCATCTCTCATAGGAGGCTTGCCAGGTGGATCCTGGTTGCAGCGCATGTGGGAGTCTGTCTGTCTGCCTCCCTGCCTCTCACTTAATTTAAAAAAAAAAAAAGGAAAATAAGTTTGCTCTCAACATAAGACCTTGCCTTTCCTTTTGCTGACAGGATTAAGGAACTATTACCTCTCTCTTGGAGGTTCACTTCTAGATCTGGAGGCAGCCTGTTTCTGATCTGGCCCCATGGCTTGCTGTGAGGGCTCGGCCCCTTTGCTCCTGTCTGGTTGTGCACTGGGAGGAGCCATGTCCTGGGCAGAGGCAGCTGCTGTGCTCAGAGGAGTCTGAGACCGTGATCTCTCTTGCAGCCGGGCTTTCTTTTCTCTGGGTGCCTCCGAACCAGCACCTGTAGCTGTATCACTTAGGGTTCCATCCTGACTGGGCTGCTGAGGACCACTTCCAAAGAACCACGCCCCAGATTTGGTTAGGATTTCTTGTTGCTTTCGACATAAATTGCATACCCACATAACCTATTTGAAGAAGAGAGAACAATATAAATTTTCTATGGCATTTGTAAATAATTTATTTTCATCACACTAAAATAGCTTTTAAGGAAAAAAAATGGTTGTCATCTTCTTTTTTATCCTTGTAATTTTTTTGTGAAAAATATCCTTGCACAAGTCACAGTCAAGTATATGAAATCATAGTACCTCTGGGTAACCAGAATAGAGTATGTTCTTCACATTCTAATCCCATGATTTCCTTTTACCATATATCCATCACTTTTAATAACTAACCATAAAATTTCATTTAAAATGTTACTAAATGTGCTAAGATGTGTAGTTGATTGATTAGAAAAATATCATACAGAGCTATAAAATGAATATTTATGTACATAAATTTCAATGCCTCAAAGGATTTAGAGGATAGCTTTTCTTTTTCAAAAGACATCCATTATTAAAGCCAATATTAAAATATATTCCTATGGAACAAACAAGCAATAAAAGGTAGGCACAAAAAAAGGTCAAGGTATATATCTTCTCTAGTTTTATCAGTAATAAACTAACCACAAGCTTATTCTATGCTATTGAATATAATTTTCCACACATATATTCACTTACCCTCTAAATCTGGGGCTGTGTTTATTCATATGTGACAATGCTGATCCAGTTCCCCCTAGGAGAGCTATTTTGGAACAGTGATTTAGAAACATATCCACTGATAAATTGTAAGATGTATGACCACTTAAAATCTATGTATCGGCTGTCCTCTTAGTGACACTTAAACAAAATGATGAAGATAATGATAATAGAAATAATGAATAATAGCAGTGCCACCTAGCAGACCAGAGCTAAGAGCTGCCCGCAGCCCCATGAACTCTCTCTTCAAGTATCGCTGGTACCTCTGCTTCTTTGTGGGAAGTTCATCTTGCTGCCTCAGCCGATTCTTTTGAACGCACTTTCATTTTCCTTTGTACTTCAGAAACAACATCCCCAGGAAAAACCTGACTACCACACTAGACCATCATTTTCACAAATACAAATTAGTCAACAATTACTCAAAAGTATCACACAAGGATGAATAAATCCTAAATGTGTTACATGAGAAACAATGAGTAAAAGCTTTATTTGGCAAAATGAAGAAAATATACAACTGAAACATTCAGATGGATCAGAGAAAAATTCTAACTATAGACATAAAATTTGACAAAGGGTAAAATGAGAATAAGAAAAAGAGGAGTAAAGTAATCTATTGCTAATGCAGAAAATACTGCAGATAAACTGCTAAGAATTGTTGCTCTCTGATGAAGGAAACTCAAATGAATTAATACTATGGGGAAAACAAAAACAGAGATATTGGCCAAAAAATGTTCAAGATTGTTAAAGTTTAATTCATTCCTCTACATTTCCTCAGATCATAAAAGGAACTAGGTTTACAAGAGTAGTTAGGCACAATATCTACATACTGTCTTATAATCGATATCAGAGAATTCCCATTTACTAAGATATTAAACAAGATGAACAATGCATTGCATTAACCTATATCAAAATAAAGGACTTGTGGTATCTATTTTCAATTTCCGAATATGGCTATATTATGTTCAATGTATCACATCTCATTATGTTATAAATAAGGTCCTTCACAATTCCTGGGGGATTGTGTATGGACATATCAAAGATTATATCATAGGGGCAATGCCCCAGCGTCATGACTTCCATTCACAGTAATACTGATTGCCCTCTGCCTAGACCCTGGATGGGGACAGGGAATGCCCTTCCTCATTAGGTGCCTCTTTAGCTGACAAGACAGTGATGAGCAGGTTTGAAACCATACTATGTGCAGTAAGTCCTCAATGTTGTTGATGGGTTTTTCAACTTTAAGTGAAACAACATATACCAAATTTACCATAGGCCAAATGATATAAATAAAAGTAAAGTTCCTATGGCATCTCATCAATGTTAAAAGGAAAGAACATTGAAGAAATAGAATTATTCAAGTACCTGCTATTGTTAAGAAAACTGGTATGAAACATTGACTATTTTACATCAACTAAGTAGACATTAAATTTGTATTTATTGCCCTGGCTGGTTTGCTCAATGGTAGAGCATTGGCCTTGCATGCAGATGTCCGGTGTTTGCTTCCTGGTTGGGGCACACAAAATAAGTGACTGCTGCTTCTCCACCCTTCCCCTTCTCCCTAATCTTTCTCTCTCTCCCTCTTTCTCTCTCTGTCTCTCTCTTCCCCTCCTTCAGCCATGGCTCAACTGGAACAAGTTGGCCCCAGGCACTGAGGATGGTTTCATGGCCTCGCCTCAGAAGCTAAACTGTCTAGGTTGCTGAACAATGAAGCAACAACCCCAGATGGCCAGAGCAGCACCCCATAGAAGGCTTCCTGGGTAGATCCTGGTCAGGGCACAGGCAGGAGTTTGTCTCTCTGCCTCCGTCCCCACTTCTCATTTAAGGGGAAAAAAATTGTATTTATTACACTAATTAAAAGCAAAATATTGTTCATGATCTGAATTATCTTTATCTACAAAAATATTAAAGTGTCCTTGGGATAAAACTTTACATTTCCTTTAAAATCATGTAGAAAAACAATAACATTTACAATTAATACAAAAATTCCAAAAGGTAGTTAAACAGAAAGAGGCAGAAAGGAGCCTCTCTGACTAAACAGAGAGCAAAGGAGACAGTTCGCCGTACATCTTTACATTTTCTAGAAATGTCTTGTCTTAATTTCTTCATAGTTTTAAAGTTACTAAGAAGTAATACAGTTATGTATGTTTCAAGATTCCCATTTTGAATTTAGTATTAAGCATTATTACACTTCCCTGGAACTATATAAATAACCCAAAAGCAGGGTGGGGTTAGCTTTTCCTAACTAATATTTTTTTAAAGAACATAAAAAAGACTTCCCTGAGTAGCTCAGTTGGTTAAAGCTTTGTCTCAATACACCAAGATGGTAGGTTCAATCCCTGGTCAGGGCACATATTGCACAAGAATCAACCAAGGAATACATAAATGAGTGAACAACAAGCCAATGTCTCTCTCTCTCTTTTTTCCTCTCTCTCTTTCAAATCAATAATAAAAAGAACATAAGACAATTTAAGACAATTATTTCTACTGAAAAATGTTACTTATTTAACATACATATAAACTTGTTTTAGAGAATGCACTATGCAGGATTATACCCTAAGTACCCTGGAGTCAGTTCCATATTAATCCCAACTAAAGCAGGTCTGTGTAAAAACTTAGCTTAATAATTTACAGATGTTAATCCACAAAATAAATAAAAATTCAAATGAAAAATTATTGTGATGCAAGATGGCTTCTGAAACTCCATGCCATACATCAGAAATATAAAGAATATTTGAAAATGAGATTCTGAACTATTGATCTAACAGTATTTTAATTCTATCTTCCCACTTAATGAATTCTTAAGAAATATATACTATTTTATATAACTCACAGAAATACATTACCAAGAGAAATAAAAATCACAAGGCTTCTTGTTACGCACACACAAATACACACACACACACACACACACACACACACACGTGAAAAGAGAGAAAAAATGTTATTCGGATGGAGGAAGTACTTTATACTTGCCTTCATGTGAAATGTTTATAGAACCAAGAATACAGAACAGAAAAAATGTGCCTTAGATTTAACCTCAATGATATTACTGAGGTGATTCATGACAAAGAGGTACAAAACTCTCACATTAACAATGTCTTGTGCCTGACAAGGTGGTGGCACAGTGGATAGAGCATCAGACTGGAATGCGGAGGACCCAGATTCAAGACCCAGAGGTCGCCAGATTGAGCACAGGCTCATCTGGTTTGAGCAAAGCTCACCATCTTGGACCCAAGGTTGCAGGCTTTAGCAAGGGGTTACTCAGTCTGCTGAAGGCCCACAGTCAAGGCACATATGAGAAAGCAATCAATGAACAACTAAGGCGTTGCAACAAAAAACTGGTGATTGATGCTTCTCATCTCTCTCTGTTCCTGTCTGTCTGTCTCTATCTATCCCTTTCTCTGACTCTCTCTCTGTCTCTGTAAAAAAACCCCACAACCCCCCCCCCAAAAAAAACACAATGTCTTGCTTATAAGAATCAATCTGAAGTATTTGGTATTATAAAGAATATGTAGGGGATGAAGTCAGAGTAATGGTGGAGTGAGAGATACTCCAGATCAGGGGTCCCCAAACTTTTTACACAGGGGCCAGTTCACTGTCCCTCAGACCATTGGAGGGCCAGACTATAAAAAAAACTATGAACAAATCCCTATGCACACTGCACATATCTTATTTTAAAGTAAAGAAACAAAACGGGAACAAATACAATATTTAAAATAAAGAACAAGTAAATTTAAATCAACAAACTGACCAGTATTTCAGCAGAAACTATGGGCCTGCTTTTGGCTAATGGGATGGTCAATGTGCTCCTCTCACTGACCACCAATGAAAGAGATGCCCCTTCCGGAAGTGCGATGGGGGTTGGATAAATGGCCTCAGGGGGCTGCATGCGGCCCATGGGCTGTAGTTTGGGGACCCCTGCTCCAGATCTTTCCCCTTGAAATCTCAAACAAATTGAACAACTATAATGCAGTGAAGGAACCCCAGCTAGGCTTGCAGGTGTGCCTGAAAGATCTATGCACTGAATGTACTAAAGGTGGGACAGAGTGAGAGGGGGACGGAACATAAAACACATTCGCAGTCAGTTATGAAGGGAAGACCAACACAGAGTAACTGGGTTTTCTTTTTTTTCTCTGCTAGACTACGGGAAGAAGGAAAGCTCAGGCTGCTTGGGTTTTGTCTGAGGGGTACAGTGAAGGAACCCTGGAGTGACTACATCTCCTTCTGTCAGGAGGAGCAGTGAGAAAGAGGGGCAGAGGGGAGATAAACCAAAGGGGAGATAAACCAAAGCAGTCAGAGTGCGAAGACACAGGCAGTTTTCCCGCAGTCTGCCTGCAGCCTGCACCCGACAGAGACAGAGAAAGATAAAGTGCAGCCCCCGGCCTCTCAGATCCCTCCTCCCTTACCTTGCTGTATGAAGATTGGCAGAGACAAACCCCACAGCTAGCTCTCCAGAGCCACTCTCTCCCCTGAAGAACTGAGGTGCTCCACATCCAGTCTCCAGGTCTGTTGAGACATGGGGAGGAGCACCTGGAGACCTGAGATCACCACTGCTAGAGCCATAAACATGTAAAACTTAAGCCAAAAAGCCAAATCTGTAAAGCCTCACAACACACGCCACCCACCAACACAATTGTGGCCCCACCTACAGCATTGTGACAGCAATATCTCAGTAAAAGAAAGCCCAGGAATTTCACAGAGCTAAAAATTATAATACAGAAACACTTACTGTAAAAAAAAAATAATAATTTCTTAAAACCAAAAAAAATTTCTTTCTTTTCTCATTTTTTCTTCTTATTCTTTTTACTCATTTTCTCTTTTGAGTTTCATTTCCTTTAATTGTTTTATTTCTTATTCTTATTTTTTTGTTGGTGTTTTGTTTGTTTTGAGGTGTTTTATTTTTGGTTTTTGAACTTATTCTGTGGTTTTTCTTTTTTTACTTGTTTTTGGAGAACTTGACACACCATGGACACCTTTAGATCAATCATCCAAACAGAAAATCAATCAATAAATATTGGTCTTAAATGACACACTAGACCAAATGGACATATAGAGATTTACAGGACATTTCATTCCAAAACATCAGAGTATACATTTTTCTCCAGTGTACATGAAACTTTCTCAAGAATAGACCATATGCTGGGCCACAAAACTAACACCAACAAATTCGGAAAGACTGAAATTATACCAAGCATATTTTCTGACCATAAGACTTTGAAATTAGAATTCAACTCCAAAATTGAAGTAAAAAAAAACCCAAAATTGTGGAAATTAAGCAACATACTTCTAAAAAATGACTTCATCAGAAAAGAAATAAACACAAAAATCAAAAGATAAATAAAGACAAATGAAAATGACAATATGACATATCAAAAGTTTTGAGATGCAACAAAAGCAGTAATAAGAGGTAAGTTTATATCATTACATGCTTATATCAAGAAAAAAGACATATCAAGTAAACAACCTGATATCACACCTTAAGGAACTAGAAGAGGAAGAACAAAGGCAACCGAAAGTCAACAGAAGAAAGGTAATAGTAAAATATTAGAGCAGAATTAAATAAAGAACAAAAGAACTATAAAAAATTAAATACAAGAAGGAGCTGGTTCTTTGAAAAGATCACAAAATTAACAAACCCTTGGCTAGAATCACTAAGGAAAAAAGAGAAAGGACTCAAACAAAATCTGAAATGAAAGAGGAGAAATTACTACAGACATTATAGATATACAAAGGATCAGAGAAGATACTATGAAAGATTATATGCCAACAAATTTAACAATCTGGAATAAATAGGTAAGTTCTTAGAACTACACAATCTTCCTAGACTGACTGAGTAATGAAGAAGTGGAAAACCAAAACTGACTCATAACAGGGAGGAAATAGAAACAACTATCCAAAACCTCTCCCCAAATAAAAGTCTAGGACCAAATGGCTACACTAGTGAATTCTACCAAACATTCAAAAAAGATTTGGTGCCTATCCTTCTCAAAATCTTCCAAAAAATAAAAGAAGAAGCAATATTCCCTAAGATATTTTATGAAGTAAACATAACCCTCCTATCAAAACCTGGAAAGAACAACATAAAAAATAAAACTACACACCAATATCTCAAATGAATACAGATGCAAAAATCCTAAACAAAATAATAGTAAATAGAATACAACAAAATATAAGAAAATAATACATCATGATTATTCCAGGAGCATATGGATGGTACAACATACATAATTTGATTGAGGTAATGTACCACATCAACAAAACAAAGAACAAAAATCATATGATCCTATCAATAGAAGCAGAGGAAGCATTTAATTAGATACAACATCCCTTTATGTATAAAATACTCAATAAAATGGGTATAGAAGGAGAGTAACTCAACATAATAAAGACCACATATGCCATACCACCAGTTCATATAATAAATAGTAAAAAAATAAAATAAAAATTTTAAAAATGAAAGCTTTCCCTTTAAAATCAGGAAGAAGATAAGGTTGTTCACTTTCTCCACTCTTATTCAACATAGTTATGCAAGTTTTAGTGAGAGAAATCAGGCAAGAGAAAGAAATAAAAGGCATCCATATTGGAAAAAAGAAGTAAAGGTATCACTTTTTGCAGATGACATGATCCTCTACATAGAAAACCCCAAATACTCCATCAAAGAACTATTAAAAACAATAAACCCAAACTATAAAATCACAAGATACAAAATTAATATATATAGAAAAATCTAATCCTTTCCTATTCATCAATGATAAAACAAGAAAATAAAAAAAATTCTTTTACAATTGTAGCAACAACAGAAATATAAAATACCTAGGAATAAACTTTACAAATGACGTGAAGAACCTATATACTAAAACCTATGAAGCATTTTTAAAAGAAATTAAAAAAAGACACAATGAAATAGAAAAATATTCCATGTTCTAGATTGAAAGAATCAACATAGTTAAAATGGTCACATTACCCAAAGCAATATACATTTTTAATGCAATCCCCATTAAAACCCCAATGTCATATTTTAAAGAAATAAAATATTTCCAGGTGTGTATGGAATCATAAAAAACCCTGAATAGCCAAAGGAATCCTGAGGAAAAGAAATAAAGCCAGAAAATCACATTACCTGAAATCAAATTATACTATAGAGCCTCAATAATCAAAACAACATGGTATTGGCAGAAAAACAGATATACAGACCAATGGAACAGAATTGAGAGCCTAGAAATAAAATGACATATATATGGACTGCTGGGCAGATAAAATATATTATGCTCACTTTGCACTGCCCACGTGGAAGCCCGTCACCCAGGTGATGATATTAGTTGCCCTTATGCTTGGAATGGGCATAATTATATTAATGTGTGTTGGGGGCGGTCTGTGGGCAGGCAGAATCCTTGTAGCCTAGGGCTTGGTTTTAGGACTAAGCCTTTCCCACCCTTTTTGATGTAGGGTGGTGCACTCTCATGAGGAATCCCAACATGCCTCAGATAAGTGACTTTGTATCAGAGGCTTCCTTATTTGTGTATGGATTAAAGGTTTTTGTTTCTACACTATAAAATGGGGGCAGACTGGGAGTTTGCTTTCTCTCAGTTCCAGAGATTAGCATTAGAGGAGAGAGCAGGGAGGAGAGCAGAGAAAGGCCATGTGGAGGAGGCTAAAAAGGCAGGCAAGATGGCAGAAGGCTGAAGGAGAAGTCAGTTTGTGCAGTTTGTTCAGAGAGAAGGAGATGGGGAACAAAGGTGAATGGGGCTGGTGAGCTAGAAACTTTGATTCTAGGAAACTCGGATAAGTCAGTAGCTTTATGAGCACTGAATGAGTGGGTTTTGGAGTCCAGTGTGTCTTTTTACTTGCCCACCGGTGCAAGCTAGGATTAATGATGATGGCCGACCAGTTCTTGGCTCCATTGTTTCATTACAGACTATCCGAATCCAATGTGAACCTGCATGGGCCAGGCTGCTTCAACAAAGAAGCCAAAAAACACACACAATGGAGAAAAGAAAGCCTCTTCAAAAAGTGGAGCTTGGAAGATTGGAAAGCCACATGCAATAGAATGAAACTTGACTACAGTTTGTCCCCCTGCACAAAAATTAATTCAAAGTGGATTAAAGACCTAAATATAAGATCTGAAACACTAAGTTATATAGAATAACATAGGTACTAAACTAATGGACCTTTGCCATAGAGAACAATTTATGAATTTGACGGTAAAGGCAAGAATAAATGAATGGGATAATATCAAACTAAAAAGCTTCTGCACAGCAAAGGAAACTGACAACAAAACAAATAGGCAGCCAACTAACTGGGAGATGATATTTGCAAACAGCTGTGGAGGCCACACCCTACTGAGGGCTGTAAAAGAAAGTCCATCATTCTTGGGTGGAGCAGTCCCTCTGTGCAGCATCAGCCTGGGGGGAAAGCAAGTGCCCCACTCTAGAGAATCTCTCTTGCACCACCCTGTGAAGAGTGGACTGTTCTGAGAAGATAGCCGGGAAGCAGGAAGTACATCAGTGACTCAGTTTTCTGGTATTGAGGGTAAAGATTCCCTTATCCACACTCCCAAGACTATGACTAGTGCTTCTGTCTCATGGGAGATTCAATATAAACTGTCCAGACTGCAGGCAGACCACATCTCTGGGTCTTAGAGGCCACACCCATTGGACTCTTGGAGGCCACACCCTACTGAGGGCTGTGAGAAAAGTCTGGACAGACACCTGAGGCTGAGGTAGAGCCACACCCACCACCCTTCCTAATTCCTGAATTGCCCCAGGCTCTAGACTCTCACAGAGGTTTTTCCCAGTGGCTGAACCCAACTAGCAGCCAGCAGACAGAGGCTACAGGAGGCAGGTCTCAGGAAACCTTGGTCTTTTGCTGCCCTTCCCCCAGGCCCAGTGTTGGTAAAAGCCAGCTAAGGTGTGAGGCTCTGTATTTCCCTGTATAACTGGACCCCACAAAGGCAGCCTCGGTGCAATTGGCTTGCTTTTTTAAAATTTTTATTTATTGTGTTTACATAGATTCAAATGTCCCACTGAATATAACACCTTCACCCTCCACCCCATGTCCCCCATTATACCTCCCTTGACCTCTTCCCCCTAATTACCTCCCTCTTTCCCTCTGGGATTTGCTGTCCTGTTATCTGTATCTATGTGTTATATATATATGATTTCACTAATCCCCTCACCTTCTCTGATCTAGTCCCTTCATCCCCCTTCCCTCTGACTGCTGTCCCTCTGGTCCCTGTGACCCCACTTCTGCCTCTATTCCATTCCTCAGTTCATTTTGCTTGTTAGATCTGCTTTCTGTGATCAGCACCGGCACAGTAGCTCATTCGACTTGAACAGGGTGGAGCTGCACACTCAGCCACCCCGGGTGCTGGATATTCTGCCCCACTGGACTAGGTTTTTCAGGATGAAGAAAGAGATGCTTGGAGTATGGACATTTAAGGTGTTGGTCTCCGCGAGCCTATGGCTGGGTCCAGTCGAGGGGCTTAGCCACTTTCTGGGAGGCACAGTTAGCCCCAGAGGAGGACTCTCTCAATCTTCCTACCTGACACCAGGGGCTCACCAGCTGGAAGAACTTCTGCAGAGAGGACTGTCAGCCCAACCTCATCTGAACCTGCTTCTCACTTCAATGGGGAGAAATAGAATTGGAGTATCCAGCAGTGTCTGAGGGATTAGGCTCTGAAGTAGGGGCTACTTTCCCCATATGAGCTCCTGACCAAAAGAACCCTGAAGTAGAGGTTCCCATTTACACTGTATTCCAAACATCAGCTGCCCTAAACCATCAAGGGCAGCAATCTGAGACAGGTTGGTGGGGGGAGGCCAATTTGAGCCCACACTACAGTCTTTCTAAAGAAGACTCTGTGAGAAGACAACACAGCTGTAAGAAGAGGTGGAGTAGCTGAAAAGTGGAGGGAAATCTTACAGAACTTGGAGTTTTATGGAGCTGCTGTCATCTCTAAACAGGAAGAAGCTGATCCTTATACACAAGTCAGCTCCTCCCACACTATCCAGGCACAGGAAACACAAACACAAACAATAAACAGAGCAGTAGCTCCAGATAGGTAGCCCACGGCAGGTTACAAACAACGGCTGACACCAAACCAAAAAGACCCAGAAACCACAAAACCAGCTGTGGGTGGCTGACAGTATCAACACTAGACTCAGCTAGCTACACAAAAGCACACCCACAGGAGGAGTCCAGCAGGTACCAGACACTGCAGAGAAAAAATACATCCAACAAGACAGACACTGTACAGTGTCTAATACACATAATCAAGGTTGGCCCTTAGAGCCAGCCTGCCTGAAGAAATAACTACACCCACAAAAGGACCAACTGCATTTAATATTCACATACAACAGGAGGGTAAATATTACCCTCAAGAAGCATTCTTAGAACAAGAAACTCAAGTGGCCTGGAGATCAGTACCACAAAGCCCATTTTCCTCATAAAGAAACCACAACAAATTTCAAAGTCCAACAGTGCTACCTAATTCACAGACAAAATGGGCAAAGATATATGACCCAATAGAATCAATAAGAGAAATTCCCAGAAAAAAAACTAAATGAAATGGAAGTACTCAAACTACTAGATGCAGAGTTTAAAATAATGGTTACGATGATACTCGAAGATCTTAGAGCAACAATGAATGATCACAATGAGAATTTAAATAGATAGCAAGCATCAAAAAGGACATTGAAATCATAAAAAGAACCAGTGGGAAATGACAAATATAATATCAGAAATGAAGACTGCACTAGAAGGAATCAACAACAGGCTGGATGGAGCAGAGGACTGAAGCAGCAATTTACAGGACAAGATAAACATAAGCACAGAAGCAGAGCTGCAAAAAGATGAGGGGCTCAAAAAGACAGAGGAAACTCTAAGAGACCTCTGTGACAACATGAAGAGAAACAACATCCATATCATAGAGGTTCCTGAAGAAGAAGAGAACAAACAAGGGATACAGAACCTGTTTGAAGAAATCAGAGCTGAAAATTTCCCTAAATTGATGAAGGAAAAAGTCACACAAGAACAAGAAGCACAGAGAGTCCCATTAAAATGAACCCAAGGAGGTCTACACCAAGACACATAATTAAAATGCCAAAGTTAAGAGTCAATGAAAGAATACTAAAAGCTGCAAGAGAAAAGAAGTTAATTTCTTACAGAGGAGCTCCCATAAGAATGATATCTGACTTCTCAGCAAAACACTCAGGCCAGAAGGGAGTTGTGAGAAACATTCAAAGTGATGCAAAACAAGAACGTACAACCAAGACTATTTTATCCAACAAGGCTATCACTTAAAATTGAAGGAGAAATAAAAAGCTTCTCAGACAAAAAAAGACTCAAGGAATTCGTTACAACCCAACCAGTACTTGCAAGAAACCAATATGGTCTTGAACTGTTTCCCTATTTCATGTTCCTATTCAGGGCCTCTACAAATGTTCTCCACTATTGCAACAACAAAAAATAAATAAATTACATAGTAATAAATTTAACCAAGGAGGTAGAAGACTTGTACTCAGAAAATTATAAGACATTGAAAAAAAGAAATCAAGAAAGATACAAACAAGTGGAAGCATATATTGTGTTCATGGATAGAAAGAGTAAACATGATCATAATGTCTATACTACCCAAAGCAGTATATAGTCTATAGATTCACTGCCATCCCTATTAAAATACCAATGGCATACTTCACAAATCTAGAACAAATATTCCAAAAACTTATATGAAACCAAAAAAAAAATAAAAAAAAAACAAAAACCCCAACCCAAATAGCCTCAGCAATCCTGAAAATGAAGAAGAAAGTGGGTGATATCACACATTCTGATATCAAGTTATACTGCAAGGCCACTGTAATCAAAACAGCTTGGTATTTTCATAAGAACAGGCAGGCATACAGATCAATGAAACAAAACAGAACTCAGAAATAAACCCCATGCCTTTATGGTCAATTGATATTTGACAAAGGAGGCAAGAGTATACAATGGAGTAAAGACAGTGTCTTTAATAAATGGTGTTAGAAAAATTGGAAAAGTACATGCAAAAAAATGAAACTAGACCAGCAACTTACACCATTCTTAAAAACAAACTCAAATGGATAAGAGATTTAAATGTAAGACGCAAAATCATAAAAATCTTGGAAGAAAACATAGGCAGTAAAGTCTCCGATATCTCTCATAGTAATATTTTCTGCCAATATATCTCCACAGGCAAGTGAAATAAAGGACAAAATAAAGAAATGGAACTATATAAAACTAAAAAGTTTTTGAATAGCAAAATACACCATTAACAAAATAAAAAGACAATGTTCACAATGGGAGAACATATTCTCTGATACCACAATTTATTAAGAATTTTTAAAAATCAACACCAGGAAGGTAAACAATCCAATTAAAAAATGGGTAAAGAAACTGAATAAACACTTCTCCAAAAATGATATACAGATGGCCAATAAGCATATGAAAAAAAAATGTTCAACCTCACTAATCATCAGAAAAATGCAAATTAAAACCACAGGAGATAACCACCTCACACCTGTCAGAATGGCATTCATTAACAATTCAATATATAACAAGTGCTGGCAAGGGTATGAAGAAAGGGGAACCCTCCTGCACTGCTGGTGGGAATGTAGACTGGTGCAGCCACTGTGGAAAACAGTATGGAGATTCCTCAAAAAATTAAAAATGGAACTGCCGTTTGACCCAGCTATTCCACTTTTATGAATATGTCCTAAAAATCCCAATAACAATGATTCAAAAGAAGATATGCACCCCCATGTTTATGGCAGCATCGTTTACAATAGCCAAGATCTGAAAACAGCCCAAGTGTCCATCAGTGGAAGAATAGATTAAAAAAGCAGTGGTACATATACACAGTGGAACACTACGTGGCTATGAAAAAAGAGAAATCTTACCTTTTGTGACGGCATGGATGGGCCTAGAGATTATTATGCTAAGTGAAATAAGCCAGGCAGAGAAAGGCAAATATCATATGATCTCACTTATATGTGAAATCTAATGAACAAAGTGAACTGAGGAACAGAATAGAGGCAGAGGTGGGGTTACAGGGAGCAGAGGGACAACTGTCAGAGTGAAAGGGGGATGATGGGGTGGGATCAGAGAAGGTGAGGAGATGAGTAAAAGTATATACACAGAACACATAGATACAGATAATAGGACAGCAAATCCCAAAGGGAAGGTGGGAAGGATTCAGGGCAAAGGAGGCAAAGGGAGTGTAATGGGAGGCACATTGTTGGGAGGAAGGGTATTATATTGAGTAGGACACTTAAATTTATGTTAACAATAAATTTAAAAATTAGTAAAAAATAATTTTAAAAATATAAGAAAAATATAGACAAAAGAATTCAAATTCAGGCTCTAGCCTTTTGGCTCAGTGGTGGAGCTTTAATCTGGCATGTGGAAGCCCCTGGTTTGATTCCCAGTCAGGGCACACAGGAAGAGCAACCAATCTGTATGCATCTCTACCCTTTCCCCCTTCTCTCTCTCTCTCTCTCTCTCTCTCTCTCTTTCCCGTCCCACAAGCATGGCTCTAACGGTTTGAGCAAGTTGTCCCAGGTGCTGAGGATGGCTCCACTACCTCACCTCATGTGCTGAAATAGCTCAGTTGCAGAGCAATGGAGCAGTGGCCCCGGATGGGGAGAGCACTGCCCTGTAGGAGGCTGGATGGGTGGATCCTGGTCAGGGCCCATGCAGGAGTCTCTCTGCCTCCCCACCTCTCACTTAATAAAAAATAAAATAAAAATCAATAATTTAAATTCATAGTTAAAAGACAACATGAATATTCCAGAACCAGCTGGAATAACTTCACTGGAAAATTACTTTAAACATTTTAAACATGTTTAAAGAGTAAAAATCATACAAACCTTACATAAACTTTCTTTTATTAAGAGAATAAGAGGAACTACTTCCACTTCTAAACTCATTTTATCAAGTCAGTATTCCCCTAATGCTAAAATCTCTATAAAAAGAACTCTGTTAAAATAAAATAGTAAAATAAAATAATAAAATAAAATAAAACTCTGTCCCTTTTACAAATATTATTTATACACCAATAAATTAGACAGCATAGTAGAAATGGATAAATTGTTAGAAACATACAACCTTCCCAGACTGAATACTGAAGAAATAGAACATATGAACAGATTAATTACTAGTGAGTAGATTGACTCAATAATCAAAAAACTTCCAATAAAAGTCCACAGCTAGAGAGCTTCCCTGATAAATTACAACAAATATTCAAAGAAATTTAATACTAATCCTTAAACCCTTCCAAAGAGTAGAAGAGTATAAAACACTTCCAAACACATCTTAGAATAGCAGCATTACCTTGACACCAAATTCAAACTAGGCATTGAAAAGAAATAAAATGAAATTACAAGCCAATATTTCTGATGAACATGGGTATAAAAATTTTCAATGAAATACTAGCAAACTGATTTCTGTCATCATACATTAAAATGATCACACACCATGATCAAGTGGGATTTATTCTAGGGATGCAAAGATGATTCAACAACCACAAATCAGTGAGTATAGTATACCACACTAACCAAATGACAGATAAAAATCATATGATAATCCCAATATATGCAGAAAAACATTTTACAAAATTCAACATATGTCAAAAACTCCCAAAAGAGTAGGTATAGTGAGAACTTACCTCAACATAATAAAAACCATATTTGACAAACCCACAGCTAACATCCATCATACTTAACGGTGAAAAGGTTGCCTTATAAACTAAAAAAGAAACAGGACCAACTCCACATACCAGTTGTCTAAAATGTCTTTCTTCCTTCAAGATACTATTGCCAATTAGATCCCTTAAAAAAAAGTATATATCTTTCTAATTCTAGTTTTGAGCTAAACATTACACTCATGAGCACTTTATGACTCTACATGCTAGAAAGAAATTGAAACAGCTTTTATTTAAGAAAGATGACAGAAAACATATCAATAGAAACACCAATCACCGTTAAACTGTATTGTGGACATCAATTTATCCACTTACAAACCAACATACCACAATGAATAAACATTGTCATGAAAGAACTTGAAAAAATAGCTTGCTTAATAATAGTATCATGGAGAAAGTTTTTAGCGTAAATTCTCCTATTTCTAACAAATTAACATTGGCCTAGTTTTCAGCATGTACTTTATCCCATCCTTAACTCCTTACATATTATTGCTGATGCCAATGTTTACCAAAAAGGTCATCTATTTTTAAGGTTTTGTAAAATTTTTGTCAAGTGTTCTCCTGCTGTTTATTTCACACCTGCTAACATAATCCTTCCTCTTGGTGCTCTTTTCAGGTTCCTTAGAAATGATATTATAACATAGCAGAAACACCTGTCATGCAAGATGATTCCTGCTTAATTTTAGGCTGGAGTTAACCAGATTTCTGTATACATAGTGGCAAAATGTTATTTGGCACTGGTTTCACACTGAGAAAAGTCAGCAACTACTCATAAAAAATAATCTTTTCCTTATTATTATATCTGACTCAGAGATAAGTTCTGATAAATTTTTGAAATAAATACAAATGGTCATCTACTTTTGTCAGAAAATAAAAAGATTTTAAATTACGGATGAGGATACATGGTCTACCCTGATAAAAAAAAAAAAAAAGAACCTATTATTTTTATTGTTCTACTACTTTCTGTGAGAATATCACTTTAAAATAACAAAATATCTCAGATTTTGTTCCAAGAAGAAACAAACATGTTTTCATTTAAAGTGGTGTAGTCTTTAGAGTTAGGCAAAGCTGATTGACTGCTTTGTGAAGTACAGTAAGTCAATCAGCTAACCTTTCTAGCTTAAGTTTCCTCCTCTGTAAAGTAAGGACAATAATACTTGCTATGTTTATTTATTATATTTTGGCTGAATGATATAACTTATATAAAGTGGCTAGAACATGCTTGATATTTAGAGGGAGATTGAATTAATTTCCCCTCACACAGTCAGTTTACAAATTTTAAAATAGTGATCTCTTCTAAGACAAACCAATTTAATACCCATAAAGGCAAATGCAGAATTTCATAATTGGTTTGAAAGCATGATAAAAAGTATTTTATCAAAAAATGCATATAATAAATATTTTTACTACCAGAATATTAGACCTAATTTTTTTTGGTTTTGTTTTTTTGTTTGTTTGTTTTTTGTATTTTTCTGAAGCTGGAAATGGGGAGAGACAGTCAGACAGACTCCCGCATGCGCCCGACCGGGATCCACCCGGCACGCCCACCAGGGGGCGATGCTCTGCCCACCAGGGGGCGATGCTCTGCGCCTCCGGGGCGTCGCTCTGTTGCGACCAGAGCCACTCTAGCGCCTAGGGCAGTGACCAAGGAGCCATCCCCAGCGCCCGGGCCATCTTTGCTCCAATGGAGCCTCGGCTGCAGGAGGGGAAGAGAGAGGCAGAGAGGAAGGAGAGGGGGAGGGGTGGAGAAGCAGATGGGCGTTTCTCCTGTGTGCCCTGGCTGGGAATCGAACCCGGGACCTCTGCACGCCAGGCCGACGCTCTACCACTGAGCCAACCGGCCAGGGCCTACCAGGGGTCTCAAACTCGCGGCCCACGGGCCGCATGCGGCCCGCCGAA
This sequence comes from Saccopteryx leptura, assembly GCF_036850995.1. NCBI lineage: Eukaryota > Metazoa > Chordata > Mammalia > Chiroptera > Emballonuridae > Saccopteryx > Saccopteryx leptura. The sequence continues at coordinate 352,783,558 of NC_089503.1, forward strand.
CAATTTTGTGTGGCCGGCCCGCGGGCCGAGAGTTTGAGACCCCTGGCCTAGACCTAATTTAATACCCATCACTTCCCGGGAAAGGAAACTGCATTTAAATTACATGCCCACCATGACACATGTGGTTAACAGCTCAACTGAAGTTTGAGCAAACCACTTTAAAGTTAGAGATTTATCCTTTTTTTATTACCAGTGTTCTTTGTGCTAACACTTCTCTACTAAGCACATTAAATTCTGCAAAACATTTAATTAAAATACAACAGCAGACCCTGGCCAGTTTGCTCAGTGGATAGAGCATCGGTCCATTGTGCGGATGTCCTGGGTTCAATCCCCAGTCAGGGCAAACAAAAGAAGCGACCATCTGCTTCTTTCCCCCTCCTTCTCCTCCTTCTCTCCTTCTTCCCCTCCCGCAGTCAGTGACTCTGTTGGTCTGAGCGTGGGCCCCAGACAGGAGTTGTCGGGTGGATCCCAGTTGGGGCGCATGTGGGTGTCTGCTTTATCTCCACTTCTCTAACTTAATAAAATAAAATACAACACTAAGGATTTTTTTTTCATTATTCTTAAATGCTTAGTTAAAAAATTAGTATGTCACTATTTACTTTTCTATGGGTAATTCAAATTGTGGGGGGAAATTTAAGTAACTTTATAAAATGTCAACCTGTGACAAAAAAATAACTAGGACTCTCTTCACTCTCCTTCGTTCAAAGGAAAGTTTTACTCTTACAAATACTAAGCATACTGTCCACCATTCAACACTATCATTCGTTGGAAAAATGTATCTTAGCCTCTTTAAAATGCAGCTTTTAATTTACTAAGTGTAACAATAATGGTGTGTAAGACCTACCAGTCAATGACTTATATACTCAGCTTGGAGTATATTTAAACCTTTTGGGGCGAGGGAATTAGGAAAATTAATACCATAGAAAGAAAGCCACTTTGGAGCTATCCTCTATTGAAAGCATGTTGATGGCCACCAAGCACAGCTTCCTTGCACTGTATCATTGGGACTGGGGAAGGGTTAGCATTTTATTAACATCATTCCTGGCAGAGAGCTCTTAGACCACATCACTTCTCAGTAAATCTCTATCTAAACTCCATAACTGTGCTGCTCAATGGTTAGCTTTCCAACTGCTTCAAATACTTAGTTAAATTCTTTAATATTGAAAACATCGGTGAGAAATGATCTGCTCGCAGAGAATGCAGAATGGTCTATCGAAATATTGTTGACGATATTGGAATTCACATCCACCCAAGAACACAAGATATGTAACTTTTCGCTCATTAATTGAGCAGATTAGTCAATTATCAAGTTTTCTGCCCATCTGAGGATGGAATAGGAATATCACCACCCTAAGGAATGATTCTTCCCTCCTTATCCCCAAATTTCTTCTTACCCCCTATAACCTTGGGAGGACTACTCACTTTTACTGAAAAGTAGATCTTTTCATGTATATCACAATAGGAAAATAGTTACATGTATATACTTTATACATATTGCTATCTCTTAAGGACAGAGGTAAAAACATGAACTAAGATGGTCACTTAAATTTGATAACCTGGAGATGGGAAATGCAACTCTAGAAGCCTTGAGTCCTGATCTGAACATCTCTGGGCTGTGAGAGGTCTGACAGCACTGATACATGTAACAGGTGTCTGCCTTCCTGCGGGAGAAATGAGGGTGCCTTTTCTTCACCGAATCAAACAAAATAAAAATAACCAGTGTAAGGAGCCTAAGGTTTTAAGTTGTAAATATAATAATCACACCAGGTAGAAATATTAAACCATAATATATCATATATGTAAAAGGGATATTTCCTCCATCACTTTGTAACTTCTGCCACTCATATCATAAAATATTCTTTAAAAATTCTAAGTGTGCTGAAATACCTTAAACTGATTTATCTAAATATCCTCACTACAGACTGTTCTGTGTCTGTTTATGCATGTTATCTCCATTGTTTCCTATTTCATTCTCTTACTATTGTACTAAGCACATAGGGTTACACATAAATTAGAACAATAGTGTTTCTTGTTTGGAATAATAAGTTTAAGAACAATGATGTAAAATAAAGAAAAAAATTTAAGGAAAATGTTTGAGTGTTAAAGTGATATTTTTCCATCAAAAGGAAATGTTGCAGTAAAAAAAAATCATTACTGTTTATTGTAGATCAGTCTTTAGAACCATTTGTTAAACCAATATAGCTCCGCTTGGTCACAAATTAGCTACCCATAAGAACGAGGCATGTTTTTCTCTAGTGTAGTACAAAGGAGGGAGTTGTCCCTTGTCTGTTTGAACTGAAGCTATGGCTATCCCACAGCGTTCAACACAAAATAACTAACCTGTTGTTTCCTTCACCACTATCCATGGGACCCCTGAAAACACCCTTCAAACTTTTTATGAAGGTCTTTAATTGAGTTTAAGTTCATACTTGTGTAGATAATTTGAAGAATGCAACTAAAAACATGTTCTGCCTGACCAGGAGGTGGCGCAGTGGACAGAGCATCGGACTGGGATGAGGAGGACCCAGGTTCGAGACCCCGAGGTCGCCAGCTTGAGCACGGGCTCATCTGGTTCGAGCAAAAAGCTCACCAGCTTGGACCCAAGGTCGCTGGCTCGAGCAAAGGGTTACTAGGTCTGCTGAAGGCCCACAGTCAGGACACATATGAGAAAGCAATCAATGAACAACTAAGGTGTCGCAACAAGAAACTGATGATTGATGCTTCTCATCTCTCTCTGTTCCTGTCTGTCTGTCCCTATCTAACCCTCTCTCTGACTCTTGTTCTATCTCTGAAAAAAATTAAAAATAAATAATTAAATATATAAAAAGATGCTCTTATAAAAACAAACAAACATGTTCTTGGATTAATTTGGAAAGCTGAGAGATAGAATTGTATTTGATCTTTGATTTTTTTAAAAATAACTAAATAAAACAACAAAATACACAGTAAGGAGATACATACTTTGGGGGGGAAAAGCAGGAAAGATCATTAAATAACAATAAAATAATTAAAAATTAGGATACAGATTAAAATTACTATCTGAAATAGTCCTTTCATAGACTACCAGATAACTATTATAATCTAGTTCACTCATTTAACATTCAACAAATAATATTTATTGTCTATTATGTGCCAGGTGTTAATCAGTAAACAAGTCCCCATTGCATGAAGCTTATATTCTAGTGAGATGAAGAAAACAATAAAAAAAGTACACTGAGAAGATATATCATGTTAGGTAGTGCTGTAAGAAACATAACTTGGAATAAAGGGCCAGGGAGGGACAAGAGTAGTAGGTGGGCACTCTATTAGAAGGAGTTCTCAGGAAGGGCATTACTAATGAGTGCCAACGGCCAACTGAACAGAGGCACAGGCTTGTGGACAAGGCCCACCGCGGGTGAGGATGACAGAGATGCAGAGAGCCGACTCCGGGGACCAGGTTCTGTGATGCAGATACGCTTTATTCAGGAAGTAAGCTAGCTTATATACATGGGTTCAGCCAATTGGATGTTACAGCATGTTCCTCAAAGACAATGGCTAAAAAGATCAGGGAGCTGCCTGGTTGGCACTGAGTTACTTCCTTACAATGGGTGAGCTCCCTCCTTGGTGTGCCCAGGAGGGTTTCAGGTGCTGGGGTGTTCTCACAGCATTGCATCAGCCACAGCTGCTAGGAATGTGCTCTGTGCTCTACCTACACAGGCTGTGGACCAGAGTGATATATGAAGGAAGAGCATTTTAGGTATAGGAAACTGAAGTGTAAAGCCCCTGCTTGGTGCTTTTGTGAATAGCAAAGGAACCAATAGACCTGTCTCTCCTCATATGTATCCTTCCAACACTAATACATGACAGATGATAGATAGATAGATAGATATATAGATGATAGAATATATATATATATATGTATATATACATATAGAGAGAGAGTTTGTGTGTTTATGTACATACATAGATGTACATATATGTATGAGCTTTTATTTAGTTATAAAATACAACACTGTAATATCCCTTAGATTTAAAAATATGAAAGTAAGATTCCTCATAGTAAACTCATTTTAACTGTTGATAGATGCTAATAAATTGCCTTTCAAAACAGGCTGTTCTCATTTACTTTCCCAGCAGCAAAGTATGAAATGGACATTTTTCAAAAATCATCAACACTAGGTTTCATCCGTCTTATGAATTTTTGTCTATCTGATACTAAAAATGCTATCTCTTTTACATTAGAGTTGATTTTCTTCAATGTACTTCTATGCTGTTTGTAATATGCACTATGTCAATGCCCAGTTTATATATGATTTTTATTGGGTTACATTTCTTTTGTTTTAAAGAGTGCTTATTTGGTTGTTTTAAATTTTGACTCCCTTGATTTCATCCCAATCCACTGAGTGTAACCAATGTCAACAGCCAGATGTGTATCTTCTCTCAGCGTTCTCCCTGTTCATACAAACATGCAAGCCTATTTTCAAATATATACAATTGATTTTCATTTATTTGAAAAGTCTAGAAGAGGCAATTTATAGAGACAAAAAGAAGATTAGTGGTTGTCTGTAGTTGTGTTTGGGAATGATGATTATGTGGAATCGATACAAGGGATCTTATTGGGGGGATGAACATGTTCTTAAACTGATTTATGGTCATGGTTGTACTACTCTGTAAAGTTACCAAGACTCATTGAAAAAAAAAGTTGTACTTATTCAATAAATAGTATTAGAAAAACTGAACATATATATGCAAAAAATAAAACTAGACAAACTTCTTACACCATACACAAGAACAAACTCGAAATGAATTAAATATTTAAATATTAGAGAAGAAAACATAAAAATCTTAGAAGAAAACAGAGGGAGTAAAATCTTGAACATTTCTTGTAGCAATAGTTTTTCTGGTATATCTTTTCAGGCAAGGGAAACAAAAGAAAAAATAAACAAAGGGTTGAACATCAAACTAAAAAATTTTTGCACAGCAAAGAAAATCATCAACAAAATGAAAACACAACCCACTGAATGGGAGAATATATTAGCCATACATCTGATAAGGGCTTAATATGCAAAATTTACAAGGCACTTATAAAACTCAGCACCAAAAAACAAAACAAAACAAAAACACAATTCAATTAAAAGACAGGCAAAGGACATGAAAAATTTTTCAAAGAAGACAAACAGATGGTCAATAGATATAAAAAGATACTCAATGTCATATATCATCAGTGAAATGCAAATTATAACCACAATGAGACTAACCAGGCAGTGGCACAGTGGATAGAGCACTGACCTGGGATGCTGAAGACTTAGGTTCAAAACCCCAAGGTCACTGGCTTGAGTGTGGGCTCACTAGTTTGAGCATGGGGTTCCCAGCTTGAGCTTGAGATCATAGACATGACCCCATGATCACTGGCTTGATCCTAAAGGTCACTGGCTTGAGCAAGGGGGTCACTGGCTCAGCTGAAGCCCATCGGTCAAGGCATGTATGAGAAAGCAATCAATGAACAACTAAAGTGCCGCAGCTACTAGTTGATTCTTTTTTCTCCCTTACTGTCTGTCTGTCTCTCTGTCTGACTCTCTGGTTAAAAAAAACAACAACAAAAAACGACAATGAGATGTCACCTCACACCTGTCAGAATGGCGATCATGAATAAATCAACAACCAAGTGTTGGCAAGGATATAGATAAAAGGGAACACACGTGTATTGTTGGTGAGAATGCAGACTGGTGCAGCCACTGCGGAAAGCAGCACGGAGTTATCTCAAAATTTAAATTGGAACTGCCTATGACCAAGCAATTCCACTTCTGGGAATTTATCCCAAGAAATCCAAAACACTAATTTGAAAGAGTATATGCACCCCTATGTTTACAATAGCCAAGATTTGAAAGCAGCCCAAGTGTCCATCAGTAGATGAGTGGATAATAAAGCTGTGGTACATTTACAGAATGAAATACTACTCAGCCATAAAAAGGAAAGAAATCTGACCTTTTGCAATAGGATAGATGGACCTGGAGCATATTATGCTAAGTGAAATAAGCCAGTCAGAGAAAGTACCATATGATTTCATTCATATGTGGAATCTAATGAACAAAATTAACTAATGAGCAAAATAATAACAGACCTATAGAGAGCAGGCTGACAGTTGTTAAGGAGGGGCCTTGATGAGAGATTTGAGAGACTGAGAAAAGAAAAAAGAAAAAGTTATGGACATGAACAACAGTGTGGTGATAGTGGGGGGGGTGGAAGAGATTATAGGGGTATAAATGGTGATGAATGGAGACTTGAGTTGGATAAACACACAATACAGTGTACAGAGAATGTGTTGTGAAGCGGTGTACCTGAGGCCTGTGTAATTTTGTTAACCAATGCCACCCCAACAATTTCAATTACAAAAGAAAGAGATGGATTTATATGTATATTTTATCTCAAATTATTTTTAAAAATATGCATATACTAAGCCACTTGATTTTTAAAATGATAATATCCTATGTTTGCAGATATATTCCCAAAGTCCACTTTTTAAACACACATACACATACAGACTCACACAGTTTTGCATTATTTAGATCACGTACACTTTCATTTTTGCACATATCTTGCATCTTACTTTTAGCACAGAAGAGCAAAACAACAAAATTTTGAAAGGAAAACAAAATCAGGAAACAAAACATAGATTAAGAAAAAAATGTTATAATGCATTGAACAAATAAAATGTGTATATACTGCTCACAAAAATTAGGGATATTTTATCACTTCATATTCATTTTGAAATATCCCCTAATTTTTGTGAGCAGTATATTTAATACAAAAGAGTGCTTACAGGAAAAAGACAAACCACCTGACTGGGCAGTGGCACAGTGGATAGAGTGTTGGCCTGGGACACTGAGGACCCAGGTTCGAAACCCCAAGGTCGCGGCTTGAGCACAGGCTCACCAGCTTGAGCGTGGGATCATAGACATGACCCATGTTCTCTGGCTTGAGCCCAAGGTCACTAGCTTGAGCCCAAGATCGATGGCTTGAGCAAGAGGTCACTGGCTCAGCTGGAGCTCGCAGTTAAAGGCACATATGAGAAAGCAATCAATGAACAACTAAGGTGCCACAACTATGAGTTGATGCATCTCATCTCTCTCCCTTTCTGTCTTTTTCTGTCTGTCTGTCCCTTTCTCTCTCTCTCGCTGAAAGAAAAAGATAAATCATTAGAAAGATGGGCAAAGATTATTAATAAGCAAGTCTCAGAAAATAAAATCCAGATGCCCCAAAATATATGAAATATTAAATGCATAAGCCTAACAAAAGTCAAAGTAATAAAAATAATTAAATTAATAATAAAATATTAATTTATACATATAAATGTTTATGTTGACAGGAATAAAAAAGAGCATTAACATTTATTACTGGTGAATATGTGGGGAAATGCTCTATCAAACATTTTTGAATAAAATGTTGTTGGAAAACAGTTTAGAAGACTTATTTTTGGAATTTGTTCCTAAGATATAAATCACTAGAAAGTAAGAATATATACACACAAATATTCACTGTAGTGTTATTCTTAACATAAAAAAACCTTTGTAATAGTAAGAATGCTGAATAAATTATGGTATCTACATACTGAGTTATACAGTACATATTTATTTTATATTGAACCACATAACTAAATTTTTATCTTCATTTTTGTATACCATCTTAGCAAAAAAAAAACCTCTGTACTTTTTTCGCACTTTTACACAAATTATTTTATTTTCTTATTACATTCACCAAAATAACTCACTATCACTAAAATAAATAATAATAGTAATTATTCTAAGTTCTGTTATTTATGAAAATGGTTTTAATGTTTCATCTATAAGAATAATGATTATTATTAGTTTTTGGTAAGTATGTCTAACCTATTTAGGAGACCTTATTACATGCTTAGCTTTCTTAGGGTTTAATTAGAAATGGCCTTCAAATTTAACAAGTGCTTTTATAGGATTATATAATGTTTCCCTTTACTTGTTTGATACATTGAACTATGTTGGATTTCCTGATGTTATACCACCCTTACATTTCTCCAGTAAATGTTACCTGATCATTCGTTCCAGTAAATCTTGGCATGATTATCGGAATGGGTATGTAGAAGGTAAACTATCTGAATATTTTTTATGTCTAAAAATGTTAAATTTTACTCACAATTAGTTATATATAAATTTCTATATTCCAAATGTATTTTTTTTTTGTTTCAGAACATTGGAGAAATTGCTCAATTAACTAAACTTTTTTCTTATTTTAAAATCCTTTTAAAATTTTTATCTTCATATTTATTTTTTAATTGACTTTATTGGGGTGACACTGATTGAAATAATTATGTATATATAGATTTCACCAAAGGGTGTCTTTGTATAAGTCTTTTGTAATAACTATGTTTACTACCTCATATATATTCTTTTAACCTCAAGATCCAAGCCTGTCAAGAATTTAGACATATTTTTCTGTTTATATCCATCATGTTTCTTTTTTCTCAGCTTCTAGAGCTCCTATTAATTCTGATGAGATTTTCTTAAGTATCTATGACTAACTCTTCTAACATACTTTCTATTTATCTTCTACTGTTTATTCAGTGAAATATTGTCTGTTGTTTATCTCACAGATCACTGATTTGGTCCTCAGCTCTCTCTGATCCATTTGTAAGTTCTATGAACTTTTAAAAAAATTTTTGCAAATGTTTTATTTCCTAATTCATTCTTATCCACTCATTATCTCTTTTCACAGCAAAGTGGTTTTTATTCATTGTGTTCAAATCTCTTTTCGCATTTTATCAACTCTCATTTAATCATCTCTGTTCATTCTGTGGTGAATTTCTTGGGCCACTCTGCAGATCAAAGGACTATTTCATACATCCCCATCTTCTAAACAGGAAAGTTTACTGTAAAAGTGGATGAGTGCACTGATTAACTGGATTTGTTTTCACTGTTTGGGCATATAACAGATGTGGAGAATGACAATGACCACCCACCCTATCAAACCCAAAACAAAATTTCTCAATTTTTACTATTAAAATGAAGTTGACCGTTCATTGATGGTGGAATACTCTTGTGAATTTCTCTTGTATATAGATACCTGACATATTCTCTTTTATCCATGTCAAGATTCTATACTAAGTTGCTTCAGGCTCTGATTGCCTCTTAGATGCTGACACCTATATTAAGCATCTCTCTCAAATAAGTAGTTAAATTTTCTTCGAGTACAGTCCTCAAGCCCTCAACTGTTAGAGTGTTAGCCTGGGGCTTTAGTTATCTCTGCTGATGCTTTGTTTTCTTTTTTTTTTTTTTCTTAAGTGAGAAGCAGGGAGGCAGAGAGACAGACTCCTGCATGTGTCTGACCAGGATCCACCCAGCATGCCCACTAGGGGGCAATACTTTGCACGTCAGGGGAGTTGCTCCATTCCAACCAGAGCCATTCTAGCGCCTGAGGCAGAGGCCCATGGAGAAACCCTCAGCACCCGGGCCAACTTTGCTCTAATGGAGCCTGGGCTGTGGGAGGGGAAGAGAGAAATAGAGAGACAGAAAAGGGGGAAGAGTGAAGAAGCAGATGGGCGCCCCTCCTGTATGCCCTCGCCAGGAATCGAACCCAGGACTTCCACATGCCAGGCTGATGCTCTATCATTGAGCCAACTGGCCAGGGCCAATGCTTTTTTTCCCTAAGTGCACATGTATAGGAGTAGTGATAAGAGGTGAGGTGAACTCATATGTCCTTCACATTATGAATGATATTCTTGACTAAATGCTATGATAGTTTTTGCTTTTTTATATTTATATTGGCTATTATTATATAATTATTTATTCCCTATATTTACTTTGTTAGTAATTTTCTATTGTTTGTGTGTTGGGCTGGCATATTGTTTGCTTTTGTTAATTAAATCTGTTGGGCTCTGTATCTACAAAGAGTATCTAAAAAAATATGGTCTGTTAATCATGCCTTTCTTTTACATTCTAGCTGTGTTCTGAATTTGTATTTTAAGTTTTCTCTTATTTAAAGAAGACTTGGGTATCTAGGGAGGTGTCAATATGTGTGTTCTGTTCAGTATTTTGATCCAGTCTTCTGCATTATACAGTGTGCCCGTAAAGTCATGGTGCACTTTTGACTGGTCACAGGAAAGCAACAAAAGATGATAGAAATGTGAAATCTGCACCAAATAAAAGGAAAACCCTCCCAGTTTCTGTAGAATGATGTGGCAACATGTGCGCATGCGCAGATGATAACGTAACACCATGTATACAGCGGAGCAGCCCATGGCCATGCCAGTGGAGATGTGGATGGTACAGAGGAAAGCTCAGTGTGTTCTGTGGCTCACTAAATTCGAATCCGTGACCAAAGTGCAACGTGAATATCGGTGCATTTATAATGAAGCGCCACCACATAGGAATAACATTACTTGGTGGGATAAGCAGTTGAAGGAAACCGGCAGTTTGGTGGAGAAACCCCATTCTGGTAGGCCATCAGTCAATGACGAGTCTCTAGAGGCTATATGGGATAGCTACCTAAGGAGCCCTAAAAAATCTCTGTGTGTGAGCCCACATCGAACTGCACTGAATATGTATGAAACTGGGAGAGTTTTCTTTTATTTGGTGCAGATTTCACATTTCTATCGTCTTTTGATGCTTTCCTGTGACAGATCAAAAGTGCACCATGACTTTATGGACACACTGTATATTCATTATTATAATTTTACAAAAACTTTTTACTTCAACTAAATAAACTGATGCCAAATGTCATGTTCTTTAAAGCCTTTCTTGATCTACACAATTGAGTTAATCACTCACCTCCTTTATTTCTCTTGTTTTAACTTACTCAAAACATCTACAGCATTTGACCCAAGTATTTATTTATCTACCCATTAAGTGTGTTGTCTTTGAGACTAGGAAGAATGTTAATATTTTTTCTTTTTATAACCAAATTATTGATGTCTAACTGATCCAATTTTAGTGTTATCACTACCAAATGTGACAGTGAAATACAAGATATCCAGATAAGACTATTATTTATTAGATATTTATAATGTATATCAGGTTAAACACATTATAAATGCTAGTAATCATCTACAAAACACTCACAGTAGAAAATATTATACCACTTTATCGATGAGAAATTAAGACTCTGTATGGTTAAGCAGATTTTCCTAAGTAATAAAACTTATGAGTAGAGAAGCCACGTTTTAATTCTGTTACACTTCTAGGTTAGGCTCTTAACTCTATTTATTTTGGATAATAATGTCAATATTAAATTTTAAGTTCTCAATTTCCCAACTCAAAATCTATTTATATAATCTAATTTTCTAAGAGTAATGACAGAGAGCTATTTTTAATACTGAGAATGTGGGACAAGTTAAAATCCATATAAGTGTATGGATTAGGTTTGTATATGCATATACATGTGGGTAGATTTATGTATATAAATATACATCACAAGAAAAATTCAAATTATTAAAGTATGCATTTGTATTTTTGTGTGAAGGTAACCTACAAAGTGCAACTATAAACAACCAAAACCATAATGAATAAATTATATTAAACTACTGGACTTGTTTTGTTTTTGTTAGTTTCATTTTAAGTTTTTGCCATATAGAATATCAATCTTTCTAAAATATATAACACACTTGCAATATTGGCAGATTGACAAATATAATGATTACACTTATCATTTATTGAAGGTCTGCTATAAACCAAACACTATATGCACATTATTTATTGATAAGTCTTATATGATCCCATTAAAGAAAGGATATTGCTAACTCCACCTTGCAAAAGTAAAAACTGAGGCAGTGACAGTTCAAATACCTCACTTGAGGTTATATAGATCATGAGTATGCAGCCAGCAACCAAGCCCAGGTCTGGCTGACATCATATCCTGCCCCCTCTAACTATCGCCATGCCCTTGGAGGACAGAAGAGAAGAGACTTGGACCTCTACTACACTAGGTATCCTGCAGGTGGACTTGCCCACCTGTGTTATTTACAGCATCTAGGAAGGTTACTAGGACTGCTTCACAGATGAGAAAACTTAATTGCAGGAAGCTGAATGTCATCCACAGCCAGTAAGTAAAGGAGCCTGGATTTGAAACTATTAATACTTTGACTCCAAATGCCACATTTTGTTCCCTCTTAGAGACCAAATAATAAATAGATATATTTGCTTGTACTTCAACCAGTGGGAATTGTGAACACTCAAGTCCAGTTTGGATGCACAGTGAAGTGGGAGTATGCATGCCTTAAATCTAGCCTGTGATATATCATATTTTAATTCTTTTGTCTGATTAGTTTTGATTGTCTGCTGAAAATGCCAGATACTTCTCATCAGGAAACTGGCTAATCTGGACTAGGCTCCTTTTTTCTTCTAATTCAATTTTACAAATTTGAAGACTAATAATAAGAACCAGGTATGAACCTGAGAAGGCAGTGGCACAGTGGCTAGAGTGTTGGACTGGGAGGCGGAAGACCCAGGTTCGAAACCCGTAGTTCGCCAGCTTGAGTGCGGGCTCATCTGGTTTGAGCAAGGCTCACCATCTTGAGCCCAAGGTCGCTGGTTTGAGCCCAAGGTCTCTGGCTTGAGCAAGGGGTCAATTGCTCTTATGGAGCCCCTGGTCAAGACACATATGGGAAAGCAATCAATGGACAACTAAGGTTCCACAACGAAGAATTGATGTTTCTCATCTCTCTCCCTTCCTGTCTGTCTGTCCCTATCTGTCCCTTCATTGCACTTTTTATTTCACAATTACATATTTTGAAATTCCCATGTTTGAAACTCTAAAATACAGTTTTGCATTTTAACATATCTCTTTTCTAAAACAAAATTATTAGAACTATACTTATTTATTGCCTGGAGTTGTCTCATTAAATCAGTGATCCCTGGCTCTGTCTTTTCTACTCCATTCAGATTACATGATATGAGAGAGATATTTGGTCTCCTTTCTCACACAGACTCTGGAATATATTTAAGTTGAGAAGAATTAAAGGAGGCTCTCCAAAAGCTACTCTGCTTAGCCAAGTCTAGATATGAACCAACCTTCGTAGTGAATGGTACTTTCATGAAGGATGAGAGCAGATAGATTTCAATGTTTTGGAGCATTCATTTAAGATTTGTACCCTGGCTGGATAGCTTAGTAAGTTAGAGTGTCATCTTGATAGGACAAGTTTACGGGTTCAATCCCCAGTCAGGGTACATATAAGAATCAACCAATGAATGCATAAATAAGTAGAACAACAAATCAACACTTCTCTCTTTTTTCTCTCTCTCTTTCTAAAATAAATCAATAAATAATGAAAACAACTATTTGTAAATAATCTAGTTTTTACTTCATGAATGCTTAATGTATGATTAATATACTTCTTGGTTGGTTCTTTATTATTAACTGGCATAAATTAATTTACTTTATTTTGTATTTTTTCCTCCAGAATTTTAAAATTTTATTTGTTTACTAATTAAATTTATTGGATGGCCTTGAGTCTCAAAACCATGCAGGTTTCAAGTGCACAACTCAATAAAACACTATCTGTATCTTACATTATGACCGGTAATTTGTATTTTTGAGAGGCACACGAGTTTGGTTGAAAGTCAATACTTATAGGTATTGAGTTCTTTTAGTCATATATAACTAAAATATGTATGTTATTGACAATGTATGGTTTTATTAGAAACTGATTTTATTTGTTATTTCAACTTAGTCTTTTATAAGAAGGAGCTTTTTTTAGAAATATATGACCCAAATACATAATGTGTTTATTTTTGCCATCATTTATAAGCCAATTAAAATATAAAACTCCAAATTGAATATACAAAGTGACTATATTTGTTACAAACATTTGGGATTGTCTTCATACAAACTTTTCAGTACTCTATAAGATCTTTTCTTCACTTAAATTTCTATCCAATGCATTAGAAAATATTCAAGTCAAAAATATAATATTATAGTCTAATGTAGTATTCCTCTGTAAAAAAGTTACTGCATGTTTTGTGATTTTAAAAAATGCCTTAGGTGGCCCTGGCTGGTTAGCTCAGTGGTAGAGCATTGGCCTGGCGTGCAGGAGTCCCGGGTTTGATTCCCAGCCAGGGCACACAGAAGTGCCCATCTGCTTCTCCCCCTCTCCTTCCTCTCTGTCTCTCTCTTCCCCTCCCACAGCCAAGGCTCCATTGGAGCAAAGTTGGCCCGGGCGCTGGGGATGGCTCTATGGCCTCTGCCTCAGGTGCTAGAATGGCTCTGGTTGCAACAGAGCAATGCCCCAGATGGGCAGAACATTGCCCCCTGGTGGGCATGCTGGGTGGATCCGGTTGGGCTCATGCGGGAGTCTGTCTGACTGTTTCCCCATTTCCAACTTCAGAAAAATAAAAAATAAAAATGCCTTAGGTAAGTGTTATTTCTTTTTCATTTTATTTAACAAAGTTAAAACTGTGTAGTTAATTCTTCTGCTTAAGTAGTTGGCTATAGCAAATATATACTCTCCGATTTCTTATTCAACTATATGGTTATAGTCATTTAATTTACAGTATACAAATGCAAATAACTTTCTATCACTGCATTTGGAAGATGACTCATATCTTTAATTTCTTATATTAAGATGATTTCTTCTGAACCCAATTGTTTTGTTTGCTTTCACAGACAGCCTTAAGAAATACCGGTAGTTAATTTCCAATTGTGATACAAATATAAATGTCATGCTTAAATATATTTTGGAACAAGATAAATTGCTAGCAAGAGTAAGTCTTAATGGCAGAATGCAAGTACATAACTGCTGTATATTTTTGCTTAGGAATAATATAATTTTTTCATTTTCTACTTAATGTAATTTCTTGTGACATTGCTGAGATGACCATAGAAGCAGTCTGGACTAAAACAATGAACGCTAGAGTGAAGACTAGAAAGTTTGTGTTTAGTCACAAATCCAACCCATCTTCCAGGAATTGGCAACTCAAACTATCTCTACTTCAAATCTTGTATATAGAAAACGGTTAGTGCCCAACACCAGTCTCCTTACTGCTCAACTTAGACTCTGAGGATCCTTGTTAAGTTACTAACAGTAATCATTAAGATGTGTCATTGCAGATGTTGGAAGAGGGGTTGTCACATCATAATCTGAAAATCTGAGTGTAGGCTAAGATTTCATCAAGGGAAGATGAATGAGAATTTGATCAAGGGACTTGTCAGATTTCAAGAAAACTGGAAGTAGACTGAATACAGTTCTACAGTGTTCTATCCATACTGATGTAATACAAAATGCATTTCTAAGAACTAAATAATAACTACATCATTTACTGTTTCAAAACATCTACATAATTATATTTTATTTAATTTTCAATTTTTTTCTACTCCATAGAGGTTAGCAACTTCTTCTGTAAAGGGCCAGGCAGTTAATATTGCAAGCTTTGTGGACTTTAAGATCTCTGTTGCAACTAACTACTCAAATCTATGTAAATATATAGATGTGCTTGCTCTACAATATAACTTTACTTATGGTATTGAAGCTTTACGTAATTTTAATGTGTCATAAAATATTGGTCCATTAATTTTTCTCTCACCATTCAAAATTGTTATTTTTAGCTTCTGGGTCATTCAAAAACAGATGGCAGACAGGATTTGGCCCACAGGCGGTGGGCTGCTGACCCCTGTTTTAGTAGAGTCTTTTGATCAATACTACCAATCAGCCCTGAGTGGAACAAAAGGAGTAATTAGTCTCCCTGCATCATTAATTTTATCTACTGAATCTCTAAATGTAAATATTTATTTGTGGGAAATAATATATTTTTTCATAAGATGATTACATGTGAATAATTTAGCAAAATATCTGACACACTGTATAATAAGCATCAATAAACTATATATCATACATATATATAATAATCTGTATGGTTATATATAATACATAAGTAATTTTCTAATATATAATGCTTAAAAAAACTACTAAAAGAACTTATGTGAATGTATATATGTGCACATATAAGTGTATATGATTAGTTGTAATGAATCATGGATTCTCGAGTATACAGCTCAACTGAAGTTCCTTTTGTAATAGAAATTATCCTAAGAACCGTGAAATTTAAAACTAACTCTATGATTAGCACTTAATAGATGGAGGCTCTTAATATCAAATCAATGTATAAACTTTTTATTATAAGAAGTAAGATCTATACTTTAACATAAAACAAAAAAAAGAAACCTATTTCTTTGGTAATATACTCATTATGATGCATATCCTTTGTTTCACTTTTAAATTATTAAAATGTCATTAAAATTGATAAATTAGAACATCATGAGTTAAAAAAATGAGAACAAGTTCTCAGGTAGATTTATAATTATCCTTTTATAGTAACAGTATTATAAAACTATAAATAATAAATTCACTTATTCTCTTGTAAGTTGGAGAGAGTTGCTTTTTAATAGTGGAAAAATATTAAAAGTACATATAAATACTTAGATTCCCTTATTTTCTTTGAGTACCAAGTTTTATCTGTATATAGCATCTTACTAAAATCAGCACTCTGATATTTATTAAAAACATGATTCTGATAGCTCTTCTAGCTTGCATAATTTTAAGACTGCAGATCCAACATTCCTTTTCAAAGCTTCTCTGTATTTATATCTTCTAACTTCCCTTCCATCAGAGAGGAAGCATCTATCCCAATGCATAACACCTCCTTACCAGAAATG
The DNA here is from genome assembly GCF_036850995.1 of Saccopteryx leptura. NCBI lineage: Eukaryota > Metazoa > Chordata > Mammalia > Chiroptera > Emballonuridae > Saccopteryx > Saccopteryx leptura. The sequence goes on from NC_089503.1 coordinate 352,800,211, forward strand.
CTTATTCTATGTTTTGGTGCTTATTGAGGATAAAACATATGGACAGGAAGAGAGAGAGATGAGAAGCATCAATTCTTTGTTGCAACACCTTAGTTTGCATTGCTTTCTCATATGTGCTTTGACGGAGGGGCTATGGCTGACCAAGTGACCCTTTGCTCAAACCAGCGACCTTGGGTTCAAGCTCGTGAGCCTTGCTCAAACCAGAGGAGCCTGCTCTCAAGCTGGCAACCTCGGGGTTTTGAACCTGGGTCCTCCACGTCTCAGTCCAACGCTCTAGCCACTGCGTCAATGCCTGGTCAGGCACATGATCTTATTTTAAATGTCACAAGCTCTGAGGGAGGAACTCTGGATTTTCAACTACATTGTCAACATTTTAATGAATAGAAATTCTTTAAACTTCTCTGGACATACTTTTAATCTCCAAAAAAATTTTGACTGTAATAAATAACATAATTTCAGTGTGGATACAATTCCATGAAATAATGCAAGATGGAAATTACTTTGTATAACATTTAAAAAGTGCTAAACTAATTACAAGTAAATTATAAAAGTATATTTTGGTTCGTCTATACCAGTGTTTTTCAACCGTGTGCCGTGAGACATGGTCAGGTGTGCCATGGGGAAATTAAACATGGGTCCCCAAACTACAGCCTGCCGGATATGGCCCATGGAGGCTATTTAACGGGCCCACCGCCAGCCGCCTCCATCCGAACATAAACATTCCCCTCACAATCCCTCCAGCTATCAGCCAACAGGAAAAGTGGAGGCACAGAGAACGCTCACTGACCAATCACCTTCTAGGATTCATCCCGATCACTAGCGATGAACCAATAGTAGGCTGCCTCTAATCCACACCCAGGAAGGTCCTGCTCGGGCTGCCGCGCACTTGTCATTGTGTGGCCGCGGCAAGTAGTTGAAGCTGCTACTCCTCCCCATGGTCCCGATTTCTAATCCTGGTCAGGACTGCAGGTAAATGTTGCCACCACTAGATGAAGCCTCAGCCTCAGCTGGTTATGTCTATCCTGATGGTGTATATAGATATTTGACCTTTTTCTTTTTAAAAGATGCCCCCGCAGAGGGTGATATCCAATGCATCACAATGCATCACAATGTTATCTAACTTTAAAGCTCAAGTTTGCTGATCTTCCTTTGGACAGTTTTTGGTTATCTGTTGCCAAGGAGTTCCCCATTCTGGCCAACAAAGCTATTTTGACATTGCTCCCATTTTCAACCACATATCTATGTGAGCTGAGCTTCTCAAGCTTGACTGTGATAAAAACTAAAAACAGAGAGAGACTGAGAACTGTTGAGGAAGAGCTTCGTGTATGTCTTTCTACCATTCCTGCCAGGATATCCCTTTTGTGTTCATCGAAACAGGCCCAGGTTTCACACTAAGTGAGTATAAATACATTTAGAAACTATATTATTAACTATATGTATAATATGTACTGTGTTAGAGTGTCATTTTGTGTCATTTTGGTAGGTGGTGTGCCCCAGGATTTTGTAAATGTAAAAAATGTGCCGCAGCTCAAAAAAGGTTGAAAATCACTGATCTATGCTAACTTGTGCCAAGTCAAATTCTAATGTCCTCATTTTCTCTCCCATAATACCTTATTTCACCAATGAGAAAGTTGAAGTTCAACTATGGATTTATGAAATCCAAACATTTTTTCAAAATAATTTCATGATTTATTAGAAAACATTTACTTCTATAGTACATATGATGTTTTATATTGTAATATTTCATTAAATATACTCATTATTAAAAAACACACTGCATATTACATTATTTTGTGTCTTTTCATGTATCTTTTTTAAAAAAAATTACTTATTTTTGAGAGGGGGTAAGAGAGAGAGAAAGGAGGAAGAACAGGAAGCCTCAACTCCTATATGTGCCTTCACTTGGCAAGCCTCGAGTTTTAAACCAGGGACTTCAGCATTCCAGGTCAATGCCTTATCCACTGCACCCCCACAGGTCAGGCTTTTTATGTGTCTTAAATGAGAAAACAAAATGATCAAAAAGTGTCTTGCATTAATCACTTATTATTATGGCACTAACCACTAATCTGAAGTTAATATGCTCAAAGGATAAAGTTATAACAACGTTTCATCAAATAAAAAAGATAAAAAAGAAATAAATTATTTTAAAAATAAAATGATTCTGAAGTTGGAAAGTACAAAAACCAAAATGAAAAATTCACTAGAGGGGTTCAACAGTAGATTTGAGCTGGCAGAAAAAACTAGTGAACATAAAGATAGATCAATAATGATAACATAGTCTGATGAAAAGAGAATAAAGAATGGAGAAAAAGGCCCTGGCTGGTTGGCTCAGCGGTAGAGCGTCGGCCTGGTGTGCGGGGGGACCCGGGTTCGATTCCCAGCCAGGGCACATAGGAGAGGCGCCCATTTGCTTCTCCACCCCCCCTTCCTCTCTGTCTCTCTCTTCCCCTCCCGCAGCCAAGGCTCCATGGGAGCAAAGATGGCCCAGACGCTGGGGATGGCTCCTTGGCCTCTGCCCCAGGCACTGGAGTGGCTCTGGTCTCGGCATAGCGATGCCCCAGAGGGGCAGAGCATCGCCCCTGGTGGGCGTGCCAGTTGGATCCCGGTCGGGCGCATGCGGGAGTCTGTCTGACTGTATCTCCCCGTTTCCAGCTTCAGAAAAATACAAAAAAAAAAAAAAAAAAAAGAAGAAGAAGAGAATGGAGAAAAAAAAAGAATAAAAAAATAATGTGGGCCACTAACATGTGTAATAAAAGTTGCCATAATGAGAAGAGAAAGAAATAGACAAAAAAAAAATCTAAGCAATAGAGACCAAAAACTTCCCATATTTGATGGAAAACGTTACATATGCAAGAATCTCAAAGAATCTAACAAGAACACTTTAAGACCCATATTCAGACACAAACACATTTTGAAAGCCACAGGCAAAAAGAAGTTCTTGAAAGCAGCAAGATCACAATAAATGTACTACATGTAAGAGAATCTTAAGAAGATTAATAGCGGATATTAAAACAACAGATGTTAGAGGCTGTGGAATAATATACTCAAGGTGTGAAAAGAAGGGGAACAAACCTGTCAAATAAGAATCTTATATCAAGCAAAACTATCTTCCAAAATTGACAGTGAAATAATGACATTCCCAGATAAACAAAAGCTGACAGAAACTATTGCTAGAAGTCTCATCTTAAAGAAATACGAAAGTATATTCTTAAGGCTAAAAGTGACACTAACCTGTAGTATGAATTAACATGAAAAAACAAAGAACTTCAGTAAAGATAATTGCATAGGAAGTAATTATAAAAGTATAATTTTCTATTTTTTATTTATTATCTTAATGATTTAAAAACTATAATTTGACCCAAAGGCAAGGGAAGTAAAGGCAACAATAAAGAAATGGGACTATATCAAACTAAAAAGCTTTTGCACATCAGAAGAAACTGAGAACAAAACAAAAAAGCAGCCAACCAAATGGGAGATGTTATTTACAAACAACAGCTTCAATATCGGGTTAATATCTAAAACATATAAAGAACTGCAACAAACAAGCAAATAATTCTATTAAAAAATAGGGAGAGGACCTAAATAGACACTTTCCCCCAGAAGAAATACAAATGGCTAACAGATATATTTGTATGAAAAAAAAATGCTCATCTTCACTAACTATTAAAGAAATGCAAATCAAAACTACAATGAGATACCAGCTCACACCTGTTAGATTGGCTATTATCAGCAAGACAGGTAATAACAAGTGTTGGAGAGGCTGTAAAGAAAAAAGAACCTTCATTCACTGCTGGTAGGAATGCAAATTAGTACAACCATTATGGAAGAAAGTATGGTGCCTCCTCAAAAAATTAAAAATAGAACTCATATGACCTAGCAATCCCTCTACTGAGTATCTACCCCCAAAATTCGAAAACATTGGTAAATGAAAACACACGCACTCCCATGTTCATAACAGCATTATTCACAGTGGCCAAAACATGGAAACAACCAAAGTGACCCTTGATATGAGACTGAATAAAGAAGATGTGGTACATATATTCAATGGAATACTACTCATCCATAAGAAATGGTGACATAGTGCCATTTACGACAACATGGATGGATCTTGAGAACATTATACTGAGCGAAATAGGTAAATCAGAAAAAGCCAAGAACTATATAATTTCATACCTTATGTGGGATATAAAACTGAGACTCATGGACACAGATAAAAGTGAAGTGGTTACCAAGTAGAGGGAGTTGCGGAGGGGGAGGGGAATGGTATAAAGAGGGCCAAATTATAGAGTAGTGGAAAATTATTTGACTTTCGGTGATGGGTATAACAACACAATCAATAATTCAAATGCTATAGAAATGTTTACCTGGGCCCTGGTCGTTTGGCTCAGTGGTAGAGGGTCAGTCCAGCATGTGGATGTCCCAGGTTCCATTCCTGGTCAGGGCACACAGGAGAAGTGCCCATCAGCTTCTTTCCCCCTCCCCCTCTCTCTTCTCTCTCTCTTTCTTCCCCTTTTGCAGCCATGGCTCAATTGGAGCAAGTTGTCCAGGGGCACTGAGGATGGCTCCATGGCCTCCTCCTCCACAGATGGGCAAAGCATAGCCCCCTAGTGGGCTTCCCAGGTGGATCCTGGTAGGGGCGCATGCAAGAGGCTGTCTCTCTGCCTCACCTCCTCTCACTGAATAATAAAAAAAAAGTTTCCCTGAAACCTATGTACTCTAATTGATCAGTGTCACTCCATTAAGTTTAATTTTCAAAATAAAAATTTAAAGAAATAAAAAATAAAAATTGTATTAGTATTAATATAAAAGTACTGTTAAGTCTGCAAAACAAAGAAATCAAATGTATTTGACAAAATAATGGGATAAAGGAGGTAGGTAGAGGCAATCTGTACTGGAGTAAGGAAATGACAGCAGATGGTAACTTGAACCTACAAGTAGAAATGAGGAAAACCAAAACTTTTAAATGAGAGCATTAATATAACAGACCTTATGTACACTTGCTCCGATTTCTTCTATTCTTTAAAAATATAAAATTATATAAAGTAATAATCATAACAATGCATGACTGGATTTATAACATATATAGACATAAAACATAATAATAGCATGAAAAGGGGGGAAAGGATGAATAAAACTCTATGGAGTTGACATTTACATGTTTCACTGTCATTAAGGTAGTGTAAATATAAAATAAATTCTGATAGTTTAAGATCTGTATTAAAAACTTTAGAGCTCATCTGGTGTTTAAAAACAAAACAAAACAAAACAAACAAACAAAAAAAACTTTAGAGCTTCCAAGAAAAAGTACTAAAACAATATAGTTTAAAAACTTCTGAAATTATTAAAATATCACTAGAAAATACTCATTTAATGGAAAAGAAAGCAGTAAAGAAAGAACAGAGGAACAAAAAGTAAGGTATAAAAAACAAAATATAATGAGAGACATAAATACAATAATGTCAATAATAATAGTAAATATGAAGGGATTAAAAATCCAATCAACAGCTGAAGATTGTCAGGCTGGATTTTTTTAAAAAAAGATATTGAAGGGGGTGGAGGGAGATATATTTGGTGGGACACTTGAATCTATGTAAACACAAATTAAAATCATAAATAAAAAATAAGATATTGAAGTATGTACTATCTAAATGAGAAACATTTCATATTTAAAGAAAAAAATAGGATGAAATTAAAAGGATGGAAATGGATATACCATGTAAACAGCAACTATAAGAGAGCTAGAGTGGCTATATTAATATCAGACAAAATAGGTTTTGCTCATGACTAATAATATATTTCCAACTAATGACAGCAATAATAAGGGATCTATCTACTAGTGAAATCTATTGAATGGCAGAAATCAGGAATATATTGAAAGCTGGGCATCAGACGACAGAAAGTCTGGTTGTTAGTCTTTATGTGTATCTGTTTGTTTGCAGAGTCCCAAAAGCTCACATTATTCAAGAAAACGTCCCATGCACACTGAAAGAAGAACATCCCTTTCAAATCTGGACTAGAGTCTCCGTGTTAATTTTTGGATTATGGCTGCGTGGCAAACTGAAGTTGCAAGTTCCCTCTGCATGTATAAAAAAATAGTCTTTTCAAATTGAAATAAATAATCTCTTACTTTGTGCATTCTTAGGGTTAGTTAGTCCAGACAAGATATTAGATTCCAAGTTATCTTAAACTTAACAGAGCTCCTGTTCTGATTGATTTATGTATATTAGTAATAATACTTACATAATTCTAATATAAGGAAAATAAAGAAAACCAGAGAAGAAACTGCACTTTTAATACTTTAAATATGCTTGCCTTATTTATTTATTTATTTTAAAAATCTATCCTCAAAAAATTGAAGACTTAGAAGCATTTTTATACAAGAACCTAAATCCACACAATCACAGAGAATTCTCAGAAATATCAAACTTTGGCTCAAAACCAGCTTTATGAAAAGTGCAATGAGATACTATTTTATTTCACATGAAACATGACAGATATGGAGAAAAGAAAATAGAAAGACAAATATGGACAAGAATGTGGAGAAATCAGAATCCTCAAACGTGGTTGTGCAGAGAAATCCACTGTCAGATCATTCCAGAACAATCAAGAGAGAACATGAAAGTGGAGCCAGGCAAAATTCTCACAGTGGCTTTTTTTAAAATGAAGGTTGAAAATTATAATCACATGCTTCATCATGCCATGAACTAAATATGGATAATTCTAGGAAGATTTTCATAATAAGAATAAATATTTAATGCAATCATGGAAATCATTTTTAAAAATGGTTATGATTCTATTGAATTGCTTATCTTTATCTAACCCTAGTAAGTGATTAAAAATATCATCATTTTGGTATTTAAGAGCAGTCTGTAAGGGTGAAATTCTTTATGCTGTTAAGAATTAATTATTCCATAGAGAACACCGTATAATAAGAAGGCCAGTGACAAACTCAGCACTGTCCCATTTTACTCAACCCTTATCTTTTACGAGCTTTATGTACAAAATCATACTCACTTTATCAACATATCAGCATGATTTCTAAATGCAAACACCAATTAAAAGCCATGAGGAGCCAGTTTTAAAAAATCATAATTCATTAGTTATTATCTAAAAGGTATGTGCAGCTTTCACATTTTGAAAGATAAGAAAAGTAGATAGTGTTCTATTTTGCAGATTATTGTTGACATTCACTACAAAATACTCAACATAAAATCTGACACTTTTTTGGGGAAATTAAGGTTAACTAGAAATGTAGCAAGTTCATTTTATAGTTATTGTATTCACAAATCAATTACCCCCTAAAAAAATACTGATGATAATCAGTAGGGATTGAATTTAGAAGATTCTATTCAGCTGGTTTATAAACAGTAAAGTGTTAATGTTATCAAAGGAGTTATCTAAATTCAGTACTGTGCCAACAAATAGAGAGTAAAACAAAGACCAAAGCAATTTAAACTGGCTGCGGAAAACTCTGCATTGTTTCTATATATTTAGGCTAAAAGAAATTAATAATCATATGTTTACCTGGGAGAGTATGCACTTGAATAAAATAATCTATTATAAGCTATTACAAATGTCAAATGCAATGTCCTTCTTTATGATAGCTATTTCCTTTATAAGCAAGTACACAATCTTGCAAAATATCACTATTTTTAACTTAAGCTAAGAGTAGTTTTAAAATAAAATACTGCTAGGATGCAAAATATGTGATCAATAATACTTTTTTCCAGACTTAAAAGGGATTCTTATGTGTTGGGTATGCTTAGATCTTCATATCATATACACTAGTATTTTAATTAAAGTCATTCACCAATTTAAGACTAAGTAGAATTCATTAGTATTATATTGACCAAGAAGGAGATTGCTTTTAGGCAAGTTTCATTTGCCCTTATTTTCTCTTCCCTTTCCACTCATATAAACACACACACACACACATACACACACACACATACACACACACATAAAAACTATAATTTCTCTTACAAGAGCTGGCTTCAGTCTCCTTGGATAAGAAAATCTACTGAACAACCTCAATAGGCTAAAAGCTTTTTAATGAAATTATGACATATGACAAAGTTAAAAATAAATGGTAGATATATGCATTCTAGTCAAGAAAAGAAAATAATTGAAAGTAATTGTATTTTATAGATCTTTCTATCCTATTTTTAGCCTGAAAACCACAAAGTCCACCTGAATTCTCATGGCACTCAGTAGTCAGAAGAAGCAAATAACCTACCGTTATGGTAAGTGCTGTAAAAAGGACAGTGAGTCTGGGCAGCCCCACAGGAGGAGCTGAAGTCTTAACACCAACTGTACATAACACCAGCATTATTATTTACTTAAATTTTTATTTTTTAAGAGAATTGAAAATTATCTACTTTTAAAGTAGACTCATTCAAAGTAATAATATTCATGAAACCAAAGACATGACATTCTAGTTATATTTTTCCTAATAAATTATATAGTTTACATTAAAATAATAGCCCCCCCAAATGACCTCCTATACCATTAATGGTAAAGGTGAACACATTTAGTGAAAACAAACTACTCCATCTACCCTATATAATTTCAACCTGATTTCCTTTTCATAGGAAAAAACTGTTAAACATATACCAGCATCAAGTTTAAAAACACACTTAATGTTCAATTCAAAGTCATGTCTGTTACTTATGCACTATCATACATCATTTATACTTTAAAACAGTTGAACAAAGGCAGCTAAATTGATATATTAAACCCAAAATACTCACTGTCTCAATCTCATATTGGGAAATCAATGAGCTATAGTGGAATTGTAATTTACACAAAATAAATATATACAGTATGCACACAAAGGACAGGCTGACTGCAGTTCCACTTGGAACCTATCTTCCTGACTACAGCCTCTGTGGCTTCTAGAGCTGATAAGAGTTGAAAGTGACCTTTCCATTCCTCTGGAGTATGATTTCTGTGTGTGAGGGAGAAGGAAAGGGCATATGACAACTCTGCTACTTATATTCTATAGAAAAGTCATTTTTTTAGCTCTTGATTTTAATTACATCCATTCTCTTCACTAAATCAGTTCATTCCATTTCTTCTGTAATCAAGTTTTAAATTACCTGCCTATGTATCTACCGAGTGCTGAGAAAAATAGAGACCCTTCGACTTTATTGTTCCTGACAGCAGATGGAATCATCAACAAAACTCAGAGAGCTAAGAAGACATATGAGTTCATAATGATTTAAATTATATTGTAATATTGCCATTCCCATGAGCTGAAACTACCCAGACTTGACCTATTAATTTAAAGCTCTCTAATGTTCCTAGGTGTTCATTTTATTATTATTCTTTTCCTGTGAGAACTTCAAATGAGCTCTTCTTAGCATATAATTTCTTTGTGAAATATAATGAGTAACAATTCTAGGTGAAACATTCACTTAATAAAGTTCACAACATTATATAACAAATGATAAAAAAGAAATCATGGATTCTAACCACTTTGTCCTCCTTTGGGAAAGCATCCAAGGAAGCAGAGTAAAGAGAGGAAAAAGAGGAAGAGAGAAACAAAAATAAGGCATAGATTAATAAATAGATTTTAAGAAAAACAATCATGTATATGTCACTCTAAAGTGTTAAAACACAGACAGGTACGCTAAAAAGTAAATGTTTACTCTTCCCCCCAAATAATCATTGCTTAAACTTTCATCAAAAATACATATATATGAATTCTGCTATATGTTAGATACCAAAGTTGGGAGTTATAATTTCTAAAATTTTTAGAATTTGGATTATTAAATGTATATTTAAACTATTCTTCATATAGAAAGCTTAATTCACTACCATAGTCAGTCTACATATTATTGAAAGATATATTAAAATGCATTAATTTGTATGAATTACTGTTAAATATTTATAATTACAAACTTAAGAAATCAAGAATGGGAAATGTTTGTAATTAGCAAAAGTGAAAAAAAAACACTTCACTTCAAATACAAATTATTACTCAGGCAATGTTTATTTGTGATAGACATTTCAACATTTCACTATCATCCAAAAATATAAATTTTTACATTTTTTATTATGTGCAAGATTAAGTAGTTTAAGTTGTATTTTCTTTTGTTTGTTCTTTTGAATATTTTTCCAAAATTGTATTTAGTTTAATACAGCTGGATGAACTACATTAAGGCAGAGTGTCTGTTCCAAAGCATTGCCTCCTAACTCAATTTCCTTTAAACACCTCTCCTTTTTAAAACATGAATGTGACCTTAATAATTTTAATGTATCAATGATTAACTCTATTTCTATTATTTTGCCTCAAACTTATAAAAGGAAGCAAGCACATTTAACGCTGTGGGCACTCAGCCAGCATTACTGTTCCCTAGAATATCATGCCCAGGTCTCACTTGAGAGAATTCATTCCTAAACAGTAACTTTAAAAGAAAAAGAATACTAAACAAGGGAAGATTAACAAATAGGCTTTGTGCACTTTTTATATGCCAGACAATACCTTAACACAAGGTTATTCTAGAAAAACTTTAAGGTGGCATATGAAGATAACTTTTAGAAGAAAAAAATTAAACTTATGTGGCCATAAGAATAAAACTTAAAAACATGCATATCATAAAGACTAATTTTAATTATTTTAATTGAATTCTCATAACAACACATAGAGTAATTATTGCTATCTAGTTTCAAGGTAAAGAAGCTGTTTAGAGAATATAAGTATCTTCCCAAGGACGCAAAGGTAATAGTAGGTTCATCTTACAGTATAATAATGTAAAATTTTCCTGAATGTCTTAATTTCACTGAAAATTATTTTAGAATACACTATTTAAAACTCAAATACACTACCAAAGGCTACAATGTGAGTCGGACATTCATATTTATTTTAACTGTGATTTTCCAAAATTGACAGACATAAAAAGTCCTTAGAGCTCTCCTATTATTTTTTAAATATACCTTGGTATTAAATTAAAGTTTACAGATGATTAGATAACATGTTAAATTCTTTAAACAAACAATGGAAACTATTTAGATAAACTTCTTACACTGCAGACCTATATCAAAAAATACTCACAGAGACATCCCTATAAATAATCCCACTGCACTAATATCAGGAATATAATAAAGTACTACATTAAAATGTATTCTAAATTAAATATTTACTAGAATTAACCTAGTATTTCACAAATTATAATACAGTTCTTTACATAACCATCTTTTTGCATCAATAATTTAAATATATATAAAGTACTGGCATAATGGAAGAGTAGCTATTATTTAAACCAACTAAGGAAACTACATCTACATCAAATCAGACTACATCTCATAGAAAAGAAAGAAGAAGAAAAAACTCACACAAAACATATTTTAACATACTCTTTGAAAATCTGAATAATTACTATGAGAAAAACTTGGCACTATATTTCTTTAACATGATATGAAATTACTCTCATAAAGGCGAATCACAGTTTTATATACCTATATTATAATCTTGGTTTAAATTCAATGCCACACAGTTTACTTTGTATTTTACCCTCATTCAATCCAAAACCAGTGTGGCAGAAACTAAAGTAAGGTTTTGTTTTATTTTGTTTATTATAAGAACTGGCCATAACTTTCAAGAGTTTTATAACTCATCATATTACATCTATATTTACAATATTCTTCAGAAAATTTTACTCCTACAGATAAATCGGTTGGTTTTGAATGGGAATCATTTATTAAGATACACACATATGGGAACTTTTAATTATTTTCATCACCACTCCATTACTGTGAACCTTATGAAAAACAAAAGATTAAAATGGAGAGAGGCCTATTTATGTGTTCATTTGTGCACATATCGGCTCTCGAGAACACGCATGTGTTGTTTCTCTGGGGAAGCATCCGGATTGGTATCCGCATTCAGAATTTCTGTCACGCCCACAGAATACTCACGTTGTTTGATCGCAGAGACACTCGGCCTCCGCAGCGGGCACAGAATTTGGTGCGGCAGTAGGAGCAGAGATGGCCGCACCCATCAGCAAACTTTGTTTTATGACAGATTCCGCAAGTCGGAGCATCGTCTTTGTGCTCTCCTTGGTAACGCCGCGCTTCTTCCCCTATTTTTCTCACTTGCTCCTTATAGCTTTCAAATTGTTGATGCAATCTCCTGGCAAAGAGAGAATGGTAGCAAACTTAGTAAAATGATGGAAGACAAAAATAATTTTTTCCCTAACAGAATAAAAGTGTAACTATTTGAACGAAAGCAAAGCATACAAAACAACCTCCCCCGCTAATCTTACCTATAAAGGTACGAAATGTAATAGCATGTATTCTATTAGTCCCGGATTTGCTTAGGAGCACTTCACAGACAGATGTAGATAGATTTCATTATAATCACTGGTTGTTTTTTTCCCCAACAGGGGAATTCATGTATCCACTTCATCCCTCTCCTTTTAGACAGGTGGCCTTCAAAACTGGATCTTAACACTTTCCACTCATGTGTGTATACAGCTGAAGCAAAAGTTACACAAAGCACTTAGCCTAACTATCTATGATGTACTCTGCTATTTTCTATCTTACTCTAAGTTTAATGCTCATTACTATTTTTAAAAAGTCTGCCATAGTAAATTGATTCCATGACCCACTATTTATGCATGATCCATACTTGGAAAAAGACTGTTTTAAATAATGTTGCTAGGCAATTTGTCTTCCACAAAATATCTTCCTTCACTCCTATTCTTGGAGACCATTTATTTTGCATCAAGAATTTCATACAATAAACAGAATGATAGCTTATATATCGTGTTTGAGCTTGTTAGTTCTTCCAAGTCACATTGAAAGTTCTAAGCCACACCTTGTAAATATTCAGATTTTTATATACCAACTTTTGCTTGGTTCTCTCTCAGGTTATATGTATGAGGGTTTTACTATTCCTCATTGGTAACTACTGGCAGTGGGACAACCAAAGTCATTGAGGCAAATGATTTCCCATAAGAATATCCACATTTAGTATGATACAAGTTTCCTCCCCATCAGTCCAAATCCGTAACTCTATATTGCTATAAGTAGAAACCATCAGCTCTGTTCTGTATAGAACATTAGGGTATCCAGTGAAAGGGTGGCTCCCCATGAAAGGATGACTTAGTTTTGTAAATGAGAACTGAGAGAGTTGTTTTAGTCACTGGCTATTATATCAAAAGAGAAGCTTCTGGGAAGTGGCTAATCAAATGTATCCATGTATCTGAGCTCTTTAACTGGCTGTGGGTATTCCCTAGGACACAGAACACACACATGCTATTATTAATTCATGCAGTCAGCTTGATGCACCACATCCAACATAACTGTGGGGAACTGATGCTCCCTAAAAACACAGCCAAGTAGAGTGAAGTTCAAGCACTGCAGTTGAAGTAATTTCATTGTATTTTCTTTTTAACATCAATAGCTTTTAAGCAGAAATTTACTGATTATTTTTAAAATTCTGAAATCCCTTTCCTGCTTTGTCCATTGACAATTTTTTCTTATTTAATTCCCATATTTAAATCAAATATATTTGTGCTATAGCACATAAAGTAATTTAGAATCTGAAACCTTTCCAATTTAAAGACTAGCTAATTTCAATTCATAGAAAGATGTAGTGATATCTTATTTAATAAATGCAAGACTGTTTGATCAATGTACTGAAGTTATTTGACATATTAAATATTCTAGAGTTTAAACACCATTAATTTAAGATCAAGTTCGTAAAAAAGAACTGTGGATATCTATTATTTCAAAAGCAACTACAAAAAATAACAGTGAAAATCTTAAAGCTTCTATTAAAGATAATAGCTATTAAGGAGTAGAAATAAGGAAATATTTCAAATCAAAGATACATAACTAAGCTCTAAGTGTAGAGAGAGTCCATAAATAAATATTTATTGTGAAAACCACCAAATTAAATATACTTAAGTATAAAGGAGAAGGAGAAAGCCAGGCTAAGGAAAAGTTTCCCTAGGAACTTATTTTGTATTGTAGAACATGATTTAGTATGGGTGTTGGTAAACTTTATGGTAAGAGGCCAGGCTGTAAATATTTTTGAACTTGCAGGCTGTATAATCTCTGTTGCAACTCCTTAACTTTATTGTTGTATCATAGATGATATGCATAATATAATAAATGTGACTATGTTCCAATAAAACTTTATTACCAAACCAGATGGTAGGCCAACGGACCGGTGTGACCACTCTTGAAAGGATATGCTTTATATTATACTAAGATATAATGGTTTGAAATTCTGTCTCTTCGTTTTGTTAAAATTCAAACATAAGACTTTTATTCATCCTGTGGAACCCAATCAAAAGGCCATCTTTTAGGAAACCTTTTATGCAATCTACATGTGCAGGGGACTGACCATTGAGATGAAACCTAACTTTATTGTCACCTTATAACATTTCATTGGGTTATTGATAGGCTACTTCATTTTTGTTTTTGTTTTTTTTTACATATACTATTACTATTTCTGTAAATGATACCTCTCTTCTGCCAAACACTGAACTGAATTAGAAATGCATAATTAGGCAAGAGAGTGAAGAAATATACCTCCTTAACAATAGCCAATATATATATTGTTTAATGGAAAAAAATACATATATATAAGTACTTTTTTCTTGGTCTGTTTTAAAAAAATAATTTTATATACAAGTTTATACTGAGGACTAGTTATCCTGAAAAATTCTGCCCACATGCTGGAAAAATTTTTTAAAATAACATTAAGCCGGACCGGGTAGTGGTACAGTGGATAAAGCGTCAACCTGGGATGCTGAGAACCCAGATTTGAAAAGCTGAGGTCACTGGCTTAAGTGTAGGGTCATCCAGCTTGAGCGCAGGGTCACTACCTTCAGCGTGGGATCATAGACATGACCCCATGGTGGCTGGCTTGAGCCCAAGGTCGCTAGCTTGAGCCCATGGTCACTGGCTTGAGCAAGCGAATACTGACTCACCTATAATTCTCACCCCAGTCAAGACAAATATGAGAAAGCAATCAATGAACAACTAAAGTACTGCAACTATGAGTTGATGCTTTTCACTTCTTTCCCTTCCTTGTCTGTCCCTGTCTGTCCCTCTCTCTCTCTCTCTCTCTCCTTCGCTTAAAAAAAAGTAATTAGATGGCATAACTGGTCAATTCTGTTAAAGATGTTAATGCTGTCAAATAAATTCTTTTCAATTCTTATAACACTCATTTGTTATTCAATGATATTTGGTGACATAGAACTGAATTATTTCTTTTCAATGTGAGACATTTCATACATACAAAGAGTATTGTATAACATACATGTAAAGTGTAAAGGAATAAAACATATATCATGCATCCACCACTCTATTTAAGAAATAAAACATTTCCAGTACCTTTGAGGCCTAGAGTTGAAAATCATATCAGCATAAAAAAAATGTATTCTTCATTGTGAGTACAATAAATACTTTACTCATCAAGTTTAACAAATTTATCCTGGACAGATATATACATATATAAATTTGTTGATTGTGTTGTTCAAATCTCAACTATCATTATTTATTTTTGATATGTTTGCTCTATCAATTACAGAGAGAGGAGTAAAAATATCCTACAATGAAGGTAGATTTCTCTTTCCTAGTAGTTTTATCAATCTTTGACTAAACATTATCATATGTAAACATGTTTAGAATTACTATGTACAACATGAAATTAATATATTTTAAATAATTGGTTACCCTCTTTATCTATAGTAATGCTTTTGCTTTACATATTATATAAGTTTGTTATTGTTGTCAATATTCCCCTGGGATATATTTTTTCAACCATTTATTTCAAACATTCTGTGCTTGTATAGTTTAGTTATGATTCCTCCAAACCTCAGTTAACTGGATTTTTCAAATCTAACATGATGGTTTCTGTCTTTTAATGGTGCTGCAGTCTATTACTCACATTGTGATTTTTGATGTGTTGGATTTTTTATACCATTGTATGCCATAATTTCTAATTGTCCTGCTTTGTATACTTTGCTTGTTTCCATTTTCATCTTGTTTCGATTGATTTTTCTTTCTCTTTCCATGTTTTTCCCTCTACCAGTTTGGATATTATATATACTTTATTTCAATTGTTTTTGGTGGCTATCTAACTAAAATTATTTTCAGTCACTTGTACAGAAAAACCAAAGAACCTCAAACATGTTGCCAGGGAAGCTCTTTGCTTCAAAGCCATGTTATGTCTCTAAATTACTGCTCTTATTTCATTTTTCTCCTTTGAGGATTGCCATACTTTCTCTCTAGCTCAAACACAAATTAAACATTTATTTATTTATTTATATTTTACTTTTTTTTTTGAGAGAGAGAGAGAGAGAGCCAGACAGACAGGGACAGATAGACAGGAAGGGAGAGATGAGAAGCATCAACTCATAGTTGTGGCACCTTCGTTGCCATTGATTGTTTTCTCATATGTGCCCTGACCAGGGGGCTACAGCAAAGTGAATGGCCCCTTGCTCAAGCCAGCAACCTTGGGCTCAAGCCAGTACCTTTGGCTTCAAGCCAGTGACCTTTGGACTGAAGCCAGTGACCATCAGATCATGTCTATGATCCCACACTCAAGCTAGCAACCCCACACTCAAGCTGGTGATAAGTAGATAATACTGATATTCCCATTTTATTGATGAGAAACTATTTTTTTTTGTCTTGAGCCTTGCCTTAACTTTCCATCCAAATATATCCTTCTGAATTCAGATTCTTCAGATCTCAAGTTGAGCTCACATAAAGTATGACAATAAATGTATAGCTTGAAAATAAAAGTTTTTCTCGACTCAGAAAAATTTCTATCAGATAATGTCAATCTTTGATTACGGCTAATGAACAAAAGCTGACCATGGAAAAGCAAAAGCCATGCAGACGAACTCACACCATGAGACTTCTATGGAGCAGAGCCTTCCCTCCTGCTCAATATAAGCACACCCGGTTTTACTGTGCTTTGCAGATATTGCTTTTTTATTGTTGTTGCGGTTGTTTTGTTTTGTCTTTTACAAACTGAAAGTTTGTGGCAATCTTGCATTGAGGAGATCTGCCTTTTTTTTTCAACAGCATTTCCTGACTCTGTCACCTTTTGGTAATTTTTTAATATTTCAGACTTTTTCATCATTATTATATTTGCTATGGTGATCTGTGATTGGTGATCTTTGATGCTATTGTTGTCATTGCTTTGGGGTGCCACAAACCGCATCAATATCAGACGGTGAAGTTAATTGATAAGTATTGTGTGTGTTCTAACTATTCTACTTACTGGCCATTCCTCAGTCTCTCCCCCTCTCCTCAGGCCTCCACATTCCCTGAGAATAGGGAATTCCATAATACTGAAATTCAGCCAAGTAACAACTCTGAAATTGCTTTCAAGTATTTAAATGAAGGAAGAGTCACACATCTTTGTTTAAATCAAAAGTTAGAAAAGAATAATACAGGCTGAAGGCTAGACCTGTTCTGTCAGCCACGTTGTGAACGCAAAGGGAAAGCTCCTGAAGGAAATTTAAAGGGCTACTCCGGTGAACACACTAACGGTAAGAAAGTGAAACAGCATTATTACCGACATGGAGAAAGTTTTAGTGACCTGGACAGATCAAGCTAGCCACACATTCCCTTAAATCAAAGCCTAATTCAAAGCAAGGCCTTAACTCTTAATTCTGTAAAGGCTGAGAAAGGTGAGGAAGATGCGGTGAAGCTATCAGAGGTCGGTTCACGGGGTTTTTTTTGTTTGTTTGTTTGTTTGTTTTTTGTATTTTTCTGAAGCTGGAAACGGGGAGAGACAGTCAGACAGACTCCCGCATGCGCCCGACTGGAATCCACCCGGCACGCCCACCAGGGGCGACGCTCTGCCCACCAGGGGGCGATGCTCTGCCCCTCCGGGGCGTCGCTCTGCCGCGACCAGAGCCACTCTAGCGCCTGGGGCAGAGGCCAAGGAGCCATCCCCAGCGCCCGGGCCATCTTTGCTCCAATGGAGCCTTGGCTGCGAGAGGGGAAGAGAGAGACAAAGAGGAAGGGGAGAGGGGGTGGAGAAGCAAATGGGCGCTTCTCTTATGTGCCCTGGCCAGGAATCGAACCCGGGTCCCCCGCACGCCAGGCCGACACTCTACCGCTGAGCCAACCGGCCAGGGCAGTTCACGGGGTTTTAAAGAAAGAAGCCATCTCCAAAACCTACAGGCTCAAGGCAAAGAGCAAGCACTCACGTAGAAGCTGCAGCAAGTCATCAAGCTGGGATAATTAATGAAGGTGGCTACTCTATACAACATATTTGCCATATAGATGAAACAGCTTTATATTGAAAAAAAAAAAAGATGTCGTCTAGGACTTACAGAGGTAGGGAGGAGATGTTGTCTAGGACTTACAGAGGTAGGGAGGAGAAGTCAATGCCTATCTTCAAAGCTTCAAAGGACAGCTGAGGTCTAATGCACCAGAGCTAATGAAGCTGGTGGTTCTAAGTTGAAGTCAGTGCTCATTTACAATTCTGAAATTCCCAGGGCCCTGAAGGATTATGTTAAATTTGGTCTGACTATGGTCTATAAATAGAAAAACAAAGCCTGGATTATACTACAACTGTTTACAACATAGTTTCCTGAATATCTTAAGCCCACTGTTGAGACTTACTACTTAGAAAAAAAGATTCCTATCAAAATATCACTGCTCATTGACAATGCAACTGGTCACCAAAAGTGCTGGTGGAGATGTACAATGGGGTTAATGTTGCTTTCGTGCCTGCTAACACGACATCTATCCTATAGCCCATAGATCGAGGAGTAATTTTGACATTCAAGTGTTATAATTTAGGAAATACATTTTATAAGTCTATAGCTGCAATAGATAGTAATTCCTCTAATAGATCTGGGCAAAGTAAATTGAAAACCTTTTGGAAAGGATTCACCATTCTAGATGCCATTAAGAACATTCATGATTCATGGGAAGAGGTCACGTATCAATGTTCACATGAGTATGCAAGAAGGTGATTACAACCCTCATGGATGACTTTGAGAAGAAGTTCAAGATGTCAGTGGAGGAAGTAACTGCAGATGTGGTAGAAACGGTAAGAGACCTATAATTAGAAGTAGAGCTTGAAAATGTGACTGAATGGCTGCAATCTCATGATAATATTCTAATGGACGAGGAGTTGCTTCTTATGGGAGAGAAGAGAAAGCGGTTTCTTGAGATGGAATCTATTCCTGGTGAAGAGGTCGTAAAGATAGCCAAAATGATAACAAAGGATTTAGAATAGTACATAAACTTAGTTGAAAAAGTAGCAACTGTGTTTGAGAATGTTGACTCCAATTTTGAAAGAAATTCTACTGTGGGTAAAATGCTGTCACGTAGCATCACGTATCATACTACAGAGAAATCACTTGTGAAAGGGAAGAGTCAATTGATGCCACAAACTTTCTTTCTGTCATATTTCAAGAAACTGCCCTAGCCGCCCCAGCCTCCAGCAGCCACCGCCTACCTGATCAGCAGCAGCCATCAGTTGAGGGAAGACCGTCCGCCAGCAAGAGGACGGAGTTGTGGAAAGCTCCGATGCTTGTTAGCATTTCTTAGCAGTAAGTTATTTTTAAATTAAGTCGTGTGCATTGTTTTTCAGACATAATGTTATTGCATACTTAGTAGACTACGGTGTAGTGTAAATTACTTTTATATGCACTGGGAAGCCAGAAAATTTATGTGACTCATTGTAATATTTGCTTTATTGGGGAGAGGAGGTCTGAAATCAAACGCACAGTATTTCTAAGGTATGCCTGAAGTAACTTCCATTAATTTTCAACTCTTAAATAATAGTATTTATTCCCAACTCTCTTTTTCTGAAATTGATATCAAGCCAATGTGTTCTCCTGAAAAAACTGAAAATGCTATCTTTATGATTTGTGAATCTGGTGTTGGTTGCTTAACTGCCGGCACAGCTCAGACCACGGGGTCTCCCGGAGTGTGACGGGTGGGCCGGCAGCAACAGCTCCCTCCCCAGGAGGCCACAGCAGGGCAGTGTGTAGGGACAGGCTTTGAGACTGAGTGATGGGAGTAAGGTCTCTATATTTTCACTTTCCCCATGGAACATCTTAGAGGGGAGTTCTCTTCCAGTCTCATGAAAAGTGGAAGAAAACCCAGCCCACAGAGTAGTTCTGGCATATGAAAGGCACCAAGGACTCCCCGAGAGGATGCCTCAGCTCTTTGCCAAGTGCTTTATCCCCCAGTTCACGAGCCCATCAAAGAGCCGTCACTCCACTCTACCTGGACGCACACCCTCCCTAGGTGGTCTGCAGCCACTTGTATCCTCCTCTCATATGTATCCAAAATTCCTTCTTGGTAATAGGCCATATTTATATTACCAGTTTGGACATACCAAAAGGGACAGAAGAAAGACTATGTTGTTTCTCAACTGAGAACTCTCCTGTATCTTCAAATCTTCACAGGCTTCTTTCTCTTCTTGTAGGTAGGACTCCCTTACTCTGCACTGAAAGAAAAAGTCCAACCCAAGTCCCTGTCAATCTGCCCATCTCATTTCCCAGTGTATTCCCCTTTTGTTAGCAGCAAACATTATAAAAGGAAAGAAGGAAGAATGAAAGGCTGGGAGAGGTGTGGGAAGGGAGGAAGGAGTCCAGTTCATTATTCTCACTTCCTGAAGATCCACCTGCTCTGAAATTTCTGCAATGCACTTCTGAACTGTCTCTTAAAATCTAACCTTAATGCCCTTTCTACAATTGGTATTCCCCTTACATTACTCTGATATCTCCCACTGTCAAGATGGTGTCCTCACAATAAAATACACTTTTGAAATCAGGATACTGGTAGTGAAACCATAAACAGCATATTTATTTTTATTGTATCTGATGTTTTAATGCTTTAATCCATATCAAGTATATGACAGTGTTCTATTATGAATAATAAATGGAAATACATATTTTATTATATGGTATTACAGTAAATGCAGGGCTGCAAATGTAAAATCTTTCTGTGAAATTTACTTGTATATTTCAATTTTTAGAATTAAGACTACATTATTATTGATTAGCAAGGTTGACAAAATAAATAATCTCATATCTTAGACTTAAATTATCTACAAGGAAATGCAGAGTGTTATAAAATATGCAATGCACCAAAAGAAAATCATTGATATAGAAACTTTGGCTTTCTCCTTGGATGTTTTCTATTGTTTCACTATGTCATAATTGTTGTATTATTTTAATATCTGTGCACTCAATTCAAGAAAATCCGAGATTCCAGACGTAAACAAGTTGGGCAATTAATGCCATATTTTTTTTTTAAAAAAAAGATGAATGCTTAAAAATTTATATATTATTCTTTAAATGTCTAAAAACTAAAATATCATCCTATACTGTGAGATAAGTTACTTAAACAGGAAATTATTACCAATGAATGAGTATGTGTTAATTATTTACTATAGATAAAGCACACAGAATGATGCTAAGTGATTGGTAATAGTGGAATGCAGAGAAACCTTTGTAATTAGCACAGCACTTCACTAATTTCTATTTTCTGTTTTTCCTTTCTCCATCTCCAAAGTGGTCAGAAGCTAGGAAACAATACCCCCTTTCATCCTGGCTTTCCTTCGGGAAGTCTAGGCTAGATTTTCCAGGAAGAGGAGGGGTTGGGAGCTAGCGCTTTGAAGTTTCAAAAACCTAAGTGGCAGGTCATGAGGGAAAGTGAGAGCTTTCTCCAAAATGAAGAGAGGGCCAGAGATCAGAGTAGTTTGCACATAACACCCAAAAATGGAGACTTGCTTTGGAATGTCAATAATATGGTGGGAAGGCATGGGTACTGACAACAACAAGCAGGGCCTGTTCGCTCTCCCAACTTTGGGATAGAACACACAGAGTAGGGCACCCGGAAGGGCCCGTGAAGTTTGTGACATGAAGTTTAAGCCAGGCTAATTCTTAGAGTGTTGGATTAAAAGTCTCACAAACACCTAGAGGATGTCCAGGACAGAGCCCTGATAAGAACTAAAATGAAATGTTTGGCTCGTCTGATAGATTGGAGACTTACTTTAAAAAATGTTGATCTCACACTCTATAGTCAAAAACTCCCACTACACCAGCTCTAAAACACTGTTTTTGCCTTCAAGGAATGTGCAGTCTACTTAGGAGGTAAGTTATATGTGAGCATAAGTTGGTAGTTTATGGCAACATGTACTAAGTGACAAAGAATGGAAATATTGATAAATTGGTCAGTAGAGAGTACTAATTCTGGGTTAATTGATCAGGCAGCTTTCTTTCTCTTAGTCCAAAGCATGTTACTAGATAATTTGGAGCTTGGACTATTTTCTGAAATAATAAAAATATAGCTCCTGTTAGTATTTATAGAATAACTAAAGCAAACAAATAAGGAAGCATGCTAAGATAATAAAATAATTGTGAATGCTCTCAAAGTTCTCAGGAATGTAGATGAAATAAAATTATCTTTTAAAATCTGTGACTATCAGCAAATAAGCACCCAGTTTATCTATTCTACTGAATGACAGATCAATAATCATACATAAACGGCTGTGAAATGAAAACATATATGCACTTTAAAAATGTTTTGTTGGACTCAAAACACAATTGCCCCCTTTTTAGTGAAACTGTCTCTTCATTTCTACTCTGTAACAGAGAGAAGCAGTAAAATTTTACCACATTTCCGTGATGACTATTTTTTTTTAATGACAATTGGGAATAACAGCCCCTTGTATCAGAGCTAAACTGAAAATAATGAACATCCCAGTCTTTTAAGCTAAAATATTAAGCAATGAAATCTGGCATTACAAAACTGTTGGAAGGAGGAGAGAAGCAGAGTCTGGGTTTGATCTCTAGGAATAACGTCGAAACAAAAGCACAAAACCAGCTACTCAATAAGAAAGCTGCAAAATCCAAAAGGCACTCTCCAAATGGCTAGTGCTAGAATCCCACCAGCTCAGGGGCTCTTATCTGGAAGCCACGCCAGAGCTACACTGAGCCTGCTGGAGGGAACAGACACATGGCTGCCCAGTGTGCTGCTGTGGTCCTCGGCTAAACTCAACTTCAGGGCAACTCTCACGGAAGTGAGTACACCTGACTTTTGGAACCTAAATCACACCAGAGATCCTAGCTGCAAAAGAGTCCATAAAATTTAAACTTTCAATTTCTGGTTTCTTGTTTTTCAGGGATAGAGAGAGAGTCAGAGAGAGGGATAGATAGGGACAGACAGACAAGAATGGAGAGAGATGAGAAGTACAATATCAATCATCAATTTTTGTCATGGTGCTTTAGTTTTTCATTGACTGCTTTCTCATATGTGCCTTGAGCGTGGGCCTTCAGCAGACCTAGTAACCCCTTGCTTGAGCCAGCAACCTTGGGTCCAAGCTGGTGAGCTTTTTGCTCAAGCTAGATGAGCCCACACTCAAGCTGGCAACCTCGGGGTCTCGAACCTGGGTCCTTCCGCATCCCAGTCCGAAGATCTATCCACTGAGCCACCACCTGGTCAGGCAATTTCTGGTTTCTTTTTTTCTTTTTCTTTTTTCTTTTTTTTTTTTTTTTTTGTATTTTTCTGAAGCTGGAAACGGGGAGAGACAGTCAGACAGACTCCCACATGCGCCCGACCAGGATCCACCTGGCATGTCCACCAGGGGCGATGCTCTGCCCACCAGGGGCGATGCTCTGCCCACCAGGGGGCGATGCTCTGCCCCTCTGGGGCATCGCTCTGCCACGACCAGAGCCACTCTAGTGCCTGGGGCAGAGGCCAAGGAGCCATCCCCAGTGCCCGGGCCATCTTTGCTCCAATGGAGCCTTGGCTGCAGGAGGGGAAGAGAGAGACAGAGAGGAAGGAGGGGGGGGTGGAGAAGCAAATGGGCGCTTCTCCTATGTGCCCTGGCCGGGAATCGAACCTGGGTCCCCCACATGCCAGGCCGACGCTCTACCGCTGAGCCAACCGGCCAGGGCCTCTGGTTTCTTAATAATACTGCCTAGAAGGATTCTGGAACAGATGTTGTGAGACCTGGGTTAACTTTAGCTACAATCTTCTGATTTATGTCAAATTTCTTAATTCCTTAATGTCTTAATTCCACTGCACCCAAGGTGAGCAATATCTAAATCTAGGATTTCCCATTCATATATATTCCCTCTCTCTGAGGACAGATTGCCACAGCAAGGTTAAATTTGAAAACGAAGGCATTTTTTTTCATATATCTTTTATAGCTGTTGATAAAAATAATCTTCATCCCATAACTAAATGTTAATCATAAATGAAAAAAGTTAAGCAATGCCTGTATGAAAATATACTGAAAAAACTTAAGTGTTATATATTTTAATCTGATCTGCATCATTGTTTAAAACTTAAAATTTTATGAATCACAGGTATGTACATATTAGTAATTTTAGGTTTTAAAGGTAATCATGGAAAGGGTTGGGAGGGATGGATGAATAAGTAGAGCCCAGAGGAGTTGTAGGACAATTAAACTCCTTTGTCTGATACTGTAATGGTGGGTACTTGCCATTATACATTTATCTAAATCCACAGAATGCACAGCACCAAGAGTAAAGTGTAAAATAAACTATGGACTTTGGGTGATAATGATGCGTCCATGTAAGTTAATCAATGATAACAACTGTACTATTACTGAAAAATGTTGACAATGGAGAAGGCTATGCATGTGTTGGGGAAAGGTGGATATTGGATGTCGTATGTCCATCACAAGTTTTCTGGAACTTGAAACTGCTCTAAAAAAAAGTAACACCTGTAAAAAAAAAAACTTCAACCTCAAAAAAAAAGTAATATCTAGTATACAGAGAATATATACATATTCTAAACATTTCAGTAATATAGACATTTAGCACAGATATTACTGAGTGATTTTTAAATATAACTACCGTTAAAATATTTTTTCATTTGTGTCTAAAACCGTATTTTTAGGCTTCAGTTTAAAAGTTTACGTTTTCACTTACTGCAAATGTCCAGCAGGTGGCACTAAAGATTTTTATTTTTACATTTAATTCCTTAATAGTTATTTAAACTATTTCTTCAATGTGTTAAAGAACATTAGTACAATCAGCAGGGGGTGTATCTTATTAGGGGAAAAAATGTGTTTTCAAAGCTGGCTGAAAAAGAACAAAAGAGAAAATTATAACGTGCTGTAATTTCTGCTCTTTTGTGGAGGACCCTCATTCTAAAGACCCTTTAAAAATTTTTATGTTAGGGGTTTTGTTGTGTATTTTTCTTTGCTTTTCTTGTCTTCCATTTAGCATTGTTAAAAATGTAGTCCGTCCAATCAGCATCCCACAGTGTTCTGAAAATGCCGCACGATGACACTTAGGAAAAGAGCATAACTGATGATTAGTTGGCTTTTAGTGTTTCACAGCCTGTTACTTCCGACAAGCATTTATTTTTAATTCCATTTCCAATTTACCACAGGAGGCCACTCCTGAGTAAGCATTAAATAAAGATATCTCAGGGCACGGAGGCCCACTAGGATACAGTTACATTTTTGCTTTACTACATCTCCCAAGAAACGGCTTCCCGGTGCTCCTGAACACTAGGGGGGCAGTGTCGCAAAGCTTTGTGTGTGGGGGCCTAGAAATACGGTTTCTAGATTATAGAACGATATCCCTGCTTTCTAATGCTTGAGACAGTCCGGAGTTAAGTTTAAAATTGAAAATCTGGCATGAGAGGAAGTCACTCTAATACTTTGATAAACAGGTTATCTCATTTACAGTGCCGTTCAAGAGAAGAAAAGCAGGTGAAATGAAGAGAAACCAAATAGGATACTTAAGTAGCAATGAAATTTGAGAGAGGAGAGAAGTCAATTTTTAAGAAAGTAACCAAACAGGTAATACTGGTGCCTGCCATCCATTTGATAAATATGTAATTCATTATTATTAAATAGATCTAATTACATCCCATGTGAACTTTTCCAAAATGTGTCAGTTAATGATGCCAATCTACCTAATAAATAAAGGGCAAACTACATGCATTGCTGGTTAGAAGAAGGCAGTGTCTACACATCAAGCCATCAGTCAGTAATCAGTTCATGCCTGCATCTTCTGGAATGCCCAACACACTCTAAATCTTGTCTTGGCCACATTCTTGGACTATTTTCACTAGACTCACTATGTTTTATTACTAAAGCGAAAGAAAAAATAAACCAACTTCACTCTAAAACTGACGCTTTTTGGAATGGATTAAATAGAATAGATTAGGCATATCTCAAGTTGGCTTGCTCAGAATCAAATCTGATTGTATTTCTTAGCTTCGT
The DNA here is from genome assembly GCF_036850995.1 of Saccopteryx leptura. NCBI lineage: Eukaryota > Metazoa > Chordata > Mammalia > Chiroptera > Emballonuridae > Saccopteryx > Saccopteryx leptura. Next base: position 352,826,423 of record NC_089503.1, read on the forward strand.
GATAATCAAGAAATTATTTAAACTCTCCTTCTCAGTTTCCTCATTTACCAACTGGTGATAACAGCAGCTTCCAAGGATTGTCAGGAGAGTTAAATGAGATAATCCATGTAAAGTGCCTAGCACGTGTCTAGCATATGGTAAGAGCTCAATAAATGGGAGCTATTACTAAACATAGACATAGTTAATACATGAAGGAAGAATGTACTTTGTTTTTAAGTTTCTGAGTACACTTAGCTGATAACTTTAGGATGGAGTTTTGACTGGCAGAATTGAATAGCATACAGGTATCCGTACACGTAGCGTAGATCATCTGCCAATACACTGCTAATAAGGGACAAAATCGTCTTCTTATAAGGTGACAGCCAGAGAGAAAGGTGAGCTCACTAGTATAATTTGTTTTGTGGAATGTCCATGATACAGCCACTGGAAGGGAACACACATCATGTTGTCTGAGTTTGTTTTTTTTTCCCCAGCATTTTTTTATGCTCATTGCTAATTCACACAAACAGGAAAAAAAGAAAGCAAATTCTAAAATCTGAATTTTAAAAAAGAATATTACCATTAGGTTGTTTTAAACTAATAAATGTATTAATTGTCCAAGTCATAATTATACCCAATGCTCTGAAACAGTGGATGAATAAACAATATATAGATTTCTAACATATCAAAATGTTTTTTTCCCTTTTACTTTTTAATGCATAATAAATTTATGCACATTGAATGTGTCCTTATCAATGAGCTAATCACATTTTCCTGCTTGTTCTTCTGAATGATAAAATATTATTTGGGATGTGGTGGCTAAGGTGGCTTTCAATGTAACTTGAACAAAAGTCATTACCTTACATTTGTAATATTTAATCAGAACAATACATTTAAAATGTCAACAGTCCCATAAATCTCTGTGAATTTCTTTGCTTTCCAGAATTCACAGAGCCATAAAGAGTAAATGACATGTCTGATGTCCCTTAACTTCCAGATACCTAATAACCCTATTTCCATGGATAAGTTCTACTGTTGGTCAAGCTCAGAGCCAATTCACTCTAGCTCCCAGGTCCTCAATTTCGCCTCCTGTAACAATTCTGTCTTACCTGGTCAGGAGGGTTAAGTGAGATAATCCGTGTAACCACCTACTTATTTTAGAGAGGGAGAAATGAAGATATGTTAACTCTACTCTGGGTATAGAAGGGTAATATATCACCTGCTTCTTGTCTCCAGAAAGCAAGTGTATCATATGTCTTTAATTTTGGATTCAACAGGTAACAGCAGGAGTTCTGAGGCCAAATTTCTTGGCTTCAAATTTTTCCTGGGCTCTTCCTCTTACTAACTTTGCATGGTGGCAAGTGATTTAACACTCTAATACTATAATTCTTCATCTGTAAAATGGAGATAATATGCCTTCTGACATATAATGTTGTTGTTTTGAAGATTAAAATAGCTAATAGCACTTAGGAAGGTGTTCGACAATTAGTAAGTAATCTGAAAAATATTACCTATTTTTATAATGTACAGAAAAAATACTGAACAAAATGTTCTATGATATCCAACATTATATATCGACTAAAACATCAAAGTAGAATCTAGAACTATGAAATAAAGTGTCTAGCTTGAGTTCTGATTTTTAAAAGCAGCACCAGCAAATATCCTACTTTTAAAGCTTAAATTAAATATCTGAGAAATAATAAATTCATTTCATCAAGGCTTCCTCTTTTTCATTTTTAAAAAGCAGAGAAATACAAGCTTCCTGGATTTTACTTGCATGGTATACTAAATTAGTCACCCATCATTAGGTACAGTATTGTCTAGGCCTTTCCGGGATGTATTTCAAGACAAGTGACAAGGTATAATTTCCTCCCTATTATATTTGCTAATGGTGACATCTGTTTTCATCCTTTAATTAAAATACATCATTAATATGCATTTAAAATCTCACTGTCATCTAAATAATATAACAGGTGTCATAAATAACTTAAGTTCTTTTATACCCATGAAAGGGAGATCATAAAGCAGATAATTCAAATGGTTTTTAGAAATGCAGAAAGTAAAATTCTAGAGTATATCAGAAAACTTTTAAATTTATAAAATGTAAGTATTTTATGTCTCTCGTGTGACCCAGAACCTCTACCACTATTTAATCAGTTCCAGACAACTTCTTCTTCCTCCACCAGCCACTTCCTAGGAATAATCAAGTCTATTTTTAAAACTTAACATCTTATGTTACATTCAGATACTAAAAATGTGTCATAATCAACTTTCATTAATCACAGTGCACACAAAGCTGGAAATAGTCCATTTTACATTTCATAATATTGCATTATCTATGAATAACTTTGAACAATATGAAGGCACTCAATATTTTAATTGCATTTAATTCAGTTGAATTCACCAGATCTCTGGACAGAAAATCTAGCAGTCTTTGCCACTGTAACGATCCCATCAAATTAAGAATGATCAATTTGTAACTCAACAATCTGATCAATTTAATACCACTGGTTCAAAAGAGAATTCTTTGCTATACTTGTCTTATGTGTAATACACTATTTTAAACTCTTTTGGGGAGGTCATTTCTCTTGAGGATTTGATTACTCTTCTGTGATAGATCATCTTAACCGTAACACCTGGGTCCCACCATCTCTTACCCAATTCAGTGATGCCTATATCGAGCCCCACAGAATAAGCAACCAGCAAATATTTGGAGTTCAGTTGAACTGGCAGCTGTTCAATGGCAGCTGTCAGTCTAAAGAGGAATCTACTCCTCTCTTCCTCTTTAAGTTTCATTGCCTCTTTCTCCTTTAGGGTTAAACCTAGTAGCATAACTGAAAATGTAGGTATGGAGGGCGATATTCATGTCTTAACATCATCTGAGGATTTTGAATGCTAAGTAATGCATTCAAATATGATACTAAGTAATACATTCAAAATGCTACTGATATCCCTTCTTTTTAAAGTATAAATGGGGAAGTCAGGGAAGGCCTGACTGAGATAGTGAAATTTGAGTAAAGACTTGAAGTGAGCTAGTCATGAAAAGCTGACTTGAAAAAAGGAACAGCAAAGGTGAAGCCTGAGGTTAGAGCCCATCTAGTGAGTCTAAGGAAAAGCCAGTCAGCTGGTATGGCTGGAGAGGACCAAGCAAGGACAGAGGACATGGGGACAGCTATGTAAATCTTAGAGGACATGGTTAAGTAGTTTGCTTTTACTTTGGGTAAATGGTGAGCAAACAGAAAAGTTTGAATGGAGAGATGAGCGGGCTGTTATCTACACAGGATTCCTGCGGCTCTCATGTTTGTAACGGAAGAAGCAGGGATGGAGGCAGACAGGGAGTCAGGAGCCTTGCCACAGGGCAGGTAAGAGATGATGGAGCCTGCAGCAGAGCTCAGAGGGCAGGCGTGACAGGAAGCGCTCCGATACTTCTTCCTTCTATCTTGCTTTGAACCTTCCCGGAGCATGGGCAGGTCGGCATATTTTTATTTTCTTGACCATAGCATAGTTCTGATGTTTTAAAACTGATTTTTAGGTTACACTTTCCATTCCATGCTGTGTATCTTTTCTCACCGTCAACGATGATTATTGCCGAATCACATAAAATGAGAGTTCCACTTTCGCAGGCTGAGTGACACCAAAAAAAATTGTCTCTGAAGGAATTACTACACAATCAGAAGGAAACGCAGAAGTACACTGATATTCTATCTCACAGTAAAGAAGAGCAAATCCATCTTATGCTCCGTTGGCATCATGAATGAAGTGCCCACCTAGCCCGTACCAAACTTCGGAAACCTGGCCGTTACTGAAGCATTGAGGTAAATCTGAATCAATATGTTAAATCACTTCAAAATGACCAGAAATTTCATTTATTTTATATGTTCTATTAACAATGTACAAGGAATGTGAATACACAGTAACCTCGTGAAGGGAACTGTATGTTCACAGTGTTCCCTCTGCCTTTTCTCATTTCTTCTGGCTGTCGTGCCAAGCTCAGGTGGCCACAACTTTTGTGTCCATGGCACAAACAGAAGTAGAGGTTATAGTAAATGGTGGTTAGAATACAGGTTCTGTGAGGGAACAAAAACAGCTTTAATTTTTAACATTGTTTTAAAATAAAATTTTTCTCTTTGCTGTTATAAGAGACTCCACCTTCCCTTAGGTAAGTACAGAAACCTAAGCTGTGGGGTTTGGGTAGTTAATTCCCTCCAATACATTAACGGCTTTAGTAAGTAATGTGTGTGTATGGACGTGTGTGCGTGGGCATGTGTGTGTGGCGTATACATAGTCAATCTTGCTAGATGACACAGGGTACTGCAGAGTCAGCAGTCTTTATCTGAATACGAGTTCTCATGGTGCAATGCTATAAATACCATATAGAAGGAAGGAATGTGACGTTGGTTCAGCTGCAAAGGAAATGCTTCTTTGAACAGTGCCTTTATAACAGCTCGGTTTGTTTTTGTTTTGTTTTGTATCATTTTTGGTTTTGTTTTGATTCTCCTAAGTCAAGGAGAAAGCTTCCAGTTAATGGAGGTTCTCAGTAAATAGTGGAATAAAGAAAAGACCTTTAGAGCAACCTGTCTCTGCTCCCTACATAGCACTAGTGAATCTAAACAAATGCCTTTGGCCCATCAAATAAGGGACATTAAGGTCTCAGAGGGTGGCACCAGGGAAGCGACAGGGGCCTCTGCATAGTGAGCTACGGGTACGGCTGCTGCAGCCTCAACCGGTTTTGGAAGGACAGCCGTCCTTGCCAACATAACAAGAAAGATTTTCACAGTGAAGTACAATATGCTAGAAAGACCATGCATAAGAGAGTAGCAAATGAGACTGGGAAGAAAAAGAGAGAATAAAGAAGTCTCATTGTGACTACGGGCCAAGGAAGAGGTTAACATTTCATATTAATTACTCATATCTAAGACCTGGTGTGTACAGTATGTCTCCTGACTAAAAATAATTTAAACAGCCTGGCTAGGAGCACCACTAATTTGTCTCTGTGCACATCCTGCTGCTCACCTTTCTATAGAATCTGTGTAAAAAAAAAGACATTTTAAGTGCTACTTTAAGCACATTATTGTAGCTTCACCAAGTGATCAGACTGCCGGCTGCATGTATAAATAATCTTAGCTTTAAAGATACATGAGTTATACTTTTGAAAAAGATTCCTTCCAAAATGCAGAGGTTCTTGGGTTTTGTTTTAGTTTTGAATGTCCTCATAGTAAATAGAAGTGCAAGGTACAAGACAAGGCATTTTAGAAATTCTAGATAACTTTAAATTTAATTTCTAAATAGATAAATAAAGTGTAGCCATATTCTTCCTCTTGCTCCAGAGTTAATAAAGGCCCAGAATAAGTGTTTCTTCCAAATCCCGGGTCAACGTCTCCTGGGTAAGGGCATTTCAACCAGCGAAAAGCCAGGGTTTGAACAAAGGCTCTTCCAGCAACAGGCTGAGTGACCTTGTACTAGAGACTTTGTCCGAGTTTTATACTTCTCATGTGTAAACTGAGGACAATGCCTGTTACCCTTTAGGATTGTAGGGAAGATTACCTCGTGCAATATCTGACAGACTTGACTCTCAATTTTCTTTCACCACTTTTCCCTTTCACAACTGTGTGGTTTGCTGCCTATTCCGTGCTCCCACTGGAAAGGGGAGGAGAGTGTATTGAAAAGCCTACTAATTGAGACCTAGTGTTTGGCACTTGCATACTCACTCATGTCTTGAGCGACTTCAGACATAGCCCTTAGCATCTCTGAGGAGCAGGTCTCTTTACCTTTATAAGAGTCATATACTTTGATCACCTTGAGTCCTGACTCACTAATTCATAAATTCAACATATAAGGATTGAGTATCTACTACATGCAGGCAGGCTGTTTGAGGTGCTGGTGTTATAAGCACAAAGTTCTTCAGAGGAAACTTTTATTCAGATAAGAAAAGCAGTTGTCAAAACACAGAAACAAAAGCACTTGTAATAGGATAATATCAGGTAGCAATATGGGCTGTGGTAACTAATAAAAGAGGCTGAAGAACAGAGAGAGCCCCCAGCAGGGCTGGAACCTGGCTCCACAGACAGAACGGTCAGAGGAGACTGGTGGGAGGCCGAGTCCTGAAGGATGTGGAGAAACATGGCTGCCTGCCTGGGGGAGAGGATTCGGGGCGGGGCAAAGGTCAGGCAGGGAAGAGCTTGGGTTGGGCCAGTCAGAGCAGAGTGGGGGAAGGACTGAAGACAAGGTCCCAATCAAATTCTATCCGAAGGCCTTCACAACCAGTGAGAGGATTTCAGTTTCCTTTTACGCTGGATGGGAGGTCACTGCAGCGCTTTGGGTGATTAGCTGATGTGATGAGGCTGAGTACTGAAAGGATCCCTCTGTTAACTGTGTGGAGAACAGGCCATAAGTAAGTCAGTGCAGGGACAAAGGCAAGCGACATGTTCTCTGATAAAGCACCTGTGTCGAGGGCAGTAAAAAAAAAAAGTCCATTTGAGGATATTTTTAAGGCCATCACACCAATGTAAACTAAATGTAAACTATCATTTTAGCAAATCTCTGGAGCATGCTCCATGTGTAACCACTTACTAGCTCTGTAACATTAAGCAAATAACTTAATCTCCTTAAATCTTTTGTGTTGGGGAATAAATATTTGTGTCTTTCCCCGATTCACGTGTTGAAGCCCTAAACCCCAATGATTTAGGGGGCCTTGAGAGCTGACAAGGTTTAGATGAGGTCATGAGGGTAGGGTTCTCATGGTAGGATTCATGTTTTTACAAGAAGAGGAGGAGAGGCCAGAGGTCGAGATCTCTCTGCCATGGAAGACACAGCGGCAGGCCACCATCGACAAGCCAGGAAGAGACCCTGACAGCGGGAGTCAAGTCAGTCAGCACCTTGATCTTGGGCTTTGGGGTTCCAGAGCTGGAAGAGATTATCTCTTATCATTTAAGCCACCCAGTTGATGTTCTTTTGTTCGGGAAGTCCGAGTTAATACACTGAGTTCACTAGCTGTAAAATTTGAGCAATAATATTGTCCACTCCATAGTGTTATCATGAGATGTAAACGAGACCAGAAAAGTAAAGCTGAGTGTCTGGCACAGAGTAAAGTACTTAATAATTATCAGCAATGATTAATATAAAGGTCAATGTCAGGGAATAATAATTTTTAAAATTCTTAAAGTTTGACAGTGACTATTTAATATTACAAGAAAAAAGAGATTTCATAAGATTTCACACAAACATGTCACACATTCACAAGAAACTTAGGTCAGTGATTGTAAAAATGCATTTGCAGTTACAACACTTGACCCTATGCAAAATCAACTGTAGTTTTTCAAACCACTGGTTGTTTATTTTTCATACAAAAATGTTTTACTTTTGTTCTATTTGAGTAGATATTTTTAAAGAGTAGTGTAAAAAAAAATAGCTTTCATTGTAAAATTCTATAAACACAATCCATACAAATAATAAAAAAAAACCCTAGTTATTAGACAGATATAGACATTTAATTTGTTTGGACTTTTGTGCTATTTAGACACCAGCAGTAAAAACTTCTAGAGAACAGATGAGAATTACAGATCTGGATCTTGTGAACACCCTGTTTTTATTCTTCTCTTCTTAGTTAAGCAGAATAACTATTTTTAACCTTATTAAGCATGAGATGCCAGGATGAAATGCCTTCACATCAGAGACCATATAGAAGTAAAAATAAAAGTCGCCATCATGAGAACATGACAAAGTAGTATCTCTTATTCCAAAGAATTGTTTGTTTCCTTTCAAGATTATTTCTGAATGGGTTGACTTGATACTCTTTCGAAAGGTCTCCCCACCCTCAAGCCTTTTCCTTTTTTGACAATACTGAAAGGGGTAACTACAATTCTCCTATTGTGGACTTCCCATCAAGCATCAGATCTCAAAGCTAAGATTTCACTAATGAACAACTGCTTATGCTACTTATATCTGGAACTCAGTTTATACCCTTGGAAAATGTTTATTGTTTGCAGTCAGTAGCTAATGAAACTACAGGAAAAATGTACATACTTTTATTACCCTACCTATATCTTTATCATGTTGGCTTATCAACAGACCCAATATTTCACTCTAATGATAACTTTAACATGTCATTTTTTTGTTTTTCCTTAGATTTCAAACAAAAGGTATACCAACAAAATAAAAATATGTATGAATACCAGCTCTGTAATACAATCCACTATGTGAATAAATATTGCTTTGTAAGGTACATTTTTTCATAAATCTTTTTATTATATCTAATGGGCCCTGCTTCTCTCTTAAGGGGACATCAGCAGTCAAGAGAGAGTGATCAGAAGAAGTGCCTTTCCTTCATCGGCAGAGTAGAGAACTTGGGTGTTGTGGGCCATTTTTTAGTTATATGGCCCTTTTGGCAATCTGTGGATCCTTTTTCAAATGAATGTTTTTTAAGCGTATTTCATAAAGTATGTAGAATTATAGGAAAATCAGTTATGTTTCAAAAGTTACCAGAGAACTGAAAAACAAATTTACAATGTAGCAATATGCATGGTCACCTCAAATTCTTGGATGGACACATATTGACACATATTGGAAAATACTTTTACAAACTAATACACTGATGTTTATTTTATAGATCAAAGCAACTGCTTGAAGAGTAATATCCTCAGACTCACAGAGTTAACATAGGAGGAAACTGTGGGCCAGGGAAGTCAATTACTACAAAGAGAAAGGCAGAGCTGAATAAGACCCAGGCCACTCCACACTCACCACTGGGCAGGGCACTGGATTCTGTTTGGCGAACAAGGAAGCCATTTCTTTTGAACAGTCATTTGACCTAGATACCAGTGTTAACTTGCTTTCCTTTGTGAAATGCAATATGGCATTTTTCAAAAGTGAGAAGCAATCAGATGCTCAATATCAAATTTCATGTGAAAGAAAAATAGCTGAGAAATAAGTGTGATATCTGGCTCTGGATATCAAAATCCATCATTTGGCATGAGAAGTATTTTTATCTCTACTGAATTTTTGGCTTGTATTTTGAATTCATCTCAGTGGAAAATTCATGTTGCATCCAAGAGTTTTTCTCTTTATTCTGGTAAGCGATGGATTTCAGTCTTAACTTTCAAATATTTGTTCTGATTTCATTGAGATAAGTGGTTAGCTCTAGCAAGAATATGATTTGCATTTTATTTGTATGAAGAGTCAATACTGATTCACACAAGAAACGTTTAGAGTGACAAGAGCTGAGACACAAAGGATGAAATTCTAGTTTAATTTTGCAGGTGGTTAAAAACAAAAACAAAATGGAATGAATAACAAAAATACCAACGCTGGCCCAAGAAAGAAATATAGGTTTAAATAAACACTGTTGAGTATTTCACATCATTTTCACATAGACATGGCTCTAAATATCTTTCTGACAGCCCAAAAATATATTTCAGTATTAACTTTGCCCTCTGAAGTTTGTCAAACAATAAATAATGTTTTACATTACTTGAAGGACCAGGGAATAACAAAAAATGTGTTTGGTTTACATTTGGATTGGCATGAGGTCTCTGTCTGTTTTGTCACTGACATACCCCAAACAGCAAGACCAGTGCAGAAATTCAATAAACATTTGCTGAATGAGTGCTGGTGAGATTTTAAGTTGGTACCAGGAATTTCCAGTAACTCATCATCTTGCTGAATCACCCAGGAATTAAGCTAGTGTAGACAGGTGTTGACATTGATTTTTCTTTTATTGGGCAAGGGACCCTTAAGGGCAGAATCTTTATTTTATTCATCTTTGTAAACTCTTGCATTGTATTATGATTTCCCAAAGCAGGTGCTCTGGAAGTGTTGAATGAATAATGGATGAGTACTGTTCCAGCAAAAAGTTTTGTTTCTTCGCATCATACACATTTTTTACCTTACTCCTCCTTCACTGATATTTGCTCACCTAGTCTCATGACCTAGTCCTCTGTGTTTTTACCATTGCCTATTCAAATTAGAACTAACCTTCAAGTCTGTTCAGAGCCTCCCACCTTCCTGAAGTCTTACTGATACCTCCCTCTTGGAACAAATAGAGAATTTCAGCCTATCATCCTGACTCACTCATTCTGATATGTTTTTGTGTGTCTTTTTGTCTTGGTTGCCAACTTTCTTTGTCTTCCCCAAGCCGCATCATGGATTTTCTTTGCATCCTTCGCAATAACCAGGTCACTCTGTAAATGCTCAATGTTCAATGAACGCACAAGGAATATCAAAATACATGCATAACATACCAGAATTATTCTCTGTGACTATGTTGACAGAGAGCTTACATGTAATTTAATCTAAATTCCCTTTGAACCTTCTGAGGCATGTAATACTTCATATTTGAACAATAATTACTGTATATATTTATATTGAGCCTAATATGCCTACAGTCTCCACCTCCATAACTGGTTTTACCTTTGTGGCTCAAACAGAATAAATCTAATCCTTTTCCCACATGATATTCATCTAAATATCTGAAGATGTTATCTGTTATATCCCATCAGAGTTTTCTTCCCTCAAGCTAAATCATTTACCACTTGGCATGACTTTGCATCCCATCCCCATCCTCCTAGCTCCCCTTGAAAGTATTTAGATGTCTATTCTATTCTGAAAGTAGGACTCTCCAAACTGGAATCAATCATTTAGGTGTAATCTTAACATTCTTTACTTTATAGACTATTATGCTTTTTACTTATAAGTCCATACCACATTAGATGTTTAGTCATCATAACTATATAACTGGAATCTATTTGAACTTACTGCCAACTCAAGCTCATGTGATTTTTATATGTTCAAAAGAGAGACTGCTCATAACTTTGTGGTTGTTGCACTTAGGGCAACATGGAGGACCTCACTCTCCCACCACCTGCATTTTCTCTCGCTGGTTTGGCCCATCTCTCCATAGTGACAAGAACCTCCTGGGTTGTAAATATCACTTTTATCTTTCTATTTGTCCCACACTCATACCTTGTGAACTATGTGAGAATATTCTCTTCCCATCACAGAGGTAGGCAGACTTTCTGTATAGAGCAAGACAGTAAGTTAGGCTGTTCAGGCCGAGCAAGACAGTAAAGTTAGGCTGTTCAGGCCGTAGTCATTGCCTTGACTACTCAGTCCTGCGTTTGTATTGGGAAACCAGTCACAGATAATACAAAACAAATGAAGGCCACTGTGATCTAATAACAATGCATTTATACACACTAACATCTAAATTTCATGTTTTATATGTTACAAAGTATTATCTTTTTTTATTTTCTTCAATCATTTAAAAATGTAAGAGCCATCCTTGCCTCACAAGCCATAGAAAAAGAGGTGGTGAGCTGAATCTGTCCCATGGGCCATCGTTTGTGATCTAACTCGTAAGTAAAAGCAATGTGACATGCCCCTTGACATGCACTAAGAAACCTCCCTCCTTCATAACTAAGGTTTTGTAATGAACTTGACTAAAGGTCATTTAGAAATGCAAAATCTGAGGGTATAACCCCCCAAACACACACACACACACACACACACACACACACACACACACACACAATCTGGTTCAGTGTCACAGGAAAGAAGCTTAGAAATATGTATCTTAAAACTACTCCCTGGATATTTCATACGTACAGCATGGATTCTAAAACTTGAAATTGTTGTTGTTAGCAAAAGCTTTTGACTTTCTTTTAAAAAATACTTTGAGATCCTGGTCAGTTAACTCAATTGGTTAGAACAACATTGCAGGTCCTATCTCTGGCCAGGGCACGTACAAGAATCAACCAATGAATGCATTAATAAGTGAAACAACAAATCAATGTTTCTCTCTCTTTCTCACTCCCTTCCTCACTAAAATTAAAAAATGAAAAATTTTAACATACTTTGATTGTTTTCTGATGAAATACTGAGACTATCATGGTAAGCATGATAGGTACAGTACTTGCCCTTACAAACTTCACTGTAGAATTATATTTTGTCAAAAACACTTACTACAATGCCTTTCCCCCAACTTAAAGCCCCTTAAGAGTGATACCACTGTATCATTCCCTGTCACAGATCAATTACTTTAATGAATGAAATGGTATTCAAGATTATACATATGCTTCTTCATTTTCTCAATATTAAAATGGCTGATTACAACTTATTTTATAAAATGATCCAAGAATGGTCTGTGTATATGAATTTTTACATGCTATCTTGTTATTTTGCTCACCATTATGTTATTAGTACCAAGAACTTTGCCTAGTACATAGTGGCTATTCAACTTGTTAACTGAATAATTAAATTAATATAAGAGAATTATATGGCAAGGTGCTAAAGGAGAGAATAGAAAAATATGATAAACAAACATGTCACATTAAAACTTATACTGAAATTTTTGAAAACATGACTAAAGTACAGTGTATTATTCTCTAGGGAGCAGAAATTTGTATAGTAATTCTGAGCACATCTGAGCCCCACCACCACCACCACGCCCCAACACACACACAAATGAAACTAAATAAAACCAACCATCAAAAACAAACAAAAAAAAGTAATAACGCTTGGAGGGAGAAGACAAGTCCTCGCTGCTCTACTGGTCTCAGATACACTTAAATCTCATTTTTAATTTAGTAGTGAAAAATGAAAATCATGTTCACATGACTGGCCCCATGCTCAAAGATACTGTGAGAATGAAAGAGAGAGCTTTTTCTTTCAGGAGCATCAGGGAGAATGAAGGTTTCAAGCATCAATCAGAGGGTGCATATTATGAAGGGGACTATATCAATGGATGCATTGAAACATTGGTTTGCATATTCAAAAGAAACAGAAACAATTGCATCCTTTTGAGAAATCCTGAAACATCTGTCATTAATACTTTGGCTATGGAACTAACCTACAGAGTTACAGCTTCCTCATAACTTCAATCTGATTTTTTTTTTCCCCACAAGCACTTTTAGTTTGTCCTTGCTAGTTCAATAAATTACCAGAAACCTCAATTAGAGAACTCAGGGCCAGTGAGTGCCTGACGTTTGGGATCTTCGGCCACCCTCTCCCTCTGCACGACCACGGCAGCAACTGCTGCTCCTCCAAGCTCTCCACCACCGCAGCCTTCACAGCAGCAAAGCGCTGGAAGCTCTCAGAGCAGGAGGGTCCGCAGCAGGAAAAAGTAGATGGAGCTTCCCATTTGTCCCCCAACTCAGTACAGTATTAAATCCCTGCTCCCACAGTATGACAATATTACATTCACGTTCTTAGCTGTTAAACCATTGTTACTTCTACTGTACTGCATTAATGACATTATTCCCAAACATCCCACCATGTTTTGTAGCCTGGACTTCTCTCTATGCATGTCATTATTTCTGGAGCTTTCTTTTTCCTCTGCCTACTCTGTTCCAGCCCTTCCAGCACTCCCGTCAGCATACGGCCCCTCACAAGTCTGTCCCAGGCACTGGCTCCTCTTGTTCCTCAGTGATGACACTGTTGACGATCTGGCCACCCCCCTTCAATCTTTTCAGTCCTCCCAACTGTTTCCTTCTAATTTACTGCCCCAGCCCTTCATGTCTGCTGGCCTTATTGCTCTCTGCTTTCTCTCCCACATCGGTCTTCTGCCTTTGAGGACAACACCAGCAGACGCACACAGGTAAGAACAAAGGAAAGGTTTTATCCACTAGTGCTTAAGCACGATAGATTTTTGTGAGCAAAACTGTTTCAAGTCAGCTTGTATAACAATCACCTATATATGAAAACTAGAAAAAATTAATTAGTTAATTAATTAAAAGCCCGCAAAAGTAAAAAAAAAACCCAACAACTAAAAGTTGAAGTTTGGCAGTAATTGGAAAGGCAGATGAAGCATCGTAGGATAACGGCAAATGTTAGAATAGGTCTGGTCTAGCATGTGAGACATCGTGGGTCAAAAAATGATCCCCTGTCCTCTGGGATGTTTTATGTTCTTTCTGGCATGAACATACGTAGTAAAAGAAGCACTTTCCTACAAGTGATGTCATCCAAATCAAATCCTACTATCAAGAGTGGTGACCTTTCATTTAAATCATCTTCTAATGCATAATCGGTGAACACAGAAACAAGAAGTTGGCCAACTCTGAACTTCAAAGGATTATGTTATTCTGGGCACATTATATAACTTTCTAACACTCAGTTACCCTATCTGTGAAGTGGGGGTGTTCTCCTAATAGATTTTATGAGAAATATAAAAGTAAATGCAATTGAAAGTACATGATCTATCCCTGGCCAGCTAGCTCGGTTGGTTGGAGCATTGTCCAGAAACGCAGAGGTTGCTGGTTTGATGCCTGATCAGGACTCATAGAGGAACAGATTGGTGTTCTTGTCTCTCTTTCTCTTTTTCCCTTCCTCTCTCTAAAATCAATAAAATAAACATTAAAAAAGAGAAGAAAGTACATGATCTGTATTAATGCAGACTATAATAGATGTAACATTTTTATCATGTGTGTCATTAGAAAAGGGTAAAGGGCTAACAGCTAGCATTTATGAGGACCCACTATGCTTGTGGCTGTATGGGCTTTCTATTGATTAATTCTCTTTTTGACAAATCTATATTGAAAATATACCATGTGTCAGGTCTACCGTGGGCACTGGAGATATAGTGTTGAATAAGACATGTTCCTGAATTCAAGGAGTATACATTCCAGATGGGAGTGGACACATGGACAAACACATCATGTGATAAATAATAGGTGCTATAGTCCCTGAGTAAGAGGTTAGATAGAGCGTGACTAGGGATGTGGGAGGGATGTTTTAGATAAATCATCCTGAAGAGGCTTGTCCTCATCCCTCCAAAAGGAAGTGAGTTTGAACAGAGATGTGAATAAGGTGAGAAAGCAAAGCATACAAATATTTAAGGGACAATATTGAAGGTAGAAAAAAATAACAAGTACACAGGCACCAGGCAGACAAAAGGAGCTTGATGTAACTGAGTAACAGCAAGAAGGCCAGTGAGGCAAAGGCCGCGTGAGCAAGACAGGTGCCCATGAACATATGGCCAGAACTATCAATAGATGCTGTAAGGTCATATCACTCATGCTACGTTGCATGGATTCTATTCTTAGTAGGACTAAAGCATTTTGACCAGGGAGAGACATAATCTTATTTAAATATTTACAGAATCACTGTGGCTGCTGTTGGGAGAAAAAAGGAAATCTGTATAGGGTCAAAAGTGGAGCTAGAAAGACCAGTTAAAGAGTTATTGCATCAACTCTATTAAGGAGAATGGTAGCTTGGACCATGATGATAGCCAGGAAGGTATTGAAAATGGTCAGGTTGGGAATTTATATTAAGGTGCAGCTCAGAGAATTTTCTCATGGAATGGCTGCAAGGTTTAAATGAGTAAGAAGAATCACAGGTGAGTCCTAAGTTAAGACCTGTGGAACTGTAACATTTACAAAAGTCAGAAAGCCAGGAAAGGAGCTTATCGGGGGGAAAACTTTAAGAGGAGTGTTTAGGGCATATTAAGCTTGAGAACCTACTAGATATCTACGTGAAGAAATTGAATAAGCAATTATTTCTTAGTTTCTAGACCTCAGAAATGTGGCCTAAGTTAGAGATATAATATATAGTCTTATTTAATGCTCACATAGTTCTAAGATAAAAGAATTATTATCTCCATTTCTCATAAGAGAATATAGTCTTAGAGAAACTACATAATTTGCTTCTGATTCTAGAGAAAGATTATGATAAAAACAAAAGAGAAGAAGGATCTAAATAGTTTATAAATAGTTGGATTCACATCTGGGTTAGCAGAAGGGATAAATTTAAGTACGGATAATAGGAAAATACCCCTGAAAAGGCATTAGGTCAAACTAACTTGGTTACTGGCTGAGATTCAAGTATGGTATTAATTACAATACAGAATGACTTCCATAAAATGACTCAAATTTTACAGTCACTGAAATACAAGGAGATATTTTATTAAGACATAGATATATAATAGGCTCAATCTGCCAAGGACATACCTGGAAAGCAATGAATATAATTTAAATAACAAAATATTTTTATCTTGGATAACTACAGATTTAAAGGGAACATTAAAATCTAAGACTGTAAGAAGATACCAGTGAATCATTTACCACACTTGTGTGTCTCTAAGCTGTACCTAACTATCCCAAGGAAGGAGCCTGTCTAAATCTGTACTGTAACCTGAGTTTCCATATGGTATTTATCAACGTATATATAATCACCCTCAAAAACGAGTTGAATGAAACAGAGATTCACTTCTTTCTATACAAGTATTCCCAAATCAGTATAAATTCAGTTACATTATCAGTATCCAACCTTCACATTCCTCAGCTTTTGATTCTATTGTTTCTCTCACATCATCATTTCCGACTCCTTTTCAGTAAGTGATCATTTAGCAACTGCTGTAACAATAGCATGTTTGGTTTAAAGCAGTGGTCGTGGTCGGCAAACTCATTTAACAACAGAGCCAAATATCAACAGTACAACAATTGAAATTTCTTTTGAGAGCCAAATATTTTAAACTTAAACTATATAAGTAGGTGCATTCCTCATCGAGGTAGCGCCCGCATGTGGTACTTTGTGCAAGAGCCACACTCAAGGGAACAAAGAGCCACATGTGGCTCGCGAGCCACGGTTTACCAACCACTGGTTTAAAACATAGTTTCCAGAAAGCTTAGGTTTGAATCTTACCTCCACCACTTACCAGGTGTGTGTTCAAGGGCAAGTCATATAACCTCCCTGTGCCTTTAAAACTCTCACCTAAAATTGGAGAGTATCATCGAAACTTCTTCATAGGGTTATTATTAGAATTATAATAAATAAGATACTATAAGTAAAAGCATTGATAAAAGTACCTGCATAGGGTAAGAAATCAATAAAAAGTTTGCCATTATTGTTTTTATTACTATGATTACTATTATTTTGACACGTACATAGAATTCCATGTGTCCCTTATCTCCTTTTCTCTCAGAGAGGAAGAAACAGTTACAAAGATAAACATTTCTAAAAAGTATCAATAAGATCGCCAAGAATGGGCATTTTCTAAATTTTAACATTTAGAAGGATTTATTTTTTAGAAATCTTTTGTAATTGACACTAGTAAGTCCACATGGAGTTGTTCTTTCATATATGTCTTCAGGAGATCTCAACGTTACGTACGTAAAATAATTCCTTCAACATTACGTAAAATAATTACGATTCAACATTACGTAAAATAATTCCTTCTGCCAAATTACTGATGATCCTGGGTTCAGATGAGAGATGGGAGCCTTGGTAAGAGTAAACTCCTATCAGGCACCACAGAATAACTGTCAGGCTTACCTCTGAAGTTAGACCTGCTCAGCTACAAAAAAACAAACAAACAACAAAAAACAAACAAACAAAAAACTCTTTTATTCATCCAAAGAAGAATTTTCTGGACCTTTTCACCAGAAGGTGTTCTCTAAGCACAGATGATTAATAATGAATGATATCAGCATAATTCAGATTAACAGTATAAACAGACTTCAAATAAATACGTTGGTACCATTGCTCTCTTGTATATACTAAACATGAATAATAGTGTTTATGTTCTTAAAGAGGTGGCGGTGATATACGATGACATACACCATGTCTGTGTTACAGCAAACACATGTCTCCAAAAGGTACATACTGGTACAAACAAGAATGTACTGCAGGCGTTGAATTTTCAACCATTAACCCTAAAGCAAATTAATCATTTCAACTTTCTTTCAAATAGAGCCTCCCACCTGTATTTATACAAGAGGCTCCTAGGTGGTCCTTCAGAGCCTAACCCCCGCAAATCACATTAGCAACCCACTCTCTGCTGCTGAAGAAAAATTAATTCATCATCATTGAGATAAAAAAAAATCAAACTCCAGCTCTTTTATTTGCTAGATGCAGCCCAGTGAGGTTCAAGCACTTGATCCAAGCTGGGATCGTAACCACAGTCACAGATGACATTCAGAGCTTTCTAGCAATGGGACTCATCTCCTTCCCATTAAGTAGCCTTTTTTCCTCTCTTTTTCCTTCATAATTTCTTCTTTCCCTTCCTTCCTTTCCCTTCTTTACTTACCATCCTCCCTCGTACCTTCCTTCTCAGTCTCTCCCTCGTCTTCACTCTTTTTTTTTAAGCTAATTTCCCAAACATTTCCTATGTTCTTAGCACCATCCCAGGGCTATCGTGGTGACAAGTCAAATGTTTGGGGAGCCCTTGCCCCCTTAGATTTTCCTGTCTAGAGACTGGCAAGAACATTTAACAGGCTACCTGAAAAAGTGAGTCACATGTCATCCCAGGGTCCGCAGGCTTCCTCAAGAAGCAAGTAAGTAAGAGGAACTCGGAATGAAATGCAGGGGAGTGACAGGAGGAAGCACCTTCAGGCATCTCTGCTTGATGAATGCGAAGGGAAAAACGAGGAAAAGGGAACGAAGAAAAGTACTCTAGGAAGAGGGAAGAGGGAAGAGGGAAGAGGGAGTAGCCTAAGGGCTAAGATATGAAAAGTTCAGGAAACAGATTCAAGATGTCTAACCTGGAGTCCATGAGGGACAAACAGCTAAATGGGGATTTAACCTCAGGATGAATCATTGGTATTTTATAATTCTTTCAATTATTTTAGGAGGTAAAAACTATAGAGAACCAAGCTACATCATGGTAAATACCGGAAAAAAAGATTAAACAGGAAGGTCAAATATTTTATTACACAAGAGGCTCTGGAGCTCTAAATAAATACATGCCTCACAAAATTCAGTATTTTAAAAACACATCTCTCATCTACCTAACAAAAATGCAAATATAAACATCAACATCTACATCTCAGAGGACGTTACTTACATAAAGAATATTGGAGCAAAGAACATTTTTCTCTTTTAAACAAATAGTTGTTGAGTGTCTAATAAGTACAAGAAATTGTGCTGAGTACACGTGGGATTCAAACTGAACAAGATTTCAGTCCCACTGAATAGCTGTCTTAATCACACATGATTTCAATATAATGTTTTATATAATCCAGAATTTGAAAGTCTGACAAATCAGTGTTATGGCTGTTCAAGGAAGACAGAATCACTAGCCATCTTGGTTATTTCAGGAGGATATCATTGAGATACAACCTTTATCTAGATCTAAAAAGAATAGATTTGGTATTCATACATGAATATGGATGAAAAGGAATTTGAGGGAAAAGGAAAACATCAAAAAAGTGAAGGAGTGTAAAAAGCACAGTGGAACCCAGTGGTAAATATCAGACTATAAACTCAGAATGAGAAGGCTTTGAAGCCCACGTGACAGAGTCGACGGGAGGTTCGTAGTGGGGGTGGTGTACATTTACTGGGATGCACTTAGAAGTTGACTCTGCAGGCAGAGTGTAGGATGCCCTGTCACAGTAAGTACCTAGATCAGGTGTTGCAAATTCAAGTGCACATCAAGGCCAGGGAGAAATTATAAACTGTAGCTTTAAGAAGGATCTATCTACTTAGTTATAGCCCATAATAAATTTGGCAGTTCTGATTTTGCCAAATATTCTACTTCTTTCAGAAAAACTGGAAATATAGATTTTGATGTGAACTTTTCCAATTGACAGATGTCAAATAATTTAAAAGAATTTTATTTTATTATTTTTTTACTGATTGACCGATTGATTGATGTTTGAAAGCTGAACTCAGTCTATGTGCTGACAGCTTTCAACAGAACCAAGGATGTTACAATAATCTTGGCATGAATTAATAAGGCCTCAAGCTGGATAATGGCAGGCGTTATTATATGTTTGACTTTTCTTTCTTATGGCTTAATCAATTAGTAAATAGTTAACAAATCTAAGGTCATATAATTTAGAAAGGACAAAAATAACTGGTGGGAATATCAAAGTTATATGAAATTTACAGTTTGTCTAAAAAAAGAAACTAATGAAATCATGTCATTGTTAACATAAAATATCTGAATATACCACAGATTTTCCCAAATGACAATTGTAAAAGTTAAAATCAGGAACAATATGTTGAGAAGTCAATATTACTTGGGATGTAGTCTCTAATAAAGATTCCACTTACTATTACTATTAATATGTTAAAATGCCCATAGCTCCAGCTTAATCCTTTACATCCAATCAGAAGACTGGTTTCCTCCCACAACTAGTTTTAATAATGCAAACAGTTTTAATACTTATAATCTAGAAAAAGAGGTCAACTGGTACTCTCTGAATACTGTTTTCAGGCGCAGGACTACTTCCATGGATTACATGAAGCAAAAGGTTCTTCCTGCAACTCTCTGTGTCACTTACATTCATATGAAGTTTTTAACAAGGTTCACTTATAAAATTAAGGACACCTTTACCAAGAAAGTAATGGTACCTCTGAAAGGGTCCACAGTCCTGCTGTTAATAATGCAGGGAAGGAGTTTGCAGGCAGAAACCAGATCCTGGAGGAGAGGACTGCAGCAGGAAAAAGAAGAAACTCATTTCTCTCTGGGCCCATCCCTCTGCTGGCATTTATAGTGGGGTAAACACGTCAAAGAAAACTCCTGCAGGGCCTGGATAGAACGACATGGGCTCAGCCAGGTGGGGCTGTGCCAAGAACCTGGCAGGCAGCCCAGCCCCAGAAGGGCTTCCAACTGAAGGTGAGCAAATTCCGTTCTGTAAACCAGGTTATCAAGCCATTTGTCACCCTGCATGTATTATTCATCTGTAAATCTCTGAGCTTTCTGTAAAATTTTGTTTAAATGATAAAGATGGGCCCTTGCCGGTTTGCTCAGTGGTAGAGTGTCAGCACGGTGTGTGGATGTCCCACATTCAATTCCTGATCAAGACACACAGAAGCAGCACCCATTTGCTTATCCAGGCCTCCTCTTCTTCTCTCTCTCTCTTTCTCTCTTTTTTTTTTCTTTTTGTATTTTTCTGAAGTGAGAAGCAGGGAGGCAGAGAGGCAGACTCCTGTGCCCAACTGGTATCCACCTGGCATGCCCACCAGGGGGCAGTGCTCTGTCCATCTGGGACATTGCTCCATTGCAACTGGAGCCATTCTAGCGCCTGAGGTGGAGGCCATGGAGCCTTCCTCAGCCCCCGGGGCCAACTTTGCTCCAATGGAGCCTTGGCTGTGGGAGGGGAAGAGAGAGATAGAGAGAAAGGAGAGAAGGAAGGATAGAGAAGCAGATGGGCACTTCTCCTGTGTGCCCTGGCAAGAAATTGAACCTGAGACATCCACATGCTGGGCCAATGCTCTACCACTGAGCCAACTGGCCAGGACCAGCCCTCCTCTTCTTGCTTCTCTCTCTCTCTCTCTCTCTCTCCCCTCCTCCTGTAGCCATTGCTCTATTGGAGCAAGTGGGTCCTGGGTGCTGAGGATGACTCCATAGTCTCGCCTCAGGTACTGAGAAGAGCTTGATTGCTGAGCAATGGACCATCACCCAGGTAGGCAGAACATTGCCCCCTAGCGGGCTTGCTGGGTGGACCCCAGTCGGGACATACACGGGAGTCTGTCTCTGCCTCTTCTCCTCTCACTGAATTAAAAAAAAAATGATAAAGATGGGTCAACTCCAAAAACAAGAATTCATGCAGCAAGTATGTCTTTAAAGAACCTCTGTGGGGCCAGTGTGAGGATGTCAGTGGTGATGAATGAGAAATCCCCACAGGGAAGGTGACTCAGGAATAAGGCTCAAGGTCAGAAAGTCATGCTGTGAAAATTATTTTCTCTTTATAAATTTTATAAATCCAGGGTTGATTTTTAAAGTTTTTTTTTTTAAAAAAGAGAACCCGTGGGTTTCTCTAACAACTTGATATACAACTTCATGGGAATCAAGTAAGTATATACTTGAAACGTCCATGAGAGTATTGGAAATATTTTGAAAAGCAATCCTGATTTATTTTCTAGGCACCCATGTCACTGTGTGAGCCTCTGCATGGGCGAGAACTACAGTGTGGTCTTCAGCAGGCGCAGTACCCACTCTGGAGCCTGGTATCTACTCTTACCTAGGGTTATCAGACTCCCAGTTCATTGGGACAGTCTGCTAACATTTCTTGTGTTGGCATAATTATTACTGGTTCTCCTTTTTCTCTCAAAAGTGTCCCAGTTTGGATAGTAAGCTATATCAACACAAGAACTTTAATAGCTGATGTTATCTGCATAACAGCCACATGACAGAATCTGAAATTGAATTTACCGTCCACACACTGCTAAAGACTTCTTGAACTATATGACATTTTCAACAGTGTTTTTAGCACACTCATTTCCCTTCTTGTGTATTCAGAGCTTATTTATTTGCTAGATGGCTAAAGGTACAGAAAGCAGTGAATTCAAACCATGTTACCTCAGCACCACATAAAATATACCAGTTCAAGAGGCTACACCTCAATTTGTATATGTAAAAATTCCTTCTTATGTGTACCTTGAGAAAACTATTTACAGATTATTTTGCATGCTTTTGTTATTAGAAAAGGTAATGTATATTATAAATTTTATTTTCTTTATTATACTGTCATGAAACTAAGAATGATTTTAGCAACTAGGTGTACAAATCAGCTTTTCTTATACATGCTTTACTACCTACTCTATGTGTTTTAGATGATCTATTTACTTTTTACTTTTTAAAAAATTTTCTGTTATGTTTACCTTTATATAAGCCACTTCAACACTTTTATAAACTTTAAAATGCTAAGTACATATGAAAATTAAAATAAATATTCTAAGTCCTCCTCTTACTCTAGAAATAATTATATTTGTGACTAGAGGACAAATGTGAGAACTCATAAAGATATCATTGTGGAATTAAGCTTATAGGCAAAAGAGTCAATCTTTCTCTAAAGTCAAAATGTGAAAGGAGAAAAAAATCACTGGTCTTGCAGACTTGGAGGAGAAGAATCATAGCACCCGTTTCAATTTTGCATAATAATACATAAAGCATCCCTTTGCCATACTCTTTTAATTAAATTTAATGAGGTGACATTGGTTAATGGCATCATATTGGTTTCAAGTGTCCATCTCTATGATACATGATCTGCACATTGCATTATGTGCCCATCACCCAAAGTCAAACCATCCTCTGTCACCAAGGACTTCCTTACCCACCTCCAGCCCCATTTACAATACTTTTGAAAATAACTAGGCTACTCATGGAAATACAAACTGTGTGACTTTGGACAATACAATTCACTCCCCTAACTCTCAGTTCTTCATCTTTAAAATAGGAGTAATGTTTCCTTCATATACTTGTGAGAACTAAATATAATAATATATAAGGAGCACTCAGGACTGTGCCTAGCTCATAGCAGATGCTAATTAAATAGAAACTATAATTCTTATTTTATGAAGGAAAAACGAAAGCAGCTCTTTATCCACCACAAAGATTACATCCAAAGACCTCTGTGAATGCCCCAGTTCTCAAATATTCCTCTATTACAATATCCAGAAAATAAAATTGGGGGACTAGGTATAATATTTGCTGAAACACTTTCAGAAATTACCGTTGCTTCATTGAATTTGGAGAATATGGCAAACATTATGTCACATATACTAACCACTGTTAGAGCTGATGTCCTAGTCTAAGTTTTTGAATTTATTTCTTGGTTCAAAAACGTTCTTTTCTTATAAGTCTTCATGTAATTTTCTCTTCCAACATAAGACATTATAATTTGCTTGATTTCCAGGATTATACTTTACAAACTAATGAAATGTACCTCAGTTTAAGAATATGGCCTGTTTGCTCAGTGGTAGAGCATGGGCCGGTCATGTGTATGCTCCGGGTTCAAGTCCCAGTCAGGGCACATGGGAGAAGTGCTCATCTGCTTGTCCACCCCTCCCCCTCTTGCTTCTCTCTCTCTCTTCCCCTCCTGCAGCCATCCATGGCTCAACTGGAGCAAGTTGGCCCAGGGTGCTAAAGATGGCTCCATGGACTCCACCTCAGATGCTAAGAAGAGCTCAGTTGCTGAGCAACTCCCCAGATGAACAGCGCATTGCCCCTACTGGGCTTGCTGGGTAGAGTCCTGGTTGTGGCACATGTGTGAGTCTGTCTCTGCCTCTCTTCCTCACTGAATAGAAGAAAGAGAAAGGAGAAAGGAAGGGAGGGAGGGAGGGAGGGAGGGAGGGAGGGAGGGAGGGAGGGAGGGAGGGAGGGAGGGAGAAGGAGACACAAAAGCCTTTATAGGCAAAATCCCTGAATTTTTAGTGAGATGTTAAGAAGAATCCGGGTAGATGGTAAGGCTCCCTCACTCAGGCTATCTTTACTTCAGCTCATCACATTATGCCAACAATCCAAATCTGTGTCTACCAAGTGACAAATGTCTACAGGAACTGGGCTAGTTGGGCGACTCATAAAGAGTAAAACTAATGAATATTTAACCTTAAAAGACAAGGGTCTAGGGATCCTCTTTTTTTTTTTCTTAGAAATTTCATAAACACAGAAAGAAAGGCAACAAAGATGTGATATATAGCGTATAAGATCAAGGAGACTACAATGCAAAGATTTTTATGTGAACGGGAATTTAGAATATGTATGTGTGACCATGAGGGGCAGAGGGGCTGAGCCTAAAGAGCCTCGGCTCACGCTGAGGATCAAAGCCATTGGGGCAACTTAGAGAGAGGAGGCGGGCCTATGCTAAGGCTGGTTAGGCTTCAGCCTAGATCCTAACAGAAACTTTCGTAGGAAGAGCCCTGGTTCCTGAACCCAATTAAACCTGGAGCACTGTCTTCAGGAAGTAGGAGGCCATTCCTGGGGAACAGCATAGATCAGCTTTTCTCGTCTCTCGAGCCAGCGGGCCGTCATAAATCAGAATTACCCTCTGGTCATACACAGCAGACCTAGTATAACTGCAGCGGCATTCTCACAGAAGCAAACTCCCCACCAGTCTGTAGATGCAGCCTTGCCATCGCCCTTTCCATAGCAGGAGTGTACACTTACCGCTCCTGAGTGCCTAAAATGCCACACACGGTTATGTTTGCGTCCCATTATTAGTCAAGCAGCCATTTAATCAACAATGAAGTGGATAGCACATGTTCAAAAAGTAAAGATGCTTTATATATAGAATCATATCCAGTTTTCCCTGAAACCCGATAAACTGCATATTACATAAGGAAACTGAGATTAAATGATTCATCCACAGCGGTATAACCAGCAAGCGGCAAAAACTCAACTACAGAATCTAGGTCAGTCAGATTTCAAAGTCTAAAATCTTTACCGTGCACCATGCTTACCCTCTCGAGAAACCTAAATGATAAATATTTTCTAATTTTAACAGATGAAAAGGAAGTGGAAGCAGGAGACCAATGATTGGTCAGCAAAGGAGGTAGGTCTGTAGAGACAACAGGCTAGAAGTGAAAGTTTCCAGCCTTCTCTCAGGGAGCAGTCATTACTTGCCACTGTTACTCTGGTCCTTCTTCATCCTCCTCCCTGGAATTCTGCCAGATACTTCAGTATCTCCTAAGCGACCCAGATTGGGTTCTCTGATTTACAGTGGAGAACATGTTACCACACACACGTGCTCCGGAGGCAGCAGACCCCTAACTGGTAGCCCAGCCTGATGGAGGAGCTCCACATGCCTCTGATGTTGTAAGGACCACTCTCTCATCTCAGTGAGACAGACCAGCATTTCATTTAAGACAACAGCTGAGTTGGAGGGCAATTCAGCATACTTTTAACCACTTGAATATTAACTATGCATACCACTGTCTTGCCAAGAAATAGTGTAGAATTCTAGGATATTTGCTACAGATTGTGAAATTTTAGCAATGCTGAAGAGATTGTGAAGAGTGCATAACAATTACTCACTTGTTTCCCTCTTGCTTGTATCTACCACTTACATCTCAGCATCATTTTAAAAACTTGTTTGGCCATCTAATAAATCTACTGTTGATCACCTTGGGGCACAGTAAATGAAATAAACAGTTAAGGGGCTACTGAATTATACTTTATGTACAAATTAAAATGTTAACTAGACTATAACAAAGTGTGCACTAAAATAATAATAATAATTTGTTTCAATAAGCTTTTCATTTGAACAGAAAGTAAATTTAAAGGTACCAGGTCTCACATCCATGGGATCAGTGACAGCTCCTGCTCTGTGGCTGACACCAAGCTTCAGTGAGGCTTCACAGCATTATGACTCGAAATCCTCATTGTAAGAGTGTTTCCTGACTTGTTCTGTAAGATCCATGCCAATTGTCTCAGGATCCTACCTCCACACCCCTGCAGGTCATGGCATCACATCTGACAAGCCTCAGAGACAGTGGCTGGAACACAGGCTCTGTCACAAGACAGCCCAAACGTAAATTCTGTTTTGCCATGTATTTTTGGCATGCTTATTGACAAGTTACTTAATTTTCTGGGCCTTCATTTCAAATTAGTTAGTACAGTACCCTCAAGCACACAGTAAACTTTCAATACTACTGTAAGGATGGTGCATGGTCCTTCTTTCTCTCCCCACCTCTTAGAAAAGGAAAAAGATAACTAAAAAGATGCTGCCATGTTGAGAAAAGAAACTAAAATCTCCAGAGTCAAGTTTAAAGCAGGTCCTAGTCTTCATATTCTCAAAGATAAAAGAAGCTAAACCAGTTTCTGTCCTTTGTTAAAATGAATGGGGGCAAGAAAAAGGGTATCTTTGGGAGGAATCATTAAACTGACATAATGGTGGCTTTCACCTCATCCTCCCCTTCTCTTCACATTACGCGTGTGTGTGTGTGTGTGTGTGTGTGTGTGTGTGTATGTGACAGAGACAGAGAGAGGGACAGATAGGCACAGACAGGCAGGAAGGGAGAGAGATGAGAAGCATCAATTCTTTATTGCAGCACCTTAGTTGTTCATTGATTGCTTTCTCATGTGTGCCTTGACGGGGGCTACAGCAGACCAAGTAACCCCTTGCTAAAACCAACGACCTTGGGCTCAAGCTGGTGAGCCTTGCTCAAACCAGATGAGCCCACACTCAAGCTGGGGTTTCAAACCTCGGTCCTCCATGTCCCAGTCCAACACTCTATCCACTGTGCCACTGCCTGGTCAGGCCACATTACCTCTTTATGAGATCAGTGAACCATCCACCAAACGGGGGACTAGTTATTGCCTCTTATCTCACAAGTGGACCAGACGTCATTGGTGCCAGACTATGGGACTGTGGAAATAGTGTTATGTTCACCTGTTTAAATTTGAGATTACAAGATATCTAGTTCAGTCAGATTAACAAAATGTTTGAGGCTGGGTGACAGAAATTAAAATCAGGTATCCCAGCAGTGCCTCGTGTGACCATCATTTCTAGAATCACTCCATCAGAGTCCTCCTCTGCAGTATTTACCAGACCTTCAAAGCATCTCTAAAACAGGAAATTCCGTGGACTGCATTTAGATTTAATTTGGAATTGTTGTGTCACAATGCTGCTTCTTAGAAATAAAGCCCTAGTGAGTAGTTATGTCTGATGAGCTTATTCAAAGAAGCTCAAAACTGCAACGGGGAGCACAAATAGAAAATCGATTTCTGCAGTATGCAGGGTAGCACTCAAAGAAATAAGCATCTAAACTAGAAACCTGAAGTTGCTTTAGAAAATATCCACTGCTTTTCTACACAGGTCACTTCCAATTACAAAACATCGCATTCTAGGCTATAGAAAAACAGATTTTTTTGGTAACTGCATACCATAATCTTTCTATAATAAACAGAAGTATTTGAGTAATTCATATAATAAATAGTATGTACTTTTCTGAATCAGATAACTTTAAATTTTATTTCCTAAGTCTAAGGTAATTTTCAAAAGTATCTACTTTATGCAAATACTCAAAGAGAATAGGAGAAAGAGTACAGCTTCAATTAAAAAACAAAGAAGTACCAATGTCATAGCAAAAATTGTTAAAACGATCTAAAATATCTATTTTATCTTTTCTGTTGTCTTGAAATGAATGTTCAAGGTAAATATTCCACAAAAGCAAAATATGTTCACTTGGAATTTCATGTTCACAAAAATAAAATCTTAAGTTTCAGTTCTCGGTATGAATTTTTAAAAGCACTTATATCCTGATTTATTGATGTCGCCCCATTAAAAAAATAAAATTATTTTTTAAAAAAAGCACTTATTTGCCATTTGTATCCAGAACCCAATTTATAGCAAATGACATTGCTAAAAAATACATAAAAATAATAAAGCAAAATAATAGTGCCCATTGGGGTAGGAGTCACCTCAAAGTATTTGGTCTTGTTTGTAAATATTTGTAACCCTGTTCTCATCCTTCCTTCTAGCCTCAGAAAGTAATTATTTTCTTCTAATCAAGGCTAATCTCGCAGTATGTGTAGATGTGGGTCCCTGCAGCATTCTCAGGAATTCTAATTCATCAGCCATCCTCCTCTTTAATGTCAAAGTGTTCCAGAATTATTGACCTTAGCGTCCAAACATGGCCAAGTTTACTCCACGTCAACACCCACTCCCAACAATAAACCTCCACCCTATCCCATTTTCCAACCCACTCTCTGACTCACATACTCACAAAGATAATGAGAATAGCATCAGACAGAAGTTGCCAAACATTCCTGATGGTTATGTAAATGCAGAACCTAAAATTAAGGTTGATACCCACCCAGCCTGCTCTCAAGTTCCACAATTTCTCGAGAATTTGTATGACCACTGATCAGTTGCCATTGGTCCAAGTACTAAACAGTTTAATGTGAACCAAAATATTTTATTTTTCTTTCATGTTAGCAGTAGTAACATTTTAAAAAGGAAATCCATGTCCTTAAAGTGATTCCAAAGACATACACAATAAAGAAAAATTTCTATTCTCTAAACATTAAAAATAAATGTATTTCCATTTCATTGTAATGTACCATAATCTTTCTATAATGAACAGAGCTATTTAAGTAACTTATATAATAAACAATGTCAAAACTGAAGTTGAAAAACAATATATTGAATGGTAGGCTTTAATTTTCAAAATTAAAACATCAATAAATAATACAAAGATCTAAGTGCGGAGAGTGGGGAGAACAAAGAATGAGTCTGAAAAATTCAAAATAAAAACACTGTAAATGACCAATAACCTCTGCAAAATATTCATATTCATTAGTCATGAAAGAAATGCAAATTCAAAATAAAGCACATGCCCTGGCCGGTTGGCTCAGCGGTAGAGCGTCGGCCTGGCATGCGGGGGACCCGGGTTTGATTCCCAGCCAGGGCACATAGGAGAAGCGCCCATTTGCTTCTCCACCCCCATCCCCTCCTTCCTCTCTGTCTCTCTCTTCCCCTCCTGCAGCCAAGGCTCCATTGGAGCAAAGATGGCCCGGGCGCTGGGGATGGCTCCTTGGCCTCTGCCCCAGGCGCTAGAGTGGCTCTGGTCGCGGCAGAACGATGCCCCGGAGGGGCAGAGCATCGCCCCCTGGTGGGCAGAGCGTCGCCCCTGGTGGGCGTGCTGGGTGGATCCCGGTCGGGCGCATGCGGGAGTCTGTCTGACTGTCTCTCCCAGTTTCCAGCTTCAGAAAAAAAAATAATAATAAAAATAAATAAATAAAGCACAACACTCTAACTATAAAACTGAAAAAGATTTAAACAACAAACACACTATGAGGCCATGGAAATAATCATTCTCATAACCTTGAAAATTGTCACAGCCTTTCTGGAGACAATTGTCAACATATAGTAATAGTTTTAAACTTTCATAAATGTATTTGAATTTGTTTTAATAAAATAACATTCACTTGTTTTATAATTGCAAAAAAATGAAACTATTTAAATAAGGTACACCATATTTTATCCATGAGATACAATATTTTGGAACTGCCAGGCTGTTAATGTTAAATAAAAATATTTCTGTCTGTCTTAGAGCTTTTAAGATATGAATATACTTTGTGAATCTCCAAAAGGGAGGTAGAGTTTTTTGTTTGTTTTCTATAAGTTGATTAAAAAACAATTTAATACATTTCATCATTTCTTAGTGCACAGCTTGATGCATTTGAAAATCGAGACATAGAACACTGTCATAACCTCTATAAATACTCTCAGGTCCCCTTTCAGTCAATTCCCCTTCCGCACTCTCTCTTCTAGTCCCTGGCAACTACTACTCTTTCTGATCTTTGCATTTCTTGCCTTTTTCTAGACTTTCATATAAATGGAAATCTATGGAAGGTAGCCTATTGAGTCTGGCTTATTTTACTTAGCATGATGTTTGAAAGATTCATCCATGTTGTGTGCATCACTAGTGTGTTCTTTTTTATTGCTAAGTAACAGTCCACTGTGTAGATAGACCACATTTTCTTTATTCATCCAACAGCTGATGGACATTTGAGTTGGTTTAAAATCTGGGTTGTTGCGAATAAAACAGCTTCAAACATCTGCATATAGGTCTTGGTGAGGACACAAGATTTTATTTCTGTTGGTTAAATATCTATTAACTGAATTTTTAGGTAATGTATTAAATACGTATTTAGTAGTTGCCAAACTATTTTTCAAAGTGGCTTATCATTTTAAATTCCCAACATCTATGTAGAAGTGTTTTAGTTGCACCAAACATGGTCCTCACTTGTTATTTTGTATATTTTTAATTTTAGCCATACAAGTGGGTGTAAAAAGTACATCGTGATGGTTTTAATCTACATTTCTCTGATAACTAAAGATGTTGCTATATTTTCATGTGCTTATTTGACTTCTGTTTCTCTTCTTTGTCAAAGTGTCTGTTCAAATATTTTGTACATTATGAGGAGTTTGCCATATTCTTAACTTAGTTATTCTTGGTACATATCTTTCACTAAAAATGTGTTTTTACAATTTTTTTTCTCCAAGTATATAATTTAGAGTTATTTTCTTACCAGTGTTTTTAAAAGAACAGTTTTAATTTTGATAAAATCCAATTTATCAATTTGACCTGTTATGTTTTTATATTTTGTGTCCAAAGAATTTTTTTGCTTAAGAAAAAGACAAATATTTTCTCCTAAATTCTCCTTTAATATTTTCCTAGCTTTAGTTCTTATGCTTAGGTAAATGATCCATTTTGAATTAATTTTTGTGTATGGTGTGAGGTAAAGATCTAAATAATTTTTTATATGCACATGGGTAACCAATTGTTTTAGCACTAATTGTTATTTACCATTGAATTTCTTTGGCATCTTTGAAAAGTTTTCCAGATTTATTTAATCCCAAACCCATTTATTTTGAGCATTAATTATGTCATAGAAATAAAGATGACCTTTTTTGGTAAATGTTTCTATAGAAGATTATTTTCTAATATACTTAAATATATAATTAGGTGATGTTATCTGAAAAAGCAAAAGTATATGTCCATATGTGGAGTATTATATACCAAAATATATACAGAAAGGTTACTGCATTTTTATTATGGGTTATTTTACTTTTATTTAATGTGTTTAATAAATTTTCCTTTTTAAATATACATATAAACTCTAATATAAATTTTGAAATTTTATTCATTAAAATTTTTGATTTATGGTTTCTCAAATTTATATATTTAAGCTACAATTAGAAACAATCACATCAATAAATAGCATTGAGGTATAGTAAATTAGAAAAGGAAAACAATTCTAGTTAATAGTATCTCACCATTTTCTAAAGGCAATGTCAGATTATGTTTGACGATTTCATTGTTAAATTGAATGTTCTCAAAGAAACTGACAGAATTTTAAAGTTAAAATAAATGTTCTCAATAGAACATATCCTTTTTTAAAAAATCAATGAATGACAAATATAACATTCCATTGTGCAACCACACTGAATTTTAATGTTGATCAATTTTTATGTTGACGTTTAATTCATACAAGTCATCAATAACCTTTCGCTAGTGTGTGATAGTGCCTACAAAACATCAAGAGATAACAGTTTAATCTTTTTTAAGATTTCTTTTTAGATTTCAAGGTAGAAAGATATAAAAGAAAATTATTCACACTTCTGTTTCTTAATACTTCCATTTTTCTCTCTTCTTTTATAAGAGGGTAGTTTTGGCAGAGCGGAACTTGCCTTTTCAGGAATTCCTAATTTGCATTCACAGTAGCAGTGATGCAAAATGCTCTTGCACGTGCGGGTGTTCTATGATGGTGTGATTACACACCACAGATCCTAAGATAAATTGAAACATGGCAAAAATTATAATTAGTACCAAGTGGGTGTAGTGTAAAAGCTAAAAAAGCAAAGTAGAAAAGTTGAAATTCATTTTCATATTCAATTCAGGGGTTGTCCGAAGTTCACTTGTGGGTAATTTCTGATCTTAAGAACACAAGTTTTCTCCAAACTTTCCAAATGATTAACAGTGATGTATAAAACACTCTTATGCTTCTTCACTGTATGTTGCATGTTTTTCTTTTTCCTCAATTAAGGTTAACACGCTATGTTTAGTGTTTACAAATAAATAACAATCTAATATAATCTATCTCAAAGAATATTTCTAATGGTGTTGCCTTTTCCTTTTATGTTATAAAGGTTCTTAATGTGCAGAACAGAGTACAATACTCAAATATGGTTCACAGAATTTCTCCAAGTGGTATTAAAGTGAGATATAAAATGATAACCTCAAATACTGGTCTAAAGAGTATGCTGTGAGATTAGTGAGTAGAAGAAGCAATAGTCTTTTAATATTCAAAATACTCAAGAGAAATACAGTTTTAACAATTAAAAATCACCTGAAAATAATTGTCAGACAACACCTAAATTAGATACAAAAATTAATTTTAAATTTACTACTTGGCTTCTTTAGTTATTACATGAGACCTAGTTGGTACTCAAATATCACTTTGTGGAAATCCTTTGCACTAATTTTAAAGTATTTTACTATGTTTTACATACTAAGAACCTTTATAATGTGAAAGAAGGCAATTCCATTAGAAATATTTTTGAGATAGATTATATTAGATTGGTATTTATTTTTAATCCATAAACACATTATGCTAAATCCAAATAATGAAGATATACTATGCAACATATAGAGGAAGCAATATAGAACTTTGTTAACCATTGGAAAATCGGTGACAACTGTCAATTGATAAAAAATTACTGAAATAAATTTTAGCACACCTATACAGTGACATACTCTCTAAATAGTAAATATAATGTTGTAGAAGGATATTTATTGACATAAAATATATTGTATAAACATTATAAGACTTAACTATTGTATATGTGGGTGGGGAGATTAGGAGTAATTTAATATTTTTCTCTTATTTAACTGGAGTTTTAAAAAAATTCCTTGTATATAATATTAGTAGGAACTCACTAGAATATTAAAGCACAACTACTAGAAAGAAATTTTTGCAAAAACACATTCATATATTCTTTCTCCATAAGAGGGCAGCTTTTGATTATCAGGATTTGTCACCTAAGCTATTGAGAATATGTAGAGAAGACTAACTAAAGTTAACCTCTTTCTACTAGGTTAAGACTATTTAGCTTTATATAGTATCTGATCTGGAAGGATAGGGTGATAGTTCAGTAAATTTTTGATAAAGCTAATGACAATATTGTGTATGCTATTGTCTTAACATATGCTTATTTACAAAGGATTTTTTATGATACCTAGAAACATTGTAAGTACAGGAAGACAAAATATAATACAAAATATGATATAAAGCAACATCCGGGAATTCGAGCTAGGAGTGCTATAAAAGACATTTTCTTATCATGGGGGAAGTAGAATAGCAGTTGTTTAGAGGTGGACTTTGGGGCAAGGTAAGCCTTGGAGTGAATGAATCCTTGCTCTGCCATTTATCAGTTTTGTTTACATGGGCAAATTACTTAATTTTGACATCACAACCCTAAAAGGGCAAACCTGGAAAAGCTGATGACTATTCTATTATCTTCTCTGAGATCTCCCCTAAAATTCTCACCTTTGGAAAGCAGATAAAACCTCTCAAGACAAAGAAGCCAGTGTGTGCTTTCCTTGGGGTATGCCCAGGCAAATCTCCTTTCCAAGCGAATTATCTTTCTCCTAAACTCTCTGGGTCCTCATAGAACTTGCCACCAGGGAAGCAATGGGCAGCGGCACCTGTCCTAGGGTAATCCCCGGACCTGTCCCCAAGGCCTCTTTTCTCTGACTCTCCAGTGAGCTGACAGCAGCCCCGCCTACGCTCACTCCTTTCCTATGAAGTTTCTAGAAAGCCGGAGCAGTCCTGCCTAGGCTGTCTCCTGTTCTGTCCAAGGTCCTTCCTTATTTCACTGCCTCCAGCTTTAATAAATGTACTCTCAATATCACCTGGGCTCATGGTGTGAATTCTTTCTTGCACAAAGTCAAGAACTCACACAGCAGGCCAGCCCTGGGCAGACCTGATCCTGGACCTTGACCCTTTTTGAGTAACAGTATAATTAGAGCTCAACTTGTACTATTCATAAGGTGAGCAAGACAATAAAAAATGCCTTAAATAATCATCGGATAACAAAGAGGTTTTCAAGGGAAGGGATTATTAAGAGTTTAAAACCAATATTATTAACAATTAAATTAATCATATCTTTTCAACATTTAAAAGGAATTTTTAAAAGAAGAAATATATATTAAATTCATTTTTGTTCCCAGGATTTGTTTAATGATTAGGCACAATGTGTGGCATTGATCTTCTTTACACGGTAGATTCTGCATTTTGCTGAAACACATCATCTCAAAAGTATCCATATACTTTATGTAATAGTAATAACAATATAGGAAAGAGAAAATCTCACTTTATTTTATTTATTTTTTATTAAGTGAGAGACGTAGAAGTAGAGAGACAGACTCCTGCCAGCGGCACCTGAGGTATTTCAGCACCCGAGGCGAGGCCATGGAGCCATCCTCAGTGTCCGGGGCCAACACACTTGAATCAATTGAGCCAATCAATCCAGCCACTGCTACAGGAGGGGAAGTAAGGGAGAGAGAGAAGAGAAGGGGGAGGGATGGAGAAGCAGATGGTTGCTTCTCCTGTGAGCTATGTCTGGGAATCAGACCCGGGACATCCACACGCCAGGCTGATGCTCTGCCCCTCAGCCATCTAGCCAGGGAAAATCTCATTTTTAAATTACCTATTTCACCCAAGTATACTAGCCAAGAGCTCTAAATTTTAGTTCAAGAAATTCTCTAACTTGACTCCAGGTGTAGCTCTCAGGGCTCAGTATTTCTAATCTGCAAAATACAAGCTCTGGCTTAGATGCTCGAGATCAAAATCTAAACAAGCATTTCTAAACATCATTATTGTCACATTGCCCAGAAAAGTCTGTGACTATTCTTCATTAAGTCTTATTATTGCTCTCACTTAGCTCCAAATAACAGATGGTTAGAAACAGTAACTGCATGCCAGGGTCTATCTTCAGGAGTCTTGCAATGGAATAACCATGTGAAAGAAAATAGGAGGCATAAGAAGAGAGTACAATTTTTAAAACTGCAGAGACAAGCTGGTGTACTTTTCACTTTGAAGGTGGAAATACTAAAATTCATAGATATTAAGCACTTTCTGTCTCATATTCTAGAGACTGTCAGTAGAAAAATCCAAAATATTTATACTATTTTGCAATATTCCTTGTGCTCATATTAAAAGATATGTGATATGAGCAATGCTGATTTACAGTCTCTGGGAGTATAAAGTTAACAACCCTGGCTTGTATTCTTTGGTAATGCAAAAAAGAGTGAAGAAGATGTTAGGGGAAGTATGGTGTTAATTCTATGATCTATTATTTCTTCCCTTTTCCTTATTTTTGAGTTCATTAAGACTGCCAACCAAAGGATGCCTTATTAGTTATACCAGTGTTTCAAAGTACTGTGAATGCTTTGAACTATTTTACATATATATATATATATATATATATATTTAATTTTTTTTTAACAGAGACAGAGAGAGAGTCAGAGAGAGGGATAGACAGGGACAGACAGGAACGGAGAGATGATAAGCATCAATCATCAATTTTTCGTTGCGCACTGCGACACCTTAGTTGTTCACTGATTGCTTTCTCATATGTGCCTTGACTGCGGGCCTTCAGCAGACCGAGTAACCCCTTGCTCAAGCCAGTGACCTTGGGTCCAAGCTGGTGAGCCTTGCTCAAACCAGATGAGCCCATGCTCAAGCTGGTAACCTCGGGGTCTCGAACCTGGATCCTTGGCATCCCAGTCCGACGCTCTGTCTACTGCGCCACTGCCTGGTCAGGCTTTACTTATATATTTTTAAAAAATCTATCTGATACGATATACATTGGGTTAAAATTTTATTTGAGTTATTAAAATTAATCATGATTCACTGGTAAAATGCAAACTACTAGCTGCTCAAATCACACAACCGGATAGTGTCTGATATTCAGTTATATTGCCCTAAACTTTAGATGCTGGATCACAGGAGTTCTTTGTGCCTGAGAGGCAGGGGTCATTTGGGGGCACTTAGTGAAAGGATACTTTTCCTAGCGGTCAGGATGTGTTACAAGATTCTAACAATATGGCTCACTTGCAAATGAAGCCATCAGCTCTGCCTGAATACCAAGGATCATTTGAATCCCACTAAAAAGTCAATATATTTGACAATATACATGATCAACTCATTTACAGTTTCTTCATGCTGTCAAAATGAATGTCAGGGAGAAAGGAAAATCCACATTAGAAAAAAATTGACGTTTTCTCTTTGAATTTTTAAGATTAAGGCAAACTTGCCTCATATCTTTTGTTCACTATTGTTGAAAAATATGTAAGAATCATTAAATTGATTTCTATATGACTTTTACTGAAAATAGTACAATGTTTAGTGATAGCCAAAATAGGTATG
Source organism: Saccopteryx leptura (assembly GCF_036850995.1). Taxonomy (NCBI): domain Eukaryota; kingdom Metazoa; phylum Chordata; class Mammalia; order Chiroptera; family Emballonuridae; genus Saccopteryx; species Saccopteryx leptura. The sequence continues at coordinate 352,862,994 of NC_089503.1, forward strand.
CTTCTAATACACACTGATACTTCTAAAAATTATTGGCATTTCTTCTTATTGGACAGCATTTCATTAGTGGAGATTTCTGCAGAAGAAATGATTACAAAAAAAAAAAGAGCTTTCTTAAATCACATTGAAAGCATTAGGACAAGTGAAATCAAGGTTATTTGCATATTGAATTCTCAGTGAAATGCTATTTCAAATTCTTTTCAAATATCACCTTTAATTAAAGGGAACCATTATTTTAAGTTATAAATAAAAATATATTAGGAGACCCCTAAGAGACAGACACTATAAAACACTGGTCCCCAACCTTTTTTGGGCCACGGACCGGTTTAATGTCAGAAAATATTTTCACGGACGGTCCTTTAGGGTGGGACGGATAAATGTATCACGTGACGGAGACAAGTGCCAAGAGTGAGTCTTAGACGGATGTAGCAGAGGGAATCTGGTCATTTTTTAAAAATAAAACATCATTCATACTTAAATATAAATAAAACGGAAATAATGTAAGTTATTTATTCTTTCTCTGTGGACCAGATCCAAATGGCCCATGGACTGGTACCGGTCCGCGGCCCAGGAGTTGGGGACCACTGCTATAAAACAATCATCGCCTAAGAATTTTCCTATAATCCAACCAACTCCAGGCAATGAGGAAAAAATCTCATCAGAGTCAACTGAAGAAATCCCAACACAAACAACATTAGAGTTCTCCACACCCATTCCGAGGAGACTCCTGCAAAACCCAGAACAGCAAGAGGTGCTCTCACTGTTCCCAATGTACTTACTCCAAATGCTGTCCCTCTGAGGACAAAACGTGCAGGTAGGGCTCTTTCTCATCACCACTGCTTCCCCACACAACTGTTGATTTGCCACCTAACTGACCTGATTCTTCCCCCTTTCATAGCCCTGATTAGTAAATGTGTAAGTAAATACATTTCAAATTCCCGTTTTCCCTGTTTCAACATGGGCTTGTACTTGTACAATGTTTCAATTTATGACTTTAAGGTGGCTAAGCCTTATCATGTCCTTAAAGAGACTTGAGCACTTGAAGGATATTCTTACTTATCTTTCAATCATTACACTGAATTCTAAGAAACTGTTTTCCCAAAGGTTCTGAGTACTGTCTTTTTGATGCTTCTGAGGTGACAGTGTTTATAAATGACCACAGCTTATCAAAAACCTATTTGAGAGAGACTATTCATTTTTAGAAATATCTTTGTAATGCCAGTGTGGTTAATGCATTGAAGTTTTTCACATTTCTGTTTTTTAACCTTCCTCGCTGAAGATTTCCAGTGTCTTTTTAGAAACTGGCAGGGGAGAAGTTAATATTTATTTGTTCAACAGAGAACTGACTCAAAACTTTTATTCTCTCTACAGCCTAAAAGAGGCTGCAATCTTGTCAGTCACATCAATAATGAAAGAAGTTCTTCCATTATGTGCGTCAGAGTGCCCAGATCTCTCAAATGAGCAACGCTAGGTGCAGTTCAGCACGTCTGTGCCACATGACGCCCCGTGCTAAAGGTAATCAGATGGTGACGTGGCTCCAATCAAATGCTGAAACAGCTTTATTTCATTTGAGACAACTGAGGTCTCTCAAAGTGACCAATTACAGGAGCCCCAAGGTTGAAACTGTTTTCTTGTCTAAGGAAATGAGAACATAAAAAGACCTACTGTTGAACTGCTGAAGCATTGCCTCAAAACACAAGTGATCAGGCAGGTTTTGTTGATACACTATGCAAAACTGGTTACTGCTCTAATTCATCTTTAACTCTGCGGGCTCTTTTCCTAAATCTCTGAACAGAATGACAAAGTGAAGTGCTGTGCCTAGAACAAGAAAAGCCCTGATTATACTTCTCATTATGAGAATACCACAGTGTTTTTAGAATGCCCAACTCTTTTTTTATGCCTGCCTATACACGCCCCCAAATGCCACCGAATCCTGACAGTCACTTCCTTCTCCCAATGCCACCTGCTCCTCGAGCACCCACCCACGAACTGCTAAAATCCTCCTGTCACCTTAGTCGTATGCCAACATGGAATGCTGCCTGCCACCCCCACCTCCTAACCCCCAAACCGTCGTTGGAATAAGGAAACACATATACATAACTCAGATCCCATAGGGGCTTATGATGGCAGAGTTATGGGCCAGAGAGCTGCGAAGTACTTCATCATTTTCATATGCCACTTTCTATGAATCACAGCTGTTGTTTCTGGTCTGTATGTATGTGATACTTATTTGGAGACACTGGTTGCTAGGAGAAAGTTCAGGCTAAGATGTATTTATTGATCTAAAAGCAGACACGTGTTATAACAGTGCCCTACCTCCTTTAGAAATCCCCACGTTGGCCATTTCAATTTCTAGCCTAAGAAAAGCTTTTTATATGAGTGACAACTTTAGATGGTTTCAGCCTGTTTAAATCTAAATAACACAATCCTTTTTGAAGTCTGTATCTTGGTATTACCACACGCTTTAAACAACTCTTCGCCTACTCTATGCATGCACTATGCTGGGCGCAGTGGGTATGGAGTGTTAAAGATGTGGTCACTGCCAATATGGAAGTTATAAGTTGCTCTGATGCCCAATTATCAGGTGATAACATCTTCCAATATTTTATTGGATTTCTTTCAGTGCCAGACCAACAGAACTGAGACTGGAACTAGACCTGATTATTTCGTAGGCTCCAGTAGAGGTGGCAAAAAGAGGCCAGAAGTTCAGAAGCTATACTTGCTTGTTATTGTATTTCTGATACTTAGCATAGTGTATAGTCCTCAATTCACGCATGATCAATGAATGATGCTTGGATAAGTTCAGGAATGCATAAAGGAGCATACAAAAAGATCTGAGAACAAATTCCACAGATGACATGCTTGACATCATTGCACACTGAGAAGCTGCAGCCTTTCTCTACTATTCCATTTGCCTCCTCTTTCTTTTTTATCTTTATGTAATTGCCCTTTATTGATCACTAAGTTAATATATTTCTGCAGTTTTGACTATCACCTTTGTGATAATAACTCACAAATCTATATTTTTAGCTCTGATCTCTGTCCCACGTTTCAAGTTTTTGGCTAGATACATATGTATGAGTATGTCAGAGGTTTCTGATTAGAAGTTAATTGTTAATCTATTTTGTTAGTTGCAGTTTAAATTCAGTTGTATTTTATATTAGTTTCAGATGGACAGCATATTGTTTACACAATCATGTACTTTACAGAGTGGTCCTCTTGGTATTTTAAGTACCCACCAAACCCCATACTTAGTTATTATAATATTTTTATGCTGTAATTTACATCTCTGTGACTAATCTGTAACTATCAATTTGTACATTTTAATTCCCTCACCTTTTCATCCAGCCCTCCAAACACCCTCCTCTCTGTTAAAAATCAGTCTGTTCTTTCTATCTATAAGTTCATTTCAGTTTTGTCTATTCATTTATTTTGTTCTTCAGATTCCATATACAAATAAATTTTAGCCTATCTGATATTTAGCCTAACTAAATGTCAATATTTTTATGCTTTCAAAAAAACAGTTCTTAGTTTTATTAATCTTTTATATTGCTTTTCTTGCTTTTATTTTATTTTTACTCTAATTATTGATATTTCCTTCTGCTAATTTGGATTTTTTTTGTTTTTATTTCCTTGAGATTTTAGTTAGGTTCCTTATTTTAGATCTTTATATCCATTTGCCTCCTCTTTATTAACAACTTTTGGGAAAGTAGGGAAATTCTTACTTATCTTCAAGCTCTTAAATTGAAAAGTAATGGGCCTTTCTGTGTGAACTTGGGCTTTCACAGGCTGAACTTGTCTCAGAGAGAACCAGTAATCCTTCAATCTTTGCCACAGCTAGGTTAAGAGACCAACAAGAAGAAAATTCATCCAAAATTTGTTGCTGGAAACTGTTGGCAAAATTCTGTCAATATAATTCAGGACATAAAAGCTCTTCTGTGCCTTTTGGGGTACTATACTGGTTTGAATCTACAAAATAACAGCTGTCTACTTATTTAGAAAAATTTAAAGGAGATGAAATCTTGTTTTATTTTTTAAAATGACCTTTCCTACCTAAAAGTATTACTTGGTCTCTTCTATTCAAAAGTCTTATTGAGTTAAATATAGGCAGTTTCCCCTGTGGCTCTTTTGAAATTTATCACATTTTAGCCACTAAACTTGGAAACTTACCCCCAACTTTTTTATTGTTACAAACCTTTAGCTGAAATTATATAGTGGGAAGCTATTCTTCCTCTTCTTCCCATGAGTGAATAATTGAGTATCTTGGGACTCACTAAAGGAATCTGAATGCTTAATTTTTTTTTCAATCTCTTAAAGGATTGCATAAACTCTAAAGTACTAATTTCCTATTGTGGCACATTTTCATAATTAATCTTGAGAAGTAGAAAAGAAAATATGGGTCAAATCTCAGATGTATCAATGAAGGGAATAGGAAAGAAACTTAGATACTAGTTTTTGGTTGCTAAAATTAGAGGAGGGGGTTTATTACCTTTTAAAATTTATTAAAACAACAACTTACAAGATGCTGAATGTTATAAACTTAAGCTTCCCATAAAGTAACTAAAAATCAACATCTAACTTAAAGTCTTTTGGTCTTTTTACACATCCTTAATCACATTTACTCTGACAGAAGCTGGAACATTAACCTCACCATTTACAGGTATCTCATGTGTTAACAATACCAAAAATGATAAGATAATAATAGATAACTCTTATTACACTCTTACCAGTGTCAGGTATTGCTGGAAATTTTTTACAGGTATTATGCAATTCTTACCATCATTTTAAATGTACCTATCAATACCATGATCCCTTTCAACAGTTAAAAATATGGAGGCACAGAGAGGTTACTTGGCTAAAGTAAGAGAACTAATTGGTAATGAGGCAAGGATTTAAACTAAGCAGTATGGTTCTTGGCTCATAAACACTGGTAGTGGAAGAGTGGTAAAATATATTAATAGTAATCAGTTAGTGCTATTGGAAGTTGTTAGTTAGAGCTGATAATGCCCAAACCAATGCATTTTAAAAAGACATTGTTTTTAATTAATTTTCTCTTTTCAATTACTTAACATTATGCAACTTAATTGCCTTTTAGAAGAGAAAGCATATTTCAAGTATAGGACCAAGAGCTGAAAGATTTGGGATCAGTTTCAACTTATTAACTTGTTAACTTATTAATAAGTTAATTAATATCAGAAGTTGTGGCTCTACTCACTGACTATAATAAAATTATTTAATTTAAGGGATTTTTAATATTCCATGAGCTCCAAATTCCTAAAGTTCTCTAGTCTCTTCATATTTGTTCTATCTTCTTGATAATGACTCAGATAATGAAGAACAATTTTACAGAAAGAGTTTCCTACTTTAAAAATAGTGTTATTTTTTTTATTGAATTTATTGGGGCTGACACTTATTAACAATATTATACAGGTTTCAGTGACATAATTCTACAACACATAATCTGTACATGGTATTGTGTATTCACCACCCCAAGTCAAGTCTCCCTCCATCACCATTTATCCTTTTAATATCCTCCCCCACTTCCTCCTACTCCACTCTGCCAGCCAATTACCACACTGCTGTTTGTGTCTATGAGTTTTCTTCTCTCTTTTATTTTTTGCTCAATTCCTTAGCATCACTTATAATAGCCAATATTTGAAAGCAGCTCAAGTGTCCATCAATAGGTAAATGGATTAAAAAGCTGTGGTCCATTTACACAGTGGAATTCCAGCAACCATAAAGAAATAACAAAGAAATCTTACCCTTTGACACAACATGGATGGACCTGGAGAGCATTATGCTAAGTGAAATAAGCCAGTTAGAGAAAGACAAGTACCGTATGATTTCACTCATATGTGGATTCTAATGAACAAAATAAACTAGCAAGCAAAATAGAGACAGACGCATAGATAGAGAGCAGGGGGTGAAGGGTTGACTAAAAGAAATGTTTTTAAAACTTGAGTAGGGAGCAGACATCTAGAAACGTGTTGAAGGAAAAAAGTAATCTCTAAGAGTTAACAATTTTATATCCACAGTCACCCAGTCTGAAGAATACTGACTCAAAAAACTCAAGTCTGTACTATGAAAATGTCCTTTAATTATGAATCATCCTTGAAAAAGGGAAATTTCAACTTTATTATTAATAAATAGAGTTGCCAGATTTAACAAATAATATAGAGGACACCAGTTAAACTGGAATTTCAGATAGACAATGAATAACTTTCTAGTGTGTCCTATTGAGGGCCATGAGTTTTAGTATAAGTATGTGCCCTACTAAAAATTTTAGGCATGCAATAAAATCTAGGAACATACTAACAAATTATTCATTGTGTATACTAAATTTAAGTTAAACTAGGCATCTTTATTTTATCTGACAACTCTACTAGTAAATAAATCATTCAATTGACATAAAAACACAAAACCAAAACAAAATAATTAGAACTCATAGACCACTGAATGTGCACGAGAAATGCTAACCTAAGATACCATTTTATTTTTCTTGTTCTTCAGACATATGTGCCTACCAATACCAAATTACCATTTATATAGAGAAAAACTAAATTGCATTTCTGGTTACTATGCAAACATGCGACAGACAATAAAATCTTTAAAAAAATATTCTCCTAGCCCTGGCCAGTTGGCTCAGTGGTAGAGCGTCGGCCTGGCGTGCAGAAGTCCCGGGTTCGATTCCCGGCCAGGGCACACAGGAGAAGCGCCCATCTGCTTCTCCACCCCTCCCCCTCTCCTTCCTCTCTGTCTCTCTCTTCCCCTCCCTCAGCAAGGCTCCATTGGAGCAAAGATGGCCCGGGCGCTGGGGATGGCTCCTTGGCCTCTGCCCCAGGCGCTGGAGTGGCTCTGGTCGCGACAGAGCGATGCCCCGGAGGGGCAGAGCATCGCCCCCTGGTGGGCAGAGCGTCGCCCCATGGTGGGTGTGCCGGGTGGATCCCGGTCAGGCGCATGTGGGAGTCTGACTGTCTCTCCCCATTTCCAGCTTCAGAAAAATACAAAAAAAATATATATATATTCTTCTATAAATCAGCCCTCACAGACTTGCTGTTTTTTTAATCCCCTGAAGGGTTTTCTTTAATGATTAGAGTAGTAGTAGAAAGAAAGTACACATGAAAAACAAAAACAAAGACATCCGGCCATTTTGGAGATAAGAGACAATCCATGGAATTTTTTATTGAAAAGAGACACATGATATGACGTCCAAAACACCTAATTATGGACTTGAATGATAGTTAGAAATTCAGATCATACAATTAGGTCATTTACACAAAACATTACCTCCCAGCATAAGTCAAGCAACAGGCAGGAGCTCATTTGATGAGGAGCAGTCCCGTAACGCCCACTAAAGTTGGCATTAAACACACTACTTGCCAGGAGGCCTTTACTCTGGATGGTTAGTGATTGGAAGGTAACAAAAACAGTGACAAAAAAAACAAAGCTGTGAATCTTAAGATGGACAAGAAAAATGCAAAAGAATGGGATAGTCTGGAAAATGCAAGAGCCAGTTACCAAAAAACAAACAAACAAACAAAAAACCAATGGGTAAGTCAGGCAAGATGGAAGGTTCTCATCTTTTAGGACCCAAACCCTGTGTCTGTTTTCTAGAAATCTTTCTTACCCTTGTGTCACCCCATCTTACAAATCCCAACACTGGTCAATTGTTTTTTTTTATTTAGGATTCCATAGTGCTTTTTATAAACCTTACAATGTTCCCACACATAGCTAGGGTCTTATTACATGGAGCTTGGAATCTACATCTGTTTTCCCCTAAAAGGCAAAGACAGTTTGTGAATAGGAACTGTGCCACTCACAAACATTTCCGAAACCCTTCTGAGTGAATGCATGAGAATATACGTGGTCGTGTAAGGCAGAGGGTAGAAATAATCACAGAACACTGATGATAGCTGCACATTTGGTACACGAGATGTTTCATTCACATTCTTCTCTGGTGCTTCATATTGTAAATTTATTTTATACATTTTATTTCTTAAAATTCTAAGTATTTTCTTAAAATGTTGGGGGGAGGAAATATGACAAAAAATGAAGTTAAGTATTTCTATTTACAGAGGATTTGTTCAAATAAAACTCCTCTTAAACAAACCCTCATAACTAAATATAAAAAACCATGATGTCCCAGAGGTATCCTGTCTTCTCTTCCAAGATACCATTTCCAGCTAAAATAAAAGAATCCAGCACTCTAGGACAAGCCAGACTCCAAAGCTTTGACTCTATAGCATCTAGAGAGAACTCGAAGACGCTTTAAAATCTGCTTGAGGAATCTAGATATTCAAAATGTGAAACAACCGAGGAAGACTATGAATAAGTCATCAAGTGCTTCTGACTGATGAAGAGTAAGTTCTATGCTTTACTTTGAGTCCTCCCAGACAGTCCACTCTCTGTCATTCAGGATGACTTGTTGTTTTTAAGACCAGACATATCCTAACACATATTTTCATGCACACATACTTCTCCACATAAACACGCACACTGCACACAGGCATTTGCACACCCCTCCTTCCTTCTCTCTCTTAATTTGTGCTGTCTATGTTGTTCTCTACCTTAGATTTTTTCCCCCACTTCCTCTCATCCAATATACATGCATTATTGGTTTCCAAAAGGAGCCCTTTAGAAGAGATGTCCTTAACTATTCGCCTCATTCTTGTCTCTGAAAGCCATTATTTTAGACTGTATTATCAACCATGTGCTGATGTATTCTAATTATGGTACACATGCTTACTTCTTTCCATCTCTATTCTTATAACTTCAGAGGCAAAGGCTTTCTCTTCTGTTCTGCCTTTCATTCCCTTAATAACAGACTATAGTGCTGTATATATCTAATAAATGTTCAAGTAATAAGCAGTTGAGTAACAAATGACTGAATTGAAATGAATAGATGCTAAAGTTTAAAAATTTCACCACAAATGCATCATTTTTACACTCAAAGAAGGTTTCCTCTGTGGCTAGCAATGAACACTATGTACCTCGGCATCCAGACCATCATGATGTCGACTTGTTTTCATTGCTTCCTGAATATTTACTCATGTGAAGCTTTTGTCTGTCCAATTATTTACCCCAAATTTTCCTCTACATCAAAATTTAAGAGAATTAGAATTCTGTAATTACTTTTCCATATTAAGGAACATTTTCTATATTTTTAATCCCAGTTACAAGAATAACACTTGCTTATTCAGAATCACTCGCAAGTTATACTTGCACATGGACAAACTGCTATTCTAAGCCATAAGTGAAAATACTTTGTTGGATGGAAAAATTGGAGAATAAAAAATGAAGTTTGGGCTCTGACACCATATAATTTAATCATTTCTATACTGGTAAAGATATAGAGGAAGTGGTAGAATAAAAATTCCCACACTTCTACCAGACAGAAAATCGGAAGTGATATTTCCCCTTCTAGCACTTCTTTTAATGTAGCTTTAAGCTGTCAACTTGTAGTTTGCTCTTATTACTATTTACGGCCATCTGTGTAATCTCTGGTCACATGGGAGTGATCACAGGTAACCCAAAGGTTTGCAAGGGATAGTTCTATATTCACAAGATAGAAAGTTCCTGAAATTTTCATGCCGAGCATTATTATTTTTACTTCTTTGTTTTCATCCCAACAAGGTCTTTAAGTCTTCATATGAGAATAGTGTGAAAGGGGTAGTAGATAAATAATAGAACCAAAGTTGAAAATCAACAGAAAGTATCTTTATTTCTGTGCTTTTTACTTTGTATACCTTGTTTCTCAGCAGTAGAACAGTTAGAGAAGGAGAGTTTGAACTAAATCTTCTTTCTTTGATCTGAGATTTATTTTGGTGAAAATAAGAATGGATACAGAGGTAAGCAATTGAAAGTAACATCTCTTTAATTTTGCTTTTCTAGCTATATGATTGTGTTTAAAAAGATCATTTGTATTTTGGATTCAAAGGTTTTCTTACATCATCTAAGATGTTAAGAAAGAAAAATGAATAGGAAGGATGGCAAAATATCTGAAAATTATAACAAAAAAAACAATGAAAAATATCTTTGCAGTTTGTAAATATTTATATAACATGTAATTTCCAATTCCATTACTTTTTGATACATTCATTTTAAATATCTATTATGCTAATACTAACCACCTAACAGGTTAAGTAAAATTTGAAAGTCACAAGTGTATTTTGCTTAAATTGTAATCAAAGTTTCTATAAAAATTAATAAGGGAAAAAAGTTTTTTGGGTTAAATAAAATCATTTGACTAGTTTAACCCATTGTGAGTTTTTTTTCAATACCACTATGGTGTATTTCTGAATGTAAGTAAGCATATCTGCATTTGGTTCTGCTGATTCTAACAGAGGGATGGGCTCATAGAAGGTGAATAATACATGGATGCTTATTGAATCTCCACTTCTACACAGTCTCTTCTTTCAGAATCCAGATGTCTCTAAAGAGTCTATACATTTGGTGAAAAAAATATGTCATCTGAGAACATTTTAGTCTCTGAAATATTTTAAGGAGTATCCTATTTTCACATATGCAAATTCAACTATAATAACTGAAAGATATTCATGCTTTCATTTGTCTTGTTAGAAGGGGATTTGGCAGAAAGTTGTGTTGACTCATCACCAATGTGATAATGCAGAAGCTGAAAAAGGAAGCATTTTATTTTCTGTCATGTTGAAAATGGTACTGCTTTTGGACAAGGCTGTCAAGCATTACTCTGCTTCCATTGCTGGCCTATCTAAAAGATTGTATATATCCCCAAATTACATATGAAATTCCAAGTCACAAATTATGTTTTCATCATTCTCTGTAAGTACAATATTAAAATAAGACATTTCTAAGAAATCTGTGCATAGTTAAGGTATAGCAATCAGAAAATTATATAGACTTTTTTTAGGTCACTATATTTAATCATTTGACAAATAACTGAATATCTACTTTTTATTAAGTGACTTTTTAAGGAATAATACAATAGAAATATTAATGTCAAGAAATTAAGAATTGCACTGGGCTACAAGTTTCTGTTTACTAAATTAGTATTGCATGACTAGATAAGATCAATTATTGGTGACTACTTAGCTAAATCAAATAATCATTGTACTTAAACACATCCTGTTAGAATCCCTAATATGTGTTTCTACACTTTATGATAATTTGATAGCCTGTAAAACCTGGTGCATATCTGTTTGATTTTTTTAACCATTACTTTAATATAAACTATAAAGAAAGGTAATGCTGCATATTGCTCTTACTGAGCAGAGACAAATATACACAGAAACAAAATTGCTGTCACTGGTACACTTACTGTCCCAAGATCACAGCTAGAGATAAAAATCAAGACCACTATTATTTATACTACTTTGGGCATCTGTGAAATAAGTGTATCATAATCTAAACTGTGCAAGGTAAATCTGGTAGTCCTTGAATTTCTAATATACTCTCTGCTTTCATTTAAAAAATCCACAAAAATTAAAGTAGTTATCATTGGATTAGTTAAGGCACCACATACAGTCTCACGTGATCACTTAATGTTAAGAAGCTATAACCAAAGAGGCTAAGGCCAAAGACAGTTCTTATAAATAAAGGCATTGGCAAGTGTAAAGTCCTAAGTGCAGAATGATATTTTTAGTTCATTTCTAAGAATCTGAAAGGGAGAGGAGACTGCAGTGCATGAAAATAAATGGATATTTTCACTAGCTTATTATCAAGAAATAATAAAAATGCTTTGATTTATATTGTTTACACCCTCTGAAGTTATTCCCAACTTCTTCTTATCTGTGCTGAACTAGTCTTTAAAAGTTATGGTGGTAGAGATATGGTCCAATTGGTCATTTTATGCAGCTCACCCTCCTGGTTGCCCCTTCAAGGAGGCAGAGCTTGTGTGCTTCAGCCACAGGACCACATGGCCCGTTGACATCTTCCAGGTTAGTGAACCATAAAGTTTCCGCACCCAGGCTCTGGGTTCATCCACGTCTGATGTAAAGCGGATTTTGTGTGGTAGCCAAAACCAGAAGAATATCAATTTGGTCTTAGAATGCATATACAATTAAGAGGTCATCTTTACAATAAAAAATCTGCCTGTCCAAATGGGCAGGTAAAAATTAATAAATGAATACATTTAAAAATCATTCATCTTTGGATGTATATGATTAAAATGCATTAACATACTACTTCTCATTTATCCATAAAACTTAGAATTTAAATTGGATTAGATGGGTGAGAATTATTTTCCTATCTTATTCCATATATTCTAAATTTTCTAAATAAATATACTGTACATGAATTGGAGAAACAAAAATTTTAGGAAAGTAAAAAAATTTAGAAATGACTTTGACCCTGAAAGGTCTTAGAGATTTTTTTTTTCAAGATGAGACAGGAACTCATAAAATAGTGATATAAGGTATTTTGCAAAAACACCATTACATCTAAAAACAAAGCACTATAGTGAGGTGGTGATGGTCTTTCTGATGATTAGATGCGATTTCATATAGCAGTTATCATTTAAACTATTTCTGGATGAAACAGTAAAAATCTGTTAACCCTCTCAGCCAAAAGTACACATATATTTCTACGTACACCATTTACATGATTCTTGAGGTTTGAGAACTTCCTGAAACATATACTGTGCTCAAAATGGGTAGATTATTCCTGTTAGAAAACATAGTAGAAATTAAATGGAGAAAAATACCTTAGAAACATAATTTCAGAGAGCTTACCATGCCAAGCTAAGGTGTTGATACTTTCTTCAACTGGTAATGGAGAATCATAAAATTTTGTAAAAGTGGTCATCTGAGCATATCTGTGCTTTCGCAAATAATACACTGCCTCTGTTCTGGGTAAATAAGGGAATACTTCTGGTTCTCTTGAAAAAGAAGCCTCCAGCATGATACCAATAATCTACACCTGGTATTCAGGCCCTATGCAGTCCTTTGTATACTGAATCAGAGCTGGCCTGCGTGACCAGTAGATCACAAAGAAAGTAATGGTTTGTGATTTCCAAGTCTAAGTCATCAACGCACTGTAGCTTAACTTGCTCTAGTGGAGGCTAACTGCCATGTTGGAACGACATTCAAGCAACCCCATGGACAGATCCATCTGTAGAGGAATCAATTTTTTAGCATGAATCTCCCAGCTAGCTATGTAAGTGGGTCATGTTAGAAGTGGATCTTAAAGCTTTAGTCAAGCTTTAGTTGAATGTAGCACCAGCTGACATTGGACTGCAATCTCAGGAGAGAATCCAAGCCTCGCAACCTTCACGCTGCTCCTTCTCTATCAAGCACACTACCTACTGACACACTGCCCTCGAATTCCTGACCCATAGAGGCTGTTAGAGATAATAAATCAGTACAGTCATTTCAAGTCCCTACATTTGGGGTAATTGATGTGAGTGACAGAACAGATAACTAAAACAAAAAAGTTCTAGTCAACAAGTCACCTGGGAGTTCTCCTAGACCAACATTTTATTTTAGAAAGGGAGAGCAATTATATTTCTATGTATAATATTGATGGAATAATGACATGTGACAGACACTTATATCACACTTAAAATTGTAATCTAAATGTATAGAAAAGATCGGTCAGAAACTATTAGCTCTACTTCAGAGAAGCAGCAGAGATAGGACATAGAAGTTACTTAAGCTGTTTTTGAATTTCAACCTGCTACCCATTTGGGTATGACACTCCACATCTTTACACTGTGCTGAGGGCTGCAGCTGCCCTACTAATCATCCATCACCTGAACCTCTGAGTGTAACCACATTCACAGGAGCAAATGTACGTAAAAGCCCAAGATAAATGTCAAGAGCACACAGTAAAAAGAACACGGAGTTTAAGAAACCTGGATTGAAATCTCAGTTCTACTGCGTACGGTTTTAGGTGACACCGAACAAGTCATTCTTTCAAAATTTCAGTTTATTGTTTCTCTCTTCATAAAAAAATGGGGAGTTATTATGAGGCATAAGATAGTAAAAAGAACAGTGTTCAACACACTGCTTCGCATAAAGCAGCCTTTGGAAGAACGTTACTTGTAAGTTTATATAAAAGTTATTTTAGTTCTATATAAAGTTCTACATTAAGTGGGGAGCTGATGCATGTCCTCCACCGTCAAGAGAAGATGATCTGAAGTGAGCAGACTTAAAGAGCCCCAGTTCTGACTGGAGAGCTGACAAAGATAGCTGAAGTCACGGAATTGAAATATTAATAGAGTAACAGTTGAGTAACATTATATATTTGAGCAGCTTCAATGTGTCAGGCAGTTTACACCCATTATTTCACTTAGTCTTCACCCTAACCCTATAAAGTGAGGATCAGCATCTCTGCTTCACAAATGAGGAAACCAAGAATGAACAATCAAGTGCAACTGGGATAACACCCACATCTATTCACTGAATTAGAAACACATCTTATGAGAGAAAACTTGTAGAATAAAGATAAAAAGAGAATCGGTAAAGAAATCTTAGAAAACAGAAGATGGACTGCATTATAATAAGGAAATGGAATCAAGAAGGAAGAACGTTAAAAAGGAAATTTATTGGCAGAAAGAGAGATGTACCAAGGGAAATAATTCAGAGGCAAGTTAGGAGAATCCCTTTGTAAAGTACCAATACATCTCTTTTAAAGTTGACTAATACATAAGAATACTATTTTATATCCACATTTTTTTAATGAATAACTTACTGAAACCCTATTGATGTTTTACTGGACAAGTAGCTTGGCCTCATTAAAATACATCCTTCTCATTTGTAAAGAAAGATGATATTCAAAGGGCTCAACCTTTAATGTGTTAGCTTACATAAAATTTTCAATATAGTACCTGAAGTATAATATAAACTTAAAACTTGATTCTTATTAAACACTGTTTAAGGTGTATTTAAATATGTCTATGAAAGAAATTTATGTATATACATATATACATGTATGTATTTTATATATATATATAACAATTTAACACAAAATAATTTTTGTTTCAGTATCTTATACAAACTAGATAACTGCATAGTATACTATATAACAGTTTTATCTTATTCGAATCAATGAAATTCTTGACTCACTAAGATACAAATAGTCTGGAAATAAAAAAAGCCTTATAAAGTGATATTTTAACACTTTATGTCTGCATAATTCAAATAACATAATACATATTTCAAATAGCATAATCACTGGAAGCACTTCTTTTTATCTTCTTTTTTTAAACACTGACTGGAACAAATATTTTATCAAATCAGGTCATATTTCCTAGAGTAAACATATTATAAGTCTAGATTTTTTAGAGCTAATTCTACCCATATTAAAACAAACAAACAAACAAACAAAACAAACAAAATAAAAACCCAGCCCTAGCTGGTTGACTAAGTGGTAGAGCTTCAGCCCGGTGTGTGGATGTCCTGGGTTCAATTCCTGGTCAGGGCACACAGGAGAAACAACCCTCTGCTTCTCCACCCCTCCTCTTCCTCCTGCTCTCTAGTTCTCTCGCTCTCTCTTTCCCTCCCACAGCCATGGCTCAATTACTTGGAGTGCATCGCCCCCAGTGCTGAGCCTCCGCCTCAGGTGCTAAAAATAGCTTGGTCATGAGCATTGCCTCAGATGGGCAGAGCATCAGCCCCAGACGGAGGTTGCTGGGAGGATCCCAGTTGGTGTGCATGTGGGAGTTTGTCTCTCTATCTCCCCTCTTCTCATTTGGAAAAGAAGAAAAGAAAAATCCGTAACTATAGTAGTTATAGTAACTTTTATTACAGTGTTTTGTATATATTACTGAAGAGAATGTCTCTGCCTTTCTAGTCAGTCTCCTTTCTACTCTGTTCCCCAGTATTAAGATTCACTAATTAGAGAAATTCCTCTTTATCTGAACCTAATATGTTCCTGAATATGTATTGGATCATGAATTTTCAAGTGGTGTGAGCTTATCTTCTAATAATTAAAATAGAAAAAAAATTATAAAACATTCCTATCTCTCCAAAACCCTAATATCACCAAATGTGACTAAAAGCCTCTTAACCCACCAAGATTCCTGCATAATATAAAGTATTTAGAACACTAATTACCTAGTTATTTAATGCTTACTGAACTCATTAGAAGATATTTTACCTGAAGTTTGGTTAGCAACAATACACTAAAGCATCAAATATTGTTTTTTTCTACACTGCAACATATGTGTTGTACATGTGTACACAATATATTGTAATATAGAAAGATCACCTATTTTCCTCACAAGCTCTTCAACTTTCAAATAAGCATTTACACATCACATTTTGGGGAAGATAATAATGATAATGTTCAAGTTTGAACAAGGCAAACACAGGACTCCATCCTAGTGGGAGAAGAGCCAAGCTACACCTATAGAACTCTCCATATCCTTCCATCTTTACTTTTTTTGTTTTCTACCTTTTTTTTTTTTTTTTGGATTTTTCTGAAGCTGGAAACTGGGAGAGACAGTCAGACTCCCGCATGCGCCCGACCAGGATCCACCCGGCACGCCCACCAGGGGGCGATGCTCTGCCCATCCAGGGCGTCGCTCTGTTGCGACCAGAGCCACTCTAGCGCCTGGGGCAGTGGCCAAGGAGCCATCCCCAGCGCCCGGGCCATCTTTGCTCCAATGGAGCCTCGGCTGTGGGAGGGGAAGAGAGAGACAGAGAGGAAGGAGAAGGAGAGGGGTGGAGAAGCAGATGGGCGCTTCTCCTGTGTGCCCTGGCTGGGAATCGAACCCAGGACCTCTGCACACCAGGCCGACGCTCTACCACTGAGCCAATCGGCCAGGGCCTTCCATCTTTACTTTGAAACAACTTAAATGTTTAACTGTCAACAGTTGCAAATTTGTTACATGGGTTTTCAAACAGATTGAATATTCTGTAAATATTTTTTAAAAAGCAATCAAAAAAGTTTGTAAGTTAAAATGCCACACAGTATTATTATTATTATTTTATCATTAACACTTGATAGTTTTCTCTATTCTCTCTCTTAAATTAGTTGAGTTTTATAGCAGAATTGCTACTAGTCTCCTAATATACATGTTTTCCCTCTGTCACTGTAAGATACACATAATTTTACCTGGGCACATGATGGCTTGGAATAAAAGTATTTTCAAATTTCCTTTGCATATATGTGCAGCCATATAGCCAATTTCTGGTCAAGGGTGTGCGTGTGTGCGCATGTACACAGAGACACAGACACACAGCAGTGGGGAAAGGGGGGATAGAGACAACTTCTGGGAATTACTCTTCAAACATGAGGTTAAGTTCTACACTCTTCTCTTCTTCCTTCCTGCTGCCTCAGGGCAGACATAATCACTGTGCTTCAATAGGTAACTTGAACCATGAGTAACCTTGTTAAAGAAAGCCACACACAGAGGAACAACAGGATAAGAGAAGCCTGGGCACCTGACACTGTGAAGGACTGACTATACACTTACTAGATTGATTACTGTACCCTTTTTGGACTGGAAAGAGAAATAAATGTTGATCTTGTTATTTGGGGTATTTTGTTTATATTACTCTCAGGCAATTCTAATCCCAAAATGACACTGTGTCCTTTCTTTGATTGCCAGATATACTGGGCTTGTGCTTAACAAAGACTTTACTGCAGGCTATTATGATTATCTATTTGTCTGGATAAGTATCCCCCAAGTACCTGAAAAATAATATAGACTTAATAAATGTTTTAAAAGCCGTATTATTGTCTTGAGTATATCACTGGCAAGTCCTCATCATCAAAAACCTGTCAGTTTCAACATTAAAAGCCCCTGTAATAGAAGTCTGATAGCTTCAAATATTTTCTCTTAAACAAGAATTTATTCAGATACAGATAATTGAGTGCTTTAATTTCAACAGAAGGAAACAAATTTATTAAGAATTTTATTTTTAAAAGGTTTTCTCATTTGAAGCCTTCTTGGGTGAAGAATTAAGAGATAATTCCAATCCAAATTGAATTAGCTCTTTGTAACATAAAATGGGGCAAGATTATTCACCTTTATGTACCTATGGACATGCTTTTGCAAGTATAACCAAATGAGAGGGGACTAGATTATCTACTTTATTATAGTTACTACAACTTTAATTAGGAAATGGATCTAGAATGGCATGAAGTGGAAACAGTACTTAGAACAGTACCGCACTATAACTATTGAGTGCTCATCCCATATCAGGCACCATTCTAGGAGCTTTACATAAAACAATCTCATTTAATTTCCATAAAATGATCTCATTTAATTTCAACAAGAATCATGTGGCGTATGCCTTGTCATGAGATGAGAACAATAAGAATGTGAGGTTAAAGACCTTTCAAAAGTTCATTCTGTTCGTATTGTATTTCTGAGCACTTACTATGTGCTAGGCACCTTTCTAAAAGTTTACATGCATTAACTCATTTAAATATCATAGCAACACTACTAGATAGTGTGATAGCCCTCACTCTACAGGTGAGAAAATTAAGGCATAGTGAAGGAAAACTAATTTGCCCAATATCACACAGTTAGTAAGTGGCGGAGGTTGGATAAAAACTCACACAGTAATAGAGACCCAGAGCCCCTCTTTACCACTGTGTTTTATTGCCTGTCATGGTAATTGCTGGAGTAGGAGGTAAAACTGACCAAGGGCCCTATCTGCTGCACTCTGAAAAATCCATCACTGCTAATGTGGAGACCACACCTCATATGGGCTGTTACCTGCCAATCACTGAACAAGGCAGAGATACAAAGACCAACTTCTCAGGAGAAAAGGTTCTCACTAACTCCATCACCAATATTGTCTTAACAGCTCTCCATGACTTTGTCAAGCCTTCTTTAGACTACCCAGAAATCTAGGACATTTCCACACAACCTTCCCTACCTCCCACCTTCCATCCTTCACTTCGGGATCCAATTTTTGCATCTAATGACTCTCCTAGCCTTTTCTAACTTCCTATTTTTTTTTTCTCACACTGAGAATTTTACCTAATAAAACCTTTTCATTCCATCTTAGCATCTGCTTCTGAAGGAACTGGACTGCCATAGCTTTGATAAGTTAGGTTTCCTGAAAGTTATCAGGGAGAGGATTCAGACTAGGTTCCCTGGTGAGAGAGAGAGCATTCTTATCACTCCCAAGCCCCTTACGAAAGAAAATCAAGACCCTCTGCACTGTGGCTGGCAGAATGCACTCAGAGTTTGTGGTTGGCTCTCTACCTCTAAGGGAAAATAAGAGTAGGAACCTTCAAGGGGACTTTCCCCTCTGAGACCACAATAAGCCATGTTGGCAAAGGTTCCCCTGGAGAGGACCCGAAAGAACCATTCAAGAAGACTTGTGAATAAGCAGACAAACTCCATCATTTGGGGAAATAAGGGAGCAGG
Organism: Saccopteryx leptura; assembly: GCF_036850995.1. Taxonomy (NCBI): domain Eukaryota; kingdom Metazoa; phylum Chordata; class Mammalia; order Chiroptera; family Emballonuridae; genus Saccopteryx; species Saccopteryx leptura. The sequence goes on from NC_089503.1 coordinate 352,882,300, forward strand.
GGAAGATTTCTATTAGGACGATGGAAAGAAAAGGAAAATGACTCCCTGTCTACCCTCCCTCTTAATCATTAGATTATAAAAAAGAAAAACAGAAACTATTGGTCTTATTGAAACATTGACTGGGTCCAGTTAACAAAGACTCTTTCAAGTCTTATTGCTTTTAGAATTTTTCAATTTGATCCTCATCTCTTCCCAGTAAAAAAACACATGTGAGGAATAATTTTTTTTTTTTTTTTTTACATGATGATGATGTTAACGGACTCTCATTTTTTATGGAAGGATAGGAAAATTGAGTCAGAACCACTTCTGGTAGTCTCTCTTTTTCCATTTAACCCATGTTCTCCAATTTGCTCCACCCAAGTCCTCTTTGGGGGTACTGAGGACTAGCTAACTAAATGGACAGCAGTCCTCTGTCATGTGTGATTGTTCCTTGGGACCTCCATGGGAAGAGGACCTAGCATTCCTGACTTCTCCGGCCACACACCATCAAACACTGTTGGAATGTCAGTGCACTCCTAAGCTGAGAAAAAGTTAAAGAAGACCAGGAGCTGACTCGCATCTGGAGCGAGGAAGGAGAGTGAGTAGGTCCCTAACAGCAGGAAAGCCCCTGAGGGAAGATGGAATGGGGTCCGCAGCAGAAGGGAGGCCAGCGTTGCCTGAGAGCAGAGCTGAGGCCGAGTGGGGCCAGGCCATGGTTTTCAGCATGCCTTCATAGGCGACACAAACAACTGAAGAGTTCCCCCACCCCTTCCAAAGAAATCACTGATAGGTTTTAAGCAGGAAAAACTTAGTTTTGTGATTTCAAAGGATTACTCCTGCTGGTGTGTAGGCTATTTGAAAAGGAGTTTGTAAAGCAAGCATTTTTTTTATTCCCAGTACCTCCAAAGAAGGTAGAAGAAATGGTGTGCTAAAGGTACAACCTATATCACTGAATATCATTGTATTATTAGTAGTAATGATTAATTATTGATTGCCATATTATATTAATGAGTGGCAGGATCATGTGCAGAACTCATTTTGACACATGATTCCAAATGTATCTAATTATTGTCATCGTCAAGTAATCAAACAGGCTCTGAAAGGCTAAGAGACCTGTCATAAAGGAATGAAGGCAAGATTCAAAGTCTAGTGTTCAGTCTATTAAGTCTAAGCTCTTGAGGAGTTTGTTTCACTGCAGGATTCAGTATAGCTCAGCACAGAGATAAAAATGCAAGTGAATCATGTCCCTCTCTTACAAAACAATGGGCGACATCAAATCATGACCAAGGCCCTGGACAGTATATACAATTCAGTCTATGGAAGAAAACTACAACGACCAGATTTCATAAACTAAACTGATAAAATCCTGCCAGTATCATGCCTTTGCAATGACATATCACTCACATTCTATCCCAGAGAACCAAGAACACAGAAACCAATAAGAACAAGAAAAGGAAGATACATTTAAATAATTCCCTAGCTTCTGTCATCAGATAATCAAGAAAAAATATTTTTCCCAGAATTTTAGGTCTATAGTCATTCAAAGTATACTACAAAATCCAAAATTAACACTTTGATTACTCCCTGTTTTTTATTACCTATATCACTCCTTCAAATAAAAAAAAAAGTAAAAGGGTTTCCTGTAATAATCAACCTAAACATGAAAAGGACTTTATATATGACAAAATAATATTCCCAGTACCTCCAAAGAAGGTAGAAGAAATGGTGTGCTAAAGGTACAACCTATATCACTGAATATCATTGTATTATTAGTAGTAATGATTAATTATTGATTGCCATATTATATGTTTATGTTAAACATACAATAATATGTTTTCCTTTTTATAATTTCTTATCTGATCCAAACTTAAAAAAAAAAAAAAGGCAAGTGGCCTGACCAGGCGGTGGCACAGTTGATAGAGCATCAGACTGGGACATGGAGGATCCAGGTTTAAAACCTCGAGGTCGCCAGCTTGAGCACAGGCTCACCAGCTTGAGCTCAAGGTTGCTGGCTTGAGCAAGGGGTCACTTGCTCTGCTGTTGCCCCCCCCCTTCAAGGCACATAGGAGAAAGGAATCAATGAACAACTAAGGTGCTGCAACAAAGAATTGATGCTTCTTATTTTTCTTTCTTCCTGTCTGTCTGTCTCTATATGTCCCTCTTTCTGTCTCTGTCACAAAAAAAAGTCAAGTGGATACAGCAAATATTAATGACTTCATTGGCTGACCAAAGTTTGTGTTAACTACAATCTATAGAGGAAATCTCAGATGTAATATTAATTTAATACATAAATAATATTCACAATTAAAGGCCAGGAATAATTTTCTGAGAGGACATATGTATTGCACAAATAGTCACAAATCTGATTCCTCCTCAAATTTATATAAATATATTCATCCTATGAGTTCAAATTGTTCTCATACCTCTAACATGAATTAATGCAACAAACTGACTTTTCAGCATGAAATTATAAGAACCATGAAGTTCATATCACTCACACCAGAACTCTATGGTGCATCCACAAAGAGCATGAACCATATTACTCCTTCTAGTTATACTGTCTTATCTAATCCGAAAGGTCATCTAATGAGCCAGCAGAGGACTTCTTGCCCAATGACTATGATTGTTAATTCCATTTCAGTGTACTTTGTATCATCCATTAAAACATTTAGCTGTATTCTGAAAAATAGAGAAGAATTCTTTCTGAAATAATAAGTTCTCTATTTGGGGAGAGATTATCTGCCCAAACAATGGTCTCTATATTAATAAACCAAATGGTCAAATTTTAGTCTTATCTGCTCATTCCAGTCCTTTAGACACTGACTTGGCTTCTAGGGTGCCATACAATCTACATTTCCTCCTCTTATCAGGTCTCTAAATGGTAGAACGCCCGAAGGCTCACCCTTGGGGTCACTGCTTTTTTCTACCAGTGTTCTCACTATTAAATGCTAACTGTACACTGGTACTGAAAAATACCTCCAGTTCAGATGTCTCCTTAAATCCCACACCTGTGTATATAAGTATCTATTCCACATATCCATCTGTGATATCTAATAAGCATCTCAGACTTAACATGTCTAACACTCAGCTCCTGGTATTCCAACCTTCCCATTCATCCCTCTGGCAGAACACAAAATCTGTCCCTTTAAAAGTCTTTCCTAGCTCAGTGAATTAATAAATAAACATTCTATTTCTTTTTTTTTAAGTGAGAAGAAAGGAGATAGATAAAGAGACTCCTGCATGCGCCCCACCCGGGATCCACCTGGCAACCCCCACCTGGGCCCAATGCTTGAATCAACCTAGCTATCCTCAGTGCCTGAGGCAAATTCTCAGACCAACTGAGCTATCCTTAGTGCCCGGGGCTGATGCTCAAACCAACTGACCTACTGGCTAGAGGTGAAGAGAGAAAAGGGAGAGGGAAATGAAGAGAAGCAGATGGTTGCTTCTCATGTGTGCCCTGACCAGGGATCGAACCCAGGACTTCTGCACACTGGACTAATGCTCTATCTACTGAGCCAACTAACCAGGGCCTGATATTTTATTTTAATATTTGTTCACTGCCCCCTCAAAAAGCTTATTAATCTTTCACATATTTTTTTCACACTCTGTATTTTGTCTACAAGAATATCTTTTGAGCTCCACTTGCAAAATACATCCAGACTCCAACAAAATTTAAAACCTACAATGGGATTATTTGCTTGTTTGTTGCTGACCTTTGTGAGTTCTTAATATATTTTGAATATTAACCCCTTATCAGAGCTGTTATTTGCAAACATCATCTTCATTTAGTTGGCTGCCTACTTGTTTTGTTGTCAATTTCTTTTGCTGTGCAGAAGCATTTTAGTTAAATATATTCCCATGCATTTATTTTTGCCTTTATTTCCCTTGCCTTTGGGGTCAAATTCATAAATTGTTTTCTTCAACCAAGATCCATTAACTTAGTACTACCTATGTTTTCTTCTATGTAATTTATTGTTCCAAATCTTGTATTTAGGTATTTGATCTATTTTGAATTAATTTTTATGCCTAGGGACAAACTGTAGTCAAATTTTACTTTTTTTGCATGCGACTTTTCAATTTTTCCAGCACCATTTATTGAAGAGGCTTACTTTTCTTCATTGTATATTTTTGGCTCCTTTGTCAAACATGATTTGTCCATATATATGTGGTTTTATTTCTGGGCTTCTGATTCTGTTCCATTGGTCTGTATGTCTATATTTGTGCCAATACCATTCTGTTTTGATCATTGTGGCTCTATTGTATAATTTGAAGTCAGGTAGTGTGATACCTCCAGCTTCATTATTTTTCCTCAAGATTGCTTTGGCTATTTGATGAGGAAAGGGTTGGGGGAAGGGTGTAAAAAGGGACAAATGTAAGGTGACAGAAAATGATTTGACTTCGGGTGATGGGTATGCAACATAATCAATACTTCAAATGCTATAGAAATGTTGATCTGAAACCTATGTAATCAATGTCACCTCGTTAAGTTTGATTTTCTAAATAAAGATTTAAAAGATATAGAAGGCTAAATACCCTTAACAAAGTCATTGCCTCTCACCAATATTACTGCAACAGCGCCCACCTGATGACCCTGCATCTACTTTGCATCCCTATGACTACACTCAGCACAGCTACCAGAGTGATCACTGATGACCCTGCATCTACTTTGCATCTCCCTATGACTACACTCAGCACAGCTACCAGAGTGATCACTGATGACCCTGCATCTACTGTGCATCCCTATGACTACACTCAGCACAGCTACCAGAGTGATCACTGATGACCCTGCATCTACTTTGCATCTCCCTATGACTACACTCAGCACAGCTACCAGAGTGATCACTGATGACCCTGCATCTACTCTGCATCCCTATGACTACACTCAGCACAGCTACCAGAGTGATCACTGATGACCCTGCATCTACTCTGCATCCCTATGACTACACTCAGCACAGCTACCAGAGTGATCACTGATGACCCTGCATCTACTTTGCATCCCTATGACTACACTCAGCACAGCTACCAGAGTGATCACTGATGACCCTGCATCTACTCTGCATCCCTATGACTACACTCAGCACAGCTACCAGAGTGATCACTGATGACCCTGCATCTACTCTGCATCCCTATGACTACACTCAGCACAGCTACCAGAGTGATCACTGATGACCCTGCATCTACTCTGCATCCCTATGACTACACTCAGCACAGCTACCAGAGTGATCACTGATGACCCTGCATCTACTTTGCATCCCTATGACTACACTCAGCACAGCTACCAGAGTAATCACTGATGACCCTGCATCTACTCTGCATCCCTATGACTACACTCAGCACAGCTACCAGAGTGATCACTGATGACCCTGCATCTACTCTGCATCCCTATGACTACACTCAGCACAGCTACCAGAGTGATCACTGATGACCCTGCATCTACTTTGCATCCCCATGACTACACTCAGCACAGCTACCAGAGTGATCACTGATGACCCTGCATCTACTCTGCATCCCTATGACTACACTCAGCACAGCTACCAGAGTGATCACTGATGATCCTGCATCTACTTTGCATCTCCCCATGACTACACTCAGCACAGCTACCAGAGTGATCACTGATGATCCTGCATCTACTTTGCATCTCCCTATGACTACACTCAGCACAGCTACCAGAGTGATCACTGATGACCCTGCATCTACTTTGCATCTCCCTATGACTACACTCAGCACAGCTACCAGAGTGATCACTGATGACCCTGCATCTACTTTGCATCTCCCTATGACTACACTCAGCACAGCTACCAGAGTGATCACTGATGACCCTGCATCTACTTTGCATCTCCCTATGACTACACTCAGCACAGCTACCAGAGTGATCACTGATGACCCTGCATCTACTCTGCATCCCTATGACTACACTCAGCACAGCTACCAGAGTGATCACTGATGACCCTGCATCTACTCTGCATCCCTATGACTACACTCAGCACAGCTACCAGAGTGATCACTGATGATCCTGCATCTACTCTGCATCCCTATGACTACACTCAGCACAGCTACCAGAGTGATCACTGATGACCCTGCATCTGCTTTGCATCCCTATGACTACACTCAGCACAGCTACCAGAGTGATCACTGATGACCCTGCATCTACTTTGCATCCCTATGACTACACTCAGCACAGCTACCAGAGTGATCACTGATGACCCTGCATCTACTCTGCATCCCTATGACTACACTCAGCACAGCTACCAGAGTGATCACTGATGACCCTGCATCTGCTTTGCATCCCTATGACTACACTCAGCACAGCTACCAGAGTGATCACTGATGACCCTGCATCTACTTTGCATCCCTATGACTACACTCAGCACAGCTACCAGAGTGATCACTGATGACCCTGCATCTACTCTGCATCCCTATGACTACACTCAGCACAGCTACCAGAGTGATCACTGATGATCCTGCATCTACTCTGCATCCCTATGACTACACTCAGCACAGCTACCAGAGTGATCACTGATGATCCTGCATCTACTCTGCATCCCTATGACTACACTCAGCACAGCTACCAGAGTGATCACTGATGACCCTGCATCTACTTTGCATCTCCCTATGACTACACTCAGCACAGCTACCAGAGTGATCACTGATGACCCTGCATCTACTTTGCATCCCTATGACTACACTCAGCACAGCTACCAGAGTGATCACTGATGACCCTGCATCTACTTTGCATCTCCCTATGACTACACTCAGCACAGCTACCAGAGTGATCACTGATGATCCTGCATCTACTTTGCATCCCTATGACTACACTCAGCACAGCTACCAGAGTGATCACTGATGACCCTGCATCTACTTTGCATCTCCCTATGACTACACTCAGCACAGCTACCAGAGTGATCAAGTAAAAATCTTCCTCAAGTCATGTCACTTCTCTGCCCAACGTCTGTAATGTCTCCCCTCTTCATACAAAGCAAAATCTACAAAAGGTACAATATACTATCTCAGGAAGCAAAATACTATGTAGCAATCAACCATAGTGGCAACTGTGTCACAAAAAACTCAATCACAAAAAAACAAAGCGTTACTACCACTACTGTTCTGACTGGAAATATATCTCAGCCTTAATGTGCTCCCATTAGAATGAAATTAAGTGTCAATAACTGAATCAAAATACGTTAATATTTACATAGAGCAGGACTAAAAATGGGTGATCAACACTAACAAAAGGAGATGGCAGAATGCTCTCTTACAGCGTTCACAGTGATGCCTTTTCTCTCTGCCCATGTCTACAACACAGGCCACCATGACTACGCCCTAAAGGGGGTGCTGGCGTATAAACTTTTCTCTAAAGGCATTCTTTTAAATATTTAATAAACCTAACCCAGTTAATAACAGGAAATATTTTAGTTAAGTTTATGAAAACATTAACATTTTCTCATTAGAGCAAAAATAATCAGTGCTCCCACTGCAGGAAAATTGTCAGGGTCCCATGTCATTGACAGAATCTCAGTGACTGTCCGGCATGTTTTATTTTCCCTATAACAGGCATTTGAAAAAGATGGTAATCACCATTTACATGGTCTCATCACCTACTTTGTATTCATATAAATGTACAACCAATGCTTCTTCAAGATTTTGTGGATCGTGTTTCTTTTTTCAAATTCAGTTGTAACACCACAGAGAGAAGCAGTGTTCTAAAATGGAAGAGGTGGGATCTTCTAAAATTCTATCATCCAATAAAGCAATGAGAACACTGGAAAACTTGTAAAAAATTATTTTTTCAGGGCTCTGAAAATTAACGCTGCTTACAACAATCTGAGAAGCAATTACTCAAGAAAAATAGCTAAGCCTTAGTAAGATAGTATGCTTTATGGCGTTTTCACTTGCCCTAGTCCCATTCCTCTTTTCCTACCTTCACAGTAGCCTTCAAAACCAGCTGCCTCGGAACCAAAGTATCTGTGAAAACCAGGAGGCTGGGAAGTTAGTTTCTTAATTAGAAAATGATGGTTACGCCTGACCAGGCAGTGGCGCAGTGGATAGAGCATCAAACTGGGATGCGGAGGACCCAGGATCGAGACCTCTGAGGTCGCCAGTTTGAGCCCAAGGTCGCTGGGTTACTCGGTCTGCTGCAGCTTCACGGTCAAGGCACATATGAGAAAGCAATCAATGAACAACTAAGGTGTCACAACAAAAAACTGATGATTGATGCTTCTTGTCTCTCTTCGTTCCTGTCTGTCACTATCTATCCCTCTCTCTGACTCTCCCTCTGTCTCTAAGAAAAAAAAAGGAAATGATGGTTAAACTAAGCTGGAGCAAGTAGAAAAAAGGAAATAATAAAAACAAGAGCAGAAATAGAGAGTATTAACACAATACTTCCCTGACAGCAAAAGCAAGAAAAAGACATGATTTAAAAACAGGAAACTCAAACCAATATCCCTTATAGATATATATGCAAAAGTCATCAACAAATTACTAAAGGCAACATATATAAAAATTATACACCATGACCAAGTGTAATATTACAGGAATGCAAGGCTAGTTAAACATCTGAAAGTCAATTAATGTAATATACTAAATTAATACAATAAAAGACAAAACCTAGATGATCATCCAAAAATAATGCAGATAAAGCAACTGACAAAATTAAAAAAAAACTTTCATGATAAAAAAAACACTCAGTAAACTAGAAATAAAACAGAACTTTCTCAATCTGATAAATACCATCTATGAAAAACCCACAGCTAAGAACACACTTAATGGAGAAAGACAGAGCCCTTCTCCCAAGATATGAACGAGACAAGGATGTCTGCTCTCATCACATCTGTTCAAAATTGTACAGGAGGATCTATTCCAGGCAATTAGGCAAGAAAAAATTTAAAACAGCATCTAGAAACAATGAAAAAATGCGTAAAACTATTGTTATTTGCAGATGATATGATCTATACAAAAACTTCTAAGGAAGCCATAAGAAATTTATTAGAACTAACAAACGAGCTCAGAAAGGGTGCAAGATAGACAAATTCATTGATTTTCAAACTTTAGCAATAAAAACTATGATTAAACAATAAAAAAGAGATATAAATTTTAAAATGGGCAGAGAATTTTATTACTTTTTCAAAGAAGATACACAATGACAAGTAAATACATGAAGAGGTGCTCAATTTCATTATCGCTTGAGGTTCACCCACCAACAATATAATACTTCATATCTACTGGGATAGCTGAAAATATTTTTTAAAAATAGACAGTAATAAGGCAAAGGTGTGAATAAATCAGCCATTGACTATAAAATTGATGATAAAATTAAGTTCAGATCTTTTGGAAAACACTTTTCCAGTCTGTGAAATATTAAACAAAGAGTTATCATGTGACCAGCTATTATGCTACTATTTATAAAGCCATGTGAACTGAAAATATATGTTCACACAAACACGTGTATGTTAATGTTCATAGCAACATTACTCATAATAGTAAAAAAGTGAAAACAACCCAAATATTCATCAACTGATGAATGACAAAATAAAATGGTATATCCAAACAACTGAATATTATTAAACAATAAAAAGGAATGAAGTATTGATATGTTACATGATTCAACATGGACGAACCTTTAAAAATTATGCTAAATGAAAGAAGCTAATCACAAGAGACCACATATTGTGTAATTGCATTTATAGTAAATGCTCAAATTCAACAAACCTGTAGAGACAGAAAGTAAGTTCGTGGTTCCCAGGGGTTGGATATACAGGCATTGAGGAAAGTATTATAGCTACTAATAAGTATGGGTGTTCTTTTTTGAGTGATGAAAATATTCTGCAATTTCATAGGGGTGATAGGTGCACAGGTCTGTAAATATACTAAAAAGCGCTGAATTTCACACTTTAACTTACTAAATTTATTGTATGTAAATTATATCTCAATAATGCTAAGGCCCTGGCCGGTTGGCTCAGTGGTAGAGCATCGGCCCAGCGTGTGGATGTCCCGCGTTTGATTTCTGGTCAGGGCACACAGGAGAAGCGACCGTCTGCTTCACCACCCCTCCTCCTTCTTTCTCTCTCTTTCTCTCTTCCCCTCCTGCCACCATGTCTTGAATGATCTGAGCAAGTTGGCCCCAGGCACTGAGGATGGTTCTATGGTCTCACCTCAGATGCTGCAATAGTTCAGTTGTCGAGCAAAGGAGCAGTGGCTCCAGATGGGCAGAACATAGCCCTGTAGTGGGCTTTCCAGGTGGATCTCAGTTGGGGTGAATGCTGGAGTCTGTCTCTGCCTCCCCTTCTCTCACTAAATGAAAAAAATATAGCGCCAAAATGTGCATTACAGCATCTGACATTTGAAATTGAAGAACTAAGGCAAGGAAGAAAATGTTGAACCTAGGTTCAAAAGTGTCATTGCTCTCTCTTCAGGCAGATTGCTTCCCTCTCTTCTGGATTCTTAGGGTACTCAGTTCATGCTTGTATATAACAATGCATTATAGTCTCATCATATGTCCCCATGACTGTCTTCCCCATTACTCTAGGTACTTGTGAGGATCACATACTCTGCCTTGTTCTATCTTAGGCACTACAATTCAGATGCACATTGGACACTCAACAAACAGTGATGAATAAGAAGAATTAGAAAAATCAGAATGAAAGTAAAACTATTCCAAATACTGTACTTATAAACCCTGTGTTTAGTATGAGATAATATTAATAAATTACATTGTTGCTTTTCTCAGGCAAAGGCCAGTGTTCAAAGACTTGTTAGGCTTCTCCACATAGTACTGTAATTAATAACACTGGAATTATTTTCTAGATACAGTAGTCTCTAAATAGATCTACTTGGCCCAATATATGTGTTATTGCTACACCAATGTATGAATAGATGTATATGGCTATAGTGCTTGAAGAGATTTTCGTACCCACTGGGACCAAATCGACCTAAGTAATGTTTAGAAACTATAAACTAAAGTAGTGTTTGATGCAGCATCACCTATGCAGGCACAGAGAAAAGTATAATTGAAACACAGGTGTCTTGATTTCCGGTCCGGTGCTGACTTGACAAAACATGCCCTAAGACCAAATAACCTGGAATGCATGCTTCCATAAAATGTATGCTCACAGCATATAATTTAACCTAGACACTTTTAATAATTTATTGCCTTATCCCATAACACCAAAATTTAACAGGGCAATCTTTTCTTCGACAATTCGGATCATGCAACTCCCTAACTTAAAAGGTCGCTTCATGTCACATTCCAAACAGAATCCAGATCCTTTACCAATGCCAAGGACCTTTGTTTTAACCTTGCTACACATACCTCTCCAACCTCAACAAACAGCATTATTCCTCTTGACCAGGATACATTAACTAGACAAGCTTCTTCTTATGTTCTAGTACACATGGAGCTCTCATACATGCCTCAGAATGGACACCCAGATTGCCTTTTTACACAAGGCTGTTTGTTTGTTTGTTTTTGTTTAATGGCTATTCATCCTTCAAGATTCAACATAAATGTTACCTTCTCAAAGAGGTACTACTTTACAACTCTACCTCGGTCTTCTTTTTATGTATCTGTATTCTTTACCTTCATAGAAATAAACTTTGAAAAATTTCTCATTGACATATATTCTGATTTTTTTTTTTTGCCTCCCACTGATTTACATATACTACATCAGCAAAAACCAAATCTGCCTAGTTTCCTATCTTATTCCCAGGATGAAGCTCAGAGTAGACATTCAATGAATATTTTTAGATGAATAAGTAAGTAAATGCTGATTAAAAGAGCCTTGCTCACTAGCCCCAAAAGCCCTGAATCCCAGAGCTCCTTGTAACAGAGGCAAGTAATAGATGGCTATTACCTCCGTCTCCTCTGCACTCGATGATTGTTCTATCTACTTACTTGCTAAATTTAAGAAGAAAAATAATAAAATTTTCTGCAAATGATGATTTTTTAAAGCGGAAAACAATAAACTGTCTCCTAGCAATTGATTAACCACCAAAACTTCACTAATCAGCTCAGTATTCGCTCCAAAAAAGTAGAGAAAAGAAGGATGAGCTGTGGCCCTATTCTTCAAATTGTTTAAAATCTAATTGAAGGAAGAGAAAAACCATTGTGGACAGTTAATTAAAAACACAAAGCTGTAAAGAGTAAGTTGAAATACCTAATTAATATTTGACCACTTCTGTTAGAGGCATACATTTGGGCTATAGAACAGTGGTGATTATTTAGGCAGAGAGCCCAGATGAATTTTCATGACACATAAGCACACATTTATAACCACAAGCAAAATGGTATATCTCATACTTTTAGGAAGCTCAAAATGAGGAGTCAGTGGAAATAGAAAGAAAGAGGCAAATGGCTGAACTATTTCATTTCATTCATTCTTTTATTTATCTTCTCAGGCAAGCAGGCAGTCATTCCATGAAATGCTATGAGAATAAAACAGCTATGACCACTACTTTTATGGAACTTACAATCTGATGCCATAGAAGATAAAGAAGACGTTCTCAAGAAGGAAAAGTTTAGGTTTGGGGGTTGAGTGCTGCAGATATACGAAGGAGAACTAAGACAGTCAAATGGCTGTAAGATCTGACAATGAGCTCACTGAGGGCATGGGGATATGGATAGAGCATTCTCTCCACATCCAACCCACAATAGGATCACCGGCATGATCACCTCAGGAGCTATTTTTGAATCCTCCCTCATCTCTGTCCCTACTTCAGTCACTTAGTCATGCTAATTTATTATCTGCCCCCGCCCTTGTAAGTCAACTGCTATGGAGAAAGCTTAAAAGTGGGTTCTCATTAGGGTCTAGAAATCACACCTGTGCCCCTGTTTGTGCAGGATACAGAGACAGAAGAGAGGAGGCTAGGAGTTGCAAGCACACAGGTTCTGCTATAACCAAGGACAATTCCTCTACTGAATCTTTATTCCTTTATGGGATTTCTGATGTGGATTTAGCTTTCATTGGATGAAAGAGTAAACAGCAGTCCAGGTGAGTTCTGTATTTTCATGTCATCTTGACTTTCAACTTCTTCCTCTGTTAACCACTGTTATCTTGTCCAATCCTATTTTGGTTGCACCCTGCCTGATTCTGCCCTGGTTACCTCTTCACACAGAGCTGTGGGGTCCACAAGCATTATTAGTGATCTTGTTTCTGAATGCACCGGCTTTTTGCCTTTGCTCAGCGCAATCTAATTGAAGGAAGACTGCTATCACGGCCACCTCCCAGGCAGTCTCTGGGGCTTCCCCGCCTCCCACCAGAGATTAAGCATTACGAGTAACGCGGGAGACTCTGTGCCCTCCCACCCCGGGCCACTTTGGTCTTTTGTTCTCACCAGTGCCCACTGGGGTATTTTTAAACATTTTATCTTTAGGATGCTATTTTCAACCTACTTTTCAAAAAAGTTCCTTCCCAGACTTTGAGGGTACTGTTGCTAAATTTGATTATAATGGTTCTAGAGGTGCTGTGCTATATCACCCTTTACATATTCTATACATTTTAAGACATTTATTTTGCTAATAACATAATTTCTTCCTCTTGTGGAAGATTCAGTGACAGCTGCTTTCAGGAAGGAGTTCAAACAACGTTTTAAGATATCAAATTCTGGTAGCTCGATTTATAGTGCTAATCAGTCTGTAGTGTATATAAATTTCGGATTATAATTCTGTACACCTGAAACTTAAAAATTTGTATATACTAATTTTAATTCAATTAAAAAATGTCCTGATAATCTAAATTTCTTGAATTTTTTTTCTCTGTGTTTTTAACCTATTAAGATTTGTGGAAAAGTTTACAGGTTATAAGTGAGACTGCATGTAGCAGCAAGATGAACCAGGAAGGGTCAGAAAATGAAGTGTTTGATCTAGTCCTGGGCTCTCTTGCTGACACACTGGGGAACTTTAAAAAATTTCTCCCTACTGTGTCTTTAAGTTTAACTTTCAGTAATTTTATAAATTATTTGACCAGCTTACATCTTAGGAATATGAAGATAATAAAATGTGTGTTTTGAGCTCTTTTAAGAACTTTTATGTTCTCCTTTCCATTTATTTACTGGGGGAATTTTCTACACCACATTCTGTGCAGAATAAGAGCTTTGTACCACCCAGAGTACCAGAGGGATGATCTCAGTTACTTGCTAAAACTACAAGTTCATTATAATGTAACCCTAGAAAACTACTTTTATATAGTAGTTTATATCTAAATACAGGATAGAATTGAACATTAGATTAGTTAAAGTATTGGGCTGAATTCATCCATGGAAATAAAATGAATGTTTACAATTTCACTGTCCTTTGTTGACTCTTATTTATTTAGCAAAACTTTGTTGTTCATATAGTAAAGAGAATATATTTTAGTACAAGAGAAAAGCAAAACGCATAAACATGCAAGAAAGCAGCATGTGTAAGACTGGAAGAGCACAATTGGGATGCAGATAGGGCTGGTGTGATGTAGGACCTGGGAATGTAGCATGTGATCCGACTGTCAGGGGTCTTGTATAGCACACTAAAGAGATCAGGTTCCTCTTTTAGGCTGACTCCAAGATTTCTGGCTTCAGAGAAAGAGTGAAATTGATTACTTTAATTTACATTGGGAAATAATTAGAAACACTTGTGTTTTGCTCATGTTTTAAATGTAAGATGACCAAGATATACATATAGCAATATTCAGTACACAGAATGCACAATATAATGTTTGTCTCTGTGAGTGTGTGTTTGTGTATGTGTCTGTTTGTGTGTACATCATGGAGTTGAAAAAGATTTAAGAAATGGGTAGAGGAGGGATGATGGAAGGAGTTCTTGAAGGAAGGGTTCTTTAGATTGAGTAGATTGAGTAGATCAGTATCTGCAAAAGAAATGAGGGAATTTTATAAAGAAGAGAATTATCAACAGTGCCAAATCCCTAAAGCTGAGTAAGTATGACAATGAAAACAAAACAACTGAATTTGGCAGTTAGAAATGTATCAATGGCCAAAGGGGCAGGTTTTAATGTAGTGGCAAGGGCAGAAGCCAAACTATGGTAGGTATAGAAGTCGTCCCCTCCATTGATGAGGTTCAGTAGTAAATCGGAAGGAGAAAGTAGAGCAGATGTGTACGTGGGGTGAATGTCTCAGGGTAAAGTGTGTTTGTTCTCACATGGGGTTATTTTGGATGGTTAAACTTTAAGTATAATCATAGGCTGAAGAAACACAACTATAATAATGAGAAATAGAAAAGAAAAAGTACAGAAGGAACCATTATGCCAAGGCTTATAAGCAATGAACTTCTTAACCATTAGTTTCCCAAACTATATTTTCATAGTGCTGTTAATATATTCCAGATATACTTGATGAATCATTTTTGTAATTTGAAACTTTTCTGTACCTTAAACTTCATCAATATTAAAAATAATTTATAAGAGGAAGTTTGAATTATTATTTCAAATTACATCTTAAGTTTTTTGTTTGTTTGTTTTGCTTTAGTTATGAATCAGGACATTTTTGCTACTTGATTTATAAGAACCCATATCATATATTAATAATCAAAGAAAGATAAGGCAAAAATGCAAGTTTACTCTACTCCTTTTTCATTGCAAGCCCCAGTTCTTAGAAACTGATTGGAATAAATAAAAAACAAATTAGAAGAGTCTATCCTGATGCTAATAAACAGGGAACATCAGCTTAGTATCTCAAATTTTGATAAATGTCTCTCAGAGACAGTACTTGAATACAAATTGTAATATGACACTGAAAGTTGACTTCAATTATCTTTCTTAAGAGCAGTAAAATGACACAAAAGTGGAAGAAATTATGAAAAAGTGATACTACCAATTATGAGAGAGGAAGGGTGGCAGTATCGGCTAACTATGAGAGATGGAACCAGTCCTCCTAGACACATCTTCTCCCTCTGCTGACAAACAACAGTGGCGACGCCGGCAGCAAATCCAGACAGCCTGCCCACTTGATGCCACACTGGTACATATCAATGTTTCCCTCACATTAATTTACATGAAGCATAATACTTAAATATTAATAAAGCTGGAGAAATTTTATAAGTTATCAAAGAATTCTATTTCCTTACCTCCAGATGCCAGTCTTCAATTATTTCAAGCTGTCAAAACATTTCTACACTAATGAAACCGTCCAAGGGGACTGGGATTCCTGCCAATTTATTTTACAGAACCAACAGAATCTTAATAGTAAAACTTAGCAAATGTAGCACAAAACACATAATTTAAAGAACAAAAGATACACATATTATAACCATTTTTCTGTCTGAATGTCTGTATATGTATTTCTCCATCTCACCAAGTGATGGCCAGGGCCATGCGTACTGTAGCACTAGCAGCATTTCCTTTCAAATCAAGTGTAAAACAAGGAAAAATCATTATCACCATTAATTAGTACTGTTCTGAGGTACTTTCCAATGCATTTTAATAAGAAAGTAAGAAATCTAAAATTCAGAAAAGAGGCAGTAAAGTTACTGATATTTGTCATAATTGTCTACCTTGAAAACATAGCAAATTAAACTGAAATTAAATATTGAAACTAGATTTTGATAAGGTGATCAGTTATAATATGTAAACAAATTAAAAGCATTCTTACACTCAGGTGATAATATAAAAGGATTCTATTAAAAATTTTAAAAACCACAAAAATACCTTAATTTAAATTGTAAAAGATGTATGTAAAAACACCACATAAGTAACTCAAGACACATAAATGGGATTTTAAGTGGAATGCTTTCCTTAATCTGGATTAGAAGACTCAATATTAAAACAGGTCAATTTACTTACAAATTTAGCATTAATCTAATGGAAGGCTCATTGGAATGTTACCAAATTATTATAAAGCTCTCCCTGGAAAAATAAATATAGAATAGTTAGAATATATTGGATACCATAAAGAAATGAGGGACCATTCGCTTTCTTAAGTTTGAAAGTATATTTTAAAGTTAGAGTAATTCAACTGATAAGAACAGAAGACCGCTGCTCTAGATGAAGGCACCAGGAAACGGTCTCTTGATAAAGTGACCCGAACACAACACTTAACAGGAAAGTGACAGCCCACACCAAGGAGAGTGGTAAATAAACAGCCAGACCACTGAAGCCTGTACCATGCCTCTAAATAATACAATAGAACATTCAAAGCATTAACACCAAATCGAAAAGGAGGGCCAGGAAATTTGAAAACAAACGCTTTAAATTTTCTCAGCAATCATTATACACCATGAATGTCATATTTTCCAACCACATTTCTGAATAGGAACAAGAGGTATCTTCTTTGAATTCCTATACATTTTTTAAACTATTTTACCATTAGGCGTTTACAAGAAGAGCAACTATTGTCTTCTGGAGAAGATTGATAAAAGTACTAACTACAAAAGATAGATTTAAAAAAAGCAACTTAGATATGCTTAACACATTTTGAGTTCCTATTAACTTTTAATTAGCATTAAAAAAAACCTCGAGTTTCAAAAATGGTAGTCTCATTAGTTAGTTCCTCATATGCATATTTGTAAGGGTTCCGCTGCTTAAAATTATTTTTAAATTTCCCTCTCCCCTTTTCACCCATCTAAAAAAGAAAGCATACCCTGATTTCTGTGATGAGATAAAATTATTTTTATTTTTGCAATTCTTAGTCAATAACACCTTTTTCAAACACCTCATTCCTCAAAGTGCTATTTAAGTTTTGCAATGATTTAAAAAACTCAGCCTAATTGTTAAGGTTTTAAAGAAGAAATTAATGGAAGGGACAACCATTTAAAGCACCAGAGCTTAGTTCACACTTCATTAAATATTTTAAATGGCTATTTTATTTTATGGCATTTGCATTCTTTTTTAATTTTAGCTGGCTTACTTTTTATAAACAGAAATGCTAAATATCTCTGCAAAGAAATCTTGCTGCACATAAGTATCACCTGTCTTAAAAATATACTCTTCTTATTTCTATTGTCTATTATTCCAAAAAGAAGCTAGAATTGAAAGTGTATGTCAAGGTTTAATCACTTTTGTGGCAGGTAATGGAACTCTTCATTAATATGAAAAGTTTATTTTATCTCTTTTCTAAAACTGTATGTAAATGAGCTCTGCTTCCTTCCAAAAGTAATTAATTTACTCTGGTATTATACATTTTGTGTGGAGCAGTCATTGAGAAGTGTTTCAGACAAATTATGTTATTGCTCTAAGGAAAAAGTGATTTATCAAAACAAATCTAAAATTCCAATAAAACCACACTGATACAAATTGGTCTGTCATTCCATACGCAAACTTTAACTTCATTAATAATGGTAGGCCAGCTACTATCTCTGATTAGTTATTGCCTATCAATTGTTAGATCTATAAATTAGTTTCATTGTTAATTTGAACTCTGTATAATGAATTGTAAAGCCAGCAACCACGGCCACCATCACAGCCACCTGGCCCATGCAGGTTCGCATTTGCTTCGGACAGACGGTAAAGAAACAACGGAGCCAAGAACTGGTGGGCCATCATCTTTAATCCTAGCTTGCACCTGGTGGGCAAGTAAAAACAAACACTGGGCTCCAAAACCCTCTCATTCAGTGTCACTGACTTATCCGAGTTTCCTAGAATGAAAGGAAACCATCCTTATTCACCTCTGTTCCCCATCTCCTTCTCTCTGAACAAACTCTACACAAACTGGCTTCTCCTTCAGCACTCCACCATCTTGGCTGCCTCTCCTCACCTCCACATAGCCTTTTTCTGCTCTCCTCTCTGCTCTCCTCCTAGAACATAATCACTCTTCCCCAGAACAATGTGATCTCTCCTTTTAAAACCTTTTGGCACAAAAGCCCTCCCCCATCACGTATTAACATAATCATGCCCATCCCAAGCAAGAAGGGCAACGGATATTATCACCTGGGTGACAGGGTTCCATGTAGGCAGCACCATCTTTAACAAAGTGAGCATAATATATTTTATCTGCCCAACATGAATCAAACCCAGTACAATTTTATGAGGCAGATGAGAAGTAGCTTTGCAGCAACATTCTTTTTTCCCCTGAGAACTGCCTCTCCAACAGCATGGTGGGTCTTCAAAATCAGTGTGCACAATTTTATTCTGTCTCTGTCCCTAAAGGACCTGTGCCAGGCTGGGCCCTGTTCCAGCCTCTACAGTCCCTCTGGATAAGGACGCTAAGCAGCAGCCAGATGATCCGTGGCACTATCGCTGGGTGGTAATGCAAGCTCGTTGGTGAGTTTGTCATTTTCTGCCATCTTTACTCACAGTGGCAGAGAAAACGCAACATTGAAAGAGAAGAGAATAAAGCACAGGTTATAAAAGACAGAGTTGGGTCCTGGTCGTACTTATTTTTCTTCTTTTCTTTATCTTTTTTTTTTCTCACCTATTTTTTTTTTCATTGACATAATTTCAAGTGTCCCACTCCATGTAACACCCTCTACACACTGTAGTGTGATGGTACTTCTTGAACTATCCCTGAATCCTCCTGGTATATTCCCTTTTCTTACACCAGTCTAAGTCTGATTCTGCTATTGGTAAAGTTTAAAAACATAATAATGAAAGTATAGAACCTAAAGTCATAAAACATAAGTACTTAGCTTTAATTGGGAGGCAAGGTTTTAATATTTTTATTGAATTTATTGAGATGACATTGATCCACAAAACCATACAGATTTCAAGTACACAACTCAACAAATCCCCATCTGCACACCGCATCATACACCCTTCATAATATTTTTAATATGGTTTTAGACATAGATATGAATGCTCTTTATAGCCAGCCTTATGAAATAAAAATGAAATTGACTTAACATCATAGTATATGAAAACAAAATCTTAGGTTTGAAGGTGCTTTGGAATGAATGTTTGTGTCTCCTCCAAATTTGTATGTTGAAGTTCTTATCCCCAAACACAGTGTGCCTATATTTGGACACATTGCCGCAAAGAAAGTAAATTCGGTTAAAAGAGGTTAGAGATTGGGATCCTGACTCAAAAGGGCCAGTGTCCTTATAAGAAGAGACATCAGAGAGCTTGTTCTCTTTCTCCATGCACATGGACGGGGAAGGTCATGTGAGGACACAGTCAGAAAGGGGGTCATTAACAAACAGGAAAAGATACTTTACCAGAAACTGATCACGCTGGAAACTTCAATCTAGAATTTCCGGCTTCCAGAACTGTAAAAATATAAATTGCTGTAACTTCCAGTTGTGAAACAAATGGGACATAAGGATGTGATGTGCAACATGGTTAACTACAGTCAATGGTATTGTAGTGCATATTTGAACGTTGCTGGGGAAATGCATCTTAATACTTCTCATCACAAGAAAAAAAGTGTGTGTAATTTTTATGATGACAGTGATTAGACATATTATGGTGATCATAACTAATATACATTTTATGTCATTTACACCTTAAATAAATAAATAAATAAATAAATAAATCTGTGGTTTTAGCCACCTAAACTATGGTAGTTTACTATGGCAGTGCAAGCTAGTTAATACAGGAGGAATTATCTAGTACACATACACACACACACACACACACACACACAAAGATTATATAACAGAAAACTGAAAACCAAAGATACAGTAGTTTGCCTAAGTTCATAAGACATTACTATAAGAGGAGTTAGTTTACAAGTTAAAATTTTTGTCCTTACAAGTACAGAGAAAATGCAGTCTGAGGCAGATACGGTTAAGGCATTCACTTTCAACTTGGGAAGTCAATTTAGAAATGGTTTCTTCTAAATTAAATAATTTTTTCTTCATTTTGAACAGCACCTTTCAGGTTTAAATTCAGTTTTTCAGAGTTTTACCTCATCTTCTTTCTCTCTATATAAAAATGTAATTACCTGGGGAATAGTTTCAGTGGACTTCCCCTACATTACATTTCCTTTCTGCCCAGAGGATCTGGGAACCATGGCTTAGCCTCAGTTCTATATGATGAAGAAAATTCTACCATTTTAACTTAGTTCTTGATATATTAATGAATCTAACATAATTCAGACAATATATTTCTTTCTAACAAAGCTTATATTTTTGAAGTATTTCTTTGCTAAATACAATAATAAAAGTGGCAACTTTGAGGCAGCACAATAGAACAGCACAATAGCTGTTTTTTTTGTCAACAAAAGCAGCACAATAAAATTTTTGTGGTAGTAAATCCACCTTCTCCTTCCCTTGATATTAAGCATCATGGTTCTGCTTTGGCAAACTGGGACTGCTGTTTCCGAGTCATTTTACTTTTCATTGTTCAAAGAACAGTCGGTGATTTTGACAAGGTCTTGTGGGTGGCTATTATGGCACAGTGGAACAGTATGAAGCAGCTAGTTCCAAAAAAATGTATATATACATTTTTGGATAAACCTCAGGAATATAGCTAAACGCTGAGTGAGTCAAGGTATCTGTTACACCCATTCTTTGATGAGCAATTAAAGATCTGTGTTTAGACCATAGCCAAATATCCCCATGACCTTATCAAATGACTTGCCTCAAGTCCATTAGAATGTGTTATATCAATCTCATGCTGCATCTTATACTGTATGCTTCTTGCGGGAAGGTGCTTACTAGTAATCAGAACATTTCTCATCAGTAGTTCCACACCATTATTTGAACTGTTGATTTACTTGGCATGTCAACAAATGGCAGAGTAAAGAAGCAAAGGTAGTTTCTACTACCTGCATTCCTGGAAACATTTTCTCTTTTTCTCTAATAAAATGTTTTTACCAAACCCCAAATGGTTTTAGATTTATCTTTTTGAAGATCAAGTTTAAAGGAATAACACTGAATTCCCTACATAAATCCTCTGTATTAGAAATGACAAGAGAGCTGGAAATAAACAAAAGCAGTGAGGAGAATTCCAGCTGCAATCTTCCACAATCTGTATTGAGAAAACAAACTATAAACATCACTAATCATTCTCCACCATGCCCTTGAATCAGTCACTTGGAGGATCATTTTTAGAAAATAAAGCACTTCCTAAAATCTTAATGGAAATGCTGGCAATCAAAATTTCTTGAACAGTGCTCATCTGATCAACAACAATGTAAAAAAAAAAAGTTAATTTGTGATGATTTAACTTAAATAATAAATAATGTAGATATCTAAGCCATAATTTTCATAAGAAATTCAACTTTAGAAACGATAAGGCAATATTCTCAACCCCACCATTATATGAAAGTTTAGATAGACTCTCCTATGTACCATATTGTATAAACTTCATCACTTGAAAATAATTATAAACCTAGAAAAGAGCAACTACTTATATTGTTAATCTACTGCTTATTCAGAGCTTTTACTCTTCAGGAGCTCAAAGGGGGGCATGGCCAGCTGGACTAATTTGTGGTTGTTTTGTCCTTTTTTACCAAAGACAAGGAAGAAGAAACAGAGACTTTCTACACTGATTGATTTCAACCCAGGAAGTCTTCCCATTTTAAAAAAAAGTATTCAACCAGAAGTCAAGCTGCCAATCACATCAAAATAGCAACACTCTTATTTATGTTTCTCTTCTGCATTTCATGAACTTTGGGCTTGAGAACAAACAGACCTCAACACAGATTCCACCTGGAGCTTTCCCTCTCCTCATGGTGCTGAAAACAATAACAAAAATGTAAATAAAGTCACAGAACAAAGAGGCCTTGAGAGACTTGAAGGCAAAATAGTGTTTTCTTCAAAATTTGAAGACTCGGACTCAAATACCTTTCTTTACAAAATATTCTGGTGCTGTAGCCACCAGAACATCCAGAAGCAACTCTATGTATGACGAATCAACATCTCAACTGATTTTATAAAATCCAATTTCTCCTTAACCATCTTCTGTGTATTTAGATAAGAAGAATCTGATAAAAGTGCATTTGCTCATCTAAATTCCAATTAGCAGTCCACTGAAAATAAAATGTAATTATTTAAAAATAAAAAAAGACCTGAGAGAGTGTCGGCCCAGCGTGTGGAAGTCCCAGGTTCGATTCCTGGCTAGGGCACACAGGAGAATTGCCCATATGCTTCTCCATGCTCTCCCCTGTACTTTCTCTCTATCTCTCTCTTTCCCTCCCACAGCCAAGGCTCCATTAGAGCAAAGTTGGCCTGGGCGCTGAGGATGGTTCCATGGCCTCCACCTCAGGTGCTAGAATGGCACCAATTGCAACAAAGCAATGCCCCAGATGTACAGAGAATCGTCCCCTAGTGCAGTGGTCCCCAACCTTTTTTGGGCCACGGACCGGTTTAATGTCAGAAAATATTTTCACGAACCGGCCTTTAGGGTGGAATGGATAAATGCACAAAATAAAATTATGCAACCAGCGTAAAAATTGTGGTATTTTTAAATATAATTGTCAAACTTACGAGACGAGTCAAGAGTGAGTCTTAGACGGATGTAACAGAGGAAATCTGGTCATTTTTAAAAATAAAATATCGTTCAGACTTAAATATAAATAAAACGGAAATAATGTATCAATATGTTATTTATTCTTTCTCTGTGGACTGGTACCAAATGGCCCACGGACCGGTACCGGTCCACAGCCATGGGGTTGGGGACCACTGCCCTAGTGGACATGCTAGGTGGATCACGGTTGGGTGCATGTGGGAGTCAGAGAAATACATAAATAAATAAATAAATAGGACTAAAGCATATTCTCTGGGTAAGCATTCCTATTGCAAACTGGTGCCTGTGGCTCCTTGGAGGTGAGAAAGACACAGCTCTGCCAGTCAGGGAAGCTGCTAGACTTCAGCATAATCTCCCTGGGTAACGCTGGGCAGGCATTCTAACTGGACCTCTATGAACCTCCATGTCACATCTTAAGCAAGGAGGTTGGACTGGATAATGCCTTAGCCAGTCAGAGAAAGACAAAATGCCATATGATTTCACTCATATGTGGAATCAAATGAACAAAATGTACTAAAGCAAAGTATAGACAGACTCATAGACAGAAAACAGACTGATAGCTGTTGGGTGGGACAGTGCTGGATGAGGGGTTTGAAACGAATGAGTAAAAGAGAATAACAACAGAAGAAAAAACTCATGGACGCAGACCACAAGGTGGTGACTGCAGGTGAAGTGGAAGAGGTTATGGGGGGATAAATGGTGATGAACAAAAACTTGACTTGGGGTGGTGAACACACAAAACAGTGTACATATAGTGTTGTCAAATTGTGTACCTGAAATATCTCTCACCCCAATAAATTTGATTTAAAAAATGTAATAAAAAATAAGCCACTTTATTCCATACTACTCTAGGAGTAAAGGATAATGAACCGGTTAACTTTATATGTGTTTTGGTGGCTAGAAGGAATTTCTTAATTCTGTAAATTCCCATTACAATTTATGTCACTTGCTCTATGACTTCCCTCAACTACTACAGTACTTTATGTGCTCCCCTGTTCCACCTTTTTTGTATATAAAATATCACAGGTTCTACTTTTCACTTGAGTGGTAGACTGAAACTCTGCTACTAAACTAACACCCTTGAAGGTAGGGATCTGGTCTGATACCCGATTCTTTTACAATATAGAGCCTAAGGCTTGGTACACAGCGTAGGCTTATCTTTGATGAGTAAATGAATGCTGAGTATGCTACACTCTCAACTTTGGGGATATTCATTATAGACTCAGTAATTTGTATGACCTAAAAAATGTACAAAGAACCTGGGTTTTAGGATGTACTACAAAAAACAAACAAACAAACAAAAAAAAACAAGGCATGGTCAAATAAATGGGAAGTAAATAGAACATTTAAAAAAACATATTCAGATGTTCTGGGTGAATTGACATAAAATTCTTCTATAAGTTTAAAGGGTTTTTTTTTTTAATATAAAAAGACAAGTGAGTCACTCTCAAAAATAAAGTCTGCAAATTAAAGGAAGTCATTTATAAAAATAAAGCAGTTACTATATTCCTTTCAGTATGGCTTGAAAAAAAGAAACCGAGATAAAAGAAATAGAATTTAGCTGAGGCTGGTAAATTTTTTTTTAATATTTTATTTATTGATTTTTTTTTAGAGAGAGAGGAGTGAGAGAGAGAGACCAAGAGAGAGAGAAGGGGGAGGAGCAGGAAGCATCAACTCCCATATGTGCCTTGACCAGGCAAGCCCAAGGTTTCAACCGGTGACCTCAGTGTTCCAGGTCGACGCTTTATCCCACTGCGCCACCACAGGTCAGGCCAAGGCTGGTAATTTTGACAGTGTAAAAAAAGAGACACATTGTTTTTCTCTGTATTCATTTTAGTTCTTTAAATATTATTTATGATCAATATGTAATATTTTGTACAGAAATATATATTTTTAATTTTAAAATGATTTTATTCATTTTAGAGAAGAGGGCGAGAGAGAGAGTGAAAAAGAGAGAGAGAGAGTAGGGAGAGAGAAGGTGGGAGGAGCAGGAAGGATCAACTCCTATATGTGTCTTGACCAGGAAAGCCCAGGGTTTCGAACTGGAGACCTCAGCATTCTAGATTGATGCTTTATCCACTGCGCCACCACAGGCCAGACAGAAATATATTTTAAAGTATTCTTAGATATGACAGCATTATGTATTATTTTAACAGTTTTAAATTATGTTTCATGAACCCTTATAAGACTATAGCCTAACAGTATTTTTTCTCTTCTTTTCCAAGTGAGAGGAGGGGAGATAGAGACACAGATTCCCACATGCATCCCAACCGTGATCAACCCAGCAAACCCTTGTCTGTGGCCAATGCTCTGCCCTTCTGGGCCCTGCTCACAACTGACTGGGAAGCGAACCCAGGACATCCACACACTGGGGCAGACACTCTACCTCTGAGCCAATGGGCTGGTCTAATATTATTAACACCTGCTATTATCTTAGAATATCACCATCAAACTTGGAACAAGCCCAGTCTTTACTGTACCCTGAAAGACCTGGCCTAGGTCTGCTCTTCCAGCCTCACCTTGGGTTCCTCTAACTCCACTTAGAGTGCTCTGGACACCCTGGACCAAAGAACACACTCCTTCCCACTTGGGAGTCTGCTGTTCCTCCTGCTGGTGACACCATGTTTCAGCTTTTCACAGACTGCTTCTTCTAATGTATCAGTTTCTAGGTCTCTCATAGAGGTCCTCTCTGATCTCCGTCTTTAAAGTGGTCCCCTCTGTTATTTTCTATCATAGCACTCTAATCATTCAATTCCTAGCTCTTGTCACATTCACTAATGATTTATCTATCTATCTATCTATTTATATGTGTATACAAATATATATCTATCCAGTTTTATTTGAGTGCCACCCTCTCTAGAGACAAAATCATGACAGCATAAGGCTTATCTGTCTGTTTACTGTCAGATTCCTGGCACCTCGCATGAGTGACTGGTAGTCAACAGCTGCTCAACATATATCTGTTGACTGAATCAATCAATCAATGATCACCATCAAATGTAATTCAGAACCTGTGGCTCAAATTCTTGTTCATTTGGAAGAAACTTATTGCAATTACTTGTTTTGTTTGTAATAAATTTCGGATACTAAGTGATAAAGGAAATTAAGTATAGAATGTGGCTCTATCTTTAAACATACTGTACTTGCAGAACAAAACAAAAATTTCATGCAAGCGAGGTAATAGTAAATGAATTTTCTTATATATGCATTTAAATGTATTTTAATCTGTACACATCAGTGTTTCAGTGGTCCAAACGATATGGTAGATGTTGTCAGGGAAGATTTCTAGAGTTTATTGAACTTGAGACAATAATGATGATGACAATAATAATTAACTAATATTGAGCATCTATTATGTGCTAGTTACTGTTCCAGAGACACCTTATTTTTAATTTCAGTCATTTTAATTACCCAAGTAATACATGCATATTATGACAATTCAAACAAGAGCGATGTTCAAGTAGACTCATCTTCTCTTCCTTCTCTCCAGTCTCACTTATATAATGAACCACTATTGACAAGTTTGAGGGTATTCTTCAATATTTCTTCCAATATTTATACACACTCTGGTATAGGATTCATACTGCGCTATTGGCAAATCAGCTGCTCAGAACCAGGATCCCTTTTGCTAGGCTTGTACCTGTGCTTTAACAGTTGTTTGTAATTGTTATAATTTGAATCAGTTCTGTTGAGACACATAGATATGATTGTGATGACTGGATCCTGTATGTTGATGATAGCATATCAAAAATTCAATTAAGATGTATTTTTGATATGCTTTCTAATAACAGATATAATAATATAAAAATAGGAATAGCAATGGCTAATATTTACTATAAGTTTGTTATGGGCCAGCCACAGTGCCAAGTTTATCAAGGTTTCCCCACTGGACAGGTAAAGATGTTTGATTATTTTAGTAGTTGTGAATGATTAAAAGGATTCCAAGGCAGGGCAGGACAATAAGTTAATCATTTTTCTATTGGTGAATGTTCCAATTTGTTGCATTACATATCCTTGTACACATATTGCCACACACTGCCACTGTATTTCTCTGTCAGAAATATTTTCATAAATGGGATAACTAGGTCAATGGGATTTTTAAAGTGTTCTAAGAAATCGGATGCAATTTTGAGAACAGGAATATGATAAAGGCACGGCGACAAGAAACAACATGATGGGCCTATGTTATAATCAGAAACTCAGGCCCAGTAGAGGCAGTAGAATAATTTGGCAGATTACTGAAGGCAGGCTAGTCTGGACCTTGCTGTGAAGTAGAAGAATTTTAGATTTGCTGCTCTAGGAAGCAAAGAACCATTTATAATTATTATAGTAACATTTGCAGTAATGAGGCAAATGATTAAGCAACCTTTCAGAACTGGAAGGAAAAAAGTCCAGTGGTCTGCTGCCCCACACATCTTCTCGCCTGAGCACGGTGTTCTCTTCCAGACCGTATGGACTCTGGCGGTCTTAGTTTCCTCAGAAACTCCTTGAGTAACAGAACTAGAACAACCCACTTTTCAAATGCAAATGCTTTCTCATTAACTCAAAACTGCTTCTTTCATTAAGTTTGAGAACTATAACGACAGCAAAAGCCCTCTGAGGGCACAATCAATGACACACCACAGGCAACTTCTTATTCCCAGCCCTTTTTTCTCTTGTCACAGGTTGAAGCCAGTGAGGCTGCTGGGGCAATCAACTTTGAGCCTTGGACAAAAAAGCACACATCTGTCCCTGTTTGAATAGCTTTGTTTTCCATCTTAGCAGATACTCCTGGAGTGATAAATGACATCCTGCATCCTTCCTCAACCAATAAGTCCAACCAAGGGTGGTCTTATGTTAACACAAAAGGTCAAGCCTCCAAATCTCTATGTTGCTTGGTATTTCACATAGGTCCCTTGATTTATTTAACTTCAGTTCTAACATAAAAATTGGCCCATCAGAAAAAATGTGGAGTTTGAAGTGGAAGCAAGATAATCCATCATCTCCATCATGCACAATATCTAACCACTCCGTCTGTTTTTTACTATTTTTACTTCTGCCTACTATGTAAATATTAATGTACACTATGGATCTATCTTTTGCCCTCTTCTTCAAATATTTTATAGGTGATCTCACATACTCTCAAGACATCAATATCATTTTTGAGTCAAGGACTCCAAAATTTCCAAACCCAAATTTTCTCTGACTTCCAGGACCACAGTTACAATTCCTATTAGAGACCTTCACTGAGTTGAAAGCAGTCTCACTCAGCAGTGACACTGCATGGTGGTTCATGGCCATTGTCTATTCCAATTGGTTGGTACCCTATTTAACTCCTAGTGCCCATTCTGTACTGGTGCCTAAAAGTATTTTCTTTTTTTTTTTTTTTTTTTTTTTTAAATTTTTATTTATTCATTTTAGAGAGGAGAGGGAGAGGGAGAGAGAGAGAGAGAGAGAAAGAAGGGGGGAGGAGCTGGAAGCATCAACTCCCATATGTGCCTTGACCAGGCAAGCCCAGGGTTTCGAACCGGCGACCTCAGTGCTCCAGGTCGACGCTTTATCCACTGCGCCACCACAGGTCAGGCTAAAAGTATTTTCATATCATGCCAGGTCACAACATTTCAAACTTAGCATGTCCCAAACAGAAGTTCTCAATTGTTCTTACTGTTCCCAAACTATTGTTCATCTTATATCAATATTTCTCTCTCAGCTAATGGCATCGCCATCAACTCTATTGCTCAAGCAAAAACTTGAGTCATTTCTATTTTCTCCTCATTTAACATCTATATCCAGTGATCGTGTATAGTTGTTCTCTCTCCAGATTTTTATTTATATTCAGGCTTTCATCTCTATGGCCAGGCACTATCACATTCTCGGTTCACAGATTGTCATCAGTCATCTGGCCAAGCGTCTTAGCTTCTTATCTGGTTTCCTTCATTCAAACATCTCCATTCTTTAAACTATTTCCCACGTAGCCCCTAAAGTCACCTTTATAAAACACCAGTCTTACCATGTCATTTCAAATTGCACAAAATTATTTCCTGATTACATCCAACAAAAGTTCTAAAAATAATGTTGGATAAGGAATAAGAAAGAATAGCAATTCAGATATTACTTGATAAATAAAACAAAACATTCTTATTATGATCTATTCGCTGAGTCAAACACTATGCACATCATGACATCAAAACCTGATAAGCCTCTACTGGTATGGTAGGCAGTTAGGCATGAGCAGAGCAAGGACCATGGGCCAATTACAGAAGGTCCTCAGGGCAGAAAGTCCCATACACCTAACAATGGACAGAACTGGCAAAGCAAGTATTGAAGACAAGTATTAATCAGGACCTCACACCTGAGACTCCTTTTAGTCCCCTAGATATCCCACATCATGCGGGTCACATATTCCTCCTGACCTTTTCTTCCATGGCATGTAGCTAGTTATGCTGTAAGACCCCCACACCTTAGACAAGAACAAGGGCGCTAGAGGCAAGTCCTACCTGACTTCCATATAAGTACAGAAAATAATGGGACAGGCCCTGACAAGTCAACTCAAAAGAGAAAGCAGTTAATTACCCTCAACCCCCAAAGGGGATAAAAAGAGACCTATCCCACACCCCAGACCAGCCCTTCAGCCACCCGCTCAAAACTTTCTATCCAAAGTACTTTTGCTTTGCTTTCTGAATAAAATTTCTCCTGCAAGTTTGAGTCTTGGCTTTGAATTTTACTCCTAGTCAGAATTCAAGTCCTAAGGTCTACTTTTGTTATTTACACCAGTAATATTAAACATCATAGCAAAAACTGTAGTAGTTAGGGTTAACAGATATAGGATGCCTAGTTAAATTCGAACCAATGAATAACAAATACTTTTTTTTAAATCTTGTTTTTATTAATTTTAATGCAGTGACAATGATAAATCAGGGTACATATGTTCTGAAAAAAATCTCCAGATTATTTTGACATTTGACTATGCTGCATACCTCTTACCCAAAGTCAAATTGTCTTCCGTCACCTTCTATCTGGTTTTCTTTGAGCCCCTCCCCTCCCCCTACCCCCTCTCTCTCCTTTCTCACCCCCTCCCCACCCCTCCACCCCACCCCCTGTTACCATCACACTCTTGTCCATGTCTCTAAGTCTCATTTTTATGTCCCATCTATGTATGGAATCATATAGTTCTTAGTTTTTTCTGATTTACTTACTTCACTCCCTATAATGTTATCAAGGTCCATCCAAGTTATTGTAAATGATCCGATGTCATCATTTCTTATGGCTGAATAGTATTCCATAGTATATATGTACCAAAGCTTTTTAGTCCACTCGTCCTCTGACGGACACTCGGGCTGTTTCCAGATCTTCGCTATTGTAAACAAAGCTGCCATAAAAATGGGGGTACATTTCTCCTTCTGGAACCGTTCTATGGTGTTCTTGGGGTATATTCCTAAAAGTGGGATAGCTGGGTCAAAAGGCAGTTTGATTTTCAATTTTTTGAGGAATCTCCATACTGTTTTCCACAGAGGCTGCACCAGTCTGCATTCCCACCAGCAGTGTAGGAGGGTTCCCTTTTCTCCACATCCTCGCCAGCACTTATTCTGTGTTGTTTTGTTGATGAGTGCCATTCTGACCGGTGTGAGGTGATATCTCATTGTGGTTTTAATTTGCATTTCTCTATGGACAACTGATATTTGACAAATGAGGTAAGGGCATACAATGGAGTAAAGACAGCCTCTTCAACAAATGGTGTTGGGAAAATTGGACAGCAATCTGCAAAAAAATGAAACTAGACCACCAACTTATACCATTCACAAAAATAAACTCAAAGTGGATAAAAGACTTAAATGTAAACCGTGAAACCATAAGCATCTTAGAAGAAAACATAGGCAGTAAGCTCTCCGACATCTCTCGCAGCAATATATTTGCTGATTTATCTCCACGGGCAAGTGAAATAAAAGAAAGGATAAACAAATGGGACTATATCAAACTAAAAAGCTTTCGCACAGCCAAAGACAATAAGAACAGAATAAAAAGACAAACTACACAATGGGAGAACATATTTGACAGTATGTCTGATAAGGGGTTAATAACCAAAATTTATAAAGAACTTGTAAATCTCAACACCAGGAAGACAAACAATCCAATCAAAAAATGGGCAAAAGAGATGAATAGACACTTCTCCAAAGAGGACATACAGATGGCCAATAGGCATATGAAAAAATGCTCAACATCACTAATCATTAGAAAAATGCAAATAACAAATACTTTTTTAGTAAAAGTATGTCTCACGTATTGCATGGGACACACATTAGAAAAATATTATTTACCTGAAAGTCAAATTTTTATTTGCTAAATCTGGCAATCCTAAATTTAACAAATGGTGACATATGCTAAAATAAAGTTATTTACACTACAGAATTACTACAAAGAGGAAAGACTATCTCTCTCTGGGAGGCCTAGAAAGTCTTTGGGAAGGAGTGACACCAGCTAAAGTGATTAAGAGGAGTTTCCTGAGTGTACAGCATGCGTGTGTGTGTGTGTGTGTGTGTGTGTGTGTGTGTGTGTATTTCAGACAGCGTAAGGACACTCCAGGCAGAGAAGAAAGCATTTACTGAAGCAGGAAGAAAGAACCGACAGAACGTATCTGCAGTGCTGTTTTGATAAATGCACTATAGCTTCTCCAAAACAAATGAACAAAAACAAAAGTGCTGATTTACAGAGTTTGCCTATTTTTATGGTGTAAACACTCCCATGACAAAATCCCAAGGCCGATCTCAAATAATAAATGTGATGTCACTTCAGTGTAAGTAGATATGGTACAATAAGTGCTACTGTAATATTTCTATAATACATTACTTCTATTAGGCAGATACACTGGATGTGAATAATTCAAGAGCATAAATAGTGACATGTAGCAAAATAATTAGGACATGGTGAATTTTGAGTACTTACTACATTTTTAAAATATAATATACCTAATAGTAAGTACATAATATAATATTAAATAGCTTGAAAATTTGTGGCTTGACCGTGCGGTGGCGCAGTGGATAAAGCATCAGACCGGGACACGGAAGACCCAGGTTCAAAACCCTAAGGTTGCCAGCTTGAGTGTGGGCTCATCTATCTGGCTTGAGCAAGGCTCACCAGCTTAAGCCCAAGCTCGCTGGCTTGAGCAAGGGGTCTCTTGGTCTGCTGGAGCCCCCACTCAATGCACATATGAGAAAGCAAGCAATGAACAACTAAGGTGCTGCAACAAAGAACTGATGCTTCTCATCTTTCTCCCCTCCTGTCTGTTCCTATCTGTCCCTCTCTCTATTTCTCTCTATCTCTATTACAATAAATAAATAAATAGCTTGAAAATTTAAGAGTCGGCTTTCAGGAGCTGGTATGGGCCGTCTCTAAGCACCTTATTGTCTGTTGATAAACTTTAAGTCTGCATTGGTAAAGTATAAATGTTTGCGTAAAGGAGGGTAAGGTGGGAATGTAATAAATAGAGATGCAGTCTGGGCAATGGAAGGTGTTAGGAATCCCTTTATAACAACCCCATAGCTTATATATTGATAGACATGTGATCGATAGATAGATAGATAGATAATGATGAAGACAGATAGCTAGATAGACAGACACTAAAGATTTCCCCACCAAAAGTAGCAGATTCAACTTAAAAAGTGATCTACTAGGCCCTGGCCGATTGGCTCAGTGGTAGAGCATCGGCCTGACGTGCAGGAGTCCCGGGTTCGATTCCTGGCCAGGGCACACAGGAGAAGTGCCCATCTGCTTCTCCACCCCTCCCCCTCTCCTTCCTCTCTGTCTCTCTCTTCCCCTCCCGCAGCCAAGGCTCTTTTGGAGCAAAAGTTGGCCCGGGCACTGAGGATGGCTCTGTGGCCTCTGCCTCAGGCGCTAGAGTGGCTCTGGTTGAACAGAGCAATGGACCAGATGGGCAGAGCACCGCCCCCTGGTGGACATGCCGGGTGGGTCCCGGTTGGGTGTATGCGGGAGTCTGTCTGACTGCCTCCCTGTTTCCAGCTTCAGAAAAAAGAAAAAAAAAGTGATCTACTAACCCTGTGCAATAAAATGAAAGGGCAACTGGAGTCAAAGGTCTGAGAAATAACTGCATCATTTACTGGAAACCAGTTTGAGCATCCGTTTTCCCAAAGCAAAAATATAGAAAATAATGCCTTTCTCCTTGGAGAGAAAATTAACTGAGGTTTTAATAAAGTGAGGGCTTTGTAAAACAATAATTGCCAGATAAAAATCCAATTTAGTATCACTGTGGATCCCACACAGCTTTCCAGGAGTACGTACATTTGTTGCTTCTGTACAAGGTAGAAACACACCCTTTTTTCTCCCCATTGATTTGAGAGAGAGAGACAGAGAGAGACAGAGAGAGAGAGAGACGGGGGGGAGAAAAAGGAAAGGGGAGAGAGAGACAGAGAGAGACAGAGAGAGAGAGACAGAGAGAGAGAGACGGGGGAGAGAAAGGAAAGGGGAGGGAGAGACAGAGAGAGACAGAGAGAGAGAGAGAGAGATGGGGGAGAGAAAGGAAAGGGGAGAGAGAGACAGAGAGAGAGAGAGAGAGATGGGGGAGAGAAAGGAAAGGGGAGAGAGAGACAGAGAGAGAGAGAGAAGCATCAACTTGATCCACTTAGTTGTTCCATTTTTAGTTGTGCACTCACTGATTGCTTCTTGTACGTGCACTGACTGGGAATGGAACCTGTAACCTCCGTGTGCTGGGACGATGCTTTATCCACCAAGCCTCCCATACCGGGCCCCCTTATTTCTATGGTGAAGCTCCAGCAATAGTTCTTACATTTTCCCCTCCTGTTCCATCAAATATCATTCCTCTTTACATTTGCTTTGAGTCCTTCTGGGCATGTTCACAACATTTACCTCCTATTTTCCTTTCTTTCATTCATGCAATACTTAGAGTTTCAGAATAGAGATACCTTCATCTAGTTCAGACATAAATACATTGCATAAATCTAAATATGTTTTTTTTAAGTTTATTTTTTTTAAGTTATTCATTTTTAGAGAGGAGAGAGAGGGGGAGAGAGAGAGACAGAGAGGGAGAGAGAGGAGAGAGAGACAGAGAGAGAGAAGTGGGGAGGAGCTGAAAGCATCAACTCCCATATGTGCCTTGACCAGGCAAGCCCAGGGTTTCGAACCGGCGACCTCAGCATTTCCAGGTCGACGCTTTATCCACTGTGCCACAACAGGTCAGGCCATTGCATAAATCTAATGTTAGGTTATAAATACAATCTCCTTGTCTCTAATACATTCTGATCAAAACTGCTTAAAATGATCAACAGCAGTTTATAATTAATCAACTAATAAGTAAAATTAACATCTTTTATGAGTTTGGGCATGTTGCTAAAAAGCATACAGAAACCTGTGAGCAAGAGAGACATAATAGAAATGAACAAAGAAAAGGAAATGCCAGGAAAACTGGACAACAGATTTATTGGCAATAGCAAAGCAAAATATGTTTTTGAATCAGAAAGTAATATGATGAAAATAGAATTTAAGAAAGAATATCTTTGGCCCTGACTGGTAGGCTCAGTGGATAGAGTGTCAGCCCAGTTTATGGATGGCCTGGTTCGATTCTGAGTCAGGGTACACAGGAGAAGCAACCATCTGCTTCTCTTCCCCTCCCTATTCCCCTTCTCTCTCTCTCCCCCTCCCATACCCTGTGGCTTGACTGTTTTGAGTGTCAGCCTGGGTGCTGAGGATAGCTTGATTGGTCCCAGCATCACCATCTTAGGCGCTAAAAATAGCTTAGTTGATTGGAGCATCAGCCCCAGACAGAGGTTGCTGGGTGGAATCCAGTCGGTATCTCTCCTCCTTTCACTTAAAATTAAATAAAAGAACATCTTTAAAGTATACATAAGATAGTGTGCTGTGTAATTAGTGGCTTTGTATCTGTCCTTAAATTTTATATATAATTTACTGCACATAACTTTCATATACATAGTAAATATATAATTTGCACAGTAAAATAGTAAAAGAAAAAATTAAGTTCATGTTAATAATAATAAAAGCTCTTTGGTTCTGACCATACAATACTGAGCTTTTCTCTGTATAACTTAACCTCTAAATTTAATATTTTATTGAAAGACAGAATGGGAGAGCATGAGCACGCTGCACGTGATTCCATTTTGGCTCCAGTCTCTCTTAGGAATCACTGACCCTCTTCTACAAGAATGAGGGAGAAAAAGAATGGACAGAGCTCATACACTAACAGCAGATCTAAGATATATACACAACTAAGAGTGGGAAGGACTATGTCCTTTGAGTAAGACAGGTATAACAAAAGTTCAGAGAAAGAAGAAATTCTGGTGGGATGGTTGATCAGGTAAGTTTTGAAGAAAATTACATGTGAGCAGACTTAAAAGTGGGGTGGGCGAGAAAATTAGATCCTGAAACTAGTAGGGATAAGAGCTCAAGAGAGAGAAAGGAGTGAAGAGCATCTTCAGTGGGTAAGGACTAATGCAATTTTGTAAGACATGTGGCCCAGGGAAGGCAGTGTCCGCGGTAAGACAGCCAGGCACTAGAGAGTTTATTCCTGGGCTAGTAAGCCTGGAGGCCTCTGGGAAGGTAGCTGCTCCCACCCAAGCGGGGTGGGATGGTTGAGAGCGGCGAGAGGAGACAAAAAGGCCAATTAGGTTTCCAACTCCAAGGAAAAGAGAAAAAGAGTCTGAAATAAGAGTATGGTAGTGAGAATGGAAAGAAGGAACAGATGTGAGAGAGGAGTCAGAATTAGAGCTGAGAGGACACAATGACACTGCATGTAGGAGCATAAGGAAGGGGGGGCTGAAATGACTCAGGGGTTTCCCGTCTGGAATACTGGGAGAACAGAAGGGGCAGGAATAGGAGAGAAAAAGTGAAGAAGGGTGCGTGTGCGTGACTGTGCATGTGCTGGGTGGGATGTGATGTGGGAAACACGAGCTCACTTCTGTCTTATTTGGGACCAAGCAACACACTACTCGAGTGTCCTCAGGAGGAGACACTGTGTTTGCTGCTGGGAACCGTACAATGGTAAAAAGATCCTCCTTTGTTAAAAGCAAAAAATTAAAGGGCAACCAATCAATTTCAGAAAACCTAAATTTTATTTTAATTCATACACACACACCCAGAAAAAATATATATAACCCAAAGTCACTTTTTCCAAGCCTGAACTTTTCTTACAAATATGGCCCAAGACTATCCCCTGAGCTATTGTAGCAAATGACACTGGACAGGACCAGTCCAACTATTTTGATACTTCTAAGGCTTCAGAGGATAACAGATGGTGGAAATAGCTCTCTGGCATTGTATAGAAAATCAGAGTTAGAAAAATTAAAGGGAAAAATCATTCTCCTCCTTGATTCTCCACATTTTTTACTTTTTGATGTTTATCAGCTCAGTTTACCATTCGCAATAAAGGTGATAACATAATCCATCTTGGAAACAGCTGTCAATTGGTACTCACTATTCAAATAAAATTAAAGCATAGTCCAAATCAAAGTACAGCAGTTTATATCAAGTTCCAATGATCGAGCATAGTACAGTGTATCATAGTAGAATAACCGCTTTCATAAAATACAGCCTCTCCCTTCAAGAAGCAAACACAGCAGGTGGTAAGACAAGATACAAACAAAATTTTTAACCTGACCAGGCAGTGGCACAGTGGATAGAGCATCGGACTGGGATGCCGAGGACCCAAGTTCGAGACCCCGAGGTCGCCAGCTTGAGCGCGGGCTCATCTGGTTTGAGCAAAAGCTCACTGACTTGGACCCAAGGTCGCTGGCTCAAGCAAGGGGTTACTCAGTCTGCTAAAGGCCTGCAGTCAAGGCACATATGAGAAAGCAATCAATGAACAACTAAGGTGTCGCAATGCGCAACAAAAAACTAATGATTGATGCTTCTCATCTCTCTCCCTTTCTGTCTGTCTGTCCCTGTCTATCCCTCTCTGACTCTCTATCTCTGTAAAAAAAAAGATACAAACAAAATTTTTAAAGTTAATGAAGTATTTCTTTTTTTTTTGAAAATCAACTAAAGCAACGAAAAAAAACATGTCCCAAGGGCAGGACATGATTTGTTAACAAGTGACTAGTATACTTTTACAGTATTGCAACAGTTCGTCTTTAAATTAAATAGCAACCCCCTTTTATGTAAGCAAAATGCATAAGAGCTTGCTTGATTCATATATTTATAAAAATTAGCAAGAGTCTGTAGTGCAGTTGGTTGTCATGTGGCTATTAACCAGAAGGTTAGCAGCTCAGGTCACCCAGGTGTCATTCTTGCCCTGGCCTATTGGCTCAGAGGTAGAACATCGCCCCTGCACGTGGATGTCCTGAATTCGATTTCCAGTCAGGGCACACAGGAGAAGTGACCATCTGCTTCTCCACCCCTCCCCCCTTCCTTTATCTTTTTCTCTCTCTTCCATGGCTCAATTTGAGCAAGTTGGCCCAGGGCACTGATGATGGCTTCTTGGCCTCTGCCTCAGGTGCTAAAAACAAAAAATGGCTAGGTTGCTGAGCCACAGAGCAACTGGCCCCCCAAATGGGCAGAACATTGTCCCTTAGTGGGCTTGCCAGATGGATTCTGGTCAGGGTGCATGCAGGAGTCTGTCTCTGCCTTTTCTCGTCTTACTAAAAATAAATAAGTAAGTAATAAATAAATAAGATGCAGGAGGTTACTGACAGAAATTTTGTACATTCTTCTAGGATCTAGGTCTACAAAATTTTACATCCTCCATAACTTTGTTCCAACTTAGGGTGAATACCACACAGAGAGTGACTTACACATTGATTATGTATTATGCCCAACATAATCCCAACTACACTGAATTCTTTGAATCAAGAACTCTATGACATTCTTGTCTTCTAATCCTTCTAGAGCGTAGCTCAGGATTGAACAAGAAGCTAAATATCAGTCGATCCTGACCTGGATCACTGGGATGGATCACCAGGCGTGACTGCCTCTGAAGAAGTTTGAAGC
The DNA here is from genome assembly GCF_036850995.1 of Saccopteryx leptura. Taxonomy (NCBI): domain Eukaryota; kingdom Metazoa; phylum Chordata; class Mammalia; order Chiroptera; family Emballonuridae; genus Saccopteryx; species Saccopteryx leptura. The sequence goes on from NC_089503.1 coordinate 352,920,549, forward strand.
ACAGGCTCATGGGGTTAGACCACCTGGCTTCAAATCCTGGCTTCACTATTAGTGGTACAAGTGCATAGGCAAGTAATTTACATATTTGTGCCTCAGTTTCCTTACTTGTAAAATGAATATGATAATGGTATTTTGTGAAGTTTTGTGAGGGTTAAATGCACATAAAGTACCTAAAACAAAATAGGCTATAATTGCAGTCATGTAGTTACTGCAGCAGATAGAGAACTGCAAAGAGCTAAAGCGAGACACTCTCTGCCCCAACTTCATGCATAATAAAAGTTGCTGAGTGGTTAAAAATTTAGATGCGTGTTCTTTCCCTTCTTAATGCTCCAACATGAAATAGTTCTCTACATTGTGCGCAAGTCTGCCTTCCTGCGGATCCCCCTAAGACACTGGAAAAGAAGTACGTATTTTAGGGAATATAATTCCCTAGAGCTACATGTCTTTTCCACATACTTTTTTTTTTTTTTCATTAACTTGCCTAAGAAAATTCACAGGCTCAAATTCTTGGACATTTTTTCCGAGTCTTTCCTTTTTCTTGTTCCTTTCTTTGCTACACTTCCTCTGCTACAGTCACAAAACCCTGCTGCTTTCTCCTCCAGATTCCTCTCTCATCCATTTCCTCTAGAACCTACCATTATTCTTACTATTATTAGCTATGTCTAGTCTATTTTAGTCACCTACTAATTGGTCTCTTTCTCTCCAGGAATGCCCTATTATCATCCATCATGCAAACTTCTGAAAAATTTATCATCGTAAAATGTTCCTTCCAACTGGGTACCTCCAGGTTCACACACTTTCATGTCTTCCTTCAGATCAAAACCAGTTTCCTGAGCCTGTCCTTCAAGGATATTTATAAACTGAGCCTAACCTTCCTTTATAGGTTTACATCCCCCAATTCTTTTGCCAAATATGCTTCTCAAACCACATTATATTCAATGCTCCTTGCATAATTGCTTCATTCTCACTCTGCACTTTTTACCCAAGTCATATTCTTAGTCAGAAATGCCCTGATGTGCCTGCCTAATTACAACTCCTTCATGAAGGAGAGCTAAACTCTTCTTTTCCCACTATAGATTTACAGATTCAAGACCACCTCAGCTATAATTACTTTTATATTTGGTACACCCCCTCTTGGAGGAAATTACATTTTAAGTAATTCATTTCACTTTTGTTGTTTACCTGAAGTGTAAGCAATCTTTTATACCTACATGGCCACCAACTTATCCAATCTACCCATTCATGTATCCGTCCATCCATCCATCCATCCATCCATCCAACCAACCAACCATCCACTTCTCATCTTCCACAATTAAACTGAGAGCAGATTATATACCTAACATTGGGGGAGGTAGAGAGTAGGAGTTTCTTTCCCTTATCCCCTAATTTAGTATAGTATTTGGAACATAGCTTATGCTTAGCAAATATTTTTAAAAGAATTACAGAAAATCAAGGAGCATAAATCATTAGCATAAATATGATAAAATGGAAGTATTACTGGCTCTAACAAGTTTTCCTGACCTCTAATTTTGAGTTAGATTTTTCTGTGCCTTCATGGCCATGTCTAAATTCTTTCACACCCTATAATCTCTGTAATTATAACTTTGTTTACTTTTCTGTTCACTTACGTGTCACCTTAATGAAGCTATCTTATCTTCAATATTTTCTTAAGTCTGTAATATTTCTTGAATAAATGAGCAAAAATGAATAAATAAATGTCAAAATATCAGCTGTATATGTGGGTCATTTGAAAATAATGGAAATCTTATTTAATATGACCCAGAGTTAAATAATACTTGAAAGGTCTGCTTCAATATGTCATGTTCTGACACAGTCTAACCAATGACCTCAATTATATATATTTCTAGTGATACTATCTAATATCACTAAAGCTATCCTAGACATAGTCACAATGTTTAATATTTGTTGTATGTATTATAGATGAGTGTATTCACTTATCTACCAAAATTGCTTTTTACTAAATAAACATTAATTTGCTGCATAAATTGCCCAAGGTCCTGGCTATGGTCTTTTCTTTTAATTTAACACCTCCTTCTAATTCCAGTGCAGAAGCAGTGGGTAGAGACTCTCCTTTGGCTATAAGCTTTCTGTTTTTACACAACCATCTATTTTCCTGGCACGGACCACTCTCATCTTAGACAAAGGCTGGGGAAAAGCAGAGGAAACAGCAGTGATTCGCAGAGGAACCAGGCTGGGCCCCAAGGCAGAGCAACATCCTCATAAAAATGTTGCCAATATTTATTTCCCTTTGCATTCACTGTGCATGAGTTTTGGAAGAGAAGTCCATTTCAGTGATACTGATATTAATTTTGATTTATGGAATTATCGCTCACCACAGCTAAACTTTAGTTTTATTAAGCATCTCACTGGTACATGCCAGTGGTTCTGAATCAGGAGAGAATGTCAGGATAACTTGCGGAAATTTTCCCAATATACATTTCCTGGCCTCCCTGCTGAAACACAATGTGGAGCATTAGATATATGATGGGGTAGTGTGAGGTGGGGTGTGTCATTTCTAAAAGAGCCCCAGTGCCTTTTCATATCACTTTCTTCAAGAAGAAACAGTAACAGATAAGAAACGATACAGCTGTATATTTTGACTAATTTGGCCAAAAAATATGTTTTTCAAATCTTGCTAATATGAGCACACTATAAGAGCTTGGTAAATATTTGTTAAATGGGTGAAATAATGAATAATATAGAGGTTATCCATTATGATTTTAATAGCACATGTGAATAGTTTATAGATCCTATCCACGACTCTTTTATGTACTTTTCTAATTTACCCTCAAAGATTCCTAAGGTAACTAGAAATAATATTGTTCCCATTTTCCAGATGAGAAAACTAAGATTTAAGAAAGTAAAACACCAATGTCACTTAGCAAGTGAACATCACAACAAGAACTAAAAATATATGGTTTAACTCTTAAAGCTAGCGTTTACCCATTTCTCCCTGAGGAATTGCAAAATTCTTCTTCTTGATAATAGTATAGATTATCTGCATATTTTGAATCTATTCTGTAATATACCTGGATTTCAGACCTAGATATGCTCCTTTCCTGCTTGGTGACCACAGTGCAAGTCATTACCAAGGTCTGTGTCTTGTCTCCCATGTGTAGACTGAGCACACACATCATCAAAGCTCTGTTGTTGCCCACATCATGTAGCTTAATGTAAAGCTGCCCTTACATGAACTCAGTTGAAAGTCTGCCAGGCTTGTAAAACTTTAGTTTTGTTCAGGATATCTTTTTCAAGGTAATCCTTTGTTCCTGTGCATAAATATTATTTGCCTTAAGATTGGCCCAAAGAAGCTGAATGAATGGCAATCACTGAGCTGGCTGCAAAGGGCTGGGACCAGTCTTAAGATAAAAGTGACCTTAGGCTTCCTGATAGAATCAACAAGCTAGTGAAGAACAGGGTTCAAGTCAAATGCTCTGCACAGGAGGAAAAACATTGTATCTGGCTAACACATCTTCTATTCACAGGAACAAAAGACAGACAGTACACAAGGACAAGGTCCTCCAATGTCAGAGTCATCAAAATAGGAACTGCTCCGAGTTCATTAACAGAAGACCTAGTTTAGTTAACAAGGGATATGTGGTTAAAGTAATTAATAATTAGTCAAGTTCCAGAAGCCATAAATGTTACACACAAAACCACTAGAGCTCTCCTCTTACAGAACTAAACTCCTTTAGCACCCAAGAAGTTAAAGAATGCACCTTCTCCTCTGAGCATTCAGACAGAACAACACATTATTATCTTAAATTAGCTGCAGCAGAAATAGAAACTTTGTACAATTTGTGTACTGGCATTGAATTTCTGTAAAACAGCAAATCATGTAAGGAAAACGAAGACTTAGAAAAGCCACACTATTTTTATTCTTAAATTCAGTCACTTCCTAATTATAACCATAAATCGGAAATGTCAGCATTCCTAGCATTATCTATTTTTAAGTTACTAGTTGTACTTAATTCTAAAAGACAAAATCATATTTTTACTTGGACCTTTTATTTCTCTAATATGCCTGCCCAATATGATCCCTACCATAGGTGTTAATAAAACTACAGGCTATGGCATGGAATAAGACCTCTTATTGTAAACGAAAAAGAAAAAATTTCAACTTAACAAAAAAATAAAACACACAATTTTAAAATAAACATGTGCTAAAAATAGTATAGAAGAGGCTGCTTGTCTCTTCAAAATATCTTTATTCACAATAAAATACATAGCTAAAAGAGCCTTTGCATATGAAAACCTGTTCACTTTCTTCTTGGCTAAATCTTACCCACTGAATGAGACAGCTTTCCAAAAAGAGCAATATTTTTGTCTAGTATATATTTTTAAATATTTACTTCTAGTAGTGTATATAAACTCCTACAAAATTATTAAAACTTTTATCTCAACAGAATATCACTAAATAATCACAGGGAAAAAACATAAAAGAATTATTTTAAATGGCAAAATTTACATTTTTCCTCAATTTTACATTTCATAATTTTTCCTTCTCTATTTAAAGTTCTACACAAAGTTACCTAAAGTAATAAAATTAAGACTTCTAATATTTTCACTTATGCATACACACACACGCACACACACACACATATATATCACTGAAGATATAGTGTGTCAGTGGTAGTCAACCTGGTCCCTACCGCCCACTGGTGGGCGTTCCAGCTTTCATGGTGGGCGGTAGCAGAGCAACCAAAGTATAAATAAAAAGATAGATTTAACTATAGTAAGTTGTTTTATAAAGATTTATTCTGCCAAACTTAGCAAAAATCCGACATCAAGTACTTGGTAAGTAATTATTATTATATGCTTTAACTTATGTAACTCTGCTTTATAAATTTTATAAAGTTACTTCCCTACTTTATAAATCACCATTACTGTGGAACCAGTGGGCAGTTAGAAAATTTTACTACTAACAGAGATACAAAAGTGGGCGGTAGGTATAAAAAGGTTGACTACCCTTGGAATAAGTTGCTTAAGACTCTATGAGAAAATGTGTACCCACACATTATGTATTCAATGAACAGAAGACTTATTTAGCATATTAGAAATTTACACATATACCTTGGGGTCTCCTCCCTTCATTATGCACCAGAAGTTCATCTTCTCTTTAATTGCTCTACCACTGAACCAACTGGCCAGGGCCAACGAATAGTTTGCATCTACATTTCTTTGTTGTTTATATCATCTCTTTCCACATCATAATTTCTACCAGAAAAGGACTCCGTTTTGTTCATCATCATATCCAGTGCCCAGCACTGGGCTCTCTATTCAGTATAGTAGTCCCCTTTGACCATGAAGAATACGTTCCAAGACTCCCAGTGGATGCCTGAACCTTGGATAGTACCAAACTCGAATCAACTTTTTCAGCTCTGCTGGAATGTGGCAGCAATTTGTTCATCAGCAGACACAGCCTTCTTTAGTCATTTTTCTATCTTTCAGTACAAACCTATTATGGCTTTGTGTAACCTTCCTTTATTTGTGAATGCCTTGGTGTCACTCATTTCAATGAATCCCTTTCTGAAGTCATAGAGGCTCAATGTTCTCTGGTGCAATGCATCGTCATCAATCAGAATATGTTTCTTGTTCATGTCTTTCACTCAATAATGTAATGCTTTTCCATCTTAACTATGCACTTATTATGAACTGTGTCCATAACTTTTTCAGTTTGAGGAGTGACTGAAAAACTGGGAAAGATGTCTTTTTCCTTCTTCTCAATTTAATGGGTACAAGATTCCTTTTCCTTCTTCTCAATTTAATGGGTACAAGATTCCTTCTTACCATAGATGTTAGCAACATCAGCAGAGATTTTTTTCTTTCCTTATTAAGTCAAAATCTTCAACTTTTTTCACTAAAGGAAACACTTTAAGCCTTCTCTTTAGCATGTCCAAATTGCCAGTGTCACTACTTTTGTATACCAGGGCTATTATTAAATAAAAGAAGGATTATTTGGACACAAACACTTCAATAACGAGACAGTCAACCTGATAATCAAGCAGAGACTAAGTGACTAACGGCAGGTAGCATACTCAGCTTGGATACACTGGACAAAGGGGTGATTCACATCCAGCCTGGAAAGACCAGGACAGACTGAGGTTTCATTATTCTATTCAGAACAGCACCTAATTTAAAATTTATGAATTGTTTATTTCTGGAAAGTTTCATTTAATATTTTCAAGCTGCGGTTGATCACAAGTAAATGAAATCAAGGAAAGTGAAACTTCAGATAAGGGGACTACAGTACAGACTAAATAAATATTTGTTGAAGGGAGAATGAACAGTCTGACTCTTTGCAAAACAAGCAGTGAACTGCGCCCCTTATTGTACACTCTTCCAGCAGTTGAAGAAGTTCACTTCCCCTCCCCTGACACTATCTTCCCATCCAAAGCTGATATAACAGGTTTCCACTAAAGGAGTACACCACACCTGCATTGAGATTAGAATTCAGGAGGATTAGGACAAGACTGAGTATAAAATCTGTGGAACTTCAGGAGCAGAGAACAACACCACATGGCTCATGATGGACAGGAGGACAAGATCAAGAGAAAAAAGAAAAAAGAAAAAAGCAGACTAGATTCTAGTATTCATAAATTCTCTGCCAGGCTTTTGAGAAGAATAACTGAATTCACGATGAAGGTATGTTTGAGCTGGTGATAGTCTGCCAATGGGTTGCCCAATTTTCTGCTTTATCCATGGAACTTCATCTGTCCAGTAATACTGCAAAACAGAGTTCTGGGCACTGGTAAACACATCTTGAAAATCATATCCAGTATGCAAAGCTTAAAGGCTTAGTGACAAGGACTTCTGTACAACTGTTTACAACTTCAGGGAACACTTTTGTTTATCTAGGATAAGATATAATTTTGATGTTAAACTTGTAATTTTAAATGAGATACTGTATTTTCAAGAATAAAGACATACATGTATTTCCCATACTGCTATGGGTAAAGTAAATATATTATTATAGATTTTTCTCAGTTATATTTCTGGTTCTCAAGGTTGGCCATTGTAAAATTAGGTTAAATATAAGAGACCACATTTACATGATTAAATTCATTCTTGTTGCATACATACTAGTTTTGAGAAATCCCTGTGTGATAGAATTAAATATGCACAAAAAAAGTCATTATGAAAAAAAAAAAGCCACACTCTTGAATTCTGAAAAAGTACGCCTATTGAAAGAAGAATTTGGATGCAGCGTCTCTGTCACCTCAAGGCTGACTCATCTGAAGCCGTGAAGAAGGGAAGAGAAGAGCATGTGTGATGCACATGTCCATGTCAAACGCCCCCCTGCCGATGAAAGCAAGGCAGTCTGGGATGTGAATTACCACTGCATAGAAAGATCATTTCTAGAAAAGAGGAAATAGAGGGTACGGAAATAGAATGCCAAAGTAAAATCCTGAGACTAAACAAAACCTTTCATGATATGAATACTCAACATACTATAAATGGAAGAAAACTTCCTGAACCTGATAAAGAATACCTACTAAAAAACCCACGACTGCTATTATATTTAATAAGGAAAGACTGAAAAGCTTTCCTTCTATAATCAGGAGCAAGACACCTATGTCTGCTCTCACCACTTTTTGATAACTGGATATCCACATGCAAAAATAAATAAATAAGTAAAAATAATAAAGCTGATCCTCTACCTCACACCATATAAAAAAAGTAACTCAACATTGATCAAAAGCATAAATGTGAGAGTTAAACTATAAAATTTTAGAAGAAAACTTAGGGGTGAATACTTAAGACCTTGGATTTGGTAATAATTTCTCAGATATGACACCAAAGTAGAAGTAACCAAAAGAAAAAAATAAATCAATTGGACTTCATTAAAATAAAAGCATGTGTTTCAAGGTATTATAAAGAAAATGGAGCCTGGTCTGTGGTGGCGCAGTGGATAAAGCATAGACATGGAACGCTGAGGTCGCTGGTTCGAAACCCTGGGCTTGCCTGGTCAAGGCACATATGAGAGTTGATGCTTCATGATCCTCCCCTGCTTTTCTCTCTCTCTCTCTCTCCTCTTTAAAATGCATAAGTAAAATCTTTTTAAAAATGTTTAAAAAAATAAAATGGAGAAAAAACTCACTAAGTGGGGAAAAATATTTTCAAATAATTTATCTGATAGAATATATAAATTATATTCATTATTTATGAATATATATTCATTATATAACTTTTTCAATATATAAAATATATATTCAATATATAAACTATATCATTATTTCATATAAAAAGAACTCATACAACTCAACAAGAAGCCAAATAATCCAATTAAAAATGAACAAAAGATTTGGATCAATACTTTTCTAAATAAGCAATACAAAGAGCCAATAATCACATGAAAACATGCTCAACATCATTATTCATAAGAGAAATACGAATCAAAGCAGCAAGATAACCATTCATACACTTTACACCCACAACAAGGGCTATGATAAAAAAGACCTACAATAACAAGAGTTGTCAAGGATGCAGAGAAATTGGATTCCCTTACATTGCTGGTAGGAATGTAAAATATAACAGCTACTTTGAAACACAGCTTGACAGTTCCTAAAAAAATTTAAACATACATGTACCATATGACCCAGTAATTCCATTCCTAGGTTTATACTCAAGAGAACCAAAAACATACATCCATTCAAACAGTTCTACATAAATGTTAAAAGCATCTTTATACATAATAGAATAAAAATTGAAAACAAACCAAATGTCCATTAAGTAATGAATGAATAAACAAACAACTGGAATATACATACAATGGAATATTATTCCAATAAAAGAAATGAGGTACTGATGCATGTTGCTGCATGGGTGAATCTTGAAAATATTCTAGACGATAAAAGCCAGACATCAATAGTCACATATTGTGTGATTTCATTTATATTAAATGTTCAGAATAGGCAAATCCATAGAGACAGGAGTGGTTTAGTAGTTGCTAAGAGCTGAATTTTGGGGGCATAGGGAATGACTGCAAATGGATAGTGGGTTTCTTTTTGAGGGTGACCAAAATGTTCTGAAGTTACATAGTGGTGACAGTTGCACAATTTTGTGAAAATCACTGAAATGTGCCTTTTAAAAAGGTGAATTTTATGTAAGGTATGTGAATTATATTTTAATTTTAAAAACAGGCAGTCACCAACAAAAACAAAGCAAAACAATAAAGCCTGAACTTGAACTATGATCTACATACGTCCTGGGATTCAATTTCTTTCTAATAATGTCACCTCCCACAACAATATCAACATTATTTGCTTAAGCATAGTTTTTCCTTTTTATTCTTTTATATTCTTTTTCTGAATTTTTACTTTCCAATGCCTACTTTACCAGATCTAGGGTGACCAACCATTCAAGTTTTCCTAGGACTAAGGGGGTTCACGGGACATGGGATTTCAGTACTGAAATACTGGGACAAGTTTGTTCTTGCATGATCTTGCATAATTTACTTAATTCCTCTGTTCTTTGTTTAGAGTACTAGAGTACTAGTGAAACTCTCTATATTGCCCTTTACACCCTTTCTTTCTAACTCTACACCTCTCTATGCTATTTCATTTGTTCTAATTGTTTTTATTATAAAGCAATTGCTCACAAATTAGTATATCCCTAAAAATGAGACTCATGGACATAGATAAAAATAAAGTGGTTACCAATACAGTGACAGAAAATGACTTAACTTTGGGTGATGAGTACACAGCACAATCAACAGTTCAAATGCTATAAAAATGTTTACCTGAAACCCCATTGATCAATGTCACCCCATTAAATTTAATTTTCTAAATAAACTAAAAAAAAATTAGTATATGCCATCTAATCTTCTCCTGGGTTTGAGATATAAATAGCCAACTCTATTCTGGATATTTTAATACACCACTAACACACAAGTTTAATGCTAAATCTAAACTTGTTTTAGTAGCTAAATTAATTCTCTTTCCATAATTTTATCACATCCACTTACTCTCTTGAGCTAAAGTGATTTATCTCTTCTCTTCTTTGCTTTATCACATGTAATCAATCCCTATACTCTAATTATACTACCTATGAAATTTCCTCAAATCAGCCCTACCTCCTACCTCTTCTATATCTTCCCACTAACATTAAGTAAATAAGTGTTTCTCAGACTTTTAAAATTCACAGTCCCTTTGAAAACACAGAAAACCCATAACATTATATCAAATTTCAAACTATAGTATTTAAAGTAAAACAAAACTAAGATGTTTAAAGTCTATGGTCACTTTGAAAAACACGAAAACTTCATAATCTTATGTCAAATTTCAAAATACAGCATTAAAAATAATGTCATCTGTTGTTTATTTTCTCCAAATTCCACAAGTGTCCTATTTTTCAGAGATTCTGATGCCACTTCCTGTCTCCTTTCTTCCTTGTCGCTTTCACCCACAATCACTCCCCAAAGACATATGAACTCCCACCCTCACAGTCAACCACACACATTCTCACACTCTCACTCACTCTCTCTCTCTCTCTCACACACACACACACACACAGACAGACACACACACACACACACACACTCATAGGCTCCATCTTTGAGTAAGGACACACTTTAAATTACAGTAGTACAGCCTGATATTTTGGGCCTCAGGGTAACTGTTCTCTCTTCTAGAACTCTGTACCTACATCCTGAATTCTATTGATTCTTCAATTTTCTTAATTATTGGAGGATCTGTAAATACTTCCCTGACCACACCAACCCCAAAAGAGTAAATCATTTTCTATTTTTTTAACATACTTCTAGTGTTGCACTTTACCACGTAGAATTATAGCTTATTTGATTATATAATTGTTGCCCCAACTTGAGAGGGAACTCTTAAGATAAGAATTTTATCTTATTTATACCTGGGGAATAGTTAGCATAAGATTCAATTTGTTGAACTCCACTAATATTTTTGATGTATTTATTACTTTGAATAACAACTTATGCAGTATGTTTAAAATATGACTGACATTTTAATAACTAAAAATAACCTTTGGATGGTTTTGTATACACAGCAATCAAAAAGATGAATTATATTGACACTTGCGTCCATTAATCTACACTTACAAAATAGAATGTACCAAGTGACAAAAGTGTACTGTATATCCCCATGTATAAGATGCACCCCTTTTCAAAAAATCTGGGGTCTAAAAACTGGGTGTGTCTTATACAGTGGTTGTCAAGTCATTTAAGAAGTGTGGCATTTCAAATGCCATAGATGGAACTGAGGATGAGGCAATATATGAAGTCAGTGATTCGTCATCAGACACAGATGAGGACAAGCTAATGGATGGGAATTTTGACAGTGATGAGGAGTTGTATGAATTTTATGATGAATAAAACGAGTTCAATAACTTTATGTTATACATGTTTTTTCAAATTTCGGGCCCCAAAATTAAGGTGCATCTTATATATGGGAAATTCTTATAGATGGGGAAATATGGGTAGTTACCCTACTTCCTGTCTACCTACCTACCTCTCTCTCTCTCTCTTTCCGTCTTTTCTCAGTCTCCTTTTCCTGACTTCTCATTTTCTCCTCATACCCAGAGAAATAGAGTATTTCTACCCCCTTATATATTAAAACTGCTATGACAATGTCCTCTCTCGACCTCTATGTGGCCAAACCCAAAGGACATTTTTAATCTCTGAAGTTATTTACTGGTTTTCTGCTGCATTTGATACTATTGGACATTCCCCTGGTGCCCCTTGGCTTCCGGTTCTCCACTTCTTTAACTACTAGTTCTCTTTTGAGTTGGGGGATCCTCCTCTTTTACCCATTCTTTAAGGGTTCCTTTTATCTAGTTCTCTCTCTCTCTTATTTTTTTCTAATTATATATCCTTTGGTGATGTCATATACCCAGTTAACTAAGAGCTTCAGGTTCATATACCCAACTCCTTCCTGAATTTGTATCCTCAGATAAAACACAGATACCAGAGAATCATCATCTCAAAATATTAATCACTGCCCACCATCTCTTGGGCCTGCTTTAATTCTTTCACTCTCTCTCTTAGGTGATGGTTCTTAATCACCCAAACCATTGATATAATAGCCACCCCAACCATTTACTTTAAAAATCATATTAAATTGGCAATGAAGCATTTCCACTTGATTTCTTATTCAGCTTTTAAAATATTTCCTTGTCACACCCTCTGCTATGCCTCTAGGTCAAGACCTTATCATATTTCTGTGAATTATTACAATAGTTTGTTAATTGATTTTCTTGTCTCTAGTTTTGCCCTCACTACATTCATACTTCATTTTCCCCACCTCTGCCAAAGTTATACATATTCTATATATAATATATATACAGAATAAAAATCTGACTAAATCACTCTCCTAATTAAGACCTATTACCACAACCTTATAACTAAATGTAGTGTTTATTAATATTTTAACCCAGTTATCATACACAGAAGTCAACATTTATTCTACCATTGCCAAACTGAGATGCATTCTTATATTTCCTAATTCATTCCACTCAAAATTAAAAACAAATAAAAACTAGCCTCTATTGATTTTCACACCCATTAATAGCTTATGACTTACAAATGTAAAAACACTGACCTACAAGCTAAAGCCCATGCTTCACCACCCGGCCCACAATTTATTGTTGTCCTTTCATATCTACCTAGAAAGGCACATATGTGCCACATACCACTCTCTGAAGAAGATTGGTAGAAATAAAGAATGAGCTGCAAATTGTAAATTTTTCAAGTCACCTAAAGAGACATTTACAATTTTAGTTATAAAAGTATAGAGTGCGTAAAGGGATTATCAGACAGGAAAATCCAAAGAGCCTATGTAGTCTCCGCAGCTATACTCAGAGGGGCCACCAGGAAACTTCTACTAAGTACAAGGTAAGTTATAACAATTTGCACAACTATAAATCTATGGAAAGGGAAAACAAAATAAGAAAAAATAATCTGAAGTCTTGCTGGGAGGAACAACAATTTAAAATAGTTTTTAGAATGAGTGGGTCGAATTTAAATGAAACCTCAACATGCGGAACATATTTTAAAATAAATGTGAATTCCTCAAAAACCTTTTCTAGAAACTGTTTGACTCCTAAATAAGAAAAATATTTTCTATAACCTAAAACATACGTTTTCCATCATAAAGAAAATGGGCTTTACATAAGAACATTTATAGAAAAAAAATGGGAACATCATTAAAAGTACTTTTTTAAAAATGTAACTATGAATAATTTTACTATGGTTAAATCAAACTTAATTTTATTTCTTAAAAAGTACTGATTAAATATAGAGTGATATTCAAATATACTTATTGAGATAAAATATATAAACCATCCATGGAGACTCCTGAAAATTTATTTTTAAACAATGTTATATCCTAAAACATAAATAATTCTAAATTATTTGTGACTGTATATAATATACAAAATATTAGCATTTTAATATTGTTTTTGCCATTGCTAATAAAAATTACTTGTTATAGCAAAAGTATTACAAAACTACTTTTTTCTTACAACATTTTTATAATTTTATCACTTTATTTTGGCTTTACTTTAGAGAATTCTCAGATAGCTAAAGAAATCTATTTTTAAATCACTCTTAGGACACATTTCTTCAAAGGCTTTTGCTAAAAACCTTGGGAGGAGGCATTTTCCCAGTAGTAACTATTTGGCTATAACGGTTATGCTGAGTATTGCCACTGCAGAGACATTTTAAGGGAATGTTTAATTTGTTTTACCAAGAGCATAATTCTTTTCAGAAGATTGAATATATCTTGCTACTCTACAGAGTTGTAAAGCTCTTTACATTTTATCTTATCAAAATCCATATTCACAACCCAGACTTTACTTATTTGGTTTCTTCTCTACTTCCTGCTTTCCCCTTCGGTTGGTCATTAACTCTCCTTAGCATCTACACTTGAAATTGCAACAATAAAATGAACACTAGATGGGCAGTCCCCTCTTTCAGATTGTCTATTATCGTTAAATAACAAGTGTGAAGTTGGGTAACGGACTGCCTACGCATCTCCCTTATTCATGTGCTCCACCTTCTCTGTTCCGTCTCCCCACCTTCCCGGAGACTTAGTCTCCAGCACACAAACATTCCAAATCCAAAAGGTATAGAATTTCTGTACCCCGAGAACCTCCCCCCTCAAAATATGTCCCCTTCCTCTAATTAGTTTTATGCTTCTGATATAGAAATATCACTTAACCAAGAAACTTAATATAGAGATGACATTTACAGATAATTTCATCTAATTCAATAGTAACCTTTTAATTACATAAACAGCAGAGTAGCCAGAGTATCTATGCCCACATGCAATGTGAATTAATAAAACCTGCAACCACTGGTCTATGTAAGAGACGACATTTTCAGTCAATAAAACCAATGCCATACTCACGGTGAAGGTTGGTGGGACTGGTTTTCAGCATTTCTTGGTGTTTTGCAGGCAGCAGGCTTCGCCATGTCCCTGACAACACACCTGGGGCGCATGATAGACAGCACAATGCACTATTAATTATAAAAAGGGTAGAACAAATCTGGAAATTAAATACGGTACTAAAAACACAGTCTAGGGGGAAATCTTTGCAAGCCCCTTAAATATTAACCTGGAAACCATGGAAAGGTCCTTAGTGCTGGAAATCTTTGACTCAGGCTTCCAAGAGCTCAATTAAACCCAAATAAAATCTGTGCTAGCCTCTGTTTTTGACTTTCCTTTCAGCACTAATAAAAAGATCGTCAGCAGCTCTCCCCATAGAAGAAATGCTGCTGAAAGCTTTGGCCTCACCATATGAAGACATCTGAAAGCTTTAAAAATAGGAACAGCTGTTGTGTTGATGTTAAAAGATGAGCAGAGTTTTCTGTAGCTTTGGCTATTTTACCAAAAGATATGAACTCCTGTTTCATGCTATTCATCATAACACAAGTCTTTCTCTTAATGTAAAGAGAGATCTGAGAGGCTTCCAGACAGCCCGCATTCAAAATCCCCTTCAAGCTAAGAAAAGAGGAAGAGTTAGAAGGAAATATTCATGTATAAAGTATGTGCGTGCATGTGTGTATAAAATTAATGGAGAAGATGCATCCACGATGTTAAAAATAGTAAAAGGTCTTTATGTCTTAAGTCCTCCATCACAGGATGAATAAATGCTGAGGGTGGATGATATAACAGACCTCCAAGGGCAGTCTCTTAACCTCAGTCAACAGGACTTACAGACCAGTGGAGAGATTCATTGGCAGAAGTAAGAAAGAAAAGAAAAAAGAAAAAAAAAACATCTGAAGTTGTACTTGTATAGGTGAGATAATATGTCACCTCAAAAGTTTTAAAACAAACATTGCTTTAAATAAGGAAGCCTTGTTTATAAAGCTGAGACCCCCACATCTCAGACTTGGCTAAATGGAAACACCCATTAGGACCCAGGATTCTCAAATATAAATGTGGTTCTTAACTTTCACGGAGGTTGCTTGGATGTTTGACTACACTACTAACATTTAGGGCCAGACAGGTTACTTCAGAAGTGGATTACTGGTGGGTCAGTGGCAGATAAACTTTTCCCAGAGCTAAAAGCTGCACGGCTACATTCTCCACTTCTGAAAGAGACGATACAGGGAGACGTGGACACAACGCACATAAACGTGCATACACACACTGCTCATTCCGAACCAGGCCAAATAAGACTTAAAAATCAATATGGAACATGACGAAAAAAGAAAACGGTGCCTTTGCAAAGTCTTAAACACATGTCCCTCTGGAGTAAAGTTTAAAAAAAAAAGTGATTTGTCAAGAGCTAATGCTAAACGAATGGATTGGTCACGAGAAGTGAGTCAAGAATATCTATTATATAAGGAAACAAAGCCGCC
Source organism: Saccopteryx leptura (assembly GCF_036850995.1). NCBI lineage: Eukaryota > Metazoa > Chordata > Mammalia > Chiroptera > Emballonuridae > Saccopteryx > Saccopteryx leptura. Next base: position 352,936,405 of record NC_089503.1, read on the forward strand.
TTTTTTGTTTCAGTTTCACGGGGGGGTGGAGGGGGGCAGCCATTCAGGCAGTCATTAGGGAGAATCAGTATCCTAGGATTTCTGACCTCCGAAATTTTACTCTAATTTACACAGAGTATAATGGCCAGGAAGTTAAATTTCATAGCACTGGAAGATGTTTAGCAATTCTCACCCAACTAAAACCAGCACAGACAGCATGTTTAATCTACACGGACTGGTTTGTGAAAATATCAGAGGTATCACCAACTTTGGAAAAAGTTCGAAGAACGATGTCTGTAAGAAAACATATGCAACCTTCTATCTTAGTTTATTTCTTTTTATCCATAAAGTTTTTTCAAGTATTTAATAACAAAGCTTTAAAATAAATCTGCAAGTTTTTCTTAAATATGCTTTACATGATTTCTTTCTAATAAATGTGGAATATCAACCAGCATTGCGGTAGGTTTCTTCTTTTTTTTAATTTATTTATATTAGAGAGTGAGGGGAAGAAAGAGAGGAAGAGAGGAAGAGTAATTTGTTGTTCCACTCATTTATGCATTCATTGGTTGATTCTTGTATGTGTCCTGACCAGGAATCAAACCTGCAACCTTGGCATATAAGGGCAATGCTCTAACCAACTGAGCTACCCAGCCAGGGTTAGTGTAGATTTCTAAGCAAAACATTTTTTTTTCTCTAAGTGAAATACCACGCTTACGTAAAAACTCATATCTAATCTCAACTACCCAGTGGTCTGGGTTTCAAATTACGGTAGCAGACATACTGCTTCTGTCTACAGAATGAAAACTTTATTTAAATTTATAAACTTTAAAGTTCTATTAGAAAATGAAAATAAACAAATTCTCAAAAGCAATATAGTTAGAATTAATTTATATATATACTTAATTTTAAATATATTTACTTAATTAATATGCTTTAATTTTTAAAAAGCAGGAAAGCAGTGTATTTTTCATATTAACATATATTCTGACCACAGGACTAACATGATATAGTTAGCTACTGAATCTGAGTTTTTAGGGGTATAAACTATTTTTTTCAGGTGGCTAACTTCTCAACCAATATGAGAGGGCTTTAAACTATGGTAATACATATTCTAATTAGACTTCTTTTTAGCTATAATTTTTCTAGATATAAGAAAGCTGTACTCTCAAATAGCTACAGAGATACATAAAGAAACATAATGCTTTTTGTTATCATAAGCTTTTTGTTATTCTGTGTAGATTAACATGTCTCTAAAATTATAATTGATTATTGTGTCTGGCATATCACAGTTTGGAGGGATAAAATGTAACTGTTTTGAAGGTTCTAAGGTATAGAAATTGTTTAGCCCCAGCAGTTTCCATTATCACCCACGCAATAAAGTTATTATAGTAACACAGACCCCCTCGTACTCTGAGAACACAACAATGATATTTCAGCATGTGGTGGCCATTAAGGGTCTTTCTCTACATATGATTTATTCCTCCAGCCAGACAGAAGGAGTCCATAAAGGGTGCTACGATGCTGACTTCTCAGGCTTACCTATGGGTTGAGAGACTAGAAGTTCAAGGGTTTTAACCTCTTATTCTTTGCAAAATCTTTAATTACTTGGATTTATCAGATATGGACTCTTTAAGTCTTCAAACTACACATGAGCATTCCCTAATCACTGAAGCATCACTGAAGATTTATGCAAATTAGACATTCTGCAAGCACCTCAGGGGAATGCTACTGTCTCCGCCCTCAGCGCTGCTGGGTTTTATGAATGACTGCAATCAATGCGATGAACGGCTGCCAACTGCCCACTCAGCCACTTCTCCTCTTCCCTGCACTTACACACGGGAGATACTGGCATTGCACAGCCTGCTGAGGAGGCTACGGTGAGGCTTTCGTCTCTCCAGACAGGAACTAAGTGTGATTCCAGATAGGGTATGTACACTAAAAATCCTAAGGCCTCCCAAAATTATAATTTACATAATTACTTTCTCTCTTTTGAGGTTCCATTTTGGTGCAATCATTATCCACCCCTCTTCTGCTGGCTTCCCACCTGCAAAAAAAAGAAGAAAAGAGAGAAGGGGGAAGAGAGAGAGAGAGAGAGAGAGAGTGAGAGAGAGAGAGAACGAGAGAGGAAGGAAGGAGAAGAGAGGAGAGGAGAGGAGAGGAGAGGAGAGGGGAAAGGGAGGGGAGGGGAGGGGAGGGAGGGAAGAAGGAAGGGATAAAGGGAGGAAGAAAGGAAAAAAAGAAAGAAAAAAGAAAGAACACTATTTTATGGAACCTCATCTCAATTTGAACTAGATCAAAGTTGTTTATATCTTTCAGGATTAATTCCAGGAAACTAGTCACTGTGCACTAAAGGTGCCAAATAGATTATGATATGTTTGTATTTTTGTTCTTAATTTTTTTGTTTTAAATTTTATTAGATTTCTCCTATCAATGAAGACAACAGTGGCATCCAGACACTACTAGGGAGAAAGTGCATCTGCACTTATTTCCCAAACGTCATTGTACTAGTCTGCATTTGTCGTAAGAGACCTGAGAGGCAGTTAAACAACATAAGTTTAAGAGAATGAAACATTTTTCAAATATATAATCTTCAGATTTGCTAATCACTGATTAAAAATACATAGAAACAAGGAAAAGTAGCCCATCATTTTTTCTACCCCTCAAATTCAGTGCTCAAGCGCCTCTTCCATGCGTCAGTAGCTAAAAGTACCAAAAATACACGCAAACTTCCGATCTCGAGTTCAATCCTCTTAACTCAGACATCCAACTGCCTCCTCAGTAGTATTCTCATCTGGATTTCTAACGGATCTCTAAAAATCAACATTTCCAAAGGTAGGATATAAAACTGAGATTCATGGACATAGATGACAGTGAAGTGGTTACCAAGGGGAGGGAGATGTGGGGAAGTGGTGGGAGGAGGGTGTAAGAGGGACAAATATAAGGGGACAAAAATCATTTGACTTTGGGTGATGGGTACACAACAGTTCAAATGCTACAGAAATGTTTACCTGAAATCTATGTACTCTTATTGATCAATGTCACACTAAATAAATTTATTTTTTAAAAATGGAATTCTTCATCTTCTCCTCACACCCTCCCCAAATCCTCCAGTATCCATCTCCATCTTAATTGAATTGCAAATACATTTCTCCAGCTGTTCAGGCTGGAAACTTTAGACTTGACTCCCTTTTTCTTTCACACTCGTGTCCATCCAATTCACCAGATTGGTCCTACTTTCAAACAATGTGCCCAACCTGACCATTTCTCCCCTCCTCGACAGTTGCCATGCTGTCGAGCCAATATCACCTTCCACGTGGATTCCCACCACAGGCTTTTAACTGGTTGCCAAGCATTTATATTTGCCTTTCTCCTACAGTTTATTCTCAACACAACAGTGAGAATGATACTTTTGAAGGAGAAATACGGCCATGATGCCTCTGCTTAAACTCTTGCAACAAGCTCCTCAGTTTACTCACCTAAAATGCCAGGGTCCTTAGAAATACAATCAGGTCTCCCTAACTCTCAAAGTTCATGTCCTATGGCTTCCTCCCCTGCTAGCTCACTCTCTGTTCCAGGTGTACCAGCTTCCACGATGGTCTTCCTCAGACATACCAGGCAGGATTTTCCCTTGGGGACTCTGCACCAGCACTGCCTTCTGTCTGGAATGCTCTTTCCTGACATTGGTATGACAAGCCCGTTACCTGTTTCAAGTCTTTGCTCACTGGTCAGTTTTTGGTGGTTCCTACTCTGATTATCCTACTTACTACTGTCCTCTGCTTCCTCTTCACCACCACAGCCATATACTTCAACACCCTTCACCTTGCTCTGCTTCTTACTAAAATGTATGCCTCCCACTGCTGAACTATGAGCAGCTCAAGGGTACGGATTGCTGGTCCACTGACATACTGCAAAGAGCCTAGAACAGTGCCTGACATAATAGTCACCAAATATTTGTTAAATGAATAAAAGAATATTTGTTAAAAGAAAAAAAGCCAAAAGCTGCAGATTTCAAGCTTTAGAAACTAATTTTATCAATATATGCTAAAATTTAGTGATTTAGAATAGAGTCTAGGTAATACCTTTCTGTATGATTATAGTATATTTCTATAAAATATTTACAAACTATAAATTAATTTATAGCCAATAAGTTCTGTGATTTAAATAACTCCACTAATTTTTTATATGGCTTGACTAAGGTTCTGAGAAGACAAATGTATTTGTCAGCATATGACTAATTTAGTGGAAAACACTCTATAATGCCACATAATTGCTTTGAATCAATGAGATATTTTTTTAACAGGTATCTTACCAAATAAAACTTTAAAATAATTGTACATAAAGCAATTTCTTAATACTAAGACAGGAAATCAATCACTTTTTCTTCTGATTCTTCTAAATAGGGTAGGAAAATAAGAACTTCTGTTTATTTATAAACATCGGTTATGGACATAGCATATCTTATTTAATCTTCATAATATCCTTCAGGAGATATGACTGACCCACTTGACAGATGAAGAAACTATAGATCTAAGAGATTACATTATTTTTTCGATAATAAATGGCAAACATTAATATATTAAGAAGCTAAGATTTGTATCAAGGGTCTGTTTGTCATCAAAGTAACATCCTTTCCATCATTACAAAAAAAAACAAACCCACAGCCATTAATACTTGAAATATAAATGGAAAATAATAAAAATCAATCACAAAGTTAAAAAGTTCAGTATCTTTAAATATGTTTCAATATCATTGATTTCATGATATAGGTGCATTACTGACACGATTCAAATAATCCCACAAACCTGAGTGTTCTTTAAACATTATTCTAGTATCACAAGACAATATTCTCCAAATTTAACAGCAGAATAATGGTGATAAATAAGGTGTCAAGTTGGTTAAATTAGAAATACAGAGTGACTGTAAGACCAATGAGAATACTCCAAAATGTGAAATGCAAGGCAGGTCATCTGGTATAGAAAAAGAAGTGTATTTAAGAAAAAGAATCAAGAAAACTAAAAAGATTTTTAAAAGTCACCTGCAAAACAAATATAACACAATAGACAAAAATCTCCTCAAATATATTTTAAAGGAGGTCTTTAGAAGTGACCTTCCCATTTCCATTTATAAATGATAAAAGAGAAAAAGCTGAATATATTAATATTAAAAACTAGTTTTAAAACACTGCATATTTGTGTCATTTAATAGTGAACAAGTGAGTATGGTGACTATTACCCATAAGATGACGGTGGAAAGTGAAAATTCTGCACCAGAAGGAGAAAGTGGACAACGGTAGTTTGAAAAGCCAGATGTATTCATCATAAATCACCAGGACCTGCCATACCTCTATGGTACACTTGGGGACCTTCAAAAGCTACAGAATTATTTTTAAAATACATCGAGGACAGGAGAAGTAGGTTCCTAATTATAAGGAAAGGGACACAGCTGGCCATTTTTCAGTGAGTGATAAGGGCAGCTGAACCTCCCCTACAGAAGCCAGGAAGTTATTCACAAAACCAGACAAAATAAAGGTGATAACAAGATAAAGATTCACTACAGAGTTTAATGGGTGATTTTTAAAATGTGAAAAAACAAAATTTTCAGACTGATAAGAGAGAAAATAATAGGTAAGAAGTCAAATTTCTGGTCTTCTGGATGATTCAAATTGGCTGTTCACCACCCTTTATAGCTCCAGAATGCTAAATAGGCTTGTTCTACAAGGTCCTGACGTTGATTCCAACATTCCAGCATATGACCAATTAACCTCTTTTTATCCAAGCTACTATTTTCTGTTAACACAATTAGTTTCTTTCTCCATTTGCCAGTTGTTTTGAAATATTTTACATACTTATGAATTTCTAACTGCTACCATCCCCCACACACTGTCCCTTTTACATTTGCTACTTACTAAGCTGTACTCACATTCTCCAAAGCACCTGCTGCCTGCAAGACATAACACAGCTAGAGCAAAATCAAGACCAGAAATTTCCTGTCACTGAACATGCAAGAAAGAACTTCTGCTCATTCCATAGAGGAGGAAATATCTATCTAGTCAAAAGTAAGGAGCTCCCAGAGGGAGAAAGCAATCAATAGAATCAATAGAGCAGAGGCATCAAACAAGATGAGGCCTGAAATCTTGGTTTGAACCCCACCGGAGTCAAAGGCGAGGGGGCTCAAGTGACACTGCACTGGGCCAATGGGAACACAGGGATGGAGACCGTCCAGTTGTTGCAAATGCAGGCAAAAGCTGAACTGAGACAGGAGGAGTGATGAAGGAAGATGGTCTTTTTAATACTTCAGGCACAATTGTGGATAGGGGATTAATTAGCTTTGGGAAAGGGAGAAGCTAAAGGTACAGGGTGGGAGGAGGAGAGGAGGAATGGGGACAAGGGAAGGAAGGAAGGATAAGGGAGGGAGCAGAGAAGTGTTTTTAGTGAGGAAGCTGAGCTACTGAGGAGATGAAGAGGGAGGGATGCCGTGAAATAACAGAGTGGCTTAGTTCCCAAAATGTGGCCTTTCCTTTGACTGTAACTATCATCTCCATTTTCTCTCAAAAATATTCTTGCAGGGCCTGACCAGGCAGTGGTGCAGTGGATAGTGTCAGACTGGGATGTGGAGGACCCAGGTTCGAGACCCTGAGGTCACCAGCTTGAGCGCGGGCTCATCTGGTTTGAGCAAAAAGCTCAGCAGCTTGTACCCAAGGTCACAGCTCAAGCAAGGGGTTACTCGGTCTGCTGAAGGCCCACGGTCAAGGCACATATGAGAAAGCAATCAATGAACAGCTAAGATGTCCAATGAAAAACAGATGATTGATGCTTCTCATCTCTCTCTGTTCCTGTCTGTCTGTCCCTATCTATCCCTCTTTCTGACTCTCTCTCTGTCCATGTAAAAAAATAAAAATAAATTAAAAACAAATAAATAAATAAAAACATTTGCTTTAAAAAATATTCTTGCAGGATAATGCTCTATGAGATTCATTTTGGAAAGGTTTTGAAAAGTAAAAATCATCTCTCCTGATTCTAACTCCTCTCCTAGGGGCAGAAACTCATACTCAAAATTACTTTCTGGCTCCTACCTGTGCCAAGGTAGGGAGGACTGTCTGAGGGACTCTCTCCTCCAAGCATCATCCACTAATAGTTATGTTTTCACTAGTGAGAAGGGCTGCCATCTTTTAAAGGCAGGATTGAGTCAGCAGTCCCCTCTTTTGTTTGTAGAGTGGAAGCGTAGACCCCCTTCACTTTCTGAAGGTCCAGGCTCCCTGCAGGAGCACCCTGGGCAGACCTGGCTGGGGCAGACTCTCACATGTCCCTAACTCCATCTGCTTCTTTCTCACTAGTCCAGGTCTATTAAGATTAGTTAGGTAAATGCATCTGAAGCCAGCTCAGACTTAGCTGTAGCTTTAGAAGGAATTATAAAAAAAAAAAAAATATATATATATATATATATATATATATATATATATTTTTTTTTTTTTTTTTAAATCACAAAGACTGTCCTGGAAATGATACCCACAGCAATTAGGGAGAATATTCAAAAAACTTAAACCTATTTTTTTTCTATCAACAGAGAATATATTGTGTTTTGTTCCGCTGGCACCCATGATACTGCTTCTGTGTGGAACACATCCCAGTGGGCTCCAGCTGGCACAAACAAAAGTCCCCCCCATGTCACTTCCATTAAAGAAAACGTACTGATGTAGGGATGGGTGGAAAGGTGAGCGGAATACAGTCAGCAACACTGTGATAGCTTTGCACAGTGACCGGTGATTACTAGACTTAATGGCGATCACATAGTAAAGTATATGTCAAATCATTATATTGTACAACTAAAACTAATATAATATTGTATATCAATAGTTCTTAATTAAAAAAAAGAAATCATATTGGTCTAAAAGTGAATAAGTTGGCACTGGCCGGTTGGCTCAGTGGTAGAGCGTCGGCCTGGCCTGCAAAAGTCCCAGGTTCGATTCCCGGCCAGGGCACACAGGAGAAGCGCCCATCTGCTTCTCCACCCCTCCCCCCTCTCCTTCCTCTCTGTCTCTCTCTTCCCCTCCCGCAGCTGAGGCTCCAATGGAGCAAAAGATGGCCCGGGCGCTGGGGATGGCTCCGTGGCTCCTGCCCCAGGTGCTAGAGTGGCTCTGGTCATAACAGAACACCGCCCCGGATGGGCAGAGCATCGCCCCCTGGTGGGCATGCCAGGTGAATCCCGGTCGGGCGCATGCGGGAGTCTGTCTGACTGCCTCCCCGTTTCCAGCTTCAGAAAAATAGGAATAAAAAAAAAAAGAATAAGAATGATAGTATTATTGAGATAATCTTGGAACTAGCAAGGATATATTAAAGAGGAAAATGTATACAGCTTTTAGAACTTCAATTTCATTAATAAATAGTTCCTAACATCTAACATCCCTTATAACTAACAATGCCTTACAATCCAAATGAGAACCACTGCTGGAAACTGTTGGCTCTGTCCTGAGACCAGCTAAGTGTGGTCTCTTCATCTTGATGGACAGTTACTGACTTGAAGGAGTGAGATGAGACAGACTGTTTAGGCAGAAATAAGACCAAGTTAAACAGGAACATTAACACTCTCAATGAGAATCATGTAACTGAAAATTGCCTTAATTCAAAAAAGCAATTCAGCAAAACAAGATGAATTTAAAGAAATGTGAACACATTTAGACATAAAAACTATACAATAACAAAACAGAAAAGTAACAGTGAGTAGTATCAGCTACAATTTCTAGTGCCCAGGGGACCAGGAGCTGTGCTAAGAATCCTGCATGCCTTAGTCGTGTCATCTGGACATATGTTATACATTGCACTGGATGCTACTTAAGTTACAAACACTGTTCATCATTTCAAAAATCACATATCTTTGAAACATTGTTTTTAGCAAATAAATTATTTCTTTTATTCCAATTTTAGAAAGAAGCACACAATTATAATGGAATATTTTAAGTTTTATGCACCTCAGATGCCTTTGCCACTTTCAGTGTTGTGGTTATCTACAGTCTTAAGTATCCAGGGTAAAGAATGCAGTGTGCTAGTAGACAGGGGATAAATTGAATCTGTAAAGATTACTGGCAGAGCTTTTTACAGCTAAGTTTTTTTGCTTTTTATTTGTAACATAAAATCACAGCTCTTTGAATAATGATTTTAGGGGTAGTTTTATGTATCTAAATATGTCTTTTCTCCACAAGCATTTTTTCCTCCTTCCTCATTGGGGAACCAGATAGCTAAATAAATATCTACTGGAGGTCCATAATAGTTCCTTAGTGGGATTTAAGTAGATAAAATAAAATGGGAAATGGAACATGGGAAAGCATTAATGAAATTTCAGGCATTGCTTTCAATTAATTGTAACTGTTTTCTCAACTGATTCACCTGCCTAGAAAGTTAAGAGAAAAACTGCACTGAATCAGATATGTTAATATATTGTATGTGGACTATTACTTGTGCATAAATACAAAGTGGCATACAATAAATATACAGTATTTATTTTTTATTATAAATAACATATTTACTTGTCAAGAGACCACAATGCTTCTTTCACCTAAAATATAACAAAAGAATGAAACCAAATCATTTTGACATGTCAATGGGAAGTTTAATACCTGAATATAATTACTTCTTTAATTTTTTGTGTATTTTGAGAAAAACAAACAAAATCTTGTAAATAGCTTTTTTTCATCCCTCTCATCCAAAATGATTAAAATATGAACAGATAATTGATATTTGGAAAGGCAGTCTAGTAAATAGGACTTCATTTTCCTCACCAACAAAGATAAACGTTGTCCAAGCCTTTGCTCTCCTTAGTGGCTTGACAAGACTATCCTTCTTGGGGCTTCAAATGCGTTCCTGGTTCCTGAATTGTCATTTCCAGACTTTACTTCCCGTTATCTATCAGGTATTAAATCTGTATCCACATTAGGACCCTTCCAAAAACCAAGCTCAAACAAACTAAAGTACTGAACTCAATATTCCTCCCCTTCTCTAACTTAAACACCTCCCAAATCATACACAGGAGTCAATTAAATATTCCCATTACCAATGTTCACAATCTTGATGCCACTATGACCTCTCATTCTCCATAATGGCCAGTAAGTCACTGAGTCCTCCAGCTGTTTCTCTGAAGGAGCTTGAAATTGCCCTTTCTTATTTATGTCCACTACTTCCAAATTCATTTTTTCTCTCTTGAATGAATTACTCAGGTATTCTTCATCAATCTCCAGTTTCTCTGACTCACAGATTCTACAAAAAAAGCTTCACATTCTCCACCATACCAAATACAAGCATTAGTTCCAAACTGTCTAGTTCTAGGATATTTCAGTTACAAATCCCTTCATTCACTAATCTCTCTCTTAATTCCTAACATATGCCATTTTCCAAGTTAGGTAAAGATCTCTCAAATTTTTACAACATAACGTTCATCTTTATCCCACATTCTATTTTTCTTTTTAAAAATTATCTTATTTTTTCCTCTGCATTCATTTTTAGTCTTTTCAAAATTCAATGCAAATATATATACTAAACTCCAGGAAAGTTTTTAGGCTAAGGACTCATAAATTCTTCACCAATCTCTTCTAAAGTAACAGCCCTTACATAGGCATGAGAGACTTTGATAGCTGCACCTGAAATATCAGGAAGAAATTTAAGAAATGTCTGCTGTAAAGCCAGTAGTCACGGCCATCACAGCCACCTGGCTAGTGCAGGTTCCCATTTAATTCAGACAGATAGTAATGAATCAATGGAGCCAAGAAATGGTGGGCCATTTTCCTTCATTAGACTCTTAACGGCCAACAAGTAAAAACAAACACACAGGGCACCAAACCCATTCACATGTTCTCTTGTTCCACAACCAGGAGAATCTTTCCAGTTTTTTCTAGAGTCATAGGCTTCACCAGCCTCACTCAGTCCCCTTTGCATGCCTCCAATTTTTCTGCCTCTTCCCCTGCAACCACATGGACTCCTCTTTTTAAAACTTTTTGGGGCAAAAGTCCTCCCTTAGCACACATTAGCATAACCAAGCCCCTTCCCAAGCAGGAAGGTAATCAGCCACCCCACGTGGGCAACACCATCTTTAACAAAGTGAGTATAAAAAATCACATTAAACTTATTTTCCCAACATCTGCTTTTGACTAGGACATGAAATAGAAGCACATTGTGATATGAGAAACCTTGATGATTAGGATGTCTTTGTGGCCAACGAACAAATACTTATAGGTTACCCTCCTTGTGCCATGCACCATGCCCACAGCTGTGATCACAACCTAAAGCCAGTCAGTTCATCAATGTTAGTAGTAGTAGTAATAATAATAACTTACATTTATTGAGCATTTATTACACATGGACTTCTTTAAGCTCTTTATAAAAAAATGCATTAAGTCACTTGATCCTCACAACTCCATGTGGTAGGCAGGTTAAATAACCATTTGATGTAGCATTTACAAAGCCATGTTGTGTGTAGCTTTATCTCCTTGAAATTGCTTAAATTATGCCTTGTTTAATATAAAAAATTAATTTCAAACACAGATAAAAAGAATAAGATTAAGTGTAGAAATCTAGATTAATAATGCAATAAAGGCTGCCTCTTTTACCCCCCAAAATGTTAAATATAAAGTATATTTACTTTGAAGAATAAAATTCTAGTCTATTATACTCTCAATGTATACTGACATGTCATTTAGTGTTCTCAAGGTAATTTAAATCATATTACCATATATAACTAATGTTCCCCTTGCTCTTCAGTGTCACTTTCAAAGCTCTAGCAAGTCAGTCACTCCTGAGGTTTTCTTGGTATATGCCTGTCATTCACAAATCCATGGATACCTAAAAATGTTAGGGGTTTCCAAAGTTGAAAACAGAAACTGGTCGTACCTTCGAACCCAGTCACTGTCTCCTTCTACAGTGTTCCTGGTTCTGCTGTAGTTAAACCTAAAACCACAAAGAATTCCCTAGCCTTGAGATAGCTAATTCTATAGTTAAAGATGGAATATTCTTTTTTAGGTGTTTACTGAAATCTGCCTCCATTTAATTTCCACACATGGCTCTTAATTCAGCCCTTGAAAACTACAGAATGAGTTTGCCACCTTTAAAAAAAATCCATCTCTTGAGAGATAAGATGGCGCTAGAGTAGGCGGACGTACCAACATCTACCTCCCAGAACCAAAGTGGATTACAAACTAATTTTATGAACTATCATCTGGAAAAACCAACTTTGGACTAAACTAAGAGGACTCTTCAACCAAGGAACACTGAAGAAGCCACACCGAGACTGGTAGGAAAAGCAGAAACGCGGAGAGGGCTGCCCAGCTCCCCGGAGCGAGCGGCAGCAGGGAGAGACTCGCGTGGTGGGAAGTGAGTTTAGCAGAGGGGGAAGGGTCCTGAGCCCCAGGAACAAAGCTCCAGCCTGCAGCCCCAGAGCCCAGAAGAGGCGTAAGGACAGTATTTAGCTGGAAACAAGTCAGGATACTGTTTGTGAGAAAGAATCTGATTTCTCAGACCCAGGATCCTTCTTAAAGGGACCACGTAGAACATCTCTCTCACAATCACTCACCCGGGGCTCCTGGGGATGGGGGGGGAGGACCAGAGTAACAGGAAGAGAGTGTAATCTAGGAGGCACAGGGAGAAACATTTTGGGAGATAGCCACCCTAACCCCTGGGACGAGTCACTCCCCAAAGCTGAAGTGACTATTTCCCCCGGAAACAGCAATACCAGCAAAGGGAAGCAGGAGAGCAGCCAAACAAGCTCCCCCGCGGCATTCAGAGCAGAGTCGCATAGAAGGAGGGAGCTTTTGGGTCTACAGTAGTGAGTCTTAGGGTCCGAGCTGCAACGCCCCCACCCACGTGGCTGAGGGCTCGCTGGAGGGAGGGCAGCAGCGGTAGACAAAAGGACAAAAGCGTGGTTCTGCTGGCAGGGGCGGAAGCCGGCTAGCCACCACTGCGCTCAGGTGTGAGCTCAATCTTGCCCGGCTGGGGAGAAGGGGGTGTGCAAAAGCGGTCAAGCTCAGCTGCCAGCAGCCTGTAATCCAGCCTGCGGGAGAAGGGCGGGAACCCCGGAAAGGGTGGAGACCAGCCCCTGAGCAAGGGCAGAGGAGCACAGCCCTGCCCCGCCTGTGCAACCCAGGCTATCGGTCTGACTTGGTAGCTGGCTCCTCCCGTGGGGGTGGAGCCAAAAGCCCAAAAGAGGCCGAGTTCCTCTACTGAGCTGAGCTTGGGCACGCAGTCCTGTCCGGTGGTAGAGCCAAGGCTAGCTAGCAGCTGTTCCTCGAGTGGGCTCCTCCTGCAAGGGCAGGGCGAAAGCCCGAAAACAGGCAGAGACCCACAGCTGAGCAAAAGTGCTCACCAGTGCCCTCAGGACCGAGCATAACGTCACACACGGGGGTGGGGCAAAGGCCAAGGCCACCAACGCTTGTGCATCCGAGCGCGTGATCACATCCACTCCTGTGAAGAGAAAATGCGGAGGCAGAGAAATACAACACAAATAAACCAAGAGAAATCCCCAGAAAAGGACCTAAATGAATCAGATATAACCAAATTACCAGATGCAGAGTTTAAAATAACGATTGTTAGGATGCTCAAAGATATTAAAACAACCATAGATGGCCATTATGAAAACCTAAATAAAGAGATAACAAATATAAAAAAGGACATTGAAATAATAAAAAAGAATCAGTCAGAAATGACAAATACAATATCTGAAATAAAGTATACAATGGAAGGAATTAAAAGCAGGATGGATGAAGCAGAGAATCGAATCAGTGAGAGGACACGATAAATAAAGGCACGGAAGCAGAGCAGAAAAAAGAAAAGAGACTCAAAAAGTCTGAGGAAACTCTAAGAAAGCTCTGTGACAACATGAAGAGAAATAACATCCACATCATTGGGGTTCCTGAAGAAGAAGAGAAAGACCAAGGGATAGAGACTTTGTTCAAACATATAATAGCGGAAAACTTCCCCCAATTAAGGCAGGAAAACATTTCACATGTTCAGGAAGCACAGAGAACTCCATTAAGGAGAAACCCAAAGAAACCAACACCAAGACACATCATAATTAAAATACCAAAGCTAAATGATAAAGAGAAAATATTAAAAGCTGCTAGAGAAAAAAAAAGACTATCACCTACAAAGGAGCCCCCATAAGGATGACTTCTGACTTCTCAACAGAAACACTTGAGGCCAGAAGGGAATGGCAAGAAATATTCAAAGTAATGCAGAACAAGAACCTACAACCAAGACTACTTTATCCAGCAAGGCTATCATTTAAAATTGAAGGAGAAATAAAAAGCTTTACAGACAAAAAAAAACTCAAGGAATTCACTGCAACCAAACCAAGGCTGCAAGAAATGCTAAGGGACCTGTTGTAAACAGATGAAAGGGAAAAAAGAATATAGCAAAAGAGGAATACAGTTTTAAAGAAAAAAAATGGCAATAAACAATTACATATCAGTAATAACCTTAAATGTTAATGGATTAAATGATCTGATCAAGAGACATAGAGTAGCTGCGTGGATAGGAAAACAGGACCCGTACATATGCTGTCTACAAGAGACACACCTTAAATCAAAAGATGCACACAGACTGAAGATAAAAGGATGGAAAAAAATATTTCACGCAAATGGAAATGAAAAAAAAGCTGGGGTAGCAATACTTATATCAGACAAAATGGACTTTAAAACAAAGACCATAGTTAGAGATAAAGAAGGTCACTACATAATGATAAAGGGAGCAATCCAAAAGGAAGATATAACCATTATAAATATCTACGCACCTAATATAGGAGCAGCTAAATATATAAAGCAGACTTTGATGGACTTAAGAGCGAGATCAACAGCAATACTATAATAGTAGGGGATTTCAATACCCCATTAACATCATTAGATAGATCCTCAAGAAAGAAAATTAACAAAGAAATAGCAGACTTAAAGGACATATTAGATCAACTCGATTTAATAGATATCTTCAGAACCTTTCACCCTAAAACAGCAGAATATAAATTCTTTTCAAGGGCTCATGGTACATTCTCTAGAATAGACCACATGTTAGGGCACAAAAGCAGTCTCAACAAATTTAAGAAGATTGAAATCATATCGAGCACTTTCTCTGATCACAATGGCATTAAACTAGAAATCAACCACAATAGAAAAATTGAAAAACATTCAAACACTTGGAAACTAAATAGCATGTTATTAAATAACAAATGGGTTAACATTGAGATCAAAGAAGAAATTAAAAAATTCCTAGAAACAAACGATAATGAGCATACATCAACTCAAAATTTATGGGACACAGCAAAAGCAGTCCTGAGAGGGAAGTTTATAGCATTACAGGCATACCTCAAGAAGCTAGAAAAAGTTAAAATAAACAACTTAACCCTGCATCTAAAAGAACTAGAAAAAGAACAGCAAGTAAAGCCCAGAGCTAGTAGAAGGAAGGAAATAATAAAGATCAGAGCAGAAATAAATGACATAAAGGCTAAAGAAACAATACAGAGGATCAATGAAACTAGGAGCTGGTTCTTTGAAAAGGTAAACAAGATCGATGAACCCTTAACAAGACTCACCAAGAAAAAAAGAGAGAGGACTCAAATAAATAAAATTAGAAACGAGAGTGGAGAAATAACAACTGCCACAACAGAAATACAAAGTATTGTAAGAAAATACTATGAAGAACTGTACGCCAAAAAACTAGACAACCTAGATGAAATGGACAAATTCCTTGAATCATATAATCTTCCAAAAATCAATCTGGAAGAATCAGAAAACCTAAACAGACCAATTACAACAAATGAGATTGAAACAGCTATCAAAAAACTCCCAAAAAAGAAAAGTCCTGGGCCCGATGGCTTCACAAGTGAATTCTACCAAATATTCAAAGAAGAACTAACTCCTATCCTTCTCAAGCTTTTTCAAAAAATTCAAGAGGAAGGAAGACTTCCAAACTCCTTTTATGAGGCGAGCATAATTCTGATTCCAAAACCAGGCAAAGACAACACAAAAAAAGAAAATTATAGGCCAATATCCCTGATGAACTTAGATGCAAAAATCCTCAACAAAATATTAGCAAACCGGATCTAGCAATATATGAAAAAAATCATACACCATGATCAAGTGGGATTTATTCTTGGGAGGCAAGGCTGGTACAATATTTGCAAATCAATCAATGTGATTCATCACATAAACAAAAGAAAGGAGAAAAACCACATGATGATTTCAATAGATGCAGAAAAAGCATTTGATAAAGTCCAGCACCCACTCATGACCAAAACTCTCAGCAAAGTGGGAATACAGGGAACATACCTCAACATGATAAAGGTCATCTATGACAAACCCACAGCCAACATCATACTCAATGGGCAAAAATTAAAAGCAATCCCTTAAGATCAGGAACAAGGCAGGGGTGCCCCCTTTCACCACTCTTATTCAACATAGTTCTGGAAGTCCTAGCCACAGCAATCAGACAAGAAAAAGAAATAAAAGGCATCCGAATTGGAAAAGAAGAAGTAAAACTATCATTATTTGCAGATGATATGATATTGTATATAGAAAACCCTAAAGTCTCAGTCAAAAAACTACTAGACCTGATAAATGAATTTGGCAAGGTGGCAGGATATAAAATCAATACTCAGAAATCAGAGGCATTTTTATACACTAATAATGAACTGTCAGAAAGAGAAATCAAGGAATCAATCCCCTTTACTATTGCAACCAAAAAAATAAAGTACCTAGGAATAAATCTAACCAATGAGATTAAAGACTTGTACTCGGAAAATTATAAAACATTGATAAAAGAAATCAGGGAAGATACGAATAAGTGGAGGCATATACCGTGCTCATGGTTAGGAAGAATAAACATCATTAAAATGTCTATATTACCCAAAGCAATTTATAAACTCAATGCAATACCGATTAAAATACCAATGACTTACTTCAAAGATATAGAACACATATTCCAAAAATTTATATGGAACCAAAAGAGAACACGAATAGCCTCAGCAATCTTGAAAAGGAAGAATAAAGCGGGAGGTATCACACTTCCGGATATCAAGTTATATTATAAGGCTATTGTACTCAAAACAGCATGGTACTGGCATAAGAACAGGCACATAGATCAATGGAACAGAACAGAGAACCTAGAAATAAACCCACAGCTCTATGGACAACTGATATTTGACAAAGGAGGTAAGACAATACAATGGAGTAAAGACAGCCTCTTCAACAAATGGTGTTGGGAAAATTGGACAGCTACCTGCAAAAAAATGAAACTAGACCACCAACTTACACCACTCACAAAAATAAACTCAAAATGGATAAAAGACTTAAATGTAAGCCATGAAACCATAAGCATCTTAGAAGAAAACATAGGCAGTAAGCTCTCTGACATCTCTCGCAGCAATATATTTGCTGATTTGTCTCCACAGGCAAGTGAAATAAAAGACAGGATAAACAAATGGGACTTTATCAAACTAAAAAGCTTCTGCACAGCTAAACACAATAAGAACAGAATAAAAAGACAAACTACACAATGGGAGAATATATTTGACATTGTGTTTGATAAGGGGTTAATAACCAAAATTTATAAAGAACTTGTAAAACTTAATACCAGGAAGACAAACAATTCAATCCAAAAATGGGCAAAAGAAATGAATAGACACTTCTCCAAAGAGGACACACAGATGGCCAATAGGCATATGAAAAAATGTTCAACATCACTCATGATTAGAGAAATGCAAATTAAAACCACAATGAGATATCACCTTACACCAGTCAGAATGGTGCTCATCAATAAAACAACCCAGAATAAGTGCTTGCGAGGATGTGGAGAAAAGGGAACCCTCCTGCACTGCTGGTGGGAATGCAGACTGGTGCAGCCACTGTGGAAAAACAGTATGGAGATTCCTCAAGAAATTAAAAATCGAACTGCCTTTTGACCCAGCTATACCACTGTTAGGAATATACCCCAAGAGCACCATAGCACTGTTTGAAAAGAAGAAATGCACCCCCATGTTTATGGCAGCATTGTTCACAATAGCAAAGATCTGGAAACAGCCCAAGTGTCCATCAGAGGACGAGTGGATTAAAAAGCTTTGGTATATATATATATATATATATATATATATATATATATATATATATATATATATATACACACACACACATACATATACATACACACACACACACTATGGAATACTACTCAGCCATAAGAAATGATGACATAGGATCTTTTACAACAACATGGATGGGCCTTGATAACATTATTCTGAGCGAAAGAAGTAAATCAGAAAAAACTAAGAACTATATGATTCCATACATAGGTGGGACATAAAGATGAGACTCAGAGACATGGACAACAGTGTTGGGGTTACAGGGTGGGGGGAGGAGAGGGAGGGGGTTGGGGGAGGGGAGGGGCACAAAGATCATGGCTTTTCAGCATTTGCCATATTCCCCCCTTAATCTATAGACAGACAGCAAATATTTACTTATGGTGTTTCCACTATAAAGACTGCTGTCTTAGGGGCAAATGCTGATGAACTATCAATATTTCAGCAGTTCCTCCTTCTTCAAAGACTTATATGTCAACATAGAGCTCCATGTTTCATAGGGCATACTCAAGCTCACTCCATGCTCCCTGGAGCTTTAACACAAGGGAATGCCCTTTTTTGTTGTTGTTGTATTTTTTCTTTTATTTATTTAGTTTTTGTATTTTTTCTGAAGATGGAAATGGGGAGGCGGTCAGACAGACTCCCGCATGTGCCTGACCGGGATCCGCCTGGCATGCCTACCGGTGGGGGGGGGGGGAATGCTCTGCCCATCTGGTGTGTTGCTCTGTTGCAACCAGAGCCATTCTGGCGCCTGGGGCAGAGGCCATGGGGCCATCCTTAGTGCCCAGGGTGGCTTTGCTCTGGTGGATCCTTGGCTGTGGGAGAAGAGGGAGAGGGGGAGGGGTGGAGAAGTAGATGGGCGCTTCTTCTGGGAGTCGAACCCGGGAATCCTGCACACCAGGCCAATGCTCTACCACTGAGCCAACCGGCCAGGGCCTAGAAATGCCCTTGTTGGTCAAGCTACCCAAAAAAAAATTATAGGGAGCAACCATGACAGACCGAGCAAGTCAGTCTCATACTATTCATCACCAGAACGCTGCAGCCCGGTGTCAAGTTTCAACTTTCTTGGGAAGCAGCAGGGCAGATTGGGAAATCCTGTCCAAGGGGTCCTATACTGCTCCTTCATTTGGAGTTAACCCTCAAGGACCCCTACCAGGACAACTTTGGCAGATGGATGTTACTCATATACCTTCATTTGGCAAACAGTCGTATGTCCACATTACAGTGGATACATATTCCAGATCTATAGTAACCACTGTCAGAATAGGAGAGGCTGCTAAGCATGTTATAGCTCATTGTCTGTATGCATTGTTCTATTATTGGATTTCCTAAACTGGCTAAATGAAAATGCTCCTGCATATGGAGCAAAAGCATTTACTGTATTTTGTCATACTTACAATCTTTAAAGTTAAGGTATTATTAATGTACTCAGCAAACATTTTAAGGTCAATTAAAAAAAAATTTAAAAGGGGTAGTCATATCCTGGAACTCCTATGGGTCTACCATATCATGCTTCTTACTTAAAAAAAAAAAATTTACATTTCTTTTGAATGCTGATGAACAGGAGACACCAAATCTTTTAGCCTGCAAACTACTACCTTCTTTATTAGATCCAGCTAATAACACTGTTTTGTCTTTTTCCAAATAGCTCCAGATATATGGAAAAGATTTATATAGGCGGATGGGGATCCTCAAACCCCTCAGCGAGATCTTCTGAGCATGGCTTTTAAGATACCTAGAGGCAGAAAAAGCCCAATAGAGATCAGGGGAACTACCAGCTTCTAGGATACACCCTTAAAGGCTCCAATGCCCCAAAGGGGTCTCATAGGATGCCATCTGGGTCCTGCTTTAATACTGGAAAGGAAGGTCATTGAGCTTAAGCCTGCTAGGCTTACATGCCTCTGCTGTGAAGAAACAGGGACACTGGAAGGTAAGCTTCCCCCTCGCTCCTCTAAGGGAGGGTTCAGTCTCTTCCAGCCCTGCTCTAGCCACCTATGACCTAACCTTGCCCAGAATGCTGGGGTTTGCCACTGAAGGCTGAAGGTGCCCAGGGCCATTGGCCCCATCTATGACACTGTGGACGAGCCTAGGGTATTTCTTCCAAGAAGCAGGTAAACTGATCTCATTTGCACAAGGGCCACTTAACTATGTTTTGCCTGAATAGTCAGGTTTTTTATTTTCCCTCAAAGATCTCTGTTGTGGGTGTTGATAGTCCTATTTTCTGCTGCTTTGCTTAATATATAGTGTTTCCTTTATCCCTCCTACCTCAATGCCCCACTCATATTTCAGGCGGGGACCTACTCCTAATTTAGAGCTCTCTTTCCCCCTTTTGTCAACTTCTATTATGAATCTACCTTTGTCACCCAGCTTAGAGTATCCCAAGGTTCTCTTGACCATGCCACAGTCACAGAGCTCCAGGGAAAGGCAACCTGGTCTCATCTCTCCAGGCAGAGGAGAACAGAAGCTCCATATCCACACATGCTGCAGATGGCTTTTCCAGTCTACCTGAATCATTACCAGCTAGAAGCAGCGGTCATTGGGACTTGGACATGAGCTGCAAAGAATAGAATGGTGACAACAATTCCAGGGCCATGAGGACTTTTCCTGGATGTGGTCTTTTCCTGGACTCCTGCTCCCTGTGACAGCTCCTAACAGACTGAACTGTGGTTGGGTTGCATTTTTCAGGAATTTGGCATGGTGATGGGGCCAACTTGGACTTGGTGAATATGTTAAGGACACTACTCTTTTATGGATTCTTGCTGTATTGGCCAAGAGTTTGCCTAAAGGCTTTTAATCACTGTAAAAAAAAAAAGAGAAGACTGGATAAAGAAGATGGGGTACATATACACCATGGTATACTATTCAGCTAGAAGAAATGATGACATCGGATCACTTACAGCAGAATGGTGGAATCTTGATAACATTATGCGAGTGAAATAAGTGAATCAAAAAAAAAACAAGAACTGCAGGATTCCATACATTGGTGGGACATAAAAACAAGAATAAGAGACATGGACAGGAGTGGGGTTGTTATGGGGGGTGGGGGGAGGGAAGGAGGGAGAGGGGGAGGGGGAGGGGAGGGGTACAAAGAAAGCTGGATAGAGGGTGATGGAGGACGATCTCTCTTTGGGTGATGGGTATGCAACAGAACTAAATGACAAGATAACCTGGAAATGTTTTCTTTGAATATATGTACCCTGATTTATTGATGTCACCCCATTAAAATAAAAATTTATTTATAAAAAAATCCATCTCTTTATATATTCAAATTCAGTGGTCCTGTGTCCCCTTCATCCTTCCTTCACTTCTCTTGCTCATGAGTCCTCCAATTATCTCTCATTAGGCAGAGACCTGCCCACACTACCACACTAACTGCACTTCTTTGAATTAAAAAGTCTCTTAAAAGTTGACTCCCTTTGTTGTACATTATTTTCTTTCTAGGTTCACAGAAAGGGATACAAACTCAAATTTTATAACCCTCTCTAATAGCCAGGTCATATACAAAGGCCAACTGACAGAAGCGATATTCTGGTAACATTATCTATGTGGGGCTTCCGAACCTGGGCATATATCAGAATCGTCTAAAGAGGTTTGTAAAGAGACAAATTCCTTGGGTCCCAGCCCAGACCTATAGAGTTGGAGTTTGGACCCAGAGATTTTCATATGATTAGCTTCTCTGGGTGATTCTAATACATCCAGGCAGGTGTTTGGGAACTATGGATGAAGAACGAGCCATTCATTCACCCCACTGGATAGTCTGAGTCCTTTCCGAGGCTCAGAGCAAGCTAAACCACAAGAAGTCTCCATATCTTTGACTGCATCATCGTAGTTCCTCATAAAGCAGCTGGCCCTGAACTGCATTTTAATGTTTAACTGCCCTCAGCTTTTATGATAGGTCGATACAAGAGATAGCTAGCTGAAGCTGGTTCTTGCTTTTACTGTAAAATACTGTGTGAGGTCACTGTCTGTTACATCAATTTGAAGACTTTCTATAAAACTCCACATTCATTTCACAGTTATTTTTTAAATAGCACTAAGAAAAATATCATTCCATGTTTATTACACATACCTGTTATGATTTCTTTTGGTCAGGGTTCCAGGGAAGTTCAGAAAAAAATTAATGCTTAATCATAACAACTTTGTTGACATGGTAAACATGTTTACAATCTTTTCCCCTTGGTAATAAGTTTAAGTTTCTATTTTACCAATGTTGTATGTTGAAACACTTTTGAGAAAAGCAAACCAAAATCATATAAAGAAAAATTTTAAATGTTATCTTACAGGAAAAAATTAAAGATGACATTTTTCTTAAGTTTGAAAAATTTAGTATATCTTACAGAGCATACTCTGGCATCTAGTAAAGGTACAGTAGATAACAATTATGATGATGATGACATCTCACTAAATTTGAAATGTTAAATAAAATTAGCATTTCAGAAAGACTGTTGATGGAAACATTCCATAGGAATTAACAATGAAGTGTTATCACATGGAAAGGAAACGGTTTCACAGTCAAATAAATTAGGGAAATATTAAGTTAAAGAGGTTATGTAGGGTTTTTTTCCTGCCTAAAATTTTAGAATATTCAAAATGCTGGTGTTCGTTGTTCACCTCTAAAACAGAAGAATAATATATATCCTTTTGCAAGGAATAGTATTTTATTTAGGAAAGATGAAGTGACACTTAGTAATTGAAACATAAGAAATATGCATTCTCTAAAGGGTATAATCAATGTCCCAGTGATATCACAGAATAGCAAATATGGCACTTAACTTTAGTAGAATATATTTTCAATTAGCCGCCTCTTAGTCTAAAAGTATTAGTTTACCTGAATATAGGCAACTGCCTCACATTTTGGTCCACTGAATAAATATATCATCAAAGTCTTAGAAAGTTCATCTTCCAAGTAAGACAATACAGCTTTAGATACATATTTTCTCCATCTTTTTCTATTAATTTCACAGAAAAATGACAAATAGAAGTTACCTAATACTTTCATGACTAAGCATTCAATTTAAATCACCAATATGAACAGATTATGCTAATTTTATTTAACATTTCAAATTTAGTGAGATGTCATCATCATCATAATTGTTATCTACTGTATCTTTACTAGATGTCAGGATATGCTCTGTAAGACATACTAAATTTTTCAAACTTAAGAAAAATGTCATCTTTTAATTTTTTTCCTGTAAACTAACAATTTTTATGTGCAAAGCCTATAGTTTTTATTTGTTGATTGGTTGGATTTTTACACATATAGCAATCAATATACTTGTGTAAATTTTAAGAAAAATAACTAAAAAGGCATAGAAACCCTAATGTTCTTCTTTGCAATTTCTAAATTGGACATATGGGGAAGAAAAACATAATTATTACAGCTGGTCAACTCTATTTGTCACCCTAACACTGAAGAGAAAAATATTATACTCTTAACATTGCTGTTGTTTATAAATACATTTTATACACATTTTTAACTTTACTTAGAAATTAGATTTGATGGGGTGACATTGGTCAATAAGAGTACATAGGTTTCAGATAAACATTTCTATATCATTTGAACTGTTGCTTGTGTTGTGTGCCCATCACCCAAAGTCAAATCATTTTCTGTCACTGTATATTGTCCCTCTTTACACCCTTCCCTTATCCCCATTTTTTAAGTAAAAAAAAATCGTATATCTTATTTTCCCTATATAAAAATTTAAGGGACAGTTAGATAGCTTCTCTAAAACCACATAATTATCTTACTGAAAAAATGTTCTAATTTTTTCTCTTATGTCTAAAATTAAGTACTAAATCAGCCAAAAAGGTTTGACATTGACAAGATTGTTTTAATCTATTCAAATTACTCATAATTTTATTGCTATGTAACTCAAAATGATGCCTATACTTTGGAAATACTATTTCAGGTTTTGACACTAAGTAGTTAAAAATTACTGATCCTCGCAATAATAAAAATTTAAATCTTTGACTTCATCAAAATTAAAATTTTTCCTCCAAAAGGCTCTTTTAAAATTATAAATATGCAAATCTCAGCTAACAAAATATTTATATTATATATTATACTTACATATACATTATATATATGTACATTATATCCAGAATATATACAGAATTCTTATAAATCAATTTTAAAAAGCAATGTGTCCTATGATCCAGAAATCTATTTCCCATAAGAAATGAAAAAATATGTCTACAAAATGACTGATAAAAAAGTATTTATAATAACCTATACCAGAAACAACCCAGGTGTTTATCAATAGAAAGACAGGTTTAAAAGACTCATAGCATATACAGACAATGGAATATACTCCTGGTATGTACAATAGGAGTACATCTCAAAAAAATTTTTTTAATGAGTGAAGAAGGCCCTGGCCGGTTGGCTCAGCGGTAGAGCGTCAGCCTGGCGTGCGGGGGACCTGGGTTCGATTCCCGGCCAGGGCACATAGGAGAAGCGCCCATTTGCTTCTCCACCCCCACCCCCTCCTTCCTCTCTGTCTCTCTCTTCCCCTCCCGCAGTGAGGCTCCATTGGAGCAAAGATGGCCCGGGCGCTGGGGATGGCTCCTTGGCCTCTGCCCCAGGCGCTAGAGTGGCTCTGGTCGTGGCAGAGCGACGCCCCGGAGGGGCAGAGCATCGCCCCCTGGTGGGCAGAGCATCGCCCCTGGTGGGCGTGCCGGGTGGATCCCGGTGGGGCACATGTGGGAGTCTGTCTGACTGTCTCTCCCCGCTTCCAGCTTCAGAAAATACAAAAAAAAAAAAAATTAAAAAAAATTAATGAGTGAAGAAGCCAAACAAAAGAGTACATAATTCATTTTTTATATCAAGAAAAGGTAAAAAGTAATCAGTGGTGAAAAGAATCAGAAAGCAGTTGCCTCTGTTTCAGGTGAGGGAGGGTGGGTAATGGAAATGTTTTATATGTTGTTTTGAGATGTGTTGACAGAAGTATATACAAATGTTGACATTCATCAAACTGAACACTTCAAGTCAGTAAATTTTATTGTATGTAAATTATTTCAATAAAGAGTAAAAAGGTAAATAAGAAAAATAACTCAGCTCAAACAAAGAAGGCAAACGTCTTATAATTTAAGGATATGTCATATTTCATGCAAGTAGAATATAATTTAATGTGCTTTGGAAAACAATAATTCCAATAAATGACTACAGATCTTAAACAATCAATACATGTTTTCAAAATGAACAGTTTATTCTTTTATAACTTGTCAGAATCAAAAGGATAAATATAAATACACTTAAAGTGAAGAAATGTTTTTGTAGTAATATTTTTCATAGAGATGAATTATTATATATACATGAAGAACTTAAAGAAGTATCTGAAATAGAGTTCAGAAAAAGGACAAACCATGGTATTCTATGTCTAAGTATACTATATGTCACAAATTATATAAGTATTATTTAAAAAGTAAATTTGTCTCCAGTATTTTTCACAAAATATTTCTTCAGAATTGTACTTGCATTTATATCTGAAAAAAGTTCCTTCCAGGGACACTGGAAGGTAGGCTTCCCCCTCACTCCTCTAAGGGAGGGTTCAGTCTCTTCCAGCCCTGCTCCAGCCACCTATGACCTAACCTTGCCCAGAAGGCTGGGGTTTGCCACTGAAGGCTGAAGGTGCCCAGGGCTGTCAGCCCCATCTACGACACTGTGGAGGGGCCTAGGGTATTTCTTCCAAGAAGCAGGTAAACTGATCTCATTTGCACAAGGGCCACTTAACTATGTCTTGCCTGAATAGTCAGGTTTTTTATTCTTCCCTCGAAGATCTCTGTTGTGGGTGTTAATAGTCCTATTTTCTGCTGCTTTGTTTAATAAATAGTGTTTCCTTTATTCCTCCTATCTCAATGCCCCACTCATATTTCAGGCTGGGACCTACTCCTAATTTAAATCTCTCTTTCCCCCTTTTGTCAACTTCTATTATGAATCTACCTTTGCACCCAGCTAAGTGTATCCCAAGGTTCTCTTTACCAAGCCACAGTCTCAGAGCTCCAGGGAAAAGCAACCTGGTCTCATCTCTCCAGGCAGAGGAGAACAGAGGCTCCATCTTCACACATGCTGCAGATGGCTTTTCCAGTCTACTTGAATCATTACCAGCTAGAAGCAGCGGTCATTGGGACTTGGACATGAGTTGCAAAGTATGGAATGGTGACAACAATTCCAGTGCCATGCGGACTTTTCCTGGATGTGGACTTTTCCTGGACTCCTGCTCCCTGTGACAGCTCCTAACAGACTGAACTGGGGTTGGGTTGCATTTTTCAGGGATTTGGCATGGTGTTGGGGCCAACTTGGACTTGGTGAACATGTTAAGGACACTACTCTTTTATGGATTCTTGCTGTATGGGCCAAGAGTTTGCTTAAAGGCTTTAATCACTGTAAAAAAAAATAGAAGACTAGATAAAGAAGATGTGGCACAGGTACACCATGGTGTACTATTCAGCCATAAGAGGCAATGACATGGGATCACTTGCAACAAAATGGTGGGATCTTGATAGCATTATACGGAGTGAAATAAGTAAATCAGAAAAGAACAAGAACTGCAGGATTCCATACATTGGTGGGACATAAGGACGAGACTGGGTGACATGGACGGGAGTGTGGTGGTTATAGGGGGTGAGGGGAGGGAAGGAGGGAGAGGGGGAGGGGAAAGGGGAGGGGTACAAAGAGAACTAGATGGAAGGTGATGGAGGACAATCTCTCTTTGGGTGATGGGTATGTAACAGAATTGAATGACAAGATGACCTGGACATGTTTTCTTTGAATATATGGACCCTGATTTAATGATGTCACCCCATTAAAATAAAAAATTTATAAAAAAAAAAAAGTTCCTAAAATAGTTATTCTGAAGCACTCGGTCTATGTTTCACATAGAACGAGAAATGTCTTGTGCCATGTGCATTATGATATGGCAAATGACATTTATTTCCTAAAATATTCTGAAGCATTAGTTGCAATTTCAAAGATCAACACCTTAATTTTTAAAAATTTTTATTGAATCTATTGGGGTGGCATTGGTTAACAAAATCACTCAGGTTTCAGGTGTAAAACTTCCTAACACATCCTCTGCACACTGCACTGTGTGCTCACCACCCAAGCTCAGCCCACCTCCATCACCATCTGTCCCCCTCTCCCCTCTCCCACCTCCCCCACCCTCCCTTCAGACCACCTCCATCACCATCTGCCCCCTCTCCCCTCTCCCACCTCCCCCACTCTCCCTTCCATACTGCTATTCCCACACCATTGCCTGTCTCTATCATAAGGTTTTTTTCTTTGCTTAATCCCTTTGCCTTTCTCACCCAGCTCACAAACAGCAACATCTTAGAACAAAAGGTTTTTTAAATTATTTCTATTAGAAAAATACTGAGAAATGCAAAAAGTCATGAAAGTCACATCAATTCCTATTACTTTAAAAGTCATATTAATAAGTGAAAGTTAGCCATTACTGCATTCCATGCTCTTTAATCTATCTCTTCCATTGGCAAAAATAGTTTGGGACTCTAAAGGCAATGCCGTAAAAAGCACACTCCTATGACCTCAGGCTATTTGCTTGAAGAGAAGCTTGAGGACAGTCTCTGGACTGTAATTCATGCGTCCTTATTAGAGATGCTGTAACTCACAGGTCTCAATAGAAGAGCAGGTGCATTTGCTTTGGCTTTCTTCCTCAAACGCTGGAAACTCAGCCTAAATGGCTCAAGAATCCTGGAACATCAGCTGGCAGTCACTAAACTAAACTATTTCGATGTAACTTTATTCTAAGAGGTAAATTTGTTTTTATATTAAGGAAAAAAACTAATTTTGAAAGGGACAAGAACCATTTTGAAAGGGAGGGTATGAAATAATAAAAAAAAGTAATGAGAAATAAGCCACAATGTTAACATGCTATCATAGACAAATTTATATCGGTGGATCCAAGTCTCTGACCTTAAAGTTATTTTCTCCTGTGGCTACTTATTTTTCAAAAAATATTCACTCTATCACTACCAAAGCATTTCTTCACTTTTTTTTTATTGGGTTTAGATATTCCACTTGCTTTAGCATCATGGTAGCCAATATATATTTTCTGTTCCTTGATTTAGGGTTTGTCCATGCATCCTTCTTTGGCCAATAATATTGTATGTTAGCTGAATGACAAGATGTGACCAGAAAGGGCTTGAAATGTGCTTGTGCATCCATACATTGGGATATTCCCCTTAAACTGCCATTACCACGAGTCAAACCCACGAGCAAATCTGAGTCTAACCTACAGCTTGAAGCCAATCTCTTTTGAAGCCCAATCTTCATCACTTCCACTCTGCCAACATGAAGAAGAACCAGGAAACCCAGCTAACACGGGCTGGTGCACTCCAGCCATCCCACGGACACTTAAGACATAAATTCTTATGCACTGAGAGATTTATGGCTTATTTCTCCTCTTTCTTCTAAAAAGACTCTTAGGTCCCATGGTACATAGCTTTGGATACAATTTTAAAATAGACTTCTCTTCCTACTATGGCAGATCCATCCTCTACCTAGCATGTTCTCATGATGCCTAAATTGCAGATGTCTAGATATTTCCAAGTAGGCACCTTATCTCAGGCCTAATCTCTGATGATGGAACACACCTTCTCTCACCAACCACTTATATCATTCATTAAAGCATTCAGTATGATTTCTCCAAGTTCTCAGAAATTTCCTGATTTTAGCCAAAGTTAATTCATAATAATATCAATAAGAATGATCAAAATCTCCATGAAACAGAACTTTGTTCATTTTATTCATTTCTGTGTCTCTACTTTCTAGAAGACTGTCAAGTACATGACAGGGGTTCAATATATTAATATATTTACTGAATAAATATGTTAGAAAGCTTTTCCAGTACAGATAATGGCTATATATTAGTACATTCACTCAAAGAACAGAATTTTGGGAGACAATGTGGGGAAAACCTGTAGGTTACAACACTTTGCCTGGAGTTTTATACATTATCCCATAAAGGTCTACCACCAAATCCACATAGTACTATGTAACACTGTGCATTGCCCTTACTCAGTGTAAGTCCCAGTCAGACCTGGACACGATGCAGCTGCCATGAAGGCACCAATCTGGACCTGTCTTTAACATTCCATCTAATTTCACCCCATAAGACCTGGGAGGAAAGACATTAACAACTACACACCCAAATATAGTTGCCCAATTTTGATCTTACTAGAGATCAAGAATATGATCTTAGAAAGATAGTCTAATAAAGTAGCAGGGCAAGGACTTAGAATAACTCAGCTCTAGGCATGGCATTCCATCTACTGCTAGAAATGTTAGGTAAACAACTTTCCTCGCCTCCTTATTATTGAACACAGTACGCATAATAACATATTTCTGGACTCTATCGGGCAAAGTTCTTGGCAGAAGCAAATGAAGTGCTGTGCATAAAACACATTGAAGGCACTCAATCATTATCAAATTGTACAGTACGGTTTCTTTAAAAAGCATTCTTTTAGCTCACCTGGAATATTACGTTTGAAATAGAGGCACTCTGAAATTATTTGTTTATGTAAAAATGTAGTTGAGTAAATAACATCATTGCTCATAAGGTTGTGTGGTCAGTACCATACTGTGAAAGCAAGAGGGGAAAGAAAAAAAAAAAACTTCTGCAATAAGGAGTTAACCAAATTGAAGCTGAAATAGGACTTAGTTAAAATAATAACAATAATAAGGAAAAATGTCTCCATTGACCACGTTATTAATCTGCTAAAGAAAACATAATCTAAACAACAGCATTCCAGATCAGGATAGAGAACAAATACAAAAACAGCGTCCTGACCCTCGTGCATGCCTAACCTGCTTCCTCCTGTCTTCCTATCTTACCACAGTCGCTGAACCAACAGTAATTTGATTTTTTGCATGCTGATTTAAGGAAAAATTTAAATGTCAAGTTTTACAGCTACTTACAGTATGATTCTGCACTTTAAATGTTATCTTATCTTAGACGTCTGGCTTTCTTTGTAAAGGCAGTCCAATAAACTATGTAAACATGAAAAATAAGCATTTGCAAAAGGCATACTTCAGGCATTCTTCCTTATAAGTTTCCTTCCTTTTTAAAAGGAAGTTTGTTATTTCATCATTTTGAATAAAAATACATCAGACGACAGCTTATAAACTGGCATTAAAGGTAGATACTGTGTTAGTAGGAAAAAAATACCTTTGTAGGAACGCTTAGATAGCAAAGTAATTTTTTTAAATGTCTTGAAACTTGAACAAGTATAGCTCTCAAACTCTATACATAAACGATGAAAGGGACTTCTGAAATTATTCTAATAAACTTGGAACTGCAGGTTTTCTAAGAGGCTGTTGTTTTTTAATTGACACTTTGACTTAATTCACTATCACCGAATTCTAATGACAGACTCAAAGATCAAGTCTCCATTGTTAGGGAAGCTACATAGTCAATATCCAAGTTCCTGGTTTTTGCTTTCTAGAATGATTTGCTGGGTTGCACATTCTTACCTGGGATCTGATGTTTTCTTTACCTAGATGTACCCCTTATAACTACTTCCTTAAGTATTTTTTTAAAAAGTAATATTGATTTTAGAGAGAGAGAGGAAGGTAGAGAGAGAGAAACATTAATTGCTGTTTCAATTATTTATGCATTTATTGGTTGATTCTTGTATGTATCCTGACCAGTGATTGAGCCTTCAATCTTGGCATATTGGGATGATGCTATAACCAACTGAGCTACCTGGCAAGAAAGGGCTTAAGTTTTGCTTTTTGTTTCTGATTTTTTTTGAGATATAATCTACTTACAATAAAACTCATGTAAAGTGTACAATTCACATGTGCTTTGACAAATGTATACAGTGAGTAATGTAACCACCACCTCAGTCAAAAAATAGAACATTTCTATCACCCATAATGTTCTTTTTTGTAGTCAATATCCTCTCTTCTTCCCCTGCATTCCTCAACTCTATCCCATGACAACCATTAATGTCTTTAGTTTTGTATTTTCTAGAATGTTAAATAAATAAAATCATTCAGTAAGTCTTTTGTGTTGGACCTTTTCACAACGTATTTTTGAGATTCATTCGTGTTGATGCATGTATAAGTAAAGTAGTTGGACCTTCTTAATAGCTGAGTGGTACTCCATCTTTTGGGTGTATCACAGTTTGTTTATTCAACCAATGGTTGATGGTCATTTTATTGTGTCCTATTGTGAAAAAAAACCCCACTATGAACACCAAGAATAGGTCTCTATGAAGGTATATGTCTTAATTTCTCCTGAGTAAATGCCTAGAAGTGGAACTGATGAGTTTTATAGCAGTGTATGCACATTTCATAAGAAACTGCCAAACTATTCTCCAAAGTGATTACACCATTTTCCATTCCTGCCAGCAGAATAGAGTTCCACTTATTCCTCAACTGTTCAATGAAAAATTATGATTAACATTTTATATACTACCACATGATGACTTGATGACTCATACCCATTTAAGTTATTTTAACATCTGTAGAAAGCATGGGTTTGCCTGCCTCATTTTATTCTCCCTGTGACTCTAGGAGGAGAGTATAGTTAATATCCTCATTTTTTAGATAAGAACACTGAAGCTTTGAGTGGCTAATTTGCCCACAAAACAAGTGACAAATTTGAAATGTTATCTGAGGCAAACTGATTCTAAAGCCCACTACAGTGTGTAGGAAGCAACTGACAATTGCCTACAAAAATATATTTAATGATACTTGGAAAGCACCATGGTTCTCCCTCACACTTATTTTTCCTTCCAGATCTTTGGAGAAAGAATAAAAAAAACATATTGTTTAACTTAAAAGGCCTTTCTTGTTAACCATCTAGGCCCAACCCACTGATCTGAGAGGCGACATTCCCAGGAAGCTTACTTCCTAATATAAGATAGTGAGATCCAAATTGCAAGTCATGTTTACTCCTCCATTACTATTCCATATAGACCCTGAATCTGCATTAAGATATTGCATTTAAAGCCATAAAAATACACCCATAAGCACTTAGATGGACAATTTTTCATACTACAGAAATGTCTTCAGCACCATTGAAAATGCATTTATCTAATCACCGGGGACAAGGCAGATCACCAGGGACCCTATGATCAGTGTACCCGGAGCCTGGCTAATTGTTCCTGGCCTCGGCGTTGCTGGCCTGATTTAGCTTATGCCCTCACACTCTATTTATAGGTTTGATGAGTAAACTTAGAGTCTTCTAATGCATAAAGACTATAGACAACAGGGTATATGATTTGGTAAGGTCAGCAGTCTACTACCCTTAAATGTGGTCCCCAGGCCACCCCTGCTGTGACAGCCCAGAGGAGTGCCCAGGTCACTTCAGTCACAGTGCTCTTCCCTATCTTCTCCTTTAGTTCAGTGCTGCCTGTCCCCCCTGCCCAGCCTTCTCTCATCTCCATCCATGAAATTATTATGGCTCATATCATATTCCCAGTAATGATTATGAAACTTGCATTGCGTATTATGTGGCAAGCACTTTGTTAAATGGATCAAAATATATTTTAATCTTCAGCATCCTTGTCCCTAATTTACACAGGGAACAACCGAGTCTTGGAAAGCTATCTAGCCATGCCTAAGATGACACAACCAAGTTGGGGTTCAAGTTCAGGGAATCTTAGTCCAGAGGCAGTGTTTGCCTCCACTTCATTATGCTCTACTGAAGAGCTCCAATTCTGAGCCCAGGGGCTCTTGTGAAGAACAATGCATGAGGAAAAGTCAGGGCTTCCTGTCATTCTGCAAACTTGCCACGCCTCATCGTGTTCCTCACCTTGCAATGCTTCTCAAACTCTTTTCTACCTTATAGTCTTTTAAATTTTTCTTCTAGGCCACATTCTAGTATCATTTCTTCTTGAATTCTTCCTTAACTCATGTAGAAGTTTCATTTTTTCATGATCTTATGGCTCTGACACCTATAGTTATTAGCACTTTCTAAGTTGCTTTATAACAATTTGCTTTTTAGAGTCTGTCTCTCATTAAATTATGATACCTGAGAGCCAAAATCTGATTTCATTTACCTTGCTGCACCATTCCAAATCAACTATCCGCTGCAAGAAAGAACAGCTCCTAAATCTTAGTGGTTTGATATAACAAAAGCTTGTTTTTTCCATTGATTTGGCACGTTCACCGGAGGTCGGCGGGGGCTCTGCTCCTCATTGTTCTCATTCTGTTAGCATCAGCAGGAAGCGCCAGGGCAGAGGGAGAAAAAACTGGCCTGCTGAGCACGGGCCCTTTGGTGCTTATACTCGGCAGTTATTAATGGTCATTTCTCTTCATATATTATTGACCAAAGCCAGTTGCATGACTATGTCTAACCTAAGAGAGTGGGGAAGTATAATCCCAGCAAGTGCCAAGGAGGAAAACCAGAAATACGTGATGAACACTGATGACCACCTCACTTGATATTCTCCAGGCTTAGAAACATCTTTGTGGTCTATGTGACAAATGCTGACTAAATGAAATGGATACTTATAACCTATGATGTGTTAAAGATAAAATATGTGTGGCCATATGCTGATTTCAACTGATATCTTCTGAAATTCATCCTATTATTTACTATGATATTATGCATACATTTATTTACCCATCTTGAATATATTCACTTACAACCCTTTAACAAGCTTTTAATGAGAGGATACTTTACGGAGATTAGTGTGCTACGTGCTATTTAGGCCAAAACTATTATAATACATAATGCCTGTCAACTAAAAATTTGGAGTATTTATACAGACATAAATACTGTGTGTGTGTGTGTGTGTGTGTAACTAACAAATGTTTCTATTATGTATATGTGTGTATACATGTATGTGCACTGTTTAATACATGCTTACTCCTTTATTCAGTCAAATAATAGCTTCTACGATTTGCACTGCGCTGTACTGAGAACTATGGTAGAAGGGAGCATACGACTGATGAGACCCTGATCTCATGGAGAGAGGATAGAAAATAACCATGGAATAAACAAACGAGTAAGATAATTCCAGGTGATATGTATCAGGAAAACAGAATAAAACTGGGTTCTGTAAATGAGTAACAGGTGGGGTGTGGCTGTGTGCTTGTCTTCTTTTGTTGGTCCCTTGAGACCCGATGTGTAGCCCCCTGTCCACACTGCGCTTGCAGCCCAGGGGCCTCAGTTATTCCAGCTGCATCAGCGGGATGCATTCCCCCATGCAGCTGGGTTAGCTTTGGCAATGGAAGGCGCCTGCAAGAGATCAGGTAGGTGGAGAGTGAACTTGGATGAGGTGTTTATCTCCCCAGCATTCTCCCTGCTAGGCAGCACGCCTGTGTCCCATACCAGGATGGTGGCTTCCCTCTCTCCTCCTCCCTCTAATACCCATCTCACACCAAATCCACATTTTCTAAAACTACATATTTCACAACCTCTTCAAATTATGCCCTTCCTACACCAAAAGTAAGCAGAGCTTCCTAGTATAGCTGAGCAGGTTGGGTGAGCCCTGCCTGAAGTCCTGGCCACGAGAGAAACGGCAGGTGAACCCTGCCTTGCTCTCCACACCCACACAGTCACCAGGGAGAGCTGAGCCCACCAGACGGAGGGGGCTGAGCCCACCGGAGGGAGGCGGCCTCTTCTTGTCTGTGCAGTTCTGTGCCTACACATCTGTTTTCTAGCAAACGTTTCTTCCCATACTGACATATTTTCTTTTTAAAAATATGTACTCGGTATTCACTTAAAACTTAACACAGAATCATACACACATTTAATCTATTTTAAATATTAAATGTCTCATTAGGTACATTTTTATAATAAGAGACATGGTAATAATGAAAATACACCCTAATGCCTCTCCAATTTTACATTCATCATAAGATTATTACAAGTAACATCAGTAATGCCTAAGGATTGACCGGTATCATTTATTATATGCATTGTATTTTATGTAGGCATGTCTTTCAAGAAGATTAAGAAAAATTGTTAATTAAAAGTATTTTAAAGGAATTTGCTCTTCTATTCTATGTAGTAAAACTAGTAACAAAATAATCTATTGCGTGTTGAGCAATATAAAATACTATATTGAGTCTATCAGTTTGCAACTTCCTGTCATTTAATGGGTTTAATCCATTTAAGAATTTGGATTCGCAATTTTACAATTCAGGGTTGTAAACCCAGAATAGATCACAACTTTGCTGTTCAAATACTCCATCAGAAAGTCAATATACCCAAACAATTTGGGAGCAACATCACCATGACAGCTACATTTTGACATTTTTGATAATTAACTGCTGTTTTTGAAAAGGAAAAATTGCTTATTGCCTGTATTATACGGTACATGCTGACCAAAGGTGAACTGCCTTACAAAGCAGCCTGCCTCACCCTGCTCCTCATTGACAGCCAGCCTCCTGGTGTGGACAGAGTCACTGGCCAGTTAGAATCATTGATTATAAAAGCAGTTCTAATTTTGAGAACAAGTAAAATTCAACAAATTAAAGAGAAAGATTTGTTTTTAAAACAGTGGCTGCTTCTGAATCTTTATAAAACATTTTTTTTCCCCACAGAAATTGTAAACTCTTACCTTTCCAAAAGTGCTGAGTCTATGGGGAAAAAAATCTGGAATAATTCAAAGGGAAATGTATAAAGTTTTCTTTGCTATATAACCTTAAAATGAACACAAATCAACAATACTGTTCTTTATTTTTTTATTTTATTTTATTTTTTGTATTTTTCTGAAGCTGGAAACGGGGAGAGACAGTCAGACAGACTCCCGCATGCGCCCGACCGGGATCCACCCGGCACGCCCACCAGGGGCGATGCTCTGCCCATCAGGGGGTGATGCTCTGCCCCTCCGGGGCATCGCTCTGCCGCGACCAGAGCCACTCTAGCACCTGGGGCAGAGGCCAAGGGGCCATCCCCAGCGCCCGGGCCATCTTTGCTCCAATGGAGCCTTGGCTGCGGGAGGGGAAGAGAGAGACAGAGAGGAAGGAGGGAAGGGAGTGGAGAAGCAAATGGGCGCTTCTCCTATGTGCCCTGGCCGGGAATCAAACCCGGGTCCCCTGCACGCCAGGCCGACACTCTACCACTGAGCCAACCGGCCAGGGCAACAATACTGTTCTTAAAAGAATCTTGCCCTGGCCAGACAGCCTTGTTGGTTAGAGCATCATCCTGATGCACAAGGGTTGCGGGTTTGACCCAGGGTTTGGGCACATGCAGGAACAGATCAATGCTTCTGGCTTTCTCTCACCCTCCCTCTCTCTCTCTCAAATCAATAAATAAAATTTAAAAAAAACGAAACTTGTGCTGCTTTGTCACAAACACCATAGTTTCAAGTAGTTAAGCAGAGCCAGAAAATATAACCAAATTCAAAATTTAAAGTTAAAATTATGGGTGAAAATTTACCTCTAAATAGCTCAAGCTATAAATGAAAATTAATTACTACAACAGTGGTAGGTAGTTTTTTGCTTTATTTATTTATTTATTTTTAATAGAGACACATCAATATTACTTTAGGAATAACTGCATTATGTGAGAATAAGTCACCTAGACTTTATCTCAATTCCTTGAAATATTATATTTATTTCCTGAATCAAAATTTAAACTCACCTCTATCTTAATACACATGCATTTTTCTTTTAGTACACATTTTTTTCTTTTCAATATATGGCTTTAAATATCTAAGATTACTTTCAATATTTACATAAATTTACATTTAATATTTGCACACACTTGTCATTTGAAAGTAGTATTCTAAATTAGTGCAAACACAATTAGATCAATTGTCCATAGATAATTATTAATATTCAGGGAGACATTCAGGAAAATTATAATTTATAAGCATCTAATTTTAATATTTAGTACTCTGTTACTAGCTTTTGATTCTAAGTTATATATTTTTGTCACTTTGATGTCTCCTTACAAAATACCAAGTAATTACTAATATAGCAAAAGATAATATATTTTTAAAAATCCCTCCATGATTCTAAAAAAACTACCTGTACATGTGTGTTGTTTGATAAATATTACAATTAAATGTAGCATAACTATAACACATATATGTTACAAAAAATAACAAAGTATTTTACTATACAAATTTAAATTCTTTGACATTCAAATAAAAAATTCTGAATGCCAGAACACATGTACAATGTACTAAAGATATTGGCTTCAATTAAAAATGATACACAATCAAATTTAGGATAGTCAATGCTGGGTGTCATTTATAGGCTGCTTGTGGAGTCTAGTCAAGGGAGTGTTCAGAAGATTATTTCTAATCCTCATATTAATGAGAAAGCAATAAACACAGACTCAGTTGCCTCTGTGACTCAGTATTAAGCAAATGTGTGGTGACCTGCGCTGGCCTTACACACACAGTAGCAGCCTGTCCTGGGCTGCAATGATAGCTATGATGAAAAATGCCGCAAAGACCTGCACAATGAAAGAAACTCGTTCACACTGGCACCATATCAGTGTCCACTGTCATTTTTCAACATTTTAAAGCACTGTCCAGAAATCAACTAAGGGAAAGAAATAGAACTTGAAAACCACTGTCCACACGTAAATCTACCCATTTCTGAAAGGTGAGGCATCCACTGGAAGAAAGGATGGTCTTGTAGAACTGGATCACATGTAATGACGAGAAGTCAGTGTGTAGTTCCTCCTGGATCTGGGGCCCTTCGCCCAGCTCAGGAATCCTGACCTGGAATTGGGGCAGGAAATACTGTGGAGGCAAGAAATCAAAGGGTTGACTTCTGGGCAGCAGAAGCAACAGAGGAAAGAATGAGGGAGCTCAGAAAAGGACTTAAAAAAATTAAATAAAATTAAAAATTAAAAAACGGCAAATCAAACCCTCCCATCTTGCAAAAAAAGAAAAACTGAAATCAGTCTTTGCTCCCAAACTGAGAATGTCAAGTTAAATTTGGAAGTCTGTGGCCCACAACTTATAAAAAGACACAATCTTCCTTGACTGTGAGCCCCTGGATTCGCGACATGTAATAAGAGATCTGTATCTGGTTCCTAGTTTGAGAGCAATAAAAGTATCTATTGTTATGTTAATCAGGTGACTTTTGGAATGCACCAGGGATGGGTGATATTGCCAAGGGACTCAAATTTGTCATTACTGGTTGCTATAACCATTTTTTCTGACTGAGGCACAGCTGATATACCCACAAAAATGTGAACAAGTACAAGTTGTGACCTTGCAGGAACTGACTAGACTTTCTCTTGTCAAAGCCATGATTATCAAAGTCTAAATTAGTTTCTATGAACACAATGTCAAAATCTCCTTCTCATGATTTCTGCCCTCTGTCTTAAATATTACAGATTTGAGCTTTCCCTGAAGTAAGACTTCACTGTGAGCATCAAGGTATCACAGTGTAAAGTGGAACTTTCTCACTCACAGAAAGGATGGAAGTTGAATCAATCTCCCGCGATCAATAATTAAATCAATCATGCCTTTTAATGACACCTGCATAAAAACTCAAAAGGACAGTGTTCTGAGAGCTTACAGGTTGGTGAACACAAGAAACTGAGGGCACAGTGGTGCCTGCAGAGAGACTGAAAGCTCCAGGCCTTTTTCCTATACCGTGTGCTATACATCCCTTCCATCTGCCTGTTCCTGAGTTACATCCTTTCATAATAAACCAGTGATCTAGTAAGTAAAGCATTTCTGAGTTCAGTGAGCTACACTAGCAAATTAATGGAACCTGAGGAGGGGTAATTAGAACTTACAGTCAACAGCGAGTCGCTCAAAAGCGCAGTGACAACCTAGATTTGGGATTAGCCATCTGGTGTAGGCGTCTTGTAGAACTTGGCCTCTAGCCTACAGGAT
The DNA here is from genome assembly GCF_036850995.1 of Saccopteryx leptura. NCBI lineage: Eukaryota > Metazoa > Chordata > Mammalia > Chiroptera > Emballonuridae > Saccopteryx > Saccopteryx leptura. The sequence goes on from NC_089503.1 coordinate 352,975,267, forward strand.
CTGAGGATATCTCTGGATAGATAGTTCCAGAATTGTGTTTAAGTGTGGGACAAGCCACTGGTGGGGGAGCAGTGCTTGGACGTCTGTGGAAAACCCTCCCACAGGTTGGAATTGGGAGAATGCTATAGAACCACACACACTGTTCAGCTGGGAATTAAGGGAACTGTAAAAGGGGTTGGGGTAACTTCTAATTCTGCTGTGTACTTCACAGTTCTCCAGCAAAGGTAGGCTCTGGAGAGCTTCTTGTTCAGAGCCAGTATTGTGTAATGCATATAACGTGGGACAGAAGAGCAGCCACTAGGAGGCATTTATTCCCAAAGTCAATGACCCCATTCCAGAACTTCTCTAATCTGCCAGATAATTATCTAGATTCAGCTGTTGGCAAGTTTAACGCCAACTACAAAATCTAGGGCAGGTTCCATAGAGGAGGTTCTGCTTTCTTCTCAAGATAATCCTGTTCCTTGTTCCAGCTCACTGTCTCCAAAGGGCAGGACTGAACTGAATACCCTCTGCTGTGGGGCATTTGATTTCCTTCCTTGTAGACTAGCTTTGCTTTAGGTAGCTCAGGTAGGCAGTTGTTCAATCCATACACGCAGAACTCTTCCATTCATACTTAGCCCCTCACTATTCCTTTTCTTCACAATTTCCTTTCCCTCTGAGTTTACAACTGTGTTCCACTGGAGCCCAAAGAATACTGTCAGTGGGATTTTTCAGTATTTTCTTTCTAGGATGTGACCTGGAGGGGTTACAGTACGTCTCCAGGCTAAACAACCATAATTATTTTTTTTAATATTTCGCACTTTGTGATGTGATTCCTTGATGCTCACAATGAAGACTTACTTCAAGGAAAGCTCGAAGATGTAATATTTAAGAGGGGATGACAGAGCCTGACCAGGTGGTGGCGCAGTGGATAGAGTGTCGGACTGGGATGCCGAGGACCCAAGTTTGAGACCCCGAGGTTCCCAGATTGAGCGTGGGCTCATCTGGCTTCAGCAAAAGCTCACCAGCTTGGACCCAAGGTTGCTGGCTCAAGCAACGGGTTACTCAGTCTGTTGAAGGCCCATGGTCAAGGCACATATGAGAAAGTAATCAATGAACAACTAAGGTGTTGCAACGAAAAACTAATGATTTGATGCTTCTCATCTCTCCATTCCTGTCTGTCCCTGTCTATCCCTCTCTCTGACTCTCTCTCTGTCTCTGTAAAAAAAAAAAAAAAAATTAAGAAGGGATGGCAGAAATCATGAGAAGGAGATTTCAACATTGTGTTCATGGGAACTGTGAATCATGGCTTTGATAGGAGAAAGTCCATGCAGCCCTAGGTCACAACTTGTACTTGTTCATATTTTTATAGGCACATCAGCTGGGTCTCAGTCAGAAGGAATGACTATAGCAATAATTGGGAGACAGGTAAAAACCAATGGGACAGAATGGCAACCTTAAGGTTGCCAGCTGGCTCCCCGCGCTTCTCAGCAAGGTCAAGCACTTTTTCTCTTATAGCTCACCCCTACTATGTATGTCCAAAGTACATTTCAATGAGCTACTCCTATGCTGGGTAAAACAAATTTTTTTCAGCAGTGTGACTGTACATTTTTCTTGACTTTTCTTCTTATCAAGATGATGACAGCATATATGTGAAAACATATGGTATTAGAAAAATCTACAGAATTTAAACGCAGTAAGATTATGTTCTGACACTTTTTTAATTGGTGTGTAAGTTATCTTTCCAGTTTTACAGAATAAGGTGTAGAGCTGGTATAGTGGAAATCCATTTTGAATTGATAAAATATTCATCCCTCACCTCTGAATTGAAGAGTTTTCAGTATGATAGCAAATTAAGCGTTTATCGGAAAATTAAGGAGAAAGGTTAAGTCTTTAGGTTATTCTCTTGTCTCGCCCAGAACAGCAAGAAAACCTCCCAGGATATCAAACCATTTGACTATCTTCTGCTTTTTTCTCTGTATGTTCCTTTCTCTCTTCTCTCACATCTCACTCTGACCATGTAGAATTCACTGTGACTTTTATTTCAATATGCTTACTTTATCATTGTTCGCAATGTTAACACTAGTTTAATTTTACAGTGGTTTTACCTCACCTCCTTTGTTTGAGGCAAACAAGCATGCATGAGCATGCACACACACCCACATTATTTATTCCGGAGGGAAAAGTGGTCTTACTCAAATACGACTAAGGGCCATTGTGGATGAGCATGATATTGGCAGAGAGGTTTTCTGAGTTCCAACAATCTACCGTGTTTGAGATATTTTTTTTTTTCTTTCTGAAGCTGGAAACAGGGAGAGACAGTCAGACAGACTCCCGCATGCGCCCGACCGGGATCCACCCAGCACGCCCACCAGGGGTGATGCTCTGCCCACCAGGGGGCGATGCTCTGCCCATCCTGGGCATCGCCATGTTGCGACCAGAGCCACTCTAGCGCCTGAGGCATAGGCCACAGAGCCATCCCCAGCGCCCGGGCCATCTTTGCTCCAATAGAGCCTCGGCTGCGGGAGGGGAAGAGAGAGACAGAGAAGAAGGCGCGGCGGAGGGGTGGAGAAGCAAATGGGCGCTTCTCCTGTGTGCCCTGGCCGGGAATCGAACCCGGGTCCTCCGCACGCTAGGCCGACGCTCTACCGCTGAGCCAACCGGCCAGGGCGTGTCTGGGATATTTAACACTAAACAGCAGGAATCTGGTTTTTAGCCATTTAACAGCTATCCCTCAGACTCAAAGTCCTGGATCAAAGTCTGTATTAATTTTTTTCTCTCTTCAATGAGTAGCACTAATATAATCCAACTAACATCGACTTCCTCTTCTCCCACAATGATTACTCTATAAATCCCAGTAATGCTACCGATGCCCACCCACAATTAGTGTGATTAGTGAGGCACTATATTTATCTCTAAAGGCAAATATGTGGCAATTAAGAGATAATTGGTAAAGTAAAAATGTTAGAGAATACTAAAATTACAACTTAAAATCAAACATGCAACAGCACTAGAAAGTTTATAAAGAGGCAAGCAGGGTAAACAGCTAAGGACAATGACTGACTACAGAGTGTATTTTTAGATAGATAATTGTAATTTGTAATACTTCAAAGCTGACAAACTGTGATTCATAACAACCTATATTCAGTGTTAATAGGTTTCATTTTCATGGCTGGCTCTTATCTTATGTCTAGTAAAGCCATTAGGTTTTTGCTTTGTAGAACGTGTCTTTATAAAATTATTAAATAATTCGAAGATATGTTAAAGTGTTCCTAAGATCTGCAATTGTTTTCAATGGCTAGCTACTTGATGGTAACAGCTCTGGTATGACTATATTAAAATAGATTAAGGAAAAAAACAAAAACCTTCATAGACACAGACAACAGCATGGTGACTGAGAGAGGGGAAGGCGTCAAGGCAAAAGAGGGGACGGGGATAAACTGTGATGGAAGGAGACTTGACTTGGGGTGGTGAACACACAATACAATAGGTAGATGATGGATTATAGAACTGTACACCTGAAACTTATACAATTTTATTAACCAGTGTCACCCCAATAAATTCAATTAAAAAATAAAATAGAAAATAGAAATATGATTGGAAGATGTCTATGGAACTGTTTTGAAGCTAAATTTAAATTTTTTTATCCAGTTGTATGTTTCTGTAATGGAGGTACAGCTGGTAGACATTACTTGGAGGAAGTGGAGCACCTCAAACCCCCTCAGACTTCCTCACCACTGGTATCTGGTCTTAGAAAATCCAAAGGGAAAGTTATTTTCATTCAACATTTTTGAGTCAAACTGTCCATTTCAGTTTCCAATGTAATGCAGATAGTCAAGCACAGAGAGGTAAATCTCTACAACAACTGAATGCTTTGCCAGATAATTGCTAATAGCAGTCACTAAACAAATATTACAGAGTACCCACTGTATGCCAGGCACACTGTATGCCAGACAGTATGGTTGGTTCTGGGATACAAAGATTAATGGCTTAGAACAGCTCAAACTCAAGAAGAGAAAAAAGGCAAGAAAGCATATAGAGAAACAGTGAAAACAGACAGACTTACTAGGGTACATAAAAGAACACTTCACATAGACGTGGAGTCAGAAGTGCTACGTAGTGGAGAAAACTCCAGCACTTGGTCTACTCTCTTCACAGATGGTCTGCCCTTCACCACTCTCTGTTGTAGCTTCTGTCTCTCCATCCTCCACTTACTCCCTACTACCCCATTCTTTCTAAGTATGGAAATCCCAGATGATATGCCTTTAACAGTAATAAGTACATATTATCAGAATGTGAATTCCTTGAGGGCAGGAATTATTGTCCATTTGGGTCATTATTATATTCTTCAACTAGAACAGTGCCTGCAACAGAAGTACACACTTGATAGTCTTTTTTAAAAGAAATGAATATTAAGAACCCAATAAACAGCCTTCTTATTCCCTTCCTCTATCTTTTTCATAATTTTATTCAGCTATGCAACTTCTATCAAGTTTATTCCCCAAAATTAACATATGTGCCAATCGCACGCCATAAAATTTTATTCTAGAGGTATTTCCATCTATCGATGATTTTTAAAAATCCAAGGCATGTTTCAGAACATTTATACATCAAGAAATGTATCCTAGAATGACATCCACTAATTATTAGTAACAAATTCATCAGCATTATTAAAAAATGAAAGATTATCCAATTTGTCTGTGAATGACCAACCTTAAATTCCTCTATACATGGTCTATTAATTACAAAATAAAGTTATTTTTTTTTAGCCAATTCTTAAGATATTCTTGTCAGGGTTTTTCTTCTCTTTTATATTTCATAAGCATATGTAAATTAGAGATTTGATATAAATGCCTTGTATTTAAATATACAACATTAAGTATTTCTCCTGAGGTCTTACTATGCTCCCTTTTAAATGCGGGCATAGTAACTGTCTGATGAAATTATTCAGAGATTCCTATTTTTGAACTAGAGAAAATTAAGTTCCTTAAGGTCAGTGCATTTCAGCTTGGTGTTTTGAACAGCATTTATACATGAATACATAAAATTATAACTACAAAAATCTAACCTAAAAGTTAAAAATATTAGGGTCAAAAATAAGTAACTTAAATATATTAAGATTTATTTCTATTTTTGGTGGCTTCATACGAAAAAAGGGGTCACTGGGTGGCCAATCTTTGCTTTGGATTTTTAGTAGATTCTGGTCTTAGAGCTCACATTGGTTTTTCTTTTAATCCACTCTGACTTTCCCAATCCTGACCTTTACTTTCATGTAATCTAAATACATCAGACATCTGGTTTGGGCTATGCTAACATCATTTCCATTTGTACATCTTCAGGCAAGCTTTAAAGAAGAGAGAGAAGATAATTTTTAGGTTCATGATGAAAAACAATTCTGAGTTTGCTAACAAACAGGGGGATGGTAAAGGACAAATGCTTGAGCCTTATTCACTTAAAAAATCAGTAAAAACATGGTAAGAAAGAGCTGTAAATAGGAATCCAGGAAGCTTGGATACTCCTTATGGCTCACAGTTCTCTAAGTAACGACCTGTTGGGCTCTGGTTTCTTACCTATAAAACAGGGTAATGAACTGACTAATCTCTAGGGTCTTTCCACCAGCAATATGATTCTGATTCCATGAAATGTTTTTATCTCCTAAAATCTGAGAGGTGACTATATCAATCATGATACAAATTTCACTGTGTTTCAAATTTTAATAAGCTTCTCATGTGTTAATTATAAGTTGTTATTTTAATTTGCAAAGCACTCTAAAATGAATTTAAAATAAAGATATATTTAAATAGTCTTAGAATAGAATATATGTCTAAATAACGACAGAACTTTCCTTAATGCTATCACTTAACATTATTAAAATACTACTTCTTTGTCTTTTCTCAGCAGGCACAGAGTAAGAAACCATATTATTAGAAATGAAAACTCTAGAAAATAATAAACTATATATATTTCACTAGGACATTTCTAGTTTATTTTATTGAGACAATTACTTTTAACAAACCAGGGTCACCCTTCAATTCTGTTTTAAAGTGGCCACTTGAAACCACAAATGTTGAATCCCTCTGTCTTGAGAAAAGACATTTCTCATCTGGCCAATATATAATATTAATAATGGTTAAAAAATAAAAACACAAAGATAACTGAAGATGTTTATAATAAATTGGAAAATAAAAACTTAACTGCATAAAAGTGGTTTGACTTTTGTGGGGAAGGAAGGGCATGATAAAATTATAAAAGTAAGTTCATTTCACAATTACATTTCTTCTGATGAATTTGAAACTGTTCTGGAAGTATGGATAAAAAAGTATAAAAATACAGACAGTAAATAAATTATTGAAGATAACTATGATTATAAACATGACAAAAATACTATTTGTTTTTAAACATCTGCATCTTCATGTACTCATACCTTCATGTCCATACATTTGGGAGTTTCCTATTTCTGAATTTACATAGCAGTAAAATCAAGTCTATCCTAATTTAACAATATTTGTCATCATCTACGTATCTTTGACCATGAAAATATTATTCATAATTTCTTCAAATATAAAAATAAAACTTTGCAAAGGTAGGCTGAAATAGTCTGATCTTTCTTCAATGGCTGAACTAGATATTGCATACCAGGGATTTACAGAGTCTTGGAGCACTTTAGAATCATGATGCATGCCTGTCCCATTAACTTTAGTTTTAGTCATCAAACATGATAACCATCATAATCTTCAGTTGTCTCAATTGAACTTTTATAGTATTTTCTTATAATTTAGTTTCAAAGCTCCCTCCAGTGCTGAAATGACCTGTCCAGATTCCTTTTGATGTCGTCCTCATTCTGCCCCAAATCTTCTCTCTTACCATGAAAATGGACTTTCACGGAAACCACATTTCTTTCAAATCATTTCTTACTTAAATAAAAGACTAACCTTTTATAAAAGTTCAAGACAATTTTTCTTCCTTCCTAAAGAATGTACTTACTACCATGTTAAATAAAATGTCTTTATTCTTCCTAATAATCTTCTTTATTGTCATTTTCTCACACTTCTCCCCTTTGTGATGTAAAATCACCTTTCCCCAAAAAAAATTTTTCTTATAGAAAACTAATTTGTAAGTGAAAAAATTCTGATATCTCTTCAAGGAAAATGCATGTTGTTCTCAATCTGGCATACAAAGTATTAAAAGGATGAAAACAAAAGCAATTTGATTCTATGGCAGCTGCCTCTATTCTCTACCACATTTTACTCCCATTTGATGAACAAAAGTGCTCATCTTTAATTCATGAAGACTTGTCTGACCAGGTGGTGGTGCAGTGGATAGAGCATCAGACTGGGATGCAGAAGACTTCGGTTCGAAACCCTGGGGTCGTTGGCTTGAGCGCAGGCTCACCTGGCTTTAGCAGGGGCTCACGAGCTTGAGCACGGAGTGGCCGGCTTGAGCGTGGGATCATAGACATGATCCCATGGTAGCTGACTTGAGTCCAAAGGTCACGGGCTTGGAACCCAAGGTCACTGGCTTGAGCCCAAGGTCACTGGCTTGAGCAAGGGGTTACTCACTCTTCTGTGGCCCCCCGGGTCAAGGCACATATGAGAAAGCAATCGATAAACAATTAAGGTGGTGAAACAAAGAATTGATACTTCTCATCTCTCCCTTCCCGTCTGTCTTCCCTATCTGTCCCTCTCTCTGTCTGTCTCTCTCTCTGTCTCTGTCATACACACAAAAATTTATGGAACTTCTATTGACGAAGAGCCTACTCAGCTAGTGCTACACTAGCACCTAGGGAGGTAGCCCTGAACTGAAACAGCCGGAAACCCTGGTCTGAAGAAGAGTTCTGTTTACCAGGGGAGCGTACTCTTTGCCAGGGTTTAAAGAGTGATGAAAAAGGTCAAAGATATAAAATGCACCCCAGATAAATGTTATGAAGGAATGGCGCCATAAGTTATTATAATTGGTAACAGTACCAGCCTGATGCACTGCAAGATGCTGCAATTTCTCTCCTTACTTCCATTAAACAAATTAAGCCAGAAAATAGAGCTCTCAGGCTCTCGAAAAAAAATTTAAAAAGCATTATATGGACATTTTTTATATATATTATATTCTTGATGACAGAATGATTTATTGGAATTCTTTTCTTGCTTCCCCTGTGTCTCTCTTTCAAACCAAGCTACTCTTTCTAAGTTTTTGGTTTTCACTGTTAGCTGCACACTGGAATCATACGGTGGAATTTGCAAAGCCCAGGTCTCACCCTAGTGATTCCAATTTCATTAGGAAAGATTTTAAAAATCTGTTGTGTAGCCAAGATTAACAGGCACTGTTTTATGCAGTGCCTTCTAGAAATTCAAGGACTTGATGAATGACTTGATTTATTGTATGTATAATTGGTTAATAAAGAATAAGTAGATATAAATGTTATCCATGGGTAAAGTTTTAGTTTAGACATGTCCTTTCTCCTAATTTTCCATAATTCAGTGATGCAGAAAGATTTTAATATGGTAAAAGTTAGATAAAATAAATTCAAATTTAATCACTTTAGGGGCTAAATTTTGAAAAGATGTTCTCTGAGAACTTTCAAATAATGAAAAGCTATCAATAAAGAACTGGTTAAATAAATGTTGTTACATGCTTACAGTAGAATAACATTAAAAATAATATGGTCATTTTAGTCTAGCTAGGAGGTGGCACAGTAGATAGAGTGCTAGCCTAGGATGTTGAGGACCTAGGTTCGAAACCCCAGAGTCACCAGTTTGAGTGCGGTGAGCTCATCTGGCTTGAGCATGGGCTCATCAGCTTGAGTGAGGGGTCACCGGCCTGAGTAGGATTTCATAGGCAAGACCTCGTGGTCACTGATTTGAGCCCAAAGGTCACTGGCTTGAGCCAGGAGTCACTGGCTCAGCTGGAGCTCCCTAGTCAAGGCTCATATGAGAAGCAATCAATGAACAACTAAAGTCATGCAGCTATGAGTTGATGCTTCTCATCTCTCTCCCTCCTTGTCTGTTGATCCTGTCTCTCTCTCTCTCTCTCTCTCTCTCTCTTACACACACACACACACACACACACACACACACACACACACACACAATGTCATTTTATACATTCTAAGTAAAAAGATGCCCAGGATATACTGTTAAATAAAAATTAATCAGATTGCAGAACAGTTCGAATGAAATGAGTTCTCCATTGTAATTGGGTGTGTATGTAAGGATGTTTATAGACATACCTGCAAATTTGTTTATATATACAAAGAATGATGACTAAATCATTACACTCTGCAGAATGTGGTTGGGGTTGAGGGAAGAGTCTCCCTTTTCATTTATCCACTCATATTTGCTTAGCTTTTTAGAAAGGAATAATTACACACTCTTATTTTAAAATGTTAGGGTTCTGATTTCCACAAATTTTTACAGAGTACACTAACTTGTCAGTTTATAAAGAATACAACATCTCTTCCTTGACTCCAATCATAAAACAACTATAGAATTTTATATAAGATTGTGCAGTGTCGGAAAGAAATTTGGCCAAGCAGCAGTCTACTTACCTGGGAATTTAATCTGATTTCTCTAGCAATTAAACAATATCCTTCAATATCATTCAATAATGCATTTCCCTACTATGTAATCAAAGGAGAAACCTACCACATATTTAAACACAGAAGTTCACAGTCATATATTCCATACTGAAGACCCTTAATAATTTTGCTGAATTTTGTCTAATCAGTCAATAGCATCTGCCTTTATTCAGCCAAAAGTAGCCTTTCAATTCTAATTCACTCTAATTCTTTATTCATCACAGGATACACTAATACATATTCAACATTGTTTGAGTTTATTATATTATGCAGTTAGCTGTAATAATTTTACAAATCATTGCACAGAATTGCACAATAACAAGTAAGAAAATTGTGAGGCAGTCATGTCTAAATGCTCCAAATGTCTTTATTCAACAGAGTAACTCTTCTAGGTTTATATATAAGCAGCCATGCTCTGTCAGATTAAATGGTAATGGTAGAGCAGTTTATTCAATGTGGTGATTAGGGATATTTCTGTCTTCTTCCCATTGCTCATTATATATGAAGAATACAAATTATTAACTGTCATTCATTCATTCTCAAGTTCCTTTTGCCTTCTTTCTCTACCTCTAATCAGTTTAGATGAAGTTCATCTTGAAATGGGAGCTTCTTAGGATAGCAATATGGCAAAATACGCAGAACACTGGCTTCAAATCTAAACAGACTTAGAGTATATCCTGGTTTGTCACTTATTGGGTAAGTGAGCTTCACCCAGTTTTCTAATAGGTGAAATAATTCAATACCACCTTACTTTTCATATCATTTTATCATACAGCCATCTATGATGTCACAATGTCTATGATCTGTGGTGATCTATTTGGTAATCAATATTAATACAACATGCTGCTTTTATAAAATGATGCCATTAAATGTATCTATGTAAAGTACACATCGAGATTAATATAAAAGTTACCAGGCTGATGTTAACAAGCAGAAGTGTTTGGGCTACTACTGTTATATCTTGAATTTTATAAAAGGTTATTCATTAACTTAGTTGACAGATTATCAGCTATCTCCACAAAGTGCTATCAATACTTGGTTTGATTCTGCTAATGACAGAAGAAAATATTTCAGATTTGTTTATTCAATGTGGAGCAGAGATTGATGTGGACATTTCTAAGGACTGCATGAGCTTTATATATATAATTTTACATTTGTGTTTTAATGTGTGCTATAAACTTCCACATTTGATGGACCTTTAAATATGTATCTACATTATTAATGAGAAGCTGAGATAAACGACATTTGTATCAGTATATATACAAAAGTTTCTTAGAGGAGAAATATATTTTGATCTGAACAAAGTTCATATCTCAATTGGCTGAATCAATTGAACACTTACCAAGTTTCCACCTAACTGATCAGACATATAATGGGGTCTATGGTTTCTAAAAAGAAGCACCAGAAGCATCAGCAGACAAAAGTCTGTAAAATAATACAGTATGGAAGACAATGACATGGCTGACCAAAGTCATAACATTAAACTAATGCAAATTCTTAGTTTTGAGTGTTTTACAAAGTCCTAATTTTATGTTAAGGTCTTTTTTCCTCCATTTCTTCAAATTAAATTATGTAGAAATGCAGATATTCTCTTTAACAGCTAGACTAGTTTGTGCCTTTGCATCACTTTCAAATTCTATTGTAGGATATTGTAATTTATTATGTGAATGAACACTGGTGTCAAATATTTCATTTAAGTGACCATGTTTTCACCTGCCATGATAAACAAATATTCCAACTTAATAGAACACCAGTTGTCTAGTAAATCATTTTTCTCAATAGCATTTACACTTACCTTCCTGCTTTACAACCTTTTGACAACTATTTATCTCACCTGTCTTCTCCCCACAACCCGATTCAAACAAAAGAGTAAATATAATAATTCATTTATCAGATGCCTGACCCTCTCCTGATTTCTTTTTTCATAAAAATTCTATATAAAGTCTTATTACTTCCATTTACAAATAATAAATTGAGCTCTGACTTGGGCATTGTAAGGTATTTTTCCTCACTGAGAAAGAAGGAAGGGGCCGGAGCCACGAAGTGTGGAATAATAAAAGGCTTTATTGAGTACAGAGCGTGCATCCCGCCTGGCGAGGTTCCCTGGCCCCAGGGAAAGATGGAGGCCAGGGAAGTCGCAAGTGGTGACCCATGTGGGAGCTATTTAAAGGGTCCCTAGGGTGGTCGAGCTAATATGACGTGGTGAAATCTCACTGGCTGGCAGACAGTCGCGTTTTTCCAAAGGGTTCCTGCGAAGCTTCTTTTGGCGTGCTTGGTTGTGGGCGGTCCCAGCCAAAGTTCCCGGGTCGACCTTTCCCCATTATCCACCGACCTTACAGGTATCATCATATAGATTTTGCTATATGATAGCTAGGGAGGAAGGTGAAGGGTGGATAAGCTCAAGCAGAGGGACAGTTAGTTGTCCCACTTAACAAATCCAGTTGTTAAACAGTGTGATAATTCCAAAATAAAAGATAACAGAAAACCTCAGAAGTGGAATTAGTAATCTGTTCAAATTATTCCCACTTAACCCATTAATACTGTAAAACACATACTGTATATCACAACTTTCTACAAGTAGTCATTCATGTACTCATGCACATGCTCCAGAGTGTTCCTGAAACACCTTCCAGGTCCCAGGCATTTCACATGCTTAAGCAGTACTGCACCATCCCTGAAACCCATAAACTCAAATTCTGTTCTAGAACATTCTTCAAAATGGAAAAATTTAACATCTGAAAATAAAGGGTAGTGAGACAAGGGTGAAGGCCACACCCTTAAAGAGATATATAGCAATATTTTCTTGTGTATAAAGAAAGAGGAAAATGCAGAGACCAGAGCAAACTTTTATATTTTATTAACTTATCATAAATGATCAGGTCACAAGTTTTAAGTCCCTAGACTTTCTCATTGGAATTAACCTGAGAATAAATCCCAAATTAATACCAAACTGGTTACTGGATCAGCAAGGCCTATTTTCCCTCGAGGCAAAGATAGAGACTTGAGTTTCTTTATGATGAATGTAGTTTGAGCTGGCCACCAAATGTTGCGTAGAGAACTCAGGACATTAGAAGTGTTTTGTATTCCTCATCACATGGCAAGCCCCAACCTAGTTCTCAATACTAACTACTTAGATGATAGAATTTACCCAACAGTAAAATAAAACGACTTCAAACGTGAAATGTGTGAATGCTTAACAGGACAAACCTAAAAACCCAACAAACAACTTTCCAGAAGGCAAAGGAAAAAAGGATACGACGACAAGAAAGGAAATTTGGGGAAAAAATATATACATATGATTAGCTGAGTAATTACCCAAGCTGAGCAGAAGTGAGAATCAGTGCTCCTTTTCTATGCAGAAAAAGCATTAAACTATTTCTAGCTATGTGACTTCCCAAACCCACTTTAAGTAGTCACAGAAAGAGGCACAGCTCCTTTAGTGTGTTCTGGAACTTGTCCCGTGATTGTTACCAACACAGGGCGGTAATGTGGTTTGGGGAGATTGAGAAAACTCTGCCCCTATCTTACCTACCACCTTGTACTCTGAGGAACATCCTCAAAACATTGGATCACTGTGGGATCTGAAATTTTAATGTTAGAATTCTAGTTCCTTTGAACTGAACAAAAATGAGTATTATATGAATTGTTAATAGTTTTGGATTTAGTCATAGTAGCAGAATTGCCATTGCATAAATACACCACATAGTAGCCTGTTAAGAATGTCCTACAGAAGTGGTGAACAGGGGCTCTGCTCAGGTAGCTCAGCTGGTTAGAGTGTGATCCTCAATATGCCAAGGTGGCGGGTTCGATCCTGGTCAAGACACACACAAGAATCAACCAATGAAGCATAAATAAGACGAGCTTCAAATGAGTATTTCTCTCACTCTCTCTCTCTAAAATAAATAAGTATATAAATATTTTAGAGTAAGTGGTGGACAGTTCACCATGAATATGTGATCACGTTACAAGTTGAGCAGGGTGTCTTGTGATCTGGAAGGGAAGTTGCTGAGGGCAGCAAAGACGGTCTGAGAATAAAAGGAGGAAAGTCTTTAATATTAATTTTATTTAACTCCCCACTTATTCCAGTTGCCAGCAAAGTAACATCAATGTTTTCTCAAGCTATTATTCTTTTTATGGAGCACTTACTATATCTTAGGCATATTCCCATATTTTATTTCATTTAATTCTCAGTCTTTCTTCCCTCTTTTTTTAATCGTGACTTTTTTCAAAAAAGATTTGAGAAAATATTTGCTATAAAAAGGAAAGAAATTTTGATATATGCTACAACGTGGATAGACCTCTAAAGCATTATGCTTGGTGAAATAAGCCAGACACAAAAAGGAAAAAATTGTTTGATTCAACCTATATGAAATATCTAAGATAGGCAACTTCATAAAGACATAAAGTAGAATAAAGGTTACCAGGAAACAGGAGGAAAAGGGAAGAGGAAGATGCTCAATGGGTATAGAGTTTTTCTTAGGGGTGATATAGGTTTGGATATAGATAGTGGTGATGATTACACAGCATTGTGAATGTATTTAATGCCACTGAATTGTACATTTACAAATAGTTAAAATGATAAATTTTAAGTTATGTATGTTTTACCACAATAAAAAGTTTGAGGGAGGACACAAAAAAATGTGTATAACAGAGTGTGTGTGTATATGTGTGTGTGCTAGTATGTGTGTATGTGTGTGTGAGAGAGAGAGAGGGAGAGAGAGAGAGAAATAGAGAGAGAACTGGAACTAAGTAAAAATAAGAATGGGAAAATTAGTCCTGGGTGGTTGGCTCAGCAGTAGAGTGTAGGCCGGCATATGGAAGTCCTGGATTTGATTCCTGGTCAGGGTACATAGGAGAAGTGACCATCTGCTTCTTCACCCTTCCCCTTCTCTGTCTCTCTCATCCTCTCCTGTTACCATGGCTCAAATGAGCAAGGTGGCCCTGTGCACTGAGGATGGCTCCATGGCCTCGCAACAGGTACTAAAATAGCTTGGTTGCTGAGCAACAGAGCAGCAGCCCCAGATGGGCAGAACATCAGCCCCAGACGGGGGTTGCCGGTGGATCCCAGTCAAGGTGCATACTGGGATCTCTCTCTCTACCTCCCTGCCTCTCACTTGATTCAAGAAAATTGGAAAATAGGTTGAAGTTGGGTACATAAACATAAAGTATGCCATTAGCTCTAATATACTGGTTAAAGATAAGATGCAATTTTTGTTCTGATTTTCTTAGCAGCCAAAACAAAAATTTACAGTATCCATAAAATAACAAACAACACAACTCCCTGGGATAAGTACTGGTTAATAAAAAGGAAAAAAAAAGTATCACCAGGTATTCTCATAAAGGAAATCTCATGAGATTCAATGGCCAGTTTCCTCAACTGCATTTGCACAGTAAAAACCAAAACAGGTTCCTTTTCATGGCTATTTGGGTAAAATGACTATTTTTTATATTTGTGGTTCCAACTAGACAAAGTGTAATATGCAAGCAGATTTTTGATTTTGAATGATTCAATACCTGCATGAGGAAAACTCCTTCAATAATTTGCCATCTCCTTTTCATAAGCAAATTTGGCTTCTATTCAATATATTTGCTAATGTAGTAGGCAACCTCCTTATATGGTAAAAATGAAATCAATAAATGTGATTCTACAAGAGCCCAAAACTGCAGTCTACATTTGTGAATCACTATGCTCAGCAGAATTCATACCACAGCATGATGTGTAAAGGTGAGTGAAATTACCTGGAAATTTTAATACCGTATTAGAAAAATCAGAGTTTGAAACATTACCTTTCTTTAGACAAGAAAGTGGCTTAAAGAAGGAATGTATTCAAGACCAGAGTTTTGGTTAACAACATCACTGGCTTCAGTGAGACCCGAGAGAGTCACTCCTACGTCAGCTGTGCATATGTCCTTTTATCCAGGATTCCAGGAGGACGGCTTTGCTTTTGGTTCATGTAAATTATACATGCAAACCATCACCCACTAAGCTGAAATATATATATCCCAGTAAAAGCAAATAAATATATACTTTTTTTTTAAGTCAGAACACTTGGTTAGTTTGCAAACAATGGGCACATGTGTCTTTCTGGTCTTGTTAGCAAGAAGAAACATAAATATGAATTAATTTTTAAGAAGAAAGACCAAATACAAATTCACAAATGCAGTCCATTTTATTGTGTAAAAGGGGTCACTTGGTGCTGGCTATTTAGGCTGTAAATCTAAAAGTCAACTACAAAAAGTAGTAATTTGAAAGATATTTTATTCAGTTTTACTGTTTAGTCTCAGAATAATAATGCCTCATTTATATTAAAAACACCTGTGGAGTGAGTTAGTTCTCATAAATAAAATTTTCATTAACTAAAATTTACTATATAAACACGAGGAGTTTATTCATTTAACTAACTGGGTTGAAAATCTTTTTCTATTACATGTACCACTAAATTATGGGGGTCATATTTTTTTAAATAAAGTTTTTAATTTGGAACAACCTTAGATTTATAAAAAGCCACACATATAGTAGAAAGTTTCCATTTACTCAGTCTCCCCTAATGTCCTCTCATACATAAACTATCATACAACTAATAGATTACCATCAGTGCATGATTACTACCTAAACTACAGACTTTATTTGCATGTCACCAGTTTTTCCACCAAGAATTAAGGTGAATGGATCTTTTTTATTTTATTTTTATTACTTTTCTGAAGTGAGAAGCAGGAGGCGGAGAGGCAGACTCCTGCATGTGCCTGACTGGAATCCGCCCCACATGCCCACCAGGGGGCAATGCTCTGCCCATCTGAGCTGTTGCTCAGTTGCAACCGGAGCCACTCTAGCGCCTGCAGTGGAGGCCATGGAGCCATCCTCAGTGCCCGGGCCAACTTTGCTCCAATGGAGCCTTGGCAGCGGGAGGGGAAGACAGAGAGAAAAGAGAGGGGGAAAGGTTGGGAAGCAGATGGGCGCTTCGCCTGTGTGCCCTGGCTGGTAATCGAGTCTGGGACTCCTGCACGCTGGGCTGATGCTCTACTGCTGAGCCAACCGGCCAGGGCCGAATGGATCTTTTCTTAAAGATTCATGTTTCAATATTAAGAACATCAATTCTGTTATAGCACAATTTACTGATTTCTTTAGGGTTGCCAGAAATGAGATACACAGGTGTTTGAAAAGAAGGAACGTGGACAACTGGAAAATAGCTAGGACCACCTACACAGGGCAAACACATTCCATGATGCTGGCTTGTTACACTCCAAATTATTGTTTAAAATAAGGCAGACTGTCTCATGTCATTAGACTGATTCTTCTGGAGCAGCCTGGCCAGAGATGGAGAGAAAGTGGAGGCAAAGATAAAAAACAAATGTGAGAAGATTGGGTAAAGATAAAGAATATCATCCTCAGAAGGGAAAAAAGAGTTCAGAGTATTAAGAAAACACCAAATAACCGCCACATATAAAAATAGGAAGCCTTGAGTTTGTGTGTATAATTTAGAGATATTTTTGCCTGGTTGTAATTGGTATTATTATTAATATTA
This sequence comes from Saccopteryx leptura, assembly GCF_036850995.1. NCBI lineage: Eukaryota > Metazoa > Chordata > Mammalia > Chiroptera > Emballonuridae > Saccopteryx > Saccopteryx leptura. The sequence goes on from NC_089503.1 coordinate 352,992,337, forward strand.
TAAAAGCCCAGCTTCTCAAACAGGATTAAATCAAAGTAGTATAAGTGGTTCTGCACCGAAGTCACTAGGACAACAGTCATTTACTGAGTGGCCACTGTATTTAAAGCACTCTGACAATCCTGCAGGATGCACAAAGGTTATCAATTTAGGATGACCCTGGCCCTCATACAACCCAAAACCATCAAAAGAGGACTTTAGTTTTAAAATGTAGCATATTTTATGTTTTCTAATATTTTATTTGTTTGGATTTGAGAGCTAGCAATCTGAGGCTTTTCCCTAAAGGATTAGATTTTCTCCCTAAAGAGCAAATAATGAATATGGTGCCTTGGATAGATCTCAAAGCTATTTGACAAAATGAGATGGAGACTATAACAATTTCCCATTTGATTTTGGTGGTTTTATAGAGCAAGATGTTGGTATTTCATAGTCCATAAACATCAGCTATGAACATATCTATTTAGCTCTTTAAATACAAACATCTAAGGATAAATTGATACCTTTATTATAAAGTTTTATATTTAATTTCATTTTAGTTTCATTGTTAGTTTCTCAATATTAAAATTATTCTTTTTATTAAAGTATAGAATATTGAAATTATTATTTTTATTAAAGTATACTTTATATACAATATTATATTAGTTTCAGGTGTATAAACTAATTATTTGTCACTTATATCCTTTAATAAGTGATCACCATAAATCTAGTAACCAAATTTCACCGAACAAAGTTATTACAATATCATTAGCTATATTCCCTATGCTGTACATTACATACTGTGACTTACTTATAACTTAAGTCTGTACTTCTTAATCCCTTTCACCTTTTTTCACTCATCACCCCACTCCCTTCCCCACTGGCAACTGTCAGCTTGCACTCTGTGTCTACAAGCATCTTTAGTTTTGAGAACTAATTCATTCTAACCTTTTTACTTCAGATTATAAATGTTTCACTGTGTTCTTTGCTCTAAAAATTTCTGGCCAGGTGTTGATTTGAAAAAGCCCTTGTACCCATTCCTAAATGTTTTGGGGCAAAGAGATCGCTAACTTTCTGTTTGTCAGAAGAAATATCTAGTTGGGCATTCAAAGTTTCCTCTTATAAACTCCTGAATATTTGCAACTGGAAAAATATTAATGGCATCTTTATAGCAGAAGCATATTGCACCTGGACTATGGCAAACCCTGCAGCTCCTATCTTCCTTGTCACAAAGCAAGATAAAAGTTACTCTTACAGATGAAGGGGGAAACATGTATTGCACATCCATCCAGAAACAACACGTAGAGAGAAACATGAACTAGGCCTCCTTGTTTCCTAGAATGGCATTCAGGAGCTGAGCACAGTGGGCTAGCTAGCTTTATTCCCTATCCTACTCCCAGTAACTACTCTTACTTCATCTTCTGAAGGAGTTGGTTAGTACAGATCTAGATCAGAACTCTAATTATCACTGTCTGCCAGCCCTTAGTTGTGGAGAGGAAGTGTCCAGCTCACCCCACTCAGCTGTGTAAACCCATCTGCACCCTGGGGGTGCTCAGGGGCACTGGAGACCACCAGCGTGGTAGGAGGTTCAGGGCTTAAGAAGGCCCAGAGCTTCACGGACTTGGAAATGATCCCTACATCCTGAATATCAGAAATTACATAAAACCCATCTGTCAAAATTCTGACTATAAATTTTCTTTACGTTTTCTCCTTTTACTCCTTAAAGAGAGATCCTGAGTCATTTCTTAACTTCCTATGAATAGTCCCTTAGCAACCATTTTAAATAGGATTAGATGTAACTGTTCTCTATTTAAGGGTGTTACATTATGAAAATCCCAGTATAGATAGAAACAGACTGGGGTGGGGGAGTATGGAATAGATTTTCCAAGCACACTGAAGGAAATTTACAAATTTTTTAAAAATAAAACTGATTTCTCAAAAAAAAAAAATCAAAATATTTTTTAAAAAATGGTCAAAACACAGGGTGGGGCAAAAGTAGGTTTATAGTTGTGAGTATGCGAAACACAGTTTATTCTTGTCTTATTATTTATTAATTTTTGTATTGTTTCCCATACAAACAATTGTAGACCTACTTCTGCTCCACCCTGTATAATTGATATCTAGCACACAGCCCTCCTCCCAGCCTTCCCGCCTCTCCCCAGAGCTTCCATTTGTCCATGTGTCCTAATGATCGCTGAGCCAAGCCCAGGAACATTTTGTTGTAAGATCCTGGCTTACATATATTTTGTATAAAATTATATTACTAATCAATCAAATAAATATATTTCATGTATTTCAAATAAGTATCTGTTTTTTAATGCATAATATACAATACAGATTTCAGAAACTGTAGCTGTATTAAGGCATTAGCAGATATATTTAATAATTGGGTCCAATTACCTTTTGGTTAAATGAAGAAAAAGTGAGTCTGAGTTTATTTCCTTTAAAGGTTCAGATGGTATCTGATTGCAGTCAATTGTTTTCAGAACAAAGAGTAGTGTGTCAAAATCAAGAAGCTTGTGTGAAGTCCATTTTTCACATTTGTTTTCACCTAGAATTTTGTAACAAAGGTATTTGTCTTTTGTTTGCAAAATAATACCGAAACATCCAATCCTTCTTTCCCATGCCACTGGGTTCAAAAAAGACAGCAAATACTTTTCTCCTTTAAAAATCTATTTATTTTACTAATAGATTTTTCTTTGGGGTAATACAATTTAGCACCTAACATATAATACTTACTCAATAAATATTTGTCAAATTAAATTGAATGTTTAAGCTTGTGTTCATTTCTAAGGGCTAATATTTGCCAAATGTTTCACCCAGACCTCCTAAGCACCTTCTTTACCGTTAGAGGTTCCCTGTTATTGCAACCAGTCATTGTTTGGAGAAGATTAAGGGACCATCCTTGAAAACAATACTATGACATTTCAAATAAGTATATTAGAATACAAAAGAAGAGTCGTTAAAGAGAACAGTCACTACAGATAAATATACTATAACTTAATATAAATTATAATTAACAGCAGTAAGAAGGTGGATCAAATTCTTTTTTTTTTTTTTACAGAGACAGAGAGAGAGTCAGAGAGAGGGATAGATAGGGACAGACAGACAGGAACAAAGAGAGATGAGAAGCATCAATCATCAGTTTTTCGTTGCAACACCTTAGTTCAGGGGTTGGGAACCTATGGCTTGCAAGCCAGATGTGGCTCTTTTGATGGCTGCATCTGGCTCGCAGACAAATCTTTAATAAAAAAAACAATAACGTTAAAAATATAAAACATTCTCATGTATTACAATCCATTCACTTCCTACTGCTCATGTTCATGGTTGCAGGTGGCTGGAGCCAACCACAGCTGTCCTCTGGGATAACACCAAATTTTTATTGGATAATGCATAACATACATGGGTCGTTGTATTGCTCTCACGGAATTACATTTTAAAATATGTGGCATTCATGGCTCTCTCAGCCAAAAAGGTTTCCGACCCCTGCCTTAGTTGTTCATTGATTGCCTTCTCATATGTGCCTTGACTATGGGTCTTCAGCAGACCGAGGAACTCCTTGCTCAAGCCAGCAACCTTGGGTCCAAGCTGGTGAGCTCTGCTCAAACCAGATGAGCCCGTGCTCAAGCTGGCGACCTCAGGGTCTCGAACCTGGGTCCTCCACATCCCAGTTTAATGCTCTATCCACTGTGCCACTGCCTGGTCAGGCTCTATTTCAATACTTTACATATCAATGTTTTATATCTGCTCTATTAGAGACACAGTGGTATAAGAAATAAAGAGCCTTAGGAAGGAAGGAATGATGAAGACATAAATAATTACTAGGAGTATCAGAGAGCTTGTTTCCAAGTGTTACAATCACAAAATTTGGATTAAGTAAAAAAAATTATTAACTAAAACATCAGAACTGTCCCTGCCTCTTTGAAACACATTCTTATATTCCCTTCTGATATGACTTTATAAAGTATAGAAAAGTCAAGACTGAATACCAGCTTCTAAGCCTACTTCATCTTCAGATTTTTTTTAAAACCTAATTTCAAATTCTCCTTTGGACTTGAATGACTAGTTTCAGGATATGAGCTTATGATTTAATAAAAATCTTATATCAAAGGGAGACCAGCAAAAATTTGAAAACACAAGGCCACTCTTTTTGAAACTGAATGCTAGAGTTGTAGAATTGGTGAGGAGGGAAAATTTACTCCCTTCAGCAGCATTGGTGGGAGTCTACTTCCAAAGGTCTTATGGAGATGTGAAGAGGTCACATTTAAGAGACATCAAACCTAAGAGAAACAGCAAGGCCAAATCCCAAGGCTTAATGCTTGTGTCTCTCGCTGTTTACTAATGCACCAGGGCCAGATGGCACCTCCCACCTTGTAAGCATCCAGGCGTCCCCAAACTATGGCCCGTGGGCCGCAAGTGCCCCGAGGCCATTTATCCGGCCCCTGCCACACTTCCAGAAGGGACACCTTTTTCATTGGTGGTCAGTGAAAGGAGCACTGTATGTGGCAGCCCTCCAACAGTCTGAGGGACAGTGAACTGGCCCCCTGTGTAAAAAGTTTGGGGATCCCTGCAAATAAGTGCCATTCAGTCCTCTCCATTTAGACTGCTGTGTATTAAGAAGCAAAGGTTTCAGAAGTTTTGGACGTTTCAAAGCTATTGGTGAGTGAGATTGTGTGAGAACAAGTTTAGCCTATTTCTGTAGAAATAAAACAACCAGAAGAAAGAAACCTTTAATGGCGGATATTTTTATTCCCAGTGCTAAATCACCCAAGAAACAGAGTAACAGAATCTAGGGGAAGCTTCTCTCCTTTGCTATTGCCAGTTGACCACAAAAATAGTGCATTTGCATCATGCAAGCATTTCATTTATAAGAATTTAACCATATGTATATGACAGAAATAAGAAAACTGTTTAAATCGTGGGCAGAAATGCATTCACCATTCCAATTTGCTCTATTACGCATTCACCCTAAGTGAGCATGAGACTTTCCCACCCAAGGGCCGTTTCAGTTCCTAGATGGCTCTCATCCACAAAAGATCTCTCCATGAGTGACACTGTGGTTTCCAATGACTTCAATGACACATATTTTATCCAGCATGGTACTTAAAACACAAACCAACTACTTAATCTGGTGCTCAACAAGCTGCCTCATCCAATGCCGAAAGGCACACTGCCCATGTGGGATCCTGGTGTGTTTTCCTCCAGTACGGCTCCTGCCAAAGGAGTTTCCAAAAGTAATTTCAACAATACTGAAATTTTACCTTACCTACTGCACTGCCTTTAGTCTAATGCCCAAATGATACTGGATTCCACTGTCATCTTCACCCTTACAGGGATTTGGTGAAAAATTCTTACCCCGCTCTCCTTGAGTTCTCTTCCAATCCAGTCCTCCTGGGGCCACCCTGAGAGACACCACTCATCCCTGGAGCTGCTGGCTCTTGCCAGGTTATTTGCTGTGTACTATTTAGATAGTCAACAGTTACTTAACCTTAGGCCTGGAGCAAGCTTTCAAGCTATCTGGGGACACCTGTTAGACACCTTCCCTGGAATATACAAATTCACTTAGAAATAACCCTAACTTCCTTTGTTTCATGTGTCTGCACTTTACCTAAGGCAGAGTATGTATGCAAAGGGACTTCCTAAACAACACTGTGCGTACCACATATCACACAAAATCACATACAAGGTATCTCTAAAAGCAAACCTGGAGTACGGATACAGACCAAAGTGGAAGGCATGAGGCCCCTGACAAGGCCAAGAAAGTGAGTATCAAAGAATGAGTTCAGGTCATAAAATTTGGGTGATAAATTAAGAGTGGCAGAAGCAGGCACTTAGTTGAATTTTGCCAAACATGGCCCTACAAATATAATATAAACCCTTTGCTCTACAATATTAAAAATGTTTTTAAAAACTCCAAATACATAGGGAAGCTATATAACATTGCTGATTGCATAAAATCAATACAGAATATGAGACTTCATACCTAGTTTAAAAATCATCCGAAGTATTCTAAGAGTTTGGTAAGCATAATGTGGCCCAGTGTGTATTCATACACTGGACATTGTGCACCAAATGGCCTCCAGTGACAGTGCCAGACCCTGTTGTCAGCCCAGGGATCTCACAGCCAGCATATTGACTAAAATCTGCCCTGTCCAAAAATGCAAAATTTTTACTGTGCTCCAAAGCTCCCAGAGTCAAATGCACTACAACCTTTGCTTTACTTTTCCTTCATCCTCCTAAAATTATGCATTTTAAAAATATGCAATGTTCATATTTCCCCTTAAGACTTGGTCTGTCAGCTTATCAGATAGTCTATCAAAGGGGCAGTTATTTTTAATTTTCTCCTGATCAAGGAAAATGTGTGTGCAGAGAAATGCCTCTCCCTGCCTGAGTTCCACAGCCCTCCTACTAAAAAGTTCTTTCCTGGGTATAAATGAACTCTCCTCTGCCAGTTTAGATCTCTAAACAGAGACCTAGACAGTCAGGCTGAAATCCTCTGACCATGCAGTTATAGCCAATGATCAGTGGGAGAAAGTAGTGCGCTGACCTCTCCAGGCTGCTTCTGTGTGCTACGAGGGGAGGGCGGAAAACACAGCGTCTACAATATGGGGAGTGCCACGAAGGACATTTCAGAGTCCAAATTGCACTTAATCATAGGCTGAGTCTACACGAATTCTTTTTTCTGATCCAAACAGTATAAATTTTATTGTCAGCATTACCAATAATTACAAAGCACTTCAGATAAATTAAAAACTAGCTCTGACATGTACATAAAAAACAGAGCTTCCTGAAAGTTTAATAAGCTCAGCAGTAACTTACAGAATCATATAATTGTTGTTAATTTCAGCATACCTCTGTATTTCCTGATGCAAGCCAGAGCCAAAACACTATTTTAATTAAGCAATTAATTTATTAAAATGAATGAAACATTCTTGAAAACTCAGAAACCCTAGAGGGTTAGAATCAAGACTAGAATCCAGGAATCCCTAAGCTAATTTGTGACTGGGATATCAATTTACCCTATGGATTACACACACTCTTCATGTATATCAAAATGCATGTCATGAAAATTAAATCACTAAACTCAGTGGTTGTATCTATCACTTCATGTTTGTAAGAGACAATTCCAGAAACATTTTCAAAAAGTATAAGTATAGAATAAACCACAGAGACAGTAGGATCAAAATGTTTGACATATGGAGAAACCAAGGAAGTTGAGATTAAATAATTAACTTTCTTATTTTACTCTCTAATCATCTCTGATGGGTTTAAATACATACTCTTTGCAAAACAAACATTTTACTCATTGCCTTTGGCTCTGGGTCTTAATTTTCTAAACAAAAATATATGGTAGTAAGGAAAACACTGTAAAATGTTAATTACCAGATGAAAAGATTCATTTAGGCTTGAACAAAACATATCGTAACATCGGGCTGAAAGGAAAATAATAGGGAGTGCTCCAACTCTACCAGTGACTGTGCGGCCAACACAGCATCCTCTTCCTTTCTCAGTGCACTGGGCTGCCTCTGTTTTGCAGTTTCTGTTTGTCTGTACTCCCTCAGAGCCTGCAAGTAAATTTAATGCCCTATTCTGCCACCCACGAATTGGGACCAGCTGTCTCTCCCAGGAGAGGTCAACCAGGGGAAGCTCAGAAGAAGAATGCCCCTCCCATGTGCACAGGTCCTCTCCTACAGAAGGTCCTTCTTCTAAGAGCTCTGAGGAAATGGCACAAAGAGGCAGATTTACCCAGCGGCGGAGCGCCCAAGGGTCAAACCAGAAAATTCACTCCTCCCTGGGAATAACTGGCACTACAGAGGAATGGATGCTCCGGCTCTCCCTTCTGGGAAAATTCCCCACTGAGGCTCTCATATTTCTGTCTCCTGTAATGAGGAGGATAAAGAGCGAGGAAGAGAAGAAAGAAGATATAGCACCTCCATTTCTGCCCCAAATACCATCATTTCTTCCCGAAAGAAACAAAAGCAGAAAGTAAAAGCAGAAGCGTGCCCTCCTTGGGGGTAGGGGGATGAACACCAGTCCCACTGGAGGCGAAAATCCAGAAGGGTAAAGGGAAAGGACTGTTCAAACCTGTGCATCGCCACGCCCTCTTCATCAACCATGGGGTGTGGAAGATTCAGCAGTGTCTGCTATGATAAAGGCAAACACATCAGCCTCTTTATTTCAGATTCAAAGAAAACAAAATTAAGGATGAATTCTCAGTTACACTGATACCTATAAGTCACTTGTCAGATTAAGAATAGTGAAAATTCAGGGCCCTGGCCAGTTGGCTCAGTGGTAGAGCATCGGCCCAGCGTGTGGAAGTCCTGGGTTTGATTCCGGGCTAGGGCACACAGGAGAAGCGCCCATCTGCTTCTCCACCCTTCCGCCCCTCCTTTCTCTCTATCTTGCTCTTCCCCTCCTGCAGCCAAGGCTCCACTAGAGCAAAGTAGGACCGGGCGTTGAGGATGGCCTCCGCCTCAGGCGCTAAAATAGCTCCAGTTGCAGTGGAACAAAGGCCCAGATGAGTATAGCATCGCCCCCTGGTGAGCATGCTGGGTGGATCCCGGTCGGGCGCATGTGGGAGTCTGTCTCTCTGTCTCCCTGCTTCTCACTTCAGAAAAATAAAAAATAAAAAAGAATAGAGAAAATTCTGGAAGAAACTTCATTTTTCATAAAATTTGCATAAATGCTATGGATTATATACCAAATTACCAGAATTTCATCTATATATCTTATATACACTTGATTTTTCATGAAAAAGGCAGGCATTTTGATATAGATGGTATTATGGAGATATATATACTATGAGCTAGAAATGGGTAGATTGTTTTTCGTTTTTTAGGGAAGAGAGAGGGAGAGGGAGAGAGAGAGAGAGAAAGACAGAGAGAGAGAGAGAGAGAGAGAGAGAGAGAAGGGCAGGGGGAGAAGCAGGAAGCATCAATTTCCATATGTGCCTTGAACTGGCAAGCCCAGGGTTTTGAACTGGCAAACTCAGCATTACAGGCCTATGTTTTATCCATTGCACCACCACAGGTCAGGTAGATGTTTTTATTATAACTTTATTTTTTAATATTTTCTTTTTTTTTTTAAGGTAAGAGGAGAGGAGATAGTGAGGCAGACTTCCACATGTGCCCCATCCGGGATCCACCCAGCAACCCTGTCTGTTGCCCATGCTTGAGCACCAAGCTATTCTCAGTGCCTGGGGCTCTCAATTCACTGGCTGTGGGAGGGAAAGAGGGAGAGAGAGGGGAGAGTGTGGAGGGGAGAGAAGCAGATGGTCACTTCTCCTGTGTGCCCTGACCTGGAATCAAACCCAGGACATCCATACACTGGGCAGACACTCTATCCACTGAATGACAATCCAAGGCCTAAATCAAGGCAAAGGTGCCGAGCTGTGATGTCTATCTCTTTTCAAAATACTGGAAAATTATCCTCCTTAATTTTGTATTAGAACATCAACGTTATGTTAACCATTCACCAGCATAAGTCCACATTAGGTTTATATTTAAACAATATTTTTCAAGATCATTTCTTAGATGTATACAGTATTTATTATGAGTACTCAAGAATGACATTGATACAGTGTGAAAATCTGTTCATTTTTTTTAAAATAAGGCACCCTGTTCATAAAGAGTATTTCCAGTTACAAGAATTTCTCCATGCTAAAACTCGACATAGGGTATTCTTTCCCACTGAATACAGACCATATGAATTATGCATGTAAATCCCTATTAATTCTTCTGAGATTTATAAATTAAATACAGTAGTCAAAATGTTTCCTTAGTAAAACAACAAATGTGAAGAATTATATCTGTAAGCTTAATGCCAGGCAAATCTATTCCAAAGTGCACCTATAATAAGGGATATTACCCGAGTTTTACAGGAAAAAAGCACCCAATTTCGGTGTGTTCCTAAAGCTCTGGTAACTGCATTGTGCTGAAATCACTACAATGAATAGGAGTTTCCTAGCTTAGCACAATGTCAGAACTAAAGCTCCAATTGAGATCCAAAGTGCCTTTATACAGTGTCAACACGGCAAGCACTGTACCTTCGAGCTGGAACTGCACTCGCGTGCAGCAGCCCCTGTCTTCATGCTCAGAGAGAGCTGAATACTGAGGGTACTATTGTATTACTTCAGCTTATACTATTACACAATAACAATTATTACAGCTAGAAGTTATTAACGCTGCCTGTGTGTGAAGAGATGTGCCAAATGCCTTACATAACCATTGTTACCTCGTCTATCACGCCAGCCATTCCTGCTCCACCGATGAGGCGTCAGGGGGATGCATGACTTCATCAAAATCACCCAGGAAGCGCTGGAGCCCTGGATTCAAACCCAGGCTTCTTTGATTCTGAAATCCCCACACTCAGGCACTCCCTTCCCCGCATCCCCTGAGAATTACTGCCACTACTCGTGGTAAGAGAGTACACTAGGGAAAGAAACCCTTGTTTGTTACTGCAGTGTAGTATCTGGCTGTAATTATAGTTAACTTTACTTACCATTTCCATTAGAGCATTTAATACTTGTGTGTAGTCTTGTCCTAAGTAACTTTTTCTCTATCTCCTTCTATGAAGAGTGGGGAGAGTGGTAATAACTGTCTTACTGACTCTGTAGAGTCACAGGAAGAATAAAGAAGGAGTATTTGTAAACATATTTTGCTATAGGTACAAATGTTGGTTGTTGATAACATTTTCTGATTTAAAAAAAAAATACTGTACTCTGAGGGGAGAATTGTCGGCCAGTTAGATGTCAGAAGTGAGAATGATGAGACATCCAAAGGATGCCCATATTTTTGGTCTTAAAATAACTGAAAGGAGGCTTGTGTTCTTTCTCCTAGACTGGAGCCATTCTCTGTGGGAGGTGTGGACACTCCCTGGATAGCAATCTCCTCACCAGGATTTTCTAGATGTCTTTGGAATGTTCTGTTAACAATCTTACTGTCATTATAAGCAGGACAAAAAGGGAAATGGATGCTAGATCTTATTTTGATGCTGGGAAGTCACGGGGGCTCTCTGGGACAGGGACTTTGCTCCCTACAGTCTAAATCAGGGATCAGGGCCTGGTACAAAACAGGTGCTCCAGAATATTGGCTGAATGGATGAACGAACCTCTGTAACTATGGATATAAAAGGAAGGTATTGGGATAGACGAGTAATTTTCAGGTATTCCCTTTGGCTGCAGTACTCTTTTTTTTTTCCAGTATGATCCCCAAATCACAAAATATCAGACAGACGAAAGCAGTGGACCAGGAAGGAAGTGGCAGTTTAACACCCAGATGCCTAGATCCTGCCTGCCATGCCTTCTCCTTGTCCGGTTAGCATCACTCTCCAACGTTCTGGGATCGCTCTGCCAGACACAGCGTGGAAGCCACGATCTGGGCTTCTATGGCAAGAAAAGTAAACAAGCTTCCTTTTGGAAACAAGTAGCTTAATTAATAAAATATTTACTTTTAAATTATTCCAAATTGCTTACAAAATATCCCACATGTTCTACACTTTCTCATCCTCTCCTGCAGTTGCCTGGGCCTGGCCAATGATCCACGAGCACTAGTGACGTCTGTTGATCCCACCTCCTCCGTCTCTCTCTTTATGGGCTGTGGCTGCAGGTTCCAGAGATCACTACTTCCAGATGGAAGAGGGCCGCCCAACCCACACGGAACTGTGCCAGTAGGAAATAAAATTTTATTATGGTAAGCCACAAGGATTTGAAAGTTGATTATGTTCATTTTTCTGACAAATAAATACTTTAAACGTAACAAGGATATTTAGACTGAACACTGAATAGATCTTTTATCATTTACGACTCTATTTTTCTATACAACAAGGAGTCCTCAGAGTTTAGTGCTTGCTCAAGGCATGCACTTCAAGAGAAGAGGAAAGGATATTTTTGGGATAATGGCCTAACTGGGAGGAAGGAATTTTACAAACATCTGCCATTGAATTAAAATCCCATTACTGTATATCTTTAATCCTGTTTGACATTCCCAGGAGACTGCCTATTTACAAAAAACAAAAACTGGTGTGAAGATATCTTATAGAGCTAAGGGTTTCATGAAAGAACACCTTTCCAACTACAAGTAGAAAAAGGACAGATCAGTTCCCAAGTGAAGTCACTGCCCTCCACAACTCTTACATATCTGCCTTAGGCATTTGCAAGTGTTCTCTAGGTAGATTTTATAATTTGGGATTTGGGTGATACTGTCAGACCTCAAAAGAAGTCTACACTCTGGACATTCTTAACAACTGATTGAAAGGTTCAACTTTCTTCATAAATCTTAGGTTTATCCTCATCCTATTGGCTTCATATTTAACCTGTGAATTCCTTTCATTTTTAGACAGTTAAGAAATATTTAACTTTTCCAAATTTCTTATTTTCAAGTAAAATTAAATGGATATTGCGCTAAGCTGCCCAGATGTCGATTTCAAGACTTCCTCCTCCAGGAGCTGGGGTTGCTCTTAGCTGTCAATCCTCCCTTTGAAACTGCCCTCTGCTGAAAAGAGTCACCTCCCCCAAGGCAGTGCCCATTCCCCAAGCGGCATGAATCCATTGACTGTTCAGTGCAAGACCAGTATAGCTAGCTTCACAGGTCCCAAGGGGCTGACCCAGGCCTTACTTTCCCCCTACTGCAGCCCAGCTTCTCCCACTTTCCAACCTCTCTGCCTCCCTTCCCATCCAGATGTTAATACTGAAAACACTCTCTGAAACCCTCTTGTACAACAATCTCCACCTCAGAGCCTGTATCTGGGGAACCCGATCTACAACAAATGGGAAAGAAATTACTGTTCAGCCACGAGGATGGGAAACAAGTCAATTCAGAGTGGTCAGAGCTTCTCCTATCACATTGTGTGTCCCACACTGTCCGTCATCGTAAAAGATCTGCAGCAAATCATGTCACTCTTCACTCTGTATCCCCAAATATTTACTTTCAAGGTAAAATAAAAAGAGACATCCTGGGACAGAGGACAAAAACACGAACTGAAAAGATGTAGAAAAATAGAAGGGCAATTGACCTTGGTAACGGAGTGCTCATTTATGGAGGTTCCATTTATGTCTGTGTGTATACACATATGCACACATATACATGCACAGGCATACATAAGAACATATGCGCACGTTACTGAGTTTAAAAATTCTCTTACTCTGAACATAAAAACCCAAGATGCAGACTTGATAATACCTATATTATGTGTGGGAGAAGAACAATGACAAAGTCCTAATCAGGGCTCTCATTCGGTGGAAAAAAACAGAAACCTACTCAAACTAGCTCAGATCAAAGTAACCTAGCCAAGTGTTCAGCCGGCCTCACAGTGACTCAGTCTGGGAGGTCAGGATCAAAGGCTCTTCCTTTCTTGGTGTCTCCTGGGCCAAGAGGCCTCTCTTCTCTGCATGTCTTCATCAGTCTGCCCTCTCTGTTGACTCATTTTGCACATGGCCCAACAGGCCTTCCTCTGTAGGTCAGAAATCATCTCTTTCTCGGGCAAATCTGCACTCCTGCTTTCCACCTCAGCAATGTCAAACTGTCTTCCTCACCCTCAAATCTCTAATGCTTATCACTCTCTCAACTCCTACTCCACAGAAAATAAATAGAAAAGATCAGATATTTGGTCCCTCATCTTTCCAATCACAAACTTATACCCTTTCTTTTTTATTTAAACTCTTGTTGACTATAGTCTCCCCATCAACTTTTAAATATCCTTATATTTATTTTACTTGAAGTCAACTTAAAAGAGACCCACATTGGACCCACATGTAAATTCTACTTAAAGGAGTCTCCTTAATTCCCTCTAGGTATCCCCTCATATCTCTCTTCCCAAACTTCTAGAAAAACTTGCCTATATTGACTAAAAATATGTATTCACCTTTGCTCACTCTAACCATTCCAATCTAGTTCTGGCCTTATCACTTCATAGTAAAAGTTAAAAAAAATATATTTGATTGATTTTAGAGAGAGAAAAGTGGGGGAAAAGGGATAGAGGGAGGGAGGGAGGGAAGGAGAGAAAGAGAGAGAGAGATCAATTTGTTGTCCACTGATCCATGCAGTCATTGGTTGGTTCCTGTATGTGCCCTAACCGGAGACCAAACCTGCAACCTTGGCTTATCAGGATGATGCTCTAACTCAGTGGTTCTCAAAGTGTGTGCCAGGGCACACTGGTGTGCCCTAGAAGATTTTCAGGTGTGCCCTATGGTATTCCAGAGAAATATGTGCCTGTTGGGGACCAAAAAACCAACAGGGTTTTTGAAGTTCAGATTTGGGGGGGACAGAGGTGTGGGGAATTGGCTATAAACTGACAGTCTGCCCAACCGCCCACCTCATTTGCTTGATTAGGTTGCAAAAGGCTGTTAAGCTGTGGTACAGAATTGTTTACACTACCCCCCATGTTCTCCGGAAACATTGGAGGCAAGTTTCTTCTAGCTTTTGTTTGGTATAAAGTTAAGATGATAATGATATGTATGGTGGGGGTTTTCTACACTCAACACAAGAATAAAAAGAGAGGAATTCTTCAATGTATTGATGAGGAAATGAGAGTTTGCCTTTCAAACATTGAAGAAATCGTTAGGACACATCAGACTCATGTTTCTCATAAACACAAGAATGAAAAAACTTAACACATTCACACCAGGACCTGCTGAATTTAATAAATCTTACTAAATGTATTTATATATATAAAAAGATAACTTTTTGTCACTTTTTTATTTTTAACCCCTTTTTTACGAATTCTAAAAAGCATAACAAAAAATGTAACATAAAATTTTTTTTTAATGTCAGAATAAATTTAATTTTGTCGTATTTATTTTGCTTAATTACCATAAAAGCATGCTTGGACTTTATATTTTTTTCTTTAATATTTGACTTAATTATTATAACATATTTCTCATAAATTTGTATATAGGGCACCTACAATTATTTGTAGGATTTTAAATGCGCCCCGGCTTTAAAAAGTTTGAGAACCACTGCTCTAACCAAATGAGCTACCTACCCAGGGAAGAACAGCAATTTCTGAAGTCACAAATAATCCCCTTGTTACTGAACCCAATGGTTATTTATCAATTCTCATTTTATTTGATGTCTCAGCAGAATACCTTTTTTATTAATTCAAATATAATTTACACACAGTGAAAAGCACAGATTTTAAGTGTACAATTAGATCAATTTGACAAATATATAACATGTATAATTCACATCCTTATCAAAATATAGACCACTTCTATCCTTGCAGAAAATTGCCTCATCATTTTTCTGTCAACCTCTCACCCCTATACCTTAAAAGAGAATACCAATTCGATTTATAACACCATGAATTAGCTTTGCCTAGAGCTTTATGTTAACAGAATCATGAGGTCTGTATTATTTGTGCCTGACTTTTTTATTCAGCATGAGGTTTTAAGATTCAGCTATATTGTTTACGTATTAGAAGTTAATTTTTTATTGCTGGATAGATTTTCATTGAATGAATTACTGCAATCATTTCCAGTTTAGGGGTATTACAATGAAGGCTGCTACGAACATTCTCATAAGAGTTTTTGTAAATACACAGTTTCATTTTTTTCTATAAATATCTATATCGAATTCCTAGGTCATAATATAGATGTATGTTTAAATTTTAAGAAATTACCAACAATCTTCTAAAATAGTTGTACCATACTACATTCCCACCAACAATCAACAATGTATAAGAATTCTAGTTGATCATTACCTTTACCAACATATGATGTTGCTATTCTTTTTTTTTTGTATTTTTCCGAAGTGAGAAGCAGGGGTAGGGGGGTGGGGGGAAGACTGCCCAACCGGGATCCACCAGGCATTCCCACCAGGGGGCAATGCTCGGCCCCTCTGGAGCATTGCTCCATTGCAACCAGAGCCATTCTAGCACCTGAGACAAAGAGGCCAGGAGCTGTCCTCAGTGCCAGGGACTTGGCTACAGGAGGGGAAGAGAGAGACAGAGAGGAAGGAGAGGGAGAAGGGTGGAGAAGCAGATGGGCGCCTCTCCTATGTGCCCTGACCAGGAATCAAACCTGGGACTTCCACATGCCGGGCTGACACTCTACTGCTGAGCCAACCAGCCAGGATTGTTGGTCTTTATTATTATTATTATTATTATTATTATTATTATTATTATTTTAATCATCCTAGTACGATAAAACACTCTCTCTGCTTTTATTTGGTGTAACAAGGGTCTCCTGGTTTCATCCTATCTTTCTTCTTTAATGTCTTTTGAAGGTCTTTGTCCTCCTTCAGCTTTTGAAAGTGAAGTTTACTTAAGACTCATTTCTAGGCTTTCTCCTTCCCTGAGTCAATCATCCTAAGCTGCAAATCCATTGTCACCTGTTTGTAGATGACTCATAACCTTACATTTCCAATCCATTTCTGTCCTCTGCCTACAAAAGCCAAACTACCAAAACTAAACTTAGACTCTCCTCCCATTCCTCCAGATTCTCCCAAAACCTGGTGGTACAAGGCAGACGTCAACTCATATTTAATCCATTTTTTAAAAGGTGACTTTAGCTTCCCAAATCCCTCTCAGAGTTTAACACTTTGCCCTCTCCACCAAAGTTCCTGCACCTCATATCTGTTTTACCTGGACTTCTACAGTAGCCTCCCAGCTGTTTTACACACATAGGTACCCTGGACTTTCATCAATCAGTCCTTGATACTGTAGTCAAAATGGCCTTTTAAAAATACTAATATGCCCTGGCTGGTTGGCTCAGCGGTAGAGCGTCGGCCTGGCCTGCGGGGGACCCAGGTTCGATTCCTGGCCAGGGCACATAGGAGAAGCACCCATTTGCTTCCCCACCCCCCTCCTCCTTCCTTTCTGTCTCTCTCTTCCTCTCTCTTCCCCTCCCACAGCCAAGGCTCCATTGGAGCAAAGATGGCCCGGGCGCTGGGGATGGCTCTGTGGCCTCTGCCCCAGGCCCTGGAGTGGCTCTGGTCGCGGCAGAGCGACGCCCCGGAGGGGCAGAGCATCGCCCCCTGGTGGGCAGAGCATCGCCCCTGGTGGGCGTGCCAGGTGGATCCCGGTCGGGCGCATGCGGGAGTCTGTCTGTCTCTCCCTGTTTCCAGCTTCAGAAAAATACAAAAAAAAAAAAAAATACTAATAGTATTATATCATATCTTTCTTCAAAACCTTTTGATTCTTCAGGTAAAGATAAAACCTTGTACCCCGACTTGGGAAACCACCACATGGCCAAGTGTCTGCCTACCTCTCCAGATGGCTCTCAAACCGCGTCCCTCTGAGCTGCCTCTGGACTTCCTCGTCTTCCCAACACTGGCTCCCTTCCATCTCGTCAGAGTCACCATTCCCCCTCCCACCAGAGACTCCCTGTTCTTCCTGCCTACAAGATCCTTTATTCCCTGTTTGCCTAATTAACTCCTACTCATCCTCAGATCTTAGTTTAGTCCTCACTGGAATTTATAATGGGCCATCCCCGGCCAGCCAGATTGCAGTCAAATTTCCTAGTTTATATTAGCGTATCAAAACATTATATACTGTCCAGTGCTGCTTTTATCATCAATTTTAATTTTACATTTAATTTTAATTTTACTTTAAATAAAATGTATATCCTCCTACAAAGGACAAGGGGTAGATGGTTCTATTAATTCTAGCACAATGCCAGACACATCATAAATAAATGCCCAATCCATTTTTGTTTCAAGAAAAAAAAAATGAATGGATATCATTCATTTTCTCAACCCTCTGAATGCTTTATTTTCCATTTGTAAGGAAATATTAGCTCTTGGCCAGTCAATGAATCAAACAGATATGTGTCAAGTGTCCATCTTTAGACCTACCAGACGTGGCTAGAGTGGGATCATACGGATATAGTGTTTCTTCCAGAATGCCACTGGGGCAAAATTTATAGAAAGAGCCAAGGTTACAAAAACTAATGTGAGGTATGTCTGGGATATGCAAGTTCTGTGAATGAAAAAAAATTAACATCCTTAAAAAATGCTTTGTAGACAGAATATTTGAAGTGTTCAGGTATGTGGGTGTGAGAATTTATACATGCAGGTGCATGGGTGAGATGTGAGTGTTCACAGATGTCTATGTGAGTTTGCATTCTCTTCCCACCCCAGTAATATTTTCTTTGGGTCACTGACCAATAGTCTAGCTGAAGCCAAAGCTCCAAATAAGGGCAAAGCAAAGAAAGCACTTCTCATAGTAAAATAAATCAACAGCTTTCCTAAGTGCAAAACCAGCACATGATTTTACTGTGTGCACAATTTAATAACAGTAGGAAAAGCTATGTGAAATCATAAATTTTTGAAGTTTATTGAAAACTATATCTTTCAGAAAAATATTAAAAACAAAACAATCACAATTAAGTAACGATACAACTTAAATATAATTGCAACAAATATCATTGCAAAGACAATCTTTTTATATTTCTTAGTTCTGGTAATCATCCACTTTCTTAGAATAATAGTATAATCAAATTCAAAATCAGCAAAGTAATTAGAGGTTTCCTTGGAGTTTTCTATAACAGGATATAATCATATAGAGCAGGTAAATCAAACCAAATATGAAAAATAAACTAATTGAATTTGATGGTACAGGGAAACCACCTGGAGAGAGTGACAGTGGTAAGAAACACTGGCCCAGGAGAAAAGGACCCTGAGCTGCCTCACTAGGGAATAATGAAAACCTGAAAGAATGTCTGAGCCTCAGTTTTCTTGTTAAAAGTGAAGTTGGAATAAATCTTCAGTGGCTAAAATATTTCTGTTTGATTTCCAGTTCTCATC
The DNA here is from genome assembly GCF_036850995.1 of Saccopteryx leptura. Taxonomy (NCBI): domain Eukaryota; kingdom Metazoa; phylum Chordata; class Mammalia; order Chiroptera; family Emballonuridae; genus Saccopteryx; species Saccopteryx leptura. The sequence goes on from NC_089503.1 coordinate 353,011,050, forward strand.
AGTTGATAGCCTGGACGTTTAGAAATGTTCCGAGGTCTCCAACAGTTATCAGGGACGCTGCTGTAGGAGCAGGAAGTCAGGAGGTCCCCAGGGCACTGCCTGCCAGCACCGGACTAGGCGATCTCTACACTCGCGTCTACACCTCCACTCAGTCCAGCTGCTCTACGACAAGGCCACTGCCCTTGTGTCTTGACGTACAGACCATGTGATTTCAGTTCAGTGAGCACTTACTATGCCCTACTATGCATCGGCCACAGGGGAATGCAATAAAAACACAAAGGTAACTAAGAGAAGATGACTGCTTTCAAGGAGTTTGAGTCTAGAAGATGAGTTAACTGAGGGGCATTTTTTTTAATTAAAAATATAATCAGGACAACACTTTATGGTCCTGTGCATCTGATCTAATTCTAAATATTAAATAAGAGAATGTATATTCTACTTTAAACTGTTATTGTAGTGATATTTTAGTTTAAAGGAAATGTTTCCAATAAGCTTGTCTATCTAGATTCCTTTTAAAATATATTACTTACAACTTTCCACAGTGACATTCAAACACTATAAGAACAATGTCCTTCAAAAAGACAAGAATGATAAATTAAGAGTAAAGCAGACCACCCAAAAATTATATTTCAATTTAACCTTGTAATATCCAACATCTAATTGATTCTCCTCATCAGTTCTGGCCAGCTGGTTCTCTCAATAACCAAAAACACACATCTCATTCTCTGCTTTCAGAGTCTGCTGTTAAAATTCCCTTGGTTAGAATAACCTTCCCACTCCATCCACCTACTCACACTTACTAATCCATCCAGCAGCCTTGGGTGACTTCTCCACTCCACAGCCTCTAAATCTGTTCATTCATTCATACACACAGTTTTAAAAATCCAGGTACCTATCACATGCCAGCTTTGTGCTTATATGAGGGAACACAAGAAAGAATGATCCTGCTTACGCTGTACTGATGTGACCCTGCCACATGAAAAGGGTTATGACAAAGATGTGCACAGAGGACAAATATTAAAGTTAATCAGGAAATTCTGAGATGAGGTGTCCTAAGCTCATTTTAAATGTTACATAAAAATTAGGTAGGTTAAGAAGGAAATTCCTGACAGAGAGGAAAACCCGAGTGGAGTTGCCGAGCTATGCAGCAGCGACAACACTTTGGGAGCGCGCTCAGTAAGGCTGTGGCAGGAAGGTGTGCACGGGCCCTTGAAAGGAGCTCGTCAGCAGGGTTCAGATTATGAAGTTTAAACTCTACTCTGAAAGCAAAGAAGTTTTACTGAAGAGACAGAATCGGATGAATTTTAGAAATAATTTCTCTGACCTCAATCTGAACATCAGACGTGAGGAAGTCTGGCTGGCGGCAGGGAAATGCATTAGGGGGTTACTGCAGGCATCCAGGTGAGTAGTTAGGAGAGTCTACACTAGATAAAGACAATGAAACTGGAAAATAAATAAGAAATTCAAAGTATTTCAAGAAGATAAAATCTGTACGATTTGACAGTCAACTGACAATGGAGTTGCAATGATGAGCTTACCCACAATGACAGGGATTACAGAAAAGCATCCTGTTTTGTTAGAAAGTCAAGAAATTTATGATGGGTCACAATCAGTGTGAAGTGCCTGTGAGACATCCAGGTAGAGACAGTTAACAGGTGGTTGGATAAATCAATCCAGAATTTAAAAAAAATTCTAATGTAATAAACTAGACTTGGGAATTATTAACAAATAAGTATAGCTAAAGCTAAGAGTGTGCTAAAGATTGACCAGATACTGCAAATAAAATCGGAGAAATAGAAGGTCGATAGTAAACAAAAAGGGAAGGCCAACATTTGAAAGGCAAGAGAAGACTGAATAGGGACATATAGGAAATTAGAAGGCAAACCAGAAGGAAACAGAATTATAGAAGGATGGGCATGGGAAAGCTTCATGAAGTCCTCCAGCTCTTATCATAAATACTATTTTTCATTTTTCACTATTTTGTATTTATAAATATTTGAAATTTTTCCAACATACATACATCATTTTTTATTATTATTAAGTGAGAGAGGCAGAGAGGTAGACAGATTCCCGCTAGCACCCTGACTGGGATCCACCCAGCAAGCCTTCCATCGTGCATGCTCTGCCCATATGGGGCTTGCTCTGTTGCTCGGCAACTGAGCTATTTTAGTGCCTGAGCCATGTGAGCCATGGCTTCAGGAAGGAAAGAAAGAGACACAGAGAGAAGGGGGTGGAGAGGGATAGAGAAGCAGATGGTAGCTTCTCCTGTATGCCCTGATTGGGTATCGAAACTAGGATTTCCACATGCCAGGCCGATGCTCTACCACTGAGGCAACTGGCCAGGGTCTATATATATATATATATATATATATATATATATATATATATATATATATATATATATTTTTTTTTTTTTTTTAAGTTGGCTACCTTATCAGTAAAGCATCTGTTCCTTGTGGCCTGGAACTGTGTTTTTTCTTTGTTTTGTTTTGTTTTGTTATGTTTGTTTTGTTTTGTTTTGTTTTATTGCATGTGGCCTCCAAGAATCTGAAACTATGTTGCCTTTATGGAAAGCAGGTACTACAGGGGTCCCCAAACTACGGCCCGCGGGCCGCATGCGGCCCCCTGAGGCCATTTATCCAGCCCCCGCCGCACTTCTGGAAGAGGCACCTCTTTCATTGGTGGTCAGTGAGAGGAGCATAGTTCCCATTGAAATACTAGTCAGTTTGTTGATTTAAATTTACTTGTTCTTTATTTTAAATATTGTATTTGTTCCCGTTTTGTTTGTTTTTTATTTTAAAATAAGATATGTGCAGTGTGCATAGGAATTTGTTCATATATTTTTTTTATAGTTCGGCCCTCCAACGGTCTGAGGGACAGTGAACTGGCCCCCTGTGTAAAAAGTTTGGGGACCCCTGAGGTACTAGCCTCCTGACTAATTAGCAATCACAATTCTACTCAATAGTAGACAATTGGTTTAACAATGGGTTACAGCTTAACTTTTGGAGCTCTAAATACAAGCTATCCTTTTCTAATGAATGTGTCTGGCACAATGCTCAGACAACAGTATCTTTTTCAGACTAGTATCAAGTTTTTACTGTGGTGGCTAGATTTAGGTGGCCAGATTTGGCCTAGGGTATATATATATAGACCTCTGTAAATTGGAATATCTAGTTTAATTACAAGAATACATTGCCATGTTTTTTCAAGTTATGTTTTTAATGACAATTTTTATGATGATCATGAAGACTATCAAAGTAGAATATCTGTATGGTTTTTATTCTTACCAAAAATGTAACAGTCACAATAAATGAGCCAGCTCATTTTAATATCCCGTTATTTCAGATACCAGACAGTAAAATATATACACTTTTTCCCCAGAAAAGGAAGGTTTGGTAAGAAGACTTAAGCTGCAATATATTACAAGACACAGATAGCTAAGAAAGATATAAAACTGCTTAGCTGTGTGAAGTCTAAAAGAAAAAGCCATTCAGTCACTTTACTTTTGTTTTCATCTCTTTCTACTAACACTCTAAGTAATCTTTCTGCCCTGGATAGAATCCCTGTATGTGGATATATATCCTACCCTATATTTGAAGAAACCTGACACATTGATTCATTCATACATTCCTTAGATATTTCAGATACCACCTGCCTAGTCTTCTAAAATATAAACCCCATAAATTGAAAACAAAACAGCTTACACCTGAATAGAGACGTTCTCATTGCATTTGTTCAGAGCTATGCTTAAATGACCAAAACAACAATGGGGCACATGATGCTTGTGTGCTGATTACTTAGCAGTTTGCAAACTATAGAAATGACCCCTGAAAGTATAGTCTTACTTAGCAGTTTACAATACCTTAATATCTTTGAGAGTAAGAACACATCTCAAATATCCAGAATGATTTGAGCACAGAAAGTTGGGAGCTAATTGAATGGACTACATAAAGTCTAACAAATATAGCCAGAAAACTTCATCAGTAACTACTTTATATTAGTTCCCTTTAGTAAATATACACATCATGCATGAGAGCCCATTTAAAAAAGCTAAACTATGTGACACATTTACATGAGAGACACCTTGATTTGTTTTCAATTCACATATCTTTTTCATGTAGATAAAATGGCATCATCCAGCCAATAATTATGTGGTACAATAATGGAAACTAAAAAAAAAATGTATATACTAAATAATATATAAATCATTAGTGAGGCATTATCCTTTTTTTTTTTTAATTTTTCTTTTATTAATTTTTAGAGAGGAGAGAGAGAGAGAGAGAAGGGGGAGGGAGGAGCAGGAAGCATCAACTCCCATATGTGCCTTGACCAGGCAAGCCCAGGGTTTTGAACCGGCGACCTCAGCGTTCCAGGTCGACGCTTTATCCACTGCGCCACCACAGGTCAGGCCGCATTATCCTTTTTATCATATAAAGATATGTGTGGCTTACAATGGTTCTCTAAAAGAACTAATATCTAATTAAGCCCATTAATTAATTTCAAATAGCACAAAATTACTTTCTATAACATTACCTTATTACTATCTAAACCAGGGGTAGTCAACCTTTTTATACCTACCGCCCACTTTTGTATCTCTGTTAGTAGTAAAATTTTCTAACCACCCACCGGTTCCACAGTAATGGTGATTTATAAAGTAGGGAAGTAACTTTACTTTATAAAATTTATAAAGCAGAGTTAAAGCATATAATAATAATTACTTACCAAGTACTTTATGTCGGATTTTCGCTTTTTGGAAGAATAAATCTTTATAAAACAACTTACTATAGTTAAATCTATCTTTTTATTTATACTTTGGTTGCTCCGCTACCGCCCACCATGAAAGCTGGAACGCCCACTAGTGGGCAGGCGGTAGGGACCAGGTTGACTACCACTGATCTAAACTATAGAAGAGTTCTCAAAATACTGCATTCTAAAATCTACTTAAATGTCTTCTCTAAATTGCAGGCTGCTTTTTTGCAAGCCCCAAAAGGGACTTTTCATAAAGAGAATCCTGTGTGCAGTTGCAATTCATAGCCACTGTTATTTTAAAAATGTTTTGAAATTTTACTTTGCCACAAAGGTAGCATTCCACTGAGCCTCCATCAAAGATAACACATCCTTTGCAGCAAAAGCCTTTCCATTTACCAAACAATGAGTTCCAAGATTTTATGTGCACAACTTGTCAGCATTACTTGTGGAGAAGATGTATTTTATCACTGTTAATTTCTCTTTTGAAGTTCTAAATGAATAATTAGGTTGGGGGAAGCAAAAATTATAAAGAGGAAAACCACATAGTTTATCATCCAGATTGAAACTTAAAATTGAGAGAAAGAGGTACTATCTGTAAGTATAGCATGAAATAGGCATAAACAGATACTGTCCTGGGCAAACAAACAGGTACAGTCACTCTCTTTTTAAACAACTCTATTGTCTTTAAATAAAGGTTCATGGGTACAAGATATTTTCACAAGATAGCAACAGGGGTAGAAATATGTAAAGTAAATTCTGAGCATATTCCCCTCTTACCATCCGAAGAAAACGAATCTTTAAGCATATATAAACCTGATGTAAGAGTGAGAGGATATGCACACAAAAAACTTAAAGCATCCAGAACGAAATCTTAAAAAGTTGTTAAACACATACAATCCATTACATCACCCAACAGTAAACTGATACACAAGAGAAACTACTATCACACAAGTATTTGGCCCTTTATTCAGCTAATTCAGAAAATGAAAAATTGGTGAAATTCGGTGATACTCAAATCATCAGTCTATTTCTCTACATATGAAGAAATGACCCAAAGCTAATTTCACTTCTCATGTCTGAATTAGGATTGTTGCCTTTTAGGTACGTATTTCAGAATTTATCATTTTGCCCACATTGCTTTATGTGCTAAAGATATTTATGAACTGTTTCATGAGAAAGAAATCAGAATGTAAGAAAAGGTAAAGGGAAGCTCAGATCAAATCCTAGACTCAGTTTACCTTTCGGCACCGGCAGCTGCAGCCCAGCGCCCTGTACCGCTAGCATGGCAAGGTGGGTGGGGTCTATAAGAACTCGGCTCCACAGGACCTCAAGTAGCAGGACCTCAGGAAAAGATGATCTTGGGATTCCTCTATAGTTCTACGGTAAAGATGGCACCTTCCTTTTCTACATCAATTTGAAATTTAAAAGTGCCGCCAATATTATGTTAAAGCCTCATAATGCAAGAAAGACAGGCATTATCAATCCCTCTTGGCATATAAAGAAACTAAGGCCAGAATCTAGGCCATCTCCCTTTCTGGCCATGACAGTTTTAAAACCTACCAACTAAAACATGGTAGGATCTATGCCAACATTGGGTTCTCAGCAGCGGACGTTCTATTCTACTCCAACAGCTTCAATGCCTGACCCAATTCTAACACCTGTAAAGATGGTCTTATTGTTGAATTGAATAGGATAGGATAGGATACTTTGTTTTTGCTCTAAATGGCCTACCTAATAAAGAGAATTCAGTACAATAGACAGAGAAGTAGATAACCTCATGGTGGAGGAGGATGGTGGGAAATTGCTATGGGATTAGAGAATACTTTGAGCAAAGGAGCAAGGAGATCAGAAAAGCCCCAGGGGCATATAGGGTTCGTGAGTCACTATAGCCAGTTCTAGAGAGTGGAGGCAAGAGGACCTGGGAAGGGTGGTAAATGCCACTTGACCATGTGAAGTTCTTCTCTGGCTCCTTTTACGTTTTATTCTCTGGAATCCAGGATCAGATGTCATGAGCAAAGGGTCAGGAAGATATCTACCTAGTTCTGGGAATTTCACTAATGCTAAAATACTAATAGAATACTGACAGGATGGGCTTCTCATCAATCAGGAGGTGAGCACGAGACAGAGTAAAATGGGCCAAGTATCCAGCCCAATGCCTGGCACACAGAAGGCACTGAGATATGGTAGTCTCCTCCCCCAATAGAAGAGGGAAACCAACCATAATGCCCACAGTTTGATGCACTTTGAAAACGACTTACGAGAACACTGAAGACTTAGAGTCAATGTACATGGGTTCTGGGTTCTATTACTCAAGTTGGAATGTGCCTTGGGCCTATTTACTTTCAACTCTCAGGACCAGCTCTAAATTATCCTACTTATATCATAGGACAAAAAGTAAACTGTTACTTAAAAATATAAAATAGCCCCAAAAGATAAAACGAGATGCAACACAATGGACTTTGTAATCCATGGTACAAAAGCCTGCCTATCTGTAAATTACAGATGTGGGAGAAAAACAATACTACCTCAGGAATTCCCATATTTGATGTCTTTCTAGGAAGCGTGCTATACAATTCTAACACTATATAGAAAATTGTTTTTCCCATTTAACAAATTGAGCAAGTAACACTCCCAAGATATAATCTTTCTAGTCAAGTCAGAAGAAACACATATAGCCCACACAGGTCTCCATATTCTACTTCAAATTTAGTCATCTATTTACTTAAACCATGGTGCCCCTCAGTTGTGATTAAGAAGGAATACATACAAATTGAAAGAAAGCCACGGCAGGTTGGCAAAAATGAGAACGAATGGCTACGCTTCTTATTCTCCATTCCCTCTAACTCCTCACGCCTTTCCTTTTTCAGGCTTCCCTTTGCTGTGTTTTCTCCAGGAGTATTAGAGAACTTCATACTGAGCATGTACATTTACCAAGATAGGTTTCTGTTGAAAATGGAAAACCCCAATAGAGTTCAGGGTTACCCTTCCCTAAATTTAACCTTATCCATTAATGGTGTGAAGGAGATTAGACTTTGAGTGACAGGTTCTAGGTTTTCTCCCCCGGTGCTTTTCGACCGAATGCAGTGTCTCCTCAGAACTGGTAGACACCTGTACATGGCTAAGTCACTTTCTCTCAACACTATTGCCTTTTTCCTCTCCCTTCTTACCCACCCTGCCTCAGCAATATGATGGAATATTTGTGGGTGTATGATATAAAAATCTTTGCAAACCCAATGAAAACATGCTGCATACACGGGGATGCTAACACTCCTCCCCCCAGCTGCCCAGTCTACTTTTCCTCCTCTTCCCAGTCAATTCGGGTCTCTCATATTGGGCCTAGGGATACATTCCAAGCCACAATATTATAATTGCTTGGAGGGAGAAAACAGAGAGAGAGAAAAAGCTGAAGTCACAAAAGTTTTGCTTGTTCTACCTTCTTTGTCCTCTCAGGGATGGAAGTGGATATTATGGACGTTTGAAAAGTTAGTGTTTAATTCCTTGTTAAGAAGAGAGGGAGAAGTCCAAAAGTTGATACTCTTTATAAATCAATTCATACCATGAATTGCAGGATTTGTAATAAAAATAGAACCTCGTGGAATCCCAGTTTAATTTTCTTGCCCACGTTTATACTGTAAGTGGCAGAACTAGATCTAGAACTCCAAAATGCTTGAATCTGAAGTTAAGTGGTCTCTTGACCATAGCATGATGCTTGTTACTATCTTTGAACTGGAAACAATTCCCCTTCCTCAATCCACAGGAGAACTACTAAGTAGAGTGTGGGTGAAGCTGCAGGCTCTCGTCAAGTCAGCAGCTAACCCTCGGAATCAGCCTCACCTTTTGCCAAGCCACTTCTCTGAAACCTAGGAGAGAAATTAATTTAAGAAAAAGGTAGATGAAATATAAGCTGTAGTAGAACAGTACAGTGTGTGGGGAAAATACTTGGATTCAGAATAAAAGGTCTGCATTGTATGTCTACTGTTACTGAAAAAAAAAATTAAGTTATTTTTTAAAAAAAGAACATGAGGCCCTGGCCGGTTGGCTCAGCGGTAGAGCGTCGGCCTGGCGTGCGGGGGACCCGGGTTCGATTCCCAGCCAGGGCACATAGGAGAAGCGCCCATTTGCTTCTCCACCCCCACCCCCTCCTTCCTCTCTGTCTCTCTCTTCTCCTCCCACAGCCAAGGCTCCATTGGAGCAAAGATGGCCCGGGTGCTGGGGATGGCTCCTTGGCCTCTGCCTCAGGCGCTAGAGTGGCTCTGGTCACGACAGAGCGACGCCCCGGAGGGGCAGAGCATCGGCCCCTGGTGGGCACCGAGCGTCGCCCCTGGTGGGCGTGCCGGGTGGATCCCGGTCGGGTGCATGCGGGAGTCTGTCTGACTGTCTCTCCCTGTTTCCAGCTTCAGAAAAGTACAAAAAAAAAAAGAAAAAAAAAAAAGAACATGAGTCTGGGTATGAGTGCTGATTGGACCACGTTATGTGAGTCAGATGAGTGTACATGAGTCTGGGTAGGAGTGCTGATTGGACCACGTCATGTGAGTCAGATGAGTGTATTACTGGAACTCTGAGTATAAGATGAGGATTTGAGGATCATATGACCTAACCCTACTTCTGAACAGGGTGTTGTGAGAATTAAAATATACATATTAAACTTGAGTGCAGTTCAATTATTTGGTATGTGAGTCAACAACCACTTTGAATAAGTGAGGTAAATGCTCAATATGTTAGTAGTTTTATTAAATATTCTAATCTGGTTCTCAATCTCCATTCTCAAACCATCCCTTTCACTCCATCTCTATTTTTTTCTCTTTTCTACTATTCTGTAGCTCCCTTTTCTATGAAGCATTTATTTAAAAAAAAAAAAAGAAAGAAAGAAAGAAAGAAAGAAAGATTTGAAATCTCGTGAGATCTCTGATTTAGGTCCCAGATAATGCAGTTTTCAACCTGTATAATATTTTTGCTCAGGGTGTCTGGTGAAAATTACTTCACTGAAAAAGTTAGGTATCAAAAAATCTCCAGGATATACACACACACACTCCCCCCAAAAGACTCTCCTCAGACTAAGAAAAGACCTCTTATCTTTGGATAAGTAAACCAACAATTAAAGATTATTTGCAGGAGTCAACTCTTTCTTATAATATATCAATCATATTGAAAATCAGTTCACTTTGCCAACAAAATGAATTATTTTTATGATGAAGTACTTGTAATTTCAAATAAAGATTTTCTGAAATCTTGAGGTGAAAATAGTTTATCTCCCATTTACACATATTTAAAAACATTATCAAGATGAAATTCAAGTAGTAATTTACAATCAAGACTGATAAAACTGTACAACTCTATTTTAATTGATATTTCCTGATGTTTCTTTGGCATATTGACCCATCACTTTTCTATCTTCTCTGTCACAATGCCTATTTTTATACATGGTGAAAAGAGAGCATGCACAGTAGGCAGCTCAAGATGATGGTTCTGCAGTGATGACAACAGTGAATTTTAAGTCTAACTGCTCTGTCACCAGAACTTTAGCTTTGTATAATCTGTTGTGAATTTATCACATATGCAATGCAAGGGCTTAAGCATTACCACAAAAACTTATCTCCGGTTTAACCGATATTTCAAGGTCCTATGGAAAGCATCCTGTTTTCCTATCTATTTTTATTCAAAGTTTAGAAAAGGCTAACACCTTTGACTATGTGTCATTAAGTTCCCATATAGACGCATGTGTCATCTGAATAGCTGCTGTGATCCCCAGCTTTTTAAGACATAAAGTGCATCCTAAAAAAACTTACAGCACTGTTCCACTAATTGCACTCAAAATAACACGCTTACATGGCATCAAACTGGTATTCCAAAATACTCACCAGTCTGCCACTGCACAAAAGGCCAAGACATTAGCAGAGGAGGCTGATTGATAAAGTTAATGCAGAGGTCCAGGATTAGAGGGCTGTTGTATAACAGCATCACACACTGCAATATTGTGAATCCTTGCAACAAAGGAACAGTATATGCAAGCCAGTGGACAGCAGTAGCCATAGGATCAGCAGCGGGAAAGATGTCTTAGACATGAGCAATTGGACGGCACTCCTCATCTTTATCCATCTATATGAGCCCGTACCACCTTATTATTGCTGTGCTTAGGCAGTTAGCAGGTTTGAGATTTCATCCTAAAACTCACCCTCTCCCACTTAAAATCCCTGACTTTCCGCCATCCCTGAAACAGCCAATGACAGAGAGTGATGGCCACTACTTGCCTGTGCCTTCCCCTTCCTTTCTGACCCTGTCAAGCAGCAGCCCGTGGTTTTCACTGGCTGCTGGAGGCCTCCATCCACCTGCTGTCTGCAGTGAACATCAAAAGGAATGGTAGCAAACCTGTAAATCCTGACCAGCTGAAAAGGTGGCCGGGACAAGGGGCAGGGGCTGCAACCAGTGAGGACAGACGGACCGACAACCAGACAGACAGACAGCAGCACCATCGGACACCATCCATTACTTCCAATCTCAGAAGAGGGGAAGGCTGCAGCACCAGGGACGTCATTGTTCCACTAGTAAGAGGCAGCACATGGAGGGGCATTCTGCTTCCCTCAAGCCCGCAGGCTTAAAGGATTTGTTTTTTAGTGTTTGTGCTTGTTTGTTTGTTAGTTTTGTTTTTTTTGTTTTTTTGCAGGGGGAGAGGATGAGAAGCAGGGAATTCAGAAACCTGCTGCTCTTTATAGAACCAGGCCAGCTCTGGCCTTCCAAGTTAATGGCTCTTTTCTGACTCTACAATGAAAGGGCAGGAATGACTGGGTTTCTCCTCTTGCTGTGACCTGGCATCCCTGTCAATATTCCCCTCTCCTACCTGGGTGGCAGTTCTACTGGTGGGTACCCAGCAGTCTGTGAATGCAGCGCACTGCGCTCCTGTCCAGGGAGAAACTGTCACCCGAGGGGAAGCAGGAGAAACCTTTGGGAGCAGCATCTTCTCTTCGGGAGGCAGTGCTAGGGCTGGGGCAGAGCCACGCTGGGAGTGCTCCTCTGCCGGCTGTCGCCCCTGTTCCCTCCCCGTCCCTTCTGTACTCTCAGGTAACTCAAGATGCAACAGGTTCTCTTTGGCTCCTCATGTCAATCCTGTGCCCCCAGGAACACCGGGGACACCAAGGAATTAGTCCCAGTCAGGGTCTCTAAATTCCCTCATGCCTGAGCTGAAAACTTTCCTGCATACATGAAGACCTCCCAAAGGAACGCAGGTGGAGGTCCCCTTCAGCTCCACTCTAGGTGTGCCGCTGAGGGGCAGGGACACCAACTCTGGATGCCAGCACGTGTGAGCAGCACTGTGTCACACACTCCTGCACCACCAGCATGCGCCCCACACAGGAAACCGGGCCACTGGGCAGGGATCCCTTGAAGGGCTGATGAGCTTTAAAGAGGGGAGATGTGTGCAAATATCCAATTTCCTATTGCACTGCTTGCACCAGGAACTGAACAGGCCCCGGAGGTCCCTTGGAAACCAGTAAAGAGGAACCTCTTTTTTTATTTAGACCAGAGTCCCCATCAGTTTCTCCCATCATTAAAAACTTTGCATTGCCAATGATATTACATGTGAGTAATAAAATGGGTCTTCACACAGATATTCTGTGCAAAAGACTGTGAATAAAATGTTCAAGAGAGGCTGGGGAAGCAGGTTACCAAAGATGGCAACTGCCCCCCAAAAAAGACCCAACCTTGATCTGTGAGGTGAATGAGTAGCAAAATGAACACTAAAAATAAAATTTTTTTCTTATGTAAATACTGGCACCCTTCACTGGGGTAACCCCAACCTGCTAAACAACTCCAAGAAGAGAAGAGGAGCTGTTCTCAGCACCGCTGCTTCCCACCTCCCCTCTCTTCCACTCCTAGCCGGTCCCCTAACCTGCTCCCAGCCCAAGGCCCTTCCACTTGGGTGGGATCAGCTCTTCTCAGCTTCTGCATATCGCAGCCCCAGGGGGTCCGTGTCCACCCAACCCTCCCCTGCACCCCGGTCTCCAGCCATCCCCTCCTGACTCCTGCTGACGCCCAGGCTCTCGGTTCGGTGGCATCCTCGCCTCCCTCCAGCGCCCCTCGCCTCTTCCCCAGTTCAAGCCCCGCGCCCCCGGCCGCCCCGCGGGCGCCTCCGCCCGCCCCTCCCCCACTCCCAGCCGGGAGGACCGGGCGAGCGGTGAATGGACCGAGGGAGGCGCGGAGGCTCGGGTGGCGCGGCTGGGGGTGGCTTACTTGAGCATGGCTTCTTCTTTCTCCTCCTCTTCCTTCTGCCGGTCCATCACTGCCATGATAATGTTCCTCTCCTCCTCGGTCAGGTGGCTCAGGTCGGGCAGCTCGTGCATGGGGGGCGGCACGGTGGGTGGGCGCGGAGCGCGGGGCCCCACGGCCGAGGACATCGTCGTGGCCTGCCCGCCCCTCCCCGGGCGCTCGGCTCTCGCCTGGCGGACTCACGCCCAGCGGCGGCGGCGGCGCCCCGGCCCCCTCACAGCGGAGCCCTGCCGGCGGCGGCGGCGGCGGCGCGGCCGGGGAGGCGGCCAGCCCAGTCTTCCATGGCCGTTCGCAGCCACCCAGCCCCGGATGCTGCCTTTGTTTTTGTGGCCCTAGCGAGGCGCGGGGCTGCCCGGCCGGCGGGGGCGGGCAGGCGGCGGCGGCGGGCGCGGCGAGGGGGCGAGGGCTCGCGCGGGGCTCGGCCGGCGGGCGGCGCGGGCTGCGCGTGCGGGGCGGGGGCGGGGCCGGGGTCGCGGCGCGGGCCGCCGCCGCCGCCGAGGCTGCTCCGCCGCGCGGCTGCCTCCAGTTTGGGGCTGCGGGAGGGAGAGGGCGAGTTTGGGTGTCAGTTAGGCGGAGTCTCGCAGGCTTCGCTCCCGGGTGATGCTGCTGCTCTCGCAGACACAGCTGCCAGCCACTCAGTCCCGGAGCCGCTCCGCCCACGGGCACCCACCCGCCCACTCCCCTGGCCCGAGCCACGCGCGCTCCAGCCGTTCCCCCCGCTCTCGCCAACGTGCGCCCCACATCGCTGTATCCCCAGGTACCCCTCACCTGTGAGTCATCCTCCTTCCCTGGTCCCTGCTCTATGTCATCCTCCCCAGCCCTGGCTTTTCCTGGGCTGCGTTCATCATCATCCTCCTCGCTACCATCTTCATCGTGGAGCGTTCATAGTATTTGAGCACCCACGTTGCTGAACAGCAGGATGGAACACCTACCTCTGGATGCATTTTTCCCTTGAGACCATATCTTTGTCGTTACTAGAGCCACAACAATGTGATTTTTAAAAATAATGTTGACACACACACCTCCAACACCCTGGGTTTTCTGGGCACATTTTTTGCAGCATCTTTCTTGACCCATCCTCAGTAGGACTGTTCTGCAATCTATCCTAATTTCTCCTCAAGACACCCACAACACGGCAAGTCTTTAATGTGTCAATTTGGACTGTGGATAGCCCTAGCTCATCACATAACCACACTACTCTGGTGCTTGCAAATGAATTACCTACTCTAATTTTTCTAATGATGCTCACTATCATGTACTCACTTCTTAGCCTCTGTGCGTACTTATCAAGAAACACTGATCGCAGATAAGAAAATCACCCAAAATATCATATTGTAAGAAGCTTCTTCTGCTCAGTGATTCGCCCAATGGTAGGCATTAAGGATGAACTTCTCTTGCTGATAAAGCAAAGATAAATAGGCAATCCTTTCAAAACAGGTAATACTATCAACTTAGAAACCTGGAGACTGAATTTTCTTAATATAATCATGAGTCAATATAGAAAAGGGTTCAAATTGAAAGACAATTTTTTTTAATCAATAGCGATGAAAGAATTGATATGCTTCCCTCCTGGAGAATTCTTTCTGTAGTTCCAGGAAGAATTTAGCACTAATATAATACTATTTCCCTCTAGGCTTAATTTTGTTAATGAAGAAGAAGATCATGATGATATTTATGATTCCTAAAATTTCTAAATCTTCAAGTTTAGGGAATTTAACCACTTGATCTTCCACTGAATACAGGTATGGCTTCTACATGGACACATCTGTCTGGACTTATAGCCTGTTAAATCTATTCCTATGTCTAAATCCCTCTTCTACTTGAAAATCTTTCAACTCTATGAGTTGTCTATTGTGTCATTTTCAATTTTTCCAGAGTAAACCTTCCCAACATATCCAATCAGTATTTGTGCAACATAATTTTAAAGCTGGCCACTGTGGTCACCAGTCTTTGGGCTCACTTGTATTTTTTCACTAGCCTTCCAGAGCAGCGGTATCAGGAATACATGCACAAAAAAAAAGAAAAAAAGAAACAGTGACTGGCGCTAACTAATGCTTTAGAATCATTGTTTTTATTTGCAAAACTTAACATTGGCCTGACTTTTCAGTAGCCATTTCAGTTATGAGGATACCTTTGAAATAAACACAGAAGCCACTAAGATGTCTAGTTGTAGTTTTTTTTTTCATAAGTGCTGCTGCCTGGACAAATTTTTTTCTTTGCTCTAATTAAGCAATTCATAAAACTACTCTAATCAGCATCTTTCCTTCATTTTTAAAAAATTGTACTTGTTTCTCTGAGATCAGCATATATTCAGGGGGACGAGGGAATAGTTGGAATTCTGGCTCTACCAGTGATTTTATGATCTTGGTGAAATTACTAGTCCTTTCTGAATGTCTATTTCCTCATCTGAAAAATGGGGTAAAGACATTTACCTCAAAATAAGGAAATGTTGAATAAGAGATGTATTTAAAGCATCTAGCTAAATATGTAACACTTCATTGTACTCTGTTTCTCATTTCTTGCTCTTTCCAAGAAATGTATTAGGCCACTTCTCAATTTTTAATGTACAGAGAGGAGTAGTAATGTAGATGATATATTCATTATATCTGATGCCTGCCTCTGCTAGTCAGTGGAGAGATGCAACAAAAACGTTGTCTCCAAGAGGCTTACAGTCAAGTTGGTCCTCCTGAAAGCGCTGTAAAATGCAAATAAAGGAATAAATCCTCAGTAGACATTAGGAGCTGAATAAGCTCTTGAAAAGGCAGAGGCCTAAGGAGCAATTGACAGGGGTGTTTTTATTTGTTAGGACAGTAGTAGCAAAATTCCACAGACTGGGTGGCATAAACAATAGAAATGTGTTGTCTCACAGTTCTGGAGACTAGAATTCCAAGATTAAGATGCTGGCAGGGTTGCTTTTTTCTGAGGCCTTTCTCCTTGGCTTGTGGATCACTACCTTTCTTCTGTGTCTTTGCATTCTCTGTTCCTGCACTCCCTGGTTATCTCTGCTTCTATTTACTAGGACATAATTCCTATTGTATTAGGGTCCCACTCTTATTATCTCATTTAACTTCTATTACCTCTTGAAAGGTCTTATCTCCAAATATAGTCACATTCTAAGGTACTAAGGATTAGGGTTTCAACGTACAAAATTTTAGGGGGTCATAATTAAACCATTACAAGTAATTTCTATTTGTTAAAATTACTGTTGGAAGTGATGATTCATGTGTATTATCTAAATGACTTAATGAAAAGAAGTATGGTCTTGATCATCTTTGTATTTATAGCTACTTTCTTGGGCTCCATAAGTGTATACAAAATCAATGTGTGAACAAACTAAAAAATGAGTGAATGAATTGATCTTTATAAATTAGTTGCTGCCATGGTATAACCCATCAGGGTCTCCTCTTTGGTCAAAAATCTGATCCATTATGGAGAGATTTAAAACCAATTTCTAAAATTCAAGAGGCATATAAATTTTATACAAATTGACCTCCAGAAAAGCAGAATTTATCTTAACTTAGATAAGCAAGCAGATACCCAAAATAGGTGTACCAAAGTGTGTGACACACAATATTAATTCCTAAATAAATTCTAGAGGAAAAATTCAATAAAGCTAGAAAAATATGTACAATTGCTCCCTCCTAGGAATTCACAAGGCACCTTAGCAAATAAAAAGTGTTAAGAAGCAATTATTTACTTCAGTAAAGAAATCGGTTTTAGTTGGTTTGGCCTGGCATTCCCCAAATGTTTTGAGGCTATAATAGAACTTTATTCTCCCCTAAAAGAGAAAACATGCTTTAGACAAGCTTTGGAAAAAATTCTGACTTACAAAACTGGTATTCAAAAATGCTAACTAAAGAGCTCATAAAACTTCCAATGTGATTCTCTTTATTTAACCAATGGTGTCTGTAGAAAAACATCCTAACTCTATCTATAAGATCTCTATCAGATGCCCTTAAGGTCAGCCCTAACATTGTGTTCAGGGTACTAACAATGAATTAGACTAGCTCCTTTAAGATAAGTTTCTTAACAATCTTTTCCACTGTTACTATAATATCATTTCTCAAAGTAACTCTAAAATTGGACACTATTATTAACTATTAAATTAATAGCTAAGATTATAACTTCAGAGTTGAAAATCAACAAAATAGAGTCAAATTCAAATCTTACTCTACTCTACCATTTGAGAGTTGTAGTTGGCTTAATCCTGTCTCCCCCCAAAATTCACATCCACTCAGAACCTCAGAATGTGACCTTATTTAGTAATGGGCCTTTGCAAATGAAATTAGTTAGAATGAGATTACATTGTGTTAGGATGAATCCTAAATTCAATGGCAAGTGTCTTTATAAGAGGGAGAGAATGCACAGACACACAGGGAAGAAGGCAGGAGAAGGTACAGAGTCAGAGGGAGAAGATGGCCATGTGACCGCTGAGGCAGAGATTGGAGCTATGCTGCCCCAAACAAAGGAACACCAAGAGCCGTCAGAAACTGAAAGAAAGAAGGAAGAATTCTCCTCTAGACACTTCAGAGGACGTATGGCCATACTGGGCACCTTGATTTGGATTTCTAGCCTCCACATTGTGAGAGAATAAATTTCTATTGTTTTGAATAGTTTGCACAGTTTGTGGTACTTTGTTACAGCAGCCCTAGGAAAGAAATACAATATTTCTGTGAGTCTGGGTGGATTAGTAAACCTCACTGAGTCTTATTTTACTCATCTATAAAATAGAAATGACAGTATCCACCCTCCAGGGTTTGAGTAAGGATAAAAAGTTGTGAATACGTGCAGCACCTGCTTTGTGCTAAGAGCTGAGGAGATGAGAGGAACAACGGCCCTAGAAGGAATTGGCAGTCTCTGGACTGTGAGCCAAGAGCAGCCAAAAGCTTGTGTTTGTTAATAAAGTTTTACTGAAACACAGATAGCCACAGCCATTGATTTATGTATTAGGTAAAGCTGCTTTCACGTTACAATCATAGAATACATACAACAGAGACTATACATATCCTGCCAAGTATAAAATATTTACTATATGCGTTTTTACAGGAAAAAAATTGTCGACCTCTGCTCTAGATGTTTTACAATGCAGTTTGAGGAGAGAGACATAAATAAATAAACACATAAGAACAATTGGATCATGATAATTGCTCTAGAAAATAACTTGCCAGACATAATATAAAGTGTGGAAAGATAGATAGTCATGGAAGGCCTAAGAAGGGGTCCGGTGAGCAGAGATTTAAAGGAGAAGAAGGAACTAGCCTAAGCAGAGCTGGGCACAGTATTATAAGCTGAGGAAAAGGCTAGAGACAAGCCTCTAAGTCAGGAAAAGGCAGAGCTCTGGACGAATAGAAAGTAGTCCAGTGAGGCGGGCTCACTGTGAGGAGAGGGGAAATGGCAACAAGTGAGCTGACATAGGGCCGAGTTAGCCGTGACAAGAAATGCTGTTTTATTCCTGTGCAATAGGAAGCCACTGATGAGCTTAAGCAGGAAACTTAATGATATGTTTTACATATTTTAAAAGTTCTTCTGTCTGTGAGTGCTGGAGAATGGGTGGCAGCAAGCAGGGATGGAGCAGGAAGTCTGGTTAGGGGAGATTAAAGTGCCCAGACTGTGTGGTGCAGTGTGAATGGGGAAAAGTGGGCACATTCAAGATGCGCTTTGCAAGCAGAACCTAGAGACCTGCTTGCAGATGAGATGTGAGGAATTTGTGGAGAGGAGATATCTATTACGACTCCTGCTTGAAGCTGAGCAGTGAGCAGGTAGGTGGTGGTTCCATACACTGAGACGTGTGTGTGTGTGTGTGTGTGTGTGTGTGTGTGTGTGTGTGTGTGTGTTGTGAGAGAGGGACAGATGGTGTGGGAGGAATACCAAGAACCTCGCATCATCGCTGTCATCATCATAATCATCTACACTGTCAAAAAGAGAAATATATTTGAATTAATTTGCTATTTAATCCCTCTGACCAAAATGTTTATTTTCTAACTAAAGTTTCTGTTAAAGATGATTATTTCTTTTGGAGGTTGAGTCTATCAAAGATTGGCCTTAGGGCTGAATGAAACCTTTGTTGCTAAAATCACAATGAGAAAAATTGAAGAATGAGGTCGCTAGTTCAAAACCCTGGGCTTGCCTAATCAAGGCACATATGGGAGTTGATGCTTCCTGCTCCTCCCCCCTTCTCCCCTCCCTCCTCTAAAATGAATGAATAAATAAATAAATAATTTAAAAATATTTTAAAAAAAGAAAATTGAAGAACCCACTAACACGTGATCAATAAAACCTTGTACGCACACTCACATTCAGGAAGAAATAAGAATAAAGTACTAGTTAATTTCTGCCCCAAGGAGTAAGGAAGTAGTATTTGTAATTTCAGAATTCTGTATGTTCAAGTTAATAGTTATTTAATAAGTGTTTTTAATTTTGAAAACATTTTGAAATAAGTTAGGAATAACTTTATCATCTGTTGAGATGCAGTCATGACTAATCAGTGAACTATAATTCTAGGGTTTTGCCTTGTTATCATACATCCACCTATATATTTTTCACTACCAGTCTGTTACATAAGAATGGTTTATATATGAGGTGGTCACATATCCAGATTTATCTAGGACCATCTGAGTTTATATCCATTGTTCTTGCATCATTACAAACAGCACCTCCTTTCACTCAAATGTAAAAGTTTGGATGATAAATTATATAGTCACTCTATTTATACATAGTTATAGTAATTTGCAAAAATATAGTTTTTATGGCTTCAAAGAACATTTGGCTCTCAAGAGATTTCACTGACAGTATTTGGCTGACTCTGGATATCAGATTTTGGCTCAAAGTCAGTCAGATACCTATTTTAATCTGATTTTTGGTAAGGTTCCACAATTGTCATTTATTTCATGAGGAATTCAATGTGTGGGAATGTATTTGTCCTTGGACCTAGAAGAAGGGGCATGATTCTGTTCTCTTCTAGTGGGTCATACCAGGCTTGAACATACTTCTCCCAAGTAAGTAGTAATCTTAGCCATTCTTTCTTTGAGTTATTTCCTTTTAATGCTTGTCTCCTGATTCAAAATATGAGTTCATGGCCTTTTTTTTTTTGCATTTTTCTGAGACTGCTTGTCTTCCATATTAGTCAAACTTAGAATGCATACTTGGCAATGTTTGCAGATAATTTCTCCACTTTCTGTTCTCTTCCAATTTCCTTCTTTGCATTGAGTAACTTCTTGAAAATTCTTTCATTTTTAAGTCTTTATCTTAGATGCCTTAACTATTTATTAGCTTTATTCTTCTGAGAGTACCTTCTGAAAATTTACACTGATTAGCCTGAGGTGCCAAAGCCTAATGCCATCTTCCCAGCAATGTGAATGAGCAGTCTTTTTTCTCAAAGAGTATGACATATTGAATTGACTTAGAAAGAAACGTTAACTTTTACCTATTTACAAAGCTAAAAAAATATCCTACAAGGAAAATGACTTGGATGATAATTTCTGAAACCAGATTATTTTATAAGCACTAAATTTTTTAATAAGTTGAAAAACACCTTTACTGAATTTAAAATTTATTAATTATATCTATGTTAAAGTAGTGTTTTACTAAAAGAGAGAGAGAGAGAGAGAGAGAGAGAGAGACCTTAACTATCACATTTAAATAAGTACTCTTTCTTAAATTAATACTCTGACTGAACCAAACTCCTGAGACTGTTTTCTGGCAAATTCGTGCCTAGTTTCCTGTTTTCTACTTCCAAGTTTGAGATAAGCAATTCAACCCTCCACCGGCGACTTCCTTCTACTTTCATAGTGCCACAACACCTATAGGCAAGTGGGAGAGCTGATAGAAGAATATAAGTACTTGACTCCTTATTCTGTCACTAATTACCCTACAGAATTTGGGGGTCACTTAATCTTCCTGAGCTTCAATCCCCTATTCTTAAAATGAAAAGAATTATATCTCTTTTAAATATTTTCAACATTTTAATAATAGCAATAATATTTACTGAGCATATTATGTGTTCCTGGCCTGTGCTCGATAGTCGACACATGTTATCATGCTTACTTCTTTCAACAGCAGGGAGGTACTATTAATATCCTCTGATATTATTTAGCCTGACCAGTGTAGATCATTGGTTGTCCTTTCTCATCTTGTATGTTCTTCAAGACCAGAGGTAAGGCCAGTATTTTCCTTGATCCTTCATTGCAAATAGTAATCTGTTACTATTCTTCCTCCAATTTGTAAATTTTCTACTTTTTTATTTATACTGTTCTCTTCTTTTCTTAGGATTATTCTACCAACTTTTCAATCACTCACTCTCATTTTCCTAAGACTTTAGTTCATACTCTTTCTCTTAACCTCAAGATCTCCACTCATGAAAAATAGCTTCAGCAACCCCATGAGTGATCTACCCAATACCTTGACCTCTCCATATTTCAGCCTTCTCAAATCCACTCCCTTCAGAATCCATTTTCTTTATTTCTTTCTTTCTTTCTTTCTTTCTTTCTTTCTTCCTTCCTTCCTTCCTTCCTTCCTTCCTTTTTTTTTAGGTGATAGGAGGGGAGATAGCGAGGCAGACTCCTGCATGCACCCCAACTGGATCCACTCAGCAACCCCATCTGGGGCCAATGTTCAAGTACCAAGCTATTTCTAACACCTGAGGCTGATGCACTAGCACCCATTTTCATGACTAATCTTTAGATTTTGAATACTCACAAACTATCATTTCCAAAAATTATAAATTCAGAACTTTCCTTATTGATTGCAATTACCACAAGTGTTTGACAAATTAGAAACAATCACTAGCACCTTATTTTTCTTCATTTTCAAAAAAATTTTAGTTTTATTTTTCCTCATATTTAACTGATATTTCATAATTCTTTCCTAAGTAATGTGAGCCAGATTTCTCCCCCTCCACATGGTTGTCTCCCTCTAACATGTTTGGGAAGATAAACAGGCAGAGCATCTCAAAGTAACTGCTTGCTTCCAGCTCTTATGAGCATCCTTATCTTCTCTCGCCATGGCCAACTGCATACTTTCCTCAAAGTCAATGGAACTCAGATGTTACAGACCATTATTATAGTTTACAATGTTTGCAAAGTATCATAGTGCATAGAGTATCACAGGTAGGACAGTTTTCACCTATCCAGCTAGATGGACTTTGAAATGCTTTGTAAAGTTAAAGCAAATATATAATGTCTTATTGTCCTCTGCTTAAGGGTACAGAAAGGCTAGGGTACTAGAGAAAGTAGTAAACTTAAAAACCTTCATCAACCACACACACATGTATACACACACCCATCTTTGGGTGCAGAATTTAACTGGAGTGAAAATCAAGCAAAAGCTGGGTATTTGAAAGAATGGCATATGGTCACAAGCAGGTTTGAAAAATGAAGCTAGAAGAGAGATATTTGTAACTCTCGGTCTATTAAACAAATGGCCATATTTTTAGCACTTTTATATTCAAGGGAATATGCTTGATACCGAAAGAGGTAAAAATACATAAACACACACACACGCGTGCACACACACACACACACGTCCAGTTTAGTTGATGAGACCAAGCACAAAGACATAATTATGTCAATAAAGGATGCTAAACCAAGACAGTATTTATCTGGATTCTGGTTCCAGCTCTAATGGTGCAGTCAGTCTTGAATAAGTTACTTAATATTAATATATGTCAGTTTTCTACTATGTAAAGTTAAGGAAGGATTCCACCAGTATTTTGAGTCTAACTCTCTCTAACATTATGAAATAGACAAAAGCCATAAGTAATATATAGCAAGCAGTATTTAATGGATAGTTGAAGAAGTTTATTGTATATGTGAAATAAGAACATCATTATAATAAAAAATGTAAGCAGTAAAATTAGAAGTATTAATGTAACCAATTTACTTGAGTCATACCTGTCAATTTATCAACATTATTAACCATTAGTGAAATGCAAATAAGAGCTACAGTGAGATAGCTCTACATACCTACCAGTGGGGTTAAAATAAAAGTAGTGATACTGTGGTAGCTCTGATACTATAGTAGCAAAGACAGGGAAACAACTTAAGTGTTCATAGATGGATGATTGGATAAAGAAGACATGGTACATATATACAGTGGAATACTACTCAGCCATAAGAAAGCACAAATTACTGCCATTGGTGACAGAAGAGACTAGACTGGGTACTGAGCACACAATACAATATACAGATGATATGTTATATAACTGTATATTTTAAACTTATATAATGTTATTAAACTAATGTCACCACAATAAATTTAATTAAAAAATAGTGATAATACTAAGTAGAGAAAATAATAGTAATATAAAATATTATAGACACCTTGGGAAATAATTTAGTAGTTTCTTATAAAACTACACATTCAATCACCAACTAATCCAACAATCACAATCTTTAACTTTATTCCCAGAGAAATAAAAACATAGGTTCATACAAAAACCTGTATACATATGTTTATAACAACTTTATTAATAACAGCAAAAAACTGGGAACAAGCCAAAGTTCTACTCTGAGTGAATGAATGATTAAAGAAATCTGGTTCATCCATTACTATAGACTTCTACTAAGCAATAATAGAAATTACCTATTCAAAACAAGAAGGCAGCCAACTAAAATGGGAGATGATATTTGCAAACAGCAGCTCTGATAAGGGGTTAATATCTAAAATATATAAAGAACTCACAAAGCTTAACAACAAACAAGTAAATAGCCCAATTAAAAAATGGAGAGACAATCTGAACAGATACATCTCCCAAGAGGACATACAAATGGCCAACTGATATATAAAAAGATGCTCATCTTCACTAGCTATTCGCTAAATGCAAATCAAAACTATAATGAGATACCACCTCACACCTATTAGATTGGCAGATAATAAAAAGTGTTGAAGAGGCTGTGGAGAAAAAGGAACCCTCATTCACTGCTGGTGGGAATGCAAATCAGTACAACCATTATGGAAGAAAGTATGGTGGTTCCTCAAAAAATTAAGAATAGAACTACCATATAACCCAGCAATCCCTCTACTGAGTATCTACCCAAAAAACTCAAAAACACTGGTGTACAAAGACACATGCACTCTCATGTTCATCACAGCATTATTCACAGTGGCCAAAACATGAAAACAACCAAAATGTCCTTCAGTAGAGGATTGGATAAAGAAGATGTGGTAATATATACAATGGAATACTACTCAGCCATAAGAAATGATAACATAATGCCATTTACAACAACATAAATGGATCTGGAGAACATTATACTGAATGAAATAATTAAATCAGAAAAAGTTAAGATCTATATGATTTCACACATAAATGGGATATAAAACAGAGACTCATAGATAAAAGTGAAGTGGTTACCATGGGGAGGGGGTATGGGAGAGGGGTGGGGGAAAGGTGTTAAGAAGGACAAATGTAGGGTGACAGAAAATGATTTGACTTTGGGTGATGGGTATACAACATAATGAGCAGTTCAAATGCTATAAAAATGTTTATATGAAACCTATGTAGTCTTATTGATCAATGCCACCCTGTTAAATTTCATTTTCAAAATAAAATTAAAATAAAATAACTATTGGTGCATGCAACAACTTGGATAGGTCCTGAGGAAATTATGTTGAGTGAAAAGAGATACAGGCAGACCTTGGAGCTATTGTGGGTTTGGTTCCAGATTACCACAGATCAGTTGAATATCACAATATAGTGAGTCACACAAATTTTTTGGTTTCCTAGTGCTTATAAAATTTATGTTTATACTATAACTGTAGTTTATTAAATGTGAAATAACATTACGGCTATAAAAACAATGTACATATCTCAATTAAAAATATTTATTGAATAAAATGCTAACCATTATCTAAGCCTTTTGGAAAAATGGTGCCAATAAACTTGCTGTACACAGGGTTGCCACAGACATTCAATTTTTTAAAAAACTCAATTTCTGAGAATGCAATAAAGTGAAGTACAATAAAATGAGATATGCCTGTAATTCCAAAAGGTCATATGAGATATAGTTCCATTTATATAACATTCTGGAAATTATAAAATTATAGAGATAGTGAATAGATTGATGTTTACAGGGAATAAGGATGAGAAAGCAAAATGGGTGTGAACTGTACACACTCATACATGAATATATGTGCAAAATGGTGAAAATGAAAAAAGGTCTCATTAACAATCTTATACCAATGTCAATTTCTTGGTTTGATAGTTTATTAAAGTTATATAAGATGTCACCAATGAGGGAAGCTGGGTGATAGTACATCCAGCTATCTATGAATTTTGCAATCTTCTTTGACTCTATAAATATTAAAAAATAAAACTAAGAAAGCTGGTAATAGCATTTGCCTTATTTCTTATTTGCCTCAAATGGTGCTCTCATCTACATCTATTTTACCCTTACAAGTTTGTGTTTTTGGGATTGATCCCAGCTTCATTGTTGAGACTTGGTTGCCTAAGCTGACAGTCAACATCCTTTCTCTTTTCTACAGTGAATGTCATTACCTTGGCCACATGGACTGATGTAAGAGTTGGCACATGGTTCTTAATAAATAGACAAAATTGTATTGAGTTAGTGTTGAAAATAATACAACATTTTATTGTACCTTGAAATATACTTCATCCAAATAATCTTTAAACTATACATTGTATCTCCTCTCTGTTACACTACTGCAACGTATACAATGAGTATAATCTAAAGATAATGATCCTACTTCAAAATAAATATGAGCATAATAAAATTATGAAATCATTGAGTCATGAAATCACTGGTCTCATTAAGTCCTGAGGAATTCTACCATCCATGACAACATCATCCCATTTCCTTCGTCACTGCTTTCCCCAATTCACTGACTTAATCTTATATTTTTCAGTGACACTCCTTCAGAGATCTTGAATAAAGTACTCCTTGTTATTGAAAAATAAAATCTAACTGTTGTCAAGTTTCACTGAGCTCCCCCTTCAGAACTGAGGCACTTGACCCCTCATGCCAAGAGATTGGCAGCTCACAGATCACAGCTGTGGCCTGAGACTGAGAAAGCTGCTTCACCTTATATATACATTCCCAGCCCAGAGGAAGCCTGCATTCAGAGACTGGCCAATGCTCTGAGAGTACAAAGTACAACCTGGTTAGCTGGTCTAAAGAGAAGGGGGCATTTTAACTTAAGAGGTCCCTGTGCGATGGGTGACATCCACTGTTGCAACTATGTGGCAGTTTAGATTTTCTTCCTTTCTTGCTCCCTTTCAAGTGTTTTCTAAAACACACCACAATAAACCTCTTATATGCTAATCATAGAGGTTTTTTTTTTTTCATCTGTTTTCCTTGGGACCTAAACTGCAACCTTTGCTATCAGAAGTGGTACAAAGAAGCAGACTCAAAGATGGGATTTTGGAGTTGAATCACCTGCTGGCCAGCTGGCAATAAAGAGCCAATCGGTAGTAGGAAGAACATGTATAGCCCTTATTACTCAGAAGCAATACAATTGCTAAAACTTTTTCCTGGTAGTGAGCTGGGACCAGGCACCAATAGATAGGATTACTGTAATAAGTGCAATATCCCAGGCAGTTGAAAGATACGTCAAAAATATAATTAGAGCCTGACCAGGTGGTGGCGCAGTGAATAGAGCATCGGACTGGGATGCTAAGCACCCAGGTTCGAGACCCCGAGCTCGCCAGCTTGAGCACAGGCTCGTCTGGTTTGAGCAAAGCTCACCAGCTTGGACCCAAGGTCACTGGCTCGAGCAAGGGTTTACTCCATTTGCTGAAGGCCCGCGGTCAGGGCACATATGGGAAAGCAATCAATGAACAACTAAGGTGTCGCAATGCGCAACGAAAAACTAATGATTGATGCTTCTCATCTCTCTGTTCCTGTCTGTCTGTCCCTGTCTATCTCTCTCTCTTACTCTCTCTGTCTCTGTAAATATATATATATATATATATAATTTTATATATATATATAAAATTAGAAAGAACTGGGTGGCTGCTGCTGAGTGTGATTGATGCAGTGGATAAAGACATGGAAGGACTGAAGGGGATAAATCATCAACTGAACTCTAGGTTTAGAAGTCAAAGGTCCTTCTTGGAAGCATATATAAGGTCTCATTTCCTGCAGTTGGAGAATAGAAAAACAAAGTGATATTCAAAATCAGGGCTTAATTATAAGACTTATAGAAATTCATAGGTGGTAGAATTTTCAACTTCTACAACCTGCTATACCAAGACCAGAGCCTAAATTGGGAAGGCTTGGAGCCCTGAGACATGACGTAAGAACATCTGGGTCCATGTACTCAAAAAGACTGCATCCCCAGAGGACCTTGAACTCTCTGAACCAGACAAAGTGGCCCACTTTTTTGTGTTAAATACTGGGGTTCCTGCTCACTTGAAGACAAATGCACAGTGTCTCCCATAAGATGTTTCTTTGCTTCCCTTCTTGGCCATTACTAAAAGGAATTAGGGTCACAACATAACCCAGCCAAGACATGCTGGGTCTGCTAAGAGAGAACAGGGTTTATATCCTAAAGGAGCTATAGGACCTAGTAGAAATGAACCCTATGAGGAGGTACATATGAAACTGGCTCCCGAGCTGGCTGCATTACACAGGGCTCGACATAAAGTTAGGTTGCAGAGAGTTTATTGACATAAATATGGAAACATTTCCTCATATTATAGGATTTTGGGAGACAGTGTTGACATTTTCCTGGAATGGCTGTTGGAAACATGAAGAGAATGAAGGTCCACAACAAATGAATTAGAAATACCACATCTGCTGGGGAACAGTGGAAGAAAGGAGCAAAAGACTTGGAAAAAAGAGCTTGCTAGTGTGGGTATAGCACGTAAGGTCATAAAAAACAATAGCCAAATAGCTTTTGAACAAAAGCCTACAGGACACTGCATTTATCAAAGAAATAACCAAAAAAACGGTGAAAAGGGCATTAGTATCTTTTAAAAGTTCAATGGTGCTGTCCTCTCTAGGTCAGAGCTGACTCTAGGAGATGCTATTATAGGACTGGGCTCAGTGACAGAAGTGAGTATAATAGGGTCCAAAATTACAGAGGGCAGGTAGTGTTTAGCCATCAGAAACAAGGTAGATATAGATATAGGCAGAAGGAAAGGATGCCATGTATCGCCCTCCAATAGGAGAATCACATCAACTTCTATGGTTCTTCACCAAGGCCATGCTATCTGAAGCAACAAATTATACACTGAAGAAAAACAGCTCTTAGCATGACACAGGACCTTGGTAAGGATGGAGCACATTCAGCATGGGATGTCAAGTGATCACAAAGACAAAACTGCCCATCACATTCTGAATTATACCAGCTCCATTATGTCATAAGTTCATAGGTCTAAAAGTAATACTTCTTAGATGCAGAATTGTCTATCTGTTTTTAGGCATAAGCAGGGCCACAAGGCATTAATATGCTGCCTAAGCTAGTGACCCAAATCCCATGTTATGGACCAGCACATGACCAGGGCTGCATTAGAAGTCCCTATATCAAGCAGACTGAGGACAGAAAAAGATTTAACATGGCTCAAGGTAGGTTATCCTTCCAAATGAGTGGGTCTCAAGAGTGATCCTGAAAGACAGTGGTGAGGAGAAATCCTCTCAATAGGGAGAGATTTGGGCAGTACTATTGGTCATTCACTTTGTGTGGAAAAAGATTAGACTAAGATAAGAATTTATGGAGTCTCATGGACAAAGTGAATGCCTTAACTTTTTGATTAATGTGCCTGGAAGGAGAAATATTGAAAAATGTGGGACAAGGAAATCTGGATAAGAGGCATGTAGATGAAATTGTGGAAATGGACACAAAGGTGTTTGTTAATCACATGTTAGTGCCCATTCAGAAAGCCCTTCATCCACCAGATAAAAGGTACTAAACCACTTAGTAGACAGAATGATTCAGCCGATTGATGTCCATCACCTTCTGCACTGATCACCCCAAGGCTGGTATAATGAGCTCATGAACAAAGTAGTCATGGGGTTTAAATGACCAGTATGCATAAAACCCAACAGTAGTTTAGTTCTCACTCAACAAGCTTGATCTGGCCCTCCTGCTGCCGAATATCCAACTCCCAAAACGAAGACAAGTGCTGAGCCCCTAACAGAGCACTGCCCTTTCAGGAGGACAGCCAGCCACGTGGAGGCAACTTGATGAAAATAATTAGACCAATTCATTTATTCTCGAAAGTACATTGCCATCGCCCTGTGCAAAATTTATTTGCTCTTGAATAGTTGATATTCAATATATACACCATCATAGCAAATAAGTTAAATAAGGTCTAAGTGCATGATATATTATAAAACAATGTGTAATAGTAAAAAATAAAATATAAATGACATGAGACAATGCAGGGATATTTTAGTGGGGGGGAAAAACTATGCACAGATATATATATATATATATATATATATATATATATATATATATATTGGTTTGTTTATACAGCAAATAATAAACTATTTCTTAAAGTGTTTCTGTAATTACAATGATCCGATGGTACAGGAAGAGAGCATCAAATTATTGTTAATTCCATTAAATAAACTCTAGAGATGCTGTTTAAAATGATCACATGTTATTTATGGCTGATAAAGTGAGTGTCTGCACAGCTATGCAGGATACACAGCAAATCTGCATTAAACAGAGCTACCCAGCAGCACTTCTGTGAAGTCCACAGATTTTGTCTCCGAGTCACTTAATTCCAGTCCCTGCCTGATCCCTCACTTGTTTTTATTGACATAATAAACACTTGATAGCATTTCTTGTGGGCTAGAAACTAAGCAATTTTTGGTGATGATGGCGGTGATAACCAGTGCTGGGATTCAAATAATTTAACAGCCTTTCTCTGTGCTAATGAACATCTGAAGTAAAAAAAAAAAAAAAAAAAAAAAAGATATACCATAAGGTAGTTTATTATTTCATGCATTTAATACTTCAATAAGAACAATAAAAGAGGTACACAAAACCAGATTATGTTATAAGAAAGTTTTAAAATATTAATGAAAAAATATTAAATAATACCTGATAAAAAACGATAAAAATGTTATTTAAGATATTTCCATTTTGCTTCTTGATTGGCGTCCTCACTTGCAATTTTTTTCACCTATGGACAGAAAGAACATTACTACAAGTGCTTAGAACATGCTGTTGTGCAGACAAATGTTTAAAAAACAAACAAACAAACATAAGGAGCCTGACCTGTGGTTGTGCTGTGGATAAAGCAATGACCTGCAACACTAAGGTCGCCAGTTCAAAACCCTGGGCTTGCCTGGTCAGGACACCTATGAGGTTTAATTTCCTCCTGCTCCTCCCCCACCTTCTCTCTTCTTAGGTCTCATTTCTTTGACCCTGCCAGTAAGTCTGTTTCAGGGCTTGCAGCAAATGACCAACCGCAAAGGAACATCTGACGTCACAAGCTGAACAGTCCTGGCTAACTTCCATAAAAGACCCTCCTTGGTCCAGCAGCCAATGGGCTAATGCTCCATGACCCTTCAAACCCCCTCTCCCGAAAACCCTTAAAACCCGGTCCCAGGCTGTGCCTGGCGTGAGACTCCCCTTATGAGTCAGCCCGGCAGGGTTCCTTTCTTCCTTTCAATAAAGCCTGTTACTCTGGTCTTTTTGGACTCCGATGGATTCCAACATTATACTCTTGTCTTCTCGGACTCCCATGGATTCTAACATTTGGTGCCAAAACCAGGGACAGGGTACCGGATGCTGGACGATCCCCTTCACCAGCCAAACTTACTACCAGGGAAGCAGTGGGCAGTGGCAGCTCGTCCCAGGCTAACTCCCTGATTTTGTTTGGCTGTGTGGACATAGGTTGATTGGCCGGTGATCTGACCCTGTCTGGAACCCCTGCTGGACCAGAAGAAGGTGAGGAATTTCTGCTCTTTCTCAATCTCCAGTAGGCTCCTCTCCTTCCCTCACCCTCACTCTACTCTCTGAGGTTCACAGTTTGGGAGGTTTCTACTCTGACCAGCCTGCTTCTGCAGACTTTCTCAAAAGTCTAGGCGCCTAGCCAGGTTGCTTTCTACTACTCTGGAACTGAGCTCTCCAGTGACCATCGGTTCCTCATGTCCCACCCACTCTACTCTACTCAGAATAGTTGACAGAGTCAGAGGATGCTCTTCTCGTTCTCTATTCTCTGCCCACATGGGTTCCTCCCAATCTCAGACCTCAGAGACTACTCCTTCGGGATGCTTCTTAAAAAAAAGTTTCCTCAAACTCGGCCTCACAGATGGCATGGCCTCAATATAAACACTACTTTCAATTACAGTACACTCAAAAATCTCAATAATTTCTACCACCGGACTGGGAAAGCCTCAGAAATTCCTTACGTGCAGGCTTTCTTCCCCCTTCACTCCTGTCCTTCATTGCTGTGCCACCTGTTCTACACACAGGCTGTTTTTGGCCAGAGAAACCTCACCTAAAACCTCCGCTCCTAATTTTTTCTTCTCCACAGACTCCCAACTCTCTCCCCCTCCTGCCTGACCCCCGGGGGCACCCCTCTCTCAGGATCCTTCTCTGGTTCCTCTTCAGATCTCTTCCACTTGAATCTCTTCCCTCCAAAAAGTCCCCTCCCTACATAGGATCCTGTTTCTCATTCACTTGCAAATACCAGTCTCTCTCTTTCTCCTCCCCTGCTGGCCAGGGGCCCCTCCCTTCTCCACTGTGTTCTAAAACCCCTCCTCCCTCCTTAGAAGCTGCAGCTCCAGCTGCAGTGCCTGTCTCTCTTCTTCGACCCCTCCCCACCGGCTCTGGCACGATGCCTGTCTCTTATTCACCCCAACCCCCTCACCACAGGCAACTATGTCTTCCTCCACCTTGTCCTCTCCCCTCTCCTCAGAGCTCTAAATCTTTTTGACTCCTCTGACCACGTGGCGCCACCCCTCCTCCTGCAGATTCTGACCCTCCTTCTTTCCATCCAGCTGTTCACGCTGTCCATCCGTCTGCTTCCTCTCTTCCTCCCCTCTATGCTGACAACTCCCTGCCATATTGAAAAGCTTAAAAAGCTTGTCTATTAAGCTGTGTGTGTAAGTAATCTGTTTTGTCTCTTTGTCTGTGTCTGTTTCTAAGGCCTTAAACCAATAATTAAGCTGCCTCTTAAATCAAGGCTTACTCATCCCCACAGACTCTCCCTTCAATACCCCCATCCTTCCTGTTCAAAAACCTTTAGGGGCTTATCACCTCGTACAAGACTTACACCTAGTCAATAAGGCGGTAGTTCCCCTCCATCCAGTAGTCCCTAATCTCTACAAGTTACTGTCACACATTCCCTCAAACACCATTCACTTCATGGTCCTAGACCTCAAGAATGCCTTCTTTACCATTCCTCTACACCCTGATTCTTACTTTCTGTTTGCATTCACCTGGACTGTCCCGGACACTCATGCAGCCCAGCAACCTACATGGACTGTCTTACCCCAGGGGTTCAGAAATAGCCCACACCTGTTTGAACAGGCACTAGCTCAGGATTTAGCAACATGCAATCTCAAAACTAGTACTCTCTTACAATATGTAAATAACCTATTCCTCTGCAGCCCTTCCCTGCCTGCCTCAAGGAGACACACCACCACCCTTCTTAAATTCCTCACCATGAAGGGATATCATGTTTTCTCTGCTAAGGCTCAACTTTATGCTTAGTCTGTAGTCTATCTGGGTATCACCTTAACCCCCACCACCTGAGGTCTCACCCTAAACCAAACTCAGACCCTCCTTAGTCTCCAACCACCTACCACTGCAGATCAAATTCTTTCTTTCCTCAGTCCAATAGGCCTCTTTAGACACTGGATTACCAATTTGGCTCTCTTAGTCAAGCCCCTCAGTGAGATCTTCTGAGCATGGGTTTTAAGATCTATAATGGCCAAGGGAGTAACAGAAAAGGCAAATAAGGCCCAAAAGAAGTCAGGAAATACTAGCTTTTGGCATACGCTCTTAAAGGCTCCAGCACCCTAAAGGGCTTCATAGGATTCCATAAGGGCCCTGCTTTAAGAGTGGGGAAAAAAGGTCATTCAACTGAAGCCTGCCAGGCTTCCCGGCCCCACTGGTTGACATGTCTTTACTGCGGAAAGAGGAACACGAGAAGATAAGCTTCCCCTTGCTCCATGGAGGAAGGGTTCAGTCTCTTCTAGCCCTACTCCAGCTACCTGTGACCTGACCTTGCCCAGCATGCTGGGAATTACCACTGAAGGCCCAAGGACATTGCTCACGAGCCTAAGGTATTTCTTCCAAGTAGCAGATAAACTAATCTCATTTCTTGTTAACACAAGGATGCTTACTATGCCTTGCTTGAATATTTGAGTTTTATTTATCATTCGAAGGTCTCTACTGTGGGTATTAACAGTATGATTTTATTACTTTATTTAATGTATAGTGTCTCCTTTATTCCTCTTGTGTCAATGCCCCATGCCTATTATAGGCTGGGACCTGCTGCTAATTCCAGCTAGAAGCAGTGGTCACTAGGACTTAAACTCTAGCTGCAAAGTGTAGAAATGTAACCACCCTTTCCCTAAGTATTTGCAGGATTTACAGGTTACTTAGAAAACTGTTAAAAGACTTTCCGAGAGACACTTCCAGCAGTACCTCACCCAAGGACTGACTTTTACGTGGACAGGTCCACACATTGTGATCCTGACAACTCCCACTGCTGTTAAAGTAGAAAAACAGCATGCCTTATTCCAACCACAAACCGGAAGCTGGTTGATCTACGTATGGCAAATATATGAAGAAACTAAGAACTCTTTTAATTAGACTTTGGGAAAAGAGAAACTAGGGTAAAAAGAAAGTCACCTTAATTGTCACTAAAAGTTAAAAATTTTTAAATCAAGAGTTCTGACTAGAAAGGAATTGTATGGTTTTGATATAGAAGGTATAAAGTATAGAAATACTTTTGAAAGAAAAAGGAAAAAGCAAGTTATTAAGAAGCCAGTTATTTCTGGATAAGAAAATTCATGAAAGCTGAGGGTTTATATGAGTTGTAGAAGGTTTGTGCAGGTTGTAGGAAGTTTGTACAGAGGGAAAAAAAAAGAATTTAAACAGTCAGAAAACTGGTTTTTGAAGAATGTTTAATTAATCACCCTAACTAACAACCCTCTACTCTCCCCACTTATTGGGATGACTCTTTCCTCCAGCCTGACCATCTGGAACTCAGAAACAGAGAAACAAAACTGACCCCTTGTCCTTCCCCTCTCTATTCACCTCTCACCCTACCTCTTCCAATCAAAGGCTTTCTACTTGTGTGGGACCAACACCTATATGTGTCTCCCTACTAATTGAATAGAAACCTGTACCCTAATCTATCTCACCCCAAATATCAACCTAATTCCACCCTATGAGCCTCTTCTAGTTCCTAGTACACTACCCATCAATCTAAAGACCAAATGAGCTATACAAGTCATTCTTCTTCTTGTTGCTTTAAAAATTTCTATAAAAATAGGTCTAGGGGCAGGGGGACTGGCCACTGCCCTGTCTTATTCCCACTCTCTCTCTCTCTCTTAGCCCAGCAAATTCATAAAAAACAAACTGAGTCATGGAATCAGTGGTTTCACAGAAACTGAATGTCTTGACTATTGTCTTTCATTGGTCCACTCACTCTCCTATATATTTTTCTAACTTTTGGACCCTACCTCTTATGTTTGTTTCCTAGTTTCTTACAGAACCACATGCAGACCTTCACCAATCAGAAAATTGGAAGAATCTACCTAACCCTACACACCAACCCTGAAACCTGCCCTCACGAAACAAAAATAATCTAGAACCTTATAAATACACCCCTACCCAACAAGAAGCCATCACTGCATCTCTCTCCCTCACTGAGAATAATCCTTAGAGGTGCCATAACCCCTCACCGCCCCTACTCAGCAGAAAGAAGTTACAGAAGATAATGACCTCCGTCCCTTTTCCCTTGAGGCCTCTCTAGGAACCGCTCTCTTTCTTTTTTATATACATCAAATTGTCGGGAATCTTAGGTTTCATTTCTTTGACCCTGCCAGTAAGTCTGTTTCAGAGCTTGCAGCAAATGGCCAACTGCAAAAGAACATCTGATGTCACCAGCTGAAAAGTCCTGGCTAACTTCCATAAAAGACCCTCCTTGGTCCAGCAGCCAATGGGCTAATGCCCCACGACCCTTCGAACCCTCCTCCCAAAAACCCTTAAAACCCCGTCCCAGGCTGTGCCTGGCAAGCGACTCACCTTGAGAGTCAGCCCGGCAGGGTTCCTTTCTTCCTTTCAATAGAGCCTGTTACTCTGGTCTTTTCGGACTCCAATGGATTCCAACATTATACTCTGGTCTTTTTAGACTTCCATGGTTTCTAACATCTCTCTCTCTCTTTCTTTCTTTCTCCTTCTCTCTCTCTCTCATTTTCTCTCTCTCCTCTCTAAAATGAATTCGAAAAGAAAGAGGAAGGAATGTAAATTTGTGATTTCCACATTGGGTGGCTGCCCAGGTGCCCACCTTAGAAAGAACCCTGATTACAAGTGCAATTTTAACAACCAGTTCACCAAACTCAACAAAAACTTAGGTATCGGTTCCGCCATACTGGTGCAAGCCAACTGAATCCCACCCTGGTGATAATAACGGCCACTGTTTTAGATGGCTGCCTAAGATCTGCTTAGCAACTCCATGAGGTAGGTAGTAATATTTCCTCATTTATTAGATGAGGACACTAAAACTTAAGTATATTTGGTCACTTGCCTACCATGACAATTGGAAAGGAATAAAAGCAATGTGCAAAACTATAATAGTTCTGTCTGATAATGCCAATTGCAGTCACATATGAGAAGGCAAAATGAAAACATCCTTATAAGACCAAAAGACACTTAATTTATTTAAGGTTAGCCCTGTCTTGAAAGGAAAGTGGAATTAACCATTTTGGGGTTTAGGGAAACAGAGAACAGAGAGATGTGGAATGTTCAAGATTTGGAGTTTTACCAGGACAAGTCAGTCCCTGACTCAGGTGCAGGTTCTGAGGGACTGTTTTCAGAATTTATCTCAGAAGCTGCTTAGCTCAGGGTTGCCCAGCATTTTCCCCTTTGCTCACATTTCCCTATCAGACAGAAAGCCAAATGCCTTTCCCTCTCCTATTATGGTAAGCCTCTGTGTGTGAGTTTCCTATTGCTGTTGGAAGAAATTACCTAAGTCTTAATGACTTAATGTGTCGGAAGTCAGAAATCCGAACAGGGTACACTTGGCAAAATTTGTCAGCAATCCATGTTTCTACTGGAGTCTCTTGAGGAGAATCCATGTCCTTGCTTTTTCCAGCTTTTGTAGGCCTCCTGCATTCCTTGGTTCGTGGTTCTGCGTGACTCTGACATTTGCTTCCATTGTCTGCTCTTTCCTTATAAGGACCTTGTAATTATTTCAGATTTACCCAGATAATCTAGAATAATATCCTCATCTCAAGATCCTTAATTTAATCACATCTGCCAAATCATTCTTCCATAAAAGATAACATATTCACAGATTCTGGGTATCAGGAAGTGTACATCGTAGGGCCTGTTATACTGCCCTAGCTGTATTCTTAGTTTTTATATTTGGAAACATTTAACATTTTATTTGAGATTTAATAGTATTTTCAAAAATCATCCCTTCCCCTCAGACATCTTAGAACACTCTGGCCTCCTACTATTTGGTTATGAACTGAACTGCTATAAGTTTGCATTTAAGTGCTCTTGACTGATGGCTTTGCAAAAGATGACTTCTTTTTTAAAATGTTTGTGTCCTTTGATGAATACCTTGGAAAATTAACCCCACGGCTGATTATCAGCAAAATGACTGTCGTTAGGTTAAAGTTGCTAGTCAAACAAATACACCTTGCTCTTGGAGCAACCATTTTTAGATCTAACACAACCATATTATCACTGAAATGCTCATCTAGAAAAAAAAAGGAAATTCACAAAGATATTGTGTGTATTCCAAGTGGAAAGAACAGAGAATTCTTATGTGCTGAACTGGAACTATGTATTAAAGGTCACTGACCACACAGTCTGAAATGTAAGAGGCATGTGGGCACTCAGCCAAAACTCAACATCACCCCTGCACACTGGATAATGAGATGCACCAGAAACTTCCTAGTAAAATTACCTGAAGACATGTGCATGCTCTTAATAGATAAATGTCTAATTGTGGGATTTAAAAACTTTAAAAGCTCAACACAGAATGATGTACTGATGCATGTAACAACATGGATAAACCTCAGAAGCATAACGCTGAATGGAAGAAGCCAGACACACAAGAACACACACTATATGATTCTGTTCATGTGAAATGTCCCAAAACGGCAAATCTATAGAGATACAAAGTAGACTAGTGCTTGCTGAAGGCTGAGGATGGGGATGGGGAATGAGTGTAAATGGGCACAGGAATTATTTTGGAGTGATGGAAATGTTCTAAAATTGAATTGTGCTCATGGTTACCCAGCTCTGCAAATACACTAAAAAATCGCTGAGCTGTATCTCTACATTGGGTGAATCTTATAATAATAATAATATATGAATTATACCTCAATAAACCTGTAAATGTCATAAAAGTCCAATCTGTTGAGTAGACAAGCAACATATGTTTCTAAACACATTTCATAAAAAAACCTACTGTATAATAGTATATGATGTATCTTATAATAGACAAGAGTAATAAGTAGATTATATGTTCAACAATAGGGATTAGTTAAATTATGGTAGAACTGTGCGATGAATTCTGCGGTAGAAGATGATAAAATCATGTTAGAAAATTAATAAAATGAGAAAATGCTCATGGCATATTTTCAAATGAAAAAAGTAAACAGATACCAAAATCTCTATGCTTTATTACCTCAAATTTTTAAATAATTATAACATATGTTTCCTCACATTGTGTATGTTGTTAACTTCTTGGATTACCCCAATTGGACAATAAAAAGAGTCTATTGTAGGAGCTGTTAGTATTATTCTAATTCTACACGAATCGACACAGGCCACCAAGAAAAAAACATTCTGCCATTTCCTCGCACAGTCTTCCATGCAGCATTGGCCGTAAAGGGAACAGATGAAAATATGTAAATTTTTCATTGCTAGAGTTATTGACACTGGTTGAGACACACCACTGGGAGAAACAAGTGCATGCCATACTTAGAAGTTCTCTTTCATGCAGGTCTAGTTAAACCAATTTACATATAATGCCAACTCTTCCCCCAAGATCTCTCATCTTCTGATTGGAGCAAAAACTCTTCTGTCAGCCAAGATCTTTTCTGCCTCTACAATTTATTTCATTTGTGTTTGTTTTGTTTTGTTTTTGTTTCCTCATTAAACAGTTTTATGTGATACTAGCACCATTGCTAGAACCATAGGCGCTGGGGCACGCGTGTTTTTGTCATCACAGACACTTTACTCAAGTCATTTGAAGTATAATCAGAGCCCTTTCTCTCTTTGTTTGTCTCTTCAGAAGGTCTCATCAACCTATACATTTCTGCTTTAAATTTACTAACTTCTCTCATGTTAGTTTTGCCAATTAATCTTGAGAGTTTACCGTCTTCTATGCAGCAGATTGCCCATCTGATTAATAATGTCATTTGAACCTATTTGCCCAAGAAGTACTAGAAATAAATTTAAATTTTTAATAGTGGTTACTTCTAGATGTTAGGACTAAAAATGATTTTTTATTTTTCTCTTTATACCGCACTGTTTTGCATATGCCAAATAAATTTTCTATGTTGTACAACTTCTAAAACTAAGTTTTGTATTTATACATAGACAAAAAGGTAATGCCAATTCATTCCTTACCCATATTTCTTTTGCTTTATAATGTTCAATAGAAATCTGCAATCAATAATGCTCTAGTGCAAAGTTTCTTACTCCCAGCACTACTGAAATGTAGGGCTGGGTTTTGTTGTAGGGGTTTTCTTGTGCATTATAGAAGTTAAGTAGCATCTGTGGTCTCTGCCCCCTAAATGTCGATAGCATCCTTCACCTGTGACAATTAAAAGTATCTCCAGACATTGCCAAGTATTCTGTGGGGCAGGATAGGGAACAGGGGACAAGATCACCTCTGGCTGAGAACTTCTGTTCCTGTGGTTCCTTTTATGACCCTTCTACACTATTTCCATTATTTATCATTATTTTGTTAGTTACCCCATAGATGCAGGAAGTAGAATTCTCTGAGCAGGGCCTGAAGTTTTTGGTATTAAATGTTCTTATGGACCACATGCTGTGTTCTTCCAGAAGCCTGAGAACTTACAAACAGTATGGGTAAATACAGAGAGCACAGGGAATGTTTGCAATCTCTAAGTTTCTCTTGTGCCTTCTCCCCGCCCATATATTTTGCCACATTTGGCCAGTGATGAGTATTAAATCATACTGATAATGTCAACAATCAGTAAGTAATGTGATTCTTGTTGCAAATTATGATTCACTACATATAACTGTGAAATTTTGATATAGATATATCAGCTGCTGTATATAGCACATTGGATTAAAAAGAAGTAGTTGTGCAAGACCAGGCAGTGGCGCAGTGGATAGAGCGTAGGACTGGGATGCGGAGGACCCAGGTTCGAGACTCCTAGGTCGCCAGTTTGAGCACGGGCAAGACTTGTGAGTAAGGTTAAGCAAGGCTCACCAGTTTCAGCAAGGGGTCACTTGGTCTGCTGTAGCCCCCCCATCTGCTTTAGCACCACCACCACCCCCACCAAAGCACATATGAGAAAGCAATCAAAAAACAACTGAGGTGCCACAAAGAAGAATTGATGCTTCTCATCTCTCTCCTTTCCTGTATGTCCCTATCTGTCCATCTCTCTGTCTTTCTCTCTGTCACACACACACACACAAAAGAAGTACTTGTATAGTACTTGGTTAAGGCTGTCTCTGAACCTTGATCTTAGAATTGCCAGGCTCCATAACTGTGAGAAACAAATTTCTGTTGATTATAAGCTAAAGTACTTGGTTAAGGCTGCTATAATGAAATACCATAAACTGGATAGCTTATAATCAATGGAAATTTGTAGCTGTGTCTTTACATGGTAGAGCGGGCAAGGAAGCTCTCTCAGGACTTTTCTATAAGGGCACTAATCCCAGCCATGAGGGCAGATCTGATCTCTCGTGACCTAGTCACCTCCCAAAGGCCCCATGTCTTAATACCATTATCAATTTATAGTTATGGTTTTAACATAAGAATGTTGGGGGCCACAAACAGTCAGACCATAGCAATACTACCCTTAAAACTTATTTATATATCATTGGCTTCTTTCACACAACTGACTTTCTGATTCTTTTTTTATAGTAAACATTTTACCTCATGGTTCCGAGGGCATCATGAACTTTAGTGCAATTGATGGAGTGCTTTCCTTTGTTACTTGAACATTTGATTAATAACAATATTTGTTTTGCTTTCAAATATAAATAACTGGTTTGTATACTCAGACGCATGAATCATAAAAAAATAAAATGCCTATAAATTTAGTTTTAGCAGTTTTAAAACTCAATTGCTTGCTAAATCAATAATTCACAGTACATCTGTAATAATCATTGCATAATGATCCACAAAAAAATCTGTCTTCAAGTTATGCACTGATTTAGAAGATACTTTTATCATCCAATAATACAAATATTATGCTAAGTTTACTTCCTTTGTAAATACTGAAATACCAGATGTTTTCTATAACTAAACAAAAGCATAAAATTTGAATAATTTATCATATGAACAACCTAATTTTCATCGTTATTTGTGAATATTGTAGAATCATAATGACTTCAGATCTAGATTTTTTTTTTTTTTTGCCTAACACACCCTTCCCCCTTACCTCTGCCTGACAAAAATTTATTCTCTCTTCAAAATGCAGTTTTATTCCTTCTCTGCCTTTATGAAATTCTCTATGACTCCTTGGGACAGAGTTATTAATTCCCACTGATATTCCTACAACATTTGCATCTATAATAACTCTTATTATATTTTTATTACTTCTTCCTATGTTTCTATTTTTTTTTGAACCTACAGTGTATCAGAGAGCAAAGATCCTTAATATTTTTATCCTTTAATAAACATTTATTAAATATCATTTTGGTGCAAGTCCCATGTTTGTGGCTAGAGATACAGAAAGAAAAAAAACCCCCTCCATTTATAGGATGTTTACCATCCAAAGAAGAAAAAGGAAAACCATTTCAATACAACCAGAAATGGCCATGCTACAGTAGAGCATAGGGTGTATGGGAGCATATAGGATGAGCATCTCCTTCCAGACAAGGATGCAGGGAAGGTTTCCTGAAAGAAGTGGCATCTGACTCGAGTTACAACAAATGGGGAGACAGCGCCTGAACTGAGGGAGACTGACTACTAAGAAAGGTTGGGATGTAATCAGGGGCAAAGACTATAAAGGCAGATGTTTTAGGTATAAAGTGCTGAATATGAGGAGCTAGGCTGGTGGTCTCAGACCTATTTCTACTTCACTGGTGCCTCATGAGCACTCGTATGCTTAAAATTAATAGCAGGTTTTATAAGGGATAGGAGTTCTGATTTATGTGAGTCTAATTTGGCAATGTGATCTGCTTCATCACAAAGTTGAAGAAAATAAGGAAGTAATTAGTGTTAGAGGTTTAGTGCATGTTAGAGGTGGACATTGTGGAAGTTCCTGTTTGATAATAGTGGAGTTGAGGGTACCCCTTAAAAGTAATGCATGAGAGGAGGAACGTTGTGTAGTTGTGTAATAACTCTTATGGAAATGAGAAATGAATATGACTGGAGACAAGAACAAGGGCTCTGAGAAAGCCTGGACAGAGTTACAGGACAGCCATGAGTGTCTGGAGCGCCCAGTCTGCCCTGAGTTTTCTGCCACACTACAAAGCAGCCTGGAACAGGAACAGAAGAGACAGAGGACTGCTGACCAGGACGGGCAGTGTTCTCCCTCAGAGTAGTGCATCTGTATCCCGGAAATGTGAGGGACCAGGAAGGTGGGTATTGATGAACATTCAAAATCAAAGGCTAATTTATTTTTTGCATTCCCTTCACCCCTGCCAATCCATTGACATGAAATATAAACACAGATTTCTGGTTATGGAAAAACAATGCTATCTTTAATATATAGCAAAGAGAATACAAAGATGAGAACAAGAATGGTCTACCTTTTCTCATCATCTAATAGAGCATTAGCCAATAACCTTTTGCATTAAAAGGAAATGAGAGAGCCTTTTAAAATTATCGTAAGTATCTGTGGATGTCCTCATAAATTATACATGCATTCTCAAAAAATCCTGAGCTAGCTTAAGTTTTATCAAGAAAACCTGTTAATTCATCAGAAACGCCTACTGTTGAAAACATTGTTATTTGAACATGTAAGCCAGAGGCCAGAAAACTTTTTCTGTAAATATCCTGATAGTAAAAATGTTAGACTTTGCAGGCCATATAGTTTCTGTTGCAACCACTTAACTCCGTCTTTGTTTCAGGAAAACAGCTTTAGACACAATATAAATGAGTGGGCATAACTATTGCAATAGAACTATATTTACAAAAACAGGTGGTGGGCTGGATTTAGTCTACAGGTGATATAGTAAACCAACCCCTTATCTAAGCCAAAAGTTTTATTTCTTTTCTGTAAGTACTCATACTTTGATTTATTCTTACATAAATATTTGTTTTAATGTTTGCTTAAATTAAGGCCTATTGGTATTTTTAAGTTATATATTTCTCCAAGTAATTATAAATTAAAAGTCAGAAATGACAAGATTCAGTAACACTTAATGAACAGAAATTTTCATAGTTAATCATTAGCAAATGCTTTTGGAATCCCTAAAATTATATCTGGAAGGCCTATACCATAATACTTAGCAGATATACTGAATTGGAAATGACTAGTTTCCAGATGGTATACTACTTCTTGGATCTATGGAGGAATGTTTTGTGGAAGCAGCATAATTATAGCTAGCACAACATTCCCTCAATTTTTAGGGAAATGGTCCTTAGCATATAATGACAGCTTGAATATGCTCCTTTTCAGAAGAAAGCAGAAATTATTATGCTTTAGAGTTAACTACCATAGTTTTTGTATTAGATGTGGGAATAATTTAAACAACAGTTTAGTAATGGTTATATCATTACAATTTTTTTGAGTTCATGTTTATTAACATGCTTTACCTTGATTTATTTCATTACATCTCATAGTCAGAGCAAGAGTAACCAAAAGTCAAGTCAAGAGAGAAGCCTATTTCTTTTTTTTTTTTAATAATTTTATTTTTTTAATGGGGCGACATCAATAAATCAGGATACATATATTCAAAGATAACAAGTCCAGGTTATCTTGTTGTTCAATTATGTTGCATACCCATCACCCAAAGTCAGATTGTCCTCTGTCACCTTCTATCTAGTTTTCTTTGTGCCCCTCCCCCTCCTCCTTTCCCATTCCTTTTCCCCCCTCCCCCCGTAACCACCACACTCTTATCAATGTCTCTTAGTTTCACTTTTATGTCCCACCTACGTATGGAATAATGCAGTTCCTGTTTTTTTCTGATTTACTTATTTCACTTCATATCATGTTATCAAGATCCCACCATTTTGCTGTAAATGATCCGATGTCATCATTTCTTGTGGCTGAGTAGTATTCCATAGTGTATATGTGCCACATCTTCTTTATCCAGTCATCTATTGACGGGCTTTTTGGTTGTTTCCATGTCCTGGCCACTGTGAACAATGCTGCAATGAACATGGGGCTGCATGTGCCTTTACGTATCAATGTTTCTGAGAAGCCTATTTCTTAAAGAGATGGCACAGCTCCAGTTCTGGAGACCTTTTTGTGGAAGGTCGGTGTGAGCTCCTCAGGGAGTCTCCTGCAGAGGCAGTGAGAGTCACAAAGCCTGTAAGCAAAACAGAAGCCCCTGGGACCTCAGCAGTCACCAGCATAGGAGAAGGTGGAGATGCAAAAGGGGACTCCATAGGGAAGGCTTTGAGAGGCAATATTCTCAGGAGAACCAGTACCAACAGTCAATTGTCTAAACCAGTAGTAGTCACCCTGGTCCCTACCGCCCACTAGTGGGCATTCCAGCTTTCATGGTGGGCGGTAGCGGAGCAACCAAAGTATAAATAAAAAGATAGATTTAACTATAGTAAGTTGTTTCATAAAGATTTATTCTGCCAAACTTAGTGAAAATTTGACATAAAGTACTTGGTAAGTAATTATTATTATATGCTTTAACTTGCTATAACTCTGCTTTATAAATTTTATAAAGTAAAGTTACTTCCCAACTTTATAAATCACCATTACTGTGGAACCAGTGGGCGGTTAGAAAATTTTACTACTAACAGAGATACAGAAGTGGGCGGTAGGTATAAAAAGGTTGACTACCCTGGTAGACACATGCCTTGAAGTGTTAGTTGAGAGGTTGGTTGTTCAAAGAC
This sequence comes from Saccopteryx leptura, assembly GCF_036850995.1. Classification (NCBI taxonomy): domain Eukaryota; kingdom Metazoa; phylum Chordata; class Mammalia; order Chiroptera; family Emballonuridae; genus Saccopteryx; species Saccopteryx leptura. The sequence goes on from NC_089503.1 coordinate 353,055,394, forward strand.
ACAAGCTCAGAATTGCCCTGATGCCAATTTCTTTACCATATATTTTATCATATATCATCGTATAATTTAATGGATTAAAATAATTCTCCCACTTCATTCATGCACCAACTTCTCAAGCTCAATTATGATCTTCTCTTCTTTTTTCAGGTAAATTGTATCTATAAAAAGAACAGGAATAAGTCATACTTTTAAAAGAGAAAAGAGATGGAAAGACACTAAGACCACATCTCTTTTGCATCTTAGCCATTTATTTCTTTTATACAAGTTACCAAAGACATATATCAGTACCTGTGTTCACTAACCAAAATAAGTCAGAGAATGATTTGCATTTTATGGAAAAGGCCATTACTATACTAATGTAGGTCTTTGGTCAAAGTGAAGTGATACATGGCAAACATTTGGCAAGCAGGGTTACCATGTGCTTTTTGCCATTTGACTTACAAAAGGTTTCATAGAAGTTCTCTTCTTTCAGAGAGTGGGAGAAATCTGTATAAGAATTTTGTTCATAATTGCTAGAACTTGAAAGCAACTAAGATATCCTTCTGTAGGTAAATGAATAAATAAACTGCGTTTATCAAGATAATACAATATTCAGTGCTAAAAGGAAACTATCAACCCACAAAAAGACATGGAGGAAACTTACCTCCATATCTCTGGTGTGAAATTTTGATAGTGGGGAAGGCTGTGGGTATCTGAGCTTAAGGGGTATATGAGAATTTCTGTACCTGCTCCTCCATTTTTCTATTAATCTACAACTGCTCTAAATAAAAAGTCTATTTTTTTAATGGGGAAAGGACCTGAATAGACATTTATCCAAAGAAGATATACAACTACCTAACAGGCACATGTAAACATACTCAATAGCAGTCACTAGAGAAATGCAAATAAAAGACATGAGATACTACTATACACCTACTAGAATGGCCATAATTAAAACAAATAAAAAAAACAGTATCAACAACAACAACAAAAAAACCCACAGCAGATTTGGCTGGATAGCTCAGTTAATTAGAGCATTGCCCCGAAGCACAGAAGTTGTTGGTTCGATGCCCAGTCAGGGCACACACAGGAAAAGACTGATGTTCCTGACTCTTTTTTTTTCTCTGTTTCTCTCCCCCCACTACCTCTAAAATCAATAAAATAAAAATATTTTAAAATGGAGAAATAAATTAATTTAATAAAATAAAAACAAAAGCAAAAAAATGGAAAATAAGTGTTGGCAAGGATGTGAAGAAATTGCAATATTTGTACATTGCTGGTGAGGATGTAAAATGCTGCAGATACTGTAGAAAGTAGTTTGACAGTTTCTCAAAAAGTTTAATGTAGAATTAGTTTATGATCAGTGATGGGATTCAAATAATTTAACAACCGGTTCTCTGCCCTAATGACCATTTTAAGTATAAAAAACAATATACCAAAAGGTAGTTTAAGCCCTGGCCGGTTGGCTCAGCGGTAGAGCGTCGGCCTAGCGTGCGGAGGACCCGGGTTCGATTCCCGGCCAGGGCACATAGGAGAAGCGCCCATTTGCTTCTCCACCCCTCCGCGGCGCTTTCCTCTCTGTCTCTCTCTTCCCCTCCCACAGCCAAGGCTCCATTGGAGCAAAGATGGCCCGGGCGCTGGGCATGGCTCTGTGGCCTCTGCCTCAGGAGCTAGAGTGGCTCTGGTTGCAATATGGCGACGCCCAGGATGGGCAGAGCATCGCCCCCTGGTGGGCAGAGCACCGCCCCTGGTGGGCGTGCCGGGTGGATCCCGGTCGGGCGCATGCGGGAGTCTGTCTGACTGTCTCTCCCTGTTTCCAGCTTCAGAAAAATGGAAAAAAAAAAAAAAAAAAAAAAAAGGTAGTTTATTATTTCATGCACTTAATAGTTAAATAAGAAAAAGAAAAGGGGTACATAAAACTAGATTATGTTATAAGAAAGAGTTTTAAAATATTAATGAAAAATTATTAAATAATACCTGACAAAAAATAATAAAACTGTTTTCTTTATATTGCTTCTTGATTGGCACCCTAATTTGCAATTTTTTTTCACCTATTTACAGAAAGAACATCACTACAGGTGCTTAGAATATGCTGTTGCAAAAATGAACTTTAAAAAAGAATAAAGAATGTAAATTTGTGATTTCCACATTGGCAGCTGCCCAGGCTCCCACCTTAAAAAGAACCCTGATTACAAGTGTTATTACAACAAGTTTGTTGAACTCAACAAAATATTAGGTATTGATTCTGCTGAACCAGTGCAAACTGGCTGAATCCCACCACTGCTTATGATTGAGCTATTTCTCTTCTGGGTGTATATCTCAGAGAATGAAGAACAGGGACTCACACAGATACTTTTCCATCAGTAGCCATTGTACTGTTACTCACAAAAGATAGAAACAACCCAGTGCCCACCAAGACACAAATGGATAAACAAAAGTCAGTAGGTGTATATGTACAATGAAATATTTCTCAGCTAATCAGAATGAAGTGTAGATACATGCTACAGTATAGATAAACCTTGAAACATTATTGCTACGTGAAATAAGCCAGAAACAATAAGACATGTGTTGTGTGATTTCGCTTATATGAAATATTTAAACAAGGCAAACTCATAAAGATAGAAAGTAAACCAGAGGTTACCAGGGGCTGGTAACAGAGGGAGTTATTGCTTAATGATTAAAGAGTCCTGCTCAGAGTGATTAAGAAACGGTTTTAAAACAGAGTGGTATGTTTTTACAACATTGTGGATGTACTTAAAAACATTGAATTGTACACTTTAACTGGTTAAAATGTCCAATTTCCATACCTATGCTTTTCCAAAATAAATATTCAAAAAGAAAGGAACTATTACTTATGGCCATTAGAGAACGAAGGGGGAGCTACTTTATTCCTTTCCTAAAAAGGTTATGCAGATCTTATTTGAAGAAAAGTGAGTTCTTGGAATGAAATGATTCAAGTGAATGTTTTCTGAGAATTACTGAAAAAGACTTAAAGGGTATTTTCCATAATCTAAGCAACGGGGCAAATTCCCAGTACAGAAAAATCTTATAAATCTTGAAGTAGTTTTGATGCTAAATTGCTTTCCCTTATTTGTATAAGACTTAAGAGTAAAGCTAATTTTCAACTAAATTAAGTTTATTTTTTTAAATATGTCTCTGATTGTATACATGGATACGATTTTATCATTGGGATTATTCAAGATGCTATTTTTTTTTGAAAGATTGTCTGATTGAGAAAATATTTGTGAAATTAAAAAAAATCATTTTTAAAATGAAAGTGAAAAATCTCTGCCCAATTTATCTGGAAAAAAACATGTCTGTTAAAGGATTACTTAGCAAAACAAGTAGGAGAAGTTAACCACCCTGAGACAATGTTATTCACTTGAGAAATGGTAGTTTTAAAACTAAGCTTTTTATCATTTGATATATTATTGTTTATATTCTTTCTCCCCCATTTTCTCTCCCAGAAGTGGCCAGCTATATGGCAGGATAAAAGCAGAAGGGACAGGCTAGCCTATGGCTTTTGCTTTCCCAATGTCTCAGCTCTTAGAGTATCTGGGAACATTTTAAGAGGATGAAATGGGAGACATGGACTTGTAGACACACAGAATGTCTAAGAAAGATGGAGAGAAAAGATTAAAAAAAAAGATTTCTCTGGTTTGATAGAGAGAAGCGAGAGAGAGGTCTGTGGGTCTGACAACATGAGAGAGCCCTTGTTGCCCTTCCAAAGCAGTATTTTTGGTCACAGGGATCCTGCAGAAGATCCTTGAGTCCCAGAAGACAATCACTGGACTCAAAGGAGAGAGGTAGATAGGGAAATGAGGTCTCTAAGGCCACCTGCTGGACCTATGATGATGGACTAGATACTGTCCTTCAGTCCACTCCCTATCAATGTCTTGGCTCACTATGAGACCTCTAGAACTATCCCTAGAAGGGCAGATGTTCAGTTTGCTACTAGTTCACTAATACAGTCACTTTGGTTCAGATATTAATTTGAGTTATAAAAAATAAAAATGACTTGCACAGCTAAGTTGGCAGCCAGTGATTTATGCATGCTACAGAAGCAAGCACATACATACCCTACTTAATTAAAAAGCGGAGTAATTGCTCTGGCAGTGAGTCCAATATATTAAATGCCTGCAATGTATGCAAAAAATATTTTCTATAAAAATATGCAACACATGGCAAGAATAATGAGATATTTCTTACCTGGTGTCGGGGTGGGCATGAACTTTATGAACATGACACAATTACAACTTATTTCAGAGTGACTTAAATTTCTGACAATAAAACATTTTGTTCTTTATATTCATTTAACACATGAGTACTATAATGTAACAAGTATTATTCTGTGTTTAGAATATCTAGTAAATAAAGCATACATATATCTCACCCAAGTTGAAAGGGAGACAAACAAAAGTGATGATAAGTTTAATACATAATAAGAAACATACGCTATGTTACAATGTGATGAGCGCTATTGATTTTAGAGATGTGTGGTCAGGATGTCGAGGGGAGACCCACTGGGAGGGAGGCAAAGGGGTTCGTGAAGCATAGGTGTGGGGTACAACATTCTCAGAAGAAAGACTAGCTGGAACAATATCCTTAACTGGTTGAGCTCAGAATAATCATGGAGCAATGTATGTGTTTAGAGCAGAATGAAGGTCAGAATAGTGTGGTAGGCAGAGTAATGCCTTCCCACCCAAGATGTCCATGCTCTAATCCCTTGGACCACTGAATATGTTGTCACATGGCAAAAGGGAATTAAGGTTGCAGATGAAATTAAGGTTGCTACTTAGACACCTTGAGTTGGGGAGAGTACACTGGATTATCCAGTAGGGCTAGTACAATCACAAGGGTTCTTTACAATGGAAGAAGGACGCAAAACACAAGGTCAATGTTCTGTGATATAAGAAGGACTCAATGTAATGTTGTTTCATGTAAAGGTTGAGGAAGGGGCGAACAGGAGAGGCTGGATAAGGTAAGAAAATGGATTCTCCTCTTGAGCCTCCAGAAGGAAAAGAGCCCTGCCAATACCTTGATTTTAGCCCGAGACTTGCATTAGATGTCTGACCTAAAGGACTCTCATAGTAGTTATAGTGTCTTATATATGTTTTCTTAAGCTACTAAGTTTGTGATAATTTGTTTTAGAAGCAAATAGATAACCAATACAGAAAATATAAAATAATGTGAGAGAAGAATAATGAGAGGGCCGGATCTTGAAGGGCTTAATTGGTGTTGTAAGCACTGGGATTCTACACTAAGTGAAGAGAGGAGCCATTGCAGATTTCGAGCAGAGGTATGATGTGACCTGGCAAGTTTTAAAAGGATCCTTGTGGCTGCTGTGTTGAGACTAGATGCAGCAGGGCAAGGGTAGAAGCAGGGAGAACTGTTTGGTTACTATTGTACAATGATCTAAGGAAGATATGAAGCTGAATCAAATCAGGAGAATAAATTTGGAGGTAATGGGAATCAGGTTTCTGAGTTTATTTAGAAGGTGGAATCAATGGGTTCTCTGATAGATTAAATGTGGGATAGGGGAAAAAGAGAAAACTCAAGGACGACTTCCAAGTGTTTGGTTCAAGCAATTACAAAAACAGAGATACCCTTTACTGAAACAGAGAAAACTTCAAGCAGAGAAGTTCTAGGAGGATGATGGGGTTTCAACTTACGCCATGTTGAGTTTGAGATACTTATTAGGTACTCAAATGGCATTGTTGAATATGAAGTTGTATACGGATGTATTTAGAGTTTGTGCTGGATATATACAGTGAATGTGGGAGTTATAGCCTTGTAGATATATAGATGGTCCTCAACTTACGGTGGTTCAACTTACAACTTTTCAACGTTATAAAAAAATGAGCATTCAGTAGAAATAATGCTTAAAATATTGAATTTTGATTTTTCCCAGTCTAGAGATATGTGGTGGCAGTGAGATTGTTTTGCCAAAATGCAAACGGGTTGGTGTCCCTATACCCTGTGTTGTTCAAGAATCAACTGTACTTACAATGTGCTGAAAGAAAACTAAAAGTTCTCACCCAACAAATTAATTATGTGCGATGATGAATGTGTTAATTAAATGGATTGTGATAATCATTTATATATATACATATATATGTATATATGTATAAAATCACATTGCATACCCTAAAAAAATAAAATTTAAAAATAGTTTAATTTTTTTTTCATTATATGCTGTGTTAAATATAAAACAGAAACCATAAAGAAAACTTCTTATTTTAGTAGAATTGTAATATAACTTTATTAAAAATGGGGCTTTACCATGTTGAACATAGAGTAGGATGAATCTCTGCTTTATCTTTGAGGATTCTGTGATAATCACTCTGAATCTCACAATATGAAAGCATCACTCTTGGTAAGCTTTAATCTGAAAATGTTGGCATGTGCCACCTCCTGGAACATCAGCCTTTCTGTTTTCTGGGCTGCTGTAAGCACCTGAAGTTTCTGACCTGGCTCCTGACAGACAGTAGTTCAAGGAAGCAACCAAAATATTAGAAACAAGGAAACAATAAATTTAGACAAACCTCAATCAGCACTGTCTCACAAAGATTCATGATATTTAAGATCACAATATTTAAGACCAGGGTTTTTAATCCACACTTTTTTGAAACTAGATTTGCTTAATAAATTATTAACATGATGTATGCACAATATGAAGGAGAACCTATGTCAATGACTTAGTACCGATTCTAGAAGCACTCTATAGGTGCTCATTTAATTAGACAAAAATTAATGCTCCGATTTGAAGCAATTTTACTTTATTTAAGGTAGGTTAGTTTACTTAGCTAGATGTATGCTCTTGAAAGTAATGAACTATATTTTTAAAAGATATTTCAGGATTTAGGTTTCCACAAAAATCCAACTCTTTTTTTCCTCCCTAATTTACTCTAGGTAATGTAAATACATGACTTAGGTGCAGCTTTTCAAACACTTGTCAAATTGATCAGACTAAAAATGATCAGTAATGGACTTGTACAAATCACTTTCACTAATACCTATACTTCCACTTCTTTATCCACACCCTTTTTTCAATAGCACATGATTTTGATATATTAAACTTCCATATTATGCTTCAAAATGCATTCTGAACTCACTGACATGTTAGTTTCCATTAGCCTTATAGTCCTTCATTTATTATGCTCTGACCACCCAAAACACTGTTCCCTGGGTAATATGTGTTTATCCATATAATAACATGTGTGCATAATTCTGATCATCTTACTTGTATAATAGCTACTTTTGCTCTTTCTCTCTTTCTCTCTCACCTTATACTGCATCTATTTTTATTATTGGAACCTACAATTATATGATTATTTACATTTTTGTAGGTTATCTGTATTGCTTAAAGAATGTGAGCACAGTGATGCAAGATCTCTGTCTTATTCACTCTACTATCTTCAGTGCACAAAATGGAGCCTAGCACATAGTAAGCACTAAATAAATATTTGTTCAGTAAACAAATGACTGAATTGAAGAAATGCACCAGGAAGCGAAATTGGGCCTTTTGTTCTAGGTAAAAGATTTACAGCAGACATTGTCTGTTTTGAGTGATTTGGTTCAGATTATCCCAGGGAAGATAATGTATAGTAATGAATTTCTAAGTCCCTGACTAATTTCCTACCAAGCATGTGCTTCTGGACTCTTAACCTTAATCAATCTGGATCCTGCCAGGGAAGCACACTCAACAGTAGCACACTCCCATGACATCCTTAAAACAGTGAAGGCCTTTTAAGTTACCGGGTGTGTAAGCATGGGCTTATAGCAAGGGTTGGGAACCTATGGCTCGCAAGCCAGATGTGGCTCTTTTGATGGCTGCATCTGGCTTGCAGACAAATCTTTAATTAAAAAAATAATAATGTTAAAAATATAAAACATTCTCACGTATTACAATCTATTCATTTCCTACCGCTCATGTTCATGGTTGTGGGTGGCTGGAGTCAATCACAGCTGTCCACCGTGACAACACCAAATTTTTATTGGATAATGCATAACGTACACCGGTCGTTGTATGGCTCTCACGGAATTACATTTTAAAATATGTGGCGTTCATGGCTCTCTCAGTCAAAAAGATTCCTGACCCCTGGCTTATAGGATGCAGCAACTTGTTTATAATTCATTGTTGTTCATAATTTAACTAAAGATATGCTGTCTCCAAGGCTGTCTGCTTCAAGAAGCATCAAGAATTTTATTTCTACGTAGAGTATAGAAAACCTTAAGAAATACTGCTTTCACCCTAGAAATAAAAATATATATAAATAAACTTTATTTTATTTTGTTCAGTGTTAAACAATTCATTAACTTATTTTTATTTTTTATTTTATTTTTTGTTATATTAAAATATCACAAATTTTTTTTCATTCAAACAAAAGTATTTGTATACTAGGAGTCGGGAAACTTTTTGGCTGAGGGAGCCATGAACGCCACATATTTTATTTATTTTATTTTTTTATTTTTTTTACAGAGACAGAGTGTGAGTCAGAGAGAGGTATAGATAGGGACAGACAGACAGGAACACAGAGAGATGAGAAGCATCAATCATCAGTTTTTCGTTGTGGCACTTTAGTTGTTCATTGATTGCTTTCTCATATGTGCCTTGACCATGGGGCTACAGCAGACCGAGTGACCCCTTGCTCAAGCCAGCAACCTTGGGTCCAAGCTGGTGAACTTTGCTCAAACCAGATGATCCCGCGCTCAAGCTGGTGACCTCGGGGTCTCGAACTTGGGTCCTCTGCATCCCAGTCCAATACTCTGTCCACTGCGCAACTGCCTGGTCAGACACTGCCACATATTTTAAAATGTAATTCCATGAGAGCCGTACAACAACTGGTGTACGTTATGCATTATCCAATAAAAATTTGGTGTTGTCCCAGAGGACAGCTGTGATTGGCTCCAGCCACCTGCAACCATGAACGTGAGTGGTAGGAAATGAATGGATTGTAATACATGAGAATGTTTTATATTTTTAATGTTATTATTTTTTTTATAAAAGATTTGTCTGCGAGCCAGATGCAGCCATCAAAAGAGCCACATCTGGCTTATGAACCATAGGTTCCCGACTCCTGTTGTATACATATACACATGTATGCACATGAATATGCTTTAAATATGAAGTGATTATGGGATATCAATTGGTGGGGAAATGATACTTGATTTTAATTTAACAAATGCAGAAATGGTGGATTTTAGATTGTAATTTTAGGTTCAACTGAAATTTCTGCTACCTCAATAGTTTTTTTTAAATTTTTTAAATTATTTTTTTAATTTTTGATTACAGTTGTCACACATATATTAACTTTACCCCAGTGGTTAGATGTTATAGAATTTACTAATGGATTAGCATGATAAATCTTGTACCCATTTTTTTCATTCTTTTCTTCTCTTTTTTTTTTTTTTAAAGTGAGAGGAGGAGAGAGAGTGAGGCAAACTCCCGCATGCACCCTGACAGGAATCTACCCAGCAAGTAGGCTGGGGCTGATGCTCAGACCAACCGAGCTATCTTCAGCGCCCAGGGTTGACTCTTGAACCAACTGAGCCACAGATTGTGAGAGGGGAACAGAGAAAGAAGGATGAGAGGGAGAGGAAGAGTAGCAGGTGGTCACTTCTCATGTGTGTCCTGGCCAGGATCAAACCCAGGACATCCGCTAGCGGGGTAGATGCTCTATCCAGTGAGCCAACTGGTCACGCCCACCATTCATTTCTTGTTATACAATTTATTTCACTTTTATTCAAGAAATGTTTTGATGTATACTTCTTAAAGACTAATATTTATTCTTATATTTATTCTTCTTCAAGCAAGATATTTAACTTCAATAGGCTTAAAATACATGACTACTTTCCAGCTTATATGAAATGGTTTTTACATATTTTAATTCTTTTAAAACACATAGGGCCTTATTGTAGTTGTTGTTTACATAATCAATGTCTGTTTAGATTCAACCAAATGCTCATCATTTCTTCTTGCATCTCACACCTGACCTCTGGAATCTTTTTCTTACATAAGTACGTCCTTTAGAATTGATTTTTAATGATTATCTCTTGATTGCACATTTTACAGTTTTATTTTGATTAAAATGTCTACATATAACCCTTATTTTTGAAAGATATTTTGAGTATATAAATCTGGTTGACAGTTATAATCTTTTTTCAGCACATCATTATGAAATTCTCTTTTAACTCTGAATGTTGCTGTTAAGTCAGATAATGTGTGTGTGTGTGTGTGTGTGTGTGTGTGTGTGTGTGTGTGTGTTTTAAGATAATCAATCTTTTCCTTCTGACTTTAAGACATTTTATCTTTCCTGACCAGGTGGTGGTACAGTGGATAGAGCATCAGACTGAGATGCAGAGGACTCAAGTTCAAAACCCTGAGGTGTCTGGCTTCAATGTGGGCTCATCTGGCTTGAGTGCGGGCTCGCCAGCTTGAGCATGGGGTTGCTGGCTTGAGCATGGGATCATAGTATTGATCTCATGGTCATTAGCTTGAGTCCAAGGTCCCTGGCTTGAAGCCCAAGGTTGCTGGCTTGAGCCCAAGGTCATTGGCTTGGGCAAGGGTCACTTGCTCTGCTGGAGCCCCCTAGTCAAGGCACATATGATAAAGCAATCACTGAACAACTAAGGAGCCGCAACAAAGAATTGATGCTTCTCATCTCTCTCTTATCTGTCCCTCTCTCTAAAAAAAATACAAAAATAAAAACGACATTTTGTCTCTGGTGTATTTCAGTTTCATAATAATGTTACTTGTATCATTTGTATTCATTTTAGCCTACTTCTGAGCTTCATAAATCTTGATTTTTTTGTCAGTTTTCACAATTCCTTGTGTATTGCTTCCACTCCATTTATTCTGTCTTCATTTCTAATTGTGATTACATATATATATATTAGATCTTCATATCATTTGTCTTTAACTCTCTGCCATATTGTTTATTGCTTTTGCTCTTTAGATTACATTCAAATATAGCTTTTGATTTCTATCCCACTTTATCCTTTTTCTTGTTCAATTTAACAGATCCATTGAATTTTTATTCTCAACATTCATGCTTTTTATAACTAGAAAGTTTTCTTTGTCTTTATTCAAATATGTTTAGATATTTTAATAGTATTTTAGAAAATTGTTTAAATTATTTCATTATTTTGTATATACATTTATATTCTTATAAATTTAACATATTAAATTATAAATTCAACATATTAAAATTTTTTCAGGTTTCATTATGCTGTCAATTCTTCTGCTTATCTTTGCTTGTTTTTTTTCTTTTCTTTTTTATATCTTTATTGTGACTTTATTGTTTATGGATTTTATATGAGAAAATACTTTAAGGCCTTACTTGAAGTGGTATTATGCTATCATAAAAAACATACAGGGGGTCCTCAGGTTATGACACAGTTCCATTCTTACAACAGTGACATAACTTGAATTTTGGTGTAAGTCAAAACACACCTTAGCCTAAGTCACTTACTTATGCTAACACAGTGTAAAATCATAATCTAGTATATAAAAATACAACTAAGCCACAGAAAAAGAAAAGGACATAAATATACTGTATTGTACATTGCATTATGTATTCTTCTGTCACGCACAACCAAACTAGTTCACCCATGTAGTCCATACGTATAATGCTAATGGCATAACTTAAAACACCCATGTCTCAATTTTTTATGGGATTGAGTGTCATAAACTTGAAACATTGTATGTCGGTGCTGTCATAACCTGAGAACCCCTGTATGCATATTTTCAAAAGATCTAATTTTTTGACAAGTTCACCAACTATTCTGGGTGTGCTCTCATCCCTTACCCTATATAAGGTCAGCATTTTAATAGTGTGCTGTTGAGCCCTGGCTAGGTACTTCAGTTGGTTAAAGTGTTTTCCCAATATGCCAACCTTGCAGGTGTGATCCCCAGTTAGGGCGCATTCAAGATCAACCAATGAATGCACAATTAAATGGAACAAGAAATATCTCTCTCTCTCTCTCTTTCTAAAACAAATAAATAAAAATACAGTGTGTTGTTGACAAAAAAATCCTCTCTGGTCCATGATTCAGCTACAGTGTTAATCTGATGCTTCATAATTCTAAGAAATATTTTAGTTTTTACTAAACATGAACTTAATGTCATAGAATTGAAATTCAACAGTATTTTGTATATTTTGGCACAACAAAGTTACTTTTTAGAGAGATAGACTTCCTGAAACACATGGGTGTTTTTTTTTCAAACATAAAGTTTGACATTTTGTACCTTGATGTGAGCTCATTAAAAAGCTCATGGGTTGAAACTAAAGTAAGAATACTTGATCTTGAAGGTCAAAAATCAAAGACCTGGAGAAAAAATTAAAATTTAACTACTGAAGGGATTTAATAAAAATAGGGGTGGGACATAGTTATTTCTTAAATGCTGAGTAGTAATTTTCAACATGAATAAATATGAATATAGTCACAGGACTATTGCTGAAGTGCTATAATCTTTGTGAACCTGGTCAAATTCATGAGCACAACATTTGCTTAGAAGTCTTAGGCTATAAGAGAAAGCTGTGTAAGGGCTTCACTCCCCATCCTTGCAGTCCTTATAAATGGGGATAGGGTGGACATGGCCATCATCCTTCCAAGTACAAAAGCCAAAGAAGGAAAATTTCAGAAAGAAAGGTATGCACTATAGTTTGAAGTACAGTTGACAAGACACACACACAGAAGGCCTATTTGATTTTTAAATTACTAAGTCATTACTAGATGACCGGGTAATTGATTTCCAAGCAGGGACTCTTTTGAGATTGAAACAGAATGCTATTCATTAATATGCTGAGAAAATATCAATAGGTGTGCACTGGGCTTTTCTCCAGCACACTTGTAAGTTTGGTCACTTGAGGCATTTACGATCTCTGCCAGTGCAAGATTCTGATGATAGTTTAAAAGAATTATGGGCTAATAACAACGATAATACCCAGCACACAAGAAGTACTGGGTACTATCACTTTTAAGTATTTCACACAAAGTCTTTTATTTAATCTTCATAACAATCCCACAAGTAAGATACAATCATTATAGATACGATCATTTTACAAATGAAGATACTGTAGCTCATAGAAATTAAATAACTTAACCAAAGTTACAGAGCAATACAGTAGAAGATTCAGGATCAGAACATAGTCTGGTTCCTGAGCTCACTTTCCTAACCCCTGTGCTAGATGTTGCCTAATTACCATGGGTTAGAGAAAAACGGGGTCAGGTAGAGGGCAGTGGAAAAGGAGATATTATCCCTTAAAAAATTTTTTTTGTTACCTTTTGTATAGTGCTTCTCAGAGAATGAAAGAAAAGCAATAGGGTGATATCTAGAGGATCCTTAAGTCTAAGAGAGGAATATGGAAGAGATGAACTTTTTTTTTTTTTTTCTTTTACAGGGACAGAGAGAGAGAGTCAGAGAGAGGGATAGACAGGCAGGAATGGAAAGAGATGAGAAGCATTAATCATCAGTGTCTCGTTGTGACACCTTAGTTGTTCATCGATTGCTTTCTCATATGTACCTTGACCGTGGGCCTTCAGCAGACCGAGTAACCCCTTGCTCGAGCCAGCGACCTTGGGTCCAAGTTGGCGAGCTTTTTGCTCAAGTCAGATGAGCCTCCGCTCAAGCTGCAACCTCAGGGTCTCGAACCTGGGTCCTTCCGCATACCAGTCCGACGCTCTATCCACTGCGCCACCACCTGGTCAGGCGAGATGAACATATTTATATACCAACTTTAAGGATTCAGAAAAATAGATAAAATAAAAAATGTTAAAAAGGACAAGGTTCCATTTCCACTAATCTCCATGGCCTGGATGAAGTGCTCAAATGTGTGTTTTTCACTAAACAGAGGATTTTTCATGTGCCTTACAACTATGTATTTTCAATGGAGAAACACCATCATAAATCTATTACTGAGGATCATGTTTACATTTATATTATAAGACATCTTGCCTATAAATGCATTTGTTAAATGTTTAATAAATGAATAAGCTAAAATTAATTTTATACATTTTCAGTAAAGGCTTATTTCTCATCTTTTTTTTTCTTTTAACAGCAATGATTAACTATTAGAAGGGATCACTCCTATTCACAATTGCTTCAAAAAAATAAATACCTAAAAATAAATTTAACCAAAGATGTAAAAGACACTAAAGAAAGAAATTGAAGAAGATATAAATAAGTAGAAACATATACTGCGTTCATGGATAAGAAGAATTAACCTCATTAAAATGTCCATACTACCCAAAGCAATCTATAGATTTAATATCTATTCAATAAATGGTGATGGGAAAATTGAACAACTGCATAAAAAAACAATTGAAACTAGAATTCCTTCATACACTATACAGTAGAATAAGCTCAAAATGAATTAAAGACTTATATGTTAGACTCAAAACCATAAAAATCCTAAAAGAAAACGTAAGCAATAAAATATTGAAGATTTCTTGTAATAATATTTTTTCTGACATTTTTTTTCAGGCAAGGAAAGAAAAGAAAAACAAATGGGACTACTTTAAATTAAAAAGATTTGCCAGCAGAAAGAAACCATCAACAAAATGAAAACACAATCCACTGAATGGGAGAACATATTCACCAATAATATATCTGATAAGGGATTAATATCCAAAATATATAAAGAACTTATGTCAACACCAACAAAATTTAATTAAAAAGTGGCCAAATGCCCTAAATAAAAAGTTCTTCAAAGAGGACATACAGATGGTCAATAGACATATAAAAAGATGCTCAACATCACTAATCATCAGAGAAATGCTAATTAAAACCACAAAGAGTTATAACTTCACACCTGTCAGAATGTCTATCATCAATAAGTCCACAAATTACAAGTGTGGTGAGAATATGGAGAAAAGGGACCCTCCTGCACCATTGGTAGGAATGCAGACTGGTGCAGCCACTGTGGAAAACAATATGGAGTACATTTTAAAAATAAAAAATGGAACTGTCTTATGACCCAACCATTCCACTTCTAGGAATTTATCCAAAGAAACCCAAAACACTAATTCAAAAGAATATATATACCCTCATGTTCAGTGCAGCATTATTTACAATAACCAAGACTTGGAAGTAGCCCAAGTGTCTGTCAGTAGATGAGTGGATAAAAAAGCTGTGGTACATGTACACAATAAAATACTACTTGACCATAAAAAGGAAGGAAGTCTTACTTTTTGCAACAGCATGGATGGAACTAGAAAGTATTATGCTAAGTTAAATAAGCCAGTCAGAGAAAGACAAGCACATATGATTTCACTCATATGTGGAATCTAATGAACAAATGAAGTAACAAGCAAAATAAAGACAGACTCATAAGTAGATAGCAAGCTGACAGTTGTTGGGAGGTAGTGTTTTGAGAGGCTAGGCTGGAGGTGGAGGGATTGAGCTAAAATGAAAAGAAGAGAGATAAATATTCATGGACAGGAACAACAGTTTGGTGATTGCCGGGGGCTGGGGAAGGTAGAAAAGAATAAGGGGGGATAAATGGTGATGGAAGGAGACTTGATTTGGGGTGGTGGACACACACTACAGTGTATGGATGATGTATTGTATAACTGTGCACCTGAAACCTGTATTATTTTGTTAACCAATTTTACCCTATAAATTCAATAAAAAGGGAAAATAACTTTTCTTTTATACTTGACTCTTCTGTACTAAAAAAAGACAATTCTCTTTTACAATAGAGACACATAAAATAATCATTAATATTCTTCTAATTCAGTTTATGAGATAGAGTCACATATATTGAAAATATATGTATACAGTATATTAAAACACAAAGCTTAAATTTTAACAATCGCTTTATGTTTCAAGATTATCAGAGGACTCAATATTTCCCTATTGCATTTAAGATATTATTTCACCTACAAAAATTTATTTACACACATACTTTGAACTATTTGCTTAATGTTTAATTAACAGTAAAAGAATAAATTTATGTAGTAGAGAAATTTCCCATGCATTCACTTTGTGAGTATTTATTTAATGATTGCTGAGTTCCATGTTGTAGGGATACAGCAGGGAATCAAAGAGGCCGAATTGTCCTTATTTATCTGGTGTTTCCATTCTAGCTGGCAATTAGCATCAATAATAAAATTGGTAGATTTACAAATATATCTCTGTATCATCTAGAATTTATTCAGTTTTGTTTATTCAAAGGGGAACAGACTTCTCCATCAGATCATCCTTCGCATCCCAGTCCGACGCTCTATCCACTGTGCCACCACCCGGTCAGATCATCCTTAATGCATATTATAATGCAGGGTCAGATACAATTCATAATATATTTTATTAAATTGCTGTCTTGGCCTACTTGTGTGGCCCTGGAAAAAGGTTGTTCAATTCTGCTTCTTGAGCAACCAATTAAATCTACACCCCCAAACTCTTTTCTTATAAGCCTCTCACACTCCAGAACACTGTCTATCCATTCTATCCACCCAGGGCCCGGTACAAAACATCCAAGGAAAACCTCTGTGCTACAGTGCCTGCTGAAATTATTCAATACCAACCCTGTTTATTTGGCCTCACAGAAACTACAAGAAAAAGAAAAAGGCACTTACTGTTGAGTCCCCTTCTTCTGCTGCCTGGTAACTGAGTCCCATCCCTTCCCAGAGAGGCCCTGCCTGGTGTGAGGTGTTCTTCCAGAGGGACTGGAACAAAACCAGAACCTTCCGGTTTCTCCCATTTGATCTGCATCTCACCTTACCAAACCTCCCTCAAGGTTATACGATTAAAATGCTACCCCATGTTGCGTCTGCATATCGCATGGAAAGTCCTTTGCCTCTGTTCTCTGCTGCTCAGATGCAGTCCATATTCTGATAACACATTGAAGGCATCTCATGTAATTGGACTTAAAAATTACTACACAAAAAGTTGTAACTTTAAAACACTGCTACTGATGTTTAAAAATATGTTTAATTTATTTTTGGTACACACACACACACACACACACATACACACACACAGGAGTTGGTTTAGTGAGGATCAATAAAAGAGCTCAGGGCCATAAAACAAAATTATTTTGAAAAGAAAACCAACAAACTCTGTGAAGCTTTCACTGAAGATGTGACTAGAGAGAATACCTTCCTACATATTTCTCCTGACAACCAGGGACCACCCCTGGCCCTCTGCTTCTAGCCTCACGCTCCGGTAGCTTTCAGAATCCTAAATTCATTTTTGAAGGCTGGAGATTCTGCCACGTTTGAGTTTATCTGCATTTACCACTTAGCCTTGTTCATTTTCTATAAAGTCTCTCTTAATGTTGTGTATCAAGACAATAACTATATGATTGGCATTGTTTAGAAATGCATATTATTCAAATGATGAAAACTAACTTTCCATATATCTGATTCCCCACCCCCTTCATTTCTAAGTTTTTTAAAAACATTTCTTTATACTCAGTTATCTGTTATTTCATGTACAGTACTCAGTATATTTCTTATACTCAGTCATATGCAGAATCTCTTCCAGGGTTATACTTAAAAACACTGAAAATTCAAGGAATCATTGTAATCTAACTATGTGGTTCTGATTTAGGTGTTCTAAATCAGCCTTAATATCTCTAAAAGTGGTAAATTGATGTCAAGACTTGAGTTTAAGGTGAGTAATTCAGACACAGATAAGATAAGCTCTGAAACAAATTGAGTTGGACTTCTGTTTAATTTATGAGATACCTAGCTGAGAGTTACCATTCCTGATGCTGGCTGACCATAGAGAGCTCACAGAATGGCTCAAGTGGAACTCAGTAATGTTCCCTCAGTTGCCTCTTCTTTCTCTCTTTCTTTCTCTCTCTCTTTCTTTCCTTCCTTCCTTCCTTCCTTCCTTCCTTCCTTCCTTCCTTCCTTCCTTCCTTCCTTCCTTCCTTCCTTCCTTCCTTCTTTCTTTCTTTCTTTCTTTCTTTCTTTCTTTCTTTCTTTCTTTCTTTCTTTCTTTCTTTCTTTCTTTCTTTCTTTCGTTCCTGTTCTTTTTTCTTAGTGAGAGAGAGAGAGAGAAAGACAGAGACAGAGAGGGACAGATAGGGACAGAAAGGCAGAATGGGAGAGAGATGAGAAGCATTAATTCTTTTTTTTTATTCATTTTAGAGGAGAGAGAGAGAGAGAGAGAGAGAGAGAGAGAGAGAGAGAGAGAAAGGGGGGAGGAGCAGGAAGCATCAACTCCCATATGTGCCTTGACCAGGCAAGCCCAGGGTTTTGAACCGGCGACCTCAGCATTCCAGGTCGATGCTTTATCCACTGCACCACCACAGGTCAGGCGAGAAGCATTAATTCTTTGTTGTGGCACCTTAGTTGTTCACTGGTTGTTTTCTCATATGTGCCTTGACCAGGGGGCAACAGCAGACCAACTGACCCCTTGCTCAAGCCAGCAACCTTGGGCTCAAGCCAGCAACTTTGGACTCAAGCCAGTGATCTTGGGCTTCAGTCAGCTACCATGGAGTCATGTCTATGATCCCACACTCAAGCCAGCAACCCCACACTTAAGCTGGTGAGCCCACGTTCAAGCTGGATAAGCCTGCCCTCAAGCCAGCAGCCTTGGGGTTTTAAACCTGGGTCCTCTGCATCCCAGTCTGATGCTCTATCCACTGCACCACTGCCTTGTCAGGCAGATGCCTCTTCTTTCAATTCCTACACACTTCCTTCTTTTCCTTCTGGAAAACATTCACATTATAAATTTGGGCATAGATGGTCCATGGTGATGATGTTGGTGGCCACTTCACAGGCAGCTTGCAACATACAGATTGACTTTTAGAAAAGTGAAATTAGTGCTTGTGGCTAGGCATGAACCACCTAGATTTCTTCTTGCTACTAGTGGACATTATTAATATCCAATGTGTCACGGCTGGTTGAATGAAAGACAGAAATACTGACTTTCTTCAAAGATAAGAATTCTCTGTCTTATTGAAGTTTTCATGACAGATTTGAAGTACCTTCTCTAGACCAGTTCTGCTCAGCATTAAATTAAGAAGTCATCTGGTGAATAGCTGATAGCTTTTCCAAAAGAGGTAAAAAGTAATATCGCATATATTTCATCAACAAGTCAATCACTAGAGTTGCAGAGGTAATTCTTTATTTCTATTGTAAAAATTTTTGAGCAAGAACAACTTAGTATATTTTTCCAGAATGTCTCTTTTCCCATTTTGTTTCTAAATATGTTTTATTCTTACTAGGTTTGTAATATGCATTTGTTGAATAAATCACAGCTTCAGAAAATATAGTGAAGCTTTTCATTAGTGGTATTTTAGAATATTGACATTGTGCTTTCAGTTAAAAATTGTTCAGTTTCTCAGCAATTAGTTCTCTTTTCTGAGATCAAAAGGAAAAAAGACTATTTCACAATCAATTTCAATTTCCAGTCTTTTAACACAATTTAACATGTGAATTTTATTTGATAGTTTGTTCCTGTTTTAGAGCCTCTTCATTGCAATCTTTCTAAAAGGTGATATACAAAAATACAAAATTTAATAAAAGATGTGTGACAAATAAATGCCACTTGATTTCAGTATTTACTTTGTAATGGAATTCTCACTTCACATTTCTTGAGGCAGATTCTACTTTTCTAAACGTTGTGTTCCCAAAATAAACATTAAATGAAGATGGCAAATGCACAGGCTGAGAGTTGGAAAAACCTGAAAAAAAGAGATGAGACAGTTTAGACACTATGTGTGAGCTCACAGAAGCAGGTGTTACTTCAAGGACCAAGTTTCTAATTCAAGCATCTTCTTACTTTATAGATTTGCACTCAGGGATTCTTTAAAAATGCAAGCTTATCACAAATATACTAAAATAAATTGCAAATTTGAATGTTTGAAATGAAAACACAAAACAAAACCTTATGGTCATTTAAGACATATATACAATGTAAAGAAAACTGCATATACTGCATGTACACACATGCACACACACTTAGTCTGTGCTTTAACCAAAAAAATAAAAAGAAATTTTATTTCTGTAATGCATGAGGATAAACCATCTCTTTTCTATCCTCTGGCTAAACACAATATTTTACCCTAATACTGCTGTCTGAGAGTCTTGCCTTGTATATCAAAATTATTGCCCACTTTACTTAAAATATTTAAAAAGAATATTCAAAAGTTTGGCCAGGATCAAGTAAAAGTGAGAATAGGGATTGAGGTATCTGGTAGACAAACCACCCTCTTCCATAAATTTCAGTCTTTCATAATTTTCTAGAGCACTCACTTTAGATGCCCAAATTTTCCACACTTCCTATAAGCAGATGAAAAAAATTATCTGAAGTAAAACATATTTGCAACAGCACCTAGAACAGTGACTGCTACATGGCAGACACTCGATAAATATTTTTTGAATGAGTAAATATTTGTGGAGCAGAAAAGTGAATAAAAATCATATCTGAGTGGAAATGGAAAGTGCTTTTGTTTGGGTGGCCCAGAAGGATGGTCATAGCAGGAATCATACAGCTCTACTTCCCACATTCTCAACACCTGCCACATCCATTTCAAATATATCTATCTTTTTTTTTTTTTTTTTTCTTTTTTTTTTTTTTTGTATTTTTCTGAAGCTGGATATGGGGAAAGACAGTCAGACAGACTCCCGCATGCACCCGACCGGGATCCACCCAGCACGCCCACCAGGGGCGACGCTCTGCCCACCAGGGTGTGATGCTCTGCCCCTCTGGGGCGTCGCTCTGCCGCGACCAGAGCCACTCCAGCGCCTGGGGCAGAGGCCAAGGAGCCATCCCCAGCGCCCAGGCCATCATTGCTCCAATGGAGCCTTGGCTGCGGGAGGGGAAGAGAGAGACAGAGAGGAAGGAGAGGGGGAGGGGTGGAGAAGCAGATGGGAGCTTCTCCTGTGTGCCCTGGCCGGGAATCGAACCCAGTACTTCTGCACGCCAGGCCGACGCTCTACCACTGAGCCAACCGGCCAGGGCCCAAATATATCTGTCTTTTAGATGCAAATTTTTCTGTGTTTTGTGATGGATGTCACTTGTATTTTATGTGGGCATATTAAGTCCTTTCCTACTTGTAGAGAGCTTAGTATTTCAGAATTTGGGAGCTTTAAAGAACTAAGCTGTGCTGCTCAAACTCTCCATTACTTGTGAAGCAACTAAGACCTAAGGTCTCAGTGCTCAGTGCTGGGACCAATACCAGCATGCAGAGCTCCCAAGTAACAGTCTTGGAAAATTGTAATGCTACCTTCGATCAACCTGAAAATACAGAGATCACACAATTGGAGGATATATTTAAAGGGGGGAAAAAAGAACACAAAAATAAGATTGTAAAGCTTACCAAGGACATTTAATCACCTTCTAACTTTTATTTAAGATTAGCAGTAAAAAAATACAAGAATAGTTTTTGATTGGCAGCGGATTTAGTGTAGCAAAGTTGGGAGCAAATTAATGCAATACTGATTTTATATCTGTGAATAACCAGCAGAGACGTTGTTAATACAAATTATACCACATTGTCACCACAAGATGTTCTACTAATAAGGTTAGTCTTACACAGTCAGCAGTTTTAAACATTAAAACTAGCATTTTCATATTTGTTCACATACCCTCCTTACATTGGATGCTGCTGTGCCACTTCATACTCCCCTTTTATTATGAATGAAGCCATCAGAACTTAAGAGGAACTCAAAGTTCTAGCCAAGGTCATATTCTCTCATCCCTCTATAACATTTTTTAACAATATCAGGCTCACAATAAATGCTCATAAATAGTTGGAAGAATGAAACAGATTGCAGTGTAAAAGCCATAAAGATGATTGTTGAAAGCCCTGTCCTACAGAAGTCAGAACATTCACATTCTATGAGCCAATTTGGAGTAGACAGGAGTCAGATCTCTAACCAGAAGTCTGAGCTCAGGTTACTCCAACAAGGGACTTGAACCAGTAGCTTTCTGAGAAAATGAATAATGCCCTCCCTACAATTTGGTAACACCAAAAACCATCAATGAAAGCATACAAATGGGATAAATATCTTCTATACTGACACACCTGCCCGCTTCTTGTTTTCAAGGTGCCGGTAGACCAATAGTATACAATCTGATTTATCTGATTTTCGTGTTGAGTTTTCAAGTACAAATTTATTTAAATGATGATTCTTATCCAAAAAGTTAACATCAAGATGGAAGTATTGTTAAAGCTTTTTACCATTAAATGTCAATGAAAAGAAAAAATATAAATGTGATAAAAAGAATCGAAACCACCTCTCACATCCTTCCTGATAAATATGATCTTGAACTGCTGTCAAGAAGAACATTGCTAGTCAGATTGCTTCCAGGAAGAGCCTCCCTGAGTCACATTTGCTCCAGCAAAGCAAAATATTTTACTTAAGAAACTGTTTTCATGAATAGGTAATATAAGCCATGATATGATTTTGACTGGAGTCCATAAATACTCATATGTTACATTTTTACAAATCTGCACCTGCATTAAAATGATAATTAATTACTAAAATATTCACTTAGTTACAATTCATTAAAGATAAGATCCTGACTTGTAAAAAAAATTATATCACATATAAAAATCGATGGTTACTGCCATTTTTGACTGCTGCTCAGCATCTTTATGATTACTGTTATCTTGGTTTTAAGAAAAGTTAAAAGTAATAAAAAGATGCTATAAAATTGAGAAAAAGATTGGGTAAAACTATAAAAAAATAGATAATGTAGGGACTTCTAAGAAAATGCCATGCCAAAATTACCATCCACAAACACTGTTCTATGAATCAGAAAGCTAGCTCATTGGAAAGTCTAGGAAGTAAAAAAGAGAAAGAGAAATCACATCAATGATTTACAGAGCATAAATCTAAGCTACTATTACGTGCTATAAAAATGTACTGCAAGCTAAAATGATATACCAGCGAGCAAGTATGTAAAAGTAAATCTTTCTATCATTTAAAAGCAAACTTTAAAAATAAACAAGTCAGGTCTCTCATAGATGGAATGAAAATGCCTGTATTAATCCTACCCTCTGAAATGATCACACCACCCAAAATATCTGAAAAACAGTTTTCAAGATTCTATACATTAAACAACAATGAACATTGGTCCCTGAGTGATGGGAAGCAAATGATGTGAGCCCTATAATTCCCTTAATTCACTTTCTTGAGAGAGTTTCCAGGACACTCTGAAGGGAGGGTCAATGCAAGTGAAGCTTGATGGACTGACTTAAAGTGATGGCGAGCCCAGAGAGACCAACACCATTCGAGTGTGCAGCAGGAAAGAACTGCACAGACAGAATTCTGGAGATCTGCAGAAGGTCCCTTTCAAATATTCAGCTGAGTGTTGACTAGTACTTATGTAAGAAAACTACCCAAGGTTGGGAAAAGAATCATCCAAAAGAATGAAAGGAAACAGTGGTGGTGCTTACATGTGGATGAGAAAACTAGTCATTCCACCAGCAGACTTAAAAACCTCAAAATTCTTGGGACACTGAGTCAAGAAGTCAGAATCTTCTTGTATAGTAGTGGGAATAAATTTATCTGGACTAATTATTGAAATGTTCACATATAACAATAGTATAATATAAATATAACATGAAAGAATCCATCTATTTGCAAAAAAACTTAACTACATACCAGAACAAAGCTTAGAATATTTATAAGAATATAAAAATATCCAACAGCCAACAAGATAGAAGTCATGATATGTGGCATTCAATCTAAAGTTCATAGACAAAGAAGCCGAAAAATATAACCTAAATGAGAGGGAAAAGCAATTATTTTAAACTGACTCAGAAATGACACAGATGTTTGATTTTGTAAACAAGGACAGTAAAAGACTATAAAACTTATTTCATATGTTCAAAAAGTTTAAAGTAAAGACATGGCTGATACAAAAATGCAAATGAAACTTTTAGTGAAGAGAACTAAAATGCCTAAAATGAAAAGTGTACTGATATTGGATTTCTGGCAGATCAGACATTTTCAAAGAAATGTCTAAGATTAGAAAACTTAAAGACATAATAATAGAAACTATTCAAAAACAAACATGGAGAGAGGAAAAAAAAATCTACAAAATGAAAAAAGCACCAGTTAGATATGGGACAACTTCAGATGAACTAATGTATGTTCAATTGAAGTCTCCAAGGAGAAGAGAGAAAGGAAAGGGACAGAAAAAAATATTTGAAGAAATAATGGCCAAAATTCTTCCAAAGTTGATAAAAATTATAAATCTACCAAGACAAGAAGCTGAACAAATCCCAAGCACAAGAAAGATAAAGAAGATCACACCAATGTCCAGCTAATCAAAGTGCTTAACACCAGTGATAACAAAATCTTAAAGGCAGTCAGAGAAAAAAAACAAACTATGTACAGAGAAATAAAGAAAAGAATGAAAACAGATTTCTTGTTGAAAATAATTCAAGTTGATAAGATAATGTACCAACTTCTTTAAAATACTGAAAGAAAAAAGTATCAATATAGAATTATTTGGCACCAAAAATATATTGAAAAACAAAAAATGAAGACATGCTAAACCTGAAAGAAGGTATCATCAGAAATTTATCACTAAAGGAAATATTACAAGAAGTACTACACAAGCAGAAGGAAAATGATACTAAAAATCTGAATCTACACAAAAAATGAAGGCCATCAAAATGTGCAAATAGGTAGGATATTTGCCTGTTTTATTATTGAAATCTCTTTAAGAGATGCCTGACTATTTAAGAACAAGAACAATATTTTGTGGTGTTTATAACTTATATATTAAAAATAAATAACATCATAAAAGCTATTTATGAAAAGGGAGAAATAGACATAAGGTTCTTATACTATTTGTGAAATAGAAGTCTATGATAGGTTAAAGATGTGTACTACACACCTTAAAGTAACAACTAAAATGACAAATAGTTATAAATAATATGCCAGCAAAATACAAAGTAATCATTTTTAAAAATCCAAAAGAAAGCAGAAAAAGAGGGAAAGTAATCAAAGTACCAATGGGGCAAAAACAAACAAACAACAAAACAAAAAAAATCAAGTAGCAAAATGATAGATGAGCAACAAACCAAAACAATAATCACAGTAAATATAAATGGTCTAAACATTCCAATTAAAAGACAGAGAATGTAAAATTAGATTAAAAGAAAGCAAAAGTCAACTGCATGAACTCTCATATATAGATGGTAAAATTGTAAAATGATACAACCAATTTTGGAAAGCATTGTGACAGTTTCTTTAAAACTAATTTGATATATAACCTTATCTTATATACACATGCAATACTACCAGACTGTTCTATATCTAGGTATTCATCTCAGAGAAATGAAAACATATGTCCATATGAGGACTTGAAGTTATATTCCAATGTTTATAGCAGATTTATCTGCAATGGCTACTAATTGGAAATAACTGAAATAGCTATTACCTGGTAAGTCTATAAATAAATGTTTGTGTCCATACCTTGGACTACTAAACAGCAATAAAAAGTAACATTATTGATACAATGAATAACATGGATACATCTCAGTATAATTATGTCAAATAAAAGAAACCAAAGGGAAAGTTTATATTGTATAATTTTATTTATATAAAACTCTAAAAAATATCAACTAACCTGTAATGACACAAATCAAATCAATAGTTGCCTGAAGAAAGATAGAGTGTATTACTAATGACTAGAAATTGTATTTTCTCATTTTGTAAGGCTGAATAACACTTAGGGTTATACAATTTGTTATATGTAAGATCAGGGAGGAGTAGGCAAGAATGGCAGACTTGACCAGGACTCCCTTAGGAAGAAAAGTAAACATGCTAACTGAGAATAAAGATTGATGATTGGAAGTATGAACATACCATCAACACTACCACCACCACCTTCACAACCAAGCCTAGTTTAGCAATGGCCTCATTCTCCCAAATTTTAATGAAATAAGAAAGAATGCACACTAACACCAGAAGATCATTTTAAAGGCATCACATCCTGGAAAATATTAAATTGTCCTTCCCACTTAGCTACTTTCTGGTTGCTAGAGACACCAACCTGTCTACTTTGACAAATTAGTTTATGGTCTCATTCTTTCCGATTTCTCTGGGTACTACCACCAAGCTTGTGATACAATGTCCTTCATTATTTGTCCCTTCCCTAACTTCTTCATCTCAATCCATACTTGATCTATCCAAAAATATTTCAGTTGTCCTAAAGATTTATGTTTGCGGCCCTGGCCAGTGGCTCAGTGGATAGAGCATTGGTCCAGCATATGGATGTCCTGGGTTTGATTCCCAGTAAGGGCACTCAGGAGAAGTGACCATCTGCTTCTCCCCCATCTCCCTCTCCTCCTTATCTCTCTCTTTCCCTCCTGTAGCCAGTGTCTTGATTGGTTTGAGCATGGCCTCAGGCATTGAGGATAGCTCCCTTAGAGTGCCTCAGCTTCAGGTGCTAAAAATAGCTCGGTACTTGAGCATCAACCACAGATGGGGTTGCCAGGTGGATCCTGGTTGGGGTGCATGAATGAGTCTGCCTCACTATCTCTCCTCCTGTCACCTAACCCCCCCAAAACAAGAATCATGTTTGCTCACAATTCCATGCCTTCATATAAAGCCCATAACAGATGCTAAGTTGAATTTCAGTTTAAAAATAATGGGAATCTTTGAAGCATGTTAAGCTAGACAGTGACATAGTTCATTTACATTTTTAAAAAATGAGTTCAGGCTTGAGAGGAGGTTGTTTAGGTAAATAGAGCTATGTCTTCAGGCTTAAGTATTAAAAATTATTTTATAGATTGCCTGTGGCTAACTCTTTGGTGGAAAAGAGGAGATAAATATACCAAAGCATCCATACAGGAAGAAGGAAATAACATTTTGAGGTATATATTCTGACAGATGAAGTAAAGGCCCTCCTGCCCAGTGGGCTTGCAATTTTCCTATGGCAAAACATTGTAAGTATTAAGTTTCAATGAGGATTTTGGAAGTTTGAAATGATTCTGAGAAATTATGAGAAGGTAATTATGAGAAGGTAAATAGTTATTTAAGGTTTTTCCAGGCTGCAATAGCGCTGGCAATTATAAATTTTTATTGGAAACATATCACAGATTGTGCATATTTCATTAATTAACAGCTAATGTACAAAAGCTAAAAAGACAGAGATTGTATTGATTTAGCCTTAGAGATTGACTGAGTAAATAATAGAGAAAATGCTAGGATTTTTATGAATACAGAGATGACACCATAAATTTATGGATGTTGAGAGGAGCAAAGTGGAGGAAGGCAGTGGGGTGGGGAATGAACATGACTGATGAACTGAGTTCCACACGGTTGGTAGTAGCCCCACACTGGCTGACACTACCGCATCCCCCTCTAGTTCTCTCCCAGAGTCATTGCAATCTGGCTTCTCCCTTTCCCCAAGGTAACCAAGGTAACCTATGCCCTCTTTATGGAAGAAAACCTTATCTTCTCACTCATCTTCCCTGACCTCAGGAAACCTAGATCCCTCTCTTATGCCCTTAAATCACATACAAAATTTTATTAAAAGTGCTTCATCTTAGATGTTTGAGAAGTACCTCCATTTCTGCAAAACTTGACCTGCCAAAGATGACCATTACCCTGGGATTTTAATCTCAGGAAATAGAACCATCTTTAATCTGGGCACCCAAGCCTGAAATTTAGAAAAATTTTCCTCATCCTGTGTATTCAGCCAGTTTCCAATTCTTAACCATTATAATTCCTAAACACACCTCCATCTTGTTTTCTTCAGTTGAAAATTGGTGGGCATCTCTTCAGCAGTGGACACTATTGCTCATTCTCCTTAAAAGGCAAATTATTATTGACTACCATAGCAAAACACTCTGTTGGTTTTCCTTATTCCTGACCACTCTTTCTCAGACCCTTTTTGAGAAGTTTTTCATCTATACATCTTTTAAAAAATGATTTCTTATTCTCCACTACATCTCATAGAGGACATGGCACATTGTAGGATATAAAGACACATAGTGCATTTTTTAGAATAAATAAATGTCTGAATACTGGTCACCTTAATGCACACTAAGAGATTATATTGAGATAATCCTAGACAAACCAGGCAGATGGCACACATCTCTTCATCACAGCTCAAAAATAAATTCCCCCTATTTGTTAATAGAGGACACAGAGTATAAACCTACAAAGAATGAAATATGGAAAGATAAAGATAAGCAGATGAGAGGCTTAAACTCATTTTTAAAAGATGAAATGCAGGGAGAGGAGAGGTAAGTACAGAAAAGCAGAGAAGCCTGAACTTCAATGCGTAGAGAAGAGATTGAACAAGAAGAAAGTGGAGCTGCTCACAGACTTCACCTTGTCTCAGAAGTCCTGCAGGAATCAGTACTGCTGAAGGCAGGGCTAATATGGGAGCTGGAAATAAGAAAATCAGTTGCAGTTCTACTCAAGAAACAATTAGACCACTAAGCCTTTACCACTGCCCCAAATAGTCAGATTTCTGCCCAAACCCCACACTTCTGGAATTTATATCTTACTATCTAGAGAAATTGAACCAGAGAGATGCTGTACTCAGGGACAGTAGAACACAGAATAGTTGTTGTTCAACAAATTGGAGGGAGCTTCTGTTACCTCCCTATCTTTCTTTGGTTCCCTGACACTGGCAGTCAGATTTAAACCATCAAACAGAAAGCGCTGGCAGGTAAGTGCTTCTCTGGAGAAGCTTAATGGCCCCACACTTCTGAGATATGAAGTTCCTCTAGGAAAAAGCAGCCTTCCATCTGACTAGGCTACAGTGAAGCCCAACAACCAACAAGCCATGTCATGCACACGGGGCTTCCTCTCTACTTTTGGTGCCTCCTTCCAGAAGGAGCAGAAAGCAAATAATCCCCCAACACTGAGGAAAGCCGGAGATCAAAATCTATAAACTAGGGAAGCAAAAATAACTCACATTCTACAGAAACAATGGAAGCTATCATAATATTTTTTATCACTAGGAGGCTATAAAACACTATTGTATACATAGAATAAGAATGAAATGCTACAATGAAATCATGAGAAAGACTCTTAAAAATAAAATCCTGTATTATACACAAAATTTGCTGTGGTAACAACATAGAAAATCTTAGAGTTTTGCCCTGGCCAGTTGGCTCAGTGGATAGAGTGTCTGTCCAGAGTATAGACATTCTAGGTTTGATCATAGTTGTGGCAAACATGAAAAGCTTTCCTTCCCCTTTCTCTCCTCCTTCTCTTTCTCTACCCCTCTCACAGCCAGTGGCTTGATTGGTTTGAGCATTGGCCCCAGGTACTGAGTATGGCCTGGTTGGTCTGAGCATCAGCATCAGGCACTAAAAATAACTCTGTTGATTCAAGCATCAGCCCCAGATGAGGGTTGCCCGGTGGATCCCAGACAGGAAGCATACAGGAGTCTGTCTCACTATCTCCTCTCTCACTCAAAAAAGTTCTCTGGGGTCCTGGCCAGTTGGCTAGATGGTAGAGCACCACCTGGCCTGTGGAAGTCCTGGGTTTAATTCTCAGTCAGGGCACACAGAAGAAGCAACCATCTGCTTCTCCACCTCTCCCCCTCTCCCTTCACACTCTCCATCTCTCTCTTCTCCTTCTGAAGCCATGGCTTAATTTGAGCAAGTTGACCCCAAGTTCTTAGGATGGCTCCATGGCCTCACCTCAGGCATTAAAATAGCTCATTGTCTAGCAATGGAGCAATAACCCCAGATGGGCAGAACATTGCCCTTAGAGGGCTTGCCGGTGGAGCCCAATTGTGGCACATGAGAGAGTCTATCTCTGTTTTCCCACTTTTCACATAATAATAAAAAAAACCTCAGGGTTTAACACAGTGAAGATTTACTTGCTTGCACACAGTCTCTTATTGGTTCTGGTGAGTCCAGTGCAGCTGTCCCCTGTTGGAGGCTTAGCATCTCTACTAGGCTGTTCTAAACTTGTGAAACACTTATTTTAATAGGAGGTTTTAGGTATCTCCATATTTCATTGGCTAAAGCAAGTCATATGGTTCCTTTTGAGTATAAAGGCACAAAGAATTGTAATCTTATGACATGTTTAGCAAAGAGGAGAACCATAACTGTTGATGAACTCTAGCAACACAAAGCCAAGAAATCTGATTAGGGCAACTCCCAGAATGTAAAATAGCAAGTCAAAGAAATGAGGTAGAAGAGAAAGTATAAAAACATGTTAGTATAATCTAAAAGGTTCAGCGTGTTAGGGTTCTCCAAAAAATCAGAACTAATACTGTATACATGAGATTGATTTATTGTGAGGAATTGACTCACATGATTGTGGAGGCTAAGGAGTCTCACTATCTGCTATCTGTAAGCTAAAGACCCAGGAAAGCTGGTAGTGTAATTCTAGTCTGAGTCTGAATACTTGATAGCCAGGGAAGTCAGTATGTAAATCCCTATCTGATGGCAGGAAAAGATGAGAAGAGATGTTTTTGTTCATTGAGGAATAAAAGATGAGGAGGGGGGCATAAATTCTTCTTTCCTGCATTTTTTGTTTCATTAGGCCAGTGGTTCTCAAATTCTTTGAAGTCGGGACACATTTAAAATCCTACAAATAATTGTATGTGCACTATATACAAATTTCTGAGAAATATGTTATAATAATTAAGTCAAATATTAAAGAAAGAAATATAAAGTCCAAGCATGCTTTTATGGTAATTAAATACAATAAATATGACAAAATTAAATTTATTCTGACATTAAAAAACATTTTTATGTTACATTTTTTGAGTTATGTTTTTTAGAATTTGTAAAAAAGAGGAGTTAAAAATTAAAAAAACAAAAAAGTTATCTTTTTATATATATAGATACATTCTTAGTAAGATTTAGTAAATTTGGCAGGTCCCAGTGCAAATGTGTTAAGTTTTTTTATTCTTGTGTTTATGAGAAACATGAGCCTAATGTGTCCTAATGATTTCTTCAATGTTTGGGCATATATTTGAAAGGCAAACTCTCATTTTCTTATCAATACATTGAAGAATTCCTCTCTTTTTACTCTTAATTGTGTTGAGTGCAGAAAATCCCCACCACACGTATCATCTTAACTTTACACCAAACAAAAGATAGAAAAAACTTGCCTCCAGTCTTTCTGGGGAACATGGGGGGTAGTGTAAACAATCCAACACTACAGTTTAACAGCCTTTTGCAACCTAATCAGGCAAGTGAGATGCAGGGTTGGGCAGACTGTGAGTTTACAGCCAATTCCCCACACCTCTGTCCCCCCAAAATCTAAACTCCCAAAACCCTGTAGGTTTTTTGGTCCCCAACAGACACATATTTCTCTGGAATACCATAGGGCACACCTGGAATCTTCTAGGGCGCACCAGTGTGCCCTGGAGCACACTTTGAGACCCACTGCATTAGGCCTTCAACAGACGGGATGATACCCATCCACATTGGAAATGACAATTTATTTTGCTAATTCCACCAATTCAAATGCTAATCTTATTCAGAACAAACCCAGAAGCAATGTTAATCTGAGCAACCATAGCCGCTCAAGTAGACATAATTAGCTGTCACAGTGTCAGACTAAAAGGAGACCCACAAAACAGAAACATTATAAAGAAATAATAATGCAAAACATTTTATGAACCTGAAAGCTGTGCCACTCATGGATTAAAATGGCCCACCCAAACCAAGCAAGGTAAGTAAAAAAGACAGGGAGAAAGAGGGAAGAAGGAAGGAAGGAAGAAGGAAGGAAGGAAGGGAGGAAGGAAAAAAAAAGAATTTTGCAACACCAAGGATAAAGAAACATTCTTAAAATTTCCAGCATGGAACAATATACCTTACATTAAGAAGTAAAAATGAAAATGACATCAATTTGTAACATCCACATTGAGAAGCAGGCAATAAACAAATGCTTTCAAAATTCTGCATGTAGTAATTTTTACCCTGGATTACTATACACAATCAGACTTAATTAAACAGCATGGAAATAGAATAAAACATTTCTTAATTTGTAAGATGTCAAAATGTATCTCTATTGTTAGAAATCATGCGTACTTTGTTAGGAATCAACGTGAGCTACCAAAACAAGGAAGCTAACCATAAAAGAGAAAGACATGAGATCTAGGTGTCAGAAGGTTTCACAATGAACACTGAGGCAGCCTGACCAGCTGGTGGCTCAGTGGATAGAGCGTCGGACTGGAACACAGAAGATACAGGTTCAAAACCCCAAGGTCGCAGGCTTGAGCGTAGGATCATAGACATTGATAGGTAAAATGGCTACTCAGCCAATAACTTTCTATTTTTTTAATTGATTTTAATCTGTAGTGTGTACATAGTTACAAGTGTTCCACCAAATATATTTCCCTCCCTCCCCCACCATCTTCTCTTTGATACCCCCTTTGCCCCCACCCCCACTGCCTTCCCCCCTTCCCTCCAGGATTTACTATCCTGCCCTCTATCTCTCTGTGTTACGTGAATATACTTACACTAATCCCTTTCCTTTCTTTAATCCCCTCCTCTCACCCCCTTTTCCTCAGACCAGTTTTCCTTTGGACTCTGACCACTTCTCTGCCTCTGTTTCCTTCCTTAGTTCACATTGTTCAATAGATTCCTCATATGAGTGAAGTCATATGATATTTTTCATTCTCTGCCTGGCTTATTTCACTTAGCATAATAGACTTGAGGTCCATCTATGTTGTCGCAAAGGGTAAGATTTCCTTCCTTTTCATGACTGCGTAGTATTCCATTGTGTATATGAATGACAACTTTTTAATCCACTCTTCTACTGATGGACACATGGGCTGTTTCCAGATCTTGGCTATTGTTAACCATGCTGCAATAAATATGGGGGTGCATTTCTTCTTTTGAATCAGTGATTTGTTATTTTTAGGGTATATTTCTAAAAGTGGGATAGCTGGGTCAAAAGGCATTTCTATTTTTAATTTTTTGAGGAAATTCTGAACTGTTTTCCATAATGGTCGCAACAGTCTGCATTCCCACCAGCAGTGCAGAAGAGTTCCCTTTTCTCCACACTCGTGCCAGTACTTATTATTTGTTGTTTTGTTAGTTAGTGAGTGCCATTCTGACAGGTGTGAATGAGGTGAAATATCATTGTGATTTTAATTTGCATTTCTCTATTGATTAGTGATGTTGAACATTTTTTCATATGTCTATTGGCCATCTGTATGTCCTTTTTGGGAAAGTGTCTATTCAGTTCTGTTGCCCAATTTTTTATTGGATTGTTTACTTTCTCGGTGTTGAGTTTTACAAGTTCTTTATAGATTTTGGGTATTAATCCCTTATCAGATGTGTTGGCAAATATGTTCTCCCATTGTGTGGGTTGTCTTTTTATTTTGTTCATGGTGTCTTTTGCTGTGCAAAAGCTTTATAGTTTCATATAGTCCCATTTGTTTATCCTGTCCTTTATTTCACTTGCCTATAGAGATAAATCAGCAAATATATTGCTGCGAGAGATATTGGTGAGCTTACTGCCTATGTTTTCTTCCAAGATGATCATGATTTCACGACTTACATTCAAGTCTTTTATCCATTTTGAGTTTATTTTTGTGAACAGTGTAAGTTGGTGGTCTAGTTTCATTTTTTTGCATGTACTTGTCCAATTTTCCCAGAACCATTTGTTAAAGAAACTGTCTTTACTCCATTGTATGCTCTTACTTCCTTTGTCAAATATCAATTGACCATAAAGTTATGGGTTTATTCCTGGGTTCTCTGTTCTGTTCCATTAATCTGTATGCCTGTTCTTATGCAAATATCAAGCTATTTTGAGTACAATGGCCTTGTAGTATAACTTGATATCAGAAAGTGTAATCCCACCCACTTTATTTTTCTTTTTCAAGATTGCTGAGACTATTCATGTTCTTTTATGATTCCATATAAATTTTTGGAATATTTGTTCTATATCTTTGAAGTATGACATTTGTATACTAATAGGAATTGCATTGAATTTATAGATTGCTTTGAGTAGTATAGACATTTTAATGATGTTTATTTTTCTTATCCATAAACACGGTATATGCTTCCAATTGCTTGTGTCTTCCTTGACTTTTTTTATCAATGTTTTATAATTTTCTGAGTACAGTTCTTTAACCTCCTTGGTTAAATTTATTCCTAGGTACTTTTTGTTGTTGTTGTTGTGGTTGCAATAGTGACGGGGGTTATTTCCTTAATTTCTCTTTCAGACAGTTCATTGTTGGTGTGTATAAATGCCACTGATTTCTGAATATTGATTTTATATCCTGCCACTGTGTTGAATTCATTTATCAGGTCCAGTCATTTTTTGACTGAGACTTTAGGATTTTCTATGTACAGTATCAAGTCATCAGCAAATAATGATAGTTTTACTTCTATTCCAATTTGGATTTCTTTTATTTCTTCTTCTTGTCTGATTGCTGTAGCTAGGACTTCCAGAACTATGTTGAATAAGAGTGATGAAAGGGGGCACCTTTGCTTTCCTGTTCTTCAGAGGATTGCTTTTAATTTTCGCTCATTGAGTATGATGTCAGTTGTGAGTTTGTCATAGATAACCTTTATCATGTTGAGGTATGTTCCCTGTATTTCCACTTTGCTGAGAGTTTTGATCATAAATGGGTGCTGAATTTTATCAAATGCTTTTTCTGCATCTATTGATATTATCTATCATGTGGTTTTTATCCTTCCTTTTGTTTATGTGATGAATCACATTGATTGATTTGCGAATACTGTACCAACCTTGCCTCCCCAGAATAAATCCCACTTGATCATGACATATGGTTTTTTTCATGTATTGCTGGATCCGATTTGCTAATATTTTGTTGAGAATTTTAGCATTTAAGTTCATCAGGGATATTGGCCTATAGTTTTCTTTCTTTGTAGTGTCTGCCTGATTTTGGAATGAGGATTATGTTCGGCTCATAAAAGGAGTTTGAAATTTTTCCCTCCTCTTGAATTTTTTGAAATAGCTTGAGAATGATAGGAGTTAGTTCTTTGAATATTTGGTAAACTTTGCCTGTGAAGCCATCGGACCAAGGACTTTTGTTTGTTGGGAGTTTTCTGATAACTGTTTCTATCTCATTTGTTGTAATCAGTCTGTTTAGGTTTTTTGATTCTTCTAGATTGATTTTTGAATGACTGTATCTTTGAAGGAATTTATCCATTTCACCTAGGTTGTCTAATTTTTTTGTCATAGAATTCTTCATAGTATTTTCTTACCATCTTTTGAATTTCTGCTGTGTCAGTTGTTGCTCATTTCTAATTTTATTTGAGCTTTCTCTCTTTTTTTCTTGGTGAGTCTGGTTAAAGGTTCATCAATTTTCTTTACCTTTTCAAAGAACCACCTCTTAGTTTTATTGATTTTCTGCAGTTTTTTTTGTTGTTGTTGTTCATTTGTTTTTGGGAGTTTTTTGTTTGTTTGTTTGTTTTTGCCTCTATGTCATTTATTTCCGCTCTGATCTTTATTATTTCCTTCCTTCTACTTCTTCTGGGCTTTACTTGTTGTTCTTTTTTTAATTCTTTTAGGTGCAGAGTTAGGTTGTTAATTTGAGCTTTTTCTTGCTTTCTAAGGTATGCCTGCAATGCTGTGAACTTCCCTATCAGGACTGCTTTTGCTGTGTCCCATATATTTTGAGTTGTTGTATGTTCATTTTCATTTGTTTCAAGGAAGTTTTTTATTTCTTTCTTGATCTCATTGTTAACCCATTCATTTTGTAATAGCA
Organism: Saccopteryx leptura; assembly: GCF_036850995.1. Classification (NCBI taxonomy): domain Eukaryota; kingdom Metazoa; phylum Chordata; class Mammalia; order Chiroptera; family Emballonuridae; genus Saccopteryx; species Saccopteryx leptura. The sequence continues at coordinate 353,090,972 of NC_089503.1, forward strand.
TGCTATTTAGTCTCCAAGTGTTTGAATGTTTTCCAGTTTTTCTGTTGTAGTTGATTTTTGTTTCATGTTGTGATCAGAGAAGATGCTTGCTATGATTTCAATCTTCTTAAATTTATTGAGATTCGTTTTGTGTCCTAACATGTGGTCTATCCTAGAGAATATATTGTGAGCACTTGAAAAAAAATGTATATTCTGCTGCTTTGGGGTGAAAGGTTCTGAAGATATCTATTAAATCCATTTGATCTAATGTGTCATTTAAGGTCACTGTTTCTTTGTTAATTTTCTGTCTGGAGGTTCTATTCATTGATGTTAGTGGGGTATTAAAATCCCCTATTATTATAGTATTACTGTTGATCTCCCCTTTTTGTCCATCAAAATCTGCTTTATATATTTAGGTGCTCCTATATTAGGAGTATATATATTTATAATAGTTATATCTTCCTGTTGTAATGCTCCTTTTATCATTATGTAGTGACCTTCTTTATCTCTTACTATAGCCTTTGTTTTAAAGTTTATTTTGTCAGATATTAGTATTGTTACCCCAGCTTTTTTTTTCTTTCTGTTCGCTTGAAGTATTTTTTTCCATCCCTTTACTCTCAGTGTATGTGTATCCTTTGTTGTGAGGTGGGTCTCTTGTAGGCAGCATATGAATGGGTCCTGTTTTCTTATTCATTCAGCTACCCTATGTCTTTTGTTTGGAGCATTTAATCCACTTACATTTAAGGTTATAATTAATATGTAATTATTTATTGCCATTTTATTCTATAAACTACAATCCTCTTTTTCTGGATTTTTTTTTCCTTTCCTCTGTTTACAGCAGCCCCTTAACATTTCTTGAAGTATTGGTTTAGTTGTGATGAATTCCTTTAGTTTGTTTTTCTTTCTTTCTTTCTTTTTTGTCTGGGAAGCTTCTTTTTCTCCTTAAATTTTAAATGATAATCTTGCTGGATAAAGAAGTCTTGGTTGTAGGCTCTTGTTTTGCATTACTTTGAATATTTCTTGCCATTCTCTTCTGGCCTCAAGTGTTTCTGTTGAAAAGTTGGATGTCATCCTTATGGGGGCTCCTCTATAAGTAATTGACTTCTTTTTTCTTGCAGATTTTAGTATTTTTTCTTTGTCTCTTAACTTTGGTATTTTAATTATGATGTATCTTGATATAGACCTCATTGTGTTCCTCTTTACCTGGACTCTCTGTGCTTCTTTAATTTGTGTGACTTTTTTCTTCATCAATTTAGGAAAGTTTTCAGCTATGATTTCTTCAAACAGTTTCTCTATCCCTTGTTCTTTCTCTTCTCCTTCAGGAACCCCTATGATGCGGATGTTATTTCTCTTCATATTGTCACAGAGTTCTCTTATAATTTCCTCATACTTTTTGAGCCTCTTTTCTTTTTTCTTTTTTTTTTTTTTTTCATTTTTCTGAAGCTGGAAACAGGGAGAGACAGTCAGACAGACTCCCGCATGCGCCCGACCGGGATCCACCCGGCACGCCCACCATGGGGCGACGCTCTGCCCACCAGGGGGCGATGCTCTGCCCCTCCTGGGCGTCGCCATGTTGTGACCAGAGCCACTCTAGCACCTGAGGCAGAGGCCACAGAGCCATCCCCAGCGCCCGGGCCATCTTTGTTCCAATGGAGCCTCGGCTGCGGGAGGGGAAGAGAGAGACAGAGAGGAAAGCGCGGCGGAGGGGTGGAGAAGCAAATGGGCGCTTCTCCTGTGTGCCCTGGCCGGGAATCGAACCCGGGTCCTCCGCATGCTAGGCCGATGCTCTACCGCTGAGCCAACCGGCCAGGGCCGAGCCTCTTTTCTTTATTGCTGCTCTGTTTCTGTGTTTTCATTTATCTTGTCCTCTAAGTTGCTGATTAGGTCTTCTGCTTCATCTACCCTGCTGTTGACTCCTTCTAGTGTAGTCTTCATTCTTGATAATGTAATTGTCATTTCTGATTGATTCTTTTTTATGATTTCAATGTCCTTTTTGATGCTTGCTATTTCTTTCAGTTCTTTTTCTTGGGATTTCTCTTGTTGGTTCATTTATATTGCATTTCTCTGTTTTCCCATTTTTTTCTGTGTGCTGATTGCAAGCTTGTTGGGTTAGGGCAGCTGAAGTTGGTACAGGAAATGTGGCCCCTCTTCCAGGGCTCAATCCCTCAGCCTCTGCTGGTTGCTCAGATTTTTATTTTCCCTAACAAGGTGAGCCACATAAAAGTCTTAATTTCCCTGGTGTTTGTTTGCCAATCCCAGCAGGGAACTTCTGTTATTAGGTGGTGGGAGGGGGTAGTGGGCTTATCTTGCTCTTTGGCTCCACTTGAGACTCTATCCAGGACTTTTTTTCATATCTGTATGGTAAGTCCACAGGAATGTGGTGGGTGTGACCTCTGAGAACCAGAAGATGTGGTCTGCCCAGCTACTTTCTGGGAGCAAGGTGCATTCTCCATCTCAGAAGAGGGAGGTGTAGCTCAAGTCTCCCCGGAAACCTGAGTCACTGCCTCTCCCCTTTATTTTCTCCTTTCTGAATGGCATTTCATGCTGATTAGAGCTGGAGAGATTTCTGGAGGTAGATCAACTGGCATTACTCTAGGCTCATGCTAGACAGAGGGAGTGCCTCTTCCCCTGCATATGGCCACCTCAGTATTAGAGGATGACTCAGCACAGGTGTTCTTCTCCCCATCACCGTTTGTGTCCCTGTGCCTCGATCCCCCCACTCTCCTCATGCAAGACCTGTCTTCTCAGTTCTCCTTGCCCCTAGAGCCCCAGGTAAGTGGCTGTGAGCGAGATTTTCCACATTGGCCCTTTAAGGCTACATCTACTTCTTCGCAAGTTATTTCTCATAGACAGAAATTCTACTCTTTTCCACACTCAATGTTGTCAGGTTGTCTCTCCTAGTTTCTGGGTCTCTAGGCTGAGGCTCCAGTCCTGGGGCTGATGACCCCTACCTCTCAGGGTCTCTCTGCCTGCAGTGAGAGTCCCTCTGGACCCTCAGCCACCCTTCGCTCCTGGGAATGGGGAAACCCCCACCACATCCCCACACTTCCTACCAGTCTAGGTGTGGTTTCTTTTGTGCTCTTTGGTTTTCGAGTCCTGTTCTTTTAGTCCAAAGTTGGTTTTTCACAATGATTGTTCTTAAATTAATTTGTAATTCAGTTTGGTCCTGGAAGGTGGCAGTTTGTATGTCTGCCTACTCCACTGCCATCTTGGAATCTCAAGAACAATGCAGGTCTGAAAGAGAAAGAAAGACTTGCTTACTCAGTAATCTGACTCAGACCTCTACTGCAGCTGGATGCTGATAAGGGACAATTGGATTTGGGTACAGACAATTATAAGGAACTCTGGTGCCACTCCCAACCACAAACAGAAGAAGCAATTTTGCAGCTTCTTTTGCCTGAAGCTTTTGATGAATCCATATAAACCCTGCCTCATCCCTCCCTCGGAGCTGACACACTTTGTTGGTCTCAGCCTGCCTGTACCCAGACGTTTTTAAAATAACATTCCCCTTTGAAACACATTAGCCTTGTGTTTTTAGTTCAGCTGTGGTTTCTGCCTTTCAGATATTACCTCGTGTGTATGGCCAGTAGCCGCAGCCACCATCACAGCTGCCTGGCCCATGCAGGTTCACACTTGATTTGGACAGACAGTAACAAAATGAGGGAGCCAAGAACTGGTGAGCCATTAGCTTTAATCTTAGCTTGTACCCGGTGGGCAAGAAATACACACAGTGGGAAAACATTTTCCTTGCCATTCAGGGCTCCCAAAGCCACTGACTTATCCGAGTTTCCTAGAATCAAAGGTTTCTACCTTGCCAGACTTATTCACCTCTGTTCCCCATGTCCTTCTCTGCACAAACTGGCTTCTCCTTCATCACTCTGCCATCTTGGCTGCTTCTCCTTTTCCACGTGGCCTTTCACTGCTTTCCTCCAGCATAGGCTCCTCTGTCCCATTTTATAGTGTAGAAATCAAAACCTTTAATCCGCCTGACCTGTGGTGGCACAGTGGATAAAGCGTCAACCTGGAATGCTGAGGTTGCCGGTTCAAAACCCTGGGCCTACCTGGTCAAGGCATATATGGAGGTTGATGCTTCCTGCTCCTCCTCCCTCTTTCTTTCTCTCTCTCTCTCTTCTCTAAAATGAATAAATAAAAATTAAAAAAAAAAACCTTTAATCCAATATACAAACAAGGAAGTCTCTGATACAAAGTCACTTATCTGAGGCATAATGGTATTCCTCATAAGAGTGCACCATCCCACATCATGCAACAGTCAAGGGTGTGGGGAAAAGCTTAGTCTTAAAACTAAGTCTTAGGCTACAATGACCCTGCCTGCTTACAGCCTGTCTCCCACACCCAATGCAAACTATAAGTGAGCAAACATATGCACCATATTTACACACTTATTTGACCAACACCATGGTCACTGTCTTGAGCTCAAAGGTCGCTGGTTTGAGCCCAAGGTCGTTGGCTTGAGCAAGGGGTCACTCGGTCTGCCATAGCCCCCCTAGTCAAGGCACATATGAGAAAGCAATCAATGAACAACTAAGTGCTGCAATGAAGTATTGATGCTTTTTATTTCTCTCCTTTTGTCTGTCCCTATCTGTCACTCTCTCTGTCTCTATTTCTGTTTCTGTCACACACACACACACACACACACACACACACACACACACACACACACACACACTAAAACAAACAAAGAAACAAAAAAGAACACTGAGGCAAAGGAATGCCCTGAATGACGGCATGTAGTAATGTCATAATGTCTCAGGATAACAGCTGTAAGCAGCCCTGGAGAACCACCAATCCACACTGAAGTCTTCCAGAAGCAAATCCACTCAGACTTCCAGAAGCAAAATCTCTCAAAAAAATTTTTTTAATTATACTGAGAAGTTGTTTAGAAAGGTGTGGAAAGAATTAGTGATCCTTACAATGAAAACTAATTAAATAAATTTGAAATTCAGAATTAACAAAAATTTGCTTGAGACAAGAGATTATAGTGTAATATTTGTAAATATTGTAAAAACAATATCTACATAATAATAATAAGTTAAACACATCATATTGATTTATCTTTATTGGGAAAATGGCAATGCAAGAAAAAAGCTGTTAGAAACTTAAATCCTTATCTCTTTTCAAATAAGCAGGTGATAGCTAAACTTCATTAATAAACAAACAGCAGAATAAGAATACTAATAGCAATGTGATGGTAAATCTCAGAGAAACAGCTGTAAGAATTGAATGTGGTTGCTTGTGAGGATGAAAACTAAGAGATCAGACAAGGGTGGATCCCAAGACTACTGTGTAAGTTCTATATAGGTATTAGTTTGGCAAACATTTAAAAAAATCTAAACTGAAAGTTTTAAAGTTATTTTTAAAAGGGTGAAAGAAAAAAAAATGTGACACTTAGCACTAACCATAGAAATGATAATGAATTCTTGTGACAGTCGCACTTACATGCACAACTGAATTATTCAGGCCCTGGTCTCAGGGGAACTGCTGTTAGGGTTTTCCATTTGCTTTGACAAACTCGGAGGTCCTGCTCTGAATGCGGCCTGCACTGAACCCTCTGAGCTTACCAAGGTCAGAGAGGAGAGTGGCCAGGGTCTCCTAGATTCTGAGAGTAAAAAAGAAATTGGGAACCTCCCAGATCAAGAGCACTGAAAAGCCTATATAACTCAAAGAAATGAGAAGTAGAATTAAAAAGTCATTGAACGGGTTAAAGTTCTCAGCCACTGAACGTCAGTGTCACTTTCTTTACTAAATTCTCACTAGGTGAGATCAGCCCTTTGAGTGGGAGTGTGTGAGAGAAGAAGGGGAATGGGAGGAAAGGAGGAGGAGGAGGCCGTTTCCCTGGGGCAGAGCTCTGTTCTCAGAGGAGCCACCTCTTTGTGGCTGTACTCCATTACTTCTCGTTTTTCTCATGTCAATCATTTATTACAGGGTCCTCAGGGATACAATGAGTTTCCTTTATGTGTATCCACTGATATTTAATACAAATTTTGATTTACTACAATTGATAAATCAAAGAAGCCGCTAGTTACATCCTCCCTGAGGACTTATTCAGAACAAGCCTTGAAGATCTTTGCTTTTCTAAGTAAAGAAGAACAAAGCTGAGTTTTTGAATTGTCTGTTGTGCATAATGGTGTCCACTAGGCATTCAGAGCAACAATGTCAGGCCAGGGCCTCCAGCAACTGGGGTTCACAGATACCTCACTGAAAAGCGTGTCTTCATTCCAGATGTGTGCAAGTGGAGAAATTGGGGTTTGATATGAATGATTTTGCCTCATAAGCAAACAATGTAGAGAAGTTCATGAGACTGAGGGCACAGTGAGGAGCTCCTGCTATTTCAATATCCCTTTAGAAATGGGAATTAACTCTTTTGAGCTTTTTGTTCTTTTATTTTTTTAAAAAAAGAATGTTTTGAATGTGTGATATACTTCCCTCCTTTCTTTTAGAGTTGCCTGTCTGAAGAGGAAGCCTTACAGAGAAGCGTGGCCATAGGAAACCCTCAGTCGTTTCTGGAAGTGAAAAGCTCCTTTGCTTGGGTCAGCATGGCGTGTGGAAGCTATAAGCTTGACTTTGTTGCCATTGTTATACAATTCTAGCACATTATCTTTCTTGCAACTGTTCTTCCCTTTCTCCTGACACTTCAATTTGAAGTGCTGAGTGAACCTATCACATCCAACTATTAATGGCAACTTTTGTTGTCACTTTGCTGAGGGGTAAGGAGTTTGACTTAGAATAAGAGAGAGGGCCAAGGATGACTGGCTTTCATACCCTGGTTTATGGCCAGGTTGTTTAGGGTCAGAAGGTCCTACCTAGTTTCCATCAAATCTGAGATTTTTATAGGTTGACAATGTGCACAATTAGGATTATAATTTTCCCTACTGTGGTGCTTGTCTTATAGGAAGCAATTAAAATATTTTTTAAATATCAGGTTCAATTCCTGATCAGGGCACACATGAGAAACAACTATCTGCTTCTCTTCCTCTTTCTCTCTCTCTCGCCCTCCTCTCTCTCTTCCCCTCTCATAGCCAGTGGCTCAATTAGTTCAAGTATTGGCCTCAGGCACTGAAGATAGCTCAGTTGATTAAAGCATCAGTCCCAGGTATGGGTTGCTGGATGAATCCCAGTTGGGGTGCATGTGGGAGTCTAACTCCCTTACTCTCACTTAAAATTAGTAGAGTTACTTTTAAAAAGTTAAAAAAGAGTGATTAAAGTAATAGGGTGGTGTGGTTTTTTGCATCAACTCAGGATTTCTTGAAGAATCAAGTTTAGATACAAGTACAACTTATTAAAGAATCAGGGAGAGACAAATCTAGGCATAGGAAATATTCTGAGCAAAAGTTCAGAAGCAGGAGAGGTGACCCATGTAATACAACTACAATATAATACCCAGGCCAGCATTTTACAACTTCAGAGAAGATGTCATAAATACTGATGACTTGGCAGCAAGAGCAGCCTCAAGTGGCCTCGTCAAGGTCTATGTAACCTCAGATGTCCCTCGCTTGTCACTTTCTGCCTCACCCATTCAATTTATAGACAACAGTAAGTCATTCCTAACCTCTTCCCACCCCTAAGTAAGTGGACCTATGACCTTCCTATGAGATGAAAATATAAATGAGAGAGATGAATTTTTAAAATATAACAGAATTAAGTGTACTTTTAGGTAACTGTCAGGTTGGTAGCTTTATGTTATTTAAATAGATTTAAAATCTTGCAAATAGTTAATGGCAATTGCCCCAAAATAAAAGATCACATGAAAGACTCAAGAAATTCTATTTGTTAGCATAAAATGAAAACAAAATAGAATTTGTGGTTGCACATAAAAGACTATGCAATAGAAATAAGTGATTTGATCACCTTATAATTGGCATTGAGATGAGATCTTCTCTAATATATGGACATGTACTTTGATGAAGAGAATTATAAAATGAAGTGGAGTTCAATGTGCAAGGTGTATCTCTGTCACTGGGAAATGCTCTAGTCACCTTTAGAACCAAAATTAGGAATTGGGGAACAAATGAAATTAAATAAAAATAGAGTGTCTGTTTCTTATCTAAAGTTAATACAACAGCCTCTTAGGACAACGCACTGCCACCATCTGCTCTGTTTGTTAGACAAAGCCCATGAGTGACCTGCGTCCTTCCTTTCACAAGAGGCGGTGCTATGGATAAAAAAAAAACACAAAAAAAACTTGGTCTACAAAAACCAGCCAGATAGCTTAAAATCTTTCCTCTTTCAAAAATGACACATACAAAGACTGTTTTATAGTCTTGTATGTTTTTATAAACAGCAGGATATTTAAAACTAATCTATTTTTTCTGATATAATGGTCAGGAATAGCTATATTAGTAGAGATAGTTGACTTTATTACTTGTATAAAAATATCTAATAATTTGGTCTTTTGCTTTCTTTTTGCACTTCAACAACTTCAGGAGTTCACACAGGTTGGCAGTATATTAGTTCTGTTATTCAAAATTAGACATGTAAAATACATGTGCATTGATCTTTTATTAAAGTCAGAATTATATTGGCTCCAATGTGCAGAAGTTTTCTAATTCCTTAAAGGAAAGAAAGGAGAATTGTGATTATACCAAAGAAAGCATTCCACTCAGGTTCATAACACCTTAATTCAGAATCTTAGAATGGTGCTAACCAAACCCCATAAGGAAACTGAAAATTCAAAGATATCAAAGAAGAGAGATGAAGGTAGAACGTTATCTCTCAATTCAGTACTTCTGTCCATGGAGAAGTCCATTTCCTGGACCAGTTTGTCACTTACTTTTGATACCTATCTGTAAATGAAAATGAGAATAAATTCAGATGCTATAAGAGGCTAGACACAGTAATTGCATGTTGTGCAATATACAAGGTTATATAAAAATAATGAGAAGAAATCCCCAATTTGAAGGGAATTGAATTCAAATTAAAGCAACACCAATACCAACAATAAACATATGTGTTGACATTCTTCCAAACTTGTTCCCTCTGCTCAATGAGGATCCAGAAGTCGTACTTCCTCCTGGGGCAGCAGTGCCTCAGCTAAGTATTCCAAGCCACCTTCGAGATCTACTCATATGGCTCTTATTGGAAAATAGCCAGTTATGAAAATTTTCCAGTCATAAAAAATTCTATGATGATATCCTACAGAAACACCTCTCTCTGGTTTGCATTGTCCCATACCTTTCTTTTCGGCTTCCCATCTTTTTCATTGGAAAATAACATAAACAAAAGAACAAACAATTCAGCACCACGCTGTTAAAAGTGAAAACTAAGTAAACAAGCTTTTACTGATCTTTTACTCAATGACAGATATTGTGTAAAGCATGTTTTGCACATATGGGCTCAATAAATTCTCACAACAGCTGTGTGAAATTGGCTCTTCGTATTGTTTAGTAGATGAGAAACTAAATCTCAGAAACTAAATAGTAGAGTGACTTCCTCAAATTTACGCACCTCAAAAATAAAAAGGTTCAGTTTCAAACTTAGATTTTCCACTAGTTTTCTTTCCCTTTTTTTGTTTTTAGCTCAGTGCTTTCCACTAAGCGATAATTAATTTTTTTCTAGTAAGAACAGAATTCATTTTATACAATGAAGTGAATTGTGTACTTTTGTTTGCTTCTACAATGCTGGACATAAATCTAAGACTTAAATTGAGAGATCAAAAGTCCTGGTATTTGAAGGTTTTTCATTATGCCATGCTGAAGAATACACTTCAGTATTTTATTACTTGGCAGAAGGTATACCTGTGTACAACTTGATGTGATGTGTTAGTTTCTGAAGTGGTACCTAACTGCTTTTGTAATATATTAAAAATATTCTTTTATGAGTGATTTTAGTAATTGTTTCCTTTCTAATTGTTGATGCGAGGGATTCTGATAGGGAATTTAGGAAGGCTTCACTCAATGAGTAGAGTTTAAATTGGGATTTAAAGAATGTTCAATTGTGTTTTCCAGTCTGGTCCATTGAATTTTCTGACCCTTTCTGCAGGTAATGATCTGTAAGCCAGAATTTTATGCATGTGCACACTGAAAAAAATAGAGGTACCTTTCATAGAATCAAATAATATGTTATTTGAAATATCAATATTTTAAATAGTTCTTCCATATTTGAAATTCTTTTCTCATTTACCATCCTGAAGATATGAATCCTTCATGTTTCCTCTTCTTAAGAAAGTGGGACACATCTGTATTATTGGAGACTATAAATATAAATAGAACATCACATCAGAAGTGAGACACAGAATTCTGTATCAAAACTATAGGCCAACTTTGAAGGTGGCTTATTTATAGTTAGCTGAGTATTTATCTATTTCTATGTTTATTTATTTTTGCCCTAATATCCCACCTTAATTGGAGACTTAATAAAAGTTGGTCTGGGTACATGAATTGTTGCCTGCAAAAAAAAAAAAATAATAATAATATTAAAGAGTTAGAAGTCAACATAGATGACAGTGTTAGATTCCACCAACTGTAAAATCTCTAAGAGGTTCTTTCCTGATGATAATATGATTCCCTGGCCCATTCTGTTTCAATAAGGACTGAACTAAATTCCCTCTGCTCTACTACCTCACGCTAATTCCAGGTTTATGTTCATGTTTTTTCTTTCCTTTCACTCCCAGATCTCCTTGTCTTGCTGTCTCTGAGCCCAGACTTGTAGAAACCTGACTCTGACTCCTGGTTATATCCTTTATATGACAATTTGATTTGAGGAATCTTAATCTTGGCCTGTGCCTAGACTCATTAACTGAATTCTAGTGATTTGTCAGAAACATTGCTCCACTTCAGTTCACTATCATATTTCTAATTCTAGAAGCAGTTAAGCTTTTCACATTTTCTTCAGTGGTTGAAGTATGTCTTTGGTTATAAATATGATATAAAGCATAATAGGTATTGAATAAAAACTGGTCAGGTATTTTTTCAGAAACTTGGTGATCAATTATTATATCATAACCATTGTGGTCAGGATGGTTATTAGGGTGGCATTCAATTAAAGTATTAACTAAACATATTTATTTAATAACAGCTGAGGGGTAATACTTGTAAAAATAAATAAATTACAATTAAAGATCAAAAATGATAGAAGAAATGGAATCAGTGTCATGAGTAGGCAGATGAAAATGTAAATTTAAGAGTTTATGGAATTTTTAATTAAGAAAGTGGCATTTGAGTTCTAACTTAGAGAATGAAAATCGTTTAACAGCAAGGCATGAAGATGTTGAATGACAATGTATACCAGATTCGGTGAAGATCATTAGTACTGGAGCAGAGGGGATTTGGGCACAGGCGTAAAACTTGTCTCAGAATTAAATGTCACCTCTGTACTGATTCTTGCGGACACAAAGCAACCAGAATGAATGGCTTGTTTTGTGGGGTATATAGCACACCTGGGAGTATCCATTACACTGAATCAAGCTTTGTCCTTTTTCTGGCACACTATAAATTGCAAGCACTTATAAATTAAGGTTGTAACCTAGGAGCTCCTTTGGGGCATTTTGCTTCCTTTTCAAAAATGCAGGCTTACCCTAGAAGATAAGGTAATAAGAAGTTTGTTCTCAGTTTTGGGGTAGGACCTCTCTAAAACATCTTTGCCAGAGTGGCAGGTGTTCCTGTGCATGCTTCTCCTCTGCAGATACTCAGCATGGCCTGCCAAGCCCTAGCCAGAGCCTTGGTACATTTGCTAATCAAATGCAGCCCACTGCTGAACAGAAGAAGCCCATCAAGGAAGGGTGCCAAAGTACCCCTTCTTACCATCATATCCATTGGGTCTCCATTAGATTAATACTCCAGCGCACATAATTAAATACAAATATCTTCATTGATGGGATAGAGGAGTTTTAGAAAGAAATTTTAATATCAGGACAGATAAGATAAAAGTTCTAATTACTGCAAACTTTCTCATGAATCTTATATTCTAAACCATTCTGAATAATGGCAAACCAAATGAGAGGGTTTTAAAAGAACTCTTTGGAGAGTTTTTTACAAAATGGAGAGAATATGTTTACAAAGTGGGGAGAATAGTGTCTTATTCCTTTGTTTAATGGCAACCTCCATAATTGATAGCCAGAATGTTTCCTTTCTTTTCTTAAGTGAGAAATGGGGAGGCAGAGAGATAGATTCCCATTTGTTCCCTGATTGGGATCCATCCAGCAAGGCCCCTATAGGGTGATATTCTGCTCATCTGGGACTGCTGCTCTGTTGCTCGGCAACTGAGCTATTTTTAGTACCTGAGGGAAGGCCATGGAGCCATCCTCAGCACCTGTGGCCAACTTGTTCCAACTAAGCCATGGCTATGAGAGGGAAAGTGAGAGATAGGATGAAGGGAGAGGAGGAGGTGTGGAGAAGCAGATGGTAGCTTCTTCTGTGTGCCCTGACTGGGTATCAGACCCAGGACATTCACATGCCTGGCCAACATTCTACCAGGGCTAGAATGGCTCCTTTTTAACAACTTATCTCCTTAGTAATATTCATAACATGGAACAATGATATTAACTAGAAAATAAATGCAGATTGTGAAAATGTTTTATTATGCTCTATATGCATAATCATGCCAGTAAAAAATAAAATAAAAAGAATGTTATAGTATAGGCCTGACCAAGTGATGGTGCAGTGGATAAAGTGTCGGCCTGAGATACTGAGGTCCCAGGCTCAAAACCCTGAGGTCTCCAGCTTAAGCATTGGATCATGGACATGACCTCATGATTGCTGGTTTGAGCCCAAAGGTCATTGGCTTGAAGCCCAAGGTCGCTGGCTTGAGCCCAAGGTCCCTGACTTGAGCAAGGGTCACTGGCTCAGCTGGAGCCCCCCAGTCAAGGCACATATGAGAAAGCAATTAATGAATAACTAAGGTGCCACAACAAAGAATTTATGCTTTTCATCTCCCTTCCTTCCTGTCTCTCTGTCCCTATCTGTCTCTCTCTCTGTCTCTCTTGCTAACAAAAAAAAGATATTATAGTATAAAAAAGAAAAGTACAATAAATTAAGTTTTTAATTACAGTAATATATATATATATTTTGTATTTTTCTGAAGCTGGAAACGGGGAGAGACAGTCAGACAGACTCCTGCATACGCCCGACTGGGATCCACCCGGCACGCCCACCAGGGGGCGATGCTCTGCCCCTGTAATATATATTTTTAAAAATATCTACGTATTGATCTGTCACAGAAATGAATAACATTACTATTTCACACAATTAAATAGCAATAAAATTTTAAAAAGCAAAATAATTTTTTTTTAAGTGAGAAGAGGGGAGATAGTGAGACAGACTCCTACAGGCTCCATTACCAGAATACACACGACTATCCCAGTCTGGGGCAGATGCTTGAATAAACAGAGCTATCCTCAGCACCTGGCCTGATGCTTGAACCAGTCAAGCCACTACCTGTGAGAGGGGAAGAGAGAGAGGAGGAGAGGGAGGGGAAGAGAAGTAGATGGTCACTTTTCATGTTTTAGATGGTCACTTTTCATGTGTGTCCTGACTGGAAATAGAACCTGAGATATCCATATACAGGGCCAACGCTCTATTTGCTGAGCCAACTGGTTAGGGTCCAAAAGCAGTTTTTAAAAAGAATAAATTTCAAATTTAAAGGTATTATTAAAAATAAGTAAAATATATGTGAACTTGAAATCTGTACTTACCAAACAAAAGTATTTTTCTTTGTAATTTGTACCTGTTTTACTCTTTTACATTTTGAGGACAAATAAAATCTCCAAATGCTCTCAATGAAGGACAAAATTAAAATAGCTAGTTCTGTTTGTTTCCCATTATGCTCATTGTGCCATCATTATTTATTTTTGAATGCGCTATTTAAATGTAGGAACACCACAAGGGGTAGAGACAAAGCATACCTGAGATGAGATCAGACTTTTCCTAACTGTTATGAAGTTACTCTCAAAATGAATCAATGTAACGAAATCCATGTCAGGCAGGAGGCAGCCCTGTAAATGGGAATTCACCAAATTTTTGTCTTTGTAGAATAGGATGTTTGCTAAAGGACAAGTAATAACAATGAGCTAATTTGAAGTCTACTTCTCTATTATTAATACTCAGAAGGAACTGCAGCAATTATTTAGAACTTAGACCAATGAAAAAAATTTTTAACGAGGAATATTTTATCACTGACACTTTATAATTGTCAGAGCCTGGTGATGTTTAAAAAACAGACTGACTTTTGGTCAGTTACACTATTGTTTTAAAATTTCCTACACAGAGTTTTCTTAGGGCATTCAACCCTAATAGGCTAAATGGCTACTGAGCTATAGAAATGTGAATGTTCTCCTGAGCAGTTTACAATGTAGCACCAGGGACATTGGGAGAAAGTGAGACTTACCCAAGAATAGTAAGGTACATATATGTATAGGTAGGGACCAGGGCCAGCTTTTCACCTGGGGTGCATGAGTTCTTTAGGGTTTAAGTGGATGCCACAGCTGTGTCATTTGAAATGGCTCCATCCAGAAAAGTGTTGTGTGGGAAAAAGAACCACAGGAGAAAAAGTCAAGTGTGCTACTGGAGGTCAGGCCATCTGATAGAGAGAACGTTACCCATGCTGGAGAGGAATGTAGTGTGGAGGTGCCCAGGAGGGAGGGAGATGCCTTTGGAAGAAGAGCCCATATTTATTTACCTATTTATTTATCTGTGATGATTGGCCAGTCCCCAAGAAAGAATCACAAGCTGCATTGGCTAAATTTAAAACAAAAACAAACAAACAAAAACTCCCCGCCTTTTTTCTCTTCCTTCCTGGTCCTCTACCCTCAATCCTGAAGTCAGGGAAGCAGCGCGGTCATAGCAGAGAAGGAAGCGAGGGGTGAGGGGGAAACTGTTAGTGCTCGCAACCCCTCTTCCTCGCAATCCCTCTTCCTCGCAACCCCTCTTCCTCGCAACCCCTCTTCCTGGTCGCGCTTCCCCAATCCAAAGACCGAGCTTGGCCTCTAAAGAGGAGACAGTCCTACAACGCATCTAAACTAAGGTAGAATTTTACCAAACATTGATCAGTTTTTTAGACCTCAAAGTGACCTGAAATGCCAGCCTCGGCCAAGTGCCCAGAGACCCGAGGGCACCTGTTTTGAGGCAATGGTAGAGAAAAAGGGAGTGCGCTGTGGAGTTCAGCCTACCAGTGAACTGGCTATGGCAAACTGCTGTCCCTAAGCTACACCAGTCTGTTGATGACACAGGAGCCAGACAGGCCTTAGAGCTACCCTGAACCCGTTGTACAACTTTGACTTTATTCATAACACTTGTAGATGTGAGATCTCTTATCTTTTTTTGCGTCAAGTCCCTTGACCTCTGGGCCACAGGGCCACAGACACAACCTGATGCTTAACTTCCAGCCCTGGTACAATCAGAGTTGGGGTCAGAGGGCTCTGTGGGCTTCTGGCTCAGTGCTCCCCTCCCTAGTGCTGCTGAAAACTCCCAGATCCCATGTGTTCGTAGAGGAAAAAGCACGGGCGGTTCTTTCCTCTCTCCTATCTCTTTCTTCCTACTGTGTTCTCCTTCCCCAGTCCATCCTACTCACGGTTTCTGGTAGGGAAGACGGTCACTGGTTTCCTTTAAGACCACTTCTCCCCAGGAGCCCACAGCTCCTTCCCTGGGGTCTCCTCCCAGAGCCAGGTTCAGCCCCATCAGACGCTGCAGCCGAGCGTTCAGCCCACTTTTCCCTCCCTGCTTATTAATACTTTGCTTGAACTCTCTCTCGCTAATTCCCTTTTCTGCCTTCTTCGCAACACCTGGAGTGTTTTCAATCATCTCAAGGAGTATCATGTCATTCTCAAAAAATTCTCTACACCAAATCAAATTTTCAATCGCTTTAATTTAAATAACAAAGCGATGCTTTATGGCATTTTAATGAGGGTAGTAGACTGCCAAGACAGTTTGAGGGGTGTTATGACACAAGTGTGGATACTGATGTGCTTATATTGTAATTTCTTCCAAATTAGAAGGAAAAAAAAGATCCCGAAAGTATTTGATGAGTATGTTCAAGTGCTGCCGACGGGGTCCTGGACGATGTCTGGGCACTGCAGAGATGAGCGGTGCAGCCCAGTGAGTACAGACGGGCCCAAAAGGAGAAAGGAGATGAAAAAGACCGTTGTGAAATCACGGGAACTGTTTCAAGTTTAGACAAAACTTTGCTGCCCCGTAATTTTTAAAGTTCAATACTTTATACTTGTGGAAGTTGTTCTAGGACTTTGTGTACATTATTTTATTTAATATGTCGGACAGCCTTATGAATCTTCCCGCTGATTATTCTTACTTTACAGAAGAGGAAACAAGTTTTGGAATGCTCATCAGGAAACAGTTTTCTGGATGCAAACAACCCTGAAACCTCCTCCTTCAGACGGAGAACTCACCTAGAGATCTTTTCCATAATATGTCATTCCCTTTTTTTTTTTTTCAACAAAGTAAAAAATATTTCTGGCAAGCCTTAGTGGGGAGAGTGTGTAGTGATAGCTACCCTCTATTTAGTGCTTTCTATGCCAGCAAGTTGATCCAGGTAATTGCAAAGCCTCTCACTGTTCCATGGGTAAGCAAAGCTGTTCTGGAGCTAGCTCCTACCAGCTCGTCAGATTCAAGCGTTCCATTTTCAGGACATTCTGGTGCTCTTCTAGCTCTAAACCTATAGCTTTATCACCTTTCTGCTGCTATGGGCTCCCTTTAATCTAATCTGTACTGGAACAAACCACAGCAGACCACTACACAGCTGCTGCTGAGAAGTGGCCACACCTCCATTGTTATTCCAAAGTCTCTATTCAAAAGAAAGAGAACATTGAAATAAATCACAAAATATGCTAACCTGTTTTCAACCTGTGATAACTTTTAAAAGTAAGGACTCTATAGTTTTAAAAAGTCTCACTGAAAATGGTATGGGTGTGGGGTGGTAAACACACAATATAATACACAGATGATGTATTATAGAATTGTATACCTGAAACCTGTATAATTTTATTAACCAATGTGACCCCAATAAATTCAACAAAAAAGTTAATTAATAAATTAATTAAAGTGTGTTTATAAATTATACACAAGTATACACCTATGAATACATCATGTAATTCACAAAGTTTCCGCATGTTCCTTCTTAATCTTTCACCTCCCCAGCCCCAAGATAACCACTAATTTGCATTCTGTCATTATAGATTACTTTGTGTGTTTAAGAATTTCATATAAATGGAATCAGAAAATTTATCTTTTCTTTTATCTGTTTTTTTCTCTCAACACTATTATTTTGAGATTTATCTATGTTTTTGGCTATTATAAATAAAGGTACTATAAACAGTAAAAAATGTATGTATGCTAATATGGCATGCATATCAAAGAATATGAAAACACATGTATAGTTTAAAAGAAAAGACATCTATGGATTTTATATCTACTGCTCTTGGCAAAGATGGAGAAAAAGAATTAGATTTACACCACTAAAAAGAAGACAAACTATTTTTAAAAAACTGGACAAGAAACTAGACATCAAAAACTAAAGAACTGTGATCCTTAAGAGACAAGGGAATAAATAAGGCAAGCCTTAAACTCGTCTTAGTTTACTGTGTTGAGAGAGGCAGAAGGCAGGCTAATCCCAAGGACTGTCTGGGGTCTGAGGATGGAGATGAATGTCTGCAGAGATCAGTGAGTCAGACTTCACAGAGGAGGGCTCCAGCACAGACTGCAAACCAACTAACAGGTCTACAGTATTTAAAATATGATTCCATTTCCTATGAAATTAAGTACATCAAATAACAAGGAATAAATTTATAGCAAAATCTATATGTAATTATTCACTTTAAGCTAACATGTACTATTGAGAGAATTTTAAAAATACCCAAAGAAATGGACAGATATGCCATATTAATTAACAAAATTCAATCTTGTTAAGATGTCAAGACCACTTCACTGTCACCAGCATGACTGAAAAATAAAAAAGGAAAAGTCAACACTTTCAAGTGTTGGTGGGAGTGAGGAGCAATGAAAGACTTGTGCACCGCTGGTGAGATATCAATTATTGAACTACTTCGGAAAAATGTTGACCAATGTCTACTAAAGCTGATCATGTGATGCCTATTACCTAGCAATCGCACTCTTAGATATTCATTTAACTAAAATGCATACATACGTTCACTAGAGATGTTTATTGAAATGTTCTAAAAACTGTTCATAAAAGCCAAAATCTTAAAACTTCATCAATGCCTATTAACAGTAGAATATGCAAATAAGTTGCAGTATACTTCCACAACAAAATGCTACACAGCAGCAAGAATGAACAATCTATAACTACATGCAAAAATACAGATGAATCATAAACACATAAGGTTGAGAGACAGATACATGATGTAAGAGAAAATATAGTATATGATTTCACTTTTTAAAATATGTATGCGTGAAGTCAGTCTGTGCAGCTATGTGGGTGTAAGTGACTAGAGGGGAACATAAAGAAAGTCTTCTGAGCGCTGACGTTCTGTTTCTTCATCTCAGCGCAAGGTACATAGGTGCTTTGAGTTTGTGAAAATTCATGGAGCCGAACACCTTAAATACGTGTACATTACTGTATGTATGTTATACTTTAATAAAATTTTTAAAAATATTTGGCATCCAAAATATCGGCTTCATACCACTGTAGAAAATGCTGCATCTCTAAAACTCTAAAATTAGAAAACGTTTCATAACCAGAGAATAAAAATAAATAAAGCTAGCATCGTCTTCTAAATAGCATCTTTTAAATTATCTGCTATGATGGTTGATACATCGACAAATACAATTTCACAAACCTACTTCAGTTTTGACAATCTGTTTTCTCTTTCCAAAATTGCTTCTTTTCTAATTATAAACTAATAAACATGTAGAAAGGCAAAGGGATGATTATAGATATAACTTGTGCTAAATACAATATTTCAGCATACACTCTATATTCTTTTAAATATCTCTGTAGAATTGTCTATGTTTATATATATGTGTGTGTGTGTGTGTGTGTGTGTGTGTGTGTTTGTGTGTTTATATATGGTTTTTTCTCCAAGTATTAGAGGCATGGTCTATATTTCAACTTATGTGCTGATTTTCCAGGCTAATAATTATGGTGTGAATATTTTATGTAATTTAAAAACTTTGCTAAACAATTTTAATGGACATGTAATAGTGTATCATATGAATGCTCTAACTTTTAGTTATCCATTTTATTATTTAGGAGCACCCATTCTCTTCCAATAAATATGTGATTTTTCCAAGACTCTTCAATAAATATATATTGTAAAATTATTTCTGAGACTTTGAGCCAGTACCTGTTCTCTGTAACTGTGTATAAGACTGGCAGTTTCCAGAACCCTTGCCAGAAATGAGCACTTTTGTTTCCGATGCTTTCGATGCTTGCAAATAACTTTTCCAAGATGACATAGTAGCTCATTGTTTGAATGATTCTTGATTATTTAATGAAAATGATTATATTTCACATGACTATTAGCCACTTCTGTTTCCTCTTTTACACATTGTGTATTAAGGTGGGTGAAAGTTGCTATATAACAAGCAAGGTGGTTACCATGTAGAAACACATAAACAGAAGCTTCTTGGCCACTCTTTCTATCAGGTGTGAAGTTGGCAGGTGGACATCCCTCACATAGTGATCGAGAGACCCATGCTCCTTTTCCATCGTGGCTCTGCTAGCCCCTAAGGCCTCATTATTGAGGCTGGGTCATGCTATACAGGCTTAAGCAGGCATCATGGGCAAGAGAGTGAGGAGTGACAGCAGGCACACCCACTCTGGGAAAGCCCTGGTTGGGAATGAGTGTAGCCATGTGCCGACTACTCTTCTGTTGCTGTTGAAGAGAGGATGCATTGTCAGACAGCTGGCGGTCTCTGCAGTGACCACCTTAATGAAGAGATTTAGTGAGTTTCCCCACTCAACCTTTATAGATCAACTATAAAATATATATTTGCTGCATATGTTACAAACCTGCCTTCCAATTTTAATAATCAACCTTTTACTTATTATGAGGAAAATATAAATTACTCTTTCTGGGTGTCCTTGCATTGCTTTTGTATGTAGAATTTAATTTTCTACCTCAAGATTAGTAAAATAATCTTCCCAAATGTCTTTCTTTCTGTCTCATTTCTTTCATTTAGCTTTTTAATACCTCTGGAATTATTTTTGATGAAGAAGCACTGGTGTAGTAGAATGATTAACAATTATATATTTTCCCAGCATAGTTTATTAAATAATTCATCCAAATCCTTGCTTTGGTTATTTATGGGCAATCTAGTTGGTCTCTTTGACAAAGATGATATCTTCTCTCAGAAACACGTTCTTACATAATGCAGCTTTTTATTTTTATATCTGGTAGAACATTTCCCACTCATGACAATTTTCCCCCCAAAATGTCTTGCCTGTTTTTGTCAGAATAAACTTGAATTTACCTCCTAAGTTTCTAAAACATATCGATACCTCTATCTATCATCTGTTTTGTCATTGAGATTCTTACTGAATTACATGGAATAGGCAAATTATTTGGAGAAGAATAACGCTAAAATATTCAAGTTTTCCAATTCAGAAACATAGTGTGTCTTTCATTTATTCAAATTTTTCATTTTTCTAATTTTTTTTTAATATCTCTCAGTAAAGACTTACTGTTTTTCCTTTAACTTTGTATGGACGAGGGTCACTTGCCTTACACTGAGAGTTAAAACCACTTGTAGCCAGATTAAGACAATAAACATTAATTAAGCATCTCTGATGTTTCTGGCAGAGAGTTAGTTACTGAGATTAGAAAAACTAGAAAGACGTAGTCCTTGTCCCAAAACGATTGACAGGTCCAGTCATTGAGGCAAAAATATAAATATAGTGTTATATAACAAATGTAGGAGCACAGAAAAGGAAATACATTTAGAAAGCTTTTGGTAGAGTCTCTATAAACCTTCCTTCTCATTTGTTTACATATGTATAAACCAGGTCACTCAGCAAGCACTTGAGCATTCACTAGGAGCAGTGTTCTAGTCCCAGTTTGATGGTCACAGAAGCAGAACACGGCCTCTGGCTTGGGGATCGTGCAATGTCCAATGAACAAGATGACGACACCCACAGCAATGCTGGCTCCTTCGTAAATGGCACAACTATCTGAACATTTAGTAATTACAAATCTATCCCTCATAAACACCAGTTGGTAAATGCTGAATAATTCAAATGAAGAGAGAAGTTAAAGGTGGTAATTACTCTTCACAGACACCACTGGCCCTATTTTATTCTTAATCTCCAGACTGTCTTCAATTATTTTTCTGTATCTGATGATTTTCAAAGTGGCTCATTTTTAAGTCTTTATCTGACCCATTCATTTCCTTATCTTTGGTTTATAAGCAACTGCTGATTTTCCGTTTTTTTGATAATTCTTTTACACTGTGATAGAGAAAATAAAAATCAAAACCTGAGAATAGTGTGAAACACTATTTTAAAAAAAAGAGGAAACCCAAAGCTGGAGCTTCAGAGCCCTTGGCTGCCTGACTCCCTCATCCGCCCGCCCCGCCCCAGCCCGCCCCCTGCTGAGAAAGCTCATCCGCTGCTCCCCTGTGCTGAACTGGCTCACAGGAAGGAGAGGCTGATTTCTACTCCCACTTGCATTACTTCAGCATCACCTCTGAAACCAGGACTGAAGATGTACGATTAGGTAAATTCTCAAGAAACTGAGTTGTGTCCTTTTTGAAATGCCCTCATCATGAGCTTTTTACAGAGAATGTATTGCTAGACATTGGTTATTTCTGTTAGTTTTTAAAATGTTTCGACAGCCTTAGAAAACTAGAACTAATTATTATATTCAAAAAGGCTAACATGTTATTAAAACCAAATTACTGGTTATTAATAACCAGCGTTATTAAAACCAGCACCTTGGTAGCCAAAAATGAACAAAAATCTCCACATTTTAAAAGAGGTAGCCTTTATTTATAATTATCCTTTTATGTTTTTAAATCTAAAATAGAAATTTTTTTTAAGAAACTCATATTGACGTCCAATTTCTTAAATTAATATTATAGGGTTAAAAGGGCAAGTTCTGTGCCTTAATCAAGCTCTGATTCCAGCAGCGCTCCTTGATGTAGAACCCACTGAGTGGGTGCTCAGGAAACATGGAATTGCCTGTAGCTAAACCCAGCTAGTCTCAATCTCCGAATCTAGAGGCTTCCCTTATAGTGCAAAGCTAGCTCTAAACACCAGGGAATAAGGACACATTTTAAACTTGTTCCATGTAAGAGCTTTATAAATCGTTAAGGGTCATACTAAAATTCTAGTCTAACATCATTTTTGGAACTTCAGTATTAATACACTATCAATATACTATCGATTTAGTAATATCAGTGTGATGACAAAAAAAAATAAAGTCTGCAAATAATGTATTCTCTAGAGTCTATGGCAATAATACAGTTTCTTTAGCTTCTATCAAACACATTTAGCATTTCCTCCAGGGAAAAGATGTAGATGTTTTCCACTTCCTACTCTGTCTCCCTAAGAGCATGCCAGTGCATAATAATGTGACGTTACTACTTGCGATACAGCCATCAGCTCTAAAGGGATTAGTAACCAGGGAAAAGAGTCTCTAACTGAGTTGTAATGAAGATCACAAACAATAAATTAAAATACAGGTGAGTAAACAAATATCGTCTATATTATCCAGAGGAGGGAAAGTGTAATAAACAAACTTTAATCATTAAATGTTTTCTCATTACCGTAAATATTCAGACTTGGGAGAGAGTCATCCAAAATGGAGAAAGTATAAAGATCTGAGGTAATGACAGTTATGTTTACATGATACCTGCAATTTCAGATCTGAGGCAGCATTTCAAGATGGGGGGCAGCACGTGTCCTCAAAGCAGGTTTAAAGGACGGGGGATAGACAAAGTTCACCAGGCTTAGGTGGCACAGCCTCTGCTAAGCCAGGCTTCAGCTACTTCATCTTCATTTGCCATCAGTCATTCCTACTTCTATCCTCCGCCTCTCACAACATGGCTTTTCCTCTTAGCCATTCACATGGATCTTAAATGCAGCCCTTTGAACAAGCCACTGCTTTAGTTATGGAACATAATATAACACTTGCTCACTCTTGGTTTCTCTGCATGGACCTTGACTGTTCCTGGATTTGTCCTGACATGCCCTCTTGTCACCAGAGTGACACATAGATGACCCAAGCACAGAGGTGGATTTAACGGTGGGCACACCAGGTGCACGCCCAGGGCTCTAACTTCTGAAGGGCCCTGCAAAACCCCAACTTTACACTTTTTTCTAATGTAAAGGGCCCAATATTTTCTTCTGCATCTGGGGCCTCAATCGACCTTAATCTGCCTCCGGCCAAGCAGGATGAAGACAATATTTAAAAACTAAAACATTTTGTGTATAATAAAATCAAAGAAATAAAGAAATATTATTTATTTCTTTTGTAATGTCATCTACTTTCCTTTATACTCAACAGGTTAATTTATCTGTAAAATATTTGTCACTGAATTGTGTTACATACCAATTGGGATTTTACCCTACTTGCAAGGTAACAAATTATCCTGCCACAATTTCATGGATGCTGGCAGAAGACATGAGACTCCTGGGTCAGAGACAAAGGATTTTATCACTCATAGCAGTAGCAGTAGCCAGAATATTAGTATTTATGCCAACTTCCTGAGTCCTGACTCCCACAGTGTGATGGGAAAAGACTAGGTCATGCTTGCCCATGTTATGTTGCAGAAGAAAATCCCAGCGTATCAAATCTTATCATTGAAAATAAACCCTTTGCCCTGGAAGAAAAAATTAATTTTATTTTACTGCACAGTACACAGATCTTCCCTTTGTTCTGAACACTACCTGTATCCTCCATGATCTTTCCCAATACAAATACAAACTACATTGCCTCAGTTCACAAAACAGTCAAATGTGACACCTATAAAAAGATTGTCTTCTAACAGCGGGGTGTCAAGAACAAGACAGATGGGAGAGGTCTGCCTTGAAATCATTAAGTAAAGGTAGCCAGCAACTCTTAATAACATTGATGATAAAATGTTCTTTCCTGAACCCAAACAAAACATTTGTTGCTCTAAGTTTACACCTGATGCAATGGCAGTTGAATATTGAGTTTTAATAATATATGTGTAATATTCAAGTTAGCACATATTATTATTTAGTTTTAAATAAAATTTCATATACATCAAAGTTAATTTGATGAACTCTGGTTATGCAGTAAATCTCCCAACATACAGGGATTCAGTTACAAGTGTTTATTTAAAGAGTAATGTTGCAACAGGTCAGAAGAATTCAAGTTCGTTTTGGGTGCAGTTTGTATTTTCAACCCATTTCTACATTTGTGTTTAAACAATAAATAGCACAATGATGGCCAAAGATGAAGAAATAAAACTTGAATTACTTCAATTCTGCCATTCTGTGCTATTACTTAGTTTTTAATTGTTTTTAAATCTTTTCCATTACAGAGATTTGAAAACTACTAGAATTTATCTGGGAAGGAAAGGATTTGAGATTTCTGGAATTTATTGGGAAATGAGATTTATGAATTGCTGTCAATGTATCCTTATGTGTAAGACTTTTCCTAAGAGAGTATCTGATGCTTTACAAAAAAGAATTTTTTTTAAGTGAGAGGAGGGGGGTTTTTGAGGCAGACACCCACATGGACCTCGACCAGGATTCACCCATCAACCCTGATCTGGGGCTGATGCTTGAATCAATTGAGCTATCCCCAGCATCTGAGGCAAACGCTTGGATTAACCGTGCCACTGGCTGTGGGAGGCAAAGAGAGAGAGAAGAAAAAGAGGGAGGGGGAGAGAAGCAGATGTTCACTTTTCTTATGTGCCCTGGCTGAGAATCGAACCCAGGATATCCATATGCCAGACCCATGCTGTATCCACTGAGCCACCAGCCAAGGCTGAGAAAGAATATTATGAAATTAAAATGAATAAAAAGTGTTTTTGATAAACTATAAGTGAAAATTCATTGACAAATTTACCTATGTTGAAAATAAACATTTATTTAAAAAATTCTATTGTTCCAAAATCATTCACATATTTGTAAAAAATGTCTTTCAACAAAAACTGTAATTTTATCATTTACTACTATAACAGACTATTATGTAAGTACAAGTTTTCCCCACATTAAAAAAATAATTATTGTAGTTAAGTAATAACAAAACATTAATTTTTTCTTTTTTTTACTTTTTACAATTATTATTTTTTTTTAGTGAAAGGGACAGAATACAGACAAACAGGGACAGACAGACAGAAAGGGAGAGAAATGAGAAGCATCAACTCATAGTTGCAGCACCTTAGTTGTTCATTGATTGCTTTCTCATATGTGCCTTGACAAGGGGGCTCCAGCCAAGCCAGTGACCGCTTGCTCAAGCCAACAACCTTGGGGTCATGTCTATGATTCCATGCTCAAGCCAAATGAGCCCATGCTTAAGTTGGTGACATAGGGGTTACAAATGTGGGTCCTCAGCATCTCAGGCTGATGCTCTATCCACTGTGCCACTGCCTGGTTAGGCAACAGCTATCTTATTTTTAATTTAAAATTTTTACTGGAATAATTTTATTCATGAAGTTAAATTAAAAATGTTACTGTCTGCATTTTCTCCCTGATCTTTAATATTATTTGTGTCATTTAAATAACTTTTATTAAACAGTTGTATTGTATAGGGGGAATGATTAAAATAGAGATACTTCTCTGGATGTCAAATGACCATGGCCATCAACAATGAGCAAGAACAGGTATGACCAACCACTTCTCAAAATAAAGACAACCACATCTCAAGTCTTAAAAAAAAAAATTAAAAGTGACTAAAACTCATAGAATTGGGTGAGTCTGTTTATAGAAGAGTTACTTAGCAAAGGTCAAGTGACTTTTTTTGGCACACAGTTTTGGAATAATAAAACTTTTTAATAATATTTCAACAAGTCATGGCTGCTCATTATTACATCAGTTACATTTTATTTCCTTCTTCCAGCTGTCATTTAGGAATCCTTGAAACAATCTTTTTCTCCATAGCCTAACAATTATTTCAATTACCAAGCCCTAACTGTGTGTTATATATTTTATTAGTACAAGCCTTATTTCACTTAATTCTCACAATCTAAAGATGCAATTACTACACCCATTTTATAGCCCAGATCATTTTAAGTAACATCTTTCTTTTAAGAAGTTGAGCCAGTGATGAAACTATTCTAAAGCGCCCCAGAAAGATGTGTTGTAGCCTCCAATTACATATTTTAAGAAGCTGCGCCAGAATTTGCTAAACTAGTAGATAAATTTTGTAAAAAATGAAAAGTACATGTACCTAGTATTTGTTGGCCTTCACTTAACCTACATTCGTTGCCACAAAAATATACATTGCAGAGGAAGTGAAATTATACAGACAGGTAAATTTTACTTATTGTTATATTGTGTAGATTGAATTTACAGAACAAAAACAAGACCACATATAGACCAGAATTTTCTTCCAACAAAGTTTCTTAGTATAATGTTGTTTCATGCAATCTTTTGCTTATAGATGTTTTTACTGTTTGTTTTCTCACATACATACTTATGAACTGTTATATATAACCAACTAAATTTTTATTAAAATGATAGCTTTTAAACCCTAGTAAATAAATTTAGTAATTATGCTATATCAAATTAATTAAGCATTGTAATTGTCATCTCTTTATGGTAGCATAAAATTTAGTCCAATATGCTGAAGCTGAGAAGGTAGGTTGATTTTTGCCCCCCTCTGTCTCTTTTTAATTAAAACAAAAATACAAGTATTTTTCTTCAAGTGACTGAAAATTAAAAAATAAAATATAAAACAGCTGCAAATATGAGAATATTACCAATTCAGTATATCTTTCCAATGGTCAGGGGAAAAGATAATGATTACAAGTATTATTTTACCAGATTTCCCTTGTATTTTATCTTTCACTACATCACTTAAAAGAGAAACAATGGTAAAAAATAAGCCAGTAATGCAAAGGAAATAGAAATTATTAGAAACCTTAATATAAAAGACAACACTACTAGAACTCTTCAGTAAGCAAAGAATACTCCTAGATAAACCAGAGTAGTACAGACATTTCTACGCTGTAGGAAACTGGTCAGAGTGTTCTAAAGTTCTAAAGTTCTTTTTGCCTTATTTAATATGACTTTACCTCTTTTTTAAAGATAAATGTAGATCTCCAAGGGAACAAAAAAGAAGAGGAGAAATTTAACCAGTCTCTTTCTCTCATTAATTCCTGTGCAGACCAAGTCCTTGGTAGAATATTCCTAAAATTATGATTTGTTTAGAACTCTTACTAGCAGCTTCTCTTTCTTTAGGACACACACACACACACACACGCACACACACACAACCTGAGACCACCGACATTAAGGAAAACATTTAGTAGATCCAAAACAGTTTGGGCTGAAGAAAGAATGCAGGATTTAAGGTAATTTGCAAACAGTCCTCAGAATGTGACTATATTTAGAAATATAAATTTTTAAAGAAATAATTGAGTTTAAAATGAGGTAGCTGAGTTAAAAATGAGGTCTTTGGGGTGAGCCTTAATCCAACATAAATGGTGCTGTTACAAGAACAGGAGATTAAGACATAGATATGCAGTGTAAAGACACGGGGAGAAGATGGCCATTGACAAGCCAAGGAGAAAGATTTAGAAGAAACCACCTGTTAATGCCTTAATCCTATTAACACCTTAATCCTTCATTCAACAAATACTTATAGAGGCTCTGACATGCACAGTGCTGAGTTTTAAAGCTACATGGAACAAGCCCTTCTTTATCACCACCTTTCTAAATTTAATGGGGAAACTTGGCGTCATGCTGATATCAGTGAAAAATCCAGGACCCTGCTTCCACGTGACCGACTCCCCCAGAACGCTGTAGTCCTTCTCCCATACGTTCTAGAGCTTCTTCTCTCAATCCCTTAATTGAATCATCCATCACCACAAGCAGTGGCCATAAAAGATTTTCACCTTTTAATAAACATCTCCACAGACATTTACCCCACTGATAAACAAGGAAACGCAAATGGAAAAAATGGTGAGATGCAAATTTTTAACTCTTCAGATTTGCATAGTTGGAAGGTGCAGTAACCTCCAATAGCCAGGTTCTGCTGGGTCATGGCCCAAGTGACAAGGACACTCCTTGCAGCCAGTAACTGCTAGGGTCCTTTCCTCCTCTCGGCCCACTCAGCAATGGTTCCCTGAGCTGTGTCAATGTCAGCTTTCCATGCCTTCCAGCAAACAGGACTGAGCAATAAGCTCTCTTCAGAATTTGAGAACTTACAGAAGTCTTTGAGCATTATGCTACCATTCTAACTATGGTAAGTAAGAGATGCAATAAAATGCTCCTAAATTTGTAGAGAAATACTTGACCCAGACCACGGAAGACCACGTATTTTACAGATATCATAGGTCCCTGACACTTTGAAGACTCTATAGCCAAACCCTGAGCACACAGTCTTACCAAAGCCTTTGACATACTTGCCAATTCTGGTTCACTTGTACTGATTAACGTGAACTTGTCAATATGGTAGACAGATGTCACATTCAACAGAATGTTCAGATGGTCCAATTGCCTTTGGACTACGTGGTGGCAGTGGATAGGAGGCATAGCATAGCCCCAGGGCAGGATGGCAGGTGTATATTCTTCCCACTCATGTAAATGTGAACTGCTTCTGGCCTTTCCTCTTGACAGAGGTGTAAAAACACGTATTTACTAGATCAGAGTTTTTCAATATCTGCATTGTTGTCATTTGGGCCAGACATTATTTGTTGTGGGTGTGTCTGTCCTGCGTATTATTTGATGTTTAGCAGCATTTCTGGCTTTTACGTACTGGATAATCACAGCTCCACCTCAGTCATGACAATACAAATTGCCACTCCCAATTGAAAACCACTGAACTAGCTCCATAGCCATATTTAAACCCAAATCTGTATTAATCTATTCAAATAATGCTATCACAACTGGTACAGCAGCCATAAATGGGCCTACTATTTACTAAGTTAAGTTTGTGGTAGTCTCCTCTTGCCCTCCAGTATGTGTGGGATTTATACATGGGCCAAATGGTGAACTAAATGAAGATATGATGTCAATTCCCTCTCAATTGCCTTTTGAGGTCCTTAAAGGTAGCACAAATTCCGGCCACTTTTTTGGGATACAATATTGTATTTGATTTAATGTCTCTACTTGGGGATGGGATAGGGTGGTGGTGATAGAAGTTTTTACTTGGCTCCTACAATAACTCTTACTTCACAGGTCAAGGAACCAATATGGCTTCCTGGCAAATACAAAATATAGCCATTCCAATTACAGATTGGACAACTAAAGAAATAATAAATTGGTATTTGAGTGGACACACACAGCCCACGGGGAGTGGGAGCTGGACCTGAGCTCAGATTCCATTCCTTACCTGTTGCACTTGTACCTCCCACTCTAACAGGACAACCAGGATGACAAAATTTAGGTTAGTCTCTGAGGGTTTCAACCCAAAACTAATGTTTAATAGTTCTCAAAATGTCTATCAGTAGCTTTTAGTCAGTGTGTGGTGACTTGAATAAACGGTGGTAGGTCTTTGGGGGAGAAGGAAAAAAGGAATAATCAATGTATACAATCATTTATGTTGCAGGGACTTTTTACCTAGAAACCCCTCCTCTTTCACAACTGTGGCATGTCACTCTGATAACTGGCTCAAGTCCAGAAACTGGCCAAGGGATTGCGATATTTTATTGGAGTGACTAACTTAACCCCTTAAGCATCCATCCTTGCTTTCATTTGATTCTATAAACTGGAAAAGCAAAACCCTTTTTGGTTCTCCATCTACCTTGCTCTGGGATTATTGTATTTTTTAAAAAACATCAGAATAGCTTTCTATAAGTCAGGCTTTCTTGGGTGCTACTCTGTCCTTGCTATTCATTGCAATACTACTCTAACTTTGCTTTCAAAGGATAAGAGCCACCACCTGGACTCCAGTATTTAGAATCCTATCCTCTCCATTTCCATCTGGGAGCCCAAAGCAGGGGTCCCCAAACTCTTTACTGTTCCCTGTCCCTCAGACTGCTGGAAGGCTGCCACATACAGTGCTCCTCTCACTGACCACCAATGAAAGAGGTGCCCCTTCCAGAAGTGCGGCGGGGGGCCAGACAAATGGCCTCAGGGGACCGCATGCGGCCGTGGGCCATATTTTGTGGACGCCTGTATAATAGCATTACCCACTGTCCTACAGGAAGTCCAGGTCTGAAGTTCCCATGATATTTATGCTTCCTCACCAATACATTTCTTATTTGTTAGGTGAACAGAGATCCATCTGAGCCCTCCTGCATTATGAAGATAACATAAAGGTTTTCAGCCCATACAAGGTATTTTTCTTCTAACAT
Organism: Saccopteryx leptura; assembly: GCF_036850995.1. Taxonomy (NCBI): domain Eukaryota; kingdom Metazoa; phylum Chordata; class Mammalia; order Chiroptera; family Emballonuridae; genus Saccopteryx; species Saccopteryx leptura. Next base: position 353,121,304 of record NC_089503.1, read on the forward strand.
GCCCACTTAGATGAGCCTTTTGATTGCCATTTCTGTCATGGCAATTCTGGTACTTCCACTTCTGTTAGCAAAGGTCCTTGCTTTCTCCAAACTTCTAAAATTTCCATCCTGACAAAATGTTAGCATACTGAGAACGTGTTAAATCCTATATTTTGCCTTCATGTCAGCAAACTCTTCCTTATTTAACTATCTGATCTGTGTTTTTTATTACAGGCCACTCAGATTCCAGATACCTACATACTCTCCAGATCTTTCCATGATCTGTTGGCTGAGTCCTAGAGTTGCTTCGGGAGATAATTCCTTTCCTGGATTACTGGGCTCAGCACTCATTCAGCTACATATATGTCGGAACCTAGGTATTGTTCTGATAGTTAGTAGAGGAAGTGGGGGTAAATCCTGAGAGGACACAGATGTTCTGCAAGGCAGAGACCTTTGCATTGGGGTAATGCTACCTATTAATAAGGAAGACTGAAACACTTCAGCAGTCCCCCAAAATTTAGGAAAATCACAAATTTGGGGGGATTTAATATTTTCAAGTGCTTTCAGCCAAAATGTTCCTTTTCATGTTTCAGCTTGCCAGCTTGTTCCAATCAGGGTTTTGACTTTGGTGTGATAGAATTGTTGAAGTTGACTAGTCAACATCTTATTGATCATTATTGCTCTCATAATTAAGTTCTGGACCTGATCTCTCTAAGTTTCTTTTCTGCTTTCATACTGTGATTGATGAAAATCTTTGTATAGACTGCCAAAGAGGCCCTTTGGCTTTCACACTTTGCATTAAATTGATGATTAATCATACTTACCCTTTTATTGTCTTTCTTCAATACATTTATTGACCACTAGCAATAGATATTTAATTCCATAGTCCTTATAATTGCTATTTTCCCTTTATCGCACAAGAGTCTGAGAGGCTGCTCCTGCCAAATGAATTCTTTCCACTGGTATCTTGTCTCAGTGCAACACTGGAGAAAGTTTTAACTGCACACAAGGGACTATCTGTGTGTCATCTCGAGTGGTGAGATCTTCGTTGCCAGTCAGACTGCTGGTTATCCAACTCCAAAACCCTCTTCCTAGGATAACTCCTGACATTCTTCAAGGCTTGAAGGAAATGGAGACTGAGAGTCAGGAGAAACTTACTGTGAGTGTTCTGTGGAGCATTGTTTGGGGGAGAAAAAAGAATAGAATTTAGCAAGAGAATTTGAGCTGTGATGAAGTTACAGTATGATCACAGTTGATTCCACATAGAGTTCTAACACAGAACAACTATTCACTGATGTCCCAATTCAGGCAAGGGAGTTGGGCCTTTGTACCCCTTTGCACCCTTGTATATACCAGTCATTGGATGTGGGGTTTCTGTAGGGAGTAGATATGACTTCAGGTAAAGCTGCTTCAGCTGAGGGTAACGTCTAAAGGAGAACACAGCTATGAGCTGTCTGCTGCCAACATTCCCAGCAGCTAGAGAAATGAGTTTCTCGGTCCTTAAAAAAATCTAGGCAGCCAACAGCGGTAGAGCGTCGGCCTGGCGTGCGGGGGACCCGGGTTTGATTCCCGGCCAGGGCACATAAGAGAAGCGCCCATCTGCTTCTCCACCCCTCCCCCTCTCCTTCCTCTCTGTCTCTCTCTTCCCCTCCCGCAGCCAAGGCTCCATTGGAGCAAAGATGCCCCGGGCGCTGGGGATGGCTCCTTGGCCTCTGCCCCAGGCGCTAGAGTGGCTCTGGTCGCGGCAGAGCGACCCCCCCCCCCAGGGACAGAGCATCGCCCCCTGGTGGGCAGAGTGTCGCCCCTGGTGGGCGTGCCGGGTGGATCCTGGTCGGGCGCATGCGGGAGTCTGTCTGACTGTCTCTCCCCGTTTCCAGCTTCAGAAAAATACAAAAAAAAAAAAAAAAAATCTAGGCAGCCAACACAGCATTCACAGGAGTAAATTTCTCATATTTCCTATTATATCTCTAATGAGAATAAAGGCCATTATGGTGGAAAGGACCAAGTAAAAGTCCCTAGAAATACCCTTCTCCACCAGTGTATTAAACTAAAAACATTCGTATCCCTGGGGAAATAACAGATTAATGTCATCATTAAAGACCTGAAAAATACCAGGATAGTGATGCCCATCACATTTTCATTTTAAGTCAGCCCTGTTGCCCCTGCAGAAGGTGGATGGATTTTGGAGAGTGGCTGTGGATTATCATAATATTAATCAACTGGTGACTCCAATTGCAATTCGTGTTTCAGATGTACTATCTTTCCCAGAGAAAATCAACACAAACTGGCATCTATTACACAAATATGACCTAGAAAACATTTTTTTTCCTCCCTGAAAACTGTCAAGGAAGATCAGAAGCAGCCTGCTTTTACCTTACAACGATATAAGTGAGCCTTCACAGCCTCACCGCAGGACCAAGTCAGTTCACATACCGTGACATAATACAGTCTGAAGAAATCCTGACATTCCCTAGCCCCACCCCCCACAATGAAACTATACCAATTAGACCATAAGAGCTAAAGTAACACGTATTTTAAATCCTACAGCATGATATAGAGTGTTAGAGATGAACCACACAAAAATTTAGGTGCGAACCACCTCAGTGAATTGGCAGAGCATGTGAGACATCCCTTTTAACATAAAAGACAAGTTGCAGCATCTTTGGAAGGCAATGCATCCCACGGTAGAGTGTGCTAACTTGACACAGCTATCAAGTAACCCATAAGTCTTCCGATCTGAAGTGCAAAGCAGAGCAAGAGAAACTTCATAACAATCTAAAGTGTACTACAAGCACAACACCTGGGCCTAATAACCCAGCAGATTCAATGATATTCCAAATGTCTATGGCAAATAGGGCTGCTTTATAGACCCTCTGGCAAGCAGCCAGAAAAGAATCAAACCTCTAAGGTTTGGGGGTCAAATCATTGCCCTCGTCTGCATATAACCACTCTCTTTTTGAGAAACAGCTCCTATCTTATGATTTGGTTCTGGTAGAAATTGAACACCTCTTTATGTGTCATCAGGTGACCATCCTACACCGAATAATTTCTGACCCATGACGCCTAGGGTTGGCCATATACAGCTGCAATAGATCAACAAGTGGAAATGATATATAAGTGAGCACGCTTGAACAGGTCTGGAAGACACAGATACTTTGCATAAATACAAATCCTAGGATCTTTGGCACTGACTCTTGCTGCATTGAGTTCCCTCTCTCAATTCACATTTATGTGAAGTTATGTATATAGAGGAGTTTCTTATGACTATTTAATGGAGGAGGAAAAATAATGGGCCTGGTTTCCAGATGGGACTGCTTGAAATGTTGGCACCAAATAAGAACGGATGTCTATATCATTAAAACTCCACTTATAGATGGCCTGAGGGAGAATAGTGAAGGGAAATTTCTCAGTGGGAAGATCATTGAGTGGTATATTTGGTTTTCCACTCTGTCTGGAAATAAATGGTTAGAAGTACATATCTGCATTGATTTATAGGTGGTAACTAATGATATGGTTTCACGGTCAAGGATCCGGAAAAAATAGCATCGAGAGTAGGGTGATGAGGTAATCTGGGAAAGAGGTATGCAGATGGATGTCTTGGAATACCCACAGAATGTGAGGAGCTTTATGTTCCATATGAATGTTCAGCGCAGGCCATCAGCAACAGAGGAAGCCTTCAACAATAAGATGGACAAATAACATAACATGTTCGTGTCAGTCAGTTTTTCTTAAATATGAAACACTTGCCCAATGAGCTCATGCACAAAGTTGACACTAAGTATGGCCTGGCTACCATTGCTGTGGAGTACTCTATCAACCAAGAGAAGAAAGGAACAGTGAGACTGTCATATAGTACCATGTCCCAGGGTACCTGGCAGCCACTTACTGCCAGGTTGATCAATTGAATATCTTCCATCATGGAGGGGGACATGGTCCTCACTGAAATACCTGTCTAGTTTAGATATGGTTCTGCCTTCCCTACCCATCATGCAAATTTCAACACACCAATCTTAGGTTTACAGAATGCCTTATTTACTCCTATGGCATTTCATATAATATTGCTTCTCATCAAGAAACCAGTGCAGGTGCCTGGTGCCCCTCCATCAGAGGTCTGGGTCTCAGCTTCACAGGGCCACTCCCTAAATTCAGGGAAGCTAGCGTCAGGCAAGCAGTCACCCCTGCTCAGAGGTACAAGTTAGCTTTGTGTGACTTCAATACAATTCTAAGTCTTATTTATTCTAATCTTTCTCTTTGTTCTTTTAGTCCTAAAGGTGGTCGCTGCTTCCTGAAGTTGCTATTACGATGGTACTTAAAATTCTGCTTTTACCCTTTTGGGTACTTAGTTAATGAGTGGGTACCTAGTTAATGAATGGATACCTAGTTAATGATTCTCTTTCATCAAAGAACAGCTGGGTCTGACCAGGCGGTGGCGCAGTGGAAATAGAGCGTCGGACTGGGATGTGGAGGACCCAGGTTCAAGACCCCGAGGTCACCAGCTTGAGCACGGGCTCATCTGGTTTGAGCAAAAGCTCACCAGGTTGGACCCAAGGTCGCTGGCTTGAGCAAGGAGTTACTAGGTCTGCTGAAGGCCTGCGGTCAAGGCACATATGAGAAAGCAATCAATGAACAACTAAGGCATTGCAATGAGCAACAAAAAACTAGTGATTGATGCTTCTCATCTCTCTGTTCCTGTCTGTCCCTGTCTATCCCTCTCTCTGACTCTCTCTGTCTCTGGAAAAAATAAATAAATAAATAAATAAATAAATAAATAAATAAATAAATAAATAATAAAAAAAGAACAGCTGGGACTTCTGTTTTCTGACTGGGATCTGGTTGACAATACAGTAAATATTTGTTGAATAGATCAGTTAAATTTATTTCTACAGGAATGCTGCCACAAACTTTTCAGAAAAAAATATATCCAGGACTCTTGGTTTGGAAACTCTTGTTATCTGTAATCCAAATTTCATATTTTGATCTAGCTTAAGTGACCATAATTTCATAATTCCACTTACTCATTGCTCATTTATTTTGTTTGTGTGTGTGTGTGTGTGTGTGTATGTGTGTGTGTGTGGCAGTGACAGAGAGAGTTAGAGAGAGGGACAGATAGGGACAAACAGACAGGAAGGGAGAGAGATGAGAAATATCAGTTCTTTGTTGTGGTTCCTTAGTTGTTCATTGATTGATTTCTCATATGTGCCTTGACCGGGGGGTTACGGCAGACAGAGTGACCTCTTGCTTGAGCCAGCAACTTTGGGCTCAAGCTGGCGAGCCTTGCTCAAACGCAATGAGCCCGCACTCAAGCTGGCGACCTCAGGGTCTCGAACGTGGGTCCTCCACATCCCAGTCTGACGCTCTATCCACTGTGCCACTGCCTGGTCAGGCGCTCATTTATTTTGTCTCTATCTTGAATAAAAAAGTTATGCAGTACCTTAACTATAGTTGTTCATTTTAATCCAATTGGAGTTTCTGTTCCATATGAAATCAGAATACAGAGTCTAGAACCATGAACAGAAATAAATTTCTCATCTTTGTGGCACCATGGCTACACAGACAAACCAGTTATTGTCTCAATTTTTCTATAACAGTGTCCAAGAACATAGAATAAGTTAATAAAAAAGCGAGTAACACGATGATAAATAACTTGAGAGAATTTAGTGCTTAAGATGTTCAGAACCAGCCTGATAAGGCAGTGGAGAGAGCTTCGGATTGGTATGTGGGGGACCCAAGTTTGAAACCCCAAGGTCGCCGGCTTGAGCATGGGCTCATCTGGTTTGAACAAGGCTCACCAGTTTGAGACCAAGGTTGCTGGCTTGAGCTAGGGGTCACTCTGTCTGCCTTAAGCCCCCGGTCAAGGCACATATGAGAAAGCAATCAATGAACAACTAAGGTGCTGCAACAAAGAATTGATGTTTTTCATCTCTCTTCCTTCCTGTCTGTCTGTCCCTCTCTCTGTCTCTTTCTGTCTTACACACACACACACACACACACACACACACACACACACACACACACACACACACATTCAGAACCCTCCACATACCTAAGCATTAGTTCTCCATTTTGTAACCCTCCATAGTGTGTTACTGAAAGTAGTCCAAGACCAATTTTGAAAATAAAAGTTAATATTATGCAACTGATTTCACTTGTCTTTAAGGAAAACAAAATGCTCCCTAACCATCTGACAACATGTTACTGAATTAAATGTGGCATCTCCCTGGCATAATTACCAAATTTTAAGTCACACACCAGAACAAATCAAAATTTAAAGTACATAATACAAGTTAAGAGAGAGCCCTACATGGCCCTGGCTGGTTGGCTCAGTGGTAGAGCGTCGGCCTGGCGTGTGGGGGACCCGGGTTCGATCCCCGGCCAGGGCACACAGGAGAAGCGCCCATTTGCTTCTCCATCCCCCACCCCCTCCTTCCTCTCTGTCTCTCTCTTCCCCTCCCGCAGCCAAGGCTCAATTGGAGCAAAGATGGCCCGGGTGCTGGGGATGGCTCCTTGGCCTCTGCCCCAGGCGCTAGAGTGGCTCTGGGCGTGGAAAAAAGCAACGCCCTGGAGGGGCAGAGCATCGCCCCCTGGTGGGTAGAGCATCGCCCCTGGTGGGCATGCCGGGTGGATCCCGGTCGGGCTCATGCGGGAGTCTGTCTGACTGTCTCTCCCCGTTTCCAGCTTCAGAAAAAGAAAAAAAAAAAAAAAAAAAGAGAGAGAGAGCCCTACACCCTTTTGATTTTTAATCTATAAAAAGAAATTAAATAACCGTTGGCATTTATGTAAGGCTTAATTGAACTTTAAATTTGCTTTCTAGACATCAAATGTAGTCTTTGATATGTAACACCTGAGAATGAGGATCAGACTTAATACTTCTTAATCCAGTGCAAATTGTTCACAAAGATACTGAGGTAGAGAAGTACTCTGCAGATGAAAGCTCCCCAACTCCTTCTTTAGGGGTGCAGAGTTTCTCTCAAGATCAATGGACTAGTCATCTGAAAGACTCAAGACATTTTCCTGTTTTAAAAGAATTTTCCTTCATTTTTTAAAATATGTGTCACTAATCTTGACTTAAGAACACATTCTCAATATCACTGACATTTCTTTGATCAGATTTAATGATGAATGTGAAATTGGAAATGAAACAATTAATTAATAAGTGATTTAAAACGGAACTCAGCTCATAATAATATCATTCCGTCTGAATGCTCCTCATTTTGTTCTATCTTCCGTGGCCTAATCCCTGGTGATAAACTTTGCTGTATTTATAAATGGTGCTCAAGTGACACAAAAAGGTCAGCTATTTAAATGAGATGATCTCTCACAAAAGAGGATGCTCATCTAGAAACAGGCAACAGGATGATGGAGAGAAAACTTGATCATCCTATAACTTCAATGACCATCTTATCAGATGTATTTTTATCTTTTGACCTTCTTCCTGCCCAGTTCTAGGTTTAATCACTCCCTGCAGGCTTGCACCACTGTCTTAGTGGCTGCCCGTGTTTTCTTAACCTCAGCTCAGAGACTGAAGGAAAACCTTGGCTCAGAGAGTAACTGAGGTTATTCAATTCACAGCTGCAATACCTGATGCCAGCCCACTGGTGGGCTCCAGTCTTAACATCTGTCAGCAGAGGAGAATTGCAACAGTATTACTCTTAGCTTTTCTAAAATTTCCATAATATGAGAGGCATCATATTGGTTAAACAGGTCATTTGAAACATGTCTCTATTAAAAAGGAATACATTTTTGCAGCCCCATTTCAAAGTTAATGATACACAAAATAGGAAATGTGCAAAAATAACAGTGAAGTTTGGATTCTTCTCAATAAAAACAAGTTAAATCCAAATTTAGGTTCTTGCCATGTCATTAGCCAAGCTCCAGTTGTTCCTAGGTATCACTGCACATATGGTCTGTGAGGTCACCCACAGTCTTTGGGCCCCCGATTAGATGACCAGATGGACTGACTGGAATCCTAGGGAGCAAGAAGGCAATGCAGACTTTCCACTGCCCAACATTGCAAAGCATCTCTGCTTTGTGCATTGACCAATGTGCATTTTCCCTAATCATAGTTTTTTAGAACCTAAAATTGGGTATACAATTTTAAAACAGTTTAACTTTCAAAATACATTTAAGCTCTTTCTCCTAACTACACCCATTGCCATTTCATTGTACGGCAACAATAATAACAATATGTTATCAACTTATAATATAATAAAGTTTTATAATTTTACTAATATTAATTTTAGATTTCTAGGCTGGATCAAATTGTAATGTTTCTCCTCATTTAAATATTCAGGTAAATACTCTTTGGAAGAATTTATTTTTAAATTACTTTGTATATATTCAAATATCCAATAGAAAAATTACTCAAATGTTTTATTTTTAGCCTTCATAATTGTATAGCACCAATGAAATTATATATGTTTTATAAAGGAAGAATGTATGTACATATGTATGTATGTATGTATTGTGTGTGTGAATATATATAGTTATATAGATATATGCTGAACTCACAGGGGAAGAAAAAAGTAAAATGATATAAAGTTTACTATGTGTCAGGCCAATGTTTTGTACTTTTAATGTATTATCTCATTTAATCCCTGAAATATAGGTTAATTAAACATAGAAAAATAAGGACTCAACAGTTAAACCTGTATTGCAGTCTATTAGGTTTTTATTTGCTCTTTTATCTTCTAAGCAATATATGAGGTTACAAATAATGCATGAGGCTCTACAGTATATTATAAATTTTATAGTGACTAAATTGATCTTCAAACAGACACAATTATAAAGAAAGATACAAGAGTGGAAAGATCAACAGCCTTTAAGATAGTTTAGACCTCAGTTCTAATCCTGCTGTGTGCTCCTGAGCAAATTACTTAATCTTTCTTAACAATAAAAGAGACACACTAGTATTCATTTGATAGGGCTGTCTTAAAGATTACTTCAAATCATTTATGAAAAGCTCTTGACCCAGGATAAGCACTCACCCAGTAAATACAAGCCCCTTCTTCTTTTTAGTTACAATATTTAGCAATTTACATGTCTTTCTTGAGTCATTTTTCCTTAAGCATGGGATAATCATTTCTATCCTCAGATTGTGAAAGTTAAAAGAGATTATGTGTATCAATTCATCTTAATATGCAACAAATTATTATTTCTGCTACATTTAAACAAATAAACAGTATAACAGATAAACAGTATAAGACATACATAGAAAGAAACAGAATGAGCATTTCTAACCAGTAACCTATGTTATTGATTAAAAGTCATTATTATTGTGGATATTCTAGAGTGAACAGAAACAGCCATTATTTCCCTATCCTGACCCTCAAAATAAATGTCTTCAAGTCTGTCTATTCTGTGACCTAAAATGACAAAACTCAAAGTGTTTAAGCAGGTGAGACTCGCCTATTAGCAATAATTTCTGATTAAAGAATTCCCAACACACTGCTCCAAATGGCTATTAAGAGAGACCTCCCTTTACTAGTACTGCCCGCTCATTGTCAGGTTGAAACAAGACCATTCTATCCCCAGATTCTGTCACACAACTGATGCTCTCATAATTGGGTTTGCAGAATTTAATTACATTGAGGATATGTGCACAAAAAGTAACATATTTATCCACATATGATTAGACATTTTTCCGAAGTGCTCACCTATTGGCTGTCAAGTTTAGTCATGTAGTCTCAGGGGATTACGTGTCTTACTCAGCTGCTTGTGTTCATTCGTGGCTGGTAGAATTCGTGATTGGTAGAATGGCTTGCTCGAGCCGGGTGGAGCTGTCAGGCTGACTGGGTCCCGTCTCAACTTAGTGCTTGAAGACTGCTCAGCCTGCACACTTCTTCCATTTAGTGTCCTAGCCTGGCCATTTACCTTCAGCCTCTGCTGCCACAAAGGATCTGATGGCTGGCCCCTGCAGCTCAAGTCAGTATCCATGTCCCATGGGACCTCTGGATATCTTGAAAGCTAAAATGATTCATTTTGTTGTTTGCTAAGCTTTCAAGTCAAGACCCAGGTTGTTTAAGGGAGGCTAAAGAGAGAATCACTTTCCAGAGTCCACAACTAAGAGTACAGGCAAGAGCCTCTCCCCACTCTACCATTTATCACGAGACCTTACTTATCAACTGTTAGTGAGTTAATCCCATAGAAAGGGAAACTTGGACATATACAACTAATTGGTTCTCTCCTCCTTCTGCCTTTTCTACTTATGCCTTTATCCCTAGGCACTGGGAAGAGCCTGAGTTTCCTTGATTTCCTGTGTCAAATCTTTCTCCTGACTCAAAAGCTAACCTAAACCCTTGATATGCTAAATGGGAATAACTGAAATTTGGAAAATCTTTTCCCAAAAAATTAATGTGGCTTGAAATGGTACCACTGTCTTACGCTGAGAGTCCAGAACTGCATATTATCTCTATTTTCTCTTTATATTCATCTGATCTTAGTTTCTCTCTCCCATCTCCTTCCTCCAAAAGATGGATCTGCACAATTTAAGGTGATATTTGTAGTCACAAAAGCAGAGTAAAGAAGACATATTAATCATCTCTTTTAGATATGATCCTTAGTAAGCATTATGAGGATGCAGCCCAGAAATTTTTTTCCTTATTATCTTCATCTGCCAAGCCTAGCAAGTTGGGGTTAATAGAAGAAACTACAGAGATGTATTAACATTAGATGTCCGTATTTTTCCTATTACAGAATTAAATTTATTGTTTTCTCTATAAACATTCTCAAATGTCTACTATGTTCCTGGCACTGAGCTTAGTTGTGGTAAGAGAGATATGCAAGATCCTGCCCTTGTATTCCAGGATATCCCAGTCTGGTAGGGACTACAGCGTACTGCAGCAGTGTTTGCATACCAGTGTTTGTCTAATAAATACAAGTGCTCTTGTAGAATCCTTATGTCAGTTGTCCTGGAAGGCCTGCTTGGAAGCACACAGTACATTGTCTTCTTAACTTTTGTGTCCTCGTCTAGACTTACTAAAGTGCTTTGAATTCAATTCTGTTGAATTCATGTGAATGCTCCCCAAGTGTGACCAAACCAAGAAAGAAAATTTACTAGAGCTGAAAAACAGTACTGTACTAGAAACTTCTCCTACCACTTCTGAGAGTTTGTGGTTTTATCTAAGGGAATATGAACAATATTGCTCCTCAGTGAATCATCTTAAGGAAGTATCTCCTACTCTATTTGAAACATCCAAACAGATCACTTTCAAAAAGTAGATGATTCCTGAATAAGTTCTCATCTACCTTCCTTTCAAAAATTTTGAGACTTTAGTGACAACTTGTCTGCTACTGAGTAAGCTTGAAGAAAAGGGGCTTTCAAGAGATATTTACCTAGCATGAAACTTTGACAGAATCTGATGGGTCTCAGGAAACAGATTCACAGCAAGAACCTACTTCCCAGCCGGCGAGTGGGAAACCCACCCTGTGATATCAAACGCAAACATCCATTATGGAAACAAATAGAAACCTATTGCTCCCCAGCTGTTTTGCATTAGAAAAAAATTGACAAAACTAAGACACATTCTTGCAAGTTTTCCAGCCTCAGAGTCACAAGAATACTCCCAAATAAGAAATTTGCTTAGGAATTCATTTGTTTTCACACTTTTCTAATTAAAAACCTGTCTGTGTACACCAACCAAATTTAGATGACAAACACTAATCAGGGGCATTTGAAAGTTTTCATTTTCAGCCGGAAGCTTTTAAATTGGGGATTTAATATAGGGGGAAATGTGTGTGTGTGGGGGGGAGCTTTACAGCATACAATTTTAGACCTTTTCTTTTTATGACGGAAGATAAAAGCAATAGGCAGCAGCAGGTTTGTGAGCAGTAGCAAGTTATTGTTGCAAATCTTTTTATGCTGAAATCTTCTGGTACAGAGATTTCATAAGGAATAAAAATGAATCAAAATTGGCAGAACATAAAGTACATAATCATGGAACCTAGGCAGCTCCAGAGGCACATGGCACTTCGTGAACAAATGTAATGAGAGTTTTGGCGTTTCACCCAGTTGCTCCTCAGCAAAGAAAAATTAATAAGCTCAGGTGACAGACCTTTACATCTGAAGATACAGATGTATAAACAAATATGCTCTTCCCTAAGCTATTAAGTAAATTTGGAACCTGATAACTGGCAGTTTAAAGCAAGAAATAATAATTAACTTGCTACTGGCTGGGATTTGTTTTCCTGGGGGTTTTTATCACTGCACCACAGACTCTGTAGTGAATTTTATAATTCAATTTCTCAAACCTCTGGTCTATCTCATATATATATATATATATATATATATATATATATATATATATATATATATAAAAGAGTTCATGACAAATCTCTTTTTAATATTTTATTGAATAGTTTTGCTTATTAGGTATGGTTTTAAGTATGATTGGATTTCTTTAAAGATTTTATGTTTTGGAATTTTTTAATATAGTCCTTTTAGCAACAGGTAAATATAGAGTATTCAAAATAGGTAGAGTCACATGTATGTACCTTAAAGGAATCTGATCAGTAAACTATTAACAAACAACAAAGAAGGCAGAAAATGTTATTACTACATCTGCTTGATTAAATGTGGTGAGTCTATGAAATGATTGATTGAATCTCGAAATGATTTGATAAATTTAATTCATCATGACACATTTAATTGTCAGCTCTGTATCTTTAAAGAACCTACTTTTTCTTTTAGTAAGTCACTTTTGCATTCTCATTCTAGAATTAAAAACAACAATATTGAGACAGACAGATGCAGCAATCTGTTTAATCATCTAAAAGTCAAGGACATGGTATGTTTAGAATTCCAAACATCCGCCTCCTCAGGCCACTCTAGCATTCACCTCTGTGGCTGTCACTTCCTCTCACAGACTATGCACCTGGAAGAATCTCTCCTGCTCTCAGCCTGTCTTTGGAGATGACACAGCTCCTCTCCCTCTCATCTCTGATGTCATCCCCAATGCCTCCAGGGGGTCAGAGAGGAATGTGAATCACCCAGGGTTCCTGAATGGAATCCAAAGTCACAAAAGGCACCGGCAGCAGAACTGAGAGGATTAGAGGGTGAGAGAAGTGTTGGGGAGAGAGAGTCACAATTTTTGTCCATAGAGCTCATTCTCTCACCACCTAATCGGCATGTTATTAACTCTCTTTGGGTGCTAGGACCGTGAAAAGAGTGAACTGACTTGACCTGCTGTTGAGTCTCAGGTCTGGCACATACCAACTGACTTGACTTTGGCAAACCAACTGACCTATCTGGTTTTCCTTTTCTTTTTCCTTACACTGCATTGATAAAAATCACTGTTTGCTCAACCTCTCCTGGTCTGTGTCCAGATACAATGAGTTTGCGTGGAAGTTCAAGTATGTCACAAGTGGAAAATCCTGGCAAGAGGTCCTTAACTTGGAAACTGAAGTTCATTACCATGTGGGCCATTTCTCTCTGCTAGATAAGGCTGATAAAAGGAACAAATTCAAGATCAGTGGATCACTAAATAAAAGGCGCAAAGGATAGTCAATCACAAAGTACTTGAGAAATGATCCATGTTACTTAGAAGAAGGGATGTTTTTATTTAATCTAAGAATGAGTAACGGATTTCTGGAATCAAAGCATTCTTTTCCTAACCCCTGTGAACAAGAATTACCAAATTCTTATTCTTTGGCTTTCTTTTTTGTAGCCTTCACACAGATCACTAACTTGCTGGTAGCAAATTAGCAACCAGAATCTAATTATTAGTTATGACCCAGCTACTATCAATTATGGCCAGTACTACTTATCAGATAGTTGATACACTAGTCACGTAGTCCAATACAGTTGTAGATAACAGTTTTATTATGTTTGTTCAAGTGAAACTCCTATACCTGAAAATGCATTCTATTCAGTTAAATGGAGACACAGAAAAGGTCACTACCATCTTGTGGAATGAGTTCCTTTTGCAAAAGGGTAACCTCATTCATTACTACCTCCAATTCCAGAGTCATATTTGCTGACCTTGGCCCTACCTTGCTGTGCCTACATGTACTGATTTCTAAAAGAAAAGGTCTTCTAACTACAGGCCAATTTCAATGTTAGAATGTTGAGAGTTGCATGATTTTGCCACTGCCCAGGACAAGGAAATATATGACAGATGCTATTAGCAAAGCCCATGTGAATAAGACAAACCCCCTACCTTTGACTGCAGGGAATATAAAAGGCATGAGGTGCACATTAATTAGAAAGCTCTGAATGTCCTGGCAGTTAAGTCCTTTCTTAGACCCAAAGCCTGCATGGCCACCCTCCCAGCAGCATTCCCAGTGCCACCAAGCAATTGGCAAATTATCTCACAATCCCCACCTGTACCCCATCTCCTCTGAGCCTCATCATTAGGGGAACTTCCTGGGACGTGGGAAGGGGCAGAAAAGGGGAGGGAGGCACTCAGTCCTGTTAGGTAGAACAAAGGCAAGCTCCATTTTGCCCCTCCCAACTCCCATTTTCATTAGGACTTTGCAGATCACAGTAACCACAATCTAACCCAAAAGGAGCAGACATGGTTGAGAAACACAAGGGCTGTAAACACCTTTCCGGTATTCCTGGAACTGGCTAACCACAGACTGACCCACCTAGATACCAAGGAACAGACAACGTTCTACCAGCCACACTTCAATAAGAACTTTCAAATCCTATAAATCCCCCAGACTCCCTCTTATCAGGGCTGACACCTTTTTTGACCTCAGCCCATTTGCGTTCAGATACATTAATAAAGTCCATTGTTTTACCTCCCTTGGCCTCGAAAGATCCCTTGATTCCTCTCAGGGAACCTAACAAGTCCCAGTAAAATTCCTTGAGGCTGTCCAATCCCCTGTAGAGTCACCTGGAGCTGGAAACATGAGGTAGTTATGCTGCTCTTTTGAGCTCTTCTCTCCAGGTTTGATGGGCTGTTTCTCTCTCTAACAAAGTCTCCTCTCAGCTCATATGATTGTTACAGCTCAGCTGAAGCCGTTTGTTTTCTCTGAACCTTTTCCTACATGTTCTATGTCACCCTGGTTGGGCTTTCTCCTCAAATCCTGCAGGATATATGATTATGTCCTAAGTTAGGCCATAATTTCACTATCTTGAAACTTTCAAAAATTATCTAGATGCATCTGCACCTAGAACAAAACAAATAAATGCAACATAATGGAACCTGGGGTATCACCACTCTGGTACTGCTGACGTTGTAGGCTAAGTAATTGTTTGCTGGGGGGGAGGGTGTCATGTGCATTGTAGGGTGTTTAGCAGCACTTTTGACCTCTGCCCATTACATGCCAGTAACATCTCCCAGTTGTGACATTCAAAAATGTCTTTAGATGT
Organism: Saccopteryx leptura; assembly: GCF_036850995.1. Classification (NCBI taxonomy): domain Eukaryota; kingdom Metazoa; phylum Chordata; class Mammalia; order Chiroptera; family Emballonuridae; genus Saccopteryx; species Saccopteryx leptura. The sequence goes on from NC_089503.1 coordinate 353,136,596, forward strand.
TGCTACAAACCCCCAAGGGGCTGGGAGATTGGCCTTCATTGAAAACTACTGATCTACCCTGCTGTTAAAATACCTTTTATACTTGTTGTTAAAAAATAAATAAATTTAAGCATGACACTTGATTTCTCAACTATATTTTTCATTCTGAACTCGTAGAGGCTGGTCTTTTGCACAGATCTGCCGATGACTCCAGCCTTTGGGGCCCTCGAGTGTCTGAGCAGGACAGAAGGTGGAGCCCAGACTTCCGAGAAGCGCTCAGCGTCTTCCTTCAGCTCATCTCCCTTTCAGAAGACCCTGACAATAAGGAAGACCATCCAGAGATGACAACTGCTTCCTGAAAATCCAGAGTAGATGGCGGAGAAAGTTGGCTAAAGCTACTTTGGCTTGGAAGTCGAATGATGCTTTTGGAACAACTGTTGGTGCCACAAGGTTCCCTGGATGTTACTACAACTGGCCCCAGAGAACCATGCTGTACCAGTGCTCCTGCCACTGTCTGGTGGCATCTCTTCCCCCAGCTTCTACTTCAGAGTTCAGCTTCGGTCTTGGTCACCAGTGAGACCTGACCTACTGGACCCTGGAGCCTAGGACAAGGTAGCTCTCTGTGGGTGCTGCTGGCTGCAGGGCTCAGGCAGCTGTGCCCTGCAGTAGATATTCTAGAATGGAATCTTCACAAACCTCAACACTGACTTAAATGGTGTACCACTCACTGATGAGCTAGTTAATGGCTGAGCCCAGGAAATTTGTTGGATCTTTTCTGTGAGAACTGTGTGTCCCTGGTCAATCATTAAGGGCAGAGTCAGCAGACTATTTGCTTTATCCCACTCAGAAGCTCCGGGCTCTTGAAGTCCCAGAATTTCTTTCCAGATTCTATTCATAGTACCTTCTGTCTGGACACTTAAAACTAAAGACATATCTGTTCATTCCTATTCCTGAACACCCTGAAGAAAGTAGGTCGGTTTGCTGTATTTTAATTGGAAGACATCTTTCTTGCGCCTCTTTAGAAAAGAAGCAAAGTAAATGCCTGTTGTTGTTGAGATAATTATTTCCTAAAGAATGCACATGGTTTGACTTTGCCAACCAAATCACTCCACAAGACACATAATGTAAACCTGTATTTTATCTTATTTTTTGAAATTAATAACAGGAGAGTTTATTTTAACTGCTCCTTTAAAACAGGCTGGGATAGGAAGCCCAGAGGTTTTACATATAATTCCCATGAATGAAAGTTTTCTTTACAATTGTATTTACTTCAAAATATTGTTGTCATTTTAAAATAGTTGCAACCCTGAATGTAGAATGCTGAGTGATAATATAGAGAGATGTATACTTCTTTTAAGGTGTTTCTCTCATTTATGCACTTTTTAATCATTCCATTGTTTTTATATGCTAGAAAAAAGAGATATCAAAACCAGACTCAAGTAAAAAATGCATCCCCAACTTTGGCTTGATCATATAGTTTGGCTGGTCATTTCTACGTCGTCATCTACATCCAAGTCAGGAATCACATAGAGCAGGGGTCCCCAAACTTTTTACACAGGGGGCCAGTTCACTGTCCCTCAGACCGTTGGAGGGCTGGACTATGAAAAAAACTATGAACAAATCCCTATGCACACTGCACATATCTTATTTTAAAGTAAAAAAACAAAACAAGAACAAATACAATATTTAAAATAAAGAACAAGTAAATTTAAATCAACAAACTGACCAGTATTTCAATGGGAACTATGCTCCTCTCACTGACCACCAATGAAAGAGGTGCCCTTCTGAAAGTGCGGCGGGGGCCGGATAAATGGCCTCTGGGCCGCATGCAGCCTGCGGGCCCTACTTTGGAGACCCCTGGCGTAGAGTGTTTCTTTAGAATGATAGGTTTCTTCTCCATGTGGCCTGTTTTAAGTGGATTCTTTCCATCAGAGAGTGAACAGGTGGTTTATTTCATGACATTAAGAGTCTCCATAAAGGAACAATACAGGGATGAGAAGGAAAAAGAAAAGGAGGAATGCATTGATTAACTTGATACAAATTATCTGGAAAAAGCTGTGGCCTGAACAGCAATCCACCAAGGCATTGTAACCAGCAGTTAATAGCTTTAAATTCCATGAAAATCTTTGGTCTTGCAGACAAATATGGTAAGAAAAGGACTTGTAAAATTATCCATCAAAGATTTCCTTTATGTTCTTCTAGGAGTCTCTTAGGGCTTCACACAGCCTAGTCTGTAACTGCTAACTTGTGCTGAACCTCACTCACTGTCCTGGCATTCAGCAGCCCTGAGTCTCATTTGCTTCGTGCCAACCAAGTTTAAAGCAGTCCCTGTCAATTGTTCCATCCATTCTGCTCTCACTGTACTAGTAGAGAGTGCTCAGATGTCTTGTGGCTGGATTGAAAGGAAGCACTTTTAAAGCACTGGACGTCTCAGGTTAATGTCCACCGTAAGTCTGGCCCAGCCAGCCCTAAGGAATCTCAAATAGAGGAGTAGACTATTCTATGAATCATCTAGGCTTAGAGGGATAGCAGAAATTTGAAGTCATTCATAAATAGCCTCTTTTTTGAATGTTGCATAGGAAAAAATAGCAATCTGATTTTTCTTAAAAAGTAGTATTAAAAACTGATGTTTGTGATCTTCAGTTTTAAGAACAAAGGACAAAGATATGTGGTTTTTCTGCTACGTGAACAGATAATCACAAAGGTGATTACTTTTCATTCAATATCACTTCTTTAAAAAATCTAGACTGTTCTATCATTTGTAGTGTATGTGCACTGGCTAGGGGACTACATGGAAACTTGGAGCTGTATTTAAAGAGGTCCCTCTAGACTTACCAGCTGAAATAAAGGATGGCCAGTTAAATTTGGATTTCAGGCCCTGGCTGGTTGGCTCAGTGGTAGTGTGTTGGCCTGGCATGCAGGAGTCCCGGGTTCGATTCCCGGCCAGGGCACACAGGAGAGGCGCCCATCTGCTTCTCCCCCCCTCCCTCCCTCCTTCCTCTCTGTCTCTCTCTTCCCCTCTCGCAGCCAAGGCTCCATTGGGCAAAAGATGGCCCAGGCACTGAGGATGGCCCTGTGGCCTCTGCCTCAGGTGCTAGAATGGCTCTGGTTACAACAGAGCAACGCCCCAGATGGGCAGAGCATTGCCCCCTGGTGGGCATGCCAGGTGGATCCCGGTCGGGTGCATGCAGGAGTCTCCCCGTTTCCAACTTCAGAAAAAAAAAAAATACAAAAAAAAAAACTTTGGATTTCAGATAAACAATGTATACTCTTTACGTAAGTGTACATAAAATATTAAAGGAGATACACTTATTCTAAAAAAAAATTTGTTGTTCATTTGAAATTTGACTGTACTGTCGTTATATGATATTTATTTGTTAAATCTAACTACCCTAAATATTGGATCCAACAGGTTAAATTCACAGTGTAATGGAATTGGCCCACCTTTCCAAGACAGAGAGAAAACTGTCTAAGTACACAAATATTGGATCCATAGGTCAATCACATTAATCAAGTTCACAAAAGTCTATTTACTCACAGTAAAAAAAAGCAAATAACAGGTCACTGAATACTCATAAGCAGATCAACACCATGTTTGGCCAAGTGAAAGTGGTTTTCAGTTACAAAATACCCACTGGAATGTGTGAATGTTTTATGGTCTAAGACTAACGCCGGCTGAAGGATGAATCCCCCAGTTGGGTGCTCGGCAATGAGATGTTAGTGTGTACTTTATAAAATTGACTGGCATTGCCTGACCAGGCGGTGGCGCAGTTGTTAGAGCGACGAACTGGGACACGGAGAACCCAGATTTGAAACCCTGAGGTCTCCAGCTTGATCGCGGGCTTATTGGGTTTGAGCTTACCAGCTTGAGCCTAAGGTCGCTGGCTCCAGCAAGGGGTCACTCAGTCTGCTGTAGCCCCCCCCCCCATCAAGGCACATATGAGAAATCAATCAATGAACAACTAAGGAACTGCAACGAAGAATTGATGTTTCTCATCTCTCTCCTTTTCTGTCTGTCCCTATCTGTCCCTCTTTCTGACAAAAAAAAAAAAAAAAAAAGAAAGAAAGAAAGAAAAAAAAAATGACTGGCTTTTATTCCTATTTCCTGAAAGTGTCCAGATGGGTTCTGCTGGTATTTGTCTCTGTGAATCCTTTTTCTGAGCTCCCATGCTTGTCTAACTGCCTACCTCAGAATGACACATCTTTCCGTTAGCTGTATGTCCCAGTCACATTACGTCAACTCTTGCCGCCAGAAGAAGAGGCTGTTTTTATTCATTAGGTGATGATTAGGAAGTTTAACTCACAATAGGCAATCATATTTCTTTTACTTCCAAATTCTTAGAACTTCTCACTGTACCCCTCAGACATTTACTGAACATACTAGCCAGGTACAATTGCTACAATACTATTCTCTCTAAATTAGGGCCATGCTAATATTTTGTTTCAAGCTAAGTTTCTATTGGTATAATCTCATTTAATGTTCCCTACAATCTTGGGAGAAAGATAGCACAGTTATATAGAGAAGAATGAACATTTAAATCTAGGTGTGTCTGATAAATCTATTATGCTTTTGTAGTACCAACTCCCACTCAAAGTAAAATGTTCCATATAAATTAATATGTTAAAAAAATTTTTTTTAGAGCTGGGTGATTTCAGCTTCTCCTGTGGCTGAACTATCTTAAGAGACTTAAATAAATCTTCACTAGTGACCACACTGATACTGTAAAGTAATGAGTATAGACTTTGGAGTTATAAACATCTTAGAACCACACCTCCATAACTGGGGCAGGGGTAAGGAGCAGGAGACCAATTCAGACATTTTATGGGCTAAATTATGTCCTGCAAAATTTCTGTGTTGAGGCCCTAATCCTCAATACCCCATGTGACTTTATTTGGGGATAAGGTTTATAAAGAGGTGATTATGTTAAAATGAGGCCAGTTGGTGGTCCTCATCCAACAAGACAAGAGGAAACAGAACACAGACACAAGAGGAAGTTCATGGGAAGTCACAGGGAAAAGACAGACATCTGTGAGCCCAGGAAGGAGGCCTCGGAAGAAACTTACCCTGCTGATACCATATTCTCAGACTTGTTGCCACCCTGAACTACGGGAAAACGAATTTCTGTTTAAGCCACCCAGTCTCTAATTTGGTTATGTTCCCTGCAGATGAGTTACAGACATGTTTCTTAACAGCTTAGATCTTGATTTTTCATTTTAATAAAAGGCAAAGTCCCATGAGTTTATGTAATTATTAAATAATTAAGTGCTTAACATGATGTTTTATAAAATAAAGCTCAATAAATATAAGAACCGTCTCTTTCACTTCGGTTCACAGCATGAAACAGCATATTCATTAATTATCTTTGGCAAATTTATTAAGGATTTCTTAGTTACAAATACACCAATCAATATCACATTCAAACAGTTTTTCTTCTGGTTAAGAAGGAAAGGGCAATGTTTGTTATGCCAGGTTGGTGCTGTGGACACTGTGATTTGTTGATTCTACAAGGCAGATGATTCTACATATTTTAAAATAAACTTTAATTTTATAACAATTTTCTATTTACATAAAATTACAAAGGTAGAGGGAGTTTCTATGTATCCCACACACAGTTCTACCTATTATTAACATCTTACATTAGTAGGGTACATTCATTACAATGAACAAACCCCTATTGATTCATTGTTATTAACTAAAGTCCATACTTGACTCATATTTCCTTTTTTTTTTTTTTTTTTTTACCATTTTTCTCTTCCAGGACCCCATATAATATATCACATTACATTTAGCCATCTTGTCTCCTTATGTTTTTTTTAGTTGTGACAATTTTTCACACTGTCCTTTTATTTGATGACTCTGAGAGTTTGGAGTCAGGTTTATTCTAAAATGTCTTTTCTTGGGATCTGTGGGATATTTCCTCTGGATTAGAATGCAGCTATGGATTTGGGGAAGAAAGACCACCAGAGAAAAAGGGCCATTCTCATCCCATCGTGTTAAGGATACATACTATCAATATGATTTACACTGTTGATGTTGATATTGATCTCCTGGTGAAGTAAGTTTGGTCAGATTTCTCCGCTGTGGAAATATAATGGTGTAGCCATTTCTATATAGTACTTTTTAGAGTGAAGTCATTATGTGCAACCCACACTTAAGGAGAAGGAAGTTATGTTCCATCTCCTTGAGGGTGAAATAGCTGCATAAATTTGGAATTTTTCTATGTGGAGGTTTGTCTGTTCCTATATTTATTCATTCATTTGTACCAGTATAAACTCATGGAGGGTTTTTATTATTATTATTATGTGCTACACAATATTCCTTTACTTATTTTTTGCTCAAATTGTATTATTCTGATGGCTCCTGTGTCCCTTGGACATATCACCATCATTATGTTTTTTCTTTCTGTCCTGTATTTTGTTCATTCTATAATATACATTCTTTTCTATTTTGAAATTTGTACAACTAATAACATTTCACAAATATAATCAGTAGTGGTTTTTTTCTTTTTTAGTCATACATAAAATAACAAGTGTGCCTTTGCAATCAATGGCACCTTACATTATATGAAAGTCATACACTGCTAAGCAATAATAAACAATTTTCCAGGATATTGTTTTTAATTGTGAGCACCCTTGCCCAGTCAAGCTTTGAAATCTTACAGAGATCATTTCTTTTGAGACTGTCATTGTTTTAATCTCTTTTGTTTGTTGTAGATGCATTCTCTTTGTTGGTCATTTGAATGCAAATGCATTGTTCTGTTAAGACAAAGAGTTTGTATCTGAGTATATGAATATTGGCAATAATCTTTTCTGTATTTCTTCAGCTATTGTTATAATTTAAGTACTCAACTTCTCGGTGACAATTCTAAGGCCATTCTTTGAGAGACAAAACTGAATGTGATTAGAATAGTAATAAGTAGGACATATTTTATTATTCGGTTCATTTCCATTTCAGTAATAACTTCAGTGTGAATAGGGGGATTTCAACTCACTTAAATTAGAATTTTATTATTTCATATCACTTGCAAATATGAAGATGTATTATTTTGCCTGGCTTGATAGCTGAACAGTAATTCTACTCATTTACTAATACATTTATTGAGCATCTCTAGGTGTCTGGCCCTAGGCACCAATGTTTCTGTGTTTGACCCTTAAGAAGCTAATGTAAACTTCACTAGGATTTAGAAATTGTCGAGAGAACATTTATTTAATTACATTTTATAATAACTACAAAATATTTTTGTTCTATTGCCCTCTGAATATTATAGCGAAAGATAGATTGGTGAAAATTGTAATAGTCTCATTTAGTCTTTCTTAAATAGTTTTCCAGAGGAAAGTTTTACACGATCAGGTAAACTGAATTTTGCAATACCAACTAACATTTCCAGTACCTCTATGAAGTAAAATATAAATCTTCACATTGTATATAAGAAATTGAGGATTAGAAGGATTAAGTATTATTTAGTGGCTAACCAGCAACCAAAATTTCCAGCTCTGATACACTAGTAAAATCATCAGAAGCCCGGCCATATGCTGATATCCCTTATATTCACCCTCACTGTAAGGGTAACTTAGGACACGAACAAATAAATCACCCCACATATCTGATACTTTTAAAATGACCAAGATAGTGTGTACTTTTTCATAGTAGTCACGTTTGTCATCAAACATGTTAAAAAACCCTTCTGATGAAATTTAGTAGTTCCTGAACGATTATCCCTCAAAGATTCATGACAATAATGTACTTACTAAAATTGAAATCTTTATGATAAAAGACTCCATCAATATTTAATTATGCAGTGCCTTTGCAAAAATCCAGTCCAATAAATGAAAACAGAATTTTAATCTAGTGATAATTAGATCTTTTCATTGAACAGCAAAGAATTTTTTTAGTACTAAAATGGCATACTAAATTTCCAAAGCATTTTATATTCATTAATAAGTCCTCTAAAAAATGCAACAAAAGAGGTGGTTTGAGCAACTTTCAATAATGTTAGTTTGTTCCAAATTTAGGGATAAGAAGCAAGGATAAAGGTAATTTGACTAACACTAAATACACACCTGAGAAGAGAACAGACTGTTATTAATTTTTTTGCCATATTGGAGTCCCTTTTATGGCACACTCCGGAATAAGTTTCTATCAGAAATCCATTTTTCATGTTACATTTCTCAATTACCAAACTATGTAGGAAAATTTAGTCAACTTCTTACCCTCAAATAATTAACTAATTATAATGTAGAAAATATATGATACCAAATTGATCCAATAATGAAGGTAGAAATCAATTTTACTTAAATAGCATATACAGATCTTTAAGTTATTTTATTTCAATGATTTTAGCTGACTCAATTGCATTTTTGTATATAATATTGAGATCAGTGATATCTTATTACTATGTATAGGGTTTGAGATGTTTCCATTTTACCCAGCCAATCATATTGCTTATATTTAGTATTAACTGACAGCACCCCACAAAGCAAAAAGACAAATTTTAGTCTGTAAGAGATTTGGAACATCAAGAATTTATAGAAGTTTAGATTTTTATGAGGGTAGGTCTTAAATCAGTTTTTATTCAGTTTGCTTATGAAAATCCTCAAAATTAAAAACCTACCTGAGACAGTCTTTATAAATAATATATACTTCTAGAGAGATAGCTAGATTAATTATTTAGCACAACTATTTATACATTATCTCCTCTCTCTGTCTGTGTTTAAAATAGTAAATTTAAAAATTGCTTTAATAAGCATATTGGTAATAAAGCACAAGTTATTATTAGATGTGAAGACATATTGTCTGTAAATATTTGTATATCTGTCTTAGGAGAAACACATTGTAAATTAGGGAAAGTATGTATAATAGAATTTTGTACATGGATTATAGCTTATTTGATATAGACAGTGAATGTTATCTTACAGGAAAAAAAATCCCATTTCGTCATATATCCTATCATTATTAACTAATAGGCTTTGCTCTCTGAGTGAACCACTGGAGGAATCAGGCAGAAGTTTAAATCATTCTGTACCACAAGAATCACCTAAGATGCTTATTAAAACATTAGATTTAAGAATATAATAGTACAGCCACTCTGGAAAATAATTTGGCAGTTTCTTATAAAGGTAGTCATATACTTTCCATATGACCTAGCAATCTCACTCTTAGAAATTTACCCTGTTGAAATGAAAACTTATGTTCTCACAAAGACCTGTATACAATGTTTATAGCAACTCTAGTCATAATTGTCAAAACCTGGCATCAATCCAACCATCCTGTAATGGGTGAATGGATAAACCAACCTTGACACATCCACATGGTGGAACACTGCTCAGCAACAGGAAGGGAAGGGCTATGGATATATGCCACAACTTGTGTGAATCTCAAAGGCATTATGAAGAGATAAAGGAGATAGACTCAATACAAACCATACTATATGTTTGCATTTATTTATAGTTTCGGAAGAAACACAAGTATATTAATTAAAAACAGACCAGGGACTGCAAGAATGAGGGACAAAGACGTGAACACAAAGGAATAGCATGAGGTACATTTTGGGGATTAAAGAACTGTTCTCTATCCTGATTATCTTTGTGGTTACATGAATCTATACATGTGTTAAAATTCATAGAACTGTACAACAAAAACAAAAATCAGTGCTATTGAAGATTGAAAAATAAAATTTCAGGCTCTTACCCTCAAAGTGTTTGACTCAGGAGGTCCGAGGCGGGGCCTAGGATTCTGAAATTAACATATACAAGCAAATGTACACTCAGGCAGTTCTAACAAAGGTAATTGTGCTTTAGGAAACACCACTTCAGCAGGAAATGCAATGAACAGAAAGTCAGAAACTAAAATACAGAACCATCCCAATTAATAGCAATGTTTTGGGGGTGCTGTTATAGGTCGAATAGTGTCACTCTCAAATTCCCCCTCAAAAAATATGTTAGGATTCCAACATATTTTTGTGACTTTTTTAGAGATTGAGTCTTTATAGAGATGAGAAAACTAAAATAAGGTAATTAGGTCAGGCCCTAATCCAATATGACTGGTGTCCTTCTTTTATTAAAGACTATGTTTCTAGAGAAGTTTTAGGTTTATAAAAAAAAATTGAGAGAGATACAGATGTACAACATCCTCTACTCTTAAAAGCACTCATCAGAATGGTGCCAAGGATGAAACTACATTGACACATCATAATTACCTAAAGTCCATAGTTTACCTTGGGGTCACACTCGGTGTTGTATATTAGATAGGTTTGGACAAATGTATAATGGTGCATATCCATAATTATAGTATCATGGAATTATATTCCATGATCCCAAGATCACAATTTGAGAATGATTGCTTTAAATAAATCACTGATATTCACATTGAAGTTTCGGTTGTGATAATTGTACAACTAATAGAATATTAAACATAATGAACATCTAAATGATGATGTCTTCTTCTTTAAGAACAAGGATACAGACATGGAGAGGCCCTATCTGATTATGCTGGGAATTCATTCATCCATTTATTCTATTATGTATAGAACACCAATACATGCAAAACTAGGAAAAAAACAATTCTTCCCCCAATGCTCTTTCTGCACATTGCATGTGCTCTGCTGTCTGCTAATAAAACCACCTGTCTTTTGCATTTGTTAGTAGTTTCTGCTTTACTTCCTTGGGAATTTTCTTAAAATGTTTGATATCTGATTATTTATAAACAGACCAAATTGGTACCATATGACCAACAAATACAACTTAAAGTGTATTTTCATCCTTCAACTGCCAGAAGAAATTTTTCCTGTCATATTAGCTTCTTTGTGAAATTGAATAATAAGACTTGTGGGTCTGTGGCAAAGACATTTACTTCTTATTCAATATCCATGGAATCTTCCTAATTTTCCAGTTCCCATGAAGTTAGGGGGACCACGTGACAGCTCTGTAAATAAGTAGACATGACAAGAGTCACTTTTACACCAATGCATCTTAGAAGCTGGGGCACTGGATTGAGTCAGCACACCCTTCTCTTGCATAGGCAGACATGGAGGCCTCAAAATGAGGTTTCAAACTACACTTTCGAATAAATCCAGATTTTTGTTTTATGACACATAAGAACTTTATTACTGAAAGTTGAAGACAGTGAAAAAAAAATTTTCATTATGTTTATTTATTATTATAACACAGCATAGCCTAGCCTTTCCTGAAGAGCAGTAAGGGTAAAACTAAGATTAATTTGGTATAATTAGAAATAACCAAATGTACTCTTTAATTGTTTTGAACCCAATAACAGTACTAATTCCCAGTACAGCTTCTTTCTCTTCTCTTCTGGGGAAAGGAGGGAAATAAGATGAATGACAGACAAAATATTGTATCTTCTCTAATGAATGAGGTAAAGCAATAATCCCTATACAGTCTCAAAAATAACGAAGAAATTAACTGAACACTAACTAGCCCATAAAAACACAGATAGTGGTTTAAACTCTTGCTTCACCTTTTAATAAGTTAAGAAATCCAAATTTTCATTAACTGTTCAAATTCACAATAAGAATGTCATATTAGTTAATCATATCAGGAACAACATAAAACAAACAACAAACAAAACCTTAGCATCAGGGTTATAACTCTCACCTGACAGAGGGATAATAAAACTTACGTCCTTTTGTGAAAGAAATGTTAATGCTGTATCACCAAATTATAAATTAGTCCCTGAAACAGGCAAGAGAGCCAACCATTGCTCGCTGAATGAATAAGTTTTTATCCAGAGGGCAATTCTTAAGACAGAAGGTTAGTTGGTATGTGATGAGAGACATTGCCTGAGATGATGCTGTAGAAAGAGACGGGGCTGAAAGGACTTTGGGGCCCGACTGAACACTGAAGATACGACTCAAAGCAAAAAGAAACATTAAATCATAGTATTCAAGGATAACATACTTTTATATACACATTTCACAAGATGATAGCTACAAGAGAATATATCTGGGTCTAGAAGGTAAGAGAATATAGGTCAGCAAAAGTGCAATCAAAGAGACTGTGCGATTTTAGCATTCCCGGGGTAATAGTGTGAAGATCAAACATAAGTTGATAAGAGTGGCAGACAGATGAAAAATATACATTTTTTTTTCATGGAACAATAAGACTTGCATTACATTAAGGAAATAAAGTAAAACTTCTCCTCAAAAAATAACTTTCTTTTTTCTAATTTTAGTTAGAAAATTAAAGTTTACAGGTGACATTGATCAATAACAGTATATAAGTTTCAGGTAAACATTTCTATAGCATTTGAACTGTTGATTATGTTGTATATCCATCGCCCAAAGTCAAATCATTTTTCATCACTACTCTTTTTACTTATTCTTCTTTACTCCCTCCCCACACCTCCTCCTCCACATTCCCCTCCCCCTTGTAACCACTTCACTTTTATCTATGTCCATGAGGTTCAGTTTTATATTCTACGTAGGTGTGAAATCATATAGTTCTTAGCCCTTTATGATTGATTTTTTTCACTTAGTATAATGTTCACAAGGTCCATCCATGTTGTCATAAGTGTCATTATGTCATCATTTCTTATGGCTGAGTAGTATTCCATTGTATGATATATATGTACTGCATCTTCTTTATCCAATCCTCTATCAAAGGACACTTTGGTTGTTTCCATGTCTTAGCCACTGTAAATAATGTTTCAATCAACATAGGGGTGCATGTGTCTTTACGTATCAACGTTTTCAAGTTTTTCGTGTGGATTCCCAGTAGAGGGATTGCTGGGTCATATGGTAGTTCTATTCTTAATTTTTTGAGGAACCACCATACTTTCTTCCATAATGATTGTATTAGTATACATTCCCACCAGCAGTGAATGAGAGTTCCTTTTTCTCCACAGCCTCTCCAACATTTGTTATTACCTGTCTTGTTGATAATAACCATTCTAACAGTTGTGAGGTGGTATCTCATTGTAGTTTTGATTTGCATTTCTCGAATAGCTAGTGAATATAATTATCTTTTCATGTATCTTTTGTCCATTTGTATGTCTTCTTGAAAGAACTGTCTGTTCAAGTCTTCTCATTTTTTTAACTAGATTGTTTGCTTGTTTGTTGCTGAGCTTTGTGAGTTCTTTATATATTTTGGATATTAACCTTTTACTGGAGCTGTGATTTGTAAATATCTTCTCCCATTTATTTGGCTGCCTATTTGTTTTGTTGTCAGTTTCTTTTGCTGTGCAGAAGTTTTTTAGTTTGGTATAGTCCCATTCATTTATTTTTGCTTTTACTTCCCTTACCTTTGAGGTCAAATTCATAAATTTTTCTCTACGACCAAGGTCCATGAGTTTAGTATCCATGCTTTTTTTTCTATGTAATTTATTGTTTCAGATCTTATATTTAGGTCTTTGATCCATTTTGAATTAATTTTTGTGCAAGGTGACAAATTGACAAACTGTAGTCAAGTTTTATTCTTTTGCATGTGGCTTTCCAATTTTCCAAGCACCATTTATTGAAGAGGTTTTCTTTTCTCCATTGTGTGTTTTTGGCTCCTTTGTTGAAGATTATTTGTCCATATAAATGTGGTTTTATTTCTAGGCTTTTGATTCTGTTCCATTGGTCTGTATATCTGTTTTTTCTCCCAACACCATGCTGTTTTGATTATTGTGGCTCTGTAGCATAATTTGAAGTCAGGTAGTGTGATGCCTCTGGCTTCCTTCCTTTTTCTCAAGATTGCTTTGGCTATTCGGGGGTTTTTATGCTTTCATACAAACCTGGAGATATTTTGTTCTATTTTTTAAAATTACATTAGGATTTTCATGGGAATTGCCTTAAATTTGTATACTGCTTTGGGTAATGTGGCCATTTAAAAAAAACCATTCTTTTTTTTCAGATTTTTATTTGTTCATTTTAGAGAGGGGAAAGATAGAAAAAGGTGGAGGAGCAGGAAGCATCAACTCCCATATGTGCCTTGACCAGGCGAGTCCAGGGTTTTAAACTGGCAATCTCAGTGTTCTAGGTTGACACTTTATCCACGGAGCTGCCACAGGTCAGGCTGGGTAATGTGACCATTTTAACTATGTTGATTCTTCCAATCCATGAACATGTTATATTTTTCTATCTCATTGTGTCTTTTTCAATATTTTTCAAAAATGCTTCATAGGTTTCAGTATATAGGCCCTTCACATCCTTTGTTAAGTTTATTCCCAAGGTATTTTATTTTTTGTTGTTGTTGCAATTGTAAAAAAAATTGGTCTTTTTAGTTTATTTTCTTAAGTTTCATCATTGGTGAATAGAAAAGCAATGGACTTTTCCATATTGATTTTGTATCCTGCGACTTTACAGTATTGGTTTAATGTTTCTAATAGTTCTTTGGTGGAGTCTTTAGGGTTTTCCATATAGAGGATCATGTCATTTGCAAAAAAGTGATACCTTTGCTTCTTTCCCAATATGGATACCTTTTATTTCTCTCTCTTGCCTGATTTCTCTGGCTAAAATTTCCAGAACTATGTTGAATAAGACTGGAGAGAGTATACAGTCTTGTCTTGTTTCTGGGTTTAGAGGAAAAGTCTTTTTTACCATTTAGCATGATATTATCTGGTTGTGTGGCATATATGACCTTTATTATGTTGAGTTACTCTCCTTCCATACCCATTTTATTGAGTGTTTGAAACATAAAGGGATGTTGTAGCTTATCAACTGCCTTTTCTGCATCTATTGGTAGGATCATACAATTTTTGTTCTTTGTTTTGTTGATGTGGTATATTACATTGATTGAATTACGTATGTTGAACCATCATGTGCTCCTGGAATGAACCCCACTGAATTGTGATGTATTATTTTTTAAATATTTTGTTGTATTCAATTTGCTACTATTTTGTTTAGGATTTTTGTATCTGTATTCACTAGAGATATTGGTCTGTATTTTTATTTTTTTGCAGTGTCCTTGCCAGGTTTATTTTCAGGGTTATAGTGGCCTCATAAAATGTGTTAGGAGAGTATTGTTTCTTCTTCTATTTTTTGGAAGACTTTTTTTTGTGGCAGAGACAGAGGGAGTCAGAGAGAGGGACAAATAGGGATGGACAGACAGACAGGAAGGGAGAAAGATGAGAAACATCAATTCATCATTGCAGTTCCTTAGTTGTTCATTGATTGCTTTCTCATATGTACCTTGACCGTGGGGCTACAGCAGACCAAGTGACCCCTTGCTGGAGCCAGCGACCTTGGGCTCAAGCTGATGAGCCTTGTTCAAACCCAATGAGCCCACGCTCAAGCTGGCAACCTCGGGGTCTCGAACCTGGGTCCTCCGTGTCCTGGTCAGATGCTCTATCCACTGCACAACCACCTGGTCAGGCTTTTGGAAGACTTTAAGAAGGATAGGTACCAAACTTCTCTGAATGTTTAGTAGAATTCACTAGTATAGCCATCTGGTCCTGGACTTTTATTCTGGGGGAGGTTGTTCTTTTGTTTGTTTTAATTTTTTATTTGTATTTTTCTAAAATGAGAAGCAGGGAGGCAAAGAGACAGACTCCTGCATGCGCCCAAGTGGGATCCACCCAGCATGCCCACTAAGGGGCAATCCTCTGCCCATCTGGGCCATTGCTCCATTACAATCTCAACTGTAGCCATTCTAGTGCCTGAGGTGGAGGCCATGGAGCCATCCTCAGCGCCTAGGCCAACTTTGGTCCAATGGAGCCTTGGCTGTGGGAAGAGAAGAGAGAGAGAGAGAGAGAGAGAGAGAGAGAAAGGCGAAGGGGAAGGGTGGAGAAACAGATGGGTACTCCTCCTGTGTGCCCTGGCTGTGAATCAAACCCGGGATTTTCACATGCCTGGTTGATGTTAGTTTTGTGGCCCAATATATGGTCTATCCTTGAGAATGTTCCATTCATACTGGAAAAGAATATATAGTCTGATATTCTGGGATGAAATATTCTGTAAATGTCCATTATGTCCATTTGGTCTAGTGTGTAGCTTAAGGTTGTTATTTCTTTACTGATATTTTGATGGAATTATCTATCTAAAGCTGTCAATGATGTATTGAAATCTCCAAGTATGATTGTGTTTTTGTCTGTTTCTATTTTTAGATCAGTAGCAGACTTTGGAAGAGAAGAAATCATCAACCTTCTAGATTAGCCTGGAACAATTCTTTAAAAAGGAAGAGAGATCTGCAGCAGATCCTATAACCTCTATATCAGCTGTTTCTCGAGATGAAACACCTGTAGTACAGGTAGAATCATTTCCCATGTCTCCTGCATGTTCCTTGGGCAATCCTGATTCACCTGACCCAGTATCTCCAGTACCTTCTGCAGGTTCTCCTGCCTCTCCAGCTTCATCCCAATAGGTCACTCTCCCTCACCTTGCAATGCCCTTTCCAGTGTGTAAGCCAGCCACAGGAATAAGGTAATTTTTTTACATTCATTATTTTTTCATTTTTGTTAGTATGGTACAATGTACAGTACAGTATATTTATGTCCTTTTTCTTTTTCTGTAGCTTAGTTGTGTTTTTATGTTCTAAATTATGATTTTACAATTGTGTTAGGATAGGTAAGTGATTTAGGCTAGGGTGTGTTTCAATTTACACCAAAATTTAGATTACATCACTGTTGCAGGAATGGAACTGTGTCATAATCCAAGGACCTCCTGTAGAAGACTCTGGGAAGTCTCAGACTCTGTTTACTTCTGATTGACAATTGCCCATATATAGTTAATCTCACAATACATCTTATTTTTAATGACAATTTTAGAGTGGTTCAAACTAGTGTTTTGTGGATGTGAAGAAATGTCACAGTAGTGTTAGTGATCGATGGAAAGACAGACTCAGGCCAAGAACCCAGGCAGTTTAGCATAAGTTATGGATTTAATAGATATCCCCACAGTAAAGGGCCACAATAGCATTGACTTCACAGTCATACAACAGGGCCAGGTGTCAATGATTCCACCTGATTAGAAAGAGGGTTGCCTTAACCCCTGAAAATATTCCTCCTCAAAACTTTTGCACACTGCCTCCATGCCTGCCAGCTTCTCAGGTGCACATAACTGGAAACATCTTCACCTCAAACCTGAAACATCAGCGCCCAGGTGTACACCACTCTGCCATTCCTGGGGCCTTCTCTTGCAATCCAGCCAGTGTCCTTAAATCAATATCTCACACGGTTAATTCAGTAGGCTCATCTGTCTTTGTCATTGTAAAACATTTCTTACATCTTTGCCAGAGTAACACGAATGCTCTTTCCAAAATTTCAATAACCACTTGAATTAATCAATGAGAAAACAGTATTGTTCTAATTAAACAAATCAAAGTAGTCCACTTTCTTAAACAAGTGACAGCCCCTTCTTTCACCTGGGAAAAACTGGGCTCACATTAAATTAATTCATTTGGATGTATATGGTCTTCTTGAGCATCTATAATCAACATTACTATGGACTTATGACCTTTCTCAAACTCAGTTGATTCAAATGAACTACATTCATTGTTTTCCTTCAAATTCTCAAATGATCAGCATTCAGAAACTAATGGCATTCACTCCTGGTGCAACACTTTCTGTTTTCTAACACAGTCACCCAACTGTCCCTTCATCCCTCTGAAAGCTTCCTGCTTTCAGTTAATAAGACATCACAGATGATCTGGACTTTTCTTGTTCCAAGGATAAAACCAGATACTCTCTGAGCCTTGACAGTTTCTTACTGGAGAATTACATTCTATACCAAGTCTTCAGTTTGAAATGAACAAGTGCGTATGTCCACATTAGATGGGGCAGAGGAGAGAGGGGCTATTTACAGAGCACATAAGTAATGATTTACCCACAAGTCAGTCATGTTGGTGTCTTTAATTTATATCTTCTTTTGTTTTTGTAGTTTTATATATATTCCAGAAAAACAAGGCATATGTATAAAGTATGTCCATTTTAAGCAATAGAATATAACATTATCTTAAAATCTTCTGTGTGAACTTTTCTGCTCTCAGCTCACTCACTACCTCTCCCAACATCTGAGACAGTCACTATCCTAATGTTTGTATTTACATGCCCATACTTTTAAAATATAGTTTTACTACACATTTCTAGCAATATACCCCTTAACAAGGCATTGTTTATCTTTATCTGCTTATAAGCTTAACAGAATATATGTATTCTTCTGAAGCTTGATTTTTTTGCTCCTTACTGTCACTGACACATGTAGGTAAGAGTCATTCATTTCTACTGCTTATATAGATTTGTTATTGTCTGGCAATGCAGTGACTTATTTATCCCCTGGTGAATGGAAATTTGGGATCTTACTGATGGTTTAGTCTTCTAAATGTTGCTGTTATGAACATTGTTGCACTTATTTCTTGATATACATACATCAAAGAGTTTTTATTAGAGTGTATGTCTCAAAAATAAAAATTTCCAGAGTAGAAATACATGTCCATTTTAAACTTTTTTGGGTGCAACCAATGCTTTAGAATGCATTGGGTTTTTGTTGGTTTTTTGTTCTTTGTTTGTTTGTTGGTTTTTTTCTGGCTGTACATATAGGGTGTTCTTGTCTCCAGAGTGGTACATGTTACTGTGGGTTGGGCTTGGGCCAATGTCCCAATATGTGCAGAACCAAATGAAGTGGATCTCTGAAAAGTCTGATTTGCCTGAATGTGGAAAAGGAGATGAGGAGGGTGGGGATGGGCATGACAGCCAGGGCTGTGTTCAGTCCTGTGCTGGTGCCAGTCTGGGAGGCAGGGAGATAAAGCAGCTCTCAAGATGGTGACACAGAATGCATTTTTAATTTTTTTATTTCTACTAGCAAGATGTAAAGTGTCTATTTGCTTCCTATTAGCAATACTCATCCATCTTTGCCATGTTTGCTAACTAGATAAATGTGATACGATACCCTGAATATTGCTGAGGTTGGGCATCTTTTCCTGTATGTATTAACCATTCAGATTTCCTCTTCTAAGAAGTATTTGTGTTTCATCAGCCAAGTGCTCCCATTTCATTATTAATTCCTCAGAAATTGCTTCGCTCCTCTATGTAGATTTTAGACTCAGCTAGTAAAATTCCATTGCAATGACCTGTTAGAATTCTGAATGGAATGATACTGGATCTGTAACTCAACCTGTTACATTATATAAAAGTATGACTTTTTATTCATGAACATGTATCTTCATTTATTAGATCATCTTCGTCTTTACATATTTTTCAATAGAATATTAATTTATAGTTTTCCTCTGTAAATGCCTTCAATGTTTTTGTTTATTTTTTCTAGGTACTTAATGTTTTATTTTGTTTTTCATTGTATGTTTTTACAAGTTATATTTTTGATATTTAGAAATTAACTTGTCTTTGATTTTGTAACCAGAAATATTATGGCATCATCTCAATTGTTTTCACATGTTAAATATATATTCTTCTGATTTTCTACATATATAACTGCATTAACTGTGAATAATGATGATTTTGTTTCTTCCTTCCCAATCTCTTTATTTTTTAATTTTTTGTAAGACTTACATTACTATCCAGGCATCCAATTTAATGTTGAATAAAAGTAATGGTAGTCATATTTTTAAAAATCCTAATCTAAAATGGAATAAGGTAAACAATTTGTTATTAATTTCACATGTCTGTAGATTTATTTAGACGTACAATTTATCTGATTATAAAAGTTCCTTATGCATAAAAAAGACAATTTAAAATAAAAAGATTTTATAATAGCTTTTTTTTATAAATAAATTTTTATTTTAATGGGGTGACATCAATAAATCAGGGTACATATATTCAAAGAAAACATGTCCAGGTTATATTGTCATTCAATTCTGTTGCTTACCCATCACCCAAAGTCAGATTGTCCTCCATCACCTTCTATCTAGTTTTCTTTACAATAGCTTTTAAACACATGAAAAAATGTTCAATTTTTCTCATGATTAGAGAAATTAAAATTAAAACATTGTTTAACTATCAGATTTAGGAATATTTTTTAAAATATGGCAAAAATTTGTGGTGAGACTACTGGGAAACAGGAACTGCCACGTATGACTGCTGAGAAGAACGAACACTTTTTAAAGGTACAATGGACTGAATGCATCTTCCTCATCATATGATGATGAAATGCTAACCCCTAATGTGATGGTATTAGGAGGTCATGCCTTTGAAAGGTGATTAGGTCATGAAGGTGAAGCCCTCATGAATAGGATTAATGACCTTAAAAAGGGGACCCCAAGAGAGGTCCCTCATTCTCTTTTCTGATGATTAAGAATACAAAAAGTTGGCAGTCTGCAATAGGGAAAAGGTTTCTCTGCAGAACCTGATGATACTGGCATAAATGTTTACTGATTAAGTTTTCCAGTGTATGCAATGTGCTATAGCAACCCAAATATACTAAGGCAGAGGGGAATTTAGAAATACCAACAATATTATAGATACACTTATCTTTTGACCCAGCTATACCACTTTGAGGAATTTACTCCTAGAATATAACTCCACAAAAAACATATGCAGCACTGCTTGAAATTGCAAAGTATTACTAACTATAAAAATATCCATATGTACAAGACCAGGTGAATAAATTATAACATTTCTGCAAAGTAAGTTCTATGAAGCTGTAAAATTGAAATGATATCTATGAATAAATATACATACATTTATTTCCAGACTATATTGTTAAATGAAAAAAGTAAAGTGTAAAAGATTATCTATTATGTGCTATCTTTCATGTAAAAAGAAATAAGAAAATGTGTATGTATCTGCTTACTTATTTTATTTTCCCATTCTTTTTGATGAATTTATTAGGGTGACATTAATTAATAAAATTAATGGGTTTCATGGGTACAATTCTATAATGCATCATTTGTATATTGTATGGTGTGTTCACCACCCCAAGTTAAGTCTTTTTCTGCTCATTTGTGAAAAGAAAACATCACAGAAAAGCTAAAGCAGAAGCTAGGGAGAGTGGTTACTGTGGGAGGCTGCTAAGAGCTCCCAAAGATTTGTCCATGTCTTAATCCCCAGAACCTGTGACTGTTACTTTACTTGGAAAAAGAGTCTTTGCAAATGGGATTATGAATCCTGATGTGGGGAGATTATCCCGGATTATCCAGCTGGATGCTAAACGCAATCACAAGGGTTCCTCTAGAGAAAGGCAGAGGGAGGTTCCACACAGACACACAGAGGACAAGCCCATGGAGAGACGGGCACAGTTTGGAGTGACTCTGCTACAAGGCAAGCAGCTGGCGGCCACAAGGAGCCAGAAGCAGCAAGGAGCAGACTGTCGCAGAGCCTCCAGATGAGGCGCCATCCTGCTGACACCTTGGTTTTAGATTTCCGGCCCCGAGAGCTGTGAAAGAATAAGCTTTGGCTGTTTTCAGCCAGGAAGGTTGAGGTCATTTCTCCAGGTGGCACCAGGAAGCTGATGTAGTTCCTTATGGGGTGGATGGGCATGAGGTGGAAAGTCCAGAAAAATGAAATTGAAAGAATGAGTGGAAGTATTAGCGTATCTTTTCCTGCAACTCTGACTTTTTGAAACATGTTAAAGTTTCACAGACTCAAAGAAAATATATGTCGAATTAAAATCCAGCAGGATGCGAGAGGAACCCCAAAAGAATAGAACGGAACTGTAGTACAAATGAATTAAATAAACACAATATAGAGGTGGGGGGAAAAGAACTAGCCTAAGTAATTTCCAAAACAAGTATCTTGACAACATAGTTGAAGGCTAAAGACAAAAGAATTGCATATAAATATTGTGTTTTATTTAGTAAACTTGTTTTTCACAGAGGTCTGAGTTAGCAATGCTGAAACTAACTGATGTGTACTCCGAGTTGAGTAATAAGTAAATGCATGTGAATAATGAGAGCCAGATCTCTCACTCTCAGAGAAAGGAGTTTACAAATAAGAAAGGAGGGAGGCTAAGATCAATTCTGAGGTAGGATGGAAATTAATAATATCAGTATGAACCCATCAGCTTTTATATGCATTTAAATATGCATTTATAAATAGGTGCTATGTGTTTATAAGTAGATGCATGTCTTATATATAAATATTTATTAATATTTACAAATATTTCTATTTCTTAGCTCTGTTTGCTGATAAAGATCTAAAAGCAATAATACCTCAGTGGCACTGAGCACATCTAGCATCCCAATCTTCATCTTTAAGTATTGTTCTCCTATTAAAAAACAAAACAAAACAAAACAGAGCTCCTTGGAGAAATGGCTGATTCTGGAGTGAGGACAGGGCAACTACAAGATGAGCCTGGGAAATCTTTCAGCCCAGAAAACAAGTGCTCAGAGGTGATGGAGACATTTCAAAAGGACACAGGAACAAACACAAAGTTCCTCCCAATGGTCAAAGTTAGGAAAATTTGAGTAATAAAAGAAGTGAGAGCAATGATTTATAACCCATAGAGTAAAACAAATACTCCCAAATTTATAATGATATAAGGACGTAATTAAATAAATAAAAGAGGGAGAAAGAAAATCTCTTTCTCACAGGAGAAAAGTTATTAAAAATAGAAAGAGTCTGACCAGACAGTGGCGCAGTGGATAGAGCATCAGACTGGGACACGTAGAACCCAGGTTTGAAACCCTGATGTCACCAGCTTGAGCACAGACTCATCTAGTTTGAGCAAGGCTCACCAGCTTGAGCCCAAGGTCACTGGCTTGAGCAAGAGGTCACTCGGTCTGCTGCAGCCTCTTGGTCAAGGCACATATGAGAAAGCAATCAATGAGCAACTAAGGTGCTGCAATGAAGAATTGATGCTTCTCATCTCTCTCTTTCTTTCTGTCTGTCCCTATGTGTCCCTCTCTCTATCTCTGTATCTGTCATAAATAAATAAATTAATATAAATAAATAAATAAATAAATAAATGGTGGAAATAAATTGTGGAAATAAAAGATCACTACTTGAGCAAACAGCACAAAGTTTTTGCAGTCAAGCATCATCAATAGTTATTGAAATAATTGGGCAAAAGTATTATGAGAAACAGGATATGTACATAGTCACAAAGACTCTTTTGCCAAGATGTCTGCTTATATACAAAAGTAGATATAGTATCTTTGCAATGGAAAGAACTAACAGACCCTACCTTAGACCAGTTGATTAAAGAAAACATCCCGATTAAGGAGACAAATCAACATTCACATGCTCCTGACATGATGCACAGACCTGGCATATCGCTTGTGTGCTCTTAGTTTTTTGTTTGTTTGTTTGTTTTTGTGACAGAGAGAGACAGACAGAGGGACAGATAGGGACAGGCAGACAAGAAGGGAGAGAGATGAGAAGCATCATTTCTTCTTTGTGGCACCTCAGTTGTTCATTGATTGCTTTCTCATATGTGCCTTGACCAGGGGGGTACAGCAGACTGAGTAACCCCTTGCTCAAGCCAGCAACCCTGAGCTCAAGCTGGTGAGCCTTGCTCAAACCAGATGAGCCCGCACTCAAGCTGGTGACCTCGGGGTTTCGAATCTGGGTCCTCTGCATCCCAGTCCAACGCTCTCTCCACTGCACCACCGCCTGGTCAGGCAATGTGTGTTCTTGACAAAAATACTAAACCTGAATTTTATCATTGGGAGTCATAAAAAAACGTAAATTAAGAAACATGCTACAAAATAACTACCAGTACTCGTCAAAAGCATCACTCATGGAAACCCCCCCAAACAAAAACAGTAAAAAATTGTCTAATATTAAAAGAGACCAGAGAGACATGACAAAAAAGTACATTATTTGAACAATTGATAAAATTTGAATAAAATTTATAGGTTAGTTAATAGTATTGTATTGATGTTAATTTCTGAATTTTGATTGCTGTATATTTGTTATGAAAGATCTTCACATTTGTGTAAACTGAGAAAAAGTAAACAGAAATCCTTTGTAGTATATTTGAAAGTTTTTGGTGTGACCTTGTCTCAGAAAATATGTGTGTGTGTGTGTGTGTGTGTGCATGTATAAAATTAGAGAATTTCATCTGTTCTCTACTTACTAATAATTCTGTTAAAATATTGGATATTTTATTCAATGATCCCTGCATCTATTATGATGATAATATTTTTTATTGATTAATATATTGCACTACATTATTTGATTTTTTTTTGTGAAATAAGATTTGCACTCTTGGAATAAAATACCTTATCATTAAATGTTATATTTGTAAATATTATTGAATTGGTTTGTTGTCCTGTTTGGAGCTTTTGCATCTGTACTCATGAGTGAGATAGTCATTTTTTTTCCCTAGTGCTCCTGCTTGTTTTTCACTTCCAATTCTGTGATATCTTCAAAAAATGAGTTGGAGGTTTTTTTTCGTTCTCCTTTATACTCTAAGTTTATGTAAACATTAGGATGTACTAGACATAGTTTGTTGCTTTATTGTCCACAAACATTTCTCCTCCCAAACTCTTTCTGAAAGCACAATACTTTCTGAGGCTGTTGCTGTTGGACTTGGCCATGTGACTTGATTTAGCTCATGGTATGTGAGCAGATGTGATACACTGCCACAACCATGCAGAAGTCATAGAGCAATTGAATGGTTGTGCAGGCTCTTTCTTGTTCCTGTGTCCCCTATTGTAAGGAAAGCATATTCAGGGTTGCGGATGTTACTTAAGACTGAGTCCTGGAAATAGGAGATACATATAGAAGACATGATCTCAGTGTACAGCTGGGGAAAGGCTACAAAAAGTTGCAGCAGGAAAAAGAACACAACATAATATGAGCAAGAAATACAGATACACTGTGTGCACGAGACTGTTATTTTAAGATTGCTTATACATAACAAACCTTTCAAAAATTGACTAATATTCTATACCTGAAATATTTTGTAGAACATACTGATTGAACCAGTTCAGGTGTTTTCTTTGCAATAAGATTTTAAACTACTAATTAAATTTCCTTAATAATGATAAAACTTCATGTTTTTTTCTCAGATCTAAAGTCAATTTGATAAGCTGTAAAATTATTTGAATTTCATTTATATGTTCAAATATATTGGTATAGCTTTTTTTTTATACTATTCTCTTTTTATCGTTTTAATGCCTGTAGAACTTACATCCCATAGCTTATTTTCTCATATTAGAGATTCGAGCTTTCTTTCTTTCTTTTAATCCTTTTACATTTTAGGGGAAGAAAGGGGTAAGTATACCTAAAAATTTGTAAATTATTATTTTTTTTAAAGAGTCATGGTTTAGCTTTTATTTGGTAGGGTTAGTTTTAGATGGCAGAAACAGGAAAATTCCAAATAACAGTGGCTTAATAAATACAGAATTTTATCTCTACCTCACATAAAAGTTCAGAGAGTGCTCTCTTCAAGGGCAGTGTAGTGGGTTTATTATTAAAATCCTCAAAAATATTCGATTCCCAGGCAGGGCACATGCGCCCATTTGCTTCTCCACCCCCCCTCCTTCCTCTCTGTCTCTCTCTTCCCCTCCCGCAGCCAAGGCTCCATTGGAGCAAAGATGGCCCGGGCACTGGGGATGGCTCCTTGGCCTCTGCCCCAGGCGCTAGAGTGGCTCTGGTAGTGGCAGAGCGACACCCCGGAGGGGCAGAGCATCGCCCCCTGGTGGGCAGAGCGTCACCCCTGGTGGGCGAGCCGGGTGGATCCCGGTCGGGCGCATGCGGGAGTCTGTCTGACTGTCTCTCCCCGTTTCCAGCTTCAGAAAAATACAAAAAAAAAAAACCTCAAAAATGAAGATCTTTCCAGTAAACCATTTCATTTTTGCCCCCATGGTCTATAATTGCAATTGTAGCTATTATACTGGGTCACCACCTGCCCATACTGGGTAATGTATTTTTTAAGAATAAAACAATGCTAATGGCAGAAAAATGAATAGTTCCTGCAACATTAATCTACACTATCACATATGAAGTTTCTGATTTTTCTTATTTTCACAATCTTTCCACAAAAATTGAGGTTATTATTGTTTCTTAATACTTTCATTGTAAAAATAGCTAATTAATATTTAAACTGGGGGGCTAATAAAAGTTTTTATTTGTGTACTGTAGTTAAAAATGATTGCTCTTCTAATTTATGTTCTCTCAATTAGATGTGAAATGGAATAAAGGTTAGCTCTACAACACTCAAATTTCTTCTTTATTTTTAAAGTCATTAACGTATGATAATTTATTTGTACAGAATAAAGATTGGACATCTTTGGAATTTCAGGAATTTTATGTTAACTTTTCTGATGCTTGGCATTTTCCAACATTTTAACATATGAATCTGTTGCATTTTATTTAAGAAAAAATATAAGCAAAGATAATGAAAATCAGAAATCATGAAAAGTACTGAACCAGAACAATAGACAAAATGAGCAAGCCAACCAAATATGGAAATGTATTAGAAAAATAAAATAAAAATCAATAAATACTAGATATTTTTTATTATATTAGCTTCAAACAAAAATATATTCAGGCTGATCAGGAGGTTGGGGAGTGGATAGAGCGTCAGACTGGGACGTGGAGGACCCAGGTTCGAAATCCCAAGGTCACTGGCTTGAGTGCGGGCTCATCTGGTTTGAGAAAGGCTCACCGTCTTGAGCCCAAGGTCACTGGATTGAGCAAGGGGTCATTCCATCTCCTGTAGCTCCCCAGTCAAGGCACATAAGAGAAAGCAATCAAAGAACAACTAAGGTTTCACAACAAAGAATTGATGCTTCTCATCTCTCTTTTCCTGTCTGTCTGTCCCTCTCTCTGTCTCTGTCACAATATATAATATATATATATATATTCAGTTTAAAATTCAAAATATGTTGATATATTAATTAGTAAAAATTAAAGTAATAATAATATTGCTAATTGTACATGACATCAGATCATGTGAAGTTGTCTAATATGTTTCTATTGCTTCCTAATGACACTGAATTATGACAAATATATCCCATGACAAGACACCAGTCGTGAGGCCATACTGCATGTATGGAAGTGTGCAGTCACAGCCAGATCAATGTCCCAGTCACATTGCTAACAAAAGTAGTGATTAACAGCTACTTAAGTGAGTCTCCTTATTAGTGTTTTACTCAGAGAATTAGCACATCCCTTGTACTCAACTAACTAATATACATGCATCCAGTACCTATTCAATGACCATCTACTTCTCTTCCTATATGAAGTATAATATCTCTTAAGTCAGAATTCCTTTCCCTAAAGTACTCTACATCCTTTGTTGTTATTGACCAACTTAAGCATCTGGTATTATAACTTGCAGAATACCCTGGGAACTGTACACAGGAATTTCTGAATATTTATAAACAGAAGATGTGTTTTCTAGTAAACACAAATCAAATAGCAACTAATTGTTACAAAAGTAAAGAGAGCCAAACCTAGAAATTATAAAAAATATGAATTTGATTTTATATCTTGGAAAATACTGGGGTAACATTATTAAAAGTTTTATCAAAAAAAGTATTGTAAAAAATTAGACTGACTTTATATAGACTATGCCTTAGCATATTAACAGGAAAAATGCTTTCTCAGAATATTAGACCAGTTATTGGCCCTGCCGGTTGGCTCAGTGGTAGAGTGTCGGCCTGGCGTGCAGAAGTCCCAGGTTTGATTCCCCGCCAGGGCACACAGGAGAAGCGCCTATCTGCTTCTCCACCCCTCCCCCTCTCCTTCCTCTCTGTCTCTCTCTTCCCCTCCCGCAGCGAGGCTCCATTGGAGCAAAGATGGCCCGGGCGCTGGGGATGGCTCCTTGGCCTCTGCCCCAGGCACTAGAGTGGCTCTGGTCACAGCAAAGCGACGCCCGGGAGGGATAGAGCATCGCCCCCTGGTGGGCAGAGCGTCGCCCCCTGGTGGGCGTGCCGGATGGATCCCGGTCTGGCGCATGTGGGAGTCTGTCTGACTGTCTCTCCCTGTTTCCAGCTTCAGAAAAATAAAAAATAAAATAAAATAAAATAAAAAAGAATATTAGACCAGTTAGACCTGTATGCTTTGATGTTTTTATTTTTCAGACAGATGTACAAACTTGAAAAATATCTATATATTCTGTCAACTCTCTATTGCTTCATGGCCTCTGCCTACTGCTATGGCTCTTTATCTTTTCAGCACCTGTTTCTCCTGCCAACCCCCGGAATCTTCTGTTATCTCTTATTTAAACTTCCTGAAATAATACAAAGGTCACCTGACCTTAACACTTCTTATCCAGCCTGTTACTGTACTTTTCTGGTAGCAATACCCATACCCAATTCCATCACCAGTGATCAAAGCTAGTCCATGCAGTACTAGTCGGGCAATCTGGAATTATGGAAATGTCTAGGGATAGTTTCCTCATCAGGTAATGTGCCGGTCTCCTCAGAGGGAATTGTGGGCATGGCAGCCATTTTGAGGCTGGTGGTGCCTAGTATTTGTATGTGATCATTATCTTGGGTAATATTGCTTAAAGGAGAAATCAATATGTGAAGCAAAGGCCAACCAAGGTGACAGTTTTTCTGTACAGAGAACCTCATAAAGAGGCATAACTCACTTGAGATAAAGGGACACCTATTATTCTGGCCTATAGTATTTTGTGCCTGTGAACTAAGAAGAAAATTTTGTAGGGAATTCTGTCAGAAGGGTGGTAGGGTGGTATGTGCATTCTTTCTCTAAGATACAGATGATTGATAGATAGATAGATAGATAGATAGATAGATAGATAGATAGATAGATAGATAATAGTTTTTATATTCTCAGAAACTATGAATAAGTGTAATCATGTAATTGTTTCTAACATTCGTATTTTCCCCCTGTGCAGTGTTAGAATAGCTTGTGGAGGAGACAGAACTAACATCGAGAAAATAGGACAAAATTTTCTTTCACTTATTCCCTAGATGTGAAATGGCAAATATATATTATATCTTTGATAAGAGCAATTAGTTGGTAGTGATTATCTAAAGTCTTGAGTGGGGAAGAATTATGAGGCCTTCACCAGGCATAGTGAACAAAGATTGCTTAGCAAGGTATGCCAGGGAACTTAACCGGGCAGTGGCACAGTGGATAGAGAATTGGCCTGGGACACTGAAGACCCAGGTTTGGTACCCTGTGGTCACTGGCTTGAGCATGGGCTCATCTGGCTTGAGCATGTGCTCGCCAACTTGAGTGCGGTGTTGCTGCCTTGAGCGTGGGATCCTAGACATTGCCTCATGGTCACTGGCTTGAGCCAAGGTTGCTGCTGGCTTGAGCCCAAGGTTGCTGGTTTGATCAAGAGGTTACTAACTTGGCTAGACCCCACCACCACCACCACCACCACCATCAAAGCATTATGAGAAAGCAATCAATGAACAACTAAGGTGCCACAACTTTGAGTTGATGCATCTCATCTCTCTCCTTGTCTGTCTGTCTGTCTGTCTCTCTCTTGCTAAAAAAACAAAAAAAAGTGTGCCTTGGAAACACAAGGACTGTGACAGTTTCCATGTTTGACATGACACCCCTGATCCAGATGCTTTTAATTACTTCAAAAGAGAAAACAGCAAGCTAGCCAAAGATGACTAGATTTGGAGTCAGACTTTGTCTGAATATTGGTTTCACAACTTTTATATATTTTTCATATTTTATTTTTAAAATATTAAAATATTTTACTGTTATAAAATATTTTTATTGGTTTTCCAAAATTTAATAGACCAATGCTCTATCCACTGTGCCACTGCTGGTTAGGTTCCCTGGCATACCTTGCTAAGCAATCTTTGTTCACTATGCCTGGTGAAGGCCTCATAATTCTTCTCCACTCAAGACCTTAGATAATCACTACCAACTAATTGTTCTTAGCAAAGATACAAAATATATTTGTCATTTCAAATCTAGAGAATAAGTGAAAGTAAATTTTGTCCTATTTTCTCAATGTTAGTTCTGTCTCCTCCACAAGCTATTCCAACACTGCACAGGGGGAAAATACAAATGTTAGAAACAATGACATGATTACACTTATTCATAGTTTCTGAGAGTATAAAAACTATCTATCATCTATCTATCTATCTATCATCTATTTATCATCTATCTATCTATCTATCTATCTATATCATCTATCTATCTCTACTTTACAGAAAGAATGCACATTCTACCCTTCTGACAGAATTCCCTACAAAATCCTCTTCTTAGTACACAGGCACAAGATACTATAGGCCAGAGTAATAGGTGTCCCTTTATCTCAAGTGAGTTATGCCTCTTTATGAGGTTCTCTATACAGAAAAACTATCACCTTGGTTGGCCTTTGCTTCACATATTGATTTCTCCTTTAAGCAATGTTGCCCAAGATAATGTTCACATACAAATACTAGGCACCACCAGCCTCAAAATGGCTGCCATGCTCACAATTCCCCTCTGAGGAGACCAGCACATTACCTGATGAGGAAACTATCCCTAGACATTTCCATAATTCCAGATTGCCCAACTAGTACTGCATGACTAGCCCTGATCACCGGTGATGGAATTGGGTATGGGTATTGCTACCAGAAAAGTACAGTAACAGGCTGGATAAGAAGTGTTAAGGTCAGGTGACCTTTGTATTATCTCAGGAAGTTTAAATGAGAGATTAACATTAGTCACTGTTTTTGGTTATTATTATTTTTTGATTGATTGATTTTAGGGATACAGAAAGAAAGAGAGAGAAGCTTTTATTTATTGTTTCACTTAGTTGTGTATTTAATAATTGTTTCCATATTGCCCTGATCAGGGATCAGATTTGCAATTTTGGTGTTTTGGGACAACTCTAAGAAACAGGCTAACTTGCTGGAGCCTAGGTTATTATTAAAAAAGTCCTGAGGGGAAGAAGACATAGATTCTTTGTTATAACATGAGTAAAACATTCATTAAACAATCATAAAAAAAGTATACATTATAACTGAGGATAATCTTTAGGAAGGTGGGGTAGCTGGTTTCATAAAATTGTATGTTGAAACAATATAGTTACTTACTAAGACTATGACTTTAGTTGGGTAAGTTATTTAACTAGTACTCTTTGAGCCTGTATAAAATAGAGGCTAATAATATGTCATAGGAATTTGTAAAAATTAACTGACAGGGTATCCGGTATGTATAATATGTATAGATATATAATTTTATCTTGTTATACCAATAAACACATGATTTATAGAATATGCATATGTCCACTGAAATATCTGATTTAGTAATTACACATAAAGTGGTATATTTGTTTCTGTGAATATATGTAAACATTCTATTTTTTTTGTATGTATATATTCTAGGCACTCATTACAGTCTATGTTAGCAGTATAGGTGAACTAAAGGAACTATTATTGTTCCAGGAAACATAGAACTTACACCAAGAAAAGAATAACCAGCCCTGACAATCAGACAAAATAATTCGGTAGAAAAAAATCAGACAAAATCATTCTTTTATTTATATATATAAAATATATATATAATAACTGCAAGATTGTGCCAAAAAAGTCAAGAGTATCATCTTCTTTTTGGAAGGTAAAGGCTTTCTTTGTTGGACCCTACCTGCAATTAAAATAAGATAATTAAGACACCTTAGTAAGGAGCAGAGTAAACTAAGAAGGGACGCTAGGCAATCAGAACTTGGCAATAGGAGCAGATTGGAAACTTGGTCGGAAAGAAGTTCAAAGCAGGAGCAGGGAGAGAGCCTCCTCATAACTCTAGAGAGCCTTAGCCAGGAGAGCACAGACTTCGGAGGCAGACACCACACGTTCCAGTCGTAACTTTCCCCATAACCATTTGTGTAGCCTTGGGAAGGTTATTAATCCCTCCGTGCCTCAGGT
Organism: Saccopteryx leptura; assembly: GCF_036850995.1. Lineage (NCBI taxonomy): Eukaryota > Metazoa > Chordata > Mammalia > Chiroptera > Emballonuridae > Saccopteryx > Saccopteryx leptura. Next base: position 353,168,195 of record NC_089503.1, read on the forward strand.
TCTCATCTGCAAAAATGGGAAATATAATAGTACTTATCTCATTAGGTTAAGTGAAATAATATAATTAAGGTACTTAGAACAGTTCTTGGAACATAGTAAAATTATTTGTGTCAGCTACTACTACTACTACTATTATTATTATTATTAAAAATAATAATAAATATACAGAGTCCTCTGAATGAAAGCACCAAAATGGGGATAATGGGAAATTTCAGTGAGAAATCTAAGCAACTTTCACCTGTGATTTCTATTCAATAATTGAAATTATATGTTAGGATTGTTTTCAGCTATCAGTAACAGTAAACCTGATTATCTATGGCTTAATCCATAAATACATTTAATTTTTTTTTTTTTTTTTTTTGTATTTTTCTGAAGCTGGAAACAGGGAGGCAGTCAGACAGACTCCCGCATGTGCCCGACCGGGATCCACCTGGCATGCCCACCAGGGGGCAATGCTCTGCCCATCTGGGGCGTCGCTCTGTTGCAACCAGAGCCATTCTAGTACCTGAGGCAGAGGCCATGGAGCCATCCTCAGTGCCCAGGCCAACCTTGCTCCAATGGAGCCTTGGCTGCGGGAGGGGAAGAGAGAGACAGAGAGGAAGGAGAGGGGGAGGGGTGGAGAAGCAGATGGGCGCTTCTCCTGTGTGCCCTGGCTGGGAATCGAACCTGGGACTCCTGCATGCCAGGCCGACGCTCTACCACTGAGCCAACCGGCCAGGGCACATTTAATTATTTTATACATTAGAAGAAGACTAGTTGAATTACTGATTTGGTGTAAAAGTTTAAAATATTATTAGAGACAAAAGCCCTTTTTATCATCTTCATCTGCCATTGTCAGCCTATTGGCTTTTTTTTTTTTTTTTTTCATGTTCACAAGATGGCTGCCACAGCTGAACACATGAAATCCTCCAGCTAAAGGGAATGAGGTTTTCAGTGCCATGAACTAAACAGGTTACCAGTCTATACAAAATTAGAATTTTGTTAAAAAGGAAGAAGGGGGATGTGGATCCTGTAAAAATTAGCTAACAATGTCTAGCACAATCTTCATGATTTAGAGATATTCTGAGTTATAATTTCAAAAGCTTTGAAATCATTACCTGTAGCAAGTTAAAAGCATAAAAAATATTTAGGTACAAAGATTATGAGTATCTAGATGAAAGAAAACAGAAGAGCTGTCAGTGAGCTGGATAAATTTCACAGTGAATTTTAAGTATAATTGTATGAATAAAAACATAGGTTTATTTTCAGAAATGCAAATGAAACCTAGAATAACTGAAAATAATATAACTGTGTTTCTTATATTATCATTTCCTATTGTATGTATTATTTGAATTAGCAAAAATGTTTTGACTGGTATTTAAACCTAGATCTTCCTCTAAAAAAACACTTTCTTTTTGTTGCTCTTTTATACAGCAAAACTGTGGAAAAAGTAGACTTCTTTCTCTTCGAACTTCTGCTACTGCTGTTCTCTCTTGAACGCTCTCCAGTAAGTCTCTCATCACCATTGCTCCATCTAATCTCCTCTTATCAAGGTGGTCAATGACCTTCAAGTTGTCAAACACAGTGGTCACTCAATGTATGACAAAGGTCATCACTTCCACCTTAAATATTTTCTTTACCTCCTAATATTCTGGCTGTTCCTGGTAGTCTTTCTTTACTAGAACATTCTTACGTTCAAAACTTGTAAATGTTGGGGAACTCCTTGGGTATCGTTTAAAGATCAGCCTTTAGACATCTTTTCTTCTGATCAATCACATACATGATCTATATGGCACATCTGGTCCTATGGCTTTAATCAGAAACTCTAATGCCAAATCCTCTAAAAACTAAATGTCTTTTTGAAAGCTTTTACCTGAAATGTAGAGTTATATATGCCCAACAGGCATCTCAAACTTAGCATATCCCAAACTATATTCTAGAATTCCCTCACCACCACCACCATCACCACCACCACATATTGCTTCTTATGGAGGTTTTCCCTGGATCAGTATTTGATCCTACATTTCATCCAGTTGCTCAGGCTCTAAACTTTGAAATAATCCTTAACTCCTCTCTGTACTTACTGTCCCTTAGCCCATCAATTGGCAAATCCTGAAGACTCTACATTCAAAATATATTTTGACTATAACCACTTATTCTCACTTTTCTACCATCCTACACCAAGCCACCTTTATCTAGTTATAGCTCTAACTAGTCTCTTTACTTTCACCTTTCCCTCAATAATCTGTTTTACATAAAAGTCAAAATAATCTTTTTAAAGTGAGTCAGGTTGCCTGACCAGGAGGTGGCGCAGTGGATAGAGCGTCGGACTGGGATGCGGAAGGACCCAGGTTCAAGACCCCGAGGTCGCCAGCTTGATTGAAGACTCATCTGGTTTGAGCAAAGCTCACCAGCTTGGACCCAAGGTCGCTGGCTCAAGCAAGGGGTTACTCAGTCTGCTGAAGGCCCACGGTCAAGGCACATATGAGAAAGCAATCAATGAACAAGTAAGGTGTTGCAACGCGCAATTGAAAAACTAATGATTGATGCTTCTCATCTCTCTCCATTCCTATCTGTCTGTCCCTGTCTATCCCACTCTCTGGCTCACTCTCTGGCTCTGTAAAAAAATAAATTAATTAAAATGAGTCAGGTCATATCCGTCCTCTGCTCAAAACCCTCCAATAGCTTCTGATCTCTGTCTGAGTAAATGCAAAGCCCTTATATGAGCTTCTGTGGTCCTACATGACACAGCCCTCCACAAACCCTCCCATCTCCTTTTCCTTCACCTAACACTGTGCTCACTGCATTCCAGTTATTCTGGCCACTCACACTTCCTGAGTGCTCCAAGCACGCTCCTTCCTGCTGGCCAGCACCTTCTCCCCAGATAACCACATGGCTTGGCTCTCTTCTCTTCTATGTTTCTCTTCAAATACCTCCCATCAGAGAGGTCTTTTTTAACCACTTCTTTACAATACCATTTTCAGCCCCATACCCCGTTATAATATTTAATTTTTCCCCACAGTCACTATAACCAATTGACATATATGTTTGTAGCCAGTGGCCTCCTGCCAGAATATCTGCAACACAAGACCAATGACTGAGTCTGTTGTGTTCACTGTGGCGGCCATATCACGGAATGATGCCTGGCTCCTAGCAGGTGTTCAAGTACATACGTGTTGAAGGTAAGGGTTAATCCATAAAAGACTATTTGCTGCGTAATTATTTTATCACTTTTATAACTATATAAATCTCACATAGTTTCTGAGATTGTTTTCACTCTTGTAAATTGATATTTTCAATAGGCTCCTTTCTTTCAAGCAAGTAAGGAAAGTAACAGTTTGACAAATGATGTACATACCCTTTTTGTGCTGTATTTTCCACAAAATACAACATATTATTATGTTTCATATGTTAGTGTCTTCTATAAACTTCACTGTTGATATAAATGTTTTATTTGTGTAAAAAGACCTTATTGAAATTGCAATGCTATGAATTCAATCATCTCTGTTATTTGGGAGCCAGTTTCCTATGGCCCAGTATTTTAATAAACTAATTGGAGATCATCCCAAGAGCAGATGCTCTGATTTTTCTGACTATACCAATCAACACCTTGAAAACAGAAGGCACTTCTTATATCTGTTAGGTCTGACACCATTAAATAATTTGCTCCTGTTTTATGGGAAATATTTTGATAAAGTGTTTTAGCACATTCACATTAATATAGCTGTTATATGAGTGTTAATCGTTTTAGGGACACATACATAAAAAAGTACATAGCAATACCTAAATACATTCATTAAAAGATGTCTTTAGAAAATGATGGAAAAATAATTGCATACAGTTTTTGTTTCTGGATACTGGTAGTTTTGTACTCGTACTAATAAAAATTACTCAATTTAATTTATGGAAGAGAATTTTTAAACTTGTCTTGGAATGTCTTTCATGTCCTTTGTCCCACCACTAGTACCTACATTTTGTATCTGCTTTCCAACGGGAACCTTCTTTTCTATCAAAACTGGATAAATCGAAATAGCTCTACAAAATGTACACATTTCTACATATGAAACATGCTCTCCATACATTGTTTATCTTTTTCTCACCCCTTCTTACTCTGCCTCACTCCTCTTGTCTTCTTCCTTTAATCCATCAACTTCCACATTCTTGCTACTACCCTGGATTTAGTGATTACATTCTCTGTGATCATATATCTCTTTATTGCTTGGAAATAATATAATAATGATATTTCCTTTTCTCATCTTAATCACTCTTTAACTATTATCTGCCTGGTAAATAATCACAACATTGTGAATCTCAATATCTAAATGATTTCATTCCACTAACTAATGGCAAACTCAAGTTCAACATCACTAAAAAGATTAAAAATGTCATGTGTTCTCTTAAATCTTAACCATTCTCATTTTTCTCATCTACATTATTCATTTACTTCTATACTTCTCCAGTTTATAAGCCTTGTGTCATTTCTCCCCTTCTCTCCTCTGTCTCATAACCATAAGCTTATAAAAATACTTTAAATAATGACTTATAAGTTAAATAATTTTAATTAGTTAATTTTTAATTATAAATTTTGCTGTTGTATTTAAATCAAAACATAAAATTATGTAAAGGACCAAAACTGCAAATACAGCCGTATAAAGTTATAGGAAAAAATAGTTTTATAATGACACTATCAAGGTAAGTCAGGCTAAAATAAAATTTCAAATCTTAGTGATACATTTTTTTCCTTAGCTCTAATATGCTTCCCTTTCATCTTGTTAACTGACTCATGTTTTCATATAAACTTTTATACTTGCTTGCTTCCCACTGACTTTTTAAGTTTGTTCACTAATCCCTCTCAGTTGTATAGTGTTTAGAGTTTAAAATCCATATTTATACCCTTAAGAGTGTTGAACTTCATAATAGCATTGGGAAATAAACATTATTGTCCGTATATAGATTAGTGCATGAGGTCTCAGAAAGGTTGGCTTTCCTGTTTACATCAAATATCTTAGTGCCCTAAAACTAGAATGCAAGTGTTTAAATCCCTGGACAATTGTTAGCTTTGACTACCCCACAGATTTCTCTGGAGTAGAACATTCATTCCAAAAAAAATTTATATATGTGTGTGGGGAATTCACATAGCATGAAAATTCTAAAGACGAGAAGGCAAGATTGAGTATATATGACATTTTTGGACAAAGGAGAAAAGGAAGGGACAGGGTTTTAGGAGTCAGAAGTAAGAATGGATGATTTACAGGTAGTTGAGGATGAAGGGAACCCCCATGGTAACAAAAATGTCTTGCTGGGCAGCTCATAAACAATGAAATACCATGGTATCTAGCTAACAGGCCTTAAGGTGATTAAACCAAGGCTCCCTTCTGGAAGCAGGTTCTTCTGTCTGAATCTCAGGCAACAATTAGGTATGGCAAATACACACGTATTTTGTTTTTTTCTCCATATGTCAGCATATATTTGTAGAACTCTACTTTGCTGTATAGGATGTGTAATTTGGGTTTAGTAGCCATATCTTTATGTTTCTAGATAGAGAGCTATGTAAGGGTATGTTTAGAGACCCCAGTGTGTCCTGATTGAAATTTTTATTTTAATTAGATAATTAGGTTAGAGTCTATAAGCTTAACATGAAGAGGAAAAAATAAGCTGAAGTAACTTGGGCTTGTCTTTTACCTTGCTGAACCTCAACTTCTTCATCCAATAAAATGGAGATAGATTCATTCATAATAACAATGATAACAATGAACCCTATAATAAATTGAGGGCTTACTTGGTCAAAGCACTATGCTGAATCTTTACATTCATTATCTCACTTAACAGTCACAAAAATTCCATGAGGAGGAGACTATTATTATCTCCATTTTACTGATGGTGATTTAGAGTCTCACTTAGCTTCCTGGAGTTAGCCTCAAGTTTGATGAATAACAGACTGGGATTTGAACCTGGGTTGGCTTTATCCCAAAGTCTACTAAAAGTCCCAAGCAGTGAGCCCTCTCACTGCTCTACCACCCCCATGATTTCTAAGGTCTCCACAGCAATGATGTTTCATTATTCTTTTCCATTAAACAAACACGAAATTATTTCCTACTTCCTCATTACCCATTGAAACATTCGGGACTTGTTTCCTTAATTATAAATCAATATTTGTAGTTTACCTTAAACAACTAGGCAAGAGAACAATAAAGGGAAATTCATTGGAAGTTCTTCAATTGATGTTGGATTTTACTAAATTAAGAAATCTTATTATTCAAGGAGAACCTTGTTAATAAACATTCAATTAAAGCAAAATTGCATAGTTCTCTTAACTGCAACAATGAAAAATATACCCCCAACAGCTTTTCTCATTTAGAACATTATGTTTAAATAACCTTTCAACTATAGATGTTTGTAATGCATATTAATTGCAAGTTCTAGAATTCTCTCTTCAAAGTTTAAAAAACACACATTTATCATTCTTTTTGGTTAAAGAATATTAATATTATATTAAACATTTTAATCTTAACTATATCACAAATCAATAAACCATATCAAACCATTTTTAATATGAGGTTTAAATTAAAAGAAAACTTTGTTCTCAAGAGTATTTAATATTGCTAATTGTCTTGCTGGAACTGACACAAGGAGAATAGTAAACAGAAGAGCCTGACCTGTGGTGGCTCGGTGGATAGAGCATCAACCTGGAACACTGTGGTCGCTGGTTCCAAACCCTGGGCTTGCCTGGTTAAGTTACATAGGACAGGCAATCAATGAACAACTAAAGTAAAGCAACTATAATCTTGTTCCATCTCGCTCTCTCTCCCTCTCTCTAAGATAAATAAATAAAATCTTTTAAAAAAAAAGTAAATGGAAGAAATGTCTCATTAATCACCTGTTTTAAAATAACCAAAAATGAGATTCAAAGGGCCACTAATTCTGGCTTTAACTCTGAAGTCATTTCTTATTCTGTATGTAATCTTTATTTTCATACACTTTGATGTATTTACTGTTGAAATTTTGCTATTAAGGAAAGAGACATATATTCAGGGAAATAATTTGATCTGTCTAGATAGATCATTTCAATTTTTGCTTTAAAATAAACTTTATCCAGGCACATACATGTTACAAAGACAAGGAAAACAGTCAAGAAATGAAAAAAAAAGGTAAACTAATGGATAATATAATTTAGGTTTGAGGATTATTTCAATTATTTTAAAGCAAAAATTGGTGAGGCAATTCACACTAGGAACTTAGAGTTTTAGTTTACAAATCAAGAAGGCATAAAATGTGAAAATATTAACCAAATCTACTAGGTAATAACTTAGGGTTTAAATTTATTTTTATTCATAATGTGTTTTGAAGAAATTCTATGGTATTACTACTTATGGATAATTCTCAACAGTAAATAGAAAGGTATTTGTACTATAAAATATGTCAAAATTGTCTTAACATGAGTATTCATGTTATACCCTCCTTATACTCACTCAAGGTGCTCCTTGCTTACATCAACAAGCCAAGAAACCGACTTAACTGCTTCTAAAAAGTATTAGTCACATTCAAGAGAAAGAAATAATTACCTTTCCAAATATCCAGATCTTCCACAAGCTTTCTATTGTGGCCAGAACTCCATCTATTAGGTTCTTGAGTCATTTTGCATCATTAATTGGCTCTAAAATTTCATCTAGTTTCCTGCCTCTTGAAAAAAAAAGCCCACAAATGAATCTCAGCAATCTTTGACTGTTGTAGTACACAGCTCAAACTAGATAGACATGGATCTGAGAAGGGCCCTTGCGCTTCCTCCTGCGTGCTTTTAAACTAACTACTTTTTGTCCTTGTCACAATCCCAAAGCCCTGCAAATCCAAGTCCCATTTACAGAGAAGTTCCACCCACACACCTGAGCCTTCATACCTGCACTAAAAGAATGAATCTCAGGAAAAGATCCATGTCAGAGAAATGATGGGAAGGAAATAGATGCTAAGGTTCAAACAAGGAAAGTTACTCAGGAAATCCAGACTCAGTACTTGCACATTTTCATCAGCAGCATCTGGTAGAAGAGAGTCTTTGTTGCGGTCCCTGTGTGAGTAGGCTGGGGAAGCACACATCTCAGCTGCCTCGGCTAAGAAACCTTTGGAGAGGGATTCCTCAGGGGAGAAAACGTGGAAAAAAAAATTCAAAGTGGGAACCAAAAGTTACAAACATCAGAGCTATCAGAGGATGAGGCAGAACAAGAAGCAAAAGCGTTTCAGAAATAAGAATTTCAGACTTTTTTGTTAAGAAAGGAAAGGACTCAACAGAAATGATCACCAGGAGCAAAGACTTTATTTGGCTTTTGCTGAAGGACCTTTTTAGTCTTCTCTTTCATCTTTTTGACATAACTCCAATTTACCTTCCACAAATTAAATTTTAATAGAAAATAAGTTTGGATTACAAATAAAAACATATTTCTGCGTATGGAAATATGTGAAGTTTGTCCTTGAAATATTATGTTCTGCTTAGTCTAATCAAAGACTGAATAAAATCTTTTGAAAGGAAACCACAGTAACAGTCTTTTATTGTTCACAAAAGAGAATTCATTTCATCAGTCTAGATTCATTATAAAAGACTGAAATTGTATGCACTTTGTCTCTGTTGACCTTCATATTTTTTTTATTGTGGTAAAATTGGTATATAGCATTATATAAGTTTCAGGTGTACAACATTATAATTTGACATCCACATACAAAGTGATCACCACCAAAAAAAGTCTTACCATCCATCACCATGCAATTAATTGTTCCCCTTCACCTTTATTGCTGACTCCCCCATCGCTTCTTCTCTGGGAACCACCAATCTGTTTTCTGTATCTAGGAGCTTGTGTTTGTTTTGTTTGTTCACTTGTTTTGCTTTTTCAGATTACACATATGGTTGAATCCAAGAGCAAGGGACATAAAAGCATAAATAAACAAATGGGGCTACATCAAACTAAAACGCATCTGTACAGCAAAACAAACTATCATGAAAATGAAAAGACAACCCACTAAATGACCTTTACTTTTGAATGAGGCTTTATAAGTTCTTATAATAAATTTCTCCTGAGATTTTGGGTACCGACTGCAATTTCCAGGAATTAATAAAAAAGGATACTTTCATAGAATCATAAACAGAAATTGAGAGAGCCCTGTTTCTTCTTCTTTCAGAATATTATTGTACAATGGAATAAGTGCTCAATGAAAACAAGAGTTGAAAACAAATTCCCATGTGTGCAACTTTCTAGCAGTTTGACCCCAAGCAAGTCACTGAAACTTCTGAGGCTCAGCTTTATCTCGGGAACAAAGATAATTACCATTGACAATTTAAAAAATAAATAACATAAAAGTGGTTAATAAACACATAAAATATTAAACTTAGTATTTGAATATATAAAATTAAAACACCTGTCTAATTAACAATGGTCTCCCACATGTCCAGAGTTGGTGAAGGCTACATGAAACAGGCGCTTTCACACTCTGATGGAAATAAAATGTCAGATATACCAGGAACCTTAAAAATGCTGCTGCATTTGACTCAGCAAATCTCTTTCTAGGAATTTATCTCAAGGAAATTATTTGGAAAACACACACTACACTTTATTCACAAACATAATTATAGAAATTGTTGATAACAGTGGAAAGTTTGAATCATCCTATATATTTGGAGGAAATGCAAAAATAAAACTGGCCTATAAATGTACATAACAGTGAAACCTTAGAATAAAATATACATATATTGTTAAGTGCATGTGTATGGGTTAGAAATTAGTTGTAATTGATCAGCTGCATAATATAATATGTTTCTTTTTATATTCCAACTATCATAACCCAGTCTCTACGAGTGCATTTTTCAAAAGTTCCCCTGCTTGCAACATTCCTAGCAAAAAGTTTTTGAGGCTACTAGCTCAAACATAGTCCAGACAAGAGTCTTTCAGCATTTTGAACTCCCTACTCAGTGCTGTAAATGGCCCTATACCAAAAGACCAGTGACCACCATAGCAGTGCCTTCTCTGGCCTCTTTGACCCTCCAGCATAACTGCAAAGGACTGTGACATTTATTAAGTCTCTTTGAGAGCTTGGGAACACAAGCCCAGGAGCTGGCTAATTACTGCTGCTGGAAATGGCCAAGTTGATTGTCCCAAATCCAGCTTTAACATGATTGCAAATGGTGAGGGACCATCAGCCCTAAAGACATTACTCTTCATGCCTATGATATGAGGTACAACCCAAGTCCCCTTCCAATGTGCTCACACCCCAAGAAAGAAGACACTGTTCTTCATGCCCCAGACTGATTGAGGGAAAAAAATCCATTGCATTTTTGGTAATCTTATCCCCTACTAATATGGTCTGTCTGACCCCTATAGCTAGAACCAGGACTAACACCCTACTTCTCACAGTTTGGCTAAGTCAGTTCTAAATAATACCAACAATCCAGTCTACATAAAGCCATGCAAACTCATTTCTGTACCTTGTTTGGTGAGGCCAACAGCAGATCAAGTTTGAATATCCCTTCCACCATAGTCCAAAGCCTGAATTCCAGAAGCAAATTTTTATTTAAAGTGTTGGGTGAAGTATAATCTGTGACAGGAGTGGGTCTCATCGATATTAAGAAAATTATACTTTCTTAGGGAAATTAGAGTCTGATTAAATTAAGATGATGAATGATCCTAATCAGGAAGCTAAACTTTAAATTTCCTAAAGTAAGAATTGAAATAACAACAAAAAGCAAAATCCCATCACCAACAATAGCAACTATAACAAACAGTAATCACATCTGGAGATGGTACCCTCCTGGGAAGACATTTTCTTCTATTGCACCCAAAATTCCAGTGTATTCTCCTGTAGTAATAGTCTTCTAATCTCCTGACATCCCAATTTTTCTTAAGTAGTTCTTTTTTAATAAAAACTTCCTACTACTATTCAACTGTAAACATTTCCGTACCCGTATAGCCTCCTTCTGTAAGATCATTTCTTGGGCCTGAACTTAGAAAGGAGAGATACTCAGTTGCTCACAATGATTAAGGGATCAGGAAACGTGCAGATACTCTAGTACTTTCAGCCTTTTGTGTAGTTAGTGCATTTTCACCAATGAAATAAAAGTTGGTTTGGCATCTCATTTGCATAATTAAACAACTTTCTTTGACTTGTCGTTTGCTTTTCTGATGTTCTTGTTTAATTTAAAAAAAATCAAATGCTTCTTTTTTTTATCGCTTCGTATTCATTTTGAAATATCCCCCGATTTTTGTGAGCAGTATAGTTTTCAGGCATTTGAGCTTCTACACACTGCCTTGACTCCTTCCCAGAATTCCACTGATAGCACAGAAACTGCAGTAGCTGCCTCAATAAGCCTATGCCTCACATGAAAATCAAATAGGTGCTCAGAGGTCCTGTTCCTAGGTGCTATCTAGATGCACTCAAAGTGGGTAACACAGCAACGGCATTCCATAGACAAATGTAGGTCCAACAGCTTAAATAATATTCTCTGGAAATAGACTTGTTTCAAGTAGCCTGCCCTGTGGTGACAATTACATTTGCATTTATTATCCAAGTGTAAACAAGATATGCTATAAAGGGAAGGAAAATGAGAAGCAGTTCCACCATCACAAAATGATTGTATTCAGAACACTGCCGTCATCCTTTGGCAGAACTGTCTTGTTGGCTTCATTTTCGAGCAGATTGCTGTGACTTTTTTTTTCTCCCCATTTCAAAAATGAAGTGCCAGGTTCTATAACTAGTACATTAATGCCAATGTTTGTTAACTGACCAGATAACAACAAAATCACATCCTAGAAATTTATATCTGCATTATTACAACAGCTCCTGCCTTTGAATCATATTTGGTAAGACTTTATAAAAGTCTGTAGGAAAGTTCTGGAATAGAAGGTAATAGAATAAGAAGGTATATAATTTAGCATCTTTCCTAACTTTCTCTGCTTCCAATAATACTTACTCCCTTTTTCTGAGCATAAATAGCACTTTAAAAAATTCCTCTATTGTTGCACAGGTTGTGTCGTATCATAGTCATCTGTTTCGATGTCTGTCTCAGCTCCTCAATCTTAAGCAACTTGGAAAAGCCATCTCCGGCATTATCTAGCATGTACTCATTAATAAATTTCAGCTAAGTAAATGATTAATTTCATGACCAAAGAATAATAAAGCCATCCTTATGTATTTAAGACTAGCTAAGCTGTGTAAAAATGATGGAACAGACCATCTTATTCAATATGAAAAATGGACAGCGCCTATAGTATTTGTTAATTGTATCAGATACAAAATCCAGTTAATATTTTAGTATAAGATCCACAGACTGTGGGCACTCATTAAACATTTTCAGTGACTTGCTTTTCCATTTGGTAAAGGAGTCCTGTGTAGAGTCTTTTAGAGGTAACTGATATGGCTAGCCCAGGGGAGTCTCTGTTAAAGCCAACTTTAGTCTTTCTTTACTCACCATAAAGAATTCACTTTCATCAAAAGCAACAGAGAAATACAAAGTTTTTTTCTGAAGACTATTTTTTAGAAGGTTTGACTGAAGGTTTTGAGGGGAAATAGAGAGGGTTTAAATCCATACCCCACTTAATTAACTTTACATCCGATATTTCTGTTCTTTCCCAAGTCAGTCTGCTGCTACACTATTATCAAGAATTTCTATCACTTCCTCTGACCTTCCACTACCTCAGCGGCTTTGTCCTCTGCAATTTAGTACCTTCCAGAAGCCTTGCACACACATCTTTCCTGACCATACACACAGCCTTGGGCCCAGGCTTCACTTAGCCATATTCTCTCTTGTACGCCCAGACCACAGCAGGCAGGTCATCATTCAAGTAAATAATAATACCACCATGCCCTTATGTTTAAAAGTTCTCATGAAGTAGCTATTAGTTAAAATAAAATTGATGATAAATAGAAAGTAATTCACTTCCAGTGCTTAGAGATTATAAATAAAAAATAGTTTTAATAAACTTAGCCTAGAGCTTCAACAAGATCTAAATATTCAAAAGGATCAATATCTGTTATTTAAGAACTATTATTTTTAATTCTAATAATCCATTAATTCCTGTCCCAGATTTATAGGATTCTTTAAGACTTCTTCTTTAATAGACTGTGGAATAGCTAGTATCACAGGAAGAGATATGATATGTTTAGCATTTAATTAACTTATTCAATTCCATTTCATTCTTGAGTGGAGAGTAGGTACAAAAAATGTGATCCAATATTCTCTGGTAGTAATCTTGGGTGATGAGAATATGTGAGCTTATTTTATTTTCTTTTGTGGTTTTTCCCCTCTTTAAAATTTTCTTTCCAAAATTCTTTATTTTCTTAATCATTTTGAGGGGACAATCAACGATCCCTTCCACCTGCCCAATTTTTGTGTATGTGTATGTGAGTGAGAGAGAGAGGGACAGACAGAAAGGGAGAGAGATGAGAAGCATCAACTCTTAGTTGTGGCACTTCAGTTGCTCATTGACTGCTTCCTCATATGTGCCTTGACCGGGGGGCTTTTCCAAGCCAGTAAGCTCTTGGTCAAGCCAGTGACCTTAAGCTTCAAGCCAGCAACCTCAGGGTTTATAACCTGGGTCCTCAGCATCCCAAGCTGATGATCTATGCACTGCACCACTGCCTGGTCGGGCCCACCTACCCATTGTTTTTTTCTGTGACAAGCAGTAATGGGCTCATTTATCTCTTGACTCCTCTTTTTCTGATACTCCTTTGCAAATCTTCTCTTTCTTCTCCCTACCTTCATTGTTATACAAATGAGTTTGTAAAATCTGTATTTTCTGGGTTTGCTCACTTCTATTGTTAAAAATGGCCACTGCCCAGGTAAATTGCTAATTACCTTCTTGCTTGGAAAGGAGCTTTGTTATGCTCATGTGTGCTGGAGGAGGGGTTTTCATGCCAAAAAGTCGTAAGAAGACGGAGAAAGGAGAGGAAGGAAGCCATGTTTTTACAGAGTGAGAGCAGCCATGATGGCAGGGTGCTGAAGGAGAAGCCAGTTTGTGCAGAGAGGAGAAGGGAGAAGGTGTGCAGATGGGGAACCAGAGGTGACTGAGCTGGTGGAGGGCCTCTGATTCTAGGAAAACCCAGGAAAGATTCTCCTGGTTGTGGAACTGGAGAATGTGTAAGTGGGTTTTGGTGCTCTGTGTGTTTTTTACTCACCAGCTGGTTGCAAGGCTAAAATAAAGGAACGGCCCACCAGCTTTTGGCTCCGCAGTTTCATTACTGTCTGTCCGAATCTAATGGGAACCTGCACCTGCCTGTGAATGGCCATGATGGCGGCGGCCCTTAGCCATTCATTCATCACTGAGCAGCCCTCCAGCTCTCTGGTGATAAATTTCAGGAAAAGCAGACCCAGGTGAGCAGAGCTGGAAGGCAAGAGCAGAGCATGGAAGCAGCTTAGTTATTTACCTGGAGTTGATTCCCTAATATGTGTATGTACCTGAAAAGATACTCTTGCCAAGGCAGAGAAATATAATTTGAACAAAATGGAAATGTCTGTGATCAAGAGATATGATAGCATGATGCATTAAAAGGTAAGCATTACAAGCAGTAAAAATAAGAAATGGCAATCTTTAATGGGAAATCTCTTGCTTATTACAAAAGTGATCTAACTCTAACCTAAGTGTTGGAGGAAATGACTTCAGAATATCCAGACTCCCCAGAACTAACAGGAAATTGGTACCATTCCTCACTCACTCCCCTGGAGAGAAGGAAATCTGAAAAGGATGCTCTCTGATAGTAAGTGATGCAAACCCTGTACCATGGCCTAATATAAATGCAAACTGTTATTACCTCACAAATAAAATGGTTAAAGCAATTAAATATCTTAAAATTGGAGACATGTAATACTGATAGTTTCATAATATCATTTTATAAGTATGTTGAGGGAAATTACCTTTTATTTCATTGATTCTGTCAAAGTAAAAATATCACCAGACTAAGTTTAAAAAGCGAAAGCAGTTGTATTCAAGACCATTGCAATAAGAGAGCAAGAGACCAGAACTCAGTCTGAACTAACCTCTGCAGAAAAATAAGAAGTTGCAGAGGTTTTAAAAACTGTGGTGGGGAAATTGTAAGCCACCTGTGTGACCTAATTGTCTCTACCCAAAGGAGAAGTCAACTTTCTCATATATTTATATCAGATGGTAGTTTTACAATATGGAGTAAAGCACCCAAGGAAATTAGCTCCTACCTTCCCAGGATACTGAAAGATACCTCATATGTAATAATAGCCAATGATACTGGCATTGTCTTGCTTGAAAATTGCATTGCAAATGGATCCCTCCCAGGCCCTTGAGAAAGACATTCTTAGGTTGTAATACCAGCAAAAGACCTGGAAAAGATTTACATACATTTCCAAGGGTAGAGAAAGAATATGCAGTTACAAGATTGCCAAGTAAATGCTCTAAGAAAAGGGAGGGGAGTGGCCTAGAGTTGAGCCATTCTTGTCACAATATTCACAGGGTTTCTTTGACTCTCACTATTCAAAGAGGGTAATTCATACACTGTCTAAAAAGAGGGTTATTAGAACAAGAACAGCCCTACAGCCATATCTCCCCTTAATAAAAGTTGTAGAATTACTGTCAGTAAAATAGCATTTGGAATTTATTGTCTACCAATTAATTTTAGAAGAACATGTTTGTTTAAAGAACTATTTAATCCCCAGCAATATGAAAACACTGTACAATGGCATTTGTTATGATTGTGAATTATTCCCAAAGTGACAAGGTCAATTAGTGCTAAAAAGGATTTAATTGTATTAAATAACTTTGAATAAACAAAATTATTTTGATTTGTTTGTATCTTTATTCAGTGGTTTGGGGTATTGTTGGGCAGATAAAATGTATTATGCTCACTTTGTAAAAGATAACGCTGCCCATGTGGAGGCCGGAGGCCGTTGCCCAGGTGATATTAATGTGTGTTGGGGGCAGGTAGGATCGTTGTAGCCTGGGGCTTGGTTTTGGGATTAAGCCTTTCCTACCCTTTTTGATATGGGGCGGTACAATCCAATCATGCCTCAGAGAAGTGACTTTGTATTAGAGACTTTCCTATTTTGTATGTTGGATTAAAGGTTTTGAATCTACACTATAAAATGGGGGCAGAACGGGAGCTTGCTCTTGGTTCCTCGGATGATTAGCATGAGAGAGTAGAGAGCAGAGCAGAGAGCAAAAAGAGGCCATGTGGCCAGGAGAAGCAGCCAAGATGGTGGAGTGCTGAGTGAGATGCCAGTTTGTAGAGTTTGTATCTGAGATAAGGAAGGAGATGGGGAACTGGGGAGAATAAGTCTGGTGAGCTAGAAACCTTTGATTCTAGGAAACTCGGATAAGTCAGTAGCTTTGTGAGCACTGAATGTGAGTGAGTTTTGGAGCCCAGTGTGTATTTTTACTTGCCCGCCAGGTGCAAGCTAGAATTAAAAACTATGGCCCATCAGTTTTTGGCTCCATTGTTTCTTTACCGACTCTCTGAATCCAATGTGAACCTGCATGGGCCGGGCGGCTGTGATGGTAGCCCTGGCTGCTGGCTTTACAGGTATTCCTAAGGTACCTGAAATAAACACTCAATTTAGATGGGTGAGAATTCCATTTCCATCTTCTTCAGGCTATAGTTATTTTTCAACAAACATTTGAAATTCTTTTTATAAATAAAAAATAATAGTTCAGGATTCAGTAGATAAAAAAAAGAATAAAGCTAATCTTTGCTCTTAAACTCATTCACTATTAATGGAGATTATGCAAGTCATCAAGTAGTTCTCAAACAAGACAGATTTAAATTAGTGCCATAAAATAATGTAAATGGCTGTGGCATTACCAAAAAAAAATGATATTAAGTAAGTTACTTTTAGTTCACAAGTGTCATGGTCAAATATTAAAAGGTTGCACATAACATAAACGTCCTCAATTTCTTTCAACAAAAAATAAAAGATCAGCCTGACCAGGCAGTGGCGTAGTGGGTAGAGCATAGGACTGGGATGCCGAGGACCCAGGTTTGAGATTCAGGGTTGCCAGCTTGAGCACGGGCTCATCTGGTTTGATCAAAAGCCCACCAGCTTGAACCCAAGGTCGCTGACTCGAGCAAGGGGTTACTCGGTCTGCTGAAGGCCCGCAGTCAAGGCACATATGAGAGGGCAATCAATGAACAACTAAGGTGTCACAACGAAAAACTGATTGATGCTTCTCATCTCTCTCCATTCCTGTCTGTCTGTCCCTGTCTATCCCTCTCTCTGACCCTGTAATAAATAAATAAATAAATAAATAAATAAATAAATAAATAATCAGTAAATATACATTTATTTCATGGAACTCAAGGTCAGCTCATAAATCAAATGGATCCAGAAAATGGATAGTAAAGACATCAAAATTCTTTTGTCCCTCTGGAATAGTACGGTCTCTTCTTACTTCCCTCCCCTTTATTTTTATTTTTTCTGCATAATTGCTTTCTTCATTTTGGCATGCCTAAAGTCAAACTTGGCTGTCCTGGACTTTAACTTTCATCACAATTCAGTTCATGAGGTAATAAAGACTGACCCATATCTTAGACCCAAATCCAAGTAGCTGAGAAGAGTATGTAAGTGGCCAGGCCTAAGCCAGGTATCTATCCTTGCCCACAGGTTAGTTAGAGGTTAAGGATATTGAGACACAATGAGGTCCACCCAAAGAGTTTGATGAAGAACTTCCAGACAGGGAAACACAAGTTATGAAATTAACTCAAAATATGTCTAAGAAAAAAAGATAGATGTTAAACCAAGAATTACCATATTTCATCAATAAACATATATTGTGGAGATGCCTCTTAGTAGAGATTAGACTCTAAAGTCAGCACACATAGAAAAACCACTTAGACAAAATTATCTTTGAAATATCTTAAATAGCCCTAAATTTTTTAATTCTTGTGGGTTTTTAGTTTATAACCTTAGTATCTTCATGGAATCCTTTGGTGACAAATAGCAGATAACCTTGACTCAAGTGGCTTAAACAACAAGGAAGAAAACTTGTTATCTCAAAAGTAGTCCAGGGTTTATAAAGTCAGTGGTCCCATGGGATTATGACACCCAAGTTCTCTTCCTCTTTCTGTTTTGCCATCCTTAGCACATCTAACTCTCCCAATCTCTCCCCTCTAATGCTCACAAATGGCCACAGCAGACCAGAGGCTTATATAGGAAGATTGTTATAGTTAACATAAAATCAAATTAATAAAAAATATGAAAAGGAAACTAAGAGTGATTTAGGTGTAACCAGTTTACACCTTTTTGAAATAACTCCTTATGTTTTAACTGTGTACAAATACGATGTGTGAAGTCATGTGATTAACTATATTCTACATAAAGGCCCATTATGTAAGTCCCAATTACCAAGATGTAACAGGTTTACTCCCTTTCCTGATAACTCCATCTCTCAACCTGATCAAACCCATATGTGACTTATGTTTGAAGTATGATAATGTAATGCTATGACGTGACCAGTGGCCAAACCAGATATAAGTAGCTGGGATGAAGGTTAAATCAGTCTCCTGAGACTCCAATGCAGACTCCACATCTCCCACCATGACCATGACCATTTGGCAACTCCTACACAGCACTCTGCCTCTCCAAGAAAGTTCATTCAGAGCCCCACTGAAGTGAGGTCCTAGACTTAGCTGGCCACTTGTCTTAACTGTGCATTAATTAAAGTCTATGTTATTCAGCTTGCTATGAATGTCTTTGCCTGTTCAATTGACTCCTAATTACTTTCATTTTACATTATAAACTACCTAACAAATCCAGCTCTAACTTAATTATAACTAACTAAATAGTTTATCAGGACAAAGATGGACGAAGTCTCTTCCTTGTTCATCTAATGTAAGGAGTCATGTAAACTCTTTTCCTAAGCTCTCTACTCTCAGACATCCTTCAGATCTTAGTCAGAAATGGGGCAGAACTCACGCTAAACAAACCCTTAGCTAGAAGAGTAGGATTACTGTCCTAGGTGTATAACAATCAGAAGTTACTCAGTAGACATTCTGGGCAAAGGGGACATCGTACGGGTTCAGGGCTCTTTCAACGTGAAAGACATAGAAAATGAATAATTTGAAACTGACAAGACTCTTAGTTCTAGTCACATATTTTTTAGGTCTAATTAGTAACACCAATAATAATAATGAGTGTA
Organism: Saccopteryx leptura; assembly: GCF_036850995.1. Classification (NCBI taxonomy): domain Eukaryota; kingdom Metazoa; phylum Chordata; class Mammalia; order Chiroptera; family Emballonuridae; genus Saccopteryx; species Saccopteryx leptura. The sequence goes on from NC_089503.1 coordinate 353,187,304, forward strand.
AAGTAAACTTCAGACTTTACCAAGCCCAATAAATCCCAAGACTAACAATTTTGTGTGTGCTGGCTATTGATATCATGTGACGTGGTGACTTGGAAAATTCTTTGGGAACCTCTTGTCTATGCTGTGCAGGTGAGGCTTTATAGCCCAAATGATGATTTAAGAAACAAAGTAAAAATACTATCTTATTCCAAGTGGAAGCAATAATAATAAACTTAACTTGTGAAAAATTCATTTGGACAAGATGAAAGAATTGTCTTCATTAACCCGGTGGCTTTGTTACCTCGCGGAAGAGGATGCTCTCCTTGGGCCCTATAGAAGACCTTTCTGCAAAGGCTGAGGGTTATATACTACGACTCTTCTATGGAACACAGGGTTACATTCTGTCTACTGGAAAGATCTACTATTTTCTATCTGTTTGTGCTAAAGTCCCACTAGGTTCTGGAAAACACTATACTATTCTGTAGAAATTTGCTTCCAGTAGAAGGAACAATTTTATCTTAAATTCTTGCCCAAGTGTTTTACTGAAGATTTTTTTTAAATACTTTTTGTTTTTGTTGTGCTTAACTAGAACCTCCCTGAGGACAGGTCTTCGATATCTACAACATCAAGTTTGAGGCCAGGATCATACTGATGGAAAGGTGTCCAATGAATGAAAAAATACATTTTCTTTCTTTACCCAGTTCTGCACTTTTATCCAAGCCACGATATTATCAGTTGTCTTATAAATTCATAAATCTCTTCAGTAACTGAACAGCACAACTCGTTTGTAACATGTTACACAGCAAGAAATACATGTATCAAAGTCTTAATGTTAATTGAAATTGAACAGGGTATATATAGTCCATCCTCACAGAGTTGGAGCAGGACTCTCCATTCCTGAAGTGTGGGCTTCTGCAAAATAATGTCCCTCTGTTACCAGACAGGGAATCTGGCCCTTCAGGTCTTCCGAGAGTCAGTGGGTAATGTGTGGGTTCTTGACTTTGTGCTGAAAAATTTTTGCAACACAGGTCTAGGTGATTTTGAGAGTAACTTTATTAAAGCAACAGGTAGCCTAGGCAGGGCTGCTCTGGCTTACCAAAAAACCAGAAAAATACAAAAAAAAAAAAAAAAAAAAAAAAAGAAACCAGAAAAAAGGGGGCCTTGGAGATAGGTTTAGGGGGTTAGCCTGGGAGGAGCTGCAGCTGCCCACTGCTCCCCTAGTTGCAAGTCTTGTGAAGACCTTTAGAACTTAGGAGACACAGGTCTGTTGGGAGAAAAAAGGGCAAGGACAAGGGGAAGGGAAAGGCACAGGTGTGGTCCCAGAGAGAGAATGAGGGAGAGAGCGCCGGGTCCTCCATCCTAAGGTTTTTTACATGTGGAGATATTGGGAGGGTGGGGATTTTAATAAAATATTCATCAGGGCTCCAGATGGTGTCCTTTTAGGATTGTGTTCACTGATTGGTTGGTGCCAGGGGTCATTAGTCAGTGAACCTGGCTTCACTTATCTGGTGTAGTTGCTTTTCTGAGCCTGGAGCTAAAACTCAACCGAGGACAAGATATTATTTCTAGAACTCAATGCTTAAAGGGGTGGTCATGCAAGGGCTTGTACGGTGTCATATGTGGCTATTCTTCTGCCCTTCATTCCTCCTCTAATGGGGGTGTGGTCTAAAAACATATAACTAGAATTATGCCAAGGGTGAAAGGTCAAGGGAGACGCTAAACTGCAAGACCAGTGATATGGAAGCTCGGGGGGTCTGAACCGCATGACCAGCTAAGGGAAGAAAGGTCACCCTGGGGACGAGGTCCTTGTTTTCCCAATTTTGCCCATTGCTAGGCACCTGGGGCTTTCTGCTCTGAGGACCTTCTGTGATGGGCCTATAGTTCTTCCTCTGCTCGTGTATATCTGACTGACTACCACACTTCCAAATAATGAGCTTTGGAAAGGAGACAGAAAGAATACTTTCCAGTAGAGACACTTGACAAACACTACCTCAGCCGAGTGATCAAGGTCAGCATCGACAGTAAAAAGTCATGTTGATAGTTTGTTCCTTTACAGGCACATCTGGGTTCTGCCCCAGATCACCACAGCAAAGCCAGTATCTCAATAAAGAAAGTCAAAATGAAGCACAATGAAACAAGCTATTCCTGTATGTAAGGTGATAAGAATGACATGTTGTCTCCGTGATCGTCCTCCCTAAAACACATAGCTTCAGTCTAATCATGAGGAAAACTCCAATAAATCCTAACTGAAAGACATTCTACATATACCTGCTCAATCCTCTTCAAAACTGCCTAGGTCATCAGAAACAAGGAAAGGCTGAGAAACTGTCAGAGCCAAAAGGAGCCTGAGGAGACACGATGGCCAAATTTAACATAGTCTGTATAGAATCCTAGTACACAAAGAGAATATTGGGTAAAAAGTAATGAATTCTGAATCAAGTATTTACTTTACTTAATAATAGTGTATCAGTATTGGTTCAACATTGTAAGAAATATACCATAGTAATGTAAGAAGTTACTAATAGAGGAAACAGGATTGGGGAAGTGGAAACTCTCTGTATTATTGTTGTAATTTTCTGTAAATGTAAAACTGTTATGAAAATAAAGTTTACTTTTATGAGAATTGAACAGTCACGTATCACCATTCATCAATAGGAATTGGATAATTTTGCAAATATGTTTATATATTGAGATGGGCCCCTGGAGGAAATATATGAATCTATAGAGCAGACATACTTAACCAGGATCTGTATCTCGTATTATTCTGCAATGGAGACGAAAGAAGAAAATGGCAATCGCCAAATTGATGGGCTTTCAACAGATTACTGCCCTACCTTGATCCAGTGGGGAAATGGATCAGCATCTGTGATTCAACGCAGAGATATCCACTGCCTTCACCATGGGGAAGAATGAACAAAGGGTGCAGCTGAAAACCACGACTGTAATCCAGTGGATGTTGCTGCACATGGGTGTAAGAGGGGCACTCCCTACCCCGCTGCCTCTTGTCACACTGCTGGTGAGGAAGGGATAGCAGGAGGACCGCCAGTACTGACTTATAGATCTGGCAGACCTATTCTGAGAGTCCTCTGAATGTAAATCCTTTCCCAGTGGTTTTTCTCCGCAGAAGCAATGAAAACATCAGATGAAATAAAAGCATATCACAGTCCTGTTCTTCCCAAATAAATTAAAAAAAAATTTAAAACCAGTTGTACTACAAACAAAGCAAATGAGATAAAGGATAAGATTGCTCAGAGCTGGCTCAACCACTTTGTGTGCTGGGTATAGAAACAGAACATTCTAATTTTTTTACTTACATGTTTTGCAAACATTTGGAAAAAAACTGAATAACAGTGCATGGTATTCCATTAGATATAGCTACATAACAGTAATCCAAATGCCTGGTTCACCTGATGTGTTGAGGTTTATTATAAAGGTCCCAAGAAGTTGTATCATGGAAAACCTGTCCAACTTTGCTTACGCCAGCCTTTTTCAATGTGACTTGAAAAGAGAATCCATTTATCTTTTTATCTCACCGTGATTACTATCTACGGGATACATTTCTATAAAAATAATCTTAAATTGAAGTTGAGAAAAAAGGAGAGTTGGGGCATGACTATAAATCAATGAGCATCTATGTTTTACTCAACCAATACTTTCCAATACATTAACAGGAATTGGGGTTTTTAACTTTTCCATATGCCCCTATTAAAAATTCCCAAACTGGATTTGCAGCAGCCAGAAGAGATAAAGGGTATTTTCTCCCTATTAGTAGCTCTCCTCTTCAAGAAGAAAAGATTTGTACAGGTGTGTGTGTGTGTGTGTGTGTGTGTGTGTGTGTGATTATTATGAACAGCTCTAAAGATTTAGGGATTCATTGCTTCTCTGAGTAATCTGCCTCACTGCTGCTCCCAGCTATTCACTGATTATCTATTTTTAACTATCTGCCTTTGCTGGTCCACACTGCCTCTTTTCCAGCAGTGCCTGATGCTAGACATACGCAGACAAATATAGCTCCACTCATGCCCTGTTTAAGTTCTCATGATTAATCAGGCAAGTTTTCTTTTTCATAAAAGTTATTTTAAGAGAGTTCTAAAACCATAGGTCTTAAAGGGTTAACATATCTTATCACTGATTATTCACTCACTGGAGAAATATTTCTTGAGGACCTATATACTATATGTCAAGCACTATTCCAGGGACAGGAGATACAGTGATGAATCAAAGTCCATGCTTTTATTCTAGTGTGGGAGGTAAAAGTAAGAAAACAATGTGTCAGGGACAATAAATGCCACAAAAAAAAAAGCAAGGCAAAGGAATAAAGATTGGTAATGAAGGTACTAGTTTATATAGTGAGGTCAGGGAAGACACAGGGATAAAGCGGCAGTTGAACAGAGACCCGAAGGCAGTCAAGGAGCTGGCTATGAAAAACTAGAGTTAAAAACAGCTGTGTTCCAGTGGGAAGGTACACCAAGTGCAAAGTCCCTGACGTGGGGGTGGGGGGGTGCTCAGCCTATGCTAGGAATAGCAAAAGTAACCAGTGTTGGCTGGAGTAATGGAGTAAGGGGGGCTTATAGAAGAGAGGCAGAAAGCTCATCAGTGGAGCCGAGGAGAAGCAAGTGGCGTTTTCACCAATGATGAGAACTTAGAAATTTACTTGACTCAAAATGGGAAGCCATTTAAAAATTATTTTAAAACCCCTTATTGAGGTTATACTAATGCTCACATTTCTCTGCTTCATCTATTCTCCTTTTGCATAAAAATACAAAAACATAAGTACAAAAAAAAATAAATCTGCAGCTATAATGTTACAGATAATGTAACATTAATGTTTAATGTAACTTTGTTACACTTACAAAGTTATAATTAAATGCTAAAAATATTTTCCTCTAGTTCAATATTATTTTCTTTCTTTTTTTTAATTTTCTTAAGTGAGGAGTGGGGAAGCAGAGAGACAGAATCCCGCATGTACCCCGACTGGGATCCAGCCGGCAAGCCCCCTACCAGGTGATGCTCTGCTCATCTGGGACATTGCTTCGTTACTCAGCAATCAAGCTATTTTAGAACCTGAGATGAGGTCATGGAGCCATCCTCGGTGACCAGGGCCACCTTACTCCAACCGAGCCATGGCTGCAGGAGAGGAAGAGAGAGATAGAGAGAAAGAAAGGAGAGGGGAGGAGTGGAGAAGCAGATGGTTGCTTCTTCTGTGTGCCCTGACGAAGAATCAAATCTGGGACATCCATACACTGGGTCGTTGCCCTACCACTGAGCCAACCAGCCAGGGCCCAATATTCTTTTCTTTATCTTAGCAGCACCAAAATTTTGTCTTTTCCAAATTTTTATTTTGTCACAGGTTTTAATTAAAATAAAAATTTTATTTTCCTACTTTCATCAATGACTTTCAACTCAGCCATTTCTGACTAATTTTCATATTTTATATTTAACCATTCAGAAAGAGTCTGTCTTTTCTCTTAGATTTTTATTTCAGAATTCAAATCTTTAAAAACTTGGGTTTACACTGCTTGACCTGGTTGTTTCTTATTTCTGAGAATTGTTATGTTGCAAGGTTCTCCCTTCTTTACAATAGTTCATCTTTTCGCTGAGTTATCCTCTGTCTTCAATGCTTTCTGTCCTTGACTAATTTAAGTTATGAAAAAAGTCCACAGCATTTAAAAGGAATCTTTTCCCATAAGCCAATGGAGTTCACCAGTCAAAAAACCCTTGAGGCAACTAAGTTACCTAGTAAGTCTTGAGTATTGGAAAGATCTACAATTTGCTTCTTTCTGTTGGGTAACATATAAATGTAGCAATAATAGTGTATATCCCAACTTCATTACCAATTATGGGCATATCAGATATTTTGTTTTAGAATGTGCTGCATATCAAAAGAAAAAGAATTCTGAAGCCAGACACCAAATTCCTTCTTTGTGCCACATGACAATGAGGCGCTGTAATTACCACACCTGGATATATCCCAATATCGTAAACTATACATTTTATGTAGAAATTTTTGAGTTTTAAAAGTTTAAAGAAGTTAAATTAACCAATCTTTGCATAAGTTAAAATGGATAATTATTTAAATTGGTCAATCAAAAATGTAATTTTGATTAGAGAAAAACCACAAAAATAAGTTTGGTCTGTGACCTTAACTTAAAGGAACCCATATGTTATCAACATCAATTCTAAGTAGCACAAAAAAGACATTCTTTTTGTGAAAACAGACAAACCCAGATTGCTTATTTAAAATAGATGGGTTTCTAGTTTTTTCTGAAAATGTCTTTTAGTTCAATTTTTTCAAGTAACAAAAGTGTGTAAGATACCTCTGTGACAATCTTCAATTACATGATTTTGTTTTTCAAAACTCTATTTTATTATATATAAAATCTATTATTGACATGTATATTGCCAGTAGTTGCAGATAATCTCATCGAGGGTCTTTTCTATTCTGTTTTCCCCTTACACAATTAATATAGTGCGTTTTTCCAAGTAGATATTCACTAATTTACATGTAAATATAATGCATGCTAATAATTTCTAAAAAAAATTCAATGCATAGCTAAAAAAGGAAATTTTAATGAAAGTTGATATAAAAAGGCTTAAAAGGGGATGATGAAGAAAAAATACCAATACCAATCTTCATTTGTTGAGACACTTAAGTGCTTACTCTTTGCTGATGCTCTGCTAGACATAGTGGGGGATGGAAAAACAGCATGGTTCTGGACTTCAAGTAGCTTACCAATGACTGAAGATATAAGGTATCTTATATCTTCATATGTACATATGAGGTACATAGAAAGTAGTAAGTGACAGTTGTAATGAGTGACAATTGAAATATCTGGGACTTAATGAGAAGTAGATATCAGTTCCATTTGAGAATGTTCTAGAGACTGCCTGTAAATAGAGTGATGATAATCAGCATAGCTAAGTTAATAATTGCCTAAATGAATTAAAGGGAAAATAGAGTGGCAGTAATCAAAACTGATTCTCTGGATCCTGTCAAAATCGTATTAAAATTATGTCAGGAGAAATATAACAGGAAGACCATGACTAAAGGACACCCTGACTCCGTGGCTATGGTTTTCAAATAAATCTATCTGACAATCTCATCAATTTTATGTTTATAAATTGTCAATTTTTAATTTCAAAATAAAAGCTGTTTATGTCTAAATTATGCAGAGTTTGTACCAATATTTTTGAAGCAATCAAGTTGCTCAGTCACAGCTACAAAACATACAGCATGAAATCTAAGGGTCTAAAATAATATATTCAACTAGAAATTTAAAAGCTTAGTTGATATTTAACCCATCAACATATCTAATAAAATAATGATAATGAATGTGGCTCTTGAAAATATTAGAGTTGTATAAAAATTAAATTAATGATGGTTTTAAAACATGAAATGAACATTTCAAGGGAAGAAAATTAGTTTTGTGTGACCAAATGCTACAGATTCAAAATAAAGTTAAAAATGATCAGATAGCACCAACCTAACAGAGCTAAAAATCTTGTTGTATTTGACTCAGTTATTAAACAGAGATTCTCTACTGCCTAAGGGTGATCTCCTCCCCACATTTCTCAACATGGGATACAAACCTGCCACACCCAATATCTTATTTCTGCCTACATATCCAGTGTGTAACTCACCCAGCCCCTCTTTCTGTAGGGTTACGTGTTCTTAAAAACTACTGTGGGTCTTCCCATATCTTGACTTTTGTTACTGAGGTATAGATCATTCTCCACATCTCTGAATGGAATAAACCCACCAAGACCCAATGAACATACTACTTCTTTTATGAAGTAAAATATTTTTACCTATGACAGCCTTAAACTTGACTAGATGTTGTGCAGACATGGGTGGGGGGCAGCACCGGGAAGAGTATATTTCTTTTTTGAAGAAATGTCTATTTAAACTTCTTTCCCATTTTCTAGGTGGGCTATTAACATTTTTATTGTTGAATTATAAAAGTTATTTATGTATGCTGAAAACCATTTTTTTTACAATTTGTCTATATTTTCTACCCTTCTGTGGGTTATCTTTTCAAATACTTGATTGAGTTTTTTGAATTTCAAAGGTTTTAATTTTGATATATTCTAATATATCTATTCTTTTCCTCATTGATACCATTGGTGTTGAATCAATGAAACTATTCCTTAATCCAAGGTCACAACAATTTATTCTTATGCTTTCTTCAAATAGCTCATAGTTTTATCTCTTAAATTTAAGATTATGATAAATTTTGAATTAATATTTGTATATGATGTGAGATTGTTTTTCAAATTCATACTTTTGCATATATCTATCTAGTTATCCCAGAACCATTGTTGAAAATACTACTCTTTCACCATTAAATTATCCTGATACCCTGCTGAAAATCAAAATACCATAAATGTAAGAGTTCATTTCTGACTATAAATTATATTGATCTCTGTTTCTATTTTTATTGATATATTAGTATCATACTGGCTGATGACTGTAGCTTTGTAGTAAGCTTTGAAATGGAAAGTGTAAGTCCTTCAACATTGCTCTTTTTCAAGACTGTTTTAACTATTCTGGGTCCTTTACATATCTATATGAATTTTAAAAGTCATGATACAATTTAGTAGTTTTTGGTACATTCTTTAGGATTTTCTATGTAGATAATCATGCCATTTATGATTTGTATGTCTTTTACTGTATTTCTTGTCTTACTGCACTGTTCAGGACTTTTATTATTATGATGAATGACTGTGGTTACATGAACATCTCTCATTCCTCTTGACTTTAGGAGTAAAGCATACAGTCTTTTATTATTAAATAAAATGTTAGCTATAGGTTTATATAGATATTCTTTATCAAAATGAGAAAAAATCCTCTATGCTTGTTTTACTGAGAGTTGTGTTATGAATGTGTGTTGAATTTTGTCAAGTGTTTTTACTACATTGATTGATATGATCATATGATATTCTCTTTTTTAGTGTAATATGATAGATAACATTAATTGGTCAGTTCCTGAATATTGAACCATACTTGCATACCTAATAAACCTCTCTTGTTTATGTTAAGCAATTCTTGTTACATACTATATTATTAGTATTATTACCATATGTAATATATTGCTTATATAACAAATATAACTTCCATTTGTTAATACAGTATTTTAAGAATCTTTACCTCTCTATCCATGAGGGATATTGATCTGCAGAGTTTTTGTTTTGTCTCTCTGTATATACTGTTTGTCTGGTATTAGTATCAGGGTAATGATAGCTTTGTAACATGCCCCCTTTACTTCTATTTTCTGAAAGAGACTGTGTATAATTGGTGTTAACTTCTCTTTAAACCAGGGGCCCCCAAACTATGACCTGCGGGCCGCATGCGGCCCCGGAAGCCATTTATCCAGCCCCCGCCGCACTTGCACTTCCGGAAGGGGCACCTCTTTCATTGGTGGTCAGTGAGAGGAGCAAAGTTCCCATTGAAATACTGGTCAGTTTGTTGATTTAAATTTACTTGTTCTTTATTTTAAATATTGTATTTGTTCCTGTTTTGTTTTTCTACTTTAAAATAAGATATGTGCAGTGTGCACAGGGATTTGTTCATAGTTTTTTTTTATAGTCCAACCCTCCAACGGTCTGAGGGACAGTGAACTGGCCCCCTGTGTAAAAAGTTTGGGGACCCCTGCTTTAAACAGTTGGTGGATCAGTAAGAGCATATAGGCCTGGAGACTTCTCTACTGGGAGTTTTTAAATTACAAATTCAATTTTCTTAGTATTATAAAGTTATTATTTTAATATGTTGTTTTATTTTTTATTATTATTACATGTGTGTATATTTTATATTTTAACTTTTTTTTTTTACTTTAAAATGAGAAAGGTTCTTATCTGACCTCTCAGCTGCCACCTTCTTCTTTGTAGACATGGCAGTACTCTCCGACCCCTGTTCACTTTCCTTCCCTCTGGAAGCCCTGAGACTCTGGTTTCTACCTTCACTTCTATGTGAATATAGCCAAAGCCCCAACTTTTGATTTTACCCCAAGTCACCATTCCTCTACTAAAATATTCTTCTCCTCAGAAAGGTACACTCTTATTTGAAAGAAGAAATGCTACCATGTATTGGTTCTGCCTTTCTGGGCTGGCTTTATGTTTTTAGTCAAATACATTCTTAATTTGTTTTCTAAAAAGGAAATGAGCACTAACTATATAATATCTAAGGTAGTTTCCAGCTTTGAATTTATGTTATTCCAGGCCCTGGCCAGTTGGCTTAGCGGATAGAGCATCAGCACAGCGTGCGGACATCTTTGGTTCAATCTCTGGTCAGGACTCACAGGAGAAGTGACCATCTGCTTCTCTTCTCCTTCACTTTATCTTGCCTTATCACACCCAGTGGCTCTATTGGTTCGAGGGTCAGCCTCAGGCGCTGAGGAGAGCTTGGTTGATTCGTGCATTGGCCCCAGATGGGGTTGCAGGGTGAATCCCAGTCAGGGTACATGCAGTAGTCTCTCTGTCTCTCCTCCTCTCACTTAAAAAAATATGTTATTCCATGCTTCTAAATACAAAAGTACTTCCTTTACTTTGGAGTTAACACCTCTCATTTTATAATGAGCCTAAGAATCCAAGAAAAACAATCTTTCAGTTGCTTGATAATGATTTTCCTCCTTCTGTCTCTTTATCAAATTTGTCATCATCACTTTCCAATTATCTTTTGAAGGGCTCACTGGTCTCTTCCCTGTTTGGATACATAATTTAGTTCTTCCCAATATTTTCTTCTTTCTTTTTTCCTTTTTCCTCTCAGAATTCCCTGTCCCTTCCTTCTGCTATCCAAATCTCATCTATGTGAAATCTTGTAGCACTGTCCTCTCTCATACAAGTGTGAATGCATTATATAAACATATAGATACATTTTATGTGACTATTATAAATATATACTAGACAAATATACTAGGAGTCACCAATATGCCTGTCCTTCAATTTTGTCACCTTAAAATATCATATATTATGTTAAGGTAACTCTTTGTTGGTAAGATCTTTATTGGAATGGCTCTCAACTTTGGTATATACATAATTTTAATAGTCTCAGAGTAAGAAGTGCAATTATAAAACAGTTAAAATTCAGTGAAATTTAAGCCAAACAAATTGACCCATAGTAGCTTCAGGTTTTTTATAAAAATATGTTAATAAGAAAAAGTTGTTTTTTTTTAAATTAGAGCCGACACACAATATTTTTAATTTGAGATATACAACATAATAATTCAACATTTATATATCTTATAATGTGATCAGTACAATAGGTCTAGTGACCATCTGTCACCATACATAGTTATTATAATATTATTGACTATATTCTTATGTGGTTTTATAATTCACTCTGAAATCAAATCCAAATGACAGCATTCCAAAATTGTTATGTTGTGGCAATATAAACAGGTTTAATGGATAGTTTGCCAAAGTCATCTTTTGAATCACAATATACTTTTAGATGTACAATTATATTTTGTATTTTTATCACCCCCAACTTGCCACATATTATTTAAAAATTATTTTAGATCTTGTCTTCTCAAAAATCACAGATTGTAAGCTCCCTGAGGACAGATTTTCTGCCTGATATGTTCATATCCATCACAATGCCTAACAGCTTTATTCTTGATAGTTGGCCAGAGTGATTCACAGAAAGAAGTCAGTACATGTGTATAGTACTTCAGTGTATAATTCAAGAATTAGAGAGATGGCCCTCATATTGGAAATGACTCTTACTTTATGAAATTTACATAATGATTTTGCATTATGAAAGATAAAACTCCCCAAAAGACAAAGACAAAAGCAATTTTGAAGAAAGGATGAAATGATAAACTGCATAGAGAACTCCTATTGGGTACTGGAATATGCAGGCAATGAATTAATGGGAAATACTGAAGGGATAGATTTAATATCACAGTCTCAAGAGCTCTTCTGATTCAAGTAAAAATATTCAATTTAGATTATTCAGTTTAGTTATTTTCACTTTAGGGTAACTCCTGAATCATTAAACTTAATAATTTCTACAGCTACTATGAGTCTCTGATTAGATTGCTCACTTAATGAAACAGTAAACAGATTACCAAATTTAAAGCCCCAAAGGGGAAAAAGGACTTAGGTATTCATCTTTTCAAATTTCAAATGTTTAATCAGGATTGTTAGTTATCTAAGGTAGGCTTAATGAGGTTTTATTATGTAACTAAATTCAAGTATAGAGCATAAATTATTTTATATTTTATTTTTAACAACATGACAAACAGACACTTTTATGATGTTTAGAAGTGAAGGTTTATTTGGACACAAGATTTGATATAAGCACTTATAAAGACAAAATATTAGTTCTTAAAGTTCAAGAAATAAAGCAGAAATTATAATTGCACAATGAATAGGTGTGTTTTCAATCTTTCTGCATTTATGCCCTGTTCCCTTTAAGCAAGTGGACTTATATATCATGAGTTTTTTCCTGAGATGTCACTCACTCCATGGAACTCAGACTACAAGATGAGGTTCCCCATCCTTAATAAATCTTTAGACTTATATTGAATCTGGGTAGAAGTTGACCCATCATAGCATTTCTGATCTAAAGTATACCTTTTGAAATATAGTGGTTGGTTCGGTGGTAGGTGAATTTCTGTGTATACAGAAGTTGACCGGTGATTTTCAAAGTAGTAGGATGAGTTTGCAAAAGCAAGTCTAATAATATAGTGTTACAGTTGGAAAACAGCATGAGCTTAAGACCTTAATGCAAACTGCAGGAAGTTAAGCTCCATGAAACCTACTGAGTTCAGTGGGTTATTGGTGTTAAAAAGGCTGAGACATGCAGGTTAAGCCATTTAGAAAGAAGTCCTATAACTCTAGTGAAGGTTATATATTCTTTGACCATGCTAATCACCTCTATCTACTCTGCTTTAAAAACAACAACAATAACAACAACTCAAATATGTAATATTTATCCAAATAATCCATATATGTATTTTTGGTTTAGTCTGTTAACACTTAAAAATTATTCTGAAAATAAAAAGTGTATGTGTAACACTCTTTAATGTTCTCTGCATTAAGACATCTTCCTGCTCTATTTTAAAATAGTGATTGTCAAGATATTCTTCTAAAAAAAAAGGACATTGTGAATCAGGTTAATGAATGGACTCTCCATAAATGTGCACGAAACACCGGCTCTGCTCCTGCCATATCTTAACTGGGGGAGTCCACACAGCACCCCAGCTGGGAACCGCAGGATCTGTGGTATCGTATGCACTGCAAAGATACCACAGTGGTACCCATGCTTTTTAAACCACTGAAGCTAAACATATGATAGGAAAAGGAGTACTACTCATCAGAAAGATGTTTTGAATTATTTACATCCTAACTTCAAGCTCACAGGGATGCTTTCATTAAACACACCCCATTTTTTACTCTTCCTCTAACTCTAAATAAATAAATTAATAGATAAATAAATAAATATTAAAAAGATGAACATATCTGAAGCCAATTGAAACCATATTGTTTTCAAATGTTTGTCTTATTCAAAGATATATTTTAAGTAGATATTTGACTTTCATTAGTTAACTCCTCCAGAGGACCTGAGTACTCACCCCTTGTTCCTGATGTCACAGTACATATCAGTTACGGACAGACTCAAGGCTTTAGTTCATATTATAAACTGCTGAATATGGTCAATATAGCCTACATGTTCTACATTATTTGAAGCGCAAATTCTTGTTTCAAATACTTTAGCTTGTGATCTTGCCTATTGAAGCCCAATTTTTAAGATAAACAGTATTTCTATTTTCCCTGGAGAAATGGGAACTCCAAAAAGACCTTGCACTAGAAGTGCAATAAATACTTGAAGTTGAACTGATTCAAAATTAATTATTTCTTTGTAGCACAGGTGATAACCCAGAAGCCTTTTACCTCTCTGAACTGGGGAAGGTAAAAATCTAGACCTTACCAGAGAGAACCTAACTTACTCTTTGTCTGATGCTTTGCACAGTATTCAGTATTTCTTAACTGCCTAATACGTGCTATTAGGCGAGACACATTCCCAAAGAGTCTATAGTCTAGTAGGAGAAAATTCAAGTTAACCAAATTATCTCTCAGCATGATGTATGCAGAGAATGGTCAGCACAGAATGCTAGAATAATGAAGAAAAAAAAAAAAAAAAAGAACACAAAATTTGTCTTCCATGGGGAAATGAAGATGATTTGACCAGGGAGAGCTTCTGAGGGTGACTCTTAAGTTGGTGAGTTTGCAAAGATATAAGTGGGAGTAAAGGACGAATTGGGTGAATTGGGTGAGGGATGCTCCCACAGGAGCAACAGCATATCCAGTGCCTGGAGACATGGACAGGGAACCCCAGATAATTCAACATGGGTAGGATAAGATGGGATAGGAAAATCAGTGGGGAGTAGCGAAAGGTAAGAACTTAATTTGCGCCTAACCAGACGGTGGCACAGTGGATAGAGCGCGGGCTCATCCAGCTTCAGCGCAGGCTCACCAGCTTGAGTGTGGAGTCACTGGCTTGAATGTGGGATCATAGACATGGCCCCATGGTTGCTAACTTGAGCCCAAAGGTTGCTGGCTTGAAGCCCAAGGTCGCTGGTTTGGGCAAGGGACCCCTCACTCTGCTAGCTCCCCCTCCCCGCCCCGTCAAGGCACATATGAAAAAGCAACCATTGAACAACTAAGGTGCCACAACAAAGAGTTGATGCTTCTCATCTCTCTCCCTTCTTGTCTGTCTGTCTCTCTCTCTGACCCTCTCTCTGTTTCTGTGTAAAAAAGAAAAAAAAAATCGCCACTTTAAGGAATTTATAATTCATTCATAAGGTGATGGAAAATTGCTAGAGGTTTGCATGTGGAGGAGTGAGATGTAAGTTGCAGAGTCTGAAAAGTGCCTTAAATCCTTCCCAGTGTGGCATGAGACAGGGAGGTGTTCAAGATGCTGGACCAATGGGAAAATGGAGCCATTCAGATCTTTACTGTGAGATAGTTATGGTCATCTTGAAGCATCATGAACTCTTCTCATGTTAACATCTCTAGTTCCATTTAAAACAGCCCATCTCTTGTGCTCGCTTCGGCAGCACATATACTAAAATAGCCCGTCTCTCTCAGCACTAACACTCAGCTGCCATTCCCCGCAGCCTCAGCCTGGCTTTCATATCCCGGTCACACTGCTCACAAACACGGGTGGACACCCCCACTGCTCCACTGAGTCTGCTAATGAAAATGCTGGGAGAGGACTTCCTGGGAGGAGGGCCCCAGTTACGGCATCAGGCAGCCTGGAATCAAGTCTTGGCTTTGCCAGTTTTAGTTGCGTGGCCTTTGGAAACCCCTCAAACTCTGACCTTAAAAATGGAAACCAAAACACTGTCTAGCCAGGTTTTGAGAATGGAAGATCATTTATCTAAGGCTGCTAGCATGGAATAAGCCCTCAATGAGCAATACGTGCATTTATTACTAAAGAAGAAATGGTGTGAGCAAATTTCCTATTTTCTAATTGCCTTTTTTTTTTTTTTTTTTTTTTAAACAGACAAAACAGACATTGGCGGGAGCTCCTGGAGCTCTCCTGTCACTCTGATTCCGGGTCATTAATACTTGCAGGGAACTAAGCAGCTGAGCTTCTCTTGAAACCTATGCAAAACAGTTTTGGTTTTAACTATGTAATCAACCCGACAGGGCTACAGCTGAAATAAATGTGAACTCCGTGGCCAGGTGGCCTTGGGGATTGTGAAGTGCAATTAACCTCCTCACTCCCATTCACAGAACGCTCCAAGAGACAGAGCCGCCTTGTCACTGGCTGAATTGGGTTCTGCTTATTCATTTCAAGCCGCATGTGTGCTCCCTAAGTGTGGCGCTGATCAGAGCCACTTCCTGAGAACAGAGACAAAAACATGGAGACAGTCTGAAGCAATGATTCTCCCAGCAAACCTTTGAGAAATCTCAAAGAATGTAAGCGGGCAGTGTGCTTTAGGAGAACAGAAGCTGGCACTTCTCTCCTATTTTCATCTGAGTATAATGTTGCAGCTTACACCATTTCTGATTGTAACCAGGATGTAATTCAGAGGTTAAGCAGAAAAACCTGGTGAGAGAGAGCAAATGGGGAAATTTCATCCTGAGCAGTGAAGTGCGGGAGTTTGAGGTTGAAGGTACTAAGCCAGAGAAGGAAGGACAGTTCTAAGTAACTGGCTTCCAATTTGCATTCATCTAATACTTTTTCTTCCTTCTCTCCCTAACTGTAAGAAAATCAGAAAAATCTTTTCCTCTATGTCAACAGCTGGCACTTTTGCAGTGATCATTAGCAGAACATGTTGGCAGTAGAAAACAGGTTCAGCTTTTCCAAAACTGGCTGTCATTTGTGCCCAAAGCAAATAGGAATAGAAATAGTAACACCAATATTATTATTACCATACCAGGAGTCAGCTAGCTCTTCTGTTCCCACAGCTTTCATAAGTTGAGCTGAGTGCCTTTATCGTGCCAGACCCACAGCGCCATGATGTATGTGGGAGAGCAGCGAGGGGCCTGGCGGGTAGACGGGCAGAACTCACTGAGTGTGCGCAGCCAGCTGGACTTAGCAGGCCAGGACGTCTCTGCCCAAGGGGTTTGCCTCTTCTAATTGAAGGGAAAGCTTGAAAATCAAGCCTATTCTAATGAAGGTATTAATTTGTAGAACATTGCCAGAAAGCAATTTAGAGAATTTAGGTATACTTATCAATAGCCTTTTCAAAAACATCATATGTTTGATCCAGAATGTCATCTCTAAGAATATACCCTAAAGAAACGGACTTTGGGCCCTGGCCTGTTGGCTCAGTGGTAGAGCATCGGCCTGGCGTGCGGAAGTCCCGGGTTTGATTCCCGGCCAGGGCACACAGGAGAAGCGCCCATCTGCTTCTCCACCCCTCCCCCTCTCCTTCCTCTCTGTCTCTCTCTTCCCCTCCCGCAGCCAAGGCTCCATTGGAGCAAAGACGGCCCGGGCGCTGGGGATGGCTCCTTGGCCTCTGCCCCAGGCGCTAGAGTGGCTCTGGTCATGGCAGAGCGACGCCCCGGAGGGGCAGAGCATCACCCCCTGGTGGGCAGAGCGTCGCCCCCTGGTGGGCGTGCCGGGTTAATCCCAGTCGGGTGCATGCGGGAGTCTGTCTGACTGTCTCTCCCCGTTTCTAGCTTCAGAAAAATACAAAAAAAAAAAAAGAAAGAAACAAAGACTTTAAGTACAAAATGCATATTATAGAAATATTTTAATATAAAAAAGAAAACATTTTAAATAAGCACCAAGAAAAGTGTTAATTAATTAATTAACTATAGTGAATATATTCAACTATTAAAGAGATTTTAGAGAACTTTATTTATTTATTTATTTTTTTTACATAGGCAGAGATAGATAGGGACAGACAGATAGGAATGGAGAGAGGTGAGAAGCATCAATCATCAGTTTCTCGTTGCGCGTTGCGACTTCTTAGTTGTTCATTGATTGCTTTCTCACATGTGCCTTGACCGCGGGCCTTCAGCAGACCGAGTAACCCCCTGCTGGAGCCAGCGACCTTGGGTCCAAGCTGGTGAGCTCTTTGCTCAAGCCAGATGAGCCCGCGCTCAAGCTGGCGACCTCGGGGTCTCGAACCTGGGTCCTTCTGCATCCCAGTCCGATGCTCTATCCACTGCGCCACCACCTGGTCAGGCAAGATTTTAGAGAACTTTAAATGAAAATATTCATTGCTTAAAATTTTCTACTTTTCTCATCTCAAAGAAGAGTTCTATTCAAGTGCTCTTAAGGTAGGGGGAATTTTCCCCCCTTACATATAACTATAAAACTAAACTAGCTTGGAATAGAACAGCCATTAGGTTTCGGCTGACTTTGGAAGCTGCTGGTCCACCCCTCTAATTTTGCAGTCTTGCTTTTCTCCCCCACAACCATTCCATTAATCTTGTTTCTGCCAATAGGAATGGTGAAGCATGTTCCCACATGTTTCTAGGCATGGTTGTTTATCATTGTCCTTAATCCAGAGTTAATTAGAGAGCAGCTTCTCTTCGAAAGGCCCATGAGAATAGAGGCATGCTGGTGGCAATGTTAAAATAAATAAAGCAGGATTCACAACTACATTTATAGCATAATTCACTCACCACTTTATTCATTCAATACCTATGTGTTGAATGAAGTGACAGCAAGGGACACATGTCGGCCAGCACACATCTTATAGTTTAGAATCTGTGTGTTTTTAAGGGTTGTGTCAAGTGGTGAAGCTGGAGGGACAAGAAAGTTCGAAGAACTTTGAAAGCCACACTAAGAATCTAGTAGACTTCTGAGTGTTAATGGATAACAACAAGTTTGAGAGTGAGAGAGAAATAATCACATATGCAACTTATAAAGATTCATAACTGCAGTGTAGATAAACTATTGCCTGGTGGGCAATCTGGCTGGAGTCAGGAAAACCAATCAAGAGGCTGCATTAGTAATATCAGCAGATACGAAGTGTCTGCACTAGTGATAGTACAGTGGGGGGGGGGGGGAGTAAACTAGACTAACTGGAAAGAGGTTTCGAGTCAGCCAGATTCAGAAGATGATCAGATGATCATTTGTGTGGGATGAATGAGGGAAAAGAGTCAAGAATAAAGCTCAGATTTATAACTTCATGTTATTAACTGAGATTGAACACAGAAAAGCAAGTGAGAGAATGATAATGAGTTCAATTTTAAACATGGTGAGTTTGAAGTGCCAATTGACATATAAGGACAATTGATGCCCAGAATGCAATTCAATATATGCACCTGAAATTCATGAAGGGGTCTGAGCTGCTGGAGAAGGATTATATAAGCCATGAGCATATAGACCAGGGGTAGTCAACCTTTTTATACCTACCGCCCACTTTTGTATCTCTGTTAGTAGTAAAATTTTCTAACTGCCCACCAGTCCCACAGTAATGGTGATTTATAAAGTAGGGAAGTAACTTTACTTTATAAAATTTATAAAGCAGAGTTACAGCAAGTTAAAGCATATAATAATAATTATTTACCAAGTACTTTATGTCAGATTTTCACTAAGTTTGGCAGAATAATTCTTTAAAAAACAACTTACTATAGTTAAATCTATCTTTTTATTTATACTTTGGTTGCTCTACTACCGCCCACCATGAAAGCTGGGATGCCCACTAGTGGGTGGTAGGGGTCAGGTTGCCTACCACTGATCTAGACCATACTTCAAATTGGGGAATATTATTTAAAAAATAAGAAAATAGAGCTTAAACAAATATACGGAATGAATGAACAAGTAAAGGAAAGAAGCCCATGCAGAAAGAAAATTTAGAAATAGTTATCAAAGTGGTAGGGGGAAAATATAGTGTAGTGTTGCATAAATTAGGGGGAGAGATCATTTCAAAAAAAATAGTGACTTAATGATAAAAAAATCTATTTTTAAAATGTCATTTAATAAGACAAAAAAGAAAAATTATAGAATCATATCAATAGATGATTAAAATGTTGATAGAACAATGGATATTATTAAATAAAATGTTTATAAAGTAGTTAATGACAGTGCTTCTTTAACATAATCCATATGTATATGTGCGTGTGTATTTATATATGCATGTGTATGTGTACATGTGTGTGTTTTCATGTGTGTAAGTCTCCAAAACCATTCCAGTTCTCACTGAGTCACCAGGAAAACAAATCGATCTCACAGGACTCAGCATACAGTTGAATGCACTCACAGCTATGATTTATTACAGTCAAAGAATATAAAGCAAAACCAGCAAAGGAAAAATAAATGTGCAAGGGATGAAGTTCAGAAGAAAATAGGCACAAACTTTCAAAACTCGTGCCGCAGGGGAGTCACGCAGGGTGTGCTTAATTTAAGAGGTCAGTGATATAAAAGGTAGGTGGTGGCTAAAGAAACATGTGAAGTTCAGGGTTTGGGGTGGTTGTTTAATTTTAAGATGTAAACATGTTTAAATTCTAATGAGGAGAGCTATCAAAGATCAAACAGAGAATAAAACAAAAGAATGAGGGTCACCAGAGTACAATTCTCTGAGCATGAGTTATGATGCTGGAATCTAAGTGATTGTACAAGAATTCGTCCTACCCGCTCCTTTCCACCCAGGAGCATATAAGATTTTCATATTGCACAAAAGCAGAAGGCAAAAAAGTTGTAAAATAATGTTAAAATGAAGAAATACTAAAAGATAATGAAGATTTCCATTTGCAGATAGGATGGGGTAGACACATTTTAACTTACTCCTCTCTGCTTCATATACCTGAAAACCCTGGACAAAATTCATAAAACAAATATCAGAAGATTCTGAAAGGTGAAGGAACGAAGGCAGCCTGTCTCGGGACCTTGGTGCTCAAGAAATAACCTGGCAAGTTTTGTGAGTTTTTTTAATGGCTCCTGTATATTCCGTCCTGGGCATTGGAGAATTTCTCAAGCTAGAAAGAACAGTAAGTACAGACAAGATACAAAAGCAAACAAACAAAAAAATAAATAAACTAAGCCTGGTCTCTTTAGCCAAAGAATTTAATAAATCTTTGTCAGTAACTCATAAAACAAGCAAATATAAAAATAATAAAAATATAGAAACCTTGAACAACAAAATTAAGAAAATTGTCTTAATTGAGATATTTAGACCACTGACTTCAATACTTGCATTTTTCTCAAACACACATGACATATTGACTTCAAAACAGACTGTGTATTTGAATCATAGAATAAATTTACAAATTTCAAAAAAAAATGTTTTAACATAATACAGGGTAAGCCTGCTCTTGCCATTTTTTAAAATATTATAATTGAGGCACTGGTCAATACAACAAGGTTATAAAAATATTTTAAATTCTAAGAATTTGAAAAAAATTATTATTATTTCCAAATTTGTATATGTAAAAAATTCAAAAGAATCTATAAATAATTGTAATCAACAAGTGAACTTAGCAGCATGGCTAGATACAAAATAATTTCTACTCTACCAGCAACATGAGAAAATGAAAAGAAACAAGATGATGTGAACATAAAAGATTCATTGATAGAAGAGATAAAAGTAAAAATCTGATTAGACATTGAGCAAAATGGGTAAATATTATCTAAAAAAAAAGCAGCGTACACAGAAAAAATAAGAATATAACTATTTTAATAATATATATTACTAGTGAAACTACAAAAAATCAAATGATAGCAAAACTTAAGTTCTGCTAAGGACTAATACCATTTGCTTGCTTTTAATATATTTTTATATATTCTTTTAGCCTCTATTGTTTACTTGTATTTTTAACTTTGTTTTATTTCATACTGTGGTATTCTGTTTCCAACTTTTTTCCCTTCCTGTTTAGCCCTTTCAATTCTCAGCTTAAATTTATTTAAATGTTCTGTTTTGTCTTAAAAATTTGTGCAAATATTTTATTTTATATTATAGTATAGCTGTATTTTGCTATTACACAATATTATGTAAAAACAAAATTTTTATTCTTCAAGTTAATGAATCTATGATTTAATTAATGGTTAATTTTCTCCTTCCAAAGTAGAGTACTGGATTTCCTCCTTAAAATTCAAAAGCCCAGGCCTGACCTGTGGTAGCTCAGTGGATAAAGCATCGACCTGGAATGCTGAGGTCATTGGTTCGAAGCCCTGAGCTTGCCTGGTCAAGGCACATATGGGAGTTGATGCTTTCTGCTCCTCCCCCCTTTCTCTCTCTCTCCCTCTCTCCTCTTCTCTCCTCTCTAAAATGAGTAAATAAAATCATTTAAAAAAAAAGAAGAAGAAGAAGAAGAAAATTCAAAAGCCCAGACCTGTGGTGGCACAGTGGATAAAGTGTCGACCTGGAATGTTGAGGAAGCCAGTTTGAAACCCTGGACTTGCCTGGTCAGGGCACATATGGGAGTTGATACTTCTTGCCCCTCCCCCCTTCTCTCTCTCTCTTTCTCTTCCTCTCTTAAAAAAAAATTTTTTTTAAAAAAAGGAATAAAAAGTTCAAAAGTCAGGAGATATGTGGACCTCAGTTTGAAGAGTCTAGCTATATACTATACACCCGTTCGATGTTGGCTGAGAAATATATAAGCCAAGGGAGGATGGAACTTGCTAAGACGAGTCTGATGACAGCAGTAAGGCCAGGGAACCCTTTACCGTAATACTTGTTCCAGAAAAAGGATGTGCCTGCAGACAAATCCCGAACACAATAAAGAACACTAATTGCCAAAGGTTTGAGGTTTCCGGGGACAGGCTACTGTTATATCAGATATGGTATGGGCCCCATGAGAACAAAAGAGAGTGAGGAGTCCCAAGCTTTCACGTTCATTGGCACTGGTCATTCCATGTTTCTTATTATTCTTTCAGTTGTCCCTTTACTAAGTCTCCTAACCTCATCTGTTCTTTCATCCTAAACATTTCTTTCCTGTCTCTGATCCTCCATATGTTCCCATAATACCTTGCCTCCATGTTGTTAAGGCTGTTGTCCTCCTGTTTACATTATCAAGAGGCTTGAACTACTGTAAATTTTAATTTCCTTAAAGGAGATATGTATGTGACAGTAATTGATTATATGATTAGGCCAGGCAGATATGTGGCCAATAGATGCCAAAGAAGGCAGTGGGTGAACCAATATACTACAGAATATATTAAGGTGAAATGACCTTGTTCCTTATTTAAGGAATAAAGAAAGTGGAAATCACTCAGTGATACTATGAGATTTACCACACTGTTTAATGCAGATTGGTGTTACTTATTTGTTCAATTAACCCATTTTAAATCTACATTCCCCATGTAAGCTCTATGGAGAAATACAAATATAGGATTGTTAAACTCCTGCATACACTGTAGTGCTCTATTAGAAAAACATATGAATATGTTGAGGTAAATACGAGGGAGGAGGGATGCAATCGGGGTGACACTAGAATCTATGTAAACACAACAAATTAAATAAAAACATATGAAAATAAAAAGGTATAAATATTTGTGATTATAAAATGCTTCATTTCTTATATTTTCTTACAAGATTACTAAAAGTCACTTAGAAAGACACTTCTATTTTTTATAAGCATTTCCCTGGAGTCATTGTGGTTTATTTTTTTTGATACAGAAAATGAAACTTTTCATTGTGAAGGCAAGCTTGATGTTCTACAACCCACAGGCCATGACAGAGTGTTCTAGAAAGTGTGTCATTTTCTTTTTAACCATTTCTTGGTAATCAATTTTATCCAACTTATAAGTATCACACAAATATAGTCTTGTCCAAAGAACATACACCGACGGAGAGAAATTTGTATAAAATTTATTTCCACATTCAAATGTGGGTATATCTTAAAAGTAAGTGAGAGATCCAAATTTTAATTTTGTGAATTTTTGAAATATTTATTTTTGATTCATATTTACTCATTAATTGGGAGAAGAACTCTGAAATACAAAAGATAATAAATTCTAACAAAGAATTACTACATAATAATAATATTTAATTCATCTCATTTTTGCTAAGTAGAAATAAAGAAAATATTTTGAAAGAAGAGAATCTATGCATCAATTTTCAAGTAGTTATTATATAATCTAGAATACAAAGGGCTAAAGACAGTTAACACAGTCATTAAGTCAAAGAACTTTCCTTTTGAATAGAGAAATCTGGCTATCATTAGTCAACTGTGATGACTCAGAGTCCCCAGCATTTGTTGAATTCAGGAGATACTATAAGTCCCTTTTATTATAGAATACAGTCACAATCAAAAGACTTAATAATCTTTGATGTTTCTTTCTCCTAACTCCCAAAGACTATATCAGTAATTTCAAATTTTATTTACTGTACAAATTTCTTAAATTTTTTCTCTGCTTCCTTGTAGTTCCAACCCAGAGCTACACTTCCTCCTATTTCAGATCTAGTTTTTACAAAGAGCAGGTCTCAGATATCAGTCACTGCAAAGATCCAAGATTATTATGACTATTTCTTCTTTGGAAAACTAAATCCTTGAATTTCATTGGCAGAAACTGTCATGATTAATAAATCTTTGAGTATTCCAACTTATATTGGTCTTTCTTTCCCCTGAATTGCATCAATAAAACTTAAAAAGTAATATGTGTTAGTGGGGAGAAGGCAGAAGACAGTAGCTATCAGTTTTAAAAGCTCACCATAATTCATCTATGGAAAGGAAGTTTGCTCATTTTACATTTTACAAAATAGAAATGAACTTTGAGACAAACTCTAATATCTGACTCAGTAGTTTTTGGGTAGATCCCAGGGACATTTATTCAATAAGCTCTTCAAGTGATTATGATTTCAACCAAGTTTAAAAACAATACAAATTGAAAGGCTAGACACAGTAGAATATTGAAAATAACAGTTTTGAATGAGTATGTCTTTTTACTTGAATTTTTTCTACTTGCTCTTTTCTTTTAGCAGGATAGTATCTTCAAAGAAAAGTTGTTTGAGGCCTCTGACTCTGTCTATAGAGCAAACAAAGAGAGAACACCCTGAAAACTCTACTCTGTCCTATGGTGCTAGCACTTATAACAGTCTGGCAGAATAGACCTATAATTATCGTTGGGGCACAACTTGGAGAAATAGTTTACCAATTTTTCTTTTCTTGGACTATTTTCAAGAACATCATTTTATAATGAGTAACTATTATCATTCAGAGAGTTGTTAAATACTATCTGGAGAAACCTGGTTTTAGCCCTTAAAACTTGAGATTGATCACTCTCACCTACTTGAGTCTCAGAAACACTGATCAATAGAAATCAATTTGCCAACCCAAATACAGTAGTACAATTTTCTTGTAGGGTTTTAATAAACTACATCTATATTTATCCCTTTATGCATGAAAAATAGACCTTTGTCCATAAATAATATCAATTACTCTGATCCTCTGGTTTTAAAACATTGTCTATAATCTTCTATTCTTTGGGAATACTAGAGATCTTTTTCATAAACAGAAATCTGTTCAGATAAAAACCTTCAATCATGTGATTTAAGTGTCCAGAAACTACATTAATTTAGTGTATGTACCCCTCCTTCTGTTAACCTTGTTTACTTACTGCCTCGTATCATAGGCTCCCATCATCTTTCTTATGAATTCTTCTTTGCTGGCAATTTTCAGAATTACCTTTTTAAAATCTGCTTTTGTTATGGGGCACTTTCTCTTTATAATTATTTTATTGTTGAATATTTTTTTCATCATTTGATAGCTTCCTCACCTTTACCCTGGGAACTTGAATGCATGTCAAGAATCTAAAATCTCAAAATCTTCAGATGCTATTTATATAAACAAACTATATAACATTAGAAAATAGAATTGTGTTCTATTCCTGTAGAGCTTGCTGTTGTTATTCATTTGTATTGCTATTGCATCATTCATGAATGTATAAATAGGTTGGTCTTAGCTTCATAGGATAATTTAGTCTAATGATACTTAAATAAAATACCTCTGGTCTTCTGCTCTTTAATCCTTTCTAGCCAGGGTTACCTATCTGAATGCAGATACAACCATGGCATTTCCTTTCATGATTCCCTCATTGTGTATCTATAAAGTCTGAACACCTTTACATGACATGCAAGACCTTACATATCTTGGTCATATTTGTCTCTACTCCTTACGTTGTAATTAAGCTGAAGCAAAACATGCATTTGATTATAGTCAAATCAAACATACACACACACACACACACATGCACACGCACACACAAAGTGTTCAGCTTCTCTATCTGCAGTCTACAATTATGTTGGTCCACTATCTAAAATGTTTCCTCAATCTATAAGACTTAACTCAAGTCAAGTTCTAGTAAGCCTTTCTTGATCCCACCTCATTGAATTAGATGATTCTTCTTGTGCCCATAATACTGTGGTCTATTTTCTATTAGCGCATTTAATTTCATTGTGTTCTCATTTTTTATTAACACATTTTCTTACCCACTATGAGTGAACTTCTTGAGAACAGGGACATTTCCATATTTGCCCTTTAGTCTCCTAGCTGCAATCAATACGTTTGATACTATAAATGTTTGTTGAGTGAATAAATAATGAATTACTAAACAAATTTAAATGTCAAGCAGTTAATGTGTAGCCCATTGGAGGAAACATACTTAAATAAATATAGGTTCCACTGTAAGATTCATTCCTTCTTCTTCTTTTTATTCTTCTTCTTCTTTTTTTTTCAGGTGGAAGAGGAGAGATAGTGAGTCAGACTCCTGTATATGCCTAGACTGGGATCCACCCAGCAACCATCTGGGGCTGGTGCTTGAGTGCCAAGCTATTTTTAGCACCTGAGGCTGAAGCATTCAGACCAACCTAGCTATCCTCAGTGCCCAGGGCCACACTCAAACCAACTGAGCTACTGGCTGAGGGAGGAGAAGAGGGAGAAAAGAGAGAAAGGGAGAAGGGAGAAGTAGATGGTTGCTTCACCTGACCAGGAATTGAACCTGGGACATCCATATGCTAGGCCAATTATCTATCCACCGAGACACTGGCCAGGGCCATTCATTTATTAAGCACTGATTATTTTTTTAGTTACTCATTTTTTTATTTTTAAAATTTTAATTTAAAAATAAAGAATAAAATGTTTTCTCTCTCTCTCTCTCTCTCTCTCTCTCTCTCTCTCTCTCTCTTCAGCAATAGCATAGAAAGGTAGTAGAGAGCATCTGGTGTATAGGATTGATGTTGAATAACCAGGTTGATGTCTCATCTTTTTACTTACTAGCTTTGAATTGGTTAGGACTCTTAACTCCTCAAAGTATCAGTTTCTATATGTAAAATAGTAATAATAATACTTATCCAAACTACTCATTAGATTTCATTGCACATCAAATGAGACAACTATGTGAGAGTATCCTTAAGATGTGCTTTCCTTTCCTAAATAAATTTCTTAGTTCTATGTGTCGCCAGTCAGTATGGAGTTACATTTATAGAAACAGTCCAAAACTCAAAATAATTAAATATTTAAACTGTAATTTGTGTTCCTCAATGAACATGAATTTTTAATCCACAACTTCTTAAAATTTTCTTTTCCACCAGCATTCTTTTGTCTTTGTCTTTTCATCTGTATCTGTTTCTGAGCTTCTCTCCTCATACCTTAACTCGCCAGTAAAAACTTTTACCAACTAGTGCAGACTCTCCCTCCACTTTCTATTTCTTCATCAATTATCTTTCCTCGAAGAAACAGAAGAAAATCCTAGCCCATAAATATTTATGCACGTGTACTTTATGTACTTGTTTTATGTAAGTTATGCTTAGAGCTCTGGAGAAGATGTGTATTCATGCTCACACAGGGATTATAGCCCTCAGGATTCTGTATATTTCCTTCAGATATCCCTGATCACACTTAACTGTTACATCCTAGCTCTTAGGACAGGGATCAAGTACAGGCACTCCTCTTTCTAACTCATTCATTCATTTGTTCACTAGTCATTGCTTTCAGACAGCTTTGTGCCAGACATGATACTAGTAATGATCTCTTCAATCAGGTTTTTTATCCCTTGTTCTTTCTCTTCTCTTTCAGGAACCCCTATTATGCAGATGTTGTTTCTCTTCATGTTATCACAGAGCTCTCTTAGAGTTTCCTCAGAATTTTTAATCCTCTTTTCTTTTTGCTGTTCTGCTTCTGTGCTTTTGCTTATCTTATCCTCTAAATCGCTGGTTTGACCCTCTGCTTAATCCAGCCTGCTTTTAATTCTTTCTAGTATAGTCTTCATTTCTGATATTGTGTTTGTCATGTCTGTCTGGTTCCTTTTTATGATTTCAGTGTCCTTTTTGATGCTTGCAATTTCTTTATTTAGGTGCTCATAAGTCCATCCATTGTAGCTTTGAGATCCTTAAGCATCCTAACAATCATTATTTTAAACTTCACACCCAGTAATTTGATTACTTCATCTCATTCAGTTCTTTTTCTGAAGATTTTTCTTGTTGATTCATATGGTACATTCCTCTGTCTTCCCATTGTTTTTGTGTGTGGTTTGAAAGCTTGTTAGAGTTGTGGGTCTGACATTGGTTTATTTAATTTGGCTTCTCTTCCAGGCCTTTATTCCTTTGCCTCTGCTGATTGTTTGGATTTTAATTCTCCTTAACTAGTAGAACTACTTTAAAGTCTTGATTTTCCTGCTGTTGTTTGTTTGCTGAACCCAGCAGGGAGCTTTTGTTTGCTGCTCAGCAGGGGGCTTCTATGTTTAGGAGTGGAGAAATGAGCATATCTTGTTTTGGGTTTGTTTTTTTTTGGGGGGGGGTTGGCCCTAGTTAAAACTGTATCCAGGAATGCTGTGGGTGTGACCCCTTAGAATCTGAAGTTGTGTTCTGCCCAGTTACTCTCCTGGGGCAGGGTGCATTCTCAGTATGAAGGGGGAGGTGTAGCTCAGGTCTCCCTGGAAACCTGAGTCACTGCCTCTCCCCCTTACTTCCTTCTTTCCAGAATGCCTTTCAGGCTGTTTGGAGCTGGAGAGCTTTTTGGAGGTGGGTCACCTGGTTCCACTCTAGGCTTGTTCTCGGCAGAGGGAGCAACCCCTTTTTCAGCTATGGTCACCTCCACCCTGGAGAATGAGTCGGCTCAGCTCAGGTCAGCCCAGGCACTCCTTTTCCCATGACCCTTTGTGTCCCCGTGTCTCGCTCTCCTCACTTGTCTCATGCATGACCAGTCAGTCCTCTCAGCCCCCCACCCCCCCAGAGCCCCAGGCAAGTGGCTGTGAGTGATATTTTCTGCTCTGTCCCTTTAAGGCTGCCTTTTTTTTTTTTGGCCAGCCACTTCCCACAGACAGAACTCTCACTCTTCTCCCCACTCAATGCTGTCCGGCTGTCTCCTCCAGTCCCTGGGTTTCTAGGTTGGGTCTCCAGTCCTGAAATTGAGGACCCCTCCCTCTCAGGGTCTCTCTCCTTATAATGAGAGCCCTTCTGGACTCTCAACCTCCCCTCGCTCCTGGGAGCAGGGGAGCCTCCACCGTGCCCCCGCACCCCCTACCAGGATCGGTGTGGATTCTTCTGTGCTCCTTGGTTTTCGAGTTCTGTTCTTTTAGTCCAAAGTTGGTTTTTCATGATGATTGTTCTTACATTAATTTGTAATACAGTTTGGTCTTGGGAGGTGAAAGTCTGTGCGTCTGTCTACTCTGCTGCCATCTCGGAGTCCTCCACATGACAGTAGCAATGGAAATCCTGGAGTATAATGTCAAGGACTTCAAAGTATAGTAAAAGAGAGATGCATAAAAATAATATTTGTGTTAATGTTTGGTAAGTAAAACAATTCAGTTAATTAATCTTTATTTTTCTTCTTTGTGTTAGGTACAAAGACTTAGGGATATAGTGGTAGGCAATATAAATACTAAGAATATAAACTTAATACAAGAAACATGTTGGGCAAAAATGTAGTCTAGGAGTCCAGGCAGACATCTCTGAAAAAATAATCTTTGAGCTCTTTTCTGGAGAATAACTAGGATTTTCCCAGATCTGAGGCAAAGGATTTGGCATATGTGGAGTGCTAGAGGCTAGACAGAGTTGGCACATAGCAAGAGCTAAGAAAACTTGATTACCTTTGAAGCCTACCCTGAGAGTAAAGATGAGAAAGACTGGATGGTATGAGGCACAGGTGATGGGAAGTCAAATAAAACCAGCAAAATGTTGAGCTTTACCTTAAGGCAAAGGTAAAAAATTACTAGAGATTTAAATTGATCAGATTTGCATTATTGGAATTTAATCATCCTGATTTAAGATAGACCAAAGTCTACTTTAAATGTTGGGGAACTATTTGTAAATGTAGATTCAGGACAAAGCTGAAAAATCTACTTTCTTAAGCATAGGGCAGGGAAAGACCAAAAAAAAAAGAGTCTGGCCACTTCAGTCTAGTAATTAATGGAGTTTATTAAGAAAAACTTATATACGAGTCAGATCTTGGGTGGCTACGAGATGACATGGTTCCCCACAACACATGCCAGGTGCCAAAGAGTAAAGGGAGGGATAGTAACAAATACTAGTATGAGAATGCTACCGGGTACAGAAAATTACTTTACATGCTTGACCAGGATAAAATAACATCCTGTTGCAGGAACTAGCACATAGTAGGAGGCAAGGAAGGGTGCAGATTTATGTTAGAATGAATGTCAGTTATGATCAGACAGTCTCTAAGGGGGATTTTCAAAAAGCAACCTCCATCTGGCCTGGGTCCAGCTTGAGGGATAAACAGTGGTCACATCATGGGACAGTTTCTCCTCCACAGGACTAGTGCAGAGATGGCTTCACTGTTCTAAGGAGAGAAGCTGGTAGTGTAGACAGAATAGTGATCATCAAGATGGGAGAGATTTAGGACATAGATTGAATAGTACTTATAATTGCTTGGTTGAAAGATATGAAGGAGAGAGAAGTAGCATCTCTGGCTCCAATGAGGCCAAGCTCATTTGGCTCTCCCCATCTTGTAGCACCACCATCTGTAATGAATGGTCGCCAGGGTTAGAAGGGTGGTGCGAGTGAAGCTCGTGGGTGGGAGCTTCTTATGAAGCAAATATACCAGTAACTTTTATTCTTCCATCCATAGTCAACTGATCATCAAATCAAAACGGTCTTCTTCAACTGCAAGTAGCTGGGAAATAGTTTAATGGGCACCTAGTAAGGAGAAAAGCTTGAAAGTTGGTGAGCATTAGCCTTTGCCTGCACCACAAGTAATCAGATTTGGCGGGATGGAAGCAGAAAAGGAAGAAGTGTGGGGAGAGGTCTAGGACATTTTAAAAGAAGGTGATATTCAACCTGAGTCTTGAAGAACAATTCACTGGGAAATCAGGGGCAACATTCCAGACCTCAAGAAAAGAATTAGTCAAGGGCATAGCTCAGCATATGGATATCAGTGATCCTGAGGGAGATGCGGGGAGATGGGCATGTAAGAAGTGAGTAAGTCAGGTGTGTTAATCAAAATACACAAGAAAGCAACTCTTTAAAACAGTAATCAATACACCATTTAAATGGTATTTCCAAATAAGTTAGCAATCCATCTCTAACATTTGCTCTATGTACAAACAATAAAAAGATAAGGGGGGAAACTTTGTATACTTTATTTTGTTCATTTATCTCCTCTTACCAATGCTTATTATGTTCTACTACATGTAATGAACTTAATGCATAATCTTACATCTAATACATAAAAATTCTACTCACAGCCTGACCAGGCGGTGGCGCAGTGGATAGAGCATCAGACTGGTGGACCAGGTTTGAGACCCCGAGATCACCAGCTTGAGCGCGGGCTCATCTGGTTTGAGCAAAGCTCACCAGCTTGGACCCAAGGTTGCTGGCTTGAGCAAGGGGTTACTCGGTCTGCTGAAGGCCTATGGTCAAGGCACATATGAGAAAGCAATCAATGAACAACTAAGGTGTCGCAATGAAAAACTAATGATTGATGCTTCTCATCTCTCTCCATTCCTGTCTGTTTGTTCCTATCTGACTCTCTGTCTCTGTCAAAAAAAAAATACTATTCACAGATTTTTTCTTGAAGTTTTACTTGCTTACTTTGTTTTTTATTGTTGTCTTCCCCTAA
The DNA here is from genome assembly GCF_036850995.1 of Saccopteryx leptura. Classification (NCBI taxonomy): domain Eukaryota; kingdom Metazoa; phylum Chordata; class Mammalia; order Chiroptera; family Emballonuridae; genus Saccopteryx; species Saccopteryx leptura. The sequence continues at coordinate 353,218,705 of NC_089503.1, forward strand.
CTTTCTAAAATATTCTTGATGAAGAGACTATTGGATAGCTCATCTGTGAGTTTATGAAACTTTGCTGCCAATTACCTCTTAGAATTCCATAAAAATATAATTTTACTGAAATGTGACTTCTCTTATAACATTTAAAATATTTTTTCTAAATATTTTTTTTTTAATATAAGTAGATGGAGAATCTGAAAAGGGCCCATAAGGACAATGTTTCTTGTTTCGTTAAGAAGCAGCAACAGCCCGGCTAGTGATGGCACAGTAGATACAGCATGTATACCTGAGATGCTGAGGTCTCAGCTTCTAAACTCCAAGGTTGCCTGCTTGACTGCGGGCTCACCAGCCTGAGCTCCAGGTCTCCGGCTTGAGTGTGGGATCATCGCCATGATCCATAGTCGTGAGCTTGAGCCCAAAGATTGCTGGCTTGAAGCCCAAGGTCTCTGGCTTGAGCCCACGGTCACTGGTGTGAACAAGAGGTCACTGGCACGTGTGAGAAACAATCAAGAAACAACTAAAGTGCTGCGACTATAAATTGATGCTTCTCATCTCCTTTCCAGTCTCTCTCTCTCTCTTATTCTTTTACTCTCACACTCTCTCTCTCATGCGTGTACAAAAAAAAAATAAAAGAGAAGCAACAATAAAATGTGCTCTGTACTACAAATAAAGATAATTGAAAGTATAATTATTCCAGAGAATTTTAGATTTTAATTGTCACTTCACTGCATATGTTATTAAAATACCTGCCAATCTCTCTCAAAATATATCAAAATCAATAGCATAAATAATGCTTGATGAATTGATTTGAGAAGTTGTATTTTTCAAAATTAAAATGTGATTCAGTATATGCTATAATCTTATTAATGTACTTTATGTATTTTAACTATTTCCAGGACACTGAATTTATTATAATAAAATGCCATGATTTATATACTTGAAAAATCCTTTCCCATATTTTTATTATATGGCTTTGAGATTCTATTTATTTATTTATTTATTTATTTATTTATTTATTTATTTATATTTTTCTGAAGAGAGAAGCAGGGAAGCAGACAGAGAGACTCCCATATGCACCTGACCGGGATCCACCTGGCATGCCCACCAGGGGGCGATGCTCGGCCCCTCTGGGGCATTACTCCTGCAATCGGAGCATAGCACCTGAGGTGGAGGCCATAGAGCCATCCTCAGCGCCTGAGTCAACTTTGTTTCAATGGAGCCTTGGCTGCGGGAGGGGAAGAGAAAGACAGAAAGAAAAGGGAGGAGGAAGGGTGGAGAAGCAGATGGGCGCTTCTCCTGTGTGCCCTGGCCGGGAATCAAACTGGGGACTTCCGCATGCCAGGCCAATGCTCTACTGCTGAGCCAACCAGCCAGGGCCAGCTTTGAGATTTTATAAAGTTAGGTTTTAATATTTCTGTTTCCTAAATAGAAGGTAAAATAAGTTTTAATTCTAACAGATTCAGTAGAGGAGTTTCAAACTAGCGCAAGATATATACTTACAATCATTCCCCAGGAGTAAGAAACTTTAAATAAAGAACTAAAATGGAAGAATCATCAATAGAGACAAAAATTTACCAGGGCAAAAGAATTTCAGATTATCACACATTAAGAAAATTAACTATTCAGTGAGTTTTCCACGTCACTTAAAAATCCTCATTCTTAGAATTCCCTGAATCATCTAAGTAGGCAAAAAGGCTCCACTGCTTCAGGTTACAACTATTTACACTCCATTTCTGGAGAAAACACACAAATTCAGCAATAATTTCAAATATTCTGCCACTTATTATGAACTCTGCCAAAAAAGAAAGAGTGCCACCTAGTGAATTCCTTGAGGAATCTTTTCTACCAGTCATTCGTTTGACACCTTTCTACCAGTCATTCGTTTGGGTACCTTCTCTGTGCTGAGTACTGGTTACACACGTCTCTGAACCCACTCACGCTCATATAACACCATGGAAATTGTCCACCAGCCTTCCCGTTGTCGTATGACCTTCCACTTGATGTCCCACGTCTGAAAATGTCCATGCCACATCTTCACACCTGCTAAAGTTCTACTCCCTCTTCAAGAGATTGCATCAGGTCCAGCCTGTCAGGACATGAAACAGTTGGTTAGAATGCCGAATAGTGAGAAGGCTAAATGTTTCCCAAGTGAAGTTTATATAGCGTGACTGTTATTACAAAACCTAAGCAAGTCACTTTAGTAAGTAATATGCCTATGGAACAAACAACTGATGGAAAACATGTCGGTTTATTAACTGAGTTAATAGACTAATAATAATATCATGGCACTTCAGGAATCTACATCTATAAAAAAAATTGTAGTGGGCTAGATAACGATCACAAAAATAGATATATCTATATCCGAATCCCTGAGCTGTGAATATTACCTTATTTGGAAAAGGAATCTTTGCAGATGTAATTAAGTTAAGGATCTTGCAATGAGGAGATCACACTAGATTACCCAGGTGAGCCTTAAATCTAATAAGTGCTCTTACAAGAGAAATCAGATACATAGAAAAGAAGGCAATATGAAGACAGAGGAAGTGATGCAGCCACAAACCCAGGAATGCAGGTGGCCAACAGGATCCAGGAGAAGTGAAGAACAATTCTCTTCTATAGCCCCCAGAGGAAGCACAGCTTTGCTACATTTTAAATTTCTGGCCTACAGAACCGAGAGAATGAATGAATCTCTGTTGTTTAAGCCAGTGGTCCCCAACCTTTTTTGGGCCACAGACTGGTTTAATGTCAGAAAATATTTTCATGGACCGGCCTTTAGAGTGAGACGGATAAATGTATCACGTGACCGAGACAAGCGTCAAGAGTGAGTCTTAGATGAATGTAACAGAGGGAATATGGACATTTTTAAAAAAATAAAACATCATTCAGACTTAAATATAAATAAAATGGAAATAATGTAAGTTATTTATTCTTTCTATACGGACTGGTACCAAATGGCCCATGGACCAGTACCGGTCCGTGGCCCGGGGGTTGGGGACTGCTGGTTTAAGCCACCCAGCTTGTGGTAATTTGTTATGGCAGCCCTGGGATATTGTTATAGCCATCTCAATCACTCCATATTTTAAACCTGTAGAAAGAACAAATTTCAGCTATAGCGAAAACCCTGGATTTGTCCTCAGGATAAATAGCTTGTTATACAGGCTTTATCTAGAATTACTATGTGACCTTGAGCAAGAATCTTAGCCTTCCTGTTAGTCCATTTCTTTATGTTGAACCAGATGGTTTAAAAGTTTTCTTCCAGCTCTAAAATCTCCATTTCTGGTAATAAATGATAGTATAGCAAACTCAATGAGGAGAAGCACAAATAGCATTTTGTAAACAGAGAATTTCACACACACACAAGTTCGCAAATACACACACATTCTTACAAGCAAAATTTGGGTTATAAGGAGAGAGAAGGATGAACAAGATCAGCTATAATTGCTAGCATTTATTATGCCAAATGTTTTATATGATCTTTACAATAAATTTTCTAGTATAGCAGTCTGGGTCCAATCAGGAGATAGAAATCACACAGTGGTTTAAACAGGAGAAGTTAATATAAAGAATGACTAAACTAAGATAAAAGAATAAATGTAAGGTAAGAGAAAATGCTATATAGTATCCCAGGGCTGAGGGAGGGTACCTAAGGAAGGAAAAATTTGAAAGGGGTCAGACCTCATCAGAAGGGGCGTGGTTCAGTTACACCGATATTGGTTCTGATACTGGTTCTGATGCGGTTTAGTTGCAGTGTTAAAAGAAAGGAATTTCAAATGACCCACATCTAAGAAAGCTTAGGCTGTTGCAGTAAGATTTATTCAGAGTTGAAACAGAAGGCTGTTTACAGGTATTCAACATCTCATTTCCATCTGTCTCACCAAGGAAAAAGTCCAGGCTTGTCTTCAGTAAACCCAGTATAAAGACAAAAGTCCAGATATTCTGTGCCACGGTTTAGCCGTATCAAAGCTTACTCTAGTCCAGGGGCTGCTCAAAGCCTGTTCTTGGGAAACCGCTTGGCTGCCAGGCCACGCAGCATGGCAGCTCCTTGGAGACCCCTAAAATGAACAAACAAGGCAAGGTTTTTCCATGCAGGAGAAGAAAGGGAGAGTGTACTTTGATAAGCGCATATATATATATATATATATATATATATATATATTTTTTTTTTTTTTTTTTTTTTTTTTTTTTTACAGAGACAGAGAGAGAGATAGACAGGGACAGACAGACAAGAACGGAGAGATGAGAAGCATCAATCATTAGTTTTTCGTTGTGAGTTGCAACACCTTAGTTGTTTGTTGATTGCTTTCTCATATGTGCCTTGACCGCAGGCCTTCAGCAGACCCAGTAACCCCTTGCTTGGGCCAGCAACCTTGGGTCCAAGCTGGTGAGCTTTTGCTCAAACCAGATGAGCCTGCGCTCAAGCTGGCGACCTCGGAGTCTTGAACCTGGGTCTTCCTCATCCCAGTCCAATGCTCTATCCACTGCGCCACTGCCTGGTCAGGCCCATATTTATATTTTTGAGCTCGGAAGGAACTAGCTTTCCTTACCAGGGGTCCCCAAACTTTTACACAGGGGGCCAGTTCACTGTCCCTCAGACAGTTGGAGGGCCGCCACATACAGTGCTCCTCTCACTGACCACCAATGAAAGAGGTGCCCCTTCTGGAAGTGTGGCGGGGCTGGATAAATGGCCTCAGGGGGCTGCATGCGGCCTGTGGGCCCGTAGTTTGGGGATGCCTGCTAAACTAACCAATCAGTTTCTTTAAAATTTTGCAGGCTTGAATTGGTTCTTTCTACTAACCAATTAGATCCTTTCCTAGGCTAGTGACCAGCCTCTATGGTCACCATTCTGGTTTCCACTGCACTTCCTTTAAATAGAAGCACAAAAATCACCTTTTATAGCTGAATTTCCTCTTTTTTTTCCCCCCAGTTCTTTGAAGAATGAGGCCTTGCCTGTCCCTTCCTACTCTATCTTCAGCAGAGAATAAGGTTCTAATTTCTAGGTGTCTACCCATGTTACTTATACCCAGCGTGCTGAGTTGGCCAAGCTGGGACTGGTCTGGAGTTGTTGGCCAAACAGCAGGCCACCCCCCAGAGTGCAGGCTTGGAGAAGACACTCAGCAATCGGTGCCCTGGGTGAGCAGGGGAACCTGGTGCCCTGGGTGCCCTGAGTGCCCTGGGTGCAGAGGCCCTGGGTGACCTGGGTGAGCAGGGGAGTCTGGGTGCCCTGGGTGCCCTGGGTGCGGAGGTCCTGGAGTGACCTGGGTGAGCAGGGGAGCCTGGTGCCCTGGGTGCCCTGGGTGACCTGGGTGAGCAGGGGAGTCTGGGTGCCCTGGGTGCCCTGGGTGAGCAGAGGAGCCTGGGTGCCCTGGGTGCGGAGGCCCTGGGTGCCCTGGGTGATCAGGGGAGCCTGGGTGCCCTGGGTGAGCAGGGGAGCCTGGGTGCCCTGGGTACCCTGGGTGCCCTGGGTGAGCAGGGGAGCCTGGGTGCCCTGGGTGCCCTGGGTGCCCTGGGTGCGGAGGCCCTGGGTGCCCTGGGTGAGCAGGGGAGCCTGGGTGCCCTGGGTGCCCTGGGTGCCCTGGGTGCGGAGGCCCTGGGTGCCCTGGGTGAGCAGGGGAGCCTGGGTGCCCTGGGTGAGCAGGGGAGCCTGGGTGCCCTGGGTGAGCAGGGGAGCCTGGGTGCCCTGGGTGCCCTGGGTGCCCTGGGTGCGGAGGCCCTGGGTGCCCTGGGTGAGCAGGGGAGCCTGGGTGCCCTGAGTAAGCAGGGGAGCCTGGGTGCCCTGAGTGCCCTGGGTGCCCTGGGTGCGGAGGCCCTGGAGTGAGAGGAGGGCAGCAGAGCGTGCAGAAGAATGCTCTATCCCTGGCAGCTGCACGCAGGCGACACAAAGCTTTGGGTTCCATGTTGAGGGGACTGCAGAGAGGATACTGTCAGGCAGAGCTAGAAAACCCCAGAGGGACCACATCCTGGGCCTGACTGAGGCAGGTTCCACCAGATGTCCTCACACGTACGTTGCTGATCTCCCCAGCCCACACCAAAAATCACAAAGAACCTCTGCCTCCCCGGTGCACTTCTAGCACCTTATATTAGAAAAAAAAAAAAAAAGTAACATGGGGCCCAATTTAAACGAGAAATGCTTAAAGAATTTTGTTATCATCTGTGAGACAATAAATTGGTAACAGACACTTGTATAGTAACTATCATTTATAATCACACATGTGAGCCTGCCCCATGGTGGCGCAGTGGATAAAGCATTGACCTGGAATGTTGAGGTCGCCAGTTTGAAACCCTGGGCTTGCCTGTTCAGGACACATACGGAAGTTGATGCTTCCTGCTCCTCCCCTCCTTCCCTCTCTCTCTCTCTCTCTCTCTCTCTCTCCTCTCTAAAATGAATAAAATCTAAACAAAGTGAAATGAAATAAAATAAATTAAAATATAATCACACATGTGGACACCAACGCTCAGAGGTAGATACAGCTACTAAATCAGAGCTAGAAATGATGCCCAGAGTCATAAAGGCTGCTAATTCCTGCTCTAGTCCTAACCACACTCTGAGAGCTGTATGATGAAAATTGCCCACTTAGACTATTTTGTAGATGGTTCTATGTCTTGAGTTCATTATTATACTTATTACAATCATATGGTAAAACCTCATCTGATGAACATTTTCCTGCACCTTTTTCTTGTTGAGAAAAAGAAACATGCTCTCTGCCTTCCCCTTCACGCCCAGGCTGGGTTCCATGTCTCAAATACCCCCTCCACTTAGCAAAGTCACCGTGGATTTTTCATAGCGTTTCACAACCTAAATGTAATTATTTGCTATCTGAGTGCTTCTCACTCCAGAATTCCAATGTTCCCAACCGTTGAGTCTGAACCTTACACATTCATCTTCGCAGCTAGGCCAGGGACCTAGCTCATAAGAGATATAAGAGAGTTGAATTAACTAAACTAAAAAAATTAAGTAAAAAAAAAATTCTGTCAGGGATTTATTCAAACAAGTTGTTGGGCAAACAAGTGTGTTAGTCTTGCTCGCTTGTACTTTGCCTGATTGGTGCATGAGCGCAGGGCAAACACCATGTGTGTATAGTTTATGGAAGGCTGCAGGTGCTTACCCTCAGGGTGGCAGATTATATATATAGAGAGATTGCGGATTGCCTGCCTGTTTGGGAGGGGCCATTGTTGGTGATTGTTTGCCGGAGAAGGGGTTTTGCCCCTGGTCTGTTTTCCTGGGGAGTCCTGAGAGAGAGAGAGAGGGAGGCAGTTTTCCCTGCCTGCTTGGTCATCCGCTGCTGTGAGACTCTAATAAATAGAATGGCCCAGCATCCTCTGGCTCCACAGTTCCTTTACCATCTGCCTGAATCCAATGAGAACCTGCATGGCCATGGCCACTGGGCTTACACAAGTAATTTCTAGTATATATATAACCCAGGGCCAAGACTGTTAATCAAGTGGTTAAAGGACACAGACCAGTCAGTCCCATGCAACCCTTGATGACACATAAGGTCTATCATGTGCAAAGGATGGGAGAGTGAATATCCAAATCCATGTCCTGGAAGGAGATCCAACATATTTGGAAAGACTAGCACAAACAAAGAGAGCTAAAATGGAAGAATGCTGTGAGCAGGTTAAAGCAGCAATTTTCAACTGGTGTGCCACAAGAATTTTTAAAACATGAAATACCTGACTATTTAATTAGAGGCACTGATCTCTTTTTCCTTAGATGGCCAAATAAAACAAAATGACAATGACCAACACAACAATAGCCGCCCAGTGTGAATGAAAAAAATTATACCTATTTTTTTCATCAGATAGGCAAAAAATATAGTTTTTGTTGTGCTGCACAATTTTAGCAATTAGTTTATGTGTGCCATAAGATGAAAAGGTTGAAAATTTCTAGGTTAGAGAAACTGATTCCCAGTGTAACAAACCTCTGACATCTTTTTTTTTTTTTTTACAGAGACAGAGAGTGAGTCAGAGAGAGGGATAGACAGGGACAGACAGACAGGAACAGAGAGAGATGAGAAGCATCAATCATTAGTTTTTCATTGCGCGTTGCAACACCTTAGTTGTCCATTGATTGCTTTCTCATATGTGCCTTGACCGCGGGCCTTCAGCAGACTGAGTAACCCCTTGCTGGAGGCAGCGACCTTGGGTTCAAGCTGGTGGGCTTTTCCTCAAACCAGATGAGCCCGCGCTCAAGCTGGCAACCTCGTGGTCTCGAACCCGGGTCCTCTGCATCCCAGTCCGACGCTCTATCCACTGCGCCACCGCCTGGTCAGGCTCTGACATCTTTTTAATACTCTCCCAATGATGCTTGGAGTAACATTGGGTTGATTTAAAGGGTCTGGGATGATGTATTCAGCACATCCTCCAATACTGCAACAATCAGCTTGGCTGCTTCTGAAGACTCTACCACTGGAGTGCGAAGTCATTCACATGTTTAGGTTTGAGCCCACTTCAAAGTAAGAGGGCAAACTCCACAGCCTTAGGCAAGGTGCTAGGGGGAACCACAGCCCTATAGCAAGTATCTCTTTAACCAAGGTGCTAGGGGGAACCACATCCTCAGCCCTATAGCAAGTATCTCTTTAACCAAGGAACATCCTAATACCACTAGGCATTTTCACTCCTGCTTTTTACTAATTGAGATATAACTAACATATAAGTTTTAGGTGTACATGAGTTTTAGGTATACAATAAAATAATGTGATATATGCATATTTTGCTAAAATATCATAAATGTCTAGTTAATGTCTATCATGACATATAGTTACATTTTTTGTGTGATGAAAACTTTTAAGATTTATTCTCTTAGCATACTTTCAAATATACAATACAAGATTCTTAACTTTAGTCACCATGCTATGTATTACATCCCAGGGACTTATTATTTGTGTGTGTGTGTGTGTGTGTGTGTGTGTGTGTGTGAGAGAGAGAGAGAGAGAGAGAGAGAGAGAAAGAGAGAGAGAAACAGAGAGAGGGACAGATAGGGACAGACATACAGGAAGGGAGAGAGACGAGAAGCATCAATTCTTCGTTGTGGCACCTTAGTTGCTCATTGATTGCCTTCTCATATGTGCCTTGACTATGGGGGCTACAGCAGACCGAGTAACCCCTTGCTCAAGCCAGCAACCACGGGCTCAAGCTGGTGAGCCTTGCTCAAATCAGATGAGGCCACTCTCAAGCTGGTGACCTCAGGGTTTTGAACCTGGGTCCTTCACGTCCCAGTATGATGCTCTATCCACTGCGCCACCACCTGGTCAGGTGTGACTTACTTATTTTATAACTGGAAATTTGCACTTTTGGATCACCTTCACCCATTTTAAACACACATACTCTATCCTATCTCTAGCAACTATCAATCTGTTCTCTGTATCAGTGAGTTTGGTGTTTTGTTTTATAATTCCACATGTAAATTCAATCAGTATTTGTGTTTCTTTATTTGTCTTATTTTACTTAGCCTAATGCCTTCAAGGTCCATCCATGTTGTTGCAAATGACATGATTTGCTTCTCTTTTATGGTTAAATAATATTCCATTGTAGTAAAATGCCACATTTTCATTTTAGATTCATTTGTCATTGGACATTTAGACTGTGTCCTCCTCTTGGCTATTATAAATAATATTGCAATAAACAATATACTTTTCAAATTTAGTAGTCTCATTTTCTTTTTTTTTTTAAGTGGTTTCATTTTATTTGGATGAATATATCCAGAAGTGAAATTACAGGATTATATGGTACCTGTATTTCTAATTTTTTTGAGGAATCTTCATGCCTTTTCCCATAGTTACTGCATCAATTTACATCTCCACCAAAATTGCACAAAAGTTCCTTTTTCTCCACATCCTTGTCAACACTTGTTGTTTCTTGTCTTTTTGATAATAGTCCTTCTGAGAGGTGTGAGGTGATACCACATTGAGGTTTCAATTTGCATTTCCCTGATGATTAATAATCTTAAGCACCTTTTCATGTATCTGTTGGTCAGTTGTATGTCTTCTTTGGAAAAATGTCTATTTAAATCCTCTGACTATTTTTTAATTGGCTTGTTTTGATTTTCTTCAATTGGATTGTATGAGTTCCTTATATATTTTGGCTATTAACCCCTTATTTTTTTTTAACCCCTTATTTTTAATCTGAGTTCCACTTTATTTTTTCCCCATTCTTTGAAAATTAAAGCCTCACCTGTCCCTTCCTACTCCATTTTCTGTTGAAAATAAAGATCTAATTTCTATATATCTATTCATAGTACTTACACTCAGATCTCCCAAAGACCACATTCTTCCCATATCTGGAACAATCCTCTATTTACTGCCAAATCACCTCTCCATCTGCAAGTCACCTATGGCATTCTGTTGAATTTTTGGTTGTCAAATACACACTAGCCAGCATCTTTCCTCCTGGAACATTCCTCTAACTATATGCCAGCCTTCATCCAGAAATATATCTATGTTTTGTCTCCTCGATGCTATGTACCTTTTATCCCATCAATTTATTGACTATTGAGCCCAAGTTAAATTGCACTGACCACATGTACAGTAATACTGAGTGATTACTGGTGTTTAAGGCTTTGACCAAGAAATACTGCTAGAATCAGAGATGTGTGGAAAATAATAAATCACAATAAATTTTCTTTATTTATCAAGCAAACAAATAAAATAGCAGAAAGATTTTTAACACAAGGCATGAAATAAGATATATCAAAATATTGCTAATTTTGCCAAGAATAGATCATAACATCTATTACATCCAAACATTTTATCGGTTATCAATTAAACACCTCTTAAAACAAAATGTGGACATGTTTGTACATGTATAAACTTACCCGTTGTCTTGGTTCCAAATGTAGTTAACAGCCTTCCACACCTGCTAGTCTTGAAATTACATCTTTGTGTCATTTCTCCTCAATTAAATTTGATATGCAGGACAATGAAATTTTGGAACATGAAATTTTTGCTGTGACTAGACATCACAAGGATCTAGAAGAGACCCATGTTTTGCTACAGGGCTTACAGAACATCTAAATGATTCCAGATATTGTTTTGAGCACAAGGCAGTCTCTCAGAATTTATTGTAAGCACCAAAAGTTTTTAATTTTTATTTTTGCCACATTTAAAATGTTTATACCTGTGGCTTTCACTTCCAACTGAGACAGGTCACCAGGACCAAATTCACACTCCATCCTTCAACAACTATATAACCAGTCTAAATATGTGCAGCAACAGCTTTTAGACATTGAACAACAGACAGCATGAGAAAATGGTTTCTGACAGATGGGAAGCAAACAGAGTGAGCCCCAGGATTTCCCAGCTTACTGCTGGCTGTGCTTCCAGGCCACAGTGCGGAGAGAGAAGGGCAGCGGGAGGGAGGGGGAACAAGAGAATGAGAGAGGTAAGAAGAGATTGGTCAGGGCTTCCCCTAGGGTTGTCAGCTGGGTGCTGATGGGCACCTATGTGTAAGGAAACCATCCAAAGCTGGTGAAAAGAGCAGGCGGAACAATCGCTTGAGCTCACACAGAGCTGAAAATAGTTTATGTTCCCAGCAGCCAGAAGAGAATAAAACTCATAATACAAAAGGCATTAAGGAAAGCATTGCACAGGCAGTGGGAGTATTTAGCCCTACATTTAAAGGCTACCCTGATCTCACTTCACTAAGCTTAAAAGGAACACTTGACAGGGTCAAACCCCTTCCAGATAACTGCAGCCCAGCATAAAGCTCAAGAATATTTAAAAGTGAACAATAATATTTGCACTCAACAACATAGAATTCATATCTGGCATTTAATAAAAAATTAAAGATATGCAAAGAACTGGAAAAATATGACCCGTAATGAAGGGGAAATATAAGCCAATAGAAACAGCCTTCAAAATCACGTAGATGATTGACTTTTTAGAAAAAGAACATTAAAGCAATTATAACTACATTCCATATGGTCCAAATCTGAATAACTTAATTACTCTTGGCAATAATACTGCTCATTGGGTTTTAAGGTTTAGCTGTATATACACCAAAGGCATGCTTATTTTGTTATTCTTGTTATAGAAAATTTGAGAGACTATAATATTTAAGTGGACTATATATGTCATTCTTTTTCCTTTTTTTAACAAGAAGAGTCTGTTCTTTATTGAATTGGCTAAGAACTTAGTAAACCATTTCTGTCTGCTGTAATCAAAAGAAAAATTTTATGGCTGCTTGAACTAATTTTTCTACATATTTCATTGATTTATGGAACTACCAATGTCAAAGCGCATTGGAATCTTTGAGAAAAATTAAGAACATGAATCATTCAAAATGGCCATTGGAGTAGTGGGATTGCATTAAGAGGATGTTGAAAGGAACACAGGGGTGGGGAGATGTATGTGGCGGGACACTTGGATCTATGTAAACACAATAAATTAAAATCAATAATAATAATAAAAAAGAGCCAAGGTATAAGCAGAGGAAGAAATCGGAAAGTCAGATAGATGTCAGACCATCATGCCATCCCTAGGAACAGGAAGCATGGTCACAGTCATGATGTGTGTTCATCAAAATAATGGCTTATCCTGAATTACAGCCAGGTCAAATGAGTCTTAAAATGAGTATGATGCATGTTTAAGCGACAAATTACACCCATTCCAGAGATCAAGAGTTTTATTCAATTGCTTTACTACCTCACAAAATAATCTCCTCCCAGTTGGCCAAATTACTCAAACCTCTTTAAATGCGCACAGATGGGACCTAGTCTAGTTCCCTCAGCTAAATAAGGGGGAATGGGGTAGGGTTGGGGTGAAAGCCATCTATGCTCTTCACTGTTTTATCAGATCCAAAACATGTGTCAGCAGCACAGTAAAAAAAAAATGCAGAGAAATAAGGAAATGGTGACATTCTTTACTGTCGACTTGTCCTCACTTACATCCCCTTCTCCGGTTGATTTCATGATCTCATCTTAAAGCACTCTGTGCACTTCTGATATGCACTTCCTTAGTTATCACTTTCATCATGTCACTCAGAGAGCTATAGTTACCTTCTGTCTCCTTAAGGCAGCAAGTCAAAATTTGTGGTTTTTTTTACAATTAAGACTCTAAAATATGTGCCTGATTCTCTTGTAGAGGTAGCCTAGGCTCAGTAGTAAAGCTTTCTAGGTACCAGTCCTGACACCACTATTCATCATCAGTGTGACCTTAAACACTAAACCTCAGTTTACTCATCTGTAAAATGGGAATAAAAATAAAGGTACTTACTTCACAAGTTTTTGGTTAAGAAAGAAATTAATTTGTGTAGTACAATGAGCACTGTAAGCACTTCAAAAATGATAGCAATTTTTACCTATTCAAATGTATCAGCTGTATTTCATAATAGCAACACTTCCCATGCCAACAGGACTATTTATTATTTTACAGCCAGCTCTTCAACAATGTGCATGTGTGCTTGCACACACACATGCATCAAACACTCTTTCCCATCTTTTTTTCTCATACTTTTTCTTTTCTAAAATGTCCTATGTCACCATTTGATTAATCTATTTTAAGATTCATTACAAGTCCTACCTGAATCATTAAATCTTAACTGCTCCAAATCCTTGTTATAATTTTTTTTTTGAAATCATGGGTGATTGTATTCTATAGTAAAACAACTTTTTTTTTTTTTCATTTTTCAAGTGAGAGAAGGGGAGATAGTGAGGCAGACTCCCACATGCGTTCTGACCATAATCCACTCAGCAACCTTTTCTGGGGCTCATGTTCAAATTAACCGGTCTATTTTTGGTTCGAGTACCTTAGGCTGATGCACTGGAACCAACCAAGCTATCCTCAGCACCTGGGGCTGATGCTTGAACCAACCAAGCCCCTGGTTGTGGGAGGAGAAGAGGGAGAGAGGGGAGAGGAAGGAGGAGAGAAGCAGATGTTCAGTTTTCCTGTGTGCCCTGCCTGAGAATCGAACCCAGGACTTTCATATACCAGGCTGATGTTCTATCCCCTGAGCTACTGGCTAGGGCTGAAAGACAACTTTTACATGTTTGTTTGTTTTTTAATCAAAATATATTTGATATCTTTTTCATGCATTGTATTTTATCTCCTCAACTATGATTTTTACAGATAATTCTTTATCCCATATTGTGGGTATTATACTCCTGGTCTCAGGAAATCATTATTGATTTATTGATTACAAAGTATGACAAAATTGAAAAGATTAATTTGATGATGCTGAAGATGTCAAGATATTAATTTGACCTGAATGACAGTCTAAAGAAGACTTAAAAAGTGAAAATATAGTATGTTTAGGTTTTCTTTTCTGCTTCTAAAGTTTTCAAATAAAATATAATAACTTTCTTAGAGTATTCTGGTTTTTATTGTTCAGTTTTAAGCATAATACTCTCCACTCACAAGAGATGCATGTTTAAGCAATTCCTTCATAGCTTGGTCCTAGATGTACATTTAAAGGCTCTACTTAGGCCCTGGCTGGTTGGCTGAGTGGTAGAGCGTTGGCCTGGCGTGCAGAAGTCCCGGGTTCGATTCCCGGCCAGGGCACACAGGAGAAGCGCCCATCTGCTTCTCCACCCTTCCCCCTCTCCTTCCTCTCTGTCTCTCTCTTCCCCTCCTGCAGCGAGGCTCCATTGGAACAAAGATGGCCCGGGCACTGGGGATGGCTCCTTGGCCTCTGCCCCAGGCACTGGAGTGGCTCTGGTCGCGACAGAGCGACGCCCCGGAGGGGCAGAGCATCGCCCCCTGGTGGGCAGAGCGTCGCCCCCTGGTGGGCGTGCCAGGTGGATCCTGCCTGGTAGGGCGCATGCGGGAGTCTGACTGTCCATCCCCGTTTCCAGCTTCAGAAAAATACAAATAAATAAATAAATAAATAAATAAATAAATAAAATAAAATAAAGGCTCTACTTAGTAAGCAGTCAACTACCAAAAAGAGAGAGAGAAATAAAGAAATGTCTCTCACATGGACAAGAATGTGGTGGTTACGGGGGGGGGGGGGGCACAAAGAAAACTAGATAGAAGGTGACAGAGGACAATCTGACTTTGGGTGATGGGTATGCAACATAATTGAATGACAAGATAACAAGATAACCTGGACATGGTTTCTTTGAACATATGTACCCTAATTTATTGATGTCACCTCATTAAAATTAATAAAAATTTTTAAAAAAAGAAATGTCTCTCAATTGAGAGAAAAAAAATGATGATCTTTTGAAACAACAAAAACCAACAGATGATCAATATCAACACGATAGTTACTAACTTACAGTAGAAAAGGTTTTATAATTTTTTTGGCAAGAAACCAAGGAACCCCTCATATACAATCAATAAGACCACAGTGTTTCTTTAATACATACATAATTATGGATCTAGTGTTAGAGAAAGATATTACCGACTCAACCATTTTATAATTCAATAGTCTGAGATGAGGATATATTAAAATAAGTTCATCATCTTGCATAGATTCTAAAACTAGGAAGTCTGAAGAAGCAAATTATCAGATTTTATTCAGTTGTCTCCAGAGAGACTGCTGCTTCTCACACTCAAAGAATGATATATATCATTGAGGTAGAGTCTTAAAGTAATGAGTGGTTTGCCTAGTAACTAGATTGTTGGAAATGTCCCCAAGATTGTCTATAACCTTTGTTCAATTGTCATGATAGCCAATCAGCTTTCTGACCTCTAATTTTGATACGGAACCCAGAGGTGAGAGAGACATTGGCTTCAGTAACAGTAGCTTTTAGCTGTAATGAATAGAAGATATGTAAGGTTAGGAAATAATTTGCTCGCTCTTCTCTCTTAATGGCTCCCTAGCTTTTACTTCGAAACGCAGCGAAAAGTTTACCTTCCCAGGAATGTTGGGGAAAGCTTACATTGGGTAGATACCTGACAATTAGGGGAGTTTAAATCACAATAGTTGTTTATAAAAAGCTAGCCACAGGATTTACTGTGAAAAGTAAAGGCCTATAAATTTATTAGAAACTTAGGTCACCATTAATCTTTACTTTGTATCCTACGAAAACAGAGAGTCTTTTCACAGAAAATTCAGAGGCATCAGGTCCCAGCTGTTCCTGGGAGACACCTGTTCCCCCTGCCTTGAAGATTTATCAAGGACACCAGAGGGGACCATGGTGATTAGACCTGTGCTACATCAGAAGAACTTGCATATGAGCCTAACTACACAGAAATCAGAAATTTTCCTTTTTTTCCCCCCTTACACCACTACTAACAGCCCCTGAACCCTATAAAAACTACCAGCACCAGGAGACTGTTAAGGCAACTTTGTGGACAGACTTCCCCTGCCTTCTCAGGGTTACCGGTTTCTCTGTTAGAGACACACCTTGTACCTACTCAGTCCTCACCTCTCTTTAAATTGGCAAGCAGGGTGATGGGTAACCTCAAGTCTGGCTTGTTGTCTGGTTACAATTTTATTTCCTCAATGGATCTGACCATGAAAATCAGCATCTTAAAAATTAGGTTATCCTGTGTCAAATCTGAGACTCGGCTCACCTGTGAGAGAAGTGATAAGAATTCTGTCCTGAGTATCAGAGCGTGAGTCCAGTCCCAGAACCGAGAGATCCACCAGGCCAGGACATAGTTAACCTTCAAGACAGAGCCTCCACCCGGGCAACCATTGTCCCTTTCTTGCTTACTAGATCTTTAAATATAATATTGCCCTATCAAAATAGATCACTTGTGAATTCTACTAGCAAAAAAGGGCAATCTTTCCCAAATCGTAGAGCTGTTAAGACTATACTTTCAGGGATCATTTCTATAGTTTGTAGAGCTCCTGTTTTCTTACTAGGCTCCAGCAGCATCAAGCACGTGACCGACTTTGCTTCCTGAACACAGTGTTGCTTCTCTCCCTCTGCCAGGAATGCCCATTCCTCCTCCGCCTTGATCGATCTACACTTACCAACTCCTGTAGCTTTTGTTTGACCTACTTTTCCCACAGATGTTCCTGGGTTAGGAAATTTTATCTGGCGTTCCTTAGAAACATTCTTGCTACCTCATCTGTACATTGTTGTAAAATGATCCACTTATTGGTCTGCTAACTACAGTGATTCTTTATAATTCAGGTCTTATTCGACTTGAAATTCTTAGCATCTTGCATTGTGCTTAATATACAGGAAGGCCTCAATATATTTGGGTGAAAAAAAATGCTCTGTTAATTTATTGTAATAGGATACAATAGACTTTCCTATGCAAGTACTTTCACAGACACACAGAGGGGGGATGTATCCGAACTGTATCTACTGGGATAGTTCTCCACTCGGCTTGATTTGGGTGCTTTTAGCGCTGCTTCCCTCTGAAGGGGCGACCCTCCAGTTAGCCTGGCTTTTCCTCCTGGAGGCTGAGAGAGGACAATGGAGCTGCCAACACACAAAGTGCATTTGTGCGCGGCTAAAGGCAGTGGTGATGGAAAGCATCCTGGGCCACATCCATGAAGTAGGAATCGGGGCTCTGCACCTGGAGATCCTCTCTGGAGAGGGAGGAAGGAGATCCTTACTTAGCCCGAGGCATGTTGTCACAGGGACATTGTCACCACTGGTAAGGGCTTTGGCAGACATTTGACTTAAATTTTTCACTAGAGTATAACCTTCATAACAAGCATTAAAGGACAGATCAAAACATAGGGTGAATTTGGGGTCAGTAAATGGTTATGTTTTTCAATAAATATATTTTTAAATTTATATTTTATGTGACATTTATATAGTGCTTTATGTACCCAAGGAATTATTTTATGTGCTTTATAAATATTAACTTGAATTATCTTCCTATCAAACATATGAAAAAGGTGCTATCATGAATCCCACTTAACAGTTGGTGGAATAGAGAAACAGAGAAGTTTCATAACTTGGTTAAGATTGCTCAGTCAATAAGGGGAAGAACCCGAATTTGAATCCAGGCAACCTGGCTCCGAGTCCAAAGCCTTCCCTGCAGGCCTAATGGATTTACCAGTAAGGCCTCATTCACAAAATGAGAGGGAATGCTTCTGTGTAGGAGCCTTGATGTATAAGTCATTTCCTCCCTTTTCCCCTTGTCCAGCCTTCTTGAACACATGTCTTTTAAACCGCACACTTTAGACAAGTACTTTATTGAATTATTTTTCTCTCAGAAACCTGGCCTATTTTACAAAAGAGAAAAATGAAAAGCAAAAACAAGAATTCAGTAATCCTCACAAAATCATATGAAGAATGCACACATTCTTCATAAGAAAGGGAATTATTTCTAAATGTGTATTTAGCTAGATTCTTACCCCCCCCTTAGGATAAGACTAAATAATGATTTCATTCTTCCCCGAGACTGAAAAAAAAAAGGCTCATGCAATTATTGGAAAGGAAGCAAAAGGATATAAGGGCTCTCTATGAAAATCCTCTATTTCCATCTTTTTGAAGTTCAAATCTTGTGATGATTAGCTGCAGCTGACCTTGACTTTCCACTCTACTTAGGGAGTCATATGCTATCATAGAGATCAGAAATCAAATGAATTAGGCTCTCTGTTCAGCTCAACACTTTAAATTGCTGCTGGGAAAGAAACATCTTTAGGCTAGTCAGCCCCAGATACCTTTATTCGGAGGCCTCTCTGCCGGAAGGAACGGGGCTCCTTTGCTGACACTGCAATCAAGTCATGAAGGAGAGAGGAAATGGAAAGGAGGCTGCCGGGACTAATTGGAAACTGTAATAAAGTGAACGGTATCAATTAAATTGTTACATTCTTAAAAGGATCAATAGGGGTTAAAGAAAAGATGCTTTGCCACTGTTTAGAAAATTAATCAGAAAGACTTCTCAAGAGATTAACTTGGAAAATTGTGCCTTTAGCAAGCAAAATGTGCAGGAAGCAAATTATATATCCAAACAAGCCCTTACTTGTGTGCTGGATAAAAGGAAAATTTTAATATAAAAGAAGATTGAGAGAGACTTACGCTTTGAATGTTGGGGTGTTGGAATCAGACTTACACTCAAATATAAAAAAAGCAAAATATACAAAACGTTTTCCAAAAAACTAGACTGCAGGCAACCAAATACAATGACCACTGAGAGGCAGGAAATAAGTGAGGTAAATGTTATGATTGTCCCATTTTACTGCCTTGAAAGAGAGTCCAAACATGAGAAAGGGCAGGGAAAACCAAATAGAGGCCAGTCCCTCTCCAAGTTGGGAGTCAGCGTCTCAAGACAAATTATCAGAGTGCAGAGAGACACACAGGAGAGAATTCTAGATATCTGAGTGCTGTTCAGTGCATGCATGTCAGGAAATTAGATTAGAGAAAAATTATCAAACAGAATGAAAAGAAATAGTACATGTGGCTTGCATCAAACCAGAAATTGTGTTTTCTCATAGCAGCCAGACTGGAACTTCACAGAATTCACAGGGCGTCGTATAGAGTACTCAGATGGGTCTTATTTCAGCAGTAAGGAATAACGAGCTTTAGACCAATAAAGCTCATTATTCACAAAGCTTATTCTACACAATAAAACTAAAAGCAAGGCCTAAGATAAAATTGTGATAAAATTCACAATGTCAGAACCAATAAAAAAAAATTACTAATCAAAGAAAGAAACAAGAAAATTGGATGTATGATGAGGAAAAAAAAATCAAACAAACCTGATCCAGGACTGATAAAGATGTTAAAATTGTCAGACAAGAACATCAAACCATTCTAACTGTATTCCATATATTCAAAAGTTAAAAGAAGCCCTGGCCAGGTAGCTTGGTTGGTTAGAGTATCATCCCGATACACAAAGGTTGCCAGTTTGATCCCCAGTCAGGGCACATACAGAAAAAGATCAATGTTTCCGTCTCTCTTTCTCTCTCTCTACCTCTCTCTCTAAAAATCAATAAATAAAATTGTTAAAAATTTTAAAAGAAACATAGAAGATATTTTTTTAAAACACCCAAAGCAAACTGTTAGAGAAGAAAACAATAATGCGTGAAAAGAATAATGCACTAGGTGAGATTAATGGCAGGTTAAACATTGATTATAGACAGAAAGATTAATGGACTTGAAGATATAAACTAACCAAAATGAAACACAGGAAAAAAAAATTTAAAAACACAAAGTATTAGTAAGTGTGGAGCAATTTCAGTCAAAATTCTTGATTGGGAGGAAATCATAGGGGGGAAGTATTTGAAGAAAAAATGTTTAATATGTTTCTAAATTTGTTGAAAACTATAAACTCACATATCCAAGAAGCACAATCAATTTCAAGCACAGGAAACATGAAGGAAATTTCACCAAGACTTACATAATCAAATTGCTCAAAGCCAGTGGTAAAAGAAGAATCTTAAAATCACATAGGGAATAGACAAATTAGCTACAGAATAACAAATGTAAGAATGACATCAATTTCTCATCATAAATAATGCAAGCGAGAAAACAGTAGAACAATACAACACAAAGTACCTGGTAACCTAGAATTCTATGCCTTGAATCCAACAGAAAGACAAAATAAAATCTTCTTTACACCTGTGAAAGGTAAAGGAATGTTTCATCTTAAGAAACTAGGAAGAGAAGTTAAGCCCAATATAGGCAGAATAAAGGCAATAATAAAGTTTAGATGGAAAAATATTGAAACATAAAACAGAAAAGCAACAGAGATCAATCCAAAAACTAGATCTTTGAAAAAATCAATAAGTAATAACTTCTAGCCAGACTGATGAGGAAAAAAAGAGAGTAGATACAATTACCAATATGAGGATTGATAAAGAGCTAGTGACTATTGACTCTAAAAATATTTTTAAAATAATATGTAAGTATTAATATAAAAATAACATAACTTTATGTCAATAAAATTTACAGCTTAGATAAAGATTATAAATTCCTTGAATGATACAAACTACCAATGCTCAACCAAGCAGAAAATATAAATAATAATATATCTTTAAAAGTAATTGAATTTGAAGTTTAAACTTTCTCAAAATGAAAACTCTATGCTAGAATGACTTATTAATGTATATTGCCAGTTGTTAAGAAGAAACAATACACATTCTACATAAACCCCTTCAGGAATATTGATGAGAGGAGAATATTTCTCAAGTCATATTATTCCTGGCTGCCAAAACCAAACAATTATAAGAAAAGATAACTATAGACCAGTATCCTTCAAAAATATGTATAAATATTTTCCATCAAAATTTCACCAAATTGAATCTGACAATATCTAGAAAACATAATGCAGGGAATCCTCAGGTTACAACACAGATCTATTCCCATGACAGTGATGTAACCTGAATTTTGGTGTAAGTCGAAACATCCCTCGCCTAACACGAACGGAACTCTTGTGCTTTTAACAGTACAAAATAGCATAGGTATTGGCATCTGGGGGATGCCAACTCCCTCACTCATATGCCATATTACCACATATTATTCTGCTGCACACAACTAAACTAGTTTACCCACATAGTCTGTAAGTATGGCACTAATGGTATAAGCTGAAACACGTTTCTATTTTTTTAAGTTTTTATGAGAGTGAGCATTATAAACTCAAAACATCATATGTCAAGACTGTCATAACCCTAGAAGCCCCTGTCTATTATGACCAAGTGGCTATTACTAAAAGTCAAAAGTTGCTTTTACAGCCAAAATTCAGTCAATATAATTCACCATACTAACAAGCAAACAAAAAAAAAAAAAAAAGGAAAATCTACAATAATCATCTCAATAGACACAGAAAAAGCATTTGACAAAATTCCAGTCATTCCTGAGAAAAACTCTGTAAAACTAGGGATAGAAAGGAACTCACTCAATTTGATAAAGGACATCAAAGAAAAGCCTATGTATGGCTAACATCATACTTAATGGTGAAAGACTAAATACTTTCCTCCTTAGATTAAAATTAAGAAAAGGATATCTGTTCTCACCACATTTATTGAATGTTTTATAGGAAGTTATAGTAAATACAATAAAGAAATACAAAGAAATATAAAGCATCCACACTAGAAAGAATTAAAATTTCTTTATTCATAGACATGCTCACCTACATAGAAAATCTGACAAAATCTCAAAATGGTTACTAAAATTAGTGAGTTTACTTAAATACAAGATTCAAAATAAATACATAAAAAAACAATTATATATAGGCATTTTACCAGCATACTATCAGAAATTGATATTTTAAAAAGATACCATTTACAATAGTATCTAAAAATATGAAATTATTAGGGATAAAGTTGACTAAAGATGTAAAAGACCAGTACACTAAAAACTAAAAAACATTGATGAGAGAAATTAAAGACCTAAGTAAATGTAAAATACACTGTATTTATTAGTCAGAAGAATCAATATTAAGAAGACAATTAGGCCCTGGACAGTTGGCTCAGTGTTAGAGCATTGGCCCAACGTGTGAAAGTCTTGTGTTTGATTCCTGGTCAGGGTACACAGGAAAAGCAACCATCTGCCTCTCTAATCTTTCCCCTTCCCCCATCTCTCACTCTCTCTTCCCTTCCTTCAACCATGGCTTACATGGTTCAAGCAAAGTTGGCCCTGGACTCCAAGAGCTGAGGATGGCTCCATGACCTTGACTCAGGTGCTAAAATAGGTTGGTTGAAAAACAATGGAGCAGTGGCCCAAAGGGGCAAAGCATTGCCTGGTAGAGGGCTTGCTGGGTGGATTCTGGTCCAGCACATGCAGAAGTCTGTCTCTGCCTCCCTGCCTCTCACTTGATTTTTTTAAAAAAGAAGAAGCCAATTATCCATAAATTATAAATTCAACACAATCCTTATAAAAAAATTTCATAAAACTTATTGAAAATTGATAGTTGATACTAAAATTTTTATGGAAATGCAAAGGACATAGAAAAACCAAAGTAAATTTGACAAAGAACAATATAGAAGGACTTTATTACCTGATTTAAAAACTTTCTATAAAACTACAGTAATCAAGCTATATGATGTTAGCATAAAGATAGAAAAATAGGTCAATGGGACATGATAGACTACTCAGAAATAAATTCAAACGTTTACGGTCAATTGATTTTTAACAAAGATGCAAAAGCAATTGAGTGGAAACAGCCTACATATTTTTTTTCAGCAAATGGTGCTGAAATAATTGACTTTCCATATGCAAAAAGAAAAAATGTCTTTGTTCATATTATGTGCAAAAATTAACTAAAGATGAATCACAAACCTAAATGTGAAACCTAAAACTATGGAATGTCTTAAAGTAAACATAAGACATAATTGAGACCTAGGGTTAGACAAAGATTGATTAGAGACAACAACAAAGGATAGTCCCTAAAACTAAAAGTAATAAATTGGACTTCTTAATATTAAAAACTTTTCCTACAAAGGCCCCGTTAAAAAGGGGTATTTTAAAAGGCTTTTTTAAAGTCAAGTCTCAGTGTGGGAGAAAATATTATCAAATCACATATCAGATAAAGAATTAGTACCCATAATATTGTATAAAACAAGTCACTCAGCTCAATAATAAGAACATAAACAACCTAATTTAAAAATGAATAAAAGATTTGAAAATATTTTTAAAGAAAATGTAGAAATGGCTAGTAAGTATGGAGAATGTATGTTCAATATCATTAGCCATTAGGAAAATTAAAGTTAAAACCACAGTGAGATACAACTATGTACATGTCAATTACAGATGCTGTAATCAATAAGACAGACAAGGCCAAGTGTTGGTAAAGATCCAAAGAAACTAAGACCTTCATGCACTGGTGGTGGGAATGTAAAAGTTATAGCCACTTTGGCAGTTTCTTAAAATATTAAACATAATTTTATCATACAGTAATTATATTTTGAAATATCTACTTACCAGAGAGAAATGTCCACAAAATATCAATGACTTGCAATAATATGCATGGCACCATTCATAGTAGTCAAAAACTAGAATAAATCCAAATGTCCATCAAGTGATGTATATATCAACAATATGTGCATATCCATACCATAGAATATAACTCAGATATAAAAAGGAATAAAATACTAATACATGCTATAACATAAGTGATCCTCTATCTATACTGTCAAAGCTAAATTGTATGATTCCACTTATCTAAAATTTCTAATAAAAATAAATCTATAAAAACAGGAAGCAAATCAGTGGTTCCCTCAGTCTGGGATTTAAAATAAGAAGTGATTGCAAATGGATCTGAGGAAACTTTATGGGTGTTGAAAGTTTCTAAAACTAGATTTTAATTATAAATGCACAATTGTATAAATTTAATAAAAACTACTTAATTGTCACATAGGGGGATTTTATAGTATATAAGTAATAATAAGGCTATTTTTTAAATATATATATAAATATTTTTATTTTCCCTCCATATTACCTTTAATAAATTAATAACAAAAGTAAATTGAATGGGTTGATATTAGTGATTATTTTCATCTATGAAATGAAATTTTTATCAAGAAATAGCCACTTGGCAACGGAGCAACAAGATGGCGATGGAGTAGGCAGACGTACCAACTTCCACCTCCCAGAACAAAAGTGGATTACAACTTAATTTTAAGAACCATCATATAGAAAAACCAACTTTGGACTAAACTCAGAGGACTCTTTAACCAAGGAACACCGAAGAAGCCACGCTGAGACTGGTAGGAAAAGCAGAAATGCAGAGAGGGCTGTCCAGCTCCTGGGAGCGGCAGCCCGGAGAGACTCACGTGGCAGGAAGAAAGTTTAACGGAGAGGGGAGAGACCTGAGCCCCAGGAACAAAGCCCCAGCCTGCAGCCCCAGAGCCTAGAAGAGGCATACGGACAGTATTTAGATGCGAAACAAGTCAGGATACTCTTTGTGAGAAAGAAACAGATTTCTCAGGCCCAGGATTCTTCTTAAAGGAACTGCACAGAAAAGCTCTCTCACAACCACCCATCTGGGGCTGGGGGGGCAGAGCAGCAGGAAGAGAGTGTAATCTAGGTGGCACAGGGAGAAACATGCTGAAGGACAGCCACCCTAACCCCTGGGCTGAGTCACTTCACAAATCTGAAGTGAATATTTTCCCTGGAAACAGCAATACCAGCAAAGGTAAGCAGGACACCAGCCAAACAAGATCTCCCACAACACTCAGAGCAGAGTCGCTTAGAAGGAGGGAGCTTTCGGGACTACAGTATGAAGTGTTAGAGTCTGAGCTGCAGCACCCCCCCACACACACACACACAAGACTGAAGGCTCGCTGGAGGGTGAGCGGCACCAGGACGTGGATGCGCAGTTCCATTAGCAAGGGCAGAAGCCAGCCACTCACGACTGAGGCCTCGGTGAGAGCTCAGTCTTGCCTGGTGGTGGGGCGGGGGGGTGTCCAGCAAAAACCCAGAACAGGCAGAGACCCGCAACTGAGCACGGGTGTGGAGCCAAGGCTTGCAGCTGACCTGCAAGTGGGCTCCTCCAGCGGAGGCGGGGCAAAAGCCTGGAAACAGGCGGAGACCCACAGCTGAGCAAAGGTGCTCACCCCTGCCAGCGGTGCCAAGGCTTGCGGCCCAGGTGCAGGGCATAACCTCACCTGTGGGGGCAGGGCAAAAGCTGAGGCCACTGAGGCTTTTAGACCCAGGCACGTGATCATAGCCTCTCCCACGGAGGAGAGGCAGAAACCGCAGTGACAGCCCCAGTGGGCTGGCACCGGCAACACCCATACCCAAATGCCCGAGGCAGCAGCGGCAGAGGGGGTGGCGGGCCTGCTGACAGACCACACATAGGGAACACAGAGGCCACACCCATTGGATGCCAGTGGCCAAAATCTTATACACAGACAAAATGGGAAGGCAGAGAAATGTAGCACAAATGAATGAAGAGAAATCCCCAGAAAAGGACCTAATTGAGTCAGATATAACCAAATTACCAAATGCAGAGTTTAAAATAACGATTGTTAGGATGCTCAAAGATATTAGAACAACAATAGATGGTCATTATGAAAACCTTAAATAAAGACATAGAAAATATGAAAAAGGACATTGAAATAATACAAAAAAATCAGTCAGTAATGAAAAATACAATATTAGAAATGAAGACCACAATGAACGGAATTGAAAGCTGGATGGATGAAGCTGAGGATCAAATCAGCGAGTTAAAGGACAAGATAAATGAAGGCATGGAAGCAGAGCAGAAAAAAGAAAAGAGACTCAAAAAGTCTGAGGAAACTCTAAGAGAGCTCTCTGATAACATGAAAAGAAATAACATCGGCCCTGGCCAGTTGGCTCAGCAGTAGAGCGTCGGCCTGGCGTGCGGGGGACCCAGGTTCGATTCCTGGCCAGGGCACATAGGAGAAGCGCCCATTTGCTTCTCCACCCCCCCTCCTTCCTCTCTGTCTCTCTCTTCCCCTCCCGCAGCCAAGGCTCCATTGGAGCAAAGATGGCCCGGGCGCTGGGGATGGTTCCTTGGTCTCTGCCCCAGGCGCTAGAGTGGCTCTGGTCATGGCAGAGCAACGCCCCGGAGGGGCAGACCATCGCCCCCTGGTGGGCGTGCTGGGTGGATCCCGGTCGGGCGCATGCGGGAGTCTGTCTGACTGTCTCTCCCCATTTCCAGCTTCAGAAAAAAAAAAGAAAAAAAAAGAAAAGAAATAACATCTGCATCATAGGGGTTCCTGAAGAAGAAGAGAAAGAACAAGAAATAGAGACTTTGTTCAACCACATCATAGCTGAAAACTTCCCTAAATTAATGCAGGAAAAAGTCTCACAAGTTCAAAAAGCATAGAAAACTCCATTAAAGAGAAACTCAAAGAAATCTACACCGACAAATTATAATTAAAATACCAAAGCTAAGTGATAAAGAGAAAATAATAAAAGCTGTTAGACAAAAAAAGGCTATCACTTACAGAGGAGCCCCCATAAAGATGACATCCGACTCCTCAAGAGAAACACTTGAGGCCAGAAGGGAATGTCAAGAAATATTCAAAATAATGCAGAACAAGAGCCTACAACCAAGACTATTTTATCCAGCAAGGCTATCGTATAAAATTAAAGGAGAAATAAAAGCTTCCCAGACAAAAAAAAAAAAAAAACTCAAAGAATTCACTACAACCAAACCAATGCTGCAAGAAATGCTAAGGGGCCTGTTGTAAACAGATCAAAAGGGGAAAAGAATATAACAAAAGAAGAATACAGCTTTAAAGAATAAAATGGCAATAAACAACTACATATCAATAATAACCTTAAATGTAAATGGCTTAAATGATTCAATCAAAAGACATAGGGTAGCTGTGTGGATAAGAAAACAGGACCCATACATATGCTGTCTATAAGAGACACACCTTAAAAAAAAAGAAGGACATAAACTGAAGGTAAAAGGATGGAAAAAAATATTTCATGCAAATAGAAATGAAAAAAAAAAAGCTGAGGTAGCAGTACTTATATCAGACACAATGGACTTTAAAACAAAGGCTATAAAGAAGGTCACTACATAATGATAAAGGGAGCAATCCAATAAGAAGATATAACCATTATAAATATCTATGCACCTAATATAGGAGCACCTAAATATATAAAGCAGACTTTGATGGATATAAAGGATGAGATCAACAGCAATACTATAATAGTAAGGGATTTCAATACCCCACTAGCATCACTAGATAGATCCTCAAGAAAGAAAATTAACAAAGAAACAGCAGACTTAAAGGATACACTAGATCAACTGGAGTTAATAAATATCTTCAGACCCTTTCACCCTAAAGCAGCAGAGTATACATACTTTTCAAGTGCTCATGGTACATTCTCTAGGATAGACCACATGTTAGGGCACAAAAGTGGACTCAACAAACTTAAGAAGATTAAAATCATATCAAGCATTTTCTCCGATCACAATGGCATGAAACTAGAAATCATCCACAACAGAAAAACTGAAAAATACTTAAGCACTTGGAAACTAAATAGCATGTTATTAAATAATGAATGGGTTAACAATGAGATCAAAGAAGAAATAAAAAAATTTCTAGAAACAAATGATAATGAGCATACAATAACTCAAAATTTATGGGACACAGCAAAAGCAGTCCTGAGAGGGAAGTTCATAGCACTACAGGCATACTTTAAGAAGCTAGAAAAAGCTCAAATAAACAACTTGACCCTGCATCTAAAAGAACTAAAAAAACAACAGCAAGTAAAGCCCAGATGTAGTAGAAGGAAGGAAATAATAAAGATCATATAATAAATGACATAGAGGCTAAAGAAACCATACAGAGGATCAATGAAACCAGGAGCTGGTTCTTTGAATAGGCAAACAGGATCGATGAACCTTTAACCAGACTCACCAAGAAAGAAAGAGAGAGGACTCAAATAAATAAAATTAGAAATGAGAGTGGAGAAATAACAACTGACACAGCAGAAATACAAAATATTGTAAGAAAAATACTATGAAGAACTGTATGTCAAAAAATTAGACAACCTAGATGAAATGGACAAACTCCTTGAAACATATGATCTTCCAAAAATTAACCTGGAAGAATCACAAAACCTAATCAGAACGATTACAACAAACGAGATCGAAACAGTTATCAAAAAACTCCCAACAAAGGAAAGTCCTGGACCCAATGGCTTCACAAATGAATTCTACCAAATATTCAAAGAAGAACTAACTCCTATCCTTCTCAAGCTATTTCAAAAATTCAACAGGAAGAAACATTTCCAAGCTCCTTTTATGAGGCGAGCATAATTCTGATTCCAAAACCAGGCAAATACAATACAAATAAAGAAAATTATAGACCAATATCCCTGATGAATTTAGATGCTAAAAACCTCAACAAAATATTAGCAAATCGGATCCAATAATATATGAAAAAAATTATATATTTTGATCAAGCGGGATTTATTCTGGGGAGGCAAGGCTGGTACAATATTCACAAATCAATATGATTCATCATATAAACAAAAGGAAGGTGAAAAATCACATAATAATTTCAATAGATGCAGAAAAAGCATTTGATAAAATCCAGCACCCATTCATGATCAAAACTATCAGCAAAGTGGGAATACAGGGAACATACCTCAACATGATAAAGGTCATCTATGACAAACCCACAGCCAACATCATACTCAATGGGAAAAAATTAAAAGCAATCCTCTTAAGATCAGGAACAATCTTAAGGGAGCAGGGGTGCCCCCTTTCACCACTCTTATTCAACATAGTTCTGGAAGTCCTAGCCACAGCAATTAGACAAGAAGAAGAAATAAAAGGTATCCAAATTGGAAAAGAAGAAGTAAAACTATCATTATTTGCAGATGATATGATATTGTATATAGAAAATCCAAAGTCTCAGTCAAAAATCTACTGGACCTGATAAATCAATTCAGCAAGGTGGCAGGATATAAAATTAATACTTAGATATCAGAGGCATTTTTATACACCAACAATGAACTGTCAGAAAGAGAAATTAGAAACAATCCCCTTCACTATTGCAAACAAAAAAATAAAGTACCTAGGAGTAAATTTAACCAAGGAGATTAAAGACTTGTACTTGGAAAATTATAAAGCATTGATAAAAGAAATCAAGGAAGATACAAACAAGTGGAAGCATATACCATGTTCATGGTTAGAAGAATAAACATCATTAAAATGTCTATATTACCCAAAGCAATTTATAAATTCAATGCAATACCAATTAAAATACCAATGACATACTTCAAAGATATAGAACACATATTCCAAAAATTTTTATGGAACAAAAAAAGAACACAAATAGCCTTCGCAATCCTGAAAAGGAAGAATAAAGTGGGAGGTTTCACACTTCCTGATATCAAGTTATACTACAAGGCCATTGTACTCAAAACAGCCTGGTACTGGCATAAGAACAGGCATACAGATCAATGGAACAGAATAGAGAACCCAGAAATAAACCCACACCTTTATGGAAAACTGATATTTGACAAAGGAGATAAGAGCATACAATGGAGTAAAGACAGCCTCTTTAACAAATAGTGTTGGGAAAATTGGACATCTACCTGCAAAAACATGAAACTAGAAAGAAAAACAAAACAAAACATGAAACTAGGCCACTAACATCATTCACAAAAATCAACTCAAAATGGATAAAAGACTTAAATGTAAGCCGTGAAACCATAAGCATCTTAGAAGAAAACATAGGCAGTAAGCTCTCCGACATCTCTCGCAGCAATATACATATTTGCCAATTTATCTCCACAGGCAAGTGAAATAAAAGACAAGATAAATAAATGGGATTATATCAAACTAAAATGCTTTTGCACAGCTAAAGACAATAAAAACAGAATAAAAAGACAAATTACACAATGGGAGAACATATTAGACAATACGTCTGATAAGAGGTTACTAACCAAAATTTATAAAGAACTTGTAAAACTCAACAATCCAATCAAAAAATGGGCAAAAGAAATGAATAGACACTTCTCCAAAGAGGACATACAGATGGCCAATAGGCATATGAAAAAATGCTCGACATCACTAATCATTAGAGAAATGCAAATTAAAACCACAATGAGATATCACTTCAAACCAGTCAGAATAGCACTCATCAACAAAACAACACAGAATAAATAAGTGCTGGCGAGGATGTGGAGATAAGGGAACCCTCCTAAACTGCTGGTGGGAATGCAGACTGGTGCAGCCACTATGGAAAACAGTATGGAGATTCCTCAAAAAATTAAAAATGGAACTGCCTTTTGACCCAGCTATTCCACTTTTAGGAATATACCCCAAGAACACCATAGCACTGTTTCAAAAGGAGAAATGCACCCCCATGTTCATTGCAGCAATGTTCACAGTGGCCAGGATATGGAAACAACCAAAAAGCCCTTCAATATATGATTGGATAAAGAAGATGTGGTACATATATACTATGGAATACTACTCAGCCATAAGAAATGATGACATCGGATCATTTACAACAACATGGATGGACTTTGACAACATTATACTGAGTGAAATAAGTAAATAAGAAAAAACTAAGAACTATATGATTCCATACATAGGTGGGACATAAAAATGAGACTCAGAGAATTGGACAAGAGGGTGGTGGTTACCAGGGAGGGGGGCAGAAAGAAAATCAGATAGAAGATGATGGAAGACAATTTGACTTTGGGTGATGGGTATGCAACATAATCAAATGTCAAAATAACTTGGGGATGTTTTCTATGCACATATGTACCCTGATTTATCAATGTCACCCCATTAAAATTACTAATAATAAAAAAATGAAAAAAAATAACCACTTGGAATTTTTTTCAGTTTGGATAATTTTATAAACTATCAATTTTCTTTTGTAGGAAACAAAACTATAAATATTTGCAAGACAAATATTTGCAAGACAAATTACTCATATTCAGCAATTTTACACTATATATATTTGTCAAACTAGAGAACTATCACAATCCTATAATATAGAGAAAATATTTTAGTTCATTTCAAAAGATAAAGAAACTTAAGACAGTGTTGAGTTAAAGCACCAAGTCACTGGAACTCAGAACTGGAAGAAAACTTTGACTTTCCTTAGAATAGCTACTCCTTGATGTTCAAATGCCTCTCTACAACCTTTCCAGGAGTTCTTCAAACCTCTTTTGGAATTTTTATAGCAGAGAACTTGCCATCCTCAAGAGGAAAAAATTCCATCTTTCCAAAGCACTGATAACAACACTGACCAAACATGACCTTTCTTCACTACATGATGTTAGCTTGTAAAGAGATCTATACCAATTCCAAATATCTTCACTTCCACTACTTCACACATATGCACTACACAATTATTGCATATATAATGTGGATTGACACAATGCAAATCTCAGAGTTGCAAATCTCCACTCAATACAAGTTCCTTAAGTGTAGGGACAGATTCGTCTTATTCACTATTGTATCCGTAGAGTCCATCACTGTGCCTTCGATTTAGGTATTCCATCAATAATTTTGAACCAAACATAATTTTATAATACAAAATGAGCATATGTAAATCATCTGGACAATTTTCCCACATCTCTATTACATGAAAATTTATTTTGTGCTTTGTTTTAGAAATTAATATCCTTTCTTGCTGTATGTGACAATGAGCAAAACATGGAAAAGTGTTAAAGTAAAATCACTAAATGATTAAATTAGTAATTTTATTGCTGCGACTAAAAATGACTCTGAAATTTGCTACATGATGTAAACTTTGTTTTATAATCACTTTTACCATTGAAAAATAATCTTGTGGCAGCATCATCACCTTGTTTAAAAATCCAAGTTATCAGCAAAGATTAAATTATAAGAGATTTTATTTTGAACTGTGATTGAAGTGATTACAGAAGTCATAGGAATAATCAATGTGTGCTTCTGGGAGTGCTCTGAACTATTTAAAGCAAGAATAATGCCTGTTGTTCTATAGAGAGAAGCAACATGCTACAGTTTAAAAACCCACAATTGTAGAAGTCAAAAGACTTACATTCAAGTCTGGTTTATATTAGCTGTGGTCATCTCATGCAAAAACTTCACTTTGCTAATCTATAACAACTGCGTTATAATACCTGCCACATATGCATTAAAAGATAATTGTGAAGATCAAACAGGGTAGTGAATATAAAAGTGATTGGGAAACTTGAAGTGCTAAAAGAAGAGAGAGAAACATTCTATTAAATTGCTAAAAATATTCTTTATTTGTGCTTATTAAATTGCATAGGGTAATTCTTTGATAACCGCAATATTCAATTACCTAAGAAATAGCAATTTTCTTCTATACTTTGTGCCATCAATTTTGCAAATGGCTGTCATTATTCAATGAGACAAAGCCCATAACTTAAGTATTAGAATGAGTACTTTATACTAATAAAGTACAGGCTATTATTGCTTGTGTTAAACACTTAATGAGTATATTTATTTGAAAAGATGCTCTCCAATATCCTTAAATTATCATTTGTGAGAAAAATAATTCAATAGCAATTTTGTAAATTATCTATATGTTTATTTTTTACTTAAAATTTAGCACGCACAATTCTTAAATTGATTTAGAGCCTTGAAAACTGATGAAAGTGAGAAAATCTGTATCTGATAAGAAGCACATATACCCAGACATTTGAAATTCTGCTTCCAAAATCAGGAGACGATGCGCAGCCAGAGAAGCGACCTCTAGTCCACAAACCTTAGGTTAAAAACCCCTGTTTTAAATCATTATGAAAATTCTTAATTAACACAATTAAAGGACATAGAATAATTTAATCCCCCCAGCCCCAACTTTTTTTTGGTTGTTTAAACATCACTTCTTTACATTTGCATATTTGCAGCTGTTACTCTGACTGTCATTTTGTATCCAGCAACAAGCAAACAAATACAAAGCCATTATTCAATATGAGATAGCATTAGTAAACAGTAATGAGGTGGAAAATTAATTAAATGTGGCTGAAATGATAAATTATTGAACAATATCTCAAAACTCTGTTATTGACTAGACACTGCACTGTGGCATGCAGATGGGGACTCTTGAAAAGCCATTCCTTTACCTTAGAGTAAGGTAAGGAACTCAAAATAGTAGCCACACAGACATTTTAGGAATTTGGGTCAAAATCTTTCTCTCCTTTTTTTTTTTTTTGTGGAAATTAGCAATAGTGCTGGCTCCAAAGAATCTCCACAAGTTTTATAAATCTTGTGATGCACTATAAATGAAATCTGATACAAAATTTTTGAATGGATCTAAGGCCCCTAGGCCTCTTTGCCAAGTCTTGCCATATCGACTCCCTTATACAATAGTGTTAAATCAAATCTTACCTACAGACCCTGGCTGGTTGGCTCAGTGCTAGAGCATCGGCCTGGTGTGCAGGAGCCCCGGGTTCAATTCCTGGCCAGAGCACACAGGAGAAGTGCCCATCTGCTTCTCCACCCCTCCCCGTCTCCTTCCTCTCTGTCTCTCTCTTCCCCTCCCGCAGCCAAGGCTCCATTGGAGCAAAGTTGGCCTGGGCACTGAGGATGGCTCCATGGCCTCTGCCTCAGGCGCTAGAATGGCTCTGGTTGCAACAGAGCAACGCCCCAGATGGGCAGAGCATCGCCCCCTGGTGGGCATGCCGGGTGGATCCCGGTCAGGCGTATGCGGGAGTCTGTCTGACTGCCTCCCCATTTCCAGCTTTGGAAAAATACAAAAAAAAAAAAAAAAGAAAAGAAAATCTTGCCTACAGACAACCCAGTATGCTCTGTGGTTATTTCCTATGAAAATAAAACCATAATTTAAACAGAAAAGGCATTTTAATTCTCAACAATGTCTATACAGATATAGTCACCAACATAACTAAGACCTGGATTAATCTGCTAACAGCCACACATACCCATTTGTTTTTGGTTTTTGTTTCGGGGGGGGGGGGGGATTCGTGTGAAAAACACTAAGTTTTTCATCTGAATTAATCTCTTTTATAGTTCTATTTAGCTAAAATATTTCACAGTTAACTACAATCAGGTTTTTTTTTTCCATTTGGAACAAGCTTTTACACATGACCCACTAGAAAATTCATTTTGAGTTTTAAACTGACATCTGTTTATGTTATAACAGATTGTGTAATCACTGGGGCTAAGCACTCAGCAGCCTGCCGGTGTTTGGGAAGCAAGTCTTCATATTACACAGTCGGTCTCCTTGTCAGAGTTTTCTAGAGAATGGTCCTCATTTCCATCCCTCCTCACCCCAAAATGTATTCTATTTTAACCCTAAAACATAGGCCAATATTGCAAAAATCTAAGCACTATATGTTAGAAAACACTCTGTTATCTGTCTTTAGAAATAAGTTCAATTTTTAGTAAAATTTAAAAAAAGTTGAACCAAGAATTTGGCAGCCAAAGAAATTTGATATCTAAATATTATTTAAACATTTTAAAATTTGTAGTAGAAACATATTCTTTCTCATCTCCTCCATCACCACCCTTCTCTTTGATGCCAAACAAACAACTTTGATACTATTGTCAAAACTTTATAGAGAAAAATAGGCCTTGGCCAGCTGGCTCAGCTGTGGGCCGGGCATATAGATGTCCTGGGTTCAATTCCCTGTCAGGGCACACAAGAGAAGTGCCCATCTGCTTCTCCACCGACGCTCTACCCTTCTCTTTTTCCCTCCTGAAGCCATGGCTTGAATGGTTTAAGTGGAGTTGGCCGTAGGGGCTAAAGATGGCTCCATGGCCTCAGCCTCAGGTGCTAAAATAGCTCAGTTGCCAAGCAATGGAGCTGCAGCCCAGCCAGGCAGAACATCACCTGGTAGGGGCTTGCCAGGTGGATCCCAGTTGGGGTGAATTCAGGAGTCTGTCCCTGCCTCCCTGCCTCTCAATAATAAGTAAAAAAAGAGAGAGAGAGAGAGAAAAAAATATTTAGCCTTAAGAGCAAGAAGTGGTCTTCTCCATTAGAAAGGACATCTCTTCTGACCACAGATAAGACACTGAGCTTTGCCTCTCAAAAGTGTATGACAGCCCTAGGGCGGTAGTTCAGTCAGTTAAGAGTGTTGTCTCAAAAAAACAAGGTTGTGGGTTTGATCCTGGTCAGGGTACACACAGGGGCAGCCAATGAATGCACGACTGAGTGGAACAGATGAATACCTCTTTTCCCCCTCCACTCTCTTTCTCTTCCTCTCTGTTTCTAATATGTGTATTTAAGCCCTGGAGAGCTAGTTCCTTTGGTTGGTGGTGCTCCAACCTGGAGCACAGAGGTTGCCAGTTTGATTCCCTCGTCACGGCACCTACAGCAGCAGCTCAGTGTTCCTGTCTCCCTCCCCCTGCCTACTCCCACCCCTGCCAAAAAAAATAAAAATGTTTGGGTACAATAAGAAAATTTTAGGAAAGTGGCAGAAGGAAAACATGTCTCTGATGTCCTGGCTAGAATTAAGCAGCCAGCTGCAAAAACCCAGGTAGGCCTAGAAAAATACCCAGCAAGGCCTTTCTTGGTACCATCCTTTCACTTCTCTCATCAGCTGGCCTTGCTGTCTCCCTTTCAGGAATATCCACTGCCATCACTACACAGCCTGCACAGCAAATGCTGATAAATGACTGGAATTATGCATTTGATCTCTGCTCATCTCGGCATGCCTGGACTCCAGGATCCAACCTTATCTATAAGAGATGCTCAGTCAATATCAATGAAGAAATGGATAAATGACTGAAGACAACTTGAAAGTGTTGGTGCTTCCAAAGTCTGCTGTCAGAGCTTGAAGGTGATGTAATAAAGAGTAAGTATATTTTAATGACCCATTAGCTTGAGGGCAGAAGCACAGGAGTCCCACGAGATCACCAAAATCCCAAGAATCACACCATGTCACATACATTTAAGGAAGTTCTGCATTTTCAGGGTAGCTGTTCTCTGCATGTCCCACAGTCCTTGGTTCAGGACCAGACAAAACATTGGCCCTATCTCCAACTCATCTCTCTCGTGTCAGAGAAAGACTTGAATGTCATAGTAAATGTTCAAATGCCTCTAGACAGAGATATCCTAGAGAACCTGAACATTTACTATAGACTTAATGTTTGTGTCTCTCTCCAATTCATATGTTGAAACCCAACCTCCAACACGATATAATTGGGAGGTAGGGCCTTTGGGAGGTGATTAGTTCATGAGAGTGGAGCTCTCATAAATGAGAACCCTTATAAAAGAGGACCCAGAGAACCCTGTTGCCTCCTTCTCACCACATGACATGTGAGGTGAGAGGGAGACAATGGCCTTCTATGAGCCAGAATGATAGATTTCACCAGACACCACATCTGCCGGCACCAAATCTGGACTTTTGAGACTCCAGAACTATGAGAAATAAAGTGTTGTTGTTTAAGCCACCAAGTATATAGTTTTTTTTTTGTTACAGAAGCTCTATGGACTAAGACATATGGCAAAGCCTGGAAGGCAGGCTGGAGGTAGACAGTGAACACTGGGGAAGAGAGTATCCTAGAGAATCCGAATGGTGTTTCTATGTCCTCTTCTTTACTACTGGGCACCTCCCCATGCTCTGTCTTCCTTCTGCTTCAGCCACGAATCCAGGATCCAGATCTAAATATCTTTAAATGAAATAAAAGAAATTAATATTTTGAACATTTATTATTACCAAAGCCTTGTTCTAAGTGCTTTTCATTTTTTACAACAACTTTTAAAATGGGTATTATTATTAGCTCCCCCTTACCCATTCCACAAGTAAACTATAACCAAAGTAATAAAGCCTATAAGAGGTGGAGTCAGAGAAAGAGAAGACATAATAGCTATTGACAGCTCATTACATGTCAGGGTTTTATATACAATATTTCATTTACTTTTCACCACAAGCCTGTGAAGTAGGCACTATTATTATTGCCACTTCACAAGTGTAGAAAACTGTCTTAAAACAATTTTGTAACTTACGCTTGTGCTTGCATACACAGATAATAAGTGACAGGGCCAGAATTTTGATACAGGATTGTAAGTCCCATCCACTTGCCTCTGTCCTCTTCACACACAGGTGCCACTAAAAGGTTAACATTTATGGTGTCTTTCCATGCTTCTAAGTACTTTATATATTTTAATTCATCTGGCCCTCTAATTATTCTTGTCATTATTATTACTATTGTCATTTTTCATTTGAAGACTCTGAGGCAAAGAAAGGCTAACTAATTTACTCAGTCACATGATTTAAAAAATGGCTGCACTTGAGCTTGGACCCAGCAGCCAAGCTCCAGACTGCATGCTCTAAACCAGTGGTCCCCAACCCTCGGGCCGCGGACCGGTACTGGTTCGTGGGCCATTTGGTACCGGTCCGCAGAGAAAGAATAAATAACTTACATTATTTTCGTTTTATTTATATTTAAGTCTGAACGATGTTTTATTTTTAAAAAATGACCAGATTCCCTCTGTTACATTCGTCTAAGACTCACTCTTGATGCTTCTTGTCTCAGTCACATGATACATTTATCCGTCCCACCCTAAAGGCCAGTCCGTGAAAATATTTTCTGACATTAAACCGGTCTGTGGCCCAAAAAAGGTTGGGGACCACTGCTCTAAACTATCACATCATTATGTTGCTTCTCAATGGTCAAATGACTATATTTAACCAGCATTTATTTAGAAACCATATGCAGTTATATGAAATCAAGTTAACCTTCACAACAAGCCTAAGACATAAGTGGAATGAAAAAAGATCAAGTTCATTTTCAATGAAGAACTCTGAGGCTTATAGAGCTAAGTCACTTGGCTAGGTGTCTAAAAACTGCGAGAGAATGAATTTCCAACTTGAAGTTGCCAAGTCCAAAACTTCATCAGATTTCAGGCAAATTTTATACAATAATAGCATCTCACTCTGTTATTTCCCCATTTCCTATATTTGTATAGTGGGGAGGGGGCTTCAAAAACTTTTTTAAAAAGGCCCAGACACTTGTTTGAAGCTAGTATATTTGCCTGTTTGTGTTCCAGGAAGCTTGGGGAGACATTCCTGCTTGAGCACAGGTGCCGGGGCGGGCCAGGCCCCAGCACTATTCTAGTGAGGCCTTGAGCAGTGAAGAAACTGCCGGGGTTGGGGGAGTGGGGTGGGGTGGGGGGTTTAAGCCTGGAAGGAAGTTCCTTGGAATATCACAGTGAGAAGGCAGTGGGACACTTTCAGCTGACTTCTTTTTCAGGGAGAAGGAGGAGAGCTGGAAAGTCCAGGCCCTTCCTTCTCATATCTGACCCTGGCCCTCCATCTTCCATGCACATACTTCCAACTCGGGTCTCACTGCACTTAGGCCTTGCTCCCCACAGCAAAACGCACCAGTTATTCTAGTTCAGCAATGTGTAACATTGTTCTTTTGCCAATTAGCTGAATTGACAGATCACTGAACCAAATAAAATCAGCAGCTTTTTCCCCTGGTATGCCCCCCTCTCTAGTAGTTATATAATTTTAAAGTATTATTAATCCGCAGAGAAATTGGAATGTTGGGAGGAGGGGAGTGCATCTCCATTTAGCAAAGGTGTGGGGATTGCACTGTTTCTAACTCTCAGCAGTTTTCACATAAGCGTGACTCACAGAAGTGATGAGGAAATATGTTAATTAACAAAGTTTTAATTGCCTAGCTTTGCCTCATGTGAGTCATGCTCTATACCAGGGGTCCCCAAACTTTTTACACAGGGGGCCAGTTCACTGTCCCTCAGACTGTTGGAGGGCCAGACTATAAAAAAAAACTATGAACAAATTCCTATGCACACTGCACATATCTTTAAAAAGTAGAAAAACAAAACGGGAACAAATACAATATTTAAAATAAAGAACAAGTAAATTTAAATCAACAAACTGACCAGTATTTCAATGGGAACTATGGGCCTGCTTTTAGCTAATGAGATGGTCAATGTCAGGTTCCATATTTGTCCCTGCTAACCGTAACAAGTGATATGACAAGCTTCCAGAGCCAAGATGCATGTGTCCCACGTCACCGGAAGTAGCATTTATTGTAGGTGAGCGACGCTGTGCTTTGTGGCGCCACCACATACAGTACTCCAGTGACCACCAATGAAAGAGGTGCCTCTTTCGGAAGTGGGGGGGCGGCGGATAAATGGCCTCAGGGGGCCATATGGGACCCATGCCCTATACTATTGGGGAGAAAGGCTAAGTGATAAACAGTATTTTGCACGGCATGTAATTGTTACATTTCTAACTAAGTCTAACTAAGTCAAACACACCAATCCAGAAAGGGTGTCCCCCAATTGCACTCAAAGAGCCATCAATGTTTGTGATGATGTTTAAGCAACCAGATTACCGGACACTATATACGAAGGAGCTGAGTGGTAGGTATATCGTGGGCGCTCAGACCAAAAATCCGGTGAAACGATGCAAAAAAAAGTTATTTATTGAGGAGTGCTGACTGTGGGAAAACAATTGCTGCGGGGTTTAAAAAAATATTAGTAAATCATATTCACAAACGGAAGTCACAGTAGTGTAGTGCTGGAAATGTGGTTTGAATCCTGCGGAACTGAACTCCAGTGGAGAAAGAGGCGAGGGTCTCATTCCATCTGACACCGCCCCCGGCCCTGGACGATCTAAGGAGAAGAGCACCCCAAGCCCGCCCTGGGGACTCCGCCAGGCCCCCGGGGTTCCTGCAGCCTGCAGGTACAGCCTGGAAACCCCCTCGATGGCGTGCACCAGCGGAGACTGCGAGCGGACTCGCGGGACTCGCCCGTTTTTCTCTCCTCATCCTCCCTCCGCCTCACTGAATTCCCGGTTGAAAAGCTCTCGGGCGAGCTCCCGCGGCTGGGCCGCGCTCGCGTGGGGGTCACTATCCCGGAGCAGGGCGCAGGTTCCTGGGTAAACGCCGAGGGAAGGAAGGCCGCTCTGGCCTGGGTCCCGGGAATGTCAGGCTGCGGCGCGCAGAGCACAGGAGAGAGCTGGGTCCGCCTGCGCGCAGCAAATGGATGGATGCCTAAGTTGGTGTATGTGTGCCCACTGTTGTGTTGCAATTACGGTTTGCTGCTAAAATTAAAAAAAAAAAAAAAAAAAAAAAGCCTCTTGGAAAGATAGAAAGATATGGTCAGATTTTCCCCATTTGTTTCCTTTTTATTGTTCCTTTTTGTTTTTAAAGTGCCCACTAAATATGAAAATTGATTTTGATTATTTCTAGAATTGAGAGGAAATAATTTGAAGGTTATAACATGTCTGAAGCTATGTGGTCCACAATATATACTCCTTACTTTGTTTCCTGACATTATGCCTGCAGCACTCAAGACCTACACTTATGTGAAAATACACCACATTGAAAGATAAAAATACAGTATGCAATTGCATAAAAATTCTTAGAAGCACGATTATCCCAAAGGAGGCAAGAAATACTCTTTAGAGATGGGAGGTTATGTGACTGAAGCAGTTTGCAATGCAGAAATGACTCTAAAACTTTCCTGGAATTCCTGCCTGATTTGTTTAGAACCCACACTGCCCTCAGTGTATG
The DNA here is from genome assembly GCF_036850995.1 of Saccopteryx leptura. NCBI lineage: Eukaryota > Metazoa > Chordata > Mammalia > Chiroptera > Emballonuridae > Saccopteryx > Saccopteryx leptura. Next base: position 353,259,402 of record NC_089503.1, read on the forward strand.
TTTTCCTGTGATCAGCCACTCTACACTCCCATCAACAGTGCATGACACACATCTTCACCAATACCTGTTTTATTAATGATAGTCATTCTGACAGCTGTGAAGTATTAACTCACTATGGTTTTAATTTGCATTTCTCAGATGATTAGTGACTGTAAGCATCTTTTTTATATGTCTATTGGCCATCTGTATGCCCTGTTCAGAAAAGTGTCTATTCAGGTCCTTTGCCCACTTTTTAATTGGATTGTTTTGGGAGGAGGGGTTGGTGTTGATTTGTCTAAGTCCTTTATAAATTTTGAATAATAACCCCTAATTGGTTGTGTCATGGGCGAATATCTTCTTCTATTTGAAAGATTGTCTTTTGATTTTGTTGATGATTTCCTTCGCTGTGCAAAATCTTTTTAACTTGATATATTCCTATTTATTTATTTATTTATTTATTTATTGTTTCGCTTTCCCAGGGAAATATATCAGAAAAAAATATTGCTAAGAGAAGTATCTGAGATTTCACTGCCCATCTTTTCTTCTAGGAGTTTTATGGTTTTTACTCTTACATTTAAGACTTTAATCCATTTTGAGTTTATTCTTGTATATGATGTAAGAAGGTGGTCTAGTTTCTTTCTTTCTTTCTTTCTTTCTTTCTTTCTTTCTTTCTTTTTTGCACATATCTGTCCAATTTTCCCAATCCTATTAATTGAATAGACTCTCTTTACCCCATGGTAGTTCTTACCTCTCTTGTCAAATATTAATTGATCATATAGCTGTGGGTTTATTTCCAGGCTCTCTATTTTGTTCCATTGATCTATGTGTCTATTTTTATGCTGGTACCATGCTGTTTTTATTACTATAGTCCTTTAGTACAGTTTGATATCAGTTACCATGATACCTCAAACTTTGCTCTTCTTTATCAAGATTACTGTGAATATTCAGGGTCTCTTAAATTTTAAATGTGTTCTAATGTAGGGAATATAGCAGTTTCAGTGTAAGTCAGGACTCCACTAAGAACTATCTCTATAACTTCGACCTAGCACTTTTCTGATAGCTCAGATTTCTCTTGTGGAAACAGGAGAATAGAAGATTCCCTGTGCCCATCCACATCTAAAATTCTATCATTCTACAAGTATGCACTGGAGCAGCAGAAGGCTGGAACAAAAGCCTCACAAGATGTTTGGGGGATGAGTGGTAAACACTAGTTGGTTCTAAAAAAAAAGTGAGGAGTAGAAAGTTTGAGAAGGCCTATTTTGAAAGCATGGAATCAATTCAGCATAAGTTGTAAGTAAACGAAACTTGAGGAAGATAATAAGAAGACTGTGCTTTCATCTTATTGATTCCTTAATTTTTTTCAGTGTTACCTAACTATTGTAGAACACAGAGTAGACAGCAGGTGGATTCCCTGATCTCATCTCTTACTGTGTAATAGAGATTCAGACAAGCAAATGTGAAGTAGGTCCAACCAAGTGCAAGCAATGTGGCTATATTTATGTGGTAAAGTCATGGGTGATGTTTATAAATTTATGATTACTTCTCTGTGTTTTTTAAAGTAATTTACAATAAATATATATTGTTTTGTAATAACAATATATTTTTAAAGTGACTACATATTAATATCATATTTGTTTTATTTATAGACCTAGGCTGGTGGCTAAAGTGAATGGAGCATTGGCCCAGTATATGGATGTCCCAGGTTCAATTCCCAGTCAGAGTATACATGAGAAGCGACCATCTGCTTCTCTCCTTTCTCTCCTCTTTATTTTCTCCCCTTCTCTCCCTCTTCCCCTCCTACAACCAGTGGCTTGATTGGTTCCAGTGTCAGCCCCTGGTGCTAAAAACAGGGTGATGCTCAAGCAACGGCCCCAGACAGATTGTCAGGTGGATTCTGGTATGGGCACATGTGGGAGTCTGCTTTACTATCTGCCCTCCTCTCACTTAAAAAAAATATGTTTATCAGTATGGTTTTATATAACAGCCTTATTAGAGAGCTAACTGCTCAACAGATGAGCAACCTGAGGCTCAGATTAAAAGCCTATTAGGGCCTGACCTGTGGAGGCGCAGTGGATAAAGTGTTAACCTGGAAACACTGAGGTTGCCGGTTCAAAACCCTGGGCTTACCTGGTCAAGGCACATATGGGAGTTGATGCTTCCTGCTCCTTCCCCCTTCTCTCTCTCTCTCTCTCTCTCTCTCCTCTCTATAATGAATAAATAAAATCTTAAAAAAAAAAGCCTATTAGGATCACAGAACCATAGTGGAAAACAAACAAACAAACAAACAAACAAAAAACTAGAAGATTCAGTAGCATGCACATAACTACATATTACCAAAAGTTTTTTTTCTTATTTTCTTTCTTTTTTTTCATGCAGAAGAGCCCAGATTAAAATTTAAACATTCTAAATCTTTAAATTCCTAGCTTTTCCCACCATCTAACAGTGACTATTAATAAATAAAACATGCAATCTCAAGGATCAAGGTAAGAACTGCAATATATTCATAAAAATAAAAAGAAAGTGGCCCTGGCTGGTTGGCTCAGTTGTAGACCATTAACCTGGGATGTGAATGTCCTGGGTTCGATTCCTGGTCAGTGCACACAGGAGAAGTGACCATCTGTTTCTCCACCCCTCCCCTTCTCTCTCTCTTTTTCTCTCTCTCTCTCCCCAACCCTGCCCACAGCCATAGCTCATTTGAACAAGTTGATCCCAGGTTCTGAGGATGGCATTATGGCCTTTTCTCAGGTACTAAAATAGCTTGGTTGCTGAGCAATGAAGCAACGGCCCCAGATGGGCAGAGCATCACCTGGATAAGGGGCTTGCCAGGTGGATCCCGGAGGGAGCACATGTGGGAGTCTGTCTTCCTGCCTCCCTTCCTCTCACTTAATAACAATAAAATAAATAAATAAATGAAATTAAATGAAAGAACCCTGCATAAAAAATATTGATAAGGTGAGTCTGTCTTGCTTTTCCTCTCCTATTTTATATTTCTTTTTCACTTTTATTTATTGCTTTTAATTTTTTCCATTACTATTAAAAACACATTCTTAATTAGTATTTGAAAAGAAATAAAGGGAAAAATTACATATTCCCACTATACTAAATAAAATGGCTAACATTGATATTGTAGAATAATTCCTTTTACTCTTTTCCCTGGAGTTAGTTATTTTTAATGTTATTATAATTATACTGTATATCAAATTATAAAACTTTAGTTGATTTCCATTGAATTACCCATGTAAAATAATATGCATAAAGTTATTAAAACTTTAGTCAACAACAGGGAACAGCCTCAAACTAAAAGGCAAATAAACATACCAGATAAGCAATCTTAGACCAACATTTCTTTAAGTATGTACCATAAAACACTAGATCCATGAAATGTTCATTAAGAAAAGGGTTTAGTGGTAAAATAAGTTTGGGAGACATTTTATATTCTCATGCTGTTTTGGAGATTTACAATGCACTTTACAAGAATCTGGAAGAAGCAGTGTTTAAGAGAAAGAAAAATTCTTCAAACTTTGTTTAGCTCAAAATTTCCTAAATTTATTTGTACATAAAATTTTTAAAAAGATATTTTATATTTCCTAACATCTGCTAGAATAGGAACAAACTTTGGGACACATTGCCATTAGTTTCTTCCAGAGTTATTTCCAGTGCTGGATTCTAAAAGACAACATTGTTAGACATGGCTACCCTTGCCATCCAGTGGCCAATAGTGAAGGACAACATAAGATAAGCAGCTTCCAGATCAGCAAGGCAGAAGTGAAAGGGAGAGTGGGAACACCCAGGAGCTCTTTGAATTTGGAAACTATATCTAGAAATATATCATTGTGCACTCAGACCTCCCAATGTTTTCAAAGTCTTTGTTTAAAGACTTTCAAGATTCTAAATTTTTTCTCTCAGACATAAGTCAATGAAAGAAGCCAAGAGAAATGATCACTTTCGTGGAAGTGGAACTATTTGCATTATTTGATGATTCTTCCTTTCTTCTATACTTCTTTCTTAGACTTGAAGCTTAAAAGCATTCTTGGGCCTGAACTGTGGTGGCGCAGTGGATAAAGCGTAGACTTGGAACGTATAGGTCGCCAGTTCAAACCCCAGGGCTTGCCTGGTCAAGGCACATATGGGAGTTGCTGCTTCCTGCTCCTTCCCCTTCTCTCTCTCTCTTTCTCCCTCATTCTCTCTCTCCTCTCTAAAATGAATAAATAAAAAAATCTTAAAAAGAAAAGAAGCAGTCTTGGTTTGTTTCACCCTACTCTTGTCTCTATATTCAATTACAAGCAATCCTACACTTGGAATATCTCTCATGTCCTTTCTTTCCTCTCTACCCCCCTCCTCTCACTCATTTACTTAAGAACTCTTTTTTAGGTCATCTACTTTGTTCTCAGTAGACTATCACCAGAGACCCAGTATCTGCCCTGGAGAACCCCACACCTACGCTGATGAGACTCACCCATCAGTCTTATCATCTCTCAGCAAGACCACTGTATTAGGTCTTTCCTCTCTCCACTCCCCTCCTTACAGTGAACTTTCTAAACTTCTCACAGTTACCCCTTCAAAGCTCAAATCTAATTGTGAACAAAAGTCAAGTAATGGGTGCCTAGTATCCATTTTCATTTATGTTGAATTACCTGAAATTGTCAATATTCCTACAAATATGACAGTTTAATGTGGTTGAATGAAATAAAGTTTCCATTTTCTACTTGTTGGCTGTTATATAAAAATCTTGAGGAGAATTATTTTTCCAAATCTGAAAAGTATGTTAGGTATAGTCAGACTTAAAATATAGACTATGAGGCATGCATAAAATCCACCTTACAAAACCCGAAACAAAAGCTGTGGGGCCTATTCTTTCATTGCTGGCTGTGATGTTTAGCCTAGGTGCTTCTCACACAGGGAACTCTACGTGTGCTGTACTCCAGTGTGAGTAGCGGCATCAACTCCCGCTTCCGGTACTTGTGACCCAATACATTTTCTACATGTTCCAGTTTTTGTTTATGTGCAACTTTTTGTTGGGTTATTGGTAAGAATTAAAATACATGAAATAACTTGGGATGTTGAACACACAGTTCAATATACAGATGATGAGTTATAGAATTGTACACCTGAAATCTATTAATCAATGTCACCCTGACAAATTCAATAAATCTTTTCTTTAAAAAGAATAAGCCAGCACCCTCCATTCCATTATCCTCAGACTCATGAACTTTGAGGTGGGGGATGAGGGCCCTGTGTTGCAGCCCTGAAGACTACCAGGCATAAGAAAGCATTAAGGCGTTCCTACTGTGCCCTGCTGGTGAAAATGGGCCAATATTTCTGAGACCTCTTAAAACTGCATTGAAACCAACCATGGTATCAGTTTCACATGACTTTAAATAATTTTAAGCATTTAGTGTTTTTTATTAATAAACCTGAATAGTAAAGACCTAAAAAAAAAGACCTAAAAGATCTATGTAAAGTAGGTGACAAATTAATTTGCTGTTAGCAAGTCTTTACAAATTCTTACCTTTCTTTTTTCTTTTTTCTTTTTTTTTATTTTTATATTTTTCTTAAGTAAGAAACAGGGAGGCAGAGAGACAGACTCCTGCATACACCGACAGGGATCCACCTGGCAAACCCACTAGAGGGTGATGCTCTGTCCATCTAGGGCTTTGCTCCATTGCAACCGGAGCCATTTTAGTGCCTAAGGCGAGGCCATGGTGCCATCCTCAGAGCACAGGCCAACTTGCTCCAGTGGAGCCTTGGCTGCGAGAGAGGAAGAGAGGGAGAGAAGGGAGAGGGGAAAGGTGGATGTAAAGCCAGTAACCACAGCCACCTGGCCCATGCAGGTTCGCATTAGATTCAGACAGTCGGTAATGAAACAATGGAGCCAAAAACTGGTGGGCCATTAGCTTTAATCCTAGCTTGCACCTGGTGGGCAAGTAAAAACACACACGGGGCTCCAAACCCCACTTATTCAGTGCTCACAAAGCTACTGACTTATCCGAGTTTCCTAGGATCAAAGTTTTCTAGCTCACCAGCCTTATTCACCTCTGTTCCCCATCTCCTTCTCTCTGCACAAACTCTACACAAACTTCTTCTTTAGCATTCTGCCATCTTGGCTGCTTCTCCTGGCCTCCTCCACGTGGCCTTTCTATGCTCTCCTCTAATGCTAATCTCAGGAACCGAGAGAGAGCAAGCTCCGGGTCTGCCCCACTTTATAGTGTAGAAATCAAAACCTTTACAAGGAAGTCTCTGATACAAAGTCACTTATCTGAGGCATAATGGGATTCCTCATGAGAGTGCACCACCCACATCTCACAATCAGTCAAGGGTGTGGGGAAAAGCTTAGTCTTAAAACTAAGCCTTAGGCTATAACTACTGGGCATGCTTACAGCCTGTCCCCCACACCCAATACAACCTATAAGCCAGCAAACATATATATATATCATATTTACAAACTTATTTGACCAACAGTGGAGAAGCAGATGGTCGCTTGTCCTGTGTGCCCTGTCCGTGGATTGAACTTGGGACATTCACACGCCAGGCCGATGCTCTACCACTGAGCCAAACTTCCAGGACCAAATTCTTACTTCTAATAAGACATCTTCACTTAAAACCCTATGGGAAATATTCTCTCCCTCTCTGCTACTCTCCTAGCATTTTCTTTGTACCTCTCATGAAACACAATCAAGGTCTGTCTTGAGTGAGAATTATTTATGTATGTGTCTATTTTCTACCCTAGATTATGGACCCCTTCTGCGAAGGGATCATCTTTTATTCATGTGTCCCATGCACAATGGGCAGGGGGCCTTGTACTGTAAAAGCAGTTTGCTAAGCATCAAGTCCTATCAACTTGATGATGATTTTCATGAAGCATATTCTGAATTGTATGGCCATCTTTGTTAGTGAAGTTCAGTGCACTTCTCTCCTGAAGCAACATTCATGGAGTAAGAAGTTAGAAATTCTTTCAATGAGAAGGCTTATTGGAATGCCAGAAATATGGAGCTCAGAAGTGTCTTCTTCTTGCTCTCACTGGAACAATTCTACTTTCCTAAAGATGCAATTATCTTTTTGCCTCAATCATAGGGTAAATAAATACAAGTCAGCATTCCTAATGAGACATCTCCATCTTTATGGTTTCTCAGACAAAAGCATGAGTGCATAAACTTTGCGATTATCTAAGTAACTGGGGCAGTGAAGAGTTAAGGAAATATTCAAGGGAATGAATGGTCCATGACTGCTGTTTCCATGTTTGGGGAATTGGAAGGTACAGAGGAAGGCAAACCATGAAAGGCCTCTCCTGTGAATGACTGCCACATGCACTCCAAGCCTTCCATCCGCACTTAAGGAAAAGAAAAGCCAGAGAAGTGAAGAAACATGCTCAAAATTTGTGTGGCCAGAGGAAACATTGAGGCCAATCTCAAATTGATAAGCAAGGGGTCAGCTTGAGAAGGTTTCAAGATCTTCTAATGTGAGGCACCATACCTCTTTAATTCCAAGGATTATCTTGTCTTTGCTGCCAAAAAGCTGATGGAAGGTGAGACCAGGATAATAAACCAGAGAGTAAAATAGTAGCTGTAAATGTTACTCGATTAAATGCTGCATTTGGTGGTGTCCAGGAGGCAACCCAGGAAAGCATTAGCACTGAAAAGACTGCTGTGGAGAGGGTCATCCTAAAGCTCAAGCTTGAGAACATCACGTGTTCTTTTAAGGCCTCAGAGAAGAGAATCACTATTGTCCTACGGAACTTGTCACTGTCAGTACGGATCAACTGCGAGATGTTAAGAAACCCTGATTCGCCTGATACGGAGCCAGAGAAGTCATGACATGAAAACATTCATATTACCTCCTTTCTCTCAGAATACTTTTTATCCACTCGCCACATCAGATGTGTAGCAATCAAACCTCTTTAGCCACACGCCCTTCTCCATTGCATTCTGCCCCATCCCAATCTTCTGCCCACCGTCTCCTGTGCCACCCTTTTTCTGGTTTTTATGATTTGCCTTACTATTTTTGCCTGCATTGATCTAGCCATATCCAGATTGATTTCAACCCTACCCTGACTTGTTCCAAAACGCAGAAAGGCAAAGAAAAACCCCTTGGCCTCCATTCCTATGTCACAAATGGCAGAAAATCATGTGTTAAAATTAAGTACAAATATACAAGACACTATAAAAGGCAGCCGTGTGTTGTGGCTGAAAGGGAAGACTCTGAAACCAGACTCTACCCAATTTTAACGTAAAAATGGTGATGGTTCCAACTGCATTAGTTAGGATAGTGGTCTGGCTGTATAACAATAAGAGCAAAAATAACAGCCACTTCAATGAAGTAGAAGTTTGCTTTTCTCTGATGGAGGAGTGTAGGGCTAGTGATATGGTTCCATTATTCTGTGGGATTAGGCTCCTCCGTCTTATCCTTCTGGGCTTCTCAAAATGTGGCTCCCATCCCTTGGAATGTGATGGCTATTCCAGCTCCCACCATGATGTCCACACTCTGGGTAGCAGGAGAAGTATAAGAAAAAGAGGAGTATGCCCTCATTTTCATTAAAAGTATGATCTAGAAATTCTCCCAAATCCTTCCACTCATATCCCATTGGCCAGAACCTAGTCAGTTTCAAAAGATGTTCATATACCTTCCTAAGATTTCTATTACTATATCAAAACAAGAGGATAAAAAATGGATGAAAACTACCATATTTCCCCATGTATAAGACACGACCTTTTTCAAAAATTTTGAGGTCTAAAAACTGGGTGCATTTTATATCGTGGTTGTAGATTTTTTAGTTGCATTTTCCATTTTTTCACGCTTGTTTTTGCAAGCTAATGGATGGGAGTCTTGACAGTGATGAGGAGTTCTATGAATTTTATGATGAATAAAACTTGAATTTGGTAACTTTATGTAATATATTTTTTTTCCAAATTTCAGGCCCCAAAGTTAAGGTGCCTCTTATACATGGGAAAATACGGTAAATCATCTCTGCCACAACAGTGCTATAGAGTCATGTAGATTAAACAAATTACACATGAAAAGTACTTAAAACTGCCTAGAACATAGAAAAGCCTTGTTGATAGCTAGATTCAAAATAATGTTAATACTAATAGTTATCATGCCTGTTACTTTTCCCTGGTTTTTAATTATGTTTGTGGACAATGAGAATCATGTGAAATGTTTAGACCTTTTAATTTGAAAAATAACTAATTATTTATCAGTATGAAATGCAGGTTAAGTTTTTAAAAGTTTAAATAAGTAAGAGCAGGCCCTGGCCGGTTGGCTCAGCGGTAGAGCGTCGGCCTGGCGTGCGGGGACCCGGGTTCGATTCCCGGCCAGGGCACATAGGAGAAGCGCCCATTTGCTTCTCCACCCCCACCCCCTCCTTCCTCTCTGTCTCTCTCTTCCCCTCCCGCAGCCAAGGCTCCATTGGAGCAAAGATGGTCCGCTGGGGATGGCTCCTTGGCCTCTGCCCCAGGCGCTAGAGTGGCTCTGGTCGCGGCAGAGCGACCCCCCGGAAGGGGCAGAGCATCGCCCCCTGGTGGGCAGAGCATCGCCCCTGGTGGGCGTGCCGGGTGGATCCCGGTCGGGCACATGCGGGAGTCTGTCTGACTGTCTCTCCCCGTTTCCAGCTTCAGAAAAATACAAAAAAATAAAATAAATAAATAAATAAGTAAGAGCAAAAAATAATAAGAACATTTTTTGTACTAATTAGAGAAACTAGAAAATTGTGGAAGTCAGAAAAATCAATGTTCGCTTTGGTGTATATTTGAAATAAATTTAATTTCTTAACACAATTTGTCAATTATAGAGTTGACAACTATGGAACTATTTTCTTTACAAAAGACCAAAGGGTTTAATTTGTTGGCCAAAAAGTTCACCTATGGGTACTCTTAATGGAATAAAGACACCCTCTTAATCGAAATGTGGAAACAGGAGTAAAATAAATGAAAGCATTCTTTTAAATCGACAAGTAGCAAAACCTTGTCCAGATCAAGTGTTCATAAAGCAAGGGCTTTGTTATACAAGAACTAGGTGCTTAAGGATATCATTAGCTCTTTGGGACAATACAGAAAGCTGATTTCTCTACCCAGTGAATGAATTTATACTTTGTATATTCTTTATTACCATGAAACTTTATTAAACTTTTTGAGCCAGAGCATGTAAGTTCAAATTTTAACTTTATTTACTGGCTGTGTGACCTTGAGCAAGTTAGCCTCTGCATGTATTAAATTTGTCATCTGAAATTAAGAACAATAAAAACCCATATATAGGAACAGTACATACCTCATACAGTACTTGCAATAATTAATTAAAATAATAATGCATAAAATTTTTAGAGTAGAAACATTCAGGAAGTGTTGGCTTTATTATTATTATTATTAAGTGAGAGGTAGGGAGCAGACACAAACTCCCACATGTGCCCCACCAGAACCCACCCAGTAAGCTCCTACCAGACAATGTTCTGCTATGCTGGGCCGCAGCTCTGTTGCTCAGCAACCAAGCTATAATAGCTCCTGAAGCCAGGCCATGGAGCCATCCTCAGTGCCTAGGGTCAACTTTGCTCAAACCATTCAAGCCATGGCTGCAGGAGGTGAAGAGAGACAGAGATGAGGGGGGTGGAAAAGCAGATGGTTGCTTCTCCTTTGTGCCCTAACCAGGAATCCAACCCAGAACTTCCACACACCTGGCCAATGCTCTACCACTGAGCCAACCAGCCAGGGCCAAGTGTTGGCTTTTAATTATTTATATTACCCACTTATTAAAAGTGTCACAGCATTACAAATATTAATCTTTTCCCTTGATATAACTTCACCAATCACAAAACTCTTCTATACTCACTGTTTTATTTGATTGTCACTACACTTCTTAATTAGGGTCAATATTCCCATTGTAAAGGCAAGAAAACTAAGGTTCAGAAACAGAAAATAACTTATTTAAGTTTTCTGACCCTAGAGCCAGTGCTCAAGTCAGTAACTTGGTGTTCTTGTCAATCAGCTTCCCTCTACTATAACCAGAGGAACTTGGTGGAGACAATCCATGAGCCTTAGGTAATGCGGGCCAGACACCTTCTATGTACATGTTCATAAGCCGTGCCACATGCCGTACCTTCTGGGATGCCCTTGATTGGGCCAGAGAGAGCACAAGACTCGAAGGCAGTGTAAAAGCTCCACCTGAACAGAGATGGTAGCCACTTTCCATTCCAAACAGATTTTCTCTTTTGGAAATTTGAACATTTCTAGATTTGACAGATGGTGTAGGAAAGAGGCCCACTCCTACCCCATAAATCTTTATCCCCATCTTTATTTCTTAAAATGAGCAATTTTCTCAATATTGAATATACCATTTTAAGACCCTTCTTCAATCCTGATTGTTACCCCTGAGTCCCACCCAGGGGTAGGATTCAGCCAGTTCTCACAAGTTCGGCAGAACTGATACTTAATTTTCGTTGAGCTTGGCGAATCAGTCGTTAAAATGGTACTTGGAATCAGGGTTCTCTCTAAGGTGGGTGCCTGGGCAGCTGCCCAATATGGAAATCACAAATTTACATTCCTTACTCTTTTTTAACATTCATCTGTGCAACAGCGTATTCAAAGCACACATAGCAATGTTCATTCCATCCATAGGTAAAGGTAAGAATCCTACTCCTATAGTGAAAAGATGGGTGGCCCTGGCCGGTTGGCTCAGTGGTAGAGCGTCGGCCTGGCGTGCGGGGGACCCGGGTTCGATTCCCGGCCAGGGCACATAGGAGAAGCGCCCATTTGCTTCTCCATCCCCCCCCCCCTCCCGTCCTCTCTGTCTCTCTCTTCCCCTCCCGCAGCCAAGGCTCCATTGGAGCAAAGATGGCCCGGGCGCTGGGGATGGCTCCTTGGCCTCTGCCCCAGGCGCTAGAGTGGCTCTGGTCGCGGCAGAGCGACCCCCCGGAGGGGCAGAGCATCGCCCCCTGGTGGGCAGAACGTCGCCCCTGGTGGGCGTGCCGGGTGGATCCCGGTCGGGCGCATGCGAGAGTCTGTCTGACTGTCTCTCCCCGTTTCCAGCTTCAGAAAAAAAAATTAAAAAAAAAAAAGAAAAGATGGGTAAGGATAAATCACACAGCTGATGATGCTCAGATAAAAGCGAAGAAAATTGCAAGTGAGGATGCCAATCAAGAAGCAATATGGGAATATCTTAAATAACAATGTTATTGTTTTTTGTCAGGTATTATTTAATATTTTTTCATTAATATTTTAAAACTGTCTTATAACATAATCTAGTTTTGTGTACCACTTTTATTGTTCTTATTTAAGTGTTAAATGCATGAAATAATAAACCACTTTTCAGTATATCATTTTTCTTATACTTAAAACAGTCATTAGGGCAGAGAACCGGTAGTTAAATTATTTGAATCCCACCCCTGGTCCCACCTATACAGAAATTCTAAAGAGACCACTGCAAGGGGACCTGAATTGTTCTCACCAAGAACAGAAGCTGTAAAGCACGTGGAAGGAGACCAGGGCCCACAGGGGAGGACGTGGTTTCCATGAAGACTGCCTAGTGGTGCTGCCGCCATTGCTGCAGTCCCAGCAGCTCTAGGACTTCCTGAACTGTAGTAAAGGCTAAGGATCAACAAAACCATACTTTCTAGGGGCAAAAATTAACGTAGTTCTAGTTTCCATCCTAGTGTTGAATGCTGCGATTTGGGAAACCTTGAGGTTTTTTTCAAGCTCCACAGGGTCTTTCTGGTGATTACCTAAGTGTTTCAAGGTAACCCGATGCATCTCTGATCCTTGCAACCGAAGACTGAGACAGGGAGCCCTGTAAATGATCAATTAAGACCTCTGTTAGGGTTTTGAAACAAAAATACCCTGTATTTTACACGTGAAACCACATAGACAGAGAGACAGAGAGAGCTGTCTGCAACGAGGAAGAAAAAGGAGGCGGAGGCACGGAGAGCGCGGGGAGAAGACACAGAAGGTTGGCAGGCTTCACTTCAGCTGTTCCTTCCCTGGAGTTCCGGAGACAAACAATGGCTTTAAAACAAATTCTACTCTTTTGGCCTACGCTAGTTCAAGTCAGATTACTGTGGTTTGCAACAAAAAAATAGAGCTAACGCTGTATTTCTTTTCCCAGAATTCTGTGGGGAAGTCAATCTGGATTCACTCCAAGTGTGTAATTCCAATATGAACACATGTAAGTGGTCCCAATGAAGCTATCTGCGGTGACGAGGACAGCATTTCCTCACAGTGAAAACCCAGGATGTAACCCTAGCTGCCTGGTGTTGAAAGGTAGTCCTGCACACTAGTGAAATTCAACTGGGGCAGCTGAATTGTTGGTTAATAATATTCCATGTAATGTTCCTGGGCAAAGAGCCCTGGCACTTGGGTTAACTTATGACTGGGTAGATACCCTTAGGATTGAGTCCGCCCGAGAGCAGCCCCCCAGGCAGCCAGGGAGATCTGTCTCCTGCAGCCCTTTGGTTCCACTGCAGGGTGGTGAAGGTAGTAACATGCAGGCCTTCCCCTCCTCAGAGGACTGCTTTACATTCCAGAGCAAAGGCTTCTCTCCCTCTTTCTCTCTCAAGCTGTCTGCACACACCACCCCCAGAGAAGAGGGTGTGCAGACACGCCAGCTGTCCTGTAAGAGCTGTGAGTTTCACAATGCGGGGCCCAGCTCCTGTGGTGCCTGTGAGTATATCTGCTGCTCACAGGGTTGCCGGGTAAGGAATGAGGACGGGGGACCGGCACAAGGCACTCTGTGAGGAAAGAAGAGGTCTATTTCCTAATCCAGCCAAAGGTCTCAGGTTTCTGTGGGGGGTGTGTGTATGATATCTATACAGGATGGCAGGCTAACTTGTTGGCTTGCCAGGAGAGCCCTGTCTCAAACTCTGCCCAGTTTCAGATATAACACAACATTGCAGATTGGCCAAGATAATCCTACTTTACTCCAGTTAAACATAATAATTTTAATATGCCTCATTTCATTCTTAAAAATGTCCCTATTTGGAAAGCAAACTTTGTGGCCACCCAATATACATGTATGGCCCACATAATCTCAGGAAGTATCTTTAAAATGCAACCTTACCTAATCTTTTGCAGCCTTAGGTATTTGTTGATTCACGCCTTCTTCTTCTTCTTTTTTTTAACCCAGTTTACTCTGGTTATATTGCCACTGAAGTAGTAAAATTGTCCCTTGAGCCTTTCCCTCTCAATTCCTCTAGAACTTGGTACCCATATTGAAGCACACACATCATCTTCTGTTTTGTTGCATTGCAAATTTATGTATCCCTTTTGTCTCCTATACTTGTCTGAAATATTTTTCTTTATGTGTCTACTGACATTCCAAGTCTGAAGATGAACAAATGACAGGAATACCTCTTGAATAAGGTAAGCGATTATTCCCAGGTTTAACTAGTTAGATATTTAGAATGTTTTCAGATTTACTAAGAATATGGTTTATCTATGCCTAAGTTATATAGCAACAACTCTCATGGTGCAATTTTAACAGGATTGATATTGGTTTTCCTTCTCAAACAAAAGACTGAGACACAACATTAAATCATATCTCCCAGGTTAATGACAAGAGAAAACAGACCAGAAAATATAGCTACTGGAATTTCTGTCCAGTGTTCTATCCTCAGTATAACTGCTAGTTTGTGTTCTCTGTGTTTGCTTTGTGGACCTTTCTGTATTTTATTCATTATATGACATGCTTCTAAAATATCACTTCTTCCTTCAGCATAATAACACAGCAATAAAAATAATTTATTCTTTTTTTTTTTTTTGTATTTTTCTAAAGTTGGAAACGGGGAGTCAGTCAGACAGACTCCCTCATGCACCCGACCAAGATCCACCCAGCTAGCACACCAGGGGGCGATGCTCTGTCCATCTGGAGCATTGCTCTGTTGCAACCAGAGCCATTCTAGTGCCTGAGGCAGAGGCAATGGAGCCATCCTCAGCGCCCAGGCCAACTTTGCTCCAATGGAGCCTTGGCTGCTGGAGGGGAAGAGAGAGACAGAGAGAGAGAGAGGGGGAGGGGTGGAGAAGCAGATGGGCACTTCTCCTGTGTGCCCTGGCCGGGAATCAAACCCAGGACTCCTGCATGCCAGACCGACGCTCTACCACTGAGCCAACTGGCCAGGGCCAAAAATAATTTATTCTTAAGAAACACATTCTATTTACAAAAAATAGGGAAAGTAAAGCTGAAAGAGATAATGCTAAAAAATACATAAGGAAGCATGATAGCTGAAGACTTTTACTAAAACTCAATCATAAGCTGGAAAAGATCAAAGTAAAGATATCACTGTTGATAAAAACAGATAGATGATAGATAGATAGATAATAGATAGATAGATAGATAGATAGATAGATAGATAGATAGATAGATCCAGAATTAGAAATTTTTGTTCAGACCTAGGATGGGGATACATTTAATTAAATTATAATATTTTCTACCCCTGGAAGAGGGTATAATCAAGTAACAAAATTAATGTATATTAAAGTAAATTAAATTTAATTTAAATTACAAAATTTTCTGTAACTGGAAAAGAGTTTAATTCCTACCCTTCAAGTTACAAAAATAATACTTTCCCGTTGCCATTTATTCCAAAGCAAAATAATTTCAGTTCCTCCCAAACAACCATACATACAGAGCCCAGTGCCTATCTTATATTTATGAGAGATGCTACCTATTGGTAATGATCTCTCTATCTTATTTTACTCTGAAGTACTCTTTTTTTTTTTTTTTTTTTCATTTTTCTGAAGCTGGAAACAGGGAGAGATAGTCAGACAGACTCCCGCATGCGCCCGACCGGGATCCACCCAGCACGCCCACCATGGGGCGAGGCTCTGCCCACCAGGGGGCGATGCTCTGCCCATCCTGGGCGTCGCCATATTGCGACCAGAGCCACTCTAGCGCCAGGGGCAGAGGCCACAGAGCCATCCCCAGCGCCTGGGCCATCTTTGCTCCAATGGAGCCTTGGCTGCGGGAGGGGAAGAGAGAGACAGAGAGGAAAGCGCGGCGGAGGGGTGGAGAAGCAAATGGGCGCTTCTCCTGTGTGCCCTGGCCAGGAATCGAACCCGGGTCCTCCGCACGCTAGGCCGACGCTCTACCACTGAGCCAACCGGCCAGGGCTGAAGTACTCTTAATCAATT
This sequence comes from Saccopteryx leptura, assembly GCF_036850995.1. NCBI lineage: Eukaryota > Metazoa > Chordata > Mammalia > Chiroptera > Emballonuridae > Saccopteryx > Saccopteryx leptura. Next base: position 353,275,484 of record NC_089503.1, read on the forward strand.
CTCAACCCACTGCCCACTATCCCACTCCTTCTCCCTCTCTTCCCACCTCAGTCCCTTGGCATCTGTTTTTCTTGTGGTGGCAATCCTGTCCTGTGCTCCTCATTGGTCTTTAATTCTGTAGAGTCTTGCCTGATGCCATTTGCTGGACCCAATGTCTCCCCTCAAAGATCCTCTCCCCAACTCTTCATGTCTCAGTCATTGTCTTTGGCCTCCAATCAGCCATATGAACCCCATCAGAAAATTCAGCATCCTATTACTTTCTCCTGTAGATTTCTCTCTCTCTCTCTCTCTCTCTCTCTCTCTCTCTCTCTCTCTCGCTCGCTCGCTAAACAGCTCCCACCCAAATTAGCCATAAGGCTTTATTATTTTTTAAATCATTATCATTATTTTTCTTCTTATTATTATTACAAGGAAACATAAGTTGTCTTCCCAAACCAAAAGGGCAATAAGTTCAGGGATAATATTCAACATTATCATCAGAATGACAAAATACAAAGCTACCAGCACTAACTGCAGGGAGGCTGCAACTCTAAATGATAACCCCTGGGAGAGGGAGTCTGCTGACCACAGAAAGTAGCAATTCTCAAACCTGACTTTGTATTACAATTGCCTGGGGGAGCTTTTGGAACCCATCAATGACCGGCCCCCAGCTTCAGTCCAATTGAACAGGAATCTCCAGGGAAGGGGTTCAGGTGCTGGTCCATTTTAGAACCTTTGCAGCTGATTTTAATGTGTCCACAGGACTACCCACCACTGGGTTGTATGAATGAAATGTTTAGCTATGACTTACTGTAGCCAGTTTTTTAAATGGTTTTTCTTCTGTTCTTTTGAGGCCCAGAGGGATGAAGTGAATTGACCAAGTTTAACACAAGAAACTCTCTTTGATCCTCTGATTCTCAGACCCGTCTTCTTTCCAAGGCACCAGATTTCTACAATAAAAGCATAGTATTGCTGTTGATGACAACCACGTTATATATAAACTTTGTTACAGTAGCCATTTATGATTGTTTAGTCACATAATTCTATATCTGTCTTATTGACCTATTTTCTTGAACGCTTATCAAAGACTGTTACTAAGGATAAGCAGGCTATAGTTCTGATTGAATTGGCTGCCTGAACACCATGCAATTTCTTTCAGTAAGTAGGTAGTGGCATTATTGTCCTAATTGTCATTACAAATAGGCAAAACAAAAAACAAAGAGAGAATGTAGGCAAAAAAAAAAAAAATAGAAAGAACACTGTATTCTGATCTCAATGCAAAATCCAAACAGTGTCTTGTACCAACAGGATGCTATGGGAACCCAGGTGAGCAATATTTACAGCATCTGTGTAAGGAGACAGCTGAACTGCTAAGGTTCAGAGTGAGTAGAGAAAAGCCATTTTCAATCTTTTCCGTTGGTTTTCAGATAAAACCAAAACCATGCATTGGTTTGGGATGCAGAGCTAGAATTAGATATTGGATAGTTTGGTTTTCAGTAGAATGCTACTAACTCTACCATGATGCAAGGAAGAGTATATCTTACAGCAGGGGTCCCCAAACTACAGCCCGCGGGCCACATGCGATCCCCTTAGGCCATTTATCCAGCCCCCGCCGCACTTCTGGAAGGGTACCTCTTTCATTGGTGGTCAGTGAGAGGAGCATAGTTCCCATTGAAATATTGGTCAGTTTGTTTATTTAAATATACTTGTTCTTTATTTTAAATATTGTATTTGTTCCTGTTTTGTTTTTTTACTTTAAAATAAGATATGTGCAGTGTGCATAGGAATTTGTTCATAGTTTTTTTTATAGTCCGGCCCTCCAACAGTCTGAGGGACAGTGAACTGGCCCCCTGTGTAAAAAGTTTGAGGACCCCTGTCTTACAGTGCTCCTTATAAAGGAATGGAGGAGGGGTGAAGGAAGAAGGTGGGGGAGGGAGAAAGAGAAGAGAGAGAAAGAAAATGAATCATCTATATTCACTGTAATTTAGCCCTCAAGGTTGTTTGGTCCTGATATCTGATTTTAAACTCAAGCAGTCTGAAAAACTGTGTTTTAACATTAATGCAAAACTACTTCCCCAAAAGTACTTAATAATATGATATTAATAACTAATCTATATATTGTTTTCTAATTTGTCAATTTCATGTAATCATATATAATATTATTTTGATACAATGTAGAATCATTGACCTCTCAGGTTGGAAATATAACCCTTCCATGATATTATTTATATCCTTAGGAGTGTGGGCTAGGCTTGTGGTAAGAAGGATTTCCGGTTAAGTTTCTTCTCCTTTCCCAGGGGCATATGGAAAATTTCTCTGTGCTAAGTACCTTAGGCTTCTTGATATAGAACTACCATAACAATATAAAGTTATAATCTTTTTGGACATAAATAAGAAACAGAAATTCTAGTTGCACTAGTAATAAATGCAATTCTGAATTTTAAGGGTGAAGTCTGTACTCTAATTCTTCCAGTGTCAGTTTGGGGTAATATGAAATACAACCCAATCATAAAATGTTCCATGATAGCACCTAGCAGTCTTGTCATACCCCTAGTGGTGTGCAGAGGTTCTCTTGCTGTAGAGTGGAGATCCCATAATTAGCAAGCACCAGGGTTAACAGGCCCCTGCTGTTATATTTACTTTATGGGGTGAGGTGATCCAAACTGCAGCCTTACGTTAGCACTCTGTGGCTCGGCCACTCTGCATTTTAACCAGTCTAAAATATTAAACATTTAGACTCAGGGGATCTGTGATAGTTTAGACCTAGTTGTAATATTAGTTTAATAATCAGGAAAAATAACTTTACAACTCAGCAACAAGATTAAAATAACAGTCATTAAACAGTGTGATTGACTGGGTCTTATAACTCTGAGCTACGATTTGAATAAAGGTGTGTATTATCTGAAATCATCAATAATTAAAATTATTCTTTAATGTAGTTCATCTAGCAACCATTAAATAACCCATTAAATAATTTTATCAGAGTGGGAAAGTCTGATAAACTGTATAAAGGCATATTATTGATGCACAGTATTTTACAAACTCTATGTGTACATATAAATATACCTCATTAATCCAGACACCATTGATTTAGAGAGAGTATTAATACAGACACTGAATATTTTTGAAACTGCTCAGATAAAAACATCTTTGTTACATGAGTTGAGTGCTGAGAAGAAAAGAGGAAGACGCTCAGTGTCTTCGAGATCCTTTAGGTTTGATTTTTATAACTGAATTATTATTTTAAAATTAAAGTGTTAATTGTAGGCTGTATTGAAATTCAATGGATGGAGAGTATTTGCCAAATGGAATGGCATAGCTATTATACTGAACCTAATGGGGTGGAATCCTAACAGTGCCATTTACCTAGCTGGGTAAGTTCTAGTTAATGAAATGCTGCCTTAATGAACTTGAGGAGGAAAGTACTTGCAAATGAGTCTGCTCAAAGAAATCTTGATCACGTGATTACCATGTACAGATCCTTATCCAGACTCTGACTCAAGCAGACAATGATTCATTAAGTCACAGAACCCAGAAGTATCCCTGATACTAGGGCATCAATTCCACAAATAAGCGCCAACACTGGCTCAGAGCTATCCTAAAACAAGGCTGTCTGGGGTGGGAGTGGGGCTAGAAAGGCAGGATTTGGGGCCCACAAAGGCCTGGAGAGCCATGCGATTTGGGAAGTTATGAAACATCACTGAGCTGCATGTCCTTGATTAGTAAAATGGGTATAGTACCAATTCAAATGATTGTTGGAAGGATTCAAGTACATGAAGTAATGCTTCAATCAATGGTAACTTTTATTAGAGGCAAGGTAAGGTAAAGATGTTAACATATTAAAAACAAACATTTGGTCTAAGAGAAAATGTTTTAATAGTAGTCATTTAAACATAACTAGGGTATTAAAATTGAGACAATTTTTAAAGTTGAAAACAGCATTACCTGTGACCTAGTCTAGGGCTACTTAGTGATTGCTAGGTAAACTACATTACTTTTTTTTTTTTTTTCTGACTCCTCGGCCGCGGCCAGGGCCTTGCCCTCACTGTGGGAAAAAGGGACACTGGAAGGTAGACTGCCCCCCCTCCTCCCAAGGGAGGGTTCAGTCTCTTCCACCCTACCGACAGCCCCAACCTAACCCTGCCACTGAAGACTGAAGGTGCCCAGGGCCGTTGGCCCCATCTCACATCACCATCAAAGAACCTAGGGGAGCCATTTAAGTAGCAGGTAAGGCGATCTCATTTCTATTAGACACAGGAGCCACTTACTCTGCCTTGACCGAATATTTGGGTCCTGCTCATCCCTTAAAGATCTCTGTTGTGGGTGTTGATGGTCTTATTTCCTCCTTGTTGGCCACGGATCCACTGCCCTGTCTAATACATGGTATTTCCTTTACACACTCTTTTCTCTTTCTACATCGATGCCCCATGCCTATTTTAGGCCGGGACCTACTCTCCAAATTCAGAGTCTTTCCCTCCTTTCACCTCCTGCCCTCGGAGTCGGCCCTATTACTGCTTCTCAGCCAGCCAGATTTACCCACTTTGGTTACAAATTTACCTCTACCACCCAGCATACTGAATCCCAAGGTTCTCCTCACCACCCCACAGCTGCAAAACTCCAGAGAAAGGCCCCCTAGTTTCATGTCTCCAGGTTAAAGAAAATGGAAGCTCCATCTCCATACATGCTTACGGATGACCCTTCCAGTCAACCTGAATCACCACCGAGATATGCCTTCTTCCCCTTAGGGCCCCCCAAGGTCAGACTGATTAAAATCTCAGAAGAAGAAGAAGAACAGCCTGATTAAACTACATTACTCTTAATCTTTGCAGGTTGAAATTCAAAAAGTAAATAATTTGCTCCACATACCTAGATGATATACCCTGAGTACTGGTCAGGGAGACAAAGAACCAGAACCAATAAGAAGTAAATACAAATATATAAATATATAAAAATATAAATAAATATAAATATGTGAAGAGATTTATTATAAAGTGTCAAGTCTGAAGACCTGAGAATCAGGATCACCAAAGGAAGGAGAATGTTAATGTTCCAACTCAAGCAATCAGGCAATGAGTGAATTCAAACATTTTCTGCCTTTTTATTCTATTCAGGCCCTCAAAAGATTAGATGATGCCCACCCATATTGAAGAGAGCAATCTGCTTCACTCAATCTACTGGTCCAAATACTAATCTCTTCCAGAAACACACAGACACACGCGCACACACATGCACACACATTGAACCCATTCTCTGGTCATCCCTTGGTGCAGTCAAGTTGACACATAGAACTAACCGTCACACCAGATGACCTGATTACCAGTTGATGATCATTCTGTTGTAATAGTGACTTTTACTCCTCCTCCTCTTTCTTTTCTTCTTTTATTTCCCAGTAACAGAATCATTTTTTCAGAAGAAATCTTACTTGGAATCACAGAAAAATTGGGAAGGGGTCTTTTGCCCTCCACTAACCCTCGCAGACCCCACACCCTTAACACAACTTTTGAGAAGCACTGAGGCTCTGTAAAATACTGATTTAAAGCCATTCTATTCCACAGTAAGGCATTGATTCTGCAGCCTATTAGGGGAGGATAGTTAAAGAATTAAATATTCTCATTCACATTTAAAAGTAATAAATCTATTTGGACATTAAACTAAATTTAGCAAGATTTCTATTATAAATTATTGAAAGAATGTCAGATACATGTGGTAAACTTACTAAAAGACTTTTGCTTCGTGAAGCTTATATGATCAAATATGATTAAAATGTAACTAATTTACAGGTGAATACATTTTTTTCTCATGACTTTCCATCACCTTTAATACCTTTTATGCCAAATATTATTTTCTCTGAAGAAAATGCTGACTAAAATGTCACAATATGAGAACATGTATATATATTTGTATATATCTTATTCTTATACATGTATAAGAGAGCCAGCAAAATATAAAATGAGTCCCTAGCACAGTTAGGCTAGTACTGAGATTTTCACTTGTTTTTTTAGGTGAGAGGAGGGGATATAGTGAGGCTGATTCCCACATGTGCCCCAACCAGGATCCAACTGGCAACACATCTGGGGTCAATGCTCAAGTACCAAGCTATTTTTAGTGTCTGAGGCTGAAACACTCCAGTGGAGCTCTCCTCAGCCACTGGCTGTGGGAAGAGAAGAGGAAGAGAAAGGGGAGAGAATAGGGGGAGAAGCAGATGGTCACCTCTCCTGTGTGCCCTGACCAAGAATTGAGCCTGGAATGTTTATACGCCAGGCTAATGCTCTATCTACTGAGCCACTGGCCAGGGCCACTTTTCACATTTATTTTCTCACTTGATTCTCCTGTGACTTGAATGTAAGTAGGCCTCAAATGCCCATGGATAAGAATGAGGCTATAATAAACATTAATATTCAGTCTTGCTTGCTTGGTTTCGCACTTGTTCAGCACGGAATTCCCAGACCTATTGATGTTGAGCATCTTTTTTGTGTGTGCCTATTTGCCATCCTTATATCTTATTTGCTGAAATGTGTGTTCACTTTGCCAATTTTTTTCAAATTGCTGGTTTTCTTAATGCTGAGTTGTTTGTTTTTTTTTGTTTGTTTGTTTTTTTGTATTTTTCCGAAGCTGGAATGGGGGGAGAGACAGTCAGACAGACTCCTGCATGCGCCCGACCAGGATCCACCCAGCACGCCCACCAGGGGGCGACGCTCTGCCCACCAGGGGGCGATGCTCTGCCCCTCCGGGGCGTCGCTCTGTCACGACCAGAGCCACTCTAGTGCCTGGGGCAGAGGCAAAGGAGCCATCCCCAGCGCCCAGGCCATCTTTGCTCCAATGGAACCTCGGCTGCGGCTGCGGGAGGGGAAGAGAGAGACAGAGAGGAAGGAGAGGGGGAGGGGTTGAGAAGCAGATGGGCGCTTCTCTTCTGTGCCCTGGCCGGGAATCGAACCCGTGACCCCTGCACGCCAGACCGACGCTCTACCACTGAGCCAATCGGCCAGGGCCTTAATGCTGAGTTTTGAGACCTGGCCAGATAGCTTTGTTGGTGAGAGCATCATACCAAAGCATAGAGGTTGCCTAGTTCGATCTCCAATTAAAGTACATACAGGACAGATTGATGTCCCTATCTCTCTCTCTCTCTCCCTCCCATCCTGTCTCTTTAAAATAAATAAATAAAACTTAAAAAAATACTGAGTTCTGAGAGTTCTTCAAATCATCTGGATATAAGTGCTTTATCAGACTTGCAAATATTTTCTCATGTGTGACTTTGTTTTTCAATCTCTTAGCAGTGTCTTTGAAAAAGTACAACTTTTTAATTTTGATGAAGTCTAATTTATCATTATTTTGGTGTATTGTCTAAGAAATCCATTCCTAACCCAAGATAACAAAGATTTTCTCTTTTGCTTTCTTCTCTAAGTTGTACAGTTTGAATTTTACATTTAGTTGTATAATCTATTTTGAGTAAATGTCTGTATATATTATGAGGTGTGAATGGAAACTCACTTTTTAGAATATATAAGGTCTACCGGAAAGTTCTGTCCATTTTTGGAATAAAACAAAATACAAATTTTTCTTACCATCAATAAACTTTATTAAATAATATGATATAATTGCCATTATTATTAATGATTTCTTGCCAGCGTGAGGGCAATTTGTATATCCCATTTTTGAAAAATGTTTTATCTTTTGATGCAAAAAATTGAACCAGTGCTTGTTTGATATCTTCTTCATTTTTGAATATTTTGCCCTTCAAAAAATTTTGTAAGGACAAAAACAAGTGATAGTCAGAGGGTGCTAAGTCCGGGGAATATGGTGGATGCGACAGACATGCTTCTGTAGCATTTCTTCCTTGTTGAAATTCATAAAAATTACAGTGGCGTAAATGAACTTTATCAGTAGCCATGGGTACACTATCGCTTCACACTTAAGACTAACATGAATCAATTTTGTTTTAGTTAATTTGCTACGTCAATATTTATACATTAAGTGATAAAAATAGAGAGGCACACATGCGCCAAATAAACATGTGCTTACGTGTCGAAACTTGTTGTGATAGAAACGGACAGAACTTTCCAGTAGACCTTATAGATGTTCTGGGTTTTTTCCCAAGACCATTTGGTGAAATGAATCCTTCTCCACTGAATTGCCTTTGTGCCCTTGTCAAGAATCCTTTGTCCCTATATGTGTGGAGGTATTTCTGAGTTGTTTATTCTGTTCCATTTCTTTATTAGCCCATCTTTATGTCAATTGCACACTATCTCAATTACTGTGGGTCTATAAGCAAGCAGTCTTGAAGTTCAATAAGTTTAGGCCCTCAGCTTGGTTCTTTTTCAAAATTATTGAATCCTTTGCATAACCATATAAATTTTAGAAATTGTTTTTCAATTTTCCCTTCAAAAAAAATCACAACAAAAGAAAAGAAAAGGAAGCACCCTCTGGCATCTTGACTGGGATGGAATTGAATGTATAGATCAGTCTGGACAATTGACATCTTGACCATAGGGAGTCTTTGGACCCTTTTTACGTTGTTTTTCTTCTTATGTAGGTCTTCTCGAATTCCTCTCAGCTATGTCCGGAGATTTTTAGAGTACAAGTCCTAGGCATCTTTTCTTCACATTTATCCCCAGGTATTAAATATGTTTGAAGCTATTATAAATGCTATTTTGAAATTTCAGTTTGCTATTTTTTATTGTTAGTATATAGAAATATAATTGATTTTTAAAAAATTGATCTTGGACTTGGTAAGCTTGCTAAAAACAGTTATTTGTCTTATAAATTATTTGTCAATTTCATTTGCCAGTTTTTGCTTTACATATCATAAAATTTTGTTATTAGGTGCACAAACATTTAGGATTATTATTTCTTCTTGATCGATTGACTCTTTATCACTGTGAAATAGCCTTCACCACCTATGGTAATATCTGTTGTTCTAAAATCTAGTATTTCTGATACTGATATAACTAATCCTAATTGTGCCCTCTGCCTTTTAATAGTGACTCTAATTATTACACCTAAAGTTTTAACTTTTCACCTCACATATTGTAGCTCTCTTTTATACCTTTCATGTATTCACTTAATATTTTGAACATATGAAATATAACCATAGTAATTGTTTAATATCTTTCTGGGCTAATTAATTCTATTTTGTCAGTTTTGGTCAGTTTTTTTTTTTTTTTTTTTTTTCTGAAGCTGGAAACGGGGAGAGACAGTCAGACAGACTCCCGCATGCGCCCGACCGGGATCCACCCGGCACGCCCACCAGGGGGCGATGCTCTGCCCATCCTGGGCGTCGCCATATTGCGACCAGAGCCACTCTAGCGCCTGGGGCAGAGGCCACAGAGCCATCCCCAGCGCCCGGGCCATCTTTGCTCCAATGGAGCCTTGGCTGCGGGAGGGGAAGAGAGAAACAGAGAGGAAAGTGCGGCGGAGGGGTGGAGAAGCAAATGGGCGCTTCTCCTGTGTGCCCTGGCCGGGAATCGAACCCGGGTCCTCCGCACGCTAGGCCGACGTGGTCAGTTTTAATTGATTATTCTCCTCACTATGGATTAAAATTTTCTGCTTCTTTGCATGCATTGTAATATTTTATCAAACGCAAGAGTTTTGATTTGTAGACTGTTGGATATTTTTTACTTACTACACATATTCTATCTAGTCTTTTGTTGTAGTGTACAATGTAGTTACTCTTAAGAAGTTTGACCATGTCAAACCTTGCTTTAGAGATATTTTAGGCAGAAATGGAGCAATGCTCATTCTAAGGCTAATTATTTCCAACAACCAAAGGAAGACCTTTGTGTACTCTATTCAGTGCCCTACTAATCATGAAATTCTCCAGTGTAGCAGTTGGAAACTGATACTATTTCTGGCTCTACGTGAGTGCCAGGCATTGTTACTTCAAATCCTTTCAGGAAGTTCTCTTCTGGGCCTCGAATGTTTTGTTCTCTTGAATACAGTGAACAAGACTGTTCTAAATATCCAACGACACCTTCTGCAACTCTTCAGAGTTCTTTCTCTGTATAGACCTCTTCTGTCCAATTTTCTGCCCAGCAAACATTGCTTCTCCTGGACTCTCAGCATTGTCTCCTCAGTCAGGGAGTTCCCTGGGTTCTGCCTGGCCCACCTACCTACACTGCAACCTGGATATACTCTCAAAGTACTAATATAAAGAAAACAATTATATGATCACCTTGTTTATATGCTCTTTCTCAGAGAGCACTGTGCCAGCCAGTGTCTAATGCCTTAAGAACCATTGTTTCATATATGTACATATGAAATATATATAATATAAATCTATAATATACATATTATATATAAATATATAATATAAATATATGTGAAAATATATATATTACATATATATTACATATATATTTTTATATAAGAATGTGTAATATATATATATTTTTATGTTTTAGGCCAAAGACTAAATCTAGTTCCTTTTACTATATATCTTGGTCAAAGGTATAAATTCCTCTTCATTTTTTACAGTTGGAAATATGGTTAACTTAGATATGCTGAAAAAAGGAGAAAACTGCTAAATAAAAAGACAAATTTGAATAAGGTGACACTTAGGTGAATCCTAGGGCAATATAAAGACACACTGGGAGTGAGTGGGGAGAGTAGGAGGATATAGCACATTATGAATATTCCAAACACAAGGTTTGTTTTTTATCATTTTAAACCACTCCACACCAACAGCATCACATGGTCACAGTACATGAGGTTGGTCTGCCTTAAAGTGCGTGAATCAACCTTTATTTAGAATTAATTTTTGATCTTTTAACATTTTATGAATTCTTAGCTTCAAAATGTCAAAGGCTTCAAAAATTTAATCATAATGATGTCATTCCTCTCCTGGTCAAATTCTGCACTATGCCTTTTAATAGTGACTATGATTAGAACCTCTAATTCTTAACTCTCATTAAGTTTCTTATATTTCTTATAATGTACAAAGTGAAGAGACTAAAAAGTGATTATGTATTGATTAAGGTACTACAATGTCACATCTAAACAAATATTGACCTGCAACACCTAAACCACCAATCAAATGATTTTAGAATTAAATCACAGAAAAAGATATATGGGCCCACAAGAAAATATGCCCAATTTTTTGCCCTTTTTTTTTTCTGCTCACACACCTTGTTTCTATTCAGTTTTGTTCTAACCTTTGCCCTGTGCAGCTTAAGCAAACAAAAGAAACCAAGAAAGAGCCTTCTGGTATTCACTACTGAGGACTGAGCTGGGCAAGTGGAAGAAGAGATATAGTCTCAGTGAACTAGGTCAACGAAGCCATGGAGGATTGAGATGACTCAAAATAATGTGCACTCTGATCGTCTAATGCAGTGATATCAGCTGGTGATTTGGGGATAAATTCCTGAGCACTAGGAATCTGAATCATCAAGCTTGAGGGGCAGAAAGTTAAGGGTGTGCCACACCCACAGAAATTATGTGAACCTCGACCACTGCAGAATAAATACCAGGGGTCTCACTCAGACCTTGCAGCTGAACAATCACAGCTATTAAATTAATTATACCTAAGACAAAAGCAGTAGTTATTAAGGGCTTACCGAGTATTTGGTAGCACTGTGTTCACAACTTGACACATATATCTTCCATCCTCACGGCAACTACGGAGGTCATACTGCTGTCTTATCTCACAGATGGGCAACTGAAGCTCTAATTAACTGGGCCAGTGTTTGAATCTGGGCCTAATTCCAAAGACTTTCCCTTTTTTTTTTTTCACTTTTGAATATATAATAGATGTGAATAATACAAAATTGAAATGTATAAAATGTTGTAAAATAATGTTTCTCTGCTCTCTCTGCCCCCAGACACAGTTCCTCTCCCAAGTGACAACTACTTTTTTAGTTTATGTATAGTTATAGAAATGTTTTACCTGTAATAGTAGCCTTGCCTATTTCTTTTTTCAGTTCTATTAGTTTTGACCCCATGTGTTTTGACTGTTGTTAGGCTCATAAAAGATTAAGAATGTTATATCTCCTTTAAGAATAGACTTGTGTATTATTATTATTTAATGTCCCTCTTTTTTGCTAATAATCTTTTCTGTTTTGAAATCTACTTTGGATATTAATGTAGCTCTTTCAGTTTTCTTTTGATTAATGTTTACCTTCCTCTATCTCTCTCCACTTTTTACTTATCTGGGTCTTTATGTTTAAAATAGATTTCTTGTCCTACCACTTCAGTTCTCTGATGAGTCCAATAAAGGAATTCATTTCCAGTGTCCAAACTTTTGTGCTTGAACTCAGTAACATTGACCTTCAAATCAAAGATGAAACCAAAAAGTTTTTTCAACCAATTATTTTTAAGGTTAACTTCTCAGAGACAATGAACATGCATTTTAATAAAAAGAAATCCTTACCTTTTCATTGATTAAAGCAGCAGTATGTGCACTGAATTCACTCAAGAGTTATAGACATTGTTTTAAAATACAATAAAAAGTAGAGTTAATAAGATTCAGCTCCATGTATTATTTTAGGTTGGATTTACATTTGTCACAATACTGTTCTTACTATGTATTTTGTTAATAACTCTGAGAAAACATTAAAATCCAAGAAGTCTAAGTTAAACAATCTAATCTGTATTTACTTATTTTTTATTATTTATTTATTGGAAAAGAAAATACATAAGATTAACTTGAAAAATGTTGCAAGTAATCGCAACATGATCTTAACTGTTTCCTTGACCATAACTCTGGATTTGTATCCTGCTGTTGGTTTGGTACCATATGGCCAGTTGTCACAGCCGTCATAGCCACACACACATGCAGGTTCACATTAGATTCAGAGAGACTGTAAAGAAACAGTGGAACCAAAATATGGTGGGCCATTCCTTTATTAAAATCTCACACAGACCGACGAGCAACACACACAGGGAAAACACTTCCCTTTCACTCAGGGCTCCCAAAGCCACTGACACATTCTCCGGTTCCACAACCAGGAGAATCTTCTCCGGTTTCTCCTAGAATCAAAGGCCCCCCCAGTCTCAGCGGAGCTCACAATAGCCCCTCACCTCTGCCCACGTGGCTTCTTCTTCAGCACTCTGCATTCTCTCTTCTCACTCTGCAAACATTAGCAAGACAACAGCCCTTTCCCAGCAGAAAGGTAATTTGCAACTTCACAGATCACATACCTGGCACTAACCAGTGCTATTTTTTAACACTAAAAGTGAACAAACTCAAAAAATACAAATTTTTCAAACTCATTTGCCAACAGGTACCATAATATTTTTGTCCTCAAAAAAAATGTAATTCAATAATTTATTAAACAGAAACTATTCTTTTTTTTTTTACAGATGTGTTTATGAATCTAACCAGTCTTGACTGTGACTCTTGGACCCATCATGAGGGATCATACTTGTGCCTATTAGGAGGGGCAAAAAGGACCTAAACAATTTAAGTAGTAATAACGCATCTCTGGTAGCTTTCCTTTTTCCATGTTAAGTGATAACTCAGATTTCTTAAAGTAGGTAGAGTTATCAGCCATCAAAAGGCAAGATCTCTGGCCCTGGCCAGTTGGCTCAGTGGTAGAGCATCGGCCTGGCGTGAAGGGGTCCCGGGTTCGATTCCCAGCCAGGGCACAAAGGAGGAGCGCCCATCTGCTTCTCCATCCCTCCCCCTCTCCTTCCTCTCTGTCTCTCTCTTCCCCTCCCGCAGCGAGGCTCCATTGGAGCAAGGATGGCCCAGGTGCTGGGGATGGCTCCTTGGCCTCTGCCCCAGGCTCTAGAGTGGCTCTGGTCGCGGCAGAGCGATGCCCTGGAGGGGCAGAGCGTCGCCCCCTGGTGGGCGTGCCAGGTGGATCCCAGTTGGGTGCATGCGGGAGTCTGTCTGACTGTTTCTCCCCGTTTCCAGCTTCAGAAAAATACAAAAAAAAAAAAAAAAAAAGGCAAGAACTCTGAAGTCTACAAAACTGACATAGTTGAGGAAAATTTTGTACAACTATGATATTCCAGTCAAAAAGTTAGAGTTCTGATACATACAATTCCTTTCCTTGAGAGATTCTTTTTTTTTTTTTTTTTTTTTTTTTTTGTATTTTTCTGAAGTTGGAAACTGGGAGGCAGTCAGACTCCCACATGCGCCTGACCGGGATCCACCTGGCACGCCCACCAGGTGGCGATACTCTGCCCATCTGGGGCGTCGCTCTGTTGCAACCAGAGCCATTCTAGCGCCTGAGGCAGAGGCCACAGAGCCCTCCTCAGCGCCCGGGCCAACTTTGCTCCAATGGAGCCTTGGCTGCGGGAGGGGAAGAGAGAGACAGAGAGGAAGGAGAGGGGGAGGGGTGGAGAAGCAGATGGGTGCTTCTCCTGTGTGCCCTGGCCGGGAATCAAACCTGGGACTCCTGCATGCCAGGCCGATGCTCTACCACTCAGCCAACCGGCCAGGGCCTAGAGTGAACTATTTTTATTAAATATAGCATATTATTTCAGTTATATATTAAGGAATCACCTTAAGACTTAATGACCAAAATCATAACAGAAGTTTATTATTTCTAATATGGGTTGATTGATTCTTCTATTGGTCTGATTTGAGCTTACTTATGTGGGTGCCTTCTTCTGGTAGGGAACTTGAGTATGAGCTCAGCTGTGATAGACGGGATTGCTAGGATCAGACCACCATGTGATAATCTATCAGGCTCCCTCAAGGAAGCTCTGGAAGACAGCAAACTTCCATGGATAAGCTCCTATTGGACCTCTTCTTGGTGTCATATTTGCTGGTTTCTGAGTCATACAACCAATCTCAGAGCAACTAGTACGGGAATATATAAGTGTCTGTATACAAAAGGATTGATTCATTTGGGGTCATTATATATATAAAAATCCAGTCTAGTCTTTCTTGTGGTTCCATGTATTCACATCTCTCTTACATGCAAAATCAACTCACCTACTCTTAGGACCCTCACCATCTCATCTGATCACTGCAGGCGACTAGTAATCTACAAGTGGTTTTGGTGCAAATGAGTGTTTGCAGGTGAAATTTCTTAAGTGCAGCTCTTTGGAAACAGCCTTCCTTAAACAATATAGATTTGTGAAATAAATACTTATTTTTTTTTGTCCCACGCATCCAACATACATTGGTGAGATAGGAAAAGGATAATTTCAACCAGACACTCACATTCCAAAAAGTGAGAAACAAAGGCACGTAGCAATCACTGACTCATAACAATTTTGCAATCCTACCAGGCACACGTTGTCAAGTTCCACAACTTTAAGAAGAAGGAATGTTCCCTGATAGAGACAACAAGTCTTGTTTTTTAGCTCCCTAAGCCTATATTTTTTTCATCTCCGTCTTGGATTTTTAGCCATTTTAATATGACATCAGTTTGCCTGAGTTTGGAAGTGCTTCCTTTGGAGAACTCACTGTTGTTATGTTTGTAGATATCCCTTCTACCTCATCCTCTCTCTTCCCTCTTTCTGAACTTTCAATTAAAGTAACATTAGATCTTCTTACTGAGTCTCACACATCTCTTGCATTTTCATTTTCTTTTTAGGACTTGTGAATACTACATGAACCTAGCTAACAATAATAGAGCTGGAGCAAACTCTCAGGTGAGCTCAGATGTAGCAGAATGTCCATCACTTGTTCCAAGTGAGCTTGTAGGCTCCTTGGATAAAAGGGTGGATTTATTGTTGGGTAGCAGTTAATGATATTCTGCGGCTAGAGAGAGAGAAATACAGTAGATATCAACAAAAAGAAATACCCTTCGCTGAGGAAATAAAAAGTGGGATTAAAATAAGGAGACAGAGTACATTTGGAGAGAGGCACAGTGCACAGAAGCTGGGTTAAGAAAAATATGAGCACTTCTCCTATTTTCAGCAAAGCTTCCTTAGTCCATACAATTTTTCTAGACATTCTAGTTGAGCACAGTATTTTATCATCAAGTTCTTATCATTACCCAACTAGGAAAAGAGGGAAGAAAAGATAGATGAAGAAATAGTGCATATGTGGCACTCAGAGTATCTCTCACCCACTTTATGAGTTCAATAATTTAGGACAGGAAACCTTCCATTGGATTTCCCACCTCTCAGCTGCTCTAAAACATGTGCCCCAAGAACGTGCTAGATGTGTTGCTCATCCTCTGGCCTCCACTCTGTAAATTAAATGAGGATTTCAGTGAGTAAGAGAGTGGAGTGAGGGTGCCATTCTCTGCTTATTAAAAAATGATAAGGCAAATCACTATCTTTAAGGAGGCAGAGCGGGTAGAAGGAAAAATTGATTCTCTCCTTCACTTAAATGGATATAAAAAAAGTTCTCCTGCATTCACTAGAGCAATAATACTTTCTTAGCAGAAAAAAAAAGATATTCAAGTTCAAAAATTTTAAATTAAATAAATAATGAGCATAAACAAACCAACAAAAAACGTTTAGCCAAAAAGCACCATACATAAGCCAAAATATCTACCCAGATATGTCACTATTTTTGTGACCTTTGACAAAATATTTAAACACATTAAGCCTCAAATTGTACAGCTTTAAAACAGAGATGAAGATGCCTGCAAACTCTGCCTCTGTTACTATTGTGCTAGGAGGATAAGATGTGATCATGCACATGAAAGCGCTTTCTAAGCCTTGAGCACTGTGCTGATGTAAGACATTATTTTTGTACTGATACCTATTATGGGAAAAATAAAAGATTAATTCAAAACCATGCTGCATGGTTATGAAAAACTTAGTACTTTACAATATTCAGTTATTTTTAAGGATCCTCATTGCCATAGGCATAAACATTTAATCAGTCATTGGAAGAATAATAAAAACACATCCCCAAAAGTGCTTTGCCTAAGAAAAGCTGGTAAATAGAATCATGCCGTGTTTCCTTCTTAATCTTCCTTCAGCATCTTCCCACCCTTCCTGCTGCAGACTTCGCATCCTTAAAGTTTTAGGCCATTGAGAATACATATATATTTTTGAATGGCAATGATGGAACAGAAATAGATGCCATTATCTTGGCTGGTAAAAATCTAGCTTCAGGGGCAGTATCTGCAGTCAGATGTGCTGCCGCTCCAGGAAACCTTGGTTTGCTCTGGCACAGAAAAGGCATGCTGAATCTGCATGTAAGCAAAGAGCTCTCTCTCCCTTAGGACCTTATCACTTCTGCTGATGCACCTCACCATTTTAATCATTTAGATAGGATCTTTAGAATGGGAGAAAACAGGGAATCATTGGTACAGGATTGGTCAATCACTGGTACATAAAGGCTACCATAAAAGAGACATAATTCTGCAGCTGTTTCCCATTATTGCTAATGTCGGCATGAAACAGAGACATGCGTTTTCTTGCTTACTTAGCAATGTCCTATTTTCCTTAGCTATTCTTAAAGACTGAACAAGGACACGTTTTTACAGTCTTCTCCTTCCTGACTCTAAAAATAGTGAGCAGAAGTAATGTGATAGTGAGAATATAAAAATAGCTACCATTTATTGAGCGTCTACTCTGAACCAAGCAGTTGATACACATTGTCTTATAATATTATTACACTTTGGAAGCATTCCAGTTAGATATCATAGTTTGCATTTACAGATAAGAACACTAAGTCTCAAGAAAGTTAAATAATTTGATCAAGTAACACAACTAGTAAGTGGCAAAGTGATAAAAAGTGATCTTACAGAATGACTCTCCATTTGTTAGTAAAATCTGTTAACAAAGTAGCAGGACATTTGGGAAATAAGAATACTGCTTTCTATAATTTTCTTGATAACTGAAGAGTAATCAGAAAATTTTTGTCATAACGATTGAGAAATCCTAATATAATGTCCACTTTCTGCCTTTTTATATAATAGACACAACCAGTTTAAAATCTTTTGAAACAAAGATGAGTTGACCAAAAAAGGAGGAAGGAAGAAAGAAAGGGAAGGAGGAAAGGGGAAAAAAGTCAATTAGAAAACTAATTGATTTTCCTTTGTTATTCTAGAGCCATGATGGCAAACCTATGACACGCATGTCAGCACTGACACGTGAAGCCATTTTCAATGACACGCGGCCGCATGCAGCCACATACCAGAGAAGTATGGGGCCGCATGCCGAGAAGGACATTTCATCCTTGGCTCCTGCATGGCCAGGTGCAGTAGCTGAGGATAAAACATTTGCTATAATGTAGACACTACGTGCTGGAGGTCTGTAGACCAAAACAACAGAACTCCGGCACAGAGCATCTAGTTCTGGGACTTCCGGTTAGGCTGTTAGGGGATCTTTGACCTCACTTCCAGCCAAGAGAGCAGGGAGCAGCAGAATGCTGTGGGGGATGCATCTCTGGAGGTCCTGTGATTGCCATTACCACCAACCACATAACCATAGCAACTATCATCCAATCTATTGTTCTGGGGTGTTGTGGATTTCTAATTGACCATCATTACTGAGATAAGTGAGGGGGAGGCTGGAAGAGGCGTGAGCCTGTGCTATGGTGCCATTTCCCGACAATAGAAATAGCGGCAGCCATCTTAATTTACATAAGATATAACTTGCAGAATTTCAAGACAGTATCTGGGCTTAGGTGTTTATTGACTTGAGGTCAAAGCTTGAGAATCTGGAAAGGTGCCGCTTGGAGAATCAAGAGGAGTGCCACTATGAACAAGAAATTTGGAGTGCCTGGAACTGATTACCAGACACTTTTAGCACCCTGAAAAATATAGCAATGGCTTTACGCACAATTTTTCCCTCTATGTACTTTTGTGAGACCTTATTCTCAGCATTAAATAATATCAAAACCAACAAAAGAAACAGATTGACAGATGAGGTTAGTAGCACTTGCTTGGGCTTGAAGTATACAAAATACCAACCTTCAAGTGAAGATTTAGCCAATGAAATTCAGCAACAAAAAAGTCACTAATAGGCAGGTTAGTTAAAGAATTCCCCTCCCTTCACTTATCTTAGTTCATAGCACCCCACACAAGTTAAATAATATCAAGACCAAAAAAAAAAAACTGACTGACAGATGAACAAAGAAGTCACTAAGCAGGTAGGTTAAATAATTAGTTTTTGGTTTATTAAATACAGTTATATATTACAATTATACATTTTTGTTATTTAAACTATAAATATCCTGAAATTATGGTTTTTTTTCTTGAAGTGACACACCACCCGAGTTATGCTTGGTTTTTTGGCGAATTTTGACACACCAAGCTCAGAAGATTGCCCATTACTGTTCTGGAGCATCAAGTTATTATTTTATACATGAATTCTAGTTGTAATTGAGTAAGATACAGAACACTAAGGTGATTCTATTGTGAAGCATTTTCTTATTATTTAAGACTTTTTTCATTTGCAAAGGAAATAAAACTCAAATCAAACCAGCTTTAAAAGAGAGAGAGAAAATTTATCTGGCTCATGTAATTGGGATATTTAATAAAAGGGCCTAGTTTTTTGGCCACAACCAGATCTGGAAGTTCAAATGATATCATTTTGTTTCTCTTCACTGTCTTAGTTTTGCTTTCCTCAGTAGTGGCCTAATTCTTAGGTTGGTCTCTTGCACACATCAGAGAAGATAACCAACTATATCTCCAACCTTACATCTTCCTTTTAAGCGACAGTTCAGAGAAAAGGCCACACCCCTTGTTCTACAATTACCATATCAGTCTACCAAATGAATGCGACCTTTACATGAATTATTTAGCCACAATTGGACTAATCTCTCCATCTGGGAGGAGAGCATTCTTTGATTAAACAGCTCATGTCACCTGTCTACCCTGTGTGAGAAAAAGACAAGTTTGACATCCTTGTGCTCTTCTCCAAAAGAAGGAATATGTGACAGGAAAAAAGAGGTAGCAGTTATCTACTACAATTACCTAAATATTTTCACTATTTCCTAATATCTTTCCATGACATTTGCTTCTTTAATCCTCAAAACAGACTGAAGAAAAAAATAAAAACATATTGATAAATAGCTTCTGATACTTGTGTTGAAATTTGTCAAAGTTCTGATGGCCCTGTCTCTTGCAGCTTCCCAAAGCAAACAGTAAAATCTGTAGTCTGTTAATGTGGGGGAGAAGTTTCTTCTCTTCCCTTGTCTTTGCTTCTTTGCTTGGATGAGCCATTAGCTCTCTGGGCAGACAACCACTTTCTTGTAGCTTACAGCCTTTAGGCACCAGTAGTTTTCTCATCAGCTCAAAATGTGCGAAGGAAAGAAATGAGCTTGGCAACAAAGCAGTCAGTATGCCTAATATCTATATTTACTGTAAGGTCGGTGGATAATGGGGGATGGTCACGTGGGGAACTCAGACCCGTGAACTTTGGCTAGGACCACCCACAACCAAGAGAGCCAAAGGAGGCTTCACAGGAACTGTTTGGAAAAAAGCGACCGTCTGCCAGCCAGTGAGAGATTTCACCACGTCATATTAGCTCGACTTCCCTAGAAGGACCCCTTTAAATATCTCCCAGGCAGTTTAATCCTGGCGACTTCCTTGGCCTCCATCTTTCCTCGGGGGCCGGGGAACCTTGCCAGGCGGGATGCGCTGTACTCAATAAAACCTTTCGTTATTCCACACTTGGTGGCTCTGATCCCCGTTCCTTCCTTCTCGGCGGGGAAAAATACCTTACATTTACTACACCGAAAAACTAGACAGATAGTTTGACAAAGTAATTTAATGTTTCTTCTAGGTGTCAGGCAACTTTATTCTTTCAAATACAATATTGGAAATTTAGTGTATTTCAATGATTTTTGAACACCAAGATATTGGTACGTTATAGGGTGCCATGAATTGTATCCCCTCCTCAAACACTGGACTCTAAGATGACTCTCAGCAGAAATAGAGACATACAAAATCATTTTAAAGATAGCCGTTCCAAATATAACAGGCTTTAGCTATTATGACATATTAAAAGATTCTTCTCTATTTAAAAGAAAAACATGTCAGAAAGGAATTGATCAGCTCTGGAAGCAAAATTAGAAAAGAAAACCTTAGCACTATTCATCTAAGGAGTCTCAGGGTAAGGGCTATTCTTGAACAGATAATCTGACTTACTGGATTCTCAATAGTTAAGGTAATACTCATACAATAGAACAGGGGTCCCCAAACTACGGCCCGCAGGCCACATGCGGCCCCCTGAGGCCATCTATCCGTCCCCGCTGCACTTCCAGAAGGGGCACCTCTTTCATTGGTGGTCAGTGAGAGGAGCACATTGACCATCTCATTAACCAAAAGCAGGTCCATAGTTCCCATTGAAATACTGGTCAGTTTGTTGATTTAAATTTACTTGTTCTTTATTTTAAATATTGTATTTGTTCCTGTTTTTTGTTGTTTTTTTTTTACTTTAAAATAAGATATGTGCAGTGTGCATAGGGATTTGTTCATGGTTTTTTTTATAGTCCAGCCCTCCAACGGTCTGAGGGACAGTGAACTGGCCCCCTGTGTAAAAAGTTTGGGGACCCCTGCAATAGAAGAATCATGGGCTTCACACTCAGATAAACCATTCGTTATACAAATATTTACTTAGCACCTACTGTGTGCCTCTTAGGATGTGTCTGTAAATAAAACACACAAAGATCCCTGTCCAATATCAAAGATAAACAATAAGCCTCAAACATAAATAATATACATATTAGAAGCTAAATAAGTGCTATGCTAAAGAAAGCATAAAACAAAATGTAAGTAATTAGGAGGGCTCTGGAGGAAAGCAATAATGTAGTTTTGAACTGAATGGTCAAGGAGTCCTTACTGAGAGGTGATATTTGAGCAATGACCTGAGGTGGTAAGGGAGTTTGCAAGTGGATATCAGGCAGGGATCATTCCATGCAAAAAGAGCAACTAGAGCAACTGCCCCCAAATAGGACCATTTCTGGCACATTTGAAGAATTTCAAGGAAGCCAAGATGGCGGGAGATAAATAAAGACAAGGAAAGTAAAAAAGAGATAGGTCAAGGAGTGATCACTGTACACCACTGTAAGGACAAACGAAACAGTTCAAGCATAAAATGGTTGTGGCAGGGTCCAAAGTGGTAATAATAAGATGGTCAGAAGTCATATTTTGAATATATTTTGAAGGTAGAACAAACAAAACTTTTTAAAGATTGGGTGTGGAGTATGAGAGAGACAGTTGTCAAAAACCACTCAAGGCTTTTGGACTGAACAACAGAATTAAAACCCTGGTTCCGTCCCTTACCAGCCATGTCACTTTGGATAATTTACTTTTCCTTTCAGTTTCTTTCTTTATAAAACAGGACTCAAAAGGTACCTATCAAGCAGATGGTTGTACAACTATTAAGTGCCATACCATTTGCAAAGCGAAAAAGTGGTCATTATGAATTACTTCCCTTTTGTGATTCCCTGCTCATCGAGCCAACTTCAGACTGTGGTTTAGTATCCTATCATGTCTACTTCCAGAAGAAGACTGCCTCCACCAAAAAAAAAAGCACAGGAATCTGGTAATCTAGTCTGCTTGGCAGTTCTAGTTTTCACTGTAAACACACTGTCGTTCCAGTTTTATGCTTGAGTCTCTCTGAGCCCTCATACTGTCAGCACAACCTTGAGGGAATCATCAGTTCTTCACAGTTTGAGGAACTGAGCCAGTGGAGTCCACACCTGTCCTGTAAGTTATTCCCCAAAAGTGTGCCACTTCTAAAGCCCTTTAGGTGGATAGTCAGTCTCCCCTGAGCACATCCTGATTTTACCAAGTGTTTTTTTTTTTAATCAAATTACAGTAACCATCTAAAATTGGGATTCACCTAGACATCTTGAGGAGTTCAGCAACTCTAATTACTTTAATCCATAAACTATATTTAGAACACTGATCATGGTCTGTAGTGTTAAAATCTGAGAAAATTTGTTTGTTTGTTTTTTCAAGGATGTTTATTATGTCAAAGAAGAACATTTTGGACTATGATTGGATTAAAGTCATAAGAACATCTACTATTTTTTGAACAGCTACCATATCACAGGCATTGTGTTAGACATTCTTTATTGTGCAATCTCAGTTAGCCCTCAGCACAATTCAATGCACTTTAGCTTAACTGGGCAGATGAGGAACCCAGAGCTTGAAGAATTTCAACCCTAGTGGATGCATGTGGTTCCTGAGCAGCAGAACACTGGTGAAGCCAGGTTGCTCTCCAGCCGTAGCCCATGTCTTCATGGATGTTCCCATTTGTTTGTCTGGGTTTCTTTGGTGCAGAAGAGAGAAGGTTGTGTCAGTGTGCTTTGCTTTGCTTTGACTATTTTTCACTATCCTGCAAATGATGGATTCTGTTTATTTTTAACTTCTTTTAAAAACAAAACAAACAAACAAAGAACCTTTTTATTATTAATTTACTCTTCACCCTCAACCAGAATTCCAGCCATCAGAAGTGGGAAGGACACTAGAAATAGCCACGATTCCCAAAGTGCAGTCTGCAGAGCACTTGCCTTACAAAGAGCTGCCCTGAAAGTGGTATGTTGCTTAAACAAAGTCTTATAGTAAAGAAAATATTTTCACCTGACCAAGCAGTAGTGCAGTGAATACAGTGTCGGCCTGGGATGCTGAGGACCCAAGTTCAAAACCCCAGAGTCGCCAGCTTGAAAGTAAGATCACAGACATGACCCTAAGGTTGTGACTTGAGCCCAAAGTTGCTGACATGTGCAAGGGGTCACTGGCTCCGCTGGAGCCCCTTGGTCAAGGCACATATGAGAAAGCAATCAATGAACACTAAGGTGCCACAACTATGAGTTAGTGCTTCCTATCTCTTCTTCCTGTCTGTCTGTCCCTTTCTCTCCCACCCCACTCCCTCTCTAAAAAACAGAAAAGAAAAAGGAAAAAGAGAGAAAAGAAAGAAAAAGTTTTTTCAATTGTGTTTAATCCATTAGTCCCCAAAATTATTTGACCACACAGCTTTTTATTGGAAAATAATTGTTAACGCTCTTGAGATTAGTTGTGGGGGACAAACTTTGGGAAAGAGGCTGTGGAGATTAGGAACGTGAGAGTCGTCTGTGTGCCTTCTCTTTAGAAGGCTCGGGGAAGAGAAGTTAAAGGTTTTCCCATGAAAATACGGTGACTGAAATTGAAGAAACAGGAAGAATTTCTTTGTTATTCTATTCAAACTGCTAAATATCTTTGCAATCCAAGACCAAAGACTAATGATGTGTTTGTCAGGATAACAGATCATGCAGTAAATTTAGATTTCAATTGAAAAGCTGCTTGTGCAGAATACAGGGCAGCTTCAAGAGTATGCCTTGAAACCCTGACACACACATATCCGTCCTGCGGCAGGATGACCCAGCCCCGGAGGGGCCTAGCCCTGGCCTCTTTGTCTCTCACCTCAGTCCAACCTATATGCATCCCCCAGCCCCATAAAGACCACGCTTCACGTCCAAGAAATAAACTAACACATGAAAGGGTAATAAGCCTCCCTTCATTGTTGCACATCTTCAGGAAGAGACAAAATGACTTTTTATAAAAAGGAAGCCGGTGTCTTACACCACTTCTCACCAACCCTGACCAACAGTGTCCAGGGGGGACTGTCACTGCTTATGGCCGCACCGCTTCTATCTACCCAAATCGAAACCTTGCTGTGAACACCAGCTATGGCTGAAATCGAACCTCACTATGCTCCTGCTAGTCCTCATTACCTAGTGCTGGAATCAAATGATTAGATTAAATTAATGGTTAGTGATTAAATGAGTTAATAACTAGGAGGACTTTTATTTGTACTTTGAAAGGAGCACCATCATCATTTCTATTTTACTTAATGCCCAACATATTAAATTTATATTTAATTACCAAAACTAGGACAGTTAAATTTTTAAACAGTTAAACATTGATTAAAGCCTTAATTAAAATCTTTCAAATGATTTAAACAATAATTGTAAATTTACTATGACTAATTCTTATGACTATTTTTATTAAATCTTTTTTAATTTTAAAAAATGTTTTCAATTACAGTTTACACTCAATATTATTTTGACTAGTTTCAAGTGTATAGCATAGTGGTTAGACAATCATATACTTTACAAAGTGTTCCCACTAATATTTCCGGTACCCACCTGGCACCATACACACTTATTACAACATTATGAACTATATTTCTTATTCTGTACTTTATATTCCCATGACTGCTTTGTAACTATCAATTGTACTTCACCATCCTTTCACATTTTTCACTGTTTTTTGACTATTTTTAAATATTAATAACTTCAATCAAATATTTAAATAACTCCTAAAACACCAAAATATTTATATATACAAATACAAAAAGCATAAAAATTATTTCTATACTTACATTTATTTCGTAAAAATTAAGGCCCTGGAGCCTAACCAGGTGGTGGTGCCATGGATAGAGCGTCAAACTGGGATGCAGAGGACCCAGGTTCGAAGCCCTGAAGTCGCTAGCTTGAGCGTGGGCTCACCAGCTTGAGCGCAGGGTTGCTGGCTTGAGCATGGGATCATAGACATGACCCCATGGTCACTAGCTTGAGCCCAGAGGTCACTGGCTTGAAGCCCAACGTCCCTGGCTTGAGCCCAAGCCCAACGTCACTGGCTTGAGCAAGGGGTCACTCACTCTGCTGGAGCCCCCATCTCCCCATGTCAAGACACATATGAGAAAGCAATCTATGAACATCTAAGGAGCTGCAACAAAGAATTGATGCTTCTCATCTCTCTCCCTTTCTTTCTGTCCCTCTCTCTATATCTGTCCAAAAAAAATTAAGACTCTGGGTTTATTGTTTCAAAGTATTACTTCATTATTTTATATTTTTCTCATTACTGTTTATATTTCTTTTGTTGTTGTGATACCATTTTTTTTTTAAACCTAACCTGATTCTCCTCTCCCTTAGTTAACATCTCCGATTAGTTAAGGCTCCAACCACTTGATTTTTTTGCAAGGGTGAAGAATCTGGTTGTTTCTCTTAAAATAAGTTACGCATGAATAAGTAGTCATCTGAGTTTCTTGTTTGTTTGTTTTGCTTTATAGTTCTTTCTTATTTTTTTCAGTCACTAAGACTTTTTAATTCATGCTTTTTACTGAAGTTTTTTTGCAACTTGACATCTCATCCCCTGTTAGGAATTGTTTTAACTCTCCCATGGCCAGCGCAACACATTTTGTCATAACTCTCAGACCTGCTCTATCTGTCTGGTCTGTGAGCATTATCAGAAACTCTTATATGCTTTGTTATATCATATTACCAGAGGCACCGTTGAGGCATAAAGTTTGCCTCATTACTGATTTTTAGGTCTTATTCGTTACCCAATTCATTAGCTTAGTATCTCCAATGTTTATTCTTTTCTATTTAGTGAATATGGCCCAACTCTTTTGGTTTGTGCAAAACCCCATTACACCTGGCTGTTCCCAGACATTTGCCAATACTGAAAGTTCTTGTGCCCGCGTTGCCCGAGTCTGTTTGGCTCACACACTTCCTATTTACACAGAATAAAACTGCATATTCATACTTTATAAATATAAAGTTAATAACAAAACCTTTATATTCACATATAAATATTCCTCTCCTTATTAAAATCCATAAAATAAACACATACCATTATATTTTCCTTTTTTATCTATTAGAGTTATTGTGCCCTCTATATTAACTTGTCTTGAATTTGCAAGCATTATAAAACCACATTTATTTTTATAAATCCTGATCAGATTGTCACAGCTTGATCAAAAGGAGTTTTATTCAGTTGCCCCTTCATTCTTTAGCACTATCCCAACATCCTTGGGGGGAGGATGAAAACAACTCTTGCTTCACAGCAACAATAAGATATTCTTGGCTCATTTTGAATCTTCTGTTGCCCATGGTTTCAAGTCAGCTGCTCCCCTAGGAACCTGCTGTTTCTCTGTGGAGACAAGTGCAAGAGGCCGGATCTCTGCACAGGGGCGTGTACACTTAGGGTGTCAGCTCTGTGCAAAGGCACTGCTGTCCTTTTAGTCTTTCTCATATGGTGCTGGGTCAGATAGTCTTTTTCTATTTTTAATTGGATTTATTAGGGTGACACTAGTTAAAGTAATTATATGAGTATATTCTGTTTTAAGAACGTAAGTTTACTTTGGTTTTCCCAGTAAGAAACATCAAGTGTCGCTCCCTTACATTTCTTAAAGGCTGACTTCAAACCAAACCGACACAACCTGTATTCTTCATCCCCTGATGAGTATGGGAACAGACACACGTGTTCTCTTTTATTCCTGGAGTTGCCGGGTCTCACGGTGCTAAGATCCTCCTCTGCCATCTAACTGTTTGCATTCCATCATACAACATCTGTTCAAAATTAAGTCTGAAGTTCCCACTCATTTTATTGTTTCTTCCTACTTGCTGAGCAATAAGAATGTCCTCATGGAAAAGTCAAGAATTTTCAGACATTTTGCTGTTAGCAAAATTATATTTCCAGCAGATAATTCCATTTGCATATGTCTTTTTCCTCTGTCAATAAAATTTCCTTATCAGTTAAATGTCCTCTTAAGAATTAGACTCTTTCCAAATTACAAGGTTGTAGAGAAGTACAGTGGAAGGCACTTCTGTCCACTCTTCCCAGTTCCTTGAGCAGCATTTCTGAAAGATCCCTGCTGGGACGGGAATATAGATCCACAGTCAAGCCACTTAGTAAATGTATGTCCTAAAAGGCAGCCGCTCAACTCCTCTGAGGATTCCCCTAAGGGACTTCATTCCCTGAATGGAATACTTTTCCCTTCCATATTAAGAAGCACTTAGTCCTTCAGCAAATCTTAGCCATTTGGCATTTCCTTGCCTAAGTACTAGGATAAGCCCGTCTCCTTCTCTGAGGTGTCCTTCGTCTTTCAGTGCCATCCAAGTAGCTCTTGGAGCAAACAGCCTGGAAATATTAATATTATTCATTGTTATTGTCATTAGCTTGTCAAGCAGGTATTACAAATTTAGCACTGTGGTTACACATCATCTCATTTAATCCTTACAACAAGCACTTGCAAGGAGTATCATTTTTATTTCATTTTCCAGATAAGAAAACACAGAGGGAGTTGAATTAACCCAGCTTGGAGGTGACAGTACAGGAAATAGAACTCCCAGTTCCACCCGCGCGTCTGTACCCTTACCACTTACTCTGCTTCCTTGTTTTGTTTTGTCTTTTCATCTTTGCTCATATCCAATTTTACATTTATAGAACGTGCCCTTAACAGATTTTATATTCCATTACCTAATCATTGCACAATTCAATTTACATACCATCCTAACAACAGCCCCCATACCTTACTTTCAAATTCTAATTGACAGTAACCTAGAAACTGCTTGCTCTTTCCAAACTATGCCCATTAGGTTTATATAACATTCAACACAAAACTTCTATTCTTCACCTGCAGCTTTCCTTCTGGCCTCTTATCAGTGAAATCAATTACAGCCTCATATTTTTGCCTTTCATGTGTTGTCAAATCCTTTCTCAAAGGCCCCCCTTGCCCCACTTAGGCTAATTGTGTGAATTCCATTCCTCTGCATTACTGGGTTTGAAAGGTTGCTGTGCTCTGTCCCCACCTGGCCGTCCCTGGCCGTCAGCACACACACCATCTTCCTAAAATGATACTTTGGCTTCATTTTGAATGAACCTTTTGTGCCACTCGGAGGTATTTTTTCTTCTCTGGCTCCAATTTTTCCATTCACTAGCAACTTCCTGTTCAGATGTAGCAACAATGCTGCCGGCCAGAATATGTGAACTGAAAAACAGTGTGGTTGAAGTTGAAAACTTTATAGTCAAAATCTTGTAATACAGAGATATGTGTTAAGTACAAATGGTGGGAAGGAAAAACAAGGCTACAGCCGAAACCAAGATCTATAATATATAACTTGCATTCTATTGGGCCAAGTTGCTCACTATTTTGAAATTGTTTCTGTATAGATGTACAAAAGGCTTTCAAAATAGACACCATTAAGAGTCTTTTGTATCTTATCTCTGTTTCTCTCCATCTTATTCCCTGATGCATGCTTTAAATCCTCATATATAAATAACATCAGTATTGACTGCCATGATTATGAATATCAAAAAATAATGAAATATCAAAGAATACCTCCTAAGTAGCATAATGGAATTCAAATGGTACTCTTAAGACTTCCTCACCACATGTAAGAGATTTCTAAATTGGGAAAGAGACCTAAAAGTTATCTAAAACAACCCCTTCATTTTTCACCTTAGAAATGTGTTTGTTTATAGGAAATGATGAAATAGCTTTTAGTTAACAAGAACATATTCAATTAATAATAGTAGCTCTGGAATCCCTGAGCTAATCGGGAACTAAATTTAAAATTCTTAGGTTGAGCGATAGTAGGAAAATGTGAAAATGCCAGGACCCATTGCATTTCTTAAACAATACTAGCTCCATCTGGTGGCCAAAGTAATAATTTCCAGTTAATAGCATCTGTTCTTATGAATAATGCTTTCTTGAACTGGAAATATCCAACTGGGTCCAAATATTTGAAGATTTTAAAATATAAATGTAGTATCAAAAATTTAACCACTTCTATCTGTTATTAACCCCTTCCAAAGAGTATATAATTAATAAATTATTCTTTAAACTAGAATTGAGAAAGAGGCAAAAATCCAGTATAGAAAAATTAAGGTATTTCCCCAGCTATCTTCCAAGGGAAATTTGTGTTCATCCAAAAATATATTGATATGTTTATTGTTTAAACATAGCAAAAAACATTTGTTACTTTTTAAGTCAAAGCAATATACTTAGTACAAATTTATTATTTAAAACACATTGCCAGTTAAAATGTAAAACACATACATTATATAGTGACTGTTAAAATAAATAGAATTGGTATTCTTTATCTATTCTTTGAATAAGAAACTAAAGTGTAATGAGTGGAGTGTCTTATTTACACAGGCTGGGAAACCCTGTTTCGGATTTATTTAGTGCAAGTGTTCTTACCAAGGATGTGAACATTTTGAAATTTCAAGCTAAATGCTTTGTGTTCGTGCCTCTTTGAGAACAAGAAGCTTCAACCTTCTTCAGATTTGCAAAAGAATTTCTGGCACCTTAATTGTTTATGAAACCCTGAGTACTAATTACACACGCGGGTTCAGTTTATGAAAATTTGTTTGTGTACTAAAGATATGCTTATATGTTATACTTTAAAAAAAAACTTTTTAGAAAGTTAAGAACCATGATTTTTGTGTTTCCTAACAAATAATATAAAATAAATCCTCCTTACGTGCTATGGTAAAAGTTATTCAAACCTTTCACATTAAATTTCTCTAATGGTAAAGTATTTATATAAATAACCTCCCTTGGTTGTTAAGGAAATCACTATAAAATAAAACTTGTCGGAAACTTAATTCTTGCTTCTGAAATCCACCCAAGCTGCCGCTTCTCAGTAACTGTTCCTCCACAGCTGGTCAAGGGATGTTTGGAATCATTGATGTACTGCCCGAGGAATAGAGTTACATATTCATTTTCACTATCCCACAAGAAAAAAAAAAGAAACTTGGGAAAATAAAGAAAATGAGAGATATGCATACTTTAAGTAATAGTATTAGCACCAAAGTCAAACACACGGCTTCGCAATGCCTCTGCTGGTCGTCTCTTCCTTGCCTCTCAGCCCCAGATCCACCTGTTTTTCTGTCCTATACAAATGAATCTGGGCCTTTTAAATATACACTGCTCACAAAAATTAGGGGATCAGGGAACGTGCAGATACTTCAGTACTGTCAGCCTTTAGTATACTGCATTTTCACCAATGAAATAAAAGTTGGTTTGGCATCTCATTTGCATAATCGAACAACTTTCTTTGACTTGTCATTTGCTTTACTGATGTTCTTATTTAATAAAAAAAAAATCAAATTCTTTTTTTTATCGCTTCATATTCATTTTGAAATATCCCCTAATTTTTGTGAGCAGTATTTTTTCTGCCAGCTGATTTTAAGCTTTATGAGTAGAAAGTGCTGGACAGAAATTTCAGAAGAAAAGAGTTCTGCGTCCTGGTTTCAAGGTGCTCTGTGGGCAGGTTCTGGCTTCCCCGGCTGGCGGCCGGCTCCTGCTGGGTCCGGCAGCCGCCGCAGCAGCACCCGGTGGTTGGTGCTCAGCAGCACCCCGTGGGCAGCTTCTTCCAGCAAACTTCCCCTCCCGGAACTCAGTGATTTTGTAACCAAGTGCCTCCACTTTTGTAGCTCTTGCGACAGCAGTGTCCAGCTCCTGCAGTGGGAGGTAGTGAGTGGCACACAGCAACCTGCTTCTTCCCGCAGGGTCCTCCCATGTGGTTTTGTTGTGGAGCGCCTCCTTTGAGACAGCTCGTCATGAACAGTTTTCCCCAGCTCTCCAGAAGGTGAGTTGCCAGCAAGTTCTGGCCACATGACACCACAGGGACTTCTTTGCTATCCATGACCCAGACCAGGGAGCCCTCCCAACAAGACCTGGATCTGAGCCTGGGCCTCTTCCTTGGGTGCTCAGTTTCAGCCCCAGGGGCACTGACTGATCTTTATACTGCTATTCCTCTATTCTTCAGAGTCTTTTCAATTCTTACTGCCCAACTGCTTGCACTCTAATCCCCAGTTATAATTAATTCTTTATATTAAACTTCCACTATTCAACTTACTGTGTAGTTGCTCTCTCCTCATTGGGCCCAGACCCGTTACAGCCTCTTACTCTTCACTCAACTAAGGTGTGTAAAGGAATGCATTAATACATGCAAAGAACAATAATTAGATTGCATTAATTCTATCAAACAGTGGGTCTAGTTACATCGTTTTTTGGCTTTCTAATTTTTCTTTACAGGGATTTTAAATAAATGAGCAGTGGAAACTAACCTTTAATTGACAGGATTATGCAAACAGTACCAATTTGTGTATGTGCAATTCACAGAAAATTTTAAATCAAATATCTCTACAATGGAACTATCATCTAAAGAGATAAAGATCCCAATTATAGAACATCTTGAAAATTCTTATCTAACCAGTCAGATATGGTTTTTTCCTTTATCGATCCGGAGACATTTAAGCAATAAAGTGTGAGTAGTATTGGGCATGCTAAGGTTGGACTATTACTGTGGTCATTTTCCATTAGTAAACCATTCCTCTCACCCTCTCCACCTCTTGTTTGTGTGGGTCTGACCTAATCCCAAACCTCCATCCTTCTCCTCCCCTTCTGGAGCTGGGAATATGACACAGCCCTGGCTGAGCAGCTCTTCCACCCTCTGATCATAATAATTAGTTCAAAATGGGCAAGGGATACAAATGAGTGTAAGCCTGAGAACTTGACTGGCCTTTTCTGGAAAGAGAAGGTCTCTTTCCTCTGAGTTTGCTGAACTGCTAAGATGCAAGCCTGCATCTTTGCCACTGTGTGCCAGAAACCTATCTGTTAAAGAGGGAAACTCAGGAAAGCAGACCAAAAAGATGTAAAAAAAAAAAAAAAAAAAAAAAGAAAGAAAAAAACAGGCGGGGGGGGGGGGGGGTTGCCTATAACACCATTTGAAGACCTGGATCAAGCCTCTGGTCACAGATATCTGAAGTTTTCAGAAACATGAGGCAGTAGATTCTTCAGTACAGTTGGAGTTCAGTTCTGTCACTTGTGGTCAATATAGTCTTGACTGCTACAGTTACTGAGAGTGATTTGCCTAACTGAAGCCCTTAGGCCATTCAGAGGTGATTCATAATTTTCTAGGTCAAAGTCCAGGAGTGAAGTTTAGCCACGTATGAGTTAGACACTTATGTGTACACAGCAGTCAATGCTAGCAAACAAGAATTCGATTGATCAGATCTGAAAAGTATCTCGGTGATGGCTGATGTCATTACCAGAGCAGACACTTCTCCCTTTTGATGTTCAGTAACAAAGTTACCTTGCTCTGGGTCAGACAGTATTTCTTAAGATATTTGGAAAAGACACTTGGCAAAATGCCAAAAACACATTTTTATGCTGCAATTTTTTCTTTTTGTAATTTTTGACATTGTTTGTTACTCTTTCCCCCATTGTTGAAATATCAAGATAGAAATAGACTCCAAAAATCCAGCTCTGATGTCAGCCAGATCAAAAACAGGAGAGCGCAGCTGATTACAGGTCCCCGTCTCCTGCCTCCCTGTCTCGGCGAAGGCAGCGTTAGCATGCTGCCCACGCTGACAGGTCTCATGTCACCCAATATGATTGATTAAGGGATACATTTAAAATTTCACCACTGCCTTTGTTTTTTATTTTTTTATTTTTTAGACTGCTTGTCACATGCCCCGGACCCATGAGAGGTTTGTATAAAATATAAAAAGCAAATTTTAAAAGCAATACAATGTGTGACACAGTGACAAAAGCCAGAAAATTGTGCGTTCTGAGGGACATGCCACTCTGGCTTCAGGTCTCTGCTTTGTTTTCTTCAGCTGGGAGAGTGACAGACTGAACGACCTGGTGTTCGTCAGTGTGTGTCACAACCACGATATTTAAACATGGGCCTCTTTGTAGTGATTTTCTTCCATCCAAAGTCTTTCTGGAAATGTGCCAAATAGACATTTACTCAAATAAATACAAAAGGTCAAGTTTTCTCCCCTGCCTTCCCTTTTAAAGCAAAATATTTTTTCTTTATTTTATTTATAGACGGGTTAAGTTCATTATTTTTACATGCCATAGTATGTTGCTTAGTTACAATCCATTACTAATGTCAGTTGTTATAGTCTGTTTTCAAATGTTGAAATTTTCATCTAGATGCCTATTTCTACTTGTCAAACTTAATTTTTTTTCTTTTGTGCTTAAAATTCAAAACCCAATTCAAAGGGAGAATAAACGGTGATGGAGGAGACTTGACTTGGGGTGGTGAACATGCAATACAGTGGAGAGATGATGCATTATATAGAATTGTACACCTGAAACCAAATACTTTCTAATTGTCACCCCAATAAACTCAATAAAAAAAGAAAGAAAGAGAAAAAACTTAATGCCAACCTTTATCAAAACTCTATAATAATGTTGTTGTTTTGCTATAAATATATTTTGAGAGGGGAACATACTTAGAGTAGTGGTTGTAAGGCAATCTTGGATTAAACTAATACTATTTGTTATATAATCTCATCTAAATTTATCATTTTAAATAAATTTTTATTTAAAGATAGTCATATGAAATTATTTTAGAGTCCCGGGTTCAATTCCCGGCCAGGGCACACAGGAGAAGTGACCATCTGCTTCTCCACCCCACCCCCTCTCCTTCCTCTCTGTATCTCTCTTCTCCTCCTGCAGCCAAGGCTCCATTGGAACAAAAAGTTGGACCAGGCGCTGAGGATGGCTCCATGGCCTCTGCCTCAGGAGCTAGAATGGCTCTGGTTGCAACAGAGCAACGCCCCAGGTAGGCAGAGCATCGCCCCCTGGTGGGCATGCCAGGTGGATCCCGATTGGGCACATGCGGGAGTCTGTCTGACTGCCTCCCCATTTCCAACTTCAGAAAAATACAAAAAAAAATTATTTTAGAATACTACTAATTTGTGTTACAATGCATTATATGTAATCAGCAGTCAGAAATATAGTTTCTAAATGATCTAATAATAAAACAACGTATTTTGAGTAGTTTTTATTGGCACTTTGTTTTAAAAGTTAACATTTACTCTTTTTCTTGAAAGGAACATTAGTCATTATAAAACTAGAACTTGTGTTTCAAATACTCTAAAATAAAATAACAACAATCACTCAAAAGAAAACAGAATGGATCTAACTTGTTCTCATGCTTTCATCAAAACATCTCATTGTTTCATTAAAAGAGGATTTTGTTGACTTACCAGGAATGGCCATTTTTGTCAAAGACGTATTATGAATTCTGTACAGTAATTCCTAAGAATATACCATTGACTTGATGAATTCCTCCCCCATCCCAGAAAGCTAATAAAGGAAAATTCAAACAATATTTTCAACTGCTGGAAATTAAAATGTTTATAAATAGTTAAAAAGTAAATACCTAACAAAATTGAGCACAGTTGTTCTACAGTTAGTTACCCATCATATTTTCTATTGCCAGAAAGATTTGAAAGTATTCACAATAAAATACATGCCTTTAAAATTGTCAGCATCAAACATATTCCAAGTAAAGAGATATTAAGATAATTACACCAGAGAAAAAAGAGCTAAGAACAGCTAGTCTAAATTTTGCCAGGCAACGCAAAATAACAAAACATAGTTATGTAATCACCATCCAACAAAAGAAGTGTAATCACTCAAAAGAGACAAACATTTTCCAAACACTAATCCTTGAAGATTGTTTTAAAGTCTATAGAAGAAAAAATTAAGTATATTAAAGGCTATAAAAGTTTTCAAAAAATCTATCCCATGATCCTGCTTTTACTCATGAACTATCAATAGCCAAGGAATAAATGTTAAGCAATCCTCTTTTTTTTTAAAGTGTTTTTGAAGCACTAAAGTGTATTTTGTAGATAAATGACTTCAACTGGTACTCAGTCATACACAGAAAAGATCAAGGATAAAATGGCAAGTAAAAAGTTCCGTGGTTTTCAACATGTTCAAGGCTGAGCCCTGAGATTTTGTACTGAAGCCTCCAGGCCGAGCAGGTTGTGATCTTCAGAACTCCCCATTCTCACCACTGCCCCCCCTTTAACAAAAGCACCTACACTTTGACACATTTGAGGCTTCTGCATGAGATTGCATTTCAGGCACAGTTTCCAAGCTAAATCAAGACCATGGAAAATGGTTATTTTAGACCGTTCAGATTAAGTTTCGGGTAGCCTTCATGCAACTGTTTTTTCACCTTCCCTTAATAATTCTTAGAGTAACCCTAAGAGGAAGTCATTATTATATCTATGTTACTGACAAGAAGAAACTAAGACTTTTTTTTACAAAGGCATTTTACGAGTAGAGAAGAGATCAGTTTCCTGAAAGGCCAGGTACTGGGGAATTTGAAATCATCAAGGAGTGTTCTGGAGAGGGACGGTGACCCAGGAGTTACAGTCTTTAAGAAAGGAGGATAGTGACCGGAAGTTGGTAAACGACTGCAGCTGTTGGAGTGAAGAGTAGAATCTGACGGGAAATTCAGTACTGAGGATTTCCAGGAAAGAGAAGGGGCCAAGGGTCTGAAAGCAGCGATGAGGAGCATGAAGGAACCTACTCTCTCACCCAGACCAGGGGCCTGCGGGAGAAACACGTCCTCTGGAAGAACCAGATGTCAGAACAAGATTAACGGGACATTCAGAAAATAGGGTGGGGACGTGGATTTGTATCAGATTTTAGATATTAAGGAGAGGTAGGAGGTGAGGCTTCTGGTGGTAGTTGACGTAAACAGGAATGTGGGTCACAGTAAGATTTTTCTTGATGTGCCCATCAAAGCTGTGACTATTTAGGGGTTGGGGGGGGGGGACTGGAGAATCATGGTCACTGACTGTCTCAGCCTGCAAGTCACACCCATCTCTTCTGCTCACATTTCATTGGTCAAACAAGACACAGGTACTACCTAAATTCAAAAGAACCAGGGAATATAGGGGGAAAACTGAATACTTAAGCATCACAGTGACAGCCACAGAGTAATCATACTGAGCTGAAGTCGGCTTCTCTGTAATGGCCCCACAGGGTCCTTGTTCTGCATCTTTGATCAACACATTTCCACTTCATCCCTTGTTCTGCAAGAAAAAATTAAGTAATCCTCTCTAAATTCTTCTCACCATTTCTGGCATGAGAAAATTAGTAACGCCTTTATCAAACTGTCCATCCTCCTCAAGACTCTGCAATTTGTCAATGACCATTTTAAAGCATCCAATGGGATCACAGCCCTTGGTGAGGCAGTGGCCCCAGATCTAAGTATAAATTCCTCACTACAGTCTAATCTTTAAAAAATTTTCCACACCATTCTGTGCACATACATTAAGTTTTTGGTAAACCAAATCCTTGACAATTTTTACACAATCTTCAGGAAAGCAAAACAGTCTTTGTGTTTTATCAATGGTTAGAAATTGATTGATAAATTTTATTAGTGTTTTATCTAAATAACGTACTTTCAATAATAGATATTTTTATGTTTGTTCTTCTGTTTAAGAGAAGTTGAAAATAAGTACAGCAAAGCAATGGCTATATAAAATGTTATAATTCATGGTTCTTAAAAATATCAGTTCTGCCCTGGCCGGTTGGCTCAGTGGTAGAGTGTCGGCCTGGCGTGCGGGGGACCTGGGTTCGATTCCCGGCCAGGGCACATAGGAGAAGCGCCCATTTGCTTCTCCACCCCACCCCCCTCCTTCCTCTCTGTCTCTCTCTTCCCTTCCTGCAGCCAAGGCTCCATTGGAGCAAAGATGGCCTGGGCACTGGGGATGGCTCCTTGGCCTCTGCCCCGGGCGCTAGAGTGGCTCTGGTCGCGTCGCAGCAGAGCGATGCCCCGGCAGAGCGTCGCCCCTGGTGGGCGTGCCAGGTGGATCCCGGTCGGGCGCATGCGGGAGTCTGTCTGACTGTCTCTCCCCGTTTCCAGCTTCAGAAAAATACAAAAAAAAAAAGAAAGATAAGCATCAACAGAGGCAACAAACAGAATCAATAAACATAGACTGCAGTCACAGAAAAGACTCTATGGAAGGAGAGAGGCTTTAACTATGTTTAAAAGAAAGCGTATTACTTGAATAATTATACTGATTGGGGCAAGCCACTCTATATTTTTCCACATTTGGAGTATAACGTGAATAATGGTAAAGTGGTCATGACAGGAAATGGCATAACTAAGGGCACAATGAATAAAGAAACCACTCAAAACCCAGAATTTTGTGCAGGAAGCAGTGACAGATTTAAAAAGATGTTTGAGTCATGTTACTTTGCAAGAGTTTGGACATGGTGTTGAAGAGCCATTAAAGACTTCTGTGGAGAGTTGTGACATAATCAAAGTCAATCTTTATGACAAATATTATGACAGTAGTATCTGAGTCTGGGGTAAAGACACAATAGCAATAAAGAGAAGAATTAGAAACCGAATGCTCTAAGCCAGTGTGGTGTAACAAGAGCCTGGACTGAAGGCTAGAGGACAGTGGTTGGAAAAAAATTTTTTTTAATATATATATATATGCTACAAGAAAGGTTATAAAGGCAGGACTAAAAGTCAAACTTTATTAATCTAGTGGAAGTAGGAAAAGAATAGAAAGGAGACATCTAGTGAACATGGCAGAGCAAGATGCTGGATGAAATAGCCCCTCCCATTTTAACCACTGAGAAATAGACCACAACCACAAAATGAAATCCATAGCTGAGTCGAACTTAAAATCAGAGTAGTAAATGGGAGGTGAATCTGAAGGCTTAACAAAATAATCGGAACAGACAATAAAATTTGCCCTAGAAAAGTTACTAAAAGCTGAAACTGAACTCATGACAGGAAGCCTAGAATCAGAAAGGGGTGCCCAGCAGGTAAATCAGGTATGAGAAAACCTGAACCCACCGGGCTCTGGAAAGCATCTAACCGATTTGCCAACTTCCTAGAGCCATGGTAGAGAATCTTGATCTGTGAGAACTATAATAAAGCAGGCCTGTGACACACACAAATGTAGAATGAATGAAAGTAACCCATGTGGTATAGAAACCCCTTTCTGAGAAACTGGCTTAAAAACAGACCAGTGAAGAAAGCCTTTACATCCTCTGCCTAATAATGCAGCCTCAAAAATCATGGAGCAAAAGTTTATAGAATTAGAGGAATGAGTAATTCTACCGTTATAAAAGAAAGAATTTTACATCTCTGTCTGAACAATTTATAGAAAAACTAGTCTAAAAAACCAGCAAAGATGTGGAAGATCTAAATAAAAGAAAAAAAAAAACCTTATCACATTGATATGATTGATATTTATACATCATTATATTCAGAAAATATCTCCATGAGTGACAGAGAACATGTTCTCTCATATACTCCGTGACTCTAATATAAAATACAAACAAGTCCGTAGTGGCAAAAAACAGATCAGTGGTTGCCTGGGGCTAGGCGCAGAGGGAGGATCAGAAGGCAAAGGAGCAGAGGAATCTTTTGGAGGTGGTTAAATTGCAGTCTTCTTTATGATGGTAGTTTCAGGAATGTATCCAACTGTCAAAATTCATTGAGCTACGCACCTAATAAATGTATCTAGTGTACATAAAAGAGTCTTCAACAAAATTGATAAGAAAAATAAATTGAATGCCTGCAATTTAAAAAAGGCATGAATAGTACGGTCCAATTTTTCTAACATTTTAAAATTTATCTTTCTATTGTTTTCAGCATGGATAGAATTCCTCAGTGATGTTCCACAAATTTTATGATGGTGATTTTAGGGAGGTGAAAGGTTGGGACTGAGGGTTTTTTGGTTTTGAGTTTACTTGTCTATATTGTTTATATTTCTTTTAATAGTGGCCATCTGTAATTTTTAAAAAATCAATAAATTAATTTTGAAAATGAGTTTTTAATGAGGAAATGAAAACACCACAGTAGAACATTTCTTTTAAAAGGTTGACAGCAAACAGAAGTAAACATTTATAATGATGGTGGGGCATATTAGAAGAAGGAAAGAGTTTTCATAAAAGGGAAGAATCTATAAACATGTAGAGTTGTGGAGGAACCCTGTGCTTTTTCCTCACAGATTCTTGAACTCTGTTTTCATGCATAGCTGCTAATCAATCTGAGAAATAAATTCATGTCAACATGCAAATAGGTACAAAGATTTTCCATTAGTCCATGTCAATTTCTTTTAACTGAAGCCAAGAAGTTCCAATGCCTTCTTCCAAAGAAGGAACAACAAATAGCAAGATAGATCATTTTTGCAACATTATATAAGAAAGGACATAAAATATGATATGAAATAGGTACTCAGTAGATACAGTTTTAGTAAACAAATGAATGAATGAAGACATAATAGATTTCTAGCAACACTTAATTTATACTCCATCAGTAATTGCATACTCCACCACAGCATATGTCTGGCCCACCTTTCAAGCCCTTTAAATTTGTGGTGCTTAGTTACAAGATCAGTTTCTCAAATGACAGGTCGTATATAAAACACCTCATTACACTGCAGATGAGACTTAACACATCAGTGTATATCATGACACCTGTGTACGTACTAGGGGGATGTTACAACTTTATAACCAGTAAGTTAGAAATCCTGCATAAAACTCTAGCCTTTCAGCAGTTCTTGGAACTGATGTATGATATTCAAAAGTAGTAACTAGGTTTCCTTGAAATACCTTATGCACCAGAAATAGTTTAATATTTTAATTCTAATTATCCCCTCTTCAGTTTTTATTGTTTTAGACATGAAACAAAAATATAAATCAGTGATAGGAAATTTAAAACCTGACATCCAAGAAATGATAAAAAATTCAAAGAAAATTTAAATATTATCAATATTATAAATAATGTCATAAATATTATCCAGATATTTAAGTAAATAAGGTTTTTTAACTGCATTTTTCTTTTAGTTTTTTTAGCTCCTGTAGGTATGTATTTGGTAGGGGGCTTCCAAAATAATCTGTTCTTAGGATATTATATTTGGCCAACATGTGAAACAATTGGTGCTGTTGCGGTTAGCAACAAAAAGAACATATAACTCAAGCAGTCGCCATAAGGCAAATCTTACAAAATACTGGCTTCCCATCATGACCCAGGAACCACATTGAAGGTTTAAAGCTGCGAAGACTATAGCAATTTTAGACCATACCATGACTGCTCTAAGGATCTCATAGTAAAATCTCATCAGATGACCTGACCAGGAGGTGGCGCAGTGGATAGAGCGTCGGACTCAGGTTCGAGACCCCGAGGTCGCCAGCTTGAGTGCAGACTCATCTGGTTTGAGCAAAGCTCACCAGCTTGGACCCAAGGTTGCTGGCTCAAGCAAGGGGTTACTCGGTCTGCTGAAGGCCTGCAGTCAAAGCACATATGAGAAAGCAATCAATGAACAACTAAGGTGTTGCAACGTGCAATGAAAAACTAATGATTGATGCTTCTCATCTCTCTCCGTTCCTGTCTGTCTGTCCCTGTCTAATCTTCTCTCTGACTCACTCACTGTCTCTGTAAAAAATAAAAAAATAAAAAAAAAAAAAATCTCATCAGATGTATATGTCTTCAAGAGGAAAGAGAAAAGAATGGTTCCAAATTGCAATATTGAGTTTTTTGGTTGCACAATTAGAAAATTTTATTTTAAATCATGTTTTGGATTCCACTCCTAGAGATGCTAATTTAATTTGTATGAGATCTGCCTGAACATTAAGATTTTTAAAGATTCTCAGACAATTCTAATATGCAGTCAAGTATGAGAACTGTAATATCCTGAAATCTTCTTGTACAGCAGTTGAGTGACTTTTTTTGGCATGAACAAAAAGGGAATCTGATTTTTTTAAACAGCTATATGTAATTTTAGCTTTATACTGAGATACTTGTTCAGCTGGCAAGAAAAAAACAGTAACTCATGTTTGAGGATAAAGTACAAAATTCTATAAGGGCTGTAGAGTCAGACAGTCAATGACAGTTTAAGAAATCATGTTTTTCCTTACAAAGATCACAATGCAAAGACTTAACATGTACACCATTCATACTAGGCCTAAAACTTTTAAACTTAAGTATTTAAATTACAATAACAAATGATCCTAAAGTGAAAATATACATATCTGCATATAGGATAAATACGTGTGTATATCACCTCACATATCCTAGCCTCAAGAAATAAGCCATGAGTTCATCCTCAGCTTTTTGAGAAGTAAATATGCATTTTCAAGTTCACATATATTTATATTTAATATAACAATAATACATGCACATGAAATAAAAGTTTTAAAATGACCTAAAACTTCTATATTGCATTTTGTCAGTATTAAATTTTCAAACATTCATTAATATTCAAGGAATAACCTTTAAAATGTAACCACCACCTAGACTTAATATATTTTTTTCACATGAAAACAAATCAAATGTCTTTTATTCCCCTCGAAAGCAGTGTAAAATGTTCTCTTCAGTTGCCAGAAAAAGTAACAATGGGATGATGTGAATCTATTGATTTTACATATATAAACAATTATTATATGTAATATATTTCAGTGTTCTAGCCTTTAAGGGAAAATGGCAAGAAGGAGCAGTGTCGAGGTAGAAAAATTAGAGAAGTGAGGGAGAGAGGAGGAAGGAACTAGTATTTATTGGATCAGGGTACTTGGTTAGGGATGTGATATCAGTACTTCAGAAGAACTCTAAATACAAGCTATGACTGCTGTCACTTTCCAGATGAGGAAACCAGAACTCAGAACGATTATGGAAAATATTCCTGGTCACATAGGTTGTAAGCAACAGAAATGGGATTTGGACTCAATTCAATGTTACTATTCTAAAACTCTTTTCATTTGGTCTACCATATGCTAAGTGGGTCGGACAAAAGGAGTGCTGGAAATCCAGAAAAGAGGATGAAGTCCGAGAGGGAAAGCAAGACAGGGGCACACAGCAGGACCAGCCACCACCAGCAGCATAAATGGGAAAAGAGACAAAGAGTGACAAAACTTTACGTGTATGCATGCATTTGCAAACACATACACACATAATAACAACAGACACAGAAACCAGAAGGACCGAGAGAAAGAGAGAAAGAGATTTTTGTTGAATAACATTCTTCACTGTGGCCTACTAGGAGACTATCACAGAAGATAATCAAAAACCATGTTGCATTTTTACAACATTATGCACAAATTACGAAATTAAAGACTTGGCCTTCATACTAGACACTCCCACCTTGAACTTGTCCTTCTGACTCTGCAAGTCAATCATCTGCAGAGAATATCTAACTTTGCCCAAGTGAACTTGCAGGGCAGGGCTGGATGGTGGGGTGAGATGATGAGTCTTTGATGTCCTCATATGTCCTCTATGCCCATCAAATAGAGTAAAATATGATTAATTCAAATTCTAATATTATATAATCTATGACAGTTTGGACATACCTGAGTTGATATTTAATTTTGTTTAAAAAGCACTGTCCTCACAGAAAGAGCAAATTGAAAATAAAATAAGACCTCTTGGAAAGTAATAGCGTGAGAGAGGGAAGGGAGCAAGATGCCAAGGACTCCTAACAGCCATGTCAACTTAAAATTATCAGAAAGCAATAATCAAGCAAAAGCATGTATTGGGGGTCAAAGAATTGTAATTTGGGGTATGCAGATATGGGCAGCAATCCAAATAGTATCTGCTAGTGGGGTTTTAGTAGAAAAAGACAAAAGTTTTATAAATTGTTTACAAAGAGTTTTGATTGGTTTTGGAAACAGAAAGCTAGTCTTAGCTAAACATGAGTGGTTTCTAAGGCTTTCAATAAGCAAAAGTTCATTAATGTAGCAAGTTTTAAGTGTTCTTTGGGATTTAGCCCAGTTCAAAAAATTCATAGTTTCACTCAATGAGAATATGTATAAGGTCCACCTCCTTAATGGCCTTTTAGCTTCATTTTAAAGCTAAGTGCCTTCATTTTATTTCACATTTCACATTTGCCTCTTTTGGTCAAGATCTTTCTCTGAAAGCATCACTGATCAATAATGGA
Source organism: Saccopteryx leptura (assembly GCF_036850995.1). Taxonomy (NCBI): domain Eukaryota; kingdom Metazoa; phylum Chordata; class Mammalia; order Chiroptera; family Emballonuridae; genus Saccopteryx; species Saccopteryx leptura. The sequence continues at coordinate 353,318,767 of NC_089503.1, forward strand.
TTTGATTAGTCCTGTAATGTGAGGATGGACCTATCTCAGAAGGTTTTGTCTCAAAAATAAAGTTTTTTATGTTTTGGGGAAGTTTTGGTTTCACAGCAAAATTAAGCAGAAAGTACAGAGAATTCCCATATGCCCTCTGCCCACACAGATGCAGTTTCCCCCACTATCAACCTCCCCCACCAGAGTTATAATCAATGAGCCTTCGTTGATGCATCAATATCACCAAAAGTCTGCAGTTTATGTTAGAGTTCACTCTTGGTGTCCATCTTACATATTGTCATAGTTGCTGAAATCTTTTGCATTTTAAGAAATAAAACATTATATGTCCAGTTAAAGCCCTTTTGTACCTTCCCATGCCCTTCCTTTTGCACATGCATGTATGTACACATGTGTGAGCTGCACACATACACCACTGCCTACTTCCTTCACAATCTTTGTAGAGGTCAACACCATTTTAAAGTTGATGGGTGTCCTTTCACTCCATGTTTTAAAAAATAATTTTAGTTCATATGTATGTATAGTATAGTATTATAATTTCTTAAACTTATATAGTTGACTTTCTCAACTAAATACATTTAAAGTTGGCATAAAGGAGATCATACTATATATATTATTGTAACTCACTTTATTTCACTTAAATTAACATGTTTCCGTGATAAACGCATGTTGATAAATACAAATCTAGTTTTCTGATTATGTGAAAATTTATTGATTATTTTGCTGGTATCTACTTAAATTGTGTGCTTTTGCATGTATCAACAATACTACAAAGAACTCATATTTCTTGTGCATACATATGTTCATGTGCCAGAATTTCACTAAGTTATGTACACCTAGGAATAGAATTTTAAGGTTTTAAAGTATACACATCTTTAGTTTTTCTAGGTATTAGCAAATTGTTCTCCAAAGTGGTTATACCAATTTATTCACTCACCAACAGCTAGCATTATTAAACTTTTAATTTTGATCTTCCTGATAGTTTGAAAAGTGAATCTTGTTTTAACTGGCATATCTCTACAAGTTAGGCTGAACATCTTTTTAAATGAATACTAGCCACTCAGATGTCTTCTTCCAAGAACTACCCTGTAACTTTGGCTCATTTTTCAATTATTTTTTAAATTAAATGTATTGAGATGAAACTGGTTTGCAAAATAGTACAGATTTCAAGTGTAAATTCATTAAAACATCATCTGCATACCCCATCTCCGCAAGTAAGGCCTTTTTCCACCCCCATTCTCACCCCCTTTTTTCTGTTTTCATTGACTGTAGAAGAGTAGCTAAAATGTATTTTAGCTACTAATCTTTTATCAACTACATGTATTTCAAATATCTTTCTTTGTTGATAGTTTTTTTTTAATTTTGTTGATGTTATTTTGTGCCACACCATATTTTAATTTTAATATATCATGTTTATTAATATTTTTCTTTATGGTTAATGCTTTTTGTGTCTACATTTAAACTTATTTCCATAATATAAAAATGTAGCTATTTGATCAAAATGATTGTAAACACTTTGAAGCTTTAATTAAAATAGTCAAATTATTTTCCAAAATTGGTGTAAATAGATGACTCTCTTCCCTGGCCAGTTGGCTCAGTGGTAGAGCGTTGATCCATGTGGAAATCCTGGGTTCAATTCCCAGTCAAGGCACACAGGAGAAGCAACCATCTGCTTCTCCTCCCCTCTTCTTTTCCCTTCTCTCTCTTTAGCTTCCTCCCATGCAGCCATGGCTCAATTGATTTGAGGATATTGGCCCCCAATATTGAGTATGGCTCCATGGAGTGCCTCTGCCTCAGGTACTAAAAATAGCTTGGTTGCAAGCACGGCCTTAAATGGGCAGAACATAAGCCCCAGACAGGTGTTGCAGGGTGGATCCCGGTCAGGGCACATGGGGGAGTCGAGTCTGTCACTCTATCTCCCCTCCTCTCACTTGAACAACAAAAAATAGATGACTCTCCATAATGTAGGTGGGCCTCATCCAATCAGTTAAAGGTCTTAAGGAAAAGACACACCTCTCCCAAGGGAAAGAAAATTTTTTTGGCAAAGAGCCTTCAGACTAAAACTGCAACATAACTATTCCCTGGGTCTTCTGCCTGCTGGCCTACCTGCAGACTTTGGATTTGCCAACCTCCACAGACACATTGAATGAATCTCTTAAAATAAATCTATATACACATATCCTACTGATTTTGTGTCTCTGGAGAACTCTGACTACTGCAGTTCTGTGACAAATATTATTTTCCATGTAAATTAGACACATACAAGCCCAGTGTCGTTCCTAATTAACATAAGATATAAGGCTTTCTGAGTCCCGTCTCTATCAAGATCATTTTTTAAACTTCAAGTGTAGTAGCCACTTCCTTCTGCTCCTTTTATCACCGTATCTGTCCTTTCGTTTACTTGGTTAACATTTAATTTTGATAGACTCTTATGATACTGTGTCCATATTCATAAAGATTTTGTACTTGGAAAGTTTATTTCCACCTATCAAGTCTTCTTATATTACTCTGAATTATCAAATAAATAACATAGGCAATCACTTTTCTGGAGTACATTAATATGTTCTAATTTTCCATTAATCCAATGATAGTATTTAAATAAAACAGTACCTTATTTTAAGTATCTGGTAGAAAGTGGTTCAAGCAGTATTTTAAAGACCACCTTCTGTAATATTTTTATATGGCTATATCTATGGGAATATGTAGAACAAAATGATTTTGTGATCTATATAAATTTTTCTCTATTTTAATGTAATATTTCTTTTAAAATATAGTTTGAGAAGCATAATGAACTTTCAATAAAAAGTCTCAAGGTTTGAAAATGGGAAACTTGCTCTTCCAGCACCCACAGTAACCAGCCAGCCTCATTCACATTCTACACCAAGGACCAAATCCCATTCACGAGACAAGATGATTGCTGATAGCAACAGAAATATTTTTAAACCACCCTCTTCTTTTTATTCACATCTGTTTAGTGTTTGAATGAATTTTCATTGTGTTTTAGAAAATGTGCTTAACTGTATAGTAAGTAGCTGGGGTCTGGGTGTGTGAATGAGCAAGGGAACAGCTGACACAGAGGGTGCCATGAAACTGTAACATAAGATGGCCCCAGTGACCCATGCTGATCTTTGTTTTATGGGATAAAGTATAATGAAACTTTCTATTTGTTTCCCAAACATAGCAGTACACATATTTGTGTGCCTTATCATTTTTGAATCATGATGTGCTATTTTTAGAAGTATATGCTACCATTAAAAATAGGCAGTTAATTTCTAAGTACATGATATAATTGTACAACAGTGAAAACTGCCTTGTGAAGTTATTATTTGCAAGAACCGAATTTCCTATATGGAAAGAATGTAACAGTAGAAGAAGAAGCTGCTCTTTGCTGTTGTCTTCATGAAGCTGTAACTACAACTGGAGCTCAGAAAATCTTAATTAAAAGTCTCCATAAAACACAGGAAATGAGAAAGAGCCCCTCTATTGTTATTGTGATGATAAAGATTTCTTTCTCTAAAGAAGAAATTTATTTTGTTTTTGTATTTAGTTTTCTGAAAATTAGTTCTCCTTTAAGGAATGTGGTTTAATGCTGGACTTGGACTCCCCAAGTCTACTTCCCCTAGAGACTATGTATTTTGCATGTAGCAGTTAATAAGGCTTTTCCACTAGCAGGGAGTCCTAAATCACGAGTTCATCTCACCAGCCAGGTTTGTGCCACTGCTTGCTGCCTTTTTTAAGCAGAAAAGCTCTTATGAACTTGAGCGAGGTCATTAGCGGTAAAAAGCTCTTGAAGCTTCCAAGTGCTGAACATTTTTTAAAGAAGTATGGCATTTCACAAGGAAAGATTCAGTTTCTTTCTTTCTCTCTAGCTCTCCCTTTCTATCTTTCTTTCTCTCTTTCTCCCTCCCCCTCTTTCTTTCTCCCTCCCCCTCTTTCTTTCTTTCTTTCTTTCTTTCTTTCTTTCTTTCTTTCTTTCTTTCTTTCTTTCTTTCTTTCTTTCTTCCTTTCTTTCTTTTCAGATGAAAAAATTTGAAGACAAGGGTAGTTCCCAACCACAGGTCTCAAAGTTGTCAGTTGTCCTTGATTCCACTTTCCCTCACACTGCAAACCCAACCCAAATCTTGTCAGTCCCATCTTCAAAATGCGACTGTATAGCCAGTAGCCGTGGCCACCATCACAGCTGCCTGGCCCATGCAGGTCTGCATTTGATTCGGACAGATGGTAATGAAACAACGGAGCCAAGAACTGGTGGGCCATTAGCTTTATTCCTAGCTTACACCCAGCGGGCAAGAAATACACACAGTGGGAAAACACTTCTCTTTCCATTCAGGGCTCCCAAAGCCACTGACTCATCCGAGTTTCCTAGAATCAAAGGTTTCTAGCTCACCAGCCTTATTCACCTCTGTTCCCCATCTCCTTCTCTCGGCACAGACTCTGCACAAACTGGCTTCTCCTTCAGCACTCCGCCATCTTGGCTGCTTCTCCTCTCCTCCACGTGGCCTTTCTCTGCCCTCCTCTCCCTGCTCTCCTAGAACGTAATCACTCTTCCCCAGAACAACGTGATCTTTCTTCCTTTTAAAACTTTTTGGCGCAAAAGCCCTCCCCCAACACACATTAATATAATCACGCCCATCCCAAGCAAGAAGGGCAACTGATATTATCACCTGGGCAACGGGCTTCCACGTGGGCAGAGCTATCTTTAACAAAGTGAGCGTAATATATTTTATCTGCCCAACAGTGACCCAAGGCCCATTAGTCCTTTCACTTCTGCCACTGCCACCCTAGCTCAAGTGGCGACTATCTTTAAACCAACTGAAACAGCCTCTAATTGGTATTCCTGGGTGCAACCTCACCCAATGACATTCCAGAGCCCACGTGACAACCAGAGAGATCTTTCTAAAGTGTGAATCCGGTCATGGGTCTTTTCTGTTTCTCAGTCCTCCGTGACTTCCCATGGTCTTCATGGCTGTGGTGGTTTGTTTTGGCCTTGACTATGTCTCTTCATCTTCTTTAACTTTCTCCTTAATTCACTGCACTTTAGCCAAATTGGCTTTCTTCTTGCCCTTTAAACATTCCACGCTTTTTACTGACTCAGGGATTTTGCAGCTCCTGCCGCTTCTTTCTGGGTGTCTTTTGTCCAGACCTCTCCACTGTTTCCTCTTTGTGAACAGTGACGTCTTAACCCCAGTGTTACTTCCTCAGAAAGGCCTTCCCTCCCGCCCTTAGCAAAGCAACTTTCCCACCATCCCTCTATCATATCATCCTATTTTATTTTTTGGATAACAGATACTTGAAACTAGTCTATTTATTAATTTATGTGATTATTTTATTGCTTTCTCTATATTAGTTATCAATTGCAGCATGATAAATTACCCCAAACTTAGCAACTTAAGATAATAACAACAATTTATTATCTCACACAGTTTTTAGGAGTTAGAAATTTGGGAATGGCTTAGCTGGGTTGTTCTGGCTCAGGGTCTCATGTGAGATTAAAGTTAGATAGCAGTCTGGGCTACAGTCACCTGAAGGCTTGATTGGGGCTGGAAAATCTGATTTCAAGATGGCTGACACACAAGATTGGTAGGTTTTTACTGGTTATCAAGCAGAGACTTCAATTCTTATACATGGATTCTCCAAAGGACTGCTGGAGTGTCCATACAATATGGCAGCTGAATTCTCCAAGAGCAAGTGACCCAAGAGAGAGCAAGACAGAAACCACAGTGTGTTTATGACCTAGCCTTAGAGGTAACGCGTGATCCTTCAGTAATATCTTATTGATTATTCGGCATGAGAAGGGACTGAACAAGGACATGAGCACCCAGACACATGTCCATCTTAGAGGATGGCTATCACTCTTTGAATATCAGACTCTGTCTTGTTCAACAATTTTTCGTGACCGGAAAAATACCTGATACTCAATGAATGTTAGATTAATAGTAGACTAACTGATTAGTGGCTGATTGTGTCTCGGTTTCTGAATTTGGTTTATACACATGTGTGTGTAAAAATTCTAATTGGATGTTAAGGAACTAGGTTCCTTTCTGGCTTTGTTCCTCCTTCGTCATCTGACCTTGTACACAACACTTAATCACCATGATCTTTGATCTTTATCTAGAAAATATAAACACTACCTATCCTGACTCACTCACATATTTATTATAAACATTATGTAGTAGAAACTTAATTCAACTAAGGTTCAAAACCAGACTATAGATTCAAATCTTACGTTTTTTAAAGTATATTTGTCCAAACCTTTTATTTTTCTCTTTGTTAGAAAAATTCAGTTAAATTAAATAATTTATAATGTACTTCCAATCATCAGATTTTGCCATTTTCATGGCTAAAGTAAAAATTATACGATATTAACTTGGAGACATTTTAAGAAATAGTATTGTGTGGTTTAGCTAAGGAACAACCTTATCATTGCCCAGAGAATCAAAATGCAAGTCAGTCAGTCACCAAAGCAGCTGCAAGGTGCTTTGATTTAGGATCTGGGCCAGGCTAGCATGGTAATGTCACTCACTGGTAAGAAGGGCCCAGGGCACAGTGGGAGGTGGGGTTGGCAATTACTGGCAAACCTGACTTCAGCAATTATGCTGCCGCTATCCCTGTTTCAGCTTGCTACAACCTTTCTGTTGGCCTTTGAGGTCTCTGACTTAAGGGCCCAGAAATCTCAAAAAAGTGTGAGGAAAACTTTTCACCAGGGCCCAAGAGGGCACCCTTGCACCTTCCTCTAACTAAAGGGAAATATCACCAACTACAGGTCAGGGCTTGATATAGAATATTGTGTGTACTATTAATACACACTTTTATTTTGAAATTCTAGTCAGCTGCCCTCAGTTCCTAATATTCTCAGAATCTAAGCCAAGAGCAATTTCTCCCTCCAAACTGTAAAAAAGTGTCTAGCAGCTAAGACTCCTAGCTCAGTCCTCACTGCTTTGGTTTTAAAACTTGCTTAGTAGAGGTCAATAAAAATTGAGACAATAATACCTACCATATTTTTTACTTCAGTTATGTTTGTTTCTTCAATAACATTTTGAAAACTAAGATTTGTAGGTTATATGAAAACAATGTGTTGATATGGCATAGAGATAGTTTAACATTTAGATCTCTCAATGATTGCTTTTCTTACTGAAAACAGCTTCAATTTAGGGCATTCATAACCCACTTGATCCTTTTAGTAGACAATATAATTAGCAGTTTATATGTATGTATGTACAGGATTTTTGGTTTATATTGTGACAGAAATGGAAATGTCTGAAGGAATTTTAATGTTTGTATCTTATAAGCATACCACATTTCCCATGCTTCTAAGACCTCAAAAATGACTTTCATTTGTGTTTAGAATAAGGTCTGGAATATAAAATTCTGAATGATGATGTAACTGATATATTTGAACAACCATCTGTAGGGCAAGACAAAGTGTCATTGATTTGTTTGTGGAATTAGACAATTTAAAGTAAAGTATGTTAGTGGCTTATTTGTCAGCATGCTTACCAGTTAGTCAGTTTATAATCAGATTAAGACATCTAAGCATATTAGTACATTCTGGGCCTAGGATACAAAAGAAAATATTAGAATTCAAAGCAATGCTACCAACTGCACTACATCATAGGTTTTAAATTTTTGATGCTTAATCCCTCAAAGCCACCTTGAACCATGTGCTGCAGCCACCAAGTGTTGAATGAAAAAATCTGAAGGGATTAAGAATTTGTTTCTACCAGGGAGAAACACATTTTCTCAGCTGTTGAGGATTCAGTGAAGAAGGATTTTCCCTAAACCCTCCTGCACTTTTTTCTTTTCTTTTTTTTTAGATTTTATTTATTCATTTTGGAGAGAGGAGACAGAGACAGAGAGGAGGGGGGGAGGAGCAGGAAGCATCAACTCCCATATGTGCCTTGACCAGGCAAGCCCAGGGTTTTGAACCTGCGACCTCAGCATTTCCAGGTCGACGCTTTATCCACTGCGCCACCACAGGTCAGGCCCCTGAACTCTTTTCTTTATTCCTTCTACCCAGAAAGGTAGAGAAATTTGTGGGGTTGGGAATTTGATGATAACAGTGCCAAGCTCAGCTTGGTTCGCCCTCCATCATCTTTGGGAAAGAGGCCCTCTGCTTCTCAATCTGCAGATCCTACCCGGCAGCCCCGTAGCCGGGAGACCCGCCCAGCCCCACAGCCGGGAGACCGCCCAGCTCCAGCATTGCACACAGGGTAGACAGGTCTCTCTGAAGGTCTGTTTACAGGACCAGTTACACAACCTTGCCAATATTTGGGGGGGGGGGGGGTCTGTCAATCTTTATCTCACTTCTCAAGATTTGAACAGGTTTCACCAATGAATAACCTAATTAACAGAAGCCCCCTGGCAAGTTTCCACACACCATACCCCTGAACCAAGCCCACGCCGGCAACAATGATCCCAGGTTTGAGAGATGTATACACTATGAAAGCAGTTAGGGTTGAGACAAGAAAATGTCTTTTACACCATTTTAAGTGAAAAGAGTAACGAAACATTTCTATAATTTAAACACTGCATTTAGTACCCAAGTATGTCAATATTCGTGCATATTCGTATTTTCATTGATTTTTTTTGTATTTTTATTGATTTTTATGTAAGATTTTTTTCATGTTTTAATTAGTTTTCTCCCTACAGAAACATGTTGTATCATATTTTTAAAGCAGTAAGTGTTCTAAGCAAAGACCTCCTGCTTTGCATACCACAGCAATTTTTCTACAAAAAAATTAGAGAGAGGAGACAGAGACAGAGAGAGAGAAGGAGGGGAGCAGGAAGCATCAACTCTCACATGTGCCTTTTTCATAATTACTTAAATTTAGAGTATTAAATGGAAACTTAGAAGTGAGTTGAAAATGTTATTTAGCCCTGAAATCAGTTTAGAAAAAAATGTAACTGTTTATGGACAACAAAAGAGTTGTTTTATAATCAGTGAATGCATTATCTACGACTGTGCATTTGTGTATTTTAGCCAGTCATTGTGGAGGGAATGAACCTGTTCGTCTTTCTTCCTGATCTGTGTTTCTTTCACTTCTTCACACTATACTTTGTCTATGCTTTCAAATCATGGACAAAAATTCCACTTCCCTAGTGACAGCCACTGTCGGGGACTCCGACCTGCATTGAACAGAAGTTGGCCTGGGATTGCGCAAGTCTTTGAGAGCTTCCTCAATGCAAGCATACCAGTGAGTCTATGAGAATACTGTAGTTAGACTTTAATATTTTTGTCCTATAGTTCTGTGATTAAACTGATAGCTATATCATAAAGCTAGGAGAGTCACACCTACCTCACTGAGGGTAGACTGCTCATGATATTACATTAAAATAAACAGAAAACTCAAGTGTTCCATTTAAACTCTAAATTTACTAATAACTTCACATTTTTAGCCTATACTCTGTACTTAGGCTAGTTGAAAATGTTCCGTCTCTTTTAGTACCTATATATCTGCGAGCCCTGTGAATCAAGGGTCGTGTGTATGCGTGCCCGTGTACGTGCAAGAAATAGTGTAAATTCAGGATAATCTAATTTCCACTTAGTTTAAATGCTTTTCCATCTTCTGCCACCTCCCTGAGCATCTAAATCTACTTTCTCGGGCTCAGCTTGACAATCAGGAGAGACTCCTCATTTGCTTTCAAGGCATTCCTGTCTTTTGAGCTCCTCAGATAACAACTTGATTCATTTCTAAACCGCTGCTACAGCTCTCTTTTTCTTAAAAGGTATGTCGAACAAAGGCAATACATCTACAACTTTGTTTAATAGTCTTTCTCTGAAACTACTTAAGGATTTTGAAATTGCAGTAGAGACCAAGAGGAAATCTGTAGCATAATTTGTTTCAAGGGGAAATGAACAGGATGTGGCAGGACCCAGCATGAAAGGGGAAATGAACAAATGGAAGATGTTCTCTGGATTAAACAGTGGGAGCAGAAATGAGGTGATGAAGACTTTTCATCCGAGAGTTAAATGATTTTTAATTTACTTGGACTCTAAGGAGAAACAGGAAAGCAGTTATCCATTTAGCTCCCATTGCCAAGATTTTCATTTCTTTCCTTTTATGATTATTATTTATTATAAAAGGAGTATTAAAACATCATTAAAGGAATTCCTAAACATGAAAAACACAGTGTGCCATTATCCTAACACAAGACACTTTCTCTGTCACTTCCCTGAACCATCATCCTCTTCTACCCTCAGGTGCCCATTTAAAGCTCCCTGGTTTTATTTTCACAAATCTGTGGGACAGAGCTTAGATATTTTACTCCCCATTGTATGCCTAGCATCTAGTAGAGTATGTGATACACAGTACATATTCAATACATGTTTTTGAGTAAAAAATAAAAAAATAAATATTCCTCTGAATTCTTCACCTTTGAAACCCATCCATCTTCAGGTCTGCCACTAGATACAAGAGACATAGATACAAATGACAACATTTAAACCCTTAGACCAGAGGTTGGGAAACTTTTTGGCTGAGAGAGCCATGAACGCCACATAGTTTAAAATGTAATTCTGTGAGAGCCATACCCGTATACATTACGCATTATCCAATAAAAATTTGGTGTTGTCCCGGAGGACAGCTGTGATTGGCTCCAGCCACCTGCAACCATGAACATGAACGGTAGGAAACGAATGGATTGTAATACATGAGAATGTTTTATATTTTTAACGTTATTATTTTTTTTTATTAAAGATTTGTCTGAGAGCCAGATGCAACCATCAAGAGAGCCACATCTGGTTCACAAGCCATAGGTTCTCGACCCCTGCTCTACTCAGTGCTCACCATCTGACTTGCAAACAGAAAGAATGAGAACGACTGATTTTCATTAGCTGTAAAACCTCACTTGCTTATGCAGGAGTTCCTGGTCCCTAAAAAGTCTCTCCTAAACACAAGATTCTCCCCAGTCTTTGCTGCTCCAGAGGACTCTTCTCCAATCATCAGCCCCAAGACTCTCAGTACCACCTAGAGCCCCTTCCTTCCTCTCTTCTGCCCTCTCCTCTCTGCCCCACAGCAAGACCACTCAGGCTCTGAAATATTATAAACTTTAATAGGCACACAGTTCACTTCCTCTCCAAGGTAAACACTTGTTGGCAGTGAGCCCCATATAAATCAATCAGTACAAACATTCTAAAGGGAAAGTGGTGTCTTCTAGCCCTCCTACTTCCATCATTTATACCTGTAAGGTTAGGAAACCAGTTCACCCAACAGTCTGGTCCTGATAGAGACATACATGACATCTCGTGTGTTTTTGTTTGGTTGGTTGGTTTGGCACCTCACCCTTATTTGTGGAATCTCCTTGTTTGATTCCTTAATTATCTCTGGAGATCCCATAGCTTTCTGTTCTCCTTCAGATATCAGAACAACATCACTCAATTCTCATTGTAAATTCTGCTGACATGTTTTGCTTCCCCACTGTTCAGGCTCAATCTTCGGTCTGCGGGACCTATCATTGCACAGAGGTACAATCTGCTCTTTTACCCATCCCACCGACTTCCTGCAAGGGTCTTGTAGGAAGAAGAAATGGAACAAGTGGCAGGGGTCTGATAGAACTGGATGCCTGTTAATGAGAGAAGCTAACCCTAAAGTCTAGTCCTCAGAGTTTCAACCAATATGGCGGTCTCTGAATAGACATTGTGCATGACTCCTTAGGGGCACTATTCAGCTTCACTTTGCCCGCCTCCTTTTTTGTGGAACTCTTCATAGAGTGTCACCCACATCTCCTTTTTTCCTTTTTGGCTACACCAGGGATCCAAACACTTTCCTGAGAGGGCGCATCCTTTCATCTGGCCAGCAGCTGCCAATGAACTCCACACCTGCTTCTTTCTTAAACTTTTATGTACAGTACCTTCTTCTGAACAACAGGAACCTCTGAGGTCCTTGTGTGAGCCCTCTGATGGAGTGCGAGCCTGTCCTCATTTTTTTTCCCAGGTATCCAAGAGCAGAGTAGCCACACATATCCTGATTCAGCAGCTCTAGTGAGAGCTCTGCCTGATGAAACTTCGAGGTGATAAACACCAGACCTCTTGTTCACTTTTGACCACCTACCAGTAGAGAATACACATTATCTCCCAAGATCTCTGTCACCGTCTATTTCAGGGATCATGCCAGGGTGACACTGACAGTTCAGCAGCTCAGTCAGTACCTAGTCAAGAATGAGAAACCTGGCGACCCTTCTTGCAATTCACATTTTCCTCGTCTAACCTCTCTCTTCTTTCTCCCTTTAAAGCAGAGTTAGCTGTCTGTGATAGTGCATGCTTCCCCTCTTGTGTCTCTGGGAGACCACCACCCTGACAGAGACCATGCGTCCCAGTGCCACTGGCCTGTGTGTGGGCTGAGGCAACTTGGTTTTACCGATGGAATGAGAATGGAGGCCATGTTTCACCTCCAGAACTAGGCTTTTAAAAAACTGCTGCTTCTTGCTTTCTCTTCCTCATCCTGTCAGTTGTACTGGAGGACTGTTGTGACCCAAGAGATGGTCAGAATATGGCACACACACAAGCAGTTTCAGTTCTTACATGACTCCACAGAGGAGAGTCACCCTTTGATCAATAATGCACACAGATTCAATGTGTGTGAGGGAAAAAAGAAAGCACTGTTGTGTTAAACCTATTCTGCATTGTTATCAAGAATTACCCTAACATAATTCTTAGTATGTCTGTGAGATAAGGAGAGGGATGATGAGGTGTTCGCTGAAACTTAGTAGACCAGTTCTGCCACCTCCAAACGAGATTAAGAGATGCCTAGATCCAATTGTTAAATATTTTCTTTAAAATATGGACGATGAACTGGCTTCCTTTCCTCCACTTGGAAGAAATCATTCTCATTATCCCCACCCTTATGACTAACCTTTATTTGCTAGAAACTGTTCTGTTCACTTTATATGTATTAGTTCATTTAATCCTCACAACAACTACGTTTTACAGATGAAGAAACTGAAGCACAGAGTTTATTGACTTTATTGAAGATTATATTTAAAAGTGGAGCAAGCAGGATTCAAACCCAGGCAGCCTTGCACTAAATCCCAAGTTTTTAATGACTGTCGTAGACAGTCTCCACTTTTAAAGTACTCCCTCTGGTTCCAGGACTTTGAGGAAAATTGAGTAGGTTTAACGTATTCTTCTATGCACATTTTGATGTGGTTATAAAACTCATATTTCCCAAGGCCACAAGTAGAAAATATACACACTAAAGATCTAGTGGAGAGGTGAGTTTTCTCCAATTTAATTCAGGAACCACAAGCTTCCAAATGAACTTATCTTCCTCTTTATTGTCCAATACCATCTCTTCTGGCCATAGCTCGTATCCCTGTGATAGTTGTGGTTCTAGCTTCACTTCTATACCTACTACTCTTCTGAATAGGAAGAATGGTCCTTCTCTTGACATTATTAAAATTCTTTTGTAGAACACAGAACAGGGAGTTTTTACCTTCTTCATATTACATTCCTACCCCCCTACACACACACACACACACACACACACACACACACACACAGAGTTCAGCTCATTCTTTGACTTCTTTTTAGTTTTCAGTTTTACTTTAAATTTGGCTAAGTGCTTAGAAATTGGAGGAGGGGGAAGCCTAGAAAGAGGTTATGCTTGAAGAAAATACCAAGTGATATTTATAAATACTGTACTCAAAATTGAATACAAAAACGTTTTACTCATCCTTTACTCATCCCCTGCCCCTGCCCCTGTCCCCCAGCCCCCGCCCCCTTCCCAAACTTTTATCAGTGTCTCTACACAATGTGTCATGACATTGTGTAATATCTGATAAATATATTTGGTAAATTTCCCAATGGCAACATACAACCCCTGTGTCTTCATCCTACCTTCTCTATACTCATTGTAAGTCTCAGTGATTGGAACTAACCATGAATTCCTTGTGTTCCACCATTGCTTCTCTGGGAAAGCTATTCAAGTTCTCATGGAAACAGAATCCCCAGACGGACCTTGTCCTTTTTCAGTCCATCCAAAATATGAAGAATATTTATTAATTAACTTGAATTCCAAACAGTTACACAGCTGAAGTTCATATTCAGAGCTGTGGCTGAGATTTTAACCATAAAGCATAAAAACACTGTGCTCTGTTCTTTCTCTTACTGTCATTTTAGACTAATCTTTCATGGATCAACACTGTCTTTCTAGTTTTTGTTTTAATAGGTGCATGAGATTACATTACATAGATAAAAATAATTTGTATAACTATTTTTTTTTATTGCTGAACATTTAGGATTATTTTGTCCAGCTCTAGTTTATCTTCACTAAGGAAAAAAATTACTACCATGGTATATTTAAAAAGAAAAATTATTATAATATAATTAATCCTGGCTCTCTAAAGAAAGGATTCTCTATGAAGTAATAATTTCCTACAGGATCTCACAGTTTCAGCTAGTGTTTTCCAGGCACTCCAATCAAGTCTATAAAACTATGTGTGGTATGTTTCAAGTTACCTACCTATTAATAATAAACTTACAAACAAGACTTTTTCAAACTCTTTCGCCTGGAAATTCAAGACCCGTGAAAAGTCCGATAATTGTGGAAATTGCTTAATAATCCCAGTATTCCTAGAATTTTCACAATGTGTTATGATGTATGCTTTAAACCTTATTTTTGGAAAAGAAGGTAGGATGATGGTTTTTGCACTCTATTGTGATTACCATCAAAGGCTATGGACCCTTCTCCCAATCTCTGTGAAGTGTTGATGTTGAATGACTGAGGAGTCTGAATAAATACAACAGGAAACTCAGTGCATCTAAAGCTTCACTGATTGCCAAGGCGCATGGCCCCTGGGTCCAAGGCCGGTGTCTGAAGGCCTGAGGCAACTGTGGGAAAAGAAGATGAAGCGGAATCTTCCATGGATCACATTCTGAAATGCGAGGTCTAAGGACTGCAAAGTTATTGCTAGAAAAGCAAGGCTGAGGACAAAGTTGCAAGTGAAAGGCGAGGGTGAAACTGGAAGAATGTGCATGGGTTAATCAGAACAGAATGTTCAGAACAAGTATAGGATGGACATTTAAAGTATGTGCACCAACTTAGAAGAATCATGGTTCGGCACTCTATTAACAAGTGTAATTACAGACCAATGATAATTTATTTACTTAATAACCTGAAGGTGATATATAAAAAAATAAAAATGCTTTCAAATGACCAAAAGTATTTTATCTGATCTAAGCTGCACTGAATGCCTTACATGAAATTTAATTATTTTAAAAAATGTAAAAACTAAATTTAAAAATAAAATAGGACCCAGGGCAGTTGGCTCAGTGGAAAAGCATTGGCCCAGAATTTGGAAGTCCCGGGTTTGATTCCCAGTCAAAACACACAGGAGAAGCGACCATCTGCTTCTCCTCCCCTTCTCCTTCTCTCTCTCTCTCTCTCTCTCTTTCTCTCTCTCTCTCTCTCTCTCTCTCTCTTCTCCTCCTGCAGCCATGGCTCAAGCAGTTTAAGCATGTTGGCCCCAGGCTTTGAGGATGGCTCCATGGCCTCCATCTCAGGCACTAAAATGGCTCGGCTGGGAGCAATGGAGCTATGCCTCAGATGAGCAGAGCATTCCCCCCTAGTGGGCTTCCATGGTGGATACCGGTCCAGGCACATGTGGGGAATCTGTCCCTGCCTCTCACATAATTAAAATGAATTTAAAAAATAAAAACAAAAACAGAAGAACATATAGAAGAATATTTTCACAATTTTGGTCAAGGAAGGGACCTTAAAGTAGTTAGGAAACTTAGAAAATAAAGTTATATTTACTATATGCTTTATAGTCCCTAAACAATACTACGTGTATTATTTTAGTTAGGTTGGACCACAGTGACCACAAATTGACCCTCAAGTCTCAGAAGTGTGACCTTTTCCTCACATCCTAGTCAGATGCCCTTCAGGAAACTTCCTCAGTCTTGGAGCTGCACCATTGGAACCTCCACACCCCCCAGGCTGCTGCAGCAAGGAAGAGGTGGTCATCTAGGGAAACTGAGCTGCAAGGGAAGCTGGGAAATGATGCTATGCAATGACAAGGAATACTTTGAACAGTGTCTCTGGCATGCGAGCAGTGGATCAAAAGGTTTTATTTATGTAGACAAAAATCCTCACAAATGCCATGCATGTTTTCATTACAAACAATGGATGAAGAAGTCAACTGATTCTGTAATTGACATCTGCACTTCAACATTTGCCCAAGAAAATACAGCTTTTGGAAAATAAGTAGCACCTTCTTCTAGCTTAATAGTTTATAATGACATACTTTCTGTAAAATATATCAAATATAATTAATTTAAAATAATCTCATTGGACATAACAATCGCTTTTAAAGTAGTATGGACAAAGCATTTAGAACTGTATGATAATAGCTATACATGAGCACCATTGTAGATGAGAAATTTTAAAGATTTAGACATGAATCACATCAAATAAGGGTGACATAAGACAAGGCTTGCTGCATCCCCAGGCCCAGGGGGTATCATCTGTGTTTGCTGTTTGTGAGTGGTGTGAAGCCGGGTCATTCAAGAGAATGTCTCCCTGGAGTAGAATGATAGAGCAGCCCCAAGTGGAAAGCTGGGAAAATATTTACTTTAATCTTTATTGGAAAACATCTGCCTTAGGAACTATCATTAAAAAGCAAACATGAAGTTAAATTACAAAAAATTTTGTCTAAAATTTCTGTTGAAGATCAGGTAAAATAAAAAATAAACTAAAAAAACTAATAAATTAATTTAGCTTCTGGGCTGAAAATGTGAGTAAACATTAAAATAAATGAAGAGAAAGAAACACAGGCACCAGCATTTTGGAACTAGGCTGGAAAAATGGAGATTGAAACAACAGAAAACTATTAGAATTTCTCAGGCTTCACCACAAGAAGCATACGCACTCCTAGATTGCTTCTGCTAATTTTTATTACTGTCTTAAATCTACTTGTAATGTAGAGTTACTAATTTGTGTACTGAAAGATTAAAGATTTTAATTAAGCTTTGTAAGTTGCATTCAATAGCCTTCAACACACCACACTACAACCCATCTACACTCAAACAATCAAATTAGCCCACAGCCTCTAAAGGTGACAACTCTCACTGAAACAACATGTATTTGGAGAAATAAATTTTGACATGTTTATAAAACTTAGGGCTAATTTTGTTGTTGTTATCATTGTCCAAATATTTTCAGAAACTCCTCTTTTGGAATTACCTTCAAAGTCAGCATCACATTCTCTTGAATAGTGATAAATCAATATACTAAAAAGAAAAATCTCATTTGAAGCTCTCAAATGTCATTTGAAGTTAAAATTATGTATTGCATAAGCCTGATTAATATCATTTTAAATTTTAAAATGTTAGAACATGTAACTTTAATAGTGAATATGATTTTACTTTACCCTAAACTCAGTTCTGATAAATAATTTGCTAAAATGTTTTGAGCTAAGACAGCTAACAATAATATTATTAGTAGGTTTTATTTAACAGAAATCTCTATGAAGTTGACTTTATTTTTTTCATATTTACTCAAGCAATTCACATTCCCAGCAGTTATGCAGAGGGCTTGTCTCAGTATCATTGGATGACGTTCTCTTTTATGTATGTGTGCTTATGTAATGAATGAAAATGTTCCTCTAATTTTTGTATTCTTTGTATTTCCCTGATTTACTGTTGAGGAAGAAAACATTTGTTGTGCACTTTCTTTTTTTTTAGTAGCCATTTGTATATCAGAAGTAATAACCTGTTATCTGTCTTCTGATGGTTTCTATTTGCACATAAAGTATATACTAAATGCATACATATAGCACATATGTATATAAAAGATATATATGTGTACACATATACATATATGCACACATATATACATGCACACACACATATATATTATATAGAGAGGTAGGTTTAATATAACTGCATTTGCTTTTCAAGTTTCCTACCTACCACTTAAGATCTTTCCTTTGACCAAATTTTGCAAATATTCTTCTATATATTTTTCTGTTTTTATATTTTGTATACATCAAAGTAATTGCTTTTAAAGAAAGTTTCAAGGGGGAACCTCTAGAAACTACTCATGCTTTTAAGTTCCAGTAGTTTCTACCACATCCTTGTGTCATTTCTTACTCACATGTGATTCTTTTTTAATCAAACCATGTATTTTAAATGTCTCCATTAATATAATTGGTAATATTTAACCACTTTTATGAGAGCCTGTAGAAATTTTCTTGGCTTTCCTTCACTTAATTAAATAAATTTAATTCAACAAGTACTTAGCGTCTATTGTTGTCTACTGTGTGTCAAAAGCTGGAGAAACTTTGCCTGAGACACACATAGATGTCACTGTGATAGGGGTTTTTCCCAGAGGGCATTTCCAAGCTTGTTAGATGAGCTGTTAGCTCTGAAACCAGAACTCTACAGAGTTTACAGAATTCAGATTTATATTAAGGGGCCAATTTTTATACACTACCATCATTCCAAATTTGGTGCAGGAAAGGGAAATAACAAAAGAATGTTGTGGGACAGGGAATTGCCTTTTTTTGTCCTCTTGTGGGAAAAATAAAATGAAATCTAATTTTCACTTCCTTTTTCTCTTTTTAGTTTGTCTGCAGTTAGAGGTAGGAAGTGTCCAGGGGATAAAAATCAGTTTTCTTAAGTTCTTAGAACCAAAACACTTAGGGGATTGGATATTTCTTTTGCTAAAACAACTGCAAACGGATATTTATATAAAGAGTTAGGTCAAACCTAACAACTTAAGAGTTTATTTTTAGATTTCTGTTTGGCCAAGGGGGAAATATGGTAAATGAACCTTATGTTCTTAAATGGACATGCAGTTGGACTCAAAATATTTCAGAAATCTGACAGAAGGCAATGAAAAACATCAGCTTTCCTAAGAATTATTAGAAATCTCCAAACAATGACAATATTACTACTGGTTTCTTTTCTTCCTCTTTTTTTTTAAACTCACTTTCAGTTTTAGTACTTAAGAGCTCTGCAGTTTTGAAGATGCCAAAACAAAGAGAATAAAGATGTTACCATAGAGACATAAATAGAAAATCTAGTAACTTCAAATGACGGTGCAGCAAAGTTGTGCTCTCCAATGTAGAAGCCACAGCCATGTGTAGCTATTGAGCACTTTAAAGGGAACTATTCTTAATTGAGACATGTAGAAGTGTTAAATACACAGTGGGTTTCAAAACTGAAGTATTAAAAAATAATATAAAATATCATTCAAATTTTTATATTGACAAGTTGAAATGGTTTTGTTTTAGACATAATTGGCTTAATGAAATATCTGATTTGCATGTTTCTTTTTTATTTTTTAAATGTAACTACAAATTTTTTTTCCTTCTTTTCTTTTATTTATTTTTAAGTGAGAGAAGGAGAGATAGAGAGACAGACTCCCACATGCACCCTACCGGGATCCAACTGACAACCACTATCTAAGGATGATACTTAGACCAACTGAGCTATCATCAAGCACCTGGGGCAGATGCTTGAACCATTTGCGCCACTAGCTGCAAGAAGGAAAGTGAGAGTGAAGGGGAGAGGTAGGGTTGGAGAAGCATATGGTCATTTCTCATGTGTGCCTTGACCGATGATTGAACCCAGGACATCTGCACGCTGGGCTGACACTTTATCCACAGAGCCAACCGGCCAGTGCCTCAAAAGATTTTAAATTGCAATAGCGATTTACAAAATCTTTCTACTGTACAGCACTATAGTAGAGCAGTAAAATTAATATGTGGGCTATGAAGTAAACTACCTAGATTTAAACCAGACTCCTGATGCACCAGCTGTGTGACCTTGCGCAAGAACTGTGGGCAATCTGTGCTTCAAGTTTTCTCATTGTATATTGTTAATGATAAAGTATTTCCTATCACATAAGACTAGCTGAAGATTAAGTGTGTAGAACCTGGTGCAAAGCAAGAGTTCACTAAGGGTTGGTTTTCTTATTCTGACTTCAGAAACCAGAAAAGTGAGAGACATTTTTCTGCACAAAGGAGCTCTGAAAAGGAATGGAAATAATTAAGTTAGAATTAAAAAATTTAATTAAATAATGCTTCATCTACTCCCTTTCCCCACCTACTACAGCCAACTTTTTACATTGAGAAGACACAAAACTACCCATCTAAAATGGAACATTATCAAGATTTGTAGATTTTTTTATAGGTATTTTTTATTCTCCATAGCTGACCCACTTCTGTGAGGAGGCCAATACAATTAGACAAATCCTCAGATGTTTCTTTGTATTGCTACAACTCATAGAGAATAAATTGGTGTGATCTATGGATCTGACATAAAGAAACAATTAAAATCATGTGTCTGATGCCCCTGAAGTTGTGGGAGCTAACTGAAAATAATACTACTTACTTCTATTGAGCTTTTGCTACTTATTAAGCAATACCTCTGTAAGCTTTACATTTGTCTCATCTAATTTACATAACAGTCACTCAAGCAAGTATTATTATTTTCTCCATTTTACCCTGAAATTATGTCTCAAAAAATTCAAGTAATTTCCCAAAGGCTTATGGTCAGTGGCAGACAAGGACTGATTTTAACCCATCTGTGAACATATATTGCTAGGGGGTCTTACTATTTCTCAGACAATTATTACTATGTCTGCATAGCTCAGATCACAGCCCCGTGGAGAGAGAAAAAAAAGAATGCTTTCATTTTATAGCAAGGATATAACATTAGTAAAAAATAACTTGTTGATAGGATCATCACTTTGTTTCTACTTAAACATAGCTTCAGAAATTAAGTCATTTTCATAATTTCTCATGGTTCACTCAGTGTAGTGTTTGTGTGTAAATAAAAGTCCACATTTTGTTTATCTCTGTTATCACACAACATAATACACAACACTGAGCACTATTTAACAATTGCTGAATAGTGCATGTGTACCACTAACCTTTCGCAACCTCGTCATCTGAACCGCAAAACACAAAACTATTTTGAGTGATTATTTACTCAATTCTCCCAAGTATGTACATAGCAAATACCATTCTAGACCCACAGGAGAGAGGTTGATTCAGTACACACAATGGATGCCTTAGGACATTAGGGCTTCCTTCCTTCTTGGAATCCCATAGAGAGCTATACCTAGATGGATCTATGGTATTTGAGTACCATCTTGACTTGAGTCAGGCATGGCAATCTGCAGCCTGGGACAAATGTGACTCACAACCTGTTTTTATAAGGCCTCTGAACTAAGAATGCTTTTACATTTTTTAACGTTTATAAATAAATAGAATATGCGACAGACTATCTGTGGTGTGCAATGCCTAAAATATTTACTAGATGACTCTTTGAAGAACAATTTTGACCTCTGCTTTAGTGGAACAGTATTAACTTACCTCATAATATTTAAGAAGCCACCTGCAATCCATGGTTCCCAAGCTCTTTCCTACCAATCTACCTCTAGATATAATATTTTTATCTGTTTTCATTTGTACATGAGCATCAAAACAACATTTTGCCCTATTTATCTTCCACCAGAGGCCTCTACAAAAATACACGTGCCCTCCACAACACGGCATAGAAAGTGATGCCTTGGACTTAGAGTGGCATGATTGCCAATTTCAGCTTTTAATAGTTGTTGCTTAATAGATGAGGAAGTTGAGTCCGTCAGAGTTAATTTTCTCACTAACTAGACAAATGTACAACAGACCTCTATCAATAGGCCGTTCAGCACCCAGCATCTGTACTGGTTACCTACTGCTATGTTACAAATGACCCCATAAATGTAGAGATTTCACAAAATAACATTTATTATCTCATGATTTTGTGGCTCAGTATTCTAGGCATGGCTTAGCTGAATTCTCTAGCTCAGGGTCTCTCTCAGTTTATAATTAAGGTGTCAGGTGAGTCTGCAGTTTCTCAAGATATCAGCTGAGTGTACAGTTCAAGTGGGATAAGATCTAACTCCAACCTCACTCACTTGTTGTTGGCAGGATTCAGGTGCTGGCAACTGTTGGTTTGTGGCTGCCATTAGTTCCTTGCCACAGGGCCTTCCCATGGAGCAGCTCACACTGTGGCTGCTGGTTTCATCAAATTGAACAAGCAGGAGAGAGGTCATGGTCTTTGTAAACCAATTTCAGAAGTAATATCCCATCATCTTTGTTGTATCTTATGAATTAGAAACAAACCATAAATTCCAGTTCACACTCAAAGCTAAGAGATCATACAAGGGCATGAATATCAGCTGGTGGTGTTCACTGGGAGCCACATTAAAAGGCTGCTTACTCCACCATGACTGTCATGGAGCAGAGTCCAGAGAGTGCAGCCAGAGAGGCATGGTAAGACTAGAGGAAAGGCAAAGCCCAGTGGAGCGTGCCATTATCTCCAGGAGGGCATGGGAGTATCTGAGCCCTGGAATGAAATAGAAGTGAACACATTCCCTTGTTCTGTGACTTACAAGTTACTTCTCTGAGCCACTGTTTCTTTAACTGCAGAATGGAGGTAATAATACCTACCTTGAAGAGTAGATGTAAAGATTAATTTAGATAACTTATAGAAAGCGCCCAGATCAGCACTTGGTATCTGGTAAATAACAAAAGTGATTAATTTCCTTCTTAACTAGGTACTAGGCAATCAAACTAGCAGTCACCACTCTTCCAACCACAGAGAGCTATACAGTGAAAATGGTGCCCAGGAATGATGTGTCAAAGAAAACATTGCAATAAAAATACCTTATATCAGTTTAACACTTTGCACTTAAACTGTTTTCACATGTTTTATTTTACTTGATTCTCAGACTCCCTGAGCGCACAGTTTTAAGACTTAAATAGATTCATATTTGTAAAATGAGAAAACAAAGAAACAGAAAAGTTAAATTCCTTACCGAGGATGGCGCACGCAGTAAATCAGTATATCAGTAAAGAATCTCTAAAAAGATAGGGAGGGAATGGATCGGGGTGTGTGATGGTGTCAGACCCACCAGCATGCTAAAAGAAGAGGTGTGGGTGATGCAGGGAGCCACCTAGGCAGGAATCCAGAGAATCTCACACGCCGAAGGACAAAGCAACCCAATGAGTCAGCTGCCAGAAAACAAGTGGCAGTCAGGTCTTGCCCAGACCAGAGCTCAGAGCAAACCTTTTTTTTCTCTTGTGACTGAGACAAAAAGAGAGACAGAGAGAGGGACAGATAGGGACAGACAGACAGAAAGGGAAAGAGATGAGAAGTATCAATTCTTCATTGCGGCACCTTAGTTGTTCACTGATTGCTCTCTAATACATACCTTGACTGTGGGCCTTCAGCAGACCCAGTAACCCCTTGCTCGAGCCAGCGACCTTGGGTCCAAGCTGGTGAACTTTGCTCAAACCAGATGAGCCTGCGCTCAAACCAGCGACCTCAGGGTTTCAAACCTGGGTCCTCCGCGTCCCAGTTTGATGCTCTATCCACTGCACCACCGCCTGGTCAGGCTCAGAGCAAATCTTTAACAGAAAGAAATGCAGGCAAAAAATAACCATGTTTGAATTCAGAAGAGCAAGAGAAGTGAAGGCCAGTTGGTAAAGTGGTCAGTGGCAAAAAAGAAACAAAGGAGACTTCCAATAGACAGATCAAGTGAAGCTCTGCAAGCAGTCTTTAAGCCGTAGCTGGAACGGAGCACTAGCTCGTATGGAGGGATGTGGGGGTCTTTAGCTGTACAGAGGGGCTTTCATAGTTTGATTCGTTCAGAGAGGTTAAGGTTGAGGAGCTAAGGAAGGGTAATCTTTCCTGATGGTAACCTAGTTCCGGAGCTAATTCTCAGTAGGTGAATGACATGATCACAACTGTATTGTAGAAGCATCACTTGAAGTCAGAGGAAAGAATAGAATAATGGGAGAAAGATTTCAAACAAAATAAGTTATTCATAGAACAAGTCTGAGAAAAGGCTGTACCTAATCAAAACAATCTAATTTTATGCACTGTATGCAATTTCCCACCTTGTGCTCTCTACCTACTTCTATTTTTAACCTATTGTGAGTGATTCTCATTAGAGAGACATCCATTTTTAGACTGGAAACTATGTTAATTGATACCATGGATTACAAATCCCCTTCAGAATGTGAGATATTGTGATTCACTTCAGTTTGTTCACTAACTTCCCAGGGACACATTGCACCAGGTTTTGAGGGCCACTGTATATTTTTTTATTTAGAGTTGGGTTTATATTCTATTTCAGAAATGATAAATGAAAAATTGTTTTGTTTTTAAGAAAACAATGAAGCATAGAAGAATTTCTTATCACTTGTGAGTGGCATCTGGTTGGCAGTGCATGACAACAAATCTCTTTCCTGCTTTAAGAAAATGACAAATTTAAAAATGACTATTTTAAAATGCATTTGGAAGGATAAAAGATACATATCACACATACCACGAGTACAATGAAGCATAAGATATTTGCACCTGACTTTTTCTACTCTTTAGACTTTTTTAGTAGTAAGAAACAAATGACCAAATGACACACCAGCCAGCTGACATTCTTAGAGTTGAATATGTAATCTAGGCTTTAGAGAAAGAGACAGTTAATTTACTGTGTGTATAGAGAGAAACAGTGGCACAGTGTTGAGCAAACAAAAATATTATTGTGGACCCATGATTTATGCCACAGATGATCCCAAATTTTTCCCCAATTATTTTCTTAATTTCCGGAACTAAATACCAGCTACTATGGGTCCGTGCTGTGCTACAATCATTAGTGCTGTTCACCCCAAATTTCTGGCTCTCTTCCCAAGCACAAGCTAAGACAGTAGTTTCCTGTCCCCTAAAAATTAAAAGCACCTTTTACTCACTTTAGTCAATTAATACTGAATCGAAGTGTCATATATAAGGAGAGATTTTAAGAAGCAGTGGCTCTTATATCTCTCTGGCATAGCAAGGGGGTGTGTTCAAGGTGGTGTCCGCTCCATCAGTCTGGGTCTATGAATGATAACCAGAGGCCCATTGTAGACTTGATGGACATGTAGCATAGCAAGAAATGAATGTGTATTTTTATTGCAGCAAAACTAGCTTGTCTTGAATAATGCCAAAATGGGTACTTGCACATAGAGTGCTAACAAAGCAAATAAACCTAAAGTATATATATGTCCATGGTTAAGTCCTGGGCATTGAAAAGTAAGCAAGCTTTGGAGACTAGAATTCTTTTTAGTTGAAGAATTTAGGTTTAATCAAGCAATATTCCTACCACCCAGGGGTTCTCACT
This sequence comes from Saccopteryx leptura, assembly GCF_036850995.1. Lineage (NCBI taxonomy): Eukaryota > Metazoa > Chordata > Mammalia > Chiroptera > Emballonuridae > Saccopteryx > Saccopteryx leptura. The sequence continues at coordinate 353,343,915 of NC_089503.1, forward strand.
GGTGCGTGTTCTTATAGGTTCTATGAATCAGTGATTACTTTGTGTCTCCTTTTCGTTCCCTTTCTGTTGGTGAGTCATAGACATTAGTGCTGTACTGGTACTCTTTGCACTTCCCCGCCCAACTGAATTTGGATGGCAACATAACTTTCTGTGACCAATAAAATGTGAGTAAGGTGATACGTGTCACCTCTGGTGGAATCTTGAAGAACTGGTATGTAATTCATTGCTCTCTTTCTTTTCCTTTCCAAGTTCAAGATGGTGGCTCCTGCATCTGATTTTGATGCCAAGATGTTACGATAAACAAACATGTTAAATGTGTATCTTGAACAAGAAATAAATATTAATCATTTTAAGTCACTGAGAGATTTAGGAATTGTCTGTTTTTACCCCACCCTAACCCAGCCAATCTTGACTGACAGCTGTAGAATGTGAGATTTAAAGTATGTAAGTGCTAAAATGGAAACATTAACTTTAGAATTCTTAATAACAATATCCCTATTGTCATTCTGTAGGGCCATGTTAATTGTGAAACAGATGGAATCTAATTCCATTTGATTCAATTATCTCACACTTAATGAAAAATGTTTCTGTCCTAGGTTTCTTCATCTTAGTGGTTGCCTATAATCTGAATTGAACTGAATACTAACAGCTAATGACAAGTATTTGTTTCTCCTTTCAGCAGGATTCAGCAAGATTCTTCACTCTGTTGGCACATTTCTAGGCCTCAGCTGTGTCATCACAGTGAGTGAGACAGATAAGGGCCCTGCTTTCAAGAAAGAGGGAGGGAAGGTGGAAGGAAAAGAGGAAGGATAAAAGGAAGAAGGACGGAAGGAAGGAAGGAAGGAAGGAAGGAAGGAAGGAAGGAAGGAAGGAAGGAAGGAAGGGAGGGAGGGGAGGGAGGGGAGGGAGGGGAGGGAGGGGGGAAGGAGAGAAGGAGGGAGGGAGGAAGAAAGAAAGGAAAGAAGGGAGGACAGTTGAGTTTTCTAACTTTGGAAATGAAAGGAGAATCTTCATGGCATGAAGTGATCTGACCTTGAAACTTCAGTCTTCCCACTAGCCCACCCCTCCCCCCAGTGAAATCTTACCCTTTAACCCAACAAATGAAAAGATAGGGGAAATATTTATTTTCCTTTCATGTTATAATCCAATTGTTTTAAAAAATGATTGTAGAAGACAATTTAGCTGAGATGAGCTAACTTTAACACTTCATGTACAGTTTACTTTTAGGGAACTGCAAAATGGGGTGGAAAGCAGGAAGCTTTGATAGGGGAAAGAATAAAGAACAAGGAGGAAAGAAAAAATGGAAAATGTCTGATTGGCTGGGATCACATAGTCAACTTTGCTTGGAGTGAGAAAACCCAGAGTTTGATTGGCATTTCGGGAATTGGCTGATGGATGTACTGTGTTTCTAGGCAAGCAAAGTATTTACGGGGACATAAAAGTTATCTAAGTTTGGGTAGAATCCACTCCATCTTGGACCTAGAAATTTATTTCCACAAAATATAGACACATGACCCTTCCCTTAATCTCTTTGGAGCATCTCTGACAGAGAGAATGTTTAAATATGACTTTACTCATGGAAGTAGGTGGAAGACACAACATGAAACTCGATTTTCCACTTTAACAGGGCATAATTTATCTTCCTCAGCCTGTCGTCCACCCTAGGGATTCCTTTTATATTCCCAGTCTGTCCCCAGGAGACAGCGGTCATGGGGATAGTGGGAGTCACTGTTCCCTTAGCATGCCCATACCCAAGTACCCACCCTAAGACCTTAGCTACTCTCATCTAGTCTGCTGCCCAAATTTCCCTCTTTTTCTTGTATAAGGTCTTTCCTGGATATTAAAGCTAAGGATGAACCCAACCTGTTCAGAAGACCGTGCCATCCACCACTTTAAGTTTCAAAGAGGCACGCACAGGCTGTACACATACACATGCTGGGGCAGGACGGGGTGGGGTCCTTTTCTAACTCTAACCATTTGGCATCTCAAAGCAGTCTATGTTAAAGTCTTTCTCTCTAGAGACTCAGATTCTGATTAAGAGCTCAGTTTCTGGGGAAAGACTTCTAATTTTCAAATCATAGCCTGCTGCTTCCTCAATGAGTTGCACTTAAGCATTTACTTAACCTCTGAGTCTCGGTTCTTCATATGAAGATTAAGGATAATAACAGTATCAATTTCACAGGGTTGTTGTGAAGATTAACTGAGGTAATATGTGTATAATACTTAATCCCAGTGATTGGTATTTATTAAATTCTCAATGCATCACCCTGCCGAATAGTTCAGTTGGTTCGAACTGTTAGAGCATTGCTCCAAAGCGCCGAGGTGGCTGGTTTGATCCCCAGCCAGGGCACATACAGTTGAGTAGCTGCAGCTCCATGTTCCTATATGTCTGTCTGTCTGTCTCTCTCTTCCTTCCTTTCTCTCTAAAATTAACACAATAAACATTTTTTTAAATTCTCAATATAAATTAGCTATTTCTATTATTGTTGTTATTGTTATCATTATCATCATCCCAGTTATTTAAAATCCTAAGCATACTATAGTGCTTACAATTCTTTTATAATGTCAACCTAGAAATAGAGTGTTTTAGAACAATCTCTGGTGTGTGTGTGCAGAGATGAAGTAAGCAAGAAGCATGAGAAACTAACAGGACTTGGTTGTATTTTCTGATTGAAACTATATCCTTTCTGGATTTTCTCTGTCAATCAAAAATATTTAGCTTCTTATATGCTAAAAATAAAAATTAACTCCATGATTTCTAAAACAATGAAGTTTTTGACTGTTATAAAACAATGCATTTTTAAGATTTGATAAAGAACATTTGATACATCTAATGTGTACAACATAATGATTTGGTGGTACATTTATATTGCAATATGGTGCCACCGTAGCATGAGCTAACATCTCTATCAAGTCACATAATGATTATTTCCTCTAGTGTTGGGAACAATTAAGGTCTAGTCTTTTAGTAAGTTTACTGTTTACAATACAGTTTGTATCTATAATCACTGTACTGTGTCACCAGGAGTTATTTAGCTAATAGCTAGTAGTTGCAACTGTGTACCCTTAAACAATCTCTCCCAATCCTCCACCTGCCTCAGACCCTGGTAACCACCATTTTAGTCTCTACAAAGCAATGCATTTTACATATTTAATGTACTACTGATATTAAGTCTATTGTTTGTTGGTACAAAATTTCTCAAATGCTCAGTGTTGCTACGCCTTCAGTTTTATTATAATTAAGAGTTGCCTTTACAATGTTGCCACTATGTAATATCAAATGAGCACTTTTCTAAGTTCACTACGGAGTAGCTGCTTACAGATTGCTATTAATAACAAAGCAGTTTAGTTCTGAATTTATGATTCATGAACAAGGCAAAAGATGAATCATAAATCCTGGTGCTGGAAGACAGAATCAGAATATTCAAATGGATGGTCCCCAGACTTCTGATATCTGTGATATTCTAGGTCTTATTCATGACTTTTCAGCAGCAGGATGAATTACTAATAGTTGGATTTCCACAATGGATAATTTATGCATGATCTTTCTACTTGGGTAAAAGATATATACTTAAAAGCAAAGAAACCACCAAATAGTTAAGATCCACTTGAATAAAAATAGCCACTTTTCACTGTAAGGCCCACTGATGGCCCCAGTCATTCTAAAGGATCTCTTTATTTTATTCCTTTTTTTCTTCTTGAGAGACAATATCCAAACCAAAACAAAACAAAACAAACAAGAGAAAAGTTATATAATCTACGCACTAAAACACCAACCATTTTTATTTCTTATTGCAATTTGAAATGAAAAGGAACACTTAGTCCTAGGACGTGGTAATTCATCTCCTGTTTCTTTGTCCGCAGCTACAAGTAGGAGATGGTTCAGAGCCGCCGCACATCAGAAAATACAACAGAGCCCTACTCGCTTCCCATTTGTTTACTGGCAGATCACAAGCCACTTCCCTCGTACCCTAGACATCCTGTTAGCTTGTAGGCTCCATGCTGGCATACCTAGAGTGCTTCAGAAAAGAATGGGGCATCTGAAAAGGGTTCTCTTTTTGTTCGGTGAACATGAGTTTTTAAAAAATATTTTCCACCCTTGTTTGTTTCTTAACACAGTACCGAGATATAATTTGTCTGGAAGTCATACTGGAGACATGCTGAATATGTGAGTACTGAGGAAGTGGTTTCCTTAGCAATAACAGGCATGTGAAAGTCAAAACTTCCTTTCCTTCTCATGTGACCTTTTTTCAAAGCAATTCAGATAAAGGACAATGGAATAGAATTCCAAGCACCCACAGTGTTCATGAATTGCTAAGCAATGATTCACCAAGCACCCGAATTACTCTAGACTGCTTGAGCATTTCATTAGTGAAATTGCTTTGTATTTAAATTGTCCTTCCTCACTTTGTACATCAGCTTTCCTCACACTTTCAGACCACTTTTCCACCACTCCAAGAAAATGTAGATATACAAAGCAGTGCAAAATAGTGATTAATATAAGGACTTTCGAATGTCAGAAGTTAGAACATTACATACAATATTCATAACTTTGCTACCCTTGGATACAATGGTTACTAGATACTTAAAGAATGGTTTGTTTGATAACTAAAGTATATTATTTACTCAGAATAAGTAATATCATTTAATTTTTTATAACTCTTAATAATATTTTAGAAATATGGAAGCTTTCATTTATTCCAATTACCAATTTATCTTTATTGACTCACTCATCCTAAAATTAAAAAGTGCTATATTTGGCTTACAAATAGCATGTTCTGGTTAGTCCTCAAAGGTTAAATGAGAGTAACTTATTAAAACAATACATTAGCAAATTGAGACTTGAAGGTGTCAGGCTCTTTTGCCTTTAATTTAATTGCAATGTTCTTGAGGAATATGACAAAGCTGCCCTGGAAACTTTTTATTTTTCTTTATAGCCTCTGAATTGTGAATCTCAAAATAACTGACATTACTCAACTTCCTCGGATCATAATTCTGTGAAGACTACAGCGAGTGTTGCCAGACAGACCCAGGGACCAGGGAGTTAGGTGAACTTTCCTCTGTGATCCTTGTGTGTCATAGGGCCAATATGACCCTCCTGCTGGCTTGCTCTACTCATAAGTGTGTTGAGAGAGGACCTAGCAGAGTAAATGTTGCATAGTAGTTGCTCAGTAAGTATTATTTTTGCTTCTTTCTCCTACGTGTCCTCTTCAGCCTGACATTTTGCATTCAATTTAGTCTGATCTGCTTCTACTTTAATGGCTCTCCTGAACTCAGAAGTGGTCTGAGATATAACCTTAATGTGCAAGTGAGCTAACTATTATCTTTCTAAATAAGAAATATGGAATGAATCCTATTAACAGTGCAAGGATCTCCAGTGAATTTACTCTCTGGCCACTCTCTGAAGTGCCTGTGAGATTGTTTAACAATGTGAGCTGCCCAAGCAAGCAGGGTAATTTTCCATGTCCTCTGACAGTGACAGTGGAGATGTGGAGATAAAGTGTGTGATGTTCTCGTTCGCCCAGCACACCACGCACTTTGGCAGTGAATGAGGCCAGGCTTTGGAGAGGTTATTTCTTAATCTGGATGTGCGTCCCGCAGGGTGTCTGCACTGAGTACCCTCAATGAAAACTGGTTCTTGTTTTTAGTGCCATCAATTGGATGAACATCCCCTTTCTTTTCTAACCAAGGCTGGTTCTGAAAGGTGAACTCTAGCCCACACTGCTGACCTGTCTAGTTTAGCTGCCACTGGAACCAAAGTCACTGAGGAAGTACCAGTGATTGCCTCTTGGAGTGGAAGAGAAGGAAGCACCAGCTCCCATATGTGCCTTGACCAGGCAAGCCCAAGGTTGTGAACCAGCGACCTCAGCATTTCCAGGTTGTCGCTTTAATCACTGCGCCACCACAGGTCAGGCATGCCAGAATATTTTTTAATGTTTATTTGTGGTTGACTCAACTGGTCAGAGAAAGGTGACTTCAGGAGTAAGGAATGACCTTAGCTAAGTCATTTTATCTCTCAGGCTTTGTATACTGAGATTAAATCACAGGTTCTAAACTATGTTCCATGGAGTATGGAGTCTTGAAGGTCTGCTTTGCTGGGAACTGGAGACAGTTGATAAAAGAGACACTTAGCAGGTGGGGTTTTTTTTGGGGGGGTATTTAAGCTCAGAGAAGCTCTGATTTTATAGACTGATTTAACTTGTTTAAAAAAAAACCCCTCTCTTGCCTGATCTGTGGTGGCACAGTGGATGAAGCGTCAACCTGAAATGTTGAGGTTTCTGGTTCGAAACTTTAGGCTTGTCTGGTCAAGGCACATATGGGAAGCAACTACTATGAGTTGATACTTCCTTCTTTCTCCCCCTCTTTCTCTCTCTCCTCTATCTAAAAGTAAAAAAACAAACAAACAAACAAAAAAAAAAAACTTTCTTGGCAAAAAAAAGTATAAAATAGATATTTTTAAAATTTTCTTTGAGCCTTGATGGCTTATAATTGTATGAGTATATAGGTCTATAGGTTAGAATTCATGTAAGAACCAGTTAGCAAACACAAAGCAACCACAAAATCATGAACCATAAATCTAGTTTTATGATCAAACATCAAAATAATCTGGAGATGTTTTCTCTGAACCTATGTACCCTGATTGATCAATGTCACCCCATTAAAATTAATTTTAAAAAGACTATTCTATCGTTAGTCAGAAATATCTATTTTGATCCACATAGTATTGAGGATTCCATAGATAAGTCACAGTAAATCAATGGCAATTAGTTGAAGGAAACAATTAAAAATGCAGTGCAAGATGAGGTTAGCATGCTTGTAAATCAGTATTATTCTCACTATAACTCAGGAGGAAAATCGTTCCTAATACAATGAACGCATTCTGGACTCTCTCACATTTACCTATTTCACTAATTCTTTTCGACCTTTGAAAATGTCGAAGGCACCATTGGGTGTTCAAAGCGAAGGTCCTAAAAGGAGGTAATATTTTGTCCACATCGTCAGGCAATATTAGGAAGAACCAGAGCCACAAAAGGGTGCTGGCAACCATCTCTTTACCACATAGTGATTCTCTTGAACAGAGTTGGGGTTACTCTCTGTACAACCTGTTTTCTAAGAGATCAATTGTTTGATACCTGTTCCCTGTTATCCAGTGTCTTCAGAAAAGGCTGGAAGTAAAGCAGCCAGTCTTTCCAGCATAGTTTCTCCCTATTAAGAAGGCTATTGTTGAGCTGTTCAAATTGGGATGCTTTGATTGTTAGCATGTTCGGCAGGCTGTGATTACAATAATTACAGACCTGTGAAGGTCAAATGGACAAAAACTGAACAGAAACTGGAACTGAATATAAACTGGGACAACCCACTGCACTAGTTCCTTCTACCTTCTTTGAGATTTTGTTGCTGTTGTTGTTGTTGTAAGAATTGCCATGTGGTAAATCTGTAATAAAAAAAATAAGAATGAAAGTCATTGATTTCACAATTTGGCTTTGACCATTTTTCAAGGTATTGAAGTGAATGTCACATTGTACTTTCAGGTCCAGATATATTCTTGTCTCTACTACCTTCCTGCCTTGTCATGGCCTTGAGTTTGGGTGAAGTACTTTCTAAAGCACGTCATGGGTCTTCAATGATTTTCCCCTTTATTATTCTCTTTGCAAGAATGTGATGCTGAATACAAAACGGACAGATACAATTATTTTTGTTTGTATATGGGTTGTATTGTGAAATATTTAGCAGAAATAGCTCTCATGAAAGAGAATCTACCAAATTATGTGAAAATAAGTGAAATGATCTTCCTGCAATTGCCTAGCCAAAAACCAGAATAAAAAGTGTTTTTCAGGTACACTAAATATAAACAAGTCTTATTTTCCTTTGTCCTTAATGATAGCCTTTAGCAATGGTTTAAGTAACAATTAAGTAAAAATAGAATCTATTATGTGAAGGAGTGGAGAAATGTAGAAAAATAAATATAAATCATTTCTACACAACAGGTAGTTTGTGCAGTGCTCGGAAGAGGTATGGGTCAGAACTAAGGTTGTTTCTGAATAAAGGCAAAATAGTAGAGGTGGGTGGAAATTAATCAATTCAGAAACTCCAGATGTTTTATCTATTCAGAGGCAAGTATCTGGATTTTGGCTGCCTAAAATTTTTACATTTCCTCCAGATGTTTACTTTCAGGTAAACATAGTAATAATCTCACATGTCTGATTTTATTATAATGTATCATGCTGTTCAAAATTTAAAGTGGCATATGACAAGAATAAGGATAGGACAATATAAGTTGTTTTTCATGTTTTAGTAAAAATTATATTGTTAAATAATTTTTAAGGAATGAAATTATGTCTCTAATACAAGTATAAAATAAACACACATCACATGTTTCATTTAACTCATTAAATAATTAGGAAAACTATGAAATGTTCCACTGGTTCAAAGAAGATTTCTAAGAACCATATATGGATGTATATAATATATATATATATATTTTTTAAGTGAAAGTACAAAGAGATGAAGAGGGGTTCTAGCCACAAAATAATAGTCAATGACATTTTACCGGACACAATTATTTTTTATTACATGAACAAGAATCATTTGCATTAGTACCAGTTTTCTGGAATTTACAGAGTTGTAAAATAGCTCAAAAACAATAAAGCAGTGAAAAACCAAAAGTGTGCACTAAACAGGACACTTGCTAGTCGTTTTTATTCCAATTTCAAAGTCTTCACTGGAATATTTTATTTAAAAACTGTTTACTAAATGAAAAGTACTTATGAACTCAAATATTTCTGAAATTCCATCGTACTTCCACTCAACATCATCAAATTTACCATTTTCATAGGCAGCACCAATTAAATTACTGATTCTTTCTTTTTCTTTTTTTTAATTTAGACAATTAAATTTAACAGGGTGATATTGGTCAAACAGAATACATAGATTTAGAGAAAACATCTTCACATCATTTGGACAGCCAATGATGCTGTATACCCATCACCCAAAGTCATATTACCATCTGTTACCCTATATTTTGTTTCTCTTTAAGCCCTTCCCCTTCTCCCATCCCCCTTCTTTTCCTCCCTTCCCCTCACCCTGATAACCATTGCATTTTTATCTATGTCCATGAGTCTCAATTTTGTGTTCCACCTATGTACGGAATCATATAGTTCTTAGCTTTTTCTGATTTACTTATTTCACTCAGTACAATGTTATGAAGGTTCATCCATGTTGTCATAAATGATACTATGTAATCATTTCTTATGGCTGAGTAGTATTCCATTGTATATATGTACCACATCTTCTTTATTCAATCCTCTATTGAAGGGCATTTCAGCTGTTTCCATGTCTTGGCCACCATGAACATGGGGATACATGTGTCTTTATTGTACCCATGTTTTTGAGTTTGGGGGTTTTTTGTTTTTGAGTATTGTACCCAGTAGAGGGATTGCTAGGTCATATGGTAGTTCTATTCTTAATTTTTTTTTCTTTTGTATTTTTCTGAAGGTGGAAATGGGGAGGCAGTCAGACAGACTCCCACATGCGCCCGACCGGGATCCACCTGGCACGCCCACTAGGGGGCGATGCTCTGCCCATCTGGGGCGTCACTCTGTTGCAACCAGAGCCATTCTAGCACCTGAGGCAGAGGTCACAGAGCCAACCTCAGCGCCCGGGCCAACTTTGCTCCAATGGAGCCTTGACTGCGGGAGGGGAAGAAAGAGACAGAGAGGAAGGAGAGGGGGAGGGGTGAAGAAGCAGAAGGGCGCTTCTCCTGTGTGCCCTGGCCGGGAATCAAACCCGGGGCTCCAGCACACCAGGCCGATGCTCTACCACTGAGCCAACCAGCCAAGGCTATTCTTAATTTTTTGAAGAACCACCATACTTTCTTCCATAATGGTTGTACTAATCTACATTCCCACCGACAGTGAATGAGGGTTCCTTTTTCTCCACAGCCTCTCCAGCACTTGTTATTACCTCTCTTGTTGATAATAGCTAATCTAACAGTTGTGAGGTGGTATCTCATTGTAGTTTTGATTTGCATTTCTCAAATAGTTAGTGATGATGAGCATTTTTTCATATATCTGTTAGACGTTTGTATTTCTTCTTGGGAGAAGTGTCTGTTCGTGTCCTCTTCCCATTTTTTTACTGGATTGTTTGTTTGTTGCTGAGTTTTGTGAGTTCTTTATATATTTTGGATATTAGCTCTTTATCTTAGCTGTTGTTTGAAAATATCATCTCCAATTTAGTTGGTTGCCTATTTGTTTTGTTGACAGTTTCTTTTGCTGTGCAGAAGCTTCTTAGTTTGATGTAGTCCCATTCATTTATCTTTGCCTTTACTTCCCTTGCTTTTGGGGTCAAATTCATAAAATGTTCTCTCTGGCCAAGGTCCATGAGTTTAGTACCTATGTTTTCTTCTATGTAATTTATTGTTTCAGATCTTATATTTAAGTCTTTGATCCATTACTGGTTCTTAAGGATGTCTTGCCTTGCTGCAACTCCTTGTTTTTAATTGCCTCCTATTCACCCTATTGGTGAGGGAAGGATTCCCGCCCTAACCTAGGATTATGAGGATAGCCAAGCACATAACACCCGACACTGGACAGATGCACTCAGCAATTGTTCCTAAGTCACATATGCCCATTTTAGGGAAGGAGGGCACCATGCCAGACAAGGCCACACAGGGGCTGCATTTGGAACAGAGTTTACAGCCAGGACTGTGAAAGGCAGGCTTTGTAGTATCGGCCTGGTTCCCACAGGAGGATATGATTGATTGGCTTTTTTAATAATTCTGCAGGCTGTCAAGAAACTGAAATCCACTACTCACTTGATCTGTTTGACTCAGAGGACTGTCTGACTAGGGGTTCTTGTCCACTGGAGGAGAGTAGGAAGAGAAACTTATGGGTAAGCCATTTGGGATTTTCCCAATTTTATCAGATGTCAAGGTAGCACATAATATTGAGCTTTATAGGCCTTATACAACACTTCTTGAGAGCAACAACGAAATTTATCCATTCATTAAACAATTTATTGAGCTCCTACTATAAACCAGATGTTTTTCAGGGTACCAACCAGGCAGGGCGGGGGGGAGATTCCTGTCTTACATCCTAGGAACAGACTATATACAAAATTCAAAATACTTAATATGACAGAATAAAAAAGATGATAAAGAAATTTATAAGCAAGGGATGGAGAAAGGAAGTGCAGAGTGAAAGAGCTAGGAGCACTGGGTTGAGATTTTAAATATGCAGATGAGTCACCTCACTAAGAAGATGATGTTAGGAATAGGAACTAAGAGTGAACCATGAGGATGTCTAGTGAAAGAGTCTAGAGATGAAGAGACAGCAGGTGCCATAGGCGTGTAACAGAAGAATGTCCTCATGTTCAAGGACAGCAAAGGCCCTGGTGTGGCTAGAGTCCAGGGAGTTAGAGGAACAGTGAAAGGAGATGGGGTCCAGCTGAGATTCAGAGGTTGGAACATGGACTGTGCAGGGCTTTCTAGCCTTTGATTTTTACTGAAAGAGTTGGGAATGCATTGAAGGGATTTGGACAGAAGAATGACCCATCATTTCACTAGTTTTTTCTCTTTCCTCTCTCAGAGGACTAGAGAAGTACTGAGAATAAAAAGACTACCAATATATTGTTGTTGGTTAATTGTAAAGGCGGCAATCCCATCCTTTACTGCTTTCTATAATCTTCTCCTACGATTACAGTTAAATGTAGGTGACTTCTCACCTAAACATATGCTCACTACCGAAAATAGGCACTCAGAAAATTCAGCTTATACACAGTTGAGTTTTTGAGGCAATATCTATTTCTTCCCTGCTCGCAACGGGAAAATCTAGCAAGGGTAAGAGAAACCAGTTAGTTTAGTTGTGGCAGAGGGTGGAGGGAGTGCCGTCTTCCCCTGCCCATGCAAATGCAAAGTCCAGAATTTCCTGCAGCTTTCTACCAAAGGACAAGAAACATTTGAACTTCAATACATTAAACATATTTCAACTAGTTTTTCTTCATAAATTGTGTTTACCTGACAGAAATATGTTTCAAACTGTATAGCAGTTATAAATGTATACTGGGGTGAACTCCTCAAATTCCCTTCTATGATCATGCTCACATATAAAAACAGCACATATTTATAAATCTTGCCATCAACAACTTGACTATATATTGTGCAGTTAGACAGACAAGACTCATAATTTAGTCCAGTCATGGCTTTCCTGAATAAATATAGATTGATCACTGACATAATTACTCCGTCTTCATTTTCTCCCACCTTGGTCATAGATTTGATGTTTTTACTGATAACATTTAGAGCGAGTAGTGTGTAGAATACAATAAAGTTGACTCTGGGTATAGAAAAATGGAGGAATTACTTTATATGCTGCAGAAATGTATCATTGAACCCTGAAGCTGATTCATTTTATTTTAGCAAGGTATTCACTCCTCTATCTTATTTTATTTTTGAAATATTATTAGTTACAATAAGAAAGAGTCCCAGTAACATGGTATGCAGAGAAAGTTGTCTGAGACAATTAGGCAAGGGCTTATCTGCATCATTGTCACACTCTCACACTAGATATAAATGAAAATTCACCACCACCCCCAACTGCGTCTGCCTGGAAAATGACACTCATTGTCAAGATTCAACTCACGCATGACCTACTACTTATTGGAGAACTTTCTTCCTCTTCTCTCCTGGTCTCTGCTAGGATTGACCACGCAGTCATAGTAACTAAATAAATTTTTATTACTGTCTATTAGGCACTATGTATTTATAAGTCTACTTCTCCTATTAGACTAGAAGCAGTTTCAGGGCAAGGACCACAATTTTTATTTTTTATTAAGATGATTAAATTTAACAAGGTGATATTGGTCAACTGAGTACATAGATTTTGGGCAAACATCTCCACATCATTTGTACAGTTGATTATGTTGTATATCCATCACCCAAAGTCAAATCATCCTCCATCACCTTATATTAGTCCCTCTTTACATCCCACCCCACCCTTTTCCCCCTTCCCTAACCCTCTAGTAACCACTGCACTTCTTTTTTATGAAGGACCACAATTTAATCATTGTTTCATCCTGAACACCAAACCCAATGTCTAGCACATAGAGGATTTAAGAAATATTGTTGACAGTTTGCTCTTATCATGTTCACTAGGTACAACATCATTCCATGCAAGAATAAAGCCTGGTTCAAGCTTTCTGATTTGGGAAAGGCTATTCTTTGTTCTTAAAGGCAGCATCATTACACAAGAAAGCCACGACCAGCGGAAGCACAGTTGAGTGTATAAAGAGAAATGGGATTACTTTAAGTAGTCTAATAATGTTTCAGCATTATGTTACACAGTATTCATTTAATAGGATTTTTCTCATATTCTCTCAGTGTCAGCAATGAAAAACCCACTTTCAGTGGCTCACAGGGTCCAACTGAAATTTGTCTTTGGTGTAAACTCTTGCTTTGTGTGAAAGAAATCACTTTGCTGAGCCTTTTAAAATCATACACATGTAATGGATTTACTAAACCACTGCTCTTCGGGAAGTCCCAACTAGCAAAACATCTAAATGCTCATTTTGGAATAGGACTTACACATAAAATATTCTATTTTTTTATTTAAGTGAGAGGAGGGGAGATAGAGAGACAGACTGCCACATGTGACCCGACTGGGATCCACCCAGCCACCCCCATCTGGGGCCAATGCTGTGCCCATATGAGACTGATGCTCACAACTGAGCTATTTTTAGTGCCTGAGGTGGAGGCTCCACAAACCCATTCTTGGCCAATGAGCTCAAAGCAATTGAGCCATAGCTGTGGGAGGGAAAGAGAGAGAGAGATTGACAAGGGGGAGGGGAAGAGAAGCAGATGGTCACCTCTCCTGTGTGCCTTGACCAAGAATCGAACTCAGGACATCCAATAGCCAAGGTGACGCTTTACCACTGAGACAACTGGCCAGGGCCACAATATTCTATTTTTTAAAAAAGTATTAGTTGCTTTCTTGGAAGGTACCATCATCATACTGCTGGAATTCAATAATGTTTTTGCTTCCTTTTATAGACCAGGAGATAAGGGGTTGGACCTCTATGTTCTAAGAAGAAAGAGCCTAAGAATAACCATAGATCAGGGCACTGCATGTGGCAGCTCTCAAGGGTAAGAAGAAAGTGAGATTGAAGGGGTCCTTTGAAAGATACGTAGTACATAAACTCTGAAAGCGATAGTCTAAAAGGATTCCTTATTCTGTATTATAAGTCCTCTTTTGTGATCTACAAGGCTTAATTCATTCTGTCCATCATGATAGCTTTGGGGATAGAGGGACAGTGGCAGTGGTAGGGCGTGGCTTGGAGCAACGGTGCCTGGTGAACAAGTGCCCAGCAGAAGCCAGAATAGCAGCATGCAGCATTGAGACCCCTACTCCGGGTGCTCAGGAATGTCTGATAACGCGAGACTCCCTTCAGGCAGGCCGGCTGGGAACTTGGCTGGTTGTCGTTTGACTCTTCAAAGAAACAAGAACCCTTGAAACACTGAAGAAACTATGGGCACTGGGGTTAACAAAAGTTTGGGCTTTTTCAAAAAAGTTTAAGACTAAAATTGGCATATGTTACAATGTCTCTCCTGAGCAGCCAAGGGTTGCCAGTAAGGATGGGTAACCTATCAGTCTTTACATCTAGATCTAATAAAAGGCCTTTTAGACCAAAAAAAAAAAAAATCCTCAGCCTCAGGAGCGGGAGGCAGCAGAGGAGAAAATGGAAGAGTTCCCCTAGGTGAGAGAAGAGGTCAGGGTGCTCTCAGACGTCTGGATTAAGAACAGGGGTGATGGTGGCAAACAGGTAACAGGGCACCAGCTCTGACCAAAGAGATAGATGAACAGATGAACAAACCAATCAGAATGGCCAGAGCGGCGAGCAGGCAGGAAGGCCGTGCAGGCTGGCTAAGAGCTAGCTGAGGCCCGCAAACCCCAGGAGTCTCCAGCCCTCCCTGCTCTGCAGATTCGCACAGACGCCCTGGCTCTCATCGGAGAGACTGCCGCATAATGAAAAGCATCCTGACTGCAGTGAAGAATTTTTCCGAAGGTGGATGTGTGCATGGTTGGTTAGGAATTCGACCACTCGGGCTGTCTTCTTCCCCCATATGCCCTTTATTCCCTCCTCCCTTCTTTGTGAGGCTCGAGTCTGGACCTTCCTCTCCTCCTCCTTTTTCAGTGCGTTCTGCAGCGTGCACTCAGCTCTTTGGAATTCTGTGGGTGGCCGGGGTTTTCTCCTCCATTTCATGTGCTCGGTGGTGTGGAAAGGGAAGAATATGAACTTTGACACTTTCTTTTTGTGAACATTTCGATGACAGGAGAAGCGACAGTCACAAATCTTAAAGCAAGTGGCAGAGGAGATGTGGAAGATACCTTATTTATTACCAGCAGCAGCTCCTCTCTCAGATCATCTCCAAATGCTGGCATGTGCCCAACAGTTCAATTTGGAGACTGCTGTTTTATTCAAGCACCCAACGGAATAAGCTATACAACGATTCACTGCGTCAATGCCTGTTCTCTCCCTCTGCTAAGCCCCAGGTTTGGCCTTCTTGAACCCTGGTCATCTTTGCTATTTCTCTCGTTCATTAAAGCCCTTTGAACTGGTGGATTACTTTTTCTGTCTTTGAAAATTCCTTCTGGATAGTGGATTTCAGAAATGCAAGTACTTCAAACTTTTCCTTCCTCTTTTGAATTAATACTGTGCTCCACCTTTTTTTTTCTTTCTATCTTCAGGGACCGACTACTGTGTTGTTTTATATTACATTTTCATTTCAGAACTGTTTGAAAATGGAACTCATGCCAAGCACGTGAATATTGTACCTCCTCTCGGCTGATTTAATCAGTATGGATGCCATTATTCATGCAATTGCATGAATAATTTATTTCACTGTTGTAAAAGTTTAATAAAAGTTTTCTTGTCTTTATCAAATCCCGTTACTCTTTGTTCATTTTATAGCAGCAACATAATCAGAATATAAAGCAGTTTATATCAAAAAAGCAACAAATGGCACAAGACTGCATAAAATTCTAGTGTGTATTTTACTACCATTTTACCTATAATTAAATAAGATTTTATACAAAATATAGTAGTGCTATAGATCTAAGCATGACCAGTATTTACCTATGAGTGCTATTAATAGATAAGAAAAAAATTGGAATCGTATAATTACAAACTGAAAGGCTCAGCCTCGATCTGCACTCTTCGATAGCGCTGGTCCAATGTGTGTGCGTGTGCTCGTCTGCCCACCATGTGATGTTATATTGGTGATGAATTCCTGGCCGAGGATGACTTTTTATTTCTTACATAAGTAAAGTCACTAGAAGCACATATTTGTTAACAGTTAAGTCTTCTATTACATAATTACTTCCACTCAGTGAAATTATTCTAGAGATTAGAAGTATTTTGGTATTTACAGGTGTTCCTTATGCTAGTGTGACAGGCCTTATAAACAAGAGCCTTCAACATTTATATCTAACTGTTAGTCACATCATCAAACAGTGGATGCTGAAATTGCAAGCATGCTCTTCACATGTAGTCGGGTGCTAAATTCTGTATTCTTAACTTACTTTTCAATTACAATTGACACTTAATAATTATATTACTTTCAAGCATATAGCTTAGTGGTTAGAAATTTGTATCATTTCCAAAGTGATCCCCTGTTAAGTCTAGTCCTCACCTGGCACCATCTATAGTTATTGTGATAGTGTTGACTATAGCCCCTATGCTGTACTTTTATCCCCATAACTATTTTTATCACTGACAATCTTTATTTATTTATTTTTTTTTCCATTTTTCCGAAGCTGGAAACGGGGAGGCAGTCAGACAGACTCCCGCATGCGCCCGACCGGGATCCACCCGGCACGCCCACCAGGGGGCGATGCTCTGCCCCTCTGGGGTGTCGCTCTGTTGCATCCAGAGCCACTCTAGTGCCTGAGGGAGAGGCCACAGAGCCATCCCCAGCGCCCGGGCCATCTTTACTCCAATGGAGCCTTGGCTGTGGGAGGGGAAGAGAGAGACAGAGAAGAAGGAGAGGAGGAGGGGTGGAGAAGCAGAAGGGCGCTTCTCCTGTGTGCCCTGGCCGGAAATCGAACCCAGGACTCCTACACGCCAGGCCGACGCTCTACCACTGAGCCAACCGGCCAGGGCCAAATCTGTATTTCTTAATCACTTCTACTACTTTTTCATCCAACCTACCAACCCTCCTCGCATTGGCAACCACCAATTTGTTCTCTGTATCTGAGTTTGTTTGTATTTTGTTTGTTTATTTACTTTGTTTTTTAGATTCCACATATAAGTGAAACTATATGATACTTGTCTTTTTCTGACTGACTTATTTTCACTTAGTGTAATACCGTCTGGGCCAATTCATGATGTTGCAAATGTTAAGATTTCATTCTTTTTGATAGCTGAGTGACACTCCATTGCATATATGCACTACAACTTCTTTATCCATTTGTCTATCTATGAACACTTAGGTTTTTTCATATTTTGGTAATTGCAGATAATGTTGTAAGGAAATAAGGGTGCATATATCTTTTTGAATTCATGTTTTGGATCTCTTCAGATAAATACCCAGAAGTTGAATTGCTGAGTCCTACCACAGTTCTATTTTTAATTTTTTTTTTTTTTTTGAGGAAGCTTCATACTGCTTTTCATAGTGGCTGCACCAGTTCACAATCCCACCAACAATATATGAGGGTCCCCTTTTCTCCACATCTTTGTATAAATTTGAAAGTTAGAAATGAATTTAAGATAGCTATGAAAAAAATTTAAAAACAAGCATTTATCTAATAAAGGACAAAAGGATGTGATATAACTATAGAAGAAAAAGGGTTGGTCACAGTCCAGAAAATGTTTATTTGCCAACATAAGTCCGCAGTCTCTTATGTTAAACTCTTGGAGCCAGAGATATATTTAGGAACCAGAATTTGGGGGACTTTGGAGAGGTAATCTAGTACATATACCATATATCAGGTACCTTGGAGGTCTAAACAGCACCCTACAATGAAATGTTTAATATTTCTTCAGCCAAATTTATAAGTGTCCATTCTGTGTGGGATAATACTATAAATTTTGTGTCCATTTGGATCAAGTTTTCTTGACAAATGAGTTCAGATCAGGTCAAGTTTTGGTGCAAATTAGACACTTTGGCTTTATGAGGTTGTGGACTTGTGCACGGTCTGGGTACTGTGCTAGATGTGCTGTGCCCAAAATCAAATATGACAAAAATCCCTCCCCCAAGGGGCATATAGTCTAGCTGATGAAACACTTAAACAAACCAATATTTACATGTTAGCTCTGTATGTTAAAGAAAAAGATCATGTAGAGGACACAGGGAAGTTAGGAAAAATTCTTAAAGAAGTTACCATCTCTAATCTTATGAGAAATATTTTTCATGAATGAACATATATAAATATTTCACACACTTCCAGAAGTATTTTATTTCTATCCTTGCTCTTATAAAGCAAGCCATAAAACAGCATAGAATTCTAAACCTCCAAAATACCATAAGAGTTAAATTGAATTTTTTTTATTTCACAGTAAGAAACAATGTCCAGATTTCAACAGTAAAAATAGTTTCTCTAGCTCATTCTACACAGAGACTGCTCATGTGTCTTCTTTTTTCTGCTACAGGCTAATGGGACACTGCTGGGACATTGCTACTCTTAAAGTAGAGGGAAGAGAATAATGGCAGAACCATGCAATGACTTTCACATATCTGTCCAGAACTGACTCATGCCATTGCTATTCATGTTTCATTAGCCTAAGCAAGGCATATGCTAAAACCGGATATCAAAGAAGCATATCTTCACACATGTGCGGCTCATAGTAGTGTCCAATAAGGAACAAGCAGCAATTTTTTTTTCCACAGTGACAGAGACAGAGAGAGTCAGAGAGAGGAATAGATAGAAACAGATAGACAGGAATGGAGAAAGATGAGAAGCATCAATCATTAATTTTTCCATGCGACACCTTAGTTGTTCATTGATTGCTTTCTTATATGTCCCTTGACCGTGGGGCTACAGCAGACCAAGTAACCCCTTGCTTGAGCCAGTGACCTTGGGTCCAAGCTGGTGAGCTTTGCTCAAACCCAATGATCCTGTGCTCAAGCTGGCGACCTTGGGGTCTAGAACCTGGGCCCTCTGCATCCCAGTCCGACACTCTATCCACTGCGCCACCACCTGGTCAGTCCAGGCAGCAAATTTTGACATTAATACAATCTACCAAATTTAGTTCTGATTCCATGATTCATGTCCTTCACTTCAGACCCCTCCGAGTCTGAAGCACAGTCTCTCTATGTGGAACAAATGGTAAACCAATTCTCTCAATTACTGATAGGGCCATTCCTATCAACTGTGAAGTGTGTCTCATGTAGAGAAAACAGGATTTGGGCATGATAGAGGCTGATGAATACACTGAAGAGTAGAAGAATTAGGGGCTTAAGAAGATACATTGGTAAACAAACCACAATAGCAATGGGCAGAAGGTCTATCACCATTAGGTAATTGGCCAACAATAAAACAAAACAAAAAGAAAGAGACTATTCAAACATTTCTGAAATTATATTTTAAACTATTTCAGTGATTTAACTAAACAGTAAAACAGTTCTGCATGTAGGTATTTCAAATATTTTATTTAATAAATAAAATGCACTGTTACATTGGATAAGTGCACTGTAGCCACCTAGAAAGGTTAAGGCTGGGAAATTCCTACACATATTTGGTAACCTAGAAACATTCTTGTCTGTGGAATATACAGTGATTCCTTAAAGAAATAGAAGCAGTTTTATAAAGGACAATAAAACTAGTAAATATATTGCATTTCTTCGGTCTCTCTCTCTTGCTCTTAAACACAACATCTCATTTTGGTCTCCCTATGATCATAGAATTATAAGAAACTATAGAGGTCCCAGAAAAGAGGCAGAAAAAATGATTAGTCACTTCAAAATATATGTTTATAAAATATTACATATTATATATTAATATACAGTGGTACCTTGAGATACGAATTTAATTCATTCTGTAACCGAGCTTGTAAGTCAGTCAACTCATATATCAAACCCCTGATACTGGACCCATGCACGAACGCGCCAACTAGTGGCAGCTTTCCGAATTATGACTTGTATCTCGGAATTTCACTCGGATCTCAAACAAAAATACGAACCCAGTCGCAGCTCGTATCTTAAAAAAAATTGTTGGTCTGTTCGTATCTCAAGGTACCACTGAATATATATAGTAAATAAAAATCTGGAGCTATATAAAAAGATTATATCCATGTATTTATAAAGAAGGCTACCAGCCCTGGCTGGTTAGCTCAGTGGTAGAGCACTGACTGGGCTTGTGGATGTTCTGGGTTGGATTTCTGGTCAAGGCACACAGGAAACGTGACCACCTGCTTCTTTAACCCTCCCCTGCCGTCCCCCTCTCTCTCCTCCGTTCCTGCAGCCATGGCTTGATTGATTTGAGCATGTCAGCCTGGTGCTAGGATGGATCTGTGGAGCTTCCACCTCAGGCACTAAAAATAGCTCGGTTGTGAGTGACCTCAGATGGGTAGATCATCGGCCCAAGATGGGCAGAGCATCATCCCCAGATGGGGGCTACTGGGTAGATCCTGATCAAGGTGCCTGCAGAAGTCTGTCTTTCTATCTTCCCTCCTCTCACAGAAGGAAGGGAGGAAGGAAGGAAGGAAGGAAGGAAGGAAGGAAGGAAGGAAGGAAGGAAGGAAGGAAGGAAGGAAGGAAGGAAGGAAGGAAGGGAGGAAGGGAAGGAGGGAGGGAGGGAGGGAGGGAGGGAGGGAGGATGGGTGAAAAAGAAAGAAGAAAGCTGCCCATAAGTTATATTTCTTTAAATCTTGCTTCAGGAAAGAATCAAAAGAAATTAAATTTTGTTGAAACAAAAGATTTAAGATTTTGTAGTCATATTTATATTTTTTTATTTATTACTGTAATTTCCTATATTAATTATTTAAATGTTACCTAAACTTAAATAATATTTTTAAAGATTTTATTTATTGATTTTTAGAGAGAGGAGGGTAAAAGAGAAGGAGAAGGTAAAGGAGCAGGAAGCATCAACTCGTGGTAGTTGCTTCTCACATGTGCTTTGACCCAGGCAAGTCTGGGATTGGATCTGGCAACCTCAGCATTCCGGGTGGATGCTTTATCCACTGTGCCACCACAGGTCAGGCTAAATGATTTGATAATTCAATTTATGAATTATGATTAAGTTACATGTTTCTGTTTATTAATACATGATGAATAATATCAGTTCAGTCCTTATTTATAAACATCAAAAATAATTCTATTGATATTTAAAGCAAATAAATAGTTGATTATAAGGCTATAGCTGCTTCTGTTTAGGATGTATAAAGTCAAAAGACCACTGTTCCTCCTCTAAAATAAAAACACAAAACAGACTATTGTGTTTTGTTTACCAATGTATCTTCTTAAGCTCCTAACCCTTGTGGGAGTTTTTTCCATCAAGGAGTTGGAGATAAAGAGAAATATAAATAAATTAAATTCCAAAAGGGAAGAACCTTGCCTAAGAGAGAAGAAACCCAAATCCATGGTCACAGAAGGAGATGAAACAAATTCACTGCAGACATAGAAAAGGTTTTGTATCCCTTCTCTGGATTAAGTCCCTGTATCGCTTATTGCTCTCTAACTCTTGGCATTCATCATACACTATTTCCTATTTGATTACATCTTGCTCCCAAAATTTAAGAACCTGGAGGGCAGAGGCTATGAGACAGGGACTCATATTTCTTTTTCACAGCCTGCAGGACCCAGCATGATACAGTAGTTCATACATGGCAATGGCTCTATAAATATCTGTTAGGAGAAGTAGATAAGCAATTTCAAGTGAGTGTAGTGCAAATTGTTTACATAAGTTTTGAGACTCCTTTATTTTATTGGTTCTAAAATAGTCTTTCTCGAGCTTCACCAGGCAAGTCCAGTTCTTGGTTATCAAGGATTTAGGATGCTATGTAGCATAGCCATCGCAATGATAACTTTTAAAATCCTATTGACTTTATTTAAACCCCATTTTAGTTTTTCAGAATCAGTTTAATTTTAAATAATTAAATAAGCAAGCATGTAACAGAAAGAGATCCTCAAGACTCACTTACTAAATGAATAAAATGTCTTATTTTGCTTAAGTGGAAAGTAAAATATCATTGCCTAAGTGTAGCTTGTTTTCAATAGTAAGAACTCATGAGTTGGTTACGTAGAAATAACTTTCATAAATATAAGGCAAATTTTGCCTGCTTTCCTCTGAAAGAGAATTTTGAGCTATAGAAAATCCTGTCTTCAGACTAAAAACACTTAAAAAAAATGGCAGGAAGAATGGGTGTATGATGGCAGCTTAAGCTGTTACTTACTACAGTAACAGATAAGCCACCAGATCTTAGTGGTGCAACACAAGTTTATCTCTCACTCATCTAAGCAGGGGTAGTCAACCTTTTTATACCTACCGCCCACTTTCGTATCTCTGTTAGTAGTAAAATTTTCTAACCACTCTCTGGTTCCACAGTAATGGTGATTTATAAAGTAGGGAAGTAACTTTACTTTATAAAATTTATAAAGCAGAGTTACAGCAAGTTAAAGCATATAATAATAATTACTTACCAAGTACTTTATGTTGGATTTTTGCTAAGTTTGGCAGAATAAATTTTTATAAAACAACTTACTATAGTTAAATCTATCTTTTTATTTATACTTTGGTTGCTCCGCTACCGCCCACCATGAAAGCTGGAACGCCCACTAGTGGGCGGTAGCGACCAGGTTGACTCTACAGTGTTGCTCCTAGTCGGTCAGTGACTGAGGGACCCAGCCTCCTAATACCTTGTGGTCCTTCAAAATATGATATTCAGGGTTCAACAGGAAAATAAGAAGAAAAAAATAGATTATATAAGGCAATTAAATCTAATCTTAAAAGAAAAAGAATTATCACTTCCTTTGTTTCGTTAGTTCTTAAGCAATAACTAACAGTTATTAGTAAGTCCTAAAAGAAAAGAGAAAAGTTTTTGGATGAAATGAAAACAATTAATAGATATTACTAGCATCATAGTTCATGAGTTCCTCTTTCTCTATGTAATTGCCTTTGCTTTCTGCCCTGATGAAAAACTTACAGCTCTACTAACTCAATTTATTTTTATTTTGTCATTTTCAAATGCAGAGCTAAGATTCTCTGTTGAAATAAATTTTATATTGTGTTTTAAGACAGTATTTATTTGCTGAATTAAAGAACCACTTTATTTTAGCAATTTTATTTAAAACTTCCTATTTTCAAAATGTGATGTACCCCACAAGAAAATTTACTTGCATTTATTTACTTTGTCTTGTAATGACTCCATCACCGTCATTGTTATAACAGTTGAATAATAAATAAACAATAAAGTCCTATTATCTGTTTAAAGCAGGAAGTCTGCAAAATTATTTTTTAAATAAAATGCCAGGTAATAAGTATTTTTTGGTTTTGCTGGTCTTATTGTCTCTTCTGTAACTACGCAGTTCTGTTGTTATAGGGAGAAAACAGCCGTATGCAATATCTACATGAATGGTTGTGGCTGTGCTCCAATCAGACTTTATTTATAGAAATGACAGCAAAGCAGAGATGGACCATGAACGAGAGCTGCTGATTCCTGACTTAAAGACACGTATTAATTGTGAAACAAGAATAGGCAGGAATGTAAAAATAACTGCTAGATATGAGAAATAAAACACAATTAGAAATCTTAAAATAAAAACTATAGTCATTGATACAGAACAATGGTCAAAATAAAAAAATAATTGATAAATTGGGTTTTTTAATAAAGCATAAAAATACATAGCTAAAGACCTTTAAGGCTTTTGCTGAATTTGGGTAGAAGATAAAAAGATCACATGCATTTTAGACTATCAGGAGAGTAAGTAAAATTAAGTATGTTTAAAAAACACTTAAGAATAACCATTAAAATAATAAGAACATGTTTTATAGCTTCCAACCCAGCAGAAGGAGATAAACAGGAGAGAGTTAATAGGTCTATATACAAACATCCTATTCCCTACCTGTTTGAATTCAGATGTGCCCAAATAACTTCTTTAGGTTAATGAAATGGTGGTGGAAATGACCTGTGTCACTTGTAGATGGCAGCTTTATGAGACAAGTGGGTGTTTGTCATATTCTCTTTCCTCTTCCTCTTTTATGGAAACATGTGTTGAGATGGAACCTGCATCGGTTTGGGTTTCTGAGTGACTAAATAAGCCAACCCACAATGATTATATAGAATGAGTGAGAAATAATCTTGATTTGAAGCCACCAAAAGTTTGGGTGTGTTATTCCAGTATCTGAAGCTTTTTCTGAATGATAGGCTTTAGCAGTCAAATTGAAACCATAAAAGGGGAGAAATTAAAGATAAAGAAAAAGGCTGGCAAACAAAAAACAATACAATTTAAGATTAAATATGTTATACATCATACTAAAATTTAAGTAAATTAAACTTATTTATTAAAAGATAGATTTTGTGGATTGCAATTATATGCTTCTTAGAAACATACTAAAACCACGCACATACACAATGCATCAATTCACATTTTCCAAGAAGCAGAAACTAAGACAGGATTAGATATGTAGGACATTTATTGGAGAAAACACCTATGACACAGGTCTGAACCCTGCAAAGCAGTGGTCCCTAACCCCCGAGCCACGGACTGGTCTGTGGGCCATTTGGTACCGGTCCGCTGAGAAAGAATAAATAACTTACATTATTTTTGTTTTATTTATATTTGTCTGAATGATGTTTTATTTTTTAAAAATGACCAGATTCCCTCTGTTACATCCATCTAAGACTCACTCTTGATGCTTGTCTCGGTCACGTGATACATTTATCCGTCTCACCCTAAAGGCCGGTCTGTGAAAATATTTTCTGACATTAAACCGGTCCGTGGCCCAAAAAAGGTTGGGGACCACTGCTGTAAAGGACAGGAGGAAGGGAGAACCAAGTACAAAGAGTCTTGGACAGCCATGCAGTTCCAAGAAATTTTTTAACACCCTAATAGGTAGTCCTTGAGTCAAAGCCATCTAGTCAAGGAGTTGTACATGTCCCAGAAATGGACCTGCATTAGTTCTCCCCATATGCTGTCTTCCACTGGGAGTGTCTGTGGCAAATTTGGCTTATCATTAGTATGGTGGTGGGTCCAGAGAGCGGTAATAACGGGAGCACCTGGTCAATTACAGTTCCTGATCAGGAGAGCTAAGCCATGCATTTTCATGGCTACCACAAACAGAAAATTACATACAATGAGATGGGGAATTTCTATCAAGCAAAACCTAAATAAAAAGAAGAAGAAGAAGAATATCAGACATAATACGTTAAAGGCTAATAGCATTTAAAGGAATAAAGAAAGAAAGTGTAATAAAAGAATCCCATGTGTCAGTTTAGCTGAACTGGAAGTAGGCTTCCCATAATTACCCTTCTAGTAGGTATCCAGGTTAGGATTGGCCCCAATAAAAATTTGCATGAAATTTGAGGGCAGCAGTTATTAAGTAACAGCCACTTCTGTGCTCTCAGCAGTTGCAGTACCTGGGGCAGCCCCTGAGAGCAACTCTGACTCCTCCTGAGTCACCCCCAGAAGCTTTGCTGTCTGCCCAGTGTACACAATCCTGTGGCAAAGGGTACCAGCTTCTCCTGCGGGTCACCTGCATCATCAAAGGTGAAGGCTTGAAGGCAGTAAGATACAGACACGAGTTCCAGTTTGTCTTCCAGGTTTTCAGCTTGTCTCATGGGTTTCAGTTTTTCCTGCTCTGCTTACTTCATGCCCATTTTCCCCCCTGCTGTCCTCGAGCCCAACAACAGACAAGAAGCAGCACAGACAGTTTAACCAGAGTCCGCAGTTACATTCCATCGAACCCCTATACTAAATCCCTTCTGCAACGTTGCTCACAGTGGTACCGATTCTCTGATCATGCTCTGAATTATAGACGAGAATTCTCAAAGACAATAGGACAACTAAAGAAGAAGACTAACAAGGAGAAACTCACAAAATCACAAATATGTTAAGAGTTCAGCATACTTTTATTAGAAACTGAGGGATTGAGTAGACCAAAAAAATAGTAAATGTATAAAAGATTTGAAAAACAATATTTACAATATTGATCTAATATATATATAATATTGAGAAAAATACACATTTTATATATGTAATAGATATATATGCCAAAAAGGAAAAAGAAACTTTTGGTACACAAGAAAGAATATTGTCCACAAAGTTAGTTTTAATGAACTGTAAGTAAAGTATATTATACGTAACATGTTTGCAGAAGATAATTAACCTAAGTTAGAAATTACCAATAAAATATAGTAAAATATTTATGCATAGATAGAACCTAAAAACTCTCAAATAATCTTTGAATTGAGGAAACAGTAATGAAAATTATAAAATATTTAGAGTAATTTTTCCACATACTACATATAAAAATGTATGATAAAGTGTATTTACAGTAAGTGCATGTATTGAAAAAAAGGAATTTAAAAATATGCACTATATTCAACTTAAAAAACTAAAAATGTATAGTAAAGTCGACCTAAAGAAAGTAAAAGAAAAGAAAAAGAAGCTTCACCAGGTGGTGGCGCAGTGGATACAGCATTGGACTAGGACACAGGGTTTGAAACCAGCTTAAGTGCAGGGTTGCCAGCTTAAGTGCAGGGTTGTTGGCTTTTACATGGGGTCATAGACATGACCCCCTGGTCATTGGCTTGAGCAAGGGGTCACTCACTCTGCTGAAGCCCCTGGTCAAGGCACATATGAGAAAGCAATCAGTGAACAATCAATGAACAACTAAGGATCCTCAACAAAGAATTGATGCTTCTCATCTCTCTCCCTTCCTGTCTGTCTGTCCCTAACTGCCCTACTCTCTGCCTCTCTCTCTCTGACTCTGTCACAAAAAAAAAGAAAGAAAGGAAAAGAAGGGAAAAATTAATAACACGGGAATCTAAGAAACAATATAGTGGATCAAGAAAACCAGCTAGAACTTCCAGAAATTCTATTCAAGAAACAGAGAGAGTTGATATAAAGAAAACATTAGAAATTAAAATAGAATGAATTACAGATACCAGAAAAACTCTAAAAAGTCATAGGATATACTAGAAGAATGTTTTTTGCTAATAAAGTTTATAAATTTGATGAAATGGTAATATTTATTTTTTTTATTATTATTTGTTGACTGAATTTAGAAAGACAGACAGAGAGAGAGAGAAAGAGACAGAGACAGAGAGAGACAAGCATTCATTTGTTGTTCCACTAGTCATGAACTCATTGATTGTTTTACCTTTGTGCCCTGACCAGGGATCGAACCCGCAACTTTGTTGTTTGGAGATGACACACTAACAGACTGAGCTAACTAGCAAGGGCCAAAATGGTAATATTTAGAAAAAATATAAATCACTAAGAAAAACTCAAGATAAACCTTTTTGTGGAAAACCACAATAAGGCATTGAACCTTTAAAAATTAGATTATTACTAGATTATTGTTAGATTCCACAGAGGATTTAAAATCCAGGTAACCTTCAAAGTAATCTGACTCCAAGGGAAAAAAAAATTATTGTTTTAGATAATCTGTTGCAGAAAATCACAGAAATAATAGCAACAAAATAAAAACCCATATCAGACAAGGACGATATAAGAAAAGTCAAGTATAGATCAAATTCACTTATAAACATAGATGCAAAACACTAAACAAAATGCAAGCAAGTATAATTAAGCTATTTCATATATAAATATATGTATTTAAAAAACATGACTTTCATGTCATATTTGATCTTTTAAAAATCTATTAATAATAACTGTATTTGACCAATGGAAATTGTATCGCTACATGACTTATTCCCTAATTTTTCTAGTTTATAACCTTAACAAAGTTTTATTTCACCTATACTTTTAAAAAAACTTAAAATCCTATTAGTTTTATGTCAAAAGTATTTGTTGCCATTCTTTCACTGTTGAAACATTTTATAGTGTTACCCAGAATAACGCCTCTCACTTCTGAAGAATTCAGTAAATGTAAATCAAATGAAATACAATGCTACAGGCTTAGCCCTTATGTTAACAACAATGAGAAGTGTATCAGTGACAACCCAGGAGCTCTGTTCCGTGCCAGGATGCACTACAAACCAAGAGAATTCTCACAGGAGTTTAGTGTGTTGTGTAAACTAAGGTCTTGAGTGGTGTCCTCAGGCCCAGGCCACTTCTTCATAAGTGCACCTTTCAGTTACATTTTCTCTCCCAACCCTGCTTCTTAATTATTTGGCAAAGACAATTTTTCCTGGCCAGTTATAAGGATTCTTTCTAAACTAGCTAGGGAATGGCGGTGTTGACAGCATGGGCAGTCTAAATTACTAGCACTGTTACATTCCCATTTCCAGGACCATATGGTTAAAATATGCTAAAGGGAAAAGTAACATATGGTTTATTTCTTTCCCTAGAAATTTCAATTTAGTATTGACTTACTTGGTAGCAGTTTGAAATGGAGAAATGGTGCTTGAAGAAGCCTGAGAGAAGTTGTTCTCTTAAATTCCATTGACACGTACCAGCGCCACAGGGGCTCACCAAGTGCCCCCCACCTTTGTCATCATGGTAATAAACACGGTGTTAGAGAAACTGGGGCATGAAACTAGGGAATCCTTCGGAGTGTGTTGATTCCTAGACCCCAGTGACATTTATAAAGGAAGAGGCAAGCCAAAGAAACCATCAACCATAAAATTTCTAACCTTCTACTGTGCTTCAATTACAACCTGAAACAATGAAGAGACTATATTCAGTTAAGTGATAATAGAAGTAAACCGTGTTCTATTAAATTCAGAATATGCTTATGTCACTCTTTTTATCTATATAATTATTATAGCACCTGTATGCTTTTGATGCTAATACAAGGCTTTGGATTAGGGTAGAAAGAGAGAAATTTAATATTTATGCTGTGTGTGTGTGTGTGTGTGTGTATCTTTCTTCATCTGACACTTATTTGGCTTTTTCTAGAAACAGCATTGCACAGTATAAATGAAGCAAATTTTTTTTTCTTTTCTTTTTTTTTTTTTCTGAAGCTGGAAATGGGGAGAGATAGTCAGACAGACTCCTGCATGCGCCCGACTGGGATCCACCCGGCATGCCCACCAGGGGGCGACGCTCTGCCCACCAGGGGGCGATGCTCTGCCCCTCCGGGGTGTTGCTCTGTTGCGAACAGAGCCACTCTAGCACCTGGGGCAGAGGCCAAGGAGCCATCCCCAGCGCCTGGGCCATCTTTGCTCCAATGGAGCCTTGGCTGCGGGAGGGGAAGAGAGAGACAGAGAGGAAGGAGAGGGGGAGGGGTGGAGAAGCAGATGAGCGCTTCTCCTGTGTGCCCTGGCCGGGAATCGAACCCGGGACTTCTGCACCCCAGGCAGACGCTCTACCACTGAACCAACCGGCCAGGGCCTGAAGCAAATTTTGAAAACAGAATAATCCGCTTTAATTCTACTTCTTTCACTTACATACTGTGACCTGGTCAAGTTACTCTGTGAATCTCAGTATTCTCATCTGTAAAACAGATATCATAATACCTACCGACAATAGGTAAAAAGAATTGCTTAAATATATAAAGCATAAGTAAATAATAATAACATAACATAATAAATGTTTTCTCTACAGATAAACTGATAATGAGCTTGTCAATTTTTCAAAAATTTTACAGATCTTTTAAACCTTTTCTGAAATGTTGTTAGTGGAAAGGACTGAAATAAGTCTTTAATTAGATACTTAATCTCTTGAAAAAAAAAATTCCTTAAAATGATAAACTATTTTGTTCTAATTATACCTAAAATTTGTGCTCACAATTAAATTTCATTGAAGCTATAAATTGGTTTAAATGTTATGTATATGAATTTTCATCTAGATGTACCCACATCTACCTACAAGAATGTACACTGCACTTCACAAGACTTCCGAGACTTGTGAAATACTGAGCACCACCTTGACTGAAAATCTAGAATACAGAAAATAATGGGTTCTTAGTTTAGCTTCCTGAAGACTTCCTGACCCACTCACACACAATAGATTAGAATATAAGATCATTCAAAGTCTTTGTTTTTGTTTTTGTTTTGTTTTTTGTATATGCGCCCGACCGGGATCCACCCAGCACGCCCACCAGGGGCAATGCTCTGCCCACCAGGGGGCGATGCTCTGCCCCTCCGGGGCATCGCTCTGCCGGACCAGAGCCACTCTAGCACCTGGGGCAGAGGCCAAGGAGCCATCCCCAGCGCCCAGACCATCTTTGCTCCAATGGAGCCTTGGCTGCGGGAGGGGAAGAGAGAGACAGAGAGGAAGAAGAGGGGGAGGGGTGGAGAAGCAGATGGGCGCTTCTCCTGTGTGCCCTGGCCGGGAATCGAACCCAGGACTTCTGCACGCCAGGCTGACGCTCTACCACTGAGCCAACCGGCTAGGGCCTCAAAGTCTTTGTTTTAAAAGAACCTATTCCTTCCATTCATTCAATTATGTATTCATTTATTCAATTAAAGAATTATCAAAAGCCAAATAGATTTTAATTACTCCTCTATTGATCACTAAAGAAACAAGCATCACACAAACCAGGGGTCTTTCATCTCCACTTCTTTCCATCACCCAACTGCCTTCCCCCACTTAAGCCTCTTCTGAATTACCAGCTTCCCCAAGAAATCTAACTTCTGTGCAAAACTAACAAACTTTCCTTATCACTCTTTTATCTAATCACACAATATTTTGGAATCCCTAAAGTCACTCCTTCATAAACAAATACTTTCTGAAACATACAGCTAGTGCTCGACTTATGACCATTATTGGTTCCGACAGACTGGTCATAACACAATTTGGTCGTAAGTTGAGTAGGCTATAGGTACAGTACTGTGAAATGATGTTATAAAAATCTTTAAATCAGATTTTATCATCATTTTCTTTCATTATTGTACCAAGTCTGGGATAACAGTTGAAATGGTGCACGCGGAGATGGTAGTGCTGCCAGAAGCTGGTCCGCACTGTCATACACCCAGCTGGGCAACGCTTGTGCTGCCAGACGCGGAGCAGTTGTGGCTAGTGATTGTGGTGATAAAGTCGAATGGCCGTAAGTTGCATGGGTCGGAAGTCGATCAATACCTGTATTAATAAGTTGTATAATTACCAGAATAACTTTACCAATTAATATTTTCAGGGTATCTGTGTCATTTGCATTGATAATCAAGGGCACTTCTTTTTTAAAAAAAGAGAGACAACCTATTAACCCTCTCATTGTGAGATAATTCTGTATGTAACATGAAAGTTATTTCGTTGCTTTTGTGAAAATGAATAGGAGCTCCGTAACTATAGTTATTTTTCTATTGAAGGCAATAATAACTACAAAAATGTAGAACGGCCATGGACTGGACATGGGCATTGCTGTGCTAAAAGGCCCCTGCTACAGCAAGAAGAGGCAGGGAAGACAATGTCAGGAGATGAGAGAGATGTAACTGTGAGCACTGAGAGGTGGGCTGTGCAGGTGGTGAGTGGGGAGAAGACAAGGAAGTAGAAGAAAGTTGAGACAGGATGATACCTTCTCCAGTGCCACTATTCCCCCTGAATTTATGTGAAGTAAAATTAAAATGTTCAAGGGAAGTAAAAGTGATACAAATTTGAGATGGCTACAAAGGAGTGAAGGCGAACTCACCTAATGGGTCAGCTATAGGTTTTGTTATAATTAAGCTTGCAAAATTCTTCTTTGGTTGATCCAATCCACTAGCAGGTCTCCATCTGCATACTCAAAAGATTTTATTGATTATCTAATTACCTTCCTAGTTGCTATATTAACCCACGATCATGTATCAACTCATAGATTCCTACAGTAAGTTCTACTTCTGTTTCACTATAACATCATGTTTAAAACTTTTTACTGAAGTGCAATATGCAATATTTATACAAAAAGTACATGTATTATAAACCAATTACTTGGTGAATTTTTACAAAATGAACACACCTGTGTAATCAGCACCCAGACTGAGGAACAGAATATTGCCAGCATCCCAGTAGCCTTCTTGTACGCAACGGGAACACTTCTCCTGATGTAGAACAGCACAGAATAGCTTGGCCAGTTTTTCTACTTTAAATAAATGCAATCATGCAGTAGGTATTCTTTGATATATCTGGCTTTCTTTCATTTAATATAATGTTTGTGGGAGTTATCCTTACTCTCGCAAGTAGTAATAGGTCTTTAGTTTTCATTATTCAATGGCAAGCTGTTGAGTGAATATATACCACAATTTGTTTTATTTTTCCACACTAATGTTAGGGGCAACTGAGTAGTTTTTAGTTTGGAGCTACTATGATAGTATTACTATGAACATTCTAGTGCCTATAAAATTATAATAAACTATCATATAAAATAACGGTTCTTGGAAAATAATGTATTCATATTTTCTATTTAATAAGTGCTTACAAGATGTATGCTACATACTAGCCTGTATTTTCAGTACTCTGTAAGTATTGATTTTATAACGATAATGATCATCCTATGAGGTAGATACTACTATTATTCCAAATGAACTTGTAAGGCAGTGGAGACACAAGGTAATGTAGCCAGTGAATGACAGAAACAGAATTTGAATCCAAGTAGCTAGACAATTAAGTTTGAGATTGATTTTTTAAAATAACTCTAATAGGCTCTAATAGACACTGAATAATTGGTAGTTCCTTCCATCTTTTGGTGCCTGGGCAGACAACAGTGCCCGCTGTCGTGGCAAGTAAGAGCTATGGCTCTCAGAGTGCCCTCCTTGAGTGAAAGGCATGGCAACTCTTTATTTTTCCTTTCCTGTACCTCGTCTATCAGCCCAGCATTTTCCCCTTACGCAGAAAGTATCTGATCTTCTGAGGAAATGCTCTCTTCTCCCTGCAGAGAAACAGAGCACGGTTTCACAATTTCTCCCTGAGTTCCTATAAGCTTCAGGAACATCTGTGCCAACAGAACCAGGAGATGTATACATGCCTTTTTCCCCAGCTAGCCCACCCACGACTGTTTGCCCTTCTCAGGGCAAGATAAGAAACACAGAAGTATATTCTCCCAGCAGGCTTCATTCTTTTACTCATACCACAAATCTCTTTAGCACTTACTCTGGGCCCAGAAAGTGTTAGGCGTTATAGTAAATATAAAATAGAATAAGAAAGGCTCGGGGGTCTTAAGAAGCATACCATCTGGTAGAAGAAATGAACAGGATTTCATTTTTTAAAGTACTGTATATAAAACATACACGAGTAAGGGGTGATATCAAAAAGATTTAACAATAACAACAACAAAAAAAGATTTAACACTTACCAAGCCATCAACACTGACAAATCAGAATGCGTGACGTATGCAGACAACGCATAGCTGTGACAGTTGTGCAGCTGCTGAATAGTCATTTGGCATGTTGAAGGGACTAGACTGCATAGGAGGCTGTAGCCAGAGCCCAGGACGCCTCAAATGCCAAGCAACGTGCCTTGACTTTTTTCTCGAAGCCCCACTGAGCCAGAGAGTTCTGAGCATGGTAATGATACAATAGGGCTATTTTTTTAGGGACTTGTTTCTCAGCCCTTTAGCCTAATAAAGACCCAACGCCACAGAAGAAAATATTGTTCTTTTCTATTCTTGTAATTATGTCTCAACAACCTATGACCCAAGCACTGGCATATAATTTTTTCACTCACTAAAGTTTGCTCAAAGTCCATGAAGACACGATCTGGGTAATTGTTTGGGACATTTGGAATATTGCAGAGTTGTCATCCCACGAGAAGCAGACAGGCAGCTGAGCATTTGACTTGTGTGTGCCAAAGAACAACTGAAATAAAAAGCTCGCAAGGGGATGCACAACATGACTGGAATGTCCCTCTGCCAGCTGGCAGCTCTAACACTTGTGCTTCTTTTCATAATGTTTCCAACTTTTGAGACTACTAAGTAAGCCAGGGACGCTGAGGTTAAGCTGGAGGCTGGGTAAATCCCAGCGGAGTGAAATAAATGAAAGAATGTGGAGAGATGTCTCAAAGAGACAGTTCTTTTAAGTTAATCTCCATAAGCATGTGCCCTTTAGCACAATTATTTTTCTTGAATTTGTCCTTTTGGGACATGGTTTGTTTGCTAATTTCTCCCGTATGAACTGAGCGCTGTTTCATCCACCAAGGATTACTTGGCTTATTAAAACAAGTTTGGAAAATCTCTTGGCTCGCTCTGTGCTAGAAGGATGGCATGGAGGGGAAGAGTGCGAGCTCTGGTCTAAGACTGCTTGGGTGTGACTTCTGGCTCCACATTACCCTTGCCGTAAGGTCTTCAGAGGGTTTCTTATCGTCATTTCTCTCATCTGTAAAATGAAGGTGATAATGTTAACTATCTCGTATGGGGTACTGAAGGTTTAATGAGTTTCAATGTATTTTGAAAAGACCTGACACATAGTAATCACACAGAAAACTTGAGTTGTTTCCATTACTACTGCTACTGTTGTTGTTGTTGTTGTTATTTTACCCTTGGGTTTTCTTATGTCACCTTTTATTATTCCTTAATAGGAAAGGATACCCTTTTGTTCATGAAGCCTAAGAATGTGTGAGCCACAAACTACTAAAGATACATATATCTCTCCAAAGCATACATCACTAAAAAAAATACTAAAAGTTTTAGAAATGTAATAGAAAGTCAGACAGTTTTGCACAGTTTCTTTTCTCTGAGATGACACATCTCCATTAAGACCTCTGTAATTTTCTGGGTGAGCCAGGTTGCTCTAAGTGCAAACAATAAGTAATTCTCCCATCAAAGATATGTTAAGATCAATAAAATAGCTGCTAGCTTATTGAATAAAAATATTTCATCAATATTACTGATTAGTCTTAAAACAGTAAATGTGAGGGTGTCACCCTTAGCTGGACAAGTAACCCTTACCTCCTCACTGCTCCTCAAGGCATGCTTGCAAGGGTGCACTTTGCAGAGGGAACCACTTTTCCAAAGGGAATAGCAGTGGTCAGAGATGTACTCCACACACTGTCTTAAGTACCTGTTATAAAAGGAAAAGCTGATCAATGCTTAGGAATGGAAAAAACCATCTACCCAGAAATCATGTGACTTGGATTACACTATTAGTTTTTAGAGCGACTTTCTAACACTTTTCCCTTGCTCTTTTGCATCATGTTGGTCATCCGTAAGATGGGAATTTTACTTTTTCCTTACAGAGACCCTGAGACATTGTAAAAGATTAAAAACAAAATAAAACTGTGAAGTGCTTTGAATTCCACAGTACAAGGACTGATTTTAGAGAGTATACCATGTGCATCAACAGATGGCACTCTCTGTTAGTTTCAGTAAGATCAGCAGCTAATTGTTGTGCTATTTCATAAAGAAGTAGGTCAGCAGGAAGTAGTACCAAGCTGGAAAAAAAAAAAACTAGCATATGTGTGATGATCAATTCTTTGAATTATTCATGCTCATCATTGATTGCTTAATTGAGTAATATATATACAAAAATCCAAAGTGCCCTCCAGAACTCAAGATACTAAGACAACAAGTCTCTCTGGCTTAGAAGGGTC
The DNA here is from genome assembly GCF_036850995.1 of Saccopteryx leptura. NCBI lineage: Eukaryota > Metazoa > Chordata > Mammalia > Chiroptera > Emballonuridae > Saccopteryx > Saccopteryx leptura. Next base: position 353,379,469 of record NC_089503.1, read on the forward strand.
TGTCTGTTTTAAAGAGCCCAGATGAAGCTTTTCCTAACTTCTCACCCAAATTTGTTTAAAGTCAAAGGAAAAGATGAAAAAGTAATGCCAGAGAACTAAGACTCCTAGGAACATCTGTGCCAGAATTTGGGAGGGATTTCCAGGAATGTCAAACAACTAGACAGAGAGAGAACAGCCCTAATAACAGGGCATGCTGGAAATTTTAGTGTTTCATGTACTACACCTTTCAAGACGGCAAAAATTCAAGAGTTGAGGTTTAGGAAGAAGACTCCATCATAAGCCAACAGAACTGTCAATTAGAACATATGGTAATAATTGTTCTAAGAGGTGGATATAAGTCTAACAATAGAAAATGATGGTGTTAAACTCTACTGACATACCATTTACATAAAATGTATGGTTATTTGAGTATGAGTAAAGACAAAAAAATCTAAAAGCCACAATACATTGAAAATGGTGTAATTGAAGCAAAAGGGAAAAGGAACACAAATATATATGTGTAAATATATAAATATAGACCTTTCAAAGTTACTTTAACTACTTTAGAATGATGTTTGTCATCTTTTATAAGATGCAAGAAAATATTTTCTCTGTGAAAGAGAAACAGAAAGTTTTGAGAATGAAAGAGAATATGATAAAATTAAAAGGGACATGAGTAACAAACAATACATAGAAGAAAACTAAAAACGCAATTGTAACTAGAAATTCTACTCATAGACATATACATAACCCTAGAGAGATTCTTAATAGGTGTACCAGAAGTTATATATGTGAATGTTTATCATATAGTAATTTGTAATAACAAAAATCTGACAACAACCCTAATGTCTATCAGTGAAACAATGGTTAAGTAAATATATTTTCAAATATTTAAAATATTCACTAGTTAGCCTAATGAGGTGGTGGTACAGTGGATAGAGGGTCAACCTAGGATGCAGAGGACCCAGGTTCAAAACCCTGAGGTAACCAGCTTGAGCATGGGCTCACCGGCTTGAGTGTGAGATAACCATCTTGAGTGTGGGGTCGCTGGCTTGAGCATGGGATCACCGACATGACCCCATGGTTGCCGGCAGGAGCCCAAAGGTCACTAGCTTGAAGTCCATGGTTACTGGCTTGAGCCCAACCAAGGTCACTGGCTTGAGCAAGGGGTCACTGGTTTGGCTGGAGCCCACTGGTCAAGGCACATATGAAAAAGCAATCTATAAACAACTAAGCTACTGCAACAAAGAATTGATGCTTCTCATCTCTCTCTCTTCCTGCCTGTCTGTCCCTGTTTGTCCCTCTCTTTGTCTCTCTTGCTAAAAAGAAATAAATATGTTTTTCACTAGTTAAATTAAATCCACAACAAAAGCAATAAATCCCAGAATTTGCACTATCTAAAATCAAATCAAGGATCTTAAGGATAAACTTGAGTTTTTTTTAGAAAGCAAAAAAAAAAATTATGAAAAGATGAAAATGCTAAAAAAGCAGAGGGTAGTCGTGGAAAATCAAAAAACAAAATTCAACCCTAAAGTTATAGGTAATCTCAAGAAAAAGAAAAAACAATTGGAGTACATGGGATCATGAAAGATGCCTCAGAGAGGAGAGAAAAATCAAAACTTTACATGAATGACACCATTAAAGGACTTGAATATTGAGATCAAAAGTATTCACCATATTTAAGGCAAATAAATATTTTTATTTTCATTTATTTTTTTTCAGAGACAGAGTGAGAGTCAGAGAGAGGGATAGATAGAGACAGACAGACTGGAACGCAGAGAGATGAGAAGCATCAATCATCAGTTTTTCTTTGTGGCACTTAGTTGTTTATTGATTGCTCTCATATGTGCCTTGACCGTGGGGCTACAGCAGACCGAGCAACCCCTTGCTCAAGCCAGCGACCTTGGGTCCAAGCTGGTGAGCTTTACTCAAACCAGATGAGCCCCTACTCAAGCTGGCGAACTCGGGGTCTTGAACCTGGGTCCTCTGCATCCCAGTCTGATGCTCTACCCACTGCGCCACTGCCTGGTCAAGCTAAGGCAAATAAATATTCATTAAAAAATGAAATAGAACTACATTGAGTTTTGTTCTAGGGAAAAAAAAAACCTTTAAATTAAAAGATTAAGAAAGTTTTTTGTTTTTGTGACAGAGACAGAGAGAGAGAGACAGAGATAGAGACAGGTAGGGACAGACAGACAGGAAGGGAGAGAGATGAGAAGCATCAGTTCTTCATTGCGTCACCTCAGTTGTGCATTGATTGCTTTCCCATATGTGCCTTGACCAGAGGGCTACAACAGAGTGAGGAACTCTTTGCTCAAGCCAGTGACCTTGGGCTTAAGCCAGTGACCCTGGGCTTCAAGCCAGTGACCTTTGGTCTCCAGCCAGTGACCATGGGATCATGTCTATGATCCCACGGTCAAGCCAGTGACCCCATGCTCAAGCCAGATGAGCCCATGCTCAAGCCAGCAACCTTGTGGTTTTGAACCTGCGTCCTCTGCATCCCATTCTGATGCTCTATCCACTGCACCACCGCCTGGTCAGGCAAGAAAGTTTATTTTAAGCATCCAAGAGAAAAAATATTAATGACTTCTAATAAAATTGAACCATATGTTATCTATAAATCTTTATTTTCCTCAAACAAAATTATGAAAATCAATGCAGCAACATCTCTGAAGAATAAAAATGTGACAATAAAAGTTTCAAGAATTGTGTTCCCAGAGAATATTGTCTTCAGGTATGAAGGAAAAAGAAAAGTATTCTCAGGTTTTCAAGAATTTAAAAAATAACTATCCATGTGTGATTCTTGAAAAGGTAAAGTTGTATTCCTGTTGACCTAGAGATGAATCCTACTAAACACTTCAAGCAAAGAAAGTCACAGAATATATCAAACTAGTTTGACAAAAGGTGAGCCACAAGAACTATTGCTAATTTTGTTACAAAACAGAGTAAAAAAATTCATTTAATGATAATTATATGGGTATAATCTTATAGGTTATAGCAAGGGAAATACAGAAGTGAGGTAACCACAATCCTAAGAAGGAAACTGAGCTAAATTTCTCATTTTGTATGAAGGGAGTCAAAATCAATCTTTTCTTTTATTATCTTGTTAATGAAAAATATGAGTTAAAGTACAATTTTGAAAAATCCAAAGGTAATCTCTATACAATTAATAAACAAATGCTAGAGAGTATAAAAGCTTGTGACTAAGAATATTACTAAAAACATATGAGAAAATCACAAATCAAGACAAAAGAAAAATAAACATACCAGTTATAATAATGATTTGAATACTCGAAAACTCCTTAAGAAAAGGCAAAAACAATACCTATCTAGTTTAAAAACATTGAACCTCAGGAAACTTATAAGAGAGACCCTAAAACAAACTGATTCAGACAAAGTGCAAATAAAAGACTGGGCAAATATTAGACAGTCACAAAAGAAAACAGGAAATACTCATTTCAGGAAGAGCAAAAGATATTAAAGGTGACCAAAGAGTCATCACAGCCTGACTAGTGGTGGCACAGTGGATAGAGCATCAACCTTGTGATGCTGAGGTCCCAAGTTCAAAACCCCAAGGCCTCCAACTTGAACCCAAAGGTCATTGGCTTGAGCCCAAAGGTCACTGGCTTGAAGCCCAAGGTCTCTGGCTTGAGCTCAAGGTTACTGGCTTAATCAAGGAGTCCATGGCTCAGCTGGAGCCCCCCAGTCAAGGCACATATAAGAAGCAATCAATAAACAACTAAAAGTGTCACAACTACAAGCTGATGCTTCTCATCTCTTTCCGTTCCTGTCTCTGTCTCTCAATCTCTCTTACTAAAAAAAAAAGAGTCATTACTTACTGATAAAGATACATATCACAAGAAAACAATAGTTCAATTATATATCATATATATAAAGCAGGGACAGGTAGCCCTGGCCATTTGGCTCCATGGATAGAGCATCAACCCGGCATGCAAACATACCAGTTTTGATCCCCGACCATCTGCTTCTCTTCCCCTCCCTCTACCTCTTTCCTCTCACTTCCTCTCTTGCAGCCATGGGCTCGATTGGTTCAAACATTGGCCGAGTGTGCTGAAGATAGCTTGGTTCATCCAAGTGTCAGACTCAGGCGCTGAGGATAGTTCAGTTGATTCAAGTATCAGCCCCAGACAGGGATTGCTGGGTGGATCCTGTTTGGAGTGCATGCAGGAATCTGCCTATCTATCTCCTCCTCTCACTTAAAAAAAATAATGATAATAATAAATAAATAAATAAAGCAGGGACAAGTAAAGAAAAAGGGAAAAACTAAACATGAAAGAAAAGATTATTTAATTTCAAATACTCTTGTTTTAAAGGCTGTATTTTTCACATAACAGATTAGCAAAACTAATTTAATCCTATAGCCCAGAATTGTTGAATGTGAGATTAGAAATTGGAATTACTTTTCTGAAAGACAAATTTGATGATCTATATCAAGAATTAATACTCTTAGATTGAATAACTCCACTTTTAGAAATTCATCTCGAAATAAGTTGGGAACATTTGAGGGTAGAGGCATTCACGTGTAGTAGTTAAATTTAGTGTTAATCAACTGAGATGTCCCAAAATATTCACATCAGTTGTGAGGGGTGCTAAGAGTAATTTGTTACTATTAATAGTAAAAGTACCAAACTTTAAACACTATTTAATAAGTTAGAGTACAGTCAAGGTTATTTCTGTAATGTTACCCTTTTTTTTTCTCTTTCTCTCTCTCTTCTTTTCCAAGTGAGAGGAGAGGAGATAAAGAAACAGACTACCACATGTGCCCCGACCTGGGATCCACCCAGTGATGCCCATCTGGGGCCAATGCTCTGCCCATCTGGGGCCATGCTCACAACTGAGCTATTTTTAACACCTGAGGCAGAGGCTCCAGGGAGCCATCTTCCGTGCCTGGGCCAATGTGCTCAAGCCAATTGAGCCATGGCTGTGGGAGGAGAGAGAAAAGGGAAAGGAGGACGGGTGGAGAAGCAGATCATCACTTCTTCTGTGTGCTCTGACCAGGAGTTGAACCCGGGACTTCCACACACCTGGCTGATGCTCTACTATTGAGCCAACTGGGCAGGGCCTGTAATGTTACTCTTACTCATAGGAACAGAGCAATGGCAAATGCCCAGGAAAATCAGCATAAGCCAGCCTTTGTTATCCATGTGAATATCAGAATTCACTGGTTTCTGAACAATTATACATCTTTGTGTGTTACAGAGAAGAAAAAATTCACCACTTATTAGACTGATTTAGGGGCAGCCATTTAAATGTTTGATACAGACATTATAAACTGTTTTTTGAAAGAAGTTTCATGAGATGGGTAGATGTTCACTGCAGATGGCAGAACTGTATGATGGAAGAATTGAAAGGAAGGTGATTGCGTTGGAACTGGAGGATCTTTGGTGGTATTTTTATTTTTATGCTTTCCTGAATTTTCCAAATATTAAGTAGCATTTTATGACCAGAAAATAATTATTCACCAAAAATATTGCAAAATTATAAAGAACAAAACATTTACGAAGTAATTCTGTAATCCTTTTTCCTTCATAATCACTATATCAATTAAAACATAATAAATATTAGCCCTGGCCGGTTGGCTCAGTGGTACAGTGTTGGCCTGGTGTGCAGGAGTCCCAGGTTCGATTCCCGGCCAGGGCACACAGGAGAAGCGCCCATCTGCTTCTCCACCCCTCCCTCTCTCATTCCTCTCTATCTCTCTCTCCCCCTCCCGCAGCCAAGGCTCCATTGGAGTAAAGTTGGCCCGGGCGCTGAGGATGGCTCTGTGGCCTCTGCCTCAGGCGCTAGAATGGCTCTGGTTACAACAGAGCAACGCCCCAGATGGGCAGAGCATCGCCCCCTGGTGGGCGTGCCAGGTAGATCCTGGTCGGGTGCATGCAGGAGTCTGTCTGACTGCCTCCCCATTTCCAACTTCAGAAAAATACAAAAAACAAACAAACAAACAAACAAAAACCATAATAAATATTTACAGACGGGGAGCTATGTCTTTCTGATTAAAGTCATAGAATCAATTCTATTCTATACTAAAAAGAAAGGCTTTGAGGGCATCAAGGAACTTGATCCTCAGCACGTCTTCATCTAACCTGCCAAAGCCAATTTTGTGGCTCCTTAAGCATTACACACTCAATTAAAAACTAAAACAAAATATATTCATGACATCCCATTTAATCCTTCATGAAAATGTGTCCTGTTCTTTGTGGAAAAGAGTAATTATGATCAAATGGGTGTACTTTAGTTAAGCATCTTCATACTTATTTATAGGGAACTAAGTTAATGCCTTCTCTAGGGAGAAAAATTAAAAAGCACGCAGTGACCTTCACTGAACTTCATGCACTAACCAAATGAAGTGTATTTTAAAATGCCCTGAAAAAAATGATTCAGGGTTGTGGGGTTAACACAATACAAAGTGCTGCCAAACTTCCTGTTGTTGTCATTGTGTTTTCTTAACCCAAGAACCTTCCGATGAGAACACAAGTTTCACATTGGTGTGGTAGAGGAACGGTTCTGCCCGTACCCATGCATCTTGTCCCAGAACTGCCTTTCTAATACCCCATCATTCTGAAGGGCGCATAAAACATTGTACTAAGTGCATTTTGTGTTTTCATTTATTTCTTGGGAGAACAGCAGTCATTATTAATGTATGTTCTTGACATATCATTGGATTCACTTTCCCAACCATTTTGAATTACTACCTAAAAGAGTCTTTGAGGAATGTTAAAAAAAAAAGAGCCATTCTCAACTAACTTGCCATAGCACATTTTCCATGAGTTGTACTATTCCGATTCAGCTTTCTCCAACACTGTGAATAGTTACCTTAGGTTTCTTGACTTTTAAGTATTATTTTATAACACAAAAATGTACTAGAAATGTTTCTACTTTTGACTTTCGGGGAAGGGAAATATCACTTCTATTTTCCATTGTTTGAAAAAAAAAACATAAATGAAAACTGTTGGGGTTTTTTTTGTAAGTTTTGAAGTTGATGGTATGGTATCATTTTGTTTATCAGTAAAATGGAATCTAAAGAAAGGTTTCTTAGTCTCTGTACTATTGACATTTTTAAGGTTAACAACTCTTTGTTTTGGGGGTCTGTCTTGCACACTGCAGCATGTATAGCAGCATTCATAGCCTCTACCCACTAGATGCCAAAAGCACCTCTAACCCCGAGATGTCACAATCATAAAAGTCTCCAAACATTGCCAAAATTCTCCAGGGGACAAATAGCTCCTGGTTGAGAATTCTGGTCTAAATGGTATCATTCACAGAGAACCAAGAATTAGGCTATCTACTACAAAGTCTTCAAAAAGTAAAAATTCCTGTCTGAAAGGCTGAGACTTCTTGCAACTCTTATATTTTACCAGTTTTTAAATATTTTACCTAAAGTGAACTAATGAGCCACTAAGAATTTCCATATCAGAAAGACAGCTGACCAAAATAACCAAAATTAGATGTTAGAGAAAACTGTTACACTGAACATTTATTTCACTTCTCTTTATATAGTTTCCTTATTTTTACTTAGTCATAAAAACTATCTAAATTATTTTATCACAATGAATACTCAAACTTTTGGTTCATAAGTCCAAGTAAGAAGATTTTAAATAAGAAACAGATAATTTAATATAATGTAATATTATTCATATAATGCATACACTTCTCTTTTTATTCAAAAACTTGGTAACTAATATAGCAATGAAAAAGTAAGTTTCTGTATCAATTATATATTTAAATTTTTTAAATAATTTTAATTGGCACATGTTTACTGAAAAATATTCAGAAAATACAGAAAAGTATGTAGATCTCCGTAGTCCTACTACACAGATATAACCACATTTAGGTATTGATCTTTCTAGATGTTATTCTATTCATATATTGTGTGCTATATCCTCAGAAGATCACAATTTATATTCTACCTTATGTGAATTAAACATAATATTTTCTGGACAACAGGGCAAATTTGTTATGGTAAATATACTTAGCTTTCTCAAACAACTCATTTTTTTGTAGCAGTAAAGCACACAATGTTGGGTTATCTACTTGAAGCAATAATGTCCACATGCTACAATTTTCCTTTCTGTTTCTCTAACCCACAGACTTTAACAATAATAAGAGAAGTGGGCACTCAAATACAACTAAGGTTCATTTTATTTTTAATAAAAAAATTAAATTTATTGCAGTGACATTGGTTAATAAAATTATATAGGTTTCAGATATACAATTCTATAACATGTCATCTGTATATTGTATTGTGTGTTCACCACCCCAAGTCAAGTCCCCTTCCATCACCATTTATTCCCTTTGCCTTTTTTAACCTCTCACCTCCCCATTTCCCTCTTGAAATCATCATACTGATGCCTATGTCTATGGGTTATTTTTCTTTGCTTTATCCCTTTAACTCCCAACCTCATTCCCTCTGACTGCTGTCAATATTTTCTCCATATCTGTGAGTCTGTTTCTATTTTGTTTGTTAGTTTATTTTGCTCATTAGATTCCACATATAAGAGAAAGCATATGGCACTTGTCTTTTCCTAACTGGCTTATTTCACTTAGCATAATACTCACCAGGCAAGTAGGTTTTATCTTCTTTTTTTTTTTAATCTATGCTATGTGCAATATAGCTATAAATACCCAAAGCCCTACCAATTTTTCTGAGAATTCTAGGGGAAGAGAGAGAGTATCTTACATTATCATGGTAACCTCTGTTCCATACAGATCAATTGAAACAAAACAAGAGCATTTAATGTGTTTAGAAGCTATCACTACACATTTTTTCCTTAGAAACATTAGAAATCCTTTCTCACATTCCTTCTATCCCCACATTCAGGAATCTTCAGTAACTGGTTTAACCTTTGTAGTTCCCAACTCACACCATGTCCCTGGTTCTTTGTACCCCTTTTCTTCTCTCAAGAGCATAGGAAAATGTCCTCTGTTTTCTACACAAAGCTCTTTATCCACCACCTTGTTTCCCTGAGTCCCCTCTAAGTCAATGGGGAGCCCTAACAGAGTTGAAAAACCAAGTTCTTGATTATTGTAGGATTTCCACTCAGAAAGGCCCTAGTAACCAATTAATCTAACTCTTCAATCCAAAAAATAAACTGAGGAAACATCAGATGATTCTAATGTTATATCTGATGACCACAAGTTCATAGTAGTTAAGAGAACACTTGCAAGTAATTAGGAGAGCTGGGGACTTGGGGCCATAAACCAGTCTTATCTAAATGGATAACAGGATGTATCTCAATCACTGTGTCTTTTTCCCAGTCTCTATAACATGGGAATAAAACCTATGCTAGTAAGTACATCGGTGACCCACATAACAGTCTGCGAAGCACATTCAAACAAATTGGCCATTTCCATCCTCAGAACAATCCAGTGAGAGAGATACAGCATCTATAATTATTATCATCCTCATTTATAATAGGCCCAGAGGGATTAATGACCTGGTTGAGTCCCATCAAGGTAGCAGAGCTTAAAAATGTCTTTGATTCCAAATACTGTACCAGACTGCCTTCTCATAATCTGGAGGGAAAGTGATGAAGATTTAATGGCATTACATATGTGAAGATTCTTTCCAAATTGAAAAAAAAAAGTGAATGAAATCTAGCACTTATTGCTGTATTTATATTCAGACAAGTTTGGAGAGATACCACCTAATGAGAATGCTTTGGTTAGAGTTCAGGTAGTTTCCACAAATATTCTTTCTAAATGGCACTGTACATTATAAAATAAAACATTACATATTAGGATTAAAACATTATATTCTGACAGTCTTTTAGAATCAGTTCATCTTGATTCTAATTCTCTAATTTTACCGTAATTCTTAATTTTTCTGAATTTTCATTTTAGATTTATCCTGCTCCTTATCAACTGGCAGCTGACCCAAATGTTAGGTAATCCAAAAATTAATTCAGCCTAGTGTCTGTCTCTCTCTCTCTCTCTCTCTCTCTCTCTCACACACACACACACACACACACCTTTTCTTCCTCCATGGTGTCCGGTAATGATTTTTTTCTCTTATCGTTGAGTATTTACAATGTAGACTACAAGTCCAAGAGATTGATTTCCCTCTTATCCAAGATGAACTGATTCTAAGAGATCTCCTGGAGCATTTCCCAGTGGCCCCAATATACTCCTTTACTAGAACAGAAAATTCACAATGAGTTATATCTAAAAATTCTGAAACCCCACAAGCTCAAAAATGTTAATTACTCAAATATTCTATGCTCCAGATTTCTAATTTTCTGGGTAACTTTCTACAGAATCTTTTCTCCATAATTTTCATTCATTTCTCAAGACATACAGCTCACAATTGAACACATACTCTATTGAGTTTTCCTGAGTGCTGAGTCAAACAGTTTCAAATGAAACAATTACTTCATCAAAAACAGGCATTTAGCAGACACTCTCCCCATACTTAATCTGTACTAGACTCTGTGGGATCCAAAGGCACAGTTGTTCTCAAGCACAAAAAAGATAATCTACTATATTATGAATTGTTCGTGAAGGAAATAAAACAATTGCACAATATATTCTAGTGTATTTCCTTTCTTAAAACAACCATATATTTTGCTGATTAATGTTGGTATTTCAGCACACTGAGGTTCCAAACCTCTCTTTATACTACCTTACATATTTATAGTTGTGGTTTTCCAACATATATTGATTCCCTATATTTATTTTTAACAAATTTCATGCTAAGACTTTTTATAAATATTGAAAAACTTCATCACAATATCCACACTTGGTTTAAAATGACCACTCCTTCTCACACCCAATTGAAACACCAGCCCCTGCACAAAAGAAAAAGTCTTTTAACCAGGTATGCTTTTAGAAAACTAAACAACAAACTTATTTGAAAAAAAAACCATGAAACTTAACTAATGAAATAACTGAAGTATTTATACATTTCTTTTTATCTATCTATCCCTATGTGCTTGACCCTCAGCTACATAAAAGATTTTAGTGCCTTTCCTATAGTTCTTTTCTCAACCCTGTTATTTTGATCATCACATTATTTTTTTAAATTTGGTTGCTTATAATTTAGAAATATCTACTTACACTTCCGTTTCCTGTCCAATAAATTTGAGTCAGTTTCTTGACACCCCTCCATGTGGAATTAGGCTATTAATGCCTCTGGTCAGCCTCCATTCTGCGCCAGCTTTTGTTAATTTGACTTTGACTTTATCAAGGTTGTAAAGTGAATTGCTAATTATGTGAGCTAATAAAAATGTTTTAATACTTAAGTCGGTTGAGTTTTTGATACTCAGAGCAGAAAGCCTCCTAAGTTCCCTGAGCGCCTCCTACCTGCTGACCTGCTGGCCAGGATAGGAGATGCTACCATCTACTTTGTGTAAATGACGCTATTTTAAAAGGACATATGATTTTTTTTAAATCTGAAAGTGATAGCTAATTAAAATATATCTCATAAAATAAAATAAAATAATAAGATGAAGTTCTGCAATGGTTCTAAGATAATATCTTACTCAGGAAAATCCTTTTAAAAATAAACCCATTGTAGAATATTATTTGAAAACAGGGGGACATATTGTTTATTTTCTAAAACAGACTACTAAAATAGAAGGAAATAGGTGTATAGTAATCCTCGTGCAAAGACTTACTGCATTTGAAACATAATCTAGGGGTTATTGTCTTAACTATATCGGCTACTGATGGGTATAATGGGAAGTGACCATTATTCAAAACTAATTTATTTCAGTTTAAATTTAGATCAAATATTCTATTTTTGAAACTCCAGATTCTGCAGAAAACATTCATAAATGTATGTTTTCTATAACCTTAACTTTAAAAAATAAATATAATGTTATCCCCATCATGTACCTCTGTATTTTTCTTTCTTTTTAAAAAAGGTTTTGAGATACCTGGTAAAACATATTTCTCTTCCTCTGTGAAGAAAAACCATAGCAATCTCCTCCAGGTTGTCCTCACTGCTCAGCTCATCATACCCAGGGTTTATGTACAGGTCAAACTATATTTTCCATGCAATTATATGTCACCTCATTTCCAGAACTATTCTATTTATTTATTTATTTATTTATTTATTTATTTATCTGCTTATTGCTTTTAAAGAGAGAGGATGGGGACAGGGAGATAGAAAGTGAGAGAGAGAGAGAGAGAGAGAGAGAGAGGACGATAGATCTGTACCTGTATGTGCCCTGACTGGGAATCGAACCAGCAATCTCTGTGCTTCAGGACAACGTTCCAATCAACCAAACTATCAAAGTAGGGCCAGAAACTATTTTAGATAACTTAAATAAAATGCATATATACAAATATGAGCTGGGAATGTATAGGTAAAAAATAAAGCAAGACAAGGTAAATAAATATGTGTATATATAAAAAAAGTCACCATGAGGCAGGCCACAATATCTTCCTAAATTGAGTTGTAAATTTAGTTCTGAGTTGCCTAATAGTGGAAACAAAGAGGAGACATTACAAAGATGTCAATTCAGGAGAGAAAAAATTTCTCCAAATGCTAATGTCTAAAAGAAATTTTCTTTGAGACAGTGGCCCTAAATAAAATGAGAAGAGAAGTTTAGTGCGCCCATCACCAGTGGTATTTGGAATTTTCTCTCTGTTCCTTTACATGCATATGAAAGACTCTTGCCATAAATACACCACAGTGAGGATACTCCATGGTCAGTTTCAAGAAATCAGAAAAATACATGTTTTGTAAAAAGAGAGGTTTTTTTTTTAAATTTTCTAATGTGGTTCACAAAGGAAATTTTCCCTCATCAATTTCTGAATAGAAAAATGAGTGGATTATTTTTCTTTTCTTTATAATAGGTATTATTTCACTTCCTAATAACATCATTTTCAAATGAGTGAATTGGATTTAGTGAACTGAAAAGAAGTCACATTGAAGTTTGATTTGTCCAAGACACACAGAAATTCGGAGACATATCAATGATCAGAATCTGGAAGATGTGAGTCCAGTTATTTGTTATAATCATTTATGAAGCAATTTTAAGATGAAGTATCTTAAATGTAAAAATTCAGAAAAAATAATATTGTCATTATAGTCAGATCATATGATTCAACATATAAAAGACTTTATGTCTGTGTATTAAAAAAAAATTATCTTTACAAATGCTAAAACTACTCCCAAAGTCCTTCAGTAAACATTTGTGTTAAAATTGATAGCTTTGCCTGACCTGTGGTGGCGCAGTGGATAAAACGTCGACCTGGAAATGCTGAGGTCGCTGGTTCGAAACCCTGGGCTTGCCTGGTCAAGGCACATATGGGAGTTGATGCTTCCAGCTCCTCCCCCCTTCTCTCTCTCTCTGTCTCCCTCTCTCCCTCTCTCTGTCCTCTCTAAAAATGAATAAATAAATAAATAAATTAAAAAAAAATTGATAGCTTTGTAAAAAAGCGACTGTTCTCCTCTTCCATATTGAAAACTGATAAAGAAATCATTGATGAGAAACTTTGAAAATATTGCTTAGTGAATAAAACATCACCACAGTGGAATCAACCATATTACCCAGACAATTGATAAAATATTCATTCCTTGAAATAAATGGGTGTGAATATGTCAATTATTAAATACTGGTTTTGACTTAAATACACTGATTAAGTCATGCATATTGGATTCATAATAATCAGTTCTTCCACAATTTTCACTCAGAAAATAAAATCTGTGCAGTAATTAGTTGAAAATAACAACTGCTGGTTCAATTAAATTTTGCAAATTTCACATTCTAGTGTTACCATATGTACATTTGTTTGAAGTAATAATTAAACTTCTGTAATAGACTGCATATTTTGGAACAAAGTAAACTAATTTATTATGACACATGGAAATATATTTAAAAATACACATTTGCTTTCTCTTTCAAAATTACGCACAAATACCTTAAGTGAATCCCTGATAAACGGCTGCAAAATACTTGATTATATAGGTATATATATGACCCAGCCATTAACAACTTCCATGTAAAACTATGCACATTGACAGCCATAGGCAACATTAATTAAATTTCTCTCTTAACACCTTCTCCATTTAAAAAAAAAAAAGTTTAAAGAAAAGGAGAGAGATAAGGGAGAAAACCTGGAAGTATTGCTTTGTTCAAGAATCAGGAGGCAGGAGTTTCATTCACATTTAATTGGAGGGAAAACTTTCAGATTGAAAAAATATGCAATCAGAGAAAATATTGCTAGGCTGATAGTGGATATCTTTATACTTGCTGTTGAAAAGCAGAGAAGGAGAATAACACACTTAAGGCTGTGTTAAAGTGAACAAAATCCTTTATGATCACTATCTTGGTTGCATCCACAGCACCTTGATGAGTTTATTGTTCTTTCATAACAGAATTAGTCATTAAAAGATTTGTTCAAGGTCAATCTAGAATCTTTTGACAAGACTTAGTCTTGGGGTTCATGCTATCCCTTGAAGCTAATTTAATAAGGTGTATTGAGTTTCAACTGTAAAAGCAAAATGGTAATATAAGCCATTTTTTTTCTTGTTTGATCTCTATTATTATTTTTACTTTATTCTGGTTCATTGTACAGATCATCTTTAAAACAAATTTGGTCGCCAAAATAATCTATGCAGAAAGAACATGTCACATGTGGACAAAAATGTTTAAAGGCAAAGTTTATTGTCAGAGGAAACAAAGTGAATGTGACAACTATTTGAAATACAGATAAGTGTGATTTGATTTTAACATATAAATATGTTAAATTTTTTGTTGTTTTCATCAAAGTGTAGTCCACTTTCAGTAAGAAGGTCAATAAAGTTTACAAATCTTATATGACCAACAACAAATGAGTTATTCTATTCATATAAAATAAACAACTATAAAATGGAGTGCTTATTATTTGCAAGGTACTTTAAGAGCTAGAGTCATTTATAGGCAATGATTTAGTCAAGTCTTCTCTCTCTCAGCTATTCCATCCAACTTCTATTTAAGATAGTGTGTGACTTTATTGCAGAAATCAAGTTCACAATGAAGATGAGTTGAATCTAAAACTCCTGTATTTTCATTCTTGAGTGAAGAAAGAAAAAAAAAAATTGTTGGCAGTACCACGACCGCCTGCGTTTTGGAGGATAGAAACCTCTGTTTCAGATACTTGACTTTCAGGCAAATTTATTAAGAATACAAATGCTCAGGACGGCGGGTGCATTAATCTGAGCGCTGCCTGGTTACTTTAACGCAGTGCTCTAAACAGAAAGTCTTTACCTCCAACAGTTAATAGTGCTACAACGTGTTCGTGCACCTTTCCTTTATGTGTGAACTTTTCGCAGTTTAAGTTCAGGCAGGGATTTAGATGACCTACAAAAGTGGTGCGCCCTGTGTTCCCATTTTCGTCCACACCTTATATTATAACATAGTAATTTAAGTACCGGAATTCCCTTGACAGACTCTCACTGCGTGACACAGCCCGGCCGGACCTGACTAGCTCAGGGCGCCGGGATCCGGGTCCCACCGAGAGCTCTGAGCGATTTGTTCCCAGTGGATCGGGGCGGGGTGTGTTGCCGGAGTCGCTTTCTATTGGCTACACTCTCGGAGACTGGCCGGGTTTTCCGACAGTTGATTGGACAGAACTGCCCCTGTAGGTCTAGACCATTGGAGGCTGCTGGAGCCAGGGGGCGGAGCGGGTTCCCCAGGAGTCCTGACCGAGCGCGCTCGGCGACGGAGCTGAGCGCCGGGCGCCGGACCGGAGCGGGGCTGGCGGATGGCGGCGGAGGGTGGGCGAGGGACCCGGCGCGGAAGGGGTCTCTAAGGGCGAGTACGGTGCTCAGGTGGGTGTTTGGCCGCGTCTCCCGAGGCCGGTCCCGGTTTTCCTCGGGTGGTGGCCGTTCGGAGACAGCATCTGTCAACGCTCGCCCCTCCTCCTCTCCTCCTTCGGCCGGGCCGGGCTCCGCCGGCGGGGGACGCGGGACCCGGCGTGGCGAGCCCATCAGCTGTCAGGCGAGCGGCGGAGCGCCCCGAGGGCGGCGAGAGACACACAAAGACCCCGGTGAGCGGCGGCGGCGGCGGCGAAAAGGGGGTGGCAATTTCGGGACAACTCTCGGCCGCGCCCGCTCGTGCCGCCGCCCCCGCCGCCGGGGCTGGGTCCGAGGCCGCGGAGACAATGCGGCCGGGCTCGGTGCCGGCGGCCGCGCTCCCCCGGCGGCCACTTGACGGTGCCCCCGCGCGCCCGGCCCCCTCCCGGCCGGTCCGGCCCCGCCCGGGAGAGAGGCGCCCCCTCGCCCTCGCGGCCGGTGGAGGAAGTCGGTCCGCGGACGCCGAGCCGGGCAACTTGCGAGCCGGGAAAAGTTTGCGGCGCCTCCGCGGGGCGGCGCGGCCCGCCCCTGGCGTCCGCGGTCACCGCCGGTGACTTTCTGGACTCGCCGGCAGCCCGGGCCGCGGCGCGGACGGCGGGGACTGCAGGGAGGGCCGGAGCGGTCCGAGGGCGCCCGTGCCTGCGGCTGCGGGTAAATTGTCTTCGGACGCGACGGGCTTCTGTGGTTTGAGGCACCTCGGCTTGGGGAGAGACGTGCGGAGAGCCTTTAATACTTTTTAGAGCAGGCGGGGAGAACAAATGAAAGTGCGAGGGCTTAAGAGGCGCTGACATGCCACCGACTCCCGAACCGTCGCCGTGGGAACCCTTCAGGACCCGGGGCCTGCGCGGGCGGGTGGGGGCTGGGGGTGGAAAAATGAGAAGGTCGCGCCCCAGCCCTGCCTGCAACTAACTGGCTCTGCTTGACCTTGGACAAATGACTTAACCACTTAGATATCCTCATGGGTGATATATGAGGCTAGACTCAGAGATACATGTCTTCGCTTTTTAAAAATACATCTGGGTTTGAGATTTTCCTTGGGCCTCAAGGAGATTACAGGAGTTGTGTACACGTGCTTGGATTCACCTTTCATTCTACTGAGAAGTAACTTTTAAGTCTGATGTTTTCAAATAGTATTCTAAGAATTTTTTTTTTTTCACTTACCCATTAAAAAAATAAATTACCCATTACTTATTTTTAAAACGCTTCTCAATAGCTGTCTACTTTTCTGCACCAATTAAAGTTCTAGGGGCCGGGGTCAGGCCTGGAAACAGAGAACCAAGCTTGAAGGTGAAGTGACAGGTAGCCTCAAGCGATCCCTTCATCAATTCTGGACGCAGTTTAGGGGGAGAACATATATTTAATTACATTATTATACATAGAGAGTAAAAAGGGCAGGTGGTTTTTCCTTGTTATTTTTTCTGTATTGCTTCTTTCTAGTGAAAACTCGGGGTGGAGGTGGGGAGCAGTAGGGGATGGGGTTCTAACTTCTGACAGAGAAGGAAAATTATAACCAAAGTAAATCTTAAACTAATGTAAATCTTCCTTACAGGAACAGTAACCCATAATGCAAGTACATCTTGATATAATTTTAATGAAGGATTGAAAATAGCTGCTGTGTTCAGTTTCACTGACGGCCAAGATGGCTCACTTACATAATCTTTGTTGGGATGTGTTAGTGGCATGTATAATTTTGATAAATTATTAATGTTAAAGCTTTGGACTGGTAATAGTATTGAAATGTCATCACAGGTTGTGTTGTAATACAATAGAGTGTTAATTTTTGGTTTTGATGACTTGCATTTATTTCCATGATTAGTGAAAGCAGACATTTTTTCCTAACCAAAATTTTCTCAAATATTAAACATCTACTTGTCAGCACTGAATACAAAGGAAATTATTTTGTTCTCATATATATAAGTTCCCCCAGTTTTCCTGCCACTCCTGAGAGTGCTTTCTAGATGGCAGGTGCTCCACTGGGCATTTTATCTTCTCATGGAACTTATAACAACAAAAGGTGATTATTTTCCCCCCCAAAATGTAAGTGCATAAATATATTCAACAAATATTTGCTGAATAAAAGTTGTAGTGCTCAGATAAAAATAATTTAAAATATATTTTTGGCCCAGCCTTAAAGAGAATCATTATCATGCTTTAGGGGAAAGAAAGAGGGTATCAAAAAATGAACTCGCAGAAAAAGTGAACTTAATTCTAGTATCTAGCCTGAAAGTTTACAGCTTAAAATAAGGATTCAGATTTGAAAAGAGACAAAGAATTGTTAAGGTTTCTGAAACCTGGAAAGATAGGCAGTCGATTTAACATAACACCTATTATGACTAGCTTTCTTTGAAGAACACAACCTTAAAAAGGTATGTTTCTTAAATAATCAGTAGCTGTTTGCATTGTGACTAAATGGCCTAATCATATCATAATGTTTCACTTCAGACTTAGATGATTTTTAAACTTGTTTTTAAAATAGCATGAAATAAGCCTTTCAATGCAGTTGCATAAAGGAAAATGTATCTTTGAAATCAACTAAATTTGCAGTGGGAAAATTATCTTCAATCTTACACCAAATATAAAATAATCACTGAAAATAGCATCTTGCCAAGAAAGCCTTCACTAGACAAGCAGTATGTGTGAAGAGATCCTTTATGGACTGCATCATTCGTATTTTGTTTTTCCCAAGGGATCTGTCTATTTAGTGATATCAGAAAGTAAGCCCTGAACATTTGTAAGCCTGGAAACCTCTGGAAAGTCTAACGGCCTTATTTAAAAGTGACCATTCAACCTAGAACCTAGCATTGATATTTGAACAAATGAACTTTGTAGAATATGTGTTCTCTTCAGAGCAGGTGTGCTGGTTAGTTAGCCTTGTAGGGGATTAGAGCAGTGGATCTAAGAGTGCTCCTTGGACCACCTGTATCAGGATCTTCTGTAGTACTTTCAAAACTTCAGACTATTGAGTACCTTCCTACATGTAAAGAATCAGAATCTCTGTTAGCAGAACCTAGAATCTCTATTTGTAACAAAATTCTGCTAAATCACACTAAATCTTAAGAAATTGTGTTAGAACTTTCTTGCCAATGTTTAATGGTGACTGTTGCTTTAATCTAAGAGCATTAAAAAAGCATTCTGAGATGCTCGCTGCCCTGATCACTACCCCTCCAGCACCAGACATGTTGACTTCATCTGTTAGTTGGGCCCTATGACCAGGGACCCCCTCGTGAACTGCTTCTGCAAACAAACCAAGACACCACCTACAAGCAGAGTTATGGCTGCTTTGGGCACATGACTCTTGTGACCCCCCTCCTACTGTGGGACACTGTCACCACCACCCTTAGCCTGTGTGTGATTTGTCGGAGTGGCAGTCCCAGCCACCACCACCTCTTTACGAGGATGATAAGGTTTCAAGCAAATAATTGGGAATTGATCTCAAGGTACAGAAGGCCTGAGAGAGAGCAAGAATGCTGAATGGAAAGCCATCTCCTCAACATAGTTCAACACTTAACATTTGAAGATTTAAGTCCTAAATCTGATAATTTGGCTAAAATACTTTTACTTTCTAGTATGTGGCTGAACCCAAACCCCTTGCAGCCTGTTGTCAAAACTTCCGACTACAAACATATAATGGATCCTATAACCTTTATCTGTATTCATAAAATCCCTGACATATAAGTGAAGACTTTCTTGTTTATTGAAATAGAAGAGTTTAGGAGAGAGGTTCAAAGCATAGGCTGAGGCGTCCACCACACCTGATGAAATCCTTCCTTTGCCATTTATTACCTAGATGATGTGGAGCTGCATCCTTGACCCTCTAACATTTCACCCCTACTTGGTAAATGAGGATAACAGTACTTGTCTCATAGGAGTTGTTTTGGGAATTACGTAAGATCATAAATTATGTAAGATACAAATTAGTGACATAATAACTATCACTCAGTATATACTCTATATATGTAGCTTTTAATTTATTATAATAACTTAAAATTTTTATTTCTTTTTAGTTCTGGAAAATTGCTGTAGAAGAGGGACAAGAGAGCAAGACAACGCAAGAGGAGATAAGTAGCTCTGAACACAAGGGAAGGTCACACTAAATCGTAGCTGTTGAGCAGAGGGAAAGGAGAAGGATGCAGACTGCAGTGCCAGCTAATACCGGGGTTTCTTCATGTATCGCCCTGGCTCAGCTGCTGTTTCCTCTCCCCTCCTTCCTTTTTGTACCACCTTATTTAGCACTATATATATATATATATTTGACTCACACTGAGAGGTACTATGTGGTCTGCCTCAGATTTTTAATCCTGGTTTTGTATTTTAATATCAGTGATCCTTGAACTTGCAGGGGCTTGGGGTGGAAGCTGTCTTTCCTCTTGGGATCTAGGTTTTAAGATTATTGAAGGGAAGCGATTTCTACCTCTGACCCCATAGGTGTATATCTAGAATTTAACTCTTCTCTGAAATTTGCCTTTTTGGAGATATATATGCCATCAAGATGTAGGGTCATGATAAGAGAGACCCTTGCCCCGACTTTTAAAAATACTTTTACTTGCTAGAGCTCTTAACACTTTTCAGAATGCCATTTCTCACATCAGCTCACATTTTCCTTACAATAACCCTGTAAAATAGTATTACTATTTCTAGACAGATGTTTCTCTTTTTCCCACCTCCATTCTGTCTTGCAAACATATTGCTATGCTAGTCTCTGCTGTCTTCACATCAGTTTTCTAAAATTAGAATCCTTGAATTGTTCTATTTGTCCTCCAATCAAATTGCACCTCCTCTGCCTGGCTTATGTAGTGGTCTTGAAACCAGGGTCTTATTTTATTTACTCTAAAAGCTTTCTCTCCATAGTTCCTGGAGCATGGCCCACTCACTCTAGAGCCCATATTGCTGTCCTCATTAAACCACCCGTTCCTACCCATTCTTCAGTCCCCACCTCTTTAGAGCCTTCCCCGATCATTAACACCGTAAAGGTTCTATCTACTGAATTCCATTGGCAGGAGGAACTATTTGATCAGCTATAATCTGGCCTTAAAGTCTAAATGGAGAGAAAGTATATGATAGATTTGATGTAGTGAAAAAGCACTGGACTAAGTAAAGAGTTCACATCTACTAAGGAGCTGTGGCAGCTAAGCCAGGTGGCTCAACCTTTGTGCTTCTACCTTTTCTTGAGCTGTGACTGGAGCGGTTTGGGCCAAATAATGTTGATTGTCTCTTCTCATTCTGAGGTTCTAACAGTGGTCGGCAAACTCAGTCAACAGAGCCAAATATCAACAGTACAACGATTGAAATTTCTTTTGAGAGCCGAATTTTTTAAACTTAAACTATATAGGTAGGTACATTCCTTATCGAGGTAGTGCCCGCACGTGGTAGTTTGTGGACGAGCCACACACAAGGGGCCAGAGAGCTGCATGTGGCTCGCAAGCCGCAGTTTGCCGACCACTGTTCTAGGATAACTGCGCCTTCCTTATATGGAATGGGATTAGGACCCTTATTGAGTTCTTGGATAAATATGCCAGAATGGCACTCAATGCTTTTAGGATTGGGTCTATCCCACATAATTCTAATGTTAAACTTGGCAATTTTTGAATACCATGTACCATTTTTAGTAATCTTTTCAAGCATAAGCATTCAGGGAAGGTCAGTGGGGCTGTATTAGGTAGTAAGATGATATATTAGGGAAAATAAAGGGTTATCTTTGTGAATGACTTCTTATAATAGAATAAATGGGGCCAGCTGTTGGGATAAACCTTAGTCTTAGCATTTATAATGTACTTTGCAGTTCATCTTCATTGGGAAAGTGCTATATAATAAATAGTTATATTTTCCTCTTAATCATTTCATAACTTGAAAAACTGATGATAGGGGACTTTATATAGTAATGTGGTTGGTGACATGTTGTAAGTCTGCATATATATCACATGCATATTACCCTTGAGTTAAGAAGGGTATCCCTAAGTTATGAGGTGCTATTATACCTTGACCATTCTTAAGAAGAATATCTCTTTAGAGTGTGTTGACATTTAATTGACCTTTGAAAGTTCATTCTGTTAATCATACTCAAAGTGCTAACGCTATGGTTGACTGCCTGGTGTTTTTACATTCAGTCGTGCCTAGCATATAAATTCTTCAACATAATTGCTACTTATTTAGCCAGAGTTTCCTTTTCTTCTCTGAAGATGTGAGTTGTATTTTATTTTTGTATATATTTTGAAATTTTGCTTCAGGCTGGTTAGTGCTAAAGGTTTGAATTGAAATGTTTTCCTGTCATTAGTTGTATGGGGTGTGGCTTCTTAATATAACAGAAATAGAAAGCTTTGCTTGGTTAAAGTGTGCTTTTCTTCTGGCAGCAGTCAGAACTTTTTCAGATATAATGCTAAAATTTAAAGAAGCTTAATATTATACTTTGATAGTACGTACTCTAACATAAACTTTTAAAAATCTTTTGGCAGTGCTATTACTTTTTATTAAACAAAGATTCAGAGGATCTGTTTTCATAGCAATCTCTAATATTCCTTGAATTTCTGTGATTGGAATTTGATTTTATTACAAATGACATATTTCTTTTTTTAAAGTTAAATATATTTATTTTTCATAGCTTAACATTTTATTGCTATCGCCTAGAGAACATTTGCTGAAATGTTTAAAAGTTTCTAAGTATTAAACTTATAAAACCAGTATATGGAAATAATTTTGAATACGATTAGCTGTCTTACAGGTTCCAAAATTAATATTTCTAACGAGCATGGAAAAGTAGCTACACTTTTTGCTAAATGTTAATAGAAAATAAAAACTTATAATTACCAATTTTGGGTAATTGATCTTTGAGATTTCAGGCATCTTTTTAAAAACATTTTTGTATTGAAGGCAATTTTTAAATAGGGAAGATGAAGTTTAAATGAGAGCTTTTATTTTCATGTGGCAATTTTATACTTTCAAATATGTAGCCCTAATATTTGAGATGCATTTTGTTCCCTGTTGATAAGTTTGAGGTCATTATGTAATTTATTTATTCACACATAAACACAGTACATGGTCTAATTTCATGAAGCTGGCTTTCTCATCATCTCTTCTTCTATATTGTCCTATCTTTTCTTCTGCCTTTTTTCTGTTCCCAAGTTTACAAATTACAGCTACTTTTTCATCTCATTATGGCCCCACCTTCAAAGGAAAATTAGTCGTTTTCCCTTAGTCCAAATATTTAACTTCAAACTCTGTCCTTTTTAGAATATATGATGAAGCTTCCAAATAACATCTAAATAATACATAAAAGTGCAAATGACTTTAGGGATGAATAGTCAGATACAGGATATCCCGGACCAAGGGTGAATTCCCACACTTCCATTTTGTAAACTATGGTTTCAACAGATAGATTTATTTCTTCCTCAATAATTAAATGTCTCAGGGCCAGGCTAGAATTGGTTAAATACAGAACGTTAAGCTAAAACCTGGTTCCTTAGGTATCTCTCTTGGTAATTTGACTGGACAGACACATGTTGACATTGTATATTTGCTCTTCTTTTCTATTTGAAGTATGTTTTGCCATTGTAAATTGCTTTCTGTTATTTGAATCTGGATATATTAATTTATTTTCATTTTATTTAACTAATTCTTATCCTTTCATATACCAAACTGTTCTAAACACTTTACAAGTATTAGTTCATTTTAACTCTATAGTTAGTTATTATATAGTTATAGTTACTATCATTTTACAATTGAGAACATTAAGGCACCAAGTTTTATTTTAGCATAGAGCCTGAAGTGGGGGAGAGTAATAAGTGAAGGCAGAGTAGATAACACAGTAGTACTAAGAATCAACAAGAAATTCAGGAGTTTTGGGAAAATTAGCCTATTCAGAAAGGAGCAGGGACTCACCTGGGCCCAGTCTTAAAGAGCAAACATGTCTTCCTTACTCAATATAATATTAAGTTTGGGGCCATAGAGGGAAAAGCCTGGGAGGTGCCTTGAGTTTCAGCTGCCTAGTCAGCTTGGTGAGGGGGAATTTTGTGATTGGCCAGAGCTGTGTGCACCTTGATGCCTTAACCACCTAGCGTTTCTCAGGATTCAAGCTTCTTTCCCCTAAAGAGTTGAGCTTCTGTCTCTCCTGGATGCTTGGGCATTACAAATACCAGTGGAGAATGTTTTTTCCCAGTCTTAACCTTAGCCTCCTTCATCCTCTCTTCTTGCCCTAAGTTGTGTATTACTTTGAAACATTATTCAGTGGTGGTTATGTTTGTGTATTGTGGGAAGTTTAGATGTTAAGCAACAAGATTAAAAGACAAAGTATCATTTCTGTTGGGATGGAAGAAGATGAAAGAAAAGCTAAGAGGAGAAAATGTGGAGAAAGGAGGGGGACATCATGGAAAAGAAGAGATTTAATGAGGGAAAAAATGGTGAAAAAATGTAGAAAGAGAATTACTGATTTCCTTCACACTGACACCTCCCCTCCAACCTCCCGGTAAAAGCAGTTTCCCTCTTTTCCTGACATGAGGATCACCAGGGAGTTATGCCCTCTGGGAGTGGAAAATTTCTCCCTTTTGCATTTTGATACTTGGGTGTGCTGCTTTGAGATGCCACTGGTATCTAAGTAATATTTGTTTATACTGGATATTTGTCTCTGTAGCCTTTGTGGATGAGATTTGGAATACAAACAATACTGTTAGCAGAACTGCAGGTACTCGATTGCTATGTTTATTTTACTAATTAAAAAACTTCCAGAGCCCTAGGACTTCTGAGTGCATTAAAAAACACCCTGACCAATTTTAAGAAGTGCTTTAGAAAGAAAGAAAATAATAATAAGAAAAATGAAGAGTGTCAGGCTCTGGAATACCAACCAACGTGGTAGAATTTTGTTTGTTTGTTTTGTTTTTAAATTAGTGTTTTCAAAGACTAAATTAAGGTAGTTATATCAATTTTTTAAAATTTTTTATTCAATTTATTAGAGTGACATTGGTTAATAAAAGTATATAACTTTCAGGTGTACAATCCTATAATACATCATCTGTATACTGTGTGTTCACCACCCAAAGTTACGTCTCCTTCCATCACCATTTATCTCCTTAAACCCTTTCCTACCTCTTCCCACCCACCCCCCATTTCCATCTAGTGATCACTAAACTTTTGTCTGTGTCTGTGAGCTTTATTTCTTTGTTTCAATCCCTTCACCATTTTCACTTGGCCCCCCAAACCCCTCCCCCCCTGACAGCTGTCAGTCTGTTTTCTGTGTCTGTGAGTCTACTATATTACATTTGTTTATTTTGTTCATTAGATTCCACATATGAGGGAGAACATAAGGTACTTGTCTTTCTCTGACTGGCTTATTTCACTTAGCATAATAGTCTCCAGGTCCATCATGCTGTTGTAAAAGGTAAGATTTCCTTTTTTACAGTAGAGTAGTATTCAGTTGTGTAAGTGTGCTATAGCTTTTGAATCCACTCATCTACTGGTGGACACTTGGGCTGCTTCCACATCTTGGCTATTGTAAATAACACTGCAGTGAACATTGAGTGTATATATTCTTTTAAATTAATGTTTTGTGTTTCTTTAGATGTATTCCCAGAAGTAGAATCTCTAAGTCATAGGTAGTTTCATTTTTAATTTTTTTAGGCAACTCCATACTGCTTTTCACAGTATGCACCAATCTACATTCCCACCAACAGTGCATGAGGGTTCGTTCTTCTCCATATCCTCACCAACAGTTGTTGTTTGTTGATTTATTGATGATAGCCATTCTGACATGTATGAGGTCATGAGTTATTTTTTTAAATGGATTTAAAGTACTCTTTTTATATATAAATTCTCCTTTCTTAATCGACAGTTTAGGTAAAATAAAAGTATGGGACTTTCATTCCATAAAATATAAAACTAAGGTTAATTCTTTAGGGAATTTAGAAGTTTTGGGATACTGCTTAAATCATGTTTAATGACTTTTCTTGGTTAGATCACTAGTCTGAAAATATTTTATACTGATTATAAAATATAAACATTTTATTATGATTATGTTTGGATAGAATCATTAAAATTGTAATGCTTCCAAAACATCCAAAATAATATGATCAATTTTACCTTTAAACTTTCTGGTGATTCATTTTAGGGCCCCCTGAAGTCTTTCTCCTTATCCATTTCCTGGCTTTCTGTAAAAAGGTCCATTATTCAGTAACATTTCTTTATTTTTCTTCTATTCCAAGGGAGAGGAACGTAGATAGACTCTCACATGTGACCCAACTGGAATCCACCCTGCAACCCTCCTCTGGGGCCAATGCTCTGCTCATCTGGGGCCATTCTCACAACAGAGCTATTTTTAGCACCTGAGGCAAAGTTCCACAGAGCCATCCTCAGCATTTGGGTCTAATAAGCTCAAACCAATTGAGCCATGGCTATGGAGGGGGGGTGGGGAGGGCTGGAGAAGCAGATAGTTGCTTCCCTTGTGTGCTCTGACCGGGAATTGAACCCTGGACATCCACACGCCAGGCCTAAGCTCTACCACAGAGCCAACCGGCCAGGGCCTCAGTAGCATTTCTTAAAAATATACTTAGTTTAATGAACAAAATATTGAGCTAATCTAAATGATAAAAGTATTGGTTTGAAGAAATTTATTTTTAAATAGTTATTTTCTAGGTGGAAGGGCCTAGTCTTAACAAGGTTGATTAGATCTCTACCTGTAAAACAAAGAGTAAACTGTACATTTTTTTCTTGACCATTGCATGGTGATCGCATGCTGTTTAAACATTTCCAGAATCACCAATAAATTACCCGTAGGGACTAGAAGGGGGAAAGGGAGTTTTTCTTTCTCATTTGCTCTTTTTTCATTTATCCATTTTTCCACCGCTGGTCCATTCTTTTCTATAATTACAGGACTTTTCATTTTCCTCCATTGTTCATGTTCCCCATTTGTACATCCTGAATTACTACCACACCAAGTTTCCTTAGGCAGAAATGGAACCTGGACCTTTAGAAGCTAATGGAAATCATCTCGTGTATTTTAGGCGCTCTTTTTTCCCTGGAGGAGAGAGGAGCAGAACAGTGGTTCGTGGTTTGTCACTGTTGCTTCTGTGGCTGCCCTGTTTGGTTGACTGTGTAACTCCATTCTTACTGCCTAAGTGTACAAATGCAATTAGGGCCAGTCACACTGTATTTCTATCATCGGTTATCCCTAGTGGTTCAAATTTAGTACAAACCTGCTGTTGAGCACATTAATTAGGTGAATATAATAGGATGGAATCATAACATGAATTTTTTCATGACTGTTCTCTGAATTGAAGTATGGTTTTTATTTGTGAGTTTACAGTTATTTTGTTGAAAATCTGGAAAAATCTTCACATGAACAACTAAGCTGCTGTTTGCCCAAAACAGTGAGTCAAACATTAACTTGTAGTAAAACTTTGCTCAAAGTGTTTGGTTTGGGCATGCAGTGAGCTATTTCAAGTTGCCCTTTCTATATGTGGAATGGTGTAGAGGTCTTGCAACCTGATTTCCAGATTCAACTTTGAATAAGAATTTTGTTTTGTCCCTGTTTTCTATATGCTATGTCACTGTTCACTACAAGTAAAAGATATATGATCCTCTTTTATTTTGCTACTTACAGCCCAGTTCCCGTGCCAGGACAGTATTGGAGATAATTAAGTTCTGTTGAAAGCTTCATAAGTCAGCTACTAACTACTCTGTCTGTAAATATACTCTCAAACTATATATAGTCCTACTTTTATGAAAAATGTGTGGGTGTGGAAGGTGATGGTGAATGAAGTCAGGATTATTGGTGCTTCTTTGTTTTAAGAAAAATCACACTAGTAAGGGAAGATTGTGTCGGTGATTTGTGTATGTTTAATTTTTTAAAAATTCTTCCCTCTCCCACTCCACTTCCTACCCCCTACCTTATAAATCAAGCAATTGAAGGAATTAAGAGTCATAGGATTTTATAACTGGAAGGATTTGAGAGGGAATCTGATTAACCCTCTTATTAAAGTTGAGGACATTGATGTCCAGTGAGGTCAAATGAGATCATGTAGCAAGTTTAAAAGCCTGAATGACATTAGTAGTTTATTTCCTTTAGTAAACACTGTTCTGATTAATCTGCTGTAACATGTTCATAAGCAGAAAGTAATAATAAGGAAAAATAGCTAACATGTGCATGATGCTTTTCCGTACATATCTCAGTCATTTCTCAGAGGAGGTCTGTGAAGTGTAAGTGTCGTAGTTTCCATTCACAGAGAAAATAGATCTAGTGACAGTCAGAGACCTGACTGTGCCAGTTGTCATCAAAAGGGCCCAGTGTTCCCTGACTTTACACTTTGGCAGAAGTATCAGCTCGCCTCAAAACAATCCTCGGGAACCACAGGATAGGAATCACGTCTTCATCTATAGCTCTGGCTCTAAACATGGACCAGTTATTAACTTTTGTCTACTTCATCACTTTTAAAGGGGAAAAAAACCCATTTTTTTTTAAAGAACTATGAGCTCATACATTTTCAAGAGAAAGATGCTGGATAATTTATAAATAAGTTGTGTTTTAAGACTCTTCTATCAACATTTAAAAAATTCAGCCCACATACTTTGAGCACCTACTATGTGTAAGACACAGTATGCTCCAGTAGACCAATAGTAATTGAATGAACAACTAAGGAGCCACAACAAAGAATTGATGCTTCTCATCTCTCTCCCTTCCTGTCTGTCTGTCCTATCTGTCCCTCTCTCTGTCACAATATATATATACACACACAGAATCGTCCCCTCAGGGTTTATATAAATATAACCTCTCTTTTCAAAGATTTACCTAGATGGAGAACTATTCTTTAGAAATGTCTACTACTGTCTTCACATACCTTGAGATATGGGAGATATTAATTCTTATATCTGAAATAGGTCAATCAGTTTTTTCTAAATATATTAAAGTATACACATTAAAGAACACATAAAATACAATAAAGTAGGAAGGAAAAACATTTCTATTCTAAATTTTTGACATGGTGTTATTTCTATCATACATAGAGTCTTTTCTTGTACTTGATGGGACAGCTAATGTTCTGCACCACGACAGTTTTGTAACCTTTTCTACTGATTACATAATTCCGGAAGGGGTCAGTTTCTAAGTATGTCAATAATCTGGCTGTTGTTCTATGGCATTTACTAATGTACTTTACACAAAATAATTAAAGACTAACCTTGGCTACTACTAAGAAATACTCTCTAAAAGTACTTTTTAAGCGAACTAAGTGGCAAATTACTTTCAAATCTTTCTTTAAGACCATCAGAATCATTTAACTTGCTGAAAATATCCTTAGAAATATCAACTATGTATAGTTGCCCTAAATTAGAAACAATTTTTTTAAATTGTGAAATGTATAAAATATATGTGTGTGTGTGTGTGTGTGTGTGTGTGTGTGTATTGTGACAGAGGGACAGATAAAGACAGACAGGAAGGGAGAGAGATGAGAAGCATCAATTCTTCGTTGCGGCTCCTTAGTTGTTGATTGCTTTCTCATATGTGCCTTGACGGGGAGTGGATGGGGCTACAGCAGACTGAGTGACCCCTTGCTCAAGTCAGTGACCTTGAGCTTAAGCTGGTGAGCCTTGCTCAAACCACATGAGCCCACACTCAACCTGGCAACCTCGGGGTTTTCAACCTGAGTCCTCCGCGTCTTAGTTCCACGTTCTATCCACTGTACCACTACCTGGTCAGGCTAAAAAGTATTTTTTAAAAGCAGTTTCTGTTATAGAATGTGTTCCTCTAAAACAGTGGTAGTCAACCTGGTCCCTACCGCCCACTAGTGGGCGTTCCAGCTTTCATGGTGAGCGGTAGTGGAGCAACCAAAGATATATATATTTATAACTATCTTATAAATAAAAAGATAGATTTAACTATAGTAAGTTGTTTTATAAAGATTTATTCTGCCAAACTTAGCGAAAATCCGACATAAAGTACTTGATAAGTAATTGTTATATGCTTTAACTTGCTGTAACTCTGCTTAAAGTAAAGTTACTTCCCTACTTTATAAATCACCATTACTGTGGAACCAGTGCGTGGTTAGAAAATTTTACTACTAACAGAGATACAAAAGTGGACGGTAGGTATAAAGAGGTTGACTACCCCTGCTCCAAAATAATTTCTCATTACTCAGAAGGTATTACAACTCATGTTGAATTTTTACTATTTGGGGGAATTTAATAGCTTTGATTTAAAAAAAATAAGGACTGTTGAATTTGGAATTCTGCCATGTGATTATTATAATGAAATTCATCTAAATTTCCAATGTCCCTTTAGAAATAGGACCTTATATTTCAGCAGAACTGGGAGGATATTCCTAGATAAGAGTTGCTCTTTGTGTGAAGTCTCAGGGAGCAGGAACCCCTGAGTGGGGAAGAGCTGAGCCAGCAGGTGGTCTGAGGGTTGTCACTGTGGAACTGCTGACAGCAAAGTGCCTGAAGGAAGGGAGGGAGAAAGCCTGGGAGGAGCAGGATGGAAAGTCCCTTATTAGCCTGAGGTCTGGAATCCCCCTCCCTAGTGAGAATGCCAGGCACAGTAGGCGAGGAGGGGCCCCTGACGGATGAGGGAATAGGATGATAACAGCCACAGAACTGATAAACTTGGAGAGCTCAGGTCTGTAGAACCCTGGTCTCCATTATAAATCAGTACTGTTTTAAAGGCAATTTTGCAAATTAATAAAATATATGGTGAGTGAATGAGTGTTTGAATGAATTGTTTTATTACAGAAGGATCTGGATATTTGTTTCTACTTTTAACAGTTTTATTTATTAATTTTTATGCCTAAATTATAGTGAAAGCTCTGTACTATCCAAGATAATGCTTTTCTTCCTAGAATTTGAGTTTCTTAATTTTCCATGTGTGCACATGCACAATCCATGGGAAAATGTTCCCAGTACATTCCTACAGCCTACGGCCAGTTACAAGAGGGCAATGACCAGGTAGGTCTGTATTTCTATTCATTATAAATGTTTAAAAAAAGGCAAGGGAAAGTTCATCATCACTGTTCCTAGCAAAAAATATAGTGAGAAATAGAAGTCTTTGAGGCTAAAAACACTGTGGGCTAACTACAAAATGTAAAGTATAGAAGAAGGTAAAGATTAACTTTAAAGGGTAGAGTTTTGTTTGTACATTTATTCTACTTCTGTTTTAGAACAGTTTATTATATGCTTTCCGCAGAAGGAAGCAGAGACTGCTTGTGTTTCTTGCCTTTTGTGGGTTTTTGGAAGGAAGGGATAGGGGCCAAATCCTAGCACTATTGATATAGTTTGCCTGTGACCTTGGCCCCAGAGAGATAGTGGATGGAAGGATGCAGAACAGAGGCTGGACACTGGGCTCTGTGCTGACACGAACCACTCCCATTGCTAGGGTGCCAGTGCAAACATTCAGAGGCCAGTGTGGGGGAGGTGAGGTGGCCATACCGGAAAAGAGGGGTGGAACCAGAGAGCTGAGCATCATTCTCTAGTGGCTTTAGATCACCTATATGCACCTTTGCATTTTCATGACTAAAGGAGAGACCTAGTATAAATAACTCAATAAATAAAATAATGATAACTTTTACAACCTGCTGATAAGTGCCTAAAATCTCACCATTCAGGTATGGGCCGTTTAAATACTCCAGTATCCTAAAATCCTGAGAATTGGGCATATGAATAGAGGGAGGTAAGGGGAGCTTCAGTGGCTGTAATATTTTAAGCTGTTCTTAATTATGCAGAATTTAGGAAAATAACATGATAATAGAGTCAATAAAGAGGGTTCAAAACTGAATAGGGTAGCTAAGAAAATTTTTTAAACTTATTCTGAGACCAGTCTTTTTTTTTTTTTCCTTCTTAAGAAGCAGCAACTCGTAGTAGTTACTCCTCATATTGGGGTTCCGAACCAGCGACCTCAGCACTCCAGGTCAACACTCTATCCACTGCGCCACCACAGGCCAGGCTGGGGCCAGTCTTAAACTGCCTACTGCCAGAAGTAATCCTTCAAGCAGTTAAAACAAAGTAATATGCGGAAGATTTTAAAACCTGGATTATAGACATCCAGAGCTGTACTTTGGATGGATGGAAAGACTTTTAGGGAGCTTGTCTAACAGGATCTAACAGCCAGCATTCATACGGTTTTGGACTAAGTGAGTTTCTGTGAGCATTTTCAGGTTTATATAAGAAAGGGCAGAGTCTACTATGTAGGATACAATTGAATAATCTAATACTGCCACATTTATTTTTAAGTCATGGTTTTTAAAATAGAGTCACTGGTCACATTCCTCAGTTAGTGGCAAGATTTTTTTAATTTTAAGCAGATTTGTTTAGTTCTGTATTTCTAAATTAGCGACTCTCTGCCAGGACAGTAGATTTTGCAAAATCCTCATACTCTGCTCCTCCCTATTTGAATAAGAATGGCAGAGTGGAAGGAGTAAGAGGCAGTCCAGGTATGTGGGATTAGAAGAAACTGTCCTGGAATTGTGACACTTTCATCTTGGAGATTGCTGTTCCAAATGGAACTGCTACTGCTCAATGACTAGAAAACAAGCAAATAGTTTTACGTTGAGTCTCACTTAAATTGGCAAAATTGTGCAGGGCCTTGTTGGGATGAATCTGCTTTACCTTTAACATAGATTTCAGCTAGCTATGTCTTGCTAAGAAGGAAGCCTATATATACAGGCTCTGAAGTACTATACTGGTGCTTAGTAAATGCTCTTCTATTAACTCTTGTAACTAAGATCTTAAGGTCTTTTGTACTTTAATTGGAGAATTTTTTTATATTTATTTCAGAGCTCTGAGCAAAAGGCCAAATTTTCAAAGTTGTGCTAAGGTTTAATATCTCTTTCTCATGTTCACAGAATTGTTCTTTGAGATTGTTTGCTTAGGATGCAGTGCTAGTCACTTAGGTTTTTCACTTTTAATTTGAAATTACTGTTTAAAAGTGCCATGATTCCAAGGTGAGTAGGGGATCTGTCACTTTGAGAAAAATTTATGGGAGTGAAAATATTTTCTTTTTGTAAACACCTACTGCTATACAAATGTCTTCACAGGGTGTAAGTTTTGCTATTTATCTGTTTTAATTAAAGAGTACCCTGCCTGTCAATTTGTGACTAACTTAAAAAGAGTGGGTGTCTTGGTGGGAAATTCATAAGGTTGGTAGCTGTGGCTGAGTTTGGTGAACTGACTCAAGCTCTAGTCAGCAGTGGTATATGAATGCCAAGTACTAAGAATTTCTGGAATGTAGAATTGCACAGCACTGATAAAGTTTGCTTTGTTCCCCTATGTGACTTGACCCATTGAGAAAATGTGGTTCCCTAGGAAGTTTTAATAGTTCAAAGTCCTTAGTTAATAAAGAAAAAGGCCACAACATAATTCAGCTTGTTTTCACCTGCTGCCACAAAGATTAACTTTCTTAACCTTAGTGGGATAGAGTTACACTTTGCTTTGAAAAAAGTAGTTTATGGAGCTCTTCACATTTGTAAGTTTCAGTAAACATGGCACTGTTTGTGTGGATTTTGTTTTTGTTTTGGGTTTGGTATCACAAACTACTAAGACTTCTGCAACTTAAGAACCTTCTGGTAACTTCATCTAAAAACAAATCTGGGGGAAAGGCACACCCTCTTTTCTGTATCAGCTTCATCTTTCACTGGACTAGGAAGGGTTTTGAATTACTTCAGGAAAGTAGTGGCTGATAGAGCCTAACCTTCAGTTTTCCTCATTTATTTTCATAAGAGAATGGGAGTGGAATTCAAAACATTCAAATTTGGAGTTAGTGTGCGTCACTCTGTTGCAAGTGATAGGTTCTGTGTTTTTCCAGTGGGAAATTTTGATACACAAACTGATCTATGCCTGTTACAGACCTTGTTATCCCTTTCTGTTTCTCTCCTGATTGTTGCTTACTCTGTCAAAAACCAGCTGTCTATGTGAAATCTCTGGAAGCAGATTTCAGAGCAAAAGTGATATATAAAAGCAGCACGTAAGTCTTCTTTCTTTTTGTCAGAATTTATAATGTTTGAAATAAACTGTTTTGTTTTTGTTAAAAGACTACATTCACTTAAATGTAGTATTGAATGTTAAATGTGCACTTTATGTTGTTAACATGATTTCATTTTCACGTGTGGTCACTTTCACTAAAAGAAGGATTTTAATTACATAATATATGCTGGAATCACTTTAAGTAACCCTGCCTTTGCCTATTTGTTCCTTGTAGCTAACAGTAATGGATAAAAGCAATTTGCATATGTCATCTTAGTTTGTCACAAAATTTTATAGGAACTTGGAACATGAATAATAGACATTCATGAAGCTTTTTGTTTTGAATGTGAGACATTTTCTAGACTATTTCTATTTTAATGAGCCTTTATAATATACAGAATTGCTACCTGTACATCTGGGGAACACCTGCTAGGGACCCTTCTTCAGGTTCATCAGAGAGAAGGTGTAACCCTGATGACAGTGAGCGACTGTAAACATCCTCGACTGGAAGCTGTGAAGCCACAGATGGGCTTTCAGTCGGATGTTTGCAGCTGCCTACTGCCTCGGTCTTCAAGGCGACTTAGGAGCAATTATCTTGTTAACTAAAACTGAATACCTTCCTTTCTCTTGCATACATTTTTACAAAGCTTGGGTGAAAATGGTATAAATTAAATAACTTTTAAACAATTTCTGTACATTTTTAGAGGACTTCATCAGGGCAGGAGGAGAAGTGCTCTGTATGTGTATAGAACTTGCAGTATCAAAAAAAAAGGGCAAAATATTTCTGAAGGAAAAAGGAAATGAAATATAGTCTTTTTATTCTTACAAAAAGTATATTAAGGCAATATTTCACAAATCACCCTAAAACTTGTATTCTCCTGCTCTTTATATTTATCTATACTTTCAAAATAGTGTTTTTAAAGAGCCATTCACTAAAATTTCTATTAATGAAATCTAAATTATTTGAAAAGAAAAAAAATAAAGGGCAGTGTAAAGAATTAATTCACTTTATATGGATTAAACCTCTCATTACCTTATAGGTTCAGTCTTTAAGTAATAAAGTAGTTTTCAATAAAATAGTTTTCAATTTAAACTAATATTTACTAAGTCTTACTTATAATATCTATTTGTTCTTGTTTTAGCTGTTGAGAATAGTATTTTAGGCATTTGTGGACACAGTCTCCATCCAATCGAACTGTTAACTTTGCTTTATGTAATAGGACATAGCTCTTTAAAATAATATATGCATCAGATGCTATCCTAAATATATGGAAGGCAACTTAAGATTTTTGAAAGATCCCTGTTGTCGATCTCTGTGAAAGACCTAATTCTGACTTGTCTTTTTTTTTTTTTTGTAAATCTGTATTTGTCTTACAGCACATTTGTTTTTTTTGTTTTTTTTTTTTGTTTTTTTTTTTCATTTTTTGAAGCTGGAAACGGGGAGAGACAGTCAGACAGACTCCCGCATGCGCCCAACCGGGATCCACCCAGCACGCCCACCATGGGGCGACGCTCTGCCCACCAGGGGGCGATGCTCTGCCCCTCCGGGGCGTCGCCATATTGCGACCAGAGCCACTCTAGCGCCTGGGGCAGAGGCCACAGAGCCATCCCCAGCACCCGGGCCATCTTTGCTCCAATGGAGCCTTGGCTGCGGGAGGGGAAGAGAGAGACAGAGAGGAAAGTGCGGCGGAGGGGTGGAGAAGCAAATGGGCGCTTCTCCTGTGTGCCCTGGCCGGGAATTGAACCCGGATCCTCCGCACGCTAGGCCGACGCTCTACCGCTGAGCCAACCGGCCAGGGCAGCACATTTGTTTAATACGAGACAGTTTAAAAGGGGATGAAGATGGCCTCCTTTGTCCTCTACCGCATGGTATCTTCTAAACATGCAGTATTGTCATTAATGTGGGAGGTATAGTTTCTGTTTCCCCTTTAATACCTACTGATAATGTTGATAAGAGGGGTATATTGAAACAGTGTGACTTTACCACTATTTAAAATTTGACCAAACTACAGTTGAACATTCTTCTTAGCTGAGATGGAGAGAGATGCATACAGAAATGCCTTAAATTTCCTCATACATGAAGCCATCAAGTGAAAAGAACTCTTTCATGCTGGACCATGAGAGGTTAGTAGACCACCACTGAAACAGAGTGGGGAGGAGAAGGGCTTTCTGTCTGCTAGGCCCTGGGGTCTGGAATTGAGAATATGGCCTGTTTTTTTAATAGGTAAACTTAAAACACATAGAGCAAATAGTTCAGCTGTGTCTCAGGGTAAATGACTATAAGTTTGGAGAAATGGATAAACTTTTCCTAGTTCTTTGACCTTCACTTTCTTTACATTCTTTACCTGTTTTATTTCACGTGCTCCCCCTTGCTTCACTGACCTCTAAATTTTCCATTTCCCACTTCTATTTTTTCATTTCCTTCATTTAAGTAATTGCTTATTAAAATATTTTAATTTGTAAATTATTCTTAAACCAACTAACAGAAATCTCCAGAAAATATTTTGGTGATTTTGAAATTAATACCTATTATTTACTATGCCCTGGGCCCTATAGTTCTATAGTAACAATCTAAAAAGCTATTTTAAAATAACATCAAATTTATGCTCTTTATATTTGAAAAAAGATGTGAACGCAATTTTTATTTCACAAAAATATCCAACTTTTAAGTGTACAGTATTACAATTCTATAACTACATAGACAAAAGTTATTGTGCACTTAAGTAAGATAAATGAATAAATTAGAAACCATTGCTAATTGCTTTCATGTGGTTTTTCTTCTTTACATAATTTTGAAATTTTCTGTTGATATCAACATGATAAAATATATATGTTCTAGAACATAAAATTCTTGAAATGGACTGTAGTAGGTCAGTTACTAAGAATAAACAGTCACAAATGGTGGCTAGATTAATGTATCCTGAATGGTGCTGTAAAGTTTGTAACGTTAAATAAAAAATAGCAGTACACTGAGTAATTATCATAACTATCATATGTTTAGTTTTTATTTGTGATTTACCAAAATAAAAATAGACATATTCTTGAAAGGGAGATTTTTAAAGGAAGTGCGAGAGTTTCTAAAAGTGGCAGTGGTGACTCATTTAAATGATACTTATTTCCTGACCTTAAAACTCTGATTTGAACCTG
This sequence comes from Saccopteryx leptura, assembly GCF_036850995.1. Lineage (NCBI taxonomy): Eukaryota > Metazoa > Chordata > Mammalia > Chiroptera > Emballonuridae > Saccopteryx > Saccopteryx leptura. Next base: position 353,416,322 of record NC_089503.1, read on the forward strand.
CTCTCCATTCTGTAGTGATGCCATCTATAAATAGTACACATGTGTGAAACCTCTCCTCTAGTAAAGAATACCTAAAACCAGGGTGAGGGCTGTGGAGGCAAAGGGTACTGCATCGAGGCCTGAATGGGAATTAGGAGGATATACCTGTGAAACCTGACTCTGCCAGATTGCTCTCCGAATTGCCTTGTTTTACTAAAATTGTAACTAGGTATCACCATTGTGGGGTGAAAACAAATCTTTCTTGAGTAATGTCAGTTTGGCTTAAAAATAATAATGCAAAGATACCAGTTGTTTTCCGTATCAGAAAAGTAACCAAAGGTTATTGATTTCTCTTAATTTTTGAAGTGACTTACTGAAATCTTACTTTGTGAACCATCTTATCAGTTTCACTAAATGATGGAGAAGACTTTCTTTGTATTGTACTATATATCATATATAGTATTCTAAATAGATGTGGAAAATATGTTTAATAGTGTGTACTATAGCTCAGGGGTCCCAAACTTTTTACACAGGGGGCCAGTTCACTGTCCCTCAGACCATTGGAGGGCCAGACTATAAAAAAAACTATGAACAAATCCCTATGCACACTGCACATATCTTATTTTAAAATTAAAAAAAAAAAAAAAAAAAAAAAAACGGGAACAAATACAATATTTAAAATAAAAAACAAGTAAATTTAAATCAACAAACTGACCAGTATTTCAAGGGGAACTATGCTCCTCTCACTGACCACCAATGAAAGAGGTGCCCCTTCCGGAAGTGCAGCGGGGGAGGGGGGGGCCGGATAAATGGCCGCAGGGGGCCGCATGCGGCCCGCGGCCGTAGTTTGGGGACCCCTGCTATAGCTGTTTGTGTGCACGACCTAAGCTATTAAATCATTTCAGAGATTGGGTTTTTATGATTATTTTTCCCCTTTATTTTTACTCCCCTCAATGGCAAAAAGCCAGTAAATAAAATGGGGAGAGAAACAGTCATCCTGTGAATGTACTTATTATTAGAAAAAATAGTCAATGAATTAAATATTCTTTAATAGTAATAGGCTTCTTCAGTTATGCACAAGAAGTGTATCTGACTAATTAAAACACACTTCTAAGTCGTCAATATGAATGTGGTGAGCAAGTTAATGGCCAAGTGATACTTAATCTTCCTTTTCTAATTTGTATATCTAATTATTATATAAAGTTAATGATCCAGTGCTTTAAGAGTAGAGTCTTTTAATGCAAATTAAAACAAAGTAAATTGGAAATTTATTCAGCACACTCACTGTGAACTTACTTTCCCCAAAGGACTCAATGCCCCACATGTTAAAGAAATTAATGAATAAACTCCTTTGGTACCTTTAACAACTCTGAATAAAATCAGAATCTCTCTACAGTTAATTCAAAAATGACACTGAGATCTCAGGATATGAGATGCCTTACTGTAAAGTTGGGCTTACTGAATTTTGGACTTGGTCTTTTTAGATAAGGAATTATACTCTTGAACAAATGCTTATACCCATGAAGGAAAATGTATGTAAAAGCTGAAGAAATGCACGCAAGTAAATATGTAGATAAATGTCTCAATGTCATAAAAGAGTAGCACAGTCAAGATTCCCACAATAGAAATACGTTTATTTATAAGATGTGTGATGCTAATGAATAGAAAATTGATGCCCTGTTTAAATTGAGATAAATTGTAAATTCAGATATTCAACTTGGCGTATTCATGTTTTGCACGTAATAGGTCTGAGTGCATATTAAGAAAGTAATTTTGCTAAATTTCTTATTCTTTAATTATTGTGTTAGATTAAAATTATCTTTGGAATTATAATCTTTTAACTGTGTACTGTCCATCTGGAAAATTTAATTTTGAAGTATTCTTTTTCATATACTTTCAGTGGCTTATTAGCCATATCAGATATATAGTTGTCTTTTTCCAGTTCTCATTCCCAGTAAATCTGTATTTTACTTAAAATAAGTTTTGACAGTCAGATATTGTTCACAGGAAGAATAATGTTCAGCTGTATTTTGAGCCAATCATCTAACCTTTCTATATTTTAGCTTTAGTTTCTGGGCTGATTTTATTGATTTCTTGTAACTTGTTCCTAAACCTTTAAGTAATTAAAAATAATTTTGAGTTAGAAATTATAAAAATTTTAAAGCTATATTTAATAGCATAAATTCAATTACAATTTAGTAAAATATAATATGTTTTTTTTGTGTAGAAAAAAGTCTGTTCAGGTTGTTGGTACATTCAGTTCTTATTGAATATGTGTAAAATGCTACTCGCTAATCAAAGCCAATTTTAATTCCACTTCTCACCTGAGATAACACTGGGACTAGCAGGGAGAAGTTAGGGTTATGATTAAGGCTGGAAAATGAGTCCCCAGGGTCTGGTGAGTAGTGCCATGCCCGGAATCTGGCCTTGGTAGCTCCCTTTTTATGAAGGGCATAGAAGAGTCCTGGGAGTGACTAGCACCTAGAACTGCCCATTGTTTTTAGCTTAGAAAAGAATGGGAGAATGCCAGTGAGGGCAGAAGGATTCTTTTTTATTAAGAATGATTATATCTTAGATAAAGATATTAAGAGCTACAGTACGAAAATGCTGTACTGCCACACTTTTGGAGCGTCTTCTAAAGGGGGTCTTCGTGATTTGCTCATGGCCATCTTCTGCTCTCATCCACTTTCTAAACTCCAGCCACACTAACTTTCACTTCTTCAAACAACATTACTCTTCCTTTGGATCCCAAAGCCTTTGTCTTAGCTCCTCCCTCTGTATAAATTGAATACTCCTTATTTTGCCCACCTCTACTTCCAAATACATACAGCCACTCACACATTCTTTAGGTCTCATAGTTAATGCCATTTATCATGGGAAGTCTTCCCTTACTCTCTTTTCTTCATGATATGAACCTCTTCTTTGTCCTGAGATAAGAGTATGAGAAGCAGTCCATCATGTGAAATTCTGACGGTGGGGGAAGCATTTCAGGCAGAGGAAACAGCAAATGTAGATAAGCAGAAGTTGGATCTGGCAAAAATTATGAAGTATTCTGGTTCAGTATGAGCAAGACAGGGTCAGGCAGTATAGGTACCCGTAGATCAGAGTGACAAGTTTGAATTTTACTGACAGGTGTTGGATTAGTGCTTATCATAAAATGTTCTTTGAATTTTGAATTTAATTAAATTATAGGACCTCAATCATATTGACTAACCCATCAGAATGTAAGTTTTTTTTTAAAAAAAAAGATATATAATGGTCATTTCAATAATATATTGAATGCCTACTTGTTAAAGAATAGTGAATGTTAGAGGCTCAAGTTGAACAAGACTTAGTCCCTGTGGTTGATAATAAGAGTAGAATGAGATAATGGCATGTGGACCCAGAATTACCTGAATCCTACCTGAGAGCAGCACCCATTCCTGAAAAGGTCTCACAGGAAATGCATGCTAAGAAAAGAAAAAGCAAACAGAATAACATTACTAAGTAGACCATTCTCTTCAAGCCTAATATAGAATGCCAATGACCAGGCTGAACTAAGGAATCACTTATTTCATCTCCCTTCAACCTAGAGCCCCATATTGGGCAGTTCTGTTTATGAGAGATCTTAAACAAGAAAGAGTACATGGGAATGAATGTACCTTATTGCTTACTCTTGGGAGGAAGAATATACACAAGAAACTTTGTCCAAATGGGTAAAAACTGTGCCCATGTCCTTGAGCTGAGCCCAATGGCCAAGAAATGTCAGCAAACCAGCCCCACCAAATAACAACACTCCTCCCCTTTGTGTATACACTGTATATCTGGGGTGGGGGCAGGAGATTGGGGAGGAAGAAGAAAAAGGGAAGGATAGGGTGCTAATGCCCCTGAGATTCCAATACTTGCCCTCAAATAATCTTTTTATTTAGGTGGAGTTGATAGAAATACATGTAAAATAAGTGATAATAGAGCATGATGTTCTAAATAGTGATTGTATAAATAAAATACTGGCCAACAGTTATTGAGTATGTGCCAGGCACTGATTCAGATGTTTTTAATTAACTCACACTTTAATCCTCACAATAGCCTTGTGAGTGTACTGTCGTAATCTTACAGATGAAGACAGTGTGGCACAGCAAGGCTAAGGGATTTGTGCAGGACCACTAAGTGGAAAGGAACCTAAAGCAGGGGTCCCCGAACTACGACCCGCGGGCCACATGTGGCCCCCTGATGCATCCTGTGCTCCTAGAGTCCTGTATGTGTCGGCGTCGCTCACGTACAGTACTACTTCCGGTGACCCAGGACGTACGCGTCACGGCTCCGGAAGCGCGTCATATCACTTGTTCCGGCTAGCAGTGACAAATATGGAACCGGACATTGACCATCTCATTAGCCAAAAGCAGTCCCATAGTTCCCATTGAAATACTGGTCAGTTTGTTGATTTAAATTTATTTGTTCTTTATTTTAAATATTGTATTTGTTCCCGTTTTATTTTTTACTTTAAAATAAGATATGTGCAGAGTCTATAGGGATTTGTTCATAGTTTTTTTATAGTCCGGCCCTCCAACGGTCTGAGGGACAGTGAACTGGCCCCCTGTGTAAAAAGTTTGGGGACCCCTGACCTAAAGTAAAGAGTGAAAAAGTGCTGTGGAGCACATAAGAAGAGCCAGATTAAGCTGGATGAATAGTGAAAGGTAGTTGAGTTATCCTTTCCTCAAGTTGAGCATCTGAAGGAGTACTGGGTGTGTTGGGAGAGTGCATGCCTGAAGAGGTGCCTGGTCTGGCTGCCTGACTGGCCCTCGCAGGTGACGGAAGCTGGAAGCCATGCAGTCAGGAACTACGCGGGAATCTTGTGGAGGTTCTGAATATGCGGTATCTCTTTCAGCGTATGGCATGCTACACTTTTAAATAGTGTTGAATTATAGGATAAAATTATGCAGAAATGTTTTATTTCCCTTGAAAGCTAGAAAACAAGGGACAGCTCTGGCTGCATCTGTAAATAGGCTGCTGTTTTTCTTTTTTTCTTTTCTTTTTTTTTTTTTTTTTTGTAGTTGTATAGAATCATTCATGCCAGCATAGTTAATGAGCTTCCGCAGCTGTTAAATGAAATTATATATTCTGTTCAACTAGGGCCTTCTAATGCTGCCATTGTCTCCTGGCCATCTTGGCGTCTTCTGTAGCATCGGGACACTTCCAGATCACAATGGCCCGGGTTGTTCTCAGTCCAGGAGCATCTTGCTGTCGGGGTCAGACAGGCCTTCAGAAGGAGAGGCTGTTCTGTCAAAGGTAGCCATGATAGAATGTTATTTTCCCACATCACAGCTGCTCTCTTCAGCAAGGACTATGTGGAATACTAGAGGGAAACTATTCACAATTTTCTTAAAAAGGTTTTTTTAAGCAAAGTTATTATCTGTCAAATTATACATAGACACTTTCAGTCTTCTAAGCAGGGCACTTAACTTAACCAACTCCATATTCAGCTGTGGCTGCAGGAATTGACTCTGACTTGATTCTTTTCTTCCTTCCACGATGTTCTTTGTTTCACACGTGTCAGAATTGGACATTCATGGCTTTTAGTATAAGTTTGAAGATTTTCAATCTCCCAGTATAAATTCAGACTTTCACCTCTAGTCTTCCTCACTGTTTCTCTGAAATGATCACTTGCCTCTTGTGCATGCCAAAAATTACCAACTCCCCGTGTGCCACCAGGAAGGCACTCCTTCTGTTGCTACCAGGACCCACGTGGGTTCTCTGATTGGCAACTGCCGACCTCTTCTGGGCTGGGTTCAATGGAGTCTGCTGCCTGCTCTGGTGGTGGGACTGGTGACAGTAAGGTACTTTTTGGTAAAAAGGAAGTAACTCCAGATTGGGACCAACTACACAAGTCTCTTATTGCACAGAAGTTAAGAAACTGGACTGCTTCTTAAATGCTCCTCTTTCAAAACACCTAATTCTCTGTCCTCCTCTATTGAAAAAAATATTTAGATCTTTTCACAAACATTTCTACCATATATACTGCTCACAAAAATTAGGGGATATTTCAAAATGAGTATGAAGCTATACAATATCCCCTAATTTTTGTGAACAGTGTACTTACTGTTTACTGTAGGAAAATAATATTTGATAGTCAGTGTCTATCTGCTAAATGAAAAACCAGTTCTGTGGCTTTTGGGTTATTACCATAAATAGCTAATAAAGAGTTAAACCAGAAGTATTAATTTAACCAGTTAAATGATATTCAAGAGTCAAACATGAAAGAACCAGTGAATAAGCACAGAAAAAGATATTTGTGTGTCGTATGCAGACATATGTGCTGGTACATATTCTTATATTTTCCATGTCTTTGCAGTCCCAGCTCCCATATGGACCTTTCGTAGGAGGCCAGGTGTTTTGCTTTTTCTAAATTTGAGCTGTTTGCATAGTAGGTGTTAATTAATTGTGTTATTCTGATTATTAGTTGCATCTATTTGCATTTAATACTATAGCAACATAAACATGTTCTCCTAATCGCTTCACCTCTGTATCTCAACTTTCGAAGAGGAGGGTAATTTCAAAGAAAAGCGGTGAGGAAGATATCCTTGAAGAGTAAAGCATGGCTTCACAAAAAGAGAAAACCATGAGAGCTTCCCATGTCTTGTTCTCTATTTATATTACTAAGGAAATGTTAAAAATACAGTCTGGAGACTATTTTCTATCCTATAACTAGAGCACAACTATCTGCTGACACACAGACCATTTAGGAAATATTGCTGAATAACACATTTTCAAATAATCTGATGTCATCTCAGCCAAATTAATCTCTAAACTAACAAGAGCCCTTTCTGGGCTTCCTGAGATCTGTTATAAATGGTAGATATTCAAGGATTGCTGCAGTGATAGTATTTATGCAGCTTGGCTAGAAAACAGTCGTTCTCGTAACATGGTGGGTGTTTTAAGATGAAGACTGGCCCTGGCATTGTGCAGCACAGGAGGGACATTGGCCTGCTGACTAAACAAATATGATTGCCAGAGTGAATTATTAAATTCCAACTGGCCTCACTTGCTAGAGAATTTCACTCCTTTTTCTCCCACACAGCTTCCTACTTTTTATTAGATGAACAGTTTTCAGGTCTTGCAAATAATTGCTGTATTTTGTTAGTTTCCCACTGTTTATATTTTAAAACTAGCACTTGGTGAGTCCCGTTCAAGCAGAACAAATAAATATGTGTGTGCATCTGTGCAAATATTTGTCTAAAATTACATTATTAAAAGTTCCAGTGAACTTTCGGGCTGATCACTGTGGCTTGTACACTTCAGAGAGAATCACATCATCAGGCTACTGTTACTTTACTAAACATGGGTGACTTCACTCCAGCATTTCCTTTAGAGGACTATTTGGGAGACTCCCTTCCAATAGAGGAAGTGGGTTGATGAGGGCCAGTGTTCTCATTCCAGATCCTTCACATCTTTGAAAAGCTGCATCCTTTGTAGAAAATAGAGCTGTATGTGTGCCAGAGTGGAACCCTGATGCTCATCAGGGGTGGGGGAGGAGGTCACATAGTCCTTGTCTGTTTCAGCAGCAGTTCGCCCATTTGGCAGGAGTCTGAGAGGAAATATTTAACAATGGGATTTTATAAAATTCAATGTAGTAAAGAATGTTTTTATATTTGAATAGGTCTAAGGAAGTTTTCTTTCCCTCCCCCCTGATAAGTGGAGGGTATATAAGGGTAATGGTATCTGTGGATTTGTTGGAAGGATTTGACTCTTTTATTGGACTTTGTGGAATAATTATTTTTCCATTTTACCATTTTCATGACAGGTAATCCTCAGAAGAAAAAGCGGTAGTCTCTTAACTTCATACTAATCTTAAATATTTTCCTCAAGGGGAATTAGTGAGGAAGTAACAGTCTCTCAGGAAGGTTTAAAGCTGTGATTTTATTCAACAACCAGAGCTCTTTTACTGTTTCCAGCCATGCCAGAAACTATGAAGTTATTTTCCTTCACACTCTCAACGTAAGACCTGGTATTTTTGGAAGCCTAAAACACAAATAGCTTTATGTTAAAAATAAAAATGGCACAAAGCAGAGGAAAAGATGCTCTTGTCATCATCCCCTTGTTACTTCACCACGTGAGGGCTCCAGGGGAGCTGCCAGAAACACGGGTTTCCTGGGCCGTGCGCGCCTGTCAGATGGGGTCAGGTGGTTTGTTAGCAGTGATAGTGGGAGGTTGGAGGCTCTCTGCCGAGGACAGAGAGTCTCTTCCTCTAAGCCTGCTAGGTTTCTAGGTCTAGGACACAAATGGCTGCAGTCTTCATTAGCCAGTGACCCATGCCACCATAACACATGGCAGTAGTTACCCAAAAGTGTTTCATTATCTGCTAAGAAAAAGAAGGGGAAAATAACACCACCAATGTACTGTTTAATTTGTAATTCAGTCTATTTACTTTGTTAATTTCTAGTCTTAAATAAATAACTTTAAGAAGATTTACTTCCTATAGGATCATCATAACACCATAAACTCTTCCTCTTGTCAGGGGCATTAAGTACTTGGTCCACATCTCTGTCAAATGGTGACACCACCAAATGATCACGCAGACAGTGTTTGGATAGCTCCCAAGTCAGGAACCTCATTACTAGCATCATATTTTGCATATATAAAATTAACTCACTTATTGGATAGATGCTTATTGAGCCCTTTCCATACAGAAATATGGCAAAGAACAACGCAGCCTCTTATTTCAAGGTGTTAACAATTTTTTAAATTGGATTTATTGGAGTTAGTAATTTAGAAAAAAATAAGGATTGCATGAGAGAATACATGGTAGCGCTGTAAGTTTTAGGAGGAAGGGGCATACAGAGAAGCTCTATTTAACTTCGTGTGAGAATCAGGAAACATTTCAAAAATTTTTTGAATGTACTGAAGGACAAGCAGCCCCTGGACAAGTGGGTCAGAGGAGATATATCTATCAGAGCGAGGAAGAGCATGTGCAGGACAGAGGTGTGGGGAGCAGAGCCTGCCCAGGGGCAGGGGTGGTGGACCATGCTGCCTGAGTCAGTGCGAGAGGGGAACTGCAGACAGAGTCATGGAACGTGACCATGACATTAAAGGGGTGGGGGAAGATGCCTGGAAAGGATCCAGAAGTGATGGAGGAAAATGAGCTTAGAGGTATGAAGCTAATAGAGTTCAAGGAGGGAGAAGTCCACAATATCACCAGCTTCAAAGAGATGAAAGACTTGGTCTTTAACAGAAGGAGAGGCACCTTTCCTGTGAAGAAGGGGCGAGTGGACATTCGGGCAGATTTTAGCTGAGATGCAGTAGTGTGGGGTCAGAATGTACTTTATGAAATAGGAAGCAAAGTAGGTAGGTCTCGCCAGATAGGGATGTAAATAAGGAAAAGGTGGAGGTTTGGAAAAGCTGCCCTGAATATAGAAAGGAAAGTTGACTGTGGAAGCTATTCTGTGCTTTTCTGAGGGCCAGCTGAGATTAGAGGCCATAAATTTGGAGAGGCATGTATCCACTTGTTGGTGTGACTTTTTCCAGTCTTAAATTAAAAATCCAGAGATAGGCACAAAGGGAGAATGTGGACTGTGGTGCGCTGGACACACACACACACACACACCCGGAGGGAAATGTGCCATTGTTTTGGTGGGCCATGCACCATCACTGTAATGAGTAATGTGATGTCTGCAGCTTACAGGTATATTCGTAAATTATACATTTGACTTATCTAGAAGTTGATGTTTTTTCCCCTCTCCTATCAGGACTCCACTGTGGCTGTGCCATGACCTCAGTGTACTAATAACCCGCAGATCTGGCGTGGCTCAGTGGAAAGTTTGAAGTGGAATACACCATTTCTCACACTTCTCACACATATTTCCCCCTTTTCTCAAGCATTATGTGTCGAACTATATACTTTAGTCAGTGCTTGACTGTGTATAGTTTATCTGATTTATTTGACCCCATTCAGGAATGAGCTGATGATCCTCATAACTTAATTTTTCAAATAAGTGAACTATATCCCATTTAAAACTTAAACAACTAAACAAAATAGACATTTTCTATTACTTGGTCTCTGTAGAGTAATGGCCTTATCTACAGCAGGTTCTTGATGACTTTGGGCCATGGTTATAAACATCAACTAATGGATTATGCATTTGAGTGCATTCAAGCCTCAGATTATTTTCAGTTTAGGTTTTGGGTATTTGGGAGTTTTGAGGGGTCATTTCCTTTATAGTTAGGCTGTCAAATTACATATCTGACATTGTTTTCTGATTATTAATCTTCCTCTGACTAGAATGTGCCTTAAAAGCAGAGATTTTATGCCTGATACTCTCCCACACAGCACCTAGAACAATGCAAATAGAAGATCTGTAAATACTTGATTAATTTCTAAAGATAGCACAATTCTTTTAAAGTTGGCTAAAATCACATTATCCGTTTTTAGCAGTCACCAGTTATTCGGGTTGGGCTTAATGGCAGTTAAAACTCTCTTTTTCACACGAATTGCTCTTTTGCCCCAGTTGGTACTTGTTCAGCCCATTATCAGAATTTAAATAGATACTTACATTTATCCTGAAGACTTCACAAGAGCTACAGTTAATTCACCGTTTCCTCCATGAGAATTTTTTTTTTTTCCTAACAAGTTTTCTTTTTAAATTTTTAGTGATTGACTTTAGAGAGAGAAGGGGAGAGAAAGAAACATCACCGGCTGTTCTACCTAATTCATGCATTCTTTGCATGTGCCCTGACGGTATCAGACCCATAACCTTGGCATATCAGATGACTAACCAACTGAGCTACGCGTCCAGGACCAGAAATTTCTTTAAAATGCTACGTAATTCTTCAGTTAGATTCAGCCCATTGTGCTAATCTGTCAAAGCCCTTTTGGATCCTAATTTAGTTACCAAACATAATTACTAACTTCTTGACTTTTGTGTCAGATTGAGAAAGGCTTTATTCTCTAGTTTAATTTAAGATGTTGTTAAAGATTAAAATAAAATCATTGCATAGGAATGTCTAAGCAAAGACAGAGCCATGATGCCTGGCTCTCAACGCTCTCCTCCAAGTTGATATCTATCTAATTATCAGGCTTTTTTTTGGGGGGGGGGGGCACAATTTTTCATTAGTTGTAAATCTTCCTAATTGTATTGGGATCCAGACTAAATTTCTGCACAAGGACATCTTGAGAGACGTGGTCAAATCTACTTTGCCTAACACATTTTTTTTGTCTGCCTGTCCATAATCCTATCAAAAGGGAGTAAATAAACACCAACAATCATACTGTATAAACATGGTTTCCTGCCTGCTTTCTCTCCAAGATATTTCTCAGGAAAGATAAAAGATCATTGAGGATCTAAGACAGAATTTCAGAAGTCAGTCTATTCATTTATTAAGTGTTTTGTAAACAGTTACACTGAATTGGACCCTGTGCTAAGAGTTTAGACTATAGCTGTGAACAAGCCAGCCTCATCCCTGCCCTCCCTAGAAGTGTCTGTTATTGCCTGGCTGCTGTTACAGAGGCTGAAGTTTGGGGCTAGAATGTAAAGCAGCTGTTGTGATAGACCATAGTGGGTTGAAGTAATGTGCAGAAGTAGAAGCTTTTCAAGTTACTAAGATTGTAACATAAAAATATGGTGTCAAGGTCTAGATAGATTGGGAAACTGGTTGAACTGTGTAACAAATAAACCCTAAGAAGCTGATATTTGGCACAGTTGTTTTCTAAAACATTTGGTATTAATAGACTTTGCACTCCAGTAATTCAAGTGCATATTAGTAATAGCTTTCACACACCCTAGTTAACATGCTATAAAATTGGCAGTGTCATCTGAAGTAACTGTCTTTGAACTTAAAACTGCCATATAAAATTTTTGATTCTTTTGCCATGGGAAAAATGAAAGATCTAGAAGAACAATGAATCAATTTTTACTACATTACCCAAGTCTGATGTTCTTTGGAGCGTTTTTCGGAGAATAGCCTATATAACACCCATCTTTTCCACTGTTTCTATGGAGGACTCATACTAATCACTTTCTGAAAGTCCTTTGTTTAGGTGTGTGCTACACCTGGGCTGACTCTTAACCAAACTTCCAGGTTAATTATACCCCATGCACAAATCTCAAAAGGACCATATATAATTAGCCCAGGACCCCTACTTAATCCTGACTTGGTTCCTTTTTCCCTTTTCCACTGAAGGTTATTTCTGAGTCTAAAGTTCAGTAGCCTCCCTAGAAAAGACTGCGGAAAAGCAGTACCCATGCTTCCTTTGGAGCTCTCTCCCTGCGGGAGCTAACTTGTAGGTGTCTTCCACTGTCTGAGGATCCAGTACGCCAGAGTGTTGGCTAGCAAACCCAGAACTACATCCAGGACCTCTCCAGCCGACCAAAGGAAAACAGTGTTTTCTTTTCTCACCATTGCTGTCCCCTTTATATATTTGCCTGCTAGTCTCTTTACTTCCTAGGCTTCTTTCAAATCCCTGTTTATATAGTAGCTTCCTGTATAAATGTGTATCCCACTTAGATGTGAAAACTTGCCTAAATGAAATTAGGCAGATATGGGATGCCAGATATACAAATGACTCACTCCCTTGCTTCATTTAGTTTCCTGGTCAAATGTCACTCTCGTAAGAAAGACCTTACTTGACCCCCACCTTCATCTAAATGCTTTCCCTCCCAAATGGTCACTTAACCTACTATACTTTCCCTTGAAGCATTTGTCACCTGCCAAATTATGTGTTAATTGCTTAATTGATTTTACTTGTTTCTTCACTCACAACAGGAGATCAGGAACTTACTGCCACATCCCTGTAGTCTAGAACAGTGTCTACTACATAGAAAGCCCTAGGATTTTTTGGACAAAGAAGTACCTATTCAATTTTGCCAATTAAGAAACAAGGTTTGTCTCTCTGGGGGAGTTGCTATTACCATCACCTCTGAATTAAAGCTTAGTATATGGAAGTTCAGAGCTTCCTGCAGGTCACACAGGTGGTAAGTGGAGCCCACTCCAAATTCAAATCTGCTGACTATTCATATGACCCTATAAAATATCTCAAAATAGAGATTAATTATATAAATATATACATTTATTGGTATATCTTTATAGAGAAAGCATAATGAACATAAAGGGCAGGGTATTAAACTTTATTATAAGCAACTGCTTATTAGAATATGTTAACCACCTATCAGAATGAATAAGGCCAGAATACCAATTATAATTCATATGAAGTTTGCATGTCAATCAGGTGCTCCAGTCTTTCTCTACAAACTTAATAAGAAATGTCTAAGAAAAGGAATGGCCATATTTGATTTTAGTTTTCATTTCTCTTGCCTAATTCTAAAGTGGCTGCTCATTCCTCAAGATTTAAAACTCTTGTGGCTTTATTTTCCTCCCTTTTGGAGCAATAATAAAGATGGTGGCGAAACACATCTTTCCAGCATATAAATTACGCCCCTTTCACCCCGCAGATGCCTGCTGCTTCCCTGGAGACACTGGGCACTGGTGGTGAAGCCGCTAGATTTGGAGTTAGACAGATTTTTGTTCAGGCATTCGAACTTTTCTTGCTTCTCTTGCAAACTCCTCAGCCTTCGGATGAGCTGAAAAGGAAATGTATAGTTCTCAGATGCGTTTTCATGGTAGGATTTCATCTTTTTTCAATGATTTTCTGGGTGGAGAGGAGATAGAGTGGACTTGGCTAGAAGTTTTTATTTTGCAAAGGTAACAAGAAAGTATATTCTTTTATAAGATTTCTTAAAAGTATTTTATCTGAAACATACTTTCAATTTTAGTATAAGAGGAAAGTAAAGCTCTGTGATAAATTTATGTGTATAAACATAATTAGAAAGACATAAAGATTAAGAACTGTGACAAAATCCCCAAATATTTTAATACTAATATGCTTTAGAATTTTCAGCACATTTTGCTTCTCTGCTCAATTCTGCTGGGTTCTGTTTTCCATCAAAAGAAAACATTCTGTCATGTTAATATACAATAGCAGCAAAAACACTGCACAAAGATACCACCCTCAGTGCTGCTGAGAAGGATTCCTAAGCTGTCTTAAAATACAAGGAGTCACCTATTCACCTATTCAGGTTTAGCTGAATATAATCAGCCACCTGAGAATTTTTTTATATTTTCATGTGGTGAGCAAACACCTTTTATAGATGCCTTAAAAAAGCATAACATCATTTATCTAACTTTCATCATTATAAGGCTAGCTGCTCATGTCCTTCTTTATTTCTTAAAAGTTGTTGAAACATTGAGAAAATAGTTAAAAGCTCCCACAGAAAAATGATTCATAATCCTACTATGTACAGCCAAATATTTTCGTTTTTGCCTGTTACCTTGAATACCTGCCCTTTTTTGTGCAAAAGTAATTATGTGGTACGTTAGAAGTCATATTGTTTTTTAAAAATATACTTTGATATCATATTAATCCTTTAAATGAATATATTATGTTTATATACCACATTGTGCCAGATTACTGTTTAAATCATTTTCATTTTGATGACTTATATCTCTATGTAACTTTTGGTTCTGTCACTTTATTTTCTTATGGTAAAACATCTTAAGCAATATCACCAAGTCAGTAGCAGACTTTAGCTACACCTGGTTATAACAGATTTACTGCAGTGATGCCTGTGCTATGTATACCTGTTTAAATGCTGTTAAATACTAATTCAGAAAATGTATTTACTTGAATTTTTTAATTACCAAAAAGCAATGATCGCTATGTTTTATGTGAGCTATGTCTTCACAGCTGTGGACGCAGGTATTGACTCCATTATTGCGTATTGAAACATTGATAGGCAAGGAATGACAAACATAGTATGATCCCCGGAAAATTCACTTGAAATGTTATCTAGTATCCCATGATATTGAAGAGACTATAAAGTATGCAGGTACAGCTGAGCCTCTTTTGTTTTGCTAATGGTAATAGGTATTAATGTAAAGTTGTTAGAAACAGAGTACGTCCATTCCTTAATACTTTCTCTGTTTAGGGTATGCATGTTTACAGAGATGCTGAGGGAAGTAAGTCTGAGTTCAGATCTCAACTCTTGTATGATTTTGAGCAAGTTCAAGCCTCAATTTCCTCATCTATATGGGTTTATTTATAGCACTGTGGTAGTTATCATTTAACATACGGCTTGAAACATGAAAAGTACTTCAAAAATGTTGGCTGTTATTAAGTCTGATCAATTGTGTTAATCTAGAATTGTTATAACATGGTTTATTCAGGTAACTCAATAGAATTTTTAAAATGCATTTTCTTTTTATATTTGGGGAATTTGTATATTTAGTATAATATTACTGTTAACAGTAATGGACATACAGCTGCAAACATATTGTTCCAGATATATTTCCTAAAGCTAATCTAAGTAATAAAGCATGCTGCTGGCATCATGAAAAGCATGTAATGCCTGTCCACATGGAGGACTGGGCAGTACATAGTGACATGTAGTAAACATGAATGTTGCCCATTGTAACTTTATCACTTAAAAAGCAACACAGTGACAGAAACAGTTGCTCTATTATAAATTGACAATGGATACTCCACTTAAAGATATAAGCTATCATACTGCAAAATAAGATGAACAGATTGAAGTTTAAATGAAGGGAAATGGAGGAGTCATACTGGATCACAGGTTGAACAGCAATCAAGAATTCAGGCACCCTGCTATATAATAGAGGAGTGTGAGCTGTACAGTCAGGCAGACTCAACAGTCTGAAGTTCATCACTTTATTAGCTCTGTGACTCAGGATAACCTCATTGAATCTCAGAAGAAAAAAAAAATGCTGTTTTATTTAAGTACACTGTTTGTTGCCCTGTAAGCACTTAGTGAATACTACTTTGCTGCTTTCTTTTTTAATTTAGTGAGAGATAGGGAGGCAGAGACAGACTTCCGCCTGCGCCCAACAGGGATCCACCTGGCAAGCTCACTAGGGAAGCAATGTTCTGCCCATCCTCTGCTGCAACTGAGGCCATTTTTTAGCACCTGAGGGGGAGGCCATGGAGCCATCCTCAGCACCTGGGGCCAACTCACTTTAATCGAGCCATGGCTGCAGGAGGGGAGAAGAAGAGAGAGAGAGAAGTGAGAGGGGGAAGGGTGGAGAAGCAAATGGGCATTTCTCCTGTGTGCCGTGACCGGGAATCGAACCAGGGACATCCACACACCAGGCCGACACTCTAGCACTGAGCCAACTGGCCAGGGCTCTTCTTTGCTTCTTAGCTCCATTATTCACAAAGGTAATATGAAATACATACCAACCATAATTTATTTGAAGACTGCCAGTAACTCCTTCAATGCCGTCATCTAAGCAGAATATAAAAGGAGTTATTAAATTTGGAAGCCCATTTAAGACAAATGACATTTTTTTCTTTTAGAAAATTAAATTTAATTGGGTGACATTGATCAATAGACTACATAGGTTTTTGGTAAATATTTTTGTAACATTTGAATTGTTGATTATGTTGTGTGCCCATCCCAAAGTCGTCATTCTCCATCACTGTGTATTTATTCCTCTTTACTCCCCTTTTCCTCTCCCTCTCTCCCTGGTAACCACTTCACTTTTATCCATGCCTATGAGTCTCACTTTTATATCCTACCTATGTGTGAAATAATCTAATTCTTAGCTTTTCCTGATTTACTTATTTCACTTAGAATAATGTTGTCAAGGTCCATCCATGTTGTCATAAATGATCCGATGTCATCATTTCTTATGGCTGAGTAGTATCCATTGTATATATGTACCACATCTTTATCCACTCCTCTCTCGAGGGACACTGGTTGTTTCCATGTCTTGGCCACTGTGAATAATGCGGCAATGAACATGGGGGTGCATGTGTCTTTGCATACCAATGTTTTTGAGGTTTAGGGGTAGACACCCAGTAAAGGGATTGCTAGGTTGTATGGTAATTCTATTCTTAATTTTTTGAGGAACCACCATACTTTCTTCCATAATGGTTGTACTAATTTGCATTCTCACCAGCAGTGAATGAGGGTTCCTTTTTCTTCACAGCCTCTCCAACACTTGTTATTACTTGTCTTATTGATAATAACCAATCTAACAGGTATGCGGTGGTATCTCATTGTAGTTTTGATTTGCATTTCTCTAATACAGCGGTTCTCAACCTGTGGGTCATGACCCCGGCAGGGGTCGAACGACCAAAACACAGGGTCGCGACCCACAGGTTGAGAACCGCTGCTCTAATAGCTAGCGAAGATGAGCATCTTTTTATATATCTATTGGCCATTTGTATGTCTGTTCAGACTTTTTTATTTTTTAAGTGAGAGGAAGGGAGATAAAAAAGCAGACTCCCGCATGTGCCTTGACCAGCATCCTCCCAACAACCCCTATCTGGGTCCAATGCTCAAATCAACAGAGCTATCCTCAGCACCCAGGGCCAATGCTCGAACCAATTAAGCCACTGGCTGCTGGAGGGGAAGAGAGAAAGAAGGGAGAGGGGGAAAGAAGCAGATAGTCACTTTTCATGTGTGCCCTGACTGGGGATCAAACCCAGAACATCTGCACACCGGGCCGACACTTAATCCACTGAGCCAACTGGCCAGGCCCCAGACTTTCCTAACACAAGCATTTAAATCTTTACACTCCCTCAATGCACGTCTTAACAGCATCCCACAAATTTTTATGTTGTGTTTTCATTTTCATTCAGTTAAAAATATTTCCCCTATAATTTCTTTTATGACTCATTGGTTATTTACATGAGTTTAGTGTCCAAATATTTGGAAATTTTGTAGATACTTTTTTGTTACTGATTTTTAAAATTTTTTTATTGATTTTAGAGAGGAATATATATATATGTACGTGTGTATAGAGAGAGAGAAAGATAGAGAAACATTGATTTGTTGTTCCACTTATTTATACATTCATTGTTTGACTCTTGTATGTACCCTGTCCAGAGATCAAATCCATAACCTTGGCATATTAGAACCACACTCTAACCAACTTGAGCTACCCTGCCAGGGCCTGTTACTCATTTATACTTTATGTGTGGTTTGAGAACATGTTCTGTATAAATATAGTTCTTTTAACTATATTTAGACTTCTGTTATGGTTCAACACAGTCCATTTTGATTAATGTTCTGTGTGTACTTGAAAAGAATGTGTGTTCTGTTGTTTGGTGGAGTACTCTATAAATATTTAAAGCAATTGGGTTTATAGTGTTGTACAATTCTGTTATTACTGATTTTCTGTCTACTTGTTCTGTTACTAAAAGAAGCATATTTAAGTCATCACCATAACTATAATGATGATTGTCTAGTTCTCCTTTGAAGACTGCTGGTTTTTCCTTTATGTTTTTTTATTATTGGATATATATGTATTTATAATTACTGGAAATCCTTTTGTACTGATGCTTTTGTCATTATGAAATGTCTTTTCCTATAGTAATACTTCTTGTCTTAAAGCCTATTTTATCAGATTCTAATATAACCATTAACGCTTACTTATGCTTACTGTATATCTTTTCCAACCTTTTAACTTATTAATGTTTTCATATTTAAAGTTTATCTTTTACAGAGAGCATATAGTTGAGTCTAGGTTTTTTGTACAGTTTGGCCTGACAGTATCTGCTGTTTGACTAGAGTGTTTAGTCCATTTACATTTAATGTAATTAGTGATATAGTTGAATTGAGGTCTGTTCCTTCTCTATTTGTTACTCGTCTCATAAATTGTTTTTGCTTTCCTATCTGCTTTTTGTTAAATATTTTCTGGTATACCATTTTAGTTTTGTTTTTTATAGTTGTATTTATTTGCATTGTTCTTCTAATGTTTACTATAGTTATTAAATATGCTTCTTTAATTTCTTCTAATCAACTTAAAAATATTACTGAATTATGTATATATATCCATCTTGCAACCCATTTACCTCCTTTGCATCCTTTGTGCCGTTATTGCCATATTACATCAATATACTTTAATGAAACCCAAAATATAGTACTATCAGTTTTGCTTTAAGCAATCTTATGTCTTCAAGAACTAAGAAATTAAAGTATAAAAATGATGTTAAATTCCCTAGGTAGTTATTAAAATAAATTATGACTCTAAAGTAAACCTTATAATTTATTTTTATAATTTTATTAGTTGTGAGGATTTTCAACTGTTTTATTATTATTATTATTATTATTACTGTTACTTTTAAGAAGTGTATTCAGTATCAAGTAGAGACCAAGAAGAATGCCAGGCAGTCAGCTAGACTCACTCACTAGATCCTTGATCAAATCTGTCTCAGTCAAATGACACATCATGGATTATAATCATGGATTTCAGGTTTGCCCCCCAAAAGGGAAAATTTTATATATGAAATCCTTTACCTCCAAAGATCTACTTTACTGCACTTTTAATCATTTAGCATTTATTGCAGTGTGTAGGGTTTTTTTAATAAATAAATAAATAAGGCTTGTGATTCATTTATTTAAACTTCAGTACCTGTAGTTTAGTAACTTTAACAATATAAATTACTGAGAGGAAAGCCTAATAAGACAGTACGTGTTTGCTTGCACATTTCTTTCCAACTGAGGAGAAACAGCTTAGCAGTGCTTTAGGTTATAGTGACACCTGGTGGTACTCTTAGACTATTTTCTGATTTGAGCTATTTTTTATTTAAAAAATTTTAAATAATTATTTATCTGGAAGAATGTGCCCTAAGAACTGTCTCCCTTCCTGGCCCACAGCCCTCTGAGCAGCAGGGTTACCTGGGCCAGAAGCCCTGCTGGAGAGAGGACCATGTCCTTACGTTTCCTCTTTCGGTTTGAGAAGAAACCCGTGTCCTTGTGCGGGAGAGAACTAAGGCAGAAAGAATAAAGATATGTTCTATGCCGACATTGGAAATACTAAGACTGATTACATGTTATGAAGTGCTTCTGCAGACGTGTATGTATTGACTGTGCCTGACATACTTTATGAGGTATATACTGATATGATTTTATCACTTTATAGATGAAAAAACTGAGGTTCAAAGAGGGTTCTAGAGAGTACCCAAGGTCACAGAGTTAAGCAACCTGATTAAAACTAGAGAATTTTAATTGAATGCTATCTCTAATTTTGAGAGAGATTTAAATTTAAAAATCATACATATTTCATGAATACATTCTCTTTTCTAAAAAATTAAGTTATTGCCAATAGTTTGAAACCTTCTTTGATACTCAGCCCTATTCCCCTTCTTCTTTCCCCACAGGTCACTTCTACGCCCATTTGCTGTGTAGCTTTCCAGAACCACTCTGCCTCACACGTACACTTTGTATTAATATAAAGATGGGTTATGTGTTTGGTACATAAGAGATAGTATTCGACCAGAGTAGCTTTATACTGGTAAAACCTCTTCAAAGGAAGGAGATGAACTTCATCAAGATATGAACTCATGCCTGACCTGTGGTAGCACAGTGGATCAAACGTCAACCTGGAACGCTGAGGTTGCCGGTTCAAAACCCTGGGCTTGCCCGGTCAAGGCACATATGGGAGTTGATGCTTCCTGCTCCTCCCCCCCTTCTCTCTCTCTCTCTCTGTCTCTCTTCTCTAAAATGAATAAATAAAAATAATTAAAAAAAAAAAAAAAAGATATGAACTCATGCCACTATGTATTATTATAACAATTTGATACACTATAGCAACGGTAGTTATTTCCCCTGCCAGATTTCTTCTCTTCTGTCACAATGTGACACTCAAGCATGGCTTGAGCCAAAGTTAGCAGACATTTTTAAACACACAGCTATTTATTGTGACTGAAATAGAATGATCTGTAATTTGTAAACTTGCTCACAGAACATATAAGCAAGGTTACACAAAAATTGCCTTTAAAAATATTTTGTTTTACTTCAGTTTTCCTACCATTCATTGAAAATCCACATATATGCTCATTTAAAACTTTAGCCTCATAATGATATTTTAAGCCTTATAATTTGCATACTTAAAAGAAATTCATTATATTGATAGGTAGTAAAAAATATTCATTTTATTTTCTTCTGGGAAAAATAATTTAAATGAAATAATAAGTGTAAACAAACAAATTAAACGAATAAAGAACCTTTAAGGAAGCATGATTGAATTACACTGTACTCCTAGCTCAGTCTGCTCGAGCATTCTACACAAAGATGGCACAAACTTATGTGTGTTCTCTGACGCTCTAGAATTCACTGATTTTAGACTTAAACATGTTGATTTGTTCCAATGAGAACTTATGACAAGACCACTTTAGCCAGAGATTCAAAATATATCACTTCAGGGTCAAGCAGTAGAATTTTTTTCCCCCAGGATAACCATGAGAAGGTTAATTAGAGAGGGAGACTTCCTCAGAGCAAATAACTTGAAAATTAAACCATGCAGTTTTTTTGGTTTGGTTATTTATTTATTTATTTTTATTAATTTTAATGGGGTGACATTGATAAATCAGGGTACATATATGTTCAGAGAAAACATCTCTAGGTTATTTTGACATTTGATTATGCTGCATTCCCATCACCCAAAGTCCAATGAATTTAATGACTATATTGTGTACTTATTTCTATTTTAAAGTCACATTATTGTTGATTATATATTGTAACATTTTAGTGAGGCATGCTATACTCGCAGTTTTCTGTTAGCATCTCAGGTAAATACAAACTAGAGTGAGAACCATTCAAGTTACTATTAAAGAGGAGGCTTAAAATAGAGTATGTATTGTCACATTTTTATTGTGATTTTTCTCATATTCCCTGAAAATTACCATATAGTTTATGATTCATTGACAGTGTCTTTGTCACTTTGTGAGAGTTTGGATTTTATTTTCAACTAGGGAAGAAGCGGTGCTGCTCAAAATGAAAATGAAATGGCCAATGTATGGCCTAGGAGGGGTGGGAGCTGGCAAAGTGCTTGAGGCGATCTGCCCGTAGAGAAGACGCAGCAGGAATACTCACCAGGGAATTGCAACAGTTCTAAAAGTGCAGCAACGCTCGCTCCGCGACCTTCAGCCTGACTAAGAATTACGCCCATCATTGGGCAAGGCTGAAAATCCTGAGTATACAATACATTAAGCTTCCAAAGTGTTAACAGTGGTTTTTCTCCAGTTGCTCATTTATGGCTACTATAAAGCTGGTCGGTACATTTTTAACTTTAAAAATGAAATTTGAAGAAAGCTACTTAAAAGGAGATACGTACTACTACTACAGACTTTGTTTTAATCAGTTAACAGGTAAAAAGATTTTTTTGAATATAGAATGTACCAAATGTCATGAGATAAAAAATACACTTGAAATAAGTATCTTTTCATTTAACACCCAGAGTAAACAAATTACTAATTCATCAGAGATTTGTTCTTTGTGACTAAAATGCCTTTTAAATCAGAAGCCGTACTTAAAAATAGTAAATTCCATGTTACAACAGGAACTTCTCAGACTTGTCTTTGTGAGTGGTTAAAGTCGTCATTTTATGTAACTGAAATTATTTTAATGACTGTATTTAGTCAGGGTGCAGTTCTTTCCAGTTAGAACATTTTAAACATTTAAATGATTTTTCATTCGTCAGACCCGACTATTAAGGCCATTTTCTTCCTTTCATGTTCATT
This sequence comes from Saccopteryx leptura, assembly GCF_036850995.1. NCBI lineage: Eukaryota > Metazoa > Chordata > Mammalia > Chiroptera > Emballonuridae > Saccopteryx > Saccopteryx leptura. The sequence goes on from NC_089503.1 coordinate 353,438,811, forward strand.
TATAAACTGTATATGCATTTCTCCTCTGGACTTAGCTTGTACCCTGGTTTTTCTTCATTTGAAATCTATTCCCCCTCCCCCCAAAATAAGATCAATCAAACTGCCTTTGTGAAAAGTTAACTTTCCAAAAGGTTTTGCTCCACTTAAGATTACTTGTGATGTAGAAATTGTCTTCTTAGCCATGAGTTTCTTAGAAAAGTAAAGAGTTTAACCTTGAATTACTTGTTAAAGATTTAAAACCTGAATAATCATCTTCAATATATTAATAAAATGCCAGGTGGCAGATGACATGATCCATTCAGTCATTCAGCCTTTTATTCAGCATTTACTGGGAACCTCCTGTAATGCCATACAAACCCAGTTACATGCTGTGAATCTTTTTAGTGAGATGAAATACCGTATTTTATAGAGAAACAGGTAAGCAAGTAATTGTAATAAAGTGTAAGTGCTGTGATAGAGGAATATAAGCAGAGCGCCTTGATGGTTAGCAGAGGGAGTGAACAGTTCCTCCCAGGCTTAGGATGTGGACACCAGAGTAGGAGTTTGAAGAATGTGTAGGCGTTTGCCAGCTAGAAGGTGAATGGAAGTGCAGAAGCAGCAGAATAAAGAACAGCCCTGTATGATTCAGTCCTAAATGTCTTCCTCCCTTCAGTTATGACTGAATTAAATATCCCTTAAACATGGGTTCACAGACTGCCCAGCCCAGCACCATTAAAGGTAACGTTGGTCTTCTTCAGAGCTCTTTCCTTCTCTGTCTCTCTTCATATTCATTCCCTCCTGCACGAAAGGCCTCGTTCGCCCAAGCCTGACTTGGGAATTTCCCATGACTTTTCAATGTCCTCAGTTCCTGTCTCCTTACCCAGTCTCTCACTCACTGAGTTCTGTCCTTTCTCACTTTCTGATTTCTCACACTATGTTGTGTCCTCACTACCATTCCCTGATCAAGGCTCTCGTGCTGTTCCCTACTCTAGTGCTATAATCCTCTTCTTGTTTCCCTTACCTGCAGCCTTACAGCTGCAGTAAACTCTCAAGTGCAGGCACGCAGACCACTTGCCTGCTTATAAATTTTCACTGGCCTTCATAGTTTGGAGATAATGCCCAAACTTCTTAGCCTGGTGTCTAAGGACCACCCCTCTGCCTAACCCCACAGTCTCACCCACATGTGTCTTTGGCTCTAATTCTGCCAAATTCCTAAAGGTCTCAGCATGAGTTATCTTTGTCTTTCTCCAGTTGTGTGACTGTTCTTTCTGGTGTGCTCTAAGCTACGCACTCCTCCCTACCCACCCCTTCCAAACCTCCACTCGCACCATCGCCACCCAGCTAACTTTTTTTCAATCTTTAAGACTCATTCCAGCATAACACTTCTCACACAACCATAGTGTATGTGTGTGTGTCTTGTAGTTTAGGCCATGTCTTTCTTGAGGGCAAGGATACCATTCATTTCTCCTCATTCAGAATTTAAAACATGGCTGGTGTATGACAGGCATAAATGTTTGTTAGATGGGTTAAAATGAGCAATGTCCGGTAACTGCCACTTTGGTTTAGAGCGTGCTGTTCTCTTATCACGGAGAGTTCTGATATGTAGTACTGATGACTTTTTTCAGACAAGTGTTTTGTGCCCCATAGATCAATTTAGCAAATGAAGTCCAGGAAACATTTGAATAAAACATTCTTAGAAAATAACTTTAGATATCAGCTAACGTATATATACTTCTAATTAAAGATTTACTTCCAAATAATAGATTTTTACAGTTTCAGCATTATGTTAGCAATTTGCAATCCACCGTTTTATATATGTTAGATGTGTCCTATCATATTCACTTCTTGCTCATTTGATTGAATTTATAACTACATAACCCATAATTAAAGTAACTTTCAATAATTAAAACTGACAGATGGTCTTCTTTCTGCAAGTAGAGTTGAGACACTGTTCTCAGACATAGCAGCAGTGAGCTGTAACAAAGCTGGATAGCTCAGAGTGTATGAAGCTGGATTTCATGTCTTCTCACATGCAGAAAAGAAAGGTGTGCTATTTAAGGGGTGAATGGATCTTTTGAGACAATGTTGGGTAATAGAATGTTGAAAATCCAATGTTAACAGAATCCTCAAATGTGTGAAGCCAAAGCTATCAGGAAAATTCTAAGATGTGCAAAGCAGGAAGAGACCAAGAACTGAGCAGGCCTGAGAAAGTAGTGTCATGTGGCCTCCTACCCACCGTCTAGCCCCAGTACTAAAAGAGTCAAAATTTAGTCCCAAACATATTCTGATCTTTTCTGTTATACATTATGGTATCTAGAAATGATGCTGGGTTTCTTGAGGCTTGTGCTGCTGACTGCCAACCCCACCCTAGAGAGCACTGAGCGACAGATACTGTAAACATCCTACACTCTCAGCTGTGGAAAGTAAGAAAGCTGGGAGAAGGCTGTTTACTCTCTCTGCCTTGGAAATCAACTAAAGAGAAACAGATTTCGGGTATTTTTACATGTGTCTTATATTTGTTCCTAACCAGTATTTATTTAAGAGGTCAACTCTGGAAAGCAAGAAAGGAACTTGACTGAGTCATGCTAACAAATATAAAATAATTTGTAAGATCAATTGTCTTTGAACTAACATCATTTGGAAAAAAAAAAGATTACCAAACACCGAAGAGATGGAAGTTCTGGTAACTTGTATGGGGCTACATTTTGTGAATTGCTGTAGCCTGATCCATAAAAGCAAAGAAGACATTAAATGCTTTTAAAAACTGCACAGTAAGCTGAACAATTCTCCATTAACCTGAATAGCATTTCCACACTGAGTTTAGCATTTTTTGAAGCAAAAGTTCTGGTGTCCTGGGACTTGCTTTTTTGTCAAGGATCAGTTATAGTTTGGAGCCTCATGCTTAAAGAGTGGTAATGCTTAACAGAATGAATAAGACCTGCTATATAAAGCCAGAATATAGTTATGCATCCTAAAAAAAAGGTAAGCTTGCAGGGAGGCAGGTACAATGCAAGAGAGATTTCTTTTATCTATAGTACTAACTCCTAGATTCAGCCATAATGAACCATACTCTTCATTTCTGTTTTCATGTCAATAATTAAATCAAAGTTTTACTTGATACCTAGTCTAGAATTTGACTTACCCCAAATTTGAGTCCCTCTCTTATTTTTTCTAATTAAAATTAAGTCTTCTTTTCTAAGAGCATATTTAAATACACTATACTCTAATGTAGCAAGTCCTTAAAGGTTAAAATAATGCCTCCTTTGAATATTAAGCAAATCTGGACACAATGACTTGCCTATATTATATTGGTGTATCAACATATGCTAGTCATTTAAGCTAACAGACACTACTGCTTTGAAAGTATCATTTCACTTCCTTGCTGAGTGCAGCATCTAAGACAATAGGAACACTTGTTCCATGTGAGTCTGACAGATAAAAGTGTATGCATAGGATTACCTTAACATGTGATTTCCGGGAAGTGTTTGAACAAGCCAGCCCTGCAGCGGTGCAGACACTGTTGAAGTGCTTGCTGAGTAACTCCAGCTGGGGTGGGTCATTAACCTTTAAAGATTTTGCCTACAGGCTTAAGGAAGACCACTGGTACAATGCTCTAGTCTTCCCAAAGAAAGAGTTATTGTGTAAATTTTACTTTCTGCCAGGAGGTGCATATTATATGGGTAAATGCAAAAGCAGCTAAAAATGGAAGGAGAGGAATGACCCTTGTGCCTTCCCATAGTTTTTTAGTTTTTCTTCCTAAATGAAAAGGAGAAACGTGGCTATTCCTAATGTAAGATGATTTTTGACTCTTAGTCATGAATATAGCTATTTTTCATAGCTACTGAAATACGTGCTGATGATATTCCATCCCCCAAGAAATATTTATTGAGCACCTACAATGTGTACAATGTGCCAGTTCTAGACACTGGAAATATAGCAGTGAGCAGAAACAAAATCCGTACTCTCATGAATCTACCAATAGCTATGTATCAATATAATGTGTCAGGATCTAAACATCTTACTTATTCCAAGTATACAATATGTCATTTTATTCAATGGTATTACTGCCTTTTTTTAGTCTTTGAAAACTAAGTTTAAATATTATGGAATGCTTATTTCATTGTCCATAAAAAACCTTTAGATATACATCAATATAATATTGTTAGCTTTTGTATTTAGCATTATTATGACAAATATGCCCTCACTGTTACTAGCCTATTTTGTAACATGGGTATGTAGTATTAATAACCATGCTTGTCAGGTCACTGTTAATGTATTTATATTTACTAAGATATTGCTAAATGATTATATAATAAAAAGGTCTAATGTATAGCTTATATATTACATATATATTCAAATTGTCATTATATATAAGTAAATTTATTAACTTGAACCTTACTCTGTTTACATTTGAAGTTCTCCAGATGCTGATAAAGGATGATTACTCTTATACTGTATTTGTCTATTTGTTGTTTGCTATACAAATGCTACATATACTTTAAAAAACAAACTATTTTAAAATGTAAACTTCTATTTATATTTGAAAAACAGAAGCTTTAACCAACAAGTCTTTGTAAGTTTAATTGTTTTCATAAAAACTGAGCAAAATAAAAATATATGTACTTTTTTATAAATTCGTGATCTCCTTGTCTCTCTTTGTTTAAATTAGTAAGTCATTATATTATAAATATTTTTATGCCCAGTAGTGATCTATTTCTGTAATACTACTGGGCTTAGGGTTCTCTGAATTTATTTATTTATATTTATTTATTTTTGACAGAGAGAGAGTCAGAGAGAGGAACAGATAGGGACAGACAGGAAGGGAGAGAGATGAGAAGCATCAATTCTTAGTTGCAGCTCCTTAGTTGTTCAATGATTGCTTTCTTGTATGTACCTTGACTAGGAGGCTACAGTAGACCGCATGACCCCTTGCTCAAGCCAGTGACTTTGGGCTCAAGCCAATTACCTTAGGCTTCAAGCCAGCGACCCTTTGCTCAAGCTGGATAAGCCCGCGCTCAAGCCAGCGACTTCAGGGTCTCAAACCTGGGTCCTCTGCATCCCCGTCCAACACTCTATCCACTGCACCACCACCTGGTCAGGCAGAGTTCCCTGAATTTAAATATAGCTCCTCTGTCCTCTTCATTTTAAAACTTCAAAGAGCAAGTTACCAACTCACAACGGTGGTGCGTGGGTATTAGTTTAGTTAACTCTGTCATTGAAGAACTAAGTGCAGTAAATCAGACAGAAGACAGATACCATGTGATTTCACTTATATATGGGTTGTAGAAAACTAAATGAACAAACAAAACAGAAACAAACTCATAGATACAGAGAACAAACTGATGGTTGCCAGACGGGAGTGATTTGGGAGGATGTGTAAAAAATGTGATGGGACTCGAAAGTACAAAGTGGCAGTTACCACATAGTCATGAGGATATAAAAAGTACAGCACGGAGTATAGTCAGTGATATTGTGATAACTTTGTATGATGTCAGGGGGTACTGGACTTATTAGAGATCACTTCATATTATAAAAATGTCTAACCATTATGTCATACACATGAAACTAATATAATAATGAATGTCAACTGTAATTGAGAAATAATTTTTTAAAAAGAAAAAGATATTGTAGGTAACTATGGTTTCAGATGGGAATTAGACTTACCATGCTGATCACTTTGCAAGTTACTAAATGTCTAACCACTATGTCATATACCTGAAAGTAAAATAATATTTTTGTGAACTATAGTTGAAAATTTTTTAATTATAAAAAATTAAAAGCTATGTAGATATGCAAAAAGTAGTTGTATTTCTAAATATGAGCAACAAACAAATGAAAATGAAATTTAAAAACAATTTATGCCTCAGTGGATAGAGCATTGGCCCAGCATAAGGACATTCCAGGTTTGCTTCCCAGTTAGGGCACTCAAGAGAAGTGACCATCTGCTTCTCTTCCCTTCTCTCTCCCCAGTCTCTCCGTCTTCTCCTCCCACAGCCAGTGGCTTGATTAGTTCGAGCGTTGGCCCAGGTCCTGAGGATAGCTAGGTTGGTCCAAGCAGGTCAGACTCAGGCACTAAAAAAAATAGCTCAGTTGACTAGAGCATTGGCCCAAAACAGGGGTTGCTGAGTAGTAGATCCTGGTCTGAGAACATGTGGGAGTCTGCCTCACTATCTCCCCTCCTCTCACTTAAAAAAAATTATTTATTGATTTTAGAGAGGAAGGGAGAGACAGATAGAAACATCAATCTATTCCTATATGCGCCCTAACTGGGAATCAAACCCACAACCTTTGCATATCGGGATGATGCTCTAACCAACCAAGCTATCTGGTCAGGGCAAAAATGGAATTTAAAAGTACCATTTAGAATAGCAATGAAAACTAGCAAATACTCCAAGGATTAATCTAACAAAAAGTTGTATAATACCTATACCTTGGAAATGAAACATTATTGAGAGAAATAAAAGAAGACTTGAATGTAAAGGAGAGATATACCATGGCCAGGGAGAACCAGACTCATTATTGTTAAGGAGTTAATTCCATATCAATCAAGTAGATTCAGTGCAGTCCTAAATGTTGATAAGCTAATTCTAAATTTTATCATTCAAATGACAAAGAATAGCTAAGGCAATAGTGAAGAAAGTATGGAGAAATCACCCTATCACATACCAAGATTTATTATAAAGTCATAGTTATTATGATAGGTATTTGTTTAGCAATAAACAGATAAACGATAGATCACGGAATACAGACACCATTATAAAAAAGATGACACCGTGGATGGACCTTGATAACATTATACTGAGCAAAATAAGTAAATCAAAAAAAAACTAAGAACTATATGATTCCATACATAGGTGGGACATAAAAATGAGACTCAGAGACATGGACAAGAGTGTGGTAGTTGGGGGGGGCAGGGGGGAGAGGGAGGGGATTAGGGGAGGGGAGAGGCACAAAGAAAACCACTTAGAAGGTGACAGAAGACAATTGGACTTTGGGTGATGGGAATGCAGCATAGTCAAATGTCAAAATAACCTGGAGATGTTTTCTCTGAACATATGTACCCTGATTTATCAATGTCACTCCATTAAAATTAATTTTTTTAAAAAGACACCAACTGCATTGGAGAAAATATGGTCTTTTTAATAAGCAGTGCTGGGTTAATTTAATATCCTTACTGAAAACAATAATTTTGGCCCTCTACCTCACCAACATGATGTAAATATCAATTCCAGAGGATTCTAGATCTAAATATAAAAGGTAAAACAATTAGCTTCTAGGGAAAAAAAATAAGGAACATCTTCATGACCTTGGAGTGGACAACTTTTTTTTAATTCACAGGACAACACTAACCAAAAAAAAAAAAAATTACAATTTGAAAAACAATATCAAGAAAATCTATTCATCAAAAGACATCATTAAGAAAATGAAAAGACAGTGTATAGAAGAGAAGCTTTTTTGCAACAAATATTATCAAACTTGTACCCAGAATATATAGTTTTTACAAATTAATATGACAGACAACCCAGCAGAAAAAATGGACTAAGACTTGAACAACAAAAGAGGATATGTAATGACCAATTAACATTAAAAGTTGCTCACCTCAAAAGTTAAGTAAATACACAAATGAAAATCACAGCTCAAAGCCAAGAATCACCTACGAGAATGGGAAAAAGGAAAAAAAATCTGTTAGCAAGGATGTGGAGGAACACTGCAGATGGAAGAATTAATTGGGACTATCACTTTAGAAAACTCTTAGATGATACCTGCTTAAGCAGAATATACCCATACCCTATGAATACATCTATACTCTTATTTTCTACCCCACAGAAATTTATAGAATGTTCTTTAAAAGAACTTTGTAAATGCCCCAAGTTGGGAACTACCCAAATGCTCATTAACAGTAAGCTTTGTGAATCGTGGTGTGGTGATATAGTATAATACCATACAGCACTGAGAATGAGCGATTTACAATTTCACATGAAATGATAAGTGAATCAAAAATATAAAGTTGAAGAGAAAAAGCTGGACACGAGGGCATACTATATGTTTGTATTTATTTCAAACACAGGCTTATCTTATGAATGTCTATGGTGATAGGAATCAGGATATGGTTACCTTGAGGGGTGGGAGACCAATGACTGGAAGTCGGCATGAGTTTCAGGACTGCTGGGGATTGGCAATGTGTTCACTCCTGGTCTAATAAGCACTGGTTACTGAGGTGTGTCACTTTATGAAATCTTCAAACTGAAACTTACTTTGAGCACTTCTGATTATGTGTTATGAAAAAGTTTTAAATATCAAAAAATTAGAGCTATAAAACTTGATCTTTAATTAGACACATAGAACTCTCATTCAAACAGTCCCTAAGAAAAGTTTTTCCCCATATTTTTCTCTCAGAATATAGCAACAGCACACACTCTGAGGAACATCTCCTGTAGCTGGCACACACTGTTCCACCATTCATAAGTCCATAGAGCAAATTGCCTTTTTTTAAAGATTCTGCCCTATTTCACACAATACCGCTCCCCTAAAAAGCTAACTGTACCAATTCAATCTGCGTTTCCCAACAAGTAACCAAATTTCTGAAAGATCAGGGATAAATAGCTGGTGTTGAAAGGCATTCAGTTATTGCCATATGGTTACATTGCTTCAGTTACACTCATGCCGGGAAGGAGGTCAAGGCATCAAAAGGTTACACGGGCAACACTGTCATCAGCAGCCACATGAGAACTCAAGGGGACACTGCTAGCTTGACTCTGGGATATCTCCAAGTATATCCGTAGCCCAGCAACCCAGAACTGGACTAGGAAAATATAAGACCTCTACTACTCAGTGTCAATAATACAAATAGATTGTATATTTAGCATTATTTTTCACTTCTAAGATGATTATTGTGATTGAATTTTTGTATTTTTTAATGAAAGAATAAGTTGTGGTTTTTAGAATTGTCTTAAAATTAATTTTTTTAAGAAAAAAATGGCCTAAACTTCAAATACCCACTTGAGAATGCTTTAATATTTGGCCAAAACAAAAAACTTTGACTCCTTCATACATCAAGTCATGTGTTAATAGGCTCCATTTGGTGCAGCCCTGTGAGGGTGCTTAGAAATGTGTACAGGCATTTTTGGTTCTCACAATAACTGAAAAATGCCACTCTTAGGAGGCTTGGAACAGTCCCACACAACAGAAATAATTTGGGTGTCCAGACGGTGGCGCAGTGGATAGAGCGTAGGACTGGGACGCAAAGGACCAAGGTTTGAAACCCTGAGGTCGCCAGCTTGAATGCGGGCTCATCTGGTTTGAGCAAGGCTCACCACCTTGAGCCTAAGGTTGGTGGCTTGAGCAAGGGGTCACTCAGTCTGCTGTAGACCCCCAGTCAAGGTACATATGAGAATACAATCCATGAACAACTAAGAATTGATCAATTCTTCGTACTGCAACGAAGAATTGATGCTTCTCATCTCTCTCCCTTCCTGTTTGTTCCTATCTGTCCCTCTCTCTGACTCTCTTTGTAACAAAAAATAAAAATAATAATTTTAGCCAAAATAATACTAGCCACCACCACTCCGCCCCCAATAAACTTACATTCTTAAAGATAATTAACTTTCAGGAAAATCTGAACTATACATACTTAGATCCTTTAGTTAAACACATCACTGTAGTATATTGCATAGGAGCCTGCCAGCCTGAAAGAGAGATGTAGGGATGATATGGGGGATCTTAAAAAATAACCATAATTAGCCTAACCAGGTGGTGGCACAGTGGATAGAGCATTGGCCTGGGACACAGGACCCAGGTTCAAAAGTGCAAGGTCACCGGCTTGAGTGTGGGCTCATCCAGCTTGAGCGTGGGCTCACCAGCTTGAGTGTGGGATCACAGACATGACCCTGTGATCGCTGGCTTGAGCCCAAAGGTCACTTGCTTAAAGCCCAAGATCACTGACTTGAGCCCAAAGTCACTGGCTCTGGTGCAGTCCCCCTCTCCCCATCAAGGCACATATGAGAAAGCAATCAATGAACAACTAAGGTGCTGCAGCAAAGAATTGATGCTTCTCATCTCTCTCCCTTCCTGTCTGTCCCTATCTTCCCCTCTTTCTGTCTCTCTCACTGTCTCTCGCTAAAAATAATAATATAATAATATTAAAGAATAAAAATTGCCTCCAGACTGACGAGAAAAATACTCTATGATCTTAGAGTGACTGCCAAACATTCTGTGATGTTGAGTTCATCAAAAGCTTTGTCACTGCCTGACAAGGAAGTAGCACAGTGGACAGAGCGTTGCCTGGGGTGCTGAGGACCCAGGGTCAAAACCCTAATGTCACTGGCTTGAATGCAGAGTTGCTGGTTTGAGTCCAAGGTCACTGGCTTGAGCAGGGAGTCACTCACTCTGCTGGAGCCCCCAGTCAAGGCACATATGAGAAATCAATCAATGAACAACTAAGGTGCCACAATGAAGAATTGATGCTTCTCTCTTTTTCTAAAATTTTTATTTATTCATTTTGAGAAAGAGGAGAGAGAGGAAGAGAAAGAAGGGAGGAGGAGCAGGAAGCATCAGCTCCCATATGTGCCTTGACCAGGCAAGCCTAGGATTTTGAACCAGCGAACTCAGTGTTCCAGGTCAACACTTTATCCACTGCGCCACCACAGGTCAGGCGAATTGATGATTCTCACCTCTTTCCCTTCCTGTCTATCCCTGTCTGTTTCTCTTTCTCTTCCACTCCCTCTCTTTCTTGCTCTCTCTCTCTCTCTCTCTCTCTCACTAAGAAAAAAAAGGAGGGAGGGTGCTTGTCACCAAAAGAAAACAAGTAGAACTTTAAAGTGTGTCCTTTTTGGCTCAGTGAAAAAATACGTCTGATTTTAACCTCCAAGTTTCATAGGGTAAAATAGTTATTTCTGTCGTTTGGTATTGTCCATTTGTTGAGAATCTGGCAACAAACATCCAGGACTTCATTGTATAATTTACTCACTGGAAAGCTGTGAATTTCTAGATGTACTCAAAAGCTTTCAACACCTAAGGCTTTTGAAACAAATGTCCTTAAAAACCACCTTTGAATTTTAATATAGTTTGGTTTTAGTGTTGTCGCTAGCCCAGGCCTGTGGGAGTGCTGGGAAGGGCAAGTCTCCACCTTCCTTCCCGTGAGCTCGGAGCAGACGTTCTTACAGCACTGTCACTGCAGTCCCGGGCCACTCCATGCCATCCACAGATACGCTCTCATCCTCACAGTAAGCCAGCCCTGCAAGGCACTGGACAACTGGCAAACAAGGAGATGTCCCCATCTTCAGGAGCTTCTAGTTTTGTGGGACTGGACTTGCTACACTTACTGCTACACTTGTGTTTCAGTGGACCTTTTAGAATTCTGCATAATCTACTCCAGCTCATTCAGTGGAATCTGATTAGATTTTTACTGACTTTTCCCCCACAGATATTCAGTAAGTCAGTGCTGGGCAGCAACAAGCATGGCGCCTGTTCTGGTGTAAGTATCATCAGGATAATCACCACTTGTCACTAAGCATTCTCTGTGTTCCAGAAGCCATGTTAGGGGCCAAAAGCAAGTACTTCCTGTCCTTACTGTATTCCAGACACTCTATTCTAAAGATTTTGCTTAAGGCAATTGATTTTATTTTATTTGCTTCTATTAACTGATTAATTATATTAATTGTGATTTAATCCTCTCATATAATAGGCACAGATTAATTTTCAGATGGGAAATCTGAGGTGAGAAAGATTAAGGAAACTACCCATGGTTACTGTAGCAAGCCTCAGAGCTCTGTCTCCAACCCAGGCAGTGTGGGGCCAGAGATCTGCTCCTAACCATTAAGCAATATGCGAAAACACCCTCTAAATTATTATTGTCCCGGTTTTTCCAGGGGAGGAAACTGAAGTTGAAAGAGTTAAGAAAATGTGGTAGTCACTGGGGTTGTTTCCAAATACTCCAGTTCTCTTTCCTCGGGCACGTGAGAAAGTTGTACTTCTCCACATCCTCTGAGGTCAGATGTAGCTGTGGGACTTACCATAGTGAAATGTGAACCGAAGTGCCAGGGAAACATTAAGAGCCTGTACACCATATACTATCTTCCTTCCCCTGCATCTGTGACACACTTGTGAAAATGGAGCGTTTGACACCTGGATCTTGAGGGACTATGGACAGGATCCCTCTGCTAGAATGGTTTTAGACATACAGACAAAGGATTTTTGTTCTGGTATACGCCAAAGATTTGGGTCCAAGATGAAGAGGGAGAGTGTTTGTAACCAACTATAACATAATCTAGCTGAAACTTGATAATTTTCTGAAATAACTTGTCCAAACTACTATGGATTGTTGAGCCCAGATACGCATCTCAAGTCCAGGGCTCTATGACCCAGCAGTTCATGGTTTGTTTGTTCATTATCTCTCTTGGTATTGCATGACCTGCAGGAATCTAAACTCAGTTCTTTTCCTTGCCTTTTCATTTTATTATACTAGTATTGAAAGTGCTAAAAAGTGCAATCTGGTGTCTACAGTTAGTCCAAGATTATGAGCATGGAGAGAAAAAGTGGCGGTCGTTCTCTGCCCCCCACCTGCTTGGTCTGGAACTTAATATCATGATCTGCCAGCCTCTTGAGGCAATTTTCTGCCTTTCTTAATTCTGACATTAAGTTTCTGGCAACTGACTGTTAGCAATAATGTTAGCTAGTGGATGCAAATTTGTCCCACATGCTAACTCAAATTTCTGACTATACTTAAAAGTTTTCATGATGCGAGTTAGTACATGACTTCAGCTTCTATAGGTTCACAAGTCATTCAGACTTTGTGAATCTGTAAAGTAATCCATCATCCATGTATGTATTGCTTTCTCTGTATAGGTAAATCCCAAGTTGTCTAGGTTCTCATGTTTAGATTCAGAGTTTGGGGATTTGCAAATCCACCAGCTGAGTACCCTAAACTTAGCTGTGTGGCACTATCATGACAGTCAACAGCAGAGAACTACATGAGATTCTGAACCTCTTTCCTAAGGATTATCCTCCTGAAGCGTATGAGAATAGAAGACCCTAGGATCCTGCCTTTTGTATAATTTGAGTTATGGCATGATTTATGGGACAATAAGTGTTCATGTAAGATGAGAAGCACAGGAGGAAGTAAGACAAGGAGGAAGAATCCCCTAAATTAGCGGGTTACCTTTAGCGTTTTCTCTTTCTGTTATTTGATGAAAACTGATTTATTAACTCTGTAAAGTTACTTTATTCATTTAATCACAAAATTTGTAACCCTTTTGAACTATTTTGTTTCCTTATTTATAACACTGCCTCATTCTAGAAGTGATTAGAGGAAATTATGTATATGTATAACCTAGGCAGATTTCTGTTAAATGAGACAGATAACTTGTGCCATGATCTGTACAATGAATAAATTGTATAGATGTTTTTATTTTGATTTTGAAATAACTGTAGTTTTTAAGAAGTTGTCAGATATAGAGTGATCCTATATACCTTTCACCCAGTTTTCCCCATTCATTACAACTGACAATATTACAGTATACCCTATCAAGACTGGAAAACTGCCATTGGTAGTTCTATACCATCATATTACATATATAGATTCATGTAACCAGCACTGCAGTTAACATACTGACTATTCCATCACCACAAAGATCTCTATCTTTATGGTCATACCTACCCATTTTCCCACCATCATCCCTAATTCCTGCCGACCAGTAATCTGTTCACCCTATAATTTTGTCATTTCAAATACATTCCATAAAGCCTTTTTTTTTTTAAACAAATGAATTGTTTTATTATTTCTCATGTGTTAATTAAAGCTTTAGAAATCTGGTAGATCTTGAACATACCAAGATTGTTATCCATATTAAATAATGACAATTAATATACAAATTTGTTTTAGGATACCATTTCAAATTAGTTTTTTTCTATAACCTATATGCACATTAAATATTTTTATCTATTTCAGAGGACGAAGGCTTTATGACCTGAACAGCCTCAGCATTTTCTGTTGGTGATAGTAACTAACAAATATTAGATGAAACATACTACACACAGTGTGGTTCTTCCAATAAGCCTGGGGTTTGATCTAATAGCTATTTAACTATAGAGAGCCTTTTGGTCAGTTTTGTTTTCTGGGAGTGGGGATTTGCTATAAATCCAAATATGGCAAACATTAAAAAAAATCTTGACCTTTAATTTAGAACAACATAGTCATTCACTGTATTAAGTGTGTATGGATGTAGAGCATGTAGAAGAATTTTACAGAAGACAAATTAATTTAAAATATATTCATTGCTGTCTTAATTAGAAATAACCTTTTCATGCCCACCATATGTGATCATGTCTCAGGTTCAGTGAATAAACCTGTGATTAGGTCAGAGTCCGTTGTTAGGAACATATAAGCAGCCATCTGGCCCCTGGAACATCATTCTGCCCAAGGAGGAAGTACAAGCACTAAAGTAAAGTGAAAATGCCAGTACATGCTGAGAAAGAGCTAATGGAAGGATGGGACATTACCTAGACTGGTGATACTAAAAATTAATGAAACAATAATACCTATAAAACAGAATATGTGTGAATTTTATCCTCTGAGAAATGGGCTAGGGTAGGCGATAGGAAGACAAGAAAAGTATGATGACTTAGTCTACTGAAGAATTATTTAACTCATGTATCTGAAATCAAAACTAAAAACTGTTTTATACAATCTTCAGATGTTTGGTTACATTTTCAGGTAGGTATGCATTAATATTAAATGGCTAAAGAAGATCAGTTTTGTTCTCCCTGTAACTTGTCAGACAACTTAAAGTACTGCTTTAAGGATCATTGATTGAGAGGGAAGATTTAAGTGACAACAGTATATTTTCAGTCCTGTCCTATATCACATCTTTATGTTCACTAAGATAAAGACATTGTTGGACTTATGATTAATTTTCTTAAAGAAAGCAAGAAGATAGGATGTTACAGCAGATGAATCAAGGCCCAAGTACAATCTCAGTAGGCCAAAAAAATGGGCCAGGTTAGATACAATAAAATTGAATTGGTATAAATGTAGAAGTCCAGTCTTTGGAGTCAGATAGCTAATTGCACAAGGACTGCATGGGACATGTGACTTGTCATCAGTAAAAAATGGGAAACAACTTACATCTTTTTCTAACTACTACCTTTGTGGCCCACAAAGTGACATGAGGGTCAAAAGTAAATAAACAAAAAATACAATATATATGATGAACAAATTGTCTTACTCAATTTTATGTTGACTGATTTTCCAAGTAGTTCTGTGTTCATTTCTATAGAGGTATACATAAAGTAAGACATGTCTAAAAAAATTGTGGCCATTACGTAAAGGAGGCTCAAAAATATATTGGTGGAAACTAGAATGTTTTCTTACTTACAACAAAGGATTAGAGCCAAGGATAAGGGGTTTAGATTTTAATTTTGCCCCAACCACAAAGTTAGCATAACTTGGATGAGGGTCATATACACTGAAACAGACTCCAACACAACCTAAGAAAGAACTTTTTAGCCATATTTCCAGAATCCAGAGATGGACTCACTTGGAGGCAACGAGTCCCTTATCTCTGTAGAATTTCAAGTAGAAAATTTCAGTAGCCATTGTGGATGTACTATAGCAACTACCTAAACAACAAAAACATGACAGACATTTCGATTCTGAGGATTTTTTAAATGGATATCAACAATTCCCAGATGTACCACTTACCAACTTCTTGGGTGTCACTTAACTTCTCTGGGCCTCAGTTTCCTCCTATTCAAAGGACTGAGGGTTGACAATAATTTATAAAGCTGTTAGAGAGATTAGAGACTGAAGAACAATAGCAGTCTCCTGATTTCAAATCTCCCCATCACGTTCCCAAAATAACCGTAAGTTCAACAAGAGAACACATGAAACTGCATAGGACCTGTGACTTAAGTATTGCTAGGAGACGGAAAACACTGCAACCTTCAAGTGACTTAGAGGAACAAAAGGAACGACATCTAAGAAAACTTCAAATTACCCGCAAACCATCCCAGCAAACCTGTGAGTATGAAGATAGTCAGAGGATGGGGGCCAACGGGAAGAAGTGAAATACACAAAAATGTCAAATACAGATTGGGGTGTGGTAGTTCGCAGCCCCGCGGCGGGGAAGGGGTTTGGAAGTGTGCCAGGCCTGCAGTGGCAGCCTCAGAAGCAGAGCTTCGTGGGGAGGTTTTAGAGAGAGAGGCAAGATTGTACTCCTTGGATATGAGGTGGTGGAGGGAAAGAAATATGAAAGGAGTAAATGGAAGATCTTACTGAATACCATCGGCTGATTGTATCAATGTGAATATTATGATTGTGATGATTGTACTATGGGTTTCAAAGCTACTACCATTAAGGAAAACTGCACAACGAGTCATGGTCTCTCTGTATTATTACTTACAACTTCATGTGAGTTGTCAATGATCTAAAAATGAAATGTGTTATTTTAAAAACATTCCGTTTTAATAAAGGTAAAAATAGGCAAAATGAAACTATTGTTTAGAAATTTATATTTAGGGGGTAAAATAAAAGACAAGAAAGTGATTATCACTAAAGTCCATGCAGTGGCTTTTTCTACAATGGGAGGCAGAGGTTGTCATGGAAAAAGTGAGGTGGGGGTGTTTCTTACCCTCACTACTGTTACACTCTGTTTGCTTTACAATAATTAAGGTCTTCATTGATTTTAAAAAACTTACAAGAAAAGGTATTGACCTCCAGGCCATAGATTACAGAAAAAACACAGAAGTACAAAAGTAATAAGAAATAAATCTCTCTCTATTTTCAGATGACATGGTAGTATACCTGGAAAACTCTAGCAAATCGATGATAAAGTGAATTCAAACAATAAAAGAAAATTAACACGTAAAAATCAGTAGCATTCATATACATAAATAATAACCAGCTAGAAAATATAATGAATGTGAAAAAATTTACAGTGGTAACAAAACAGATAAAGTATTTAGGAATAAACTTTACAAGAAATGATCAGACTCTATATGAAGAAAACTATAAAACATTTCTATAAGACCCAAAAATAGGCTTCAAAAAAATCAAAAAATATCTCTTATTCTTAGCACATCTCAACATCATCAAGATGTTAGTTTTCCCTAGCTTCATTTACAAACCTGGCCCCAACAAAAATTCCCATGAGCTTTTTTATAGAAGTAATTTGGTTTTAAATTTCGTGGACAAAATAAGCAGAGTCAGAGAAATGTGGGAGGAGGGGAAACAGAGAGCAATGAAGCAGAAGAGAAGGTCAGAGGGGTTCAAAACATGAGGCTGGATGGCCTATTGGTGTCTTTGGAGATGGAGAATGGGGGGGGGGGGTCACTAGACAAGAAATGCAGGAGATTTTAGAAACTGAGAACCACCACCTTCGGCCAGCAAGGAAATGAGGACTTTAGTTCTACAACCACACGCAACTATTCTCCCAACAGGATGAATAATCTTGGCAGCTGTTTCATCCCCAGGGTTTCCAAAAAAGAAAGCAGCCTTGATGACATCTTGGTTACAGCCTTGAGAAAGCAGAGCAAAGAACTATCAGGCCACCTGCATGTCTGACCAACCTACAGGAGTGCACATGTATTCTATGCAGATCAACAAGGAGAAAACAACAGACTGCTGAGGAACATGAAATTAATCAGTGTGGTTTGTTATGTACAAAACTAATTAAATTACTCCAAATTCATCTTTTTTTCATTTTTTTTTAAATTTTATTTTGTCAATTACATTTAAAGGATTGACATTGATTTTTAAAACATAGGTGAGAATAGTCAAGACAATTTTGAAAGTATATTAAGGGAGACTTGCCTTACCCAGAAACTGAAAATTTTTTCAAAGCTACAATAATGAAATGATAGTACTATCTCAAGAACAGACAAATACATTAATAAAATAGAAAAGAGAGTCCGCATACAAAGTTATGTGTATGATAAGGTCATTATAAATCAATAGATAAGGAATAAATTTTTCAATAAATAATATTAGGACAATTGGTTAGCTGGAAAAAAATATGAGTGAGTTCTTTACCTCATTCTATATTGCAAAATAAAATATAGCTGGATTAAAGTATTAACTGTTTTTTTAGGGATGTGGAAGGATTGAACAAAAAAGGAAAAAAAGAAAAAACTCATGGACACAGACAACATTATGATTGTCGAGGAAAGGTTGGTTGGGGGAAGGTGGAGAGGGTATCGGGGACAAATGGTGATGGAAGGAGACTTGGGTTGGTGAACTCACAATACAGTGTACAGATGATGTGTTGTATAATTGTGCACCTGAAACCTGTATAATTTTGTTAACCAGTGTCACCCCAATAAATTCAAGAAAAAGGAAAACAGAAGCAACAGAAAAAATAATAAAATATAACAATGAAAAAAAAAGCCAAGTGAATATTGTGAATATTTATATGATCTGAAGATAGGAGAAAACTTTCTCAGCATTAAAGCAATTTTCAAAAATCCACAAGATGAAGGACCATAAATAATTAAAACCTTATATATCAAAATGTGCAAACAAAATATGATAAAAATTAATTTGGGGAAATAGCTGCAAAACTTATGACAGTATTAACAGTCATAACATGAGGCACTCATAAATATTTAAGACATTTTAATAGAAAAATGGGAAAGTATATATATAAAATGCTAATTTACAAAAGATGACATTAAGATGAGTGGTAAAATCTTCAGAGTTTCAACAGCAAAAATAATTACAGCGGTTCTAAAATGAAAGTTTCCAAACATTGAGAGCAATCTTGTTAAAAAGTTAAGCCTTCATGAGATGGTCCATTGACTTATTAAAGCCACATAAAATTGAGTATGTCAGTGTGCTACATATATTGAGCTGCATTTTTAAAGCTTTGGGCTATGTCAACAGAGCATAAAATTCTATTGGTCAACTATTTAATGTGATTGACCTTGAGATTACAAAACTATTTTTAGAATTAGTGGAAATAATGACTCTGTTTTTTAGGAAACCCCTGGAAAGCAAAAGGGAACAACAACAAAAATAAAATTTGTGGACATGGACATCAGTGTGGTGATTGTAAGGGTGGGGGAGTGAGGTAGAGAAGGATATGGGGGCAAATGGTGATAGATGAAGACTTCTCTTGGGGGGGTTGAACATGCAACACAATACAGAGATGTAGAATTGGGCATCTGAAATCTGTATAATGTTTGTTAACTAGTGTCACCCCAATAAAAATCCAATGGAGAAAAAAGGGAAATGCTAAAAATATATAAATAAGTAAATAAAATGCGAATTTGTGCCAGAAACTAAAGAAAATGTATTATGTTGATACAGATAAATTCTATAGGATCTGGGTTTTTAAGACATGAGCAGATAAGATTTTTTGAATCACAGATTTGAAGCAATGCATTTGACCTTAGTTTTGCTCATTGTAATTTAAACTAGCATGGATTACCATGATGGAATCAGGATTGGTTAATATTTCCTGGCCTTCTGTAGGCACATTGTAGTATAAGCCCAACCCAGTAGTGGGATTCAGCCAGTTCACACAAGTTCTACAGAACCATTACCTAATTTTTTGCTGAGTTCAGCAAACTGGTTGTTAAAATGTCACTTGTAATCAGGGTTCTCTCTAAGGGGGGCGCCTGGGCTGCTGCCCAATGTGGAAATCACAAATTTACATTCCTTACTCTTTTTTAACATTCATCTGAGCAACAGCGTATTCTAAGCGCCCCTAGTAATCCTGTTTTGTGTACCTCTTTTATTGTTCTTATTTAAGTATTAAATACATGAAATAATAAACTACCTTTCAGTATATCTTTTTTTTATATTTAAAATGGTCATTAGGGCAGAGAACTGCTTTTTAAATTATTTGAATCCCACCACTGCCCCAATCCCGAGGCAGACCTAGAGGACTTCAACTGCTTTCAGGCAAATGGGGGCCATAAATACAATGAGGTTCTATTCATTCTAAGAGTCAAGTTGTTTACAACTGCAAATTCCGTATCTATGAAGCAGAAACTCCCAGAACGTAACAATGGCATCATTTTCTTTTCCTCTTGATGGAATGGAGTATTTATTAGTTAGAAAAAGTAAGGAGGAAGAGATATTAGGAATAAATCAATAAAACAAATTAACTTTTTTCAAGACTGTATTAAATTGAAATAATTTTCTTCTCTACGAAATTTATGTAGACATTAAATAAGTATTTTTCATGGCCAGGAATAAAATAGCTCTCCCACCCCTCTGTTTACAAAAGCAGTTCCCATAATTCAATGCTATTACAATTTATTAAAATCCACCCTCATATTTATTAAATATTTAGTTTTTAAAAATAAAGAATAGCTAAGAATATATTAAACATAAAGACTTGCAGTGGGGAGGATAAAGAAAAACACCAGGTATAAAAATATATTACAAAGCTATTTCATTAAATACTATGGAACTGACACAAGAATAAGCTATCAAATCAATGGATAAAATAAACCTTTCAGAAATAGATCAAACTACATATAAAAACCTACCATATTTCCCCATGTATAAGACTCACTTTAATTTGGGGGCCCAAATTTTGAAAAAAAAATGTATTACATAAAGTTATTGAACTCAAGTTTTATTCATCATAAAATTCATACAACTCCTCATCACTGTCAGAACTCCCATCCATTAGCTTGTCCTCATCTGTGTCTGATGACAAATCACTGTCTTCAACAATGAGCACAAACACAAGCAAGTAAAAAAATGAGAAGTGCAAGTAAAAAAATCTACAACCACTGTATAAGACGCACCCGGTTTTTAGACCCCAAGTTTTTTGAAAAAATGTGCATCTTATACATGGGGAAATATGTTAGTTTATGATAAAAGTGGCATCTTGATACCAATGGGTCAAAGATGCTCTGTTTAACACATACTGTCACGGCAACTGGACAGCCATTTGGAATAAAGATCAAAGTAAATCCATTTTTTCCATCACAACCAAGATAACCTCCAAATGGATTAGAGATATAAATATGAAAAGTAAATCTAGGCCCTGGCCGGTTGGCTCAGTGGTAGAGCATCGGCCTGGCGTGCAGGAGTCCCGGGTTTGATTCCCGGCCAGGGCACACAGGAGAAGTGCCCATCTGCTTCTCCACCCCTCCCCCTCTCCTTCCTCTCTGTCTCTCTCTTCCCCTCCCACAGTCAAGGCTCCGTTGGAGCAAAGTTGGCCCCGGGTGCTGAGGATGGCTCTGTGGCCTCTGCCTCAGGTGCTAGAATGGCTCTGGTTGCAACAGAGTGATGCCCCGGATGGGCAGAGCATCGCCCCCTGGTGGGCGTGCCGGGTGGATCCCAGTTGGGCGCATGCAGGAGTCTGTCTGACTGCCTCCTCGTTTCCAACTTCAGAAAAATACAAAAAAAAAAAAAAAAAGTAAATCTATATAAGTACAAGAAAAAACATAAGTGAATTCCTCTAAAACCAAGCGTAAGGAAAGGCTTTCTAACTGCAACTAAAATCCAAGATGCAGTAAAAGAAGAGGTTGATAAATTTGATTGATCACTAATAAAAAAATTTTGCATGGCAAAAAAATATTGAGGTCAAAGACAATTGATAAACGAGGAGAACATATTCACAGACTATGTCACAGATAAAGGGTTAAATCCCTAATTTATTGAGTTTTCTTTTTTAACTGAGGGAAAGAAAAATGGGCAGAGACTTGAACATACAACTCAAAAAATACATAACAATGGCCTTAATTAGATGAAAAGATGTACAGGTACATATAAAAATGCAGATTAATACTACAATGAAGTTTTGTTTTATGCCAATCAAATTGCCCCAATTGAAAAGCTTGACACTCTGATGATGAGGTGCTGAAGAAATAGGCCCTGTCAGACATCGCTGATGGGCGTGAAAAACGGTACAACCTCTGTATGCAACCCAACCTCACCACAGAATTCCCTCTGTAATTTGTAATTTATCCTGAACAAAGATCTCCAACACTATGAAAACATATATGCACAAAGTTATTCACAGAGGACTCAAGTATGTCATTATCAAGGGTGGGAGACTGGACTGTGGGGCACACACACAGTGGAGACCTATGCAGCTGCAAACAGAATCGGGAGTTCTACGTACAGATACGGAATGATTTCTGAGATACTATTAATGAAAAAATGCAAAAAGGTATATAATATGCTAACTTTAGTGTACAAAATAAAGGGAAATTTAAAAATACACATATAACAGTTTATCATTCCAAAAAATAGGACCACAGGACGCACAAATCAGAACACAATGGAGTCAGTTCCCTACCAGGGTTTGGAGAAATTGGGTAGAAAGAATACAGGAAGCAGCAACATATCTCTGATTATATCTTTTAAATAGTTTGACTTTTGAAAGCATGCGAATATTCTACATATTTGAAAAATAAAATAAGAATGAGGAGGTACTAAAAATGAAAGCAACCTGGAGTTCATGAATGTATCATCTTTCAAATGAACATCACAGCCCCAGTAAGGAAAGCAGGGCGGGGAGGGAAGGAGGAAAACCAGTGCATGTCATGTATAAACAATATTTGACCATATACCCTCAATCTTGGGGGGTAGAGGGAGGAAAAACTGCAGACAAATCCCAAACCTCTCTTGGCAGATTGTTCATTGTAATGACATGGGCCAAGCAATTGTGAAACTGTTTCAGGTGAACTAAAGGTCTGACCAAAGCAGTAAATGTGTTGATGCTGGAATGAACTCAAGATGTCTCAAATATACACATATATATGTTTATGTGCACATAAAAGCATGCATGTATGTATATGTGTGTGTCTGTATATTGGTATGCAAGTGTACACATATGTGTGAATATATAGATTTCCTAGCTCAAGCTCTCTTTGTAGAAAGGACCAAAAACCAATCACCAGAGTAGCAACAAGCAAACCTAGCACTCATACATTGGCCTCCACTAAAAGGAAGCAGGGCTTCTAGGAGAAATGGCTGATTCCAGGCCTGGGACAGGGGAGCTTAGTTACTAAGGAAACAGGCTGCCCATGGCACCCAATATTTGTTCTCTTTTCTTCAAATGCTGTGAAGCCAGTCACATTTTTTTCCATCTGGTATGTAGTAATGTCATTTTCAGTCAATCTTCCTGGGCTATCATCAAGTTTATAATGATCTTCAGGATATTAAAGAACTTTCATCAGTACCATGCTGTCTCTTATTTTATCCTGTGGCCCTGTAAACATTTCTTTAAAGGCCATATAAAACTCAGACTTTAATTTGCATCATGGTAGACATTCCTTATTTGCAATTGGTTTTACATTCTACTGCCATGTTTTTTCTGACACTGTAGGTCTAAAAGGTTAGCCAGATACAAAGGTTAGAAAAAGCCACAGCAAAAGAAACAGCATACATTGCAGAAGCATACATTGCATTCAGTATAGCAGTGTTAAAAAAAAAAAAAAAAAAATATATATATATATATATATATATGGGTTGAGAGTACTTGAAGTGAGGGTGTGCTAAAGCTCGTTGGCCTCCAGGCTCATCAGCTGTCTCCAGAGCATGGGATAAATACGTCAGACAAACAGCATCATAATACATTGGTCCTTTAATATTTTCCAAGTATCCATTCAATTTTTTTTTTATTACCAATAAGATTCTATTGGAGACAACAGCTTATGTCAGCAGGTGTGGGCAACGTACCTGAGAGGAAACAAGAAGGCAAGAAGGCCTCTCACCCAAAACTGCTGCCACACAGACTGGCCTTCCACCTTGAGGCATTCTGAGCTCTGATCCGGGCTGTTGAACTTTGGAATGAAGGAACAGAGCATCCACCAACCAGGCAGGCCATGCCTCTTCCCTTGGAGAAGAGTTGGTGCAGGTGAGGAAAGGTAACTGAAGCTATTCTTTCCAGGGCTTCAGAAAAGGCCAGCAGGCATAACTGACAGGACCCAGGCAGATCTGAGTCGTGTAGTAAGTGTGAGCTCAGTTCTCTGGCGGGCCCCCTGCTTCTCCCCACTGCTAAGCTCCTTTCCCTTCTCCATGTGTGCTTTTACGGCTTCTTCTGCTGATTAATTCTGGCTCAAATCACTGTGTTACAAGTTTCAGGCTCATCCAATATTAATGTTAGTTATCTGCACCATGTTGTCCCCAGTTAGTGTTTGCTTAATTTGCTTTTCTCCAGATGAAAAGAGAAGGGATACTCAAACTTTACAAAGAGAATGTAGATTTTCCTTTCTCCTCTTGCTTCCTGAACTGCCTGATACAGTATTTTCAAATGGTTTACGGAAAGGGTTAAAAGTGAAGGGTAAAAAGGCAAATAGAAACTGTTTCTATCGTGGGTTCCTGAAGTTCCATGAAGAGACTGAAAGTTCAGTTGAGGTCTATGAAAATATTAGCAAATGCCAAAAGACCAGCAGCCAGGATTTGTGTCTTTGTGTAAGAACTGAATAGCTACCAACAGCTACATAATTTTAAAGACCTTGGCAGTGATGGGATAGTCCTATGAAAAAAACAGAGTGAGAAACATTGCTGAAGTGTTTAGACATATTAACTTGTAAAAAATATATACATATATTCCCTACAAATCCAGGCCTCTATGCATGTAGATAACTGAAATAATTAAGACTTGGAGATGACATTTTTTTATTTAAATAATGAAATTAATAATAGTTGTTGAAATGCATTTGACCTAATTTGAAATCTTTTAGTAAAGGGAAGTAATATGCATAATTATTAGTTAAAATTTAAGTTTGCAATAAGCAAATATTTAAACTTTTAGATGATTCTATTTTAGTTTGTTCAAAATGTTAATCATATGACATCTTAACAAGATGAACATTATTTTTCTCAGTAGTAAATTTAATAAATTACATTATTAAAATCATTATTGTCCTTTCTTAATTATTTTATTCTTCTGAATATTTAAATTAGAAATTATATTAGATTAATATTTTTTAAAGATTTTAGCAAACATGGTAAAAAAATATTAGGCTGCATAAAATTAATTGAAACCAATGCCAAAAGTTGAAAGTATTTTTTTATAATGTGAACTTTGCATTTTTAAGGTAAAATATAAGTGACAAAAATACAAGTGAAGCAAATATTTGAGATTTTATTTACTGATCAAATTATAAAACATGTAAATGTATTAACATGCTTAGACAATGATAATTCCCTGTTTATAAATACAATCCATAGTTTTAATTTAGCGTTATCAGAAATTTATTGCTATTATTTCTATAAGGATAACCTTTCTATTAAATCGAGTATCTTAACTGATATTTTATTGTAATGCCAGAAAAGAGGCAGTAGAGGGCACTTGAATTCTCTAACAAAATAAAAACATTCCTGAAACCTTTTATAAATCAGTAAATCAGGCTGGGAAGATTTGATCTAGTGAAGGTTAAATAAAAATGTGAAGCCAGCTCCTCTGCTTCCAATCACCTAATGAAAGGCGTCTCAGGTTAAAGGGCAGTTTCTTTCGTTAATCATTTTATGAATGAACCAGGTAACAAAAAACAAAAGTGTTCCCAGACAGATCTGTACATTTGTCGATTCATCGTTTCAAGAGTATTTCAATTTTTTTAAATAATTTTATTTAGAAAATTAAATTTAACAGGGTGACATTGATCAATAAGAGTACCTAGGTTTCAGGTAAACATTTCTATAGTATTTGGACTGTTGATTGTGTTGTGTACCCATCACCCAAAGTCAAATCACTTTCCGTCATCATATATTTGTCCCTCATTACTCTCACCCATGACCCTCTCCCCAGCCACTTCCCCCTGCTAACAACTTCACTTTTATCTATGCCTATTACTCTCAGTTTTATATTCCACCTATGTGTGAAATCATCTAGTTCTTAGCTTTTTCTGGTTTACTTATTTCATTTAGTATAATATTCTCAAGGTTCATCTATGTTGTCATAAGTGGCAATATGTCATCATTTCCTTTGGCGAGTAGTACTCCATTGTATATATGTACCACATCTTCTTTATCCAATCATCAATTGAAGGACACTTTGGTTGTTTCCATGTCTTGGCCGCTGTGAATAATGCTGCACTAACATGGGGTTATCCCATGTCTTCAGGTTCCAATGGTTTTGAGTTTGCGGGGTAAGATACCCAGTAGAGAGACTGCTGGGTCCTACAGTAGTTCTATTCTTAATTTTTTGAAGAGCTACTATACTTTCTTCCATAAAGGCTGTACCAGTTTACATTTCCACCAGCAGTGAATGAGAGTTCCTTCTTCTCCACAGCCTCTCCAACACTTAATACCTGTCTTGTTGATAATAGCCAATATAACAAGTGTGAGGAAGTATCTCATAGCTTTGATTTACATTTCTCTAATAGCTAGTGAAGATGAGAATTTTTTCATAAACAGGATCTGTTGGCCATTTGTTTGTTGTCTTGAGAGAAATGTCTGTTCAGGTCCTCTCCCTGTTTTTTAATTGGATTGTTTGCTTGTTTGTTGCTGAGCTTTGTAAGTTCTTTATATATATATTTTGAATATTAACCCCTTATCAGAGCTGTTGTTTGCAAATTTTGTCTGCCATTTGGTGGGCTCCCTTTTTGTTCTGATTTGGGATTTTTGCAGTGTAGGAGCTTTTTAGTTTGATATAGTCCCATTCATTCATTTTTGCTTTACTTCCCTTGCCTTTGAGGTCAAATTTATAAATTGTTCTCTGTGGCCAAGGTCCATGAATTTAGAACCTGTTTTCTTCTGAGTATTTTATTGTTTCAGATCTTATATTTAGGTCTTTGACCCATTTTGATTTAATTTTTTTGCAGGAGGACAAGGTGTAAGTACTGGAAAGTTTCATTCTTTTGCATGTGGCTTTCCAGTTTTCCCAGCACCATTTATTGAAGAAGCTTTCTTTTCTCCATTGTGTGTTTTTGGCTCCTTTGTCAAAGATTGTACATATTGTTTTATTTCTGGGCTCTCAATTCTGTTCCATTGGTCTGTGTGTCTCTTTTTCAGCCTGTCCCATGCTTTTTTGATTATTGTGGCTTGGTAGTATAATTTAGGGTCAGATAGCATGATATCACTGGGTTCATTTTTTTTTCTCGGTATTGCTTTGCCTATTCAGGGTTTTTTTTATGGTTCCATACAAAACTGGTGATTTTTTTTTGTTTTATTTCTCTTTTAAAAATCTCGCCTGACCTGTGGTGGCGCAGTGGATAAAGTGTCGACCTGGAAATGCTGAGGTCGCCGGTTCGAACCCCTGGGCTTGGTCAAGGCACATATGGGAGTTGATGCTTCCAGCTCCTCCCCCCTTCTCTCTCTCTCTGTCTCTCCTCTCTCTCTGTTTCTCCCTCTCCTTTCTAAAATGAATAAATAAAAAAATTTAAAAAAAAATCTCATTGGAGTTTTAATGGGGATCGCATTAAATTTGTATATTGCTTTGGGTAATATGGCCATTTTACCTATGTTGATTCTTTCAATCCAGGAACATGGAATATTTTTTAATTTTATTGTGTCTTTTTTAATTTCTTTCAATAATGCTTTGTAGTTTTCAATATATAGGTCCTTCACATTCCTTGTTAAGTTTATTACAAGGTATTTTATTTTTTTGTTTTGTGCAATTTTAAAAAGAATTGTTTTTACAGTTCATTTTCTGAAGTTTCATTTTTGGTGTATAGGAAAGCTATAGACCTTTGTATATTGACTTTGTATCCTGCAACTTGACTGTATGGGTTATTGTTTCTAATAGTTTTTCAGTAGTCTTTGGGATTTTCTATATAGAGGATTATGTCATCTGCAAAAAGTGATCTTTACTTCTTCTTTCCCAATCTGAATGCCTTTTATTTCTTTCTCTTATCTGATTGCACTGGCTAAAACTTCCAGACCTATGTTGAATAAGAGTGAGAGAGTGAGCATCCTTGTCTTGTTCTTGACTTTAGAGGAATAGCCTTCTGTTTTTCACCATTTAGTGTGATATTGAATGAGGGTTTGTCATATATGGCATTTATTATGTTGAGGTATTTTCAATCTATACTCATTTTGTTGAGTGTTTTAAACATAAAGGAATATTGTATCTTATTAAATGCTTTTTCTGCATCTATTGAGAGAATCATTTGATTTTTGTTCTTTGCTTTGTTGATTTGGTGTATTATGTTGATCAATTTATGTATGATTTATGTATGTTGAATCCTCTGTGTGCTACTGGAATAAATCCCACTTGATCATAATGTATTATTAATGTGTTGTTGCTGTATTTGATTTGCTAGTATTTTATTTAGGATTTCTGCATCTGTATTCATTAAAGATATTGGTCTGTAGTTTTCTTTTTTTGTGTATTGTTCTTAGCAGGTTTTAGTATCAGGATTTTCTTGGCTTCATAAAATGTGTTAGAGAGTATTGCTGCTTCTTCTATTTTTTAGAAGACTTTGAGAAGGATGGATACCAAATCTTCTTTGAATGTTTGGTAGAATTCACTAGTATAGCCATCTGGCCTGCACTTTTCTTTTGGGGATGGTTTTCAATAGTTCTTTCTATTTCCTCCCTGCTTATGGGTTTATTTAGGTTCTCCACTTCTTTGTGACTCAGTCAGTCTAGGAAGATAGTATAGTTCTAAGAACTTATTCATTTCTTCCAGATTGTTAAATTCAGTGGTATATAATTTTTTATAGTATTCTAGTATGATCCTTTGTATATCTATGAGTCTGTGGTAATTTCTCCTCTTTCATTTTGTATTTTGATTATATGAGTCCTTTCTCTCTTTTTTTTTTTAGTGAGTCTACCCAGAGATTTGTCAATTCTATTGATTTTTTCAAAGACCACTTTTTGTTTTATTAATTTTTCTATAGTATTTTTGTTCTCCATTTCATTTAGTTCTGCTCTAATTTTTACCATTTCCTTTCTTCTGACTTTGAGTTGCCTTTGTTTTTCTTTTTCTAGTTCCTTAAGATGCAATGTTAGATTGTTTATCTGGGATCTCTCTTGTTTCTTTTTTTTCTTTTTTTGTGACAGAGACAGAAAGAGACAGAGAGAGGGTCAGATATGGACAGACAGACAGGAAGGGAGAGAGATGAGAAGCATAAATTCTTCATTGTGGCACCTTAGTTGTTCATTGATTGCTTTCTCTTATGTGACCAGGGAGCTACAGCAGACCACGTGCTCCCTTGCTCAAGCCAGTGATTTTTGGCTCAAGCTAGTGAGCTTTGCTCAAACCAGAAGAGCCTACGCTCAAGCTGGCAACCTTGGGGTTTTGAACCAGGGTCCTCTGTGTCCCAGTTTGATGTTCTATTCACTGCACCACCACCTTGTCAGGCTCTCTTGTTTCAAGATATAAGCCTATAATGATATAAACTTTCCTCTTATTACTGCTTTCACTGCATCCCAGAAATTTTGATATGTCGTGTTGTCATTCTCATTTATTTGTATATATCTTTTTATTATGATTAAGTGAGAGGCACGGAGGCAGAGAGACTGACTCCCACTTGTGCTTCGATCAGGATCCACCTGACAAGCTCCCTACTGGGCGATGCTGTGCCCATCTGGGGCCATTGTTCCATTGCTCAACAACCAAGCCATTTTAGCTCCTAAGGAGAGGCCATAGAGCCATCTTCAGTGCCCAGGGCCAACTTGCTCAAACCATTTGAGCCATGACTGTGGAAGGGAAAGAGAGAAAGGGAGAGAAAAAGAGAAGATGAGGGGTGGAGAAGCAGATGGTTGCTTTCCTGTGTGCCCTACTAGGAATTGAACCCAGAACTTCCACACGCCAGGCCAATGCTTTACTTCTGAGCCAACTAGCCAGGGCTTGTGTATATCTTTTAATATCTGCTTTTATTTCTTCTTTGACCCATTTTTTAGAAGTATGTTGTTTAATTTCCACATTATTTGTGGGTCTCTTTACTTCCTTTTGTAGTTGAATTCTAATTTCAAAGCTTATGGTCAGAGAATATGCTTGGTATAATTTCAATCTTCTCATATTTGTTGAGGCTAGTTTTTTGGCCCAACATATAGTCTATCCTTGAGAATGTTCCATGCACCCTGGAAAAAAATGCATGATCTTATGTTCTGGGATAAAATGTCCTGTAAATGTCTATTATGTCCATTTGGTCTAGTCTAGTGTGTCATTTAAGGCTGATATTTCTTTATTGATTTTCTGTGTTGGTGATCTATCTAAGGTTGTCAATGGTGTGTTGAAATCTTTAAGTATGATTGTGTTTTTATCTATTTCTCTTTTTAGATCAGTTAGTAGATGCCATATATTTTGGTGCTTCCTGATTTGGTGCATTTATATTAAAAAGTGGTATGTCTTTTTTAATACAGTGTCTACTTTATCGTTATGA
Organism: Saccopteryx leptura; assembly: GCF_036850995.1. Taxonomy (NCBI): domain Eukaryota; kingdom Metazoa; phylum Chordata; class Mammalia; order Chiroptera; family Emballonuridae; genus Saccopteryx; species Saccopteryx leptura. The sequence continues at coordinate 353,469,027 of NC_089503.1, forward strand.
AATGTTTATGTTTGTCTATGTATTACCTTTGTTGTGTTGAAGTCAGCATTGCCAGATATTAGTATGGCTATGCCTGCTTTTCTTTGGGTATTACTTGGAGAATCATTTTCCAACCTTTCACTTTGAGCCTACTTTCCTTGCAGCTTAGGTGTGTCTTTTGAGGGCAGCATATGGTTGAATTTTGTTTTTTGATCCAATCTCTACTCTCTGAGTCTTTATTGGTGAGTTGAGTCCATTTACATTTATGGTAATTATTGATGCTTGAGGATTCCTTTAGCCACTTATATTTTGTTTTCTGGTAGCTCTGTGTCTCCTTTGTTTCTTCTCTTTTGTCTATCTGTCAGTTGTTTTTGTTTGGTGGTATTCCATACTCCTTTCCCCTGCTTCTTTTTTTCTTTTCTTTTTTCTTTTTTTTAGCTATGTGTCTCAGTATTGTTTTGTGTGGGGGGGAGTGGTGATTACCATTAGGTTTTTAAGAGAAAATTTTTCATATATACAAGAGTCTTTGTCTTATGAGTGCTTCTGTACTCCATCCTCTTTTGTCCTTTTATGTTATTGTTGTCATAGATTATAATTGTTTTTATTGTAACCTTGTTGGAGCTTTTTTTTTTTTTGAGCTTTTAATTGTAGTCTTGTTTTGTTTTTTTCTTTGTACCTGGTAGAATAAGCTTGAGTATTTCCTGCAGTGAGGGTTTTTTTTATTGATTGATTTTTTAGAGAGAGAGGAGTGAGAGAGAGAGACAGAGAGAGAGAGAGAAGGGGGAGGAGCAGGAAGCATCAACTCCCATATGTGCCTTGACCAGGCAAGCCCAAGGTTTCGAACCGGCGACCTCAGTGTTCCAGGTCGACGCTTTATCCCACTGCGCCACCACAGGTCAGGCCTGCAGTGAGGGTTTTCTAGTGATAAATTCCCTCAGTTTCTACATGTCTGTAAAAGTTTTTATTTCTCCTTCATGTTTGAAGGATAATTTTGATGTATATAGTATTCTTGGCTGGTAATTCTTCTCTTTCAGTACTTTGAGTGTTTGGGTCCGCTCTCTTCGGGCTTGTAGAGTTTCTGCTGAGAATTCTGATGATGACCTAATGGGCCTTCCTTTATATGTTATGTTGTTCTTTTTCCTAGCTGCCTTGAGGATTTTTTTTTTTGTCTTTGATTCTTGACAATTTCATTATAATGTGCCTTGGAGTAGGTCTCTTTGAGTTGAGGTCACTCGGTGTTTTGTTTGCTTCTTGAATTCAGGGATCTAAATCTTTCCATAGGCTTGGGAACTTTTCATCAATTATTTGTTTGAATAGGCTCTTCATTCCCTTCTATCTTCTTCTGATATTATTCTTATATTGGTCTTTCCGATGAAATCAGACAGTTCTTGTAGAGCTCTACCATTTTTTAAATTTTGTGAGTCTCTTCTTCTCTCTGTAGCATCTCTAGTTGCCTGTCTTTGATGTCTCTGATTCTCTCCTCTATATGGCCTGTTCTATTAGCTAAATTACTACCTCATTTTTCAATCCATGTATTGAGTTCTTCATCTCTTTTTCTAAAGTTTCAATCTCCTTGGTGAAGTACTCATTTTGGTTTTTAATTTTATTTTTGAGTTTGTTAAATTGACTATCAGTGTTTTCTCACATCTCAATGAGTATTTTCAGAACTTCAATTTTGAATTTTCTATCATTTAACTTCAAGGTTTCTATTTAATTGAGATTGCTTTCTGGAAATATTTAATTTTCTTTCTGAACTACATCTCTTTCTTGTGTAACCTTGGTATTTGTTTTCTTCTTCTTTGATGAAATTTGAGAGTGGTATTGTTAAGAAATTTAACAAAAAACAACTAAAAATTAAAAACAAAAATAAATAGAAAAAAATGAAAATAATAAAAAATAAGAGAAAAAACAGCAAAAAAACAAAGAGCAAATACCAAAAAATAATCAAAATCATAGAAAACACCTGCAAAATTAAAATAAATATATAAATAATTAAAGAAAATGAATTTCAAAAGAAAAAGAAATTTTGCTTTTAAGAACTTTTTCTGGTTTCTTCCAGTAGGTGGTGCTGTATTACAAGTTTTATCTATTTGAAATTCCAGGCTGTCCTCTGCTGAGGTGTATTCACAATGATGTAGGCAGGGCTACAGTTGCAATAAAGGGTGGGGTGTGTTGTGATGGCTTTATGGCTTTATAGCTTTAGCAATGGTGATCTCAGGCCTCTGGGTGCCTCTCCCCATGTCTCAACAGATCAGGGGATCAGAAGCAGAGTACTTCTGTTCTTCAGGGGAGAAAGTGGCTCTGGAAAGTTAGCTGTGGGATCTATCTCTGCCACTCTCCATACCCACAAGGTGAGGGAGGTGGGATCTTGGAGGCTGGGATGTCACACTTTGGTTTTCTCTGGCTCTGCCAAGTGTGGGCTATAGGCAGACCACAGGAACACTGGCCATGACCCTGTACTCTGGTCGCTTTGGTTTACTATGTACCCCTCTGTCCCTCTGTCTCACCATTCCTCCCAACTGAAGGAGACCCTGTCATTCCAGGCTCCTCTTTTCTCCAGAGCCATCCACTAGTGCATTTTATCTTCTTCCCCCCTTCTCACCCTTCCCACCTTCAATCTATTTCACACACAAATCTTTCAGGTGCACCAGCGAGCCCAGCTGGGGTTCTTTCACTGGGTTATAGTTATTCAATTTGTTGACATTTCAAAGGGAGAGAGATCAAGGATATCTCCTACGCCACCATTACTCTGACATCTGGGAGACTTTCTAAGTATTTCAGTTTTTAACTTCTCACATTTATTTGGAAATTGCCTGATCTATTTAATGTACTTTATTTAAATGAGTAAATTCTTATTATCGAGGATTTTAAAGAAGTAGACTAAGTCTTATAAATATATGAGAAATAGCATTATGTAACAGTATATATTTCTTGCATCTAGTTTGATTTCTAATAACAATTAGCCCGTGACCTTATTTCATGTTGCTTAATCAGAGTTTTCTCCAAAATTACTATCATCACCATCACCATTTCAAGAACAGGTACCTTTCAAATACTTCCTCTCTACTCCAGTTGAAAAAAAGTAAGATTTAGCCTGACCTGTGGTGGCACAGTGGATAAAGCGTCAACCTGGAAACACTGAGGTTACCTGTTCAAAACCTTGGCTTGCCTGGTCAAGGCACATATGGGAGTTGATGCTTCCTGCTCCTCCCCTTCTCTCTCTCTCTCTCTCCCCCCTCCAAAAATGAATAAATAAATAAATAAAAAAGAATCTTTGACTTTGGCTTTAAAAAAAAAAAAGAAAAAAGGAAGATTTATATGTGAAACTGCAAACAATGGAGAAGATAATGCACAATTAAGTCCAAATTGTGTCGCTCAGTGTGCAGGGCATTATAATTCTCTGTGCCTCAGCTTTTACATTTTATGATGAGGTTCTACATTTGATCTGACTAAAACAGTATTATCCATTCTTATTTTGTATATAGTTCTATCAAATTTGGTTAATTAGTGCCCAAGCTCTCAATATATTTACAATGGTTGTTAATATTTTGGAGTGCAAAGACCCATTTAAAGATTTTTCAGAAGATGTAAAACCTCCTGAAAAGTGCTTTAATTTATAGCTTACTCAAAATAAGTAAGATTCATTTCAAGAGGTTCATAGACTTCCGAAACCAATCCGCAGGCTCCCTAGTGAACCACAGACGCTATGTCAAGAATCTCTGATAGAGGCATAAATTATATAGCTCCCACATAATGTGAGAATTATTCCTAGAAAATTTTTGTGTTGTTGTTGGGTTAAGATGGATAATGAGGCTGGAGAGGCAGGTTTGCCATACTCACCAGTTTTGGACTTTTTCCCATAAGCAAAAGAAGTAAATAAATTAAAGTGTTTAAATGTCGAAGTGAATGGTTTGTATTTTAAAAAGCAAAATCAGAAAATATTAAACAGGAGCAGAAAGAAAGGAAGCAGAGAGATCATCAATCAGTTTGTCAGCACAAAACAGGCCTAGTGAGGACCTGTTTTTTCAAAATTAAGGCTGTTCCTTTTTCTAAAATAAGCCTATTTTGATTCTGTGAAATAATGAGATGGAAATTTCCAAACAGCGAGGGACAACTTGAAACTAGACAAGGATTGTTCTGCAGTAACATTTATTTTCTACTCAGGACAATAGTGTATACTAGCAGCCATGCTTTTGCATTCTTCTGCCAAGGTAAACTACTTCAAAAGCCTCAGCAGCCTAGGACCCACCAAGGAGGATTGACATCCTCCTCCTGGCCAGGCTGACCTTAAGGGTTCTGCTCAATGTCCACAGCCAGGTTCAGTAACAGCTGCTCTCTCCCATTTTATTACATCCCTCAGGGCAGAAATAGTGGGCCACTTGTAATGTTATTTGAGGCTGAACCAATGTGGAAATACCTCTCCTTCCTCTAGTAGCCAAAACAATTAGCAAGCAAAATTTTTAGATAGGGACATTTCTCAAAAAACTAGTGAAAACTTAATGATAGATAGATAGAAAGTAAAATAGATCATAGATAGATAGATAGATAGATAGAGATATAGAGATAATCTAGGAAATTTGTACATAGATCCTGGTATTGGCACACATTCCCAACTCCCATTTCTTTCCTATAAAAAAGGGAAAATAACATTAATTAAATGGTGAGGACTGGATACAGAGACATTCTCATTCTTATAAAGGGGAATTTGGCTGAGGGCCCCAAGAATAGGGCCAAAAAAAAGACAGGATCAATGGAATTAGAGACAATAATTAAATCTGAGTGTTTGTTTGTTGATTCTGCTTAAAACTTTGTACTTAGTTAGGTGGGGAAAGTGAAACCAATAGTTCCAAACTATCTTTAGAACAAAGTTCACACACCTCACTGGAGACACTTCCTGATCTGGCCCAACTCACCTTCCAGTGTCCTGCCCTGCCACTGCTCACTTCACAGTCTGTGTCTAATGACACTGGATTACTAAACACCACACACCTGATGTCTCTGTACATTTGTGCGCATTGTCACTTGGCCTGAAATGACCTTCCCCACGATTCTCCATCTGGTGAAATCTTACCCATGTTCCAAATTGCAACCCCAAAGCCACCTGCTCTTTGAAGCCCATATTAAGTCCCTCTACCCATTTCATGCAAGAAAAAAAAATTCCCCCTCTTTGGGCCACCTACAACTGTGTTCACGTGCGTAATACTCATCTGAGTACCGTTCACCTCCTTCTTTCCCACTGCAATGTGAGCTCCTCAAAGGAGTGTTGTCCAATTCCTTTTGTTCTCCAAATTTCTAGCATAATGTGGTCATATAATAAGAAATATAACAGTATTTCTTAAAAAGAGGGAGAAAGAGAAAAGGATTTCAGTCAAAAAGGTATGATAATAATAATCCTGACAGAAAGTCTCATATAAACCCAAATATGGGAGGTAGCACTTCCCAGAAATTAAACATTATGTTCATAGGATCGATCAGATTACATGATAATTAAATAGTATAGGGAATGAGAAAGAAGAAAGCCTTGAAGATGATTCCAACCAAATTTTCTGGCCCAAGAGATGAAGGCACATGAATGGAGGAAAGGAGACCATGGGGAGAGTGGGATGAGAGGGAGAAAGTGAATTTCTGTCTCAGATTTCTAACTGAGTATCCCCGGGACATCCATTTGTAGATACTTGGCAGATAGGTGTGTATATCCTAGCTGATGCTTTAGGAAGAGTTCAGGGTTTACAGCACAGCAGTGAGAACTGTGGAGCGCATGATATTGACGAACACCAATGACTAAATGTGGAGGTTTCCCTCTATTTAAGAAATGAGAGGAAGAAGAGAAGGCAGCAAAGGAATCTGCTGAGAGGCCTGGCGATGTGATCCAAGAAAGCACAGTGATTGAAGAGCCAGGAAGGGAGACTTTCAAAGGGAACGGGAGGCCAAAGGCACAGAAGGTTGAGGATGAGGCAGAGAAGGACTGTGGAAGCCACTGTCATGGTAACCAGAAAAGTGGTAACAGAGTGTTGCTAGAGCCAGTGGGGTGCGGTGTGAAGACAGGAAGTGTAACCTGCTCTTAAAAATGTTAGTCATAGCAGGGATGAGAGATGTTTTCCGAACATCCAGTAATTGTTTTCTGGTTGAGACCTACATTGTCTTTTAATTGAGTGTTGGCTTAATCGAGTTTATTAAAATTTCAACTGCCCACAGCTACGAAGATAATTTTTGCTTTTTAATTTAGGAAGTTAAAAGTAGAATCTGCATATAGGCCTGGAGTTGGGATGGAGCAGTAATTTGATGATTCATTTACCATCTCTTTGAAAATGTATCATTTAATTCTGATTATGAATCAATGGATTTTAGGGTTGTTGTTTTTTGGGGGTTTTTTTTCTAAAAAGATGGACCCAGAAGACCTGATAGAGTTCCTTCTGCAACAAAACAAAACAAAACAAAAAAAACCCCACAAAACACAAAGGCTTCTGTTAGACCCAGCTGAAACTATGTATGCTTCAGTGTCCCAGGGCTGGGCCTGAGCTGGGCTCAGGGCTTCACTGTGAGTCTCGCCCACCTGCAGCCACTGTTTCTCACTTGGTTCGCTCCACCTGCCACGCTAGACTGCAGGCTCCATTGTTTAAGGGAGTAAAGGGAGACTTGAAATGTCTGCCACCCTCACAGTTGAGTACCTTTTGTTGCCCCAACCCTATTCATTACCAAGGAGATCTGGGGGGTCTAAATCATCATCCGTGAGACTGTGGTCGTCTCCATCCAGGGCCAGGCCCGGCTCAGGAAGTTTACTCCACTGAATGTAGAACTGAAGACCTGGGTGCTTTAATTTGGTGTTAGCCAATAATAATTTAAGTATATTTTCTGAACTGGTTTGAGAAATTTAAATCTAGTTTGAAAAGCAAGCTTTTCAGAGGTAAAGGTCCTCTCACTCTTCAGTGACTTCTTGGAAGTTGCACTTGATGAATTTCTGCAAAGGGAATGTTTCCTTCCCAGGAGGAGAAACAAGAAGCCACGATGAAGGAACCCGAAAAACCAGGGGAGGGACGCGTGCTTTCGGAAATCCCAGAGGAGGCATCTCCTGCTGCAAACCACTTTTATGAAAAGCTGTGTTTTCTATGCAATATATTTATTTAGGTGTAATTCATTTATATGTTTTATTTATTGCTAATGTGAGTGATAGTGTTTCCCCACTAGAATGTAAGCTACAAAAGGGTAGGAATTCTCATTTTGTTCGCTGGTATGCCCCCAAACACCAAGAATAATAGTGTCTTGCATACTAACTGTCCCATGAGTGAACAGATGATCTAAACGCCCCTCATTCCTGTGAGCACTTCACTCTCCTACTGCAGAAGAGTTCTCTTCGGCAGCCCCACACTCCCCTGCTTCTCTGCCCTCTCAGGAACCTCTCTCTTCTCCCACCCCGTGCACTTATAATACATCTCACTCCCCTGGAGAACACGGTCCTTCCGCTCTGCTGGTTATGGGAGGGAATCCTCTACATGTCTTTTGTGGAAGTGAGAGAAAGGGACCTATAACCCACTGATCTTTGGTTGATAGAGGGAGGGACATAAAAAAAACACAAAACAAAATGAGTCACCAAATTTAGGACTGCAAACTCAAAGAGACCATGGATGTTAGCATGGCTTCTGTAGGATTTTAGTGAGCATTCTGGGCTCTACACTTACACAGCGAACTGTTGTTTTGATGATGCTGTTGTTAACATCATGCTGTTGTTAAAACTCCAGGACAAAAGATAAAGGTTGTGATAAAAGCCACTATATTTAATTTCTGTGGATAACGTTCCCTCCACCCCATTCCCGTATTGAACAAGTAAAGTGGTTACAGTATTCTTGGCAAACAATATTATATTAGTTTCAGGCATGCAATATTACTTGAATAAAAATAAGCAAGACAAAACAAACAAACAAAAAAGAAAAACATAGCTACAGTATTGTATGAAGACAAGAATCCCCATAACAAATTTACAATCTTATTACCCGTCCTGTGTGATGCTTTGGCTGGCAGTCATACTGGCCAAAGGGTAGCAATTATCAAAATGTAAGAAAATAGGAGAAAAAAAGAACTTAACGCTTTCACACCTACAAGGACTCTCTTATCCCTTTGTGGTGGCCATGAAGACTACTTTTTAGATCCCCTTTCCAGAAACGCTGCCTGGGAAGCGTGTTTGACTGACAGCCTGCAGCTGCCGCACCTTCAATCCGCCACAACACTGAATCCTGGGCTGAGCTTTCTCTGGGCTTCTTTCAGACAAAGCGTAGCAGGTGCCCAGCACGGAACTCCTCCAATGCAAAAGCTTTGTTCGGGACTCCCGATTGGCCTGACTGAGCCTTTCTAGAATAAAACTGCATTCTGACACTGTTCCTACCCAGTGCTTCCGTCCCATCTCTACTCTCACAGGTATCAGATCTGCTTCTAGGTGTGGATGTTCACCTGCCAATCCCTTCTCTCTCCTTCTTATATTCCGTGGGCATTTCCTTCCAATTAATCTCCTGTATGTCTAATTCCACATTGACATTAGCTTCTTGGAGGACTTGAACAACTGGTACATTCTGTTAACTCACAAAATCCTTGATTATCAACATTAAAGAAAGATACTATGGATGAAGATATCATCTTCTAAAAGCCTTATTGGGGATAAACACCCCTAAATGTAGGTGGAAAATGTCACTTCTAATTATATGATGAATTTCTCGGCCTATGGTGACTTGAGGAGGTCCTGAACCCCTTAAATATGTGTTAAGTGTATGTGACATTTTCCCTGAAGAAGAACTATAGCTTTCATCACATTCATTTTCAAAATTATCAATAGTGGCAACTAATTATCAGTTAATTCAGTAGTACAAAAGTTATATTAACATGAAATCTGTATTATGATGCAAATTATTTCATACAATAATAGTCCTGCCTCCATTTTTCACCCCAAACTAAATGAACTTTAGAGCCCTACAAACTAAGCTTCCAGTACAAAGACAATCAGTACTATAGTCTTTATCTAATATTGAACTTTTAAAAGAAGTCATGCTCTGATTCAAGTAGTTATTGGCATGAAAGAAATACAAGTAAGTAAAAAATCAATAGGTGAGAATGTGGAGAAAAGGGAACCTTCATGAACTGTTGGTAAGAATGCAAACTGGTGCAGCCATTATGGAAAGCAGTATGAAGTTACCTCAAAAAATTAAATATGGAGCTGTCTTAGGACCCAGCAATTCCACTTCTGGGAATATGTCCAAATAAATCTGAAACACTAAATTGAAAAGATACTATTATATGCACCCTATGTCCATTGCAGCATTATTTACAATAGCCAAGATTTGGAAGCAGTCCAAGTGCCCATCAGTAGATGAGTGAATAAAAAAAGCTGTGGTACGTATACACAACGGAATACTACTCAGCCATAAAAAAGAAGGAAATCTTACCCTTTTCAACAGCATAGATTGGCCATAGAACATTATGCTAAGTGAAATAATTCCTTCAGAAAAAGACAAGTACCATATCATTTCACTTATATGTGGAATCTAATGGAAAAAATAACAAACAAAATAGAAACAGACTCATAGATACAGAGAACAAACTGACAGCTGTCAAATGGGAAGGGGTTGGGGGCTGGGTGACAAAGGTGAAGGGATTAAGCAAAGAAAAAAACTCGGACACAGACAACAGTATGGAGATTACGAGAGGGAAAGGGGTGGGTAGAGGGGGAATAAATGGTGATGGAAGGAGACTTGACTTGAGATGAACACACAATACATTATACAGATCATGTATTATCAAAGTATACACCTGAAACCTATATCATTGTATTAATCAATGTCACCCCAACAAATTCTATAATAAAACAATTTTAATTCACTGAGCAACTGAAGTTAAAATTTTAATCAGTCAATTTTTGTATTAGGGGATTGAATCTCAGTAGTAGATGATTCAACTCTCAGCCCAGACAATGCTTAGAGGCAATCCGCTGGAAGCTCTATGAAAGCATCTCTAGCAGCTGCTCTCAAGGAGAAGGTTTATGTCAGCACCACTTACATCAACTGTACTCAGAACATTAGTGTCAGCAGCATAAATGCTAACATGTCAGCATCTCTATTTTATACCCCGCCCCGAACATATGTATAGTTTAATTAAACCCAAAAGAGGAAGTGGTTTGTGCATAGCTCACCCTGAAAGTAATGGCTTCCAAAGGGGGACATTTCCTGCCCCACACTGAGGAATAATCTAATAGGTGTCAGTGAAAAGCCAAACTTTCACGGCTTGTTCCCTACAGCAAACTATTCCCAGAAAGTGCTAACTTTCCCCCTGTCGAGTAGAATATTATGGTTAGTTGGGATAAATAATTCTTATTGACGCCCTGAGATGGCTGTGCTCTGGCACTCTGAATTCCTCTCTCTCTAAGTTTATGTTATTTCGACGCTCAATTTAAATATGATGAAGAAGGCCTTTTCAGAGAGAACCAGAACCAGCAGGTGCACAGAACAGCCCTGCCATCCGCTGTGAGGCTGGAACAAGGGAGTCTTTGGAGGGGAGAGCCGGTCGCCCTAAAGGGAGAGTAGATCTGTGAACAGCGGTGGCTGGCGGCCCTAAGGTTCTCAACCTGTGGGTCGCGACAATACATTTTTAAATAAAATATGTATTTCCGATGGCTTTAGGCGACCCCTGTGTTTTGGTCGTTCGACCCCCACAGGGGTCGCGACCCACAGGTTGAGAACCGCTGCCCTAAAGAGAGAGTAGATCTGTGAACATTGGTGGCTGGTCGCCCTAAAGAGAGAGTAGATCCGTGAACAGCAGTGGCCGGTCGCCCTGACGGGAGAGTAGATCCGTGAACAGCGGTGGAGAGTAGATCCGTGAACAGCGGTGGCCGGTCGCCCTGACGGGAGAGTAGATCCGTGAACAGCGGTGGCCGGTCGCCCTGAAGGGAGAGTAGATCCGTGAACAGCGGTGGCAGGTCGCCCTGAAGGGAGAGTAGATCCGTGAACAGCGGTGGCCGGTCGCCCTGAAGGGAGAGTAGATCCGTGAACAGCGGTGGCCGGTCGCCCTGAAGGGAGAGTAGATCCGTGAACAGTGGTGGCCCGTGTGGATGCAGCACTCCTCCCTCTGCCCTTACATGTAATTTGGGCTCTTACCTTGATAGAAAAATGTTTGCTCAGTACTCTTCATTTCTATTTCCAGTAATAGTGAATGACAATTTTAGGAAGTGGCTCATGTTCATTCTTGGAAAACTAGAAGAGATTTAGTGAGAGGTAGAAAGGCAAAAGATATATGGATGGCTATCTTTTCAGTCACCATGGGAGAATTAAACCCAGTAAGGCTTAGAAAATATTGAATCATTAGAAACCCTCTCTATGAAGAGTCAAGTAGTGGGAATAAACATTAGAGAAGAGTTCTAAAAGATGTGCTCAGATTTTTGAAGCAGAAACCTGAGACTCCTCTATGATGATGACAGCCAGATAGGAACTTCTGACAGAACAGAGTTGTCACCTCAAGCTGAGTTCCTTCCTAAGCGCTAGTTGAGTTTCTTATATTTCTTCCTCTGTTAGAACCTTATTTTTTAAAAAGGAGCAGCCACATACATTCCGAATTAAAACATCTGTCCTGAACCACACACACATACACATTTAAAGCGTTATTCTTCACTGTAGAAATCCAGTAGGGTAGTCAGCAAGTGTAAGGTGGTGATCTTAATGATTTAGGCCAAATGAGGGTTCTTCTTTTGTGTTTTATTTATTTACTAAGAAATCTTTACACCAAGACCCTGACAAAGACCCAGAAAGGATTACAGAATTCCCAGCTTGGGGCTGCCAGTGTCCTCAGACAAAAGCAGTTAATGCTCTCCAAAATGCCAACGAGTATAAAACCCCACTGGCTCTACATTTTTTCTTTAAAAAGAAAAAGCATAAAACCCCTTTTTCCAGTTTGACCAATGTTTATTGCACATTTTAAAAATGTACTTTCACAGACATAATTCTAGAAAAGCCAGAGTCGTGGACATGAGGATCAGAGTAAAATATATTAGGTGTCATATGTTACTTTGTTAACACATAATAATAATTTTTACTTGTACTGCATCTTTTTGAAGGATCACAAATTGCTTTACTGCTGTCACTACAGAGCCACTATTCAGTCTTTCTGAGGAATTATAAAGGACACACAAAAATCCTCAGAAGATGAAAGCAGTGAAATTCTTTCTCTATCTAATAAAATGGAAAAAGAAGTGTCACAGGAAATTACGGACTGCTGGACTTATATGAGCTCCAGAGTAAATGATCAAAGAAGCCATTACAATACTGCGTAAGACAGGCAACAGTAAGTAGAGCTTTTCTGAGAGCAACATATTAACTAAGATTCTATAGGTTTGGTTTGGTTTGGTTTTTTAAAGGAATGACAAGAACAAAGCCATTTTAATGCCAAATTTTCTGCATCCATTGTGTTGAACAAGCTACAAGACATGGTGCCATAGCATAGGAGTAAGAAGGCCTGCATCTAGCCATGCCTCTTCCATGGACTCCTCATGAAACGGAGTAAATCACTCATCTTCCTCTTTCTTGGAGTCTCCTCCTATAAAATTAAATAATATTACTACTTTTCAATACACCCTGGCTAGAGACTCTGAGATGCTTAAGACTGGGATCAAAATCCCGAGGGGTGCTAATCTCTCTCACAGATGCTGCGGGTTAGGAGGAGGTGGGACTTCCTGGATCACAGGATCACCACCTGCTGGAATTAGCCCCTTTTGATGTAGAAAGTTCGGGACAGAAAATGGTCATATCTAGAGTATAGGTTCCTATTCCCTTTGCCTACAGCTGATCAGTGCAGGCATAGACTTCATTCAAACTGAGCTGACCAAAATTTCGCTTCCAGGACACCAAATGGAGACAAAAAGGCACACAAAGATTGGGAATTGTCTATCTAGATCAACACAAGACATTTTTTTACGTTGTGCAATAATAGAATAGAATAATTCATTGGGCAGTGCTTTTGCCTCTCCCCACACCCACTGGAGTTGCTCCTTCACAGTGTTTGGGACTAGCCAGGGCCTGCAGTGCTGCAGAGACCACCCCAACCCACTTCCCATTGCTCCCCTTTGGGAGGCTTCATTCTATATTCCTACACCCTTAACCTAGGGTCAACCAGATGCCCCCAAAAAGTGTAGGCCCATGGAGTCACTTCAGAGCCCCAGGGCTGGATTCTGGTTCTAGTAGGTGACCTGGTATGGGAATGACTTCTGCGGGCTGACACTGAATATTTTGTGTGTGAAATTATTTGAGATGGAGCTGCTAGGATGGTGCTGACACACTAATTTTGGAGCCCTACAGACCCCAAGGTCCCCAACAGAGAGCATTATTAAAGGGAATAATAAAATTTGCTTAATGACACTTCTGTTTCATATGTATATTTACATTATTTGCATATATAGTTGTATAAATATTATTTATATAATATTGTTATATACAAAGATATTTTATAAATAGTGTATGTTTATAAGTTCATATATTTATATATTGATATACAATAAATTTCTTATGTGTGGCTCATAGTAAAAAATAATGCCCTTGATGAGCTACCACTTTCACCCAAAAAGAGATTAATATATGAAAAACCACTGTCAGTAAATTGCAGCAGCAACACATAATACAATGTAAAGTTTATCTCAATCAAAACAACTTAGTAAAAGTAGAAATAAAAGTATAAATAAAGTATTTATTCATAATTTTATTCACACTATTCTTTGACATTCCATTCATGATTGTTGGGCAGATAAAATATATTATGCTCACTTTGTTAAAGATGTCACTGCCCACGTGGAGGCCCATCACCCAAGTGATATTAATGTGTGTTGGGGGTGGGCTGTGGGCAGGCAGGATCCTTGTAGCCTGGGGCTTGGTTTTAGGACTAAGTCTTTCCCACCCTTTTTGATGTGGGGTGGTGCAATCCCATCATGCCTCAGATAAGTGACTTTGTACTAGAGATTCCCTATTTTGTATATTGGATTAAAGGTTTTGATTTCTATACCAGTGGTCCCCAACCCCTGGGCCACGGACCGGTACTGGCCTGTGGGCCATTTGGTACTGGTCCACAAAGAAAGAATAAATAACTTACATTATTTCCATTTTATTTATATTTAAGTCTGAACAATGTTTTATTTTTAAAAAATGACCAGATTCCCTCTGTTACATCCATCTAAGACTCACTCTTGACGATTGTCTCGTAAGTTCCACAATTATATTTAAAAATACCACAGTTTTTACACCAGTCGCATAATTTTATTTTGTGCATTTATCCATCCCACCCTAAAGGCCAGTCTGTGAAAATATTTTCTGACATTAAACCAGTCCGTGGCCCAAAAAAGGTTGGGAACCACTATTCTACACTATAAAATGGGGGCAGAACGGGAGCTTGCCCTCTCGGTTCCTGAGATTATCATTAGAGGAGAGAGCAGAAAAGGAGAGCAGAGAAAGGCCACATGGAATAGGCCAGGAGAAGCAGCCAAGATGGCGAAGTGCTGAAGGAAAAGTCAGTTTGTGCAGAGTTTGTGCAGGGAGAAGGAAGGAGATGGGGAACAGAGGTGAGTAAGTCTGGTGAGCTAGAAACCTTTGATTCTAGGAAACTCGAATAAGTCAGTAGCTTTGTGAGCACTGAATGAGTGGGTTTTGGAGCCCAGTGTGTGTTTTACTTGCCTGCTGGGTGCAAACTAGGATTAAACATGATGGCCCACCAGTTTTTGGCTCCATTGTTTCATTACCGTCTGTCTGAATCCAATGCGAACCTGCATGGGCCAGGCTGCTGTGATGGTGGCTGTGGCAACTGGCTTCACAATGATCCACTCATGAGCCCAATAAACAGAATAGGTACAGTCTCCCTTTTATAACAGGTAGAGCTAGAAACTTTCTAGGCTCAAAACAGAGAGGTTGTAATTGGAAACAGGTTACTTAAACTTCAGCTGACAACTGCATCTCTTAAACAAATTCAAACAGATTTTTACTGTTTAGACATCTAAATCTCATCATTAATGCAAAGATCTCAAAGTTTGACTTTCTCATTTTATTACTGCTATAAATCGTTAATTAAAATATAAAATACTATAATTTACTCATTTAAATTAGCTCTTTTAATTCCATATAAAATTAAAATTGTTTAAAAAATTCAAATTTCAAACACTTTTATAT
The DNA here is from genome assembly GCF_036850995.1 of Saccopteryx leptura. Lineage (NCBI taxonomy): Eukaryota > Metazoa > Chordata > Mammalia > Chiroptera > Emballonuridae > Saccopteryx > Saccopteryx leptura. The sequence goes on from NC_089503.1 coordinate 353,484,179, forward strand.
TTGCTTGACTCTTAGAAAGGTCAAGGACATTTTAAAATCTTCCTTAATCCATCCAGTCAATCATGTTGCAAGTTAGCATGTTAGCCCTATGAGTGCCTGGTCAAGCCTGAAAGCATCTCACTCTGACTCGGGGCTAAAAGGAAAGTTTTAACGCAAGAAAAGCTGTCAACTACCTCATGATTTTTCCACTTTATGGATGCTCATTACAGCGGTATTCTTCCCTCCTAAAAATCCATCCATGACTTACTGTCAGCTATACTTCTTTCAATTAAAGGTTATTCTCCTTGATAATGTTTCTAAAAGTATACTCCTTTTTTTTTTCTTTAAAAGTGTAGAGTTATTAACAAGTAGGAGAAAATAGACCTGCTCATCACATTCTTTGACAGCTAGCATCACTCTGCCTACTTCTTTTTTCTTTGAGAAACCACCACCTTTTTATGTTCATGCTGTCTGTGCATGTTTATGACATTCATCACCACCAGCCATGCCTGCCACAGTAAGATATGGTGCCACAGGGACAGACAGAGCTGGCAAATCCCTTGCAGATTATGTCAGAGTGAATGATGATGGTGGAAGCCTGTAGAAGAACAGCAGAAACTGTGAGACTCGAGGATGCTTTATCTCGATCAGAATTTGTGCAAAGCTCCAGTTTTGAATATTTTCTTGAACATTATTTATATTCAACTTGAGCCAAAATTTTATCTTGAAGGCCAGATCATTTCATATCCCAAGTCACTTAAGAAGAGGATTATTCAGTATTTTGTTATCCAGAGTCATGGATACACAAAAATTGGCTATTCACTTCTAAACCCATTCAATATTTTTAGGAGAGGATCACAGTCTTATAATAAAATGATATGAAGAATGGAAAAATGTAAGAATTGGCTTCTAACTGCCAATAGCTTTTTTCCCAGAGGGGTACGATTAGGCTCTCTGTTTCATTGATTCCAACTTTTTGAGCATGGCTGCAAGATCCTTCATGATTTGTTTCTTGTCTTTCATTATTGTTTAGTTAATGTAGTTGTTTAAAACATACCCTACATATCATCTATCTCCAACCACTTTAAGTTTGCAGTCATTTTAATATACCACGCTCCAGGTGCACACGAGCGAGGAGGCTGGAATGGAGAAGAACCATCTGGCTGTGGCGCAACATTTCAACCACTTCAAAGTTGGGCTTCTGATATAATCTCCAAACGACATTATACATACAGTCACATGAATACACAGACAGGATATTCATCATTCAGCTGTTTGTCATATAGTTTTAAACATGTCCATTGCTGGCCCTTACAGCCTAGATGGCTTTTAAAAATAAATCCTGAGATTCCTTGTTAATATTACTTTTTCTTTGTGTTAGTGGTTTTAATTTATTAAGTGTAAACATTTAGTCGACCTGGAATGCTGAGGTTGCCAGTTCAAATCCCTGGGTTTGCCCGGTCAAGGCACATACAGGGAACAACTACTACGAGTAGATGCTTCCTGTTTCTCCCCCTCTTTCTCACTTTCCCTCTCTCCCCTCCCTCCAAAAATAAATAAATAAAATCTAGAAAAAAAAAGTTAACATTTAAAATATATCACAATTTTCATAAATTTGTTCTGCATTTTAGTAATCTGGGACCCTCAGTAACCGGAAGTGGCCACAAGCTCTGTGTTGGTCTCTCACACATTCCTTCCACGTGCTTTCTCCCCTTTGCTGCTCTTAAAGAAGCAGCTTCAACTGACTTCCATGGGAAGCATTCGTAACTCTCTCCTCTTTGCTCTCATAGTATAGTTCTTTATTATGACCCTTACACTCTACCTTATGTGATTTTACAGGTGCATGTCTGCCCCTTTACCCACTGTGCAGACTCAAAGACAGAGATGTTACCTTTATTAGACTCAAGTCACCACAGCAACAGATGCTCTCCAGTCTCCTCCTATGAGTAGCTGGTACCCAGGGCACACTAAACATTGTGGCTACTTGTCGTCCCTCAGAATGTGGGCATACTTCAGTGGCCCCTTTTCAGCTATATACTCATGAAGATTCAGTTTCATTTATTTCCACACCTATATGCTAGCTTTACTAGTTATTGTAAATGTGTAATTTCATTAAATATTAAACAATTATAAAATGGGTACAGCATAAACAAAAGTTTTAATTTTATAAAATGTATCTGGAAAGCTTTGGGAAAAGTTACTAAAGGCAAATCTCTCTCTCTCATACACACACGCATGCAGAACTGTTGAGTACATCATAAGAAATACCACTATACACAATTGAGGATGAATCCTAATCATCCAGAAGGATTCCATGCTTAGATTGACTGCAAGTCTATTTTTTAGTTGAATTTGTTGGGCATATTTGGTTAATAAAATTATATGTTTCAGGGGTACAATGATATAAAACATCATCTATATATTGTACTGTGTTCACCACCCCAAGTCCAGTCTCCCCCATCACCATCTGTCCCCCCTCTGCCCTCATATACCCCCTCCATCATCTCCCCTCTGACAGCTGTCAGCCTGTTCTCTATACCTGTGAATTTTCCTTGTTAGTTTACTTTGTTCATTAGATCATGTATATAAGTCAAATCATATGGTATTTGTATTTCTCTATGTGTCTTATTTCACTTAGCATAATACTCTCCAGGCCTATTCATAATGAATATAGATGCTAAAATCCTCAATAAAATATTAACAAACCAGATCAGCAATATAGTAAAAAGATCATACACCATGGTCAATTGAGATTTATTCCTGGGACACAAGGATGATACAATATCTACAATCCGATTAATGTGATGCATCACTTAAACAAAATAAAGGATAAAAGTCCAAGATGCAGAAAAAGCATTTGATAAAGTCTAACACCCCTTATGATAAAAACTGTCAGTGTCCCTGGCTGGTTACCTCAGTGGTAGAGTATCGGCTTGGTATGTGGATGTCCCAGGTTCAATTCCCAGTCAGAGCACACAGGAGAAGCAATCATTTCTTCTGCACCTCTTCCCTCCCCCCACTCCCCACCAAATGCAGCTGTGGCTTAATTGGTTCAAGTGCATAAGTTCGGGTCTTGAGGATGGCTCCATGGAGCCTCCACCTCAGGTGCTAAAAATAGCTGTTGCAAGCATGGCCCCAGATGGGCAGACCATGGGCCCCAGATGGGGGTTGACAGGTGGATCCCGGTTAGGGCACATATGAGAGTTTGTATATCTTTCCTCCTCTCTCTTGGAAAAGAAGAAAAAAATTCTCTCAGGAACATGGGAATAGAGGGACCATACCTCAACATAATAAAGGCCGTATATGACAAATCTATAGCCAACAGCATACTCAACAGGCAAAAACTAAAAGCATTTCCTTAAAGATTGGGAGCAAGACATGTTTGTCCACTTTTACCACTCTTATTCAACATGGTATTGGATACTAGCATGGCAATAAGACAAGAATAAGAAATAAAAGGCATTCAAATTGGAAAGGAAGAGTAAAACTGTCATTATTTGCAAATGATGTGATATTACATAGAGAGAACCCTAACAATTCCACCAAACAACTAGAACTGATAAATGAATTTAGTAAAGTAGCAGGACACAAAATAAATATCCAAAAATTAGTTGCATTTCTATACACCAATAACAAACTATCAAAAAAAAAAAAAGAAAAGAAAAGAAACTAAGAAAACAATCCCACTTACAATTGCATCAAAGATTATATTAAATATCTAGAAATGCATTTAATCAAGAATGTATAAGACCTGTACTTGAAAATTATAAGGCACTGAAGAAAAAGAAAAGGAAAAAGATACAAATAAGTGAAAGAATATACCATGTGCCTGTATGGGAAAAATTAACATCATTAAAATGTCCATACTACCCAGAGCAATCTATAGATTCCTTGCAAATCCTATCAAGATACCAATGGTACGTTTTGCTGAACTAGACTAAATATTCCAAAAATTTATATAGAACCACAAAAGACCCTGAATAGCCACAGCAATCTTGAGGAAGAAGAACAAAGTTGAAGGAATCATGCTACCTGATATTAAACTATACTACAAGGCCATATAATCAAAACAGCATGGTACTGGCATAATAACAAACATTGATCAATGGAACAGAATATAAAGCCCAGAAATAAACCCACACCTTATAGTCAATTAATATTTGACAAAGGAGGCAAGAACATACAATGGGATAAATAAGGGTAGTCTTTTCAATTAATGGTTTTGGGAAAATGGGACAGATACATACAAAAAAAAAGGATGAAACTAGACTACCTTATTTTATTATACACAAAAATAAACTCAAAATGAATTAAAGATTTAAATGTTAGACTCAAAACAATAACAATCCTAGAGAAAACACAGGCAGTAAAATGTTGGACATTTCTCATAGTAATATTATTCTACCATATCTGCTTGGGCAAGATAAACAAAAGAAAAAATAAACAAATGGGACTACGTCAAACTAAAAAGTTTTTGCACAGCAAAGGAAACTATCAACAAAATAAAAAAGCAAACCAGTGAAAGGGAGAACATCTTCACCAATGATACATCTAATAACAGCTTAATATTTATAATATTATATATAGAGTTATAAATATCAACACCAAAAAAATGTATAGCCAATAGACGTATGAAAAATGCTCAACATCAGTAATCATCAAAGAAATGCACATTAAAACCACAATGGGATATCACCTCACACCTCTCAGAATGGCTATCATCAGTAAGTCAACAAGCAAGTGTTGGCAAGGATGTTCAGAAAAAGAAATTGTCATGCACTGTGGGTGGGAATGCAGATTGGTACAACCACTGTGGAGAGCAGTATGGAATGACCTCAAAAATTTTAAATAGAATTGTCTAATGACTCAGCAATTCCACTTTTAGAAATATATCCAAAGAAACCTGAAACATTAAATCAAAAGAATATCTGCACCCCTATGTTCATCGCAGCATTGTTTACATTAGCCAAGGTTTGGCAGCAGTCCAAGTGTCCATCAGTAGATTAGTGTATAAAAAAGCTGTGGTACATACATACAATGGAATACTACTCAGCCATAAAAAAGAAGGAAGTCTTACCCTTTGTGACTGCAGATATATTTAAATCGTTGCTCCATTTTAAAGAAATCACAGTCAAAAATTATGATGTATGGGCCCTGGCCGGTTGGCTCAGCGGTAGAGCATCGGCCTGGAGTGCGGGGGACCCGGGTTCGATTCCCAGCCAGGGCACATAGGAAAAGCGCCCATTTGCTTCTCCACCCCACCCCCTCCTTCCTCTCTGTCTCTCTCTTCCCCTCCCGCAGCCAAGGCTCCATTGGAGCAAAGATGGCCCGGGCGCTGGGGATGGCTCCTTGGCCTCTGCCCCAGGCGCTAGAGTGGCTCTGGTCACTGGTCGCGGCAGAGCGACGCCCCCTGGTGGGCAGAGCGTCGCCCCTGGTGGGCGTGCCGGGTGGATCCCGGTCGGGCGCATGCGGGAGTCTGTCTGACTGTCTCTCCCCGTTTCCAGCTTCAGAAAAATACAAAAAAAAAAAATTATGATGTATGATCTTTTTTTTTAAGAGCAAGATAGAGCTCCAAATAGTTCCAAACTAAATAGTCCCAAATTAAAAAGTCTTGTTTTTACATCAAAAGATTGGAAAATTAATTTTAAGTTAAAATATAATGCTTAACACATAAACTTAAAGCATTCTCTTCTTTAAACCTCTTGAATACATGAACTAACAAATCCTAGATAGCAGGCCTTCTATTGAACCTTGCCCTGCCCCTAACCTTTGCTACTAACAGTGGGTGAAAAGGAGGAGTCAGACTGAAACTAAGGCAGGAGGTGGTCCCTCTGATGCTAAAACTGGAATGTGAACCACGGTGCTGCCTGTGGCCATGAGTCACCTTAAGAATGAGAGATGGAGAAAGGTGTTGATTTGGGTCTCTGAGAACTGCTCCTAAGACCAGATACCTACCTTCCATTCTGGAACTGGTCACACAACAGCATCTTTTGTTTTTGCTTAAGTTTAGTCAAGTTGGGTTTCTTTCATATGTAAACAAAAAGAGTCAAATAATACAAAATATAAAAGACACCACTAGTTTATATTTTATATATTGTCATTACTATGGAAGCCGTTAGTTAACAAATATCACTGGATATCTTCTCTGTGACAGAGTCTGAGGATATGAACAAACCAGACCAGAGGCTGGGCTTCATGGAGCTTATAAGCTGGTACCCTGATGACTGGAGTGGACTGCAAATACAAATTTTATCTCTCTCTCACACTAGTATTTATATCATAATATAATCGTATTCATTATGAATTAATTTCTACTAAATCCAATGGATGTTAAAGAAGGACTATTGTCAAGAGAGTAGCCATAACCCTGCAGAATGCCAGTCAGAATAATGACACACCCTAAATCATTTCCTTGTGCTGCGATGAGATCCAGGATTCGGGTTGCAAGAACTATGACTTAATAAGTATGGCAATATCTTATGTAAGCATGATATCAAAGAGGCCTCTTTTGATTTGATTATTGCTATATAACAGTTCTTGTAAAATTTTAGATTTAGAAAGGGTCGGTAAGAAAAATAAAGCATAGAAAAATTAAGCTACAGTATTTACTCAATGTCAGCCAGACTGCAAGTGCAGCAAATCCCAGTCAAGTGTTAAAATAATGAGTGGGTCATAATCAGAAGTGTCACAGTAATTTGTTAAGACTAAGAAAACAGTGATGTCGGATATCTGGAAAGAAAGATGTCAGTCCAGGCCCGCTAGTGAGCCGGGAATCGCACCCTCCCTGGGGAATAACTGTGCAAGTCGATACTATGAGCCAGGTGTTTCTTGACATTGGGGCTATCAAGGCTGCAAATCCTGTGAGCTGATGGAAAATCTAGGACTGGAACCTAATATCCTGGGTTTCTTTAGAGGGCTTTGTTTGTAAATCCACTTTCAATAAAAGATGGGATAGACTCTCAATCTTTAAATATCAAAAAGGGAGAAAATTTAACATGTAGTTATTAGTGGCCCAAGGGAAATTAACCTGTATCAAATGAAGCTCAATCTGTAATATCAGTAGACCCCTTTCTTCTTCTGTACCTCAAAGAGCAATCACACTGATCTGGGAGGAGTTCTGTTTTTATCCTTTCTAGTGTAACTTTTGCGTATTGTAGAGGAGGTTAATATCTTGCCTAAACTTGGGCTTTGTAGTGTGGTATGAGAACATGCCTTATTCATGTCTTATTCAAATACCTTGGATGAAACAAAACATTATTGACTTGGGCCCGCTTCTGTAAACCTCAATTTTCAAAAGCTTTTAGTGTCAATTTCTTCCCACAACAAAGCAGCCCTCAAGCCCCTTGATAATGCTCAGAGTGTCACATCATCAATTGCAGGCCCGCAGTTCACAGTAAAATCTAATTTCTTGTAGTTACTGCTGAGAGTTAGGCTGCCATAATCAATTGAATTCTGAAAGAAAATGAGCATCTCAGAAGTAAACCTGAACTTATTAAAATGAGCTCCAATCAAAATTCCTAGCAGCCATAGAGCCTCCTAATTCCGTTCATTCAATACACGCTACTCAGCAGTTTTAAGGATATATTTTCCAGCATATAGTGAGATCTTTTTTTTATTAGAGAAAAAAAATTGAATAGAAAGCAATTCATACAATATTAATAACTTGCTGTACTTTAAAGCTAATTTATAGTTATTTATGCTGCCAGAGGCGTTTCATGACATTAGCAGTGGAAAGACAGCAGTGGATGGGAGAGCCATTTACAAACGGCAGAACTACGGTGCCTCCCTGCGAGGCTGCGTAGCAGGACTGGGGCCAGCGGGAATGACCTTGGGACAGAATCTTTATACAACACACAGAAGAAGAGATAGAGACTCTCAGTCAATCTCTGTCCTACCTTTTGAAACAAATGAATAGCGAAATCTGTAATTTGGATGAAGATAGCCTGCATGTAGATCGTCTCATCACCACACCACAAATTTATCTTTCCAAGATTAAGTATATTCTTTCAAGATTTAAAGTGCACATTGCACCCAGCTCTTCTTACCTTAGCCCAAGTTCTGTTCTCAACCATACGACCCCATACACATATACTTTTTCTTTTTGATTAGGCACTGTCTTATATTTTATATTATTTATTTTGTATTGTTTCCTACATTGGATTCTCAGCACCTCAAAAGCGATAATTACCTCTTTCCCAGGGCCTCTCTGTCTTCCATAGCACCTGCCACAGTAGTAAATAAAAGAGCAATGTTGAAGAAGGATTTGTAAATAAAGAAATTTGGTGCCAGAATTTTTTCTGATAAATTGTTATAATATAGTCATTTTCCACGATCAGAACTAGCGCGTATAAACAGAAGGAAGTGGTAGCATAAATAATTCAAAATAGCAGATAATTGGAAAGTCATTTATATTTTACTTTGAAATGCACTAGGCTGGCCACGGTTCTGTAGAACAGCCCATTTGGACTGACCAGTAAAGGACGAGTGGTGTGCAGTGAAAAGAGAAAAGATGAAGGGGCAAGGGAAACATTTGTCATATTTTGTCTACCCAATAGTCATCCCCCACTTTCTTTTTTTTTTCTTTTTTTCTTTTTTTTTTTCATTTTTCTGAAGCTGGAAACAGGGAGAGACAGTCAGACAGACTCCCGCATGCGCCCGACCGGGATCCACCCGGCACGCCCACCATGGGGCGACGCTCTGCCCACCAGGGGGCGATGCTCTGCCCATCCTGGGCGTCGCCATGTTGCGACCAGAGCCACTCTAGCGCCTGAGGCAGAGGCCACAGAGCCATCCCCAGCGCCCGGGCCATCTTTGCTCCGATGGAGCCTTGGCTGCGGGAGGGGAAGAGAGAGACAGAGAGGAAAGTGCGGCGGAGGGGTGGAGAAGCAAATGGGCGCTTCTCCTGTGTGCCCTGGCCGGGAATCGAACCCGGGTCCTCCGCACGCTAGGCCGACGCTCTACCGCTGAGCCAACCGGCCAGGGCTATCCCCCACTTTCTTATAGCTTCCTAGTACCCATCCAAGTAATCATCTCCCCTATTATGTGCAATCCTGGTGGGAAAGTGAAACTAGGCATCACTGGAGGCTCCTTCAGCTAACTTCCTTATTATTTCCTGGCACAGCTAAGGGCTAGTACATCACTAACTCTGGGTCAATCAGACCCTCTTTTCAAGGGCTTTGAACTTCAGACTATGTTATGCAAAGACAGAGAAGAAAATGAACCCTCCAGGGCTGGCACATACATGGATGTCTGTCAGAGCCTGCTTCTGAGACCCTCGCAGGGGTCTCAAACTCACGGCCCGCGGGTCGCATGCGGCCTGCCGAACAATTTTGTACTGATTTTTTTTTGTTTTCAACTGCAGTGAGAAAAGTGTTGCGTAACAGTTGCCTTTTGTAGACCTAGTGCGGCCCGCCGAATGGCTGTGATCTTGCTCTGCGGCCCACATGCTGAGTTGAGTTTGAGACCCCTGCCTAGGGGGTCATATACCTAGGTTGCATATACCTTATACCTAGGTTGCATAAGTTCCAAACAGGGTTCTTGTGATCTACCCACAGTTTCTATGAATTTACTTTTAATAGAACTTAACAGAATTAAGTGCTTTTATTTGCAAGTAACAGACTCTTACAACTATGTCAGGGCTATGCTTCCCTAAGAAATGTGGAAATGGAAAACACAGTACAGGTAGACCATAAGGGTAGAATCAGAGAGGATACCATGAGTTAGAATCAGGGTCACGCCCTGGCCGGTTGGCTCAGTGGTAGAGCGTCGGCCTGGAGTGCAGAAGTCCCGGGTTTGATTCCCGGCCAGGGCACACAGGAGAAGCACCCATCTGCTTCTCCACCCCTCCCCCTCTCCTTTCTCTCTGTCTCTCTCTTCCCCTCCCGCAGCCGAGGCTCCATTGGAGCAAAGATGGCCCGGACGCTGAGGATGGCTCCTTGGCCTCTGCCCCAGGCGTTAGAGTGGCTCTGGTCACAGCAGAGCGACACCCCGGAGGGGCAGAGCATCGCCCCCTGGTGGGCGTGCCGGGTGGATCCCAGTCGGGCGCATGTGGGAGTCTGACTGTCTCTCCCTGTTTCCAGCTTCAGAAAAATACAAAAAAAAAAAAAGAATCAGGGTCACAGAGGGCAAAGAAAATGAGGGAAGGCTTCTAGTATTCACTGGTCACAGATAAGGAGGGGTGGAGGAAGCTGACGCACAGGGTAAGAAAAAGGACAGGAATCACAGAAAGAAGAGTTGTATCGGAACAGCGAGATAAGACGTCTTGCCACACAATCAATTAGCCAAATTAAGAAATTAAGGAGTCTTTTAATTTAGTGGTCCCCCACCTTTTTTGGGCCATGGACCAGTTTAATGTCAGAAAATATTTTCATGGACCGGCCTTTAGGGTAGGAGGGATAAATGTATCACGTGACCGAGACAAGCGTCAAGAGTGAGTCTTGGATGTAACAAAGGGAGTCTGGTCATTTTTTAAAAATAAAACATCGTTCAGACTTGAATATAAATAAAATGGAAATAATGTAAATTATTTATTCTTTCTCAGAGGACGGGTACCAAATGGCCCACGGACCCATACTGGGCCGTGGCCTGGGGGTTGGGGACCACTGTTTTAATTAACCAGCTGCACGAACCACATGGAAACCTAAGTCGTTCAAATCAATACGGCCTGGAACACAGTTTGGGGCTGGCTTTTAAAGGGAAAATTACTTAGTGACTGAAGAGTGGGAAGGAGAGGAAGCACAGCAGTAAAACAAAGCAGTGAAACCAGCTTTCTTACAATGTTTATCTGTAGAATTAATTCAGGAAGAAACATCCTGAGAACACCTGCAATTTTGCAAAGCTAGCCCAAGGCCACAGTCTGGGAAATCAGCCTCACGGCCAAGAATAGGAAGTCTTTTCAGTTAAGAGCCTTTTTTCCTACACTTCAGAAGCAGATATGCTGTACACCCAATTCTGCAACCTCTAAGTTGGCCTGGCTCCCGATGGCGGTCCAGGTCCCAACCCTACTTCCCAAGACAGCTTATATTTCCCTGGAATTTCATCATTTTAAGAAGCCCCTCTGTACTTTTCTGGAGATTTTCAAATGAAGATACAGTGCTTATGGTGGGGCTCTAGGGTCAAACTTCCTACGTAGAAATCCCAGTTCCATCACTTGTTATTTAAATTTTCCTATCTATAGATTAACTCTCATAATAGCTACCACAGAGGGTGTTGAGATTTCAATTAGGTAATCCAAGCATGGTCCTCTAATTGTTCCACTCTTCTCCCCATAGAACTCATTACACACTAAACCAAGTGATGTTCTACAGAATGAGTTTCATCCCTGTGTAAACTTTCCATAGGCTTCCCATTGCACTTAGAGTAAAAATGGAGCCAGTTACCAATGCCTACCATTTTCCATGACCCTGCTTTTGCCTGTCTTTCCTATCTCCTCTAATCCTCATCAGCAGCTGAACTCTAGCCTGCGCTGCCTTCTTTCTGTCCGTCAGATACATCAAGTTCATTCCTGCCTCAGGATCTTCATGCTTGCTTCTTCCTCTTCTGGAATGTTATTCCTCCAGGTCTTTGCGTGACTCTTCCTTCCTTATCATTCAGAGTCTTTTTAAATGCTGGCTTCTCAGACTTAGCCCTAGTAGACCCCATGCCATCACTCTTTATTCCTTAATGTTGCATTATTTTCTCAAAGGACTTATTGCTATCTACAACTCTCTGTTTGTTGTCTGTTTACATCATTAGAATATAAGATCTATGAAAACAGAGATGTTGTCTAACTTGTTTACCATTTATTTACAGTGTTGAATAATTGATGAATGAATGAACACGAGCAGTGCTTAGCACAGTATCATTTTCTCTAGGATTTCCTGAGTTTTCTGCAGGAATCATGAGTTGCTTTTATAATAGGAAAGAAAGAAGCTACTTTTCTTTAACCAGGAAATATTATTTCTTTAAAAAAATCATTTGTCCTAATACTAAGTTATTGGAAAATTTCTTTCTCTATTGTCCTTTTATGGCATCTTTGGATTTCAAAATGAGACCTAGTTTCTAAAATGCCATAATATGGGCAGGACAAAGGTAGGTGTGCCCAGAGTCTAGGCAGAGGAATGTACAGACAGCATGGAAGGCCAGCTGGCTGGGATAGACAGAGTTAGGGCAGGTGTCCAGAGGGGTAAAGTCACAAAGACCAAATGTCAGCAGAGAAGGAGCTGGTTTATGGGCTGAGAACTATGAACAGTGAAAAAGAGGCGCATGCTGACACTGCAGGTTGAGAGCTTTGTAAATGATGACAGTGCTCTTCAAACTTAAGATGAAGGAGGGCACCTAAACCAGCAAAGCAGGCTGGGGGCCAGTGCCTGGCTCCGGCGAGCCTTCCTCTGTGTAAGGCCAGCAAGTCGGTTGCTCTAAAGAAGATATGAAGTGATTGAGCCCTTTTATATAGAGATAGTCTAGAATTTCTGGTCTGAGGTGTCTGCATATCGATTGTTGCTATCAGTTCTTTGAGTAACATTCACCTAAAGGTGAAGTGATCAGGTGACCCTGATCTAGGTAATTCTGGACCTTCTCAGAGCCATTTATACTCAGGCCTTCATGGGCTCAGAGGGGGTATCCTGGAGAGGCTTTCTGGTTCTCCTATATCAGTGTCTCCTTCACCAGGGGTCAGGGTCCCTCGATCTAGGCTCAGGGTCAGGAATGGGGAAAGAAACCAAGTTGAAGCTTGCCATGAGTCCCAAGCTCCACACACGTGGTCAAGGAACCAGATTCCTCTGCCCAAGGCTCTACGAGGTTAGTGCAGAATCTGTATTAGTTCTCTAGCTGAAATAACAACTCCTCAGCCTGAATCTGTAACATCCACCAGGTACAAGAACAAACGTCGGAGACTTTCAGGAGTATAGATGTGACTTTATTGGCCAGTTTTACCTGCTCAGGGGCAAATTCCCGAGGTGTCCAGAGACACTGTGCCCACAAGGAGCTGCAGATGGGAATCGCACCTAGCGCTCACAGCTAAAGCTTTTTATAAGCTAAGCAAGCAAGCCTAATACAGAAGCAGATGTGGCAGTAACCTATTTGCTAAGGGGGCTGCACATAGCATAGCAACAGGGGCTGGGGTCTAGCTCATTGGCGAATTCCAAACCTAAACTTCTGATAAGGGTCTTTTAACCAATAGAATGCAAACGTTTGTCTCTTTTTCTTTTTTTTTTTTTCTTCTCTCTCAGCCTCCCAGAGTCCCTATCTGTCTCTGCTTCTTGAATGACCTTGGGCATGTTATTCCTAACAGAACAGGAGCAGGACCTGCCTGTAACCCTTAAGTTCCCTGTTCCATTAGTGCCCTGCTTATTTTCTGATCTTCTCTTGGTCCTTACAAATCCAAGTGAGCTGAAAAAGTTCATGAACATCGCAGAAGGAAAGAGAGAAAGCTAGCCAGCTGCCAGGACACACTCAGCTTCCCTCCCAGGCATCTCCCAGCCATCCACAGCCGGCCACCTGCTGTGGAGGGCACTGGTTCCCAGCGCTACACACCCAGGCACGATCCAAATCCAGCCAAAGTAATTAACTTACAATCAATAAGTGAACTCAGAATTAAAACAAAGAGATTTTAAATTTTAAACTGCAAGTAAGAAAGCACATAGCTGCTGATACTAAGTAGGTAAACTGCTTTGAAATTGGTTTTGAATTAGCGTTGAATTCGTCATGGGACTTGATTATTTCCACATGGTACATAACAGGCACATAAAATTCCACTAATGGGAAAAAAAGGTATCTTAAATGTTGGTTGACAGGGAAAAGAATACTTTTATGTTACTAAAAAATGAAAAAAGGAATTTTATGACAACTTAAATATGTCATCTCAGAATATTTATTAAAAACCCTTCAAATAAGATAGAATAGTTTAAAATGACTACTTGATATCACTAGGCATCCAGTTGATTAGGATGAAAACTTCTTGTTTGTAAGAAACTATTTTAGACTTTTAAATAACTTGAATTATATTTCAAACCTTCTAGCCAAACATTTGCCAGAGATTTCCGAGACTCCTTGACCTAGGCATCGTTTGCTTTCTGGATTAATCTCTAGCATCTGGACCCTCTGTCTTTGTACTGTGGCCGGCCCATCCAGCTCTGCCCTGTTTGGACTTGTTGACTTAAACATGAGAAAGTAACTGTAGCTCAGCATAGTTTGATTTCTAGCATCTTAGACTAAGAAATTACACTTGTCTGGATTCAGACCCTGACTAGGCCCCTTATTAACTGTGTGGCATTGGGCAAATTTCTTAACCTCTCTGTGACTTCATCTTTTCTTCTGTTAAATGCAACACTACCTACTTCAAAGGTTAGAAACAATCAAAAAAGCTCCAAAGACCATCACAGAGTTATTCAACTAAAAAAAATCAAAAACTTTATCTAGGATTTGCATTGATATACAGTATCGATACAGCCAAGGCTTCCTCCCAGACCAGTAAATCCTAGTAATTTGCATGTGCTTCTCTTCTCCTTCCAATCAGCTCTATTTGAACAATGTCTGGCACCAAACAAACTCTCGATAATTGTTGACTAACATTAGCTATTCATCTGGATTCCTTAAAAGCAAATCCACTTCAACAGATCACACTTGGCACCCCAAGACACACCAGAATTAGCATCCAGTCCAGTCCCATGGGTACAGGTGAGCAAATGGCTATGGCAGACGTGTCATCTCGATAAACATGTGCCTGTCTGCTTATCAAGGACTATATCATTACAGCTCTTAGAAATAAAGGTAGCTTCACTCATTGAGTGCTACCTAAAGCCAGGTACTGTGCTTGTCATTTATAACATGATCCCGTGTAACCTTTGCTTTTATCTTTGTATTTCTGTGAGAGAAACAAAAGTGTTAGACAAATTCTGATGTTGAGATCTTTAAGAAGAGATCATTCCATTTCCCAAGTTTCTTGACTAATGATATTTTCCATCTTTTTTTAATCAGAGTTTGATGGATACAAAATGATTCAGAGTTCAATTCTGCTCCTACTTAATATTTTTATTTTTTAAAAATCAGCCTTATTTTAAAAATTCAGTTAAATTTAATACCCCCCCATTTTTTGGTTTTACTTTTTATTGAAGTGTGAGAAACATACCACAAAGTGCACACACAATAACTATACTACTTGCTGTATTTTTACAAATTGAATAAATCTATGCAACCAGCACCCAGATAAAGATACAGAATTATCAACATTCCAGAAGCCCTTTCGTACTTCCTTTCGGTCACCAACCCTTCCAAAATGGTTACCACCTTTCTTACTTATAACTACTATTGCAATATCAGTTCTACAGTATTACAACATCACCGCTGATATTCTGCCTGTATTTGTACTCTATGCATAGAATCATAGCATGTAAACTCTTTTGCGTCTGACTTCTTTCACTAGACATTCTGTTTGTGAGAATCTTCTCTATTGCTGTATATAGGTATAAATGGTTCATGAGCATTACTATATAGAATCCCTTTCTTAAATATACTATTGAGCCTGACCTGTGGTGGCGCAGTGGATAAAGCGTCGACCTGGAATGCTGAGGTTGCCGGTTCAAAACCCTGGGCTTGCCTGGTCAAGGCACATATGGGAGTTGATGCTTCCTGCTCCTCCCCCTGTTCTCTCTCTATCTCTCCCTTCTCTCTCTAATAAAAATGAATAAAATCTAAAAAAGTAAATAAATAAAAAAATTTTAAAAATATATACTATTGATTTGTGAATTATAATGGCACTTTGATGAGCAGTTTGAGGCCATTATGAATACTGTATGTCCTTTGGTACACATATATGTGCAGTCTGTTGAGAATTCGCCTATAGGGTTTAATTGCTAGGCCATTGGGTATACAGGTGTTCTGCTTTAGTGACTACTGCCAGTTTCCCAACATGGTTATATCAATTTATATCCTACTATCAGTGAAGGAGCATCCGGTTTCTTCACATCTTAACCAATGCTTGGCAATTTTTGTTTTTCAAATTTTAGCCATCCTCATAGGATATATCAGCTCATTCTTGACTTACTCTCAATTTATCCTTTTCCTCCAGGGTTTCAAGGTTCAGTATACTCCCTGGGGTTGATGCAGAATAACCATGTGCCCAACTACACTAGGCCACATGGAAGACAATCTCAGCACAGTGGCATGGCCTAAAAAATAACAAACATTACCCCCCAAAAAGCCTAGAAAAGCAATGAGCTCTTTATTTAGTCTCTCGAAGAGGAGGTGTTGGGAGAATTATAACACACAATAAATAGCAGGACCTTCTAAGGATACTCTTACGACTGCTGTTACTCCAATATCCCACTGTCATGTCAGCTACCTGACTTCCTCCACAGGACAACCCTTTCTGTTCTCTGCTCTGCTGTGGCTCCTCTCTGCCTTAATTTCCCTTTCTCCTTTTCACATCCAGCTGTTGACTTCTGAGCTATCTCTCGGTTGTTGTCCTGAAGAGCACTCAAGTTCAAGACAGATAGATGGTCTTTCCTCCTTAGAGGTGGGAGGAATGGCAGGTCCTAACCATTATAACTTAATATTTTCCCTTTACAGGTGGGTGGATGGCTGGGAGGGTGTGAGATGTTGGTGTATGTACTGCACTGTCCATTGCTACCTTTCTCCTGTTTCAAGCTGGTAACCAGGCTCTGGTCACTTTTTTTCATGGGTATCTTAGTCAGGCAGAGAGCCAAAACACTGGTAACCATAGGCCTTTCACTCCTGAAAAATATGCAATCCTAAGGGGATTACCTGGGAGCCCTGGAAGAGAATGGGAAAAGAATAGTGTCTTTCAGAAGCAGCCACGCTAAGAGAAGAGAGCCATTCCTCACGCTCTGGGAGGAGCACAAAAGGCCCGAGGGCTCTGAAGGAACAGCAACTTGTGCTGTGTTCTATGGCAATGCCCGAAAGAGGAAAGGGCCACAGCAAGTCTTCATGCCAACTGGAAAAGGGGTCCCCTATGGGCAGATGTTGGACAAAAGAAACATGGCTCATGAATAGATGGTACCTTGGTCCGAGTAGAATGAATCTACCCTAGACCTGGGACAGGGCCTGGTAAGCAGGCTGCAGGCTCACTCTAAGCACCCTTGCTTCTACAGTGTAGCCTTTTGCACAGGATATGAAGTGCATCACTATGCACAGTGTCCCTCCAAAAATGTGACAAGACCACAGAAGGTTCTGTGGTGCGTCTAGGGAGAAGAGACCCTCAGTAATGGCTCCTCAGCCTTAGCAAAAATCCCTATTCCCTCACTTACTATGGAACAGATGGCCATGAAACTTCAAGGAAGCACTGATTTTGAAGTTTTAACTATGATATGTCAGCTAGGATCATGATAGCCCAGCAAGTAGAGGTCCTTTTCTTGATCCCACACGTTGTGACCTACCAAATGTTGATATGATCCTAAGGGAATCAGCAACCTCAGTACTGATTGGCGCTTTGTTTTTTTAGACTGATCAGGATGGAGTCAGAATCTGTTTAATTTGATTTAAAGGCAATAAGAACTGGGATGTTTCTTGTACACTTGAGTTTATTTTCTATACCTGTCATACTTGAATTAGAGGTCCTTTTAAAAACAAACCTAGTTTCAGTTAATGAAACTATAAACCTCAACTTGCACTGTGACAGTGAAATTACTCCTGTGTAGGTCTAAATAAATAAGTTTTTTTATTTAGTCCACGTGAACATTAGAATACAATCTTTGAATTTATTGGGATACAGGTTTAGGTGTGTAAGAATACAAACTTACACTTGAATGTAATCTTGTACAATTTTATATAGTATGGTACCTAACTAGAGGCAGTAATGCTCATCATATGGGGAACTCAAGATTATAATAAGTAAAGATCTGACATTTCCAAGTATCCAAGTAATGGTTATTTAGGCAGATTACTTGTCAATATCTTTTTGTTCTATTTCTTTTTGGATATTTTTTTTTTACCTGAGAAGCAGAAATATCTGAAGCATAACTGCTGTCATGTTAACACATACTCTGAACTATTTGTGTCTGCAACTTAAATATTAATTTTTTTTAATACAGACATTAGTGGTTTGTTTTCATGACACTAACAGGTGATTCTTGAGTAAGATATAGTCTGACTTCGAGACAGACAATGATTGCAATTAAAAATTAATTTTGTAAGTTTTTGTGAGACACTACTGTCACAGACAGAAACATCCAAAAACACATAAGAAAAATGAAGTTAATGTTATTCTCATTTAATTATGATATAATGACTTTTCATGTGAATAAAAGACTAGGTGATAAAATAGACATTTAAAGCTTGCAGTATCTTTTCTTTGTAAATTTTTATAGAAACCTCTCTGAGAATTATTTGATTATACTATAATGAATAAAATCATAATAAATGGAAAGAATAAAAAATATCTGATATTTCAGTTATTCTGCAGTTTTTAGACACCTTGACTTTGAATAGTTCAAAATACCTCAAAATGGATTATCTTAACATATTCATTTTCTAGAATGACAAGAAGGCAAATAGGATGACTCCCAATGCATCAACAAGGAAACTGGAGCACAAAATTTTAACAGCTTCTTCGAGACAAAGTCAGCCATTAAATTATTCAGATACATGTATATTTTAATGCTTTTTTACCATTTTTTTAAAATCATAGGATCCCCCCCCCATTCTCTCTCCTTCAAAATGCAGTGTATACTCTAAGAACAAACTGAAATATTACTCCTTCCATCAAGCCCTCCCTCTTCCTCTAGCAGAAATAATTGACCACTCTGGCTTTATCACCCATTCCATTTGCTTTTGTAACTGAATATCATCCCTTGTATTTTGAAGAGTTTTCTTAAATTATGCCTAAATACAAGTCAAAAATAGAAACTACACCCAAATTGTTAGCCATGATTATGTGTGGGAGTTGTTCTGTGCATAACTCTTAACTTTATACTTTCATATTTTTCTCTAAAGGTCATAGAATTTATGATTGGAAAAAGCAAAATGAAACAAAACAAATTGGGAGAAAAGATATATATATTAAGTTTTATGAGCTATCAGTTTCAATTACAGTGAGGACAAAGCAATGCTCCAAGAAGAGGGGATAGAAGAGGTATCTGAGAGGAAAGGGGCCTTTCGGTGCAGGAGAAATGAAAAATGCCCCCCATCCAAATTTTACCTTCTTCATTAACAGTGCCTAGATTTTTCTCTGCTCCCCAGGTGGCAGCTTGGGAGATGTCAAAATAGACCCTGGGACTATGTGTGTCCGTTTCAAGAAAGTGTAAGACAACAGGCTGGATAGACAGATGGCCACTGAGAAAACTAATGTGTCTTTCTTAAATAAAATGGGTGGGGAGGAAGGAATAATGTAGAGCCTTCTTGGGAGAAGTAAGACACAGTGATGAGTCCATCTCACATGGCTGGAGTCCAGCTGAAGTTTTCTGCTTTCAGACGTGAAGTTGCATCTGAGGAAGGACAACAGTGTCTGCTCGTGTGTACTGGTCAGGGGAAAAGCCAGACTGCTGAATGAAAAGGCCAGGGGACACAGAGGCTTCCAGAAAAGAAACTTTGCTTCTGTCCATAAAGAGTCCTGAGGTGAGCTGTCTGGTCTAGCAGGCAGCTCCACACACTCATTCAAGCTCCTCCTTTCCCACAGTTTCTTCATTATAGGGCAGGGGTTGGAAAGCTGCAGGCCTGTGAACCCAATCCTGCCTGCCACCTGTTATTATAAATAACATTCTACTGGAATACGGACACACCCATTTGTTCATGTGCCATCTGTGGATGCTTTCACACTGTAGGGCAAAGACTGCAAAGTTGCTGCCTGACCAGGCAGTGGCGCAGTAGATAGAGCCTCGGCACGGGATGCTGAGGACCCAGGTTAGAAGCCCTGAGGTCACTGGCTTGAGCATGGACTCATAGACATGACCCCATGGTCACTGGCTTGAGCCAAAAGGTCACTTTCTTAAGCCCAAGGTCACTGGCTTGAGTAAGGGATCACTGGCTCGACTAGAGCCACACCCCACCGAATCCACCCCCTGCTGCCAGTCAAGGCACATATGAGAAAGCAATCAATGAACAAGTAAGGTGCTGCAGCAAAGAATTGATGCTTCTCTCTCCCTTCCTGTCTATCTTCCTCTATCTGTCCCTCTCTGTCTCTCTCACTAAAAAAGATAAAAATTAAAAAAAGACTAAAAAGCTACAAAGCTGAAAGTGTTTACTAATTGATTCTTTACAAAAAAAAGTTTGCCCACCTCTGCTCTAGGGTATTGGCCTTGCTGTGTGGTAGAAGCTGGGTTGTGGGCATGTTTAAGTTCCGTCTTGTGGAAGGAAAAGAACACACATCCATATTACAAAGCTCTTGTCCGGCAACGGCACGTGTCACTTTTCTCACATTCTACCACAAGGACCCACTCACAAGTCCTCACCTCGTAGAAAGGAGTCTGGGAACTGAGTCTGTGGCTGAATGCCCGTGTGCCTGGCTACAATACTTCTTTATCCCATTGAAACAGAGAGAGGGTGGAGTCTGGGGAACAGCCAACAGCCTCCGCCATGGGATGTGCTTCTCTGTTCAGCCCCTCATCTTTGACCATTTGCAGTAGCATAACTCCAGATGTGTGTCATTTCATAGGCACATGATCACATTTTATCCATACAAGAAATGTATTTTTACAACAGCTAAGGCAATATACTTTCTATGACTACCTGTCAGATAGGTCGTTGAGGTACAATTTGATGCAAGGTGTAAGAGTTAACAGTGAGGGTCAAGCCAGAGCAAAGAAAGATTGTATTTTCACTAGAACATGCAATGACACGAGCAAGCTGGTCAGGAAGATATGTGGCTCCTCTCAGAGAGCATCACAGTGTTAAACAGTGGCCTAGTGAGTGTGCCGTGACAGATGCGGTGGAAGCTAATGCCTTCAAAAGGGCCACCCAAAATTCTGTTTTGTGAAAGGATACAAATACAAAAAAAGTTTGGGCCCATTTATAAAGTGGTGAGCATATACAAAATATTCTGGAAACCTCCAATCAGGCTCTATTGAAAAGAAAAAAAGTAGATGTGTGTGTGTGTGTGTGTGTGTGTGTGTGTGTGTGTGTGTGTGTGTGTGTGTATTCTAATGAATAGTCACAATTTCCATAGGGGACTTCATAGTCCATTTGCTCTACTACTATAGGAGATAAAAAGTTGAAAAGGCATCTGAGCTCATCTTTCTGCTAGGATCATTCCCTGCAGCAAGTTTTACTTGCTTTTTGGATTCAATTTTAAATGTCTGGAGCAATGTGTTCTCCTCATCTTTCTCCTGGCAGCAATCAAAGTCCTTTGGGAGATATTTCCAACATCACAATGTAAAAAGTAACAAGTAAGGCATAAGGAGATAGCAGTTCTGATCCTCACTCTTCTCAAGCACATGAACTTGCATGATTCATTCTATGTATTTGTTGCATTGTTTATTTTTCTTACTAGATTCAAAGCCAGTGCTGTGGGAGAAAAAAGATGTCAGAGACTGAGCCCCAACCCTCTAAGAGTTTATAACCAAACACAGGAGCAACTGTAAGAGAAAGAAAAAATGCTTAAGTAGGTGGGATCACATCAGTTGTGAGTGATGGCAGAGGGGACAGGAAAACTGGTTTGGAAGATTAATGAGATCTAGGGAGGCAAAGATGGAGGGAAAAGCATCTTGAGTGGAAAGAAGATGTAAGCAAAGGTAAGAAAGGACATAATGAAGAAATGATTGGTGGTCAATTTCAGCTAGAATATATGTCAATCACAAAGGAATAATAGGAAATTACGAAAGATAGTAGGGATACAGACTGGTAAAACTAATGAGTCTAAAGTTATTTAGTAAGCAAAGTGAAGGGTTCTGAGAAAGAGGGTGATTGATCAAGAAAAGACATTAGAAAGATTATTCAAATGGTGATTTTGCAGAAAGAATTGTGGGTAGGAAGACTAATTAGAAACTAGTTAGAAATCTAGGACAAAAGGACAGAGGTGGACAAGATTATCAATTAGGAACAAGTTCAAGAAATTCTTTCCCCTGTGTTTAACATGATCCAATTGCTTAAAGATGCCACAATTAAAAAAATGACAAAGCAGGAAATATAACACTTAAGATGATAGAACAAAGAATACTTGAAATTGAAATGACAGAAAAAGTAACTGATTAGAAATGCATTTAAATTTTAGCTGATTAATTTGATGTTTATGAAGATTTTAAACTATTTTGTAGGCTAAGAAAGGCAGTTTAATTGAAATTCTGGGAAGGTCATAGGAGCTAGTTCCTTTTGGAAAAAGGGAATCTAGAGAGAATTACTATTGTCTTAGGTCATTCACAATCCATATGAACTGTCTAGGCTTCACTTTTTCTGATTTTAACTGAAAAGCTAGTCTATTTTATGGATTTATTTATTTTATTTTACTTTATCATACTATATTTTGAATATCATAAAATCCACCCATTTTAAGTAATCAGTTTGATGAGCTTTGACAATGGCATCCTTATAATCCTTACCATAATTAAGATATAGAACACTCCTGTCACCCCACATTCCTTTATAACTCTGCTATTGATTCCACACCCTTCTCCGGCAACTGTTGATCTGACTTCTGTGTCTATAGATTGGTCCTACATGTTCTAGAACTTCATGTCAATACGGTCATACAGCACACATTGTTTTGTGTCTGGCTTCTGTGGTTCAGGATGTTTTAGATTCATCAGTGTTCTTGCATGTATAAG
Organism: Saccopteryx leptura; assembly: GCF_036850995.1. NCBI lineage: Eukaryota > Metazoa > Chordata > Mammalia > Chiroptera > Emballonuridae > Saccopteryx > Saccopteryx leptura. The sequence continues at coordinate 353,506,846 of NC_089503.1, forward strand.
TAATTTTTTTTCTTTTTTATAGCTGGATAAATAGTATGAATATTCTGCAAATTGATTATCCATTTATCTGTAATGACTGAGTCATTTCCAGTTTTGGGGCTATTATGTATAAAGCTTCTATGAATATTAATGCATAAGTCTCTTTGTACACAGAGGAGCTGCTATGGAAGTACTATATGCTTAATTTTATAAGAACTGACAAACTGTTGTTTAAAGTAGTTATAGTATTTTTCACGCTCAACAGCAATGTATCAGAATTTTAGTTGCTCCACATCCTCTCCAACACTTAACATGTCAGTCTTCTTTAATTTTAACATTCTAGTTGGTTGGTAGCAGTATCTCATAACAGTTTTAATTTACACTTTCCTAATGATTAGTGATTTGTTCATGTCCTTTTATTCATGCCCTTAGTAGCCATTGTATATATACTATATTTCTGTGAAGTGTTCATTCAGATCTTTTGAGTTGTGAGAGGTCTTTATATATCCTGGATGCAAGTCCTCTTTCTAATACATATATTGTAGATACTGTCTTTTGATCTATGCCTTGCTTTTTCAGTTTCTTGGTTGTGTCTTTGGAAATGCAATGTTTGTCATTTTAATTCAGACCAATGTGTTCATTTTTATGGATGAAATTATGTTCTATTTATAATGTCTCAAACCTTGAAACATTTTTATTTTCTCCTGGAAGTTTTATGTTTAGATTTTGCTCTAGGTCTATGACCCACTTTGAATTTATTTTTGTGTACAGCAGGGGTAGTCAACCTTTTTATACCTACCGCCCACCTTTGTATCTCTGATAGTAGTAAAATTTTCTCACCATTCCACAGTAATAGTGATTTGTAAAGTAGGGAAGTAACTTTACTTTATAAAATTTATAAAGCAGAGTTACAGCAAGTTAAGCATATAATAATAATTACTTACCAAGTACGTTATGCCGGATTTTCGCTAAGTTTGGCAGAACAAATCTTTATAAAACAACTTACTATAGTTAAATCTATCTCTTTATTTATACTTTGGTTGTTCCGCAACCGCCCACCAGGAAAGCTGGAACGCCCACTAGTGGGCAGTAGGGACCAAGTTGACTACCACTGGTGTACAGTATGAGTTAGTGGTCAAGGCTAAGGCAGGTTTTCCGGCACTGTCTACTGACAACAGTATCCTTTCCTGAACAAATTACCTTGACACTTTTATACAGTTGACTTTATAAATTGGTCTGTTTCTAAACTCTTTCTTCCATTTCATCAACCTACTTATTTATCCTTACACTAGGGGCACACTGTCTTGCTTATGTATTTTTCAAGTAAAGCTTGAAACCAGGAAAGAAGTCTTACAATTGTTTTTAAGAATTATTTTGGCAATTCTGAGTCTTTTACAGGTTCATGTATTAGAATCAGCTTGTCAGTTTCTAAAAAGAAGTCCCGGAATTCCACTGAACTTCCAATGACTCTATAGATCAATTTGGGGACTACTGACATCATAACAATATGAGTTTTCTAGCTTAAGAATTTGCTATTGTACCTTTTTATTTTTTTAATTTTTCTTAAGTCTTTGAGTAGTAGAAATGTTCATGTATGTCCTCGTGCCTCCTGACCATCCAGAGTATGATTGATTTATTTTAAAAATGTGTAAGGCAACATTTGAAAAAGGCAAATGAATGTTCTTCTTGTTTTCATAAATTGGTTATCAAACAAACATGATTTTAAGTTAGTAAAACTGTAACTGGAACTAATTTCATTTTTTGAAAAAAAAAAGCTTATTCCTTGGGGTCATTGAGCATGAAAAAAACTTACTACTCAAAGAGCTAACAATCTTTTCTAGTTTTCAATGTACAGATATTGCACATATTATGTTAAATTTATTCCTAATTATTTCAGACAGCCTGTCTTAGAAGTTGACTACTGCAGAAAGCAATCTCATATATTATTTATTAGTTTTATTAGTTTAATTCCTAGAATAACAATTTCTTCCAAATTGGTGGTAGTGGAGGAGAGGTGGTAATGGGAGAGGAATAATTCCTAAATAAAACCATTCCAGTTATACTCCCTGCCATATTAGGAAAAACCATTTCTTGTTAAAACCTCATTCCACCCTAACTTGTAAGAATGTCAGTACATGCACATACTAGGAAGATGTGGACAAGTCTCTCTGGTATCAGTAATGAAGTTACTTAGCAAGATAACCAAGTCTTTAAAGTTGAAAGCAGCTCTTTTATGGTGGATTACCCAGTCTCCAGATCTACATATAGTTCCTGCTCAAAAATTATCTGATTTATCACATTAATGGGCACTTTAAAATTTTTTCCTAGGGCTGAATGTTTCTTTTAGCAGAATTTCCATACTTTAGTTTTAATCAGCAATAACATTTGTGCAAGTATAGAGCATGCGTAGGAGGCCTAAAAAAATTAAAAATAGAAAGAAATGTTTATCAGCAGAGTTTTACCTAGATGGACAAAATTCTCTTAAAAATACTTTGGGGAAATCTAATTACCTCACTAATGTTTTTGCTTTCCCTACAAAAAATATTGATGATAAAGAGGTAACCAACTTTCTGAACCATTAAATATTACATTATTTCTCTTGCCAAATTCTTTGACAGATAATTTATAGATTTTCCTTCATTTAAAAAGTAGATTATTCAAAATTCCTGAAATAATTATATTACAACTATAACAATAAACAACATATTAACTTATATAAGTGCTTCTTCTATTTGTGATATCAATTTTTTCCTCATAACCATCCAGTTAGATGAAGAAGGATTAGGTGTTATTATTTTCTAATCAGGCAGCCTAGCAATCTGAGATGTAGAGAGATCTCTATGTGGGTTTTTTTTCCCTTTCTTTCTCTTCTCATTTAAATTTGGGGCTTTAAAAGAAACACTGAAACCCCACAAATATTCAAAAGTACCAACAACAATAATAGTTATATTAACTGCTCCGTGTCAGGAATAAGCATTGCAATTCTATAACTTTCAGACATCTGCAAGGTATTACTTTTCTCCTTTGCAAAGAAACTGCAGCTCATAAAGTATTAGTAAGCTTCCCCCAGGCCACACAACCGGATCACAGAGATGGGATTCTAAGCACAGAACCCAGCTTCTCTGTCACACAGATGCCTCCAAAACAAAAGTATTTATTTAATTAATTTAGACCAAAGGGGCCTATTAGGGTTGACTTTAGCATATAGTTTAACAAACCTTTCAACCTGCATCTTGTAGGAAACTACCTAGATATTTGCTGTCACAGAGAAGGCAGCACTGCATCATAGAAAGATCTTGCAACTAGGGGGCTGGGAGATCTAGATTGGATCTAAACCTAAAAGCATGTTGTCACAAAATCAAAAGAACCTCTTTAAAACATGTTTCTTAATAAGTAAATGGAAGTGTTGGACTTCATGCTTTCTGAAGTCTGTTTCAAGTATACCCTTCTCCCCCACAAAACTTTGAGTCTATATTTATAGAGGTCGTATTCTTTTCTCTTTTGATTTTCTACATAAGTGACCTTTTAACTCAGATTAGAGTCTTTAGAAACATCCATAGATGTAGTATAAGGAAGCCAGGTGTCACACTTTCCTGGGTAACCTATGTGGCTGAGCCCTTCGGGAGGAAGAAAGAAAAATGAGCATGGATCAGTACTTCGGTTTCCCACTGCACATGAGCACCCAGGAGAGCTTCCATTGTCCATGGCCCTGCACAGGCTTGTAGTCTAAATGATGTGGCTGCATTGGTAGGAACTTTAAGACTGAAGGCTGTCAGCTCCATCAGGGGCATCATCAGGTGTAAGTCCAAATAGCCAGATGAGACCAGTTGGACTTGAGCAGCTACCAATTCCAGCGCAGCCTAGCCCAGCCAGTCCACACTTGTGCCCATTGAGCACCTGGAGGACACCCTGTGGATCTTTTCACCTGTTCCCCTCTGCTGCCACAGATGCTCAATGAATCCACCTCCATAAGTCCATGAAACCATACTGGGCAAGAAAAGAGAGAAGAGGATAAAATCTGAATGACTAGTAATTTACCAAAGGCAGAGGGTCATTTCAAAGAGGCTGCTCAACCCTGATTCAAGTTTTGAACATAATGTTTAACCCAAAAGGGGAAATATAGACCTGAAGTGATAGAAATAGTTTCCATTGGCAAGTCTAAGATGTCCCTACCAATCAGCAGGGTAGGGTTCATGAGGAAGATAAGATGAACTGTTAAAAAACAGATGCTAGCCTTGGCTGGTAGCTCAGTTGGTTAGAGTGTCATCCAGATACACCAAAGTTGCAGGTCTGGTCAGGGCACATACAAAATCATAAAGTCTCAGTGAACACATAAATAAGTGGAACAACAAACTGATGTCTCTCTCTCTCTCCCCCTCCCTCCTCTCTTTCTAAAATCAATTTAAAAAGATATAGGTGTTACATGTTCTTCACAGTAAAGTAAAGCATAGGAAATAGTCAATAATATTGTAATAACTATGTATGGTGTCAGATGGGTACTAGATTTATTGGGATGATCACTTAGTAAGTTATATAAATGTCTAATCACTGAGTTGTACACCTGAAACTAATATAATATTGTACATCAACTGTATATAAAAAAAAAGAAACCCAAGAAAATTTCTTGTTTTAAAAATTATCCTAAAATAAAGTCTTTAAGCTGTAAAGAAAGAAAAAAAAGAAATTAAGGCTCCATTTTCTTTATATCTTTATATATCTAAGTTTAATAATTATGTGTACTTATTATACTTATACTTTGAGTTCATTACAATAAGCTAAAAAAGAACAAACAAAATAAGGAACCACCTTTTCCAAACAGTCTAGTTTAGTGTAAATGTTTTTCTGAGTATATAACACATTCAGCCTTTCTTAAAAATTCCATAAAGAATGAAGGTTAAAGGAATGTGGGCAACCATTTACTTCCATCCTTGAAAAATTCCACTGGGTTCCTGTTTAATAAAATCTTACGGTAAGTGAGTTTTAGTTTCAATTTGGTTGTCAACATGTAGGAAAAAGAAAAGCTCGCATCAAAGAAGTAATACAACCTGAAAATTAAACATCAAGGGAAAAGCTATTTCTTAAAGTGTGGCCTTTACTTGTCAGTCAGAATTTTGCTCTTAAGTGTAAAACCAGAGGGAAAAGTTGCCTGCTGTGAGCGGCCAACGGAATTGCCTTTGTTCTGCCCAATGCCCCGACGCCTCTCTCCCAGACAGAGCCCCTCGTGCTGGGACTTGCTTATTTCCAAGCCTGTAACTTCCGTCAGGCACGGAAACAGGTACTTTGTTAATTCACTGAGTATAATGTTTAAATTACTTCATCTTATTTAAAATTTTAAACTAAGCAGGAAAAGTGTGACAGGCACTTCCCTTCCTCTTTTAAGCTTAAATGTAAAACTTCTTTTAAATCAGTTTCAAGTCCGTTCATGACATCTGTTACTAAGTAGCCCAAGAAATCGGGAAGAAACTGTGCTCTAGGTTTGTCAAACAAAGCATTAAGTATGCACAAAGTGTTTTTACAATATAAATCTTTGTACAGTGGTACCTTGAGATACGAGTTTAATTCGTTCTGTAACCGAGCTCCTAAGTCAGTCAACTTGTATATCAAACAAATTTCTCCAATTTAAAATAACTGAAATAAATTTAATTCAATCCAGCCCTGTGAAACATCCCCAAACCATCCTAAATGATAAAAAAAGACATGTTTTTAATTAAGAAACACACATGTATACTTTACCAATGCATAACAAAATATATGAAATAAAAGAAAAAAGTGTTATTTAGTACTGTATTCTTACCTTGGAGACAGACGAGTGCAGCTAATGGAGGTGAATGGTGAGAGAGGAGGGAGGGAGGAAGGGATGCAGGCACTGTAGACACATAAACTAAAACTGCACTTTCTTAACACTAAATGTAAACTAAAACTGTATTTTCTTTAAACAGAACTAAAACTGCACTTCCTTTACTTAAAATGAAACCACAAAAACTTAATTGTAAAAAAAAAAATGCACTTTCTTAACTTTAAACTTAACCTAAGCTTAACATTACGTATTTTTCATTTAATCATCACCTGTTTTTGCCTTTTTGGCTGCACTTTTGGCACTTTCACTTGCAGGACTTTTGAATAAAAATCTCTCCACCCTGGCCCTGGCTGGTTGGCTCAGCGGTAGAGCGTCGGCCTGGCGTGCAGGGGACCCGGGTTCGATTCCCGGCCAGGGCACATAGGAGAAGCGCCCATTTGCTTCTCTACCCCCCCCCCTCCTTCCTCTCTGTCTCTCTCTTCCCCTCCTGCAGCCAAGGCTCCATTGGAGCAAAGATGGCCCGGGCACTGGAGATGGCTCCTTGGCCTCTGCCCCAGGCGCTAGAGTGGCTCTGGTCGTGGCAGAGCGACGCCCCGGAGGGGCAGAGCATCACCCCCTGGTGGGCAGAGCGTGGCCTCTGGTGGGCGTGCCGGGTGGATCTCGGTCGGTCTGGCGCATGCGGGAGTCTGTCTGACTGTCTCTCCCCGTTTCCGGCTTCAGAAAAATACAAAAAATAAAATTAAAAAAAAAAATCTCTCCACCCTGCCATTTCAGGTTTCAGATTCCTGGAGCTGAAAACTCAGGTTCCAGGTCAAACCAGAGTGGGCAGCTGGAGACCCAAACTGATCTGAGCCTCTGCCAGGGAGGGGGGGGGCAGCCCTCAGGAAGCCCCTAGAGGCTGGGACCCTGCAGCTTCCTTAGAGCCAGGGCTCTCCTCCTCTCTGCAGACCACACTACCCTTTCCCCAGTTCCTACCTTCACCCCGTGTCTCCAGCTGATTAGCTTCAGACTTTTCCTTTATTACTTTTCTTTTGTAAATAAAAAGAACTGAATTCAAAAATAATCTATCCAAAGAGGTTTGCTTCAGCTTGCCTTTTAAAATGTTACGGAAATGTGACAAGTGTCATTAAAAAGTGCTGAAGCAGCCTGGCAGGGCGGTGGCGCAGTGGATAGAGCATTGGACTGGGATGTGGAAGACCCAGGTTCGAGACCCTGAGGTCGCCAGCTCGAGCAAGGGCTCATCTGGTTTGAGCAAAAGCTCACCAGCTTGAGCCCAAAGTCGCTGGCTCCAGCAATGGGTTACTCGGTCTGCTGAAGGCCTGCAGTCAAGGCACGTATGAGAAGGCAATCAATGAACAACTAAGGTGTTGCATTGTGCAATGAAAAACTAATGATTGATGCTTCTCATCTCTCTGTTCCTGTATGTCTGTCCCTGTCTATCCCTCTCTCTGACTCTCTCTCTGTAAAAAAAAAAAAAGTGCTGAAGCATGACCAGTTGAAACTTTTTCTGGATGTTTCTTTTCAATGAAACTTGAAAGCTTCTCCCACATTGCCAGCATGTCTTTAATTTCACCTGTATAAATCACTTCCTCCGACTCTACCTCCTCCTCACTACTAATCTCTTGCAGAAGCTCCATATGTTGCATCATCTGTAGCTCCTTCAACTCCTCAGTTGAGAGTTCCTCCTCATGTTCCTTGACGAGCTCGTTTACATCACCCTCATCTACCTCCAGACCAGCGGTTCTCAACCTGTGGGTCGCGACCCTGGCAGGGGTCGAACGCCCAAAACAGCCGCTGCTCCAGACCTATCGACTTTCCGAGGGACACAATCTTTTCCAACACTTCTACCTCGGTCTCAGTCTCTGGTTCGAATCCTTCGAAGTCCCTGTCTGCAACAACATCAGGCCATAACTTTTTCTATGCTGAGTTCAAGGTTCTTCATGTAACCTCTTGCCATGCCAAGTCAATAATGCGTAAACATATCACGATGTTGTAGTGATATTTCCAAAACTCTCAAAGGATTAGATTTATATTCTCTGTCACCACAAAGCAATGGCAGAACAAGTGCTTTGTGTAAAGCTTTTTAAAGTTGGAAATGACCTGCTGATCCATAGGTGGCAAGATTGAAGTCATGTTGGGTGGGAGGTAGAGGACTTTCACGAATTTGAACTCATCGAGAATGTCATCTTCAAGACCAGGTGGGTGGGCTGGTGCATTATCAAGGATTAGTAATGCTTTCATCGGGAGTTTATTTTCTTGAAGGTATTTCTTCACTGCAGGACCAAAGACGAGATTTACCCATTCAATAAAAAACTGCTGCATAACCCATGCCCTAGCATTGGCATGCCACATAACCTGCAGTTTTTCTTTAAGAATCTTGTGAGTCTTAAAGGCTCGAGGATTTTCAGAATGATACACTAGCAGTGGCTTTACTTTACAGTCACCACTAGCATTTGCACACAATGCAAGGATCAGAGGGTCCTTCATGGGTTTATGGTCTGGCAGCTTCTTCTCTGTGGTGATGAAAGTCCTCCAGGGCATTTTTTTTCCAAAACAATCCTGTTTCGTCACAGTTGAACACTTGTTGGGGGATGTAGCCTTCCTTTGCATTAAGCACAGCAAAACGTGCGATGTACCCCTCAGCTGCCTTAACGTCAGCACTCGCAGCTTCACCATGCCTCACCACCAAGTGGATGCCAGATTTCTTCTTGAAGTTTTCAAACCAGCCATGACTTGCCTTAAATGTATCTTCTGCTGCCTCTTTTGAGGTTGATGGTTCTTTCTTCTTCAAGTTGCCATAAATAATACGTGCCTTTTCACATATTACTGTCTCCATCACTGTATCTCCTGCCAGCTCTTTTTCATTTCTTTGTGAATATTTGTCCTTAATTGGGACAGAATTGTAGTTCCTTTCACTGGATTTGCGCTTTTGATGGCATCCTTTTGTTTAAGGATGGTACAAATTGTAGATGTATTGAGGTCATACAGCCTTGCCAGTTCAATCACTCATACACCACGCTCATGTTTTTCTATTATTTCTTGCTTTACTTCTATCGACATCATTCTCTTCTTCTCACCACTGTCCTTTACACTCACTTTCTTCGGCCCCATTATAGCATACACAAAAAGTTAGTTAAAAATGCAAAAATGATGCAAGAACTAGTACAGCGCAGGAGATTCTACTTGATTTTGCGGGTAACACGTGAGAAAGAACAAGATGCTGGTGCTGTGATGCTGATACTGGACCCATGCGCCAACGCGCCAACTAGCGGCAGCTTCCCGAATCACAACTCATATCTCAGAATTTCGCTCTGATCTTGAACAAAAATACAAACCGAGTCGCAGCTTGTACCTTAAAAAAAATTCGTATGTTGGTCTGCTTGTATCTCAATGTACCACTGTACTGTCATGCAAATAATTCATTGGGAAGGCTATTTGTCTTGAGGAAGACACCTTATTTCAGAAATGGACACAGAAATGACCATCCATTTATATAGTTAAACATACTTTCCAAGATACCACTGCTAAACATTTTTTAAATTCAATTTGGGGAGAACTGACATCTTAACAATGACTTTTCTGTTCAAGAATATATCTTGCCTGGCCTGTGGTGGCACAGTGGATCATGTCGACCTGAAATACTGAGGTCACTGGTTTGAAACCCTGGGCTTGCCTGGTCAAGGCACATATAACAAGCAATCAATGAACAACTAAAGTGAAGCAGCTATGAGTTGATATTTCTCACTCCCCTACCCTTCTCTCTCCTCTCTCTGTAAAATCAATAAAATCTTTAAAAATAAAAAAAATAAAAAAAATATATATATATATGAGATAAAAGAATGAGGCCCTGGGTAGTTGGCTCAGTGGTAAGCATCAGTCCAGTATGTGGATGTCCCAGGTTCAATTCACAGCCAGGACACACAGGAAAAGCACCCATCTAACCCCTCCCCTTCTCACTTCTCTCTCTCTCTTTCCCTCAGGCAGCCATGTCTCGATTAGAGCAAGTTGGCCTCAGGCACTGAGGATGGCTCCAAGGCCTCCGCCTCAGGCGCTAAAAAATTGATTCCCATTGCAACAGAGCAAGGGTCCCAGATGGGCAGATCATCGCCCCCTAGTGAGAGTTTGTCTCTGCTTCTCCTCCTCTCACTAAATTAAAAAATATATATATATTTTTCCTTTTTATTGTCTTCTAAAATTTTTCTTAATGATCTTTTGTAGTTTTCAATGTACAGATTTGCATATGTTATGTGAAATTTATCCCTACGTATTGACTGTTTATTGTTTATTACATACTAGACATTTTGTTAGGCACCCAAGATGTAAAGATACACTATAGTATCTTGTGAAGGCTACATTCTCTCTAAAGACAGAGGGAAAATTAGGAGTCCTCTGCTATAGATAAAGGTCTATGTAGGCAATCGGGGTGGGTGCAAATGAGGGGGGCAGGCCTGACCAGGCGGTGGCACAGTGGATAGAGCGTCGGACTGGGATGCGGAAAGACCCATGTTCGAGACCCTGAGGTCGCCAGTTTGACCACGGGCTCATCTGGTTTGAGCAAAAGCTCACCAGCTTGGACCCAAGGTCACTGGCTCAAGCAATGGGTCACTCGGTCTGCTGAAGGCCCACGGTCAAGGCACATATAAGAAAGCATTCAATGAACAACTAAGGTGTTGCAACAAAAAACTGATGATTGATGCTTCTCATCTCTCTCTGTTCCTGTCTGTCTGTCCCTATCTATCCCTCTCTCTGACTCTGTCTCTATAAAAAAAAGGCGGGGGGCAGATTATAGACAAATTTGAGTATACTTAGCATAGTTTGTAGTCAAACTGGAGGCGTTAACAAATGAAAATTCAGAGATAGCTCCCTGGTGTCCAGTTTGGGGATCTGGTGATACCATTCAATGAGCTTAGAAATGTCAGAGTGAGGACACCAAGCCAGCTCCACATTACTCCAGAACGAGGTCTCAAGGGGCTACCACATACCGAAAGGTACACGGTCAGAGATGACCGCATTCAAGTCCATTTTCAGAGCCTCCATGGGTTTTTTTCCCAAATGGAAATGTTTAAATCTGCTTCAGATCCTGCTAAACATAAACACTAGCTGGTGAAAAACACACTGAGTGATGAGAAAGCCTCTTTCATGGAGAAGGGAAGACACTAATCTTGGATTAATATGGCAGCATAGGTCAGGTCAGCCCACTGTTGGGGCTGGTGCTTTTGAATCCATTTTAATTATTAAAGGGTGTTCGTGAGTTAAAAGGGGCCCCGTAACAAACACACTGACTGGAGAACCAGGGGGCATGGCTTCCCCCTTAAGCTCTTCCATCTGCAGCATTTGAGGAAGGGAAGTCTTGTCACCTCTCTTCTTTACTTATATCATTAGAATCTGCACTAACTGCCAACTCTGAAAGCCTGTCATTTCCCTTCCCATATTCGGACAGTGAAACAGATCAAGTGAGGGAAAGCTGGTTGAAATGAATGTTAGAGAAAAGGAAAATATTCAGCTCCTATTTATGTCAATGAGAATTTATTTCATATTTTATTGTATGTGTCTGACATTCTGAAAGGATAAACAATTGAACAAGACAATGGCCCCAGATCTCTGAGCCCATTTTAATTTCACAGTATGAAGACACCTACAATTCAGAATTTTGAAAGAGGAATATTTATTTAGCACAAGATTATTCATCTTCCTAGTTCTGAACTGAAAATAAAATGGCAAGTGGGCCACCGTGTTTATAGAATTAGTTATATACATATATTAAAATAGCATTAACTGTTCAGTGGATTTGCAGTAAGATATGAAGCCAGTGTTTATTTGGAGGGTTTAAATTTTAAATTGCCTGCTTTCAGCAAGAATCAATACTGATAGTGTCCTAAAATAAACGGATCCTGATTCTGATCCGAAGGCTTCAGCTCTGTCCTGTACTCCTGCTCTCTCTGGGCAGTGAAGGAAAAGCAGTTCCAAAAATTAAGGAGGTACTAACGAGCTGTTCTGTACATACATTAGATTCACAGTTAGGGAAATTTCCTATCCTGTCAATATCAATATGTCTAATTACTGATTCCATCCATTCCATACCTGCTAGTATTTTTTTATTAAGGACTACAATAAAATTTTAAGAAAAACTTACAATGTTTGTTTCTATGTATAAGCTGTGTAAACATAAATTAGACTAGAAGATGAAATTGGCCTCCACTGAGTGTTCACTGTGCCCAAGAATCTTATTTTTTTCAAGAACACTACCAGCCACTATAAAGGAGTGTCTTCAATATGTTTTCCGGTATTTCACCCACACTCTGATCCTTCCAGGAAACTCACAAAGTAGTTGTATTACCAATGAGAGACTAGAAAGCCAGAGAATTTATGTGGCTTGTCCACAGCCACGCAGCCAACTATAAATGATGATGTTGCCATATGGACCCAAGTTTATCGGACCTCAAAGCCAGCTCTTCCCCATTTAACAAAATGCCTGTTTGCCCTTACTTTTTATTACTTCAGGGCTTTTTCTTGCCCGTCTCTGACAACAGTTAATCATCCATTCAAAGATCTCAAATAACCTCAGTGCTCTAATGTAAGCTGTCGGATCTCATTTGGTTCATGTCATCTGCCACTTCTTTGTTCATTCCTTCTTCCTCTAATCTCTTTTCTAAAGCTGAGAGAAGGTAAAAACAACCTATTGCAATCACAACAAAAATACTGTTCACCATTTGAAACACTTGGTAGTGTTGAACAATACATTAAGGTCAGTGGTGAGATTCAAATAATTTAACAACTCACGCTCTCTGCCCTAATAACCATTTTAAGTATAAAAATACATATACCGAAAGGGAGTTTATTATATTATGCATTTAATGCTTAAATAAGAACAATAAAAGAGGTACACAAAACTAAATTATAAGAGTTTTAAAATATTAATGAAAAAATCTTAAATAATACCTGACAAAAAAGAACAATAAAACTGGTATTTCCATATTGCGTCTTGATTGGGCATCCTCACCTGCAATTTTTTTCACCTATGGACGGAATGAACATTACTACGGGCGCTTACAATACACTGTTGCACAGATTAATGTTAAAAAAAGAGTAAGGGATGTAAATTTGTGATTTCCACATTGGGCGGTTGCCCAGTCACCCACCTTAGAGAGAACCCTGATTAGAAGTGCCATGTTAACAACCAGTTAGCCGAACTCAACAAAACATCAGATAACGGTTCTGCCAAACCAGTAAGAACTGGCTGAATCCCTCTACTGACTAAGGTTATAAAAATAGTAGAATGCTAACAATTATATTAAAATTAATAAACCCAGTCTTCTTGAGTAGTTAAGTCAAATCCATGCTGGTTCTCTAATCTCTTTAGTAACCTATTTTACTTTTTATTGAATTCATTGGGGTGACATTGGATAGCAAAATTATACAAGCCTAGTAAACTATTTTGAAATGCTCTTCCAATTAATCCTAGGTATTCATAAGGATAATCCCAAAGGCAGGATAATCCTTACATGCTTCCTGTATCAGTTTGACTCCTTAGTCCTCACAGTCGCCAAAGCCTAACATCACCCACAAGCCAAACTGCTCAATATCGCTTTCATCCAGGCTGGGATTTCCTTCCACCCCTAGGACACCGGCTTGACTGCTTTGCATTCATTTGAGCCTTAAAATAAGGAACACATTATAAATCTTTTCAAACTCTCTGCCATATTAAATTTTTACATCTCTGACTCAGTGCTGAATTTTTCACTATACTGAGAATCTTCTTTCTCTTAAGATTTACATTGCCATCAACATTGAACATTCAGGGAGAATAAAACCTCTCTCGATTCTATTACCAGAATGTGTCCACTCTTCCCTTATGACAGCAGCGGCTTGTGCGCTCACTCCTCTCTCTACACAACAGTTCATCCCAGAGCTGCTGCAGTTAAAATCATGCTCTCACTCCTACGGCTATTCATTCTCTCTCTCTCTCTTCTTCTTCTCAATTATGCACAATGTGATTTCATTGTATTACTACAGTTTATTCTTAGTCTTCTCATCCTCTCTTCCTGCTGAACAGATCAATACAGCCAAGTTCAAATGTGCGTCTCCTCATCTTCATCCACCTTGTCCTGTAATATCAGAGCAACCTCATCACTTTCACCTCAAACTGCATTTTTCTTAATCAAAAATTTTACTTCTTAAAATGCTTAGCCTTATGAAGTGAAAAAATATGTCATGGCTATTATTCATTTTATTTTTGTTCACCTGTATTAAATATACTTTTAATATTTTACATGAGAGAAAAATAAGAGAGAACAATAAACATCCAAGTATTCACACATGTGATCTGCCCTCCAAAATTTAGCAACAAAAATGACATTTTGTGTCAATATTACACCCTTCAAAAGTATTTCTTTTAGAGGATAAAAGGAAATAACATTGATCTTAAATGATAATCAGAAAAAGTATGTCTAATCATAGAAAAACAGCAAGTCATTTATTTCAGATCTTTAAAACTGTTTTAATTGTGCAAAATCAACATAATGTACTCTAACATAATGCTAAAATGTTAACTAAGATGGAGTGGCTTTTGTTTTACAGGATTTATATTTGGCAATCGTTATTAAAATAATTACTCTAAAGGAACTCTAAAATGTATTAGTTCAGAAACAATATTTTAAAACAGCAGGAAGCAACAGAATCTATTGCTCTTTATAAGTTTGGCGTACCTCTGCCATACAGCTACAGAATTATAAAACAAGTGTTTCATAGGACCATACAGACCCAGAAACTGGTTACATCTCCGACCACGTACAGGTGGAATTAGTCCTGACAGACATGCACAGCATTCTGTAGTTCACACTGCGGTAGACTACAGAGAACTCAGAGGCCACGGCCACTGAGGAGTCGGAGCCCACGTGGGAAGTAAAATGCACATCTTTTTAAGAATCATACCCATTTTCCTGAAATATTTAAATTACAAAAGACACAATATTTCCAATAGTAACTAGACCCAACCGGCTATCTATTTTCTTAGGTAATACTAAATGAGGTAACTGTGCTTTCTGTTAAAAAAATAAATAAATAAAAGGAAAAGAAAAATGGTTGAAAGACCTAGCACTGAGCTCTCATTTGTTTCTCTTAATTCTAACGCCACACAATTAGCATGCTGTTGAACTCTTGATAGTATGGGAGATAGATACTTCATCAATCAACAAATTATCACTGAATCTTCTCTTCTCTGCAGCCAGTCCCTCGATTTAATTTTTTGTTTAAACAACCAACTACCGATACACACAGCCGAAGGAATTAAACTTGGTATCCGATCATTTGATAATTCTCTCAGTCTACCGGGCACAAATAACAGAGCGGATTCTGAAAGCATGTCCCCACAATCAAGCTTTTGTAGCTCATTCCTTATCAGCCTCCAATAATTCTGGCACTCGCACAAACCTGTAATTGGTTATATATTTTTGTACTGAGTTTCCTGTTACTGTTTCTAATCTTTTGTTTCAGTTTGTGTTTTCCTTTTCTTCACATGAAACTAAATCCATCAGCATTGACAAAAAAAAAAAAAAATGCACATTTGACCGAGTGCAGAACTTGAACATTTCTTAGGGTCAAAGATTATTAATCACTCCAGTCATGTAAACTGTTCCACAGACTCCATTATAATTTTAAAACAAAAACATGATAAACTTTGTAGCTTATATTTTTATAAGGTTTCTGATTTTTTTTTTAAAACAATAAGGTCTTTTAGCATATCAAGGGAGCATTGATGCCATTCTTCCCTTCACTTTCAAAGAACACTGAATCACTTTATGAAAAGATAATTTAATGCAGGGGTCCCCAAACTTTTTACACAGGGGGCCAGTTCACTGTCCCTCAGACCATTGGAGGGCCGGACTATAAAAAAAACTATGAACAAATCCCTATGCACACTGCACATATCTTAAAGTAAAAAAACAAAACGGGAACAAATACAATATTTAAAATAAAAAACAAGTAAATTTAAATCAAGAAACTGATCAGTATTTCAATGGGAACTATGGGCCTGCTTTTGGCTAATGAGATGGTCAATGTGCTCCTTTCATTGACCACCAATGAAAGAGGTGCCCCTTCCGGAAGTGCAGTGGGGCCGGATAAATGGCCTCAGGGGGCTGCATGTGGCCCATGGGCCGTAGTTTGGGGACCCCTGCTTTAATGTATACCTATGAAAGAACAACCCAAAAGAATTCTAATTGAAGTACTGGGGAAGGTGTAGGTGAAATTGGTATTTCAATATGTTTCCCAACATAGTTATAAGGACACAGCTATATTTATATAGCAGGTAGGTCTCCAATTGCTCACAATTGTTGAACGACAGAATGAGGGCAAATAAATTAAAACATATTTTAAGAAAATTGATGCTTATTATAATAGTGTATGGAGACCATGATGGTGCCCAACAAACACCCACAGCTGGAAGAGTTGGCTTTGAGACCCCATCACACCATTGGAGAGGCTGCAGCCCCGTGTTGGCCCACATGGTCTCAGTCATCTCTCCCTTTCTGAACTCGACTTCCAGGCATAGTTTGAGCTGTAAAACAAAGCACTTAATTGTATCCTCCACATGGAAACGTCAAGAAAAACTTAAGAAGTTATTTACCACAAATAACTAAAACGATAAGCTTTTCAACAGATCAGGAAAAAATATGACAAAGAGCATTGTAATCTAGAAAAAAGGCAAGAACAGTGCCTCGTAAACATCTCTAATAAGACTATTGCATAAAAGTCTTAAAAATTAATTTCAGACTCCTCCAACCACCTACCGGAATTAAACTTTTAAATAATTTCTCTAATAGACTTCCATTTTCTGTATCCATTTGCATCAAAGAACAGGAAGTAAAACAGAAATCACTTGAAGGAACTGAAAAATATTTAAAGTGAAAATTATAGCAAGAAGCAAAGTTAAGCAGAAGCATAAATAAATGTAACAATATAGTTAATCGTACTATAAACTTTTTGTCAAATATAACAAACATATGAACATTGTGGCAAGTAGACTCCCTTATGAACTGATGCCACTATTAAAAATAAAAATGTCTCCAAAATGAAAAAAGCACCAAAGTAAATCTCATTAAAATAACATATTCATGGTTTGTTTGGAAAGTTCCTTCTGGCAAGATTTTACAATGAAGTAAAAATTTAAACTTGTGAATGAAAACCATTTATATTAGTTAAGGCACATCTGGACATCTCCAGGCATTCACATGTGTAAGTATATTAACTTCAGAAATAAGGGGTTTCTAAACACAGTCTGTCCAGAACACAATCTGCTAGGTAGGCTGGATAACTGGAACAGGGAAGGAGGCAGCGGAGTGCTCACTGTCACTCTAGAGATTACCCACACAAATCTGTTCCTATGATAAACACTAGAGATCTCCCAGCTGAACGGAGTCAATACATGTACTCTCCTGACTTTCTCGATCATACCTTAACCCAGGCCGTCACTCCTACAACCACACTTACATTTGAAATGATTCTAGCTTGTCTACCTTCAGTCTCCCTTGTATTTTAACACATTTGCTGCCAAAAAGAAAGGGGGACTTTCTAAGTGGGAAACAAAATAGAAATCCTTAAAACTATTCCTATAACAGAAGATTCACCACTCACCCCAAACAGACGTGAGACCACTGCTGCAACGCCAATCAAGCAGGGTCCAGAACGACCCTCTCTTCTCAGGTTAGAAAAGAAAGCTTTCAGAAGAGGCGCAATTCTTTTTTTTTTTTAATTTTATTTAGAAAATTAAATATAACAGGGTGACATTGATCAATAAGAGTACATATTCTAAATAACAAACAAAAAAAGACCGGCTTGATTTAGTTACTCAGTAGATTATAGACTCAACCATAACTAATACAAACTTTAGAAATGTAACTTTAAACAATTAACCAAATACTCTCTATCCATCAGTTCAACTCTTTTTAACCACTTGATATGTAAGTTTACTTTCTAAAATGATTTTTGAAGCATATGTAACACTGTACTGTTTTTCTTTATTCACTAGATCACTTTCACTCAGATTAAAGTATAAAAGCTAAAACCCAAGTAGGTAATTGTATACAACAAAATACGAAACATAATGACTGTGATAGGTACAGGTACTATGGCATCTTCAGATTTTATATATTTAATAAGCTAAAAATAAATCAGAACTTCTCTAGTAACTCCTGAGTTGTAGGTTTTATTTTCTCCTTGAAGCTGAAAATAAGTAGTCTCAAAAACTAAATTTAAAATAAAACCACACAAGGTTATTTTTGAACTGAGAACTAGACCTGGTTTAGGTAAAGCAGACCTATTTTTCACTTCTATCATAATTATTTTGAATTTTTTATGAGATCGAGCATGAAAATATATAATGGTACAATATTATTGTTATAAACCTTTACTGTACTGACATATATCTTATATCACTTTACAATATTTCAAAATATTTTCACATATATTTTCTCCCTAAGAGATATGAAAGCACAAAATATTAGAAACATACTAGACTAACCAAGCGCTATAACATCAATTTGCCATGAAATGCAAGTTAGTATTTTATCAATAGCCAATATTTAGTATCCTCACAGTCCATGGTACAATAATAAAGTCTATATATTTGCAAAGATTCAACAATGTTTCTAGCTATTTGGCCATGCTTCACTGCATTTTTATAACAGCTTCTCAGTAAATTTCTGTAAGCATATGGTAGTTTTTAAAGATACCAAACAACAAAGTCAAAGCCAGGAGGTTGTTTCATATCTAAGACACACATAAATATATATCTATAGATTTTATTTTAAAAACTATTAAATGTACAAAGTATTCTTAATAGAAAAAAATTCAGACACTCATAATTTTTATCTGCAAAAGAAATAATGTCCTCTCCCTTGTTCTCCACTGAATAGTTCTCATAAATTACTTATAGATTAAATATAGGAATCATACTGTTACATGTGAATATGCATTTAAAAAACAACATGGTGGGAAAAAGCCACTGTTTTAAATGAAAGCCAGGCAGTTTTTCCCTTGAGACAAAATGTTCTCAAATTAAATGGTAAATCCAATCAAAACCCTAATTAGGAATAATATTTTAAAAGTTAAATTTTGAATAAAATGTTTTGATGTTTAGGTGTTCTGATATACTACACTTTCTAAGTAATTCTGATGAGATTCTTTTATTTTAGTATCTGTCCACTGTTTACTATCTTAATATCTGGTCACAAGTTCTTAACATTATGCACTTAGAAAACAGTCTAACTTCTTTATCATGTATGCAATACTGCTAAGATATTTTGAATTAAATTAATTGTATTCCTACAATTCAGCCCAATGTGACAACTTATGCTCACTACCTAACCCTACAAAACTGTTTATTGAATCCTATGGAAACAATGCTACAAGCACCATATTAGAGGGTCCATGTAAAAAAAAAATGAAATGCAAAAGCAGACATGTGTCTCCAAATCCTAATGATCACTCGACAAAATAGTAGAAAGCAAAAATTGGTATATTTTGGGAACCAAAAAGGGTAAATGTTCAATATTTATTGGAATGATATACAACATGAGTGTTACTAACATTCATATAAAAAAAAAGTCAAGTTTGAGCAACTGTGATATTTCATGTAAACTTCAAAGCAATAAAATCATATTTCTAAAGGCATACTCTCGGTGTGTTTATTTTTAGAAATGCTCTGCTTAAAATCCTCTGATCAGTAAATGTAACTGAAGATGATATATGATGTGATTAAAAAGATGACATAGTAAACATTCTCGGGGGTAAAAGTGATAACTTTTCCTAAAAGTCTAAGAGACATACAAAAGTCATTCTTTTCTAAATAAAATAAAGGGAAAAAAATGTATTCATTGCTTTAACTGTACTTGTATGCATACTTTGTTTCTCACCAGTGTTTCTGATTTTTCCTAATAGTTAAAATATTACACGAAATAAAATTATTTGCTCTTCACCAATATTAACACATTAAGTGCTTACTAAATCTGAATATATGGAATTTCAACTGTTCTCAATTTCAAGGTTTGACAATTTAGAGATGAATCAAATTGTAATTCTTTTTTAAAACGACATGCTATGAACTAAGCAATATTATTAATTTCAGAATCCACATAACACTGAGATATTCCTGGTTTCAGGGACCACTGCCTTGTTGCTAGTACAAGAGGCTTGCATTTGAAAATAACCAGTTTCCTTTTATTTTTAATTCTTTAGTCATTTACACTCAGAAACAAGCACCGAATTTATATGGAACAGCCACAGAAGGCAAAATTCTTTTCTTGGGTGTTTGCATCAAAAAATAAATTTTAAGCACTTAATAGAGAAAAGCATTTTTATTACTTTAAGCAAAGCAAATTCTCGAAATCATACAGTTGAAAGTCCCCCTCTGTTCCATCCGTTTAAATTTCATTATAGGAATTCATCCGGATGCACCCAGAAACGCACAGGCTGGCTGACTGAGGGTGGGAGGAGGGGGGTGCGGAGGGAGGGGGCGAGGAAAAGACAGCAGGGCTGGCATGGGGCTGGGGAGAGGACAAGGACACCATTTCAGCTATCAGAAGTTTAAAATTAACATATCTATGTGTTGTGATGAAGGAATGCAGATTACTTTCTGAATACATTTGAGAAGACCAGTCTCCCAGCTTAAAAAAAAATTAACCCATAAACCAAGCAAAGGTGTGGCAACATCATGAAATTATCCTGCTGGTTTTCTTCAGGTAGACTGTCACCTCTCAAAAGAATGTATCTGATATCCCAAATACTACAGGATTGTTTCTAGACACATGAATTTGTATAGAGTAGTGTTTGTAAACTCGTATCTTAAAAGTGTTACAGAATACACTCATTTATTGGGTCTTGTCTTAAAACATCTTATTAAACTTACTGTCATCCAAGATAAAAAACAACAAAAAGCTTTCAACATAACTCACCAACAGTTGGCTACAATGTGCAATGTGACCTGGGTTCCTCAGGATAAACTATTATATTAGCACTTTTCACCTCCCTGACCTAAACTGCTCATGGGTTTCTGATAATTCACTCTGATCGTACATCGTCCTGGGAACCTGTACTTCCAGGATTTTCACAGTCTTTGTTATGATTTTCACCTTCTTCCTCTTTTTCAGGAGGTGATGCACTTTTTTTCTCTGCGGCAGCGTCTGTTGTTTTTTCTGGTGGAGAATCTGAATTTTCGGCATTCCCATCCTTCTCCGGGTTCCTGGGCCTGGCAGCCTCCCTGCTGGGCTCTGTGCTGGGCCTGTCTGTCTCTTCTCCAGGCTCTCGAGATGCTCCTTTTTTGTCTTCAGCTGTTTTGCTGTTTACATGAGCAGCTGAGGAGGAATTTTTGGAGTCCTTCGATTTTTTGTGCATAGAAGTCTGACTGTTAGGACCGGAGGCGGGCGGAGAGGGCATTTTCTGGGCTTTGCTTCCTTCTGACTCTTCCTTCCTCGGAGGCCCCCAGATGAAATTCTCTGAGGGCGTGTAATGTTTCTGGGCGAACCGTAGGAGCTTTCTCCTTTCTCTCCTGTCTCTAATTGTATAAACAAAATACTCCAGCGCGCTCTGTTTTATGTTGGGAATAGTATTTTCCACAAGAGCTTCGTGAAGAATAAATTTTACAAGAGGAGATTTAAAACTTTCATATCCAAGCTCACCGAGGCTTTTAAGAATACGGGTGATTCTTAAGTAGTTGTGCTGGGACCTGGAAGAGAGGATTGAATAAAATGAGGGGGGGGGGGACCAGGGGGAGGGAGGCAGAATAAAACTGACTGGGAAAACATTTTTCATGGAACTGTAAGCCATAGAAATAAGCCTTGTAATGACTTTACTAAAAGTCATTAGAGACACCCAATAAGAAAAATAAATTAGAAGGCATTGAACCCCTATTCCTCAGTGTAAGGTCAATCATGTGAAACTCAAACACACAATATACATTCTTCTTGTTTCTTAAGTTCTTCAAATTTGAAAAATATTTAGATTAAAATTTATTCCCACTGATGTTGAACTGTTTCTTTCTTAAGTTCAGTGAGGATGAGTGACCTACTAGAGTTACTTATTTTCAACAACAGCAGTGTACAGTACCTGTAACACGTAACCAGTACTGAACTTACACACAATAGGAGCTGTTAACTGAAAGGTATCATTTGCAGTATCAACTGGTCAGCAAAATCTACCATATTAGCCAGCTCCTAAGAAAAGCCACAAAAAACCAGTCTTCCTTGCTAGAACAATTCTGACAAAAAATGCAACACTGACTTATTAGCGGAGCATACTGTAACATTCAAGAGCATGGGCTGCGGAGTGAGACCTGAGCTCACACCTTGGCTCTGCCGCTCACAGCTATGTCAGACGGCGATGACTCGCGAGGGCTCCGATCCTCTACCCTCATTTGCTGGACTTCACTGGACTGTTGTAAGAATCAGATGAGCTGATAAATATACAGGCCATGTGATACTCAATAAATAATAGATACTATTTAATATTAATATTATTATTATTTAAAGATTCGGTATTAAGAACCACCATATTTGTACCTATCCTACCTTAATAACTTAATTCTCTTCCATCTCTGGCCTTTCGCTCCTCCTCTCTCCCTAGCAGAGAATTTTAAATTTTCCTACCAATGACACTGATTCTGAAGATGTCATTGCACTGTCAACTTTTTCCTGTCCCAGTATTAAGGCCACGACCATGAATGCTTCCCAATCCTACTTTATCACAATTCATAATCTACCTCCCCACTTCACTCAGCCCAATAGTTGCCTCATCACACATGGCTGGCTGCATCCTAAAGGAATCTTCAACTACTGTACATCCATTAATCATGTGTTGTCATCAACAACCCAGGTATTTGTTTACCCAATACTGCAACACAACCATAACTATCACTGATTTCTAACTTCCTATAACATCTTTTATACCTCAGACACTACACTTTACACAAGCATGGCATATACCTGTCCTGGCTTCCAAAAGTGCTTGGAGTATTTCACTTAGGAGTAACTAGTGACTTATTCAGGAAGAATGGAGAAGGATGATATTGAATTATTTGAGGGAAACGAGAGTGGTTCCATGGTCTCATATTTTAATAAGAAAGTTTGTTTGGACAAAACAAAAGCCTTAAGGATTTGGGCAGTTTTAACTGTCACCATCCTCCGGGATGTTTACCAAAAAAATATTATCTTAATATTCAATTCCTTGAAGATTCAAAGGGTAAAACATAGCACAGATATGTTTCAGTCTTATGAATCTATACTTTTTAATAGTTAGAAAGTAGGGGTATTTTGAGACACAAATTCAGGTGAAGTTAAGACAATGTCCCTTTAAATGGCAGGTGGCTTGGTTGCTAGGTTAATATAAATTCTGCATACTCACAATTTAAGTGATAAAACTCTTGGGCAACATCTGCCTCATAAGTCTATAATGATGGGAAGTAGGGAAAAGTGAAAGAATATATTTTTTAAATCCCAATGAGGAGTTACATAGCACAACAAAGTTTACTATATTTGCAACCAGCTCAATTTCACATACCCAATCCAAGATAAAAGGCCAAAATAAACATTCTGTACACATTTATCTATAGTTATACATTCTCCAATTAAAAATATTTAAGTAAAAATTAAAAAGGACCAAAACTTGGGTTGAAGAGAATAAAGATCAGGATTATGGGAAAAAAATATAGAAGAAAGAAGTTGGATGTTTCAAATACGATTTGAAATAAATGTCACAAATAAAGACAAAATGGAAGGCAGAAGAGCAGCTAAAACCCCCCTTAATCCCGAAGCAGTCTTTGGGGTTATATACAGCAGATAACAAGAGAAGCTAGGCTTCCAGACAGAGGTAAGGGCTCAGGTCGTCAGGAAGACCAAGTCGATGAAGAGAGAATACACAAAAGGCAAGAACCTGAAGACAGACAATAAAAGTCAGAGATTTCAGAGTCTACAATACGACTCCAAATGCATCTTAGTGATTGGTTTATATATCTATTCTGTCATGTTTGAAAATATTTCACCTCTTTCAGCCATGGGCCACTTGTTCAATGAACATTATTTCATTCAACATTTTTTGTCTGCTGGGCTACTTTAAATATGTAAGTTCCCTACCTACTCTTGGAAACTCAAGATGTCATACAAATTAAAACACAAATAAGTTATGACATTGAAGGATGAATCAGAAAAGAACCCAACAGAAGGGGGAAAAAATGGAATAGAAGTCTTCTTATAATCCCCTATAATGTGTCCAATCTAGTCAATACAGTTTTTTGGCAACTGAACCTCAAAGAAAAGTTGTTTTTCTAGAAGATTTGCTAAGGCAGTTAATTCACAGCTGAAAAAGCTCTATGCAATAACCTGGGAAAAGTAAGAGAGAGACAATGGGTGGTGGAAAGTGAGGAAGCTGCAGGAGGCGGAGGGGGAAGACATGACAGGGAGTTCAGACTCCCCTCCCCTGACTCAACCCAGGAGGTTATCTAACCAAAACCTTGAGAAGGGCCCTATTTCCAGATACCAATTAGAGGATCGGACAATATAACACCATGGAGGATAAGGTGACAAACATATGCTCATCATTTATTCATTCAAGAAACATTAGCTAAACAAGATTGCTATTCCAACCAAGAACAGAGATTCTCTGAAACAATAAACATGAGTATATGAAAGATGAAGTACTATTCAGTCCTCTCCAAAGACTGACTTCTACCATCCTTCAGGTCAACACGCTACTTGCACACAGCTTTGACAGTATGACATAAGAAACTATCCAGAGACAGCTACCGGCATTGCCTAGTTTATATACTCTGCTTTGAGTGCCCTATTTAAATCAAATTTAACTTGACTTATGAGTTAACGGATCTTCTAATCAGGATCACAATGCGTTTCTGCCCATATCTTCAGTATTTTAGTACAAGCCACCATGTTATTAGTGTTGATTATAACTAATAAAAGTAAAAGAAAGGCTTAAACATTAATTAATACTTATTTTACTAAAGCAAGATAAAGGTTTAGAAAGACAAAAAAATTTTAATTAATTTGATGCACAAAATTCTGATTTGTTTTGGACAAAGAAAAATTTCTTAGGTAGTTTTAATTATTTTCTCTTAGCACTTGCCCAGGTCAGCTAATTATAACATGCTTTAAAACTGTTGGTTTTCGAGTTCAGCACTCATAAGTCACCTATAATTAAAAAAGGAAAAATAGCCAGTTTACATGTAAAGAAAATAATAAGAAAAAATAAACACTGGGTACTATAAGTATTAATTAAAGTTATAAGTATCTAAGCAAAAGAATACAGCAAATCAATTCCAAATAAACTGTTACAATTTCCTTCATAGGTTTTGAGAGTTATTAATCAAAAATGGCCTTTTGGTCCTAAATAGAAAGATTCTAATTTTTCCTCTTTTTTAGTAAAATGTATAAGAATATCTCAGTCTTATAAAACAATTTTTATGTCATAGGCTTAATTCATGGATTTAATCTAAGAAGGCACCACGCTTCAGGGACAGAAGCTTACAAGCGAGCAGAGGGATTCGGAAAACGGTGCACAAACAATAATCTAAACGCCAAGGCACAGTGGCCTGAAAAGGGGAGGAGGCCGCCCTGGCCGTGGGCAGCGGAGAGCCCACGGGGAAAACCAGCTCCAAGGCTAAATAGCCATATTTCTACTTGGAATTTCATTCTTTTTTGTTGTTTTGTTTCAGAATCTAGAACAGGGAATGAAATGCATTTCGGACTAGCTTCTAAATTCCAATTCCTGGATCCGTCTACTGGCTGTTTCCCTGACCCACGGAGAATTCCAACCGCGGGACGGGAACACGCAGACACCCTCCCCCGCGCCGACGGCAGGGGCTGTACTTACTCATTCAGATGCTGGAACCTTTCCTGCCAGTTAACAGCCCGAGCCACATTCCCAGTTTTATCAATCAGTTTTATTCCAAAAAATTCTAGCATCATTTTATAAGCCAGGAGAAATCTTCTAATTGCTTCTTTTGTTTTTTTGAATTCCTAATGAAAAGAAAGAGTCAGCTGCAATGATTCGGTAGTAACCAGGCCAATAAAAGAAGTATATATATTTTTGGCCATATCATATAAAATAAAATGAGCTTGCATTACCTCAATTTCATATGTAGTTAGTTCTTTAGCATAAAAGTTCAAGCCTTGTTCTCTCAGAGGAAAAAGCCTATATTTTAGAAAAACAATATTTTGACATTAACATCTGGAAAGCACACATGATTAAATAGGACAGGGTTCAAGAGATATTGTATAACTGACCACTGAATGTAAGTGTGGTTATGCTCCAGTTTTTCATAATCTCCTTTCCACTTATTTAGGACTTCTTCAATGTAAACACCTAAACAGTAAAAATTCAGAAAATGAATCAGACATTTAAAACATTGTTGAAGGCATTTTAAGATTTAATCACTTAAGCTTTATAATAAAAGTTTTTCAAGATTAATAACGGCACACAACAATAAAGTTTTTAAAAGATGAATTCCCTATGATATATACTGAGTTATATAATAAATCTCATTAAAGAAACCTGATACCTCAAATTGCAGAAAGTTCTATTGAACAGCATAACTCTTAAGCAGTGGTTGACAAACTACAGTCTGACATCTGTTTTATAAATAAAGTTTTACTGGAACACACCCATGCACAAATGTATAAAATTCATTTATGTATTTTATACTAGAATAGCAGAGTTTAGTAGCTGCAACAGAGACCATATAGCCCACAAAGCTGAAAATATTTACTATCTGGCCCTGTACCAGTCCTGGCCCTAAAGGGTCATTGAGTTCTTCAAACACTAAATAGGATCAATTTGAAATAAATCTCAGGAAAAAAGAAAGAAATGAGAGAAGAGAAAGAGAAGGAGAGAAGCAAGGAAGAAGAGGAATTAAAAAATGAAAGAAAAAGTTATTGAGTACCTACCATATGTTGGGTCCATATTAATATAGCATACATCATCCACCTTAATCTTCACTGATCCCTCCCAAATTAGTGTTATTACCTCCATTTTACTAAGAGGAAGTTGCGTGATTTATTCAAAGTCACACAAAAATACAAGAAAAAATGTAGAAATAAAACACAGATCTTTCTAGTTTCAAAGAGTAAGCTCTCTTTACCACATTCTATTGTTCCCCTATAAGAATTTATAGTCTGACCAAGGGTGGCGCAGTGGGTAGAGTGTCAACCCGGATGCTGAGGTCTCAGGTTTGAAACCCTGAGGTCATTGGCTTGAGTGTACGCTCACCAGCTTGAACATGAGATTGTCGGCTTAAGCGTGGGATCAATGACATGATCCCATGGTCACTGGCTTAAGCCCAAGGTCGCTGGCTTGAGCCCAAGGTCACTGACTTGAACAAGGGATTACTGGCTCGGTTGGAGAATGAGCACATATGAGAATGCAATCAATGAACAACTAAGGTGCCGCAACTGTGACTTAATGCTTCTCATCTCCCTCCCTTCCTGGCTGTCTATGTGTGTGTCTCTCTCACGCACATGTGTATGCTAAATAAATAAATAAATAAATAAATAAATAAATATAGCCCTGGCTGGTTGGCTCAGTGGATAGAGGGCCCTGGCACATCCTGGCATATGGACATCCTGGGTTTAATTTCTGGGTCAAGGCACACAAGAGAAGCAACCATCTACTTTCCTTCCCCTCCCTCTCCCCTCTTCTCTCTCTCTTCCTCTCTCATAGCCAGTGGCTTGGTTGGTCCAAGCCTCTGCCCCAGGGGCTGCTGAGGATAGCTTGCCTGGTACGAGCGTTGGCCTCAGGTGCCGAGGATAGCTTGGTTGATTTGAGCAGGGCCCCAGATGGGGGTTGCCAGATGGATCCCGACTGGGGTGCAGGTGGGAGTCTGTCTCACTATCTCCCCTCCTCTCATTAAAAAAAAACCTAATAATTTAATTAATATTATTTCAATTAGTAAATAAAACAGTGTTTTATATAATGAATAAATACAACAGAACATTTTTTTCTCCAGAGACTTCCTTCCAAATCAGAGCAGACTTTTGGGACACCAGAAAACTAAAGACAAGTGAATCTAGCCACTTCAGCAATGTGAAGTCCTACCTCCCACTGGTGTGTTTTTCAGGGCACAGAACAGGGAATTCCTCCTCCAAACCCACTCCACCAGCCCTTAGCTATCCTTCCTCCAGTTAACTGACAAGACGGCAAGGTCCTGCCACTTGGAAAGTTTTGCAATCCGTGACCCTCGTTCCTGACTCACAATGCTATGGCTTTGGCTCAGTTCCTAGAGAAGCCAGCTTGGCTGGTGTGACCTGGATAAAATGAGGAGCCTACCATGAATCATAGCATGGTGCCTCAGTGAAATATGCGTATTACCATAGCGGCTGCATCCTCTGACAGAAGGTTTAGAAAAGACCTAGGAGGGCAACTGTGGAGTCGTGAAGGAGGAGGCAAGTGAAGTGTACTTGGCCGAGTTGAATGGAGAGCTGCTGTATGTAGTTCCCAGGATATTGGAACACTGAACTAGGACTGCTATAGCTCCCTGCCTCCTGAATCTGAAAGTCTACAGGAAAGATAATTCTAATATATGCATCACTTTTCAATTATGGTCTAAGTCAGTGGTCCCCAACCCCCGGGCCGCGGACCGGTACCGGTCCGTGGGCCATTTGGTACCAGTCCGCTGAGAAAGAATAAGTAACTTACATTATTTCCGTTTTATTTATATTTAAGTCTGAACGATGTTTTATTTTTAAAAAATGACCAGATTCCCTCTGTTACATCCGTCTAAGACTCACTCTTGACGCTTGTCTCGGTCACGTGATACATTTATCCGTCCCACCCTAAAGGCTGGTCCATGAAAATATTTTCTGACATTAAATCGGTCCGTGGCCCAAAAAAGGTTGGGGACCACTGGTCTAAGTAATTTTCAGGTATGACTTAGCAAAAAAAAAAAAATACTCTGGAACCTAGACCCAACTCTACAACTGAGTGACCCAACACATCGGCCATTCAAGATGTAAGGCCTAGGGACCTTAGATTTAAAACGAGAAAGCTGAATTTGATCTCTAGTGTCTTTAATAATCTAATTTTCTGTGGTTTTAAAACTGTCCCCTCCTTTCCACTCACAATAATGGTCCCCACTACCTTTCAAATAGACACTGTAGGCAGGGAGGGGGAGGGTATTGCTATTCTGCACTATGCCTCCAGAATTTGCCAAGTGGTGCTCACAACTCCAGGGTCTACGACTTTGGGGACACATTAGACTGCATAGCAAAGTAAATCAATCGATGAACAAATGCATTGAGAATGTACTGACTACGGAATAAACAAAGAATAACGAGGTGTACTTATTATTTACACTTTGCATTTTACCAAGGTAGCAGATTACTCACCATCTGGCTTAAATGGAATTTTATTCTTATAAAAGCGAAGATTGCTCAAGTCATTTTGATATCGGATATCTTTAAAGTTCTGCTAAAGGAAAAAATAAGTCAATCTCCAGCTTATGGACATACACAAAAAAAAAAGCACGAAGACCCTTCTTGTGCGTTTGCTCACTGGCAGCACAAAAGAAGAAAAACAGAAGGGAAATATTTTACATTCATTTTAGAGAAAAAAACCACAACATTCTAAACCTTACTGGGTACTGATGCCGGTATTTGTACAAATCCCTCGCAGCATAAAAACTTCTCTTTGGTTTGGCAGCTGCTTCAGTGGAATCGGCACCCTAAAACACAAAGTGAAATTCCATTCACATGTTGAGGTAAGATCATTTCAGTGAGAAATTTCCAGAACAGACTTAAAACAATGAACATCCATAAAGAAAGCCTAAAGAGTGTCGAGCTGTCCAGATTATTGAAAACATAAATGTTCTTTTAATAATGCTTACTAACAACATTTGTTGGCATTCTGTCTTCCTAATTTGAACAATAACATTTGTCCCAAGGTGTTTTACTAAATAAAAGCTTTGTTATTTACCACAAGTGTAGAGGGGCAAAGCGTTCTGGATCAATATCAGAAACAGAACTCGATATGAATTTAAGACATATATTTTACCATAGATTACACAAGTGATTCTGTGACCCAACTTATTTTAGAATATATAATACTAAAAAAGAATAAGATAAAAATTCAACATAGAAATTTGACATTACTTTTGCAATATTTAGCTGCATTTGGAAATCAAGTAATATTTATGTAATAAAAAGAGGCTTTTAAAACAAAATAAACAGTTTTCTAAACTCCATTCTTCGTAGCACTATAACAAATACACAATGGCATGACTAATCTACTAATTCAGTGATAATACAATATAATAACAAAAACACAAAGAAATGAAAAGCAGCTCTCAAATGGAATAAACTTCAGATTGTAGTGAGACTTATGTGGCATACTATTTATGTTCGAAAGAAGATTCCCACCACCATGAAGTACATTTTAAAATATAAGATGTAGGTCAATGCAATCAATTTACATTCTATATGTAAACTAAACATAGTACAATAATGGATAAGACAGTGCTGTGTATCCAGTGTCCGCCAGAACAATGAGGCTGATGACAATAATAAAATAGAAGACAAAGTTAGATCTCAACATCCATTATGAGCTTTGCCCCAATCCGTTTCTCATCATCCCCTACCCACATCTGTGTTGATAGAATGGCATCTTCTAAACAAGTTTTGCACATTGTTGAAGTGCTGTGAATCTCACTATTACTACAAGTTTAGAGATACTTTTAACACCACATTCTCTGATGTTTAACATTAGCTACTCTGTCATGTTACATAAGCAAGATAAAGCTTAAATTCTGGTCCTTGCCACGCTTCAAAATAGCTCTGCCTAGCAAGTTGCTGATCTATTTAGCCTGAGCTATAACCACATGAATCATCATCCTACACTTGTATAGGAAGCGCTTTTCCATTTACAAAGCATTTACATGTATAATATTTCATTTGATTCTTCTAACACACCTGGCTGGCAGTTTTAGCGTTTCCATCTTACAAACAAGGTAACACGGGCTTAGAGAAGCTGAACAAGACCCAGAGCTCAATGATACTGAAGGAACTAGAATCTCATGCTTTGGGCTCCAAGTTCAACTACTTAGGTAGAAATCCATTGCAGCTCCACTAAAAGTAAAAGATCACTACTTGGAAGCAGGAAACCTGGGCTGAGTCTCAATTCTGCTACTTATTTGTGAGGCCTTAAGCAGATCACTTAACTGAATCTTAGTTTTATTATCTGTGAAATGAAAGTAACAATTCATGCGCTACCTAATGCCCAAGATTACCATAAGAACGACTGCCTCCTCCAACTTCTAAATGTACCTTTTGCACTCTCTATTCCATCTCTTTTTCACCTGCCCAGGGAAGGATTCTGTTCCTTAACATATTTTTCCTATTTCCTGTATCATCAAAATCTCTCTCTTCTGACTCATTCCCCTCAGCAAACATGCTGTAGCATCCCTAATCCTAAACATACACAAACTTCCTTATCCCAAGTCCCCCCCTCAATTACAGATCCATAGTTCTGCTCCCTTTTATAAGTAAAACAGACACCAGAGTTGTTCATATTCCTTGTCTCCTCCTCCTCCCATTCTCCCATGACCTACCCCAACCAGGATTTCATCCTCAGAATGGCAACAGCACTTGAGAATGTCACTAACAAATCTCCACCTTACCCAACAATTTCTCAGTGCTCAGCTCGGGACTTTTCAGCAGCACTGGGCCCGTGAATGCCCTACTCCTTCCTCAAACACTGTCAGATACCACACCTACCCTGGTTTTCCTCCTACCTCATTGTTCACCCCCTCCCTCCCCATCAGCCCCTCTTGGCTCCGCCCCCTCTTCACATGCTGCTCTAACTGAGGTGTGCCCATTGCTTAGTTCTCATTCTTCATCACTCCTTGATTTAATCATCTCATGATTTTAACTACCACCAATCTTATATGCTGAGGACTCCAGTCCTGGACTGAGGTTCCACTCACAGATAGAATTAACTACTCAACTTGGACTTCCAATAAGGTATCAAACTCAAAGAGAATTCTTGATTTAACCTCTGAAGCTGCTTCCTCCCTAGACTTCCTCATCTGAATTAATATCACCATCACTTGTCAAATATTCACTTGGACTGGGAGGTGGCGAGAAGTAGTCAGTGTGAGGCAGACTTTTAAGGTGGCTCCAGTAGTGCTTGTAAATGAATGGACTGTGTGGAGTAGGGAACAAATGAGGTTGATAGTCAAAAAGCAAAATTAAAATGTAGAAGTTAGGTAGTGATACCAACAAGAAAGATTAATCATTAAAGGAAAAAAGGGAGGGCTGATATGGTCTACCATGTACTGCGGTTGACATTAACGGACTGAAACATGAATGATCAAATTGGTTTATACAGACGGGCCTGGTTCGCTGGATTGAATCTGAGCTGGTGTGTTTTGATAACTCAAACTTCTTTAGAAGGTTACTTAATTGGGAGACAAGTGGAAGGGAAGAACACAGAATAATACAGTGTCTAATACTCTCATGGTGTTGAACTCGCAATGCAAAATGACCTGCAGCAAACCCGAACACAAGGAGCAGAGCGATAGTCACAATTCCAACAGCTTCAAGACTATGATGTTGGGGATAGATATACTTGGGTCTGCACCGTTCTCTCTAGATCATCCTGAGCAAGCTTTTCTCTAGGCCTCAGTTTTCTTTAAAATGGGGATTAAAAACAGCAACTCCCACCCCACCCCCAAAATTGCAGTTGATTGAAATAACGTGTTTAGCATAGAGCCTGCACTAAGACTTTCTTTCCTACTGTTTCCTACTCTAAACAGCAGCGATCAACAAGGTGTTGGAGACAGCCTTTGCCTTAATATATATTTAGGGGGCTATTCCTCTAGCAGAGAACCCTGTGCTCACAGGTGACTTTGGCTCTCTTTCCCAGAGCTGATAAAGAGGAGGGCCTTTACATTCCTGGTCTCCTCCTCCTCCTCCCAGTCTCCCAAGACCTACCCCAACCAGGTTCTCATCGTCAGTATGGCAACAGCACTTGAGAATCTCCTTTAAGGCCTTTTCTTAAAGTGAAGAAAAACGAGCCTTAAAATACCTCCACGAGGCAGGCACACCACCTCGGAGGGTTGGTTAGTTCCTCCTTTTTCAAGTTTTCTGAATTATTTTCAGTTCCATCAGAGGTTACAAGGGATATTTATCTCCTTACTAACCTCTCTTCCAAATTGTGTTAGGCAAATGATTTGAGCACTGTTGGATCAACAAGTCCTCTGCGTGAAACAAGATTGTTGAAGAGTGCCCTGAACTCGGTGGAAAGACCTTACTTGGGGTAAAAGCTGTGGCGTTTGAACTTCGGATGGGGATCTTCTGCAGCACTTTTGGCGGCTGTGGACCCCCCGGAGGGGCGAGTGCTCGCTCCGGGTCAGCGGCGCTCCCCCGTATTCTGGGTAATTTTCACCAGTAACACGCACCAGACCGGTTTCCACAGCCTCTATTTTTAGACAGGTTCCTCCCACCCACTTCGTACCACCCAGCTGCGCCGCAGAGGCAAAGAAAACACCCATTCAAGTTAGGTTCTGCCTTGAGGTACTTCCTCGTCGCGCCCGCGATCAGGCCCCAGGTCGGCAGCGATCAGCCGCGGCGCCACCGGCCCCGCAGGCCCCCGTCCGCGGGGCAGCAGAGCGGCCGGTGACACCCAGGGGTCTGGCCGCGAAGGACCAGCAGCCGCCCGGCGCCCCTACCCTCCGCGCGGGGGCCGCTCGGCGCCCGCTCCTCTCGCCGGCGGCGTCCTTCCTCCCGGCGCCGGGGCTCGGGCGCCCGGCCCAGCCCGAGGCCACCCTGGGGCCGCGTACCTGCTCGGCGCCCGCCGCCTCGGCGTCCTCGGCCGGCGCGGGACTGGCGCGGGGCCGCCCGCCGGCTCGCTCCGGGGGCTCCGCGGGCTGCTCGGGCTCCTGCCCCGGGCCCTCGCCGCCGCCGCCCGGCCCCGGCTCCGGCTCCGGCTCCTCGGGCTCGGGCTCGGGCTCCGAGTCCGTCTGCCAGGTGGAGTCGCAGTCCTCCACAGTGGTGGGCTCGCGGAAGCTGACCCCGCCGAGCAGGTTGCCCATTGAAGAGGCGGCTGCGGGCTGGGCGCGGGCCGGGGGCTGCGGGCGCGGGCTGGGCGCGGGCTGCCGCAGCGCGGGGGCCGGGGCAGGGCCGCCGCGAGGGCGCTGGGCGGCAGCCTCGGCGGGCGCCGCCGCACTGCCTCAGCGCGCCGAGCGGCGGACAGGCACACTCGCGGGGAGGAGCCGGCGGCCCCGGGACCGCCGCCGCCAACAGTTGAACCCGCCCATCTGGTTCCTCCTCCTCCCCTTGGGCCGGAGCCCGGGGGAGCGGACTGCCCACGCCCGGCCTGAGCGCCGCCGCCCGCGGCTCCGCGGACACACCTCACTGTCCGCTGTTCCCTTCCGGAAGGCCTGCCCTCATTCGGCCTCTGCGGTCCCCTGGGGTGGATCGGGGCCGGCTGCCTATCCAGCCCCATCCTCCCCCATTCCCACCCCCGGGCGGAGAGCACTGGCGGGGGCTCCTTCCCACTGAGCGGGAGGAGTGAGTGAGCGCGCCCAGCTCCGGGAGGGCGGGCTGGGATGGACCCGGTGTCAAGGAGGGATCCACCGTCCGCAGGCAAGTCCTGTCCACACCGCTCTTTCTCCCTGCTGGCCCAGGAGGAAGATAAATTAGCTGCAGCAGAAGACGACAAAAGCTAATGGTGACCGGGCACCATATAAGCAGAAAACCCAAGCTATGAAGACTGTATTTAGGGCAGCCACCTGGAGTTTCTGTGCTGTAAATAAAGCTTTCTGACACCTCGTCTAGTGAGCAAAGGTCTCTCAAAACAAAATAAGCAATAACAATTAGACTTTCATATTGAACTGTGGACAGTTCAATATGAAATAATTGAAATAATACCCGCTCTAGTTTGGCACTCTGAGTAGAATGAAGACTCAGAATCCTTGGCCCAGTTAATGTTCTCTATATGAAAAGTGAGGAGTGGGTTGGGGGTATCTGTTATAGAAGTACTTCAAGATGAAACAGCATAATCGAATAAGTGGCCCAGAGAAGAGTAACTACTGTGAACTTTGTATTATGACCTAAGAAGGAAAGACTGTCGAAGGCAGCTATGTCTGTATGTGCAGAACTTGGCAGGTACTCAGTAAATATTTGTTGAATAGCAAAGGTTATACAAGATTAAATTGGTGCACTTGAAATAAATAGTTTCTTTTTTAGAATGGTTCATGATAAAATAGACTGAATCAAGGCCAACGGGGCCGTTTTAGGGGAAGAATCAGGTGAACAGGATGCTCACCCCACAGATAAGTCAGGATTTCCCGTCTTCAAG
Source organism: Saccopteryx leptura (assembly GCF_036850995.1). Classification (NCBI taxonomy): domain Eukaryota; kingdom Metazoa; phylum Chordata; class Mammalia; order Chiroptera; family Emballonuridae; genus Saccopteryx; species Saccopteryx leptura. The sequence continues at coordinate 353,541,968 of NC_089503.1, forward strand.
CAGGGCGGTGGGAGATGCCAGCTGTGGCTCTGTCCCTAATCAGCTTCTGACCTTGAACAGGTCACGCGGCTACTTTAGACCTAAATTTCAACTGTAAAACAGGAACAGCTGTTATCTCCGATGTCCCTTGGAGCTCTGACTTTGATCCATGACTAGGAAAAGTCTAAAAGTAATAGTAATAAGTAATAGACATCAGACACACACAAAAACATTTTGGTTATCATGGCTTAGAGAAGAAAAAATGGGGCAGCAGTAGAATACCTGAATCTAATTTCTCTTATCTGGAGATTTGGATTCAACTTCCATGAGGAGAGGACTAGAACACACTGCAGAAGTAAATGCTGTCTGTCACCAAGAACATTCCGGACATAGAAAGTCGGGATTGTTGCTGTGCCTAGGTGCTATATCAGTTGGTTTACATGTGTATAAATTAAAGATCGCCTCATACTCTTTGCCCTCCTTCAATTGAGAAGTAAAGGCAAATTCTCCCTCCTCCCTTGAATCAGAGATGACCCTAGTGGCTTGCTTTTTAAAATAGAATACGAGGATTTTCAAAAAGAAACTATCTGGAATTTTCAGATTAAGCTATAAGGAACCTTGCATCTTCTACCGAGGTCTCTTAGAACATACTCTCTCGTACGCCTGAGATGCTATGTAAGGCCTTCAACTACCTTGGGACTGCCATGCCCACAGAAAGGCCACTGTGCATGTCTTCAGGTCACTAGTACCAGCTAAGACCTGCCTTGTAGCATTCCCTGCTGAATCCTGCTGGTTTTTATTGGATCCTCCAGACCAGCCTACCTACCACTGAATGTCTCTCAGTGACCTCACTGATGCTATGTGAAACAAAGGAACTACCCAGCAGCGCCCTGCTCAGATACCTGACACTCAAAATAGTGAAATATAATAAAAATGCCTATTTAAAGTCCCTAAATTTTGCAATAGTTTCTTATCCAGCAATAGATAATGGAACAGTGAAAAGTATCTGTATAAGCCTGTACCTGTTTGTATATATAACTGCTACAATGAAATTCTCACCTTTTCCACCACCTCTTGGCAAATGTACCAATTTTTATAGAGCTATAGATTTTGTGCCAAGTTGTACAACATATTTTCTGAAGAAAATATATAATTTTACATGAGGTATCTTTTATCGAATTTATTGTGGTGACACTGGTTAATAAAATTATACAGGATTCAGGTGTACATTTCTACAATACATCTGTATATTGAATTGAATGTTTTCCACCCCAAGTCAAGTTTCCTTCCCTCACCATCTATCCCCGTCTTTCCTCTTCCACCTCCCCCACTCCTACTCCCCCCTGCAATCTCTACACTGTTGTCTGTGTCTATAGTTTTATTAATAATTTTAAAAAGTAAATTTTTTTTTTTAATTTTTTTTTTTTTTACAGAGACAGAGAGAGTCAGAGAGAGAGATAGATAGGGACAGACAGACAGAAACGGAGAGAGATGAGAAGCATCAAATCATCAGTTTTTCGTTGTGACACCTTTAGTTGTTCATTGATTGCTTTCTCATATGCGCCCTGACCGCGGGCCTTCAGCAGACGGAGTAACCCCTTGCTGAAGCCAGCTACCTTGGGTCCAAGCTGGTGAGCTTTTGCTCAAACCAGATGAGCCCTTGCTCAAGCTGGCGACAGCAGGGTCTCGAACCTGGGTCTTCCGCATCCCAGTCCGACGCTCTATCCACTGTGCCACTGCCTGGTCAGGCTAAAAAGTAAATTTAGAGCAATAATTGATCATATTATGTCCAACTTACGTATTTAAGAAAATTCTGGAGCTCTCATCTATCTTTAGGTTCTATATGGAGGAATTACCTTATGAAAACTTAAAGTTTTTTATTATTTCTACCTTTGAAAGTATTTACTGTTCCTGCATTAACAATAAAGCTGCATGTCTTTGCTTCACATAAAAAAAATTAACACTTAGCCAGTGCGAAGCATATATTGACGAATACATGTTAGCTCCAATCATAACTTACCTGACATGTGTTCAAAGAAGATTGAAGTCAATGATAATACACATTTTTATGGAATGAGTAGGAACTGCTATCACAATGGCCTATTATAAAGTATAACTTCTGACTCCTGCCATTCAAAATCTATCCTAAGCTATTCAGATACTATAGCCATTTTTCAATGTAACTGCTTTCAACCTTATCATGCTTCAGTCATGTCCTTGAAGGGTGAGGCCATTGTAAGAAGAAACCAATGTTCCAGGAACTAAACTTTTTTGGATGGAACTAAAGACAAATTTGGCATATCTTCATTTTTTTTATACTGAATTGTGTTTTAGGGAAGTTCAGAGAGAGAGTTTATTGTTATATCATTTTCTCTAAAAGCCTTTTAAATAAAAGGAAAGGGTAGATCAAAGGCCATTTATCCAAGCTCAGGAGTTAAATTCTCAGTAGCTCACAGGAACTTAAGACCTATAAAGAAAAAAAAATAGTGTTATAAAAATATTACCCTCTTTTATCAAAAGCAAACCTGTTTCTATTATTTCAGGCATTTCTTTTTATTGTTTTTATTATTTTGTAGTAAAGTAAAAGTGTAGGGAGTAGATAACTGATGTGATCAACAGACCTGAGAAGCTGGAGCAGCCCTGGTTGCTTATGCTAGGTGCCTTTCAGGCCACTGAAGTATTGACTAATACTCCAAATAGATAATAATGTACTATGTTGCATAAACACTAAGAAGCAATTGATCTAAACTACAACTTATTTTAGAGACATTTAAGTTTGAAAAACACTCTATAACCCAGGCAATATTGTTGTTTGCTAAGAGAGAAGTTTAACATTTTTAAAGGACTTCTCTATTTCTAAGATGTAGTTTTCATTTCAAAGGTCAATTCTAGTCATTTTCATAGCAGAAAGCATTATACCAATCATACTAAAGTTGTTAATAAAGCAATAGCAGGCCATGGCCGTTGGTTCAGCGGATAGAGCATCAGCCCAGTATATGGATGCCCTGGGTTCCATTCCCCATCAGGGCACACAGGAGAACCGACCATCTGCTTTTGTCACCTCCAAATCTCCCTTCTCTCCCTCTTCTCCTCTTGCAGCTGGTGACTCTGTTGGTTCCAGTGTGGCCCAATGCACTGAGAATAGCTCCAGTGAAGCGCCTCAGCCTCAGGCACTAAAAATAGCTAGGTACTGTTGCATCCACCGGGTGCGAGAACAAACATCGGAGACTTTCAGGAGTGTAGATGGTACTTTATTGGCCAGTTTAACCTGCTCAGGGGCGAACTCCCAAGATGTCCGGAGACACGGTGCTCACAAGGAGCTGCAAACGAGAGTCGCGCCTGGCGCTTACAGCTAGGTCCTTATATATCCTAAGTGGCAGAAGCAGATGTGGCAGTTAGCTATTCGCTAGGGAGGTCGCACGCAGCATAGAAACAGGGGCCAGCATAGCAACAGGGGCCGGGTTTAGCTTAGTGGCGAATTTCAAACATAAACTTCTGATAAGGGTCTCTGACCTTCTTTGTTCTCAGCCTCACAGGGGCCCTATCAGCACTCCCTGTTCCTGTTCCTTCAATAGTTACACTCTGGCAGCCACAGCACATTTCCCTGAATCTAACATTCTTCCATCTCTTTTGGGCATAAATCAAACCCTTGATTCTTCATTAGTGAGGAGAATGGTATAAGGTTAGGACACAACTATTAACTTTACTACATTTACCCTCTCCTTTACGAATGCAAGGAGCTTGTTAAGGATTTTTGGTCCAAAGGTAAGAGCTAATAAGAATAATAGGAGGGGTCCAGCAATTGCGAATATGAGGGTAGTTACCCAAGGAGAAGTCTTGAACATAGAGGCATACCAGCTAGGGCTGTCTTCTTCTAGGTTCCTATTTTTTAATCTGTTTGCAAGTATTTTGATATTCTCTCTAATTACTCTAGAGTGGTTAGCGTAAAAACAACATTCTTCTCTTAAAGCAGCACACAGTCTTCCTTGCTCAAGGAGGAGTAGGTCTAGCCCTCTCCTATTCTGAAGGGCTACCTTGGCTAGGGAGTCTATTTGCTTCTCGATGTATATTACCTGGTTTTGGAGAAGCGCAATATCTTTGGAGAATGTCTTGGATAGCTGTCTGAGGGTAAGTTCCCCTTGAATGAGGGATGCTGTCCCTACTGCTGCTGACCCTACAATTCCTATGGTAGCTATGATAGGGATAAGGAGTGGAGCTTGTTTTGCCCACCTCGGGGGAGCAACAAGGAATTCGGGGTTTCCCCCATACAGATATACCTGTGGAATAATATAAGCACTTACACAAAGTTCAGGATGAGTGGGGACTATACACTTGAAGATACCTTGAGTGCACACAAACCATAGTCCTTCAGGTGCCTTCGTTACTTTTGGGCCCTCTAGGGTGGCAGGTAGGGTTTCTTGGTTAAGGCAATAGCCACTGTAATTGGAATTACCTAAGGTGAAATTTGCCAGGAGGTGGCAGGTTCCTTTCCCAGGTGTTATTCTGTGCTATAACTGTGCTATCTGCTGTCCTGATTAAAACCTATTCCTGCAACTCTAGTTCCTTACTGGGTAAACAATAAAAAGTCATTAGTCCTAAGTGGAGGAGAAGGTGAGCTTTAGAGGCTCTCCAGGGGTCCGCTTGACTTGCCATCTCCGAGATCCTTCATTGGGTGGTTGGGCCAGCTTCACGTGGGAGAGGTGGATCCAGTAGGGCTTTTCAGCTACCTTAATAGCTGTGGGTGTACTCAGGATCACCTGGAACGGTCTATTATAATGCGGCTCAAGGTTGCCTGTCGGTGGTTGAGAATCCACACCCACTGTCCAGGCTCCGGTAGTCGGGAGCTGTGTTCCGCATTTGATTGGGCTGATCTCTGGAGGGCCTGCACCTCACTTCTGATGTGCTGCAGGGCCTGCAAGGACTTGAGGAAATTATGATTAGAAATCTCTAGTTCCCCTCTGGTCAATCGAGGTACAAGGGGCACAGGTTGCCCAAATAAGATTTCATAAGGGGTCCATTTATTGAGATAGGGGGTACATCTGGTTCTAAAAAGGGTGAAAGGGAGGAGCTCAACCTAGTTTTCGCCGGTCTCCCCTCTCAGCTTAATTATAGTTTCCTTCAGAGTCCTGTTCATTCTTTCTACCTGTCCTGAACTTTGGGGCCTATAAATATAATGCAATTTCCAATTAATACCTAACTTAGTGGTTAATTCTTGAGATATCCTGGATATAAATGCAGATCCATGGTCTGATCCTAGGGCTAGGAGAATGCCATATCTAGGTATGATTTCCCTTAATAAGACTTTGCAGACTGTGGAAGCAGCCTCTCCTCATGTGGGAAATGCTTCCACCTATTCTGAGAAGGTGTCTACTAATACTAATAGATACTTATAACCTGACTTCCTAGGGGTCATTTCTGTGAAATCTATTTCCTACAGTTCTCCCGGAGCTTTCCCCCGATACTTCACAAAGGGGGGTAGCTTCTTATTCTTACTCTGGCACAGATACTGCACCTCGAGACAATGGAGTGGACAATATCCCTGATGTTGGGCCCTATATAATACTTCTTGATAAGTTGTTCTAGCTTGTTTTGTCCTAGATGGGTACTAGTATGAATATCTCTTACTATTTCTCTTACTATTCCCTGGGGTAAATAGAGCTGGGAGTCAGGAAGCTCTATCTATCCCTGCTGATTTTTCTTCCCTTTCAACTGCATCCCTTCCTGCTCTTCTTCTGGGGAATATCTAGAATCCGGAGGTAGTGTTGGCTTAGGCAGCAATGGCAGAAGGCTTTCTTGTGGCCCAGTGGCTGCCTCTCTTGCAGCTGAGTCTGCTAGGTTGTTACCCTTTACAATAGGCGAGTCCCCTCTCTGGTGTCCTTTGTAGTGGATGAGGGCAACTTTGGTAGGTAGCCAAATGGCGTTTAGGAGGGCAAGAATTTTATTGCGATTTTTAATGTCTTTCCCCCCTGCTGTCAGTAAGCCTCTCTCCTTGTATATGGCTCCGTGGACATGGGCAGTGGCGAATGCATACTGGCTGTCAGTGTAGATGTTGGCAACTTTTCCCTCTGCTATCTGTAAGGCTCGGGTTAGTCCTATTAGCTCCGCCCTTTGTGCAGATGTTTCTGTGGGCAGTGCTTTCTGCCACAGGACCTTACTTTCCGTGGTTACTGCTGCCCCTGCATGTCGCTGTCCATCCTTAATAAAACTGCTCCCGTCAGTAAAGAGGGTCAGGTCTGCCTTCCCGTATGCTTGATCCCTTAAGTCCAGGCGGGAGCCAGTCACTGTGTCAAGGATTTGTTTGCAACTGTGGACCAAAGTGGAGTCTGGTATTGGCAACAGGGTCGCTGGGTTCAGGGCCGCAGTTTTGAGGAACTGAACAGATGGAGGGTTCAGCAGCTGAGCCTGATACTGCGTTAGCCACGCATTAGATAGCTGCCTGTCAGGAGGTGCTCGCAGCACTTGCTCTATGTAGTGTTCCCTAATGACTTTGATGTCCTGCCCTAAAGTCAATTTACTAGCCTCCTTGACTAGTATGGAGGTGGCAGCAAGTGCCCTCAGACATGTTGGCCATCCCGAGGCTACAGGATCAAGTTTCTTGGACAGATAGGTGACAGGCCTCTTTTACGGCCTAAGTTCCTGGCTCAGTACCCCTAAAGCTACCCCTCCCTTTTCTGCTATAAATAGCTGAAAGGGTTTGGCCAGATCTGGCAGGGCCAAAGCTGGGGCAGTTACTAGGGCCTCTTTAAGCACTTGGAACGCTTGCTTCTCCCTATCTGTCCATGTGAACTGCTCTTCCTTACCCCTGGTTAGTTCGTGTAGGGGTTTAGCTAGTTCTACAAAGCCCAATATCCACATTCGGCAGTATCCTACTGCACCTAGGAATTCTTGTACCTGTCTCTTGTTAGTAGGCTCGGGGATCTGCAAGACCGTCTGAATTCTCTGGCTGGACAATGTCCTTTGCCCTCCCTGTAAGTTATACCCCAAATAACTTACAGTTTGCGTCACAATCTGGGCCTTCTTGGCGGAGACTCGATACCCCATTCGCCCGAGATCTTGTAGCAGGTCCGAGGTAGCTTCCTCACACTCTCCTTCGTCCTTGGCAGCTATGAGGATGTCATCTACAAACTAGAGCAGTACAATTGATGGATGGGATGAGCGGAAAGCCTGCAGATCTTTGCTGAGGGCTTCATTAAAAATGGTGGGGGATGCCTGACCTGTGGTGGCGCAGTGGATAAAGCGTCGACCTGGAAATGCTGAGGTCGCCGGTTCAAAACCCTGGGCTTGCCTGGTCAAGGCACATATGGGAGTTGACGCTTCCAGCTCCTCCCCCCTTCTCTCTCTCTGTCTCTCTCTCCTCTCGCTCTCCTCTCTAAAAATAAATAAATAAAATTTTAAAAAAAAAAAAAAAAAAAAAAAAAAAAAAAAAAAAAAAATGGTGGGGGAATTCTTAAACCCTTATGGTAGTCTGGTCCAAGTGAACTGCCCCACCAGTCCATTATCTGGGTCATTCTATTCAAAGGCAAAGATCTCTTGGCTCTGAGGCACCAGGGGAATACAAAAGAAAGCATCTTTTAAATCCAGGACAGAATAATAGGTATGGGTTGGAGGCAACAAGCTCAGTAAGGTATACAGGTTGGGCACCGTGGGATGAATAGTCTCTACCTGTGCATTCACCTCCCACAAGTCCTGGACCAGACGATAGTCTTGGCTCCCTGGTTTCTGGACGGGAAGCAGCAGGGTGTTCCAGGCTGATTGGCACCTTCGGAGGATGCCTGCCTCCAGCAGGCATTGCAAGTGCCGGCCAATTCCCTATCTAGCTCGGGCTGGGACCAGGTACTGCCTGATCCTAACTGGTCTAGCAGTGCTAAGCAGTTGCACCAGGACAGGCGGTTGGTGAGCGGCCAAACCTGGGGGGGTTGGTGTCCGCCCAAACCCCAGGTACCCGGGCACACAGGGCATCTGGAACCCCTTCCTCGGCCTCCTTACCTTCTAGGACAGTGGCAAGTAAGTGTTCTTCAGACAGTGGGACAGTTACTTCCATGCTGACTTCTGCCTCTTTGTTCCCCATAGGGCTTTCCTCCCGTTGGAAGGTTATGGTGGCCTGAAGTTTCTGCAATAAGTCCCTTCCAAGCAGTGGGTAAGGGCAGTCTGGAATGACTAGGAAAGAGTGGGTGATGGTGCCTCAACCTAAGTCAGTAATTCTTGCGGTGGCCCATGGGTAGGCTTCTGCTTTGCCCGTTGCCCCTATTATCTTAGTAGTTGCCTTCTGCATCTGGCCCTGTGGTTTCCTTAGGACTGAGTAGGTGGCTCCCGTGTCGACTAGGAAGTCTATCTGTTTTCCTTTGACTGTTCCTCTGTCCCCTTTTTCCTTTGGGGGGAGGTTTCTGGGCAGCAATCAGAATTTTGGCAACTTCCTTCGCCCTGCCAACCTCCGGATCATCCCTATTGACATACACCTTCTGGGCTATTTCTAATAGCTTGCTTTTATTTTCTCCTTTAAATTTATCTATTTTCTGAAACTTTTTCCTAATATCTGAAGCAGCCTGAGTCACAAAGGCTATATTTACTAGTCTCCTATTCTCTTCTGCCTCAGGATTTAGAGGGGTATATACTCTATAAGCCTCTATGAGTCTCTCTAGAAAGGCTTCCGGGGATCCCCCTCTTCCCTGGATGACCTCACTTACCTTGCTAAAGTTGGTTGGCTTTCTAGCTGCTGCCTTGAGCTCCCTGAATAGAGCCCGGCGGTACTGGATGAGCGCGTCCCTTCCCCCAGCGGTATTAGGGTCCCAGGTAGGAGGTTGAGACGGGAGAACATCTTCTATTTCCCTTCTTCCCTCCCGAGTTTCCCTTTCTTTTCCCAATACCACCTTAGCAGCTTCTCTTATTATTCTTTCCTTTTCTTCTGAAGTGAAGAGGGTTTGTAAAATCTGCTGACAATCATCTCATGTGGGCTCATGGGTCCTAAAAATGGTCTTAAGGAGAGATATTAGTCCCTGAGGTTTCTCAGAAAATGGGGGATTCTGATGTTTCCAATTGTATAAGTCACTAGTGGAAAAAGGCACATAGATAAGGCAAGGAGGTGCCCGTGGGCCAGCATCTGGTGCTGGTGGCACCTCCCGGAGAGGCAAAATGGCTGCACCTCCCGGAGAAGGAGGCAAAATGGCTGTATCTACCCACACATCCATATACAGGTATTGGTCTGGGTGGGGAGCCCTATAGACCGTGGCTCTGACAGCAAACAAAGTTGGAAGGTCAAAAGTGCCCTCTGTGGGCCTTCCCACATTAAATGTAGGCCATTCCAGCTGGCTCAAGGTCCAGAGGAAACCTGGACTCGGCTGCAGACCTCCGTACCCCTGAACCCTCTTCTGGAAATCAGAAAAATTCTTCAACAGGCACTCGAGCAGGGATCCCGGCACAGACTCCTGTTGTCCCATCCTAGATGACTCAGGAATAATGAGAAAGGGTAGGATACAGGCAACACACACTATTAACACAAGGAACACACTTGTCTCTCTCACACTCAACTCAGTCATTCGAGCTCAGACAAAACACAGCGCAGCACGGCGCAAAAAGGATTCCTAATGTTTAAAGTTAACAAATCCACATATCCAAATTTCAGAGAGCGGCGTCCCGCTTCTGAAAGCCCTGGGTAGGTTACTGGCAGCGTCCCACCTACTACCTCAGGATTGTGTGCTCCGGAGCCCAAAAGCCAAACCAAATGAGGATCCTCAGTGAATACTTACTCAGCTCGAGCTGTTCCTCCGGTCTCCGACCCAAAACTCCGCCAAGGGAGAATCCCGGACAAGCCCCCAAAATGTTGCATCCACCGGGTGTGAGAACAAATGTCGGAGACTTTCAGGAGTGTAGATGGTACTTTATTGGCCAGTTTAACCTGCGCAGGGGCGAACTCCCAAGATGTCCGGAGACAACGTACTCAGAAGGAGCTGCAAATGAGAGTCGTGCCTGGCACTTACAGCTAGGTCCTTATATATCCTAAGTGAGCAAGCATTATACAGAAGCAGATGTGGCAGTTAGCTATTCGCTAGGGAGGTCGCACGCAGCATAGCAACAGGGGCCGGCATAGCAACAGGGGCCAGGTTTAGCTTAGTGGCAAATTTCAAACATAAAGTTCTGATAAGGGTCTCTGACCTTCTTTGTTCTCAGCCTCACAGGGGCCCTATCAGCACTCTCTGTTCCTGCTCCTTCAATAGTTACATTCTGGCAGCCACAGCACTTCAGCACTCCCTGTTCCTGCTCCTTCAATAGTTACACTCTGGCATCCACAGCACACCTCCCTGAATCTAACAGGTACTCCAGTATCAGCCCCAGATGGGGTTGCCAGGTGGATCCCGGTTGGAACACATGCAGGAGTTTGCCTCACTATCTACCCACCTCTCACATAAATAAATAAGTAAATAAATAAATAAATGCAATCGTAAAACATTCATAGAATTTGTTAGTGTATCATAAAATATTAGTGAAGTTAAGGTGAAATAAGTAATCATTTGCATAACTAAGCAAAGAATTTCAGCCTGTAGATGAAGAGTAGAGGTATGTTTAGATTTTTAAAATAGTAACGTTTGTTCAGTAACAATGCTTGGAGCCCTTATCTAGACAATGAGCAGCACTGACCCATATATAGGGTCTGTAATAAATTTAATGTGCTGAACTGTAAAAATCTTTTTTTAGCCACACTTCAGTAAAATGAACATTCAAACTTTTAAGAGAGAATTAGTACAAACACTATGAAATACAGGAATTTTTACCTCAATCAAAAAAATTAAAAAGGAAAAGTAAGAAGAAATTTTGCCTATTTGCCTAATAAAATTGCTTATTTTCCATTAATAAAAATAGATATGTATCCCCAAATTCCCTACTTCTAATAATTATCATTAAATATTTATTATTATTTTATATCATTTTTGTCCTTGGCCCCTTAAATTTATCTGATCACTTAAAAGCATTACCATAACTGATTAAGAAATGGATATGTAAACACATTCTGGGATTTTCCTCAGCTCCAAAGGGAGCTGAAATCTACAAAGAATATGTGATCTTTGTGGATTCCTTCAGGCTTCCTCAGAGTTTCTGCCCTTCTCTTTTATAGTTACTCCGAGTCTTGTGAGAGATTCCCAGAGGCAGGCTGTAGAAATGGATCTCCTCCAGGCTACTCAGAGCAGTTGCCCCTAGGAGGACTCATCAGACCAGCAGACATGCTGTCACTGCCTAGGGACACACCAGAGGGGATGCAGAATGACCCAGAAACAAGCATTTGGCTCTTTATCCGAAGACTTGATGGCAGTCTAAATACACCAGAGGAACCAAGTCATGCTGTAGCTCAAAGATGAGTTTAGGTTGCTTAAGCCTTAACCAACCCAGACCCTGATCTGACTTTCCATGACATGGATGTGCTATTTGAGGTGGCAGGAGGGTTAAAAAATAATTCCTCCTAGACTGTCAGCAACTCCATCAGGACAGAACTAAGGCGTGGGTGTATGTGGCAAGGAGAGCTACTATTTATCCATATGGCCATCACTTCAAAACAGAGGTACCATCCTATTTGGTAACAAGTGTTCCAGCCTTCATAGCTTGTAGCTACCTTTAGAAGAGTGCCTGCAAAGTTCTTTGTCTCAATTTTAAACTGCTTTCTCATAGCTAATCATCTAGTCCACCTGATTTCCAAGATAGCCATAAACAGCCTCCCTAATTCCAAAACCATCTTTCTTAGGTTGTTTAGAATGTTTTGCTATTAAAATAATCAAGAAACTAATACCAATGAATGTATGTAATAAAAATTATATCTGTAATTAAAAATGTTATAGTCCTCTATTTAAAGGATATTTTCCTTGTAAATATGATATATTAAGTGCCTTTGATATTAAGATAAGGAATGCAAAAAGTGTTGTAAATAAACACTTTAATAGGTAGTTTCAAATATATAAAAAATGATATTTGAAATATTTATGAGTTAAAGATAATAATTGTAAGACAGAAAAATTGTGCATAGTACTAGGTGATAAACTAGTAATCATGATAGTGATTATAATAACTATAAATTAAAAAATCAATTATAGGTGTAATGACAATCCTATTAGTTAGTTTAAAATGTAAGCTTAGATGTTCAGTGAGTATAGAGATTGTAACAAGAACCTATACATATCTGAGGATATGCCATTGTGGAGAAATGCCAGATGAGATGGTTAACAGAAGGTTCTATGAAGCTGCTTATATAAGTCTTTCCAACACCAAGACTTGTACAGAGTTGAAAATCACAAATATCAACTTATAAGACATCTTTGAGTCCCAAACTGATGATACTAAAATTGTCCATATATACTTAATATATACTTTATATCTCTCACATGCCTTAGTCTGAGAAAGACATTCAATATGTATTTATTGAATACATTTGAATTAATCTACTTTAGCAAAAATAAAGCTAAGTAAATGATACAAATCCAAGTTTTGAAGAAAGAGAAAGCCTGATGGGCAGGAGATAGAACGGTGATATTGTGGCTGACATTCTAGCTGTCAAAGAAACTTTCACAGACACAGCAAAGATCTATTTTCAGGATAGGCCATTGAAACTAAATCTAAACTTGTCTTCTCTAAATTGGACATCCAACTAATGACACCAATCAATTATGAGTATACTCACCAAACCTAAGGCAGCTATGAGTTGAATGTACAAAGTATGTGCCTGTGTGTATCACATGTGTGCACCTGATTTTTTTTTTATTGGTACAAATGTTAAAAATGAAAGATTTGGTTTAGGGATGTAGAGAGCTTAAAAGAATGTTACTTACTCATAACTCATTACAAAAAACTGTCAAACTTACTGCAAGTGCATCAAAGAGCTGAAGTCACGGGAAAAGCACTAGCCCAAAATTTAAAGAGAGACAGGCTTTGGCAGGGAGGGACATGACACGACCACTTACTTACCTGGCACAGAGACAATGAGACACTGGTTGTGGAAGAGCCCAACCAGAATAGTTACCCAATCAGTAAAGGCTGACTCTGTCTTAGAGCTGCAGGTATGGAAACATTTACGCCCTTTCCCAAAGCCCCTCTGCAGGAACCTCACCTAGAACACACTGCAAAAGCACCCCTGATCTTGGAGGCCTGAAAAGCCAAATAGTAGCTTCTGCTGAAAAAGTAAGAAACACCCGCTAGAACCTTTCTCCCGGATTTCGCCTATGGACCAAAAAGCCTTAAGCTATCGCGGAGGATAACAAACTGTCACCCTCAGGACACTGAAAATTTGTTGCAGCTGGGAAAGGGAACAGAAAATAATCCTTTCACTTCTAGTTGCAGTTTGCCTGGGACGGATAGGGGACTTTCAGTGCTAAGACGGGCAAGTCTCTGGCCCACAGGAGGTGGTCATTCAAACCCTGGGTGAGGCGCTAGAATACCCCTACGCACAACTGCCTGCGCAGGAGGGACAAGAGTACAGAGAAGACCACACCCACCGGTGTGCCTGCCTGGGAGGAGACTTAATGACAGAACTCTCTCTCCCCACCACCAGGCTCACAAGCTGAGTAACAAGTGACAGTGATTTAACACTGGAAGAGGGCCAAGAGTGTGCAGACAGACCTCTTGGCTGGGCAGCGCAAAGGGAAAACTCATTGCTGAGGGTGAAGCAGACATTGAGAAAAACTACCAGCAGACCAGCAACTGAACCATAGGGCGTCACTAAACGCATGTGTTTATTGCCTGTGGCGCACTGAGGTCAACCACCGCACGGAGGAAGGGAATCCCAAACTCAGCCCAACTCTTAACTAATCCTGTACACTAAAATTCTAGCAGGAAAATATAAAACAAATAAACAAAAATACAGGTACATGCATTTTCCGGCATAAAATCTATTTTCTTCACGTCTACTTTCCTAAACAAGGTGTCTGGCTTTCAACAAAAAATTACAAGGCACACCAAAAGGTGAAATAAACAACATATTGTCATAAAAATAGAGTGGTCGACAGAACCTGACTTGGATATGACAGACATGTCGGAACTACTTAACAGGGAATTTAAAATAACTATGAGAAATGTGATAAAGCTCTAGTGCAATGATTTTCAACCTTTTTCATTTCATGGCACTAAAACTAATTACTAAAATTCTGCAGTACACCGAGAAATATGCTTTTTGCCAATCTCACAGAAAAATAAGTATAATTTTGATTCATTTACACCAGACAGCTATTGTGTTAGCTGTTGTCGTTTTTGTATTTGACACTCTAAGAGAAAAGAGATCATCAGTGCCACTGACTAAATAGTCAGATATGGCATGTTTTAAAAATTCTTGCATCATACCAATTGAAAAATCACTGCTTTAGTGGAAAAGGAAAATAACATGCAAGATCAGATGAGTAATTTCAGGAGGACATGGAAACTATAAGAAAAAATAAATCTATTTGAAATGTAAGAAATGAAAACCTTCCCCCCTTCCCTCCAGGATTTGCTGTCCTGTTCTCTATAAAGCTGTGTTATGTATATATAATTTCATTAATCTCTTTCCTTTTTTCGATCTCATCTTCTCTTTTACTTTCCCTCTGTCCGCTTTCCCTCTGGTCCCTTTGATCCTGCCTCTGCCTCCGTTCCATTGCTTAGTTCACATTGTTCATTAAATTTCACAAATAAGTGAGATCATATGATATTTGTCTTTCTTTGCCTGGTTTATTTCACTTAGCATAATAATCTCCCAGTTCATCTATACCATCAAAAAAGGGTAAGATTTCCTTTTTTTTCATGGCCATGTAGTATTCCATTGTGTATATGTACCACTGCTTTTTAATCCATTCGTCCACTGATGGACACTTAGGCTGTTTCCAGATCTTAGCTATTGTAAACAATGTTGCAATGAACATGGGGGTGCATTTCTTCTTTTGAATCAGTGATTTGGATTCATAGGATATATTCCTAAAAGTGGGATAGCTGGGTCAAAGGGCAGTTCCATTTTTAATTTTTTGAGGAATCTCCATACTGTTTTCCATAGTGGCTGCACCAGTCTGCATTCCCACCAGCAGTGCAGGAGGGTTCCCTTTTCTCTGCACCTTCTTCAGCACTTATTATGTGTTGTTTTGTTAATGAGTGCCATTCTGACAGGTGTGAGGTGGTATCTCATTGTGGTTTTAATTTGCATTTCTCTAATGATTAGTGATGTTGAACATTTTTTCATATGCCTATTGCCATCTGAATGTCCTCTTTGGAGAAATGTCTATTCATTTCTTTTGCTCATTTTTTGATTGGATAGTTTACCTTCCTGGTGTTGAGTTTTACAAGTTCTTTATAAATTTTGGTTATTAACCCCTTATCAGACGTATTGGTAAATATATTCTCCCATTGTGTGGGTTGCCTTTTTATTTTGTTAATGGTGTTTTTAGCTGTGCAAAAGCTTCTTAGTTTCATATAGCCCCATTTGTTCATCCTGTCCTTTATTTCACTTGCCCATGGAGATAAATCAGCAAAAATATTGCTATGAGAGATATCAGAGAGTTTACTGCCTATGTTTTCTTCTCAGATGTTTATGGTTTCATGACTTACACTTAAGTCTTTTATCCATTTTGAGTTTATTTTTGTGAATGGTGTAAGTTGGTGATCCAGTTTCATTTTTTTTGCAAGTACCTGTCCAATTTTCCCAGCACCATTTATTAAAGAGACTGTCTTTACTCCACTGTATGCTCTTACCTCCTTTGTCAAATATCAATTGTCCATATGAGTGTGGGTTTATTTCTGGTTTCTCTGTTCTGTTCCATTGATCTATATGCCTGTTCTTATGCCAGTACCATGCTGTTTTGAGTACGATGGCCTTGTAGTATAACTTGATATTAGGAAGTGTGATACCACTCACTTTATTTTTCTTTACCAAAATTGCTGAGGCTATTTGTGTTCTTTTTTTAGTTTCAAATAAATTTTTGGAATATTTGTTCTACATCTTTGAAGTATTTCATTGGTATTTTAATAAGAATTGCATTGAATTTGTAGATTGCTTTGGGTAATATAGACATTTTAATGATATTTATTCTTCCTATCCATAAACATGGTAAATGCTTACACTTGTTTGTATCTCCCTTATAATTTTTCGAGTACAAGTCTTTAATGTCTTTGGTTAAATTTACTCCTAGGTACTTTACTTTTTTTGTTGCAATAGTGAAGGGGATTGTTTTCTTAATTTCTCTTTCTGACCGTTCATTGTTGGTTTATAAAAATGCCACTGATTTCTGAATATTGATTTTATATTCTGCCACCTTGCTGACTTCATTTATCAGGTCCAGTAGTTTTTTGACTGAGACTTTAGGATTTTCTATATACAGTATCATATCATCAGCAAATAATGATACTTTTACTTCTTCTATTCCAATTTGGATGCCTTTTATTTCTTTTTCTTGTCTGATTGCTGTGGCTAGGACCTCCAGAACTATGTTGAATAAGAATGGTGAAAGGGGACACCCCTGCCTTGTTCCTTATCTTAAGGAAATTGCTTTTAATTTTTGCCCATTGATTATGATGTTGGCTTTGGGTTTGTCACAGATGGCCTTTATCATGTTGAAGTATGATCCCTGTACCCACACTTTGCTGAGAGTTTTGATCACAAATAGGTGCTGGATTTTATCAAATGCTTCTGCATCTATTGATATTACCATGTTATTTTTCTCCTTCCTTTTGTTTATGTGATGAATCACATTGATTGATTTGTGGATATTGTACCAGCCTTGTTTCTCTAGAATAAATCCCACCTGATCATGATGTATAATTTTTTTCATGTATTGCTGGATCCGGTTTGCTAATATTTTGTTGAGAATTTTAGCATCTAAGTTCATCACGGATATTGGTCTATAGTATTCTTTCTTTGTAGTATCTTCGCCTACTTTAGGGATCACTATTATGTTTGTCTCAAAAAAAGGAGTTTGGAAGTCTCCCCTCCTCCTGAATATTTTGAAATAGCTTCAGAAGAATAGGAGTAGTTTCTTCTTTGAATATTTGTAAAATTCACCTGTGAAGCCATCTACCCAGGGCTTTTGTTTGCCGGAAGTTTTTTTGATAACTATTTCAATCTCATTTGATGAAATTGGTCTGTTTAGGTTTTCTGATTCTTCTATATTGATTTTTAAAAGATCATGTTTTGAGGAATTTGTCCATTTCACTTAGGTTGTCTAATTTGATAACATACATAGTATTCTTCATAGTATTTTCTTACAATCCTTTGTATTTCTGCTGTGTCGGTTGTTACTTCTCCTCTCTCGTTTCTAATTTTATTTATCTGAGTCCTTTGTTGTTTTTCTTGGTGAGTCTGCTTAAAGGTTTATTTATTTTGCTTACCTTTCAAAGAATCAGCTCTTGGTTTCATTGATCCTCTGTATTACTTTTTAGCCTCTATGTCTTTTATTTACACTCTGATATTTATTATTTTCTTCCTTTTATTTTCTCTGGGCTTTACTTGCTCTTTTTTTCTAGTTTTTTTAGATGTAGTGTTGAATTGTATATTTGAACTTTCTCTAGCTTCTTAAGGTATGCCTGTAGTGCGATGAACTTCCCTCTCAAGACTGCTTTTGCTGTGTCCCACAAATTTTGAGTTGTTGTATGTTCATTTTATTTGTTTCAAGAAAATTTTTAATTTTTCCTTGATCTCCTTGTTAACCCATTTGTTATTTAATAACATGCTATTTAGTTTCCATGCGTTTGATTGTTTTTCAGTTTTTGTATTGTAATTGATTTCTAGTTTCATGTCACTGTGATCCAAGAGGATGCTTGATATGATTTCAATCTTCTTAAATTTGTTGAGATTTGCTTTGTGTCCTAGCATGTGGTCTATCCTAGAGAATATACCATGAGCAATTGAAAAGAATGTATATTCTGCTGCTTTAGGGTGAAAGGTCCTGAAGATATCTATTAAATCCAGTTGATGTAGTATGTCCTTTAAGTCTGCTGTTTCTTTGTTAATTTTCTTTCTTGAGGATCTATCCAGTGATGTTAGTGGGATATTGAAATCCCCTACTCTTATAGTATTGCTGTTGATCTCACACTTTATTTCCATCAAAATCTGCTTTATATATTTAGGTGCTCCTATATTAGGTGCATAGATATTTATAATGGTTATATCTTCCTGTTGGATTGCTCCCTTTATCATTATGTAGTGACATTCTTTATCCCTTACTTTTGTTTTAAAGTCCATTTTGTCTGATATAAGTATTACTACCCCACCTTTTTTTCATTTCTATTTGCCTGTAATATTTTTTTTCATCCCTTTACTTTCAGTCTATATGTATCTTGTTTTGAGGTGTGTCTCTTGTAGACAGCATATGTATGGGTCATGTTTTCTTATCCACTCAGCTACACTATGTCTTTTGATTGAATCATTTAATCCATTTACATTTAAGGTTATTATTAATATGTAGTTGTTTATTGCCATTTTATTCTTTAAATCTATATTCCTCTTTTTTCCCCTCCTTTGTTCTGTTTATAGCAGGCCCCTTAACATTTCTTGTAGCGATGGTTTGGTTGTAATGAATTCCTTGAGGTTTTTTGTTGTTGTTGTTGTTATTTTGTCTGGGAAGCTTTTTATTTCTCCTTCAATTTTAAATGATAGCCTTGCTGGATAGAGAAGTCTTGGTTGTAGGTTGTTTTGCATTACTTTGAATATTTCTTGCCATTCTTTTCTGGCCTCTAATGTTTCTTTTGAGAAGTCAGATGTCATCCTTATGGGGACTGACTCCTCTGTAGGTAATAAACTGCTTTTCTCTTACAGCTTTTAGTATTCTTTCTTTATCTCTTAATTTTTGTACTTTAATTTTGATGTGTCTTAATGTTGGCCTCTTTGGGTTCATCCTTAATGGAACTCTCTGTGCTTCTTGGACTTGTATGACTTTTTTCTTCATCAATTTAGGGAAGTTTTCAGCTATAATTTCTTAAATTAGATTCTCTATCCCTTGTTCTTTCTCTTCTCCTTCAGGAACCCTATGATGCAGGTGTTATTTCTCTTCATGTTGTAACAGAGCTCTCTTAGAGTTTCCTCAGACTTTTTGAGCCTCTTTCCTTTTGTTGCTCTGCTTCTGTGCTTTCATTTATCTTGTCCTCTAACTTGCTGATTCAATCCTCAGCTTCATCCATCCTGCTTTTAATTCCTTCTACTGTGGTCTTCATTTCTGATATTGTATTTGTCATTTCTGACTAATTCTTTTTTATTATTTTAATGTTCTTTTTTATACTTGCTATCTCTTTATTTAGGTACTCATTATGCTCATTCATTATTGCTCTAAGATCTTTGAGTATCCTAACAATCATTATTTTAAACTCTGCATCTGGTAATTTGGTTATTTTCAATTCATTCAGATCTTTCTCTGGGGATTTCTCTTGTTGATTCATTTGGGTTGTATTTCTCTGACTTCCCATTTTGTATGTGTATAAGAAGGGTGTGGCCTCTGTGTTCCCTAGGTGTGGTCTGTCTGCAGGTCTGCCACCCCTTTTGCCACTGCCTTGGGCATTTGGGTATGGGTTGTTGCTGGCGCCAGCCCGCTGAGGCAGTTGCTGTAGCTTTCACCTTGCCTCTGTAGGCAGGACTGTGTTTGCATGCTCAGGTTGCAAGCCTTGGCCAGTCCAGCCTCTGCACCACCCTCAAGGGAGGGAATGCACTAGTGTGGCTAGGCTGCAAACCCTGGCCAGCCCATGGCCTTTTCTCCTCCCCCGCAGGTGGGAATGCATTCACGTTTTTGGGCTGCGAGCCCTTGCTGGCCCCTTCTTCTCCTCTGCTCCTGTAGGCAGGACTGTGCTCACATGCCAGGGCAGCAGGCCTTGGCCTTGTGGGTGGAGCTGCGCTCCTGTGGCCAGCTGCAAGTCTCAGCTGGTTCCCCAGGCAGGGCTGCACTCCTGCACCCAGGCACAAGTCTCAGCCAGTTCCCAGTCTTTCACCTTGCCCTTGCAGGCAGGACTGCAGGCAGGCCTACTCTAACACACCCCACCCACAGCTGTAGGTTGGACTGCTTTCCTGTGCCCCTTCTGCAGCTGTGGCCAGCCCCCAGCCTTCATCCCTGCTAAGTGGGACTGTGCTCATGCCTGGGCCGCAGCTGCGGCCAGCCCCCGGCTTCCACCCCCACCGACAGGACCACACTTCACGTCCCACCTACAGCTCTCTGGCAAACACTCAGCAGTGTGGGGGTAGCTATGCAGCTCAGACCTTAGCACTCAATACTATATCCCTGATGGCTCCCTGCTTCTAAGCGATTCTTTGTTCTGACTGCAGCAGGAGAGCTTCAGTTTGGCTGGTAACCTGCTTCCCTTTGCTGATATTGTTGGTTCCAGGAAAAATATTCACTTTAGATTTGGGGGGTGGCCCTGGCCGGTTGGCTCAGCGGTAGAGCGTCAGCCTAGCGTGCGGAGGACCCAGGTTCGATTCCCGGCCAGGGCACACAGGAGAAGCGCCCATTTGCTTCTCCACCCCTCCGCCGCGCTTTCCTCTCTGTCTCTCTCTTCCCCTCCCGCAGCCGAGGCTCCATTGGAGCAAAGATGGCCCGGGCGCTGGGGATGGCTCTGTGGCCTCTGCCCCAGGCGCTAGAGTGGCTCTGGTCGCAATATGGCGACGCCCAGGATGGGCAGAGCATCGCCCCCTGGTGGGCAGAGCGTCGCCCCCTGGTGGGCGTGCCGGGTGGATCCCGGTCGGGCGCATGCGGGAGTCTGTCTGACTGTCTCTCCCTGTTTCCAGCTTCAGAAAAATGAAAAAAAAATAAAAAATAAAAAAAATAGATTTGGGGGGTGACTCAGCCCAGGGGTTTGGGTGGCTCTCTCTCAAAGTGTTTCTCCTTGTGCTTCCTAGATTACACTCTCTTTTCGCTACTCTGGTCCTCTCAGCTCTCCCCATCCCCCTGAGACCCAGGTGAGTAATTGTGAAAGAGGTTTTCTGCATGGACCCTTTAAGATGAACCCTGGGTCTGAAAAATCTGTCTCTTTCTCACAAACAGTATCCTGGCCTGTTTCGCAGCTAAATACTGTCCATTTGCCTCTTCTAGGCTCTGGGGCTGCAGGCTGGAGCTTCATTCCTGGGGCCCAGGATCCTCCCCACTCCACTAAACTCCCCTCCCACCACGTGAGTCCCTCTGGGCTGCCATTTGTGCCCGGGAGCTGGGCAGCCCTCTCTGCATTTTTGCTTTTGTCACCAGTCTCATTGTGGCTTTTTCAGTGATCCTTGGTTAAAGAGTCCTCTTAGTTTAGTCCAAAGTTGTTTTTTTCCAGGTAATTGTTCTTAAAATTAAGTTGTAATCCACTTTGGTTCTGGGAGGTGGAAGTTGGTACGTCCACTTACTCCATTGCCATCTTGCTGCCTCCTCATGCACCTTCTTTAAGACCAACTCAATCCTACCTCTTTCCCAAAGCTTTCCAGTTTTCCCTTTGCATGTTCCTATTTTGCTTTATAATTCTCTTATAGCACTTGTCAGATTTGTCTTGTGTTTTTGTACATATCTAAGATGTTCTTTCAGACAGCAAACTCTTAAAGGTCTTGTTTGGCTTTTGTCTTTTAAAATCACCTCCATAATCTCTTAAATGATATAGGTGTTCAGTAAGTTCACTGAATGGAACTTAGTGTTTGAGATATTTAGACACAAATCTGAATGCCTAGGAATCAACATGTCCTTGGGGTAATTAGTTCTCTTCAAGCTAAACACCACAGGGCCTTAGGTAGTCCAAAGATACTATGTCAGGTTCAATTCTAGGCTCTTAACTCTTCTCTTTTCATTCTCTACATTATCATCTTGTCCCTTATGACTATGAAAATTAAATACTGATGATTTCTGAATGTATATACCAATCTCTAACATCTCCTCCGAGATACTGTGGCATCTTCCTGCTTCTCCCTCCCCTTCCCTCGCTCCCCATTTGCCTCTAGTTCATCAGGGAGTGATATGCCAAGTCTCTTCCAATTCTCCCCCAGTTAGGCCACTCCTGACCTTCATGGTCATGGTCTTAGCCAGTGGTTCTCACACTTTTTGAAATCGGGGTGCATTTAAAATCCTACAAATAGTTGAGAAATATGTTATAGTCATTAAGTCAAATATTAGAGAAAAAAAATATAAAGTCCAAGCATGCTTTTATGGAAATTAAATGAAATAAATATGACAAAATTAAATTTATTCTGACATTAAAAAACATTTTTATGTTAC
The DNA here is from genome assembly GCF_036850995.1 of Saccopteryx leptura. Classification (NCBI taxonomy): domain Eukaryota; kingdom Metazoa; phylum Chordata; class Mammalia; order Chiroptera; family Emballonuridae; genus Saccopteryx; species Saccopteryx leptura. Next base: position 353,564,092 of record NC_089503.1, read on the forward strand.
ATTTTTTGAGTTATGCTTTTTAGAATTTATAAAAAGGAAGGGTTAAAAATTTTTTAATGACAAAAAATTTATCTTTTTATATATATAGATGCATTCTTAGTAGGACTTAGTAAATTTGGCAGATCCTGACATGAATGTGTTAAGTTTTTTCATTCTTGTGTTTATGAGAAACATGAGCTTGATGTGTCCTAGTGATTTCTTTAATGTTTGGGCATATATTTGAAAGGCAAACTCTCATTTCCTCATCAATGCATTGAAGAATTCCTCTCTTCTTACTCTTAACTGTGTTGAGGTTAAAAAATACTAATTCACATAAATAGGATGTTAAAAATTTTAGTAAAATGTCCAAAGCTTTTTTAGATATTGCCACATATTCTTCTTTTATAGAAATCCAAAAGGCTTCAAGAGACAATTCCTTATGTTTAATCATCAATCCACGATCGTGGATATAGCTGCCACTTCTTCTTCTTTTGTTAATGTTAAACAAAAATCACTTGAAGCTTACATGAATGGGTTTCTAATGTAATCATATTATTCAGTGTTAAGTGATGGAAAATGCTATAAATTAAATTCTGCCCATCAGCCTTCAAGTCCTATTTTATTTACACTTAACTTTTGCTCACTTCCAGAATCAGATTCTTCAATATCATGCTTCTTTTTGAGAAATCTATCCATTTTATTTGAGTGTATTTATCTAAAAATAATATAATGATGTGTTAATAATAAATATAATAATGATGTGTTAACAAAAAGAGCAGTATTTCCATAATGAATGGTATAATAGAGTAACTATATTTATTTTTACATCTGGGCACATGCCACGAACCAGCGCAGTTAGTGATTCCAGGTCCCAAGTGGGAACTAAGTGCAGAATTAAGAAAATACCAGGTCAGGAGGGCCCTATAATTTTTGCTTTGGCCCTATAATTTGTTGTTTTGGGGGCAAGAACAAAGCATGCCCCCAAACCACATCTTGCTGTATTTATAGGACAAAGTGGGCCATTAGCAAATCAATGAGATCTTTGATAATGTTTCCAAGGCAACCCAAGAATTTTACCAAGTGCAGAAAACCCCCACCATACATATCATCTTAACTTTACACCAAACAAAGGATAGAAGAAACTTGCCTCCAGTCTTTCTGGGGAACATGGGAGGTAGTGTCAATAATCCAGCACCACAGCTTAACAGCATTTTGCAACCTAATCAGGCAAGTGAGGTGGGGGGTTGGGTAGACAATCAGCTTATAGCAAATTCCCTACACCTCTGTCTGTCCCCCAAAAATCTAAACTCCCAAAACCTTGTTGGTTTTTTGGTACTCAATGAACACATATTTCTCTGGAATACCATAGGGTGCACCTGGAAATCTTCTAGGGCACACACTTTGAGGACCACTGGTCTAAGCCATCATCATCTCCCTCCAATTTCTGGAAGTTTCTGAGATAATCATCCTGTTTCACACTCTTTATTTCAACTTGTTCTTTGTAAAACAGTTGGAATGATTATCTTAAAAAGCTAAAGCATATATATGTCTAAGTTGTTTTAGCATTTTCAGTAGCTTCCCATTGTCCTTAAAATAAAATCTGATCACTTTATTTTTTTTTCCTCAAAGCTCTGGACACCATTACACTCTCAGTCATGAACCTACTTTCAGCTCCTCTTACTCAGACACCTGTTTTTCTTCTTTAGAGCCTTTGCTACCAGTATGCTTCTGCTAGAGCAGAGCTGCTCAAATTATCTGTAAAGGACCAGATCTTTACTTTTGTTCAATCATGAAATTATACTTTCTAAAGTAGACTAAAAAACAACTACTAGAAAAAAATTGTTAAAGAATTGTTTTATGCCTGACCTGTGGTGGTGCAGTGGATAAAGCATCGACCTGGAAATGCTGAGGTTGCCAGTTGAAAACCCTGGGCTTGCCTGGTTAAGGCACATATGGGAGTTGATGCTTTCAGCTCCTCCCCCTTCTCTCTCTCTGTCTCTCTCTACTCTCTCTCCCTCTCCGTCTCTCTCTCTCTCTCCTCTCTAAAAATGAATAAATAAATAAAATTGTTTTATTTTTAGATTTAGTAGACATAAAGGTAGTCTGTCAAAGTATTATAAATGTTTTAAATGTTCATTCTCAATTTCTGTACAGATCTCATTAGGGTTCAAGAAGAGTCTGCTAAAGGGAAAGACCCATGGGCCACTGAGTGGCCGTGTTAGAGTCCTCTGTGTATAATTGATCCCATCTGCTAAGACCTTAGCGTAAATGTAACTTCTTTCCAGAGTCTTCCCCTGGCCATGCAATCTAATTTTGTCCCTCTTTCTTTATAATATCTTTTATCACTGAATCTTATTTTTTTCATTCATAACACATCTAAATCACAAACACACACACAACTTCTCTGCTTACTCTATTTCCTGCCTTTCCCTCTCCCTCATAAACCCCAGGTGACAGGTACTGTGACCTCCTTTTTCTTTACTAACGCATACCACTTGCAATGTCAAAAATGTCAAATCCAATCGAGACTAATGAATTTCTCAGAGCTTTAATGTGCTGATATGAGGTGTAAAATCCAACCAGGGGGAGTAAAATGCAGTTTCCCAAACTCATGTAGATCTTTCTTCAGAATGTATTATGTAGAATACATTGTAGGAACTACTGACCTAAAGACATAACTGGAACTTTTGCGTATGCTAAAACTACTTATCCTGGGTTATAGTATTTAAGTTACATTGATTTTTAAACTGAAGTGCTGTCATTATTTCATGAGTGGAAAAAGTAGAGAATTGGACATATGCCAAAGATTTGGTGGAATAGAGTGTGTGACATTCATTTGCCCATTTTTCTCCTGGTTTCCTTTCTACCTTTTCATATTCTGGGGCTAAAACACTGAAAATTAAATTTTCAGATTTCTCAGCCAAATTATTTCTAGGTTGATTCTTCCAAAAAGAGGCTCTCACAGAAGATTGAAAACCTGAAGGAAAAATAAAAATACGTATTTTTTTTAAAATTCTGTTTCTAACAGCAATGTAGCCTCAGTCTTCAGTGTCACCTGGCTTTCTGGACCGTGGCTCACGTCTGCAGCCCCAGAACTGTCCACTGTTCCAGCAGCAAATAAAAACAGACACGAAGCCAATTGGCTATGCCCTCCATGGTCTTCGGCAGCTGCAGCAACGATGGCAGTGGATTTGGCCGTGGTGTGGCTTCCGACCTCCAGCATTGTCACTGTGAGCAACGCCCTGGGTCTGGCAACACCGCCTCTTCCCTGTGTTCCTCTAGCCAGGGCTGGTACTGACTTCCTGAAGTCACTGACTCTTCATCACCCGACCTTCTGCCTTTTGCTCCATCAGGCTTTCCAACACTGGTGAAATCAATTCCTTGTATTAAAATCTCCCCTGTGTAAAATGTTAGAGTAGATTGCTTTCCTGACCGGATTCTGATTGATATGGGGCAAGTAGAAGAAGGTGATTCTATCTTTCAAACAGATTGCATAAAGGTAGGAAAACATCATCTGCTCTGTCTGATGTCAATGAGTCAAGAATTAAACATTAAGAGAAACATCTGGAACAACATAGAATAATGAATCCTGGGAACAAACCAAGAGTGAAAATAGAAGCCCAGGATTTTCATCCCAACCGAGCATGGGTAGGGTGGCATCTGCATATCATTTCATGGTCCTGAACCTGACACTCTTCAAGTCCTTCCTTCTTAACTGTTTCCGACAACAATGGGTACACAGAGGCCTGTTGCCCTGCACGCTCTCTATTAAGCCAGCGCAAAATAAGCAGTTTAAGTAAATGGCATGTACTCACTCTGCCAATGCAGCTTCCGGAAAAGTCTCCTAGTTTCCAACTCCCTCTTCAACTGGACATCATCCAAACCTCTATCTAAATAGAAAATAAATAAATAAATAAACAAACAAACAAAAGAAGTTGCCACTATTCAACAGTTACTTATTTAGTCCTTTTCCTGTCAGGCACTGGGCTGGGGAAAAACAAACTTACATAATGATGTGTGGGAGGAAGACCCACACAACAATAAATCTTTGAGTAAAACAAGGGCTGTCATAGAGATACAAATTAAGGCAACATGTACTGCCTGGAGGGAGCAATTAATTCTGTGAGGATCCTTCCAAAATCTTCAGACAAGCCATTGTGTGTAGTGAAACACTGGGCTCATGATGGCACCGAGGGCAAAGAGCTGTGACCAGAACAGCAGAGTGGGGTCAGACGGACTGGAACCTCCAGAGGTCAGACCCACATTATTACCCTGATGGCACTTGGAAGTCATATGAGGCTTTTAAACTTAAAGGGTATATGAAAATGTTTTAAAACTTGAAACATATAAAAATAGAAAATTGTTCTTGAGGAATGATATTACTTGAGGAAGAAAATATTGAGCATTTCATACTATCTTTATATTTCTGTTACACTTAGGATATATGTATAGTATCCCACCAGTGTGATGCCCAAGACATAATAAGCCCCAAAAATTGTCTTAGTAAATTGTCCTAATAATAACACAGCCAGGTCAACTGAAATATTGTTGGAAATAAATAATTACGTTGAAAGGCTAAAAATGCAATTGCAAGAAAGAATTTACTATCTCTTTGAACAATATAGAGTGAAAATATTTTAAGTTTCCAGATATTACTGACTTGGAAGGCCACTGCAAAATAATAATAGTTTATGGAAATAAAGAAGCTGGAAATGTGACTCAATCTTGTATAAAAAGAAGCAAATTACAGAAACATATCCTGAACTCATTTAATTCCTGCATATTCTATGATAACTGAAGAAACAGGAACAGCCTAGAGATGTTGAAATGCCATTACATGGGAAATTGGTTATGAATTTTCAAAATAAAATGGTGAAAACACCAATAAAGCCAGCAGTCTTCTGAGCTGTGTATAAATGAGGAATGCTAATGTAGGTGAGGACATTTTAAACCTCAAACCTCTCAAACAATCTTGGGATAAATTGCATCCAAAATATCTCATTTGCCTTTGATTAGCACTCTATCAAAAAGATGGAGAGAAACGAAAGAACTAAGAAAAGCAGTTTAGTATTGATTGAGGAAATTTACTTATGAAATATACTATATGAACAAAATATGTGCAACTTTGCAAAGAGATGACTAAGGAATGATGACAGTCCATAAATATTTGAAAGGTAGAAACATTCAGTAGGGGAGGAATTATTTAGCATGATATAAAAAGCTATAATTACAGTTAACGAAATGAAATTACACAACCAAGATTTAGAGCATGCAAAACAACCTTATTGGGGATGCTGAAGACTTGTATTTGAAAAGACAAATAGTGTGACCTTTGAAGCATCTGAATGCTTTTGAATGCTTTTGTCTTTTTTTAATTTCTATATTTAAAAATACATAACAATTTAATAAAGAGAGCTAGGCATAATAAATTGCTCTCTTAAGTTAAGTAAAATAAACCTGTGATTACAGTATTTTATTTATTTTGCACACTCCCTGGCTCTAAATGAATCTCAGGTGGTTCACTCAATTGAGAAATAAAATATAAAAGACAAACAAAATCCGGAAATTTTTTTCAATCAAATGTTAATTTTTTTCCATTAGACCTACCTACTAACAATGAGCAAAACTCACTAATTAGAATTTTCCCTTAACATTAGTGAAGGATTGTAAATCATTGATCTAGACTAATCAGAGTTATGTACCTAATTGAGATAAAGACATATGCTGCTACTTTACATTGAAAAGAATCAAGATTTTATTTGCACTTGACGCTAATTACTACCTCCTTCTTGAATTGTTTCTTTCCCTGAGAAAGACCTAAATATCCGACCACAACCACTTTTCTGTGCCAGCGTTTCATGTCTTACACTGGATGCCTTGATGTTTCCTCAAACTCAACAGACTCCAAATCAAATTCATTTGACAAACAAAATAAAAGTTGCTCCAAACTCTTTCTATGCAGCCCTGTGCTGCTGAGGTAGAGATAAAACCACGATTTTGAAAGGATCCCTAGAGGAAGGAGCTCCTAGATGTTCTCTCCCCACCATTAACCATTTCCCAAGTTTTAAACTACATAATTCTGCTGTAAGCACTATCTCTGGCTGGGTTCCCCGGAAGCCAGATTTATTTAGATTCCTGTGTTAGTGATTTATTGAGAGAATGCTCTCTGGTAAAAAGGAGTAAGGTGAACAAGACACAACAGAGGAAGGAGGTAAATAAGGCTGTAGTTGCAGCTGCAGTCTGGTTTCAGCCTGACCTGTGGGGAGGTCTGGAGCATGAATGGTACCACTGAGCTGATCCCCCCTAGAGGCATGCAGGATTGTCTTTCGCGTGTCCATGTCAGTTAAACATTGACTATGGGCTGCTATCTCCCCCAAAGAGCCCAATGTGTGATCTCTCAATGTTTATGCTCCCATTCAGTGAATGGCTATTATCTAGAGCAGTGATTTTTAACCTTTTTTTTTTCATGGCACAAACACACACTAATTACTAAGGTTATTCATTGCCCCTGACTAAATACAACCATTTTCATCTCATGGCACAAATAATTACTAAAGAAGAAGAGGTCAGGGCCCCTTTTTCTTTAGTAATTAGTTTATGAGTGCGTGAGAAACAAAGGTTGAAAATCACTGATCTAGAGAAGGAAGCAACTGTGAGTAATAACAAGGAGCCCACTCTCCAAGCACCTAGGAGATATTGGCACTATCTCGCAAAGAGCACCGACTGGCTACCGACCATGCCTCCTAGAAACAACATCACTCCTCTGGCCTCTTAAGACCACACAACTCCTCTTCTTGTCCAGCCATACTGGGTTGGTCACTAAATCCTGGAAATTCTTCCTTTATACTGTCTTTCATGTGTTCTTCTCTTCTTATATTTTTCCTAGTCACTACTTAGAGAAGTCCAAGTTCTTATTGACTCACACCCAATGAACAGTCATGTTTTCCTAATTAGTCTCAGGATTTGCAGAGCCCCACCCCCCAAAAAAGCAAAGCCTGACCAGGCGGTGGCGCAGTGGATAGAGCGTTGGACTGGGATGCGGAGGACCCAGGTTCGAGACCCTGAAGTTGCCAGCTTGAGTGCGGGCTCATCTGGTTTGAGCAAAAGCTCACCAGCTTGGACCCAGGGTTGCTGGCTTGAGCAAGGGGTTACTCAGTCTGCTGAAGGCCCGCGGTCAAGGCACATATGAGAAAGCAATCAATGAACAACTAAGGTGTCGCAACGAAAAACTGATGATTGATGCTTCTCATCTCTCTCTGTTCCTGTCTGTCTGTCCCTATCTATCCCTCTCTCTGACTCTCTCTCTCTCTCTCTGTCTCTGAAAAAAAAAAAGGCATCACAGGTTTTACCATTGGGTGGAGACTGGATGCTCTGTAAAGTGCATCCTCTGATGAAAGAGGCAGCCACTCCTTAGCTCCAGGTGTGGGAACTGCACCCAGGGTTGCAGATCTTCTGATAAGTTGAGAGAAAGCATAAACCTAAATTTCTGATTTGAGTTTCTAAATTTTATGAGGTAACTAATTCTAGGATGTTTTTTGTTTGTTTGCTTGCTTAAGTTCTATGTGAGGTAAAAGGAAAACCATATCTGCAGGTCCAAACACTACAGCCATTTTGTAACTTCTGGCCAAAAGCCTTTGAGAAGAGATGACATTTAAATAAATAACTGTAGTTCAAAGAGAAGGAGGTAAAGTATTGTGGGGGTTCAGAAAAAAGGAAACAGACCCGAGTCCTCATGAATATAGATCTGGTTTTTATTAGGATTTCTATCTCATTTCTAACACCGCGCTGGCACATCGAAATTCTAAACAAAAGTTCAAATGAATAAATGGAACAAAAGCAAACAAAGGATCGTGTATCTCTGTATGTCCTTGAGAGTGCAAAGGGGCGATGATACAATCCACAACCAACCAATCATCCTGCTATCCACCAAGCACAAAATTAAAGTTGTCACACACTGTCCTCTGGGAATTCCATCAGGGTCACCAAGATACAGTCCCTGCTTTCCTTCTCTGAGCACAGAGAGCATGTGTCAATGTATTGCTAAGTACTTTCCTAAGCTTGCAGGCAACAGCAGCAAAGAGAAGAGGCTGGTGTCCCAGTAGAGCCCAAGCTCTATGTCAATCAGGCGTCCCTGATTCGACTTCCCCGTGCAGTGGGACACTCCTGTTTATTAGCAGGGCTGGCAGCCTCTTCAAGACTACTCTTGAGGCGGCTATGAGGATTCTATTTATGAGTGCCAACACTAACTGCCACCAGAGAAGAAACACGAGACTGACACACAAGTTAGTAGCAAGAATCACACAGGCAGTTTATTACTCACAAATCCTTTTGGTGTGCCTGGGTACAGCTTAAGGGGACTGCGATGGCATGCTCCTCTTGGCTGTCTTTGGTCAGAGCTCAGAGCAGCGGCAGTGGGGAGACCGTCCATGTTCACATTGGAGTCTGGACGACTACCTCAGCAGGGGGGCCCTCAGCTTTAGTACCTTTTCTGGCCTATTCCTTCTAACAGGTGTCAATCTACAGGATTATCATCTCAACCCACCTTTTGGGAAGTTCCTCACAGGGAGCACTTTTTATGTTAATGTACTGAAATGTTACATCAAACCACTTTTAAGGTGTTTCTAGGGAAGCTTCTTGTTTATGGTGATTTACAGAGTTATGACATCAAGCCACTTCTTATCTATGTATAACTTTACACATACACTAACTGGGCCCTGCTCAAAAGTCAGAGTCTGTGGCCCTGGCCGGTTGGCTCAGCGGTAGAGCGTCGGCCCGGAGTGCAGGAGTCCCGGGTTCGATTCCCGGCCAGGGCACACAGGAGAGGCGCCCATTTGCTTCTCCATCCCTCCCCCTCTCCTTCCTCTCTGTCTCTCTCTTCCCCTCCCGCAGTGGAGGCTCCATTGGAGCAAAGATGGCCCAGGCACTGGGGATGGCTCTGTGGCCTCTGCCTCAGGCACTAGAATGGCTCTGGACGCAACAGAGCGACCCCCCAGAGGGGCAAAGCATCGCCCCCTGGTGGGCATGCCGGGTGGATCCCGGTCGGGCGCATGCGGGAGTCTGTCTGACTGCCTCCCCGTTTCCAGCTTCGGAAAGATGAAAAAAAAAAAAAGTCAGAGTCTGTTTATCACATCTGCACCCACTATATTAATTCCTATCCAGATGGCATAACTTTATTTAATTTCCTTAATTTTAATGTAATATCTTAAGTACTTTTATATATCTTCCATATTTTTTATATTTCTATATATTTAATTATTATAACATTATATTACTACAACAGCTGGAATTAATCTCTAATAATAGATTTTGGTCAGGTCTATTTTACAGGGTATATGGTGACAGTGGCCATCACTATATATCTCAGTCTCCTTCAGAAGTGCCCTGTTTCTCCCAATATACCCCAGTGTGGGCAGCCCTTTGTTTTCATGCCTCAAAATCCTAACTGCCTGGCCTTCGTAGAGGACCTGAGTCAAAAGCAGTTCTTGGAGTCATTGTAAAATGATAGTGACTTTGGACCAAAGTTCACCGTCAACTGGAAGGGCTCCCTCCCTGAGCCAGCATCATCCAGGACTCACAGAAGCCTGCGGAAGGGATAGGAGTTGCCAGAATGCCGTTCCAGGAGAGCTGAGCAGAGCTGAGGTCAGGGAAGCACAGTGCTCGGTTGGCTAGATGGCTGTCTCCAAGCATCTCAATACCTTTTCCAGAATTATGCACGTTCCTGAGCACCTTTCCCATTGGGATGAAACAGTTCCGTAGCTGTTTGCAGTCAAATGTTTTTTCCACACGAACTGGCATCTAAACTTGAGGTTTCTGCACCAAGTGGGCCCATACATTTGTTCTCGGGGCCTATTACTCTAGGATGTTTCTATCGTACGGCAAGACTGTGTTTAAATAGGAGCGAATCTCAACGTTCTGGAACTCTTGATTGTCTCAGCTTTAAAAGGGGGTGTTCAGGTCTTTCCTTTAGCCTGAGTTATGTGAACAAATTATTTGTGTCGGGCTGGTTATTTGAACTGTACCTTTCAATCTTCTTGTCACCTGCTTTGCATTAAAAAAAAAAAAAAAGGTTTGTTTCTTTACATAATTAAAATTCTTTTCACAATTTGAAGAATTAGCTTTAGACAGATGAGCCTTTTGCTATGGCCTACTTCTGCCTTGCTCCCCTTGAACTACTAGAAAATACCTCTTCACCTTTTGCACTCACCTGGCAAACCCCAATCAGGGATGAATCCAGCTCTCCTCCTGCCTTCCCTTGCCTTGGATTGCCGAGTGCTGAAAAAAAATATCCCACAATGAACCGAGTCCTAGTCCGCTTATTCTCTTTCAAGCTGACCCAGGGCAGGCCTCTTCCTTCACAGAGGTGTTAGAAGGTGTCATACTGGAACTCCCCAAACTGTACTGGAACACATCTAACTGTAATCACATCACCTGCCGCCTCCTTCCTCCAGCTGCAGAGACAAAAGTGCCCTTTTCGGTGGGTGCCGCCACTGGTCTCTGAGTCCACCCTCCCACATGCTTCCGTCTTCACCCTCTCCCTCTCCACTGCCAGCACCCCATCAGCACTTGAACATCTCTCTCCATACTTGACAACCACACGATGGTCCTTTGAGCCAGTGTCACTCTTGCTTTCCTCTCCTTTATCCGTGTGGTGGGATTCAGCCAGTTCAAACTGGTTCAGCAGAACTGATACCTTTTTGTTGAGTTTGGTGAACTGGTTGTAAAGTGGCACTTGTAATCAGGGTTCTCTGTAAGGTGGGTGGCTGGGCAGCTGTCCAATGTGGAAATCACAAATTTACATTTACTACTTTTTTTTGTATTTTTCTTAAGTGAGAAGTGGGGAAGCAGAGAGACTCCCACATGAGCCCAACCAGGATCCACCTGGCACGCCCACTAGGAGGTGATGCTCTGCCCATCTGGAGCATTGTGCTGTTGCAACCAGAGCCATTCTAGCACCTGAGGCGGAGGCCATGGAGCCATCCTCAGCGCCTGGGCCATCTTTGCTCCAATGGAGCCTTGGCTGTGGGAGGGAAAACGAGAGAGAGAAAGGAGAGGGAGAAAAGTGGAGAAGCAGATGGGCGCTTCTCTTGTGTGCCCTGACCTAGAATTGAACCTGGGACTTCCACACACTGGGTCAATGTTCTACCACTGAGCTAACAGCCAAGGCCTACATTTCTTACCTCTCTTTAACATTCATTTGTGCAACAGCATGTTCTAAGCACCTGTAGTAATGTTCATTCTGTCAATAGGTGAAAAAAATTGCAAGTGAGGATACCAATCAAGAAGCAATATGGGATATCTTAAATAATAAGTTTTATTTCTTTTTGGTTAGGTTTATTTAATATTTCTTTCATTAATATTTTAAAAATCCTTTATATGGAACTATAAAAAACCCTGAATAGCCAAAGCAATCCTAAAGAAAAAGAATGAAGCTGGGGGCATTACAATACCTGACTTCAAACTATATTATAGGGCCATGGCAATCAAAACAGCATGGTATTGGCAGAAAAATAGACACTCAGACCAATGGAACAGAATAGAAAACCCAGAAATAAAACCACATATATATAGTCAAATAATTTTTGATAAAGGGGCCAACAACACACAATGGAGAAAAGAAAGCCTCTTCAATAAATGGTGCTGGGAAAACTGGAAAGCCACATGCAAAAGAATGAAACTGGGCTACAGTTTGTCCCCCTGTACTAAAATTAACTCAAAATGGATCAAAGATCTAAACATAAGACCTGAAACAATAAAGTACATAGAAGAAGACATAGGTACTAAACTCATGGACCTGGGTTTTAAAGAGCATTTTATGAATTTGACTCCAAAGGCAAGAGAAGTGAAGGCAAAAATTAATGAATGGGACTACATCAGACTAAGAAGTTTTTGCTCAGCAAGAGAAACTGATAACAAAATAAACAGAAAGCCAACTAAATGGGAAATGACATTTTCAAACAATAGCTCAGATAAGGACCTAATATCCAAAATATACAAAGAACTCATAAAACTCAACAACAAACAAACAAACAATCCAATAAAAAAATGGGAAAAGGACATGAACAGACACTTCTCCCAGGAAGAAATACAAATGGCCAACAGATATATGAAAAGATGCTCAGCTTCATTAGTTATTAGAGAAATGCAAATCAAAACTGCAATGAGATACCACCTCACACCTGTTCAATTAGCTATTATTAGCAAGACAGGTAATAGCAAATGTTGGAGAGGTTGTGGAGAAAAAGGAACCCTCATACACTGTTGGTGGGAATGTAAAGTAGTACAACCATTATGGAAGAAAGTATGGTGGTTCCTCAAAAACCTGAAAATAGAACCACCTGATGACCCAGTAATCCCTCTACTGGGTATATACCCCCAAAACTCAGAAACATTGATACGTAAAGACACATGCAGCCCCATGTTTATTGCAGCATTGTTCACAGTGGCCAGGACATGGAAACAACCAAAAAGCCCGTCAATAGATGACTGGATAAAGAAGATGTGGCACATATACACTATGGAATACTACTCAGCCATAAGAAATGATGACATCGCATCATTTACAGCAAAATGGTGGGATCTTGATAACATGATACAAAGTGAAATAAGTAAATCAGAAAAAAACAGGAACTGCATTATTCCATATGTAGGTGGGACATAAAAGTGAGCCTAAGAGACATTGATAAGAGTGTGGTGGTTACGGGGGGAGGGGAGAGAGGGAGAGGAAAGGGGGAGGGGAGGGGCACAAAGAAAACTAGATAGAAGGTGACAGAGGACAATCTGACTTTGGGTGATGGGTATGCAACATAATTGAACAAGAAGATAACCTGGACATGTTATCTTTGAATATATGTATCCTGATTTATTGATGTCGCCCCATTAAAAAATAAAATTATTAAATAAAAAAAATCTTTCTTATATCATAATCTAATTTTGTGTACCTCTTTTATTGTTCTTATTTAAGTATTAAATTCATGAAATAATAAACTACCTTTTGATATATCTTTTTTTATATTTAAAACAGTCATTAGAGCAGAGAACCAGTTATTAAGTTATTTGACTCCCACCGCTGTCTTTACGCTCAAACTTTGCATCACCTGACCCTGTGGCCACTGCTCCTCACCTTCCCTGCCAACCCATTGTTCTCTGCCAGTAGCTCCCATCAATCTTCTCTATGTCACCAAATCCAGTGGACATTCCCAGCCCTTATCCTGCTTGACTTTGAGAGCATTTGATATAGTTGAGTTCACTTTTCCTCCCCTGACTCCCTTGTCTCAGTGTCTTCCTCTTTTGCTCCCCTACCTTCCTTTCTGTGTTTTCCCTGTGTTGTTACTGCCCTGTCTTCCTTTTCACTTTTGATAGCTTTGGGATTCTGTGCTAGCACCCCTCTTCACTTTTCACTGAACTTGATTGCTAAGTAATTTAATTGATTCTTGGGGTTTACTTGCCATCTGTATTCTGATAGTTTTAAAAATAATTTTGCATTTATTTTTATAAAAGTGAAACATGCACATGAAACAAATCAAAGACTTAAGAAAGTTTATGAAAAAAATTCTATCCTCGCTCTTGCAACTCTTCCTCATCCAGAGCCTGAAGCACTCAGAAGCACTTTCTTGATTTATGTTGGCTATCTACATGACTCTATATAGTATGATCATTTTCCTGTTTCACAATCTATCACAGTTAGACATCTACTGATTTCCTAATATGAGAGGGGAGAATAAGGTTCACTTAACACTCATCTCCTTCTTCTCCTAGACCTTTTAGTATCTATCATTTTTCATCAGTTATCTCTGTAACTTTAAATAAGAATTGAATCTCAATTTTTTTCTATTCAACCTTCAACAGTATTTCTTAACTCCCCATTCTGTCAGATAAGAATATGAACCATCCTGTCTTTCCTACTCTCCCACTTCCCATCTTGTACTTTATCATTACATTTTAACCCTTCCACCATAACCAAATCTCTCACTTCATGTTACAAGCTAAAAAAGATGGAAACCAACAAACAGCATCATATTAATATTACTCTGTAAATATTGTTCATTGTTGAGCCAAATAGTAGGCTGTACCTACATTCCTTCCTCCAATTTCATGACCCTAAAGCCATTGCTGGAAAATTTCAACCTTCAAGCTTTATGGATAAACATTTCTCACACTCCTTCAATTATTTAAAATTATGCAACATTATAATTTCCTTCATTTTAAAATAATGACTTTCTTACATATTTTGCCTCAAATTTCAAATTGCTTTCTTGATTTCTTTCATCATTTGCCTTGATTATCTTCTTTGCGTTCTCAGACTCCATCACAGTAGCCCATTCAGCCGCCTTTTCCCCGGACCTCCACCCTCCTGTTCCAATCAGACTAGTTTTGTCTTCAGCCTTCTTCTTCATATCTGTCATCCTAGAACTTCTATTTCTTCTCCTTCTGGATTGATATCTCTGTCTTCCTTTTTCTTGGATTTGCCTTTGTTTTCCTAGAGTACACTCTAGATAACTTCTTTTTAGAAGGTGTATATGGGGTAAATTACCCAATTCTTTGCATGTCTAAATTTTTTGTTTTGCTTTGCTTTGCTTTCACCCCTGGCTGGGACTTCGGCTGATCGCAATCTTTCAAACGCTGCTTCCCTGTCTTTCAGGCTCAAAGGGTTGCTCCTGCCAGACTGATTCCTGTTCTTTTGTAAATGATACAACCCCCCCCCCCCCCAAGTTGGAGCTCTTATAATCTTCTCTTTATCTGGTGCTTTGAAATTTCATGGTGGTGATACATCTAAAAAATGGTCTTTTTAATTCATTTTCTGGGCACTTGCTGAACTTCTGGAAGACTCCTGGAAGTCCAGAGACTTGCAACCCACGCATGCGCAGTTAAGCCCCCACGCTGACCTCGGCAGTGCAGCCCCTCCCCTGCACTGCCTTTGGGCGAGAGCCCATTCCTCAGCACCTGGCCATGCCCTGGGCCAGGAGCCAAGGCATCTATGAGAATTGGGGTTTGCCTGAGAGGCGGTGTGAGGCAGATGCCATACAGATGACCTGGGACGGGAGCGTCCAGCTCCTGAGGAGCCCAGGGGTTCCTAATCCCAGGATTCCACTGCCTGCTCCATAAGAGCTCCAAGATGCCCTGAGACACCACAAGATCAAGTGTCCTCTGGGAAGATTGGCCACAGCTCCTCTGGACTGATTCCTCCATTTTCTGAAGACTGTTGTCTTGAACTGGATTTCCCCGAAAATAGCACCTGAGGTAAACGCTCACCCCTGGGGAGTGTAAGTGATACCAGAGAAGCAGGAGGGAGAGAAAACGGGTGTGAGTCAAAGAAGGCCACAGCTTCATGAAAAGCTGATTGATAGGGTCCAAGGGGTACCTTTTTCTTTACGAAAGGAAGCTTAAAGCTGCGCCTCTCCACACAGTCCCTCAGGAGGCAAAGAGTGTATCTGCTCAGGGCCATTTCCTTCTGGCCAAGGGTTGCTCCATGGGGTCACTCCACAATTGCAGGTTGCGTTCTCATTGGTGCCAACAAATTTCTTGGCAACAGGAATCCCAGGGTAGGAGGTAAAGATGCTGTAAGGACAGGAGACAAGGTGCTGTGAGCTTGTATCCTTAGGTGACTGGAGGGACCACAGGTGGCTATCACAGCAAGCCCCTCTGTAACAGCCCCAGCAACACCCTGACTCCACAACCATGGGAACAGCGCTGATTGTTGCTAGGTTCAGACACTGCAGATCTGGGCGCAGAAACTGAATCCCATGCAACTAGCATTTTGGTAGTTCTGGGAAATATTTTATGGTTCTTCTGTTGTTCCATTTATTTATTCATGTTTTTAATCTTTAAGAGCTCTGTCTTGGACTCTATTTCTTTCTCACAGATCCTGTTCTTATTTTAAGGTTGTAATACCTCCTAAGTGTGAGGATATTAGTTACATTTTTAAAGTTTTCTGCTATGGAAGGTAATCTACATAGTGGTTAAAAGGATGGAGCTAGAACCTAGCAACCTGAGTTTGAATCTAAGCTCTCTTATGGCTTTGTGTCCTTGAGGAACTCATGTCTTTTAGTTTCTATGTACCGGTATTTTGCTTGCTTCAAACCAATACTAAATGCTTATTATACAAAAATGCAGGAATTTCCAAACTATCAATTTGTTAAACCTAGAAAAAGTATGAAGTTATTCTATAACTAGAAAAAGAAAACTACACTTTTGTTACTCAGCCTAACTTACCTCCAAGTTCTTAAAATTGCAGATACTTTAATTTTTAAAAAGTCACTCTAAAAATTGTGCCAATTAATTTTGTTATGCTGTAAAAAACCAGAATACCTTTTATTTATTTATTTATTTATTTATTTATTTATTTATTTATTTATTTATTTATTTTTTACAGAGACAGAGAGAGAGTCCGAGAGAGAGATGGATAGGGACAGACATACAGGAACAGAGAGAGATGAGAAGCATCAATCATCAGTTTTTTGTTGCAACACCTTAGTTGTTCATTGATTGCTTTCTCATATGTGCCTTAACCATGGGCCTTCAGCAGACCGAGTAACCCCTTGCTCGAGCCAGCGACCTTGGGCTCAAGCTGGTGAGCTTTTTTTGCTCAAACCAGATGAGCCCGCGCTCAAGCTGGTGACCTCGGGGTCTCAAACCTGGGTCCTATCGCATCCCAGTCCAATGCTCTATCCACTGCACCACCACCTGGTCAGGCCCAAAACACCTTTTAAATGGCCTATGCGTTAAATGAAGTAGTATTTGTAATATAAACTCATTTAAATAACTTATAGCAGTAATAGGCCAACATATAAACTAAATGCTCTCAGAGTATAAATAGGAAGTACTGTCAGTATGAAACTTAATACTTGTCAGTTTACATACAATATAATTAATAATTTATTAGGCTAGTGCTGTTTAAAGAACATGGTTAGTTACTACTTACTATATTTTCCAGAATAACTAAATATGCTACCATTCTCATCAACTATATACCGACTTTATTGTCTCGTATTCTTCCCTGTCTCTGCCTACAGCCCTGCTGTGGAATATGTAGAAGCGACTGAGAACATGATGGTCCTGTAATTTCAGTCTGTTCTTTCCAACCTTTGGTAGGTTTGTAAAGCCTAAGTGATTGCTGCTAACGTGTTTACACTCTTAATTTTTCTAGTGTTTCTTGTTTTCTATCTTTTCATCTTCCTTTGCCTGTCTATCTAGAATTTTCCATTCAAATTTATGTAACTCTCTTGAACCCTGGACATTTCAGCATATCAGTTTCTTTTCTTAACTCATTTTTTTTCTGCCATTTTCCTTATTTTCTTTTCAAGTCTCAAAGTTCTTTCTGCTTTTATTTCTCTTGGTATAACTTTCTAATAATAATTTTGCTTTAAACTGGCATTGTTGCTCTTCCTGCTAAGTTTTCTCTTCCTTTTCTTTTTTTTTCTTTTTTTTCTTTTTTATGAAGCTGGAAATGGGGAGAGACAGTCAGACAGACTCCCGCATGCGCCCGACCGGGATCCACCCGGCACGCCCACCAGGGGGCGATGCTCTGCCCCTCTGGGGCGTCGCTCTGCCACGACCAGAGCCACTCCAGCGCCTGGGGCAAAGGCCAAGGAGCCATCCCCAGCGCCCGGGCCATCTTTGCTCCAATGGAGTCTCAGCTGCGGGAAGGGAAGAGAGAGACAGAGAGGAAGGAGGGGGGGGTGGGGGTGGAGAAGCAAATGGGCGCCTCTCCTATGTGCCCTGGCCGGGAACCAAACCCGGTCCCCCGCACGCCAGGCCGACGCTCTACCGCTGAGTCAACCAGCCAGGGTCTTCCTTTTCTTTTACATAGGAAATACATTTCATTGACATTTATGTACTTCTCTGAGTTGTTTTCTCAAACGTCAGCTGCCAGTTTGTTTCTTCTTTGTTCTTCTTTTTACTTTTTTTGATCATCTTATTTATTATGAAAAAGCATAGGTATATCCTGTCTTTAACTTGAATTTTTTCCTCCTTTTTTTGCATTTAGTTGTCCAGTTCTGAATACATTTTTTTTTCTACTAGTCAGAAGATTTTATAGTTTCTCACACTGTTGCATTTCATCCTGTGTTCTTCCAAATGGTGTTCTAGAACTTGTCCCATGTATGTTGGTTTCTTTTTGTTTCGTACTTTTACTGCGTTCAGGTGGTCATAATTGTACAGTACCCTTTTCACCCTCCTGTTTGATGACGTTTTTCAGAAACGGCTTCCTCTGGAAAAGTACATGATGGTAATTTGTCCACAGGAACTTTGCGTGACCTTGCTCTGATAGTTTCTGTGTTTCTGAGTTACAGTAGGCAGTTAGACAGCCATGAGCAAAGACTATAGGCCAGGCACAGGAGGTCATTAGGGTGGAAAGCCCCAGGTGCCTAGCAATGGGCAGGAATGGGAAAACAAGGACCTTAAACCCAGGGTGACCATTCCTCTCGTAGCTGGTCATGTGGTTTGGATGACCCTAATTTCACATCCTGGTCATGGAATTTGGACCCTTCCATGACCTTCCCTCTCCTGGCATATTACTGACCATGTGGTTTTAAACCACCCTGGAGGAGCAAGCAAGAAGGCCAGAGAATAGTGCTTAAGCATTGAGGTCTAGAGATGATACCTAGGCCTCAGTTGTGTTTCAGCTCGGGGCCCAGAAAAGTAGCAAAAACAGACAAAGGGAAGCCATGGCTGACCGCTGGGCCAGCTGCATTGACTAATGACTACCCCACCACCACCACCCAGAGATGGATTAAGTCCATTGAGGCCCCAGCGCAGAAGAAAATATTGGGCCCTTAGAAAAATGTATAAAGTTGGGGTTTTGCGGGGCCCTTCAAAGTCAGGGCCCAGGGCACGGCTGGTGTGCCCGCAGTTAAATCTGCCTCTGCTCCCACCCCTACCCCCACTCACCCTGCACTGGAGCCTACCAATCAGTGGAAAATACACGCTGAAAGAACATATTGGAAGCTGATAAATATTCCATTGATATCCTCCCCTGGGACCTTCCCTCTTGCCTTTCCCTTCCCCCTCCTCATTCTCCTCTTCTTGACCCCAGGAGTGTTTTCCTTGTCTCTTTCTTTCTCCTAAGCTTTAAGGGACCCCAGTAGACTTGCAGCCAGGGGAGCGGTGGGCAGTGGCAGCTGGTCCCAGGCTAACTCCCTGAACCTGTCTCCAGGGTCCCCTTTTCTCTGACTTTCTTCCTATACAGCCAATAGATTCTTTACTTGTGCATTTTGTTTCTTGACTGGGTGCATTCTCTCAAGAAGATAAGAGTTGAGTTCTCATCACTCCCCCTATAACACAGTGAACCAAAGCCCACGTGTCAGTTTTTCTGGATATGGCACTCAACTCATTATTGTTTTCTTTAATAAGCTCTCTGTAAAGCCAGTTGCCGCGGCCACCATCACAGCTGCCTGGCCCGTGCAGTTTCACATTTGATTCAGACTTTTGATAATGAAAAAACGGAGCCAAAAACTGGTGAGCCATCACCTTTAATCCTAGCTTGCACCCAGCGGGCAAGTAAAAACACACACTGGGCTCCAAAACCCACTCATTCAGTGCTCACAAAGCTGCTGACTTATCTGAGTTTCCTAGAATCAAAGGTATCTACCTCATCAGCCTTATTCACCTCTGTTCCCCATCTCCTTCTCTCTGCACAAACTGGCTTCTCCTTCAGCACTCTGCCATCTTGGCTGCTTCTCCTCTCCTCCACGTGGCCTTTCTCAGCTCTCCTCTCTAATGCTAATCTCAGGAACTGAGAGAGAGCAAGCTTCCGGTCTGCCCCACTTTATAGTGTAGAAACCAAAAACCTTTAATCCAATATACAAACAAGGAAGTCTGTTATACAGAGTCACTTATCTGAGGCATAATGGGATTCCTCATGAGACTGCACCACCCTACATCAAAAAGGGTGGGAAAGGCTTAGTCTTAAAACTAAGCCTTAGGCTATAAGGATCCTGCCTGCTTACAGCCTGTCCCCCAACACACATTAATATAATCACGCCCATCCCAAGCAAGAAGGGCAATTAATATCACCTGGGCAATGGGTTTCCATGTGGCCAGCACCATCTTTAACAAAGTGAGCATAATACATTTTATCTGCCCAACACTCTCCTATATTATTTTAAAGTGTTCATTGCACTTTCAGTTGTTCCCATTATTTCTCTTAGTTTTTTATCGAAATCAGGTGTGTGACTTCTTTTAACTGATGCTGTAGTCTCTTTACATCATCATGTGTTTTGGCTAATTGTTGCTGGATTTTTGCTCTTTTTTCTGATGATAATTTGATAATTTATTTTCTAAATCTTCCATTACATGGCTGAATTCTGAAGTCCTTTTTTTGTAGAAATGACTGGATTTATCTTTTTTTCCGTTAATAACATGATTTTAAATTTTTCTGCTGTATGTGAAATCTTTGATTGCCTAGTCTAATTAGCTTTCTGTTCCTAATTTTGAAGCTGAAAAGGCTGAATTCCATTTGCAGTACAAAAACAGCCATCATTCAGCCCTGGCCATTTCGCTCAATGATAGAGCCTCAGCCTGGCATGCGGAAGTCCCAGGTTTGACTCTGGGTCAGGGCACACAGGAGAAGCACCCATCTGCTTCTCCACCCCTTCCCCTCTCATTTCTCTCTCTCTCTTCCCCTCCCACAGCCATGGTTTGAATGGTTCAGGGCACATGTGGGACTCTGTCTCTGCCTCCCTGCCTCTCATTTAATAATTAAAAATGAAGAAAAGAAAATAGCCATGTTCTCTTGTAGAATTGCTGGGGCCACTCTGGGCAGATGAACCTAAGGTTTTGTGCAGGGGTCACTAAAGAACCCCCCTACATTAACAGTTCCCTGCATTTGCAGCTGGGCCTGTGTATGCACCAGAGGGAGAAACATGGTGGACTGTACCTAAATTTCTTCATCTATAAAATGGGGTAATGCAGTACCTGCCTCATAAGGTTGTTACAATGATTGAACTTACATGTGAATTTGGAGGAATTTAAATCTCAGATCATTATCTCTAGTCAGTTTTTTCGTATGCTTATGTTTTTCTCTTTGCTTATTCTTTTCAATGCTACTGGTCTTTGTCACATGCCTCGTTATCCTTGGATGCCCAGTCATGCTTTATAAAGGTCTGGGTCAGTAGCGCTTCTTCTGCTATTGTAAAAATAGGATGATCTTCTCAGAGGTCTCTCAATGAGAAGAGTTTGACTGAGAACTCCATGCACATTGGTGGGCCAGCACATCTACTGTAAAGCTTCACTTTAGGGGCTGGTGAGCAAGAGCTGAATGTCAGGCAGGATGTGGTCCTCAAATATGGGTGGCTTTCATCCATATCCTTTTTATAGATTTTCAGTTAATATGACATTAAAGGAGAGTGCTGAGGATATTCTAGCATGATGGATATTGTGAAAAGAATGTACAAAATACAATATAAGGTGGGGCAAAAGTAGGTTTATACTTGTTTGTATGAAAAATAATACAATAATTAATAAATAATAATACAAGAATAAACTCTGTCTTGCATACTCACAACTGTAGACCTACTTTTGCCCCACCCTGTACAATTAAAATCTTTAGAGAAGTCCTGCTTTTAATTTGAAATAAGAACCAGTTGCTTAATTAGAGGTGAAAGGTTTTTTATTATTTCAAAGTGATGTTCTAAGTTTTGTTTTTGAAAGCAATATGCAGTTGCTTTTCTATAATTGAAAGTAATTATAGAGTCGTGATTATTTTGGAGAACGTTTGTAAATACTTTTGTAGAATTTTATAATCGCCTGTGATTTATTATAGATTCTTAATTTTGTTGGTTCAAAAACAGGACAATAGCTTTTTTTAAAACAAACAAAACAAAACAGGACAATAGCTTTTAAAATCCTTTCCGTTTGATATAATGGTGTTTCTCTGGGTCACCTGTAAACTCTAGAACCCAGAAGAGGAGAATGAGGAACAAAGGAGGAAATATTTCTCAGTAAAAAAGCTCTGTGACCCAAAAGTGAAGTAAGAACTTCCTGTGCAAGTCTTAGGAGGTGATCAGTAGTTCTACATATTTCTCTACTGAATTAGATTTCATAAGTTCCTGTGATGTCATTTGTTTTTTCTCCGACCCCCACCCCAGCTTGAATTAGGACTTCCCTACCAGGGTTCTGCCAACCAGTTTCCTTTAGAACAATTTATAACTAAGTATTTCTACTAATTTTTTATGAAACAAGCCCTTAATGAGAAGCCCAGTTAAATGTGTGTGTGTGTGTGTGTGTGTATTCCTTTTGGCTGTTGTTATTTTTTTATTTGACAGTCTAAGAGAAAAGAGGTCAGTGCCCCCTGTAAGTAGATTTCTAAGGCCAACTTTTCTTCTTACTGTTTAACCTTAGAAACCAATGTTCAATGTTCGTATCAAGCTTGCATTTTCTAAACAATTTACATTCATGGAAGGTAGAAAGAGCTTCCATAAAAATTAATAAAAATATTAAAGAAGGCTCTTGAAAACCACTCTTTAGAGCATAAAATTGTGGAATTTTTATGTAATAAAAAGATTGGCTTTAATGGTCCTAAAAGAATGTCTCTGAACTCTAAAACTCAATGGCTTTCTGCTTTAGTTCTGTGTAAGAAAGGAGGGAGGGAGGACCTAAGGAAAGAAAATCCAGCCGTGTATCAGCTGAGCTCTCGGGAGTGGCTCCAGACTTCCTGAGGCTGTGGTCTACCTGTCCGTTCTGACTCTGTACTTAGATAGGTACTTTCTTGGTTCAATAGTCCCATCTTAGCTGTAGTTTCACTCTCTGTGCTTTCAGTTACCCACAGTCACCTGTGGTCTGAACATATGCAGTGATAAATCCCAGAAATAAAAACCATGCACCATTCTGAGTAATGTGGAGAAATGTTGAGCTGACTGCCCTGACTCATTCAGGATGTGAATCATCCTCTGTCTAGTGTAGCCATTGGTATACACTACTGGGCCCCTGCTCGTTTAGTAGCCCGCTTTATTAGCAGACTGACTGCTCTGGTATTGCAGTGATTGTGTTTCAATAGCCCTCATTGTGCTTAATAAAGGCCCCAAAGCCATTCACATAACTGACAGTATACTGTCATAACTGTTTTATTTTTTTATTAGTTGTTGTTAATCTCTTGCTGTTCTTAATTTATAAATTAAACTTTATCAGAGGTATGTATGCATAGGAAAAAATATAGTATAGATGTTTCTTAACTTATGATGGGGTCACAGCCTGATAAACCCATTGCTAGTTGAAATATTGTCAATTGAAAATACATTTAATACTCCTAACCTACCAAATATCACAGCTTAGTCCAACCTACCATAAACATGCTTAGAACACTTACATCAGCCTAGAGTTGGGCAAAATTATCTAACACAGTGAATACACTATAACATGTCAGTTGTTCATCTTTATGAATGTATGGCTGACTGGGAGCTGCAGCTCATGGCTCTGCCCCGCATCATGGGCAAGTGTCGCACTGCAGGTCACTAAATTGAGAAAGGATCAAAATTAAAAATTTGAAATACAGGCCCTGACTGGTTGGCTCAGCAGTAGGGCATTGGCCTGGCATGTGGAAGTCCCGGGATAGATTCTTGGCCAGGGCACATAGGAGAAGTTCCCATCTGCTTTTCCATCCTTCCCCCTCTCCTTTCTCTGTCTCTCCCTTCTCCTCCAACAGCCAAGGCTCCATTGGAGCAAAGTTGGCCTGGGCACTGAGGACTGCTCCATGGCCTCTGTCTCAGGCGCTAGAATGTCTCTGGCAGTGAGGGAACAATGCCCCAGATGGGCAGAGCATCGCCCCCTGGTGGGCATGCCGGGTGGATCCTAGTCAGGCACATGCGGGAGTCTGTGTGACTGCCTCCCCACTTCTAACTTCGGAAATATACAAAAAAAAAATCGAAGTACAGCTTCTACTGAAGTACAGTTTCACACCAGTGTGAAGTTGAAAAATAGTTAAGTCAGGGGCCCTCTGTATATTTGGGGTTTGGTATTATCTGCAGTTTCAGGCATCCATTGAGGGTCTTAGAATGTATCCCTTGCAGAGAAGGGAAAACTACTGTATTTTCCCCCTTTTTATCCAACATGTCTATATAAATAGCTCTAAGTCAAATGTAGATAGAGGCATACCATTAGTTGGAGGAGTGGCCAATCAATGCAACCATTTGATTTTTTTGAATTCTTATTCTCCATTTAAAAATTGGGGGGAATTTAAAATTATACTTCATCATATATCTGTTTCTGCTGTGTGTGTGTGTGTGTGTGTGTGTGTACGTGCGTATGTGTGTGTGCGAGAGAGAGAGACAGGGAGACAGGGAGACAGGACGGGAGAGAGATGAGAAGCATCAACTTATAGTTGCGGCACCTTAGTTGTTCATTGATTGCTTTCTCATATGTGTCTTGATGAGGGGGACTTCAGCTGAGCCAGTGACCCCTTGCTCAAGTCGGTGACCTTTGGCTCAAGCCAGTGACCTTGGGCTTCAAGCAAATTACCTTTGGGCTCAAGCAAGACACTATGGAATCATGTCAATGTTCCCACAATCAAGCTGTTGAGCCTGCACTCAAGCTGGTAAACTCAGGGTTTTGAACCTGGGACCTTGGCATACAAAGTTTATGCTCTATCCACTGCACCACCACTGGTCAGGCAATCTGTTTCTGTTTTAATATAAAATAGTATTTTATAGCATCAATCATTGGGGGTAGGGGAGGTAAAGAACTTGACCCAACCTATCTAGGAATATATGCCTTTGTTTTCTTCTTACACACAAGGCAAATGCACTCCTACTTAAGAAACTCAGGTAATGTGTTGAACTGGCACTCAAGAATCAGTTTATTGTTCATCATTTCTCACAGTCTTTGTGACTGCCTTCTGCAAGGCCTACCTTCTCCAACACACCAGGTCCCCACTTTACATAAAAGAGGGATTCATATACTGGGATGAATGGTTATTTAAATAACCCCCTCTCACTTCATTCATGCTTCTCTTTTCACTTAACTCTGAACTGTTTACAATGACATATTTAGTAAAATAATTTCAGGATCTATCTTATCTCAGTCTGAATGTGATTTGCTGCTAAAATAATGCAATCCTTGCCCCTATAAAAGGGTGTATTATGTGTTACATTTTGTTATAATTTATGATGTGTCTTTGGAGAAAAATTGTGCATTTTATATAATACGCCAAGGACAATTTCAAGATGTACCACATCATCAATCTCACTGACAACATTGCTAATGGCTTTACTCTGTAGTCAAAGTTTTGCCAAATGCAAACTAAGACTCATACCATCACACACCTGCTCTCTACCTATTGTTTCAGATGAATCATCTGTTGAAAAGACAACAAGTTTAAGAAAAGAATTCATCTTTGAAACACTTCTTCTCTTATTAAGTCAACAGATGTTGTTTGAAGTCTATACCCGGAAATTTATTACTTCATTTTTCAATAGTAAGAATTCACAGACCCACCTTTATGATAATTGGTTGTTGTTGATGTTTTTTTAATCAATGCAGCCAGCAATGGCGATGACTAATAATAATCAAGAATTTGTGATGGTTGTCATTTTCAACAATTTGAATGGCATTTTCTGTAACTGCTTTCACTTGAGTTATCATCTGGACTCTATTCCTCCCCAGCTGGTGTCTGATCTTCTTTTGCTGAGGAATTGGATAGAGCTGGCCTGGTTCCAAACCCTTGAGGGACTGGGATAGGTGGAAAGAAGTAGCTCTCATGGCCTCTGCCTTTGCATGGAGGCAAAGAGCAGGCAGTAAAGTCAAAGGTCAGTGTCAGAATGCACAGCTAAACCAGTCGCAAAGCAAAAGCCAGGTAATTGGTACAACCTATGGGTAAAAGCCAGTTGTTGGGCAGATAAAATGTATTATGCTCACTTTGTTAAAGATGACGCTGCCCACGTGGAGGCCGTTGCCTAGGTGATATTAATGTGTGTTGGGGGCTGGCTGTGGGCAGGCAGAATCGTTGTAGCCTGGGGCTTGGTTTTGGGATTAAGCCTTTCCCACCCTTTTTGATGTGGGGTGGTACAATCCAATCATGCCTCAGAGAAGTGACTTTGTATTAGAGACTTCCCTATTTTGTATATGGGATTACAGGTTTTTGAATCTACACTATAAAATGGGGGCAGAACGGGAGCTTGCTCTCTCTGTTCCTGATATTAGCATTAGAGGAGAGAGCAGAGCAGAGAGCAAAGGAGGCCACGTGGAGTAGACCAGGAGAAGCAGCCAAGATGGCGGAGTGTTGAGTGAGAGGCCAGTTTGTGCAGAGTTTGTGCAGGGGAGAAGGAAGGAGATGGGGAACATAGGTGAATAAAGTCTGGTGCCCTGGCCGGTTAGCTCAGTGGTAGAGCGTCGGCCTGGCGTGCAGAAGTCCTGGGTTCGATTCCCAGCCAGGGCACACAGGAGAGGCGCCCATATGCTTCTCCACCCCTCCCCCTCTCCTTCCTCTCTGTCTCTCTCTTCCCCACCCGCAGCCAAGGCTCCACTGGAGCAAAAGATGGCCTGGGCGCTGGGGATGGCTCCTTGGCCTCTGCCCCAGGCACTAGAGTGGCTCTGATCGCGACAGAGCGACACCCAGGATGGGCAGAGCATCACCCCCTGGTGGGCGTGCCGGGTGGATCCCGGTTGGGCGCATGTGGGAGTCTGTCGGACTGCCTCCCTGTTTCCAGCTTTGGAAAAATCCAAAAAAAAAAAAAAAAAAAAAAAAAGTCTGGTGAACTAGAAACCTTTGGTTCTAGGAAACTCGGTTAAGTCAGTAGCTTTGTGAGCACTGAATGTGAGTGGGTTTTGGAGCCCAGTGTGTGTTTTTACTTGCCCGCCGGGTGCAAGCTAGAATTAAAGAAGATGGCTCGTCAGTTTTTGGCTCCGTTGTTTCTTTACTGACTGTCCGAATCCAATGCGAACCTGCATGGGCCAGGCTGCTGTGATGGTGGCCCCGGCCACTGGTTTTACACCAGTGAAAATGAAAACAAACACACTCAACTAGAAAGATGGTAATCTTGGCAAGCAGTGCCAAAATGAGCTCTTACAGCCCTTTGAAGTTTAAGAAGCCAGGACAAAAGGGATAGCCAGTGACCCAGCGATGCTTCAGTTCCTATATCTGTTTCCTACTCTCCCTAAAAAGGGTGTGGCAAAGGTCATAGTCTTGTATGTGAAGTCTAATTATTATTGTTAGTATTGTTATTATTAAAAGTTGTGAAATAATTGGGAAATATATGAAATGCTAGATAACTAGAAAAAAAATCTCAGAAAGTCCAGCTGTGTGGCGAGAATATTTTCTTTTCTTTTTTTTTTTTAATTATTTTTATTTTTTATTTATTTTAGAGGAGACAGAGAGAGAGAGAGAGAGAGAGAGAGAAGGGGGGAGGAGCAGGAAGCATCGACTCCCATATGTGCCTTGACCAGGCAAGCCCAGGGTTTTGAACCAGCAACCTCAGCGTTTCCAGGTTGACGCTTTATCCACTGCGTCACTACAGGTCAGGCGAGAATATTTTCTTTATGAACAAAATAGAACAAATCATTTTGGTGTGTTATTTTCTTAAAATTTAGTTTGCTCTTGTTAGTTTTTAACAAAGTATTTAATTAGAATCAGTGACTCCAAAACATTTGTGATAGTTAAAATTTTTGAACAAATTCTTTATCGTGGCAAGTTGTGGTAAATTCACAGATTAAAATTTATATACAAGGAAAAATCTCAACATTGAAAGAATGGAATTTTTTTAAAGCACTAGGTCTCAAGTTATTTACCTACTTTGACAGTTTTAGTCTCCGATTAAATATTTTATGATGATATTACTTAAGATAAAATGTAAAGGCTAATTTATAGTGACATCTCTTTATGTAAAAGGTTCCCAAGCTGATTTATTAGCAGGTTAAAGCATGTCAGTGAAAACAACCATGTCAAAAGAGACTTTGTGGTTTTCTTCCACTCCTAGTCAAACAACTTCTACTAAGCAATTTATATGAAAAGCAGGATCTTTCATTTACAGGATTCCATTCTATTTTCTTATATATCCTTTACTTTTATTCTTCAGTTCCACTTAGTACCTGCTATGCTCTGTACTAAGTAATAAATTTGGAACACTATGCTCAATTATAAGTCTTTTTCTGCTAAATTTGTTATGTTGCATCATCCTGAAAGGGCTTTGGGGAAAACACACATACATACACAGATATAATTATTTAATCATATTTTGGGTGGGGCAAAGGGGTTAAGGAAATACTTTTAATGCTTTATCTAAGTTACATAGAACTATTCACCAATAGAATTAATAAAATAAAACAGTGTAATTACAATCTAATCTATAAATTCAAAAAATCTTAACAATATATTTGATGTTGTTGAGAAGTACTAGAGTTGTAAAAAAGAGAAAATGAAGCCAAGAGGATGTTATAAATAAGACAAAGAGACAGAAGGCTAGGCACAAGCTTAAGATGCAACTGCTTATGGCACACTGCAAGATCTTAAGGGACAGTGTGGGATACAAGAGGTAGCAGCAACAGTAGTATAATGGGAAAGAAAGATGTCCTTGGTGACAGCATTTTTGTGGGAAGGAACAGGAGAAAATAGGGAAAAGACTATGGACAGAAAGAGACCAGATGGTGATAATATTGAGCCAAAAAACAAAATATGTCATAGACTTCTATCCTAGCAGTAAAGACCTATTAAAATAAAAAAATAACACAAATAGAAAAAACGGAATTTATTTTCATGAATTTAAAGTACTAACTTTTTTTTTATCTAGAAAATATTTGAGATGGATTATTCAAAAAGAAAAGGGGAGATATTTACAGTAAAATCCATAAATAGAGCCTAAAGAAGTAGGAGGAAGCATATGCTTCCTCATGACCCATCATGAGGGTCAATAGAGTGGCGATGTTTGAGCATAAAAGCTGGAACTTCCTCATAGCCATGATGAAGAGAGAAACTTTAAAAATTATTCTTTTAAGTTTTAAATATTATTATCTGAAATAATTACCTATAAATATTTGGAAGATAAGATTTTCTTGGTTAGAGACATAACTCATGTGTGACAGTAGAGGGAATAAGATATAATCAATAATAACTTCAGTGACAGTTGGGGATTCAGAGAAGGAAAATTCAAGTTGTTCTATGGAAAAAGTTGTTTGTAAATGGGCTAAATAGGGCTCCTTCTGGTAAAAGGAATTTGAAAATCTGTAGCCACCCACTGCCTGTGGCAATGGCTTTGTTGAGTGCTTCAAAAGCAAGAGGCCAAACAAACCCTGTACCTGAGGAACTGCACCAAACACCCCTGACCTAATGTCACATCCCTGCTGAGAACTAGGGCAGGTGTTCTGCAATGTCATGCAATATCTGGTTTGGAAGTAGGGTTTTGGAAGTTGTGAGAATGAAGTTTCAAAACCACTAGACAGAGAAGTGTGAAGAAAAAGAAGAGAGAAAATTCTGTTTAAAATGAGGCTGCAAAACAAAATTTTCAAACACATGGGGAATTCTAATTCTGTGAAGGTGAACGAGCCCCAAATCAACAATTGTAACATCATTTCATTCCAAGTGAAATTTTATAGAACTGTTCAGCTAAAACTTTAAAATAGGCCCTGGCCGGTTGGCTCAGCGGTAGAGCGTTGGCCTAGCGTGCGGAGGACCCGGGTTCGATTCCTGACCAGGGCACACAGGAGAAGCGCCCATTTGCTTCTCCACCCCTCCGCCGCACCTTCCTCTCTGTCTCTCTCTTCCCCTCCCGCAGCCAAGGCTCCATTGGAGCAAAAATGGCCCGGGCGCTGGGGATGGCTCTGTGGCCTCTGCCTCAGGCGCTGGAGTGGCTCTGGTCGCAACATGGCGACGCTCAGGATGGGCAGAACATCGCCCCCTGGTGGGCAGAGCGTCGCCCCATGGTGGGCGTGCCAGGTGGATCCCGGTCGGGCACATGCGGGAGTCTGTCTGACTGTCTCTCCCTGTTTCCAGCTTCAGAAAAATGCAAAAGAAAATGCAAAAAAAAAACAAAAACCTTTAAAATAAGTGTGCTTAAGGAGAAAAATAAAAAATAATTATAAATTTTTAAGAAAAAATATAAAATATAAATGAAACAAGTCAGGTAAATTAAAAGCAGGTATGACTAGCCATTTTGAAATTAAAAATCTTTTGATTAAAATAAAAAATTCTTAACCCTTTTCACCTTTTTTACCTATTTTCCCAACCTCCCTCTTATCTGATGATTATCAGTTTGTTTTGATTGTTTATATAGGTTTTAGATTCCATATATAAGTGAAATCATATGGTATGTATCATTGTCTGTCATATTTCACTTAACATAATGCCTTCTAGGTCCATCTATGTTGTTGCAAATGGTAATATTTCAGTTATAAAATAGTCACAGGGATGTAAAAAACAGCATAGCAAATATTGTCAATAATATTGTAATAACTATGTGTAGTGTCATATGGATACTAGCCTTATCGGGATAATCACTTTGTAGGGTATATAAATGTCTAATCACTATGTTTTAACCTGAAGCTAATACAATATTATATATCAACTGTAATTGAACAATAAATTAAAAGAAAAAAGTAAGTGCTAGCTAAAGTGAAAATGTCCTCTAGCAAAAACAAAACAAAATGAGAATAACAACAAAAACTGTTGGATGGAATAAATAGAGAAATACTTTTTCTTACATGTAATATGTAAAGCATTTACATAAGCCATTGAATACATTTGAGTCAAGTTTGCTTATAGTCATTTTGAAAACTCAAACAGTAGACCTCAGAGTAATGGCAGTGTAAGAGATACCCCTTATTTCTCCCCTTGAAATTTCAACAAATTGAACTACTATAATGCAGTGAAGCAACACCAGCTAGGATCACATGTGCACCTGAACGATCTGTGCACTGAATAGACTAAAGGTGAGAAGGGTTGAGAAGAGGGCCAGAAGATAAGACATACTTGTGGTCGTCTCTGAAGAGGAGAGAGCCCAGGACTGTCTAGGACTTTGTCTGCTGAGACTCCAGAAAGGAAAAAATCTGGCAATGACTGAGTTTTTCTTTTCTGTGGGGTTCCATAAAGGAGAGAAGCTTGGACTGTAAGGGTTTTGTCTGTGGGAATATAGAGAAGGAAGTCTGGAGTGACTAGGTCTTCTTCTGCCAGGAGAAGTGGAAAGATTGAGGGGCAGAAAGGGAGATAATAAACCAGAGCATGGGCAGAATGAGGGGTCCCAGCCTGTGTTCCAGTTGTGTGCCCACAGCTTGCACTCAGCAGAAATGAAGAAAACCACACTGTGACCCTCCCCAACCTCCCAGATCCTGCCTCCTTCACATCGCAGGGTACATAGAGTGGCAGTGATAGACCTCACAGCTAACTCTCCAAAGACACTCTCTCTCTTGAAGAATAAAGGTGCTCTGTGTCTGGTGCCCTGGTCTGCTGAGATGTAGGGAGAGGCACCTGGAGGGCTGAGAACACCACTGTTAAAGCCGTGAAGCCATAAACCCTCAAAACATGCCTCACCCACCAACACAACTGCAGCCCTGCCTACATTATCATGACAGCAAAATCTCAGCTGAGGTCAGCCTAGGAATTTTACAGCCCTATAACTTATAACACAGCAACACCTACTGGAAGAAAACAGAAAAACCTCTCAAAACTGAAATATAGGTTTTTTCCCCCCCTCTCTCTCTCTTTTCTTTTTCTTTTGAATTTCCTTTTATTTCCTTTTATATTTTTAATTATTTTTTGTGGGTGTTTTTGTTTTTCTTGGTTTTTGGTTTTGAATCTTTGTTTTCTGTGGTTTTACTTTTTTACTTGAAGTTATCTTTAAATTTTTATGCTTTCATTTGTATTCTTCACTTTTACTTTTCATTTTTTAATTGATTTTTGTTAGATTTTTTAACAGTACCACTCTCAAATGCCATCAGGGAAGAAGAAATTGAATACCATGGCTACACAAGACAGAGATATATTATAGTTCAGAAAGAAAATTAATAATATCCAGAAAAAATATCTCAATCAAATGGAAACCTTACAGTTAAATGATAGAGAATTCAAAATTGAAGTTCTGAAAATATTCAACAAGATGTGAGAAATACCCATAGGCAACTTAATGAGCTCAGGATAAAACACACACGAATACCTCACCAAGGAGATTGAAACTTTAAAAACAGAGATAAAGAACTCCATACATGAATTAAAAACTGAAGTAGCAAGTTTAGCTAATAGAACAGTCCAGATAGAGAAAAGAATCAGTGACATCAAGATAGGCAACTAGAGATGCCACAGAAGGAAGAGAAGAGAGACTCATAAATTTAAAAAAAAATGAGAGAGCTCTACAAGAATTGTATAACTCCATCAGAAAGAACAATATAAAAATAATGGGCATATCAGAAGAAGAAGATAGAGAGAAAAGAATGAAGAGCCTATTCAAACAATAATTTATGAGAACTTCCCAAACTTATGGAAAGAGAGCCTCAAATCCAAGAAGCAAACAGAACCTCAACCCAAACAGACCTTCTCCAAGGCACATCGTAATGAAATTATCAAAAATCAATGACAAAGAATCCTCAAAGTAGCTAGGGAGAAGAAGAACATAACTTATAAAAGAAGGCCCATTAGGTTATCCTTGGCCTTCTCAGCAGAAACTCTATAAGCCAGAAGAGAGTGGACCCAAACATTCAAAATACTGAGAGAGGAATTACCAGCCAAGAACATTATATTTATAAAGTTATTCTTCAAATACAGAGCAGAAATAAAAAATTTCCAGAAATACAGAAGCTAGGAGAATTTATCACTGGAAAACCACTACTACAGGAAATATTTAAAGGGGTTATTCAACCAGATACAAAAAAGAAAATCATCAAAACTACAAATAAAAGCTTCAACAAGATCACAATAAAAACAAAGATAATCTGTGACAACAATAACATAAAAGGGGAGAGGACAAAGACATGCAGTAGCAAAAGAGGATGGACTGAAGAACCACTTCTAAGATAAAGGACTCTTATACATATGAAAAATTTTTTCTTAATGATCTAAGGAAAACCACCTATAAAAAAGCCACTGCTGAAACACACAGCTTAATAAAAAAAAAAAGAAACAGGAAAAAATATGGAATATCACCAAACAACAACTGATAGAAACTCAAAAGAGAAGAACAAAACAAGACACAGAGCTACCAGAAACAAAACATAAAGTGGCTAAAGGAAATCCATTAAGTGTCAATAATTACCTTAAATGTAAATGGATTGAACTCACCAATAAAGAGGATCAGAGTAGCAGATTGGATCAAAAAACAAAATCCAACCAAATGCTGCCTGAATTCAAGAGACACACCTAAGCTGTAAGGACAAAAGTAGACTCAAAGTGAAAGGTAGGAAAACAATTCTCCAAGCAAATAATACCCAAAGAAAAGCCGGTGTAGTCATACTTATATCTGACAATGCTGACTTCAAGACAACAAAGGTAACACATAGACAAAGATGGACATTTCATAATGATAAAGGGGACATTGTATCAAGAAACATAACACTTCTTAATATATATGCACTGAATCAGGGAGCACCTAAATATATTGATATAAGACATCTACAAACTGATCTAAAAATAGAAGCAAACAAAAACACAGTCATACTTGGAAATCTCAACACACCATTGACAACTTTAGATAGGTCATCCAAACAGAAAATCAATAAAGAACTATCGGCCTTACATGACACACTAGACCAAATGAACATAATAGATATTTACAGAGCATTTCATGCCAGAACATCAAATTATACATTATTTTCAAGTGTGCATGGAACATTCTCAAGGATAAACCATATGTTGGGCCACAAAGCAAACATCAACAAATTAGATAGATTGGAATTATACCAAGCATATTTTCTGAACATAAGGCTTTGAAATTAGAATCCAACTACAAAACTAAAGCAAAGAAACCCACAAAAATTTGGAAATTAAACAACATACTTCTAAAAAAATATTGGGTCAAAGAAGAAATAAAAGCAGAGATCAAAAGATATATACAAACTGGCCCTGGCCGGTTGGCTCAGTGGTAGAGCGTCGGCCTGGCGTGCAGAAGTCCCGGGTTCGATTCCCGGCCAGGGCACACAGGAGAAGTGCCCATCTGCTTCTCCACCCCTCCCCCTCTCCTTCCTCTCTGTCTCTCTCTTCCCCCCCCCCCCGCAGCTAAGGCTCCATTGGAGCAAAGATGGCCCGGGCGCTGGGGATGGCTCCTTGGCCACTGCCCCAGGTGCTAGAGTGGCTCTGGTCACAACAGAGCAACACCCCGGAGGGGCAGAGCATCGCCCCCTGGTGGGCAGAGCGTCACTCCCTGGTGGGCGTGCCGGGTGGATCCCGGTCGGGCGCATGCGGGAGTCTGTCTGACTGTCTCTCCCTGTTTCCAGCTTCAGAAAAATACAAAAAAAAAAAAAAAAAAAAAGATATATACAAACAAATGAGAATAACAACAAGACATAACAAAATTTCTATTACAGCAAAAGCAGTAATAAGAGGAAAGTTTATATCATTACAGGCTTGTATTAAGAAACAAGAGAGATACCAAGTAAACAATCTAACATCACATCTTAAAGAAGTAGAGAAAGAAGTACCAGAAGAACAAAGGCAACCCAAAGTCAGCAGAAGAAAGAAAATAGTAAAAATTAGAACCAAACTAAATGAAATAGAGAAAAATAAACTATACAAAAATTAATACAACAAAAAGCTAGTTCTTTGAAAAGATCAATACAACTGACAAGCCTCTGACTAGACTCACTAAGGAAAAAAGAGAAAGGACTCATAAAAACAAAATCCAAAATAAAAGAAGACAAATTACCACAAATTCATAAATACACAAAGGATCATACTAGAATACTATGAAAGATTATATGCCACCAAACTTAATGATCTGGAAGAAATGGATAAATTCTTAGAACTATACAATCTTCCTAGACTGGTCACAAAGAAGTGTAAAATTTAAATAGACCCATAAGCAGGGAGGATATAGAAACAACTATCAAAAACCTCCCCCAAAATAAAAGTCCAAGACCAGATGGCTACACTTGTGAATTCTACCAAACATTCAAAGGAGATTTGGTACCTATCCTTCTCAGTCTTCTAGAAAATAGAAAAAGAAGCAATACTCCCTAACATATTGTATGAAGCCCAGATAACCCTGATACCAAATCCTGGCAAAAACAACACAGAAAAAGAAAACTACAGACCAATATCTTTAATGAACACAGATGTAAAAATCCTAAACAAAATACTAGCTAATCAAATACAACAATACATTAAATAACACATCATGATCAAGTGGGATTCATTCCAGGAGCACATGGATGGTTCAACATACATGAATTGATCAACATAATACACCACATTGACAAAACAAAGGCAAAAGTCATATGATTCTCTCAATAGATGCAGAAAAAGCATTTGATAAGATACAACATCCCTTTAAACAATAAAATGGGTATGGATTGAATGTACCTCAACGTAATAAAGGCTGTATATGACAATCAACCAATATCATACTAAATGGTGAAAAATGGAAGGCTATTCCTCTAAACAAGACATCAGAAACAAGACGAGGGTGCTCACTCTCTGCTTCTGTTCAACATAGTTCTGGAAGTCTTAGCCAGAGTAATCAAGCAAGAGAAAGAAATAGAAGGCATCCATATCAGGAAAGAAGAAGTAAAGGTATCACTTTTTGCAGATGACATGATCTTATATATAGAAAACCCTAAAGACTCCACAGAAAAACTATTAGAGACAATAAAACAATACAGTAAAGTTGTAGAATACAAAAGTCTATTGCTTTCCTATATGCCAACAATGAAATTTCAAAAAATGAACTCAAAAGAGGATTCCTTTTACAATGGCAACAAAAAAATAAAATACTTGGGAATAAACTTAACAAAGGATGTGAAGGACCTATATACTGAAAACTAAAAAAAAAAATTATTGAAAGAAATTGAAAAACACAATAAAATGGAAAAATATTCCATGTTCATGGGTTGGAAAAGTCACAATAGTTAAAAGGGCCATATTACCCAAAGCAATATACATATTTAATGCAAGCCCTATCAAAATTCCAATGTCATTTTTTTAAAAAATAGAGCAAAAAAATCACCAGGTTTGTATGGAATTATAAAAAACCATGAACAGCCAAAACAATCCTGTGAAAAAGCACGAAACCAGAGAGATCATACTACCTGACTTCAAATTATATAGATACTACACAGCCACAATAATCAAAACAGCACGGTATTGACAGAAAAACCAATATACAGACCAATGGAACAGAATCAAGAGCCCAGAAATAAAACCACACATTTATGGACAAGTCATCTTTGACAAAGGAGCCAAAAACACATAATGGAGAAAAGAAACCTGTTCAATAAATGGTGCTGGGAAAACTGGAAAGCCACATGCAAATGAATAAAACTTACCGGTACTTACACCTTGTCCCCCTGCACAAAAATTAAATCAAAACAGGTCAAAGACCTAAATATAAGATCTGAAACAGTAAATTATATAGAAGAAAACATAGGTACTAAGCTCATGGACCTTGGCTGTAGAGAACAATTTATGAATTTGACCCCAAAGGCAAGGGAAATAAAAGCAACAATAAATGAATGATTCTATATCAAACTAAAAGGCTTCTGCACAGCAAATGAAACTGACAACAGAACAAACAGCCACCCGAATGTGAGTTCATATTCACAAACAACAGCTTTCATCAGGGTTTAATATATAAAATATATAAAGAACTCACAAAGCTCAGCAATAAACAAGCAAACAATCTAATTAAAATATGGGGAGGTTACCCGAACAGACACTTCTTCCAAGAAGATATACAAATGGCCAACAGGTATATGAAAAGATGCTCATCTTCATTAACATTTAGAGAAATGCAAATCAAAACTACAATGAGATACTACCTCACACCTGTTAGATTGGCTATTATCAACAAGACAGGTTTTAACAACTGTTGGAGAGGCTGTGGAGAAAAAGAAACCCTCATTCACTTTTGGTGGGAATGTAAAGTAGTACAACCATTATGGAAGAAAGTATGGTGGTACCTAAAATATTAAGAATAAAACTACCATATGACCCAGCAATCCCTCTACTGGGTATCTACCCCCAAAACTTGAAAACATTGGTACATAAAGACACACGCACCCCCATGCTTATTGCAGCATTTTTTCACAATGGCCAAGACCTGACAACAACCAAAGTGTCCCTCCATAGATAATTGGATTAAAAATGTTTTGCATATATACAATGGAATACTACTCCGTCATAAGAAATGATGACATAGTGCCATTTACAACATGGATGGACCTGGAGAACATTATACTGAGTGAAATGAGTAAATCAGAAAAAGCTACGAACTATATGATTTCACATAGGTGGGATATAAAACTGGGACTTATGGACATAGACAAAAATGAAGTAGTTACCAGAAAGAGGAGGGTGTGGTAGAGGAGGTGGGGGGAAAGGAATAAGGAGGGACATATATCACTGGGAAACAAATTTTTTTTCATTTCCCGTTGCATGAGGTTTTAGAACTTTTTCTATATATTTCTGCATTGCTAATTCCAAATCTGAAATCCGTTTTTTGGTGCATGCTCTAGTTTTTATGCAATTTTAATTTCTTTTTGTTACAGTTAATGGCATGCATTGGTTTTTAAATTGGAGTTAAAGGGCAACAACTCTTGGATTGAACATAACCACAAGGCAATTAATGTTTTACAAACATCACTTTTACATAATTGTAGTTGTTTTTAAATGGAAAAATTTATTATCTGATAAAAACACCCTCTTATTTTGTTTTAAGATTGAATCACGGCTTCTTCGAGTAGGCGTAAATGTAAGAATAGTCCTGACAGCTTCTGTTATATATGCAGCTGTTACACACTTCAATGTCAGAGACACAATATTTCATCATTTGTGACACGTGCATATATTGCCTATTTTCAAGTTCCTCTTGGTAATCAAGACAAGAATTGGGCTCCTCATATTGTGTGTCATAATTGTGAGGAAATGCTTTGTGACTGGACAAAAAGAAAATGCAAAGGATTGCCTTTTGGTATTCCCATGGTTTGGCATGTACCTAAGGACCAGAGCAGTGACTGTTATTTCTGTCTGATCCATACAAAAGGCATTGGCAAGAAAAAACGGCATATGATCGCATATCCTAATATTCCTTCAGCAATAAGACCTATCCCACACTCTGAGACACTCCCGGTTCCAGTTTTCAATGGTTTTATTTCTTCTAAGGACGAAGAAAGTGAACATGGTGACCAAGTGTATTTTGATATGATGCATGAGGAAATGGTTGTAGACTCTGAAGGGTCTTCTTCTGATGCCAAGCAGTCATTAACCCCTCAGTAGTTTAGCCAACACAAATTGAATGACTTAGTAAGAGATTTGGGCATATCAAACAAAGCAGCTGAGTTATTAGCCTCTAGGCTTTAAGAAAAGAATGTACTTCACCGGTCAGCTAAAGTATCCTATTTCAGGAAGCGTGAACAAATTTTTGTGGACTTTTTACCAAAAACAAACACTTTGTTTACTGTTATGATATCAGTAGTCTTCTCAGCCAGCTAGGTGTTACCACTTACAGTCCAACAGAATGGCGGCTATTTCTTGACAGCTCTAAATGGAGTCTGAAATGTGTTCTCCTACACAACAGTAATGTTTATGCAGCGGTTCCAATTGGTTATTCAACTCATCTGCGAGAAGATTATAATGACATAAAAATTGTCCTCGACTTTCTGAAGTATGAGGAACATAACTGGATCATTTGTGTGGATCTTATGTATAAAATGGTAAATTTCCTGCTAGGACAACAAAGAGGTTTCACGAATTATCCTTGCTTTCTGTGTTGGTGGGACAGCCGAGCTCGGGAGAAACACTGGACACAGAAGGAGTGGCTGAAACGTGAAGCTCTGGAAGTAGAGATGCAAAATAGTATTGATGAGCCTTTAGTTAATCGAGATAGGATCATTTTTCCCCCACTTCACATTCAAACTTAGCTTAATGAAGCAGTTTGTTCAGACTTTGAATAGAGAAAGTGAATGCTTTTAACATAATATTTCTGCTTTCTCTTCCTTGTCTTTTGAGAAGATAAAAGCAGGTGTATTTGATGGACCTCAGATTTGACCCTCATAGGTGACGAAGAATTTGCCAGGAAGATGAATAAGGAGGAGAAAGCAGCATGGCAGTCTTTTGTGGCAGTTACAAAGAACTTCCTTGGCAACAAAAAAAGCAGAAAACTATGAACTTCTGGTTCAAAGGATGCTGTTGGCTTTCCATGACATTGGATATAACATGAACATTAAGATTCACTTCCTGAACAGTCACCTTGATAAGTTTCCTGAAAATCTTGGAGCTGTTAGTGATGAGCAGACTACTGCTGGAGCATCAAATGAGATTGTCCTAAACAAGTATACAAACGCAAGAGCTACAAACGCAAATTTTTGCCTGAATAAAATTTAAATAAGTTTTGCACAAATTTTATGATTAAAATAAGTGTTTTAGTATGTTCTATTTCTAAATTGTAGACAAATTATGATGCAATCATATCTTTTAATGCAGGGGTCGGGAACCTTTTTGGCTGAGAGAGCCATGAACACCACATATTTAAAAATGTAATTCTGTGAGAGCCATACAATATCTTTAACACTAAATATAATAAAGTAAATGTGTGCATTTTATGTAAGAACAACACTTTTAAAGTACAATAAGTTTCTGAATTCTTTTTAATAACATTGTTATGCTGTTGCTAACCAATGATGAATAAAGTACTTCTTACCATTAATGCGACTTCTGGTGCTGCATGGTTTTGCTGATGGCTTTGTAGTCTGGTTGATACGTGGTGAGGTTAAACTTCATGCAGGTGTTGAGACTTCCATCCATTAAACGTGATCATAGGTTGGTCTTAATGTTCTTGAGATGTGAGAAAGACTGCTCACATGCATATGTAGAGCCAAACATTGTCAGTACAGCAATACTCACACGCTGCAGTGTGTGGTATGTGACGTTCCAAGTTTTGACAATCAGCTGGTCCATGGGTTGAAGTTTTTTCATTTCTCCCCACTCGTGTTTGCTCACTAACTCTGCTTGCTGTCATGCAAGTCTTTCCAAATCTTCATTCAGTGACTTGAACTTATTCACCCACATGTCTGAGGCCTTCAGGTCAGCAGCTTGTAGCTCAAAATCTCTGATGGAGACACTGGGGATGTAACTCAGGTCAGCGCTGTCCATGCACACTCGTGTGGATGGGTGATGAACTTAAAAAGACAAGTGCGCTCAGGAGATTAGATGTGAAGCCTGCTAGCTGCTGGAGATCAAGATGTTGAGCAGGGTCACTTGCTGTGCATGCATCTTTAAACTCTCCCAGTTTTTCAAAGTGTAGTAAACGACCTGTTTCAGTGTCAACAGTGAAGAGTTCCAGCTTGTTTTCAAATGCAAACACTGCTTGTTGAAGGGATAATACTGTATTTCCAACGCCTTGCATTTTCACATTGAGCTGGTTCAGATGTTCAGTCATGTTCATGAGATAGAACTTCAGGAACCACTCAGTGTTAGCTAACTCAGGATGCTCGACATTTTTCATTACAAGAAATGTCCTGATTTCACTCAGACAAGCCGCAAAATGGCTGAGCACCTTCCCTCTTGACAACCAATGCACATTGCTGTGCAGAAGCAGACCAGGATAATTATTCCCAACTTCATCCAGCAGTGTTTTAAACTGGCAATCATTTAAAGCTTGGGCAACAATAAAGTTGACCACCCAAATGACCAGTGACATCACCTCACCAAGCTGCTCACCACACATCTGAGCACAAAGCGCCTCCTGATGTAGGATGCAGTGAAAACTTAGAATGGGTCTTTTTTTATGTTCATGAAGAAGTGCTACAAATCCTCTGTTTTTCCCCACCATGCACGGAGCACCATCAGTACACACCGAAATAAGTCTACCCATAGATAGATTTTTTTCTTTAGCAAACTCAGTGAAAGACTTGAATAAACCTTCCCCTTTTGTTGTCTCTTTCATAGGCAAAACAGCAAGACTTTCCTCACGTAGTGTGTCACCGACAGCATACCTTGCAATCATGATGAACTGAGATAAATGGCTTATGTCTGTTGACTCATCCAAAGTGAGAGAAAAGAA
The DNA here is from genome assembly GCF_036850995.1 of Saccopteryx leptura. Classification (NCBI taxonomy): domain Eukaryota; kingdom Metazoa; phylum Chordata; class Mammalia; order Chiroptera; family Emballonuridae; genus Saccopteryx; species Saccopteryx leptura. The sequence goes on from NC_089503.1 coordinate 353,605,182, forward strand.
TGGTGCTGCATTTATGTCCTTCACTTGTGTTGTCTCAATTTGATTTGCCATCATGATAATACAATCGTGAACAGTTCTTGGCAACAGAGGCATGTCTTTTATTCTTTTGATTATCTTGTCTTTATCCAAAAAGTCGTCAAAAAGTTCATTGGCAACATCAAGCATGAATGTTTTGGCATATTCCCCATCTGTGAATGGCTTTCCGTTTCTCACAATTGCTAAAGCACCAGCAAAGCTAGCCAAATTCCAGTCACCTTGTTGGGTCCAAACACGGAGTTGCTGCTGACTAGCTTGCACTCTGCACAGTAGCTCTTGACATGCTTTCTTCCTGCTGTGCCCTGCTGGATATTTCAATGCAAATGTAGTATGGCATGTGTGGAAGTGCCACTTTATATTTGACTGTTTCATTGATGCAATTTTGTCATTGCATATTAAACACACTGCAGAACCTGCTCTCTCCACAAAGGCGAATTTCTCTGTCTATTCCTGCTGAAAAGTACGATACTTCTCATCTTTATTTCTTTTAGCCATCTTCATCGTCAAAAGGGTTTCTGCAATTAGCTAGCTGACTATTTGATTAAAAGGAGGGAAGTTTACTTCCTGACCTCACAACGACCCGTGTACATTATGCATTATTCAATAAAAATTTGGTGTTTTTCCGGAGGACAGCTGTGATTAGCTCCAGCCACCTACAACCATGAACATGAGCGGTCAGAAATGAATGGATTGTAATACATGAGAATGTTTTATATTTTTAATGTTACTATTTTTTTTATTAAAGGTTTGTCTGAGAGCCAGATGCAGCCATCAAAAGAGCCACATCTGGCTCACGAGCCATCGGTTCCCGACCCCTGTTTTAGTGTATTATTGTATTTACTACATTATATAAATTATTATATTTTCACAAAGATGATGCCCAAGAAGATATTCTACTTCATTATGTTAAACTAAATGTTGAAAATTTTACAATAAGATAAAAACCTAAAATCTTGAATTGCAATAAAACTGTAGCTTACAGAGAAAAATTAATGTCAGATTTGAGATTAGCACACTACTATTAGGTAAGACCAAGTGTTTTTGTGGATGCAACAAAAACTTTTTTTTCAGTGTATGTGGTAATGAAAAATTATTTGACTTTGGGTGATGGGTGCACAACATAATCAACAGTTCAAATGCTATAGAAATGTTTACCTGAAACCTATGTACTCTTATTGATTAATGTCACCCCTTTAAATGTAATTTTTTTAATAAAATATTTTAAAAATCAAACAAGGTGAAGTTTTGAGAAACATGTCTGGTTGAGTTCTCTCAATGACATTGTTCTTATAAAATGACAAACATTTGCGAGCCTTTGCTAAAATAATGATTATTTGAGCAATAATCATTGTGAATAGTGTCAATAAATTATTATTATAAAATATAAATAAAAAAAATTTTGATAAACTTTGGAACATAAATAATAAAAGAGAATATAATAAATTGGAAAATATTACTATGGATTTATCTAGATCACAGCATAGGGAATAAAATGTAAAAGAATGTTATGTAGAAAGATCATACATCCTGGTATGCCTGGGAGAGTTATAAGTTATATCTCTTATCCTTATGAAATTATTAGTGAAATGTCCTTTAACTCAAATTTTTCCCAGTTTAGACAATAAATTATATGGTCTCCCAACTGTTAAGAAATGTGTTGAGTAGACTGAAAGACAAATAAGACTGCCAAAAAGAAAGAATGGAGAAGTCACAAAGAAGTAATATTTGAAAAGAGCTGTGAATTTTCTAAATTTGAATAAAGACTTGTCCTTCATTGCAAGTGAACTATAAGCACCAAGAAGGATCTACAGTCATCCCTTGGTATCTGTGAAGGATTGGGTCTAGGACCTTCATTAAGTACAAAACTCCACTGATGCCCAAGTATTTTATATAAAATGGCATAGTGTTTTAATATAACCTATGTGCAACCGCCTATATATTTTAAAGCTACTATAAATTACTTATAACACCTAATACAATGTTAATTCTATAAATAGTTGTTATACTATTATTTAGGGAAAGATGACAAGAAAATAAAGTCAATGCATTTTCAGTTCAGACACAACGATGAGAGGCCTAAGTTAATAGCACACATCAGCAACAACACAACTTTTTGAATATTTTTGATCCATGGTTGGTTGAATCTGTGGATGTAGAGTCCATGAATACATAAGGATGACTGCATAAAAATATATTCACACCTAGACTCATAGTTAAACTGGAAAACATCAAGAATTAAGGCACACTCTTATCAACTCCCAGCAGAAAAGACAGATTACCAACAAAAAATGATTAAATAAACTTTAACCAGGCAGGTTTCTTACCGGCAACAATAGATAGCATAAGACAATAGAGAAATTTAGTCACCATAACAAAGGGAAGTAAATTTAGAATATTATGTCCAGCCTAACCAGGTGGTGGTGCAGTAGATAGAACATCAACCAAGCACGTGGAGGACCAGAGTTTGAAACCCCGAGGTTACCACCTTGAGTGCGGGCTCACCTACAGCACAAGGTCACAGGCTTGAGCAAGGGATCATAGACCTGACCCCATGGTCGCAGGCTTGAGCAAGGATCATAGACATGACCCCATGGTTGCTGGCTTGAGCCCAAGGTTGCTGGCTTGAGCAAAGGTTCACTGGCTCAGCTGGAACCCCCCAGTCAAGGCACATATGCAAAAGCAATCAATGAACAACTAAAGTGCCACAACTACGAGTTGATGCTTCTCATCTCTCTCCCTTCTTATTTGTCTGTCCCTGTCTGTCTGTCTCTCTCACTTAAAAAAAGAAAAAGATTGTTATTACTGGAACAGAAATGAAGGGAAATACTGGGTGGGACAAAAGTAGGTTTACAGTTGTGTGTATGGAAAATAATACAATAATTAATAGTTATACAAAATAAACTTTTGCATACGCCAACTGTAAACCTACTTTTGCCGCACCCTGCATGTTATTGGAAAACAGAAGTGACTAAAGGAGGAACTAAGAGTAGTTAAGAAATAACTGTGATAGGAGGGAGCGAGGGGAGTTTAGGGAAGCAGAGTGAGCTAAATCCTCATTTACCATGGCAGGAAGTCAGTAGACAATATTAAAGATAGATAATACTAAAAATCACGACTAATCAATTTAGAACTTTAAAAATCTAAAAATAAAAAAATATAATCATTTTAGTGTCTCTTTTTAAAATATTTCTTCTGTTTATCCACTTATCTAAAGAAATTTATGAAAAGATATTTATAATAATATTCATCTAATATTTCCAAATGGTAATTTTTGAGAAGAATTTTTACATCGTCCTTTGTACTTTTCTGTATTCTTTGAATAATTTATGTCTTTATGTCACTTTTATAACAGTGACCATTTTTATATACTCTGAATGCTGGGAGAATTAAATAAATGGATAAAAGTAGAAGCAGGGAAGCCACTAAACTGTATATTCCAGAAGCCCAAGTGAGAAAATACAGGGGTGTAGGTGGGATGCTTACACTTCAGATGAAGAGAGGAGGTTGTGCTGAAGTTTCTTAATTGAAACAGGGGAGCATGAAGGCCACAGACAGAGATAAAGTAGAATGCTTATTTCTAAGGTCAGATGGATAGAAACAGGGTCAAGAGTTGGGCTTTCTAAGGCCTAAATTTGACTATCTGAGAAACATACAAGTAATAATGATACAGTCATTTGTTTACTACAGAAGTTGAAGTTCAAATAAATTCAAGCTGTGTGTATAAATTTGGGATTTGTCAGCAAGGAGGCTATGACAGCATTAGGTGCAAATCTAAAATAATCTTAGGGCCTTTAATAATCTCTAACTAGTTGCTTTAGTTATGATATCAGTAATATTCAATTTTGATTTATTATTTTCATTTTTCAGTAGCCTAAGTTCTATTTTATCCACTTCCCTGAATAAAAGAATACTAATATTTAATCAGGTATACATGGACTCAGAATGTTGGGAACTTAAAGAAATCTTAGATATTGTACACTAATTTTTATTGCAGAGATAAGAAAACTCAGTTAAGTACAGTAATTTTCCTGAAGTGAAGGAACTACTTGGTGATAGAAGTAGAAATATATCATAAGTTTTCAGATTCTTAATCTATTGTTATGAAAGCACACACATACAAATATGCCCCCTGCATAAGAAAAATAATAAAGGGTTTATTTATTTATCAGATTCTACTAAAGTCAAGTGAAAAATTGATATTTGTCAGTGTTCTGGGGTTGTAATAGGAGCATATACTGCAGTGTTGCATGTGTTGTACTTCAGAAAACTTGTATGTAAATCATTTCTTAAATCACAGGTAAAGAAGAAAATTATGCTGAATATATTTTGAAAGATAATCACTTTGCTGTCTACATTACAAAATAATTCACTGTTGGCAGTTATTTCTTACATAGTTTATTTCCCTCCCCTCCTCTAATTCTGATATCTTCCTAAATTTCTGTATAGAAAAATTTCCAAGGAGAAAATTATTCCTCACTTGTATTTTTGTCATTTGATTAACTTTTTTCAAATTACATCCAAATGATTCAACTTGTTTTTCACACTCCAACAGACAGCCACCTGCCACCTCCTTCATAAAGGAAATATTCCGTCAGATTTTCTACATAAATAACTTCTTCCCTAGGCGGAGGGAAAATGCACAGGATGGTATTTACCCTTATTTTTACAAATACTTCTGTTGGATTTTGTAGTGCTGTGCTAAATGCCTTTGTGGACATTATATTTCATCCCTCCCATTTTTCTTTCAGATTATAATTAGTCCCTTTCATTTAATACATTTCCAGTTGAACACTAAACCTTTATTAGTTTTGAAAAGGTCCTTTGAAATATTTTTCTGTACAATTATGGGGCACCCAAGCGATTCTGTAATTAAAAACTTCTGAATAATGTTCTATTAGAATGTTTAACTACTACACACCAAAAAAAGCTTACTAATTTTATTCACCCCTACCTCTGCATGTGGGCAAATTTAAATAGAGATTCACTAACAGAGAAGTAAAAACATATTTTCCTATTACTCTTAGTGAGGTGGCAGGGGATGGATGAGGAAGGCCACAGAGCATGGTCTCTGTATTCCTGGCTTTTCAGCAGATTCTACAAAAGGCTTGAAAAGGACAACTTTGTATGGTATTAATGGCCAGAGATTGGTTTACCATGAAACTGATGGAGATTAATCTCTAGTAATATGTTTGCATATTATATGCTTTAGAAAAGTTATATGCTTTAGAAAATTTTGCAAAAGCAAGATATTTTTATTGCCATCACTTAAGACTACTGTTATTTTCTACTGCAACTTCTCCTTCCATTATACTTCCCCACCTGGTGGAAGGTTCTAGAACCAGGAGTTTTGGGTTTAGGAAAATATATTTATGTGGTTCACAGTCAATTCCACGAATAGCGTATCACTGTTAGCTACCCTGCATAAATTTGCTTCCAGAAAATCTACCATTTCCTGTAACATTTCACCCAGATTTTACACAAAGGTGCCAACAATTCCTTGTTACAGAACTATGAGGGTTCTGACGGAGAAAGGACATTTGGAATATATGGAAACATAGTCAGTCAGTGGAAGATTCTTTCAGCAATCATTGCATAAAATGTGGCTGAGGATTTGGCTTTTCTAAACTCTGAGTCAAAACAGAAATTCTCTACTATCCAAGGTAAACTCAATAATACCTGACAATTCATATATGAAAGAAACTTGGTAGAGATTTTTTTCCCCAAATTTGACAACAATCCTAAAATTTTATATTACCAATAGCAAGCAGAAAGTTTCTGAAAAATTGAGATGCTTGATAAAAGAATTAGCTTTATATATTCTATATGAAAATATTTAAAAATGGACATTTCATGAAGAGGTGATCATGAGATTACAATCAAGGAGTGGCAGCAGGCACGATGGCAGCCACCTCAGGCTCAGACAGTTCCGTTTATGGAAACTGAATATACAGCCTTAAAATAGAACATGGGCCTAAATACCCAGAAGCACCCACCCCTTTGTAAGACTTTTATAAGATTATAACAAAAATTCATATGAATGGAGGTAATAGTTCTAACGGAGTGGTGGACCGGAGGGCCATATCAGTGCTAGCGAAATGGCAGAATTCATATAGCACCAAGGTTGTCCTTACAGGACCCTCAGCACCTCATGATGTCTAAAGAAAATATGAAACTCCCTCAGCCACCTAAACGACAGTGTTACAACAATTAATAACAAACAAACAAACAAAAAACCCCCACAGGCCCTTGCCCTACCTGCATTCAATTTAAGTGGTCTTCATTTTCTATAGTAGTCTATTTTCTAGATACATCTTATAGACTTCAAAGTACTGGAAAGGAAATTCTCATTCAAGGGCAATTTATATTAAGATACCATAAATGATACTATTGTTTTTGTCCATTTAAAATATATAAGCTGTGGCCTTGGAAGGTTGGCTCAGGGGATAGAGCATCAACCTGGCATGCAGATATCCTGGGTTCAATCTCTGGTCAGGGCACACATGAGAAGTGACCATCTGCTTCTCTTCTCCTCCCTCTCCCCCTTCTCTCCCTTTCCCCCTCTCACAGCCAGTGGCACTATTGGTTTGAGCATCAGCCCCAGGAACTGAAGATAGCTCAGTTGGTCCAAGCATCAGCCTTAGGCACTGAGGGTAATTCAGTTGATTTGAGCATTGGCCCTAGTTGGGGGTTGCTGGGTGGATCCGGTTGGGACGCATGTGGGAGTCTGTCTCTCTATCTCTCTATCTCCCCTCCTCTGACTTAAAAAAAAAAGATTATAATAAAAATATAAAATATGTATGATGCAGTTGATTAATAAAATAATTATATTTTCAGGATTATTCTATTTGTGGTATTAGTTGTTAAAAGTGGTACTTAGACATCTTTTTCAGTATAAGTAAACATTCATATTTGTATTTTATTTAATGTTTATAACTTTTTACAGTTTTTCATAAAATGGGTCACAATAATCATGTTAAAAAATTTTGGCAAGCCTGACCAGGCAGAGGTGCAGTGAATAGAGTGTCGGATTGAGATGCTGAGGATCCAGGTTCAAAACCCCAAGGTCACTGGCTTGAGTGCAGGGTCGCTAGCTTGAAGCCCAAAGTTACTGGCTTGAGCCTAAGGTCACTGGTTTAAGCAAGGGGTCAATTGCTCTGCTTTAGGCCCCAGTCAAGGCACATATGAGAAAGCAATCAATGAACAACTAAGGCGCCATAACAAAGAATTTATGCTTCTCATCTCTCTCCCTTCCTGTCTGTCTGTCCCCATCTCTCTCTCTGTCCCTTTCTCTGTCTCTGTCACAAAAAGAAAAAAAATTTTTTTTTGGCAAAAATGCTACATAGATATACTTTCCACTACTTTACATACGGAAGTATAGAATGTTAGTTTGTCCCATTATTGCTAATGCTATCATTGATCACTTGGTTATATGATGGTGTTCCCAGATTTCCACATTGTAAAGGAATCTTTTACAATCTGAAGTTAAATGTAATCTGTGGGAATACTTTTGGAGGCCTGGGTGAATATTTTATGCCCAGTAACTTTTCACTCAATGGTTTTTCTATCCATTGATGATTTTTGCCTAAATAAATTATTGTGTTTGAAAATGGCAACTTCTAATGCTATTATTATTTCTGCATTTGTTAGCTGGAATTCTTTTGTAAAGAAGTACTTTTCATACCCTTCTGCCTTCTTATTAGTATCATGATGGATTTCTGGGTTCTTCTTTTGTTCACTATGTTGTAGTCCATTACCTACATTATTCTTTTTGATGCTCAAATGGTTCCCAAACATGCAAGTGCGATTCTATTAAGACAGCTCTTGAATCCTTTTTCTTTTCCATTACAGTTGCTATTCAGGACTATTTTATATCAGATTCAGGTATACACGATAGTGGTAGACATTCATATAAATTATGAAGTGATTCCCCTGATAAGTTTAGTAAACACTTGGCACCATACATTACAACATTGTTTACTATAGCCCCTATGCTGTATATACCCTTACATCCCCATGACTATTTTACAACTACCAATTCTATTTCTTATTCCCTTCACCTTTTTCACCAAACCCCCTAGGCCCCCTCCATTCTAGCAACAATCAAGAGTTTGTTCTCTATATCTATGAGTTTGTCCTTGTTTAGTTTATTTGTTCATATTGTTCTACAGATTCCATATATAAGTGAAATCATATGGTATTTGTCTTTCTCTGTCTGATTTATTTCACTTAGCATTATACTGTCTAGGTCAAGGGTCCCCAAACTTTTACACAGGGGGCCAGTTCACTGTGCCTCAGACCATTGGAGGGCCAGACTATAAAAAAAACTATGGGCCCTGGCCGGTTGGCTCAGTGGTAGAGCGTTGGCCTGGTGTGCGGAAGTCCCAGGTTCGATTCCTGGCCAGGGCACACAAGAGAAGCGCCCATCTGCTTCTCCACCCCTCCTCCTCTCCTTCCTCTCTGTCTCTCTCTTCCCCTCCTGCAGCCAAGGCTCCATTGGAGAAAAGTTGGCCCGGGCGCTGGGGATGGCTCCATGGCCTCTGCCTCAGGTGCTAGAGTGGCTCTGGTTGCAACAGAGCAACGGCCCTGATGGGCAGAGCATCTCCCCTGGTGGGCATGCCGGGTGGATCCTGGTCAGGAGCATGCAGGAGTCTGTCTGACTGCCTCCCCGTTTCCAGCTTCAGAAAAATACACACACATAAAAAAACTATGAACAAATCCCTATGCACACTGCACATATCTTATTTTAAAGTAAAAAAACAAAACAGGAACAAATACAATATTTAAAATAAAGAACAAGTAAATTTAAATCAACAAACTGACCTGTATTTCAATGGGAACTATGCTCCTCTCACTGACCACCAATGAAAGAGGTGCCCTTCTGAAAGTGCGGCGGGGGCTGGATAAATGGCCTCAGGAGGCTGCATGAGGCCCACGGGCTGTAGTTTGGGGACCCCTGGTCTAGGTCAATCACATTGTTGCAAATGATAAGATTTCATTTTTTATATCCAAGTAATATTCTATTGTTTATATAAGGGGTGTTCAGGTTATGACACAATTCCATTCCTGTGACAATGACATAACATGAATTTTGATGGAAGTCGAAACACACCTTAGCCTAAGTCACTTACCTATCCTAACATAGTTGTAAAATTGTAATCTAGAACATAAAACACAACTAATCCACAGAAAAAGGAAAAGAACATATATATACTGTACTGTACACTGTACTATAGTAACAGAAAAAATGACAAAAAATGAATGACGCCAACTCCCTCACTCATACTCCACATTGCTGTATGTTCTTTCGCTGGGCACAACCAAACTAGTTTGCCTACATAGTCTGTAAGTACGGTGCTAATGGGATAGGCTGAAACACTCACATCTCAATTTTGTAAAGTTTTTATGGGAATGAGAGTTATAAACTCAAAATGTCATATGTCAAGACTGTTGTAACCTGAGGACTCCCTGTATGCACCACATCTTTTATTATTATTATTATTATCATTATTATTATTATTAGTGAGAGGCAGTGAGGCAGAGACAGACTGTGCCTGGACTGGGATCCACCTGGCAAGACCACTATGGGGCGATATTCTGCCCTTTTGGGGCTGCTGCTTCATTGCTTGGCAACCGAACTATTTTAGTGTCTGAGGCAGGGCCAGCCATCCTCAGCACTTGGGGCCAGCTTGCTTGAACCATTTGAGCCATGGCTGTGGGAAGGGAAGAGAGAGAGAAAGAATGAGAGATGGGGAGGGGAAGAAGCAGATGGTTGCTTCTCCTGTGTGCCCTGACTGGGAATCGAACCTGGGACTTCCACACACTGGGCTGATGCTCTACCACTGAGCCAATCGGCCAGAGTCACATCTTCTTTATCGAACTGTCTATTGATGGACAGTTAGATTGCTTCCATATCTTGACTATTGTAAAAACACTGCCCAGACATAGGGTTATATATTATTTTGAATTAGTGTTTTGAATTTCTTCAGATAAATACTCAGAAGTGGAATTGCTGGGTCATAAGTTTTGTTTTTAATTTTTTGAGGAACTTTCATACTGTTTTCCATAGTGGCCACACCAAGTTGCAATCCCACCAAGCTCTTGGATCCTTTTGACTTATCCCCATAGTTCTGCCAAAAGATGTCCCAGGCTCACCTTTCACTTACAATACCCCTTCTCAGAACCAGGCATTACTGCAAGGAGCTTCCCTGATTCCTTTCAGTCAGAAATGTTTTTAGAAAAAGATAAAATATATATGTATTTATTTTATTATTGATTCACTCAGGTTTTTGCAAGAATATTATCTCATCAACTGCAAATAAGAATAGTTTTATTTCTTTTTCTTAATTCTCATGCCTCTACTTATTCTGTTGTGTCTGAATACATTGTCTAGTATTCCCAGCTCAATATGAAATAATAGAGGTAGAGGGTTAGGGCAATTTTTGAGACAGATAAATGTAGTGATGTTTCATTTTCCGTACTAACAGTAAGTGCAGTCTGCTAGAGCAATCGGCAATACCCCAGGCAGGAAAACTGCTTTATTTGTAATACTCCAAAAGAGGTGTTTCAGTGGAGTTAAATTTAGGATCCAATTTTCTTTTAAGGTAGAAATCAAGGGAACTTACGATATTACCTCAAAGAAATTTTGGAGAAATTCTTTTGAATTACATGTGCCCAACTGCTGCCTTCCCCTCTCTGTGTTGATGAGGTGCTCTAATAAAAGCCACAGAGGTCCTGGTAAATATGAACAAGATGAGCCCTTGCGAGAGCAAGTCTCAAGGCGAAAGGCAGATTCCAGTAACTGGTAGAATAATGGAAAATTAAATCCATCTGTATTTTTATCATTTTAAGGCATTTTATTCATTCTCTTCTTAAATGTGTATGTGATTAGAGATGATTTTGGTGTAGGAAACCTTGGAGAAAAATTTAGTCGCAGGGCAGCAGAGAATGTAGCTTTTATAATGTGTTCTGGTTGCTAATCACATACAACTAAATATAAAATAATAGCATACTGGGAATGTTTTCATCACAAGGACTCCAGTATAAGTACTTCATAGATTTTTTTTTCTGAAAATTTTAATTAGTAAGACATATACCTTGGGAGTAGTTTGAAAACAAACTGCCTTACACCAAGGTAGCATAGCATGCAAAATGGTAATCAAAATGATGGTCAAAGATGCTATGACAAGATATCAGTACTTACACATTTAAAACTCAAAGAGAAGTTCTTATGGTGCATCAACTCAAGGAAAACACTACCTTAAAAAATACTAGTGTATTTCTTCCCAGTATAAAGAAAAAATATTTTTTCCCGGACAATGGGTCAATAACAAGCAAAATTCTGCATGAATCGAATATAGAAAAATATATTTTTGAATGGGAATGTATTCATTAAAATTTCTCAGTCTCCATTAAATTTACCTATTTATTTTTATATTATATAAAGAAGTTCTATGTACAAAGAGAAGTCAATATTTCAACAAAGAAAACCTCCAAAAGAGAATAGAATAAAATAAAATAGGGTGGGTTTTCTTTGTTACAACTTAAAAAATCTTTAGTGGTTTAGTGATATCATTGTATTTATATTTGCTATGGTAAAGTAAATTTTTGCTCAATTATATTTTAATTTTTGAGGCAAAGAACTGTGTATTACTGTGTATTAACCTTGTATTATCTACATAATTGCCTAACTACTTCACTTTTCACATGTCAACGTAGCTTTTCAAGATTTATTATGTGCCACAATGGTGACAAGCTAGACAGTGACCCCTTTTTAAAGGAGCCCACAGACTATTGACAGGGACAGAAAGGTAAGCTAGTAATTGCAGTTCAGAAGTTGGAAAAAACAGCATAGTGATCTGAGAAAGGAAGGCAGGGTCAACACTGCAGGGGGACATCAGGGAAACTTTGTAGCCATGGAGACCCACATAGTAGAAGACGGGTCAAGAGAAGAGCAAGCAAGATAAAAAAGCAGAAGTTCATAAGGAATTAAATGTTTCAGAATGGCAAGTCATCTAGAATGCTGGAAACTTTGTGTAGTGTTTATCCTCCCAGACGGGTTTCAAGGTCTTTAAATCTAGGAACTGGCTTTCTTATTCAACAAAATATTTCTTTCTAGTATTAGCAGTATGAGAATGTATTTATAGTTTAATTAACTAATTTTTATAATAAAGTAAATAATAACATGTATAATAATAATATTTTATTATAAAATTATTAATTTTTATAACTTTAAATTATTTTTGATATTTAAAATTTTTTTTAAAGTTCTATAATATAATATCCACCACTCAGATTAAGAAACAAACCAGTGCCAACCCAGTGATATTCTCCAGTGGGGAGAAAATGCCACTTCTCCCAAACCCATAACTACTATCTTGAATTTTATATTTAGCATTCCAATGCATTTCTTCCTTCCTTCCTTCCTTCCTTCCTTCCTTCCTTCCTTCCTTCCTTCCTTCCTTCCTTCCTTCCTTCCTTTCTTCCTTCTTTCCTCTCTTCCTCCCTATCTCCCTTCCTCCCTTCCTCCCTTCCTCCCTTCCTTCCTCCCTCCCTCCCTCCCTCCTTCCCTTCCTTCCTTTCTTCTTTCCTTTTTTTTCTCTCTCTCTTTTCAGTGCATGCATGCGAGAGAGGGACAGACGTGAAGGGAGAGAGATAAGAAGCATGAACTCATAGTTGTGGCACCTTAGTTCTTCATTGATTGCTTTCTCACATGTGACTTGACTGGGGCGAGGGTCTCCAGCAGATTCAGTGGCCACTTGCTCAAACCAGTGACCATGGGCTCAAGCCAGTGACCTTGGGCTCAAGCCAGCGATGATGGGGTCATGACTATGATCCCATACTCAAGACAGTAACCCCATGTTTTAGCTGGTGAGCCTGCACTCAAGCTGGCAACCTTGGGGTTTCGAACCTGGGTCTTCAGCATCCCAGGCCAACTCTCTATCCACTACACCACTGCACTGCAGGCCCAGTGCATTTTTTTATAATTTTGTTATATATCTATTAATGGAAGTGCTTAAACTTTATATAAATATTATCATAATGTCTATTTCATCTGTGATTTGATTTCTTTCAATTGTTTGATAGTAGTCTGTTGTGTGATTACACAATTTTTTTTATCAGTTTTGCTCATGATGGACATTTGGGTTTTTTGTTTGTTTGTTTTTTGTAGTGGGAGAGAGATAGAGTGAGAAACAAACAGAGACAGACAGACAGACAAGAAGGAAGAGAGATGAGAAGCATCAATTCTTCGTTGCAGCACCTTAGTTTTTCATTGATTGCTTTCTCATATGTGTCTTGAGTGGGGGCCTCCAGCTGAACTAGTGACCCTTGCTCATGCCAGTAAACATGGGCCCTAAGCCAGCAACCTCTGGGCTCAAGCCAGCAACCATGGGGTTATGTCTAGGATCCCATGTTCAAGCCGGGGACTCTGCGCTCAAGCTGGATGAGCCCACATTCAAGCCGGTGACCTTGGGGCTTCGAACCTGGGTCCTCTGCATCCCAGTCCAATGCTCTATCTACTGCACTACCACCTGGCCAGGCTGGACATTTGTTTCTAATACTTTGTTCTTATAAACAATTATGCTAAAAATGTTGTTGTATACATGTGAGTTTCTGTACATAGGTTTATACCTAGAAGTAAATGTTGGTCAGTATTGCTCAGCCTCCTCTTTGACACAGTCCTTTTTAATTCTTGTTAATCTTACATGTGTAAATTGTATCTCATTATTTTATGTTGAATCTGATGAATTATTCTTGAGGTTTTGTTTTTATGTACATATTGATCATCTAGTTTTGTCTTCTATGAGTTGCTGGTTATCTCTTTTGACAGTTTCACTTATATGTAATAGGTCTTTTTTAATTGATTGAGTTATCCATTTTTTTTATTCAATTGTCAGTAAGTAATATGTGTTATAAATATAATCTCTCTTAACTTTGGTAAAAGATACAATTGCCAAATTTAATCAATCATTGTCCTTTTTGATTTGTGTGTTTTAGGTCTTGTTAAAGAAATCCTTTCTTACCCAGAATTCATATTATATATAATACATTATGTTACATTCTATCCTATCCTATCCTATCCTATCCTATCCTATCCTATCCTATCCTATCCTATCCTATCTTATTCTATTCTAATTATATTCCTTTCAGGTCTTTATCTACTTGAAGTTTATTTTTTTATATGGCAAAAATAGATATCTGATATCTGATTTCATTGTATTTTTCCAAATTGATAATTCCTTAAATAGCCTACCTTTTATGGAATAATCCATTATTTTCTCACCAATTCTACATTGACAACTTTATATTAAGTAAGATATATGAGTCTGTTTCTGCACTCTGTTCTGTTCTACTGTATTATTTATCCTTTCCTGCACCAGTTCCATACTGTCTTACCAATTTAGTTTCATAAAGTCTCCATAATTAGTACTTTCTTCTTTTTCTTCCTCTTCCTTTTCAAATTATTTTTATGCTCTTGGGTTCTTTATTTTTTTATATAAATTTTAAAAATGATTTTTAGCTGTTAATACATTTGAAATATTCTATCTTATTTTGTGCTTTTTGTTTCTCTAAATTTTCTACGTTTTTCCATTCTGCCTTATTTATAATTGATTGAGGCTTTTAAAAAATTGAGTGTAACTTTCAAAAAAATTAGCATGCATAATTTGCTTAAATATATATATAGTCCTTTATATATATTAATAATTTAAAGATATTAGAACTTTCATCACATTGGAAATATTACTCTGAACACTTCTGTATCAGTTTGCTAGGGCTGCCGTAACAAAGTACCACAAACTAGGTTACTTAACAGCGTTTTGTTGTCTCACAGTTCTAGAGGCTAGAAGTCCAAGATCAACAATTCAGTAGAGTTGACTTCTTCTGAGGGCTATGAAAATCAGTCCCGTGTCTCTTATGCTTCTGGTGGTTTGATGGCAATCTTTGATCTATAGGAGCATACCATGATCTTCACCTTTATCTTCACATCTGTGCTGTCTGTATTCACCTTTCTCCTTTTTATACAGACATCAGTTATATATTAGGGCCATTTTCATGACCACATTTAACTCAGTCATGTCTATCAAGACTCTGTCTTCAAGTAAAGTGACATCTGAGGTACTGTGGCTTAGGACTGCAACATGTCTTTTTGGATAGAAATAATTCAACACATAACAACCTTCTTCTCATTTTAAACGTTATTATTATGAAATTTTGTACCTTTTTTTTTTTTTTTTTTACCTTTCATATAATTTTTTTTACTTTTTTTTTTTTTTTAAATAATTTTATTTTTTTAATGGGGTGACATCAATAAATCAGGATACATATATTCAAAGATAACAAGTCCAGGTTATCTTGTCGTTCAATTATGTTGCATACCCACCACCCAAAGTCAGATTGTCCTCTCTCACCTTCTATCTTGTTTTCTTTGTGCCCCTCCCCACCCCCTATCCCTCTCCCATTCCCCCCTCCCCCCCGTAACCACCACACTCTTATAAATGTCTCTTAGTTTCACTATTATGTCCCACCTACGTATGGAATAATACAGTTCCTTTTTTTTTCTGATTTACTTATTTCGCTTCGTATCATGTTATCAAGATCCCACCATTTTGCTGTAAATGTTCCGATGTCATCATTTCTTATGGCTGAGTAGTATTCCATAGTGTATATGTGCCACATCTTCTTTATCCAGTCATCTATTGATGGGCTTTTTGGTTGTTTCCATGTCCTGGCCACTGTGAACAATGCTGCAATAAACATGGGGCTGCATGTGTCTTTACGTATCAATGTTCCTGAGTTTTTGGGATATATACCCAGTAGAGGGATTGCTGGGTCATAAGGTAGTTCTATTTTCAGTTTTTTGAGGAACCACCATACTTTCTTCCATAATGGTTGTACTACTTTACATTCCCACCAACAGTGTATGAGGGTTCCTTTTTCTCCACAGCCTCTCCAACATTTGCTGTTACCTGACTTGCTAATAACAGCTAATCGAACAGGTGTGAGGTGGTATCTCATTGCCGTTTTGATTTGCATTTCTCTAATAGCTAAAGAAGATGAGCATCTTTTCATATATCTGTTGGCCATTTGTATTTCTTCCTGGGAGAAGTGTCTATTCATATCCTCTTCCCATTTTTTTATTGGATTGTTTGTTTGTTTGTTGTTCAGTTTTATGAGTTCTTTGTATATTTTGGATATTAGGCCCTTATCTGAGCTGTCGTTTGAAAAAATCATTTCCCATTTAGTTGGCTTTCTGTTTATTTTGTTATCAGTTTCTCTTGCTGAGCAAAAACTTCTTAGTCTGATGTAGTCCCATTCATTAATTTTTGCCTTCACTTCTCTTGCCATTGGAGTCAAATTCATAAAATGCTCTTTAAAACCCAGGTCCTTGAGTTGAGTACCTATGTCTTCTTCTATGTACTTAATTGTTTCAGGTCTTATGTTTAGATCTTTGATCCATTTTGAGTTAATTTTTGTACAGGGGGAGAGACTGTAGTCCAGTTTCATTCTTTTGCATGTGGCTTTCCAGTTTTCCCAGCACCATTTATTGAAGAGGCTTTCTTTTCTCCATTGTGTGTTGTTGGCTCCTTTATCAAAAATTATTTGACTATATATATGTGGTTTTATTTCTGGACTTTCTATTCTGTTCCATTGGTCTGAGTGTCTATTTTTCTGCCAATACCATGCTGTTTTGATTGTCGTGGCCCTATAATAGAGTTTGAAGTCAGGTATTGAAATGCCCCCAGCTTCATTCTTTTTCTTTAGGATTGCTTTGGCTATTTGGGGTTTTTTATAGTTCCATATAAATCTGATGATTTTTTGCTCTATTTCTTTAAAAAATGTCATTGGAAGTTTGATGGGAATTGCATTAAATTTGTATATTGCTTTGGGTAATATAGCCATCTTGATTATATTTATTCTTCCTAGCCAAGAACAAGGTATATTCTTCCATCTCATTATATCTTTTTCGATTTCCCTTAACAATGGTTTATAGTTTTCATTATATAAGTCCTTTACATTCTTTGTTATGTTTATTCCTAAGTATTTTATTTTTTTTGTTGCAATCGTGAAGGGGATTATTCTTTTGAGTTCCTTCTCAGTTGTTTCATTGTTGGCATATAGAAAGGCTATTGACTTCTGTATGTTAATTTTGTATCCTGCGACCTTACTGTATTGGCTTATTGTTTCTAGTAGTCTTTTTGTGGATTCTTTGGGGTTTTCGATGTATAGTATCATATCATCTGCAAAAAGTGATACCTTTACTTCTTCTTTTCCGATATGGATGCCTTTTATTTCTTTGTCTTGTCTGATTGCTCTGGCTAGAACCTCTAGTACCACATTAAATAAGAGTGGAGAGAGTGGACAACCCTGTCATGTTCCTGATTTAAGGGGGAAAGCCTTCAGTTTAGTGCCATTTAATATGATGTTAGCTGATGGTTTATCATATATGGCCTTTATCATGTTGAGATATTTTCCTTCTATACCCATTTTGCTAAGAGTCTTAAACATAAAATTGTGTTGTATTTTATCGAAAGCCTTTTCTGCGTCTATTGATAAGATCATGTGGTTTTTGTTCTTTGTTTTGTTGATATGGTGTATTACATTAACCGTTTTACGTATGTTGAACCATCCTTGAGATTCTGGGATGAATCTCACTTGATCATGATGTATTATTTTTTTAATATGTTGTTGTATTTGATTTGCTAGTATTTTGTTTAGTATTTTAGCATCTGTATTCATTAGAGATATTGGTCTGTAGTTTTCTTTTTTTGTGCCATCCTTGCCTGGTTTTGGTATGAGGGTTATGTTGGCCTCATAAAATGTGTTTGGAAGTATTGCTTCTTCTTCAATTTTTTGGAAGACTTTGAGTAGAATAGGAACCAAGTCTTCTTTGAATGTTTGATAAAATTCGCTGGTATAGCCTTCAGGGCCTGGACTTTTATTTTTGGGGAGGTTTTTAATGGTTTTTTCTATTTCTTCTCTACGGATAGGTCTGTTTAGGCTTTCTGCTTCTTCTTGACTCAGTCTAGGAAGGTTGTATTTTTCTAGGAATTTA
The DNA here is from genome assembly GCF_036850995.1 of Saccopteryx leptura. NCBI lineage: Eukaryota > Metazoa > Chordata > Mammalia > Chiroptera > Emballonuridae > Saccopteryx > Saccopteryx leptura. The sequence continues at coordinate 353,623,270 of NC_089503.1, forward strand.
TCCATTTCTTCTAGGTTGTTGAATTTAGTGGCATAAAGTTTTTCATAGTATTCTACAATAATTCTTTGTATATCTACGGTGTCCGTGGTGATTTCTCCTCTTTCATTTTGGATTTTGTTTATATGAGTTCTTTCTCTTTTTTCCTTGGTAAGTCTTGCCAAGGGTTTGTCAATTTTGTTGATCTTTTCAAAGAACCAGCTCCTTGTTCTATTAATTTTTTCTATAGTTTTTCTGTTCTCTAATTCATTTATTTCTGCTCTGATTTTTATTATCTCCTTTCTTCGGCTGGTTTTGGGTTGTCTTTGTTCTTCTTTTTCTAGTTCCTTAAGGTGGGAAGTTAAGTGGTTCACTTGGGCTCTCTCTTGTTTGTTCATATATGCCTGAAGTGATATGAACTTCCCTCTTATCACTGCTTTTGCTACATCCCAGAGATTCTGATATGTCGTATTGTCATTTTCATTAGTCTGTATATATCTTTTGATCTCTGCACTTATTTCTTCTTTGACCCATTCATTTTTTAAAAGTATGTTGTTTAGTTTCCACATTTTTGTGGGATTTTTTTCCTCTTTTTTGCAGTTGAATTCTAGTTTCAAGGCTTTATGATCAGAAAATATGCTTGGTACAACTTCAATTTTTCTGAATTTGCTGATGTTGTTTTTGTGGCCCAACATATGGTCAATTCTTGAGAATGATCCATGTACACTGGAGAAAAATGTATACTCAGTCACTTTGGGATGAAATGTCCTGTAGATGTCTATCATATCCAGGTGCTCTAGTGTTTTGTTAAAGGCCACTATGTCTTTGTTGATTCTCTGTTTGGATGACCGATCTAGAGCCGTCAGCGGTGTATTGAGGTCTCCAAGTATGATTGTATTTTTGTCAGTTTTTGTTTTAAGATCAATAAGTAGCTGTCTTATATATTTTGGTGCTCCTTGGTTTGGTGCATATATATTAAGAATTGTTATGTCTTCTTGATTCAGTGTCCCCTTAGCCATTATGAAATGGCCATTTTTGTCTCTGAGTACTTTTCCTGTCTTGTAGTCAGCATTATCCGATATGAGTATTGCTACACCTGCTTTTTTTTGGATGTTATTTGCTTGGAGTATTGTTTTCCAGCCTTTCACTTTGAATTTGTTTTTATCCTTGTTACTTAGATGAGTTTCCTGTAGGCAGCATACAGTTGGATTTTCTTTTTTAATCCATTCTGCTACTCTGTGCCTTTTTATTGGTGATTTTAATCCGTTTACATTTAGTGTAATTATTGATACTTGTGAGTTCCCTATTGCCATTTTATATCTTGCTTTCTGTTAGTTTTGTGTCTTGTTTGATCCTTCTCTTTTGTTTTTCTATCTTTTGTTTTTATTTGGTTGTATTCCATACATCTTTCCACTGTTGCTATCTTTTTTATCTCATGTGCTTCTGTGGTGGTTTTTTCAATGGTGGTTACCTTTGAATAATGAAAAGGGTCCCTACCCTGTTCATTGTAGCGAACTATTTTGTGAGTACTTTTGCACTCCATCGTCCTTTGCTACTGTTAATCTCCATCTTCTCCCCCTCTTTCTTTTTGTTGTTGTCACAGTTTAAATTTGGTTTTATTGTGTTCTTCTTGGAGCTTTTACTTGTGGCTCTGTTTTTTTTTTGTTCTTTGTATCTGATTGGAGAACCCCCTTTAGTAAATCCTGGAGTGGGGGTTTTCTGATGATAAATTCCCTCATCTTTTCTGTATCTGTGAATGTTTTTATTTCTCCTTCATATTTGAAGGATAGCTTTGATGGGTATAGTATTCGTGGCTGAAAGTTCCTCTCTTTCAGGACTTTAAATATTGGGGTCCACTCTCTTCTAGCTTGTAGAGTTTCTGCTGAGAAATCTGATGATAATCTAATGGGCCTTCCTTTATATGTTGTATTCTTCTTTTCCCTGGCTGCCTTGAGAATTTTTTCTTTGCTGTTGGTTTGTGTCAATTTCATTATGATATGCCTTGGAGTAGGTTTGTTGGGGTTAAGAAAACTTGGAGTTCTGTTTGCTTCTTGAACTTGAGGCTTTAGTTCTTTCCACAGGCTTGGGAAGTTCTCATCTATTATTTGTTTGAATATGTTCTCCATTCCATTTTCTCTCTCTTCTCCCTCTGATATACCTATTATTCTTATGTTATTCTTTTTGATGGAGTCCGATAATTCTTGTAGGGCTATCTCATTTTTTTAAATTTTTGAGTCTCTTTCTTCTTCTCTCTGTTGTGCCTCAAGTTGCTTGTCTTCTATTTCACTAATCCTCTCTTCTATCTGACCTGTTCTATTAGCTAAGCTTGTTACTTCGTTTTTCAGCTCGTGAATTGAGTTTTTCATCTCTGTTTGATTTGTTTTTATAGTTTCAATTTCCTTGGACATATATTCTTTGTGTTCATTGAGTTGTTTTCTGAGCTCCCTAAATTGCCTTTCTGTGTTTTCTTGTGTATCTCAGAGAATTTTTAGGATTTCTATCTTGAATTCTCTGTCATTTAGCTCCAAGGTTTCCAATATATTAAATTTTTTCTCCATAGATTTTTCCTCATCTAGCTGTGTTACCTCTCTTTCTTTTGTATCCATGATATTCGATTTTCTCTTCCTTAATGGCATCTGAGGGTGGTTTTGTTGATAGTATTAATGAGATTTAATAAAGAATAAAAAGTTTAAAAAAATAATAAAAAAAAATCGAAAAGAGTCGTTTTTTTTTAAAAAAAAATTAATAATGAAATAAAGAAAAATAAAATAAAATAAAAATTAAAAAAAAAAACAAAAAAAAAAGGAAATTATTCCCCCCCTCCTTTTTTCCTCTCCTCTCCTTCCCCTCTTTCTTGATAAAATCTTGTGGTGGACTGTGAATTATAACAAACAATGCCTGTGATGGAGGGCCTGAATTGGGGAAAAGTAATAAAGGGGCAAAAAAAAAAAAAAAAAAAGAAAGAAAAAAGAAAAAAAAAAAAAAAGAGCGTATGGACCCACAAAAAGCAAATAAGGAAAAAATTTGGGTCAAGAATAAAATGATTTGCTTTTAGGTGTTGGTTGTCTAAGAGTTATGATGAGAGGATTAAGAGGAAAACGGAAAAATGGGGGGACAAATTAAAAAATTACTATTGTATTTAGTGGAACAAGAACTAGATAATATGGAGAGCCAGGGATGGGAGCACTGCTAGTGAGTTAAAAAGGTGAAGTAAAAACCCCCCAAAATGCCACAAACATAAGTTTGAGTCCCAGATAAGATAATTTGTTTGTTATTGAGATTTGAATGAGAGGAGATGTAAAGGAGAAAGGAAGAAACTAATATAGAGGGAGAAAAGAAAGAGAGAGAGAGAGAAAAAAAAAGAGGGAACCACTAAAAGAAGAAAAAAGAAAGGAGAGAGAGAGAGAGAGAGTTAAGGGTTTTGGAGTGCAACCCTCATAGAGAGAAAGGAAGAGAAGAGAAAAGATAATGGGAGATGTAACACTTATGGGTAGTGTAGTTCAAGGAGAGGAGAGAGTAAGACCGGTAGAGAGTTAATCGGCCAAATTGGAGGAGGAAAAAAAAAGTATCAAGAATGAAGATAAGAGAAACAAACGAACAAATATAATAAAATGGGATAGGTTATAAAGTCTGCAGATTATTCTTGATTTTGAGAGGTTATCTTCTTGCTTTTTCTTTTCTCTCCCTCTTCCTGGTCGGTGACTATGTACCCCGGGTTTTGCCCCTTTGCCACGCTCAGGTGGAGGTTTGCAGTTGATAAGTCTCTATGGCAATGTCATGTATTGTGCTTTAGTCTCGTTGGCAGTCGAGGCTATTAGCATTTATAGGCTCCGACAGTGAGAGAGTCCGTGTTCCTGGAGCCTTTCTCCTAGTCTTTCCTTCCTCAATTAGTAGCCTGATAATCCAGCTATGGGGTTGCTGCTGCCTCTGCCTGGATAGTAAGAGGCTCAAAGAGCTGGCAACTCCCCACTCTATTTCCACTCAGCACAGGGCTCTGGGTAAGGCTCAGTCAGTCAGAGCTGCTAGCATAATCAGGCGGGCTTTCCGGCCATTCAAAGACCTCTGGCTCTGCCACTCTGTCCGGTAACACAAGCGGGCGCCCACTTCCGGGGCGCTTGGAGGAAACTCTCACTCACTGGCTGTGCACGTAGACCAGGATATCCGGCCAGCAGTCTCACGCTCTGAGTGAAACCCCCAACCGCAGGGAAAAGTTGCAGCATTGGAATTGAGTCTCGCTCCGTCCCTGTGCGCGGCTTTTGCAAGGCGCTGGGGCGGCCCGAGATTCCGCTTTGGCCCACACAAAGGCCCCTGACTCTGCCCCTCTGTGCGATAACACGGGCACGCACTGCCGAGGCACTCGGAGGAATCGCTCACTCCTTATCTGCGCGCGCAAACCAGGATATGAGGCCGGCCACGTTTCCCTCTGAGTGAAACACCCTCCAGTACAGAAAATTTCCACCGTTGGAATTAGTTCTCGCTCCCTCCCGTGCGCGGCTTTCCCAGGGCACTGGGGCTGCCCAGAGACTCTGCCCTTGGCCCACAGAAAGGCCTCTGACCCTGCCTCTCCGTGGGGCAACACGGGCACTGACTCCCGGGGCCTAGGAAGAAATCTCTCGCCCACTAACTGCGCACCAACCAGGAGACCGGGTAAAATGTCCGCGCCGCTTGTCTTTCTTTGTTTGGGTTTGGCGCGAGTGTTAGCTTGTATTGCCCGGGTTGCCACAGGATCAGATTTTCCTCGGCTTGGATCTCCGTGCCACAGCCTGGTTCGGCCGTTTGTGCCGTGGCCTGGATGTATTCACCCCCTTTGCCCGCCTCAGTTTCTATATTCACAGTTACCAGAGAAAGCCGCCCTGTTTAGGTTAGTGAGGAAGGCGGAGCATTTCTTACTCCCTATTTCCTTCGGGGTTTGGTTATATATTTAGCCAATTTTTCACTCAATCATACCTTTGGGTGTATTGCAAAGCATCTGGAAGCTCCAAGTATAGGTTTTTCTGTTTCTGGTTGAAGATCTTGTTGAGTTTTGGGGGAGATTTATCGGTATCGCTTCCTACCCCGCCATTACTCTGACGTCATCCAATTTTGTAACTTTTATCCCAAAATAAATTTTACTACTTTTTTAATGTTTTTTTTAATTTATTGTGTTTTTATGGATTCAAGTGTCCCACTCAAATAACCCCCTCACCCCCCAACAACATGCCCCCATTAAACCCCCTTTGTTTCCCTCCCCCTGACTCCCTCCATCCTTCCCTCTGGGATTTGCTGTCCTGTTATCTGTATCTAGGTGTTATTTATATTAATTTCACTAATCCCTTCACCTTTTCTGATCCCATACCCTCATCCCCCTTCCCTCTGACAGCTGTCCTTCTGCTCTTTGTGACCTCGTCTCTGCCTCTATTCTTTTCCTCACTTTACCTTGTTCATTAGATTCCACAAATAAGTGAGATAATATATTTGTCTTTCTCTGCCTGGTTTATTTCACTTACCATAATAATCTCCTGGTCCATCCATGCCATCAAGAAAGGTAAGATTTCCTTCTTTTTCATGGCCATGTAGTATTCCATTATGTATATGTATCACAGCTTTTATATTCATTCGTTCATCCACTGATGGACACTTGGGCTGTTTACAGATCTTGGCTATTGTAAACAATGATGCAATAAACATGGGGGGGTGCATATCTTCTTTTGAATGAGCATTTTCGCCTTGTGTAGTAGGTGTTCTGTAGGGACCAGTGGAACAGCCTCCCCAGTCATTCGAGCTGGGAGCTCTAGATATACCCTTTTGTGGGCTGTGTGCACTGTCCTGTTGTAGTTGAGCTTTGACTGCTCTTGGGGTCACTGGGATGTATCGACCCCAGGCCAATCAACTGAAAGGGCTGGCTGCAACTATAGCAATGGAGCTGCTGTGCAGGAGCTGATCCTACAGAGCAGGACCTGCTCCATTAGGGCTTGGGTTGTTGCTCACCGAGTTTGTCCTGCTGAGGCCACCTGGCATGAGTTAAAGAGGGATGTGCATTGACTGCTACTTGTGCTAGAGGTGCCCAGGAGGAGCCAAGCTGTGAACCAAGGTTGCTGCCACTAGTGCCAGGCCTGGGGTACTTAGCAAGAGGTACAGTGTACACAGAGGCTAGATGCTGCTTGTTTGAGGGGTTTTAGGAAAGTCCCTGGGATGGAAGGTCTGGTATGGGTCTGGGCCCCCTCACTCCTCAGGGTGGGTATCTCCACAGCTGAGATATCCCTTCTGATTTTATACCATCACACCTGGGTGGGAGACTAGCCCATTGTGCATCTCCACCTATCCTACCAGTCTAGAAGTGACTTCTTTAATTCCCTAATTGTAGGATTTCTGTTTAGCTTGATTTCAGGCAGTTCTGAATGATGATTGTTCTATAGTTTAGTTGTAATTGCCTATATAATTTTTTCTATTCAATTTTATCTTCAGTTTATTAATTTCTCTTCAACTATATCTCATCTGATATTTAACTCATTGCCAGAGTTTTAATTGAAATACATATGCTTTATTTATATAAATTCTACTTAGTTCCTTTCCAAACTTATGTAATTATTAACATAGTCTCTTAGTGTTAGTCCTTGGTCATATTTATAATAGTCTTTATTTACGGAATCATTTTAAGCGTACTTGTCTTACATTCTGCCGTAGGTAATTGCAACATCTCAGGTTCTTTGTCAGGTCATAGATCAGGTCTATTTAATTCACTGTTTGCTGTTTTTTTGTTAACTCAACTCACTGTGGCTCTTTCCTGGTGTGTATGAGCTCCTTTTTGACTAACTTAAATTTGAAGGAAGCAAGTGGAAAATTTTTTTTCCAAATAAATAATATTTGCTTCTGGTAGGTTTTCTAGCAATCTGGTGTACTACCCACCTTTAAATTACTTTAAATTGCTACCATGATCTTCCTAGAAATGTGCGAGTGTTGTAAATTTAAATGCTAAGCTATGTGCAGATAAGCTGGCAATTAATTTTCCATGGAGTCATTTCCCCCACCTGAAGTCAAGAACTGGGATTTTAAAAGTTACTTTCTGACTCCTTTCACCTTAATGGGGATTTTTCCCTAGCTCAAATTTTCAATGAGGCTCTATCTTTTTGAGCATCAAGGCTTTATGCATGAGTCTTAGTTATTTGAGCATCTTGCTAGAAAAAAGGTATTGGCTGTCCAACCCTGGTCTCTGTTTCTATTACCGTAGACCCAACCAGGAAAATCAGGGCTTTAGTGCTAGCTTATTATTCTAGTTTCAGTTTTCTCTTCGTTTTGAAGATATTCATTTTGTAATATCTAGATGCCACTAGTGAAAGAATTTTTGCAGTATCTAGTCTAACAAGAAGTAGACATTTCTGTACATCTGTTTAAATTGAGGACTCTTCCAACTCCATTCTAGCAAGTCTATTTCAATAAATGTTAAATCCTTAGAATTCTATATTTAAAACTTAAAAATATCTTTAAAATTAAATTTGGATTAATGTAGAGGTAAAATCAAGAAAGCCGGGTTAAAGAATGTCAAGATTATCAAGACTAGTACCAACATTTTAATTAATAAAATGTCTATCCTCCTAACCAACATTCTCACAATGTAAAAGAAATATAGTTATGTTGCAAATTTTGAAACTTATTGGCAGAATTGACAGCCAAACAGTTAATATTAATCATATGGAACTTACTCAGTAAAAGAAAAAGCTTCTACTAAAACTACTGTAATTAAGCACAAATATATATATATATCATATATGTATATTTAAATAAAGAGCCTTTTCAAATCAAGCTGAAAAGATCATCTAGATATAACTTAACCAGTTAATCATCCTTCAACAAAATTTTTCCAAATCAAACCCGTTCTAGTATTAGAGATCTCTACTGTTTCCCTTATAACCCACTAATATAGAAGAAAACTTTTCTGTATCAAAATATTTCTTTTTATTTAAGCTAATTTAATAATTTTCAAGTTCAATAGATGATTACAATGCATCACAAATTTTATGTATAAGCGCTATTTTATATTCCTCATGTTTAGTTAATTTCATATACTTCAAATTAAGCTGGTAATAATCAGCAGGTTGTATATGAGCTTTAATAACTAAAAAGTCTTCTTAAGCTTTTTCCCATTGGCATTAGTACAGTGTTTACCTTGGCATAAAGAAATAGCAACAGGAAGAGAAGCCAAAGGACATAAAGCACCAGGTAGCATTTTTAATATCTCTGGCAAAAATTTCTGGCTGTAGCAGCATATAAGCCAGCATCCAAAAAAGTGCATTATCTCTGGCTTTATACAGGCTTCTAAAAGAAGGGGAAAAAACATGTGTGCAGTTAGCACTTTAAGAACTGCTGAGCTATGGGTCAAATTTTTCCCTACTGAATAAACAGTAAAACTTCATCAAACTCAGCTTACTAGTGCATGGTCAGTACTGACCTTCATCAGAGTGGTTTTACTAGATTGGCGCAAACAGATGAAGAGTTATCCTTTAAATATATTAGTCAAATCAGCCAGCTCCCCTTCTTAAAATGCTTAAAGCACTTATATTGCTGTCAGAATAAAATCCAAATTTCTTAGCAAGGCCCACAAGACCATTCAATGTTTGGTCCCTACCTTTCTCTCCAACATTGTTACACAATACACAATACTCTCCTCTTCTCTCACTGTGTTCAGGCCACACTGACCTCCTTTCTATTCCTGGAATATGCCAAGTCCTTTACCAAGTCAAGGTAAAATAGTCTTTGAATTGTGCTGGGAATAACTGGATATCTGTATTTTTTAAATTAGCCTCAATCTGTAAGTCATACCATAAATAAAATTAACTAAAAATGGATGATAGACCTAAATATAAGAAGTGAAAATATAATGTATCTAGAAGAAAACAAAAATCTTTGTGACCTGGGTCAAAGATTTCTTAAACAGGACAAAAGAAATATTGCCTATAAAAGAAAAAAATTTAAAATATGTATTTTATCAAAATTAAAAAGTTATATTCTTTTTTTTTTCTTTTCTTTTTTTTATATTTTTCCGAAGCTGGAAACGGGGAGAGACAGCCAGACAGACTCCCGCATGCGCCCGACCGGGATCCACCCGGCACGCCCACCAGGGGCGACGCTCTGCCCACCAGGGGGCGATGCTCTGCCCCTCCGAGGTGTCGCTCCGCCGCGACCAGAGCCACTCCAGCGCCTGGCGCAGAGGCCAAGGAGCCATCCCCAGTGCCCGGGCCATCCTTGCTCCAATGGAGCCTTGGCTGCGGGAGGGGAAGAGAGAGACAGAGAGGAAGGAGGGGGTGGGGGGTGGAGAAGCAAATGGGCACTTCTGCTATGTGCCCTGGCCGGGAATCGAACCCTGGTCCCCCACACACCAGGTCGACGCTCCACCACTGAGCCAACCGGCCAGGGCCAAAAGTTATATTCTTAGACACAGTTGAGAGAAACAAAAAGAGAGATCTAAACTAGGGAAAAAATGTTTTCAAATACATATGAATGAAGGCTTGTGTGCAAAACATAAAATGAACTCTTTTAACTCAATAAGACAAACAATTTATTAATTAGAAGACAAAAAGGATTTGGAGACTTCACCAAAAAAAAAAAAAAAAAAAGAAAGATAAACAATTGGCGAATAAGTACATGAAAAGATTCTCAACATCACAAGCCATCAGGGAAATGATACTAAGACTATGATGAGCTAACACTACACAGCGCTAGAACAGCTTAACATATTGACAATACCAAGTGTTGACGATGATGTGACTTAATGAACACGCTCAGACGTTGCTAGTGGAAATCAAAATGCCACAGCCACTTCGGAAATCTCTGTAGTGGTTACCTTACAGTTCACCATTATGATGCATAAATTTTACGTTTACGCATTTATCCAAAAGAAATGAAAATGTGTGTTCACATGAAGACTTGTACCAAATGTTCATGGTGGCATTATCCATGATTGCCAAAAACTGGAAACAACCCAAAGGTTCACCAACATGAGAATGGTTAGACAAATCGTGATATATCTCTATAATGGAATACTGCCCAATAATAAGAAGAAATAAAATACTAATAACACTCACCAATATAGCTGAATCTCAAAACACATGTTCATTGGAAGAAAAACAAACACAAAAGATGACATATTCCTTAGACTCCACATATGAATTTCTAGAAAAGGTAAAAAGTATAATGAGAAAAAGCAGATCGGTGGGACATGAAGATGAAGTAGGGGACCATCTACAGAGAGATGCAAGAAAAATTTTAGACTGATGGACCTGTTTCATATCTTGAATACAGTTAACAAAATTCATCAAACTGTGTAAAGTTACTACCATTCATCCAACATACGCTTCAAGTAGGTAATTTTTATGGTATGTAAATTAAATTTTAATAAAGCTGAAAAAATGAATAGCAACCACAGTAATTGGTTAGAACAAGACCAACCTAATGTTTAAGGGTAGAAGTGTATTTTATTACTGCCTTTGTTTAGAATTGCTATGGCATGGCAACAATAAAAAGGAGATTGACTTTCAGTCATCCCCCGAGGAGAACAGGAATGAGATATAGCAACGAAAACAGGACTTAGTGAAAGTCTGCATGAGGAGAGGGTTGTGCAATTCCTTTTTCCAACTGCTTCTTGATGTTCCCTCAGGCAATTAAAGGATTGTTTTCTATCAAAATAAAACAACCTCAGAGAAAAATTCTTCAAATACAGACATGAGAGTTTACCCAATGAAATGGGCTCACATTCAGCCTCCCTAGAAAAGCTATGCAAATGATAATACCATCCATGCATATAGCTTCATAGTGTGTCACTCAGAAATACTTGGACAGCCCAAAATTATCAATGAGATATCATGAGATCGTGCAATATTAGAGAGAGGCCATGAAAAACACACAAAAGACACAGAAAAAATGTATGAAACAAGAGGGACTTCATTAATTCATTCAACAAACATTTGGGAGACTCTTGACTGAAGTTTTATATTACACTGTTAGTTAAATTAGATAGCATTACATTAGTGGAAAAATACTTAAGTAGATGGCACAAGATTGTTCTTGGTAGTAATTTTCTTTGGGGAAAATTGTTGGTCCAACATGGACCTCAATTTGCTCATTCCTATACTGGGTATAGAAATATCTGACCTTGTGGGGCAAGGTGGGCAAGGCATCTTCTGGAGTTTAGGTAATGTTTTGTTTCTTTACTGGGGCGAATGTTTACTATATACTTATGACTTGTGTATTTTTCAGTATGTATGTTATATACATCAATGAAAATGTTACCAAAAATATGAATTTTAAGCCCTCTTTCCAGCCTGAGTGAAATTTTGTTTCTCTGTTTTAAATTAAGGCATTAGAAGAAAGAAATCTAAACAAACATTTTAAAACATGATCCTACACCCTTTTTAACCAACAAGGTTTGATCTTTAACCAAATATCCTATCTCTAAGGAACTCCAGTTTTTGATAATTATATTGAGAGTTGGAATCAATTTAGATTTTTCTCTAATGTTCCCCTCACTCTCTAAAATTCTGATTATTGTTGTAAACATTTAACCCCAACTGATGATTTACCAAAGCATTGTCAAGTAGGATTGTTCCCAGCTCTCTGTTGTAAACAAACCAAAAAAAAAAAAAAAAAGCATCAAGTAGGACATTTTTGGTTTTTAAACTGCTGTTAATGACAAGCATGACTTATTCTCATAATTAAATCTGGATCCTCCATGAAATCTTTTTTATGATATTAATTTGCTTAGGAAACTATTCTCTTAGTAATAAAAAAAGTTTCAATAATGTAGTTTTACCATAATTTGTAAATATATTTTAGTGGGCATTCTTCAAAATATTTTTAATTGATTTTTAGAGAGAGCGGGGGGGGGGGGGAAGAGACAGACAGAGAGAGAAACATCGACTTGTTGAATTTGTTGTTCTACTTATTCTGTCAAAATATATATTTTTAATCTTCCCTGCTTGGCTCTTACATCTCCTTCTCACTCCAGCCTTCACCCCCCACCCCAGAGAAAGAGCCCAACTGGCTAGCTTTATTCCTCTATGTGAAAAGCTCATAAAACTTTTTAATTTAAAAGTTATTACTCTTTGGGTCTGCCTATGAATCTTTATTTGAAATAGAGAAATAACGAGAGTTATTTTGAGTTTTTGACAAAGATTGTAAATTCTTTAATTCTTTTCTCTATAAACCATTTCATTTATTGGCCTGGTTCAGAAATTAATGGGTCATCAAGCATGAGCTGTTTCTTGCCTTTGGATAAGAGTGGGTTTCCAGCCAGACTTTAAGATAAAAAATACTGCTTGGAGCCTTAATGTTATTAACACCTAAGGAAGCCTCTGTGGGCTATTGTTTGGGTCAGTTATTTATATGTCTTCTTTAAATTCTGTCGCTAGTTTTGTACTTTCTCTTGGAGAAAGGTGAATAATCTGATGTTGGAAATCTCTTTGTTTTTTAAGTTCCTAGGAATTTGGATAATGGGTGACTTTAATTTTGAAATTCTCTCTCATAGATATTTGGTTCTTTGCTTTTTAGCATTCCTACCTCACTTACAGATGGCATTTGGGGACCACATATCTTAGAGTTAGCACTTAAGAGAGCCAGTCTAATGGGGAACTATATGATGTGCTTAACAAATTAGTTACTAATGTGTTTTCATGACACTATGCTTTCAAATTTTAATATTTTTCCTCATTTCTTAGAATTCTCAGTACTAAAAACTAAAAGATCCTAAAAAGCAAGAATTCACTGTAAAGATAGCTTATCACATTATTCTTGAAGTATCAATAGATATAAATTTCTATTTTCCCCTCATAAAGTTTTCGGACTCAACAGAGAAACTAAAGAGGCCTTTAAAAGAAATGCCCTTAAGTCATCTCAGAAAGGTAAATTATCTCTCTTTTTCTTAAAAACATCAGAAGTCCACCTAGCCCCCTGCTGGTAATGAGCTGTGTTCCCTCCAACCCTGAAGCAGACATAAAACTCTTCTGCGTCTCATTGCTGACACATTTTTCTTTCCTTGAGAAAAACCACCTTTCCCCTCTTGCCAAACAATATTTCTTTTGTAATTTTAGGTCCATTTATCTCCGTCCTCTCCCTCCAAAAGACTGATTCATAGAAAAACAAGCGTTTGTTTCTAAGTGTGTCTAGAAATTTCTCCTCTCCAAGAGAGGTACTCAGGGAGGAGAAGTCTTGTACCTGGCCATCTTTCCTCTGGACCCTTTCCTCAAGAACTGTAACGAAACCTATAGGTCCCTAGATCAGAGTTCGTAAAGTCAATCTAAGGGAAGAGCGAAGATTACTCCCCCAAAATAGCCAGCCCTCCTTCAGATCAGCCAATCTCTAGTTGGAAAATGGCAGCCACTAGCACGGCATACTCCAAACCCCACTGCCCACTCTGTCCAGGCTGCCATGCCAGGTGCTGGGAACACCACCAGGTCCATATGGGGTCTGTAGTCAACAGCTTACACTTAGCACTCTTAAGCTTATAAATACTACAAATATCACCAACTATGATCTTTACAAGAACTTTCTAAGGAAGGCAGAAAGGAAAAATAGACCCCCCCCCCATATTTTATGGAAGAAAGAGACAAGAGACAATAGCACGTATCCAGTTTAGGACGGTGAAGAGTTGGAACCCAGCTCCCCTTCTTCTGAGCCCAGGTCCTCACGCAACAACTTCCACTTGCAGCTGCCAATCTAAGTCCTGGAATATCCCATAATAGTTCCATCTGTTTGATTCACTTCTCTCCTATAATTCTTTCATTGCAGATACATTAGTGTCAGAGCACAAATGCCAAATGCTTTTCAACTCAGAACCCAAATAACCTTTTTTAAAAGAAAGAGAGATAAACATTCCCATGTGTCTGGTTGTTAATTGTGTTAAATTTCTTTCCCCGGAAAAATTGTTGTGACATTATTGAACTTACTGATGACACTTGTGGCAACTTCCATTTTGATACTGATCCATAGTAGGTAAAGTTGAAGAATATGGTTTAAGGAAAATTATCAATTATATAGCCTGAAACTATCTGGTGAGGAAAGAGCCTGTTATTAAATGTGAAGCAATATTCTGAAACATAGGGAAATGAGTATCTTAGTTCCCAACTGGCTGAGTTCCAGATGCTATCTTTTTTCCTGATCTAATAAAAAAGCAGATTTTTTAGCATGATCACTATTATTTCTCACCACTGCTGCAAAGTGAATCTTAGAACATCATTAACAAGGAACATTATCCCAGGACTGCTGCCACCTGCAAAATCCCCAGGATGGTTAATAAGTGTTCCAGTCTGCCTTGGCATTTGTTCTTGCCAATGTACTATTGACAAGGGAAATTGTACTTCAGGTTGAGCAAACTCATCCGAGTTTGTGGGATGATGGTGCTTGATTTTTAGAATAAATGAGATTATGATTCATATTAGCAACAAAAAAATGAGCATTTACTGTGTGTCTAGTATACGCAGGGCACTGGCCTAAGCTTGGGAGATGCAAGATACAAGCATTGATTTTTTAACCTAAAGGAACTGACAATGTAGATGGAAATATAAGAAGATGTGGATATAAAACTGGAAATTATAGTTGCAATATAGTACCTTTAAAATCCAAAATGAATAATATAGAGAATAAGTATTATAGGAGCTCATATGACAGAGTAGTTTGAGGACCGGGGAGCCCCAGATCTTCAAAATATGAAACTTACTGGTTACATTTAATTCTAATTCAGTCCTCATCACAACCATACAAGACAAAATACTGTCATTGCCTGCATTCCTCCCACACTTTTCAGATGAAGAAATTGAGTCTTGGGGTTAAGTAACTTGCCCAAGTCACACATCTGGTGTCCAGTTACTCTGAACACTAGCTCTTAATCACGACCCTAGATGAGGAAACCATCACCCTCCCCTGAACATGAAGGTGATTGAGAAAGGCAAGCATCTCAGGGAGAAAAACCAGTGTGACCAATGGACTCTGGAACCAGACTTAGCAATGGACTCTGGAACCAGACTTAGAGATGCAACGCTGCCAAGGCTATTCAGGCTGGTAGTTGGCTTTACTAATCAAATTTCAGATATCAGGGGTGACTCCACAAAAGACACAATACCAAGAAAGGAGCTCTGAAGTGGTAACACCAATAAATCAAGCAGGTCCTTCAGGATACGTGTAAGCAAGCACGCTGCAGTTTATGGAGAGAATCCTGGGTCATGGGCAGTACAAGATAGGCATCTTAGCAGACACTGATATGCTAAGGTATCAAGAGAGTGACTGTTACACAGAGCATGAGGTGGATCACAAAGCAACTGATTTGGTCCTGGCTGGTTGGCCCAGTGGTAGAGTGTTGGCCTAGTTAGTGGAGTCCTGGGTTCAATTCCTGTTCACACAGGACAGTGACCATCTGCTTCTCTACCTCTCCCCCTTTTCTCTCTCTCTCTTTCTCTCTCAACCCTCCTCCCACAGCCATGGCTCAAATGATTCAAGAAAGTTGGCCCTGGGCACTGAGGATGGGTCCATAACCTCACTTCAGGTTCTAAAATAGCTCGGTTGCTGAGCAATGGAGCAGCAGCCTTATATGAGCAGAGCATCGCCTGGTAGAGGGTTTGCCAGGTTTAACCTGGTTGGGGCACATGCAGGAGTCTGTCTTTCTGCCTTCCCACCTCTCACTTAAAAAAAAAAGTAACTGATTTAAGCAGGAAGGGATGGGGATCTGGAATCACTCAGTTCAGGATAAGGTAGGTACTGTGGAGACAGAGTCAGTGGCAGCTGCCAAGAAGAAAGTAAGCCTGGCAAGGAGAACTTGATACGCAGGAGTACTGCATGACCATTTTAGCATAAAGTTAAACAAGATGCACCAAGCCTGGGGGGAAGGGTGCTAAATTCATCATCAAAATCAGATGCACTCTGAAGGTCATAATCGAGTAGGAAACCAGAGTCCAGATAAGATCTGAGGACAGAGCCTGAAGAGCAGCAAAATTAACTTGATGCCAAGTTCTGCCTTTTCCTGGCAAGAGCTCTGGTACGTCTGTCTGGGTCAGAGTTTAGCGAAGAGTCTAAGACGAGGTTGAGTCCACAGATAAGGGTGAAGGAAACATAGTTATACAGACGTCCCTTGCCATATCGTGGTTCATCTTTTGTGGTCTCACTGTATCGCAGATTATTAAATTGTATATATCTAATTTTGTATCACAGATTTTTCTCTATAACATGGGATTTTGCAGTATATAGGTATTTTTATATATTTATTATTTTAATTATCTTTGTGGTAAAATTAGCATTTTCTCACCTAAAAAATATGAAAAGGTTTATAAGAGTGTGGGGAGGGTTTATAAAGCCTTAAAATATATATAAATAATAAAATAAATATAAGGTTGCTACTTCGCAGATTTTTGCCTTTCATGGGGGATTCTGGAACCTAACCCCTGCGAAAGATGACGGACCACTGAAGTTTAATAAGGCTTCAAAAGATGGGAACAAAGTAGCACCTCTAATTATTTGGGTTCATTTTTTAGCAAATATTTATTGAGTGCCTACTATATTCCGGACACTGTTCCAAAGGACAACAGCAGTGAACAAAGCAGAAAGGTCTTTGCTCCTTGGAACTCACGTTCCAGAAGGAGCATAACCAAATCAACTAAGATGAGACAAAAGACTGTTTCAGGAAAAGGAAGTGGCTTTGAAAGGTGCAGAGGCAAACAATATCATCTATTGTTTGAAAGAGAAATGACTAGTCTGGTTGCAGCAAAAGGCTTAAGAAAAGAATCTAGGCAGGGGTGGGATTCAGATAATTTAACAATCAGTTCTCTGCCCTAATGACTATTTTAAGTATAAAAAATGATATACCAAAAAGTAGCTCATGCATTTAATACTTAATTAAGAACAATAAAAGAGGTACACAAAACTAAATTATAACGAAGAGTTTTAAAATAGTAATAAAAAAATTAAATAATACCTGACAAAAAACAATAAAATTGTTATTTAATATATTTCCATATTGTTTCTTGATTGGCATCCTCGCTTGCAATTTTTTTTAAACTATAGACAGAATGAACGTTACTATGGGAGCTTAGAATACACTGTTACTTAGATGAACATTATAATAGAGTAAGGAATGTAAATTTGTGATTTCCACATTGGGTGGCTGCCCAGGTGCCCACCTTAGAGAGAACCCTGATTACAAGTGCCATTTTAACAACCTGTTTGCCAAACTCAACAAAAAATTAGGAATCGTTTCTGCGGAACCCATGCGAACTGACTAAATCCCACCACTGAATCTAGGCCACTCAGTCACAGTCAGTATCCAGAATCACCTCAGCGCTGTGTTTGGGCTGGAAGAGCCTGGAGACCACCTGCCCCATCCGTCCCTCTAGTCTGCGGAGGGGCCCTCTAGGCCCAGGGAAGTGGAGTGAGTGGAGGCTTGAACTGGTGCAGTTACTTCGATAGGAACTCTCCAAGTCATCAGTCCACTGGATCTGGGCTGGTTAAAAGAAATGCAAATGGACAAGTACTCAGTCAGGGAAGCTGGGGGAAGGCCTTCCTATGTTGTCCTTATTTTCCAGCTTGAGAAAGCTCCAGAGCTTGACAGGATTGAGGCTGATGTTCTCAAAAGCCCTTTCTGATTTTGTAATATTTTAATGCTTTAGGATCCTCTTCTGGTTACCCGTAGGAGCATTTAGGGACATCAGAGAAGTGGGGAAGAAGGGCAGGCAGCAGGCAAACAGGCAGCATGTCCAGCTTCCGATCCTGATTCTGGGCTCTGCTGTGTCCTTGGATAAGCACATAACCCTCAATGTCCTCATCTATGAAGTATGGGGTTGCCAAGCCACCTCTCGCATATTCTCTGAGCCTGGAATCTCAGCTCACTTTGACAGTGAAAAAAGACCAACACACAGCTGATTGAGAGAAGGATGCAGCTCTCCAGGAAAACACCTTAAAACAAACAGCGTGACTTGCCCACTCCTTCACACCCCATCCTCCCCACCACAGATTGTAATTTTGCAACGGGTGGTGTAAAGGCTGAGTTTCAATACTTGCTTTCAATGTTCATGATGCATTTAAGTAAATGGTTTTTAAAAGTAAAATGCAAAGGAGTGAGTCCAGAAAGAAGACAAAAGTCAACAAATTATTAAATTTATTGTTCACAATTTAGACTCATTTCAGTGTCTACACACGACTCCAGTGTACCCAAGACCCTTTGGCAACTCCCCATGTGGGTCTATAAATGCCATGGGCTCTCAGCAAGCTGGCAGGTTCTAACAGAGCCATCAACTGTTTCTTAACCAAAGGCTGTTAAGATTGCCCTTTTCCTTTCCCTTTATTCTGGGGGCGGGGGGGGGGGGGATGACATTAAGAGAGACTTTAAACCAGAGGAAAACGTGACAATGTCTAATTTGCCTCCGTAGGCCTCTTGGAAATTCTCGCCTATAGTTTGACCATTGTATTATCCCAGTTTTTCTAATCACAGCTAATATCATGCTGAGAATGCCTGTTGAATATTGCAGCAAAAAAATAGATTTTAATTTATTTTAGGAAAAAAAAACCCCAAGTGTACAAATAACAGTTAAAAAATATAATATACACATTTTGTATACATTTGTGGCCATCATTCCTTAACATTGCGTTTAAATTACTGCAGTGCATCCTGTACATACATGATTGTTGCTAGCACATGCTGTGCGCTGACTTTGTGCCAGGCGCTGTGCTGAGTGATATGCATCAAGTATCTCATCCAATCCTCCCAACAACCCCCTCCAGGAAACAGTAAAATGGGCTGACCTCTCAAAAACAGCCTCTGCCTTCTGGTTTTGCTGTTTTGATAATCACTCCACCTGCTACCTAGGCCAGAGAACTCCATTCTTCCTCACAGATGCACAGCCTCAAATCAAAAGGAATCCCGGGCCTGGACCCTTTGGATAATGTCTCTCACACATGTCTTTTCTCTTCCCTTCTCCTGCTCACACAGTTCCCACCTTTTCCACTGACCTCCTCTTCTCTCTCTCTCTCTCTCTACCTCTCTCTCTCTCTCTCTCTCGCTCTCACTCTCGCTCTCTTTTTAAATTGAATTTATTAAGGTGACACTAGTTAACACAGTTACACAGGTTTCAGGCACCCAGTTCTACAACACCTTCTCTTTATCAGAATGCTTCCGTTGTGTAAAAGCGTAGCCCAACGCCCTCTCCTCACTGCTTTCGTTCTCTCTATACTGCATACGTGCCCTGTCTTATACACACCTGTCTTCTGACTGACCTGGTGCTAGGTAATCTCCACCAGTAAAGCCTACCCACCTCGCACCCTCCCAGCAAGCATTGGCTTGATTATGCAGTTGTTATTTTCACCTAAGCTCACAAAGAATTATCTATTTATAGTCTTGTCTTTCCAAATAAAGTAACTACTCCTTGAGAGTAGGAACATCCTTGCTACAGCCTGTAGCCCAGGGACCCAAACAGACAAATCAGAAACAACCAAGTTATATAGGTGGGATAGACCGTATTTTTTGCTCCATAAGACTCACCTGACCATAAGATGCACCTAGGGTTTTAAGGAGGAAAATAAGAAAAAAATATTTGAACCAAATGGTATATTAAAATATTTAATAAAATATACCACAATAATATTTCAACAATGAAACTCAACAGCAATATTAACCATTAGCACTGTTATTAACAAATGAGAAGAGACTTTAATATTCAAATATTCTTCTAGTTGTCTGGGAACCCCAGGAACTCATCATTGCTAGTGTCAGAATTTAAGAAGCTCAGTTGCTCACAATCACTGGTATCACTTTCTTCACTATTTTTATATATGATACCATCTTCAGTGCCATCTAAGGCATTGCTCCATAGGTAAATTACCTGGATTACAGCTGGAATAAGCTGACGGAGATGAGCAGCACAGCCTGCTCTGTCTGCCGCTGCTTTGTCTGTGCTCACACTGGATTCCCAGCTCACTACACGTGCCTCGCACCCTCGGCCCCTCCCCTATCTACCAACCAGCCAGCCAATGAAATGCTATTAAGCTGGCAACAAGGGACATCAGCACTTCACACAGAGCTCCAGCTGCAGAGCAGCCCTCCACTGCTGCAGCGCACCTCTCATGTCTGCCCTCCATGATGCCAGATGAATGCGCCCACACAATGTCACTCGCCTCCCCTCCTGCCCTGCATGCAACTGTGGAAACTGGAACCGGGAGATCACTCAGCAGATACTGGGGTTCCACTCCCCACCACTGTGGCGGTGCTCATTCTACATATGTTTACTGATGCAGTGCCCAGCAGCAGCTAAAAAAAATGAACATTCACTCCATAATGCATGGGCATTTCCCCTTCCACTTTTGAGCGGAAAAAAGCACATCTTATGGAGCAAAAAATATGGTAATAAACCCTGCAATATTAATAATATTAACACTTAAATAGTACTTACTAAGGGCCAGACACTCTTCAAGGCCCTTTAGATATATATGTTAATAACCATATGAATTAGTTAATATTATATATCTACACTTTACTGGTGAGAAGACTAAGGCACAGACTTTTCAAAGGTCACAAAGCTAGTAAGTAGTTGGAGGTTCAAATTTTGACCCCCCCACTTCTTACCTAAAAGTCAGTTTGGGTGAGCGTAAAATCTTATCTCATAGTTTCTTTCCTTCATCATCTTCAACATACTATTTTCTTTTCTTTTCTTTTTTTTTTTTTTTTTTTTTTGTATAATGGTTGTTACAGGAAAGCCTAATGATGATCCACTCTTTCCCTAATATTGTCTGGATATTTATTCTGGGTTCGTTTTCCCAAGTATGCAATGTGCTCTTTCTATATATAATCTCAAAATGTTTTATTTTATGCAAGTTTTCCTGAATTGTGAAATAATGATTAGGTTACTTCTCACTTATTATGAGTCTAATTCATGAATTCCTGCTTGTCTTCTGAATATATCGCACTCTTGTTAATACTTTTTATCTTGTTATTCATTTCTTTTTTTCTTTCCAGTTTCATGGAGTGAAAAAAACCCATAACATAAAACTTACCATCTGAACCATTTTTATGTGTTCAGTTCACTGGCATTAAGCATATTCACATTGTTAGGCAACCATCACCACCATCCCTCTCCAGAACTCTTCTCATCTTGCAGAACTGAAATTCTATACCTATCAAACAGTAACACCTCAGGGACCCTGCCCTTCCCCAATTCCCCAAGCATCTTCATTTCTTTTTGATCTTTAAATGATTTTTTTCCATTCATCTTCTATTTATTATAAGTCATTACCTATTTTGTTTATTGTTTTTTATCTTTAAGTTTTTCCCTCCCTTTCATCTTCTGCTTATTGTAAAACATCACCTGTTATGTCTATTTGCTCTTGTATTAATTGTCTAGTTCAGGGGTCGGGAATCTATGGCTCACAAGCCAGATGTGGCTCTTTTGATGGCTGCATCTGGCTCGCAGACAAATCTTTAATAAAAAAAAAATAGTAACGTTAAAAATATAAAACATTCTCATGTATTACAATTCATTCATTTCCTACCATTCATGTTCATGGTTGCGGGTGGCTAGAGCCAATCACAGCTGTCCTCCGGAACAACACCAAATTTTTATTGGATAATGCGTAAGGTACACGGGTTGTTGTATGGCTCTCATGGAATTACATTTTAAAATATGAGGCAATCATGGCTCTCTTAGCCAAAAAGTTTCCCAGCCCCTGGTCTAGTTAGTCTTAGTCTCCAAAATGTTTTTTCTTTTACATCTAAATTTTTCTTGAGTTCTACCACTTTGCTACTGAGTTTCTTCGTTATGATTTGCCTTTTTAATGTCTTGTCTTTTTAGCCTCATTTTGAAAATATTAACTTATAGTTTTTATTTTTGTAAGAATATATTAGCTGAAGAGATTCTGCTCCTTATTCATTCCTTTTTACCCTATAATAAATTTAAATGTGATCTGACCTCTAATTTCTTTTTGTTGCTCATCTGTATATAGAATTAGATTTTCTGAACTTTTATAAAGGAGACTTAGTTTAGAATAGTTTTTCCAATTTCACATCTCTAGGCTACCCTCTTCTGGTTGTTTTGTAGAGTATTCAACAATATGAACACTTAGATTCTAAGATTTCTGGATCTATTCTCCATTACCACTTTGATCTTGACTTTATGTTTCTTTGGTCTCTACTGTCCCTGATCTATTTAATTTAGATTCTTTTCTCAGCACTTGATTCTCAGTTTAGACTATCGCCCCACCTTTGTCCTGGGAAGGACCTTTATATGGTAGCTTTGAGATTAAAGGGAGCTCGGACTATTCAAGCCCCTTCATTCTTACTACAGACACTTTTGAACCATGAAACTCCCTCCCAATTCCAGTTGCTTTTCTGAACTTGGCTTTCTGAGTTTTACAGTTAGATGCTTGTTTGTTGTCTTGAAGTCATCGTGTTTGTCAGACACCCCTTTGCTTCTTTCTGCTTCCTCTTGGACAGAGGCTAATACCCAGGAGGTCTTGTAGCTGTTGGTGATTTGTCATTATTTGCTTATAATTTGAAGTTTGGAGAAATATCCTGTCACATAGTTTTATGAAGATTGTATATGGCCTGTCATTTTTTTATCCTAGCTGTTCTGTGTGTTTTATAAGGTATTTTGGGGTGATGTTACTGCCTTCTTCATAAAAGCCTCAAAGCATACCTTTTTAATTTCCTAGCTCAGTATACCTGTACATAGAAAGGGCTTAATAACTATTTAAATAAACAAATTTAAAAGTTGAGGTATCATTTCCTTCACACACCTTATAATATTACAGTAAGAGTGCCAAATTCATAAAGGAAATGAAGTTTATTTTTGGTAAAAATCCACCAGCTTTCCCAATAGCTCCCCATTCTGAACTTCTGCCATTTTTCTCTTCACTTCCTTGGTACTTTTGACTCATAAGTTATTTCAAACTGTGTTTTTTAAATTTCAAATGTAGAATTTTTTCTTTGTTACTGAATTCTACATAATCATAAGGTAGTCAGGAATCTGGTCTCTATGCCAACAATTCTTTAAAATTTGTTGAGGTTTGTTTCATGGCCCATTGCAGACAATTTGTGTGAATGTTTCATGGGTCCTTGAAAGGAGTGAAATGTGTATTCTGCAGCTGTTGGTGTAATATTCTCCTTATAGCCATTAGATCAAGTTGCTAATATTGTTGTTGAAATATCTTATATCCTTGTCGAGTTTTTTGTCTGCATGAAATCACTCTGAAAGCATACATAGACAAATAATAACTTTGGATGCTTTGAAGGAAGGAACCAGGTAGTCATGGAGGAATGCAAATGGGGCCTACAGAACTCTATACCTTCCAGATAATGCTGTACCATCAACCCAGGCCAGGACCCTACCATTGGAGGAGACCCCCAGACTACCTCCTGGGCCTGGAAACCCCCCTAAGCCCAACACAAAACACTCTCAGCTCCACTACAATAGTTTGCTCAAGATACTAATAATCTGGCTCTGGCTCGTGACTTAGTGGATAGAGCATCCAACCAGTGTATGGATATCCCAAGTTCGATCCCGGTCAGGGCATACAGGAGAGGCAACCTTCTGCTTCTCCTACAATCCCCTTCCCTTCTCACCCTCTTCCCTCCCACATCCAGTGGTTCAATTGGTTAAAGCATGGCCTCAGGCATTGAGGATACCTCGTTTGGTCTGAGTGCATTAGCTTCAGGTGCTAAAAATAGCTCAATATCCAACCATTGGCCCAAAATGGGGGCCAAAATCTGTTTGGGGCACATGAAGGAGTCTGCCACACTATCACCTGTCCTCTCACTTAAAAAAAAAAAGATACTAATAATCTTATAAAGAGGCTAAAGTTGTAATTGATGGTACATTTTCTCCTAAAAAAATTATCAGGAATAAACCCACCTATCCTCACATCCTTGTTTATCTCAGTCACCATGAGCAGTTTAAGGTGCTAGGTTGTCCTCATTATGTCTCTCTTTTTTATAAATTCTGCACATCCCCTTGTCGGACCCAATCCCACATGTTTACCCACCCAGATAACTTTCACTGTGCCCTTGGGAACTTAATATATATATATATATATATCAGCAAAATTGACTGAACCCTCACCCTCTTATCAGAATGTCCCTGCACCTTCATGTGTTGACTGAAACCGGCCACCTGCTGTGTATTCATGCATCACAAGCAATAACTATTTGTCCTCTCATGCCGCTGAGTCCACATGGGCTGGAGTAGGGTAAATGTCCTCAGCATTGCTTCCAGACCATTGCACTCCAAGTGTGGTCGGCAGACCCGCAACCACCACATCACCTGGGAGCTTTTTGGAAATATAGACTCTCAAGTCCCACCTGAGAGCTACTGAATCAGAATCTGAGTTTCAATTAGATCTTTCAGTGTCTTACATTTACATCATAATCCCATTTTCAAGCAAACCACTTAACATTAAGGAACAATCTGAAGTCTACAGCACTAAGCTACACATTGTTTCCGGTTCCCTCTGTAAGCACCACGTATCTCTCCCCCTTCTTTCCTCAGGCTCTCCTGTCTCTCTTTGTACCTTGAACATATCACCATATTCCTAGTGATCCAGAGACTTTTTTATTTACTGTCCCCACTGACCAGGACACTTTTCTATCAGATAACCTCACAGTTCATTTACATACCACATTCAGGGCTCTGGTCAAACCCATTTCTCAGAGAGCCTTCCTTGATCTCCCTGCATAATAAATACAGAATTTGCCTACCTCCCCATAACTATTCTCTGCTTTCTTCTTTTGGAAGAATTTTGATGTATCCTATCCTATTCCATCCTATTCTATCCTATATTTCATATTATTCAACTGTTTTATGGTTTATTGTCAATCTCTTTTACACTCACACACACACACATACAAATAAAAGCAACATGTCAGCAGGAAATTTCCCTGTTTTGTTCACTGTTGTGTCTCCGGCATGGGAAACAGTACCTGCATATTGTAGATGTTCAACAGAGTGTTTTCTAAGAAGGTAGCAAATGAGAAGCAGGCATGGGAAGCACATGTTTTACTGTGTAACCTTTTATATCTTTCACATTTTTAACCATAAGATAGTATTATCTATGCAAAATATAAATTACTTAAATATTTTATAAAGTTGCTCTAATGTCTCTTGCTTCCTTGTTTTTAGTCGCAGAGGAAGACATGACCCTCCTCTGGTTGAAAGACAACTCAAGGATGACATCAGAGTAATGGTGGGGTAGGAAGCGATACCGATAAATCTCCCCCAAAACTCAAAAAGATCTTCAACCAGAAACAGAAAAACCTATACTTGGAGCCTCCAGATGTTTCACAATACACCCGAAGGTATGGTCGAGTGAAAAATTGGCTAAATATATAATCAAACCCCGAAGGAAGTAGGGAGTAAGAAATGCTCCGCCTTCCTCACTAACCTAAACAGGGCGGCTTTCTCTGGGAACTGTGAATATAGAAACTGAGGCAGGCAAAGGGGGTGAATAGATCCAGGCCGCAGCACAAACGGCCGAACCAGGCTGTGGCACGGAGATCCAAGCCGAGGAAAAACTGTTCCTGTGGCAACCCGGGCAATACAAGCTAACACTCGCGCCAAACCCAGACAAAGAAAGACAAGCAGGGCAGCCATTTTACCCGATCTACTGGTCGGCGCACGCAGATAGTGGGCGAGAGATTTCTTCCAAAGCCCCAGGAGTGGGTGCCCGTGTTACCCCACAGAGAGGCAGAGTCAGAGGCCTTTGTGTGGGCCGAAAGCGGAATCTCTGGGCAGCCCCAGCGCCCTGGGAAAGCCGCGCACGGGAAGGAGCGAGAATTCCAACGGTGGAACTTTTCCGTGCTGATGGGGGTTTCACTCAGAGGGAAACGCGGCCGGCCTGATATCCTGGTCTGAGCACACAGATAGCGAGAGATTCCTCCAAGTGCCTCGGCAGTGTGCGCCCGTGTTATCGCACAGAGGGGCAGAGTCAGGGGCCTTTGAGTGGGCCAAAGCGGAATCTCGGGCCACCCCAGCGCCTTGCAAAAGCCACGCATGGGGACGGAGCAAGAGCCAATTCCAACGCTGGAACTTTTCCATGCGGTTGGGGGTTTCACTCAGAGCGTGAGACTGCCAGCCGGATATACTGGTCTGCGCGCGCAGATAGTGAGCGAGAGTTTCCTCCAAGCGCCCCGGAAGTGGGCACCCGCCTGTGTTACTGGACAGAGTGGCAGAGCCAGAGGTCTTTGAGTGGGCGGAAAGCCCGCCTGATTATGCTAGCAGCTCTGACTGACTGAGCCTTACCCAGAGCCCTGTGCTGAGTGGAAATAGAGTGGGGAGTTGCCAGCTCTTTGAGCCTCTTACTATCCAGGCAGAGGCAGCAGCAACCCCATAGCTGAATTATCAGGCTACTAATTGAGGAAGGAAAGACTAGGAGAGAGGCTCCAGGAACACGGACTCTCTCACTGTTGGAGCCTATAAATGCTAATGAGCTTTGACTGCCAACGAGACTAAAGCACAATACATGCCATCGCCATAGAGACTTATCAACTGCAAACCTCTACCTGAGCATGCCAAAGGGGCAGAACCCGGGGTATAGAGTCACCGACCAGGAAGAGGGAGAGAAAAGAAAAAGCAAGAAGATAACCTCTCAAAATCAAGAATAATCTGCAGACTTTATAACCTATCCCATTTTATTATATTTGTTCATTTGTTTCTCTTATCTTCATTCTTGATATTTTTTTTTCCTCCTCCAATTTGGCCAATTAACTCTCTGCCTGTTTTACTCTCTTCTCTCCTTGAACTACACTACCCATAAGTGTTACATCTCCCATTATCTTTTCTTTCCTCTTCCTTTCTCTCTATGAAGGTTGCACTCCAAAACCCTTAACTCTCTCTCTCTCTCTCTCCTCTTTTTTCTTTTTTCTTCTTTTAGTGGTTCCCTCTTTTTTTTCTCTCTCTTTCTTTCTTTTCTCCCTCTATATTAGTTTCTTCCTTTCTCCTTTACATCTCCTCTCATTCAAACCTCAATAACAAACAAATTATCTTATCTGGGACTCAAACTTATGTTTGTGGCACTTTGGGGGGTTTTTACTTCACCTTTTTAACTCACTAGCAGTGCTCCCATCCCTGGCTCTCCATTTTATCTAGTTCTTGTTCGACTAAATACAATAGTAATTTTTTAATTTGTCCCCCCATTTTTCTGTTTCCCTCTTATTCCTCTCATTATAACTCTTAGTCAACCAACACCTAAAAGCAAATCATTTTATTCTTGACCCAAATTTTTTCCTTATTTGCTTTTTGTGGGTCCATACCCCCTTCTTTTTTCTTTCTTTTTTTTTTTTTTTTTTTGCCGCTTTATTACTTTTCCCCAATTCAGGCCCTTCATTACAGGCATTGTTTGTTATAATTCACAGTTCACCACAAGATTTTCTCAAGAAATAGGGGAGAGGAGAGGAGAGGAAAAAAGGAGGGGGGAATAATTTCCTTTTTTTCAAATTTTTATTTTATTTTTCTTTATTTCATTATTAATTTTTTTTAAAAAACCAACTCTTTTTGATTTTTTATTTTTTTAACTTTTTATTCTTTATTAAATCTCATTAATACTATCAACAAAACCACCCTCAGATGCCATTAAGGAAGAGAAAATCGAATATCATGGATACAAAAGAAAGAGAGGTAACACAGCTAGATGAGGAAAAATCTATGGAGAAAAAATTTAATATATTGGAAACCTTGGAGCTAAATGACAGAGAATTCAAGATAGAAATCCTAAAAATACTCCGAGATATACAAGAAAACACAGAAAGGCAATTTAGCGAGCTCAGAAAACAACTCAATGAACACAAAGAATATATGTCCAAGGAAATTGAAACTATAAAAACAAATCAAACAGAGATGAAAAACTCAATTCACGAGCTGAAAAACGAAGTAACAAGCTTAGCTAATAGAACAGGTCAGATAGAAGAGAGGATTAGTGAAATAGAAGACAAGCAACTTGAGGCACAACAGAGAGAAGAAGAAAGAGACTCAAAAATTTTAAAAAATGAGATAGCCCTACAAGAATTATCGGACTCCATCAAAAAGAATAACATAAGAATAATAGGTATATCGAGGGAGAAGAGAGAGAAAATGGAATGGAGAACATAGTCAAACAAATAATAGATGAGAACTTCCCAAGCCTGTGGAAAGAACTAAAGCCTCAAGTTCAAGAAGCAAACAGAACTCCGAGTTTTCTTAACCCCAACACACCTACTCCAAGGCATATCATAATGAAATTGGCACAAACCAACAGCAAAGAAAAAATTCTCAAGGCAGCCAGGGAAAAGAAGAATACAACATATAAAGGAAGGCCCATTAGATTATCATCAGATTTCTCAGCAGAAACTCTATAAGCTAGAAGAGAGCGGACCCTAATATTTAAAGTCCTGAAAGAGAGGAACTTTCAGCCATGAATACTATACCCATCAAAGCTATCCTTCAAATATGAAGGAGAAATAAAAACATTCACAGATACAGAAAAGATGAGGGAATTTATCATCATGAAACCCCCACTCCAGGAATTACTAAAGGGGGTTCTCCAATCAGATACAAAGAACAAAAAAAAAACAGAGCCACAAGTAAAAGCTCCAAGAAGAACACAATAAAACCAAATTTAAACTGTGACAACAACAAAAAGAAAGGGGGGCAGAAGATGGAGATTAACAGTAGCAAAGGAAGATGGAGTGCAAAAGTACTCACAAAATAGTTCGCTACAATGAACAGGGTAGGAACTCTTTTCATTACTTAAAGGTAACCACCATTGAAAAAACCACCACAGAAGCACATGACATAAAAAAGATAGCAACAGAGGAAAGAAGACATAACAATTCTTAATATATATGCACCAAACCAAGGAGCACCAAAATATATATGACAGCTACTTATTGACCTTAAAACAAAAACTGACAAAAATACAATCATACTTGAAGACCTCAATACACCGCTGACGGCTCTAGATCGGTCATCCAAACAGAGAATCTACAAAGAATAGTGGCCTTAAACAAAACACTAGAGCACCTGGATATGATAGACATCTACAGGACATTTCATCCCAAAGTGACTGAGTATACGTTTTTCTCCAGTGTACATGGATCATTCTCAAGAATTGACCATATGTTGGGCCACAAAAACAACATCAGCAATTTCAGGAAAATCAAAGTTGTACCAAGCATATTTTCTGATCATAAAGCCTTGAAACTAGAATTCAACTGCAAAAAAGAGGAAAAAAATCCCACAAAAATGTGGAAACTAAACAACATACTTTTAAAAAATGAATGGGTCAAAGAAGAAATAAGTGCAGAGATCAAAAGATATATACAGACAAATGAAAATGACAATACGACATATCAGAATCTCTGGGATGCAGCAAAAGCAGTGATAAGAGGGACGTTCATATCACTTCAGGCATATATGAACAAACAAGAGAGAGCCCAAGTGAACCACTTAACTTCACACCTTAAGGAACTAGAAAAAGAAGAACAAAGAAAACCCAAAACCAGCCGAAGAAAGGAAATAATAAAAATCAGAGCAGAAATAAATGAAATAGAGAACAGAAAAACTATAGAAAAAATTAATAGAACAAGGAGCTGGTTCTTTGAAAAGATCAACAAAATTGACAAACCCTTGGCAAGACTTACCAAGGAAAAAAGAGAAAGAACTCATATAAACAAAATCCAAAATGAAAGAGGAGAAATCACCACAGACACCGTAGATATACAAAGAATTATTGTAGAATACTATGAAAAACTTTATGCCACTAAATTCAACAACCTAGAAGAAATGGATAAATTCCTAGAACAATACAACCTTCCTAGACTGAATCAAGAAGAAGCAGAAAGCCTAAACAGACCTATTAGTAGAGAAGAAATAGAAAAAACCATTAAAAACCTCCCCAAAAATAAAAGTCCAGGCCCTGACAGCTATACCAGCGAATTTTATCAAACATTCAAAGAAGACTTGGTTCCTATTCTACTCAAAGTCTTCCAAAAAATTGAAGAAGAAGCAATACTTCCAAACACATTTTATGAGGCCAACATAACCCTCATACCAAAACCAGGCAAGGATGGCACAAAAAAAGAAAACTACAGACCAATATCTCTAATGAATACAGATGCTAAAATACTAAACAAAATACTAGCAAATCAAATACAACAACATATTAAAATGATAATACATCATGATCAAGTGGGATTCATCCCAGAATCTCAAGGATGGTTCAACATACGTAAAACGGTTAACATAATACACCATATCAACAAAACAAAGAACAAAAACCACATGCTCTTATCAATCAATGCAGAAAAGGCTTTTGATAAAATACAACACAATTTTATGTTTAAGACTCTCAACAAAATGGGTTTAGAAGGAAAATATCTCAACATGATAAAGGCCATATATGATAAACCATCAGCTAACATCATATTAAATGGCACTAAACTGAAGACTTTCCCCCTTAAATCAGGAACAAGACAGGGTTGTCCACTCTCTCCACTCTTATTTAATGTGGTACTAGAGGTTCTAGCCAGAGAAATCAGACAAGACAAAGAAATAAAAGGCATCCATATCGGAAAAGAAGAAGTAAAGGTATCACTTTTTGCAGATGATATGATCCTATACATCGAAAACCCCAAAGAATCCACAAAAAGACTACTAGAAACAATAAGCCAATACAGTAAGGTCGCAGGATACAAAATTAACATACAGAAGTCAATAGCCTTTCTATATGCCAACAATGAAACAATTGAGAATGAACTCAAAAGAATAATCCCCTTCACGATTGCAACAAAAAAAATAAAATACTTAGGAATAAACATAACAAAGAATGTAAAGGACTTATATAATGAAAACTATAAACCGTTGTTAAGGGAAATCGAAAAAGATATAATGAGATGGAAGAATATACCTTGTTCTTGGTTAGGAAGAATAAATATAATCAAGATGGCTATATTACCCAAAGCAATATACAAATTTAATGCAATTCCCATCAAACTTCCAATGACATTTTTTAAAGAAATAGAGCAAAAAATCATCAGATTTATATGGAACTATAAAAAACCCCGAATAGCCAAAGCAATCCTAAAGAAAAAGAATGAAGCTGGGGGCATTACAATACCTGACTTCAAACTCTATTATAGGGCCACGACAATCAAAACAGCATGGTATTGGCAGAAAAATAGACACTCAGACCAATGGAACAGAATAGAAAGTCCAGAAATAAAACCACATATATATGAAAGACAACTAATCAAAATATAATATTTATCCCACTCCCTCCTAACTTTGCACGAACATGGTTTCAGCAATATTTCCTCTTTTCTTCATTTCCACCAACAACCACCATCAGCCTTTAAATAAGCTTTGGAATTTACTTCCGAGAAAATAAACGATCCAAAGCAGGCTTCTTCATTCATACTAATCTCGATTCCTTATGAGTTGAGTGCACTTAACTCCTATTATTCACTTCTTAATTTATTACGTTATTGCTCTTGTTTCCACCCAGTATTATCTTATCTTAAACTCACTCAGTATTATCTTCTGATGGTTAGATACAATTTCTGGTTTTAATCTCACTGGACTTTCCTGGCGGTCATCACAGCTTCTACAACATGATGCGGTCCTGTTCTCTTCCTACTCTTCGAATTAACTTTCTTATCTGTTTTCAAGGACTTTCTTAAATGTCAGGTCCTCCGGGTTTCTATCTTCTGTCCATTCTTCTACAAACTCTCCTTAAGCGATCACATTCATTTTACACCTTCTACCTTCATGTTAATGACTCCCAGATCTCTAATTCTGTTTCAGACTTCTCCCACATGTTTCTTTCTTCCAAGCAAATAAAGACACGGAATAAAATCCTCGTTCCTTAGTTAGCATGGTGTATGATCCCCTCCTTGGAATGGGATACGAACCCTGCTTGTCTCTCCAGCTACATAGCCCTTTCTTATTCCAGCAACTCCCAAACACACTGTTATGCATTTCTAGCCTCGTGTTTTTGCTCCTGCTGGCATCTTGTTGCTTGCTCACCCTTACACACCCCACCGCATCCTTTTCTTTGACTAAGCATTCCTCTCTCACCAGGCTGCACTCTGTGCCTTCTCATGTGTACTGTACTCTACACACACATCTCTCAAAGCATTGACTGTATTGTATTGGAAATAATATCCTTACAAATCCATTTTTGCCCTTCATCTGTGAAGTTCCCTAGAGCAGATGTTGGGCCTTATTAATCTTGATATCCTCAGCACCAAGCACAGGCTCTACCATATAAAAAACACTCTTAACAGGCCCTGGCCGGTTGGCTCAGCGGTAGAGCGTCGGCCTGGCGTGCAGGAGTCCCGGGTTCGATTCCCGGCCAGGGCACACAGGAGAGGCGCCCATCTGCTTCTCCACCCCTCCCCCTCTCCTTCTTCTCTGTCTCTCTCTTCCCCTCGCGCAGCAAGGCTCCATTGGAGCAAAGATGGCCCGGGCGCTGGGGATGGCTCTGTGGCCTCTGCCTCAGGCGCTAGAATGGCTCTGGACGCAACAGAGCGACGCCCCAGAGGGGCAGAGCATTGCCCCCTGGTGGGCATGCCAGGTGGATCCCGGTCGGGCACATGCGGGAGTCTGTCTGACTGCCTCCCGGTTTCCAGCTTCTGAAAAATGAAAAAAAAAAAAAAAACACTCTTAACAAACAAGTGTGGAACTGACCTGGCAATTGCACTGACTATATTAGACTCTGAGAAACACTGGGTAAAAAGATATGGTGCCCCCCTACTCTTTTGCAGGAATAAAACCACTACAGTTAAAGCCCTTCTGGATATTTTCACATGTGAATCCCTTCTGTTTTATGAGTATAGTTGGAAGTTATTTGCTAGATACCAAATCAAGCTATGAAAAGAGTGTTTGGCCCTGGCCAGTTGGCTCAGTGGTAGAGCATCAGCCTGGCATGCGGAAGTCCTGGGTTCGATTCCCGGTCAGGGCACACAGGAGAGGCAACCATCTGATTCTCCACCCCTCCCCCTCTCCTTCCTCTCTGTCTCTCTCTTCCCTTCCTGCAGCCAAGGCTCCATTGGAGCAAGGATGGCCCCGGGCGCTGGGGATGGCTCCTTGGCCTCTGCCCCAGGCACTAGAGTGGCTCTGGTCGCGACAGAGCGACGCCCCGGAGGGGCAGAGCATCGCCCCCTGGTGGACATGCTGGGTGGATCCCGGTCGGCGCATGCGGGATTCTGTCTGACTGCCTCCCCGTTTCCAGCTTCAGAAAAGTACAAAAAAAGAAAAAGTGTTAGACGGTGATCGGGGTAGCCAGAGTTTGGCCTTCTTTAGAGATAATGGACAACTCTGGTTACTGATGCTGTTCCTGAGGGGAAGCACCTTTGGTCCTACCAGATACTGTAACAGTAGCGTCTTGTATGAGAACTGTTCAGTCCTTCTTTCTGGGCATGAAAACAGCTTGTCCTTCAAGGAAAGAGTGTCTGAGCTTATTAATGAAAATGAAATTCTTCGGAAGAACTTCATAGGACTATTTAAACAGTTTCTGTTTTAAATGACTAGAAAAAAAACCTATAATGACAGATAGGAAATTTTATCCAAATTGTCTTGGAGCTATTTTCTATGTATTTTGGAGGATATGAAATAAATAATTAAATACATGGCTTACTGTCTTTTCTTTAAAAAATACTGAAGACACATATTTCTTTGCCATGATTTCCCCATGTCTCTTTTATTCATCGGTTACACAATTTAAAATTACTGTTCTGAGAAGTGGTTTCACATTTTTCCATTGAGAAATAAAAATGAGGCTTAAACCAGAAATAGAACCCTCATGATGTCCCCAAATTTTTCTACTGTTCCCAACAGCAACTTGCAGATTTCGTGTTTAACATTAATACCTATGTTTAAAGAGATCTCTGCTTAACCTAACATAATTTCTTTACTTCTTTCAGCAACTTATTTAAATTCTTAAAATACCAGCATCATTAAAAGCATTTCAAAATTTTTCTTGTCATTTTTTCTAGTACAATTATATAAACTTGAAAGGACAAAATAGCTAATATATCTTCTACCCTTCTTGGAATTAGAATATTTTAATTTCTAAGAAGTAAATACCCTTGAGTTATACCTTGATAATAGTTGGTAAAATTACCTAACTTCAAAGGTTATTGGTAGGGAGGAACATGTTATAATGTTTTCTTATTAGATAAAAAAAAAGCATTATGTCCTAGCTTTATAGCTTGTCATCATGATCATGTCAAATATGAAAGTAAGAGAACGTTCACAATCTATAGTTACTATTTTTAATAATAGAGAGTGATTAAAAGAACTCTCCTCATCCCATGAGAGTGTGCCCTTTTCCACCAGATATTTCAAAACATTAATTACTATGTCAGATTTTGAGGTGTTATTCATAATTTCTTGACTAGATTTTTTCCTCAAAGTACTCATTTCTAAATAAGGGTCCATCAGTAAAATTCAGGGACTATTATTACTCAAAATTGTCAGCAACAAAAATATCTGTATTCTTCTAAGGAGAGGATTCGTAGCTTACATCAGATTCTCATTATGATTAATAAAAGATTGTATTCCACTGAAATAAGTGGAGTCTTTTTATGGATATTCCTCCTTCTGCCCCTCCCCTCTTTCTTCCCACTATCTTCAAAACTTAAAACTTGTTGGAAACTCATTGGATTAGAAGTTGCAAAACCCAGGCTCTACTTCCAATTTTGTTCTTTACTATGAACCATGCAGCTTTGGGAAAATAGCTTCACTCTGAGATTTAGGGTTTTTATCCTAAAAATAATGGATAGTAACACCCCAAGTTTCCCCCCAAAATAGGGAGAGGATTCCTGAGTTATCCAAAACCAAGAGCCACCATCCTATTCCCCTCCCCCAAATGGAGATAGACTTATCGATAAATCAAAATAATAATCTGAATATAAAGAAGGAAATCATTTTCAGGGTTAAGACATTTTTTAATTACACTCATCAACTGTGTATTGAAAAAGATGTCAAACCAGGGAAGAAAAATGTGATTTATTTTGTCATTGCAGAGAAGAGACCCAGCCTGGTGCCAACCATGCTGGCTCAGAGTGACAGCAATGGAAGGCTGCTCTCGGATCAAGTCCTTCCTGTCAGCATTCTTACTGACAGTCTTTGCAAGATCCATTTTGCTAGAATTGCATTAAGCTGAACTTACATATAAATGATAGTATTGTCTCAAAACAACTGTCATTCCATCTGCATTCCAGAATTACTTCATTTTTGGTTATTATTTATTGTGCTAGCTCAACCATGCACTGTGGTCTGTTCATGTGGGGCACATCAAATGAAGTCATGTGTGTATAAAGATCTCTGAAGTGTTTAGTTTAAATAATCTTGCACAAAATTCAATACTTTCTTACAAAGTAGTCCCCCCCACTTTCTTCTTTCTCTTTCTCTCATTCTCTCAACTGAAAACAACACTGAAAATCAATATGCTAGTATATAGTAGAACTTACTATCTGCCACTATTACATTCAGCACTAAAAATGTATTTATTAATTTAGTGCTCATTACAACCTTCTGAGGTGGCTACTAATGATGCTTCATTTTAAAGAGGAGGAAACTGAGGCACAGAGACATGAATGTTAAGTGATGGAACCAGAATGTAAGCTGGCTTCTGAGTCTCAGCTATCTAAAAAAGTGCCATAGAGAAATAGGATAAAACACTGACATTCATTTATCAACAAGTATTTCTTGAATGAATAGAAAGTGCTGGTCCTCTGGTACTGGAAGCAGAAAGTTACTGAGATTCAATCCTTGCTGTCAAGAAGCTTACAGCCTTAACACTGTGCTGTCCAGTATGATGGGCAAAGCCTACCAGGTGGCTACTTAAATTTAAATCTAAATAATTTTAATAAACAAATCAAATAAATTATTTATAATTTACATATAGGATTTATATATGCTTTATCATCTAAATCTAAATAATTTAGATAAATATTAAAATATTTATATAAATGAATTAAAATTTAAAATTCAGTATCTCAGTTACATTTGCCATATTTTAAGTGCTTAATAGCCACATGTGACTAGCGGCTACCATATTGGGCAGCATAAATTAGAACATTTTTTTACTGCAGAGAGTTCTACTAGCTGGTTTGGGTGGGAATGAAGGGGACAAATCAGGGAAACTGAATAGCCTGTACAAGTGCTCTATGTGGGGACAGGGTGACCAGAAAGGGGGACCTGACTCAGGCCACAAGGTCTAGAACTGCTTGTCATCATGAGTGACCTCTAAGGCAAGACGCAGAAAGTTAAACGAGAGTTAGGCAAGCAAAGAGAGAAAATGGGATATTTGAGGCAATGGGAAGGTGTTTGTTAGCTATTTTCTAGCATGACTCTTCCAGATCAAACATTTTACTGAAACTCCACACTTCAAGAACCTGTAATATTAAGTCAAAATAACCCGAAGGCCCAGGATGGAAATGGGCTGTGTGATGGGGAGAGGACACGCCCACCCTCATCCTGATGCTTATAGCCTGTACTGCAGTGATGCTGAGCTGCACCACACAGGACAAGTATACTCGGACTTTTATCCCATAGGCCCAGTAATCAGAGATGTTCAACTGTCATTTCAAATCCCATCACTGTAAAATGTTTCACACTTTGACTCAGTTCTCTTTATTTTGCTTTAGTTCCATTTCTTTTTGCTTTCTTATTGAATCTATTGGGATGACATTGGTTAATAAAATTGTATGTTACAGTATGCAGTTCTATAATTCATCATCTGTACATTGTATTGCGTGTTCATCATCCCAAGTCAAGTCTCCTTCCATCACCATTTATTCCTCCATACCCTCTCCTATCTCCTCCCACCCCCCTTTCCCTCTGGTAATCACCATACTGATGTTATGAGGGGTTTTTGTTTTGTTTTTTTGCTTAATTCCTTCACCTTTTTGACCCAGTCTCCCTACCCTGTCCCCTCCAACAGCTGTCAGTGTCTTCTCTGTATCTAGGAGTCTGTTTTACTTTGTTTATTTTTTCTTATTAGATTCCACATGCAAGTTTCTTTCTCTGACTGGCTTATTTCACATAGCATAATGCCCTGTAGGTCCATACATGCTGTCACAAAAGGTCAGATTTCCTTCTTTTTTTTATAGTGAGTAGTATTCCACTATATAAATATACCACAGATTTTTTTTATCTACTCATCTATTGATGAACACCTGGGCTATTTCCAAGACTTAGCTACTGTAAATAACACTGCAACAAACAATAAGTGTTGGTGAGGGTGTGGAGAAAAGCAAATATGTATTTGTGCACTGTTGGTGGGAAAACAAGCAGATTGATGCAGTGACCATAAAAAGCAGTAGGGAGTTACCTCAAAAAATTAAAACTGGAACTTCCTTATGACTCAGCAATCCCCCTCCTGGGAATATATCTGAAGAAACCTGAAACACTGATTCAAAAGAATATAGTTCTATTTTTTTAATGGAAAAGAATGTCAGATGATAGTGATAATTATGAGGATTTCAAAGGTTTCTTAGCCCACCAAGCCAAGTTCCTAACAGCTTGATGGATAGATTTGTACTATTCATTATTTTCATAAGAATATTGTAGCATTGCTTTTGCAAAAAAAAAAAATGAATATTGAAATAATAATCTTATAACTTTTTCTCTACATTTCAAAGGCATAAGTTTGGTGCTTTCATTAATATGGTCAATCATAAATATTAACAAGGACAAACTAGACACACACAAACATCTATTCTCAAAGGAACCCACTTAAAATAATATTATTCATTAATTCATAGGTGAAGGATTATATGAATTCTAAGCGATTTATGACTGAAAATAAACTTTGGCATATGAATATATCTTAACTTCAATTGGCCTATTTTTTCTATAACCTTTATTTACCTGGGAAGACCCGTGATTGTTTTTGTTTCTAAATTAGTTTTCTGTATTTTTCCTTCTTGTATAAAAAAAAAACACCCAAAAAACAGGAGAGGAGAAGCAGGGACAAAATCTAGGGTCAAATATTTAGACTTTGTTATCTTCTGTTATGGTGGTCTATCCTTATAAATAGCCTCAGCGTGTGCATATCTAGTTATTGTTTCAACCTACTGTTCTGTAAATTGCAGGTAACCTCAGTTACAAAACTCATTATTCGCCTTTCACAGCCCCCTCCATTTGCAGAGCTTTTGCAGCACACAGCACAGTGTCCTATTTTATTACCCTGCATCCTCACAGGAGGCTTGTAATGCAGATGGAACAAGTAGCATCACGTGCTGTTTTAGAGAGGGGAGGGGAAACTGAGTTTGGATAGACTAAACTGGGGACCCAAGATCATTCAGCTGGCCCTCAAACCCAGTCTTTTGACTCCAGATTCAGTGCTCTTTTCACTTTGAGCTAATAAATTTAGGAAAAATAGAACAGGGACTAAATGAATCCCTTTACTCGAGGGCAGCCTGTGTATCTTTCCAACACGGGAAGGGGAGGGACAATCACTGGTAGACTCTTCTCATTGCAGTTGCATTATTGGCCTAGCTGGTTGTGATGCTTTTTTACTGCACAAATTCTCAGAACCTTTAACATAATAATATGCACTATGGATTCCTAAAAGCAGTAGGTAGTATGCATGCTTTCCTCCTATTTTCTTACCATGAAATTTTGTTGAGGGAAATCTACTACCATTTATGTTACATGATATTAAATTTCCACAGAATACAGTTTGGGAAAAGCAGATTTACTGTAGCAAGATGTTCCCAGTGGAGTTTCAAGATTAATTTGAATGTGGTTTTTTTTTTAAATAAAGTTTGAAAAGGAAGGAAAGGTAAATAGTTTTAGCTTCTGGCAATATAACTTTTTCTATAAAAAAGTAGATATTATAAACATAATTTTACTGAACTTCTACTCTTAACTTTTATAGGAAGCAAGGAAACTCACCAAGGGAATTTCTACCTCTAAAAAGAACCCATGAACTAAAACGTGAGTACTGATCCATGCCACATGGACACATATACACTTAGACATAAGGGAGAGAGGAAGGCAGGAATGTCCTAAGGAACAGTGCCTATAGCAATACTGAAATCAGGAGACCAAGCCTTGATACAGAAGCAATGAGAATAATCTGAATCTGACTAAATAAATTAAATCACAGACTGGGTGAAGATGATAAAGTGATCCCAGGTAGCAGATCTTGTCCTTTAACAAAAGCAAAAGAAAAGCCTATAAGCCAGAGGTCGAGAAACTTTTTGGCTGAGAGATCCATGAACGCCACATATTTTAAAATGTAATTCCATGAGAGCCATACAATGACCCGTGTACGTTAAGCATTATCCAATAAAAATTTGGTGTTGTCCCAGAGGACAGCTGTGACTGGCTCCAGCCACCCACAACCATGAACATGAGCGGTAGGAAATGAATGGATTATAATACATGAGACTGTTTTATATTTTTAATGTTACTATTTTTTTATTAAAGATTTGTCTGTGAGCCAGATGCAGCCATCAAAAGAGCCACATCTGGCTCACAAGCCATAGGTTCCCAACACCTGCTATAAGCAGATAAACATCTTCAAAATAAGTCCTAGTTTCAGCTCAGATTACTCAACATAAGGAGACAAACAGGTGAAAGCCATTAGGAGAAAAAAAGGATTTAGGCTTCCAAGAATCTATAAGACACTATTTATAATATAAAATTATAAAATGGTTATGTAAGAAACATTGTTTAGAAAACATAAAAGAATGGACTTCTAGGAAGATGGAATAGATATATTTCTCCTTATTCTTCCCACTAACTAACACCCTGGCCATTATATAAAACAAATATAAGAAGACTGAAAAGTAGAAAGAGGAAAGCAAACTGTCCAGGAACCTCAAGACCCAAGGATTAGCAATATGGTAATAAGCCCTTGGGTTTTCTTTTCCCTCATACATCTCAAATGTGGAACTAAAGAATCTAGCAACCTATTGGTATGAGGAAGGGTTGGGAGTATGTGAGGGGAGTTTCAACAAAACCTGGTCTCTATAAGCAGAATGCCACCAAAGGGACAGCCTAGCAAGACAGAAACCTTTAGATAATGATTGCTCTGTTCCTGCCAAACACAATAGGGGGTAAAATGTGGCCCCACTCACATCCCTGTCAACAAAGGCCAAGTGAGAACCTAAACTTCTACCTCTCAATGCCTCTCCACTACTATAATGAAACCTCAAATATCCCCCACCCGGGTAGTGTCAGAAAAGGCTAAGTAGGAAGCCAGAACTCTTATCCCAGCAGATCGGTTATAATTCCTCCAACTATGGTACCAGGGGAAACCATGGGGGCTTCCTAGAATTTAATTCACGTTCTATAGTAAGATACCACTCTGATTCCCCACTGAGACGGTGTCAGAAGAGGCCTAGTAGAAAGTCAAGACTTTCGCCACCATCCAGTGGTAATAAAGTCACCACCACTATGGTGTCAGTGGAGATGATGTGGAGTACCAGAACTCCCACTCTCTCTCACTTAGTGTCAAAGAAGGCTGAGTGGGAAATCCAGATTTCTCCTCCCACCTGTCATTAACAAGGAATCATCCTCTCTTCCTTTGCTGAAATAAGTTTAAATAAGATCCAGAGTCTTATAATACTATTATGCCCAGATTTCAATTGAAAATTACTCATCATACCAAAAACCATGACAATCTTAAGTTGAAATTAAATGATAGAAATAAGAATAAAAAACAAAATTAATGACAAAACAATGGTTAGCCGTGGCTAGTTAGCTCAGTTGGTTAGAGCATCATCCTGATACACCAAGGTTGCAGGTTTGATCCTGGGTCAGTGCACATACAAGAATCAACCAATGAATGCATAAATAAGTGGAATTGCAAAGTAATGTTTCTCTCTTTCTCTCCCTTCCTCTCTCTCTAAAATCAATAAAAATAAGAAATCTTTAAAAATAATTGATGGATGTCAAAACTGAGATGACAGTGATGTTAGAATTATCTGGAAAACAATTTTATTTTTTTTATTTTTTTATTTTTTTGTATTTTTCTGAAGCTGGAAACGGGGAGAGACAGTCAGACAGACTCCCGCATGCGCCCGACCGGGATCCACCCGGCACACCCACCAGGGGCGACGTTCTGCCCACCAGGGGGTGATGCTCTGCCCCTCCGGGGCATCGCTCTGCCACGACCAGAGCCACTCTAGCGCCTGGGGCAGAGGCCAAGGAGCCATCCCCAGCGCCCGGACCATCTTTGCTCCAATGGAGCCTTGGCCGCAGGAGGGGAAGAGAGAGACAGAGAGGAAGGAGGGGAGGGCGGGGGTGGAGAAGCAAATGGGCGTTTCTCCTATGTGCCCTGGCCGGGAATCGAACCTGGGTCCCCTGCATGCCAGGCCGACGCTCTACCGCTGAGCCAACCGGCCAGGGCTCTGGAAAACAATTTTAAAGGAGCTGTCATAAAAATGTTTCAGTGAGAAAATGCAAGCATGTTTTGAAAAAATGAAAAAATAGAATGCCTCAGCAAATGAAAATAAAAACTAGAAAAAAAGAA
This sequence comes from Saccopteryx leptura, assembly GCF_036850995.1. Lineage (NCBI taxonomy): Eukaryota > Metazoa > Chordata > Mammalia > Chiroptera > Emballonuridae > Saccopteryx > Saccopteryx leptura. Next base: position 353,664,700 of record NC_089503.1, read on the forward strand.
AAGAACATATAAAGAAGAACAAAAACTATAACAATAAAAGTAAAATCTTAGTATCTGGGATCAACAGAAGAATGAGGGAAACATAGGAAAGAATCAGCAAATGGAGAGATTGAACAATAGAAATTACCTAGTGTGAACAACTGAGAAAAAGTAGACAAAAACCAATAAGCAGAGCCTCATGGAACTGTGTCACTGTAACAAAGTATCTACCATTTATGTCATCAGAGTCTTGGAATAAGAGGAGAAAGAAGGTGAGGCTGAAAACAAGCTCAAAGAAATAATGAGTGAAAACTTAATAAATGTGGCCAAGACATGTGCCTACAGATTAAACAGGATAAATCAAAAGAAATCAATGCCAGCAGACATCATAATTAAACTTCTAAAAACTAAAGACAGAGAAAACATTTTGAAAGTAGCTAGAGAAATCACAATTAGAATGACAACAGATTTCTCACCAGAAATCATAGAGGCCAAAAGAATGTTGTACAGCATTTTCAAGTGCTGAAAGAGGAGCTGTCAACCCCAAATCCTATACCCAGTGAAAATATCCTTCGGTAATGAAGAAGAAATTGAGACATTCTTGAATAAAGAAAATGAAGGAAAACTAAGAGGATTTGTTACCCTTAGACCTATCCTATAAGAAAAGCTAAATGACATTCTCTAAACAAAAAGGCAATAATAAAAAAAATCTTTAAATATGAGGAAGGAAGAAAACACAGTAAACAAATATATGGACTAAACAATAAGCTCTCAAGTTTTTAAATTATGTTTGATAATAGAAGAAAAAATTATAACATTGTCTGGTATGATTTTAAATATATATGTACAGAAAATATTTAAGACAATTTTATGATGGAAGAAGGAAGATAAAGAGATACAAAGGGAGGTTAGATTTCTGTATTTTACTCAAACTAGTAAAATAACAATACCAGTGAACTGTAACAATTCTGTATATAAAATGCATTACCTAGAGTAGTGATTTTCAACCAGTATGCCACAAGAATTTTTAAAACATGCAATAAGTCATGGGCACTGACTTTTTTCCCCCCTTAGATTGTCAAATTCAAAAATGACAACAAACACAATAGCTGTCCGGTGTAAATGAAAAAGTTATAGATTTTTTTGTCAGATTGGCAAAAGTTATATTTTTTGATGTGTCACAGAACTATAGTAATTAGTGTGCCATGAGATGAAAAAGGTTAAAAATTGCTGACCTACAGCGACTATTAAAATGGCTATACAAAGACATATACTCAAAAACACTGTAAATTAATTAAAATGCTATTCTAAATTAGTTTAAATAACTAACAAGAAGGAGAGACAACTAAAGCAAAGAAATCAAAGATGGAGAAAACAAACAGAAAAGAAAATGACAGACATCCCAACACATCAATAAATATATTAACTATAAGTGCTCTACAGACAGCAATTAAAGGACAGAAATTGGAATTCTGGATTTTAAAACATGACTCAGCTATGTGCTATCTACATGAAACTTACATTAAATATAATAATATAAGCAGACTGAAAGTAAAAACTGGGTAAAAATATATTTTACAAACAATCAAGAAAAGAAGAAATGGCTTTATTAGTATCAGATAAAGTAGACATAACTAAAAAGACAACTACTAGAGATAGAGAGGAACATGACAAATGATAAAAAAGTTCATTCCAGGTGATGTCAGAGAAATGGTGCCATGAGGAGTGCCCCCGATACTTCTCCCTGAAATTTCAACAAAATCAACAACTACAGACAGAAAAACATTCTTAGGAGCATCTGAAATACACATACATCAAACAAAGGTACGATTGGGTGAAAAGGTGGCTGAATATATAATCCACTCTGAAGGAAATAAGATGGAGAATGGAGTATTCCACTTTCCTCACTGACCTGAGCAAGGGCTGCTTTCACTTGGAACTGAGAGAGCGAGGGCTGGGGGCACAGAAAGAGCTGGGCTAAGAGGCAGAGACATTCAAATCGAGGAGAGAGTGTGCCTGTGGCTCAGCCCACGTGGAGCTAACACCAGTGGCAGACCCTGGCAGAGGTGGGTGAGCAGTTGCCTTGTTTACTCTCATTATCCTGGTCAGTGAGCACAGGCAGTGTGCGAGTGGATCCACCTGGTGCTTCGGGCGTGGTTGTCCGCATTCCCGGATGGAGGGGCTGGGTCAGAGACTGTCAGTAGTAAACCTCTGTGTGGGCTGTGACCAGAGTTTCTGAATAATCCTGGCTTCCCAAACAACAGCGCCCAGAAAGTGCATGAAAGCCAGCTTCCCTACACCTGGCCCTGTCTGAGTGCGGCACCTCCACCAGCCATACAGGCTAACACTCCTGGGGAGAGAACTGCGGAAGTGGTGGGGGGAAGGGTGTGAAGGCAGCTTGCAGACAGCCTCTGGAGAGCAGACCTGAGGAGTGCTAAGGCATACTAGACATGCCCGGAGGCTCATAGACATCTGAAAGGCAATCGGCTCCCAGCCCTGCCTGATTATACTGGTGGCTCTGGCTGGCAAAGCCTTACCCAGAACCCTGCATTGAGTGGGGATAGATGGGGGATTTGGCAGCTCTTAGAGCCTCTTGCTCTCCAGGCAGTGGCTGGGGCAACTTCATAGCTGGGTCTCCAGGCTGCTGGTTCAGGAAGGAGAGATTTGGGGAGAGGCTCCGGGAAAACAGACTCTCCCATTGTCGGAGCCTACAAACGCTAACAAGCCCCACCTACCAATGAGACTGAGGCTTACTTTATGTCATCACCATAGCGACACAACAGCAAATCTCTGCCTAAGAGTGCCACAGGGGCAGAACTTGGGGTCCAGCGCCACCAGCCAAAAAGAGAGAGAAGAAAGAAAAAGGAAGAAGATAACTTCTCAAAACCAGGGAAAATCCAGTCTTTATAATTTTTCCATTTTTTTCTTTTTTTTTTCCTTCTACCTTGGTCATTTTATCCTCTTTCCATTTTATTCTTTTCTTTTCATTTTGAACATTATTACCCATAGGTGTTACATTTTCCATTCTTTTTTTTTCTATGAGTGTTACATTCCAAAAAACTTAACTCAATTTTTTTTAACCTTGGAGTTTAATGACAAAGAATTTAAAATTGAAGTCCTAGAAATACTCAGGGATATACAAGAAAGCACAGAAAGGCAATTTAGGGAGCTCAAAAAAACAATTCTATGAACAGAAAGAATACTTCACCAAGGTAATTGAAATTATGAAAACGAATCAAACAGAGATGAAAAACTCAATTCTTGAACTGAAAAATGAGATAACAAGCTTAGCCAATAGAACAGGCCAGATAGAGAAGAGAATTAGTGACATAGAAGACAGGCTACTAGAGGTACTACAGAGAGAAGAAGAGGAGAGAGACTCACGAATTAAAAAAAAATGAGATAGCCCTACAGGAATTGTCTGACTCCATCAGAAAGAGCAACATAAGAATAATGGGTATATCAGAAGGAGAAGAGAGAGAAAATGAAATGGAGAACATATTCAAACAAATAATAGATGAGAACTTCCCAAGCCCGTGGAAAGAACTAAAGCCTTGAATTCAAGAAGCAAACAGAACACCGAGTTATCTTAACCCTAACAAACCTACTCCAAGGCACATCATAATGAAATTGGCACAAACCAATGACAAAGAAAAAATTCTCAAGGCATCCAGGGAAAAGAAGAATACAACATATAAAGGAAGGCCCATTAGATTATCAACAGATTTCTCAGCAGAAACTCTACAAGCTAGAAGAGAGTGGACCCCCATATTTAAAATTCTGAAAGAGAGGAACTTCCAGCCAAGAATACTATGCTTATCAAAGCTATCCTTCAAATATGAAGGAGAAATAAAAATATTCATACATACAGAAAAGATGAGGGAATTTATCACCAGAAAACCCCCACTTCAGGAATTACTAAAGGGGGTTTTCCGACCAGACACAAAGAACAAAACAAAACAAAACTACAAGTAAAAGCTTCATCAAGATTGCAATAAAAACAAGATTAATCTGTGACAAAGAAACAAAAAAAGGGGAGAGGACAAAGATTAACCATAGCAAAGGAAGATGGAGTGCAGAAGCACTCATGAGATAATGTACTATAATGAACATGATATGTATCCTTTTCATTACTTAATGGTAACCACCCCTGAAAAAACCAACACAGAAGTACATGGGTTGAAAAAAGAAGTAACAGCGAAAAGAAGTATGGATTACAACCAAACAAAAACAAATGATAGAAAAATAAGAGAAGAACTAAACAAGATACAAAACTATCAGAAAGCAATATATAAAATGGCAATAGAAAACCCTCAAATGTCAATAATTACACTAAACATAAATGGATTGAACTCACCAATAAAAAGACACAGAGTAGCAGAATAGATTAAAAAAGAAAATCCAACTGTATGCTGCCTACAAGAAACACATCTAAGCTACAAGGATAAAAACAAATTCAAAGTGAAAGGTTGGAAAACAATATTCCAAGCAAATAACATCCAAAAAAAAAAAAAAAAAGCAGGTGTAGCAATACTCATATCTAACAATGCTGACTACAAGACAGCAAAGGTAATCAGAGACAAAAATGGTCATTTCATAATGATAAAAGGGACATTGAGTCAAGAAGACTTAACACTTCTTAATATATATGCACCAAACCAAGGAGCACCAAAATATATAAGACAGCTACAGACTGACTTAAAAACAAAAACCGACAAAAATACAATCATACTTGGAGACCTCAATACACTACTAATGGCTCTAGATCGTTCATCCAAACAGAAAATCAATAAAGAAATATTAGCCTTAAATAAAACACTAGAACAATTAGATATGATAGACATCTATAGGACATTTCATCCCAAAGTGCCAGAGTATACATTTTTCTCTAGTGTACATGGAACATTCTCAAGAATTGACCATACGTTAGGCCACAAAAATAACATCAACAAATTCAGAAAGGTTGAAATTATACCAAGCATATTTTCTGATCATAAAGCCTTGAAACTAGAATTCAACTGCAAAAAAGAGGCAAACAAACCCACAAAAATGTGGAATCTAAACAACATACTTTTAAAAAATGAGTGGGTCAAAGAAGAAATAAGTGCAGAGATCAAAGGATACATACAGGCAAATGAAAATAACAATACAACATATCAGAATCTCTGTCTGGGATGCAGCAAAAGCAGTAATAAGAAGGAAGTTCAAGCCTGACCTGTGGTGGTGCAGTGGGATAAAGCGTCGACCTGGAACACTGAGGTTGCCGGTTCGAAACCCTGCACTTGCCTGGTCAAGGCACATATGGGAGTTGATGCTTCCTGCTCCTCCCCCTTCTCTCTCTCTCTCTCTCTCTCTCTAAAAATCAATAAATAAAATAAAAATAAATAAAAAAAATGTATTAAAAAAAAAAAAAAGAAGGAAGTTCATATCACTACAGGCCTATATGAACAAACAAGAGAGAGCCCAAGTAAACCACTTAACTTCACATCTTAAGGAACTAGAAAAAGAAGAACAAAGACAACCCAAAACCAGCAGAAGAAAGGAAATAATAAAAATCAGAGCAGAAATAAATGAAATAGAGAAGAGAAAAAATATAGAAAGAAATTAATAAATCAAGGAGCTGGTTCTTTGAAAAGATCAACAAAATTAACAAACCCTTGGCAAGACTCACCAAGGAAAAAAGAAAAAGGACTCATATAAACAAAATCCAGAATGAAAGAGGAGAAATCACCACTGATATCATAGATATACAAAAAGTTATTGTAGAATACTATGAAAAACTATATTCCACCAAATTTAACAATCTAGAAGAAATGGATAAATTCCTAGAACAATACAATCTTTCTAGACTGAGTCATGAAGAGGCAGAAAGCCTAACAGACCCATAAGCAGGGAGGAAATAGAAACAACTATTAAAAACCTCCACCAAAATAAAAGTCCAGGGCCAGACAGCTATACTAGTGAATTCTATCAAACATTCAAAGAAGACTTGGTTCCTATTCTACTCAAAGTCTTCCAAAAAATTGAAGAAGAAGCAATACTGCCAAACACATTTTATGAGGCCAACATAACCCTCATACCAAAACCTGGCAAGGACAACACAAAAAAAGAAAACCACAGACCAATATCTCTAATAAATACACATGCTAAAATACTAAAGAAAATACTAGCAAATTGAATACAACACATTAAAAAATAATTCATCATGATCAAGTGGGATTTATCCCAGTATCACAAGGATGGTTCAACATACATAAAACGGTTAACATAATACACCAAATCAACAAAACAAAAAACAAAAACCATATGATCTTATTAATAGATGCAGAAAAGGTATTCGATAAAATACAACATCATTTTATGTTTAAAACACTTAACAAAATGGGTATAGAAGGAAAATATCTCAACATAATAAAGGCCATCTATGATAAACCATCAGCTAACATATTAAATGGCATAAAACTGAGGACTTTCCCCCTAAAATCAGGAACAAGAGAAGATTATCCACTCTCTCCACTCTTATTCAACATAGTGCTGGAAGTCTAGCCAGAGTAATCAGACAAGAGAAAGAAATAAAAGGCATTCATATTGGGAAAGAAGAAGTAAAGGTTTCACTTTTTGCAGATGATATGATCCTGTACAATGAAAACCCCAAAGACTCCACCAAAAGACTACTAGAAACAATAAACCAATACAGTAAGGTTGCAGGATACAAAATTAATATACAAAAGTCCATTGCCTTCCTATATGCCAACAATGAAACATCAGAAAACGAGCTCAAAGAAACAATCCCCTTTATGGTTGCAACAACAACAACAACAAAAATACCTAGGAATAAACATAACAAAGAATGTAAAGGACCTATATAATGAAAACTACAAAGCGTTGTTAAGAGAAGTTGAAAAAGATATAATGAAATGGGAAAAGATGGCCACAGAGTAGGCAGGTGCACCAATTTTCACCTCCCAGAACCAAGGTGGATTACAACTTAAATCTAAGAACACTCATTGTGAAAGACAAATTTTGGACTGAACTGGGAGCATTCTACAACCAAGGACCACCAAAAAACCCACATGGAGTCTGGTAGGAGGGGCAGAGATGGCTACCCCACTCCCAGTACCGGGGAGCGGCGCGTGGGAGGAATTTTCACAAAGGGGAGGGCTGTCCAGAGAGTTACAGGTTCTTATACCCAAAACTGGAATCCCAGCCTAGAGCCCTGGAGCTGGGAAGGGGCTGACTGACTATATTTGGCTGAGAAAAAAGTCTGGACACAGTTTGAGAGGAGACAGGACTCTAAGACTCAGGCTCTATTTTACAGGAACTGCATGGAGAATCTTGCTCACAGCCACTTTCCCGGGGCTCCAGGAGGATGCCCTAACCCCTGGGCTGAGTCACTCCCCAGACTTAAAGTGAACCAGCATCACCAGCAAAGGAAAGAAAGTGCCCCATCCACCGGAGGCTCCCCTACCCTAGCTAGAACAAAGGCGCTTAGCGCCAGGCGCCATGTTAGGGACACAAATAGTGAGTGCAGAGGTCTAAGCTACACCACCCACTGCAATGCTGAGTGCTTGCCGGGGGAAGACAGGCCAGAGGTGGCAGGGCAGGCTGAGGAGGTTTGAGCGAGCACAAGCAGGCCAGCCTGTGCAGTCTGGGACCAGCGTTGCCGCTGGGGAAACCTGGGCACCCATACACACCTGCTCCCTGAGTGGCCCACCCTAGGCAAATGCAGAGGCCTGAGAGTCAACAGAGGGGTAACGCGCGGGCATGCCTAAGCCCGCCAGCAAAGGTGGAAGTCACCTGGCAGCCACAGGGAGCTGGGCAGGCGTGCAAACTGGCCCTGGGCTGAGCCGCGCCCTTGGCAGTGATTCGAGCAGAGGTGGAGTCCCAGTGGGGAAGCACAGGCATGAGCAAGAGTCCACCAGCGATGGAGGAAGTTGCATCAGCAACTGCAGGAACCCTGGTGGCGCACAAAGCTGCTCAAGGTGCAGACACGCCCTCAGCAGTAAAATTAGCACAGGCGACCTCGGCAGAGATCCAAGAGGGGGCGCATGACCCCCGAGTCTGCCGCTGAGATTTGAGCCAACCAAGGCAGTCCCGGAAGCAGTCTAAATGGGCACGGGAGCACACAGGAGCCCAACCAGGGCATTGGTGGTCACGGAGGTGGGCTGGAGCCAGCAGCGCCTGAGCCCAAAAGCCCCAGGCAGCAACAGCGGCAGTGGCCTGGTAGAGAGACCACAAAACGGGAGCTAAAATGTCTAGATAGAAAAACAGGTGAAGCGAAGAAGTAGGCCACATCTAATACCATACCTAATCACTAAATTACAATACTGAGCCCAACAAGTAGCCAGCAATAAAACACAACAGAAAGCAAAATTTAAGGGAGCTTGAACTTTTAAAGTTACTTCTCTGAGGCCAAGAGTAGATAAAAGCAAGCCTAGGAGTGCAACTGATATTTACAATGGCACCTGGACCCAGCAGAGGCAGCCACAAGATCTGGATAACCTGTAGTTCCCAAATAGTGGATAAGAACCAGTCACAGGGAGTGACTCCCATTGACCTGCCCCAGGCCCCAACCAGGGAAGTCCAGGGCAACACAGATAAAATGGGAAGACAGAGAAGTGCAATCCAAACGACTCAACAAGAGAAACCCTCAGAAAAAGAGCTGAGTGAGACGGATATAAGCAAACTACTGGAGGCAGAGTTTAGAATAATGGTTATTAGAATGCTGAAAGATCTTAGAACAACACTTCTCCAAAGAGAACATACAGATGGCCAATAGACATATGAAAAAATGTGCAACATCACTAATCATTAGAGAAATGCAAATTAAAACCACAATGAGATACCACCTCACACCTGTCAGAATGGCACTCATCAACAAAACAACACAGAATAAGTGCTGGCGAGGATGTGGAGAAAAGGGAACCCTCCTGCACTGCTGGTGGGAATGCAGACTGGTGCAGCCACTGTGAAAAACAGTATGGAGATTCCTCAAAACCTGAAAATCAAACTGCCTTTTGACCCAGCTATCCCACTTTTAGGAATATACCCCAAGGACACCATAGAACAGATTGAAAAGGAGAAATGCACCCCCATGTTTGTGGCAGCATTGTTCACAATAGTGAAGATCTGGAAACAGCCCAAGTGTCCGTCAGAGGACGAGTGGATTAAAAAGCATTGGTACATATATACTATGGAATACTACTCAGCCATAAGAAATGATGATACCGGATCATTTACAATAACATGGATGGAACTTGATAACATTATACGGAGTGGAAAAAGTAAATCAGAAAAAACTAAGAACTATATGAATCCACACATAGATGGGATATAAAAATAAGACTCAGAGAGATGAACAAGAATGTGATGGCAATGGGGTTGGGGGGTGGGGGAAGGGGGGATGGGGCGAGGAAGGAGAGAGGGGGTGGGGGAGAAGAGGGGCACAAAGAAAACCAGGTAGAAGGTGACAGAAGACAATTTGACTTTGGGGGAGGGGTATACACCACAATCAAATGTCAAAATAATCTGGAGATGTTTTCTCTCAACATATGTACCCTGATTTATCAATGTCACTGCATTAAATTTAATAAATAAATAAATAAATATGTGTGCACCAAACAAAAAGTATTGAAAATATGTGAAGCAAAAACTGATAGAACTAAAGGAGAACTAGATAATCCACAATTATTGTAGTAGATTTCTACAGCCCTGCTCAACTATTAATAGAATAACTAGACAGAAAATCAGCAAGGATATTGAAGAACTCAACATCATCATCCAACACAATCTAATCAACATTTATAGAACACTCTACACACAACATGAGAATATACAATATTTTCAAGTGCCCACAGAACATATGTTAATATAAACCATATCTGGGCCATAAAAAACTTCAAATTTAAAATAAGAATCTTTTTGGATGGCAATGGACTCAATCTGGAAATTAATAATGGAAAAATAAGAAAATCTCCAAGAAAAATTTCACTTGGAAACTAAACGACACACTTCTAAATAAATAATCCATGGATAAAAGAGGACGTCTCAAGGGATTTTTTTAATACCTTGAATGAAAATACAATTTATCAAAATTTGTCGGACATTTTGCTAAAGTAATGTTGAAAGGGAAAATTATAGCATTTAGTGAAAACATTAAAAAAATAAAATTTTAAATCAGTCATTTAAGCTTCCACTTCAAGAACATAGAAAAAGGGAAAGCAAAGTAAATCCAAAGTTTGGCCCTTTCTTCATGCCATCTTTCTCTCCATTTGTGCACATTTAAAAATGTCCAAGGGTCCCCAACAAGCAGCAGAGATGAGACGTCGAAGGGCAGAAAATATAGGTCTCACCCTAAGCTGGCCAACTCTTTCTTTAATCATTTTCTTCAAGTACAGTCATCACTCTCACTCTCCCGTTACCAACTTCCTCATCTCTCTATCCCATGCCTTTTCAAATCAGATCTCTAGAATTTTCTAAATCAGAAGCAAACCAAACTTTCTATTACTGTAGGCCCAAAGACATTATGAAAATCTGGCATACATCAGCTATGACATCTGTTCTTTTCTCTAGTGAAGCAGACAGAAATTTCATCGCAAATACAAGGTAAAATGGAGATCATGTAAGAGTACAAGAAAGTAAGTCTTGTTGCCTAGTTGACATTACAGTGTAAGAAGGTAGGGATTGAATTATTTTAACATCTTAGTTAGACTCACATTTTTTCCTGACAGCACTTGTCGTGAACTCAATGTCTCTTCTAGAGGAGTTTGAAATCTAAGACCATGAGGTAAAATCTTATGATTTAGAATGTTTTACTTTCAGAATAGACACATCTATCTAGAAAGCAACTTATTTATTCTTCCGTAGGAAAAAAACCCCATAAAAGTGGGGAGCATCTTTTATTTTTAACTTTTTTCATTAAAAATATTTTTTTAAGTTGAATTCACTGGGGTGATGTGGGTTAATAAAATTGCATAGGTTTCAGTTGTACAATTCCACAACATATCATCTGTACACTGCCCCAGACATTCAGCACATCAAGTCAAGTCTCCTTCCACCACCATCTATCTCCTCTGTACTGTCTTCTACCTCCCCCACCCCTATCCTTTCCGCAATCACCACACTGTTGTCTCTGTCTGTGAGCTTTTTTACTATTTGCTTAATCGCTCCGCCATCTTTTTACCCAGCCTCCAACCCCCTTCCTCTCTGACAGCTATAAGTCTCTTCTCTGTGAGTCTGTTTCTATTTTGTTTGTTAGTTTATTTTGCTCATTAGATTTTACATATAAGTGAAATCATATGGTATTTGTCTTTCTCTGATGGGCTTATTTGATTTAGCATAACAATCTGCAGGTCTATCCATCCTGTCGCAAAAGGTGAATTTTCCTTCTTTTTTTTTTTTACAGCTGAGTAGTATTCTACTGTGTAAATATACCGCAGCTTATTTTTTTTTACTGTTTTCCTTTTCCCTCTGCAGTTGGCTTCTTTTTTTATTTTTATTAATTTTAATGCGGTAACATTGATAAATCAGGGTACGTATGTTCAGAGAAAACATCTCCATATTATTTTGACCTTTGATTATGTTGCATACCCATCACCCAAAGTCAAATTGTCTTCCATCACCTTCTATCTGGTTTTCTTTGTGCCTCTCTTCTCCCCCACCCCCTCTCTCCTTCCTCGCCCCCTCCCCACCCCCGTTACCATCACATTTTGACCCAGCTATACCACTGTTAGGAATATACCCCAAGAACACCATAGCACTGTTCCAAAAGGAGAAATGCACCCCTGTGTTTATGGCAGCATTGTTCACAATAGTAAAGATCTGGAAACAGCCCAAGTGTCTGTCAGAGGACGAGTGGATTAAAAAGCTTTGGTACATATATACTATGAAATACTACTCAGCCATAAGAAATGATGACATCGGATCATTTACAACAACATGGATGGGCCTTGATAACATTATACTGAGTGAAATAAGTAAATCAGAAAAAACTAAGAACTACATGAATCCATACATAGATGGGACATAAAGATGAGACTCAGAGACATGGACCACAGCTTTTTTGTTCACTCCTCTACTGATGCACACTTGGGCTGCTTCCGTATCTTGGCCATTGTAAATAACACCGTGAACATAGGATGTACATATTCTTTTGAAATCGTGTTTCAGGTTTCTTTGGATATATTCCCAGAAGAGGAACTGCAGTTTTATTTTGAATTTTTTGAGGTAATTCCATACTGTTTTTCACAGTAGCTGCACCAATCTGCATTTTTACCAACAGTGCACAAGGGCTCCCTTTTCTCCACATTCTCACCAACATTTGTTGTGTGTTGATTTATTAATGATTGCCATTCTGACAGGTGTGAGGTGAGATCTCATTGTGGTTTTAATTTGCATTTCTCTGATAATTAGTGGCATTAAACACCTTTTTATATGTTTATTGGCCATCTGTATGTCCTCTTTGGAGATTTGTCTCTTCAGGTTGTTTGTCCATTTTTTAATTGGATTGTTTATTTATTTTTCTTTTTAGTGTTGAGTTTTATAAGCCTTTATAAATTTTTGTTATTAAATTTTTATCAGATGTAGTGGTGAATATGTTCTCCCACTCAGTGGTTGTCTTCTCATGTTGCTGATGGTTTCCTTTTTTGTGCAAAACCTTTTTAGTTTGATGTAGTCCTACCTGTTTATGTTTTCTTTTGTTTCCTTTGCCCAAGGTGATATATTAGGGAAAAAAATGTATTTTCCATTTCTTTAACCAGTATATTAGTAAGCAAAGTATGGAGAATATTTTGTGTTAATGGTAAGTCACTCACAGTTGGACTTATAACCCCTCCAAACTGTTCTTGTTATATGTCAGAAGTTTCTGTTCATGCATATTCTCCTGTGGAAAGTTTAATATTTATTCAAGGAGTCACCAAAGAGCATTAATAGCCCAAGATTCATTAGCTGTGTGACCATACATTAGCTATGTAATCACTTATTAGCTCCAAGACCTTGAGCAAATCACATTTTCTTTCTCTGTTGGAATTTCCAATTGAGTAATATCTGACTCTACACACTTTCTAAGGAGTATCATCAGGCATGTCTGTATTTCATACTGATAACACCGAATTTCACATTTTATCTCATGCTGTTTCATTCCACAATGTGAATTAATTAGTTTATGATCCAATTCAAAACACTATGAGGAAAAAAAACCCTTAAACTCAGTTTTTGATAAACTGTCTACTTGAAATAAAATTACTGTAGTTAAGGTTTCAATTGTAAATAAATTATTTAACTCTAAACAGATTGCAAGGAAATATGGTATGTGGGCAGAATTTGCAGAGATAAATGACTAACAGGAGAAAGTCATTTAGCAGTGGATTCATAGGAACTTGGATTTGGAAAAGACCTTTAAGAACATTTGGTCAAATCGAAGAATTTTCATCTCCAGCAGCTAGAATAGGTGTTTGGGGGTGACTCAATGAGGACTTCTTCATTTGGATAGCTCAAGGCCACATTAGGCAGTTTCTTCATTCCCGGCTAGCTTACTTGGAAATGTTTCCCTTGGGGCGAAACACTATTCCATCTTGCAACTGCCAAACTTTGGTTTTAATTTTGCCTTGTGCTGTAAGATACAGACATCTTCTTCTCTCCTGTGGCAAGCTTTCCAGTATGTGTGGACTGTCAGTCTGTCTTTCCTAGTATTCTTTGTTATAGTTTAAATAGTCCCTGTATAAAAGGTCTGGCATATACAGGCTGTTACTAATAGCCTGGTTACATCAATCTAACCACCATATGCTACTTTGAAAATACCCCACAGAGAATTAGGGTAAGATTTCAGAAAAAGCATATTATTGGGTTCCAGAAAATTTGGAATTGTGTCTTGGCTCCAGCTCTTTCTAAATATGTGATCTTGAGAAAGTCCTCTAATTTCTAATTTTTGTACTGCCCTTATAATGTTTTGTTTCCAAAGGTAAGCTGATTTTATTAAATGAGTTGGGTAGTTCCTCCTTTTTTCTATAATCTCAAAAAGTTTGTGTATGAGTTCAGACTTAAGTGTTAAAGAAAATAAAGTTCCATAAAGTGACAAATAACATTTTGACAAAATCCTATTAGTGAGAGAGAATATTTTCATTAAAGCCTACTTTTATACCAATATTAACCAAGAATTATTCTTCAAACATTTCTGCTAGTTGAAGTATTGTAAGTCCCTTGTTAGGCACATGGAAAATACAAAGTAATTGCATGGACATTTTAGTAGAAAGAGCTAAGCTATAAATTATACAGCATTTTAAACTATCACCCAATTTATATATATATAATTTTTAAACTATCAGCCAATTTACACACACACACACACACACACACACATACATGTATAAATGCCACAAAGACTTTGTGTCATAATACAAAAATACAGACTAGGAAAACAATTTTAAGTAATGTGTTTAAAGATAAGCAAAACATGTAGCTACCATATGATTCAGCAATTGCACTCTTGGGCATTTATCCCAGAGAAATAAAAACTTATGTTCACAAAAATCCTGTACATGAATTCTTACCAGCTTTATTTGTAATAGCCTAAAACTGGAATCAGTCCAGATGTTCATCAGTAGGTGAACGGTTAAATAACTTGATATATCCACATCATAGAATACAATTTAACAATAAAAAGGACCTATTGATATATATATTATATAACTAGGATAAATCTCCAGAAATGTCTGCCAAGGGGAAAAAAAAGCCTAAGCCAATTCCAAAAGGTTACATAACGTATGTACGCTTCCATTTATGTGACATTTTTGAAATGGCAAAATTTAGAGGCCCTGGCCGGTTGGCTCAGCGGTAGAGCGTCGGCCTGGCGTGCGGGGGACCCGGGTTCGATTCCCGGCCAGGGCACATAGGAGAAGCGCCCATTTGCTTCTCCACCCCCCCCCCTTCCTCTCTGTCTCTCTATTCCCCTCCCGCAGCCAAGGCTACATTGGAGCAAAGATGGCCCGGGCGCTGGGGATGGCTCCTTGGCCTCTGCCCCAGGCGCTAGAGTGGCTCTGGTCGCGGCAGAGCGACGCCCGGGAGGGGCAGAGCATCGCCCCCTGGTGGGCAGAGCATCGCCCCTGGTGGGCGTGCCGGGTGGATCCCGGTCGGGCGCATGCGGGAGTCTGTCTGACTGTCTCTCCCTGTTTCCAGCTTCAGAAAAAAAAAAAAATTTAGAAATGAAAGACAGAGTAGCAGTTGCAAGGGCTTAGTATGATAAGGCTAGAGAAATGAAGTGAAGGAGATTATATAAAACAGCAACAAGACTGGTCCTTATTGTGATAGAATTGTTCTATATCTTGCCTATGATCATGGGTACACATGTCATAAATTTGCATAGAACTAAATACCCACAGATACAAAAATGAGTACACATAAAACTAGTGAAAAGTGCTTGAATCAATGTCAGCATTCTGGTTGTGTTATGGGAGTATAGTTCTATAAGATGTGACCAATGGGTGAACCTGAATAAAGAGTATAAGTGTTCTGACCAGGCGGTGGAGCAGTGGATAGAGCATCAACCTGGGATGTTGAGGACCCAGGTTCAAAATCCTGAGGTTGCCAGCTTGAGTGCAGGCTCATCCAGCTTAAGCACAGTCACCACCTTGAACGTGGGGTTGCCGCTTAAGCATGGGATCATAGACATGACCCTATGGTTGCTGGCTTGAGCCCAAGGTCACTGGTTTGAGCAAGGAGTCACTGGCTCAGCTGGAGCCCCCGGTCAAAGCACATATGAGAAAGCAATCAATGTACAACTGAGGTGATGCAACTACCAGCTGATGCTTCTCATTTCTCTCCCTTCCTACCTGTCTGTCCCTCTGTCTGTCTGTCTCTCTCAGGGAAAAAATAAAGAGTATGTGGGATCTTCCTGTATAACGTGAATCTGCAATTTCTTCAATAAAAATTCAATTTAAAAAGATCATACACAAGTTGCAGTCCTCTTCTCTATAACGACGGCCCCTACCCCCATGAGTGTGTGTGCGTGCGCGTGCATGGACACACACACACACACACACACACACACACACACACACACACCTCTTTGAATCAGGAGGAAACCAGCCCCTAAGACTCTCAACCTAGGCAGCCCTAGGGACCCAGGGTTAAGCACTCCTGTCCCTCCTTATACCACTACTCATCCTTTGTGCCCATGATGGCATTCTTCCTGCCTCCCTTGTCCCTTGATGAAAAACATTCCATGTTTCTTCACTCAATGGTTACTCATTCATTAAAGAAGTCCATCGAAAAAAATAAGGCAATTAGAGCTCAATGGTTGTGGTTTAATATGTTATATACAGTCTGGAAATCTGCACAGCCAGGTGCAGTAGACAGGGGTTTCATTCTGGCTGGGGACTGAGGAATTGGTTTCCAGCAAAGAGAACCCCAGAGAAGGTTGAAGTGTGTCTAGGACACAGGCCAGTTGTTGTCAGATATTGCAGAATGTTGAGCTCTGAGGATATGAGTAGGGATTTCATTTAAGAAAGCAGTATTTTAGGGAGGTATCCAGGATGGCATTGGACAAGGGACTAGATAGTAGACTCTAGACTAGGACCTCAGAGTACCTCAAGTATGGCCTGCATATCTGTGCCTGTCTGCCAGCGACCTGTTTCCAGTCTGTGAGGAAGTTAGTACAGGAATAGAGAGTTCAGATTTAGAGACTTGTCCTTTGCCACAGATTGTTTGAGAAGCTCTTGTCTATAAGGCTGCCATAGATAACAGAGGTGAGGAGATGTGGGCCCACGGAATGATCAATCTAAAAGAAAAAAATGAAATCTGATGAAAGGTTGAGCATCAGATTGGAAATAGTGCTAAAAATTTGGAATAGGATGTAACATCATAAACTATTATCAGAATAATGAAAGTAAAAAAAAAAAAAAAAGATTAAGTTTATCAATGGGAAAACATTTTCCCCAAAACTACTATAGAAATTTCTGAGAAGAAAACCACTAAAAATTCAGTTTTTTTCTTCATTCCAGACAGGGTTACTATTATTCATCAAGAGAAAATTAACTGAACAAGGAGTTTTTTAAATAAATATTCAGTGAGGGAAGCAACAGGCATAACTGATTTTTTTCAGTCTTTTATATTTCAAAAAAGCCATTAAAAGATTTGGATGCTTGAGGTACTACATAAATTATTCTATTATTCTGCCAATAAAAGAATTTCACACCCATCCATTCACTTCTGATTTGATTTGCCTCCATGAAAATTTTTTGTTTTGAAAAATATTTGTCATGCTGCAGTTATAATTCACATTAATCAAGAAGTATATTTAAAAGATAAGATTTTAACTGCCTTATTAGGAGAGAAAAAAACTTGGCTTTAGGTAGCTACTTAACAATCCACTTCTTTTCACAGTATATTTGCCAGTCACCTAAATTAATTGTCCTTAGATACTTATAATAGAAAGGTAATTTCACTGCACAGCTTACATTTGTGTCTCTTCTACGGAACCGTTTATTTGGTAAGTGACGGAGAGTGGATGAATACTCGTTGATTTCTTGTTGCTTACAGACTCTGCAGCTGGAGGAACGGCCATCAGCACAGAGTTCTGGAACAGTTATTACGAAATGAAATATGCCTAATTAAATCTCAGAACTGTACAGAGATGATGCTTTCAGGTCTCATCCCTCTATGTGAGATAGCCTTCTGTATCTGCCTTTTTCCCACCAACCTCCTGCCTCCCCCCCGATTTAGGTCCATGTTCAGCGCCTCACAGAAAGGCTTGAATGGGTTCTCCAATAGAAACCCAGCTCTTGTTCCCAAAAGTCTAAGAGGAGAGCATTGACTGAGCATAAATATGAAGAAAGCTAGATTTCTTTAAGACCAGAAAAAGATCCCTCAAGATTAGAAGGAGGAAAAAAGAATAAAAGAGAGCATGATTCCCAAGAAAAAAAAAGAGATGGATAGCCAGATCCCAGAGATATCAGCTATGCTGTATGTCTAAGAAGACCAGGCCATGGACGGGCCAGGGGAAGATTTCTATTCCTGGAGTATAATAACAAACAACAAAAAGTCAAATCTGAAGAGTTGACTGGTGTCATTGGCACCAGGACTCGAACACTTCAGTGGCAATGTGGGACCAGTGAGCATTCTCTTTCCAACACCTCAACACCTTGAAACTGTGTAGGATCTTAGAATTAAGGAATAACATCAAGGCGATCACTAGGGGACGGGGGAGGGGGAGAGCTCTCCAAAAGAGCTAATGTCAAGAATTCTTTGCTCACTCCCAGTAGACCAAAAGCTCGAAAGGAAAAAATTAAGTTGAGTTATGGAATATAAAGTTATATTTCTTCCTTACCTGAGCTTAAGAAGTAAGATTCAGTCTGCCACAGATAAACACTGTGTGTAGGTGTCTTCTATATGATATTGGTGTCGTGTGACAGACCACTATTCTTTACCTTTCATTACATAAGTACAATGTGTTAAAGTAATTGCCATAGATGACTAAAGTTAAACTACCTATAAAATGATTTGTATTAAATGCAAAACAGCATATGTATATGTATGTACATATATGTACATATAGAGAGCAGTTACCATTGCAGGCTGGGAAGGAGAGATATCAGAGAAAGAAGGATTAACCATTGAGTTCCTTAACTTAGAATTTGAATGTACTCCAAACAAAAAAATGATTTTCTCCATTTCTTCATTATGGTGGTCTAGTAAATCCTTATTCACACACACACACACACACACACACACACACACACACACAATCATCTAAACCAGAATAGCTTGGTTTGAACTACCAGATTTGCCTGAGTCTCACACTGACCAGTGGAAGCCTTTCTCGGCTGCTACATTTTAGTCCTAAATGAATGTCTTTGCAAGATTGATCTAGGATGAGAGTAGCAAACTGCTTTTCATGCTTCGCATCTGTCCGAACATACCTGCAAAATGTTATCTTCCTCCACAACGTTATGCCATCCCCAAGAACAAGACACACTTAGAAACTCTAAATAGACAAATCAAAAATATAAGTAACAACAAAAACTAAAGGGAGATGAAAAGCAGTTGGAAACCTAATCTGCTTTCCTTCCAAGTTCTAAATTCATTATCTGGAGAGTGGTCCTGATTCAAGAGACAAACTTTAAAACTTTAAGTAAAACCCCAGTGTTAAATGGAGCTATCAAGTCAAAACAAAACTAATGGGAATCCGCAAGCTCATTCAATTCCTATTAGCAAAAATGCAAAAAGAAACTAGATCAATCAGTGCCTGTGAGGTGAGAAACAGGAGCAAATTGAAAAGCACCTCAAGTTTAAACATAAAGCAATTAAGATCAAGAGACATGGATAAATCTATCATAGTAAGCCTACAGCCGTTTAGCCTGTTTCTAAAAACTTGAAAGCAAAATTGGAAACAAAAATCAAAATTAAATTTGAAAATGGTATAATCAGGGTGGGACAAATGGTCTTCATGATTTAACTATTCCCCCACAACTCTGGCGCCAAAATCGTGTTCTACGCATGCCCCGGATACTGCTGGTCAGACTTCAGAGCCACATTTCTGACTTTCTGATCCCTTCTCCTTGCCCCTCCTATTTTCATTTGTGATTGGAGTTTTCCCCGATAGAAATATCTGTTCAAACATCTGGACTTCTGTGAGTCTTGTGCAAATCTTGCATAGGAATGGAGCAGGCATCTGCCAATAGTTGGACATAAGGGGCCAGGAGATATCTCCACAGCCCACAGCCTCCAAGACACATGCACGTGCACGCGTGCAAACACACACACACACACACACACTCCACCACCACCATGATTTGCCATGTCTTAAAAGACATCCTCATCAATCCTACAAAATCTAGAATATCCACAACAGAAGTACTTCTTTCTAACAAAAACATTACACCCAGAAAACCCTTCATGAAGCAAATACCTCTGAGGAGGTTAACACAGGACGTAGCCTTCAGTTGAGCTCCACTGGAATATAAGAATGCAGGACAAAGAACAGGTAGGCAGTGCTCCGATCATGGAAAAGGAAGACAAGGTTCGCTAAGAACCCTCTTTGGAGCATGCTGGACTCAACAGCAGGGTGCCTGAGCACAGCAGGGACCAAGGAGAGGTGAGAGGCACCAAGGTGTTCACGCTTCATGAAATTCACTTCTCTTTAGGGAAAAGGCAGGGGAGTATTAAGGGCGAAGGCTTTGGAATCAAATATCTAGGTTAGAATTTGTAATCCTGTTACTGTTTTACAATCTTCTCACTTGTAAAAATAAAAAATATAAATAATTCATACGGTATTTAAGGGCTCAATTGAGCACTTACTATGCACCACTTATTCCATCTGGATCACATCAGTGCTTCCCAAAGTAACACGCGCACATCCTCAGCTCTGCAACTTACTAAAACGCGGGTGAGCTGGTCCATCTGGGGTGGGAGCCTGAGTCTGTGCATTTCTAACAAGCCCCCAGTGGCTCTGCTGCTGTTACTGAGTGCAGATCGTACTTTAAGTAGCAAGGGCTTGTGTCATTGAATTCTCACACTAATCCTAGAAAGGTGGGCTGTTATTACCTATGCAAAGCCCACTAATTGGGCTGAAAACAGCACAAATGCTGCCAAAATGATGAAGTTTTGTTAAAGAGTGAAGAATTAGGCTGCTGGCCCTGGCCAGTTGTCTCAGCTTTAGAGTGTTGGCCTGGTGTGTGGAAGGCCCGGTTTGATTCCGGGTCAAGGCACATAGGAGAAGCGCCATCACTCCTTCCTCTCTGTCTCTCTCTTCCCCTCCCGCAGCCAAGGCTCCATTGGAGCAAAGTTGGCCCAGGTGCTGAGGACGGCTCCATAGCCTCTGCCTCAGGTGCTAGAATGGCTCTGGCTGCAACAGAGCAACGCCCCAGATGGGCAGAGCATCACCCCCTGGTGGGCATGCTGGGTAGATCCTGGCCGGCATATGCGAGAGTCTGTCTCTGCCTCCCGGCTTCTAACTTCGGAAGAAGACCAAAAAAACAAACAAACAAAAAAGGAATTGGGCTGCTTATGCATGGCCTCTTACTACTCAAAGTACAGCCCAAGGGCCAGTAGCATTGGCATCACCTGGAGCCTGTTAGAAAGGCAGACTCATAGACCCGACCCTGGATGCACTGGGACCGGATCCCACGGGAGTCACGGCAACGGTAAAGTTTGAAAATCCCTGGATGATAGGCTTAGTCCCCACTATTAATATAGGCCTATTACTACTGAGAAATTTTCTTTATATAGTTGAATTTTAGGTAAAATAAAGGATGCTAATTTTAAATAGCAAAAGGAAATGATGAAATAAACTTCCTCCCCCACCTTCCCCCCCCACACACACATAGTAACAAGTCTTCCTGCCTCACCCTTTCTGTCAGAATGGCTGAGCAGCCCTCTCTCCTAAGGTCAATAACCTTCGTCCCTCCCTCAAAAGAATTCTAACCAAAAATTCAAAATGCTTTCACAATAACTTAATTTCCTACAAGTTATCAAATGTGGAAAACTAGTAAATGGTACTTCACATTTACAGTTGGGAATTATGTCTGTTTTTTTTGTTTGTTTGTTTGTTTTTTTGTATTTTTCTGAAGCTGGAAATGGGGAGAGACAGTCAGACAGACTCCCGCATGCGCCTGACCGGGATCCACCCGGCACGCCCACCAGGGGGCGATGCTCTGCCCCTCCGGGGCGTCGCTCTGTCGCGACCAGAGCCACTCTAGCACCTGGGGCAGAGGCCAAGGAGCCATCCCCAGCGCGCCCGGGCCATCTTTGCTCCAATGGAGCCTCGCTGCGGGAGGGGAAGAGACAGAAAGAGAGGAAAGAGAGGAGGAGGGGTGGAGAATCAGATGGGCGCTTCTCCTGTGTGCCCTGGCCGGGAATCGAATCCAGGACTTCTGCACGCTAGGCCGATGCTCTACCACTGAGCCAACCGGCCAGGGCCGGGAATTATGTCTGTTTTATGCCATACAGATGCAAGGCTGTTCTCTCTCTAGGTTGGCCTCTCCCACAAAGGATGTATGGGAAAAGTTGGTGTTTATGATTATTATTATTTATATAAGAGGTGACATAATTTGAGAGGAATTATTACAGAGATAAGAAACAAGAAACAAAGATCCTTTGAGGAAAGGAGTTTTTACCACATATTTATTTGTGAGATCTGGAAACTACCATCGAGGAAGCCACTTCTTAGCAAACTGGTCATTAACTGCGGCTGTTGCAAGGGTACTGTGAATTGGTAAAGCCTAACTGAGGTGGTGCGACCAGGCCTCTGCCCCAGAAACTTTCCAGTGAAGGAGAAAGGAAATGCAAGTCAAAGACAAAGGGCATGGAGCACGTGCTGTTGTCCCTATGAATTCCACTGTCATTCTCAATAAGTGAGGCTCAATAAATACATTTAAGCTTTATAAAAACGTGTAGGGGCTGAGATTCAGACCAGTAATTTGATGTGAGAAAAGCATCCTTCCAAATCCACCGCCATTTTCCCAAGGCCACCTGCCTTCCCTCACCCTGGAAATGCTGATTCCAGGAGCAAAGAGAAACAAAATGGTCCCACCAGCGTGACAGGCATATGTACTTCTGGGTTTTGGACTAAGAGTATCAGACAGGAAATGAATAAGAGATGCCACCTTTGTTTATTTCCACTATTTCTCTCTACTTTTCCCTCTGAAAAAACCACTGAAAGTTTGTGTGTGAGAATGTATATGTGTTTTTTAATTTATATTTATGCCTCGGTACATATAATTAATGCTATTAGAGTGGCCACTGGAAGCTTACTGTGAAAGTGCAATTTCTACACGTGAAAGGAGAATAGGAAAACATTCCTAGTACCGCACTGCAATTCTTAGCACTTTTTAAATTACCTGTCATATCCGGTATTAAAATTGCCCATCAGCATTTATTTTGAATATGAAATATATATTAAACTTCTACTTTGATAAATAATAGAAATGAAACCATGACAGCTCAAATCATCACAATTCTCAATTTTCATTCAAATGAATATTGAGCACTAACTATACAAAAAGTATACGTGGCAGTGAGTGCAACAAGAAACCCAAAGAGGTGACCACACAAAAATCCCTGTTCTCTGGGGTCCTGCTCTGGAATCCTGAGCTCCTGCTTTTCAACTCTGCCAACAACTTGAATGCTACTTATTTCTAAAAGAAAAACAAAGCTGGCTTATCTTCAGTGAAGGTATATCTAGATAAGGGGAAAATGTACTCATGTGCATTCATACAGAGGTAATTTTCAATGGAAGTGGTAGGTGATAAGTAAATTCTGCCAATTAAAGGTACTCTCTAAATCAGGGGTCCTCAAACTACGGCCCGCGGGCCACATGCGGCCCCCTGAGGCCATTTATCCGGCCCTCGCAGCACTTCTGGAAGGGGCACCTCTTTCATTGGTGGTCAGTGAGAGGAGCATAGTTCCCATTGAAATACTGGTCAGTTTGTTGATTTAAACTTACTTGTTCTTTACTTTAAATATTGTATTTGTTCCCGTTTTGTTTTTTTACTTTAAAATATGTGCAGTGTGCATAGGGATTTGTTCATAGTTTTTTTTTTATAGTCCGGCCCTCCAACGGTCTGAGGGACAGTGAACTGGCCCCCTGTGTAAAAAGTTTGGGGACCCCTGCTCTAAATCCAAAAAAGAAGAAATGGCTGGGACCAGATCACTCACGGAAAGTTTTCTAGAGGAGAATGGGACTAGGAGTCAGCCTTAAAGGACCAGTGAGATTTAAAGAGATGGGAAGGGGAAGAACTCATTCTACATGACAGAAAGCACAGCTTCAGTAAAATAACATCCCAGTCAGGCAGCCAGAGATTTGATGGTGAAGAACCCAGATTCAGGAGACAGACTGGGTTTGAATCCTGGCTCCACCACTGACTAGCTAATGACTAGCTAAGTCTTATCTCAGTACCTCATAGACATTTCATGCAGATTAAAGGAGTTAATATTGATGACGTTCTCAGGTCAAGTGGGTTGCAGTAGAGTATTCCTGTAAGTGAATTTGGGGAAATAGATTTGAAAGGTAGACTGAGCTTTATTTGTGGAAGTCCTTGAATAACTTGCTTTGGGCTTGGACTTAAAAAGCACAGGAAGCCATTAACTCTTTGAGTAGTACGGACGATCATGTATGTCCTCGTGCCTCCAGACCATCCAGAGTACGATGGTACATGTGTAAGGCAATATTAAAAAAAGGCAAATGTATGTTCTTCTTGTTTCCATAAATTGGTTATCAAACAAATATGATTTTAAGTTAATAAAACTGAAACTGGAACTAATTTCATTTTTTGGAAAAAAACTCACTCCCAGGGGTCAGCAAGCATGAAAAAAAACTCACTACTCGAAGGGTTAAGAGCTTTGAATGGCATAAAAGACAATGTAACACAGAATATCTTTCCTGATGTGTCAGTGCAAGGGTTTCTTTTTATATTCTTTTTTTTTTAATATACTCTTTTCCTCGCCCTATCTTTTCATTCCAGTTTTTACTCCTCTTTTAATTTTTATAATTTTTGTCCAAATTTGTGAGGGTTTTGCATTCCTATTGCTTTCATAATTCTATAATTATTAAGCTAAACTATAAAAAAGCCTGAAAATAAAGATGGACCATAACAAAGGACATTTTCCCCCAGCCTAATTGCTATTAAGAATATCTGTTGAAAGCAAGAAAGCCTTCATGTGTTATATTACCCATTATCAGCAAAATATTGGATTCATTGAGTTTATAATTTATAAATGTAAGACTAATGTGCCCCAAGGGTGTATTCTAAACAAGGCTAGATTCAGGAATACAGAATTAATCACTCTACCCAGTATTAAACCGTCAGATTTATTACATTTAATTAAGTAACCCAATGATTTCTCCCAACTCTTAGTAAGTTGTCTTTATACCAAACATGAAAATACAGCTATTAGCAGTCAAGGAAACTGCACAGTCTTCAAATGGGATTATTTTCCTTACAATTTTTTGTCCTATTTGACCTAATTTTTTTTTTCTCAACTCAGTGTTGGTAGCTTGTTTTGAACACTCTAGTGCAGGGGTCCCCAAACTACGGCCCGCGGGCCACATGCGGCCCCCTGAGGCCATTTATCCGGCCCCCACCGCACTTCCAGAAGGGGCACCTCTTTCATTGGTGGTCAGTGAGAGGAGCATAGTTCCCATTGAAATACTGGTCAGTTTGTTAATTTAAATTTACTTGTTCTTTATTTTAAATGTTATATTTGTTCCCATTTTGTTTTCTTACTTTAAAATAAGATATGTGCAGTGTGCATAGGGATTTGTTCATAGTTTTTTTTATAGTCCGGCACTCCAATGGTCTGAGGGACAGTGAACTGGCCCCCTGTGTAAAAAGTTTGGGGACCCCTGCTCTAGTGCCTGGCCCCAGAGCCTCCCTGACCTCTTCTGAATGCAGTCACAGCCACAGTGACAATTCCTCAGGGGCTGAGTTTTCTCCCTCCAGCATTCACCCTATGGCAGGCACGAGTGCCAGCTCAGCCCCACACATGCTCATGAGGAACCCACCAGGGATTTAACACCCCACGAGCAACCCTCAGTATGAACAAACGCTTCTCCCATTCTTTCCTCCCGGCGAGGTACGGGGGCAGGTTTAATCTGCTAAGTATCCTACATACTGCCGGAAGGTCCCAGTGGCATTAAGCCTCAGCCGCCCACAGCAGTGCTGACTCAGGGATGTATAGACACCTGGGTTCTACCTCCTTTCTCATCTCACTTCCAAGCTCACTTCCCACATAAACTACATGAACATTAACTTTTTTCTCAGACCATTTTCAGAAATGTCCTGACTACAAATAGCCTGAAAGTACAAATCCAAATACAGGGAAATAGAAGCTATATTGGCAAATTACAACAGCTCACAAAAATTAGGGGATATTTTATAGCTTCATATTCATTTTGAAATATCCCCTAATTTTTGTAAGCAGTATAAATTGATGTCAAATATCTATAAAAATCCATAACTGTGGCCTATATTCTACAAGGAACATTTATTCTTTTTTTTTTTTTTTTTTTTTTTTAAATAAATTTTTATTAATGGTAATGGGATGACATTAATAAATCAGGGTACATATATTCAAAGAAAACATGTCTAGGTTATTTTGTCATTAAATTATGTTGCATACCCCTCGCCCAAAGTCAGATTGTCCTTCGCCACCCTCTATCTAGGAACATTTATTCTAATTTAGAAAATGAGTGGTGTTAAATAAATATTCCCAGCAGCAGTTAGACCATATTATATTCTTGTATTATTTTAAAGGCTATTTTAGGAAGCTTTGAATATACAACTGTCACCTACATTTCCCCAGATCCTAGTTGTCAATCCTATGTTAAATCAAAGAATGTGCTAAGTTGAGTGATAAGGCAAAAAGTTGAATTTATACTAGATATAGAGGCTGTTTTAGCTTTTGTTTTATATTGAGACATGTTAAAGAAAATTTTTTATGAAGATTCTCTGATTATTAGGCAGTACCTTATTATGTTGGTAAACTGATTTTTATACAGGAATATCTTTATTCTTGTAGAGAATGTATTTGGTATAGCTTTGCAAAGAACTTCATTATCACAGGTAGAAATGATACAAAAGGCACAGAAATAAGGTTTAAGGTACAAGGACCAGAATCTCTGTGTTAGAAAGAATCATTAAATAAGACTGCATATTATCTTAAATACAAAAAAAAAAACCCACAAAATGTATCTGGAAGCTCAAAAAATCTCTGTATGAAAAATACAACAAAGCATCTAGATACTCTGGATCCAAGAGAGAGAAAGGGACGAAGTGTGCTCATTTCAGGGTTGCTAAGCAGTTCCATATTGAGGCAAGACAGGGGATAAAGAGATATAAAATGGGCCCTGGCCAGTTGGCTCAGTGGTAGAGCGTCGGCCTGGCGTGCAAGGGGTCCCGGGTTCGATTCTGGGCCAGGGCACACAGGAGAAGCGCCCATCTGCTTCTCCACCCCTCCCCCTCTCCTTCCTCTCTGTCTCTCTCTTCCCCTCCTGCAGCTGAGGCTCCATTGGAGCAAAGATGGCCCGGGCGCTGGGGATGGCTCCTTGGCCTCTGCCCCAGGCGCTAGAGTGGCTCTGGTCGCAACAGAGCGACACCCCGGAGGGGCAGAGCGTCGCCCCCTGGTGGGCGTGCCGGGTGGATCCCGGTCGGGCGCATGCGGGAGTCTGTCTGTCTCTCCCCGTTTCCAGCTTCGGAAAAATACAAAAAAAAAACAAAAACAAAGAGATATAAAATGCTTTGCTCTCAACAATTTGGAGAACTAAGCACATTTCACTGTAGTACATACCATAATTTCCCCATACTGTGGATGAGGAAACTGAGGCTCAAAATCACTTGCTCAAGCTGTCACAGATCAAGTGCACTGTTGACTAATATATAGAGTTGAACAAAAGTAGTTTTCAGTTGTGAGTATGTGAAACACAGTTTATTCTTATATTATTATTTCTTAATTGTTACATTATTTTCCATATGAACAACTGTAAACCTACTTTTGCCTCCTGTTCTGCATCATTTGTTTAAATCACAGTTGTCTCTAAAATGCCTCGCACAGTACTTGTTATATATGACGATCAGTGAATATTTGTTTCCATGAATGAATAAATTAATGAATGAGTGATTAAGAAAAGGGCACCATTAGCACCTTTTTAGTCTTCCCAGGGTTCTCGGGAGGCCACACGCACAGAAGGAGTTCTGTCGCTGATAATTCCTCAGGGTTAACTTAGAGCTGGCTTTGCTGATATGGTAGTGCCACTCACTGGAGGGAACCACTCGCGTGTGCTTGGATGAAGAATATCTTACTGACGCCTAAAATGCCTTTAATGGGGAAAAGATTTTAATTCCAAATTAGAGGTTAAATGCTTTAAAAAATACCCGATGAAGATAACCATGCAATGATAATCATTGCTTCATCAGTCAGTGATATCATGAATATAAATGATTACTACTATGGGTTCTGCTATTTCACTGTTTTGTTGGAGTACAAGCTGTCCGCTAGCCAGAAATCTCACGATGAACTGCTTTCGTGAGAGATAGGGGAATTTACCAAGTGGGGGGGGGGGGAGGGACAGAAAGAAGATAAGCAATTTGAAGAAATTAGAACCTAGGACTGTGTAACTGTCTTTCACAGGGTGGGTTTACCATTAAACTGGGCCATAGAAAAAGAATCAGCTTCTAGAGGAATTTCTCTCAAACATGGCTTTAAAGACTCACAGCTGTGTTTGATAAATTTATGAATATTCTTCTGTTTTTCCTGACTTAGCACAGTCAACCTCATTATGAACAAGACTCTTTTCTAGAAGTTTCATTACCCAAATATGTCAGTCAGTTTCCAGCCAGGGAAAGAGGAAGACTTCTGGTTATTTCAAATGGAGCGATTAGTAACAAAAATGTTATAACAGAGTTCTAACAGGGAATTGGTTGCAGACATGTGGGAAGTACTAAAGGAGCAGAATGGGATGGAGGTGGTACCCGGGACTCCTCACTCAGAATCAACACCATTTCCAAGCGGGAACCCCATACCTGTCACTCTCTTGTTGACTGCAGGTCTGAGAGCTTGCAGTCCCACTGATTCTGCCGGAGCTACCACGCATGCTGTTCGTACTGACCTCTGCACTGCAAGTAGCGGTCATCCCACTGTTACAGTCACACTCTCTGAGCTGCCGTCACTATCAGTTGGTGTAGCTCTACAATAAGGGAGGCAATCATAGTTGGACCAGGTGATTGTAAAAGTTGGGAGTTAATTGGGATACATTAGAGAGGCACTTGTGAAAGAACAGCCAAAAGGTGACATCCTTTTGAAATGAAGGCATATTGACCTAGAAAACTATGTAATCACTGGTGATGGTATTTTTAGTGAATACCAACAGCATAGCTATTATTAGCACTCCACTATAATGAAAGAATCAAATTCTATCTTCAAAAACAGCTATAGGCACTTTCTATTTTTATCCTTAGTAAAGTATAGGCAGAGGTAGAAAGCAGACTCTTCTGTGGAAGGGGTTAGTGTGTGTCCAGTTAAATATAGTTTTGTGGCCCTGGCTGGTGGCTCAGTGGATAGAGCGTTGGCCAGTGTATGGACATCCCAAGTTCAACTTTCGGTCAGGGCACACATGAGAAGCAACCATCTGCTTCTCTTCCCCTCCTTCTACCCATTCTCTTCCTTTTCCGGTCTCACAGCCAGTGGCTTGATTAGTTTGAGGGTAGGCCCCAGGCTCTGAGGATAGCTAGGTTGATTCAAACATCAGGTTCAGAAGGGGAGTTGCTGGGTGGATATCAGTCAAGGCACATACAGGAGTCTGTCTCCCTATCTCCCTTCTTCTCATTTAAATATATATATATAGTTTTATAGTATTATGTTAGGCAGAATTATGACCCTGTTACTGTCTTTATATATAAATTGAGTGTAGATAGGTTAAGGATGTAAAGATCAAATATAGATAGATGCATATGGGTGCCAAGTTGATGAGAAGTGAATTTATGATGGGTAATTTCACCTGTCAATTTGACTGGGACCCGAGGTGGCTAAATATTATTTTGGGTATGTTTGTGAGGGTGTTTCCATTAGAGATTAACATTTTAAAAAATTTATTGTGGTGACACTGGTTAACAAAATTATGCAGGTTTCAGGTGCCCATTTCTATAGCACATCAAGTCTCCTTCTATCAGAGATTAACATTTGAATCAAAGACTGAATAAAGAAGATTGCCTTCCTCAGTATGGGTGGGCCTTATGCAGTGCTTTGAAGGCCTGATTGGAATAAGAGGCTGAGTAAGAAGGAACTTTTTCTGTCTGCCTGACTACCTTCAACGTCGAACATCAGTCTTCTCCTGCCTTCAAAATCAGACCGGAACTTACATATTTGCTCTCCTGGTGACCAAACCTTCAGATTCAGACTGGAAATATATAGTCAGCTCTTGTGGGTCACCAGCTTGCCAACTGCAGATCTTGGACTTCTCAGCCTCCATGATCACATGAACCAATAATGTAATATATAATATAATATAATATAATATAATATAATATAATATAATATAATATAATATAATATAATATAATATAATATAATATAATATAAAATATATATATAATATAATATAATATAATATAATATCTACCGGAAAGCTCTGTCCATTTCTATCACAACAACATGTTTATTTGGCGCATGTGTGCCTCTCTATTTTTATTACTTAATGTATACATACTGACATAGCAAATTAACTAAAACAAAGTTGATTCACATTAGTCTTATGTGTGAAGCGATAGTATACCCATGGCTACTACTGATAAAGTTCATTTATGCCACTGTAATTTTTACGAATTTCAACAAGGAAGAAATGCTACAGAAGCATGTAGAAATTTATTGAAAGTGTTTGGTGAGGGTACAGTTTCTGATAGGACATGCAAAAGATGGTTCAAAAAATTCAAAACAGGTGATTTTGACCTTTCTGATAAGCCACGTTCTGGGCGACCATCTTTGATTGATGACGATGTTGTTAAGACCATGTTGGAGCAAGATCCTTTTCTGACAATATCGGAGATCACAGAAAGGCTTAATTCAGCTCAGCAAACCATTTTGGACCATATTTGGAAGATAGGATTGGTGTGGAAATATTCAAGATGGGTGCCACATGAATTAAGTTAGAAGAATTTGGATGATCGAGTCGTCATATGCACATCTCTGCTTGCTCGGAACAAAATCGAGCCCTTCTTGAACTGGATGATAACTGGGGATGAAAAGTGGATTACCTACAAAAAACATCGTAAGGAAAAGGGCATATTGTGAACCTGGAAAACCTAGCCCTTCCACCTCTAAACCAAATTTGACTCTGAATAAGAGAATGTTGTGTATATGATGGGACATTCGAGGACCAATACATTATGAGCTTTTAAAACCAAACAAAAAGCTCAATTCGGAGAAGTATTGTCAGCAACTGGATAATTTAAAGACAGCAGTCCAAGAAAAGAGGCCGGCGATGTTCAATAGGAAGAACATCATACTGCATCATGATAATGCCAGGCCACATGCTGCTTTGGGGACTCGTCAAAAAATTGCAGAACTAGGCTGGGAAATTCTGTTGCATCCACCATATTCCCCAGACTTAGCACCCTCCGACTATCCCTTGTTTTTGTCCTTACAAAATTTTTTGAAGGGCAAAAAATTCAAAAATGAAGAAGATATCAAACAAGCACTGGTTCAATTTTTTGCATCAAAAGATAAAACATTTTTCAAAAATGGGATATACAAATTGCCCTCACACTGGCAAGAAATCATTAATAATAATGGCAATTATATTATTTAATAAAGTTTATTGATGGTAAGAAAAATTTGTATTTTGTTTTATTCCAAAAACGAACAGAACTTTCCGGTAGACCTTAAAAAAATTTAGACTTAATGAATTAAATGACTTGTCTTAGGGTTGGTTAGTGACAGAACTAAGACCAGAACCTTAATATAATATAATTATAAAGGTTAATATAAAGCACTTAATATAATATAATATAATTAATTATATTAATTAAAATATTGGGGGGAAAGGGAGGGGGAGGGGGGAGGGGAAGGGCACAAAGAAAACCAGTTAGAAGGTGATGAAAGACAATTGGACTCTGGGTGATAGGAATGCAGCATAAGCAAATGGCAAAATAACCTAGAGCTGTTTTCTCTGAACATATGTACCCTGATTTATCAATGTCACCCCGTTAAAATTAATCAAAAAAATAATATAATTAATATAATATAAATGTATATAGATTATATACCTAATATATATCCTAAAAGATATATATATTATAGATAGACACATAAATACTCAAGAACTCAATCATTTAAAGATTAAACATTCAGTAGAATCAAAGGACAAAAAATTCTCTGTGGAGAACCAAGTTAGTGAAATGCAAAATCAAATGGAAGAAATGTCTCAAAGGTCAAACAAACATATAAAGGTATAGAAATAATAAAGGAAAGGATAAACTACTTGGAAAATACGTAGAGGAGACTTGAACAACACCAGACTAGAAGACAGAAATAGAGTAGAAGGTAGTGAGATAATATAATGACCAGCCCTAGTGTGATTAACAGCCTTGCCGGAAAATGAGTGGAAACAGATGAATGGCCTTTGGAGTCTCTAAAAGGAAACTGAGTTTAACAGCCAAAGAGAAGTGGAGTTCAAGGAATTCTGTCAAGGTGATGATTAAAACGCTGAGGATAGAATTGAATAAAGGTGTGTCAATGGCAGTTAGGAAGCCCAAAAGGTCTGGGGTATGGTGGGGGGGGGGGGCGGTATATGTGTGTCTTTCTGGACACTTTTTATTCACAAATGAGTACAAATTAAGTGCTTTCTAATGATGCTGGCCATACAGCGATTAGTGGTGTGAAAATAAAACTGGAATCAAGGACATATAGGTTCTGGTCTTAGTTCTGTCACTAACCAACCCTAAGGCAAGTCATTTAATTCATTAAGTCTAAATTTACTCATACACAATCTCCAGTCTTTCTAGATCTCCTTGAAATAAAGATGTGAGACAAGATCACTGGTCCCCAAATTACTAAGGGAAACTACCAGTTCCAAGTCTAGGGCCTCTTCCTTGCTAGAGCTAAAAAAAGCCCTAATGTGAATTTTTAAAAAGTTCCTTCAGTGACTCTGAAACAAAGCCAGTTTGGGGGACCACTGGTCTGTATGATCTCTGTGATTCCCTCCAGCTCTAAGATCCCAGGTTGATCTCTGAGTCACTGAGAACAAATGCCCATCCATCAAATTGCATGTTTAATTCGCATGAGCCACAGAAGTAACAGGGATGTTTGGTTTTCAAATAGATTCACGAGGTTCTGTTAATTTTGTTTTATTGGTTGTGAGGGAAGAAAGAGCAACTGGCATAAAACATGTGCCTTTGTGTCAACATCACACCTGTAAACCAAATGATTAAAAGAAGCAGAGGGAGCTGAGCATAGTATGGTAGATAAGCCTATCACGAGATCTAGAAAAAATGTTTACTTTCCAAGCAACTATATGAAAGTCCTAAGTATAGAGAGAGTAAATGGTTTCCTGTAATTTAACTTTCCTTTTCTGAGAACCCACAGTGGTCTGTGCAGTGGTCTGGCACAGGCAATGACACACACCAGTGGGAATCTGATTGTACTGTATCTGTGGAGAAAATAGCTCCTTCATGACTGTTCTTATTCTTCAGTTTTATTAGTTACACTTACTAAGGGTACAGTATTGCTGAGCTCACCTCTTTTAGTGGCTTCTTGAAACTACAAACATGAAAATTTAATTCTGCACAAATATACATGTATTCTGACTTATCTAGATCCAAAATTTCTTTTTGCACCTGAAAAACATTTTGTGACTTCTTTAAAATATTTTAAAACCTCTCTTTGATTAAAAATTTTTATATTGTGTTTTCTTATTCAATATTAATTAAACAATAATAATTAATTTTTTGTAATAATTTTTATCACATCTCCCTGGAATATTTAAGATGTTTACAAACTCACCACTGTGGTGACTTGGTTTTTAAAAATTTATTTACAAAATTAATTTTAACAGGGTGACATTGATCAATAAGTGTAGATAGATTTCAGGCAAACATCACTCCATCATTTAATTAGTCAGTTATGTTGTATATCCACCACCTAATGTCAAATTATTTTCTGTCACCTTATATTTGTCCCTCTTTACCCTTCCCCCAACCACCCTCCCCTACTCCTCCCTTCCCCTCCCCCTGGTAACCACTGCACTCTTACCTATGTCCATGAGTCTTAGCTTTGTATCCCACCTATGTGTGAAATCATACAGTTTTTAGCTTTCTCTGATTTACTTATTTCACTCAGTATAATGTCATCAAGGTCCATCCATGTTGTCGTAAATGACCTTATGTCATTATAGCTTATGGCTGAGTAGTGTCCATTGTATATATGTATCACATCTTCTTTATCCAATCCTCCATCGAGGGATACTCTGGTTGTTTCCGGTTCTTAGCCACTGTGAATAATGCTGTGATAAATATGGGGGTGCTTGTGTCTTTATGTACCAATGTTTTCAAGTTTGGGGGGTAGATACCCAGTAGAGGGATTGCTGGATCATAAGGTAGTTCTATTATTAATTTTTTGAAGAACCACCATACTTTCTTCCATAATGGTTGTACTAATTTACATTCCCACCAACAGTGAATGAGGGTTCCTTTTTCTCCACAGCCTCTCCAACACTTGTTATTACCTGTCTTGTTAATAATAGCCAATCTAGGCCCTGGCCGGTTGGCTCAGCGGTAGAGCATCAGCCTGGCGTGCAGGAGTCCTGAGTTCGATTCCCAGCCAGGGCACACAGGAGAAGCGTCCATCTTCTTCTCCACCCCTCCCCCCCTCTTTCCTCTCTGTCTCTCTCTTCCCCTCCCGCAGTCAAGGCTCCATTTGAGCAAAGATGGCCTGGGCGCTGGGGATGGCTCTGTGGCCTCTGCCTCAGGCGCTAGAGTGGCTCTGGATGCAACAGAGCGATGCCCAGAGGGGCAGAACATCGCCCCCTGGTGGGCATGCTGGGTGGATCCCGGTCGGGCACATGCGGGAGTCTGTCTGACTGCCTCCCCGTTTCCAGCTTCGGAAAAATGAAAAACAAAACAAAACAAATAATAGCTAATCTAACAGGTGTGAAGTGGTATCTCATTGTAGTTTTGATCTGCATTTCTCTAACAGCTAGTGAAGATAAGCATTTTTTCATATATCTGTTGGCCATTTGTATGTCTTCTTGGGAGAATTGTCTGTTCATATCCTCTCTCCATTTTTTAATTGGATTGCTTGTTTGTTTGTTGCTAAGCTTTGTATATTTTGAATAGTAACCCCTTATCAGAACTGTTGTTTGCAAATATCATCTCCCATTTTGTTGGCTATTTGTTTGTTGTCAGTTTCCTTTGCTGTGCAGAAGATTTTTAGTTTGATATATTCCCATTTATATTTGCCTTTGGGGTCAAATTCATAAATTGTTCTAGAGCTAAGGTCCATGATTTTAGTGCCTATGTTTTCTTCTATGTAATTTATTGTTTCAGATATTATGTTTAGCACTTTGATCCATCTTGAATTGATTTTTGTTCAGGGGGCAAACTGTAGTCAAGTTTTATTTTTTTGCATGTGACTTTCCAATTTTTCTAGCACCATTTATTGAAGAGGCTTTCTTTTCTCCATTGGGTGTTTTTGGCTCCTTTGTCAAAGAAGATTTGACCATATATTTGTGGTTTTATTTTGGGGCTTTCTATTCTCTTCCATTGGTCTGTGTGTCTATTTTTCTGCCAATAACATGATGTTTTGATTATCATAGCTTTATAATATAATTTGAAGTCAAGTATCATAATACCTCCAGCTTTGTTCTTTTTTTCTCAGGATTGTTTTTGCAACTTGAGGGTTTTTATAGTTCTACACAAACCTGGTGATTTCTTTGTTTCATTTCTTTAAAAATTGATATTGAAATTTTGATGGATATTGCATTAAATTTGTATATTGCTTTGGGTAATATGGCCATTTTTACTATGTTGATTCTTCTAATCTATAAATATGGAACATTTTTCAATTTCCTTTAATAATGCTTTGTAGTTTTCAGTATATAGATCCTTTCTTTATATTCTTTGTTAAGTTTATTCCCAAGTATTTTATTTTATTTTTTTGTTGCAACTGTAAAAGGAATTATTTTTTTGAGTTTGTTTTCCAAAGTTTCATTTGCATATATGAAAGCAATAGACTACTGTATATTGATTTTGTATCCTGTGACCTTAATGTATTGGTTTGTTGTTTCTATTAGTCTTTCTGTGGAGTCTTTGGGGTTTTCTATATACAGGATCATGTCATCTGCAAAAAGTGAGACATTTACTTCTTTTTTTATCTGAATGCCTTTTATTTCTTTCTCTTGTCTGATCACTCTAGCTAAAGCTTTCAGCACTATGTTGAATAGGAATGGAGAGAGTGGGCAGCCTTTTCTTGTTCCTGATTTTAGAAGAAAAGCTTTCAGTTTCTTACCATTTAATATATTAGCTAATGGTTTGTCATATATGGCTTTTATTATGTTAAGGTGTTTTCCTTCTATACTCATTTTATTGAGTGTTTTAAACATAAAGGTACGCTATATCTTATCGAATGCCTTCTCTATGTTTATTGATAGGATCATATGATTTTTGTTCTTTGCTTGTTGATATGATGTATAACATTGATTGATTGACTTATGTTGAACCATCCTTGTGCTCCTGGATTGAATCTCACTTGATCGTTATGTATTATTTTTTTAGTGTGTTGTATTCTATTTGCTAGTATTTTGTTTAGGTGACTTGATTTTTATTTAGAAGAGAATGTATTACTACCTAGTCATCCCCATTTTCTAAGAAACCTTCTCTCTACTCTTTTTTTTTTTTTTTTTTTTTTTTTTTTTTTGTATTTTTCTGAAGCTAGAAACGGGGAGAGATAGTCAGACTCCTGCATGCGCCCGACCAGGATCCACCCGGCATGCCCACCAGGGGGCGATGCTCTGCCCACCAGGGGGCGATGCTCTGCCCCTCTGGGGCGTAGCTCTGCCGCAACCAGAGCCACTCTAGCGCCTGGGGCAGAGGCCAAGGAGCCATCCCCAGCGCCTGGGCCATCTTTGCTCCAATGGAGCCTTGGCTGCGGGAGGGGAAGAGAGAGACAGAGAGGAAGGAGAGAGGGAGGGGTGAAGAAGCAGATGGGCGCTTCTCCTGTGTGCCCTGGCCGGGAATCGAATCCGGGACTTCTGCACGCTGGGCCGATGCTTCTCTCTACTCTTAAATTAGAAATCAGGTCTGAATTTTATCCTTTTTGGTCTGTGATAAAAGTGTTTTAAAATGTTATTTTTTTTAAAAAAATGTTATTTTAATGAACAACATCATTATTTCATTCCTTGGGTTTAACTAATTTTGTGAAGCATCCAAGGCAATAGTGTCTGTGAGACCCAGATTAACAATACTCACTGTCATATATACTTGGCAACTAATTAACTGCTCCCACCCTTAGCTCCCTGGTAGCAGTTCAGACACATTAAACTCATCCTAATCCAGAAATCTGGAATGACAAAGTATTAGAGAAGGAAAGGATCTGAGAGCTCATCAAATCCAACTCTGTACTTATTTGAAAACTATATTGATACCCTGAAAAATGAGTACTCAGCTTCTGCATGAACTCTGGGACAAGGAGAGAGCCAAAACCAATGCTGGAAACTCTTAACAGTTGGAAAAACCATAATTATATAGAACTGTTTATCCCTAACTTCACAGTTCTGACCTCTGGATAACAGAGGAAGACTAATCTCCTTCTGCTCACAGCTCTCAAAATCTTTCAAGACATCTCAGACTTGCACGTGCCGGCTTCCCACTGCTGTCTCTCCCAGAGTTGTTCTGGGTCCCTTTCACTGAAGACTTCTTATAGACCTGCTATAATTCCAGAATAAGATTGTTTTGTCTATAGGGGGAAAATACTGTTTTTGTAAAGGAGTATTAATTTTTCTTTTGGAATTTAAAATTAAATGTTTGTAGTAGAAAACTAAAGATTTTGTTTTCTATTGTTTAAGTAGTTACCAGGCACCACATGTTCTTTTTATGAACTTATTAGTCAGTGTTTACTTCTCCCAAGCAAAGACCATATCACATTCATCAAAAGCTAACAAATAGCCAGCACATGATGAGCATTCAATAAATGTTTGCCTTAACTAATGAAATCTAAGACACCTCAACTGAATTTTTTTTCCAAGAGGATATTAAATCACTTATTGATTACACATGATAATGGATGATGCTCAAGCTTCATTCCCATCTATAATTTATCTGGTTATATAATTCAATTTAGATATATTGCATAGGACAATCAATAACCAAATAAACTTCATGACTCTGCTTAGGTAACCTTTTCAACAGTGAGCTCCAGGTCAGAACAAAGTCACTGTCGATTCAACTGCACCAAGGTTTCTGAAGACAATGGCTTCTGTGCCCAAGCAGATTGTAAATAAATTTCAGATGGAATCGGGCATCACCCTGAAGGAATTCTAACATCACACTGCTGGGGCGATTTACCAAGATGGCTTCAGAGTAGACTAACTTTACACAGCATGGTTCAAATAAGACACATTTATTTAGTGTTATGATCAGACTATTACTTTTAGCAATCAACAGCCTGGGTGCAAAACAATCAAAAAAACTATATTAAAACCCTTTGTTTTACACTTTCCACAAAACAGAAGCTAAAATAAGCTTTCACGTAATTAGTCACAACTACAGTCCTTGATTTGTTTGCCCATTCACGTGAGGAGTGTGTAAAACATGTCTTTTTTGTGGCAATGAGGCCCTGCCTCCACTTTGCTTGGCTGAGTTAACAAGTCTGCTGTCACCTGTAGCTTTCCTGTCAGTTGTCAGACTCTCCTCTCCTGCAAAGATTTGATTTCTGGCAGTAATGACAGCCTTCTGCCACTGCCATAGCTGCTGCTGCTGGAATCGCCACAGCCACCTGGGTTTCATGGATCGGCAAAGTACCGGCCTCCCCTACTGTAGGGGCCAGCACTTCTGCCTCCAAAGTTACCTCCTTTCATGGGTCCAAAACCTGAAGATTGGCTGTTGTAATCGCCAAAATCATTGTAGCTTCTGCCACCTCCAAAATTGCTTCCACAACCACTGCCAAAGCAGCCTCTGCCTCCTTGGTCGTCACAGCTGTCATGGCCGCCACTCCCGCCATAGCACTGCCCAGTTTCCACAACCCTGTCCACTGCTGCCATAGCCTCCGCCTCCTCCAGAGCAGCCAGGCTGTCTCCTCCATAACCACCATCACTACCAAATCCATTACAGCCAACCCCACTGCCACCAAAGCCACCATAACCACTGAAGTTTCCTCCACAACCAAAGTTGTCATTGCCACTGAGACCATCTCCGTGACCACCTCTGAAGTTTTCAGAATCACTCTGACCTCTCTGACTGGATGAGCACTGACCATTTCTTGCTTAGATAGGACTTACCTTATATCATTACATTCAAGAAATATACATATGCATATATATGTATTTATATTTCCCCTCAGTTTCTGTTTCTGTTTGTTTACCAAAAACTTAGTAATTTGAAAGTGATATTTGCATGAAATCATTGCATAGTTACTTTAGAGAAAACCAGATAATAGACATAGAATGCAGAAAAGGAAAATAAGGACACAATACAGGAAGAATCAAGTTAATACATAAGAAAAATAAACAGTTGACGGTCACTGCCCTTGCCAAATTGATTCCCAGACAGGATCTCCAATCAAGTCTAAAGTTTGTATAATAGTTAACAATTTTTTATTCTGAAACTTGCTGTACTTCTTACATTTGTGTTGGTTCTAATGATTATCAGAAGTGGTCTTAATTACAACTACTATTGCATAATATAGTACAACCAATTCATAATTCTTTAATACATCCATATGGTCTTTTTAAAAATATTTACTATGTACCTACTAACCACCTGGCACTGAATTGGATGCTGGAGATACAATCAAAGACAAAACAAACCACCATCTCTGTCCTTGTGAATTTTTTTTAGTCTAGAGGTACAGTTCAACATTGATTTCATAAGTATATCATTGCAACTATGCTTAAGTACCACAGGGCAAATGTCCAGGGTGTTATAAAATTGACACCCAGAGGGACTTGATCTAAAGTGAGAGGGTAAATAAGGGCTGTTTGTCTTCTGGGTTTCCAGGGAGACAGTGCAGAGAAATGAAAATACAGTTCTAGTGGCTTGTTTTCTTTGTTTCTTAAAGTTCTGACATCCTGGTGAATTGAATTTGCTCAATTTAGTGTTATATTATGCTTCCACCCCAAAGGAAAAAAATTTTATATCAAGGTAAAGGATCATGGTATAGAATACTATAGACAAGATTGCTTTCTTGAGAACTCTTCTTTAAATGCATATCAAGTTTATATTTTTTCTTTGCTTTTTTTCTATTTTCCTTTAAGTGAGAGGAAGGGAGATAGAGAGACAGACTCCAGCATTAGCCCCAACCGGGATCCATCCACCAACCCCCCTCTGGGGCCGATGCTCCAATCAGTTGAGCTATTCTCAACACCTGAGGATGATGATCGGACCAATCAAACTGTCTTCAGTGCCCATGGCCGATGCTCAAACCAATAGAGCCACTGGTTGTGAGAGGGGAAGAAGGAGATTAGGGGGAGAGGGAGGAGGAGAGAAGCAGATGGTCGCTTCTCATGTGTGCCCTGACTGGGAATCGAGCCTGGGATGTTTGTATACCAGGACAATGTCCTATCCAATAAGCCAAATGGCCAGGGCACGTTTATATTTTTTTAAATGCCTACCACATTATAAAACAAGCTTAAACATAATATAAAAAGTGGGTGCTATAAAATCACTTTCTGTTTTGTATAGTAAATTATTTATTATGATAAATAATTTTGGTTTTAACAAGCATCAAGGAGAGGCCTAACTCTTATATAACTGAAACTAATACAAAATAATATTGAATATAAACTGTAATTTTAAAAAACAACCAAAAAAATAGAGGCATAACTCATATATAGTATAGATTAACATATTGCAGAAACAGCATTATTAATGTCAACCACCAAAAGGATGGCATCTTTTTTGTCATAGAACTTAATGCCAAAGTACAAGTGTTTAAATATCTAAAAGCTTTCTAATTCTGCTCAATACTGTTTAGATGTTAAAAAATAAACTTATTTGAAAATACATAAAGTTAATTTAACCTGAAATCTTCTGCATTTATGTGGATTTGAAAGTTTACATATTTTAGAAGTCTAAAATGAATAAGATGTATTCAACATGTCTTATAACTTGTGTTGATTACTAAACATGAGGAGTCAGTACTTAGCTACTGTACATTTAGAGAAACATTACTTCTGCTTAGATGGTCTGAATGTTTAGCCTTGAGGAAATGTTAACATCTTCCTGTTTACCTACCCATTAGTTCGGTTCCTTCTCTCCTTTTTGTTTTGTTTCAGAGTCTTTGCCAATTCTCACATCTTTTCAGTTAGCAGAATTTTCTGCTAATGAGCTTAGAGAGTATGGAATTACTTTCTGGCTAAGACAGATATAATTTGCCTTTATTTCTGAATATCAAAGCAAGGGATGAAGCTTATTTCTTCTTTTAAAGGTCATAAAGCAAGATATATAGAAAACTTAGAAAACTTTTGGCAATATGGCAAACTATGCTAATTTCCCAAAATTTTGGATTAAATAATAATGTCAACGAATAAAATCAAAGAACTAAATAAATGGAATGATATCCTGTGTTCATGAATAGGAAGATTCAATATTGTCAGCATAACAGTTCTTCCTAACTTGATCTATAAGGCTAATACAGCCCCAATCAAAATTCCAGAAACATATGTTATATCAACAAAATGATTTAAAGTTTATATGGAGAGGCAAAAGAACCAGAACAGCAAACTCAATATTGAAGGAGAAGAACAAACTTGGAAGACTGATGCTACCCAACTTCAAGACTTAATACAATGCTACAATTATAGAATGTGGTATTGGTGAAAGACTAGACAAATGGAGCAATGAAATAAAATAAAAGGAGCTCAAATGTAGAACCCCATAAATAGAATCAACTTATCTTTGACAATGGAACAAAGATAGTCTCTTCAACAAATGGTTCTGGAACAACTGGACAGCCACATACAAAAGAAAATCAAACTTGAAGCAGACTTTATACCCCTCACAAAAATTAACTTATGATGGCTCTTAGACCTAAATGTAAAATGCACAACTATACCTTGACCTGTGGTGGCAGAGAGGATAAAGCGTCAAGACGGAGAGCTGAGGTCACTCGTTCAAAACCCTGGCTTACCTGGTCAAGACACATATGGGAAGCAATCATTAGTTGATGCTCCTGCTACCCCCTCATTTCTCTCTCTCTCTCTCTCTCTCTCTCTCTCTCTCTCTCTCTCTCTCCTTCTCTCTCCCTCCTCTTCTCTCTAAAATTAATAAATAAAATCTTTACAAAAAATGCACAACTATAAAACTCCTAGAAAATAACAGGATAAGACCTAGATGACCTTTGGTATGACATGATCCATGAAGGAAATAATTGATAAGCTGGACTTCATTACAATTAAAATTATTGCTTTGCAAATAAAATTGTCAAGAGAATAAAAAGACAAGCCACAGAATGGGAGAAAATATTTGCAAAAGACATGTCTAATAAAGGACTGTTATCCAAAAGAAACAAAGAACTCTTAAAAACTCAACAATAAGAAAAAAAATATTTAAAAATGAGCCAAAGACCTTAGCAGATGCCTGACTAAAGGAGATATACCAATAGCAAAAAAGTTTATGTAAAGATGCTCCACATCATAAGTTAGCAGGGAAATACAAAATAAAACAACCATGAGCTACCAGGATATGTATATTAGACTGGCCACAATCTGGAACACTGACAACACCAAGTGCTGGAGAGGATGTGGAGCAACAAGTACTCTCACACAGTGCTGGTGGGAATGCAAAATGGTACAACCACTTTGGAAAACAGTTTGGCAGTTTCTCACAAAACTAAACGTGCCCTTAACATATAATTCAGCAATAGCACTCCTTGGTATTTACTCAAAGGGAGTTGAAAACTTTTGTCTACACAAAAACCTGCACAAGGATGTTTATAGCAGCTTTATTCATAATT
Source organism: Saccopteryx leptura (assembly GCF_036850995.1). Classification (NCBI taxonomy): domain Eukaryota; kingdom Metazoa; phylum Chordata; class Mammalia; order Chiroptera; family Emballonuridae; genus Saccopteryx; species Saccopteryx leptura. Next base: position 353,707,321 of record NC_089503.1, read on the forward strand.
CTCAAAATTTGGAAGTGACCAAAATATGTCCTTCAGTATGTGAAGAGATAAATAAACTGTGATACACCTGACTTGTGGTGGTGCAGTGGATGGGGTGTCAACCTGGAATGCTGAGGTTGCCGGTTCAAAGCCCTGGACTTGCCTGGTCAAGGCACATATAGGAGTTGATGCTTCCTGCTCCTCCCCCTTCTCTCTCTCTCTCTCTCTCTCTCTCTCTCTCCTTTCTAAAGTGAATAAACAAAGCCTTAAAAGATAAATAAACTGTGATACACTCCAACCTTTGGAATATTGATTTTGTGCTGAAAATGAAATGAACTGTCAAGACATGTGAAGACATGGAGGAACCTTAAATGCATATTACTTAGTGAAAGAAACCAATCTTAAAAGGCTACATACTATATGACTCCAACTATATGACATTCTAGAAAAGGCAAAACTATAGAGAAAACAGAAATCTAAGTGGTTGCCAGGGATAGTGCCATGGCGGTGGGGGTGGGTGGGGTGGGGGAGATGAGTAAGCTGAGGGCAGAGCATTTTTAGGGCAGTCAAACTACTCTGTGTGATATAAGGAAGGATATATGTCATTATACGTTTGTCCAAATTCATAAAATGTACAAACACCAACGGTGAACCTTTAAGGTAAACTGTGGACTTTTATGATTGGTCAGTGTAGGTTTATGCTTGGTAAAAAAATGTATCATTCTGGTGAGTGATGATGATAATGGGGAAGCTATGTGCTCTTGTCTGGAGCAGGGGATGTATGAGAAATCTGTTGTAAACTTAAAACGGTTCTAAAAAACTAAAGTCTTTAAAAAATAATATCACAAAATATAGCTTAGGTAGAAAGACTAAAAAGGAATTCCCCAAGGGATCAGAAACAATAAAAGAACTCAAAGCCAGGATGAAAATGATAAGCTGGTGATATTCAGGGACTGGGTGAATTAAAAAAAAAAAGTGTCATGGTTTTTCTTAAAGTTTATCTTAAATTTCACCTATTCTTATACCAATCAGTATTTTCTATCCTTTCTATCATTAAAACTATTTTATATTTTCAAATGATTTTTTAATATTTTTATTATATTGTATGAGCTATATATTAATTTTTGCTCTTTTTAATATTTATAAAAATTTATCAGAAAAAACATTATTTTCAAAAGTAAGATATCTTATAAAATTTTTTATATAACTGATATCATTAACTAGTATATTTTGGAGAATACATACTTTAATAGTCACTAGACCCATACAGATATAAATTAAAATCCATAGATTTCAATATCCACTGACTTGACTGTAACCCTGAGAAATTCACTATGTTTCAATTTAGCTAGTTATAAAACCAATTTAATAATAATCTGAATTTACTTCTAATGGTAGTAGGAGACTGATGTTGGTAAAATAATTCTCTTTGGTTAAAAAGTCTTAGATAATTACACATTACTTTAGTGTTCTTAGTTTTGAAACTGCTTTGAAATGTTTAAAGACTTAAATCTAAAACTTTTTAATGACCTTTATTTTAATTAAACCTAAAACTTTTTAATGACCTTTATTTTAATTCAATTAATCACAACATATTTTAATTTTTAAATCATATATTTGGTTTTCAAAGTGATAGAATTGCTTCCACTCAATTATATAATTTCACCAAAATATTGTCTCCTAAATTTAAAACTTTGTACTTCATTTCTTACATATATCCATTGTTTTGTTTTCACGTTTTGCTTTATTCAAAGCCAATATGATTAAACTAAGAGAATATTTCAGTTGAAAAAATATATATCATTATATTTTAATTAAGCATCAAATGCTGGCCTCATTCATCTTATTCCTTTGAATGGTGTGAATATGTGTGAACACGTATATTTGAGAGTGATGGGGTGGATATTAACAGTTCAACATATGTGTTACAAGCTTCTTTACAAAAACAATTATACATATGTAATTGATGTAAGTAAATCAGGTAAAGTAGGATGTGGGTATTTAAGCATAGAATATATCTTATCTATCATATCTCTTCTTCAGTAAGTTAACCAGAAAAATAATTTAAAGAAAGTGACTTTGCCCTGGCCGGTTGGCTCAGCGGTAGAGCATCGGCCTGGCGTGCGGGGGACCCGGGTTCGATTCCCGGCCAGGGCACATAGGAGAAGCACCCATTTGCTTCTCTACCCCCCCCCCTCCTTCCTCTCTGTCTCTCTCTTCCCCTCCCGCAGCCAAGGCTCCATTGGAGCAAAGATGGCCCGGGCACTGGGGATGGCTCCTTGGCCTCTGCCCCAGGCGCTAGAGTGGCTCTGGTCGCGGCAGAGCTACGCCCCGGAGGGGCAGAGCATCGCCCCCTGGTGGGCAGAGCATCGTGCTGGGTGGATCCCGGTCGGGCGCATGTGGGAGTCTGTCTGACTGTCTCTCCCCGTTTCCAGCTTCAGAAAAATACAAAAAAAAAAAAAAAAAAAAAAGAAAGTGACTTTTGTCTGTGTTTTATTACAGTGCCATTTTTTTCCTAATAGCCTTAATTTTGCCTAATGAATTTTTCTAACTTTTTTTTTTATGTCCCCAGATGTTCAGCTCTCCTTCTGAGAAAAAGTAGTGTGGAGAAAAGTGCCTTAAAATTAACTTTCCACAGGAGGTGACATAAAATATCAGTGCGAAGAAGGAGATGATAAGAGATCTAGGGAAAGTATCCCAGGTTAGATATTCTTGAGCAATTCGCTGTCTTTCATAAAGAAAGGCAGAAATTGTCAGTCCACTCATAATAATTTTTATAAGGGTTCAGTGTTCCAGGAACGGTGCTGAGGGACATTTGCAGAGTCTGCCTTCACTAACTAAACAGTTGCTTTTTCCAAGGGCTTTACACATTCCATGGGTGAGGACAGCCTGTGTCTCCAGCTCAGTCCATTTGAAAGCATCTGGTCTCATTAATTGGCCCCGTCCCTCTGTTCATTTCCATAGCCATTAACCAGCTACATGTCCTTTCTCATTAAATCTCTCATCAAAACATTTCGTGGTGTTTTGAGGAAATACAAAAATTTGGTCAGGTCTCAATTATTCACATGGACACCATACATTTTCTTTTATTCCTCCTCCATAAAATCAAAGTGTGCCTGAGGAAGACTTGTATGATATAATGCTAGAAATATGTGTTGAAGTCAAATTATGAAAAGCCCAAAATGTTACACCAAGGAAATTTATACTTTACAAAATGTGTTTGTGGGGAGCAATGGAAGGTATTTGAGCAGCAGAGTGTAATATTCTAATTGTACTTAGAGGAAATGTCTAGAAGCTTAAAATAGTTTAATCTTATTATTATATTAAAATAAATAGATTAGAAAGATGGGAATTAAAGTAGAGAGAATTAATTAGGAGATTTTTAAAATCAGTGAAGCAGTGGTGAGGTCCTAAACTAAGATACTGCTACTGAAGATAAAGAAAAAAAGACAGGTGGGAGGGAGATTTCAGAAGTAGAGATTGGAAGAGTCTTAAAGAAGACCCCACAGCTCTGAAAAGTGACTAAAATGACTGGGTGGTGATAACAGAAGGAGGATCTTGGGCATGTTGGGGAGAGGGCCGGTCAGGTGAGACTAGGAGGGGAAAGGGAGAGGGCCGGTCAGGTGAGAGTAGGAGGGGAAAGGGAGCGGGTGGTCAGGTGAGAGTAGGAGGGGAAAGGGAGAGGGCCGGTCAGCTGAGACTAGGAGGGGAAAGGGAGCGGGCGGGTCAGCTGAGACTAGGAGGGGAAAGGGAGTGGGCGGTCAGGTGAGAGTAGGAGGGGAAGGGAGCGGGCCGGTCAGCTGAGACTAGGAGGGGAAAGACAGGGCTGGAGTGAGAGCATCCGCAGTGCCCTCGAAGTTGAGAGAAAGTGAAAGAACCAAGGAGAAGCAGAGAGGAGAGCAAAGAGAGGAGGAGGGAATGGGCAGCTCACCAACAGAAAACTTAAAGTGGATGTGGGGAAGGAGGAGTCGAAGGAAGAAAGGAGTTCAAGAAGGCAAAGAGTTCACCAGTCTCAACAGTGGCCGAGAGCTCAAGAAGGATGAGGATGAGAAAGAGGCCAATTGGACTTGGCCCAGAGAGTGAGGCTTTGGCCCTGACCATATTGGCCATCTGGACACATTGTCCAGTTTTCTTTGGCCGCTGCTTCTCTCTCTGGCATAAATACTGAAAGTTGACTAAAGATAAATTCAACACTGCTGCATAGCATTCTAGTCTCTTCCTTTTGTTTTATACGCTATTGTCTTGTCTCTCAAACTCAGACTGTAAACTAGATTTCAAGGACCATGTTTACTCTTAAGCTTTACAAAATGCTGGGTAACTGTGGTCTAGGTGACATGCAGTAGGCATTGCTAAATGAGGTCCTCTCCCAAGGCGCAATCTGGTTGTTGTAATTCTAGTTCTATAAAGGTGTGATCCACATATTTCTTTTCAGAAGGGAACTTTAATTTTCTAGCAAACACTTTTTTTCTAGGGTGCATGAGAGTGAGAGAGGGAGAGAGGACAGACAGGAAGGGAAAGAAATGAGAAGCATCAATTCTTCATTATGACACTTTAATTATTCTTTGATTGCTTTCTCATACATACCTTGACTGGGGGGCTACAGCTGAGCCAGTGACCCCTTGTTCAACCCAACAACCTTGTGGTCGAGCCAGTGACCTTTGGGCTCAAGCCATGGGGTTATGTCTATGATCCCTCAAGCTGGCGAGCCCGTGCTCAAGCCTATGACCTCAGGGTTTAAACCTGGGTCCTCAGTGTCCCAAGCCAATGCTCTATCCACTATACCACTGCCTGATCAGGCTGGAAAATACTTTTTATCATAAATGTACAAGCACATTTTTAGGAGTAAATGCCAAATGATCTGTTCAGAAGTAGCCATTTACTTCAAATAAGTGAGTAGTCTCTTTTTATTCGTCTTACTCTATGATGAGTTTCATTACCCATCAGGCCATTGCTGTCTGCTTTCTCACCTAAGTGGAAACGTGCACTTAAAAATACAGAAGAGCAGCCAGCTGCCCTTGCCATGTGGAATTTTAAAGTCACCTGTCCTCTAACAAAGATAATAGCCACCATTTACCTAGCCTGTATTGTAGCCAGCTCTGTAGCTCTCCTGTGTGGCTGGCATCATATTTTGTCCCAACTGGGTAGGTTACCAGATGTCAGTGTGGTGCGTTTTACCATTAGAAGTAGATTTACTAAAAGGCCAATGAGGGATAGACGTAACAGGTCCTTTACGCATCATATGTTATAACATTTGCAAAAATGAGCTATTTTAAGAACAATCAGTTATGAGCACTTCCTTTTTCTACTTCAACTTTCCACCCTCCTCTAAACTCAATCACATTTTCCCTCCTGTCTATTGGTAATGGGGCCATGGGTATCTTTGGGATCCATTCAAGAGAAACTTAACTTTGGGAATCATATAATTTGAGATAGCACTCCCATGTTATTGGTAGCTGTCCTGGTAAAAGAATGGCTTCCAGGAACCTCCCACCACCCACCCTTGTGCCATCTCCCCAGAGTCACAACAGAGAGCAGGTTGGACTGTGATTTGAATGCATCTCACAGAGCCTGGCCCTGGAAATGTGCAGCGGGCCTGGTCTCTGGGCGGAAAACACATCTCACAGCTCCAATGGGAAGGAACTTATCAGTGATTTCCCCAGTTTGACAACAATTCTAAAGACATGAACAATAATGAGTTGTGGTGCTGAAAGAAACTTTTCCAAGCTGACCATGGTAGAAAAGACAAATTTTGATCAAACATGCTAAGGAAAAGACAATTATTTTTTATGTCTCTCCATTGAAAATGATACTACAAAATAGTCATTATATAAGGCAGTAATCAAAGAGCTTGCAGCAAAATAAATATAGGGCCTGACCTGTGGTGGTGTAGTGGACAGAGCATTGACCTGGAATGCTGAGGTCGCCAGTTCAAAAACCTGGGCTTGCTCAGTCAAGGCACATATAACCAGCAAGCAATGAACAGCTAAAGTGAAGTAATTATGAGTTGATACTTTTCGCTCCCCACCCCTGTAAAATCAATAAATAAGATCTTTAAAAAAATGTAGAAAGAACATATTGTAGATGTAGGTTCATAATTAATAATAATCTTGTTTTTTTTATAGCATTTTTCTGTAATTTGCAATGTTAATAGAACCAGCATCATGGATATACAATCTATGCTATCACATAGGGTCCTGCACCCAGAAGGACCTAGTGCTTGGTTTAATTCCCTGCTGTTGTCACCTTGAAATTCTGAATTTTTGACAGAGAGACTGTGGAGTGTCATTTTGCACCAGTCCCCATGAATTATATAGCTGGTCCTCACATCAGCCTCTGTATTACTGGTAAGAACAGAAGAGAATTCGTGCAGTGATTGAACGGAGAAATGACACATCCTAGATGCAGAAGTATTTCTCAGCTTTTAAAAATGTGTAATACTTGTGACTTTCCATTCTAAATAAGCACTTTCATACTTATTATTAATTTCATAAATGGGTCTTCTTTTTCTTAAAGAAACTACTCCTCCCCCCTGCCTCCAGAATGGTATAAGCTTTGGGCCCCGAAAATCTCTACCGTGGTATGCATCCTTCAGGCTTTAGTTATCCAGAACTGGATAACAGCTGGTAAATTATTCAGACTCAGCTCTTGCCCACTCTCCAATTTGTGATCACTTCTCAGCTTTTTTGCTTTTACTTTCAGCAGAGGCTGGGAAAATGTGGAGGGAGAAAACCTACAAGTTGGCCAATTGTCATTTATTAAGAGCTCCAGAAATCAAATAGGAAGTGGAGAAATGGAGAAGAATGGGTCCCCAGATTGCGTGCCACTTTCTCTTGGAGGAGGCTAGCCCTGCACCGTCCTTTCCAAGTTCCACCACTGAAGGGCGGAGTGTTTATTTGTTGAATACTATCCTTGTCTCGCCTAGGAGCTAGCTCCTTTCAAGTTACAGGAGGACGTTTCTCAGTTGTGAATTTCCTTTGCTCTTTTTTCCTTTCCTCTGCTGTGAGCTTGTTACGGTTGGGAAGCTGGAGACAGTAGCCGGCTCATTAATTCAGCTTCAGAAAGGGGTGGGTGTGGGTGAGCAGAGGCAAAGCTCAGATCTGTGTGACCTTTCTCATGCACATCGTTCTCTCCATCTACAGGGGTGACAGCCCCAAAATTCAATCTCACTTTGGTGCAGTGCTCTCCTACCAGTCGATTTTAAGGATGACTTCACATAAATTTTTCACTTTTATTAAAAGGCAAAATTGTTTTTCTTGAACTGGTAAAATCTGAAAAGTACTCGTTCCTTTGGATAATGTGATGAATTGTTTCTTAAAATGCACAATGGATCTTCACCAATCTTTACAACAGATAGTAGATTCAAAATAAAAGAAAGTGGGAAACAAAGATTAAACTGTGACTAATTTTCTTTAAGAAATTGATTACCCCTAAATTCTAAAGAATTTTGGAGAGAGGTAACTGGTGATATAGGGAGTTTCTTCAATATATTAATTGTCTTTTTTTTTTTTTTTTGATGAGGTTTGAATTTAGATTTAGATTGCAAATTACAGCTTTCTGTGGGATCCCCACTGCTAGCTAGTGCAATATTCTGGCTTCTGGGGCTAAAGCAATTTGGCTTCCTGTAATGGGACTATGAGAACCTTATTTCCCACTGGTAGAATAATACATCTACAGCTTGGCTTGCAGGAATCTAACGTTTGCTCTTTGACTGAGTCACTAGGTAGGGGCACATTAAATGTAAAAAACAAACAAACAAAAAAAAAAAACCAGGCATGGGAAATGAGTGATATGCTGGTGCATTTCAAATTTATTCTAAAGCCTGTCCTTCAAGTCATTTTCCTCAGATTCTCAGAAGTTGCTCATTGCCTGACTTGTGGTGGCAAAGCGGATAAAGCATCAGCCTGGACTGCTGAAGTCACCAGTTGGAAAGTCTGGGCTTGCCTGGTTAAGGCACATACTGGTAGCAACTACTATGAGTTGATGCTTCCTGCTTCTACTCCTCTCTCTCTCTCTCTCTCTCTCTCTCTCTCTCTTTCTCTCTCTTTCTCTCTCTCTCTTCTATCTAAAAGATCAATAAGTAAATTAAAATTTTAGAAAAAGAAGTGGCTCACAAAATTGTGTTTTTTCTTTCTATAAAAAGAATTAACCTTCCAGTGATTTCTAGGCATGTGAGATAGATACATAGGTGATATAGATATAGATATAGATGATATAGATATAGATATAGATAGATGATATAGATATGGATATAGATGATAGATAGACATAGACACAGACATAGATGATATAGATAGATATAGATATAGAAATAGATGGTATAGATTGAGATAGCTAGAGATCTAAAAGCCCATGCATAGCAATTAATTACCCTGTGTTTTGTCATCAAGCAGTCTTCAATAAATTTCAGATATCTCCAATGGAAAAAAAGCAATTTATGTCCCACAAACCTTCACTTTAGGCCTGGAGAAAGAATCCATTGGAGCATCTACCACCGTGTGCCTGGGGTCTGAGAAATGCCTCTCTGTGTGTATGTAGACACAGATACAGCTGTCTGTGTCTATATCTCTGTCTCTAAAGACAGATGTAGACTCAGATAGCTATAGAGAAAGATATGCACACACAGTGGCACTTCTCACACCCTAGTCATAGCAAAGCAAGGGATTCTTTTTCCAGGCCTAACATGAAGGGGTTTTCGTGGTTGTTGTTGTTGTTTGTTTTTTCCATTGATACATATGAAACTTATTGAAGACTGCTTGATGATAAAACATGGAGTGATTAATTGCTATGCATGCACCTGACTGGGTCAATAGCAATAGTTTAAAAGCTTCCTAACCAGACACAGTTTCCACCTTTACAAGTTAAATGTATACTAGTTGACTGCCTGACTTCACACACAGTCACAAACTTCTCTTTCTAGGGGATATTTCCCCAGTTGAAACTTTTAATTTAGTCATGGCATCTAGTTTTCAAATATACCTCCTTCCTTGGAGTTTCTTGGAAGGACCTGCACAGTTTCAATTAATTTTACTGCTTCTTTTGGTTACTTGGAGGCAGGTGGGGAGGTGAGTAAGGGATACAAAATAAAGAACAGATTTTGTAACAGTTTATCAAAATTATTTTGCTTCATGTGGTTTTTCTGTTGCCTTTTCTGCTGAGTCTTTGAGTGTTTGGAAGCAATTTATGTCCCACTAAGACTGTTTTTCTTTCAGAAGTTCCTACATTTGAAATTCAAATCTCACTGTCAGCAGGTTGTTGGCTCCAACTGTGCCTTTTCATAAGGCCCTTAGCAGGATCCCTTATGGCATATTCCTCAAACCCGAAGCTTTCGCACTCCAAAAGCCCGAGAGGCTCCTATTCTAGCTGCTGGGAAGAGAGAGGTTTAAAACAGTGGGGTAATCCTTCTTGCTTTCATTTGGCAGTTCCACTGAGAGTTCTTTGCCTCCAATTCAGGTCATATCTTCTGTGGCTTCACAAACCTCCATGGCTTCGTGCTCTGCTTTCGTCTTGCTCATTCCTGTGCCTGGGTTGGCAGCATGTAGCTAGAATGAGGACTCAGGCCTAGTAGCTACCCAGGAAGGATTTGTTATCTCTCTCTTTTGATATAAGGTTGGCAGTGCTTTCCAAGAATAAAAAAATATGAGATTGCTAAATCTTAAATAATCACAACTTTAATCAAACTTGCCAACCTATGTTATTATGATTGTAATAGCGTCTTGAATTAAACTTTGGATAAGATTATAACTTTCTCTTTTTTCATTTATTTTTTATTTATTTATTTTTTAGAAAAAGGAAAGGGGAGGAGGAGTAGGAAGCATTGACTCCCATATGTGCCTTGACCAGGCAAGTCCAGGGTTTTGAACTGGCGACCTCAGCATTCCAGGTCGACGCTTTTATCCAGTGCGCCACCACAGGTCAGACTAGAATTTTGTTTTTTTACCTTTGCTCATCCAAATGGACCCTATTTTTACTACATTCTTCGGGCATCTAGCAGTGGGCACAAAGTGTGGAGTTATTTGTGCCACATGGTCACACCCAACAGAGAGCACCAACCACAGAAGAGGCAGTAAATAACCAAGAACACAAAATGACCCAGCTAGTGGACATTAGCTTTCATCATCAGCCACTCACAAACTAGCATGATGGGCTCCCCACAAATGGAGTGGAAGATGCATGTGGATCCAATAGACTTTCACTTACCAAAGTAGTCTAGCTGCTGCTGTCCCTGCTAGCAACAGAAACCAATTTGAACCCCCACTATGGTTTATCCCTTAAAGTGATCAGCTGGCCACTTGATGGCAATTAACCACTTTGAACCCCTATCATCCTGGAAATGCCAGCGGTTCACTCTCACAGGGATAGCTACTTACAACATGCATGGCTTTGCCTTTCTTGTCCTCAGAACCACAGGCTTTGAACCCATACATCATCGTATTCAACTAAGGGCAAGGTTAAGGAAAATGTTGAGGGAAACTGTTACCAGCCTTAGGAAATAGGGAAACTGCAGTCTGATGAGAATGGGGGCATGAAAGCACACACAGTCATGCAATAATTTTTGTACATAAGCAGAGAATTCTGGCAGAAACCTATACCCTAAGTGTTTTCTTCACCTTCTCTTCAATTTGATGCTGCTTCTCCCCACCCACCCCATTCTCATTCCTGAATCCAACCTGATGATACCATACCAAATGGTTAACCTCGCAAGGCATAGATGAAGTCACAGAAAGCAGAAAATAAATCTTGAAGAAGGGATAAGTGGAGACTACTGCACACTTCCTACCTCCTTGACAATGAAATAGGGGTGTATGCCCATCACCACTGGTGATCATACAAACCAGACCTACAGAAGCAACTAGCCTCAAAGAGTACAAGAATGACTTTTATTAAGGACAAGGCTTCATTAACTGTAATGCAGTATAGGTATTAAATTAGAGGACTCAATATGGCACTCTGTCCACACAGGAAGAATACATAGGTTTGGGAATCTACTGAAAGGGAATACATCCTTGCACCATCGCACTGTGAATGCATGCATGCAGCACCCTGGTCAGAGAAGGATGTAATCACCAAGGACTTAGATCCCTCAGGAATGAAGGCTTGAATCACGCCTTCCAAAAGTAAGCCACCAAGACTACCTGAGATGACAGCTAAGGAGGATGGGAATTTAGAATGGATAGAACAGGAGTTGGGAATGCGTGCCAGATGTGGCCCTGAGACCAACTGCAGTGCCAGGGACTCATTCCGGCCTGTCTTTAAGAGAATAACCTGCCCCTCTAAGTCTCCCCTGGATGGAAAAGTAGATCTGTGTGATGCAAGGGGTGGACTGTGCTGGCCATAAAAAGGAACTTCTCATAAGTTTTGCTGCAGAGAGCATACTTCATTGGCAGTCCCAGAGGCTGGACACACTCTTGCCTAGTCCACACCTGCCTCAGGCTGCTGCATCCTGCTCATGACTGAGCACAGCTGATGTACGAGAGCAAGGTCTTCCCTTGAGGCTCAGGCTCCTCTAACGGGCTCAGGGACTCGCCGTTGTCCTAGCCAGATCGTTTTTTGAAACTGCACCTCAGTGTAATAGCCTTCCAACCCAATCTAAATTCTTTCCTCTTCTCCTTCAAGTGGTCTGGCCCAAAACAAGGCTGAGAACATCACTTCCTAAGCCCTTTCCTAAATACAATAGTAGCTTGTTTTGCTCAGTAATTTGTGTTGGTTGAGACCCATGCATTTGGGAGCTGTATATGCACTGGCAGTTTTTCTGGGCAAATTTTTGACAATATATATCAAAACTTAGAACATGTATCTTTATGACCAAAAGACCACAGCTATAAATTTATTCTAGAATAATAATGTTTTCATTTTAATTTTTAAATTATTTTAATGATTATTATTTTAATGATAATTTTAAATTATTTTCATATAATTATTTTTATATTCTTTTTAATTATTTAGAGATGAGAAAAATATGTAAACATATGTATCAATTTATAAATACATTTATAATAAATATATTATAAACACAATATATTATTATAAACACACATAATAAATATTTTATATCCATATGATAAAATACTGTGTAGTTATTACAAATTATGATGTGCAAATAGGCTTATTTATTCACAAGGAAAGATGACCACAGTAAGTTAAGGGAAAAAACAGGTCTGAAAGCAATATGTAAATATGTCAAGTAAGTATATACACCTATAGTCACATATATAACACTGAAAAAATCTAAAAGAACAAAATAAGCATAATTATCTCATGAGATTATGATTAGCTCATTTTACATTTTTCCATATAGTATAACTTTCTTTTTTTTTTTTCTGTATTTTTCTGAAGCCAGAAACAGGGAGAGACAGTCAGACAGATTCCCGCATGCGTCCTACCGGGATCCACCCGGCATGCCTACCAAGGGGCGACGCTCTGCCCACCAGGGGGCGATGCTCTGCCCCTCCGGGGTGTCGCTCTATTGCGACCAGAGCCACTCTAGCGCCTGAGGCAGAGGCCACAGAGCCATCCCCAGCGCCCGGGCCATCTTTGCTCCAATGGAGCCTCGGCTGCCGGGGGAAGGGGGGGTGGGGGAGACAGAGAGGAAGGAGACGGGGAGGGGTGGAGAAGCAGATGGGCACTTCTCCTGTGTGCCCTGGCCGGAAATCGAACCCGGGACTTCTGCACGCCAGGCCGACGCTCTACCACTGAGCCAACCGGCCAGGGCCTAGTATAACTTTCTTAAAATTGACAAATATTATATTTATAATCCAAAAAACAGTAAGTAAAATGTTGGAAATATTCTGATTGTCCAGATCTGGCCACATGCTGTATAGCAGGGCACATGATCCAAAGTAAGTTGTCAACTGAATTTTAGTATTTCATTTACTGTAGGAATATTGTCAGTGCTACTGTGTAAATATTTTTTAGATGAATTCTTTTTCCTGACAGTTCTCAATATACCTACCTACCATTTTTAAGCAAGAGGGGCTTATATAATTTTCCTTTTTTCATGTTATCATAATAAAGACAATTTAAAAATTCAAGCAATTAAAAAAAATTTAGAAAGAGCCCGTGTCAGTATGTATTTCCTTATTTAAAAAAGGAACGTTTAAGTCCAGTTGAGGGGAGAGATAAATAATACAGAACAGTATTATGATGGAGCACACAGTAGGGCTAATCAGAAGGCGCCTGACCTACCCTTGCGGGTTTCTCCACTTCCCTCCCTCCTAACAGTCTACTAGCAGAAACTCAAATGACTTAGGCTCCCTCAAAATCAAGAAAGAGAATGTCTTTTTTCTTCTTCTTCTTTTTTTTTTTTTTTTTTTTTTTTTAGCGAGAGAGAGAGATAGACATGGAGAGAGATGAGAAGCATTAATTCCTCATCACTGTGGTGCCTTAGTTGTTCATTGATTGCTTTCTCACATATGCCTTGACTGGGGTGCTCTAGCAGAATGAGTGACCCTTTGCTCAACCCAGCAACCTTGGACTCAAGCCAGCAACCTTGGGGCTTCAAGTCAGAGACCTTTGGGCTCAAGCCAGTGACCATGGGGTCATGTCTATGATCCTACGCTCAAGCCAGTGACCCCACGCTCAAGTTGGTGAGCCCGTGCTCAATCTGGATGAGCCCATGCTCAAGGCAGCGATCTTGGGGTTTTGAACTTGGCTCCTCAGCATACCAGGCCACCACTCTATCCACTGCAACACCACTTGGTCGAGCAAAAAAGAGAATATTTTTAAGCAACTTCTGATGTAGGCTTGCAAGCAACCCTGTTGTGTAAATGTGGGAATAAGAAAGAAATGAAGAGAACATAAAACCTGAGCCTGACCTGTGATGGCGCAGTGGTAAAGCATTGACTGGGAATGCTGAGGTCACCAGTTTGAAACTCTAGACTTGCCTGGTCAAGGCACAAACAGAAAGCAACTACTATGAGTTGATGCTTCCTGCTCCCCCCCCCATCTCTAAAAATCAATAAATAAAGTTTAAAGAAAAATACACAAATGAATCTCATTCTTTCTAACACTTCATCAGCAGTGAATACACTTTATAATCTGAATAAATTATCCTGCACATGGTTTGGAAGGCTATCCCTGGATGTAATGTAGAGAGTAAAGAATTTCACCACTACTGGGCACTTGACATAAAAGTTATTGAATGCCTTGTAGTATAGATAGATATGTTCTCAGTCTATTGACCAAGGAGCAAGTTGGGGAAAGTAACAAGTCCCAATTTCTAACAATCATCTATCTTTCTTTTTCCAGCATACATACAACACTGTCTTCGATAAAAATGGATGTATTTTAGCATATGCTTATTCATGAGTATTTCTCTAATTACTGAAAAATCCCAAATGTAAATCTTACTGCTGCCTGGGTGATTACATTTAAAAGCTTCCACTCTCCTTGCACAGTTTTTCACATTGACATTAGTAGCTCATTAATATTAAAGAGATCTGTGATACCGGGAGTATTAGCTAATCATACCAGAAACTATCTTTGGAATCTGTCAAGCATAGACCTGGCTTCTATTTTCATAGCTTGTGCATGATAGGCTTATCTGACTATTTTTAAAATTTACCTAATCCAATTTTGACTGGAAGAAAATCATCTCCTTTAACATGCATGCTTTCACCAAGGTAAATATCACTTGAGATTAATACAATTTGAATTGCTATTTTTGAGAAATAACAAATGGCAAATACATATTCTTTTCAGTTCTCCAGGCTATCAGGCAAACTTTTATAAAGCTACAGGAGTGTGTCCTCTGGAAGAGTTTGTGTAATGTAAGACAAAGAACACCACTCAGGGAACACATGGAGCTTCTCTGCTCTCACTTTCCGCGGGGTACAAGTAACGCTGAACATGCAGAACAGTCTTCTATATGTAGAGTTATAGCCTGTGATTCCCCATTCGGTGATGTCCAGGGGACCTTCAGAACTGAATAGCAAAATGTCAGAGTCAGGCTTCAGAGAATATCTTTGTATTGTTGAGTAGGTCATTCCCTGATCCCTCTGAGTAAATAGAAAGGACAGTTAAGATTTCTCAGTGAGATTCAGTATTTATTCAATATCTCTAATAATACATCAACCATTACCAAAGGTCTGCCTTGTAAAAGACACCCTGATGGACCCTGCAGGGAAATCAAAAAGGCTAAGAGAACCTGCCCACAGACCACTTCAACCTGGAAAGACAAGAGAGACACTGAAGAGGGCGGCTAAGCAGTTCATAAAAAGAGGCATATAAAGGGTGACATTTGTAGACACTGGGACAGTCCTTTGTAAGGAAAATCTGATAAAAGCCATTTATTTGATACAAGGGGAAAGTTTAAATTTTGGTGTTATTTTACACTGGCTAATGCTCCAGGAGCCATTTCTGGAAGCGGTTTCCGCATTTTATACAGCCAGTGAGCCAAACAGCAAGGACTCAAATCCCCACTCCAAACTCATGATTCCTGCATTGTTTGAAATATATAGGATTTCAAAAGAAGCATGCTGCCCGCAGAAATGAATGCATTTTTGAACATCGTTTTATGACAGGAGGGATTATAACAGGATCGCATCCTTCACAAAATGTCAAGGTGAAATAGTGATTGATAACAAATGTAGCTGAGCAAGAGCAAAATCTGCAAAAAAGAAGGCAATAGTGTTGTTGTCGTTATTTTTTAGGAGCTTTCATTAATTTTTTTCTGTTGTAATTTGTATGAGTGCATGTTTTAAATGATTGCTTTTAGTGGCTTTGGGGAAGAAAAGCAAGAATAGTTAGGTAGGGGCTACAGAACAATCTCTGGAGTAAGAGAGTCTTGGGTCAATCATTCAATCTTAACAAATGAGGAGCTGCAACATCATGGCTGAATCTTAAAGGAATTATACTGCAAAATAATACAAATGAGGCCACTTTAAAATGGAGCCAGAGCTGCCATCCCAGAGGAACTTTTTTTAATCATTTTTGAATTTTTCAATTACAGCTGACATATAATATTATATTAGTTTCAGATGTACACCCCAGTGATTAGACATTGTATAACTTACTAAACGCTCATCCCTATAAATCTTGCACCTATTTGACACCCTACAGAGTTATTAGAATATTATTGACTGTATGCCCTATCCTGTACTTTACATCCCGTCACTATTCTGTAACAACCAACCAGTACTTCTTAATCCCTTTACCTGTCTTTTACCCAACCCCCAAGCCCCTCCCATCTGGCAACAGTCAAAATGTTCTCCGTTATCTATCAGTCTGTTTCTGTTATTCTTGTTTGTTTATTTTGTTCTTTAGATTAGACTGTTGATAGATATGTATTCATTGCCATTTTTTTGTTCATATTTTTTATCTTTTTTTTTCTTCTCCTTTAAAGAAGACCCTTTAACATTTCCTATAATACGGGTTTGGTGGCGATGAACTTCTTGAGCTTTTTCTTTTCTGGGAAGCTCTTTATCTGTTCTTTGATTCTACATAATAGCTTTGCAGGGTAGAGTAAACTTGGTTTTAGTTATTTGCTTTCATCACTTTGAATATTTCTTGTCCTTCTGGCCTGCAAAGTTTCTGTTGAGAAATCAACAGTCTTATGGGAGCTCCCTTCTCGGTAACTAACTGCTTTTCTCATGCTGCTTTCAAGATACTCTCTTTGTCTTTAAACTTTTGTATTTTAATTATGATGTGTCTTGGTGTGGGCCTCTTTGGGTTTATCTCATATGTGACTCTCTATGCTTCCTGGACTTGCATGTCTATTTCCTTCACCATGTTAAGGAAGTTTTCTGTCATTAAGTTTTCCAATAGGTTTTCAATTTCTTGCTCTTTTTCTTCTTCCAGCACCTTCATGATGTTGGTACACTTGAAGTTGTCTCAGAGGCTCCTTACATTACCCTCATTTTTTTTAATTCTTTGTTCATTTTTTTTGTTCTGATTGGGTGTTTTTTGGGTGCTGATTTGATTCTCAGCTTCATCTACTGTACTGCTGATTCTCTGTAAATCGTTCTTCATTTCAGTTAGTATATCCTTCATTTCTGACTGGTTCTTGTTTATGTCATTGAAGTTCTCATTAAGTTTACTGAGAATACTTTTAACCAGTATTTTGAACTCTGCATCTAATAGATTGCTTATCTTTAATTTGTTTAGTTTTTTTTCTAAAGTTTTGTTCTGTTCTCTGGGACATGTTTCTTTGTCTCCTTATTTTGATAGTCTTTTTGTGTTTGTTTCTATATACTAGGTAGAGCTGCTACATCTCCTAGTCTTGGTAGAGTGGCCTAATGTAGTAGGTATTTTGTAAGGTCCAGGGGCTTCTCGATCACCAAAACTGGACACTTGAGGTGCACCCCCTATGAGGGTTGTGTACACCTTCCTCTTGTAGTTGAACCTTGATTGCTCTTGGCACATCAGTGGGAGGGATTTACCCCCGTGCTAGTCAGATGGGCCCACTGCACAGAGCAGGACTTACTTCAGGGGGGCTCTGGTGCCCACTGAGTCCCTCCCTTGAATGTGTTGTATGTGGAGGTGGTTGAATGGTGGTATTTTGATGTAGTCTGAAGCTGTCTATGGGGTGCACTGGCTCTGGAGAATCCTGGGAGGTGCAAGCCATGGTCAGCGCCTGCCCGTGTTCTGCCCAGGGCCACCAGCATAAGCTAGAAAGTGATATGCAGATGGCTGCTACTGGTGCTGGGCTTGGAGGTGCCCCAATGAGGCCACGCTGTGAACTAAGGCTGCTGCTGCTAGTGCTGGGTCTGGGGCCACCTAGCAAGAGGTATAGGGCATGCTGAGTATTGTTCTTCTTTTAAAACTTTGCCTCAATGTGTTTCTCTGTTTATCTCTTGTCGTTTATATTTAAGATTAGTTTTTACCATTACATTAGTCCCTCCTCATCTCAGGATTTGCTTTCTATAGTTCCAGTTATTCACAGTCAAGTGCAGTTCAAAAATATTAAATAGAAAATTCCAGAAATAAATAACTCATAAATTTTAAATTGCATGCCATTCTGACTAGAGAGATAAAATCTCCCACTTTCTCACTTCTTCCCACCTGGGATGTGGATTATTCCTTTGTCCAACTTATCCACTCTGTATACGTTACCCACTTGTTAGTAACCTCGTAGCTGTTTATGTTATCAGATCAACTGTTGTGATTTTGCATGCTTGTGTTCAAATAACACTTATTTTACTTAATGGTGGGTGCCCCCAAAGCATTATAGTAGTGATGCTGCAATTTGGATACACCAAAGAAAAGCTGTAAAGTGCTTCCCTTAAGTGGAAAAGTATGTATGTGTAAAAAAAAAGCATAGTATATATAGGGTTCAGTACTATATGTCATTGCAGGCATCCTCTGGGGGTCTTGGAACATATCCTCTAAAGATGAGGGAGGACTACTGTACTTTAAGGCTTTTATTTAATATAAAAAAAGGCACTCATGAGCTTGGAAACATTTCTCTCAAATTTCATGATATTTAGAGAAAGCCTAATAGATAATGTACTGTCCTGGTATTCTAGAAAGCAGAGCCTCAGATGAGGATTAAGTCACTAACAATTTATTTGAGAAGTGCAAGCCCAGGACAGTGAGTGCAGAGGATAAAGGACAAAGAAAAAGAAAGGGAACGAGAATGTGATGCAAAGTGTACTGCACTGGCTGTCGCTTCACAACCAGCTGTGCAGAGACACAGACAGTGCTCAGCAGATGTGCTCACTCAACATGCAGAACTTCTGCAGAAAGTTGTTAAGAAAGAACTGTTAGAGTAGTCCTCGTGGCAGGCGAAGGAGAGGAGACCATCAGTCACCCCTCCTATCTCCCTTTTACCCTTTATTATCAAGGTATACCCCCCCCATGGAGGCTAATTCCCCTGAATTTGGGGGTTATATCAGTGAACCTGTCAGTAAATGCTCAGATCCCATTAGTGACTGTCAGACCCACTCCCTTCAGTCCACATGTAGAGGGCCCGCCAGTACAGGGGAGAAGGAAGAGGCATTACTGGGAAAACTGGAGGAGGTACACAAGGTTTGTGTCCAATAAAGATGGTTTACACTACATAATTTTGAGTTCTCTCAGCATTTCTCATAATATTTAACAATACCTTTTAAATAGTAAGTACACAAGAGCTATTATCTCAGTGAATTTAAAAGTGAGATAAGGTACCTCTAGGTCTACTGGTGGCCATCACAAAAATTTCACGTAGAGTGGCTTACTGTTGGCAGAATAATGACCTCCAAAGATGTTCACGTCCAAATCCCCAAAATCTGTGAATATGCTACTTTACATGGCAAAATGGACTTTGCAGATGTGCTTCAGTTTGAGATGGGGAGATTACCCTGGATTTTCCATGTAGGTCAACCTAATCACACAGGTCCTTAAAAGTATAAAAAGGCAGCAGAAAGTAGCTCAGAGTGATGTGATGTGAGGGCTCGACCTGCAGTTACTGCTTTGAAGATGGAGGGAAGCACCGTGAGCCAAGGAATGGAGGCATCCTCAAAGGCAAGGACACAGATACTACCCAAGCCTACAAAAAGGAATATAGCCCTTGCTGGATAGCTCAGTTTCTTAGAGCATCCTCTTTTTTTTTTTTTTTTCATTGAGAGGAGGGAAGGCAGAGCAACAGACTTCTGCATGGGCCCATACAGGGATCCACCCAACAATCCCACTAGGGGACGATGCTTTGCCCATCTGGGGCATTGCTCCGTTACTCAGCAACTGAGCTCTCCTTAGCACCTGAGGCAGAGGCCATGAAGCCATCCTCAGCACCCAGGGCCAACTCACTCCAATCGAGCCATGGATGCAGGGGAGAAGAGAGAGAGAGGAGCGAGGGGGGGGTGGAGAAGCAGATGGGCACTTCTCCTGTGTGCCCTGACTGGAAATCAAACCCAGAACATCCACATACCAGGCCAATGCTCTACCACTTAGCCAACTGGCCAGGACTAGAACATCATCTTGAAGTGCAGAGATTGTTGGTTCCATCCCTGGTCAGGGCACATATAGGAAGAGCTTGATGTTCCTGTCTCTCTCTCTCCCTTCCTCTTGCTAAAATCAATCAATAAAAACTTTTGAAAAGAAAGGAATATAGACTTGCTGACGTCTTGATGTTAGCCTAGTGGGACCCATGACAGATTTCTGACCTACAGAACTTTAAGATAACAAACTTGTGTTGTCTAAGCTGATATGTTTGTGATGATTTGTAATGGCACCAATAAGCACTAATATAGTGGTGGGGGGGGTACTAGATAATTTATACGAGACTGTTTCATCCTTCCACCACAAACCTTAGTTCATTCTGGTCATATGATCACTTCTTTCAAGAAATATAACTTAAATGGGTATGTTTTTATATGGTTTTCATTTTACAAGCTTTCTAGTTAATTATAAAATAGCATACTACAATATTTAATGATACAAATTAAAAACCATGTTTATTAAAAGAGAGAATAGTAGTGAGTAGATTTTTGAAATGGTGAAGAAGCCCTTTACAAGAGCCAAAAGGAAAAAGTAAACATGAAAATAGCATCATTGTTGGTCAGATGTGTTAAATAATGAGGAAAGAATACTTACCGGTAGGGCAAAGCAAGGAGGTAATTTGATACAATACAGATCTGACCCAATCAATGTAAGAAAGGATTTTCTAAAACCTAAGCTACACTTTTGGGAACAAACTTGGGAGTTGGTGATTGTTCAAACACAGCTGATACAACCATTTGCTAGATATTGTCAGGGAAATTCAAGCTCCCAAGGGTTATGAGCTGGATGATCTTTATCCTTCCTCTAACCTCGAAATCCTGTGATTAATCTGGGAAATAATTTTATTGGCTTTATTCATATTAATGACAGAAAAAGGAGAAAAACAGAACCTATATAGCAGAAATGTATCTATGGGCAAATGCACAAGGGAAAAAATAAAAAGAACAGTAAAGCTAAGAAAAGAGAGGGAAAAAAAGAAACACCAAAATGAAATGTCTATTATACTAGCCATTGCTAAAAGAATAGATTAAGATTGATTCCTGTGAGGTATCACTCCCAAAAGAAACACGCAAAAAAATGTGCTATATCCTTGATATTACAGAGACATAGTTAAAATAAGAAAGTGGTAGCTGAGAGGATTCAAAATATCAAAGAGCTATGTTTACAAGAAAGGCATAAACATCATAAAGAGAAGATAGGTAACATTAATGATGATGGATGATATAATATTTTATAAGAGAAATAATGGTATTAGAGTTATGGCTGACAAAAGGAAATGATTTGGGCGAATTTTGCACCATGGACAAAAATAGTAGAAAGATAATTCTTAGACATGATGACACAGTGAGAAGAGCATTTAGAATAGGTCTTCTGAAAATTATAAAAGATGGAAATGATGGGACTATTGATCACAAGAGATTTTAATTGACCAGAAGTTGTTTAGAGACTATGCTATAGGGAAAAAAAGTAAGGAAATCTGTTTCCTAAATGTGCTGGAATGTGTTTACAGCCTGACATAAATTATTGAACAGTGCACATCCCGAAAGCACATTTACACTTTCGTCCTTGGAAATGAATCAAATGTGTAACGAGGAAGGCTGGAGCAGAGATGTTGTAAAATGATTTCAGGCTGTCTCCATTTACAGTCTAACGGGCTTAGTAGGATTGAGATGTGGCTTAAAAGTTGGCAACACTAACCTCTTTATGTCTCATCTTTCTCATTGTGCAATAAAAGGTCTAACTAAATGTGCTCTGTGTTTCTTATAGCTCCAGCGTTGAAGGTGATGGTTGTCAGTAATGACCATGTAATATTCCGTTGATCCCAGTCTAATTTTTTTACCTTAAGCCTGGGTGTGATAACTTACCATGCTCATGTCTTTTTTTTTTTTTTTTTTTGTATTTTTCTGAAGCTGGAAACGGGGAGAGACAGTCAGACAGACTCCCACATGCGCCCGACCGGGATCCACCCGGCACGCCCACCAGGGGCGACGCTCTGCCCACCAGGGGGCGATGCTCTGCCCCTCCGGGCGTGGCTCTGCAGCGACCAGAGCCACTCTAGCGCCTGGGGCAGAGGCCAAGGAGCCACCCCCAGCGCCCGGGCCATCTTTGCTCCAATGGAGCCTTGGCTGCGGGAGGGGAAGAGAGAGACAGAGAGGAAGGAGGGGGGGTGGGGGGTGGAGAAGCAAATGGGCGCTTCTCCTATGTGCCCTGGCGGGGAATCGAACCCGGGTCCCCCGCACACCAGGCCGACGCTCTACCGCTGAGCCAACCGGCCAGGGCACCATGCTCATGTCTTTATGCTTCCATTTGTAATGATTTGAAACTTGTTCTTTTCAACACAATCAAATTTACTTATTCCTTGGCCTGTACCTGCAAATTATATTTCACTGATTAGGGTTAGGGTCCTACCTAGTAACTACACCTTAACTAGCCTAAAGTTCTTTTCCATTTCAGTCATGCACCCCATCACTCACAACTAGTTACATTAGCTTTTGGACCACAAGTAAGCTTTTGAACACATATTAGTTCTCTGTTGTATAACAGGAGTGAGAAGTGGGCTGGAATAGGGTGGGGTGGGGAGGAAAGGTCACTGAAAGTCACTGTAGGAATAACTGTGCACTCCAGATTCCTCACCTGCCTCCTCGCCCTCTGGGCCTCATCCCCACCCCAGCACTAAGAGCATGGAGGGGCATTTCTCCCAATGGAAAACAGAGGGCTCCTGTCTAATGAAATTGAGTTAACCATCTGGGATAGCTCAAGACTTCAGATGAGGGTATAGGAGGAGTCAAAGGAAAGTCATTCTGACTCTGGCGTTTGAACCGCCTGAAGTTTTCCACCAGTGTCCTGCCTGCACAACTCTGCTGGCAGGAACACCCTGCTCCCCCACCCCTAGCGGTCAGAGTACACGCGTGCCCAGCGTGATGCCCTACTGGTCAGAATACCCACCCACTGTCACAAAGCAGATATGACACACAGTGCCAAGAATACCTGGCATTAACATTAACGTAAGAGAAAGACCAAGGTAAGCTATCAAAAGAACTGATCATGTAAGAAATATTATTGAGGAGACAGAAGTGTACTTAAAAAATGTAACTACCAAATACTGAGATGAGGCAACAGAGAGCACAGTATAAGGAGGACAAAGCCTTATCTTCATAATGGGGAATCATCAGGTATTGTCTAAAGGCAAAAACAGAAAATCAAGCCTGACCAACCAGTGGCACAATAGATACAGCAGGGGTCCCCAAACTAAGGCTGGCAGGCCGCATACGGCCCCCTGAGGCCATTTATCCGGCCCCCACTGCACTTCTGGAAGGGACACCTCTTTCATTGGTGGTCAGTGAGAGGAGCACATTGACCATCTCATTAGCCAAAAGCAAGCCCATAGTTCCCATTGAAATACTGGTCAGTTTGTTGAATTTACTTGTTCTTTATTTTAAATATTGTATTTGTTCCCGTTTTGTTTTTTTACTTTAAAATAAGATATGTGCAGTGTGCATAAGGATTTGTTCATAGTTGTTGTTTTTTATAGTCCGGCCCTTCAACAGTCTGAGGGACAGTGAACTGGCCCCCTGTGTAAAAAGTTTGGGGACCCCTGGGATAGAGAGTCAGTCTGGGATGCGGAGGGCCCAGGTTTGAAACCCCAGGTTGCTGGTTTGAGTTCAGGCTTATCAGGCTTGAGTGCAGGCTCACCAGCTTCAGTGTGGGGTCTCTGGCTTGAGTGTGGGATCATAGACATGACCCCATATGGTTGCTGGCTTGAGCCCAAGGTCGCTGGCTTGAGCAAGGGGTCACTGGCCCAGCTGGAGACCCCTGGTCAAGGCACATATGAGAGAGCAAGCAATCAATGAACAACTAAAGTGATGCAGCTATGAGTTGGTGCTTTCTCCCTTCCTGTCTGTTCCTGTGTGTCCCTCTCTCTCTTGCACACGTGCTAAAAACAAACAGACAAAAAGAAAACCCAGAAAATCAAGAGAGATATGTGCTTCATATGCTGTTATAGGGACAGTTACTAAAAAGGAAATCAGTGAAGAACAGGGTTACCTTTAGAAGCCAAAATGTGGAGTAGGGAAAGTGGGGCAAGAAACTTCTTTCTGGTCCTAATTCTCCCTATGCAACTTCACTTACTGCTCTGTCACTTAGAGTTGATGTCATTGTTTTTTCAACTAAAAAATAATACTTTATACAAGGATATGTCGATGAGCTACAGAAAAACTCCAGTGTGGTACAAAACATCAAATGTCTCTGTGTGGACAAGATGAACATGACCAGGACCTTCACCTGACAAGCAGAGACTACCCCACCCAGGGGAGGTGTTTGGAGACAATCCAGCCAGCCCTCGGGACCCACTTTCAATCAGAACACCAACCACTTAAAACTTCCTTAAGTTGAAGACTGAAATTCAACAGAGGTCAAGTGACATGACCATCTCCTGGGTATACGTAGGGGACAGCTGAATGCTGGTTTAGAGCAGTGGTCCCTAACCCCTGGGCCGCGGGACGGTACCAGGCCGCGGGACGGTACTGGTCCATGGGCCATTTGGTACCGGTCCACAGAGAAAGAATAAATAACTTATATTATTTCCA
This sequence comes from Saccopteryx leptura, assembly GCF_036850995.1. Classification (NCBI taxonomy): domain Eukaryota; kingdom Metazoa; phylum Chordata; class Mammalia; order Chiroptera; family Emballonuridae; genus Saccopteryx; species Saccopteryx leptura. Next base: position 353,731,797 of record NC_089503.1, read on the forward strand.
TTTTATTCATATTTAAGTCTGAACGATGTTTTATTTTTTTTTTTTTTATTTTATTTATTTTTTTTTTTTTCATTTTTCTGAAGCTGGAAACGGGGAGAGACAGTCAGACAGACTCCCGCATGCGCCCGACCGGGATCCACCCGGCACACCCACCAGGGGGCGACGCTCTGCCCACCAGGGGGCGATGCTCTGCCCATCCTGGGCGTCGCCATGTTGCGACCAGAGCCACTCTAGCGCCTGAGGCAGAGGCCACAGAGCCATCCCCAGCACCCGGGCCATCTTTGCTCCAATGGAGCCTTGGCTGCGGGAGGGGAAGAGAGAGACAGAGAGGAAAGCACGGCAGAGGGGTGGAGAAGCAAATGGGCGCTTCTCCTGTGTGCCCCGGCCGGGAATCGAACCCGGGTCCTCCGCACGCTAGGCCGACGCTCTACTGCTGAGCCAACTGGCCAGGGCTGAACGATGTTTTATTTTTAAAAAATAACCAGATTCCCTCTGTTACATCTGTCTAAGACTCACTCTTGATGCTTGTATAGTAAGTTTGACAATTATATTTAAAAATACCACCGTTTTTATGCTGGTCGCATAATTTTATTTTGTGCATTTATCCATCCCACCCTAAAGGCCGGTCCGTGAAAATATTTTCTGACATTAAACCGGTTCGTGACCCAAAAAAAGTTGGGGTTTAGAGGGCTGCTGAGCCTAGAGGTCAGTGAGCAAATAGTGTTTATCAGGGCTTTACAGTGAGCCGGGCATGATGCTCAAACACTACAAATAAAGTGGGAAACAAGACAAAAGCAGTCCTTGTCCTGTTTGGCCTAACCCTGGGCCAGGCTATGTTCTAAGTCTCTACACATACTAACCCTAAGAGGTCAGTACTTTCATTATCTCCAGATTACATACGGGGAAACTAAAGAGACAAAGCAATGTTAAATCACGTGACCACAATCACACGGCTAGTAAGGGGCAGAGTCAGGATCTGAACACAAGCAGGGAAAGGCAGACATTAAACAATTACTCCAGAGTGTGCCAGGCATTATGATGAGGTACTCAGCTGACAAGGGGCCAACCTACTGTAAAAAGCCAAGAAAGGCCAACTCGCTCCCTTTGTTTTTCCTTTTTAATTGTTCTTTTCAGTTTCCCTAGTCACTCTCTCAATTTCTGCTGTGACAGATGCGTTCAACTATAACCAAAGGTCCTGTGGGGTCCAGGAAATTTCTTAATCTCTTATTTAATATAACTCACTTCAGAACTCAGATCGTTTCTCCTTGGCTGCTACTCGATGAATTTCCTTCTTGTTAAATTACTCTCTTCTTCTTTACTTGCTTTTAGTTACTTGATGTCATTTATTCCATTTATCCCTATAATATTAGCAATGCTTGATGATACCTCTTTACATTACATATTAGCTACTCATTGCCAGAAGGTTGTGACTTTCCAGGAGCACTGAAGTCAGCCAAGTCAGGGGCGGCAAGTGCGCACATGCCGGCGAGGGGAAGAGACCTATAGCATTCTGGGAACGGGAGTTTTCTTTGTCTTCAGTAGGTTTTTTTCTTCCCCCAAACTAATCCTTTGCATTGTTAAGGTTGATAGATCTTAACTTGCCTATAGTAAGTCTAACGGATTTTATGGCAACTGCGACTTATTTTCTTTTTCTCCTGATAATTGGGAAATAGCACATGAATTAAGGGATCTCAAGTAAACAGAACCTTTGGAAAAACTGGTTCAACAGAAAGTGCTACTCCACATACAATGCAAATGAGTAAAAATGTTTAAGAGCAAATCCTCCTGTTAAAATATATATGAGGCTAAGAAAAGTAAGATATTTTAGTAATAGCTTTTGAAGACCAATATATATATATATATATATATATATCTACACTAAAAGTATGCTTGCAAAGAAAATTTATGGAACCATTACAAGTAAAAAGAGAGTGTCCCTTAGTCAAATATACTGTTTTCAAAGTCAGAAACAAGCACAGACCATAAAAATATACATATATAGTGAAAACACTGACAGCATAAGTATTTTAGGGTGAGCAATATCATTTTCCATTAAGCCTTGAACAAATGAATGTATTTTCCTTCTAACTGCACGGAGATGGGAACCTGTTCCGCAGGGGAAACGTACGTGGCCTGCATCGAGACATTGGAGCCCTCTTCCCAGGCCACCACCGTGTGACCCAGGACGCACTGAGCTAAGAGTTGGGGAGACATGGGCTCTAGTGTGTCTCAGTCAGTAATTATTAAGCAACCCGAAACGAGTCTTCGAACATTTCTAGACCTAGGTCTCTTCATCAGCAAAATGAAACCTTTTAATTACATGATCTGTGAAGCCAATTCCAGCTATGAATCTGACAATCCTAAAACCTCATTTAACCTAATTACCTCTTTAGAGACCCTGTCTTTAAATACAAACACATTCATAGTTATGCCTCCAGCATATAAAGCTGAGGGACACAAACATTCATTCAGCTCAGAACAAATAGATAGGTAGGTAGATAGGTAGGTAGGTAGGTAGATAGAATCTCTTTTCCTTCTCTACCTGGCTGGCCCCTAATCTTCCCTCTAGCCTCAGCTCAGCCTTTACTCATTAGCGAAGCCCTCCATGGCCACCATTCCAGCTAAGCCCCGTCCCTATACCTCTGTATTTACTCACACTGCATTTATTGCATATGGCATGGTATTGCTTTTTGGGTCTGTCTCTCCTTCCAGTCAGTGAGTTCTTTGCTGGGAGAGATACTTACTCATTATTTAACCATATCCCTGGCACAGGTTAGGGACACACTGAATATTTAATGATAGGGTGAATGAAAGGACAAGAATTAGTCAAATCTGTGCAGCAACCCTTTGCCACTATTTCTTAGCTGGGTGACCTTAAGTTGATTTTATATCCAAATAATACGAATCTCAGATTATGGACTATATAGTGAAGAAAATGCTGTGTAATTTTCAGGGTTGCTGAGAGGATTCAGTAAAGAGTATATGAATTGTATAACTGAAATTAATATAATATGTCAACTATACTGCAGTTAAAAATTTTTTAAGAGAATATGAAAGTGACTGGCACAGAGCCTAGTGTGTTATGGGAGCTCGATATTTGCTACTTTGTCACCCCATATATCTGAGATCGAAGTAATCACCAAATATGTATTTAATTTTAAAACGTGCAAAGACTAACCTGACCAGGCAGTGGCGCAGTGGATAGAGCATCGGACTCAGATGTGGAGGACCCAGGTTTGAGACCTCAAGGTCGCAGGCTTGAGCGCAGGCTCATTGGCTTAAGCGCGGGCTCATAGACACACGACCCCATGGTCGCTGGCTTGAAGCCCAAGGTTGCTGGCTTTGAAGCCCAAGGTCACTGGCTTGAGCAAGGGGTCACTTGCTCTGCTGCAGCCTCCAGTCAAGGCACATATGAGAAAGCAATCAATGAACAACTAAGGTGCTGTAACAAAGAATTGATGCTTCTCATCTCTCTCCCTTCTTGTCTGTCTGTCCCTATCTGTCCTTCTCTCTATCTTTCTCTGTCACAAAAAAAAGTACAAAGACTAGTTATTCAAATTTATGAAAAATAAACAAGACATATTCTCACTAGCTATGGCTGATCTAGAGAGGCACACAGTTTCATATTTAATACTTTCCAGAACTATGCTAGTTCATTGCCTGAAGAAATAACTGTTTCATATGCAAAAAAAAAAAAAAAAAAAAATGAACTTTCTGGTAGTTCAGAGCACTCTAAAGAATCACTATATGTTGCCACTCGTTAACCCAGCCAGCTGAGGAACACCGAAAAGGAGTCTTTTAATGGAGTGACTAAAGAGTCCCAAGCAGCATTTTTAAGTGCTTATAAAAATGAACATCCCAAAGGGACAGATTTTTAAACATTTACGAGTGTGTGAATGGTGCATCGCATAAAATGAAGTAGGGAGCTGGCAGCCGTCCAGCACGAGCAGCTCAAAGCTGCTGCGACAGCCCCTGAGAGGGCAGCCCCTGAGAGAGCGGGCCCCGGGCCGCCAGCCTTCCCTGGCAGAGGGTCTGGGCAGCGGGTGCCACTTCCACTATAAACTCCCGGTGCTAATTAGAGTTCCCTGGTACAAGTATCAGAAACTCACCAGTTAACTCAGACAGCAAGTGGATATTTTGAAAGAATCTAAAGGAAGACCAGAGAAGCAGGATCAAGCAGGAGCCAAGTGAGAAAAGGCATGACCAAGACTCCACCATCAAAACTCCCTCCTTAGACAGCCACCGCTGGACACTGGCCCAACTGCACTCTAGATTACACCTCAGGCCCTTTCCAAATAAATGTCTACCTCTTTAAGCCCCTCCCTCAAGAACTGACCGCACTCTGGGGAAGCAATCAGCAATGCTTTTCAGCAAAATCTACTTGCTGCCTGGGGTTCGAGCTTCCATGAGGTCAAGATAAGAAATATCTTCACTTTTTATGGGGGGAAGAGACCATGTCATCCACCTATTTGGGGAATCCCTAAGAATGTGAAGGATATTTGGCTGCTATGGGGCCAAGTGGCAACTGTCCATTACAGATCCTATTATTATCTTTGTTTTACCCTTGAGGAAACTTGCCAAGGGAACCCAGTAAGTGGTGAGACTTCATCTCAGATCTCTGCTGTACACTTCCCACTGTACTCCCTGACTAATCAAGGTTGAGTTTTTTAAATTGATTAAATGTATCAGCTTCCTGCCAAATTACTTTCATTGTTCTATATTGTCTAGGATTTGTAATCGTTCTAGTTCTTCTTGCCACTTCGCTGATTTTTGTTTTTCCTTTTAAAAGTATTTTCAGATGCTATGAAGCTGAGAGTTTACATCTTTTTTACCCAAGAATAAATCACAGGGACAATACCCTAAAGTTGCATGAGAAAATACAAGCTGGGGTTCAGCCGAAGAGCCCAGCTCTTTCAGAAGCAGGTGTACTTAGACATCAGGATGCTTTATTATGCAACTTAGTGAAGACAAGCATCTCACCCTCTCCAGTACGAAGACCATGTAAATGGATAGCTGTATGTGTGACTCTAATCACAGAAATGTGGGATCAGCTGTGCGAGTTAGTCAATCCCAAAATTTACTACCTGATACAGATGTTTATCTTCACTTTTAGATTTCATAGTCAGCTGGAAAATTTATTTAACTATCTCCCATGATAACCATTTCCAGTTGTAAAGTTTTATGCCCAGACTTTAAAGCAGTCTAGGTCTTGTCACTGCCAAGGGCAACGAAAGTTCTGACAGAACCCGGCTGTAAAAAAGTTAACATACGATGGCGTATTTACACCCATTTTAACCTTACTTTTCTTCTTTGACTGTAGGTGCTAAAAATTAAAATTCGCCTTCTCTCCCTGCCTTCCTGATTAAAAAGAAATAAATAAAATAAAAGGCAGTCCTGTGACACAGTTCAAGCCAAAGAGGTACATAGCAGAAAACTTCTGCGTATGTCTAAGGAGTCTCTGAATTTCTGATGCGGGCACCGCCCCTCTCTAACCCCCTTTTCCTTATTGCCTGGTTTATAGCCATATTGACAGGAGCTGCAGTATCGAGGGACCAGGGGAGATCAGTCTAAAATATTACTTGAAATTACTTACGGTCCTAATCTCAATCAGTCTTAAATTTATTTTGAAAACTGGTATAAAGTCCCAAATTCTGCTAATCGAACAAAATAATATATTGTAAAATTGTTGTTCACCAGACAAACTCACTTTTTAATTCTGAAAAGGCCTTTGGCATATAAAATTAAATATTCTATATTGCTTTCTTTGATCCCTTTCCTAAACAAAACACCCCGTTAGTTTCTTTGTATTCATGGAATAAAATTCACCTCTTGGCCATGACCCACAAGGCCTCATGTGAACTAACCCCTCTCTTCAACCTTATTGAATGGGTTTCTCCAACCCATGCTACCTTTCAGCCATGTTCGCCTTTCCTGTTTCCCAAGTCTCAGAGCCCCTCCCCTCCCTGGAATTTTGCCCCGGCATTCTCTTCTAACACTCTTCCAATGGCAGGTCCTTTCCCATTCTTCAGACCTTGGCATGAACACCCTCCTTAGAGCAGCCTTCCCTGACCCCACGACTGCCACAGCCTCAACACCCTGTTTATTTCATTCGTAGATTACATTCATAGCACCTTCTGAATTAGCCGTTTTAGTCATCTCTGGATGTATTTGTTTATTCACTGTCTCCCCCATCCTGTTAAAATACAAGTCCATGAGGACAAAGGCTTGGCCTGCGCCCTTGAAGATGTACCTTACAGATCAGAAAATGAATTGTTTAACGGGCTATTTTATTCTTCAGCCAGGTGTTTCTCAGCATATTGATAACATCTCCAACTACCTGTTTTTAAGATTATGCAAGAAATTAGCAAGAATAATGACAATGTAGCTCTTACTATGTGCTAGGTAGTGGGAGTGCTTTATAGGTATTAACTTATCTTCACAACAGTTTTGTGAGGTAAGTACTCTCATAATTCCATTTTACAGATGAGAAAATGAGAAGGCCGCTAGGGTCACACAGCTGAGACGTGGCCGAGTTGGGCTTCACATCCAGACCACGTGGCAGTACAGTCCTTCCTCACAAACGTGTCCCTGCAGCCGACTTAGTTTCCCAATAATAACTCCCTTGCTCTGCTATAGTGCTTAGCATTTTATAAAATTATTTTATATGTGTTATATTAGATGAATAAGCTTAAAATTTACCAGAAATATTATTGTCTTTTGCAACATATGAGAAAACTACAGTACAGAGATAGTGATTTAGTCAAGATCACAACATAGAAGTGAGATGTTTCCCGGGAGTTCTGACCCCTGGTTCCGTCTTCTTTCCTTAGCACCTTGCTGTCCGTGTGCCCAGCACAAATTCCACATGATGGGTAAAAACTACATTTCCAACGAACGTTTTATTTCTTTTATTATGGTAATCAACAGTGTACATTTTGGCTTAAAAGAATCTTTTAAAAGCAGTCTTGTCACTGTGTGTTTCCGTGATCATATCTTCCCAAACATAATCACTTTCATAATGAATAGGAAAGCCATTAGAAGCTATAAGGCATTTTACAAGTGTGAATATGTTAGTAGACACCAATTTTATATTAGTAACCATTTTGATGTATAACTGTCCTCTACTCCCATTTACAAGTTTTTAAGAGCAAGAATTGTGTATAATACTTGGTTTTGCGAAGAGGTCAAGCCATGTTTACTGGTGCTTATTTAGAAACTAGGCAGAGAAGGTAATTTCTATTTGAGCGAGTTTTTTCCTTCTGTTATGAATCAGTGTCAACAATCCTAAAGGTTTTCAATGCTTTTAATTTCTTATACATTACTTCATTCTGTCAAATAACAAATAGTTACCAGGCACTTGCTGCTCTTAGCCCCATGCTAGGCACCAAGGAGTGCCAAGAACGGAAAACATGGGTCTCACCCCCAGGAAGCTCTCACACTGTGGAGACGGTGTTGATGCACTTGACACAATCAGGGAGCAAAAATATGACAATGTATAATTTATGGTGAATGCTGTGGTATAAACAACATAAGAGTTCAGTAAAGGAAAAGGAAAAATAGAGACTTCACCAGCACACAGGCTACTTTTTGCACATATACCTATAAGATATACATAAACTTGGTATTTTTAGGCTTTAAATATACATAGAATGAGTCAATGACTCAAATTGGGAGGCAGTAAGAATTAATATATGCCTAAGAGATGAGTATGTATTTAAAGAGTGTGTGAGCAGGAGGATTTGGTGTCTGATCCTTTGACTAGAGACTAAGGAGCAGCATTCTTAGATGTTTAGCAGAGTGTGAACAATCCCATGTGTACAGAACTCACACAAAGTTCCATTCTTTAAGTATGGACACCTCCCAAGTAGCTTCTCATTTGTGAGTCTCAAAGTCCAACACATATTTGAGCTCAAATATTTTTGAAATATAAAGCTGTATGTGTCTTTGAAGATAGAATCTATAGAACTGGAGGCTAATTGGATGAGGGAAATGAGAAGGAAAGAGAAATTAAAGATGACTCCATGGTTTGAACAGCTAAGGAGATAGTGGGGGCATTTCCTGAAATGGGGGATATAATTAGAAAAGCTGAAGGAAATGATGAGTTCTGCTTTGGACATGTTGAGTTTGAAATGACACCGGATGGCTATTGGAGATACACAAGAAGTAGGAGGAAATCCTGCTCTGAAGTTTAGAAGAAAAGCTCTTACAGACATTAGCGTATTGGTGGCAGATGAACTTGTAAAAATGGCTCACCCACAGGAAGTGTTTAAGGTTGAGATTTTAAGGAATAAACCATTTCAGGGAAAACATTGAAAGAGAAAGATGAAACACAGTAACCAGAGATGAAGCAGGCAACCAGAAATGAGCTGTTGAGGAATAAAAAGCAAGAAATAGGGTTTTAGAAAGAAGAAATCTGGGGAATCAAACATACAGAGATCAGGTAAACTAGGGGCCAGTGGTGGGATACAGCAGGTCTGCACTGGTTTGACAGAACCAATACCTAATTTTTTGTTGAGTTCGGCGAACCGATTGTTAAAATGGCACTTGTGATCAGGGTTCTCTTTAAGGTGGGTGCCTGGGCACCCATCCAATGTGGAAATCACAAATTTACATTCCTAACTCCTTTTTAACGTTCATCTGTGCAACAGTGTATACTAAGCACCCGTAGTAATGTTCATTCCTTCCATAGGTGAACAAAATTTGATGGAACTATGCTTGTAATGTTTATTTATTCATTTCATAAAACTCATTATACTTTTGATGAAATACTACATTTTAATTTTCTTGCATTTGTTACTTCAGTAAACAAATATAATAATGTAAAGAGGAAAAATGCCAAAAAACCAGAGAGTGACAAGCTGTAATTTGAACTACAGTTTTATTGATTTTTGTCAGGTATTATTTAATATGTTTTCATTAATACTTTAAAACTCTTTTTTATAACATAATCTAGTTTTGTGTACCTCTTTTATTGTTCTTATTTAAGTATTAAATGTATAAAATAATAAACTACCTTTCAGTATATCGTTTTTTTATACTTAAAATGGTCATTAGGGCAGAGAACCAGTTGTTAAATTATTTGAATCTCACCACTGGTAAGGACGGAAACCTTTCCACCATACAAGACAGATGAGAAATATTGGTGACCTTGGAAAGAACACTTTCAGTAGGGGGAAAAAAATTGCAGAGTGAATGAAAAGACCAGGAAATTAGACCAACCATCCTAATGAACACAACTAGAAAAGTGGACCAAGAAATAACAAAAATCTTACTGAACGTACCAAAAAACTAATACAGTAAAACAGTGAGGAATCACTGGGTTAGTATCTGGAAGAGGACAGACCTCAAGGGGTGAGGCCATTATGTGGAGCCACTTTTTTCCCGGGGACATTTGCTGCTTCCAAAAGGGTGTCTAAGAACCTGAAAACCTACACAGGGCTCTTCTAGCCATGAGAAAACGGGAGAACGAAGGTTGGGAGAGAAGGGGCTAACTTTGAGTAGCACCAAAGGCCAGCAGTATAGGACAATGAGTGAAACAGTCATAGACAGGCCCTTACAAGGACTGAAAATCAGTTTAGCATCATCACAGTCTCTTAGATTGAGATTAATATTGTTCTAGGCAGACACAAATGTAAGTTTTCTCTAGAAAAAGATCATACCATTACAAGTGTCATATCTTTCTATAGGTTTTCCTAGAACTCAATCAAAAGTAACTAGGCAGTACTTATGTTCATATATATATATATATATATGGATGTTCTTAGCTTGTTAAAGACCCAAATTGTGGTATAATTACACAAGGGAATACTAAATAGCAGTGGGACTGAACAAACCACTGCTACTACATAACCAGGATGATTGAATCTCATAAACATAATGTTAAGTAAAGAAAAGAAAAACAAAACAAAAAATACCGGTACATACTTTACTTTTTATTATATAAAAAAATCAGGGAAAATTCATTTGACAGAACAGTAGTTACGACAGAATAGTAGTTATTCTTAGTTGAATGGAGGAGGAGAGAAGGAAGAAATAGTTTCTAAAAAGGTTCAGAGGGCCCTGGCTCAGTTGGTTAGAGTGTCATCCCAAATCACCAAGGTTGCAGGTTCAATCCCCAGTCAAGGCACATACGGAAAGCAACCAATAAATGCACAACTAAGTGGAACAACAAATAAATGCTCTCTCTCTCTCTCTCTCTCTCTCTCTCTCTCTCATTTTCTCAAAGCAATCAATTAAAATAAAATAAAATATTTTTTTAAAAGAGACATGTTCAAAGAAGGCTTCTGGAATAATGTTTCTTGATCTAGGTGAAAATTACATGGCTATGTTTAGTTTGTGGAGATTTAACATACTATACACCTATATGAGCACTTTTCTGTTTAAATATTATACATTAATATTTTAAAAATAACACTGTATACAAGGGGAACCTGACCAGGCAGTGGTGCAGTGGATAAAGCATTGGCTTGGGATGCTGAGGTCCCAGGTTCAAGACCCCAAGGTCACCAGCTTGAGTGTGGGATCATAGACATGACCCCATGGTCACTGGCTTGAGCCCAAAGGTCGCTAGCTTGAAGCCCAAGGTTGCTGGCTTGAGGCCCAAGGTTGCTGATTTGAGCCCAAGGTCACTTGCTTGAGCAAGGGGTCAATGGCTTGGCTGGAGCTACCTGGTCAAGGTACATATGAGAAAGCAATAAATGAACAACTAAGGCCACAACTATGAGTTGATGCTTCTCATCTCCCTTCCTGTCTGTCACTATTTGTCTCTCTTTCTCTCTCTCACTAAAAACAAAACAACAACAGAAAACACCAATGTATACAAAGGGATAAAACAACACAATTAAATTCCTCCAGAAAAGCACAATGTTTTCATTCAAAAGGACTTAAATATTTTTGTTATCAGACATAGACTTTATTTACTTTTTTTATTGATGAGAGAGAGAGGCAGGCAGGAAGAGAGAGAGATGAGAAGCATCAACTCTTAGTTGCCACACTTCAGTTGTTCGTTGATTACTTCCCAAATGCTCATACATGCCCTTCACTGGGGAACTCCATCTGAGCCAGTGACCCCTTGCTCAAGCCAATGATCTTGGGATCATGTTGATGATCCCACACTCAAGCTGGCAAGCCTGCACTCAAGCCAGTGACCTTGGGTTTAGAACCTGGGCCCTCAGCACTCAGCATCAACGCTTTATCCACTGTACCACCACCAGTCAGGCATTATCAGACAAAGACTTTAAAATAAGGTTTTCTGTTGAAGGAGATCAAAGATAAAACAGATAATTTTCGTAGTGCTCTAGAAACTATACAAAAAAGAACAAAATGGGAATTCTAGCTTGTGAAATACAAAAACCAAAACAAAGACTTTGAGAATGAATTTAATAGAAGTTTAAACACAATTGAAGAAGGAGTTAATGAACTGGAGAATAAGTAAGAAATTATTCAAAATGAACTGTGGGAATTGACAAAAAGATGAAAAATACAGAAGAGAGGGAAAAGACATAGAAGATTCTGTGAGGAATTGTAACATTCTAACACACATGCAAATGGAGTCCCATTAGGAGGCACAAGAGAGAATGGGAGCACTGCTCACATAGTGGATCATTCACATCTTTGACTTCCCAAGAAGACAAAACCATCCCCAGTAACCTTCAGAGTGGAGCTGAAGATCTCAGTCATGCATACCTCTCTGATTACAGGGAAGCTGTTGAGAAGTTCTCAGACATTGTCCCCATCCCCATCCCCATCCCAGAGGCGTCATCTGGGGCCCCACCCTGGAGGCAGGGGACTTATCCCTAGAGTGAGGGTCATCCTCTAGGGACTTCTGTGGCTTATCTGCCTGTGCTGCACCAAGCAGCAGGCCGGGAGCCCCTGACGGATGCTGGAATCTGAATTCAGAAGCCAACCTCCTGCCTGAGTGGCTGGCTGTCATCTGGAAATGCCGTGCCCTGAGGACAGGGCACTGCTCCTGGACATCTGCAGTCTCACCTGACCCCAAGCCTCCTCTGACTCCTTAATTCCTGACCCTTTATTTCCTCTTCTAAAACAGCAGTCTGATAAATACTAACAGTCCCCCTTAAAACTATCGATGTCTTCAGTGGTGGGATTCAAATAATTTAACAACCAGTTCTCTGCCCTAATGACCATTTTAAGTTTAAAAAAAGATATGCCAAAAGATAGCTTATTATTTCATAAATTTAATACTTAAATAAGGACAGTAAAAGAGGTACAGAAAACTAGGTTATAAGAAAGAGTTTTAAAATATTAATGAAAAAATATTAAATAATACCTGACCAAAAAAAAAAACAATGAAACTATTATTTAAGATATTTCCATATTGCTTCTTGATTGGCATCCTCACTTGCAATTTATTTCACCTATGGATGGAGTGAACATCACTAAGGGTGCTTAGAATACACTGTTGTGCAGATAAACATTAAAAAAGAGTAAGGAATGTGAATTTGTGATTTCCACATTGGGCGGCTGCCCAGGCGCCCACCTTAGAGAGAACCCTGATTACGAGTACCATTTTAACAACTGGTTCACCAGACTAAAAAAATGAGGTATCGGTTCTGCTAAACTGGTGCGTACCAGCTGAATTCCGCCACTGGCTGTCTTCCGAGTTCCCATACACTTTTATATGCTTCTCTCCTCCCCCTAATCCAGCTATCTTTCTCAAAGGAAAATCTGATGATTTCACTGGCCTTCAAACTTTCCATGACACTCCTTGAACTAGAATAACTTAAATGGACTTCTGTGCCTACCAGCACTCACCTTTCCGTGTCTTCAGGTTAATAAAGCCCAACTTTTGTCATACAGGGCCCGGCTCTTTCTATTCTTTGGCTTCTCCGCTCACCGTCTCTTCTATGTCTTACTCGTACTGACTTGCCTTTCTGTTCTTCAAGACTGCATACTGTTTTGTGAATCTGGAACACTCCTTCCCTCAGACTCACTGATTCCCACTCACTATTAACTTGAAAATTACCTCCTCCAGGAAGTCTTCCTTGCCAGCTATTTAGGTACCAACAAGTTCTCTTACAGCCTACTGTACATCCCCTAACACACGTAACTTTCAAATGAATGAGAGAAAAAGAATGAATGGGAGGTACGAAAGGAGAAGGACTTCATCTTGAGTCTCTTTTCTAGATGAGTAAATATAAACGAACGGATGAGGGTGGGGGTGGGGGTAGAATTAAAAGTAAATATAAGGAATATAAGAACACAGTCATGGCAGACTGAAGTTAACGGGGAAAAAGGGATGGTGGTTATCATGCTCCTGAGGAATGGAGAGGTGAGCATATCCAGAGATCGGACAGCCAGGCTAGTCTTGGGCAGGGGTCCCCAAACTTTTTACATAGGGGGCCAGTTCACTGTCCCTCAGACCGTTAGAGGGCCGGACTATAAAAAAAAACTATGAACAAATCCCTATGCACACTGCACATATCTTATTTTAAAATAAAAAAACGAGAACAAATACAATATTTAAAATAAAGAACAAGTAAATTTAAATCAACAAACTGACCAGTATTTCAATGGGAACTATGGGCCTGCTTTTGGCTAATGAGATGGTCAATGTGCTGACCACCAGTGAAAGAGGTGCCCCTTCCGGAAGTGTGGTGGGGGCCGGATAAATGGCCTCAGGGGGCCGCATGTGGCCCGAGGGCTGTAGTTTGGGGACCCCTGGTCTTGGGTAATTGAAACAGCTAACTTTTATTGAGTACTTACCACACTGGATGCTACGATAAGTCCTTCACAGATAAAGAAGCAAAGGCCCAAGGTCACACACCTGAAGAGCTTGTAAGTAAAAAATCAGAACTTAAATCCAGGCAGCCTGGCTCCAGAGAAAATGTTCTCCACCACCCTCCCAAACTGGATCGAGGAAGGATGTTCCCTGTGTAAAGCTGAGGGAGGCTATTTACCTAGAAGGTCATCTAGTTTATAGACAATGCAAGGTTAGGGAGTGCAAACAGAGAACAGGTCCCCAAGAGCTCCTGCTTTTTCAGGGAGAAAGTGTCATCTGCTGAGCAAGGCGCGGTGCTTACGGGAGTCAAGAATACTGGAGTCCCTGCTGTGTTATTTGGGGACATCTTATACAGGTGTATCTCTTAGACCCGTGGTCCTAAAGCGTGGTCTGCAGACCAGGGCTGGTTTGCAAACTAGTTATTGCCTTTCCCAAACTTCTTAAGTACAGAATTTAAGAGCAAACTTTTAGAGACTTTTATAGCAAGTTGGCATTGTAACGTAGCCAAATTCACAATCAGTGGCCTTGTCTCCTTAAACACATATATATGAGTTCAAATACTGTAGAAATGTAGCAAGAATATTGACCACTCAAAAAATAGTAGCAATAATAGCAACGAGATAATAACCAGGTCATCTGAGACATGCTGAACCAGGACAGAAGAAAGGAGTAAAGCTTTGGAGAATACAAGCTGACTAATTCCCATAATGATCCCATAGGACTTCTAACATTTGAATTGTACTCCATGAAGAAAGAAAAGGCAGCGTCTCTGGAAATGGCTTAGCAGGCTCTGGGGGACAGAACATGTGGGCCCGTGGGGCTCCCGCAACAGTCCTGCGAGGAGTGCTGCCGTGGGCCTGTGACGTTCCCATGCGTCACTGGAACAGGGTGGGAAAGATCAGTGCCTGGGCTCAGAGTGAGAAAACCTCGGTTCTGTTCGCCCCCTTCAGTCTGCTTCTCACAGCCTCTGCAATCTTGAGAAAAATCGCTTAATTCCTCTAATCCCTTTGAGCCTCAGTGTGCTCATCAGAACAACAAAAGTGAGTGTGAGGAGGAGGAAGAGGGGAGAAGGACGTTGCCCTAGATAATCCCTAAGCCTTCTACAAGCTTTCAATTTTATTACTATCCACCCAGTGACTCTGGGAAATTCTACCCATAAATGCTAAAGCACATTTAACCTGCAGCTTCTCAAGCAACTATCATAGAAACGCAAGTTAAGAATAGCTATGACATCAGGTGGGATCCACTTAAGTAGGGTATATATTCATATTTCCCCATGGATAATAAGGTGCTCCCATGTATAAGGTGCACCTTAATTTAGGGGCCTGAAATTTTTTTAAAGTATTACATAAACTTATTGAACTCAAGTTTTATTCATCATAAAATTCATACAACTCCTCATCACTGTCCATACTCCCATCCATTAGCTTGTCCTCATCTGTAACTGATAACGAATCACTGTGTTCAACAATGAGCACAAAAACAAGCACAAAAAAAGCAGGAAATACAAGTAAAAAAAATCTACAACCACTGTATAAGATGCACCCAGTTTTTAGACCCCAAATTTTTTGAAAAAATGTTGCATCTTATATATGGGGAAATAGGTTATGTATCTTACAAATAAGTTGAGAGAAAAGCAAGGAATTTTCCTAATATTTCTTGAATTCATAGTAGAGAGTACAGCAGGCAAACTTTTTTTATCTTTCATAGGAAATAGTATATTCCTGGTATATTTGCTCATGAGGTGTCTTGCTTATATTTAAATATGTATTTTTAAATGTCATTGAAAAATCATGATTAGAAAAATATAATTGTTCCTGAATGTATTAAATTCCATGTCTAACTATTGCTATATTAAGCCCTATTTGTCTCAGCTCTAAAAACTGGAAGCTAAATACAATATTCACTTAATAAATACATGGTGTAGTAACTTAAATAGATAGCATTTTCTGGCTTAATGATGGTGTTCACGTTCTTGTACCCCTACTGCATCTGCTGCTCTGTGATTTGACAGTTTATCCTTTGTATGTACTTTCTGGGAACTGAAGGGCTCGAAGGAGCATACATTACTCTCACTATAAAGAGTAGAAAATGAAGAACCAAACTTGGGTTAGAACCCAAATGTTTCTATTTTGGTGAGAACATTTTATTATCTTCTAGTAGGACGTAATAAAGTGTTACTGTTTAAGTACTTCCAAGTGGTTCTTAGGCATTATCCTACGTACCTCCTATTCTACTTGATTTAGTTGAAAGATTGTCTCTAACTGAATTATGATGAATAGCAACCCAATATTGGTTTCTTGAGAAAATAATAAGCCCTTAAGTGAAAATGCTTCCCTTTGTAATCATGTCTTGGCAGGTGTTACAAATACTCTTTGGTTTGCACTTAAATTAGATGCTAATTTAATTCCTTTACATAATTTCATGAGAGAATAATAACCCTAGAGTTTTCAAGATCACTTTCTAATCTATGGTTTAGTATTTGCAAACTTGTCGGAATGCGGTTTTGCTGCCAGCGTCTGGTCAATGACACACTTTATTTGGAGATACACTTGTCAAGCACAGTTTTAAATAAAAGGTAGTGTGTGTCCTTTTTTAAAAGATAAAAGTAAATTCCACAGTTCTTGCTCAGTAATCATCTTAGAAGAGCTGAAATATAGTCAATGAATATAAATTAATCATTTCTGTCATTTACTTTTCTACAGATTAATGTTAATTAATTAAATTGAAATGTCTCTTCTGAGAATTCTTTGCTGAAAACATTATCTCTGAGATTTTTTTTATTTTTATTTCTGGTTGATTTGGATAATCAGGAGGTTAAAAAACAACTACCAGACCTTTTAGTATAATTTTAACAATAACTCAGTATACTTAAATTGAAAGTTTGGTTTTACCAAAGCAAGAGGCTACAAACCCAAGTTCCTTTCAAACCAGTGAATCTATAGCCACCATTTTTAATTGCCTTTGGTTCCTTTTAAAAAGGTGAAAAGGAGATGTTGAGGCCCGACAGCCGAGACAAACTAATGAAAAGGAAAAGTTGAGTGTAGAGATCATTTAAAATTAGAGAAATACTGTAGCCTGACCAGCGTTGGCACCATGGATAAAGCATAGACTGGGATGCTGAGGGCCCAGGTTTGAAATCCCAAAGTCGCCTACTTGAGCATGGGACCATCGGCATGATCCCATGGTTGCTGGCTTAAGCCCAAAGGTCAACGGCTTGAGCCCAAAGATCGCTAGCTTGAGCCCAGAGTCACTGGCTTGAGCAAGGGGTCACTGGCTTGGCTGGAGCCCCTCACCACGCAACCAGACATGTATGAGAATCAATCAATTAACAAGTAGAAGTGCTGCAACTATGAGTTGATGCTTCTCATCTCTCTCCCTTCATGTCTGTCTGTCCCTCTCAAAAAAATAAATAAAAATTAAATAATAGAAAATGTAACACTCACCAACAATCTGAAAATCTAGTTCATTTTATTTCTAAAACTTTCCTGTTTGACCTCAAATTTATGGCCATAAAGTTGCTTTGAACATTTTCTGTCTATAATTCCAAGTTTACATTATTGGATATCAACTTGGAGCAGCACAGAGCTGGGCTCTGGTTGGACTACTGCATTTGTCTTTCATAACACAGCTTCTCAGAATTTTGATGATCCATGATGACCATATTTTAGGGGGGAAATTATGTAAACTGAAGAGCTCACAGTATTTAACCATTCCACGTCTTCATTTGCCCTCTGAGATAAGGAGTCAGGGATCTTGCCAGTTAGGCATGAAAACCTTGAGCACCCAGAGACTAGTGTACTATTTCACCAAGGGCCACAGCATCCGTGATGATGCTAGCACCACTAATAAAGCTCGTTCCCCACTCACGTATAATTTCTATTTTCGTTACAATCCCAGGATCTGGTTTACTTATCTCCTTTTGGGTTTCAATACAGTTTAGAGGACGTTGAATAATGAGAAAAACATATACCTTCTTGATAAAAAGGCACCACAGCTGTGCTCAGAGAATAAAGTCATTTCAGCGTTTGTGAATCTCTTTTTCCTCTGTTCCCTGCAGAAAATGGAAGTATTTAATCAAAGCCTGACCAGGCAGTGGTGCAGTGGATAGAATATCAGACTGGGACACTAAGAACTCAGGTTTGAAACCCTGAGGTTGCCAGCTTGAGCACAGGGTCACTGGCTTGAGCATGGGCTCATAAACATGACCCCATGGTCCCTGGCTTAAGCCCAAAGGTCACTGACTTGAGCAAGGGGTCACTGGCTCAGCTGAAAAACCCCTGTCAAGGCACATATGAGAAAGGAATCAATGAACAACTAATGTATTGCAACTATGAGCTGATGCTTCTCATCTCTCTCCCTTCCAGTCTGTCTGTCCCTCTCTCTATGCTTCTCTCTCTCTCTCTTTCTCCCTAAAATAAATAAATAAATAGATAAATAAATAAATAAATAAAGATGCATTTAATAACTTTCACTGATGGTGGGCCATCTGTTACCAGTTCTGTTCAACTTATATTCTAGAACAAATCTTTTTAATATCTGAATTGTGTACTATTACAAAGTTTGTATTCATTCACTATCACTTTTAAAATATAGAAGCTTACCATATAGAAAATTATTTAAATTGATCACATTTAGATCATTATCTAGGAAAAAAAAGACTCCCAGCTTTTAAAAAGAGATGAGGGGAGAAGTTTGGGAAAGACTGAAAAGCTGAGAAGGAGCAAAGTTAGTTTATGGAATTAACTGAGAGAATGATAAAATGAAATCATATCCTTCCCTCCTAATAGCCTTAATATCAATCTCCTATTATGATGATTTATTTCATTTAATAGTTTGAGTCATTGGTGCTTACCTTTTTAATTTGCTCATTTGACCCTAACTTTGATGTTCTTCTACACTGTTTCACCTTTGTGTTGCTTCATCCCTATTAAACATTTGCTCATATAATAATTTAATAGCAATAAAAGATGACTTAGTAGAAAGGAAATGCTTTGACTAATCACTGAAGGCTCAGACTGATCTCAAATCCCACTTCTAATGTGAAACCATCCCTAGCTCACAAGGAGATACATTGACACACCACTTGTGGGGATCTGAATGTAGAAAAATGATGTGAAACGAGAGGAGAAATTTTCTTTCTAGTTGCATCAAAGAGGGGTCAGAGGAGAAGAGCTAGGGAGATGGTGGGAGGCTGAACACTTTCTGATTCAAACCCCTCTTTGCAACCGCTAAATTCTCAGAAGAGTTACTAAAATTTATTCAGTGTTTGAAATCAAAGGATTTTTTAGGCAAAACAGAAAAGACTGATAAAAGGACTGGGCTTTGCACCTAAACTAATGTGGCCAAGACTGAAGCTGCCCTTGTAGGCCCTGTCAGAGTGAGGAGACATAGACAGAATGACAAGGAACAAAGCCACAGCCCTGGGAGGCTCTGGATGAGCCTCACAAAGCCTGCAGAACTGGATTTGGACCAGGTGCAACCAGATTTCCAGGAGATGGAAGCTGGCAGCAAACATAATCCCCTTTCCAAAATGGCACAGCTGCCATTGTCAACTAACACTCACTCCATGCTTCTCCCCTCCTTGTCTCTTGACTGTCTCTAAACCCTGATAATCATTGAAAAGGCCAGAAAGGAATAAAAAAGAGAAAGACAACAGTAAAAACTAGTCTACTTCATGGACGCCTGCCCTGGCTGTCTCTATGTACCATGGCTCTAGTAATATTATTTATTTAACACATTTAAATCCTTTAAGGAGTTGCATGTGTCTTCAGAAAAAAATACACATGCATACACACACACATATAATAGAGAAATATATTTGCCAAGAAAATGCCCTTTGAATTAACATTGAGAAGTAAAGGAGGGATGAAATATAGTAGAGAGACATCCCAGAGAAGCCAGGCCTCAGAATACTCATCCATCTCCATGTCTTCCTAATTGTTCCCACTAACTGGTAGATGAGTGACCTACCTTGGTCTCTCAGAACAAATCCTTGTTGCCTTGGCCAAGATGTTTGAATCACAAAGAAACTAGGTAAAGGACAATTAGTCTATGTCTCCCAGTCACCTAGAAAAGAGGCTGGTATGAAAGTTCTTCCTAAATAACAAAAGAAAAGAAATGGGGATTAATTGGATCTATTAGAGTCCCTCTTACAATAATCTGAATACAATAACAGGAGAAAGTCGGCAGTTGATAGGTGCAAGTAAAGTCAGAGCACACAATAACAGAAGGCCGTGTGCAGATTCCTGCTGTAACAAAAAGGTATTTGAAGCTAAAAAGGTCAGTGGATATACATAAGACGGATGAGTAAAATCCAGCTGCTCAAAACTAAACAGCAATGTATTCAGTGGGTCTTCTTTCTAAACTTGTCTTCAGTTCTTTCCCACATATCACAAGGTGACATTCTAAGGCAACATTATTCCTGCTTTTTAAGCTATATATTTTAAGGAATTAGAGTGGTGAGATATACCATGGACTAATGAATGAAAACTCAAAGATTTTCTTTAGAAAATGAACAGTTTAATTGTTTTGTTTTGTTTTGATTTTTGCTGTTGTTAATCTTAAAGAGAAATAAACAACTTTATTTGACCATTTCTGAGTGGTTAACATTTTAAAGGTTTAGATGACTCAGCTCAGCTTCATATAAAGCTCAGCTTTATATGACTGTGCCCATATGCTACACAGCAAAAAGAATATGTTTGTCCATATTGAATTATGATTCTGACATTCACATTGTCATCTTCCTTTAGGATCTCATTAAACTACACCTGCAATACTGTTAGATGTTCAAAGTTAACTGTAATGTTTGCTTGTACATATGCAGCTGCCCAGCCCCTCTGTCTAACTGCTCATCTTACACAGGGAAATGAATTTACTTAATAGATATTTATTAAGCACTCGTGTGTAAGATCTCTGCTCAGGGCAGAGTTTCCCAAACTTATCTGATGTTAAGAATCCATACCACTTATTTCTTAAAAATTCTTGAGTCCCAGTCCAAACTTAGAGAATTAGAATTCCCAGGTAATGATGGCCTCGCATTATTCTTATCTCCAGAGAAGCTGAAAATCAGATAGATGTGATAGAGGTTAGATACATGTAGAAAGCGTGATATTTGCTTAGCAAATAGGGAAATATTCCAACCTAACTGGACTCTGGGATATGAGTTTACCGTAAAGCAGGAAAACAAACAGTGTAGAATACATTGCAGAGGGTCTTGAGGGCTGAGGTGAAGAATACCTTTTTATGCAAAGTAGAGATGTGATTAAACCTGTGAATATTAGAAATAGTATCCTTCCAAAGGTAATTAGAACAGTTTGAAGTTATTCAAGACAGAAAATCAGAAACCCCAGAAGGACCACCTTTCAGAGGACCAGAGAACAGGTAATGAAGGGTAGTGAGGATGTGCGGTCACTAGAGCTGATGTTTGTACTTCATTTTCACCATTTTATTTCTTTTTTTAATGCACATGCATTCAGTATTCACTCAACAAATATTTAGTAAGCACTTACTATGTGCCAGACACTTTGTGAGTCCCAAGGACCCCAACCTTCGCCATATTGCTAACAGGCAATGTGGCGGACAGGAGAATAAGACAACCATGCCGGCCTTGGCTAGTTGGCTCAGTGGTAGAGCGTCGGCCTGGCGTACAGGAGTCCCGGGTTCGATTCCAGGCCAGGGCACACAGGAGAAGCGCCCATCTGCTTCTCTACCTCTCCCCCTCTCCTTCCTCTCTGTCTCTCTCTTCCCCTCCCGCAACCAAGCCTCCATTGGAGCAAAGTTGGCCCGGGCGCTCAGGATGGCTCCATGGCCTCTGCCTCAGGCGCTAGAATGGCTCTGGATGCAACAGAGCAACGCCCCAGATGGGCAGAGCATCGCCCCCTGGTGGGCATGCCAGGTGGATCCCGGTTGGGCGCATGCGGGAGTCTGTCTGACTGCCTCCCCGTTTCCAACTTCAGAAAAATACAAAAAAGCATTGCCAATGCACTGCTGGGAGCTGGGGCAATGGTGAGGAGGTTGAAAGCAATTTCTTTGTAACATTCCTGGAGTGAATTTACTGCACAGATATTTTCTATATTGTAACTTACAGTAAGGAGAATGTCTTAACTCTTTTTCACTGAACATATTAGTCTCAGATCATTGAAGCTGAAAGTTAAAAGAAGACTCACCAGACAGAACCTCGGAGAATGCCTGTGTGGTTTTGTGGCATTCCCAGACAGGACTCTACTATCTGAAGATATCAATATCATACAGAAGAGCTTCTGCTGATCTGGTCTGTCCACTCACATTAATCACAATTGTGTTTAAATTTCCATTATCCAGATGTCACACATGAATGAGTTTTTATCTCAGTCTTAAAAACATACAAACAAAAACAGCATTGGGTTGAGAAATTGCTGAGCCCTACTTGTCCTGGAAAATGTTAAATATAATGGAAGTCTGTATGTGTAGTGTAAATACAAGCACACTCACACATGTACACCCACACAGAGTGACTACATCCACCATTCCCTATTCCAGCATATTTACACGGGGCTAGGATGCAAATGACTAGTCACTCCAATTAGAACACTAGTAGCTCCTCTAGCTTGAGCTAACTAATTCTTAGCTCAGAAAAACAAGCTAAGAATGCAGTTTTGGTCAGTATTCTCTCTTCTGCCAATATGCAAAGTTCATCACGGATTCATCTCTCCATTCCACACTAGCATATACGCCTGCTGGTCTGTGCTGGTCCTCACAGGCTTGGATCTTCTTTCATTAGGAACTAACAGGGTAGCTACACAGTGTTCTCAGTTTCTGCATACAACTGTTCAAATCTGCACCTTTTCAGAGTTAATCTCTGCAAAGGTGAATGGATTCTGAAAAAACAAAAACAAAACAACCCTCACAACATCTACTGCAAAATATATACTTAACAGTCTTCTGTGTCCTCACCTTGCAATGGTTTGAGTCAGAAAGCAAGAGCCTTCAGGCCTTAGAAGTCACCATTAAATGGTTGCCTCCTGGGTTTCAGCGTAAGAAGCCACTCTTCTGCAGAGGCCAAAGTTAAAACCAAGTCAGTAAAAAACCTTATCAGAGTGTGCTGGTTAGCCATCCCTTGCTAAAATCTGGATTAGACTTTGGGTTAGGGAAAAAGCAAGGGGAACAGAGTAATTAAAGGGTACCTGGTAATTTTATAAGATGGAAGAAAATACCCCAAAATGTTTCTAATGGATTATTTGGATATTAGAGCTTTCTTTCTCTTTCCATTTTTTTACATGATTAAAATTTTTAATAAGCCTTACATCTTTATAATAAATATTTGTGTTCTTAAGAATGAGATTATGTTAAAGGGATATATATTAATTTTTGCTTACATATGCTTGAAATTTATGGAAGAATAAACAAGAAACCGGTAATAGGATTGCCTATGAAGAACGAAGCTAGGAAATAGAAGGTAGTGGGAAGGGGTTTTACTACATATGTATACTTTCTTTGGTCTTTGGGGTTTTCAAGCACGTAAATGTATAAACTGGTCAAAAATAAATAAAAAATCAGTCATTTGGATAAATAAGAGGATAATGAGGAAAGAATTCATTCATTCGTATATTTAACCAGCAGACATCTTTTTTTTTTTTTTTTAATTTTTTACTTATTCATTTTGGAGAGAGAGAGAGAGAAGAGGGGAGGAACAGGAAGCATCAACTCCCACATGTGCCTTGAGCAGGCAAGCCCAGGGTTTCAAATCGGTGACCCCAGCAATCCAGGTCAACACTCTATCCACTGTGCCACCGCAGGTCAGGCCAGCAGACATCACTAACTGTACATACAAGGTGCTGAACTGAGTACTAGGGACATAAAGATGAATAAAGCAGTGGTTGTCCCCACTGCTCCATGTCAGACTTAGATATGATGCTTCCATAGCACTTTATTATTATTATTATTATTACTGTTTGAATACCTCAGGGATTTTTTATACCATTGGTAGATACAGAAATATTCATGCTTTCTCCCCAAAGCAATTTAACCTTGCCAAACTAGGCTAGCCTCTTCATAACTGAAGAGGCAACTAGAATTGTACTTAAGATCCGGTCTCCGGAATCAGATGAGACTTGAGTTTGTCTCTCAACTTTGCCCCTCACTACTAGCTGTGTAACCTTGGGTAAGTACTAAAAGTTTTTCAGCCTCATATAGTCAGCAGAATGGAGATTCTAATGGTAACTAGCTCTTAAAGTTGTTGGGAGGATTAAATTCTAAATGTATGCAAAGCACTTTTTATAGTTATCATGATTATTAAAGTATCTGGAGAGGAATCTTGGTTTTTGACAATAAAACTAGCCTACTTGAAACCTCTCACAAATGTTTTTATTAAAGAAAATAGGATTCAATTTCTGCTAGAAAATTCCTCTGTAAACTCTTTTTTTGTTTGCCTCCTATGTCTTTTGTTCCCTAAAATGAACATTTGGCTGAAAGCTTAGCCAGACTGTAGAATGGCTTCCAGGGAGAGGGTGGAACCTTCCAAAAAGCCATGATAAATATTCCTTAGCTTTCTAACTCCACGGGTTTAAATCTGACATTGTAGCCAGGGCCTACGGCATTAACCTTCTTGGCAGTTTCAAGTCACACATTGTGCAGAAATCAATTTCTCTGGGGAACAGATAATACATTTAGAGCAGGTTAAAATTCATGATTTTGTATTCATCTTCTGCACAGGTGTGTTTTCATATTTTTTAACCTTACATTAAAAGAAGTCCACGGTGCCATGAAACAAAAGTTGATACCTTTTGCTACACAACAACAAAAAGGCACATCTGCATAGCAAAGGCAAATAAGAAGAAAAGTCAAAAATATTTTCTACTAATATAACATACAAAGCTAAACTTGCTGACATAAGAGCAAGGTTCTTTCCTCAAACTGAGAAGAAAAAACTTAATTCAGTATGACAAAAGGCAAGAAATCTGAACAGAAAGTTCCCGAAACAGGAAATGCGAATAGCTCTTAACATGAAAAGATGAGCAACCTAAATTGATATATATCAATTTTCATTTCAGATACTGGCAAAAATGTACAAGTTCAATAAAGATGCTATTTGATGAGATTGTGGAGAAACAGACACTCACCCATCACACATGGCTGTGTGAATTGAAAAAACCCCTATGTAGAACAATTTGGTAATATGTATCAAAATTTAAAATATATATATATATCTTTGGCCCAGGAACTCCACTTTTTACCCTCAGATAATTTGAAAACCATTGAAATTATCTTTGTATAAGGTTATTTGTTGTTGTTTATAATATAAAAGATTAGAAAAATCCAGATGCCTATTTGTAGGGACTGGTTAAATAACAAAATTATGGTATATCCACACAATAGAATACAGGGAAGCTGTGTAAATGTCTAGACGGATGGATGTTATAAAGTTAAGAAAGTTCTCTATGTACTAGTACAAAAAGAACTACTATAGATTCATTGTTGAATGAAAAAAGCAAAATTTAGTGATCTTTTCTGCTACTGTTTATGTAAAAAATGGATATACTATAAGAAGCAATACTAATATTGGTTTAGATGTGCATGTTAAAGCTATGAAAGACTATATATGGCAGGGGTCAGGAACCTATGGCTCGCAAGCCAGATGTGGCTCTTTTGATGGCTGCATCTGGCTCACAGACAAATATTTAATTAAAAAAAATAATGACATTAAAAATATAAAACATTCTCATGTATTACAATCCATTCATTTCCTACTGCTCATGTTCATGGTTGCAGGTGGCTGGAGCCAATCACAGCTGTCCTCCGGGACAACACCAAATTTTTATTGGATAATGCATAACGTACACCAGTTGTTGTATGGCTCTCACGGAATTACATTTTAAAATATGTGGCATTCATGGCTCTCTCAGCCAAAAATTTTCCCAACCCCTGATATTAAGCAACTAATCACAGAATTAGTAAGGAGAAGATGGGAACTGAGAACATGAGGGCAAGGATGTGAGGAAAGAAAAATGCCCATTTTTTTCATACTTAGTTTTTAACCCTCATGGGGTAACTTGAATTTTAAGAATTAATGCAAACATTTAAATGTCATTGCTTTTCTCTGGAAATATTCTTTCATTGTGTTTCACAAATTATGTTCAAATTATATTCATGCCCACTGTGACTACCTGCCAGATAGATAACCATAGAAGTTCCACTCCTTGGGTCAAGGCTGGTCACTGTATTAGAAAAACAAATTCAGGCCCTGGCCGGTTGGCTCAGCGGTAGAGCATCCGTTCAATTCCCAACCAGGGCACAGAAGAGAAGCGACTACCTGCTTCTCTACTCCTCCCCTTCCCTCTCTCCCCATCCCACAGCCATGGCTCAAATGCACAAGTTTTTCTTTTTTTTTTTTTACAGAGACAGAGAAAGTCAGAGAGAAGGACAGATAGGGACAAACAGACAGGAAAGGAGAGAGATGAGAAGCATCAATTCTTTGTTGTGGCACCTTAGTTGTTCATTGATTGCTTTTTCATATGTGCCTTGTCCCAGGGGCTATAGCAGAGCAAATGATGTCTTGCTCAAGTCAGCGACCTTGGGCTTCAAGTCAGCGACCTTTGGGCTCCAGCTAGTGATCTAGAATCATGTCTATGATCTCATGCTCAAGCCAGCAACCCTGCACTCAAGCTGGTGAGTCTGTGCTCAAGCTGGATGACCCCACCTCAAGCCTGCAACCTCGAGGTTTTGAACCTGAGTCGTCCACATCCCAGTTTGACACTTTATCCACTGCACCACTGCCTGGTCTGGCCGAATAAGCAAGTTGACTCCAGACACTGAGGATGGCTCTATGGCCTCCCCTTAGGCACTAAAATAGCTTGTTTGCTGAGCAACGAAGCAGCAGCCCCAGACGGGCAGAACATCAGCCCAGATGGGGGATTGCTGGGTGGACCCAGTCACGGTGCATGCCAGAGTCTGTCTCTCCACCTCCCTGCCTCTCGCTTGATTAAAAAAAGAGAGAGAGAAACCAATTTAAAAGAGCACGCTGGAGTGAACCATTCTTTCTTCCTTTGAAGCCACTTCTCATTTCTTTATAAAAACTGTTTTAGGATTAAAAGTTAGAGGTCTAAGTTGAAGCATACCAAATGCTTAACTTTGAAGAGACAATTCCTGAGAGGCATCACATGACCACAAGAGCATCATTTGTAGACAGTGTGACTGGAAACAAATAGCATGGCATTCCCTAGAAGATTCTGTAACATTATGATATTTTAAAACAACCCTATAAGTTTAGTTTCAGAGTGGATTTGACCTCCATTCTCTCTGATGTTTAAAGCCTTTCTGCATTTTTTAATCTTATAAGACTGTCAGGGGTACAATCGTGACCGTACAGTATGGTGAAGAAGAATCTGAACCCTGGAGCCAGACTGCCTGGGTCAAAACCTGGCCTGAATTCTCACTGCCTGTGTGACTTTGGGCAAGTTACATTGTTCCTCCATGCCTCCGTCTTCCTCTAAACATAATAGGGATCACAATAGCGCGTGTATCATAAAACGGGTGGTACACATAGAGCACTCAGCAGGGAGTCTGAGCACCAGAAGCTGCAAGAAGCCCTCCGTGTGCACTGTAGAGCTGAGGACAGCCCAGAGTTGAGAGCTGGCATGACCAGAACAAAAGGAACTTAATACTGAAGAGATACACAGTTCTAATTAAAGTGGCTGTATACACCCTCTTTGTTTTCACAGTTATAAAAGCATCTGTTCCTTTAATGCTTAATAAAAAGATGCAATGTATGGTTATAACATCCTATTCAAAGTAAGAGCATTTAATTTTCCTAAAGCAATATCGCTTCGTCCTTTCCAGAGAGGTCATCACTGCATATGTTTTTAATGTTTTAAAAAGTAAATAGAATAATACAAATCAAAATCTCAATTGTTAGTTGATTATTCATTTATTTCTGCTATCTTCAAATTACATTTTATTCACAATTGCTAGAAACTAGTGAGTGGGGAAAATGGTTTCTGTCCTCATTTAAAAGAAAAAAATGCCAGCTTGGTAAAATAGAAGCAATGTTGCTTAAGTAATCTAATGACCACATTAGTTCAGTCACTTGATGTGTTTAACCTCGTTTTATTATCTATAAAACAGAGAAATGGGGACAGGTAACTCCCACAGTTTCCCTGGGAATTATGCACAATGATATACACTGGAGGAACTAACATATGTTTAGTTGTTGAGTACCTTACAGTAGTATTCACTCAGTGGGTCCATATTCCTTAGTTGGCTTGGTTTCCAGGGTAGGTTTCTCTTGGAAATAGAGAATTCAGGAGACTCTGAGGAGGAGTTCAGTAACAAATGGATTGCAACTGTGCATCAGGACACTATTCTTCCCAACTTCAGTCCCTTAAAATATGAGATTGAAGAGTAAGCACAGTGGAATCGGTTTCTTTATGTCTAAGAGTTTTCCATATTTTCTAATTGTAAAAATGCATAAATTGTAAATTCTTAAAGTCATAAAATGTTGGGACCATATGATTTCTGGATCCATTGCCCCTCCTCCGTTTCTCATTTCGGAGTAAGTCGGTAAGATCCTTTGAGGGTAAACACCTTCTCCAAAGTCAGTCATCAGGCGAGTGGCAGAGCTGGGACGGGACCACTGATTGTGTTTGTCATGGATAGTGTACCCACAAGCAGAGAGGTGGTGTAAGACTAAGACGATGACTAATCTGTCACCTTTTCATCCGCATGCCCCAGTACACAGCGACTGAATGGGGAACCTGAAACAACACTGAGGACAGCTTCATATTTTGGTCCCAGAGGAACTGAAAGGATCTAGTTGCTCAAGCAGGAGATACCCAGCCTGCCCATTCTCACCCGTGAGCGCGTGCTGCGTGGTCTTTGTGTTCAGTACTGTCGGTGTCCAGACCTGTTAGCACTGCAGGATCTGAGGTTTAGGGTAGGAACTGATACAGCTTTCTGACTGATTCAAAGGAAAGCTGTTTTTTTGCTTGAGCCTTCCAAAATGCACAAAATCCTAAAATTACCTTGCACTGATTTTAATTATTCTTAAATACAAGATCTATACTGTTTACTGTTATAACGTTCTGTAAGTTGTTACATGCAAGTTATAATAAAGGTCAGGTCAAACCATTGTATTAAACTACTATAACAATACAGTGAATAATGATACATTCTTATGAATAGATAAAATTATAAACAGAAATGGCAGAAAAGTCGGAATATCATTTGGAAGTGCACTCTAGCAACTACGGCACCAAGATACTTACTCTTCAGGGAATGAGGTCTCTGGATGACTCTGGAACCTTATGTGATGCCTGATACCTAATGGAGAGTCATTAAATGATTCTACATCCTGCTATAAATTGAAGTCAATAATAAGGGATTTAATATGGGAAGTAAGTGGCTTTTAAATTATTGTGTAGGAAGATATTATTTAGATTTACTCTGCTTAGATTTTTTTTTTTGATCAATTAGCAAGTCACAACCAAGCAGAGCATATATTATTTCAACTGCTTCAGTGAACCATTCCCCTCATTAATAAAATGCAACAGAACTAAGTTCATTCAGGCAGCTGTTGCATTTATCATACTTATATTTACTAATGACTATAATGATCACATAATGTTATTATCACTTCTTAGAAATGACTCAGGATTTGTTTCCTTACAACTCCTATGGGCCCTTCCATTTCAAATGTAAAGTATATAAGATATATAGTGTGTGTCAGTTGAGGAATGGAAGTACATTTCACCAATTATTTAGGTGTAATAAATATACAATAAGCCAGACATAGAAGCCCAGTCATACGAAGTCTCTTTTATCACAATAGAGCGTCATATGAAAGGTTAAGGTCTGAAGTAGAAGAAAATTGACTCACTATTTTACTTTCTACGAGGCAGTGGTCAATATTTTCAAGCAGTTTAAGTAAATCCACACCTCACGAGTCAATTTCTCTTCTATCATTATTCTTGAACCTGAGTGTGGTTTATTGTTCACCTTTGCTTGCTCCCCACCCAGCAGTCCCTTTTGTTTTCATCCTGTGGGCTAGTCTGAGCCAGATGATTCTAAGCATCTTGAGAATCTCAATGGCATCACAGTCAATTGCAGTAGGAAGCTGGAAATGTACACACATTGTGCGTCTCCTCATCACCTCACCCCCTGCGTTAACATCTCTTCAGCAAGAAGCATGAAACAAGGAAACTGTGAAGATAATGGAGCAATCAGCATTCAAAATCAACTTTCCTAGCTTTAAATAACTCTGTCTCACATAGCTTTATATTGTGATGTACTTTTACAACTACGGGGTAAAAAAAATAGTTTTATTATAGTAAATATACCAATTCAAAAAGAGAGGAAAGAAAGGTTAAAGTGTTGTTTGTTTGGGCGAAACAGGGATTAGTCATTAAAGAATCACAGAATTCTTACTAGAATTAACAAGATATAAATTCCTTCCAGGGTGTCACTGTCTCTCTTTCCCTTCAGCCCCTCAACCACCAGCGGAGTAGACTGTTCTCTCACACTCTGCCATCTGTTCAGACAGCTGTTCAGACAGACAAGTCTGGATTTATTGATTTTTTTCATAAATTAATCACTCCGCAACAAGAATATATCAGATTAAATTACCCTATCCATACAGGCTCCTGTGATAAAAAAAAAAAAAAAAAAAATACACAGAGAAAGAGGGAGAGAAGCATATTCCTTATCCCTAGGGTTTTCCTCTTTGTATATGAATTAGTTATGATTATGTATCAGTCAAAACACTTTAATAATGAAAGTTCCTAAGCAATGGTATTCACAAAAGTGTTTATGATAGTTTTTCTACTAGACTAGTTTTGTTAAGGTGGTTTTGGCCCTTGTGTATGTAGTGCTTCATAAAAATCTCTATTTCAAGACTTTCTAACTTCAAACACTATGTAGGTTTACCCCATAAGACAAGATTTTGGGGGGATGCTCAGAGTATTATAACTTTTCCAAAAACAATTTATTCAAGCTTATTTTTGAAAGCCAAGGTATATATATGTAATTTTTTATTCATAATGTATTCACAGTAAGAATATGATTTTAAGACTAATAATTAAGCAGTTGCAGTCCAAGCTCCTCAATAATATTATTTAAATGTATTATTCATCTTATTAAAGATAGTAAAATTAAGGCTACAAAACAGCTAAGTTGGTGCTTGCTTAGAGTAACCAGATGGACTTGGGAAGTAAGTGCCAGGATTTAAACCAATTTACAGAATGTTACACAATTTGTGTGAGAAAAGTGGTATAAAAAAAGAGTAGATTGTTGTTGTCACTCTGGTACTTACATGGGCCACTAACTACTTGTATGGCCAGCAGTCACGGTTGTCATGGCCATGCAGGTTCAGGTTTCCATTGAATTCGGACAGACAATAAAGAAACAGTGGAGCCAAAAATTGGTGGGCCATTCCTTTATTAAAGTCTCGCACCAGCCGACGAGCAAACACACAGGGAAAACACTTCCTTCTTCATTCAGAGCTCACAAAGCCCTGACACATTATCTGGTTCCACAACCAGAAGAATCTTCTCCAGTTTCTCCTAGAATCAAAGGCCCCTAAAACTTCAGTAGAGCTCCCAAAGCCCCTCACTTCTGGTTCCCCATCTGCACACCTTCTCTTTCCCTGGCAATGTGGCTTCTTCCTCAGCACCCTGCATTCTCTCTGCTCTCACTCTGCAAACATAGCTTCCCTCTGCTTCTCCTCCTTCATCTCTCTCTTTTGAAAACTTTCTGGCTTGAGAACCTCTCCTCAAACCTTAGTAAAGCAATGGCCTCTCCCAAGCAGGAATGCAACCCGCAACTTCACAGACCACATATACCTGGTGCTGCCCAGCCCCCAATGCAAACTATAAGCGAGCAAACATGAAAATCGTATTTTACAAATTTATTTGACCAACACTACTGAAAAAGCTACTATCTTAGTGAAATTATTTTGAGATCTTTTGAGGTACAAGGAGTGAAGGGGAGGAAGAATACATCTAGAAGAAACAAATTTTGTGCAAAAATGAAATATAGTAACTGTATGATAATGGCATCATAGGTAATTTGAACACCTACTTTTACTTTGACTATGCAAAATATGTGGATGCATGCTTTTTATGAATTTTATTCAATTATTATTAAAGTTACTGTAAGTGTTAATCTATTACCTGTTCTGCATTCCTATTTATAATTAATAAGTTGTAACATAAGATCTAGTTGAAATATAGAAATGCAAAATGTTATAGCATTGTTGAGGATGAAGATCTGTATCCATAAATGAAAGCTATGAATAGAAGGTGCAAAACTGGATCACAAAATCATTTGAAAAGTTATTCTGCTGGTTAGCTATACCTACATATTATTCATTGATTCACAAGGAATAATGAATGCTCTTGGCAGGATATTCAATATCCTATACAATGCTGATAAATACACACAAATTCTTAGGGATAGCCTCCTCCCCATTACATACCTACACACTACACAGCACAAAGGAGAACATATATAGTAAGTTTCAACACCCATAAACAAGGCACTTCAGGCAGGTCGGAAGGCTGGCATGTTGGTTGGTTGGTTGGTTGGCTGGTTGGTTGGTTGGTTAGCTAGCTGGTTGGTTGGATGGATTTTAAATAGAATACTTTCCCTGCTTTATGGCAACTTACCAATAAAAATCTCTAGATAGGAAATGTTCATCATTACATTAAAATATAAATAAATAAAAGCCACTAACACTAGGCGATCTCTCTGTGATCTTGAGCAAGCCAACTAACTTCTTAGGGCCTTAAATGAGATGTTAGACTTTATAATCTCTAAGCTTCCCTCCAGCTCTGTCGTTCTAAATCTAGATCTCTTACCTCCTTAAATGTGTCAATAGCCTAATCACTAAAAGAAGATCTAAGTTATCTCTTAACTCTGATTTCTCATTTTACATGCAATAGTATAATTTGTCTCCTCGTTGGTATGACATACGGGCTAGGTAGCATGTGCCTGTGAGTACTGTAGCGAGCCACTGGGTCTTGGAAACTATAACTAAGATCTGCTTTTTAGATGAGCAAAGGGGCCAGAGAGGACTCTCTTTAATTATCTGAGACAGTAATGATTTCTAAGAATCTACATTCACCAGTGCACATATTAGAAAGCAGAGCTTTCTACTTTCCAGATGGCTCAGAGGGTGATTGGGGGATAATTCTAGAGAACAATGCAAGATACACTCAGGTGGAACCCTTCCAAAGGAGGGGGGGAGAGTGATATTTTTCCTCAACTATAGCTCTATATGCCAATTTCCATATTTTACACACTGTGAGTATGCAAATGCTCCTTTTGGGAGAAATGTTATTAAGTATATTAGCAAGAAAGGATGGCAAAGCTGGGATGTAGATTAGCTATTTTAAAAATACAGAAGGCCAATTGATTATTCTTAGGAGAGTGGCTATAGCAAGCAATTAAATTCCTAAAGTGTCAATAAAACAAATGTTGATTTCACCCAACCTAAGAATCTGTAAAAAAAAAAACTGAAATAATTATTTTTCCTAGCATATATTTTCAAGCTGTGGCTTTGGAAATTATACATGTTTATTTTCTGTTTCTATAAGATAAGATTTGTTTTCAATTATTAATGAGAAAAATTAAAATTCTGGTTTCAAAAGAATTATTTTTAAAGATGGTGAGTTTCCTCTGAAACAGTTGTCATTCTGTTTTCTATCACCCAAATCTTAACATTCTCAAAACGTGGCTAGGACTTTTCAGAATTTCTACACTGAGTGCCTGAATTAAGCACATAAGAAATGTTCATTTAGTTCACAGGGATCTAAGCATTCTATAGATGTTTCATGACTAGTGGTGGTGCAATGGATAGAGCAGTGGTAGTTAACCTGGTACCTACCGCCCACTAGTGGGCATTCCAGCTTTTATGGTGGGTGGTAGCGGAGCAACCAAAGTATAAATAAAAGATAGATTTAACTATAGTAAGTTGTTTTATAAAGATTTATTCTGCCTGACCTGTGGTGGTGCAGTGGGATAAAGCGTCGACCTGGAACACTTGAGGTTGCCGGTTCGAAACCTTGGGCTTGCCTGGTACAAGGCACATATGGGAGTTGATGCTTCCAGCTCCTCCCCCCTTCTCTCTCTCTCTCTCTCTCTCTCTCTCTCTCTCTCTCTCCTCTCTCTCTAAAAATCAATAAATAAAATTTAAAAAAAAAAAAAGATTTATTCTGCCAAACTTAGCAAAAATCCGACATAAAGTACTTGGTAAGTAATTATTATTATATGCTTTAACCTGCTGTAACTCTGCTTTATAAATTTTATAAAGTAAAGTTACTTCCCTACTTTATAAATCACCATTACTGTGGAACTGGTGGGCGGTTAGAAAATTTTACTACTAACAGAGATACAAAAGTGGGCGGTAGGTATAAAAAGGTTGACTACCCCTGGGATAGAGCATCAGCTTGGGATACTGATGTCTCAGGCTGGAAATCCCGAGGTCACCAACTTGAGCACAGTCATCAGCTTGGGCATGGGATCATCTACATCAGTGGTCAGCAAACTCATTAGTCAACAGAGCCAAATATCAACAGTACAAAGATTGAAATTTCTTTTGAGAGCCAAATTTTTTTAACTTATTCTACATGATCCCATGGTCACTGGCTTGAGTCCAAAAGTCACTGACTTGAGCCCAAGATCACTGGCTTGAGCAAGGGGTGACTGGCTTGGCTAGAGCTCCTTACTGTCCATCAAGGCACGTATGAGAAGCAATCATTGTACTAAAGTGCTGCAACTACAACTTGTTGCTTCTCATCTTTCTCTTTCCTTTCTCACTTTCTCTCTCTCACATGCTTAAAAAAAATAAGTTAAAATATAATATACTGCTCATAATAATTAGGGGATATTTCAAAATAAATATGAAGTGATAAAAAAGAAGCATTTGATTTTTTTAATTAAACAAGAACATAAGAAAACCAAATGACAAGTCAAAGAAAGTTGTTCCATTATGCAAATGAGATGCAAAACCAACTTTTATTTTTATTGGTGAAAATGCACTATACTCACGGCTGCAAGTACTCGAGTATCTCTGCACATTCCCTGCTCCCCTAATTTCTGTGAGCAGTGCACTTCATATTTCATTCTACTCCCACCAAAAAATGGTTTTTTTAAATATACATCTGTGCAACATTAAACTATTAGGCCTTAGAAATCTGGTGAGTAATTTTGTAAATAAAAATGTTTTGTGAAATCAGTGATTATAGGTAAAGGACAATTATTATAATCCTAGGAAATCCTAAAAAGCCTGGAGTATTCTTCTATTAACTCAATAGCTGGGGTTATAGGAAACATTTGCCAGCTAAATCTCCAAAGTCAGTATCCAGAATGTGCACTTAGGAAGGAGCGACTCTCAGTGTCCCCACCACAGCACCGAATACAGTCAGTGCACCAGACGGGGGCTCAGGAGAGCGAGAATCAGCCACCTGGAAGTTTGCGGAAAGGTAAGGAAATGATTTTGTTCAATCTGAGTTTTATTAATGTCAACACAGTCTTTCTGAGTACTAATCTTAGGGTCTGGATATTATTTTTTAAGAATTTTTCACTGAACCATACAAGAAAAATGTGTTAATAGATAAAATGGCTTTGCAGTCCTAATAATGTTCAGTGCTTGGCTTGTGCTTTTCTTTTTTTTTTTATAGGTTTTTTTTTTTGTGTGTATTTTTCTGAGGTTGAAAACGGGGAGGCAGTCAGACAGACTCTGGCATGCGCCCGACCGGGATCCACCCGGCATGCCCACCAGGGGGCGATGCTCTGCCCATCTGGGGCGTTGCTCTGTTGCAACCAGAGCCATTCTAGTGCCTGAAGCAGAGGCCATAGAGCCATCCTCAGCACCTGGGCAATCGCTGCTCCACTGGAGTCTTGGCTGAGGGAGGGGAAGAGAGACAGAGAGGAAGGAGAGGGGGAGGGGTGGAGAAGCAGATGGGCGCTTCTCCTGTGTGCCCTGGCCGGGAATCGAACCCGGGACTCCTGCACGCCAGGCTGATGCTCTACCACTGAGCCATCTGGCCAGGGCTTTTTTTTTTTTTTTTTTTTACAGAGACAGAGATAGATAGGGACAGACAGACAGGAACAGAGATGAGAAGCATCAATCATCAGTTTTTCATTGTGGCACCTTAGTTGTTCATTGATTGCTTTCTCATATGTGCCTTGACTGTGGGCCTTCAGCAGATTGAGTAACCCCTTGCTCAAGCCAGCAACCTTGGGGTCCAAGCTGGCAAGCTTTGCTCAAACCAGATGAGCCTGCGCTCAAGCTGGCGACCTCGGGGTCTCAAACCTGGGTCCTCCACATCCCAATCCGACACTCTATCCACTGCGCCACCGCCTGGTCAGGCTTGGCTTGTGCTTTGCAGTGTTGTAGGGAAGAGTGTTCAAAGATTTTTGTATGTATTATCTCTTCAATTTTCAAACACTATAAGGTGAACAGGAAGGGTATTGTCACCTTTGTTTGACAGGTAAGGATGCTAAGATGCAGACAGAAGTTAAGAAGCCAGCTCCAAGTGACAAGGCTAGTAATGGATAAACCATAAACTCCCCTAAGTCTCCTGGTTCCATCGCCAAAGTGCTTTTCAAAACCCTTCTCTGCCGCAGAATTTCTCAAAGCAGTCATTCTCATCTTCCCCGGCAAACAAAAAGCTTCAAAAGAATCAATGCATTGAGTGGGGAAAAGGTCTGAGACGGGAACATCCAGGATTCTGACTACTTTTTACGTTCAAGCCATTTCTCTAAGAGGCAAATTGGGCTCTCTTTCCAGTGACCTGATTCCAAGTAACAGGAGAATTACAGTTCTGTTTCACAGCATCATGTTTTATAATTTTTCATTTCGAAATCTTTTTCTCCATGGTCAGGTACAAGCCAGGCCGGTAAATAAATGATATATTTGTCTGTGCCTTCTTAAAGGTGGACCCATTCAATGCTTTTTCCCAGCGGCTCATTATGTGAAAGAGACGGAAGGGCTGGCAGCTTGTGTGACCTCGTTTGCAGGATGTACAGCAGTCCAGCTAAGCCATTAGCTAGCTAAGCCACCGCACTGAGTCTAATGAGGATCCCCCTTGCCCCTGTCGGTATAGGGCAGCCGCATCCTCTCAGTACCTGCGTGGGTCAGGAGACTGACAGGTCAGTGCTGGGTGGACCTGAGCGGATGGCATCTTTGGCA
The DNA here is from genome assembly GCF_036850995.1 of Saccopteryx leptura. NCBI lineage: Eukaryota > Metazoa > Chordata > Mammalia > Chiroptera > Emballonuridae > Saccopteryx > Saccopteryx leptura. Next base: position 353,768,702 of record NC_089503.1, read on the forward strand.
GAGCCTGTGGCAAAAACCTGCAAATTGCCTGGTAGCTGGTTGCAGCAGGGCTTTCTGGGGTAGGTGGCTAAGGGTAGGAATAGCCCAGGCTCTCGTTTCTCTGTGCTTATTTCAACAAGAGCTAGCACAGTCGGAATCAAAGCTTGCTCGGGATCAAAAGGTGCCGTCTTTTAGTAACTTATTTTTATCACTTGCCATTAGTTTTCAAAGAGTGATTCCTTTCCCTCTTACTCTTCACATTCCTCCTTTGCTCTTGAAACCTGTGATGCTTTATACCTGAGGACAAAAGCAGCTGGAAATAAGAGTCGTTTCCACTCTCCCACATCCCTCCTGTTCAGACATAAAACATGAAAAAAGTGAGGCTCCGTGAGTGAATTGTTGCCACAGGATCTGGCAGTGATGATTCCCTCGGTGATAATTAAAACAACACAAATAGGAACGGTAATACCATGTGCGTGTACACACACACATACGGCCACAAACTCATGTTCCCTATAAGTAATGCTCTCTAAAATGATTGCCAAGAGATAATAGATCCCTTTTCAAGGAGGAGAAAGGAGACATTTCTAAATGGAGCACTCTCAATAGCTCTTTAACATCTCTGAGGCAGGTTTTGTCCAAAAATGTCAGACTGAAAGCATCCCTCTCCACACACACACACACACACACACACACACACACACACACACACACACACTGAGGCGGGACAGTAAGAAGCTCAGGAACCTCCTTGGCCGGTAGAATGAAGAAATTGAGACAGGGAGCAGAACAAACTGGCCGAGAAGTTTACAGTCAGATACAGAAGGTCACCTCCCTAGAGATAACATTGCATATCAGCTCCAGGCCCAGAAAAGCAGCAAAACCAGGTGGTTGAGGTCAGGACCAGCTGCAATGATTAAGGATCCCCTGCTCTGGCACTGACTAAGTAGAGACCACAGCTCTCAAAGGGCACACCTAGAAAAGCTGGGAAATATGCTATTGAAACCTCCCTTGAGACCTCCCCTAAATTCCCAGCCTTTAAAAACCCTCAAAACAAAGGACCCCGCATGTGTGCTCCCGGTCTGGGGAGCACGCCTGCACCTTTCCCTCACCCCTCCCCTTCCTGCGCAGGAATGCATCTACCAAGCTCTAATGGTGTCCACGAGACTGGCAACCAGGGGAGCAATGGGCAGTGGCATCTCCTCCCGCGCTCACCTCCTGAAACTGCCCTTAACACCCCCTTTTTACTGACTTTTCAGTGAGCCAGATTAGCCCTGCCTGGGCTCTCCTGGAGCCTCTTCAACCCTACGCCCTTCCTTGTCTCACTGTCCCCACTTTAAAAAAACACACTCTCCAAATCACCTGGACTCATGTTGTGAAGTCTTTCCTGCACAAAGTCAAGAACCTACACTCTACTGGCCAGTCCTAGGCAGCCAAGGGGCCAGGTCGCCTTTCCCATAACAACACTCCAAAAGCCTTATTTGTTGTACGACTGTTTATTCTTCTGCATACTCATAAAAAAAGCATTGTTGTCCTACCTCAGGGAATTTCCCTGGCTTCGTTCAGTCCTGTCTGTCAGAGCTGAGAGAGTAGAGCAAGGGGCTTGTTTTTCACACAAGGAAGCTATGGCACAGGGGGAAGGGGCCCTGCGAAGGCCAAAGGCTGGTGGCAGCCTGGCTCCCGGTCGGGCCAGTTCTCCCTCCATGACCGGGCCAGCCTGCTTCTGGGGGAACAGAGTCTGAAATACTTCATTCTTTCCACAGATACTTATTGGCCACTACTGCGTGTCTAGCTCTAGACCAGAGGTCCCCAAACTATGGCCCGCGGGCCGCATGTGGCCCCCTGAGGCCATTTATCCGGCCCCTGCCGCACTTCCGGAAGGGGCACCTCCTTCATTGGTGGTCATTTAAAGGAGCATAGTTCCCTTTGAAATACTGGTCAGTTTGTTCATTTAAATTTACTTGTTCTTTATTTTAAATATTGTATTTGTTCTCGTTTTGTTTTTTTACTTTAAAATAAGTGCAGTGTGCATAGGGATTTGTTCATAGTTTTTTTTATAGTCCGGCCTTCCAATGGTCTGAGGGACAGTGTGAACTGGCCCCCTGTGTAAAAGTTCGGGGACCCTTGCTCTAGACAAAGCCAAAGGGAAGACAGAACAGACGGGATAAAAACGAGTCCTTGAAGGTTACTCAGTTCTTAATGTTTTTTGTTATTTAAAGACAGATATGTAATAAATATTTTGTGTAGGATGAAGATTTTAGTTTTGTTTTATTCCTATATTTGTTGATGTTAGAGAAAACTAACATGTAATATGCATGCAGATACTAGCCATAGTATAGATCCCACCTATTGTATAGTTATTCTTGAAACAAACTGAATGTCTTTGAAGTAAAGAAAGGAATAATTTGACATTTTAGATAATTTTCAGAAATTTAAAAAACACACACACACATCGTACGTGTTTTATTTAGGAATTCAGCACAAAATTTACTAAATCACACCAAACACCTTCCATTTTATAACCAAATTACGTCTAAATGTTATAACCAAATGATATCTAGAACTATATTAACATAAAACATTAATGGATTGAAGTTCCCATGTTGTTTCCCATTCCAATGTTAGGTAGAATGCATTGGGCCCCCTAAACTTGGGGGGGGATCTGTAAGTAACAAGTGTTTGTTTCTTCTCCCTCCTTTTGTGTTTCTAAAGTTCCATCTAAGTACATAGATGTGCTTTCACTGCTAGTGAGGATGCCCAAAGCCTTGCAGAATGCAGCCGTCCGTTCTCCTCAGCTCTGGCAAACAGGGAGAGCCAGTGGAGTCAGGGCCGAAAGACACAGCTTGTAACTCACCTCCCTTTCCTTCTTCGCCCTTCACGTCTCGATCATCTGTATTCAGCTTTACTATTGGGTGGTCTCGGGTTCACTGAGCTAGGCAGAGCATTAAATTCAAAACAAGAACAGAATCTGAATAGGCCATGGGTGACAGACCATAACCTGGGGATGCAATATATTTCATTGCAAAAAAAAAAAAAAAAAAGCCACCCACTCTACCTCCAGGCTCTTTGAAAGTTTTCCCATGAATAAAATCTGGCAGCTGAGTACCGGCAGCGGCTGGTGACCCGCAGCAAAAGCTTACACATGGATTCATTTTCCCCTGTCCATGCTTTACCTTTTCTCCTTCTTGCTGTCAGGGTCCTTTAGCATCCCCACAACCTTTACTTTTCCATTAGAATAGTAACAGTGACCATTATTATTCTCCTGCATATTCATATAATGTGTGGGCACTGTGCTAAGCACTGCCATTTCACTAAAACTGCACACCAAGTATACAAGGTAAATATTTGTATTTCAGTTTAGACAAGTGCTTAATTAACTTAACCAATGTCCCCTAAGTAAGGTGGTGGAGTCCAGGTTCAATGTCCATGTACATCATCATTATGCTCGTCCAGTAGTGATGGCTAAAGCTTTCCTAGGATTTTCATACCAACTTGAAATCCCAGGTTGGCTTTTCACTTCCGGTAAGCGAAGTTTTAAGGTGGTTTCATTCACCTGTTGGGTTCAGAGTAATGCTAAATGAACCTAGGTAAAACCCAGTTAACATTAGGGAAAATCCTACAGCACAATTGCATTTGTTTTCTATTGCTGTGTAACAAATTACCACAAATTTAGCAGCTTACAACAGCACAAGTTTATTATCTCACCATTTCCAGGAGTTGGTAGTCTGGCACGTTTTAGTTGGGTCCTCTGTTCAGGGCGTCATAAGGCTGAAATCAAGATGTCAGCTAGAGATGTCTTCATCTAGAACCTCAATTAAGGAATGAATTCTTCCAGATGCCCTCAGGTTATTGACGTAATTTATTTTCTAGTCGTTGCGGGATTGAGGTCCGCACTGTCCTGTTGGTTGTCAACTAAGGAACACTTCTCAACCCCTGGAAGTTGCTCTCAGGTCCTTGTCACTTGGCCCCTGCCATCTCAGCAATCGAGAACATCCCTCACAGAAATTCTGCCTGCCACAGCAATCAGAGCTTTTCTTAATCTAGCCTGTTGTTCCCTTCCATTATTTGAAGAGCCAATAAATATTAAAGAATGAAATTCAACCATAATGGAACTAATGGAACTTTTCAGCCACGATTGCAAAGAAAAGGGTCCATTAGAGCCCACATGTCCTGGTGGAAAGAGCCCTTCTCTTCTGGCTCTGTGATCATAGCCGACTGTCGTTCAGCCGGATTCGATCTTCCTGCCCCTATCTCTGGGTTCTCTACAAGTGCCAGCCTCAGATGACCCTGAATGTTCCTCTTGTGAAAGTTAGTAAGAAAACATCCATGTTGGGGTTTCTACCAGTCCCCGTATAACTCATCACTTGCCCATGGTTTTTGGGGGGTTATTTTATTGATTTTAGTGAGAGAGAGGAAGGGGAAAAGACAGACAGACAGACAAGAACATCAATTTGTTCCTGTATGTGCCCTGACCAGAGATCGAACTGGTAACTTTTGTGCTTCAGGACAAAACTCTAACCAACTGAGCTATCTGGTCAGGAATGTCCATGTTTTATATCAATCCCAGGGCACACCCACTGAGGAAGTCCTTACCACTCCCATCTATGCATAGGAGTATCTTGTAGATGTCCATATTTATTAAAGTGCATGACTTGAGAAAAAAATAAATTCATATCTCTGCATTTAACTGTATTTTTTACTTCAAGATGAATTTTAAAGAATTGATATTGAGGGTTATCGTATTCATTTACTTCATAAATTCAAATAATGGGAACATTGATATAGCTAAGACCCCACCTATACCAAAATTTATGTTAATGTATCATCTTTACTGTTTTCTAGTCTTTGAATAATGCATTTTTTTCTACATTGTGTGAGATAGACTAGTAATATGTCCCTAAAGTTCTTTAAATAAGAAAGAACTAGAAATGGTTTGAGATTTAAAGTCTCAAATTCATCTAATGTGTTTGATTTATGTTTATTCAGTTTGAGAATACGTTAGTCAAATCTAATTCAAAAATGGAAAGCTAATAGACTGGCAGTCACAACACCTGGATTTTGTTCTGCTTCTTGTTGGTTACCTCAGCTGTACCCTAAAAGGGTTAATTTACACAGCCTCCAGGGGCTAAATGCAAATTCTCTACCAGGGGTGGCCCTCAACACTCATTCTCCTTTAGTCCTCCCTGTCCAGTAGAATGATCTTCAGGCCCAGCAAGGATAGAACAAATGTGGTAGTGGTAAAGAGGGATTAGAAGCTTCAGGTAGATACAGAGATTATCAGATAGCTTCTATCTGCTCTCGCGGGTGTAAGTCAAGTCTCGAGGCTTGAGGCACACCATCCTGGAACGTGGCAAGAACCTGCAGATGACGTCCCTGAGCACTGCCCAGACAGGAGGCGTGAAGATGACAAATGTTGTTCCGGTTTTTGTCAAAACTAGAAATTCTACTGACTGTAGACATTAACCCTCTGAACTGAAGATTTGTTCTAAGATTAATTCTCGAAAGAGAAGGCTTAGGAAACAGAAGCCTGGATCACTAGAGTCAGTACAAATTCAGTTAAAACCAAGTATGGATTGGCTGGCCACATTTGCTGTGCAGATTGGGTCATTATACTAGTAAGGAAATGAGGTATTAGTGCACATCTTGTATCTGTGCAACAAGGCTCCCTAGAGAAAGGTGGGATAAATACAGATGAGATGGGGGGACGAGTAGGAGACAAAGAAAAATAAACAGAGACTGGGAAAGACAAATAGGGAGGGGGCACAGGTAGAAGTAGGGGGTACAGAAGGTGAGAGGAGAGAAGCTTCCACCTTGGGGGGAAAGGAGCGTGAGAACTGCACTCTCTGGAGAAGAGACCATGTGATGTTTCCCAGGCAGAGAAAGACAAATATCATGTGATCTCACATATTATACGGGGAATCTAATGAACACAAACTGAGGAACAAAATAGAAACAGAGGCAGGTCACAAGGAACAGAAGGACAGCTGCCAGAGGGAAGGGGGATGAAGAGATGGGATCCAAGAAGGTGAAGGAATTAGCCAAATTATATATACATAACACATAGATACAGACAACAGCGTAGCAAGTCCCGGAGGGAAAGGGGGTGGAGGGAGGAGGAGGGGAGGCAAAGGCGGTGAATCGGGAATGGAAAGAGACCTTGCATGGGGCATGGGGGCATGGGGTGGGGGGTTGAGGGTTATATTGAGTGGGAGACTTGAAAGCATGTTAACACAAGAAATTTTTTTAATTTAATAAAAATTTTTAAAAAAGAAACAAGAGCACAAGTTTTCAGAAAAAAAAATTTAATCGAATGAAAAAAGAAAAAACAAATTACCTCCAGTTTAGAGACTTAGAACGTAAAGTTGTTCTCTCACAGTTCTGGAGGCAGATGTGGGAAATCAAGGCACCAGCAGAGCCACACTTCCTCCCTCAGAGGCTCTGGGGAAGAATCTGGTCCATGCCTCCCTCCTAGTCTCTGGTGGCTCTGGACCCTCTTTGGCGTGTAGCCATTTCACTCCATTGTTTGCCTCCATCTTCACATTGCCTTCTCCGCTGTGTGTGCGTGCGTGCGTGCGTGCATGCCTGTGTGTGTGTGTGTGTGTGTGTGTGTGTGTGTGTGTGTGTGTGTCCAAGCTTCTTCTGCCCCTCTCCAGGATAAGCATCTCCTTTCAAGACCTTTAATTTAACCACATCTTTCGCCATATAAAATAATAGTGACAGATTTCAGGACCTTGGAAGTGAATATATTTTTAGGAGCTATTTTTTTTCCAGCCAACTACACTCACCAATATTCTCAACTCCTTTGCCTCCCTGGTTCTTCTCCGCTGTCCAGAGACACATCAACCTTCTTCCCATCCAAACCGGAGCCTCCAGTTGCTGCTGAACAGTATCACCCATTCTCATGGGCAGATGCCATTACAAATTTCCAATCTCCAACCCAGGAAACCAGATCTGTCACTTCCCTTCTGGATTAGGCTGCACTATAGAGTCAAGTCCAGGGCTGTAAATGGGCACAAATGCGGACTCAGATTCAGTTTCAAGTATTTTTACTTTGATTTATTCCAAAAAGCAACTCAAAAGATACTGATAAAGTTCATTACAGTTCTTACTTTCTTCCTTTTAGCGCAGGGAGGTATACGGGAGTATTGTGGTCTCAACAGCTCATGAGAAGGGAGAAGGCCACAGGGTTAGAGGACCAAAACACTATGGGCCACCTGTCTTCCTGTGCCCACTGAGGCCAACACCCAGAAGAACTTACAGGTGTCACCATGCAAAGCCGTGTAAGGAATCCCAGGAAGCCTTGTCACTCAGGCCCAATGTCTGTGTTCTGAATCTTTTTTTTTTCATTTTATTAATTTATTAGAGTGATATTGATTAATAAAATTATATAGGTTCAGGTGTACAATTCTTTAATACATCATCTGTATATTGTATTATGTGTTCACCACCCCAAGTCAAATCTTCCATCACCATTTATCCCTCCTTCTACCTTCCTCTACCCCCCTCTGGTAATCACCACACTGTTATCTGTGTTTATGAGTTATTTGTCTGTATGCTTGCTTAATCCCTGCACCTTTTTCACTCAGCCCTGTAACCTGCCTCTACTCTGACAGCTGTCAGTCTGTTCTCTATCTACAACTCTATTTCTATTGTGTTTGAGTCCCTTTGTTCATTAGATTCCACATATGAGTGAAGACATACAGCACTTGTCTTTCTCTGACTGGTTTATTTCACTTAGCATAATGCTTTCCAAATTCATCCATGTTGTTGCAACTGGTAAGATTTCCTTTTTTATTTTTTTTATAACCAAATAGTATTCCATTATATAGGTGAACTACAGCATTTTGTGTGTGAGGAGGGGAAATAATGAGGCAAACTCCCACATGCACCCCAACCGGAATCCACCTGGCAACCCCATCTGGGGCTGATGCTCAAGTACTGAGCTATTTTTAGCACCTGTGACTGATGCACTCCAATGGAGCTATCCTCAGTGTTGGGGGGCCACACACAAGCCAATTAAGCCACTGGATGTAGGAGGGGAAAGGGGGGAGAAGAGGGAGAAGAAGCAGATAGTTGCTTCTCCTGTGTGCCCTGACTGGGAATCGAACCCAGGACATCCACACACCAGGCTGATGCTCTGTCCACTGAGCCACTGTCCAGGGCAGAACCACAGCTTTTTTATCCACTCACCAATCCCTGTTATGTCAACACAGAGGCCTGGGAGTTTTCCATGTCTGATCCCCTAGGAGCTTTACACACCTGTTTAGGACAGAGTCTCCAGTGTTCTTCCATTGTGCTCAGAATAAAATCCAACCCCTTTGGCATGACTACATTCTATTTTTTCCAAGTCTCTTCTTTCATCTCTCAGCACTCCCCACCATTAAAACTTCAATACTTGGAGTCCCTTACAGGTATTCATTTTTCTCTCTTGCTGCTGAGTCTTGGCACTTGCTAATTTCTCTGCCTGGACCATCGTTCTCCACTCCTCTTCTCCCCTACTTACTCCTATCACCCAGAGGAGCTAGACCCAGCTCCCTATCTTCCCGGAAGCCCCACACAGCCTCCAGGTCCGCCCCACACAGCCTCCAGGTCCGCCTTCAATCCCACCATAGCTATCACCGCCACCACCCCTGGTCGGCTTCGGTACCCCTCTTCTGTCTGACTAAAGCCTGATACTTCTCTGTCATAGCCCTTTTCATGCCGTTTTCTAATTAACCATATTTATAGTACAGGGGGTCCTCGGGTTATGACACAATTCCATTCCTACAACAGTGACATAACCCAAATTTTGGTGTAAGTTGAAACATATCCCAGCCAAAGTCACTTACCTATCCTAACACAGTTGAGTTGTAAAATCACAATCTAGAACATAAAAACACAACTAAGCCCCAGAAAAAGGAAAAGGACATAAATATACTGTACTGTACACTGTACTGTGTATTCTTCTGCCACGCACAACCAAACTAGTTCACCCACGTAGTCTGTAAATACAATGCTAACAGTATAAGCCAAAACATTCACATCTCAATTTTTTTAAGTTTTTATGGGAGTGAGTGTCATAAGCTTGAAACGTCATGTGTCGAGACTTTCATAACCCAAGAACCCCCTTGTAGTCTGTTCCATTATGGTATAGAGCCCTTGTATATATATTAGCATGTAGCACTGACATATAGTGACTGCTCAATAAATATTGGATAAATAAATTACTATAATTTCATCAACATGAATCATCTCTGGATTTTTTTTTTAATTTTTAACTTTTTTTTCTAGGTGAGTGAAGGGGAAATAATGAGACAGATTCACATATGAGCCCTGACCAGGATCCACCCAGCAACCTCATCTGGGGCCGATGTCCATGTACCATGCTATTTTTAGCACCTGACACCAAGTACTTGAGCTATCCTCAGTGCCCAGGGGCATGCTTGAACAAATCAAGCCACTAGTTGTGGGAGGGGAAGAGGGAAAGAAGGGAGAGAGAGACTGGGTGGAGAAGCAGATGGTCACTTCTCCTGTGTGCCCTGACCACAAATGAAACCCAGGATGTCCATATTCCAGGCTGATGCTCTATTCTCTGAGCCACCAGCCAGGGCATCTGTAGGATTTCAAAGCCAAAGTTGTTCATTATTCACACAAAATTAAATACCAGGAGTGAAGAAGGTGTTAATCCACTGCACTCTACACTAGTCAGGCTGACCATGATATTCCAAGAACGGGCACCACCCCTCAAGAAAGGAATGAATCCTGGAGCTTGTTTGGTGAAGCCCAAACACAAGTGGAAGTCATGAAAGCTGAGGAACAGTTGGAGAAACTAATGACATTTACCTTGGAGAAGGGAAGATTCAGGAGGTGCTTACATGAAAGCCATCTTCAGATAGTTGAGCTGATACCATGGGAAGACTCCCATGGAACTGAAGTATGTGCGGAGCTTCCTACCGTCCAAATGGAATGGGCTCTTTCCCCAGGACAGAATGTGCTGCGTGAGAGAGAGGGATTCTTGGGGCTAAGCATACAGACATCACTTGCGGTTGTAGAAGAGTTGTGAGCAGTCAGCCTCGATGTGTTCTGCAGACTCTCTAAATCCTGACATTCCAAGATGGAAATTAATTAGCGTGTCAGGCACTCTGCTACTTAGCAGCTCTGGACACCCTCCGCTCTATTGTGCTGTGTGGGAGTGCGGCGCTGACACACGCTCTCCCAGCCAAGCCCGTCTCTGCTGGCTGAATGGAGACAGCTCTCGCCAAATCTCTCAGCCCGATTGGATTTCTTTTCCCTTCCAGCTGTCTGCGGGTGATTACAAAATTGTATATTTTGCTTTGTTAGACTGTGACAAACTGCCTTAAGAGTGATGCAAAAAGCAAAGAACAACTGCTTATTTTCTTCAGAAGCCTTAGAATAGGACTCCGGCCACTTTCTCAGCTGATATCCTGCATTCATTTCTGTACATAACACCATTATCATTCTGTAGCTGATGCATTTGACTTATGGCCCTTAGTATCTTTGAAGTGATGCACTTGGTAATTGTAGTCACTCTATTGATTTTTATAAAACTACTTTTTTTTTTTTTACTATGCAGCCACGTTGGAAGCCAGTGAATCATGTTCTCTCGATCTCCAGCTGTGCGGGTGGTAATGTAAATATTCAAACAGGGCTTATTGCCAGCTTTGGACAACTTTCACTCTGGGACCATCTTTAAATGTCCTAATGACTCTATCCATTAGTAACCATGTGTTATTAACCAACTCACTCAATCTTGCTTTAACTGTCTCCATCATTTTATGTACAGCCGAGTATCTAAATGGAGCAAGGAAAGAGCTAGCCTACATTCCAGAAACATACTTGTATTAACTGTTATCTGATGAAAGGGAGGTAAAAACTACGAAGAGAATAAAATGATAAAAACAGACACCGAGATTTCCTCTCTCTCTCTGGTAGAAACCATAGTCCTTGCCTGAGGTGAGTTTTCTTGATGGATTGCTAAACTGCTGGTTTGGGTCTCCTTTTATCCATGTGCATGTTTCCCTGTGAGGCATGTAACTGCTTTTGAAAGTGGTGATTTTACTCATGCTTAATGGGCCTGCTGTATTTGCTGCTGTCAGGCCTGTAATTTGCCTAGCTTGCCACCATCAATATTCAAACAAGCTTTGGGGACTGAGCAGAGCAGGCCATGGGTCAGTACTGCAAGGAGCAGATGACTAGATTCCCACGGGCATGTTACAGACACTCTGTCTGGGTGAGGCATTTTCCAGTCGCTGCTGCTTGGCTCAGAGCTTGCTCATGCGTTTTGCTCTGTAATGCAATGGAAAGAACCCTGTATCGGGAGTCAGAGGATGGGGTTTGCTTCCAGCTCGGCCACTGACCAGCTGGTTAATAATGGTCCAACCAAAACTGCCTTAAACCTCTGTCTCCTCTCTGTAAAACAAAGGTAATAGTCTTCTATCTACCTCGCCAAAGAGTTATGAGAATCAAGTAACAAAAGCGCTTGATAAGTAATAAGTCCTTGATGAAAAACATATGGTGATGGTATTTATCATCCAAGATGAGAGTGGGGAAATATTTCACACTTTTCACAGTAAGTAAGGAATTATGTACATGTACAGGGAAGAAAACACTTCACACATAAATTCATATAGGTATGTGTTAAGTTCACAGGAATTTTATGTAATTTAGATCTGGGCCAGTTTAATAGGAGACCTTTATAAGCATAGATTTAGCTAAGTCTCCTTCAGATTGTGCTAATGACAATATGAGAATATTTGCATGACTGCTGTATATGCAAGCAAAACGTAGAAGTGCAGGATCGAGACGCACATATGCTCCAGGTGAATGCAACAGTCTCATCACGCTGTGTGGCATTGGACTGTTGACTTGTCCATTTCTCTCACTTGTCTATGAATTCCATAAGGGCAATGACTATATCTATTTTACTCATCCATAGTCTCCAGCAAATGTTCTTTCCTAGGCTACCTGTGTTCAGAATCACCTCACTTTTGAGTTCCAGGAAACTAAGAGATGTACTTAAACCCGAACTACAATCTTGTAAGAGGGCAGCCGAGCGCAGCGCAGGTCCGATGGGGGAACTGGAAGGGAGCCCCGGCCCATGGAGATGGCCGTTCCCAGGCTCTTTCCCAAACTCAGACTCAGCCACGGGGCCGAAGGCTCTTAGGAACCCTGAAATTTCAGAAGCGCGTTGGAGATTGTGTTTTAGAGGCTTTTGTGCTCAATCTCCAAATAATTCAACAGCCAGTTTAATAAAGTGAGCACATTAAAAAAGAAAAGACTTGGGTTTGAAGCCGCTTCCACTCCTGACCAGTAAGTAGCATGACTTAAGTCTCATTTCTAAAAAGTGAATGACAAACCCCTCCTCACGAGGCTGATGAAAGGGCAAAGAGAAAAATGTATATGAAAGTGTTAGGCTAACTACTAGAGTTATACCAATTTTGGATGCGGCTGCCTTATTCATTGTTGGTGTGGCTGCCTGAGCCTACCGATCCCGGCTGCAGAGAAAGACCAGCCAAGTGAGGCCGTCTGCACATCTGCGAGATCTGCTTACAGCTGTGAGGTGGCACCCGCAAACTGCTTTCACCCATACCCCCTTCTCGTGGGTCTCAATATGAAGGACTGCACCTTCCTCATTCGTATTTCATTAAAAACACAGGATTTGGCCCCATCATAGCATTAATAGATATTTACTCAATACTACTTGCCAGATACTCTCTATATGTTATCTGCTTTACTCTTCAAAAACACTTTGTGAAGTAGTATTATTGGCATCTTTATCCCCTTTTTACAGAAAAAGAAAGCAAGGCACAGAGAAATTAAGAACTTGTTTGTTCAGAAACATAGTTTGGGGGTCATGCCAGGACTCGAGTCCAGTCTAAGCCCAGAGCCTTCCTCCTCAGCACTACATTACACTACTCATGAGCGTGAGGAAAATGCCCCATGCTCCTTTCTTCTCCTGGGCCTCTAGGGCAGGCGGACCACCCAGGCAAAGAAGGGAGCACGGACTCGTCTTACCAGCCTGGCCGGCGTCCTGTCAATAGCATGAGGTGACGCTACAACTCTGCAAATTTCTTTTCTCCTGTTTGAAAATGTAAGCTGTGCTTACATATAGAGATAATAAAACAATATATATGGTCTTGATTGTCTTAGCCCTAGTTTAGAAAAACACTGATACGTATTCACATAAGAAAATGACTAGGGAACCCATAATGAGTTTTACAGCTCGTATATGATATCTTAAAGTGTGGGAAATTACTGGAGTATGAGCCTCTAAATGAAGTGAGCAAGGGGTTGAAAACTGATTGGACATTTCTCAAGGATAAGCTGCAAGTTTTTCTACTGCTGAATAGAAAAATACAGAGTTTTAGGTCCCACAGGAATATTTCAGTTTCTACTTAGGTTTCTCAAGAGTGACTAAAAGTACCGACACATTTACTTTTCTTTTAAAGGGCAAGGTATTAGCTTTTATCGCTAATGAATACCCAGAGGCATTCTGCCCAACCCCGCAGTCAGTGTCAGCAGTCAGTGTCAGCAGTCCAGGTGGCAAGGGGCTAGAAACGCAGCCTTTCCTGAACGGGAACAAGGAAGACACGCCTGGAAAGTAGGGCGGAGCAGGAAACAGGCCCAGACCATTCTAATGACAAACTGAAGGCCCATAAAAAAGGCTTTAATGGCCAAGTCAAGGTTGTTGTTATCCCTTCTTTTCTAAAATATCATCGAACAGCAATAAGGAGTAACGCAATGATGAAAAATACAAACTCTACCGTCAGTGAAAATAAGCGGTATATATAACTACAGTATTAGAGGAAGAGCAGTCAGGCACAGGCGTGGTTGAGATGGATACTGAAAGGGGCTGAGAGAGAATGCCCATTGCTACAGAGCTCAAACCCAGGGAGAAAGCACATTTCTATAAAGTAAGAAGCACTATCTGAGAGGCACATTCAGCGATCTCTTGTGTGGAAAAACAGGAAGGATGTGTATGGAAACTGGTCCCATGAGCCTGGAAGACATCATGAAACTATGGTTTTTAAGACTGTGTGGTATTGGGGCAGGTATAAACAAATTATCCAATAAAAGAGAACAGAGAGCCCAGAGTAGACCCACACATGTCTGGAAACATGATTCATGATAGAAAGAGAATTGCAGATTAGTGGGAAAAGCAGGAACTATTCAATAAATTTCACAATAAAAAGTAATGGGCCAATTAGTTATCCATAAATATGAAATGGGATTTCTACCTCTTACCACATAAAACTTCAATTCCAAGCAGATTAAAGACTTCAATATGAAAGACAAAACAATAAAACTTTTGAAAAGGTAGTATAAGATTCTACCATTATTACACAGAGCAGGAAAGGATTTTATAAATAAGCATAAAAAGCATAAATCATAAAGTTCAGGTGTAATATATTAAATAAATTTAAAATTAAAAACTTCTGTTCATGGAAAGATTTCTTAAAGACAGTAGAAAGACAAACCACAGAGTTAAAAATAGTTGGGGTTTTTTTTGTTTTGTTTTGTTTTTTGTATTTTTCTGAAGAAGCAAGGAGGCAGAGAGAGAGACTCCCACATATGCCCAACAGGGATCCACCCGGAATTCCCACCAGGGGGCAATGCTCTGCCCATCTGAGGTGTTTCTCCATTGCAACTGGAGCCATTCTAGTGCCTGAGGTGGAGGCTATGAAGCCATCCTCAGCACCTGGATAAACTTTTGCTCCAATGGAGTCTTGGCTGTGGGAGGGGAAGAGAGAGACAGAGAGAAAGGAGAGAGGGAAAGTTGGAGAAGCAAATAGGCACTTCTCTTGTGTTCCCTGGCTGAGAATTGAACCCAGGACTTCCACATGCCAGGCCAACACTCTACCACTGAGCTAGCCAGGGCCTCAGAAACAGTTTTCACAGCACATATAATTCACAAAGTACTGGTATCAGAACATTAAAAGACACACACACACACACACACACAGGCGCACAAAAAGACAATCTAATAGAAATTGGGCAAAAGACACAAGCTGGCATTTCATTAATGAAGAACACAAACTTCAACCTTATTGGTAATTATAAAAATGCAAATTAAACCACAATAAATCATTTTTTCCCCTCATCTACTGGAATAAGTTAGATGTCTAAGAGCAGCCCTGGCCGGTTGGCTCAGTGGTAGAGCGTCGGCCTGGCATGCAAGAGTCCCGGTGCCAGGGTCCAGCCCCAGGGGGGAAGATCCAGGGGTCCCACAGGAAGAGACGGCGTTGGCGAAATCGAGTGAGAGAGCTGAATTCTTTTCTTTCTCTTTATTCTCTGGTTAGCATTTACTGCCAGGCATCTCCCCAATGGCTGGTCTAACTTTACTTTTTATGCACACACACTAAGTTACAATCACATGGTATTTTGAATACATCATTGTTTTAGTTTCACTATGGTTACATATTTCTAGATAACAGTTAATTCATATCTATAAGCTACAAGTCAGGTGGTAAGTTATTCAAAGTACAGTTATACAATAACTTGAATAGTAATAACAATATCGGTACAAACTTCTAAAAGATTAGTACTAATTAATAACTCTATTTTACTCTTGTTGTGAGTCAAGGGCGCAGAAAGAGATAGCAGATGAAATCATCAAGGACTAGCAAAGGACCACCGCTTGCTCAGGCAAATGGCCTTGAGTTCATGCAGTGTCCTAATTCTTTTCTCACAAGACTACAAAAGGCTTGCTATTTAAGAAACTGACATAGTATTAAGAGTAATTTTTACTTAAAGATACATAGAGTGCACCTGCAAGATAGCTAGTAGCAACATAATATCAGAAGGCATTAGTTGCTATTGCTGCTATGAATCCCACCACATTCCTCTCCTTATTCTTGGAAAATGCAAAAATCTCATGAGAATGTTTTACTGAGAAAAGCCCAGCAACTGTCTTCAGTGACAAAACAAGTCTTTTAACAAAACATTCTTTACTAGCCAGCTGCACTCCTATCCAAGGCCATGCAACAGGCCACTCCACTACACTTTACCTAAGATTCTAATGTCTAGTTAAACTTTATTTATTTACTATATTCATATACTAGCTAAGTTCTAACTTTATTCTTTCTAACATGATTAATAAGAAGAAATTCTCCTACAAACTTAACCCTTTATGAGGGATATCATGGCCAGCCTCTTATATTTATGAGCCCAGTTCAAGGGGCTTACAGGCTTTTCTGTGGAACTTACACCTTCTGTCTCATTTCCAAAGAAATTACTACAAATCTACAGGGAAAGCATGGTACTATTATCCCTGTGCCATAAATAATAGCACACACCCAGAAAAAGGGGGGAATATAAGGCCAGATTAATTCAAAAGATTAAAGGGGGAAGTATTGTTGTGCCTTTCCTTTGCGGTGACTTTGTCAACCCGCAGCTGTTGGTCTTTACTGCAGTGACTCTATCTTCTTTTGCTGTGACTTTGTCAACCAGCAGTTGTGGATCTTCTCCTGCTGTGACCTAGTTAGCCAGCATTAGTGGATCGGCTCCCGACATCCCAGGTTTGATTCCCAGCCAGGGCACACAGGAGAAGCGCCCATCTGCTTCTCCACCCCTCCCTCTCTCCTTCCTCTCTGTCTCTCTCTTCCCCTCCTGCAGCCAAGGCTCCATTGGAGCAAAGTTGGCCTGGGCGCTGAGGATGGCTCCATGGCCTCTGCCTCAGGTGCTAGAATGGCTCTGGTTGCGACAGAGCAATGCCCCAGATGGGCAGAGCATCGCCTCCTGGTGGGCATACCAGGTGGATCCCGGTTGGGCACATGCAGGAGTCTGTCTGACTGCCTCCCCGTTTCCAACTTCAGAAAAATACAAAATAAATAAATAAATAAATAAATAAGAATACTAAGCATTGTCAAAGATGTAGAAGTCTACACCATAGTTTGACATTACTTAATAGATACAAATATGTCTGCACTCTATAATCTAGGCATAGGAAAAGTCCCTAGAAAAACTATTTTTGCCCTGTTAGAGTGACAGAGAGCAGTAAATTCAAAAGCCCTGCTGTGCTGGCGAAGGAATGGAGAAAAAACTTGCATACCTTGCTTGATACAATCTTATGAAGAACAATTTGTCAATATATTTCTAAATTAAAATGTTATATTCTCTTATATCCTGCAATTCCACACATAGGAAATAGTCACAAATGTGTGAAAGTATGTATAAGAAAGAAATTTATCTTAGCATTATTTAAAATATTAGAAATAATCCAAATATAATTCAAAGGGTACAAGACATTACTATATAGCCCTTAAAAAGAATAATTGAGCCCAATATGTACTGATATGGAAGACTCTTCAAAATATATTATTAACTGAAAAAAAGGTACATATGATGCATTTGTGTTTTTTAAAACAAACATAACTGTATTCATATGTATTTATATATTCTTGTTCATTTATGTATTTATATTTGTGATGTATTGCCATTCTAAGTAAAAATTAAAAATTTAAATTATTAGCATACATTTTACAATTCATTATTTTGTGCGATGCCAGTTTAAATGCAAAATAAAGGCACTTAACTCATATGGAAACCCACCGAAATTATACAGTTCATGTTCTGTAGCTGATACATGCATATGCATTTTGCTCTTATCAGAGCGGTGGCGGTGCCACACAAATCTAACTCAACTGTTTTATTACACTTAATATGCGCACATCCTGCCAATCCCTCTGCCTTCCACTTCCTGATGAGTAAGGAAGGACTGAAAGGAAAGGAACCGTGGGCTGCCCAGTCTTTCTCTTTCTTTTGTGTCGTTAATTTCTCTGTAAGTGGCTGGCTAATACGAGGAAGTGACAGGAGTAAGAAAGGATCAGATTGGGCTCCTTGGTTGTTCGAGAGTCTCAGAATGCCACTGCCTTCCTTCTACTTGAAACCAGTACTGGTTCACATGGGAAACGTGGCCTCTTGGGCTGCCAGCCTCCCCACTTACTCAGTCACACGTACTGTATAACCCACGTGCCTTGTATTCTTTTGAGTCTCCCAAAGCCCCCCGTACTGTGGGTCCACTGGAATTCTATGCTCATGGGGCATCACAGTACTACATGAAGATGGGAACCAAGGGTTGGTGGACATATATATTGTGCATAGTTTTGCTCAGGCATGTGTTCTATTGTCTGATCAGATTTAATTTACAAAAAAAAAAAAACAATTTCAGAGGTAAAATTATTAAGAATGCCATGGCCCTGGCAGGTGGCTCAGTGGATAGAGCGTCAGCCCAGCATATGGATATCCCAGGTTCGATTCCCGGTCAGGGCACACAGGAGAAGTGACCATCTGCTTCATCCCTATCCCCCTCCCCTTTGTCTCCCTCTTCTCCTCCCACAGCCAGTGACTCGATTGGTTCAAGCATCAGCCCTGGGTGCTGAGGATAGCTTCATTAGTACAAGTGTGGCAACCTCAGGCACTAAAAATTGCTGAGTACTCGAGCATTGTCTCCAGATGGGGTTTCTGGGTGGATCCCAGGCAGGGCACATGAGGGAGTCTGCTTCACTATATCTCCTCCTCCTCCTCCTCCTCCTCCTCCTCCTCCTCCTCCTCCAGAAGAAGAAGAAGAAGAAGAAGAAGAAGAAGAAGAAGAAGAAGAAGAAGAAGAAGAAGAAGAAGAGGAAGAGGAGGAGGAGGAGGAGGAGGAGGAGGAGGAGAAGGAGGAGGAGGAGAAGGGAGGAGGAGGAGGAGGAGGAGGAGGAGGAGAGTTTCATGATGATGACACCAGAGCATTACAGCAATCTAGGGCCCTTCTAAGCACAGAGACCCACTCAACTTCACTGGTTGTGTGGCCACAAAACCAGCCCTGCATCCTGGAGTTTGTTATTTTTTTTAATGTTTATTTTATTTATCTTAGAGAGAAGAAGGAAGGGAGAAGGAGAAAGGCAGGAATATATGTTCCTGTATCGGCCCTGACCAGGGATCAAACTAGCAACCTCTGCACTGTGGGATGATGCTCTAACCAACAGAGCTCTTTGGCCAGAGCCTGGAGTTTGCTATTAAGGGAGAAAATCCAGACAAGCATAGCTGGTTCTCTCTCGCCAATATTTTTCTTGTCTTTTTAACGTCATAAAAAATGCTTAGGAGGTACATTATTAGAATCATCATATTGAAACATGTCTGACTGACAAGTATTACATTGTAAATTGTGGTTTTTCAAGGTTCTATTTATCAGTTCATTACCAGCCCATCTGTATGTGAGAGAACAAAACAATTTTCTGAGGGCTCTTGGTGACATTGCTACTGAAATTCTTATGATTATTAATGCAGGATATGGAAATTTCCCCTAAAGAATTAAGAATGAAATCTCAAGTCTGTAGTTTTCTTCAGGGAATAAACTGAAACAAATAAACTCAGGGATCAGTATGCAGTGGGGAAACAGATGGGATTTGGCCGTGTGCTTGCTCCAATTGTCAGTGGAAAGCTGGTCAAGAATGTACCAGGTATCTCTGCATCGTTTATTTTGCCATGTAACAGACCACGTAATTGGAAGAAAATCTTTCAATCACTGCAAAGCCTATTCTATTGAGAGCTTTTCAAAATATGTTTGACTTCCAGTTGCCCCAGAAACCAAGTTGTCTCTGTTATTGAAAGTGACCAGACTCGGGGCATGAAGGAAAGTCTCTCCATTTTTGATCATCTGCTTTAGGTGGAAACATGTCTGAAGAGAATGTCCCTAGACGTGATTTGTCAAGTGTAAAGGAGCTGATAACAAGAGCATGCAGCTTATGGACTTGGTGTGGTTTAAACAAGATGGAAGACGGAGCCTAAGGCCTCTGCGCAGAAAGGGCTCCCTTCAGTGTCTGTGGCCAAAGCAGACGCATGTATCCCTCCCGTTGCTGAGCCTCCACTTACCACTCCCCTAATCTGTGAGTTTAAAGTTTCAGATTCGTAAGAATTACTTAAATACAGGCATACCTCACTTTACGGTGCTTCACAGATATTGCATGCTTTACAAATTAAAGTCAAGACCCTCCACCAGAAAAAAGTATTACAATTCTCTTGATTGTGATACCAGCTTTATTGCAGTGATCTGATACTGAACCTGCAGTATCCTTGAGATATGCCTGTACTTGGTATGACTTCTTTAAGAGACAAAAGCATTTCTTAAAGAAAAGAAAGAACACTGGGTAGATAAATGCGTTTTAAAGTGTATTAACTAAAGAAAGTTGTTGTAATACTGTGGTTTATAATGAGAAATAGGTATTTGGTCTCTGTTCGGTTTGTGACACAGAGCTCCTGAAAGCCTGGGAACTTCCTAGGTGCCGACAGCCAGAAAGGCGTCTCCCGCTATGTTCATGAAGGAGCTTTGAGCTCACACTTCAGGAGAGGGACTGGTCAACAGAGGAACCAACCCTGCGATTAGGTGCTTGGAACTTTCAGTCCCACCCCCGGCTGTCCGCTGGGGAAGGGAAGAGGCTGGGGACTTGAATTCAAGTACCAATGGCCAGTGATTTCAGCAGGCATGCCTCCATAATGAAACCTTTGTAAAAATCTAAAAGGTCAGAGTTCAGAGGGTTTCCAGGTTGGTGAAAGCAAGGAGAGTTGAGGAGCGTGACACGCCTGCAGGGCATGGAATTTCACGTTTCATACCCCATCCCTTGCCCTAAACATCTCTTCCATCTGGCTGTTCCTGAGTTATATCCTTTTATAATACACCAGTAATCTAGTAAGTACAGTACTTCTCTGAGTTCTATGAGCCGCTCTGGCAAATCAATTCAACTCAAGGTTGGTCAGAAACACAGGTGACAAGCTGGCCTTGGGCTGAGTGGCTGAAGTGTGTTGGGGGGGGGGGGGGTCTTGTAGGACTGAGCCCTGAGCCTACAGGATCCCACACACACATTCTAACTGATGCTCAGAACCTCCTTTAGTTGTAAATGCTACTTTACAAATGGTTGTTAAAAATCTGCTAGAGATATAAATAAGAAGCCAAGATTGATGAGTTGAATCGAAAGGCTTAAGGAATATTGATACAAGCTTTTTTATATGGCCAACCTTTTCTAATTGCTTTTCTCACATGACTTCATTTATTCCTCACAACCATCCTATCAGTATCCCCATGGAGAGAAGTAGAAACTGAGACCCAGTTGGCGATAATAATGGCACCTATACAGGGGTGTAGTGAAGATGAAATGAGTTGATGTGTATGAGGATAAGTCATTGGTCCGAGGAGTAAGTAAGTGAGCTAAGACTCAAACGGGGCATCTGCCTCCACTGCCTAAGCTCTTAAATTTTTGAAATCATAATTTTAATTAAATTAAATGTTAATTTGTAAGACTAAACTGGTCCCTTAATAAGTCTTTGTGCATAAAGCCATCCTCAAGGACACCAGAGAGCACACTGATAAATAGTAACTCCATAAGTAAGATGTTATTGTTATAGAAAAGAAAACTCATTGAGGTTGACTAGCCTAGAAGGTGGTTAGTAGGTCAGCCACCTACTAACTGACAGGGGCAATAATCTATTGCAAGCCTATCTAATTTGAAAGCCAGTGGTTCCAACCAGTCTGACAGAAAGTGCCCTAACACCTTGCTTCTCAGTATGGTCCGCAGGCCACCAGCACTGAGGCATTACTCAGGGGCTCGCTAGAAATACAAAACCTCAGGTCTGAGACAAGAAAGAGAATCTGTAGTTTAACAAGATCCCAGGGGATTTAGATGCACATTAGAATTGAGAGCACTTCTCTCATTAACTGACCTCAAATTCCCTGCTATTTAGAATTGCCTGTGCCTCTGAACACAGCTGAGTTACATTTCAATGATATTTCCTGCTGAGAACTTCCGCAAGCCAAAAGGTATGAATGAACAAGGGGGGAAAATATCTGATTGGTGACTGTCAGAGAAGAAGCAGGTAATAAAAGAGAAGGGGGAAAGACCTGGGTGCTTCTTCTGAGTATTTCAACTGGATCTCTCACCCTTATCTAAATCACTCATTTGCTATGTCGTTAAAGTCTAATTTTGATATAATTTCAGGTGTCATAGTTTTGTCTATACATTCATATTTTAAGTGGATTATAAGTAGTGTGTATGAGTAATGGATTGAATAATTTCAAAAAGTACCCCTGATTATGGGAACTCCTGGTCTCAATTAGATACGTCAAAGTACCAAGGAAAAGGGAAGTGGGGTCCCATCTTTTTAAGGCTTAGTATTTAAAAAACGACTATAAACTTCAACCCCATCACTGATCCATGAGTTCCATTCAGTTTAATGCAGGTTACAGGTTCTGCCTTCCTGGTCTCTCTCTCTCTCTCTCTCTTTTTTTTTTTTTTTTTTCTTTTTTGGCAGTGCTGCAAATTTACACTTTCCAAGATTGAACTAATGATTTTCCTTCAGAAATTGCCATTCTTTCAACTTATACCAAGATTTTCCATGCAGGCGCCCCAGTATTACAATGCAGGCCCACTCTCAGCTCCTCCTTGTCATTCACCTTTGACATTAAATATTGTTCCTAATTACAGTCGATTCTGCCTCCTAAATCTCTTTCTCATTGGCTCCCGCCTTTCATCCCTATTTTCGCGGCCTCACTGAAGATCCTTAATGTTTCCAACCGGAACTGTGGAAGCAGCTTCCTTAATTGCTTTTTCTGTCTCTGGTTCTCCACTCCTCACATGGTAGACGATCTGTTTCCCTTTGGGAAACACAGCTGATCCCATCACTCTCTTGGAAAACTTCTGATGGTTCCCGCGGCTTATCGGACGGTGTTCAGACTCGGACCCCAGCACCCAAGACCCTTCCGGACTGTAGCAGCCTGCAGTGGAGGCCTCCTCGCCCTGCCGGCCCCATGTGCCCAGTGCCACCCCTACATGTGCCTTCTTATACCATTCTCTGCCTAGAATGCTTGTGCCCCTCTCCACCTGCTGAACTCCTAACATTTGTTCCCCGCCCCAGCTGAGATGTCACCTTCTCAGTGGAGCCTCTCCTAATCCTCCGCCTCTAAAATAGGGGTCCCGGGACAAGCAGCATCCCCATCACCTGGAAACTTGTTCAAGCTGCACGCGCTAAGAAGTGCCGACCTACTGAACCAGTACGTCTGGCCATGGTGCACGGCAACCTGTAGTTTACCAAGTGACTCCGATACCCGTTCCAGTGTGAGGACTCCGCTCTGAGGCTCCTGTTCACCCCACTGCTCTCCTCACAGTGCATTGGAGCTACCTGTGGTCCTCTGTCCCAGGTCTCCACGTCTGTGCCTAATGTGCAGGGAAATTGTCAAATTCATCCTTGATTATAAAACACATCAACCGCCTCTGCAACGCAAATAAGAAATAAGTTCTCCTATTCCTGACTTTTTACAGTAACATCAGTAACATTTTTAAAAAGACCACTACACTTGTTCCTCCTGCCACTTTTCAGCCCTCCCTAAATTGCAAGGTTCCCCTTAGATGTCAACCCTTTCTACGGTTGGTGGTTGGTTGGTTGGTTGGTTGGTTGGTTGGTTGGACAACTGCTCTGTTCCCAAAGAACAGAATGTGAAGTTCCACTTATTGAGACAGCCGGGCAGCCTCCAACACCAGTTCCTTTTTTTGACAATGGACCCTGTGGAACAAGCAGTTTTAGGAACCAGGCCTTCCTCCAAGGATCTGAGGACTTTGTCATCTTTCATCCACAATTACTTCCAGGCTGGTTTTAAAAGACAGTTGCCACAAATAAATAAATAAATGAATAAACACCTTGCTGCCTGATCAGGAGGTGGTGCAGTGAATAGAGCTTTGGTCTGGGATGCACAGGGCCCAGGTTCAAGACCCGCCAGCTTGAGTGCAGGCTCACCAGCTTGAGTGTGGGGTCACTAGCTTGAGCAAGTGGTCACTGGCTCGGTTGGAGGCCACCCACTTCAGTCAAAGCACATATGAGAAAGCAATCAATGAACAACTAAGGTGCCCCAACTATGAATTGATGCTTCTCATCTCTCCCTTCCTGTCTGTCTGTCTTGCTCTCTCTCTCTCTGTCACAAAGAGAAAAGAAAGAAGGAAAGAAAAACTCTCTGAGGCTTCAGTCAGGTAGTTCACTTGGCTAGAGTGTCTTCCTAATATGCCAAGGGAGCAGGTTTGGTCCCTGATCAGGTCACATTCAAGAATCAACCAATGGATGCAGTGCTGGATTCAAATAATTTAACAACTGGTTCTCTGACCTAATGACTGTTTTAAGTATAAAAAAGATATACTAAAAGGTAGTTTATTATTTCATGCATTTAATACTTAAATAAGAACAATAAAAAAGTACACAACACTGGATTATGTTATAAGAAAGAGTTTTAAAATATTAATGAAAAAATATTAAATAATACCTGACAAGAAACAATAAAACTCTTATTTCCATATTGCTTCTTTATTGGCGTCCTCACCTGCAATTTTCTTCACTTTTATCTGAGCTTAATCGGCTGTGTGATTTATCCTTACCCATCTTTTCACTGTAGGAGTAGGATCCCATTCCTTTAGAGGTAGGCAGGTTAGACTAATAATCACTGTGTTTGATATATTAGAAACAGTTCTTCTTTTCTCTGAACATATTATGTTCACCTTTGCAAAACCCCTTTCTGCTTTTGCTGATCTTACAGCAATTGGTTGTTTGATACTTTTTCTCTTTAGGTTATATGTTTGTTTACTGAAGTAACAAACACAAGAGAATTAAAATGTAGTATTTCATCAAAAGTATAATGAATTTTGTGAAATTAATAAATAAATATTACAAGCATAGTTCCATCAATTTTTTTTTCACTTATGAACAGAATGAACATTACTCGCGGCGCTTAGAATACACTGTCACACAGATGAACGTTAAAAAAAGAGTGAGGAATGTAAATTTGTGATTTCCACATTTGGTGGCTGCCCAGGTGCCCACCTTAGAGAGAACCTTGATTACAAGTGTCATTTTAACAACCAGTTCACCAAACTTAACAAAAAATTAGATATTGGTTCGGTCGAACCAGTGCGAACTGACTGAATCTCGCCACTGAATGAACACATATTTAAGTGGAATAGCAAATGTTTCTCTCTCTCTCTCTCATCCTCTTTCTCACATCAGTCAACAAAAATACATAAGTAAATAAAACCCTTGTTGAAAGCTCAAACACTTATTCTTTCTCAAACAGGATAACCTCATTAAAGAATGGCATAGAAGAAAAGAGTAACTACTAAACTGAATGTATCTGTTTATTGTTTGTCTTTTGAGAAATGTATCTCATACCATAAAGGTATTTTAATATAACTATGAAGTGTATCTGTACACAATGAAAGAAACCTTAGTTTCAGTTGTGGCAGCGCCATGGTGTCCGTCACTGGACATAGAGTATTAAACACTCATATATAGGGCAAGAATTTTTTTTATTTTTATTACTTTTAATTTATTGTGTTAGCATGGGTTCAAATGTCCCACTCAATATAACCCCCTCACCCTCCACCCCTGTGTCCCCCATTATACCCCCTGAGTCCCTCTCCCCATAACTCCCTCCCCTCTTCCCTCTGGGATTTGCTGTCCTGTTATCTGTATCTATGTGTTATGTATATATAATTTCATTAATCCCTTCACCTTCCCTGATCCCATCCCCTCATCCCCCTTTCACTCTGACAGCTGTCCCTCTGGTCCCTGTGACCCCGCCTCTGCCTCTATTCCATTCCTCAGTTCACTTTGTTCATTAGATTCCACATATAAGTGAAATCATATGATATTTTTCTTTCTCTTCCTGACTTATTTCACTTAGCCTAATAATCTCCAGGTCCATCCATGTCATCACAAAAGGTAAGATTTCTCTTTTTTCACAGCTGTGTAGTATTCCATTGTGTATATGTACCACAGCTTTTTAATCTACTCGTCCACTGATGGACACTTGGGCTGTTTCCAGATCTTGGTTATTGTGAACAATGCTGCCATAAACATGGGGGTGCATTTCTTCTTTTGAATCAGTAATTTGGTATTCTTAGGATATATTCCTAAAAGTGGGATAGCAAGGTCAAAAAGCAGTTCCATTTTTAATTTTTTGAACAAATGCCATACTGTTTTCCAGAGTAGCTGCACAAGTCTTCATTCCCACCAGCAATTCCGGAGGCCCTTTTCTCCACACCCTTGCCAGAACTTGTGTGTTGATGTGTTAATGAAAGCCATTCTGACAGGTGTGAGGTGCTATCTCATTGTGGTTTTAATTTGCATTTCTCTGATGATTAGTGATGTTGAATATTTTTTCATATGCCTATTGGCCATCTGTATGTCCTCTTTGAAGAAGTGTCTATTCAGTTCTTTTGCCCATTTTTTAAATTGAATTGTTTATCTTCCTGGTGTTGAGTTTTAGAAGTTCTTTATAAATTTTGGTTATTAACCCCTTATCAGACATATTGGTGAATATGTTCTCCCATTGTGAGGGTTATCTTTTTATTTTGTTCATGGTGTCTTTTGCTGTGCAAAAGCTTTTTAGTTTGATATAGTCCCATTTGTTTATCTTGTCCTTTATTTCACTTGAAAGGGCAGGGATTTAGTGGCTATTCCCTTTGCAGGCGTCCCCAAACTATGGCCCACGGGCCGCAATGTGGCCCCCTGAGGCCATTTATCCAGCCCCCACTGCACTTCTGGAAGGGGCGCCTCTTTCATTGGTGGTCAGTGAGAGGACCACTGTATTTGGAAGCCCTCCAATGGTCTGATGGACAGTGAACTGGCCCCCTGTGTAAAAAGTTTGGAGACCCCTGTAGAGGAATATATGGTACTAGGTAAATACTTTATAATGTTTTTTCCCTTTTTGTTGAATTTATTGGGGTAATACTGGTAAACAATTATACAGGTTTCAGGTGCACAATTCCACAACACATCATCTGTATACTGTATTGTGTAAGTAGTTGTTGATTATTGATTTTTTTCTTGATCCTTATAATTCCATTTTTAGTTAAGCAAAAGAACCCACATGCTATAAAGTATGCAGTTTTCACATTCTTTTTATGTAAAAAAAAATGAGGACTATCTCTATTTTGAATTATGAAATGCAAATTAGTTTCACGTTTTGTTTAAAATTCCTCAATCTCCTGTAGCCATCACTCTGGAGCAGGGGTCGGGAACCTTTTTGACTGAGAGAGCTGTGAACACCACATATTTTAAAATGTAATTCCATGAGAGCCATACAGTATGTTTAACACTAAATACAAGTAAATGTGTGCATTTTATGTAAGACCAACACTTTTAAAGTACAATAAGTCTCTGAATTCTTTTTAATAACATTGTTATGCTGTTGCTAACCAATGATGAATAAAGTTCTTCTTACCATTAATGTGACTTCTGGTGCTGCATGGTTTTGCTGATGGCTTTGTAGTCTGGTTGATATGTGGTGAGGTTAAGCTTCATGCAGGCGTTGAGACTTCCATCCATTAAACGTGATTGTAGGTTGGTCTTAATGTTCTTTAGATGTGAGAAAGACTGCTCACATGTATACGTAGAGCCAAACATTGTCAGTACAGCAATACTCACACGCTGCAGTGTGTGGTATGTGATGGGAAGTGTGTTCCAAGTTTTGACAATCAGCTGGTCCGCGGGTTGAAGTTTTTTCATCTCTCCCCACTTGTGTTTGCTCACCAACTCTGCTTGCTGTCATGCAAGTCTTTCCAAATCTTCATTCAGTGACTTGAACTTATTCACCCACATGTCTGAGGCCTTCAGGTCAGCAGCTTGTAGCTCAAAATCTCTGATGGAGACACGAGGAATGTAACTCAGGTTGGCGCTGTCCACTGCACACTCATGTGGATGGGTAATGAACTTAAAAAGACGAGTGTGCTCACGAAATTCTCCAAAGCGCACTTTGAATGACTGCAGAAGATTAGATGTGAAGCCTGCTAGCTGCTGGAGATCAAGATGTTGAGCACGGTCACTTGCTGTGCATGCATCTTTAAACTCTCCCAGTTTTTCAAAGTGTAGTAAACGACCTGTTTCAATGTCTGTGATGAAGAGTTCCAGCTTGTTTTCAAATGCAAACACTGCTTGTTGAAGGGATAAGACTGTATTTCCAATGCCTTGCATTTTCACATTGAGCTGGTTCAGATGTTCAGTCATGTCCACGAGATAGTAGAACTTCAGGAGCCACTCAGTGTTAGCTAACTCAGGATGCTCGACATTTTTCATTTCAAGAAAAGTCCGGATTTTGCTCAGACAAGCCACGAAACGGCTTAGCATCTTCCCTCTTGACAAGCAATGCAGGTTGCTGTGCAGAAGCAGACCAGAATAATTATTCCCAACTTCATCCAGCAGTGTTTTACACTGGCGATCACTTAAAGCTCAGGCAACAATAAAGTTGACCACTCGAATGACCAGTGACATCACCTCACCAAGCTGCTCACCACACATCTGAGCACAAAGTGCCTCCTGATATAGGATACAGTGAAAACTTAGGATGG
Organism: Saccopteryx leptura; assembly: GCF_036850995.1. Classification (NCBI taxonomy): domain Eukaryota; kingdom Metazoa; phylum Chordata; class Mammalia; order Chiroptera; family Emballonuridae; genus Saccopteryx; species Saccopteryx leptura. Next base: position 353,797,039 of record NC_089503.1, read on the forward strand.
GTCTCTTTTCCTGTTCACAAAGAAGCACTAAGAATCCTGTTTTTCCCCACCATGTACGGAGCACCATTAGTACACCCCAAAATAAGTTTATCCATCGGTAGATTTTTTCTTTAGCGAACTCAGTGAAAGACTTGAATAAATCCTCCCCTCTTGTTGTCTCTTTCATAGGCAAAACAGCAACACTTTCCTCACATAGTGTGTCACCGACAGCATACCTTGCAATCATGCTGAACTGGGATAAATGGCTTATGTCTGTTGACTCATCCAAAGCGAGAGAAAAGAATGGTGCTGCATTTATGTCCTTCACTTGTGTTGCCTCAATTTGATTTGCCATCATGATAGTACGATCGTGAACAGTTCTTTCCGACAGAGGCATGTCTTTTATTCATTTGATTATCTTGTCTTTATCCAAAAAGTTGTCAATAAATTCACTGGCAACATCAAGCATGAATGTTTTGGCATACTCCCCATCTGTGAATGGCTTTCGTTTCTCACAATTGCTGAAGCACCAGCAAAGCTAGCCAAATTCCAGTCACCTTGTTGGGTTCAAACATGGAGCTGCTGCTGACTAGCTTGCACTCTGCACAGTAACTCTTGACATGCTTTCTTCCTGCTGTCCCCCACTGGATATTTCGATGCAAATGTAGTATGGCGTGTGTCAAAGTACCACTTTATATTTGACCATTTTATCGAAGCAATTTTATCACTGTATATTAGACACACTGCAGAACCTACTCTCTCCACAAATGCGAATTCCTCTGTCCATTCCTGCTGAAAAGTACGATATTCTTCATCTTTATTTCTTTTAGCCATCTTCTTCGTCAAAAGGGTTTCTGCAATTAGCTAGCTGACTAGGAAGTTTACTTCCTGACCTCACAATGACCCGTGTACATTACGCATTATCCAATAAAAATTTAGTGTTGTCCCAGAGACAGCTGTGATTGGCTCCAGCCACCCGCAACCATGAACATGAGTTGTAGGAAATGAATGGATTGCAATACATGAGAATTTTTTATATTTTTAACGTTATTATTTTTTTATTAAAGATTTGTCTGCAAGCCAGATGCAGCTATCAAAAGAGCCACATCTGGCTCGCGAACTATAGGTTCCCGACCCCTGCTCTGTAGAGTTCAGGATTTCCCATCTCATAATGATCTGATTACTAAAGCCAGGGGCACAGCTACTGGTTGGTAACTCCCCAACATACTGCTTGTTAATAGTAACAGCTGATACACTGTTTTGTGGCTGGGACTGTGCTGGGAAATCAAGTTCTTTGTTGGTTAATAACTGATTTCTCCACCGATGAAAATGCGCAAATCGATGCACTGCTTCATGTAGTGGCAGCCTCCCCACCCTTCCCTACAGCCGAACTGCAGCAGCATCTCCTGCCATCCTACTCGTGTTCCATTCTGTGTGGAAGATGGCTGAGATGCTAAATGAATAAGAGGGTTAGACCATAACCAAAATTTGGCTTTCAAATTTCACTGCTGGTTATCTGTGCACTACCCCCACTTTCTGTCCACTAGATGGTGCTACAGAGCCATGTTTGTAACAGTTCACTGGGCTTGGGAGAAGAGGAGTGAAAAATTATAGACAGGTGAAACGCTGTGAAATGCTTAACATTTATGAAAGTTAATCCTTTAAACATTCTAGTCTATGCATGTGTCTTGGCAGGCACTTGAATAAAAGGTCCATCCAAATGGCTACAATTATACAACATGCCCATTTATTTATTACACCTGGCAACCTGGGCAAACACATTTCAGGACAAGAACCTCCTGGCACTGCTGTGTATAAAATAAAGCAGCTGTTTACTCAGTGCATAACAATTAACATGCTCCCTAAAGAATATAATTTATGATGCTGAATACATAAGAGAATGTTTTGTGATCTCCAGAGATAGTGTTCAGTAAAATCAACGGGTTGTCATATTTCGGGTTCATTAATTGTTCTGGTATCCTAACATCCAATAGAATATTAGTGGGAATTTAACCAGCAGTAAGCCTCTGTACTTCAGTAATCACGTTTTCCTTAGGATTGAAGGTCAAATTCATGGGAGAAGTTGTTATTCAAGAAAAGCTTGGCATTTCTTTCGACTATGAAAGAATTTCCCCTCTGGTTATTGCTACGCAAATTCTGCCGCAGGGGGATAAAGGTTAGCTAATAATTGTGGCTCATTTGGAGAGCAGTCTGAATCTTCTTGTAAAAAGGGTAATTCTGTTGTTCTGTTGTGTCCTCTCCCTTTGTGGCACTGGGAACCTCTCACAGCCATAACATATATCAAGCAGATTTGGCTTGGAGGCAGCCATCAGCTTCCTGTCCACAGGACAAAATGAGGTTAACCTCATTTGCAAGTAACCACCCCTTTTTCACTGATTTTGAATTGTTTGGTTAACTCACTTTGGGAAGGAGTATCAATAATTCAGCTTTAGTCAGTTGGCATGTCACCCTGACAGATGGAAAGAGCAACAGGGCTATGGATTCATTTACTCCTGGGGGGTGTGGGGCAGTAGTGAAATTCCTTGCCCACTCCATCGCCTGTCTATGAGACAGTGAGAGCAAGGAAAATGATTCCCACAGCCACTAAAGCCTGCCTAAGACTTCCAGTGACAGCCAAGTATGCAAATTGGCTAGGATGATTATACTTCAGGGAGAAAAGAGGAATGAAGAAGCAGAAGCAGCCTGACCAGGCAGGAGCACAGTGGACAGAGCATAGGACTGGGATGCAGAGGACCCAGGATCAAGACCACAAGGTTGTCAGCTTGAGCACAGGTTCACCAGCTTGAGCAAGAGGTAGATGGCTTGAGCATAGGATCAGAGACATGACCCTATGGTCTCTGGTTTGAGCTCAAAGGTCGCTGGCTTGAAGCCCAAGGTCGCTGGTTTCAGCAATGGGTCACTCGCTCTGCTGGAGCCGCACCCTCAAGGCACATATGAAAAAGCAGTCAATGAACAACTAAGGTGCCACAACAAAGAATTAATGCTTCTCGTCTCTCTCCCTTCCTGTCTGTCTGTTCCTATCTCTCTGTCTCTGTCACACACACAAAAAAAGGAAAGAAGCAGAAGCAGAAAGGAGATTAACAGTGCACCTGAAAAGAGAACTGAGCAGCCAAGAACCAGCCTCCTGAGCAATGAATGGGAGGATGAACGTGTGTGTGTGTGTGTGTGTGTGTGTGTTAAATTGTATACCACATTTGTTGTAGGATACTCCCCTGATTTGTCAGCTGCTGCCAGTAAGCTGTGCTTAGGAAGGCAGGGCACCGTCAGTCTGCCACAGCTGGCTGGCGGGTAAAGGGCTTAGTGAAGGGATGGCAACGCAAATGTTTGGTTCATGTCTATAGTTGAAATAAACTTATCCTCATGGTTGGTTTTCTGTTTTAGCTGTCTTTGGATATGTACAGATTAACAGCTCCATAAAGACTTTGATTATATCGCCTAATTTCTCAATTCTTCACCCCCCAAAATAGTGTCTTTGAAAGTGATTAAATGGACAAGGGTGTGCATACATTTCTATTAAAAAGAAAGCTATTGTTTGTCCAAGGTGTTGCCCATTCTGAGGACCAGGAAACCCTTATCTCTGACTGGCTCAGCTTGGTACTTTTGTAGTGTCCCACTGAACCCATGTTCCTCCAGGTGCCTTGATTGCAGATGCATACCTCTGTCTCTGTTACTGCCAGGCTGTCCCCAGCGGTCCGAGTATGAGCAAAACCACGACGCTGGGCAAGCCTTGATTCCCCAAAGCCCCGCCCCCACCACAGGGTCCCAGTCCGCTCCTCCCTCCATGGCAGCCATCTGCCTGATGTCTCAGCCTGTGCACAGACCCTCCCTGTTGATTTGGGCAGTAAGAACCTCATTTTGATGCCCTTTCCCTCAGTGAACTTCGCCCACAACACTGATCAAATTGCTGAAGAGGTTAAGAGGAAAGAACGGTGCATCCACGTCTCAGCAGTGAGAGCAAGAGGGTACAATGAGCGTGTCGCCATTTCCTCTGGTCTCGGCTGGAAACACCTCCCGCCCTCCCAAATGACATGATCAATCTTAAGATTTTCTCTGACAAAAAGACTCACTAAACAGACTTCAGATACTATTAATAACCCGTGTTTACACAGAGGTTTTTAATTCGCAAAAACTCCTTGGCTAATATTACCTTCTGTAATCATCACAAAACCTTTTGATATCACATTAATTTTAAAGATTATGAAAACTGAGTGAAATTAAGTGATTTGGCTGAAGATCCACGGCTAATAAATGACAGGGCCAGTTCATTTGTATCTATATCCCATATTCTTGTCCCTGCCTCTGTCTGAAGAGCAGAATTCTCTAGCTTTACATTGCTAGGTTAATTACCCAACTGTATTGGAAGACTATTGGAAATAAAGCCCAAAAAATGTTGTATACTGTATCTCCTCACAAATCTATGGAGGTTCGACAAGAACAAAGTGGGGTCACAGCAGAATGGAAATAGTGTGGCATTTAAGGTGTGACAGACCTGAGCTCCAACCTGCACTACTATGTGCAAAGTACATGACAACCTTGGGCCTCAGTGTTTTCATGTATAAAATGGAGATGAGGCCCTGGCCGGTTGGCTCAGCGGTAGAGCGTCAGCCTGGCGTACAGGAGTCCCGGGTTCGATTCCAGGCCAGGGCACACAGGAGAGGCGCCCATTTGCTTCTCCACCCCAACCTCTCCTTCCTCTCTGTCTCTCTCTTCCCCTCCAGCAGCCAAGGCTCCATTGGAGCAAAGATGGCCCGGGCACTGGTGATGACTCCTCGGCCTCTGCCCCAGGCGCTAGAGTGGTTCTGGTCGCGGCAGAGAGACGCCCTGGAGGGGCAGAGCATCGTCCCCTGGTGGGCAGAGCGTTGCCCCTGGTGGGCGTGCCGGGTGGATCCCGGTCGGGCGCATGCGGGAGTCTGTCTGACTGTCTCTCCCCTTTTCCAGCTTCAGAAAAATACAAAAAATAAAAAATAAAATGAAGATGATACTGTAATTCCTACTGAATACACAAATACAAAAATTTTCACAAATACAGAAGAATATCGATTTTATTTATGGGTATCTAATAAATACTAGCTTTTATTGGATATTATGATTCTTTTCATTAATTTTAACATGTTATTGAAAAAAACACAATTCCAGAATTTAATGCAATTTCAGGATAATCAGTGAGCTTGGGATGGTGGCTTTAGAAGACATAACTGCACAGAATAATAGAAAACTGGCCTTTCATCTGTATGTGTGGTCCAGATTGGCAGGGTGGCTCTTAGTAATAATGTTTTTCAATCTTCTGGATACTGAAAACTATTTTATTGTCTATGAAAATCATTTTGGTCACAGAAAAATTGTTTCTAGAATATGGGAACTCTAAAAGACACTAGGCAATTTGTTTTGTTAATCATTTGCCAGTGCTATACCCAATTTTGCACCTGATTTCCCCTTGTTCCTGTCATTGTCAATTACTTTGTACTGTATCGAGATTTGGAAAACGGTTAATGAGGTTGGATTGCTAGGCAGCCTTGAGTCTGCCTTTGATTTAATCACAAACACATGCTGCCGCATTCATCAATTTGCCTTTTAGGTAAGCGTCATTGTTGTGATGCTTTACCTTTGTACACAGCTTACATGTTTGCTGATTTCCATGGCAGAGAAAAGATGTGATACAAAAGAAGCTTCCGTGAAGAAGGGCAGCCAAAGCAAAGGTGCAGAGTGAATTTAAAGGTATAATTTAGCAGAAAAGCCAACTAGTCTTCATCCATTAAGTCTCTATAAAAAAATGTGTTGCGTGGAGAGATGGTAAGGACAATGCCTACATTCCAGGGGAGCAAAGATATGGTGAAAGCAGCATAATGGAAACATAAGGATGCCCAACCAGGCAGTGGCACAGTGGATAGAGTGTCAGACTGGGATGTGGAGGACCCAGGTTCAAGACCCCAAGATCGCCCGCTTAAGTGCGGGCTCATCTGGTTTGAGCAAGGCTCACCAGCTTGAGTCCAAGGTCACCGGCTCGAGCAAGGGGTCACTTGGTCTGCTGTAGTCCCCCCCCCCCCATATGTCAAGGCACATATGAGAAAGCAATCAATGAACAACTAAGGTGCCGCAATGAGTTGATGCTTCTCATCTCTCTCCCTTTCTGTTTGTCTCTATCTCTGTATCTGTCACAATAAAAAAAAAAAAAAAAAAGAAACATAAGGAAACATTTCAAGGATGGGGCTGAAGACCTGGATCTAAGAGCGCTACAAGTACTGCATGGAGAGCAGTAGATACTGTGCATTCAGGGGGTAGATCCCCCATCAAGTGCTCTTACCCCGAAAAGGGGAGAGACAGAAAACTTCTGGAGGTGACATATTAGTTACCTTGATCGTGGTGATGGTCACATGAGAGTATACATATGTCCAAACTTCCCAATTTTTATACATTAATCATGTGCAAGTTTTTTTTTTATTTGCCAATTATACCTCAATAAAACTGGAGGGAAAAAGCATTTTTTGAGAACTACAAAAAAGTATCATATTGGAGACATTGAAGGTAAGAAAACCATGGCAATCTTTTATTAACTTAAAAATTAAGGCCAATTCCATTTTTTATAATAAACTTAATGACAGCGACTTTGTAGAACATCTGTGTATGAACCCAGAAGACTCCAGTCGCTGCCTCTTGGTGGGCCACAGCCAGTTCCAGCTGGGAGAGTGAGAAGGGGAAGGTTGTGTCACCATTCATCAAGTTAGCAATCTGGACGTTCCTGCCAATTGCCGCTGGTGTTCTTGATTTTTTTTTTCTGGGTCTCACTTTCTACGTTTAAAATGGAAAGTTTAGACTTCTGAACTCCTTTTCTCTTCACCCTAACTTGTACTGCAAAATCCTGGACCCTGGGCTTGATTATCACGGTGGTGGGGGAAGGGTGGGGAGAGCGCTGACGAGGCTCCAAACATTTTTGGAAGTGCCTTTAGAAATAATTTCCAAGACACACACATCTGTCTCATTATGGGCAGACAGTACATATAAAGGAGTACGTATTCCCACGTGTGCTCACGTGAGCGTGTGCGCGCAAGTGAGATATTCCCCCAAAATATTAACTTTGGATATTTCTGTAAGTATCTGAAATTTGAATTCACCTTTAAAAAGTAAAGTGTGATGTTCAAAAGGAATGTGCTTCATTCAGTAGGTGCCTTGTGTTCAAATGTGGTTAATTGAAATAAATGTGAGATAGCCCCTGGAGACAGAGTTTTCCCTCTCCTCTGTTTTGTTCTTGCTCTCGCTCTCGTATTTTGATCCATTTCATTCTTACATCAAAGAGGAATAGAGAGCTAGTGTTTGTTGAATAACAGAGAATGTTAGCTATTGCATTTTTATTTAGTCCTCACAGCCCCTGAGAAGCAGGCATTGTCACCACCATTTAATGATCGAGGAAACTGAGGCCCCGGTAGGTATGGTGCTTTGGTAATAAGTGGGAAAGCCAGAATAATGGCCCAAGGCATTTGGTCTAAAAAGCCAGTATTCTTTTAACCATACTGCCACAATTCTGAAGGTGACAAAGCTCATTTTGGAGTCATAAGTTCTGACACTACATATTTTTTAAATGGGTTGAATTAGTTTCTAATCATACCTTATATTTCAGAAATGTCTATTTATGGGGACTGTGGTAGATATATAGTTCAGTTTCATTTCTTTTCACAGCAATCCTTTTTTGGTTTCCATTTATCTTATATGGCTTATACAATGTCATTTATATCCTTTCTGAATTAGCTAATAGGAAAACCTACAGCAAGTCTTAGTGGTCTAAATGATGTTTGTCCTATAAAAAAAAAAAAAAGTCAGGTGTCAAATACCATGCCCTGAAAATGAACAACCCTGCTGACCCAACTGCTTCCCCACCTTCTGTGTTGCCAATTAAGTTTTTCCAATGGGTGGAAGAGAAAGGAGGAACCCCTTTTTTGTTCTTTGCCATTAACAGTGTTTCATTATATAAAAGAGAAGTATCAAATCAGTTTTTTAGAGTAGTAGCTTTTACAGAAAGAACTAGGGCACACAGTGTTCACCAGATGGAACAGGTAACCCGAACAAAGGCAGAGGGCTCGGGGAACTGAGAGTGCACTCTGACTAAACACACATTACTCACCGACTCACTTCAAGGCTGTGATTAACCCTCACCCATGAAGGCCTTTCAGATGACACACCTGGAAATGAGGGAAAAGAAACATTCTCTGGAGATAACATCAATTTTTAAAATTAAGACAGATGTTTAAAATAAAAGATTAAGTTGTGCCAGGAACCAATCAGTGTTGTTTTTTTGTAATGTGTTACTATCTATATACAACATAAATGTTGTAACACTTTTTAGAAAGAAGCTATGAAAAAAAAAATTGGGGGCACATGGTTGAATAAGACTTGTTACAAATACAGGCATATTCAGAAATTTATAGAATGTTCAGACATATTTTTTCATGCGTATTTTCTTCCTTAAACATTAAAATAGTAAACTTTCTTTTTAGACACATTTCTTTAAGTGTAGTCTACCTATCTGTTTGATAAAGATAGGAAAAAAATAACTCTGCAGCATATGCACCATTAATCTTGGAAAATACATAAATTATGTGTATTTATTATCCTTAGGAATGTTATATTAAATAAATAAAATTTTAGACCTCACATGTGGAAGTCCTGGGTTCAATTCCCGGTAAGGGCACACAGGAGAAGTGACAACCATGTGCTTCTCCACCCCTCCCCCTTCTCTGTCTCTCTCCCTTCCCGCAGCTATGACCCATTCAAGCAAGTTGGCCCTGGGCGCTGAGGATGGCACCATGGCCTCACCTTGGGTGCTGGAATAGCTTGGTTGCTGAGCAACAGAGCAGCAGCCCCAGATGAGCAGAGCATTGCCTCTTGAGGGGCTTACCAGTTGGATCCTGGTCTGGGCACATGTCAGAGTCTGTCTCTCTGCCTCTCTACCTCTCACTTACTAAAACAAACAAACAAACAAATAAAAATTTTAGCTAAATAAGGATTATACCTGAGGTGATAAAACTTAAGCACACACCCAGACACACTCAATTTAGAAAGAGATTTATCTAAAACATATTGCATTTCTCTGAATTCAGGAATATGATCACTGAACCTTTATTTGATGTCTCATGTTATCATTACAGACTTTAATTTCAGCACATTACATTTTGATTATCAGTGATGGCCTTCAGTGCTATAGTCTATATATTTTTAATTTTTTATATATTAGAATGTTTTCATATATATATTTTTTTATTATTTTTTTTTTTTTAGGTGAGAGAAGGTGTGATAGTGAGACAAAGTCCTCCTGCATGCTCCTTGAATGAGATCCACCCAGCAACCCCATCTATGGCCAATGCTCAAATCAGCCAAGCTATTTTCAGCACCTGAGGCTAACACACTGGAACCAACTGAGCTGAGACTAACCAAGCTATCTTCAGTGTCTGGGGCCAGAATCAAACCAATGGAGCCACTGGCTATGGGAGGGAAAGAGGGTAAAAAGGAGTAGAGAGAGGGGGAGAAACAGATGGCCACTTCTCCTGTGTGCCCTGACTGGCAGTTGAACCCGGGACATCCGTACCCTGGGCCTACTTCCTATCCACTAAACCACCTGCCAGGGCCTGTTTTGACATCTTAAGGAAACTTTCTGGCTGGGGAGAGACTGCCCCTCCCAGGACTAGCCAATTTTTGGAGACAGCAAGGGGCTCCGCTATAGGCATGCCTTTGATAGACAGACTAATCCAGAACCATCCCTCCTTTATGGAGCCCGCTCACTCCATGAGGCAGTATTCCTCTGCCTTAATCATTCCAGGATCAGGTACCAGACGAAAGAACGCCTGTGTAGCCCAGAGCCCACCACAATTAACTCCAAGCAGCCATTCTGATGTTTCTCCTGCCCTGCCTTGCCTTTCCCAGGGAAACTCCAGTAAAGTGTTCTCCACGCCTATCATCTGCCTCCTGACCACCCTGGTATCTCTCCCATGTAGCCCTTCCTGTGCCATGCCTCCTGCTTCTAGAACCTGTGCATATAACAAACTTTGCTTTCCTGAGCCTTTCCTGTCTTTTCTTGTACCTGCACCTGACTGACCATGGAAAGTTACAAACCAGTGCTGATAAAGTATGAAAATAAATTTCCCTAGCTGACTGTATTTATATGATTGAAGATTCAGCTCCCTTCCCTGTCGCTGTGGTTGCCGTTGCTCAGTGTGCTGACTTCCCAGCCCCGCAGCCGCCCACCTATGGCCACATCCGGGAGAACCCACTTTGACCTCTATCCTTAGCATCTCAGCCCAGGGCCCTCTCTCCCACTCCCTTTCTCCCTCATTATCTCTAATCCCCTGCCTTCTGAAACCTAGGAAGTACTAAAGATCATTAGAGGAACCAAACAATCAAGTTCATTAAATCCAAGTTTTACATATTGCAAAGTATATCCTGAAGGAGGTTCCAATCCCATCCCATGGAATATCCTTACTATTCAGAGACCTTTCTGTTTTATTTGGACTGTGTAGCTAGATGGGGAATCACTGAGAATGCCAGCGGCCCAGCCACCAGATAGGTGGAGCGTGCTTCCTGTACCTCTGTCCAGTAATTCACTTGAAATTTCCTTCTTTATTACGGACTAAATATTCTCACTCGGCTCTAATTATCCTGAGCATTGGCAAATGAGATTCCCTTTTCTCCTCTTTTGCCCAGATTTAATGTATTGTTTCTATTAAAAAGATATAATTTGCTTAATTTTAAAATGCCCAAGCTGTATTTTAGTGATTTTTGAAAGACAAATTGAGTCTGAGAGAGTCGTTCCAAGTTTTTCATTCCACTTTAGGAAGTAGTGATCTCATCCCTACCGTGGTTCCCCAGCCCCAAAGCTGTAAATAACAAGGTCTCAATCAAAATCACTAACTAAATTATTCATGCAAAGTGACCTCTACAAGCAGCCTTTAATTCAATATTTGTGTTTTTCTGTGAGGGAGTGGTTAGGGGGCTTTTGTCTGCTATCAGTCACTATTACAAAGGAGAAATAAAACTGAGAGAAGAGATTCCATTTTTTTAAAATCAATTTACAGTCTGTCCTGGGGTCAGGACAAATTAAGCCTCATCTCTTAAATCTTAAATGTCTCCAGTTGTGTTCCAATCCAAATTGATGTTCACAATGATATCCCTGGGCCATTGTGAAGGCTTTAGTCACCAAAGAAAAAATCAATTCTATTCAGTACATTTCACTCATTAGAAAAAAGCAAGGTAACTTCGGGAAGACTTTTAGCAATAGTTGGACCGCAGCCATCTTCTGATAAACTCTAATTTAACCATATGGTTCACTTGACCAGAATTATGTCTTCCAAATTAGGATTGTTGGGCAAATAAAATATATTATGCTCACTTTGTTAAGGATGGCGCTGCCCACGTGGAAGCCCGTTGCCCAAGTGATAATATTAATTGCCCTTCTGGCTTGGGATGTGTATGATTCTGTTAATATGTGTTAGGGGAGGGCTTTTGCACCAAAAGGTTTTAAAAGGAAGAGAAATCACGTTGTTCGGGGAAGAGCGATTACGTTCTAGGACAGGGGTCGGGAACCTATAGCTCACGAGGCAGATGTGGCTCTTTTGATGGCTGCATCTGGCTCATAGACAAATCTTTAATAAAAAAAAAATAATAACGTTAAAATTATAAAACATTCTCATGTATTACAATCCATTCATTTCCTACTGCTCATGTTCATGTTTGAGGGTGGCTAGAGCCAATCACAGCTGTTCTCCGGGACAACACCAAATTTTTATTAAATAATGCGTAACGTACATGGGTCGTTGTGAGGTCAGGAAGTAGTCAGCTAGCTAATTGCAGAAACCCTTTTGACGAAAAAGATGGCTAAAAGAAATAAAGATGAAGAGTATCGTACTTTTCAGCAGGAATGGACGGAGGAATTCACCTTTGTGGAGAGGGCAGGTTCTGCATTGTGTCTAATATGCAATGATAAAATTGCATCGATAAAACGATCAAATATAAAGCGGCACTTCTACACACGCCATACTACATTTGCATTGAAATATCCAGCAGGGCACGGCAGGAAGAAAGCATGTCAAGAACTACTGTGCAGAGTGCAAGCTAGTCAGCAGCAACTTCATGTTTGGACCCAACAAGGTAACTGGAATTCGGCTAGCTTTGCTGGTGCTTTAGCAATTGTGAGAAACGGAAAGCCATTCACTGATGGGGAGTATGCCAAAACATTCATGCTTGATGTTGTCAGTGAACTTTTTGACGACTTTTCGAATAAAGACAAGATAATCAAATGAATAAAAGACATGCCTCTGTAGGAAAGAACTGTTCACGATCGTACCATCATGATGGCAAATCAAACTGAGGCAACACAAGTGAAGGACGTAAATGCAGCACCATTTTTTTCTCTAGCTTTGGATGAGTCAACAGACGTAAGCCATTTATCCTAGCTCAGCATGATTGCAAAGTATGCTGTCGGTGACACACTATGTGAGGAAAGTCTTGCTGTTTTTCCTATGAAAGAGACAACAAGAGGGGAGGATTTACTCAAGTCTTTCACTGAGTTTGCTAAAGAAAAAATCTACCGATGGATAAACTTATTTCAGTGTATACTGATGGTGCTCCGTGCATGGTGGGGAAAAACAGAGGATTCCTAACGCTTCTTTGTGAACAGGAAAAGAGACCCATCCTAAGTTTTCACTGCATCCTACATCAGGAGGCACTTTGTGCTCAGATGTGTGGTGAGCAGCTTGGTGAGGTGATTTCGCTGGTCATTTAGGTGATCAACCTTATTGTTGCCCGAGCTTTAAATGATCGCCAGTTTAAAACACTGCTGGATGAAGTTGGGAATAATTATCCTAGTCTGCTTCTGCACAGCAATGTGCATTGGTTGTCAAGAGGGAAGGTGCTCAGCCGTTTCACAGTTTGTCTGAGCGAAATCCGGACTTTTCTTGAAATAAAAAATGTCGAGCATCCTGAGTTAGCTAACACTGAGTGGCTCCTGAAGTTCTACTATCTCATGAACATGACTGAACATCTGAACCAGCTCAATGTGAAAATGCAAGGCATTGGAAATACATCTTATCCCTTCAACAAGCAGTGTTTGCATTTGAAAACAAGCTGGAACTCATCATTGCCGACATTGAAACAGGTCGTTTACTACACTTTGGAAAACTGGGAGAGTTTAAAGATGCATGCACAGCAAGTGACCCTGCTCAACATCTTTATCTCCAGCAGCTAGCGGGCTTCACATCTAATCTCCTACAGTCATTTAAAGCACACTTTGGAGAATTTCATGAGCACACTCGTCATTTTAAGTTCATCACCCATCCACATGAGTGTGCAGTGGACAGCGCCAACCTGAGTTATATCCCCGGTGTCTCCGTCAGAGATTTTGAGCTACAAGCTACTGACCTGAAGGCCTCAGACATGTGGGTGAATAAGTTCAAGTCACTGAATGAAGATTTGGAAAGACTTGCATGACAGCAAGCAGAGTTGGTGAGCAAACATAAGTGGGGGGAAATGAAAAAACTTCAACGTGCTGACCAGCTGATTGTCAAAACTTGGTATGCGCTTCCCGTCACATACCACACACTGCAGCGTGTGAGTATTGCTGTACCGACAATGTTTGACTCTACGTATGCATGTGAGCAGTCTTTCTCACATCTAAAGAACATTAAGACCAACCTACGATCACGTTTAACGGGTGGAAGTCTCAATGCCTGCATGAAGCTTAACCTCACCATGTATCAACCAGACTACAAAGTCATTAGCAAAACCATGCAGCACCAGAAGTTGCATTAATGTTAAGAAGTATTTTATTCATCATGGGTTAGCAACAGCATAACAACGTTATTAAAAAGAATTCAGAGACGTATTGTACTTTAAAAGTGTTGGTCTTACATAAAATGCACACATTTACTTGTATTTAGTGTTAAACACATTGTATGGCTCTCATGGAATTACATTTTAAAATATGTGGTGTTCATGGCTCTCTCAGCCGAAAAGGTTCCCAACCCCTGTTCTGGGAGAAGCCCATGCTGTAGGAGAGCAGAAAAAGGCCACGTGGAGGAGGCCAGGAGAAGCAGCCAAGATGGTGGAGTGCTGAGGGAGAAGCCAGTTTGTGCAGAGAGAAGAAGATGGGAAACAGGTGAATGAGACTGATGAGGTTAGAAACCTTTAAATTATAAGAAACTCGGATAAGTTAGTAGCTTTGTGAGCACTAAATGAATGGGTTTTGGAGCCCAGTGTGTGTTTTTACTTGCCCGCTGGGTGCAAACTAGGATTAAAGCTAATGGCCCACCAGTTCTTGGCTCCGTTGTTTCATTATCGACTGTCCTAATCCAGTGTGAACCTGCATGGACCAGGCGGCTGTGATGGTGGCTGTGGCTACTGGCTTTACAAGGATTAACTGAAGTTCTATCATATGTTTATTCCCTTTTGAAAATATTTTCATATGGATCTCAAATGTTAAAATCTACATATTTTTGCTTTCTGAAATTTATGTTTAACCTACTTTGTAACCAGAAAAGATTTGATTGCTTATAAAATTCAAGTATTATAAGCAAACAAAATAACTTAAAATAAGTTTACGAAAATGGAGACATAAATATAATGAAAGTAGAAAAGTTAAGCTGGGCTCAGAAGGAAGCGGATAAACACAAAACTTGGGTTACCAAGTCCTTCCCATTTGCTCGTGTAAACTATAGCTTTGTCTGTAAGCCTTCAGCAGCCATGCATTGTCTCTCTAATTCTTCATTTCACAGAAAACCAAACAGAGTGACTGTGCTCGAGGTAGTAAATGCCTAAAAACATTGGCTAAAAACCAGCCTCTGAGACCGCAACAGAAAAATTAAACAGGCCAATAACTTTCCAGCAATTTTTATAAATCAAAGAATGCCAGAAATATAGTGGGGGGAGGGACTCCTGTCTCCAGGAGCCAATCTGTTCCAATCCACAGACACTAATCTTAGCAAGTCAGAGTGCAGAGGGAGGAAGCATGAACTCGTGACTTTGCCCAGTGGCACCAGTCACCCTTCCTGTCTCTGTGAAACACTCATAGGAGAAGAGTGTGTTTGGTCTGGTTTTCATACAGTCTAAAAGGAGCTCAGGAATAAAAACCTAACCAACAGAAATGTATCTAGTGAAAAGTAAACAGAAATAATACTAAGGTCATTGTATGGAAATCAGTTTCATTAATTTTTACTTAGAATAACATAAATATTAAGATATTGATATTCCAAAATTAATGAATCCATTAATATTACATAGAATATCATAAATAACTGGATTTTCTCCCCTTGATAAGAAGGCTCAGGAGCTCTGGAGGCCTGGGCAAGGCCCTGAAGTGGCCACCCGAAGGGCGTTCCTAAAACAGCGATAGATTAGATCCTGGTAGACAGTCCGAAACCTCATTGTGAATGTAATGGTGTGAGGCAAAATGTACAGTCAAGCAAGCCAGAGTCTGGCGGAGAGAATGGAAATCGTTGAAGACAGAGTACACGCCTAGATGGTGGTCTTCATGCAGTCTAGAAGGCCGCTGTGTTGGCCAGTGAGAGCGTTCAGTGGGAGCAAACAAATGAGTGTTAAGAACACAACCTGAATGCTATGTGTTACACCCGCGCGCGGGTCCCGCGAGACGGAGTGGGCTCACAGACTAGACTCGTTATTATCTCAGAATGGTTTGGGGTTACATATTTTTATGTCGATTTCATGGGCACACAAACCTCAGTTTACAAGCCAGTCAGCGTTTTGACCACCTTCTGCGTGCACAGCCCTGGCCTCAGTGCTGTGGGGGAGACAAAAATGCACAAGACATGGCACTCCCCACAGGAAACTCCTTGAAAAGGAGGAAGCTGTGAGGAAATGACAATTACACATAACATGTAAGGTGAGAATATGCTAATGAGCACTATCACCCAAGTATAGAGTGCAGGAGAGAGTCTGCCTTGGAGGAAGTAGAAAAAAACCTGAAATGGTTGATATGTGATCTGGGCATTGAATTCTAGGTAGGACTCAACAAGAGGGTACAACGAGGGGGCAATGGAGGAGGACGTATCAAGGGAGAAGAAACAAACTCAGCAAGGCAGGAAATTGAAATTTGTGTGACTAGAACGTGACTTAATATGTTATGATGGTTATTAGACAGCATGCGATTGCTGTCCTAACTTTGTAAAAGATTTATTCAGTTGTCTTAAAACTTACCCTAAAGATCGGTAAAACCTTAAGTAATTAATTCTACTTCTTATAGTTAAGCCACGGAAGACTCAGTGTTTCACGTATAAATTTTCATGGTTTTTAAAAACATGAACTTGTTTATTTTGCAGCATTCCGTTGCTGTGAATTTCTAATTACACTGACGAAGGTCCATAAGAAACAGTCACAAAGCTGTTAAGTTAATCCCTTTTCCATCATAGTTTCCTAATTTGGATGTGCCCAAATTGCCAGTTGCAGTCTGTGTTATGGTAAAATTTGCATTTAATAGTTATAGTGACTACCTTTTCATGAAATAATTATATATAGGAGAATAAATTGGTTTTGCAGCCCAAAAGTGGTAGAGTAAGAAAATGAAGGGAAATGAAACTTGATTATAATAAATCTGATATGGGAGATGACATATCTAATAACATTAATGACATTGTGGCCCTGGCTGGGTATCTCAGTGGCTAGAGTGTCGTCCAGGTGCTGTGAAGTGGCAGGTTGATCACTGGTCAGGGCACATAGAAGAAGCAATCAATGAGTGCACAACTAAATGGAACAACTAAGAGGAATAACGAGTTGAAGTTTCTCTCTTTCTCTCTCTCCCTTCTCCTGTCTCACTCTCTCTCCTGCTTCCTCTCTCTTGGTCTCCCTCAAATCAATGGAAAAATTAAAATAATAATAATAATAAAACTCATTGTTATTCATAGATAAGGAATCCCTAATTATAGAATGATAGGTGATCTCATCTGTAATGGAAAAGATAGGAAAACTATGTAATTGCTTTATTGAAAAATTAAATAGTATTATCTTCTTTGTAAAAAATTATGCCAAGACTCGTAATAAATTCTTAGCCTACCTTTTCAGAAAAAGTATATATTTTTAAGTGTTGCAATATAAAACATTTAAAGTAGATGAAATAAGTATTGCAGAACTACTTGAGATTTGTATTTCCTAACTGCAGAACAATTATGAAATGAGTTCACTTATTTAACATATTGTACTTTCCTAGTGTGATGAATCAAAAACTATTATTCCAGTCTAGGGTTCAAAAAATGGTCATGGAAAGAAGAATTACTCTTCTGGGTTTCCATTCTAAGTCAATGTAAGTTAAGGTTAAAATTTGGATAGCAGACAGTATTTGTTGGGATTTGATTCCTGAATGTCATGTTCTTATTCCCCCTGTTAAAATTCATTTGGTACTTAGAATTTTTTTTTTTTGCTAGAGAGCCATTTTAGTTCATTTATACTTTAGTCGTCCCCTCCAAATTATTTGCAGTGATTTAGAAAGATCCATAAAATATTGCAAGATAAAATAAAAGCCAATGAGGAGAATGAAGCAGAAGGAAAATAAGGAGAGGAAAGCAGTATGAGGATAGAGAGAGGAGAATGCACATGACACACGGCACGACGAAGTCCCGGACCCTCATTCGGTGCCATAAATTCTCCCCTCGGGTTTTTAAGTATGATAATTAGTATATATAAGGGATCAGTCATGTGTCAGAAAGTCCTGTGACCAATAATATTTTTCTAAAACAAACAGCATTATATTCAGTCCCTATGTGTTTCTAGAACCTTACTATAAGGAGACTCTATTTTCCTTCCCTTTGACCGTAGGGAATGACTCAGTAATTGCCTCAACAAGTGAAAAGCAACAGAAGTAATGTCATGTGATATCTGTTGGTGGGCCAAAAAATCGATACAGCTTCTATCTATCTATCTATCTATCTATCATCTATCTATCTATCATTTCTCTCTCTCTCTCTCTCTCTCTCTCTCTCTCTCTCTCTCTCTGGGGATGCTCACATTTGGAATCCAGCCACCATTTATGAGGACTTCCAGGCTACATAGAGAAGCCATATATAAGGATTCCAGGCAATAGTGCCAGCTAAGGTCTTTGGCCAAAGCCTGCATAAGCATATGAGGTTATGAGCCTACAGAAGATTCTGTCAGCATGAGTCTTCCGTGTGAAACTCCAGACTGTGGAGCAGAGACAATGTTGGTGGTGGTGAGAACGAAAATTGCACCAAATGTTAGACTGATTGGTCAAACCGGACCTTAGTTCAACAACGTCGGTATTTGAGTTCTGGCTGGAAAAGAATTCAGAGGCAAGGCTCAAAATATAAGAGAAAGTTTATTAAGAGGTCACAGAGGTAGAAGAAACGGGCTCAGGGAACAAGTTACAAAGGCAAAAGAAGGGGAGTTAAAGAGAAAGGCACATGCCTAGGGTGGAAGTGGGGGTAGGTATGGACATGCTGGGGGGGGGCACTGGGTTTTCCAGCCTAAGGGCTTTTAGGGCTGCAGACTCTAGGGGAGGCCCCAGGGGAGGACCTCAGTGGAATATTCATCGTCCCCCCAGGTGTGTCCTTTCAGTCATGGTCTCCACTGATTGGTCAGCACCGAGCAGGGTCATCAGTCAATGCAGCCAGTCCTGAGGTCAGCTGTGGCTCCCCCTCTTCTGCTTCTGCTCCTTTTCTGGACCTGGAGCTGAAACAAAACCGAGGCCTGGCCCGTCATCCTTGCTCTGCTCATGTCTGTCTAACCGCCTGCCACGAAGGACACTCCACTGTGCCCCGTTGGAATGCCTGAGCCACAGCATTCATGAGCATAATAGAGGATCATTTCACACCATTAAGTTTAAAGTAATCAAGTTGAAGATGATATGTGACCATTGCAGCTGCAACAGTTCTTTCAATCAGTAGTTTCCAGCCTCTGGTCAGCCAGACATTTATTTCATGCTGTACCGTGAAAGAGTTAACCACCCTGATGTTGTATGAAGACTACAGAACAGTCTATAATCATAAGGTCTCTTTCACAGACCAGCATAAAATTTCTGGCTGTCCGGACCAGCACCTGCAGATGGGTGTTTGAAAAATGCTGCTTTAAATGAAAACAAGTCTGGAGAAGCTATTCCATCCCTCGTTCCGAGAGGCAAGAGACAGATTTCTCTTGAAGGTCTTCATTGAGAGAACACTGAAATGATGAAAAAGGTTCTCAACAATATTGGTACAGCCAACATGGTCATAGTTTCCTGGGTCTCACCTTGCAACAATCTGGGCAGGCCTATTGCATCAGAGCAAAGGGCAATCCGGCCAAAGCAAATACAAGGCGGGAAAGTAAATGCAGTTCACACGCATAGCTCGCTGATGGCCTGGCCGGAGGCAAAGATAGGTTGTGACCTGTAGAAGGTGCGATGCGCTCTCAGATGTAATTCAAAGTCACTATTAACGGTGCTTAGTACAGAGGGGTGGAGATGCTGAGGTTGGGGAGATGGGATAAAAGTGGAACAAAGGGAACTTTTACATCTTACTCTTCATTGCTATTTAATAATTTTACCCTAATTATGTCCTAACTTTAATTTTTTTCTTGAGTTAATGAGGCTTTGAGTCTGTATGAGAAACTCATAGTTTTTCAAATTTGTCTTTTTCTTTTTGTAAACCCTACTGATATATTTTGCCCTTGTCACATTCTCTCCCAAACATAGCTATTTGGAGATATACATGATTTTTTTATGACTTGTCATAACCACAGGCATTTCACCACTTTAGTTGACCCATATTGCTTATGTAGCGCTACGTTAATTACCACTACCCTTTAGTTTCTGAATCCTGAGAGCTGGCATATGTGTGATGACCAAGGAGTAATGGTGGGGCATTGGGGAGTTCTGATTGGTTGAATTCCCTGGTGTTCTAATTAGTCAGAATCTCAATTTGTGATGCATCTTCTCAAATGAGCAGTTTGTGGTAACCACACTTCCAGTGAGATGATGTTGAGTTCATTTTCTATTTTATATAGCATATAAGAGTGTTTATTTGTTCTACGTAGCTGGCAATGTTTAGTTGCACAGGTCCCGAACATTAATAGCACAGTTGCTCCCTACCAGATAGCAGAGACTATGCCCTTGCACACAGTTTATAATGTAACACTTACGTGACTGAGATAGAAGTGTGTCTGTAGGAGACCCTTCCTTGCCCAGGTAATGCCTCCAGAGGTAGCCCAGCTTTCTTTATGGTATGTATGAACTCCACATCCACCTGGCTATCCTTCATAAACATCCCTTCTCTTGGCAGAACTTTTGATTCATAGATCTCAAGTTATGCCCTTTGAGAAGTTACCCAAAGTGTGGTTACTCTATGTTGCCGGGTAAGTTCAGAGTCTAAATTGGGGAATTTGTGACATCTTAGGGAAACTGGGATGAGATGGGATGGGATGTCAACTATGTGATTTGCCATCCCAAACACTGCTGCTTTTGGTGATATACCATGACCCAGATTTGGTCTTGAGAAATGTGCGATAAAGCACTTAACCTTGTCCAAAGAGACGTCTGGCCTTTGCCTTTGGACCCTGAGAGTTTATCTATAAACCCTTGGAATGCGCTGTCCCTGTTTCTCCAGGGGCTTTGAGCCACACCAACAGTGTGAAATAGGCTGGAGGGTTTCAGTCCAGCGAGGTATCGGCTCAACCTCCCAAGGGGCTGGAGTTTGAAGTCAGCCTGTGGGTGTCCAACCTGGTTTGCATGACCAAGCCCCTATAAAGTTTCTGGACACAAAGGCTTGGTGAGCTGCCCTGGCTGGCAATACTCCATGTGCATGGCCCCATATCAATGCGAGAAAAGTAGTGCTGTCCTTGAGACCATGAGGAGCAGACAACTGGATGCTCTATGTTTAAAATGTTCCAGACTGTGCCCTGTCAGCTCTTGGCTGATTTTAATATGTTTGAAAAGAAAAATAGGTATGTGTGTGTGAGAGAGTATCAGCTTACATTTCGGACACAAGTAATAAAAACTATGCCTTCTTTAAAGCTTTGAAGTTATGGACAGATTTTACATATTCAAGTTTTGAAGAAGAACAATTATGGGCAGGTATATAAAACCTGCCCATAAATGTTCAAAACGTTAAAGAAGGTATTGTTTTTATTACTTGTGTCAGAAATGTAAGCTGTTTTATTACCCCATTATCATTTATAAAGTGTGTTTGTATAAATTAACAAGTATGACCTTCATGGCAACCCCCAGATCAGGCTGGTACTGTGGTATTGTTTGCCCTTTGCCTTAGTTCATTTGGGTTGCTTTAAAAAAAAAATACCGCAAACTGGGTGGCTTATCAACAACACAAATTTATTTCTCACAGTCCTGGAGGCTGGAAATCCACGATCAGGGTGCTGGTGCACTCAGGTCATGGGGAAGGAAGCCTCTTTGGGGTTGCAAACAGCTGTCTTCTCCTTGTATCTTCACATGTTGAAAGACAGCTCTTAGCTCTTCATCCCTTTGTGCAGTCACCAATCGTGTCATGAGGGCTGCACCCCAACCCCTCATCATAGTGGGATTAGGCTTCATTATATGAATTCAGAGGACACAGACATACAGTCCGCAGCATCTCTCCTAGTCGCCTTCTCTAAAACTAGCAGTGATACTAGCTAACACACCTAGCACTTACCAAGTGTGAGCGCCGCCAGAAGAGCTCCACATAGATCAACAAACAATACACTACATAAATTTTTTAATTTACACAGTATTATTGGAGAGTGTTTTCTCCTGAGAGGAAAGTGCCCTTGTTGAAAGGGGGCTGGAGGAAGCCCTGGCCAGATAGCTCGGTTGGTTAGAGCATCATCCCAATGTACAGAGGTTGCCAGTTCGATCCCCAGTCAGGGCACATGCAGGAACAGATCTATGTTTCTCTCTCGCTCTCTCTCGCTCTCCCTTCCTTTCTCTAAAATCAACAAATAAAAAAATAATTTAAAAAGAAGTGGAGGGAGGGAACTATTCCTTTGACCCTCCAGGTTGTATGCCCTAGTACAGCGGTCGGTCAACACCCCCTTTCTCCCTCCAGTTACCAGGGATCAGACGCTGGCAGCAACAAAGAGCAAACACAGAATGTCAATAAATCTTAGGCCCCAAGGGAGATTCCCTTCTTTATTGAGTAGCATTTTTATCGTGTTGCGCCTGTTACAAATAGAATTTCACACACACTGATGAAGTGTGAGTGCTCCCCCCCCCCCCCGCCCTCCTGCAAATTTTAATTGTTCTCAGTGACCAAACAAGAAGGGCTGAAGCTGGGACCTGATCCTCGGACCCCAACCCCAGGCCTCTTTCTACCATCGGCTTGTGCTTTTGCATAACAATGACCACTTGATTTCTCATTTTTAAAAATGTGTGCAATCAGTCCTATTCTAATTGTCCCGATTCACTGTATATTCAGAGGCCGAAAGTGCACCTTCCACCATCATCATCATATCGTCACACAACAGCAGCAGCCTGTGCTTACTGAGTATCTACTACGCTATTGCTCTAAGATCTTACCTCTACCAGCTCAGCTAATCACAAAGTGGTTAAATGCTGAAATAACTTCCATTTGCAGATCTATTATCCATTCAACTCTTTTACATTTGTGGAAAACAGCTACCATGGAAAGAATGTTGGCCTTGGAATGGAAAAAAAAAATTTTTTTTGATTCAAATTCAGTCTCTTATACCTACTGACTGTATAACCTTGGAAGTTTCTCACTCTCTGTACCCACTTAGCAGGGTTGTTGTGTTAAAATGTTTAGTGCCTTGGCCCTGGCCGGTTGGTTCAGCGGTAGAGCGTCGGCCTGGCATGTGGGGGACCCGGGTTCGATTCCCAGCCAGGGCACATAGGAGAAGCGCCCATCTGCTTCTCCACCCCCACCCCCTTCCTCTCTGTCTCTCTCTTCCCCTCCCGCAGCCAAGGCTCCATTAGAGCAAAGATGGCCCGGGCACTGGGGATGGCTCCTTGGCCTCTGCCCCAGGCGCTAGAGTGGCTCTGGTCGCAGCAGAGCGAAGCCCCGGAGGGGCAGAGCATCGCCCCTGGTGGGCGTGCCGGGTGGATCCTGGTCCGGCGCATGCGAGAGTCTGTCTGACTGTCTCTCCCCGTTTCCAGCTTCAGAAAAATACAAAAAAAAAAAAAAAAATGTTTAGTGCCTTGAACAGAACCTGGCTCATGATAGTTCTTGTACAGCGTGTCTTAGTTTTAGAAGCGACAACAGGAGGCAAGTATTGTTATCATATTCTTTTGACAAGTGAGGAGGAAGCTCAGAGAGGAACGCAGTGAGTGGGTATCCAGGGTGTGGACCCAGGTCCCCTCATTCTGAGGCAGCGCTTTCTCCCCAGTGCCACGTTGTCACCCTGTTGACCACGCTGGCCAGGGGCTCGGTAACTTGTAAGCCTTGTGATGACCTGCCTGGCAACAGTGTTCCTGCAGGCAGATTCTGTGCTTTGTTATTGCCACGTTCTAAATAATCAAGTGCTTCTAGACCCTACAGAGTGACGGCACCTGTTGTGACAGACAGCCTTGACACCTAGCTGCTTGAGGATTTAGTTAGAACACAGACTTCTTTTGGAATTGAAGGGCTTTTGTTCTGGGTTAGTTGAAGTGTGACTCGATGTAATTATACCGTAGTTTGGGAATGATGAGTTAAGTTTTTGCTGGCTTAACTACAATCTATTTGAATAGAATTCCAAGTGCTTTTATTGAGAAATAATGGACTCAGTTTTGCAGCCCTGATGCTGTCCCTGCTTGAAAACCAACCCTTCTTAATGAGATCCTTTTCTGACTAAATCTGTGTGGGTAAATTCTTAGGCAGAAGCCATAAACTCCCAAGGGGCAGAGAAATAAGGGAACAGACTTCATGTCCACTTAGTTTTGGGTATTCATTTCACTTAGACCATCGAATACATGCCCAACTTAAGTCATACTTGATTTGGCACTCAAAATATAGGAACTAATAAATGTAGGCACTGCAATTGTATGACTTTGTGCTTATAAATTAATTAATATAAATTTAAAAAAGAATTCAAGTCAGTGGACTGACAAATTTAGAAGAAATTGGACCTAAAACATTGATAGTATTCTATTATTAATTCTCATATTTTGGAGATGGGGCACTCATCTAACATGTGCTTACCTACAGGGCCTAGATTTACTCTTGAGACAGGCAGGAAGTATTTTCTTATGGACTAAGATACTACAAACCTTCTTTAACCCCGTGCAATGATCTAAATGTTTATATCACCCTAAAAATTCATATGATACGGTCAGCTGGCTCAGTGGTAGAGTGTTAGGCCAGCGTATGGATGTGTCAGGTTCGATTCCCAGCCAGGGCACACAGGAGAAGGAACCACCTGCTTCTGCACCCCTCCCCCCTCCCTTCTCACTCTCTGTCTCTCTCTTCCTCTCCCGCAGCCATGGCTTGGTTGGAGCAAGTTGGCTCCAGGCACTGAGGATGGCTCCATGGCCTCGCCTCAGGCGCTAAATAGCCTGGTTGTTGACAACAGCCCCAGATGGTCAGAGCATTGCCCTGTGGGGGGCTTGCTGGGTGAATCCCAGTCGAGGTACATGTGGGAGTCTGTCTCTCTGCCTCCCTGCTTCTTACTTAAGAAAAATGAAAAAAGAAAAAAAATTTCATATGATAAAATCCTAACGCCCATTAGGCAGTGGGGGTTGAGGGGGGTAATTAGGTCATGAGAGTGGAGCTCTCAGGAATGGGATTAGCACCCCTATGAAAGGACTCCAGAGAATTCTCGCTCTCTTTCCACCTTGTGATACAACGAGAAGTCGGCAGCCAGCAGCTCAGAGGGCTCTCTCATCAGCCACTGAATCTGCTGGCACCTGCAGCTTGGACTTACACGCCATCAGAACTGTAACAAATAAATATGTGTTGTCTGAGCCACCCAGTCTCTGCTACTTTGTTACAGAAGCCTGAAAAGGGCAGAATGTGCCAACCTCAAATAAGGCATAAGTATTATGTTGAGCTGAAGGCACTCGGAAAGCAGCAGGTGTAAGGAGGGCTCTCTGATCCTCCTCTTTTCTTCCTGAAAACAGGAGATAAAACTCCCCGGTGAGAGGTGTCCTTCTCATACCAGGGAAAAAAATTCTTATCGCCATAGATGGGGATCCGAAGCTGAGGACATTCTATACAAACAGACCTTGGTAAAATAATTCTTATCTTTGGCCTAAGCCTCCCGTGTGTATTAGCTAATGTCTCGCAATGCCTCCCTGGTCAACTTAGTATACAAGCATAGATTTTGCCACTTCTTTGGGGTCTTCCTTTCCTTAGGAGAGTTCCTATGTCACACAAAACTCCTATCAGTTCATGCTTTTATGCTTTTCCCCTGTTATTCAGTTTTATGACTGTCTACTTCTCAGCACCAAAGAGAGACCCTTGGTTTTTTCTACCGTACAGCTTCTGGACAAGGAGGGTGCAACCTGGTCGTGAAAGGCTGGGCCTCCACCCCCACCCCCTCCAGAGCCGGTGCCTACGGTCCTGGGAGTGCTGGCAACAGCTGGCAGAAAGTAAGAATTCTCACAAAGCTTCCCTGGGTTTCTGTAGTACAGGTCGAGAGAGTGAGGTAACTTTTTTTTTTCTCCTTGTCCCTTCCTTTGCAAATTCAGATTGGCAGGGGAAAAAAATTTGTAAAAACAAAAATCCGTTCTTTGGATTGTGACCTTTGTGAGTTTGGTTTTGGTGCCCTTTGACCATTGGTCTTCTGCACCAGACCAGCTGCTGCTTCCCGTCATGCCTCATTTCGCCGAGCTGGGAGGGGCCTCCCGCCTGCCAGGGCCCGCAGACTGCTGGGCTGTGTCTGCAGGCAGCCCGCGGTCCGACTGGGGACCCTGAGAACATGGGGTTGCACAGCATTTGTGGCTATCACCCTACCAACCGGTACTAGTACCTGAGTCTTTCTCTCTTTTATTATTTATTTATTTATCTATTTTATTAATTGTGTTTACATAGATTCTAGGGTCACCCCAAATGCATCCCCCTCCCCCCATATTCCCCTCAACATCTCCCTTGCCCCCCTCCCTACAGTGCCCTCCCCCTTCCCTTCAGGTTTATCCCATCCTATCATCCCCTTTCCCTCTGTCCTCTTTTCCTCTGGTCCCTTTGATCCCTCCTCTGTCTCAATTCCGTTTCTCAGTTCACATTGTTCCTTGGATTCCTCAAATGAGTGAGGTCATACGTTATTTTCCTTTCTCTGCCTGGCTTATTTCACTCAACATAATAGTTTCCAGGTCCCTCCATATTGTTGCAAAAGGTAATATTTCCTTCTTTTTCATAGCCCCATAGTATTCCATTGTATACACTGCTTTTTAATCTACTCGTCCACTGACGGACACTTGGGCTGTTTCCAGATCTTCGCTATTGTGCACAATGCTGCCATAAACATGTCAACAATCCCTTCACTATTGCAACCAAAAAACTAAAGTACCTAGGAGTAAATTTAACCAAGGAGGTTAAAGACTTGTACTCAGAAAATTATAAAACATTGATAAAAGAAATCAAGAAAGACACAAACAAGAGGAAGCATGTACCGTGCTCATGGTTAGGAAGAATAAACATCATTAAAATGTCTATATTACCCAAAGCAACTTAAAATTCAATGCAATACCAATTAAAATACCAATGACATACTTCAAAGACATAGAACACATATTTCAAAAATTTATATGGAACCAAACAAGAACACGAATAGCCTCAGCAATCTTGAAAAAGAAGAATAAAGTGGGAAGTATCACACTTCCTGATATCAAGTTATACTACAAGGCCATTGTACTCAGAACAGCTTGGTACTGACATAAGAACAGGCATATAGATCAATGGAACAGAACAGGGAACCCAGAAATAAACCCACACCTTTATGAGTCTTTCTCTTGAAGGCCGTCTGTGGGAGCGGCTCTGGGGCTCGGGAGGGCTGCATCTTTCGCACCCTCTTGGGGGATGCTTCTGGTGACCACAGTTACTCCACTGAAATGTTTATTGATTTAAGCCACAAAAAGGCTTTTTGGTTTGTAGTCACATTGAAATAAATACATCTTTGAAGATGCGGACTTTTATATCTAAAAGGAGTTTTAGAAATCTCTTATCATAAACAAATGCCCTATTGTTACATATGGGAAGATCAGATTAAAAAGGAAAAAATTAATAGGGCAAAGATGAGAATCCACTCACATGAATTGGCATATTTTTATATTTCCGTATTTATACCTAACTCATCGATAAGATTTAAAATGAAAACTATAAGATCTCTCTTTGCATCTGTCTGTATGTTTATGTCTCTGAATGTATTTATGTATATGTGATCTTTTTCAGATGATATTGCCAAAATTAATTTGGAAAAGGTTTAATGGCTTAAGAAAAATAAGTGCTATATAAATTCATAAAACTCTCAGAAATATAAAAATTAACCCCAATGTTTTTCAAGTTTACATGATCTGGGATAATTTTCAGTAAATAAAAGTTAGTTTAAGTTTGTTGGCTTAATAAAAATAGGCATGTCTTCAGAATTGCCACATTAAAATAGTGTGGGCCTTTTTGCAGATGATATGATCCTATACATCGAAAACCCCAAAGAATCCACTAAAAGACTACTAGAAACAATAAGCCAATACAGTAAGGTCGCAGGATACAAAATTAACATACAGAAGTCAATAGCCTTTCTATATGCCAACAATGAAACATTTGAGAACGAACTCAAAAGAATAATCCCCTTCTCGATTGCAACAAAAAAAATAAAATACTTAGGAATAAACATAACAAAGAATGTAAAGGACTTATATAATGAAAACTATAAACCATTGTTAAGGGAAATCAAAAAAGATATAATGAGATGGAAGAATATACCTTGTTCTTGGCTACGAAGAATAAATATAATCAAGATGGCTATATTACCCAAAGCAATATACAAATTTAATGCAATTCCCATCAAACTTCCAATGACATTTTTTAAATAAATAGAGCAAAAAATCATCAGATTTATATGGAACTATAAAAAACCCCGAATAGCCAAAGCAATCCTAAAGAAAAAGAATGAAGCTGGGGGCATTACAATACCTGACTTCAAACTATATTATAGGGCCACGACAATCAAAACAGCATGGTATTGGCAGAAAAATAGACACTCAGACCAATGGAACAGAATAGAAAGTCCAGAAATAAAACCACATATATATAGTCAAATAATTTTTGATAAAGGGGCCAACAACACACAATGGAGAAAAGAAAGCCTCTTCAATAAATGGTGCTGGGAAAACTGGAAAGCCACATGCAAAAGAATGAAGCTCGACTACAGTCTCTCCCCCTGTACAAAAATTAATTCAAAATGGATCAAAGAGCCCTGGCCGGTTGGCTCAGCGGTAGAGCGTCGGCCTAGCGTGCGGAGGACCCGGGTTCGATTCCCGGCCAGGGCACATAGGAGAAGCGCCCATTTGCTTCTCCACCCCTCCGCCGCGCTTTCCTCTCTGTCTCTCTCTTCCCTTCCCGCAGCCAAGGCTCCATTGGAGCAAAGATGGCCCGGGCGCTGGGCATGGCTCTGTGGCCTCTGCCTCAGGCGCTAGAGTGGCTCTGGTCGCAACATGGCGACGCCCAGGATGGGCAGAGCACCGCCCCCTGGGGGGCAGAGCACCGCCCCTGGTGGGCGTGCCGGGTGGATCCCAGTCGGGCGCATGCGGGAGTCTGTCTGACTGTCTCTCCCTGTTTCCAGCTTCAGAAAAATGAAAAAAAAAAAAAAAAAAAAAAAAAAAAAAAAAAAATGGATCAAAGATCTAAACATAAGACCTGAAACAATTAAGTACATAGAAGAAGACATAGGTACTCAACTCATAGACCTGGGTTTTAAAGAGCATTTTATGAATTTGACTCCACAGGCAAGAGAAGTGAAGGCAAAAATTAATGAATGGGACT
This sequence comes from Saccopteryx leptura, assembly GCF_036850995.1. NCBI lineage: Eukaryota > Metazoa > Chordata > Mammalia > Chiroptera > Emballonuridae > Saccopteryx > Saccopteryx leptura. The sequence continues at coordinate 353,825,916 of NC_089503.1, forward strand.
ACATCAGACTAAGAAGTTTTTGTTCAGCAAGAGAAACTGATAGCAAAATAAACAGAAAGCCAACTAAATGGGAAATGATATTTTCAAACAACAGCTCAGATAAGGGCCTAATATCCAAAATATACAAAGAACTCACAAAACTCAACAACAAACAAACAAACAATCCAATAAAAAAATGGGAAGAGGATATGAACAGACACTTCTCCCAGGAAGAAATACAAATGGCCAACAGATATATGAAAAGATGCTCATCTTCTTTAGCTATTAGAGAAATGCAAATCAAAACGGCAATGCGATACCACCTCACACCTGTTCAATTAGCTATTATTAGCAAGACAGGTAATAGCAAATGTTGGAGAGGCTGTGGAGAAAAAGGAACCCTCATACACTGTTGGTGGGAATGTAAAGTAGTACAACCATTATGGAAGAAAGTATGGTGGTTCCTCAAAAAACTGAAAATAGAACTACCTTATGACCCAGCAATCCCTCTACTGGGTATATACCCCAAAAACTCAGAAACATTGATACGTAAAGACACATGCAGCCCCATGTTTATTGCAGCATTGTTCACAGTGGCCAGGACATGGAAACAACCAAAAAGCCCGTCAATAGATGACTGGATAAAGAAGATGTGGCACATATACACTATGGAATACTACTCAGCCATAAGAAATGATGACATCGGAACATTTACAGCAAAATGGTGGGATCTTGATAACATGATACGAAGCGAAATAAGTAAATCAGAAAAAAACAGGAACTGCATTATTCCATACGTAGGTGGGACATAAAAGTGAAACTAAGAGACATTGGTAAGAGTGTGGTGGTTACGGGGGGAAGGGGGGAATGGGAGAGGGAAAGGGGGAGGGGGAGGGGCACAAAGAAAACAAGATAGAAGGTGACAGAGGACAATCTGACTTTGGGTGATGGGTATGCAACATAATTGAACGACAATTTACCTGGACTTGTTATCTTTGAATATATGTATCCTGATTTATTGATGTCACCCTATTAAAAAAATAAAATTAAAATAAAAATTAAAAAATATATATATAGCGTGGGCATATAAATTAGTCTACCTGAGCTTACTAGTCAAATAAGCTTATGTTATCTCCGCTAGATTTTTACAATTGTAAAATTATAAATTCAACCTAAAAACAAAGCATACAATAAAAAATAATTCCTTAATGTATGTCAATCATAGCACTGAAATTGGAGAGAACCATGTGTTTTAACTTTCAGGTTCTTTGCTTCTGTGATTTTTCTTTCTTTTTTTTTCTTTCTTTTGATACTGTTACCAACGAAATGACAAGACCTTAATCACTGTCTTCTTGAATGAAATAATTTAATCAAGAGACAAAGTGCACCAAGTGAAGCAAGAATGTATTGGTCACCCAGGAAGAAAATCAGAGAAGGGGGCTTTGAAGACAGGCTCAAGGGGTAAGCCTGGGGCGAGCTGCTGCCGCCCATGCTCCCGGGTTGCAAGCCTCCTGGAGTCCCTTGGAGCTCAGGAGAAAGAAAGCAGCAAGGAAAACGCACCCAGGGGAAGAAGGCGCTTGGGAAGGAAGAGGGAAAGGTCCCAGCGTGAGGCGGGAGTGCATGCTAGGCACCAGGTCCTCGTCCTAAGGTCTTTTAAGGGTGGGGATCTTAGAGGAGGTTCCAGGGGAGGATCTCAGTAGAATATTCATTGGCTCTGCAGAGTGTCCTTTTAGGGTCATGGTTTCCCCTGATTGGTCAGCACCAGGGGTGCAGCTGGTCCTGAAGTCAGCTGTGGCTTCCCTGCATCTACTTTTGCTGCTCGTCTGGGCCTGGAGCTGACACCCAGCTGAGGCCTAGAGATTGTCTCTCAGGCTTAATGCTTAAGGGAGTGGTCATGCAAGGGCTTGTATGGGGGTCACATAGGGCTAGTCTCCTGCCCCTTGTTCCGCCTCTAAGGCGGCTGAAACCATATGACTAGTGATGTGTCAAGGGAAGAAAGGTCAGGGGAGGGTCCCAACCCCACAACCAATGATATGAAAGGTCGAGGTTTGGCCCTGGCCGGTTGGCTCAGTGGTAGAGCGTCGGCCTGGCATGCAGAGATGCAGAGGTCCCGGGTTCGATTCCCAGCCAGGGCACACAGGAGAAGCACCCATCTGCTTCTCCACACCCCCCCCCTCCTTCCTCTCTGTCTCTCTCTTCCCCTCCTGCAGCCAAGGCTCCATTGGAGCAAAGATGGCCCGGGCGCTGCGGATGGCTCCTTGGCCTCTGCCCCAGGCACTAGAGTGGCTCTGGTCGCAACAGGGCAACGCCCCAGAGGGGCAGAGCGTCGCCCCCTGGTGGGCAGAGCGTCGCCCCCTGGTGGGCGTGCCGGGTGGATCCCGGTTGGGCGCATGCGGAAATCTGTCTGTCTCTCCCCGTTTTCAGCTTCAGAAAAATACAAAAAAAAAGAAAAAAAAAAGAAAGGTCGGGGTTTAAACCGCATGACCAGCTGAGGGAGGAAAGCTCGCCCTGGGGTCCAGGTCCTTGTTGACCCAGTTTCGCCCATTGCTAGACACCTGGGGCTTTCCACCCAGGTGACCTCTGTGCCTGGCCTGTGGTTCTTGCTCTATCCATGCTTAACTGCCTGCTACAATACTTACCTGATTTAGCTACAGGAAAAATGACGTCAGTTAAAGTTGATTTATTTTTTGACTTCATAAGTTTAGAGACAAAAGACATTTGAGTTTACTAATAAACATGTTTATGTTAAGAGAATGTACCTATAAATTATGAAATGGTATATTCATAAATTGGCTAGTTTGCTACAGGATGCTAGTATAGTAAGTCTTTACGTAACGTAACGTCATTGATAGGTTCCGGAACTTTAAGCAAAACAATGTATAATGAAACCAGTTTTACCACGGGCTAATTGATATAAACAAAGGTTAAGTTCCTGTGGCATCTTGTCAACATTATAACTAAACATTTTTTGAGGACTTTCTGTATATGACTGTCAATCAATATATGTAAATGAAACTATTAGAAGTCTCAAGAGTAAAGGAAACAATTTAGTATGCAGTTTACAAGACAAGTAGGTGTAGGAATATGCTGTGAAGAATTAGAGACAGCGAGGCATCCCAGGGCGAAAGCCCTGAGCAGACGAGAGTCCAGGGGCCTCTCTGACCTGGTACTGGAAACAGCAAACCAGCAGGATAAGATTCAACAACAAAAAAAGGCTCTCAAAACAGAGATTAGGAGTTAGCATGTTCCTTGTCCTTTACTTCACCTCCTGAAAACTTCTTTCTGTTTCCTTGAGTTATTTGTACTGGATAATAAATATCTGAGTAAGGCTGGGGACGTGGCTTCAGTCCTCCGGTCCGTTGACTGGGGCTGTTGCCTCCCCTCGGCCCCTTGGAGCTTCTGGTCTCCAAGTAGTTAGTTCATTGTTGCCGCGACAAGTGGTGCCCTGCATGTGGTACCAGAAGAAGCGACCTCCCAAACCCTGGCGAAGGAAAAGAACGTCTGCTCATCCCGTTTGGTTAGGGACACAAGCAGCATAATCTGAAGGTCGTGAGTTTGTTCCTCACATGGGGCACCACTTGTCATGGTGACCATGAACTGCCTGGAGACCAGCAGACATGCTCCGAGGGGCCAGAGCGGGGCAGCAGCCCCAGTCAGCAGACCGCAGGACTGAAGCCCCATCCCCAGCCTTTCTCAGATATTTATTAGCCAGTCCAAATAACTCAAGGAAGCAGACAGCAGATGTTTTCAGGGGGTGAAGTAAAGGACAAGGCACATGCTGACTCCTAATCTCTGTTCTGGGAGCCTAAACATGTCCTGTTGCTGAATCTTATCCTGCTGTGTTGCTGTTTCCAGCACGCACTGTCTCCAGTATGGGGTCAGAGAGGCCCCTGGACTCCCGTCTGCTCAGGGCTTTTGCCCTAGGGTGCCTCGCTGTCTCTAATATTTCACAGCGTATTCCTACAAGTAGGATGTAAGGGGAAAAAAGGAAAAAATGTATGAAGGACATGTTTAAGAGTAAAATAAACTAATATTGGTCTAAAATAAAATAACTGCTTGTTTCAGAATGAGAAATTGGAAAAGACTAGGACAAAGCCTGAGTGGATATAGAAAGTTGCAGAAATTTTATGTTACAAAGTCAAAGCTGACTAGGACTAAATGGATTTTTTGATGAGTTCAGTAATATATTGGTACAAAACTGGTGTTTAATTTTCTCTATTAAAATTACAAAGTTTCCTGGCCTGACCTGTGGTGGCGCAGTGGATAAAGCGTCGACCTGGAAATGCTGAGGTCGCTGGTTCAAAACCCTGGGCTTGCCTGGTCAAGGCACATATGGGAGTTGATGCTTCCAGCTCCTCCCCCTTCTCTCTCTGTCTCTTCTCTCTCTCTCTTTCTCTCTCTCTCTCCCTCTCAATAAAATGAATAAATTAAAAAAGAAGAAAAAAACCATCAAAAAAATTACAAAGTTTCCTTAGAGCAGGGGTCCCCAAACTTTTTTACACAGGGGGCCAGTTCACTGTCCTTCAGACCGTTGGAAGGCTGTACTATAAAAAAAAACTATGAACAAATCCCTATGCACACTGCACATATCTTATTTTAAAGTAAAAAAACAAAATGGGAACAAATACAATATTTCAAATAAAGAACAAGTAAATTTAAATCAACAAACTGACCAGTATTTCAATGGGAACTGTGCTCCTCTCACTGACCACCAATGAAAGAGGTGCCCTTTCCAGAAGTGCGTCAGGGGCCGGATAAATGACCTCAGGGTACCGCATGTAGCCCACAGACCAGGCTGTAGTTTGGGGATTCCTGCCTTAGAGTATTAGCCTTCTCTTAATAAGAGGTTATAAAAGTTTTCCTTTACCTTTTGAGTAAACTGCTTAGGAAACAGATTCTGCATCTTATCAAAAGAATTTCCTGTGCTTCATGTTGGCTTTATCAGGTCTTGGATTACTTAAAAAAAGTAAACCTTCTCAATATTTAAAAGCTGAAGTTTTCCCCACTAAAGTATGTTACTTTCTGTATTTGCCTTTACAACCCATTGTCACTTTGGTTAGATGGATAACTAGATATTGTTTCATAGTGATCTGTGATCTATTTAATTAAACCTTTTAACATTTTGTGACAAACTTACCCAAATCAAATTTCAAACAATCTTTTTGATTGCAAACTAACTTTGGGATTTCTTAGAGAGTCCCTGGATAATCTCAAAAACTCTATCCTCTCTCTTTATGGAAAGAGATATGTTGAACTAATCAGGCTTATTTGATACTAGAAAGCCCGGTGGTCATACGAAATGACCGCTGTTCTAGATATTATAAATTGTAATTAAAATGATTTGTGCAAAGGTGTCTGCTAATTCAAACTGAATTACCCAGGGCAGGCGGTGAGGACGCCCCTTTGCTTACTGCCCCATGGGGTTTCCCCCTTCTACTTGCTTAATTGCTTAAAGTAGAGTGCAATGAAGGAAACCACTGGTGGTACATTTCTTAAGAGCCACCGCTAGCTCAATAAATAAAGGTGATTTAAATAATAAAATGTTAATTCACATGTCAAAGATCTCTTTGTACACAACATTTCTTGTGTAGATCTTTCCATCATTTTTAAGCTCGCCTTGCAGAGGACCATCAATTATTTTTAATTTTACGTCCGTTCTTTCATGAACTCTTGAACAGGCAATATAAAGTTGACCGTGTCCAAATGCAGGCTTAGGTAAAAAAATGCCAACACGCTTAAGTGTTTGGCCCTGAGACTTATTGATGGTCATAGCAAAGGCAAGTTTTACAGGAAATTGTCTACATCTCAATTGAAACGGCAACCCTGTTTGAGATGGAGCCAAATCAATTCTTGGAATGACATGTATTTCACCTTTAGAGGAGCCAGTCAAAGACTTAGCTATTATGACATTATTTTTCAATTGGAGAACCTCTAGTCTTGTACCATTGCAAAGACCCCTTCTGGTGTTAAGATTTCTTAACAGCATAATAATTGCTCCAATCTTTAACCTCAATTTGTGAGGTGGTGTGCCAGAAGGCGTGACTATTTGAATGCTGTGGCAACTTCACCCCATTGGCTAGTACAGTTACGCAAGCAACCAATAAGCTATCGGCGACAAACAGACACTAAGCCACAGATGTTAAATTACATAGGACACATTGCCAAATAAAAGTGATGCTTAACCTTTTTAGGTTATATTTATAAGAGTATATGCTACTAATACTAAGTACTTCAAAAATTGTATAAAATTTTTAAAAATTTGTCAGTATTCTTACTGTCTGAATAATCAGCCATAATTATAATTAGTATCTTAATATGTTAAATGTCACAGAAACAACCAAATGTCCTTGTCAATTACATTATAATGAACTCTTACCAGATATTTAGCCATGGCTAGTTTTTTGTGTGTGTGGTTTTTTTGTTTTTGTTTTTGTTTTTTGTATTTTTCTGAAGTTGGAAATGGGGAGGCAGTCAGACAGACTCCTGCATGTGCCCGACCGGTATCTACCCGGCATGCCCACCAGGGGGCGATGCTCTGCCCATCTGGAGCATTGCTCTGTTGCAACCAGAGCCATTCTAGTGCCTGAGGCAGAGGCCATGGAGCCATCCCCAGCGCCCGGGCCATCTTTGCTCCAATGGAGCCTTGGCTGTGGGAGGGGAAGAGAGAGACAGAGAGGAAGGAGAGAGGGAGGGGTGGAAAAGCAGATGGGTGCTTCTCCTGTGTGCCCTGGCCGGGAATCGAACCCGGGACTCCTGCATGCCAGGCCGACGCTCTACCACTGAGCCAACCGACCAGGGCCCATGGCTAGTTTTCAGTTTTGTGTTAATCACAGATAGTTATTTTTTTTTATTTTGATGCTTTCCTGTAACATTTTGCGATCAACTACAAACAGAAGTGCTTGATTTTCAAAGACACTCATAGAAAGGATTCAGACAAGTACCTTGTAGTATGGTATCAGAATACCTTTAAAATCATATCACTGGACTGGGTAAGAATTTCTAAGAATCTAATGGAGAAACTGATTGATTCGTAAAACTGCTAATCAAGATCAAGCAAAACAAGAATAAATTATATAGAACTAAATAATTTTTCAAAATTAATTTTTGTTAAACCATTACTGGTTTTTAAATATTTTCTCTTCCAGATTTAATTTTTTTTATTTTTTATTTTCTCTTAAACTATCTGTAACTTACAGAAAATTTATAGATTATATAGAACGCAAACATTTATTATTTCTCCCCACCTGATCCCTTTAGAACTTGGAAACTCTTATTGAATATTCTTATATTCATGACAATAGTTGTTTGCATAAGTTCAATAAGAATATGTTCTTCTTATAATAGGACATAATTGAGAACCTTGGTTATATTACCATGGGTTTGACTGGGACATCATATTTGAAAATAATATACATAGAATTACTATGCATGATCAGACAGATTTAAGGAACTAATGTCGACTTTATAAAGTTCCTTGAAATACCAGCCTGATATCTTGCTTACAGGGTTCCCAGCCTTGTAGGTGAGTAAGGAAGGTCATTTCCTGGTAGACCTAGGAAACTTAAGTTACACTGAGGGCCTCCAAAAGAGAGGAATTTACCCAAATCTATAGTACTGCAGGTAGTCTGATGCCAAGTTCCTGACTTGGCTTATTAACCTTGATAGGCTTTTAAAGGTCCAATCTGAGATTCCTTATTCAAGGATCCAGCAAAATAGACTTAAAAGAGCCTATATGATAAATCACTATTCTTATTGCCCTTATGTAAATAACCAAGCCAAGTTTAATGAGAGTAGAATTGTTTACAAACAAATTAGTCTTCCTTCAACTAGCTTTGATAAAAATGGGAGTGGTAGTAAAGACGAAATTCTGTTTCAGTTAAAATTATAACACACCCTGTGGGTTGTAAAAAAGTGCCCTGTTCACTGACTGAACTTTCTTCCTTTTTGTAAACGGCCTCCCGCAATGTATATTCTGTCAGTAATTAGTATTTTCAGTTCTTCTCAAACCCCCCTGATTTGACATCACAAAAAAAATGATAGCTGCCCTTTCTCTGAAGCTGGATGACCTGATATAAATTTTAAATAAATCACCACAAAAAATCATGTATGGACAGCTTCATGCCTGCTGCTGCGTGGGCCATTCCGAAAGTTCCCCGTAACACCTGACGCCACCACCAGAGACATTCAAACTGCAAAAACATGAGATAAAATCCATCAGATTGCTGCTACTGCCTATCCTGCCTCCACCATCTAAAGATGCTTTAAGCCCAACATCTAAAAATCTTGACTAACTGCCCTCTGGACTCAAAAACTGAGTTTGTAATTTGTTCTAATCATTAACCTTTGTTTTTCTTCTGTTTCCAAAGAAATGTTCTTCATTAAATGCCTGTTACTCCTTCCATATAAAGAACTAATTTAGGTGCCCCCCCCCACTTCCACCTACACCATTGCCTCCTAAAATAGGACGTAGCTGGTAACTGAATTGACCTATTTTCAGGACTAAGAGATTGATTCAATGAGATATGGACAATCTACCAACTCAGCTTCTGGATTGTGACACTAGTATTATTTTGGTAAATAAACTATCGTACATAATAACCTATTTTGTGCATTTTATCTTCTCAATGGAAATTCTGAAGTGTATGGAAAAATAGCCCCAATAATATAAGGCACCCCCACGCGTAACCTCAGGGCCAGTCTCCTCTGTTTTACATATATATACTTGACAGGGTTTGAAATACTTTCATCTACATTATATCTTTTGGTTGTCCTAACAACTGTGAAAGGTAGGTTGTGCATTTTTATAGTTAATGCTATTTCTAACAAATTAGCATTTTAATGTAAATGCCAATTTTTAAGATAGTGAAGAAAAACGATATAAAGTTTGTTTTTATTCCTTATGCCTGTTTTGTTGGGTTTGTGTAGCCTAATTCATTAATAAAGGGGAAAGGAGGGGCACTGACACATTTTATCTTGGTATTTCTCAAACAAACTGAATTATTTTTAATAAAATTATTAGGATGAATTGCCACTTTTCACTTTTCTAGAAAACTGCTTTTACTGAATAACCTGGATCTCAACTCATCCTATAAAAATGGGATTTTGCTAAATGAACTACTTCTAATGTCACATTTTGTGCATAATAGCTGCAAATGTCTAAAATTAAAAGGGAGCACTATAATTTAGAATAATTCAAGGCCAAAGTGATATGTGTAGAGTATCCAGATGCATGAAAATAAAAGAAACTAAAGAAGCCATTTAATCATGGTTTGGATGTCATTTTTCTGACAGTTATCAGTGAAATTGTCATATATCCCTGGAATTTGGGGCTATTAGAATTATTTTGATATCATCCTTTCACATAATTGTGTTTGACATTTTAACAGAAAGTATTTATGTACACATGCATGTAGGTATTAACTATCAACACCTCCACATTGCATTATTACTTGTACATCAATTAGTTCTGATTCTTTTTACAATCTGATTTGCATACACATATTATCATATAGATATTTACAAATACTTGCTTTAGGATTTATTTTTCCTGCTCTCTTTTTTTTCTTTTTTCTTTTTTTTTCTTTCTTTTTTTTTTTTTTTACAGGGACAGAGAGAGTCAGAGAGGGGGATAGATAGGGACAGACAGACAGGAACAGAGAGAGATGAGAAGCATCAATCATCAGTTTTTCATTGCGACACCTCAGTTGTTCATTAATTGCTTTCTCACATGTGCCTTGACCACGGGCTTTCAGCAGACCAAGTAACCCCTTGCTCGAGCCAGCGACCTTGGGTCCAAGCTGGTGAGCTTTTTGCTCAAGCCAGATGAGCCCACTCAAGCTGGCGACCTTGAGGTCTCGAACCTGGGTCCTCCACATCCCAGTCCTATGCTCTATCCACTGCGCCACCGCCTGGTCAGGCTCCTGCTCTCTTTCTTAACAAAGAATATCAAGTCTGACTAGTAATGACGCAGTGAATAGAGTGTCAACCTGGGACGCTGAGGAACAGGTTCAAAACTCTGAAGTCTCAGGCTTGAGTGTGGGCTCATCCGGCTTGAGCACTGGGTTGCCAGCTTCAGTGTGGAGTCATAGATATAATCCCATGGTTGCTGGTTTAAGGCCAAGGTCGCTGGCTGGAGCCCAAGGTCACTGGCTGGAACCCCCTCATTAAGGCACATGTGAGAAGCAATCAATGAATGACTAAAAGTGACACAACTATAAGTTGATGCTTCTCATCTTTCTCTCTCTCTCCCTTCCTCTCTCTCTCTCCCTCTCAAAAAAAAAGAAGAAGAAAATCAAGGATGTCCCTAAACGCTCCTCTGAAGGTTGACTTTAGTCACACTAGCAGAGCCCCAGGCTCAAATGTCAAATAGGATCAGTTCTACATTGTGCGCTAATCGTGCTGCAATGTTTGTGCTGCAGAAGTTACAGTTGCATATTATTCATCAAGGCAAAATGTAAATGTTTAGTGATTATACAATATGTTTTTATTAACTCCCCAGATGGGATTTTTCTACCTTTGTTTGTTTATTTGAGAACAACTGAATGCTGAAATGCAGTGGCTGCTGCCAGCCATCTAAGGCTTCATTAGTACAGATGAAGCAATGCTCATTTGTTACACAAATAATTAGGGAGATTAAATGAAGATAAACACTGAGAGGATGTACAGAAGCTCCAAAGTTAGGTAATCATTTTAATTACTCTAGTGACTACCACCAACCTTCATTATCAGCCACAGATCAAGTTGAAATTGGTTTATGTGAGAATACCGTAAACTACATGGAAAAGTACTAGAGCTACCCAGTGACAATGCTTCTTAAAAATGAGTTCTTCAAGCTTCCATGTAAAAAAGTTGTTTCCATTCCAGCACCTGATAAATTCCCTAAATATTTTAAAGGTGATAAAATTTTGCATTTAAAAGTGTTTTACCCTTATTTTATGCTTCAAATAGACGTTCTTAATACTTTATTTCAAGTGAGAAAGCAGGGAGACAGACAGACTCTCTCACGCGCCCCGACCGGGATCTACCCTGTATACCTTCTATCCAGTGATTTCTGCCCATCTGGGGCTGCATTGGAGCTATTTTAGCACCTGAGGTGAGGCCGGGGGCAGAGGAGGGGAAGAAGAAGGGGGGAGTGATGGAGAAGCAGATGGTCACTTTTCCTGTGTGCCCCGACCTGGAATTGAACCAAGGACTGTCACACACTGGGCCAGTGTTCTACCACCAAGCCAGCCGACCAAGGCCTAGACATTCTAAATAATTTTTGTTTTTCTGTATCTTAACTGAGATTTGATCATAAAAGATGTGGGTTCACATTTTTGAGACACTGGCTGTAAAATATTTAGTAGTTTGAAGTAAATGCCACTTGGAATCATGTCACCATATTAGGTGACAAGCTCTACCGTGTCTTTGGGGCAGTGGTGGGATTCAAATAATTTAACAATCAGTTCTCTGCCCTAATGACTGTTTTAAGTATAAAAAAACTATATACCAAAAGGCAGTTTATTTCATGCATTTAATACTTAAATAAGAACAACAAAAGAGGTATATACAAAACTCAATTATAAGAAAGAGTTAAAATATTAATGGAAAAATATTAAATAATAGCTGACAAGAAACAATAAAACTGTTATTTAAGATATTTCCATATTGCTCCTTGATTGGCATCCTCACCTGCAATTTTCTTTGCTTTTATCCGAGCATAATCGGCTGTGTGATTTATCCTTAACCATCTTTTCACTGTAGGAGTAGGATCCCATTCCTTTAGAGGTAGGCAGGTTAGACTAATAATCACTGTGTTTGATATATTAGAAACAATTAGGCAACTTCTCTCTGAATATATTATGTTCATTTTTGAAAAACCCCTTTTTGCTTCTACTGAACTTAGAGCAATTGGTTGTTTGGCACTTTTTCTTTTTATGTTATATGTTTATTTACTGAAGTAACAAATACAAAGGACTTAAAATGTAGTATTTCATCAAAGTATAATGAGTTTCATGAAATGAATAAACATTACAAGCATATTTCTGTCAATTTTTTTTCACCTAGGGATGGAATGAACATTACTATGGGTGCTTAGAATACGCTGTTGCATAGACAAATGTTAAAAAAAAAAAAAAAGAGTAAGAAATGTAAATTTGTGATTTCCACATTGGGCGACTGCCCAGGCACCCGCGTTAGAGAGAACCCTGATTACAAGTGCCATTTTAACAACCAGCTCACCAAACTCAACAAAAAAATTAGTTAACAGTTCTGCTAAGCCAATGTGAACCAGCTGAATCCTACCACTGGAGGCCACCAATCAGGAAGCAATATGGAAATATCTTAAATAACGGTTTCATTGTTTTTTGTCAGGTATTACTTAATATTTTTTCATTAATATTTTAAAACTCTTATAATCTAGTTTTGTGTACCTTTTATTGTTTTTAAGTATTAAATGCATAAAATAAAAAACTACCTTTCGGTATTTTGGTTTTTTATACTTAAAATGGTCATTAGGGCAAAGAACCAGTAGTTAAATTATTTGAATCCCACCACTGAACCCAGGTCTGCCTGACTGTGAAACCATGATGCCCCCAAGGGCTGACTGAGTGTGGAGAACCTGGATGTAAATACTAAGAACAGTAGAAAAGATGAAGTATCCTCACACTGTGGATGAGCTAATTAAGTGTTGTGTGGCATGATACCTGTGAATTCTGGGCACCACTTAAAATCTCAAATTCCAAAATATGATTGATTTTTGAAAGTGTCTCATCTCTGAATAGCCCTGGTTGCTGGACAAGAAGCAATCAGGAAATGGGTTTTCTGATGTAGTGGGAAGAACCAAGAGTTCCTACTAACAAGGTCAGTGATGCTTTTGAATGCAATGCAATAACCCAATGGTCCCCAACCCCCGGGGCCGCGGACCGGTACCGGTCTGTGGGCCATTTAGTACCGATCCACAGAGAAAGAATAACTAACTTACATTATTTCCGTTTCATTTATATTTAAGTCTGAACAATGTTTTATTTTTTAAAAATGACCAGATTCCCTCTGTTACATCCGTCTAAGACTCACTCTTGACGCTTGTCTCGTAAGTTCGACAATTATATTTTAAAATACCACAGTTTTTACGCCGGTCGCATAATTTTATTTTGTGCATTTAACCGTCCCACCCTAAAGGCCGGTCCGTGAAAATATTTTCTGACATTAAACCAGTCCGTGGCCCAAAAAAGGTTGGGGACCACTACAATAACCACTTGAGCTTTACTCCAGCTAACACACAGACATTTCTCTTCAACTACATTAAAATATCCAACAGGATGAAGGAGACTATAGTCACCTTTGGGGGGGGGGGGGATGTGTTGCATTCTAGTATTTAGGAAACACCTTCCTCCTTCCCCAAGAGCTAACATTGATTTCCACAAGTGTACCCCAGGCCTAACCAGGACACATTTTTCCAAAGTGGTATTATACAGGGGTGGCACACGTAGGTTTTCAGTTGTTGGTATGGAAAATAATACAGTAATTAATCAGTTATACAAGAATAAAAGTTATAATAAAATCTATATTTTGGTAGCTCACAACTGCTTTTGCCCCATCCTGTATTCACAGGCTTGTTTGGTTGGCCCAGAACACATGAAAGGGCCTAACTGACTCATCATTTTGTATGTTTAGAATGTATCAATCTGCCAAGTTTAAAGTACAAGCTGTGGGTGATACAGGGAGGTGGGGACAGAAGGCTAGTCCTTGCGAGGGGTGGCGGCGTGATAAATCTGCACATTTCATTCTCAGGTTTCAGACTCTGAGGGGAGAGTTAGGGAAATTCATGGACACACCAGTGCCTGAAGAGAGCAGGTGGCAGCAAGGGTGGGGCTGAGTCGTGCAGGAGCGTCAGGAAGACCAGAAGGGCATCAGCCCTCACTCAGAAAGCACATCGGAGCAATGTATTTGTGTGCCATACAGAGGAATACGGACAACCGAGGGAAGATGGGCTCAGAAATGGTCACAGGCTGAGGGAAGGAAGGCTTCCCTGCTGTGTTGCAAGCCCCTCCCAGGCACATGACTGAAGCCTGGCCCCTCTTCTTTCTTCCTGGTACATAATGGAAAGCCAGGGACTCACCTAGTAGGTCCTTCAAATAAAAAAAGTCCAGGCTAAGCACTAATTGTTCACTCGTCGTCATCATACACTGTCACAGTCCTTACACATCATCGTGCCCACTGTTTCATTTGGATGCACTGTGTTTACATGCTGGAGGACCAGTCTCTCCGGGCAGGGCCCTGTTAGCAGTGATTTCTGCGGGCCTTGCACCGGGGAAGCCATTGGCTGGACCCGGGGGACCCACGTTCCATTTTCACTTGGCTACTCGCCACTGACCTCGGAGAAATCACTTTAAATTCTGAGCCTCTGCTTCCCCATCCAAAAAATAAAGGTGATTCCACTTCCTAGGCCTCCTTGAAAAGATCGCTGGAGAAGGGTCAAACGGAGTAATTCCGATGGCAGCGAACTGCGAGTAACTGTGACTGAATTACTGAAGAAACACAAGTTAAACATATTCAGGTGGAGTTTCAGAAACCCACCTCCTGCCCCCCACTGATCTAACTGCAGCCAGGCAGCAAACGTTAGGACTGATTCTTTCTTAGGGGCTACCTCACATGCCAAACACCTACGTGCAGCTCCCGTCGGTCTCCCAGGGCTTCTATTGATTCCTGCCTTTCAGTGAAAGCGCTTTTTGTTGCCGCTGTTCGGCACGTCCCCAGCACACCAATCCGGCAGCTGGGAGCCAGAGAAAAATTCTTTGCCCTCTCCCGCCTCTTCTCCTCTCACTCCCCACCCAGGTCTCCTCAATTATCTGCACGTCAATAGATTTTCTTGGCTGATCCCCAAAGACCCTGCAGTGTTTCAGAAAGCTAGGAGCGCGCAGAGCTGAGAGCACAAGCATCCACCCCCTCCCCGAGGTCGTGCGCCCTCAGAGACCCACCTCCCGCTCCTCCTTCGGCGGTGCAACAGCCGCCTCCAGCGCTAGCTTGCGGGGCCGTCAGAGCCAGACCCCGCGGAGAACCGGGCCCCCTCCACACTTCCCTCTCGCAGCCCCTCTCCGCCAGTAGCAGCGCTGCTGTCTTCCCACAGGAGGACTGGGAGGACGCCGGAGTCCGCAGCGCCCCCGCCCCCTCGCTTTTTCTTTCTTTCCTTGGTTTGGGATCTTGCTGGCGGAGCCGGGAGAGGTTTCGAGGAGAGAAGAGCGAGGGACAGGAGTGCAGGCTTCCGCTGCAGCGCGCGAACGGAGCTGGGGTTCTGCATCTCCCATGTCCCCTCCCGGTCCTCGCCGCCCCGGCTGAGATGTGACGACGGGAAGCCCTTAGCGCCTGCCTCCAGACCTCGAAGGTGTCACAGAAAGCACACTGGGAAGCCCACGGTTGAAGTCCCTTTGCCCGCAGCACAGCTGGACGGGAGCGCCAAAGCGACCCAGGGGCCGTATCTCAGCTCCGGTTCTTCGGAAAGAGCGCGCTGGGGATCACCGTGTTCCCGGCGCTCGGCACAACTCCGGGGAGCAGCGCGCGGCTGGACCGAGTCCCGCTTCTCGCCGATTCACCCGGAGTGCCGGGCAGCACCTGCCCGCCCGCCTGCACCCTCGGTAGCCCTCGCTCCTTGGCACCTGCGCGATCCCCCACGCCCAGGCGCTGAAACCGCGGCTCCGGGACCCCGCAGCACCCCCGACCCTATGGAGAGCGCGCCGGCCGCGGCTTCCTGAGGGCGCCGCCGCCGCCGTCCAAACTGCGCGCTGGGGTCCCCCGGCTGGCCCCTCTTAGGGGCGTCTGAGAGGCGGGGGAAGAGCGCACCATGAAGTCCGTGCTGTTCAGCCGCTTCTTCATCCTCCTGCCCTGGATCCTAATCGTCATCATCATGCTCGACGTGGACACGCGCAGGCCCGCGCCCCCGCTCACCGCGCGCCCCAACTTCTCTCCCTACGCTTCGGGCCGCGGGGCAGCCCGACTCCCGTTCCGCAGGGGCGGCTCCGAGAAGCGCAACGAGTCGCGGCCGCAGCTTCAGCCGCAGCCGGGGCCGCCGCTGCCCACCATCTATGCCATCACGCCCACCTATAGCCGCCCGGTGCAGAAAGCCGAGCTGACCCGCCTGGCCAACACGTTCCGCCAGGTGGCGCAGCTGCACTGGATCCTGGTGGAGGACGCGGCGGCGCGCAGCGAGCTGGTGAGCCGCTTCCTGGCGCGGGCCGGCCTGCCCAGCACGCACCTGCACGTGCCCACGCCGCGGCGCTACAAGCGGCCGGGGCTGCCGCGCGCCACCGAGCAGCGGAATGCCGGCCTCGCCTGGCTGCGCCAGAGGCACCAGCACCAGCACGCGCAGTCCGGCGTGCTCTTCTTCGCCGACGATGACAACACCTACAGTCTGGAGCTCTTCCAGGAGGTAGTGGCCGGCCCGCCCCAGCAGGGGACCGAGGGCGGGAGGGGGCCTCGGGAGTCGGCCGGGCTGCAGTTGCACTTTGTTCTCACTTCTCTCGGCGCTGTTTTGGGACTCCAGGTGGAGCGGTCCTCGCGGGCAGCCCGCAGCCTCCGCCAGCTCTGGCGTGTTTCGCTGGCTGGAGGTGTGAGTGGGAGCAGAGCGCCACCGGGACTCAAGGGAGGGAGTCTGGCCAGGGGCTTTGCTGTCTGTCTGGCCCCCAGATTGGGCCAGGGGAGTAGCGCAGGTGTGGGGCGCGGGACTGAGTACCGGAACAGGCTCTCGACGGCCTGAGGATGGAGCCCAGAAGGAGAGGGCGGTGGGCGAGACGAGCTCCCCGAGGGGGAGACCGGAGAGGGGCCCTGCGCAGTGATGGGCGGCGTGTGGACTCCCGAGGCCTTTCAGCGCACGTGGGTGTGATTCGGCTGCTAAAACCAGATAGTAAGAAAGGTGGAGATGGTTATTAAAAAATCAGCCCAGAGACATATTGCTCTGGCACAGTCCGCTGGCACGGAGTGAAAACAGTGCCTACTAGCACTGTTACAGCCTTATGTCTCTTCCCCCATCCCACAAAAGCCCTTCCCGACTCTGCAGACCACCTCTCTGTCACGGAGACCCTCTGACAAATGACTTGAGACTGTTTTTGCCTTGTGATTATGTCTTTCTCAGCCAGAGCTATCAGCTGCATCGTCCAATTCCTTTTCTCAACCTTTCTCGAAGGCCGCTCTCTTGGCTGAGTTAACCGGCCACTCTCGCACAACCTGTGAGGCCCTGAGTGCAGCCCGGACTCCCGCTGTCGAGAAGGCCCTCTTTTCCCTTGAAAGGCCACACGTGCTCACAGCCAGCTCACACCTGGTTGGAACAGGTGTTATTTCTTTTTTTTTTTTTTCTTTTTTCTTTTTCTGAAGCTGGAAATGGGGAGAGACAGTCAGACAGACTCCCGCATGCGCCCGACCGGGATCCACCCGGCACGCCCACCAGGGGCAACGCTCTGCCCACCAGGGGGCGATGCTCTGCCCCTCCAGGGCGTCGCTCTTTAGTGACCAGAGCCACTCTAGCGCCTGGGGCAGAGGCCAAGGAGCCATCCCCAGCGCCCGGGCCATCTTTGCTCCAATGGAGCCTTGGCTGCGGGAGGGGAAGAGAGAGACAGAGAGGAAGGAGGGGGGGATGGAGAAGCAAATGGGCGCTTCTCCTATGTGCCCTGGCAGGGAATCGAACCCGGGTCCCCCGCATGCCAGGACGACGCTCTACTGCTGAGCCAACCGGCCAGGGCTAGGTGTTATTTCTTGAGGCTGGTAATTTGTAGTCTGTGTGTGTGTTCTGCTGGTGAGACTGAGTTCCATGGTTTTGCCAGTTTTCTTCTTCATACACAAATACAGCTGAAAAAAATCTTGGATTCTTTGACAGCCCATGAGACCATTGCCTTCCTCTACCCAAAACTTCTTGATATCCTGCCTCTGAGACTCAGTGGTCCCCCTTCTCCCCAGCTTAGGTTGAGCAATCTGTGTGTCTTGTAATCATATATGCCCCACACTTTCATCCTAATACCCGTTTGGCTTTCAGAACTCAGGGCGGAGCTACTCTTTACACTGTTTAATTTTTCTTGCCTATGTGGCTTTTAAAAAATCCATTTCTTTTTTTTTTTTTTTTTTCTTCTTTTTTTTTTTTTTTTTCTGAAGTTTGGAAACAGGGAGAGACAGTCAGACAGACTCCCGCATGCGCCCGACCGGGATCCACCCGGCACGCCCACCAGGGGCGACGCTCTGCCCACCAGGGGGCGATGCTCTGCCCATCCTGGGCATCGCCATGTTGCGACCAGAGCCACTCTAGCGCCTGAGGCATAGGCCACAGAGCCATCCCCAGCGCCCGGGCCATCTTTGCTCCAATGGAGCCTTGGCTGCGGGAGGGGAAGAGAGAGACAGAGAGGAAAGCGCGGCGGAGGGGTGGAGAAGCAAATGGGCGCTTCTCCTGTGTGCCCTGGCCGGGAATCGAACCCGGGTCCTCCGCACGCTAGGCCGACGCTCTACCGCTGAGCCAACCGGCCAGGGCCAAAAAATCCATTTCTTAAGGCCAGTTGTCGCCTTCATTTCTATTCATCCTCTCTTCATGAATAAAAGGAACAGTAAATGCTCTGCGTCCTCTCCATCCTTTCAGCATGGTGGGCTTTCTGTCCTTGTTTCTCCAGAAGAAATAAATGTGTGTGTGGTACAGTCTTTATTATAACCAAGATTAGAGCTATCATCTGATTTTCTTTTAAAGTTGGGCTTTTATTTTGATTCTGCTTGCATACTCTCTCTGCCAAAAGATGTGGTTTTTATTCTGATGCACAGACCTTTACATGTCAGTACCCTTTTCCCCTGCAACTTGGAAGTTGCCTGACCTGTGAAACGGTGGCCTTGTGTATGTAAAGAAATGCACATCATATTAACCCCCCTTTTAGGGGGCCAGGTTGTGAAGGGGGAGTGATTTTTCAGTTGATTCCCAGCTGCTAGCCCATTATGTGAGGGGCAGAGTTGGCATTGCTGGCAGTGAAGTGACTCAGAACAGTCTTTCTTTGATGCTTCCCAAACTGAAAGGAAGGCTTGTTGGTGGTGGATAGTAAGCAGCAAGAGAAGAATCCAGTAGTTTTTGTTTGTTTGTTTATTCTGTTGGTCCACAGGGGTTGGGGCAGGAGGGAGAAGATACAAGAAAGGAGAAGACAAGAGGAAAAAAAATAGTAATGACCAGAAGAAACTATAAAGGAAAAGAGCAAAACTTTCAGGACACTAAAGTTCTATACAATTGGAAGTAACGAAATGAGAATAAAATTAAAGGCTTGCGCAACTCTTTTCTTATGGAGTGGTACCAAGTTTACAAAATACACAACAGAAGTGATTTTTAAACAGCACAATCTGCATGATACACTTAAAATTTAAATTCCGTGGCTCCTAAAGATCGCTCCCAAACAGTAACTTTATGACTGGTCCCCTGTCCGCCAGCATCCCTTCTGCCTCCCACATGATGTGTTTGGACGGAGCAGGCATCTGCTCACCATGCATGTATGTCAATACTTTCAGTGTTCCTTATTGCAACACGTTATTTTCCTCGATGGCAAGCAGTCTCTAAAACAGGCGTCCCCAAACTACGGCCCTGTGGGCGCATGTGGCCCCCTGAGGCCATTTTCCGGCCCCCCGCCGCACTCCCCAGAAGGGGCACCTCTTTCATTGGTGGTCAGTGAGAGGAGCACTGTATGTGGCGGCCCTCCAACGGTGTGAGGGACAGTGAACTGCCCCCCTGTGTAAAAAGTTTGGGGACCTCTGCTAAAAATTGAAAATAGAATTTATGCATCCTTAGTTTTGCGCGTTAATGAGTTGGCCTACACCAAACCAGTTCTAGGATTACTGATTCCATGTGGACATTGCTCTGGTGGAGAAAAGGTAGGACCAGGTAAAACCCCTAAACAGTGCAGCACCTTGGGGGGAGGGAAGATGCCGATCAGGCATGCTGTAGGGCCCAAGTCTGCGTCTCAGCCCTGTGTGTGTACACACACACAAATTAGTTTGCAAGTAATTCACAGTTCTTGAGGAGAGATTGTCCCAAGTCAGGCTTATCTTTTATTCATAGTGCTTCTAATTTCCATGGTTGATGTAAACTCAGATAAGATAGAAGGAAGAAAATGAACCAGGTACAAATTAGCTCACTAAGAATTGGCTGCAAATGAAGGAAAGTAAAAGATGAAAGGCCTCCAAATTAAATTAAAGGCGCAGCAGGCAATCCATGTTCCGTTATTCCTCTGTGGTAACTGGCATGGTGCTTGCCTCTCCTGTACCGCTGATTTTTTTCAACTGAGCTGTGCCGCCGGGAAAGAAATATTGGCACTGAGCAAATCCTACGTCTGTAGTTGAATCTATTTGCAAATGAAGCTCAGTTGTGAGCTTCAGCCACAGAAACTGGGCTGGCCATTGGAGAAGACAGTGGTTGGGGTTTTTTCAGGTGGTTGAGGTGTTTTCCGGTTTCCAGTCTCTCAAGGACTACTGCTTTTCTGTGGTGTTGATGGGTGTTTGCACTCTGGATCATGGGTAATCATGCCTGCCTGTGCCCCTTGTCAATCTAGTTCTCTGGAAAAGCTTGTTTGCAAAGGATTTCAACTGCTTTAATGAAAGCAACAACAGATAAATGCGACTCCGTGTGCAGTCATATTTTCAATAATGCTATTGATCAGATTTCTGTTTACTGGAAAACCTTCCAAGCTCTCCTGAGTTTAAAGCTGATGCCTTTCAGATGAAGTTGCTATCACCTTTGCAAAACAATTGAATTAAGAGGTTTCAAAAAAAAAAAAAAATGAAGCACTTTCCTGCAAGAACAAAAACTATTTTTTTTAAATTAAGTTTATTGAGGTAAGACTGGAATGCAGGCCCAATCTGAGTCAGTTAAGGAGCTCATGAAAGGACTCAGTTAATGAGGCTGCTTTTTGAAGATGTCCTGACAGGCAGTGAACAAAAGAGGCCCTTTGTTTGGATTTTTGTTGTTCTTGTTGGGTGCTGTTAAGCTATTTATGTGCTAAGCAGGTGTAGGAATTGAGGCTTAATTCTGTCTTGCTCTTTTTCTGAAAGATTACAAGCTTCTCCCTTTATATGCAGTTTATTGGAGCTATTATCCAAAGAATATTCAAATTCACACTGTTAGCCCTGTCCCCCATAGTAAATTCTTTGGTTTCTGAAAGGAAATAAAAGATCTACCTTTCTTTTTACCTTTGATACTGTTACTTATTGCAGGGTGATTATCTTTTCAAAGTGAAGAAACTCGGATTCCCTTAGGGGTAGCATAAACGATTATTTTGCCTGAAATGTGTCCCTTGCATTTTATTTTTCCCTGTCTGAAAGCATATTAATAGTCATGCCATCACTCTGATAAAATGTGAGAATTTTATAAAAATATGTTCATAAAATTACAGCCAATTTTCTTAGGCTGTCGATGTTAAATCTATAGATTTTCTTCAGTCGCCCTGTGGATAGCGCTTGAGCTATGGCTAGTTTTTGACCGAGTTCTTTGGAGACCAGCAGTTTTCATTTGGATTTTGGTAATTTAATGGTCCAGAAAGAATAATTCAGGTTTAAAAGACATTCTCTCCTGCCTCTTCTAATCGTCTTTTTCCATCGTTCGTTGTCCTACTTTTCACTGATGATTCTTTCTCATGAATACACATGAAGACATGTCTGGATTATTGTTTGGTGCAATGAATGTGTGTCCTTTCCACAATTAAGCTGTTGTCTGCTCCCTCTTGGAAACTAAGTGGGTGACTCCATTTTCTTCTGTCTATTCTACCTGCCTCTAAATTACAAGCTGGTAATTTTTCTCTATGTGAACAGTAATGGAATAGTAATTGCTCTTACGGCATGTGACAAAAGTAAAATAGAAGAACCAAAATGAACAGTCTTATTTATTAACAATTCCAGGTGCTATTCAAGTAGTGCTTTTTTGGTACAGAATTCAATAATGTTCAGATGTATCTATTCAAACTTTTTGGACTCTGATGGAGTATTTGCTCAATCTGTATAAGTTAAGAAAATGCATCATTATGTATTTGATTTGCAGTGCTGTTGGAGCATGAAATTTAAGTTTTGCATTGTTCTTAAGTTCTACCCCCAAAACACAAACACTATTGTTGTGCCAATCCAGACATGGATAGGTAAGTAGGTAGGTAGACTTAGTATAGATTTCCAATTCACAAAAATAAATTGATCAAATATAACTAGTCCATTGTTCATACCTGGTAATTTTTGTGTACAACCTTAAGTAAAGGTTAAAAATACTTGTCAGCCCAGCCTGCAGATGTCTCAGGTTCGATCCCCGGTCAGAGCACACATGAGAAGTGACCTTCTGCTTCTCTTCCTCTTCCTCTCCCCCTTCTCTCTCTCTCCTTTTGCAGCCAGTGGCTCAGTTGGTCTGAGCATTGGCCCCAGGCACTGAGGCTAGCTTGGTTGATCCGAGCATTGGCCCCAGATGCGAGTTGCTGGGTGGATCCAGGTTGGGGTACATGCGGGATCCTGTCTCTCTGTCTCCCCTCCTCTCACTTAAAAAAAAATACCCTTTGCCATGAATACAGGAAAAATATAGCTGACATCAACTGAGCACTTACGATGGGTCAGAAACTACCCTTAGGATTTTACATGTATTAACATATTTAATCCTCACAACAGCCCCTGATGTAGCTACTAGTGCTGTCTCTATTTTTTTCCTGTATCCTAATGCTGCTTTACTCTCAGTTCTTTAGTGAATACTGGCATGTCTTTAAAGCATTGCCTGAATCTAATATAGTTGGTATAGTTGGTGACCCTTTTTATACATGAGTGGAAGTACTGGGAAGTAACTTGAAAAGTCATGAAGATAGGATTTTAAACCCCAGAGCTCTGGTTCTAGAACCTTCACTCCTGACTGCCCTACAGCCCACCCCTCTCACATGTACAGTCAGACAGAGACATGTCAGTGTGACAGCAAAGCATTCGATCAGCAGGAGTCTTCTGATGTTGGTGTTATCTCTGTCATATGTGAGCTCAGCTCTGCCTTCTGGGCTACACCAACTTCTAATTTTCCTTTGCAACCTTTGTTTCCTGATATCATCTGATCGTAAAAAAATGTTATCTCCTCCCTCCCTATCTCACCAATAGATCATGTATTTGATTTGTGGATTTTTTTTTTTTTACAAGGCAGATAGACAGGAAGGAAGAGAGATGAGAAGCATCAATCATCAGTTTCTCATTGCGACACCTTAGTTGTTCATTGATTGCTTTCTCATATGTACCTTGACCAGTGGCCTTCAGCAGACCGAGTAACCCCTTGCTCAAGCCAGCGACCTTGGGTCCAAGCTGGTGAGCTTTGCTCAAACCAGATGAGCCCGCGCTCAAGCTGGCAACCTCAGGGTCGCGAACCTGGGTCCTTCCGCATCCCAGTCCGACGCTGTATCCACTGCGCCACCGCCTGACCAGGCTGTGGATTGTTTTTTCAAGTCAGCTTAAAACTGCCAAATTAGTAAGTAAACTGTGGTCTTTTTTTTTTAAAACTAGATCTTCTTGTGAACAAGTAAGAGTTGATCATTTCTGCAGAAAGATAAACCATTAAAATGAATGTTTTTCCTCAGTTGATTATGTGTACATCAGCAGCCGTGTCTCCTGGGCATGGTTGGATCTTGTCAGGGCAGACAGAACTGAGTGGAAGAATGCCGAACTGTTTCAGGCTTGCCGTTGGCACAGAGGAGAGGAGCTGGGTGCCTGTGCTAAGGCGGGTGGCAGGCACCTGCGGCTGGCTCCCTCCGGCTGAGGCAGCTCCTCCCTGGAGCAGCCAGAGGTACCTGTCGTACCTGTCGAACCTCGTAGCCTCATGCTGGGCTGCTGGGTGTGCTGCTGGGTGGCCGCACTGCCAGGGTCACAGAAGTCTTGTTGCAGGTTTGTTCGTTTTCTTGCTGATTTCTTCTGGGATTAGGAATTTCCCTAGCTCAAAAACAAAATGAATGACAATCTTTGGTTGAGTCTTTCTGCATGTTAGGAAAAGCTTGGAGATGGCTGTGCTGGGGTGGGGTTGGGGGGGGGGTCTTGTTCTCTACCACAGTCAGGTTATTTAGTCTTTCCCCCCAAATAACTGAAAACTCAGTCGTCCTCCCCTCCTTTCAGTCTCCTCCACCTGTGGAAAGAGAACTTGAAACATTCTGTATGCTACAGGCAGAATGTAAGAGTCTGGTTCCTTCAACCAGGTGTTTATACATTATATCTTCATCTCTGTAATGAAAGCGGGCTGTGCTAAATGTTGAACATCCTCCATGCCCTGGGATTTCAGTTATCTAAAATAATTGTATATTAGCGATAATAGTGGATCACCCTGCATGATTCCTTCTACCTGCCTGAGCTTAAACGTTGCCACATTCAGAAGATATTTGAATATACACTGCTCACAAAAATTAGGGGATATTTTATCGCTTCATATTCATTTTTGAAATATCCCCTAATTTTTGTTGGCAGTATAATTAATCAGTATGCCTTCTCCTCCATTTAACCTATATTAATTGAGCACTTACTACATGCCGGGCATGGTGCTTAATTGCTGCAGTAGGGAATATATCTGTGCACACAGAGCACCCTGGCCCTCCCAGATTGCGCGTCTGGCCTTTGAAAGAAGTCCTCGGTTCCTTTGTATCTGGAAATGGGATTTAAGCTGAGTGTGTGTGTGTGTGTGTGTGTGTGTGTGTGTGTGTGTGTGTGGGTGGAGGGACATGCCGGGGCCTGGGAGTGTCGAGCAGAGTCGCCTGCTGGAGTTGTGGGTTGGTTTTGTGTGTGTGTGTGGTGGGCAGCAGGGTGACGAGCACTTGGGCCCAGGTGGACCAGAAGAGGTTTATGCCGTGTGTAAGAGGAGGGGAGAACAGGCACAGTTGGGCCTGCAGAGGAGAAGGCTCAAGACCCCTCTAGTGTGTTCCAGGGTTCCTCTCTGAGCTCTGTCCCGTCCTGTCCTCAGGGAGGGTTGTAGAGTCACTGGGCCTCATGGGACAGACCAGAGTGGGCTACAAATGAGCTAGGCACAGGCCAGGGGTGGGAAGGGCACAGGAGGCTGTGCACGGCAATGGACCTGGTGTGGACGCCCATCCTTTCAATGGGGATGTTGACCACGACCGGGTGGCCATCTGGACACTGCGGCTGGACATCACACCCACCTTGACCCCCTGATTCTCCTTCTCTCGTGAGAGCAGCAAGCCCTGGGTCCCCAGACTCCTGGCTGCCTTGTGATGCTCAGTGTAGTCCAGGCCTCTGGCAACACTGCTGCCCAGACAGGGCACCTGCTCCGGAGAAGCGTGGGTCCAGCCAGCATCTGGAGCACTCCAGCTGGAGGGAGCTGAATGCGCGAACCTGACTAAAGATGGTGTGTGAATATCCAGAGAACTGAAAATGTCCTTGTTTTCTTTGGAAGAAGAGTTGGAGTCTCTCCCCAAACCTGTCCTGTAAAGAAGTCCTCGGTTCCTTTGTATCTGGAAATGGGATTTAAATCATGCCCATTGGATTCTTCCCGGGTATAAAGCAGAGTCACCTACTGGAGTTGTGTGTGTGTGGGGGGGGGGGGTGTTGCAAACTTTAGGTTGAGAGGTGTCCTAATGTCGATGTGTGACGTTGGAAAGTGTGTGCACAGCAGTGTGAGGAGTCTGCTTTCCATTTTTTTCTGTCTCGTTTTCAGATCACTGATTGGGGATATCTTTGACTTTTACCTTTTAAAAGAAAACTTGGTAATTCATAGAAAAACTATAGAA
Source organism: Saccopteryx leptura (assembly GCF_036850995.1). Taxonomy (NCBI): domain Eukaryota; kingdom Metazoa; phylum Chordata; class Mammalia; order Chiroptera; family Emballonuridae; genus Saccopteryx; species Saccopteryx leptura. The sequence goes on from NC_089503.1 coordinate 353,851,595, forward strand.
AATTATTTGTACACCTAATTGCATTAAGGAAGTGGTCACACAGACTGTTATGGATTCATTGTATCATCTAACATCACACAGTATATGTAGTGGTGCCTGTATTTCAGTTCACTGTTTCTCCCACGAGAGTGTATAAGGTAGGAGTTTTCTTTTGTTCACTGCTGTGCCTCTAGTGTCCAGAGCCTGCCTTGTAGTAAATGCCTAGTAAGTATTTGTTGAGTGAATGAATGAATTAGAGGGCACTTAGAAGCCGAGGGAGTCCATTACAGAAGGAAGCTGTTCCCGGAAGGGAGCTCTACACAGATTATCAGTCACATAACGTTTTGAAGTCTGTGCTGTGTGTCTAGGATATACTGAGCCCTTTAAATATATAGTAACTTAAAGACAAATGTGGCCCATGCTCTGTCTCCAAGAGCTTTCATGCTGAAAGGAGAGAGAGAGAGAGAAGGTCCATGACTGTTTATGGCATCCCTGGCAGTGCCCATTAAAGTACGTCGAGCCAGTTGTGAGCCAGTTAGACCTCTTCGCACATGTAACGGGCTGGGGGGTGATGGGAAGCTCAGACGGGAGCTTGGGAGTTAAACAGCCCCATGTTCAAAAGCAGCTTCCCCACCTAATGGTCGCATGCCCTTGGCAAAGGTTGCCGGCCTCATATGATTGCTGTAAGTACCGAATTATAGGCAAGTTGTAAATATTAATTCTTTTCCCCTTGTTTTCTCCGCTGTGGGTGACTTCCCCCATTGGGGGTATGCCAGATGGCTGCACTGCCTCAGTCAGGTAGATGCCTCTTAAATATTCTGTTCCTAAGATCTGGACTGTGTTTCCGAAGCCCCGGTGGGGACGAGGAGGTCGAGGTGCTTGACTTTCCCAAATTAGTCTGTACCCAAGTGGAACTGCATGAATTGGGTATCTTAATTACACCATCGGTTACTACAGTGATTAGAAGGACAACGGTTAAATAGGGCTTGCCTACAAAAAGTCCTGGGGGGAGGTGAGGTTGAGAGAAGAAACAGCATCCAGACCCTTTAGGCTGAGAGGCGGCAGAGGCTGTTCTGTGGGCTGAGAGGCCTGGGGCTGATTGATGAGTGTGTGAAAGCTGGTAAACCGGCCTACCTGTAGCTCGGAGCAGGATACTGAACTTCCTGCGGGCCCTGGGAGTGACTTTTACTTACCATTGTAGTCCCCTTGCGGCCCTAGGGCATGTTACATGATAGATTATTTCTGGCACGAGTGTACGGATCAAAGAGTATGCAGTAAAGGAGAGGGCAGCGGAAGAGGAATGAAATGAATAGATTTTTTAAAGCACATAATTAGAAGCAACAGTTTAATGTTTGAGGTCATTCGCTAAGGTTGGGAAGGGTTGGAGTATTCCTCCCCCAGCGCGTCTTGGAGAAAGCAGAGAAGATTTGGTTTGACAGCTTTCCCTTGGGCCTAGCGCTCTCCAGCCTTTACCGGGACGCCGAGCTGGTCTTCAGCTGATGGGCTGTTACTGGGAAGTCGACCCTCAGCTTGTTTCTCATCTTTCAGGTATTGCTTAAAGTCTCATAAACATATTTTAAAGCTGATTTCCTGCCCGAATGAGAAAGATGTAGTAGCTGAACCTGTGTGTGTGTGTGTGTGTGTGTGTGTGTGTGTGTGTGTGTGTGTGTGTGTGTTTGCCTACAGGGTCCCCTGGCTGCCTCCTTGCCTATGAATGTTGTGTCTTCCCACACTCACCCTGTGACCTCCAAGTCAGTCTCTGGCAAGAATGGTGGTCACACAATAGTTGCAAAGCATGTGATTTCTGCTGTATTATAAATATTGACATTTGTAAATGAAGCTTAAATATAGCCAGTGGATATTATAAATACTATAATGGTTTTATACCCACTATCCTTCATTTAATAAATATACTTTTCAGTAATTTGGGAATTTCGTGTTGTCTTTTTTTTCTATCTCTGTTCTCCCTGGGAATTTTATTCTAGCATAATATTCTGAGATTCAAGGTCATTTACTGATCCTCCTATTATGTATATCTTCAGAGACAAAAAAAAAAGTAAATGTAGATGAAATTTACATTTTTCAAAAATGCCTGTGGCTTTAAGCTTGTTTTAAAAACTCTTTAGGCCTGAGTTAACATTACAATTAGTAGCAGTTAACAAGTACTCAGAACAGCATAAATGTTACCAAGTTGGTTAGTTAATTAAGTATAGAAGCTACATTTATTGGAAATTGATTTCTTAATGACGTGATAAACATTTTGTTGTTGATATATATTCTGTATTCATTGATGGATACTCCTTATTGCTAGAAAGAGATAAGGTTTAGCATAAATTATTTCCCATGAGGTCAACTTTGGTTTTTGGTTTTTGGTTTTTTTCTTCTTTATCAAGTAAGAAGAGGGGAGATAGACTCCCTTATGCACCCTGACTAGGATCCACCCTGCGACCCTCATCTGGGGCCATACTCACAACCTAGCTGTTTAGTGCCTGAGACAGAGGCTCCACAAAGCCATCCTCAGTGCTCGGGGATAGTGCTTTCGAATCAATGAGCCATGGCTGCAGGAGGAGAAGAGAGAGAGAGAGAGAAAAGGTAGGGGTGGAGAAGCAGATGGTCACTTCTCCTGTGTGCCCTGCCCAGGAATCAAAACTGGGACATCCACTTGCGGGCCAGTGCTCTACCACTGAACCAGTTGGCCAGGGCCAGGTCAGCCTTGTTTAAATAAAGACGTAAATAAGATGGAAAGGGTTTTCTTATACTTGTGTCCTTCCTTTTTTTTTCTCAACTCATAGCTCTACGCCAAAAATCATATGTTGATCTCTCAGCAAAAACTGTTTTAGTGATCTATTGATGACAGTAGTTTTCCTTCCTTTAGTTTTATTGAAAGCAAATAATTAGAAACCTCCTGTCTTCCAAAAAGATTTATTACCCATTCAATAAAAACATTAACTTTCTTAACAAAAACAGTGATTTTTCTAATTACCTTTGTTTGGTATCCTAGAGGTCTGACCCCACAGACAGTACTTGCAGTATAGTTCAGGCTGGATGAGAAGTGGCCCTTCTATGAGGGGAGGGGAAGAGGGAAGGCAGAATCTGCCCCCTCTCATGAGGTCAGTGTTAAGGGAGACACGTGGGAGCTTATTCCCTTAAAGGCACCTGTGCGCACCTAGTCTGTGGGGAGTCTTTACCCTCCACAGAGGTGCACCCTCAGTCTGAGAACTGCCGTTTGGTCGAAGGGGCACTAAGTTAGGAATTGGAAAATGTGGGTTCCAGGCTAAGCCAGAACCCTCAGCCCTCACGACCTCAGAGGAGCTCACATTTATTGACTGTTTACGGTGTGCTAGGCCCCACCGTGGGCATTTAGCGGTGCACACGGCTGTGAAATTTTCATGGCTCTGAGGCAGAAACTATGATGTCTATTTTACAAATGGGGGAAAGCTCTGATCTTCAGCTTCCTCACGGGGCTTGATACAAATGGCCACGGGTGTTTGAGAAATGAGGGGAGGCACAGGGAAAGGGGGCGAATAGGGCAACATCCCTGCCCATCTGGTTATCTGCTTCTCTCGTCAGTCAGTGACCACAGGAGCTGTGGAGAGGCCTGGGAGGCAGGGTGTCACAGAGCCACCCAGCCATCTCTGTGGCCCTGAGATGCTGCTCTGTCAGCTGCTGGGAGTGAGAGTTGAAATATGGTCTGTGTGTGGATGTGTTGTTTATCGTCTTAAGACACTCGGCCCTGCAAGATGAAAATGCCACTGTTGGTTTTAAAGGTCAAATGACAGTTTGGGGATATTTTTGTAACTTTGAAAAGTTTCTCAGCTACATCTGCCGAAAGTGCTAGAGACAGCCTTCAGAAGTCTGTCGGGAGAGAAGCTGTCACACAATCTTCAGAGCTGGTGTTTGGAGCGCACACCCTAACCGTTAGATGTTTTCATTTTTCTTTCATGATTATTTTTAACTGTTTGCCTGTTATCTTTGATTCCTTCCATGCATACTGAAAAGACAGGTATTGTGACTTTTACCTTTTCTGGTCTTGCTTTTCCCCTTTGTTTAAGGCTTTGAAAACAAGCACAGTAAGAAGTTAGGGTGACAGTGCCTGTGGTTCTGTGGGCAGTGGTATGGGGTGTTGGGAAAACAGGTGTGTTAGGCTTGCTCGCTGGCACTCTGCCTGATTAGTGTAGCCTATGTAAGGCCACGGGTGCTTGCCCTCAGGGCGGATTGCCTGCCGCCACTGTGGGGGCCATTTTTTGCTGTTCGTTTGCCTGAGAAGCAGTTTTCCCTACTGTTTGCTCGTGCACCGTTGTGCGACTCTATTAAACGGGAATGGCCCAACGCTTTCTGGCTCCGCAGTTTTTTACCGTCTGCCCAAATCCAACGTGAACCTGCCTGGCTTTGCACATTGCTTTTCTCTATTGCCTATCTCTTTTATTTCCTTCATTTTTTTAAATTTAATTTTCTCCTTTTTTGGTTTATTGAAATGAAAAGTTAGAGCTTTAATTTTCCTACCTTTTATCTTTTCTAATACGTTTTGATGTTACATGCTTCACTCTGCACACTGCATCAGGTGCGTCCCACACATTTTGATGCTGTATTTCCATGTTGTTCACTTCAAAATAGTTTCTAACTTTTATTGACTGACTTTGCATATATTTTTCTTTAATTTTACTAAATTATTTGAAGTATGCTGCTTTATTTCTGAATACTTAAGGATGTTTTTATTATTTTTTGGTTCTGATTTTTTAGTTTAATTCTTTGTGGTATGAAAATATAATCTAGTTCTACTCAATTGAAATGTATTGAGATTTGCTTTATATTCCAGCATATGGCTGTTTTTGTGCGTGTTTCAGATGTACCGAAAAATAATGTTTATTCTGAAGTTGTTGGGCATACATCTCAATTAGTTCTATACATCTCAATTAGTTGAGTGCTGCCTAAATGCTCTATATTCTTACTGATATTTAATATCAAATACCAAGAGAATTGTGTTAAAATTTCTGTGACATAGTTTTTCTTTCTGTTTTAGATTTACCCTTTTATTATTACTATTATTATTATTGCTGCATGTATTTAGAAGCTATGTGATTTGGTGCATATACCTGCTATTTTTCTTGATGAATTGACCCTTTTATCATTATGAAATATCCCTCATTGTCTCCTATAGTCTTTTTGTTGTTGTTTTTTCTTCTTTTACAAGTTAGTGGAGGGGAGGTAGAGAGATAGGCTCCCACATACACCCCAACTGGGATCCATCCAGCAACCCCCATCTGGGGCCAGTGCTGTGCCCATCTGGGGCCATGCTTGCAACCAAGCTATTTTTAGCAGCAGAGGTAGAGGCTCCACAGAGCTATCCTCAGCACCCAGGTCCAATGGGCTTGAATCAATCAACCCATGGCTGTAGGAGGGGGAGAGAGAGAGAGAGAGAGAGAGAGAGAGAGAGAGAGAGAGAAAGAGAAAGAGAGAAGGGAAGGAGGAAGGGTAAAGTAGATGGTCACTTCTCTTGTGCGCCCTGACTGGGAATTGAACCCAGGACATCCACACACTGGGCTGACGCTTTACCACTGAGCCAACCGGCCAGAGCCTCTCTTTGTTTTGAATGCTACTTTGTCTTATATTAATATAGCTACAATAGTTTTCATATGCTTACTGTTTGCATGGTATATCTTTTCTCACCTTTATCCTATCTCTGTTCTTATATTTAAAGTGTGTCTATTGTAAACAGCAGATAGTTGGTTTATGTTGGTCTGTTTTGCTTTTCTGATACTGTCCTCCCTAGTTAAGGAATTAATAATCTGTTTAAAAAAAAAAAAAAGAACTTTGCCTGACAAGTAAGTGTTGGCACAGTTGCGTAGAGCATTGACCTGGAATGCCGAGGTCCCAGCTTTGAAACCCCAAGGTCGCCGGCTTGAGCGCAGGCTCACCAGCTTGAGCACAGGGTCACTGGCTTGATCAGGGGGTCATTGGCCCAGCTGGACCCCCTCCCCTGGTCAAGGCATGGATGAGAAGTAATCAGTGAACAACTAAAGTGCTGCAACTACGAGTTGATGCTTCTCATCTCTCTCCTTTCCTCACTCTCTCTTAAAAAAAAAAAAAAGCCTTATTTAAATAAATCCTGCTGTGTATCTTGTACTGAATAAACAGTTTCTGCATTCTATTGTTGAGTTGAACTTGCGAAAAAGATTTTCTTTCAAGATCCACCTTTGTTTTTACTTCAACCGTAGTAAAGGTTGGAGATGATAACTGTAAAATAACCTTTTACTGAAGCTACAAAGAGTCTACTTATTATGCTAAGAAAAGTTGTCAAAATCTTCCTTTTTAATATTTTCTGGGAGTGCTTAATTACTTGTATAATCTTAGCGAGTTCCTGCTCTATTTCCTTTTATTCATTTGTCACACGTTTTGAGAATATTTTCCATTAGGAGAACCTGGAGGAAAATTTTCTTTTGTCAGATTTCAGGTACAAGGTAGAGTTGATTATATTCCGGGTTCCAACCTGCTGTCAGCTTCATCCTGTGCAAGTTTCCTTCCTCCTTCTGTTTATCTCCTTTGATTTTTATCTTCATCTAATCTAATCTGCATGCTGTGACTTTCATTCGTATGTGTCCTTATGAAGTGCTTACTGTTTTGTGTGTGGTATTGTCGACGTATAGAAAGGGCATTATGAAATAGGGTTTTTCTCTTTTCACGCTCTACTGCAGTGGTCCCCAACCCCCGGCCGCACCGGTACCAGTCCGTGGACCATTTGGTACTGGTCCACAGAGAAAGAATAAATAACTTACATTATTTCTGTTTTATTTATATTTAAGACTGAATGATGTTTTATTTTTTCAAAATGACCAGATTCCCTCTGTTACATCCATCTAAGACTCACTCTTGACGCTTGTCTCGTCAGTTCGACAATTATATCAATATTTAAAAATATCACAGTTTTTACACCAGTTGCATAATTTTATTTTGTGCATTTATCCATCCCACCCTAAAGGCTGGTCCGTGAAAATATTTTCTGACATTAAACCGGTCCATGGCCCAAAAAAGGTTGGGGACCACTGCTCTACCGTATTTTAAAGATGTATTTTTATTGCTATATGCATCTCTAACCCACTACTTCTGTGAAATTTTTTTCTTCAAATTGGAATTCTCATAAATCCTCTATTTATTTGGGAAATTAAAACTTGCCATGAGATATTTTGATGTCTTGATCACTATAGCATTGTAGTGCTTTATTAATCAGTGGAGAGAAAAAAAGAAAATTTCAGTCCTGCTGCTCAAAGAAACTGTTTAGTCACAGACTCTCCCACAATAGAAAGTTTCTGCTTCTTGTGAATTTGGTCCAAGTAACTGTGAATCTTGCACAGAGATGAGCAGTGCCTGCAGCTCCCAGCACCCACACCCCCGGGAAGATGTCCCTGGCACCCCTGAGCCTTCCCCCTTCAGGCTCACACCTTTGTTAGATGCCTTAGCTTTATCCTCATAAAAGCAAACTGCCCTTTGCTCTGGCTCAGCAGTTAAGGCTTTTATAGCACTGAACCAAAGTAACAGTCCAGAAAAACTAGGTCCTTGGGAGCTATTATCGGGGAGCTTCACTTTGGGCACAAATGAGAAGAAATCAGTATATTCTGGAGACTTCCAGCCCAAGCAAATGGCAGCTGTAAAAACAGGAAGCTTTTGGCTACATGTTACAAAACCCCAACTTAAACTATACACACACACACACACACACACGCTTATTATCTCACTTTATTAGCAGAATAGTTACTATTGGCCACGGTAGCAGGCAAACACTGACATCCGAGAAGCTTGATACAGGAAAAGCTTATTGATTGGTCATTTCACTGGGGATCAGTGACTGTCCTGCGTAGAGCGGTGACTCCGACATCCCAGTGCTTCATCTTGTCACTACGCTGTCTGTAATTCATGGCTTGTAAGGTCACTTGAGTCAGGGAGGAGGAATGGTGGATTGTACAGGTTGTTTTTTAAAGACCAGACTTGGAACTGACTTAAATGCTTTCTGCCTATGTGCCACAGCCCAAACCAGGGCTATGACGCCATCCTAACTGCAAAGGATGCTGAGACATGCAGTCTTCCCGTGAGCCTAGGAAGAGGAAGAAACCGTGGTGGTCAGGAAGCCACGTCCCTGTATCAGGAGTCCAGATGTAGGGCAGGGGTCAGGGGATGACTTACCAACGCAGTGGTGTCAGCAGAGCCCAGACTCTTTCTACCCCTCTCCACACTCTCATCTTCAGAATGTCAGCGTGGTCCTCTACTCTTCTCCTCCCAGTTATGAAATGGCTGCTGCAGTTCCAGCCATCACATCCAGACATGGCTATGTGCTAAAGTGGAAAGGACATGAGGGGTTCCTTAGGAACGAGGGGACCTTTCCCAGCAGTAGCCCACACACTTCCTCTGATGACCAGAACTGCCAGCATTCAAAGTAACCACTGACAAGTCAGGATTTACCCCTGGCGTTGGCAGAGGGCCACCCTCTCCTCAGTCATATTGAGGGCTGCAGTGGGGAATGCTGGTCACCATCTGAGCTAAACCAAGGCTCAGCCAGTAAGGAAGAGAAGCGAGCAGATGATGAGTAGGCACCCAAGAGTGTCCGCTCTAGCCAGTGTCTGTGCTCGTTCACATTATCTCCAGTCCTTAGTCGAATTGGTGAGTCTCTTCCTGTGGTCCCTGCACCTTTCTCGGTAAGCTCGTGCCTAACACCGCGTGCCTGCTCTTGCTTTGGTAATGCTGTTGTCCGTGGCATTCGCTGGCGGAGGAAAGCCAGTCATCTCTGTTCAATTTTATTTTATCTATGTATCTCTGTAAGTCATCTTACATCCTTTTGGAGTACAGGAATATTAATTAATATTAATTAAAAACTGGGAAAGAAACCCAGAGGTATAAGGTTCTTAAATGGGGGCAGGGACAGGGTTGAAGAATAAGAACGCAAAGAATATTTTATTGGATTACAGGTCTGTGAAAAAAGAGATTATATCTCATTGCCTGGGAAGAAATGGGACTGTGTCTATTTCTCAACACTTGCTTTAAGAGAATGCTTGTGTGTGGTGAGGAGGAGCAGGTGTGTTCTGCTCAGTGTCCCTGAATAGTATCCCTGATTCTGAAACTGGATTATTAAGCAACGTCTTTAATAGTGTCTGAGTGTTTCTGAGACCACGCTCCCCCGTCATTCTCTCAGAAGAAAGGGTTCCCACTTGTCTGGAGGCCTGTGTTCCTCGATGCCCCATGGATGCCTGAAACCACAGATAGAACCAGACTTTCACTTTTTACTTAAAGGAAGCACTTCACGGCTCCTTTTTGACATACTTGTGAGAAGACGGAAGATAGAGAGACAGACTCCCGTATGCACCCCAGCCAGGATTCACCCAGCAACCCCTGTTTGGGACCAGTGCTCAAACCAACCAGGTTATCCTTAGTGCTTGGGGCTGACACTTGAACCAACCAGTCTTTCCTCAGCTCCTGAGGCTGACGCTAACACCAACCAGGCTATCCTCAGCGCTTGGGGCCAACATTCAAACCAGTTGGGCCACTAGCTGCAGGAGGGAAAGGGAGAGAAGGGGGAGAGGGAGGGGAAGAGAAGCAGATGGTTGCTTTTCCTGTGTGTCCTGACTGGGGATCGAACCCTGGACGTCTGCATGCCAGGCTGACGCTCTATTCACTGAGCCAACCAGCCAGGGCCACTTGTTGACATATTCTAATTGCCAGCATTATTATTCTTGTGCTTTGAGGGCGTTATTAAAATACAGTAAGTTTACTTGAACACAACATTGTGATACCACAGCGGTCCATCTGCTAACCCAGACAGCTCAGGGACTCACAAACAGGAGCGTATGCAGTGTGGGTACGGTGGACAAGGGGGGGGATTCACGTCCCGTTTGGGGCAGAGGGGACTGTGTGAGATTTCCTCACTACTCAGAACTGAGTGTAGTTTAAAACTTACAAGTTATTTATTTCTGGAATTTTCTGTGTAATATTTTCAGACCATGGCTGACAGGGTAACTGAAACTGGAAAGTAAAATTGTGAATAAGGAGGGACTACTGTAGTTGGTTCTCATATGGAGAAATTAAGGAACAGAAATAAAGGAATTTGAATTTCCTCACATATTCACAGCGGTGAGCACACAGAGGTCTTTGGGGGTCTGTACTCACTTAGAAAAACAGACTGAGCCCGGCCAAGGTCACCGTTCCTGTAGCGAACGCCGCCACCTCTTATGCAGGGATTAAAGGAGTTGAACAGTCTGTGCCCCCCGTGTTCTCCTGACGCGAAGGTGCGCACACACGCACGCGCACACACACACACAGCACCAGAAGGCATAGTCTGAGACCATATTAATTTTCTTGCATCCTTTCAAGTCAGTGGTATTAGTTTATAACTCATTTTGAAGTGTGGACTAACCTTTTTTTGCCTGAGCTCATTCATTTGGTGGACGATTGAGGCTAGCTGTCGCATGTTGGGTGGAGCCCCAGAAACCCGTACTGAGTGAGCTGTGCCGTGGGACTTATACTGTTACGTACTGGACACACTCCGCAGGGCTGCGTCACACGCTCCCTGCCGTGAAAGAGCTCAGGACGCTGGAGTGCCGTCGGACACACACTGTTCTGCACTGGACACACTCCGCAGGGCTGCGTCACACGCTCCCTGCCGTGAAAGAGCTCAGGACGCTGGAATGCCGTCGGACACACACTGTTCTGCACTGGACACACTCCGCAGGGCTGAGTCACAGGCTCCCTGCCGTGAAAGAGCTCAGGACGCTGGAATGCCGTCGGACACACGCTGTTCTGCACTGGACACACTCCGCAGGGCTGAGTCACAGGCTCCCTGCCGTGAAAGAGCTCAGGACGCTGGAATGCCGTCGGACACACACTGTTCTGCACTGGACACACTCCGCAGGGCTGCGTCACACGCTCCCTGCCGTGAAAGAGCTCAGGACGCTGGAATGCCGTCGGACACACGCTGTTCTGCACTGGACACACTCCGCAGGGCTGCGTCACACGCTCCCTGCCGTGAAAGAGCTCAGGACGCTGGAGTGCCGTCGGACACACACTGTTCTGCACTGGACACACTCCGCAGGGCTGCGTCACACGCTCCCTGCCGTGAAAGAGCTCAGGACGCTGGAATGCCGTCGGACACACACTGTTCTGCACTGGACACACTCCGCAGGGCTGAGTCACAGGCTCCCTGCCGTGAAAGAGCTCAGGACGCTGGAATGCCGTCGGACACATGCTGTTCTGCACTGGACACACTCCGCAGGGCTGAGTCACACTCTCCCTGCCGTGAAAGAGCTCAGGACGCTGGAATGCCGTCGGACACGCACTGTTCTGCACTGGACACACTCCGCAGGGCTGAGTCACACGCTCCCTGCCGTGAAAGAGCTCAGGACGCTGGAATGCCGTCGGACACACACTGTTACGTACTGGACACACTCCGCAGGGCTGCGTCACACGCTCCCTGCCGTGAAAGAGCTCAGGACGCTGGAATGCCGTCGGACACACACTGTTCTGCACTGGACACACTCCGCAGGGCTGAGTCACACGCTCCCTGCCGTGAAAGAGCTCAGGACGCTGGAAGCCTCTGGCGGAATGTGGAGCAAAAGGAACAGACTTTGTTAGCATGCTAATTTGTGAAAGTTTTATGCAAACCTAACTACACATTTGCATACATATAAAGATTTCCTTCTTGATAATCCAAATGAAAATTAACACGGTCATTGGCAATCAGTTAATTATGCTCATATTTTTAACAAACATTAAATTTTATTATGGTAAGTATACTTATCAAAGGGATAGTACAATAGGTAAAGCGTATTTTTTTTATTTTTAATTGACCTTATTGGGATGATGACACTGTAACAAAATTATACAGATGTCAGATGCACAATTCTACAACACATCACCTATGCACTGTATTGTGTGTTCACCCCCCACATCAAGTCTAGTTCATCACCAGTTAACACCCCCTACACCCTCCTCTGCCTACCCCACTCCCCTCCCCATGGCGAACACAGTGTATTTTAACATCGGTGGCGGGAAAGAGGATGGGTTTATGTGGGGGTGGGGAGACCTCCAAGCTAGTAACCATTTTCTCTTGTCCTTTCCAATATTGTGCCAATAGCATTATCCTCTTGGGCTGCAATTCTTTTCCGTAACAGTGCCTACTTTCCCAGAAGCCTGGAGGAAAATATATATTTAAATAGTTCATAGATTTGGCTATGATAAGTCCACATATGCAGAAATTTCATTTAGCTGTTAGACTCTCCATCAGCCCCGTTTCCTCATAAATACATTCATGCCAAACCTCTTTAGCGAGGACATCGCACATAATGAGGTTGTTTTCCTCCTCCTGCATCCAGCAAGGCGGCACATATTTATTGTTAGGTCATCCTGTGGATGGTGATACAAAGCTTGGCCACTTGGTTACAGTAGTGACCGCCAGATCTCTGCTGTAAAAATTCATTTTTTCTATTGTAATTAATACGTAGCCCTTAGATTGATACCCTCAGCTCTCTTGTTTCCTAACAACTTTTACCCAAGCATTTGAGCATCGAATGATGCTCCTTGCTTGAATAGTTATTACATTGGGGGCATCAAATGGTGATTCTCTGATTGTATCATTCCTTCCACACTTGTTAGCTGGCATTCTTCTCTCATACGCCCCAACCCTTAACCATGGGCTGTGGGTCCTTTCCCCCGTGCCTCCGTGTTTAATCTAGCAATGACATTTTTTTTTAGATTTTATTTATTGATTAGAGAGAGAGAGAGAGAAAGGGGAGAAGGATTGGGAAGCATCAGCTTGTAGAAGTTGCTTCTCATATGTGCCTTGACCAGGCGAGCTGGGGTTTCCCACCAGCGACCTCAGCACTCCGGTCTCTGCTTCCTCCACTGCGCCACCACAGGTCAGGCAGCGTCGTCCCATCTGATGCTCAAATTGTTCACGGATTGGCCAGCAACCCTTCCCACCAGTTTCTGTCTTTTTTGCACTTGTCTTTGTTTACCTTTGAGCACTTCTCTGCTTTTTCGGGAACAGAACATTCTAGAGTCATGGTTTACCTGTGCCAGCTCTGGACCGGTCGCTGCTCCACGGAGCCCTGCTTCCTTCAGCAGGAAGATGGTATTCACAAACCCAAATCTGGGGGCTAGGTATACTTGTGGCCACTGGGATGTTCATATTTCTAGGCTCTTTAATCATGAGTTCCATACTGAAACATCCTCATTATTTGTTTTTATTATAAACCAGCTTATTGAGGTACAGTTTTCCTATTATAAAATGTACTTATTTTCAGTGTAGAGTTTGCCAAATTTTAACAAACACATACACCCTGGTCACTATCCCCTCATGAGAGTTTTCACCACTTAAGGCCTCTAATCTGCTTTCTGTCACTACAGATAAGTTTGCCTATTCTAGAATTTCATATAAGTGAAATAATACGTAACCTTTTGTCTGGTTTCTTTGTCAGTCAGGGTTATGTTTTTGAGATTCATCCATGTTGTAATGAGTATCAGTAGTTCATCACTTGTTATTGCAGAGTGGTAATCTATTGAATGGATGCATCACAATTTGTTTGTCTGTTTACATGTTGATGTACATTTGGGCTGTTTCCAGTTTATGGCTCTTATGAATATGTAAAACTACTGTGAACTTTCAGGTACAAGTTTTTATGTGGATGTATGCTTTCATTTCTCTTGGGTAAATATAAATACTTAGAAATGGAGCTGCTGGGGGTCACATGATATTTTTTAACTTTATAAGAAACTACTAAATTGTGTTCCAAAGTGTTTGCACCATTATATACTCCCACCATGTAAGAGACCCAGTTATCACATCTTCATCTACACTTGGTATTGTCAGTCTTTTTAGCCATTTTAGTGGGTGTGTAATGGTATTTAATTGTGGTTTAATTTTCATAATGACTGATCATATCGAATATCTCTTCATGTGCTGATGGATTATTTTTCTTTGATGAAATGTTCATTCAGATCTTTGGCCCAGTTTTAATGTCCATGCTTTAGGTTTTATTGAGCTGTAAGAATTTTCTGTGTATCCTGAATGAAACTTTCAGTTAGATATATGTATTGAGTAGTTTCTCTCAGTCTGTGACTTACTTTAAAAAAATTTTAGCAGTATCTTTTGGATAGTAGAAAATTATGGATTTTATTTTAGGATTCATATTTTTAGGTGCAATGTAAGGAATTTTTACCTACCTTAAGATCACAGAGAGTTTCTCCTATGTTTTCTTCTACAAGTTTTATAACTACTTTCTATGTTTGGTCCATGATACCATTTTAAGTTAATTTTCATGAATATAGAGAGATGTAGGGATCAAAATTATTTTTCTTTTCTCTTTTCTTTTTTTCTTTGTTTTTTAACGTATATGCTCATTTATTTCCAGCATTATGCATTAAAAAGACTAACCTTTTCCCCACTGAATTGCCTTGGCATCTTACCCCCCGCCCCCCAATATCAACTATCCATCTGTGGGAAGACGTATTTCTGAGCTTTCTAACCTCTTCCATTTATCTACATGTCTGTCTTTATAGTGATACGCATTGTCTTGATTACTGCAGTTTTATACTGAGCAGAGCCCAAGCTAGCTCCTCCTAGACAATCCATACCAGAATTCACAAAGTCATATGCCTTTGGCCTGACCAGGTGGTGGCGCAGTGGATAGAGCATCGGACTGGGATGAGGAGGACCCAGGTTCGAGACCCCGAGGTTGCCAGCTTGAGCACGGGCTCATCTGGTTTGAGCAAAGCTCACCAGCTTGGACCCAAGGTCGCTGGCTCGAGCAAGGGGTTACTCTGTCTGCTGAAGGCCCACGGTCAAGGCACATATGAGAAAGCAATCAATGAACAGCTAAGGCAGGGGTCCCCAAACTTTTTACACAGGGGGCCAGTTCACTGTCCCTCAGACCATTGGAGGACCAGACTATAAAAAAAACTAGGAACAAATCCCTATGCACACTGCACATCTTATTTTAAAGTAAAAATACAAAATGGGAACAAATATAATATTTAAAATAAAGAACAAGTAAATTTTTTTTTTTTTCATTTTTCTGAAGCTGGAAACGGGGAGAGACAGTCAGACAGACTCCCGCATGCGCCCGACCGGGATCCACCCGGCACGCCCACCATGGGGCGACGCTCTGCCCACCAGGGGGTGATGCTCTGCCCATCCTGGGCATCGCCATATTGCGACCAGAGCCACTCTAGCGCCTGAGGCAGAGGCCACAGAGCCATCCCCAGCGCCTGGGCCATCTTTGCTCCAATGGAGCCTCGGCTGCGGGAGGGGAAGAGAGAGACAGAGAGGAAGGCGCGGCGGAGGGGTGGAGAAGAAAATGGGCGCTTCTCCTGTGTGCCCTGGCCAGGAATCGAACCCGGGTCCTCCGCACGCTAGGCCGACGCTCTACCGCTGAGCCAACCGGCCAGGGCAAAGAACAAGTAAATTTAAATCAACAAACTGACCAGTATTTCAATGGGAACCATGCTCCTCTCACTGACCACCAATGAAAGAGGTGCCCCTTCCGGAAGTGCAGTGGTGGACGGATAAATGGCCTCAGGGGGCCGTATGCAGCCCGCGGGCCGTAGTTTGGGGACCCCTGAACTAAGATGTCGCAACGAAAAACTGATGATTGATGCTTCTCATCTCGCTCCATTCCTGTCTGTCCCTATCTATCCCTGTCTCTGACTCTCACTCTGTCCCTGGGGGGAAAAAAAGTTATATGCCTTTGAGCAAGTAATATAATTAAGTGAAGCTGGCCATATAGAAGCAGTATTACCTTATTTGTATTAAACTGTATAGGACTAAAACCTCAACCTGACTTATTTTCATGTATGTCCCTTTCCCCTATATTTCCCATCATTTTTCTTATTTCAAATGGTGTCTTTTATATACATACTTTGAATATTAAATATACAGAAACATTCCTCATTTTCATACAGACTGCAGTGTTGCCTCCCTGTTTTCTTGAAATGTGTGGCCCTTGTGGTCAGTTTTTCCGTTTCCACTTTGGCGGGAGGAATATCTCCCACAACAGCACAAAGTAGTGAGGAACAGTGACTGGCATGTAGACTCAGCTTTGGGGCTGTGATGGGGAATGGTGGGGACTGTGGCAAATGGGGCGTGGCCGGTGGTGCTGGAAGGGACGAGCCTCTCAGTGTCACTGTCACTGTAATGGAATGCTAGCCTGCTTAGTCAGAATTTCAGAGACCTGAAACCTTTGTGTGTTTAACATGTCCTAATAGAAAACAAAAACTGTACAGGCCAAACCAAACTTTCCTGTAGGGCCACATATTGCTTGTGACCCTCTCGTCTGCACAATAGATAAGAGCGTAGTAACTGAGTGAAAAATAGACCTCTGGCTAGAGAATAAGTCTGTGTCCTACCTGACAGAGGTGGATAGAGAGGGAATGATCACTTTAGGCAGTTTTGAAAGGGATTTCTCTTTTTTTTAATGTTATTTATTTTTAATTTTTGAAAATACTTTTTCCATTAACAGAGAGAGAGAGAAAAGCATCAACTCACCACTACACTTAGTTCTTCCATTTAGTTGTGCACTCATGGATTGCTTCTCATGACCTGACCAGGGATTGAACCAGCAACCTCAGTACACCAGAATGATGCTTTATCCACTGACTCTCCCAGCCAGGAAAGGGATTTATTTATTTATTTATTTATTTATTTATTTATTTATCTTTCTTTTTCTCTTTCTTTCTTTTTTTAAATAATAGACTTTATATTTAGAACAGTTTTAGGTTTATGGAAAAAGCTGAGATGATACTAGAAAGTTCCCATATACTTCATGCCCAGTGTCTCTATTACTAGCATTTACACTAGTGTGGTATGTGTACTGTAGTTAATGGATCAGATCAGTATTAACTAAAGTCCTAAAGTCTTTTTCTTTATTATTTTTTTAAGCGAGTGAGAGAGAGAGAGAGAGACAAGGGACAGACAGGCAGGAAGGGAGAGAGATGAGAAGCAGAGAGATGAGAAGCATTAATTCTTCGTTGTGGTATCTCAGTTGTTCATTGATTGCTTTCTCATATGTCCCTTGACCCGGGGGTGGGTGCTCCAGCAGAGCAAGTAACCCCTTGCTCAGGCCACCTTGGGCTTCAAGCCAGTGACGTTTGGGCTCAAGCCAGCACCCATGGGCCATGTCTATGATCCCACACTCAAGCCAGCGACCCCGTGCACAAGCTGGTGAGCCTGCAATCAAACCAGACGAGCCCACACTCAAGCCCGTGACCTCAGGTTTTCAAACCTGAGTCCTGTGTGTTTCAGGCTGGCGCTCTATCCACTGCACCACCCCCTGGTCAAGCTAAAGTCTATTCTTTATTCAGGGGTCCCCAGTTTTTACCCAGTGTCCTTTCTGTATTCCAGGATCCTGTTCTGGGTACTGCATTACATTTACTTGTTGTTTCCACAGGTGCCTCTTGTCTGTGAGTTTCTCAGGTTTTTCTTGTCGATGACCTTGACAGTTGGGAGGAGTGCTGGGTCAGGCATATTGTAGTATGCCCTGCTATTGGAATTTTTCTGAAGTTTTTCTCATGATTAAAATGTGGTTATAGGTTTTGGAGAAGATCACAGGCCTAAAGTGCCATCCTCAATATATCATATCAAGGGTACACACTATCAACATGATTTATCATCTTAATCTTGCTTATCTAGCTGAGGTCGGGCTTATCAGGTTTCTTCACTGTAACCTTATTCCTCCCTGCCCTGTACTGCTTTGAAGGAAATTACTGTGTGCAGCCCACACCTAAGCAGTGGGGAGTTATACTCAACCTGCTTGGGTGGGGTGAGGGTAATCTACATAAATTATTTGGAATTATTCTTCATGGGAGATTTGTCTGTTTACTTGCTTATCCATTTATTTACATAGTGTAGATTGTATTAGTATTTAGTATTTATCTGATCCTTTAGGTCAGGAGTCCCCAAACTGCGGCCCCCTGAGGCCATTTATCCGGCCACCCGCCGCACTTCCAGAAGATGGTCAGTGAGAGGAGCACTGTATGTGGCAGCCCTCCAATGGTCTGAGGGACAGTGAACTGGCTCCCTTTGTAAAAAGTTTGGGGGCCTCTGCTTTAGGTAGTAATCTGATACTACTTTATTTTGTTCAAATTGTTACAGCTTTGGCCATTTGGGGCTCTTTCAGTTGACTCCTGCGGGCCATTCACATGCCCCTGCCAGTGTGCGGGGTTTTGTTGGATTTTGGTGCACTTCCTTACTTTCTAGTGCTAAAGATACCCCAGTATCATCTTATATATTTTCTACCCGTACCCTAGAATCAGCTACTTCAAGTAGTTTTGGTCCTTTTATTTTATTTTATTTTGAACATGGAATTAGAAACCAAGACCCAGGTGCTCTGTGGGCTCATGCTACTGGAGTGTCATTGCTTCCAGGCCTCTCTGGTGACAGAGCGAGGAAATGTGTGGTATATATGTGCATCATATACATACACACACCTGCAAATACACTGCTCATAAAAATTAGGGGATATTTCAAAACTTTTGTTTCATTGGTGAAAATGCACTATACAAAAGGCTGAAAGTACTGGAGTATCTGCACATTTCCTGATCCCCTAATAATTCCCTGTCTCTATATTAAGCTAGACATAAGTTCATACTTATGTATCTAACTCTGTCCATAACCACATGGATCATTCTAGCATTCTCTTTTGCTTATACGTTCTCACTCACTCCAACAGTGACCCCCAGCATCCACCATCCAAAATGGATCTGTTTTTAAATTACGAAATGCCGTGTGATGATCCTGTCAAGGGCCTGTAGCACTTGCGTTTCTTTCTTCCTGGAAGGTTTGTTTTACTTCTCTCCACATTGGCTGTTGCTCCTCATGCTTTAGGCTCAGCTATTGTTGATGTCCTCAGCGAGGTCTGCACAGGCCCCAGGTCAGACCCTCTGCAGTGTGTTCTGGTAGCACCGTCTCCTTCCCTCACGGCCCTGATCGGTGTAAGGACCAAAAGAAGATCAGAAAATAAGCAGGGCACTAATGGAACAGGGAACTTAAGGGTTACAGGCAGGTCCTGCTCCTGTTCTGTTAGGAGTAACATGCCCAAGGTCGTTCAAGAAGCAGAGACAGATAGGGTCTCTGGGAGGCTGAGAGAGAAGAAAAAAAAAGAAAAAGAGACAAACGTTTGCATTCTATTGGTTAAAAGACCTTTATCAGAAGTTTAGGTTTGGAATTCGCCAATGAGCTAGACCCCAGCCCCTGTTGCTATGCTATGTGCAGCCCCCTTAGCAAATAGGTTACCGCCACATCTGCTTCTGTATTAGGCTTGCTTGCTTAGCTTATAAAAAGATTTAGCTGTGAGCGCTAGGTGCGATTCCCATCTGCAGCTTCTTGTGAGCACAGTGTCTCTGGACACCTCGGGAATTTGCCCCTGCGCAGGTAAAACTGGCCAATAAAGTCACATCTATACTCCTGAAAGTCTCCGACGTTTGTTCTTGTACCTGGTGGATGTTACAATCGGCTGTCCTCAGCGAGTTCTGCACAGGCCCCAGGTCAGACCCTCTGCAGCGTGTTCTGGTAGCACCGTCTCCTTCCCTCACGGCCCTGATCGGCTGTCCTCAGCGAGGTCTGCACAGGCCCAGGTCAGACCCTCTGCAGCGTGTTCTGGTAGCACCGTCTCCTCCCCTCACGGCCCTGATCGGCTGTCCTCAGCGAGGTCTGCACAGGCCCAGGTCAGACCCTCTGCAGCGTGTTCTGGTAGCACCGTCTCCTCCCCTCACGGCCCTGATCGGCTGTCCTCAGCGAGGTCTGCTCAGGCCCCAGGTCAGACCCTCTGCAGCGTGTTCTGGTAGCACCGTCTCCTCCCCTCACGGCCCTGATCGGCTGTCCTCAGCGAGGTCTGCACAGGCCCAGGTCAGACCCTCTGCAGCGTGTTCTGGTAGCACCGTCTCCTTCCCTCACGGCCCTGATCGGCTGTCCTCAGCGAGGTCTGCACAGGCCCCAGGTCAGACCCTCTGCAGCCTGTTCTGGTAGCACCGTCTCCTTCCCTCACGGCCCTGATCGGCTGTCCTCAGCGAGGTCTGCACAGGCCCCAGGTCAGACCCTCTGCAGCCTGTTCTGGTAGCACCGTCTCCTTCCTTCACGGCCCTGATCGGCACAAAACTGAAAGCAACTAATTTTGCAGTTAAGTTATCATTGCTTTTTCTTTCCCAGAATGTTGGATTTGTAGGCAAGGACTACGCCTGCCTCGCTCAGGGACCAGCAAAGCGGTGGACACACATTAGATACATGGTAGATATTTAGTGGAAAGCAGGAGGAACGGAGGAAAAGTTATACTCTGTCTTCTACCCGAATGACAGAGCAGAAGGGTTGAGAATATAACATCAAGAACACTTCTACTTTCTAGAAGTCTCAACGCGTTTAAAGTAATTAGCTTATGCATCTCAAAAGGTCATGCTGCAGATGGCGGTATGTGAAAGTCAAAACAGGAATAAAAAGTGTAGGGCGATGTAAAGTTATGTGAAGGACACTGTGGAACAGGCAGCACTGAGCCAAGTAACAGTTAGTTGAAGGAAATAGATGGTGATGTCATTAAGAGCTGAGGCGAGAAACAGAAAGATCAGACATGATGTTAATTTTCAGACACGTTCCAAAGAAAACTGAGGATACGTTGGATCATATAAATGTAGTTTCTGTGCTGGAAAATACCAGATGTTTATAGACAGTGAAGTTGGGAAGGACCCTCAGCTTTAGGTCATCACATCTGTATTCCTGCATTGTGTTTGCACTGCTGTTTTCTTTAATTCGTTGGATTCTGTTGGACTTGGGGTAGGTTTCCTTTTTTCCTCTGAAATTATTAGTTTAAAAGGCAGGATACCAAGTGTGACATTCTTTATTGCAATTATATTCCCTGAGGTTGCTTGTAGGATTTTAAATTTTGGAAGATCAAGATCTTTATTCATTCCCCTTCAGAAGAAATAAAACAGGATTTCACCTAGCGGTATGTCTTCAAGGAAGCCAAAGGTATTTGTTTAACTTTTTCTGTTTTACCCTAAGGACATTATGATCACATATGCGTGATCGTCTGAAGTGTTGCGGTCCCTGGAGCTGGCTGTTAGCCAGCCACCTCTCAAGGAAGGGCCAAAAGCATTCAGCTTAAGGTTGCAGGAAGAGGCCTGACCTGTGGTGGCGCAGTGGATAAAGCATCAACCTGGAAATGCTGAGGTCGCCGGTTCAAAACCCTGGGCTTGCCTGGTCGAGGCACATATGGGAGTTGATGCTTCCAGCTCCTCCCCCCTTCTCTCGCTCTGTCTCTCCTCTCTCTCTCTCTGTCTCTCCCTCTTCTCTCTAAAAAAACAAACAAACAAACAAAACTAATGATTGATGCTTCTCATCTCTCCGTTCCTGTCTGTCCCTATCTATCCCTCTCTCTGACTCACTCTCTGTCTCTGTAAAAAAAAAAAAAATTTAAAATATTAAAGGTTGCAGGAAGAGAAGTTGGCTAAAGAAACCAGAGCTGGTAGTTGGTAAGGGTCAGCAGATGTGGGCGCGGGCAGCGGGGACCGGCCACCCTCCTTCTCCAGAGAAGATGAAGATAAACAAGCGCCAGCTGCCCTGGGACAGTTTATTTTATTTATTGAGTTTAGGGGGCAGAGAGAGAGAGAAATAGGGTGGGGAGGAGCGGGAAGCATCAACTTGTAATAGTTGCTTCTCATATGTGCCTTGATCAGGCAAGCCCAGAGTTTTGAACCAGCAACCTCAGCATTCCAGGTCGATGCTTTATCCACTGCACCACCACCAGTCAGTCACCCCTGGGACAGTTTCAATGGCACTTAGCCTGGAGGAGTGCAGAGATGTACCAAACGAATCTTTTGTGTCCTGTTGAGCCATTGGGTCTACAGAACTGGTTCTGCCAGAAGTGATTTTGACTGGTTAACATTGCTATGCAAGCCCTGGCGAGAGAGACGCAGGGCAGAGTATGGCGTTGAATAAACAGGGAGAGAATGCCTTTGGGGATCTGACCTGTTTGTAATATTGGAACTCTTATAACGATGTGACCCGCTTCCTCTTTTTTGTGTGTGTGTGTGTGACAGAGACAGAAGAGAGACAGAGAGAGGGACAGACAGGGACAGACAGACAGGAAGAGTGAGATGAGAAGCATCAATTCCTTGTGTGGCACCTTAGTTGTTCATTGATTGCTTTCTCATATGTGCGTTGATGGGGGGGGGGCTCCAGCAGAACGAGTGACCCCTTGCTCAAGCTGGGGAGCCTGCACTCAAGCCAGATGACCCTGTGCTCAAGCCAGCCACTTCAGGGTTTTGAATCTGGGTCCTCTGTGTCCCAGTCCAACTCTCTACACCACTGCCTGTGTCCCAGTCCACTACACCACTGCTTGGTCAGGCATGACCTACTTCTTCTTTATCTTAATATCAAGGGCTTTATTCCTTGATTTTAGACCAGGGCTCACACCAGGCACCTGACATTGTGCCTGTTCCGTAACTGCTGTTTTGTGTTAAGAAAGTAACAAAGCTCTCAGACACTGAGAATATGTTAGTTATATGAAAGGGTTTTACTTTTAATAGGAACAGTCACAGTCATCTTTTTGCCCCTTCCAGAAAAGAATGTGGCTGCCAAGAGCCTAGATTCTGAGAAAAGGACATAGAGGAGAGCTCCTGGGCAAAGTGAGGATGCTCTGTGAATAGCCGTGCTGTTTTCCTCCGACATGGCTGACCCTCTGTCCAGCACAGTGGCCGCGCTCCGAGGGCTGCGTGTCTGACTCTGCGGTGAAGCGCTTCCCACTGAATCTCAGTGCCGTGTGTGCATGCAAGGTGTCTGGTGAAGCGCTTTCCACTGAATCTCAGTGCCGTGTGTGCATGCAAGGTGTCTGGATCTTTCTGAAGTTCTCAACTCTGCAAATGACAGGCTTCTTTATTTGGCGTACTTGGAAAGAATCCTGCCACATCACTTCATCTTTAACACCAGACACTCTGGGGAGAAAAAAAGAAAAGCACAAACAAATGCTAGTCTGAGATCCTCTCAGAAGTTCGGAGTGTGCTCAGCAAACCTTCTCTTTCCCAGCATGCAGCTGACCCAGGAATGGAAAGTTTCGTTTCTTTGATCCTCTCGTGACCTAGAACCCACGGCCACCCCGTGGTCTGTGGACAGGATCCCCGTGTTGTCACGCGTGGCTATGTCTACTTCTTTCCTTACCAGTCCTACAGTTATGGTTTCTTATAGTCTACTTAACGGTAATTTCTCTTTTCCTATTTTAAAAATACTTTTGCCTTCTGTTTTTCATTCTCTCTTTTCCTCTTTGATTGCCAGCGGTCCCTTGCAGAGCACGGGCACACATGGATTACTTGTTACCTGTAACCCGCGTTTCGATAACTACCTGGTGCTGACACACTTATCCAGAGGTGTTTTGCCACCTACTGTGTAACAGGATACACCCCATGCATGCTCAGGAGGACACATAAGTCTGAGATGGGGTCTGCTTACCAGTCTTTCCACAGATTTAAAAATTTAGTGCAACAGGGCAAAAGCAGTTTGAGAGCTGAAAAATCATAGGCATTTTAAGGAAACATCAAACGAGAACATAGTAGTATTTTTAGTGCCATAAGGCCATTCTGTTAATTTAAGGAAAAACTCATGTATTTGATTTAAGTTGGTTTTTTAGCATGCTTGCTCTGTTTGATATGTAAGAGAAAAAAAATTGAAATTATTTTTTGCAGTATGGGAGGGAATAGGAGTCTGAAGGTGAAGTGAATTGGGGAAAAGCTGTATTTTTTTAAAATTTTGGGGTTTTTCCTCACTTATAAGCAAGAGCTAGAACACAAAAGCATTAAATGTTATTGATTCAAGAATTAAATTGCTAAAATATTGCTGAGAGAAATTAAAGATCTCAATAAATGGAGAGACACATCATGTCCATGGGTTAGAAGGCTTTGTATTTTTTTTCTCAAGTGAGAAGTGGGGCGGCAGAGAGACAGACTCCCACATGTGCCCTGACTGGGATCCACCCTGCAAGCCCCCGACCGGGTGATGTTCTGCCCATCTGAGGCCATTGCTCAGCACCTGAGGTGAGCCATGAAGCCATCCTCAGCGCCCGGGGCCAACTTGCTCCAACTGAGCCATGGCTGAGGAAGGAGAAGAGAGAGAGAGATAGAAGGGAAAGAGGGAGGAGTGGAGAAGCAGATGGTCACTTCTCCTGTGTGCCCTGATGGGGAATCAAATCTTGGACATCCACACACTGGACGAATGCTCTACCACTGAGCCAACCAGCCAGGGCCAGCTTAGTATTGTTAAGATGTCAGTTTCACCAAATTGATATGCTGACATGGACAAACTGACCTTGAGACTCATGTGGAAATGAAAAAGAATTAAAATAGTTAAAACAACTTTGATAAAGAAGAACAAAATTGGAAGACTAACACAAACTGATTTCAAGTTATTATAAAGCTATGGTAAGAAAAGATAGTGTGATAGCATCAAAATAGAGCAGTGAATCAGAAGACAATGGCCAGAAATAAAGTTACATATATGACAACTGATTTTTGATAAAGATGCAAAGACAGTTCAGTTATTCTGAGACAATTATATACAACTGGAACAAGTGGATCTCCGTATGCAAAAAATAAAATGAAAGGAAAGGAAAGAAAGAAAAGAACTTCAGTCTGTCCCTCATACCTTCAAAATAGATCAATATAAATGTAAAAGCTAAAACTATAATACTTCTAGAAAGGAGTAGAAAAGTCCTGTGATTTGGGTTAGGCAAAGATATCTTAGCTGTAACCCAGAAGCATGATCCTAAAGAACAAATTGATGAATTGGACTTCATTAATATTCACAATTTGTATTCTTCACAAGACACTACCATGAGAATAAAAAGATGAGCCATAGGTTGCGAGAAAATACTTACAATCACATAGCTGAGAGAGGATTTATATGCAGATATGCAGAATATATATACATTTTTTAAAAACTCTCAAACTCAATAGTAAGGAGATAAACAGTCAATTTTAAAAAAATAGGCAAAAGATTTGAACAAATCTTACCAAAGAACTGATACAGATGGCAAATAAGCTCATGAAAAGATACTCAACATTGTTAATTATTAGAAAAATACAAATTAAAACTACACAGTGAGATACTAATACCTATTAGATTGGCTAAAATTAAACACTGGCCGTGCCCAGCATCAGTGAGCATGTAGAGTAACTGGAACTCTCCTGCAGTGCTGGTGGGATGTAAAGTGGCACAACCGCTTTGGAAAATAAGTGGACAGTTTCTTAAAAAGTTAAATAATACCTAGCATATGATCCAGCCATTCCACTCTTAGGTATTTATCAGAAAAAAAATGAAGTCCACTTAGGATTGTGCACAGTATATAGCAGCTTCATCTGTAATAGCCAGAATCTTGAAACAACTGAAGTGTCCATCAACAGGTGAATAGATTTTAACAAATCAAAAACAACAAAACTGTAGCACACCCATACAATAGAGCTGTGTGGCAATATAAAGGAATGAACTATGGATACACATTACAGCATGGACTAACAGCCATATAGTGATGGTGAGTGAAAGAGGCCAAATATTAAATAAGTAGTCACTGTGTGACTCCATTTGTATAAAGTTCTGTGAAATACAAACTAACGTATGCTGATAGATGAGTGGTTGCCTGGGGAAAAGGGAAGCAGACAGGGGGTGGGAGGGAGGGATTAAAAGAGCACAGAGAATGGGGGTGGGGGTGATGGAGATGTTTATTATCTTCTTTGTGATGATGGTTCCATGGCTATATACATATGTCCAAATGTATCAAATTTGACTTTAAAAAGTGCATGTTATTCTTTCAGGACCACCCGTGGTAGATGACTGATTAGGGCACATAGCACTCAGCCCCGTAGTAAGTTGTACAGTAAACAGTAAGTCCTCACTTGGCATCCTTGATAGGTTCTGTGACTAAGCAAAATGATGTCTAACAAAACCGTTTTTACCACACGCCAGTTCATATAAACAAGAGTTAAGTTCCTACAGAATCTCATCAAGGTTATAACCAAACCTAGTTGAACAAAATGCCATTATTGGAGAGCTTGTGGGTAAGATTTATTACAGTGACAGAAGGATATTATACATAGTATAGGCGAATACATGGGCAGATCAGTGAGGGGAAAAGACGTCAGGAATGGTCAGGAGGACTCCAGGTGCAGGCCTCCAGTGTGCCCCCTCCCGTGAGGGGTCGAAGGAGCACACCTTCCTCCAGCAAAAATGCAATCATGGTTGTAAGTGTTCGTGGCCAGGGAAACCCACTGGAGTCGGGTCACATGACCACCCTGCTGCCCACCAATATTTCAGATTCCCAAAGGAAAGAAGGTGTTGAGTCCCCCAGGCAGGTAAAACAACCTTATCAGTGTAGGGATTATTTCAAAAGCCTCGTTTTCAGATATGAGCCCAGGGTAAGCCTTGCATGCGGGCCTTTCTAAAGATAACAGTGTTGGGACTGTTCATTCTTTTCTGCACTCAATTATACCTACCTCTATAGAATTATTTTTTTTTCTTTATTTAAATTTTTTTTTTTACTTTTCAATTACAGTTGATATACAATATTATATTAGTTTTAGGTGTTTACCCCAGTGATTACACATTATAAAACTTACTAAGTGATCATCCCGATAAATCTTGTACCCATCTGATGCCATACAAGTTATTAGAATATTATTGACGATATGCTATACTTTACATTCCGTGAATTATTCTGTAACAACCAATTTGTAGTTTTTATTTTTAATTCATTGTATTGACACAGTTTCAAGCTGTGCCACTTAGTGTAACACCCCTACACACTGCATGTGCTCCCGCATGCCCCATGCAAAGTCTCTTTCCACGCCCACCCCCCCTTTACCCCTCCCCGCACCTCACTCCCCCTTTCCCTCTGGCCACCAGCCAGTTTGTACTTTTTTTTTTTAATTTTATTTTATTTATTCATTTTAGAGAGGAGAGAGAGAGACAGAGAGAGAGAAGGGGGGAGGAGCTGGAAGCATCAACTCCCATATGTGCCTTGACCAGGCAAGCCCAGGGTTTTGAACCGGCGACCTCAGCATTTCCAGGTCGACGCTTTATCCACTGTGCCACCACAGGTCAGGCCTAGTTTGTACTTCTTAATTTCTTACCATTCTTACCCATCCCTTCAAAGCACCTCCCATCTGGCAACCATCAAAATGTTCTCTGTATCTATGAGTCTGTTTCTGTTCTGTTTATTTTGCTTTTTAGATTCAATTGTTGATAGATATGTATTTCTTTTTTAACTTTATTTTTTTAGTGTGAGGTGGGGGCAGACAGGGACAGACAGGAAAGGAGAGAGATAAGAAGCATCAATTCGTTGTGACACCTTAGTTGTTCATTGATTGTTTTCTCATATGCGGGGCTCCAGCTGAGCCAGTGACCGCTTGCTCAAGCCAGCGACCTTTGGGCTCAAGCCAGCGACCATAGGTCATGTCTATGATACCATGCTCAAGCTGGCAACGCTGCACTCAAGCTGGTGAGCCTGCGCTCAAGCCAGCAACCTTAGTATTTTGAATCTGGGTCTTCAAGATCCCAGGCCAATGCTCTATGCACTGCACCACCACCTGATCAACCGTCTTCTTTTTTTTTTTTAAGTGAGAGGAAGGGAGACAGACTCCTGTATGCACCCCAATTGGGATCCACCCTGCAACCCCTGTCTCGAGCCAATGCCTGAATCAACTGAGCTATCTTAAATGCCTAAGGCCAATGCTTGGACCAAACAAGCTATCCTCAGTGGCCAGCCCATTGCTCAAACCAATCGAGTCACTGGCTGCAAGAGGGAAAGAGAGAGAGAAGGGGGAGATGGAGGGGAAGAGAAGTAGATGGTCACTTCTCATGTGTGCCCTGACCAGGGATCAAACCCAGGATGTCCACATGCCAGGTCAATGCTCTGTCCACTAAGCCAGCCAATCAGGGCCTTCTTCTTAATTAAGAAGTCTGTTAAGATTTTATGTAATAAAGGTTTAGTGGTGATGAACTCCTTTAGCATTTTCTTGGCTAGTAATTTTTATCTGTCCTTCAATTCTAAATGATAGCTTTGCTAAGTAGTGGAATCTTGGTTTTAGGGACTTACTTTTCATCACTTTGAGTATTTCTTGCCACTCTCTTCTGGCCTGCAAAGTGTCTGTTGAGAAATCATCTGACAGTCTTATGGGAGCTCCCTTGTAGGTAACTAATTGCTTTTCTCTTGCTGCTTTTAAAATTCTTTAACCTTTTGCATGTTAATTATGCTGTGTCTTGGTATGGGCCTCTTTGGATTCACCTTGTTTGGGATTCTCTGCTCTTCCTGGACGTGTATGTTTATTTCATTCACTAGATTAAGAAAGTTTTCTATCATTATTTTCCCAAATAGAGTTTCAATTTCTTGTTCTCTCTTTTCTCCTTCTGGAATCCCTGTGATGTGATGTTGGTGCTTGTGAACTTGTCCCAGGGGTTCCTTACACTATCCTCATTTAAAAAAATTTTTTTTTCTTTTTGCTGTTCTGAATGGGTGTTTTTTGCTTCCTTTTATTCCAAATCTTTCATTTGATTCTTGGCTTCATCTACTGTACTGTTGATTCCCTATGAACTATTCTTCATTTCAGTTAGTGTATCCTTGAATATACCTCAGTAGAACTTTTAAAAAAATCATTATAGCCTGACCAGGCGGTGGCTCAGTGGATAGAGCGTTGGACTGAGATGCCGAGGACCCAGGTTCAAGACCCCAAGGTTGCCAGCTTGAGCGCAGGCTCACCTGGTTTGAGTGAAAGCTCACCAGCTTGAGCCCAAGGTCCCTGGCTCAAGCAAGGGGTTACTCGGTCTGCTGAAGGCCCGTGGTCAAGGCACATATGAGAAAGCAATCAATGAACAACTAAGGTGTTGCAACGCGTAATAAAAAACTAATGATTGATGCTTCTCATCTCTCTCCGTTCTTGTCTATCCCTCTCTCTGACTCACTCTCTGTCTCTGTAAAAAAATTAAAAAAAAACATTATTAGAAATAATAAACAAAGTTGGAAGAGACAAAAAAAATCATTATATATGTCAGTGTGAGCTAGCACAAGGCAACAGTGACTAATTTATTGAAAAAGGGATAGAGTTTTAAAGCAGTGATTTCAGATTTGGGGAACACCAACACAGTGAAATCTTGATTACTGGAGTGCTCCATGCACTTGAGTCTTCTTGTTGGAATGGGGCGGGGTATTAGTAAGTAAATTTGGAGTGCTTGGCAAATGGAAGCATCTAATTATTAAAAACAAATTTTTAATTTATTGAAGGAAGAGAGAGAGAGGGGAAGAGAGAGAAGCATTGATTTTTTGTTCCACTTATTTATGCATTTATTGGTTTGATTCTTGTATGTGCCTTGACCAGGGATCAAACCTGCGATCTTGGCATATCAGAGCAATGCTCTAATTGAGCTACGTGGCCAGGAGCATCTAATTATTAATCATTTGAATTGCATTTGAAAATCTTTTCCAAATATATAATTTTCCTTTCTTTTATTAAAGAAAAACCCTTGATTGATAATCGTTATTTTAGTCATTGGTTACTGATCTTGACCCAGTTCTGTAGCAAATGAAAGGTAAAGCATTGGTGTTGAGATGATAATTGCCTTAACAAAGCTCGATCTCGTGCTGCTGTGTGGGGAATGCCCTGTGCAAGGACGCAGCCGGCTGAGAGGGTGAGCGGAGCTGGACTCCAGGCGATGCTTTGGTGGCTGGCCCAGAAGCCCTGGGCCCCAACACGGGCCCAGCACGGAGTGCGTTTGCCTGGAAAGGGGCATCTTTTTCTAACTTACCAAAGGTGCCATGTGGGCTGACTATGGCCCATTTCAACACATGTCCAGGAGGAAGGTGGTGGTTTTTCCCCAAAATGCTGCCCAGTATCGTCATGTTTTCTTGTGAACATGTGTTTCCCCTTAAAGAAATCCAGCAGATAAGCCTCAGCGGAGGGTGGTCTTTAACCAGCCTCTGCTGGGTACAGCAGGGTGTACTTCTTCAGCTGCCTGGGGGAGGTGTTCTCTTCTAGAATTTGGCCCAGTTGCCACTGAAAGGCAAAGTTAGGGTATGTTTTTCTGTTTGTCACCAGGAGGATGCCTGCTGTCTGTTCTGTATGTAGATCCCGTTATTAATGTCCCCAGCCAAGACTTCTGTGTCTGTGACAATAAAAAATTCAGAGAAAGGCCACTCCTGTGGCTCCTCTGAGTAAAATTTTTGCTGTGACTGAGTAATAACATTGCCTAAAGGGAACTAAGCCTTTTCACTTCTGAAGATACAAAATATTGTTTAAAGATTCAACTCTGAAACAAATAGGAAATATT
This sequence comes from Saccopteryx leptura, assembly GCF_036850995.1. Lineage (NCBI taxonomy): Eukaryota > Metazoa > Chordata > Mammalia > Chiroptera > Emballonuridae > Saccopteryx > Saccopteryx leptura. The sequence goes on from NC_089503.1 coordinate 353,881,893, forward strand.
TGCTAGTCTCTATGTAGCTTCCAAGCCATGTTCAGATAGTGATACCCACTTTTGTTCTCTGAATCCTGAGTGGGAAGTTTAGTTTATGAGGAGTGCACAGCCAGTGGTGCTGAGCAGACAAACCCGTAACTGCGCAGCGGTCTGCCTGCAGAAAGGTTCTATTTGGAAACTTTGAACTTTTGGAACTCAGCACCCCCATTTCCCATTTCTTCTACGTGCCTCACGGGCTTTTTCCTCTCTGTTTATTTTCCCTAAGGAGACTCAAACCAAATCTCTTTCCCCCTTTTATAGATGCGAACCACACGCAAGGTCTCCGTCTGGCCCGTGGGCCTGGTTGGCGGGCGGCGCTATGAACGCCCCCTGGTGGAGAACGGCAGAGTCGTCGGTTGGTACACTGGCTGGAGAGCAGACAGGCCTTTCGCCATCGACATGGCAGGTGAGGTGTGTGGATGGTGACCTTGCTTGTAACCCCATCTTAGGGATATTCCTCTTTGCAACAGGGAACTGGGCAAAGGAAGCTGTCACAGACCCCTCTGGTTAAAACTCTGAATCGTATCATGTTCAGCAGATGAATTGTTGAAACCTTCAAAACAGGCTTTTTGGTGAATTCAAGTGGAAATTTATTTTGGAGGCGATTAGAAAATGCTCATTCCATCCCCTTTCGCTGCCTGTCCATGTAGCTGTCCTCTTACCTGGCAGATGTTAATGTGCCCGGTGCTGGGCTGGGGACTGGGGCATCAGTGATGAGAACCGGACCTGGTCCCTATCTTTTGGTACCTCTCTCTAGAGGTCCAGTTTGTTACAATAAATCATATGCTTGTTGCTGAATTTAATAGTGATGTGAAATTGACAAGCTTATCAGTTTTATGCTTATTGATGTATTTAGTGCTTCTTGATACACTTAATAGCTAAAATATAAAATTGGAGTACTGGTTTTTCATGCATTTATTAATTTTGAGTATAACTATATTTTAAAGCTTTTTATTCTCTAACCAAGCAACCGAATTAAATAAGACCCGTAGCCGACTACAAATTCTAAAATGCCACTTTATCATAAAGTGACTCATTTTCTGTGGGTTATATAAAATGATGCCTGTGATAACTGTGGAAAGATGCAGTTTGAAACATGAGGCTTAGGGGGGGGGGAAAAATATATATCACCGTCATCTGTAACCTAGAAAAGCTTCAAAATTGATCTCATCCATCTTCAGCCCTGAAACCCTGCTCTGTCTGTCTGTCAGCCTGTGCTTGGCCGACCTTCCGTGTCTGCTTCCCGCCTGCAGTCAGAACCTCGATGCTCGGAATTCTGATGGGGTGAGGGCTGTGCTCCAAACTGGATCCATCACCTTTGTTCTGACAGTCCTCTACATTTGAGGAAGCAAGATTATGAAGACTACCGGGAGCGGGGGTGGGGGGGGTGCTCTGTGGTGGGCAGCAGGGCGGGCCTGCCGCACTGCGTCTCAGAAGACAACGAGGATATTTTACTCAGTGTTTACCACACGTTTTCCGAGTGCCGGTTCTGTGGGGCTGTGTCATGATCTCTAACTCTAGGACAGTCTAGCTCACTTACCCTCCCCCCCCCCACACCCCGCCTCCTGGCCTCTCCTTCCCTCTCCACCCCTCTTTCACCCTCGGCTTATGCTTTGGTTTGGTCTTCAGTCCTTGCAGTCCCAGAGCTGAGCTCGCACCTCGACCGAAGCATTGACCTTTAGGCAGACAGAGTTAGGTCAGCCACACTTGGAAGGTCCTGGAGATTCTTGCAAAAAGCCTTTCCTCAATCAACTCTCAGTTTGTGGCTCTGACAGTATAACGCTGACCATAATGTGTCTTTGGAGAATCAGGTTTCTTACTGATTGGATATGTCTGTAACCTTGAACAGACAAAGTTGGTCGCTTCTCCAGGACTTACTTTCCTTGGGTGTAGACTGAAGCAGTGGTGTGAGTGGCCACTGAGGTCGTCTTTGATGTATTCTTTCTTTTCCTGGAGTCCCACCTTGGGAAATTCAAAAGAAAATACTGGGACTTGGACGCTGAGTGAGGACGGGTGACTGATAAAGCAGCCAGCTGACAGACGTGCACTTCTGACCTTGCCTAGAGCCTTGCTTCAGTACACACTTCCCACACTCGTCTCCTCGTACACAGGACCCCTGCCCCTTCCCCTGCAAACTGACTTCAAGGTCAGGGTAACTTGGATGAGTCTTCTTTGATTTTGCTATATGACCTTTATGTTTATGATTAAGTATCCAAGAAATCCATTGAAAATTGTGCATTGATTCCTCCTAGAATTTTTTTTAGGTGCAAGGAGGAGAGATAGTGATTCAGACTCCTATATGCACCCCAACTGGGATCCACCTGGCATCCTTATCTGAGGCCAATGCTTGAGTACTGAGCTATTTTTAGCACCTGAGGCTGACACACTCCAACAGAGCTATCCTCAGTAACTGGAGCCACACTAGAACCAATTGAGCCACTGGCTGTGGGAGAGGAAGAGAGAGAGAAGGGAGAGGAGGAGAGAAGCAGATGGTCACTTCTCCTGTGTGCCCTGACTGGGAATCAAACCAGGACATCCATATACCAGGCTGATGCTCTATCCACGGAGCCACCAGCCAGGGCCAATTCCTCCCAGAATGTGGATCCAAATAGCTATGTCTAAAGTCCAAGAAAGGCACATGGGTTTTGTGCAGTAGGCCTGGCCTGTGACAAATTATTTGATGCTCTTTCACTGCCAGGTTCTCTGGGAAACTTCTTTATGACATGACTGATGTTTGGACTTTTCTAAACATTTCATTATATATTTCAAAGCATTATATTAGATATATTATAAAATATGAGTGATTTGCTTGTTTTGTCTTAGTTATCCTTGTTTTAAAGTAGGAATAAATATCTGTCTTGAATAAAACAACTTTTGCCAGACTAAATTATTTTTTTCAGTTCACGCACGAAATCGCTTTGCAAATTAGTTTTCGGTAGTTACTGATATTTTTGGAAGCCCTAAAGTGAATGATTTGGTTGATAAGATAATTAATGATTCTGATTTTGAGGCAGTTTGTTTTGATTCTAAATCTTGAAAATTCACAGCTTTCTTTAGATTGTACATAAGATGCATTTATTCTCTGTAAGAAGAAGGAGAAGACCCTTTGGACCTGCCTGCACACCTCGTTTTCAGATTACGTGCACAAACACACACACCCGCGGTGTCTAGAAGGAGAGAATGAAGCCAGAAGCCCACCTCCCTGCCGCCCCCAGGACAGGCCCAGCCGGTCTGAGAGTTGAGTGAGCTGTGGTCTCTTGAATTTTCACAAGCTGGTTAAGAAACATGAAACTTAGCCAAAATGTTAACATTTTCAGAACTATCTTACTCTGGGGGCTTGAGCCCACTCAGTAAAAGCCTTTCGGGGTCTGTCCTGTTTGTATCTCTGTGAAGCCACAGCCTAGCCCAGCACTAGAAGCGTCTTTGAGTCTGAGACGTCGGGACTGCCGTGTTTTGCGTCATTCCGAGAGTTTGACTCGGTGTCTGTATTTGGACTTTGCAGATGCTGTTTTTGTGCTTTCTTTCTTTTTTTTTTTTTTTTTTTTTTTTTTTTTTTTTTTTTTTTTTACAGGGACAGAGAGAGTCAGAGAGAGGGATAGATACGGACAGACAGACAGGAACGGAGAGAAATGAGAAGCATCAATCATCAGTTTTTCGTTGCGACACCTTAGTTGTTCATTGATTGCTTTCTCATATGTGCCTTGACCGCGGGTCTTCAGCAGACCGAGTAACCCCTTGCTGGAGCCAGCGACCTTGGGTCCAAGCTGGTGAGCTCTGCTCAAACCAGATGAGCCCGCGCTCAAGCTGGCGACCTCGGGGTCTCGAACCTGGGTCCTTCGCATCCCAGTCCGACACTCTATCCACTGCGCCACCGCCCGGTCAGGCTCTGCTTTTGCTTTCTGATGAGGAAACATTGTCCTGAAATTATCTTGTATGTACAGTGTTAGTGGCAGAAGTCAAGATTATTTCTGTTGCACAAGGGAAAAATTGTAAAGGCTTCTAATGATGTCTGGAAAAAGAACGAAGATGCTCACCCGCAGGGTGGAGAGGCACCGGAGCAGCCGCCCGGGAGCAGCATGCGGGGGGCTCAGGGAGCAGCCCGCCCCCTGGGAGCAGCGTGCGGGGGGCTCAGAGCAGCCATGGGAGCAGCGTGCGGGGGACTCAGGGAGCAGCCCGCCCCCTGGGAGCAGCGTGCGGGGGGGGGGGGGGGGGGGGCCTCAGGGAGCAGCCCGCCCCCTGGGAGCAGCGTGCAGGGGGCTCAGAGCAGCCATGGGAGCAGCGTGCGGGGGGGGGGGGGCCTCAGGGAGCAGCCCGCCCCCTGGGAGCAGCGTGCGGGGGGCTCAGAGCAGCCATGGGAGCAGCGTGCGGGGGACTCAGGGAGCAGCCCACCCCCTGGGAGCAGCGTGCGGGGGGGGGGGGGGGGGGGGGGCCTCAGGGAGCAGCCCGCCCCCTGGGAGCAGCGTGCGGGGGGCTCAGAGCAGCCATGGGAGCAGCGTGCGGGGGACTCAGGGAGCAGCCCACCCCCTGGGAGCAGCGTGCGGGGGGGGGGGGGCCTCAGGGAGCAGCCCGCCCCCTGGGAGCAGCGTGCAGGGGGCTCAGAGCAGCCATGGGAGCAGCGTGCGGGGGGGGGGGGGGGGCCTCAGGGAGCAGCCCGCCCCCTGGGAGCAGCGTGCGGGGGGGGCTCAGGGGAGCAGCGTGCGGGGGGGGGGGGGCTCAGGGAGCAGCCCGCCCCCTGGGAGCAGCGTGCGGGGGGGCTCAGAGCAGCCATGGGAGCAGCGTGCGGGGGGCTCAGAGCAGCCATGGGAGCAGCGTGCGGGGGGCTCAGGGAGCAGCCCGCCCCCTGGGAGCAGCGTGCGGGGGGCTCAGGGAGCAGCCCGCCTGGGAGCAGCGTGCAGGGGGCTCAGGCGCTGGTCAGCGCCACTGGTCTGCAGAGCCAGTGCGGGCCGGGGATACTTCTGCTGGTCTGCACCTCGGGTTTCAGTCCCTGCACCTTGGCCATCTGACCACGTGCTCGTTCTTGTTGACTAAAAGCAGGGCAGTCCACCCAAAGTGTTTAGCTCTGTTTTGAGGTCAGGGAATCACTTTGAAGTGACAGACTGACTTGGGCCACCTCTAGGGAGGTGCCTGAAAGAACTGAGCTTAATGCTATCTTCAGCCTCGCCAGGAGGTGTAGATTTGTTCAAAGTCAGAACTTAAATTTGAGATATTTATTTTGAATTCTCCACATTTGCATGCTCCTTATTTTTAACCCCAGGAGGTGGCAGGCAGGGCCCTGTGCTCTGATGACAGTCTGCAGTTTCTACGTGAGTGCCTGGCACACAGTCGGGACTGCATTCTGGTAGAAGTCCAACTTGGTGTTCAGCTCTGGTACTGATGACCCAGAGTTCACACAGACCCCATAAGTGAGAGGGTGTGGTCCCCAACAAGAAAGACTGCTCCTACATCAACAGCCCCCCACTCTGCAAGGGGGTCCCCAGGCCACCTGTACTTCTGACAAACTGGCTATAAATTTGATGTTTCCTACAGTTCTCTAGCTTTGATAATATACTGCAAGGGCTCACAGAACTTAGGATTGTATCCTACTTATTATGACATTTTTAATACAAAAGATACAAATCAGGACCAGTCAAATGAAGAGACACAGAGGGTGAGGCCCGGGCGAGAACCCAGGGCTTCCACACCTCTCCCTTGTGGAGTCAGGATGCGTCCCCCTGCCAGCACATCAGTGAGTTCAGTACCCGGAAGTTCACCGAGCTCTCGCGTTCAGAGTTTTTACTGGGTGTCATTGCAGAGGCCTGAGTAATGAAATCAGTGGCCTTGTGCTCGAACTCAGCCTCCAGCTTATCCCCAGAGGTCAGGATGGCTGAAAGTCCTCTAATCATGTGGTTGGTTTTGCAGGTAACCAGCCCTTATCCTGAAACTATCTAAGGGCCCATTAGTAGCCACTTCAATAGCATAATAAAGTATTCCTGTCACCCAGGAAATTCTAAGGTTTACAAGCTCCTTGTCAAAAACCTGCCACAGTGGCCAAATTTTTTTTATTATACCACAGGCTCAGTAACTGATAACCTTCCTCTCATAAATTTAAAAAAAAAAAAAGTGTGTCTCCTGTATCCTTGTTTACCAATGCTTTCATTTGCCAACGCAAAGGGCACGTCTAAGTGATGTCTCAGGGTTACTTCGAGCACTGTCTGCGGACTTTTTCATGACTGATAAAAATGAGACATTGTAAAGTGATAACACTTGCTCATGTGTGGCTTACAGTACGGGATGAGAAGTCTAGGAGGACTCTCAGCTTCCTGGCCTGGAGTCCTGAGGACATCAGTGTGTGGACACCCTGGGAACGGATGCGCCCCACAGGGAGAGTCTGCGGTGGCCTAGGATAGCTTCCAGGGAGCAGTCCTTAGAGCGGCTGCTGGCGGAGGTGCTGGGGAAGGGGACAGAGCCCAACAAGAGGGTGTGCAAGTGGCCTGGTGACAGCAGTCCCTGGGAAGAAGAGGTAGGTGCGTCATGCAGTCAGTTGTTGGCTGCCCCGTGTGGTGGATGTGGCAGAGGAGGGAGCTTGGTGAGTGTGGAAGGATGAGAGCCGGAGCCTGTGGATGGTGGCATTAGGATGCTTGATGGCAACTAGGACCTTGTGGACCGTCCCTAGGAACGAGGGAAAAAGAGATGAATGAAGGACCTGAATTCCAGGGGACGAAAAGATCAGCAAAATTGCCTGAAGAAAGTTCTCAATAGAGCAAAGAGGGAGAGGGAGTTTGACGCAGGAAAAGATTGAAGAGGTTCCCTTTTGTGTGGGGAGCAGTGAGGCTGAGGCAGGGGAGTGACTGTTGTGTAATATGTAATTATTGCACCGTAGCCATTAGGCATGTATCACATTTTTTTGTTGTTGTTGTTTTTTTGTTTTTTTTGTGGGTTTTTTTTTTTGTATTTTTCTGAAGCCGGAAACGGGGAGAGACAGTCAGACAGACTCCCGCATGCGCCCGACCAGGATCCACCCGGCATGCCCACCAGGGGCGACGCTCTGCCCACCAGGGGGCGATGCTATGCCCCTCCAGGGCGTCGCTCTGCCGCGACCAGAGCCACTCTAGCGCCTGGGGCAGAGGCCAAGGAGCCATCCCCAGCGCCCGGGCCATCCTTGCTCCAATGGAGTCTTGGCTGCGGGAGGGGAAGAGAGAGACAGAGAGGAAGGAGGGGGCTGGGGGTGGAGAAGCAAATGGGCGCTTCTCCTATGTGCCCTGGCCGGGAATTGAACCCAGGTCCCCCGCACGCCAGGCCGACGCTTCACTGCCGAGCCAACCGGCCAGGGCCTAGGCATGTATCACATTTTAAGAAGCCATTTCAGATTCTGCCTGTAAACCAGCAGAAATTAAGATCTTTTTTAAACACTGTTGTGTAATATGGTGATAACGGATATATTAAACTTAATTTTGGTTTAGTTTTCATTGGTGTAATTTGTTGTATTATCTGAGTTGTAGTTATGTGCAGAAAATATGGAGATCTTGGGTAATTAAAACATTCTGTTTACTGAAAAACAAGTTGCGTAAAAATATGAATCTGCATCATAGGAAGAAAGACCACATGCCTTGACGAGTCTCCGGACTCTGGATTCGTGTGGGTACGCCATCCTCCGGGAGGGTCGTGGAGCTGGGAGGGATCCAGATGAGGGTAGACAGTGACGGCACCTGCCTGGGTCTCCTGCGTCCACCGCTGCCTCCCCCAGTCCCTGTCCTCTGAGAAGTTGTAGGAATCATTCAGGAGTGCAAACCAGGTCTTGGCAGCAGCCCCTTGCTCCCCTGCTCTTAGGGTCAGTGTCATCTCCTCAGTATTTCTGCAAAGTCCTGCCCACCCTCTCCCCCATGTCTCCCCAAAACACCCTTCTCCCCTTCACGCATCTGTGGGCACACATGCTCCCACAGTTCCTCCTGCTTTCTCAGCTTAAAACTTACTTTCTCCCCTGGCCAGCTGGCTCAGTGGTAGAGCGTCGGCCTGGCGTGCAGGAGTCCCGGGTTCGATTCCCGGCCAGGGCACACAGGAGAAGCACCCATCTGCTTCTCCACCCCTCCCCCTCTCCTTCCTCTCTGTCTCTCTCTCCTGCAGCCAAGGCTCCATTGGAGCAAAGATGGCCCGGGCGCTGGGGATGGCTCCATGGCCTCTGCCTCAGGTGCTAGAGTGGCTCTGGTTGCGGCAGAGCAACGCCCCAGATGGGCAGAGCATCGCTCCCTGGTGGGCGTGCTGGGTGGATCCCGGTTGGGCGCATGCGGGAGTCTGTCTGACTGCCTCCCAGTTTCCAGCTTCGGAAAAATACAAAAAAAAAAAAAAAAATGAAAAAAAAAAGAGATAAAACTCACTTTCTCAGGGAAGTCTCTATTGGCACCCCGGATGGACAGGCTTCCTGGCCTCATTATTACCTCCTGTAGTTACGAGGCCCTGAACTGCTGCACCATGGCACTTACTGCAGTGGTATGACATCTTTAACTGCAGTTGTTGAAGCTCCCACACCCCCCGCAAACAAACAGAACGCAGCCATGACTGGCCTGCCTCCACCCCTCCCCCAGCCCTAGTCTCTGGTGTATCTACGCCTCAGCCTTAAAGTGGGCTGAGGAATTAATTGCCCTGGACCAGAATGTCTGTCTCCACTGCCGGCTTACCAGGCAAACCTTTTAAAAAATATTGTAAGTGACGACTATTAAACTGAAGACGGTGACGGGTTACACAGGCAGATGACTAAAGTGCTCTTTTCCCGGGCCCCCTGGAATGAACAGTTGCATGAGGCCTTCTTTCTTTTGATTTTTGTTGACAGGGGACTTTGCCTGGGTTCAAGAAGTTGTCCAGCCCTTTCTTCGTAGACAGTGCAGTAAGGGACTTCAGCCCAGCCTGGGTCAGAGGAAGGTCAAGGCCAAAGGAGCATAGCCAAAATTGATGATGTTTTCCTTTGTTTTATAAATATAAATACTGCAAGAAAAGGGGCGAAAGAACCTTCTTTTCCCACTTTGGAGCCATTTGTAATTCCTTTGTGGTGTTTTCAATGCATGGATGTTTTGTATGAGAAAGAGAAAACTGACTGTTCTCAGTAGAGTGACTTGACGTGTCATATGGTAGCTTTTGGTTCAGGGTCTGGGGACTGACTCGGATGTGGACCTGAGGAGAGTGCAGCGTGGCTGTCACTGGAGTGGAGGAGGACTGTCCGGGAGGGCACAGCGGCTGCAAGCCCTGACCGCATGCAGAGCCGTAGGGTGGCAGGGGTGTTAGAGCACTGGGAAGATGCTGCCTGACTGTGGTTTCCGGATGACACGCATCGTAGAGACGTGCAGGCAATTGACGGTCACTACAGGTTTAGTCCTGTCCACGTGTACCGTCCTGCGTTGGGTACAGGTGGGCACTGGGCATGGGGCGCACCAGTGCGCTCTGTGCCCATAATCAGAATGCTTTCTCTGGGGTAGCTGGTGAGGACCACCATGTTCACGCTGTGCTTGGGGCGGGGGGATCCACTGGGAGGGCTGCAGGGGAAGTGGGGGAGGAGACCCCAGGGTCCCATCCTACCTCAAATATAGCAGCTCTACATTTACATGTTATCATTCTCCTCAAAGCTTTAGTGGAAGCTTAGTCTTCAGGACTAAGAATGTTGAAACCCAGAAGTTTTACATCAGGAAAGCCCAGCCGACTTAATAGTTATTGTTTACTGCGCAGTTTTCAGGCAGCGGGCATTCTAAGGCATCCTGTGTGCTTTCTCCTGTGATCCTCACTCGAGGCCGCGAGGGCTGTGCTCAGATGATCGTCCTTCTCAAATAGAGGAAAACCGAGGCCTAGATGCCGCGTCACTTGTCCCGGACTGCTCGGTGCGGAGGGGGCACGCTGGGGTGCAAACTCAGAGCATGCGCACCCAGATGTGGCCCTGCCCCTGGGCTCTGCGGCCCGCCCTTCTCTCCCAGGGGACCCGGTTCTTGGTCTCCCAGCCTGTTTCTTTCATCAGCACAGCGGAGCGAGTGGAATTCATCCCCGAGTCAGGCACCACATCCTGAGCAGCTGGGGCCACACTGTAGGTTCTCAATGAACTTCTCGTCTCTTAGCCAAGAAACAGGATCAGCCGTGTCTCTGGGTTCGAGTGGCTCATACGCTTGTCCAGGGCCGTCGGCTCAGTGCTGCGTGGGACTGGTTGTCGGGGTGGTCACATCGGTGCAGGTGCAGGCAGCTGCGGGGGCGGCGGGTCACTGCCCCCGGCCCCCCCCGGGCACAGGCAGGCGGTACCTCTGGATTTCCCAGCGGCGGATTAGGATCTGACCACCTGTCTGTTGGTGAGGTTGAAGCAAGAATAGGTAAGTGCTTGTCTGTGAGTCCTCCCTGCATCTGGCGGTGTCAGCTCGTTCTTGAAGGTAGTAATTAAGAACAGGCAAGCTCTTTGCGTTGGCCTCGTGATGAGCTTCGCTCCTTTTCTGGCGGATGGGCCCGTGCTCATTGTCATTCAGCGAGTTAGCTCTGTGTGCAGGGCGGCCTGGGGAGATTAACACCGGCGTGTGCTCTAGATAAAATACCATAAAAAAAAAAGTCATCAAGAGGAAAACAAAAGATTATTAAAAAGTTGTTGAGAAGCAGATATGTGCTCCTTTTCGTAATTTCCCAGCTGAAAAACTAAGCAAACAAAAAGCTTTTGAGCTCTCAAAAGAAAATGCCATTTGTCACATTTAGATTAGCCAAGTGTTCGGGCGAGCACGGGCGACAGATGGGCCCCGCTGCTGACGAGGGAGAGTCTTCTCCAGACCGAGGCCTGAGGGCACCTGGGAAGGACTCAAAAGCAATGCTCACGTTTTCTAATTAGGTTACAGGAGGCAGCCGTGTGCTTTCTTACCACCTTGACTTTCCTAAGAGCCCCTAGGAGAGCGTCTGTAGATGGAGCTCCCGCTGCAATCTATTACAGGCCGCCGGTTAGTGCGATGGTAAGAATGGCGGCGGAGGACTCCGCCCCTGACCTGGGGCCCGCCCGCTCCAGGTGTCAAGGTTGCTGGCGTTCTTCCTGGGCCCCTGAGCGGCCGCAGCACCCTAGCCCCACGTTCTGCCCTTCCCTCCACCTCCCTCATGTCCAGCCAAGCGCGTGGGGGGGGGGGGGCAGTCAAGCATGGCCCATGCAGCTGGGCTGCGCTGATAAGAGTGGCACCCTCAGCTGGGACAGTGGCACCTTGTCTTCCCCTGCTTGCCTGGCTAAGTTCTAGTCGCCTCTCAAGACTTGTTAGTGGTGAAGGAAGCGTTTCCTGATTTTCTATCCAGCAAAGATGCCATTGCCACATGTTCCCTTAGTGTCCTGTGCTTCCTAATCGGCCCTGGAGCCCGTCTGCTGGCCGCCACCCCCACCCCACCGCTCCCCTGCGTCCTCTGCCAGCCCGTGAGCTGCACAGGCAGAGAAGGCTCGCCTCTCTCCTCCCTGCACCTCCAGGTCTGGCATAGCTCCTGACCGGAGTAGCTTGAATAAATTTTTGCTGAATTCATGAATTTTAACTTGTCTGTCTTTTCTAGTTTAAAGATTGTCAAAATTAAAAACAGCTTCTTACTCCTGAGATTATATTGCCATTATTTTTTAATGGTGAGATTTTTTTAAAAGAGGGAATATTGAGCCTGACCTGTGGTGGCACAGTGGATGAAGCATCAATTTGGAATGCCGAGGTTGCTGGTTCAAAACCCTGGCCTTGCCCAGTCAGGGCACACACAAGAAGTAGGTCTCAACCTGACTACGCACCAGAATTATTTCCTAAGGATATTTGAAAAAATTCCCAGGCCTGTGTGTTCCATCACTCATCAACTAAACCGTAATCTCTGAGTGTGGGCCTCGTGCTGGGGTGTGTGTATATTTTTTAAGTCTTGGCTGCAATTATAAAATGCAGCCAGAGCTACGAATGGCTAGTGTGGGTGGTCACAGGGTACTCTGACATTCCTTCCTGTGGTTCATTCAGTCTGTTAGTAGATGTGTCCCCTCGCAAGCCACCACTGAATCATTGTGGAGGTTTGAGTTGGGATAGCCCCACACTACAAAAAGTTTGTGATTGCTTAATAAAATCATTTCCACAGAAAGCACTTCCATTGGTCAAGCAAGAAGAGAATTTGAGGACAGGAGAGGAGTTGTTTTTTTTTTAAGTCATAACAACTGAAAAGCACCACCAACCACCTGTATGCACTGGGGGTACAAATATACTTTTTAATGTGTTAGCATATACATAACAAAATTTACTATTTTAACTTTTTTTTTTTTGACAGAGGCAAAAGAGAGGGACAGATGAGGACAGACAGACAGGAAGGGAGAAAGATTAGAAGCATCATTTCTTTGTTGCAGCACCTTAGTTGTTCTTTGATTGATTTCTCATATGTGCCTTGACCGAGGGGCTACAGCAGAGTGAGTGACACCTTGCTCAAGCCAGAGACCTTGGGCTTCAAGCCAGCAACCATGGATGGAGTCATGTCTATGATCCCATGTTCAAGCTGGCGACCCTGCGCTCATGCTGGTGAGCCCGTGCTCAAGCCGGATTAGCCCACGCTCAAGCCAGCGACCTCTGGATTTTGAACATCGGTCCTCTGAGTCCCAGTCCGACGCTCTATCCACTGCGCCACCGCCTGGTCAGGCTTACCTATTTTTAAATGTACAGTGGCATTAAGAACATTCACATTGTGCAACCATCAGCACCAACCATTTCCGGAAACTCCATCATCACAAACTGAAACTCTGTCCCCATTAAACACTAACTCCTCCCACCCACCCCTGGCCTGGCAACCACCATTCTCCTTTTTCTCTATGAACTGGACTGTTCTAGGTATTTCATGTAAGTGGAATTTTACAATATTTGTCCTTCATGCTCTGCCTTATTTTACTTAGTATATTGTCTTCCAAGTTCATGCAGGTTGTAGCACGTGTCAGAATTCATTCCTTTTCAAAGCTAAATATTTTTTTGTTCTGTATGTAGACCACATTTTGTTTATCCATTCATCCGTTTATGCACATTTCGGTTGCTTCCCCCTTTCGGCTATTCCGAATACCGCTGGGAACATGGGTGTGCAGTCACTGTTTAAATCACTGCTTCCGATTATTTGGGGTCCGTCCCTAGCAGTGGAATTGCTAGATCATATGGAAATTATATGTTTAATTTTTTTTGAGAGCCTGCCATATTGTTTTCCACAGTGGTTACATCATTTTATATTCCTATCAGCAATGCACAAGAATTCCAATTTCTCCATATCTTTGGCCACTCTTGGTATTTTAAAAATTATTTTACTTTTACACACTGGGGTTTGCCGAATAGGAACACAGATATCTTCTCCAGCTGTCTTGTATTTTCTGGGTTGGTGTGGTAGTGCCATAGTCAATAATAGTCTTGGATGATAGAAGGTAGAAATCTCAAAGGTGAAATAAAGCACAAGACAGTGATTCTCACACAAGCAGCACCAAGCCTATTGATCCTGCCGTCCTCAACATAGACATGGTTCATCTCCCATTGGTCTTCTTGGCTGTCAAGTCAATAGAACCAGTTCCCCTTTGAAATTTCAGTGTTAGGCATCCCTCAGTGCCCTGCCACCACTTTACTATAAAATCACTCATAGAGGCTCTGGCCAGTTGGCTCAGCGGTAGAGCGTCAGCCTCGCGTGCAGGAGTCCAAGGTTTGATTCCCGGCCAGGGCACACAGGAGAAGCGCCCATCTGCTTCTCCACCCCTCCCCCTCTCCTTCCTCTCTGTCTCTCTCTTCCCCTCCCGCAGCCGAGGCTCCATTGGAGCAAAGATGGCCCGGGTGCTGGGGATGGCTCTGTGGCCTCTGCCCCAGGCGCTAGAATGGCTCTGGATTGAACAGAGCGATGCCCCAGAGGGGCAGAACATCGCCCCCTGGTGGGCATGCCGGGTGGATCCCGGTCGGGCGCATGCGGGAGTCTGTCTGACTGCCTCCCCATTTCCAGCTTCGGAAAAATGAAAAAAAAAAAAAAGAAAAGAAAAGAAAAAAAAAATCACTCATAGATATTTTTAGTATTTAGTTCATTAATCCTCTTTTATTCTCAGGATCAAGTTTTCCACCCTGATGCCGCATCCTGATTGTTTCCTGAGAAGGTTTGGGTTTCTAAGGTGGTTTATTGTTTTCAAAGTAGAGATTTAAATGAATCGTTTATAGATTAAATAAAGAATACTTCTTAGAAATAAAGGATTTTTATTTTTTTTCAACCAAGAACAATGGCTGCTAAATAGCTTCTGAGGAGTTTTACAAAGTCGACAATAATTTTTTCGGAATGGCTTACCCTGAAGCAACCATAAAGCTTCAGTCAGTATTCTGGAGCAGATGAACAGCCCTGCATAGCAGCCGGGCCATGCTTTTTCATTCCCTCCGCACTAGTGGAAAATCATTCTAAAGTATAATTGGGAGTGAATGTGGAAAACTATAGTTTTGTCTGCACCTTAAGAAAGAATACATTAGGAAGGACGCTTTATCGTGGTTGTTAAAGTGCGCATGATTACGTGGGAACATTCAGTCTTAGAACCATGACAGTCTACGTGTAACACTTGCCTGAAACAGTGGCCCATTTAGAGATGATGGTAAATAAGTAAAGGACACAGTCCTTTTATAAAGCCCTTGCTTTTGCTTTCTGTATCTGATTTAAATCTAGTGAAAATGATTCCTGAAACACTGTTATTAACACTTACTTTCCTGTTGGATAGTTCACAGGATGCCAAGGCTAGAAGGTACAAGATTTTGGAGAAAAGCACTTAAGTAAAGTTTTCCATTCTTTATTGAGATATGATTGATATATAACGTGATTGTAGTTTCAGATGTACAGAGTAATGAGTCAGTATTTATACCAATTGCAAAATGATCACCACAATACGTCTAGTTAACAACCATCACCACCCAGTTAAAAGTGTTTTCTTCTTGTGATGAGAACTTTTGAGATCTACTCCCTGGCAACTTTCAAAGATATAATACAGTTTTATTAACTGCATTGTATGTAACACGTGGTAATGTACCATGTGGTAAATTACATCCCCAGGACTTACTTTCTAAATGGAAGTTTGTACCTTTGACCATCTTTACCCATTGTGTCCACCGCACCCGTACTTCTGACAACCATTGGTCTATGAGTCAAGAGTGTTTTGGTTTGGGGTTTTGTAGATTTCACATGTAAGTGAGATCACCTGGTATTTGTCTTTCTCTGTCTGACTTATTTCACTTAGCAGGTCCATCCATGTGGCTGCAAAAAGCAAGATTTCCTTCTCTCTTTATAGCTGAGGAGTATTCCATTGTGTACATGTGCGTCTGTGTCAGTCACACTCTCTGGACCCACTCATCCATCAGTGGACATTTAGGTCTCTTTCCTCTGTTGGCTATTGTAAATAACGCTGCAGTGGACATGGGCGGTCCATATAGCTTTTCAATTTAGTGTTTACATTTCGTTTAGATAAATATGCAAAAGATGAATTGTTGGATCACATGGCAGTTCCATACTTAATTTTTTGAGGAGACTTCACACTGTTTTCCACAGTGGCTGCACCAGCCTGCCTCCCCATTCACAGTTCACAGGTTTTCCCTTTCTCCACGTCCAAGGGAACGGTCATCGCTGACTGATTTATTGATGATAGCCAATCTGACAGGTGTGCGTGATGTCATTGTGGTTTTAATTTGTATTCCTCTAATGATTAGTGATGTGGGGCATCTTTTCATAAGGCTATTGGCCATCTGTATGTCCTCTTTGGAGAAGTGTCTATTCATGTCCTCTGCCCATTTTTAAATCATATTCTTTGTTTTGGTGTTAAGTTGTATGAGTTCTTTATGTATTTTGGATATTAACCTCTTATTGGAGGATACCTTTTTCCATTTGGTAGGTTGTCTTTTCATTTTGTTGATGGTTTTCTTCCTGTGCAAAACCTTTTTAGTTTGATGTAGTCCTATTTGATTACTTTTTCATTTGTTTCCCTTGCCTGAGGAGATGTATCTGAAAAAATACTGCTAAGAGCAAGGTCAAAGAATTTACTGCCTATGTTTTCTTATAAGAGTTTTATGGTTTCGAGTCTTACATTTAAGTCTTTAATCCATTTGAGTTTATTCTTGTTATGGTGTTAGAAGGTAGTCTACTTTCCTTCTCCTCTTCCTCCTCCTCCTCCTCCTCCTCCTTTTTCTTTGCATGTATATGTCCAGTTCGCCCAATGCCATGTATTGAAGAGAATGTCTACTTTATTATGTATTCTTGCCTCCTTCGTCATAGGTTAATTGACCATATAGGTGTGTGTTTATTTCTGGGCTCTCTATTCCATTCCATTGATTATGTGTCTATTTTTATGCCATTACCATGCTGTTTTGATTACTATGACCTTGCAGTATAGTTTGATATCAGGTAGCATGATACCACCAACTTTGTTCTTTTTTTTTTCTTAAGATTTCTGTGGCTATTCAGGGTCTTTAGTGATTCCACACAAATTTTAGTTCTAGTTCTGTGAAAATGCCATTTGTGTTTTGATAGAGATTTAATTGAATCTATAGATTTCTTTGGATAGTATGGACATTTTAATGATATTATTTCTGCCTATCCATGAGCATAGAATATGCTTCCATTTACTTGTATTTTTAATATCTTCAATGTCATACAATTTTCTGGGTACAGATCTTTCACGCCCTTGGTTAAATTTATTCCTAGGTACTTTATTTTATATTTTTGAGGCAATTATAAATGGTACTGTTTTTGTAATTTTTCTTTCTGCTAGTTCATTATTAATGTATAAAAATACAACCGATTTCTGAATAATAATTTTGCAGCCTACTACTTTAGTGAATTTATACAGTGTGTTCGTAAAGTCATGGTGCACTTTTGACCGGTCACAGGAAAGCAACAAAAGACGATAGAAATGTGAAATCACCAAATAAAAGGAAAACTCTCTCAGTTTCATACCTACTCAGTGCAGTTCGATGTGGGCTCACACACAGATTTTTTAGGGCTCCTTAGGTAGCTATCCCGTATAGCCTCTACAGACTCATCACTGACTGATGGCCTACCAGAACAGGGTTTCTCCACCAAACTGCCGGTTTCTTTCAACTGCTTATCCCACTGAGTAATGTTATTCCTATGTGGTGGCACTTCGTTATAAATGCACTGATATTCACGTTGCACTTTGGTCACGGATTCGAATTTAGTGAATCACATAACACACTGAACTTTCCTCTGTACCGTCCACATCTCGACTGGCATGGCCGTAGGCTGCTCCGCTGTATACATGGTGTTACATCATCATCTGCACATGTGCACATGCTGCCACATCATCCTAAAGAAACTGGGAGGGTTTTCCTTTTATTTGGTGCAGATTTCACATTTCTATCATCTTTTGTTGCTTTCCTGTGACTGGTCAAAAGTGCACCATGACTTTACGGACACACTGTATTATCAGTTGTAATAGTTTTAGGTGGAATCTTTAGGGTTCTATATAGTATCATGTCATCTGCAAATAATGACAGTTTCACTTCTTTTCCATTTGGATGCCTTTTATTTCTTTCCATTTTCTGATTGTTCTGGCTAGAAGTTTAAATACAATGTTGAATAAAAGTGGTAAAAGGGGGCCCCGCTGTCTTGTTCTTAATCTCTTTTTTTCTTCTTTTTCAAGTGTGAGGAGGGGAGTTAGAGAGACAGACTCCCACAAGCGCCCTGACCAGGATCCACCTGGTGACCATTGTCTGGTGCCAATGCTCTGCCCATCTGGGGCCATGCTTGCAACCAAGCTATTTTTATCACCTGAGGCAGAGGCTCCACAGAGCCATCTTCAGCACCTGAGATAGATACACTCAAACGAATTGAGCCATGGCTGCAGGAAGGGAAGGAAAGAGAGAGAGAGAGAGAGAGAGGGGTTGAGAGAGAAAGAAGGGGAAGGGAGAGGGGTGGAGAAGTAGATGGTCACTTCTCCTGTGTGCCCTGACCGGGAATTGGACCCAGGACTTCCACAGGCCAGGCCAACACTCTACCACTGAGCCAAGCAGCCAGGACCGTCGTGTGTCTTCCTGATCTTAAGGAAACTGCTGTTAGTTTTTCCCCATTAGGTAAGGTGTTAGGTGGGTTTGTTATAGATGGCCTTTATTATGTTGAGGTATGTTCCCTCCATTCTCACTTGACTCAGAGTTTTTATTATAAATGGGTGCTGGATGTTATCAAACACTTTTCTGGATCTAGTGATATGATATGATTTTTTTTTTTTTTTTTGACAGAGACAGAGTCAGAGAGAGGAACAGATAGGGACAGACGGACAGGAAGGGAGAGAGATGAGAAGCATCAATTCTTTGTTGCGGCACCTTAGTTGTTTATTGATTGTTTAGTCGTTCATTGATGTGCTTGACCAGGAGGCTACAGCAGAGCGAGTGACCCTTTGCTCAAGCCAGTGACATTGGACTCAAGCCAGTGACCACGGGCCCATGTCTATGATCCCACACTCAAGCCAGATGAGCCCGCACTCAAGCCGGCCCCTTCGAGGTTTCAAACCTGGGTCTTCCATGTTCCAGTCCAGTGTTCTATCCATGGTACCACTGTGTGGTCAGACGATCATACGATTTTTATCCTTCATTTTGTTTATCTGGTATATCACATTAATTGATTTGCAGATATTGAACCAACCTTGCATCCCAGGAATAAATCCCACTTGATCATGATCTTTTCTTTTTTACAATATTTTCGGTTTTATTACAAAAATGCATACACAATAAAGATTGTCAGAAGCCAGTCCTTAGCTTTAATTGTATTTAGTACGTGCTTTGGAGCAGCTTTTTTTTGCTTTTACTCTATCATTTCGTGCAGGGCCTTGTTTGTCCTGCCCGGCACTACTTCTGCTGTTTTCCTGGTCTTTCAGATGTATTTAGTGGGCATTTTTAGAGAGCTTGTGTGAAAGCTTCTGTCTGTTGTTCGGGGGTGAAGTCTGTGCGTGGACCCTCCAATCATTCTGAACAAGCTGCACTGTCTTCTCGAGGCACCGCTCCATGCTTTTTTTTTTAATTTATCGAAAGCCTTTTTGTTTATGTTATCTTTTTTTATGAGGGTTGAGTTTTAGAAGACTGCTGCCCTGGCCAGCTTGCTCAGTGGATAGAGCGTCGGCCTGGTGTATGGACATCCTGGGTTCGATTCCCGGTCAGGGCACACAGGAGTAGCGACCATCTGCTTCTTCCCCCCGCCCCCCTTCTCTCCGTTTTCCCCTCCCACAGCCAGTGGCTCGACCAGTTCAAGCATCAACCCCGGGCACTGGGGGTAGCTCGGTTGTTTCGAGTATCAGCCCCAAATGAAAGGTTGCCAGGTGGATCCTGGGCAGGGCACATGCGGGAGTCTGTCTCTCTATCTCCCCTCCTCTCACTTAAAAGAAAAACAACTGTTTGCTTTGCTGGTGACATCTTTGGTGGTTCTCCTGACAGCAGGTGAATGTTGGTCATAGTAATAAACTTCCCATCTTGAGATGGTCCCAGCAGGGAAGAGGTTCATGGCTTTAATCAGTGATTTCAGATCTTCTTCTGACCAGTTTTTACTGCCATTTCCACTTGTGCCCATGGATTTCTCTGCATTCTTACATGCTTGTCACTGTGAGCCTCTGCTTCCTTTACCTTCTAATTTGCTCATTTCTTTTTTTCCTACTTCTTGTGCTGATGATGTGAGTGCTTCATTCAAGCTCTTGCTGCAACCCTGCTAGTTCAAGGTGATCACCAAGGTCTTCCACTTCTTCCACCATTTTAACCTGCTCTGCCTCGTTCTCAGAAGAGTGATTTCCGGTCTGGCGTGACTTGAGAAGATCTCCCCCTTCCTTTTCAATGGCCTTTTCTGCACATCCCTTTCCTTCTTTGCCAGTGGTGCTCGTCATCTGACTTCCTCTTCTTTCTCTGTAGCTGATCGAGCAGCTCTCTGTTCTTTAGCTTTTGCTCCTTCCGCTTTGCTTCTGCTTTCTTTTCTGTTTCCTTCTTGGCCTTTTCTTCCTCCCCAATTTTTTTAAACTTCTCGGATTGCAGCTCCCTGCATCGCCGGCTGTCCCTGTTCCTCCTGTCCGCCGCCTGTTCCTCTCTGTGCGCTGGCTCCTCCATCAGCCTGTCTCCTCTCATCGTGACCTTCTGCTCTCTTCCCCCTTCTTCAACTGAACAAGAACATTCTCTCCAAGAATCAGACTTATATACCGGAAAGAATAAAGTGCATCTATATCTTCAGAGGATGAATTCGTATCACCTAGTTTAGGAACATATTTATTTGACCATCTGGAATTTCTTTCAAACACAGGAAACACTTTGAGGAAATTATCCTGTGCTTCACTTTCAGAAGGAACCAAGTTATCAAAAGTAGGATGTACGCTGTGAAATGCTGTTCTTTTCACTGGATCATATAACATTTTATAAGCTTCAGTTATGTAAGTGAAGTAGTCATTATCTCCTCCTTTGTCGGTTCACCAGCTGCTTTCTGTTGGGCTGGGTGATGTTTTAAAACCGTTGCTTTCTAAACTGCTTTGATCTGTCTGTGCAGCTTTGTCTCTTGTGGGCTCAGTACAAGTGCTGTGTGACGATCTTGAGTCTTTCACTGGCTGGGATCAAGTGTTTTTCAGCGTGGGAAGTTTTTCTACCTTCAATTCTTCATCTTCTGATTCTTCTGATAACTCTTTCTTATCCTCTAGTTCCTGAAAAGAGGCAGAAGCATTCCTGTTTCTTTTTTTGTTATTATTAAGTGAGAGGCAGAAAGAGAGATCTCACATGCGCCCTGACCAGGATCCACCCGGCAAGCCCCCTAGCAGGTGATGCTCTGCCAGTCTGGGCTGCTGCTCCATTGCTCAGCAACTGAGCTATTTTAGTGCCTGAGGCAAGGCCATGGAGCCATCTTCAGTGCCCGGGGCCAACTTTGCTTGAACCATTCGAGCCATGGCTGCAGGAGGAAAAGAGAGAGAGAGAGAGAGATGAAGAGGGGGATGAGGTGGAGAAGCAGATGGTCACTTCTCCTGTGTGCCCTGACCAGGAGTCGAACACAGGACTTCCACACTCAGGGACGATGCTCTAATGCTGAACCAACTGGCCAGCACCTGTGTTTCTTTTAAAGAAAGCTTCAAACCATCTTACCATAGGTTCAGACTGACAGCATTGAGGCTGTGATTAAATATGTTAAGAGAGGCTTCAGTGTATTGTGTGGAATAAATCGGAGGTCAGAGGGTGGGTGATGGCCGCGCTCAGCAGAGCGGCTCGGTCCCCGGGGCCAGCCCCGCATCCTGGTGGAGGTCACTTAGCAACCCTCCAGGTCCACCGCCCGCTCTGAGCCCCGCACCTTGGCTCTACAACGCCCTCTATGATCTTTTTCATGCATTGCTGAATTTGGTTGGCTAGTATTTTGTTGAGGATTTTTCCATCTGTGTTCATCAGAGATATTGGCCTATAATTTTTTTTTTCTTTTTGTCATGTCTGGTTTTGAAAACAGGGTAATTCTGGCCTCATAAGATGAGCTTGCAAGTCTTCCCTTCTCTTGAATGTTTTGAAATAGTTTGAGAAAGATAGGTATTGAGCCAACACTTGTTATTGCTTGTCTTCTTTTAATTGAATTTATTGGGGTGACATTGGTTAATAAAATGATACGGGTTTCAGGTGTACAGTTCCACAACACATCATCTGTCCGGTGTGTTCAGCACCCCCAGCCACATCTCCCTCCCTGACCCTCCTCTCCCTCCCTCCACCCCACCTTGTGTCTGTGTCTGTGGGGATATTTTCCTTTCCTGAATCCCTTCACATTTTTGCAGCCCTCAACAGCTCTGACAGCTGTTAGTCTTGTCTTTTCGTTAATAGCCATTCTAACAGATGTGAAGTGACACCTGATTAGGTTTTTGATTTGCATTTTTCTGATGATTAGTGATATTGAGCACCTTTTTATGTACCTGTAGACCGTTTATATGGGAAAGTAAGGGACTCAGAATAGCCGAAACAATACTGAAAAGTAACAAAATTGAAAGACCTGGACCTGGCCATTGGCACAGTGGATGTGTCGGCCTAGCGTGGGTATGTCCTGGGTTTGATTCCCGGTCAGGGCACACAAGAGAAGAGACTATCTGCTTCTCTCCCCCTCTCTCTCCCCCTTCTCTCCCTCTTCCCTACACACAGCCAATGGCTCCTTTGGTTTGAATGTGGCCCTTTGGCTGGGGATAGCTCGGTTGGTCTGAGCGCATCAGCCTCAAGTGCTAAAAATTGCTTGGTTGATTCGAGCATTGACCTCAAACAGGTGCCGGTGGATCCCAGTCAGGGAGTATGTGAGAGTCTGTCTCACTCTCTCTCCTTTTCTCATATTAAAAAAAAAAAGACTTACCCTTCCTGATTTGAAATTTTACTGTAAAGCTACAGTAATAAAGACAGTGTGGTGCTGGCATTAAGATAAACATGTGAACCACTGGAATAAAATTGATAGTTTAGAAATAAACTATTACATTTATGGTCAGTTGATTTTCCCAAAGGGTACAAGATCATTCAATAAAGAACAGTCTTCAGAAAAGGGTGCTCAGAGTTATAATTATACTAAAAGCCACTTAATTGTGTCTTTTGAAAAAGCAAATTTGAATATATATATAACTACATTTTAGTAAAAGGGGAGTAGGGAAGACACACACACACACACACACTCACACATGACGTTCCTAAGGCAGGGTGCTTTGCTAGGAAGAGATACGAAAGGAGAGTCAGCTGCCTCAGGAAGAATTAGAGACTAGAGGAGAGGGGTCTCTCTCTCTCTCTCTCTCTCTCTCTCTTTCTTTCTCTCTGTCACACACACACACACACACACACACACACACACACACACAGTCTTAGGGAAACTGTTATAGAAATAAGTGTGTATGTGTGTGTGTGTGTGTGTGTGTGTATGTATGTGTGTGTTTTAATTTGATAACATTGCTTCTTGGCCTTTTGGCTAAGATCAAGTGTTAATTTGACAACTAAATTTTTTTTCTTATTGTTTAAGCAGAAGGGCAAGACTTTTGAAAATGACCTGCTACCTGCTGGCAACAGAAGTGTGTCAGTGCCCAGTGTGCTCATACAGGGGGCCACAGAAAGAAAACCATCCTTCTTGTGACCAGACCATAAAGGTCTTGTTGGCAGAAACTATCCTCTGTCAACTGGATATAGTTTTGATTTGTAACAGCCTTGGGGAAAGTAGGTTCTGTGTAGTTAGAAAACAGAGAATAGCAAATGCAGGTGTGACTGAATCGATAACTGATAGAAATACTGATACATACTATTGATGCTTTTAACTATGGCTGAAGGAGGAATAGGAAGTTTGCTGGACTCCTTTTCCTTTCTAATTTGTCCACCCCCCTTTCTTTCCCTCCTTCCTTTCTTTTTCACACTTTTCCCTTACTGCGGGGTTAGGACCTTCAGTACATTGTTGAATCAAAGTCAAGAGCAGACTCCTTGCCTCATTCCAATCTCCCGGGGTTTAACAGTCTTTCACCACTAATATAATGTTGGCAATAGATTTTTGTAGATGCCCTTTACCAAGTTGAAATTCATTTCTTAATTTGTTAAGAGGCTTTTAAAAATTATGACTAGGTGGTGGATTTTGTAAGTGCATTTTCTCCACCTATTAGGATAATTTAAAATATATATATATTTTTTATTCTCTTACCTTGATGACATTGATTTTGAAATGTTAAACCACCATTGCAATCTTGGGATAAAATTTCCTTCGTCATGATTTATTGTTTCATTGTTGGCTTAAGAATTTATGCCCTGGCCGTTTGGCTTAGCAGGGGTCCCCAAACTTTTTACACAGGGGACCAGTTCACTGTCCCTCAGACCGTTGGAGGGCCGGACTATAAAAAAAATTATGAACAAATCCCTATGCACACTGCACATATCTTATTTTAAAATTAAAAAACAAAACGGGAACAAATACAATATTTAAAATAAAGAACAAGTAAATTTAAATCAACAAACTGACCAGTATTTCAATGGGAACTATGCTCCTCTCAATGACCACCAATGAAAGAGGTGCCCCTTCCGGAAGTGCGGCGGGGGCTGGATAAATGGCTTCAGGGGGCTGCATGTAGCCCGTGGGCTGTAGTTTGGGGACCCCTGTGGTAGAGTGTAGGCCTGGAATGTGGCTGTTCCAGGTTCAATTTCAGTCAGGGCACACAGGAGAAGCAACTATCTGCTTCTCCATCCAGCCCCTCTCTATCTCTCTCTTCTCCTCCTGCAGCCATGGCTCAGTTGGAACAAGTTAACCCCATTGCTAAGGATGGCTCCATGGCTTTGCCTCAAGCACTAAAATAGCTTGGTTGTTGAGCAACAGAGCAACGGACCCAGATGGGCAGGGCATTGCCCCATTGCGGGGGGGCCTTGCTGAAAGGATCCTTGTCAAGGTACATGCGGGAGTCTGTCGCTCTGCCTCCTCAATTCTGACTTAAGAAAAAAAAAATTCCTCTGTTTGTGAGAGTTGTTGACCTGTAGTTTTCTTGTAATGTTTCTGTCTGGATTTGTATCAGAGTAATGCTGGCCTCATAGAATTTGAAAAACGTTCCTTCCTTTTCTTGTTTATGGAAAGTTTTATTATTTCTTTCTTAAAAATTTGGTAGAAATCACTAGTGAAGCTATTTGGGCCTGGAGCATTGACAGCTTATGTCTTTCAAGGAATTTGTCCATTTTTATATGTTGTGAAATTTACTGCCATAAAGTTGTTCATAATATCCCATGGTTATCATTTGAATGTTTGTAGAATGTATTGGCAATTTATGTCTTCTCCTTTTTTCCTATATATGGGTAGATGTTCATCAATTTTATTGACTTGTTTTCTTTTAATGGCATGGTTTTGATTTCACTGATCTTTGTGGTTTTCTATTTTTGTTTCAGTGATTTTGGCTCTTTTATTTATTCATGCCTTTTTTTTCCTTATTCACGTTGGGTTTCACTTACTCTTTCTAGTATATAAAGGTAGAAACTTAAGACAAAAAAGTTGGGATTTTTTTTTTAATCTAATAAAAAAGTGTTTAGTACTTTTAAAAATATTCATTTTCCTTCTAAGTACTGCTTTAAATGCATCCCACCAATTTTGATGTCTTGTTTTCATTCCCTTTTGATTCTTTCTTTAATTTATCTTAGAATTATGTTTAGTTTCCAAATATTAGAGTGTGCAGCTATCTTTATTGATTTCTATTTGAATTCCATCTGGTCAGAGAAATATTTTGTACAATTTGTATTCCTTTAAATTTATTGAGACTTGATTCATGGCCTAGCCTGTGGCTTATCTTGATCTCATGTCTCATGCGTACCTGAAAAGATGGCGTATTCTGCTGCTGTTGGGTGGTGTGTTCTATAAATGTCAAGTTGGACCTGTGGTGGTGCAGTGGATAAAGCTGATGTACCTGGCATGCTGAGGTCGCCAGTTCAAAACCCTGGGCTTGCCTGGTCAAGGCACATATGGGAGTTGCTGCTTCCGTGTTTTATAAATGTCAAGTTGGCTTGAACCAGGCAGTGGTGCAATAGATGGAGCATCAGCCTAGGATGCAGAGGACCTAGGTTCGAAACCTCGAGGTCACCAGCTTGAGTGTGGGGTCACTGGCTTGAGCGTGGGATCATAGACATGACCCCATGGTCTCTGGCTTGGGCCCAAAGGTAGCTGGCTTGAGCCCAAGGTTTCTGACTTAAGCGAAAGTCACTCATTTTCCTGTAGCCCCACAGTCAAGGCACATATGAGAGAGCAATCAATGAACAATTAAGGTGCTGCAATGAAGAGTTGATGCTTCTCACCTCTCTCTTCCTTCCTGTCTGTTCCTGATTCTCTCTCACTAAAAAAATAAAGTCACGTTGGTTGCTAGTGTTGTCTTATATATATATCCTTATAGATTTTTCAAATTTGTAAAATTTTCTGTTATTTCTTCAAATACTTTTCTTCTATCCTCTCTCCCACCTTCCATTCCTTTCACTCTGTTTCTGTACCCATGTGTGTGTGTCTGTGTGTGTGTGTGTGTTGGTGGTTGGTGTTTCCTTTTAGTACTTCCTATTGTTGTCTTCAAATTTACTAATCTTTTACTCTGTACTGTCTTATCATGTGTTGATCCCAGCCCCTGTATCTTCTATTGCAGATATTGTATTGTTCATCACAGTGAGATCACTTTAGGTCTTTTTTATATCTTCCCTATCTCTACTTAATTGTTCAATTATTTCTCTACCTTTCTGAACATATGAAGTATACAGAGTGTGGCAAAAGTTATGAATATACAAAACAGTTTTTGTATTACTTACTGTATTATTTTCCATACGAACTAACTGAAAACCTATTTTTGTCCCATCCTGTAATTACGTTTTAATGTCCTTGTACTGTAATTCTACCATCTGTGTCATTTCTGGCTTTGTTTCTGTTGACTGATCTTTTTATTATGGGATTGTAGTTTTCTGTTTCTTTGTACATCTGGTAATTTTCATATCTCAGGCATTTTGAATTTTATGTTGCCAGGCACTAGAAAAATACATTTATTATTCATATATATAAAGAATATATGTGTATATAATGTATATGTATATAAATAATATATAGCATACATTTATATACACATACCCATATAAGGAGTGAAATGTATCTGAACTGCCTCCTTCCCCTTTTTGTGTATTATTTTACATATATTTTTCTGGAATACAACTAAGTTACTTGGAAGCATTTTGATCCTTTCTGGGCTTGCTTTAAAGTTTTGTTAGGCAGAACCAGCTCAGCCTTTCAGGCTAATTTGACCCCACAGTGAACACAGCCTTCCCACTCCTCTGTCCCACTCTGTGGGGAACATGACTGTTCCTGGCCCTGAGTGAGCTCCCACAGTCAGCCCACCTGCTTCTTCCCAGTGGTTCTTTACGGGGCCTCAGATGGATGCACAGCATTTGCTGACCACATCCAGCTGGACGTGACGAGAGCCCTCTCTAGACCAGCGGGGCTCTCCCTCCAGTGCTCTGTGCGGTGGACTCTGCTGATGAAGCCTCCTGAATTCTCACCTCTGCTCGCTCAGCTCCGGGCACGGCCGAGCATGGGGTCCCCTTCCCGCGGTGTGGCCTGCAGACTGCTCACCTCTGCCCGCTCAGCTCCGGGCACGGCCGAGCATGGGGTCCCTTCCCGCGGTGTGGCCTGCAGACTGCTCACCTCTGCCCGCTCAGCTCCGGGCACGGCCGAGCATGGGGTCCCCTTCCCGCGGTGTGGCCTGCAGACTGCTCACCTCTGCCCGCTCAGCTCCGGGCACGGCCGAGCATGGGGTCCCCTTGCCTGCAGACTGCTCACCTCTGCTCGCTCAGCTCCGGGCACGGCCGAGCATGCGGTCCCCTTCCCGCGGTGTGGCCTGCAGACTGCTCACCTCTGCTCGCTCAGCTCCGGGCACGGCCGAGCATGGGGTCCCCTTCCCGCGGTGTGGCCTGCAGACTGCCCACCTCTGCCCGCTCAGCTCCGGGCACGGCGGAGCATGGGGTCCCCTTCCCGCGGTGGGGCCTGCAGACTGCTCACCTCTGCCCGCTCAGCTCCGGGCACGGCCGAGCATGGGGTCCCCTTCCCGCGGTGTGGCCTGCAGACTGCCCACCTCTGCTCGCTCAGCTCCGGGCACGGCCGAGCATGGGGTCCCTTCCCGCGGTGGGGCCTGCAGACTGCTCACCTCTGCCCGCTCAGCTCCGGGCACGGCGGAGCATGGGGTCCCCTTCCCGCGGTGTGGCCTGCAGACTGCTCACTTCAGGCAAGAAGCTGAGGCAGCTGTAGGGCTCGTGTTTCTTATTTCAGAGATCTTTGTCCTTTGTGCCTCTTTTCCAATGTCCAGAAACCATTTTTTTCTAGACATTTCTGTCTGCTTTTTTTAGTTATTTAAGACAGTAGGGAAACCCAGCCCCTGTGGCTCCACCTTGTCCCCATGAGGAAATGGCTTGCTTGTTGGGCCCCAAACGTCTTCACAGATGTTTCTGTTTGTTACTCAGTAAGCGCCTCCTGAGGCAGGCCCATCCCTCTGATGGAGAGACACGCCCACGCCATCCCCAGTCCACCTGAAGTCAGGAAGGCCTGCAGTCATGGCGCATGACCAGTTTGCATTTGCATTGTTTTTTACTGACTGACCAGGACAGAGAGTCCTACTCCCATGGTTTTTGTAGGGCTCGTAGTATCAAAAACTTCTGTAAACATCTTTAAAGCTAAAATAATTTCACTAAAAAAAGAAAAAAAGTGAAAGGTATCTGTAATATTTAGAGCCAAAATACTGTTAAATGAACAAAAGTCCAGAGACCCATCTTGGGCCTGACCTGTGGTGGCGTAGTGGATCGTGCATTCACCTGGAACACTGAGGTTACTGGTTCGAAATCCCGAACTTGCCTGGTCAAGAACATGTGGGAGTCGATGCTTCCTGCCTCCCCCCCCCCCCCCAGTTCGTGTTCTCTCTCTCTCTCTCTCTCTCTCTCTCTCTCTCTCTCTCTCTCTAAAATGAACAAAGAAAAGTCTTTAAAAAAAAAAAAAGATGCCCATTTGGGGCTAGAATGGGGTGCGAGCTCAAAGCTCCTTGCCCTGCTTTCACAGGGAGGACTCTCTCCCCTGCAGGCTGCACAGGTCCGATGATTTCCCAGAAGGCAGCCCGGGCTTGGCCTCCTTAGCCTGTGGCTCCAGGTCCCTGCGCGCTGGCTGTGCCTGCTGCCTGCCTGGCAGAGGAAGTGGGGGCAAGAGTGAGGAGCATCAGAACTGCCCCCCCTTCTGTGTTAGGAAGTGGAAAACCATTTTGCTACGTGGTAAGCAGCCCACTAAAATGCTTTGCAGGGTGCTGACCTTCCAGGTGTGCCCCCCCACCCCACCCCCACCCCGTCCTGGGAAGCCAGGAAGGGGCCTTGTAGCAAAACATGATGTGCTCGCAATTGGCTGGCTGCTTTTTAAAACTGTAGA
The DNA here is from genome assembly GCF_036850995.1 of Saccopteryx leptura. Lineage (NCBI taxonomy): Eukaryota > Metazoa > Chordata > Mammalia > Chiroptera > Emballonuridae > Saccopteryx > Saccopteryx leptura. Next base: position 353,910,777 of record NC_089503.1, read on the forward strand.
TTTTGCCATGTAATTTCTTCTACAAAAGCTGGAAGGATATTCATGAACTAAGGAAAACAAGAAAATACTCTTAATCTGAGTCCCTTGAGCAGTCACGGTGACCCAAATATGTTTACATCTTAGTGGGGAATGAAGGAAATCAGATCAGTGGCTTCCCATCATTTTCAGAATGATTTCTGCACAATTTGGACCCTGCATTTTTATGAGAATAGGGAAATGCCATGAGCACCTTGAGCCGTGGGAGAACAGAGCAGGCGCTGCAGTGTGATTGAGAAGGGCAGACTCCGTGAAGAAAAAAGGATGAAGCTTATTAGCACACGAAAAGCAAGGGATTGTTTAACACTAAAACCAGAGTTTTAAAATACTCAAATTTAAAAAGGAGGGCCAAATATATGGAGACAGAGACAGTCTGACTCTGGGTGATGGACACATCGTGTATCATAGGGACTTACACTTGAAACCTCTGTGATCCCAGTAACCAGTGTCACCCTAATACATTTTATATTTTTTAAAGAGGAATTTCTTAACACTAAAACCTGAGTTGACCTATTAGAAAAGTCACCTTTTGTGAGTTAATGTGAACCTTTGGCTTTTTGTTGAGGCCTATGGATGTCCTATGCCGGAAAAGGCTTGAGACTTGTCAGCACAGTGGAAGGAAATGCAGGTGGCCTGGTTCTGCTTCCTAAAACTTTTCACAAGCCCTTGTCAGCACTATTTTCTAGTCATAAATGGTGGCAAATAGTACTTATAATGGTATTTTTTAATATACTGTAGTATCTTTTGAATAGCGCTTTGCTATTAGCGGAGTCCTTCCATTTGTGAATTTTACTCGGGCACCGAACTGAGCAGGTGTCATGTACCTCTCTTGAAGATGAGGGAATGGGGAGGTTTCAGAACCCACAAAGGTAAAAGTGACTTGCCCAGTGTTGCAACTGTAAGGCCCCAGGGAAAATCAAAGGCTTCGGATTTTATAGCCCATGTTCTTTCTGCTAAAAGAGGCTGCCTGTGTCCGGACTGGTGGGCGGTACTGGACAGTCATCAGGCTGAGGCTTTGATCATTTCTTCGTTCTGTCTCCCTAAGTCCACTCCGTAGCAGGAACTGCTTGTGTGCAGCTTGGTGGTGAGTTTCCCCGTAAAGGCAGCAGGGTCCGGTCCTGGGACTGCCGGCTGCATCTGGAGAGGCCGTGAGAACGCTGGCTGTGGCTCCTCACAGCCCCCGCCCCCACCCCCATTTCTGTCTGGTGTCCAGTGGTCTTTACTTTGCTAACTATACTTTTGCAAAAAGAAGCATAAATCAATTCAATCAATTAGAGAAGGGTAAAAGTTGCTAAGAAGTATTCCTGGGGACTGGTCCTCAGAGCTTTCACTAGGGAGGGTACCTGTGTTTACAGGGCGGCCTTGTCATCAGCAGCAGCAGGCTGGGCCTTCAGGCTTTCAAACAATTACAAAGAAAGGGTCTAACAACTTGCTGAGATGGCTTGTAGAGTATTTAGTGGCAAAGCCTTTAAGACACAGTTTGTTAAACTACAGATTAAATAGTAATGATTTCTCATATGGCCAAACCATGGAAGAAAATTGACACTAATTGTTTCCTTAAAAAAAGAAAAAAATGAAATACAAAAACCAAATTTATTAAATGGCCTAATATCTCCTGCACTGATTTCCACCCCGCAACACACACCTTTTTCAGATTCAACCAAATCAGAAATTTAAACCAAATGATTATATATTATTCATGTTCTAATAAACTAACTAAACGTCTGTTCCTGTCTTTTAAACTCCGAGTAAATCGGAGCTGGTTCTCATGAAGCACACTGAGCTGTCAGAGGCTGGGCAGGGGAGGGGCAGCTGGCGGCGTTCTGAATGCTCTCCAGCTACACTTAGGTCCGTCTTGTTCCTGAGTGTTATCGGCAGACTACGTTCTGTAGGGGGTGCCACCCCCCCCCCTCGCTGTGCATGCCCGTCACGGGCTGAACGCACTATGTTGTCAAGTTGGTTATCCCTTTGAGACTGTGATGCAGGTAATGCTCTTATCCCTTTGAGACTGTGATGCAGGTAATGCTCCTATTCAACTTTAAGCCAAGGCACATCAATAGCCATATAAAACTATACAGAAGAAAGAGAAGTACAGTACACCAATAGTTTACTTCAAAGTCTTTTTTTTTTTTTTACTCTCCACAAAGGATTTGCTGTAAGCCTCCAAGTCATCTTGTCCAATCCAAAAGCTGTGTTTAAGCGCCGCGGATCCCAGCCAGGGATGCAAGAGTCTGACTTTCTAAAACAGATAACAACAGTGGAAGAACTGGAACCAAAAGCAAGTAACTGCACCAAGGTACTCATTTCACACGTGCTGCTTGCTCTTTCTGAGGGCCAGTGCCGAGTCCGGCCACCCAACAGATGTCCCTCCCCCCCCCTCCAGGTTCTCGTGTGGCACACTCGGACAGAGAAGGTTAATCTAGCCAACGAGCCCAAGTACCACCTGGACACGGTGAAGATCGAGGTGTAATGGGCGCAGCTGTGGGTGCGGTGTGCCTGGCCGGGGGCGCGGAAGAGGACGTTTGGAGTTAGGCCACAGAGCACTCAGGTATTGTTCACTTTACTTCAGCACAGCAGCCTTTATTGACATCTGATGGACATCTATGTAAACAGAGCTTGCCGGTTACCATGACCTAATCGATGGTATAAAATGTGTTCTGTCTTCATCCGTTTGGTGTGTTTTCTCTACAACTAACCTGGAAGGTCTCTGTACAGCACAGCGAATGACGCTGCAGGCACCATTCTGAACATTTTATATACTTTTCTTTTTTTCCCCATTTGGCCTTATAATTGGTAGAACTGAACAGGTTTTAGAAACAGATGATAAGTTTTTGTCAAGTAAAACTTGTCCCCAATTCCTAACTTTACAAAGTTAAATAATTTATGTTAAGGTTGGTAGCAGTATACATTGTAGGAAATGAAACCCACAAAAAGAGTCTAGGGATTAATCTGTTTTAATATTGGGATAGAACATTCTGTCAATACTAGGCACCATAAAATGTAAACACAATTACTGTCATAAACCTGGATATACCTTTAAGGATTGAAAGTGGCTCTGTGTAGTTACCCTGTTTGCATATAGTGCAAAGGAAGGTCTTCATGTTAGCACTATGTACATAAGAAATCCAGATTAAGAGAGAGGCAGATTAAATTTGCATTCTTTAAATATTTGTTACACTAAGTTTTATAGTAACATCCAGGTTTATCTTCCTTTCACTAACCACGTTCCCTGTTACACACATCATAACAACAGCACAGTGAAGTGAATGATACAATAAAGAATTCTGATCCACTAGAAAACAGTGCTCAGTGATACATTTACAGTCTATTTATAGGATTAAACATTTGATCATACAGTACCTTCCTACAGGGTTACTGGCTAATTTGGGTTTGGGGTTTATGCTGTTAGAAGTATTACTAACATGATAACTATTTCCCTTATATGCAAACATTAGAGCTATAATTTTATTGAGGGTGAAACCAATAAGCAAATTGACCGAGCAGCTTCTCAGTGTGGTTTATGAAGTTATGAGAAATACGAGCAAAGCTGCCCTGGACATGAAATGGTTTCTTAACCCGCTTTTCACCACATCAAATTTCATTGGTACAAACCAACACAGTCATCAGGTGATTCTTAATGTGAACAAATGGGGAAAAAGAAAAAATATATATGTACATGAATAAATGGAACTAGATGCATTTCGGCAAGGAATGTCAGGTGGTCGTTCTGGCCGAGGCCGCACTGTGGGTCTCACTTCCACAGCTGCGTGCTGAGCGTCTGACCCGAGGGGCTTCCGGACCACCCGGCGCTCGTGCTGGGGGGCTGGCCGAAGCCCACCGCAGGGCTCCCGCTGCCGATACTCACGCCAGACATCTGCTGAGTCATCTGGGAGACAAGCAGAGGGCTTAGTGTGAGAAGGTTACTTCACTTTTAAGGCTTGTTTCTATAGCTACAGTTTGACATTTTTAAGTTCCCGTTTTATTTGAAGTTGACTCAATCAAAGAGATACTAAAGTTTAATAGCACTTACAATAAATATTTTTGCCAATGTGAAAATTAGTCAAAACCCTGGGGTAGAAGCAGACCAGAGCACAATTACTTCTCTGCAGAAAGCAAACAGCTTTTCTGTTCCCTTCTTGTTTACTTCCTTCCAATTTGCAGCACTGTCCATAGAGTGAACTCAATCATATATTGACTCGTTCATTTTCTTGCCCCCAAAGATACCACAACTGAAAAAAAGTACCAAAGCAATCTCTGAATTCATATCTGGGTAATAGATGAGCCCACTATTTTAACTTTCAACTAAATGCTTTAACTACTAAAAACTAAGGAAATTTTAGAAAGTAAAATGATCCAAAATTATATGTTGTATAGTATAGCTATTATTCTTGCCTTTATTAAAATCTTAAATGGCTCTATATACTTTCTAAATATTAAAGGTCATAAAGCATACATTTTTTTATCTTGCTTAGCTGACCACATAAACATCTAAGATTTTCATTATATGTGGTGTAAGAGTGTATTTTTCTTCCAGATTGGAGTCTTGTATATATTTAAGCATCTTAACCCTTTCCCTGTGGTTTCCTCACCGCTAACATCAAGGACAGGTTAGGGAAAAACACGAGGACTGATTACAAGTACAGAGTGGATTCAAAACCTCTGGTCAGAGTTGGATTGCATTCTTTTTAATAAAAATGTTCACAATCTTTCAAAGACACTAATGTTAATCACATCGAGGCGTAAGTGTCAGCAGGGGCAGGTCACTTCTGATGTCTACACTGAAGGGTGTTTAACCATCACCCTGTCACTGCCCACGGCTCCCCCACAGGGAGCGCTGGGTAACAGCCTCAGCGCCCTGAAGTGACAGCCACGCTCACCCCCTCTGGCTCACCCAGCACCCGGAGCGGGGCCTGCGCAGCCTCTGCTAACATCAGAGCTGTCGCTGCCATTTGGTCCTTACAGTTTTTGAGATTTCCAGAAAGTAGAGACCAATGTCGTACAGATACTCCTTTGAATAAAGATAGTAAAAATAGCTTGGAGCATTCATGGGATACATAGTGATTTTGCTAATGTTGGTTAGAAATCACTCAAGACTGTTCCTTAAACACTCTTCAGGTAAAACTGCTGACCAGAGCAGGGGCCAAGGTCACCAAAGTGCTAGAGAAACATCCACTAGGACAGGGGTCGGGAACCTATGGCTCGTGACCAGATGTGGCTCTTTTGATGGCTGCATCTGGCTCGCAGACAAATCTTTAATAAAAAAATAATGTTAAAAATGTAAAACATTCTCATGTATTACAATCCATTCATTTCCTACCGCTCATGTTCATGGTTGCGGGTGGCTGGAGTCAATCACAGCTGTCCTCCGGGACAACACCAAATTTTTATTGTTTTATTGGATAATGTGTAACATACACAGGTCGTTGTATGGCTCTCACGGAATTAAATTTTAAAATATGTGGCGTTCATGGCTCTCAGCCAAAAAGGTTCCTGACCCCTGCTCTAGGAAGTGTGAAAGGCAGAGGAGCAGGCCTCAGGCCAGGAGCCTGAGTCTAAGGTCTTTCTGTGGAGCCAGAGACAAGTCAGAACACAGCATAAGAAATGACTGGGAAGAGGCAGGACTCAAGTGTCAGCTCCTGGCTCTAAACTTAGGCAGAGATAGGGTTTTATATATGAAGGACTATCTGAGTCAAATATGGACTTGTTTGTAGCTTACGGGAATTCCTGAACAAGTGGGTATCCCTTTTAAAAATAAACCTAATTAAAGGAGATAAACTTTACAACAGTTTTTGAAGAAAAAGCTTTTTTATAAATCCATAGACAGTAACCACGTGACATAGAACAGCCTAGCTTCCTCACAAAACAGTGCTTTGAGATAAAGGCTTTTCTAATTTGTTTTTTTTCTAAGTTGTGAAAGTGTGTAACACCTCCTCCCACCCAATTAGTGAAGACAGGTTGGTTGGTCTAAGTTGACTACAAAAACGTGCCCACAAGGAAGCTGGGTTCAAGCTTTCTGTTAATTTCAAAAATGGCAGACAGGAAGTCTCTCAAGATGCCCAAGATAATTTCTAGCTGTTACAGATGCTCATAACTACAGTTGTTATAACCTGAAAAGAAAAAATGCTGAACATTTCTTTACAGAATATGCTAAACATAGGGGCAATGACTGGTCGCTTGTCCATCTGATATGAACTCATTATTCCAACTCAGTTCTTTCTGCCTGATTGTTAACTACAAAGAAAACCATCAGAAAGGCAAGCTGGTCTCGCCGCTCAGGCTGAGCCGCAGCTCAGGGCCTCACCTGTGCGAGGTTCCACTGGGGCTGCTGCGCTGGCGGCGCGCCCATCTGTCCCACCATTCCTCCTTGGGGGCCGACCACACCCTGAGGCAGCGGCATCACACCAGTCTGTGCGCCTCCCATAAACCCATTGGGCATGGGCATGCCCACCACCATGCTCGCACTCTGTCCCATCACGTTTCCTAGAAGGCCAGGGGCTGCAGGCACAGGGACGCCCATTGATGGAAAACCTTGAAATGCAGTCGGTGCTGGTGAGGTAAATGGTATATTTGTGGGTCCCATAAATACACCTGCAACCATGAAAAGAAAATGAAGAGAAGGGGGCTATAGTATACAGTTGCATTCACATCTATAATCACAGAAAAACAGTTACCATTTTTCTAAACTACTCACAGCAAAAATTTTTAATGCTTGTCTGGCTGCTGCTACTGCTCAGACCAACTCACACCCTACACCCTTAGGGCTGGTTATTTCCGGAACGCAGACAAATCAGTTATGACCTGACAATGTTAATTAGAATAAATCAGTCTTGTAATAGCTACATAAATACCCACTGTGAAGACCAAATGGAGCGTGAGATGACGTGCTGTTTCCGCACCACTGCCCCCCAACCCCCGACCCCCAGCACACGTCAGGTCACCGTGTCCGGCGTCGTGAAAGCAGCTGGGATGTCATATAATTTCAGCCCATATATGAAATAAGGCTCATTATTATAAAAGAGATAGTCTGACAGATTAAAACTGTAAACAACAAATCTTACAACAAATGGTATTTCATTATAATTATTTTAAAAATATCAAACCTTTTATGCAATTCATGTGATAATTCAAACTGCTTATTGTTTACTTGCAGAGAAAATGCCATACTGTACACCATTATAAACTTCATGCAAATAAAATTTAAATAATTACTCAAAGATAATTCATGTCCTATGAGCTTGTGAAACAATACTGAGTGATATGTGACCATACTGTTCATTCTAAATGAATAAAGTCTTGTGAACCATATACCTGATTTTGAATCCTAATGCTTCATTTGTTTTGTAGTTGTGTAAAATGCACCCATTACGTAGAAAAGTGAGGAAGAAATATAATTGATACTATTATAACCACAAAGGTTATACTTCTAGTAATGTCACTGCTCCCTGAAAGCAGATTTCAAAATGAATTACCAGGAGCGCTCTGCTGAAGGGTCCCTGCGCCGTACAGAGACAAGATGGAGTCTTTGGAGAGCTGTTTCTTTGCCACCTCTTCTGACTTTGTGGTTTGTTCAGTGAATAGATCCAGATCTCCAGATGTCACGGTAGACACAGTAGCAGCTGCTGGTACAGAGGACGTCCCCTGAGACAAACACCAAAACATGCGGTCGAATTCTGCATACCTAAAACATGCTCATCCATTACTTAACATCCAAGCAAGGTTATGAAATTAGACAGAAATTCAACCATTATAGATGATAAAATGCTGACATTAAAGAGGTTCATTCACAAGACCCCACAAAAACATCAAGGACAAAGGTATAATGTTTCCTATCTTGAATGTATTAATGTAGAAGAGTTGATTGAAATTCTTTCATAATAAATTGTGTTTACCTGCTAGACTGATGCTGAGTTCCTGCATCACATCCTACCCTAGTGTTCAACAACAGGTAGGCACGTGGTTGCTGTCTGAGCACCACTGTTCCTGGGAGATGCTCAGGCATCTCCCTCAGCAAGTAGGGCTTCAAGGAACTTGCATCCCTTGGAATAAAGAACATTTCTACAACTACAGGAGACTAAAAGAGGGTCCTACAAAGGCTGATTTTAGTCTTTGGGGGAAATAATGGCTTTCAAAAGCTGCACTGTGATACACACACACATTATTTTAAAGTGAGAGGAGGGAAGATAGATTCCACATAAACCCTGACCGGGATCCACCCGGCAACCCCTGGGGCTGATGCTCAAATCAACTGAGCTATTTATTTTTAGCGCCTGAGGCTGATGCTCAAACCAATAGAGGAGGGTAAGGAGGAGACAGAGGGGAAGAGAAGCAGATGGGTCGCTTCTCTTGTGTGCCCTGACTAGGAATCAAACCCAGGACGTCCGCACGCTGGGCTGACGGTCTAGCCACTGGGCCAGCTGGCCAGCGCTGTGATATTCTTATAAACTTAATCTAGATCAGTTTTAACCTCAACCTTAGACCGTTTCTAGTCTATCCAGAAATGAAGTACAGCAATACTTCAACCACTTATACTCTCAACCATCTTGTGTATTCAACTTTTGGTCAAGGGGCAAATGAACGCAAATCCAAATAAATATATGGATATTTAATACAAAACAAAAATTTTTACTTAATCTCTATCTTGCACACAGATAGTATTATACAATCACAACTGATAACCTAATGATCTCTATAGTCATTAAATATTCAATCACATATATTTGTTTATATGGGACTTTTAGATTGAAGAGTGTTAAAGAAGTCTATGAAGACTAGTAAAAAATAGAGGAGTATTCTCAACTATAGAATAAAGTGAGTAGCAAGCAGAAGTTAAAAAATCATGTATATACATGATTTACTTTGAGTTTTTTTTAAAATCCAAACATTTAACATCTTTGATTTTTTAAAAATGCCTTGCAATAAATTACCATCCAAGCAATGTACTCACAATCTAATTTAAACAGAACAGTATTCTGAATTGATTATAATGAATTAGGCAAAAATTTTGAGATAGAAAAAGCCACTTAATTTTGCAAAAGATCTGAAATGTATAAAACTGGACTGATGGAATACGAAACGTAAATCTATCTGAACCACCAACAAAGAAGCAAAGATAGAGGCGAAGAGCATGGCCTTGGAGCCAGCCTGCAGACTAAAGCCAGACTTCCTACAGTAAACGTGCCTCAGACATCCATGTGGGCTCTCCGTGCTAAAATGGGATGACGGCATTACCCACCTTAGAGAGCTGCATGACACAAGAAGTGTTTTTTGCACAATGGCAGGGGCAAGCACACAGTATTTATTAATATTGTTAGAAAACAAAGCAACCACCTCATTAAGTGATCTTTTCACCATGTTTAATTTCTGCTCAATCCAAGAACCTGCTCAAAAACCCTGAGGTCTGTTCCCTATGGAGGAGCTGTAACTGTAAGAAAACCCAAAATTGCAGTGAAGGCTATTTCTCCAGTCTCTTAGTAGGAGCAGCCTAATATGTGCTCTAAGCATGGGCATTTTTTTTAATCGAGGGTAGATAATACAGAACATCTACCTCAATATGAACAGAGTCTAAAAACAGCCAAACTGAACAGCATGACTGGTAAGCACTCAAATGTCCATTCGTTTTATTTTCGGTGCCCCCTCTGCCAGCACTACACTCCAGGGAAACTTGTGCCTGTCTTCACTTCCCGAGGCTGCAGGACTCTAGGCAGAGGCTGGCTGCTAGGTTCCAGGCTGAACCAAGGACAGGCCGCAGCACTCATGCAGGTCCACAGGCTGTGGGTGTCCACGTATTACAGACAGAAGAGGAAAGGGGCCACTGGCTTCTGTGTGTCACCTCTGGGGCCTCTGGACCAATGCTCGCCAACCCCACTGCGCATGTGCAATCTGGAAGGCACCTCTAATCCCCTTAGGGAAGACGACACAGCCAGACAGGTCAAGTCTCTAAGTCATAGTCACATGAGTGGGAAAATCGTTTTCTAGAATTTGTACCAGACTCAGAAAATACAATCAGGAGTGAAAGAATATGGGGTAGAGCACAGTTGACCCTTGAACAAAAGATTTAAACTGTGCAGGTTCACTTACACGTGGGCTTTTTTCCCTAAGAAATACAGTATTGTAAATGTATTTTTCTCTTATGATTTAACATTTTTTTCTCCAGCTTATTTTATTGTAAAAATGCAGTATATAATATGTATAAACAAAATATATTTTAATTGATGTTACTGGTAAGGCTTCTGGTCAACAGCAGGTTACTAGACAAGTTTTAGGGGGAGTCAGAAATTATATGCAGATTTTTGAATGCTTGCTGAGTTGGTAACCCTAACCCCTACGTTGGTCAGTGGTCAACAATAATTCCTATTGGCGTCTGATCCATTTCATATAATAAAAATACACCAAAAATTAGTAATTTGCATAATACCAGTATATGCATAAAATGTATACTTGAACCTTTTTCTTTAATTCAGGGAGAGGAGAGGAGACAGAGACAGACTCCTGCATACACCCCTCCCAGGATCCACCTGACAAGCCCACTAGGGGTGATGCTCTGCCCATGTGGGGTGTTGCTCCATTGCTCAGCAACCAAGCACTTAGTGCCTGAGGCGGAGGCCATGGAGCCATCCTCAGTGCCCAGGGCCAACTCCCTCCAATCAAGCCATGGCTGTAGGGGGGGGGGAAGAGAGAGAGAGAGAGAGAGAGAGAAGAGAGAGAGAAGTGAGAGGGGGAGGAGTGGAGAAGCAGATGGGTGCTCCTCCTGTGTGTGCCCTGACTGGGAAGTGAACCCGGGACATTCACACACCAGGCTGACACTCTACCACTGAGCCAACTGGCCAGGGCTCTGCCTCATTTTCAAAGACATTATTTAAAAATTTCAAAGACATTTTTAAAGCATGTATGGATTTTAATCTGTATATGCAGTTTAGATGAAAGATTTATGTTCACCAAAAATAGGACTCAATAAAACTGGCACAATTTTGGTTCAAAAACTAATGTTTGAAGAAAAAGGTATAATTTTAAAAATTAGACCTGTTATTCTGTTAGCGATGCAGAATGCCCAAAGCATGAAGGCCAAAACCACCTTGTGACAGCAGAAGCTACACATGCACACTCCTTGTCATGGTGCTACTTATTAGTTCAATGAAGCCTCACCAGGCGGTGGCACAGTAGATAGAGCGTCAGACTGGGATGCGGAGGACCCAGGTTTGAGACCCCGAGGTTGCCAGCTTGAGTGCGGGCTCATCTGGTTTGAGCAAGGGGTTACTTGGTCTGTTGTAGCCCCACGGTCAAGGCACATATGAGAAAGCAATCAATGAACAACTAAGGTGTCGCAACAAAGAATTGATGCTTCTCATCTCTCTCCCTTCCTGTCTGTCTGTTCCTATCTGTCCTTCTCTCTGTCTCTGTCACACACACACACACAAAAACTGGTTATTTGTAAGTTATACATTTAAAACAGAATCTTTAAATATGCTTAAGAGTAATATTTACTCCTGAAAGTTCATATATTCCCCTTAAAGAAGACATACTACATGACTCATGGTATCACTGTATGTGTAAAAAAGCGAATCAAACTCCTAGGAACAGAACAGAATGGTGGTGCAATGGCTGGGGTAGAGGAAAAAATGGGGAGCTTGGTAAAAGGTACAAACTTTCAGCTGTAAGATGAATAAGGTCTGAGGACCTAATGTATAACATAACATGGTGACTACAGTTGACTACACTATTGTATAATTGAAATTTGCTAAGATAGAACTTGTGTTCTTACCCCTCTAAAAAATAAATATATGTTGATGAGAATTCTTTCACAATGCATATATACATGAACCACTACATTGTAAAGTTAAAATATAAAATGAAGGGTAAGGTAGGTTTTAAGGCTAACAAAATAACTTATATTCATAAAAAAGAATATGAGGACTAAATTTCCTAGAACTTATTCTCAGGTGTCCTACAAGCAGAAGTAAACACTCTCCTGAGGATGGCTCCTAGTCAACAGTTACACAGCCACTGTTCAGAAATGAAATAAGCAGTGATAATGTAAAACCATATTCTTATCACATACTTGAGCGGGGGGCATGACAGTTGCAGGTAAGGGGTTGGAAATCATTGGTCCAAAGATGTCCAGATCGTCGTTCAGCGCTGGCACCGCGGTTGTGTTCCCATTGGTCACTGGTGCCTCAGCAGGACCATCTGAAAAGAACACAGATTCTTGTCTTAAAGTAGATTCTCTTAGTACTTGAAACATAGCATTATTTTAAAAGTTAATATATGGTTGAAAGAAGAACAGTTCCAAAAGTTGACAAAATTTATCTCCCCTCTACTTCAGGTTCTATCCTCTTACTCAAAGAAATCGTTTCCAGTTTAACTTATCTTCCAGACATAATTTTTACCCATCATTCTATACTCATCTGTATATCCAAATAGTGTGTGTGTGTGTGTGTGTGTGTGTGTGTGTGTGTGTGTGTACACACATATCTATTCTAGGTATATATCCAAAAGCTGCTTTTTAACAAATGTCATCATTCTATTCACATTACTCTGTATCCTGATGCTTTCTTATGTGCCAGGCACTGTTCTCAGTAATTTACATATATTAACTCATTCAATCTCCATAACTTTATGAGACAGAATTAACTACTTTTGAGTTAACTGACTGAGCTGGTATTCTTACAAACAACGCTTCCTCATAAATGTGTGTGTGTGTTCTGGATATCATTTCATATCATGGACACCTACCTTAGACATAAAATTTGATGATTTAAAATATCTGAAATGTTGAATTTTAAGTTACTATAAGGCAAAAGAACACTAGATAGAAAACAATCATACACTATGTAAACTGATTCTATAGGAAGCATCCATAAGACTCTGAAATCAGGGACAGCCACCTTCCGTGATGGCAGTACCAAGTCACTGAGCTGTAGTGGGAAAGAAACTCTGTTAGGGTACTGACATCCACAATCAGCTTCCTACTTACCCTATCATTAAAAAAAGAAAAACTTGTAAAAGATTTCCTATTGATGTTAATGTAGAATTCACAGAGTGTAAGGGCTGGGAGTCGGAGTGCAGGGAGGTTGAGTTTGAGAGCATGGTATATTATTCCAGGACACAGAACATCTCTCACAGTCTTCTGTGGCCACAACCAAATAACAGTTCAGAGCATCACAATTCCAATCTCTGGGACTTACAGTCTAATCGATCTGCTATTTTAACAATTTACAGTCTCATTCAATATCTCTTTGATATACCATACAGCCGTCAAAGGCAACTCGGTCGTTTTATTTAAAAGTTTTTCAATACTGAGTGGGATGTCTTGCATAAGGTACTTAAATACTTGACAAATTTAATAGAAACTCTACCATGTTCTGGGTGTTTCTACCACAACCCACAGAAACTCATACGTTTCTTCTCTTTTTGAAACAAAATATAAAAATTGGTATATTTTATTTCCCTGTTTGAAGCTTCAGTGAACCACAAATTATTAATTTCAATGAATAAATTGTCATAGTAAAATATTTTTTACTAAATTTATAAAAGTATGAAACCCACAAAAGGTTGGTTTGAAAGAGATCAACTGCGAATATTTTTCAGTGACATCAAATTATCAGAACCACATCAGTATGTATTACAGATCTATCAAGTACAACGGACAATATAGCAATGCATAGATTACTACAAATTTACAATATATAGAATTTTAAGGTAATATTTTTTTTTCATTTCTCATTCCAATGGCAACATTCATTTTGGAGTTAGGCCTCTTTGAAGATCTCTTTCATGTTTTCTGGTCTTTTCCACATTCCACTTACATGATGTATACAGTATCTTATAAATATAAACCAGAAATAAAATATTTTAAAAGGACAAGGTATTCTAGATTAAAAAAAACACAACCAAAGGAACATCGTTGTAGTATTACAATAGCTCAATAAATAAACTCAGTCCATTGACAGAGAAGCCAGAGGTGCTTTACCCCATACACTGGAGAGCTGGGGACAGGGAAACATCCACATCAGAGACAAACTCCAGTAACAGAAAATATGACTATATCATACACATACAATTTCAACTTACAAACAGAAGCACATGTCCTCCCCAAAACACACTACAACCAAGAACAAAGGAAAAAAACAAAAAGCTAACAAGCTGAATATAAGTAATTTCTGATTTCAAATTTCTTTGCTTTTTCTTTTTTTTTTTTTTTTTGGTATTTTTCTGAAGCTGGAAACGGGGAGTGACAGTCAGACAGACTACCGCATGCGCCCGACCGGGATCCACCCGGCATGCCCACCAGGGGGCAACGCTCTGCCCACCAGGGGGCGATGCTCTACCCCTCCGGGGTGTCGCTCTGTTGCGACCAGAGCCACTCTAGCACCTGGGGCAGAGGCCAAGGAGCCATCCCCAGCGCCCGGGCCATCTTTGCTCCAATGGAGCCTCGCTGCGGGAGGGGAAGAGAGAGACTGAGAGGAAGGAGAGGGGGAGGGGTGGAGAAGCAGATGGGCGCTTCTCCTGTGTGCCCTGGCCGAGAATCGAACCCAGGACTTCTGCACGCCAGGCCGACGCTCTACCACTGAGCCAACCGGCCAGGGCCTGCTTTTTCTTTAAAAAAAAAAATTATTTTAGAGAGGAGAGAGGGAGAAAGAGAGAGAAAGGGGGTAGGAACAGGAAGCATCAACTCCCATATGTGCCTTGACCACGCAAGCCCAGGATTTCAAACAGGCGACCTCAGCATTCTAGGTCAACGCTTTACCCACTGTGCGTCCACAGGTCAGGTCTTTCTTTGCTTTTTCAAGTAATAATAAACACTAACAATTAGGTCCAATTTATGGGGGGGAAATCCTTACACATGAGAAAATACTATTAACATTTTTTTCCATTGGTGAATTAAGAAAATACTTGCCTGACCTGTGGTGGCACAGCAGATAAGAGTGTCAGCCCATTTCAGTGAGGTTGCCAGTTTGAAACCCAAGGTCACTAGCTTGAGCCCAAGGTTGCCAGCTTGAGCATGGGGTCACTGGCTCAATCCCAAAGTCATCAGCTGGGCCAGAGCCCCAGGTCACTGGTCTAATCCCCAATCAAGGCACGTACAAGAAGCAATCAATGAACAACTAAGTGGATAACAAACGAGTTGATGCTTCTTTCCCTTGCTCTCTCTCAAAATAATTCTATCAATTGATTTTTACCACAGGCCACGTCAATCTAGCCAAAACAGCAGTGAGCCAAGGGTTACTATGTGAGAACCAAGAGGTTGACCTAACAGAGCAAATGACCTGTTTTTAATACTGTACATCATTCAGAAACTTGAAGTCTGTTCTAAGTAGCACACTATACTCCACTGAGAATAATAACTTATTTATACTTTCAAATCTAAACCCTATCTCGAAGTATATTATCTAAACAAACAACATGGAGCAATTTATTTGTTTTTTGAAGTCTTATTTTACCCTTGACACACTTAGGATCACACATGTAAACAGTAAAAATAATAGCCAACACTTAGTAAAGTGCTTATTTTCTATGATGCCTCAAAAAATACAATTATACACATAAACACATATGCTTTGTTTAATCTTTATAACAATGCTATGGGAAAGGTACTATAAATTATCCTTATTTACAGGTGGCCAAAAAAAGTTAAACTTGTCTAATGTCACAGAACTAGATAGAGCAAAGCCTTTAATTGTAATCTTATTCCATTTTTACTCTAAAAGCAATACATTCTTATAAAAGATGCAAACAATGCAAAATGAATAAGAATTCCCCACCATGGATGACAGTGATATTTGCACAATAACATGAATGTATTTAATGCCATTAAACTGTATTCTTGAAACTGGTTAAAATCTTAAATTTTATATGTATTTCACCACAAAAAAAAATGTCCCTTACCATACATTTTCTATACTTATTAATGTATGCTTATAAACATGCCTGAAACAATGTATATACAAAAATAGCTTTAAATAAAATTGTGTGGGTGGGGTGAACTTCCTTCTAGGGTACTGCATGGACCTACCATAAGTGATTCCATCCAGTCCTTCACTGTTGGGCATTGAGGTAGTTTACAGACCATTGCTACTACAGAAACAACAGTAACCATCTACCCTTCTCATTATAAAACCCACAGTTAATTTTCTTCACTGCAAGGTAACATGATTCGTTTCTGCCATTACACTGTAAACAGCTCCATTTTAAAATATTTTAAACCGGCCTTTTGAAATCTCAGGAAGGCATTCTACACAGACAACAAAACTGTGCTCTTTGCCACCACCTACCACAATTAATGGGGCTGTCTGAAAGTTACTCACAATGTAAGCTGAATGGACTCTGGAATCCTTTAGGAGGAGAGAGGAGCATCCGCTTAGGGACAGCGATCATTGTGGCAAGGCTGACCCTTAAAACCTAAGGTAAGAACTTTCTTCCAGGCCTGACCAAGGTTTTCCTCTGTCCAACCTCAGGACGGACACAGATGACTCTCCTCTGCTCTCACACCTACAACAAACGTGCCCTGTTTTCTCTTGATCCCGTTCTCCTGCCCATGTGATCCCTTAATATGATAAATTTCACCTCCATCAATTTTCCTTGTTACCACCAAAGCTCCGCAGTCACAGAACTGTTGAAAACAAACCTCTAACGTCTAACCTAAATGAAACCTTGGCCCTGCACAACCAGTAAATACAAGTTTCCGATGGATTTTCCCAGCAGCTTTCAATGTCTGCTAATTTGACTCACTCACTACTTTTGGCTTGCTAAACACATTCTTTAAAAAAGATTCAATTCATTTTGAAGGATTTGTTTATGATTTTCAGTATTTGAAAAGAACAGTTCAAGACTAGTTATCATAATCATCATTATAAACATCATGTTTCCTGGATTTTTTTTTTTCCCCCTGAAGCTGGAAATGGGGAGAGACAGTCAGACAGACTCCCGCATGCGCCCGACCGGGATCCACCTGGCACGCCCACCAGGGGGCGATGCTCTGCCCCTCCAGGGCGTCGCTCTGTTGCGACCAGAGCCACTCCAGCGACCAGAGCCACTCCAGCGCCTGGGGCAGAGGCCAAGGAGCCATCCCCAGCGCCCGGGCCATCAAAGGAGCCTAGCTGAGGGAGGGGAAGAGAGAGACAGAGAGGAAGGAGAGGGGGAGGGGTGGAGAAGCAGATGGGCGCTTCTCCTGTGTGCCCTGGCTGGGAATCGAACCCAGGACTTCTGCACGCCAGGCCGACGCTCTACCACTGAGCCAACTGGCCAGGGCCTCCTGGATGTTTTTATAGAAGGTTTACATGGTATCATTTTGTCTCCAAGCAATATGGGGAAGGGCATCTCTTTCCATTATCTGAGTTACAAAAACCAAGTCACAGACAGATTAAAATGCTTGCTCAATGTCACTTCCCAAATTCAGAAGCAAAAAACTTGCATGAGTACACAGTCCTCAGACCTACAGACTCCTGAGTGCTCTTTTCCTTAAGCCACAATTCATCAAAAGCCATGTACTTATTACTGAACCTAGTTAAAAAGAAATCCTTAAAATTCTGAATATAAATAGCAACTTTTGGTTGATAATTACTTGTACAAATTAGAGATGCAGTGACAGAAACAGTTCAAAAACCACTGAGCACCACACTCAGTTTCTTATCCCCCCACTCTACTCTCCTCCTACCAAGCCCAGTATTTTCCCAATTTAGAGTGAGGGATCCGGTGGATGTGGTCATCACTGAGCCAACTGGGCTGAGGGAACCACGTGTGGCATATAATCAGTCAACAGAATCTTCACAAATCACTGGGATGTCAATGCATCCTTTAGACCCAGGGTCCACTTATTCACTGACTGAATGAAAAGAAGCTCAGAGGCCACAAAAGCAGCAGAATATCAAGATGTAGAAAACAGTTTTTCAGATATATACACACACACAATTTTTAAATTTAGAAAAACTAAAGCTTATTCAAACTAAATGGTGTAAGTAGTGCAATTCAAGAAAAATATTTAAATCCGTATGGGTTATATTTTTTGTGCACAACACACACATGCAAACACGCGTCCCCCTCGGGGTGGAGGCTGTCTGCAAACAAGCAGAATTCACCAGACCGCACTGGTGTGGGTGCTGCGTCCTCGTCAGCCCCAGACTGGTGGTAGGAGCAGCCAGCAGCAGGAGGCGGCAGCCACTCCTTTTAATCAGTATGCAGAAACAGTAGTTGGTGGGCAATAAAAATAATGGGAGATCCAGAGCACAAGAAAAGCCTAAGGCAAATGGAGGAAATTTAGCTGGGACAACATCATAAAAAACGATAATGAAGCACAAAGGACCCCTTTAAAAGGCAATGAGCAAACAAGAAATCAGGACAATGCAGTAAAAGGAAGAAGGAATTTCAATCTTAAAGGCAAGGCATCAAGCCTGCAGTTAGTTGGTTATGGGTAACCATTTTGTTACCTTAAGATTTCATACTAGTGTTTTACCTGCAAACTGAGCTGGTTGGTGGCTGTTTTAAATTGCACACATACCAGGAATTTACAAGTAAAGGTTAAAATGTTTTGGGCCTCAGGAAAAAGTTGTTGAAAGCAGCAGTGCTGCTTCTCACATGAACACAGGGCATGACCGGCAGGCCTCTGCGGGTCTGTTTCACACCACGACCCTGACAGGTGCTCAAAGGAGGCCACATTTCAACATGGCAAAGTCAGGAGGGCCGGTGTCCACCATCGGGAAATCAACTGATTCTGTTAACTGTGGCTATACCAGAAGCCTTTGGTAATCCAAATGAGTGAAGGCAAACAAAGTATTTCCAACAATATGCAAGCGGCTTCTTCGCAGCCCATTCCAAGTACGTTTGAACAATAATTTATAAACTAAAGGTAATTTTAATAACACACTTTTAACACTAATATATATTTTTTTCTATTGCCAGGTACTCTGATCATATATAAAGTATCTCAGGTTAATTATCATATTACCTCAAGAGAGTGTTTACACAATAAGCCTCAGATTTCAACAGAAGCCTGGCGTTGCACCTGGAAAACTCCACTGCTCTGACCAGTTCAAGCTTTTCCTGGTGGCCTCAAGCACAACAGGTGCCATTTCCTCATATGGGGTTGAAATAGGCAGTTGCCCTACCTCCCTGTGAAAGGGCCTTGAGGCCCGGGCCGGCTTTAGAACCCATCCCAGCAATTGTAGTTGGCTAAGCTCCTTCCGAAGCAACAAATAAAATGAATCCTGGGGTCAGTGAATCTTCCTCCGAAAGGTCAGAGGCTGCATGCAAAGTGGCAGCCTTCCCAAGTGCTTTTACATTTTCATTTTTAGTTTTTAATGGCATCAGAATACCCTCAGACTGGCAGGTGTGCCTCAGTACACTACAGGCCTCTGTGCTCCCCGCTGCCATCAATCACGTTTAGACCCAGAGCCACTGTCCACTCCCTCCCATCCCCTCACCAGGAAATGAGTGTGCAGCTTAATTTAATGCTTGGCACAAAGCAAATGCTCAGTAAATGACTGAGGAGCTGAAATGCTTTTCACACACAGATTCTAAGAGGCTTGCTTGGTGACAGCAAAGCCATGGTGGAAACAAGACCAGTGATCGTACTTCTGTTGGGAGAAAAAGTGAAATAATGACTATTTTTGTGAATAATGTATTTTCAAAAGTACCAGTGATTTGAGCCCTGTTCTGTGTGAGGCAGATTGTTACCTCAGTGACTATTGCCAAACCCCACAGGGCCTCTGGAAACACTGTAAGCACCGAGCAGTAGATGCCCTCCCCAGAGCCTAAACGACAACAAAAAAAACTGTCATGAAACACATGACGTCTTCACTGCCTTTACCACCAGCTGGGCTGTCTGGGCAAACCTAGAGCTATAAACAAAACAAGGCAAGGAGAAGCACTTAGGAAGAATTCTTCCAGATTTTTTTTTTTTTTTTTATATAGAGACAGAGATAGAGTCAGAGAGAGGGATAGATAGGGACAGACAGATAGGAATGGAGAGAGATGAGAAGCATCAATTTTTAGTTTTCCATTGTGACACCTTAGTTGTTCATTGATTGCTTTCTCATATGTGCCTTGACTGTGGGCCTTCAGAAGACCAAGTAACCCCTTGCCAGCGACCTTGGGTCCAAGCTGGTGAGCTCTGCTCAAACCAAATGAGCCCGAGCTCAAGCTGGCGATCTCGGGGTCTCGAACTTGGGTCCTCCGCATCCCAGTCTGACGCTCTATCTACTGCACCACTGCTTGGTCAAGGCTCCAGATGTTTCTTTGGTTGGTGTCCTGGAGTTGAGGAGAGAACCCCAGGTCAGGCACGTGTATGAAACAGCAGAGCTGTAGGCCATGAATGTAAGTCCAGAACCATGAGTTGTTATTCTAGCCCTCAGTGCTGGAGAACAGTCTTTAAACTCTGCTTGTGAGTAACTGATTTAGAACTGAAGTCTATAAGGCATTAAAATTTTTGAATCAAATGTTTCCTTGGAGCTTTTAAAACATAAAAATGTAAAAGCTAAAAAGAAACAATAGAAACTCCGAGAAAACAAGGAATAGTCTCCATTTTGCTCTTTCCATTATTCTAGCGTTTTTGTATGTTTAGACATGCATATTGCCCCTACTTTTTAATAGAAATTGTAAGTTATCTGAGACTCCTGGTGTCTTCCTTATTCCTTCATCTGTATCTTTTTTTTAAGTGAGTGGAATGGATAGTGAGACAGACTCCTACGTGTACCCTGATCCGAATACAGCTGCAACCCTTGTCTGGGGCCAATGCTCAAACCAACTGAGCCACTGGCTGCGAGAGGGGAAGAGAGAGAGAAAGGGGGAGGAGGGAAGCAGATAGTCCCTTCTCTTGTGTGCTCTGATGGGGAATCAAGCCCGGGACATCCATACACTGGGCCAATGCTCTATCCACTGAGCAACCAGGGCCTGTCTCTTTACTTTCTTTTTTCTCTCATCTTGGAAAAATGACTCTTGAATTTTTAAGCAGAATGTGACTTCCTTCATAAAATAAAATGTATTTGAAAACTCAAAAGAAAAGTACCAGTGATCTTATTACAAAATCCCTCTTTAGTCCTTGCCCTATTTAGCCACCACCTCATTATAATTAGGCGGTCCCTTCCTCCTTGAAAATCCCCCCTTTGAGTCTGGGACCACATCTTGGAAGACTCTGCGGCCACTGCTGGTGATATCCTGGCTAGCTACTCCGCCAATCTTTTCACAGCCACCAATTCCACAAGACTATTCAACCACAGTGTTACACCTGCGTCCTTCCTAACAGGAGTCCCTACCCTACAGCTTCCTCTCTCCAGTTCATCAATGACAATGAGGTGGAAATTATCTGTAAATCAGAGCCACTGTCCACAGCTTAGTGCATCACTGCTGCCGCAGCACCACAGGTAAGCGCCCAGGCATGGGCCAGTCCCCCTACCAGCCACCCTAGGCGCCAGAGCCCACTTTCCTTTCCTCTCCTACAGACCTGTTCCAACTGTGCCATCGCAGCACTGGCCCGTGACTCCGAAGCTGTCTGCTCCGTCAAAGCCAGATGGGCACTGGTCATTAGAGGCTTCACAAAGGTCAGACACGGCACGCTGTGTGTATCTGGGAAGTTGCTAATCTTTTCCAACTCTTTCCACTCTAAGGATGACCTCTATAATGCATTAGATTTTACTTGGAATAAGTGTGCACAGTACCAAAAACCTCATTTGCTCCTCCCTCTGACTTAGCAACAGCAAGAAAATTAACCTTTGAATTGAAGAAAATACAATTTAAATTGGGAATTATTCCAGATTTCAATCTGAATTCTCGTAACTAATTCTCTACATAATCCCATCTCTTCCTTCAGCGATAATTCTGTCCTAGTTTCCAGACTGCAACCTCACCCCTCACTTGCACACACAGCTGCATTTTCTAGTATTTCCTAGAGTTCCATGAACTCTGCTGGGGCTCAATAAATATTAATTGAATTCATCTTTTACTTGAATGTCAAAGGCATTAGCTGGTCATAATCTACTTGCACAAAAAATAAAAAAATGTTAAAAGAGCAACATGAGATTTCATGTATTGCTAATCTAGTTTATGGAAGATAAGAATATGATAAGTAAATGGATGTTATGTTTTCCATTACCATCTCTGACTGAGCATGAACATTCAGCTCCAAGTACACCCTTGCTACAAGGAAAACTGCCAAGTCTAATTCTTCATCAGTAACTACTGAGGCATCATCCTAAGAAAGAATAAATTCAAAGTCGGAAACGCAATGATTAAAAAAGGCTGCTTCCTGCCTGACCAGGTGGTGGCGCAATGGATAAAGTGTTGGACTGGGATGTGGAGGACCCAGGTTCGAGACCCCGAGGTCACCAGCTTGAGCGCGGGCTCATCTGGTTTGAGCAAGGCTCACCAGCTTGGACCCAAGGTCGCTGGCTCGAGCAAGGGGTTACTTGGTCTGCTGTAGCCCCACGGTCAAGGCACATATGAGAAAGCAATCAATGAACAACTAAGGTGTCGCAATGAAAAACTGATGATTGATGCTTCTCATCTCTCTCCGTTCCTGTCTGTCTGTCCCTGTCTATCCCTCTCTCTGCATCTCACTGTCTCTGTATTAAAAAAAAAAAAAAAAAAAAAAAAAAAGGCTGCTTCCCTGCGACACAGCAATGTTCTCCTTAGTGGCAAAACTCCATCTTCTTAAAGCTTTATAAATTTTCATGTTATTCAAAGAACTCTTTTTATTTTCTACTCCTGCAACCATGTAAAGCTTTACCTTAATAAAAATATTACTTAGAATTCCTTTATATTAAAACAAGCTGTTTTATAAATGAAATACACTTCCATGTGTATTACCTTGTAAATTCAAGGAGCAAATGTCCATTGAAGTATATTAAAATTTTCAAGCTATAGACTGTTTTCAAATGCTTACAGAAATACAGGTGTCTGAGAATTAAGCGGAACTATTTGTGTTTATTTTATATTAATCTTTCTTAATGCTAAACAGGTAGCATTAGGCTAGCTGACCGACTACAATGACTAAAGTGGTCTTCAGAGGCGATCTTGCCCTCTGTCATGACGGCTCCCTTCCTGAGGCTCCCTTCCTGAGCCCTCCGTGTGATCTGGCTAGCCGCACAGCAGGGGTGTGCTGTGAGCCAGGACAGGGCTGTGGAGAGGGCCCTGCAGCACTATCCATCTTTCAAGGGACACATACTGACTTAGAGCTGCTGTCTTGAGATTGCTGATAAGAGGTTTAAAGAGCAAACTTCATCGAACTCATTCTTTTAAATACATAAATTTATATAAATATATAAATATCTATTAAATACTTCTATACCATTTCAGAACGTCAAAAGATAAGAAATCTATAAGGGCAGCTACAGATCCTCCAAAGGCCAAAGACCATGCTTCACAACCATGGTCTCCAGGCCTGAGCTACCTCTTACCGACCTCCTCTGACCTACCTACTGTTCAGGGGATACTAAGCCTAGCACTGCATGCAGTTACCATGGTAGGCACTTCACAATTATTGTTTTCTCGTTTATTCCGGCCATCAACCACAGAGGGGCTCTCACTTCCATTTCCCAGGTAAGACTCCAGAGCCCAAGACAAAATACAATCACTGCCTCTAAATCCTGCCCTCCCCTTATGACACAGAGCTGCCAGCTATCAACTTGCAAATGGGCCCAAGGTCTATTTTGCATGCCACAACGTCACTTGGTCACAATGTCCCTCTTAAGAGTTTTATCTTCCATCACAGTTCAACATAGTGTAATAATTAAAAACATGGGATTGGCTCTGTAATCTACTAGCTATGTGACCTTGGGCATGTTAATCTCTTTGTGCCTGTTTCTTCATCTTTAAAGTGGAAATAATGGCAGTTTACCAACATCAAGGCAGCTACAAAGATTTGATGAATAAAATATCTGTAAACATGTGAAACAGTCCCTGGCACACAATAAGTATTAAAGAAACAAAATAATAATTTAATTACTGCTCAAGTCAAACATCTTACTCTGGTTCATCTTAATTACAGTGGTACCTTGAGATACGAGTTTAATTCCTTCTGTAACCGAGATCGTTAAGTCAGTCAACTCATATATCAAATTTCTCCCATTTAAAATAACTAAAATAGCCCTGGCCGGTTGGCTCAGTGGTAGAGCATCGGCCTGGTGTGCAGAAGTCCCGGGTTCGATTCCCGGCCAGGGCACACAGGAGAAGCGCCCATCTGTTCTCCACCCCTCCCCCCCTCTCCTTCCTCTCTGTCTCTCTCTTCCCCTCCCACAGCCAAGGCTCCATTGGAGCAAAGATGGCCCCGGCGCTGGGGATGGCTCCTTGGCCTCTGCCCCAGGCGCTGGAGTGGCTCTGGTCACAATAGAGTGACGCCCTGGAGGGGCAGAGCATCACCCCCTGGTGGGCAGAGCTTCGTCCCCTGGTGGGCATGCCGGGTGGATCCCAGTCGGGCGCATGTGGGAGTCTGACTGTCTCTCCCCGTTTCTAGCTTCAGAAAAATACAAAAATAAATAAATAAATAAAATAAAATAACTGAAATAGATTTAATCCATTTCAGCCCTGTGAAACATCCCCAAACCATCCTAAATTATGAAAAAGGACGTTTTTAATTAAGAAACACAAATGTATACTTTACCAATGCATAACAAAATATATGAAATAAAAGAAAAAAGTGTTATTTAGTACTGTATTCTTTCCTTGTAGACAGATGAGTGCGGGCTAATGGAGGTGAATGGCGGAGGAGGAGGGAGGGAGGAAGGGATGCAGGCACTGTAGACATGTAAACTAAAACTGCACTTTTCTTAACACTAAATGTAAACTAAAACTGCATTTTCTTTACTTTAAACAAAACTAAAACTGCACTTTCTTTACTTAAAATGAAACCACAAAAACTAGCAGCAGCTTCCCGAATCATAACTCGTATCTCAGAATTTTGCTTGGATCTTGAACAAAAATACGGACCGAGTCGCAGCTTGTATCTTAAAAAAAAATCGTTATGTTGGTCTGCTTGTATCTCAAGGTCCCACTGTACTGAGACTGGACTTTGAAGTCAGAGAGACCCAGGTTTAAGTCCCGGTTCTACTGTTCAGAGCAGTGCCTCGAAAGATAACTTTGTCAGGTTAGAATCAGTGTTTTTTGTCTGTTTAAAAAGAAAAGAAAGAAAAATGGCAGAGAAAAGCAAGAGAGTGTGTGTATATGTGTATAAACTACCCTCTACTCTAAAGGGTTGTTCTAAGGATGTACTGCACCTGTTCCAGGTACTACAGCTGCGAAAGCCCCCTGAGGTGCTGCTTCTTGATGGCAACATTTACCTCTCACGCCAGAAGCTGAGTATTATTTTCTCAGCCTCGTTACAACTAGAGTAAGGTCATTTAATCCACCTCTAGACAGGGAGTCTCTGAGAACTCTGCTAGGGAATCTCTGGGAAAAGTTCTCCTCAAGAAACACGTGAAGAAAAAAGCACCTCTGGCTGTGGTCCTACGGGGGTGAGGTGCAGAGAGCTGCCCTCCCACTCGCCAACCAGGAGGGCACAAGCGTGGGATGGAAGCCGAGCAGGGTTGAGTGCGCAGAATGGGAAGCAGGAACTGCACGCCCTGATCCGCCAGGTTCCAGGGTCTCGTCCGGTGAGATCATTAAATGTCTGATGTATATGCCACTTTTAAGCAGTCAGAGGTAGCCTCGTTCAGAGCTCATTTCTCACTCCTGTAAGCACCTATAGATTCCCTTTGCTGCCCTGTCCCTCAGAGGTTCTGTGCTGTCCCAGCACTACCAAGAAGCTGCCTCTTTCCCACCCACCTGCTGCTGGTGCCAGCAAGTATCTACCCACGGCCAGCTCTCTCACAGCGACGTTATTTATTCACCTATCTGCACTTCCTCTCCTCCACAGGTGTGACTACCAAAAATAAAACCAATTCCTAAGGCCTCCTTTTTGAAAGGCTGGTAGTAGCTTATAATACTCAATGAACACATTTTCTGAGCAAGAGCACTCTAAGTTTTTATCAGGTTTTAAACCGTATCTGGAAAGTATACCAGACTATAAAACTACTTTGCGCACTGTGCTCGAGCATTCCTCCCCTTTCCCTGCCCGCCCCGGAAAGAGAGGGGTGCACACAGACACACATGAACGCCCTGTGCTGGCCCGTCCTCCAGGGCCGCCGCCGCCGCCAAGCCCGGCATCCTCCCAGTCGGTCCTTCCCAAACTTGTTTTCTTTTACAGCATACAGACTTTGAAAAACAGAAGCTTCCCATAGGAATATTCTGCTTTAAAACTAAATAGAGCACTTTCTACTGGTATTTTATCCTTTAGTTTCTGTCTAGAAAAAAAAATTTTAATATTTTATTTATTGATCTTGGGAGGGGGGGGGAACGGGGAGGAGCAGGAAGCATCAACTTGTCGTAGCTGCTTTTCATATGTGCCCTGACCAGGCAAGCCCAGGGTTTCACACCAGCGACCTCAGCATTCCAGGTCGACACTTTGTCCACTGCACCACCACAGGTCAGGCCAGAAAAATCTTTTTGGAACAAAAATATTTAGACAAAAACAGGTAATGAAGTCATCCTTCTTGTTATATAAAACTGGAACATATGTTACTAAGTAGGTTATATTCTGATGATACCTATGTTTAATCAGCACTGTCAATCCACCTTAACTTGGCCATTGTGGTAAGTTTTATATCCTGAAATATGAACATGAATGAAAAACTTGAAACTTCTCCCACACTGTATATTCCTTCCGTTTTTCCATTTAGAAAAAATGGAGGGAACCTTTGTCTACTCCTTGAAAGGCATACAAACCTCCAAGATATTGCAGGCTCAGTTCCAGACCACCACAATGAAGCAAATACTGCAATAAATCTAGTCACACTAATTTTTTGGTTTCCTAAGGGTGCATATAAAAGTTGTTTACACTACAGTCTCTAAAGCAGGGGTCTCAAACTCAACTCAGCATGTGGGCCGCAGAGCAAGATCACAGCCATTCCGCCGGCCGCACTAGGTCTACAAAAGGCAACTGTTACGCAACACTTTTCTTGAACTTCGTGGATTAGTCTGCGGGCCGCACAAAATTGTTCAGCGGGCCGCATGCGGCCCGCGGGCCGTGAGTTTGAGACCCCTGCTCTAAAGTGTACAATAACATTATGTCTAAACAATTTACATATCTTAATTTTAAAATACTTTATTGCTAGAACTTGTAACTATCATCTGAGCATTCAGCAAGTCAATCTTTTTGCTGGTGGGAGGTCTTCCTTCCCTTACTGTTGACGGCTGCAGACTGACAAGGGTGATTGATGACTGCTAAGGGCTGGAGTAGCTGTGCCAATTTCTCCACCTAAGACAGAAGTTCGCCACATCAACCAACTCTCCCTTTCACAAATGATTTCTCTGTAGCACACAACGCTGTGTGACAGCATTTTACCCCCGGAACTTCTTCAAAAATTGGAGCCAATGCTCCCCAACACACTTGCTGCCTCAGCAACTAAGTTTAAGTACTGTTCTCAACCCTGTGTTGTCATTTCAGCAATCTTCTCAGCGTCTTTACCAGGACTAGATTCCATCTGAAGAAACCACTTTTCCCTGCTCACCCATAAGAAGCAACTCCTCGTCCATTCAAGTTTTATCATGAGATTGCAGCAAGTCAGCCATTCAGGCTCCACTTCTAATTCTAGTGCTGCAGTTATTTCCTCTATTGAAGACCTGAACCCCTCAAAGTCATCCAGGGGGCTGGAACCAACTTCTTTCCCATCTCCTGTGCATGCTGGTATTTTACCTCTTCCCATGAATCATGAATACTCTTGATGACATTTAAAATGGTGACACCTTTCCAGAAGGTTTTCAACTTATGTTGTCCAGGCAGTTCTATCAAAGGAATCACTACCTATGGTAGCCATAGCCTTATAAAATGTATTTTTTAGATAATAAGATGTGAAAGTCAAAATTACTGCTTGATCCGTGGGCTGCAGAATGGATGCTGTGTTAGCAAGCAAGAAAACAGCATTGATGTCGTTGTACATCCTTATTTTTAATTTAT
The DNA here is from genome assembly GCF_036850995.1 of Saccopteryx leptura. Taxonomy (NCBI): domain Eukaryota; kingdom Metazoa; phylum Chordata; class Mammalia; order Chiroptera; family Emballonuridae; genus Saccopteryx; species Saccopteryx leptura. The sequence goes on from NC_089503.1 coordinate 353,938,786, forward strand.
TTTGTAACAGACAGAAAGAGAGAGAAAGAGACAGAGGGACAGAGTGGAAGGGAGAGAGATGAGAAGCATTAAGTCTTCGCTGCGGCACCTTAGTTGTTTATTGATTGCTTTCTCATATGTGCCTTGACATGGGGTGGGGGGCACTCCAGCAGAGCGAGTGACTCCTTGCTCAAGCCACTGACCTTGGGCTTCAAGCCAGCGACCATGGGGTCATGTCTAAGATCCCATGCTCAAGCCAGCAACACCACATTCAAGTTTGTGAGCCCACTCTCAAGCTGGATGAGCCTGCACTCAAGCCAGCGACCTCGAGGTTTTGAACTTGGGTCCTCTGTGTCCCAATCCAACACTCAATCCACTGCACCACCGCCTGTTCAGGCTCATTGTACATCTTTATCAGATCTCTTGGGTGACACTGTCCGTGTGCAGTGATATTTTGAAAGAAATCTTTTCTGAGCAGTAGGTCTCAACAGTGAGCTTAAAATATTCAGTAAACCATGTTGTAAAGAGATGTGCTGTCACCCAGGCTGTGCTGTCCATTTACAGAGCGCAGGCACAGTAGAGTTAGTATCACTCTTAATGGCCCCAGGATTGTCAGAACGGTAAATGAGCACTGGCTTCAATTGAAAGAACCATGTATGCCTGACCTGTGGTGGTGCAGTGGATAAAGCATTCGGCCTAGAATGCTGAGGTCACGGTTTGAAGCTCTGGGCACATATAGGAAGCAACTACTGCAAACTGAAGCTTCCCACTCCTCCTCATCCTCCTTTCTCTCTCTCAAAAAAAAAATCAACAAAATAAATAGTTACCATGTTCATTAGCCCACACCCACATCAAGACAGTTAACCTGTCCTTTGAAGCTTTGAAGCCAACACTTACTGACTTCGCTCCAGCTATGAAAGTCCTAGATGACATCTTCCAACCTAAGATTGTTCCATCTACACTGAAAATCTAATGTTTAGTGCAGCCCCTCTATCTCAGCTAGATCTTCTGGACAACTTGAGTAGCTTCTACATCAGCACTTGCTACTTCACCCTGCACTTAAGAGATGGCCTTTCTTAAACTCATGAATCCACCTCTTCTAGCTTTAAACCTTTCTTTGCAGCTTCCTCACCGCTCTGAGCCTTCATAGCACTGAAGAGAGTTAGGGCCTTGTTCTGGATTAGGCTTTGGCTAAAGGCAGTGATTTTCAACAGGTGTGCCATAAGAATTTCAAAACATGCAATATCTGACTATTTAGTTAGGGGCACGGCCCTCTGACAACAGCCAACACAACAATTCTGATATGAATGCCCTGTCTTGAACCATAGTTATATAGGTCATACAATAGAGGTGCACCTTCCTGGTCACAGTGCATAATTAGGTTGCATCAGATTGGTTAACTCTTGGTACCAGAAATCCTTATATAAAAGTATAGGCATCTAATTTTTTAAAAAGTTACTTTGAAAAAAAAAAAATTTACTTTGGAACAAAAAGGGTAATCACTATTATTGTTTTTTTTTTTTTTACTTTTTGGTAAATCAATCAAAATTATATCTATATTTTCATCAGATTAGCAAAAAAAATTTTTTTTGCTATGCTGCAGAATTTTAGTAATTAGTCTGTATGTGCCGTAAAATTGAAAAGGTTGAGAATCGCTGGCTTAAAGGAATGTTGTGGCTGGTTTGATTTATTCAGACCACTAAAATTTTTCCCATATCAGCAATAAGATGTTTTACTTTCTTATAATTCTGTGTCCCCTGGAGTAGCATCTTAATCTCCTTCAAGAACTCTGTCCTTGCATTCGCAACTTGGCCGCTCAGTGCAAGAGGCCTAGCTTTTGGCAGGCCTTCCACACTAAGCTTAATTATTTCTAGCTTCTGATTTTTTTGGTTTTTTTTGTATTTTTCTGAAGTTGGAAACAGGGAGGCAGTCAGACAGACTCCTGCATGCGCCCTACAGGGATCCACCCGGCATGCCCACCAGGGGGCAATGTTCTGTCCATCTGGGACGTTGCTCTGTTGTGACCAGAGCCATTCTAGTACCTGAGGCAGAGGCCAGAGCCATCCTCAGCGCCCGGGTCAGCTTTGCTCCAGTGGAGCCTCGGCTGCGGGAGGGGAAGAGAGAGACAGAGAGGAAGGAGAGGGGGAGGGGTGGAGAAGCAGATGGGCGCTTCTCCTGTGTGCCCTGGCCAGGAACCAAACCCAGGACTCCCGCATGCCAGGCCTAGCTTCTGATTTGAAGTGAGTGATGTACCACTCTTCCTTTTGCTTAAACATGCAGAGGCCGATGTAGGGTTATTAACCGGCCTAATTGCAATACTGCCGTGTCTCAGGGAACAGGAAGGCCCGGAGAGAGGGAGAGGGGTGGGGAGTGGCCTGTCGGTGGAGCAGTCAGAGCACACAACATTTATGGATTACCAGTAAGTTTGCTGTTTTATATGGGCATGGTTTGTGCAGGCCTGAACAACTATAACAATAACAAGATCACTGACCATAAAAAACATAAAAGTGAAAGAAATTTGAAATTGCCAGAATAACCAAATGTGATGGAGACAAAAGATTAGTAAATGTTATAGAAAAAATGGTGCTAACAGACTTGCTTGATGCAAGGCTGCTGCGAACCTTCAATTTTTAAAAAATAAAACAAAAAAATCTGCAAAGCACAATAAAATAAGGAATGCCTGTATACAGCTCAATATTTAAAATGATCTAAAATAATACATGAAATGTTCAGGCAGAAATGTTCTTACATTAAACTAAGCATAAAAATACTTTGATTTAAGCAGTGAACACCCCCTGAGCCAGCTAGCTGTTCATTACCAAGATCACAGCTGATTATCTGCGGACATCTTCTGGAACATTGAGAGGATGTGATCCTGTCTGACTCCTTCCAGCACACACACCCCTCTGTGCTTGACACAGTCGCTGGCCACAGCCTCTGACAGGGGCCAGGCTGCTTTGCAAGATGCTTGCAGTGCACGGCTGGCCACAACACAGAAACCCCACAGGAGGGCTCTCCACCTCTGGGGAAAGACTGAACTGAAACCTGTGAGACCACATTTAACACCAGCAGTTTATGATTATTTTCAAGATTTATTTTTAATGCATACGCTCACCCTTTAAGATTTTTTTCTCAGATGGAGTCTTCTACCAAAAAAACAAAACAAAAAACAAACAACAACAAAATACTGTTGAAAAGTAGTATTAGTCTGAGGGAATAATCCTAAACAATTGCTAAGCAGTGTACTAGTTTTTAGCATGTAAAAACTAAGTAATAGCCCTGGCCGGTTGGCTCAGCGGTAGAGCGTCGGCCTGGCGTGCGGGGGACCCGGGTTCGATTCCCGGCCAGGGCACATAGGAGAAGCGCCCATTTATGTCTCTCTCCTTCCCCTCCCCCACCTTCCTCTCTGTCTCTCTCTTCCCCTCCCGCAGCCAAGGATCCATTGGAGCAAAGATGGCCCGGGCGCTGGGGATGGCTCCTTGGCCTCTGCCCCAGGTGCTAGAGTGGCTCTGGTCGCGGCAGAGCGACCCCCCAGAGGGGCAGAGCATCGCCCCCTGGTGGGCAGAGCGTCCCCCTGGTGGGCGTGCCGGGTGGATCCCGGTCGGGCGCATGCAGGAGTCTGTCTGGCTGTCTCTCCCCGTTTCCAGCTTCAGAAAAATACAAAAAGAAAAAAAAAGAAATAAAAAAAAAAACAAACTAAGTAATAACCAACACAGAATGAATACTAGCCTAAGAGAACAATTCTCAGTCCTAGGATGACTATACAGGAGGTGACATGAAAAGTACCACCCACATGCCCTAGAAGCTTCGTCTCTTCTAACAAAGGAGATGTACATATTCAAGTCAAGATGTACCTGTCTCTAGAGCCCTGATGGCGAATATTTTTATAAAAACTGCCCACTTTTGCTCCACTACAGCTCACCATGAAAGCTGGAACACCCATTAGTGGGCTGGAGGGACCAGGTTGACCAGCACTGCAAAAGTGGGTGGTTTTTAAAAAAAGGTTCGCCATCACGGCTCTAGAGTCTGATCTGAGTCTAGAGCAGTGTTTTTTACTGCTGGTCCACAAAATGCAAAAGAGTTAACCACCCTAATGTTGTATAAAGATTATAGGCCCAACAATCTTAGTTGAATTCACATATGCTCAGGATGATTGTCATTAATCAGCCTGTGTCATCGATGAAAATATTATTGAGGTGTCTTGGATATCTTTGGAATGTGTAGGCACGTTTGAACAATCTTTTGAATCATGCAGAGCATTTACAAATCCTGTGCAGTAGACAAAAAGCATTTGGACAAGCTTATGCAGTATTCAATGCATCATACATGTGGAGTTTAGAAATCAAGTACCAGCTTGTACCATGTTGTACTGTTATGTGTAGTTAGGTAACACTTTATTCGTTGCGTGTTTATGTTTCTGGCCAGCTAGGTTACCGATCCCCAAATATAAAAAGGTTGAAACCACTGGTCTAGAGTATTCACAGGGATTATTCAGTTTGGCCCATCCCTAGTCAAGAGGAGCCCGACAATCTTAGGTTATAGATAAGGCTAAAGTATAGGTAATAACCAGGTATCTGCCCCCACTTCTGGTATCAGGGAGTAAAGCACTGAATAAATAGTATTTCTACAGGCTTCAAACAGGAATTAACACTGAAATATAAAGTAGTTCTTGCAGGTATAATCAGCAACATAAACCAGAAGTCAGAAATCTGTAACCCACTGCCTACTTTTAAAGTTTATTGGAACATAGTCACTCGCATTTGTTTCTGTATTTGCTCCTGTCTACTTGCACACAATAGAGGAGAATGGAATAATTACAACAGAGACCATATGGCCTGCAAACCAAAATATTTGGCCCTTTTCAGGAAAAAAATGCTGAGCCTTGCTAAAAAGTATAGAGAGCATTTTATGTTTGTCCTTGGGATGGAAAATACATCAGGAAAGGTAAGGTGAAGAAAGTAGGTTTAGCTTGAGTCACCAAATTGAAGAGAAGAACATGGGTTCACCAAAGTCTCGAAAGACTGAATTAAACAGCTATATGTCGCTTAACAACAAGAAATGTGTTCTTGGCTGATTTCATTGTTCTACGAATATGAGAGTGTATTTACACTAACCTAGATGGTATAGCTTTCTATGGCAATTGCATGTACTATACTTTCATATGACTGGCAGTGCAGTAGGCTTGTTTACAAGCATGTGAGAAATGCATTGTGCTAAGTAATGTTACCATGGCTACAAAGTCACAGAAATATTTCAGCTCCATTATAATCTTACGGGATCTCAGTTGCATATGTGATCAGTCATAACTAAAAAGTCACTATGCAGCACATGACTATATTAAAAAATGATCTTAACTATTACCCTATAATGAAACTATTCAAAGTGAATTAAACAATGTAGGTGTTTTCTCTGTATTTTCTGAAAATGTTTTAAGTCACTTCCTGTTCTGGTCTCATTCATATGAGGATATGCTGTCATTTTTACATGGGCATAAATCATATTGCTTTCTACTCCTTACCGTGTTCCCATTTACAGGGGGAAACCAGAGTCCCATTAGGGGAAAGAGGCATGATTAGGATCAGAAAACCAGTCTGGCCTGACCTGTGGTGGTGCAGTGGATAAAGCATCGACCTGGAAATGCTGAGGTTGCCGGTTCAAAACCCTGGGCTTGCCTGGTCAAGGCACATATGGGAGTTGATGCTTCCAGCTCCTCCCCCCTTCTCTCTCTCTGTCTCTCTCCTCTCTAAAAATGAATAAATAAAATAAAAAATTAAAAAATTAAAAAAAAAAAGTTACTGTACTACTCAGTCTTTAAAAAAAAAAAAGAAAACCAGTCTGCTGCCCAAGGCAGGCACCAATAATCAATCCCGATTTAGGACCACTGTATGTTCTGAGCTGAAAGAGAACTCTGATTCTCTGGTGGTCTCCTAGGCTGTCATAAACTTACCAAATCTCATGTTTAGCACAACTTTAAAAGAAGTCTGAAATGTTTTTAAAAAGAAGTTAGGATGCTGATAACCAGCACGAGTGAAGAGCCCTTTGTGGTTGCCATCTTTGGAACTCTTTCAGTATAAGATCCAACACTGTCAACCACCAGCAGAATCTTCTATATATCCTTAACCTCTTCTTCAAACAGTCCCTTTCACCTAAATGAACACAGGTTCCCGTTTTCCCTAAAGACACTGTTTCCTGACGTTCTCCTGTATCTGAAAGAGCTGTCTCAGGAGTCACACAGACCCTGAGTGAGAGAAATAAATGCTAACTGATACAAGCTGTTGAGATTCTGGAGTTGTGTGCTATGTAGCATAGGCAGTAATAGCTGACTATCATTGAAAACTGATGCCAGAATGGGGGGGGAGGGGCTCACCAAACCTTAAAATCTGTGGAACTGACTCTGAGATTAAGAAGGCAATGAAACACTTATTCCTATAAAAGAAAGTACAAAACATATCAAAAAGTTCTAGCAGAGATGCCATAGTTGACCCCACAGACCTGAGAGTAAGATAAAGAAATGTTTATTTTACTGACATAAATGGAGCTCTAGGGGTTATGTGCTCTGCAAGATTACTGCAGTTACAGTTGAGTATCTAAGGCCAGTCACACCACTTGTCTACTGGGTCCCACCCCCCTCTTTGCTATTCAACGCACTGCTACAGCAATGTTTCTTGTCCTGAATAATCAGATTTGCTTATTCTACAGGTTTATTCCCAAAGTAAGTGGCCTATAATTTCAATTGGTCAACAAACCCTATTGATTCTATCTTTAAAATATATCCAGAACTTGGTTACTCCTTATAACCCCCAATGCCACCACCTACTCTAAGCCATCCTTCTCTCTTACCTATACTATTGTAATAGTTTCCTTACTGGTTTCGATTCTAGCCTTGCCTTGCTACAATCTGTTTTGTTTTCTTTTTGCTACAATCTATTCTTAACACAGTAGCTATAATACTTTAAAAACAAAAGTCAGATCAACTACTTCTTTACTCAAACCTCTATCGTATTTCCAGAACACTCAGATTAAAAGCCGAAGTCACCATCTGTCTGCCTCTCTCCTCACCCCTTTCTCCTCTCCATTGTCACAACTCCCCCAGATCACTCCTCTGTTGCCACACTGTCATCCTTGCTGATCTTTACACATGTCGTGTAAAGCTGCTTCTGCAGGGCCTTTGCACTTGCTGTTGTTCTACTTAGAATGAGTGTTCTTGGACCACAACTTCTTCAGGTCTTTGCTCCAATAATACCTCAGTGAGCACCCCTATCTCTAACCCAATTTAAAATTACAACCATTCGTTTTTGTTTTCTTTTATCTACAGCACTTACCATATATGACCCATGACATACTTTACTGAACTGTTTATTCACTTTGTCCTCAAACAGAATGAAAATTCCAAGAGCTCCCAAATTTTTATCTGTTTTCTTTCATAGCTATCTCCCTTGTTCCTACAATGGTGCCTGAACACATAACAGACGCATAATGAATATTTGTTGAATAAGTGCATCAGTCTGTAGGAAAAGAGTCAGGTCTAGTTTATATCTGACTTTTCTAAGTTATAAATTAATAAGCCAGGCACCTAGACTGGAAAGAAAATGCTGCAATGAGGACAAAGATGCATATAATTCTAGCAGAATTTTTCTTACTTTAGTACCAATAAGTCTTTTTCTTTTCTCTCATTTATAGCAAAGAAAATAAAATACAGAAATTAAGGGGACTAGAATTCAACATAATTATATTTAGAGCCCTAGACTGAAGCTCTATTTTCAAAGTTATGGTTTTTAAAATATTTCTGATATACTACTTATTTTTATACCAAGGAGATTTTTAACCCCAGGGAGTATATCTACATGTTATACCAGCTTCCTGAGAGATGAATAAAACATTTAACTGTAATTCTTCAAACAGAAAACAATTTACTCAGTAAGAGCTAAGAACAATTTTTAGAAAAGTGGTATATGAAATTCAACTCTACCCTTCAACTATCTGTCATTCTTTTCTTTGAATTGTTATTCTTTCTCCAAACTAAAAATAAAAAATAGTAAAAATTACTGCTTGAAGTCTCAGATATTACTAAAAATAACCACTTATCAAGCTATTTTAGTAAAAAGAGAAGAACATGTAAAAAGAGCTGACAGTATTGGTAGATAAAGGCAGTAAAGCAATCCCTGAATGAAAGCCTGTTCACTTACCAGGAAGACAACACATATCTCTCAGCCGTGAAAATAAATACGACACTGTATTAAAATGAGCCTCACTCTGTAAAATGACTCTCACTAGTAGATACAGGTATAAAGTATTTTGCTTCAGTTAACCAAAATTAAATTATCTTTAAACCAGCACATTTTATATTATTAAGGCTACCCCAGCATTACTTTGCTAAGGGACCCCCCTCAACTACCCCCCCCCCACACACACACACACAATGTTAGAGAGAATGAATCTATCTACTCTTTATTTTAAACGTTGAAATGACACCGGCTACCAGCCTTTGAAGATTACTTTGATATCTTTTTTTTTTCCCAAGGAACTCATTAGTTGGATTTCAGCGAATGGTGCTGACAGAGACAGCTCCCTTATTAAAGACTTCCTTCCCTGTGAGAACTCAGCAAACTAATCATACCATTTTCAAAGTCAATCAACAGGTATCTTTTAGCATACCAACAATAATGCCATTCTATTCATTTAAAGCAAGGTTTCAAAGGGTTACTCTGCGACTCCAGGGGCGGCTTGTGCTTTTCATTCCTTACCGAGTCCGAGGAGGTCCACAGTGGGCTCGGCGGCTTTTTTAGGGCTGGTGCTTTTTTTAGGCTCTAATTGCTGATCTTCTTTCTTCTGTAGCTTTAAAGTAAACAATCAGATTTATTACTTTTCTTAAAAAAAAAAGCCTTTAAAGCCCCAATTAATTATATATATATTGATAAAGTTAGTGTAATGAAGCATAGGAAGCATAGTGTAATAAAGCCTAGAACATTTATAGTATAAAAAACAAGTAAATGTAATTATTGAGCTCAGAGTAACACACGTTAGGCCCTCAAAATAGTGAACATATCAATGTAATCTTATGTAATTGTTCTTAACCATTTAATTCCCTTATGTGAAATCACACTTTTTAAAAGCGCTACATCTGATATGAATCGCTAGCTACTGTTAATGTGCACCTGTCAGCAGAGGCTGGGCAGGCCTGGAAGTCTGTGTGAGCAGTCTGCTCCCCGCATCCACTGCTGACACGGGGACACCACTGCACCAAGAAAAGCCTAATGAATGTTATTTGACAACGTTTCCCCAAGTCTACAGTATTAGTTACATTTTAAATATAATATTCTTCTAGTTCTCAGAAGCCCAAGTCACAGTTACACATTCCAAACCATTTTCCTTTCTCATTTACACAAGAAATGCTGTACAGGACAGGATTAAAAACAAACGTAACTACTGAATTCTCAACTCAAAATTCTATAACCAAGAAAATAAAACATTCATTCACTCATTCCTTTCTTAAACCATTCTTACAAGATCATTTATTCTATAACCACCTAAAGAATTTATAAGTTAGCTGAGTTTATTTTTTGTTAGCTACAGAGATATATAATTTCTAAGAACATATATTTACCCTTGTTTTTAATCACTACTGTCTTCCTTAGAATTATTTTTTAACCAATTAGACTACCATCACAGACATCAATTCTTTAATAACCTTCTAAAATACAAAATTATCAGCCTGTAACAAATATATAATTTTATATATAATTATATATATAATTTTAAATATATAATTATATATAATTTTCAGAAGTCTGACATAACCCATTTCACATTCTCTTACTTGTCAACCTTCAATATAGGATTTACCCTGCTTAGCTACATAATTTTAAAGATAGCACAGTTTATAGTAAGAAAGTTAAGTAATTCTTTTCAATTGGTATTTAAGCTGCTAGAACTCTGCCCTCCTTTTTAAACTGGATGACCTGTGTTACTATAAAAGCTTGAATCTGGAAGGGAATCTGAGGACTAAGTGGCCATGAGCACACACACTTCACACACTGCTGAGCAGGATTCTGGCCGAGTCCCAGGGCAGGTCTTCATGTGTTCACACCCTGCCTTTAATACTTTGGATATTAGGGTTTAAGTGCCCTACGCTTCATGAGCACCTAATCTAATCAACGGTTTAATTTAAAATCAGGAAAGCTGAAAATAAATTTAATAAATTCACTAAACTCATTTATTTTGTAAATTAAATGAGGTTCAGATATTAATACCAATTAAGGATAGAATAACTGAAACTTATTTTCTGTCCCTCAATTTTTTTTTTTAATTCATTTTAGAAAGGAGAGAGAGAGGGAGAGGGAGAGAGAGAGAGGAGAGAGACAGAGAGAGAAGGGGGAGAGGAGCAGGAAGCATCAACTCCCATATGTGTCTTGACCAGGCAAGCCCAGGGTTTTGAACCGGCGACCTCAGCATTTCCAGGTCAACGCTTTATCCACTGCGCCATCACAGGTCAGGCCATTCTGTCTCTCAATTGAGAGGTTTGGGAGATGTGTATTTTACTGAATCTTCTTCCATAGAAAGAAGCACGAACAGAAACCCAACTTGTGAGGGATTCCTGCCTATTCATTTGCTTTAGTCCAAGAATCTGGAACGCTCCTTGAGCTGAAATGCTTTCTTTTTAAAAATTCAAATTCTGGCTTGAGTTATTTCCCCACCAAGTTAGAGCTATCTTTTAAAATACTGTAGAATATAAATTACCCATTCATTGTCTGAAAAAAAGAGATTATATCCAAATCTTCTAGTAATCCTGAGGCCCACCCTCAGAACTACTGCAACGATTTGGAAAGTGTTTCTTCCAGATGTTCACACAACTGTGTATCCGAAGAGTTTCTTCCATCTCTTCTTCCTTAGATCTCTATTGCATCATTATTTAAAGGCGTATTTATCAACCATTTACAAAGAAAACTATATAATAGAGAACATATATATCCTGTGCAGGGTAAAGAGAAACTAAAAGGCAAGAAGAAAGGAATATCCTAAAGAGAGTTTATCAAATGGCAAGAATGGCCCACAAGTGGGTTTTGAAACCTATTTTTTAGGGAACAATTAGAATTTAATTTTGGCATTAAAAAACAAAACAGAACAAGCCCTGGCTGGTTGGCTCAGTGGTAGAGCATTGGCCTGGCGTGCGGGAGTCCCGGGTTCGATTCCCGGCCAGGGCACACAGGAGAAACACCCATCTGCTTCTCCACCCCTCCCCCTCTCCTTCCTCTCTGTCTCTCTCTTCCCCTCCCGCAGCCAAGGCTCCATTGGAGCAAAGTTGGCCCGGGCACTGAGGACGGCTCCATGGCCTCTGCCTCAGGCGCTAGAATGGCCCTGGTTGCAACAGAGCGACGCCCCAGAGGGGCAGAGCATTGCCCCCTGGTGGGCAAGCCGGGTGGATCCCGGTCAGGCGCATGCAGGAGTCTGACTGCCTCCCTGTTTCCAACTTCAGAAAAATACAAAAAAAAAAAAAACCAAACGAACAAAAAAAAAGAACAGAAATCAGAATGAACTGCGCAAAGTAGAGGTAAATAATCTTGAAATGTTTTGCACATCTGTGTATACGTGAGTGCATGCAAACTGGATTTGATCATAATGTAAACGTTTTCTTACCAGAACATGGGTTAAGAAATACTGGGCTCTCAAGACAGTCTGCTCCTTTGTTGCTACAATAGGTGGTCAATCTCCATGAGTGAGGAATATCTATGCCCCAAAACTTACCAACTACTCCAATTAGAGTTGACTATTCTAGATGGATTTCAAAAATTCAGCCATGAATTACCCTTTTAGTTGGCATCTTATAGGTTGCCCCACACATTAAAAAAGCAAAAGTTGACCACTTTTAAAAACTGTCTCGTATCCCTTCATTCTCAATCTTGCTGAGGCAGTAGTACTACGAACACTTCAATGTGTGGCAAGTGATTTTAGAGTTCACTCTGTATTTTCACAATAGTCCAAGTACTACCTGACACACATTAGTGAGAGCCACAGAGACTGAATTCAGATGATAGTCTTCTTTACTCATAAATGTAAACATAAAAATTATCTCATGGTTTTTATTTTGTAATATATTAAGAAAAAAATTCAAGGGCAGATACACCAAAGCACCAAACCACATAAATGAGAAGTCTTCCTAGAAGTCTAGCCAAAATAATACTTAATATTTTAGAGCTAGATATCCTAAAAATACACTGACTTTCTATACTATTTCTTTGAGTAACTTTATAAAAACTGAAAATTCTTATTCACACTTAAAATCATTTTTATAAATCTTTTTGTTAAATTAAAAGAATTAAGTATTATTTTTCTAGTCTTGGGTAAGTAATAATTTCTAAAAATATAGACTTGGGGAATAAAAATAACTTACATTATAGGGGTTCAAAAACCTCTAAACACAGTCCTCTAAATTTTGCAATCCTCTAAAACAAAGATAAACTCAATGTTTAAAAAGCATAAACCAAAAATATCTTAATATATTTTATTCCATTATAATGTATATATAAACTGAATTGACTGTCACCGATATATTGAGAATAAGAACCTATTTCAAAAATGTACTACCTCCAGCCATTATATCATGCCCACTGCTGCATTTGCCCAATGCTGCCATATTCTAAAAGCTGACAAGACTCAGTTTTTGAGAAGGAGGATTATGGACTGCCTCAAATATTGGACTATGAAGAGAGAGTCAAACTAACAGATCTCCTTTCTTTACCACGTTATATAAATCCAGCATTTCAAAAACATTTAAAATGATGAAAATCAAAACTCAAGAAGATAGGAAGCTTTAAGTTGTTTCCTCCTTATCCTTCATTAATAATTGCCATAGCAACAAGGCAACGTGATAGTCTTTAAATAGTCTGGACTTAACAAGAAGGGAGTAGAAAGAAGCACCTTGTGTTTACCCTGAAAACTGTCTCATGAATGTTAAGCTGTTCCCGTAAGTGCCCTGACTGGGGATCAACCCAGTAACCTCTGCACTTCAGGATGATGCTCCAACCAACCGAGCTATTTGGCCGGGCTTAATATTTTACTGACTGATTAATTTTTAGAGACACAGAGATAGGGGAAGGGGAACGGGAGAATTCATTTGTTGTTCTACTCAGTCGTGCATTCATAGGTTGCTTCCCATGTGTGCCCCAGGACGTCACTATAACCAACTGAGTGAAAAGAGGGTTTTTAAAAATAATAATAATTACCACTTAGCTATTAGCAAAACTATTAAAGAAAAAAAAAAAAACTAGGCAAATATTCCAGATTTGAACACAGTTTGGACTCTTCCCAGGTGTGACTCTGAACAAGGCACCTATACCTCTGAGCAGGTTTAGGGTCATGGGCAGGTAACCTATGCAGTCCCACAGAGCTTCACGGGAACTTTAATATTCTGCTATTGCACCTTGAAATTCTTAAGTTTAGCTTTGAATTTGAGACTGTAAACCCAATGAGACAATAGGACATAAGCTTAAGCACAAGAGACATGCAGTGTGCGCCCCACTTCTTGCTGTGCAGTTATATGTAGCGCTCACAGTGTTCCATGAGCAGAGCTCCTCTGTGAGGACCTAAGTGATCACAGGTAAGTGTGTTAGGTCTTTGACAGAGGAAGTAAAACAGGTGTTGACAGCCCTAAGAAGCCATGCCTTCTGTACTAACCAGAACTTACTCTGAAAGCAGAAAGTAACAGCAAACATGTTCCAAGAAATAGAAAAGACCAAAAACTCTTCATTTTTTTATTCATGTCACTTCCCTTTGTCTGCCAACCATTTACAGTGAAAAAATGATGACAGAGAAGAGAAAGATAGAACAACTGACAATTTCCTGTTCTTTCAGTTCTTCCTCACTCATCAGTTAACCAAACATGGAATGTTAATAGAGTATGTGTGCATGAAGAAGTGAAATAAAAACAGTGCGAGTTAGCTGTCATGACTGGTGGTGGCACAGTGGATAGAGTATAAACGTGGGATGCTGGGGTCCCAGGTTCGAGACCCCAAGGTTCCCCGCTTGAGCACGGGCTCATCAGGTTTAAGTGCAGGGTCACCAGCTTGAGCTTAGGATCATCAACATGATCCCAAGGTCACTGGCTTGAAGACCAAGGTGGCTGGCTAGAACTAGGGATCACTAGCTTGACTTGAGCCTCATGGTCAAGGCATATCTGAGAAGCAATCAATGAATAACTAAGATGACTCAACTATGAATTGATGCTTCTCATCTCTCTTCCTCTCTCTCTTTCAAAAAAAAAAAAGAACACTGTGAGTTAGTTCTGTGCACTATTCCCACTATTCTGGTAAGAACCAAAACACATATCCATGTACAAGCTAAGCAATACAATTGTATAATTTTAAAGATTCTACATATGAATGACATGCTCTTTCATTTGCAAGTAAAACCTGTACAATATAAAAGCAAATGATAAAATTCATGTTAATATAAACATTAAATCTCTTTATTTAGAACAAGATTAAATACCAAATAAAACACCTTCATAAGTTGGGAGACGGTAAAAGAAAAAAAATTTTATTTTAGTACTTTTAATGAAACTTTTTTGTTTTTTGATCAAGGGGCCTCTAATTTTTATTTTGCTCTGGCTCTGCAAATTACATAGCTGGCCCTATCTGATTAGCCTGGGTCTGATTAGTAAAATAAGAATAATACCTGCCATGTTGCCCTATGACTGCTAACATAGTAACTGAGCTAAGTATAACAAGATACCCAGTTTCTCTTCTGGCATATAAGCAGCTTGAATGTCACCACTCCGTCCCAACAAGTAAAAAGTTGAACAAACTGAAAAATCAGCAATTCTTAGATCTACCAGATAAGTGAAGTTACAAGGCAAACTGCAGCCCCCAAACTGGAGGGACAGACAGGAGAGCACAAAGAACTACTGTAGTCGAGCAGAAACACAGCAGCAGGGCAGGAAGGCCTGAACTGTAACTGACATGCTGCTGGAGGCTCAGTGTGCCCACCTCCGAGGGTCAAAACCTCGAGGGGACTCTGTCATACAGGAGTGCTCACACGTCTGAGTTTTACCTCCAGAAGTAACAACCAAGGTTCTCATCCTGAAGACCAGAAAGGAATAAGAAAACCTTTCTGGGTTTGGCATGGGAAGGGAAAAGCAACCAATTTGAAATATACCAGAGCATTTTGATCTTAACAGAGTCTGCCCTCAGAGAAACTATTTCACCAGAGCCCAACCTACTGGAGCTTTTCCAGACCCTACCTTACCTGGAGGAAGGCAAAGACCCTACCTTCAGGATCCCTCTAGCCATCCTGTCCCGCCAAAGGTGGCGAAAAAAGGCAGTAGTTGTGAAGTTCACCACCACATTACTAAAGGCCTATTTACCAGAGTTCTTTACCTAATAGAATACCATATTTCCCCATGTATAAGACGCACACCTTTCCGAAAAATTTGGGGTCTAAAAACAGGGTGCATCTTATACACTGGTTGTAGATTTTTTTTTTTACTTGCATTTCCCACTTTTTTGCACAGATAAGGAGTTGTATGAATTTTATGATGAATAAAACTTGAGGTTAAAGGCATGGAAAAAAAAGTTTAAAGAGATAGATGAAGCTTCAGAACAAGACAGAGATATATCAGGGATAGTAGAATGATTAGACTATGACTTTAAAACAAGTATGATTAATATGCTAAGGGCTCTAATGAAAAAAGTAGACGAAATGCAAGAACAGACAAGCAATGTAAGCAGAGAAACAGAAATTCCAAGAAAGACTTAAAAATGCTCCAGGTCAAAAGCACTGGGACAGAAATGAAGAATGCCTTTGATAGTCTCATTAGTAGACCAGACGTGGCTGAGGAAAGAATCCCTGAGCTTAAGGATATGCCACTAGAAATTTCCAAAATGGAAAAACAAAGGGAAGAGGGAGAAAGGGAGGGAGGGAAGGAGGGAAGAACTGTTAGTAAAGAACAGAATTAATATATTATACCTACTTTATTTCAAATGTTATTTTATAAAGTTATTAGCAAGATAACTACTTGACAATGACAACTTCTTTTTATGAAGTCCACATGCACTAAAACCCATGTATTTATTTTTTACTTTTATTAGGATAATGATAATCTAAGAGTCACATTGATATATAAGGATTTGGAGACTATGCTCTTTGAGTTAAAGTGCCGTATTGTTACTATGACCACAAATAACTTCTATAACCGCCCGCCCCCAGCCATCAGCGTTCACGCAGCCTCCAGAAGAGGGGCATTCTCTCGATGGCACTTGGTTGAGGCTACTTCAAAATAATGCCATGCTATTTTCAACAATTTACTTCCAGCTTTATATCTTCTTTTTAAACTAGGGAAAGGTAGTTTATCTTCAGCTCGTATCTCCTGGTTCTGCCAGAGGAATACGGGGCCCTCGGCTTAGTGATGCTAGATAGGGAGGAGCGTGAGGGAAAACTTTCAGGACAACTGAACACATTATCTAAGTTATCAGATATTTTCAATAAACAGATTACTGTGTATGAAAAATGACTGTTTAAGTTCCAAAGTCAGAGACAAAAAAATGAAAGCTGCAAAGTTATTTCCTGCAGGGTTTGTGTAAACACAAAAAGTCAACTGAGAGAGAAGACTGAGCCATCCATCACTGGATATGCACACTCCCTGCTTGTTCCAGGTGCACTGTTACCAGCTGAAGACAACTAGTAAAAACAGTTATCATTGACAGAGATTCTGGTAAGGAGCTGTGGGAGTCTAAATCCTGACATCACATACAGACTACAATCACAGTGAGCTCCCATTTCTTCCTCTGAAGAATACGGGGGTTGGACTAGATTGCTTACATCCTTTCCAGCTCTAAAATATTGATATTAAGAGAATGCAAATAAAGTCTTAACACGGGCCCTAAATCTCTCCTCTCTATAGAAACCACTTGTGCGGGTATGGGTACTGCTGGGCCCCATCTAGGGCTAGTGTATACATTTCCACACAGTCTATCAGGTAATGCGCCAGAACCATTAGTGCAAGAATATACCGTTCTAAATGGCAAATTCCATACAGAATCTAAGGATGTCATTAAAAGACATAAATTTCACTATCAGTACTATATTAACTAATCCTCTTAGAACTGCAAAGATTTATCAAGAATTCATCCATCAGGACTTTTTTGCTTTAATACCAACAAATAATACTTTTTAAAGATATCTTCCATATTTTAGCTAAATACTTTCCTGTATTTTTCCTTACTTAAAAATTATTTTCCTTGGCTCAGCGGTAGAGCATCGGCCTGGCATGCGGGGGACCTGGGTTCGATTCCCGGCCAGGGCACACAGAAGCGCCCATTTGCTTCTCCACCCCCACCCCCTCCTTCCTCTCTGTCTCTCTCTTCCCCTCCCGCAGCCAAGGCTCCATTGGAGCAAAGATGGCCCAGGCGCTGGGGATGGCTCCTTGGCCTCTGCCCCAGGCGCTAGACTGGCTCTGGTTGCGGCAGAGCGACCTCCCGGAGGGGCAGAGCATCATCCCCTGGTGGGCAGAGCGTCGCCCCTGGTGGGCGTGCCGGGTGGATACCGGTCGGGCGCATGCAGGAGTCTGTCTGACTGTCTCTCCCCATTTCCAGCTTCAGAAAAATACAAAAAAAAAATATATATATTTTCCTAAGGTAAAAACGTATTAACAAACTATGGCCCATGGGCCGCATGCGGCCCCTGAGGCCGTTTATCCAGCCCCCACCGCACTTCTGGAAGGGGCACCTCTTTCATTGGTGGTCAGTTAGAGGTAGTACTGTATGTGGCGGTGTTGCTCACGTACAGTACTACTTCCGGTGACACGGGATGCATGCATCACAGCTCCAGAAGCATGTCATATCACTTGTTACGGCTAGCAGTGACAAATATGGAACCGGACATTGACCATCTCATTAGCCAAAAGCAGGCTCATAGTTCCCATTGAAATACTGGTCAGTTTGTTGATTTAAATTTACTTGTTCTTTATTTTAAATATTGTATTTGTTCCCGTTTTGTTTTTCTACTTTAAAATAAGATATGTGCAGTGTGCATAGGGATTTGCTCATAGTTTTTTTTTATAGTCCGGCCCTCCAACAGTCTGAGGGACAGTGAACTGGCCCCCTATGTAAAAAGTTTGGGGACCCCTGCACTAAGCTATATATCCCACTGCAGAATAGTGGTTGTGTTACTTTTTTAAAGATTTATTCAGCACCTCTGGCCTCTGTTCATTCAAGACTCACTCTATAAAGTGACTTGATAGTGAGCTGTTTGCATTATAGGCTAAGTAAACAACCAAGAACTGAACTTTTCACTTGATCTTAAGTAGCAAATATCCTTCAGTTCCCTCGTTCCCTAAACTGTGTCATTCTCCGTGTTCAACTTTCCCAACAACACGATCATAAAGAGGGTCATTTTTGCCAATCATCATTTTGCACAAGGAATGCTTACTCCATTGATGGTCTTTTCAATAACGAATCCTCCACGCACTCAGCAGTATTCTAGGCACTGACAGTCTACCATTGGCATTTTGGGGACGTCAGGAAGAGATGGAGAGGAAAAACAGACAATAAAACAACTGATCACAAATAAACCAGTAGTGTTAAATGCCACACGGTAAATCAGAATAGGATGTTGTAATCAAGAATGAGTAGGGGTGCCTGACCAGCAGGTGGAGTGGACAAAGCATCGACCTGGGATGCTGAAGGACCCAAGTTCGAAACTCCAAGGTTACTGGCTTGAGTGTGGCCTCATCAGGCTTGAGTGCGAGCTCAGTGAGATCATAGACATGACTCCATGGTCAATGGCTTGAGCAAGGGGTCACCGGCTCAACTGGAGCCCCCCTCCTCAGTCAAGGCTCAATTGGAGCCCCCCTCCTCATATGAGTAAAAATCAATGAACAACTAAGATGCCGCAACTAAGAGTTGATGCTTCTCATCTCTTTCCCCTCCTGTCTCTCTAAAAAAAAAAAAAAAAAGACTAGGGGCTAGCTACTTTGTATTCAGTATTCAGACTAGGCCTCACTCTAAAATGCTATTAAAATCTGAATGACAGGAAAGCTGTACTCATGGGAAGATGGTGAAAAGTATTTTAGGGAGGGCAAATATTGCAAAGGTCCTGAGGTCAAGATGAGTCTGATTTATTCTGGGAACACAAAAATGGGACAACTAGAGCACAATAAATAAGAGAAGAGTAGAAAGAGGTGAAATTGGAGGTTTAGACAGGGGTAGAAGGCTTCCCTGTATAAGGCTTTATAAAACAAGGTCTAAGAATGTCATTCTAGTGCAATGGGAAGTCACTGGAAGGTGTCAAGCAAGTAAGGAACATAATCTGATTTACTTTTTAAAAAGACAAATTAGAGAAACAGGGAAAATGTTCTCCCAGACTATAAGCTCCTAGAAGAAACATTTTTCTGATGTCACCTTTAAACCCTCAATGTTAGAATATCACATAAAAGGTGTTCAATAAATTTATACTGACGTTAGAACACCTGAGCAAAAATACAGAAAACTGATGGCTAGGAGAAAGTTGGCGTTCCTGGAGGCTCTCGAAAATGAACGGTGTCAGGCAGACCAACTCCTAACCTGTCCGGCCGCCAAAAGGTGAGCAAGCAGACAGTATCAGGATCAGTTTCCCAAGAGCAAATCACAACTGAGTCCACTTGATTAGACTGCAGGTCAGGGATTTCTGTCAGGTTTGTTTACTGTTCTATTACAAGAGCCTTTTAGAATGTCTGTCATATATCAGATCCTCATTATATGTTTGATGAATAATTTGGGTTTATTTTCAGGATTATACAGATAAAGTGACCCATCCAAATATGCTTATAAACTATGCCTTTAAATTACCATTTTAAAATTAAATGTTAATCATAAATACTGAAATCTTTCTGGCCCCAGAGTCCATATTCTTTTTACTATATCATTATCTAGCAGAGATGGCGTGCTGATTCACTTCTAGAGCACTTATATTATAAAACTTGTCACACAGATATAAACAGGTTGCTACTTCTCAATGGGCATTAGTTGCTTAAATTAATCCACAGCAGACATTCATAAGAAAATAGTGAACTCCCCCCCCCCCCCCCCCCGCCCCGGCATCAGTGGCCGCCTTTTTCAGAAAGATCTAGTCTGGCAATTATGAGATGTGTAATATGTCACTCTTTGAATCTTCTGTTTCTCTTTTGTATGGCAACTATATTAAAACTATCTATGGTTACTGTGAGAATTAATTAGCAGGCATAAAATGGTTGGCAGGAATTTAATCCCTTGACTTTGCTCCCTTCTTTCCTTCTCTGCTTTTGGCTATAAGAGTAAAACCCCGAGAGGCCATCCAGCATTTGGTTAAGAGCATACACGCTGAAGGCAGACCATTCAGATTCAAATCTTGGCTTGGCTACTCAACTGCTATGTGACCATGAATAAATGACCAAACCTGTGTCTCTCAGGTTCTCATCAGTAAATGAGGATAAGAGTATCATCCTCATGGAACTGTTGTGAGAACTATGAAATAATATACATAAAGGGTTTAGAACAATGCCTGGCATATATTAAGCATCAAGTAAGCACTTACTATAAATATTTTTATTACCTTCAATGATCAATCTAATTGCTGATCCTGCCACCTTGGCTGCAACATTCTTAAGCACAGGCTTCAACTTAGTAAAACTACCTTTCATCCAAGCATTTATTAGGAAATAATTTTCTTATTATCTATTAAAGAAAATTTCTAATCTATCGTGAGGAACTGTAAAGTTTACACGCTCACTTGAACAAAAGTCTGCCTTTCTTTCATTAAATAGGAAATGAAAGCTTTGCACATAAAGTAATTGGATTTCTTCCCTTTTTATTGCCTCACTTGCAATAAAGCTTTAAACGACTGCAAAAACATTTAGAAATTCCATGAAGAAAAAAAATGTTGCAATTTACTACAAGCCTGTAATAGAACCTGATATATGGTTTTCTGCCACAACTTATATACTCTTTATCACAGTTACTTTATTTTTTGAGAGAAAGAGGGAGGGACAGACAGACAGGAAGAGAGAGAGAGATGAGAAAAATCAATTCATAGTCGTGGCACCTTAGTTGTTCACTGATTGCTTCTCATATGTGTCTTGACAGGGGTGGGGGGGTTGGGGGGGCCTCCAGCGGAGCCAGTGACCCCTTGCTCAAGCCAGCGACCTTGGCTTTAAGCCAGCAACCATGGGGTCATGTGTCTATGATCCCATGCTCAAGCCAGCAACTTCAGGGTTTCAAATGTGGGTCCTCAGGCCAATGCTCTATTCACTGCGCCACTGCCTGGTCAGGCCCCACAGTTACTTTAATAATGAACAAGTGTTAAAAAGCTCTTACAACTTTAGCTGGTTCCTTTATTCCTTTAGGGCTGAGGGCATTTTAGTATAGTTATTAACAAAGTAAGGTTACTATAATTTTGTTATTGCTTTCTATAAGAAAATAATCCTTTTATCTACTCAATTCTTTCTTTTTTAAACTAGATAAAACAGTAAGAAGAAAGTAAACCATCTTGGTTGAAAAAGCTTGATTTCTCTATCCTTTTCTCAATAAAACCTATGTTACAAAATGTCACTCAAGGTGGCACTTGAAATTGCGCCTGACCTGTGGTGGCGCAGTGGATAAAGCGTCGACCTAGAAATGCTGAGGTCGCCGGTTCGAAACCCTGGGCTTGCCTGGTCAAGGCACATATGGGAGTTGATGCTTCCAGCTCCTCCCCCACTTCTCTCTCTCTGTCTCTCCTCTCTCTCTCCCTCTCTATCTCTCTCTCTCCCTCTCCCTCTCCTCTCTAAAAATGAATAAATAAAATAAAAAATTAAAAAAAAAAAAAAAGCCCAAGTCGTTGGCTTGAAAAAAAAAAAAAAAAAAGAAATTGCTCTTAGGATGTCCAATCTTTTAAAAAGAAAATTAAAGGAATTTTTAAAATTCCTCTTGTAAAAGTCAAAATTGTTTCAGGTTATTCAAATTATTTACTCATTCAAAGATAACCTCTCAACTGCCAGTATATTCTGTATACTTAATTAGCACCTACTAATAAAACTACTATATAATTTCTATACCCAGCAGGTTCTTTTTAAAATGACAATACCAAGCTTTTGTGAAAATGCAAAGTAAATAAACTATCATACCATATGGCAGAGAATATAAATTGGTAAAATTAATTTGAAAAACTCTTTGGCAGAAAAAACTAAAACTGGACATGTATATTCCCTATGACCTGCATTTCTACTTTTAGGTATGTACCCAACAAGCTATGTGTATATGTTTATCAAAAGGTACGTACAAGAATGTTCATAGCTGCTTTACTCATCAAAGTCTAAATCCAAAAACTGCTTGTATCAACCATCAGTAATATGGAAAAGTTAAGAATAGCACATGCAGACAACGGAGTAATACTTACCAATAAGAAAACAACACATAGAAACATGGATACAATAATTAGCAAAAGAAACCAGACACAGACATAGCAGGTGCTGTATGACCCTACTTACATAGAATTAAAAGTAGATAAAATGTATCCATGTTGACAGAAATCTGAAGTGATTAACTTTGGGAGTGCTGAATGGGAGGACCAAGAGAGTGAGATGTGCGACTAGTAATGTTTTGAATAGTGATCTGTGCATTGCTTATACGTGTATAAATTTGTAAAAATTCTTTATACTTCAATAAAAAAGTTAAGAAATGAACTAATTTAACTTCTAAAACAATCTCTATGAAGTTACAAAATGTCACTTTCAGGTAGAGACACGCTCATGATATAATTACAAAAGTTTTTAAATTCCCTTAATTTTCTCTTTAAAAAACTGCACATCCCAAAAGCAATTTCAAGTGCCACCTAGAGTGACATTTTGTGACATAGATTTTACTGAGAAAAAGGATAGAGAAGTCAAACTTTAGCCTCTGTAAGAACTAAATTCTGCAGCTATCTACTGATGACTCCCTTGAACTACAGTTAATATTGATCAGCTCACTTACCTACTTTAGCCTATTTAAAGAAGAGAGTCTGGACATTTAAATGCTTATTTAAGGATTCTTCTACCCTGGTGAAAAGCTGACTGCTAAATAATACCTATTTATAAGAAAGTAACCTAACTCATTGTGTATAATTAAGCGAAAAAAATTAATAAAACATTTGCTAGATTATCCTATCACTGGCTCAAAATTGCCTTGAATAATATATAAAATTTTCAGTTTTTCTCTAGTCTCTGTACCAAGATATACCATATCTACCACCATCAAATGAAACCATTTTCTTCTCCCTTTCTCTTTACAAAGCTTATAAAATCAATTTTCTGTTTTCTTACATTTTACTGTACAGAAAAGTGTTATGAAAATCTATAAACAATATCTCTCTAAGAAAAACAATATATACAATAGCTACTGCTTATATTTGGTAAATTTCTATTCAGTGTGTATCTTAGATCAAGTTTATTTTTAATTAAATAAAAGATACTCTTTAGTTTTTTTGTTTTCACTTCTAACATACTGTAGCCAGCATGACTCCACAACTCATCCTTAATTAAATCCTTCCACCTTCAAACATGACAAAGTATTATGAGAAAACTTGTAAGATTAGTCAGGCTCAGACCTGAGAGAAACATTTTACTGAAGCAGAAATCAAACAGAAAGGCAAAGCAGAGAGGGAAACTGCAGTCACTGTCCTACACAGCCGCATGCATAAGGAACACAGAGGAAACGATATTCTGAGTCCATTCTACTGCTTGTAATCAGGAGCCAAGACAAGTCTTTCCCAAATTATTTTAAGTAAAGGCATGTTACTACCAAGTCAGCAGAATGTTCCTTTCTTATTAGCAGAGTTCAGATTTAAGTAACAATATATGTGGTGCCTATTTCAAAAATCTTAAAAATATTAACACTGTTCTATTGTGGTTTCAACACATCTGCTCTAATAAAAATATATCAAGGATACTCCCTTTAGCAGTCACTTTAACCCTCAGTTTATCAGGGTAAACAATTCTCACCACTTACCATGAGTCTCATCAACCTTTTTTTTTATTTCTTTATATTTTCAAGACACTATGTGTAACTTCAGAGAAGTTAAGAGTAAAGGGAGAGTGAAAACTACCTTAAAATTTTCAGTAAGAACTGAAACACAGAAAATGGAAATTTTAATTCCATGTTTCTTGTTTTGACAGTTTATAGACCTGAAATGGACAATATTCTCTGAACGAAACATGCATGACCATAGAACTTATCTGTCTTGTAAATACTGATTTCAGATTTCAAATCTCTCTAATAAAAGGCTATCTCTAATTCATCTTACTCTTGAATCATTAAAACATAACATTTCTAAAAACTTTGACAGCCAATAATTTATTGAAGAGAAAATGATCATTTTTTTTGTCAACTGCAAAAAAAAATATTCTGCAAGAAGAATCACATACCCTGTCATGCATGACTGTCACATACCCTGACATGCATGAATCTTAAAACCATTACGCTAAGTGAAAGAAACCAGTCACAAAATACCACGTTATAAGACAGCATTTATATGAAATGTCCACAGCAGACAAATATATAGAGACAGAAAGATTAGTGGTTGTCATGAAGAGTGCTAATAGCGATGAGGTTTCTTTTGCAGGTGAAGAAAGTGTCCTAAAATTAATGGTTGTACAACTCTAATAATATACTAAAAACCACTGAGTTTTACATGTTAATGGGTGAATTCTATAATATGCAAATTATATCTTAATAAAGCTGTTATTTAAAAAGAACATGGTAGAAAAATTTATACTGGAAAATGTTATTAGAATGGTTCATTCAAACACTGGAAATAAAAAAAAACTACCATGATTATACTTTAGCAGTAAGTACTTCAATCCAGTTTGGGGAATGCAAACATTCTATGGGGACAGTCGTTTTCTACAACAGATCTAGTGTCCTTCACCCCACCAACTCTTCTTTCTCTAAAAGAAAGAGGGTCAGAAAGCCAGGAAGAATAAAGAGAAGCCTGACCAGATGGTGTGCAGTGGATAGAGCATCGGACTGGGATGTGGAGGACCCAGGTTCAAAACCCTGAGGTCGTCAGCTTGAGCACGGGCTCATCTGGTTTGAGCAAGGCTCACCAGCTTGAGCCCAAGGTCGCTGGCTCGAGCAAGGGGTTACTCGGTCTGCTGAAGGCCCGCGGTCAAGGCACATATGAGAAAGCAATCAATGAACAACTAAAGTGCTGCAACGAACTGATGCTTCTCATCTCTCTCCCTTCCTGTCTGTCCCTCTGTCTCTGTCTCCGTCACAAAAAAAAAAGAATAAAGAGAAGATTGGGAAAGCAGGATGGATAATGAAAACCACAGCAACGAGGTTTTGTTATAAACAAGATCTGAATAAATCCTATCAATATTTAATGTACGAGCTTATTTAAAAACTAAGGACTTAGAAAGGGGGGGGCACGGAAATGGAGAAATGGAAATGGAGAGAAATACCAGCTACCTGTGATTCTTGAACAGTGGGTCCCAAATCTGACAAGGTCACTGTTGGCTATGCTGTTTGGTAACACATTCTTTCAGCTAAGAAAACTACAGTAAACTATGGAGTTCTAAACTGAAATCCACAATCTGTTCCCGATTTGCTATCACCACTCACAACTTTTTAAATATAAAATGACAAGTACAGAGAATAAACAATTTAAATTTGAGAAACTATATATTATACATGGACTGACAATGAGCACCCTTAGAATCTATAACATGGTGATGAAATAGCCTTTTTACTTAAAAGGAACCAGAGCTCCCCAGTAGAATAGCTGATGACAGGTTTGGGTGTGCAATGTACAAGATGAGCTTAAAATAATTATCATGCGCAATCTCAAGGAAATTATCAAGCTACCACAGCTGCATCACAAAAAGACTTGGGAGCCAGTCTGAAGAGGCTTCCCATCCAAGGATAACAACTGCCAGACAGAAACACACCGTGTATGGTTAAATTCACAAATACATGAGACAAACAGCCTTACTGGATACAACAGGAGGATGCTAATGAATCAACTCATTATTCTGAAAACTGGTAAATTAAGGGAAAGTATCAAGCTGCCTCTCATATATGAATTACACTACCAGGTAACCAAAATTAGTGGAAATATTTCAATTACTAAATGAAAAAGAAACTACAGAATTAGGTTTTCACCATTCTGCAGCCCCTGATGAATTCCTGGAAAAGGTACTGAAGTAAATGTAGATGTAAATAAAAGTAAATGTAAATGGGCTTAACATGTCAAGAAGAGAAATAGCCAGACATTAGGTGCCTCCTGATGGAAAATATAACACAACAGTCTAGCTAAAACAATGGGCCTCCAATGGACTATATATTTATAGGAAATACAAAGGACAAAAGAACTATGGAGATACAAATCAGCAAAGTTCCTACTGCGCGAGAAGAAAAAGACCCCCTCTTTCCCACAAGTAAATTAAAGGAAAAAGAAGGGATGAAGAAGGAATTGCTAGGTTAAAAAACTCAGACATATCAACCTAATCTGCCTTTTGATGCAAACTAACAAATGGGGGGGGGGGGGGGGACTTATGGTTTGTATGAGATAACTGGAAATCTGAACACTTGAAAGGCTATTTAATGAGGAATATAAAACAATGGGTTTTATTTTTAGTATATATGATAAAGGCATTTTGTTGTTTTTTACATTTGCTTTCTTTTTTAAGACTTTATTCATTTTAGAGAAGGGGGGAGGAGGGAGGAGCAGGAGGCATCAACTCCCATATGTGCCTTGACCAGGCAAGCCCAGGGTTTCAAACTGGCGACCTCAGCGTTCCAGGTTGATGTTTTATTCCTGAGTCACCACAGGTTAATCCATTTTGTTGTTTTTAAAGAAACCTTATGTTTTAGAGATATATAATAAAATAATACAATTTCTGAACTTTGTTTCAGAATAATATAGGGAGATAAAGGTATAAGTTAAACAAGTTTGAGAATGAGTTTCAAACTGCTGATGCTGAGTAATAGGTATATATCATATATATTTGACATTTTCCATATACAGTTTTAAAACACTTAAATATCTGGACTAAATTCACATTTACAAATACAATATACTTTGCGAAATAAATTCCAAATATGTATAATTTTGTAATAAAGGCAAATTTATATAAATATTGTAACAATCTTACCCTGACAAATCTCTCTTTTTTTTAAAGATTTTATAATATAATTACATATACTTGTTTGAAAGACAATTCTCAATGATCTTGGGTCTCCCAAAATGGGCTTAAAGGGTAACTTTTTACTCCCTTACGGATCCTACTGGCTTCTAGTTGGTTCTCAAAGAACTCAAAGCAGCCAGGCAGTGGAAAATAAAATATTCATTTTCTGACCTCTCTTTACAATCAACAAAATGATGGAGCCACACCACTGAGGATTTAAACTTGGTGAACATGTTTGAGAAATCAGAAATATAACAGTTACAAAGGGGATAATAATAAAAAAGAACAGAAAAGAAGCAACAAACCCTTTTTAGTAAGTACCTAAACAAGCTGGTTGTCCTTTTTTCCTTTTTTTAGCACACGAGAAAGAGGGAGGGAAGAGGGAAGAGGGAAGAGGGAAGAGAAGACAGTGGGGAGGGAGAAAAATGAGAAGCTTCAATTCAGTTAAGGCACTTCAGCTGTTCATTGTTTCTCATATGTGCCTTGACCAGGGGGCTCCAGCTGAGCCAGTGATCTTGGGTTCAAGCCAGCAGCCATGGGGCCATATCTGCGATCCCACGCTCAAGCTGGTAACCTCAGGTTTTCAAACCTGGATCTTTAGCATCCCAGGTCGATGCTCCATCCACTGTGCCACTACCTGGTCAGGCTGGCTGGTTATCTTTTCAACAGATGTGGAGACTTTAATCCAGAGCTGTGACTGAAGAAAGTAAGTCCTAGTTTTCTGACAGCATGGACAAGAGCTTGCAGGAAAGTCAGGATGTCTAACACTATACTGTACCACTACACAGAACCAGGATTATACAAACCACTTTTAAATCTCCTAGAGATCAGAAGATTAGCAGAAACCAAGGAGATCTTTCCCCAGATGTTTTCTAGCATTCGGTAGCAGAAATTTAAAGTTTATAGTTGTATGGCCCTGGCCCACTGGATAAGTGATAGAGCGTCAGCCTAGCATGTGGATGTCCCAGCTTCAATTCCTGGTCAAGGCATACAGGCAAGGTGACCATCTGCTCCCTCCCTCCTTCTCTTTCTCTCTTTCTTCCCCTCCTACAGGCTGGCTTGACTGGTTCAAGCGCATTGGCCCAGGGCACTGAGGATGGCTCTGTGGAGCCTCCTCCTCAGGTACTAAAAATAGCTCAGATGGGGCAGAGCATCAGCCCCAGATGGGGGTGGATCCTGGTCAAGGTGCATGTGGGAGTCTGTCTCTCTATCTCCCTTCCTCTCACTTGGAAAAGAAAGGGGAAAAAAGTTTACAGTGGTATAAAAATAAGGTCCTAAAGTGTAATAAGAAAAACAAGGACATCTTCTCAGCATAATCATAGAAGTTTAGTTCAACAGGATTAGTGATTAAGAAATAGAGAAAATGGTAGAAGAATATATTCTGCTGTATTTTATCTCCATTAGAGTTTATGTGTTAAACATATATTATTTGGGGGCCCATCCAGATTTGCTAAATGAAAATAACTATGGGGTAGAGGATTCTAATCGTTTGAGAACTACCGCTTCCGTAGGGTCCTGTCACCAAAACCTATCAACAGGTTAAGGAAGAGACAAAACTGGTGAATTCGATTCAACGCAATGTCCATAAATCATCGATACTGTCAGAAATAGGCGTTTGCTAAAAATCCTTGAAAAACAAATAAATACATATTTCATAAAGATCAAAGTACTAAGTCTTTTAAAACTCTTGACTAATGCTATAAAGCAGTGGTTTTCAACCACTGATCAGCAGACTGGTGCCAGTCCACCAGAAATTCTGGTCCATCAACCTGCAACTGAAAACCACTGCTATTAGGAGATATTTCAAAATGAATATGAAGCTATAAAATCCCTAATTTTTGTGAGCAGTATATAAAGTTTAAGGTCTAATTATATCAATGAGAATATCTTTTGGGAGATAAAATATATAGAGTTGGCAATAATAACATTACTTTATGCTTTTGGCTAATATAAAGTAATGGTGGTAGTAATTACTAAACATCACACTAATATCTTTTATTGATAAAAAACCTTATGCATTTGAAACAATCCTATGAAGACAGAAATTTCTGTTTTATTATTGTATGTCTAGCCCTGTGTATATGGTGACTGCTTAATAGACATTTGAGTGAATAAGTGAATGAATCTAATATAATAGCTCGTTGGAGTCTGACAGGGCTATTTGTTAAAAAGCAAAGTAAAATGCATTAAGACAAAAGTCTTTCAATCATTCTTCTGAGAGTACTTTTACAGACTGCATTCTGCATCAAGCCTCAATTATCTCCTGCTTGGACTATAGCTCATAACCCCTCTTCCCTTCATTACATCTTCTATTCTGCAGCCAGGATATCATCTTACTAATACACTGCTACTCAAAATCAGAAGCAATCCATTATTTACCATGAAACTTCAAATTTCTTTGAAATTATTTTTGTTTTATACTCCATTATGTTCCTATATTCTAGTTAAACTGGATTATTCATTATTGCCAAAATATGCTTTCTAATTTCAGTCATTCTTTTCATTTCCTCTGCCTGTTGCCCTCTCCTCCCCCTTCCTAACAATCTTTCAATGCTCCATGTCAATGTAACCACCTCATGAAGGCTGTTCTTAATAGTCCCAACATTCTCTCACATCTCCGAATGAGCCTTGTGCTAAGGTTATTTTTCATATCATCCGCTTTTAATCACTTAAAAATTCAATCACAGAAAATTCTTCTTGAATTTTAAGATTCTTGAGGGTATCTATCTTCAGCATTTTTATATTCCTCCAACACTTTAGCGTTTCTGGTACACTGTTGGCATCCTAATAGTTGATACATTCAATCCAAATTATTTCTTCCCAAAATCTTTAGATGTATCTCTCTAAATATTATATACACACACACATTTGGATGCAAAATGATGGTAGAATTTAATCTACCTGAAACACAAACTGTAAGACCAAATCCCTCTTAGGGTTACTTTTCTCAGCCTTACACACTAAAATCACATTAGCTAGAACAGAAACAACCACCCAAGTCCTAGAGCACGCTTTCTTCGGTAAAGAGAGGAGGGATGCGTGTGGCTGGGAATTAAGAGTCAGACTGCATGCACAGAAAATTGAATTCAGGTGAACTGAAGCAATAGGATATAAAATACAGTGCATACTTGAAGGCTCTAATAACATTTGATCAAAGCCTATGAAGCTAAAAAGGAAAAGCTTCAAATGATGAAAGGTCTGGACAGTACTGGAAACAGAGGGAAAAAATAAAGACTACATAGTGGTCTCCATAAGGTTATTAATATTCACTGCAATCAATGCCCTCCTCAATTCTAAAGATGTTCATACCATGTGATATTTATGAAGTGATAAGATTTTTTTTTTGTAACTCAAACTAAAAACCACTCAAGTTACCTTTGGAGCAATACCTCAAGATTGTTTATCACTGTTTTCAGAAAACACAGTCTCTATTTCTCCAGATCCACAGCTGATAATGTTAAATGCAGTAACAATAACAGGGCCAGGTTGGTAGCAGGAGGCCATAGATCTAGGCAAGAGAGGACTTTAAAAGACAGAAATGTTTATCTAGAACAGCCATACTTTGGCAGGCAGCAAAACAGGAGAGCCAGGAATCCCAAGGTCAGGGGGTGGCTTTCCTATGTATGTAAGTGAACACTTTTAAAAACTAGAACATGAACGCATCCCATATGAGCGAAGAAACACGGTGTCCTCTCCTCACTGCACACTTACCTCTGAATAGATTTTATTGCTTTAAGCCAAAAGACAGACAAATTAAGGGAGAAAGAATATTTTTAAAAAGATCTTCAAGTAAAGTAAGAAATAGGTTTTAAAACTTTTCTTGGAAGTTTTTGTACATTCAAAAAAATTTTTAAATATCTTTTGAAAAAAGCAAGTATTACTGGAGAAAGCACACATTAACACATCCAGAGCACTACAAGTTTAAGACTCAAAGTATAAGGCCTTTCCCACCAGCTTTTATTTTTTGTGGGGTAAGAGGGGAAATAGGGGAAGAAAAGCTAATCATAATATATCTAATCTTTATATTGATTTTTAAAAAGATTTTAGTTATTGATTTAACAGAGAGAGAGAAAAGAGGTGGAGGGCTGAAGTGAGAAGTATCAACTCATAGCTGCTTCACTTCAGTTGGTCATTGGTTGCTTGTCGTATGTGCCTTGACCAGACAAGCACAGGGTTTCGAACCGGCAACCTGAGCTTTCCAGGTCAAGACTTTATCCACTGTGCCACCACAGACCAAGCTTCAACTTTTATATTTAGAAATATTTTTGTAATTAAGAAAACATAGCATTAACATTTAATTAATTTGAGTTGTCTATCACATAATGTATAAATGGAGAGAAGCATCTAAAAGCATTAGATGTTCATTTAAATATGATATGCAAATATATTTGTATAACTTAAACCTATTTTATTTTCAACTCATTATTGTTCTCACTGGTAAGGATGCCATAAAAGATAAAATCCCCTTATTCACCTTTGTTAATTGGTGGCTGGTCACTGCTCAGCTGGATAAGCAGACCTTTTCTTGGTACTATACTGCAATTGACTAGTCTAGTGCCTGTGACTGCTCCCCCTTACTACTTTAGGTCAGTACAGCACATTATCATTACAGGTAAAATAAATATCTTGTTTTAAAAGTTTAAGTGTCATACTAAAAAATAACTTGAAATAGCATGATTATAAGATAAAAGGTTACAATTCAGATAAACAACGTTCAGCTAAAAGGAAGCTAAGATATACACCATAATTCATGTACTCAATAACTTAATCAAATTCTTATACTATAAAATTCATTAAAATTGAGTTATTAAGATGAAATTGTGTATGTTTTACAAAGTACCTCTTAAAATTTATTAACTTTTAACTGTGGTAAAATCCACATATAAAATTTACCTTCTTAAGCTTCATAGACACCCATCTCCAGAACTCTTTTCATCTTGCAAAACTGAAACCCTGTACCCATCAAACAAGAACTGCCCATCTTCCCTGCCCCAGCCCCTGGCATCCAGCACACTACTTTCTGTCTCTATGAGTCTGGCTATTCTGGGTGCCTCACACAGGTACCTAGAAGTGGAATCATACAGCATCTGTCCTTTTGTAACTTGGATTAGTATAATGTCCTCAAGAATCATCCACGTTGTAGCATGTGCCAGAATTTACTCCCTTTACAAGGCTGGACGCTACTGCCTTGACTGTATCTCCACATCTGTTTGTCCATGCACCCGCTGATGGGCAGGCAACTGTATCTCCACATCTGTTTGTCCATGCACCCGCTGATGGGTAGGCAACTGTATCTCCACATCTGTTTGTCCATGCACCCGCTGATGGGCAGGCAACTGTATCTCCACATCTGTTTGTCCATGCACTCACTGATGGGCAGGCAACTGTATCTCCACACCTGTTTGCCCGTGCACCCACTGATGGGCAGGCATTTAGGTTGTTTCCACTTTTCTGCTATTGTGAAAAATGCTATGAACGTGATGTACAAATGTCTGTTTTGAGCCCCCATTTTCAATTTTTTGGGTATATTGTATATCCAGAAGTGAAACTGCTGGATCACATAGTAATCCTATGTTTATATTTTTGACGAATCATCACATAATTTTCATAGTGGCTGCACCATTTTACATTCCCAATAACAGTGCACAAAGGTTCCAAATTTTCCACTTCCTCACCAACACGTGTTACTTTCTGTATTTGTTTTAATAGTGGTCATCCTAATGAGTGTGAAGTACAAAGCACCCTTTTGAAATCCAATAAAAGTTTTCATTTCCACCTGTATTTGAAAATGCCATAAAATAAGCTAGAAACTTAGAAAATATAAAATCTTACTAACGTAGTCGATATACTAAACCTTATGGTAGTACAAGTATTCCCATAAAATGCTCATCAATAGTATTCAATGGGGGCTGAGGGAAGAAAAATATAAAAATACAGCCTACATAGAAAAAAACCCTAAAATGTTAAAAGTGGTAAGACTCTGGATAGCTAAATGACAGGTGATTAAAAACTGTTTTTCCTTGGCTGGGGGAGGAGTGTGAAGGAATTAAGCAAAAAAGGACAAAAAAGAGAGGGAAAAAAACCTCATGGACATGGACAAGAGTGTGGTGACTGCCAGAGAATGGGGACAGAGGGTGGAGAAAGGTAGAGGAGGGACAAGTGCTGATGGATGAAGACTAGATCTGGGGTAGGATGGCGGTAAACACACAAAACACTTGTAGAATTGTGCACCTGAAACCTATATAATTTTGTTAACCAGTGTTACCCCAATAAATTCAATTTAAAAAATTAAAATTAAAAAGGGCTGACCAAGTGGTGGCGCAGTGAATAGAACATCAGCCTAGGACACTGAGGACCCAGGTTCGAAACTCCGAGGTCACCAGCTTGAGCGCAGGATCACTGACTTGAGAGTGGGATCATAGATATGACCCCATGGTCACTGGCTTGAGCAAGGGGTCACTAGCTTTGCTAAAGCCCTTGGTCAAGGAACATATGAGAAAGTGATCAATGAACAACTAAGGTACCACAACTACAAGCTGATGCTTCTCATCTCTCTCCTTTTCTGTCTGTCCCTGTCCGTCTCTCTCTCGCTAAAGAAAAATTAAAAAAAATAAAAACTGGTTTTCTTTTATACATTTTCTTGCATTTTCCATGACTTTTGTAATAAGGAAAAGATGGCTATAAAAAGAATGAGGCTGAATGCAATGATAAGGATTTAGAAGGAGTTGTAGAACTGGTTATGTGGGAAGAAGAGATCCTAGGAGTTGAAGAAGGTAGGTATAGAACCAAATCAGTTATTGAGACAAAAATAAGAATGACATTTTCAGAAGACAGTATCTACTCAGGTTCCCTGGAAACTGTATAAATTTGGGGAGAGATTAATTAAAACAAAGAGTGAAAACGGATAATGGTCAGGCTATGAAGGCCTTAACCACCTGAACTTTAATCTATAAGCAATTCAACTTATCATTGAATTTTTCCCAGTGTTCAGGCTCCTACTAAATTTTAATGAATTTAGAATCCTTCTTCTCTGCCTCCAGTTTTTCTGGCACTGCAACACTTTCAAATAAATGCAGTAATCTTGACAAAAAATTGTAAGTACCACAAAAATAACATTCCAGAAGATAGTGACAAAGTTTATGGCTACAGAGCCACTGTTTCTGTGGCTTGAGACTATGAATCTCAGCAAATTTTTATCCTTAACACCCTGTTCTATTTTGTCTCCAAAATACAGATGGTTATAATCAGATAGGAAGTAGATGAAAAGATAAACTTGACTCTAATTACGAAAATGGCTGATTTTGGTTTTAACTGATCTTATATTTTATCTCCCACTTAATGGCATTACTATAAACTTTTTTCATGTCTGTAACTATATAAATTTCCTTTCAGCATCTGAGTAAAACTACTGAGAAAAAGATTTGTGTCTACACCCAAAAGAAGCCTTGCTCTCACAGGTGCTCTGCAGTGAGTTCTGTGCAGACAGACTCATTCTTCTACAGAGCCCCAGTTTCATGGATCTAGCATTTAAACCACCATTCTGGAGTGTTGTGGACCGTAAATGGCAAAAAACCTTTGTAGATCCGAGGCTTAGCAAAAGCTAAGTTCTCCCCCACCACCTCCATCTTGGCTATGATGCTGAGTATTTGCACCCACTTCACTTGCCCGCTTAAGTTGCTAGAAGCAATTTACAGGCCCTTCCTCTTACTCTTTGTTCAGAAGTTGGTTGATTTCGCTTATGTATGGTAGGGGGATTCCTGTTTATGCCTTGGGAGAGTTCCTGTATTAGCCTCAGACATGTAACTTTGAATCAAGGACTTCCTTGATTTGCATATGGCTATATAATAAAGCAAACGGGGGCTATGGGGCGCTCGGATATTGCCATCAGCATTGAAGAATCCTCCCAGTCCCATCCTTTTTTCTTAATAAGTCTGTTTTCTTAATTCTGAACCATTCTCACTCAAAACCCAGAATTAGGAGCTGCGCTGGTCCGTGGCACTGAAATGAGGAACAATTAACTGAATAAACGATAACTAAAAACAACATAATTGACCCTCATCAAAAAAATGGCTAACTTATTAGCAAACCACAGGAATATGTGTGATACTGCACTCATGTTCAAAACAGAAAAACAAAACCACATTACTTAAAAATACATGCAGAGAAGGTGTAACTATGTATTTCTTTCTCTGGGGAGAAAGGAAGTGATTTTTTTATTCAGTAGCTGCCAGGGTGCTGGCCATGTTCTATTGCCTGATTTAGGTGGTATATACATAGGTGGTCACTTTACATATAAATTGTACATCTAGCATAGTTCCTGGTATATAGCAGACGGTCAATAAAGCCAACTATTACTTATGATGATATTATTCTAGCTACTACTGCCGGGTGGAGCAAAAGCAGGTTTACAGTTGTTCATATGGAATACAATAAATATTAATATAAAAATAAACTGTGTTTTATATATTCACAACTATAAATTTTGTATATTCACCCACTTTTGCCCCACCCTATATTTTCACTGGTATTACTAATTTTTTTGTGTGTGCGTGTGACAGAGACAGAGAGGACAGAGAGAGGGATAGATAGGGACAGACAGGAAGGGAGAGAGATGAGAAACATCAACTCTTCGTTGTAGCACCTTAGTTGTTCATTGATTGCTTTCTCATATGTGCCTTGATGGGGCAGTGGAGGGGGACGCTACAGCAGATCAAGTGATCTTTTGCTCAAGCCAGCAACCTTGGGCTCAAGCCAGTGAGCCTTGCTCAAACCAGGTGAGCCTGCACTCAAGCTGGCAATCTTGAGGTTTCGAACCTGGGTCCTCCATGTCCCAGTCCAACACTCTATCCACTGTGCCACCGCCTGGTCAGGCAACTAATCTTTCCTCAGTAATTATATATACCCTATGAAAAATAACAGCTCAGAGAGAGAACACAGAAAAAATGTCTATATGTAAAGCTTCTTTGTGCTTTTCTTTCAGTTTCTCCATTGTTATACTTTTAAATGTATCCTTCTTTTTATACACTCTGCTCTATCTTGACCACAAAACTTTGATTGGAACTAATGTTTTCCATGTGATTATTCTTTTAACAGGCTCAAAAGTAGCCCATCAAGAGCAGCAGGAGTCCTCAGCCTCTGTAGGTTGAACAAGAGTAACAGATGAGGTGTGAACTGGGTTTAATAAAACCTAAGTACTTACAGGAAACAGAATTATAGGAAGGGAGGAAGTCTATCTAACTGCAATGTTTAGAAGGGCTTCATGAAAAAAGTGGAATGAGTAAGCTTTAGGTAAGAGGTGTGAAGAGGAAAAGACATTCTAGGCAAAGTAACTTAAAGATGGACAGCTTGGCCTGACCAGGCAGTGGCGCAGTGGATAGAGCATCGGACTGGGATGCAGAGGACCCAGGTTCGAGACCCCGAGATCACCAGCTTGAGCGCGGGCTCATCTGGTTTGAGCAAGGCTCACCAGCTTGGACCCAAGGTCACTGGCTTGAGCAAGGGGTTACTAGGTCTGCTGTAACCCCACGGTTAAGGCACATATGAGAAAGCAATCAATGAACAACTATGGTCTCGTAATGAAAAACTGATGATTGATGCTTCTCATCTCTCTCCGTTCCTGTCTGTCTGTTCCTGTCTATCCCTCTCTCTGATCCTGTAAAAAAAAGAAAGAAAGGCCCTGGCCAGTTGGCTCAGCGGTAGAGCATCGGCCTAGCGTGCGGAGGACCCGGGTTCGATTCCCGGCCAGGGCACACAGGAGAAGCGCCCATTTGCTTCTCCACCCCTCCGCCGCACCTTCCTCTCTGTCTCTCTCTTCCCCTCCCGCAGCCAAGGCTCCGTTGGAGCAAAGATGGCCCGGGCGCTGGGGATGGCTCCTTGGCCTCTGCCCCAGGCGCTAGAGTGGCTCTGGTCGCAACATGGCGACGCCCAGGATGGGCAGAGCATCGCCCCCTGGTGGGCAGAGCATCGCCTCTGGTGGGCGTGCCGGGTGGATCCCGGTCGGGCGCATGCGGGAGTCTGTCTGACTGTCTCTCCCTGTTTCCAGCTTCAGAAAATAGCAAAAAAAAAAAAAAAAAAAAAAAAAAAGAAAGAAAGAAAAAAAGATGGACAGCTTGTTTAGCTGACAGTGGACAAGCCTGACTGGTATAAAGAATGCAGGGAGAATGCCAGGAGGCAGGTGAAGAGTCAGATGGTGGATGGTATTGATTGCTACATGAAGAATTGAGGAATCTTGGGATACTTAGCACATCTCAACTTGCTGAAGCCTCATTTATAACCCTTTGAAGGCAGCCTGCTCTAACAAATGACAGAGAAAGAATCAGTACATACTCTCACTGTACACTTTAAATGAATGCACTTTGTAGAATGTAATTTATGCCCTGATAGAATCAATTTTTAAAATTTCAACAACAAAATCAAAAATGCTCCCTTTTACTGACTGTTTCCCTACCATGCTGCCACAGTTGTCTGGTGAAATGCATTCGAAGTCAAGCAGTTATAATTATTTACAAAATCTAATCTTCTCTCTACCTTTCGTTTAACTAATCACATCTATCCTGCAGATCATTATTACCAAAATAATCTTCCAAAAGAACCCATATGAATTAGGGTATTATTAGGTGCTGTAGAAACTTAGTGCTTTCCACAGCCCTTCCTCCAAAATAAGAATCAAGTCGGACTTTAAGGTCTTCTACAATTTGAGCTCTATCTACCATTCTGCTCGAATTTTCGCTTTCTATACATAGACCTATGTCTTCACACTCCACTAGTCCTCTTTTTCTAAACATACTTTGTCTATTGCCAGTTTCCATGTCTGTCCTCAAGGTGTTCCCTCCAACTGATAAGCTCCTGCCTTCCACCTTATTGCACTTGGACTTCAAAATCTAGTTCAAATGCTAACCTTAAGCATGGACACTTTACTGCATGCAGGTCCCTTCTTTCATTGTCTAAGCTTTATTGAAGCTTATGCATAAAAGCTAAAAACACTATTCTTTATTTCATTAATGAGAATGCTTGTCCTTGAGGAACTCACATAATCTATACCCACACATATAACTGACTATACACCATATGGAAGAAGTTAACAAGACACGCTTAGCATATAGTATTCACTGAATAAATACTTAAGAGAATTTTTTTGCATATTGTGAATATCCCAAAACTCACTATATATAAGAGTATTCAAATAAGATGGTAGTCTTTACAGATTTTAAAAAATTATTTTTTTTTTACCTTTTCAGTTGTAAGAGGTTTCACAGGCTTTTCTGGTTCCTTTTCTCTCCTTTTCTCTTCTTTCTTTTTTTCCTTTTCTTTCTAAAACATAGCCCAAAGTTTTGATTAGTTTACTTTTTTTAAATGTCAGCTCTTGACACATTTTTATTAGTTTGAGTTGTCATTTGAGAAAAGTACAAATTTTCAATAAGGACAACAACTGGTGATACTGAAATATGAAAGTAAAGAACAAATTCATACTCTCATTACATGTTAATAACACATTCAAGAATATCTTTTCTTAAAAAAACTAAAACGAAGGTGAGACAATTTAGAACTTCTCTGATATTTTAGAGTTTGTGTAATTAAATGAGACCTCTATTCAATAAATTCTAACTGCATTTTTACATAATGTTAAGCTTCCTAATAGCAAGCACACAGTTGAAATTTGAAGAAGAAAAAGTAAACTAACAGATGGAACACAATTCCTATCACACAGATAAAGACAGGTTACATCTGTAAACATAAGAAGAAAAGGGTAAAGTACAATCACTTCAATTTTTTAAAATATCACTAAACATTTTCAGTCCATTACCACAGTGGTTATGATTTTAAAAATGGCAAATACAAGTATTTTCTCATGAAAAAATGTTAAATATACTGCTTTGGAACCAGAGCCAACTTAGTGTATTCAGCAGTCAAGGTAAACTATAATGGTATTATGATGTTCACAATTTGCATTTTCAAGAAGGATGAAACAGAATATAATTAAAAATCTAAGGGGCACAAACATGCCAAAAAAAGGAAAATAAAATAAAAATTAACATGTAAATCTTGGGAATATTGTGTTAAGTGAAATAAGTCAGACGGAAACAGTTAAGAACCATATGATTTCATGCGTATGTCATGTAAAAAACTGAAAGCAACATATGAACAAATAAGAAAAACAAAACTCACAAACACAGACAACAGTATGGTGGCTACCAGGGGGAAGAGGAGTGGGGGCGTGAAAAGGGTAAATAAAGAAGGTCAAAAATATGAAAATGAAAGATTTGACTTTGGGTGGTGGGCACACAATACAATATATAGATGATGTAACATTTGAAACCTATATAATCTTATTAACCATTGTCACCGCAGATTTAATTTTTAAAAATTCTAAAAACAGACCCTGGCCTGTGCATGTCCTGCTGGGTTTGATTCCCAGTCAGGGCACACAGGAGAAGGGACCACGTGCTTCTCTGCCCCCCTCTCCTTTTTCTTCCCCTCTCCTTTCCTCCTTCTTCCCTCCCTCCCTCCCTTCTTTCCTCCCTTTCTTCTTCTCTCCCTCTCTCCCCCCTTTCCTTCCTTTCTCCCTCTCTCTCTCTTTCTCTCTCTTCCACTCCCATAGCCATGGCTTGATTGGTTCGAGCACATCAGCTCGAGGTTCCATGGAGCCTCTGCCTCAGGCACTAAAAATAGCTTCGTGGCAAGCATGGCCCCAGATGGGCAGAGCGTGGCCCCCAACTGGGTCGATCCCAGTCAGGGCACATGTGGGAGTCTGTCTATCTCCCCTCCTCTCTCACTTGGAAAAGAAGGAACAAAAATTCTAAAAACAAAAAGAAAGATTAAACAAAGAGCATTATTCATAAGGCATTTAAAGGGAAGAGATGTGCAGAAACCTAGAATTGAATGACTACTGCAAAAGATTACTGATTTGACCTTAGTTTCCTGGTAATAAACATGAAAATATAAACTGATGAAACTAGGAAAGGCAGAATAATAATCACACAATACTTAGTCTAAATACCTAAAGGTTGCATTTGCACCTGTATCTTTAAAATGGTGTTTGACACAATCTCTTGCAAGAGTAGAATTTCTGCCATTTGTAAATTAGAAAAGATAATACCAGCAATTATGAGGCTATAACATAAAAGATATAATAAAAGTTCTTACAGGCCACATAGTGTGATAACCACATTCTATTCTAATTTAGTTTTTATAATAACTGTCTGGAAAAAGCTGTCATTATTGTCATTTTACAATGAAGAAACAAAACCTTAGGAAAGTAAGGCACAAAGCAACACAACTAATAAAGGGTAGGGCTATGGGACAAGAGCCCAGACTCTCCAGTCTCACTGCTCACTATCTCCAGTGGAGTGCTGCTATTTGGTATTACTCCTCCTTACAGCAGCTAACATTTACCAGCCCCTTACTATATGCCAGACACTGTTCTCTCTTATTTAATCTTAACAACTTTATAAGGCAAATAATATTATCCCATTTTATAAATCGAGAATAAATGAGATGTGCGAAAATTCT
The DNA here is from genome assembly GCF_036850995.1 of Saccopteryx leptura. Taxonomy (NCBI): domain Eukaryota; kingdom Metazoa; phylum Chordata; class Mammalia; order Chiroptera; family Emballonuridae; genus Saccopteryx; species Saccopteryx leptura. The sequence continues at coordinate 353,979,422 of NC_089503.1, forward strand.
TTATATATCATATAATGTTTTCTCCTTCCTCCCGGCCAAGCTCTCTGGGTTATAGACAGTATATCCAACCACCTACCAAACACCTAGAAGGTCCAGTCACCTCATACTCAACAGATACGACTTTTAACTCATTTCCTTCCTTTTCTCTCCTCAAACCCATTCCTCCTCCTCAGCTTCTATACTTTTCTCACTCGATTTCACCATGATCTATTGAAATGCTAAAGTCAGAAAATGAGAGTAATCAAATCTTCCCAAAGCACCTCCATATCCATTGATTATTAAATACCACAGAGTCTATCTTCTCAAGATCTCTTAAAAATATACTCTTTTTCATTCCCTCTGCCTCCATTTTAGCATATGCTGTCACCGCTTATTCATGGATTATAACAACAGGTTCTCAAGCGTCTTCTACACTCACCAGCACAAAATTCACTCTACAGACAGTGGAGCTGTGTTATGACATGAAAATCAGATCCTATTACCCCTTCTACCCTAAAAACTCAATTAAGTACCAGGGCCTTCAGAATGAACATCCGTTTTCTTCAGCAGGCTCACAAGAAGGCTCCTCTCCCACTTCTGTCCCTATCCTATGCATGCTCCAGCTGTGCCATTCTATTTGAAAATCCCCAAATACTCCTCTTTGCCCACAGGATTTTTTTCCTCACAAGATGCTTTCTCTACTTGGAATGCACTCTCATCCTTACAGCTAATGTTTATTAAGAGTTTAAGGCCCTGGCCAGTTGGCTCAGTGGATATATTATCAGCCCAGCATGCAGACATCCCAGGTTCAATCCCTGGTCAGGGCACACATAAGAAGCGACTACCTGCTTCTCTCCCCCTCCCCCTCCCCCTTCTCTTTCTCTTCCACTCCAGCAGCCAGTGGCTCGACAGGTTCAAGAGTTGGCCCCACGCACTGAAGATAGCTTGGCTGATCCGATCATCAACCTCAGGCATTGAAGACAGTTCAGCTGATTCAAACATGTGTCCCACATGGGACACGTGCAGGAGCTATCTCCCCTCTTCTCACTTAAGAAAAGAAAAAAAGAGTTTAAGATGAATCAAAAGTATGCCTCCTGGTGTGAAGACAGCAGGGGAAAAGAGTGCGCCTCCTATAACAATAGCGGCAGGATGAATGCATGTCAGTAACAGCATACTCTACACTGCATTAGAAACCTGTGAGTTATCTGGTTATAGTTTTTCTCCACTGAGGTCAGGGGTCATAGTTTGACTTGGTATCCTCCATGTCTAGTGCACCACTTATCAAAGGGTAGACACAGAAAAAGTGTTAGTTCAAACAATGTCTCAAATAGAGTTAGTTCAAAGAATGTCTCAAACCTCTTTTAAGTTCATGATAATAAAAAATGGTAAGCAGTCAAAAACAAAATTAAAACCCTCAAATATATATAGGGATCCAAAGTGGGAATATCATGTCCCCTTAACCACTGCTACCCCAAACACAGTCTAGAATTTATCACTGATTATTCTAAACTCCTAATTCTACATTATATACATTGTATTGTCACTACTGCTTAAAAAAATAAACTTTCTTCAAGTGATTTCAATAGAAGAATCATAGAAAGAGAATATTTTATTCAGATTTTACTAATAGATAAAAGAATTCAACAGCAACTATAAAAAAAAAGTTCCTGTAAGTATAAGACAGTGATAGAAACAACAAAAAGCTAATTGCTTCTTAAATGTTGAGATATACCTATGGTACCAATATATCAGTCATTCTGAAATAAAATATAGATTAAAGAACTAATCCTTTCTATAGCACAGGAAAATATGTGTATTTAATATATTTAATAATGGAGACCATTCAAAATTTAAACAACTATTACAGCACTTCAAATTATGGCATACTGTGAAAGAAAGTTCATTTACTATTGAACAGTACATAATGCAGCTGGCTAAAACACTACCGTACCTCCAACTTGTTTTTCTCAACAGCAGCTTGTAGAGAAGGAGAGGCTACCAAAGGCTGAAGGGGAGCTTCAGAGGAGGGAATCTGGAATGCAGATGAAAAGTCAGGAGAAAAAACAAAAAGAAGGCGTTCAGAACCAACAGGTACAGGAAAGAAACAAAAAACCATATATTCCTGAGATATAGAGGTCTCCGAAGTATGTTAACAAAGGGAAATAATGCATCAAGAAGATGTACTGCTTTTGAAAAATGTCTCCATAAAATCTCTAAAAATAAGATATTACAGAATAGTGTATGACTTAAAATAGATATCACTAGAATATAACATTTAAAATGTACTGAGACAAGGTCACACCAAAAGTATTTAAAAATAGGTTTTTCTAGTGATTCACTTTTATTCAGTGTTACTACTGGATGCTAAGACATGAAGACATACTGTCCCAAGTAGCAGGGGAGCACAGTGAGTTGTGGACTAGGTTGTTTTTTACTTACATCTTTTTTAGAAATGGAAAATGGAGCTGAAGTAGGGAAAATTAAAGTTTTAGTCAACTGTTTAAGAAAACATAAAAAAAAAGCCTGGGAGTAAAAAAGTGGATTGATGCAACAGAGCAGAGCAGCAGACAGATGTATAAAGCAATTTATACACTTCCTTCTTTAAGATTAGTACACGCAAACACCATTTCCAGGGCGGTACTTGCGGAATTACTCCAAAGCATTACGAGACAGTTATAATATATATGTAGCAGAGGCCATTTATAATGAAAAAAGATTTCATCTAAAAGCCTTTCCACACATCTTCCTACCCAATTTCTACATACATAGCTGATCATTTTAATGGAAGCATTATCATTCCTGCTCTCTTTACTGCCAAAATATAATTGAAATACATTTATAAAATGTGTTGATCTTTGTAGCCACAAAATTGACATCTCTATATTGTCCAATCATGTGAATAGTGCCTATGAGAAATTTTTAAAAATAAAAGGTACTATTACAGAAAGGTCATTATATAATGTCAAAATAACATAGTGAGATGCCAAATCCTCCTTCAGTCTGCTTGTTATTAAGTTAGTTATGGCTGTAATTCTTGATTCACAATCTGAGACTATACACGTTAGGGGTCTTTTCCTTTGCATATTGTTGGCTGTTATAACTGTGTAAACTAGCCATTTAGTGACTATTAATGGAAATTACACATAGAAGAAAACATTTAAGAAGTCAAACTACATCTTAAAACATGGATTCAGAGCTGGTTTATTCTACTGAACGCTTAACTTGCAAGAGAGCTTAATTACTTCTTTATATAAAAAACAAAAGATCATAAAATCACGTAAGATAACCTATATCTTAAAGACCTTTTTACCCAAACTCATGTAAAAGCTGAACATAAACAGGAGCATTCACTATGTCGAGGGTCACTTTAATTCATTGGAAAAGTGCTTGTTCTCCTTTTGAGAACATGGCAAAATGATCCGACCACTTTTAAAACTCAGAGGCAGGGGCCCTGGCCGGTTGGCTCAGCGGTAGAGCGTCGGCCTGGCGTGTGGGGGACCCAGGTTCGATTCCTGGCCAGGGCACATAGGAGAAGCGCCCATTTGCTTCTCCACCCCCTCTCCTTCCTCTCTGTCTCTCTCTTCCCCTCCCGCAGCCAAGGCTCCATTGGAGCAAAGACGGCCCGGGCGCTGGGGATGGCTCCTTGGCCTCTGCCCCAGGCGCTAGAGTGGCTCTGGTCGCGGCAGAGCATCGCCCCTTGGTGGGCAGAGCATCGCCCCTGGTGGGCGTGCCGGGTGGATCCCGGTCGGGCGCATGCGGGAGTCTGTCTGACTGTCTCTCCCCATTTCCAGCTTCAGAAAAATACAAAAAAAAAAAAACTCAGAGGCAGGAATATAATAAAACCATTCTGAGTGTGCCTGGTGTATGAAGGTGGGCCTTTAATTTAGGCCCTTTCTTATGTGAGACCTGCAGTAGAAGAGAAATTCTCCAACTGGCCTTGAAGCAGCAAGCTGCCATGTTGTAAGGGAATGGGTTACGCCGCAAGGACCTGAGGGTGGCCTCTAGGAACTGCGAGTGGCCCCCATCAGACAGTTGGCAAGAGGACAGACCTCAGCCATACAGCCACAGAAAATGAATTCTGACAACTGCGCTCAGAAGAAGACAAGTAGCCTAAGATCGCACCTCGGCCAACCCTTTGATTTCAGTTTGGGAATATCCACAGCTGAGATCTCAGCTAAACCATACCCAGACTCTTGACCAAGAGAACCTGTAAGATCCTGTGTTGTTTTCAGTCACCAAGTTTCAAGCAATTTATTAAGTGGCAAAAGAAAATTAATTCAATAATCATTCCTTAATAAATACATTTTAAAAATCCTGAGCTGTCTAGCATTCAAGTCCTTTACACAACCCCTATCTGCCTTTCAAGATTCACTTCCCCCTACATTTATTCTCTCACATCTACCCACCCCAGAGAGTCCTCCTTCACACTCTCTAGTCAAGACAGTTTCATGGACTACTCACCAAACACACCAAATAATATACCTGGACTCTCTTTCCTCTTCATCTAACTTTGGCATAGCTGAGATAAAAGGTCTCTTCAGTCAGAAATGTCCTTCCTGCATTATCAACGCTTATCCTCGTTTCCCTGAAATCCTACTGTTCTATTAAGGATAATCTTAAACATACTTTCTTTAAAAATTACCCCAGTGAAAATCAGTGCTACCTAAATTCTGTTTTCTCATAGCACTTTCATTCTTTTGTTTTAACCCAATTCTGGTCACTGTACATTGTACACATTGATAAAAGTTTGACAATAAACTACTTTTGGACAAAGATTATACAGTTTCAATCTCAGTGCCTTGCAGGTGGTATGCATTCAATAATGTTTGCTGTTGATGATTAAATGAACAAAAAAAAATGAAGGTTGAAACTAAGCCACAGTTAGTTCAAAATAAGAGGCTAGCACAGATCTCAACAGCGAGGGAGGGAAACCGTGAGGACCGCTATGAATAAGGGCTGATATGATTATGCCCATACTGGTGCCCAGCACCACGCAGTTACTTTAAAAGATGCAAAAGAAATAAAATACTTTTTTTGTGTGTTTGAGGCTATAAATCAGTAAAAATTCTAGAAGAACCTTTTTCCTTGGAACATATTTTCCTTTGTTTTTGTCCTTATCTGAACTTCACTTTTCCCCTTTAAGCCTTCTCCCTTAATTCATGCTTATGGTGCTACAGGCACTCAGAATGGTATGGTCTATACCAGTGTTTCAACCAGTGTGCCGTGGCACACTAGTGTGCCGTGAGACATGGTCAGGTGTGCTGTGGGGAAATTAAACATGGGTCCCCAAACTATGGCCGGCGTAGGCTATCCGGCCCACTGCCAGCCGCCTCATCCAAACATAAACATTCCCCTCACAATCCCTCCAGCTATCAGCGACAGGAAGAGTGGAGGCACAGGAAAGGCTCACTGACCAATCACCTTCTAGGATTCATCCCGACCACTAGAGATGAACCAATAGTAGGCTGCCTCTCATCCACACCCAGGAAGGTCCCGCTCGGGCTGCTGCGCACTTGTCATTATGTGGCTGCGGCAAGTAGGTGAAGCTGCTACTCCTCCCTATGGTCCCGATTTCTAATCCTGGTCAGGACTGGAGGTAAATGTTGCCACCACTAGATGAAGCCTCAACCTCAGCTGGTTATGTCTATCCTGATGGTGTATATAGATATTTGACCTTTTTCTTTTTAAAAGAGGCCCCCACAGAGGGTGATATACAATGCATCACAATGCATCACAATGTTATCTAACTTTAAAGCTAAAGTTTGCTGATCTTCCTTTGGACAGTTTTTGGTTATCTGTTGCCAAGGAGTTCCCCATTCTGGCCAACAAAGCTATTTTGACATTGCTCCCGTTTTCAACCACATATCTATGTGAGCTGAGCTTCTCAAGTTTGACTGCGATAAAAACTAAAAACAGAGAGAGACTGAGAACTGTTGAGGAAGAGCTTCGTGTGTGTCTTTCTACCATTCCTGCCAGGATATCCCTTTTGTGTTCATTGAAACAGGCCCAGGTTTCACACTAAATGAGTATAAATACATTTAGAAACTATATTATTAACTATATGTATAATATGTACTGTGTTAGAGTGTCATTTTGGTAGGTGGTGTGCCCCAGGATTTTGTAAATATAAAAAATGTGCTGCGGCTCAAAAAAGGTTGAAAATCACTGGCCTATACAACAAACACCCTCATAAAAATGGCACATATAACTCTCCCTCCTTTCTCAGAAGTGTCATGTTTACATAGCCAGTCACCATGTTTATTAACAGTTCACTGAAGCCACTCTTCACAATGACAAATAAGTCCCTTCGGAGGAAGGAAGTACTATGCTAGCCCCTTTATCCTCTGTATGATGGATTCATGCGAGGATTCGTTCACAAACACATTAAATGTCCTGGGAGGCAAGAGGGCAGTACTTTAGAAAAACTGGAAAAACTCTTTGCCACTGTTCTGCTGTAGTTTATAGTTTTCTATTTTGCCACAACATTCTGAAATGTTTATGTTCAGAAGCACAAGAAATTTATCAGTTCTTTTTTCAAGGATTAAAAAATTACTGTCTTACACAGAGAAGCATGGTCACCTTTATGCCCTTACTCTTGTTTAAAATAAGAAAATAATAATAGTAGTAACACATACTGGCAGAACTAAAAAATGACAGCTAAAATAAGAGACAGAAAAACTGAAAATCAGACACAATAACGATAAAGGTAAAGCAATTTGGAGTCATTTAATACAGGGGTAACAGCCATACGAGGCTTAATAGCCACTCAAGACATCTCTTTATCAAGTACAACTGATATTCAAAGTGAGCCTCCTCAGATATCCCCCTTGTGCCCTGCTACTCCTTAAGTACCTTAGATAAGCTACTTGTATTTTGTTTCATATTGGTTTTTTTTTTAACATGGTCTCATCCCCACTATGAAATTAAATCTCTCTGAAAGCAAAGGTTACATCCTCTTTACTTCAGCATCCTAGGAGACTAAGACCATAATAAATAATCAGAAATTATTTAAATGAATTTTCAATCTCTTACTGAAGACAAAATACTGAATATAAATATATAATTATTAGCAATATATAAGATTAATTACTTGCACATCAATTGACACAAAAAGAAAAAGAAATACTTTAAACTTGCTAGAATATAAACTTAAAAAATCATTACCTTGATTATAAATGAATAGGTAAAATACATTTCCCCTTGGATTAAATGTGATTTTTGTGAACTTTTCTGAATTTTCATTACAGCAATAATATAAATTCAAGCCTGACCATGTGGTGGCGCAGTGGATAGAACGTTGGCCTGGGATGCTGAGGACCCAGATTCAAAACTCCAAGGTAGCCAACTTCAGTATGGGCTCATCTGGCCTGAGCGTGGGTTCACCAGCTTGAGCACGGGCTCACCAGCTTGAGCACGGGTCACTGGCTTGAGCACAAAGGTCACTGGCTTAAAGCCCAAGGTCGCTGGCCTGAGCCCAAGGACACTGGCTTGAGCAAGGGGTCACTGGCTTGAGCAAGGGGTCACTGGCTCTGCTGCAGTCCCCAGTCAAGGCACATATGAGAAAGCAATCATGAACAACTAAGGTGTCACAACTATGAGTTGATGCTCTCATCTGTCTCCCTTCCTGTCTCTCTCTCACACACACACTGAAATAATAATAATAATACAAACTCAAGAGTATAAAATCTTTTACCTTGAAATTTTTATTTTCAAACCTAAAAAATACATAAACATCCTAGAATAAACTTCACTAATACTTACCAAACTTTAATGGTGTGCCATGTGTGTTCTCTCTCTATACAGACACAGACACACACTAGGTTGCCAGGTTTCACTGAGCCATTTAAAAATGAGAAAATACATGGATGCAAAGAACATTCTGATGATGGTTGCCAGAAAGGAGGGTGATTGAATGAGTGAGAAAGGAGAAGAGATTAAAATGTACAAAATTCCAGTTATAAAAACATGATTACAGGGATGTTTATACAATGACGGATATGAAGAGAATCCAGTCAGAAATACTGCAATTACTGTGTACGGTGTCAGATGGGTACTAGACTGATCAGGGTGATCATTTCATAAGGCATACAAATATCTAATCACTGTGTTGTACACCTGAAACTAATCATACATTGTATGTCAACTGTAATTGAAAAAATTTTTAATTAAAAAACTGAGTTAGATTTTAAAAAAATGGCGTTAGTGATGACAAAGACACTGATGTTGAAGATGTATGTAAAGATTTTGAAAAAATTATTGCACTACATACACACACACACACACACACACATATGAGAGTAGGAGAAAGCAGTATTTCCACATTATTATAAATATACTATGTTACTTCAGATGTGTGTTGTATAACTTAGTATATTGATATGAATAGAAATAAATAAATAAAAATAATTACAGATATCATAACACTTGATCCCTAAACATTTTATGCTAGCACACATCTATCATGAATGAAGAATTTCTCTTTACTAAGTATAATACCATTATCACACATGGGGGGGGGGGGGTTAAAAACAATACCATAATAACCATTATTTAAAAATAAAACTGTTTTCCTATACATTACTACATAAAATTTATAAATTGTTGCCATGAAGGATAAAAATACTTTCAGTATAGAAATAACAAAAAAGTATAGGATATTAAAAAGGGTGTTTAATGTAAAGCAGTGTACTTTATAAAATATACTAAAATGATTTTGTTTTTAGAAGAGATGGGAAGGGGGTGGAGGAGAGAGATGAGAAGCATCAACATGTAGTTGCTTCACTTTAGTTCAGGGGTCGGGAACCTATGGCTCGCGAGCCAGATGTGGTTCTTTTGATAGCTGCATCTGACTCGCAGACAAATCTTTTTTTTTTTTGCAGACAAATCTTTAATAAAAAAATAATAACGCCCTGGCCGGTTGGCTCAGCGGTAGAGCGTCGGCCTAGCGTGCGGAGGACCTGGGTTCGATTCCCGGCCAGGGCACATAGGAGAAGCGCCCATTTGCTTCTCCACCCCTCCGCCGCGCTTTCCTCTCTGTCTCTCTCTTCCCCTCCCGCAGCCGAGGCTCCATTGGAGCAAAGATGGCCCGGGCGCTGGGGATGGCTCTGTGGCCTCTGCCTCAGGCACTAGAGTGGCTCTGGTCGCAATATGGCGACGCCCAGGATGGGCAGAGCATCGCCCCCTGGTGGGCAGAGCGTCGCCCCTGGTGGGCGTGCTGGGTGGATCCCGGTGGGGCGCATGCGGGAGTCTGTCTGACTGTCTCTCCCTGTTTCCAGCTTCAGAAAAATGAAAAAAAAAAAAATAATAATAATAATAACGTTAAAAATATAAAACATTCTCATGTATTACAATCTATTCTTTTCCTACCACTCATGTTCATGGTTGTGGTGGCTGGAGCCAATCACAGCTGTCCTCTGGGACACCACCAAATTTTTATTGGATAATGCATAATGTACACGGGTCGTTGTATGGTTCTCGCGGAATTAATTTTAAAATATGTGGCATTCATGGCTCTCTCAGCCAAAAAAGTTCCCGACCCTTGCTTTAGTTATTCACTGATTGCTTCTCATACATGTCTTGACTAGGGGGCTCAAGCCAAACCAGTGACTTCTTGCTCAAGCTAGTGACCTTGGGCTTCAAGCCAGTGACCTTTAGGTTCAAGCCAGTGACCTTGGGATCATACAGATGAGCCTGCAGGCCAGCTGGGCATCTTGGGTTTCAAACCCAGGGCCCTCAGTGTCCCAGCCAACAGTCAATCTACTGCGGCACTACCAGTCAAACTAAAATGATTTCTTAAAATTTCATATGAAAATATATTACTTATGATTTAAAGTTAGTCCCTTCTTCCCCATAATGCTATAACTAAACTTAGTTTTATGGACATTATAAATATCATTCTCAATCTTGTCAATTGTTATCAATCTTTTTTTAAGGTTTCCATTGATTAGAGAGATAGCACAGCCCTTAATGATGTGTTAAACATTTTTTAACAAGATTATTTTCATTGTCAAAGGTGATAGATTAAAATATCCTTACTTTGTTATTATTTGATTAAATTTTTTAGTAACTGCTTCTCAATAAAGCCTGAAAAGAAAAACCTAGTATGCACGTAAAATGAGATGAAATTATTGTCTCTAAATTGATTGATATACAACCTAACCACAAGATTAACTTATAGCTTGTTTATTAATCTAAAAATTAAAGGTAAAAAAATGACTGTATCAATAAAGACTATAATTAGTCTTAAACTGTAATTAACTGAGGTAGAAAAATATCAGAAAAGAATATTTAAAAAGCAGTGATATAACATTATTTGATCACTACAGTAAGGTTTCAAGTATTAGTTATCAAAAGGCTTGATAATAATCAATGAAGAGATCTACCAAAGTCTTTATGGCAGTGGTTCTCAAAGTGTGCGCCAGGGCACACTGGTGCACCCTAGAAGATTTCCAGGTGCACCTTATGGTATTCCAGAGAAATACATATGTGCCTGTTGCAGACCAAAAAACCAATAAGGTTTTTGGAGTTTAGATTTTTGGGGGACAGAGGTGTGGGGAACTGGCTGTAAGCTGACAGTCTGCCCAACACCCACCTCACTTGCCTAATTAGGTTGCAAAATGCTGTTATGCTGTGGTGCTGGATTGTTTACACTACCCCCCATGTTCCCCAGAAAGACTGGAGGCAAGTTTATCTTATCCTTTGTTTGGTGTAAAGTTAAGATGACATGTATGGTGGGGGGTTTGGATTGATGATTAAACATAAGGAATTGTCTCTTGAAGTCTTTTGGATTTCTATAAAAGAAGACTATGTGGCAGTATCTAAAAAAGCTTTGAACATTTTACTACAATTTTCAACATCCTATTTATGTGAATTAGGATTTTCTACCCTCAACACAATTAAGAGTAAAAAGAGAGGAATTCTTCAATGTATTGACAAGGAAATAAAAGTTTGCCTTTTAAATATATGCCAAATATTGAAGAAATCGCTAGGACACATCAGGCTCATGTTTATCATAAACACAAGAACGAAAAAACACATCCGTGCTGGGACCTGCCGAATTTTCTAAATCTTACTAAGAATGTATCTCTCTCTCTATATATAAAAAGATAACATTTTTGTCGTTTTTTTATTTTTTAACCCCTCTTTTTTTATGAATTCTAAAAAGCATAACTCAAAAAATGTAACAAAAAATGTTTTTTAATGTCAGAATAAATTTAATTTTGTCGTATTTATATCGGTTAATTACCATAAAAGCATGCTTGGACTTTATATTTTTTTCTTTAATATTTGACTTAATTATTATAACATATTTCTCAGAAATTTGTATATAGTGCACCTACAATTATTTGTAGGATTTTAAATGCACCCTGACTTCAAAAAGTTTGAGAACCACTGCTTTAAGGGAAGATAAATTCACTGTTTTTATTTTTTACAAATTTCCAGAAGGTAGTAAAATAATTTTTTGTCCTCCATTTCAATTAGTGGTTTTACCTTTCTGCAAATTTCATAAAATTAACTTAATTAAATGCCATTTAGGCAGTCATTAGACTCTCAGAATATGCTCCTTTCTAAATCAAGAGTTCTGCTTTGGGAGAGCTCAATAATACATTAGACAAAAAATTGCAATATTTGAATTTTACAAAGTATATAACTAGTATATTTTTATTATAAATAAAGCTGTATTGTATGTTGAAAGTTCAAGATCTATGGTATTTAATAAACAAATTGGTAACAGAGATGAAGATTTTACTTACATTTGTAACAGCTATAGCATTTTTATCATAGTATTTCTTCTTTTCGTATTTATCTCTGATGAAAAATTCCACTGCTCTGAAAACAGATAACTTAAGGAAAAGCATGAGCTCAGTGACATGTATATTCACTAATTCGATTCGCTCCACAAAGTTTAACTTTACATTCAATTTTTCTACCTCCTCTCCTCTGTGCTTTCTTCTTCCTCTCTAAATTCTATAATCCACTTTTCCTTCTATCCAAATGTCCATCTCTTTCAGGAATTTTTTTCCCAGCCAACAAAACCACTCAATCCAATTCTGGAAAGAAAAGTAACCATGTTTCTCAATTCCACCACACTCCTCAGCTCTCCCTCCCACCTCCCTCAAACTCTATATTCAATTAAGATTCATTCTGAATTTTCATTATAGGAAAGAAACTAATGCCCGTACAGTATCCACAGTACACCAGACATACGTCTATGTTGTCCATAATTTCTTTCTTTTAATCCTTCCAAAACCCAGTAATTTGCATATTATTTCCACATCATAGATGAAGAATCGGCAACTTGGAAAAATTAAACAAATGTGCTTTTACTACTTATGTACTTTCCCCATATATATGGCTACCTCTGTCTGAGTGGTGGCCAATTATTTTTCTGCAAATCTGAGCAATGGAAAAGTCAAAAAGCTAAAACTAAGGTTAGTACTATTTAATTTTTTTTAAAGTTGGCTAAACTAGTCTTTCCTGTTGATCAAGTGGGCCACTTCTAGTTTGGGATTATCTGAGATAGATGAATTATCATGCCACTCAATCACTGCTTTATTATATTCCACTAAATTGGAAATTCTTCCATCAAGGATTCTTAACCTTTTAAATACCATGAACCCCAGAGGTAAAGCCTGTGGACTCCTTTCTGGAACAGTGATTTTTAATGCATAAAACAAAGTACATAGAATTACAAAGAAAATGAATTTCACTGAAATACAATCTGTGGATAACCAGGTTAGGACATTCTTCTGTTCAAAAGAAAAGTTTCCTGAAGCAGTAAAACAATACATTTTCAGTCAATAACTCTGTATTAAAAGTGAATAAAAGCCTTCTAAATTGACAGTTGAGGCAATAGGTAGTAGGAAAAGAGCTGAGAGACCCCTGTGCAGTGGATATAAAAGCATTCAAAGGCCTTTCAAAACGGCAAATAAGACAGACAATCTAAACATTCAATCTACTAAGTAAGCTGAGTGATTGAAAGCTATTTTTTAAAAATAGTTTTTTACAATCTGATTATGTCAAAGGTATTTTATCTTTTTTTCTCCTTTTAATAACCTACAAGGTAAGTGACATTTACAACTAAAACTGGGGCATAGAAGTTTAAAAAGTTCTCTGGGATTCTACAGTACAGAGAATTGTGATTCAAAACAAGGAATGTCTGACAAATACCTTTTCAGAATATTGGTCATCACAAGTTCATTCGTGAATCAGTCAGTTAATTTCAGGTAATGATACTACATGACTTAAAATCTAGAAAAGAATGTCAAATTTGGAGGGTACCTTCATTTTCAAAGTAGCCTGGGAGACCCTTTCAAGTGAAAGACCCTAGAACTGATTAAAGGCTGCTTATCTAGATATGAGAACATTTTGGCAGTCAATTCAATACCAAATAATTACCAAGTGTGCCAAGATTTTCATAAAACACAATGGTATTTTACATCAATTATTTCACATGTAAATCAACTAAATGTTAAGTTTGCTCATGACTGTAAATCTAAGTTTGTATTACATTTTCTACTTTTCTAACAAAAAAAAAAATTTAAACCATCAAAAAAGCTGGCCCTTAGGATTAGGTATAGAAATGTGGATGAATTGAGCAATTTTCACTACACTATTTATCTCCACAAATGAGAAGAGAAAAAGAAATTTACTTAGACTGCTGTCATTTTTACTTCAGGTAATATGAAATATATTTGTTTTAAAAAAGAGTGTATGAATATTTATATAAAATGTGTATATAGTTTTTGTTAATTAAAAAAAAATTTTGGAAATCCAAATTCTTCAAGTATAAATTTTATATTTAAATATTTGGGAGGAGAATCACACTGATATTTTTCCTTCTTAAAGACAGAACAACAGTTTATTTTGCATATTGTTTAAAGCAGCGGTTCTCAACCTGTGGGTCCCGACCCCGGAGGGGGTCAAACAACCAAAACACAGGGGTCACCTAAAGCCACATTTTTAAATAAAATATGTATTTCCAATGGCTTTAGGCGACCCCTGTTTTGGTCGTTCGACCCCGCTGGGGTCGCGACCCACAGGTTGAGAACCGCTGGTTTAAAGTGTACTACATATTAAAGCCTGTAAAGATTTCACTACTCTCTTTTATGAAATAACTATGACAAAGAAAAGTTCACTGTTTATGACCAAAATTATTATTATTATTAAGGTTAAAAAATTGAGTAGATAAAATAATTTAACCATAATAGTAAAACTAAAATAATGAAAACCATGTTGGCTTTATAAATACTGAATTTGAAAAAGGCAAACCCTTTAAGTATACAATCTTTTGGAGTAAAAAACAATGGTAACATCTTGTAAAAATATGTTGCTGTTTGTGAATTTTCAGAAATAACAGATATCAGAGAAATCTTAATGTATTTTATATAAATAACAATATCTGAGTCTAATTTCTGCTTATAAGAAAATTACTCAGAAATTATTAAGCAACTTTTAAAAATTATGTTGGACAAAAGACATGTTTTTCAAGGACATAAACTAAACTAAACTAAAAATAAAGCATTAGGGCAAGTGAACTTACTAGATCAAGAAAGCTTGCATTTCACAAGTTCAAATAGGTGTGCAAATGGGAAACAGTAAAAAAAGAACCAATGAATTTAAAGAGCTGGAAATATTTATCTTCATTTTCCAGTTGCCAGGTGTCATTAGAGACATATGATTTAGCTATACTGATAAAGCATACACCAAGAAAACAAGAGAGTGAGGGAGGGAGATAAAGAAGAAGAAAGAGAGAAAGAGAGAAAGAGAGAAGGAAGGAAGGAGGGAGGGAGGGAGGGAGGGAGGGAGGGAGGGAGGGAGGGAGGGAAGGAAAGAGAAAATAAGTGAGAAAGAACAATTAAAAAAAAGAATAGTAATATTTTCAGGGAATCAAGGAAAGACATATTAATATCAATTCAAGTTTAAGCGGTTGATTTAGCATTTAGTAAACAAACTACAACAAAAATAGCCCATGCCTATAGTTACAAAACATTCAGTACACTATCCTTAATTGTCCCCATCTTTAAAACTAACACATGGTACTACGTAAGCCCAGAAAATTTTTAAAATTTACTATGTATTTTATCTTTTAACACATATTTATCTGTATTTTAAGATTTTTTTTCTGCCCTGGCCAGGTAGCTCAGTTGGTTACAGTGTCATCTGGATATGCTAATGCTGTAGGTTTGATCCCTGATCAGAGCATATACAAGAATCAGCAAGTGCATAAATAGAGGGAACAACAAATTGATGTTTCTCTCTCTCAAAACAAAATATTTTTTTTTCCTTTCTGTGGCAATACCATTTAAACGACAATTAAATTATCTATTCCCAAGAAAAAAATCTTCCAGTTCCAGAGACATAGCACTGACAGCAGTTAAAACTTTCAAAAGTTCGAAAGAAAACTGCTGATTAGCTTTGGTGAACAATAGATCTCATGGAACTGCAGTAATTAAAGTTTTAGATAAGACGAAATACCCTAATGTAAGGCTTTACCATGTGTCATGCACTGATACATGCAGTCTATAATTAACCACATCCCACATGAGAAATTATACTTTCACAGCAGCTATTGCATAACTTTTGTAATCGTAAAGCTTTCAAAAAGTGACAAATTTTGTTAAGAATGCTGTGAGGCCCCACATTATGTGAGTTTTACTCAATTTGGTTCTACTTGCCTCTAGTAACGAGACAACTATATGTAAGTTGATGAGAATGTAGAGATGCTAGTCTTTTCAAAAGTACACTGAGCTTTAGAATAATTCATGAAATAAAGAACGGTAACAGTTTTTCTCACTGGTCTCCCCAATACAACCCACAAATCAGTGTTTCATGACTAAACAGAATAAAAGTGCCAGTGCTATAAGTTAGGTAAAAAAAAAATTTAAGACTATAGCGTAACATTAGATATAGGGGCCAGTTATATAGTCCAAGAGGTATCATGTTATACTCTTATCATTAGTAGTCATCTATCTCGAATTTGTTTAGACAAAATCCCACTTTAAGTAGTTTCTGACTATTAGATTATCTTTTTGTGAACAGTAAGTGGTCAGTACTTCATATAAATATGACCATAATTTGAAAATGCTTTAGAAGCAGTGTCACATTTAGTTTGAAAAATCAAATAAATATTCTTCTTTCTTAGTAGACTCATGTTTCCAGATACTACATGGTATCTTCCTGCATGTGTCCAACAGACATTCAACCTGCCGAAAGTAATGAAGCATTGCTTATTATCTTTCATTTTTAACCCTTAAACTTTCTCTGGTACTCTGCTACTGAATTCCACAGAACCTAGCCAAACTAGAACATCTGGGGTAATCTCAGTGTTTTTCTCAGAAACAAAGCCAATCTAAACCTAATCCAACTGTTCCTGCTTTCCCAAATTTCCTTCTGATCTTCCCAATTTCCTGTTGCCCATTCTCAATGCCACTATTCAATTCGTATCTTCATTACTGCTCACTTGAAAGCTATTCTAGTATTCTATATGGTGTCTCTGACTCCAACATATCCTTCAACTAATCTTCCTTGTGGAAAAGTGCATGTTTCCAATGTTTCTTCTGCTTCAAACCCTTCAAGGCTTTTCAAATCCTTCAACACTCTGGGCCAATGAAATGAGGTCCACCCTGCTCAGTCTAGTATTAAAAACCCTTCATCATTTGGAAAATAAGTTTCTTTGCCACTTAACCCACAAAATTTAAATCTTGTCACACCAAAACCTTAAAATGTCATGTTTCCTCACACCTTAATACTTC
Source organism: Saccopteryx leptura (assembly GCF_036850995.1). NCBI lineage: Eukaryota > Metazoa > Chordata > Mammalia > Chiroptera > Emballonuridae > Saccopteryx > Saccopteryx leptura. The sequence goes on from NC_089503.1 coordinate 353,996,155, forward strand.
TCCTCACACAATTTTTTATGCCTGAAATGTACCTCCCACTTTTACGCTAAGATCTTGCTACAGTAAAAATAGCCTTGGATACCAGACTCTTAAATTTGTGGGAAGGAGGCGGGAAAGCAGAAACAGAACAGGACTAATATAAATACTAACTTTCTGAATATAATTTAAAATGTTTTTGCATAAATATAAAAATATATAGTATAATGGCTTGTATCTTGTATGAGAAAAAATCATCTTTTTTTCATCACTGACCACACAAACTGTTTTAGTATACAAATGTGTAATATATAACTAATATTTATAAAACTACACTTTACTGTCAAAACTGCAAATGTCATTTTTGGATAGAATCACAAATATGTACAATGAATTAGATAATCTTATTTATAAAGTAGTATAATTTTGATGAGCTGCTTTCTCAAACTTCAATATGAGTTTGAGAAATCCAATAGGATCATATGTTTACCTTTAACAAATGTGAAAAAAATTCTAAATGCTTGCAAGAAAATATTCCATGCTAGTATTAAAAGCCCTTCATCATTATAGATTTGTAAAGTAAGCGAGTTGTGCAACCTATGCAAAATGGAATGCCAGTAGGAAATATTAGCATAAATTACTTCAGCACTTCTACTTCCATTACATATGTAATTTGCCTTTTAAATGCGTACATGCCCAACTGCTTCAAGTAAATCTAATTACTACATAAAGGTGATCAAAGAAAATCCCTTTGGAAAAGATTTTTTTAAATACTCAAGAATTAAATCTCTACTAGTCTAAAATAAACTCTCCAATCAAGAGTTGGAGATCAAGAAGAATCAGTCACAATATTTTATACTTAACAATACTTGCATAAAAAATACTTTATCGCCTGACCAGGTGGTGGCACTGTGGATAGTGTCGACTGGGATGCGGAAGACCCAGGTTCGAGACCCCGAGGTCGCCAGCTTGAGTGCGGATTCATCTGGTTTGAGCAAAAACTCACCAGCTTGGTCTCAAGGTCACTGGCTTGAACAAGGGGTTACTCGGTCTGCTGTAGCCCCATGGTCAAGGCACATATGAGAAAGCAATCAATGAACAACTAAAGTGTCACAACAAAAAACTAATGATTGATGCTTCTCATCTCTCTCTGTTCCTGTCTGTCTGTCCCTATCTATCCCTCTCTCTGACTCTCTCTCTGTCTTATGCAAAAAAAAAAAAAAAATCATCTATCATGTATTACCAGATTACTAACAAAAATTTACTCCATGTAAAGCACATATCAGGGCAAATCAAGTTCTATCTTCTGTTAACAACAGTATAAAGTTCATATCTTCCTAAACACAGTTAAAATATCAACTATAAAAATGAGTTGATTCTTTACAAACCCACAAATAAAGAAATATTAAAGGATACTGATCTGTCTGTGGTCTTCGGAAGTTCTCTGGAAGATTGGCCTCATAGAGTAGTCTTGCTTTAGTATTTCCCATATCCTGCATGCACTATATATATAAAAAAGGAAGCATTTTCATTATTCACCTCAATATTAAATACTAATTCCTATACATGCATATATACAAATACCTCGTTACATTTATTTCCAATACATATATTTTTCTTTAAATTACATTTATGAAATTAATCAAGTTCAAAATAAAAGTATATTTTTAATCCTTCACATTTTTTTCAACATATGTGGAGCCACAGTTCTCTAATGTCTTTTTCTGTACATACAATATCATCTTCATTTATATTCATTGCTTCCTAAAAGTGAAGTTCACGGGCAGTATTATTATTGTTTTAAATACACCACTTGAACAATATTGCCAGTTTCAAAGTAACAACTCAGAATCAATTTGTTTTGTTTTGTTTTGAGCTCCAAAATACTCTGACGTTTCAAGGTTTACAATCAAGATCACTAAGAAGAACATATAAAAGAGAAATAGTGCTGATCTAGAACTCTACAGAAGTATATTAATTTCTTTGGGGTTATTCTCTAAGATATGACTAAAAGCCATGAATTCTCTCCCTACAAAAATAAATAAACAAATAAAAATAAAAAACCACCACCACAACAACAAAACAACCTGTGCCCAGTGGCCAAGTTTTACATACAAGTTCAGGAGTCCAAAAGACCTCCTCCCTAAAATCTACAAACCCAAGAGTATTTGACAATCATTTCAAAGTTAAATTCAGTTTCAGGATCATTTATAAGTAAAAACTAAAAAAATAATCAAACAGTACTCCTGGATAGTCTACTACATTAGAAACTAAATTAACATTTACAAACAAAACATTATTATTATTTTACATTTATTTACATAGAACTTGTTTTAATTGGTAGAAAAATCTGTTTTTATAATTCCTGTTATTTTTCTGATTTCCTAGACACACACCCTGCCTGCATCACCAAAAAGACAATCCAGATTCACCAGGTTACTGGATGTTGACCTTGAGTTGTAGTCCTCAAATGTACACAAACTGATCTTCCTCCAAATAAAAAAACAGTGACTTTTCTCCCAGCTGAGAGCTTTAAGGTATGCAAAACGCTAATATACACTCACTTATGGATCTCTACTCCACCTCACCTCAATGTAAATTTTCTCTCAAAGTAAACCAGATTTCTAAACCACTCCTCTAGAGATGAGAAAGTGAAGTAATAGGGGACTGGGAAATACAAGGAAATAGTAAACCAAAGAAAGAACTAAAGGAGTTTCTTTTGGTTATTTAGCTCTAGAAAAAAACTGAAGCTAAGGTCAAATAAACCCAAGCTTCAAAAGTTTATCAGATGCTAATACAATATTGTATGCCAACTATAATTTTAAAATAAATTTTTAAAAAAGTATATGAGATGAGAAGATTTTAATAAGTGCACTTAAAGTACAGAGAACTCTACTACATCATGACACACCCTAGCATAAAGTTAGTGCGAGTAGAGCTAATATGTAATTCTGTGTGACGGGAGAAGAATTGAGAAACTCTTAGTATAACTTACCCTTCCTGAAAAAAGAAAAAAATGTTTTCTTGGCCTGAATGGTGGTGGCACAGTGGAAAAAACGTCAACCTGGAATGCTGAGGTTCCTGGTTCAAAACCCCAATGTTGTCAACTTGAGCAAAGGGCATGCCAGCTTGAACACAGAGTCACCGGCTTGAGCATGGGATCATCAAAATGATCCCATAGTTGCTGGCTTGAGCCCAAAGATCACTGGCTTGCGCAAGGGGTCACTGGTTCAGCTGGAGCCCCCTGGTCAAGGCACTTATGAGAAAGCAATCAATGAACAACTAAGGCACCGCAACTATGAGTTGATTCTTCTCATCTCTCTCCCTTCCTGTCTCTGTCTCTCACAAAAAAAAAAAAAAAGAAAAATGTTTTCCATTTCGAATATTGAAATGATGCTTCATCTTTGTGCCAAAGTCGGAATTTGGAAGTAGCAATGATCAAGTTATATAATCACAAAGGCACTAAGCATTTGAAAGGAATTAGACCAAGAAAAAATATATCTCTTAGTTTACACCGTATCTGCAATGAAGCAAAAAGTAACACAGACACAGCTCACAGAAACTATAAAGAAAATTTGAAGTTTCTATGAAGCAAAGAAGAATATATGAAAACTTTAACAAAAAATTTAATAAGACTAAAACATGTATCTACCATACATGCCGTATGTCACTGATCCTATTATATTTTTTCTTCATATTTTAACATTTATGAAATAGTAATACATCTAACAATTGACGGTATCTTATAATAATTTTTTCTTATTGTTCCATAAAATAAAGATGCATCTTACAATCAGATTCAATAAATATGACTATACATATTTTATCTAAAATATTCTCTTTATTTAATGTAGGACATTAATAATGTATTTTGGGAAAGAAAATGGAAACAAGGCATACATGTACTTTTTACCAAATTATAATGTTGTATTAAAAATGCTATCATCCTGCCCGACCTGTGGTGGCACAGTGGATAAAGCGTCAACCTGGAAACGCTGAGGTTGCTGGTTCAAAACCCTGGGCTTGCCTGGTCAAGGCACATACGGGAGTTGATGCTTCCTGCTCCTCCCCCCTTCTCTCTCTCTCTCTCTCTCTCTCTCTCTCTCTCTCCCTCCCCCCCCCCTCTATAATGAATAAATAAAATCTTAAAAAAAAAAATGCTATCATCCATTGCAATCAGGAGAACAAAATACAAGAGGTATAAAAATCTGAAAGGGAATAGTGATATGAAGTAATGAGTCATTTCTACAAGAGACCACTACCAAAAATTGACTGGTGCAGGTGCATGGGTGGGTGTGTTTTAGCTGGGAATGGGGGAAACAAGGATTTAATAATATCAGCGATGTAGACGATCACTTAGTAAGAAGGAAGATATTGGTAAGCTCAGATAATTTATAAAGAGTAGAATACAGTACAGTAGAAGAAGGACAGCAATGAAAAGCTCAATAGAGGTACAAGGTTAAGCAATTTGGAGATGGTATGAACCAGGGAAAAATGAACAACAGGAGCAGGCACTGTGAGGAGATGACAGGAGTATAATGCAAACTAGCTGTTCACAAACTTTAAAGACAGTACAGGTAAGGGCCCTACAAAAATTTATTCTTCTAAACAAAAAAATGAATAAAACAAAAAGTGGGAGCCTGACCAGGTGGTGGGGCAGTGAGTAGAGTTGGCTGGGACATGGAGGACCAGGTTCGAAACCTCAAGGTCACCAATTTGAGCATGGGCTCATCTTGAGCAAGGCTCACCAGCTTGAGCCCAAGGTCGCTGGCTTGAGCAAGAGGTCACTCATAATTGGAGTCCAAAAAGACTTGGTCTGCTGTAGCCCCCCAGTCAAGGCACGTATGAGAAAGCAATCAATGAACAACTAAGGTGCTGCAACAAAGAATTCATACTTCTCATCTCCCTTCCTGTCTGTCCATCCCTGTCTGTCTGTCTCTCTCTCTCTGTCACACACACACACACAAAAAAAGTGGGAATAGATAAAAATCTGCAAAATCAATCAGTAGGCAAACTGTAACAAATTTTTCTTACGTAATAGTACTGTATTTTTTATTAAAAAATCAGTTTTATGTCAATAGGGCATCCCCAATGGGGCGAAGGGGAATGGTAAATAAGCAGCACATATAATTTTACTGAAAAAAAGATGCCTTGAAATGAATGTGAAGATAAAAGGTACCAAAAACAGATAAAATAAAATGTGTCCCAATTTAAAACATTGTCAATATCAGGAAATAATACATGACAAGCCCACCTAATATTCCACATTAATGGTTCATTCTCCTGAGAATAAAACATCACTTTTTTTTCTTTTATCATCCAAACTCTTGGACAGCAGAGCTCTGTGTAAACTCCAACTAAGTGATACCACTACGTCAGGGCTTCTATTTGTCCTCGCCCAACTCAAGCCCCACACAGCCCACCCAGTGGCCCTGTGTCAGAACTGCTGCTCCTGGGGGCGGGGCCTCCTTCTCCTTCACCTCTGTGCATCTCTCCTTTATCTCAGTACCTACTCCCTATCTGGCCCCTTAATGTTTCCTGCACTTTCTCCTTCAGATACTAATAGATATCTGGTTAACAACTATTTGTTATTTAAACTGAAGTTCACACTAATGTATTATTTCAGAAGCTATCTGCATAGTTTTCATAAATTTATGTAGGTACTGATTTGCCCTTCTAGGTTTACTGCTGACTTTTTAAAAAATAAAATAAGTGGAAAAAAGAAACAGCAGCTAAAATATAAAGAAATGAGATTACCAACTGCATTGTTACAAATGATTAGGTTACAACATAGCAATTAGATCTTCTAAAGTCCAAAAAGCAAAATTACAAAACATTAAAATAATCAATAATGTTGGGCAAATAAGTTTTTAAAATTTGTGTTATTTAATTTTGCTCACTTTTATTGTTAAAAATGACCGCTGCCCACATGATGATGCTGTCAGTGATACTGCTGATTACCTTCCGGGTTGGGAAGGCTTGGTTATGCTAATGTTTGCTGGAGGAAGGGTTTCGCACCAAAAATTTTGTGTAGGAGGCCACATTGTTACAGAGAGAGAGGTTGCCAAGATGGCAGGGTGCTGAAGAAGAAGCCAGTTTGTGCAGAGAGAAGGAAATGGGAACCAGAGGGGACTGAGCTAGTAGGGCCTTTGATTCTAGGAAAACCGGGAGAAAGTCAGTGGCTTTGGGAGTCCTGAATGGAAAGAGAAGTGTTTTCACACTGTGTGTATTTACTCGCCTGCCAGTGCCAGGCTAGAATAAAGGATGGCCCACCATTCTCTGACTCTGCTGTTTCTTTACCGTCAGCCCGAATTCAATGAGAACCTGCACGTGTCTGGCAGCAGTGATGGCCGCGGTTACTGGCCATACAAATAGAATCTTACCGATTAGTATAATAGAAAGATGCTACATGCCTATGTTAAATCTGGAGGAAGAAAGGTAAAATCATGTAAATTAAAAATCTTCTATTCAATTTTCTGAGGAATAGATAAAGGAAAAAGAATCTCACCTCAAGGTCAAAAGATTTGTGTGTAAGGATATAAAAACAGACTAAAAATGTTTACCACCGATATGTTTGCATATATGCATAAAATATTTTGGGAAGAATATACAAGAAACTGACAAACATGGTTGTTTCTACTGAGGGAAACTGGATGACTGAGGGATAGAAATGGGAGGGAGACTGTTACCTCCCTTCTGTACCCTGTCCACGTATTTCCCATTCCCCAAAACAATACAATAAGTAGAGGAAAGCTGCATTAATCCTGCACTGTTTCTAAATACAGTAGTGTCCAGAGCAAACTTGGCCAGGGTTCCAGAGCAAGGAGGGCCTCCTCACAGGTATCCTCCACTCCTACCAGAGAACAGTCTTCTGAGGACCAAAAAGCTATGAATCAAATCAAATTAGTGTATTTTTATAAATCCCACCCAAGTAAAACTTACAGTAAAAATACTCAAAGTATAAACATGGGATTCATTTACCATATCCTTTCCCAGTAACAGCAGCATCTTAAAGAAACAGTACGGCTGCAGAAGATTCCATCTTTGAAAATTTCATGTATTTTGCTTTTGTGTGGAAAAGGAAATACTACTTGCTCTACTACTTTCTACTCAGTAAAAATTTTAGAACACAAAGACTAAGACTTTCAAACAGCCTTAGCTGAATGTGTATTTAAAAAAGAAAAACTCGATTAAAAAGAGAAAATGCATACTTGTAGTCCCTGAATAAATTCTTCATGTCAGTGACTCACCTCTACTACCACTTGAAATTTTCCAGAATAGTTCTCTATCTTCCTCTCAAAAGCCACCAGGATTTCTTGCAAAGGAGCAAGCTTTTCAGGACTTGTTTCATGATCTTTTGGATTCCAGCTGCTGGAAAAGAAGGGCCACCATTTTTGGTCTCAGGAACTCTTTGGAAATATTAGAGTCCATTCCTTCAGTTTTTATAAAACTGTGTTTTAGGGGAGTTGTTTTCTTTCTGTTTTAATTGTTTGTTTTAAGAACAAAGTACAGTAAATAAAACATTCAAAAATTAAACTTTTAAAATAATGATGTGGAATTAAAACTACCAGTTTTCATATTTTCCACAGTATCTAGATATTCTCAGACCTTGATTATCTGTTGCAGCATTTGCTAAGTGCTACAAATTCAGAGAACACATTCTTGTTTTCAAGCAATAAAATTAAACACTGTTATGACAAAGTTGATAAAATTTCACATCATAGTCTTTTGTCATCAATATTTACTATGAAGTTCATACCACTAGAAGCCTAGGAACAAATGACTCCTTTCATCCTAGGTGCTTGAGGTTCAGCTCAGGACTCGACCTGGACTCTTCCCTCTGGCAGAGTCTTAGAGATTCTAACTCTTTAATACAGTATTTCTTGTAGGCTTTTCCTGATAATCTACCCCACTGCCAGCACTGTAGTTCAAGATCTAGACACCCAATGCCTAGGCCACTGAAGGAACAGGATCATCAGATTCATGTTCTTGAAAGGAACGTGACATTCAATGTTATTCTTCAACTTGTAACATTTTAAGAGCTCTCTGCTTTGTCCTTGTCCCCATCCCCTATCATTCAGGATTAAGACCAAACCAGCCCCTGGCTGCCAACTTTTACCTTTGCCTCTCATGACAAACATACCTACAGGCACTACCTTACTTTCTCAAATACAACATGCTTTTCCATCTTTATAGCTAAAAGACCCTCTGCATACTATAATATGCTTTAAGAAATTCATAAACAAATAAAGGACAATATAAAAGTAGTATCGCCTGACTGGTGGTGGTGCAATGGATAAAGTGTCGACCTGAAACACTGAGGTCGCCAGTTCAAAACCCAGGTTTGCCTGGTCAAGGCACATATGGGAGCTGATGCTTTCTGCTCCTCCCTCCTCTAAAATAAATAAATAAATCCTTTAAAAAAAATAGTATTAAAACATTTAAAAAATATGTTTAAACTTATATCACTAGATACTGATAATATTTTTAAAATAACTTGCTCAAGTCCTTAGTAACTTGCTCAAGATCACACACCATTTAGTTAACAAAGTCAAAGCCAGAATATACCGTATTTCCCCATGTATAAGACACTCCCATGTATAAAACGCACCTTAATTTTGGAGCCCGAAATTAAAAAAAAAAAAAGTTTTACATAAAGTTATTGAACTCAAGTTTTATTCACCATAAAATTCATACAACCCCTCATCACTGTCCAAACTCCCATCCATTAGCTTGTCCTCATCTGTGTCTGATGACAAATCAGTCTTCAACAATGAGCGCAAACACAAGTGCAAAAAAGATGGAAATGCAAGTAAAAAATCTACAACTAGTGCATAAGACGCACCCAGTTTTTAGACCCCCAAATTTTCAGAAATTGCTATTTCTTATACATGGGGAATTACGGTAGGTCTTTAAGGTCCCAGACCAGTGTTTTGACTGTGGCTGCTCTCCTCTATCATTATTATATTCATACAAAGCAAGGCAGAGAAGTATCTATACCTTTAAAATATGATGTGAATGAAATGAATAATAATTATGTTTCCACATAATCTATTCATACAAGTATTCATTCACTTCAAGTGCCTACAAATATTACACTCTATATGGAGATATATAAGCCTCTATCTTCAAATAATTTATTCCCTTTAGTTATACTCCATCTACCTGGTTAGGCAGTATATAACTGACACAGTTTAATTAATAAGACTTCCACTAAGTAACATCTTACCATTTTTTTCACTGCTTTGACCCAAGAACTATAGCCAATCACTACAAAAAAACAATTCTAAACACTATTAATGACCTTTTTAAAAGTTTAACCTTAAAAATCATTAACAAATCAAGAGAAAGCAGAAAATATAGAGCACAATCTTGCACATTAAAATTCAAAATAAATGTATCTTTTCCCCAAAAGGATTGCTTAAAAACAACTTCACAGATTAAATTTTGTTATAGACCATGTCACTTTCTTTTTTTTTCTTTTTTTGATAGTGTCTCATTTCTTTCTTCATCTTACTCTGTATGTGTAGACAATACTGGAAACTGCCCACTGTCCCTGCTCTACTATGAGAAAACAATTAATGATCCTGACAAAGAGTTAATATAAACTGAAGATCAATCAAGTTTAAAAGTTAAGAATATACAGGAGGCCATGATGTGAGAAAGTTCATCAGCTTGATAGAACTATAATGAGCCCTCTTCCCACAAAATAAGAAAAAATCTGCCTGATTATGGGTTTTCTTGAATAAATGTGTACTGAATGCTCATTCTGTACCTGGTTCCATAAGGCACTGTGAAAATTTATCTAAAGGACAAAACCTTGAGAGATTAAAGAATGTTCTAACCCATACACGTCAAATGGTCAAATGTGGTAAATCATGGAGCTCTCCAAATTAGCTTTTTAAATGGAACTTTGTTCTTTAAATATTGAATATCTTGGGAATTCTATACTAACAGTAAGTTTCTGAAGCTCCCAAAAGCTCTTCACAAAAGAAGAGTAACTAGATAGAATAACCAAAAGCCCATGGACAACATTTATAACAAAACTGAGTGATGCAGTGCGCTCACAAACTCCAAAAAGCTGTTGGGTAAGGACAAGGCCCTCATGACCACTTGGCCTTTCATGATATCTAATGGGGAACTGAGTGGATCTGAGAACAGAATGCTAAAATACTGAAATGATACAAACTGAAAATTACAGGCAACAAATCTGAAGAAAGCATAAGAAATCGAAAGCATTTTTTACCCAATCCAATAGCAACTAAGTAGGTCCACAGTAAGTGCAGAGTGGGAGAAAATGATCTAGCCCATAATTATGAACTCTCAGAATGTAGCCACTGAGGAGAAACTACTTAGAAACAATTAAAAGTTGAGAAGGACAGGATAATGGAGACAAAGGAAGAGACAGTCCAAATAAAAGTGGGAGAACAAAATGGAGGAAGAAAATCACATAACAAGTGACCTTATTTTAAACCGTACATGAAAACAATTGAAAAGAGAGGTAGGTGAAATTAGAAAGCTATCTTAAAGTTCAATTCCTTTTAAAAGTAATGGAAAACTAATATCACATAAAAATAATCAACAGGAAAGAATCAAGGTCAAATCTCATACAAAGTTATTAGCAGAAGAGAATGAGAAGCAGAATAACATCTTTATAATAAAACCACAATCGAACAAACAGGCTCAAAAAATAGATCAAAACTTTACCCTACTAATTCAGAATGAGCTAAAAGATATATACAAGATATGAAAGAACATGTAAAATGAGTTAAAAGGGATGAAGTTATGAAATAACACTAAACAGGAATTAGAAACATTGATAATTAAAGTAAAAACTCAGGAAAAATTAGAAATAAAGAAGAATATTTTTCTGAAATGAATAGGAAATAAATTGGAACACGAAAACAAACAAGAAAATTGGAGAGGCAAAAGAAAAAATACTTTAAACTAAAAATGAAATAAGAAAAGGAACCCAAGAGAAAGCTACAAATACAGGAATTAGGCAACAAAGATCCAGCACAGAGGTAAGAAAGTCATGGAAGAAGAAAACTCAAACAAGAAATACTAAAACACTATTTTAAAGAAGTCACTGAAAATTATAAAATTAAAACTCCATATTGAAAGAGCATGCCACATGTAGACATTTACTGTCTAAGAAGCCCTTTTATATTTTAGGATATAGATAGGTTAAACATAAACACATGAAAGAAGGTATACTACAAAAATATTAAACAAAAGAAGCCTGCAGTGGCTCCAGCCAAATGCATGACAACTGTGATATATCTATACCACTGCTGTGCAACAAAAAGATAATCTGAGCCATTTGTATTGCTTTAAATTTTCTAGTAGCCTTATTAAAAAAAAGAACATGTAAAATTAATTTTAGTAATATAATTTATATAGTGCATCTTTCTCCTCTGCAGAACTCCTACGGAAAACATAACTTATTGCACCTTCATCAATGTAATTTATTATCGGATCCTGTTCCAAGTAAAACAAACCTATACCACTGCATGATTCATGTAAAATTTAAGTTTCCACTGCCTATCAATAATCTAGTTCCAGGTTTCTATTTTCTTAAAGATGGCAGAGGTGCCTCACAGGAATACTGTACTTCCATCAACTGCAAGCCATTTTATTTCACAAAATTAACAAGAATAAAATTTATCAGAACTTCATTCAAAATGTCAAGAGAGTCGAAGAGGAGAAAATGTCTTTAGTATATTTTAGCCACTTTCATCCTCTCCCTTTTATAACCTTTAGATGTCAGTTTTACCACTGAGGATGGTACAACATGACCACCAATATAAGTACCTGTAATTTTTGTTTGTTGGGTTTTTTTTAGCTACAAAGAAGTATTTAAAATCTATTGATTTTCTTTTGCCTAATCTCCCTGTATTTGGACTACCTGTTAGAAATCAAGCTGAGGCCACAGAATACAGCGAAATTTCTTGATGAAGATTAGTGAAAACCCACGGTTTTAGCTGCCGTGGAAAAAAATATTTTCCCAAGCAAGATCAAACACTTAAATTAAGCAGGTCAATACTATGTAACACATCTATTACTAAATTAAACTAAGGGCTACCAGGTTACCTTGGTGTTTCTAATAACAAAGTTATAACAGAAATCTAGGAAGTGATTTTTTTCCTTATGAAAGAAAATATAAAAAGCAAAGATGTTTGTTCAAAAATGTTTAGAACCCATCTTTCAAATTTAACCTGAGAATCTTGTCGTATTCTTTTGAATTACCCAAGAATACAAGAAATTTTTATCTTCTGAGGTAGAATCTGACTTTTGGAAAAAGTTGAATCACATCTCTAACTATAACATATTATTTTTACTCAAATGCAAATAATAAAAATGTTTTTGAATTGCTATGAAAATCAAAGAGGACTGAGCATACAATCAAAGAATCTCAAGAACGGAAGAGCCATCAGATTCCTAATTACTCACCATCTGCCCAATCAATGCTTGAATGCCAACTACACATTTACAAGTGGTTGTCCAGCCTCTGCACAAACCATTCCAATAATGGTAAACTTATTACTACTTTCCAAGGTAATCAATTTCAGTTTGGATGGTTTGAAATGCTAAAAAGCACCTCCTTTCTAGTATCTGCATATATTACCTTGCAACTTCTACATACTAAAGTTATACTCCCTGTGACTGCTGTATTTTTGGAATTTTAAAAGAATATAAAAATATGGCCTGGCCAGTTGGCTCAGTGGTAGAGTATCAGCCTGGCATGTGGATGTCCTGGGCTTAATTCCCAGTCAGGGCACACAGGAGAAGTGGCCATTTGTTCCTCCACCTTCTTCCTCCCCCTCCTCTCTCTCTCTTTTCCCCTCCTGAAGCCACGGCTTCACTGATTCAAGTGCATCAGCCCCAGGCACTGAGAATGGCTCCATGGAGCCTGGGCCTCAGGTGCTAAAAATAGCTAGGTTGCTAGCACGGCCCCAGACAGGGTGGATCCCTCTCAGGATGCATACGGGAGTCTATCTACCCTCAACTCACTTGAAAAAGAAGAGAAAAGAAAGTGTATGAAAACATGTCCTTTTTGTTGTTGTTGTTGTTATTCAATGCCTCTACCCCCCTTACTCAGCCAGCACCCCCCCACAGCTGTCAGCCTGCTCTCTATCTATGAGTCTGTCTCTATTTTGCCTGTTAGTTCACTTTATTAGATTCCACATGAGTGAAATCATCTGGTACAAAAAAAAAGAAAGGAAAAGAAAAACTCATGGACACAGACAACAGTGTGGTTACTGCAAGTGTGAGGGGGAGGTCAGAGGAAGGTATGGAGGAATAAACAGTGGACAAAGATTTGACTTGGAGGGTGAACACACAATACGGTGTACAGAGATGTGTTGTACAATGGATACCTGAAACCTGTATAATTATGTTAACCAGTGTCACTCTACAAAAGTCAATGTAAAAAATTAAATAAAAAATAAAACAGTGCTCGCTTTGGAGGCACATATACTAAAATTGGAACGATACAGAGAAGATTAGCATGGCCCCTGTGCAAGGATGACATGCAAATTCGTGAAGCATTCCGTATTTTTCTGTACACTGACTTGAGACCAGTTCAATAAAGTGCACAACACCTTAAAGAAAAATTAAAAAAATTAAAAAAAATAAAACAAAGCTGTCAAAAAAATTTTAAGCATATAGAAACATGAGGAGAAAAGGACAGAGATCAAGAAAATTTTTAAAAGACACAACAGAAAAATATAGAATAAATTCAGGGAAAATGCTTGCTTTCTCCATTCTCCCCATTCATTGTTCTTCCTTCCTTCCTTCCTTCCTCCCTCCCTCCCTCCCTTCCTCCCTCCCTCCCTCCCTTCCCTCCCTCCTTCCTTCCCTCCCTCCCTCCTTCCTTCCTTCCCTCCCTCCTTCCTTCCTTCCTTCCTTCCCTCCTTCCTTCCTTCCTTTCTTTCTTTCTTTTTTTTTGGGGGGGTTGATTTGAGAGAGAGAGACGCATTCATTTGTTGTTCCACTCAGTCGTGCATTTGTTGGTGTCTTCCCGTAGTGCCCTGACTGGGATCTGAACCTGCAATCTTTGTGTTTTCGGACGAAACTCTAACCGATTGAGCTACCTGGCACAGGGCCTTCCTCATTTATTGTTAAAGAAAGCAAGCATTATCACACAGAATTATAGCAAATCAAAGATTGTTCTGAACTTACCATTAAAAAAATTAAGCACATATTGTGTTGCTAGCACTGTGGTAGCCATCATAAAGACTACAAACACATATATGATAACCTTTCTAATTATTGGAAGTTTACAAAGAGATAATTAAAATATACTAGATAATTAAATGCAACCTTCTTGGGTAGATAAAATATATTATGCTCACTTTGTTAAAGATGGTGCTGCCCTCGTGGAGGCCCGTCACCCAGGTGATGATATTGGTTGCCCTTCTTGCTTGGGATGGACGTAATTATGTTAATGTGTGTTGGGGGAGGACTTTTGCGCCAAAAGATTTTAAAAGGAAGAGAAATCACGTTGCTCCCAGAGAAGAAGGATTACATTCTAGGACAGGGTCAGGAACCTTTTTGGCTGAGAGAGCCATGAACGCAACATATTTTAAAATGTAATTCTGTGAGAGCCATACAATATGTTTAACACTAAATACAAGTAAATGTGTGCATTTTATGTAAGACCAACACTTTTAAAGTACAATAAGTTTCTGAATTATTTTTAATAATGTTGTTATGCTATTGCTAACCAATGAAAAATAAAGTACTTCTTACCATTCATGCAACTTCTGGTGCTGCATGGTTTTGCTGATGGCTTCGTAATCTGATTGATACATGGTGAGGTTAAGCTTCGTGCGGGCGTTGAGACTTCCATCCGTTAAACATGATCGTAGGTTGGTCTTAACATTCTTTAGATGTGAGAAAGACTGCTCACATGTATACGTAGAGCCAAACATTGTCAGTACAGCCATACTCACACGCTGCAATGTGTGGTATGTGATGGGAAGCGCATTCCAAGTTTTGACAATCAACAAGTCTGCGTGTTGAAGTTTTTTCATTTCTCCCCACTGTGTTTGCTTGCCAACTCTGCTTGCTGTCCTGCAAGTCTTTCCAAATCTTCATTCAGTGACTTGAACTTATTCACTCACATGTCTGAGGCCTTCAGGTCAGCAGCTTGTAGCTCAAAATCTCTGATGGAGACACCGGGGATGTAACTCAGGTTGGCGCTGTCCACTGCACACTCGTGTGGATGGGTGATGAACTTAAAAAGACAAGTGTGCTCACGAAATTCTCCAAAGCGCGCTTTGAATGACTGCAGGAGATTAGATGTGAAGCCTGCTAGCTGCTGGACATCAAGATGTTGAGCAGGGTCACTTGCTGTGCATGTATCTTTAAACTCTCCCAGTTTTTCAAAGTGTAGTAAGTGACCTGTTTCAGTGTCGGTAATGAAGAGTTCCAGCTTGTTTTCAAATGCAAACACTGCTTGTTGAAGGGATAAGGCTGTATTTTCAAGGTCTTGCATTTTCACATTGAGCTGGTTCAGATGTTCAGTCATGTCCACGAGATAGTAGAACTTCAGGAGCCACTCAGTGTTAGCTAACTCAGGATGCTCGACATTTTTCATTTCAAGAAAAGTCCGGATTTCGCTCAGACAAGCCACGAAACAGCTGAGCACCTTCCCTCTTGACAAACAATGCACATTGCTGTGAAGAAGCAGACCAGGATAATTATTCCCAACTTCATCCAGCAGTTTTAAACTGGCGATCATTTAAAGCTCGGGCAACAATAAAGTTGACCACCCGAATGACCAGCGACATCACCTCACCAAGCTGCTCGCCACACATCTGAGCACAAAGCGCTTCCTGATGTAGGATGCAGTGAAAACTTAGGATGAGTCTCTTTTCATGTTCACAAAGAAGCGCTACGAATCCTCTGTTTTTCCCCACCGTGCACGGAGCACCAACTTAGACACCGAAATAAGTTTATCCATCGGTAGATTTTTTCCTTTAGCAAACTCAGTGAAAGACTTGAGTAAATCCTCCCCTCTTGTTGTCTCTTTCATAGGCAAAACAGCAACACTTTCCTCACATAGTGTGTCACCGACAGCATACTTTGCAATCATGCTGAACTGGGATAAATGGCTTACGTCTGTTGATTCATCCAAAGCGAGAGAAAAGAATGGTGCTGCATTTATGTCCTTCACTTGTGTTGCCTCAATTTGATTTGCCATCATGATGGTACAATCGTGAACAGTTCTTGCCGACAGAGGCTTGTCTTTTATTCATTTGATTATCTTGTCTTTATCCAAAAAGTTGTCAAAAAGTTCATTGGCAACATCAAGCATGAATGTTTTGGCATACTCCCCATCTGTGAATGGCTTTCCGTTTCTCACAATTGCTAAAGCACTAGCATAGCTAGCCAAATTCCAGTCACCTTGTTGGGTCCAAACGTGGAGTTGCTGCTGACTAGCTTGCACTCTACACAGTAACTCTTGACATGCTTTCTTCCTGCTGTCCCCGGTGGATATTTTGATGCAAATGTAGTATGGCGTGTGTCAAAGTGCTGCTTTATATTTAACCGTTTCATTGATGCAATTTTATCATTGCATATTAGACACAATGCAGAACCTGCCCTCTACACAAAGGTGAATTTCTCTGTCCATTCCTGCTGAAAAATACGATACTCATCTTTCTTTTTTAGCCATCTTCTTCATCAAAAGCGTTTCTGCAATTAGCTAGCTGACTACTTGATTAAAAGGATGGAAGTTTACTTCCTGACCTCACAATGACCCGTGTATGTTATGCATTATCCAATAAAAATTTGGTGTTGTCCCGGAGGACAGCTGGGATTGGCTCTAGCCACCCGCAACCATGAACATGAGCGGTAGGAAATGAATGGATTGTGATACATGAGAATGTTTTATATTTTTAACATTATTTTTTTTATTAAAGATTTGTCTGTGAGCCAGATGCAGCCATCAAAAGAGCCACATCTGGCTCATAAGCCATAGGTTCCCAACCTCTGTTCTAGGAGAAGAGCAGATAAAAGCCACATGGAAGAGAGGAGAGGCAGTCAAGATGGCGGAGTGCTGAAGGAGAAGCCAGTTTGTGCAGAGAGAAGGAGATAGGGAACAGAAGTGAATAAGGCTGGTGAGCTGGAAACCTTTGATTCTAGGGAACTCGAATAAGTCAGTAGCTTTGTGAGCTCTGAATGAGTGGGTTTTGGAGCCCAGTGTGTGTTTTTACTTGCCTGCCGGGTGCAAGCTTGGATTAAAGCTAATGGCCCACCAGTTCTTGGCTCCGTTGTTTCATTACCGACTGTCTAAATCTAATGAGAACCTGCACGGGCCAGGCGGCTGTGATGGTGACCATGGCTACTGGCCTTACATTTGGCGTAGTCTCTGGCAGGATTCGATACAGTTCGGTATGTCGCCGCCACCACCTTTGAGCAGTGGAGTAGAGGACTAGCTGCTGTTATGGTTCCTCATGGCTGTCCTTTTGGGGACCATAGTCTGGCTGACTTTTATAGCCATGCGTGAGGGAACCAAGAGCTCTGTGGAAGAGGCTGCCCGGGACCTGCAAACCGAGCAGTGGAAGGAGCTGGAGCAAATGTAGGAAAAAGAAATGCCGACCCTGGAGCTAAAGCAAGCACCAGAGCAGGCGACCAGGTTCGCGAGATTCGCTTGGAAATGGAGTAGCCGCTGGAGAAGGAATCATGGGTTCATGAGTTGCAGCTTGTCCTGGACGTTGTGGAGAGCCAGCAGTGGCGGAAGGCCGGGGCTGAGGCCAGAGCTGGGCTGCATGGCCCACAGAGCAGAAGGTGGCAGCAGCCCGGGGCTCGAGCCCAGCAGCGGGAGCTGGTGTTTTCAGTTCCTCTTTGGAAGATGAGGAGAATTGGGCTGGAGTTGTGATCCGCAGTCTCCAGAAAATGAGAGCCCAGCAACAAGGAGTACTTACGCCACTGGTAGGTTTGTGATTTTGGGACATACGGGTGAGATGGAAATGCTGACTGCCATTGCCACATGCTCCTCTTTGGGACAGTGAAAGACCTGCCACAACGGCAGGGATGAGGGTGGTGGCTGAGGCCCCATGTGCGTGGACTGATTCCTGGGCTATGACCGGAGAGAACACTGACTCCTTTGTTGGATGGACTTATGGATTTTGGACAATGTGAAATACCCTGATGGGGTTGGGGGGCAGCTTTGCTGGAGGACCTTCCCCTGCCCCAGGAAGCCTTGGCTAGAAAGAAGGCCGAGGACATTTTGCACTTTGGGGAAAGTGCTCAAACACTGGTGAAGTGTATCTTTGTAATTGTTGAAATTGTATGATTTGTCATGTTGTAATTTGTGTAATGTGCCTAATTTCCTTGCACAGGAATGCCGGTGGTGTAGATTTTGTGTAGTAAAGTAATAAGCATAGGGGTGGATTGTTGGGCAGATAAAATATATTATGCTCACTTTGTTAAAGATGGCGCTGCCCACGTGGAGGCCCGTCGCCTAGGTGATGATATTGGTTGCCCTTCTTGCTTGGGATAGATGTGATTATGTTAATATGTGTTGGGGGAGGGCTTTCGCTCCAAAAGGTTTTAAAAGGAAGAGAGATCACGTTGTTCCAGGAAAAGAGGGATTACGTTCTAGGAGGAGAGCAGAGAGGAGAGCAGAGAAAAGTCACATGGAGGAGAGGAGAGGCAGCCAAGATGGCAGAGTGCTGAAGGAGAAGCCAGTTTGTGCAGAGAGGAGGAGATGGGGAACAGAGGTGAATAAGGCTAGTGAGCTAGAAGCCTTTGATTCTAGGAAACCTGGATACGTCAGTAGCTTTGTGAGCACTGAATGAGTGGGTTTTGGAGTCCAGTGGGTTTTACTTGCCTGCTGGGTGTAAGCTAGGATTAAAGCTAATTTCCCACCAGTTCTTGGCTCCGTTGTTTCATTACCAACTGTCCGAATCTAATGAGAACTTGCACGGGCCAGGCGGCTGTGATGGTGGCCGTGGCTACTGACCATACAAACCTATACTCAGAAGCAGATATTATTAGAGTAGGAATTTAAGCTGGGTTTTAAAGAATGGGAAGAATTCGATTTGATAAATGGAATATACAAAAAATAAAAAATTCTAACAAGGACAACAATAGAACCAAAACAAAAAGCAAGAACACATCATCAGATTTATTCAACAGGAAGAGCTGTCTCTATATAACCAAAACTGTATATAGTAAAAGTATCTGGAGGGAGGTCAAAGACACAGGATGAGGCCAGATGGCAAAGGTATTTGACTACCAATTAAAGGACAATAAATTTTTATGGTTCTCAGAGAACCAATGCAAATCACTTAGGAGAGAAGCACAATTATCAAAGCAATTTTCTGGGAAGATTATTCTGGATATACTGTGTAAATCAAAGGAAGAAAGTGACAGTGATAGGAAGATCAGAAATAAGCTAAAACCTCAGATACGGTAGGAGAAATGAAAATGAAAAGCAACGTAAGGAATGAACGAATGAGTGAAGAACTGATGGAATACAGAAGCAAGAGAAATAAAGAAATAAGAACCATACAACACTGCAAGCCTTTAAGATTAACTGGAACAATAACATTAACTAAGAAAGAAAGCTGGTCTGGACAATCAGCTAATTATTTAAATCTTAGATTTCTCAAGTTGCAGGTAAATTGACATCTAACAATCTTAACATTTGCAAATACTACACATTAATAACTATGACTGTAGCCAGAATTTTCCATATTGAAACCTGAAACAACTTCATAAATCCTTTTGTCCTGTTTCCATATGGTACACGTGCCGGTTTTATTGATACTGCGACCAAGCATTGGTTAATTCTTTTAGTCTCTTATTTATTCTACATAATGTTATCACACATACAGACACACACACACACACACACACACACACACACACAAAATCTATACCTGGTCATATTTATTCCTTTCTCTTAACTTCTACATTGTATTAACATCCAGCTTTCTTTGCTTCATTGCTAAGCATTGTTCATAAAGCAACAAGATTTTTAATTACTTCACAGAGTTACTGAATATCCAAATATGAGTAGATAATGTAAAGCCATGTTAAAATTTCAGTGCCACAGAATCAACCTAACTAGCTGACTTCAGCCTCATAGAAAATACAAATAAAATGTGTGCCTAAAGATATCACCAATACTTCATATCAAGGATAGCTCAGGTAATGGTAAACCCATGAAGAAAGATCTCCAAGAGGCAATCTAAAAAAGGAACGGAAACTCACTTCAGAAGTCACTAGTGGAAAGATCAGGGGGGTGGACAACCATCTCCACAAAAACATAACTGAATGCATGACAGTAAATGAGTTTTCCTATGGAGAAAGACAAGCGCGAAAGGGCTAAGAATAAAGCTGTAGAAAATTTCCAGTAGGAGGAAAAGGTAGAAAAATAGTAAAAATATCTATAGAGAGATTAAATAAACAAAATAATAGATGTGGGACAGTAACTTTAGCTTCTTTTACAGAGAGAAAGCTCAAAACAGCTGTGGTTAGTGTCAAGTGAAGCAGGAAGATCAAGGAGGAGGATGGAGAGTTGAATTTCGTCATTACGGGTAACTAGTGTTCTTCGAAAGTGAGAACTTAGCAAAATGATGCAAACAGAAATGAGTTAGTAGAGGAAAAAGTAAGGTAAAGAAATGAAAATGCAGGTAAAGACCTTGCTCAAGGAATTCAACTGCTAAAGGAAGATAAGAGCTAGCCCCAGAAGATAGTGGTTGGCACAATGTGAGTACTTAATAGCTTACTGGCTGAACAAGCAAACAAATAAATAGTCAAGTATAGGAGTGGAGAGCTGTATGTATGTTAAGAGAGAGGGTATGAGAGAGACGTTTTTATGGAAGGAGGGGGTGAAGCAACATGTTCAAATTAGAAGAAAGAGTTTAAAGATGCCTCCAAGTGCATACAAATTGTTTAATTAGGTGGAAAAGCAGGAAGGAAGGCTGAGAATGAAAATAAAGGCAGAACAACTAGCAACCTTCTCCCAATCAGCTCCTAAAACAAAAGGACAAACAGCAAGAAGTCACAGCAGAACACACTTAGAGATTGGGGTGACTAGAAAATTGGGGTGACTATTCTTTTGTTATAACAGCAAACAACGATGTAGAAAGAGCTAGTTTTAAATATCAAACTGAGACTCATGGACACAGATAAAAGTGTAGTGTTGCCTGACTAGGCAGTGGCGCAATGGATAGAGAGTAGAGCTGGGATGCTGAGGATCCAGGTTCGAAACCCCGACGTTGTCAGTCTGAGCAAGGGATCATAGACATTAACCCATGGCCGCTGGCCTGAGCAAGGGGTCACTGGGAGCATAGAGTTGGCCTACATGAAACATACCTACCACCACAGAAATACAATATGCTTACATCTGAGAAAGGAGCAACCTCAATAGACAAGTGATGGAATTACCTAACTATTCATCTCAAAATGCATTAATAGCCAATATTACTAAAAATGAATTATTTTTCACAAATAGTCTCAGAAAATAATTCATTTACATTCAATAGTATCAAACAATGAAATGATTTAGTTACTCTATTGTACATTTAGCAACCAATTCATCACAGAAGATTCACTAGAAAACTAAACTTAACAAAATAAAAAAGATATTCAAGGTACAAATACAGAGTTTTACACAAGAAACAAATAGACTAATACTAACTAATACTGACAAGTTAACATTGTTGAGTGTTTAAAATATGCCAGGCACTGTTCTAAATGCGTTACCCGTATTAATTTATTTGATCCTCACAGCAACCTACAGAAGTAGGCACTATTACTATTCCTGTTTCACAAATGAAGAAACAGACACATGAAGTATCCACCTGTAAACACCCAGGCCTAACTCCACAGTCCGACTATAAGAAAAACTTTCTTAATCACTTTGTTCTCTTGCCTCTCTAGAATCGGTTGCCTTGAAATTTCCCCAGCTAAAATAAAGTTGTGTTCCATAGTTATAGAACCTTGAGTTCTTCACCACTTACTTTCTCATTAATATTGTACAAAAGTTCCAGAATAATTTTTAAGAAACAACTCTGGATTTACTTGCAAGGAATACTGGATGGTACACCCATCTGTGTGATTAAGTCTTCTCTATTCTTTTTTTAAGTTAAACTTTATTGTCTACTCACAGGATGTTTTGAAGTGTTCATCCTAACCACACTTCTCATCAAAGAATACCTGGGAGAGGAGCTCTGTGGTCTCTGGAACCAGACAGGGCACTCTCTGGGCACAAGTACTAATCAGAAGTCTTATATTCCAAAACAATTCTTATTTCAGGAAGTTGACAATTGGAATCAAACAAGTAGTGCTCAAATACAATTTCAAAGACTGTATATCACTTAATAATTATTTTCAAAATCCTCACATTTTTAATAATACAATGGTATCTTGTGGCATGCCTGTAACCTATTCCATGGAAAACCCTCGGATCAGGAAGTTCTGCTCTAAGCTATAGGAAAAGAAGAGCCATCAACCTCAAATAACCTGCTATTCAACTCCTTTCAACAGCTTAGTTGAGAAAAGTAATATTCCTGGAGAACTGAATTGTCCAGGGATTTCATGTTCTGTCCTTAGTTTGGAATAAACCATTAAAAAGACAATACACTTTGGGATTCGAATGCTTTGTACCTGCATAACCCGTTACAAACACCAAGCTACATTTTCAAGACAACTTTAAGAAACATCATGAAATCTGTTACCACAGTTACTCTGCTTTCTTGATATAACAAGTAAATTATCTCCTCAAGGATATTGAAAATAGATTAAGTGTCATATTTTCTTACATGCCTCAGTCAGTAAAAAGCTCAAAAACTTATTTAAAACTGAATTAACCTCACACCTGTTGAATTGGCTATTATCAATAAGAAAGGTATTAACAAATGTTGGAGAGGCTGTGGAAAAAAGAAACCTCATCCACTGCTGGTGGGAATGCAAATTAGTATAGCCATTATGGAAGGAAGTATGGTGGTTCCTCAAAATATTAAGAATAGAATTACCATTAGACCCAGCAATCCATGTACTAGGTATCTACCTTGAAAACATTGGTATGTAAAGACACATACATTCCAATGTTCATTGCAGCATTATTCACAGTGGCCAAGACATAGAAACAACCCAGTGTCCCTCGATAGAGGATTGGATAAAGATGTGGTACATATATACAATGGAATACTGCTCAGCCATAGGAAATAATGACATAGTGACATTTACGACAACATGGATGGACCTTGATAACATTATACTGAGTGAAATAAGTAAGTCAGAAAAAGCTAAGAACTGTATGATTTCACACACAGGTGGGATATAAAACTGGTCAAGACTCATGGACACAGATAAAAGTGAAGTAGTTACCAGGGAAGGAGAATGGGGAGGGAGGGGAATGGTATAAAAAGGGACAAATATAAGGTGAGAGAAAATGATTTGACTTTGGGTGATGGGTATACAACATAATCAACAATTCAAATGCTATAGAAACATTTACCTGAAACCTATGTACTCTTATTGATCAATGTCACCCTATTAAATTTAATTTTCTTAATAAAATTTTTTTAAACTGAATTAAATAAATTATGCTTGCCTTTATAGTCTGAAGAGCTCTATTTTTTCTTTGGAGTATTTTCAAGGTTTAATTTTTAATATATATATATATCTTTGCTATATCTAGAATTTACTTTGGTATAAATATGTCTTCAGTACTGAAGTTTTACTTTCTTTAAACAAACCAATATATCTTTTTTAAAAATCACCCACTCCTCTGAGTATTCTATTCTTTCTACCCTTACCTCACCCCAATCATGCCAATTTTCTGTTATTTTTGTTTTTTTCTGATTGTGAGGTCTGTGTATCACTAAGATTCAACTACATATACTTGTGTATTCAGCATTCATACTAATGTAAAATATTTTGAAAAAGGCATAAAAAGGGAATAAAACCAGTAGAAATAACCATTTATACATCAGCAGTCAATCATAATGATTAGAAATTATGATTTTGAGAATTTAAGACTGTCATACTGGAAAAATGGCAAGCCCTTAAAATTACAAATTTCTAACAAAGCTAAATCATTCGACGCAAGTTCAAATCAGAAATTAGAACATGTGCTAACTGGGCTGTCTTCCAACTATTAGGCCCTACTGGCAAATCAAGAATACCTCTCTTCAGAAAGGAAAATCCTCCCAATTAGTTCTTATGCTAGAGATGGTTTACTCTTTATCTTTACCCAGGCTCCCTCTACTGACAGGAAAATAAAACAGACTATGGAATTACACAGGCAAATTTCATCAACACAAGGAAAAAGCATTCATTTTTTAAATACTTCAAAATCAACGTTTTACACAAAAATATTTATAAGCTGACTTTACTACAGGCCCAAGAAGAAAAACACATTGTCAACTGACAATTCAAATAACACTCAAATTTTATATGTGGCACTTGTTTCAACACGCTACATTTTCTATATTAATCCTTAAATGCAAGAAAGATTTAAGATTTTACATTCACTTTAAATATTTTTAATAATTTATCAGTAAGAAAGTGTTTACCTGTATCTGTTCTGGTGTCCATTGATCTAGGTTGACTGACTTGACCCTGGATATATGAACACCAAGATTTCTATGGATTCCAGCACATCTGATGCAAATAAATACACCAATATTCCAGGAAGCCCATCGGGGACCTAATTAAGAAGAAGAAACAAAGAAAAGCAAATATTAAAAACTATAATAAGCCTTGGCCGGTTGGCTAAGCGGTAGAGCGTCGGCCTAGCGTGCGGAGGACCCGGGTTCGATTCCCGGCCAGGGCACATAGGAGAAGCGCCCATTTGCTTCTCCACCCCTCCGCCGCGCTTTCCTCTCTGTCTCTCTCTTCCCCTCCCGCAGCCAAGGCTCCATTGGAGCAAAGATGGCCCGGGCGCTGGGGATGGCTCTTGGCCTCTGCCTCAGGCACTAGAGTGGCTCTGGTCACAACATGGCGACGCCCAGGATGGGCAGAGCATCGTCCCCTGGTGGGCAGAGCTTCACCCCATGGCGGGCGTGCCGGGTGGATCCCCGTGGGGCGCATGCGGGAGTCTGTCTGACTGTCTCTCCCCGTTTCCGGCTTCAGAAAAATGAAAAAAAAAAAAAAAAACTATAATAAATATCATGACAGCATATAAACATCATTCTTGTTTTTTACTCAATTATAATGAAGGCTTACAGAATTTATGTGCCTCAAATTTTCAAATGGTACCAGCAACAGATGGCTAAGAAGACATGTGCCTTGGCTGTACAAAAAAGTTATAAATCAATGTTCAAGAACCTTAACGAGTTTACTAGTATTTCTTTCCTAGGAACTTTCCTCAAATCTAGGAATTCAAAACTAATTCACATGAACAGTTTTTCTACTCTGTATAGCTGAACCTGGAGTAGTAATATCCCACAGTAAAAAGTACTCTTTGCTTAAAAGATTGCTAACAAAAATCAAAGAGATTTAAAAAAATAAAACTTAGAAATCTGTAAGAAATAGACCACTAACCTAATAAAAATATGGACAGAAAAATATGAATGGGTAATTTATAGAAGAAATATATGGCCAACTAATATAGAACCCTCACCGGCAATTAGGGAAAATGCCTTTTAAAACTATTACTTACAATCCCCATTCTGCATTCAACGTACTAAAAAAAATTTTAAACTGATTAAGTTTTGGCAAGCATGAGAAACTAGAAGGACTGGCTCCAGAAGCCTATCAGATTAATCTCGCCCATAATCATGAGATGAAGAAATTTAACAGATGAACTTAGGTATGCTATGTTAGTTCTTTGGGTCGTGGGCAAAAAATTCTGAAGAACACTGTAGAGCAGGGGTCCCCAAACTACGGCCCGTGGGCCGCATGTGGCCCCCTGAGGCCATTTATCCGGCCCCCACCGCACTTCCGGAAGAGGCACCTCTTTCATTGGTGGTCAGTGAAAGGAGCACATTGACCATCTCATTAGCCAAAAGCAGGCCCGTAGTTCCCATTGAAATACTGGTCAGTTTGTTGATTTAAATTTACTTGTTCTTTATTTTAAATATTGTATTTGTTCCCGTTTTGTTTTTTTACTTTAAAATAAGATATGTGCAGTGTGCATAGGGATTTGTTCATAGTTTTTTTTTATAGTCTGGCCCTCCAACGGTCTGAGGGACAGTGAACTGACCCCCTGTGTAAAAAGTTTGGGGACCCCTGCTGTAGAGAAATTCACATAAGTGTACAAAAATACAAGTCTCAGCTGTACTATTTATTCTTCATACCTTTGAATGTTTTTTCTGATTAATATTAAATGTTCTTATGATTATTTGCATATATTCTTATATAATTAAAGTAAAAATGGAAAAATATCTGGAAATCATGTCAAATACAGGTTTATACTACCAGATTTATAAGAACCACTTGACTATAAAACTATATACAATAAGAAATATAATAAAAAAAGCTTTCTGAAAAAATTTAGGCTTCTATTTTCAGTACATACTTTTCAGCTAAAGGCCAGAGACAATCTACAAAATAACATTGACACTAGTAATTATAATGCAGTAAAACTAAATATATCCTTCCAATTTCCTTAGGAGATAGTTATGCATACATAATTTATGCCAAAATATCCTGCTTTTATCTTTAGACATGCCACCTATAAAGTGACAAACATCTGGGCCATGCTTTAAACTAGTTGTTTAATTGCTAACAGGATAAAAATGAATTTGAGGCCAAAAGACTCTGTACTGTCAACCTATTCTGCCACGTTGGAGCTGTATAAATTACACTGCATTAGTAAGAAACTAAGCAACAAGGTTCTCACCGGTTAAATGGAGTTAGGATTGGCTGCCCTCATTACTTAGGTGAGACTTGTATGAAAATTATGCTAAAAGTTTTAAAGCAATACTTAAGTACAAGTTATGTCATACTAACAAATTTTGAAAATCAAAATACAATACAGGCCCTGGCAGATGGCCCAGCAGTAGAGCGTCAGCCTAGCGTATGGATGTTCCAGGTTCGATTTCCGGTAAGGGCACACAGGAGAAGCGCCCATCTGCTTCTCCCTCCCTCCCTATCTCTCTCTTTCTCTTTTCTCCTCCCACAATCATAGCTCAAATGGAGCAAAGTTGGCCTAGGGTGCTGAAAATGGCTCTGCAGCCTTGCCTCAGGCACTAAAATAGCTCGGTTGCCAAGCAACTGAGCAGCGGCCCAAACAGGAAGAGCATCACCTGGTAGGAGGCTTGCCAAGTGGATCCTGGTCAAGGAACATGGGGGAGTCTGTCTCTGTCTCCCTACCTCTCAAATAAAAACAAACAAAAAAATGCTTTCTCTTCCCTAGAGAAGTTTCCACATTAGCCTGCAAAATAAGTAAATATTAACTTCCTCAAAAACAATTCCCAAAAAGGCAGTAAGTCTAGAGCATGATGGGGAAACAAAAGATTTTCAAGGCATTTCAAGTATGGCTTCATTTTTATTCTTAAAATAGAATGATCCCTCTCAGAATATCTGCTAAGGGATCATAGCCAAATACAAATGGAGACTTTTCTCTACAGCAGTCTTCCCAATGTAGCAGATTTTATAGCTGAATGAATGAAATAGAAAGGATCACTTGCATATAATAAGGAATGTCAATGCAGGTAAAAAGCTTAGCACCCAATACAGTGGTGCATTTTTACAATAACCAAAGACAATGTAAGGATTAAAATGTATAAAAGCACATACAACAATAGAGAAAAAATGACATTAACTATTAAGCAAAAGATAATAGCCAGACATAATTAAATGGCAGGTGATGTTTAGTTTTTAAACAATTTAAGGCTATAAAAACCCTTTCACGCCTGACCAGGCGGTGGCGCAATGGATAGAGAGTAGGACTGGGATATAGAGGACCCAGGTTCAAGACCCCAAGGTCGCCAGCTTGAGCGTGGGCTCATCTGGTTTGAGCAAAGCTCATCAGCTTGGACCCAAGGTCGCTGGCTCGAGCAAGGGGTTACTTGGTCTGCTGTAGCCCCACAGTCAAGGTACATATGAGAAAGCAATCAATGAACAACTAAGGTGTCGCAACGAAAAACTAATGATTAATGCTTCTCATCTCTCTCCCTTCCTGTCTGTCTGTCCCTATCTATCCCTCTCTCTGACTCTTTCTCTGGGAAAAAAACAAAACAAAAAACCTCTTTCACTAATTCCTGAAAGGAAAAATCAAACAAAAAAACAAACTTATGGAAAACTTTAGCCCTAATCATTTAGCCCAAATCAAATAATAATGTAGTTTTGTCAATACATCTTTCTTTGAAATATAGATATATCTTAACAATATAGTTAGAAACCCCCCAAAATAGACTTTTAAAAGACTAACTGAAATTACAAATATAATACCCACTCTAAAAAATTAGCCTTATGAAAATTTACATTAAATTGCCTTGATAATAGCTGCTCAACACGGAAATCATTTAGTTATTGGCATAAACTCCTCATATTCATTTATCAAACTATTCAATGAATACTTACCAACTCTGTGACAAATAAATGCTGGTAAAAGAACATAAACACAAATTTTGAATGCAGGAGGCCAAGCCAAGTACAAATAGGTTTAATCACTTAAAAAAACAATTTGAATAAATCCTTCCACCAATCTATTCTCTCTCCCTCTCTCATACATAAACACACACACACAGAGGTTAATCTATTTATATACATAGTATAACTTATCTATGTGCGCATATACTCACACACATACATACAACACACCCTACTGCAGTATTTTAATCCACAGGTCATAACATATTAATTTAAGCTCAACAAGTATTACTTTTAGAAGAGAAAAATATGAGTGTATTATATGAATTGTAAATATACACTGCTCACAAAAATTAGGGGATATTTTATCGCTTCATATTCATTTTTGAAATACCCTTTAACTTTTTGAGCAGTATAATTTTGTTAAACTTTAGTGAAAAATCAATAACATGTAATGTGTACAGACACAAATACACACAAAGTCAAGTCATGCTATAAAATGTTTCTCTGGGTCACAGTCAAATAAGGCTGAAAAACACTATAAACAAACTCATTCATACATGTATGCAAGAGTATTTACACAAGTACCAGAGTATTTATAGCAGCATCATTTCTAAAAATGATCGGAAATAACAAATGTTCACAGTATGATTATCTCACCATTACATGAAATATTACATAACAGTGAAAAGGAATAAACTACACATATCTACATGAATAAAGCTTAAATATAACATGGAATAATCAATTCTAGCAATGTGTTATATATATGTAAGGGGCAATGAGGACCCCAACGAAGGAGACAAAGTCTGCTGGAAGGCACACAGGACTCACAGAGGCGGCAAAGCCCGTACTGAAATGTAAAGGCTGACCAGTAGACAGTACGCACAGAATACGTCAGGACAAATTCTTGGCAAATGTTAGAAAGGGTGTGGTATGGTACTGATGGGTCAAGTATTAGAGCATACCTCTTATTCAGGAGATAAGAGGACGCCAAATAATAAAAGGCCTCTTATAGGAGATAACAGGCTAACTGATTTACCCTGGCTCCCGTGGAGAAGGCCCCTAACACCTCGTCCAAGTTCATCATGGTTCCCCCACTCACATACTATTATTACACATGCCCTTTCTTATCTTTATGCGTCTCCATTTGTTACCCCTTCTGCACCAATGTTCTTTCTTAGGTCTCTGCATGCCTGGCTCACTTCGTTCTATAGTCCTCAGTTCACATCTGCCAGCTCCAGGAAGACTTCCATAACTACTCTAGCCAGAGCTGACTCCCCCAGTTTATGACTCCATAAACACATATGACAATCTGTTTCAAAGTTCATGCAAAACTCTATGGTAAACAAACAGACATCTAGAGGATTTAATTATTTTAGCAACTAAATCTCAAACTAAGAAAAGTGAAAGAAATGCAGAGTAAGTCCTAGATCTTTATCTCTCAAACTCTAAAGTGTATACACATTTCTGGAGATATTATGAAAATGTAGATTCTAATTCTCTAGCCCTGGAGCGGTACCTGAGATTCTGTACTCCTAACAAGCAACCAGTGTGACTAGCTGCCATCACAGACCACATTCTGAATAGCGAAATTCTAGATTAGTCTTCATAAGGTCTTCAACTCAAACACTCAACATACTTCCTGATCTGCTTTCATTATTCTTATTGAGTATGTGATTTAAGCTGTGAAAATTAATTAAAACATACTAGTCTGCTGAGGAAGAAAAAACAAAGTGTATTTTGAATTCAAATATTGAGTGGTTTGAGTTATCTATGTCACTTTCACTAAAAACAACAAAAAGGTTGGCTTCACCTAAACTAATATTAATAATCTCATAATCACAATCGCACTAAAGCAAAACTCCAGTAACAGGAGAGATGTGCTCATTGTTAGCACTTTGACTCATATCCATCATTTGTGAATACTTAGGGAATACTAACAAATCAAACATACTATGTTAAAGGACGGATAAATGTGGCAACAATAAGAATGGAAATGAACAAATACGAGAACCACAGGGAAAAACTGCTACGTCTTACAGAGTGGGAAACACAGTGATAAGGCAGAAGGTAAAAACCAAGATGGCTACAAATTCTGCTTTAAATCTGGAACTTAAAGTATAAAGGTACTTACAGAGTGAGAAAACTTCACAGGAAATCTGATGAATGCTTTAAATGACAGTGACATATCAAAATGAAAATGTGCAGCAAGTAATTAGCAATTTAGGGCTAAACTTCAAACTGAAGATATATACACGAGCACTGACTTCAAGATAAAAGCTGCAGCTCCAAGAACAAGAAGAGAAAAAAAACCAAAGTACTAAGTCTTAGGGAGAAAATGAAAAGCAGTCAAAAACTCAGAGACGAGAGTTTTAAAGAAAGATGGTCAACAGTTCAAAAATTTCAGAGAATTATCAATCCCTCCTAAATTATTATAAATTCATTTTACTTCTTTCCTCACAATACACAAGATTAGAGGCAGTAGAAACTAGATCTGACTTGGTTTTATTTGTTGGAGAAGGAAACGGTGAAGGATAGAGAATTTTGATAAAGGGGGAACAGAGGAGAGCTTGAGGACAAACTCAACTGGGGTATAAAGGGTAATTCATAAGACTGCATCACAGCAGTGGATGCCCCGAGAAAGAGATACACACCAAAGCAGTAAAAAGATTTGAAAGAGAAACTACCTGTATCAAAATATTGTTCAGGATCAAGGATGAAACTAGGAAGACACCTTTCTCTTCTGCTACCACAAGGCCCTTTGCTCTTTACCCAAGACTGACCTGTCCTGCTCATATTCAGCTATGTTATAGGTTAGTAACTGTTGTGAATGACCAAGAGAAGCAAGCAGTGACCCAAGAAAACATGTTTTCCACATTGTAAGTTGAACTACATACTTGCAAAAGAACCTGTACTATGTGAAGATGGGTGGGGAAGGAGAGTACTTAGTGCAAAAATGCACGAGGGTCTTTTCATAATAATGGAAATGCTCTAAAATTCTTGAACTATATATCGCAGTGGAGTAAAACAAAGAGACAAGTTACAAGATGTACAGGATGTCAGACTGTGATCAAGGCTATGGAGAAAAAAATATTAAGAGGGTAAGGAGAGTAAGAAGTGTTTGTTTGTTTAAATATTTACTTAATTCAGTGAGAGGAGGGGAAGCAGAGACAGACTCCCACATCAGCCCTGACCAGGATCCACCTGGCAAGCCCAGTAGGGGGTGATACTCTGCCCATCCTGGACATTGTTCCATTGCTCAGCAACCGAGCTCTTCTTTGTGCCTGAGGCGGAGGCCATGGAGCCATCCTCAGCGCCCAGAACCAACTCACTCGAATCAAGCCATGGCTGCAGGAAGGGTGGCAAGGGCGTGGGGTGTGAAAGAGAGAGAACCAAGAGGGGGAGGAGTGGAGAAACAGATGGGTGCTTCTCCTGTGTGCCCCGACCAGGAATTGAACCAAGGACATCCACACGCCAGGATGACATTCTACCACTAAGCCAACCAGCCAGGTCCAATGAGAAGTATTAGAAAAAATATGGGCTGATATTATAAATATAATGGTCAAAAAACATAACAATGATAATATGACATTTGAGCAGAGTCCTAAAGCAAGAAGCCAACTAGTAAAATATCTAGGGAAAGGTTTCCTGAACACAGGAAATAGCCTAGCAGGAACGGGTCCTCACATTATTCCAGTAAGATAAAAACTATGGCACAGGAAGAGGTGAAAGAATACAGAGCTTTGGACAACAGCTAACAGAAAACAAAGAAGGGTAGCAAAAGTGAAAATATAGGCTGAAGACCCTACAGAGAACCTTGACTCCTAGATTTGATTTTATACTACTGGCAACAAGGAGTCACCAAATGATTTTGGAAAGGCCAGTGAAATGAATAAAATCATAGCTTAAGAAAATATAATCAATAAATACTCAACTTATTCAGTTTGCACTTAACTACACCTGAACAAAAAGTAACTTGCTTTTTTCTTTACCTTTATTTTTATTTTATTTTTTCAGTGAGGGAGAGACAGACAGACAGAGATAAGAAGCATCAACTCATAGTTGCAACACTTTTGTTGTTCACTGACTGCTTTCTTCTATGTGCCTTGACCAGGGGGCTCCAGCAAAACCAGTGGACCTTTGGCTCAAGCCAACGACCTTGGGCTTCAAGCAAGTGACCTTTGGGCTCAAGCCAGCGACTATCGGGTCATGTCTATGATCCCATGCTCACCCCGGCGACCCCATGCTCAAGCTGGTGAGACCATGCTCAAACCGGATGAGCCCACACTCAAACTAGCCACCTTGGGGATTTGAACCTGGGTCCTTCCTCAGTGTCCCAGGTCAATGCTCTATCCACTGAGCCACCACCTGGTCAGGCACTTTTTTTCTCTACCTTTAGATGTTGACTCAATACCAACTTTCAGCTCGAAGTGGAAAAGATAATTTAGTTTGTGTCTCTACATATTAAAATGGTTGCTTTTTAAAAAGCCTTGATATGCTTTATTTTGCAACTTTACCATGAAGAATACAAAGACTAAGTCAAATTCTGTACCAGTTTGAGAACAGCAAGCTATAATTACATAAACAGATGTTTTAAACAGTACAAAATAGAATGAAATCTTTCAAACATGAAATATTTAATAATATGCCACAGAATATAATCAAATGTTTTCATCTGATGTGGAAAAAATTTGTGATATCAGCAGATAGCAAAATAACATCAAATTTAGAATGAGAACATCATAAGAGATTTCCTCTGTAAGTTCAGTTTTCAGCAAATGGGGAGGACTGATTTAGTAACTTGTTTTGCATCATTTAGTCAGCAGAGTTAGGCTTGGAAGTATCACTGGAACAGAACAGCAGCAACATCAATAGTTGTCATTTTCTCTATGTTGTGTTAGTAATTTTAAGTATTACATAAACAGATGCTCTAAAATAATTAAATATAACTATTGTAAAAATGACATATAAAGAAAAATTTCAAAATGGAGTTAGAGCTGCCATCCCAGGGGAATTACCTTGCATGTCTGAACTCCTCAAATCTTTGGAATCTTTGGACTGGGCCACAGCAACATTGAATTCCAAACAACTGTTTATAAAGCTAACAGGAAAGCAGACTTCCTGACTATGAGGGCCAAAAATTAGGATTATTCTTTAGAATTAGCACCAATTCTAAGGAAGCTAAAGAAAAACTTAGCTTATTTGCACCTATAGAAATTCCTCCTTGGCTTATTAGCACCAATAGAAAGAAATCCCTTCCTTCTATTTATGGAATTATTTCCCTTCCCTTTCTTATAAATACTCCCTGCCTTGACCTCATAATCAGTACTCTATTTGAGTCTCTGCCTGAATCAGTGCTTCCCAGATAGCTATGCTTTGATCTAAAGTAAATGTTTGTTGCTTTTCATTTTGGCTTTTTATTTTCTAGGTTAACACTATTCTCTTCAAGAGCCTAGGAAAAGTTTTAGTAAAAAGAAGCAAAAGGCTTAAAGTAATTTTTCATGAATATTTTTCTACTAAAATACTATACTGAGTTCCATTTCTAAACAATATAAAGGGGCAAACATTTACTGAATTTACACTGTTGACTAAAAAACTAACAAAACCAAACAAAATATATAAAACAACATTCCTGAAGAAACTAGAAATCAAGAGATGAAAACAAAACTAGATGTGAAGCCGACACGGAACTCAGCTTCTTCTGCCTGGGGCATTTCCAGGCCACGGTACAGGGAAGATAAACCCAGAAGCGGTCCAGTGGTCTCCCTAACTAGAAGAGATGGAGCTGGGAGTCCACAGAGACCAAAATGACTAATTTCATTAGGAAGAGGGCAAGAGAGAGGAGAGAGATGCACAGAGAACTACTTAAAGCCACAGAAGGTCACCTCTGAGTATTCAACCGAGTACTAATACACACAAGTGAGGAAAACACAGAAAGTAGAGAAAGAACCACCCAAAACAATTAGATGGGACAATCTTAAAGCTCAAAACCAGTCAGGAAGAGTGTCTATGGCCATCAGCCAGACTAAATACCTCATTATCTGTGGAGCATTAGATGTGGTATTCAGAATAACTTTGCCTTACTAGTGGGAAAAATAAACTCTAGTTTCACCTAACAAAACTTAAAAAGCAAGATCTTCAAGCAGATATTTCCAAATAACTACATCAAAGAAAGAAAAAAGGTAAAAAATATTTATAGAAATACACACACAAAAAAAGTCCAGAACCAGTAAGCCAAATTCACCAATAAGGAAAATATGAGATATAAGGAGGAGAAAAGTCAATCAATTGAAACTGAGCCAAAAATTACAAAATGATACGATGAGTAGGTAAGAATATTAAAACTATTGTTATCTATGACTTGCACATGTCCAACAAGCTATAGGAAAGACTGAACAAGTTAAATTACGACATGGACTAGAATATGAATATATTGTATACATCTCCCAAATCAAACTGCTACAGATACAAACTATAAAGCCTGGGATAATAAACTGGACAGGATTAACAGGAGGTTATACAATACAGAAATACAGATTAAAGAATCTGAAAACAAAGCAATGTGAAACACAAAAAGCAAAAAATACAATAGTTTTAGCAGCCTAATAAACTTATAATTAGAATCCCTGAATTAGGATAAAGTAACATAAAAAAGTACTTAAATAATTGCAGAAATATTTCAAAAAATTTGAAAAATATGTAACTGCAGGACCAAGAACCTCAAAGAATCCCAACATCAGCAACATAAAGAAAATCACCTAAAGTTACATTATAAGTTGCTTAAAACTAGGGATGAGTAGTATGGGGGGACACATTACTGTATTTCCCCAAGTATAAGATGCACCCTTTTTTGAAAAATTTGCGTTCTAAAAACTGATGCGTCTTATACAGTGGTGTAGTTTTTTTTTACTTGCATTTCCCACTTTTTCATACTTGTCTTTTTTTCACATTTTGGGCCCCCGAAATTAAGGTGCATCTTATATATGGGAGTGTCTTATGCATAAGGAAATATGGTATGTATAAATATGGAACTAATATAATATGTCAGATTTCTCATTAGTAACATTGCAAGGTAGAAGTTAGTGAAACATCTTAAAAGTACTGAAAGTAAAATACTCCCCACTTAAAACCGTTTACCATATTAAAATATCTTTCAAAAACAAAGGTGACATAAAGAGCAGGACAGATATCAATGACATAAGGAATAGAAAAACAACAAAGAAAGTTGATAAAAATAAAAGGTGATTATTTGGAGAATATCAATAAAACTGATAAACCTCTAGCCCAACTGATTAGTGGAAAAAGTGAAAACACAAATTATCAATATCAGAAATGAGAGAAGTGACATTAGCACAGATTTGACAGTTATTAGAAAGATAATAAGGAAAGACTATGAACAACTTTACATTAAAAAGCTCATAAATTCCCTGAAGAAAACAATGGAAATTTTTCTGAAAGGAAAAAATAACTTAATTAGCCCAATATGTATTTTAAATGTTTTTTATTTAAAAGGGCAAGAAAAGAGGCCCTGGCCAGTTGGCTCAGTGGTAGAGCGTCGGCCTGGCGTGCAGAAGTCCCGGATTCGATTCCCGGCCAGGGCACACAGGAGAAGCGCCCATCTGCTTCTCCACCCCTCCCCCTCTCCTTCCTCTCTGTCTCTCTCTTCCCCTCCCACAGCCGAGGCTCCACTGGAACAAAGATGGCCCCCGCGCTGGGGATGGCTCCTTGGCCTTTGCCCCAGGCGCTAGAGTGGCTCTGGTTGCAACAGAGTGACGCCCCCGGAGGGGCAGAGCATCGCCCCCTGGAGGGCGTGCCGGGTGGATCCCAGTCCGGCACATGTGGGAGTCTGTCTGTCTCTCCCCGTTTCCAGCTTCAGAAAAATACAAAAAAAAAGGGGGGGGGGGGCGAGAAAAGAGGGAGGGGTAAGAAGAGGGAAGGAGAGAATAGGGAAGGAGAGAGAAAAAGAGAAACATCGATTTGTTGTTCCACGTTTTTATGCATCCATTGGTTGATTCTTATATGTGCCCTGACTGGGGATCAAACACACAAACTTGGTGTATCAGGTCAATGCCCTAACCCAGTAGTCCCCAACCTTTTTTGGACCACGGACCAGTTTAATGTCAGAAAATATTTTCACAGACCGGCCTTTAGGGTGGGACGGATAAATGTATCACGTGACCGAGACAAGCGTCAAGAGTGAGTCTTAGATGGATGTAACAGAGGGAATCTGGTCATTTTTTAAAAATATAACATCGTTCAGACTTAAATATAAATAACACGGAAATAATGTAAGTTATTTATTCTTTCTCTGCGGACCGGTACCAAATGGCCCACGGACAGGTACTGGTCCGCGGCCCAGGGGTTGGGGACCACTGCCCTAACCCACTGAGCCTGAATCTGTAGTTAAAATCCTTCTAGGAAAATAAAAACAAACAAAACCTAAAAACTCCAGGCCCAGGCGATTTCACTAAGCAATCTACCAAACAATCAAAGAATGATACAAATTCTACACAAATTCTTCAGGAACCTGGGGGAAAAAAGAGGTGAGGCTATGAGGTAGTATTTCCCAATTCATTCTAAAAGGCCAACAGAACCCAGAGCAAAACCCAACAAGGATATAACAAGATACAAAATCTACAGATCAACATCTTTCATGAGTATTTACAAAAAAAATCTTAAAAAAAAAATTCTTAATGTTTTAGCTAATTAAATACAGGAACGTATAAAAAAGATAGTACATAATTGACCAAGTGTGGTTTGTCCCAAGAATGTAAGGTTAGTTTAAAATGCAAAATGTAATTCACTGAACCAGAAGTCAACTTAATAAAAGCTTCTATGAAAAAAACAGCTAATACACTTAAGGGCAAAAAGCCTGAATGCTTTCCTCTTCAACATCCTGAACAAGAAAAGCAAGTCCATCTCACTACTTCTATTTTTTTTAAGGTTCTAGTCAGTGAAATGAGGTTAGAAAAAGGAAATTTATGCCCTGGCCAGTTGGCTCAGCGGTAGAGCGTCGGCCTGGCGTGCGGGGGGCCCAGATTCGATTCCCGGCCAGGGCACACAGAAGAAGCGCCCATTTGCTTCTCCATCCCCCCCCCCTCCTTCCTCTCTGTCTCTCTCTTCCCCTCCCGCAGCCAAGGCTCCATTGGAGCAAAGATGGCCCGGGCGCTGGGGATGGCTCCTTGGCCTCTGCCCCAGGCGCTAGAGTGGCTCTGGTCGCAGCAGAGCGACACCCAGGAGGGGCAGAGCATCGCCCCCTGGTGGGCAGAGCGTTGCCCCTGGTGGGCGTGCTGGGTGGATCCCGGTGGGGCGCATGCGGGAGTCTGTCTGACTGTCTCTCCCCGTTTCCAGCTTCAGAAAAATACAAAAAAAAAAAAAAAAAAAAAAAAAGTAAATTTAAATTTTTAGGATGACAAATAGGTAGGAGATCTGACAGAATCTATTAAAAAGTTACTAAAACAAAATACATGAGGTTAGCAAGGTTGCAGGACAGAAGATAAATATGTAAAAACCTACTGTATTTCCATATTCCAACAATCAGAAATTTAAATTTTTAAAATACCATTATGATAACATTTAAAAATAAAACCTACTTAGATGCCCTGGCTGGTGGCTCAGTGGAGAGTGTTGGCCCAACATATGGCCATCCCAGGTTCAATTCCCGATCAGGACACACAGAAGAAGTGACCATCTGCTTCTCTTCCCCTCTATGCCCCCCTTCTCTCTCTCTTCCCCTCCACAGCCAGCTCGATTGGTTCAAGTGTGACCAGGGAGCTGAGGACAGCTCGGTTGGTTTGACTGTGTCAGCCTCAGGTGCTAAATATATCTCAGTACTCAAGTGTCAGCCCCAGATGGGGGCTGCCGAGTGGATCCCGTTTGGGATGCATGTAGGAATCTGCCTCACTATCTCCCCTCCTCTCACCTAAAAAAAACCCCACAAAACCTACTTAGAGATAAATTTGACAAAAGATAAACAAGACCTATATACACTGAAAACGAAAATACTGCTGAGAGAAATTACATGAGATCTAAATAAATGGAGAAATATACTTTATTCATGGATTGGAAGACTGTGTTGTAAAAGATGTCAATTCTCTCCTAAATAATGGCTCAAAGCACTTCCAATAAAAATCCAGGAGATTATTTTGTGGAAATTGACAAACCGATTCTAAAAATTAATATGGAAATTCAGGGGACCTAGAATAACAAAAATAAGTTTGAGAAAAAGTTAAGCTGGAGCCTGACCAGTGATGGTGCAATGGATAGAGTGGTGATCTGGGACAGTGAGGATCCAGGTTCAAAATCCCAAGGTCACTGGCTTGAGCAGAGGCTCACCGGCTTGAATGTAGGACCATAGACATGACTCAGTGCTCACTGGCTTGAGCAATGGATCACTGGCTCAGCTGAAGCCTCCCCGCCCACCCCACCCGCAACCCCACCCCTGGTCAAGATATGTTTCAATGAATAACTGAAGTGACACAACTACAAGTTGATGCTTCTCATCTCCCTCCTTTCCTGTTTCTCACTCTCTCTTGAAAATATAAAATAAAAATTAAATTAAAATGGAGAAGCAATTATAAGAAAAAAAAAGCTAGAAAGTTGAGAACTTATACTACCTGACTTCAAGACTTATTATTAAGTTAGAGCAATAGACATTGTAATATTGGCATGAAAATAGGCCAATGAAACATAATGAAATCCAGAAATACTCCCAGACATACAGTCAATTGATTTTTAAGATAATAAATATCAGGGGAGAAAAAATAATCTTTTCAGGAAATGATGCTGAAAGAATTAACTATCCATGTGCAAAAAAAAAAAATTAAATTTGATCCATGCCTTGTATCATGCAAAAAGCACCTCAAAACAGATCATGGCCAAAAATACAGAACTATGAAACTTTCAGGAAACAACATGGAAAGAAATCTTCAGGACTTGTGTTAGGAAAGAGTACTTAGACTTGCCAAAACACAATCCATAAAAGAGAAAATGAATAAATTGGACCCCATTAAGACCAAAAACTCTGCTCTATAAAAGACCATGTGAAGATGATATAAAGACAAGGTACCAAGTAGGAGAAAATATTTGTATTTAACTAACAAAAGGACTAGTAGCTAGAATATATAAGCACTTTCAAAACTCAAGAGTATTTTGATAGTGAAGTAGGCAGGCTATCCATGAGTAGGGGGAGTTATATGGAAAATCCTTCTACCTTATACACAATTTTACTATAATCCTACAACAGCTCTAAAAAAAAAAAGTCTAGTAAAAAAAAATCAACAATAACAAAAAATCCAACTAGAAAATGAAGAATGAGAATTAAACTGCTACAAGATAGGGAGGGTAGGTGTAAGGCCAGGAGCCGCCATCGTGGCCATTCACATGCAGGTTCCCATTGGATTCGGGCAGACGATAAAGAAATGGCGGAGTCAGAGGATGGGGGGCCATCCTATTTATTGGTGTCTCACCAAGACAGGCAAACCACAAAAGAAGACAAGGGAAAAGCAGAAAACCAGCTCTTCCCATGAAGGGCCAGGGATCAGGGAAGCCCCTGCAATTGTGATAGCAGGAACTGTGTGTCCAAGCTCCTGGTCTGTCCCACTTTATAGTGTAGAAAACCAAAATCCCTTAATCCAATATACAAACAAGGAAGTCTCTGATACAAAGTCACTTCTCTGAGGCATGATCGGGTATGTTGTTTTGACTGTAGCTGGCAGCTGTGTATGCTGCCCTCCTGGCAACTGAGAGTATTACAACCACAACACCAGTTAGTCAAAACAACATACCCGATCATGCCTCAGAGAAGTGACTTTGTATTAGAGACTTCCCTGTTTTGTATATTGGATTAAAGGTTTTGAATCTACACTATAAAATAGAGGTAGAACAGGAGCTTGGGCTCTTGGTTCCTGAGATTAACATTAACATTAGAGGAGAGCAGAGAAAGGCCACATGGAGGAGGCCAGGAGAAGCAGCCAAGATGGTGGAGTGCTGAGTGAGATGCCAGTTTGTGCAGTTTGACGCTGGAGAAGGAGGGAGATGGGGTGGGGAACAGAGGTGAATAAGTCTGGTGAGCTAGAAACCTTTGATTCTAGGAAACTCGGATAAGTCAGTGGCTTTGTGAGCACTGAATGTGACTGGGTTTTGGAGCCCAGTGTGTGTTTTTACTTGCCCTCCGGGTGCAAGCTAGAATTAAAGACTATGGCCCACCAGTTTTTGGCTCCATTGTTTCTTTACCGACTGTCCGAATCCAATGCGAACCTGCATGGGCCAGGCTGCTGTGATGGTGGTGGCCCTGGCCATGCCTGCTGGCTTTACAGTAGGTAAATACGGTTTTACATGCCTCCCACAACCACATTGCAATTACAACAAACTACAAAAAACATTCAGACCCACCTGAAATTTAGCTGAACAGCAGTCCTACCACTAAGAATATAAAGAAGACCATTGAGAATTATAGGAAGGGCAGAGACACTGGATAGACTGGTCCCACATCCACACATGGCAGTTAAAAATCAAGAGCAGTATCTCAGTGGCAGAGGTCCACCCTGAAGAGCAGGAGTTCCAGCCCCACACCAAGCCCCGCCAGCACAGGATTCCAGTGCCAGGAAGAGAAGTCTCTGTAACTTCTGCTGTAAAAGCCAGCAGGGATTGTGGCTGAAGGAGATGAAGGGCTGCTGGAATCCCCAGCAGCTCCTCTTAAACAGCCCATCCAGGGACTTAGTCAGACTCCCTTTGAGCTCCAGTACTGGGGTAGCAGCTTGAAAGGGACCAGGGACAGATGGGGAGGAACTGAATTGTCTGGAATCAAGATGAGAGCTGGAGGGGCAATTTTCTCCCAGACAAAAGTGCTGGCAGAGGCCACTGTTCCTTTACTAAGCCTTCACTGCACAGAGCTCCTGGGCAGGCACCATATCTGAATCTCCCTCAACCTATCTATCACTGACCTTTCAACCCCACTCTGATGATTTCCTAAGATCCTGCTCCACCCAACATGTGGCCCCACCCAAGCTGTTTCCAGTGTTTTTATTTTCCGTACAATCCGCCTATCTTCAGCTCATGCTTCAGAATTCCCTAAAATCTCTCAAACAAGCAGCATCTGAACTCAGGTACTGTGAACCTCTCGCTAAGCCTGGCACTAGTGACAAATGGCCTTGGTTTGCAGCTTGTCTCCTGGGCACCTCCAAGTCCAGCACAAGCAGCAGTCATCTGCAGATCACTCTGTAGCTCAACCTAGGTGACCCAGGGAAGGACACAGGTGGCAACTGACCTTGGTCTGCACCTCCAAGGAGGCCCCAGAGCTACCTCCACAAATGACTCACTCGGGCGTGGACTTAGTGGGCACTGGAGCCCTGATAAGGAAATCTTGCTCCATAAGGTTGGCCCACACACAGCTGATCCTCCACGGTGGTCTTGGTCCTCGGAGCCAATCAGCCTTGGGGGTAAATCCTTCCCACTGACATGCCAACAGCAACCAAGGCTCAACTACAACAGAGGGTGTACACAACCCACAGGGGACAGGGGTGAGGGGTGGCACTCCTGGAGCACCCAGCTAGGGTGATCTGGAAGGCTGTGCCACTGGAACATACAGAAAACCTACCACATAAGGCCACTCAATCAAATCCGAAAGACGTACCAACTCTATTTGGTACATAGAAACCAACACAGGGGGGCTGCCAAAATGAGGGGGGTAAAGAAATATGCATATAAAAGAACAGAATAAAACTCCAGAAAAAGAACTAAATAAAATGGAGACATACAATCTTTCAGATGCAGAGTTCAAAACAATGGTTATAAGGATGCTCAATGACCTTAAGGAGAACTTCAAAAAGAGACAAGAACATAAAAATGGAACTAGAAAGCATAAAAAAGAACCAGTCAGGGCCCTAGTAGGGTAGCTCAGTTGGTAAGAACGTTGCCCTGATATGCCAAGGTTGTCGGTTCAAACCTCAGTCACGGGACATACGAATATCAACTAATAAATGCATAAATAAGTGGAATAACAAATTGATGTCTCTCTCCTTAATCTAAAAAAAAAAAATCAATTAAAAAAAGTCAGGAATGAAGAATACATAGTCTAAAATGAAGACTACACAACAGGGAATCAACAGTGGAGCAGATAAAACAGAGAATGAAATCAGAGATTTGGAAGATACGAAAGCAGAAAACACCCAATCGGAACAGCAAAAAGAAAGAAAAATCCAAAAAAATGAGGATAATATAAGGAGCCTTGGAGACAACTCCACGTGTACCAACATTCACATCATGGGGGTGCCAAAAGGAAAAGAGAGAGTCACAACATATTTGAAAAAAAAAATGACAGAAAACTTCCCTAATCTGGTGAAGAAAATAGACATACAAGTTCAGAAGAACACAGAGTCCCAAATAAGATGAACCCAAAGAAGCCCACAACAGGACATATTATAATTAAAATGCTAAAGGTTAAAGACAAAAAATATTAAATGCAGCAGTTTTCACAGGGGAGTTCCCATAAGACTTTGTCAGTTGACATCTCAACAGAAACTCTGCAGGCCAGAAGGGACTGGCAAGAAATATGCAAAGTGATAAAAAGCAAGGACCCAGAACCAAGATTCCTCTACTCAGCAAAGCTATTATTTGATACCGAAGGACAAGTAAACAGCTTCCCAGACAAGGAAAAGCTAAAGGAGTTCATTGTCACCAAGCCTGTATTACAAGAAACATTACAGGGTCTTTTTTAAGACAGAAGGAGGGTTGGGGGGATGGGTGGGAAAAGGTGAAGGGATTAAAAGGTACAAATTGGTAGTTACAGAATCATCACAAGGATGTAAAGAACAGCAGAGGGATAATCAATAAAACTGCAATAACATTAAGAAAAATCCTGAGAGTAATGGCGGGGTAGGAAGCGATACCGATAAATCTCCCCCAAAACTCAACAAGATCTTCAACCAGAAACAGAAAAACCTATACTTGGAGCCTCCAGATGCTTCGCAATACACCCAAAGGTATGGTCGAGTGAAAAATTGGCTAAATATATAACCAAACCCCGAAGGAAATAGGGAGAAAGAAATGCTCCGCCTTCCTCACTAACCTAAACAGGGCGGCTTTCTCTGGTAACTGTGAATATAGAAACTGAGGCGGGCAAAGGGGGTGAATAGATCCAGGCCACGGCACAAACGGCCGAACCAGGCTGTGCCACGGAGATCCAAGCCGAGGAAAAACTGATCCTGTGGCAACACGGGCAATACAAGCTAACACTCGCGCCAAACCCAAACAAAGAAAGACAAGCGGGGCAGCCATTTTACCCGGTCTCCTGGTCGGTGTGCGCGCAGTTAGTGGGCGAGAGATTTCTTCCTAGGCCCCGAGAGTGGGTGCCCGTGTTGCCCCACAGAGAGGCAGGGTCAGAGGCCTTTCTGTGGACCGAGGGCAGAGTCTCTGGGCAGCCCCAGTGCCCTGGGAAAGCCACGCACAGGAGGGAGTGAGAACTAATTCCAACGGTGGAGATTTTCCGTGCTGGAGGGGGTTTCACTCAGAGGGAAACGCGGCCGGCCTCATATCCTGGTTTGCGCGCGCAGATAGTGAATGAGAGATTCCTCCGAGTGCCTCGGCAGTGCACGCCCGTGTTATCGCACAGAGGGGCAGAGTCAGGGGCCTTTGTGTGGGCCAAAG
Source organism: Saccopteryx leptura (assembly GCF_036850995.1). Taxonomy (NCBI): domain Eukaryota; kingdom Metazoa; phylum Chordata; class Mammalia; order Chiroptera; family Emballonuridae; genus Saccopteryx; species Saccopteryx leptura. Next base: position 354,040,288 of record NC_089503.1, read on the forward strand.
CGGAATCTCGGGCCGCCCCAGTGCCTTGCAAAAGCCGCCCACGGGGACGGAGCAAGACTCAATTCCAACGCTGCAACTTTTCCCTGCGGTTGGGGGTTTCACTCAGAGCGTGAGACTGCTGGCCGGATATCCTGGTCTGCGCGCGCAGCCAGTGAGTGAGAGTTTCCTCCAAGCGCCCCAGAAGTGGGCGCCCGCTTGTGTTACCGGACAGAGTGGCAGACAGAGCCAGAGGTCTTTAAGTGGGCGGAAAGCCCGCCTGCTGATGCTAGCAGCTCTGACTGACTGAGCCTTACCCAGAGCCCTGTGCTGAGTGGAAATAGAGTGGGGAGTTGCCAGCTCTTTGAGCCTCTTACTATCCAGGCAGAGGCAGCAGCAACCCCATAACTGGATTATCAGGCTACTAATTGAGGAAGGAAAGACTAGGAGAAAGGCTCCAGGAACTAGGACTCTCTCACTGTCGGAGCCTATAAATGCTAATGAGCCTCGACTGCCAACGAGACTAAAGCACAATACATGACATTGCCATAGACTTATCAACTGCAAACCTCTACCTGAGCGTGCCAAAGGGGCAGAACCCGGGGTACAGAGTCACCGACCAGGAAGAGGGAGAGAAAAGAAAAAGCAAGAAGATAACCTCTCAAAATCAAGAATAATCTGCAGACTTTATAACCTATCCCATTTTATTATATTTGTTCATTTGTTTCTCTTATGTTCATTCTTGATACTTTTTTTCCTCCTCCAATTTGGCTGATTAATTCTCTGCCGGTCTTACTCTCTCCTCTCCTTGAACTACACTACCCATAAGTGTTACATCTCCCATTATCTTTTCGCTTCTCTTCCTTTCTCTCTATGAGGGTTGCACTACAAAACCCTTAACACTCTCTCTCTCTCTCTCTCTCTCTCCTTTCTTTTTTCTTCTTTTAGTGGTTCCCTCTTTTTCTCTCTCTCTCTTTCTTTTCTCCCTCTATATTAGTTTCTTCCTTTCTCCTTTACATCTCCTCTCATTCAAACCTCAATAACAAACAAATTATCTTATCTGGGACTCAAACTTATGTTTGTGGCATTTTGGGGGGTTTTTACTTCACCTTTTTAACTCACTAACAGTGCTCCCATCCCTGGCTCTCCATTTTATCTAGTTCTTGTTCCACTAAATACAATAGTAATTTTTTAATTTGTCCCCCCATTTTTCCGTTTTCCTCTTATTCCTCTCATCATAACTCTTAGACAACCAACACCTAAAAGCAAATCATTTTATTCTTGACCCAAATTTTTTCCTTATTTGCTTTTTGTGGGTCCATACGCTCTTTTTTTTTTCTTTTTTTTTTTTGTTTTTCTTTTTTTTTCTTTTTTTTTTTTCTTTTTCTGCCCCTTTATTACTTTTCCCCAATTCAGGCCCTCCATCACAGGCATTGTTTGTTATAATTCACAGTTCACCACAAGATTTTCTCAAGAAAGAGGGGAGAGGAGAGGAGAGGAAAAAAGGAGGGGGGGAATAATTTCCTTTTTTAAAAATTTTTATTTTATTTTATTTTTCTTTATTTCATTATTAATTTTAAAAAAAAACAACTCTTCGATTTTTTATTTTTTTATTATTTTTTTAACTTTTTATTCTTTATTAAATCTCATTAATACTATCAACAAAACCACCCTCAGATGCCATTAAGGAAGAGAAAATCGAATATCATGGATACAAAAGAAAGAGAGGTAAAACAGCTAGATGAGGAAAAATCTATGGAGAAAAAATTTAATATATTGGAAACCTTGGAGCTAAATGACAGAGAATTCAAGATAGAAATCCTAAAAATCCTCCGAGATATACAAGAAAACACAGAAAGGCAATTTAGGGAGCTCACAAAACAACTCAATGAACACAAAGAATATATGTCCAAGGAAATTGAAACTATAAAAATAAATCAAACAGAGATGAAAAACTCAATTCACGAGCTGAAAAACGAAGTAACAAGCTTAGCTAATAGAACAGGTCAGATAGAAGAGAGGATTAGTGAAATAGAAGACAAGCAACTTGAGGCACAACAGAGAGAAGAAGAAAGAGACTCAAAAATTAAAAAAAATGAGATAGCCCTACAAGAATTATCTGACTCCATCAAAAAGAATAACATAAGAATAATAGGTATATCAGAGGAAGAAGAGAGAGAAAATGGAATGGAGAACATACTCAAACAAATAATAGATGAGAACTTCCCAAGCCTGTGGAAAGAACTAAAGCCTCAAGTTCAAGAAGCAAACAGAACTCCGAGTTTTTTTAACCCCAACAAACCTACTCCAAGGCATATTATAATGAAATTGACACAAACCAACAGCAAATAAAAAATTCTCAAGGCAGCCAGGGAAAAGAAGAATACAACATATAAAGGACGGCCCATTAGATTATCATCAGATTTCTCAGCAGAAACTCTACAAGCTAGAAGAGAGTGGACCCCAATATTTAAAGTCCTGAAAGAGAGGAACTTTCAGCCACGAATACTATACCCATCAAAGCTATCCTTCAAATATGAAGGAGAAATAAAAACATTCACAGATACAGAAAAGATGAGGGAATTTATCATCAGAAAAACCCCACTCCAGGAATTACTAAAGGGGGTTCTCCAATCAGATACAAAGAACAAAAAAAAAACAGAGCCACAAGTAAAAGCTCCAAGAAGAACACAATAAAACCAAATTTAAACTGTGACAACAACAAAAAGAAAGAGGGGGAGAAGATGGAGATTAACAGTAGCAAAGGACGATGGAGTGCAAAAGTACTCACAAAATAGTTCGCTACAATGAACAGGGAGGGTAGGGACCCTTTTGATTACTCAAAGGTAACCACCATTGAAAAAACCACCACAGAAGCACATGAGATAAAAAAGATAGTAACAGAGGAAAGATGTATGGAATACAACCAAATAAAAACAAAAGATAGAAAAACGAAAGAGAAGGATCAAACAAGACACAAAACTAACAGAAAGCAAGATATAAAATGGCAATAGGGAACTCACAAGTATCAATAATTACACTAAATGTAAACGGATTAAACTCACCAATAAAAAGTCACAGAGTAGCAGAATGGATTAAAAAAGAAAATCCAACTGTATGCTGCCTACAGGAAACTTATCTAAGTAACAAGGATAAAAACAAATTCAAAGTGAAAGGCTGGAAAACAATACTCCAAGCAAATAACATCCAAAAAAAAGCAGGTGTAGCAATACTCATATCGGATAATGCTGACTACAAGACAGGAAAAGTACTCAGAGACAAAAATGGCCATTTCATAATGGCTAAGGGGACACTGAATCAAGAAGACATAACAATTCTTAATATATATGCACCAAACCAAGGAGCACCAAAATATATAAGACAGCTACTTATTGATCTTAAAGCAAAAACTGACAAAAACACAATCATACTTGGAGACCTCAATACACCGCTGACGGCTCTAGATCGGTCATCCAAACAGAGAATCAACAAAGACATAGTGGCCTTAAACAAAACACTAGAGCACCTGGATATGATAGACATCTACAGGACATTTCATCCCAAAGTGATTGAGTATACATTTTTCTCCAGTGTACATGGATCATTCTCAAGAATTGACCATATGTTGGGCCACAAAAACAACATCAGCAAATTCAGAAAAATTGAAGTTGGACCAAGCATATTTTCTGATCATAAAGCCTTGAAACTAGAATTCAACTGCAAAAAAAGAGGAAAAAAATCCCACAAAAATGTGGAAACTAAACAACATACTTTTAAAAAATGAATGGGTCAAAGAAGAAATAAGTGCAGAGATCAAAAGATATATACAGACTAATGAAAATGACAATACGACATATCAAAATCTATGGGATGCAGCAAAAGCAGTGATAAGAGTGAAGTTCATATCACTTCAAGGCATATATGAACAAACAAGAGAGAGCCCAAGTGAACCACTTAACTTCCCACCTTAAGGAACTAGAAAAAGAAGAACAAAGACAACCCAAAACCAACCGAAGAAAGGAGATAATAAAAATCAGAGCAGAAATAAATGAATTAGAGAACAGAAAAACTATAGAAAAAATTAATAGAACAAGGAGCTGGTTCTTTGAAAAGATCAACAAAATTGACAAACCCTTGGCAAGACTTACCAAGGAAAAAAGATAAAGAACTCATATAAACAAAATCCAAAATGAAAGAGGAGAAATCACCACGGACACCGTAGATATACAAAGAATTATTATAGAATACTATGAAAAACTTTATGCCACTAAATTCAACAACCTAGAAGAAATGGATAAATTCCTAGAACAATACAACCTTCCTAGACTGAGTCAAGAAGAAGCAGAAAGCCTAAACAGACCTATCAGTAGAGAAGAAATAGAAAAAAACATTAAAAACCTCCCCAAAAATAAAAGTCCAGGTCCTGACGGCTATACAAGCGAATTTTATCAAACATTCAAAGAAGACTTGGTTCCTATTCTACTCAAAGTCTTCCAAAAAATTGAAGAAGAAGCAATACTTCCAAACACATTTTATGAGGCCAACATAACCCTCATACCAAAACCAGGCAAGGATGGCACAAAAAAAGAAAACTACAGACCAATATCTCTAATGAATACAGATGCTAAAATACTAAACAAAATACTAGCAAATCGAATACAACAACATATTAAAAAAATAATACATCATGATCAAATGGGATTCATCCCAGAATCTCAAGGATGGTTCAACATACGTAAAATGGTTAACGTAATACACCATATCAACAAAACAAAGAACAAAAACCACATGATCTTATCAATAGACGCAGAAAAGGCTTTCGATAAAATACAACACAATTTTATGTTTAAGACTCTCAACAAAATGGGTATAGAAGGAAAATATCTCAACATGATAAAGGCCATATATGATAAACCATCATCTAACATCATATTAAATGGCACTAAACTGAAGGCTTTCCCCCTTAAATCAGGAACAAGACAGGGTTGTCCACTCTCTCCACTCCTATTTAATGTGGTACTAGAGGTTCTAGCCAGAGCAATCAGACAAGACAAAGAAATAAAAGGCATCCATATCGGAAAAGAAGAAGTAAAGGTATCACTTTTTGCAGATGATATGATCCTATACATCGAAAACCCCAAAGAATCCACAAAAAGACTACTAGAAACAATAAGCCAATACAGTAAGGTTGCAGGATACAAAATTAACATACAGAAGTCAATAGCCTTTCTATATGCCAACAATGAAACAACTGAGAAGGAACTCAAAAGAATAATCCCCTTCACGATTGCAACAAAAAAAATAAAATACTTAGGAATAAACATAACAAAGAATGTAAAGGACTTATATAATGAAAACTATAAACCATTGTTAAGGGAAATCGAAAAAGATATAATGAGATGGAAGAATATACCTTGTTCTTGGCTAGGAAGAATAAATATAATCAAGATGGCTATATTACCCAAAGCAATATACAAATTTAATGCAATTCCCATCAAACTTCCAATGACGTTTTTTAAAGAAATAGAGCAAAAAATCATCAGATTTATATGGAACTATAAAAAGCCCCGAATAGCCAAAGCAATCCTAAAGAAAAAGAATGAAGCTGGGGGCATTACAATACCTGACTTCAAACTATATTATAGGGCCACGACAATCAAAACAGCATGGTATTGGCAGAAAAATAGACAATCAGACCAATGAAACAGAATAGAAAGTCCAGAAATAAAACCACATATATATAGTCAAATAATTTTTGATAAAGGGGCCAACAACACACAATGGAGAAAAGAAAGCCTCTTCAATAAATGGTGCTGGGAAAACTGGAAAGCCACATGCAAAAGAATGAAACTGGACTACAGTCTCTCACCCTGTACAAAAATTAACTCAAAATGGATCAAAGATCTAAACATAAGACCTGAAACAATTAAGTACATAGAAGAAGACATAGGTACTCAACTCATGGACCTGGGTTTTAAAGAGCATTTTATGAATTTGACTCCACAGGCAAGAGAAGTGAAGGCAAAAATTAATGAATGGGACTACATCAGACTAAGAAGTTTTTGCTCAGCAAGAGAAACTGATAACAAAATAAACAGAAAGCCAACTAAATAGGAAATGATATTTTCAAACAACAGCTCAGATAAGGGCCTAATATCCAAAATATACAAAGAACTCATAAAACTCAACAACAAACAAACAATCCAATTCCAATAAAAAAATGGGAAGAGGATATGAATAGACACTTCTCCCAGGAAGAAATACAAATGGCCAACAGATATATGAAAAGATGCTCATCTTCTTTAGCTATTAGAGAAATGCAAATCAAAACGGCAATGTGATACCACCTCACACCTGTTCGATTAGCTGTTATTAGCAAGACAGTTAATAGCAAATGTTGGAGAGGCTGTGGAGAAAAAGGAACCCTCATACACTGTTGGTGGGAATGTAAAGTAGTACAGCCATTATGGAATAAAGTATGGTGGTTCCTCAAAAAACTGAAAATAGAACTACCTTATGACCCAGCAATCCCTCTACTGGGTATATATCCCAAAAACTCAGAAACATTGATACGTAAAGACACATGCAGCCCCATGTTTATTGCAGCATTGTTCACAGTGGCCAGGACATGGAAACAACCAAAAAGCCCATCAATAGATGACTGGATAAAGAAGATGTGGCACATATACACTATGGAATACTACTCAGCCATAAGAAATGATGACATCGGAACATTTACAGCAAAATGGTGGGATCTTGATAACATGATACGAAGCGAAATAAGTAAATCAGAAAAAACCAGGAACTGTATTATTCCATACGTAGGTGGGACATAATAGTGAAACTAAGAGACATTGATAAGAGTGTGGTGGTTACGGGGGGGAGGGGGGAATGGGAGAGGGAAAGGGGGTGGGGAGGGGCACAAAGAAAACAAGATAGGAGGTGACAGAGGACAATCTGACTTTGGGTGGTGGGTATGCAACATAATTGAACGACAAGATAACCTGGACTTGTTATCTTTGAATATATGTATCCTGATTTATTGATGTCACCCCATTAAAAAAATAAAATTATTAAAAAAAAAAAAAAAAAAAAAAAAAGAAAAACTGCAATAACTATGTATGGTGAAGATGGGTACTAGGTATATTGGGGTGATAACTTAGTAAGCTATACAATGTCTAATTACTGCATTATACACCTGAAACTAATATAATTTTGTATGTCAATTATAATTGAAAAGTAAAGTTAAAGTCATAAACATATGAAACACTAACAGATATTTCACTTAAGAGTATATTACAGATGGCATATAATAAGCACATGAAAAGATGCTCAACACCATTAGCCATTAGGGAAATGCAAATCAAAACCAATATCACTATTACTACACACCAAACAAAATGGCTAAAATAAAAGAGTGACACCACCAAATGCTGACAAAGATGTGAAAGAATTGGATCACTCACATGGTTACTGGTAAGAACATAAAGTAATACAGCCATTATAAAACAGTTTGACAGTTTTATGATTCAAAACATGCAATTACCATACAATCCAGCAACTGCACCACTGGGCATTTACCAGAGAAATAAAAACTTTTTTACAAATAAAAACCCATACACAGTAAAGAGTTTTATTTGTAATAGTGAAAAAGTAGAAATGGCCCAAAGGTCCTTCACCAGGTAAATGGTTAAATTATGATCCATAGATATATATATACATACATACCATAAAATTTTACTTATTAACAAAAAGAGAAGAACTATTAATGCATGAAACAACTTGGAAATCTCCAAAGAATTACACTGAGTAATAAAGCCAATCTCAAAGATATCATGTGAGGCCCTGGCCGGTTGGCTCAGTGGTAGAGCGTCGGCCTGGCGTGCAGAAGTCCCGGGTTCGATTCCCGGCCAGGGCACACAGGAGAAGCGCCCATCAGCTTCTCCACCCCTCCCCCTCTCCTTCCTCTCTGTCTCTCTCTTCCCCTCCCGCAGCCGAGGCTCCATTGGAGCAAAGATGGCCCGGGCGCTGGGGATGGCTCCTCGGCCTCTGCCCCAGGTGCTAGAGTGGTTCTGGTAGCAACAGAGCGACGCCCCGGAGGGGGCAGAGCATTGCCCCCTGGTGGGCGTGCCGGGTGGATCCCGGTCGGGCGCATGCGGGAGTCTGTCTGACTGTCTCCCCGTTTCCGGCTTCAGAAAAATACAGGGGGGAAAAAAAAAAGATATCATGTGATTCCATTTATATGATATTTTTGAAATGATAAAATTTTAGAAGTAGAAACAGATTAGTGTGTGGGGAATATGTGACTATAAAAGGCAAACACAAGAGATCCTAGTGGTTATGAAACTGTACTATATATTGAATGGTGGCACATATATGAATCTACACATGATAAAATTATATAGAACTAAATACACACACAGAAAGTAAAAGTGTAGAAATTACAGCAAAATTGGTAGATCCCATCAATGTCAAAATCCTAGTTATGACATTGTACTATCACCTTGCAAGATGTTACCATTAGAGAAAGCTGAGTAATATGTCTCTCTTTTTTTTAAACCAAACAACATATTTTAAACTATGATTCACACTGTCATAAAGTCTTTCCTTACATAAACTATGATATATAGTTTTCTTTCCACCCCAAACATGCACCAAAAAAAGAAGCTATTACCTCAATTAAATAATAGCACAGAAAAAATATGATTGTATTTTAACTTTAATCTTCAAAGCAGAGAATGAAAACACTAGAAATATTTAATGTTCTACATTGAGAAGACTATACTGTAATCATCTGGCAATAAATATAAGGTACGTAGCAAAAAATATTAACTAAAACTAAAATCCTCAGAATCCCTTACTTGGTTAACTGGGGTTCTTTCTTTTTTCTTTTCTCCTTTTTCTTCTCTTCCTTCCCTTCCCTCCCTCCCTTTCTTCCTTTTTAGTGAAAGAGAAAGAGAGAGAAATATGATGTGGCGCTTTAGTTGTTTATTGATTGCTTTCTCATATGTGTCTTGACCAGGGGGCTCCAGCCGACCCAGTGACCCCTTGCTCGAGCCAGTGACCTTGGACTTCAAGTCAGCAACCATGGGTCATGTCTCTGATCCCACACTCAAGCCTGCAACCTCGCACTCATACAGAATGAGCCCGCGCTCAACCCAGCAACCAAAGGGTTTTGAATCTTATTCGTCAGCATCCCAAGTTGACACTCTATCCACTGCCCCACCACCTGGTTAGGCTGGAGTTCTTTATTAAAAACTGGTTTTATGTAAAAGTACATGGAAAAGAAATTCATTGCAAATTTAAGCACAATTACTTCATGAAAATTATCCTTATGTTAAATTTAAAAATTAGAAAAGCACCGTCAATTGCACTTCCTGTGATATTGTTTAATATGCCACAGTAGCTACTAGCTACATGTGGCTATTATGCCTTGATATGTGGCTAGCGGAATGAAATAAATGAATATTTAACTTCAGTTAAATAACCACAAATTACTAATGGCCACAACACTGAACAAGGCAGATCCAAAACTTACAGAAAATTTCAAAAGTAGTAATACAAACACGAGTCTCCATGCAAGCATCAAGGTGAGGAAATAAAAAAAACAGTCTTGTAGGTGAAAAAAACTGAGGCTCAAAGAAGTTAAATAACTTGCTCAAGGTCACACAGCTGAAATTATAAAGCTGTGTGCAGAGATTTGAAAAACTGCAACAAATGAAAAGTGTCAGCATCTTTAGTTCAGCATCCTCGGCTGTGGTATACAGATTGTTCCTCTGCAAGAACAACTTAATAATGCTTGGAACTATATGTTGAACAATTACACAAAGTTCCAGATTGCAACACGGGGATCCCTGATAGTTCACAAGGCCCTTTATTTCTTACTCTGTTTACCTAGGTTTTTGTTTCAATTTATACCTTACATGAAAAAGTACAAAACTCAAAAGGATAAATAAGAAACATGGGCCCTGGCTGGTTGGCTCAGTGGGGCTCAGTGGTAGAGCATCGGCCTGGCGTGCAGGAGTCCCGGGTTCGATTCCCGGCCAGGGCACACAGGAGAAGTGCCCATCTGCTTCTCCACCCCTCCCCCTCTCCTTCCTCTCTGTCTCTCTCTTCCCCTCCCGCAGCCCAGGCTCCATTGGAGCAGCGATTGCCCAGGCGCTGAGGATGGCTCTGTGGCCTCTGCCTCAGGCGCTAGAGTGGCTCTGGTCGCAACAGAGCATCACCCCCTGGTGGGAGTGCCGGGTGGATCCCAGTCGGGCACATGCGGGAGTCTGTCTGCCTTCCCTTTTCCAACTTCAGAGAAATACAAAAAAGAAAAGAAACATGGGGAAAACAATGAAAAGTATTTTTCTGTAATCACTTTTCCATCCAGCTTCCTTCAATTTGTGGAACTTATTATTTTACAGAAATCTCCAATATTCCTTATGGTTGGGAAAGAATGCCCAGATGGTGTAAGCTTTTGGCAAGATGCTCTGGTTGTGCAGTGACTTAGGATACCTTGCACTATTTCCTATACAGGCTCTTACATCACAAAAAATATAGGTATAAATATGTTCCTAAAGTTCATCATGAGTTTCAGCTCCATATAGAACGGAAGCTGAATATGCACATCCCCTGAAAACCCTACTTCTTGGAATGGCATTTTTCCTTGGAATGATGCTTTTATATGGTCTGTAGTTCTTCTTTGGGCATGGGCAGCCATTTGTTTGCTAGAAACTATTGATATCCACGGTGGTTATGACATTCTTCTCAACTTTTTAAATCTTATCCCTTTCTACACTGGTCCTCCACATTATGATGTTCAGCACATGAACTTCATTGGAAGTTATATTTCAACATTTACAAGGTAAAATAGGATTTTTGGAACATACTCTCAGTTTACTGCCTCCATTAAAAAACGAAGAAGATTGAGAAAAAGTCTAAATAAACATTTATGTAAACTTTCCTGAATATATACATTTTCCTGAATTTAAAATTGGTTCTGGAGAACCAAAATAAAACCATGTCTTGTCTGCTGAATGATAAAAAATAATGGTAATAACACCCCTTTACTTCCTAGGGGGAACTTTTTCTACTTTTCATTCAAGTTCTGCATGTGTAGAAATAAGAAAGGAAGTTTTAAAGGCCATGTTGCTAACCTTACAAAAATGTTTTAAGTAACAGAAATATTACTCTAAGTCTCTTCCCTCAGTAACACCACAGGCCTGAAGTTGAAAGTAGTCTTTAAAACTTTTAAATATGGAGTGACCATTTCAAGAACTCTTGATAGTGGATGCTGAACTTTAAACATTTTCTAGGGTTTGTTCAGAGACCAAATATCATGGGTTGAATGACATGAATTAATACTCTCTGAATGAGGCTGCATAATCAGGACTAGCCAGCATCAAGAATTTCCACTCTTGTCTCGAGCTGACCAGTGTGAGGTGATTTTCTTCCTTTGAGAAGTCCTTTTAGATTCCAGTGCACGACTGGCATCTATAAATTAAGGTATTCTGAATTGATGTAAGTGGAATATTTTAGTCTAATGATTTTCAAGTTTCTTGAATTTTCTTAAAAATGAAGCTATAGTATTTCTTCTATTTATCTTCTAATTTTTGAAAGTCATGTGTTTATTAAACTTAAAGCTGTATCTTGAAACTTTGTGAACTGACTTGTATTTTTTTATTTATTTATTTATTTATTTTATTTATTCATTTTAGAGAGGAGAGAGAGGGGGAGAGAGAGAGAGAGGAGGGAGAGAGAGAGACAGGAGAGAGAGACAGGGGGGAGGAGCTGAAAGCATCAACTCCCATATGTGCCTTGACCAGGCAAGCCCAGAGTTTCGAACCAGCGATCTCAGCATCTGACTTGTATTTGTACTTTGAAAAATTAGAATAAATGTGGGTTTTTTGGTCTGATTTTTTTTTTTTAAAATACAAACACACACAATGTGTAATAATCATGCAAGTACTAAGTCATGATGTGTCAGCCATGGCCTTCTGGGAAGAATTACTTGTGCAGGGCTTCCCTTAAAAGAATATGTTCTTTTCAAACAATAAAAGCGTTTTTCCAAAATTTTATGGCCACCTCTATAATGTTATAGAGTATTATTTAATTCAAAGAATCACTGAAGGGACTGGATTATGGGCAATAATGCATTTTAACCAGCAGAGGGCAGATACGTTAAAACATCACATACTAATTTCATTTTTAAGTCCAATTGTACCAAATCAAGACACTAGTGTATTTACTTTCACAAAAGTAATTGAACTTCTTCCAAATAAGAGAGAAGGTACCCTAAAAATAAATGTATCAAAAATAAACTGACAGGACTCCCCAGAACCAGTTTTTGTCCATTTTATCAGTTTATTCAAGTTAATTATAAAAAATAAAATAACACTGACAAATAAAATGTCACCTGAGCCTTATTTTCAAGGCCATTTACAAATATATTAACAATACTCCTTAAGCTGCAAAATAAATTGTAAGCTATTTTCTCCGAGTATAAAAACTGTCAGAATTCCATGGGAAAATAAAACACTCATTTCAAAGGTAAACTAAATGCAGAAAACAAAACAAGCAATGAAATGTTGCAAAGGTGTAAAAAAGCAGCAAGGGTCTGCCTGAAAAAAACCTAAGAAACTGTGCCAACATATTACAACGCACTTCCTTGACTCGCACAGCAATTAGAAATCAGGTTCTGAAGCAGTTTGGGTTCGGTTTCACACAGTCTTTCCTAACAGCTCAGAAAATAATTTCAATGTCTACCAAAATAAAATGCCTTTCCTAGTCCCTCTCACCTCCCCATTGCGTTGAGCTCTCCTGATTGCACCCACTTGTTACACCCTCTCTCCTGAGGCTTGTGTTCTGGTTCTCCTTGCAGTCTTAAAGGCCCTCATTTAGTTCCCTCCGTGATCTTGCTTCCTACGGCTGCCTCCCTACAGTCCTAGTCATAGACCCTCTGGTCTACAAATGTCTAACTCACTCGTGGCTGTGGCAAACATTTCCATGCAAATGACTCCCAAATCAACAATTACCACCTTATCTATCCCCTACCGTAACTCTGCCTGGTACCTTATACTTGCCTCCAGGAATGTAAAGAACAACTTTGCCACTCTTCTTTAAGTTTGGTTCTACTTTTTTTTTTTTTTTTTTTTTTTTTTGGTTCTACTCTTTTTTAAAAGCCCTTCCCCGACTGCCGCTCTTGGTGATTTTAACTTTCTCTGAACTGCTGTAACACTTAACGCTTCTTTCCAGCCAGATGTCCAGAATGTACTCTGCGCTTATGGCCTGTCTATCTCCTTAAAGTCAGCACTCCTAAAGGGCAGGGCAGGGCTTCTTTTGCAATCCTCTTACTAATGTCTACTCTAGTGGAAGAGCAAATAAAGGGTAAACTCTAAATATATATACATATACAAAAAGAGACAGACACAAAGAGAGAAAGAACACTGCCTTCTTTTCCTAAGCCTTCCAAAAAGTATTGTGTGGATCTAGTCTCTAAATTGGTTCAATTACATTGTTTATCAAATAATTTATAAGTCACAAATGCTTCCTGCAGAGTAATGACTAAGTGCTTAAAAAAAAAAGAAGAGGAAAAACCTGACACAATTATCAAACCCTACTTTGTGCCAGGCATTACGACATTACTTCACAAGCTCAGTTAATCCTCACAACACTGACACAATTATGGCCATTTTACATGTAACACTGAGGCGTAGAAAGAGGAAGAAAAGAAAGAAGGGAGGGAGGGAGGGAAAAGAGGAGAAGGAAGGAAAAGAGGAGAAGGAGAGAGGCCAAGAAAAGAACGAAATCTGTGGCAGCAATGGGAAAACCGAGGTTTTAACCCAGAGCAGTCAGCCTTCAAAGCCCATGCTTTTAGCTACTGAAGCAGTAGCCTCTCAAAGGTAACACAGCAATAGATCTGCCAACCCGGGGGGAAGAATAATTACAACAATATTTTTTATGATATTTCTCCCTTAAACCTGAGAAGAAACAAGTAAATAAATTCAAAATATCATAAAAACACTGAAAACTTAGAAGATTCTTTAGAGAACTAATAAATCAGAAATACAGGGCCCTGGCCAGCTGGCTCAGCAGTACAGTGTCCACCAGCCACGTGGAAGTCCAGGGTTTGATTCCTGGTCAGGGCACACAGGAGAAGCGACCATCTGCTTCTCTACCTTTCCGCCTCCTCTTCTTTCTTTCTTTCTCTCTCTCTCTCTCTCTCTCTCTCTCTCTCTCTCTCTCCCTCCCTCTCCTACAACCACAGCTCAAATGGTTCGAGGAAGCTGGTCCCAGATGCTGAGGATGGTTCCATGGCCTTGCCTTAGTTGCTGAGAAGGTTTGGTTGCCAAGCAATGGAGCAGAGGCCCAGACAGGCAGAGAATCACCCAGTAGGGGCTTGCCAGGTAGATCCCAGTAGGGGCACATTTGGGAATCCATCTCTCTGCCTCCCTGTTTCTCACTTCACTAAAAAATAAATAAAAATAAATAAATCAGAAATACTGCATTCCCTTGCTATTTTTTAAATGTTGATTTACTTTGGCAAAGAAGTTAAACTACGGTGATCATTTAAGAATTCACTGCTCCCCAGATGGTTCAAGATAAAAGGAGAAAATTAAATTAAGCTTAATTTTAACAATCAATAATCACTGTTTCACCTAAGTGTCCTAAAGTTTAAGCCTTATCAAACCTATTAATTTGTTCAAGTGATTTAACATCCTTCAAAAATTGAGTTTAAAAGTTCAAGGTTTAAGCAAGCATATTACAGATTTCCTTTATTTAGTTTGCTCTTTCAGAAATATTCTAAATGTGCTTCGTGTTTGCAAAATTTCTCTCTCAAGCCCAAAGATATTCAATATTTACAAATACCTCTCTTTTAAACTATTCTCAACACTATTTACAGCTTTATGAGATAACATTTGCTTCTAGTTAACACCTTAAAACACCAATAAAAAGCATTCCAAGTTTTAAAACATGTTTACATTATTGCCAAATCTGTGTTTAAATAAACTGGCTAAGTAAATAACTATGTAATCTTTCCTCACTGTGATTACTAAGTTTTTTCTTAATATTCCACCATTACACAGAGGTTTGGTTAAGTATGAAAAACTAGAATTTATCCCCTTTCTAATTGTGTCTATGGCTGAATGTAAAGCAAATTAAAAAAACTAAGAGGCTTAAAGTTATCTTTTGTAAAGGTCAAGGGTAACACAATAGACAGGTTTCCAGGATACTCGGGTTCACTCTCCTGTTCTTTCACTGTGACAGAGTTTTGAGCAAGTAATTAATCTCTCCCGATCTAATTCATCTAACAGAAGGTTAAAGCTGAAACTATGACAGATCTCTTTTATTTCTAAACTCTGTCATTTCATAGATACAAAGAGACTGAAAATCTGTCCAAAGTGCTCAAACATCACTTACTCATGGATTTTCAGAATCTAGGATTGAATGGAGTGGCCTACACCATATTCAGAGTGCCAATATTGTCTGGAATTTTGTTATGATCCAATTACTGATTAAAAAAATGTGAAAAAGACAGCCAACCCACCCTGGATGGATAGCTTGGTTGGTTAGAGCAGTGGTCGGCAAACTCATTAGTCAACAGAGCCAAATATCAACAGTACAACAATTGACATTTCTTTTGAGAGACAAATTTTTCAAACTTAAACTATATAGGTAGGTACATTCCTTATCAAGGTAGCGCCCGCACGTGGTATTTTGTGGAAGAGCCACACTCAAGGGGCCAAAGAGCCGCATGTGGCTCGCAAGCCACAGTTGGCTGACCACTGGAGAGCAACAGCCCAAAACACAGAGGTTGCCAGTTCAATCCCTAGTTGGGGCACATGCAGGAACAGACTGTTGTTCCTGTCTCTCTCTCTCTCAAATCAATAAGGTTGCCAAGTCTTGCCCCCAAAATGAAGGGGCAAATCATTAAAAAATAGGAATGACCAATAAGCATATTGAAGAGTATCAAGAAAATGCAAAATGTGGTATGATAACATGTGCACCAATTATATTAAGGAAACTTTTCAAAAACATGAATACCCAGAGACAGGTTGGGTACAGAGGGTCAGCTAGCATTTAAACACTAGAGGTGGGAAGGTAAACTGGCTCCAATTCTTGGTAATACAAATCAAACAGGCTTCAATCTGACATACTCTACCATACACCTTTCACATGTGATTTTATTCTGAGGAAACAGTTGCGTGCACACATAAATTAGAAAGCAAATGCCCATTTAAAATACTTTTAAATTATTTCAAAATACTTACTATTTCAAGCATTCTAAGCAGAGAATAACCCTAAGTTCCCTACAATGAATGTCCTACTATCGTTATTCTCAGCAAGACTTTATCTGTCCCCTCACATTTCACACTCCTCTCATTATCCTTCTTCATAAACTGACCCACATTTTCTCCAATCTTTCTCCTTTCCAAAGCTATCCACTTCATCTGTGTTTTGAATCAAATTTTCCTCTAAATCTTGCATTGATATATTGACTATGCCACATTTCTTTCTTAAAGAACTTGCCTGAAAAGAACTTGCCATGGAAAAAAAACCTCCTATTTGCTGTTCCTGCAGCCTTCCTGCCTCCAAGCCAAAATGCCCAGAGGTAGACATGTGGCCCAGGCTACGCCAGATCATCTACCCAGGAATATGAAATATGACCCCCTCAAAAAAGAGACAACCACCTATAGGAAGCCAAACAGCAGATCACAAAGACTTAGGAGTTAATGAACTACAATATACAGACAGGCAAATGAATACGGAAGTAGGAAGTCAAGAATAAAGCAGGTCAGAAGAGTTCCTTAAAGACTCAGAGAAACAGAGAGAACCAAAGACAGACACACACAAATGGCTACTTGAGGACTATCTAGTTCTTCCCAGGTCAAGCTGTGCTATTCTATTCATTCTGATGCAACTAGCTAAGTGAGAAGCCATGGCAGATATTGCAGATTTGATCACACAACCTCTATTCCACCCTATTTCTGGTGTGTCTTCTTGTATTCAGAGGACAAAAAGCTAAAAAGCTCTACTTTTGAGATTGCTTTGTAGTTAAGAGTTCTGAATGAGAATTAGTTTATACCAACTAGATGTACTCATGTAATATTTAAAAGCAAAAGTAAGATGGAAAATGAATTCCCTGCCCTTTTTAGCTGTTTTCTGCAGGAAGACAAGATCATGACATGTCAAGTCTCCAGCTTCTGGTGTGATGAAGCAGTTTTGAGATGAACGGTAGCTAGACCCAACATTCCAGTACCAAGACACCAGCTTATACATGCGGTAAGGCAGCTGCAGCTTCACAATCCCTGCATCACAACCAACTTGGTATTGGTGTTTTCTTAGACTCAACTGTTCCAGGGACAGTCTCAGGTCTGCTGTTTCCCTGGTGGGTCAGTCCTGGAGGCTCAGCCTGAAGCCTACTCTTCTAGCCCTTCCAGGGCTTTCGTAAGCACCTGATTTCCTCTATTAAAGCTTTGCTATTAGCACACTGAGAGTGTTCTATTTTCTGTGCTAAAGCTCTACTAAAACAGTCTCAATTTAAAACTACAAAAAGAATATATGATTATAGTAGTCAAAGCAGTAGCTTTTATAAATCTGACTAAACAAAGTTTTTTCATAAGCTGATAAAGAAAAAATTAGGAAAAGAGAAATATTGGGTGAGATCTATTCTCCAGAAAGAGAATCACCAAAGCCACAGTCACTTTTAACATACTTTTAAGACTAGTGAGATAAATTAGTTTTTCATATATCACTTGTATTGTGGTTATGAATCTTATGTAGACAATGTCTTAAATTGGCAATAAATGATTCTTGTGTTCAGCATGCTTCTCTCCCTCCACACTTTAATAAATATTTACCTAGAACCTACATACCAGAAAAGTATTCTAGAAACTGAAAAGACAACAATCCCTAACTTTATACATTCCAGAAAGGGAGACAGATGATTTAATAAAATTAGGTATTTAGTATATCTGAGTGAGGGCATAAGCTAGATGCGAAGGCCCAGACATAAGCGTGCATGAAAGCAGATCACTCTAGTGACAGGGAATAGCAAGTGTGAAGGCACTGAGGTAGAAAGCCTGGTTAGTATATTCATGAGCAAGAAGAACAGTAGGAACCACTGTCAACAGGACTTTGGCTTTTACTGACAAAAATAATGGTGGGTTTCAGGTATAACAACAACATGATCTAACTCAGGGGTCCCCAAACTTTTTACACAGGGGGCCAGTTCACTGTCCCTCAGACAGTTGGAGGGCCGTACTATAAAAAAAAACTATGAACAAATCCCTACATACACTGCACATATCTTATTTTAAAGTAAAAAAACAAAATGGGAACAAATACAATATTTAAAATAAAGAACAAGTAAATTTAAATCAACAAACTGACCAGTATTTCAATGGTAACTATGCTCCTCTCACTGACCACCAATGAAAGAGGTGCACCTTCCAGAAGTGCAGCGGGGGCCGGATAAATGGCCTCAGGGGGCTGCATGCGGCCCGCAGGCTGTAGTTTGGGGACCCCTGATCTAACTGATCCAACTTGACTTTTAAAAGATCACTTTGGCAGCTGTGTTAGAACAGATCATAACAAGCCAGAATAAAAACAGGGAATCAGGAGACAACAGGAGTCACATGGGGACAATTCTAAAGTTTTGGACTAGATTTAGAGCAGAATTAAGAGCAGAATTAAATGGGCAAGACTGTCTAAACAGCAGGCTTAAGAAGAGAAAGATCAATAATTCAATTTAAGACATGTTAATTTGGAGCTGCTGAATGAACAGTCACATGCAGCTGGATGTACCAGTATGAAATTCTGGAATGAGCTGTTGGCCTGAAACTATGCATCTAGGAGTGGACTTATGGTCAACAATTAAAAGGAAGAAACTGCATGACATTGGCAAAGGAGTGAATGCAAACAAAAGCAAAAAGAGGTTCAAGAACTGAGTGGTGGAACAAGCCCCTCTTCTTCTGATTTAAAAAAAAAAACAAACCCAAAACCCAATGTCCAATGCTATTTTACTTAACTTAATCTAGTTCTGTTTCTGTCCCTACAATGAAAAGTCCTAACTCATACAGAAATCTTCAAGGTCAGGATTCACATACCGTATGTCAATTAATACAACAATCAGCAGTTGTGCCTTATACATAAGAGTTACGCAGACTATATCTGTGAAATGGCCAGACCAGGCAGTGGTGCAGAGGATAAAGCATTGACCTGGGATGCTTAAGACCCAGGTTCGAGACCCTGAGGTCTCCGGCTTGAGTTTAGGCTCACCAGCTTCATTGTGGAATATAACTCCAACACTGACATAACTCCACCGTTGCTGGCTTGAGCCCAAAGGTCGCTAGCTTAAAGCCCAAGGTCGCTGGCTTGAGACCAAGTCACTGGCTTGAGCAAGGGGTCATTGGCTCAGCTGGAGCCCCCAGGTCAAGGCACATAAGAGAAGCAATCAATGAACTGAAGTGCCACAACTTTGAGATGATGCTTCTCATCTCCCTTCTTGTCTCTCTCTCACTTAAAAAAAAACAAAACAAAACCACATTTGTAAAATGAATACTTCTTATGTAATCCCACAGACAAAATCAAAAATACTGATTAGCATTAGATATTTTGGTGTATTTTCACAGTTTGCAGCAGTTTTTTACAATGTTTCCTTGAAAAACAGGGTGATGGAGAAGTAAAATTAGAACATTCATAACTACATTTTCAAATGATCTTTAAATAGCTAGACAGCACTAAAACAGCTCCATGACAATCCTTTTTCTGGCCAGCATCCTAAAATAATTACAGTTCTACCATAAAGAGCCAACAGCTAATTCAATTACTCCTTAATCACACTGTCTTTGCAATAATAGTTTATTTGAATTTTTTAAAATTCTCGCTTTTGTTGTTGTTTGTTGTTGTTTTTGTTTGTTTACTCAAATTCTGAGTATGCTCAGAATACATAGTTGATAAGGTTTGGCCCTCAGTATCCATGGGTTCTGCAGATTCAACCACCCACAGATCAAAAACATTCCCCTAAAAAATGCTCTATTGTTGCTGACCACGTGGTAGAGCAATGGGTAGTGTCGATCTGCACCTGAGACACTGAGGACTCAGGTTCAAAACCCCTGAGGCGCCAGCTTAAGCGCAGGGTCACCGCTTGAGTGTGGGAACACAGACAGGACCCAAAAGGTCGCTAGCTTGAGCAACAGGTCACTGGCTTAGCTGGAGACCCCTCCATCAAGGTATATATAAGAAACCATCAATGAATAACTAATAGTGCCACAACTATGAGTTGATTCTTCTCATCTCTCTCTTCCTGATTGTCTATTTCTGTCTATCTTAAAAAAAAAAAAATGATACGCCTGAACAGGAAGTGGCGCAGTGTGGATACAGCATCGGACTAGGACATGGAGGACCCAGGTTTGAAACCCTGCGGTCACCAGCTTGAGCGTGGGCTCATCTCATTTGAGCAAGGCTCACCAGCTTGAGCCCAAGGTCACTGTCTTGAGCAAGGGGTCACTCGCTCTGCTATAGCCTGCCGGTCAAGGCACAGATAAGAAAGCAATCAATTAACAACTAAGTGCCGCAACAAAGAATTGATGCTTTTCATCTCTCTCCCTTCCAGTCTGTCTGTCCCTACAGTCCCTCTTTCTGTCTCTCTGTCTCTATCACACACACAAAAAATGCTATATTGTTGCTGACATGTCCCACTGCAGTTAGGCCTACAGTGGCTGATATTCTGTACTAAACATGTGCAGATTTTATTTTAATTGTCAGTATAGACTAAACAATACAGTATAACAAATATTTTCACAGTATTAGGTATTATCAGTAATGTAGCCATAATTTAAAGTATAGGGGTTATATGAAAATACTATTCTATTTTATATAAAGACTTGAGAATCTATGAATTTTGGGTATCTGGGGGAGTCCTAGAACCAGTCCCCCTCTGGTACTGAGAGATAACTGTATGTTAAAAAAGTAATCATTCAGTACAAGATTACATGAAATGTCCAGATCCATATTGTCAGCTGCAACTAGCTAATTAATGCTATCCTTCTAACTGGAGAAAACTGCAGACCACGGTGAGCTGAACACTTTTTAAGTCCAGAAGGGTCCCATCCCTTGTTAGTAGCTAGTCTGAGATTGTTCTTTGGCACAAAAACTAGAATCTTTTTTTAACTTTTATTAACCGGATTTTCAAATGTAGAAAGGACACAAAGGATCATACAATGAATACCCACCCATATACCTACCCACTGTCCAGATTCAACAATTGTTACTATTTGCCCTATCTTCATCCTTATGTTGAAACTGAAATATCTTAAGATATTACCCCTAAATCAGGGGTCCCCAAACTACGGCCCACGGGCCGCATGCGGCCCCCCAAGGCCATTTATCTGGCCCCCGCTGCACTTCTGGAAGGGGCACCTCTTTCATTGGTGGTCAGTGAGAGGAGCATAGTTCCCATTGAAATACTGGTCAGTTTGTTGTTAAATTTACTTGTTCTTTATTTTAAATATTGTATTTGTTCCCGTTTTGTTTTTTTACTTTAAAATAAGATATGTGCAGTGTACATAGGGATTTGTTCATAGTTTTTTTTATTGTCCGGCCCTCCAACGGTCTGAGGGACAGTGAACTGGCCCCCTGTGTAAAAAGTTTGGGGACCCCTGCCCTAAATACTTCAGTATAAATCTCTAAACACTATGAATTTTATCCCCATAATCACAATATCGTTATCATACCTACAGAATTAACTAAGTTTTCAATGTCATCTGATATTCAGTATGTATTCTATTTCCCATAATTGTGCATCCAAAAAATTTTTTTCTATAAAGGGCTTTTCAAAAAAGTATCCTCTCAAGGACCAAGCACTGTATTTGGTTATATCACTTAAGTTCCTTTTAAGTTAGAAGAGTTCTTGCTCCCAATTTTTTTCGTATCATTGACTTGGTAAAAGACATTAAACACAAGTTTGATATGAAGAATACAAGGGGTCCTCTAGTTACGACACAGTTCCATTCCTACAAGAGGGACGTAACCCAAATTTTGGTGTAAGTCAAAACATACACAAACAGAAAGAACACTTGCATTTTGGGGTTTTATTTTTTTTTGAGACCGAGACAGAGAGGGACAGATAGGGACTGACAGACAAGAAGGGAGAGAGATCATCAATTCACTCCACCATTGCCTGGTCAGGCCTCCTGGAGTTTTTGACTCTCAGATTTGTTCACACTGAGCATAAAGCAATTTGTAAATTACAGTTCCGGTTTCCTACCCCAGTACTGGTTCCCAGCATTGTGATTGGAGTTGTGATTCTCTAAATACTACATATTCTCCTGTCTGTCTCTCCAATATTTGGGACAGCAGTTTGCCCTGTAACTTCACTTCTCTGAAGGACCTGGGAAGAGTTGTTCATTTTCCAGTTTGCTCAGCTTTTCATTTGTTTGGGCTAGAGACTTGAAGCCAGACTGGAAACTGAAAGTCCCATCAACTACTTTTTTGAAAACTATATATTTATTTTAGGTTTAAAAAAAAAAAACCACTTTGTTTCTTGTTGTTTACAAGCACACTTAAACAACTAAGTTAATAACAGTCAAAAGTATGACTGCCTGAATTTGGGACAAGAGCGAAAAGCCCCCAAAAGAAGGCAGTCACCTAATAGCCTCACCTCATCTATGAAAGTAAAATTATTGTCTCCACTAGAAAAAAAATTCCAAATAACAACTAATTTTCAGTAAATAAACAAGAGAGGAAAAAGTGCTTCAGTATAATAGTTGAGCAGAATTTCCACAAGGAAAAAACATTTATTTTAATCTGCTAATATGGGAGGAGAAATAACAGCAATAGACTAGCAACCTTTGGTTAGAAAAATAGTAATTTAATGAAAATAGAAAAGGAAATCATGTTATAAATAAGAGAAAGTATATCAAATATTTGGATAAAATTTATCTTTTTTGACTTCCTACAATAAACACAACAAAAATTAATCTTAATGAGGTAATCACAGCTTATAAGAGAAAAAATTTTAATTCAGAAATATTTCACAACCACAAAATTAGGTATAATCAGAAGAAGCACTTTGCTTATATGGGAAACTCTGGATGAGCTTAAAAAGTAATTGGAAGGAAGAGGGAAAAAAGTAGTTTTCTGCTTTAATTTAAAAATTCAGTTACCAAGGGCACATTAAAATTGTGCTTATATGATCATCTCAACATCTGTATCAATATATTAACAAGAATAACATGCCTTTTAAATGTGTGTTGTGAGGAGCCACTGCACCACTTCACCCGCAGGTGTTGTAAGGTACCAAAAGCTACAGAATATTAATATTTTAAGAGGCTTGGAGAACATTTTATTAATTTGCGTTAAGGTGTGCAGAGAAATTGTGAGAATAGTCTCTATACTGTGTGATTGGCATTGTATTGTAAATGCAAAGGGGAGGAAAACATGGATCCCCAGACATTCCACCACACCTGTGGGGAAAGGGGTGAATGGCTATCCAGGTGCAGGGAAAGAAAAGCCAAAATAAACCTTTTCTTATAGCAATGAGCCATTTGCGGGCATTTGTCCCCACAGAAACTACCTCTCCTATGTAAATGCGTGTGATTAACACGTGTGACTCTAGACAGAGAGATAGCAGATAAACACTAGATAACATAGGAAAGCCTTTTAATATATAAAGAGACATCTTTCTACCAATGTGTTGATTTGTAAATTTTGTTTTCTCCAAAAGGATGTATGGCTTGCAAATTGAACATGGTCCTATCATGTTAAAGGACATATGACTATAACCAATAGTGGTAAGAGGCTCCAAATTACAATTTTTGCTTCTGTACTTCCCACTTACAAAACTATAAAAACTAAGTATTATAGAACAAAGGGCCGGCGCGCTCTCCCTCAGATTCCTGTTGGAGTTGCTGCCGCTTGGCCAAGCTAGACAATAAAGCTTTGGTGTGTAATCGTCGGACTTTCTTTGAGTCTTCAATGTTTCGGGTCCCTCCAGATTAGGATTAACAGTTACAAAAATGTCTCCCTCTGGCATTCAAGTTTTCATCACCACATACCTGAATTACTCTGAAATCTATCCAGGTGAGCATACAACATCCATACAGATTTGAATTTTGAAATGAAGTAAGATAAAATGAGATAAAATAAAATTTTAAATGAAATGAAACAAATGTGGATTGGCAATCTGCCCACCAGTACATTACGCACCCCAGACTCGACCTCAAAACTAGGGAGTCGTTTAAGCCTAGCTCAATAGGCTCCTCAGAGGCCCAGCAGCCTTCCGCTTTCGGCAGGTCCCAGGAAGGACCCAGCAGAGCGGGACGGTCTACAGTGAAGTAGGCGCAAAAAGGGCTCAAGCCAGGAATGTCTAAAGTGGTTACCCGGTTGTCTTAACATTCCTCATGGTCTGCTCCAGCACACCAAGACAAGTATCTGACATCAGAAGAAGCACAATTGTCTTTGGAGTCTGGCAGATTTCAGTTAAAATCCTAGCACCAATTGCATCTCTTGTCAAGTTAGCAATCTCTCTAAATTTCAGAGTTCCTACATCTAATGTGGGAACATTTAATATCCTTGAGATTGCTGGGAAATTGCATAAATTACCCATACAAAAGGAGAACACACGAGACTCTCAAGAGAAATGAGAGAGGGTATTAACATTTACTAAATGCTCTGGTCAAACACAGTAATAGCACAATTTTTCACCTTGAGAGTATTTACCATGCCTCATTCCTCTTTAAATACCTAGTAAAATAAGAATAGCTAAAATGTTCAGTGAATGACACTGTACATGGGACTGTATCCATTTTATCTTTATTATCTAAACTCACTCTGGCAGACAGAATAAAAATTAAGAGATTTCAGGAACCTGGCTTTAATTGCACACATTTCAGTTTTATATGGAACCTTGTTCTTTCCCACTGCTGTTCAAAGAACAGGATTGTTTATGGATCTAATCATACAAGCCTTAGATTTAAATCCAACATTTACTGACAACCTATTATACATCAAACTCTGTATAAATGCTATGTATACATTATATGATGCAATAATCATCATAGATAATCCATTAACTTATCAACACTTAAGAGTATACAAATTAAACATTAAAACATATACAAGAAACCATGCTGCCAAGGAGAAACAACTGAGGAATAGCTACCTATAGGGACATTATATTTAAGTAGAACAGGTTAAAATGTAGAAACTTTTGTTTCTTTCCTTTAATGAAAGTTAGTTAACTCTGCTGAAGTACTGAAATTTTAGTTTTCATAAGAATAAATATACAAAGTTGTTAATAATTTAAATCATATACACTATTCTTTAAAAAGTTTTAAAGCCTTGTCAAAGCTAATTACAGTATAAAATCGAATCACATAAGATTTGATTTCATACTCTCAAGACTAGAAGGTATATAGAACAAAATTAAAATGGAGTGACTTATATTAAAAACAAATTGGAGATGGTCAACACAGGTTCGTAAAGGAAACTTACTCTAACTGTACAGGAAATGTAGAGCTCTTCTCAGTGATTTAATCAGTAGAGGTCATGAGTAGCCAATCTCCAAACACTAAGTCTGTTCACACCATCTCTAGACTTCCTTGTTCCCCTGACTTAGCTACCCTGATACAAATAAGAAAAAAATTCAGTAGACCACCAATCAGCTGAAAAAGCCAAGTAATTTCCATGTTGCTCCCTTAGTCTATGACAAAATTCATTGTTACCATAGCCTTGAGTTCCTGGTTTGCAGGTCAAAAGCCTTGAAATAAAATCGTCTTTCCACTCTTCTTTATTCAGCATGCAGAGAAGGTTTTTTACAAAGTTATAGCAAGTTTGTGAAAGTCCCTATTATCTACAGCAGGGGTCCCCAAACTAAGGGCCTGTGCATGCAGCCCCTTAAGGCCATTTATCTGGCCCCACCGCACTTCAAACTTCCTGAAGGGGCACCTCTTTCATTGGTGGTCAGTGAGAGGAGCATAGTTCCCATTGAAATACTGGTCAGTTTGTTGATTTAAATTTACTTGTTCTTTATTTTAAATATTGTATTTGTTCCGTTTTGTTTTTTTACTTTAAAATAAGATACGTGCGATGTGCATAGGGATTTGTTCATAGTTTTTTTTTTTTCTAGTCCAGCCCTCCAATGGTCTGAGGGACAGTGAACTGGCCCCCTGTGTAAAAAGTTTGGGACCCCTGATCTACAATATCAAGCTCATGCTACGTTCTCTGTTGTTACGAGTATTCCACAACTTTGTCTTGTTTACTTACGCAAATATATGTTCTATTATCACAAACACTACACAGGTGCAAGCTACTCTCAGGAAAAAAGATCTATCACTCTATTGTTATAAAAAAAGAGTATCACCCGGGTTGGGGGAGGGGAGGGACACAAAGAAAACCAGTTAGAAGGTGACAGAAGACAACTGGACTTTGGGTGATGGGAATGCAGCATAATGAAATGTCAAAATAACCTAGAGATGTTTTCTCTGAACATATGTACCCTGATTTATCAACATCACCCCATTAAAATTAATCAAAAAAAAAGAGTATCACTCAACAATAGGAAAGAATTATTAAGAGAAGTCATAAATTTGAGACAACCCCTATTTAATTATAAAGTCTAGATGCTGAAAATGGCATAATATTAGAGCTATAGCTCATTTTGGCTAAATGGAAAGTAATTAAAATCAGGGAATTATTCCCGTCTAAGAGGGGAATCCTTATATGCACAACCAGATAACAAATTAATTTTAATTTTTTTCAACAAATTTTAAGAAGTCATAATAGTCGCACGATCAGTAAAGATATGATCCTACTTTATTTTCTGGAATAGGAAGAGATAAAAGTAGGCCTATTCCTGACCTCAGGTAATTTACTAAGCTAGAAGAGAAGCTCAGAAACTTAAGACTCACTGTGGAAAAGGGTTCCAGCTTGGCCAACTCTGATTTGAATTTCCCCCAAATAACGATTTCCAAATCCTAAAATATGAGCTGCTGACCTCACAACAAAAAAATTCCAATATCTTAAAAAGTTATACAACCCCTTGAAGTTAAAAGTAGGTCAGTGGCAGCCCTGGCCGGTTGGCTCAGCGGTAGAGCGTCGGCCTGGTGTGTGGGGGACCCGGGTTCGATTTCCGGCCAGAGCACATAGGAGAAGCACCCATTTGCTTCTCCACCCCCCCCCCTTCCTCTCTGTCTCTCTCCTCCCCTCCCGCAGCCAAGGCTCCATTGGAGCAAAGATGGCCCGGGCGCTGGGGATGACTCCTTGGCCTCTGCCCCAGGCGCTGGAGTGGCTCTGGTCCTGGCAGAGCGATGCCCCGGAGGGGCAGAGCATCGCTCCCTGGTGGACAGAGCATCACCCCTGGTGGGCGTGCCGGGTGGATCCCGGTCGGGCGCATGCGGGAGTCTGTCTGACTGTCTCTCCCCGTTTCCAGCTTCAGAAAAATACAAAAAAAAAAAAGTGGGTCAGTGGCATTCTTTAGGCTAATACGACAATGTTGTCTACAGTCTGTATTTTCATTATATCCCTACTGATTATCATAGAGACCAGCAGAAAACCCTACAGCCAGAGGCCCCCAAAAAGTGACGATATTCTAAAGATGGTCTAAGGAACTTCAGAGCTATGTATGGATACACAACTTCTCAAAAAACCCAAAAAGTTAAACCAGCAATTTACATAAGGATTTTAAAGTATTCATTAGTATTCTAATACTGTAGATTTAGAGGAAAGTGGGCACAAATCCAGGACACTCTATCCTTTAAGAGTACTGCTTTTGCAATATCTTTACTCAGATCATTAAATTTATTTTCTTAGGAGAAGAAAATAACTTTAGGAGTCTGTATGTTGTATGGCTCCAAATAAAATAACTTAGAAACTGTTATATAATCTATAGCAACTGTTACTATCACCAAATAAATAAAACAACATATAGTACTGGTATAGCATTTTACTTTTGATAAATAGCTACTCCCCTCACCCCCAACCCCTGGCAACCACTATCTGTCCCTGTAAATTCTACCTTTCTAGCATTCCATATCATTGGAATCACACAGTCAGCCCCCAACTGACTTAGAATGATTTGACTTATAATTTGCAACCTTATAAGGTACAGAAGTTCACAAATAAATCACGAGATACTCAAAATTTTATTATAATATAGGCTTCATGTTAAATGACTTCACCCAACTGTAGGCTAACGTGTTCTGAACATAGGCTAACGTAAGTGCTCATAGTGTAGTCTAGGCTACACTATTATTCGGTAGGCTGAGTGTAATAAATCCACTTTTTACTTAACAATATTTTCAACTTACAATGAGTTTAAAAGGGAAATACCCCTATCATAATTAGAGGAGCAACTGAATTATGTAGTCCATTTGTGTATAGATTTCCTTCACTAAGCTTAACATTTTAAATATTCATGTTACTGACTGTATCATTAGTTTGCTTCTTTATATTGCAAAGTACAATATTATACCATTGTATGGATGTACCACAGTTTTATTCATTCACCAACTGATGGACTTTTAGATTGTGTCCAGAGTTTGGCTGTTATGAATAAAACCACAATAAACATTCAAGTACATACTTTATCTTGTTAAATTAAGTTGCAATATTTCTTTTTTTATTAATTTTAATTTATTGTTAACATGGATTCAAGTGTCCCATTCAATATAATTCCCTCACCCCCCACCTCCATGTCCCCCATTCTACCCTCCTTGGCTTCCCTCCCCCCTTCCTTCTGGGATTTGTTGTTCTGTTATCTGTATCTACCTGTTATGTGTATATAATTACACTAATCCCATCCCCTTCTCTGACCCCATCTCCTCATCCCCCTCCTCTCTGACAGCTGTCCCTCTGGTCCCTGTGACCCTGCCTCTGTCTCTATTCTGTTCCTCTGTTCACTTTGTTCATTAGATTCCACAAAAAAGTGAGATCATATGATATTTTTTTTCTCTGCCTGGCTTATTTCACTTAGTATAATAATCTCCAGGTCCATCCATGTCGTCACAAGAGGTAAGATTTCCCTCTTTTTCACAGCCATGTAGTATTCCATTGTGTACATGTACCACAGCTTTTTAATCCACTCATCCACTGCAATACTTCTTTATATATATTCCAAATGAAAGCCCTTTTCAGTATATTTTCTCCAACCTATTATTTTTCTTTCTTATTTTTTAAACACTGTCTTTTGAAAAGCAAAGTTTTTAATTTGGATGACATACATTTTCTCACTTTTATCTATATAGATTGTGTTTTTTATTCTATACAAGAAATCTTAAAAAAAAAAAAAAAAAAAAGCCCTGGCCGGTTGGCTCAGCAGTAGAGCATCGGCCTAGCGTGCGGAGGACCCGGGTTCGATTCCCGGCCAGGGCACATAGGAGAAGCGCCCATTTGCTTCTCCACCCCTCCGCCGCGCTTTCCTCTCTGTCTCTCTCTTCCCCTCCCGCAGCCAAGGCTCCACTGGAGCAAAGATGGCCCGGGCACTGGGGATGGCTCTGTGGCCTCTGCCCCAGGCGCTAGAGTGGCTCTGGTCGCAACATGGCGATGCCCAGGATGGGCAGAGCATCGCCCCCTGGTGGGCAGAGCGTTGCCCCATGGTGGGCGTGCCGGGTGGATCCCGGTCGGGCGCATGCGGGAGTCTGTCTGACTGTCTCTCCCTGTTTCCAGCTTCAGAAAATCGCCAAAAAAAAAAAAAAAAAAAAAAAAAAAAAAAAAAAAAAAAAAAAAAAAAAAAAAAGAAATCTTTGCTTGATTCAAGGTCCCAGATGTTTTCTCCCAGAAGTTTTATAGTTTTTTTTATTTCAAACTAAGTTTTATTTTCCACTTCAAGTTAACTATTCTGTATGGTGAAAGATAAAGATCAATGTACATTTTTTTTGTTGTTACTGTTAAGATTGTCCTTTTTCCTATGGAATTACCTTGGCACTTCCATTAAAAATTAACTGACCTTGCCTGACTGGTGATGGTACAGTGGACAGAGTGTCAACCTGGGACACTGAGCACCCAGGTTCAAAACCCAAGGTCACCGGCTTGAACATGGCTCATCCAACCTGAGCATGGGGTTGCCGGCTTGAGCATAGGATCATCAACATGATCCCATGACCATGGGCTTGACCCTAGCAGGGGTCCCCAAACTTTTTACACAGGGGACCAGTTCACTGTCCCTCAGACCATTGGAGGGCCACCACATACAGTGCTCCTCTCACTGACCACCAATGAAAGAGGTGCCCCTTCTGGAAGTGTGGTGGGGGGCCAGATAAATGGCCTCAGGGGGCCGCATGTGGCCCGCGGGCCATAGTTTGGGGAAGTCTGAAAGGTTGCTGGCTTAAGAAAGAGATCACTGGCTTGGCTGGAACCCCCCCAATCAAAGTACATATGAGAAGCAATCAATGAACAAGTGATACAACTACAAGTCGATGCTTCTCATCTCTCTCCCTTCCTGTCTGTCTGTCGGTCTCTCTGTCTCTAAAAAAAAAAAAAAAAAAGTTAACTGACCTTAAATCTGAGTCTATTTCTTGACTATCAAGTTTCATTAATCTGTGTTTGTCCTTACACCAACACAACACTGTCTTGAATATAATAGCTTTACAATAATAACTGTTGAGATCAGGATGTGTAAGAACTCCAATGTTCTTCACAACTGTTCAGATTTTAAGGGGACCTTTGATTTTGCATTTCTTTATGAATTTTAGAATCAGCTAGTCATTTTCTACAAAAAAAGCCTTCTGGGATTTTGACTGGAATCATGTTGAATCTAAAGATAAACTTGGAAAAAAATGACATAAAGATTGTGTCTTCTAAACCATGAACATGGTGTATTTCTCCATTTCTTTAGGTATTCTTTAATTTCAGCAATCTTTGGTAGTTTCTAGCACACAAATCTTGCCCATATTTTATAAATTTCTCTCTAAATTTTCATATTTTTATTATTACAAATGGTAATTTTTATTTTAACTTTCAATTACTGCTTCCTAGCATACAGAAATCATTTTTTCTATGTTCACTTTGATTCCTACAACCCTGATAAACTCAATTATTGATTCTAATAACTCTTTCATAAATTTGTAAGGATTTGCTACATAAATAATCATGTTGCAAAGAGTTGGTTAAAGGACTCTTGCATGCATATGATATTTTTAAGATAAATTCTGTGAGAAAGGCTACTTTAAATTGTATTTATGTACTTGATCATCCTGTACTATCGTAAGTACATCCAAAGCAATACCTTTTATAAAAGTCTAGGTTCAACATATAATTTTTATCACAAATCCACTTGTAACCATGGTATTGCCCCTCAAAAATATCCATGTTCCAATCCCTGGAATCTGTAAATATGTTACCTTCCATGGCAAAAGAGATTTTGCAAGTGTGTTTAAGTTAAGGACCTTGTGATGGTTTTATCCTTGATTATCCATATAAACCCAATGTAATAACAAGGGTCTTTAAAAGAACCATATAAGGGCCCTGGCCGGTTACTCAGTCAGTTAAGAGCACCATCCCAAAACAACAAGGTTGCAGAATCAATCCCCAGTCAGGGCACACACAGGAAGCAGCCAAGGAAAGCAAGTCTGAGTGGAACAACAAATAAATGCTTCTCTTCCCCTTCCCCTCCCTCTGCCTTCCTCTCTGTCTTTAAAAATCAATAAAAATTAAGCCCTCGCTGAATAGCTCAGTTGGTTGGAGCATCATTCTGGAGAGTAAAGGTTGTAGATTTGACTCCCCAGTCAGGGCACATACAGGAGCAGCTCGATGTTCCTGTCTCTCTCCCTACCTCTCTGTCTCTCAAAAAAAAAGAGAGCCATAAAAGCAGATATGATGGAAGAGAGGGAAAACAGGAGGGAGGGAGGGAGTTATGAAGGGGGAGCGGGGGAGAGATGGGAGAGGGGGAGAGATGAGAGAGGGGGAAAGATGGGAGAGGGAGGAAGGGGGAGAAGGGGGGAGGGGGGGAGAGAGAGAGAGAGACATCTAAGATGACCCGCTGAAGATAGAGGGAAGATTATGAGGCAAACACCACAGGTGATATTTATAACATAACACTCATTTTGGACTCTAACCTAGAATTGTAACATGATAAATTTTGTTTTAAGTCAATAAATTTGTTATTTGTTATAGCAGTAGTAGAAAATTAATACACCAGTAAGTACCATAATTCACTTAAATAAAATATTCTTGCTAGTTTTTTATATCATACACCATCACCACCCCACAACCAAGAGCAACTTTCAAGAGCAGAAATGCATGAACACCTCTAGACTGAACTATAGTTTATAAACCTTCTTTTGGGAGATAAAGCTATCTTAATATGATTTCCCACAGAATTTTCAAAATCCCTTTATTTTCTTTTTAAGTTTGGGTTTGATGTGATCCCTGTCCTTGAAATGCACTCTTTACAAAAGATCAATGACAGCTATCTGAAGGTCTACCATCAGTCACTCCTAAAAGCAATCACTTGGATCTCTTGTGAAATGGAGACCAAAAACTGTTGGGGTGTGGAGTAGGGAGAGCAAACGGGGCACAGAGAATGGAGAATTATTAAAAAGCTTATAATTCTCTCCTCTTTGGACTCTCAAAGTCCTCACATTTACCATTCAGAATATATGTGAGCATGAAATTAGTATATATTGCAACAGCAGCTAAACTCTGTGAAATATTTTTAAAAATCATTTCTATGTGGTACTATAGCTAAATGCCATATCGAGGTAACATAACTTTACCTTACATCACAGGTAGAAATTACGGACATTGAAAAATGTATAAATATTATACATGGTGACTGAAAACTGAACAGGCCTATAGGTCTTTTCTTTAGAATGATGATTAAAAAGGGGTCCTGGCTTTAGTTGCTAACTAGAAGAGGTAGTGCTTTCTTTGATTTTATTCTTCTCCAAAAAAGCTTAAAAATAAAACAGTTTCAAACAAAAGGACTCCTCAACCTGTGAGGAATATTCCTACATGGCTTGAGATAATTAAAGATAACACGAGGTAAAATTGCTCAGCAAGAATTAGTCATCATTGGAAAGCTTTAAAAACCATAAAGATGTTATAATTCAAATTCAATAAGACACAAAAATATAAACCCTCAATAACAGAATATTTTAAAAATTAACAATAGTAAATATATACTCAGGCCCTAGCCAGTTGGCTCAGTGGTAGAGCGTTGGCCTGGCCTGTGGAAGTCCCAGGTTCGATTCCCGGCCAGGGCACACAGGAGAGGCACCCATCTGCTTCTCCACCCTTCCCCGACTCCTTTCTCTCTGTCTCTCTCTTCCCCTCCCGCAGCCAAGGTTCCACTGGAGCAAAGCTGGCCCGGGTCCTGAGGATGGCTCCACTGTCTCCGCCTCAGGCACAAGAATGGGTCTGGTTGCAATGGAGCAACACCCCAGGTGGACATAACACTGCCCCTAGTGGGCTTGCTGGGTGGATCCAGTTGGGTGCATGCGAGTCTGTCTATCTGCCTCCCCAACCCTCACCACAGAAAAATACAAAAAAAAAAAAAAAAAAAAAAGAACAGTAAAACTGACACAGAAGTGACTTGAGGCATGGGATTTAGAAAACAGATCATATCAGAACTGAAGTAACTGTGCAGTAAGTTTCAATGAGGTTGGAAACAACAGGTCACCAAGCAAGTCAGAGGCAAAGCTTGAACTCAAACCTAGCTTTACTCACTTAACCGAGGCTCTTTCAATCCTCTCATGTTTCTATGGTTTAAAATGCTAGGGTAGATGATCAGAACCTGACCTAAGTACATAACTGCATTAATAGAACACAAATTTTAAAGAAGACAAAAAAAAAAACAAAACCCACCACAAAAGGATTAGTGTGCAGTCAATTGATTTGTAAAACAGAGTTTAGTGTTCAGAAAAAATATTGTTTTGTTTATATTAGTATTTTGAAGTTATGGTGGTTCTATTTGATGCAAAGAGATAAGTTAAAGACACTGTCCACAGTGGAACACATTTGGCAATTATTTCTTTGATAAATTAAGTCAGCTTGACGGTGAGTCTTGTGCTAACAATACCTCTCCTATCACAAAATTTCAACTGCAAAAGTATCTCCTATTTTTCATGCCACTGAACATGTAGTTAACAGCACTGACACCTGAGGCAGATCTCCTGGGTTCAAATCCTGACTCTACAGTCCAAGTTCCCACTTCCATATCACCCCAATAAAGCCAGAATTTCCTCTCATTCTCACACCTGCTCCTCTGGGCTGTACCCTGGATAGTAGGTTAGGATCTAGAGCTAGCTGAGATATGCTGAGACTCCAACATATCCTGTTAAACATACTAGAGGAAAATATATATTACCAATTACATTAGGCCCCCAAGACCACTCTCAAGTTCAGTAATTTGTAAAAACTGTAGGGAAAACAGCTGTGTTAGGCTTGCTCACTTGCACTTTGCATGATTAGTGTGTGAGCATGTGGTAGAGCCACATGTTCATAACTTATGTAAGACTACAGGTGCTTGCCCTCAGGGTGGATTTTGGTTTGCCCACCCAACACCGCAAGGGGCTGTTTTGCTGTTTGTTCGCCTGCTGCTATGAGAAGAGGTTTACCCCTCGCCATTGCCTCGTCCACCATTGTGAGAATCTATTAAACAGGAATGGCCCAACATTTTCCCCTCTTCAGTTCCTCGACTGTCTGCCTGAATCCAATGTGACCCTGCCTGGTCTTGGCCACCAGCATTACATTTGACATAATGGGCAGGATTCGAATCAGATCTGTATGGAGCCGCCAACAGCCTTGAAGGGTGGAAGAGAGGAGTGGCCGCTCTTCTCCAGCATCTGGTTCCCCATGCTCTCCTTTTGGGGGCCATGGGCTGTTTTTTATAGCTTGCCCTGCAAGCAGAAACCGAAAACTCTGGGTAAGAGCCTGCACAAGGTCAGAAGCTTCAGGATGAGCTGCAGACTGAATGTTGACAGTGGCTTGAACTGCAACAGTTGCTGGAGAAGGAAGCTGACTGCTTTAGAGAGCTCCAGTGTGAAATGCAGGCTGAACACCAACAGCACCTGGAACAGGAACAGTCACTGGAAAAGGAATTGTGGGTTCAAAAGCTTCCATTTGCCCTAGAAACCAAACACGCAGCAATGCTGTTAGAGAAACAACTGTAGGTTTAAGACCTCAAGTTCCAGCTTCAGGCTGAGAGCCAGCAGCTGCAAGAGCCAAAGTGGTTGCTGAAGGAGCTGTATTCTTGCCAGAAGAGTGGCTCTGAGTCGGTGGTACCAGGTGATTCCAACTCCTCTGCAACTGCTGGCAGACTTAGAGCCGGGCTGGTGATCACCCAGAAGGTATAAACCCAGCAGTCAAGAGTGCCTCAGGGGCAGGCACAACCCTCTCCACAGGTAGTTGAGCACTCTGTAGTCTGGCCCTACACCCAGACAGAGCTGATGGAGCTAGGGGCAAAATTCAGGCAGAAACCCACTGAGTCCTAGCAGCCCGATTCCTGCGGTTGGATGGCATCATGCTCTCTGGAAAAGAGATGGAGGCATCATGCTCATTGTAAGTTGAAAATATTGTTAAGTAAAAAGTGGATTTATTACACTCAGCCTACCGAATATTAGTGTAGCCTAGACTACACTATGAGCACTTACGTTAGCCTATGTTCAGAACACGTTAGCCTACAGTTGGGTGAAGTCATTTAACATGAAGCCTATATTATAATAAAATTTTGAGTATCTTGTGATTTATTTGTGAACTTCTGTACCTTATAAGGTTGCAAATTATAAGTCAAATCATTCTAAGTCAGTTGGGGGCTGACTGTGTGATTCCAATGATATGGAATGCTAGAAAGGTAGAATTTACAGGGACAGATAGTGGTTGCCAGGGGTTGGGGGTGAGGAGAGTAGCTATTTATCAAAAGTAAAATGCTATACCAGTACTATATGTTGTTTTATTTATTTGGTGATAATAACAGTTGCTATAGATTATATAACAGTTTCTAAGTTATTTTATTTGGAGCCATACAACATACAGACTCCTAAAGTTATTTTCTTCTCCTAAGAAAATAAATTTAATGATCTGAGTAAAGATATTGTAAAAGCAGTACTCTTAAAGGATAGAGTGTCCTGGATTTGTGCCCCCTTTCCTCTAAATCTACAGTATTAGAATACTAATGAATACTTTAAAATCTTTATGTAAATTGCTGGTTTAACTTTTTGGGTTTTTTGAGAAGTTGTGTATCCATACATAGCTCTGAAGTTCCTTAGACCATCTTTAGAATATCGTCACTTTTTGGGGGCCTCTGGCTGTAGGGTTTTCTGCTGGTCTCTATGATAATCAGTAGGGATATAATGAAAATACAGACTGTAGACAACATTGTCATTTTAGCCTAAAGAATGCCACTGACCCACTTTTTTTTTTTTGTATTTTTCTGAAGCTGGAAAGGGGGAGAGACAGTCAGACAGACTCCCGCATGCGCCCGACCGGGATCCACCCGGCACGCCCACCAGGGGCGATGCTCTGCCCACCAGGGAGCGATGCTCTGCCCCTCCGGGGCATCGCTCTGCCACGACCAGAGCCACTCTCTTTTATGGATTCTTGCTGTATTGGCCAAAAGTTTGCTTAAAGGTTTTAATCACTGTAAAAAAAAAAAATAGAGGCCCTGGCCGGTTGGCTCAGTGGTAGAGCGTCGGCCTGGCATGCAGAAGTCCCGGGTTCGATTCCCGGCCAGGGCACACAGGAGAGGCGCCCATTTGCTTCACCCCTCCCCCTCTCCTTCCTCTCTGTCTCTCTCTTCCCCTCCCGCAGCCAAGGCTCCATTGGAGCAAAATGGCCCTGGCGCTGGGGATGGCTCTGTGGCCTCGGCCTCAGGCGCTAGAGTGGCTCTGGTCACAACAGAGCGACACCCCAGAGGGGCAGAGCATCGCCCCCTGGTGGGCATGCCGGGTGGATCCCGGCCGGGCGCATGCGGGAGTCTGTCTGATTGCCTCCCCACTTCCAGCTCCGGAAAAATGAAAAAAAAAAAAAAAAAAAATAGAAGACTAGATAAAGAAGATGTGGCACATATACACCATGGTGTACTATTCAGTCATAAGAAATGATGACATTGGATCACTTACAACAAAATGGTGGGATCTTGATAACATTATACGGAGTAAAATAAGTAAATCAAAAAAAAACAAGAACTGCAGAATTCCATACATTGGTGGGTCATAAAATCGAGACTAAGAGACATGGACAAGAGTGTGGTGGTTACGGGGGCGGGGGGAGGGAAGGAGGGAGAGGAGAAAGGGGTGGGGGAGGGGCACAAAGAAAACTAGATAGAAGGTGACGAAGGACAATCTGACTTTGGGTGATGGGTATGCAACAGATTTGAATGACAAGATAACCTAGACATGTTTTTTTTTAATATATGTAAATATATGTAGCCTGATTTATTGATGTCACCCCATTAAAATAAAAATTTATTTATGAAAAAAAAAGAAAACATTCTGGAGATGGATAGTGGTGATGGTTGCACAGCAATGAGAAAGTAGTAAATGCCACTAAAGGGTACACTAAAAATTGTTAAAATGGTAAATTTTATATTATGTATATTTTAACACAATAAAAATTACTTTTCCTAAAAAAAAACAAAAAACTTTAAATACTAAGAACTAAATTTCTAAGTTGGCATGGGACTCTAAATCCTCACTGCTCCATAAGTACCAACTAATTACCAACAGAATATTGAATGAAGCCAGGGAGAGAGAATGCAGCTACATCTGCCTGTTCTTACTCTCCAATGGCTCACCAAATTTGTTGAGTAGTGTCAACAACAGGAAACTGGTACCTATGTCATCCTTTTCTCTTTCCTTACCTCCTATATACTGTCAATTTAGAAAACACAAACTGGAGACTCAGTAAGAAAACGTCAAAATCCAAATGACATACCTCTGCCAACTGTGCTGCTCATAAAAATTAAGGGATATTTTATAACTTCATATTCATTTTGAAATATCCCCTAATTTTTGTGAGGAGTATGTTTTAAGTCAACAGAATAAGGTAATATCGAAGCCTAAACTTTAATTATTGGCACATGTTCTCAAACAGCACTAGGAAAAGCATTCTTTGAAAAAAATTGAGTTAACTAACCTTAACTTTACTTTTTGGCATATGTTCTCAAATAGCAACGGGAGAGGCATTCTTTGAAAGAAGAAAATTGAGTTAACTCTAAAATACATGAAAAGCTTGATGTAGAGTTTACCAGACAGTAAAGAAAACACACAGAGGCCCTGGCCGGTTGGCTCAGCGGTAGAGCGTCGGCCTGGTGTGCGGGGGACCCGGGTTCGATTCCCGGCCAGGGCACATAGGAGAAGCGCCCATTTGCTTCTCCACCCCCCCTCCTTCCTCTCTGTCTCTCTCTTCCCCTCCCGCAGCCAAGGCTCCATTGGAGCAAAGATGGCCCGGGTGCTGGGGATGGCTCCTTGGCCTCTGCCCCAGGCGCTAGAGTGGCTCTGGTCGCGGCAGAGCGACGCCCCGAGGGGCAGAGCATCGCCCCCTGGTGGGCAGAGCGTAGCCCCTGGTGGGCGTGCCGGGTGGATCCCGGTCGGGCGCATGCGGGAGTCTGTCTGACTGTCTCTCCCCGTTTTCAGCTTCAGAAAAATACAAAAAAAAGAAAACACACACACACATACACACAGAGTAGGGAATCTCTTTATAATAACTGTAGAATAGGACCTTTAGCTTGTATTTTAAAAGTATATTTAGTCTGAATTTCACTGCCTATATTTACTATGTCATCTGGCAAATATAATACATCTAAAATCATGTAAAAAGCCAAGAATTCTATCAAAAGAGCTCATAAGTGGGTTCAATCAATAACTCAAAAACTTTACAAAATGTATTTAATTACATCAGTTGTCCAATCATGTCAAATTTTTCAATTACAACCATGAAATCAAATCTAATTAAACCAGTAACTGTCTTTAAGTGTGATTTTTTTCCAGAAAAATCAAGTTAAAACAGTGAAATACTTTAGAAGGTCATTTTAACATTATTCTAGATTTAGTAGCAACAAGAAAAGTAACGCTCTTTCTGAACCATGACTATGGAGTTTGTGCCCTTCACGCTGCACCCTTGAACTCTTGACACTTTTCTCTCCCACTTCCTCTACTTCTCAAAAACAAACAAATCCACAAACAAAATACCAAAAACCAAAATAAAAAAGACATGTATTCGATATATTGCTATTCTCCTTAGTAGCAATACAAACAGTGAGCAAAACTAGTGCTCCCTATTCCTCAGGCCAAAAGAAATAAAACTCTTGTACATGATTTTCCTTCCCCACCTCAAAAAAAGTGAATGGTTAACTATGGTAAATAATGCCTTTAAAAAAATCCTATAAATTATTTTAAAAAACACTAATGAAAATCTGATTCTATAAAGTACTTTCTGGGGGAAAGATACTTTGAACAAAAATGGTTTTTCAATTATTTCTATACCTAAATTACTGAAGCTTATTATTTTTAATGATTTCATGTTCACTAGCATCTCGACTTAACCATGTTACTTATTACTCAAAATGCATACTATATAGCCTCAGCTTCTTTCTTTTTCTGGCCTTTCAAAGGCCCATTTTACAGTTTTATTAGTGCATCAATGAATGAGCAGTTGAGCCTAATACAGACTAGTATTCCCGCAAAACACCACACACATAATATCAGGTAAACAAATATTACAATAATCAGGCATTTTTAAATCATTACCTGAAAGGTCACACAGAATATAAGGTTGGCTCAATCCAGTTGAAAGGTGCCCCGAAGATATTCTATTACAGTAATCCAGTACCTGCTATGGCAGTGAGGTAACTGGCTGGTGCTGTGTAGCTAAGCCAAATCAAACATCAGCCTACTGAAACGTGACTCATTTATACAGTATTATAGAACAGCAAAGCCTCAGGAAAAGTCTAGGTCAAATAATGCAGAAACCTTAAATAACATTCCCAAAGACTGACTGACTCCTGTTCTGGAGAAGTACCTATTTCTCACCGAATAAACCAACCAACCAGTTTACAAATAAGCAAGATCTCTGCCTAACCACACGAGATTGTTTTTTAAAACCTGAAACACGTTTCCCCTCGGATTAGCTGTAAGACGTTAAATGCAAATCAGATCTCTAAATTCAAAACATACAGGCTAAAAACAGTGTCTATTCCAAAGGCTAAGGCCAAAGCCCTCCAACTGAACTAAAATTCGGGGTTTTTTTTTACATCTCCAGACAGTTAAAACGTACCTTCAACGTTTATGAGGCACACAAACCTGTCTGTGTCCATATATTCTCCCAAACTAGCTGGTCAGAGATTTTAATTATTAAAACCTTCAGGAACATTGTTCACTACCCAACAGACTCATGTAATGAAATTCCCATTCCTTCTGCCTAATAACATACTAAAAAACTACTAATAGTAATAATAGAGACTCTTCCCTTATTGTTTTCTTCAGTAAAACTGCAATCCCCCCAAAAAGACCACTATTCTCTTTATCAGGAAGCAGAAGCAAAAACCCTGTACAAAAGCTGTCAGATAGGTAGGTAGGGCTCCACCTGGGACACTAAGCCTCGGAG
The DNA here is from genome assembly GCF_036850995.1 of Saccopteryx leptura. NCBI lineage: Eukaryota > Metazoa > Chordata > Mammalia > Chiroptera > Emballonuridae > Saccopteryx > Saccopteryx leptura. The sequence continues at coordinate 354,080,791 of NC_089503.1, forward strand.
CCCGAAGAGGCAGAATGAAGTTACCGGGGAGGATCGAGGGGCGGCTGGAGACTTAAGGTGGCCCCACCCACGGAGGCACCTGTGAGCCACGGCGGGAGAAGGACAAGCCTGTAACCCCAAGCGGCGCCCAAGCCGGCGCCAGGTTCCGCGCTCCTACGCCCGCCCCGGCCCCGTGCAGGGTCCCAGCTTCGCGATGCGTGCACCGGCCGGCCCCGGGGCCGAGCAGGAGAGGAGGCTGGGGCCGGGGACGGCGCCCGCGGGCCCGAGCTCGCCGCCGCTCGGGCGGAGATGAGGGTCCACTCCAGCCCCGCGCCCGCCCTCCCGTCAGGGCCGGGGCCGACCGGCCGCGGTCGCAGCCACGGGAAGGTCACCGGCTGCAGGAGGCCCGGGCCAGGGGCGGCGACGCCCGCGCTACCTTTGGCCTCGCAGTCGGCGCAGTACTTGTTGTCCTCCTCCCTCAGCAGCTTGGACAGGATGAGCTGGTGCTGCTCGTTCAGCTTTTGAGACTTCTCCCGGCAGGAGCGCGTCGCCATCTCGGCAGCCGGGCGGGGAGCCCGGAACAGCGGCGGCGGCGGCGGACGCGGGCAGGAGCCGGGCTGGAGAGACGCACCTGGCGCCGCCGGGACCGCGGGCGGACTCAGCCCAGGAAGCGGCGGCGGCGGCGGCGGCGGCTGAAACAGGAGGAGGAGCGGCGGCGGCGGCGGTGGCAGCGCCGACGTGTCCCGCCTCCTCGCCGGGCCGGCCCCGCACGCACCGCCCGAGCCGGCAGGGGAGGTGGGGGTGGAGGGGCGGGGCCTTGGCTTCCGGGTGGTGCCGCAGGAAGGAATCCGGGCGCCGAGCCTGCTGCGCAGGCGCCGAACTTCCCGGGAAGCCGGCCCGCGCTCTACCCGCGCAAGGCTGCAAGGTGATTCGAGAGAACGATCTCGTGCTGCCCGCTGTGGGTTTCCATATGTTTGAAACGTGACTGACCCCGTCAAGGAAAGTGGCCTTCACTTGCTTTCTTGGCCTTGCTCTTTATGGCACAGCATTGGAAATGCAGAAATAAAAGTGACCGGGTGGATTTGTTTATTCATTTGATGTTTATTCACCTGCAGTTTTGAAACAGGCACCGCCCTAGAAGTAAAGACCTATAGAATAAAAATAGACAAAGCATCCTGATCTGTGGTGGTGCAGTGGATAGAGCTCGACCTGAAATGCTAAGATGACGAGTTCATACACCGGTGTGACCAGATCAAGGCACAAAGGAGAAGCAATTATAATGCTTCCCGCCACCGTCCACCCCGTGTTCTCTCTCTCTCTCTCTCTCTCTCTCTCTCTCTCTCTCTCCTTTCTCTAAAATCAATAAGTAATTTTTTTTTAATAAAATAAGGCCCTGGATGGTGACTCAATGGATAGAGCATCAGCCTGGCATATGGACGTCTGTGATTCGATTCCTAGTCAAGTCACACTGGAGAAGTGACCCATCTACTTCTTCCCCACTCCCTCTCCCCCTTTCCTCCCATCTCCCTTCTGTCCCTCTTCCCATCCTGCAGCCAGTGGCTAGATTGGTTCCAACGTGGCTCAGGCACTGAGGATAGCTCCCTTGGAGCACATCAGCCTCAGATGCTAAAAATAGCTTGATACCCCAGCATTGGCCCTCGATGGGGTTGCCAGGTGGATCCCTTTCCGGGCGCATGGGGGAGTCTGTGTCACTATCTCCCCTCCTCTCATCTAAAATAACAAAAATAGACAAAGCAGTCTCTTACATTTTAAGGGTGAGGTATAGTCTTGTAGTGACATGCATTGAAGGCTAACACTTATTAATTATCCCGTGCCATTTAACCCTTACCACAACCCCTGTAACATTGTTATTCTCATTATACAGATAGGAAAACTGAGGCATAGAGTTTAGTAACTTGCCCAGGTTTCAAAGCCACTCATTTCATTGGAAGAGTTGAGATTCAAACCTAAAGTAGTCTGGCGGCAGAGTGTAAAATATCTGGCAATAAGACCTTCCATCCGAAGGGGAAAGTGAGCTCAAGGAGCCAAGTACTGGACAATGTCATTTTAACAAGGAGCTGTATTAACAGTGATCTCTAATGCAAAGAAAAGAAAACTAGAGAAAGAAGCACTTTTGATTAGACTCCAGAGTTCTCCACTCCAGGTTCGTGGGATTTGCTCACAAGTGAGACCATTTGAAAGTTTTAGCCTGTTGTGTGTCAGCAATTTCTAATATAGGGTTTATGTAATCACAGTAAACATGGCTCTTGCCTATGGTGGGGCAGATGCTAATAAAGGCAATGAGCAGGAGCCTGTGTCTTGTACTTTTTTACTGGTCTAATTCAGGGGTCGGGAACCTATGGCTCGCGAGCCAGATGTGGCTCTTTTGATGGTGATGGCTGCATCTGGCTTGCAGACAAATCTTTAATAAAAATAATAATAACGTTAAAAATATAAAAAATTTTCATGTATTACAATCCATTCATTTCCTACCACTCATGTTCATGGTTGCGGGTGGCTGGAGCCAATCACAGCTGCCCTCCGGGACAACACCAAATTTTTACTGGATAATGCCTAATGTACACGGGTCGTTGTATGGCTCTCACGGAATTACATTTTAAAATATGTGGTGCTCATGGCTCTCTCAGCCAAAAAGGTTCCCGACCCCTGGTCTAATTCCTAGCCTAAGCTCTTCATAAAGGTGACCTTCCTGTCCACCTAGCACCATTTTTGGCACAAAGTCTCAAAAATGTTTGTGGAATTGAATTGTAATGACAGTGAAGATATTGTGTAATTCAATAAATTACAGCTTAAACTGCGTAGTTCTGACAAATAATAACTAGGTGGATATCAGGCTAAGTGCCAATAAACAGAAAAAAAACACATCATATGGAAGGTAGAACTTTTAAGTCACATTTTAAAAACCGACTTGATTTAGATGGGGACCTAGGGCAGGAACTATTGAGCAAGAGCAGCATGCACAAAGACTTTAAGTAGCTTTCGAAACAGACAGAAGGGCAGGGGTATTATTACTTAGGACAAGTGAAAGGTGAGGCTGAGTAAGTCCAGAGGGACAGGATTAAGGAAGGCATGGAGAACCAGACAAAGCAATCTGGCTTTGATGCAATCAACAACAGAAAACCCAATGTTTTGGGAAAGTTAGTCCAGCAGTAACCCATTAACTAACATCATATTTTAGTGTCCTCCTCTCCCCCTGAACATTCTGCTTAGCATTGCAGGCACTCGGGGGGGGAGGAAACAAACAGGCTTACCACCATGAAATGATCTACATGCTGGATTGAAGGTTCACAGCAATATCTAACAAAAATACAAGGCACACCACATATAAACTTTAAATATTTCTAGTGGTCACATTTGAAAATTGAAAAAAAGAACAGGTGAAATTAACTTGGATAATACATTTTATTTAATCCAATGTATCCAAAATATCACTTCAAAATCTGAGTAATACAGCAAATTATTAGTGAAATATTTTACATTGTTTTCATATTGTCTTCAAAATCCAGTGTGTATTCTCCACTTATAGCTCATTTGAACTTGGATTAACTGCATTTGGAGTGCTCAATAGCTGCATATGGCTAGTGGCTATATTATTGAACAGTGCTGTTCTACATTGTCAACCTAGAGGCTACTAAAAATCTAAGTTTGAATTGATTACGGTGGGGAACAAAATTTTTGTTGCATCCACAAAAACACTTGTTCTTACCTAATTCAAGTGTGCTGATTTCAAATCTGACATTAGTTTTTCTCTGTAAGCTACAGGTATTTTTTTCAATTCAAGATATTAGGTTTTCATCTTGTAAAATATTCAACATTTAGTTTAACATAATGAAATAGAATGTCTTCTTGGGCATCATCTTTGTGAAAATATAATAATTTATATAATACAGTAAATACACTAAAAGATATGATTGCATCAGAATTTGTCTACAATTTCAAAATAGAAATATTAAAACACTTATTTTAATCATAAAATTTGCGCAAAACTTATTTAAATTCTATTCAGGCAAAAATTTGCATTTGTAGCTCTTGCGTTTGTGTACTTGTTGAGGACAATCTCGTTTGATGCTTAGCAGTAGTCTGCCCTCATATTTCTGTCCCATCGCCTCTGATAACGCCCTTCCATTGTCTTCAGATCTTGATGAAAGCGTTCTCCCTGCTCATCACTAGCAGCACCAAGATTTTCGGGAAACTTATCAAGGTGACTGTTCAGGAAGTGAATCTGAATGCTCATGTTACATCCAATGTCACAGAAAGCCAACAGCATCCTTTGAACCAGAAGTTCATAGTTTTCTGCTTTTTTGTTGCCAAGGAAGTTCTTTGTAACTGCCACAAAAGACTGCCATGCTGCTTTCTCCTCCTTATTCATCTTCCTGGCAAATTTCTCGTCACGTATGAGGGTTTGAATATGAGGTCCATCAAATACACCTGCTTTTATCTTCTCAAAAGATAAGGCAGGAAAAGCAGAAAGAACATGTTAAAAGCATTCACTTTCTCTATTCAAAGTCTGAAGAAACTGCTTCATTAAGCCAAGTTTGATGTGAAGTGGAGGAAAAATGATCCTTTCTTGATTAACTACAGGTTCATTCACAATATTTTGCATGCATAAACATTAACGTTGTGTAGGAGAACACATTTCAGACTCCATTTAGAGCTGTCAAAAAATAGCTGCCATTCTGTTGGACTGTAAGTGGTAACATGTAGCTGGCTGAGAAGATTACTGATATCATAACAGTAAACAAACTGTTTGTCTTCGGAAAAAAATCCACAAAAATTTGTTCACGCTTCCTGAAATGGGATACTTTAGCTGACCAGTGAAGTACATTCTTTTATTGAAGCCTGGAGGCTAATAACTCAGCTGCTTTGTTTGATAGGCCCAAATCAAGATCTTACTAAGTCATTCAATTTGTGTTGGCTAAACTGCTGAGGGGTTAATGACTGCTTGGCATCAGGAGAAGACCCTTCAGATTCTACAACCATTTCCTCATGCATCTTATCAAAATACACTTGATCACCATGTTCACTTTCTTTGTTCTTAGAAGAAATAAAACCATTGAAAACTGGAACCAGGATTGTCTCAGAGTGTGGGATAGGTCTATTGCTGAAGGATTATTAGGATATGCGATCATATGCTGTTTTTTCTTGCTGATGCCCTTTGTATGGATCAGACAGAAATAACAGTCACTGCTGTGGTCCTTAGGTTCATGCCAAACCATGGGAATACCAAAAAGCATTCCTTTGCGTTTTCCTTTTGTCCATTCACGAAGCATTTCCTCACAATTGTGACACACAATATGAGGAGCCCAATTCTTGTCTTGATCACCAAGGGGAACTTGAAAATAGGCAATATATGCACGTGTCACAAATGATGAAATATTGCGCTTTTGACGTTGAAGTGTGTAACAGCCACATATATAACAGAAGCTGTCAGGACTATTCTTACATGTACGCCTAACCGAAGAAGCCATGATTCAATCTCAAAACAAAATAAGAGGGTGTTTTTATCAGATAATAATTTTTTATATTTAAAAACAACTACAATTATGTAAAAGTGATGTTTATAAAACCTTAATTGCTTTGTGGTTATGTTTAATCCAAGAGTTGTTTCCCTTTAACTCCAATTTAAAAACCAATGCATGCCATTAACTGTAACAAAAAGAAATTAAAATTGCATAAAAACTAGAGCATGCAGCAAAAAACGGATTTCAGGTTTGGAATCAGCAATACAAAAATATATAGAAAAAGTTCTAAAACCTCATGCAACAGAAAATATAAAAAAAAAAAATTTCCCCAATGTTATTTATTAGAGTCATAACAGGAAGAGCAGAAAAGAAGACACTGATACCAAAACTATCTTGAGAGGAAAATAACATTGCATTCATACACCAATATTCATAAAACAATTTCTATTTAGTTCTCTGATAATCAGAAGCTTACATCTTACAGTCTAATGGAGATACAAACATATAAACAGGACAATTAAAAGCCACACTGTATAGTCTCTGGCACATACAAAGTGACCGTGGGTCAATATATGGTGACGGAAGGAGACTAGACTTTGGGTGCTGAGCACACAGTGCAAGAGACAGATCATATAGAATTGTACACTTAAAACATATATAGTGTTGTCAACCAAAGTCACCCAGTAAATTTAAGTAACAATAAAGTGCCCTTGAGATAAAAGGAACAGAACATCAGTAGCCTGGAAAAATCAGGGAAGTATTCACCCAGTGTGTGATGCTTAAACTTGGTTTTAACTAAAGTAGGAATTTTTGAAGTGAATAGGGGTGGAGAGAAAGAAAAGGAATAGCTTGAAAAAAATTGTATGGACTTCTGCCTGCCCTGTGGTGGCTCAGTGGATAAAGCATTGACGTAGAATGCTGAGGTTGCCAGTTAGAACCCCCAGGCTAGCCCAGTCAGGGCACATGTGGGAAGCAACTACGAGCTATGCTTCCCCCTCCTCCCCCCGCTTTTCTCGCTCTCTCTCCTCTCTCAAAAATCAATTAAAAATTTTCTTAATTGTATGGACTTCTGAAAGTTAAGTTATATACTGGAAAGAGTGAGAGTCTGAGGCAATAGGAGCCAAGAATGTGGATGGAGCAAGGCAGGTAGGAAGGGAAACAAAGTAGAAAGGTAGGCAGATTGGGGCCAGCAAGTCAAGAGTTTTGTAGCCAGACTACATAGTTTGAATTTTTTCCATGGGCAGAGAGAGCCAAGAGAAGCTTTTATACTGAGAAAAGACATGATGTGCTTTGTTTTCCGAAACCGCAGTGGCAGGCTGGAGTACATGGGTGCAGGGAACAGATTACAGGCAGTTCTAGTGTAATAACAGACCAAAGAAGATATGCTGAAGAACTATTTTAAGCCAGTAGCATACAGTTTGGGAGAGACAAAATCAAATGATGTCTTAAAATTAGAAGCAGCAAGATTTGGCAACTAGCTGTACGTAGGGTTTGAGAGAAAGGCGAGAATAACACCTAACGCCAAGGTTTCTAAATTGAGAGAGAGGTAAATGGTGAAGCCAGTAATCCAGACTAAGAACAATAAGGCCCAGGCTGGGTGCACAATGCGTAGAGCATTGCCTGGGAGCGCTGCGGCTACCAGGGTCGCCAGCTCCATCTGGAGTCACTCGCTGTAGTCCAGGTCAGGGCATGTATGAGAAGCAATCAGTGGGTGCACAACTTACTGAAACAACGAGTTAATGCTTCTCTCTCCCTCCCCCCGCCCTCCCCTCCTCCGTCCTCTCTCTCAAATCAATAGAAAAAAAAAAAAAAAAAGAACAGTACAGATTTGGGGTCAAAGGAGAAAAGGTGTTTGCCTAAGGACATGTTAAGTTTAAGGTGTCCATAGGACATCCAGCTCCATATGTCTACTAGGACATTGATTATCTATATTTCTAAGGAGAAAATGCTGGTTAAAGTCATTTGGGAGCCATCTACACGTAACTAATCATAGAAGCCATAGGGGGGGCCCTGGTCGGTTGGTTCAGTGGTAGAGCATCTGCCTGGCGTATGGATATCCCAGGTTTCATTCCTGGTCAGGGCACACAGGAGGAGCACCCACCTGCTTCTCCACCCCTCCCCATCTCGCTTCTCTCTCTCTCTCTTCTCCCACAGCCATGACTCAATTGGAGTGAGTTGGCCCCTGGCGCTGAGGATGGCTCCTCAGGCGCTAAAAAGAACACAGTTGCAATGGAGCAAATGCCCCATATTGGCAAAGTATTGCCCTGTAGTGTGCTTACTGGGTGGATCCCAGTCGGGGTGCATGTGGGAGTCTGTCTCTGCCTCCCCTCCTCTCATTATGTTAAAAAAAAAGAAGAAGAAGAAGAAGCCATAGGGTGGGTGATATTCCTCTAGAGAAAACATATAGACTAAAAAGAGAAGAGTCCCAAGCGTGAAACACTAGGAATTGCCAGCTAATGAAGGAATGGGCAGAGAAATGTGCACTGCTGAAAAGAGAGATGAAGTATGGCCAGGAAGAGAACCAGAGGCTATGGAGGAGAGGTTTCTGAGAAGTAAGGGTGATCACTAATGCCACCTTCTCCAGAAAGGCAATTATTTCCGTTTTAGTGAACACGTGCAGCATGTAGTTATGGGTTCATTGTTTTCCTTCACAACGGGCCTTCAGCCCAGAAACAAGAGAAGTGAAATCATCTGGTGGGGCTTCCCAGACTGCCATAATCTGGTGTTTCAATAAAATGTTGAGGGAGGGATAGGGGTGGTTAGGAGCAGGGAAAAGGAAGGAAGGAAGGAAGGAAGGAAGGAAGGAAGGAAGGAAGGAAGGAAGGAAGGAAGGGATGGATAGGGATGGTTAGGAGCAGGGAGAAGGAAGGAAGGAAGGAAGGAAGGAAGGAAGGAAGGAAGGAAGGAAGGAAGGAAGGAAGGAAGGAAGGAAGGAAGGAAGGGAGAAAAGGAAAGGACGGAGGGAGGGAGAGAGGGAGGGAGGGAGGGAGGAAGGAAGGAAGGAAGGAAGGAAGGAAGGAAGGAAGGAAGGAAGGAAGGAAGGAAGGAAGGAAGGAAGGAAGGAAAGAAGGAAGGAAAGAAGGAAGGAAGGAAAGGAGAAAAGGAGAGGAGGGAGGGAGGGAGGGAGGGAGGGAGGGAAGGAGAAAGAGGGGGAGGAAGCAAAAAACAAATGGATAAAGGATAAGGATAAGGATAAGAAGCATTCCTAGGGGTAACTGTAGAATGTAAGGGAAAGGAAGTATCCAGATTGTGTGCGGGAGAGGTGAAGTCAGAGCAGCTAAATGACAAAGGTTCCTTTGAGGTCAGGGGTGATTTGGTGTCCTTTGGTAATGGATGATAATAGCTTAAAAAGGGGGGGAGGGGCTGCCTAGTGAACTAGAGTACCTAGCTCTCAGGGGGCAGTAGTAACTTCTGATGAGGCCCAAATATCAAAGTGTCTATAGATGCTTGAAGGCTGGGGACTGAGGTGGAAGGTCTGTTACTACAGATTCTTAAAGAGGTGAAGCCCCTTTCAACTCTAAAATTCTGTTTCCAGTTGGAATAAAAATATGAGAAACAGGTTTAGAGAGTTGTACCACAGTGGAGCTGATATACCACAGAGGACAAAGAAAAAGATGAAAAGTGGGAGAGTGGGGACATTAAAAAATATGGGTGGAATAAAATGGACAAGAGTGATCCATGTGTGCGGCTGTAGGTGGAATGTCTGATAGGAGCAGTAGATTCGGACAACAGTGAGAATGGGAGTATTCGTCATAAGAGCCACTGCTTTTTAATCTTCTACTGAGGGTTATAATCCTCATGCCAACTCTTTGAGGTAAATCTTGTTATACTCATTATTGGTATTAGGAAGCATCAGCCAGAATGGGCTAACCCATGTTAAGCAACAAATAATCCCAACATCTTCTCATCTTGGTCAAGTTATATTTTATTTAGTGTTATCCCTTTTCACCACTTAATAGCAGATTTCCCAGAGTTTCTGAATCTCAATTTAGAAAGAAACATTCTAACTAATCAGAAACACAGAGCCAACGTCAAGATTACAAACAATAACAAAACTAACCTGGGATTGGGCTATGATCAGGTGCACTTTGTTTTCACAAATTTGGCCTTTTTTGGAAGTTACATAATTTAACTCAACCAAGTCCAGTTATTTGAGGAAAGACAAAGGTAAGTGAATAAAGGCAAGTTCATCCTGTTTAATCAGGGGACATAAACACAAGTTGAAAAATCTATGTTCTGCCTTTCTAAGGGTGTGTTGTGTTTATCCTCCCAACCCCCTTTTCTAGCAGCGGTGCCCTGTTTTACATTGGGGAACTATGCTCTTCCTCTATTGAATCCAGTTTTGAAGGAGGAACTCTCAACCAAGGTCCTTGAATCTCCCCTGGCCATGTGACCAAATTAGGCCATTTAGGGACTTTCCTCTTGAAAGCTGAGCTTGAGAGGAGTACCACAAGGACGACGCTGCCGGAACTCTTTCTTCCCTGTGGAAGGCTGCTCATGTATTTGATCCTCCTCCCTTGATCCTTACAACCACTCTAGTTTCAGTCCTTTCTGATGACCAGCTTTTTAACTTTCTCTAAGATTCTTTGACTACCCCACTAAGTCTTCTAATGCATTCTCTTTTGTTGGTGAGATATTTTTAAAAAATCAAACTAAAACTGACTTATGTCTAGTACTAAAATTATTGAAAATGAGCCATGTGCCATTTGATGGTTGTCAAAGGGACATGTTCTCAAAGAACTTATTTTCCCGTCTTTAAAGGTACCTATTCCTTTCCTTTAAGAACTTTGAGGTTTAGAAACCTTGCTGAGATGAGACATTTAACACATGAAATTTTCTGCCATTCTCATCCTTAACCTCTTTACCAAAATGGTGCATAACATCTTAGTAATTTAAGACTGAAAGTAGCATCATTTGGAGACAAAGAGGAAAAAGAGATAGGCATAGGTTTGTTTTAAATTGCTTTAAAATTGTTTTTAAATGTAGGAGAGGCAGAGATTTCTCAGGACACCAGATGCACCAAAAAAGAAAACATTAAATAACAGACTTTATTAAAATTAAAATTTTTGGCTCTTCAAAAGTTGACATTGGCCTGACCTGTGGTGGCGCAGTGGATAAAGCGTCGACCTGGAAATGCTGAGGTCGCTGGTTCGAAACCCTGGGCTTGCCTGGTCAAGGCACATATGGGAGTTGATGCTTCCAGCTCCTCCCCCCTTCTCTCTCTCTGTCTCTCTTCTCTCTTTCTCTCTTTCTCTGTCTCTCTCTCTCTCATCTCTAAAAAATGAATAATAAATAAATAAATAAATCTCTCAATTAAAAAAAAAGTTGACATTAAGGAAATAAAATGGTGTCATAACCTTAAACTTACACAATATTATATGTCAATTATACCTCAAAAAAGCTAGAGTGGAAAAGGAAATATAAAAGTTGGAAAACATTTTTAAAAAAGAAATGAGAAGGCAAGCTATATAGATTTTGAGAAAATATTTTTACTACGTAATAAATACGAAAGACTTGTTTAGGGAGTATATAAAGAACTCCTGCAAATTAATAATAAAAATAAATAACCCCTTCCCCCATTCTACAAGAACAGCAACATTTGGCCAATTCTAATCTCAACTTCCTCAAAAAACCACGCCTTAGATTGCTCCTGCCTGCATGCTGGACCAGTTCTGTTCATAAATCCCTATTGTGTGATAATTACATCAAACAGTTTTGAACTTAATTATATATGTTTTACTGTTGGCTTTACATAAATACACCTTTTTCTCACAACTAGATTACAAATTTCTTTTAACTGTACCCTATAATACCTTTTTAACATAATGGCAAATAAAGATGAACAAAACAGTGTTCTCAAGAATATTATTGGGGGGCCCTGCCTGGGTAGCTCAGTTGGTTAGAGCATCATCCCGGTATGCCAAGGTTGTGGGTTCGATCCCCGACCAGGACCCACACAAGCATCAACCAATGAGCGCATAAATAAGTGGAACGACAAGTCAATGTTTCTCTCTTTCTCTCTCTCCAAAATTAATAAATAAAAGTAAAAAAAGAAAAAAGAATATTATATGGGACAAGCTCACCTCTCCCCAAATAAACAGATGATTCTAATAGCATACAGGAGCTGTTTAAAGCTTAATTAAGCCCAGGGTGCTGTGGGAAAACAGGGTACAGACTCTAAATTTGTCATTTTTACTATTATATTGTGGATTCTTTTGTTTGTTTTTTGTTTTTTAGTGGAGCAAGAAACCTTTAGTGGACTAAAACTGCAGTGACAGGTAAAAACAGACAGAGAACTGTGGGGAATGGAAAAAGCAGTGTGAGGGTGAGGTTTTACAAGCAGGTAAAGAGATAAGAGAGATCCTATTTCTTTAGGAATTCTGAGTTAATTAGAGGACTTAATTTAGTGGAGGTAGTGAGAGAAGAGCAATAGTTAATCTATAACTTTTATTTATTATTATTTTATTTATTAATTTTAGAAGGAGAGGAAAAGAGAGAGAGACAGAAATATCCATCTGTTTATGTATGTGCCCTGACCGGGAATTGAACTGGCAACCTCTGTGCTTCGGGACACTCTAACCAAAAGAGCTATTGGCCAGGATGAACAATATTAATCTAGACCAGGAATTTTCAACTGGTGTGCTGCAAGAATTTTTAAAAATCTATAATACCTATTTAGTCAGGGTCACTGACCTCTTTTCCCTTAGATTGTCAAATTTAAAAATGACAGCAGTCAACACAACAGTAGCCATCTGCTGTGAATGAATCAAAATTATACCTATTTTTTGGTCAGGTCAGCAACAAATATATTTTTTTTGGTGTGTAGCAGAATTTTAGTGATGATTTTATGTGTGCCATAAGATGAAAAAGATCGAAAACCACTGATCTAGACTAGTTAATCAAGGACTTAATCTACCCAGAAGATAGTGAGATTCAAGGCTAGAAAATTCAACCCAGAAAAAGTTGTCTCTGTGTTGTTTTGTAGGTAGGGATTGGCCCAATCTTCGTAGGGTTGAAGGAGCCTCCTCCATTGAGTTCAGGATGGGGGCAGAAAGCTTGGGAGGGGACCTCATGGTCCAGTCCCTGTTCCCTCAAGTGCAAGACTCATGTGCTGTATCCTGTCATCTGTGTTTAACCCCCAAAGGAAGGGTCTGCAAAGGGACTTTAGTCATACCCTCTATGTTAAAGGATTAATGAAGACTTAGCTGTGAAAACAAAAAGTCAGAGTTTCTGTCATCTCTTGCCTAAACCTGTAAAACTGTGAAATCATGTAGCTGAGTATTACTGACTACAATAGGTCTCATTTTAGACAGTGATAAAAAAAAAATCATAGCCTTTGGGCCCTGGCCAGTTGGCTCAGTGGTAGAGTGATCGCCCAGTATGTGGAAGTCCTGGGTTCTTCTGGTCAGGGCACACAGGAGAAGCACTCATTTGCTTCTCCACCCTTCCCCCTCTCCTTCTTCTCTATCTCCCTCTTCCCCTCTCGCAGCCAAGGCTCCATTGGAGCAAAGTTGGCCCGGGTGCTGAGGACGGCTCCATGGCCTCCACTTCAGGAGCTAGAATGGCTCTAGCCACAATGGAGCAACACCTCAGATGGGCAGAGCATTCCCCCCTGGTGGGCATGCCGGTGGCTCCTGGTTGGGCACATAAGGGAATCTGTCTGCCTCCTGGCTTCTAACTTTGAAAAAATACAAAAAAAAAAAAAAAATTAAAAATTAAAATTAAAAAAATCATAGCGTTTGTTCCTAGGCAATAGCCACACTGTTAACACTGTGGTTGGCAAAACGTTATTATACAGCAGACTATCAAACAAATGCTTGTCTGTCGTTTTTTTTTTTAAAAAGTAGATAAAATCCCCAATTAAACTACAATACTAATTAATCTCTTCTCAAGTCTCATAAATGGTTAGTCGGACTCGTTTTAGAAAATGCCAGCTGTTTTGTAGAAAACTCGCAGGAAGAAAAAGACAAAAATAAGTTTACTCCATTAAAGCTGTTTTCACGTGGGCTTCTGGTGAGACAACAAGGATTTCAGTGATGCATCTACAATAAAATTTTTTTAGAAATTTCTGAAATAAGCCAGTTCCTGCTGTGGTAGTAAATTAATCCCACATACAAGTAAGGTATTTGCAAACTACAATTAACTCTTTCAAGTCTCATCACTAAACAGGTATCTTGGAACAGCCAGTAAATGGTTAGATTTAATTGAATAGGGGGCAAGCGAAACATTTCTAGTTATAGTGGTCATTTGGGAAAATCTAAATGTGCTCCCAAATGACCTATTTACACTTAAGTATGTCAGAGGTGACAGGAAACAACATATTATATCTGTCACTGATCCTCCACCTATTTCAGGGCTAAGCTCTCTCCCACAATGATTAATTCAGTGATTGTGCAATAGCTGAATCTTTGCCTTTTCTCCCTGTTAAGAATCTCTCGGGCATTTCAATTGTGAGGCTATTTAACAGACAATAAGTTTATAAAGGTAATTTCCTATGAGCTTAGCTTCAGTGTTTTTTCACCTTCCAAGATAGATAGATAGATATACACACACCCTATCTATGTATCTCTATCTCTATCTCTCTCTATATATAATGTGCAGTATTTTTAGTAACTAAGATTCAAATAAGGTCAGTGACTCACATTTTTGTGCATTAAAAAGGGGGAGAAGGGAGGACAGGCAGAAAAATTGAATATGATTAAATTTAGTTTAATTTTAGAAATATTTCAACTGGAAATGAATTCAGTGGCAAATCTTAATGTATTTATATAAAATTACAAAAATGTTGGAAACAACCTAAATGTCTACCAATAAGTAAATGGATATATTATGATATAAATGACAGTGACAAATAATGGACTAACGTATCAATATTGAAATGAGTTATATGAAGAATTTATATAACATGTAACTATATGATCACAATTATATTCTAATTAATTTGTTGAGAAAAAAATCTAGAAGAAAACATATTGAAATGGTAATAGTAGTAGACTATAAAAAGAAGGACCAGTGAGCAGTCTATTTCTTTCTACAAAAAATATTCAAATTTTCACAACAGCATATGCCTATATTATAATCTAAAATATTCCCCTTTAAAGAGCAAACAAAAAACGTTTTTGTTTGTTTGTTTTTTTACAGAGGCAGAGATAGACAGGGACAGACAGACAGGAATGGAGAGAGATGAGAATTATCAATCATTAGTTTTTTGTTGCGCGTTGCGACTTCTTAGTTGTTCGTTGATTGCTTTCTCATATGTGCCTTGACCGCGAGCCTTCAGCAGACTGAGTAACCCCTTGCTGGAGCCAGCGACCTTGGGTCCAAGCTGGTGAGCTTTTTGCTCAAGGCAGATGAGCCCGCGCTCAAGCTGGCGACCTCGGGGTCTCCAACCTGGGTCCTTCCGCATCCCAATCCGATGCTCTATCCACTGCGCCACCACCTGGTCAGGCCAGAAAACGTTTTTAAAAAATTTGTTTTTAAGCCCTGGCCAATTGACTCAGCAGTACAGCGTCTGCCCGGTGTTTGGAAGTTCTGGGTTCAATTCCTGGTCAGGAGAAGCAACTATCTGCTTCTCTACCCCCACCCCCTTCTCTTTCTCTCTCTCTCTTTTCCTCCTGCAGTCATAGCTCAAATGGTTCAAGTAAGTTGGCCCCAGCCACTGAGGATGGCTCCATGGCCTCACCTCAGGTGCTAAAATATTGTAGCTCGGTTGCCAAGCAAAGGAGCAGTGGCCCTAGATGGGCAGAGCATCAGCTCCAGATGGGGGTGCTGGGTGGATACTGGTTGGGGCACATTTGGGAGTCTGTCTCTCTGCCTGCCCACCTCTCACTTAATAAAAAAAAAAAAGAAAATTTATTTTTCAATTACCATTCTCATATAATGTTATATTGATTTCAAGTGTACAATATAGTGATTAAACTTTTCTTTTTTTCTTATTAAATTTATTGTGATAGCATTAGTTAATAACATTATATAAATTTCAGCTGTACAACTTTATAATATATCTATATACTCTATTGTGTGCCATGACCCAAAATCTAGCCTCCTCTGTCACCATGTATTTCACCCGCTTCACCCTCTTCATCTCCCTCCGTACCCCCAATTCCCCTCTGGTACCCATCATTAGTTTGTCTGTATATATACGTTTGTTTTGTTTGTTCATTCTATTTCCCCATGTAATTGAAATCATCCAGTTCTTGTCCTTTTCTGTCTTATTTCACTTAGCATGATAGCTCAAGATCCATCCATGTTGTCACAAATTGCAGTATTTTTTTTTTTATTTTTTTTTTTACAAGGACAGATTGAGAGTCAGAGAGAGTGATAGACAGAAACAGACAGACAGGAATGGAGAGAGATGAGAAGCATCAGTCATCAGTTTTTTGTTGTGACACCTTAGTTGTTCATTGATTGCTCTCTCATATGTTCCTTGACCGCGGGCCTTCAGCAGACTGAGTAACCCCTTGCTTGAGCCAGCGACCTTGAGTCCAAGCTGGTGAGCTTTTTGCTAAAACCAGATAAGCTCACGCTCAAGCTGGCGACCTCGGGATCTCAAAGCTGGGTCCTCGGCATCCCAGTCTGACGCTCTATCCACTATGCCACAGCCTGGTCAGGCAGTATTTTATCTTTTCTTATGGCTGAGTAGTATTCTATTGTATACATGTTCCACCTGTGCTTTATCCAATCATTTGTTGAGGCACGTGAATTTTTCCATGTCTTGGCTATTGTGAATATTGCTGCAATGAACATGGGGTACATATCTTTATGTATAACTTTGTAAATTTTGGTGATAGATACTCAGAAGAGGGAATACTGGGTCACATAGTAGCTGTTTTATTAATTTTTTAGGAATCTTTATACTGTTTTCCATAATGGCTGCACCAATTTACATATCTACCAGCAGTGTGTGAAGGCTCCCTTTTTTTCCGCATCCTCTCTAACATGTTATTTTTTGTCTTGTTGGTTATAGCCATTCTAACAGGTGTGAAGTAGTATTTCATTGTGGTTTTAATTTATATTTCATTTATAATTAGTGATGTTGAGAATCTTTTCATATTTCCTTTTAAATACCTTATGAAGTTATCATCCCAGTAAGTATAGTACCCATCGGGCACCACGCATAGTTATTACAATATTACTGACTATATTCCCTATTCTATACTTTATATCCTGTGACTATTTTTATAACTGGCATTTTGTGCTTCTTAATCCCTTTCGCCTTTTTTGCCTATCCTCCAACACTCCCAAAACACATTTCTAAAATTCATATTTTATAGATAACTTATCAAAACTAAATTTAATGACTATAGTTCCTATAATGTTTTATAGTTTTCATACTTTTATAATTACTCTCTATCATCTATAGTAATTGAGACCTTAGCACATCATTTATTTCATTATCAAGTCAAGCTAAGTGTAACCCACTATACACAACATGATATTAAACCCAGCAAATGTTTTGGTAGAAATAGGATATTTCCAAATGTAATTTTCTTTATGATTGGTCATAAAATGAATATTATAGATATAAATTAAAAAGTCTATGGAAATTATTACATTGAAAGTGTTTTAAAACCCTCAGAAAAAGTACTACATTCCCTTACTAATTCCCTACACAACATTTTAAACCTTTAAAAAATGCTCCCTGGAGCCGACACTCAGAATCTACCCTCCTCTTCCTCCCCACCTTCACTCCATTTCCTTGCTTCCAAGTTTCCAGAAGGAAGAATAGAGAAAGAAACCTGAGCATTCCAGACCTGGACCCCCAAAGAACTCTTCCTTACATCCAGGTTCAGCTACACCGTTTCAGTGTTCAATGCAACATAACAATGCAGATCCCCTTACTTCAAAAAGCAAGGAAAAATGCAGTTGAAAGTTGTAAACTGTAAAGCTTTCTCCATGAAAAAATATTATTAATCATAAAACATATTAGGAGTACTAGTAATATATGAATAAAACAAACTTACAAATTGCAAAAAAAAAGCCATTTGGTAGCAATTTTCTATAATATAATATAATATAATATAATATAATATAATATAATATAATATAATATAATATAATATAATATAATATAATATTTATGTGATAGCCCAGTCACAAGATAGTTCTGGATCATTTATTTCTGCAAGTTTGTATATTAGGTTGGTAAAATTTTTATATTCAATTGATATAATTAAAAGTAATGTCAGTGCTCTTTTCAAATGCAAGACTGCAAATAATTTTTGATAATTTTTAATTTTGAGAAGGACATTTCTGATGCAATTATTTTGGGAGCTATTAGTATTTTATAAGCAATGATGATATTGAGATGCTTTTTTTTTTTTTTACTCAGTGAGAGGAGGGGAGGCAGAGAAACAGACGCCACATTTGCCCTGACTGGGATCCAGCTGGCAAGCCCATTAGGGGCAATTATCTGCCCCTCTGGGGCATTGCTCCATTGCTCAACAGCCAAGCTCTTCTTAGTGCCTGAGGCAGAGGCCATGGAGCCATCCTCAGCACCCAAGGCCAACTCCCTCCAATCCAGCCAAGGTTGCAGGAGGAGAAGAGAGAGAGAGAAAGCCAAGAGGGGGAGGGGTAGAGAAGCATACAGTCACTTCTCCTTTGTGTCCTAACTGGGAATCAAACCCAGGACATACATATTTGGGCCAACGCTCTGCCACTGAGCCAAAGAGCCAGAGCCTGAGATACATTTCTGAGAAATTATTTTGAAATATAAATTTTAATACACCTAGAACTGGGGATTCCCATAGAATTTTTTTGAAAAAGATTTAACTGTTCATACAAATCAATTTCGTGTTAAGTCTGAATTTCATTATCAATGTAAATGTATTTCTTGATAATGTGGATATTTGCTTGACAGTGTTGCAGTAGTTTCCAAAACCAGGAATTCTGAACTCAAATATTCTAATAACTCTCTGATATGCTTTATTGCAATGCCTATGTGTACACTTCTATTTTGCATTCATTTCCTCCAAAGTTTCCTGCCTTACCACCAACAATTTCTGTCCCAGTGTTCATGCGGAAAAGTTAATATTGGTGTAGATGTCACGGAGTTGGGGTACTGGGACAAACACAAGCTGGTCTCCCCTGCAGGTCCTAGCGCTGTCTCCATGCTGAGCCCCTGTTCTGTGTTGGGACTAGAGCGATGGCCATCCCCACTGCTGCTTCTGCTGCTACTGCCACAATCACTGCTGCCGCTCTGGCCCCAGGTCTCAGCCCAGACCATCCCTCAGGGCCCTGCAGCTGCCCAGACTGTCAGGTGTGTGCATGCGTGCCAGGCAGCCAGCTGAACTGCTCGCTTCCTACCAAGTCTGTGGGCTTCAACTTGAGTGTGTGTATATTGCTGCTGACACATCTTCCCTGTTCATGTAGGTACTTCATTGTTCCACTGGACTTCATGTTCAAAAATAACATTATTAAGAATTTCAAAGTGGCCGCAGCAAAGATTAGACCAAGCATAGGGCCCCTTCTTCCTCTTCCCTAATCCCAGCGAAAGCAATCTTGCTTCTTGTTCAATTTTTCTTTCACTTGGTGTCCCCATTACCTGAAGGACCTTTCTCCATTAGTTATCACCTTTCTCTACAGTATTTTAAAATTATAAAATTATTTCTTACTGATACTTCTAGATGCTTGTGATCATGTTCAAATCTCTCCATCTTAAAACAGTTTTACATCCCCTCTAAATACATTATCTTTCTCCCTTCTGGAATCTAGATTGAGATCATTGTATTGGCTTTCCAACTTTTCCCTTTATTTGCCAGCAGACTTCTACACTCACAACTTGACCAAAATTTGTTCTGACCAAGGTCACCAAATGCTTCATTTTTTTTAAAAGACTTTATTTATTCAATTTTTTGGGGGGGGAGGAGAGAGAGAGAGAGAGAGAGAGAGAAAGGGGTTTCGAACCGCTGACCTCAGTGTTCCAGGTCGATGCTTTATCCCACTGTGCCACCACAGGTCAGGCCCCACCAAATGCTTCTTGATTGCCAAATCTAACTCCTTTCACCCTTGTTATGGACTGAATATCCCCCCCCCCCCGCCCAAATTCCTATGTTTAAGCCCTAACCCCAATGTGATGGTCTTTAGAGGCAGGGACTTTGGGAGGTCATAAGGTTGGGGTTTCTATGAAGAGATTAGTGTCCTTAGAAAAGGAAGAGAGATCAAAGAGTTCTCTCTCTCTCTCTCTGCCATGTGAGAACACGAGAGAAGGCACCATCTGCAAGTCAGAAAGAGGTCTCTTACTCTTATTAGGAATCAAATCTGCAAACACTTTGATGTTGACCTTCCCAGCTTCCACAACTGTGAGAAATAAAATGTCTATTGTTAAAGCCACACAGTCTATGGTGTTTTGTTACAGCAGCCTGATCTGACCAATATAATCCTCATTTCACTCGGTAATGCCCCTTCTTAAACTCCCTCCCTTAATTTCTGGGACACCACCCTTTCTTGCTTCTCATCTAACCCCCAAATGTTCTGAATCTTTAGGGCTCCTTTTCCATTGCATTTCTATAATGTCACCCCTGGATTGTTCTTCTCCCTCAGCATATTATCACTGAGCAATTCCAATGCCCAGGCTACATAAAGTGATATGTATTCAAATAATTCCTACACTCATGTCTTTAGCACAAACCTCTCTCCAGAGCTCTTGATCCATGAAATTTACAACTTCCTGGATGTCTTCACCAGGATACCTCCGAAGGCCTGACTCTCAGTCTAACAGAAACTGATCATCCCTCTATACTTGTTGCTCTTGTCTCCTATCTCAGGTGGCACCACCATAACACCACACCCAAGTCAGAAAACTGCGTATCGCCCTTGACTCCCTCCTTTCCCCTCATTCAATGATATGCCAAGGGATTCTATACTTATAAGATTTCTTAGCTTCGCCCTCCCTTTTTCTATCTCGATAGAACTTATCTTCCCCTAGGCTATTGTAATAGTTTTCCTTTTTTACTGTCTCCCCTACTCCAGACATGTGTCCTGTCTACCTTATCTTCCATTTTTCTGTAGGAGTGATCTTTTGATCACAAATCTGCTGTTTCCCCTACTTAAGTCTTTTCAATGACTCTTTGTTGCTGGCACATTTTACCTGGGTAATAGAAGGAAGGCCTCCTATCCATAATCTGGCCCCTGGCCCCTGTGTATTTCTTCCTTACCTCTTACATCTTTTGCTCTAGCTGTGTTGAACTGCTATCAATCTTCCAAATTAGTCATTTTACTTTTTTTTTTTTTTTTTTTTTTTTTTGCTTAGAGAAAGCTTCTCTTTATTTCCTTACACATGTTCATGGATTCTTTTTTTGTGTGTGTGACAAAGCGAGAGACAGAGAGAGGGACAGACAGGGACAGGCAGGCAGGAAGGGAGAGAGATGAGAAGCGCCAATTCTTCACTGTGGTTCCTTTGCCATTCATTGATTGCTTTCTCATATGTGCCTTGACCAGGGGCTACAGCAGAGCTAGTGAACCCTTGCTCAAGCCAGCAACCTTGAGCTTTAAGACAATGATCTTTGGGTTCAAACCAGCGACCATGGGGTCATGTCTATGATCCCATTCTCAAGCTGGTGAGCCTTCATTCCAGCCTTATGAGCTCGCACTCAAGCCAGCAACCTAAGGGTTTTGAACCTGGGTCCTCAGAGTCCCAGGCTTTATACACTGAGCCACCACTTGATCAGGCTCAGGGATTCTTAAATGCATCACAGAACAAGTGTTTCATAGACCAAGAGTGCACAAGATATGAATATATTCAGTCTGGAACAGTCAGGGAAGACCTTGCATAGACCAAGGATATGGGAAAATTCTAACAGATTGAATGTGAGAAAGAGAGAAATCCTGGATGACTACACAGCTTTTGGCCTGAACACCTGGAAAGATGAAGTGGCCACCAACCCTGGATGAGGAAGACTGGGTGGTGTAAATTTAGAAGGAAAGTTGTCAGCTTGGGATATGTTAGATTTGAGATGCCAATTACACACTCAAGTGGGGATGTTGAGTAGGAAGTTACATATAAACCTGGAATTCAGGGGACAGATCTGTGCCAAAAACAAAATCTAGGAGTCATAAGCATATGTATGGCATTTAATGCCTTGAAGTTGAATCAGATCATCAAAGGAATGAATGAAGATCAAAAAAGAAGTCCAGGGTCTTAGCTATTTGATGTCCAGAAAGAGTAGTCAGTGAGACAGAAGGAAAATAAGAAAACTCTTGTATCCTGGAAGTCAAGGGAAGAAACTGAGAATAAATATTCAGACTTTACAATACAAAATTTTAGTGGGGTGGTGGTAAGGAAAGACTGATTAGAGAGGGGTTAAGAAAATTAGAAGGAGCCTGACCAGGTGGTGGCACAGTGGACAGAGCATTGGCTTGGGACCCTGATGACCTAGAATCAAAATCCTGAAGTCACTGCTTGAGTATGGGCTCAACGGCTTAAGGATAGGCTCACCTACTTGAGTGTGAGATCATAGACATGACCCCATGGTCGCTGGCTTGAGCCCAAAGGTCACTGGCTTGAAGCCCAAGGTCACTGGCTTGAGTAAGGGGTCACTGGCTTCACTGGAGCCCCTCAGTCAAGGCACATATGAGAAAGCAATCAATGAACAACTAAGGTGCCGCAATTATGTGTTGATGCTTCTCATCTCTCTCCCTTCCTGTCTGTCTCTTTCTCTCGCCAAAAAAAAAAAAAAGAAAGAAAGAAAGAAAGAAAGAGAAATAGAAATAGAAGAATTTGGAAACAGTGACTATAGACAGCTCTTTTGAACATCTAGGGTTTCATGGAGTAAGTGGAGGAAAAGATAGATAGGACAGAGGAAATGATCATTGGAAGAGTGGAGAGCAAAAACCTGAGAGACCAGAAATCACTGCATTTTATAGAACTGGTTTTGGAGAGACACACAGGGATCCAGAAGCTAAAATCTTCCCTAACTACGTCACTCTCTCACTTTTCAAGGTGACTAATTCACACATTCTCCTTTTTCGTGCTTTCAACAACATCTCTCCCTTCCAGCTCTCAGCAGATGGATTGTTTCTTATTTCACTGAGAAAATGCAATCAATCTGAAGAGTACTCCCAAATGCTGTCACTACCCCCAGCTCCACACTCTCCTGCATCCGCGCTGTGTTCCCTGCCTTCCCTTCTGCTGGAGTGGAACAACAATGTGGGTTCCTGTCCAAGGCAGCCTGTCTGGACAGGCCAGATCTGAGACCTTTTCCCATCACTGCAGAAAGTTCTTCAGACAGTCTTGCTCCACAGTGTCCCTGAGAGATGCCCATTTATCTTCCACTCGAATGGTCAGGAAATGGCTACTTTCCAAGAGCATATTGCAGTTTTAGGTAGGTCTATTTGCTAGAACATAATTTTAAATAATTTAACCCATAATGTACTTCCCTTTGATATCTGCATAAATATCCTAGTTCCGTAGATAAATATAATACAAATTTGCAAGTTCTTTTACCTAGTGGCTCTTTGTCTATTTTCATTGTTGTCTTCCTGGGCCAATCCTGCTGAATGCCATCTGTGCCTCCTTCCCTGACTGTTCCCACAGTCTTTCTTTTGTGTGGCCCTTCTCCACCCTTCTTCTAGATTACGTTTTTCCCAAATTGAGCTCTTTATCTAAGTTGTGGTTTCATCAGCAGAAAACAGATGAAACCACAACTCTCCTGTGCTTTATTTCCGTATATGCAACCTAAGTTTATTTTGCCTTTTTTGTTTTTTTTTAAAGCATCTGTCATTCTTCTGTGCATATGAAGCTCATTGATCATGAACATCCGGTCCCTGCTTTCTTTATAACACAAGTTCCTGTTCTAGTCAGTCTCCCTAAGCCTGTATCAGACAAGTAACATTTTTTAAAAACCTCTGTTTAATATCTTATTGTTGGTGAAACTCTTGTTATTCTTTCCAGGGAAAAGAAACAGCAGAGGAGTGAGGAAATTCAGAGAGGTGAAAATATAATTTAATATCTGATGATATATTGTTCAATGTGTCTCATAAAAATATTAAGTTGAGTATAAAAGAAAATATAAAAAAGAGAACTCATAACCTTTGGCATAAAGTGATAATAATATCACCAATTAAAATGGGCTGCCAAGGCCTGACCTTTGATGGCGCAGTGGATAAAGCGTCGACCTGGAAATGCTGAGGTTGCCAGTTCGAAACCCTGGGCTTGCCTGGTCAAGGCACATATGGGAGTTGATGCTTCCAGCCCCCCCCCCCCCTTCTCTCTCTCTGTCTCTCCCTCTCCTCTCTAAAATGAATAAAAAAATAAAAATAAAAATAAAAAAATTTAAAATGGGCTGCCAATAAAGTGCTCTTTCCAACAAATGACTTTTAAACCTTTCTTAGGTTAAGGCCTGTGCTGAATTATTAAGCAATTACTTTTTGCTATACTGATACCTCTTTACTGCATAAAAGTTTTAACTCCTCTTTGAAGACACAGATTTATGGGTGAGTATGCTCCGGAAAATTGCATGGGGATGCTTCTCTCAGGTTCCCGCTCCTGCCTCTCTGATGCCCTCAGGACGCACTCCGGGGAGCTCTGTGCTACCAGTCTTTTCCTAGTAAAAGAACCCCCTTTTTCCTTTTCTTTGGGATCACATGTGGAAAGGGCATTTCCAACCATGAATTTGAGTTATGAGTTAAAACTGCCTTTGAATTAGGCTATTTCTCCCTACTCTTGTACCAGCCTTTGAAATGACAGATTTTCCCAAAGCAAGATGCAATGGTGCATTTGCCACAACAACTGTGAATTGCTGAGGTCCCAGTAATTTAAGTACCTCAAATCTCACCCTGAGTATTTCTGAACTGCTCCATGATCCGAAAACTGGATGTCTGACCAGCCAGCGCCAGCTCGCATGTTTCATGAAGGTATCAGCTTACACACTGTAGGGAGCAATGTATCCCCATGTGTTCAGAGACAATTCGCTATGGCTACTCAGTTGTTCTATCTTCTCAGAAAACTTTAGAAAGCCGACACTTGAATATCTAGCTATTCTTTTAGGATGTTTTCAATACATGGTCTACATATGATGAGTAGCAAATTTTTTTTTTTTTTGTATTTTTCTGAAGTTGGAAACGGAGAGGCAGTCAGACTCCCGCATGTGCCCCCCTGGGATCCACTCGGCATGCCCACCAGGGGGCGATGCTCTGCCCATCTGGGGCGTTGCTTTGTTGCAACCAGAGCCATTCTAGCGCCTGAGGCAGAGGCCATAGAGCCATCCTCAGAGCCCGGGCCAACTTTTGTTCCAATGGAGCCTTGGCTGTGGGAGGGGAAGAGAGAGACAGAGAGGAAGGAGAGGGGGAGGGGTGGAGAAGCAGATGGGCGCTTCTCCTGTGTGCCCTGGCCGGGAATCAAACCCGGGACTCCTGCACGCCAGGCCGATGCTCTACCACTTAGCCAACCAGCCATGGCAGTAGCAAAATTTTTAATAATCTCTTGACTTGATTAGTTTCTTCATAACCATTATCTTACCGCATCCCTACAACCCCTCATGAGACTGGTGTGGCAGAAGTTACTCCCCCTCTTATAAGAAGAATCTTTTGTTACAAGAGATAAGGTAATTTGCTCAAGGTCATATAGGATTGAAGTGGTAAGGCAGAATTCAAACATTAGCCTGATACAAACAGCAATGTATTTCCTATTCTACCATGATGCTTTCTCTACATTAGGGAAGGTGGCATTCATCTAAAACTTTCTCACTTATTTCAAGGCAATGGCCTTTAAGGACTATTTACTTCATCTTGGAAAGAAATAGTCAGACTAATTCTATGGTGCATTGTATAATATCCAATTCTCTGGTGACAAAATTAAACACAGATTTTACAAAATAC
Source organism: Saccopteryx leptura (assembly GCF_036850995.1). Classification (NCBI taxonomy): domain Eukaryota; kingdom Metazoa; phylum Chordata; class Mammalia; order Chiroptera; family Emballonuridae; genus Saccopteryx; species Saccopteryx leptura. The sequence goes on from NC_089503.1 coordinate 354,106,068, forward strand.
TCAGCAGTGCCTAAGTCTCAAATCACACGAACAACCATTTTCTAATGTTTGTATGTCAATTTATAATAGATTCTTGAAGATTCTCTATTAAACAGTGTTATGAAGAATGACAATATAATAAAATTTTGGTCCTGCAAGAGATTTTCACCTTTTAAATCTTTTAAAATTAGCTCTTTGAATACATGCATATAAAGAAAATTTACATAGGGTAAGAAGGTATACCTTCTAATACATATATAGGTATACTACAGTGTGTCAGTAAAGTCATGGTGCACTTTTGACTGGTCACAGGAAAGCAACAAAATATGACAGAAATGTGAAATCTGCACCAAATAAAAGGAAAACCCTCCCAATTTCTGTAGGATGATATGGCAGCATGTGCGCATGCACAGATGATGATGTAACACCATGTATACAGTGGAGCAGCCCACAGCCATGCCAGTCAAGATGTGGACAGTACAGAGGAAAGTTCAGTGTGTTATGTGGCTCGCTCAATTCGAATCCGTGACCAAAGTGCAACGTGAATATTGGCGCGTTTATAATGAAGCACCACCACATAGGAATAACATTACTCGGTGGGATAAGCAGTTGAAGGAAACCGGCAGTTTGGTGGAGAAACCCCGTTCTGGTAGGCCACCAGTCAGTGACGAATCTGTAGAGGCTATACGGGATAGCTACCTAAGGAGCCCTAAAATCTGTGCGTGAGCCCACATCGAACTGCACTAAATAGGTATGAAACTGGGAGAGTTTTCCTTTTATTTGGTGCAGATTTCACATTTCTATAGTCTTTTGTTGCTTTCCTGTGACCGGTCAAAAGTGCACCATGACTTTACAGACACACTGTATATACCTTTTTGTCATATTTAAATGTTTTTAACTTACTTGAATATATTCTTTGGTCATTCTTATATATTCTTTTTTTTTTTGTATTTTTCTGAAGCTGGACACGGGGAGGCATTCAGACAGACTCCCGCATGCGCCCGACCGGGATCCACCCGGCACACCCACCAGGGGGTGATGCTCTGCCCATCTGGGGCGTCGCTCTGTCGCGACCAGAACCACTCTAGCTCCTGGGGCAGAGGCCAAGGAACCATCCCCAGTGCCCGGGCCATCTTTTGCTCCAATGGAACCTCGGCTGCGGGAGGGGAAGAGAGAGATAGAGAGGAAGGAGAGGGGGAGGGGTGGAGAAGCAGATGGGCGCTTCTCCTATGTGCCCTGGCCGGGAATCGAACCCGGGACTCCTGCATGTCAGGCCGACGCTCTACCACTGAGCCAACTGGCCAGGGCCCATCATGTCAGGCCGACGCTCTACCACTGAGCCAACTGGCCAGGGCCCATTCTTATATATTCTTTGCACAATGTGTATTCAGATCTTTTGCCTATTTGTATTTTAATTACTGAGCAGTAAGTGTTCTTTATGTATTCTGAATATAAGTCCCTTGTCAGATGTATGATCTGCAAATATTTTCTCCTATTCTGTGGGATTACTTTCACTTTCATGGTGTTGTTTATTGAAGCATGAAAGTTTTAAATTTTGATTTAGTCCAGTTTATTTTTTCTTTTGCAGCATGTGTTTTCGATATCATATTTAAGAACGTTCATATTCACTGCCTTATCCAAGGTCATGAAGATATATTCCTATGCTTTCTTCTGGGAGCTGAATGATTTTTAACTCTTACATTATGAACTATGATCACTTTTGGGTTAATATTTTATATATAATATAATGGTCAGGTACAACTTTATTCTTTTGCATGTAGATATCCAGTTGTCCCAGCACCATTTGTTTAAAAGATTATTCTTTTTTCACTGAATCATCTTGCTACTCTTGTCAGAAAATTATTTGACCATGTGTGGGTTTATTTATGAACTCTCAATTCTTTTCCTTTGATCTATACATTTATCCTTATGACAGTACCACATTCTGAATACTATAGCTTTTAGTAAGTTTTCAAATTAGGAAGTATGGATCCTCCAATTTTGTTTTGTTTGTTTGTTTATTACTGTTTTGGCTAGTCTGACTTTTTAGCATTTCCACTGGAATTTCTTTTCTTTTTAAGATTTATTGATTTTACAGAGAGCAGAGAGAAGGGGCGGGGAATAAAAAGTATCAACTCATGGTTGCTTCACTTTAGTTGTTCATTGTTTACGTGTCATATCTGCCTTGACCGGTCAAGCCTAGGGTTTCAAACAGGTGACCTCAGCGTACCAGATTGATGCTCTATCTACTCCACCACCACAACCAGGCTTTGTTGGAATTTTCAGTAATCCACTTGTCAATTTATTCAAAAGAGGCCAATGACATTTTGATAGAGTTTGTATTGAATGTACAGATCAATTAGGGGAGTACTGACACCCTAATAACATTAAGTCTTCCAATGCATGAACAGGGGAGGTCATTCCATTTATTTATTTTTTCCTGAATTTCTAACAAGTTTTTGTAGTTCTCAGAGCATAGTTTTACCTTCCTTTTAAAATCTGTTCATAAGGCCTGACCAGAGGTGGTGCAGTGGATAAAGCATCAACCTGGAACACTGAAGTTGCCAGTTCGAAACCCTGGGCCTAAATGAATAAATAAATAAATCTAAAATGAATAAATAAAATCTTTAAAAGAAATAAATAAATAAACCTAAAATGAATAAATAAAATCTTTAAAATAAATAAATAAATAAATAAATAAAACCTGTTCATAAGTATTGTATTTTACACACACACACACACACACACACACACACACACACGTACCCAAATACCTATCTATCATATACCTATTTATCTAATTTCCTTGAAAACCAAATGTTTATACTGATATACCTCGACCTTCAATTCCAAGTCAATACTCCAAAATTTATTCTGGGCTTCCCCTGTTCCATACTTGTATGGCCTTTCTCTAACAGTAAGAAGCCTGGCTCTTATTATCAGTAACGTATTTACTGATCTGCTCAATCCCTCCGTATGTAATTAGCCTTCCAAACATTCAGGCTGTATCTCTGGCCCCACCTCTTCTGGAAGCACAGACTACATTGACCAAGTTACTTTAACCCTGGCTCCAGCCCTGCTGAGCCCTCTGTCTACATGACCCGAGTGCCCCCAGCCCAACCAAAGGAAGGATGAATGGGCCAATTAAGGTTTTGAGACAGTGGTATTATCAAATAAATAATGATCCTGGCTAAAATTATTTGTGGTTGTTGGCATCTTAAAAGGACCTTGGTCCCCCAAACCAAGGATTATTTGTCACCTAAGCAGATGCTGGTCTATTTTGACTATCCAGTAAGTACATGCAGGTGAGCCCTGGCTGGATAGCGCAGTTGGTTAAGGCATTGTCTGGAAGTGCGGAGGTTGCTTGTTCAATCTCCAGTCAGGGCACAGACAGAAATAGATCGAGGTTTCCATCTCCCTCTTTCTCTATCTCTTTCTGTTTCTCTAAAATCAATAAAATAAATACTTGTATTTAAAAAAATACATGCAGGTGAGATGAGAGTGGAGGGGTACTATTTCCTGAGAGTACTTCCCTGCTCAGCTTAAAGAACACAACTTTTCTATTCCTAATGTGTGTGTGCATTTATCTGTCCAAAATGGTTTGAGAATGTGTATTATATATACATATGTATATGTATTGCTAGAGGGGAAAAATTATCAAATGCATTCCTCTTTGCAATTCTAAGAACAAAAATGGGTACAAAGTCAGTATACGTAGAAGTTTGTTTTTATTTTTTAATTTTAGTGTATCCTGTTTTAAAGCTAATATTTTCACTTTCACAAACTGAGATCTCATTCTGCTTGAGGTTCATGAATGTGTTGGTTTGGACTGATAATTTGCTGTTCAAATTTGAGATGACCCTACCAAACATATTCAAGTAAAGAATGCCAGCAGCACCGTAGTTTTTCCAAACTGTGTGCAGAAATAGAAGTCATTCCATAAATCAGTTTGGCAAAAAAAAAATATGTCCATCTTATATTTGAAAAGGCTATTTCATAAGTACAGAAAAAAATCAGCACACCAGAGGCCAGTCCAATTTCTCAAAGCTCCCTGGATGGGGGTCAGTCGGCTTATTGGTGGGTAACTAGCCTTCACCATCTCTCGGGGGGGCAGTGCTCGGGCCTGGTGTTGGACACCCTGATGAAAGAGAGCTGAATCGAGGCAGGCTGCTGTGGCTGGTTCTGTCACTGTAGTCTCACAGTGGAGAATGGGAGACTGCCTACATGATCCTGTGTTTTCCACACTTAACCCTCTCTAAGGCTCAGATTCCTTCTCTGTGAAATTAGACGACTAGAAACAACAATTCTTTGCCTTATTCCCGGAGCCAGGTCCTATGATTCTTTTACCATTAGGGTTTTTTTTTTTTTATTTCCTTAAGTAGGACTTCCACATTGATTAGAAATCTCTTTTTCTGAAATGATTTGACAAAACTGGATTCCTGGTTTGCAGGAACTAAATGGAGAATTCATGCATAGATCCTATTCTTATTTAGTTACAGCTGCTTCTCAAAAGTCCCTGAAGGAGTAAATATCATAAACAGAAGTATAAGTATACATTACTTAATTTGCTAATTGATAATATTTGGAATTTATAATGCATATAAGGCAGTGTCTAGTTCTAACTTCTGATCCACCTTGACAAGAGCTGGAGGTACCACTGGAAATGGAGCAAAAGGAGCCACAGGCTCCTTCCCATCTTCACAGGTGGGAAGATGCAGAGTGTCCCACCATCCAGCTACCTCTGTTGAGGGGCTGACTTTGGCATGACATGCTCCAGGCTCTGGGCACCTGTGTGCTGGGGGCATGTCCCTGTGACACAGGTGAGATGAGAGATGGAAGTTTGCAAGGATATTGAGTGAAATGGCCAAGAGCCCCATGTGGGAGTGAGTCCTGTCCATCTTTATTAAGCCTTTGATGTTGCCCTGGCTGGATAGCTCGGTTGGTCAGTTGACAGTAGACAGCGGACTGCTGTGTATCCACAGGTGGCATGCTGGTCCTGCGAGGGAGAACAGTTGCAGGGAAAAGCAGCCATCCAGGTAGCTGATGAATGTGCCGTTCTAAAATATCCACCACGTCATTACATCCCATGATCATCAGCCAGCTCCCAGTAATTCCATCCCTAGTTATTAGTATGGTTGCCAGGAAGCTGGAGGTGAAGGCTTGAAATGCTTGCACTATTTAGTCCCTATAAAAATTATAGGTGGTAAATGAAGAGTTAACCATTAATTTTCACCAGTTATGTGTTCTCAAGAATATGAATGACAGATGAACTTGCACTAATAGTATCTTTAGAGTGGTTTTATATACTTTTCATTGACTACTTGCATATTGACTCTTCACCCTGTTAACATCTTGGTTTAACTTTTAAAAATTTTGTTGTTTATGCTTTGGAGTAGGAAAGTAATAGAAACAGATGTTTTCATAAAGAACAATTACCAAAATGTAAGTTAGAATCAATATTTTTAAAGCCAATATGTAATTTAGTATGTATCACTACCTTTTAAAACTATGAGATAACTGATAAAGTTTATGGAACTGATAAACTTCGTGTAACTAGGACATTGTACTGCCAATGCTGTACTTCTTGGTTTTAGAGTATGATGGACCCCAAAAGCCTTTTAGAAGGTAATGGATTGTGTGACGAAATGAATTCAACTTGATAGGTGCTGGGGCAAAGAAGCAGTTGAAGCACTAATAGTTTTATTCAGGTGCTGGAGGCCAGGGTAATACATTCAGACAAGGTGGCAAAGAATGCTGATTTTTATTGCACCCCTTTAAATTCCATAGACAGTTAAGAAAACAAATAGATTTGCTGAGGCTCTTTGGAATGGAGGATAGCAGCTCACTTCTAAAGTTAAAAAGATTATTTGTCAATATCACCTACATTGTTATATTTTGAAATGGCTAATTATTGAGAAAATATAACATTAGTGATCTAACGTATACTCAAAACCAAACCAAACTTTCTTTTATTTTTTAAGTTAGTGAAGTTGTAAATTTAGTTTTAAGAGAAGCAATGCGGTGGGTAGGAGGGAAAAGGTTTAGAGCACTGACTTGGAAGCCAGGAAACCTAAGACTGGCCCCGAAACTGCTGGGCAGCAGGGCGATCTTCAGCTGGTCACGTTCTGGTCTCTGCACGTCTGTGTACTCGGCTGAACACGAGATAATCTCTAAATACTTCCACAATCTAAGATCATCTCTAAGTACTTCCAAGATCTAATGCCTATGGTCCCCGGGTCCTGCATTCCTTCTCAAACACATAATCCCATTACTCAGGAGATAATAACGTCTGCCCCATTGCAACTGTAGATTCCAGGCACTATCTCTCAGTCCTTTTTTTTTTTTTTTTTTTTGTATTTTTCTGAAGTTGGAAACGGGGAGGCAGTCAGACAGACTCCCGCATGTGCCCAACCAGGATCCACCCGTCATGCCCACCAGGGGGCGATGCTCTGCCCATCTGGGCGTTGCTCTGTTGCAATCAGAGCCATTTTAGCACCTGAGGCAGAGGCCACAGAGCCATCCTCAGCGCCTGGGCCAACTTTGCTCCAGTGGAGCCTTGGCTGTGGGAGGGGAAGAGAGAGACAGAGAGGAAGGAGAAGGGGAGGGGTGGAGAAGCAGATGGGCGCGTCTCCTGTGTGCCCTGGCCGGGAATCCAACCCGGGACTCCTGCACGCCAGGCTGATACTCTACCACTGAGCAAACCGGCCAGGGCCTATCTCTCAGTTCTTAAATAACAGAATCCAGGCATCATCCTCCAATTCCCACTCCCCTCCTTTCCTCGTTTCCATTTTAATAGGTTATGGCTAATAAAGCTTTAGGTAAATGAGTCAGTAAATCAGTCACTTTCCCTGGGTTGGCTATGGGTGCACATTCAGGTACTGGATCACAAATTCGCAAAGCCTTGAAGAAAGAGTACACACACATATATTTTTTTAAAAATAGAGTTCTTTGTAAAATGAGCGTGCATTCAGATTGTTAAAACTGCCTTAACGATTTTCTGTTAAGGGAGAGAGAAGGCAATATCCTATAAAACTTCCTGATTGTTTCAAAGAGGAATCCTTAAAAGGCATTCAATAATTCAAGTGGTTTAGCAATATGTTATTGATAATTCGTTGCATTACCAAACATAACTAAAGTGCTTTTACATAATATTTACATGATTTTATAAATATAGTTTGCCTGTTGTTGCCTTATTTATTGCCCCCCCCCACCAGCCTTGTGCAATTGTGGGAAGAAGCTTGGATTACAGAGTGCTGTACAGAAGTCCCCATTTTGTCTCTGAGTGGGAGGTTGCTATTTATGGAATTTAAACATTGTAGACAGATTTTAGTTTTAAAACTAAGGAAAAATCACAGTGGTGATATCTCAAATGAATTTGAGCAGAAATGGGGCGCTTCTTGGATTTTTATATAACCAGAAGAAAAAAATCCAGCCTCCCATAGTCTCAACCCCTAGGGACCAACTCTTTGAGGAGAGGGAGGTTTTCCATCCCTTCCCTGATGCCTATAGGGTCTGGTTGGTGAATAAGTTCTTCCACAAATTTTATATAGGAGATATTAAAGAAAGATTATAACTACAAAATGTTTTATTATTAAGCCTGCTGACTAGGAAGTGACCTTAGTTTTTTTAGCCTATATGTATACTATATACTGTACCAGGGGTCTCCAAACTTTTTACACAGGGGGCCAGTTCACTGTTCCTCAGACCATTGGAGGGCTGCCAAATACAGTGGTCCTCTTACTGACCACCAGTGAAAGAGGTGCCCCTTCCAGAAGTGCAGTGGGGGCTGGATAAATGGCCTCAGGGGGCTGCATTGTGGCCCGCGGGCCGTAGTTTGGGGACGCCTGCTAGTGTAGACCATAAAAAATTTCGAAAGGTGAAATGGGAGAAGAAGATAGAACACTGAGAACTGTGAAAAGTAAATGAAAGAATGAGGCACTTGGAGAAAAAGAGCAGCCAGTGAGGAATGGCTGGAGGTGGGGACGGTCCAGGGAGTGTTCAGAACAGCAATGTCAAGTGTAACCTGAATGGGCATCCTGGTCAGGTGCAGAACCACCAAACCTGTCCTTCCTGGGGAAACGCACGCAGTCACATCACTGGGGATGTGGAGGCGGGGAGGCTCCCTTACCCTCTTGAAGTCGTGTAAGAGTCTTTCACTGCTCACGCAGAGCAGAACATTTGGGAAGAGCCTCTGGTTTTTATTTGCTCAATGTTGAGAACAGTTATTATTCAACCTTGCTTGGTCTATTCAAGGGCTACTGGCTGCCCTCTCCATACCAGGTGTGGTACAGGTATCTTATGTCATGGTTCCTGACACAGATTGAATTGTGTCTTCCCCTAAAAAGATAGGTGGAGACCTAACCCCTGGTGTCTCAGAATGTGGCCTTATTTGAATAGAGGATCAGTGCAGATATAGTTTGTTAAGATGGGGTCATATGGAGTAGGTTGGGCCCCTAATACAATATGACAGGTGTTTTTATAAGGTGATGAAGACAGACACACAGTGAAAACGCCACAGGACTGTGAAGGCAGAGATTAGAGTTGTGCACCTGCAAACCAAAGAAGGCCAAGGATTGCTGCCATTCCACCAGAAACTGGGAGAGGCAAGGATTCTCCACTCCAGGTTTCGGAGGGAGCACGGCTCCGCTGACACCTCGACTTCAGACATCTGCCTTCAGAACTGTGGGAGAACAAATTCCTATTGTTCACGCTGCCCAGTTGGTGATACTTCTTTACAGTAGCCCTAAAGCGAATGCAGCTTTAGGCACCCCCAAGTCTGTCCCCTCAGAGGCGTGCCACCCGGAGTGCTGCTCGAGGTGGCGCACAGACGGGCCTGCCCCCCCCCCTCCCCGTTTAGGCTTCCTCCAAGGGCATGAATCACAATAGCTACGTGCTTCTCTGATGGAATAAGAGAGCCATAGAAAGAACTTGAACCTTTAAAATGTAATACTTACTTCTTAGAGGATTGGTGGAATGGATAGAGAAATTATTCTTCCTTGGTGAGGCCACAATAATGAAAGAAAAAAGCCGAGTGGATTTTTTTTCTTAATAACTTGCCTTATCGGCCCTGACCGGTTGGCTCAGCGGTAGAGCGTCGGCCTGGCGTGCAGGAGTCCCGGGTTCGATTCCCGGCCAGGGCACACAGGAGAAGCGCCCATCTGCTTCTCCAACCCTCCCCCTCTCCTTCCTCTCTGTCTCTCTCTTCCCCTCCGGCAGCCAAGGCTCCATTGGAGCAAAAGATGGCCCGGGCGCTGGGGATGGCTCCTTGGCCTCTGCCCCAGGCGCTAGAGTGGCTCTGGATGCATCAGAGTGATGCCCCAGAGGGGCAGAACATCGCCCCCTGGTGGGCATGCCGGGTGGATCCCGGTCGGGCGCATGCGGGAGTCTGACTGCCTCCCAGTTTCCAGCTTCGAAAAATGAAAATAAATAAATAAATAAATAACTTGCCTTATCATGCTGCCTGTTCTGTGCTGTCCCGAATACAATCTCAGTCACGCCTTCAGTGAGAGCCTGCCATGAGCAATGGGGCGTGTAAGAGATACCGGTACAGTGAAGTATGGCCCCCTCCTCTCACCATGCCGTGACCAGCAACATCCCCAGCCCAGCGAGACAAGGCAAGGCTGTGAGCCGCAGAGGGGCACCCAGCAGCCGAGGGCTGAGGGGGATACCACTGCAGTGAGGACTAACACACTGTCCTGTGGCAAAGACCCTCCCCAAACTCGCTACTGCAAGAAGGAGGTTTCACTTGGGTTATGTTAACATTTAAAGATAGACAAGGGACTATCTGAAAGATTGTATGTTGAATATCTGGAAATAGAGATTTAAGAAATAGAACATCGTCTCCAAAATTCGATTGACACTTTTCCAAAAGAAAAGAAATAGAAATATACTATAAATCAAAGTGAACTCAACCAATAATAATAATATTCCTGACTATAAAAGATGATGGAATTTTTAAATGTATTTCCTAAAGTTCCTGAAGTCCTTGTCCTAGGTCTTTAAGAGTAGGTTATACAACCAAGGAACTGAGAACCAATGGGTTACCATCCTGATTACAACAGGATGTCGAAATTCAATGGAAGTATGAGTAGTTTAAGTCTAAAATACAGTGGTACCTTGAGATATGAGCAGACCAACATACGATTTTTTTTTTTAAAGATACGAGCTGTGACTCAGTCCGTATTTTTGTTCAAGATCCAAGCAGAATTCTGAGACATGGTTCATGATTCGGGAAGCTGCCGCTAGTTGGTGCGTTGGCGCACGGGTCCAGTATCAGCAGCACAGCACCAGCATCTCGTTCTTTCTCACGTGTTACCTGCAGAATCAAGTTGAATCTCATGCGCTGTACTCATTCTTGCATTGTTTTTACATTTTTTACTATTTTTGTGTGCTATCATGGGTGAGTGTAAAGGACAGTGGTGAGAAGAAGAAGAGAATGATGTCCATAGAAGTAAAGCAAGAAATAATAGAAAAACATGAGCGTGGTGTACGAGTGATTGAACTGGCAAGGCTGTACAACCGCAATACATCTACAATTTGTACCATCCTTAAACAAAAGGATGCCATCAAAGGCTCAAATCCAGCGAAAGGAAGTACAATTCTGCCCCATTTAAGGACGAATATCCATAAAGAAATGGAGAAGCTTCTGCTGGTGTGGGTGAAAGAGAAAGAGCTGGCAGGAGATACAGTGATGGAGACTGTCATATGCAAAAAGGCATGTATTGTTTATGGTAACTTGAAGAAGAAAGAACCATCAACCTCAAAAGAAGCAGCAGAAGATACGTTTAAGGCAAGTCACAGCTGGTTTGAAAATTTCAAGAAGAGATCTGGCATCCACTCGGTGGTGAGGCATGGTGAAGTTGCGAGTGCTGACGTTAAGGCAGCTGAGGAGTACGTCGCACGTTTTGCTGCACTTATCGCAAAGGAAGGCTACATCCCCCAACAAGTGTTCAACTGTGATGAAACAGGATTGTTTTGGAAAAAAATGCCCTGGAGGACTTTTATCACCGCAGAGGAGAAGAAGCTGCCAGGCCATAAACCTATGATGGACTGTCTAATCCTTGCACTGTGTGCAAATGCTAGTGGTGACTGTAAAGTAAAGCCATTGCTAGTGTATCAGTCCGAAAATCCTCAAGCCTTTAAGACTCACAAGATTCTTAAAGAAAAACTGCAGGTTATGTGGCGCACCAATGCTAGAGCATGGGTTATGCGGCAGTTTTTTATTGAATGGGTAAATCTCGTCTTTGGTCCTGCAGTGAAGAAATACCTTCAAGAAAATAAACTCCTGATGAAATCATTACTAATCCTTGAAAATGCTCCAGCCCACCCACCTGGTCTTGAAGATGACATTCTCAATGAGCTCAAATTTGTGAAAGCCCTCTACCTCCCACCCAACACGACTTCAATCTTGCAACCTATGAATCAGCAGGTCATTTCCAACTTTAAAAAGCTTTACACAAAGCACTTGTTCTGCCGTTGCTTTGTGGTGACAGAGAATACAATTCTAACCCTTCGAAAGTTTTGGAAAGATCACTACAATATCGTGATATGTTTACGCATTATTGACTTGGCATGGCAAGAAGTTACAAGAAGAACCTTGAACTCAGCATAGAAAAAGTTATGGCCTTATGTTGTTGCAGAAAGGGACTTCGAAGGATTCGAACCAGAGACTGAGACTGAGAAGAATTGTTGGAGGAGATTTTGTCCCTCAGAAAGTCGATAGGTCTGGAGGTAGATGAGGGTGACGTATATGAGCTTGTCGAGGAACATGAGGAGAAATTCTCAACTGAGGAATTGAAGGAGCTACAGATGATGCAACATACGGAGCTTCTGCAAGAGATTAGTAGTGAGGAGGAGGTAGAGTCAGAGGAAATGATTTGTAGAAGTAAAATTAAAGCATGCTGGCAATGTGGGAGAAGCTTTCAAGTTTCATCGAAAAGAAACACCCAGAAAAAGTTTCAACTTGTCGTGCTCCAGCACTTTTTTTTTTTCATTTTTCCGAAGCTGGAAACAGGGAGGCAGTCAGACAGACTCCCGCATGCGCCCAACCAGGATCCACCCGGCATGCCCACCAGGGGGCGATGCTCTGCCCATCTGGGGCGTTGCTCTGTTGCATCCAGAGCCATTCTAGCGCCTGAGGCAGAGGCCACAGAGCCATCCCCAGTGCCCGGGCCATCTTTGCTCCAATGGAGCCTCGGCTGCAGGAGGGGAAGAGAGAGACAGAGAGGAAGGAGAGGGGGAGGGGTGGAGAAGCAGATGGGCGCTTCTCCTGTGTGCCCTGGCTGGGAATCGAACCCGGGACTCCTGCACGCCAGGCCGACGCTCTACCGCTGAGCCAACCGGCCAGGGCCGCTCCAGCACTTTTTAATGACACTTGTTTATCACATTTCCGTAACATTTTAAAAGGCAGGTAAAGCAAACCTCTTTGGGTAGATTTTTATTCAAAAGTCCTGCAAGTAAAAGCGCCGAAAGCGCAGCCCAAAAGGCAAAAACAGGTGATGATTGAATAAAAAATATGTAATGTTAAACTTAGGTTAAGTTTAAAGTTAAGAAAGTGTATTTTTTTACAATGAAGTTTTTGTGGTTTCATTTTAAGTAAAGAAAGTGCAGTTTTAGTTTTGTTTAAAGTAAAGAAAATGCAGTTTTAGTTTACATTTAGTGTTAAGAAAGTGCAGTTTTAGTTTACGTGTCTACAGTGCCTGCATCCCTTCCTCCCTTCCTCCTCCTCCACCATTCACTTCCGTTAGCCGCACTCGTCTGTCTCCAAGGTAAGATACAGTACTAAATAACACTTTTTTCTTTTATTTCATATACTTTGTTATGCATTGGTCAAGTTATACATGTGTGTTTCTTAATTAAAACCATGTCTTTTTTCATAATTTAGGATGGTTTGGGGATGTTTCACAGGGCTGGAACGAATTAAATCTATTTCAGTTATTTTAAACGGGAGAAATTTGTTTGATATACGAGTTGACTGACTTACGAGCTCGGCTACAGGACAAATTAAACTCGTATCTCAAGGTACCACTGTAAATGAATATAGGCTTCCTATACATAACATGAAACAAAACCTTAAAAGAACAAGACCATTTTCTTTTTTTGGTTTGCAGTCAAGATCAATTGTTTTTTCCTCAGAAAATGTTTGGACCTTCCAGCATCCCAGCCCTGGGCTAGCGCCTCCTTCATGCTGATTGACTGTCCCCACTAGTGTGAGCCACCACCTAGAGAGGCTGCCCTCTGAAGTTTGGTTAACTCCTGTACATAAACAAAATTACACATCCAGTCTGAAGTTGTGAGCCATAAAATATCTCAGAGGGGAAAGGAAGTGTAAGAGGATACATGAAACAAAATGAACAACCATGGATAAATATTGATAACTGTTGAAACTGTGTGATGGTTCCATAAGGACACATTATATTGATATTATTCTTTCTATTTTTGTGTATTTTGAAATTTTCCATATTAAAAGGTTCAGCAACAATCAAGATGATATGTCTGATCTCTTTCCGTGGGAGATTGATTAATGCCAAGTGGCAATGAATAGATCAAAAGTAATTAACACATCGTAATGAGCTGCCCATGTTAACACGTACCTTAGCACCTTCCGCTGTGACAAGTATGCACCCAGGGGGCCAGCCAGTTGGGAGTGGTGCCAACATGAAGAATAGTATAAAGTGCAGTGGGGGAAAGAAAGTTTCTGAGGGCTTACATTAAATCAGGATATGTAGGTCTTACTGGTTCTGAGTGTGCCCTAAAAAATGTACCTCGTTACTCACATTTTGAAGGGGAAAAAATAGGAGATATATTTTACTTATGGAAATAGCTATGGCATTTTATGCCTAAGCATCTTCCTGGCGACTGACCCCAGCGTGGTGAGGAGCCTACTTGCTTGCCTGCAGCGGGGAGGGCACGTGGGGTGGTGGGCGGGCAGGCGAGCAGCAGCTGCTCCTCCCCCCACTGCTGATCACCCTAGTCAGCTGCTCCGAGCCACAGAGGCGCCTTGCTTTGGCACAGTGTCTGAAAGTGTCAGGATTACTCCTTTCTGAAACTATTTTTACCTCTTACATTTTGACTATTCTGAATTTCGGAAACTCTCTGAGCATGGTAAAGAGTCTTTATTCTGTTATTTTGGCACTTGCTGTACATACAGATTGATTCCCATGTCTAGTCAATTCTTTTTAGATTTCTTAATAAAAATTAAATGCAAAAGACTATGGGTAGTTTAAGTGAATTTAATAATTCTGAAAAGTAAGTGGGGTCAGCCTTCCATAGCCTGGAATTCTTGGTTCGTTTACCAAAAACGAGGGCAACTGTCCTGTGGCTCAGTTTATAGTTTCATAAAAATAATGTTAATACCAGGACGAGTCTCGGGCATTGTGAGACCGGGCTTGTTCGTGGGTTAAATGCCCCCATCTCGGCACTTGCAGCCTTCCCTCGCCCTCTGTCCCCTCTCAAACAGTATATCAGCTCCACCTGCCCCAACTTCATCTTCCTTAAACACCCCCTACCTTCCTTTATCACCTGCCCCTGCAACTCAAGTGGAATCTCTCTCTTTTTTTAAAAAATTTATTTATTTATTTTTTAAAATTTTTGACAGAGAGAGGGGTGGATAGATAGGGACAGACAGACAGGAACGGAGAGAGATGAGAAGCATCAATCATCAGTTTTTCATTGCGACACCTTAGTTGTTCATTGATTGCTTTCTCATATGTGCCTTGACCGTGGGCCTTCAGCAGACCGAGTAACCCCTTGCTCGAGCCAGCAACCTTGGGTCCAAGCTGTGAGCTTTTTTTTTTTTGCTCAAGCCAGATGAGCCTGCGCTCAAGCTGGCGAGCTCGGGGTCTTGAACCTGGGTCCTTCCACATCCCAGTCCGATGCTCTATCCACTGCGCCACCGCCTGGTCAGGCTCTTTGGCTGTCTCTTAACAACATCAGAAATCTTAGATTCCATGTTTTAGTATTATACATTTTAGTATAATACATTTTATTTAATAAATCAATTCCTGAAAGAATTGGAGGCATTTTTATAGCAACTTAAAGTTTTAAAAGGGCTTTTAATTATACTTTCTGAATTGAAGCAAACAGCACTATTTAGTTAAATGGTTCTTTGAATGACTTAAAATTATTTTACTTTACCTGAGGGACCCAACTGGCCCAATTCCAGAATACTGGGCCAAGTAACTTATTAGAGGGGATAGCCTCAGAAGAAAACAGTTTTCTGGGCAGTGGAGATGGCCAGTCTGAATGCTGTTGAAGTTCTGTCCAGCAGGCTTAACGCAGCACGCAAAAGCCATCACAATAAATAGTAGGTGGTAGCTCACAGATATGTGGTTCCACAGGGAAAAGAGATTCACATGGCGAGAGGAGTCTAAGACCAGTAACTAAACTTCGTTGTTGATCAGTGGGGCGTTGGCACAGGGAAGAATGCCTCCAGTTAGGATGGCTTCATTTCTCTTAGAGAGACAGTGGCAACAGTTTGGCAGAGCCAGTCTCAGAGGGATTTTGTGTTCAAATAATCAAAACAAGGATCCAGTTATCCAAACTATATGGTCTTAAAGCCAGCCCAGGCACTGATTTGAGATTCAAAGCCAATGCCCTGCTAATAGCAGCTTGAATAATGTATACTTCTATTGCTGTATATAAAAATTACCACAAACGTAGCGGCTTAAAACAACACAAATTTATTATTTAGAACTACCTTGAATGAGGAGTCTGGGCACCAGTTAGTTGGGTCCTCTGCTCAGGGTTTCACTAGGCTGAAATCAAGGTGTTGGCTGAGCTGGGATCTCACTGGAGGCTCAGAATCCTCTTCCAACCTCCTCCAGGTATTTGACAGAACTTAGAGCCTTGGGGTTGTAGGACTGAGGTCTTTGTTTTCTTGCTGGCTCTCAGCCAGGAATCACTCTCTGCTTCTAGAGGCTGCCTTCATTTCTAGCCAACGACACTCTCACAACATTGTATCTTACTTTTTCAAAGCCAGTGGGGGTGGAGGTGTTATCTCTGCCATAATGAGGGATGTTGGGGAGTATGTCTCTATGGGGAACTGCTCAGTACAAGAATCTACTAACAGCCTGACCAGGTGGTGGTGCAGTGGATAGAACATTGGCCTGGGATGCTGAGGACCCAGGTTTGAAACTCTGAGGTCTTTGGTTTGAGCACGGGCTCATCCGGCTTGAGCGCAGGGTCACTGGCTTGAGCTTGGGATCACAAACATGACCCCATCATCGCTGGCTTGAGCCCCAAGGTCGCTGGCTTGAGCAAGGGGTCACTTGCTCTGCTGGAGCCCCCTGGTCAAGGCACATATGAAAAAGCAAACAAGGAATAACTAAGGTGCAGCAATGAAGAATTGGTGCTTTTCATCTCTCTCCCTTCCAGCCTATCTGTCTCTCTCTGCCTCTATCTCTGTTTCTCTCTCTCTCTCTAAAAAAAAAAAAAAAAAGAATACACTAACATAGGAATCAGGAGTCGTGGATGTCAGTACTACAATGCCTCATGACCCCACAAGGCTTGGGCTAGATGCTGGAGTGCTGCTGCAGCCGATGCAGTCCTCCCCACTGTGCCAGCCAACCGTGAAAGCTAGCAGCAGGACGATGGCTCTGCCTCACAGCCCCTTTCAGATCTCAACAAGTGCATCTAATTGGCAGAACTTCGCTCGCACTCAGAATCCTCATTAGAAATGCAGTTCTTGGCATTTTAACCCCTAGATAACAGAAAAGCTCCCTGGAAAGTTGGAATTGAGGACAAGGGTGAAGTCACCACCACCACCACCACAGCGCATCTGTGCAGAAGGGGAGTGGTCAGCATGCCAGCGTGCACCCACAGGAGGGAGGACGAGCCGCTGCAGTGATGGGCTGACCAGAGGTGGTCGGGATTAACCAGCTGGAAATGCATTAAGGTCTGACATGAGCCAAACTATTTGTTTGTTTGTTAGGTTTTTGGAAAGAAGGGTATTTCACTTATCTACTTGATAGCCTCATTCGACAGATGGGTTAGAGGGAGAGAGAAGAGAGAAGTGTTGGTAGAGAAAGGCGGGGGGCATTCTAGTTGGCCTTAACAGCTATAAAGCCGAAATGAAAAGATTTGGGTTGTTTTGCCAGGTTGAAACATTTGCTGTGAAGGTGGATGGTAGAAGGCTTTGACATATAGTCAAGGGTTCAGATTTGATATGAGACAATCCACTCAGAAGTCCTGACATTTCTGACCCGCAGAATGAGAAAGGGCATAACGACCAAAACAAACGCTTGTGTAACCTTTTTAAAAATAGGGGCTCTACCTGGATCATTGACTTAGGAATGAGACAAAATATGAAGCTCTTCTGGCAAACCAAGAAATCCAAATTTTATGTGTCTTTAAAGGCACATAATATAGTGACCTCCTGTGCTAAGGAATATAGTTTTTAACATGATGCTTACACTCCGCAGTCTGTAACGTCTGTTTATAAATGCAGATTTTTCCCAAGGGGTGACTTAAAGACAATCCTGCAGAGACACTTCCCTTTTTTCCTGGTGGGTACTTTCAGCTTCCAATATTTTCTTCTAAGTTGCTTCAGAAAACTCCTTTAATTTTCTCCTTCTCACATCTGCAGCAACAACAAAATCCCTTCTCAATCCGTCCATGAGTCTCTTTTACTAGCAACAGCTAATTAGGAGTACAGCTAATTGGGTTATGACAGTCTGGACACACAACGATACAAGTTTCTGACGCTCACTTGCTCACTCCCCTAGCATCGTACTCATGGACACTCAAAGGCTTTGGGAAGTCTTGTAACATTTACAGTGCTGTACAAAACATTGCTTTTGCCTGGGATGAAGTGAGGGGAACAAACTTAAATGGTGTGTGAAAAAATACCGTGTCTGCAGTTTATGTATGACTTCCATGGCTTTGAGGAGTCAGTGGAGGCTTTGACAGAGAAGGCTGTGGCCATGGGTAAACAGCTTAATCTGGAGGTGGAGGCTGAGGATGTCACAGAGCTACTGGCGTCACATGAGAGGAGCTGTCTGCTGAGGACCTCATTCAGCTGGAGAAGCAGCTGATTAAAGAGGAAGAGATAAAACCCCCAGAATCCAAGAGATTTACTACCAAGGGTTTGACAGAAGGTTTTTCTATGGTAGAAGATTGGTTGGCAAAATTTCAGGCTGAGGACCCCAGCGATGCCAGATTCAGTAAGGCCTACAGAGCTGTATGGATGCCTTGCAATGCTATAGGCAGATTTTGGAAGAGAAGTCATCAACCATCCAGACTAGCCTAGAACAATTCTCTAAGAAGGTAGAGAGGCCTGCAACAAATCCTGTACCCTCTATTTCTCAAAATGAAACACCTGTAGTGCAGGTAGAATCATCTCCAGCGTCTCCTGCATGTTCCTTAGGCAATCCTGATTCACCTGACCCAGTATCTCCAGCACCTTCTGCAGGTTCTCCTGCCTCTCCAGCTTCCTCCTCCCAGTAGTTCACTCTCTCCCACCTTGCAATGCCCCTTAGCCAACCACAGGAATAAAGATAAGAAATTTTTTTACACTCATTTTTTCTGTTACTACAGTGCAGTGTACAGTACAGTGTATTTATGTCCTTTTCCTTTCTCTGTGGCTTACTTGTGTTTTTATGTTCTAGATTATGATTTTACAACTGTGTTAGGATAGGTAAGTGACTTAGGCTAGGGTGTGTTTCAACTTACATCAAAATTCGGGTTACATCACTGTTGTAGGAATGAACTGTGTTGTAACCTGAGGACACCCTGTACTTATAGTTTCAAGACAAGATTCTACTTGCTAAGACCAAGTTAGAAACACATGGCCTAAACATACCTAAACCATATTTTAAAGAATATAGGTTGTTAATACAATTTTAAGCAACTTTCACATAAGTAACCTTCATATTCATTAACTGAGGCTATATAAAGGCATAATAAATTATAGGCTCAAATGCCCAATCTTTATGGAAGCATTCTTCACGTGAGAAGGCATAGGCATCCAACAAGTTTCAGGGATGATTTCAGCTTTATTTTTATATTTCTATACAATATTATATATATTTCACATTTCTACATTGAATGCCCCAATAAAATGGATTCTCAACTAGTAGTTTTCTTAGATGATGGTAGTGAATAAGTAACATTTGTGTCTGTCCAGAATCTTTTAAATATTATCTCGAGAATTCAGTAGAAGTATAGTTCTCAGCTGGCACTAGGATGCAGACATCTGACTTGAGTGTCCACCAATTAGACACATCAACATAAGACAATGATGCAGAAATGAGTTAGATGAGGGGAAAGGGAAGCTACTGGGACTTTATTCTTTTTTTTTTTTTTTTTCTGAAGCTGGAAACGGGGAGAGACAGTTAGACAGACTCCCACATGCGCCCGACCAGGATCCACCCGGCACGCCCACCAGGGGCGACGCTCTGCCCACCAGGGGGCGATGCTCTGCCCCTCCGGGGCGTCGCTCTGCCGCGACCAGAGCCACTCTAGCGCCTGGGGCAGAGGCCAAGGAGCCATCCCCAGAGCCTGGGCCATCTTTGTTCCAATGGAGCCTTGGCTGCGGGAGGGGAAGAGAGAGACAGAGAGGAAGGAGGGAAGGGGGGTGGAGAAGCAAATGGGCGCTTCTCCTATGTGCCCTGGCCGGGAATCGAACCCAGGTCCCCCGCACGCCAGGCCGACGCTCTACCGCTGAGCCAACTGGCCAGGGCCTGGGACTTTATTCTGCCAGTGCCAGCGGCAGCAGTCACAGGGGCTCTGGGGCCCGTGGTGGTGGTGGTTTAAGCTTGTTGCCTGCAGAGGTCTAGTTAGCTGATTTCAGGGAGCCGCTCCCTTGTCCAGCCAGCACTCTTGTGTAGCTCTGGCTTGGTCTTGGAGGCTCACCTTGTTCTGCTAGCCCTGCCAGGGTCTGTACTTAGTACCTCCATTCCTACTTAAATCAGCTCAGTCGTTCTCGGAGGTGTGTGGCTCAAAAACGCTGGGGTCTCCACAAGATCACCTTTTCCAGCTACAAACCTGTGTAAGGTCAGCTTTTCTTTTTTTTTTTCATTTCTTAAAATATGTGTGGAAGGGGAAGGTGGATGTAGTTCATCAAGAGAGAAGAGTATATCGCCACTGGAAAGATTTCTGCTTTTTTTTTTTTTTTTTTTTTTTGAGAGAGAGAGAGAGAGAGAAATAGAGGCAGGAAGGGAGACAGATGAGAAGCACCAACTCATAGGTGCTCATTTTAGTTGCTCACTGATTGCTTCTCATTTGTGCCTTGAGCAGGGGGCTCAAGTTGAGCCAGTGACTCCTTGCTCAAGACAGTGATGTTTGGGCTCAAGCCAGTTACCCTGGGATAATGTTGATGATTCAGTGTTCAAGCTGGCGATCCCGCACTCAAGCTGGATGAACCCATGCTCAAGCCAGTGACCTGTTTCAAACCTGGTTCTTCAGTGTCACAGGTTAATGCTCTATCCACTGTACCACCATTCATAATAGCCAGCTCTAGCTTAGGAAGTCAGAGGCTGCTTTAGTTCCAAGGGGATACCCACCAAAAGTGCTCTTTTTTTTTTCTTAAGTGAGAAGCAGAGACAGACTTCCACAAGCAACTAAACCAAGATTCACCTGGCAAGCTCCCTACGGGGCAATGCTCTGTCCATCTGCTCTGTTGCTTGGCAACTGAGGTATTTTAGTGCCTGAGGCAAGGCTATAGAGCCATCCTCAGCACCCGAGGCCAACCTGTTCCAACAGAGCCATGGCTGGGGGAAGGGAAGAGAGAGAGCAGGGGGAGTGGGAGGGGTGGAGAAGCAGATGGTCACTTCTCCTTGTGCCCTGATTGGGAATTGAACCCAGGACATCCACATACCAGCTTATGCTTTACCACTAAATCAACTGACCAGGGCCAAAGTACTCTTCTTGAGCCAGGAATGGCTTGAGGAATCTTTATATGTCTAGGAATCTTAATTATACCACTCTGCTTCTCTCTGGTTGATGTCTATGGAGACTGATATATGGAAAGGTCAGAACACATTTGATCACAGTATAAATATTTAACTTGATTGATAAATATCTCACACAGTCAGTTTAGATTTAAAAAGCTGACACCAGGTCTCTAGTATCATAACCCAGAACGTGGTAGCCTCATCACACCTGGGAAGCCTCTGTCGGGTTTCTGGGCTGAATCAGAGTCACATGCAGTCCATTTGGTCTTCTGGCAGTTGTCTTTCGGAACTGTGCTCATGTGCAAATCAAACCCACCAGACTTATGCTGAAATGGCAAGGGCTCTGTTTCCTGTATCACAGAACACACAGAGCCTAGCAGACTATCTGGCACATGGCAGACAATAATCGACACAGATTAAAGAATCAACTGAAAGAATGAATGAACCCATCAGGCACTCTTCACTTTACTTTCCTTCCTAATTAATCAGTCTGTGGTTAACTAATAGCTGACTGCCATTCTTGCACTTATAAAAAGTACTGGCCTGTTCTGAAATTACCATTAAAATTGCTGATACGTCTTTAATAGTCACTGTTATAAAGTTTGCTCATTATGAACTATTCTATTCATCCAACAAACATTGTTATTTAATAGACATGGCTTTAGGCTTCTTTTTACTAGTTTAATAATAGGTAATATTATATTGTGATTTATGGCAGGACACAGCAACTGACATCAAAATAAGAAAAAATGGGCCTGACCTGCGGTGGTGCAGTGGATAAAGTATCGACCTGGGATGCTGAGGTTGCTGATTCAAAACCCCGGGTCAAAGCACATATGGGAATTGATGCTTTCTCCACCGTTTTATCTCTTTCCTTTCTCTGTCTCTCTCTCCTCACTCTCTAATAAAAAGGGACAAATAAAATCTAAAAAAAAAATCTATATCTATATATATCTATATATAGATAGATATATAGATATATATACAAATACATATATATAGATAGATATATAGATATATATACACAAATACATTTTTTGGTAATTATTTATTTATTTATTTATTTGCAGAGACAGAGAGTCAGAGTGAGGGATAGACAGGGACAAACAGACAGAAACGGAGAGATGAGAAGCATCAATCATTAGTTTTTCGTTGCGCATTGCGACACCTTAGTTGTTCATTGACTGCTTTCTCATATGTGCCTTGACCACGGGCCTTCAGCAGACCAAGTAACCCCTTGCTGGAGCCAGCGACCTTGGGTTCAAGCCGGTGAGCTTTTGCTCAAACCAGATGAGCCCGCGCTCAAGCTGGTGACCTCGGGGTCTCGAACCTGGGTCCTCAGCATCCCAGTCCAATGCTCTATCCACTGCGCCACTGCCTGGTCAGGCAATACATTTAAAAAAAAAAAAGAAAAAATGCTGGCCCTGACCAGTGGATAGGGTGTCATCCAGGAACACAGAGGTTGCCCATTTGATTCTAGAGTGACCAGCTACATCCCAGGGTCGCTGGTTTGAGCCCTGGTCAGGGAATGTATAAGAAGCAGTTAATCAGTAAACAACTGAGTGGAAATAGTGGATGCTTCTCTCTCTCTCAAAAACCAATGGAAAAATAACAAGAAAAAATGCTGAAGTTCCACCCAAACACCAAATATATATAAGGTCCATGGCAAGAGCCATGTCCCTAAAAGCTCAGCCTATCATTTCCCAGAGGTCCTAAGCAATGTAAAATTAAAGTGTTTAAACTGTAACTACACCAGAAAAAGCCACAAGCTTTGTGTGACTTTCTAAAAATCTGTAAATTGTTCTTTTAAACTTACTCATACCAATTGAAGTTTTCTGAGAGACAGATGCCAAGGCGGGATTAAACGTGAGAGGAGATTTAGTGGGTAGACTTTTGTGAATTATCAGGGAGGAAGAGGCAGAGTCTAACACCTGAGAAGGAGGGAGGGAAAGACAGGATTAGGACGTAAGTCAGACAGCAGCACAGTGCTAAGGAATTCTGGGAAGGCTAATGGGCACTCCTCGAACCAACGTCATCCATGAGAGAAGATGCCATCATGTGCATTCATTGTAGCCCTGCCACACTCACCTATCAGCTAGAAACCAGATGAAGGAAGCATGGCCCGGCAGACCACAGTGGTGATCCAGTGGGGCCGCAGCTGGGGCTCTCAGCCAACTCTGCTTCCCACAGGTGCAGAGATTTGACGGATTCATTTACATTGCAACCACATCACCTTTTTTAAGCCTCCAGGTTTTTCTGTTAATGTTTGAGGGTCATAAAACCCATAAATGTTGGCCCTGGCTGGGAGCAGAGGATAAAGCATCATCCTGGTGCACCAAGGTCATGGGTTCAATCCCTAGTCAGGGCAATAGAAGAAGTAACCAAGGAGTACACAACTAAATGGAACTAAGTGGAACGAGTTGATGCTTCTCTCTCTATATCTCTTCCCCCCCCCCTCAAATGAATGGAAAAATTAAAAAATATATACCATAAATGTTTTCATTCCACAAAATTTTACTGTAGATTTCATGCTGTCATGAATCATGTTACTATTAACAAAGATTCTATTATGTTAATACAACACTTTAGTTGTTACATATTTTATATTAGTTTTTGAAGTATGTAAGTTGTGTTTTCTCTGTCACACATCATAATGATTAGTATGGAATCCAAGCAAAACTAGACAATACAAAATAATTTAACATAATAGTTATGAAATGTTAACTTAGTAAAAACTTTCAGGCCCTGGCCAGTGGCGCAGTGGATAGAGCATTGGCCCACTGTATGGACATCACAGGTTCAATTCCTGGTCAGGGCACACAGGAGAAACAACCATTTGCTTCTCCCTATCTCCCTCTACCCCTTCTCTCCCTCTTCCCTGCCCACAGCCAAGCGGCTCAACTGGTTCGAGTGTGGCCCCAGGCGCTGAGGATGTCTCCCTTGGTCCAAGTGCATCTGCCTCAGGTGCTAACGATAGCTGGGTACACTCAAGCATCAGTCCCAGATGGGGGTTACTAGGTGGATCCCAGTAGAAGTGCATGTGGAAGTCTGCCTCACTATCTCCCTCCTCTCACCTAAAATAATAATAATAAAAAAATAACCTTCACTGATTTCAGCTAATTGGAGATTGACTAAATTATAGCATAAATTTATAGGAATGTGGTTATTATTTAGCAGCAGACACAGTAACTGCAATTAGAGAACAAATGCTAAGTGAGAGAATGGTATAAAGACTGACTGAATGAGGCCCTGGTCAGATAGCTCAGCAGTAGAGCATCGGCCCGGTGTGAGGAAGTCCCGGGTTCAATTCCTGGCTAAGGCACACAGGAGAGGCGCCCATCTGCTTCTCCACCCTTCCTCCCTCTCCTTTCTATCTCTCTTCCCCTCCCGCAGCCAAGGCTCCACTGGAGCAAAGTTGGCCAGGGCACTGAGGATGGCTCCATGGCCTCCACTTCAGGTGTTAGAATGGCTCCAGTTACAATAGAGCAACACCCCAGATGGGCAGAACATCGCCCCCTAGTGGGCATGCCGGTGGATTCCGGTCAGGCGCATGTGGGAGTCTGTCTGTCTACCTCCCCACTTCTCACTTCAGAAAAAAAGGCCCTGGCCGGTTGGCTCAGTGGTAGAGCGTCGGCCTAGCGTGCAGAGGACCCGGGTTTGATTCCCGGCCAGGGCACACAGGAGAAGCGCCCATTTGCTTCTCCACCCCTCTGCCACGCCTTCCCCTCTGTCTCTCTCTTCCCCTCCCGCAGCCGAGGCTCCATTGGAGCATAGATGGCCCGGGTGCTGGGATGGCTCTGTGGCCTCTGCCTCAGGCGCTAGAGTGGCTCTGGTCGCAACATGGCGACACCCAGGATGGGCAGAGCATCGCCCCCTGGTGGGCAGAGCATCGCCCCCTGGTGGGCGTGCCGGGTGGATCCGGTCGGGCGCATGCGGGAGTCTGTCTGACTGTCTCTCCCTGTTTCCAGCTTCAGAAAAATGCAAAAAAAAAAAGAAAAAAAGACTGAATGATTAGTCCCAATGACCATACTAGTTTGTTTCAGCAGAGAATATACTTTTTAAAAAGTTTCTTTCTTTTTTATTTATTCTTTATTTTTTAAGTGAGAGGAGAGGTGATAGTGAGACAGACTCCAACATGCACCCCGACTGGGATTCACCCTGCAACCCCCGTCTGGGGCAGATGCTTGAATCAACCAAGCTATTTTTAGCACCTGAGGCTGACTTGTTGAGACCAACTGAGCTATTCTCAGTGCTTGGGGCTGATGCTCCAACCAATCGAGCCCCTAGCTGCGGGAGGGGAAGAGAGAGAGAAGGGAGAGAGGGAGGAGGAGAGAAGCAGATGGTCGCTTCTCTTGTATGTCCTGACCAGGTTTTGAACCTGGGACATTCATATGCCAGACACTCTACTCACTGAGCCAACTGTCCAGAACCAAAACGTTTATTTCTTTTTATGCTTTATTCAGTGAGAAGAGAGGAGGCAGAGACAGACTCCCACATGCACCCTGACTGGGATCCACTACTAGGGGGCGATGCTCTGCCCATCTGGGGCATTGTTTCGTTGCTCAGCAACTGAGCTCTTCCTTCTTTTTTTGTGTGTGTGACAGAGACAGAAAGACAGAGAGAGGGAAAGACAGACAGGAAGGGAGAGAGATGAGAAGCATCAATTCTTCATTGCGGCACCTTAGTTGTTCATTGATTGCTTTCTCATATGTGCCTTAACTGGGGGCTACAGAGGACCAAGTGACCCCTTGCTCAAGCCAGCGACCTTGGGCCAATCAAGCTCTTCTTAGCACCTGAGGTGGAGGCCATGGAGTCATCCTTAGCGCCTGGGGCCAGCTCGCTCTAATTGAGCCATGGCTGCAGGAAGTGAAAAGAGAGAGAGAGAGAATCGAGATGGGTAGAGGTGGAGAAGCAGATGGTGCTTATCCTGTGTGCCCTGACCAGGATTCAAACCCGGGACATCCACATGATAGGCTGAGACCACTGGCCAGGGCCACGTTTATTTCTTAAACAAGTCTCCCAACAACCTTCTCATTGCACTCATAATTCACATCATACAATTATCGACCTACTGCATTGTCTTCCACAGGCTTTGCAAACCCTTTCTTCCTAACTGGAGTGTAGCCTGAGGGCCGAAGGCCCAATCCCCGTGACTGAGTGAGGCCACAGGACAGCCAAGGATGCTTTAAGGGAGGCCCAACAGTTCCTGTCCTTCCTTCATTCCAGTTCTGTAAACTGGACTTGACTCTTCCTGACCCAGTTAGTTATGCAGAGGCCACAGGAATAGGAGCTATTGAATCATCAAAACTGACTAAGCTGGACCACTCTGGGCCCTGCTTTTCTCTCATTTCCCCTTTGTACCTGAGTTCTATGTTTCACAAACCAATGTATATTTCAGCTTAGTTCACCTATGCAAAAAAATAACACTAATTTTCTAGCCGATGACTTTTGAATGTTATATTCATATAAAACAATTTCAATTCAAGTTTTAAAATTTTGGGTTTCTTAATCTTTTCCCCCAGGAAGCCTAGAGACTTGGAAAAATAAATTCATAATTTAAGGATAGCTAATACTTACTGAGAGGTATGTGCTATACACTGCTCCAAGTGATTTACAGGTATTAATTCATTAAATTTTCTCCACTGCCCCATGAGGTGGAAGTAGTATTATCTCCAGCTTACACATAAGGACACTGAAGCACAGAGACATTAAATAACTTACCCAAGGCCACATAGCTAGTAAGTGGTAGAGCCAGGATTTGTACCCAAGTAATCTGGCTCCAAGTTAAAGACTTTTTGTTGTTACTGTGGCCTTCTCAAATATAATGCACTATTTAATTCACATTTAAAAAGTCAATATTACCTAGCACAAGGCAATACAATCATTAAAATAAAGTTGTTTCTTTTTACACTTGCATTTTATAAGCAACTGATTAACTTAAAATACAACATGATGAAAGTTTAGTTCTAATCATCACTTACAGAGCCCAATACATTTAAATTAAAATTAATGTGCAAATACAGAAATATTTTCCCTTTCCTAATTTATAGCAGCATATTTTCTTCCAAACCCATCATATATACTTTTAAACACATTATAGCAATTAGATGAGTAAAGGATATACAGAAAGAAAATAGTCATAAATAATTCAGATGTATGTATGCAGAAAAAGATACTCAAGTTAAAGAATGTGTATCTTAAAAATCAATACAGCGTCCTTTTCGTTCCCAATCTCCATATCGGGTAGGTTCTGGGCCCCTGGGTCCACCTTTTTCTTTGGTAACAGGATTAATATCATCTGGAAATTCTGAAGGAAGAAAATGGAAACAAAGCAGTCAATAGAGACGGGAAAAGCACTATGGCCAATTTGAAGACTAGGCTGCAGGGTTACACAGTCGCGAGGCTAGATGCCGCTGACTGGGTGACTGTGAGTCAGGACGTGGAGCAGCTCTACTGTACTCACTTGTCAGCGGCTCTTGCTCTACATGGGCATCTTCTGGTGCATCAAAACGACCTTCTGGTAACTTTGGCTTCTTAAGGGGTTGTTTGATAGGCTCGGACTTTCCTCCTTGAGCAGAACTTGTTTTCCTCAAAGAATGGCACAGAAGAGAGGATCCTAGCAGAGTGGAGAAGTGCGAAAATAGCTGTTGACTTATTCTATTTTTAAAATGTAATCATTTCACTTAATTAATTTTTAGTTTATATATACATTCACTTTAGTCAAAGGCAAAAAAGTACAAAAGGACACACAGTGAAAATTCTTCAAACTGTCCATCTTATCTTCCAGACAGCCATTCCTCTCCTTGGAGACCACCAATGTAATCAGTTTGAAAAGAAGAGCTCGGAAAGAAGCTAGTTCACCATTATCAAAATACAGAAACTATCAGACACCGATTCCCGTCTGCAGCAATGCCCAAAATGCCAGGAATCTGATCCCAATGAGTAACTACTTGGTATGAATTTTTCAATGACAATATTTAGTATTTAAATATCCAGAAGTCACAAGACACTGTATTTAGTATTCTTATAGGTAAATCTTAATAATGGGCCTCTATTCCTGTCAAATAAAATTTTAAGAATGTATCAGGCAGATGTACTTATCAATTTTTTAAATTAATGTTTTAATAAAGCTATGACAATGATCTATAGAATCCAGTTTCCTTCCATCTATATCCTCACCAATATAAAATACTTCATAGTTATGGTACTAATTGACTGAGAAAATTCTGTGTCAAGAAAAACTTCTGTACATATTAAAATAAATACACTTATCTATTAAAAATTTTTTACTTATTTAGCATACAGACTATTTTGTCTTCAAACTCCAATATATAAGGCATATTTTATTTTTCTTATCTCATGAGAATATTTAAATATATACTAAAAGGTTGAAGAGAAAAAACCTGTAATATCTTTTTTTTTTTTAATTTTTGCACTGATTGAGAGAGAGCGAGACTGGGGGTGGGAAGAGAGGGAGAGAGGCAGAGAGAGAGAGAGAGAAAGAGAGAGAGAATCATCAGCTTATTGTTCCTCTTAGTTGCTCTATTTAGTTGTGTACTTGCTGATTGCTTCTAGCATGTGCCCTGACCAGGGATCAAACCTGTGACCTTGGTGGGCTGCGACACTTTACCCACTGACCCACCCGGCCAGGACTTCATTAATATCGTATAAGACAGCATTTGTTTTCATTCGGAAGTTAAATGGAAAACATACAAATATGAGTTTCTGATTATATTAATATATTTCATATAATAATCTCACCTTGGTTTATTATATTTGACTATTTAGAAAATATACTGAAAATGTTGGGATTATAAACTATGCACAACTGAAGGACTTTTAAATCAATTAGTCATGTTATCTGAAATAATAGGATTCATTATAATTTGACCTTATATCCCAATTTAGCAAGTTCATGCTGTCTCCACAATAGAAATTGTTATCATCTGATGTCCAAATATTTATTCATCAAAAAGTCTATTATAGCCTGACCAGGCGGTGGCGCAGTGGATAGAGAGTTGGACTGGGATGTGGAAGGACCCAGGTTTGAGACCCCGAGGTTGCCAGCTTGAGCACAGGCTCATCTGGCTTGAGCAAAGCTCACCAGCTTGGACCCAGGGTCGCTGGCTCCAGCAAGGGGTTACTCAGTCTGCTAAAGGCCCACGGTCAAGGCACATATGAGAAAGCAATCAATGAACAACTAAGAAGTCGCAATGCGCAACGAAAAACTAATGATTGATGCTTCTCATCTGTCTCCATTCCTGTCTGTCTGTCCCTGTCTATCCCTCTGACTCTCTCTCTGTCTCTGTAAAAAAAAAAAAAAAAAAAAAAAAAGTCTATTACTAATTAGTAAAGCAAGAAAGATTGTTTGCTAAGTCATGATAATTCAATAATTAAATAGATTTACAGGAAGGAGAATCTGATCTGTAACTTTAACAATTACAGATCAGATTCTAAATGTGGACAGATTTTATCTACTTTGGCTAATGAGTAGTTTCTGCATTTGGTTACTAATTAAGTATATTTTATTGTACATTAAATAACTCACTACGAAGCCAAAAAAATCAGCAAGTATTTAATAGAGACAAGTAGCCATCCGGTACTGTGTATTCAGGCTCAACTCACACAAAAAAATCAGCACTTCCTGTTTTAGGTTTGGCTGTTGTAATAATTTTTTTTTTTAATTTCTCAAATAAAAGCTTGAAATAATAATCAGTGTAAAAAGTAATTTCACTATGTTCCATATCTATAGAAATTCCTAAGCATCTATAAAAAAAATCATAAAAATGACATAAAATGCAGCCCCAGACAAAATCTGAGGCTAAAAATTTTATCTCTTAAATGACGCAAATATACTAACTATAATAAAAGTAACACAGATGTTAGGTGCCTACTATGTGCCAGGTACTGTGCTAGCAGCTGAAAAGATAATACCTTATTAAAGCCTCACAATAATCTGACGAGGCAAGTATCACTGTATTTTTACAGTAATTCTGTTCCATATAAACAAAATCACTGAAAAGGTGACATTAGGTAATGTGGTAGAGAGCTAAATATCCCAAATAGCCCCTTTCCTATCCATTTAGT
Organism: Saccopteryx leptura; assembly: GCF_036850995.1. NCBI lineage: Eukaryota > Metazoa > Chordata > Mammalia > Chiroptera > Emballonuridae > Saccopteryx > Saccopteryx leptura. The sequence goes on from NC_089503.1 coordinate 354,136,025, forward strand.
TCTGACTCCCATTCACCTCCCTTGCTATTAACCTGAGCACCAGGCCCCTCGTTTAGAGATCACAGTTCCCAGCCTCCCCTAAGGGCAAGCAGCCACGTGTCTAACTGGCCACTGGGCTGGGACTGAAAGTGATATGTGCAAATTTTAGGTTGCTACAATTTTGCAACCAGCTGATTGCCCTGAATTTCTTTCCCATTCCCTTGAGCTGTGATGTGGACATGGAAGTGACCAGGTTTCAACCACACAGAAGAAGACAAAACCTAGGCCAGGGTGATAGTTAAAATATTTAACAGATACAATACACAGACACTGCCCGTCAGAACATATGTCCAATTTACACAGCTTGTAAATAACTAGCAAAACTCTACCAGTGCATAGTGTCTGACTGTAGGTACCACCTTACAAATGGTGGAGCAACAAGACAAAAAGAACGTGGATCCCCGGATGAGCTGTCAAAGCAGAATGGCCCTGCCTGTTCTCACTGGCAGGACTGTTACCGCAGCTTGGCCCTTGCCTTAAGTAATCCAATGGAGAAGTAAAAAGCTTGCAAACGAAGGGCGCTGAAGTCACACATGGGTTCCAATGCCAGCCATACCACTTATTCGCAATGTGAACCTGAAAATGTTACTGTATTTCACTGAGTCTGTTTTTCCATTTGTAAAATGGGGTATTTTTACTTACCTTGCAGGGAAGTTCAGAGAAATGAAGTAATGTGTAATGTCTACAGTGCACTCCTTTAGTGTTTTAATAACTTGCCTACCTGTGGGACACAGAAGTCAATTTGCATGATGGTTTTTGGTTAAGAACAGGAACATGAACGTGAGTGTATCCTGGGGAACGAGGGAAGAGTAGCAGTGCGTGAGTCTGACTGGTCCTTCCGTCTGACCTTGGGCACTTCTGGAGGAACTTTACAGAAAGAAGGAAGAGCTGAAAGAGCACGTTTCTCAAGGGGCTCTGAGACCCTGGAAGCACCAAGAGAACTACTTTTGTAGTCAGGTAACAGAGTGACAGAACATGAAAGAAGAGAATTCCCCTCATTTCTGCACAGTCCCAGATAAGACAGGGCACACTGTGCTCCTTGTTACCCGTAGGCTTTACGTCTTTAGAAACAAATCCATGCACAGGGGTCTCGCTGGGGTGAGGGTAGTTAGGCAAGTGCAAGTAGCTTTAAGGGCAGACGGAAGAAAGAAGGGTCAATCAGATGATAAGGATCAGCAGAGAGGTGATGGTGAGCCCCGAGGCCATACCTATGGATTCTGCCCTCAAATAGTAGGTACTAAGCAACAACTATGTTAATGTTAGCATTACAGTTTGGCCACCAGCAGCTTCTGACCACCTTGACTGCTTGAGAAATAGTTGACAAACAAAACAAAATTCATCTTTTGAGAAGAAAATCACCCATATAAAGTCCATGTCGTCTTCAAGGGGTGGTTAGGCCATATTCAAAGCCAATTTAGAATTGTGTTTACAAGTACATTACAGGTCAGAAGATGACCTACTAATAGAAGAAATAACAAAAGCAAAGAAAAAAGAGTTAATTATTAAACAACAACAACAACAACAACAGGCCCTGGCCGGTTGGCTCAGCGGTAGAGCGTCGGCCTGGCGTGCGGGGGGGACCCGGGTTCGATTCCCGGCCAGGGCACATAGGAGAAGCGCCCATTTGCTTCTCCACCCCCACCCCCTCCTTCCTCTCTGTCTCTCTCTTCCCCTCCCGCAGCCAAGGCTCCACTGGAGCAAAGAAGGCCCGGGCGCTGGGGATGGCTCCTTGGCCTCTGCCCCAGGCGCTAGAGTGGCTCTGGTCGCGGCAGAGCGACCCCCCGGAGGGGCAGAGCATCGCCCCCTGGTGGGCAGAGCGTCACCCCTGGTGGGCGTGCCGGGTGGATCCTGGTCGGGCACATGCGGGAGTCTGTCTGACTGTCTCTCCCCGTTTCCAGCTTCAGGAAAAAAACAACAACAACAACAAAAATTGAGAACTTTTTAGAATTTCTGTTTCTGGAAACTTGATGAATTAGGAACGCTAGCCCATATAGCCATAAAATACCTACAAAAAAGTCAAAAAGTAAAATAAAAAAACACTTCTGAATCAGAGGAATAACCTTTAGGAAAGTAAATAATAGAATAAAAAACGTACTCTAGTGATGTAAACAGCCTTAAACTGGTACATATTCTCTGTCTTTTTCTCACCTAGAGCTTGGGGCATAGAGCTGTCAGGACAGCAGGGAGAGGACTCCTGAGCCTGAGCGGAACAGAAAGCCTGTGAGAGGCCAGGACGCAGGGAGCCTAGAGCTGAGAAGGAACACGAGCTGGGTTTCAAGATGTCCACATAAACAGCCTGCGCTATCTTGAGAAAATGCAGATCCTGAGTAGGTTGGGTTGGAACCTGAGATTTTGCATTTTAACAAGCTCCCAAGTGATGTTCATACTGCTGGTCCCAAAACCAAGGAACTAGAAGAACACTTCCACTTAACAAAGGAAAAATGTCCACTCAATCTTAATGCTGAGTGGAGATACAAAGAAGCCTCTCTGATATTTTGAAGCCACTGGCTGACCACACCTGTGTTTATGCCTGATTACATACTGTCTGCACGGTCCAACAATGCCCAAGAGAAGGATCTAACTGGAAAGTGGACCCAGGTCTAAAGGTGAAGTGCTTCCAGACAGATGGAAAAAGCAGAGGCAAATCCCCTGAGAACTACTTTCTCAATCCATTTTCTTATGAAAGTCTCACAGAATTCCAGCAAAACATTCAAGGTAACCAGTCATCATAAGCAAGAGTCAGCAGAAATAACAGAACAGGACAAGACCACGAAGATTTTATATACTGAAATACTGGAAACCAGAATATAACTACTTAGTGTGTTTAAGGAAATAAAAAAAGGAGCCATAAAAGGAGAAATAGGAGACTATGAAAAATGAGTATGCCAACTTTCTAAAAATACAGAATGTAGAAATATAACAAATGAAATTTAAAGTTCAGTAAAAGGGTTAAATAGCAGAACAGATACAGTTGAAAAGAGCATTTATGATCTGGAATACAGTTTTGAAGAGAGCATAGAGAAAAAAAGCATAGAGAAAAAAAGCATAAAGACAAAGAGAAGAAAGAGAAGTTAAATTATGTGGAGGATAAAACGAGATGGTCTAACAAAGTCTGTTTAATTATAGTTCCAGAAGGAGATAATGAAAAGACCAGGAGAGGCTCAACAAACAGGAATCTTCCAATGTAGAAAGCACAAGGAACAGCAAGTGAAACGACAGCAACAAAAAACCCCACATCTACACACACAGTAAATTAATAACTCAACGTCAAAGAATGGACAATGCCTTTATAACCGGCAGCATATTGTAAAGTTGAACAGCCCTATACCATATGTTCCAGGAAATCTATTCCTTGCACAAGAGCACCCATAAATACAAGATTGTGTAGCAGCCAAACCTCTGTTTCTAGAATTATCCAAATGTCCATTGAGAAGGAGAATGGAAGGATATACAATATATTTTCACATTTGGTCAAATAACTAAATCTCAAACATTAATATGGATCAATCTCAAAATATACTGTTACCTGAAAAAAGTAAAATAAATACAAATGGTATGAAACTATTTCTATAAAGATAAAAACATACAGTTACAGCCTGACCAGGTGGTGCAGTGGACAGAGTGTTCAAAACCGTGAGCTCGTGGGCTTAAGCATGGGATGGTTGCCGGCCTGAGCCTACGGTCACTGGCTTGAGCAAGGGGTCACTAGCTTGGCTGGAGACCCCACTCAAAATACATATGAGAAAGCAGTCAATGAACAACTAAGGTGTTGCAACTATGAGTTGATGCTTTCCATCTCTCTCTGTCTGTCCCCTCACCCCCAGCAAAACAAACAAACAAAACATGTAGTTACACAATTGCATCAGAACAGGGAGCTGTTTTGCAATGGAAATATTCGAGTTCTTAAATTGGAGAATGCTGTGGCCAGTACTCAGTTGGTTTGGTTACAGTGTTGTCTGGATATGCCAAAGCCGTGGGTTCAATCCCTGGCAGGGCACTTACAAGGATAAACCAATGAATGCATAAATAAGTGGAACAACAAATCATTGTTTCTCTTTCTCTCACTTCCTCTCCAAAACAGAATAAATATATAAAAAAATAAATTGGAGGATGGGTTCACAAATGTGGCTTTGCCTCACAACCTACACGCACTGTATAATTTTTTGGTGTCAATACTTCATCCTTCAGTTTTCAACACTAGTGAAAAAGAGTTGTTGAATGAACATACAACAAAATTTTAGAGTCATTACCTTGGAGTTTGGATAATGTGGCTTTCACTTTCCATATTATGCATTTCGGATCATTTAAAATTTTTACAATTAAAAAATAATATGCTTGGGCCTGACCTGTGGTGGCGCAGTGGATAAAGCATCGACCTGGAAATGCTGAGGTCGCCGGTTCAAAACCCTGGGCTTGCCTGGTCAAGGCACATATGGGAGTTGATGCTTCCTGCTCCTCCCCCCCTTCTCTCTCTCCTCTCTCTCTCTCCACCCCCCTTTCTAAAAAAAAAAAAAAAAAAAAGAATAAAAAAAATAATAATATGCTTGGGAAGAAATGATTACAGAAGAGAAAACAAACTGCAGAGAAATCTGGGACCCAGGGCTACGGAGGGCAGTAATCTCTTTTTAAATTCACTCAACAGTTCCTCCCAGTTGTCCTAAATTAAGACTATGCTTAGTATACTCTGTAATATATTGAGAAAACTTTCCAACAAAAACGGGTTAAAAATATTGTTTTTTTACAGAAAGCATCCATACTTCCTCTGTATTAACAACTACTAGCTTTATCTAATTTTTAAACTTATTTGCCTTTGGCCTACTTCTGCACTTTTTCAAATTCTTTTCATACTGTAAACTGCAGAAATCCTTTTGTGTGTGTGTGGGAGAGAGAGAGAGAGAGAGACAGAGAGCGGGACAGACAGACAGTAAGGGAGAGATGAGAAGTATCAATTCTTCCTTGCAGCTCCTTATTTGCTGATCCATTGCTTTCTCATATGTCCTTGCATGGGGGGGGGGGGGGGGGGATAGCAGACTGAGCGAATGACCCCTTGCTCAAGCCAGCGACCCTGGGTTTCAAGCCAGCGGCCATGGGGTCCTGCCTATGATCCCATGCTCAAGCTAGTGAGCCCCTGCTGAAGCCGGCGAGCTCGGGGTTTGAAACCTATGTCCTCTGTGTTCCAGGCCGACGCTCTATCCACTGCTCTACCATCTAGTCAGGCTGCATAAATCCTTTTTGGTGTAAATAAATAGGCACACGAATGACTCCCATTCCCAAAGGCGCCGCTTTTCCATTTTTTCCCCCAGGAGCATCGAAGTCTAGCGCGCTCTGCATGTTCCCGCTCAGCCCAGGAGGTTTGCGGCCCGGGTTGCTCAGAGCCATGGCCGGAAGGAAGCAGGTGTCCAGCTGGAAGGGCTTTGGGGATCTTCCAGCTCTAGTCTCACCCCTGAGACCCCGGGCGGTCCAGGCCCGCCCAGGGCCAAGAGGCGTGCGGCGGGCTGCACCGAGAGGCTCGGCGACCCCTGCACCCGCAACCGCCCGCGACACACGCGGCTTCCCCCGCGGGAGGCCCTTCTCGCGGCGCGGGGGACCCCGCCGAGACCTTGGCTCCCGGGCCGGACGCCTTACTTGCGGCTCTCCACGCTGTGGCCGGAGCGCGGCGACCAAGAAACCCGGCGAGCCCGGCTACGGTCATGGCGCCGACTCCAGCAGCGTACGCAGTAGCCCGGGGGAGGGAGGGAGCCCGCGGTGTCGTCCCGGGTTGGCCCTACGGGAGGGGCGGGGCTCTCATAAGGAGGGGCCTGCGTGTCTAGGGGCGGGGCCTCCACGGGAGGGGCGGAGCCTCCGCAGCCCACGCTAGAAATCCGCGCTTTTGGCCCAGCCCCAGGCTGTTGGCTAAGAAGAGCAGGAAGCCCCCAGTCTTGTCACGAACTACCCAATTTCCCTGAAGTCCGTGTTAACTATACCCCCATTTCTCTAAATCTGAGACAAAAGTTCTCGTGAAAGAGCTCTTTTATAGTATACCAAGATTGAGCAACTTTTTTACTTCTTTATGTAATAGGCTTCTTTTCCCTCAGTTCTCTTTTATTTATTTATTTATTATTTTTTTTACAGAGACGGAGAGAGAGTCAGATAGGGACAGACAGACAGGAACAGAGAGAGATGAGAAGCATCCATCATCAGTTTTTCATTGCAACACTTTAGTTGTTCATTGATTGCTTTCTCACATGTGCCTTGGGGGGGGGGGCTACAGCAGACCAAGTGACCCCTTGCTCGAGCCAGCGACCCTGGGCTCAAGCTGGTGACCCTTGCCCAAACCAGATGAGCCCATGCTCAAGCTGGCGACACTGGGGTCTCGAACTCGGGTTTCTGCATCCCAGTCCGACGCTACATCCACTGCGCCACCACCTGGTCAGGCCTCTCTTTTATTTTTAAAATCTCTACTTGTTCGGTAAATTAGTCAGTTCTGACCCATTGACCAGAGAACCTGAAAGATGAGTTTCGAATGAAGTGCAGAGCAAGAGGAGGCTTTCCATCTGGTCCAGGCTGCAGTGGAAGGAGGTCTGCCAGCGGACCCCTTAAATTCCAACAGCTCCAATTCATTGGGAGCCTATGTGGCAGATGAGGAGACTTGATATAACCCATGGAAGTCTTTACAGAATCATAATGGAGGTCTTAGAATTTTGTCTTTTTTTAAAGAAAACTTCATGGTTAGCTATTGGGTCCTGGTAATGTCTGAGCCGGAGGCATCAGGAGGCTATGCAATCTGAGTTTCTCATCATGAATTGGGAGTTAACTGGTCCTTCTAGATGAGTTATTTTACTAAGAGGAAGTGGTATATACAGACCAGGGCCACAGCCAAAAAAACAACTACTCTTCATTAGCAGGTAGCTCACACACATGCTTTTGACTCTAAGCTCATATCCACCACTTAATGACTTCCTTGGGACCAGTTCACTGAGGAAAAATTTCAAAGCTGGATTACATAGGGCTTTGCTCAATATATTGACCCAGTAGCAAGCTGCTTTGGCATTTAGAGCCCAGTTTAACAGAGGCCCTCAAGGAACAGCAGTGAGGAAAAAAAAAAATCCTTCCAGAGTACAGAACTTTATCTTGTACACTTTGCCTGGAAGAAGATAAGACTTGAGATAAAGATCTACATCATTTCATAAGCATGGGTTTAGTCAAGTGGTCAGGGACTGGGAATATAAAGGCTTTGAAATACTTCTGTGGAATAGGACCTCTCAAAACGGCCCCAAAACATAAGAATATTTGGATTCCACTGAATGCTCAAAAAAGGCTCTCATTGCCAAAGGGATCATATCAGAACAAGTTTACTGTTTTGCTGCCTAACATGCCAAAATTTTGTGGCTTAAAATATCTTCTCACAGATCTTGTGCATCAGTGATCCAGGAGCCAAGTGCCTCTGACTCTAGGTCTTAAATGAGGTTATGGTCAAGCTGTTAGTTTCATATGGAGACACAACTAGGGGAGGATGTGCTTCCAAGCTCACACACATGATTATGGCAGGCTTAGACTTCAGGCCTCCCTCAGTTCCTTGTTATGTGGGCTTCTCCAAAGGTCATCTCACAACATTGCAGCTCTTTTCCACAGAATGAACAACCGAAAGAGAAGGGGGGATTGATCAAGATGGAAGACAGTCTTTTCAAAATCTAGTCTCAGGAGTAACATCCATCACTTTTGCTCTATTTTATCAGTAGAATAAAATCAGTTCCAGCTCACTCTCAGAGGAAGGGCATTCATTACACAAGGGATGAATACAGGTAAACAGGTGGGTGCAGATCATTGAAGGCTAGTTTAGAGGCTGCTACCACAGTGACCCTCAGGGTAGATAGATATCAGTCCCCTTTCTCCCACCAGCTGTTTGCTCAGTTGCTCACTAACAATGTAGCCCACAGTGGCATGGAGACAGGCATATATTTTTAACATAGCATTTTTCTCTGCTAAGACTAACTGGTTAGCATTATTATTTGTAGCCTGGGTGGCAGGTTTGATTACAATGGGGTCCTACTACAATGAAGTACCAACTTGTTCTATAGAAATAGACAATTTTTCTGGGTTTGCATTGCTTTCCTGACTTATGCTTCTTTTATATACTCCATCTGTAGTTATTGAATACCTTATACACCATGCACCTTATATAATGTAGTATTCCATACAACACTGCTTCTTACCAAAGAACTCACTTTCCTATGAAAGATGTAAAGAAGGGTACTGATGCCTACGGGATTAAACAATCATCACATATCCCATTGGAACAGAAGCAATCGGTCTTATAGAATAATGGACTCTGTGAAAGTTTACTTTTGGAACCAGGTGAGAAGATACATTTTGGGTTTCTGTCATAAAGGATTTGGTATATGCTCCAGATAAGTTAACAGTATTCAGTGGTATCTCTTCTGTTGACAGAATAACAGAGTTCAAAGAGTAGCAGAGGGATTGACATTTTGTTACACCTGACACACTGCCCATATCTTGGTATTTTGGGTTCCATTGTGGGAAGAAACAATCTGCCCTTGTCCCTGTATATTACTGCTGAGTATGCCAACTGCAAGGCTAATCTGTCTCCTGATACTGAGCATTTCTGTAGCTAGTCATAGACATCTAAGCAGGTCAAAGCAACCACGGCATTACTGTTTAACTGCTGCTTCCCTGGAGAAAGATACCGGCTTCTTAGCTGCTTGCTCAAAAACTGCCTGGCCCTCAGCCCTGGATTGTTCTCCTGGAATGCAGCCCACCATGTGTACAGGTCTCATCAGGCCCTCTGCTTCACTCTGGGTGTTGGGGCTCCAGAAATTGTTTCAAATATGCTGACACTTGGCTACTGTTTTGCTGTAGTAAAACCTTTTGGCTCCTATGTAGGAGTCTCCTATCAGCCTCCATAAAACTGTGGAAAGCAAGCCAGGAAGTAGGATAAAATCTCAAACCCTTCACTGATCTTGCTATATCCATCTCCATGATACCAGGTTCTGTTGGTGTTCCAATTTTTGCACCCCAAGTGAGGCACAAGGGGATGATTTCTCTGAAGTGGAAGTTAGAATTGCCACCTGGTCAGCTCACTCCTCTAGGTAAGGAGTTAGAAAAAGTGGTTATGGTGCTAGCTGAAGTAATTGGCCCTGGTGAGCACGGGGGGAAAGGAAGCAGGGAGAGGGGCCCGACCAGAACTTGGGAATCAAATCTCCTGGAATACCCCCTACCAATATTGTACCATGTTGAATTGTAAAATTAAGCAAAGACTGTTACAAACATACAGGCAAAATGACCCAAGCCTCAGATCGTTGGGTCACCCACTAGGTACAGCAGTCTGATCAGCTGAGGTGCTTGTTGAAAACAAAGGAAACAAAGTGGCAGTGGTGACAAGTCATAATCATCCAGCCTCACAATGGCAAACTGAGGACTATTAAAAAAAAAACAACCCAGAGAACTTTGGGATATAAAACACGTTGCTACTCATATCCTATCCTGAGATTGTTGGTCTGTAACAGGGACCTGAAGTTTGTGTATTTGAACAAATTACCCAAGTAATTCTCACCAGGGAGGCTCACAAAGCACTGCTCCAGCTGTTTTCTTCCTCATTGACTCGTGTATGTTTATATGCTTAATATTTTCTCTTTCCTTTCCTATCTTATACTATTATTGTATATACTGGTGGGAGTGGTGGTTAGGTCACAATTTTGTCTATGGGCTGCAAACTATTGAGACAAGATTACAGAACCAGATGAGAATTGGACCTCACTGAGATCCTGGACTTCAAGATGGCAGAGGGTTTTAATAGTCTAGTTAGGATAAAGCATTTTAAATGTATAAGTATGGGAAGAACGGTATATGTAGATATTGGAAAAACAGAAAGACTATGGTTGGATAGGTTTTTATATTTGCTGCTGAGTCGTCAAATCCATTTCATCTGTTTGGTAAATCTTGGTAGAGAAATGGTCCCATTTTCTACTGTGGAAGCTGAGGTCAGATATACTTGCTGTCTTTGATATCTGACAGCCTAAGTGATAGCACAAGACTAAGCCTGGTCAGTGGACATTCCCACCAGACTCTGAATCTGGAATGAGTGATGCAAATAAGCAGTGTTTGGAATCCAGTTTTCAGAGGCATCAATGCCAGCAGAAACATACACAAACTTCCCGCACCTTTTGAGGCTGGAACTTGGCTATGATTTTGGTCATCTAGCTTCCTTTGGTTTCTACTGCTATGTAAAGCTGTTTCTCCAGCTTTTTCGTCAATTCTGAGAGCTGCCTAATATTCTTCCATTGAATCATTTTTTCTTCAGTTTATAGTAAATATTTTTGTTGTTTTTAATCAAAGATCCTTATTAGTATATACTTTAATATGCTTCATTTACCATGAGTCAAATATACTACTTCAGATAATCATTTCCCACCCCACACCTGCAATCTGAATTTGGAGGTAAATATACGTAGCACATGATAGTTTACTCAGTAAACCAGAAGTCTGTTAGACTTTAAACCGTAACAATGGATATCCTTTTAAAGCTGTATTAAAAACAACAACCAACCAACTAAGAGCTATTTACCCTTAATTATATGATTTTGAATAAGAATGAATCTTTTGATAAACCTAGAAGATTATTCAAGCACAGAATAAGCATGATATTTCAAATTCAGGGTCAAGGTAAGGGAAGACGAAAAATGTGTGTGGCAAAAATATGTGGTGGATAATGTGTATATTTACATTTTCCAGTTACAATGCACTTGATATATTATTGCTTAGTCATTCATTAAATTTTCAAGTACTTTTTAAAAAGTAAAGATTTATGGAAAGCAATCAATGAAATTATTTACTTAATATATGCAAAGATGTAAATTATAAAAATACTTTACAAAGACTATAAGTTATACAATCATGCTGGTCTATAATTAATACAGCCTATCCAATCATAAATAAAACGATATCTCTAGTATTCTGAAAATAAGCAAGTGTTTTAGCTGTTCCTCTAGTCACTTGTTCATTTATTGACAGCAGAGGCAATAACACAGTGCTAAAAATAAACATGCATCAATTATACAATACATCCTTACAAAAGCCTTGTGTCCAGTCACAACTTCTGAACGCAAGCAGACCTTCTACCCACCCTTAGTGTATCATTATATCCACAAGTAAAACAGTCAAGGAAAATAGAGAATTTAATACTATTCAGCACCGTTAATAAAGTCAAAGCCTTAACATCTCTATATATCAAAAACATTAGCATCTTTTCACCAAACATGTAAAGTTAATTTTGTTCCATTTTGAACAATTTTATTTACATTACTCTTTATTTCAATAAATTTTAACAATATTTAAAAATTATCTAAATTCATAAGTGTTTCATAAATTTCAACATTATTATGCACATACAAGGAAATCTATGAAAAAATGTTAAAGAAATGTAGTGAGAAAATTCAAGCAGTATTACCAAATTTAACAAAATTCCAATGAAATCAAAGTGGAAGGCATTCAAACATTCAAAAATCTCTGGATGCTGCTAACATGTACATGAAAAGTTCCAGTAATAAAAGTCAATGTGAGAAATAATGCTGAAATCACCAGTAGAAAATATATTTTAATAGGCATGACATTATGTTTAATAGCAATAGTAATAATGACTTTTTATAGAAAACTTTTTATAACATTGTCATATAGGAACTACCTGGTTTGGCAGGTCTAAAGAGTTGATTTCAAAAAATATATTTTAGCAGCCATAATTTTATTTCCAGTTAAAACAGTAAAATGTTAAAAGTAAAATTTATAATTAACTAAATATACCCCAATACTAGAAAATTTAAAATCCCATGCTATCCTGGCAATAATGGCCTCTAGTATGATGTGTCTGATATAAGGATTGTGGAGAGCCAATAATAAACAATCAGACATACACATGGGCTTAAAGTTTCACTGAAATACTTATGTAGCAAAATATATGAAAAAGTAATAGAAAAGTAAAAAGATAAAATTAAAAAAATATTGCACAGCCACATTACCTAGAAAGTAAAGTTGATGTTTAAAAAGCTCTAAACATGGATGATATAAATTATCTATCTTCCATATCAAAAGGTATAAATATTTCTTAGAACTTGTCAGCATTTATAGTTTAATATAATACATTACTTGAATCATTGTTGAATGAGGTAATTGTCAAGTCTCTTAACAATGTTTTATCCTATTGGAAATATTTGAGGGCAGCAACCAGAAAGAATTTCTCTAAAAATATTTCCGAATCAAGAACAGCTATGTGTGCAGCTCTGCCGATAAGTGAATCTGCTGTATTTGGCAATGCATTGATGACATTATATCGAACCAAATTACAGTCCTTGCTTTGCAGAACTGGGCGAAGCAAATTGTGAATCATTTCTGAATAGATTTGTCCTATGGAAAAAGAGAAAAAGTAAAATTAGTTCACATGATTTACTTAAAAAAACTGTAGGCCAACTTTTATATAATTTATAAAATTTAGTTATATTATTTTCATTTAAAGTAGAAAAATTATTTTAAAAGGTTTTATTTTTCTTTATAATTTTTGAGACTTTTAGAGAAAATATAATTCTATTATTTATCTAGTGAAGCAAAAGTAACAAATTTGTTATTCTTGTCAATTTTTAAAATTTGTGTGTTGACATGGTTTCACACGTCCCACTCAATATAACACGCTCTACACACCGCATCGTGCTGTGCTCTGCCTTGCCCATGCAAAGTCTCTGTCCACCTCCATTCCCCCTGTGCACCCTCTCCCCGGACTTCCACTCCCCGCTTTCCTTCTGGCTCTTGCCACCCTGCTGTCTGCATATTTGTGTTATGTATATATGACTTTGGCCAATCCCTTCATCTTCTTTGATCCTCTCCCTTCTTCCCCCTCCCCTTTGACAACTGTCCATCTGTTCCCTGTCACCTTGCCTCTGTTTCTATTTTGTTCCTCAGTTCACTTTGTTCATTAGATTCCACATATAAGTGAGATCATATGATACTTGTCTTTCTCTGCCTGGCTTATTTCACTTAGCATAATAATCTCCAGGTCTATCCATGCTGTTGCAAAAGGTAAGATTTCCTTCTTTTTATGGCTGTATAGTATCCCATTGTGTATATGTACCACAGCTTTTTTATCCACTGATGAACACTTGATCTGTTTCCAGATCTTGGCTAGAAACAATGCTGCCATAAACATGGAGGTGTATATCACCTTCTAAATTAGTGTTTTGGGATTCTTAGGATATATTACTAGAAGTAGAATAGCTGGATCATAATGCAGGTCCATTTTTTATTTTCTGAGGAAACACCATAGTTTTTCACAGCAGCTGCATAAGTCTGCATTCCCACCAGCAGTGCAGGAGGGTTCCTTTTTCTCCACACCCTCGCCAGCACTTGTTGTTTGTTGATTTGTTAATGAGCGCCATTCTGACAGGTTTGAGGTGGTATTTCATTGTGGTTTTAATTTGCACTTTTCAGATGATCAGTGATGCCTACTGGCCTCTGTATGCCTTCTTTGGAAAAGTATCTATCCAGGTCCTTTGCCCATTTTTTAACTGAATTGTTTCTTTTTGGTGTTGAGTTTTATAAGTACTTTACAAGTTTGGGTTATTAATCCCTTATCAGATGTACTGGCGAATATGTTCTCTCATAGAGTGGGTATACTTTTACTTTTTTTCCTTTTACTTTTTTTGTGCTGTTTTTTGCTTTGTAAAGCTTTTTAGTTTATTTTACTTTACTGTGGTAAGGTGCCAAAGAACTGTAAAACTTAGTACTGTACTGGCTATGCTATTTTAAAGAGGAAAAGTCAGGCTTTGAAAGAATAAAGGTTATCTGAAGAACTTCCTTTCCCTTTCAATAAGAGACAATATTTACATATCCTACATTGATTTTAACTCTCCCTCCCTTCCTGGAATCCTGAGAGTAACATATACCTCCAGACAAAGTAATGGGAGGTAAACACTAAAGATTTGTGAATGTCTTTGAAATGTAAAACGACATCACTATGTGTTACCTTTTAAGTTTTAATATGTAGAAATGTTTTTTATAGATCCTATAGACAGGGGTAGTCAACCCTTTTATACCTACCGCCCACTTTTGTATATCTGTTAGTAGTAAAATTTTCTAACCGCCCACCAGTTCCACAGTAATGGTGATTTATAAAGCAGGGAAGTAACTTTACTTTATAAAATTTATAAAGCAGAGTTACAGCAAGTTAAAGCATATAATAATAATTACTTACTAAGTACTTTATGTCGAATTTTTGCTAAGTTTGGCAGAATAAATCTTTATAGAACAACTTATTATAATTAAATCTTTTTATTTATACTTTGGTTGCTCCGCTACCGCCCACCATGAAAGCTGGAACGTCCACTAGTGGGTGGTAGGGACCAGGTTGACTTCCACTGCTATAAACAAATGTTATAAGCTTATTAATGATTATTGTGTCATGTTTCCCCTTCCTCCCCCCCCCCACCCCAACCTCTTTGGAATCAAGTGTATATAACTAGCCTCAGAGCTATATTTGGGACACATGATTTGGGTCAGCTATTCCCTGTGTAAGTCATATGCAGCTGGCTTTTAAATAAGTCTCCTCCTAAAAATTCATCTGTATCCTGCCTTGGTGTCTCTACGTAAACCTGCAGAACTAAGGTACGCTGCTTTACATTACCTTGCCTTCATTTCACTTGGCTGAGTGGCTATATCAGCAAAAAAAATTGCCACGAAAAACGTCTGAAGTTTACTGCCTATGTTTTCCTTCTAGGAATTTTATGGTTTTTCCACTTACATTTAAGTCTTTTATCCATTCTCACTTAATTTTTGTGAATGGTGTAAGTTTGTAGTCTAGTTTCATTTTTTTGCATGTACCTGCCTAATTTTTCCAACATCATTTATAGAAGAGATTGTCTTTACTACATTGTATGCTTTTGGCTCCTTTATCAAATATTAATTGACCATTATAAAAGGTGTGGGTTTATTTCTGGGTTTTCTGTTCTGTTCTATTGATCTGTATTATTCTTGTCAATTTGATATTTTTAATTCAAAGCAATGACTATTACAGAGCATATGGTGTTCAACAGTAAGTCACTTATGACTTGTTAAACAATTATGAAAAGGTATCTATGCAGATGTATTTTGATAAGAAAAATTTAAAACTCTAGTCTACAGCAAGTTGCCATGGCAGTCAACATTTTCTCTCATATTTCCATAATACAGGGGTGGGTAAAAGTAGGTTAATAATAGTAAATAATACAATAATAAACAAATAAATAAATACCAGAATAAATTCTGTTCTTTGTGTACTCACAACTGTATACCTACTTTTGCCCACTCCTGTATTTTGAGAAGAATGGCAACTTATCATCAGAACAACAATGTGATTTTGGCTCCAAATAACTATGATTTAAATTTCTTTTGTTATTCACAAATAGCAAAAGAATAAGTGAGTAAATTTTTCCTCAGTCACTATGAGCCAAGTGGCGGAACTCCTGTTGCCATCTTGACTAAAAGTGAGATGCAGACAAACATGTAGCATGGCCATTTACCATAATCACCAATCCCAATAATTTGGAGGAAATCAAAGGACAAATCGCTTCTGAGGCAGTAAAATGGAGAAGTATTGGTAATTAGATTAAATAACTATTTCATATGAACAACTACTGTTTCATTGGCAAATGTGATGTAGCAGGAGGAAAGAAAGGAAGAAAAATGGAAGAAGGATAGCTGTTAATATCAGTGTGTGAAAAACGAAGAGAAGGATGAGAGAAAAAGTGACTTACAAAAAAATTTGAGAGAAAGCTCATGTGTAGATACAACTTTTTGAAATACTTCTAATTTACTTTGTTACCTGATTGTTTGTCCTTTAAAGCTGTTTTACACATTTCAATGCGGGCAGAATGATAAGGAACATAGCGATCCTGTAGAGATCCCACTAGCACAACATTTTTGAAATAATGAAGCCCTGTGAAAAAAAGTACTGAATTATAATGCAATAATTAACAAGATTTAAAACTTATTAGTATCATATTGAGTAACCAAAAATTTTACATCCTATATAGCACTGCACTGTTTATGACTTTTAAAATACTTGATGAATTCTTTCTCCAAATTTCTATATATGCCTCAGATGAGTGACTTTGTATCAGAGACTTCCTTATTTGCATATGGCTCTACACTATATTATAAAGCAGACCAGGGGCTTTGCTTTTGCTCTGGCTTGTTATCAGCTTGTAGAGACCTCCTGATTCCATCCTTTTTCTTTCTGAGTTTATTTCTTCATTCCACACCCTTCTTACTCAGGACCTGGACAATTACTAGCCACGCTGGTTTGCCGTACTCTGGGGAACATATATATTCAGTTTTGCCTTTCATATATTTCCTTACCTGTCAGTAGCAGTGGTATAAACTCCATAGCTACAAACATGGTTCTAGTTAGTGTCAGTAAGTGTTTCTTATGCTCTGTATTTTTCTTGTACACTATATTTGATTTTGAAGGAATAACTTAGTTTTATTAATCAGGTATCTATTTCTGTTCACTATAAGTAACTTATTGCTGTTGCCCTGTACCCTTAGAAACAAAATCATAGAACTCGACTTATAAAAAAACCTTTTCTTTCATTAATTCTAATAACAGACAATATATGAAATAACCATTCCTGTATCTCTTTATCATATTAATAACAACATTCAAGGCAGAATCCTGAAAAGACTAAAATAAGATTTAAATGAATTAGGCTATATTCAATTACTGAATCTGTCCAATGTTCATATCAAATGTTTTAAGAGCAGGCTGGAGGACATTGGTGATGGGAATACAGAGAAAAGATATAGATTTAAAAGGCCAGGGCTCAAATTTATAAGGTCAAGTTACTTCAGACTTGGAACTATATAAATCACTAACCATATGGGTTTGATTTTCAGCTTACCAATGATATTTGACCTGCTTTTAGATGCTAAAAATACTAAAAAGATTACTCATTGATTAAATGGATTTATACTGAAAACCTAATAGGAAGAACTATAGTAAATACTGAATGTGCATATGGGGGTGGGTGGGAAAGGGTTATCAAAACAGATCATATTTAAGAAAAAAATAAGATACATAAAAGTGACTCACATGAGATAAACTTTAATGAGTATGATGAAAAATACCCATATATAATGTTAATATGAATTCAGAGATAATATTAGCAATCTTGGGATGTGGGACAAAGAAGTGAGATCAATCAAAGATGACACTGAAATGTTTCAAACCAAGTAATTTAGAAGACAGAGTACCATTTAAAAAAGGATGAGGCCCTGGCCGGTTGGCTCAGCGGTAGAGTGTTGGCCTAGCGTGCGGAGGACCTGGGTTCGATTTCCGGCCAGGGCACACAGGAGAAGCGCCCATTTGCTTCTCCACCCCTCCGCCGCGCCTTCCTCTCTGTCTCTCTCTTCCCCTCCCGCAGCCAAGGCTCCATTGGAGCAAAGATGGCCCGGGCGCTGGGGATGGCTCTGTGGCCTCTGCCTCAGGTGCTAGAGTGGCTCTGGTCGCAACATGGCGACGCCCAGGATGGGCAGAGCGTCGCCCCATGGTGGGCGTGCCGGGTGGATCCCGGTCGGGCCCATGCGGGAGTCTGTCTGACTGTCTCTCCCTGTTTCCAGCTTCAGAAAAAAAAAACACCAAACAAAAAAATAAAAATAAAAAAATAAATAAAAAAAGATGAAAGAAAACAGGTAGCAAAAGAAGACAATATGTTCAGTATTAAATATATTTAGTTTGATAAGTAGAGATGTCTAGCAGGCAAATGAGAATTGGAATTCATTAATGAGGTAAGTCCTGGAGACGTAAGATTTGGTATATAAAAGCATATACATACTGTTCTAGGTACTCTTAGGGCAGAGGAGCATTAAATCAGATGGAACATCAAGGAAATCTTTTGATAGTAGTTGGTGTTTCAGTTTAATTTTAGAAAATGAACATAATTAGTTCTAAAAAGATGGGTTCTACCACCATCAGGAGGAATGGTGGTAGAAAATGCACAGGTGAATACGAGGAAGCAAAAAATATGTGTGGTATGGCTAAAGCAAAGAATGTGTATGTGGAAGAGTAGAATATGAAACAAATAAAAGAATCAGGGACCGAATTATAAAGGATTTGATGCCCTTTAATCATGGAATCTAAACCAGTGGTTTTGAATAGGGGAGTCATTTTGGGGACTGCTAAGGCAGAAATTGCCCAGAGCATAAGTAAATTTGACTAAGAACATTGGGTCTATAATCTTCATACAACATCAGGGTAGTTAACTTTTTCATGGACTGGCACAAAATTTCTGGCTGACCAATGGTTTAAAAATACTGAAATAAACTTCACCCTAAAAACTACAAGATACTGTGAAAATTTCAAACAGGAGCAATATGGTTTGATTTAATTTTTAGAAGATCATTTCATCTCATGGGGAAGTAATACTGGAGAGAAGGGGGCATCTAGGAGGCAGGGTAACCAGTTCGGAGACCACAGCAAAATCTAATAAAGTGATGAAGGCTGGACCAGAGCAGTGGCAAAGAAAAGAAGAGAAGCCTCCATTAGCTGCTAAGAAAGCTGAATGATTAGGGCTTGATAACCTGAACCTGTGGGAGTGGAGTAAGAAACAAGAGTCTGGAACAACTTCTAAGTTTCTGGCTGGGTAGTTGTGGAATCCAAAGAATTAAATGTGAGTAGAAAGAGGAGGTGTTTGAAAAATCTGAGGTACCCATGAGATAGCTAAGTGAATATATTCAGTAGGCAGCTGGATATGTAGGTCTATTATCACAGCATAGAGGACTGAGCAGAGATACACAGCTAAGAGTTACCAACGGTGAAGACAGATATGAAATGATGCTATCAAAGAGGAATGTACAGAGTGAGAACAGCAGATGATAGAGGCTGGAGACCAAGAAAAACACCAATGTTTAAGGGGAAAGGAAGCCTGTGTAGGAAGCAGAGCCAAGATGAAAGAAAACCAGGAGAGGCTGATACTATAGAATTGGAGGGAGGAAAGTATTTCAAGGAGGGTGTTTTCATTAATTTATGTATTGTCTATGGCTATTTTTGTACTACAATAGTATTGTTGAATAGTTGCAAATAGATCAGATGGCCCATAAAACCAAAATATTTACTATCTGAATCTTTCGAGAAAAAGTTTGCTAACCTCTCCGCAACAGAGAAGAGTGGGAAAATGAGGGTAAGGTAGGGTAATATCCAGGTTTCAGTTATGTTTCCACTTTCAGAAGGAAGAGAAGATAATATTCTTTGAAGGAGATAAAAATGAGGGCAGCTGTTCCCCTCAAATAAAGATTTCAAAGAACTCAGTGGAAAGAATATACTGGAAAGACATTAGTGTGAGGATGAGTCAGGGAGATGTGGTAAAGTCAGAGGTAAGGTCATCTATAAAATGAAAATGGCAAAGAAACAGTTGAGGACTTCAGACTATGAAGGCTTAGAAAATATATGCAAGATGTGGAATATCTTTATTATATGCGGCTTAAGTGTCTGTCGCCGATAGCTTATTGGTTGCTTGCATAACTGACTAGCCAATGGGGTGAAGTTGCCACGGCATTCAAATAGTCCCGCCTTCTGGCATGCCACCTCACAAATTGAGGTTAAAGATTGGAGCAATTATTATGCTGTAAAGAAATCTTAACACCAGAAGGGGTCTTTGCAATGGTACAAGACTAGAGGTTCTCCAATTGAAAAATAATGTCATAATAGCTAAGTCTTTGGCTCCTCTAAAGGTGAAATACATGTCATTCCAAGAATTGATTTGGCTCCATCTCAAACAGGATTGCCGTTTCAATTGAGACGTAGACAATTTCCTGTAAAACTTGCCTTTGCTATGACCATCAATAAGCCTCAGGGCCAAATGCTTAAGCGTGTTGGCATTTTTTTTTACCTGAGCCTGCATTTGGACACGGTCAACTTTATGTTGCCTGTTCAAGAGTTCGTGAAAGGACGGACGTAAAATTAAAAATAATTGATGGTCCTCTGCAAGGCGAGCTTAAAAATGATGGAAAGATCTACACAAGAAATGTTGTGTACAAAGAGATCTTTGACATGTGAATTAACATTTTATTATTTAAATCACCTTTATTTATTGAACTAGCGGTGGCTCTTAAGAAATGTACTGCCAGTGGTTTCCTTCACTGCACTCTAAGCAATTAAGCAAGTAGAAGGGGGAAATCCCGTGGGGCAGTAAGCAAAGGGGCATCTTCGCTGCCTGCCCTGGGTAATTCAGTTTGAATTAGCACACACCTTTGCACAAATCATTTTAATTACAATTTATAATATCTAGAACAGCGGTCATTTCGTAAGACCGCCGGGCTTTCTAGTATTTAATAATCAGCTAGTAAGATGAATAACAAGACTTGTCCAGTGGTGAGAATTTGAAGAAAGAATAACATTAATAGTTCAGTTACTGACATTTTCCAGAAACGCTTGAAAACCTCAGAATAGAAAAGTAGAAGAATATGTGTCAGTTTATAAACTGAGTAAAGATTGTAGTAGGGGTTAGGATATGCAGAGGCCTAGTTCAAAAACTAATTTATAACTGGTATGAATTATAAATGCTAAAAATTTTAGTGTAATTTAAAAGTAGCTGTGTAGCTCTTAAAAGGTAAGTACAATCATGTGTAAAATTAAACCATACTATCAGCTGCTTAGTTTTAATTGTGAGTCTGTTATTTCATTACTAAGAACTTATAATTGACTAATACTTTTTTAATCACCAGAAAGACATGTTGGTCATTTATTTGCTAAAGGTTTATTTAAAAAGATTTGCAAGTGAATGTTTTTAAAACTTACTTTATACTCACCTGCTTTATTACTAAGCTTGTATAAGAAAGTCTGGCGTGGGTCTGAATGATCTCGACATGTCAATTGCAAAAGAGAACCCGATTTCTTCCATTTCTGCATAAACCATAGACCTAGAGAATTACAAGTGATATGTGAGTATAACTGGAAATATATGGTAACATATGCCAAGGTTATTAATTTAACATATATTTCATTTCAAGAAGGACATCCTCCAAATTAGCATTTTGTTGGCTAATAAATATATTTACAAGATATTCTCATTTTTGTGATAATAAATATAAATATAAACTTACACAGAAAGGTTAACTATACATTAATGGTGGTTGAAAGAGGGCTTGTTATTTCTTTCTCAATCAGTAATAAAATATATGGTCTTTGAAGGTACAAACCTGGGAAAATTGTACCTTTAGATATATTTGTTCAAATTATAAAGAAGCAGAGGGACATAGAACTTCAAAGACAGGAGTAGTAGATCCAAACATCTAACCACTAAGTCTTTAAACCACAGATACAGTTAAGTTATGGTAGACTAATTTTTTTTATTTTTTTAAATTTTTTTACAGAGGCAGAGATAGACAGGGACAGACAGACAGGAATGGAGAGAGATGAGAAGCATCAATCATCAGTTTCTCATTGAGCGTTGTGACTTCTTAGTTGTTCATTGATTGCTTTCTCACATGTGCCTTGACCGCGGGCCTTCAGCAGACCGAGTAACGCCCTGCTGGAGCCAGCGACCTTGGGTCTAAGCTGGTGAGCTCTTTGCTCAAGCCAGATAAGCCTGCGCTCAAGCTGGTGACCTCGGGGTCTCGAACCTGGGTCCTTCCGCATCCCAGTCCGACGCTCTATCCACTGCGCCACCACCTGGTCAGGCCTGGTAGACTAATTTTATAAGGGCCAACTCTTAGAATGAGGAATTAATGTTTTCTAATAACAGCTGAATATAATTTAACTTTCATATTTATGTATATTTCTTTACATTATCAGTCACCATATTTAAATGCATCTTCCTCATGTGAAACCCTAATCACTCTGGAATTGTTCTGCAAGACAGAGGAATATTCATTTCCACTTTTGGTGCTTCTAATATTACAGAAGAAAAGAGAAGATAAGAAGAAAAACACCTCTGATTAAATCTGATCATTGTAGTAAGCCTATCTGGCAGAAAGTTTAATGAAGAAATTCAAAGTACTGCATCTTACTCATACTGGATTCTATTCATTACTTATGAATTTCAATTATTATCATATCTTCTTTTTCAGACTGAAAAAATCTAGAACTATCTATATTTTGAATACCTCCACTGGAGATGGGATACAACGGAAAATGGTTTGGTTTCCTTGTTAATGAAAGAAATGAGAAAGAAAATGAAAATAAGAATTTTAAGGCTCAACAAAAACAAAACACCAGAATACAATCTAATTATCTTCTCAATGGTAATCAATTGCCTAAACTATAAAACACCATTTTGGAAAAAAAAAATCTAGCAGAAATCAAAGCCAAATATAAAAGGCAAATCAAGAATGAGATCTTAGTAAGTATATTTATCCTACTTAATGGGCTCAATTTTCATCATAATTTATTTAAAAATTTTTACAATTTATTTCTTCATAACATCCCTTTATTGTTATCAAACCAAAATCAGAGTTACCATTCCATATAAAATATTTTGAAAGTTTATATTATACAGTGTGTCCGTAAACTCATGGTGCACTTTTGACTGGTCACAGGAAAGCAACAAAAGATGATAGAAATGTGAAATCTGCACCAAATATTGATACAAGGAAAACCCTCCCAGTTTCTGCAGGATGATGTGGCAGCATGTGCGCATGCACAGATGATGATGTAACGCCGTGTATACAGCGGAGCAGCCCACGGCCATGCCAGTTGAGATGTGGACGGTACAGAGGAAAGTTCAGTGTGTTCTGTGGCTTGCTAAATTCAAATCCGTGACCAAAGTGCAACGTGAATATCAGCGCATTTGTAACAAAGCTCCACCACATAGGAATAACATTACTCGGTGGGATAAGCAGTTGAAAGAAACTGACAGTTTGGTGGAGAAACCCCGTTCTGGTAGGCCATCAGTCAGTGACCAGTCTGTAGAGGCTATACGGGATAGCTACCTAAGGAGCCCTAAAAAATCTGTGCGTGAGCCCACATCGAACTGCACTGAATAGGTATGAAACCGAGAGAGTTTTCCTTTTATTTGGTGCAGATTTCACATTTCTATCGTCTTTTCCTGCTTTCCTGTGATGGGTTAAAAGTGCACCATGACTTTACGGACACACTGTACATTCGTTATCTGCTCAACTAATGAGACAACAGAATAGTCTTTTTATAAAATAAAAATTTACTGAAAGTATTTAGTTTAATGAAAAAGAAAAAAATGCTCTTGGGACATTTTACAAATATCTCAATATTCATTTTCCAAAATGACTTATCAGCTTATTTCATGTACATGACAAAAGAGAAAACAGCCACATCTTTCACTTCATGAAATGCTAAGTATGTGACAAGTTAGTTCTAAAATAAACACAAGAAAATATTAATTTGACTTAAATTTTCTTCCCATGTCATATTTTTTATATGAACAATAAAACTTTTTACCTGTATTAACAAGAGCACTGCTATTGTAGAGTGTACCCAGGTGAGGTCCAGAAAGAGATAGAAAGGTATGAAGTTTGTTGAGGTAATATTTAAACCTTGGCCTTGTAAGTACTGAACGGATTATTAAATTGCCCAACGAATGTCCAATAAAGCTTTAAGAGAAAAAAAATGACATTTGTCCCATACTATTAGTTTTTAAAACAAATATTAAGGTGTCACCACTATACACAGATGTGAAACACTAAGAATTAAAACTTTTTAATATGTTCTTAAATTATGGCTTATTACTTTGAAATGATATAACATTTTGAAGAAAATATATGAATGTAGTAGAAAATTCCTATTATGTAATTTAAATGCTTACTATATGGAAACAAGATATTATACAGAAAATAGATTGTGTTTAGAAATAAATGCATTTTAAAAGTAGTAATACATTGACTAGATGAGAAATTTGCCTTCTTAGGCATACATGTGATTATTTACATAAATAATGATTTAAAACAAAATGATAAATTTGTACCTATAAAGGATGCCTTATTTAAAACCATATACCTGATAACCTTATTCTCTGGTCCACACTCAAAAGTGGCAAAGTTCTTTTTTTTTTTTTTTTTTAGAGAGGAAAGGGAGAGACAGAGAGAGAGAAGGGGGGAGGAACTGGAAGCATCAACTCCCATATATGCCTTGACTAGGCAAGCCCAGGGTTTTGAACCAGCGACCTCAGTATTTCCAGGTCGATGCTTTATCCACTGCGCCACCACAGGTCAGGCCAAAAGTGGCAAAGTTCTTTAAGTATTTTAAGGCACAGGTAAAACCTGTGCACATTCCTACTGCAAGTCTAAGATCATACCAAAAAGAATGACTAATATTTATAAAGCACTTCACTTTTATCAAAGAATAGTTTAAATCAAAAGAGCCTTTCTACTTGGCATTATTTCACAAGAGATGATATATGAATACCAGGGGACAATTAATAACAAAAGAAATCTTGAAAGCTGTCTAAACATTGATTTATACATCTAACTAGTGAGAAGCTCAGGACAAACTTCCCTCCCAAGTGACATTTCTAAAGCTGTTGGGTAGGAATTATGATGGTAAATAACAGTCCTCAATCAACCAGATCAGGCTTTTGCATAAGAGTTGATTATAAATGATAATCTACTCTGAAAGAAGTAATCGTTTTATGGATAAATAACAAAATCAAAATAATGTATTATTTTCTCATCATAAAATAATAAATGAATAAAAAATACATGATCACTGTAGAAAATTTAGTAAACAAAATCTGTTTTAAAATCTATAAATGAAGAGAATTAGAACAATTTCTCTTCCTTCCAACTTGCATCTCTCTCCATATTTGACAGAAATGTTTTTATTTTGTATTATTTTTAGAAGATTTTATTTATTCATTTTACTGAGAGATGGGGGGTGAGGGAGTGAGAAGTATCAATTCGTAGTTGCTTCACTTTAGTTGTTCCTTGATTGTTGTATGTGCCTTGACCAAGCAAGCCCAGGGTTTTGAACCAAGGACCTCAGCATTCCAGGTCAACACTTTATCCACTGTATTACCACAGGCCAGGCAACAGAAATCTGTTTTTAGAAAATGACTTCAAATAGAAATCCTTTTATCTCTTTTCTTAGTCCCTACTCTACTTCAGACTGGAAACAAACTCTACAGAGGCCTATAGTATACAGAGCCAGTCTCTTCCTCTAACCTATATAGTCAGGATATGAAGGTAATCAGTTTATTCTTTTGAGGCAGGAAGATTGTTTTTGACTGTTTATTTAATTCCTACCGGACTAGAACAAATACTTTTCTTTCTCCCATGTATATCTGCAATATCTGATTAAACAATGGAACATACTGGTTTGATCATCATCTCTTGCTTGTGGAAAATTAACTCACAAAGTATAGGCAAAAAATTTGAAAATATTTTTGTTTTAGTTGTTTATATATATCCATTTCCTTAAAACCTTTCTTTTTGGTAAGTTTTTGTGAGCTATAATTCAGATACCATATAATTTATCCATATAAAGTGTGTAAGTCAATGACTTTTGTGTATTCACAGAGTTGTGCAACCACTACAAGAAATTCTGTAACATTTTCACCACTTCAAATAAGAAACCCTGTACCTTTGAGCTATCACCTCCCTATCTCCCACCTGCCCCTGCTCTAAGTAATCACTAATCCATTCTGTCTACAGATTTGCCAGTTTTGGACAATTTACATAAGTAGAATTCAGATATATAATGGTGGTCATTCCCTAAAATCTTTTAATTTTTCCTTTTCTCTTTGAGTTGTGGTCTCCCATATTTAGAACTGAACAACAAAACTATGACAAATTCTAAGTTTTCTATAATTTATGCAGATACAAAAGTAGTTGTGTAATATTATAGAAGTTACCTTATTTTTGAGACTGTTAGATTATATATCTGAATATATTGTATAATCTCATCCAGAAGGCGATCAGTCATGCTATCAAAATCAGCAAAAGTATCATTCTAAACAAAAGCAAAATGGACACATTATATACTGAATATGGATAATCACATGAAAAACTGAATATAAACATTATTTTTAATTTAGGTACTAAAAATATGGTTAAAACCAATCTTTTTTAGAGAACTTGGTGACTGTAATATTTATTGTATTAAAATGAGCAAAAGAGTTAATTTCTAGAGAAAAAAGATTCAATGCTCTTAATAACACTTCATTTAGTTGTTTGTCTAGCCCTCTACCAATATTTAATATTTTATAATGACTTATAAAATATTTGCCTAGAAATGTGAAACTAGAAAGAAATTCTGAGTATGTGAAGAGCTCACAAATAGAACTGTAAATCATTTTTACTTACTGGAGATACACATTCAAGTTAAATTTTAAAGAAATCAGAAAAATTATTTCTACTACTATAGGCATTTTGGTAGTAAGCAAATATTTAGGTAGAAACCAGTACAAAATTGTTTGCTTTCACGGAAAATGCTTGTGACATCATACCTGATTTCTCTCAGACATAAGAAAATCAATTCTTCCCCCAGGCAGACCAAGTTCAATATAAGTTTTTACTAATCGCAAATCTGCACTGTTACCTAGAAAATAAAGAAAGTAAAAAATTACATCTAAAGGATGAGATCAAGTAAAAGGTACGCCTATGCCAGTTGTAAATAGTGCACCGTGAAGCCGAGTTCTCAACTTTTCCTTCAAAGCTGATATCCATTAGCCAGACATTGTCTTCCAACAGTTTTGTTTCTTAGGTGTTGGTCACACTGACGCTTTTACTTTCCCACCTAACAGTGTATGTAACTGTCAGCAGGCACTTGGGGTGACTGCAGGCTATAGTAGCTGTGAATGACTCACTGAAGTAAGTATTCCTTACCATCACTGACAAGTCTTGAATACATTTTAGATTTAAATATAACCTGCTGATTTTCCTTTGGTGCTACTGATATAGACCAGTGATTTTCTAATGATGTATCACAAGTAGCATACTGGTATGGTACAAGAATTCTTAAAATATGTAATACCTGACTACTTAGTCAAGGGCATTGACCTCTCTTCCCTTGGACCAGGAGTCCCCAAACTTTTTACACAGGGGGCCAGTTCACTGTCCTCAGACGGTTGGAGGGCTGGACTATAAAAAAAAACTATGAACAAATCCCTATGCACACTGCACATCTTATTTTAAAGTAAAAAAACAAACAGGAACAAATACAATATTTAAAATAAAGAACAAGTAAATTTAAATCAACAAACACTGACCAGTATTTCAATGGAAACTATGGGCCTGCTTTTGGCTAATGAGATGGTCAATGTCCAGTTCTATATTTGTCACTGCTAGCCGTAACAAGTGATATGACGCACTTCCGGAGCTGTGAAGCGTGAGTCCTGCACCACCAGTAGTACTGTACATGAGCAACGCCGCGCTTTGCGGCACCGCCACATACAGTACTCCAGGAGCACAGGATGCTTGACAAAAAAGCTCACCAGCTTGGACCCAAGGTCGCTGGCTTGAGCAAGGGGTTACTCGGTCTGCCGAAGGCCAATGGTCAAGGCACATATGAGAAAGCAATCAATGAACTAAGGTGTCACAATGAAAAATTGATGATTGATGCTTCTCATCTCTCTCCGTTCCTGTCTGTCTGTCCCTATCTATCCCTCTCTCTGACTCCCTTCCCTCTCTGTCTCTGAAAAAAAAAAAAAAAAGTTTGAGAACCACTGGAGCAATCGAGCTATCTATCTGGCCAGGGCGAAATACCAAATTTTATCAATAGTTTCTTACTTGATTTGCTGATAAACAGTGTGTCCGTAAAGTCATGGTGCACTTTTGACCGGTCACAGGAAAGCAACAAAAGACGATAGAAATGTGAAATCTGCACCAAATAAAAGGAAAACTCTCCCAGTTTCATACCTATTTAGTGCAGTTCGATGTGGGCTCACGCACAGATATTTTAGGGCTCCTTAGGTAGCTATCCCGTATAGCCTCTACAGACTCGTCACTGACTGATGGTCTACCAAAATGGGGTTTCTCCACCAAACTGTTGGTTTCCTTCAACTGCTTATCCCACCAAGTAATGTTATTCCTTATGTGGTGGCACTTCGTTAAAAACGCGCCAATAGCCTGACCTGTGGTGGCACAGTGGATAAAGCGTCGACCTGGAAATGCTGAGGTCGCTGGTTCGAAACCCTGGGCTTGCCTGGTCAAGGCACATATGGGAGTTGATGCTTCCAGCTCATCCCCTTCTTCTCTCTCTCTGTCTCTCCTCTCTTTCTCTCTCTGTCTCTCCCTCACCCCTCTAAAATGAATAAATAAAAAAAAAAAGCATAACAGCTTTAGGGTCAACCGGGCCTAGGTTCAAGTTCAAACTTAGCTATTTAAAAAAAAAAACAAAAAAAAAAACCCACGCCAATATTCACGTTGCACTTTGGTCCCGGATTCGAATTTAGCAAGCCACAGAACTCACTGAACTTTCCTCTGTACCATCCACATCTCAACTAGCATGGCTGTGGGCTGCTCCGCTGTATACACCGTGTTATGTCATCATCTGCGTATATGCACATGCTGCCACATCATCCTACAGAAACTGGAAGAGTTTTCCTTGTATTTGGTACAGATTTCACATTTCTATTGTCTTTCGCTGATTTCCTGTGACCGCTCAAAAGTGCACCATGACTTTACGGACACACTGTATTTTATTAACAAATTTCTTACTTATATTTGTATTTGCATTCTGGGAATTGAATGCTATTTGCCAAAGGATTTTTTTAGACATTTTAAAAATTATTTTTCTAAATTATTAGTACAGTTTTATTAAGTATATTTATGTCAGGTTGATCTGTTTTTTTTTTTGGATTTGGGTGTGCTATCTTTTTAAGATTTGGTAACAATGTTAGATTAACTTTAAGAAATAAAATAGGTTATATTCAACCAAGTTTTTTTATTATTCTGGAACAATTTATATAACACAATGTTTTCTTGAAAATTTCAAAGAATTTGCCAGAGATTCTACTGGACTAAAAAGTCTTCCTTGGGGGAGCATTCTTTGAAAATTTTCTTATCGGGGTGGAAGAGCTTAGTATTGGAAGTACAGGGGATCCACGAGTTACAAAACAGTTCTGTTCCTATAACAGTGATGTAACCCGAATTCCGGTGTAAGTCAAAACACACCCTAGCCTAAATCACTTACCTATCTCAACAGAGCTGTAAAATCATAATCTATAACACAGAAAAACAACTAAGCCACAGAAGGAAAAGGACATAAATATACTGTGCTGTACACCGTACTGTGTATTCTTCCACTGCGCACAACCAAACTAGTTCACCCACGTAGTCTGTAAGTAGGATGCTAACAGGGCAAGCTGAAACACTCATGTCTCAATTTTTTTTTTTTTACAGGGACAGAGAGAGAGAGTCAGAGAAAGGGATAGATAGGGACAGACAGGAACGGAGAGAGATGAGAGGCATCAATCATTAGTTTTTCGTTGCGACACCTTAGTTGTTCATTGATTGCTTTCTCATATGTGCCTTGACCGTGGGCCTTCAGCAGACCGAGTAACCCCTTGCTCGAGCCAGCGACCTTGGGTCCAAGCTGGTGAGCTTTTTGCTCAAGCCAGATGAGCCTGCGTTCAAGCTGGCGACCTTGGGGTCTCAAACCTGGGTCCTTCCACATCCCAGTTCGACACTCCATCCACTGCGCCACCACCTGGTCAGGCTCATGTCTCAATTTTTTAAAGTTTTTATGGGAGTAAATAAGCATCATAAACATGAAAAGTTGTATGTTGCGACTATTGTAATCCGAGGACTCCCTGTATTTTATTTCTTGAGAATCAGTTTTGTTTTGTTTTTAAGAAAACTCCAATTTTAGGAGAATTTACTATCTCAGACCTGTGTTTAGTATTTTTATAATCCATAAAATCTTCTATCAATTTGCTGTTACTGAATAACATTATAATATAGTAATATATTATATTAGTCTAGAGATATTTGGCATATTCTAATATAATTCCTAATAAAAGAAAAATCTGATGCATTATCAAAATAGCTACCATAAAACCATAGCATGAAAACCAGGAATTTAGAATTTCAATTAATCCCTAAGTAATTAGTGAATCTTTAATTTTTAGTTATTTACCTTTCTAGTCTTGACATTACCCATAAAGTTTAAAGCATCAAGCTAAAAGGGAACTAGAAAGACTATCAAAAGGAGACAAAATGATTGCCATGAGGTAATAGCTAGAGAAAAAAACCAATAAGAGAGAAAACAGAAAAATCCAAAGCTAAAATAAATAAAATGTTGGCATATGGATGTCAGGTTCATGTAAAATTTGCCAAAAAGGAAATATAGTATTATGCTTAGTACAATTAAGCATATTCCTATTTTAGAATGTATTTAAGAGTCAATTAATTTAAGTTATTTAAAAATCTTTATTTCAGTTCAAAGATTAAATGAAATGAAATGAGATCTGTTAGGAAAAAAAAGCATAATTGAGTTGCTATGTTACATCAGTAGACGTTGCGTACCATCTAAACCATGCACACAGACAACGAGATGTACTCCATCTTCAGAAGCATCCTCTTCTTCCATGCTAAAGTAGGGGACCGAGGATGCCAGCACGGGGGCATCACTGTACATGAACCCAGGGAGTTTAAGTTGCTTCAATTCTTCTTTTGCCTGAAGGAAGCTGAAGCAAATATTATATTCAGCTTTTAGAACCAAAAAGACAATCTGATGAATTTATGGAATTTCAAAGAAGAGGAAACCCAGCAATTATTTGATTTTGAAATAATGAAAATATATGGGATCACCTAAATGATTTAGAAATCTGAGAGTAATTTCTTTACTATTCTTAGTATATATTGATAAAATGCAACTGCTATTTTAAATCTGAAATCACTTAAAAAGTCTTTTAAACTTGAAATTAACTAAGAAAATACAAGAAATAGAGTTAAACTTTCTACAGTTATATATTGTATGCATAGAAAAGCTGGGAGAAGTACTGGAAAGATGGCAATCTGATGCTTTCCTGTAATTAAATCTTGTCCTCTTGGCTCCTTTTTAATCTTACATTAATAGAAGGAAAGGAGATGTTCTACAAAGTGTAATGGCGACAATGGTAGTTACAGTATTTACTAGATTAGGTTATTTGTATTTTTCTCTAAAAATATCAATAAGAAGAACCAAGAGGAGCATGGGACTAAGGAGAATTGGTGACATATTCATTTGGAATGCGTGATTAACTTGGGGATTGCAAATATTAAAAATTATTTTAACATCTCATTTGGACTGATAAAAGTCAAAGTCAAAGCTGATGATGAACACTAAACTGAGTAAGATACAGTTGAGGTACTCGGATAGTGGTATAACCTTTGGCTTTCAAGAGTACTATGATTCTCTAATAAGCTATTATCACCTATCTAGTTTCATTAGCTTTAGGCACTATGGATTTTAATTATGTGTATAATTAGAAAAATAATTTTGGAATTTAAAAAATCTACTGAGACATGCCCACACCTTTCACTCCAAGGATTATAATGCCATCTGTAGTAAGGTAGTAGAATATTTTAAAAACCTATGCCAGACCAGTAAATCTATGTTCTTCTCAGATTTTTCTGGATTTTTTTATTGGTCCATGAAACTTCAATTCTGGAAACCACTGACTTAGCTGAGGCAATCTGGATCTGGTAGGTTTAAGAAGTTTCTGCTAACCTCTTATTATTATCTGATATTATCTTTATTTTCTAGGTGTACTTATAAAACCTAACTTTTGCTTGGGAGTTAACAAGGGTGAAATCAGGTACTAATGAAAAAGGGTTTTAACTGCAATTATTCCATACTTCTAACATAAAACTACCAATGGATAATTTATATCAGGAATGTCTAGCCTATGAAGCAGAACAATCATACAGGGAACTTCAGGTCTGTCAAATTTTATAATAAATTCACTGCTCCATTTTACACAGCTAATCAAAGAAGCACTTTTTATGTTATAGAAACCAGATAACATGAAATACATGTTACCATATATATACATATATATATTTATAGTATAAAATATAAAAATATAGTTCTCTTTATATATTTAGTAGCACATGCTACTGTGCTCCATCACTTACGCTTGTATTTGAGGTTTTGGTGAATTTTCATACCAGGAAACCGATGAAGTGAAGTTGTAAGAAGTGCTGCTTGGCTGCTTTGTAATGGCATCAAATTTACTTTTAGAAGAATACTTAACACTACAAGGAGATTCTCGTGGTGCAGAAGGGAAGGACAAACAACCAGAAGTGCAGACTGCAGGCATATTTATACCATCCCTCAGAAATTCACTGTTTAATTTTTCAGATTTTATAAGTCTTTCTTCTTCTAGTGCATCTGTGTTTGTATAGCAAGCATTTACTGTTCCATCCAAAACGGGGTAATCTGTTTCTTCATAATACCCATTTTGAATCATCTGTTGATCCTGCTCTTCCTCCTCATCCTTTTCACCCTGTTCTTCCTGAAGATTACTAGTTCCTTTTTCAGTAGTTTCCTTCTGAGGGCTAACCACACTTGTGACAGAAATATCCGTAATGCTTTGAGAACCAAAGTAATTTTCTACAAGCCCTTGTTTCACCATATCAGGACTGGCTAAAAAAAGGTCACCTGTACCCAGATGATTTTCACTTTTATCTCTAGGGGTTTCTGAATTTATTTGATTGAGGTCTAATGCATCACTATTTTTTCTTTTCATAGTTCTATCTTCACTGACTTCTGTAGTAGTAGAAAGGGAATCAGAAATGCAAGGGGCACCTAAACAAACCAGTTTTGAATTTAATTTAACAGCTGTCTCTACAGAGCTGTTAGATTTATTAGGACTCTGGGAGTCTTTACACATAGTGTCCAAGTTAGGTTTGGAGCTGCAACTACTTTTCACATCACTGGAAGTATCTTCATCTGAAAAAACAATTTGTAAAGGGTCTTTAGGGCTTGAATTTAAGAAATGTATTGCTATACTTTCATTGTCCAAATGCCCTGAAAATATGACACTCTGCTGTTGTAATACAATACTTGATTTTTTACTAGCATCACATTTTGGCAAATCAATTGTTCCTTGATTTAATATGGTTTTGTTATCACTTAGATGACATTCAGGAACAATAGATTTCTTAGAAGTTTCATCAGGTGACCGTTCATCATCAGAAGGTAGAGAGTTTATGGATGTCAGAGATGACTGTATTTCACTTAAAGCACTTGTACTCTCAGTACAATGACTTCCTAATGAAAATTTTATATTATAATCAGGTTTCATCAAAAGCTGAGGAAATAATCTTTCATTGCTGTAAGCACCTTGCCCTTGCACAATTTCAAACACTACATCAGGATTTGGATGTGTTGCAAAAGAACTTGGTTCACTTTCAACACCTGAATCTGAAAATCTAGATGAGGCATATGTGGTATTAATATCTGGTAACTTAATTGTATCTCCACTTACTACAACATGATATTCTTTTGTAGAAGCAGGTTGATTACTTCTTAATTTAGCTAATGATTCTCCAACAGAAGAACACTTTGCTTCCTGCAAAGCTTCCTTTTCAAGTGTTATATCTATAGATTTAGATTTACTATTAGATTCTAAGAACTCTAAGTTGGGTGGTTGAAAACTATCCACAAGTGTTTCATCTTGTTGAAGCTCTGTCCAGGGTCCTATTTTAACAGCTTTTTCCTCTCCACTGAAAGGATCTTTATTATAGGGATTTACTTCATTTGTTCTAACTCCTGGAGATAGAATTGCTGGATGATCATCATGGCAATCGTCTGATGAACTTCTGGTTGCCAAATTGAGTTCCCCTTGTGTAATTTCACTATCATCCTGGGAGATATCAAGTTTACCTGAAATGGACAAATTTGCACAAAGATTTAGGCTGCCAAAGTTCAAAGTATCAAACTGGTCTGGTTGCATATTTTCAATATCTGAAGACTTTTGTTCAGTTCTATTTGTTGGCAAACAGCTAGCTTCCTTTTGACTTGTCTGCCTGATGTAGGTCTTTAGGTCAAAATTATATCCACATATTGTGGGATCCAGACCTTCCTTCTGACTATGTGAAGGATTGCCTTCAAAGCATGTAAAGAGATCACTCGATGTTGTACTTTTCAGACATTTGTAGCCTACCAAAACCACAGAATCCTTAGAGTTCTGTTTTATTATTTTTTTTGTATTTTCAGGTTTCATTGTTTTCATGAGCTTAGTGACCTTAACCTTGGATTTATTTGATTCTTCATTCTTTCCTTTCAGAGATTTTGTTAGCTGCTTTTCACCTTCTGTATAGCAAAAATTGGAGGTACCAGCAGGTCTGACTTTCACCTCTGGGCTAGAAAGTCCAGCTACAGATCTTTCTTCAGTCTCATATTTATCCATTCTAGTGGACTCTGATCTCTGAAGATTCTGAATTCCCATCCAGGGTGCATCTAAGTCTTTTATCCAAAGAAAAAAAGATTCACGTTTAAAACAAGGTGTAAGAACTCATATGTTTAAGACTACTTTTTCTGACTATAACTTTCTAAAATCCTCAAAAATAAACTAGAAGGGGAATTGACCCACATTAGGGAATGGTTTTATGTATATTAGGAAGAATATACTGAAAATGATACACACAGCTTATATATTTTAGATTATACTTACCTTCAATAACTGAATCTAAATACCTATCTTCAAAGATTATAGGTAATGAATTGAGATCTCCATCTAATTCACTACATTCAATAGGTAGGGGTGGAAGAGAACTGCAGAAGGAAGTATTTTTGATAGCGGTGCACATCTGTAGATGACTCTGAGCACTGAAAAATATTTCTTAAGTCAGACTGTAACTTTAAAAAATTACACCTAATCCCACTTTACAGACTCTAAGCCCATTTCCCTTCCCCTCACAAGTCCTATTCCCATTCCTCAAGACGTAACCTCCTTGCGAAAAGAGCTCCTTGTTCAGAGAGAAAAACTGGTAAAATGAAAATTACGGTTTGTAGACAAATTATAAGCTTATAAAATTATAGTTTGTTGAAAATTATTTAATTTCTATTATATCATTCTATACTTTTTATGTTATTTCATATCTGTGCTTAATGTCTGAACTTCCTAATTTGCTGAGAATAGCATATAGGAGAAAACTTAAATGCCTATTAATGATCTGATGGTAGTGTTGAAAAGAAAATGTGTTCCATTGCTACTGCTGTACTTAACACATCTTGATGAATACATTTAACAGGTATTTAAAACGAAGTGTATAACAGCTATTTAAAACAAAGTTTTTAAAAAAATATTTTCTCATGAAAACTTGCAAAGAAATGAAAGTAAAAATAATAATATAATAAACCCAATCACTCAGCTTCAATAATTAACATCTTGCCCTTCTTGTTTTAACTGTACCCCCACTCACTACCTATCCTCACACTCTATTATTTATAGTTAATATTTTCTTAGGTAAATTCACACGTATTTAAAACACAAATCTTAGCCATTTAACAAGTGGGTATATAACAGAGTATTTCTACCTACCCAGAGAGTATGCTCATGTTTTCCCAGTCAAACTCTTAGCCTGTCAATAAGACAACCAGTGCTCTGATTTTTCTCACCTTAGCTTTACATGTTCCAGAACTTCACATAAATATAATCATATAGTATCTATTCTTTTATGTCAATACAATTGTCCTAAAAATATTCTTTAAAGCCAAAGAAAAACCAATCAAAGTATACTCAGTAGCAGACATCACAGAACACAGTACCAGTCACACTACTTACAAAAACCTGTCATACATAATAATGAATGTAAGAGAGTCTGACCTGTGGATATAAAGATACAACAAGATGGCCAAATAGAAAGCTTGAGACAGACCTATATGGCACTACCAAGGTTATTATAAATCTGATTATGGGGGAAGGGGGTGAAGTACAATATGCTTCTTTATGTAAGGTGGGGCTTTCATAAAGTAATTCATAAAATTAAATGCAATTTGATTAAACAGGGTCTGTCTGAACACCAAATTCTCCTATAATTTCCTCATTTTAAATATTGTATATTCTGTCACAGATAAATTCTGAAATAGGTATGTAATAAAAAATGAAATAAAATCATTTTAATTTTGGATTTATGCTACTCACTGAAGTTCCTGGTATGCAATCACAGCTTCTCTTGGATGTTCAAAACAAAAGAATGCCTCAGAAAATCTGCGTACCTGAAAAATTCCAAAAGGGAATATGAATAACATGGCTCGTTTAAAAAAATCAATCAGGCATGGGATATAGGAAATTCATTAGGCTTTCCATAACCATCTCTGTGAAAATTAATCTCCCTCCTCAGTGTTGCCAAAGCACTGTATTTTAGTATTGCATGAAATAAAACAATAGATGTAGAAAGAGAAATTTAGCTTTACATTATAAATCCACCACTTATCTTTCTTAAAGAAAGGGGTCTGTCTTATTCACTACTACATCCCCAGTCCCACAAATAGTGCCCAGTACAAGGGGAAAATGATACATACAGAAAGCATTTCTACCATGCCACATGCCAGCCATCCAAGTATATATATGCTAGCTAAATTGACTGATTTACTGGCACTGAGACTTTGGGCATTTCACCTTTAAGCCTTAGATGACTCATTTTCAAATTCTGCTTGATAATTGTTCTACATATGAAGTAATTTTGAAGAATAAGTAAGATAAAAACAAACTACTTGATAGTTTTTAATCTGGAAAGTATATATGAATATAAGCTATTATAGGCCCTGGCCGGTTGGCTCAGCGGTAGAGCGTCGGCCTGGCATGCGGGGGACCCGGGTTCGATTCCCGGCCAGGGCACATAGGAGAAGCGCCCATTAGCTTCTCCACCCCCCCCTCCTTCCTCTCTGTCTCTCTCTTCCCCTCCCGCAGCCAAGGCTCCATTGGAGCAAAGATGGCCCAAGCGCTGGGGATGGCTCCTTGGCCTCTGCCCCAGGCACTAGAGTGGCTCTGGTCGAGGCAGAGTGATGCCCCGGAGGGGCAGAGCATCACCCCCTGGTAGGCAGAGCGTCGCCCCTGGTGGGTGTGCCGGGTGGATCCCGGTGGGGCGCATGCGGAAGTCTGTCTGTCTCTCCCCGTTTCCAGCTTCAGAAAAATACAAATATATATATATATATGGGCTATTATAATTGTCATTATAGCATTCACCATATTTTTTTTTTTTTACAGACAGAGAGAGAGTCAGAGAGAGGAATAGACAGGGACAGACAGGAACGGAGAGATGAGAAGCATCAATGATTAGTTTTTCATTGCGCATTGCGACACCTTAGTTGTTCATTGATTGCTTACTCTTATGTGCCTTGACCGTGGGCCTTCAGCAGACCGAGTAACCCCTGCTGGAGCCAGCGACCTTGGGTCCAAACTGGTGAGCTTTTGCTCAAACCAGATGAGCCCGCACTCAAGCTGGCGACCTCGGAGTCTCGAACCTGGGTCCTCCGCAACCCAGTCCGACGCTCTATCCACTGCGCCACTGCCTGGTCAGGCTCATCACATTTTTCCTTAAAGTAATTGCATATGTGAACTGTCTTCCCTCCTAATGTGTAATGTTCCTTAGAGTAGAAACTATATTTTGATAATTTTTCTTGTATCCCAAAATATTTATCTTGGAATGTTACAGAAGCAAGTATTTCGTTAAGTACTGGTTGGATCAAATTAAATAATTCTGTCATATTTGTATTTTGATACTTTCATTTCTAATCATGCAAGGGAAGGCTCTGGCAGCTATTGGAGTAATGTGAAGCAACAGTAAGGAGATGAAAAAATGTTCTGCTTGAAAGGTACAGGACGGAAATATTACTTTACATCTTGAAACTGTATTATACCTTTCTTTTCTAAAGGGAAATATAATTTAGGGTTCTTCAGTTTTAAACCTATAACGAATATAGGAGGTGTATTTTACTCATTACCATGATGTGCCCAGTTTATTTTCTGACTTACTAAAGTTGTTTCCCTAAGCTGATGAGACTGGCTCATGAAAGGAAGGAGACAACGAGGGAGGTGGGAGATGAAGAGAGGGAGGTGGGAGATGAAGATATGAGCTGTCCAGATGCTTCTTCTTTCTAACACTATGATAAAAGCTAGGAAATATATCTGTCCATCTATTGATTAGAGATGTTTTCCCTGAGGGCTATAAAATATGAAGAAATACAGCCTGAAGTCATCTGGATTCTTGCAGCTGCAGCTGGGCCTGCAAAACTGGCTCGTTGCTTTTCCTTTTCTCTCTACCTTCCCTGATCCCTGATTTCTACAATAACTATCCTTTCTTGACAGCATACTACCTACCAGGCCCTTTGCTAAAAAAGCCCTTTATTTCCATTCTTACATATTTATTTACTTTTCTAACAGTATCATTTTTATTTTTTTTTAATTTTAATTTTAATTTTTTTTGTGGCAAAGACAGAGAGAGTCAGAGAGAGGGACAGATAGGAAGAGAGAGAGATGAGAAGCATCAATTCTTCGTTGCAGTTCCTTAGTTGTTCATTGATTGCTTTCTCATATCTGCCTTGACTGGGGGCCTACAGCAGACCGAGTGGCCCCTTGCTTGAGACAGTGACCTTGGGCTCAAGCTGAAGAGCCTGTGCTCAAGCTGGCGACCTCGGGGTCTCGAACCTGGGTCCTCCACATCCCAGTCCGACGCTCTATCCACTGTGCCACCGCCTGGTCAGGCTCCATTCTTTCATTTAAGCTTATAAAAACCCTATTAGTGAGGAATGGGCACAAAGAGATTAAGGGATTAAGTACCTGAGCAAGATAAGTGATCAATTTGAGATTGAAATAAAAATTTGAAAAATTCCGAATTTTGTGCTCCAAACCTCACATCTCTTCCCTTCTCTATTAAGACTCCCTGTTACCAGAAATTCGTCCCTCTCCTCTATGTATCCAAACAAAGTCTTCTTTTCAAATTTCTCCCGCCATAATTTTCATGCTGTGGCAATGTGCAATGAATATGTTAACTGTACTGTGTGGGCATAACTAAGGGATGCCTGACATTTTATGGCAGCTCAGCTAACTAGGGGCAAAAGACATATTTAGAAACAATGTTAAATTTAGAAATTAAGGCCCTGGCTGGTTTGCTCAGTGGTAGAGCATCGACCCAGCATGTGGAAATGCCATGTTCAATTCCCAGTCAGGGCACACAGGAGAAGTGACCATCTACTTCTCCCCCCCCCCCCTCCTTCTTTCTCTCTTTCTCTCTCTCTCTCTCTCTCTCGCCCTCCTGCAGCCACAGCTCAACTAATTTGAGCACGTTGGCTCCAGGCACTGAGGATGGCTCCATGGAGCCTCTGCCTCCGGTGCTAAAAATAGCTCGGTTGTGAGCATGGGCCTGACAGGGTTGCTGAGTGGATCCAAGTTGTGGCACATATGGGAGTCTGTCTCTGTATCTTCCCTCCTCTCACTTAAATTAAAAAAATAAAAAAAGACAAATTCAAGATTAGGCTATAAGTAATATATATTACGGCAAGTTAGTGTGCTATTAACATAAAGCAGTGATTTTCAACTGATGTCCTGTAACAATTTTTAAAACAGGCAATACCTGATTATTTAGTCAGTGACACTGCCCTAAATAGGTATAATTTTGATTCATTTACAGATTATCAAACAAAAAAATAACAACAGCTGCCTGATGTAAATGAATCAAAATTATACCTATTTTTTTTTTTCAGATTGACAAAATATATATTTTTTGGTGTGCCATAGAATTTTAGTAATTAGGTTATGTGTGCAATGGGGTAAAAAAGGCTGAAAATTGCTGACATAAAGATATATAATAGAATGAAACACAAAGAAGTGAAAACATGTTTGCAAAAAGATATTAGAAGAATGCTTGTATTATCTTTATTCATAGTAGCCAAAAGATGAAGACAAGCCAAATCATCAACAGGAGAAAAGAGAAATGACTCTGCTATATCATACAATGGAATACTACTCAGCAAGAAAAAACTACTGATACAACAAACATGGGGGAATCTAAAAAATTACGTTCAGTGAAACTAGTCAGACTCAGAAAGAATAGATAGTATATTACTGAGTCTATTTAAATGGCTTTCACTACAGTTTAAATTATGGTGATATAAATTAGAACAGAAATTAACTGAAAAAAAGCACAAGATAATTTTCTTAAGTAATG
Organism: Saccopteryx leptura; assembly: GCF_036850995.1. Classification (NCBI taxonomy): domain Eukaryota; kingdom Metazoa; phylum Chordata; class Mammalia; order Chiroptera; family Emballonuridae; genus Saccopteryx; species Saccopteryx leptura. The sequence goes on from NC_089503.1 coordinate 354,176,141, forward strand.
GAAATGTCCTTTGTATTGACTAGGGTGTTAGCAACATGGGTGAACAGATTTATCAATACTCATTTGACTGTACACTTAAAATCTGTTAATTTCACTGGATTTAAATTTTACCTCAATAAAATCAAAACAAACCGCGGTAGAGCGTCGGCCTAGCGTGCGGAGGACCCGGGTTCGATTCCCGGCCAGGGCACATAGGAGAAGCGCCCATTTGCTTCTCCACCCCTCCGCCGCGCTTTCCTCTCTGTCTCTCTCTTCCCCTCCCGCAGCCAAGGCTCCATTGGAGCAAAGATGGCCCGGGCGCTGGGCATGGCTCTGTGGCCTCTGCCTCAGGCGCTAGAATGGCTCTGGTCGCAATATGGCGACACCCAGGATGGGCAGAGCATCGCCCCCTGGGGGGCAGAGCACCGCCCCTAGTGGGCGTGCCGGGTGGATCCCGGTCGGGCGCATGCGGGAGTCTGACTGTCTATCCCCGTTTCCAGCTTCAGAAAAATGAAAAAAATAAAAATAAAAAAAATAAAAAAATAAAAAAAATAAAAATAAAATCAAAACAAACCTTCAACACCCGAAGATAAATACACATATTCATAACCCACGGCCTACTCCTCCTGAGTCTTTGCCCATCTTAGGCTGTGTAGTTTTTAGACCTACTGTATTTTACTGACACTGGAAGGTGCTCTACTTGCCTATCTCACTTTGATCAAGTTGAAAAATTGCTAAATTTTCTAAATCACATAATACTAACTCTGAAGGGTCTTAGTTCTCAAGAAAATTGAATTCAACTATGAACATCATCCTTAGTCTAAGTATTTTGAGATACAGCCATTCTTGAATCCATGTATAATGCTTTCAGATTTTATCCCAAGTCATTTGTGTAACACTATATGTTTATTCTTTAGTTTGGTAAGGGTATATTTGTGATCACCATAACATTATTTTGTTTTTCAGAGAATCTCTACAAAATTTCTTTATATTCACATTCAACAACTGCTAGTATATAGTCCAATTCCCAGGATAATGACTAAATGTGTGTACATATCTTTAACTACCTTTTTTTTTTTCTTCTTGGAGACAGAGGGGGACAGACAGACAGGAAGGGAGAGAGATGAGACGCATCATTCTTTGTTTTGGCACTTAGGTTGTTCATTGATTGCTTCTCATATGTGCCTTGACTGGGGGGCTACAGCAGACCAAGTGACCCCTTGCTCAAGCCAGCGACCTTGGGCTGAAGCCAGAGACCTTGGGGTTCAAGCCAGCAACTTTTGGGCTCAAGCCAACATCCATAGGGTCATGTCTATTATCCCATGCTCAAGCCACCAACCCCACACTCAAGCTGGTGAGCCCATGCCCAAGCTGGCAACCTCAGGTTTTTGAACCTAGGTCCTCGGAGTCCTGAGTTAATGCTCTATCCACTGCACCACCACCTGGTCAGGCTTGACTACTGTTTATACTGAGTTTGTCAGGTGACCTCTAAAAGCATCTAAAACTCTACCATTGACTGAGGTATTTCAAGCTAACATGCCTTCTCTAAATATTTTTACAACAGTGGTAAAAACTTTAATGATTCCATTTCCTGAACATGTTGATTTTGCATGCTCTTCAGTCATGTAAATAGACCGTTTCCTTCAATTGCCACCATGTTTTGCATTATCCTGAACTTTGATTTCTTATCTTGAAGACAAAAGATTTTCACCTTTAGTGTGTGTTCAAAATAAAGAGAGCTCTGAATAACTTAAATAGAAAGTAATTTCCTCTTTTTATGGCAAGATAATTGTTATTCTGGCCATTTTATTAGCATAATATTCTCCCAGTCCACCAATGCTGTTGTAAAAGAAAGCATTCTTTCTTTTTTTTATAGCTGAGTAGTATTTCATTGTGTATATGTACCACAGGTTTTTATCCACTCATCTACTGATGTGCACTTGGGCTATTTTCAAATCTTGGCTATTGTAAACAATGCTGCAAAAAACAAAAGGGTGGATATATACTTTCAAATTAAGAGTTTTGGGTTTCTTTGGATAAGTACTCAGAATTGGAATCACTGGGTCATAAGACAATTCCATTTTTAACTTTTTGTAGTAACTTCATACTGCTTTCCACAGTGGCTGCACCAGACTGCATTCCCACCAACAGTGCATAAAGGTTCCCTTTTCTCCACACCCTCACCAACTCTTGTTATTTGTTGGTTTATTGATGATAGCCATTCTGACAGATGTGAGGTGATAACTCATTGTGGTTTTAATTTGTATTTCTCTGGTGATTAGTGGCATTGAGCATCTTTTCATATGTGTATTGGCCATCTGTATGTCCTCTTTGGAGAAGTGTCTAGACAGGTCCTTTGAACATTTTTAAATTGGGTTGTTTGCTTTCTTGGTGTTAAGTTCATTTTTTTATAAAAGATTTTATTCATTTTAGATGGGGGGAGAGAGAGAGAAAGAGAGAGAGAAGGGAGAAGAAGAGAGAGAGAAAGAAGAGAGGAGGGGAAGAGCAGGAAGCATCAACTGCCATATGCACCTTGACCAGGCAAGCCCAAGGTTTTGACCTGGCGACCTCAGCATTTCAGGCCAATAGCTTTTCCACTGCACCACCACAGGCCAGGCGAGTTGCATAAGTTCTTTATAAATTTTGGAAATTAACCCCTTATCAGATGTATCATTGTCAAATATGTTCTCCCATTTAGTTGGCTGTCTTTTCATTTTGTTGATGATTTCCTTTGATGAGCAAAAGCTTTTTAGTTTGATGAGTCCTATTTATTTATTTTTTGTTTGTTTCTCTTGCCCATGGAGGCATGTCAGAAAAAAAAATTGCTACAAGAAATGTTTGAGATTTTACTATGTTTTCTTATAGGATTTTTATGTCCTTTTAAATACTTTGGTATTTTAATAGAAATATCGATTGCTTTGGGTAGTATGAACATTTTAATGATGTTTATTCTTTTTATCCAAGAACACCGTATATACTTCCACTTATTTGTACCTTCCTCAATTTCTTTCTTTAGTATCCTATAATTTTCTGAGTATGTATAAGTCTTTTACCACCTTGATTAATTTTATTCCTAGGTAACCTATTTTTTGTTGTTGTTGCAATTGTAGACAGGATTGTTTTCTTAGTTTCACTGTCTAAAAGTTCATTATTGGTGTATAAAAATGCCATCAAATTGTGAATATTGGCCCTGGCCGGTTGGCTCAGTGGTAGACAGTCAGCCTGGCATGTGAAGTCCCGGGTTCGATTCCCGGCCAGGGCACACAGGAGAGGCGCCCATCTGCTTCTCTACCCCCGCTCCTCCTTCCTCTCTGTCTCTCTCTTCCCCTCCCGCAGCCGAGGCTCCATTGGAGCAAATGATGGCCCGGGCACTGGGGATGGCTCCTTGGCCTCTGCCCCAGGTGCTAGAGTGGCTCTGGTCGCGACAGAGCGACGCCCCGGATGGGCAGAGCATCGCCCCCTGGTGGGCGTGCCGGGTGGATCCCGGTCGGGCGCATGCGGGAGTCTGTCTGACTGTCTCCTCGTTTCCAGCTTCGGAAAAATACCAAAAAAAAAAAAAAAGTGAATATTAATTTTATGTCCTGATACTATACTGAATTTATCAGTTCTAGTAGTTTTGTGGTAAGTCTTTATAGAGTTTTCTATATAAAGTATCATGTCACCTGCAAATTGTGAGAGTTTTACTTCCTCGTTTCCAATTTGGATGCCTTTTATTTTTTCTTCTTGTCTTACTCCTGTGTCTAGAACTTCCAGCATTACCTTGAATGAGAGTGGTGAAAGTAGACAAACATGTTTTGTTACTGTTCTGAATAGAAATGCTTTTTTAGTTTTTGCTCAATAAATATGATGTTGGTTGTGTATTTGTCATATGGCTTTTACTATGTTGAGGTTTTTCCTCTCTTTTCCCACTTTGCTGAGTTTTTTTTTTTTTTTTTATCATAAATGGGTGCTGGTTTTTATCAAGTGTTTTCCCTGCATCTACTAGTATGACCACGTAATTTTTATCCTTCATTTTGTTTAAGTGATGTATCATGCTTACTGATTTGTGAATATTAATTATACTATCACTGTATCTGCAGAATAAATTCCACTTGATCATGGTATATGACTTTTTTAATGTAATGCTAGATCCAGTTTGCTAATATTTTGTTGAGGATTTTAGCAGCAAGGTAACTATTTTAGGGGGAAAATACTTAAAAGTAACATTACGGTATTTTCTCCATGTATCTTAATTACCCCTTCTTCATTCCTTAAGGACATAATAGGCCCTATCTTAATATCTGGAATGGGGTGAGAAAGGGAAGCTCTAGGTAAAATTTCACAATTTACCTTTGGCATTTTAGTTATCCATACAATTAATTTTTGTTTTGGACTCCTTTTTTGCTCCTTTTTCCCAAAGCTGTGTTTACCAGCTGCTTTCTACTACTGACCTTTACCTTCTTGTTCCTAGTCTACCTAGTACAACCCCAGCCCCATAAAATAGTTGATCCTTGCTATCATTCTCTTCTTTATTTTAAGAGGTAAATATCAAGTGAAGAAGACCAACTACTGAGTCATAACCCTGTCTCTGTACTTACTATCTGGTACCAGCAAATAAGAACAAAGTCATAATCATATTGGGAAATTTTAACACATTTTTCTTGGTAGTTGATAACTCATTAAAAATATGAAAAACATAAACAAAATGATTTATAAAGGTAACCTAGCAGATATATTTAGAATACTGAAGCCAACAAACTGGGTTATAGCAACATTCTAGCTATAAATAAACCAAGTCTCAAAGAATATTAAAGTACTGAAATCACAGAGGCTAGGTTCTAATCACAATGAAGATAAAATAAACAGCAATATAAAAAGACAGGAGGAAATCAGTACATGCAGAAGCACAGAAACACAACCCTGGAAATGAAAGATTTTTGGTTAGCAAGAGATGAAGATATGTTCAGTTACCTAAGGCTGTGTGGGATTTCTGTAAGGGTTATCAGCAAAGTGAGGATATCTGGAGAACTGATTCTGTAGCCAAACAGCCAGTCCTTGTGAAACTGGAATGCTGTTCATTGCTACTTAGGAATTAACAAAATATATTAATATCCTAACATCACTCCAGTAGCTGTTGTTTCAGAAACAAGCATCTGTTGTTCTGTTCTCTGGTCATTGTTCCATTTTAATGTTCTTCTCTGTCTCTGACTCTCTGCTTTGCTTCTAACCTTTTTTACTTTCATGATAGATAATTGATTTCTCATGGCTTCTACGTCTCATAGCTTTTGCCTATAACCTTCTCTCTTACGGTTTCTGCCACTGCTTACCTAACTTTGTTTCTTCTTGTGTGTTCTATGTTTAAGTTACTCAAGAGAAATGATCTGACCATGTTAGCTAGTCATTATTCTAATAGAAAATGCCTAAAATTGGCAAAATATATGCAATCAGACCACCTGAAACATTACTAGTCTTTCTCATGTCCATGCTATAGATGACTGGCTTTGGGCTAAGTGCCAACCTCTAATTCAGGATTGCAAAGTGACTTGATACAGAACATGGCAACTTATAGACAAGATCTCTGGTCCTTTATTTCACAAGACTGACTATGGGTAGGCACTCAATTTCTTGAAGCTCTGAGCAATAGAAAAATAACAGCTAAATTTGAGACAACACATTTAATGTATACTTAATATAGTTTTGTTTATATACATTAAGTCAAAGATTGTTATGCAATAGATGTCAGGCTCCCAAACAAATTACTGTAATTGTTATAGTAGTCTGCAATTTTTCCTATTTGGTGGCTGTGCTTGGTAAACTCTCATTCACTAGTATATTGTTTCTGTTTATATAAAGAAAATGAAAGAATGGGTAAATGTATTTATTATAATAAACCATGATATACAGTAATGGGAAAAGAAACTTTTCTAAATAACCATGAAATCAAAGAGTAAGTTGCTCACAAAATTACAGAATATTGAGAACTGAGGCATTAAAAAATATAACATATCAAAACCTGTAGAATGTAGATAAAGTAAATAAACTTAAATGGATATAAGAGAAAAGAAATGCTACAATTAATAAGCTAAGCCTCCACTTAAAAGTTTATAAAGACAGCAAAATAAACCTATAGAAAGTAAGAGGAAATACTAAAGTAAAAAACAAAACTAGGCCCTGGCTGGTTGGCTCAGCGGTAGAGCGTCGGCCTGGCGTGCGGGGGACCCGGGTTCGTTTCCCAGCCAGGGCACATAGGAGAAGCGCCCATTTGCTTCTCCACTGCCCCCCCCCCCCACCCTTCCTTTCTGTCTCTCTTCCCCTCCCGCAGCCAAGGCTCCACTGGAGCAAAGATGGCCCGGGCGCTGGGGATGGCTCCTTGGCCTCTGCCCCAGGTGCTAGAGTGGCTCTGGTCGCGACAGAGTGACGCCCCTGGTGGGCGTGCCAGGTGGATCCCGGTTGGGTGCATGCGGGAGTCTGTCTGACTGTCCCCGTTTCCAGCTTCAGAAAAATAAAAAAGAGAAAAAACAAAAACAAAAACAAAGAACCAAAACTAATGAAACAAAAACAAAACGAGAGAATTACCAACATCAAAAGTTGGTTTTTTGAAAAAAACAAAATGATAAAACTTTCAGTGGGAATGAGAAAAAGTGAAGATACAAATAACTTATATGAGGACTGAAACAGAGGAAAATACAACTGATATTTCAGGTGTTAAAAAAAAATTGAAGGATACTATAAATTATTTGGTGCTAATTAATAAATTTCAACAGAACAAACTTCTAGAATAATATAACTTACCAAAATTGATTGAAAAAGAAATAAAATATAGAATTCCTATTAATATTGTATCACCTGAATTTAATCACAAGAAAACCCAAGTGGAAGAATAGTCTACAAAACTATTGGCCAATATTCCTCAAATAAGTCAGTCACAAGACAGAGAAAATATAAGAAAGTATACCAGATTAATCTAAAAAGAGATTTAAGGAATATGAATTGAATGTAATGTGTGGTCCTGAATTTGATCCTGGAAAAGAAGAAAAAGGTTATAACACAGAATATTCTTAAGACAAATGATAATTTTTTTTTTTTTTAGATGAAAGGAGGGGAGATAGCAGGATCCACCTGGCAACCCCATCTGGGGCCAATGCTCAACTATAAGCTATTTTTAGTGCCCAAGGCTGATGGCTCCAATGGAGCTTTCCTCAGTGCCCAAGGTCACAAGCGAACCAATCGAGCTACTGACTACAGGAGGGGAAAAGGGAGAGAAGGGAAAGAGGGAGTAGGGGAGAAGCAGATGGTAGCTTCTCCTGTGTGTCCTGACGAGGAATTGAACCCAGGATGTCATACACTAAGCCGATACTCTATCTACTGAGCCACTAGCCAGGGCTGACAACTGATAAAATTTAGAAATGAATTGTACATGAGTTAGTAGTATATTACATTTCCTAACAGAGGCAGATTTAACAGTGGGCACACCAGGGGCGCGCCCTTGGCCCCACAAAACCCCAACCTTACACTTTTTTTCAATAGACATCAAGTTTGGTTTCACATGTGCAATTTTAATATTAATAGTACATAATATTTTTTATTTATTTAAAAATATGGCTAACGTGTATTTTTATTTTCCCTGTCTCTCTCTCTTTTTTATTAAGGGGCCCAATATTTTCTTCTATGCCTTGTGCATCAACCGACCTTAATCCACCTGTTTCCTAAAGTTGATCCTTGTATTGGGGTTAATAAGAAACTATCTTTGTTCTCAGTCAATATACCCTGAAGTATTTAGGAATAAAAGAGCACAATGTTTATATCAAATGGTCTAGAAAAAAATGTGTATCTATTTATATATGTACCTATGTACAAAAAGAAGAAATGATAAAGTAAATGTGCCAAAATGATAATTTATGATTCTGATGAAGAGTATATGGGAGTACTGTATATTGTTTTTATAGTTCTTCAGTGAATTTTTTATTATATTTCAGAAGCTTGATAAGTTTGCCTTTCCCGTATTTCTTCAATTCACCTGGAATTGAATTTTATATAGTATTTTCTTCCACAAGTATACTCAATTATCCCAAATCATTTATTGAAAATCTCACCTGTTCCTTGTCAATTTGTATATGTTATGTCCAAATTAGGATATATCATGTCTGGCCTTTCTCTTCTGTTTCATCTACACTAAAATTAAGACCTCTAGTTCATCAAAAACCAGCATAAAGACAGTGAAAAAACAAACCATAATATGAGAGATTTATTTATAAACATAACACAGAATCAGTATTTAGAATACACAGAAAACTATTATGAATCAAGAAGAAAAAGAAAGGTAATCCTTTAGAAAAATGGGCTAAGAATTTGAAAAGGCACTTCACAAAGAGGAAATCTACCTAGCCAATAATTATACAAACTAGTGCTCAACTATGCCAAGTCATCAGAGAAATGCGAATTAAAACTACAATGATATACCATTTTGCATCTGTCAGATTGGCAAAATTTAAAAATTTGCAAATATCAAAGAGTGGGGCAGTGTTTAGAGTAATAAGAATTCTCGCCTGACCATGCGGTGGTACAGTGGATAGAGCATTGGACTGGGATGCAGAGGACCCAGGTGTGAAACCCCAAGGTCACCGACTTGAGTGAAGGCTCATCCAGCTTGAGCGCAGGGTCGCTGGCCTGAACGTGGGTTCATAGACATGACCACATGGTCACTGCTTTGAGCCCAAAGGTCTCTGGCTTAAAGCCTAAGGTCGCTGGCTTGAGCCCAAGTCACTGGCTTGAGCAAGGGGGTCACTGGTTTGAGCAAGGGGTCATTGGCTCAGATGGAGCCCCCGGGTCAAGGCACATAAGAGAAGCAATCAATGAACAACTGAAGTGCCATAACTATGAGCTGATGCTTCTCATCTCTCTCCCTTCTTGTCTCTCACACTTAAAAAAAACAACAACAAACACATCTGCAAAATGAATACTTCTTTATGTAATCCATAGACAAAATAAAAAAGTGATTAGCATTAAATATTTTGCTGTATTTTTACGGTTTGCAGTAGTTTTTTTACAATGTTTCCTTGAAAAACAGGGTGATGGAGAAGTAAAATTAGAACATTCATAACTACAATTTTCAAATGATTTTTAAATAGCTAGACAGCACTAAAACAGCTCCATGACAATCCTTTTTCTGGCCAGCATCCTAAAATAATTACAGTTCTACCATAAAGAGCCAACGGCTAATTCAGTTACTCCTTAATCACACTGTCTTTGCAATAATAGTTTATTTGAATTTTTTAAACTTCTCGCTTTTGTTGTTGTTGGTTATTTTTTTGTTTGTTTACTCAAATTCTGAGCATGTTCAGAATACGTAGTTGATAAGGTTTGGCCCTCAGTATCCATGGGTTCTGCAGATTCAACCACCCACAGATCAAAAACATTCCCCTAAAAAATGCTCTATTGTTGCTGACCACGTGGTAGAGCAATGGATAGTGTCGATCTGCACCTGAGACACTGAGGACTCAGGTTCAAAACCCTTGAGGTGCCAGCTTAAGCGCAGGGTCACCGGCTTGAATGTGGGAACAAAGACAAGACCCCAAAGGTCACTAGCATAAGCAACAGGTCACTGGCTTAGCTGGAGACCCCCCCCCCCAATCAAGGTACATATGAGAAATCATCAATGAACAACTAATAGTGCCACAACTACCAGTTGATTCTTCTCGTCTCTCTTCCTGATTGTCTATTTCTGTCTCTCTCACTTAAAAAAAAAAAAAAAGATACACCTGACCAGGCAATGGCACAGTGTGGATAGAGCGTCAGACTGGGATACGGAGGACCCAGGTTTGAAACCCTGAGGTTACCAGCTTGAGCGTGGGCTCATCTTGTTTGAGAAAGGCTCACCAGCTTGAGCCCAAGATTGCTGGCTTGAGCAAGGGATCACTGGCTTGGCTGGAGCCGAGCCCCCCAGTCAAGGCACATATGAGAAAGCAAGCAATGGACAACTAAGGTGCCATGAATTGATGCTTTTCATCTCTCTCCCATCCTGTCTGCCTGTCCCTATCTGTCCCTTTCTCTGTCTCTTCTGTTAAAAAACAAACCAAACAAACAAACAAACAAACAAAAAGCCTCACATAGTGCTGGTGGGAGTGAAAACTGGCACCACTTTGGAAAATAGTGTGGCATTAACTAGTAAAACTGAAGTTATGCATATTCTATGACATAGCAATTTTCCTCACAGGTAATTACTTCAGCAAAACTATTATGACAGAAAATGTGTCCAAGAATGTTCACAGCACCTTGATTTGTATTAGCTACAAGTTAGAAGTAATCCTAATGTCCATCAACAGTAGAATGGACAAATCCGGAGTATATTTAAATGAAATATAATAAATATACAGTGAAATATACAGCTACTGACAAAATATAAATTAATCTCACAAAATCTTCAGTGGAAAAAAGGTACAAAAGAATACCTACTGCATGATTTCACATATATGGAATTCAAACACATAGGCTGAATAACACTACAGGTGGTAAAACTAGAGAAGAAACTTACCACAAAAAAATAGGATAATGATTACTCCTAAATGTCAAGGAGGGAATAGAAAATGGGAAAAGCAGAGAGCAGACTTCTGTGGTGTTAACATTTTTCTATTTTTGATCTGGGTGATTGTTAAAAGGGATTTCCTTTTAATTTTGTTAAAATGTGCCTGTTTTATGAATTTTTCTGATTTTGATTTTATGTTTTATAATTAAGAAAAAAAAAAGAAGATAAACATGATGTTTTTGATTTTCCTGAACTACTAAGGTCAGGGAAATATAGGTAGGTACATAGTACATAAGGTGAAAAGTCAAAGGTTTAATATTTTAAAACTCCTTGACATGAAACACAGTGAAACTGTACGAACTTTCTGCACACTGGAAAACATGTATGTCTAGACTACTCCCTCTGTCCTGCCACATTCATAATGTATGTCCCTAAATGAGGTGAGGGAGGAGAGGGGAGGGGAGAATAAAGGAGAAAAGGTTGGAGAGATATTCTATATTACTTTGAGATGGCTTTCTAGTTCCTGATTTCTGTTCCTAATGAGAACTGGGTGCATATAATTATATATTTATATAAATATATATGTAAATAAAACTCCTGTTCTTGGTTTCCCAGGCCAATTTGTATCATATATTTTTCTATTTTATTTACATTTAGGTGGTTTTTCTTACTAGCAGGGTCTGCAACTAAGTTAGGTCATATGGTCAATTGTATTTCCTATTATCTTTAGAACTCAGTAACAAAATAATAAATGTCTCTTTTCTGATTTATCAACATATGAAGTAAAAAATCAGACTTTTTACTCATAAGAAATTTCTGAAGATAAATGACAATACTAATTGAAATGTTCTAACATCACTTTTCTTTAACTTACCCTCAATGCATGGTTCTCTTGTGCTAACAATAGTCTTAGATCTTCATGTAGTGTTATAACTTCCAGAAATTGTCCCCATAGAGCCATTAAAAGTGAGCAAAGTTGTGCAAGATTCATATTTATAAGTTCTGCCAGTTCATCAGGATTTTCTATTTTCTGAAATGACAAGAAAAGAACCTTCAGTGCTCTCTGAGACTTACTATAATACATCTAATTATAATACAGTAGTGAAAATATTAATATAAAGGCAAAATTTTTAGTTTAAGAAGAAACATATATCTCTCTGTGTGTGCATATATGTGTAGAAAGAGAACAAATGATCCAGAGCTTTCTTCTATTTGACAGTTATAGCAATTTTCAACAACTTAAGTAATATTTTAATATCTGAGGTATCTTATAACTGAAATAATGTCAAACACAATACAAATTACAAATCAGTTTCTATAGCGCATAATCAACTTTAAATATTAAGATACTGGGAATTTTAAACACATGTACAAATCATGCTTAAAGTCATACAATTTTAAAAAGGTAATAAAATCTTTTTTTTTTTTAAGTGAGAGGAGAGGAAATAGTGAGACACTCTTTCATGTGCCTTGACCAGGATCCACCCGGCAACCCTCACCTGGGGCCAATGCTCGAATCAACAGAGCAACAGCTACCCTCAGTGCCTAGTCCGGCACTTGAAACGCTGCAGGAGGGGGAGAGGGGGTGAAGCAGATGGTTGCCTCTCTTGTGTGCCCTGACTGGAAATTGAACCTGGGATGTCCATATGCTGGGCCAATGCTCTATCCACTGAACAAACCAGCAAGGGCAAAATCTTAAAATAAGATTTTTTCCCCTTCAATCAACGATGTAAGGTACTTAAAAGATTTGTAACTTCTTATAAGGACTGAGGTAGTGGTGGGACTCAGCCAGTTTGCACGGGTTCAGGAGAACCAATACCTACCATATTTTCCCATGTATAAGACGCAATTTGGGGGGAAAATTTGGGGTCTAAAAACTGGGTGCATCTTATACAGTGGTTGTAGATTTTTTTTTACTTGCATTTCCCATTTTTTTTGCACTTGCTTTTGTGCTCATTGTTGAAGACACTGATTCATCACCAGACAGAGATGAGGACAAGCTAATGGATGGGAGTACTGACAGTGATGAGGAGTTGTATGAATTTTATGATGAATAAAACTTGAGTTCAATAACTTTACGTAATACATTTTTCCCCCCAAATTTCAGGCTCCAAAATTAAGGTGCGTCTTATACATTGGAGAGTCTTATACATGGGGAAATATAGTAATTTTTTGTTGAGTTTGGTGAACGGTTGTTAAAATGGCACTTGTAATCAGGGTTCTCTCTAAGGTGGGTGCCTAGGCAACTGCCCAATGTGGAAATCACAAACTTACATTCCTTACTCCTTTTTAACGTTCATCTGTGCAACAGTGTATTCTAAGCGCCCACAGTAATGTTCATTCTGTCCACTGGTGAAACATATTTGACAGAACTATGCTTGTAATATTTGTTTATTCATTTCATAAAACTCATTACGGTTTATCTTTGATGAAACACTACATTTTAATTCCCTTGCATTTATTACTTCAGTAAACAAACATATAACGTAGTAAAGAGAAAAAGTACCAAACAACCAGGGGGTGACAAGCTGTCATTGGAAATATCTTAAATAACAGTTTTATTGTTTTCTGTCAGGTATTATTTTTTCATTAATATTTTAAAGCCCTTTCTTATAACATAATCGAGTTTTGTGTACCTCTTTTATTGGTCTTATTTAAGTAATAAATGCATGAAATAATAAACTACCTTTCGGTAGTTTTTTTATACTAAAAATGGTCATAAGAGCAGAGAACCAGTTGCTAAATTATTTGAATCCCACCACTGACTGAAGTACTTTGTAAGGTACTGCTTTTCCATCACTCTTATGTTCCTAGGTTTTATTTTGCTTGTGATAATTCTTTTACAGAGTTGTTAAAACATTTCTTTCTCTTTCTAACATGCATCCACTGTTTATTAAACATATTTTAAATGCTAGAGACTAACATTCCACAGATACAAAGGTTAATATGAGAAGCTCACAGTCAAGTGAGGAAAGAAAGGTGGATAAACAATTATAATATGCTAATATGGGTGTTCTAATAGTGGTTTTAAATCATTCCATTTATTTGGCCCTGGCTGGTTTGCTCAGTGGTAGAACACTGGCCCACTGTGTGGATGTCCCAGGTTTGATTCCCAGTCAGGGCACACAGAAGTGACCATCTGCTTTTCCATCCCTCCCCTTCCCCTTTCTCTCTCTCTTCTCCTGAAGCCATGGCTTGACTGATTGGAGCTCGTTGGCCCTGGGGTGCTAAGGATGGCTCCATGGAGCCTCTACCTCAGGTGTTAAAAATAGCTCAGTTGTGAGCATGGGCCCAGACAGGTGTTGCCAGGTGGATCCCAGTCCCAGTGCATGTGGGAATGTGTTCCTATCTCCCCTCCTCTCACTTGGAAAATGAAGAAAAAAACATTATTCCATTTCTTTAAGTATCACCTAAACTGATGATAAAAGGAGTACTAGATTATACTATGGAATTAGATTATACAGAATCTTTTAAAAGGCATTTGGTATTTGCCTGACCAGTGGTGGCACAGTGGATAGAATGTTGACCTGAAATGCTGAGGTCGCAGATTTGAAACCCTGAGGTCGCTGTTTGAGTACAGGCTCATCCAGTGTGAGATGAAATCATGGACATGATCCCAAGGTTGCTGGCTTGAGCAAGGGATCACTGGTTTGGCTAGAACCCCTCAGCCAAGGCACATATGAGAAGCAATCAATGAACAACTAAGGTGTCACAACTACGAGTTGATGCTTTTCATCTCTCTCCTTTCCTGTCTTCCCCCCCCCTCAAAGAATAACAAGACTATAAATCAGAATGACTGCTTCTGTTCTGAACAAGCATTTTTACTAAGACAGGTTTTTCTTTAATTCACTGAGGCAGCAGCCTGTTTTCAGGCAGATAAAATATTGCTGCAAAAATCTGTCTTCAATTCTAGTATACTAGTAAATCGACTCTAAATATATAAATAGATGCTGATTTAATTTTCCTATCCCAAAGAAGGTAGATGTAATCTGTTCACACTGAAGTTAAAAATCATTCCCTTAGTTTTAATTATCATCTATATAGCAAGGATGGTTAAATTTATATCTTTAGATCACATCTCTCTTATCTCCAGTATTAACTACTGGATGACTGAACTTGGACATAAAAATAAAGGTGCTCAAGTTCAACTTGTGCCAAATCATACTAACTATATCTCTATTCTCCCTTTCTAAACAACAAAACCCCCAAACATTGCTTATCATATGATACTCTTATTTTAATTTCTTTGGGAAGTCTACAATTCAGCAAGTTTCTCTTCACCCACCCAAACCAAGTTTCCATTTATCTACCCTAACTCAGAGAACATATTAGACAAAATTCAGCAAAATTAGTAATAAAAATAGTCTTTTTTTCACTTTTGTTACCTTAGTTACTGGTACATAGTAGTCACATAATAAATATTTACTGAATGAACAAAGAATTATGGGCTTCAGATAAGGAAAAAGCTCCCAGAATTTATGCATAACTCAGAAAATGCTAATTCCAGAATTCTGGAATGGAACCTAACTGTGTCAACCTGTAATAAATATTAATTCATTAACATATAATATATATAAAGATAAAATTTTTGATTATGATAGAACCACAGCTTAGTAGTTGATCAAAAGACATTTGACTTGGGCTTGAAGTTAAATTATATTATTCTGCATTCATATAAGTAAAGTAGCAATTGATCCAAAATGTGCTTTTTCTTCAGTTTACTCAGAGAATTTCTGTACAGATTTTTAAAGCACCACTTAAGCATATATATTTTTATAAAATGATATTGTTCAGAAATGAATATTTATTTTATTTCAACAGATCAAGTTTTTGCAGTCTTAAAAATGATGCCTTCAACAAATGTTTGATGACGTGGGAAAATGTTCATATTGTAATATTCATTGAAAACAGCATAAAATAAAGTCTTGTTTGTAATCAGACAAGATCGGTGAATGCTGTGAAAAAGTATATATAAGACAAGATAATATATGGTATTTGAAAAAATATGATACGTATGTAACATCTTATTCCTGCGTTTATATATATTTTAAGAAGGATGATTATTAAGTTTTCTTAGATGTAATTTTTAGAATAGGAAACAGAATTTACTCAAATAACTTGATAATGTGAATTTTAAAAATCCAAATACCTTAACTTCTTCACATAGTTCTGTAAGCCGAGCTTCTACATCCATGTCCTCTGAAAGAATTAGAGAATAATTAAAGGGAGTATTTCAGTGTTAGATCTGAAAACTATTTTTGAAATTATATAAATTAAATTACCTTTTAAAAACCAGGAGGTTAAGAAATATTTGGATGATATCTAACAAATAAATTTCAATATAATGTATTTTCATAAACACATTAATCATGTAGGTTGTGATAATTCTATGCTATTAAATAGTGTGTTTCAGTTCTCATAAAAGACTAAAATAGTCAAGGAAATATTGACTATATACCTAAAGTAACTTGCACAATTGCATCACAGAAAAGAAAAACAATATAACTTTTATTGAATTTCACATATTGTAAATTCCACTAAAGCATAGTATTTTGTGTTATATGTGTACATGCCTTGCTTTCTATAAAAACTATTACTAAAAAATTCAAGTCCAATTAATTTTTATAAACAAAATGTATCTAAAACACACCTGGAAGTATAGACTATTTAGTGAAAATGACAAAATACTTTTCAATAAAAAGTTTAAGTTTCTAATTTAGTTTAATATTCAGTATACTGTAAATCCAGAAGGGAGTAAAAAATTTTCATATAATCCTACTTTACAGGATTACAACAATCTATAAAGGGGACGTAGAGATTAATTTACAATTAAAATGGTAATATTTACAAGGGAATATAGAAACTAACAAAATGAAAGATTTTTTTTTAGGAAAAAAATTTCCTAAGATCTGAAATACCATATTTAGATACACTTCATTTTTAATCAGAAATTAAACCAAAATGAGTTTTCCTAAAAGAACTATAATAGCATAGTTGTGATCACACAAAATTCCATGATCTTGTTGCTCAGAGTTTAATTGATCATGCTCACACATAGGCAAGAATACTTTCTGTAACATGTCTGAATTCACTCATCAGCTCAGTCTCACAAGGTAGACGGAATGTTTACTACTTGATAAAAAGATTTAAATTTGATAAAGTAAACCGTTAAAATTATGTGGTAAATATAATCAAACTAGGATTGAACAACAGATAGTCTGTTGGTAACTAAAGCCAGTAGAAGATATATACTTTGTAAGTAAAATTGTATTTAGTTAATAAAATGTACCAAGAAACATCACAAATTTGGTCAACCCACTGATAACTGAAGAAATTTTCTAAGACTTCACAGATCATTTCATTGTCAGATAAATCAGAGGCTTCTACAAATTAAGTTCCTCCCCCTCAAAAGCAGAAAAATAGCAGCAGATACTGTATTAATATCATAACTTTCATATGCCAACATGTTTCACATTACTCATGAACTTGTCCTGTGACAGAAGAAAATGTTAATTTTAGTAGTTACATATCCTATGAATTTTTTAAAAATAAAAACTTTTTAAAGCTTTGAGTTTTGATAGATTTTCTGATCCCTACATACAAGATCTAAATTAACAAACTGGTACACCTGCATTATGGTGATAGTTACTCTAATGTAAATAACATCTTAACGTTTAAAAGCAAAACTTGACATCAAAATTTTTGCGTTCAAATGATTTCAAAATCATTTATGAGTGTTACTTGAGTTTAACATTCTATTTTAATTAATTTGTTCTTCTTAACAAGACATATATCAATACAACTTTATAGAAATGTATAAATTTATTTATTTTGGCCCCTAGAACATACCCTTCCATATTTTTCAAATATACATACGTATACATATGTATGAGTTTTGGAACATAAACAGCATTCTGTTAAATTATATAGAATGCTCACATGTAAATCAATAGGCTGACAATACAATAGTTCAAATGAGAAATATATACATATATATGTTATTTGAGTTTATTTTTTTTAATTTTTATTAAATTTATTGGGGGAGAAGTATATTTTTATTGCTTAAAAGAACACTAACATGACATAAATGATCACCAGCAAATGCTTTAATTTTAGTTGTTTTATATGAAAATTATATTCCAAAATAATGATTTAATAAGTCTTCAACGTTTTTTCTTTCTGGTAAGAAAATCAAATTCTCTCTTAAGCCTTAGTGAAAACTGACCCAAAGTAAATATTTCTGGGCTACTTTTCATCAGGGAAATGTTAAGGATTCAGGCTCCTAATTTCCTTTTGTTCATACTCCTAAAAAGTAAGAAACACTGTGACCTTTTCATTTCTATAGCCTTTCATAACCTTTTAAAAATGTCATTGTGATTGTCTATTCAACACAAAATAAAAACGTTGGATATACTTATAAAGAGATAGTAAATTAAGTTCTATTGCTATTCAAGAACAAAAGTCTAACATATATGGGGAAATATATCAATAAATTATGAGATTAAAATAATTCCTTTAAAATATATAATATATCTGGATAGTGGTGATCCAGTACTACTTTGCTTTTCAAATTTAAAATAAAAAATGCAAATTGATGCTAAAAAACAAAACCAGATACTAAAGATGTTCTCTTCTTTATTTCTGAAATGCATAAAATCAGCTTCAGTTTTTAAACCACATTTCATTATCATTAGTCCTACCCAAAGATAAACAGACTTTGAACAAATTTGAGGCAGTATCATAAACTCCACAAATTCTGGCAATAAAGATGGTTTCCAAAAATTGCTATTTGTGGGAACTCAAAACAGAAGATGAAAAGAGTCAAAGAAATCTGTGCATTTACCATTCCAAGTTTGAAATAAAAACTTTAATATTACAAATTAAGAAATTAAACAAAGCTTATCTACAAAACCAAATTCTAAAAGTTCTTATATAAGGGTGGCAGAAACATATTAATAAATATATATTTATAAAATTTGACACTAACTGAAAGCAAAATTTCAAACTAATTAAAAGGGATTATTTACTTAACCTATTTGTAAACATACCTAGACAGGTGTCTTTCTGGGTTCGTGGTTGTTTTCTTCTGAGAAGGCGCTCATAAAGGACCTGCATGTTGGCCTTGGCTAGTTGTAAGGATTGCACACAGCACTAGTTACTATACTCCTTTTACAACAAAATTTACTAGAATTTTCCAAGTTGTTATTAACAGACTTAGCACTGATCTGATAGTACAGTTTGATTAGAACACTAAAGCAGAATGTGTGAGTTAATTAGT
Source organism: Saccopteryx leptura (assembly GCF_036850995.1). NCBI lineage: Eukaryota > Metazoa > Chordata > Mammalia > Chiroptera > Emballonuridae > Saccopteryx > Saccopteryx leptura. The sequence continues at coordinate 354,194,899 of NC_089503.1, forward strand.
TTATTAGAATTACAAATGATGTACATTCAAATTTGTTAATTTGTTCTCTATTTAAATCTATGCACCACTCAACATTTCATAATCTGTATTTTTATGTTTTAATTTCTTAGACTCAGAATTTTAGAGTTGGCAGGGATCTCAGAGATCAGCTAGGTCAAACTCTTGCTTTTTTATAAGTATAGATAACAGGGCCCAGAAAGGTTACATTTGCCAAAGTCTAGATTCCAGAACTTGTGACTCCCTTTTTTCAGTAAGGGCTCTTTGCACCAAACCAATATTTAACTATATGTTTATAAAAATGTACATCATTCATCTAGGAGAAAATAAAAAGGAAAAAGCAGAAAGGAATTCAAGACATATTTTAAGACAGTGTAGAGTTTAGATACATTATTCAAAGCATGGTAGAGTTTAAGATTTTGTATATACTTATTTGAAAACTCAAGAAATAAAATTACAACCTTTAATGAATAAATACTTTTAAGTCCACTTATTAAAACTGGTGGATATGATATTTAGTCAACAGTGTTTTATGGAAGTATTATCTAGTGCCTATAATTTAATTTTGCTAGAATAAAAATATTCCAGTTTTATTTTTAATATTTAATAGTATTTTGAGAGGTTCTCCTAGAAGATGCGGTCAAGAATAAACTCACTATAAATAGAAAAAAAATCTAAACAGTAATGACAAGTTTAAAAATAACAAAATTATTTCCAACAAATATTTATTAAAGATGAGTTCTGACTTTAAAAACCCCTAGGAAACTGCTCTAAGCTATGTGCTGATGTCTATATACTCTTCAAGTAACAATAAAAATTGTTCTGTTGTTTAAGTCATTCACTCATTCAACAAATATTTTTTGAGTAAATACTATGAATAAGGAGGTACTAATAATTATATTCTACCACTATTATTTACTTATTAAAATTAAAGTCTAGGTTTGCTTTAGAATTTTATTTTCTGACAAAATATATTAAAGCAAATAATCTGAAATAAAGTTGACATTCTTTAGTAAATGAAATTCTGAAATTAAATATAAGGGCTCTCTTAATTATGAAAATTTTTTATATTACATGTAAAAGCCCAAAGTAGTATATATGACAAAAAAAAAGCGATCCTGCCTGATCTGTGGTAGTACAGTGGGTAAAGCGTTTACTTGGAACTGAGGTTGACGGTTCGATAACCTGGGCTGCCTGGTCAAGGCACATATGAAAGTTTATGCTTCCTGCTCCTCCCTGCTTCTCTTTCTCTCTTTCTCCTCTCTCTAAAAATGAATAAAATCTAAAATAAAAAACAAAAAACAACCCGAGAGAAAATTAAAAGCCTTATACATAAATGATCATACTGAAGTTAGATTAGTAAAGTAGCAATAAATTACTAATACTATCTAAGCTATTGGAAATAAATCTTTGCCTCTGAAAATATATGCTTTTTTTTTCTTTTTTTTTCCAGAGACAGAGAGTCAGAGAGAGGGATAAGGGACAGACAGACAGGAACGGAGAGATGAGAAGCATCAATCATTAGTTTTTCGTTAAGCGTTGCAACACCTTAATTGTTCATTGATTGCTTTCTCATATGTGCCTTGACCGCGGGCCTTCAGCAGACCGAGTAACCCCTTGCTCGAGCCAGCGACCTTGGGCTCAAGCTGGAGAGCTTTTGCTCAAACCAGATGAGCCCTCGCTCAAGCTGGCAACCTTGGGGTCTCGAACCTGGGTCTTCCGCATCCCAGTCCGATGCACTATCCACTGTGCCACCACCCGGTCAGGCACATATGCTTGTTTTCTTTAAACATTAGTTCCTTTTAGAAAGAAACATTTTTAAGGTAACGTGGTTAATTTGTTTTTTCATTTGCAAATATAAACCTATTTGAGAATTAAATGCTGATAGACATCTTCTTTATACAGGCATACACAGGCCAATCTCCTATGTGACTCTCTACAATTCAAACCACAAGAAGCCCCATCTTGCAGGTGATTTTCTCTCCTTCATCCCCATGCCGAACCGATTATTTATTAATGGAAAGGGAGAAGTCAAAGCTCTTTAACGACAGAGACCCTATTCTTTCTTCAGCACCTAGCTCAGGAACTATACCACTAAGTCTTCCTCCTAGGGCTGCCTTATACCCTCTGTATTTGGATGTCCTCATCTTCCAAGACTCATGTAACCTATTGTTCCCTTGAATCTCTCTACCTTTCAAGAGAATCCACTTTGCATATATGGTCTCAATGCTAGTGACAGAAATGGCTTCAAGCATGCACTCTTAAGCACTACAGCTAGTGCGTCCATGAATTACACTACAGCATTCAAAGCTGATAGACATCTTCAACATCAAAACTATTAACAAATTTTCTTGTAGAAATATCATTACACATGGCTTCTAAGTTTCACACTACTATTTTTTATAACACTAGTTTTCAGGTGTGTGATCCTGTCCTTCATTAACTGTGGTTCAATAATTTTATGGTCTGGTCATTAAATCTGAATTAACCAAAATTTATTATAAAATTCTCCTAAGAAAATGTGTTTAAGTTCCAAAGAACCAAATTAAAAAAATATGAGCATATTTTCTCATTAATCAAGGATAAATGACAGCCTTTATTTAGTCTATTCTACAAACAATTCTTTTATTTATAAAAGAATATTTTTAAAAGTTCATATTTTAGGCAGCAGTCTCCTACAGGACTTTCCTTAGGAAATAGAAGCATTCTAACTACATAAAATAATAGCAAGAAAAAAAGATTTCAGGCCCTGGCTGGTGGTTCAGTGGATAGAATATCAGCCTAGCATATGGACATCCTGGATTCGATTCCTGGTCAGGGAACACAGGAGAAGTGACCATCTGTTTGCTTCTCTCCCCTGTTCTCCCTCTTCCTCACCTGCAACCAGTTGCTCAATTGATTCGAGCAGGGCCCCAGGCACTGAGGATAGCTTGGATGGGCTGAGCAAGTCAGCCTCAGGTACTAAAAAGAGCTTGGTACTTGAGCATCGGCCCCAGGTGGGGGTGCCAGGTGGATCCGGGCTAGGGTGCATGTGGGAGTCTATCTCACTAACTCCCTTCCACTCACTTAAAAAAAAAAAGATTTCAGAGGATAGTAATCAAAAGGTTTCCATACTTCAATTTTTGTCTTTAGGAAGAACACATGAGCAAAAAAGAACAAACACACTTTCCTATTGGTTGTGTATCTGTGTATATATTGGGATTTTGCACCAAATATTCTAAACAGTCAATTTATATCTGTTTCTAGTTAATTCAAAAAAATGTGCTGAACTAACAGAATTAATCAAACCCTCAGCAGTAGTTTCTGATAGGCAACGGTACAATAGCCAGCATTTTCTCACAGGTGAATATAAGTAATATACAAATTATTAGACTTCTTACAATTCTTTTGTATGCCAAAATAGGCAATTATAAAAATAGGCTAATCATTTTCAATAACAATGACTATATCTGAGTGTATCAATGTTAAAAGATTCTTGAGGAACGAAGAAATAAAAAGAATCACTGAACAATTTAAAATTTAAAAATTCCAATTTAGTCAAATATATAATAAAAATAATTTATTCTGAAGAGATAATTAAAATGTGCTTTTTATGGTGAAACTATTAACTGATATTTTAAAATAAAAGTTTATTAAAAATTATTAAGTCTAAATAAAAACTTCTTTGCTAAATATTTTGTCTTTTGTGTAATTACATATGTAAAATAATTTTACAAACTACAAATGACATGTAAAATTAAGGCAATATGATTTTTATCAACTACTATAACATATGCAGCTATTAGCATTGGATTAAAACTCAAGTTTAATTTTTGTAATGATTTAAATAATTTTCAAAATGTTAAGAATGAATGTTTTTATTCTCTGAAATGAAATTAAAGAAATAAGATCTGAGATCACTAAAACCAAACATATATAAAAATGTCCAGGCCTTGGCTGGTTGGCTCAGTGGTAGAGTATTGACCCAGCCTATGAATATCCCAGGCTTGATTCCCAGTCAGGGCACACAGGAGTAGTGACTATCTGCTTCTCTCCCCTCCCCAGGAGCTGAGGATGGCTCTGAGGAGCCTCTGCCTCAGGTGCTAAAAATAGCTTGGTCCCATGGCCCCAGATGGGCAGAGCATCAGCCTAGACGAGGGTTGCTGGGTGGATCCCAGTTGGGGTATATGTAGGAGTATGTCTGTCTCTCCTCCTCTCACTTGGAAAAGAGGGGGGGTGGGGAAACATCCCAAGTACCTACACTCTTCTTAGATTGTTAAATATTTGGAAGAACAGCCCTGGCCGGTTAGGTCAGTGATAGAGCGTTCGTCCAGCATGTGGATGTCCCAGGTTCAATTCCTGATCAGGGCACACAGGAGAGGGGAACTTTTGCTTCTCCACTCCTCCCTCTTCTCTCTTTCTCCCCTCGCCCCCACAGCAATGGCTCCATTAGCTTGAGCGAGTTGGCCTTGGGTGCTGAGGATAGCTCTGTGGCTTCTATCTCAGGCACCTAAAGAAAAAAGGCTCTGGTTGCAGTGAAGCAGTGGCCCCAGATGGGTAGAGTGCATCGCCTGCTAGTGGGCTTGCCAGGTGGATCCTGATCAAGACACATGTGGGAGTCTGTCTCTGCCTCCCTCCTCTTACCACACACACACACACAAATTTAGAAAAACGTATTTAAATTGATGGAATCTTCCCATGATTCTATAATTACATTTGCTTTCTAGTATGCTTTCTGGTTATATTTAAATAGTATATGGACATAACCTTTTATCAAGACTCATTTCAAACTTAGCACTACAAAGTTAGTTCTCAATATTCTTCAATATCATGATAAAAATTTTAATTGCAGAAAGCAATTACCAAGGGATTAAAAAGATGGAAGTGAGAGAGAAAAGTGAAGCACATAAACATTATAGTTTTAGTACAGAAACACTATGCCACAGCTGGTAACTAGCCATGAGAATGAAGAGAATTAATTGAACGACAGAATAGGTCTGGCTACTTGAACATACCTAGTTCTAGTTTCTGACAAGAGGGAATCTCTTCTGTTACCGTAATGAAGTAGCTGTGCAATCCCTTGAAGGCCAGCAGCAAAGTGGCACAAAGTGTATAATGAAAATGATAGGCATGGTGTAGGAAGGAGTCTGCAATAATGAAGCTGCAACCCTAAACAAAGAATATATTTGGGATACAGAATGTTAGTAACCCAAAATCTAAAAATCAAACACTTGAAACTTAGGGAAATAAAACATAACCTTAAATATTTACTAGTTACAGTTATTCTAAAACATAAGAATTCAATAATATTTTAGGAAGTTGTTCTTGTTAATACATGTAATTTAAACATATGAAATGCAACTTTAATATTCAGTTGCAGTGGATTTTTAAAACAAACTGATTATAATTTTTAAAAATCTGAGGTTCAAATTACATTTGGACTGGGGGACAGGCACTTTGCTTTCATAGTATAATTCACTTCTCCTTTTACAGGAGCCCTGGCTAGCTATACTTGTACTACTGCAAGTTGGGTCTCAACTCTGGCCTGTAAATTGTTCTTTATAGGTGCTCACAGAATGATTCTACCAGTTCCATCAAGAAGTGAGATGTGCCAGTGACAAGTTTAAAAAGGCACTGTCAAATATCTCTATCCATTAAATTTGGTAAAACCTTGAAGTATCCAATTAGGTTTTCAAAATAAACAACTGGAACCAATCAATTTGTTAAGATGGTATTTAATTAGGTTTATAAATTGTTGAACTCAAAACATTAATAAAAGAAATGTGGCCCTGGCCGGTTGGCTCAGCGGTAGAGCGTTGGCCTAGCGTGCGGGGGACCCGGGTTCGATTCCCGGCCAGGGCACACAGGAGAAGCGCCCATTTGCTTCTCCATACCCCCCCTCCTTCCTCTCTATCTCTCTCTTCCCCTCCCGCAGCCAAGGCTCCATTGGAGCAGGGATGGCCCGGGCGCTGGGGATGGCTCCTTGGCCTTTGCCCCAGGCGCTGGAGTGGCTCTGGTCACGGCAGAGCGACGCCCCAGAGGGGCAGAGCATCGCCCCCTGATGGGCAGAGCCTCGCCCCTGGTGGGCGTGCCGGGTGGATCCCGGCCAGGCGCATGCGGGAGTCTGTCTGACTGTCTCTCCCTGTTTCCAGCTTCAGAAAAGAAAAGAAGAAAAAAAATAAAAAAATAAAAAAATAAAAGAAATGTCACATTCACAGATAAAACATTAAAGAAACATTTCATTTGAAATAAGAGGGAAGAAAGTATTTAAAAACATAGGAGCTCTTACGTCTGGTGATAACTGTTTTGTGTAGTTAATACCAAAGACCACACTTTCAAGAGTAGGAATCACAGAATCTCTGTTTTGTGCTGGTGCATTTCTATTTAACCAAGTAGTCTTCACAGGGCGAGGAAAGCTGGAGGAATAAGTATTACATTATTATCATCATGACAGTCTATTTGAATGTTAGGTTAAATGTCTATAAAAGAAAGCCTTATAGCAATAAAACAAAGAGCAAGGGTTTTGCAAGGTTATAACTTCTAACGTATTCCAAAGAAATTTTTCCTTTAATAATCTGAATTACTATGAAAAGACACAATGAATATACATATAAAAAAAACCTAAGACTAGATGCTTGAGATTACTTCTTTATGGTTGGGCTTCAGAGATACTCAAAGGATCCTATAAAGATAAAACAAGGGTGGGATGAGGAGCAGCTAAATAACAAATGAGGGTCAAGCTTTAATTTGGAAATACTGATCTGTCAGAACTGGCTAACAACTTTATAATGTTAACAAAATCAAATATGGATGCTACTTACAGAAGTAAAGAGCTCCCACATTAATACAAAGAAAGAAAAATTACTGTATTTCTTTGTTACCTCTATTTCTCAAAAAAGGAGATTTTTTTCCTCTATGCAGATATTCTTTTTAAGTGCTTCAAGGCACCATCTCAACCACATATTAGAAACATTACATTTACTATATCACAAATTCTATACTTAGTATAATAAATCTATTCTGTTTGAAAGTTTAAGAAAACATACAAGGCCCTGGCCAGTTGGCACAGTGGTATAGTGTCGGCCTGGCATGTGGATGTCCCGGGTTCGACTCCCGGTCAGGGCACACAGGAGAAGTGACTATCTGCTTCTCCACCCCTCCCCTTCTTTTTCTCTCCTCCCCTCCTGTAGTCATGGCTTGATTGGTTCAAGCGCATCAGCCAGGGCACTGAGGATGGTTCTGTGGAGCCTCTGCTTCAGGTGCTAAAAATAGCTCAGTTGTGAGCATGGCCTCAGATGGGTAGAGCGCTGGCCCCAGATGTGGTTGCTGGGTAGATCCCTGTTGGGGCACATGCAGGTGTCTCTCTCTTTCTCTCTTTTTTTTCTTCTCTCTCTCTCCCCTCCTCTCACTTGAAAAAGAAAAAAACAAATGAAAAATACTGAGATAAAGTACTAAGGTACTAATTTTGACCAAAGCATTTGGACTGTTTGGCAAAAGGGAAAAGACAGGAAAGTAAATAAATTTTGCCATAAGCAGAGAGAAGCCTTCATCTGCAAAATCAAAATCCCCAGCAAAAGAAGGGAGTCGCAAGTCAATGGTAAATTCCACTTGCTATGATGTGATTTTTCAAAACTGAGTCATAAAGGTTGTATTTAAAAGAATTCAAATATAATAGATTATGTAAAAAACAAGTAAAGAAAAAAATCTTAACTTTACATAATTGGTATAATGTCCATAGTTGGGATGGTCATCAAAATTGTTTTAAAGAAAAAGATAATATTGTAAATTAAATTTGTTTTCATTTTGTTTAAAGGATAAAAAAATCCACCTAGTAAAACTGCAGGAAAAACCTGTCAAAGCATAAATAATGAGGAATGTTACCCTTAACATGACCCCTGTACCAGCACGCCACCAGCAAAAAGCTTTCCCTCACCCCTTCCTTGCTTTCCTTCTCCAAACCTCTCATTGACAGGCAAAGAAAGGCAGGGAAAAATGTTGCTTCTTTCAGGGCAAAATTCTAGCAGCAAGAGAGGGGATATCAAAGGCCCATGGCAGCTAGGTAAAGAACAGAACCTCAGATGGTGCAGGCAACTCATTTTCTTTTCCAGTCACTAACCAGAGCCAACAATCAATCCTCTTGGCTTCTGATTCTGAGCCAAAAATGTCTTCTCCTTCCAGCAAACAGTCTCTAGGAGATGAGCTGTCCCTTTCTCCTACTAGTCTGTGGCAAAAACTGCTGCATTACAAGAGGAAGCACATATTTAACTCACTAGAATTAGTGATATAAATATCACTACTCAATTTATCCAGGGCCTTAGAAAGCAACATTAAATATCTGAGCGAACCTCTATAAACTGTACATTTTTCAGAAGAGAAATTAAGCCCAGGCTATAAAGAAAAAGCAATGATCAATTTAGTTTAGAGATTCTTATTGAAATTACAAAAATAAGAGATTCAGAAAACTACAGGAATGTTTTTATAAATAAATATACTTTTAGCATTAAAACCTAATATGTAATTCATATAAAAGTAATATTACATACTACTTATTTGAAAGTTATATTTTAAAAAACTGACTTGTCAGAGAAGTTTCAGTTATCATGTTATTACATACTAATTTATTCAATCAATAACTAAATTTTTTTTTAAATACATTTATGGTAAAATAACATATAATAGGAACATTTTCTTATAGAAGTTAGAGCAACCAATAACATGCTCTCAAAGGCCTAAGAGGTAAGACAAAATGACAAAACAACTAGTTATTACTAGAGAACTAAATCTTACAAGAGAATAAGGAAGGCAAAACAAGTCACCAGGCAGACTTCTTCCTGGCCCTGTGCTCTAATAGTGATCATGGGACATCACACATGGGAAAAGGTTCTCACTTAACATTCTTTAAGCCAATGTAAAGATATGCCACAGGATATGCCACTTGTGGATGATGTTAAATTGTACACTTGTGTAATTGTACACTTGTAAATTCTGAGGCTAATTCTATAAAATTACCTGCCTGGTTTTCTGATAGTTTAACATCATAACCTTTAAGTATCCTCCCTAATACCAGTTGTTGGAATCAGATTTCTGTCAGAAATTATAAAGTAGACAGTTCAAAAATCAAATCAGTTTGGAGTCTTTTCATGTAAGTTACTGATTTTAAAAGTGCCCACATATTGCCCATACCATAAAGATGATATTTTATTGTAACCACTAGAGCTTGTAATGCTTATATTAACCCTTTGAATAGTACAAACGTTCATGTACATCCTCGTGCCTCCTGACCATCCAGAGTACACATTTTAAACATGTGTAAGGCAACATTAAAAAAAGGCAAATGTATGTTCTTCTTGTTTCCATAAATTGGTTATTAAACAACTATGATTTTAATAAAACTGTAACTGGAACTAATTTCATTTTTTTTAAAATAAACTCACTCCCGGGGGTCAGTGAGCATGAAAAAAACTCACTACTTGAAGGGTTAACAAAAGAAAATCCAGCCTGACCAGGCGGTGGCGCAGTGGATAGAGCGTCGAAATGTGACACAGAGGACCCAGGTTCGAAACCCCAAGGTCACGGGCTTGAGCGCGGGCTCATCCAGCTGGAGGTTGGGCTCACCAGCTTGAGCATGGGGTCGCTGGCTCAAGCGTGGGATCACAGACATGACCCGTGGTTGCTGGCTTGAAGCCCAAGGGCTCACTTGCTCTGTTGTAGCCTCCCGGTAAAGGCATATATGAGAAAGCAATCAATGAACAGCTATGGTGCCACAATGAAGAACTGATGATTCTCATCTCTCCTCTTCCTATCTGTCTGTCCCTATCTGTCCCTCTCTCTGTCTCTGTCACAAAAAAAAAAAAAAAAAAAAGAAAATCAATCTCCCCAAGGAAGTGGACAGAAAATATAATTTTCTCAATGAATTTACTATGATCAAGAATTTTAGCACTTTTAAGCTAAAATGATATTAAGTAATGTAAAATGGTTTACTTAATATCTATAAAATTGCTTAATGACTGAAAGCAAAATAGCATAGATTTAAGAAGTTAAAATTAGTCCATACAGAGAAGAAACAAACAAAAAAGCTAAGAACAAATTAATATACTTTTCTAGAGGATGAGTAATTACAGGATAGCACTGCATAAAAACACAGATTCAGAATAACAATGTGGTATGGTTACTTCCAGACTGCATTATTTTCTTTGCCAGTTTATTTGAGAATGATTGCTCCACACTTCTGTAATAAAAATGTTACCTAGTTACTATGCTCTTAAATATTGCTAATTTAATATTTTGGTATAAAATAAAAGTATCTATTAAACAACTATAATTTTAGAAATCCTTTACTATTTCAGTTACTTTTATTGAAGTATATTATTTTCCTTATAAAAATAACATTAATAAAAACCAGGGTATTAGTTAAATTTACCTTATTAGTGGCTGGTGTAGTGCAACCAAAGATGCATGGACTGTAACAGACACAACAGAAAGGTGGAAATAATCAAACATAACATTAACATGATGATGAAGGCCTCTATGGAGGTTAAAGTGCAGCTTCAATGTTCGGCTACTTATTAGTTGCAAGGCATTCAGATCATCAGCCCTATAAAAAGCAACATATTTGCAAGTAAGTACAGAATATTTTGTAAAGGCCAATACTTTGAAAAGCAGTTTAAACTATTCAAACATTCAGTCATTTAATTACTTTAAAAAAACTGACGAGAATAATTTTTAAAGCACCACATCTGTATTAGCAATATAAAATCTAATAGTAAGATCCTACCTATAGATTTCTGTCAGCCCATGATATGAATTGTGTTTTCACTAATGTCCTATAAAACGAGTCCTTTTTGATCCTTTAAAAGTTAATCTCATCTTATACTAAAATTTTTCCATAGGAATACTGTTTTTTTTGTAAGACTGCAGTATAAATAAGTAAAATCTGATTAAATCCTAAAAATGTTTAAAATTATTTTTATTAAATGGGTCCTAAAAATAAGCTAACTAATGGTAAATATTTTATTACATAATAAATATTTAGTCTGTCCTTAGATTCACACATACAAAATATTTGAAACAATTCCATGAAAATTATATTCAAAATATATATACATATATATACTTTAACCCATACATATACATACACTATAACCATCCACAGCTAATAAACTACTTACTCATTTCACCTTACTCCATCCATGTAAAGAATTGTGATTTGGTTTAAAAAAGAATCCTTTAACCCCTTGAGTAGTATGAACATTCATGTACGTCCTCATTCAAAGGGTTAACAAAAAACTCACTACTCAAAGGGTTAAGGAATTATTTGTAATAATCAAGTATTATAGAGGACCAGTAGCTACCACATAAAAAATTCTTATTCCTTTATGATAGCAAAGAGGACATCTCAAAGAAACCTTTCAGTAATATGACTGCTTAGTCATCCAACATGTGGTATTAATTTAGATACAATTTTCAAGAAATAGTTCTGTAAGTATATTTGAAATAAAAAGTAACCTTCAAAATTTGTTAAATAGATTTCTTATTCTTGTCTTAAATAAATACAAGCACAGTCAGTTCCTAAAATCTATGACTGTAAAGAGGTGGACAAAAGTAGCTTTACAGTTGTGAATATGCAAAACACAGTTATTCTTGAATTATTATTTCTGAATTATTGTATTATTTTCTATACAAACAACTGTAAATCTACTTTTGTCCACCCCTATATGTCCAGCTGTGTGGGTGAGTTCATGGAGCCAGTCCTAAAGTTTCCTTAAGGAGAAACCGAAACAACTAAGTGTAAGAGTCATCAGTTTTCATAACTCTCTGAGTATCAATCAAAAAAGTCCCACCTGAAGAGACATCACTTATACCACAAAAAATGTTATCCAGTAATAAAATGAAGAGAATGCAGTTATAATATATTTGAATGCCTCATGGCAGTGCTATTATATTAATAAAGCAATTTCTAAACCCTAGAAATTGTTTCCTATTTCTTCAACTTGTCTGGAGCTTATGGAATTGGCATGGGCACAACAGTAGGCCTAACCATTCTCATGAGACTCTCTCAGAAGATAGAAATCGTTAAGAAAACAAAACAAAACAAGGGGAAAGGCTGAATTCTATGAACTGATGGGGAACCAAATATTAACAGGTAACAGTCATGAATAACTACTAATTTTTAATTGCTTGATTAGCCTACTTACGAATAGTCTCCATCTGTAAAGTGTAGATCCAAGGATAACAGAAAACCCATTTCCTCAAGGGTTTCTTCAATCTGAAGAGACATTATAATATGAGATAGTTTTTAAACATTTACAGAAAGTTAGGAATATGCTTTGAGATGTAAAAAATATTTATCTAAATATATATGAAAAGATGTTTACCTTTTTTTCATCCAACAACATTTTAACTTTGAAGATCATAACATCATTTAAAACAACCTCCTCATTTTTATATAGAATTTGAAATGTTTTACTGCAAATCAGAGAATCATGAACTGAAGCTGGAAAAGCTAATGTCAAACCTAAAACAAAAAAGATATATAATTGACAGATAAAGGGCAAAATGGAATACCAGTAAGTAACAATATTTACTCTAAAACACTGTAAGTTTGATTATATTACACCAATGTCAATATCATTTTATATAGTTTAGAACATTTCTGAAATTTTTCTTCTATAAAAAATAAATAGATAAGTACATTATAACCATTATTAAGCTGTTGTACAACTTATCTTAATCTGAGAAGGTAATAAGGAAATCTCAAAGTAGATGTTGTAAAGTAAAAAATTGATAAATATACCACAAAAAAAAGCAATTTAGTTTCCACACCTTGCCTAGTAAAGACTTTGGTTGGCCTTCATCCTGGTTGCTGGGAAGTCACCTCTAAACCTTAGGAATAACAAATCTGGCTGGCTGCTATCCTTTATTCCTGGAAGGTGATCTCTAAATCCTTGGAATTTCCCAGTGACAGGTGTGTCTATTCAAGGTGGGCCCTGACAACTTATGTTAATGAAGCGACTGAAAGTGGGCCCCAAGACACTTTACACTAAGGAGACTCAGGAACAGCCCTGGCTGGTTGGCTCAGCAGATAAAGACCTGCATGCAGACATTCTGGGTTCGATCCTCGGTCAGGGCACACATGAGAAGCAACCATTTGCATCTCTTCCCCTCCCCCTCCGTCTTCTCTCTTTCTTCTCTTTTTTCTCTCTCTTCCCTTCTTGCAGCCAGTGGCTCAACTGGTTTGAGCATTGGCTCCAGGTGCTGAGGATAGCTCAGCTGGTCTGAGTGTCGGCCTCAGGCTCTGAGGATAGCTCGGTTGATTCAAGCATCGGCCATAGACAGGGCTTGCTGGGTGGATCCTGGTCAGAGTGCACGTCTCTTGCACCTGTCCTCTCACTTAAAAAAAAAAAGGGACTGGACTCAGGAATGGAAGTTGGCCACACCAGTAAGAGCAACCACCTGACTAGAGAGCCGGGGCTTTGAGCCACATGATGTAAATTCAACCTCCAGGGAAGGAAAGGGGCTGGCCGTAAAGCCGTTCAGGCAATGATTTAATCAATTATACTCTGTAATAAAACACAAATAAAAACTGGATAATGAAGCTTGTGTGAGCTTCCCTGGCTGGCAATACTCTATATATTTTATCACATATCAATTTTCTGTGAAAGTAACGCATCCCGACTCCACTAGGAGAAAATAACAGAAGCCTTAGAAATCTGTGATCCTCCCAGACCTTGACCTATGCATTTCTTCTTTAGGCTGGTTCTAATTTTATTCTTTTGCTATATAATAAAACTATAAGATAAGTAGAGTACTTTTCTCAGTTATGTGACTTATTCTAGTGAATTATCAAGCTGGGAGAGATAATAGGGACTCTAGATTTGTAGCCACCTGGTCAGAAGTGAGGATAGTTTGTGGGCCCCTGAAGTTGCACCTGATATCTGAAGTGAGAGCAGTCTCATGGAAAACTGTGTCCTTACCTATCAAGTTTGGTCTGCCCTCCAAATTGTTGGAAAGGTCATTCCAATAGCCCACCTGCTGTCTTATTTCTCTGTCCTACAGAAATAATATGGTGTGAGAAACAAAGAAACTGGAGATGTTTAAGTCAGGTGGGCATCTCTGTGGAGCAAAGCCCAGAGCAGGGTACCAGAGTCCAACAAGAACAGTGGGTGATCTGTTCACGGTAGGTGGTGGCCTGATGTCTGACCCAGTGCCTGGTGAGAAGGGCAGCCTGGAGTGATATGCCAGAACCTAAGCAGGGTGAGGAGGGCAATCTCGCTGGCGGAGTAACTTAGAATGAGGCACTGGGAGACCTGGCAAAATGAGGAAGCAACTGCATAGCAGGACACCTAAAGATGGGGGGTTGGAGCTCAAATTAGGTATGAGAAAAACTTCCATATGGGGGAAGAGGGTGAGTGTGAGCAGTGTCAGCCTATCACACTCTGACGGAGCCTAAGTAAGATGAAGACGGTGTCAACATAGGGAAGTCACCTGACATGAGGTGCTAAACCCCAAAACCATACTCTATAAGGAAGAGGGAATAGTGACAAGGACTGGCACATACAAAGGATCGATTAAATAAGAAAATATATTAAGAATAATATATTGGTTCCTATTGTCTGAGAAAGAATGTATACATATGGAAAGAAGATACAAATATAAAATATAGTATGAATCCTATGGCACTGGACCAGCATTAGAAATACTGAAGTGAACTCACGGTTTTCACCATATATTTATATAAAGAAAGACAGATGTAAATTTGTATATGCATGTGTAAATACATATATGTATACATGCACTCACTAGCACTATCCACTTAACCCTTTGAGTAGTGAGCTTTTTTCATGCTCACTGATCCCCAGTAGTGAGGTTTTTTTCACAAAATGAAAGTAGTTCCAGTTCCAGTTTTATTAACTTAAAATCATGTTTGTTTGATAACCAATTTATGGAAACAAGAACATACATTTGCATATTTTTTAATGTTGCCTTACACACTTTTAAATTAATCAATTGTACTCGGGATGGTCAGGAGGCATGAGGACGTACATGAACGTTTGTACTACTCAAAGGGTTAATGGGCCTGGGAGCAGGACAGCACCAAATATTGATTTTAGATACTATTATCCACTGAAAGGAATCAAGACTTTTGTAGATATGGCTGATTCCAGAGCTGTGGCACCACAGGACAAGAAAAGTCTGGGCCATCTTTTCATACCAGAAAGTAAAGGAAATGCTAAAAGAATGAGGGGACACATCAAAAACACATAAAAAAGCTAGCTTGATGCTACCACCCATAGTCGTATCTGGAATGAACTGAGGATCAAAATAAATTATGATAGCAATGAATTAACATACATTAAATACAGAAATCCATAAGTCCATAATGATATCAGGTGTCCCCAAACTACGGCCCACGGCCGCATGCGGCCCCCTGAGGCCAATTATCTGGCCCCCCCACCGCACTTCCGGAAGGGGCACCTCTTTCATTGGTGGTCAGTGAGAGGAGCACTGTATGTGGCGGCCCTCCAACGGTCTGAAGGACAGTGAACTGGCCCCCTGTATAAAAAGTTTGGGGACCCCTGAAATTAACAAACAAATGAGTTTGATAAAGAATAGGATACTTATTCATTACAAAGAGAAAAGGAGTAACTGCACAGTAAAGCCTGATTTAATCAAATGATCTAAATTAACATAAGAAGTGGGACAGACAAATCATCTGCCAGTGGACAGAATATAATAAGAATACAGCATCACTTCTGAGATACTCCTTCCTGTCAAAGGTATATAACCTGAATCTAATCATGAGGAAATCTCTGGTCAATGCAAACTGAAGAACATTCTACAAATTAATAGGATTACAGTCTCCAAAAATATCACAGGGTCATTAAAGTCAAGGAAAGACTGAGGAACTGTTTCAGAATAAAGGAGACTAAAAAGGCATAACCTAATTACAATCCACGATTCTATACTGTATCATTTTTCTATGAAGAACTTTGCTGGGACAACAAAACTTGAATGGGTTTGAGGATAAGATGGCAATAATGTATCAGTAATTTACTGACTTAAATGATTTTATTTGGGTTATGCAGGATATTCTTGTTTGGAGGAAATATATACTCAAGTATTTGTGAATGATGAAACATC
Source organism: Saccopteryx leptura (assembly GCF_036850995.1). Taxonomy (NCBI): domain Eukaryota; kingdom Metazoa; phylum Chordata; class Mammalia; order Chiroptera; family Emballonuridae; genus Saccopteryx; species Saccopteryx leptura. The sequence goes on from NC_089503.1 coordinate 354,211,015, forward strand.
GTTAGCAAATTATCCTTAAATGGTTACTCTTAAATGGTCCAGCAAAAATGATCTTTGTCCCGTACTCTTAATTTTTCAGTAAGTTTGACAGATTTATATACAACATATGTGTGTGTGTGTGTGTGTGTGTGTGTGTGTGTGTGTGTGTATTAGAAGAACAGGTCAGAAATACAAGTGGATATATAAGAGAAGAGCTGAGAACAGAAAGAAATTTTCCCCAATGGAAACTGGATCTTTTTAAAGCACCCAAATAATGTGAAATCTGAAACCACTGCTTCAGAAAGTGAGTTTCACTGCTGCTCTTCTCTGAGGATGCTGCTCCAATGCAGCCCTCTCCCATAGGAGCTGCTGCCTCTTCCACACTTCTACCACCTCTGGGCCTGGGCATCTTTGTTCCTAACTGATGCTTTTCTACTTGCAGATATACCTGGACAAGTTCTCTATTTTCCTGCTCCCCCTTCTAGCAAACTCAATACAAAAGAATCTTTGGTATTTAATGTCTAATTCATCTTCCATTCTCTCTCTGGCCTGTTTTGTGATAACCAGTCTCCAAGATGGTCCCCAACGATTCTCACCTCCTGGTAGTCACATCCTTGTGTAAGTCCTCCCACAAAGTCCCAGGGTTGATCTGTATAAATACAGCAGAATTAAAAGTATGATTCGTGTAAGACAGCAGAAGTAATAGACTGCAGCCTCCAGAGACCTGGAGTCCGAGGCAAGCAGCTAAACAACTTCTGGATTCCAAACCCAAAGAAACTATGAGACAATGTTTCTTGTTTTAAACTGTTTGCATGTAAGCCCTTCCACAACAATAATTAATTGACACTTTTTGTTTTTCATTTTTCCGAAGCTGGAAACGGGGAGGCAGTCAGACAGACTCCCGCATGCGCCCGACCGGGATCCATCCGGCATGCCCACCAGGGGGCGATGCTCTGCCCCTCTGGGGCGTCACTCTGTTGCATCCAGAGCCATCCTAGCGCCTGAGGCAGAGGCCACAGAGCCATCCTCAGCGCCTGGGCCAACTTTGCTCCAATGGAGCCTCAGCTGCGGGAGGGGAAGAGAGAGACAGAGAGGAAGGAGAGGGGGAGGGGTGGAGAAGCAGATGGGCGCTTCTCCTGTGTGCCCTGGCCGGAAATCGAACCCAGGACTCTTGCACGCCAGGCTGACGCTCTACCACTGAGACAACCAGCCAGGGCCTAATTCACACTTTAATTGGACTTTAGCACATGTACCTGCTCTTATCAAGACCACTAATAACTTCTGCTTTGATACAGGCAATGGTGAATTCTCAAACTCCATTTTAGTTGACTTATAATCAGCATTTTTACACATTCTCTCATTCTTTAAACATTTCTTTAATTTGGCTTCCTGGACATCACGTTTTCCTGGTTTTACTCCCATCTCATGGGTCATTCCTTTTTAGTCACTTGTTGCTTTTTTTTCTTGTCCAAGAAGAAGCATAGCATAATGGCTAAGAGCAAATTCTGGAACCAGACTGGCTGTATTTAAATTCTGCCATTTACCAGCCTTGTGATCTCTTTTTTTTTTTTTTGTATTTTTCTGAAGCTGGAAACGGGGAGAGACAGTCAGACAGACTCCTGCATGCACCTGACCGGGATCCACCCGGCACGCCCACCAGGGGCGACGCTCTGCCCACCAGGGGGCAATGCTCTGCCCCTCTGGGGCATCGCTCTGTTGCGACCAGAGCCACTCCAGCGCCTGGGGCAGAGGCCAAGGAGCCATCCCCAGCGCCCGGGCCATCTTTGCTCCAATGGAGCCGCGGCTGCGGGAAGAGAAGAGAGAGACAGAGAGGAAGGAGAGGGGGAAGGGTGGAGAAGCAGATGGGCGCTTCTCCTGTGTGCCCTGGCCGGGAATCGAACCCAGGACTTCTGCACGCCAGGCCGACGCTCTACCACTGAGCCAACCGGCCAGGGCCCAGCCTTGTGATCTTAATTTTTATTTCTTCTATACCTCACAACCAATTCTTCAGCAAACCCCACTGACTACTTACAAAATATATATCCAAGATTTATTGTGTGAGAGTGCCAAAGATGTTCAGACAGAAAAAAAGAACAGTATTAGAAATGCCCTAAAAGGGATTTTAGTATAAGAAACTGTATCAAACAAATTATTCTACGTTGTTTTGTAATGACAAAAACTGTCTGTGAAAGTTACCTACATTCTCAATTAACATCAATTCTAAAGGCTTTAAAAAAGACATACCAATGACATACAGATAATGAACATCTCTTTAATTTTATTCTCAAACTAGGATTAGTGGGCAAAAGATGTGCAAATTCATCCTGCTTATTCATTCACTCATCCAATCAACAAATATTTATTGAATACCTATTAGAAGCCAGGTACTTTCTAGGTTTTGGGGATTAAAACAAAAAAGATAAAAATATCAACTCATGGAGCTTACATCCCAGTGGGAGGTGTAACAGACAATGAAGACAAGTAGTATGAAAAAAAAAAGGAAAGATGAGAAAGGTAGTAATTTTAAACAGAAATGTCAAACAATGCTTAATTAACAACATAACCTATATCAAAGACCAGAAAAGATTCCTATGTACTCTCCCCTAATACATGCCATTAGGTTGCTACCCCTTTCACCCTAGTAGAAGTCTGAAGGTATATTCTTTGGAGAGGATAAAACAGTGGCCCTCAGAACTGAAATTTTTGCCAGAACTGGCAAAACTGAGAGTGTAAATATACAAGCATAGACATACTGAATTCTGGATGCAGAGACTCGCAGAATTCTTCCTCTACTGGGCTCCTAGAAGTCTGGCAGTTAAGAGTCCTATTCTTCATTAAAGGCTTAGACAAGAATCTTCTCTGGAATTTCAAGAACTGTAAAGAGTCTAAGATTTTACTTTACCTTCAAGCTAACAAACTCGGCTATCACGGTTGCATGAATGCTGGCAGAAAACATGGAACTCCTGGGTCAGAGACAAAGGACTTTATTACTCACAGCCCAGCAAGCAGCAAAAGCTTCACGTTCACATTGCTTCCCCTTTTCCTCACTCCTCCATGTCCCATGGGGGTGACAGGAGGCAGGCACAGGTGGATGCTATGCATGGAGTGGGTTTTTGATCATGATTGGGAACTCTTAACTTTAGAAAACCTCAATCTTTTATAAAGGGCTACAAGAAAATCTATCTAAATTTTGAATTAGAGAGATATTACCTTTATTATACTGGACAGTAAACAAATTTACCTTCTGTTCTAGAAATAGTATATGTATCTTCCAAAGCTTTGTTATAGAACATTCTTTAAAAGTCTGGAACAAAAGTCTTTCAGTGTTTCTGTTCACATGATGTACAGAAATGTAAGAAATCATGGAGAACTATTTTCAACAATATATAGGGCAAAATCTCAGATTCATCAGAGTTCTTAACATGGGAATCTGACTAACCCAGTAAGTCTACAATTGTTCTATTATAATAGATAAGCTCTATAGATACTGACTTCAAAGATTCCTTAGCAAACAGCTCACTAGTATCATCCTAATGTGAAGCTCAAAGAGACAAGTACCATTCATGCTTAGAATTTCCAATCAGCATTCCTTTGTCATGTACAGATAAATAAAAACAAAGGTCTGAAGAAAGCTTCTAAATTGTAAGTTAGAGGCCAAAGCAAAGAGAAAAAGGAACATATAGATAAGAAAGAGAAGAGAAGGGGAAGGAGAAAAAAGAGGGAAGAAGAGACAGGAGAGAAAAAAAAAAAGAAAAACAAAAAGCTGAAAAAGAATTTAAAATTAAAGAAAGAACCCAGTAAAGACAAAAATGGAAAAAAGAAAAAAACTAAAAATTAAAAAACTAGTGAAGATGATCTACCACCGTGATGGCAAACCTTTTTATAAAAACCGCCCTCTTTTGCAGTGCTGGTCAACCTGGTCCCTCCCACCCACTAGTGGGCGTGCCAGCCGCATACTAGCCCACCACGAAAGCTGGCACGCCCACTAGTGGGTGGGAGGGACCAGGTTGATCAGCACTGCAAAAGAGGGCGGTTTTTATTAAAAGGTTTGCCATCACTGATCTACCATCTAAATCAGTGTTTTTTAATCATCACTCTGCAGACTGGTGGTGGTCCACCAGAAATTTCAGAAAAAAACTTACCTAAAGGACAAAAATTTGGCCCAGGCTAGCTGGTTCAGTGGATAGAGTGTTGGCCCAGCTGTATGGACGTCCAAGGTTCGATTCCCAGTCAGAGTACACATGAGAAGCGACCATTTGCGTCTCATCCCCTCCATATCCCCCTTCTCTCCCTCTCCCCTTCTCTTAACCAGTGGCTTGAACTGGTTCAAGTGTTGGCCCCAGGTGCTGAGGTCTTAGTGTGAGCCTTAGGCACTAAAAATAGCTCAGTACTTGAGCATCATCGACCCATAATGGTGTTGCTGGGTGTATTCCAGTCGGGGCACACGCAAGAGGCTATCTCCCCTCCTCTCCCTTAATTAAAAAAAAAAAATTCTAGAAAGAAGAGATGGGAGAAAATCATTGACAAAATAAAATTTTCTAGTACTGAAGGACATGTTTCCAGATTAAAAGGGTCTAATGAGTACTCAGAAATCTGTGGTATATCACTATGTACTATCAGAATACTAGAAACAAATAGTCTACAACAGTGGTCCCCAATCTTTTTTGGGCCACGGACCAGTTTAAAGTTAGAAAATATTTTCACAGACCGGCCTTTAGGGTGGGACAGATAAATGTATCACGTGACCGAGACAAGCATCAAGAGTGAGTCTTAGACAGATGTAACAGAGGAAATCTGGTCATTTTTTAAAAATAAAACATCGTTCAGACCTAAATATAAATAAAATGGAAATAATGTAAGTTATTTATTCTTTCTCTGCGGACCAGTACCAAATGGCCCACGGACCGGTACCGTTCTGCGGCCCGGGGGTTGGGGACCACTGGTCTACAAGATCCTTGAAAGTGGGAAAGGGTCACATTTAAGGGATTCACACACACACAAAAAATGGCTTTGGAAGTCTCAACAATGCTGCAAACCAAAAGACAACAGCTATTATCAACAAGACGGGTAATAATAAATGTTAGAGAGATTGCAGAGAAAAAGGAACCCTCATTCACTGCTGGTGGGAATGTAAACTGGTATTACCACTATAGAAAACAGTAAGACGGTTCCACAAAATATTAATAATAGAGTTACCATATGACCCAGTAATCTCTCTTCTGGTTCTCTACCCAAAAAACTTGAAAACATTTATTTGCAAAGATATACTCATCCCTATGTTTGCTGCAGCATTATTTATGGCAGCCAAGACATGGAGACAACCAAAGTGTCATTCAATAGAGGACTGGATAAAGATGTGGTACATATATACTATGTAGAATTCTACTCAATCATAAGAAAAGATGAAGCACTGTCATTTGCAACAACATGAGTAGACCTTGAGAATACTATGCTAAGCGAAATAAGTCAGAAAAAGCTAAGAACCATATGATTTCACTCATACGTGGGATATGAATCTGAAACCTAAAGACACAAAAAGAAAGGTGGTTAATAGAGGGAAGAGGAGGGGGAATAGGGGAAGGTAAAGGGGGCCAAATATATGGTGACAGAAGATGATCTGACTTTGGATGGTCAGAACACAATGCAATATACAGATCATGTATCATAGAAATGTACACGTGCAACTTATATGATCCTATTAACTAATGTCACCCCAATAAATTTAATTTAAAGAAAAATCCCAAACAAAAGACAATGGAGCACTATCATATTTCTGAAGGGAAAACAGTTCCAACCTACAATTCTATACTTCGCTGAACTTTCAAACAAGAGCAAAATAAAGACATTTTTAGATATTAGAGGTTTCAAAATATTTACAATGTTCACAAAAATTAGGGGATCAAGGAACATGCAGATACTCCAGTACTTACAGCCTTTTGAATAGTGTATTATCATCAATGAAATAAAACTTGGTTTTGCATCTCATTTGCATAATTGGACAACTTTCTTTGACTTATTTGCTTTTCTAATGTTCTTGTTTAATAAAAAAAATCAAATGCTTTTTTTATTGCTTCATATTTATTTTGAAATATCCCCTAATTTTTGTGAGTATATTTCCTTTGCCCCTTTCCTCAACAAGATATTGGAAAATAGGCTCTACCAAAACGAGAGATTAACCAAGAAAGAAAAGTGTTAGGAAACAAGAAAAACAATGCAGAAGAGAGGCAAAGGGAAACCCTAGAAAGATGGTGAAGAAAGATTCTAAAGAAATCTTCTGCCTTAGATACAGAAGGTGACTAGTAAAGATTGGTGTGTTATGCCTCAACCCACAGACACATGGAGGTCTGTCACCTGAAAGATCTTTGCTGCTATGGTATTATTTTTTAAACTTGAGGACAGATTAAAAGCTTGGCCAGATTTGTTTTCAGTACTTGATTTGTTTGAGGGTATACTGATGAAGTTTGGGCCCTATTTCCTAGATCATATGAGGGCAGTCTTTTTACCTTACAGAAGTTTTCTGCTTTGACCTACTTCTGAGAGTTGAAGGAATACAAGTTAAATGCTGGTTTAGGTGCAAAATCAGCTGACTCCACATGTTGTTTATATCCAATACTTCATCACCTTACAACCTTGCCAGAAGCCCTGAATGTGGTGAGCTCTAAGTTTCACACAATTCACTATTGACCTTGTTCACTAACTTCCCAAAAGGAGGTTTTAAAACCTTCCAAGTATACAGAAGTATACAATAACCCAGAGAACTCTGTTTAGCCTTTCTTCTGGGAGCCATCTTTTAATAGTGATAGTGCCGCTTCCTTACACAACTGGGTTTTTGCTTGATACTCGATTTTTACAAACTCAACCAGCTATTTCCTTGGAATACAGTCACAGGTGATAAAACTACACAGAAAGCAAAAGAGTGAACACAAAAATCAGGAGGGGTATACAGGCGGCTTTTTACAGTACTATTAATGTTCTAGTTCTTAAATGAATGGTTGAATATGTGGCTGTTCATTTTATTACTTAAAAAATAATGTTTTATATATCTTCAGAAATGTATGAGATATTTCAAAATAAAAATTTTAAATACTTATTGTACAGTTACTGTGCCATGCACTATTTTAAGCTAAGTATATCAGATCAGATCAAACCAAATCAAACCAAACAAAACCCCTACTTTCCCTCTCCCCATGTAATTTGGAAGATTACATCTGCACTAGTTATCACAGAGAAGGGCAGAGTGCTACGGCATCTTATATTATGAGGGTGAAGCTATGGAGTCAGGAAAGCCTTTGTCAACAATATAGTATAACTACTCACAAAAATTAGGGAATATTTTATCACTTTATATTCGTTTTGAATTATCCTCTAATTTTTGTGAGCAGTATGTTTGAGTTGAAATATGAAAAAGTCAAAGATGGAAAGAAAAGCATTTCAGGAGGAAAGAATAGAAACTTCTTAGTCAAGCCCATGTCTCATATATTTATTACTTCACATAGTATTATGAACATGGTGAGCACTTGTGCAGAAAATGGAACGGGTGTACACTGTTGACAGGAATATAAAATGGTATAGTGGCTATGGAAAACAATATGGAAGTTCCTCAAAAAACTAAAAATAGAACTACCACATGATCCAGCAATCCCAGTTACGGGTATTTACCCAAAAGAACTGAAAACGGGATCTCAAAGAAATGCACTCCCAGGGTCACTGCAGCATTACTCACAGTAGCAGTAGCCAAGAGGTAGAAACAACCTAAACGTCCATCAATGGATGAACAGATAAAGAAAATGAGGCATATGATGGAATATTTTCAGTCTTAAAAAAGAAGGAAATTCTGTCATATAATACACCATGGATGAACCACGAGGACCTACGTGAAACAGACCAGAAAAAGACAGCATGATCCTACTTAAATTAGGTTTATCTAAAATAATCAGACTCATTGAAGCAGAAAGTAGAATGGTGGTTACTAATGGCTAGGAGGAGAGGGAAATGGTACAGAGCTTTCAATGGTATAGAGCTTCAGTCATGCAAAGTGAAAAAATTCTAGTGACTTTCAGTATAACAGTGTACATAGGGTTAGCAACACCAGTACTGCATCCTTAAACATTTGTTAAGAGCGTAGATTTCATATTATGGGTTTTTTATCCCAAAACAGAGTGAAAAGAAACGCTTTACTATTGAGTATTAATACCCCATAGCAATATTCTTGGAGAAAAGCCCTGAGGTTTTTGTCCTAACGTAAACACTAATCCTCCTGACATTTTGAATATGGGCCTGGGTGCCCAACTAGGTATATCATAGCTGACCCAATTACAAACCTTTAATTTATCCCTGTTATCAGGCTCACCTCTCAGTTCCTTTTGACTACCATACATGCTTAAAATTCTTGGGAGATGTTCCAGAAGGTAGATATTTTTCTGTTACTCCTTTTTGTGCTTCTATACTGCTATTACCAAAGAGTATTAGAAACAAACAAAAAAACCCCCAAACACATGTGTATACTCAGTTTATTGTCCTGAGCCTGAAGTCCTCTCTGCTTTTTAATATTTACTAGATGATAATTTCTATGAGTAATTGTGGGTGGAGCACAGAGCGCATTCCTAGCAGCTGTGGCTGATGCAATGCTGTGAGAATACTCCAGCTCCCAGAACCCTCCTGGGCATACCCAGGAAGGGAGCTCACCCGCTATAAGGAAGTGACTCAGTGCCAACCATGCAGCTCCCTGATCTTTTCAGCCATTGGCTTTGAAAAACACACTGTAACACCCTAGCAGGCGTCCCCAAACTATGGCCCGCAGGCCGCAATGCGGCCCCGAAGCCATTTATCCAGCCCCCACTGCACTTCTGGAAGGGGCACCTCTTTCATTGGTGGTCAGTGAGAGGACCACTGTATTTGGCAGCCCTCCAATGGTCTGAGGGACAGTGAACTGGCCCCCTGTGTAAAAAGTTTGGAGACCCCTGCGGCTGAACCTGTGTATATACGCTAGCTTACTTCCTGGATAAAGTGGATCTGCGTCACTGAACCTGGTCCCTGGAGTCGGGTCTTTGCGTCTCCGTCATCCTCACCCCTGGCAGGACTTGTCCACAACTGGCACCCAACGTCAGGCAGGGACCTAACCAGCATCTAAGGGACCGGTGAGGGACCCTCTGCAATGGGAAACCTTCTCCCCACTCTCGAGCCCCGCAGGCTCTAGCCCCGCACGCCCTATTGCAGAGTAGGCAAGTTAAAGTTAGTGAAAAGAATCTTTGTACCTACTGGGAGATCCTGTCAGGTTTCAACCCTTGGCTCCGGGAAGTGCCTCTCTGGGACCCAGATACTTGGGTCCGAGCTCTCCGATGCGTTCGTTTGGCCGAGGTGCATGGGGGCAAACCTTCCCTCAGCCTCACTCCTGCCTTATTGCAATACAGGCCTGCTTGACCGGTGCTCCTGCTGGGGAGCCTCCGCCCGTCCCTAAGGTCCTACAGGCTACTCCTCTTTCAGAGGAGCCCCTACCTCCCTATTCGGCCCCCCTCCACTGAGGAGGAAAGTAGTTTAGCCTCCAAGTTTGACAAAATCGCAGCTGAGCGCGCAGAAATGAAACCAATGGAATTGCTAACTGCACCATCAGCTCTGCCGCCAGTAAAAGCGTAAGTCGCTACTTCCACATTTCCTGCTGGGGCTCAATGCCCCACACCAGCCTCTTAGACACCATTTTCTACCCCAACTTTAACTCCAACACGTGTTCCTGCTGCAGACCCATGGGCCAGCCTATATGCCCCCATGTGTCTTTTTTCTTTCTGTCTTGTCTATTTTTCTGTATCTCTTGCTCTCTCTCTCTAAAATGACGCTGGAAGGACCCAGCCATGGCACAGTAGCGGGGACTACACCCTCTTCTAACGCAAGGGAGAGGTCATGCTTGTGTTTTTCAGCCAATTTGGATCCCAGGAACCCCCCAACCTGCTTGACAGGGTTTCTTGGGACACCCATTAAGTGGTTCAGTCTTCACCCGTACAAAGCCACAGCCCTGGCCTTCTCCACACTGACTACGCCTGAGGAGAAGAGGTCCTCAGTGCTCAAGAAGACCTCACGGCTGGCATGTGCGCCCCATCACCTGGGGGGATGTGGAGGCTTTGGCAGGGCAGGCCCAGAAAATTGCCCCTGACAGGCCCCCAGGCCCTGGTGCTCTCTTCTTGCTTATGTGTGCTATAGTAACCGCTTACTCCCAGACACAGGCGGCGGCAGCCCGGGGCTGGAGCCCAGCAGTGCGAGCTGGTGTTTTCAGTTCATCTTTGGAGAATGAGGAGAATTGGGCCCCAGTTGCGGTTCACAGACTCCAGAAGGTAAACGGCGGCAGCTGCAGCAGGAGGACGAACGGAAGCCAGGCTTGCATTGCTGAGTGGCCGCTGGAACGGCAGGGAGTGCCTGCTAAGCTGCTGGTGGGTTCGCTGACATTTTCGGACATAGGGGTGGGTGCCATCATGCTCTCCAGAGCAGAGATGGAAATGCTGACTGCCATTGCCACGTGCTCCTCTTTGGGACAGTGTAAGACCTGCCAGGACGGCAGGGACGAGGGGGGTGGCTGAGGCCTCATGTGCATGGACTGATTTCCTGGACTACAACCAGAGTGGGCACTGGATCCTTTGTTGGATGGACTCACGGATTTTGGACAATGTGAAATACCCTGATGGGGGTGGGGGGTGGCTTTGCTGGAGGCTCTTCCCCTGCCCCAGGAAGCTTTTACCATGGCTAGAAAGAAGGCCAAGGACATTTTGTGCTTTTGGCAAAGTGCTCAGAGACTGGTGAAATGTACCTTTGTAATTGTTGAAATTGTATGATGTCATGTTGTTATAATTTCTGTAATGTGCCTTGCAACCATATGCAGTATGCAGCCCACGGCAAACCATCCATTCTGTGTTTGGATGCTGGGACCTTTGTGGGAAGGGGGCGTGCATGGACCTACATCTTTCTTTTTTAAAGATTTTTTCTTTTTTTGTATTTTTCTGAAGTTGGAAACGGGGAGGCAGTGAGACAGAATCCTGCATGCGCCTGACCGGGATCCACCCGGCACACCCACCGGGGGCGATGTTCCGCCCATCTGGGACATCGCTCTGTTGCATCCAGAGCCATTCTAGCGCCTGAGGCAGAGGCCACAGAGCCATCCTCAGCGCCCGGGCTATCTCTGCTCCAATGGAGCCCTGGCTGCGGGAGGGGAAGAGACAGAGAGGAAGGAGAGGGGGAGAGGTGGAGAAGCAGATAGGTGCTTCTCCTGTGTGCCCTGGCCGGGAATCGAACCCGGGACTCCCACACGCCAGGCCAACGCTCTATCACTGAGCCAACCGGCCAGGGCCCTACAGCTATTTTTTACAATCAAAATGGAACTGTGTTTAATAGCACCTAGAAGGTCTCTGTAACACAATGGGAGGGAAATGAGATCCCGACCCCGAGGAGGAATCCCCTGTTTAAGACCCCCATTTTATTTCCTAACTAGTCAAACATTACAGAATCCAGCTAATCTATTGGCATATAGTATAATAGGTATTATAGTTGTTTTACTTCTACTAGGGTTCTGTTGCATAATGCGTAGCATTCAGAAGCTACAGTAACAGCAAGCTGTCATTCATCAAGTCCAATTGGCCTTAATTAAAAGAGAAGGGGGAGATGTGGGTGGAGCACAGAGCACATTCCTAGCAGCTGTGGCTGATGCAATGCTGTGAGAATACTCCAGCTCCCAGAACCCTCCTGGGCATACCCAGGAAGGAAGCTTGCCCGTTATAAGGAAGTGACTTAGCGCCAACCACGCAGCTCCCTGATCTTTTCAGCCACTGGCTTTGAGGAACACGCTGAAACACCCTATAGGCTGAACCTATGTATATAAGCTAGCTTACTTCCTGGATAAAGTGGATCTGCGTCACTGAACCTGGTTCCCGGAGTCGGATCTTTGCGTCTCCGTCATCCTCACCCCTGGCAGATCTTGTCCACAAGTAATGGAACCACATACGTACATCTTTTTCATTGCTTTAATTTAGGAGTGAGCACTATGTCTTATATTGTAATGGTCACTCAGCAAATTATTTACTGAATAAACTTTTATCTAACTTTTTAATTTATTGCCCTATTTCCTTGTTGAAATGACTCTATTTTCACTTTGCATCTCAGTTATCTGTTAACCCAAACATCAGATCAACACCTTTAGTGACTTGTGATAAAGACCTACAAATACTTATATTTAGTCAAAATTTATATTTAATTCCTATCACTATCTTTCAGCATTTTGTCTGGTTAAACAGCTTGCAATGGTACCTCTTATTTACTCTGTGAACAAGTGAACATTCACTCAAACATAATGTATTAAGCCTTTGAAATACAAGTAGCTATGAGATATGAACATAAATAAGAACACTGTCCTTTTCAGAGTTCCTAATCTAGTTTGAATAGAAACACACAAGGAAATAATTGCAGTACAATGTGCTAATCTCTTAACTCCCCATTTTAGGAGGCCAAAGCAAATGACAATGTAATTATCGTTATCTTTTAAGCCAGGTAAATAAACAGCTATTAGCAGTGACAAGGAAGCTGTTTACCATAAGGAAAGCAAAATGAAGGCTTGTAATGCGAATGAACTCTACTTTCATTATCTACACAAAGTTTATTGAAAGATCTAACATTATGATGTTTTAACAGTTGTTGAGATTATTCAATTATTGATAACAGTAATGTATTAGTGATATAATATGAATGGTCTCTAGCTATGTTTCTTTAAACTTTCCTCATCTTAAAAAAGCATTCTAATTTAATGATTCTTGATGTTTGATTGCCTTAGAATTGCATTTCTGAGGGAAGAAAGTAGAAACTGCTATGGAAACAGAGCAGAGAAAATTCCTATCCACCTATGGGAATTATCTATATAGCTTAACAAAGGAGAGATAATGAGGAAGAGAGAACATGTACAAATAATGAGGTTATTTATAACCCATCAAATCTGAAAAACCAGAAGTGGTTCAAGAGAATCCATAGGAAGATTGGTGGGGCAATGCAGTTAGACATGTAGTAGTTTCGGATCAAATCATAAATTATCCTAACAATTCAGCAAATCACAACATTTCAGTGGCTTTCAAAGAAGTCCCAAAATGTTGGTTGCTGGGTAAAGCTTAAGGAGACATCTAATAGGGGAGAAAAAGATGGTTCTTCTAGTGGCAATTTAAAATATTTAGAGCTTTTAGTACAAGTGGTCTATTAATCACTGCCATGGCAAAGCAAGTGGACCAATCCTTTCTTACTTTGATAACCAGCACTTATTTCCAGCCTTATTTTTCTCTTGACATTAATTTTTTTTTCCTTTTTGTATTTTTCTGAAGCTGGAAATAGTGAGGCAGTCAGACAGACTCCCGCATGCGCCCGACCGGGATCCACCCGGCATGCCCACCGGGGGGCGATGCTCTGCCCATCTGGGGCATCGCTCTGCTGCAACCAGAGCCATTCTAGCGCCCGGGCCAACTTTGCTCCAATGGAGCCCTGGCTTCGGGAGGGGAAGAGAGAAACAGAGAGGAAAGAGAGGGGGAGGGGTGGAGAAGCAGATGGGCACCTCTCCTGTGTGCCCAGGCCAGGAATCGAACCCGGGACTCCCACATGCCAGGCCGACGCTCTATCAATGAGCCAACCGGCCAGGGCCTTGACATTAATTTTTTAACAGCTATCACCTGTATAAGAGCACTAGGTAGTGACATGTAGGAATAAGAATGAAATACACACACACACACAGAATTTCATCCAGAACAGATCAGCTTAGAAAAACCCTGGTTAAATATAAATAATTGGAAATTTCTTCTTTTTTTCAACAAGGGTTGACTTCTTATTAGTTCAAATGCTTATCTAATTGTGAACTTACTAAAAAGAATATATATATATATATATATATATTCTTTTTAGTAAGTAGACCTTCCTCACACATTTAAATTTTTGTGAAATTTCCCTTTCTTCATCTAAATAGACATTTTCCCAAAGAACACATCTAAATGGTCAACAGGCTCATGAAAAGATGCTCAACATAAAAAATTATCAGGGAAATGCAAATCAAAACCCAGAGATATCGCCTTATACTAATTAGAATGGCTATCAACAATAAGATAAGAGCCAACAAGGTGATGTACTGATGATGATGTGGAGAAAAGGGAACCATCATATATACTGTTGATGGGAACAAAAATTGGTCCAATCACTTTGGAAAACAATATAGAAGTTCCTCAAAAAATTAAAAATAGATCTACCATATAATTTAGCAGTTCTGGTTTTAGATATATACCCAAAGGAAAGAAAACAGGATTCTGAACAGATATATGCACTCTCATGTTTATTGCAGCGTTATTCACAATAGATAAAATATGAAAAAACCCAAATGCCTCTCAACAAATGAATGTATAAAAAAGATGTGTTTACAATGGAATATTACTCAGTTATGTGAGAGGATAATGTAACAACATGGATGGACCCTGAACACATTATGCCAAGTAAGCTAAGTCAGATAAAGACAAATATGATACTATATCACGTTGAATCTAAAAAATTCAAACCCATAAAAAATAGAGAGTAAAATGGTCGTTACCAGGGGATGGGAACGGGGTATAAGACTGATGTTTAGGGCTACAACCTGCATCAAGTAGGAAATAAGCCATAGAGATCTAATACACAGTGTAATGAATATAGACAATAATTGACTATAACTATGTAATGTAATAAATATCAGTACAAAGGCAATCATATTACCATATATAAATGCATCAAAGTAAGATGTTGTACGTAAAGCCAGTAGCCACGGTCACCATCACAGTCTCCTGGCCCATGAAGGTTCGCATTTGATTCGGACAGACGGTAATGAAACAACGGAGGCAAGAACTGGTGGCCTGTTAGCTTTAATCCTAGCTTGCACTCGGCGGGCAAAAATACACACAGTGGAGAAACACTACCCCTTCCATACAGGGCTCCCAAAGCCACTAACTTATCCAAGTTTCCTAGAATCAAAGTTTGTACCTCACCAGCATTATTCACCTCTGTTCCCTATCTCCTTCTCTCTGCACAAACTCTGCATTAGCTGGTTTCTCCTTCAGCACTCCACCATCTTTGCTGCTTCTCCTCTCCTCCACGTGGCCTTTCTCTGCTCTCCTTTCTCTGCTCTCTCCTCTAATGTTAATCTCAGGAACTGAGAGAAAGCTCCCAGTCTGCCCCATTTTATAGTGTAGAAATCAAAACCTTTAATCCAATATACAAACAAGGAAGTTTCTGATACAAAGTCACTTAGGGTGGGAAAGGCTTAGTCTTAAAACTAAGCCTTAGGGTATAACAACCCTGCCTGCTTACAGCCTGTCCCCCACACCCAATGCAAACTCTAAGCAAGCAAATCTATTAATATATATCATATTTACAAACTTATTTGACCAAAATTGTACATCTTAAATTTACACATAGCTAGTAAGTGGCAGAACAAGGTTTGAAACTAGTTGTGCCCAAATCCAAACACATCCTACAGATTAAACCAGTTTTATAAGCACAGAAATGCAATCCCAGGTCACCAGATTTCCTTTGTAAGTTATAAATTCAGAGGTCTTTGGTAGGTGTCTTACTCCCTTCAGTTTTCCCTTCTTGTCCTTAGTCATACTTGTTCACACTTCTTGTACCAGAAATAGTTTTAATAATTTTTAAAAAATTTATTGAATTTAAAAAGTTTATTGACTTTAAAGGGAGTGAGAGAGAGGGTGAGGGGGAACAGGGTGGGGGGCGGGGGAGGAGAGAAACAGATCTGTTCCTGAATGTGTCCTGACCGGGAATCAAACCGGTAACCTCTCTGCTTTGGGACAACGTTCTAACCAGCTGAGCTATCTGGCCAGGGTGGTTTTAATGATTTAAAATTTTTTTAATTTACTTATTAACATGAGATATTATCCTTTGTACTTATTCACTATGTTACATAGTTGAAATTATATAAATCATAGGAAAACATAAAATTAACTTCATTGTTAAGTTTCAGCTTTTTACAACAGTAAATGGTTTACAAATCATAGTAGATAAGCAAAAACTTGACTGTTTCCCATTCTTTCTTATATTACTAGAAGCTAAATATTTTATATGTATTCAGCCTTTTACAGTTTGTTAAGAACTTTTACTTATTTCACGCACAACCACCTTATACAGCATATATGAGAAACTGAAGCTCAGAGGTTGAGTTTTCCAATGTAATATAAATGGAAGCTGGTATCCTCATTCCAAGTCACTACTTTATTATCTACAACAGGGCTTCATCTTTGAATCTAGAACTTCTAAAATACCTAAGGGGGGGGGGGGAGGGGTGTGTGTGTGTGTGTGTGTGTGTGTGTGTGTGTATTACAGGTGATTCAGATCAATAGCCAAATGGTAGCTAGATGTGCCTTGTTTTGCTAAAAACTTAAGATCCTTTTTCTTTATGTTAAATAGCCATTTTAGTTTTATAAACCCTTTCTCTCTTGTGCTACTATTAATATAAAAATGCAAATGCTGCCTGACCTGTGGTGGCACAGTGGATAAAGCGTCAACCTGGAAACACTGAGGTTGCTGGTTCAAAACCCTGGCTTGCCTGGTCAAGGCACATATGGGAGTTGATGCTTCCTGCTCCTCCCCCTTCTCTCTCTTTCTCTCTCTCTCTCTCCCCCCCCCTCCTCTCTAAAATAAATAAATAAATAAATTTTAAAAATGCAAATGCTGTTCACTTGTTTTCAAACTTTGGAACCAACTCATAGACAAAGCGCCTAAGATTTTACTACAAAACAATACGAATGTTAGAAACCTTGATAATATAACATAAAATATATCTAACAATTGGGAGGAGGAGAAAAAGATAAAATTTTAATAAGACAAAATTGCCATTTTCCTACTTTATAAAATGAGGGGTCTGTCATATTTGTTGAAATAGGGTATGAAGCTTTAATATATTATTTGAAGCTACAGTAATCATCAAAGATACAGGAATCATGGTTTTGTTTTGTTTTTTAATTAGGGGAGAGGCAGGAAGGAAATAGTGTAAGATAAATTGTCTTATCATAACAGGAAGTGCAAATGTCTATATAAACAATTAGGACTAAAGAAATAGTAAAAAGTGGATGCATCTTGCAGGGGTCCTCAAACTTTTTACACAAGGGGCCAGTTCACTGTCCCTCAGACGGTTGGAGGGCCGCCACATACAGTGCTCCTCTCACTGACCACCAATGAAAGAGGTGCCCCTTCTGAAGTGCGGCGGGGGGCCGGATAAATGGCCTCAGGGGGCCACATGCGCCCGTGGGCCGTAGTTTGGGGATGCCTGATAGAGTATGAACTATGGTTTTAACTGTAAATATTTCTGGACTAATAGATCTTTTAACCATTTGCTTATAAAATTTTTTCCACAGAAAATGTATATATGGATAGTAAAAAGCAAATAAAAGAGTATATGTTTCTTTTTTAAAAATAGTGTCACTATTAGAAGTGGAGATTTAAAACATTTTTTTAATTTATTTTTAGAGAGAGGAGGGAGGGAGGGAGGGAGGGAGGGAGGGAGGGAGGGAGGGAGGGAGAGAGAGAGAGAGAGAGAGAGAGAGAGAGAAAAGGGGAAGAAGTAGGAAGCATCAATTCATAGCAGTTGCTTCCTATATGTGCCTTGACCAGGCAAGCCCAGTGTTTCGAACTGGTGACCTCAGCATTCCAGGTTCATACTTTATCCACTGTGCCACCACAGGGCAGGCAAGATTTTTTTTATCTGAACTTTTTGTTGAAATTGTACATACAGTCCTCTGAAACTGGGGCCTAGAGCCAGTAATGACCTCTCTGCTTCAGAAGCATCTGAATGCATTATTAATCAATTTTTAACAGCCTTATAAAAATACTCATTGTCTTTCATGACTGATGTTATTGCAGATGACAGCTATTTCCTGACCCAAACCTCTCCCTGTCAGCACAATCTCATGCTGGAAATAATTTAAATGTGCTGAGATGAGCTGTATAATACCATCTAATTCCCACCCCATGTAAACTGCCCTACTACAACTCATAGACAAAATCATTACTTTTTTCTTTTCATCACAAAAATAATCCAGAAATATACACAAGGTATAGGAATTATGGTAAAATATACTGCTGGAAAGAGAAGGTGTTGAGAGGAAGTTTAAACCAAAGTTAAAAGAAAAATAGGATAAGCACATGTGGAATCTAAAACAAAAAACAAAAAACAAAACAAAATAGGAACACACTCAGATAGAGAGCAAACTAGTGGCTGCTAGAGGGGAGCTGGGTGGGAAACGGGCAAAAGAGGTGTAGGGGATTAAGAGGTACAAATTTAGAGTTGTAAAATAAAATAAGTCATGGTGATGTAATAATATACAGTACAAGAAATATAGACAATAATATTGCAATAACTGTATAGTGATAGAAGGAAGCTGACTTATCTGGTGATCATGTCATAATGTACATATATATTGAATCAATATGCTATATACCTGAAACATACAATATTAACTCTCTATGGGCCCATGTAACTTTCAAGTCACATACTAATATATTGATATTTTATTAATTTTTTAAATTTTTTACCACAAGGTGGCTAATACATGTTATATAATGTCTTCTTAATAACCAGTAGCATTCTTGGTACCGGTTATCAACTCTGAGTATCAAAGTAAATGCTCTTGCAAGTTGTCTGCAGATAGAGGCCATAGGAACCACCTTGTGCAACTGTCACTATTTTTCCTTCTAAGGGTGCTTGTTAAACAAGGAAAAGCCTACATAACAGCTCTTGGTTTGTATATCAATAATCTCTTACTTGTTTGCATTTCTTTTTTTCTTCTTCTTTTTCCAAGTGAGAAGAGGGGAGACAGAGAGAGAGACTCCCGCATGGGCCCCAACCCTGATCCACCTGGCAACCCCATCTGGGGCTGATGCTCTGCCCATCTGGTGCCATGCTCATAACCAAGGTATTTCTTTTAGTGCCTGAGGCAGAGGCTCCATGGAGCCATTTTCAGCACCTGCGGATGTGCTGGAATCAAGCCATGGTTGAGGGTGGGGGAGAGAAAGAAAGAGAGAGAGAGAGAAAAGGGGGAGGTGAAAGGGTGGAGAAGCAGATGGTCGCTTTTCCTGTGTTCTCTGACCGGGAATCGAACCCAGGATTTCCACATGCTGGGCCAATGCTCTACCCTTGAGAGAACTGGCCAGGGCCTGTTTGTATTTCATTAGTCATTTTGTTATTATTTTCATATGATATAGCATTGTGATTTTCAAGTCACAATGAGCTATAATGGTAGGGTTTGGTATATTTGTGATAATGCTTGTGGTTTTTTTTTTGCTTTTTATTTAGTTTTATATATCAGAGGCCTAAAATATGAATACAAAAGCAAATAAAAATAAAAGAGCAGTAAGAATAAGAAGCATTAACAGTAATAGATCCAAAGATCCTTTATTAATAATAGAATCTGACTCACAAATCAGCTCACAGTATTTACCTGATGATGTATAAATATTATAGACAGTAATGATGAACTTATTGGTAAATCATCAATAGATGAGAAAAACGCAGAACCACAAAAAATGCAATGTATATCTATGTTTAACGCCAAGCACAAACTGTTCTATGGAATTCCATACTTAAGCTTTTATACACATAAGTGCAAACGTTGTAAGCCATTGTTAGTTCAAAGTTACAAAACATATTCATTATAATAAAATTGTTGGAACTGCTGAATTCATTGTTAATTTGTATTTATCGATTGATATTTGTTGATTTCACATTACATAAATTTTTTATAGTCCTGAAAAAAATTCAGTGCATAGTTTTATATATATATATATATTATATTTTTAAAAAGAAAAGAAAAATAAGGTATGTACTAAAAAGTATAGAGAATCCAAGCTGCTGTATTTAATTAAAACGTATGCAACCTCTTTAAATTTTTCTGGACTGACAGTATAAAAATACACATAATGTTTTCATATGTAAGCTAAAATGATATATTATGAAAATCTATTGTTTTTGATACTTATGCTTCTCTTTTAAAGACTACTATCTGCCACAAGCTATTTATTTTTAAAAGATACTCCCTTTTTACACACTAGTAAACTATCAGATCATTTACATATCACAGTCAATAAAACATAGTTGATAATATCAGGAAATAGAAACTGAATTGGGGCATATGTGAGAGTCTGTATCTCTGTCTCCCCTCCTATTACTAAAACAAAACAAACAAACAAAAAAAACAACTGAATCGGTAACAACAGTGACTACTTCTGGACTTTTACCTAATAAAAATCAAAATTACGGTGCCTAAGAAAAGCACTTTAAAAAAAGGTAATTTGGGTATTTCTAAAACACTATTTGTCATAATGTCAAAATAATATTGCTTTGTAAATGATTTTAATTACATGTAATATTTATGCCATACAAATGACCTAGAAAGATATCAATTTATCCAGCCTACATGTGACTAAATCATGAAGAGACAGAAAATCTAAAATAGACCAATAATGAATAAGGAGATTAAATCAGTAATCAAAAATCTTCCACCAAATAGAAGACAAGGAACAGATGGCTTCACAAGTGAATGCTACCAAACACTTAAAGAAGAATACCAATCCTCAAACTCTTCCAAAAAATTGATTGAAAAACAGATCCAAACTCATTTTACAGGGCCAGCATTACCTTGATATGAAAATCAAGACAAAGTCATGACAAGACAAGAAAATTACATGCCAATATTCCTGATGAACACAGATGAAAAATCCAACAAAATGCTAGCAAACCTAATGCAAGAACACATTAAAAGAATCATATACTGGGATCAAGTGTGACTTTATCCCTGGAATGCAAGGATGGTTTGACATATGCAAATCAATAAACATGACATGGAATATAAATAAAATGAAGGATAAAAATCATATGACAATCTCAACAGGAGAAAAAACATTTGACAAAATTCAACATACTTTGTAAATATTTACAGATGAAATACATTTCAACATAATCAAGGCCATATATGACAGGTACACAGCTAACATTGTGCTCAACAGTGAAAAGTTGAAAGTGTTCCTCTAGAGTCAGGAACAAGGCAAGAATACCCACTACCAACACTTCTGTGCAACACAGAATTGGAAATCCTAGCCAAAGCAAATAGGCAATGAAAAGAAATTAGAGGTACCTAATAGGAAAGAAAGAAGTAAAAATGTCGCTATTTGCAGATGACATGATCTTACATATAGAAAACTGTAAAGAATCCACCAAAGAACTGATAGACCTAATTAATAAATTCAGTTAAACTGCAGGATACTAAATTAACATACAAAAATCAGCTGCATTTCTACACACAATGAACTACTCAAAAAAGATATCAAGAAAGCAATCCCATTTATAACAGATTAAAAAAACAGTAAAACATTAGAAATAAATCTAACCAAGGAAATGGAAGATATATATACTGAAAACTATAAGATACTAATAAAAGAAATTGAATAAGACACAAATACTGTAAATGGAAAGCTATCCCACGTTTTTGGATTGGAAGAATTAATACTGTTAAAATGTCCATACTACTCCAAGTGATCTATGGATTCAATACAATCTCTAGTAAAACCCCAATGGCATTTTTCAAAGAAATAAAAAAAAAGGACACTAAGAATCATGAGACCACAAATGATCCTCAACAGCCAGAACAATCTTAAGAACAAAAAAAACAAAGCTGGAGGCGTCACACTTCCTTATTTCAAACTCTATTATAAGAGTATAGTAATCAAAACAGTATGGTACTAGAATAAAAACAGGCACACAACCAATGTAATAAAGAGCCCAGAAATAAACCAACACACATATAGTCAACTATTCTTTGACAAAGTGCCAAGAACACATAACAAGTATTGGGAAAAATGGAAATACTCATGCAAAGGAATGAAACTGGACCCCTACCCTATACCACTCAAAAAAATTAACTCAAAATGGATTAAAGACTCAGATTTAAAACCTGAAACCATAGTTCTTAGAAGAAAACACAGAGTGAAAAGCTCGACACCGATCTTAGCGATGATTATTTAGATTGGACACCAAAAGCAAAGGCAAAACTAAACAAGTAGGACTACATCAAACTAAAAATCTTCTACACAGCAAAGGATAATATCAACAAAATTAAAAGACAACCTACCTCATGGGAGAAAATATTTGCGAATCATTTATCTGACAAGCGGTTAATGTAAAAAATATATAAAGAACTCACACAACTCAACAGCAAAAAAACTCAAACAATGTGATTAAAAAATGAGCAGAGGAACCAACAGAGATGTTTGCAAAGAGGAGATACAAATGGCCAACAGGCACATGAAAAAGATGCTCAGCATTACTGCTCATCAAGATATATAAATCAAAACTATAAAGAGCTATCACCTCACATCTGTAAGAATGGCTATTATCAATAAGTCAATAGCAAGTGTTGTAAGAATGTAGAGAAAGGGAACACTTGTACACTGCTGGTGGGAATGTAGACTGATGCAGCCACAAAGGAAACACCTGGAGGTACCTCAAAAAATTAAAAATAGAACTACTACATGATTCAGCAATCTCACTGCTGGGTATATATTCAAAAGAAAAAGAAATACACACTCCCATGTTCACTGCAGCATTAGTCAGTCACAACAGCCAAGATACGAAAATAACCTGTTTCTGTCAGTGGATAAAGAAAAAAGCATTTGTGATAGAATATTATTCAGCCACAAAAAAGATGAAAATTCTGCCACTTGTGATAATATGGACGAACCTAGAGGGCATTCTGAGTGAAGTCAGACAAAGACAAATACTGCATGGTATAACTTACCTGTGGAAACAAAACAAAAAAGTAGATTTCATTGAAACAGACAGTAGAATGGTAATTGCCAGGGGCTAGGGGGTAGAGAGGGTAAATGGGGAGATGCAGATCAAAGGGTACAAATTTTTTGTACAGAGACAGAGAGAGGGATAGACAGAGACAGACAGACAGGAACGGAGAGAGATGAGAAGCATCAATCATTAGTTTTTTGTTGTGCGTTGCAACACCTTAGTTGTTCATTGATTGCTTTCTCATATGTGCCTTGACCACGGGCCTTCAGCACACCGAGTAACCCCTTGCTCAAGCCAGCGACCTTGGGTTGAAGCTGGTGAGCTTTTGCTCAAACCAGATGAGCCCGTGCTCAAGCTGGCGACCTTGGGGTCTCGAACCTGGGTCCTCTGCATCCCAGTTCGACGCTCTATCCACTGCGCCACCGCCTGGTCAGGCCAAACTTTGTTATAAAATAAGTAAGTTCTGAGGATCTAACACACAATATGGTGACTATAGTAAATAATAGTGTTTTGTTTTTTGTATTTTTCTGAAGTGAGAAGAAGAGAGACAGACTCCCCCATGTACCCAACAGGGATCCACCTGGCAAGCCACTAGTGGGAGATGTTCTGCCAATCTGGAATATTGCTTCATTTCAACTGGAGCCATTCTAGCGCCTGAGGCAGAGGCCATGGAGCCGTCCTCAGGGCCCGGGCTACTTTGCTCCAATGGAGCCTTGGCTGTGGGAGGGGAAGAGAGAGACAGAGAGGAAGGAGAGTGGGAGGGATGAAGAAGCAGATGGGTATTTCTCTTTGTGCTCTAACAGGAAATCAAACCCTGGACATCCACATGCCGGGCTGGCGCTCTACCACTGAGCCAATTAGCCAAGGCCAATAATAGTGGGGTTTTTTTGGAAATCTGCTAAGAGTAAATCTTAAGTGTTCTCACCACACATGCCCAAAAAGTTAACTATGCAAAATCATGGATGTGCTAAGTATGTTGATCATGGTAATTATTTTACAATGTATATGGTTATAAAATCACAAGGTATACTTTAAGTATATAAAATTATTATATGTTCATTATTCCTCAGTAAAGCTGAAAAAATCAATATAAAGAGAGCCCTGAAAATAATCTTTCTAGTCTTTTCAACTGGAAACTTTAGGAGATAAAGTAGATCAAGACATTTAATTTACTAGATTTTAAGGAAATTCAAAAAGAGGGTACCACATCTGTCTTGCAACATTAGTTGTTTTAACCTGTTTCCTACATTGTAGACTTAAAAAAGACCTACTGATAGTAAATATATATATATTGTAACATGTACATTAAGCCAATAAGAAAATCTTTCTTCTTCTTAAAAGATTATGTATATTTTTTCGTCATGAGTAATAAATAGGACTCCCTGAACATTTTGATAGTCTTCAGGAAGACAAACTCTCCATCACATACAATTCACTAAAATTTAACATTCACCAGCATTTTAGAGTCCACTGCATGCTAAAAAAGGTAATGCTAAACACTTCAAGTTCCGAGAATATCCTTTTAAATTTCAAAAAAGAACTGAATTATGCTCAGCATAGCTTTAGTATTAAGTGTGTTTTATTATTTTATGATGGTTTGACAACTGGCAATTTGTATTAGGTAACTATCTAAAATGCTTCATTAACTATTTCATTTTTCTAACTGCACAGAATAAAATAGTATAGTGCAGGGGTCAGGAACCTTTTTGTTTGAGAGCCATGAACACCACATATTTTAAAATGTAATTCCATGAGAGCCATACAACAATCCATGTACGTTATGCATTATCCAACACCAATAAAAATTTGGTGTTGTCCCGGAGGGCAGCTGTGATTGGCTCCAGCCACCCGCAACCATGAACATGAGCGGTAGGAAATGAATGGATTGTAATACATGACAATGTTTTATATTTTTAACATTATTTTTTTTATTAAAGATTTGTCTGGGCCCTGGCCGGTTGGCTCAGTGGTGGAGCGTCGGCCTGGCGTGCAAGGGGTCCCGGGTTCAATTCCCGGCCAGGGCGCACAGGGGAGGCGCCCATCTGCTTCTCCGCCCCTCCCCCTCTCCTTCCTCTCTGTCTCTCTCTTCCCCTCCCGCAGCCCAGGCTCCATTGGAGCAAAGATGGCCCGGGCGCTGGGGATGGCTCCTTGGCCTCTGCCCCAGGCGCTGGAGTTGCTCTGGTTGCGGCAGAGCGATGCCCCGAAGGGGCAGAGCGTTGCCCCCTGGTGGGCGAAGCGTCGCCCCCTGGTGGGCGTGCCGGGTGGATCCCGGTCGGGCGCATGCGGGAGTCTGTCTGACTGTCTCTCCCCGTTTCCAGCTTCAGAAAAATACAAGGAAAAAAAAAAAAAAAAGATTTGTCTGTGAGCCAGATGCAGCCATCAAAAGAGCCACATCTGGCTCACGAGCCATAGGTTCCCGACCCCTGGTATAGTGTATTAGGAAAGCTGAAAAAATGCCCAGTGATTATGTCAAGGTCACCAATTTTGGCTCAAACATGTTAATGGTGGTGTTTCTCCTCAGAATATGAATAAATAGCAGAGCTGCTATAACCTATCTATTGTATTTCATACATTCTTACATTGCTTTCTGGCTCTTTGCTTTCTAATTAGATTAATCAGAAAAAATGTGGTTAAATAAATATTCTCAAAATGCATGCTATTAAACTTTATTATAAAATATTTCTGAGAATCATGGAAAATTGTGTAACCACATTCACTTTGTATTTTTTTTTTTCAGAGACAGAGAGTCAGAGAGAGGGATAGACAGGGACAGACAGACAGGAACAGAGAGATGAGAAGCTCCAATCATTAGTTTTTCGTTGTGCGTTGCAACACCTTAGTTGTTCATTGATTGCTTTCTCATATGTGCCTTAACTGCAGGCCTTCAGCAGACCAAGTAACCCCTTGCTCGAGCCAGCGACCTTGGGCTCAAGCTGGTGAGCTTTTTGCTCAAACCAGATGAACCGGCACCCAAGCTGGCAACCCTGGGGTCTCGAACCTGGGTCTTCCACATCCCAGTCCGACGCTCTATCCACTGCGCCACCGCCTGGTCAGGCTCACTGTGTATTTTTTAAAATTACATCCCACATGATAAAATTCGTATTACCCCTACTTATGTTTGTTTTTGGGAAATTTCACTTTTTTTTTTTTTACAGAGACAGAGAGAGAGTCAGAGAGAGGGATAGACAGGGATAGACAGACAGGAACGAAGAGATGAGAAGCATCAATCATTAGCTTTTTGTTGAGCATTGCAACACCTTAGTTGTTCACTGATTGCTTTCTAATATGTGCTTTGACCGCGGGTCTTCAGCAGACCAAGTAACCCCCCCCTTGCTCGAGCCAGCGACCTTGGGTCCAAGCTGGTGAGCTTTTGCTCAAACCAGATGAGCCCGCGCTCAAGCTGGTGACCTCCGGGTCTCGAACCTGGGTCCTCTGCACCCCAGTCCGACGCTCTATCCACTGCGCCGCCATCGCCTGGTCAGGCTCACATACTTTTTTTTCACTTGCTCATAGTAAGAAAACTAACAGGGAGACAACTATAAGCAAGCCTGTTTTACTTAGGTCTCAAATTTATTTCTTATAAGACGTATTATAATGATGTTCTTTGGACTCTTGTATTTGTAATTAAAATACAAAAATAATTATGAAAGGTTATCATTGGCCAGTATAATGTTGTTTCAGATTTTTTCTTTAAGTTGAAAATATTCCTTGACTTACCCGTTGCATGAAATAAACTAGCTTCTACTCTGTGGGGAACTCTTGGTGGAATTTTCATAGATGCACGTATCTGGTAAAAACTAATGCAAAAGAGGCCATTTCAGAAACATTTAAAATATACAACATCTCAATTTCTATATATTTATATGTGTTATAATAATAAAATTGGTCTGCTAATCAGTCTCCCATAATATTTACTATTGGTGGAAAACAACATATCAATTTCACAGACCAAATATTAGTGTGGGATAAAACCCAAAGGGAAACCAGTATGTTTGAAGATAAATAGGAAAAACAGAAGAAATATATACGGTATTTCTTACTATAAATGAAAGAATGTCATACATAGCAACCAGAGGAGTTAATAAGGCAACTAAGAGTTTCATTGATTTTTTTTTCTTTTAAAATAAAGATAAATTATTCTTAAGCATAATTTTGAAAAAAAAATAGAGAACTATAAATGGCTTTTAAAAATTGATTTCATACTATAAAAACCCACTCAAAAATATAAACCTACTTAACCCTTTGAGTAGTATGAACGTTCATGTACGTACTTGTGCCTCCTGACCATCCAGAGTATGATCGATTCATTTTAAAAATGTGTAAGGCAACATTAAAAAAAGGCAAATGTATGTTTTTCTAGTTTCCATAAATTAGTTATCAAACATGATTTTAAGTTAATAAAACTATAACTAATTTCATTTTTTGAAAACAAAAACCAAAACTCACTCCTGGGGGTCAGTGAGCATGAAAAAAACTCACTACTCAAAGGGTTAAATGTAACATGTTCTCTCTCTTCCATACCTGCCAACAGTTTCGGCACTGCTTAATCTGTTCTTTATCAAATGTAACAATGGTGTCAAATACTAAAAATACTTAGAAATGCAGGAAAAGAACCATCACGAAACATGCACATGAAGTGTTTCCTCACATTCCATTTCCATTTAATCCTTACAGAGCTATCATTCCAATGTTATTCAGTAAGATATTTATTGACATTATTTTTTAAATACAATAAAATTCAGCATAGAAATACTTGAAAGTTTAAGTTCTCATCTCAGTATCTTAAGTAATCATTTGATATATTAGGAAATCAACTAGTAAAGATATTATTTTCTAATATACATAAAATGTAGGTAATTTATACATGTTTATCTATCAGAGTTGACAATTATTTAATATAATAGCCAAACAGAAGCTTTATGTTAACTGGCTTAAATGGCAGAAGTAGTAAGGACTCAATAAGTAGCATAAATAAAAGACTTCAGAGATAAAAAGAGAAATCAGATTAGAAAAAAGAGTTAAACAAGTCAAGTTATATATCCAATAAATGGTAAGCCTCTAATCATTAGACTTTTCAAAGATCAGTAACATAATATTCCTCAAGTCTTCAGTGCATAGCAAAATCAGACTGTAAAATAACAGAAAATTAATAAAAGCAACAATTATACATGCTACATTTATGATGGTTGACAACAAAAGGGAATGACAATTCACTTAATCTTTATACCCAGTTCCAAAGCTCCAATTATTTATAAACTATCTCCATTAGGATATGTCAAAAAGAAAACCACAGGCCCCAAATCAAGTCACTTATGCTAACACCCATCACAAGGAACCTAGACTTAATACCTCACCTAACTGCAATTTCAGTCTTCTCCAGGAATGTTATCCTAATTGGTCAGTCTAGAATTTTCTGGTCACTACCAATGAGGTCATCTATCAAGCAGGCCCTCTCCATCCTCTGAAGGGAGCTACAGCAATCCATCCGATAAGATTCCTTTTTAACTTTGCTTGAAATAATCCATTCTTTTCTAATAACTTTCTTCTCGCACCAAGTTTCTACCTCAAAACGTCTTCCATATAGTACAGCTTCTGCGGCTCCTCTCTACTTTCTAGATGGGATGCTGCCCAATTCATAAATCACTCAGAAAGCCAACTCTATCTTTAAACGTACTCAACTGAATTTTTATTCTTTAACATATATCTTACTTCAAACCCAACATATCAAAATGAACTAATCTTATTTTTAGAGAGAGGGAGAGAGAGGGGAAAAGAAGGAGAGAGCGAGTGAGAGAGAGAGAAGCGGGGGAGGAATGGGAAGCATCAACTTGTAGTAGTTGCTTCTCATTTGTGCCTTGACAGGGCAAGCCCTGAGTTTTGAATCGGCAACCTCAGCATTCCAGGTCACATTCTATCCACTGCGCCATCAAAGGTCAGGCAAAATCAACTAATCTTGAGTCTCACACAAGTCATCCTCTTTCATTTCATTACTTCTCTATTTCTAAT
Source organism: Saccopteryx leptura (assembly GCF_036850995.1). NCBI lineage: Eukaryota > Metazoa > Chordata > Mammalia > Chiroptera > Emballonuridae > Saccopteryx > Saccopteryx leptura. Next base: position 354,239,825 of record NC_089503.1, read on the forward strand.
ACTGTCTAAGTCAATGTGATTTAAAATTTCAGCATTATCTTTTAAATCTCACATTATTACAAATTCTAAATTTGCAAACAGTAGAGCAATAAACTCATGTCTACTGCGTATTTTTAAAGTTAAAAATACACAGCCAGGTCCTGGCCAGTTGGCTCAGTGGTAGAGCGTCAGCCTGGCGTGCAGGAGTCCTGGGTTCGATTCCCGGCCAGGGCACACAGGAGAAGCACCCATCTGCTTCTCCACAACTCCCCCTCTCCTTCCTCTCTCTCTTCCCCTCCCGCAGCTGAGGCTCCACTGGAGCAAGGTTGGCCCGGGCGCTGAGGATGGCTCCATTGCCTCTGCCTCAGGTACTAGAGTGGCTCTGGTTGCAACAGAGCACCGCCCCAGATGGGCAGAGCATCGCCCCCTAGTGGGCATGCCAGGTGGATCCCGGTCAGGCGCATGCGGGAGTCTGTCTGACTGCCTCCCCGTTTCCAACTTCAGAAAAATACACACACAAAAAAAAGACTCTGCCATATTTGATTCATCAATAATTTCTTCCTTTGCTGAGCAATTTCAAAGTAATCCTAGACATCATGCAAATCCATACCTTAAAAAATCTTTTTCTTTTCTTTTTTTTAAAAAATATTATCATATTACATGTGAGTCAGGGAGGCAGAGAGACAGCCCTCACATGCGCCTCAACTGGGATCCACCCAGCAAGTCTCCTATTGGGCAATGCTCTGCCCATCGGGGGCTGCTGTTCCGTTGCTTGGCAACCAAACCATTTTAGTGCCTGAGGGAGGGCATGGAGCCATCCTTAGCAATCAGGGCCAACTTGCTCAAACCATCTGAGCCATGGTGGATGATGAGAAGAGAGAGAGAGAAAGTAGAGGGGGAAGGGTAGAGAAGCAGACGGGCACTTCTCCTGTGTACCCCGACCAGAAATCGAACCCAGGACTTCCACACACTGGTCCAATGCTTTACCGCTGAGCCAACCAGCCAGGGTCTAAACGTTTTTTCTGTCTCTGCCTCATCCTCCACATGGAATCAGTCATTAAATACTACTATTTATTCCCCAAAATGCCTCATAGAAATTAATAAAAACCAAACCTTAAAGTGTGAAAGACTGACTTTAAAAATGTTTCCAATTTTTTTGCACACCCTTGCAATGTGACTCCCATTAAAAAATAGAATATAGTTCCTCATTCTTTAAATTTCAGTTGGCTTTAAGACTTGTTCTGAGTGATACAATGTGGCAAGACAACAGTGTGCTACTTGGAAGCCTAAGTCTTGAAAGGTCATCCTATAGTTTCTTCTCTTTGGGTTCAGCCTATAGGGTGTTACAGCGTGTTCTTCAAAGCCAATGGCCAAAAGTGCTCTGTGCCCACAAAAGAGTGATTCACAATGGAAGATGAGTTTATCAGAATCACAGTAGAGGAGAAATGTAAAGTAAGGAAAATTACTGGTCTAGAAACTTTTGCTCCCACACCTTAGTCACCAAAATGAACTCCTGAGGGCCAGTCACATGCTATACTGCAGAAATTATAGAACTATTTAATTAGAGAATAGGGTACTAAATTCTTCTCTTGGGGAAAAGAGATCTCCTCCATGAGAATAGCTGGAATATAAGAGGTCATAAAACACAGCCGAGTCCACAAAAGGTGAGGCCATTCTGCACCAGCTAGCACCACATGGACCAGTTGACTGGATGCATGAGTGAGCCCAAAAAGATTAGTCAAACCAGCCCGGATCAGCTGAGTGATTCTCAGCTTATCTATACACTTGTGAGCAAAAATAAATGTTAATTGTTGTGATGGCCAAGGCTTTCTGTTTGTTGTTAGCTGCATTATTGTGGAAATATACAACTAATACAGAAATTGGTACCTAACAAAAATTTAAAATGTGTGGCATTGACTCAGGGACCAAAGTAAGAGTTTAGTAAAAGAGGCCAAAAAAAAAAAAAAAAAAAAAAGGGCAGGAGGAAACTATACGAGACTTAAAAAAAATGGTAACCCATGTTACGTACTGATGAAAATTATATAAATATTCTGTCAGAATTGTGGGTGGGGCACAGAGCGCATTCCTAGCAGCTGTGGCTGATGCAATGCTGTGAGAATACTCCAGCACCTGAGCTCGCCCGCTGTAAGGAAGTAATTCAGCGCCAACCAGGCAGCTCCCTGACTTTTTGGCCATTGGCTTTGAAGAACACGCTGTAACACCCTATAGGCTGAACCCATGTATATAAGCTAGCTTGCTTCCTTGATAAAGTGGATCTGCGTCACTGAACCTGGTCCCTGGAGTCAAGTCTCTGCATCTCCATTGTCCTCACCCCCGGTGGGCCTTGTCCACAACTGGCACCTCGAATAGGGACCCAGCCAACATTCAAGGGACGGGTGAGTGACCCTCTGCAATGGGAAACCTTCTCCCCCACTCTCGAACCCTGCAGGCTCGAGCCCTGCACGCCCTATTGCAGAGTAGGCGAGTTAAAGTTAGTGAAAAGGAACTCTGTACTTACTGGGAGATCCTCTCTGGCTCAATCCCTGGATTGAGGACGCACCTCTCTGGGACCCGGATACTTGGGCCTGAGCTCTCCGGCGCGTCCGTTCAGCAGAAGTTCATGAGGGACAAACCTTCCCTCTTGGCCTCACTCCTGCCCTGCCAGCCATCCCCCGCTGAGACCCTGAGGAGCCCCTACCTCCCTATTCGCAGAAACGAAACCAATGCCCTGGGCCTCACCCGGAGAACTGCTCCTCAGTGCTGTATTCACTCTCAGTTATTAACTTTTAATTCTGGTGGCGTGGCTCCCATGTGCAAGCATTGGGGAGGCCTTCGTAGCGAACCGACCCCATTGCAGTTGGTATATAAGCTAGCTTACTTCCTGAATAAAGCGGATCTGTGTCACCAAACCTGGTCCCTGGAGGGTCTCTGTGTCTCCATCGTCCTCACCCCCAGTGGGCCTTGTACACACAGAATAACTTAGAAGAATTTAGACAAAATACCTAAGAAACTTTTGTATGTGAAGAAGCTAATTTCAGGTAGAATACTAAAATGTCAACTGGTTGCTCTTAGCTAAGTATAAGATTTTTCAAGAAAGAGGTAAATCAAAAACAACAGGTCATTTTATAAGCAAAACCTGGAGGGAATATGGAGAAACTAGGACTTGCTGGGATGGAATGTAAAACTGGTTTTTGTCTCTTTTCCCTAAAAATTAAAAAAATAAAGTTATGGCCAGAGATCAAATCACAGGTGCGGCTATAAATCTTTTAAGATCTCTAAAGGTATTAAGGCAGTGTCTGAGTACACACTGTTTGACAAAAGGGTTTTTAGGAAGTTTGAGGACACGATCCCACAGAATTCTGATACTCAAATAGCAGTGATTACATCTAGAGAGTAGCCATACCTCAAAAATCAATTGTGGGTATAGGTTTCATGGAATGGATTACATAAAATATACAGAAACCCCATAAAGTTTTAAGTTTTATTGGCTAACGAGCCAGTAGCCTAGATACTCTGTCTGGCCTTGTAACTTGCTCAGCCAACAGAATGCAGTGGAAGTAACCAGTAGGCAAGTTCGAGGGGCCTTGACATGCTCTGCTCTTTCTTGGATTCCTGCCTCTGCCATGAGAACAAGCCTAAGGCTGTCCTGCTGAGGGATGACAGACCATGTAGAGCAGAGCAGAGCACAGTTGTTTTTATAGTTTCAACAAGTTAGCAAAGCCAAGCAAAAACAAACAGACAAAACAACAGGAGACTTCTTTCATTCTACTCCTGTTAGTCATAGCTGCACTATTACTATTCTCAGTACAGACCTCCAGGTATATATCCTGAGTTACTGCAAGCACCTCTAAACTGTTCCTTATACACAACCACCAATCTAATACTATATCACAATCTTCATCAAATTAGTAAGTGCTTATTGTACTAGCAATAATTTCATCCTTACTTTGAAACCATCAATGGCTATACTAATCCCTAGTGTCAACTCTTGTCCAGTCATCAAAAGATATCTTCCAAAAAGATAACCTCTCCTTTCACTATCTTCTGCAATTCTAGAGAATATACAATCTCCTAAATATTCTTTAAAATAACATGTTCAGTCCTAATTCCAAGACTTGATTCATATTGCTCTCTCATACTACAAGGGCCTTTCAATTTATCCTTTGCCTATCCAAGGTTTTATCCATACTGTGATCCCATCCTTCCATAAGGCCTTTCCTATCATAATAACCTAGAGATTAGTTTTCTGTTCTGATTCCTACAACACTTCCGTACATATACTTACTGAATATTTATCATTTGATGTTCCTTTGTAGGTGTTTTGTGTATATACACTGCTCACAAAACTAAGGGATTCTGGGAATGTGCAGATACTGTAGTACTTTCAGCTCTTTGTATAGTGCATTTTCACCAATGAAATAAAAGTTGATTTAGCATCTCATTTGCATAATCGAGCTTTCTTTGACTTGTCGTTTGCTTTTTCTGATGTTTAATAAAAAAAATCAAATGCTGCTTCTTTTATCACTTCGTATCCATCTTGAAATATCCCCTAATTTTTGTGAGCAATATAGTTTATTTTCCCCATGCACTGTATGCTTTTAAAAAGGAGAAACATGATCTTATACAATCTCAATTAAAATTCTCTCAATAACTAGTATAAATTTATAAACACATATTAAATATATCCACCATTATCATTATATTCATATGGATAATTCTCAAACATATATTTCAAAATAAATTCCTCTGAGAAAATAATTACTCGAATATACCTCATTGTTTTCCTTATATATACTGGAACAAAAGTGTGTAATTAAAAATAAGTGAAAACTGTACATATTATCTGATGCAAAATACATGGTTTTACATTAAAATACATACCCTCTCTGAAATAAATCCACATTGTAGAACTTGTTTAGCTCCACGGAGAATTCTACCATTGCTTGAACTTCAGTCATTTTTAATTTATATTCAGAAGACAAGTCTGGTAATAGCACCTTGGTTAAAGAAGGGGAAAATAAATCATGAGAAACTCAGTAACAAAAATAGTAACTTACAAGAACAATATTTAAACATATTTGAATATCATGTATAGGCAGAAAAGAAAATGAAGCAAACTAATTGAGTGTTCCTATCATATACTAATCCAACTAAATACGTAGCACCAGAATCTATACTTACTAAAATTACTAAAAATGCACTTACTAAACAGTACTACCCTATAATTTAAGATATGTCTTATTAGAATGCTTTTTCTAAGATTTCTTTCCCTTCATGACATATGGTAATAAATAACCAAATTGCTAAAAGAAACTCTTAACTTTATCCTAAATAATATAGTAACTTGTTAAAAAAATTAAGCTACCTGATTATTCTCTTCTAGCTCTACATTGCATATAAAGGCAACTCCAGAGCAATAAGTGAATAAACATTCTTTAACTCCATTTATACTTTTTCTATTAGGTGAAGTTCTTAAATGATTATTCATCTTTAAATTAAAGAGAAAAAATTTTCCTTCATTAGAAAAGCCTAAAGTATTCACCTTCAAAAAGGTTAAAATAAGCCTGGCCTGTGGTGGTGCAGTGGATAGAACATCAACCTGAAATGCTGAGGGCTCACTCTGGAAACCCTGGTGGCTCAGTGGGTAGAGCTCGGCCTGGTATATGGACGTCCCAGGTTTGGTCCCTGGTTAGGGCACATAGGATAGCAACCATCTACTCCTCTCTGTTTCCCTCTTTTCCTTCTCTCCCTTTCCCCCTCCCACAGCCAGTGGCTCAACTGGTTTGAGCATGGCCCTGGGTGCTGCAAATAGCTCAACTGGTCTGAGTGCATCACCCTCAGGTGCTAAAAATAGCTCAGTAGTTGAACATTAGCCTTAGACAGGATTGCTGTGTGGATCCTGGTTGGGGTACATGCAGGAGTCTATCTCCCCTCCTCTCACTTAAAAAAAAAAAGAAGACCTGAGCTTTCCCAGTCAAGGCACATAGGACAAGCAATGAGTGAAGCTACTGTAAGTTGATACTTCTTACCCCCCACTCTGTAAAATAAATAAATAAAATTTTTAAAAAAGGGTTAAAATAATACAGAGAAGCACAAAAGAAACCATTTACATGTGTCCATCTGTACAATTTCTATATAAGGGGGATCAAAGTACATGTACATTTTATAACCTATTTCACTTAATTTTTTGATGAACATGTCAACAAATGTAGTTTTAAAAATTATTTTAATTGTTAACTATTACATTGTGAATGTTATAATTTATATGTTATTATTAATTTATTCATTTTAAAGAGGAGAAAGAGAGCGAGAGAGAGAAGGGAGGAGGAGCAGGAAGCATCAACTCCCATATGTGCCCTGACCAGGCAAGCCCAGGTCACTGAACCAGTAACCTCAGTGTTCCAGGTTGATGCTCTATCCACTGTGCCACCACAGGTCAGGCAAATGTTATTATAATTAAAAAAATCTGCTATTGTTGGGTATTTCAGTGGTTTCCATCTTTCTACTCTTTCAAAAAAGCACTGCAACAATTATGTTTATCAATAATACATGTTTTAAAAAGGAATTCAGTTGTAAGTGTGAAAAATACCTGGAAAATAAAAAAATAAAAAAAAATAAGAAAAAGGAATTCAGGGCCCTGGTCGGCTAGCTCTGTTGGTTAGGGCATCACCCCAAAACACCAAAGTTGAGGGTTAATCCCTGACAGGGTACATATGGAAAGTGACTAGTGAACACACAACTAAGCGAAACAACAAATGAATGCTTCTCTTCCCCTCTCTTTTTCTCTAAAATCAACCAAGCAATTAATCAATCAATTTAAGAAAGCAATTCAGAGTAGAAATATTGCAAGAAAATTTTCCAGATTCTTTGTGTTTCTTTATGTCTTGAAAGTAGAGACACCGACTGCCTTTGTTTCAAACTATTTTCCAAGGAAGTGTTTAGCAAACAGTCTGAGGAAATCAGAGATGATAACTCATACTTGAACAAAGAGCAGATATGTTTACTGTCCAAAGTAATAGAGATTAAGTCTCCCCCGAGGCATAAATCAGACAGGCTTATTTTTCATATGAAAGATTTGGATACCCTTAGCTCAGGGTTCCTCTCCTATAACACAACCTACTCATATGCAGGTATAGCCTGGTACTCTAGCTTCTGCTTTGAATATAAACTATCCTCCTCCTTCATACAGGAGTCTCATGACTTCTGACCACATACACAGTACTTGCAGGCTTACTTGTTAGCTTACAAGTAAGATAAAATCTTAAACCCTTCAGTTTTTGAAATAGTTCTTCACAGAAATTTCACAAATAATGTGATCTGTTATAAATTAAATGCAAAAGAAACACCATATTCTTACCTCTGCTGATCAAAACTTCATTTTAACATTATTAAATAACACATTTTGCACTTCCAGTTACTGATTCTTGTTAAAAATATATTGCTCCCCCTATGAGAAAGAAAAAAATAACTCAAACCAAGTGTTAAACATAAAAAAAGTCCACTTTAAGGAAACCTATGCTTTGTTAGTTACTTAAGTTTCTCAATATATCTAAAAATCTATATCCTCTGTAAGGCTTAGAAATAAGTTTTGGAGATTTTGTTTTCACTCAGCTTCAATGACATCAACATTATTCATTATATATTTCTTAGGGATCCACTTGTGCATACTTTAAATAATAATAAATAAATAGACTACTTTCTTAGTGATTTAGAAGCAATCTTGATGAATATGCAAAACATTATAAACCTACTAATTTTTAAAAGGTAGAACTCACAATTTTTAAATAATTCCCTGAGTAGAGCAAATGATTTCTGAAATGGTTCCTGAATAAACTGTGTGTGTGCACATGAGCACACACATACTATGCACTACTTCAACTATTTTGACAAAAAAGGTTGCCTGGATATGCTATGGATAGTTTTTTCCACACACTAAATATTTATTGCTTAAGTTTAAAAAATCTTTTGCCCTTGGTATAATTATTTTAGGTACTAAAAATGCTAGTATAAAGACCATGTTCACTTTTTCTCACAGGTTTTTTTCTTCTTTCCATTATAAAGATGTACACTTTACCACCTTCCCTGTTATTTTAACCTTAATAATCACATCAAAAAGAGTAAGTTATGTACAGCTATAAACTAAGAACAGCCAGCCAGTGACATGTGGATTAGTCTTCATTTCTAACCCTGCTATCTGGTGTAATTCTAGTCATCTAAATTGGTCAAGTCTGCACTGGTTGGTAGAGTCTAAATATCTGGCTATAGTTGATTTCTTGATTCAGTTTCCTTTTTGATTGGCTGAGGCCCTGACACTCTGCCTTAATTTTGTAAACTCCCTCTTGTAGGGGGGTTAAACATGCTAAGTCACCGGATTATATCCTGCTCTAAAATGGCCAAGCCACCTGTTACTTGTCTGACTCTGAAGATCACCGCCACTCAAATGGCTTTAAACTTTTTATTTGCTTTCACAATTATTCACATGTACAACACATTTTGATCAGTGACATTTCATTTTAAAAAGTGATTCACGGTGGAAGATGAGTTTATCAGAATCATAGTAGAGGAGAAATGTAAAGTAAGGAAAACTACTGGTCTAGAAACTTTTGCTCCCACACCTTAGTCATCAAAATAAACTCCTGAGGGCCAGTCACATGCAGAAATTATATAACTATTTAATTAGAGAATAGGGTACTAAATTCTTCTCTTGGGGAAAAGAGGAGATCTTCAAAAGAAAGACAATGAGAAAGAGCTGTATGTTCCCTCTTGATACCAAATAGTATACAAATCAAATAGAAACAAAATATAGAAACTCAGAACTTTTAGGAGCATCTAATCTTACAAGACCAGCAGTTTTACTATGTTATTTCATTTAATTCTTATAAAAATCTGAAAGAGCTATTATTCCATTTTATAGGTGAGCAAACTAAAGATCAAAATGTTTATATAATTTATCCAAGGCCACAGGAAATAATGAAAAAGGACAAAAACTTCAAATATGTAAAACTTAATGACTTATAATCAAACTTGTATACTTCTAAAGCCTATACCTAATTGTTATAGGAAATAGATTCGATGATCATCAAGCTAAAAGATGAATATGCCCATAATAAACTCTAATCAGAATGCAACAATGAAAAAAAATTGCAACTGATAAATTATTATAGTAAATATATCAATACTATGTAATTAACAGTTCTCCCTAATTATAAAATCTTCAAATGTCTCTCATCCCTCAACCAAAAATACCATATCTGAAGTATTAAGAGCATTGTTCTCAGATTCCATAAATATTTCTAAGGTAAACAGGGCAGGCCTTGGTGGAATATGGGAAACATTCTGTGCCTGGCAACTGAGGTTGGGAACACTTCAACCTGAGACAGAGAACACTGGGATTGGAGGTGGGAACCACATTCAAAGAATGATTCCACTATCTTGCAGAATATACAGGGGATGGCGTGAATGGTGGACTAAGAGCCATAGAGAAATTCTGAGGGATCAGACGGAAATCACAGAAAACAGAAGGACAAATCTCCAATCTAGCACCACAGAACTGAAGGTCTGATTCTGGTTTCTGAAGTCAACTGTCCTAAGAAACAGATGAACACACAAGCTTTCTGTTGGGCAAATAAGTTGTAAAATTTCTGTTACTTGGTTTTGCTCACTTTGATTATTAAAAATAGTGCTGCCCACATGAAAAAAAAAAAAAAAAGAGCATTGTTCTCTAATTTGTTTGAAACTTGTGTTTAAACAGTTGTTTAATAAAAGAGAAACATATTACTAATCTTAGAAATGACATTTACATTAAGAGGTAAGCACTCTCAAAACAGTGTTATTTTGGATAACTGTTAACATAATAGAAAATTCACAGAAAAAAAATCTTTTAAACATGATGTAGAAAAAAATGTTAGAAAATTTTGAGAGCGTTTCTATTGGTTGACTCAGTACACGAGAACAAAGAAACAGAAAGAATGTTTATTGCTCATTATGGGGCACTTAATGAAAGCTACCTCTGACATATGGAAAACAGGATTTAATTTATCAAAAGCAGTTCATCTAAATTTTTCAGGGACATATATATGCCATAAAACAAACCTGCCAGCAACATAATACAGAATGCCTTTGAATATATCATGTTATTATAGACCTTAAAAAAACCAGGATAGCTCAAAGTACCAAAAACCTGTCACACACACACACCCTTTTTTAACATTAGAGGGGAGTTAGTGAGTCAGACTCTTGCATGCACCCAGACCAGGATCCACCTGGCAACCCCTATCTTGAGCCGATGCTCGAATCAACCAAGCTATTTCTAGTGCCTGAGGCTGATGCATTGGACAACCAAGTGATCTTCAGTGCTTGGGGCAATGCTTGAACCAATTGAGTCACTGGCTGAGGGAGGGGAAGAGACAGAGAAGGGAGAGGAGGAGAGAAACAGACGGTTGCTTTTCTTGTGTGCCTTGACTGGGAAATAAACACAGGACATCCATAGGCCAGGTCAACACTCTACCTACGGAGCCAACCAGCCAGGGCCTGGTTACTCCTTTTAACATGAAGAAAAATTCAGAAAGAACCATAGAGTATCATCTACTACCTAGTTCAGGAATCTGCCCAGCATTTCTTAAAATATTTTATCTTATTAGTTATCTTTCTAAACAGAGAAAAAAGCTCAGAATGAAATAAAAGGAATTACAACCCCCTCTCTGAAAAACATTCTAAGAAACAATGTTTCTTAACTACCGATGTTTTCTTGCTTTCCTTCCTCTACAACTAACTTAGGTATCAGACTGACCTAGATTCTAATTCAGACTCTCTAAGCCTATTTTCTAAAAAAAAAAAAGGTAATCGATAGGTCAAAAGGTAAAGCTTAAAAAGATTATTATACACACACACACAAATCCACATACAAATATATACAAAGCACTAAGCATGGACTTGGTGCTCAATAAATTGCTGACATGTTTTATTTTATCTCAATTTTTAAATATGATTTCAAGGAAATTTCTACTCAAAATAATGCATAGCAACTAAACAGGCTACTATTATAAGTTTCAATTGTATGGCTTAAAAATACTTTCTTTCTCTTTTTTGAAGAGAAGATCTTGGACTTCATTTATTCATTTTTAGAGAGAGAGGAGAGAAAGAGAGAGAGAGAAGGGGAAGCATCAACTCCCATATGTGCCTTGACCATGCAAGCCTGGGGTTTCGAACCATCGACCTCAGCATTCCAGGTCAACACTTTATATCCACTGCGCCACCACAGGTCAGGTGACAATATTTTCATTTATAGGCCACAGGACTTCAAAGGGAGAGGAGCTGGTCTCCAATTAAGGTCTTGTGGAAAACCACGAAACAAACAAAAAAAAAAAAGAGTGAACATTTCAACTCTCTAATTCAATTTTTCTGACTTCATTCCTTATCAACAGTTCTCTAGCTGCCCGTGCCTGAAGGACTATTTCAGAACTCCTTTATCAAATTGGGGCCCTTGGCAAGCATTATATAATTACCATACTTTGACATAAAATAGTTATTAGATTACAGGAGAGGACTGGTGACAGCTTAGTTTAATCTTTTGGAAAGTAATGAATTTTCAGTCTTAAAGTAGATATGAGGAAGAATGAAAGTGGTTTAAAATCTTCTGGATTTTTCAATTCCAGAAGATAGAAGTTAAGGGGAAAGGCTTCCAATATCTTAAATTGTGATTGCCAATAAGCCCTCACTTTGCTGCTTAGATACTTCCAGTTAGCAGTAGGCATTTCCAATTGAAGCCAATAACTTACTGACAGCTGGAACATCAAAGAGCAGGTGTCAGAGATACCAAAGCTCTAAAAACAATCATGAATGAAGCAGCTGCACCTTATAAGGCAGTTTCAAGGGGATTTCAATCAGGGAATACTTCTAGTTCAGAACATATTAAGAAGTGTAGCAAAAGGACATCTCATAATTTTTTATTTTTCTGAAGTTAGAAGCGGGGAGTCAGACAGACTCCCACATGCGCCGGACAGGGATCCACCCGGCATGCCCACCAGAAGGCGATGCTTGGGCCCTCTGGGGCGTTGCTCCGTTGCTGCTGGAGCCATTCTAGCGCCTAAGGCAGAGGCCATGGAGCCATCCTCAGTGCCCGGGCCAACTTTGCTCCAATGGAGCCTTGGTTGCAGGAGGGGAAGAGAGAGACAGAGAGAAAGGAGAGGGGGAAGGGTGGAGAAGCCGATGGGCGCTTCTCCTATGTGCCCTGACCAGGAATCGAACCTGGGACTTCCACACGCCGGGCTGATGCTCTACCACTGAGCCAACCAGCCAGGACGACATCTCATAAAATTTAATAGAACATGTTACTATCAATAACAGACATCTATATAATAACATAATTTAGAAATACTTTCTATATTATAGATGGTTGAAGAGATCAAATCTCATAAAAGGAAATATCCTATAATTTTCTCAGAATGCTCTCTTGGTTGAGAGATAGATCATAATAATTATTTTATCAAAACAAGAACCACATAAGGGATTATTCAAGTAGTAGACATCTCTTAATGGTATACACCTGACATCTTTATATTCCCATTAAGAGAAAAGAGGCTAACTTTCATTAAATTTAGCACATCATTGGTAACCAAGAATGTATATGTTAAAAACTAGAAATCTTTAAAAATAAAATGGTATACCCACTGGGAGTTGTTTTACTCCATTCCTTCTGAAATACCTAGACCTAACAACTTGTGCTTCATAACTTTTCTGAAAAACCACGAGGCCCATTAAGAATGCTTTCTTCACACCACTCTGTTTCTTATTCTTACTCATTTCTACCTTCTTCCTGACAAACAATTCAAGGAAATAAACAAAAACAAAACACTGCTCTCTTCAGACCTATATGCTCCCATCTCCATCCATTTCTTTACTCACATATATATCACAAAACTCACTTTTTTTAAACAGTTTTTCCTCAACACCTACAGTCAAAGAAAATCCTTGTCCTTTCTATCTCCCCATTCTCAAAGTTCTGTATTTACAGTAAACAAAGCTAAAATATCAAGAGGAACTTTGTAGATTACCAAAGATGTATGTATTACTGACCTTTCAGTGTCAAATCCTGATGAACAAAGGGCATAGCTGAATGCTGTAGCATCTATTTCATTCACTATGACCATTAATCTAAGCTAGTCCACAGTTCACAGCAGTCTGTTAGGCTTTTCACAGAAATCTGAAATTATTAAAAAAAAAAAAAGTCCTGATGATTTGGAATTTAAGAAATCAATTACACTTTTACTACATAGTCTAAGAGATAAAAATTTAAGTACTTATATAGAATTTTTTTTTTCGTCTGTGGCTCTAAACATGTTTAAATGATTAAGGTTTATTCTGCTACTGAAAGAGTACTGGCTGGCCACTTTTTTGTCCACATATTACAGGTAGAGACACCAAAACATGGAGGTTTAAGCGGCCTTTACAAACTAGTGTTGAGTCATGAGAAGAGCATAGATCTTCTGATTCCTAGTCCTATACCTGCTTATCAACCATTAATCCTTATTTTAACTTCTAAGAGCACAGAATCAACTCACTAAACACCAGTGGGATTCATCCGGTTCATATCTGTTCGGCATAACTGATACTAATTTTTGTTGAGTTTGATGAACCGGTTGTTAAAATGGCACTTGTAATCAGGGTTCTCTTTAAGGTGGGCGCCTGCGCAGCTGCCCAATGTGGAAATCACAAATTTACATTCCTTACTGTTTTCTAACGTTCATCTGCACAACAGCATAGTCTAAGTGTCCGTAGTAATGTTCATTCCGTCCACAGGCAAAACAAATTGCAAGTGAGGACGTCAATGAAGAGGCAATATGGAAATATATTAAATAAGTTTTATTGTTTTTTGTTAGGTATTATTTAATATATTTTCATTAATATTTTAAAACTCATAACAATTTAGTTCTGTGTACCTCTTTTATTGCTCTTATTTAAGTTTTAAATGCATGAAATAATAAACTACCTTTCGGTCATTAAGTTATTAGGACAGAGAACCAGTTGTTTAATTATTTGAATCACACCACTGCTAAAAACTAGCAACAAGAACTCGTAAGCATGTACTTTTCTAATGAATGGCCACCTAAAAATAAAGACTTGCATTTGAAAGGCAAAGAATAGCTTCCTTCACGAGCACAGTTCTCTCTACTTGCATTGAAAAAAAATTATTAAAAAATCTTAAAAGCTGAGGAGTCCCTCATCTTGTACCACACACACAACTGCTGGCTCTTCCAGAAGAGGTGTGGCTTAATAACATCAGTTCCTACACTGTATCTCACTCTACCTTTACCTCTACTATCACTTCCAATAAGGAACTTCTTTTTTTTCTTTTTGCCTTGGTGTTGCACTTTGTACAACAAAAATCAAAAAATTTAATTCCTACCTGACATAGATAACATAAGGAAGAATTTACTGTTTGTGGACTGCTTTTATATTCCAGAAAGGAATTCAGTTGATCTTCAACTCTACAATAAAGGCAAACTTAACTGATAACAACTGCTTCAGCAGATGCCTTCAAAATAAAATACTATATAATGATTTATACAGAGACAAGTTTTATGCAAGCCAAATCATGTTCTCAAGGAAATGGGGAAAATTTTCCAAAGCTGTTAAGAAATTTCTTTGGCTCTATTATTGCTCCTTCAGGTAAGCACACTAATTCTATTCTTAAGTTAGTAGAAACTGTTCATATTTACAGAAGGGAACAGAGACTATCAGGAAAATGATGCAATCAATTGCAACAGTAAATGTATAAACATTAATACCTAATTTTATAAAATAAACTTTGTTAAATTTCATTCTAGTTCTTGGACAACTGTATTTCCTGGAGGACAAAATTTCCAAATTTTAACCTTATGTCTGTAGCTCAGCTTTCAACAAATCTTAATACTTTATATTTTCATCAAGTCTGTGCTTAAGTAGTTTCACCTGGCATGACAGGTAAACGTAATCCTTAAAAATTAAAGCTTCAATCAGTAAATATAACAGGTTACTGCTACTGTCACTCTTCTCCTGATATTTCTAGTCAGTGAAGAAAGAAAATGAAGAGGTTTTATTAAACTGAAAGCTGACCTAAAATTGAGTGGATACCTAGCTTAGGTAGAAAGCGGAAGAGACTAGAACTGCTTAGAGATTTAATAAAAAGTTAAGCAAACGGACTTAAATTAAGAGGCTCGACCTATGCAAATAGAAAAGAACAGTTTAGAGGACGGAAAAAATCAAGACTAAAGAGTAGAAATGGGATCAGGATGGAAACAGAGGGAAGGACAGAGGCCATTAGACGGAAAGCGATGAAGTTGGGTACCAAACGTGAGCTACGGTTTAAGGGAGTGAGGGCCTCCGAGGATGGTGGGGCACACAATCAACTCAAACGCTGCCGGAGCCAAACGCACAATCCGAAACTAACAAAAGACTACGAAGTACCGAATGGAGGTGTATGAGAATAAAAGACAGCCAAGGAAGAAGTAACAGAGGCAACAGCGTGAGAAACCGAGTCGGGGAGGGTACCCGCCGTCGAGTAAGAGGAGCCAGACTAGGGCGCACAGCGCGACGACATCGAGGGGAGCAGGACGCACCGCCTTCCCTCACCCCGAGGGGCCGACCCCGGGGCGAGACGGCACGTGGGAGGCGGGATGGAAGAGCAGAACGAGCGAGGAGGGAGGGTGGAGGCAGGACGGAGGAGCGAGGAGCGAGCCGAGGGCGCAGGGCGGGCGCCGTCGGGGACGCAGCAGAAGCGAGGGTCCGGGAGAGCCCGGCGCGGGACGCGCCTCCGCCCTGCGCTGCGGGGAGAACGCGGCGGGCGGCGCACCGCGGCCCCGCGCCGCCCGGAGCGCACTCGGCACCGCCGTCCCCCCCGACCTTCAGCGGGCCTGGGGCCGGGCTCCGACCCGGAGCAGCCGGGGTGAGGGGCCGGAGCGGGCGAGGGGCACGCGAGGGGGAGGCCGCTTCCTGCCGGGCCCGTGGGAAAGAGGCACGGAGGGAGGGGGTCGTGGGTGTCGGGGCCCCGGGAGACGGGGAACCAGTGAGGGGCTCACCTCCCGCGCGGCTCGGCCACCTCCACCGTCTGTCGGACGGAGGAGCTCGTTGTCCCACTGGAAGAAGGCGGCCCTACCCGGCTAAGCACCATCCCGCCTCGGGCCCCCTCACATCGCCATCGCAGCAACCGCAACCACCGCAATAGAGGAGCCGGCTCGTCACCGCCGCTCGGCTGCTGGCCCAGCGAGGCCCGCGAGCATGCGCACTCGTCCAGGTCCCGAGGGAGCCCGGGCCAGTCGGCGCTACCTGCGATCAACAGGTCCCCGGCCCCGCGGCCCCGCCCCCGCCTCCTCTCGCCTTACCCTCCTGCCTGTTCCCTCCCTTCGCCAAGCCTAGGCCCCGCCCCTTCCAAGCCTCGCGCCCCGCCCCTCCTCCTCCTTTTAAGCCCCAGCCGCGGGTCTAGCTCCACAGCCAACCGAGATTTCGAGAGATTTGTCGCCCTATGCGGCTCCCGCTCCCAAGTTCCCGCGAGAATCGGAGGTTTGCGTCAATAAAAAGCGCGAGTCCCAGCGGACTGGCCAGGTGCGGGTTAAGGAAACAAGTGTCTAGGCAAAATCGTCTACGCTGAAGAATAGGCAGAAAGAGGGAGTACTGGCACTTCATTTATGTTTCTCATGTTGTTCTTTAATCTTATCTCTTCTTAATCTACTCCCTATAGTCCGGGATAAAGAGCCCCTCCCTGCGCTTCTCGCAGTGGGAAAAGAGGCTCAGTATGTTACTAAAGCAAAGTTACTGAAAAGAAGAAAATTGTGGCTGCAGCATATGTTAAAAATGAATTAGGCCTCACCTACGGTGGTGCAGTGGATAAAGCATGGACCAGGAACAAACACTGAGGTCACCAGTTGGAAGCCCTGCCTTTGCCCAGTCAAGACACAGACAGGAAGCAACTACTAGGAGTAGATGCCTCACACTTCTCCAACTTCTTTCTCTCTCTCTTCCCCCCCTCTTCAAAAAATCAATAAATAAAATTTAAAAAACAGTGAATTAGAAGGATGAATAGGGGTGATGGTTGTACAACATTATGACTACTTAATGGCACTAAATTGTATTTTTTTAAATTGTTAAATGGTAAATTTTATGTTATGTATGTTTTAACTATAATAAAGGTGAATTTGAAAGAAAAAGCTCTGTGTACTGATTTAGAAATAATTATAATGCCTTGTAGTCTCAGCCATTTGAGGGGCAGGTTTGGAATATCATTTAAACCTCTGGTTTCCCTTTATCTTAAATGTTTTTTTTTTGTTTGTTTTTTTGTGTTTTTTTTTTACAGAGACAGAGAGAGTAGAGAGATGAGAAGCATCAATCATTAGTTTTTCCTTCTGACACCTTAGTTGTTTATTGATTGCCCTCTCATATGTGCCTTGACCGTGGAGCTACAGCAGACCAAGCAACCCCTTGCTCAAGACAGCGACCTTGGGTCCAAGCTAGTGAGCTTTTGCTCAAACTAGATGAGCCCGCGCTCAAACTGGTGACCTCGGGATCTCCAACCTGGGTCCTCCACATTCCAGTCTGACGCTCTATCCACTGTGCCACCGGCTGGTCAGGCTTAAATGTATTTTTAAGGTAAATGTAAGTGCCTTGTTATCCTAAGATAACCAGTCCTTTTCTTGCTTTCCTGGCTCCTAATCTTTTTCTTTTTATTATTACTTTTTAGCAAGAGAGAGAGAGGGACAGACAGGGACACACAGATAGGGAGAGAGATGAGAAGCATCAACTCCTAGTTATGGCGCTTCAGTTGTTCATTGATTGCTTACTCAAATGTGCCTTGAGGGGGTGAGGGCTAGAGCAGAATCGGTGACCCTCAAGCCAACGACCTTGGGGTCATGTCTATAATCCCACGCTCAAGCCGGTGACCCTGTGTGCAAGCTGGTGAGCCCATGCTCAAGTCAGTGACCTTGGGATTTTGAACCTAGGTCCTCAGTGTCCCAGGCCAGTGCTCTATCCACTGTACCATCACCTGGTCAGGCCTTTATCTTTTTATTTTAGCCAAATCCCATTTTACTATCTTTTCATCAGGGCTGTTGTTATTAGTTTTGGATTTGAATTGTACCCTCAAAATTGAAAGCCTTTTCTATTTTTTCAGTTCTGTCTCAGGATAATATACTAAATATTCATTTATTTGCATTTCTACATCTATGTTTTCCCTCATAGTGTGTATGCCAAGTTTAATCTCCTATTACCTCTTGTTTCTATTCTAATTACATATTAAAATCATCTATGTGCCAGAGAGTGTACTAATCTTGGAAGATACTACCATGAATAAAACCATTTGGGTGGAGTGGTTGCATGACTGCCTTATGATGTGATGGTGTAGTGCAGAACTATGTGGGCAGGGAACTATTGGTTCTCAGGAGGAGCATTAATCCAATTGAGTTTGGGAGAGATCATGAGTCAGGAGATAGTTCCAGGAGAAAATGATTTCAGAGAGTTAGTGAAGTGGAATCTGGGATAGAGGGGGATGGGGGGATGGATAAGAGAAGAAAGGGATCACTTGAAGGAAAACCATGCAATGAGAAACTTATCTTTACACAGAACTAAGAGCAATTTGATGCCATTATTTGAGAATGTGAAGCTAGAGAAGTAGGCAAAGGTCAGAATATGGTGAGCCTGTGAAGGACTCCAAGGAAATATCAATTTAACTAGTATTTTTGATTACCTATTCAGTGTGTGCCAAGCATAGGGTACCATGAGGATTAAGAATCAGTTCCAATTCTCAGAGAGTTTACAAGCCAGTACATGTAAGATAGGCACATCAAATGTCAATAAGCTCTACTTAAGAGTTAAAATTGGGGTAGGTACAGGTTGTTTGGAAGCTCAGAAGGGGACCACTTAACAAACCTAGATATTTAGACAAGAATTCCTGGAAATTACTCATCAATAGAAAAATATAAATCTCAAAGAAAATTAGAAAAATTATGATATTTCCTGACATGCAGATTTATTAGGTGCATTGATCTAGTTGTCAGATTACCTGGATTCAAGGTCTACATTCTGCATATACTATGTAAAATGAGAGTCTCTTCTCTGAGTCTCAATTTCTCTCTTAATAAGAGAATCAAATTATATAGTATCTAAGGTTCTTTAGAAATTTCACAATTCCAAATTTACTTCCCATTTATCTTCCCAGGTTTGGGTCAGCCATTAGGCTGCTAATTATGTACTTTAAGCTAAGTCTTAGATGTGTCATGTTTTATTAAAGACAAGAGTGGTCAAAGAATGCAAGGTCTAGAATCCTTTCTGTCCTGTAGTTGGTTTACATAACTTAACTTTGGCAAAAAATGTTTTTGAATTTTTACTCAACCCTTTTAATTGGAGCATTCTCTCAAACTGAAGATCAGGTTACCTCTCTGCCGCACAGTTGCTCAGGGTTGGCTCAGCTGAAGATTGATGTACCGGAAGAAATAAATATTATTGATTTGGAAATTGCTTTGTGGAAAATGTCTCTATTTGTCTGTTGATAGACATTAATCCACTAAGCAAATAAGTTTGCTTTTTTTCCCCTGGGGTTTATGATTTTTTTTTAATATTCCTGTTGCTTAAGAAAGTCACTATCAACTTTAAAAATTTAAATTAAAAATAAGATACAGTCAGAATTATTCCCAACTTTTTTCATATGGTTCTTTTTGGCATTTTTACAGGGAATTCTGAATTACCCTTTTAATTCTTTTTGTAAGAATTGGAGTATTTCCTAAAAAATAGCATACTGTAATATTAACAAAATATTAATTCCCCTTCTGGAGCAATAACTCTGGTCTCCATGCAAAGTATAGATTTAATTATTTGCAGACACTTGGGTGAGTGCCCTCAGTACTCAAGGGTAAGGTTTGTTTTTTTTTAAGTTATATAATCTTAACAACATATATGAGATGGAGCAAAACAAAGTTTCATGATAGGATTTCCTTCATGGGTTAGTAACTGCTACAAATCATAAGGGCAAATGTCTTACTCTGTAACTTAACGTTGTAACATTATTTTATGACTTAATAGCCATGCCTATCTGGAGGAACCACCAGATAAAACTCAATTACCAAGTTTTTTTTCCCCTTGTAATGCAATAGCAAGCCTCAAAACTTTTTTTTTCATTCTTCCTTTTTTAAATTTTTAACTGATAATATTGGTTGCTTATGAGAGGGAAACTTGGAAGCTGGGGCACTTGGTAGGGGGAGGAAAAGAAGACTTTTTATTGTACATTCTTCTGAGTATGAATCTAGTGAACGTATTAAAGAATGAAATTTGAATATATGTAAAATGAATATAGTTTTAAAAATGCATATATCATAGTCTTAGACAATATTGCAGAAAAAAAAACCTGACAGCTACATCATTGATTAAATTACAAACAAACTTTTTTTCTATATACTATAAAAGGGGAAGTAAAGCAGTGACTTCTTGGTTGCAACTCAAATTATCTGGATTTCCCAAAGACAGAGTGTCTGCTTGAATCACTCAGATATAATCTGTCAGACAGAAGATATTCCTCCCACCACCATCCCACTGAATCATTCCTGTGAAGAATAATTATCTAGTGTGAAATGACAGAAATGAAATGATTTCAGAATTATTCTCTTCCTTATATGCTTGAAGCTTACCATGGTTGTTTTATTAAAAAAATAATATTTTATACTAGTTACTATTTGATCTGTGATACTAAACATCTTAGTGCAATTATCTCAGTTTAGTGGCTCACACAGTCTTATCTTGAGTCCTGATCTTTAAGCCAATTCCAGTCACATAGTATCTGCTTCCTATCGGACCTTGTCACTTAGTTTCCTTGCCGACTCCTCTCTCTCATGTATCCTCAACAGATCTCACCCTGATCTCCTTTCCCCATCACACACAACTACGTCTCCCTCCCAACCTTCTAGTTTCTGTTAATGACCTCTGCCATTTACCTAAACCCAGAAAAACACAGCCAGATTAGTAACTTCTGAACTGAGCACACAATCAAAAATTCAAAATATCTTTCTGTATCTGTGACCTTATACATTTGCATAACTTTCCTAGCTTTCTGATTTGAAATATGGGTATGAAAATAAGATGCTATTTCATCAAGATGTGAAATTGATTATTACAAAGATCTTTTACCAAAAAAAAGCTACTTATTAGTAATTATTCCTATCACTGGCAAAAGTAATGTGAAGTAGTGATAGATTAATAGATCAATTGAACTTATGATAAAAAGCATCCATAATTAGTGTGTCTGTCTCCTTTAACAAACAAGAAATACAACTCTAAATTCCTACGTCAATATGCAGGTCTCCATAGGAAATCCAAAATTAACCGCATGTTTTAAAATCTCTTCAGCAGAAAGACTCTTCCTCAGTTTCTGCATTGGGAATATTGAGGGGAATGCAGTAGAAAGGAATAAAAAACTACAATAAGTTCATTTTTCTATAATACAATTCTCATTAAGCTTTATGTCTCTCACAGTCAACTACCAAATTTATTTATACTTACATTTATTTGAAATGTATAAGAGTTCCCAAGTTTATCATGGGTACAGAAAAAAAAAACCTTTTTTATATTAAGAAATATGAATTTCATTTATTATTTCCATTATGTCTTTAAAAGCTACTTAAACCACTTTTTAAAAATTTATTCAGCAAAAAAGCAATTTGAAGTGATCTTAGAAGTGAGTAAATAGCTTTTGAGTGATTCTATTTGTAGGAACTCCTTGCGGTGAATGTATGTACATCTGTGTGCTTGCTTTTACAAGTTAAGGAAAAACATGGTTGGCAGTTGCTTTTTTTTTTTTTTTGTTACTCCATCATCATAGAGATTGTAAGAATTAGAAGTTGACAGGTGGTTTTATTAACTTACTCCTTCAAAAACATCTCTACTAACCTGACCTGTGGTGGCGCAGTGGATAAAGCATCAACCTGGAATGCTGAGGTCTCAGGTTTGAAGCCCTGGGCTTGCCCAGTCAAGGCACATACAGGAAGCAACTACCTATGAGTTGACACTTCCTGATCCTCTCCCCACCACCTCTCTCTCTCTCTCTAAAATCAACCACAACAAAAAAATTGAAAACATCTCTACTAATTTTATCTTGGTTCAAAATGATCATATAAATACTATATTGTCAAGATTAAAGTTTTCAGATAAAAATTTTACAATCCTTTAGGCAAAACTTCATTAGATTTTTAAACAGTTTATTGAAATACAGTTAATATAAACTACACTTATTTAACATGTTCAATTTGAGATATTGATGCTTGTAAAGTCATCACCATAATCAAGAAAATGAACATATTCATGACCAGGAAAAGTTTCCTTGTGCCTCTTTGTAATCCTTATCTCACCCCCTCCCCTACTTATGATCATCCCCAGATAAGCTGAATGATTTATTTCATTATAGGTTAGATTGAATTTTCTAGAATTTGTATGAATGGAATCACTTAGCACAATTATTTTGAAAATTATCTATGTTGTTGCATATACTAATAGTTTGCTTGTTTTTACTGTTGAATAGTAAGTAGTCCGTTGTATTAGTCAGCTCTGGAAGCCATAACAAAATACCACAAACTGGGAGGACAAGACAACAGAAATTGATTTCTCACAGTTTGGGAGGATAGAAGTCCAAGATCAAGGCGTTAGCCTTTTCAGTTCCTGGCGAGAGCATTGTTCCTGGCTTGTGGACAGTTACCTTCTTGCTGCATCCTCACATGATACGAAAAGAGAAAGGGGAGATATATTTCTTCCTCTTTTTTTTTTTTTTTTTTGTATTTTTCTGAAGTGAGAAGCAAGGAGGCAGAGAGACAGACTCCTGCATGCGCCCGACTGGGATCCACCTGGCAAGCCCACCAGTGGGCAATGCTCTGCCCATCTGGGGCATTGCTCCGTTGCAACCAGAGCCATTCTAGCACTGAGGCAGGGCCCACGGAGCCATCCTCAGCGCCCAGGCCAACTTTGCTTCAGTGGAGCCTTGGCTGCGGGAGGGGAAGACAGAGATAGAGAAGGAGAGTGGGGAAGGGTGGAGAAGCAGATGGGCTATTTTGTATGCCCTGGCCAGGAATTGAACCCGGGACTTCTGCATGCTGGCTGATGCTCTATCCCTGAATCACCTGGCCAGAGCTCTTCCTCTTCTTATAAAGCCACTAATCCTATTGGATTAAGGTCCCACCTTATGACCTTATTTAACTTTATTTACCTCAACCTATCTCCAAATACAATCACATTGATGGTTAGGGCTTCAGTGAATTTGGTGCAGGGGGCTGAGGAGGGCACTATTCACTCTGTATCATCTATTATGTGGATTACCAAACCTCTTTATCTATTCACCTGATTTTGTTTTTTTGGGGGGGTTGTTCTCAGTTTTGGACTATTACAAATAAAGCTGCTATGAACATTTTAATATGTATTTATATGGACAAATGACTTCATTTCTCTTGGATAAATATTGCCTTAGCTATATGCTACAATTATTTTTTGAGAGAAAGACAGAGAGAGGAAGAGAGGAGGAGAGAGAGAAGCATCAACTCATTGCTCCAGTAAGCTGTGCACCCATTATTTGCTTCTCATATGTGCCCTGAGCAGGGTTTGATCCAGCAACCCAGGAAGGAATCATTGACCTTGGCACTCCAGTATGATGCTTTATCCACTGCACCTCTGGCCAGGGCTCTGGTACAAATTTTGATATGTTTGTTTAAATTTTCATTCTGTTTAAAATACCTCTAATTTCCTATTTCATTCCATCTTTGCCTCATGAGATACTTAAAAGTATGGCATTTAGTTTCCAAATATTTGAGGATATTTTAGAGATATTTCTCTTACTGATTTATAATTTTATTCTTTTGTGGTTAGAGAATATACTTTGTATTAAATGAATTCTTTTATATTTATTAATATTTTTTAAGTGGTCAGGATTATGAACTATGTTTATAAATATTCTGGGTGTACTTGAAAAGAATGTGTATTCTTATTCTGCTATTATTGGGTGAAGTATTCAAGAATTGTCATTTTTGTTAATTTGATTGATAGTATATTGTTCAAATATTATACACCCTTACTGGTTTTCTTCTTTCTTTCTTTCTTTCTTTCTTTCTTTCTTTCTTTCTTTCTTTCTTTCTTTCTTTCTTTCTCTCTCTCTCTCTCTCTCTCTCTCTTTCTTTCTTTCTTTCTTTCTTTCTTTCTTTCTTTCTTTCTTTCTTTCTTTCTTTTTTTATGAGAGGAGGGAGATAATGAGGCAGACTCCTGCATGTACCCTGTCCGGGATACATCTGGCAACACCCATCTGGAGCCAGTGCTTGAGTACTGAGCTATTTTTAGTGTCTAAGGCTGATGTGCTCCAATGGAGCTATCCTCAGTGCCCAGGGCCACACTTGAACCAATCAAGCCACTGGCTGCAGAAGGGGAAGAGGGGAAAAGGGGAAGAGGGAGGGTGGAGAAGCAGATGGTCACTTCTGTGTGCCCTAACCAGAAATTGAACCCAGGATGCCCATATGCTGGGCCAATTCTCTATCTACTGAGCCAATAACCAGGGCCTTTACTGTTTCTATAACTTATCAAGAATTGAATGTTGATTATAATTGTGAATTTGCTATTCTTCCTGTGGTTTTATCAGCTTTTGTTTTAAGTCCTTTTTGTTATTATCAGCCTTTGTTTCAAGTCCTTTTTGTTAAGAAAATGTATATTTGGAATCATTGTGAAATGGTCCTCTATTTTCCCTGATGGTAACATTTTTTTTGCTCAGAAATCTTTGTCTCATTAATATAACCATTCCAACTTTTAAGTCATGATCTATCATTTTTTATCCTTTTACTTTTAACCTATTTGTATCTTTATATTTAAAGTGGATTTCTTGAAATTATCATATAGATATGTAATGCTTTTTTAATCCAATCTGATAATCTTCCTTTAATTGGGGCAATTAGACCATTTGCATAGAGTGTAATTATTGACATGGTCGGGTTTAAGTCTATCATTGAGCTGTTCATTTTCATCTGTGGCATCTGTTCTTTGTTCATGACTTTTTTGTATAAGCCATAAGGTAGAAATAACTTTTACATTTTTAAAAAGGTTTTAAAGTATATGTGCTGGAAATGCTGAGGTCGCCAGTTTGAAACCCTGGGCTTGCCTGGTCAAGGCACATATGGGAGTTGATGCTTCCAGCTCCTCCCCCCTTCTCTCTCTCTCTCTCTCTCTCTCTGTCTCTTTCTCTCCCTCTCTCTGTCCTCTCTAAAAATGAATAAAAAAACAAACAAACCAGTAAAGTATATGTGATGGAAATTTTAAGTGGCCTATAATAAAACCTAAAACATTTATTATCTGGCCCTTTATTGGAAAAGTTTGCTTATCCTGCTCTAGAATTTTGGTATTGGTTTTATATATTGTTCATGTCCCTATTTAACATGTTCAATATTTCCTCTAGATTTTTGGAAATATGAATACAGTTATAACTATTTTAATATCCTGTGTACTAATCTGTATCTAGTCATTTGTATCATTTTAGGGTCAATAGATTGAATTTTCTGATGATGGGCTGTATTTTCCTGCTTATTTGAAGCCTGATAATTATTTATTTGACCATCAGTACTGTAAATGTTACCTTGTTAGGTTTTGATTATTTTTGTGTTCCTGTAGATATCCTTGAGCCTGTCCTGTGGTGCAACTAAGTTACTTGGAAACAGTATGATTCTTTCAGGTCTTGCTTTTATGTTTTGACAGGTGAAATAACAGCAGAATTTAGTCTAGGATTAACTTTCCCCAATATGAGGACTCTGTTAAATCCTGTAAATTGTGATGCTTTCCACTCCATCTGATAGGAAGAGGCATCACTCCAGCCCTGTGTGAGCTCTGGGATTGTTTAATCCTTTCCGAACAGTTCTTTCTCCAGCTCCAGGTAGTATTTTTGCACACCTACACTGTTCAGTACTCAGGTGGACATTTGTGAGGGACTTGCTGAAGATGTCAGGAATTCTCTGTGCAGGTCTCACCTCTCCTACACTCGCCTGTGAATTCTGCCTACCCCAGCCTAGCCTGGCTCTCAGCTCCATGTCCTCACTCAAGGTGCTCCCCAGGCTTCGCGTGGGGTCCTCTCCCTGATCCGCACTCTGGATGTTCTCCATGCAATAAATTAGAGCGATTGTGGGGCTCATCTCATTTGTTTCCTGTTTCTCAGGGGTTATGTCCTTTCTTGCTTGATATCCTTTCCTTGAAAATTATTATTTCATATATATTTATTCAGTTGCTTTCTACAGGAAGCTGTAGGTGGGCAAGGGAGTAGTAAATCCAGTCCTTGTTACTCCATTTCTAGCTTAAGCAGCTGTTCATTAGATTCTTTTGAAACTCCTTCACAGTTTAACACCTGCCTCCCTTTCCAATTTAGCCTTTGCCTTAGCTAAACTGGATGTATTTCAGTCTTGGCATTTTGGTTCACTTTCTTACCTCTGCCTGAAATTCTTTCCACCTTTTCTAGATTCAATACTACAGGACTGCTATGGTTGAATGTTTGTGTCTCTACTTCTCACCCCCAACTCATATATTGAAACCTAACCCCTAAGGTGATGTTATTAGGAGGAGGGAGGTGATTAGGTCATGCAGGGTCCGCTCATGAATAGTATTAGTTCCCTTATAAAAACAGCCCAAGAAAACTCCCTTGCACCTTCCACTATGTGAACACACAATGAAAAGATGAGAAAGTGGCCTCTCACCAGATATTGAATCTGCCAGTGTCTTGATCTTGGACTTCCAGCCTCTAAAACTATGAGAAATAGATTTATGTTGTCTATCAGCCATCCCGTTTATGGTATTTTGTTATAGCAGCCTGAACAAGCTAAGACAAGGACTTAGATATGACAGGGTTTTCTAGTCTCTTAACATCAGAATAGGGGTCTTTCAGTTTCCTAGAGAATTTTTACTTTAGATTGTCTGTCTTTGCCATACCATCATCATAGGAAAGTAGAAGGATTTAAGTTGAAGATATTCTTTCTGAAACGCTAAGATTACTTAAGCAGAAAAAGTTTGAGCTATGCTATATCTAAATGTAGATAATATTTATTATTTAGCTTTTTCCAGGGAGAACTATTGTTAACTTGATAAAATGAAAGACTATTATTGAATTAATAATCTGGAAAACTAGATCCAAACTCTAGTGTAGTCACTAACTGTGTAAATCTAGACAAGCCAGGTAACCACCTGTTTCTTCTGTATTGTGAGCAGGATGCTAACGTCATAGGCGCTAAGAGTCTGTGATTCCCCTATATATGTAATCTTGTCAGTTCCATGCAACTTATTGTTTTCATTTCTTTCATTATGACTTTGATGTTTTCTCAGGATATTTCATTGAACTTATGTAGGGTAGATTTGCTGCTTATTTTGGTCTGCTCAATTATTTACAAGCTTTCAGTTTATAATCTGAAAAAACAATTTTTTTTTTTGGCTATAGTGATTGCATTTATGCGGTAATTACCAATACTTTGTAAGTACTGTCCTGGAATAGAAAGATACTCCTTTTACATTGAGTTTTTCTGGTGTATATATTAGCATAACAGATCCTTTTAGGTAGAGAACTTATTCTATTCTTATTTCTATCTAGCATAGTGCTTTATATAAAGCAAACTTCAATAAATATTGTGTGGCATATTTATGTTTTTACACACTTTATCTTATTTCATAAAACAATGATTAAGAATGGATGTTAAGATAATATTTAATTTAAAATTCTGAGCCTTTGAGAAAAAGTTTCAAGTAGAGCTCACCTTATTTTTAAAAATCCTTAGAGAGTTAATATTTTTAGACTTGCTAGACATAGTACAATAATAACGTAATAAAATCAGTTCTGCTTGGAATCAGTTAATGAATCCTTTGTAAACAAATTAATAGTTTGCCTTTCTTACATGCAGGCAGAGAACATAAAATTCACTGTTGGATAATTTTTTAATTTAAATGAAGATATTATTATGTAGCTCATCTCCTTTATCTCCGATCTGACTCCACAAGATAAATAAAAGCTTTGACATTCCTGAACTATGTTCAAGTCCTCTTGAACAGAGTAATTTCTTAAGATTGTGTTTTATTTTGCTGATACCAACTAGGCCCCTAAAACATAACTCTTTCCTTCTTTTTTCTCTCTCTTTTTTTTTTAGCTTACTCTGAACATCTTTTGCTTCCAGTATTTGCCCCCTCAAAACTTTCTTCCACACTGCTGAATAATTTTTGTAAAATGCAATTTTTATTATGTTACCAGGCTTATAAGTAAAATTCTTTGGCAGCTATCTAGGGTCAAGTGCAGGTTTATTAGCAAGGCTTATAATGTCTGCATGTGGGATGAGAATAATACTGGCAGACAGGCAGAAGGGTGCCTGGAGCAAATCAAATAGTACCTGAAGGAATGTTTAAGTAAGGTGGTTTAAAGTAGCTTTTGCAGAGGTGAGAACTACTACTTGTTACCCAGTAGAGATCAAAGTTGTTATTTAGACAAGAGTATTTCCAAAGTACCAAGATAATAGGATGAGCATAAAAGACAAAAAGGAGCCATATATGTATGAGAAGTAGGGCTCCCTTTTAGGTAGTGACATGTGTATATGTTTGGGCGAAGGAGATAGGAAGATATTAATCATCATAGTTCATAGGTTGCTAGACTATTACACCACATCATTATCAGATGAAGACATCCCTTGGCGATCCTTGATTCTGAGTTGGATACAGTGACTAATATTTTGAATTGTCTGTTTTAGGAAAGGGTTAAGTAGCTCTATGTGGGAAGAAAAGTGAAACACTATATGATAACCAGAAGGATAAATTCAACTAGTCTGACTAGTTGTTCAAACTCATTTCTTTCTTCTCCTGGCACACAGATAGATTACATTTTCAGCCTTTTTGCAATTAGAAGCAACCATGTGACTAAGCTCTAATTAATGGGATGTTAGTGGAAGTGGAGTGTGCCACTTCCTGACCTAACCTATATCAAAGATTTCCCATGTATGATCTCTTGCACCCTGTTTTCTGGTTAGATGCCAATCTCAGGGTAGCCGTAGAGATCATGTCTTAAAGATGGCAGAGGCTCCACCAGCCTGAATCACTTAAGGATCATTGGACAGCACATCACACATTACCGTCCTAAAATCACCCTTTTCACACCCTCTTGACACTGCCACTAGTTGGACATCACAGAAATAAAATACACATATTTTATTAAACTACAGAGCTTTCAAGGTTTCTCTCTTACAGCAACAAGTGCTCCTTTAACTAATACACTAGATAGTATTTTTTAAATCAGATATAAAAAATATCTGTTGACTTCTTGTTTACTGTTGGTGTTTAAATATTCAAGAATTAATGTTAAATTTATAAGGTACTGTTTGATGTCTATTTTGATTTTCTCTTTCGACCTATAAATGCTCTATCTTGTATGTCTAACGACCTATATTAGATTTTTCTCCCATTTCATGAGAGTAAAATTTCCTCGGTAGAGTTGAACTTCAATACATTTTTGAACTTGATTTGGTAGAAATTTAACATTTTTTCCACGTATATTTATAAATAATATTGTGTTTAATTTCATTTGCTTTTTTCCCTTGCAGTCTCCCTTTCTCCCTTATGTCCCCTTCCTCCTTTTCTTTGTATTTATCAGTTATTGATGTGAGGTTTGTACTAAATTAGTAAAATAAGTTTGGAAGTTTTTTTTTTTTAGTTATATCATCTGAGATATTAAAATAATTTATCATTCAAATCAGCTGGCTGATTTTTTATTATTTTTGGTTATGCATGTGAGCTCAGACACAATTAGAGCATAAAGTTAGCCAGGGCATAATCAAGGTAAGAATAATGGCCAGAAATTCTTCAGAGGTAATCATTTGTCTTTTTATATGTATATTTTAATATAAAATGTTTCAAACATACATAAAAATATAGAGAGAAGTAGAAAGGACACCTGATCCCTCACAACTCATCTTTGTCAAATCTGAATGCTTTTTGTTTCATTATAAGATTCAGTGAGATTACTGCATTTGAAACTGAATCCGATTGTTGCTTATATTAGCAATTTTCAGCATGTTTTGATAGAGTTATTTCTCATTGTTGTAGAATATTTACTTTGAAAGTTTCATTATCTTATGATTTTTTCATGGTAAATTTTTATATTAAAACAAGTTATATATAAAAACACAAATTAATTATAAGCTGAGAGATATAAGCTACATTTTATTTAATTTGTTGCTTTATAGGCAATATAGCATACTTGTTAATAGTTCTGGCTCTTAAAAACAAAGAAACAAACAAAATTTTGGTTTAAATTTTAGTTCAACTGTGGAACTCTGGGCAAGTTACTGTCCTAAGCTTCTTCACCTGTAAAATGGTGAAATAATGGCAATTTTATGGAATTGTCAGCAAAAGCATGTAAGGTGCTTGGCTCAGCACCTACTGCATGGTAAGTTTTCAATACAAAATTAAATGTTATTTGATTTCAGGAGAGGTATTTTCTTCAAGAAGATTAAACTTCCTTTGTGTCCTTACATTTAGGAAATTAAATTCTGTTCATGGTGTTTATGAATTAGGGTCCTCAACACCCGAGTAGATGAGAACTGATTGTATTTGCTCCTATGAAAAAAGGAGGTGCTCAACTTGCTGTGTCTATTCAAATCCTTCCCCTCCTCTCTCCTCTCCTAGTTTTTCTTTGAATCAAGTGCATGCCTGGCTGGAGGGAGAGGTGTCACAGAAGTTGTATTATTTGGTGTTGTCACACTGCAAGCTGCAACACAGAAAACCGAGCAAGGGAGCCTAGTGTTTCTTTTAGTGAAGAGAAGGGCATCTGCTTCCAGGGCTGTTTTTCTTCCAGGGGGAGGAGGAACTGCTGAGTTTTCAGTCCCATTTAATCATCATAGACTCTCATTCCCAATTTCCCACTTCCACACTCCCTAGGTTAGGGTGCTGCTGCTCTGTGCTTTATAGAACAGCTCACAGCCTCATCAAGTTGAAATGAACAAATAATTAATGTCCTTTTATA
Organism: Saccopteryx leptura; assembly: GCF_036850995.1. NCBI lineage: Eukaryota > Metazoa > Chordata > Mammalia > Chiroptera > Emballonuridae > Saccopteryx > Saccopteryx leptura. The sequence goes on from NC_089503.1 coordinate 354,270,804, forward strand.
ACAAACAAGGCAATGTAGTTTAAAAGAACAAAAACCGATTCTGTTGACAAGGTGTCTCACTGTCTGTTAGCCACGGTGCTTGTGTAGAAGTGGTGGCGAGATTTCCGGGGCACTCAGCCTTCAGCAGCAGTACTTAGGAAAGATTAGTAGTTTGCTGAAATATGATTATAAAAACACCTGACTCAACAAATTATGTCTGAGAATAGTTAGCTGGGTGGAGGCTCACCAAGTTAATAACTAAACCCAACCCTCAAGTCCATTGGCAAAGGGCATATTTCAGTTTAATGACTCTGTATCCACCCAGAAAGATAAAGTTGACAGGGAAGAACATGACTCATTAGGCACCTGGGATGCTGAATAAGTGGCCTGCATTAGAAATATTTTGAAAGGCGAGGTGAAGTATGAAACCAGTCTTTAGGAGTCTGCCCTGCATCAGCCCTGAGACAGATGATGATTCAAGAAATAAGATTTATTAAAGAGAGAAAATCTTGCGTGAGAGAAACACAGGGCAGAACAAATAACCTTTACATTATGAACACATGAATCAAGAGTTAAAAAAAGAAGAACTAAACACTCCCACAAGTTTAGAACATTTCCTATCTAACTATATTATTAAATGACCTAAAGTAAGTAAAGCATCTCGCCCAGTATCTGGATGGCATATAGTGTCACCCAATATATGTTTCTTTCTTTCATCGCTGATCTTTTTAAATTTTTTTAAGAGAAAGAGAACTTTTGCCATATCACTGTCTGTGTCTATTAGTTTTTTTCTTTGTGTAATCTCTTCAACTTTGTTACCCAGCCCCCAAACTCCTTCCTCTCTGACAGCTGTCAATCTGTTCCTGTATCTATGACTCTGTTTCTCTTTGTTTGACAGTATGGCGATTACCAGAAGGGGTGGGGGAGATAGAAAAAGGTAAAAGAGGGATAAATGGTGATGGAAGGAGACTTGACTTGGGGTGGTGAACACACACAGTACAACGTACAGATGATATATTATAGAACTGTACACCTGAAACCTATATAATTTTATTAACCAATGTCACCCAATACATCCAATTAAAAAATAAAAAAAGAGAAAAAGCACTTTAAGATGATATCTCTATGTAGTTTCAAGCAAGCTCATATTTCTAAGGTAGTGGTGTCTGACGTCTAACTCTTTCTGTTGGTTTTACTATTAACAATAACCAAACATGATGGTAAATATAGTTATCTGTACCAAATTTTTGCTATATGAGGAACTATTTGGGGGAATATTTTGGAATGAAGAACATTACTTCACTTTAGCATACTGTACTCACTATGATTTTGCCTCCCAAAAGTACCCATAACCAAAAACATGAATTTTTTTTAGTTTTTTTTATAAATAAATTTTTATTAATTTTAATGGGGTGACATCAATAAATCAGGGTACATATATTCAAAGATAAATGTCCAGGTTATCTTGTCATTCAATTATGTTGCATACCCATCACCCAAAGTCAGATTGTCCTCCGTCACCTTCTATCTAGTTTTCTTTGTGCCCCTCCCCCCCCCCCCCCCCCCCCCGGGTAACCACCACACTCTTGTCCATGTCTCTTAGTCTCGTTTTTATGTCCCACCAATGTATGGAATCATGCAGTTCTTGTTTTTTTCTGATTTACTTATTTCACTCCGCATAATGTTATCAAGATCCCACCATTTTGTTGTAAATGATCCGATGTCATCATTTCTTATGGCTGAGTAGTATACCATAGTGTATATGTGCCACATCTTATTTATCCAGTCTTCTATTTTTATTTTTTTACAGTGATTAAAGACTTTAAGCAAACTCTTGGCCAATACAGCAAGAATCCATAAAAGAGTAGTGTCCTTAACATGTTCACCAAGTCCAAGTTGACACCAACACCATTCCAAATCCCTGCAAATGCAACCCAACCCCAGTTCAGTCCATTAGGAGCTTCATAAGGAGCAGGAGTCCAGGAAAAGTCTGCATGGCACTGGAATTGTTGTTACAATTCTATACTTTGCAGCTCATGTCCAAGTCCCAGTGACCGCTGCTTCTAGCTGGTAATGATTCAGGTAGACTGGAAAGGCCATCTGCAGCATGTGTGGAGATGGAGCTTCTGTTCTCCTCTGCCTGGAGAGATGAGACCAGGTTGCTTTTCCCTGGAGCTCTGTGACTGTGGCCTGGTAAAGAGAACCTTGGGATACGCTAAGCTGGGTGGCAAAGGTAGATTCATAATAGAAGCTGGCAAAAGGGGGAAAGAGAGCTCTAAATTAGGAGTAGGTCCCAGCCTGAAATATGAGTGGGGCATTGAGGTAGGAGGGATAAAGGAAACACTATATATTAAACAAAGCAGCAGAAAATAGGACTATCAACACCCACAACAGAGATCTTCGAAGGAAGAATAAAAAACCTGATTATTCAGGCAAGACATAGTTAAGTGGCCCTTGTGCAAATGAGATCAGTTTACCTGTTTCTTGGAAGAAATACCCTAGGCTCGTCCACAGTGTCATAGATGGGGCTGATGGCCCTGGGGACCTTCAGCCTTCAGTGGCAAAAACATGAATTTTTAAATCACTGATAACTCCATGTAGTTACTCATTTTTGAATGCTCAACTACTAATGTTGATATTTCAGATTTGGAACCAATGTTTCTTTTCTTCTTTTTTTTCTTTTTTTGTTTCAGTGACAGAGAGAGTCAGAGAGAGGGACAGATAGGGACCGGTAGACAGGAAGGGAGGAAGATGAGAAGCATCAATTCTTCGTTGCGGCTCCTTAGTTGTTCATTGATTGCTTTCTCATATGTGCCTTGACCGGGAGGCTGCAGCAGACTCAGTGACCCCTTGCTCAAGCCAGCTGGTGAGACTTGCGCAAACCAAGTGAGCCCGCGCTCAAGCTGGTGACCTCGGCGTCTCGACCTGAGTCCTCTGCATCCCAGTCCGATGCTCTATCCACTGCGCACTGCCTGGTCAGGCTGGAACCAATGTTTCTAGTTATTTCCCCAAGAAAAAAATTGATGCTTTAAAGTAGCAACGAAAAAGAGCACCTTTTTAGCTCTTCCACAATAAATTATTCCACATGCTAGAAAAAAATAATTCCACAAGTACCATTAACAGGAATTGCATTCTGGATCAGGGTGACAAACATTCTCCTATGTTAAACCAAATATATGTAAGGAATGGACAATCTTAAATATATGACTGCCTCTTTTCCAACTCTCCCTAGTCAACCTATTTCATGTTTACTTAATATGTTCAGGTAATAATTCTATATGTTTAGAACTTTATTAAATTTAAGTGTATGAAATAACCTCAAATTAATTTTTATTAATAACATCAAATCATCTCTCTCTCTCACTTAATGATATTTTACTAAAGTTTTTCATTCTGAAAATGCTTTCTTCTAAAGCAAAATATCAGTAAAAAAAATCACGAAGATTTACTTGACTGAGTATATATATATAGGCTGGATTTGAACTCTCTTGAGAAGCTACTTTCCTAATTCAATTCCTTCTGTCCCCAAGTCCTTCTGATCCAATACACACTCTTTTGGGCAAGTTTTGCTTCAACAGATACAACCTTGTTGTCGGGCCAGTCTGTCTACAGACAGGATGTAACTTGTAAGAAGCGGCAGCACTGGTGTGGCAGGAAGATGAGGCTGCCAGCTGAGGGGCAAGTCTGCCTCTTCTCTTTCCTCTGCTGCCCAGGATCTGGGCTTGTGAAGAAGTAGGCCACTGCAACTCAGGAGCATGAGGAGCTGTGAGAGATAATAGGCTCTTTGTAAGGAAGAGGGGAGGATGCAGGATGCAGGATAATTGAAAGGCAGGAGGTGCTTCCACAGGAGGAGTCAAGAGTCAGAAAGGTGGTTTGAAGGCTTCAAAGATTTGGCAACATCTTCTTACCTAGGGCCAGTATGTGCGTGTGTGTGTGTGTGTGTGTGTGTGTGTGTGTGTGTGTGTGTGTGTATGGGTGCGTATGTGAATGTGCATACAGGAAGGAACTAGTGTTGTGAAATATCCCCAAGTACCATTGATCAGCCTGCCTTTCTTTGAACAACAACAATAAAAAACAAACTACTTTGAATAGTTTCATAACAGGAAATAACACACTGGAAACTGGAGAATTGTAATGTGGAAAAATCTAAGAACCTAGAACAATAGAAGCTAAACAGTTTATTAAAATAGTATATATAACTGAGGTGGAGAATAAATAAAAAGGAAGTTTTAGGCACCCAATTGAGTTTACTAGGCATCAAACATGGTAATGAGCGCAACTATGAGTCAACCATGTGACAGGTTTTCAAATATATTAATGGATTTTTTTTTTTTTCTGAAGTTGGAAATGGGGAGGCAGTCAGACTCCCGCATGCGCCTGACTGGGGTCCACCCGGCACGCCCACCAGGGGGCGATGCTCTGCCCATCTGGGACGTCGATCTGTTGCAACCAGAGCCATTCTAGCACCTGAGGCAGAGGCCATAAAGCTATCCCCAGTGCCCGGGCCAACTTTGCTCCAATGAAGCATTGGCTGTGGGAGGGGAAGAGAGAGACAGAGAGGAAGGAGAGGGGGAGGGGTGGAGAAGCAGATGGGCGCTTCTCCTGTGTGCCCTGGCCGGGAATCAAACCTGGGACTCCTGCATGCCAGGCCGATGCTCTACCACTGAGCCAACTGGCCAGGGCATTAATGGATTTTTAATATCTCCTCTTCAAAAGTAATTTTAACCTATTTTCTTTTTGCATTGCTACTATCTTAAATTTACATAATAGTAAAGAATTGACAAAGAAATAATAGCTTAGGTGTCAGAAAAACAAGTGTTGGTAATTAGGAAAATCTAAGTGGTAAATATGAATAGGTTATTATAGAATAAAAAAGGCATATTTCACATTTCACTTTAGTCAAATTAGAGCAAGTTTCTTGTATGATTATAAATAGAGATGCCATGTGGGGCTAGTTATAAGTCAGCCATTGGTTTTTGAAATATATCTACAAGAACACAATTCTGAAAATCATTTATACCCACATCAGACTCGGATGACTATAGGAAGAAGATACCGGAAGTAATAACATACACACAAACAATAACGGTAAAAAGTGTTAAGGGATAAGATTCTTTCCCTATCACTTCTAATTAGTTTTTTATTTTTAGAGTTTATCTCATTTCAAGACCTGCATTTCTCTTTTTTCAGACATAGACTCTTCTGTTGTCTCATAATGAGTGCCTTTTTACATTTTCTTTCACTTTTTTTCATTGAACTGCTTTGTTCTGAGACAGAACGTCAAAGAAAGGAGGAAGTGGGGAAAGGGACTTGAAGATGTGTTTCTGATGAAAACAAGTTTTATCTATTTTCCTGTTCTACTAGTGGGAAGCATCCTAATTATAATTTGTTTTACCCTTCCAAAGTTAGTGGACAGGCATGAGAAACTAAAGTTTAGTGGCAGTTCTTGATATACTTATTGTTTAGAGTTTGTTTATTGTGAAGAATTTGCCTTACAAATATTGTTTATAAAATGCAACTTACTATTCTTATATTATTGCCTTATACCTACTCTTCGCTCTTACTTTTCTTGTTTGCCTTAGTTTGATTTATTATTTTTCAATAAATTGTCTTGTCTGTCATTTACTGATCTATTTTACCATTGTTTTTATATTGACAACTGACTCCTTGGAAAGAGGAAAAGCAATGATTCTGTATATTGGGCAGCTTCACTATTGTTCCTATGACATAATGTTGTTTTGTGAACAATGTTTGAGGCATTAAATAAATTCTTCTTAGGCATAAAAGAATCTGTTTGAAGAGATTGCCTTCTTACACTCAAAACAATTTATAACAAAGTACTGAATAGTAAAATAGAACCAAAAATGCATTTATCTACATGAACTATTCAAAATAATTAATTCTAAAATGTCTGTCATGCTGGTACTGCACTCTATAAGAGTGTTAAACCATTTAGATGGAGGATAAAAAGAGTCCTCCAGACTTTCATGCTAACTATGAATATTCAGGCATGAGACTGATGTTTCTGTGACTAAGCCTTGTACTTTATGTAGCTTGTTACATAATCAGTTATAATCTTTTACAGTAGCTGAAATTAAAACAATAGTCTTTTCTTTTCCAATAGCTAGCTTGCATGTTAACAAGAATATTCAAGCTTCCTTCTCATTAGTTTTAAAAAATTCTAGGAAATACTTTCCATTGTATGCTATGAGAGATTTATTATTAGATTAAAATCTTTTCAGCAGATAATAGGGACATGAGATAGGGTACAGGTATTCTGTATCATAAGCTTACACTACACTGCCAGATAAATCTTGAAATGAAGTATATTTAACTATTTCTACTTCGTTTTAAAGAAAAATTTTTTAAAATCTTATTTATTTATTCATTTATTTATTTACAGAGACAGAGAGAGAGAGTCAGAGAGAGTGATAAATAGGGACAGACAGACAGGAACGGACAGAGATGAGAAGCATCAATCATTAGTTTTTCATTGCAACACTTTAGTTGTTTATTGATTGCCCTCTCATATGTGCCTTGACCGTGGTGCTACAGCAGACTTAGTAACTAACCCCTTGCTCAAGCCAGCGACCTTGGGTCCAAGCTGGTGAGCTTTTTTTTTTTTTTTTTTTTTTTTTTTTTCCAGAGACAGAGAGAGAGTCAGAGAGAGGGATAGACAGGGACAGACAGGAACAGAGAGATGAGAAGCATCAATCATTAGTTTTTTGTTGCACATTGCAACACCTTAATTGTTCATTGATTGCTTTCTCATATATGCCTTGACTGTGGGCCTTCAGCAGACCGAGTAACCCCTTGCTTGAGGCAGCGACCCTGGGTCCATGCTGGTGAGCTTTTTTACTCAAACCAGATGAGCCCACGCTCAAGCTGGCGACCTCGGGGTCTTGAACCTGGGTCCTCGGCTCTCAGTTCAACGCTCTATCCACTGCGGCACTGCTGGGTCAGGCCAAGCTGGTGAACTTTTGCTCAAACCAGATGAGCCCACGCTCAAGCTGGCGACCTCCTTATCCCAGTCCGACGCTCTATCCACTGCGCCACCGCCTGGTCAGGCTCTACTTTGTTTTATGGCAAATGTAGCCATGTTATAAATTTTGCACACCACATCTTATCTGAAATTCTCTATCCTGAATCAATCTAACCATCTTGTTCTTATATTCAGGACACTGGGAAAGTTCCTGGGAGAAAATTCTGGAAAAACGAAATTATTTGCAATACTATAGTTCATATTTTTCATTCAATGTCTGCTGGGTCCTTATGTGTTTTTTGTTTGTTTTTGTTTATGAGACGGCACACCTCTGGCTATCCTCCTATCATTAACTTTTTCTAACTCTTGCTATTGTGCCAACTGCCCATATTTGGCAACAGATGGTCTTGCTCTTACTTCATAGACAAAACCAAAGCACCAGTCTGGAACTTTTTTCAGCTTTACTACCATCTACAAGCTTATCTGTTTCTGTGCACCACCTTGCAGTTTTCTTTCTCTGTCAGTAGAAGGGTTGTCTTCCTTTTGATGAAAGCTAACCCATTAGTCTGCGCTCATGATCACGGGCTCTCTAAAGTCCTTGTGCCTATGCTCGATCATTTATCCTCTCCCTCTTCTTTATTTTTGGTCTCTCATCACAGACATTTGTCCTCTGCCCAGCCCATAAATGAGGATGTCTCACAGATTCAGTGCTCACATTTTTTCTTCTCTCCTATGGACAGCAGAAAGAAAATTTAATCCACATCCATGGCTTCAAACTCACATTAAAAGCATTTATATCTGCCTCCATCCTGACTGCTCTCCTAAGGTCTAGGATCCCACAGGGCATCTTTACCTGTCTTTCCAAAGATACTGCAATTTTTTTTTTTAAGGTGAGAGGGGAGGCAGACTCCTCACTAACTCCAGGATAGTGTACTCCAACCAGGATCAACCTGGCAACCCTACCTGGGGCCGATGCTCGAATACCAAGCTATTTTAGAGCCTAAGGCTGATGCATTCCAAAAAAGCTATCCTCAGTGTCCGGGGTCATGCTCAAACCAATTGAGCCACTAGCTGTGGAAGGGGAAGAGGGAGAGAAGGAGGAGAGAGAGGTGAGGGGAGAAATAGATGGTTGTTTTTTCTGTATGCCCTGACCTGGAATCATACCTGGGACATTCATACACCAAGCCAATGCTCTATCCACTGAGCCACTGGCTAGGGCTAGATACTGCAATCTTAAAATGTTCAAAATGAATCCTTTACAACTGGAAAATTTTTATAATCTTTTTTGTATCCTCCTTATTAATAAATGGCACCATAATTGTCTAATTTTGAAACCTAGAAATTATTTTTGTCCTTTCCCTTTCTCTGACTCTAACCTTCAGAGAATTACCAAGCTCTGTTGAATTATAATAATAATTGATAGTGCCTAATATGGGCCAGGTATTTTTCTAAGATGATTACATGTATCCTCTCATTTCATCTTTAGTCATCATATTATGTGGGCGGCTACTATTATCTCCATTTCAAAAGTAAGAAAACTAGACACAGAGAAGCAAAATAATTTGCCCAGGTCACAGGGTAGTATAGAGTAGAGCTGAGACCTAAATGTAGGCAGTTTAATTACAGAGCTGGCCTTTTAATTACCACACAATGCGCTTCTAACATGCCAGGATCCTAAATATCTTTTAAATTCATTTTCTCTAATTCTTTTTCATTTTGGCTGACTTGATTCATGGGCTTTTTAATTTCTTGCTGGTGTAACTTTCCACAACTTCCTGCCCAAAGTCCATTTTCTAAGATGTCTGATTAATCAGTCTTAGTCTAATTTTCTGGGATGTTGGCTAAGCTATGTCTTTTTAATTTATACTTTGAATCTTTATTTTAGGAACCTTCATTCAATTATATATTGGATTTCCATGTTTACCATCTTTTTATAATTCTATCTCTTTGTTCTTTTCCATTTCATTTTATTTCCTAAAGCCTGTCCTCTGTGTCTCTGATTACATTTTCATCCACATCTATTTTACCTTTTGTTGATTCTAATGAGCTCACCTCTGTAATAGTTTCATTTTATTCTTCCATTCAATTCCTGAGCTTCATAGACTCACTTTTCATCTTCTATTTTCTTTTCATCTCTTTTTTGATCTCTTGTTAGTTGTTCAGCCTCATTATTTTAAGAAGGCTAACTTACATTTAGTTTCTTAGAATCTTGGGAAAACTATTTGTTTAAAATTGACTCATTTTCCTAGAAAAGTTCCTGAAATTCTGTATTTTAAACTTTTTTTGATTCTTTCTTTTGTGTTTTCCTTTAGTATCTATGTTTCCATCAGCAAAATTGCTGCTTTAGAGAGAATAAAATATAAAGACATATAATAGCTTGTGAAATTAAAAAACAAGGGTATACAACAAGGTTTGAAAGGCAATTTTATAAATCCCTTAATCTTTCCCTTTAACATACCATGAACTGAAGCTGGGTGATGTAGCACATAAATTTCTCATGTCGCATAGAAGTTGAGCAAATGGCAGTAAAAATTTTCATAACCTATAAGCAGGAAGCTTACTTTCTAAGAGTAGAATGAAGATATGATGTAGGGAGAATCAAAGAAAATCTTGACCATTTTCAGGCATCAAAAAGAGGGGAGAGAGAAGGGAGGGAAGGAGGGAAAAGATTTGGGAAACACATGCACTAATTTTTTTTCTTTTTTAAAAATTATTTTTAATGGGGTGACATTAATCAATCAGGGTGCATAGGTTCAGAGAAAACATCTCCAGGTTATTTTGACGTTTGATTATGTTGCATACCCATCACCCAAAGTCATATAGTCTTCCATCACCTTCTATCGGGTTTTCTTTGTGCCCCCCCATAACCACCACACTCCCCCTGTAACCACCACACTCTTGTCCATGTCCCTGATTTCATTTTTATGTCTCACCTATGTATGGAATTATATAGTTCTTAGTTTTTTCTGATTTACTTATTTCACTCAGTATAATGTTATCAAGGTCCATCCATGTTGTAAATGATCCGATGTCATCATTTCTTATGGCTGAGTAGCCTTCCATAGTATATATGTACCACATCTTCTTTATCCAATCATCTATTGAAGGGCTACATGCACTAATTTTACATGAAAATTTGTAGAAGACACATCAATAACTTAAGATATGCAAATGATGCCATCTTACTGAAGTAGCAATAATTTGACATAATTTCTGATGGAAGTGAAAGAAGAAAATGCTATAGCAGGACTGCATGTTAATGTTAAGAAGACAAAGATCATGGCTGACTGGTGGTGGCATAATGGAAAGAATGTTAACCTGGGATGCTGAGGTCCCAAGTTTGAAACCTCTAGGTCCCTGGCTTGAGTGTGGGCTCATCTGGCTTGAGTACAGGTTCATCAGCTTGAGTAAGGGGTTGCCAGCTTGAGTTAAGGATCATCAAGATGATCCCGTAGTTGCTGGCTTGAGCAAGGGGTCACTGGCTCTGCTGGAGCCCACCCTTCTCCAGTCAAAGTATGTATGAGAAGCAATCAGTGAACAACTGAAGTGCCACAACTATAAACTTATGCTTCTAATTTCTGTCCCTCTCCTTTACTGTCCCTTTCTAGCTAAAAGAAAAAAAAATCACAACCACAGAAGAAATACACTACTTAATATTGTTAAATATTTTTCTTATTTTGGTTCAGTCATTAGTTCAAATGGTGACTACAGCCAAGACATCAAGAGAAGGCTGATTCAGAGGGCAGCAATGCAAGAATTAGGGAAGATCATCAAGTGCAAGGATGTGTCATTAGAAACCAAGTTTAAGATCATTTACACTGTCATATTCCCAATCACCATGTACAGATGTAAAATGCTGAACAGTGAAGAAGGCTAATAGGAAAAAACAGATTCATTTGGAATATGGTATGAGAAGAGATCTCAATGGATACCTTGAACCACCAGAGAGAAGAAGAACAAGTGGGTTCTAGAGAAAATTTAGCCTGGAACATCACTGGAGGCAAAACTGAAGTGTCCTACTTGATGTACTTGGGCATATCCTAAGAAGGATTATTCTTTGGAGAAGACTAAAATGCTAGGAAAAATAGAAGGCAGCAGAAGAAGAGGAAGACTATATATGAGATGGATTAACTCTATGAAAAAAGGCATAAGTCTAAAGGAGCTGAGCAGGGTTGTTGAGGACAGTACATTGTGGACATCACTCAATCATGGGATTGCAAGGAATTGGAGCTGACTTAGCAGCAGGTAATACATATCTCAGGTTATTCCAAACCAAAGATTAAGGTAAAGGTAGTTATTTATCTACTATTTCCCAGACACTCCTTGGTTGAAGGCTGCTCCCAAAGGGCATTAATTCCTTGGCATTTCCAGTCTGTAGTGTGTTTAGACTGAGTAGCCACTGGTGACCAGAGAAAACCTTGGGACAAAAAAGTCAAGGCATTGGCAGATGGAAGTCAGGCTGGTGTGCATGGAAATGTTAAGTGTGAGGAAATACCAGCAATACCTGTTTTTTTGAGGTCCCAGTTGGTAAGGATGCTCACTCTTCATGACTTGGTTATGGGAGCCAATTAATTTCTCTGGTGGTAAGGCCATGGGATACCAGTGCAGAGGCAGAGAGAAAACCATGCAGAGATGTGGAGGGCTGCAGCCAGGAGGGGCTGAAAAGAGGTTGTGGCAGCAATGCCTAAGCCAGAGCAACGACGCAGGAATTCGGAAGGCCTATAGTGTTACACCACAGCTCAGTCATGTTGAACATTTGTAACTTATTCATTTCTATCTACAACAAGTCTGATCTTTTTTGAATCTTCCAACTCTGATTCATAGAAAAATATTAACATTTTAAGTCTATGACATTTAAAATTTACTCTAGCAGTCCTTTCAGATAAAGTTCAGTCTCACGGCAGAAACGATCAAGCACTTAGGTACATTCCATTCCCACATCTCCTACTTGTAACTCCTCCACAGGTCCTGTCTAAGTACCTGGAGAGAGAGCTGGGCCTTACTTGACCCGCTAGTAGTGGAAGAGTCAAGGTATTCAGGTGTGATATCTCCTTAGACCCCTGGTTCTCCAGTGTTTTCCTTTATATCCATGTAAGGTTTAACTAACAGACATATTTCATTTAACCACAAGCCACAATTAGTTACACTTTTTTACTGGTTTTGCATCTACTAGTGCATATTTGTTATCTGCTCATTATCTTTTCTGGCAACAAAGCCCCTCATTCTTTGGCGAGGTAAGTGGTCATGTGACCTAATCGGAGTGCCTCACTTGCTAACCATAGTGATCATTAATCTAAGAGATGGTCTTGTACCCACATTAGCCCAGTCATCGAGTTCTTGGGATTTTTCAATCTAGAGCTAAGAAGAAATTGGAAGGAGGTGAATCTGGAACTATGGACAACAGTATCCCTTCCTCGATGAAGAAACTGTTCTGAGAGAATGAGACTGCATTCATTGAGAAGCAGAAATGAGCACTAGAGAAAAAGTCCTAATGAATTCAAATTTTTGCTTCCGATCACCCCCAAGGCCAACTCTCCCTTTCTCCTTTCTACAGTTTGATTAGTCGAGCCAGTTGCTTTCTCTCTTTAGTTTGCTTCTAATACTTGTAACCAAGACAATCAACAGGGGAAAGTTAATATGGTTGCTTTATTTGTAACTGTGCAAGTGGGGATGAAAAGTAAATTTAGACATTCAAGAATGTAAACTTGTACAACCACTTTGGAAAAACAATTTGTCATCTGCTAAAGTTAAAGATATGCATATTTATGATCTAAGAATTCCACACCTAGATATTCACTCTTAAAAAATGTTTGCACAAGGGCACCAAGAGACAGGTCTAAGGATGTTTACAGCATCATTTTTTCTAATAATAATGATGATAATAATATTAAAAAACTCTCAAACTAGAAACTCAAGTGCCTTCTGTACAAATATAAGAATGGGTACTTTATGGTATATATTTATACAGTTGAACATACATTGAAAATGAATGAAGTACAATTATATTTGTTATGTGAGAACCAATTACTTTTTGGTAAATCAACTGTAAATCAAAAAATATAATAATGAATAAAAAAATTTATTGAAGAATACTATTACATGATTTTATTTATATAATTCTTTTTGTGTGTGTGTGATAAAGATAGAGAGGCAGATAGATAGGGACAGACAGACAAGAACGGAGAGCGATGAGAAGCATCAATTCTTTGTTGTGGCACCTTAGTTGTTCATTGGTTGCCTTCTCATATGTGCCTAGACTGGGGGGCTACAGTAGACCGAATGACCCCTTGCTGAAGCCAGTGACCTTGGGCTCAAGCTGGTGAGCCTTGCTCAAACCAGATGAGCCCGCGCTTAAGCTGGCGATCTCATGGTTTCGAACCTGGGTCCTCTGCGTCCCAGTCCGATGCTCTATCCACTGCGTCACCACCTGGTCAGTATATAATTCTTAAAACCATGTAAGACTAAACAAGTATGCCTAATTATATATAATATGTACATGTGGTAAAACTACAAAAAACTTGGTGTGAGATTCATGAAATTCAAGATAGTGTTTGCCTCTTAAGAGGGAGAAAAGAAACAAAGATTTTGATTATATTCTTTTTCTTAAGTTATGGTGTATCTACATGAATATTTATTTTATTGTTATTTAAATTATATGTATAAATTATACACTTTTGTTTGTATTATATATTTTATTAAAGTAAATCCAATTAATTAATTTTGAAGTATCAATAAGGTAGGTCCATTTTCTCTCTTTCTGTAATAAAACACAGGAAATTAGGAACATGTTAAGAATTCAATGGAAGGAGTTGTCACCAACTCTGATACAAAATTGTTTTATATTTTGTTTTAATTCTATAATTTATTACAAATTATACAATACACATGGACATACTGTTCAAAGCAGTGTTATCTGGATGTCAAAATAATGCTAGTTAATTAAAATAATGAAGTGATATACCACAGCTATTGACTATATTGTTTGTCCTCAAATATCTTGATTAAAGTTTTAGTTTAATGTCTGGCTAAACACACCTAAAGCAAAATAAATTCGAAAGTATTTTCAAAGTGGCAACATGATGACCTTTGCCCTTGTAAAACTTAGCAAATGACTCATCTTTCCTTTTAGGACCTATATTATTTCTTCTTGTGTGGTTGGGAACCATAGAAACTATGGCTACAAACACTATTGGAACAAGCAAACGACTATTTTTAAGCCTATGATGATTCTGAATATAATCACCACTGAACTAGTAAGACATATGGAATTAGATTGGCTCTATATTTAGTGTTGATTGGATCCTGACAACCTCTGGTCAAATGCCTTGCATTTAAATAAACACAATACTCTAGGTGTGAGTCCTCTGGGCCAGTACACAGGTAAATATTTACATAAATCTGCTGCACAGCAGAACCCTACTATCTACTAGTCCATGTGGAGAAACAACTATAATAGGAATGTCTAGTGCTTCCTTTGGGTTATAGCTACTAAATTTACCTTTTAAAAAACCTTTTAAAATCTGATTTTGAAATATACATACACAGAAATGCATAAAACAAAAATAGGGGCCCTGGCCGGTTGGCTCAGCGGTAGAGTGTCGGCCTGGCGTGCGGGGGACCCGGGTTCGATTCCCGGCCAGGGCACATAGGAGAAGTGCCCATTTGCTTCTTCCCCCCCTCCTTCCTCTCTGTTTCTCTCTTCCCCTCCCGCAGCCAAGGCTCCATTGGAGCAAAGATGGCCCGGGCGCTGGGGATGGCTCCTTGGCCTCTGCCCCAGGCGCTAGAGTGGCTCTGGTCGCGGCAGAGCAACGCCCTGGAGGGGCAGAGCATCGCCCCCTGGTGGGCGTGCCGGGTGGATCCCGGTCGGGTGCATGCGGGAGTCTGTCTGACTGTCTCTCCCTGTTTCCAGCTTCAGAAAAATACAAAAAAAAAAAAAAAATAGGCTTAAATATTTCATTTTTGATTGATTGATTGATTGATTTTAGAGATACAAAGACAGACAGAGAGAGAAGCATATGTATTTATTTGTGCGTTTATTGGTTGTTTCCCCTATGTGCCTTGACTGGAGACTGAACCCACGTCCTTGGTGTTTTGGGACCACACTCTTACTGACTAAGCTGACCTGCTAGGGCCGATCTAAGCATTTTAAAGGGAACACCAGTGTAACCACAACCCAGGTCAAGAAGTAGAAATTGGCCAGCTTTCCAGAAGTCCCCCATGTGCCTTTCCTAATGGCAACCCCCCTCAATACCCTTTAGACGGAACCACTATCTTGATGTTTTTGTTAATTCCTTGTTCTGCTTTCTAGTTTGGCATCTTACCTATGCATTCCCAAACAACGTAGTTTAGTTTTGCCTGTTCTTAATCTTTACAAATGGAAGCATAATGTTTATGTTACTGAATCTTACTACTTCTTTTGCTCAACATTATGTTCTATTAGCTCCATCCATGCTATTATATATAGATATTCTCATGAAACTTCTTAATCTTTCTTATAGACTCTATCTGCTATGTTTTATAATTTTTATAGCATTTTAGTGATGGGAGGTGCCAATACTTCTACTCTGGTATGTATGTAATTATAATCTCCCTGGCTCCCCCACCATATAATAATATTTTAAAAAATTATTACATTTATTTACTATGTGCTAGGACTGCATGAAACACTGTTCATACAATATTGCTGTACTCAAGATCATTCTGTGTAGTATGTAGAATTAGCATACTGCTTTTAGATGAGAAACTGAAATTTAGAAAGATAAAGTAAGTTCTAGGTGTAACCTTTCTGAGATTTAGTTATCAGCAGCACAAATCTTTATTATTATTATAATTCATAATTTTAGAGACATTACATGAGTCAATGAGTAAATTTGCCATTTCATATCAGTCTTTGTTTATCTCACCAAGCTCTTGGCATTTTGCCTTAATGTTCCATTGGTGTTTGCATTGTTTGTACTGTGTTTAAGGTAATAGGACTTTTTCTACTATCCACACAGTGGTCACTTCTTTCTGGTCTATGGCACCTACAGAATACTGTCTGAGAACTTCCCTTCATGGGAATAATATAGAGAAATGACTGCCTTTTTTGTGTGTGTGTGAAAGAGACAGACAGGAAGAGAGAGAGATGAGAAGCATCAACTCATTGTGTCACTTTAGTAGTTCATTGTTTACTTTTTCATATGTGTCTTGACTGGGGGCTTCAGCTGAGCTAGTGATCCCTTGTTCAAGCCAGTGACCTTGGGTTTAAGCCAGCAACTTTTGGGCTTAAGCCAGTGACCATGGGATCACATCTATGATCCCATGCTCAAGCCGGTGACACCTTGCTCAAGCTGTTGAGCCTGTGCTCAAGCCGGTGACCTTGGGGTTTCAAACCTGGGTCCTCAGTGTCCCAGGTTGATGCTCTATCTACTGTGCTACCACTGGTCAGGCGTGAGTGCCCTTTTGTAGGAATCCAGGAGGAGGGCAGTCTAAATAGGCAGGGTATTGGAGGGGTGGGAGGGGACAGCACAGAACGGGGAGGTTCAGTTTTACTTGAGATTGTCAGTATCCAGCTATGTGACCATGGGTAAGTCATTTAACTTCTATGGGGCTCAGTTTTGTCATGTGTAAGTGAGAGGGGGTGGTCAGTAATTTTCAAACTGGAGTTCAGGGACCGTCCTGAATTCTGGGTGTTTTTTGTTTGTTTGTTTTTGTTTTTAGAGAGGAGAGGGAGAGACGGAGAGAGAGAGAGGAGAGACAAAGAGAGAGAAGGGGGGGAGGAGCTGGAAGCATCAACTCCCATATGTGCCTTGACCAGGCAAGCCCAGGGTTTCGAACCGACGACCTCAGCATTTCCAGGTTGACGCTTTATCCACTGCGCCACCACAGGTCAGGCCCTGAATTCTGGTTTTAAATGCAGTTTTTTGAACCTCATAAAAACTCTCCAGTGTGTGAATCTGTACATTTAACAAGCTCCCAAAACGATTCTGATGCTCACCAAGAATGAGAGCCAATAAAACAAGAGGTATCTGTCCCAAATCTCTTCTGATTTTAAAACTCTAGGGTAGAATTTGAACTTTTGGTACCTTGGCATTTTTTACCAGAGCTAAGTGCCTACTTATTTCAAAGAGTTGTTTACTTTTGTTAACAAAATAAATACATAGCCATTACAATTTAAGATGCTAAATAAATACTGGTTATTATTGATTGCTATGAGTAAACACCAGTAATACAGGTCTAAAGTATTAGTCATAAAAACAGCTTGGGACTGTTTGCTATTCATAGACTGAATAAAAATGACTACTCTGATGGAATTATATCATATTATTAACAGCCATTGAGACAGTGTAGCAGGAAAAAGCAGTATCGCCTGTCTACAGGACACAGTAGTGTCAACGTGACTGACAGTGAGTAATACATAGAATGATATGTAGTCTTATTAGGAAAACTAAGTAGTCATTTAGATTCTCAAAACAACTTTAAAAGTCAGTTTACTTAATTGTAAAATATACCAAATATATCACCCGACAGATTGGAGACAGTCTGTTGGCTGATTTATTTTTACTTTGATACTGCATTCCTTACATATTTTTCAAATTCTTATGTGACTATTTAGAGGGAAAAGTCTCCTTATACTATTTAATACTTTTCTGGGGCTATTCTTTATATTCTGAGGAACTGGGCATCACCCAATTATGTCCTGTTTTTATGGTTTTTTGTTTGTTTGTTTGTTTGTTTTTTACTGGGAATAACTAACTTGAAAGTTCTGCCTTTTCCTACCCAATATAGTCTGTAAAAATTCTCAAACCGATACCGGAGGCTACTAATCAGTGAGAGGACTCATAAACCAGGGATTCTCCCTGAGGGAGGTGATAACGGAAGCTCTAGGAATGTGTGCAATCTTAAAAAGCTCCCCAGGTTCTCCAGCCCCTGAATTCCAAAGCTGGGTCCAAAACCTGTCACAGCACATATTCAGTAGAAGTCTAGAACCTTTAACACAGGAGTTGCTATGCTACTGGAAAAACAAGACTTTACTATTTGATCTGAACAGAAAACTTCAATATCAAAAAAGTATAGCAATGCATGGAACAGGAATAACACTTTCAAAAATTGTATGGATATTGATCTCTATATTAATGCAGACAGTGTTATTTATTTTCTTCACCATTACCCCTTTTCTTTTCCTTCTTCCCTTCTTTCTAGCCCAACAGAAAGATAAAATAGACAAAATTGTTAGTAATTATTCTTACTTCCCCCTCCTCCTTCTTTTCCATAGAAGACTTGTAAATTAACTTGGCCTTGAAGGACGGGTGGGGTGGATTACCTGAGAGAGGCGGAGGGTGTTTCAGTGAGAAGGAAGAGCACGCTCAATGATCTGGGACTTAAGAACACCGAGAAGCCCGTCCTGGATGGAGCAGGTGGCTATCGTACGTACGGGGAGGGCCGATCCTGGCCAAATGTCCAATGTCAGGCTGAGAAGAAGATCAGAGAGAGTGAGAAACTGTTGAGGTTTTCTTTTCATGAAGTGCGAAGGCAAATTTTTATTTTTTATTTAAAATTGAGATATAATTGATGTTTAACATTATATTAGTTTCAAGTGTACAACATAACAATTTGATATTTGTATATACTGTGAAATAATCACTATGATAAGTCTAGTTAATATTCATTGCCACACATATAGTAGTTACAATATTTTGTGTGTGTGTGATATGATAATTTCTAAGATCTGTTTTCCCACTGAAGTGTTTTTGCGTGGAGACTCTCATGAGGTAACTAATGTTCTAGAAGATTAATCTGACAGCAGAGGAGAGTCCGGCTGGGACAGAAGAGCCAGCAGCAGTAGGGGGAGTAGCTGTGAAGACTGAAAGCAGGTCAGAGACAAAGGAGTCTTGACGAGCAACAGGGGAAGAGAGGAAGAGTCAGTCTTGAACAGAATATGAATGAAATATCAATAGGACATGTTTGCTTATTAGATTAAGAGATTAAAAACAAAGAAATAGACACAAGGTCTGGGGCACTTCTCTGGGTCCCCTTTCCTTCACGGTTGCCGTTTTATTTCTCTTAAGTGTTAAACTTCTTGAAAGAGTTATGCTCAAATATCGTCTTTGCAGTTTTACTTCTGCCCCCACCACTCCTATGAAATGGGTCTGGTAAGGATCCACAGTGACTTGACTGCTAAGTGGAGTGGCCTCTTTTCAGCTTTCATTCTCTTAGCCTTCTCTGAAGCATTTGGTAATGCTGACTTGTCTTTAGATTCTAAAATATTCATTTCAAGATATATATACATAAATATATTACTTTCATAAACATTAAAATTGACTTTAAAAACAAAAATAAAGTAAATGTTAATTTTCACTAGCTTTTATAACATTGTATTTATTTGACTCACACTTTTGATTACTTTTCAAAATCTTTTAATAGCTCCTCTTACTCTGTCAATGCCTCATGTATTGCGAGTGCCCAGAATTTCATTCTTAATCATCTTATCACCCTGAACCACCCACACTACTGCCAAATTCTAACTTATCTTCTTCTGTAACTTTGCTTTTCATCTAAGTTACAGCTTACGCCCATATGGCTGTCCTGGACTGCAGAGTGGTTTCCGCTGCCTTCTGGATCTCTCCACTTGGATGAAGCATAGACATTTCAAAATCAGTATGTTCACAACTGAACTCAAAATATTCCACTCCAAAACCTGCTTCTCCATCTCCATTCCATATCTCAGTTAATGTCCTTGGTCTTGAATTATTTGGCTAAGCTAAATCTATCCACACTTTTCCATTAATATTCACATGTGGTTTGTATTGTGTTGTCTGGTTTTTTCTTCCATCCTCCCTGCCATTGCCCCTGCCTTTGTTCAGGTTCATGCAGTTTCCCACTGAGATTCTTCTTAACCCCCCCAGTCCCCCCAGGCTCTCTCCACTCTAACCCATGCTCCACACCATCACCAGAGATAATTTTCTGAAACAAATCTATATTCCTCTTCCGTGTACAAATAGCTCCTACCCTCCCTGGCCTTAAGAGAGAATCCAGATTTTTTTGCTATGGCGTTCAATGGTTAATACGACCACCAACAACTTTTCCAAACTTATCTCCCAACGTTGCTCAAATTCTCAGTTTCTGTTTTATTTATGTTAAACGATTATGTGAACAAAACACTCCGTTTCCTGCCTCTGTGGTTTTCACATATTGTTCTTTCCATTTTCCTCCTGAATTCTTTGC
Organism: Saccopteryx leptura; assembly: GCF_036850995.1. Classification (NCBI taxonomy): domain Eukaryota; kingdom Metazoa; phylum Chordata; class Mammalia; order Chiroptera; family Emballonuridae; genus Saccopteryx; species Saccopteryx leptura. The sequence goes on from NC_089503.1 coordinate 354,290,968, forward strand.
CTAGCAAACTCTTACTGTCTTGTTAAAGTCCAACTCAAATCACCTTGGAGGCTGGTCTGTTTCTTATGCTGGACCTCTCATTGGCACAGATTTAGAGCCGGTTCCTCAGTTTAGCCAGACAGAAACCTGAAATTTCTGAGCATTCAGATTCAAAAGGGTTGAGTCATATTAGTTAAACTCATGGAATTCACATAAATATAGCTTTCAACCAATTTATTAATTTACAATGAAAAGCATCACTACCAGGAAAATGTTAAAGTTCATGATTACTAGTGTAAAACTCACTTCTTATGGGAAAATCCCCATAAGAAGCTGCATTATAATCATAGGTTGCTAGTTGAGCATAAAATAAGTGCAAGAGGCAGAGGTGGGTGATTCTAATGGCTGTTGCCACCAACTAAGACAGCCTGAGTCATATGTTTGTGTTATCAGGATATACGTGCCAGACATACTGAATGTGAAAACATAGCAGGCATTTTGCTTATCCGGGATAACATTAGAGACAGACTAGGAAAGTCATTGCTTCCCTTTCTTAGACTTCAGAGTATCTTATGTCCTTTTGGTCCATACTCTTTCTCTACAGCTATGAAACGAACATCTCAGGTTTTTTTAGCTGTGACTATAAATGTCATCATCACAATTGCAAAATCTCTGATAGATCCTCCTACCTGTTCCCCTATGGAACTTCTAAGAATGCTTTCTTGGGTTACTGCATAAACCTTTGGCATAATAACTGTAGATTTCAGACCTTGGTATTTCCAAAGTAGCAGCTCCAGCTTAGAATTCTGCAGAATGAAACTGCATATCTACTACCTAATGACTACAGTCACCATCCTTCCTTGCCTGGGGTATAGCATCTCAAAGGTCTCCGTTAACTCACTATTGTGCTTCTATAATGTATTCTCTATGGAGCAGCCAGAGTATAGGCCTACCTCAGATAATTATGAATTTGATTGCAGACCACCTCAAAAAAAGCAAGCAAACATGCAAAAAAAACAAGTAACACATTTTTTTTTTGGTTTTCTGGTACCTCTAAAAATTATACCTATGCTACACTGTATTCTATTAAATATGCAATAGCATTATATCTAAAAAAACAACTTACATACCTTAATTTAAAAATATTTTATTGCTTGCAAATTCTAACCATCATCTGAGCCTTCAGCAAGTGGTGATCTTTCTGCTGGTGGAGGGTCCTGCCTTGATGATGGCTGCTGAGCGGTCAGAGTGGTGATTACTGAAGGCAGGGCTGCCTGTGGATATTTCTTTCTTTCTTTCTTTTTTTTTTTTTTTTTTTGTATTTTTCTGAAGCTGGAAACGGGGAGAGACAGTCAGACAGACTCCCGCATGCGCCCGACCAGGATCCACCCGGCACGCCCACCAGGGGCGAAGCTCTGCCCACCAGGGGGCGGTGCTCTGCCCCTCCGGGGGCGTCGCTCTGTTGCAACCAGAGCCACTCTAGCGCCTGGGGCAGAGGCCAAGGAGCCATCCCCACCGCCCGGGCCATCCTTGCTCCAATGGAGCCTTGGCTGCTGGAGGGGAAGAGAGAGACTGAGAGGAAGGAGAGGGGGAGGGGTGGAGAAGCAGATGGGCGCCTCTCCTGTGTGCCCTGGCCGGGAATCGAACCCGGGACTTCTGCACGCCAGGCCGACGCTCTACCACTGAGCCAACCGGCCAGGGCCTGTGGATATTTCTTGAACTAAGATGGCAATGAGATTTGCCATATGGATTGACTTATTTTCATGAACAATTTCTCCCTAGCATTCAGTGCTGTTTGATAGCGTTTTGCCCACCGAACTTGTTTCAAGTTTGGAGTCAATCCTCTTAAATACAGTTGCTGCTTTGCCACCTAAGTTTATGTGCTGTTCTGAATCCTTTGGTGTCCTTTCAACAATCTTCACAGCATCTTTCCCGGGAGTAGGTCCCATCTACATCAGCACTTGTGTCTTCATTTTGCACTTTTCTGTTATGGAGATGGCTTCCTCTACTTCCCGTGCTAATCCCTTAGAAGCAGCCCCTCATCTGTGAAAGTGTTATGAGGCTGCAGCAATTCAGTCGCATCTTCAGGCTCCACTTCTAATTCTAGCTCTCTTGCTATTTCCACGCCATCTGCAGTTATTCCTTCCACTGAAGGCTTGAACCCCTTAAATTCATCCACGAGGGTTAGAATCAACTTCTTCCAAACTTCTGTTAATGTTGATATTTTGACCTCTTTCCATAAATCAGGAATGTTCTTAATGGCATCTAGAATGGTGAATCTTTTCCAGAAGGTTTCAACTTACTTTGCCCAGATCTCTCAGAGGAATCACTATCTATGGCAGCTATTGCCTTATGAAATGTATTTCTTAAATAATAAGACCCGAAATTCAGAATTATTGCTTCATCCACGTGCTACGGAATGGATGTTGTATAAGCAGGCATAAAAACATTAATCTCATTATGCATCTCTCTATTAGAGCTCTTGGATGATCAGGTACATTGTTGATGAGCGCTAATATTTTGAAAGGGATCATTTTTTTCCGAGCAGTAGGTCTCAACAGTTTGCTTAAAATATTCAGCAAACCATGTTGTTAATAGACATGCTGTCACCCTGGCTGTGCTGTCCATTTAGAGAGCACAGGCACAGTAGAGTTAGCAGTATCTTTTAGGGCCTTAGGATTTTCAGAATGGAAAATGAGCATTGGCTTCCACTTAAAGTCACCAGTTACTTAGTAAGAAGAGTCAGCCTGTCCTTTAAAGCATGGAAGCCAGACATTGACTTCTTTCCAGCTATGAAAGTCCTAAACGGCATCTTCTTCCAATACATGGCTATTTCATCTACATCGAAATTGGTCGATAGCCACCTTCATTGATTATCTTAGCTAGATTTTCTGGATAACTTGCTGCACCGGCACTTGCAGCTTCACCTTGAACCTGCATGTTTCGGAGATGGCTCCCCTTCTTGAGCTTCATCAGCCAACTGCTGCTAGCTTCAGACGTTTCTCCTGCGGCTTCCTTGCCTCTCTCAGCCTTCACAGAACTGGAGAAAATTAGGGCATGCTCTGGATGAGGTTTTTGCCTGAGGGAGTGTTGTGTCTGGTTCGATCTATCCAGACCACTGAAATGTTCTCCATTTCAGCAATAAACCTTTTCCCTTTCTTATCATTCATGTGTCCCCTGGAGTAGTACTTTTAATTTCCTTTAAGACCTTTTTCTTTGCGTTCGCAACTTGGCTGTTGGTACAAGAGGCCTAGCTTTCCACCTTATCTTAGTTTTCCACGTGCCTTCCTCACGAAGCTTGATCGTTTCTAGCTTCTGATTTAAAGTGAGAGCTGTGCGACTCTCCCTTTCACCCCAACACTTAGAGGTCATTGTAAGGCTATTAATTGGCCCCCAATTTCAGTTTGCTGTGTCTTAGGGAGTAGGGTGGCCTCCGGAGAGGGAGAGAGACAGAATAATGACATATCAGTGGAGCAGTCAGAGCACACACATTTATTAAGTCCCACCTTATGCGGGCACATTTTGTGGCGCCATGAAACAGTTACAATGGCAACATCAAAGAGTACTGACCACTGAGCTCTGCGACAAGTACAGCAATAATGAGAAAATTTGAAATATTGTGAGAATTACCAAGCTGTGACACAGAGACACAAAGTGAGCAAATGCTGTTGTAAAAACGGCACCAGTAGGCTTGCTCAATGCAGGGTTGTCACAAGCCTTCAATTTGCAAAACGTACAATCCCAGCAAAGCACAATAAAGGGAAGTACAATAAAACAAGAGAAGCTCGTAATTGTTCAAGATCATGTCAGCTTATGCCACTCGTTTGCTCCAAACCTTCTAATGGCTTCCCATCTCACTAGGGGAAGGCTTTGTCTCCTTTTATTCTCTCTCTGGAAGACCCTGCTCAGCTACGCTGGCCTCCTTGCTGGTCTGTGAACACACTGGGCACACCCTCGCCTTTGCGCCTGCCATTTCCTTGGCCTGGTATTCTCTTCCTCTGACATTCTCCTAGCCTTCCCTCTTCACTAAATTTAAAGAGCAATCTTCTTTATCTCCCTTTCCTGCTTTGTCTTCATAGCACTTACACCATTTAGTACACTGTACTTTTGTTGGTGTACACCTGTCTTACCACTCTGATCAACTCCGTGAGGTCTGGGGTTTTGTCTCCTTGGTTCTCGGCTGCAGTCTCTAAGAGAACGGGGACAGTCCCCCTGCTCTGTAGGAGCTGCTTCTTACGCATCAGTTGCACAAGTGAACCCAGAGCCTGCCTTCACTCCTTTCATGGAGACACCGGTGTTTTAAAGTTTTCATAGGACAAGTATTTCTCTTTATGTCTTTTTTTTCTTTAAGGAGGAAAGAAATCTACTAAAACAAGAGATAAAGTGTTCTTTTTTGGTTCCTGTCTTAGTCAAGGTTCTTCAGAGAACCAGAACCAATAGGTTGTATAAGCATATAAAAAGATCTATCTATCTATCTATCATCTATCTATCTATCTATCTATCTATCTATCTATCTATCTATCTATCTATCTATCTATCATCTATCTATCTATCTATCTATCTATCTATCTATCTATCTATCTATCTATCTATCTATCATCTTCTACCTATTGAGAGATTTGAAGAAATTTGTTCATGTGATTGTGGGGGCTGACGACTCCAAATCTGAAAGGTAGGGCAGTAGGCTGGAAACGGAGGTAAGAGTTGCTATCGCAGCTTGAGTCCAAAGGCACACTGCAAACCGAATGACCTCTTCCTATAGGGAATGTCAGTCTGTTTTCTCTTGAGGCCTTGAAGTGATTGAATGAGGCCTGTCCACATCGTGGGAGATAATCTGCTTTGCTCTAAGTCTACTGGTTTAAATGTTAACAGCATCTAAAAAATACAGTGCCTTCCTAGCAATATTCAGACTGACTGGCACTTGACCAAATATATAGGTGCTGTGGCCTAGCCAGGTTAGTATCTAAAATTAGCAATCACAGTTTGTCATTCTTAGTTTTTCTGGCTCTTGCATTCACCTGGTATCTACTGCTAGAGAGCCATTGTTTATGCAGCTGAATATTGCTGGTAGTTTGTGTTGAACCTTGTGGTTCTTTTCTTTTTCTGTATCAGCAGAAAATTTATTAGGTTACTAGCTTACTAGTTTATTAATTACTAACTTGCTCCAACCTTAGCTTACCCAATCTTTTCTCATCAACAGCTTATTTTAGTTTCCATAGCAACGAATTTTCAACCCACAGAGTCTTCTAAACTGATTTTTAATACAGATTGCTTTTTGAAAGAATAGACACTTAAAATACAAATAAATAATACTGTAGGTTTAAAAGATACATTCAAAATTAGTTAATTAAAAGCTATGTGAGATTTAAAAGCAGCAACAACAAAGTATTTTGGACATGATTTGAAAGCAGGAATATATTTTATACTACCTTTTCTATATGTATCTTCAATAATATACTTTTATTTTCTGAAATACTGTTCATCTCATCATTATTCTTAAAAATTCTTTTATTTGAGAAGTTACTATTTGATTATTAACTCTTTTGCGTATAGCCTAGCAGATGCTAGGGTCATGGGTTCAATTCTCACATAGTCCAATTAGCCAACTTGCTTTGTGGTCTGCAACATCACTCATAGGCCATCTCTAGCCATGGAGAAAACACATGTTTTTGTGCCCATGGGGAACTGTCTAAAAGAATAGATTGATATTTACAAAGCTGTAGTTATTTACTGAAAATCAATTGAAAGGCCATCACCCTATTAACAGTGACTCACTAGTATATACAAAAGCATTTTGGAAAAAAAAAGGTGCTTTTTTTATGTCTTCAATTATTTATTTGTGTTTTCGTCCTCAAAAACAGAAGAAACAGATTCCAAATAAAATTTTATTTTATATTCCTTATCCCAGACATTCTGAAGATTTCTCTAAAATTTCATGTATTTTTTTCAGTGACCTTTTATATTTGCATGAAAATTATGATTACTCAGATTTTCTTTTTGAACGTCTTCAGTGAGGTAGGTAGGATGTATGTAAGGTACATGGAAATAAACCTGACTTTACCTTGTGCTTCTAGAATTTTTTTTTTTTCTTTTTACAGAGACAGAGAGAGAGAGAGAGTCAGAGAGAGGGATAGATAGGGACAGACAGGAACGAAGAGAGATGAGAAGCATCAATCATCAGTTTTTCATTGTGGCACTTTATTTATTTATTTATTTATTTATTGTATTTTTCTGAAGCTAGACACAGGGAGAGACAGTCAGACAGACTCCCGCATACGCCCGACTGAGATCCACCCGGCACGCCCACCAGGGGGCGACGCTCTGCCCACCAGGGGGTGATGCTCTGCTTCTCCAGGGCGTCGTTCTGTTGCGACCAGAGCCACTTTAGCGCCTGGGGTAGAGGCCAAGGAGCCATCCCCAGTGCCTGGGCCATCTTTGCTCCAATGGAGCCTCGGCTGCGGGAGGGGAAGAGAGAGACAGAGAGGAAGGAGAGGGGGAGAGGTGGAGAAGCAGATGGGCGCTTCTCCTGTGTGCCCTGGCTGGGAATCGAACGCGGGACTTCTGCACGCCAGGCCGACACTCTACCACTGAGCCAAACTGCCAGGACCGTTGTGGCACTTTAGTTGTTCATTGATAGCTTTCTCATATGTGCCTTGACCGTGGGCCTTCAGCAGAGCAAGTAACCCCTTGCTCAAGCCAGCGACCTTGAGTCCAAGCTGGTGAGCTTTAGCTCAAGCCAGATGAACCCGCGCTCAAGCTGGCGACCTCGGGGTCTTGAACCTGGGTCCTCTGAATCCCAGTCCGATGCTCTATTCACTGCGCCACCGCCTGGTCAGGCCCTTGTGCTTCTAGAATTTAAAAAAATATTTTATTTAATGATTTTTACAGAGAGGAGAGAGAGAGAGAGAGAGAGAGAGAGAGAGAGAGAGAGAAAGAAGTAGGAAGCATCAACTCATATAGTTGCTTCCTGTATGTGCCTTGACCAGGAAAGCCCAGGGTTTCAAACAGGTGACCTCAGTGTTCCAGGTCAATACTTTATCCACTGTGCCACCACAGATCTAGAATATGTGTGTGTGTGTAATATATTACATATATATATATATATATATATATATATATATATATATATATATATATATACTTAAGTTAGAGGAAGGAAGGCAGAGAGACAGACTCCCACATGTTCCCTGACCAGGATCCACCCAGCAACCCCTGTCTGGGGTAATGCTCTGCCCATCTGGAGCACTGCTCTGTTGCTCGGCAACCAAACTACGTGTTTTAGCGCCTGAGGCAAGGCCATGGAGCCATCCTCAGTGCCTGGGGCTAACTTGCTCAAACCATTTGAGCTATGGCTGCAGGAGGCGGAGAGATAGATAGAGAGAGAAATGGGAAGGGGAGGGGTGGAAAAGCAAATGGTCACTTCTCCTGTGCGCCCTGACCAGGAATTGAAGCCAGGACTTCTACATGCTGGGTTGACGCTCTACTGCTGAGCCAACCAGCCAGGGGCTAGAATATTTTTATATTAGATTATGCTTTGGAAATCTTTGAGATATCTGACATACAAGTAAATAAATTTCTCACCTTTTCCCCCTTATCTTTCCTTTTTAAAAAATAATGTTTTGAAATTGTGACTAGTAATCTGACAAATAATTAAGGAAAATTTAGTTAGATGTTAGAAATTTCAGTTGTGTTGAATAACTTAAGATAACTTGAAAGGGGTCATAAAGAAATAAGATAATGAATAATTATTTGACATTTAAAGTTTAGGCTGTACTCTTAACAGCAATTCTTAGAACAGATCACCTATCACTCCCTGTGTCCTATTTGTTGACTGCCAGCTTATTTCAATAGAAGCATCTCTGACTTCAAGCATTTGAAGTGTGGGTCTACCTCATTAGTACTACCAATTCAGCTCATTTCTTCCCATCTTTCTGAGAGAGATTGCTTTTCAGATTTTTATCAAGTTCAGATAAGAGAGAGCTCAAGCCAGTTCATTTTTTCTTTTGATGAGAACTAAAATCCATTTGGAACCTAGAATTCTCTAATTGTTGCAACTTGCCAATTTAGCATTACTCAGATAAATCTTATCCTTTCCCGCCTCCGTGAAACAACTGACTGTAGGGACTTGCGAGAATTTTGTGTCAGAATTTGTTAGCATGTATCTGTGGGCCTTTAACCGTGATTTCCATACAGTCGCAGGCAGACAAACTGGGCAACACTATCCCCCTCTTTTTCGCAACTATTTTCACATTAGCACAGTTTCTTGTGATATAGTTTTTTTCTTTTCAAGCCTTTTCTCATATGGTTGTTAAATAATTTAAAAATACTGTTAATTATGAATTCATGAATATATTCTTGTTGTAAATAAAACAAATTCAAACGTCATAGCTAAAGCCTAGGTGCCCTGTGACCTCGCCTGTTCCCTGGTGGCTTCTCCAGAAGCAATCACTGCTATGATCGGTTGTGCCTTTTTGCAGCTCCTTCTTTAGGGGTTTACATACATAATGCATAGGGTCTATATGCTAGGGAATGCAGTATGTGTGGAAATATACAGTTAAAAAATGTATCATATTGTCCTTGTTTCTATTTTAGATTTTTTTTTGTGCCCAGAATGTTGATTATTCAAGTTTTGCTACATTTGGTTAAATTTATCTGTGGACTTTGTCACCTTCCAGACTTCCTTTTCCTTATCAGGTTCCTGCACATTTCCAGGGATAGCCCTTCACATTTTCTTCTTATTTGGCTCCATGATATGGCACAGTGTGGAAATATACTTGTAATGCTCGTGTACTGCATTTTATCTCCACATTCTAATCTCAGCTAGCAAATTAGGGCTGAATCAAATAAAATTGGCCAGGAAAAATGCCTTTTCTTTCCATTTTTCACTCTTAGTTTGCAGGCCATCATGGAATATCAGTGGCATGGAATATCAGTTAGGGGGCTTTTAGAAAAAGGAATTGTAATTTTTAAGATTCTTCCCTTTCCTAGAGTCACAGAGGGGTTTGTGACCTTGGTAATCCGAAGCTATCTTGAAAGACTCATACTCTGAGACAGAATTATTGTTTCATTAAAATGGAAAAGGTAGCTCAGCTAGTTAACATCATCCACTAGTCGCCACCCCACAGCTAGGCCTTCCACTAGATGTGTTCCTAATAAAAGTTAAGGCCCAGTATTTGTAAGTGGCATCATATTTTAAGTGGAGTAGGAGAGTGTCTCAGACAGAAATTCTTGTTGCGACATACCCACCCAGATCATTAGATTCTTGAATTCTAAGTCTAGACGCTGGCTTGTTTCTGCTTTTTGGTCTACTTCTTCTGTCTTCATACTGGCCTCACATCCGCTGTCCCTAACCCTAGCTCACTACACAGTTTCTGTTCCCCTATAACTATAGCATGTACTCAGCTTGGTTTTGCTGTGGATTCAAGCTCTTTCTCCACCACTGTTTAGTTCTAGAACTGAACTGGGGATCTCTTTGTCTTTTTTCTTATCTATGCAATGATCTGCCAGTGAAGCTAGCCATGGGTAATCTTGGTTCAGTCACATGTGTCTTGAAATAAGGAATGAAATTACATACTATTGGGTTGGTGAATAACTTTGTAGCGTTTTTATATTTTATTTTACAACGATTTGTTTGCTGTCTGGCAAAGGGTAAGTATTCATTCGATAAAACTCTTTCTGCTCTACAAAACTATGTTAATTGTATTTTTGAGTTATTTAATTTTTTATTAGTTTTGAGGCTTAGAAATGGAATACCCAGGAGGCAAAAATCAACATTTTCGACACCTACTCTTCTTTGCTTTTCATTGAGGTCAAAAAGCTGCCGAAGCAGCCCAGGACATTTGCAACATGTATGGAGAAGGTGTCTTAGGCGAGTCTACAGCACGGAAATGGTTTGCAAAGTTCAAAAATGGCGACTTTGACGTTGATGACATGTCCCGCAGCAGAAGGCCTTCTGAATTCGATGAAGAACGTCTCAAATCACTTTTGAAGGAGAACGGTCGCCAAACCAGTCGTGAATTGGCGGAAAAAATGAACTGTGATCATAAAACGATTCTCAATCACCTTCATTCAATGGGATTTACCGAAAAATTGGGAGCCTGGGTGCCTCACAAGCTCAACAAAAAAAAAACAAAGAAAGTCGCCTTCAAATTGCTTCTCAGCATCTCGCCCGCCATCGAGCAACACGTGGTCATAAACAGCGCTTTTTGTACCGAATCGTCACGGGAGATGAGAAATGGTGCCTATACATCAATATGAAGCAAAGAAAGGAGTGGGTGGCTCCAGGAGATACGCCAAAGCCGAGAGTCAAGCCGGACCTTCATCCAAAGAAGATCATGATATGTGTTTGGTGGGACTGGGAGGGCATGGTGCACTGGGAAATGCTCGAAAAGAATGCCACGGTCAACAAGGAGCTCTACATTGCCCAGCTACACCGCGTGAATGAGCCTATTCGACTGAAAACACCTGATCGACATGGTCAAACCATACTCCTTCACGACAACGCCAGGCCCCATGTTGCACAAGTCGTCAAAGCCGCACTCCAAGAGCTCGAATGGGAGGTCCTTCAGCATCCGCCGTATTCTCCGGACCTTGCACGGACCGATTACCATCTTTTCCGCTCCCTGTCAAACCATATGAAGGGCGTTACCTTCGATAACAAAGAGGTCCTTAAAAACTGGCTTAACAAATTCTTTGACACCAGACCAGGCGATTTTTTGGCGGAAAGGCATCAACAAATTGGTCGAGAGGTGGGAAGAGGTTGTAAACAGCAACGGTGAATATATAATTGATTAACTTATTGATATAATTATTGTTTTTTGTTTAAATAAAAGTCTTCGGTTAAAACGCTATGAACTTATTCCCCAACCAAATACAAATAAGGATATCTAGACTGGTTCCTTGGGTGGGGTCACAGTTTGCAGAGACAGAGGCTGTGGATGGGGCAGACAGGGCTGCCACTTGGATCACCAACAATTATTTAAATGAAAAGCCCTTTGTTGATTCTTTTCTCTTCTCTTGTTCTGTACCGAGAACATTGGTACAACAAATATGTATCACAGCCAGCAGAGGCAGGTGTGATTACAATTGTTGGACTACACAATGTGGTGACGGTAAAATTTGCCAGAGAAGAAAAGAGAAAAACAGTTTATTTGAATTGCAATCCTGTTAGGAAATGTACATTTTCCTCTTCTGTTTTACAAAAGTACAACATAAATTTTATTTGATAAATTAAGACCTTTTTCATGAATTTAACTTTCTTTCTGTTACCTATTATATCAGGTACTTCAGCAAGAACTTTGATTCTATTCTAAAATATATTCTGAATTGACCATTTCTACCATATCCACTGGCTATTTATTTGCTTAAAATCCTCTAATGTCTACTCAATAAAATTAAACCAGTAGCCACACTTTTTATCATGGTAGACAAGAGCCTACATAGTCCCACCTCAGCCTAGTTCCCAGAATCCACTCCCATCCACTATGCTCCATCTCTGTAGTCTTCTACATCTTTCTCCAACTGCTAAGCTTATTCTCATCTCCACGTGTCTTCACTTGCTCTGTCTGCTCCTTTTGCCTGGAACTCTCTTTTCCTAGATCTTGACATAGTTTGCTTCTTCTCATCTTTTTTGGCATTAGTACAAATGTCATCTTCATGTATAGACCTTTTCTGACTCTTTCAGCCAAAGTAGCCCCTCCTCTTCACAAGTCATTATTTCATTATGCTTTTGAATTTTATTCACATATTTTTTTCACTATTAAAAGGGACCTGCTTTTATTTTTAGGTATCTATATTCCTTTTCTGAATCTATCTACTACGAGGCAGGTTTACGAGTATAAATTGTTTGTATTGTTTGTTTACTAATACATCTTCAGTGTCTAGGATAATGTCTAGAATATTTGCAGAATAAGTGAATAAAAGGAAGAACAAATGAATTAATATTGTTATGTTTCACTTTTTATTTTTCAGAGAGAAAGAGAGAGACAGGAAGGGAGAGGGAGAGGAAGAGAGGAGGAGAGAGATGAGAAGCAACTCATACTTGCTTTACTTTTAGTTGTTCATTGATTACTTTCTCATATGTGCCTTGACTGGGGGCTCAAGCCAAGCCAGTGACCCCTTGCTCAAGCCATTGACCTTTGGGTTCAAGCCAACAACCTCTGGATCATGCTGATGATCCCATGCTCAAGCCAACGAGCCCATGCTCTAGCTGGAGACATTGGGGTTTGAATTGGGGTCCTCAGCATCCTGGGCTGATGCTCAATTCACTGCATCACCACTGGTTAAGCTCTGTTATGTCTCTTACAGAATATATATATATATATAAAATATTGGGTGGTGCATACCTTTTGAAATAGGCAGTCTTATTTGTCCCTGGGCCTCCTTTGTATTATAATTATAAATCTAAATTCTGTCTACATGTCTATAGACACATGTATTAAATGTTCATTAGAAAATTTCATAAATGATTACTCTTTCCAGAGGAAACAATAAAGAAGCTAGCAAGTTGTTCTTAGAGTCAGACAGACCTGGGTTTGAATCCAAGGTTAGTAGCTTACTAACTTTGCCACATTAGGCCAGTGATTTAACAAATGTAAAATGCCTGGTACAATGTTTAATGTGGGTGCTAGTTGTTCTCATTACATTGTACATCACTTTTATTAAGTAAGTTTATGAGGAATTTTGTGTGTCATGTGCAGCTGCTACTAGCAGATTGGGGTCAAGTTCGAGAAATAGCACTCATGAGAAATAAAAGAAAAATTTTGTACAAACTTGACCATCTGGTCAGATTCTATTTCAATATAGGTAGTCTTCTAAATGAACATTTAATACATGTGTCTATAGACATGTAGACAGAAGTTAGATTTATAATTATAATACAAAGGAGGCCCAGGGACAAATAAGACTGCCTATTTCAAAAGGTATGCACCACCCAATATTTTATATATATATATAAATATATATATATTTATATATATATTCTGTAAGAGACATAACAGAGTTTAACCAGTGGTGATGCAGTGAATTGAGCATCAGCCCAGGATGCTGAGGACCCCAATTCAAAACCCCAATGTCTCCAGCTAGAGCATGGGCTTGTTGGCTTGAGCATGGGATCATCAGTATGATCCAGAGGTTGTTGGCTTAAACCCAAAGGTCACTGGCTTGAGCAAAAGGTCACTGGCTTGGCTTGAGCCCCCAGTCAAGGCAAAATAAATAGATATAAATGAGAATTTATTATACTCTGTAGTGTTATATCTTATAAAATTTAAGAATTTTATAATTCAAAAGTAAAATATACAAAGTGAAAATGAAGGTAGACATATGTAAACTGATTTTTGAAAAAAATATCAAGTAAGTATGTTTGTTTATTCATTAATTTACCAAAAAAATAATTGTCTATTAAAGCTAGGCATATTGAAATTACAAACTCATTTGAAATGTATAAATGAATAACTTTTGTCTGTTTGAGTTTCAGTACAGCATCTGGAGCAATACTTTTTAATTTTACTTTCAAACACATGCAAATTATATAAACTATAATGTTACTTGGACCAAGACAATTCAACTGTTGGGCAATAATAGTCTTTTGAATATATAGTGCTGGGACAACTGAATGTCCACCATGAAAAGGAATGATGTTGAACTCCTATTTCATGCATATAAAAGTTCATTAAGATTGGATCATCAACCTAATAGGAGAGCTACATCTATCTAACTCTTAGAAGAAAGCATAGGAGTAAATCTATGTGACCTTGAGTTAGACCAGTGTTAGTCAACCTGGTCCCTACCGCCCACTAGTGGGCGTTCCAGCTTTCATGGTAGGTGGTAGCAGAGCAACCAAAGTATAAATAAAAAGATAGATTTAACTATAGTAAGTTGTTTTATAAAGATTTATTCTGCCAAACTTAGCGAAAATCCAACATAAAGTACTTGGTAAGTAATTATTATTATATGCTCTAACTTGCGGTAATTCTGCTTTATAAATTTTATAAAGTAAAGTTACTTCCCTACTTTATAAATCACCATTACTGTGGGACCGATGGGTGGTTAGAAAATTTTACTACTAACAGAGATACAAAAGTGGGCAATAGGTATAAAAAGGTTGACTACCCCTGAGTTAGACAATGGTTTTTTAGATATGACACAAAAAGCAAAAGTGACAAAAGAAAAATGGAAAATTAAACTACATTAGAAACACTTTTGTGCTACAAAGGATGCCGTGAAGAAAGTAAAAAGATAAACTTCAGTATGGGAAAAATACTTGCAAATCATATATCAGAAAACAAACATATCCAAAATGTATAAAGACTTCAGAAATGCAATAATAAAAAGACAAACCCAATTTCAAATGGGAAAGGAATTTGAATAGACATTTCCCCAACAAAAATATACAAATGGCCAATAACCACACGAAAGATGGTTAACATCACTAGGCATTAGGGAAATGCAAATGGAAGTCACAACAAAATACCATTTCACATACTCTAAGATGGCAATAAAAAAAAACAACCTCCAGAACACAGCACTTGGAACACTTGTGTATTGCTAGTGGGAGTGTAAAATGGTGCAATCACTGTGGAAAATAGTTTGGCAGTTCCTCAAAATGTTAAACATAGAATTATATGACTCAGCAATCATGCTCCTAGGTTTATACCCCCAAATTTGGAAACAGAGATTCAAATAAATGCTTGTATGTCAATGTTTGTTATTCCAAGTATGCCAAGTAGCATTATTCATAATAGCCAAAAGGTAGAAACAAGTCCACAAACTGATGAAGAGGTACAGAAAATGTGGTTTATATTAATGGCATATAATAATGCCAATGTGGTACATAAAACACTACATATTTTCAGCTATAAACAGGAGTTTTAAGTTACCATTGGGGAAACTGGGTGTAGGGTTTATGGGGTCTCTTTGTGTTATTTCTTACAACTATGTGAAAAGTTCAACTAAAAAAAAAGAAATGAAGTTCTGATAATGCTACAACATGAATGAACCTTGAAAATATTATGCTAAGTGTATAAAGCCACAGTCACAAAAGATCACATATTGCATGGTTCTATTTACATAAAACACCCAGAATAGGCCATGGCAAAAAAACACAAAGGAGGTTAGTGCTTGCTGAGGGGCGTGGCAAAGCAGGTGGGTGTTGACAGCTAATTGGTACAAGGCTTCTTTTAAGGGAGACAAGTTGTCCTAAAGTTAGATTGTAGTGATGATGGTATAACTTTGTGACTATATTGGAAAATATTGAATTTCATACTTAATAAAGCTATTAAAAATGTTGTTTGAAGTGAAAATTACTATTGGGATTTATAAATAAGGAGCTACATTTAAAGGCATTTAAATTACTGACTGCCACCAGCTGGTTTCAGTCAAAATTAAACTAATTGATTAATCTGGAAGTCTATGTTTCTAATAGTTGCATACATACATTTATCTGTGTTATTCCAAAGTAGGTAGAGTAGAGAACCAGGGATTTTAACCCTTATAATTATTTCTTATTGTTTTTCTATTATAATATTTCTCATAGTGAAAAACAGACAAATAATAGGGAAGACATTTTTGCCTTTCAGCACCATTTTTCTTCCCTACTCCCATGTGTGTCAAATTATAAAATTCCAGTAGTTTAAATTTTCATACGGGAAACCTAAATCTGGTATAAGACTCAAAAATTCTTTTCTGCTTTGACCCAAAGTACTGTATTATAAACCCTTTTCTCTATGCCTAACATTTCCATAGGACTTTGAGTTTCATATTCTGTTTTAATTATGTACTTTTAGGCCAAGACTGAGTTGCCAATCTCTGCTACCTAGTGGCAATATTGAGGAAATACAGGTTTTCTACACAGTTTAAATGTACAAACATTGGTAGATGTCCAAGAAATGTTAAGGACCATCAACAATTTAATGACTAATCTATATGGTTGTTTTTTAATTCAAAGCACTAAACTATGTGGTGTGAACTATGTGTTTACATAAAATTTTTATGACTTTATTTCTTATTTATTTTTATATTGACTGTCTGAAATAGAAAACTTGGGAATATAAGACCTGCTTTTTATTACTCATTTCTAACCACTTATTATTGAGGCAGACTGGATTTTACAAAAACATTTCTGTTTTCAGTGTAAACAGGAGATAATTGAAAATTTGTTAATTTTTGTCAGTAATATTACATACGTTCAATCTTAAATTCTTATATATTCATATATTAAATGTCAGTGATATTGCCTGTTTTAAATTAAACCTTAATTGATTGAATATATTTTCCCACATGTGTATAGTAACAGATCTCTACATATGAGTAATTTATATGATGGATAAAATTGTTATTTTAAAAGTCAAGAATAGGATATCTCATTCCTTAGACTATGTATAATATGTATAATCTAGGGGTGGTAATGGCTTTATCTACTGGCAACATTATAATGAAGCTATTTTAAAGCTGTTTTATAATAAATATATTAAATTCTCCCAATGTCATCTTACTTCAGAGAGATCTATTTTTATAAAATTGGCAACATAAAATTTGATTTGAATCAACTAATTTTATTCAGTGACAAAAAAATACTTCTTTATTAAAAGTGGAAAATGCCCATGTTTAGTGTAAAAAGTAAAATCAAGTACAATTATTTAAAATAGAAATGAGGTGCTTGCTTGTATTGTAGACCTATTTTATCTCACTTCTGAATAAATGTTAATTTACTTTTAGAAAAGTCATGTCAGACATGTAGGGAACATATTCAGTAATAACTTAGGTGGGGATTTTAATAAACCCTGCTTCCAGATACTGAGCTATAGTATTTATAGTCAAATGAGCCAAAATCTTATTTATTATGGATAATTTTAGAGAGAATAAGCTTAGAACTTAATTCTATATAGCTCACCCAGTTTAGAACTGACACTGACTAACTATGAGTCTTTCCACCTCTTTAGAAAATAGAATAATTAGCATGTATGTGTGTTTGTAAATTATGAAGCTGTTCATTTTAAATAGGGTTGCACTGGGCCTGACCTGTGGTGGCGCAGAGGATAAAGCGTCGACCTGGAATGCTGAGGTTGCCAGTTCAAAACTCTGGGCTTGCCCGGTCAAGGCATATATGGAAGTTGAAGCTTCCTGCTCCTCCCCCCTCCTCTCTCTCTCTCTCTAAATGAATAAATAAAAATAATTAAAAAAATAGGGTTGCACTGAGGCAGGGTGCAGGGGCTAGTGAAAACAAGATAGTGCATTCCTCTTTTGCCTAAATGTATCAAGTGCTGCCATGTTCCATTATAACAAATATTTTTCATACTCCTAAAGTTATGGACTGATAGAATTTTAGGACTGAAAGGGAACTTAAACAAGTTACCAACCTGGCCACAATATTTCTGGGCCCAGGAGCATTCTGGAAATTAAGACTATCTTTTGTTATTGGCAGACCCTAATACATGACTACCTGAACCAGGATGGGGGTTGCCATAGTAACCCTTTGCCAATGCCCACGTAGAGGCAATATTCCCACTTTTCATATTATCTTGCTTTGTTTACATATTTGCCTACTTTTAGGATGTGATTAACCATTGTTTTCCCATTTTTGATGAATTTTCAGTAGAAGTTTGCTGAACATACACATGAGAAGTAATATTTCATTTTTTTTTTCAGAAAGATTATATCATTTGCTCCTTAGAGGCCTAGATCTTATACTTTGGTCATTTGAATGCCAGAGCCAGACAGCCAGCTACACTATTAACTCCAGCCCATAAATATGTATAAATAAAGACTATGAATAGGAAAAAAGTAAATAATTTAGAAGTTTAAGGAAAAAAATTTTAAACGTTAGGTCTTGTAATGGAAACCTTTAATTTTCATTGAGGCTGACTGAAAACTTGGAAGGGGATGATTTTCCCTTAGGAGTGAATATATGGGAAAACAAGCAGATGTCCTTATGGGAGAGGAAGCAGATGGTCTTTTTGAAGGTGCCCATTGTTAATAAGAAAGGAGGAAATTCAGGAAAGGACTCAACAAGTGTCAACAGAGAAGTTAGGAAAGAATCCAGAAGAGCTCGTTGTCTCTGAAGCCAAAGCAGAGCACGAAGCAGGAAGAGCTGTCCACAGTTCACAGAAACACGCACACACCAGCAGGAAGAGAACTGAGCAGGAACGATTTTGAGCAAGAGAAGATTCCTGGTGACTTTGGATTCCTGTCTAAAGGATGGGGCTGCAAGTCATTACCACCACTTGATGACAGAAGGGGGCAGCAGAAAGCTGCCAGGGTGACCTGGTTGAATTAACTTCGATTTAGGAGATGAGAAGTGCAAGGGAGAAGCAGCAGGGAGTGCAGGAAAGCCTCCCGCTGATAGTTGCAGAGGGGCCAGTTAGGGTGATTGGGTGGTTGAGGCACAGGAGAAGCTACCAGCACAATTCTCTAGCCCTAGAATGTCTTTTCCTCAAATACCCACTTTAGCGTGGCTGGGCACTGAATGGTTCAGGTCTTAAGAGAGGTACCAGACTGTAGTATTTTGTCCAGAGCCTATTATCCACATTTAGCCACATTTAGGGTACAATACCAGTAGTGATATGAAGAGTGGTGAATAAAGCCTCTGTCTCCCTATAAGTTGCTCGTGAATGTCACCAGCAACCAGCAACCTTCCATATAGGTTTCTCTTATTACTCCATATTGTCTCTAGGTGTCACACTTGGCTGATTTCTGTGTTACGGCTGCTGAGCTTCCTTCGGCAGATCTCAACATAATTGCAGAAGTAAGGCTAGACCATTTGAGTACTCCAGAAGGAATTGATTCTGGCCAAGGCTTTTGTCACGCTTGTTCCTGGAAGTGTAATGGGCAACACTGTTGGGACCAAGGTCAAGTTCAAGCTAGTGAGCCAAGGCAGGGAGGAGCAGGCTGGTGCTGTTGTGCTAGGAAGGCACGAGAGTTTAAAGACCCTCTAGGTGGTGGTTGGCTGGTTGTTGATGGATTCGTGAGGTGCTTATTGAGGACTAATGGAAGTGGTGTGTTTGAACCAGCTTGTACTGAGTCCTGAGAGCCATCTCTAAGCATCTCAATGATATTGCATTTGTAGCTTGAAATTGGCCCTGAAGGGAATATTTACAGCACAAAAATCGGAAAATCAAACAAATGAGGTTCTTCACACCCTGCCCGGAATACTGGGGGTTGGACGTTTACCCGAACATCACTGACTAGGCACCAGCACAGTGTTAGGGCCTGATTTTGGTGTGGACAGAGGGATAGAATTGCCTCACCTTTTCCATGTCTTCTCTCCTGGTTTTCTTACTGGAATGTCCAAAGCTGCTCAATATTATAAACTACTACAGTAGAAGACAACCGTTTTCCCACCTACGCTCTGACTCTGTAGTCATGGATTCCACCCCCACTCCATGCCCTAGTTCCGGTATGAGGCCCAATGGTTTGGATCAGGTCTCAGAGCCGGTTGTGTGGCAGAGGGGTGACTTGACACAAAGCTTAGACTAGCAAACAAGAAAAGCAGCATTCTCTCTGCTGCTTGTTAACTTGGGTGAGACAAATATCCTTCCCAAACCTGAGTTTTGGGTCTGTAAAATAAAGAGGTGTGGTCTAGTTATTTCTGCTCTGACCTTTTGAATTATAAACCCAATTTTATTTTAAATGTCAAGTATCTATAAACTTGGAGAGGGTTACCTGTCGTCATCTCTAATACTTTTGTCCAAGCTTCCATTTGTACTAAACCATCTCTTTGTTTTCCCAAAATATGTTGTGTCAACTCCCTGAGGGCCCTTGTATTTATTGTTCTCTTTTTATGAGATGTCCCGCCTTCTCCTCTACCCATCTGAAAAAACCCCTGCTCCTTGTGGCATGGTCAGATTGAGTGACCACCACTGTAAAGCATTCTGGGACTCTCTCAGCACACTTTAACGCCCTGTTTTGCCTCTGAGCCCTTTTGCTCAGAGTCCCGGCACCTACCTTTTACCCTCAGCAGAGCTGGAAGTTCCGCAGTAAGGAGTCTGGCTGCATGTGTGGGTGCTCCAGAGTCTCTATTGGCTCCATTTCCTGTTTGTCTTCTTGAGTTCATGTACTCCATTTGGTTTGGCTGAGCTTTAAATTATGCTACTGCCTGATTTTTAGTTCTCTGCCCACTCCTCCCCTTTGTACGTGATGTGTCAGGATCCCTTTGGTATTATTTCCATTTCCCTTTTGTTCCTGACCCCTACAGGCCATTTCTCTCACCTTATTCCCATGCCTATTTCAATTCCTATAATACTAAGCCTGGCCGTAGACCTAATTCCCTAAATGCCTGAGAGGGGAGTTCTGATAAGAGCTTGCAAAATCTTTAGAGAAGAAATTATTCTTTCACCTAGGTGTCTTCGATGCTTATAGTCATGTCTGGAACACAGATGTGCTCAGTGGATGTTCAGTCAATGAATGAATACATGAATGAATAGGGTGAGAAGAAGTAGTCTAGCAGAAGATCCTAGTTAGGGGCTACTAGTGAAAAGCAAGCTTAATCTTATTTCTTAAACATTGGTTACTGAGTTTTGATTTTGCCTTATGGATTGGTAATTCTCAACCCTTTTAGGGCCTCAAGGAGGATATAAAAAAACTGGGTATTTTTAATAATGCACAATGTACAAATATTTGCACAGAATTTCAGTGTCTTCAAAAATTCCCTTGAAGCCCTGGCTGGTTGGCTCAGCGGTAGAGCGTCGGCCTGGCGTGTGGGGGACCCGGGTTCGATTCCCAGCCAGGGCACATAGGAGAAGTGCCCATTTGCTTCTCCACCCCCTCCTCCTTCCTCTCTGTCTCTCTCTTCCCCTCCTGCAGCCAAGGCTCCATTGGAGCAAAGATGGCCCGGGCGCTGGGGATGGCTCCTTGGCCTCTGCCCCAGGCGCTAGAGTGGCTCTGGTCTCGGCAGAGCGACGCCCCAGAGGGGCAGAGCATCGCCCCCTGGTGGGCAGAGCGTCGCCCCTGGTGGGCGTGCCAGGTGGATCCCGGTCGGGCGCATGCGGGAGTCTGTCTGTCTCTCCCCGTTTCCAGCTTCAGAAAAAAATACAAAAAAAAAAAATTCCCTTGAAGCCCATCTATAAATAATCCCTGTTATACATGATGGAGAAACATCGAAAGATTTAAAGTCTGGAAATGACATAATAAAAACTATGCTTAAAGGAGGTGTTCAGAATTCTCTGGAAGGCTGGGAACTGAAGAGCTTGAGGATCTGGGGATAAGGTGACGAGGTCTTGAGATGGAGTATGATGCAGTGTGAATAAAAGAAACGGTCAAATACCTAGAGACATTGGAAACAAAGAGTAGAGAGGCTTGATTATCAATTTTATGGAGGAACCAAATAATAATTGTCCTGTGCTCTTGAAAAAAGGACCTTAAAGAAGTTAAAGTCTGAAGTATTGATGAGACAATCAATAATCATCACTTTTTTCAAAGACAGATACTGGCACATGTAAAATAAATTCCTATTTCCAAATATATTGACTCATTTGTTGGGAACAATTAGTTTACACCCCCAATTATGCAATGACCTAGTCATTACTGGTGTAGGAATTTAGGGGAGAGAGCAGAAATAGGAAGGAGGGATAGCTTACATTTGAGCAAACATGTAAAACCTGGTGCCTTTCCCTCTCTCCCTTTCTCCCTTCCTTTCTATCTCTTTAATATAAACTAGAACACACTTTTCTGTGAATTACATTTTCTAACCATTTTTAACATGAAATATACCTTTTCTTCTGTTTGGTGCTCAATTCAGCAAAATACCTCTCTGTAAAACCTGTGCTTAATGCTGTTGTGCTTCCGCTGAGTTCAGGTTTATCAAGTCTCTCCTACCTCAACGATTGCCAATTTTAATGTAGGATATTGCTTGTGTGCATGGAGCATGAGTAACTCTGCCTAGAAATGCATTAAAAGCATGAAAATTTAGAAGATATCAGGCTTAGCACAAATTAAGACTAGGTATTAAGGATAGTCTGAGGGGATAAAGCTGAATAAATTTAAGTATGTGTGAAAAGATCAATACAAGCTCAGTCGTTTGGAAATTCCTTTGATTACGCCTCTATCAGAAGATAGGCAAAGGTGGTCCATTTTGCTCTTACTAGGTTTTCTACAACGTTTAATAATTTCCTCTCTGATTTCTTTGTTTCTTCTGCCATTTTACTTTCCTTTGCTCTTGTCTGTGAGCAAACACTCCTTGTGAGACTTATCTCTTTATCTTAGTTTTCCATTTGCTTCCACGAAAATGGATCCATTTATTATGCTCTTTCTTCTTTACCTTGCCAGTTTCTTTCTTGCCTCCTCACCTGTGTGCAGACAAGCTTAAATGGGCTCAGACGGCTTGCTATCATTTTTAGTAGTCATCCTTGCTTTCTCCTGCCTTTCTTTGCTCAGGTTCTGTGTAGCTGATTTTTTTTTTTTTTTTTTGCCTCACCCCCAGCATATTTTTGCATTAATTAAGAGGCATGGTAGATTATGCTATGATAACAAATAAGTACTCGACTCTCAGATGCTGAGTGAAACGGAGGTGTGTATCCCTTCACATGACAGTCTGATAACAGGCTGCTTCTCTCCCAGTGGCAAATCCGAGGCTGAGGCTATGTCCAGCCCAACACTGCCATGTCCAGGTAGTTGAGTCCTTTGATTCAGCCACACAGCCAAGGAAAACGTGCACATGGAGATGATACACTTGACTTTAACTGCCCAGACCAGAGGAGCTGCCTCATTTCCCCTAATGTTTCATCAGTGAGAAATAGTCGTATCACCCCACTGTGGTGCACAAAGGCTGGGAAATGTGGAGGAACACATGGATTTTTTTTTTCTTTTTTTCTGTATTTTTCTGAAGCTGGAAATGGGGAGAGACAGACAGACTTTCGCATGTGCCCGACCAGGATCCACTGGGCACGCCCACCAGGGGTGATGCTCTGCCCACCAGGGGGCGATGCTCTACCCCTCCGGGGCGTCGCTCTGCCGTGACCAGAGCCACTCTAGCGCCTGGGGCAGAGGCCAAGGAGCCATCCCCAGCGCCCGGGCCATCTTTGCTCCAATGGAGCCTTGGCTGCGGGAGGGGAAGAGAGAGACAGAGAGGAAGGAGGGGGTGGGGGTGGAGAAGCAAATGGGCACTTCTCCTATGTGCCCTGGCCGGGAATCGAACCCGGGTCCCCTGCACACCAGGCCGATGCTGTACCACTGAGCCAACCAGCTAGGGCCAACACACATGGATTTTTGATGCGCAATAATGGTCTTGTCTCTATCCCCATTTCCTCAATATCGTGTTTCTCACCTCTTTGAAGAAGTAAAAGAGCAGATCACAGTCTGATGACATTTTATGTTTAGTGGCACCTGCGCATCTCTGTGTCCTTCAGATTGCATCTGGCCAGTGCTTTGGAAGGAGACGTTATGAATACTAAACTGAATACAAAATTTGAAATTTTAAACTGGCTTACACTGGACTGAATTTTCAAAATATTCAAACTGACCAGAAAGCTATACAAGGAGTCAGGAAAGAAAGATTTGACAAAGCATATTTGAAAGCAGTGACTGGGAAAAAAAAATTGTCTAATATTTATACCTTATTGGTTTAAGACTGTTGGGCAAATGAGTTTGTAAAATATAATTTTTGAGTTTCTCACTTTTATTATTAAAAATGGCACTGGTCTGTGAAATTGCTAATTACCTTCCTGCTTGGGAAGGGCCATTGTTATGCTAATATTGCTGGAGGAGGGGTTTTTGCACCAAGAAAAGTTTGTGAAGAAGCAGAAGAAGGACGAGGGAGCCAAGATGGCAGAGAAGGAGTAGGAAACCAAGATGGCAGGTGCTGAAGGAGAAGCTAGTTTGTGCAGAGAGGAGAAGGAAGAAGGTGTGCAGATGGAGAACCAGGGCTGACTGAGACTGGTGGGGGCCTCTGATTCTAGGATAAACCAGAGAAGATTCTCCTGGTTGTGGAACCAGAGAACATATGAGTGGCTTTGGGAGCCCTAAGTGAAAGGGAAGTGTTTTCCCTCTGTGTGTGTTTTACTCACCTGCCAGTGTGAGGTTAGAATAAAGAAATGGCCCATCATTTTTTGGTTCCACTGTTTTTTTACTGTCTGCCCGAATCTAATGGGAACCTGCATTTGAATGGCAGCAATGATGGTGGCTACTGGCCTTACAATTGGCATCATTTGTGGCAGGATTCGGATCAGATTGGTATGGAGCCACCACCACCCTTGAGGGGTGAGGTAGAGGACTGGTTGTTGTTATGGTTCCCCATGACTGTCATTTTGGGGATGGTGGGATGGCTGATTTTTACATCCCTGAGAGAAGAAACAGAGAGCTCTGTGCAAGAGGCTGCCTGAAGCCTGCCAACTGAGGAGCTGAAGGAGTTGGAATGGCCACGGGAGAAAGAGATGCAGGTCCTGGAACTGGAACAAGCACTGGAGAAGGAGACTGCACAGGTCCGTGAGGTGCACTTTGCCTTGGAAGTTGAACATTGGCAGGAACAGTTGTTCGAGAAACAATTGTGGGTTCAGCTTCACGAGAACCGGCAGCTGCA
The DNA here is from genome assembly GCF_036850995.1 of Saccopteryx leptura. Taxonomy (NCBI): domain Eukaryota; kingdom Metazoa; phylum Chordata; class Mammalia; order Chiroptera; family Emballonuridae; genus Saccopteryx; species Saccopteryx leptura. Next base: position 354,315,452 of record NC_089503.1, read on the forward strand.
GGAGCCTAAGATGGAGCTGTGCTGGTGAAGTGGATCTGAGTCAGCAGTAGCTGTCGTTTCCAGCTTCTCTTCTGAGGATGAGAAGGTTGGAGTTGCCATCTGCAGTCTCTAGAAGGTAAAAGCCCAGCAGCAAGGAGTACCTACTATGCCCCTGGTAGGTTTGCAATTGTGGGACATAGGGGTGGATGGCAGCATGCTCTCTGGAACAGAGGTGGAAATGTTGGCCACCATTGCCATGTGCTACTCCTTGAGACAGAGTCTTATGAGCTGCCAGGATGGAAGAGATGAGAGGGGAGGCCTGAGGCCCCATGTACATGGACTGACTCTTGGGCTGCAACCAGAGGGGGCACCAGCTCACATGTTGGATGGACATATGGCTTTTAGAAAATGTGAGAGATCCTGGCACTGGTCTGTGAAATTACTAATTATCTTCCTGCTTGGGAAGGGCCACTGTTATGCTAATGTTGCTGGAGGAGGGGTTTTTGCACCAAGAAAAGTTTGTGAAGAAGCAGAAGAAGGAGGAAGAAGGAAGCCGAGATGGCAGAGAAGGAGGAGGGAGCCAAGATGGCAGGGTGCTGAAGGAGAAGCCAGTTTGTGCAGAGAGGAGAAGGAAGAAGGTGTGCAGATGGGGAACCAGGGCTGACTGAGACTGGTGGGGGCCTTTGATTCTAGGATAAACCAGAGAAGATTCTCCTGGTTGTGGAACCGGAGAACATATGAGTGGCTTTGGGAGCCCTAAGTGAAAGGGAAGTGTTTTCCCTCTGTGTGTGTTTTACTTGCCTGCCTGTGCGAGGCTGGAATAAAGGAATGGCCCACCATTTTTTGGCTCCACCATTTCTTTACTGTCTGCCCGAATCTAATGGGAACCTGCATCTGAATGGCAGTGATGGTGGCGGCTACTGGCCTTACAAAGACTGTCTAATATAAAAGTTATGTTTAGTTTAGAGAGTGATATAATTAAATAAAAATATGCAACATTTTATTGTTAAATGAAACAAAAAGCTAATAAAATCATTTATTGTCTTTGAATAAGCTTAAACAATTATTTTACATCAGTTTAGATAACAAGAAGGGAAACTTAATCACATTTTAAATTAAATTCAAAGATAGATCTTCTAAAAATAATTGAGGTTTGGTGAATGCCCTTCTGCTAAGAGTGCTGTGAAACTCTCATAATTAGATTAATGTGTTTAATTCCCCTGGAGTAATGCAGTGAGTGTGAATCAGCCCTAATCATAAAGTACATCACTTCTAAACAAAGTAACTGCTCTTGAATGTCCTCACAATGCCCTCCTGCATGGAGTTTTCAAATTTTAATAAATTCTCATACACGTTTTTAACTTCTAGGGACTTTAGCATGAATTATAATGTAAAGATAAAGTTTGATTAATAACATATGCCCGTGGACAATTAAAAAGAACTCTTCTATTATAAAAAATACTTTAGGTATCAAGCAAATGACTCAGATAATATTCAAAGGGCTGGTACATACCTGATATGTTATCTCAATCTTCTGTTTTTTTAAAGCCATCACTCCACAGTCTGCTTTTTTTTTTTTCTGAAGTTGGAAATGGGGAGGCAGTCAGACAGACTCCCGCATGCGCCCGACTGAGATCCACCTGGCACACCCACCAGGGGGCGATGCTCTGCCCATCTGGGGCATTGCTCTGTCGCAACCAGAGCCACTCTAGTGCCTGAGGCAGAGGCCATGGAGCCAACTTTGCTCCAATGGAGTCTCGGCTGCGGGAGGGGAAGAGAGAGACAGAGAGAAAGGAGAGGGGGAGGGGTAGAGAAGCAGATGGGCGCTTCTCCTGTGTGCCTTGGCTGGGAATTGAACCCAGGACTCCTGCACAGCAGGCCGACGCTCTACCACTGAGCCAACTGGCCAGGGCCTCTGCTTTGTTTTTAAAGACTTCTAGAGCAAATGATTTCAACATCATACATCTAAACCAACCTTCTGGTTACTGAACTAAATCTGTATATTATTGATTATACTGAATATTCTTTATTAAGTATTTCTTAAAGCTAAGCCTATTGTGTTCCTATAATTTTTCTTACTTATTACTTATTTGTATCAATTTTTTGCTCCTCATGAATAAAGTTCAGTTGTCACTTGGTTTTAAAATTGGAAGGATCCCACTAGGGCATCTAAGGTACATATGGACATCTAGCTAATTTTGCAGAGTCTAAGGAAGCCTGCAACTTCATTTGATTAGTGGCAGAGCTGGGACTCAGTTGATCTTCATGCCAGTACTTTGTGCCTTATCTAATAACTTCTCCATTGTGTGTCCCTCTTATATACATAGTGTGGATGGAAAGGCTGATTTGGGGTTTATGCAAGCCAGATTATATTGATAACCAAAGAGCACTATGGACACATTGCTTATAGACAAAATAAAATCAAAATTATTATTTTTAATTATACAGTAATTTGTTTGATTAATTACTGTCTGACTTACTGAATTATAAGCTCCAAGATAGCAGTAATTACATTTTAAATTATATTTTGAGAACAGGCATATGGTTGCCATTTCTTTTCTTCTCTTTTCTACTTTCTTTTCTTTTCTTTTAGTGAGAGATAGGGGGGAGGGACAGACAGGAAGGGAGAGAGTTGAGAAGCATCAATTCTTCATTGTGGCACCTTTATTGTTCATTGATTTCTTTCTCATGTGTGCTTGATGGGGGCTCCAGCCGAGACAGTGACCCCTTGCTCAAGCCAGCAACCTTTGGGCTCAAGCCAGCAACCGTGGGTCTTGTCTATGACCCTGCTCTAGAGCCAGCAACCCCATGCTCAAACTGGTGAGCCCTTGTTCAAGCTGGATGAGCCCATGCTCAAGCCGGTGACCTCAGGGTTTTGAACTTAAATCTTAAGCATCCCAGGCCGATGCTCTATCCATTGCTCCTCAGGCATGATTGCCATTTCTTAAAGAGATATTTAATTTGGCAATTTGTAATTTTTCCTTAAGTATTTTCTCTAATATTATATTAGCAGTTCCACAGGTAATTTCCAAGTTCTGAAATTTGTAAATTTTATGATCACTTTATTTTTATAATGTTATCTTTTAGAGCAGTGTTTTTCAACCAGTGTGCCGAGGCACACTAGTGTGCCATGAAACATGGTCAGGTGTGCCGTGGAGAAATTAAACATGGGTCCCCAAACTATGGCCCGCGGAGGCAATTTATCCAGCCCACCGCCAGCCACCTCCATCCGAACATAAACATTCCCCTCACAATCCCTCCAGCTATCAGCGACAGGAAGAGTGGAGGCACAGGGAATGCTCACTGACCAATCACCTTCTAGGATTCATCCCGACCACTAGAGATGAACCAATAGTAGGCCACCTCTCATCCATACCCAGGAAGGTCCCCACTCAGGCTGCTGCACACTTGTCATTATGTGGCTGCGGTGAGTAGTTGAAGCTGCTACTCCTCCCCATGGTCCCAATTTCTAATCCTGGTCAGGACTGGAGGTAAATGTTGCCACCACTAGATGAAGCCTCAGCCTCAGCTGGTTATGTCTATCCTGATGATGTATATAGATATTTGACCTTTTTCTTTTTAAAAGAGGCCCCTGCAGAGGGTGATATACAATGCATCACAATGTTATCTATATTGTATATGGCCTCCTGAAGGGTCATCTTCTTAAAGAGCTCAAATCTTTATATACACCATCAAAACAGACAGAACCAAGGTCCCTGCACCCAGCTGATCATGGGATTTGAACCCACAACCTCAGGGAGAACTCTGGTATTTATCAGAATTCTTACCTAGAAAGCAAACTTCTCAATCTGACAGTAGAGATGCTCTGAGAACTTATGATGTTACATAAGTACCCAACATTTTCTAAAATTGATTTTGTCCAGTCTCTATATAGAGAGAGTATTTGCCAAATTGATTTGAACCCACAACCTTGATGAAAGCTCCAGTATCTATTAGCGGACTGTATATATGAGGGGATACATGGGACTGTATATATGAGGGGTTACATGGGACTGTATATATGAGGGGTTACGTGGGACTGTATATATGAGGGGTTACATGGGACTGTATATATGAGGGGATACATGGAACTGTATATATGAGGGGTTACGTGGGACTGTATATATGAGGGGTTACATGGGACTGTATATGAGGGGATGTTACATGGGACTGTATATATGAGGGGTTACATGGGACTGTATATATGAGGGGTTACATGGGACTGTATATATGAGGGGTTACGTGGGACTGTATATGAGGGGATGTTACGTGGGACTGTATATATGAGGGGATGTTACATGGGACTGTATATATGAGGGGATGTTACATGGGACTGTATATATGAGGTTACATGGGACTGTATATATGAGGGGATGTTACATGGGACTGTATATGAGGGGATGTTACATGGGACTGTATATGAGGGGATGTTACGTGGGACTGTATTTATAAGGGGATGTTACGTGGGACTGTATATATGAGGGATGTTACATGGGACTATATATATGAGGGGGTTATCCTTTTTTATTTAACTTTTTAAAAATAAATGTAATTTATTTAAACTTTAAATAAATTCTAACAGAGTGTCATTTTGTGTCATTTTGGTAGGTGGTGTGCCCCAGGATTTTGTAAATGTAAAAAATGTGCTGCGGCTCAAAAAAGGTTGAAAATCACTGTTTTAGAGTAAATGCTAAACATATGTGTATAGAAAAAATAAAATAAAATAAATTTATCTATCTATCTATCTATCTATCTATCTATCTACTATATATTTCTGAATGTCATCTCATCAGAAAAGACACACTTTAGCTCTCTCTTGGAATTTTTTTGTTTGTTTGTTTGTTTGTTTTTTACAGAGGCAGAGATAGACAGGGACAGACAGACAGGAACGGAGAGAGATGAGAAGCATCAATCATCAGTTTCTCGTTGCGCGTTGCGACTTCTTAGTTGTTCATTGATTGCTTTCTCACATGTGCCTTGACCGTGGGCCTTCAGCAGACCGAGTAACCCCCTGCTGGAGCCAGCGACCTTGGGTCCAAGCTGGTGAGCTCTTTGCTCAAGCCAGATGAGCCCGCGCTCAACCTGGCGACCTCGGGGTCTCGAACCTGGGTCCTTCCACATCCCAGTCCGACGCTCTATCCACTGCGCCACCACCTGGTCAGGCTCTCTTGGAATTTTTGACATTGTTCTAAAGGATATTTCTACTGCACTCCATGTTAACTGCATCACTTTAAAGTAGACAAGTGGATCAATGAGCTATCTTATAAATTGAGACAGTATTGATGGAACTGTCCATTGATGTCTTTCATTGACAGCTCATTTAACCTGCAGTTTGTCCAATCCTGCAGGTTAGGAGATAACTGAAGGTGTCACTACAAATGAATTATAGTCTTTTCTCCCCCTTGATTTGACTTTGTATTAAAGTGTCAAAGAATACATTAATATATTATCATACGAAAGTTAACTACAATAGCAGTTACAGAGCAGAAGCTAAAATTCTTTCTTAATAATTTTTTTTTAGTATGTTCAGGCTACCAAAACAACAAAATATTATAGACTGGATAGCTTAAACAACAGAAATTCATTTTCTCATAGTTCTGGAGGCTGGAAATCTGAGATTATGGTGACAGGATGACCAGGTTTCGATGAAAGCTTTTTTTCTGGCTTGCAGAAGGCTGCCGTCTCATTGTGTGCTCACAGGGTGAACAGAGACAGCAAGCTGTCTGGTGTCTTTTCTTGTAAGGTCACTAATCCCATGAAGAAGGTACCATAGTCATGACCTCATCTAAGCCCAATTACCTCCCCAAAGCCCCATCTTTCAACACTATCACATCGTGGGGTAGGGCTTCAACATATAAATTTTGCAGGGTTACAAGTCAGTCCACAGAAATAATATAGATGAACATTTGTGTTGTTTGCTAGTTTATATAAAGTGCATTATGTACCAAGATCTGCCCTAAGCAATATTTGCATGTATATATATTGATACATTTTGCAGGTAAGGAAACATGGATTTAGAGAAAACATAGAGCTCATAAGTACAGAGCCAGGACTCAAATTAGGATGTTTGACCATAAAGTCCATGCCTTAAACACTTCTCTCCAAGATACTCTAAGCCCTCACTCTTTCCATATAACCCTCCTTAGAGGTAACACTGCCAACAAGTGGTGCAAGTTCTTCTAAGCCCATTTATAGACTAGACCATTTTGGCTCTTTGTTTTTCTTTTTTCTTTTTTTGGTCACTGTATTTACCAGGAGAGTAATGTAGCATATGGCATATAGAACAGAACGTGCTAAGCCTCTGGGCTGTTCTTCTTTCTGTATCCACCCCACCCCACCCACTTACCTCATTAACGCCTATCAGTCCTTCAGATTTCAACTTAGCACTATTATGGAGGCCTTCTTGGCTGCCCACTCTTTTTATCCTAGAGTAAGAAAATAAGATCCAGAGAGGTGGAATGAAGTTCAAGATGCTGCTGTGCTACTTGGTATCAGAGCTAGAATGAGAATTCATGGCCCTTGATTTAGCCAAGAGCTCTATTTCAGCCCACCACTTTGAGTGTCTGGAACTCAAACTCACCACTTATAACTCAAGGGAGAAATTCATAAGAGTACTACAGTGTTGTACTTTGGCTTATTTTGGAGAAGTACACTTTAGATGTTGAAACCATAAGCTGATTCTTTTAAAAAGCAGCAGAAAAATAATAGCGGCCACTCTAGATTTCAGCACAAGGTATGAAATAATATTTTGAAATTAGTAATGTGAAAGACAAGGTCATTTTATTATAAGTTACATGAAAGTATGGAGGCAGTATAACTATACTCTTAGAAAAGCAGAGAGGATTAAATTATTATAATAATTTAAATCTAACTGTATCAGTGACTATATATTAGCTGCCTATTGTTACCAGCAAATTATCATAAACTCAGCAGCTCAGAACAACACATTTATTATTTTATAACTGTATGGGTCAGAAGTCTGGTGGGCTCTACCAGTTCTTTGCTGTGGGTGCCACGAGGCTGAAGTCAAGGTTTCAGCCAGCCTGGAGGCTCTGAGGGAGCACCTACTTCCAGGCTCACCAAGGGTGTTGGCAGAATTCAGACTGTGATTATAGCACTGAGTTCATTCCTTGCTGGTTGTTGGCTAAGGCTTGTTCTCCGCCTCATTCCCTGGCTATGGCTTTCTTTCTCCATCTTCAAGGCCAGCAATAAGATGTCCAGTCCTTCTCATACTTATCTCCTTTTGCCTCATCTTTCCTGCTGTAACTCCAATTAACTCTTCTATTTGCTTCTCCTACTTTTAGGCACCTTGCTTAATAATACAATACATTGGGCCCAGGATACTGTCATTATTTCAATATCCAACACCATTGACATTTCGCCAGTAACAATGTTCTGGGAATTAGGGTGTGGGAGTCTTCGGGAGCTCATTATTCTGCTTGCTATGGTCCATCTTCTGACCCTGAAAGATTCATGTCCATCCCTTGTAACAAAATACATTCATCTTATCTCAAGATCCCCAAAGATATCATCCCATTACAACATCGTCATAAACTTTTCATTTTTCTCACCGAAAGTTCATGACTCCTAAGGTCTCAGATCTAATTACCTAATTTATTTAAATCAGGTATGAGTAAAACTCTGGGTATCATTTTTCTTGAAGAACACCTCTTCTCCTTTTCTAGGCCTGTGAAACTAAGGAAACAAGTTATTTGCTCCAAACATATGATGATGTAACAGGCATTGGATAAGACTTATAGCCATTCTGGGTCAGAAGGTAGAAAATGGAAACATGAAAGGAGTTATGGGTGCCAAGTCATTTTGAAATCCAGCCATGCAAACTCCATTAGTTTTCAAGATTTTTGGGGGGGAAATCCTCTGTGGTTCTTGTCTACATCCTCTGGATTCTATTTCCTTCTCAGAGTCATACTTCCTTTCTCATGAAAAGTAGCATGGGTTTGCAACTGACTATTTTTATCAGCCTGTTTTCTACAGGTAGGAATTTGGGGGTCTGACATCTAATTTCATCCTCTGCCTCTTTCCCTTCTCATGAGCAGTGTTTCTGCTGTTATAATATTCTCATGGACTCAGTGAGTCTCCCATGTATGTCATGGGGTTAACTTTGTACATAGATCTTTCTCAGGTAATCTTATCCCTATATTCTCTGCTGATATGGCTGAAGATATTTATGAATCATACCTTTATTTCTTCAAATAGCCCCTGTGCAACTGAATATTCTGACTTTTTGAACTTTCTAAGTCATTAGCTTAAGGTTTTACAGACACACATGACCTTTTTCTCTATAACATGTGTTCCTGAAAAGAGAATCTCTTCAAAGCCAGTGATGGTACATCCAGCCCTTCTCAAGCTTTGAGTCTCTCTGACGTCTCCTTCTTCCTCATCTCTCCTCTGCCTCTTCTGTCTTCTTTTACATTTTTCTGACTGAATTCAGTCAGAGAAATTTCTGTGCTTTTAAGTGCTCAAGCGATTAGACTGGGCAAATTTTCCTATTCCAAGATAATCTCCCTATTTTAGGATCCATAAACTTAATCACATTATCAAAATCTGTTTTGCCATATAACATAATAGTCGCAGGTTCTGTGGATGCATGTTGGTAATCATTGGTGGGCTATTTTTCTACCCACCACAGAATAATTATCCCCAGATCTATCAATTCATGGGTGGGAACAAGAGAAGGAAGGTGAGTACTGAAGAGAAAATAGCTCCCGGAGCCAAAGGAAATCGAGAAACATTCGGTGTCTTCGGGACCTCAGGTTTCAGGGTAACCCATAGGTTGAAGGCTGAGGACTGAGCAACTGCTCAGCAGCCTGACAAACCCAGAAAAGCCTTTCCAGTTTTAACAGGAAGAGAAACTAGGCAACAAGAAGCCCAAGTAGAGAAAAATATTGCCTTTATCTTTAGTCATTATGAACAAGTCTGATCACGATTTTTACAGAGTGAGAGTAGAGCGATAAGGCAGCTTCACGGAGCAACACTGAACGATGCTGTTTTCTGTTAACTGTTTTAACTTAGTTCTGGTTGAAGAGTCCTAGCATGCTTGTCTCATATTGCAGACAGTCTCATGAGTGAGAGAGTCTGGGTGGATAATAAACGAGTAACACCAAATTCCCTGACACCCTTTCCTTGGAGGACTCCCGTTAAGAACACAGAGGCATAACAGCTTCTGTCACTTATCAGAAGAACAGTAAGGAAATTGTATATTTACAATTACCTGTAGTAGAATTAGTCAGCTGGGCCACACGAGTCACACTCTCTTTAACTTGTCAGCTCAATAGGAGTAGCAGATAGATATTCACAAGTAAATCACATTAAGATAGCCTATGGTACTTAACTAAGAGACTGCTAAATCCTGGAAGGGCATGCAGGAATCTATTTAAGGACTCTGCCATTTCCATCTGCTGCAATTTAAATTACATCGCCAGTGTGATGTTTAAACTGTCTTGTACTAGAAAATTAATCAAAGAACCTCATTCATTTCAGTTTGCTTTTCTGCGGTGTTGGCTTACAAGCACAGAAATATGATGAGATACCATATTTAGCTTAGCACTCAAGTCAAGGTTACAAGTATATACAGTGACTTTACTGTGTTAATATTCCTTTTCCGGCCCTGATGGCTTGCTTTCTAAGTGGGATTCTTTCCAAATCCTTTACATAGGGGAAGTAAAAGCAATTTAGAATTTAAAACAAGCCAGTATCTCATAGTTCACACAATATGTTTACTATGGAAGCTAAATCTTAAATTAAAATTTTATTCTAATTATCAATAATTTGGACAGAGGCCACAGGAAAGATGTAGTACTTAATACTTGTATATGCTGGTATTTAAACCTTGGAATATTGTATTTGAACTCCATCCCAGAACACCATTTAGTCGTATGTGGAGATGACTTTTCTTTATTTGCCATAATCAGCTGGGACAGTGTGAAATGGGGCAGGGGAGTAGGTGTGAGTTTGTCTTTTTGCTTACTTAAATTTGTGGCCATTTAATTTTGGTTCTTATTATCATTCCTACAGGGTGGTATACCTGCATTTCTTATCCTATGCCACAAATAATCTAGACCCAAAGTCCAGTTATTCCACAGTGAAGGAATTTAAGGTATAGGCTTCAGAGATTTAAGAATCATGATCACTGTTTAGAACTTTGTTGATGTCAAAAGTCTCTCCTGGTGCCACTAGCCACCTGCTTCTCAGCCTGTGGCTGGGACCTCTCCAGTTAATGTCCCCCAGTCACCTCGGGCTCACAGCCCATGTCGCCTGATGGCAGGAGCCAGAGAAGACTTGGGAGAACAAGAAGGTGATGATCAATTTTTAAAGTAATTTGTGGAATGATGTGAGAGGTGGCCTTTCTCACACACGCGACCCTGCCGCTGGCATTTTCAGTCGGTTCTCCTAACCACACAAATGTCCTCTGTGAGTGGGCTTTTTTTTTTTTTGGTGGAAACTGATGAGAGGTTTGTTTTTCTGTCCAAATTAATGCCTAGTGAAATGGAGCCACATTTATGGATGCAGAAACCCAGGAGCAGAGGGGGCCATGAGAATATAATCATTTGAAGTTCAGCAAAGTCCGAGGAAGGGCTTTGGACTTGCACAGACTGGGGACATTTCATCTAGAAATCTAGGAGTGGGGAAGACCCATTACGTCTGTATTGTGTGTGTTAACAAAAGAACGTGTTTAAATGTCACGGTCAAAACCTTTATCATCAGACACTGGTGTTTGCTGAAAGTTCAGAGCAATAAAGGCATTATTCCTTGAGAAATGACACAGCGCCAGTGTGATCTCTGCCCCTCCTGCTAGACAGTTTCAGACACTATAATTCAATCTAGGAGGACTTGAAAAAGTCAGACTTGGGTCATCTTCCTAAGTCTCTATAAATCTAATTCCAACCCTCATACCATTTACTTCCTTCCCACTTTTACTCTAATCATACTTGGAAAATTCCACAAAGCCGTATTACCTTGTCTCCCAGAGCCGATCCACTCATTCCAATTAACTGCTCATTAAGGGGAGGCAGCTGGTTGGACAGTCACGGTAGAGTCTAACTATACTTCGCCATGTCTTTGATATCGAATTGGCAATTTCGCAGACATATTTTTTCATACAATCAACAAAACTCCAAACTATCTTCTCAGGAGATCTGCAAGTCTGACACTGAAGGCGTGTTGTCTCCTCAGGACCTGTGAGCTCACGCCTGGGAGCAAGGGGTCCGCTCCTTGTTTGCTTTTAGGCAACTGGACAGTGAAAGTAGTTTTAAATATAAAAGGGACTCTGAGGTTTTAACTTCTCACTGAAAGAAAAGCTTTTTGCTTCTTTCCCTGACCTACTTAGACTTTACCGAGGAGACGTTGCTGGGCAAACAAGAACTTTCCTTGTCTGCTGTTGAGGTGCCAGAAAAATGACCAGAAGAGCACACCAGGCTCATTTATAAAATAAAACTGTTTCAAGCCACCATTGGCAGCATTCCTGTTCTGATTTTCCAGACTTCCCGCATTTCTGTAACATTTGAAGAAACATTTTTCTAACATGTCAAAAATTTCTCTAAACTCTTAAGTTTTAGATGTTTTATCATTTGATACTGTATTTGAGATATAAACAGAGAGGGAGTTATTGTGTATGAGGGAGTTACTGGTTTATTTGAATATCACATTAAGAAATCATTTTTATTCTTTCATTTTATTTATTTTTCTATTGAGTGATTTCAGCAAGAAAGGAAAGGAGAGAGAGAGAGAGAGACAGGAACATTGAGCTGTTCCTATACGTGCCCTGATCCAGGAATTGAACCTGCAACTTCTGTACTTCAGGACGATGCTTCAGCCAAAAAAGCCATCCAGCCAGTGCAAAAAATCTTTTGAGATGTGTCAGGTGTGGTTATAAATATGTTGTTGTTGGAGCTGGGTATGCCACTGATGGGCTCTGCATATCTTGAAATAACTTGAAACAGGATTTCCTGCTGTGATATATTTGCTCTATCGAACTTTCCTGTGCTAGCAGGTATTGAAAATAAGAAAGAGCAACACCATGCTAAGAAAGACAAGGTGAATACAAAGCCAATGTTTTGAGTCTCAGTGAAATCACTCTGAGTTTAAAGTCTCAAGTTCTCATGATGAAAAAATTTGATTAGGCTTAATATTATTGGCTCACCCAGTTTAAAACGTTTTAACTTCACCCTGTTGTCTTTAGTATTTCCTCCAAGTTATAAATAAAACTTTCTCTTATTAAAATATTACTTCACTAAGGCTTTCATAGTAACGTCCAACCTGTATGTATTGAGTGCCTCCATGGGATAGGACTTTAATGCATTATTTCATTTAATCCTCAGAACAACACCATGTAGTAGGACTACTAACACTATTTTGCAAATGAGATTGTTCAGGTTCTGTGAAGTTAGGTATCTTGAAGATAAGATTGGTAAATTGTGGGACTGAGATATAATAATAATAATTATTATTACTATTATTATTGCTAAGATTATATAACACATTGTTACAGTGCAACACCTTGAATGGTCACATGAACCCAACAGTGAGGGAAAGAAGAGTAACAGAATAAGATGTTAAGCCAGAGTTTGATTCATCTCAGTTTGACTCCAACTTTGAGGGTTAAATATTTAACTATAAATATTGTTATAAAGGTGTGCTGTCCATAATGATAGCCAAAATTCAAATGAACTAACGTTTTTAGAAAGTTCAGCTGTTTAGTTGCACTCGCTGCATTCACGTGCTCAATAGCCATGCCTGGCCGATGGCTGCCGTGTTGGACAGCGCAGATCACAGCGCGCTTCCATCATCAAAGAGACGCAGTGAACAGGACCGCGCTAGACACTGCCCTAAGGTTATACTGATGACATTTTAGTGAAATAATGTGGACCAGGAAGAGATTGGGAAACACTTTAAGTTTTACAGCCAACACAGTGGACTGATTTACTAATAACTCATCAAATTTTATTTTTATTCTTTTTATCATAAAGCCCATGGGAAAAAAATTGTAATCTTGTGTCTAAATTCTGGAAATTTTGGATCTATGACTGTCTTTCTATGGTTTATATAACTCCTAATGACTCCATTTAGAAATATTAAGTGTTTGAAATATTTTCAAGTCGACAAGATGTTCAAGAGAATACCAAAAACCACTCTAAAAATTGGAATGCTTCCAATAAATAAATTTACAGATTTCTCTGCAAAGAAAAATAATGGTATTTAAATCCACAATTTCTCCCACAGTACATTCTCTGTTTAGTCATTTCCTCCACATTGTATTCTGTATGGATATATAAAACATACCTTGTCTTTTCTGAATGGAGACCTTACTCTATTTTTTTTTTTTTATCCTTCCGAAGCTGGAAACGGGGAGGCAGTCAGACAGACTCCTGCGTGCGCCTGACAGGGATCCACCCGGCACGCCCACCAGGGGGCATGCTCTGCCCATCCGGGGCGTCGCTCTGTCGCAACCAGAGCCACTCTAGTGCCTGGGGCAGAGGCCAAGGAGCCATCCCCAGTGCCCGGGCCATCTTTTGCTCCAATGGAGCCTTGACTGCGGGAGGGGAAGAGAGAGACAGAGAGGAAGGAGAGGGGGAGGGGTGGAGAAGCAGATGGGCGCCTCTCCTGTGTGCTCTGGCCAGGAATCTAACCCAGTACTTCCGCACGCCAGGCTGACGCTCTACCATTGAGCCAACCGGCCAGGGCCAACCTTACTCTATTTTAATGCTGTTTCAAAAATAAAATAATCGAGAAGAAATGTTCTTACTTTGAATATCTTTGCATTTTTATATATATCTAAGTTGGGTTCTTCTCTTTTCATTTATTTTAAAATAATTAAATAAAATAAGAAAATGCAGTTTACTGCTTAAATGCTGACATTCTGGGTACCTGTTGGATTCATTCCAATTTATAAAGGTGTTCTGAATGATAATTTCAGAATTGATTGGATGCATTTCAGATGGAGACCTGTTTCTATGGCAACATATTGGGTTTACAGACTAAAAGACAATTCCAAACAGCATTCAGTAAAATTGCATGTGCACAGGAAGAGTCCCCTACTTCCCTAGAAAAACTCATTAAAAAAAAAAAAGAAAGAAAGAAAAACTAGAACAGGCCAAACCCAATTATCCAGTCACCTATAGGTTGTCTTTTTTTTTTTTTAATGTTTTTTTTATTTATTCATTTTAGAGAGGAGAGAGAGAGACAGAGAGAGAGAGAGAGAGAGAGGAGAGACAGAGAGAGAGAAGGGGGGGAGGAGCTGGAAGCATCAACTCCCATATGTGCCTTGACCAGGCAAGCCCAGGGTTTCGAACCAGCGACCTCAACACTTCCAGGTTGATGTTTTATCCCACTGCGCCATCACAGGTCAGGCACCTATAGATTGTCTTACTCAGAGCTAGAAATGGTTAACTTTATAGGCAATATGTGCTCTCTGAGGGGAGAGGATTCCTAATCAGGGCAGTACTGGAGTGCCAGCACTAGCAGCTGAGGAAATTGTTACTGGTGGGTTACCCGGGGAACATCTTGCCAGGGGACATGAATTAGGAACACGAGTCAAAAGTGAATCTCAGATCTGAGTCTGGTGTGAGAAGTTCAGGGAACAGAGCAAAAGTAAGACTGAAGCAAAATACTAGACTCAACATGGAGAGACCACTGGAGAGTGAAAGGGAAACACGGGGTCATTGGAGACGGGGGTGGTGAATGGAGAGTTTCTGAGGAGAATAGGGCTGTGCTGCTCTAAACAGTGATTGGAGATCTTTCAAGAAAAAAACTCCGAGCTATATCTCAGCATGGAGTTTTAGTACCTGGTCAGTGGTGGGAGATAATTTTCCATGTGCCCCTTTAGTTTCTGTAAATCTCATAAGCAGAGGCAATAACTGTGTTTATTCCAGATTTTCTTTAAGGACTTTTGTATATCGAACAGCCTTGAAAGATAGAGATAATGTCTCTATCTGGAGCAAAGTCAAATTTGTTTACTCACCAGTATAATAAATGTCTCCCTCAAGGGCAAGCTCTGACAGGCTTACTGCCCGTTATAAAAGATCTGTGTTTCCTGAGCACTCCTGCAATGGGTCCCTCTATGGATACAGGGATCACCTGGCCTTCTACACATAACCCCGTGGGAACTGGGGCTCAGGGAACAGGCACAAATGCTGATACTCTGTTTGTAAGTATGAATAGTAAACTGTCCTTTGTCTTTGACCCAGGAATCTCTTGTCTTTTGCCAGCACCTGTGAATCTCTGCTAGCCTAGCCTGTTTGCTTGCATTTAGGGTACATTTTTAGATCCTTCATAGTTCTCAGTAGTCAGCATGGTTTGGAAATGATCTTCATCTTCCTCAGCTTGAGCCGTGAAGCAATTTAAAACATATTATTGTAACCTAAGGCACCAAGCAACACCGGACTTCAGCTTCCTCCTGCCCTCCTCGCTGCAGGGGAGGTGCTGGGATAAGGAGAGTCCTGGACCCTTTGGACCTCGTTTCTGGTATCTCTTGTTGCCATTTCTTAAGGTCTTTAGTGTAAAAGTTAGATAACTATATCTTTAGTCACACATAGGTATTGGCTTGTGTTGGATTTTGTATTTAGTAGTAGTGCCTAGTTATAACCTTACTTGTCATGGTTGAACATTTATGCAAAATATCCTTTTCTTTTGAGATTGCTTACTTTTGTCATCAGTGTCCTCTACTACTATATCTCACGTGGATACTGACACCTACTTTGAATTGGGTTGTCACTTGTTTTTAGATTTGGCTGCTGTGAACCAATGTTCACTACATGCTACATGGCTTGCCTGGGCATGACAGTGTGTTTGATGAGCCCCTCGTAGGAGATTGTTATGACACAACTAATATTCAGGAAACGGAGAAGACATTTATGTGACAACTGAGAAACATTAGAATTTTAATTATAAAGTCAAAACTCTCTAAGTAAAAGGGAAAAAACCTTATAAGATTCTAAAAGTATTTCCTGTTTTGTACTCTGGCAGAGGATAAAAAAAAATAAATGTATAAAACCATGTCAATACAATAAATTATAAAAAATGCAACTCACAGTTTGCTGCCTGCAGATATAACATACTCTTGAGAAACTTTCAACCTAGTTTTGACTTCTTTTGCTACTGGTGAGAATTCCAAAACACTTGATCCACGATTCTTCCAGCTCACCCCCTCTCCTACTTCACACCATTACAGCTTCACAGGATGTCTAAGTTTCTGGAGAAAAAAAAAAGATTTGTGTAAAAATTTCTGCAAAATAGATACTATGAAAACCCCTTCCCCACTCAAGAACTAGCTTGAGTATTATTTCTGTTCTCAGTCACATTCAATTTCCTATGTAACAATATGACCTTTAAAAAATATATATGAGTTAGTTGTTTTAATTTGCAATTTCATTCATACTACAGAAATTTGGGAATTCTAATGGCATTGGCGATTAACTTGTCTATTTGTGCCCAATCTTGTCTTGCTAATGTATAATGATTGGTGTAGAAAAGAGCAGAGGATAGGTAAATAGGAAACATGACCTATAGTTTAGAATTACACATGGTTTGCATTGAATTTGTATTGAGAAACAGTGCTGAGCTTTTAACCCTTTGTACTGAGAATTTGTGCAGGAGTATTAATTATTTCAGAGGCTTTTATGACTCAATTTGTGTCACGATTCAGAATGTCCATCTGTTCCTTGGGCGATCTAGGAATTAAGTGAAGCTTACACGTTTATTTTTTTCCCATTGGTAAAGAAGCAGAATGTAACCAATTAAGGAAGACATCTGTATATTAGCCAAATAAAAAATACAGTACAACCGCTAAGATTTTCAAATTTGGATTGCTTTACTTTCAGGATAATCTTTTCCATTTATTTCTCTGGTAGTGCAGATGAAGTAGTTATGAGAATCTTTAAAAAACCCTGGCAATACAATTAGATTATTCTAAATTCATGTAGTACCTAATTTAAAGAAAAAGGAACCTCTTTGGTGAGGTAGCTCAGTTGGTTAGAATATCATCCTGATTACATCAAGGTTGTAAGTTCGATCCCTGGTCAAAGCACATACAAGAATCAACCAGTAAAGGCATAAATAAATGGAACAACAAATCAGTGTTTCTTTCTCTTTCTGCAATCAATCAATTAAGTAAATAAATAACTAAAGTAAAAGGAGCTACACTTGAATCTCTCACTCTTGATTCTTATATGTTCTTCATTATCTGCTTGAAGAGTTTCCAGCCCTGTCTCTTCATGGTTGCGAGTATGAGCTTAAGATACTGCGAGAGCCTGTCTCAGTCAGTTTGGGCTGCCAGACAAACGACCATAGACAGGGTGACTGACAGACAACAGAAATTTGTTACAGTTCTGGATGCTGGGAAGTCTAAGATCAAGGCGCTGGCAGATTTGGTGTTTGATGAGGACCCGATTCCTGGTTCATAAGCAATCATCTTCTCCGCGTGTCCTCACGTGGTACGAGAGGCAAGAGAGCTAGCTCGCTGGGTCTGTTTTATAAGGGCACCAATCCCATCCATAAAGGCTCTACTCTCATGATTTACTCACCTCTTAAAGGTCTCAGCTCGCCTGACCAGGCGGTGGCACAGTGGATAGAGCGTCGAACTGGGACACAGAGGACCCAGGTTCGAGACCCCAAGGTCACTGGCTTGAGCAAGGGGTCACTCGCTCTGCTGTACCCCCTCCCCCCAGTCAAGGCACATATGAGAAAGCAATCAATGAACAAACAATCAACAAACAACTAAGATGCCGAAATGAAGAATTGATGCTTCACATCTCTCTCCCTTCTTGGCTGTCTGTGACTCTGTCTCTGTTTTATTAAAAAAAGGCCTCCCCTCCTAATATTATCCCAGTGGAGAATAGATTCAACATAGGAATTTGGGATAGAGTCCGTAGCAGAGTCCATTTAATTTACACATAAAGTTCAAAGGAAGCCATCCCTCCTACCAGGGACTACTGCACATTCTTAGAGAATGTCCGATCCAGAGAGAGGCTAAAGGACGTCTACCACAGCGTGTTGCGGCCAGTTGGTAAGAGCTGCCAAGGATATGCGAGTCCATTTTTGACAGAGGTTAACATTTCTGTGATCTCTCATTTCCACGCCAACATAAAGGCTACACAGGTTTTCCTCAGTAAAGCATCGTTATAGAAAACTCAGAAATGTGCCATGTCCTAAAATTCTCTGATCTAAAAGATGAAAGCAAATGATACCCTCAGGATATTTTGTTAAACTTTTCCAGATGTCAGCAGTGTTTAGTGAACCACACTATCAGAGCCTTTGGGAATAACTGAGACCTTGACAGTTTTAGGGCTTGTTGCTGATTCTGCCACTTGTAAATCTAGCTGTCTGACCACATTTAAGAGTATTCAAAAGTTTTTAAAGTTGCCGAACAACCTTAAGACGGTGTGATGAAAGAGCACACATTTAAAAAAGTCAGCGAAAGGTCAGCACCAAAACATCTATCTCTCTGCCATGCTATCAAGAGGTTTCCATCGGACCCTGCCCTTGCTTGTCACACGTATCAAGACTCACTCTCATTAGCACTGATAGATGTCCATTCCTATTCTCCACATGTAGCTAATAAAAGCAACTCTCCTTTAGTATGCACTTTCCCCAAGATCCAGTATAAGGGGACAGATAATAGTTTCCTACAAGTCCCAGATTGACATGTAGGGAGACATTAGGACTAAACAAGAATGTCAAGTGAAAAAACAGCAAACAAGAATTGCTTTAGGGATATCCTTGCAATAATGTTTGTCCCAAAATACTTGCTGATTTAACTCAGACTTGTATATATGCTGAGAATAAATCCTCATAGTTAAGATTTAAATTATAAATCAACAACTTTCAAGACAGTTTTGTTTTTTTTTTAGGTGAGAGGAGGGGATATAGTGAGGCAGACTCCCACATGCACCCTGACCAGGATCCACCTGGTAACCTTGTCTGGGGCCAATGCTCAAGTAATAAGCTATTTTTAGCACCAGAAGTTGACACACTCTGACCAACCAAGTTATCCTCAGCACCTGGGGCCATGGCTTGAACCAATGGATCCACTAGCTGCAAGAGGGGAAGAGGGAGAGGAAGAGAAAAGGGGGAGGGAGAGTGAGAGAAGCAGATGGTCGCTTCTCCTATGTGCCCTGACAGGGAATCGAACCTGGAATGTCCATACACTGGGTCGATGCTCTATCCACTGAGACACCAGTCAGGGCTGTAAGACAGGTCTTAAATAGCATCTTTATGATACTATTTTTCTTTGTAAGCATGTAGAATAAATCAAAATACAAAAATTTTAGCAACAAATCATATTTACACTAAACAGGATTATTCACTCTGAGAAGAAATAATTAGGAACAAAATATTTTATACACATGATTAGAAAAAATTATTTTTGCCTAAGCCCATAGTATTTTATTTGAAGACTTGAAAAATGCTATAAAGAATTTTATACACATTTGGCTTTAGGAATTTTGTCATCCATCAACTAGCTGCTGGTTGTCTTACTTATGCCCTAGATTTGATTGAATAGTGATATTTTGTTTATTTCCACTTTTCCTCTATACTTTATTACTTGATTTTGCTTTAGCTATAATAAAGTCTTCTCTCTGTAGGTCTTCTTAAAATTTATTACGGTTAATGGACTTCAGAATGCCAGGGGCAGAGTGAAATAGATGGAGCACAAGCTTTGAAATCATACAGAAGAGCTAGGTCTGAATCTCAGTTCTACCATGTACTGCTAGTGTGGTTCTTGGCAGTCACTTAATTTATCAGAGCCTCAATTTCTTTCTGTTGTAATACTGGGACAATGAGCCTGACCTGTTGTGGTGCAGTGGATAAAGCAACGACCTGGAATGCTGAGGTCACTGCTTTGAGACCCTGGGCTTGTCCAGTCATGGCACATATAGAAAGAAACTACTACAAGTTGATGCTTCCCACTCTTCCCCACCTTTATCTTTCTCTCTTTTCTCTCTAAGATTAATAAATAAATCTTTTAAAAAATATGTACATATTGGAACAATGAGAGTCATCTTCTACAATTGTTGGGAGAATTCCAGATAATACATTTAGAGCATGGTGGTGATTCTCACATGGTGGCTAGTGGTATCAATCCAGCCCTCTTTGGCACACATCGCTACGATTACCAGGGAAGAACATCTGGACCGAAAGATGGGTCCAATAGCTCAAAGTGTACTCCAGATTGGATTCTGATTCTGGTTGTTTTTGGGGTTACTAACCATTTCAATTTGTCTAGGACTGAGTTGGGAGGATGGTTCCCAGAACACCAGACTTTCAGTGCTAAACTGGGATAGTCCTGGGCAAACTGAGATGAGATGGTCACCCTAGATATTTTATTTATGTATTATTGAGGATGAAATTTGAATTATTTACAAAGATAATGTATGTGTGTGTGTGTGTGTGTGTGTGTGTGTGTGTGTGTATGTCATGAATCTAAACCCAGAAGATTTATAAGAAAAATAACCATTTCAACTGATGTCAACAGAATTATGTCTCACTGCACATTGTAACAGGAAAAAGGTTCTTGCACCTTGAGGTAAGGAACTCAATCTAGTTGCCCAACCTGAAAATAAAACCAACCAGGAGTAAAAGGTAACTGCAGACAAAGCTAAGCAACTGAGTAGAGACCATTGCTGTGGCTAGCTCATTATTAAAATTTTGAAGCATAATTTATTTTAGTTTATGTCCTCTAAATTGGGGTTTCTTCAGTTTTCACTAGTAATTGAAGGGTGAAAGCATTTGCTGTTTTAAAGGTTTTTTTTTAAAGATTTTATTTATTAATTATAGAGAAGAGAGAGAGAGAGAGAGAGAGAGAGAGAGAGAGAGAGAGAAGGGGGGGAGGAGCAGGAAGCATCAACTCTCATATGTGCCTTGACCAGGCAAGCCCAGGGTTTTGAACCGGCAACCTCAGCGTTTCCAGGTTGACGCTTTATCCACTGCGCCACCACAGGTCAGGTGCATTTGCTGTTTTAAATATAAACATACTGCATTTGGTCCACCTGAACATTGATCTATTTACATACTTGGAAACTGGGAATTGAACGAAAGACTTTCCATATTCCAAAGCTCCCCATATAACCTGGTGCTCAAGGCCAGATTTATACAATGTCTTTGAGATGATTTTTTTTTTTTACTGTTCTATGTCTTGTTCTAATTACTTTCAACAGTCAGTACTTCCTTGTTTTCTTGACTCAGAGTCTTAATAGCATGTAAAGATACTTTTCCCTCCCAGATGACCTCACCGCCTCATTAGCACGTTTAGTAATGTCACATACAGCTGGTATAGAGATAACTAAGTGAAACGGCTTGGTGAGGCCTTTGAGCAGCCCCAGGAGTGCGGTTTCAGTTTAATATTTGTGTGCATGTTTATAGGAAAAGAAGAGACAATTTGGTGAATAGATGACTCTGTTTTAACCTTAGATATAATCCTTATCTTAATTAAAAAGAAACTAGACCTAGAATGTATTCCAAAATCTAATGAGGATGCATGTATGTTTAGCCATTCCTAAAGTTTGCAGTTTTTGGACTGGTTCTATAGAAGTGGTTCTCAACCTAGTCATATCATTGGGGATGAGTGTAGAGGTTAGAAGGGTGGACTGGGGGAAGGGATTTAAGAAATACAGAAGTTTCCTGATTTATGATGGTTTAATTTAGGATTTTTGATTTCATAATGGTGCGAAAGTGATGCATATTCCATAGAGACTGTACTTCGATTTTGAATTTTGATTTTTTTTCAGGCTAGATATATATGGAAAAATAATTAAAAGCAGACCCTACAAGTACTTAAGGACTGTAATATAGGGTAGTTAGTATATAAAAGCTAAATTTGCAGCAATATTATTAGGATTCTAGGTTTGGTTTGGTTTAATGTTGTTCCCTGAAACACACACACACACACACACACACACACACACACACTCACACACACACACACACACGTGCTAGCTGATAGAGGGAAAAGAGAAAGATGGCACCATCCTGCTCTCCTAAAGCTAAGTCTCTTGTTGAAAATCTTAGTTTTTATAATTTTTACTATTATTTTTTTCTTCTTTTTCCAAGTGAGAGGAAGGGAGATAGACAGACTCCTGCATGTACCCCAACTGGGATCCACCCGGTAATCACTGTCTAGGGCAGATGCTCTGCCCATCTGGGGCCATGCTCACAACCAAGCTATATTTAGCACCTGAGGCAGAGGCTCCGTGGAGCTATCCTCAGCACCTAGGGTGATGCATTTGAACCAGTTGAGCCATGGCTGTGGGAGGAAAAGAGAGAGAGATAAAAGGGGGAGGGAGAGAAAAGAGAAGCAGATGGTCACTTCTCCTGTGTGCCCTGACTGGGAATTGAACCCAGGACCTCCACATGCTGGGCCAACGCTCTACCGCTGAGCCAACCGGCCAGGGAAAAAGCTTATTTTTTTTAATAGAAGAGATAAGGAATAATTTAAAAACAATATAAGTCACTAAAGTGATTGCCTCTTTTCATATTGCTTAGTTTTCTGACTATGAAGGTGATTATGACTTGTAGACAAGTTTGGAGTTAAACTGTAGAAAGAAAAATAACGAGCACCCCTAATCCCTGAGCTCTTCCTCTTTCGAGTTCCTTTAGCTTTCGAGTCCTCTCTCTGCTCTGCCTCCTTTCCCTAAGCCCACGCGTGTGGTCAGCTCTCTCCATCTCAGTCCTTGTCATACCGTGGGGATAATTGCACCTACCATGTAGGATTGCTGTGTGATGAAATGAGTTCATATAGGCAGATGTTTAGAACAGTAATATGCAGTAAACACCATACAATTGTTGTTTTAAAAATTATTTTAAAACAAATAAAGAAAAAAAACCCTTTTGCTAAATCCTGCCTTCCCAAACTGCTGTCTCAGCCTTTCCCATTGCTTGGCTTCCTGACCTCTGTGGACTTATTTGCTCCCCACTGTGGTTAGGATTCTGTTGAGGTCTTGAAGAAACTGCTAACCATACCATCAGCCTCTTACTAGGGTGCTTACCCAGCTCGGATGAATCCCTACAGTCACCTTCACTTCCTCCCAGCGTCCATCTGCCTTATGGAGCTGGTCAGTTTAAAGCCAGTCACCTCCACTCCCTCCCAGCGTCCATCTGCCTTATGGAGCTGGTCAGTTTAAAGCCAGTCACCTCCACTCCCTCCCAGCATCCACCTGCCTTATGGAGCAGGTCAGTACAAAGCCAGATCTGGTCCTTTCCATCTTTTTCTGGAAATGAAAACCCACTCTTGGAAAATAGATTCTAAGCTCTGACATTTCCTGTCAAACTTTATCCTTGAACACCTAGTCCTAAGCCTTTCCGTGTGTCTATCGACACAGATAAATTCATGCTCAGTAAGTGCTTTCTTTACTGTGTTTATCATCTGACTTGTATTGACCTTGTTGTTGTGTGTCTGTCTTTCCTGCTGGACAGGTGACAATGACCCACCCTGTTTACCTTTGTGTCTCAAAAGCCCGCTTGGTGGATGTTTGTCAAATTGGGTTGAAGTTCTGAGGGTACTGCTTAAGGCACTTACTATTTACTACCCTATGTTGTAAGTATTAAGGTATATGTCTTCACTTTACTACTATATTTTTAAAGTCCTTGAGAGTTCAGAATTTGCCTTTTTCAGTTGTGATTACTACGCAGTGTTTAAAAGTGTGTTGTGCATGTAATAAGCACTCTTCAAATATTTCTAAAGTAATAATTACCTTTGTAGAGTACTTTATACTTTTACAAAGTTTTCCCACATGGATTAGCTCATTGAGTCTCACAGCAAGCCTCTAAGGGAAGTCCTCATTTGGCGGAAACATAAACAGACTCAGTGGTGTTACAAGAGTAATGAATGAAAGGACACACACAGGTAGAACCAGAAAGGTTTCAAGGCCAAGTCTTCGATTTGAGACGCCCCTGCTTTCTCTGCTCTACTCTCTTGCCTGTGAAACTAAACGTAACCTCATTTCATGTAAGTAGTTTTTTTCTCAGTGGTGGGATTCAGCAGGTTTACACCAGTTTGGCAGAACTGATACCTAATTTTTTGTTGAGTTTGGCAAACTGGTTGTTAAAATGGCACTTGTAATCAGGGTTCTCTCTAAGGTGGGCGCTCAATACGGAAATCACAAATTTACATTTCTTACTCTTTTTTAATGTTCATCTGCGCAACGATGTATTCTAAGCACCCTTAGTGATGTTCATTCTGTCCATAGATGCAAAAAATTGCAAATGAGGACACCAATCAAGAAGCAATATGGAAATATCTTAAATAACAGTTTTATTGGTGTTTGTCAGGTATTATTTAATATTTTTTAATTAATATTTTAAAACTCTTATAATCTAGCTTTGTGTACCTCTTTTATTGTTCTTATTTAAGTATTAAATGCATGAAATAATAAAACTAGCTTTCGGCATATCTTTTTTTATACTTAAAACGGTCATTAGGGCAGAGAACCGGTTGTTAAATTATTTGAATTCCACCACTGGCTTTTCCTATGAGTGATCAGAACAGAAAGCATCTGGCTGGTCATAGGGGGGAACTTTTTGGAAGAGGCGGGGCTTGCTGGGCACGGGCTGGGAAGCGCGCCTGGGAAGGGCATGCCGTGTGATGGACACACAGAGGAGTGATGTTCTGGGAGATCCGGTACACGAGGAGCAAAGTCCTCTATTTAAATTAGTGTCACTAGTCCTCATCTGAGAAAGAAAATAGCAGTACTTGGGTTTGGCAGAAAGCGTTTCTTTTTAAAGGAAACACATGAATTACAACCACAGAAATTCCAGTTGAATTTGTCGCCGGTGTAACTGGACACAAGCAACAGGAATGAAGATGGAGGGAGTGCTCTACAGGCAACGCAGCCAAACCCCAAGGCCTATTATAATCTTTTCATTTCTCAAATAAGTTTTTTATGGCTCTTTATAATTCAGTGAAGATCAACTAACATGGTGGTTTTTTTTCTTTGCCTTTTTAAATAACTTCTCACAATAGTGCACCAAGGGGCCTGCCATTTAGCCCCTGGGTATAACATCAAAGTTATTTATTTCTTGCCTTCTGTGTTTATAGTGTATGTTTATGGACCACTTTATTATAGTACAAATCTGTAGCCAAATGACTTTTCCTAGTATTGTACCAAGAGACAGATTTCTACCGGTACTCCTGGGACTCTGGTAATAACATTTTATACATTCTTCTGGCTTTCCACAGTGTCCTGTCAGATAACAAAGCTTAAAAGAACATGTGCAGTGATGAAAGCCTCGTGGGGCTACAATTTCCCTACATCCACTTTGGAAACCATCCAAGTTATGCTCGGCGAGGCCAATAATTCCAGGTCATTTATACATTTATTGCTTCTTTACTGTTTTGTTCTGCTTGACTGAGTAGGTCTTAGGAAATGCACCCCGGCATGCTGACTTCCACGTGAGTTGCTCCAGCCTCACTCGGCGTTTCTTCCTGTCTCTCTTTCGAGCTCCGTTCCAGAGCACATTTCACTGTTCAGAGCAACTTCCATTTCAAGTCCTTTTTTGTTTTTTCCTGCACATAACACATCTCATTTTCTTGGCTTTTTGCCTTTATTCTTGCAGTTCGAAGCTATTGCTTAGTATGTAACCAGACTTTTCTTGGACCTTTATTTTTTAAAATGATATTATCTACATTTACTGATCAGGTTTTCCCCAAGGAAATGGAAACATTCCTAACTGCTTAGGCCTTTGACCCTTCCTAGCACCTGACTTTAGGCAAGCTTCGTAGCCTATTGCCAGTATTAATGGAAAAAATGAATTGTCATGTAAGTGGCAGCAAATAACCTATGTCCTAGTGAAGCCATCTCATCTTGCCCCCTTACTCTTGCTACTGGTACCAGGGCCACCTGGAGTTCCTTATATCTTGATGGAATCCCCAAAATGAGAATCCTTTACAGACAACAAAAAGGTTCTCCTAGAACTTACCCCTTTATAACCAAAACCCTTATTCACATTTTCCACGAAAGCGGCTGATTTATTTTGCAGTGACAAAATATTACTGTGATAGGAGGCCTACTATAAGATAGTCATAAACATTGTTGGACTCACTATTTATTTACTAAATGTACCTTAATGATCCTAATTTTCTCAAACTCCGAGTTAACAATGACTTGCAAATATTTTCAAAAAAGTGAAGTCACGCCTGTTACATAATTAAGTATATTCCGCACATTATCATGCCTCCAAGGTTTTGTTCTCATCATCCCAAACTGCCTTGCGACACTTTCGGTCCTTCTCTGCTTATAAAATAGGATTCATTCCTCAAAGTCAAGTTAAAATGTCACTTTCTCTGTAAAATGCGTTTGAATCCTTTCCGGATTTTTGGTTTTTCTACCTCTAAAACAATTTGTTTACGTCCTACTTATTTTCTCTAGGGGATCCTTTTAAGCCAGTGTGCTTCACAGTTTTGGTGTGTGTGTGTGTGTGTGTGTGTGTGTGTGTCCTTCTTCCTTGAGGGCAAATAAGGCATTATTTGTCTCTGAGTGTTGGTTGAACATTGGGCTCCCAAAGAACATACAGATAATGACTGCAGTAGGTAATAAAGAAAGTACGGGAGAGATAGTGAATAATTGATGTTCCTAAAAGGTGAGGATTTAGAATCTGAGACAAATTTTGATATAGACCACAGGAAAATATAGAAACAACTTTCACTATTGCCTTTAACTACAAAAAGCACCACTGAGGTCAATCTCTGGACACAGCTTGCTCAATTTGGGCATCAAGTTAGTGACCAGTACAATGGGGAAACTACTGAGTTAGTGACCAGTACAATGGGGACACTACCGAGTTAGTGACCAGTACAATGGGGAAACTACCGAGTTAGTGACCAGTACAATGGGAAAACTAGTCAGCACTCACAGAACTTCTTCAGCTTGCTGGTTTATGAAAAAAAAATAAATAAATAAAAAAAAAAAGAACAGTGGAGGCTTCGGTACACAGTGAAATGCAAAGTGTACTTCAGCACACGTCACATTGTGCGTGTGTGTATACTCAGAAAAAATACACTGTAGGAAGAACACTGGCTTTGGTGTCAGATAAACCCACGTTTAGCTTTGGCCTCTCATCTGAGATGCCCTTAGCAAGTTATCTAACATATTTAAGCCTCACTTATCTCACCTATGGAATGGCAATAATGATGAGTTATATAGATTAAAGGAGATAACTTTTTTTTTTTGTATGAAGCACACAGTTCCTAGCATAGTAGAGATATTCTTTCTCCTACTTCTTCCTTCTATTGCACTTCTTAAAAAAGTCCTGGAAGCCCTTGGCCAAGACAGAGTGGGATAATAGCAACAGGCTGGTCCTGAGCCTCTGTCACCATCCTCTACTTCCTATCCACACTTCCTTCCCTGCTGGTTCACCCGGGGCTGACCACTGCCTGGAATCACTGACTGTGCTAGGGCTAGAGCACTGTCAGCTTGCTGGGGCTCCAAGTTCAGTCCTTGAGAACAAAGGTTCTCTATCACCTGCCCAGGCGTCAGTTGCTACTGCTATTTCTGGCATTAATCATAGTTTTAGGGATATTTAAAATGCAGGAATGGCAAGAGGCAGGACTCCCCTGTGGTTGCCCTTCGGTGCCTCTGGAATGTCTACTCATGCCTCTGCTGCTTTGTGGTTAGTTGGTCAGTTGTGAAGTTTATAGTCCCACATGACATTGGGTGAGACAAGGAATGTCTTTCAAAAACCAGGAGCTGTTGGAAGAATCTCCCCCAGTTACTCAAACGTTTCTCTATAGTTGTTTTCTCTTTCGAGGTTACAGAAGTTATAATTAAAATCTGTCATCTTTGACTTCAAGGCAGAGTTCTTATACTCAGGCTTTGGAATCTACTATGTGCTTTACGACTGCATGTAAATTTTGTGAAACAAAATATGTAAGTACTTTAAGTGATGAGCATTTATGGATACTGTAAAACTATGTAGAGTTTGACCACAACTTGTGCATAGAAAAAAGAATAGAAGAAAACAGTCTGAAGTGTTAATGATGAGTTGTCTCGCTGAATGATGTTTTCTTTCTTCTGTCTATATTTTCTATAATTTCGCATATTACTGTAGTTTTCGCTCCATAAGATGCACCTGACCATAAGACGCACCTAAGGTTTTAAGGAGAAAAATAAGAAAAAAAAAATTCTGAACCAAAGGTGTGTTAAAATATTTAATAAAATATACCACAATAATATTTCAACAATGTAAACTCAACAGCAGTATTAACAACCATTAGCACTGTTATTAACAAATGAGAAGAGACTTTAATGTTCAAATATTCTTTTAGTTTTCCGGGAACCCCAGGAACTCATCATCGCTAGTGTGAGAATTTAAGAAGCTCAGTTGCTCACAATCACTGGTATCACTTTCTTTGCTATTTTCATATATGATACCATCTTCAGTGCCATCCAAGGCATTGCTAATGCCACATTTTTTGAATGACGGTACCACGGTTTCATTCTTCACTGACTGCCATGATGTTTTCACCCATTCACAAACTTGAGTGATAGTGGGTCTCTTCATTCGTCCAGTTGGTGTCAGATCATGATTACCAGCAGCCATCCATTTGTTCTGCTCTTCTCGCATAAAGACTTTAAATGGTTTGTTAATGGAAACGTTGAGAGGTTGCAACTCACTGGTAAGACCCCCCCAGCTAGATGAGTCTTCACTTCTTTAAAGTTTTTTTTTGTGTGGTTTTGCTAATATGTGCTCTAAACTGGTCAAGCACTTACAGGGCAGCAAGTGACATCAGCACTTCACACAGAGCTCCAGCAGCTGCTGCATAGCCCTCCGCCACTGCAGTGTGCCTCTCATGTCTTCCCTCTATGATGCCAGATGAATGCACCCACACAACATCGCTCACCTTCCCTCCTGCGCTGCACGCAGCTGTGGAAACCAGAACCAGGAGATCACTCAGCAGATGCCAGGGTTCCGCACGCCACAGTGGTGGGTATGGTTACACTCACGCTGCCACTCGTTCTACATATGTTTACCGGTGCTGTGCCCTACAGCAGCTAAAAAAAAAATAAAATAAAATGAACATTTGCTCCATAAGACACATGGGCATTTCCCCCTCCACTTTTTGGGGAAAAAATGTGAGTCTTATGGAGCAAAAAGTACAGTACTTCTAAAATGAAGAAAAACAATTATATATGTATCTACCTTTGTAAACAGCTGTTTCACTGTTTCTACAGTGATAAGTAGAGTTGACTTTTCTTTGTATCAGTTCAAGAGCCCATCAATAGACTGGGGAAACTTTTCTTTTGTCACCAGGAAACAAAGGACTTACACGGTTCTCTTTCCTTGTTACCTAAGTTTCTTCATCAGGAAAACTGAATGGTCACAGCTATCTTGTTGGAATATAAAGTGAAATACAAAGTAGATTACGATGATGGACATTCTTAAAAAAAACACACCACATAATGTTATGAAAGAGAAGTTCTAATTGATGCTGAGGTGAACTTAAAACGTTTATGTAGGAGGAAGAATCAAAAGGGTAGCTAACAACCAAAGATGTGAGTATTAAAGGGAGGAGGGGGCTTTTGACTGATTGACTTTGAGACCTAAAGGTGAGTTTTTCCAGTTGTTGTATATTGTTTAAGAGTTTCGAGCTTCTAGCACCACCACATTCTTTTTTGCTAAGGAGATCTCAATTAACCATCATTTACTGCAGCAGAGTGGAATTGAGTGGAAGAATTAAGTAGAGGAGGGAGAGTTATAATAACATGAACATTTGTAGCTAAAATTTATTGAGTTCCAGGCACCATGTTAAGCTCTAGTTTAATTCTTATGCTATACCTATAAGATGGGTACATTTCTTAGTCATATTTAGAAGTAAGGAAACTGAGTCACAGGGAAGTTTATTTTCTCTCCAGGGTCTCTCAGCCAGAAGGTAGTGGTGCTAAAAATTAAACCTAGCATTCTGGGTCTGTAGCCTACACTATTAACTTTGGAAATAACTTAAGGCTCAAATTGGTGGTGGTGAGGGAGAATGAGAGTATGGCATATATATCTATATCTATGTCTATATCTATATCTATAGCTATAGCTATAGCTATAGCTATAGCTATATCATCCATCTCTCTCTCTCTATATATTGTATCTATGTCATCTATGAAAAATATATATGGAAATACATATAAATATATATGTACAATATATATAAATATGTGTAGAAAAAACCAAAAATGTAATATTTTCACAAAAAACAAAGTTTTCTATTAAAAGACTGGACATCAAATTCTAGTCTGATTTCTTTGCTTACATTTCAAATACAGTATCAGGATTACATTGCCACCTAGTGGATATAAAACATTTCGCAGGTTGTGAAAGCAAGTGAATTCATATACAATAGTCTTCATCAGCATTAAGGGTTCTTTCATAAAAGAAAGCGATTTCAGAATCAGGGTTCTCTCTGTTTTACTGATAAAAGGGTAACATGGAATTCAGGAACACACTTTATATTATTTAGTTGATAAATGATAACAGTGCAGAAGGGAAGCCCTGGTTTTCTGTACTTAATTCTGCCAAGTAAATTTCTTTTTTTTTTTTTTTTTTTTTTTTTTTCATTTTTCTGAAGCTGGAAACGGGGAGAGACAGTCAGACAGACTCCCGCATGCGCCCGACCGGGATCCACCCGGCACGCCCACCAGGGGCTACGCTCTGCCCACCAGGGGGCGATAATCTGCCCATCCTGGGCGTCGCCATGTTGCGACCAGAGCCACTCTAGCGCCTGAGGCAGAGGCCACAGAGCCATCCCCAGCGCCCGGGCCATCTTTGCTCCAATGGAGCCTTGGCTGCGGGAGGGGAAGAGAGAGACAGAGAGGAAAGTGCGGCGGAGGGGTGGAGAAGCAAATGGGCGCTTCTCCTGTGTGCCCTGGCCGGGAATCGAACCCGGGTCCTCCGCACGCTAGGCCGACGCTCTACCGCTGAGCCAACCGGCCAGGGCCAAATTTCTTAATCCATGCCCAGTAAGAAAATTTCCACAATTTCTTCCATGAGCGTAAAAGTTCATTGCTGTTCTTATGGGTTCAACTAATTATTTTAGAAATTTAAACAAAAAAACGGCAATAAACAAACAAAACAGACAAACAAACGCATAAATACAGACCGGAGAACGGTGGTTACCTGACAGGGAGGGTTGGGGGGGGGGAGGAGAAAGAGGGTCAAGGGGGTCAAATACATGAAGAAAGGAGATGACTTTGGGTGGTGAGATACAATAAGGTATACAAATATTACATAATAAACTTGTACACCTGAAGTGTATATAATGTTATTAACCAATGTTACCCCAATACATACAATAAAAATTTTATTCAACAGATACTTATTAAACACAATGTGCAAGGGAGCTTAATGGAGTTGAAAATGGCCTTTAAGAGCAGCATTTTCTCATGGACTGGAGGGACCAGCGGGGTCCAGCAGCATCAGGGAACTTGTTAGAAAAGGAAATTCTCAGACCCACGTTAAATCTGAATCGGAAACTCCTGGGGTGCAGCCAGGAATATGTTTTTAAGAAACCGTGCGGGTGATTGTGATGCAGCTTTGGAAAGTTCTGTTAGGCATGCTTTCCAGTCTGTAGAGAAACATGCTGGTGGGCCAGCGTGTGAGCTTTACTGGAAGAAGCCAAAGAGGCTTAGGACATGCACCAGCTGCTCCAAACCGAAGCACCGCAAAGCAGCAAATGTGGCAACAGCTCCTGGAAGCACGTGCGCCATAATGGCGGGGGTGGGGAGGGGAGTGATTTCTCTCTTCCTTGGGGAAAATGGAAATGCTCATATTTTAGAGAAAGCACAAGTAATAGGCTGAAGAGCTTGGGAGGTGGGAATGTGGGTTGTGTTAAATAACACATTCTGGTTTTAATGGTCCATGGCGAGAACACATTTATTTGTGAGTGATTTCAGAGAGAAATGGCTATCATCCTGGGGCTC
This sequence comes from Saccopteryx leptura, assembly GCF_036850995.1. Lineage (NCBI taxonomy): Eukaryota > Metazoa > Chordata > Mammalia > Chiroptera > Emballonuridae > Saccopteryx > Saccopteryx leptura. The sequence goes on from NC_089503.1 coordinate 354,347,344, forward strand.
TATTTGCTTGCTATGTATGATTGGGCTACAATTACAAAGATAGAACCAAAATAAGCAGATTAAAAATAGAGCTTTGATTGTGGTGAAATTTCTTTACAGTAAAACTGAACCCAATGCAAAACTGTGGGAGTCCTAGTTTTAGCAACTCGCTGATTGTTAATCAGCTTCTCAGCCGGAGGTTTCTATGATAAATTTCAGGCTCTAGCTGTGGCTAATTTGCAGCACCCTCACACAACTGAAATGTGCCACCAGGCATTTTGGGTTTTTTATTTTTAAAAACAAACTAGACAGAGGTGGCTTAAAACCAGATAATATTAGGAAGCTAGTTTTTAAAGTACCTGTTTGTTCTAATCTATAAAATAAGTAAATAGGGTAGTTATGATATCTTTAATTAATGTTATAAGTTTATGGCAACTACACTTCAGAAGAATACTTTCAGAATAATATAGTTGTGTTAAAACTAAAAAACTTATACTATTCCTTGTGTTTTTGGGGGGATCCCAACTATTGTGCCCATATCAGGAAACAAGAGAAACAAGAGAAAAGATATCTCTTGGCTTTTCTAGTGCCTATTGTATTTTAATTCAATGTTTTTAAAACTGTGCATTTATCTGGTACTGAAATCAATTTACTGAGATGGTCATCAACACTAAAAAATGAACTAGAGTAAAGCAGAAACTAGAGTGTACCATATTTACATTGGTAAGTATTGTCTTCTGAAACTTTTTTTTCAGTTGTGTGTAGAATATATATTGATCAAGTTTATTTATTAATTTTTAATTTTTATTTATTTACTTATATATGTATTGTAAAGCTAATAGCCACGGCTACCATCACAGCTGCCTGGCCCATGCAAGTTTGCATTTGATTCGAATCGACAGTAATGAATCAACAGAGCTAAGAACTGGTAGGCCATTACCTTTAATCCTAGCTTGCACCCGGCGGGCAAGAAATACACACAGTGGGAAAACACTTCCCTTTTCATTCAGGGCTCCAAAAGCCACTGACTCATCCAAGTATTCCTAGAATCAAAGGTTTCTACCTCACCAGCCTTATTCACCTCTGTTCCCCATCTACTTCTCTCTGCATGAAGTCTGCACAAATTGGCTTCTCCTTCAGCACTCCGCCATCTTGGCTGCCTCTCTGCAATGCTGATAGCAGGAACCAAGAGAGAGAAGCCCCGGTCTCCCTTATTTTATAGTATAGAAGTTAAAGCCTTTAAACCAGTATACAAATAAGGAAGTCTCTGATACAAAGCAACTTATCTGAGGCATAAATAGGATTCCTCATAAGAGTGCACCACCCCACATCATGCAAGAGTCAAGGGTGTGGGGAAAAGTTTAGTGTTGAGAAGATCTTAGTATTAAAAGGGTGGGAAAGTGTTAATCTTAAAACTAAGCCTTAGGCTATAAGGACCCTGCCTGCTTACAGTCTGTCTCCCACACACAATGCAAACTATAAGCGAGCAAACATATTACATCATATTTGCAAACTTATTTGACCCTTATTTATTTATTTATTTATTTATTTATTTCTCTCGTTTTAGAGAGAGAGGAAGGGAGAGTGAGAGAGAAAACAATGATTTGTTGTTCTATGGCATGAATCAAAGGAGGACAAAAACTCCCAGACAACTTGATGAAGGAAGTAGCATTTATTTAGCTGGCAGAGCAGCGTGACCTCCTAGAGAGGCAAGTCAGACACGTGCTCCCCAAAGTTAGACTTTTTCCATCTTATCTACCCTTTACAGAACACGAGTTTACATGCAAGGGGCTCGTGATCCCTTTGTCTAGAGGTCCACGTCAATCACACGATTTCAGGATGGGAGGAGGTTTAGGTGAGGTCAGAGAATAAGTGTTGGTGTGGGGCAGATAAAATGTATTATGCTCACTTTGTTAAAGATAACACGAGGAGGCCGTTGCCCAGGTGATATTAATGTGTGTTGGGGTGGGCTAAAGGCAGGCAGGATCATTGTAGCCTGAGGCTTGGTTTTGGGATTAAGGCTTTCCCACCCTTTTTAATGTGGGGTGGTACAATCCAATCATGCCTCAGAGAAGTGACTTTGTATTAGAGACTTCCCTATTTTGTATATTGGATTAAGGGTTTGGATTTCTACACTATAAAATGGGGACGGAGAGGGAGCTTGCGCTCTTGGTTCCTGAGATTATCATTAGAGGAGAGAGCAGAGGAGAGAGCAGAGAAAGGCCATGTGGAGGAGGCCAGGAGAAGCAGCCAAGATGGCGGAGTGCTGAGTGAGAGGCCAGTTTGTGCAGTTTATCGCTGGAGAAGGAAGGAGATGGGGAACTGAGGTGAATAAGGCTGGTGAGCTAGAAACCTTTGGTTCTAGGACACTCGGATAAGTCAGTGGCTTTGTGAGCACTGAATGTGAGTGGGTTTTGGAGCCCAGTGTGTATTTTTACTTGCCCGCCGGTGCAAGCTAGAATTAAAGACTATGGCCCACCAGTTTGTGGCTCCGTTGTTTCTTTACTGACTGTCCGAATCCAATGTGAACCTGCATGGGCCGGGCTGCTGTGATAGTGGCCCTGGCCTTGGCTTCTGGCTTTACAGTTGGAAATCACCCATTAAGGTTGTTGGGCAGATAAAATATATTATGCTCACTTTGTTAAAGATGGCACTGCCCACATGGAAGCCTGTTGCCCAGGTGATATTAATGTGTGTTGGGGGCGGGCTGTGGGCAGGCAGGATCCTTGTAGCCTGGGGCTTGGTTTTAGGACTAAGCCTTTCCCACCCTTTTTGATGTGGGGTGGTACAATCCCATCATGCCTCAGATAAGTGACTCTGTATTAGAGACTTCCCTATTTTGTATATTGGATTAAAGGTTTGGATTTCTACACTATAAAATGGGGGCAGAATGGGAGCTTGCTCTCGTGGTTCCTGAGATTATCATTAGAGGAGAGAGCAGAAAGGAGAGCAGAGAAAGGCCACTTGGAGGAGGCCAGGAGAAGTAGCCAAGATGGCGGAGTGTTGAGTGAGAAGCCAGTTTGTGCAGTTTGTGCTGGGAGAAGGAAGGAGATGAGGAACAGAGGCAAATAAGTCTGGTGAGCTAGAAACCTTTGATTCTAGGAAACTCGGATAAGTCAGTAGCTTTGTGAGCACTGAATGTGAGTGGGTTTTGGAGCCCAGTGTGTGTTTTTACTTGTCTGCTGGGTACAAGCTAGGATTAAAGATGATGGCCCACCAGTTTTTAGCTCCGTTGTTTCTTTACCGACTGTCCAAATCCAGTGCGAACCTGCATGGGCCAGGCTGCTGTGATGGTAGCCCTGGCTACTGGCTTCACAAAGGTCTTAAAAACTTTTAAGAAAAAGAGAAAGGAAGAGGTTTGTTGGGCAGATAAAATGTATTATGCTCACTTTGTTAAAGAGGCCGTTGCCCAGGTGATATTAATGTGTGTTGGGGTGGGCTAAAGGCAGGCAGAATTCTTGTAGCCTGGGGCTTGGTTTTGGGATTAAGCCTTTCCTACCCTTTTTGCTGGAGGGCGGTACAATCCTATCATGCCTCAGAGAAGTGACTTTGTATTAGAGACTTCCCTATTATGTATATTGGATTAAGGGTTTGGATTTCTACACTATAAAAGGGAGGCAGAACGGGACTCGGCCTCTTGGTTCCTGAGATTAGCATGAGAGAGCAGAGAGAGTAGAGCCAGCAGCAGGAGGAGGCCACGTGGAGGAGGCCAGGAGAAGCAGCCAAGATGGCGGAGTGCTGAGTGAGATGCCAGTTTGTGTAGAGTTTGTATCTGGGATAAGGAAGGAAATGGGGAACTGAGGAGAATAAGGTTGGTGAGCTAGAAACCTTTGATTCTAGGAAACTCGGATAAGTCAGTGGCTTTGTGAGCACTGAGTGTGACTGGGTTTTGGAGCCCAGTGTGTATTTTTACTTGCCCGCCGGGTGCAAGGTAGGATTAAAGGTTATGGCCCACCAGTTTTTGGCTCCATGGTTTCTTTACCGACTGTCCGAATCCAATGCGAACCTGCATGGGCCGGGCTGCTGTGATGGTGGCCCTGGCCCTGATTACTGGCTTTACAAGGTTTTTCAGATAAGTTCTATCTTTCTCTGTGTAGCAAGTTGCCTCATGCACCCTTTCAGAGAACTATAAGAAGCTGCTGACCCCTGCTGGCTCCCTTCCACGTGTACTCCTCCTCAGTGGAGGAGAGGGGGAGGGGTGTCTGACTTCTTTGTTCGAAGGCCTACATGACTTTTGTGTCTTAGGGAGGGGAAGAGGAGAGGTAGCCGAAGGGTCCGTCCTTGATAATCCCATCACTCATTCTTCTTACTGGAGCTGCAGGTCATTTCAAGGATAACAAGCAAGATCTACACCCGTGGTGTGTAATTTTTCAAACTTTTCTGTTTTCCCTTGTTCCTCAGTCTAGAACACTGAGGTCACAGTCTGAAACGTAAGACCCCAGGCATTGCAGGCCCCCCTCTCCTCTGCATTCTTCTGGGTTCTCTTCCTTCAGTTCCAATTATTTATGAATTCCTTGGCTGTTTCTTGCATGTACCCTGACCAGGACTGAACCCAGAAGTTTGGCGTATGGCGATGATGTTCTAACCAACTGAGCTTCCTTTTGGAGGCCTTGATCAAGTTATTCAGTCCATCTTTCAAATAGCACCAGAACCATCTTTCTGAAGATCTAAAGAAGGAATTCTTGGCCTCACACTTTTCTCCCAGTTTCCATAACAGCTAGAATAAAGTAAACTCTTTCAAAGGTTTGCAAAGTCCCTTACTCGTCTCCTCCCATGATCCTCCTCCTACTAGTTATTTCAGAAAACAACATGGCTTTCAGTTGCTCAGACTGAAAACCAGGTATTTCTACTTACCCCTCACCCACTCCATTGCCAACTCACCCTGTCAGGCTTCCTCTTCTTTTCTGTCTAGTTGGGGTCAAAGTTCACCCTCACAGAGGACCCTTCTCTGACCCCTCCACCTATAGCAACCTCTCCTTCTACCCCGCCTTTCTCTGGCACACATTGCCCATTTTGGTATTTTTTATAACAGTTTCAACCAAAATGATCTTGTTTATTCTTGTAAATATGATAGGGGGAACTCAAGAGTTAGAAATTTAGCTCTAGTAATAATAGCTTTTAGTTATAATCAATAGGCTTAATAATTAACGCTTGTAAAGAGCTTTGTTCCAGGAGTTGGATACACGAGTGGGCCGATGTGACCTGATGAGGCTGCAAGCAATCCAATCCACCTTGTGCCCCAGTCCCAGGATTTCCACGAGCAAGATGGTATCTGAGCCCCCAACACTCAGATAAAGCAGTACTGGTCAGCAGATGAAGAAACGCTAGAAGTACCCCTAGACTACAACTTGTATCTATTAACTTCTCCCTAAATGCTAAATCCCTTACCTACAGCTTTCTTCCCCTTATAAAAAGGATTGGCTGAAACGAGGGGTTAAGATGGTTTTTGGGTAAAGAACCCCCATCTTCTCAGGTCTCCAGCCATCTGAATGAAGTGCCCACAAAGATTCAGTCCTTGTCTCTACTTATTTGGCGGAGCAGTGATAGGCAGTACCAATGTGATTATTTTTCTGTCTCCCCAGCAGTCTGTAAGCTCCAGGAGGGCAGGGACCTAGTCTTTTTCTGACATATCTCTGTGCTGAGATATGTTCAGTGCTTATGGTTGAAGAGTCACCAATATATATTTACCAAGTGTAAGAGCTCCTGAACTAAACTGTGGTGCCTGAAATATTCTCTTCTACCCATTTGTCATGGTACCTGCTGTTTCCTCTACCCCAGATGTACTGTATCCTCTAGTTCTCCTGATAGGCTTCTAGGCATGTCTTAAGATTTCACCTTCTTTATATGAAAAATCTCCTTATGCCCTGGGACTGAGTTCATACTTTTTTTTTTTTTCATTTTTCCGAAGCTGGAAACGGGGAGGCAGTCAGACAGACTCCCACATGCGATCCACCCGGCACGCCCACCAGGGGGCAATGTTCTGCCCCTCTGGGGCGTCGCTCTGTTGCATCCAGAGCTGTTCTAGCACCTGAGGCAGAGCCCACAGAGCCATCCCCAGCGCCCGGGCCATCTTTGCTCCAATGGAGCCTTGGCTGCCGGAGGGGAAGAGAGAGACAGAGAGGAAGGAGAGGGGGAGGGGTGGAGAAGCAGATGGGCGCTTCTCCTGTGTGCCCTGACCGGGAATCGAACCCGGGACTCCTGCACGCCAGGCCGACGCTCTACCACTGAGCCAACCGGCCAGGGCCGAGTTCATACTTCTTAATGATGCCACAGTACTACATTGAAGTCATTTTCATGCTGGACTTTCCTACTGGGCTATGAGCTTCTTCAGGGTTAGGCTGTGTTTATTCACACTTTTTCTCTCCTCAATTCCCAGCACTTACTTGGTACATTTAGTTATTTAATAAATGTTTGTTGAATGACTTAAGTAAACAAATGAAAGAAAGCTGATGATCAAGAACAATGATTAATTGTGATGATGTTCGCTGATTTAAACTGTAAGTAAATAAAATTCTGGATTTATAAAGATTATTGTCAGTGGTGGGATTCAGCCATTTTGTACCGGTTCAGCAGAACCGATACCTAATTTTTTTGTTGAGTTCAGTGAACTGGTTGTTAAAATGGCACTTGTAATCAGGGTTCTCTCTATGGTGGGCGCCTGGGCGGCCGCCCAATGTGAAAATCACAAATTTATATTCCTTACTCTTTTTTTAACATTCATCTACGCAACAGTGTATTCTAAGTGCCCATAGTGGTTGGTGTTTATGCCGCTCATAGGTGAAAAAAATTGCAAGTGAGGATGCCAAGCAAGAAGTGATATGAAAATATCTTAAATAACAGTTTTATTGGTTTTTGTCAGGTATTATTTCATATATTTTCATTAATATTTTAAAACTCTTATAACAATCTAGTTTTGTGTACCTCTTTTATTGTTTTTATTTAAGTATTAAATGCATGAAATAAACTAACTTTCGGGATATCATTTTTTTATACTTAAAACGGTCACTAGGGCAGAGAACCAGTTGTTACAATTATTTGAATCCCACCATTGATTAGTGTGTATGTAGGTTGTGTAGAGCAGTGTGTGTGGAGGGGTGGGGGGAGTAAAGACAGATGAAAACATAATTATTCTGTATAAAATACTTCTATTTACAACATGAATCATTTTAAATATCAAGCTGTCTTAGTGCATTTACAATCTGATATGATTGACCAGATTTTATTTCCACACGGTTTTTCAAGAAGAGAACTGTTAGGTACACTGTTAGGTACAGTGTTCCTATGATTTTAGGGAACAACTCGACCCAGACCAGGATAGTATGGGGTTTGCACAGTTCTCTCTGAGATTCTAATGTCATGTTAGGCAATATGATTCATAGAAAATGTAGGTAGAAGGATACAGTATTTTTCTTCAATATATATATATATATATAAATAAAATTTATGTGTATAAATGTGTGCATATATGGGATAAAAATATCTTATTTTCTCTGGATTTACATTCTTTCTTAATAGTATTGTTTGCTCTTCACCATCTTAAATAAAATTCACAAGCTTGAAAGAAGCCAAACCACTTACTAGCAAACCTATTTTCTTCTCTACTATTATCTTTTATTAAAAGGACCCCCCTCACTTTCCTTCAGATGCTAGCTATAGAAGATTCTTTAAAGTGAGAGAGGCTAAAACCAGAGGTAAGCTCTTTAAAACACTTAGCAAAAGGATTTCTCAAACACTCAATTATATAGGGAAATCTCTCTTTTTCCCACAGGGAATAATGTTAGAGGATCTGCATTGTAAATAAAGAACTTCAGTAGAGAAGGCCTTTTGGAAAATGCCCTTTTTTTTCTGTGGATCTACAGCTGGCTTATTGTATGTGATTTTAGGATACCAGGAAGGACCCAGCTGCACAATTTCTCCAATGAAGCCCTCCCCTTAGAGATTCGGTTCTTTGGATTAATAAACTGCTCCATTTAAGTAAGCCCTTGTCGACTTACAAGAATAAGCTAGGCTATGACCATTTATAACTCTGTGACTCAGCCAAAATGGCTTCCTTAGTGAATCATAATTTGGACAGCTGGAAGAAGAATGACAGGGCTTGCAGACAACCCCAGATGGTGTGAGGAACTAGATGGCCCATGCCAGGTGAAGACAGGACTCCAACACCGTAGTGCATGACTAGCAAAGGAATGGTGAACAAATGGTATGGACGATCACGTTTGCCAAGTTCACAGTTTATTAAGGAAAACTCTCCAGTGAGCTCAGGGAGGAAGAAGAGGAAATAAAAAGTTTAAAAAGAAACAACAACAAAAGAAGAAACAAATTTATTTAATATGCAATTATTAAAATGAAATACATTTAGCCCTGGCCAGTTGGCTCAGCGGTAGAGCGTCGGCCTGGTGTGCGGGGGACCCGGGTTCGATTCCCGGCCAGGGCACATAGGAGAAGCGCCCATTTGCTTCTCCACCCCCCCCCCTTCTTCCTCTCTGTCTCTCTCTTCCCCTCCCGCAGCCAAGGCTCCATTGGAGCAAAGATGGCCCTGGCGCTGGGGATGGCTCCTTGGCCTCTGCCCCAGGCGCTAGAGTGGCTCTGGTTGCGGCAGAGCGACGCCCTGGAGGGGCAGAGCATCGCCCCCTGGTGGGCAGAGCGTCGCCCCTGGTGGGCGTGCCGGGCAGATCCCGGTCGGGCGCATGCGGGAGTCTGTCTGGCTGTCTCTCCCCATTTCCAGCTTCAGAAAAATACAAAAAAAAAAAGAAAAAGAAAAAAAAGAAAAAGAAATACATTTATAAAAATTAAAATTGTTAAATTTATTTATTTTTAAATTAAATTAATTTAAAAATTAAAGAAATTTCAAGGAACCAAAACTACTTTATTCTAGCTACCACAACTTATCAAGATAATTGGCTCTTCTGATCCTAAATGCTCCTGTTTTTGGACAGGAGACTCATGTCCCCCTAAGGTGGAGCCTGAAGCAGGTCATCCTAAGTGAGTGGGCATACGGTCTCTCTCTGTCTCTGCCTCTCTGTCTCTGTCTCTCTCTGTCTCTGTCTCTCCCACTCTGTGCTCAGGTTCTGGAGAGAGAGTGGGTATATGTGACATGGTCCTGACAAAATCTCTCTCTACAGCTCTGTGCTCCTTGTAACTTGCTCTCAACTTATTTATTGAGAATAACATACTGTTTATTTCTAAAGATATTCTGCTCAGCTCTGGTTAATTACAGAGTTTAAGAAGAAAAAGGAACTAGGGAACTTGATGTCACATATGTCAAAATTTCCAGTCATGAAGAAGCGGGAGCTAATGTGTATTACATAATTAGCTGGTAACTTTGGACAAGTTACAAGTTACTTCATTTTCTATGCCCCAGTTTTCTCATCTCTAGATTAGTAATCGTTTTATTTATTCATTTTTAATTTTTTAATTTCAGGGAGAGAGAGAGAGAGACAGAGAAGAACATCAATCTGTTTCTATATGTGCCCTGACTGGGAATTGAACCACCAACCTTTGCACTTAGGAGGATGCTCCAACCAACTGAGCTATCCAGGCAGGGCAAGATTAGGAATCATTTTAGCCTTACCTTATAGTGCAGGGGTCCCCAAACTATGGCCCGCGGGCTGCATTCGGTCCCCTGAGGCCATTTATCCAGCCCCCGTCGCACTTCTGGAAGGAGCACCTCTTTCATTGGTGGTCATTGAGAGGAACACATTGACTATCTCATTAGCCAAAAGCAGGCCCATAGTTCCCATTGAAATACTGATCAGTTTGTTGATTTAAATTTACTTGTTCTTTATTTTAAATATTGTATTTGTTTTGTTTTTTTTTACTTTAAAATAAGATATGTGCAGTGTGCATAGGGATTTGTTCATAGTTTTTTTTATAGTCTGGCCCTCCAACGGTCTGAGGGACAGTGAACTGGCCCCCTGTGTAAAAAGTTTGGGGACCCCTGTTATAGTGTTTTGAGAATTAAATGTCATTAGGCTTCAGGCATGTTCAACAGAGGAGCAAGTAGTAAGGTGCTAGCTGTAGTGACCATAAGACGAGGAATGTGATTGTTCTCCAGAGGTGAGCATTGCATTAGGTTTTCTGTTTTGCTATCTTGCTTAATTCTCAAGACAATTATTTTAGGTGACTACTTTCAACCCATTTTTCAATTAAGGCAAAGTGTATGACAGACAGATTAACTAACTTGCCCCAGGATATAGAACTAGTAAAGCTCAGAACAAACGGCGATTCAGACCGAGGCTGGACAGGCTCCGGGAGGTCCCACATCTCCGCCTCTCCTGCGCCCCTCTTCACCTCAGCCCTCAAAGCTTCACTGTACTCATATAGCACTTCTAAAGGCTTCCACTGTACTCCTAGAGCAGCTTGCTGGGGGTTTTAGTGACTTTCTCCACATCCTGATTTTTTTTTTTTTCTTTTCGACAAACTTTTCCTTGCTAATCCCTCCTTCAGTGTATCCTTGTTAGCTTTGGGGACACCCCCCCTGGCTCGGCGTGGGCGTACGGGGCCAGCTTTCCCCGCCCCTTTCTACTGCCGTGGTTTAAAGTGTCACCAGGTGCCTCTGGTTCAGTTTCTTTGCTTTTAGCCCTCACAGGGGCAGGAGGAACTGAGGCTGGGTCCAGAGCTCATCAGTCCTGGGGTGACAGTGAAGGGGTCTTTGGGGAGCACGGACTCCCCTACAACCCCTTCTGCATTGGGACTATTGGCAGCAACAGAAACCCAACTGAGAGAATGAAGACTTTCGGGTAAGACCTCGACTCTGGAGAGTGTGCTGGGGAGATGGCCTGGGGGCCCTAACAAGGGTCTGTGTTTGTGCAGTGGTGATAAGATGAGAGGAGGTGAAAGAAGAGATGAGGGGAGACAGACAGGGACAGAGACAGGGAGAGACAAGCATGAGAGACGTAAGAGAGAGGCAGAGAAAGAGGGAGACAGCCACCACAGTGGAGAGGCAGGAAATAACAACCAGTTCTCTGCCCTAATGACCGTTTTAAGTATAAAAAACCCAATATTTCAAAAGGTAGTTTAATATTTCATGCATTTGATACTTAAATAAGCACAATAAAAGAGCTACACAAAACTAGATTATGTTATGAGAAAAAGTTCTACAATATTATTGAAAAAATATTAAATAATACCTGACAACAACAATAAAACCATTATTTAAGATCTTTCCACATTGCTTCTTGATTGGCGTCCTCACTTGCATTTCTTTTTCACCTATGGATGGAATGAACATTACTATAGACACTTAGAACATGCTGTTGCATAGATGAACGTTAAAAAAGAGTAATGAATGTAAGTTTGTGATTTCCACATTGAGTGGCTTGTCCAGGCACCCACCTTAGAGAGAACCCTGATTACAGGTGCCATTTTAATAACCAGTTTGCCAAACTCAACAAAAGTTAGCTATCAGTTCTGTTGAACTGGTAAGAACCGGCTGAATTCCACCACTGAGGAAAACTAAGGTGCAGAAAAAGTGGAATAAGCTGACCTGTGGTGGCACAGTAGATACAGTGTTGACCTGGAACATTGAGGTTGCCAGTTCAAATCTCTGAGCATCCTCGGTCAAGGCACATATGGGAAGCAACTACTACGAGTTGATGCTTCTTATTTCTCTCCCTGCCCTTCGTCCCCTTTCTATCCCCTCTCTCTAAAAATCAATAAATAAAATAAAAAAGAAAAAGTGGAATAGATAGAAATGGAAACAGATAAAAAACAACCACTTAATTGTTTTAAAGTAGGAGCTGAAAACATGAGATTTCATTAAATCTCTGAATAAGATTTCAAAGTTAAAATGAAAAACATAAGCTATGGTGAGATTTTCCCACCTACAGCAATTAGGTTTTTACCACCTTTAAAAATACTAAAGTGGTCCCCATGCAGAGGGATTCTTGTTTGAGTCATTTTCTTCTCTCCTTTTCAGGAAAATTCTAGTTTTCTTCTTTGTATGCAGTTTTCTGGGACCCTGGGCATCTGCAACTGTTCTCAAGCGTCGCCCAAGTAAGCGCCACAGTTTCTAGGTTTTGAAATATCACTTGTTCCCAGAGGAGTCAGGCAGGGCTGTGACTGAGTGAGGACTGAGTGAGGTGCCCGTGGTCCTTCAGACCCTCTCTGCAATCCTGCTTTGACCATGAGTACTCCATGGCTGCTTCTTCGTGGTCAGTGATGGGTATAAACAGAAGTCCTGATTGTGATCAAAGCTGGCAGGAGAGCCAGCCTGTGCCTCGCACAGTGTCTACCCGGTGCAGATGGTGATGCTAATGTTGGATGGATATATAAATGGATGGATGGATATATAGGAGCCGTTAATCTGGGGTTGGGGGTATTTGTTTGATGTACCAGGATGTCTGGGCCCGAGTTTTATAACTGTAAAAGGCTTTTTTCTGAAGTCTAGGAAGTCTTTGCCGTCAGGCGAGTCTCAGCCAGGCATAAGGGCGGTTCAGTTACCAGAGGCCTTCTGTGGTGGTGTAAAAACACTCCTTCCCTACAACCTTCCACTTGTGTAAGGAGCACCTCGTTTCATTTAGGATTCCTCAACAAATTGAGCTTGTGGTTCTTTTCATTTTCTTCTCATTACTCCTCCCCATTTTAGGATACTAACAATGGTCCAGTTGTTACCCTTATTTGATTTCTTAGAATGAGCTTATGAAATTAAATAATATGTTCTCTATCTTTTATTTAGGGGTAGTCAATCTGAGGCTCCACCAAATGTCTCCTGTATTTCACAAAGATTCCTGAGCACTCCCCACTCCAGAGCCGGATCAGGGATGCTCTGGATTCTTTTAGGAATTTTAAAATTTGTGGCGTTTAAGGAATACTTTCTAGCCCAAACCACCAAATGTTTTCTAAACAGGCTTCTGACACTGCACCATTCAGAATGTTGTGCAGCTCCAGTTCTAAAAGGAACAAATTCCTAACTTCCCCCAAAGGAACATTTTCCAAGCACAAATGATTAAAACACCTTTGCATCTTGGCTCCCTTCCAAGATGAGTCGAAATAAATGAATTACAATCATAGAGTTAAAGCCACATACACTACTTATAAGCAAGCTGTTTGGTATAATATAGTGCTTTAAATAATTGTTCAGCTCTTATTATTATTGATCTATTCCTCATGATCTCTGTAAGAGAAGAGATGGGATGACATGCGTTCTCTCTTGCAGGGTTTCCTGTCAATTCAATTGCTAATGGTGAAAATGAACTCTGTCCCAAAGTCAGGATCGGCCAAGATGATTTACCAGGCGAGTAGCCATGTGCCGTATTGAAAATTAAATTAATTTAATTTAATAAAATTAAGTTTAACTTCTAAATAAAAAAAAGAAAATACATGCTTTCTACAAACATATCTGACATATTCTTTTACTTGGGTAGGTTTTGGAAAGGAATGAAACCAATCTCAATGTGGATTTTTTTATTTTGTGTTCCCTTTCGGTAGGGTTTGACTTGATCTCTCAGTTCCAGGTGGATAGAGCAGCATCCAGAAGAGCTATCCAAAGGGTGGTGGGATCGACTGCATTGCAAGTGGCATACAAACTGGGAAATAATGTGGACTTCAGGATTCCTACCAGGTAATATAAAATTTTATAAATCTAATTAACTGCCTCTAGTGCATTTTAAAAAATGAGAAGCTATCCAGTGTTAGAGAATCGTCTGATGCTCAGTGTTTCTTGAATCATGATTTTATTTACAGATGAAGAAATGTATTTACTTACCTATTTAGTGCCTGAGCATATGAATGTTCTTCATGTTTTCAGCATGTAATTTACTTCCCATTCCAGGGCGGGAAAAATCACTGAGACTATTATACATTGATTCGGGGCATGTTTTTATTAGTCTACTCTCTGTTTTTCTGTAATTTGTCTGGTTTTGACTGAAAGGACCCTCTGTGAAAAGTGCCAGGGTTTAAGCATAAATTTAGGAACCAGAGTGGTTAGAGGATGCACAACGGTGCTGTTCAAATGTCCTGGTGCTGAAATGGAACCACACATCCAGTGCTTGGCTTCTGGCAGGAACCAAAGAAAAGCAAAATTAAAACAATGGTAACAGCAACAATGGTAGTGATAATAATAATAAAAACCCTCCATTTCATTTATCCCTTTCTCTGGAACATTTTTGTCCTTTAAATCATTCATTACTGAAGTGTGTTTGTGTATGTGTAAGTGCTGAGTCATACCACCATTATAGATGAGCTATATGGCTTTCAGCTTTATGTCACCTTATACCTTATATGTGATTATTATGATTATGTCTTAGTGCACCGCAAAAAAAAAAAAAAAAAAAAAAAAGAATTAAGATTTCTTTGGTAGATGAACAAGAAAATGGGGGCTTACATAGAAATTAAAGTATAAAGGTAAATAATAATGAATTAGAACAGAAAATAATATTATAGAAACTCTAGCTGTTTATAATAATGAAAACTTTGGTCAACTTAGAATATTCTGTTATAGTGCTAGATTGCAGATAGAAATTTACATTTTGAACATACGATAGTTATAAAACAATAATAGTGCACTGTATAAGTTATTTAAATAAATTTCTTAATTAACATTAAATCCTGTGGTTAGGATATTATTATTCATGTCTTATGGTGAAGGAAACTGAAGTCAAAAGTTTAAGTTACTTGCGTAAGGTCCCAGGGTTGGGAGGGGCTGGAGGATCACCATCCAGGCAGAAGGGCTTCAGAGGCTGTTCTTCTAACCATTATTTGATACTGACCCTGGAAACCATTCACTTTTGGAAAGAGTAAATGCATAATAACAGCTATTAACTTTTTTTGCTTATATTTTCTTTTCATGCACAGCAGTGGTAGTTGTGCCTTTAAATACACTTTAATAACTTTTTAAAATTATTAAGCAAGCAGGAGAGAGAGACAAACAGACAGAGAAGGACAGAAAGACAAGAAGGGAAAGAGGTCAGAAGCATCAACTCATAGTTGTGGCACCTTAGTTTTTCATTGATTGCTTTCTTATATGTGCCTTGATTGGAGATTGGGGAATCCAGCATAGTTAGTGTCCCTTTGCTCAAGTTAGTGACCTTGGACTTCAAGCCAGCAACCTTTGGGCTCAAACCAGTGACCTTGGAGTCATGTCTATGATTCCACACTCAAACCGGTGACCCCACGCGCAAACTGGTAACCCCATGCTCAAGCTGGTGAGCCCTGTGCTCAAGCCAGCAACCTAGGGGTTTTGAACCTGGGTCCTCACATCCCAGGCCACACTCTATCCACTGCACCACCAAACTGGTCAGGCATTTTTTTTCTTTCTTTATAAAGTAATTAAACATAACACAAGACTCCCAATGCTGATTTAATTTTCTCTTCTACAATTAAAGGTACAAGCTGAAGTGTCATTGACTTAAATTTAGAAACCAAAGGTCACAATGACTGCTAACTCTTTTTTTTTCATTTTTCTGAAGCTGGAAACAGGGAGAGACAGTCAGACAGACTCCCGCATGCGCCCGACCGGGATCCACCCGGCACGCCCACCATGGGGCAACGCTCTGTCCACCAGGGGGCGATGCTCTGCCCATCCTGGGCGTCGCCATGTTGCGACCAGAGCCACTCCAGCTCCTGAGGCAGAGGCCACAGAGCCATCCCCAGCGCCTGGGCCATCTTTGCTCCAATGGAGCCTTGGCTGCGGGAGGGGAAGAGAGAGACAGAGAGGAAAGCGCGGCGGAGGGGTGGAGAAGCAAATGGGCGCTTCTCCTGTGTGCCCTGGCCGGGAATCGAACCCAGGTCCTCCACACGCTAGGCCGACGCTCTACCGCTGAGCCAACCGGCCGGGGCTGCTAACTCTTGCTCATAATTTTTGTTGTTCCTCTCTAAGTGCTTCCAGTTATCACTAAATAGTTTTTTTAAATTTTTAAATTTTTAATTTTTTTTTTTTTTTGGCAGAGACAGAGAGAGTCAGAGAGAGGGACAGATAGGGACAGATAGGTACAGACAGACAGGAAGGGAGAGAGATGAGAAACATCAATTCTTCATTGTGGCACCTTAGTTGTCCATTGATTGTTTTCCCATATGTGCCTTGACTAGAGGGCTACAGCAGAGCGAGTGACCCCTTTGTTTAAGCCAGTGACCTTGGGCTCAAGCTGGTGAGCCTTGCTCAAACCAGATGAGCCCACGCTTAAGCTGGCGACCTCGAGTCTTGAACCTGGGTCCTCCACATCCCAGTCCGACCTTCTATCCACTGTGCCACTGCCTGGTCAGGCACTAAATACTTTTTAACAGGCTTTATCTCCTTGGCTCTCTGCCTCCCACAAACACTAAAAATTCTTGTTTACTGACAAGGCTTATTAAAATATGAATAAAGGAAGTAGAAGAAGGATGCAGGAGAAAGAAATACAGAGAGAAGGAGGAGAGCCAAAGACCTGAGATAGATGGAGTCCCAAACAGGCCATAAAGTCCATTCTTGGACAAGTTACTTAAACAAACTTTGCTTCACTTCCCCCAGTTTGAAATTTAATAACCCTGTCAAGAGTTGCTATGAGGAGTGAATGGTAATCAATGGAGAAGACTTGAGCAGAGCCTGGTACACGGTGTTAGCTTGCCATTAGTAGTGGAGAGCCCTAAGAGAGTGTGTGCATGTGGAAGTCTTTTCTCCTTGATGAAGTTTTTCTTTTTAAGCTGCTCTCCAAGTCCTACTCATTCAAAAACCAGGTGGCAAGACAGGCAGAGACCGGAATGCTTTCAGACCATGCAGGGAGTAGACTGCCTTGGTGTAAAAGGAATTTCTATGCTGAATAATATGGGCTCCAAGTGAGCAAAAAAGAAACTTATCAGCAGGATCTTCGTGAGAGGGAAAGGGGAGTACGGCATCTGGAATTAACGTGATAAAGTCACAAATTAGCCTTTTCAATTATTTTGAAAGATTACGAAATAATTTTTGCTGTTTGTATTCTTTGTTTTAAGCATTATAGTCTCACATTCTCAACTCATACTTGTCATGTTTGTTTGCTTTAATAAATACAGTCCTTATCTTTTTGGGGGGGTTAAGGTCAAAACAATTGTTTCAAGGTCTAAAGACCTCTTATCTTTTATTCAAACCCTATGGCTCTCCTTTTAAGATACTCTGTGCAGATTTGCAACGTAATGAAATAAATCATTTATAGATCCAGTTTCCTTTAAATTATGTATGCTGTCAAGTTTACTTTTTCATGTGCATGGCATATTTGCAAGACAGAATCTCAGGTGTTCAAAAAAGACAATGGGACTGACTATTCTATAAATTAGATTTGTGAGAACTTTTAAGTGGACTTTGGTATATACAAATACATATATATTTTATTAATTTGAAACCAAAAAGTTTTTTCTTCTCTTATAATATTGATATACTATCTTAGCCTACTTTAAAATATTAATAATGTGATAATCTTAATTTTATTTGTATATGTACACACAAGCACACACACAAGAATATGTGTATTATCTTAATGGATATGGAGAAAGACAGATGAATACCCTTGGTTTAACAACATGTTGTAAATGAATTGTTCTTCTAGCAACCTCAGCCACAACCCATTTTAAAAAGTCTTTATCATTCCATAACCAAGTCAGAAGTAGATGGGGACAGTATGTCCTATGCTCCTTTCAACATAATCTCTTTGCTTACTTAGCAGGAAAGATTGAATGTAGCACAAATTGGGAGAGATCCTTTAGTTAACCTCATGATGTCTTTGCAAAAGTCACTTAAGCAAGTTACCATAACTTCTAAAATCAAATCAAATACATTTTTCCTTCTAAAGACTAATGAAATTCTATAGTTTTGCTTAGTACATGTTTAAACAAATAAATAGATAACATAGATTTTAAAATAAAAAACCCTTAAGAAGATTGCTTTAAGGAAGAAAGAAGGACAAAGCATTAGGATTTATCTTCCTTACTTTTAAAAAAATTTATTTATTTATTTTAGTGAGGAGAGAGAAAGAGAGAGAGAGTGAGAGAGAAAGGGGAGGAGCAGGAAGCGTTAACTCCCATATGTGCCTTGACCAGGCAAGCCCAGGGTTCCAAACTGGCGACCTCAGCAATCCAGGTTGATGCTTTATCCACTGCGCCACCACAGGTCAGGTTTTTCTTCCTTCTACAAAAACCTCAAACCAGTGATGGGATTCAGCCAGTTTGCACCAGTTCAACAGAACCCATACTTAATTTTTTGTTGAGTTCTGCGAACTGGTTGTTAAAATGGCACTTGTGATCTGGGTTCTCTCTAAGGTGGGTGGCTGGGCAGCTGCCCAATGTAGAAATCACAAATTTACATTCCTTACTGATTTTTAACACTCATCTGCTCAACAGCGTATTCTAAGTGCCCATAGTAATGTTCATTCCATCCATAGGTGAAAAGAATTTGAAGGAACTATGCTTGTAATATTTATTTATTCATTTCACAAAACTCATTATACCTTTGATAAAATACTACATTTTAATTCTTTTGTGTTTGTTACTTCAGTACACAAACATATAATGTAAAGAGAAAAAGTGCCAACAATGAAACATAAATAATTATTTATTGATTTATTAATTGATTTTAGAGAGACAGAAAGAAGAGAGAAACACAGAATCATTCATTCATTTGTTGTTCCACTTAGTTGTGCGTTCATTAGTCACTTCTGTCCTGACTGGGAATTGAACAGATAACCTTGGTGTTTCAGGATGAAGATCTAACCAAGAGAGCTAACTGGCTTGGAACAAAAATGATCTGGTTAAATCCAGATTATTAGGTGAAAAGAATATTAAAATAATCTATTTATAATTTAAATTTATACTTGTCAAATTTCACCACTGAATAAAACTTTTAAAACTTATCTCCAACTCAAATTGAGGTCAGTTAAATGAAATGTGAACACTTCTATAAGATTTATAATTTATACAGCAGGCGATCTATTATGTTGTCACTAATGGAACTTAGTTTCTCCCTAGAAGTTATCCTGGAATAAGTAAGTGTATTCTGAAAATCTGAGGTCCAAAGGAAATATGACAAACAGAATCAATATTAAAAGAAAAGTTAAAATTGATGTTGGAGACATCTCCATTCTGGACATGTTTTCTTCTTTAGCTCCAAACCAAATCTTTTTAAATATACTTGTTAAAAAGTGCCTGTACACTTGACAGACAGAAAAGGTATTTAGTGAATTGAAAGCTTTGAAATAATTGTAGCATACATCACCAGTAATCATTTAAGAATGTATACTGGTGAAGGAATTAATTCAGTATTATAATAAAAACCAGTCATTTTAGAAAATAATAGCTAGAAAAATATTTGGATGATAAAAGAACACTCAAATGAAAAGTTTCTCATATTTATTTATATTATGTCATATTATATTTATTATTTTTATAAAACTAATAAAGCAATGAAATTTGTTGACATAGTTGACCCATGTTCTGGAGGTTTATAAAAATGTTCTCAGTAAAAAGTTATATATATATATTTTTTGCTACTATTACAAGAGATGGCAAAGGTTTATAGTTAAAGTCAAAGTAAAGCTAGAGAAATTTCACTATTGCTAAACATTATTAAAATTGAGGAATTTTTTGATTTTGAAATTTTTGACCCCAACAATATGTTTTAATGTAACTGGCAACAATGTATATGTCAATTCAATAAATCTATATGTTATTCATTTTAATTTATAACACATTAAGTCAGCATCCACTTATTTATTTAGTCTAGCCTTTCTCTTCTGTGCTCTTCACAAGAAGGGGGCTATGTAACAGGAGTTTGACCTGGAGAAAAGTTATTTGGGACTTTGGGTCTTGGTCCATATCTGTTCTCAGAAATGTCAAATATGATTATTTAGCAAGCAAAATTAACTGGCATCTAGTTTTCCTAGCATTTCTTTCTTACTTAGGAAATTTTCTCTACTTAGAAGAAAGAAGGTAGAATAAAACCGTCAAGTTCTCGAAAGGCAAAGTTTACACTTAATATGTCCTGATCTTTTGGTTTGTTTGTTTGTTTTGTGTTTGAAGTGTTGGTCCTCAGGCTTTAGCAGTTGGGTTTCAACAGAAGAAGAACCGGGTAGTTTTTGCAGCTTTCCCAGTTTCCACATAGACTGGAGGTGCGTTAGGGACACTCAAGGTCTTATGCTGCCATTTAAAGCAAGAATGTAGCAATGATGCAGACTCAGTTGTCAGATTGGGAAACAACTAGGTTGGAGCAGAGAATTAAGAACTGGTTACTTTCCCCTTGTCACACTTCCAGTGACAAACCACCGCTGCTAATTTAACATCCCACTTTGAACTCCCTAGAGAAGGAAAACCTGTTCGGTGTGAAAGAACAGTTACTGATTCTCAAAATGCTTATAAGGGCCTGGGATATAATTGTGGAGGGGAACACCCAAGCAATTATGGCAGTAAGCCTAGTGTGTTGTATTAAAAGAAAAAAAAATTAAAAGGTACTTTAATTAAGTGGTCTCATAAACCAGCAGAGCCAATTTGGATTCCAAACGATCTCTTCTTTCATTTGCAGAAGAAATGGTGCCAAGAACTCAGTAAGAATGTATTTCTTGGCTGAGAGGAAATTGCTGAACAGTAGCTCTTTAGGCAGTATAAATAGTGATATTGTTGGGATTGTGCGGCATTAGAAACTCTCCTTAGTTTTGAGGGAGAGTTTTTATTTTAAGTGTGTATTTTAAGATGGAGCATTAATGTACAGGAATAATTGAACTTCTGTGATGGTCTGTATGGAGAGTCGTGAAAGAACAAGCAGTACATGGTTTCTCACACTGTAGCTTTTCTGTGGCTCTAGAATCTAAAATAGCATAAGAGAATACGGTAATATGCATGGGTATAGAAAACAAGATCTATGTTTACTGTGTTAAAATTTTACTCAGGCATTTATATCCCAGTGGACTGCCTGAAGAATACTCCTTTTTAACGACTTTTCGGATGACGGGAAGCACACTGGAAAAGAAGTGGAGCATTTGGCGGATTCAGGATTCCTCAGGGAAGGAGCAAGTTGGCGTGAAGATTGATGGCCAAACAAAATCTGTTGCATTTTCATACAAGGGACTGGATGGAAGCCTCCAATCTGCAACCTTTTCAAATTTGCCCTCCATGTTCGATTCCCAGTGGCATAAGATTATGATTGGCGTGGAGAGGAGCAGTGCCACTCTTTTTGTTGACTGCAACAAGATTGAATCCTTACCTATAAAGCCAAGAGGCCAAATCAATGTCGATGGCTTTACTGTGCTGGGAAAACTTGCAGATAATCCTCAAGTTTCTGTTCCCGTAAGTATAAAGTCATACACTATGGCAGATTAAGTCAAAACCAGACTGCTAAAAATCAGTACTTCAGAGACCTTTGGTAATCATCTGAATGTCTTAAGCAATAAACAGTTATTCATCTTTTTTTTTTTTTTAAAGATTTTATTTCTTGATTTTACAGAGAAAGGAGGGTGGGTGGGATTGGGAAGTATCAACTCAGAGTTGCTTCACTTCAGTTGTTCATTGATTGCTTGTATGTGCCTTGACCTGGCAAGCCCAGCGTTTTGAACCAGAGATCTCAGCATTCCAGGTCGACACTTGATCTACTGTGCCAGCACAAGTCAGTTATTTATCTTTTTTTATTCACTCAAGTATTATTCAAAAACCCCTCAGTGCCTGTTTTGAGAAGAGCTTGTACCAGTTAGAATGGGGAATTGGAGGAAGTTAAGTAGATGGCTCCTGGTTTTTGGAGCTTAAAGTCTATTTGAAAGTTGCTACATGTTCACCTGGATTACCCAGAATCCTTCTGAGGGGACTTAAAACAAACCAAATCCAGTGTGGTACATATTATGCATTAATAATTAATGAGAAGATTCAAAGTAAGTTTAAGATGAGTGGTGGATTCAGTTAGTCAAGAATTTCACGCTTCTTGGAAGCAATGGACCTTGAAATAGAAGGATTTGAATTGGTAAAAAAAAGAGAAGAAAGTGTATTTTAGTTGAGAGGAAGAGCATTAAAGGAAAAAGAAGCAGAGAATAAGTAGGTCATGTTGAAAGATCTGAAGACTATCTGGTTTGGATGAAATGCACATGTGAAAATGTGAGTGAGTGGCTGAGTGAGTGTATGTGTGCATGTGTATGTGTGTGGGGGTGGTGATGAGGGATACTAACAGGAGTGTGGGAGAGGATGTTAGAAGCCATATGATGTCTGCTAAGCAAGAAGGAAAACTGCACAGAGGGCAAAATATTTGTTTATTTAGAAGTAGGTCTTGTATAGAGTATTATACAAGTAAAGGATTTTAGAGCTCTATTCATGATTTTTGTTATAGAGATTCATGGATATAAAGGTAAGGAATTATATAATGACACATAATTGTGCCAACAAGTACCATATAATCATATCATTTTTTTACTGGTAAACTTTCACTGAACAATTCTTTAAAAGGATATTTTATAATATTATGACAGGAATTTAAAAAAATATATCTTAAAGGACAAGTGTTCTTTTAGGTAAACTAAAAAAATTACAATAAATAAACTATGCCAATCTCTCTCTTTCTCTCTCTCTTGCTCTCTCGCTCTCTCAGAGCTGTTAAATTCTAGTCACCAAACTCATATCATGGAGTGTCGCAGAGGTGATACAAAGATTTTGAATTGTTTCTGTGCCCTTCTCCAAAGGAAAAAAAAACAACAACCCGGTTATCAGGCATCTCAGTAATGGAATAGTTCAAATGATTTATTTCCAAGGGAAGAATTGTGATTAGTGTGAAGGGTAGTGTGAAATTTCTATGTTCTGTGATGGACAGGAAACAATTTGTAACTGCCACATTACTGCTCTGGCTTGTAGACACTTGAAAAAGTATTTCTCCAACTAATGAGTTATCACATCTCAAGTGGCTGGGTCAGAAAGCCAATGGGACCACTGTTGTGCCATCTTGAATTTTATGCAATAAAATCTTAGCAATAACACTGGAGTGGTTTTCAGACAACATTGAACTTCTGCAATATCTAAGTCATTTCTGAGCCGTGAGGGAGTGGGAAAAGACCGAAGGGCACCCCTTCACTCTGATGTGTATCAATCAAGTATTTGTAAAATTGATCTATTGAGTCATTGACCTTGACAACCATTAGAAGTCATTATAATTCTGAATCCTTGATATGCGCATACTATTAAATTGTCTGATTGCCAGAGCAGTAAAATCACAATGTTATTTAATTATATTAGTATAATCTAATATATATTAAACTATTATAGTATAGCCAATACATTTATGACTGAGTATAGGTTTTCTGACAAGTCTAGTCTCACATCACAGTGGAGACCAGTTAGGGCCAGTTATCTTCTACTGTATTTATTCTTCCAAGTACAGGAATGCAGCAAAGAACCTGGAAGCTGGGGTTACGTTTGGTGCTGGTCCACCGAGGGGTTTTTTAGCCAGTCAGTATCGCTGATGTTAAAAGTACTTGAAGCAAACCTGAATGTTTATTTTTTCTTGTGTACTGAATTCTGACTCCCACACAAGGAAACACAAGAGACTTGGTATATTGAGGATATTAAAAAATTCCATATTTGATGATATGATGGTGGTGATGGTAGTGACAACAACTAAAATAAGTCAAGGATATAGGCCAAAATTTTTTTACTTATGGTACATTCAAGGACCGGCAGTGAAAATGCCAAACTCAAACTTGTCACCAAAATGTATTCCTCAGCTTTCACCCTGCCTGAAAAAAAGTATTGACTGCTTTCTAATACGTGCCTTGATGGGGCAGGGGTGCTCCAGCTGAGCCAGTAACCCCTTGCTAAGGCCAGCAACTTTGGGCTCAAGCCAGTAGCCATGGGGTCATTTCTGTGATCCCACACTAAACCCTGATTAGCCCATGCTCAAGCCGGCCACCTTGGGGTACAGCGTCCCAGGTTGACGCTTTATACATTGCATCAGGCCCTGTATACTTTTTAACAACAATGACAACAACAAAAAAATTTTAATACCTGTAATGTACCAATTTAATATTTTCAAAATTCTTTCATTCCCATTAACTTATTTGAACCTTGCAATACTTTTATAAGTTAACAAGTACAGATAGAATCATCTCCCTTCCCCAGTTGAAGAAGTACTCTCAAACAGGTTTCTTGGCTTGTAAGAAACAGCGTTAGGTATAAAACTTCTCAATATTTTTTGTTTTTGTTTTTTTGTATTTTTCCGAAGCTAGAAACGGGGGGGAGACAGTCAGATAGACTCCCGCATGTGCCCGACTGGGATCCACCCGGCAAGCCCACTGGGGGGTGACACTCTGCCCACCAGGGGGCGATGCTCTGCCCCTCCGGGGCGTCGCTCTGCCGCGACTAGAGCCACTCTAGCGCCTGGGGCAGAGGCCAAGGAGCCACCCCCAGCGCCCGGGCCATCTTTGCTCCAATGGAGCCTTGGCTGCGGGAGGGGAAGAGAGAGACAGAGAGGAAGGAGAGGGGGAGGGGTGGAGAAGCAGATGGGTGCTTCTCCTGTGTGCCCTGGCCGGGAATCAAACCCGAGACTTCCGCACGCCAGGCCGACGCTCTACCACTGAGCCAACCGGCCAGGGCTCCAGGTATAAAACTTCTAATCTACTTATTTTCTACTATGCCAACTATCTTTCCTCTGATAAAAAATAAAATATATGTAACTATATGCATAGAATTTTCAGAATTTACTTTGCAAGACAAACAATTTTTGTTTAAAAGAAGGAAGATTTCACAGTATAAAACATGTCCTCTGACATTAATTCTACTTGTTTATTTGCTTAGTGAATGTCATCGTGTGCTTATACACGGGGTAAACAAAGTTAAGTTAATCATAGCTCTTATATTTTTTAGTCAGTAGAGGGTAGGGAGTTGAAATAGTGAATAATGACAATATAACACCATGAGGACCATGACAGTGAGTGGAAGCACATGGAAAATCTCACTCAGATCAGAGTCGGGAGTGTGAGAGGGAAGCCAAGATGTTTCCTAAAAGATACGATGTCTCAGAGGAAACCTGGGGATGAGTGAGAGTCAGCCAAGAGAAGGAAAGGTCCAGGATTCTAAGCAAAGGGACTCTTATTTGGGAATTGCCATATATATCAATTCTTTCCTTTTTAATCTTTATTAGTATTCCTGCACTGCTTTTCACCTTTGTAGTCTAACAGTAGTCAAACAGTCCTACTTGTCCCTAGACAAAGCCCACTGCCCACAAGTTATTTTTATGCCTTGTTTTTATTTTATATCCTATGATCTTACCAATTTGGCCAAAACTGATGTCTCTGACAATTACTGAAGATTAAGTGAATACATGTCTCTTGAAAGAATGATGAGTAGTGGTATCCACATATTCTGGGAGGTAGAAGAAGTATAACAAAAAGGCACCCTTTTCTCAATTTAGAGACAGAAAATATTCAATATTACTGTGTGAGAAATTTTAAATTATAATGAAATGTCCCAATGGCATGAAAACATCAGAGAACAAGGTACTTTCCAATTTTTCTTCATGAAAATAGATTCCTATTAATCTTTGACACTATCCATGAACTGAATACTTTTTTTCAGGATCAGCAGTTGCTTTTGTTTTTTTAAGTAAATCAAAAGCAAACATCCCTTCTGAAGGCATTTACAGATATCAAGTGGTAGGCGGAAGAACTACTTAATAAAAAAGGCAGTTGAAAACAACATTTGACGGAGTGTCAATGCTAAAGGACTCGTTGATATTGTACTTGTTTGTGATTTTTCCCCTATCTATTCTATCTTTTGTGTCTTTTCCTTTTCTAAATTGGAAAAGGAAACCAAGTTCAGGAGGTTTCCGTAAGGCTTGCAATATAGTTGCTCACGTGGTCTCCAACTCCAACACCTTCTCATGGTTCATGGTTATTTAGTGGCTTTGGAGCATTTTATATTTTTTCCCAATGTACTGCTGTAATGCATTGTTAGTTTGATTTTACAGCAATAAATCCCATGTTCTCTATTCTCCTTTGTGCCCATATTTTAGGATGGTGCTATTTATCCCCCCGCAAAGCTCAGTTTCCTGGCAGCATATCATAAAAACATGCTATTTTGTGACAGGTTCTTTATTGTTTGTTGTCAGCATGATTGCCTAGGAGAGTGATTCTGTACAGCTCTATTAGAAAACAAAGTTAGCCTTTTCCCCTTTGCAGGGATTGCACTAGGGATCTGGGCTTGTTTGAGGGAGGATAAAAGTTGATGCGGCTTTACAAATTTATGACTCAAACCTTTGTCCTTTTCCCTGTGCACGTTCCAAATGAATGTGGAACAGGATTAATCAGACAGAAATAATGCTTTTAAAGGTATATTTCAAATGGATAGCTCTATATTATTTTTTTTTGTTAAATTCAGAAGAAATACAAGAGTAAATAGAAAGAACCAGAAAAACTATGATTGGAGGAGCTCTCTGTACTTTTCTCTACTCCACAGAATTAAATCATACTAGCCTTCAAATGGAAAAAATGGTGTGTCATAGTTGACAATATGGGAAAATCAGTTAGGAGGTTGTGATTAATATTGTTTCTGGTATTTAAGAAATGTTATAAGAAAGTACGTTTTTAGTGATTTAAGTAATGTGTAATATCTATCCTATGCATAGTTTTAAAACTATTCATTTGACGTAGAAAATTGTTTTAGACAAGTGCACCTTTTACAAACACTCTGTCACTTGGAGGTGATAAATAAATACAGAAGAAATGGTAATGCTATCTGAACGTATTCATAGAAAAATAGTTTTAAAAACACTTTGGTGGGACTTGATTGAAATATTTTTGAATGCTGGCAGTCAAAGCAATTTTCTTGGAGGTGAAACGCAGCCTCTTGAGCTGTAGACCGTAGGGACACCAGCTGGATTTCCCACTAGGTGGCAATGAAAGGAAATGCAGGCAGGAAAGGAGACACTAACAGAGCAGGAGCCCTGACTGGGGGAAGGGACTATGGGTAACCAGAATACTATGGGTAACCAGAATACTATGGGTAACCAGAATACTATGGATAAGCAGAATACTATGGATAACCAGAATACTATGGATAAGCAGAATACTATGGATAACCAGAATACTATGGATAACCAGAATACTATGGATAAGCAGAATACTATGGATAAGCAGAATACTATGGATAACCAGAATAAAAATGAAATGATGGTCAAACTTGCTTTTAATGGAAATTTTAAAACAGTGAAAATTTTTTGTGGCCCCTGCTGTGCCCATATTGTTGCAATAAAAAAAAAATCAATGCAATCAGGTTTTCAATTAAGACGTGTATGGGCCAAGAGCATAAAGAAATCTTTGTTAGATGGACTGCGTGGCTATAAGGCCAGAGGTTAATTCAGTGGCAGCCTCCTTCTCTTCCTGTTAATTTCTGTATGGTGAGTGGTTGCGGTTACAACATGTTGTCAGTAACTCATGGGCTTTCAAAGCTCGAGGAAACTAAGTCCAAAACTCTCGGTTCACAGGTGAAGAAACTGAAACCCAGCAGGGAAGGGGACTTGCTCCAACTTGTAATCAAAGCCAAAAAAAGTAGTATTAATTCTTTCTTTACTATATCTCTTAAGCATCTCTATGCATTCATTTGTTAACATTAAACAACTCTTAAATACCTGCTCAGTTATAGACAGAAATTATAGATTGGATGGAGCTTACCTTCATTCTGGGGAGAGGAAATGGACATTATGGATAAATGAGTAAATGTACGTTATACCAGGTGGTCATAAATGCTGTGGCGGAAAATAAAGCAAGAAGTTGTTGTGCCTGGAGAGAGGTTTCATTGAGAAGAAAATTTTTAGCAAAAACCTGAAACACTTACAAGAATTAGCGTGTGGATATCTGGGAAAGAAAATTTCAAGAAAGAGAGAACATGGAGGGACAGGAGACTGGGGTTGGTGATGTCTGCTATGTTTGAGGACACATCAAGACCAGTGTGGCTGGAATGAGGCTGAGAGAAGTAGGCAGCGGGGTAACATTATAAAGTGAGGATGGGGACATTGTATTAGCATTTTGGATATCCTGCTGTGTAAGATGGGAAGCTATCAGATGGTGTTGGGTAGATAATCAATATGTTCTCATTTATGGAAAGCATCTTTTTGGTTACTGTTTGAGAATACACCGGAGGAGGAGAGAAGTAAAGAATATTTGGGACAACCTTAAGAGAATACCTTAAGAGGCTATTGCAGTAATTCAGACAAAGGAGATCTTGGTTTGGAAGAAGGTGGGAATTGTGGATGTGGTGCACCTTGGTCAGATGCTGATATATTTTAAAGATAAAAAAACCAGGATTTGAAATGTAAGAGAGAAAGCAGAATCAAGGGTGTCACCAATGTTATTTGACATGACTAATTACAAATACAGAGGTGTCATTTACTGAGATGGGAAAGACTCTTGTCCCTCCATGTTCTCTCTTTCTTGAATTTTCCTTTCCCAGATATCCACATGCTAATTCTTGTAAGTGTTTCAGGTTTTTTGCTAAAAATTTTCTTCTCAATGAAGACCTCTCTCCAGGCACAACAATTTCTTGCTTTATTTTCCGCCGCAGCATTTGTGACCACCTGGTATAATGTACACTAAGTTCCAGTGAGAATATTAGGAGTTAGTTTGGAACATCTAAGCTGATCACTAGCTTAAACATGTAAGCGAAGATACTGGGCAGGCAGTTTGATATGCTCTGGAGTTAAAGAGACAGCTCCAGCTGGAAATAAAACTCTGGGAGTTATCAACATGTATATGATATTTAAAGCTATGAAACAAGATGAAATTACTGAGAAATAGTGTGATAGAGATGTCCTAGAACTGAACCTTGAAACAACTGACATTTAGAGGTTGCTGAAGTGAGGCAGATTCAGCCAGAGACTATGAGAAGCAGCTTGTAATGTAAGTGAGAACTAGCAGATTGTCATACCGTGAAGGTCAAGGGAAAATAGTATTTCAAGGAAGATGGAATGGTCAATTCACTCAAATGCTGTAGATGGACCAAATAAGATCCATCTTATTTGAGGACTGAGAGTTGACCATTAGGTATAGAAACCAATGTGGGTGAACTTGAGAAAAGACCCATTGGAGTATTGGGAGGAAAAACTGAGCTGGAAAGAGATTAAGAGAGAATGGAAGGGAAAGGAATTGAAGTCAATGGATATAGGCAACTCTTTTGGGTTTTGTATGAAGGGGAGCAGAAAACAGGGTGGCAGCTGGAGAAGAATGTGGCATGAGGGGAGGTCTTTTTTTTTTAAGTTGTCAGATAACTCAGAACCCCTCACCATAACTCAGGATCCCTCACCATAACTCTTCTTGATGCTCTACTACAGTAGCCTCTTTCTGTCTTAAAGGATCAGGTACTTATTACCACATGGATCTCCTTGAAATGCTCTTTTAAATTAGGCCACTTTTCCCTATCCATATCCTTGCTGCAGACAAATATTGTTAGTCATCCAATAATTAGTTACCCAATAATAATTAAAATTCCTTAGTTTAGAATTCAAGGAAGGACATCTGTCTACTTCTTGTGACAGCAATTCTGGCTCTCTTCTCTGTATCACTTTCCACCCTTGTGCCTTGTTACTGTCACCTCTTTTCTGCAGAACTCTGTTTTCCTCATCTCTGTATATGAGCCCTCACTGTTTCAGGGCTCTGCTCACATATGACAGTTATAGGATCCTCTTGCTGATGACCTTAGCCATATCACACGTCAACTGCAGTAGTATTTATTATCAACAGCATTTTTTTTTTGGCTTAGATATGGCCTACATACTAAACCTTTTTGTGGCTTCCATAGATTGATCAAAGTATATGATTGTGTTATACAAAGATATGTTGAATAAAAAAATGAGTGTTGGCCCTGGCCGGTTGGCTCAGCGGTAGAGCGTCGGCCTGGCGTGCGGGGGACCCGGGTTCGATTCCCGGCCAGGGCACATAGGAGAAGCGCCCATTTGCTTCTCCTCCCCATCCCCTTCCTTCCTTCCTCTCTGTCTCTCTCTTTCCCTCCCGCAGCCAAGGCTCCATTGGAGCAAAGATGGCCTGGGCACTGGGGATGGCTTCTTGGCCTCTGCCCCAGGCGCTAGAGTGGCTCTGGTCGCAGCAGAGCGACGCCCTGGAGGGGCAGAGCATCGCCCCCTGGTGGGCAGAGTGTGGCCCCTGGTGGGCGTGCCGGGTGGATCCCGGTTGGGCGCATGCGGGAGTCTGTCTGACTGTCTCTCCCCATTTCCAGCTTCAGAAAAATAAAAAAAAAAAAAAAAAAAAAAAAAAGAATGAATTACTACACACCAGGTCTGCTACCTTCAAGTCTACCGTTCTCTTGCCTTTCATCATTCTGCCTCTGCCTTTGGTATGGTTCAGACGATTGCCACCAACTCATGTTTAACTTCAGTTCCTAGCACTGTGTTTGGAATTGTGTGGCCTTGTCTACACAGAGTTGGAGTAATTTCTCATTTCAAAGCAGCTCAGAGCCTCCTGCTGAGCAACCAAGGAGCTCCACCTGGAGGAGGTCCCTTATGATAGGAACCAAGATTTTCTTATAAACTGAGAAGGGTGAGAATTCAAGTATTCTTTTCAATATTTTTTGCCACTGAGTAGAGAGAGGCTTTATGAAGCATATCTCTAGTTAAAAAAATTTTTCTTTGAAGAGCTAGTTCTTAGATGTTTTATACTGAAAATATTTAATCATAATTCCATTTGCAAAAAACAAAAAATCAAGTCTTGTGCCATTCTCGTTAATATAGAACTAAGTTCCATAGTTTGTTAATAAGATTCTCTCTCAGGAGGAAAAGATGGTTGTCTGCTATTTGTTTTTGTTTAGTTCTTATGAAGAGTTTATATACCTTGCTCATTTTTCTAAACAACTTAGCAAAATAGCTAGAAATTACTAGTCTTACTAGAAGAGTAGAGAATTGAGGCCAAAATTACTTGTTTTATGAGGTTATCAGCTGGACACTACTTTAGCTTAGGCTGGATTATACCTTGGTTTTCTAGAAAACATGACGTGATAATGCCACACTAGGCATATGTAAGGCACCTTATACTCACACAAATCAGTTTTCCCTGAGATAGTGGTGAAGTATTTTACATTGAGAAGACAGACTGTGCTCAGGCATTTTCTGTACTGTTGAACAGATTCAAAAGAAAAAAAATTTTTTTTATTTCTTTGCTTGGGTTTTTCTTTAGTCTTATAAACTGTAAACTCCTTGTAGGGAGGAGATGATCTCTGGTTTCCCTAGAACAGCGGTTCTCAACCTGTGGGTCTCGACCCCGGCGGGGGTCGAACAACCAAAACACAGGGGTCGCCTAAAGCCATTGGAAAATACATATTTATTATACAATACATTTTTAAATAAAATATGTATTTCCGATGGCTTTAGGCGACCCCTGTGTTTTGGTCATTCGAGGACCCCGCCGGGGTCGCGACCCACAGGTTGAGAACCGCTGCCCTAGGACGTTTCCTTTGTGCCTGCTTTATACAGTGGCTTAAAGATGTTGCCTGAAGGACTAAGTCAAAATATTTGTCAGATATATTTCATCAGTGTGCTTGCAAAGAGAAGAATGATTCCAGGTAAGAAAATGAGAAACACGTGGAAGTCAGCATTTCAGATTATAATGAAAGTGACTTTTACCAAGGACCTCTGCCAGTCTTCCTTTGGAATAATTAACATGCAAATTGGAATTCATATTGCATGCGAAAAATGATTGTTGTGTAGATGATTATTAGTGCATAGGTGGTGTTTATGTGGATGCACAGATGTGTGCAGAAACTTCTGACCTGTGTTGCGTTCTCAACAACCCAGCCTGTATTTACAGATGAATCACATTTCATTGCCGCATTATCTTGTGCCACAATTGCATCTCACATATTTAAACAGGTGTGCGAATTTATCCAGAGAGAATTACATTTCTGAGAAAACAGCTTAATGAATCACTTTGCATTTGCAATAAGTATAATTAAAGTCTCTCAAGGTGAATACGGTATAAATTATTTTTGAGAATTAGAATATTGCACACATGCACAGAATCCATTCTTAGTTTGAGTTACCAATTCACAAAGGACTTAGTGAGTAAAATTATATATGGTCTTTCTTATTTTGAGAGTTAAGGAATGGAAAGATAGCTTTTCTTATTCTGGTAATATTTTTATTTGGTCATTGAGAAAAAGTTACAAACTTTTCCCTAGATGATATTTTATTATATAGATTAACATGTACCTGCATATAGAAATAGCTGTCAGTTTTTAGAGGAACATTAGAAATTTTGCTTCTGGATATATTTCTGTAACAAGCATGCAAATAAGGGAAGGTTTGAATTCTTCTGGAAGTTTCTTAGTATAGTTCCGAAGTTTTCTAGCAGATCTTGGAAACTAGCTTATGCAGTTTAATTTCTAGATGATTCTTTCCTATTCATCTTTAATACAAACATTCAGCCACCACATACCATGGTTACCTCCTTACAAAATTGTAACTCATTCTGCATTATTTGGGGAGGGTGACCAGGATAGTAGAGAAAGTTCTTAATTTAGAGTCCAACCCCATTTGGAATGCTAGCTCTGCCGTTTACTAGCTGTGTGACCTGTGGCAAATAATTTAACCTCTCTGCTTCACTTCACCCAGGTGTGATGTGTGTGCCTCAGAGTCTTTTGAGGCACTGTCATGTATTTAGTATTCATTAAGGAAAAGATTGCTCCATTCTTTCTTTTATCTTTCTTTTGAAATTTCCACTGCAATTTAGAACGAAACCAAAATAAAATCTCAAGCAAACAAAAATACTCCAATAAAAATAGTGTCTGGTTAAAGTAATTTCCTTACCAGCAAGACATTGTATAGATTGGAAAGCATTTTTTTAAAAAAATGTCAGTATAATATTATTAAATAACTTAAACACAAAGATCATTTTCATAAAATTCATAGATAAATTTCCATCTTAAAATATGTCTTGATTTTGCTGCTCATTTTCTTTTTATCTGACTTAACTCGTTGTTCCAGATGTCCATATTTTCTGGAGCAATTGCATGGTAAAGTTGAGAGAAACAAGAATAATGGAGAAAGAGAACTCTAGGGCAGTTAGAATCATGTGAGAAGAGGCACCGGTGCAGGAAGGTGAAAGCTTAATGTCTTAGTTTCACCTTTTATAAAATAGAAAACTTTGTTTTGCTTAACTTATGCTTCATTGTGGGTAGCAGGGAAGGACTGCGCCCTCCATCCTCTCCAGTTTCGATCTTCCATCCAGTAACTTCAACTCTGGGTGTTCCTATAACAGTGGAAAAAATGTGTCTAACTTAATTCTAGATTCAGCAGATCTAGGGTCCATTTGGCGGATGGGATGGTATGCAATTCACTACTGGATGAAAAAAAAAAATAATGTTTAGATTTGGAACCTGGATACTTAACTAAACATTTGTATAATACCAGAAGAAGTCAACTGACCGAGAGATATGGATCTGGCTTGAAATGCCCAGCAAGGAACTTGCACAGTTTTAGAGGAGCCAGCAAGTCATGCGCCAGGGCTGGCTTCCTGTGGGATACCTCTTCGTCTCCTGAGGCTTTCAGATTCAGATCTGGCCACTTTTCCTTTGTTCTGTTTCTTTTCTGTTCCCCCCTTCTTTCTCCTTTAGCATCTGCTAAAATGTAAGAACTTGTCAGGACACATTTAGATTTCAAGTGTTTAAAATTTTTAGATCTCTGCAACAAATGAATAAGATTATACCAACTTTAAATATTTTTATTATCTTTTCTTTCCTCCTGAGTTCTAGATTTCCCTCCCATTCCCGCCATTTCTGGTCCTTCCTATTTCCATTTTGAGCCGTGACCACTCCATGGAGACTGTCTTCCCTAGCATGCATATTTCTTCCAGGACCAGATTTTCTTTCCTCTTCTTTATTCCTGCTGCCACATCTTTTGCCACCTGTCCTTAATCTTGTCCCATGCGAACCTCTGGCACATATATTTTCTATGGAGTTCAGTAGGCCTGGGATCCAATTCAGATGCTGACACTTACTGGCCTGTAACTAGGATAGTTCTCTGTTTTCTTTGGTCTCATTTTAATAGTATAATCTACTTCTTGGGGGTGTGGTGAGGACAGAAATAGAAAACTAGTGCCAGTGATCCGTTTCCTGCCTTGGCTATGCTGGAGTAATGCAGGGCTAAAGACATCTGCATTCAATGATCAGAGAAACGTGGGAAGGGCTTCCAGCCCATTTCCACGGGAAATATATATTTAAGGAATAATGAAAGTTCTGGTCCACTGAGATCAACCAGTTCAAGTTGGTCTCAGTCACTCAGCAATTGGACCACACTTATTGGCTCATCTCTCTCTTAAATGACTGTTTCTATCCTTCAAAAGAGTGTGAACTGTCTGCTGTCTTTATCCAGTTTGAACTTCAATGGATGCTGATCCACTGTGACCCACTCCGACCCAGCAGAGAAACTTGCCATGAGCTGCCAGCAAGGATAACGGTGAGTCCTCCTCCACCTGCAAAGGCCACTTCCACACCCAGCTCTCCATCCTGCCTCTCCACTCTCTACTAAAAGTCCAGGCTTTGCTGTACTGATCTGATAGATATGAAGAAAGCACAGGTCCCACCCACAGCATGGAGGGTAGAAACCACCAGGGGTGTCTGATTCTACATTTGGTCGCTTACTGCCTTCCAAAACATCCCTCCAAGAACGCGGAGGGTCTGCTTATCGCTCACAATGGCGCACAGGCAGCTAAGGAGGCTCCGATGACAGCCAGAGGCGGCACCGGGGCGGGTGGGCGGAGGCAGAGCCGCGCTCTCGGGCCTGGCCTGGGCAGCGCCGGAAAGGGTTAAGGGGGACTGTTGTCATTTTATCCTCCTCCCGGCCCGCAAGCTCTCCTCCAATCCCCAGGACCCTCTCTAGGGCCATTCATAAACAGAAGGACCGTAAGCCTCCCCGGCCGCCGCACCTTTGCAACCGCTAATCCCGGGGGCGCTTTTTTTTTTTTTTTTTTTTGCGGGGGCAGAAGTACCCCTTTATGCGTGTGGGGTCCGGAAGCCTAACCCAGCAGCCGGAGGCAGAGTCGGTCTCCGGGGTTAGCGGAGGGCGGTGGGTATGGCCTGGACGGCGCGGGACCACGGGTTCCTAGGGCTGCGACTGCTGCTGTCAGGGCTCTGCTTGTGCGCCGCTCAAGTAAGTGGCGCGCGAGTTTGGGGTGCGGGTGGAGGGCTCCTTCTCACTTTCTCCCCATCTTTTTCTTCACCAGCCCAGCCAGACTCCCGAGCAGGTAAGCTGGGGGCGAGCAGGGTGTGCACGTCCCCAGAGCATTTAGGTAAAGTGGGGGCCCAGCCGTCGAGGGAGCGGCGGGGGAGGCTGGGAGCGTCCCCGGGGATGCTCCTCCCGGCCTCCAGGCCGGAGCACCTGCAGCGGCTACCGTGCGAGCTGGGGACCCCGGATGACCCATCGGTCTGGGAAAGGACGCCTCCGGCAACCCAGGACCTCACGCTGCAGGCTCAGACGCTGAAGGCCATGGTGTCTCGAGACCGGGGCTTAATTTTTAGCTTGGTTTCCTCTTACCGCCCTCCCCCCTCCCCTGGTCACATTCTACGGCTGGCCAGGGAAGGCAGGAATCCAGGCAGGCGGCCCAAAGCTCCCTCTCCCGCCGTCTAGCCCGAGGTGGCAGCACTAAACCATGCGTCCTGCTGGC
Organism: Saccopteryx leptura; assembly: GCF_036850995.1. NCBI lineage: Eukaryota > Metazoa > Chordata > Mammalia > Chiroptera > Emballonuridae > Saccopteryx > Saccopteryx leptura. The sequence goes on from NC_089503.1 coordinate 354,382,878, forward strand.
GGTGCCCGCCGCGCGGGGATGGGCACTGGCGGCCTTGGCTCTCATCCAACTTCCAGCAGCTTCCCCAGGAGTCCCGCGTCGCCCCCTCCCGCGCGCGCCACAGGACGCAGCGGGGGCGGGGGAGCACAGCCGGGGTTTGCGGTTTCACTGACAAAGACCCTATTGTAACCTGTCTGGTCATTGCAGTTTAGAAAAACAAAGTTTTCCTTGATGAAAGAAGCTTTCTTTTTTTCTTTTAAATTTAGAAGGGGGGGGGGGGGGGAGGATAGCCCGCATTCCCTAAACAGCGTGCTTTACGCTTAGACACCACCAGCCCCTCCAGCACCGTCGGGGTTTAGCTGTTTGCAAGCGATAAAAAGGGTCACTCCTTAGGGTCAGCCTGAAATTTGGTGTAGTTCTGAAGCGAGGTGCAAAGACCTCATGCAAGGGAGTGTCGCTGCAGGTAAATCTGAACCGAGGCCAGGAGCTCGCCGGGTTTCAGGGCTCCTTTGCCCTCTCCCTCCCCAGTCTTTTCCTCAAGAGTATTCTGCTCAGATTTCCACTGGACGGGGAGAGATGTACAGAACGATACTGTAATCGATCTGACGTGGAGCACCTCCATTCTTAGCTGTTCCTTTTCAGGAACAAACATTGACTTGGCAATTACTGATGCAATCGAGGTATTCAGTGACCACCATTTTCATTACCGAATCCCTTTAAAAAGGAGGCGTCAGGCCCTCCTTCACGACCCCCTTTTGGGTTAGTGCACTCTGTAGAGGGGAGGCCCCGTGAACCCTTTCCTCACTCTGGGGGCCTACGTGCAGCTCTGAACCCACTGTTGAGCCTGTCCAGAACGTGGCAGAGCCGAAGCTACCTGCCCTAGCCGGGAAGCTCGATACACGTATATTATACTGGGTTTCCAGCCCCGGCCTCCACGGGGAGGCGTCTCTGTGGTGCGGAGGTGGGGGCCTCAGGACCCCGCGCGCATTTTCTCCTTGGTGCTCAACGTGCTCCACTAACCCGAGTGTGCTGTTCTTGTCAGAGAGGTCCCCCAGGCGAGCAGGGTCCCCCCGGGCCTCCGGGCCCTCCTGGAGTCCCCGGCATCGACGGCATCGACGTAAGTTTCTCTCTCCAGCCCTTCTGTTCTTGAGTCTCGCCCTTTCCTACTTTCTTCAGAGGCTCGGGGCTTCTTTATTGAGAGGGCAAGTTGCCCCCCACCCAAAGGCAGGATTGGACATGGGTGACAGTCGGGGGTTGGACCTTAAAAGATTAGCGATTTTCGGAGGGGGGTGGTTGACCCCCGCCAGTCATGAACCTCCAGCATTACTCCGTCCCTGTCCCCATCTGTATGCACGCGTGGGGTTCTCCCAACCGGGTTCCTAGTGCCTCACAGACTGCTCTCGCCTTCTCTCCCACCCCTCCAGGGTGACCGAGGCCCAAAGGGTCCCCCAGGCCCCCCGGTAAGTTGATCAACGCGTTCACACCCCACTCCCTTCGTTAAGACGCGGTTTGCAGCCGCGTGTGTCCAAAGAGTCTCACCTTTGCAACCTTTTCTCTCCCTGCCTCTCCTTCCCCTCCCCGCTCAGGGTCCTCCTGGAGAAACGGGGAAGCCTGGCGCTCCTGGCAAGCCTGGTACGCCAGGCGCTGACGTGAGTAGTGTGTGTGTGTGTGTGTGTGTGTGTGTGTGTGTGTGTGGAGGAGGAGGGGGGAGGGGGAGGGACGCAGAGTGCTGGAGGGGTACTGGGTGGGAGTGGGGGCGGGAGACCCAGCTGAATTGGCCTGGCTGGAACCGAGGCGGCAGTTTTCTGCAGTGGGGCCTGTGAGGGTGGAGACACATCATACCCCAAGGCTCCCCAGGGGCTGCAGGCAGCGCTGGCATTTCCTCCTTTCAGGAAAGAGCAAATGGGTACCGGGTTCCTGCACAGACTGTGCGCTCTGCTCGCCCGTGAACTCTCAGCCCCACCCCCTCTCAGAGGGTGCCCGGAGCCGGTGGAGATGAACTCTTTACTGGTCTCTGCTAGGGCTTCGCAGCAAGGTGTCTTTGCTCTGGTCTTTTTACTGTCATTCCCTAGATTAATTCAGAAGAAGAGCCTCAGGCAGGGAAATAAGCAGAGAAAAAAAAAAAAAAAGAAAAGAAAAGAAAAGAAAAAAAGAGGAATGAGCTTGAGAGGAGGCCCTGAAGTGAGTGAGGATGTCTGAGGATGGGGTAGGGGCAGGGAAATGGTCAGCAAACATGAAATAGGAAATTCAAAGCTAGTTTTCTCTCTTTCTTGGGTGTTTTCTTAGCTGGCCTCACTGACAAAAGTAAGCTGGCTAGAATTGCTTGAAGATTAGGAACCAGCAAACTTTCCCCGTTGCAGGAAGCATACTGAGTTGTGTGGTAAACCTAACACTAAATACAGTGATGTTTCTCTGGAAAAAAACGACTTCAGGACTCTCGGCACCTCCTGTCTCCAGGCACTCAGCTAATACTGACTGAGTTCCCAGTACAGGCTGGTCCTGGACGTGGTGGAGACACAAAGGGAAGTGAGGTGTGGCGTCTCTTCTCAGAGGAGAGGCAGTGGTGTATCTAAGTTATCCTTCAGGTTCACTTCATGTCGTTTCCCTAAACTGAAGATTATTCTAACTCAAAGGAAGCATCTGAAAACCTATGATTGTTATTTCAAAATTTTTTTTACTAGAGTTTAAGACAGATCTTTCATGTTGAGAAAAGAAAAATAACTAGATTTCAACAGTTATTAAGATGCTTTTTATCATCCTGCCTGGTTGGCTCAATGGTAGAGCATCTGCCTTGGGTGTGGATGTCCCGGGTTCGATTCCTGGTCAGGGCACACAGGAGAAGCACCCATCTGCTTCTTTACCCCTCTCCCTCTCGCATCTCTTTCTCTCCCTTTCTTCCCCTCCCATAGCCATGACTTTTTGGAGTGAGTTGACCCCCAGCACTGAGGATGGCTCTATGGCCTCTGCCTCAGGCCCTAAGAACAGCTTTGTTGTTGAGCAACTGAGCAACGCCCCAGATGGGCAAGAGCATTGTCCCCTAGTGGGCTTGCTGGGTGGATCCAGGTTGGGGCACATGTGGGAGTCTGTCTTTGCCTGCCTTCCTTTCACTGAATAATAATAATAATAATAATTATTATTATATTAACAAAAGATATACTTTATCAAATTATTATAATCAGGGTATTTATCTATAGTATTGATGCTTTAGAACATGGACTTTTACATTTCAAAGCATCTAGTTTGAACTTTCTTTGCATGCAAAGTGACAGTGGCTCTGAAGGACTAATATTTGTACAATATAAACTGAAATTATATGGCTTAGCTGTCAAACTCTTCTCAGAAACACTCTGACTGACTTGAAACAGTCACATAATAAAAAAGTCTGAAAAATACAAGGCCACTAAATAAACTAGTAGCCCAATATAGGTTGGATTTGCTTCTGAATTCTCTTTGATACTTAGATCTGACTTGTTTTGTGTGAAAAGAAATTTTATAATTGAATTTATTATTATTATTATTATTAACTTTTGTGGTGGTTGAAGTACCTGGAGTCTTGTCTCAGACACAAGGCTAGACTCAAATCTGTGCCTTCATTTTACAGTCTGATGTAGCATGAAGACAATAACTGGTTTTGCTTTATAACTTCTCTACTTAAATAGAGATTTTGGATAAACAAATGAAAGTACTTCAAAATCTTCAGAAGTACAATGTAAATAACAATTACAAGTATTTTTTCTTTGTCTATAATTGCAGTACTATAGCACAGAACAAACCAGATTTTCAAAGTTAAAAAAATGTAAGAGCGAGGCTTCTAGTTGAACTTTGATCCTGGGAGGTTCTTAGGGAGAAGCTGATGAGGGCATTGAACCAGTCTCCTGGGACTGAGAAGGAAAGCAAGAGAAAAAGAGAAAGGAAAGAGAGAAAGCATTAAGAAATCCGTGTATGTGCCAGTAGTGTAGGCATTTCCTAGAACTAAGCCAAATTTTAAACTATACTAACTTGCATTTGTGTAGAATTTTTTTTTTCAAACACCCTCACAAATATCATTTCCCTTAACCTTACAACAACCTGGAGAGCAGGTTTGGCTAATATTCTTCACAGATAAGGAAACTAAATAATTATGAGCACAGTAATTTCCTTGGGGACGAAGAGTCATTTAGTGGCTAAGATACTGACCCCTTCCCTCCCAAAAAAAACACCAGATTTCTTGGGTTTTCGACTTACTCTCTCTTTCCAGATAGTTTTGCTTTATTTAGATACAAATGAGGCTCTCTTTTTTTTTTTACACTTTAAAAATATTTATTTTATTGATTTTAAGCAGCAAAAGAGAGAGAGGGACAGGAATATCAATCTGTTCCTGTATGTGCCCTGACCAGGGATCGAACAGGCAGCCTCTGTGCTTCGGGACAGTGCTCTAACTAACTGAGCTATCTGGCCAGAGCACAAATGAGGTTCTTAAATAGATGAATACTCAGAGAAAACAAAGAGAAAAAGAGTAATAGTGGTTTTTTAGTATTTGAATTACTAATCAAGAAAAATGATATGGATAATTCAATGGATAATAAAGACAATTTATAATTGATATTTTGTAATTATTTATAAATGTTTCTGTGGTTCATGTTCACCAAAATATGAAATGGAGCCACATGAGACTTATAAAATCTTAGCTTAAAAGTTTTCTTACTTCACCCTTTGGCTCATTTGACATTTTAAACAAATTGTTTACTCTAAATTAAAAATAGACACCAAGAATAAGGAAATATCAGTAATTAGATCAGAGCTTGCTGTTTGTTTGTCCCTGGACGTAAGAAAGTAGAAAAGCTTCAATAATCTTTTCCTCCTGGGAGGTTGGGTGAAAAGCTCCAACCTCTTTGTTTTCTGCTCTTTGGTTCATTGCAAAGCTGTATTTTTTGGTAATGTTAACATGTGGTTAACATTAACAAAATATTAGCATTACCAGAAGATGTTTGGAAGAATCTAAAAGGAACATAGTTTAAAGGTAATTATCCTAAGTTAAGTGGATTTTTGACAGAAGAAGTGAAAGAGTCATGGCAGCTATGCTTGTCGAACTAAGTGTTGAGTGTCCAGACCTGAGTCGTTGGAATGCTAGAGGAAACTGAAGGCGGGTGTGCCCTGCCAAGCAGCAGTGTGGGAGTTCAGAACACAGTCAGCTTCAATATCCTCCTATACTGTATAGAACTTTATCTTCATAAACACATATAAATGCATTTCTTTCAGTCATGGATAATGTATTCCTCTTTTATTTCTTTGATAAGTAAGAATTATTGTGAATTAAAATTATACATGGTAAATGTAAATACGAGGAAAAATACATATACGATCTCTCCTGGTAAGACTAGGTTTTCTCCCTTATACACATGTAAAATTAGAGAAGTCAAAGCTTGCTTATAACCTTGCATCCAAAGGACCACTGTGTAACTATCATCAATAATATCAATAGAAATATTATATATATATATTTTGTTGTTGTTGTTGTTGTTGTTCTTTATTTTTCTGAAGCTGGAAACAGGGAGAGACAGTCAGACAGACTCTCGCATGCGCCCGACCGGGATCCACCCGGCACGCCCACCAGGGGCGATGCTCTGCCCACCAGGGGGCGATGCTCTGCCCCTGCGGGGCATCGCTCTGCCGCGACCAGAGCCACTCTAGCGCCTGGGGCAGAGGCCAAGGAGACATCCCCAGCACCCGGGCCATCTTTGCTCCAATGGAGCCTTGGCTGCGGGAGGGGAAGAGAGAGACAGAGAGAAAGGAGGGGGGGGTGTGGAGAAGCAAATGGGCACTTCTCCTATGTGCCCTGGCCGGGAATCGAACCCGGGTCCCCCGCACGCCAGGCTGACGCTCTACTGCTGAGCCAACCGGCCAGGGCCTATATATATATATTTTAAAAGATTTTATTTATTGATTTTACAGGGGTTGGGGGAGAGCTACAAGTATCAATTCATATTTGCTTCACTTTAATTGTTCATTGATTGCTTGTTGCTTGTTATATGTACCTTGACCAGGCAAGCCCAGGATTTCAAACCAGTGACCTCAGTGTTTCAGGTCGATCCTCTATCCGTTGCACCACCACAGGCCAGGTTCAATAGAAACATTCCTAGAGATACTGTTAGCTGTGGCATGCTCAGCAAGCTCTGTCAAACAATATTTTATTTATTCTTATAGCATGCATCTAAGATAGGAAGAACAAGAATTAGAATTAAATTCTAGAATTATGGTTAAACCATGCCATTTTTTACAGGAAAGAGGTTAGATCATATTCTAAGTATATACACTATTATCCTTGGCAGATGTTATATAATTAGCATAGTGAGTTACCAAGAAATTATTCTGAAAGATCAGTGTAAGTAGAAAAAGGCACTGAAGAAATGTGAGGGGTGAAATATAGTGCTTATGGTTAATATCTAGATTTTTTTTGTTTGTTTATTTGCAGAACCCTTTCTGAATGAGGTCAAAATCTCTCAGGTGGCAGGAAACATATCTTATACTTCATGTGAACTCTTCACAGAGTCTAGAACAGTGCTGACCTATAATAATGATGATAATATGAGTAGCTAACATTTATTTAGGGCTTTCTCTGCCAGGCACTGTTATAGGAACTTTGTATATAATATCCCGTTTAATCTTTAAAACTGCCATACGAGGTAGATATTATTATACCTATTTTGCAGATTAGAAAACTGAGGCACTGTAGAGTTAAGTAACTTGTGAATGGTTACACAGCTATTAAAGTCGCAGAGCTGGGATTTGAACCAAAAATGAAGATGATGTGGAGAGACAAGTGTAATATCCCTCCACTGAACAGGCTGATCTAAATTAATTTATTCGATAGTCATGCATTGAGATGTCAGGGCACTGTGCGAACATGGAATGGACACACAGCTCTTGTCCTCGTGGAGTTTTGTAGTTTCCTACATAGCTATTTCACAAGAGTCCACTGTTTAACACCGGACACCAGAATACATTTTTAACTTAAGTCAAAGAACTTCCTAGGGACAGACATCTTTATCATGTCTGATGGAAGATAATAAATAAGAAGTGACCTAAAAAAAAAAAAGTAACCTGGAAACAGCCTCCAGGTCAGGGGTCCCCAAACTTTTTACACAGGGGGCCAGTTCACTGTCCCTCAGACTGTTGGAGGGCCGGACTATAAAAAAAACTGAACAAATCCCTATGCACACTGCACATATCTTATTTTAAAGTAAAAAAACAAAACGGGAACAAATACAATATTTAAAATAAAAAACAAGTAAATTTAAATCAAGAAACTGACCAGTATTTCAATGGGAACTATGGACCTGCTTTTGGCTAATGAGATGGTCAATGTGCTCCTTTCACTGACCACCAATGAAAGAGGTGCCCCTTCCGGAAGTGCTACGGGGGCCGCATGTGGCCCGCGGGCCGTAGTTTGGGGACCCCTGCTCCAGGTTATTATGGAACCATGTCTGCTTTCTTATTGTGCAGCTGAAATTCTACCATTTATAGAAGCCACTGCCCTCTAATTTTGTCAGTTATTCAAGTAACAGATTGATGATGATTAGTGGGCTGTGCGTGTGTGGGAACTGACTGGGATTGGTATCAGAGGACATATACTTAAAATGAGAATCAGAGGTTCCATTAGTCAAACATGCCCTGAGGTTTCGAACAGTTTATCTGCCATATGCTTCCAGAGAGGGTTCCTGGATGGATGGGTTTGTTTGCTGAAATACAAAAGCCACCGTTCCATTACCGTCGTAGGTGCTCAGCAACTAAGATGTTGGGCCTTGTTCCCAAATTACACTGTTGCGATTAGATGGCAGTGATTGAAAAACAGTCAGTCAAAAATTCTTTTGTGTGTTTAATAATTTTCTTCGTTGGCACATTTCCAGTAATTAGTATTTTCAACTAGTTTTTTTTTTTAATTTCCTTTGATTTTGTTTATGGAGTTGTGAAGGAAATCGATTGATGTAGAGAAATATAGAAATGGTAGCCAGTGAACTAGTTTTTTATTTAAATTACATGAAAGCATTTTATTGATAATTATGCAGAGTATGACAGATTAAATATGGATTTTGATGATTCATTTAAAATCCATATTTTAAATTATAATCCTTATTTTAAACCCTATAAGTAGGGTTTTTATAATTTCAAGGAATCCTTTCCTTGATTAATATCATTTGAGTCTTTTACAAAACCTTTTTTTTTTTTTTGCAAGAGAGAGAGAGAGGGACAGACAGTGAGGCAGAGAGATGAGAAGCATCAATTCTTCGTTACAGCACCTTAGTTGTTCATTGATTGCTTTCTCATATGTGCCTTGACCAGCGGGCTCCAGCCATGTCAGTGTCAGTGACTCCTTGCACAAGCCAGGGACCTTGGGCTCAAGCAAGCGACCTTGGACTTCAAGCCAGTGACCATGGGGTCATGTCTATGATCTCATGCTCAAGCTGGTGACCCCGTGTTCAAGCTGGCAACCTTGGGGTTTCAAACCTATGTCCTCAGTATCTCAGGTTGACACTATCCACTGTGCGACAGCCTGGTCAGGCTTTTTAAAAAAAATTTAAGCACAAGAGAGGGTCAAAATCTTTAAAATGGGTTTTATAAGATATTTATAAAATCATGAATGGATGTATATGTACCTATATGTACATATATACAGATACGCATACACATATTTATCTTCAGCAAGGCATAATTTCAAGATTACATTATAAATGACAAGATCTAAAAGAGTGAATAAAAAATAAAAAATATAAAAATGCAAAAATTCACCAAATAGGGAAATTCAGTGTACACATTGTGTTATCATGTCTTTTTCTAAAATCTATTTTTTATGGAGAATGATGATATAATAAGTACTAGTAGGGATAATGAAAATACTTCAAAGCCATGCTTCAATAACCACTTTAGTATTAAATATGATAGTTATAAATGTGTTTTATAGTAACTGGCTTAAATTCTGTATATGAAGTGACACACATGAAACTATATATTTGATTATAGCTGTTTTTACTAATGAAGATAATGTAGAAATATACATGCTCTCAAATGTTTCAACTTTAAAAGTTGATGTTCTTAAATAAGGTATTATCATTGCTGGATGGCCATGGGGCTTTATTTAGGTAGCTGTAAGGTAATAATGAGATTGAGTATTTTTAAGTCCTACTGAAGGAATGTTTTGTTAACTCTCAAGGCATTATGAGAGAGTTATAGAGACATATTGTATTTTTATTTTATAACTAAAGTGAAAGAGGTACATAAACATGGGTAAGTTGCAGAGCCGAGACCTGTTGTTCCATTAGATTTAGCTGTTAGAGTGCTGTAATTGTTATTGCATTTTTTTTCAAAGCAATAACAAAAAATACTAAATTATTAAATCCTGTGATAATGCAGTTAGCGGGATATTAGAAATATAATAAAATTTATCAATAGAAAGTAAGTGGCAGGTGGCATGTTAATCATTACCTTTGAGTAAGAATATAGAAGAGCATTTCTTAATAAATAATATGAAATTATCCACTTAATGGTTTGCCTAAGGATGCTATAGTAACTCGAATATCATCTTGTTTGTTAGGGATTAACAGGACCTGATGGATCCCCTGGCTCTGTTGGACCAAGAGGACAAAAAGTAAGTTAGCCATTTGGTATTAATTGGTGGTACTAATTAAATGCTGAAGTATCATTTTATTGTAATGAATGCAAGCCAACTAACAGATTAGTTGCGAAGCAGCTGAAATATACTGTTCAACTAAAATTATATTTTAACTGGGTTAAATTAAGAACACCCAGATGGAGTGCTTTAATGATTTTAATATTGATGCAGTTTGCATATTTACATATTTATGCTATGAAGAGTTAAGTACAATGAAGCTATTTTTATTTTTAGGGAGAACCGGGTGTGCCGGGATCTCGTGGATTTCCAGTAAGTGCATATGAGGCCTCAGAATTGAACATCTGACTTTAGGTAAAATTCTGCCATTGTGAGAATTTTAAATGCAATTTTCTACATAATATACCTCACAAAGACATTTATGGTAAGTATTCTGAGTATGAGCAGAAAACTTTTAGAGAAATTTACATGTACAGTATAAAATACATGTCTTTTTGCGGGTAGTTTTCCCCAACAGAGGACTCCTCCTCCACCTGTGATAGAAAACGATTCTTTTTTTTTTTTTCTTTTTTTTTAAATTTTTTGTATTTTTCTGAAGCTGGAAAAGGGGAGAGATAGTCAGACAGACTCCCGCATGCGCCTGACTGGGATCCACCCGGCATGCCCACCAGGGGCGACGCTCTGCCCACCAGGGGGCGATGCTCTGCCCCTCCGGGGCGTCGCTCTGCCGCGACCAGAGCCACTCTAGCGCCTGGGGCAGAGGCCAAGGAGCCATCCCCAGTGCCCGGGCCATCTTTGCTCCAATAGAGCCTTGGCTGCGGGAGGGGAAGAGAGAGACAGAGAGGAAGGAGGAGGGGTGTGGAGAAGCAAATGGGCGCCTCTCCCATGTGCCCCGGCCGGGAATCGAACCCGGGTCCCCCGCACGCCAGGCCGACGCTCCACCGCTGAGCCAACTGGCCAGGGCCAGAAAACGTTTCTTGCATAACAATAGAAAGTCGAAGTAGTCAATGGCATCACACCACTTCCTTGACAACTGGTTTTATCTCTGATGAAATACCAGCCACTGGATATTATCATCTACCTGACTCCCTGCTAGTCTTGGCCTACATTGCACATGGGGCAGATCTGTATTCTTTCTACTGATAAGAGGGCTAGGTTCTCGGGCTGCTTTTTCTTTCTATTTTGCTGTTCATTCCTCTTCTGTGTTGTCATTAATCTGTATTTTTCCTCTTTGTGTTTTATTTGCTTTGTTTTCTTTGCCATATTTCAGCAAGCATCAACTTTTCTATGAAAGCCTATTTTCAGAAGTGAATAGTTTGCTGGTCTTTCTCTTATATTTTTTCAACTCAGAGCTCAACATTGTATAGTGATCCCTTAAAAAAATTTAGTGAAATTTATTGGTCATCTAAGTCCCTGATAATGAAATAACATTGGTTACTTTGGTATTTTCAAGTGTAACACTTTTAACCTCCTAAATTGATCCACATATTAAAATCTTTAAGTAGGAGTAAATTTTCAAAGGTTGCCTTGAAAATTTTCCACTTATCATTAAACACACTGCTCATGTGAAATTATTTCTTATTTTGGCTGCCTAAATAATTATAAGTAATAATATCATTATCAGAGGGTGTATATTTTAATTCCATTGGCTGCTTCATATATAGATATTTTAGAAAAGGAAGTCTGGATGAAAAGCTAACATGAATATGGTATCAGAGATAGCTGGGAATAAAAGCTAATCAAGCCAGTGCAAGAGAGAAAAGAGTAATGAGGAACCCCAGGGGGGAAAATTGAACTTGGAAAGCAAAGAGAGAAAAGAAGGGATTTTAGGCAGCTGATGTTCAGTTATTAGTTCAACAAGCTTATAGTTAGGCTTTATTCTCTACTAAGTCTTATATTAGAAATTGAGGCTTGGATGATGAATATGATGTGGTTTCAATCCTTAATTATACACAGTTTGGTGTTGCTAAAGAGATATAAAGTGTAAAAGAGAGGGAGATGGAATATGAGTTTTAAAATCAAATTTAGCATATTAAATTAGGATCCCATCATCGGTCATTTCAGGCCTGACAACATTTTACTTTTAATATCTACTGTATTTAGTGTCTGGAAATAGAGTCCTACTCTCAGAGAGAGTGTTTGGACCCCTTTTCATCCTCTGCCTGCCCGTGATAAATATATGTCCAAACATCACGTTATAAATTATAAAACATCACAGTATTGTTTTTAATGTAGGTTTCTTATAAAACACACAACAAATGAACAACTCTTTAAACTGTCAGGTTGTGATGTGCCTCCTTGTGAGTGGTGGTATGTTCTCCTGAAGACAAGCATGGATGGCTTCTTTATTTTAATTTTCTTAAAAAAAAAAAAACTTTGGAAAAAATGTTAGTGGTTAGCTTAGACATCAGAGGGATGCTTGAAGAGCTGGCACAAATTCTGCTTCCTTTTGAAGCAGAGTCATGTTTGCTTTTCTTTATCCATTGCTTTCGTTAGAATGAGCATCATATATTTATTTAGGATAGAGTTTAGAGTTTATTTTTGAATTGAGTTAGGCCTGTGTCCTTACGTATACTACATATAAATCACATAAACTAGTAATTTTTATTTTTGTATTTTAGGGCCGTGGTATTCCTGGACCCCCTGTGAGTATCATCTCTTGGTTTATTTTTACACAGTCTATAAAAATGGCCTATTTCTCAGATCTCAGCCTAACTCTCCAACTAAAATTCTATCTGGTGGTATTTATAGTGTCCCACTAATATGATCTTAGGTTGCTACTATGACAATACTCCTATTATGCTAAACAAAATATTTTAATAACCTAAGAAATTTCTGTTCTATTTTAACTAATTCAAATTTGGTCAAATTTTGCCAGAAACCAAAGCTAGCACAGATACATAATTTTAAGTCAGTTGTTGATCAGGTTGCATATTATTTGTGTTAGAGTGTAAAAACATTCACGAATCACCATGTCCCTTTAATTTGTTGACTTCAGGGTCCTCCTGGGGGAGCAGGTCTCCCTGGAGAGCTTGGCCGCGTTGGACCAATTGTGAGTACTACAGCGCTTTTGATAAACATTTGCTGATTTAATAGACGATGTTACTCGAAAAGGCAAGTTACCTTAACTGTATGTTATTCCCTGTATATCCAAAAAATGGCAAATGGATTTCAGTTCAGTTCATAATATTGATGGGGACAGGACCAAAGATAATAATGCTACCTTGTTTTTCTACAGTGAGAATAATTTTTCCCCAATTTTTTTTTTTTTTTTTTTGGTGACAGAGACAGAGTCAGAGAGAGGGCCAGATAAGGACAGACAGAGAGGAAGGGAGAGAGATGAGATTCATCAATACTTGGTTGTGGCACCTTAGTTGTTCATTGATTACTTTTTCATGTGTCTTTGACCGGGGGGCTACAGCAGACCAAGTGACCCCTTGCGCGACCCAGCGACCTTGGGCTCAAGCTGGTGAACCTTGCTCACGTCAGATGAGCACGCGCTCAAGCTGGCGACCTCGAGGTTTTGAACCTGGGTCTTCCATGTCCCAGTCCGACGCTCTATCCACTGCACCACCGCCTGGTCAGGCTTTCCCCAAGCTTTTAACAAAATTTCCTTCCCAATTTCCAGAATTAGTGATAAAGTCAGGAAGTGTCACCTCTATTTTACAGATTCAGCCAGAATTGGAGTCCAGTGGTTTTTTTTTTTATTAGACTCTGCATGAAATGAAAAGTGAATAGGTTAACATAATTACAATATATATTTATGTTAGGATCATTACATTATGATCAAATTAATAGAATTTAGTTTTAAGCAATAAAGAGCTGAACTTCATAGAAGAAATTATTGGAAATAAGTGCTTGATGCTAATATTCAATAAATATATTGAAAATGTTGAAGGACTGATGTTATATGAAAGATAGGTCATTGTAAAATTATTGTAATATGTGGTTCCTATCATACTAGGGGTATATATTATATATCTTTCTTGCTTACTGTTTGACAGATTTACTTACTGAACAACTGAATGAATACGAAATGATTACAAAGTCAAATGAATTCTAAGATGTTTTTGACTCCTTATAGAGAACACTAAGAAAAAAAACATGTCAGGAGTAAACTGAATAAACTCTGGATATTATGACTAATTGGAGTCCATTTTTGCTGAATGGCTTGTTTGAATATAGCCATCTTTGATCCTCTGTCCTAACTGCAAGAGGGTGCAGTGACAGGCCAGGTGACAGCTGGCCGATGACCAGCACCAGGTAGAATCTGGCAGTGCAGACATTCACCTTCCATTTTACAGCCTCAGGCTGGGCGCAAGCCTTCTCTTGCTGTCCTTGGATGGATGGCACTAGCAGAATTGTTCGTTCAGTTCCCCTGCAAATTAGCTAGAAAAATACATGGTGCTTCCAGTTTGTTTCCAGGGCAGAGAAAGTGATCATTTTATAGAGAATTGGTTTTGTTTTTCCCCCTAAGTCTTCCGCTGCCTTATTTTACTACTTTAGTAAGACCCAAATGCCTTTATTCTTCTGGTTTTGTGAAGCTGATTGGATTATGGGCCACCATTCATTTTGGTGACAGAGCTATGCTCTGTAGGGGTTTCTAGCAATATTGTCTCATGCCTCACCAGTTTTATGCACTGTGTTTTTTGACATGTATAAATATATAACCATTGTGTCACCATTTTCAAACAACTTAGGGTGACCCTGGGAAAAGAGGACCTCCTGGCCCCCCTGGGCCACCAGGACCCAGTGTAAGTTATTTGAAACTTGAATTTCTTTGCATCTGGGAGTTGAGATTAAAGAAATTTAAGAACTAAAAAATAAAACTAACTATTAATGGAACCATTGTCCTACAATTCTAAAATAGCTCCCAACTTTTTTCACCCATTCAGAACATGGTTATTGTTAGGCCAGAAAAGTAGAAAAATCACAATAATTTAAACGCTGGTTTTCATAGAGGATGGCTTACTCATTATATTTGAAGTCCTTTGAAGTTTGTGACTCAAGTGCTAAAAATTTGAACATATGAAAGGAACATTTTCAAATGAACTAGTTTTTACAAAGGATTATACAATAAGCAATTAAAAATAGAAGTTTAAGTAAGGAATGATACATATTTTAAATTTATGATTCTAAGTTCCCCATTGTTTTTATCCTGCCTCCCATTTCATCTCTCTTCAACACCCCTGAAAAAAATAATGTACTGCAATTTAGTGTTCTCAAAAGAAATGCACCCATAAACCAAGTTTTTAGAATATTAGTATATTTTATGCTTTTTGTTCCTTATATTTTATTGTATAAATCTGTTTAGTGTATTTTTGCCCAATGAACTTTCTATTATTAGTAGGGTTTTTTATTCAGTGAGAGGAGGGGAGGCAGAGAGGCAGATTTCCACATGTACCCTGACAGGGATCCACTCAGAAAACTCACTAGGGGGCAATGCTCTGCCCATCGAGGGTGTTGCTCTGTTGCTCAGCAACCAAGCTTTTCTTAGTGCCTGAGTTGGAGGCCATGGAGCCATCCTCAGTTCCTGGGGCCAACTTGCTCCAATCTAGCCATTGCTGGGCCAATGCTCTATCACTGAGCCAACCAGCCAGGCCTATTATTAGTAGTTTGAATGAAATATTTAGTTGCATTCTTAATTCTAATTTTTTTTTTTTAACTTTAGGGGACTATTGGCTTTCATGATGGAGATCCATTGGTAAGTTGTTTTCTTTTGAACAACATGCAGTTTTAAGTCAAAGACCATGTAATGTTCAGATGAATTCTCTTTCAAATGAGCTCACTGGAATATGCTTCATTTCTGTGTCTTACTTCATGCAGATGGCAGAGCCATCCATAGCACTAGTGGGCTAGTGGCTTGTATACACTCAGACTGTAATGGCTTTTCATTATAGAAATATCTTTGTTTTTTTTCACAATCTTTTACTTTATAATTAAGGCATTATTTTTCCTACTAGACCACAACAGTTTTAAAATATAGAAGTCAAATAATTCCCTTTGAGACTTGTATTACTTAAAGACTAATATGCAAGTGATGTTGGTAAACTGTGCTAAATGCAATCTTGGTTTGTTTGATGAAGAGATGTGACCCTCAGGATAGAGCTGTTCAGTGGGTACCAGTGTGTGTGTGCATGTGTGTGTGTGTGTGCGAGAGAGAGAGAGAGAGAGAGAGAGAGAGAGGGACAGAAGGATCAGGTAGTGGTATAATGGGTTATTTGGAAACATTTTATTTTTTTAATAAATTAATCTGAAGTATAGCAAAATATTAACATTTATTAAATCTGGATGGGGGACACATGTGGAAAGGGTTTTTTATAGTCTCCATACATTTCTGATTGAAAATAAAATAATAAAAACAAAAAAGGATAGTTCCAAGTTTTTTAATAAATATATTACATTGAGGTTCTGTAGCTGGAATTCCTAAAAAATACCATTTGTCACAAGCGGAGGCTCCAGTTTAAGCACCTGCTGTCTCTCTCTCTCTGGCAGTGTCCCAATTCCTGTCCACCAGGTCGCTCAGGATATCCAGGCATGCCCGGCATGAGGGTAAGAGAATGAGTTCCGTATTTTATTTTCAGAAGTGTTACCCATAGAGAAAACAGAGCCTTTCCTCTCAGCCCTGGCCTTCCCGGGGCAGAGACGCCGCTCGATGGAGCAGGCACGTCTCTGTTTGCTTATTCTGTGGATTTCCTGTGGTCCTTACTCAGTCCCAGCAATTCCTGCTGGTGTCCTGACAGGTCTTCTTCCCAAGACACAGAAGTTTGATTATACAGTGCTTTTGTTGTTCAGGGAAGAAATACTAAAGAAACATATTGGATTGAGAGACTTTAGAACACCAAGTTAAGGTTCGGAAGTGTGTGTTCTACAGAGGGTGGGGGGATTTGTGCTCATCATAAATTTGAAATAATTTTAGTTAAAAACATAGAAAAACTGTGCAAAATAGGCAAGGAAAGAGACATTCCAAAAGTGTTTTTCTTTTACTCTGCCATTATAATTTCTTCAAATTTTCCATAAAAATAAAAAAATAAAATGAATACCAAAGCTAGAATTAAATGGTTTTCTCTCCCTGGTCTGTGAGTCTGAAGGGATTTTGAAAATATCAGCCCAGTGGAGTTCTGCTATGATTTCAAATGCTCCAAGGCACTGGCTTTCCAATTCTGGTTTTCCCTAAGTTCAGTTTTGGTGGATTCACACAACTGCCTGGATTGGTGTCTTATTATTCACAAAGACTTGCACTCTTGAAACAAGAAATGAAAGCTCTGATAAACTTAAAGTTAGAACCTTCATTTCGCATTTGCTTCATGCAGCTGCCCAAAGCACATAGTTGCTTAGAACAGGTGTTCTAATAAAAAAAGATAGGAGTCTTTTCTCATGCTACACAGCTCTCACTGACTGCTCTTGAACGATTTCCCTTTGTGTACAAAAGAGGCAAGAAGCTGTGCAACTGGGAAGTCCACTTTTTATACCAGCCCTTCTCCACCTCCAGAAAGGAGATGGGTATAGAGGGGGCAGACGAGTTTCAGGGCTGTCACCTCAGGAAGTAAGTTACTAGGAAAGACGATACCCTTGATCCAACTGTGAGAGGAAGTTTGGGATGGAGGCATCTAGGGACTTACAGACAATGAATCATGTTCTGAACCAGGTAATTGAGTTTTTGTTATTCTAGAACAGTGTTTTTCTATCAACTAAAACTAATATGTAAAATGCGATATGTGAAAGTCACGTAATACATATGTCGTTATTAAGGTTATTGAAAGTAGTCACACAATCTTTCTCTTAGCAGCACATTGACACAGACTTGAGAAAGTAAGATCACGTTATGAGCCTTCTGACTGCTTTCTGTGCCAAACCCAATACAAGTATTCTTAATTTGTTTATTTGTCTATCTATTTATTTATTTTTGCATTTGTTAGGGCCATAAAGGGGCTAAAGGAGAAATTGGTGAGCCTGGAAGACAAGGTCACAAGGTAAGGACAATGAGTATTTAGTGGGTAAACTGTGACTAGGAGGTAGTGATCATTTTATTATAAGGAATTATAAAGCATGATGTTTTACCCTACCTTTTCAAATAATTGACAAGTTCTCAGTAGATGCATCGACAGTCTGGCTAAGCATAATATTCTAAGGTTGTTCAAATCCCAAAACAAAGAAAGCGCCATATTTCCATTCTTTCCTGAATTGCTACCCCCTGCTTTCCTTTTCAAATCAATCACACTCAGCTTTTTCTCTTGATGTTTCTGATAGTCAAATGTTACTCAGATACTTTTTGCACTCCACTAAACAGAATTTTTTGACAAGGATAAAGCTCTGACAAGCATTACCAAGAAGTTAATAACTGGCTGATGGCTTCTCATCTCAACTTCTGCAATGATTATTCTGTTTGTTTTGGACTTTATTTTACTGTAACTCAGATTTTGACCAATCTGAAAGTTAGCAGTAGGAGTTATGTTATTGTTTGGATAAAAATTTGGAAGCTATAGCACAACTTACACTGGGCCTGGCACGCCTTGCAGAAAAACCTAGGTTGAAATTTAAAGCAAAGTGGCTTGTTTGCCTCTTTTTCATCCACTAGTGTAAATATCCTTTAATTGTCTAAGAATTTGACTTCCTATAAAGTAGAACTTTTGTCTCCATTAGTTCTATAATATTTCCCAAAGTCAAACTGTTATTATTAATGCAGGTTATCTGGATTTTGTTGACTCTGTCCTTCTGGTTTTTTTATTGGGAAATGGCAGAAGATTAGTCTTCCTTTGGATGTTAAGAGCTAGAGAGACAGTTTATTAATATCTTTAGGCACTAATATCCTTGAACTCCTTAGTGAAAAAGAGTCTGTTGAACAATCTCAGGTAATCAGGATAAACGAGTCAATTTTCTGTACCTTATTACAGTTTGGACACTTATTTTTAAATTGTTTTTATTACTTAGGCTTTGAATAGTTAAGGTATTTTATTGATCTTGACTATAACAGATGGGTTCTTGATGAAAATAGAAAAATTATGAGTACTCTGGAAAATTTTCTGCATGCTTATTTTCCCATTGAATCTTAAAATTCATAATTTAAAATTTTCAACACATATTCGTTAAGTACCTGTTATATGTCAGGGTTTATTCTAACTGCTAGGGACACAGAAGTGAAAAAATATGTCCAATCATGGGGGACTGGCTAAATTAAGTATGACATATCCATATAATAGCATATTATCTAACCACAAAATAATAGGTGTGTAATAATATTAAATTGCTCCAAAAGATATTCCAAAGGTAATAGTTGTAGTAAAGCAGATATGAAGCAGTTATTATTTTTGATGTCATGTATCTTTTCCTTCTTCTTTTGGTGACCCCTTTTTTCTGGGGATGAAGGTGTTAATCAGAGTATCTCTCCACTTTCCCTTAAAACCAGTATTTTTGAGCCTGACCAGGTAGTGGCTCAGTGGATAGAGTGTCAGACTGAGATGCAGAAAGACCCAGGTTCAAGACCCTGAGGTCACTAGCTTGAGTGTGGGCTCATCTGGCTTGAGCAAAAAAGCTCACCAGCTTGGTTGGACCCAAGGTCGCTGGCTCGAGCAAGGGGTTACTCAGTCTGCTGAAGGCCCACGATCAAGGCACATATGAGAAAGCAATCAATGAACAACTAAGGTGTCGCAACAAAAAACTGATGATTGATGCTTCTCATCTTTCTTCATTCCTGTCTGTCCCTATCTATCCCTCTCTCTGACTCTCTCTCTGTCCCTGTAAAAAACAAACAAACAAACAAAAAAACCCCAGTATTTTTGATACCAATACAAGTTAATTATCTGGACTCTCAAATTTGTTTTGATTTTAGTGAGCAAATCGTTTTGGTGTGTGAGGTAACCAGCCAAACCTTTTATTGAAAAATTTTGAAAACTCTTTTAACTTATACATGTTTTGTCACTTAAAACTTTCAGTATTGTCTTTGAAAACTGACATAAGAAACAAGGATGACAATTTTTTTTTTTAATAAATTTTTATTAATGTTAATAGGATGACATTAATAAATCAGGGTACATATATTCAAAGAAAACATGTCTAGGTTATCTTGTCATTAAATTATGTTGCATACCCCTCGCCCAGAGTCAGATTGTCCTCCGTCACCCTCTATCTAGTTCTCTGTGCCCCTCCCCCTCCCCCTAACTCTCTCCCTCCCTCCCTCCTTGGTCCTCCCTCCCCCTACCCCTGGTAACCACCACACTCTTGTCCATGTCTCTTAGTCTCGTTTTTATGTTCCACCAATGTATGAAATCATGTAGTTCTTGTTTTTTTCTGATTTACTTATTTCACTCCATATAATGTTATCAAGATCCCACCATTTTGCTGTAAATGATCTGATGTCATCATTTCTTATGGCTGAGTAGTATTCCATAGTGTATATGTGCCACATCTTCTTTATCCAGTCTTCTATTGAAGGGCTTTTTGGTTGTTTCCATGTCTTGGCCACTGTGAACAGTGCTGCAATGAACATGGGGCTACATCTGTCTTTACGTATCAATGTTTCTGAGGTTTTGGGGTATATACCCAGTAGAGGGATTGCTGGGTCATAAGGTAGTTTTATTTGCAGTTTTTTGAGGAACCACCATACTTTCCTCCATAATGGTTGTACCACTTTACTGTCCCACCAACAGTGGATGAGAGTTCCCTTTTCTCCGCAGCCTCTCCAACATTTGCTATTACCCGTCTTGTTGATAATAGCTAATCTAACAGGGGTGAGGTGGTATCTCATTGTAGTTTTGATTTGCATTTCTCTAATAACTAATGAAGCTGAGCGTCTTTTCATATATCTGTTGGCCATTTGTATTTCTAAGGATGACAATTGTTCATCAAAGAATGAAGCTTGAAATGGTTAACAGATGCATGGAACTATAAACTGAGAGTAGGATGATGAAGAATTAAGAGACTAGGGGCCTGGAATTTGCATTCATATTCACAATTTTGCCTTGAATCTACTCAACAAATTAGTTTAAAAAGATTTTTTTTGCCCTGGCCGGTTGGCTCAATGGTAAAAGCGTCAGCCTGGTATGTGGAGGTCCCAGGTTTGATTCCTGGCCAGGGCACACAGGAGAAGCACCCATCTGTTTGTCCACCCTTCCCCCTCTTCTTTCTTTCCATCACCCTCTTCTCCTCTCGCAGCCAAGGCTCCATTGGAGCAAAATTGGCCCAGGTGCTGAGGACGGCTCCATGGCCTCTGCCTCAGGCACTAGAATGGCTCCTGTTGCAATGGAGCAATGCCCCAGATGAGCAAAGCATCGTCCCCTGGTGGGCATTCTGGGTGGATCCCAGTCGGGTGTATGCAGGAGTCTGACTGCCTCCCTGCTTCTCACTTCAGGAAAATACAAAAAATAAAAATAAAAATAAAGGATTTTTAAAGTCGTTTATGAACATAGAAGTGAATAGCCAAAAATCTTTCAGTAAAATATTGAATTTTTACTTCTAAATTTTCCATTTAACTTTGTGGTTATTGATTAGTTATGTGCTCCTCATCAACTGGTAAAATATTTAAATAAACTACATTACTCTTAGATGTATTAACCATCTATGGGAAATTACCCCAAACCTTGTTAATGAAAACTTCATTAGCATTGATATGATGGACATATCATTCACTGTTGTTTTTACGGTTACAAGTAGCATTCAGTTATAGGCATCTATTGACATCCACTCCATGAATTATGAATTTTACGTAGTAGTTTTAGTCTCTTTATTATATTCAGGTTGTATTCTTTAAGTACCTATGATTGACAGTGGGGAGAGGTAGTTCCAATGAAAAAGCCAGTGAAATGGCTGCATGTTAATCTGTTTATTTAAAGCAGTCCTAATGTGAAGTAGTAGTATTTTCGTGAAGATCTGTACAACAATTTCTAAAGTTCACCCAGAAGAGTAAACATTTAAGAGAACTGAAAAATAAGAGTGACTATAAATGAAAATTAAAGGTAAAAGAATCTCTCTACCTGAGATTGAGATATATTATAAAATTTTAATATATAAAATGTTGTGGTATTGGCAACATCATACAACAGATCAGTAGAGTAAAATAAGTCTGGAAACAAATATATTTGACAATTTTGTACGTATTAAAGATGAATTATCTAGCCTATGTGGAGAGAATGTATTATTCAATAAGTGATATTAGAGCAAGTGGCCACTTACTAGAAAAAAAAAGAAAATAGACTTATATCTTATATTTTACATCAAAATAAATTACTGGTAATTAAATATTTTTACTATAAAATTACTAGGAGAAAAATATAGATGAAATATTTATATTTTTGAGAGGTGGAAAATCTGTTTTTATGACTGACATCAAAGGTATAAGCCATGAAAAGAAAGGCTGATTTAAATACATTAAAATTTGCATATGGCACCAAAATAATAATAATAATAAGAAGAAGAAAAGTTATAAATAAAGGTCATGATTAAATTATATTGTCGTTTACGGAAAAGTTTGCATAGTATGACCTTATTTTTCTAATAATAGCCCCACAACACACACACACCTGAAACAGGAACGCACACATGTTCTCTCCTTTTCTGTGTCTGTGTCTGTCTCTCTCTCCCTCTTTCTCTCCTGCTGCCCTCTTTCTTTTGAAAAGCATCTAAAATGTTACTGGTATTTATAGTTGAGCGATGAAATGTAGGTGACTTTATTTGTGTATTTCTTTGTATTTTCTGAATGTTCTACCATTAATATAATTGCTCTTATAAAATATTTTTAAAGATATAGTAGAGTAATTCAAGGATGCCAAATAAATTTAAATTTATTAGACCAGGCCTATTTCTAAGTTTGTTTGCTAGAATAACGTGAGGTGTGCTATCCTGTTGCTTTTTAGGGTGAAGAAGGTGACCAGGGAGAACCAGGAGAAGTTGGAGCTCAAGGACCCCCAGTAAAGTATTTTTAAAAATACTTAACTAAGACAAGGAAATATTCTTTGTTTCATGACATTTAGAATATTTTCTATATGGTATTTGGATTAATAATATTATATTAACATGATACTATTTTTTTTCCAAACAGGAAAGAATCTCCTTTGTACATTTAAGCACTTTTTTAACAAAAAATTCTACCTATAATTACATCCATTCATTTACAAGTTTTCAGGGCTAGGCAATCTGAAAAAAAATTGAACACAAGGGAAAGATATATATTTTTATGTGCTATGGTACTATCGCATGATCTAATGAGAAAATTATGTGTATCCTGAATATTCAGCAGGTACTGGATTTAATGTAGCTTATGCCGCATGTAATTATTATAATTAGAATTATAGAATGTTCATTGTAATTAGAACATTCTTAATTGCTCATTATTATGTCTTTTAATAAAAATTTGGTCCCTTCTGCATCAGCAGATTGCTGCAATAATATGCACAGTGAGGTAATTGGGGGGGGGTTATCAGCATCCTTCACATTAAAATGTTTGTTAAATCAGAATTTACATTACCTTAGTATATGAAAGTGGAATTGTTACACTTTTTTTTTGTCACAATGAGTAATAACAATGATGGAAATAATAATTTCTGGCTATTCATTGAACATTGCAGTTTCCCAAGGTATGGACTGTAAAACACAAGGTTGGCTCCTTTTCTCAGAAATAAGAGTTAATTTTAAGATCGACAAACAAGGGGCCAGCCTTCCTTCCCTTGTTCTGCTCTCCCTGAGTAAATGGCCTCTCATAAAGGTTCAGGGAGCTGTAAAGATTAGTGCTCACCAGAGCTGACGGGACATTAGGCTAAAGGAAACGAGTCAGAGACATTGTAAGAAATGGACTTGGGGCTGACCTGTGGTGGCGCAGTGGGGTAAAGCATCGACCTGGAATGCTGAGGTCGCTGGTTCAAAACCCCAGGCTTGCCCAGTCAAGGCACATATGGGAGATGATGCTTTCTGCTCCTCCCCCTTTCTTTCTCTCTGTCTCTCAGTCTCCTCTCTTTAAAATGAATAAATAAACTCTAAAAGAAAAAGTTGATAAAAAAATTTAAAAAAAATAAGAAAGGGACTTGGCTTTTAAGCCATGTGAGAACTTTAAGAGAATCTGAAAAGCCTAAGTATTTGTTCTAGAGGCTTACCTTCCTTGAGCCTTTGATATGAAACAATAAGGAGATAGACTCTATTTTGCAAGTGGGAAATAGAGATAGTGTGAGAAATATATGCTTTTTTTTTTTTTGATCTGATGAAAATTTGGTGGGGACTTAAGAAGTTATTTAAAAAGCCATTCCCAAAGATCCTATGAACA
This sequence comes from Saccopteryx leptura, assembly GCF_036850995.1. NCBI lineage: Eukaryota > Metazoa > Chordata > Mammalia > Chiroptera > Emballonuridae > Saccopteryx > Saccopteryx leptura. The sequence continues at coordinate 354,406,709 of NC_089503.1, forward strand.
GGATTTTGCTAGCAGCATTTTTTTTTTGTTTGTATACTACGTATTTTATTCTTTATATTTTTAATTTGATAATTGGATTTATTGGGGGCAACATTAGTTATAGGTTTCCGGTGTACAGTTTTATAATAGATCCTCTGTCCATTGCACTGTGCTCACCGCCCGAAGTCAAGTCTCCTTCCATCACCATTTACCCCCCTCTGCCCTCTTCTCCCTCCCCCCACCCCCGTTTCCTTCCAGCAAATCCATACTATTGTCTGTGTCTATGAATTATTTTTTCTTTGCTTTATCTCTTCACATTTAAAAAAGGATACATGGATTAAGGGTCACTGTTGGGTGCCGCATGGCTCGAGTGGTCCAGAGGGGGATATCACCGTGCTCGCTGACCTTCTGGTGTTTGGGAGTGGCTATGTCAAAATGTTTCTGTGAAATTCACAGATTTTCACCTTTTTAACATACATCTATGAAGTACTGTACAGACTTTTTTCTTTTAAAAATGCTTTTTGAAACATTTATAAACAAGCTCTGCCCTTCAAAGTAGTCACCTTGAGAGATGATATGTGGCATTGTCATGTCATCACGATGACTGAAATATTTTTGGAGTTCTTTTTAGAATTTTCAGAAAGAGCAGTTTTCATCTGATACGGCCACATGTCCCATTATATCCTAAGCAGGTATCCTAACCTGGCTCATCCTGCATATTTGTATTTCAGGGCTGTCCCACTGATCTGACAGACTTTGTGACTGACCTGGGTACAGAGCTGGCCATGGAATGTCCCGTTTTTCCAAGTGACAGCACAAGGGAAATGACTGGCTTAGAGCTACTTTATTGTAAGCCGGTTACAGTGGACAGTTAGTACGTGTTCAGTAGTTGCCCCGCTTCCGGGTGGAGCGTCTGCCCCCTGCTGTTCCCACGGGAGCTTGCAGGCTTGCTGTTGACAGGATTCATTTTTGGAGCGCAGCTGCTGTGGGGTCAGAAAGTCGAGAATGGTAACATTTCAGTATTGAAAAGGATACTAGGAATCACACTCCACACTCCTATTTTAGAATTACCTACTCCTGTGCCTGAGATTGGGTGAGATGGGTTCCTACTAGACCATACTGGAATTCAGAAACCATTCAGCATAGAAATGGTGCCATGAATAATGAGTACAAGTGGTTAATGGAGACTCTGGCTCTTATACAAGACACAAGCTTTTGTGGGTTAGCCTGGGAAGCTAATTGCCTTTGATGGCATGCACTAGGGAGGAAAAATATTCCAAGGTCTAAAATTACAACTATGTTACATGTAACCAATTTACAAATGTGAAGGAGGTGGGAATTCCAGTGTATTCTGTATATGAGTTAAAAGCTAAGTCATATATGTTACCATAATTCACTTATACTAGTGATATTTACTTTTTCTTTGGTCATCAGTAATTGTTCCAACTCCCGGTTGGTGTAAGGCTTCAGAATTTTAAAAAAGGACTTATTATCAGAACTATCCTTGGATTTTTCTTTCTAAACTAGAGTAGTTCACGTGTGATGCCACTGTTTGTTAATGTTACCTTAGGTTATGATAACATCCTTTTTCTGGATCAGTTTTCATGATGAGATAAACAAATGTGTGCTTCAACTATAATAATTTACTTTTCTTTCTTTCTTTCTTTCTTTCTTTCTTTCTTTCTTTCTTTCTTTCTTTCTTTCTTTCTTTCTTTCTTTCTTTCTTTCTTTCTTTCTTTCTTTCTTTCTTCTTTTTATTTCCAGGGCGCTCAAGGACTGAGGGGCATCACCGGCATAGTAGGGGAAAAGGGAGAAAAAGTAAGATAATGATACAATACCAACATGTATAAATGTTTAAATTTTGGCCATTTAAAAATATCTTCTTATCTTCAGCACCATCACTTTTCATTTTTTATTTGGTGCTTTGTAGACGTTTGGTTAGGGTTTCAGATTTCTGTCATAAACATAGCTGATAGAAATGAGTAGTATGCATTATACTTATGTGTTATATATTTTAAATAGGTTCATAGTTATACACAGGCTGTTATATGTTGTCTCTTTATCATTATTAATAGTTCACATTGATAGTGCTGACGCGGTACCTAGAGCCAGGCTAAGAGAGGGGCAGACGGAAAGGGAGGGGTGAGAGAAGGCAGGATGCCCACAGGGACACTAGGGCCATCAGTCGCTCTCCTGCAAAGCTGCTTGCTGAGTTCTGCCCTTAACAGGGACCATACAAGTGTGGCTGGAGTTCACCAGCCTGTTCTTAACTTGGTCACAGAAACCAGATTCTCCTAGTGTTTCCACAGCAAGGTACTCTGGGAGATGCTGGGGAGATTCAAAGAGGCATAAAGACTTCTGCAAGTTTGTTATTTATTGAGAAGAAACAGAGAGTTAGTTACAATGTAAACAGGAGAGACATCATTTGAAGGTAAGAGCTAAGAGGGAGTGAAGGGGGGTAGCGGAACTGGGAGGGCTCAGGACGGACCTGGGGCCCAGAAAGACGAGGCGTTGCCGTTGGTGGGAGATAGGGGCCAGGGAACGCTCGGCTGAGTGCATATCATAAGCAAAAACAATGGAAACCCGGTAGTTCATGATGTGCTCAGAAATGGTTTTCTTGCTCTGCATGCATGCATGTGTGTGTGTAGGGGTGTGTCTAGCTTCTTTACCAGACTTTAAGAAAAATGATTACCGCTTCTCAGAAAGTATGTTAGGAAATCCAATTTGTAGGCTCCCGAGAAGAACAAAAGCACTTTGCCCATCACTGCTTCTGACTCTCGCCCCGTTCTCTTTAGAACTTCTAAGGCTAATAGCTAGTTGGGTCAATTCACACAGACGTATACAGCCTTTTATTAACAACTAAACAAGAATAATTCGCATATTGTAGGACAGGGGTCCCCAAACTTTTTACACAGGGGGCCAGTTCACTGTCCCTCAGACCATTGGAGGGCCAGACTATAAAAAAAACTATGAACAAATCCCTATGCACACTGCACATATCTTATTTTAAAGTAAAAAAACAAAATGAGAACAAATACAATATTTAAAATAAAGAATAAGTAAATTTAAATCAACAAACTGACCAGTATTTCAATGGGAACTATGCTCCTCTCACCGACCACCAATGAAAGAGGTGCCCCTTCCGGAAGTGCGGTGGGGGCCGGATAAATGGCCTCAGGGGGCCACATGCGGCCCGCGGGGCCGTAGTTTGGGGACCCCTGTTGTAGGTACTCAATAAATGAAATGAAATTTTCTAAAGAAGAGATGCACATTTTTGTGTATTGGAAGAATGATTTTGTGAATAATTTCTTCAATTTTATTTTTTTCAACCTTTCTTTGTCTCTTTTAGGCATGCTCAATCTTTTCTAAAAACACTGCACTTAAAAAATATTTTATGTTTCTATATTCATGTTACCTTAAGTAACATTCTATGAGTATCTTTTCTGTTATGAAATAATAAATACCATTTATTTCAAAGTTGCTGATACCCAGGCTTTTGCTTTTTTCTGGATTTAAATCAGTCCTAATATATGTGATCCCTCACTTTGAAACCAATTACTAATCTGGATATGCTTTTTATCTGAAGTATTTTTCTACTTGGTATTTTTCAAATTTTCTCATTTCCTCTGATTTCTGTCAAATTGCTTCCAATAAAAAAATATGAAGAAGCTCTTCTCATGAACTCAGACCCATGGAGCGGTTACCTAGTAACAGCAGTCTGTAGCTGAGCTGATGCTGAACAGCATGAGAGAGAAAGTGCAGGGAAGCCATTTCTATAATGCAAAGGCTGGGCGTTGCTCTCACAACACAGGGTGAATGAATTCAAGGTCTTTTTCAGGTTTTCCAAACCTTTTCTTCCCTGGTGGATGGAAAATGCCTTCTGCTCTTCTCCATTTTTTAGGGGTCAAAGCATTTCAAGGTTCTTTGGTGCTTTTTCTGTGGTGTTTTCTTTGATTCTACCTATGTCTGAAACTCCTATCAAAGGTTTCCTCATTTTTCATTCTTACGATAGACACTGTCTCCCTGGTTTTCTTGGCCTGACATTTATTCAATTCTCTTGACTGTTTTCAGTTATGTTACCATCTCTCCATCTCAACCCTGTTCATTAGGAGATGACCTGTTCTCTTCAGTTGCCTTTATGCCTTCTCATTCATTTGTAGAAGAGAAAAGAATTTAAAGAAGTAGATTGTATTTTATGCAGCATATGTAGAGAGCAACAAAAATATACCATACTTTTTTGTTTTAAAATTACATTTTGATTTTTATAATGGAAACACAGAGATTATATGTAAAATACATAACTAAGTCAGATATAACCTAAAGATAATTAGATTTATAAAGCTTCGTGGTTCTTAAGCCACTCATTGCTTGGTAGGAGGAATCTGTTGTTGAGAGAATAGTTGGGTTACAATACGCTAACTGAACTTAACATCTATCCAAGAAGGGGAGTTAAAATCCTTTTTACAATTAATTCTTCCAATTGCATGGCTGGACTTCTGATTCTAAACCTGATTCTTTCTTGATGGAAATCCAGAGTCCCGGAGACCCTTCCCACAGCTCTAGCAGCAGCCGAGCTCATGGCTGCTATTTTTTGGGTGGTCCCTTGGCCTTCGCCATTAATGCGTTCCCATCAGAGTCCTGAGAATCGTGGAGGGTGACTACCAAACCTCTTCCAATAGATTGGCCAAGTCCTCTAAATAGTGGCTGTGTTTTTAGTTCATGTCAGTAACAAGAATGGGTGCAGTGTTAACTTAAAATATCCAGAATGCTATCAAAGTTTGGGTGGAAGTATTTTTGGTGGGATGAGAAGATGTGAAGTAGAGTTTTCATTTTTCAGGTGTCTTATTAACGACTTTTTGGGGTTCACTGATGTATAAAATATATATTAGACACACAAAACTTCTTTTTATCTGGCTATTACAGTTCTTTAGAAAGACTGATATGCCCTTTAACATACATGACTGATCTCAATTTAATATCTGTCTTTTTTTTTTTCTTTTTGTAGGGTGCTCGAGGTTTCGATGGAGAATCCGGGCCTCGAGGTATTCCTGGTGCACCTGTAAGTAAACTTCTTTTACAAAACCCAATGAAAGATTTTATTTTAGCAATGAGCAGTGATAGATTTTTTTGCTATATGTGTGGGTGTGCAAGTGTCTTTTACATGTGAATAATTAGAGTGGAAAATGGGCAATAGTTTTTATATTAATTTAAAGTATTTTAAATTAAGACAAGTATCTCTTTCTTGGGTTCAGATAGGTTTTTTTGTTCTCATAGGTGAAGTCAAATTGTTATGGTTTTATGTTTTTTGTGTTTTCCTTTTGTTTTGGTTGTCAGGTTGTTTGGTTGTCAGAATTACAGTAACTATTTCATGTTGGGCTCTTGGGTAGTCCTATTCTTTACTTTCTTTATGATTTCTGATCTCATTATTTCAACTGCCTCTGATATATGTGTCATTATTGTAGGCTGCCTCACACCTTTTCTGGAAGTAAATAAAAAAGCCATGTGTTAATAATAACCTAGAAAAGGTATAAGTAAAATAGAATTTCTAAATACCAAGGTCCTATATAGTTCAGTGGAAAAGACAGAATGTAACTGCACCATACATGATAAGGTCAAGCACTAGAACCTGTGGTGAAGGTAATCCAAGGAAGAGGACCTTAGAGGAAGGTTGTCCTGGAGACCCACAGAGCACATGTGAGAAGGTCCACCGTTGGTGATTGATAGGGATACTATCACAGAGGCGGCCACTGGAGTGGAACGTTTCTGTTGAGAAGGTGAAATTGAATGGATAAGGCAGAATCACATTGTGGAGAGTGTTTAATGCCCATCTTAGCAATAGGAACTGATCTAGTAGCAATAGGCAGCTTTTTGAAGTTTTAGAGTACAGTAGTCAATTCAACTCAAACTGTATGTTAGAAAGGTACATTCTCTCATCTGTTGCCACCTATATCATATATCAACATTAGTTTGATAATTTTGACAGAATCCATAACTATTAACTGGGGAATTAAATAATATGGAGAAAAGGTAGACAACTAATCCAAACCTCAGCTCACCATGATAGTCCATGGGAGTAGCTAATATGTATACCTAGCTACAAATGTCAAAGCTGCTTGCAGTATGGACCTGAGTCTTATTATACCTATACATCCAAAGAGAACAGAAGCATATGCATTTAAAGTGAAATTAGAAGACATGTAAGTTTCAATGATCCTTATGGAAAGTCATTGTTTTAAGACATAATTTTTATAAAAAGATTTTTTGAGCTAGGCATCCATGATAGAGCAAAGCCTTTGGGAGGAAAGAGCTGTAGTAAGGTAACGTCGATGGCATTTTATAATTTCAAAAGTCTACCAATAAGTAACTTTTGCTTATAGTAACAAAATTCTATTTTCATACAGGGTGATCAAGGACAGCGAGGATCTCCAGGAGAAGCAGGTCCCAAGGGTGATAGAGTGAGTTCGAATTTAGTGTTAATTGTGACTACAGGCATTATGCTTTTCAGCATCATCTGCTGATTAAGCTTGTCTCTTTGACATGTGCTAAGTATTGTGATAATTGAGTATGTTTTGTCTACCCTTTTCCTTCTGCCCTGCAGGGGGCTCAAGGTTCCAGAGGAATTCCTGGTCTCCCTGGGTCCAAAGGAGACACGGTATGTCTTGAGCTTTAGTCATCAACTCACATTTTTCAAAGTGATAATTAACTCATAATAAAACTTTAGAAAATGAAGGGAGCCTGACCAGGCGGTGGCACAGTGGATAGAGCATCAGACTGGGATGCAGAGGACCCCGGTCTGAAACTCTGAGGTTGCTGGCTTGAGCATGGAATTATAGACATGACCCTATGGTTGCTGGCTTGACCTCAAGGTCACTGGCTTGAGCAAGAAGTTACTTACTCTACGGTAGCCCCCCTGGTCAAGGCACATATGAGAAAGCAATCCATGAATAACTAAGGTGCTGCAATAAAGAACTGATGCTTCTCATCTCTCTTCCTTCCTGTCTGTCTGTCCCTATCTGTCCCTCTCTCTGACTCTCTGTCTCTGTCAAAAAAGAGAAAAGAAGAAAAAAATAATGAAAGAAAGAAGAATGTGACTGATTCTAAGAGAGTGTATTTCTTTGTGTGTCTTTAGGGCTTGCCAGGTGTGGATGGCCGCGAGGGGATCCCTGGAATTCCCGGATCAAAGGTAGCTGTGTGATTCAGTCCAGGAGTTAATAGGGCCTCTGCTCTGGCCGGCCAAGCATGGCAGTTACATTCCTATATTACTGGGAGATTTATTTAGCTGGTTTTGGCTTTCTTTCCTTCTTTTAATTTTTTAATCAAGTGTCAATTCAAAAACGCTTATGAGAATAGTATGCCTCTTGTTTGGTTTAAGGAACTCAGTAAAATTGTCCCATTGGTGAAAGTAAGCTGAAGGGAACTGTGTATTTTGATTGAATTTTCGTCCTAAATCCTATCCCACCCCAACATCCGCCCTGAGCTGGATCACATTACAGAAGTGCATGTAAGGTCAGCTGAAGGGATAAGCCTTTTACTGAGAAGCTCTGTGTCCTTCCTTTTCTTAAAACAAATATAGCAGTTCATACAGGTTCAAAGATGCCATCTAAAGGTTTTTTTTTCAGGGTGATCCAGGAAAACCTGGGCCTCCTGGTGATGCAGGATTGCAGGGGCTACCTGTAAGTACTGAATTCTTTAAATGCTTACTGGTTTATATGCATATATTGGTTTATAAGCATAAATATGAATTTTGAGGAGAAACATGTCAAGTAATTTGATAAGTCCTTGGGAGGATATGATGCTTTAATTTACAGTTACATTTTTGTACTTTTTCTCTGCATAGCTAGCTATTTTATTAATAAAATACTAACTTTTAATTTTATATTTAGTGCATCCCTCTTCTCTCATGAGTTCACGGAATGTTCTTTTTATCTTTTTACTAACCTCGAACTGTGGGCCAGGGTCATATACTTTCTCCTACTTTCAACCAGTTTTGAAGTTCTTGTTAGCACAGTTGACCCATAAGAGGGTTGACAATATGCTCAGGAACAATGTGAGACATAGATATCACTTTTTTTTTTTTGACTCTGTGCTGCTTTGCATGATTCAAATTGGTGTTTCTATTCATTAAAGTGGCTGGAAGTTCATGTGGATGATACCACATGTATTTTTGGCTTTTCAGAAGTAAATGTTTCAAGTTAAAAAGGAATACTTGGTAATACTGAAGACCAGCTTCCAGTTTATTATCTAACACTTCAAAAATAATCAGAAAATATTAGGACTCCCAATGGTAGGGAATCTTGGTTAGACCCAGCTTTCTCCTGCCATTTTTAAAAAATTTATTTTAAAAATTTATGTATTGATTTTTAGAGAGAGAGGGACAGTGAGAGAGAGAGAGAGAAAGAAAGAGATAGAGATATCAATTTGTTGTTCCACTTATCTATGCATTCATTGGTTGACACTTGTGTGTGCCCTGGCCAGGGATCAAACGCATCACCTCGGTGGATCAGGACGACACTAACTAAATGACCAACATGGTCAGGGCCCTGTCATTCCTTTTTTTTTTTTTAACTTAACCTTAAGATTTTTGATAGGTCCTTGTTTTGTTATTCTGTACATAAAATCATGCTAGTAAGAACTCCCATTGACCTGCAAATGGTGCTAAATTATAATTTGGAAGTTCATTCCTGAAAAATAACTAGTTTACAGGTAAGCTTTGCTTTACGAATGTTCAGACTTAAGCCAGATACAGCAAAGTAATACCGTCTAAACTCGCATAGTTCTATAGCTGACTGTTCAGAGTCGGAGAACTAAGACAAATCTTTCCACACTAAATCTTTGAGGTTGTCATGCATGATTCCCTCAGCCCCTGAGCAGTGTGCAGTGGGCGTGGCAGCTCACGGATTCTCAGATAAGGTGATCGAGCCCGTGTTCTGTGTGTATTTTTGCAGGGGGTGCCTGGAATTCCTGGTGCAAAGGGTATTGCCGGTGAAAAGGTAAAAGAGTATGCCTTTTAAATTAATACTTTTCTTAATTTCTTTATTCATTTACTAATGTATTTATCACTTTAATGTTTACAACTTGCCTTTTACTTTATCTTTGAAGCTAAGGAGAAATCAAAAAGACTTTATATCTTCAAATACTCATCGCTTTCCTAGCTGCAGAAAAAATACATCGACAAAATGATGCTGATTAGATTTCCTTCTTGAAAGTGTCATCTTTTGCCAGTAAAAAACAGAGACAGTTTTGTTGTTTTTTAAGCAAGTAAAATAAGGAAGATATTATTAAGCCACAGCAATTATGCCAGTGAATATTATTAAGATGATTTAGCTTAAACTAAAAAGATATTAGGCATCTCGTTCACATACAGATCAACTAGTGCTTATATTCTAGCAATGAACAACCATAGATGAGAGAAAAATTAAAGTCGATAAAACTGGATAATGTAGAAGTTGGATACTATTAGGTTGTATGGCTACAGCCCTCCGATCCTAGTGGTCCACAGAGTGTTGAGCAGAGATGTTCCCTCGGAAGTGGATGTGAGCAGCTGGTGGTGGAGGCGGCGTCCCGGGCATATGCTTTCTCTGGAGCTTGCGGGGAGGACTTTCTCTACAGCACATCCTCATTTCCTCATGGTGGCAGGATTGTTTATCATTTTAATACTGTCAATGTCAGGTAAAATGGCTCAAAGAAGGTTATTGGAGGTAGAAATGGTAAAAAGAAAGATTTATAGTTAATATAGTAAAGACAGAGAAGTCCTCTCATATTCTTGCCAGGCTGAAGACCTTTATTTTTTTACATTTGACTTTCATTTTTTGACTTTTTTGACACTTTTTCTATACTTCTGGGAACATGAAAACATTATCCTAAATCTAAAGAACTTTGATGTATCCTCTAAGAAAGCGTTTATACATCCTCCCACATTCTCAGTGTCAAGTCAAGAAAGTAATGCTATTTAAGTGTAAGAAATGCCTGGGCTGGGTAAGACAGATTGCTGGTAATGCTTACTTACTGTCTGAATTATGCTGCATCTCACCTTTAGGGAAGCACAGGCGCTCCGGGGAAACCTGGCCAACTGGGGAATTCAGGGAAACCGGTAAGAAACCTTACGTTCTTTCCACTCTTGTAACCTGTTGTAATCACTAAGCAAGGGATTAGGGAATGTTAACTTTTTCTCTACCTGCCTTCCTCATAACAGGGCCAACAGGGGCCACCAGGAGAGGTGGGACCCCGAGGACCCCGGGGGCTTCCTGTGAGTATTCTTTTCTTTAGGACCTTCTCAATATGTCTTTTCAGGGCTTTGCTGGGAACTCTTTCATTCATCCATCCATTCATCCATTCATCCATCCATCCATCCATCCATCCATCCATCCATCCATCCATCCATCCATCCATCCATCCATTCATCCATGAATGCTTTCTGATGTTTGAACACATGCTAGTCTAGATCAGTGGTCCCCAACTCCCGGGCCGCAGACAGGTACCGGTCTCTGGGCCATTTGCTACCGGTCTGCACAGAAAGAATAAATAACTTACATTATTTCTGTTTTATTTATATTTAAGTCTGAACGATGTTTTATTTTTTAAAAATGACCAAATTCCCTCTGTTACATCCGTCTAAGACTCACTCTTGACGCTTGTCTCGGTCACGTGATACATTTATCCGTCCCACCTAAAGGCCGGTCCGTGAAAATATTTTCTGACATTAAACTGGTCCGTGGCCCAAAAAAGTTTGGGGACCACTAGTCTAGATACATAATGAAACAGGAAAGCAATTTAGATATAAAATAGACTTGTTTGTCAGAAAATGGAAATAAAAATGAACTTTTTTTTAAAAAAAGCATGATGACCCTTTCTGCTCCCATCTCATGTTGAAGGAAATATTTTAGTGTGATTAAAAAACAACTTGTTGAGAGATAATTCATATGCTATATGATTCACCCACTTAAAATATATAATTAATTGATTTTTAGTATACTTACAGAATTGTTCAGCATTGTCACAGTAAATTTTAGACCATCTCATCTCCCACAAAAGAACTGTATTCATTTGTAGTCATTCAACCTTTTCCCCAATCCTCTCAGCCCTAAGCAACCACTACTGTAGTTTCCATCTCTACAGATTTGCTTATTTTGAAATTTTTATATCAACAGTGATGTGATATGTGGGTTTTTTAATTATTGGCTTCTCTCATTTAACACAATGTGTGTAAGTTCATCAGTGTTGTGCCACAACAACACTTCATTTTTATTGTTGTGTAATATTCAATTGTATGGCTATACTTACTTTATTCTTCCATTCACTCGCTGATGGACATCGGGGTTGTTTTCACTTTTTGGCTATTATAAATAATGCTGCTACGAACAATTTTCTACAAGTTTTTGTTTATACATTTCTTTTCATTTCTCTTGAGTATGTAACTAGAAGAGAAATTGCTGGGTCATGTGATAATTCTATGTTTAATCTTTTGAGAAACTGACAGACTTATCCACTTTGCAGCAAATGTAGCAATACATATTTTCTCACTAGATATAGTTTAACCCTCAGAGAGAAACTGATTGAAAATGAAACATTATGCACTTGAATTTAACTTTAAAAAATTCTCTCTGGCCTTCCAAAGTTCCTTTTTTTTTTTTTTGAAAGTCTGCTGGGCAAGAGAAAAGAACTCCAACTGATAAAAACAGAAACATTTATTTTCAATCACTGTTACTTACCTTCTTTTAAAGTATTTCTTGAGCACGATGAGTTAGGACTTTCATGCTTTCAGAAAGCGAAATACTCCTGGTGCCTTGTGACCGGGAGTGTTTTCACTTCTCACAGCTCTGGCTTGAGGTCGACCAGGAGGTTTCTGTAAATTCCTCTGCAGCCAGGGAATAGCGCCTGCTGTCTCACTCCTCACTTAGCTTTTTCTCTCTCTTACTTGAGCCTGTGACTATCTAATTAAAATACTTTTCTTAAGATTGAGTGTCAAAGTAATGAAGTTATGGCTAGGCCACACTTCTAAAGCAATGACAATGCTATGTGATGGGTTTTGAAAGATTTAACAGTATGGGAGAGGGGCACTGGGACTTTGAGAATATTCATTATTATGTCTAGTGTTCACTTTATAAAGCAGAAAACTGTATAGAGGAGCCCCTGCTGTTTGCTAGGACCATGTGCTGAACACAAAAAGTGAGACAGGTGGAGACGGCATGGCCCATCACCAGTAAAGTGCCACAGGATGTGAAAAGCAACTAATGCAGAACTGCAGGAGATGAGGTGGCGTGTGTGTACCTGCATGTGCGTGTGCGTGTGTATGTGTGTGTGTGTGTGTGATAGTCTCATGTGAGAAGAGGTAGATCACAGGAAATTGTGCCTGTGCAAGTTTTGGAGTCTGACTAAGGTTTTGATTTTTGAGTTTCTGTGAGTCCAGATTGTCCCTGTCACTGAGGCTCCAGGCTTTGGTGTTCTTCTACCTTCACATTTCTTACCTCCAGTAGGACCTTTTGTTTCTTCTTCTTCTTCTTCTTCTTCTTCTTCTTCTTCTTCTTCTTCTTCTTCTTCTTCTTCTTCTTCTTCTTCTTCTTCTTCTTCTTCTTCTTCTTCTTCCTTTTCTTCTTCTTTTTAATAAAAATAGATTTTTAAAATTTTTTTGTTTAGAAATTTAAATTTAACAGGGTGACATTGATCAATAAGAGTACACAGGTTTCAGGTAAATGTTTCTACAGCATTTGAACTGTTGATTATGTATATGCCCATCATCCAAAGTCAGATCATTTTCCGTCACCTTATATTTGTTTCTCTTCATTCCCTTCTCCCCCTGCCCCCGAAACCACTGCACTCTTATCTGTGTCCATGAGTCTCAGTTTTACATCCCACTTATATGTGAAATCATATAGTTCTTAGCTTTTTCTGTTTCACTTATTTCACTCAGTATAATGTTCTCAAGGTCCATCTGTGTTGTCGTTAATGCCACTATGTCATCATTTCTCATGGCTGAGTAGTGTTCCATTGTGTATATATACCACATCTTCTTTATCCAATCCTCTATCAAGGGACACTTGGGATCTTTTGCTTCAACTGCCTCCTTTTCTAAGGTCTCTTCTATTTGACTCTTCTTTTCCAATCCTGCCTTTAGCACTGGGCCGAATCACTCCCTGCTGCTGGTATCACTGGGGTCAGCTCCTGATCTACTTTCTCAGCTCCAGCCCTCCCTTCATCTGCCAGTGCCTCCCGACAGGGCTCTTGGTATTATGGCTGGGAGAGTTCTTTGCTCTCCAGGACTCCCATACGTCGCAGGGTGTCTGGTATCTGCGGCCTCCACTGTAGAATTCCAGTAGTGTGCTCACAGTCCTGGAACCAACAAAAATGTCAAACGCAATTGCAAAGACCCAGGGAATGATGGCGCTCCAAGTCTGCACCCACTGTTGTGTTGGTCTTCCCAAAGCACAGTTTTCATCGTCACTTTACTTCTTCATTTAAAAATTTTTAATGGATCTCCACAAAAAGACAAAATCCGAAGCTGTCTGTTTATGCCTGAGTTTTACTTCCCATTTCTCCCTTGCTCAAAGTCAAGTCAAGCTGGACTCCATGCCAATTCCCAAATACTCTCTCTGCGCTTCCTCAGCCTGCCTGTTCTCTTCCATTATACCGTGCAGTTAGCGGCTTGCTTCTCCATCCCTCTGACTCAGCTTCCCCTGTGCCTTCGTCGATGTAATTGCAATGTTACTTCTACCATGAAATAATCTCTGATTAAGCCCTATCCCCAGAGAGAAGTGATCTCTCCTTACTCTGAGCCCGCCCCCCTTGGCCGCCTTGGGCACAGTGCCGTGGAAACCGCAGGAAGGCGGGGACGTGTCTGACCCCACCCCCCTTGTTTCTTACAGCTCTTTTCTCAGGGTCTGCTGGAAGGTAGTTCTCAATACATATTCCTTGAAAAGAATGGAATTGGAGGTATAATAAATCTTGCGATGCTGCTTATGTGGGCAATAACTGACTCCTCACCTACTGTAAATTTTTCAGGAAAGCGTCATGAGTGGTTATAAATATTACTGTTCTGAAGCCGAGTTCCCACACCAAATCTCCTTCCTGAAAGACACATTTGCTCTTGCATTTTTACATCATTAAATTCAGTTTCATAGATAAGTTCACACATTTTCAGCTAATCCTTACAAGTCTGTTCAGTTTTTCTTGCAAATGTTAAACCGAGAAGCTCAGTAGAAGGCATGAAAACCTGTATCTAATGTGTTCTGCTAATGGACCAGAGCTAACTGGAACATGTCTTTGAAGTTAAGTGGTATTCCTCCTTTCTCCACCACTGTTCTGTCAACTTTTGCCAGTGCCACAGCAAACAGCATTGACAGTTTTTAACATCTCCGGTGATAACTCGTGAGCACGTACCTTCAGCCCTCGGACCGTGCTTCTGGCTTTTGCCATGACGCCTTACTTGGTCTGTACCTGAGTCTGGCTGACTCCTGGTTTAGAGCAGGCACGCGGATGGGGCCTTTCATTTGGTCCTACCATGAAGTGGTTCCTGGCCTACATCCCTTTCCCAGAACTTGTTAGGGCTTTTGTTAAGTGGGTTGGGTTTGCTCTGCTCTCATGATCCAGACTGGAATAAGTGCCATGCTGATGGAACTCCAGTTTCCTGAAGATTATACACTCATGGGTTACAGAAGCCTATCTCATTGCTCCTGAAGTCCCCCACCCCCACCCTATCAACGCAGCACAGAGGCCCCCTGTGGAACTTTGCTGAGTGATCTAAGCTCTGTTTCTACTTCACCCGGGCCCTGGGATGTTATCCCTGTCAATAATTTGTGAAACAGCTATAATGGTTTAGACAGCTTTTCACCTACCTCTTTGTGTGAGGGAATATTTAAACCTATACTAGAGAGAAATAGAAACTATATAATTCTGTAAAATTAAATAGATTAAAAAATGTCTTTGTGACAAACCTAAAAATAATTAGTGTAGTAGGACTAATATGATCTTTCAGTGTTAATATGAAAATGGGTTTGTAAACACAACGGTTGATAGAAATTACAATTGATCCTCTGGGTTAATCAGCACCTTCTTTGCCAAAAAAGAGGCATTTAGTGTATAATATGGACTAAGTGTAGTGCCTTATATTTCCCATTTCTTTTTTTTATATAGAAATGAAGTTTAATGGGGTGACAGTGTTCACTAAGAGCACACAGGTTTCAGGTGAACATCTCCATGTATACATCCTATTTCTAAAATTGGCGAGAATAATGTTTATTCTTCAGCTAGTTAGCATTTTGGGTAATCAGGAGACTACAACCACAATCAAGTCTAGAGCACAATGGAATAAAATCCATTTATTTTTGTAAAATGATTACAACACCACAAATATGATGACATTTTTTTCTGTGATATTTTAAAAGGCTAGTAGTTCTGTTTTTAAAGAAAGAATTCCAAATAGCATTATTTGCTGTATTTATTGAAATGACTGCCATATTTCCCCATGTATAAGACTCACCTTATTTCAAAATATTTGGGGTCTAAAACTTGATGCGTCTTATACAATGTTTGTAGACTTTTTTTACTTGTATTTTCCGATTTTTTGTGCTTGTTTTTGCGCTCATTGTTGAAGACAGTGATTCGTCATCAGACATAGATGAGGACAAGCTAATAGAGGGGAGCTTTGACAATGATGAGGAGTTGTATGAATTTTATGATGAATGAAACTTGAGTTCAATAACTTTATGTAATACTTTTTTTTTTTTTTTCAAATTTAAGGCCCTAAAATTAAGGTGTGTCTTATATATGGGATTGTCTTATACATGGGGAAAAACTGTATAGAATTATTCAATTCAAACTATTCAAAGTAGCTCCCAGTATAGTGGGTCCTCAGATAATTTCATTTTATTCAACATCATTTCTTCATAACACTGATGAGACGCCGCAGGAACTTAACCCTTGTTTATATCAGTTAGCCTATGGTAAATTTGGTTTAATTCTACACCATTTCACTTAAAGTTGCAGAACCTATTGATGTCATTAAATAAGGACTTATTGTACCTGTTTATAAAGAAGGTGCCATCCTGGTAATGGATGGTCTTGACAGACACTCGAGAAGTGAGGACTAGAGACTTGTTTCTTCCAAGTACAACGTTTGCTTTTAAAGAGATGTGGGAGAGTTAAAAGGTAAAGAACATGCAATTAAACATTCAATTAAAAAACATAACTTTGACTGATTTCTTTAGTCCTTGAATAAAACTTTGGATAAAAATAATAACACTTCTATGCTTACTATGAGCCAGGCACTTTTTTAAGTGCTTTAAGGTCTATTCAATCCTCTCAAAAACACTATGAGATAAGTACAGGTTTTAATCCACACTCTCCAGATGAGGAAACCCAGGCACCGAGAGGTGAAGTTGTGTGCCCTGAGTTAGCTGATGCAGGGCAGAGCCAGCCTTCAGACCTGGCAACGGGGCTCAGTGCCCACATCCTCGCTTCTACCCTCGAATGGCTGATAGCTCAAGTCATGGCTCCATGGGATGGTTTTTATTGAAGTTAGCTTGCCAAATTCTAATGGTACAGGGCATATTTAACACATTTTAATTTTTAGTATTTATAGAATTTTTGTAGTGAGCATTTAACAAAAGTCTCAGTAAAGCTGGTGAAGATGAATGGATACAACACAAGCCCCAGCAGATTCCTAAGTCTTACCCTAAACCCACTGTATCAGAATCTGGGGAAAGTGGATTATGGAGAAGGAATGGGGAGAGGGAGTGGCGGAAGACATCCAGTGAAATATATGTCTAAAAAGGTCTGATTCTGATGCGCAGCCACGGTTAGGAATCACTGGCAGAGGGTCTGTATCTTATTTTAAAACTAAGATTGGCTTCTTAAATAGGAATGGATGGGCTGATGTGTCTGAACATGGAGACATCTGTGGTGGCAGAGAGCATTCAAGGGAAAATTAGAGCCTTTTATTATGGTCTTTACATTTTTAATGGTAGGATTTTGCTTTTTTTCTTGGTTCCTTCCAACTCTTTTGTGAAAATCCATAACTCTTATTGTTATGGGGCTTGTAGATATTAGCCACTGGGCCTAATAACCATTTTCATACCAGCCTTTCTCGCCCACATTCTGAGAATGTGGTTATTATCACAGCTTTTGAACACATAAGAAATTTATCATTTATTTAGCACACTTGTGGTTATCAGGTCAGGGTTAATTGCTTCCTGCAGAATGCCTCTAACCTATTTTTTTTTTTTTTAGAGATTACTATTTATATCTGATTATTCCTGTTCATCTTAGTTACAAATGAAATTCCAGAACTGAGGGAAAGAGTATGCATATTTTTGGAATACACAGAAATCTTAAGAATGTCCATCAGAAAATCTTGCCCTAACACTTTGTTTGAATTATAAAATAAACATTAGTTGTTTGTTTGTTTGTTTTTTCTCCCAGTGAGATGGTTTGTATAGAAATACCTAAGTTTAGAATGTCCAGGGATTTATGGGTTGAGAGTGAAGTACAAACGGGGTGCCACATGCTATGTATTTGTGTAGCAATGTAGGAGTAAACGCACATAACTTCCCCGATCCTCCTCCATTGCTCTGTGTGCTGGGCTGTCGAGGGGACACGGTGCAGCAGAGCAGGCTGCTACCCTGAGGTGCTGAGCCCTCCGTGGGGACCAAGGGCCTGCCAGTGGTTGAAAAATACTTATGAACTAAAGAAGAAGAGTTTCCTGAAAGACATAAAAAGCAAGATTCCAGTAGAGAAAATCCTGTCTTTGACTGGAAAGAGAATTTCTCCAGAAATAAGTGAAAGGTTATATAATCTTTTATTTTCATTTAGCCCTTTCATTGTGAAAGAGAAAAGAAAAGTACGGCATTAATCATTTTTATGTTGGATAAGGTGACATAATGGTTCATTTATTTAGAAGTGAATACTGGAGGTTGTGTGAAGAACTGAGTTTTCTTCCAATATGATTAATTATTTTCCCCACTGATGACTATTAATTGTTCCGTGAATTAATGTTATATTAGCCCAGTGACATTTAGGATCTAATCAGGATGCAGTTCAGAAATTATTTAAAAATGCCAAAAGAGCAGACGTACTGAAGAAAATCTGTCTTGAACTTTGAAGTGCTGAGCCAAGTTAATGGGGTGGAACCCCATCTTGATTTACGATGAACAGAAGAATCTATCACTGTGGCTGGTTTTCACTTAGACTTACATCTTTCCAGCATCCATCCTCATAGGCACGGTCTCTGGCTTCCAAGCTTCTCACAGAGTTAGGGACCAATTTATTATCCAAACTCAGACACTAGACAGGTTGCTTATATAAAAAATTTGAAAAGTATTTAAGAGCACTTCATTTAAATCACCTCTAAGTCATATGAAATGACTGCCACAAAATTATACCTTAATCCTTTAGAGAAATAGAAAATTCAGTAAGTTTATGGTCCTTGACATCTTGTTCAACTTATAAATGAAGAATTGTATATGGGTCAGATCAGGATAACCTTATCAGAAGCATTCATAAATATTAAACATTAATATGAAGTTATGTTGCTTTAGAGAAAAATGAACTCAAAAGGCTACTTTTATTTTTATAACACTGTCCAGGAAATGTGATCATTTATCTAATAACCTCAGTGTTCAGCATAGTTGAACATGCGTTAGAAATAAAACAAGCTTTGGCCTGACCAGGTGGCGCAGTGGATGGAGCGTCAGACTGGGATGTGGAGGACCCAGGTTCGAGACCCCAAGGTCGCCAGTTGAGCACGGGCTCATCTGGTTTGAGCAAAGCTTGGACCCAAGGTCGCTGGCTTGAGCAAGGGGTTACTCGGTCTGCTGAAGGCCCATGGTCAAGGCACATATGAGAAAGCAATCAATGAGCAACTAAGGTGTCACAATGAAAAACTAATGATTGATGCTTCTCATCTTTCTCCGTTCCTGTCTGTCTGTCCCTATCTATCCCTCTCTCTGACTCTCTCTCTGTCTCTGTAAAAAAAAAAAAAAAAAAAAAAAAGAAATAAAACAAGCTTTTTATCAGACTGCATAACACTGCATGAAGTTCTCAGGGAAAAACATCGAAGAGGTCACGTGTCTCCTCTTCTCAAATGTCTTAATGTTCCAAATAAACATTGAAATTGGCTCAGAAAATGAAATTGAGAGTTGCTTTTGGTGTATCTTCATTATACATTGCACTTTCCAAAGTCTGTTTAATCTCTTAAGACGCATTTAAGACAAAAATGTGTAGAACAAAGAATATTTGATTTCAGAAATTTTATAAATTTCGACTATCTATGCCTTTTCAAAGTTGCAATAGTAATTTACAGGCAAAATTCTTTATTCTTGTCTCTTTTTCACTCTTTTGATGTTCAAGATCATTTGCTAGATATTGCCTTAAAAAATATTGTATACATGAAATACTCTTGAGATTCACACAGGGTGTGGAATTCAAAAGTAATATACCTAAATTTCAAGTACACTTAGTCTAAATGGGGCTAATATGTGTACATTAATAACCATAACATGTTAGGTGGTAATATCGATGCTGAAAATGACTGATTGCTGATCCACACATCAGTTATTTCTTTCTAACAGTCTGTAATCACAATGGACAGCATTTGGAACATTTCCTGAAGGGTAAACACTGAGGAGACTGTAGTCATTTTACATAAAGGTGTCTGCCTTTAGTCGAAGAAGTGGAGAATACTTTGATGACTTATATTTGAACACAAACCTTGGTAGGACATTATTTTATTGGCATAGTAATTAAGCATTTAAATTTTAGCAAACTGCTCCACAGACATCATGTTTGTGTTTTTCCAGGGCAGTCGAGGAGAAACAGGACCCATGGGACCCCCAGGCCTCCTAGGTAAACTGGTAAGTAATGTTTCCAGCCTCCAGCAGTTCAATCACTTCATACAAAACACAATACATTAAAAAAAAGTAAATAAGCAAGGAGAGGAAAACAATTTGCAAAGGGTAATTTAATCATCCTTTCTTGATTTTTATTGTTATGTGCACATGTGAAAAAGTAAATGTGTAATTTCAAATTATATGGAAGATACCCTCAGAGGGTATTTTAATCAGTGTGGTTTGTAGCATAGGTTTTAAAACCAGGAGAGACATAAATTGCTACATTTGGCCTCTGGTTATTCTTGGAACTGGAGAGAACTGTGCGTGAATACTGCCTTTTACTCTCAGGCTGTGCTTGTTTACCCAGCAAGAGAAGCAGTGCGTTGCAGGCCCCGGACCCTCACAAAAGCCCACTGTTAGGAAGGAGTGCAGACTGGGGAACGGAGGGCTCAGAGGTGGGACCGAGGGGGTGGGAGAGGCAGATGTGAGGCAGAGGCAACCACAGCCCATTCATTTCAGGTGGGAGTCAACACACCCAAGCTCTGTGTGCTTTCAGTGGCAGTACCGTGATTCTGGGGACTTTGTGTTTGCTTCTCAGGGTCCCCTGGGTAGCCCTGGCCTGCCTGGCTTGCCTGGCCCCCCTGGACTGCCCGGAATGAAAGGTGACAGGGTAAGAGATCCAGCCCTCTGGAACGTTCCTGATGTGGGAGGGATTTCTACTGTGTTGAGAAACCAATCTTGCTTTTGGCCTTGCTTTTAGAAAATTCTAAATTTCCTAGCTTTCATCACAGAGAGCTATCAAGAAAGGTATTTGGAATTACTGAAAATTGACATTAAGAAGCAAAAAATCCTATGAATGTGATAATTTGTCAGGAGAAAAAAAAAGCTGAGAAAAGTAAAAATTTCAGTTGTAATCATGCTGTTTATATAGTTCTAAATCTACATTTTTGCTTGTCAAATCTTATATAACTGTGATTTAAGAATGCCCCAAGCTGCCTAGTACCCTGGGTAGGACAACTGTCACTTTGACCAGGTCTCACCTGACTCTTGTTAGGTATTGAAGAGAGGGAGATGTTTTCTTCTTTTACAATGTCCATATTTGTGCTTATCCACCAGTCTAATATAGGGGGTTGGTTCATTTGAAATTATATAGATAAAAATCTTAAAATACTGAAAAAGTACATTTTATTCATTACAGGGTGTAGTCGGTGAACCTGGTCCAAAGGGTGAACAGGTAGGTCCCGTTTGAATAGTATAAAATGCAGTGTTTAATGAGCATGAACCTGCTTCACCAGCAGGGGGCACCAGCTCGTTTATGCCTGTTAATTAAAATGTTTAGTAGTTTTTCTCAACGTGCTTCGCAGTGAGTGAAACCTAGAGTTTAGTTTGGTCTGTAGCCTTATCCACTAGTTTAGTAATCGGGAGCTAATGATAGCCCTGCCTCTAGGACTACACATTGTGCTTCCTTTGAAAAAAATGGCCCTGAATTGCTTTACTCTGCTGAAACCTTCCACAGCCACATTAGAATGTTTAAGTTTTTCTTTTCAAGGAATTAGCAAATAAACCATACAATGAATTAGAATCAGCACTTTCTCTGGATTCCTTTTTAGACTGGAAGAGCCCTTTTCCAAAGATTACCCAATTATAAGATGGCTGAATACAGTCAATAATGCTTGACTTGAGCGGCTCTCTGCCTCACTCTCCAGCCTTTCTCAAGGCCATTTTCGTCATTCCTCCTTTGTTTATTTTTCACATATGAATTCTTTTAAACTTTGTTTTTCATTTACATTTCACATTCAATATTAGTTTGCATTAGTTTCAGGTGTACAGCGGAAGGACTGGACGATCATACTTTAACAGAGCGTCCCTCCGTTATTCCCAGCACCCAGCTACCCAGGCCGCTTTCCAGGTCCGCCTACCCACTGCCGCTGGGCTGGAAAACCGCAGACGGCATTCTGTATTTCTCCATGATCCTGGAGACAGTGCGGCCATTTGTGAATGTTCATCAATGCTGATTGGTTAAAACTGAGCCAAGGGGCCGAGAATTTTAAAATGTGACTTTTAATCTTAAATTTTAGGGTGCCTCTGGTGAAGAAGGTGAAGCAGGAGAAAGGGGTGAACTTGTAAGTTTTTGTTTCTGGTTAATGGTGGAGACACTGATTTCAAACTGTCTTAGAACATCCCTCCCACTCCACCTCTCGCCCAAACCTGTTATCTTTTTTGTCTTCTTTTGAAGTTAAGATGTTTCTTTTATAAAGTAACAAATGACTTGCCACAATTACAGCCCAGATCAAATAAAGCAGAGGGGAGACATCCCCAAAGTGATAGACCTAACCCTAAACTTTTGGAGAATAGAGTATTCCCTTAGACCTGGTGAATTCTCTTATGGCTTTACATCTAGACATTCAAGGCGATTCTTACATGACAATAGAAAACCTGTGAATTAATAGTGCCTATCATGGAAACAAAAATTAAAGTTTTAGTATGCCACATTTCCCCATGTATAAGACGCTCCCAATGTATAAGACGCACCTTAATTTGGGGGCTCAAAATTTGAGAAAAAAATGTATTACATAAAATTATTGAACTCAAGTTTGATTCATCTTAAAATTCATATAACTTCTCGTCACTGTCAAAACTCCCATCCATTAGCTTGTCCTCATCTGTGTCTGATGACGAATCGCTGTCTTCAACAATGAGCGCAAACACAAGTGCGAGAAAGCAGGAAATGCAAGTAAAAAAAAAATCTACAACCACTGTATGAGACACACCCAGTTTTTAGACCCCCAAACTACTTTTTAAAAAGGTGTGCCTTATACAAGGGGAAATAAGATAGTTAGAAAGCTGTGGCTCACCTGTGTGACCCTGGTCATTCTCTCTAGTATAAAAACCCTCCAGGGAAGTGATCTCCATATCCATCTGTGGTTAAATCTCCAAAAAGACAATAAGAATAAGTTATCTTTACTGCCAGACTGCTAGATCTCTTGGCTCATCACTGTGGTTTTGGTGCAATCTATCATGACCTAGTGTGGAAACTTAAGTTTGGTCCCTTGGGGTGGGGAATGATAGAATTCTAATGTTAGTTTCAGAGAGCTTTATAATGCAAGAAAAAAAAAATTCTGGTAATGTTTTTATTTAGATTTTCAGGAGTTAGAGTTAATATAAACATAATACCTAAACTAGGCAAAGCGTCCTAACTATTAAGTAAATTCTAAAAATAATTATTTCTATTTTATTTTTCTGTAAAAATTGTTCTTTTATGGACTAAGCTGATGTTTTAAATCACTCTGTTTTGCAGCGAAGACAAACCGATGTGCTAAAACTTGAGCTGAATTCATATCTACCATTAGTAGTTGAAGATTTTTAAGTTTTTTTTTTTTTGTTTTTTGTTTGTTTGTTTTTTTTTAGCATAAAAGCATGCACATTTGGCTTGATAGACTTTTGGGATAAGTTTTAAAATATTGTTAGAGTTTGAAAAGTAAAGTCACCAGGTTTAAATATCTATTATGTTTTATAACAGAATGCTAGTTTAATTTCTTTTGCCATTTTAATTCTCAACATCTAGCATTTTAGATCTGGATGAAGCCTTAGATAGCTTTGATTCAACCCTGTTATTTAACAAACAAGTCAGCTGAGCTGGGAAGGTGCATGGTTTACACAGGATTACAAAGTTAAGTAGCAAAACTGAGACTAAAACCCAAATTGTGAGTCTAATGGTTTTCTGTGGTGTCAGGGTTCATCTCTGCTCATGTTTTCTCGAGGTTTCGGCACCATAATAACCCGTTAAAGGTTTTAAGGAAACTATCATATGCGAATACCTTGTTCTAACATCATTTTGTTTTATTGATTTAGGGGGATATAGGATTACCTGGCTCAAAGGGATCTGTGAGTATAATGAACAGTAATGGTATAGAATATAAACATATCAATAGTGCTGTAGAAAATGCAATGTTCTGCTTTATGAAATCATTCTATAAAATTCAATTCTAAACAGACTTACCTTCAAGGAAATTAATGTCTAAATTTATTCTTTAAGTAATAGATTAATCCAAAGGAAAAAAAAAAACAGCAATGTAAATGTCTCTGCCTATTGAACTAACCATTCTTAAAGAAGTTGTTTTTTTCTTTTTAAATTATATAACTGGCTCAATGAATATATTGCATGGCAATTTCTTCCACAAATGGGCCATATTTAAAGATCTGACTTGTACTTCATGGTGACGGGAGTATAATTGAGTTTTCTTGGCAGTTGTACAATTTGTTGGCAAATATTTTAGTAATTTTCTTAATCTCTTGTGTGTTCTATTTGGGGAAGAGAGAGGCATAATGCATAAGAAAATATAATAGAGAATTATTAGAGCTAGAATGTAATTATCTAGTTTAATTTATCATTTTACAGAAACTAAGCTGATGTCCTTAGAGATTAGATGAATTCAGAATTATAGAATCTATTAGTAGCAAACCTGGGATGATTTGCAACTTGAAAGGGATGTATGTACATCTAATACACTAGAAATTTAGTATAAGGAGGAAAGGTGAAGCTCAGAGCTCAATCTCAGATGTCACTCACCACCAGCTGCCAGCTAGTCTCCAGTCCTCCCTGTGTCTGGAATCCCTCCCGCTCCTAGCTCTCTGTCCCTGTCCAACGTGTCCCCCTCCTGGCAGCCATGGCGATCTGAATCAACAGATAACAGACCGTCTTTTCTCTGCTTGAAATATTTTAAGAATAAGATTTTATGAAGTAAAATTGGATTCTTCAGAAGGTATGCACAGATTTCGACAAAGTGTTCTCTGCCTTGCCAACCTCATGCCCTTCGTGCCTGGAATTTCACCTGGCTGCAGTTCTTTTTACGTGGCATACTGTTTAACACCTTGTGCTATTTGCCTAGCCTGGTGCCTTGTTTATTCCTTCCTTAAAGCAGCTACCTCCTAAGGAAGAATTTAGCCCTGTGTTCAGCCCCACTTTCTCTGGGAGAACTCACCTAGACTTGTGTATAGTGCCCAGCCCTGGACTCTTTACACACTACTAGGTGGAAATTGTGATATTATGTTATATTAACTTACTTGTTTACATACCTCTAACACCATGTGACAGCTTCAAGCTTCAAATAACATCTTTATCTTTTTTTTTAATTCAGTGAGAGGAGGGGAGGCAGAGACAGACTCCCACATGCGCCCCAATTAAGATCCACCCAGCAAACCCACTAGGGAGCGAGGCTCTGCCCATCTGGGGCATTGCTCCGTTGCTCAGCAACCAAGCTCTTCTTACTGTCTGAGATAGAGGCCATGGAGCCATCCTCAGTGCTCAGGGCCACTCGCTCCAATTGAGCCATGGCTGCAGGAAGGGAAGAGAGAGAGAGAGAGAAGCAAGAGGGGGAGGGGTGGAGAAGCAGATGGGCGCTTCTCCTGTGTTTCCTGACCAGGAATCAAACCTGGGACATCCACATGCCTGACATATGCCCTACCACCGAGCAAACTGGCCAGGGCCATGCCTAAGAATCTTTTTTTTCTTTTTTGTATTTTTCTGAAGCTGGAAACGGGGAGAGACAGTCAGACAGACTCCCGCATGCGCCCGACTGGGATCCACCCGGCACGCCCACCAGGGGCAACGCTCTGCCCACCAGGGGGCGATGCTCTGCCCCTCCGGGGCCGCGACCAGAGCCACTCTAGCGCCTGGGGCAGAGGCCAAGGAGCCATCCCCAGCACCCGGGCCATCTTTGCTCCAATGGAGCCTTGGCTGCAGGAGGGGAAGAGAGAGACAGAGAGGAAGGAGGGGGGGGTGGAGAAGCAAATGGGCGCTTCTCCTATGTACCCTGGCCGGGAATCGAACCCGGGTTCCCTGCACGCCAGGCCAATGCTCTACCGCTGAGCCAACCAGCCAGGGCCCTAAGAATCTTTGAAAGAAATGGTTTAGGATGGAGAAAATGTAAAGAGTAAACCTTGATTAAATTTGATAATAAAGATGCTATTTTATGGTCTAGCAATAATTACTAATATTCAATGGTAAGCCTTTAATCTATAAAAAAAAAGTGAATGAAGAACGCAGTGGTCACTTTATCTAATTTTGGATATAATACTAGGAATTACCTCTTGATTCACCACCTCCTTATCTGCCCCTGTCTTCTTCAACACGACCCAGACAATTCTTCTGAAATTGAGGTGTACTGTCCCAGAATCTGGGGAAATCGTTACTAGCAGGAAGACATTCACTGCTCTCAGTAATTTCAGCATAGACAAATTTGATAGTAGGTGAAGTCTGCTTCTACTTTAGTTACCTCTCAATTGAGGAATTTCCCCCCAAAGATCCAGGGTGCTCATGATTTCCTGGCCATGTAGGCACTTGATCTCTTCACCAAAAATTTCTTGTCCCTTGTTCTAGCAATATTTCAGCATTGCTGGCAAGATAATACACTCCGATTCAGGCTCCGTTGTTTTCTGCCAGTCCTTGAGCACACTTCTGAATGTGTTTGGGCTTCTCCTTTGGGTTGCTTGTGAAGCTGTTACAGTTCTACACTCCAGTCACCGGCAATGCCTCAGCCTCCATTGCACATCCCTAGCGCTCCCTTTTTGACACTGTCTTTCAGGAAGTCCTGTAAGTCTATAATTTCTTCATAAGGCAATTTTGACAGGTTGACTCAGGTGAATATCTTTTATTTTATTTCTTCACATGAAGAGGGATTGGCTAAAGCACAACTTGCCAAACTTTCTTTAGATACATTGAGGGAAAGCATCATTTCATCGCCTTCTTCCCTTTGGTTTAAAACATTTGAACACTTGAAAAGGATAGCTCTTCAGAGAAATGTTGCATATGAGAAAGGAGCAGGATTAAACTGCTTTATGAACACTTGTATCTTGAACACTAGCATCCCCTTGTTGCCTCCTGTTCTTTTCTTCTCTCATTCTTATTCTGTAAACAACAGTGCATTGTAAATACTATGCCACAAATTCTACCAGAGGTAGTTTAACAAAAAGTGAATTACTTTAGTCTCTTTGCAAAGCAGTTTAGTTATTGTGCATGAGGACTCTTAGCTGCTTTTAGTGGTCTGCTTTCTGGAAAACATCTCCTGTGTATGTGCTTTTGTGCTAAGGACGCAGTTGGTGTGTTTCTAACTTCTTTAATATTTAGATTCTTAACTTTTTCAATACTTAGATAAATGATGGACTTACTCTTTTTGTTTCAGTATTTTAAATGCGTTTTAAATGTGATGTTTTAAATGTATTGATTTATTTATGTTAGTATTTTATAGTAGCTGGATACATCTGGCATCTTTAAATTCTCCAGAGAATGTTATAAAAGCTAATACTTTATGTTCTTAAAAATATCCTTATCTTATGCTTTTTGTATTGATGATATATACAAAGTAACACATCTTATAAGAATCCATGGCCCTTTTGTGGCCTTAAATAGCTAACAAGTCTTATTAAAAGCTAACTTGCTCTTAAGAAGTGGCTTAAAGTATGAAGAATGTGATTTTAAAAAATTATTATTTCAATTAACATTTTGAAATAACTATGCAAAAAAGAAAGATTCTTTACAAGTTTACCTGAACTGGAATTCTAAGAGACTGGTGAGTTGTGCGGTAGTATGTGTCTTTATGTTGAGGATTTGTAAGCTCTGAACAAATACCTCTGAGGAAGTAGAATAAAGGAAGCCTCCAAGTTTGTGTATTAATATTGTATCAAAGCTAAGCAGGCGCATTATTTGTGTTTAGTCCTCGTTTCTAATGTGCCACTTTTTTCTAGATGGGAAATCCTGGGGAGCCTGGCTTAAGGGGGCCGGAAGGAGGTCGGGGGCTCCCTGGAGTGGAAGGACCAAAAGGACCGGCTGGACCACGAGGCGTGCAGGGAGAACAGGGTGCCACCGGCCTGCCTGGTATCCAGGGCCCTCCAGTGAGTGGCGGGGGTCCCTGTGGCTTCTCTGTGGAGACCCCATCCCATAGTACAAGGGGTCAGGGCAGCCTGGCTAGACCGACAGCGGGTCCTGAGCGGTGTGGGCAAGTTGTCTTGTTGTAAATCCAGCCACCTGGTTCCCTGCCAAGCTGTCAGTTTGCCATTTAACACCATCATGTTTATGGTTCCATGTATAAACTGCCTTCTTTCTTTTCTGCCCCAGGGGAGAGCGCCAACAGATCAGCACATTAAACAGGTTTGCATGAGAGTCATGCAAGGTAAGTCAGTCATAATGGCTTGATTTTTTTGTGTGTGCTTTAAGGGAGGGAGATTTTAGAAGATCCTAATGTCAATTCTGTTTTATCCAAGTTGATGTCATCATAATAGCTTATAGCCTCAAAGAAAAAGGAAAATACTACTTTTCTGGATAAGCTGTTGTTTGTTTGTTTTTGTTTATTTTTGTCAAGGATATTAATTTACAAGAAAGTACACACACACACACACACACACACAGACTTTTTCCCTTTGAAACAGCAATTCTGAAGCATCTTTCCTTCTTCAACTCCCTGTCACTCAGTGAGCACCCAGCAGAGACCGAGGCTCTCTCTTTAGATCATATGAGAAGTCATCCACAGACTCCATGCCCATAGGCAGCATAAGGACATTATGGCTACTCATGTACCACCTTAACTGAAAATCAATAACTAGTATTTTACCAGAATGGTGATATGTCTTCACACTTGTTCACCTTTACCTAAATGTTTTTGTAGGCTATGGCGATTGCTGTTTGTCAAAGCTATTTCAGAGTGGGTGTAATTCTGAAACCACACTGAAAATTAAGATGTACAAAGCCTCCTATAACTGGGGAGACCCTGCAACCCTGGGGCCTGCTTACAAATAATTATCTTATTCTGGTTGGAACCACTTCTGGCAGAAAGAAATACTCTTCTTTGTCTGCCCGTGAGCTAGTCTAATTTGTCTCAGAGACTTGTAGCCTTTTCCAGAACGGAACTGCTGCCACCTCTGTATTTGAAAACTAACACTAGTCTTTTCATTGCAGGCTTTTTGTTTTGAAAGGCTATTTCAATTTTAAACATCGCATATCTAGAAAATTATGATTTTATGCTAACTCTTACTGTGTGAGGGAAATTTAGGATTTGCGCATTGAAATGATTTTAAAATGTTGGTTAGAAATGTGTTTCCAATTCATATTCTTCACACTTTAAAGCTTTGAAAAATATCACATTAGGATATTTTTCGTAGAATATTTTAATGCAAAAGTTGTCTCGTTCTCCATGGTTTTAGGGGATGATTCTTCATCTATTTAATGGTTCCTGAAAAAGCCCAAACAGTTATTAATTTTTGTGACAGACTGTGATCATTCCCAAGAAGTGGGCTATTTAAAAATATTTATTATCTACTCCAAGCATGAACAAAACTTCTGAGAAGGAGAATTCAGAAGAAAGCATGAGTTCTCAGAATATTTCAAGTTACTAAATACCTTTAAACTCAAAATGTGAGGCTAGGTCTCCAATGGTGTCTTAATACTAATTCTGGACAATGTGGGTGGCTTTTAAAAAGCTTCTGGGCATTCATGTCTACCTATGCGAAGAAAGTCATTTCTTCCCATCCTGGGTTTTTAGATTACAAGTCAGGATTCAGGTGACACATTCATTCTTTTAGAACACCATTCACCTCTCAAAGCCTTGAAGTTTAAGGGTTTTCTTTAAAATCCCTGTCCTCGTCCCTGGTCTCAGAACAGCAGGACCAAATATATCCAGAGCTTGCTGAATAATAGCGCCCCAGGGAAGCTTTCTGGCAGAGGGCCCATTGAGAAATGATCCAACTTTATTCATTCCTCACCACCGGTTTTGAAGTTCTGATGACACTTTTTTTTTTTTTAAAGGCACTTGAAATACCTTTCATTTGTATTACTTTCAGGTTTTTTACTTTTATGGGCTGTTTTGTTATTGTCGTTTAGAGCATCTTGCTGAGATGGCTGCTAGCCTTAAGCGTCCAGACTCCGGAGCTTCCGGCCTCCCTGGGAGGCCTGGACTCCCTGGTCCACCGGGACCGCCTGGAGAGAATGGCTTCCCAGGCCAGATGGGACTTCGGGGCCTCCCAGGCATTAAAGGTCCCCCTGGTGCTCTTGGTTTGAAGGGTCCTAAAGGTAAGCCTCTTTGCCCAAGTGGAATCAAAGAACACCCACGATCCTTTTGTAGATGTATTCACAGGCCCTACTAAATGTCAGCTATCCTGTGAGAGAAGATGCATTATTCTGGTTTGCAATGGTGATTGTAAAGATTAGGAAACTGTTATATGGTATTCTCTTGACCTTGCTATACTACAGCAGCGGACCGAACACTAGCATTAGGGTCCTTTGACTTTTCGTACTGATCTTTTCCAGTTACCCTGTGCCTCGGTCATAGTTCCAAATAAGTTTTACAGGACCTAGTAACGGATCATTCACCTATTTTTTTTCCAACTAAAAATTATTATAGAGGTCTTCTAAGATGACAAACAGCCTTACAGTGTTTGTATCTGTTACTTAAACTAACAGAATTGGTTGGCAGTACATAAGAAAAATTATACCATCATTTGAAGTTGCCTCTCCCTTCTTCTAAAAGTGGCCATCGGTTTTGATGGGTTGCTATTCAGCTTCGAAGTACAATCTACCTTTATTCCCACTTTAATATGTGAGGGAGTATGAGAGAGCTTGTTTCTTCCGCCCCCCTCCCTTTTTTGTATTTTTCTGAAGTTGGAAACGGGGAGGCAGTCAGACAGACTCCAGCATGCACCCGACCGGGATCTACCCGGCATGCCCACCAGGGTGTTGCTCTGTTGCAACTAGAGACATTCTAGTGCCTGAGGCAGAAGCCATGGAGCCATCCTCAGCACCCGGGCCAACTTTGCTCCAATGGAGCCTTGGCTGCAGGAGGGGAAGAGAGAGACAGAGAGGAAGAAGAGGGGGAGGGGTGGAGAAGCAGATGGGCGCTTCTCCTGTGTGCCCTGGCCAGGAATCGAACCCAGGACTCCTGCATGCCAGGCCGACGCTCTACCACTGACCCAACCGGCCAGGGCTGTTTCTTCCCCTTTTACTTAAAGCACACTAAGCCCTTGGACCCAGTATTTTTTTTTAGAAATTGGGGTTGTGTGTTGGGTATTACATAGGACTTGCTGGACTGTTGTCTCAGATGGCATTTGCTAGTTGAGGTAAGTATGTCAGCTTGGGGTGTATGTGCTCTGGATAAACTTTAGAGAGTACTGAATAAAGTGAGGGCTTGCTATATCATGATGAGTGACTGTGAGCTTTCCAGGGAAGTTCAGAAAGGTGAAATATCAAAATGTCAAAAACGAAAGAAGGACTTCTGTTTTTTAAATGGTGGTGCTGCAATTAGGACTAGATATAATGATGTGAATGGTCAGAGGGCAAGCAAGCTGTCTTTTTTGGATCTATAAATGAATTACCGATCCATTTAGCTAACTATACCCTCAGCTGGAGTAATTTTGTTAATTACATTTTTTTTTTTTTTTGGCATGTGCCTGCTAATAAATGAGCCCTAACTGGGGCCTCTTGTAAGCCTGGCACGATTTCAAAGCTTTCAGAGGCTGGGTAACATCAAATATGGAGAGAGCTTAGAGTTCATCTTCAAGAGAGCTGCAGAAACATTTTGTCTGAGAAAGTCACACATTCATCTTTGTCTTGCTTTCCGTTATTAGTTTAGGAACTCAGGCTGGAGGTGCTTTCTCTACGGTTAGTTCCTATTCATTCAGTAAACCATTTCTAAGAAACTCCTCTGCTGCGGGTGAGCGTTGACTTCGTTGGCTTTGTTGTGCCAGAGGCAGCGATGCCTCCTTGGCTGTGGGGAGTTCATGCAGGCGCTGTGGTTCTGAGGGAGCGGCTCTGGTGCATCAGCCTCGCCAGGGACCTTGGTAGGAGTCCAGATGCTCCAGCCCACCCCAGGCCCACCGATCTGGAACGCTGGAGGTGGGGCTCAGCAGCCTGTGTTCTCCCAAGAGGCCAGACGATTCTGATGCGGCTAAATGCACGTGTCCCATTTTCCTACTGAAAAGGCACGTCTTAAAGGGACTGTAGAAAGCACAGCCCTATAGTCTTTGGCTAAAAGGAAGTCTATATTTGGATGGAGCCTAAGTTTGCACTAGTAACGGAATTCTCCCTAAGTTCCATCTTACTCCTTAAAGGAACGAGAATGTCCTTTGACTGACAGTGTTAGCATGGCTGCCTACAGCTGCGTTTCCCAGGCAGGCCGCACACTGGGACCACCTGAGGAGCTGTCGGAATGACTCATGTCTGGGTCCCATTCCCAGAGGTTCTGAGTTAATTGGTCTGGGCACTGGGATTTAGAAGTGTACCCCAGGTGATGTTAATGTGTAACCGGGCTGAGAACCACTGGAAACAAAGATGAAATGTTCAGGAAACTTTCTGCTCTTAATGCTCTTAATAGCACCGAACTGTGACTGGGTTAGGCTGGGTTAGCCCTAGCAGATAAACCTCATTTTGTGGGGAAGAAATATATATCTATTTCTATATTTGGAACCTGGAAAACATCTCCACCACTAAGTCCACTGTGAAGCATAGCTTGATCATATCAGGGATTTCCCCATAATTTTCCTTCAGTATTTACGACACAGTCTACAATCTAGAAATGATATAGTTACTTTCTAAAAGACTTTTTCTCTCCAGCTTCCTCCATCCCTTTCTTGTCATTGGATTCCTTTAAATCAGCATCTTTTCTTGGTTTTATTTCTTAAAATTTGGGTTGTGTACTGAAAAAAGTAATCAGATTTTCTTTATTAATCAAACTGTCACACATTTGGAAATGTATGATTCTAGGTAACTGGACTTGACCTTTCTTGTCCTACCACATACATGAACAATGGCATTTAATAAAAAACATAAAATGTTTTACTATCCAAAGGTTATAGATCGAATTTCCCTTGAGAATAAACATACCATTTACGACATAAATGTTCAGCCTATTATTGAAGGGATATATGTCATTGTCACGTGTTGCCTTTTCCTTCTGCCCAATAAAGACGGGACAGGATGAGTCCTGCCCTAGCTGTCCTGCCATATTGTCGTTTTGAGCTTCTTTTTCTAGAGAAATTGGCACATAAATAACAAAAGAAATGTTTTATTAAAGCTCTAATAGCTCAGGCTGTATCTTACCTAAATTCTTGTTTTTCTCCTAAAAAATTACTCTGAAAAACACAGTGGAACATTTTCAATCAGAGCTATTAGAAATAGGTCTCAAATCAGACTCAAAGCTTAGTAGTCATTTATATCCATTTTTGTTTGTTTTTCATCAACATGTTTTAAATAATATTACACCAACACGTTAGGACCAAGGCCCATGCACTATGCACATTTTATATGTATTCTCCAGCAGAAACAAGAGAGACATCTAACTGCCCTTGTGTTCCCTTTCCTTAGTGTTCAGTGTTCCGTGTCATAAATACCATTTTTAAATGTTCACGGTAGGGGTTGGTTATAAGTCCTTATGAGTAAAGCTGTGTATTTCTTCAGATATTTCATGTGAGTCAGACAGACATGTCAATATGTAAATGAAGGTTTGAGAAAGTACAATCTCAGCTGTGACTAACACTTTTAAAAATAATAAGCTGTTCGCAAGAAGATAGACCATCAATTATAGCTTTCACATACGTGCAATAAATAGCAACTATGGAGTGATGAGAATTTATTTGGTTTTAGCCACTCTGTCAATAATGAGCTGTTTTTCTACCCTAACTGCATACTTTCCTTCATACCTTATCTAAAGCTGATTTTACAAATTCTTTTTATGTATCTCCCGACACTGTAGGCTAACAAAGGTAGACCTTTATTTAGTGCCTTGAGCTGCTTTTTGAACACCCAGAAGGCCTGAGCAGGTTTGAAAGAGCACATGAACCCTGGTGACAGACAGGACCGGGCCGGGGAGTGGCAGTTTGACATGTGGCTGTCTTGAAACCCATCTAAAATGTGTTCTCCTGTGACCGATCACCAAAACACAGCATCACCACCCCGCTGTGCTCCTCTCCCTTGCAAGCACCATCTTAAAGCTGTCGCGGCTTCACGCGGGAATGTGTCTAACTTCCACTAGCTGTCAGAGGGTTGCATTTTAATTTATAATCTTCATCTCCTATGTATAAAAAATACAGCACATTTAAAGATTCTCTTCTAATTGCCCGTCTCCAGAATTATAGTGATATGACATTTAAATTGCTAAGTTAACAAGAGTACTTGCTTCAGCTGTTAGTTTTAAAAATGCCAATTGTCATAGCTTCCTCATACAATAAGGCTACCCTGATGAAGAGGGTGAAAGAAAAACTAGCTTATATGAATATGAGTTCATCCTGAGCTCTGTATCCTTACACAGTATTTCTATACCTTTAAATTGTTTTGAAAATGTAGTCTATTCATCATAAGAAATATTCACCCAAGGACATTCACAGTTAAAATCAAAAGTACGATTACTACCTAAACATTCCTTCATCATTTGAGATAGCTGACTGACTAAGGCATCGATGGCTGTATAGACATGCTGCCTCTTTTTGTTCTATACGTACCTTCAGTTTTTAGAATATAACAAAGACTTTTTCTTTTAATGAGGTTGGGCTGACAGATGTTTGGGAAAGATGATTATGTATAGAATTCATTACAAAATACCACTGTATTTTTTTAAAGTGTAGAAAATACCATAATACTAGACTAATGAGATAGTAGAATAATGCCGTGTCCCGGGAGCAGGAGAAGTCATTTAGGAGCAGTTAAATAAGGTATTAGAGCACTTGGTTAATGAGGCCAAGTTTCTGGGTTTGGTCTCTGCAGGGGCCTGGGTAATTAATGCAGCTTTGCTCTGTGACTGTGATTCCCTAAATTTAGTCAGCTTACTTGCAAAGACACATGGTTGGTTGCACTCCAAAGAATATTCTATGTAAATAATGAGTCCATAGGAAAATGTAGGTACTTTTGAGAGCACACTTTAAATTTTGGAAATTCATTAATTTTTTTTGGTAATACTAAATCTACATTATTCAAGAATTTTAAAAAGTATAAAAAGATATAAATATTTAGTAAAGAGTTTCTCTGCCACCCCTGTCTCCCATTTGCTGAAGTTCTTTTATTCTTCCCATTAGGTTAGTGGTGGAAATACATATTTTATTTAAAAATATTGTATAATAAATATGTATAATAATATGTATAATAAATATGTATTTTCCGATGGCTTTAGGCGACCCCTGTGTTTTGGTCATTCGACCTCCGCCGGGGTCGTGACCCACAGATTGAGAACTGCTGTATTAGGTCGTCAGTATTATTAATTTCTTACACATTTTTACCAACAATGATACGCAAGACCACATAAATATAGTATATTTTCCCTAGATTCTTTAATAAACAAATCATATTGTCCTGTACTCAGTAATCTGGACCTTGCATTTTTCATTTAACAGTGTCTTAGAGATCATTTCAAAGACCCTCCTCATTCTTCACAGCTGCATAGTATTCCATTCTGTGGAAGTACCACAATGTATTTAACTTTTTAATGGACATTTAGATTATTTTCAATCTTCTGCTTTTACAGTAAGGCTGCAGTGAACACCACTGCATGTGTTTTATTTTTGTACCAATATCAGCATAAGCTCTATCTCTCCAGGATAAATTCTTAGAAGTGTAATTTCTGGCTAAAATGGTACTTGCATTTGTATTTTTGATAAATATTCTCAGATTACACTTCAAGAGACTGAACCAATTTATACTTTTATCAGCAATGTGTAATAGTGTACTTTTCCACAGTTTACTAGCATATGTTTAATTAAACTTTGGGAATTTTTGCTGATCATACAAGTCAAAATAGCATCTTTGTCATTCTAAATTCACATTAATTGTTATGAGAGTGAAGTTAGGGATTTCTACAACACATTTAAGACTATTTTATTTCCTTTTACTGACTTTCTTGCTCATGTATTCTGTTTATTTTTATTGTATCATTGCCTTTTTGTATTGGTTTCAGGGACTCTTCATATTAGAGTTAAAACTCTTTCTGCCATAACAGAAAGGCCACCTTGAATTTGAGGTTATAAAATAATTCTCCCTTGTTTTCTTCTGGTTCTTAAATTACATTTAAAATATCTGATACATTTGCAATTTATCCTGGATTGTGGCATGAGGAATACATCCAACATTTTTTATTTCAAGTAGGCTACCCACTTTTACAACACTATTTATTGAATTATTCAACTTTTTCCCAATTTAAGATGCACCTTTATTAGAAACCAAATTCTTGTATGTATTTGGGCCTGTTTTTAGAGTTAGTTTTTATTCTGCCTCACAGGTCTGTCTACTCATGTACCAGTCCCCCAATGGTTTTTCATGGTTAATATTGGGTAGGATTCACTCCTTTCAAGTTGCTTTTCTTTTTTGGAGTTCTTCTAGCTATTCTGATTTACGTGTTTTTCCACGTAAAAATATGGTTTAAAAATATCTGTATTTTTATTGAGATCACGAGAAAAATTCAGCTTAGGGAGAACTGACAACTATTTATGTTGACCTTGTTCTGCATTAAAACATTTCCCCAGTCTTTTTGTATCTTTTAGTAAAGTTAAGTATTTTTCTGTGTTGGATTTGCATATTTTGGATTAAACTTATTCTCAGTATTTGCTATTTTAATTGCTGTTGTTAGTGGGTATTG
The DNA here is from genome assembly GCF_036850995.1 of Saccopteryx leptura. Taxonomy (NCBI): domain Eukaryota; kingdom Metazoa; phylum Chordata; class Mammalia; order Chiroptera; family Emballonuridae; genus Saccopteryx; species Saccopteryx leptura. The sequence continues at coordinate 354,443,106 of NC_089503.1, forward strand.
TTATTTCACTTCTCCTTACTGGTTGCTGTCTATATGAAAATGATTGATTCCTATATATTAATTTTGCATCTTGCTACTTTCCTGAATTATCTTACTGTTTGTAGTAGATTTTGAGTTGATTTTCCAGGGTTTAAGATACGTACTCCTATCTCCTGAAATGGATGTTTTTAATTACTCACACCAAATGGTAAATAATAGTGATAAAGTGGGCATATTCCTAACGACTGTAGTGGAACTGCTTATCATGTTTTTCATTAAGCATCATGCTAGCTTTTGGGTTGAGAGAATATACTTTTTCAAGTTAAGTAGGTAGCCATTGATTCTTATTTTATTGACCATTGCATCAAGAATGTGTGTTCAATTCTTTCAAATGTCTCTCAGCATCAATGAATATGATTGTTTGATTTCCCCCCCTTTAAATCTGTTATTAAAATTAACTTGATTTTTGCCTTGCTACAATCTAGTTTGTGGCAACTTTAATGACTTCTCAATTTCAGAACTTGGGCTTATTCTTAAAGTTTAAAATTACAGAAACTTGTTTTCATAGATATATAAAAAAATTAACATTTCTCTAATGAAATGCAGGTGACTTGGGAGAAAAAGGGGAACGTGGCCCTCCAGGAAGAGGCGCCAAGGGTTTGCCTGGAGCGACGGGTCTCCCAGGTAAGTGTGTTGTATGGCAGTGTGTTGGATGAGGTCGAGAAATTAATATTGAACGTGTAGGCTGAACTAGATAATATTTTAAAGAAATGTTCTTTAATTACTTAAGCATATCATGTGATGATACTCAAGAATGGCTGGCATCAATTTTTCCAGACCAACTTTAATAAAGAGTTAAATGATCTCTAAATCACATCTGTATTCTTTGTGAGAAAATATATGTCAGCACATGAAATACTAATCTTTCAAATTGATGCTTTAAAAAATTATTGATCTAGCCCTATGCACTTGTTATGAATTTCTGAATGAATGGAGTCCTCTCCATTTCAAACCCAGTTGATAGTTTCCTGTTTTTTATAATTTTAACTGAAAGTCATAGCAACAGAAAGTTTATTCAAGTTTTCAAACTATTCAGGTTGTACAGAGAGTAACTGAAAATTTATTTTAAAAGCTCCTGTTTCAAACATCCTGACCCTCCAGAAACCCATATCCAATACATACATGCATGCATGAATTCATACATACATAAAACAGAAAGAAATAAACCGAAACATCCCTACTTATAACTCCAGAGAGCCACATACAAGCCACATATTACTGCTGTGTCAACGGAGGCGACAAAGGGGCCTCTGTGTGAGGGCCTGGATTCTCTCACTGGGCATCTGTTCCCTCTTTACACACTGGTTACTATGTCGCCCGAGCCCAGGCTGCTACACACTCATCCCCCTGGGAAGTGTCACACAATCCCAGACGGGGAGGCAGCGTGGCGGGACCGGAAGGCAGTCAGTTTCAGAGCGTGAAGAACCTGGTGCCTTACAATGAACTCTCCTGCGGCTGCGCAGGACGGCTCCCGAAGCCCTGGAGCTGCGGAGAGTCCGGGAGACAGGAGTTGTGCAGAAAAGGGTGGTGCTGCTTCCACAGTGGATTTGAATGACTTGTTTTAGGGGAATTGAGAAAAAGAAATGATCATTTTCTAATCCTGCCACAGGCTTATGGATTCAGTCATGGCTATAATTGCAGCCCCAAATATCATTGCTTTCTAATTATACATTTCATTGCTCTTGGGGATGGCTCTCTCTTTAAAATATGTTTAAAAAATAGGAACACATTTGGAGATAGCTCAAACACTGCCTTTCTAAAACTGTGGGCCTGTCAAGGCGTTTTCACAAACTGATCCATTTTTGTGATTGGAAAAAGAAGGAATCTACCTGGAGCCAAATGAGACCAAGAGAAGAATATTTGAAATAAGTCTGAATTCATTAATAGAAGTTTAGAAGAGATAAAAAGAAAGAGAATTTACTGAGTGCTTTTCTTTTTTGTCAATGGTTACAAGAGATTTTAAAGCTGATAAAATACCATCATTACAATTTACTTATCTCTAGAGATACAGTATAACTTGATAATTTTTCCTCCTATTTTGTTGAATCACTTAACAGTTCTTGGAACAGTGACTTGCACTATTGGGAAGATTTTCCTATAACAAAAATATATTACAGTTTCTGATGACTCTTTCAGAAAATCTGTTGATAATATTTTAAGGTTAATGGGAAGATTGAGGGACTAGCTCTGTATAGGCAGTGTCTCAGGCCGCCCCCAGGGGGCGCATGAGCCCCCATATTCAGTAACCGCTTGGAGCCCCTGAGTCAGACTGGAAGGGGTTTACATGTGCTCCTGGGCCATCACTCTGCCAAAATAAGGCCTGGCTGATGTGCTTTTCAGTGCAGGAGACATCCTTGTACGGGCAGAATGGTAAGGTGGGGCCAGCTCACCATTGGCAGCTCTCCCCGCCATCATCTTGTCTCCCCTATGAAAAAACTTAAATTTGTTTCAGCTGGTCTTGGATCTAATATTTTAAGTCAAACTTAAATTTGATTTGTTAAAAAATGTTGCGGGCTTCCTTTTTCAGGACTCCTAAGCCCCGCCCCTTCCCTTCTGCCTTTGCCCTGGCCCCTCCCTTCCCGGTGCCCCTCTGAAACCTGGTCTTTCTTTCTCTGTGCTTCTGTGACCTCACTGAGAGGATATTTGACATTATTATTATTATTTTTTTTTAATTAAGGCTAACTTTCAGAGCATGCAGTTTTCTAACTTTCAGAAGCACACAGGCACCCAAAGGGCCATGTTTATCTTCCTCTTTGAGGCTCAGGCCCCGGGCTTTTCGTGGTCCGCTCTCATTCTCTTATCTGTGCAACTACATCCAGCAGACAGTCTCCCAGGTCCGTAAAGTTCCCGGCCAAGAGCTTTTGGGGTCACTCCTCCTCTAAAGCTAGTAGGCTGCAAGTGGGCTGTTGGGAAGGTGGCCTCCACAATTCAGACATCCCAGATTCAAATCTTGACTTGGTCACTTACTAGCTTTACGACATTGGGCAAATAACCTAATTGCTCTATGCCTCAATTTCTCCATTTATACGGTAGTGATAATGGTATATTTATGATAGCGTAATTCTGAGAAATCCAGCCATGTAAAGTGCTAACTTCTGGCCACAGTAAGTGCTCAAGGAATGTTACTGATATTTCCACTTGTGCTTTTTGAGGTGCATGGAGGAGGACTGGGGTCCACCGGCCCCTCCTAAAGCCCCTGCAGCCTTTTGTCCCTGTCTCAGTGGCGAGGGGGGGGGCAGGGACCAGCTCCTCCTCTGTCGGTCAGCCCCACCCTGGCATCTCAGACCTCGCTTCCACAAAAATCTTCTCCGACTCCATATCACAAATGCACAGTACTGACTGGCAGTAAATTATTTCACTGATTAATTGTCCACTGAGAGGCTGGACCATTTTAAATGTCCCTGGTGGAGCTTGGAATGTGATTAACAATGTGATTGCTTGTCTCTAACAAACATAATTGTAATAGGGCTTTAGGACCTGGAGGAACCTTCAATAGTACTGTATGCAGGAGCTCTCTGGAACTTTCTAGGTAAATACATAGCTTACCTAAAAGAAAGAGGCTGCAGAACAAGGTATTTTACAACCTTTTCTGTTGTCCCTTCTGTTGGATTTGCAACTTAAACCCTCTTAAATGGAATAGAGGAAGATCATTTGGCCATTTTTCTTTGTGCTAATAGATCTGCTATAATTGAAAATAAAATGTAACCAAATCTTCATTACTTATTGATTATCAGGATCCCTTTGTGATTTCTGGACAGTTTTAGTCACTTCATATCCGTCACTTTGTTCAGGGTTAAGTATTACATGGCCCTTTAGGGTTACAATGATACATTGCCAAATATAAACCATAGGTTATTATTAAAACCATTTCATTGACTCTCATTTTGGCTGCAGTGCTCTGTTGTTTAAAAAGTACACATATTCTATCCGATTTGTTTTTTCTCACAGTCAGAAGTAGTCAGGGCAAATATGTAAGAAATCTGGGCTCTGGAACCAGGCCGCCAGGGTGTGGGCACTGTTTTCTTCCTCACTTTCAGCCACTCTACCTCTGAGGGCTTAGTTTCTCCTCTGCACGATGGGAACAGTAACCCGCCTGCTCAGTGGAGTTATTTAGGAGGGTCTATGTTTATGTTAGTACATGTAAAGCACTTAGAATAGTGCCCGGCATGTGGCAAACATCCTGCCAGTTTAGCTGTTGTTATTGTTATTCCTCTTTTTATATTTGAGGAAATAGAGTCTTATAAAGGTCACATGTCATGACGAAGTTCTCTCAGGTACTAAGAGATAGAGGCAAATATATAATATATTCTTCCTGCATCCAGGTTCACTTAGACAAAATGGTGGCTGGCTGTCCAATAATATGATTAGTTTGTCCTCGCCACGCCACTCCACCTGACCGGCATGTCTGCTAACCCGACTTTGGCACGTCCCCTAACCACTTAGTGTCTTGGTTCCCTTTCTGCCCCTTTCACAGAGCTGTGTGGATCACGTGAGACCCCCCGGACTTCAGGGTCTCCTCAACCCCTCGCCCCACCTTCAGCTTTTCACCAGAGGCCTTTAGTGGTGTCACGCACTTGGTTGGGTTGTCCTTATTCTTGCTGCCACTGAACTTTGCGATGAGTTCCTTGGCACTCTGAGGATTTTGAAAAAAAAATCTTTAATAACGGGACCTGACCTCCTCTGTGTGCATTCAAACTCATGAAGGAAAGGAGTTAAATGAAGATCACTTGCATGTGGCCACCAGGATTGTGACTTGTGAGCTGAGGCCCGTTTCTGCTTTTGGATGTGGAGGATGGCCCTGGCTTTGTGCCGGGCCTCACTAGATGACTAAGTTATTTAGCATCCTTGGGCAAAGTCTGCATTTAGATGAGCTTTCCCTGTGATATCGCGTGGGCGTGGGGGAGCCCAAGCAAAGGACAGACTCAGTTTAGCATAGGGTTAGCAGTAGTCATTTATACTGTTTCTGTTGCTGAAGCTAGTTCACTTGGTTGTGGGGCTCTTCCGTAAACAAACCACTTTACGCCAATTTCTTAAACGTATGTGCTTTGTCATACACCGCAAAAGCAAGCTCAGCATATGGTGAGAAATACAAGAAAGACCCCGGCACATAAAAAAATCTTATAAAACCAATGGGTTAATATAGAAATACCCTACTTTAATACTTAAAATCATTTGCAGGTGTTTTTTTTTTTCTTTTGAAGTCTACAAAAACAGTCCCGTTCATTCTGTAGCTTGCCTGTTCTAGTGGAGTTTGGCCTCCATCAATGTACCTTGACTACCCTCTAGTGTTGACACAAAGAATGACATAGACATTCAGTATAAAAACTCATGAAATGTTTGGCAATGCCATTTTTATCAGTCTTTCAGAACGCTGTGTAGTCATTGGGCAGCAGGTGTAGCTAACATACACACCAGGCAGGCAAAGCAGAATAACACTTCAGATCTCTACTTTCTCTTCTTCCTAAGACTTGAAAAGTAGCTTATAGATACTTGTTAATGCAGCTGCTGAACTTCTTGAATGACTTGGACAGGGACATTGTTTTACTCCCAAGTTAAGCTCTCACACAATAATTTTGGAGCACCTTTGAGAGTAAGTGGCTAGTGTCAGGACTCACCAGAGACCAATAATCTGTCATAAAGGTTGGGTTTTTTTTTATTTTTTAATTTTTATTTTTTATTTATTTATTTTTTTCCGAAGCTGGAAACAGGGAGAGACAGTCAGACAGACTCCCGCATGCGCCCGACCGGGATCCACCCGGCACGCCCACCAGAGGGCGACGCTCTGCCCACCAGGGGGTGATGCTCTGCCCCTCCGGGGCATCGCTCTGTCTTGACCAGAGCCACTCTAGCGCCTGGGGCAGAGGCCAAGGAGCCATCCCCAGCGCCCGGGCCATCTTTGCTCCAATGGAGCCTTGGCTGCGGGAGGGGAAGAGAGAGACAGAGAGGAAGGAGAGGGGGAGGGGTGGAGAAGCAGATGGGCGCCTCTCCTGTGTGCCCTGGCCGGGAGTCGAACCCGGGACTTCTGCACGCCAGGCCGACGCTCTACCACTGAGCCAACCGGCCAGGGCAAAGGTTGGTTTTTAAAACTCTCCCTCTGGACATTTCTACTGGGCAAACCTTAGAAAAATATCCTTAGTGTCTTATGATAGGTAGAGCTCTAGAAGAAATTTTTATTAACCCTTGGCTATTGTGCCTCTTTCTACTTTCTGGCAATTCAGGTCCAATGAATTAAACAAAAAGTAATGTGCACACATGCGTGAGCACACACACCCTGAGCAGAGCTAGCAGATCAACAGGTATGGAAATACAGTTAGGTTAGGGGCATGCTTAAGGGCCCTTGTTTCTAACTCCAGCACTTTCTAGCTAGATGATTATGGACACTTGTTTAACCTCCCTACCTCTCAGGCTGCACACGAGGAAAATGGATCAATAATGAGCACAGTGCATAGTGCGGGGTAAAGGGTAGGCATTTTATGTGTGGGTGATGATGATGATGGTAACATCACCCAAAGCTCTAAAGGGTAAATTGCTGTCTTTGCCAGAAGGAGTAAGAGGCTAGATGAGCTTATTTATAAAGTAAATCAAGGCTAGAGAGACTGGCTTTGTCAACTCCTCCATCAAAGCAGGAGCAGGACTCATCTGAAATGAACTCAGCAAGTGAAGAAAGCCCTTTTGCTAGAATTTGCTGAAATGGGGAGCCATAAACATGAAAATCTATAAAGTGTAAATTCTTGCTTTTTAACAGTTTGTGTATTAGAGAATTAATCTCCTTAAATTGAAGGTTTTAGGCAGGAGGCTGACTCTTCAAATGTTAAATAGAATTTTGAATTAGTTCCTAATGTTATAAATTGAGAGATATTTATATTAAAATTCCGCTTCCTAGTTTCTCTTGAGAATTCGCAGAGATTCTGGCAGTACCGGCTTCTGCTCCCTCCTGGCAGCTATTAGATGACACAGGCCACTGCTGGCATCCACTCTCCAGTTTGCTACAGGCCTCACTCCTCCCTGCTGCCTCTCAAAGCCCATGTGGAGTGTTATTATCCCTCCCTGCTGCCTGCCAAAGCCCATGTGGAGTGTTATTATCCATTCCTTTTTCATTACACTTGTACAATCAGTTTTCTTCTAGTGAAGACAGTGGGACTTTCTTAATCCGGGGGCATTTCATTATGACATTAGAAGCCAGCAGACATTTTTTGTAAAGCAGCATATTTTCTGGCTTTAACGCCATGGGTTTTCTGTTGCAGCTACTAAGCTTTACCACTGTTGTGCCAAAGCAGCCCGAAGCAATTTGAACAAATGGCCATGGCTGTGTTCTAATTAGAACAGTTGGAAAAATAAGAGCTGGTTCATGGGCTGCTGTTTGCCAACCCCAACCTACATACCGGCTTTGACCCTGTGGTCATTTGGTTCTCAGTCTTTCCTTTGGACATTTTCTCCTCCTAATCGTGATTGATTTTAAGGTTGACTTGGTATTGCTACTGATAAGATGCATGAAAATCACCTTTTATATGCAGTTATTTCTGGCCAATATCTTAAGCCTTAAAAAATTCCTTCCACCTGACCAGGCAGTGGAGCAGTGGGTTGAGTGTAGGACTGGGATGTGGAGGACCCAGGTTTGAAACCCCAAGGTCACCAGCTTGAGCACAGTCTCATCTGGTTTGAGCAAAGCTCACCAGCTTGAGCCCAAGGTTGCTGGCCCCCCGGTGTGCTGTAACCTCCCGGTCAAGGCACATTTGAGAGAGCAATCAATGAACAACCAGGGTGCTGCAATGAACAATTGATGCTTCTCATCTCTCCCCCCCCGCCTCTCTCTCTCTCTCTCTCTCACACACACACACACACACACACACACACACACACACACACAGAGTTCCCTTTAAATGCCCCTAATGTGAGGAGATCTGAACAGGCTCTGTTAAAGGCACGGTCTGCCAAAGCCTCATTATAGAGGCTCTGGATGAGAGAGGAACTTTCCCAGGCGCCTCCTCTTTAGAGGGAAACATACCATCACTGGCTTCATCACAACTTAATAGTCAAAAGAAAGCTTGTGAAATAATTAAGGGGAAATCATTTACATCTCTGCTTACCTACAGCCTTGAGATGAACATTGTCTAAAGTATTCTCTTAAAACTTATTAACGTTTTGTCCAATAACATTGCTTTATGTGGATCTATGCTGTAAGCCTCCTGGGGAGAATGAGATGTTATATGTAAAAGAAGATCTCTAACCTACCTTCCTTCTATAGGTATATGAGGTATGTGTAATATGATCATGTAATAAGGCCAGCCCACTATAATAAGACCAACAAGAAACATATGTAACATAACCACTAAAATAGAAAAGGAAAACTAAACACCTCTGAGAGAGAAGCAAACCTAAGCAGATGTGTAATTGAACATGTAAATTTGGCTTTTGTCTCTTTGGTTGGATGGCCAAAGTGAGACGACTGAGATGGTAGGAGGGTCTCCGTAGAACTGTGTGATCATCACATGTACAGGTTGTTCTGCACCGATTACGTACGGCCACGTTTGCGGTGATGGTATGAAAGCACCGCTGGTCGGAGGGGGCGAGCATCAGCAGAAAGCCTTCCTCGTCATGCCTCCCTGCGGGAACCACACAACTTTGAACGTGACAAAGGGAGGAAATGCCTTGGAGGAAGTGAGACTTGGACTTGGGTGACGTTCCCCTCAGTGTAGGCCCTGGTTTAAAATGTCAAAGAACTTTGTAGGGTGCATAACACAGTTTTGTAAAGATATTAATTATTACTGTCCTCATAAGTATAATAATAGTCTCCATTTATCAGATGCTTTCAGGCAAAGAGTTTAGTTATAAGGAAGGCATGATCTCATCAGAAAGTGAGAAATTAGTGACTTGCTCATGTCACCCTATCCACAAGTGGCAGAGCTACACTTGGGAGCCCTCTGTCTCCAAAGCCTGTTCTTCTAACCACGGAGCGACTTCTCCCAGTCTGGGTATCGACCACCTATCAGAAATAAAGGATGCTGTTACAGGAATGCTATTCAAAAAGAACTGTAATGGGGGCCGCGATTGCCAGCTGCACGTGTGTAATTTAAATCTTTGAAATAAGTCGGATGGAAAAAGTATGGTATGCGGGATGTAAAACTGAAGACAAGAAGTGAACAAACGAGACAAAAACTCAGGCACAGACAACAGAGTGGTGGGTCTTGGAGGGAACAGGGGTGGGAGCGTAATAAAGGGTAAGGGGGCCAAAGATATGGTGATCGAAGGAGATTTGACTTGGGGTGGTGAACACAGCACAGTCGATAAATGATGTGCTATAGAATTACAGTTGAAGCCTATATAATTTTATTAACCAATATCACCCCAATAAGTTTAATAAAATTATAAAAATGTTTTGGAATTAAAAAAAATAAATCTCCAATTAGCTACATTAAAAAAAGTCAAAAGAATCAGCTATAATTAATTTTAATAATATAGTTGAATCCACGGTGTTCAAAATCTATCATCATGTCATAGATACAAAATAATTAATAAAATGTTTTACATTTTTTTCATACTAAGCCTTCATATTCTAGGTGAGTTTTATGCTTAGAGTTCATCTCATTTTGACTTAGTCACATTTCAGTGCTCAACAGACCGGTGGCTAGAGGCAACCCTACTAGACAGCACAGCCGTACAGATGGACATGTGGGTTAGAGATGCTGAGGTCCTTCCACTGTCAATTTCTAAGAAACCCAAGTTCAATGAAGGAATTTTATCATCATCATCATCACCATCATCATCCATCATTTTCTTTCTTTTTTTTTTTATTTTTCTGAAGCTGGAAACGGGGAGAGACAGTCAGACAGACTCCCGCATGCGCCCGACCGGGATCCACCTGGCACGCCCACCAGGGGGCGATGCTCTGCCCCTCCGGGGCGTTGCTCTGCTGAGACCAGAGCCACTCTAGCGCCTGGGGCAGAGGCCAAGGAGCCATCCCCAGCACCCGGGCCATCCTTGCTCCAATGGAGCCTTGGCTGCGGGAGGGGAAGAGAGAGACAGAGAGGAAGGAGGGGGTGAGGGTGGAGAAGCAAATGGGCGCTTCTCCTGTGTGCCCTGTCCGGGAATCGAACCCGGGTCCCCCACACGCCAGGCCGACGCTCTACCGCTGAGCCAACCGGCCAGGGCCTTCATCCATCATTTTCTAAAGCTCCTAGATACACGCTGCTGGGCCGCAAGCGCCTTCGGCCAGTTTGCAGCCTTGAGTATTCTCCTGTTCACATTGCAATACTTTGTGTGTTTTAGGTGATCCAGGTCCTGCCAGCTATGGGAGGAATGGTCGAGATGGAGAGCGAGGCCCTCCAGGGGTGGCAGGAATTCCTGGTGTGCCCGGCCCCCCGGGCCCTCCTGGTCCTGCTGGTTTCTGCGAGCCAGCCTCCTGCACTGTGCAGGCCGGTCAGCGAGCCTTTAGCAAAGGGCCAGACCCATGAAGGGCTTAGTGCTGCACGGCTGTCTGCGTAGACCACCCCGGCTAAGGAGCATGGAAGAAAGACACCCCCCGAAGCTGGGGCAAGAGACGACAGTGCATTACCTTCAACGTTACTACCGAAGTCCTACTTGACAATCACATTTAGAACCATGGTGCTATTCAATACATCTGCTTTACTTTCCCTTGGAGGGGAGACAGCAGAATCATTTGTAAAAACAAACTAACAAAAAAGACTCCCTTTAAATAAGTTTATAATCCTGTTCCCAGGATCTTGAACTTTAGTGTGCTATACATACATGCTATATCGCGGGCCACTGTGCCAATAAACAAAACAGCTGTTTGGTTTACCTCAGTCGCAGTTCTTTTCACTTTTATTTAGATGTTCTCAGATTATTTGTGCAGCTATCCAGAGGGTCACAGGCTAGTTATGAAGAAACCCCGCTGCAGTCAATAGAATTGGTGCTTAAAATCCCTGTCGACGTGCTCTCTCTGGAGTGGCAGGGAGCCCTGTGCCACAGGGAGTGATTTCCTCACAGCACGTGTGGGTTTTCACGCTCAGCCCGAGTTTTTGTGGAACTGTACTGTATCCCAAACCGATTAACATTTTGAGCTCCTCTATGTGAAAGTAAAGAAGGAATTTTAATATCCTGCCATGCATAAGATTTACCGATGAGATTATTTATTTTAAAGGTTTGAGGTAACATCTCTGGTTGTATCCAAGAAGAAATAAATATGGTTTCTTAATATCTTGCATGTTTTCTTGTAAATAATCATGTTCAATAAAAAAAAGAAGTCACTGAACTTATTTAGATACATTAAAGACTGTAAATTGCTGGTATTTCTCTAGGTATATGTTTATATTAGTGTTCTGTTCTCCAGAGAAATTAAAAAGCCCTTACTATTCCCTTGAAGGTGCTACCTAGTGACAGAAATTCTTTGTATGTATGTGTGTGTGATGGGGGGCAGGGAGCTTCATAGACCTTAAAATTTTTTTTTTTCATTTTTCTGAAGCTGGAAACAGGGAGAGACAGTCAGACAGACTCCTGCATGCCCACCATGGGGCGATGCTCTGCCCACCAGGGGGCGATGCTCTGCCCATCCTGGGCGTCGCCATGTTGCGACCAGAGCCACTCTAGCACCTGAGGCAGAGGCCACAGAGCCATCCCCAGCGCCCGGGCCATCTTTGCTCCAATGGAGCCTTGGCTGCGGGAGGGGAAGAGAGAGACAGAGAAGAAAGCGCGGTGGAGGGGTGGAGAAGCAAATGGGCGCTTCTCCTGTGTGCCCTGGCCGGGAATCGAACCTGGGTCCTCCGCACGCTAGGCCGACGCTCTACCGCTGAGCCAATCGGCCAGGGCGACCTTCTTAAAATTTTAATGAAAGCTATAGACCCATACCCTGGACAAACACACACATGCATGTGCACAAACACGTTTGCAGACTATTTCAGAGACTAGATGGATCCCCTAAATCTAGCCTTGCTCAGTTCCTAGGTGACAAACCGCTGTCTTCACTTCCATGGTTTGCTAGCTGCCTTCGATTTGGAACTTCCCTGCTGCAAAAACAATCCCGTTTCACCATTTTTCTTATACATTTCATAAAGGCAGCTCAGCTAAAGCACTGCATTCTTATCAATAAACTAGGTATTGCCTGACCACTCAAGCACTTTACATAATCACATTGGCCTACTGGCTTGCTGTTTTATCATCATCTATATAAATTATTGATCAGCTTTAATACACTCATTGTGTCACAGTGCATATGAGTGACTTGTCCCAGGGCATAGCACAATGCACAGAATAGTCAATGTCTCCAGTTAGTTTGTGGAACTCAATTCTCTCAAGGGGAAGTGGGCTGTAGTAGGATTTTTTTAATATCATTTTTATTCTTGTGTGTATGTTCTATACCAGGCGTCCCCAAACTATGGCCCACGGGCCGCATGCGGCCCCCTGAGGCCATTTATCCGGCCCCCCGCCATACTTCTGGAAGGGGCACTTCTTTCATTGGTGGTCAGTGAGAGGAGCACTGTATGTGGCGGCCCTCCAACGGTCTGAGGGACAGTGAACTGGCCCCCTGTGTAAAAAGTTTGGGGACCCCTGTATACATTTAAACATTTTAGTCCTATTTGTTCGGCCTAGTCAATCATTATATAATCTGTGTGTGGAATTCTTTCACACTGCTCATGGCATCCCGCTCTGCACCTCCAGCATGGAGGGTGCTGAAGGAGAGCGTCCAGCTTGGCTGCATAGATCAGTGCTGTTCACACACACTGAGAAGGACGTCCTTCCTTCGTGTGCAGTCAGTAATTTTTAGAAATAGAGATATCTGTTTTACCTACTTGAAATGATCTTTACATAAATAGCAAAGCTTTTTAGGTACTGTGACATGTAACCAAATAAATACAAATAAATTGCCTTGTTTGTTCACCAAGACGGTTTTATTTGAACTGGAGTGACATAGTTAAATACAACAAAAGAGAAAAACCTTGCAAATATGTTTCTCAGTTCTATAATATAATATTCATAAGAAAATTAAGAAAAATAAAATTTCAAAGAACAGTTCATTCACATGTTTTATAAACGTGATACATAAAAGGCTGTACAACAAGGTCCATAGATCCCATGAAATATTGGAAACAACTACTTACAGATAGATTGTGTAAAACTAGCACATTCCCAATGGTAGGAGCAATCGGCTTTAACTCAGTTAAGTGAAACAGTTTACAGAAGCAGTAAGTACCTGACTGAGGCTAGGAAAGCACCCGGCAAAGCCTCTCCGTGAAAGAGCTCATAAATATTGAATTAGACCAAATCTCTCTCTCTAGCAAAACAGAATCTTCAAAACCTCTTTGAGATATTTTGAAACGTTGAATAAAGTGTCAGCTCACGCCCTTGCTGAGAAAGGAGTGTGTGAATAATTAAAGTTGATTAGAAGCTGGCACGTAGTTTGGGGGCAAATGTTTTCAGTGCTTCTGTGGCATTACCATATGCTTTTCATCCCCAATACTGACAAGTTGGTTAAGAACCATGGAAATCAATTCTGTCAGAATGAACACATAAATTCGCTGGCATGGTTTGGGATACTGACCTCCGCTTAGCAGAAGAGTATGAATGAGTAGTCTTATTGGTTAGGTAACTGACTTGATTATTTACAGACCCTTTATATATATTTCAAGCTGACTAAACAACTATTGCTAGTCTTAAACATCATTTGTTAGGTCTGATTTATTTGCAACCTAAAATAAGCTTAATGGAAATCCCTACTTCAAAAGATCACTTCCAATTGTATTACTTAACATGTGACTATTGTGGTGTCTCTAATGTATAATAATTTTGAAATAAACCAATATAAGGGAAAGATCACTAGAAATATATGAAATCATACCAAATATCAAGGAAACTGCTGTTTGACATTTCCTGGTAGCTGTGGTAAAAGGAGTGAAAGAGCAATAATAAGAAAAACAATACTAGTGAACAATATTACTAGAAGTAATTTTGCAGTCTACAAATGGGCCATGACCACAAATGATTTTTAAATGTTTTTTAAAAATAATATTTGTGTTCAATATAAAGCCCTTTCTTTTCAGAAAGTAAAATAAATACTTTTCAATTGTGTGCTTAGTCCTTTTTAGTGAACTTGTGACCTAGGATATGACAGTATTAAATAAATAATAATTTATTTAATACTGTAAATATTAAATCAAAACTTGTAACTGTACAAATGTATGGTTGTAAATATACACACTCAAATGTTCTTTAAATGGTCAACTAGTGGAAGTGTACCATATCTGTAAGATTATCAGAAAGTGGGTGCTGACTGCTTTATTTTTAGTCTTAATATTATTATTAAGAGTCTTAATACATGGCAACCCATGCTAACTTTTTCCTTAACATGCCTTCACATTTTGCCCTTGAACCAAGTTTTCTAAGAATAACTAGAGAGAGAACAAAGGAGGAAAACTGGCTCCAAGAAAGTAACTTTGTGGAATTTATTGGAATGTGTCTTCCCCCTCCAAGGTGAAAATCTGTGTGTGAAAAGATTTACAAATAGTCCTTAGAGAGCACCTCGTTAGTTTATGACATCTAAGGGGACCTGGGATGAGAACAGTTAAGGGCTGTGTGAGTAATTTATAAGTGCACATACAAATCCACTGGCATGTTTTGATGTAATTAATTTCTGCTAAGGAAACATGCTGTGTATTTAACTTCTTGCTGCTTGTTGTTTTATTGCTAATGATGAAGAGCTTAGATTTATGAGTAAGTTGATTGAATACTTCTGATCTGGCTCAGGCCCCTCTACACCACCGAGTCCTGAATGGTTTTAGAGAGGGGATCACTTGGTGGCACAGAAGTCGCAAAGGACTGCCTGCTCTCTGACTTTTGCTTCTGCTTATAATTCTCACCTGTAGACCAGGACTAATATGAGCTGCCAGGGAGATGAGTTACAAACTGTATTAGTATAAACTAAGCATTGATTCATGTGACAAACAGAAGTATAATTACCAGCAGGCAATACACAAGAACTCTGCAACAGACCAGTTTACAGGTTTCTTGGCATCTGCGTGGCTCATGCTGCGTGTGTAAGTGCTTCTGTAGCATTCCTGTGCTAGAGGCCTAACAGAATGCCACTGAAGTGCGGCACTTTGGCCACAAGTGGTGGAGAAGAGTGGACATAGTATTAATAATTGCACCTTCAAGTTCTTTAAGGGTCACATTCTTTATTACTGAGATAAGCAACAAGCTCATTATGCATCATGAATATATAGAGGAATCAAGGCCTGAGAGCATTATGCCTACGTGAGACTTAGAATAAAACTAGTGCCATTCCACTTAACATAAGTATGTTGAATTAAATCTTAAATAGTTTGATGAGGTAAGATAGAAAAATGTTATTTTTAACACAAATAGTCATAAAATATGCCATAAAACGATCTGAATTTAAATGTATCAATACAGTGAAAAATATCCCTAAAATATACTTTAAATAATACAGCAAAATAAAATGTTGTAATCACTATCTTTACACCCATAAGCTTATTAGGGTCAAGTGACATACCTTTCTGCCAACTTAAAACTTATTGAACTATCCTCTAAGTTTAGTGAAATCTCCTACTTTACTGGTAGTACTCACTTTTGACAAATTCATGAAGCAGCTAATTCCTTGATTGTACCATTTAACATTCTCTGTTGGACCTGAACATGAAAAACTTTTTTCCATTTAGATTTTTTTTTTTAGACTTGGTTTTGGTTGTATAAGCCCACCTTATCTTTGAGGTAAAGTTGTGCTCTTTTGGGTCTGTTTGTCTGAATTAATTTTCCCTGTGTTCACCTTGCTCTTTATTCAATTTATCTAAAGAGACTAGTTACTCTGGCATAATTTTGTTGAGAAAAATGTTTAGGTACGGCACACAATGCAAATGAAGACATCCATTGTCTCATTTCCTGAGACTCCTATTGATTAAACAAATTTAATGTCATTACTGTTACCTTTACCAGCCAACTAATAAATACATACAATTCAAAGGGCTAGCCTGACCAGGTGGTGGCGCAGTGGATAGAGCGTCGGACTGGGATGCGGAAGGACCCAGGTTCGAGACCCCGAGGTCGCCAGCTTGAGTATGGGCTCATCTGGCTTGAGCAAAGCTCACCAGCTTGGACCCAAGGTTGCTGGCTCCAGCAAGGGGTTACTTGGTCTGCTGAAGGCCCACGGTCAAGGCACATATGAGAGAGCAATCAATGAACAACTAAGGTGTTGCAATGAAAAACTGATGATTGATGCTTCTCATCTCTCTCCGTTCCTGTCTGTCTGTCCCTCTCTCTGACTCTCTGTCCCTGTAAATAAATAAATAAACTAAAAAAAAAAAAAAAAAAAAAAAAGGGCTGACAAGCACCTTTGAAGCACCTTGGATAAAAAAATAAAAATTAAGTTCTTTTCTGCATCTCCTCCTCTTAGAAGTCTGTGTAATCTCTGAGAGAAAATCGTATACAAGTGGGGTTGCATTCCTCATCACGAGAATGTGAAGAAAAAATATTGGGAAACAATGACAATAAACACTGTCTTAAGAAAGTGGACATGAACAATTGTGAGAAATAATTTAAGAACAAGAGCAATGAACATATCTGCAAAAATATTATGAGACTTCATTGAAAAACTTAAGCATGTAACTTAACCTGGAAATTCTCAGTCTCAGGATATTATTACCAATGTCAGGAACGTTAAAATAGTATTTTGAAAAATGGAGTTCCTTATCTTAGCTTTGTAAATAGTGATACAGTGCTAGAAAAATATAAGTATTACATAAATGTAATTGTAAAAATTTAAGTACTTTGAACAATATGCAGATTTAGACATTATGTAATTTTATAAATGGTCAACTTTTTGTATTAAGCTAAATGTTTTTTACTTGTCTGTCAAAAGAGAGTATCTAGCCAGTATAAAAGGTATGATGATTTCTTAGGTGTTTTTATGTTAATCACTAAAATATGAGGGTAGTATACCAAACTATAGTTATAAATAGTAAATCTGCAAGATAACTAGGTATATAAATCCACTGAAGAAATAAAATTGAAAGAACTAACAAATCAAAGGTTATTTTGTCTGCTTCAAAGAGATACTTAAAATGAAAAAAAAATTAAATTAAAAAACAAATTAAAAACCATAAATTAAATTATTTACAAAAGTAAAAATAAAAAAGTGCAAAGGCAAAGGCCTGATTTAGTTGTCCACTAAGTGATTTTTGCTCTTGTATTTCTGCAAGTCTGGTCAGTTCTGACACAAACTGCTTTTAAACACCATCTTGTGGACAAAAGGAGGTATATCACATATTCTCAGCAAATGAAAGAGACTGAAGAAAGGCTAAATCTTATTTTAACTCCTAAAACATACTCTTAAAATTATTTTATAATCCAAACATCAAATGACAACTTTTACAGAGAACATATGTTAAGATAATTACTTAAGTTCCATAATATAAGTTACTAAAATTTTAAAATTTTAACACTGTCATGAAATATAGAAATAAGCATATAGGATAAAAATCATTAAGTTACTTGGATCATAAGATGAAAAATTTCAAACATTAAGACTGGCTGTGTTTCTGTTATGCTTATGAATAAAAAAGGCTAATGTCTTCAGCAGGAAAGAACAATAAACAAACTCATGAATGACTCTTCCTTTTATCTTTAGATTACCAAGGTTATAAATATTAGTTGATGTTACACCACATTCTTTGCACAGAAAAATTTCTCTTTTGTGTTAATTTATCTTGGTATAAAATGTTTGACAGGAATTCAAAATAGTCATTCATACAGGCCAAAAACAGTTTGAATTATTAATTTTCATCATGGCCTATAATTATTTCATATTAAAACACTTACATTGTCTGGAGTCCAAACAAGAGATAAATCAGGATTAATCTTCTTTCCTGCAGTGGACATTACTGACATTTATGTGAAAGCACACAAATGTTTTGGAATGGAATAAAATGATATAAGACAGGTGGCAACCACCAAGTTATTTAGGAGAGAATTCCATCCCCCTAATTGGGGACTAAATTATCCACTTTATTTTTTTTTTATCTTTGAAATTAGGTACATGCCAAATCTCTACTTTATTTGGTTTTTATATTAGCTGGACCCAGCCGTGCATATCATGTGAACAGAGATGAGGCAGAAACAAGTGTTGGGCGATAAATAATACAGCAGGGCGAGAGAGGCCATTCCCATGGGGACACGGCCGCAGTTCTACGGTTCTGCCAAAGGTCTGTTCAGTCATATGTGTCAGCTATAAAAAATGAGCTTGAATCATGATGACAGCTCTCCTTTCTAATACACATCAGATACCAGTGTATTCTCTCTCCTCTACTTAAATCCATCTGAATACAACCAAATTCTTGAAACAGGAACCAACCAGCCCAGCATTAATGGAATTTAGAAAAAAGAAAGGTTCCTAAATGTGCAATTTGTAAAAAAGGATGCATGTCATATTCTGTGGAATTAAAATAAACAGAAGTTATAACACAAGCAAATGAACTGAGCCTTTGATGTAGATGAAAAGATCATCTCAAAGAAAACAAAGGAAAATACATTGATCACCATCAGCAAAAAAGTTCATGAAAACATCAAAATGCTAAAACAAATACTTCTGGATTAGCAAAGAGGCATAAGGATAAACAAGCTATTAATATGAAAAAATAATCTTTGAAAACATAAAATGTTTAGCTTTATGACAAATTCAAGTAAATTAATGAGCGGCAGATAGGTTGTAAGCTTTCAGAAAAGTCAACACATTAAAGTTCAACAAATTAAAAGAGCAAGATATACACATAGCACCAGGTTTAGATCTCTGTACATTTTGGGGGGATAAATTATCATTTTACTAAAAAATGCATATACATATTCCAATTGTGTAAGTTTAAAACCCAGCACCATTGTCGGTATTGCACAGGAAAGAAAATGAACAAAATCAATTTAAAGTTAAAAACACTTGAAATAAATAAAATAACCTTGGATAATAAAATAAATAAACTTGGAATTGAAATATACAACAACCTAATTCAATATGAAATGACCAAAAGGTTGTATGAATGCACAGCCGTGTAGACAGCACCTGACCAGCAGTTCATTCATCTACAATGAAAACCAGTTCAATTCATGAGTGCATTTGAGCCAAGTCTTTCTTAATTTAGTCACACTCCTTACATAACTGTTCACAGCTTTTCTGATTTCAGTGGGTTTGACTTTTTAGACTCATTTGTCAATGAACAGATAAAAGCAATCATCCTCGTCTGCTTTGGCCAAATTGGAATCTGCACTGTTCCTCGAAGAGGTGTTACCTTCTGGTTTCTGTGACAGGAGGGGTGTGGGTGGCATGCTTGCAGCATCTGTGGGATCCATTACTTAGATTTCAGCAAAATTCTTATGCCCAACATTCTAGAATATCAGTTGTTTTCAACCCATAGTTTCTCAAAATAATGTATAGTTAGGCAATAAAAATAGCATTTAGTGATTTGGTTGGTGTACTTCCATTCCCTGGCAGAAGACATAGTCCTTTGTGGCCCCTGTTGTTTCCCCTGAAGCATGTGTTAACTCTTTGGTCTGAGTGCTCATTGCATATTCAGTCCCATGGCTTTTCTTTGCTGCCCTGCACCTCTTGCTGCAGCTCTTGGAGAAATATGATTCTCTTAAGGGCTTCTGGGCTTTATCTTGTCCATATGCATCTGCTCACACCACACATTCATCTTCTAGGGAAGGGGCTTCTTTTCCAATCACTACCAATCTCATTCTTTGTTCTGATGCCTGGTTCTTGTCTTAAAAGTCTGAGAGTGATGAGGTCAGAAGGATAATGGATACAGGGGCCCACACATCTTGCTGGTACCAAAGAGAGTTTGGTGTCTTCACCACCAAAGACCTCTTAGAAAAACAACTTTCTGTTTCCCAACTGAGAAACTGAGTGAAAGGAACACCATGTTGAGCTTTTCTTGTGGAGCTCATATAGAGCTGGACTTCGTTCCTCCCTTTTCATGCAGCTCATAGTCATGCCGGCGGTGACTGCTTTGAGTCGGGCTCATCATACAGAATTAACAAAGTCATTTCAATAGTTGGCTATGGTGGGTTTGGGGGCTCCCTGAAAAACAGCCTCCTGTTTTTTCCAAAATGTAAGTTATAAGGTGAAACTCTTATTGCCTATCTATTTCTCTGCATAAATAGGACGGATGGAGGATGGTATAAGAATTCTTAAACTATAACAAGTAGTCACAAAACATTCAGCAGGAGCAATGCACTATATCAAAACACTGATAAAATTTTTAGCAATGACTGTAAATTTAAATACCAAGAAAACCTCAAGATAAGTCTGAAACTTTAAAATTCAGAAATCAAAAGCCAAATACAAGTTGATGATACTACAACATGTACCTCACCATCAGCCTACCAAATCATATGATGTAATTTTCTCTTGAAGAAGAACTAACAATAAGAATTGCTTATGTATGTCATAGAAAACCCTGAATAAAAATCAGTAATGGTGAAGCAAACATATGGAATGAATTTGGGGAAAAGTCTAAAAATGCTGATATAGCAATTAATATAGGAATAGGATTCAAATTGTTGCTTTTAATGTCTGCCTACACCATAAAAAAAGCCACCCACATACCATGAGGGTTTGACAATATTGAGATAGCTCCAACAGCAAGGAGCTAACACCAAAAATCAAGTCTTCCGCAGGTGCCTTTATTTCCCACCTGTCCGCTGACGGGCATGAGACACAGGATAGAAGCAGTCTTCCGGGTTACATCTTCCACTAGGTCCTGGGGGACCTTGGGGACCTGGGACACCTGGTGAGCCTGGCAAACCCGGAGCTAATGAAATAAAAGACCCCATCAGAAGGTAGATCACATATGGTTCTTTTTCCCTCACTCCAACCAACATGGATTATCAACTTCTCCAGTAGCAACACATAGAGGCCATAGGGGAAAGACATAATTCCTGATTTTAGGAGCTTGCTAGTGTTGCCAAGATAAGTATCACTATTACCTGAAGTCCCAGGAAGACCTGGACTTCCTGGAAGCCCAATTCCAGGTTCCCCTCTTTCTCCTTTCTGGCCTCGGTAGCCTAAGGGAGAGATATATAAAAGAAGGACATAAAAAGTAAGAGAATTCTACAGCAACATAACACAAATAAAAACTATGTTCCTAGTCTAGGATATTTTTTTAAATTGTTCATTAAACATATAGCTAATATTCTATTTTAGCTATCTGTTTTGCATTCACCACATATTAATCTTACATATCAAACAGATTAGATGCAACAGGCAATGAGGACCTTAGAAATATGCAACTACTATCAAAAGTTGAACTTGTCAAATGCTTGAGAGTGAGATTTTGGGCCCTGAAAATGATAACTAAATAACTCAACTCAATCATTCAAATCTTCTTTCAAATAGCTATGACAAGATGTAGGAGTCGTCTTTAATAGAATTTTGACTGGAGGGTAGGAACAGGCTAAATGTAAGTACCTTGAAAGAGTTCTGTCTACTACAGAGATGACAAGAAGCTGGGCCTTAGTCTAAAAATTGAAAGGAATGAATGGAATAAAAACTCATACTTTCAATAAATGACAGTAAGAGTGTGATACATGTGAATCCACCCCTCTACGACTTAGGAGAGGACAAAATTAGGACTTGGTTCAAATTACCATCTATAACAGCCTTATGTCCTTTCTAATAAAGTGAAAACAGCAATCCTGTTTTAACATGGCAGTTTGTTACTCCAAAGGGTGAGGAACTTCAGCAATTCTAGCAAGCAAGAGAAGACTGAGGGATCCTTCCAAACTCACTTCATCAATTTAAGATACTGTAACCAAATTAATTAGGTCTAAGCTCTCTGTACATTTTAAGATATGTATAATAATTCTTATTACTGAATATGCTTATTGTCACCTCAGATAGAAAAGTACAGAGGATTTGTGCCTCTGGGAGTCCTTATCCCTGCTTTAAAAAAGCATAAAACATTTTTTTAAATCTGTGTTTTATATGATGGCATCCATGTAAGACTTTGAAGAAAAGGTTCTGTCACTATAAGAATTTCACAGTAATAGTAAATAGAGTTTTAATTTCTAACTTTTTCATGCTTAAACCATGGCTTCTAGTCCTGAATGAGCAGAGCAGTCCTGAAAAATTATGCAGACACACAGCAAGGGTCATAAGTAGGACAGCATCTCAGTAGGAAATGATGGGCGTTATCTTAGTGTGCCTGTCTATGGAGGTGTGTTATTACAGCTGACCATGGTAAAAGGAGAAATTGTAATGTTCTCTGTGGACAGTAGATAGGACAAATTATTTCCCATTATGGTTCAGAGTTAGACTTTAGTTTTGGGGTTACCAGTCTTGATTTGACCATGTAGTGTATACATTATTATCCAAATAACATTAGCAATGTAGTCACTGCATCATCATTTCTTGGCTTTGGAGGTATGACCTGACCATAAATGTGAAAATAGTGGAAAAAAGGATCTACATTTAAGATATATTTTGAGGTGCAGATTGGAAATATATTCAATGGGAAATCTTCATACATTTATATCTGAAATCGATGTTACAGAAATTCAGTACAATACTAGATCCTAGTACTCTAATTTGATACCTATTCAACTTTAAAATATTCCCAGGATTTCTTTTATATAAGTGACTCTCATTAAACATATTTAAACAACAAGATAAGATGTTTTATTCAGGGTCATTTTGTAAGCTACCTTTCAAATGCATGATTTAAACTTTTCTCTAGTAAAATCACATTTAGTTCTTGATACATATTTGATAGTCCAACCAAGGTTTTACTGTTACAGAAAGACTTGAAAGTTGGCCCTTAAGCTATCTCAGTTAAGTACTCAAGATTATAGGCTAAAAAATAAAGAGGAAAGAAAAATAACTAAAGATATATAAACTTTTGATTAATAAGACTTTGATAAAATTCCAAATAAATATTGTATCTGCTAAAGCCTGCATATAGGGCATGGCAAAAGTAGATTTACAGTGGTTTTTATGGAAAATAACACAAAATTAATAAATAATACAAGAATAAACTCTGTTTCACGTACTCATAACTATAAATCTACTTTTGCCAACCCTGTATTTAAATTCAGTTCTCAGATTTTAATTAAGGCAAAAATTTGTTATCCCACATGGATTTAAGTGAACATGGTATCACAAAACAAGAAACAATAGCTTATATGTTTGTATAATCGGGTAACATTTACACTTCTCCCATAAAATATAATTTATTTGTACAAATCTCTCAGCTCATTGGGTTAATAACAACCTACTATTAACAGATAAAGCTGTTGAACTGCACCAGGTCCCAAACACATTACATATGAAGGCTGCTACAAAGTCATCAGGTCTAATTTTATAATTGCTTCACAACAAAACTTCAGATAGTAATACTAATAAAGTCAATACTAGTAAAGTTAATAAAAACAGCTTTGTTACTTTCTAGAATTAAGCTTTTCACCTATTAGGGTACACCTTGAATTTGGAGAAGACTAAAATGTGGGTCTATCTGCAAATGAACATGCATGTTCATCGCCTAGAAGGATGCAGGATGACAGTTTGATATCATTGGAGCCTCGGCAGGAAAACAGAAGCCAAACAGCGGCAGTCTCCTAATCTCAGGTGCCTGGGGGTTCTAGTCAGCGAAGACATCCGGCGCTGGCTGTAGGTTTTCAGGTGATAGACATTTTTCCCAGTAGCGAGGTTTCCATTTCCACTCCAGGGAGAGTGTCCCAGAGTTATGAATCGGGGCATGTAGACGCTTACTGGACAAATGAGACCAGTACAGGAAGGTGACAAGACTTTTCAGAGGGACAATTCTTCAAGTCTTATAATTTGTTCAGCTTCCCTGGTCTCACTTATTATGGACCTCAGGGCCTGTCAATCATTTTGACACACACATGCCTCCCATTACCTCAGCCCCCTACTGCTAACAAATTTGAAAGGTGAAATCTGTGTTAGTCACAGGAACCACCTTATGGGCCACTGGCTTACAAATAACAGCAAGTTTCCTTCATTATAAACCAACAACAGCTAAAATTTAAATGTTCAAAAGTTAGAACAATCTCCCCAACAGTGTCTTTTCAAAACGAATAGAGGGCAAATGAAATGGCTGGACCTGGTTTCTCTTGACTCCACATCCACACAGTATAGGGTTTTTGTTTGTTTGTTTGTTTGTTTGTTTTTTAACCCCAAATGGACAGGGCTTTCAAAGAGTGTCGTCTGTTCTTTGGGTTTTCACAGAGGTGGAGAACCAGCTGTGATTTGGAAAGAGTTTCAATAAAATTCTGTCTCATAAAATTCATTCAAGAGGCGAAGGTCTGTCAGGAAAACACCCTCCCTCGCTTACACATGGGAATCCAGCTGGATGGAGGCTTCTTTACCCTCATGCGGCTCCTGCTCACCCCAGGCAGCACGTGTGAGTGACCAGGCCCCACACGGCAGACCCCAGACTGGGCCGCACACCCAGGACCGTGCTTTCAGGGCGCAGCGGGAAAGCGATCACCAGAAACCCACAGGAAGGTTCAAATATAAAAAGGCCTGGAAGTGCTTTTGATTTTAAAAAAGGATGCCAACCATCACTCCCTCTGAGAACTCAAACGAGGTGACCCAACAACTGGAATCAGAACAATTTACTATATTCACTGCAAGATCGGGGCGCTAAGGGAGGGTCCAACAGTTTTCATGATCAGAACCTCAGCAGGAGGAGTCCCTTTTCCAGCTTCTAACACTCTCACATTGTTTCCCCCTTGTTTTCTTCATGTCTCCTGCTTTTCAAAATAAGCACAGGAAAGTAATGAGACGGACCCCTTAAAATTTTTGTCCTTTCCTAAACATAGTAATATAATAAAGGACTCATTCTGTAGTGCATAGTTCAAACCAAACCAGTATATTTCAAATGAAAATGGACTTCTTTTCTGAAAAAATAATTCTTTTAGAAATTCCAGAAGAGCCAGCCTCAAACAGAATTTGTGATTGGGCAGAGCACACGGCACCCACATTTCGTTTCCCATTCTGGGCTGCATTTCTCACTTCCGCCTCTTCTCAAACTCAACCTCGCTGTGTATGGAGAGGGCTCGTTCCGCAGCAGCATCTGGCAGGGGTCCCCAATCTTTTTACACAGGGGACCAGTTCACTGGGTCTCAGACCGTTGGAGGGCTGCCACATACAGTGCTCCTCTCACTGACCACCAATGAAAGAGGTGCCCCTTCCAGAAGTGCGGTGGGGGCCGGATAAATGGCCTCAGGGCGCTGCATGTGGCCCGCGGGCCGTAGTTTGGGGAAGCCTGTGAGGTTTGCAAGGTCACTAGGCTAACAGTGTTATATGCATTCTCTTCTCTTCTTTTTGAGAAAACGTTTACATTGAGTGGAGCAAAGTTTTGAAGTTGCATGCATAACTTCATCTTCTGAGCACATCATATTTATTTATTTATTTATCAGAGAATAATGCTTCGGTTCCTTGTAAGTTTCTGGAGAGGCACCGGAAACCGAACGGCAGCCCCTTGGTTTCTTTTGTACAGTCAGATTTTCCTGTAGCAATTAGAGAGGATGATCAGAACAGCATGCCAACAGGCAAATATTCCTTAGAAAAAAAATCCCATATTTTGCAAGTTTCATTTTTCTGCTGCTTTTCTGGCATTTAACAGGTACGGAGAGGAGATAGCTTGCAAACACTGAGGAGCCGCTGAGCTGAATGATAGTCAAGATAGGTCTGTTGTCAGAAACTCTCAGATAAGACA
Source organism: Saccopteryx leptura (assembly GCF_036850995.1). Classification (NCBI taxonomy): domain Eukaryota; kingdom Metazoa; phylum Chordata; class Mammalia; order Chiroptera; family Emballonuridae; genus Saccopteryx; species Saccopteryx leptura. The sequence continues at coordinate 354,468,875 of NC_089503.1, forward strand.
AAACTCTCAGGTGAAACTAAACCTTGATTTAAAAAAAAAAAAGGTTGAAAATAATTTGGGGAAGTCTTTCAAATTCAAAAATTGCCCTGGCTGGTTGGCTCAGTGAACAGAATGTCAGCCTGATATGAGAGCGTCCCAGTTTGATTCCTGGTCAGGGCACGCATGAGAAGCGACCATCTGCTTCTCTTCCCCTCCCTCTCCCCCTTCACTCCCTCTTCTCCTATGGCAGCCAGTGGCTCCATTAGTTCGAATGTTGGCCTCAGGTGCTTCATGAAGGTAGCTCGCATCAGCTTTGGACAATAAAAATAGCTTGACTGATATGAGCACTGGCTCCTGATGGGGTTTGCTGGGTAGATCCTGGTCAGGTGCATGTGGGAGTCTGTCTCACTATGTCCCCTTCTCTCACTTAAAAAAAGAGAATTGCTTCCAAAATCTCTATCATTAGTGCAAGGAGGCTATAAGATCTCCTGGGCAGAGCAGCAGGGAAAAGCCATAGAAATCCTTCATAAAAGGGAAGGTAAGTCAGCTGGTGAGTAGAAGTCTTGTTGCCACAAGCTGTGCTAATACTGTGGACTTAGTGTTGCCTCCGATGGAGAGCCTTCCAGATGGGCTTTTCCCACGCAGGAAGGGAGCCTGGAGACAGGTGTCTGTGTGGACAGGTGACTCCAGTTTCAGAACAGTTTTCCTCAATATCGTGACTTTTCATTGTCCATGTCCTCTTACACCACCACTGTTGGTGGCATCTGGCCAAGGTTTTTCTCCTCTGGGTGTTAACAGTCCTTACTCTTCATGTCTTTTGAGGCAGCAAATGTCTTCACAGGGGCTTTCAAGCCCTTTGTTCCAGGCTCATAAGCTCTGACTTCAGAACAGACCCAACTGCTGGTAATAACTGCCTACCCTCTACACAACAGTGTACACACAGAATAACACACCTGATGCTACGCTTTTCCTCCAACTATCTGCCAAACCTCTCCGTGATCTCAGGAAAAGACAGAACGTACTGTTTAGGTAAACTGCAGTGGCTTTACTCTTGTTATTTTATACTGTGCTAACAAAACCAGAAGCCTTGTCACACTCAATTGTAAGTAAGGACCCTAACAGACCCTGTAATTGGGGACAGTTGTTGCTCTTACGGGCTGAGTGAGGGCATGTCAATCACCTTGGGGCACTTCCTACAGCAAACAAGACTCTATGCTATAGAGGAGCAGTAGGAAGGATTGTGAACTAGTAAAAGAAAAATAATTCTTTGGATATATGGTATTTTGGACTGTATTCTTAAGTAATTTTGTTAACTTTCTCTTTTCTCCTTTATATAAGCTTTTATTCCAATATGGGCTCTTGAGCTCCTCTATGGTAACACATGAAAAACCATTTCCCTGGTCTTATCTTTCATGGTATGTATGCACTGGATTTAATATTTCCTTGTCGGAGTTGTGAATGTTTAAAACCAGGGTCTGTTTGGCCCCTTTGCTAGTTGCTAACCTATTTCTAGAAAAGGGCCTTGCCAGATTAACTTAGTCAACCTACACCCAAGATCTTGTCTCTTGTAAAGCTGTCAATTTTTTTTTCCAATTTAACAAGTCTTGCTTTAAAAATGTAAGAAACCCTAGGAGAAATTCTTTAAAATTCAAAAGTTACCATCCACAGTCTATTAGAGGGAGAAGGATTCAAAATTTTCTCAAAAACATATTTTGGTCTCAACTCACTACTTATAATAGCTTCTTTTAATACATTTCCCTCAGTTTCTTTAAGGTCCTACAATGGTGATTCTTTCTGTACATCAGGAGGGCAGTAAAAGCAACTCTGATATTCCCAGTTAATAATGATATATAAGCACCTATTATTGCTGTTATCATCACAACAAGTATTATTAAAATACAGTTAGATTAGCAGACAATTGTCAATCAGTTCTAATTTGAAAGAGTAATAGTTAACAATCTGTTTCTAGAATGTCAAATATTAACAGGATATCCTATATAAATCATTTTTATATACATGGCCTTACGTGTTATTAGCATGTTATAAATACTGAGCGTTAGAGAACTAGTAAATAAATATTATACTTGAAGACGTACCCTGGGGTCCGGGGTCTCCTGGCGGCCCGGGTAACCCATCTTTTCCCGGAGGACCTGGCCTCCCATGAGCTTGGGCAGCCAACATTGCTGCTGGCAGCTTGAGCTGGGACAGGAACACAGCCATCCTCTCTGCATTTATGAAAAGGAAAATAATATGTCATGTTATGGAAATACGTATATGTCAAAAAATTTCAAATATATATTTTTTTTATACATGAAATTTAACAAAAAAAAAATTTGGCTTTGGATTTAAGCACATCTCATTTACCAGCTGGTCAGATTGCTGAGATTTCTTTTTTGTCAAGTAAAATAGATTGCACAAAGTTGTTTGACTATACATGCAGATCAGCTGTGCTGATCACAGCCTTTGAGAGGTTTCGGCACTTCAGAGACTCAGCGGATCTAGTAGACAAACAATAACCTAGAACCTAATTAACCTAATTCTCTGGAGAGAATTTAGGTTCATATTAAGAAAGGGTTTTAAAATAAATTTTAGTCACTTTCCAACAAGCTTGTGAATGTGTGTATGGTGATTTAAAATATGTTCACAAATTCTTTGGTACTCCCTTCCAAGTGGAATTAGATCAGGGGTCTCAAACTCGCGGCCTGCGGGCCGCATGCGGCCCGCCGAACAATTTTGTGCGGCCCGCAGACTAATCCACGAAGTTCAAAATATTTTGGATAAAATTAAGTAAGCCTAGGGGCCTACTTGTATTTTTCATTTCTCTAGCATCCTAGCTAGATATTAGCTTAGTTAACAGCAGTTGTGATGCGAACTACAGTTTCTGGTCGTTTTGTGACACTGAGTAAACTGCATGTACGATTGTGCTTGTTGTACTGATTTTTTTTTGTTTTCAACTGCAGTGAGAAAAGTGTTGCATAACAGTTGCCTTTTGTAGACCTAGTGCGGCCCGCCGAATGGCTGTGATCTTGCTCTGCGGCCCACATGCTGAGTTAAGTTTGAGACCCCTGAATTAGATGGTGTCTAATTCCCCCATCTTGAGTGTGGCCTGGAACTTCCGTTCCACTTCTCATAAACGAAAGAAGCAGAATCGACAGTGTGTAACCAGGGAGCTGAGTCACACGAAGCACGGTGGCTCCTGGCTGCTCTCTCTTAGATTGCTCATCTTGGGGGAAGCCAACCGCAACACAATGAGGACACTCAAGAAGTCTTGTGGAGAGACCCAAATGAGGACAAACGGAAGCTACCCACAACCAGCCACCTATCTTCCAGCCCCACTCAAGCTTTGAGATGACTTCAGCTCTGGCTGACATCCTGATTGACTTCATTATGGACCCTGAACCAGACCAAACAAGTAAGCAACCCTTCAAGTCCCTGACCCACGGAGAAAAATGTGACATAATAAATGTTGTTTTTTTAAACCACCAAAGGTTTGAGATATTTTCATATGCAGCAATAGATAACCCATATAGAATTTGACACTTTAGATCCTTGAACAAAACTGCATTATTAATAAAGGGGTATATTTACTGAAAAGTTGGTCTTTGGCTGCAATATTCATTATGATTTCAGTGTTTCAATTTCTTCACTGGCAAATATTGTACTTTGTCAACTATTTTTTTTTTTTTTTTTTTTTTTGCTTTTTAAAGAAAATGTCTTATACACCCTCGATATTATTCATTTTTTTCTGGTTTCACATCCAGTTAGTCAGACAATTATTTAGCCAAGGTTAGGAGGAAGGATGTCTAATTTGACCAAAGGAAAAAGTCCAGCATTAGTGCAGATCGGCATGAGCTTATTGAATCCCAGGTGTAGACAGAGGGAAACAACAGAAAGTTTCCATCCATTTCTGGGAACCTGAGGAAAACACTGAAACTCAAAGCATGCAAGTTATGGGAAGTGGACAAATTATCCAGAAGATTTACAATGTAAAATATACATATATATGTGTGTGTGTGTGTGTGTGTGTGTGTGTGTGTGTGTGTGTATTATTTTTTTTAAAGATTTATTTTTTTTTAATTTTATTTATTCATTTTAGAGAGGAGAGAGAGACAGAGATAGAGAGAGAGAGGAGAGAGAGACAGAGAGAGAAGGTGGGGAGGAGCTGGAAGCATCAACTTCTATATGTGCCTTGACCAGGCAAGCCCAGGGTTTCGAACCAGCGACCTCAGCATTTCCAGGTTGACGCTTTATCCACTGCGGCCACAGGTCAGGCTAAAATATATATATTTTGTATGTTTTGAGTAATGTGACGTTTATGAAGTGAATATTTCCTAAACAAGCAATGTTGCCTTCTCAAGGAACGGATCATGTCATTTGCAGTTTGGTTCATCTAACAAACTGCCTGGAGTCTAATGCTGTTCATCTGGGTCCTAAAGAAAGAATCCCAGGAGGAAAGAGGTGTTTCAAGGTGCTTCCTCAGGTAAGCTGACGTCCTTAGGCTACGAGAGCATCTTTATAGGTGGGGTGGTGGCATGTAACTATTAATACTTAGATACTTAAAATAAGTTAGCAATGCTTTCAGATGAAATGAGTATACACTATAGAACATTGATGTATTAATTACTCATGAAATCAAAAGGGTTTGGAAAATGAAAATGTATATATGAAAATATAAATGAGAATTTTTACTCTAAAATAAATTCTAAATAAAACATATTATTAACTAAATTAAATACTCTCTGTAAGCAGGGCCTTGTACTGGGCATTTTACACTTTCTGCATCCAGTGCTCTTGTCTAGGAATCACAGAGCACACCTAGAAGAGATAATCATTTCAATAAGAACTATTTTCCATGTTGTTATAAGCCCCATGCCCTATAAAGATTATCTTATAAGCTTTATTTTATGATTAGAAATCTGTTGTACATATGATTATAGGACATTCCTTCTCAGAATTATTTTTTAATTACTTAAGAATTATCCTTATTATTACAGAATTATTGGTTATTAACCCCATATAGGTCATTGTTCTGTTAAATTTTACCCCAAAAACATATTAAATATTTTACTACTATATAGAATTAATTTTGTAAAACCAGTAATGTAAATTCATCAAAAGCCCATTATAACCCCTATTTATCATTGGATTCTTTATTTAGACTTGGTTTGTTTATATTTTGTATGTATCATTTAACAAATATAATATGTACATAACTAGATTTAAAATAAGAAACTAGAGAAAGGCCAAATCCTGGCCATGATAAACAAAAATGAGCCACATCGTTCCTTTTTTTTTCTTTTCACATATTTTCTTCAAAAGCAAATCATTTGTTCAACTAATTTACACATAATTTTTCAAAGACACATTTAGTGTGTAATATGAAATTAATCTTTGATGTGAACAATTCAGAATAGGATTGATGCAGACAAATATTCCAGAAAAGGTTCAGGATTAAATTAGTATTTTTTTCTGTAAGGAAACATTCCAGAAACTAGAGCTATCGGTTTGGAAAAACAAAGGCCAAATTACGTAGACCTTGTAAAGAGTCACTTCAATTTTCTCCAGACTTGGCACTTTAGCTCATTTCACTTCAGTTCATTTAGTTAAACTGTAAAGGCACATTTTGCTTAAACAAATGGATATTTTTTTACTAATTTTTGATAAAGGGCAAATTATTTCTGAGAAAAATATTTTTTTCAATTCACTTTCAATTAAAAAACATCTTGTTTAAAAATGTAGACTCATGCACTGTTTAAAAAAGTAAAACAAAGATTTTTGAAATAAAATTACCGAGGGAAAAGTCCTAAATGTGGAGCATCAGCTGAAATTATCAAAAGAATCGTTACCCTGCACTCACATTCTCAAACCACAAAGTTAGCAGAATGAAAACCTGACCAGGCCCCCAGGACCAGAATCTCTGACTGCAGATGATTGACAGTGACGGGAGACCAATGAGGATCTGAAGAAATCACTGGCCTTTCTGTAGAACTTTTTGTTACCTGACTACCCATGCCTGGGACATGTTTGGTTGATATATTAATTTGTTTTCATTAACAAAGAATCAAACACACATGTAATTAACATATAATTATAATTTCACCAACCATTACATTGAATGTAGTTATTTTATATCTTTATAATATTAAATTGCAAACTGTTTTATAAACAAATATGAAATGAAGTGATTATTGTGAGGCTTAAGTTGACTCTTTAAATCACAGCCCCTTTAAAACTCAAATTCCCCTCACCCAACTCCTCATCCCCCACTGTAAAGATGTAGTTAATTTGCCTACGACTCTCTCTTAATGGTTTCCTGGCCTTCACTTTGAAATGTAGCAAAAAGTTTACCTTAGCAGGAATGTCTGGGAAAGTTTGCATTGGGGAGGGTCTTGACCATTAGGGGAGTTTAAATCACTCTAGTTGTTAGTGAAAGCCTAGCCACAGACTCTGGTCCCAGCAATTCTTGGGAGATTCCTGACCTCTTGGCTGTCTTCAGAATTTATCAAGGACACCAAGCCTGTGCTACATCAAAAAAGAACTGTTTCTGCAGCAGAATTGTCTCCTCCTGCTCATCATCAAGTCAGTGACCAAGGCCGCAAACCCCGATATGCTAATCTGAGCATGTCCAGGTGCAGGCAAGCCCAATGCCAGTGAATGCTTGAACCCCTATGTCTAATGCTCCCTCCCACAGCTTGGGGCTAACACCCTTTACTGCTCTCAGCCCTCTTGCACCCAAGCGCTTTTAAAATAAACTTTCCTTTAGGAACACGCTAGTCTCTTGTTTTTGGTTCATCCCATAGTTTCTGCCTTTCAATTATAATTTGAAACTTTGCAGACTATCTGTTGTTTTGAATTTAAAAGATACATATATTTTAGTACATTTTTTTCTTAATCTAAGACATACCTCTTTAAATATCTTCAATGTCTAAATGCAAGTATTCACAGTACTAATTTTTTCTCTTTCAAGTATGAATTAAATTTACAAGTAATTTGCCTGGGTTGTTTTTTTAAAGAAATATATTTAGTAAAGCAGAAAAAAAAATAAAATAATTGCTTCTAGCTGTAAATTATCTAGCTTTAAGATAGGCTCAGAAATTGTCATTTAGAATGAGGGTAATTACTTTTTCTGAACTCTACTTTAATGCTCTATAATTTAAAATAATATGTTTCTGAGTCTCTAAAGAAATTATAAAGACCTGTATTTCTTTTTTATTGCCTTTCCTCTGTTTTCAGTGATCCTTCATCAATTAAATTGTTTTTGGCTATGCTTTCTAATGAGGCAGGAAATGTAGAGTTGAGATAGGAACTTGCATAATGCAAACTCACACAGTCCATCTGCCAAGGCAAACCCACAGCAGTCACTGTAAGGGATGAGACCCACAGCTTGCTGTCCTTGGAGAATGGGCTCAGTGATGTAATGCAGACATTAATATTAAGGTAACGAGAAATGACCTTATGAAGAGAAGGGACATTCAGACATCATCTAGCCCACGTTTACCTTCTATTTCACAGATAGAATTTGTAAATATTTTCAGAGAGAAATTCATCTTTTCCTTTTTTTTTTTAATCTTTATTTTTATTCATTTTTTTAGAGAGGAGAGAGAGAGAGAGAGAGAGAGAGAGAGAGAGAGAGAGAGAGAGAGAAGGGGGAGGAGCAGGAAGCATCAACTCCCATATGTGCCTTGACCAGACAAGTGCAGGGTTTTGAACCGGCGACCTCAGAGTTCCAGGTCGATGCTTTATCCACTGCACCACCACAGGTCCGGCCGAGAAATTCATCTTTTTCTCCTAATTCCCATGCACATGTTTAATTGCCCATTTCCTTGGTACAGCTTTGGCTTACTTTCTTTTGTTACCCCGTAGTGGAAACAGAGTCGTTAATGCCCTAACCTTCCTGTCTCCCACATGTGCAGCTGTGGCCTTGTTAGTTACAAGTGTGTCTCAGGAATCAAAAGAGCCAGATATGTGTCTACATTCCCGTGCAGGATGGTAAATTCTTCTTGTATGATCATGTAAATCTCCAAGTGCAGTATAATAGGGTGGTGTCATAGTAAGAATTAAGCTTCTTGGATCTGGAAAGATCCTAGTTTTATGTGGGCAGCATCACTGGCAGTTGCAAAGTCCTCGTAATACAAACAAGAAACTAAGCTGAGACACAGCACCTGAGCCGCTTGTGTGCCCACCTTCCTAACAAAAGGACTTGGCCCTTCGGCCAAGTAGATGGGGAATTGACCTTTCAGGGGTGTGTGTGTCTGTGCACTGTGCTCCACCAGAAACCCAGACGTGGGGCTGGTGGAAGAACGCCTTCCTCCACCACTGCTGAGTGTGGGACGTGGCATCAGTACGCGGAAGGGGGGTTCGTGGCCGGGAGAACAGGCCCCTATGTGTGATGTATGGGGGTGCTCTATCAGTGGGGTCACCAGGGGATTCTCAAAGGGAGTGAGAAAGCTCCATGAGGAGAGCCCAGATTTTGGGTCTTGGTCTAGGGCTTCACAGCTGGATGATAAAATGGGGAGCAGGATCTCCCTGAGTCCCATACTTTGCAGAGCAGAGACTCGCTCCCGGGGCTGTAGATGGGCAGGCAAGCATTAGCCGCCATTGACCCAGCTCTCCTGCGATGTTGCTAAGAAACGAGGCGGAAGGAGGCTGCCTGCCTGTAGTACTTAACTGGAACTGCTGTAACGCGAAAGTTAATCGTTGCTTTTATAGAGAAAGCTTTCTGAAAAAAGAGAATCGTGCGTGACCTCAGAGCTCTATGATTTGTGAAAATGGAGTTTTTTTTGTTTGTTTTTGTAAATAGTGTTCAGAAGCCAGGGAAAAGGTGACTTCTAAGTGGAAAAGCAAATGGGCTGAATTGGAATAATCTTGTGACAAATGAACTAAAGGGTTAAACGACTAAATTCTGTTCAGGAAAAGAGTTTTGTGGGGTCGGTGCCAACGGAGATAAAAGGAGAGGGGATATCATTGTGGAGTCTCAGAGTCTGGACGTCTCAGGAAAGAATTTCCTTGTGGGCCACTTCGGAATGTTGTCCTGAGGCCAAGACATCTGGGCCTCGGAGGGAGCCCGCACCTAGCCAGGCCAGAAGAGGCTGGGGGAGGGCATGCAGGGATGGGGTGAAGCCAGAGGTGACCCGGGGGAGGGGGCACCCCACAGGCTTCCATAGGCCAGGAGGACCCAGGAGGGGCAGGAGTGCAGAGGGGGGCTTTACAGGCAGAGCTGTCAAGCAAGTGTAAGCCAGGGGAGGCTGCTCCAAGACGGCCAAGAGCAGTCAAATCCCCCTGACGCCTCTTCCGGAGGCTAACGGCCTGCATGGGAGTAACTGCAGAACGGCCCGGGAGTGGGCCGCGTGGGCGCTTGTCCCAGCGGAAGTGGCCGTGTCTCCCGCGCTAAAGGCATAGGGCAGGCCACCGGGTCCAGGCCTTCTCCCAGTGTCCACAGGACTTGAAAATGAACACCTCTCATATCTCAACACAAAATATTTTTCTGATAGTGATTGGTAATATTTTCTGACCTTCTCAACCAGCCTTTAAAAAAGTGAGCCTAATTAACTGCTGAACTATTTACAATATACTTTTATCTAAAGTCATTTACGAAGTTGAAATTCAACATCAAAGCTGCCTGAGATAAAAAATAATCGATATGAGAACCCAAGGAAATCAAGAATTAAAGGAGAATTTTAGATTGCAATCTATTAAAAACATGCACTTTGCTGGCATTTCCCTGTTCTACTAAAGATGCGGTGTTGAGATCCTAGACGTCCGGGCCTGGGGCTGGCTTCACGGGCACGCTGCCTGTGAGTTACACAGGCCCTGTGTGCAGAAGGCCCGGTGTGCAGAAGCTTAATGTAAGATTCTGCTGTGGCTGTCTTATAGTTCTTACTGACTTTGCACCGGGGCACTTGGAGTTTCCCTTCCTCACTGAGTCCTGCCGAGCCTTCTGTGTTTCTCTGGAGAGCTCTGTGCCTTTCCTTTGTCGGAAAGTCATGCTTGAGAAATGTTTATTGAGGTGGAATGTTTGAAGTGCAAAGTTTGGAGCCTAGTCCATGATGCTTGATTCAAAGGTAAAAAGAAGAAAAAAAAAGGGAAGAAAATAAAAGATTTTTAAAATAAGGGGTAACATTAAAATTAGAAAGAAAAAACTGTTTGCCACACAACAAAAAGAAGAAGAATGGTCAGTTGTATCAATATAGCATCATGTCAAAGCACTGGACAGATACTTAGCAGAGATCAAGGTGAATATTGAGATCACAGCAGGAATTCATGGCCTCTAAAGGAAACATTTTTTCTTTCTGTTATGTCACTGAAGTGGCAAAAAGTCCCCTGAGCTCCTCTGCTCCATCTCTACTGCTCCTGTGACATGAGATGCTGTGCATTCCAGCGCTGAGACCTCGGTCTCTGATGCTAATTACGGCTTAAAATAATTAGAGCTTCCTGAAGAGGCGCTAACTCCATGTTTGCAGGAGAAAGACTGAAGATGAACTTGGGGCATTTCATAATCCTATTCTTTGCAAACTCACCAATGTATTTTTAGCTTAGCAAAGGAAGGATACTTTGCTAAAGAGGGAGGAACCATGACAGCCAATGTGGATTTATTTTCTAAAGACAAATAACTCCCACTTTCTTAAGTTCACAAGTGAGGGGAATGACCTTGACTTTAGAAAATCATCTGACAAAATCATGTGGATAGAGAAAGAAACGCAGTGTTTTAGGACAACTAGGTGGAGTCAGAGCTCACAGAATCAACAGATTAACAGATGATTTCCAAATGGGCAGGAGAAATGCAATGGCATTTAGAAAGCCTTAATCCTTGAGTCCATTTTATTTAAGATTCTATCAATAATTAGAATTACAGGCTTATAAAATTTAGAGATGACACAAAGTTGTGATGGTCAGCCAACCTGCCCTATCAGACAACATCTCAAAGGATAACTTTAGATTGAAACACTGTATGAAAATACGAGTCACTTGAAGTTGAATAAGAAGTAACATAAAATCACATACTTAGATCCTAAATTTGAAAACAGTGCATAATGAGAAACATCAAATTTTAAAAAGTTTGTAGAAGAAAGATCCAAGGTTGTTAGTGAATTAAAAACTCAAAATGAATCAACAGTGTGATATGGATGCTTTAAAAAAAAGGTGATGGAGGGAGACTTGACTTGGGACAGTGAACACACAACAATGTGTACAGAGAGGTGTTGTAGAATTGGGCACCTAAAACCTGTATTATTTCGTTAACCAGTGTCATCCCAATAGATTCAATAAAAAGGGGAAAAAAGAAAGTAAAAAGGTATTGATTGAACTTTAAAAAATGCTACCTTGGGCTATATTAGTCATGTGTCTGTGTCAGAGGTCAGAAAACATTTTTGGCAAAAGTCAGATAGTAACTCTTTAAGGCTTTGCATGCTCTACCATCCCCATCACAACTATTCGATTCTGCTGCCCTGGCTTGAAAGCAGCCAGAGAAAACACATAAACGATTGAGGGGGATTGTGTGCCGTGAAAACTTCATTTATGGACACAAATTTGAATTTCAGATCATTTTCACATGCCTTGAAATATTCTTTTGATTTAAAACATCATTTAAAAATATACCTCTTGCCTCTCCCTCCATCAAAGTAAAACCCACTCTCCCTTGGGCCGCACTAAAACAGGTGGCAGGCACGTGGCTAGCGGGCCACAGTTTGCTTATTCTGATCTAGATCAAAAGATGCTACACTCCACTTTGTTCAAAATATACTCCAGTGAATGAGGGTCATTGGAAAATTAGGTACGTATTTCTTAAGGGTGATGATCGTGGAGGAGTTGGATACACTTACTCTATAGAAGAGAAAACTAAGGAGGAGGACCATGGGTATTGAACAATACTGGGAGGGCTGTCACACATTCATAGAGGACTTGTCTTTCTCTGTGTTGTTTAGCAGACCAAGAATGATGACAGAGAGTCACAGGGAGGCAACTTTAACTTAGCACAAGGAAACTTTTTCTACCAACTAGAGCTGCCCCACCATAACATGGGTTGCCTCTTAAAGTTGTTCAACGACCATCTTTTGAAAATGTTGCTGAAGGGATTTAGAATAACATTTGGACTTGTTTATTAACCAGCTCTTACCTTCAAAAATCCTTAGAACTTCTTGATTAATATACTTCTTTATTTCTTCAAATGAAACCACATCAGCCTAAAGAAGAAAAGAAAGGTCTGTTAAAACAGAGCATAGCACAAATGAATTGAGAATAGAAAGATTGGGTTGGCATGCATATTTGAAGCTTCTATGGAGATACATTTTTCAAGCAAAATGCTTCTGGCAACTAACTATATTAAGCAATAAATATCTTTTGTTTTGATCAAATGGTAGGACGAAGTTGAAGTGCTAATTGCTTTAAAAGCTGTGGGCTGAAATCATAACCAGTGATGTGAATATATTTTCTATTAAACGGAGAAACAGAGCTTCATATAATTAGGAAAGGCATTTCATATTACTTTATTTTCTACAGTTACAGAATCTGAAGAATGTTATCATGCTCTTAATATCCCAGGCACCATCAACTTCTAACCATTCCCTGGACATTGGTAAAGTCGATATCTAACTGATACTAGGGCTCTTCAAGGGAAGACATCCTGGAAGAGGACTCTACATGTGCTAGATCAGGGGTCCCCAAACTACGGCTCGCGGGCCACATGCGGCCCCCTGAGGCCATTTATCCGGCCCCCGCCGCACTTCTGGAAGGGCACCTCTTTCATTGGTGGTCAGTGAGAGAAAAAGTTCCCACTGAAATATTGGTCAGTTTGTTGATTTAAATTTACTTGTTCTTTATTTTAAATATTGTATTTGTTCCCGTTTTGTTTTTTTACTTTAAAATAAGATATGTGCAGTGTGCATAGCAATTTGTTCATAGTTTTTTTTATAGTCCGGCCCTCCAACGGTCTGAGGGACAGTGAACTGGCCCCCTGTGTAAAAAGTTTGGGGACCCCTGTGCTAGATTATTCTTTAACATGTTTTATGCATGGGATAAAGCTTACTAAGCTTTGCCTGTTTTATGGTAAAGTTTATTCTGTAATTTATACTTTGTAGGCCTATTTGCATTAAGCAATTTTCCTTTTAAAGAGAAAATGCACATAGGTAAATGATGTCAGCTGAGTCTTTTCACTTATTGACAAACAAATTTACATGACTTTGACAAAGAATCTAACATTTATAAGAGTAATGTTCTACTCTAGTCCTTGATATTTTAAAAGGGAGCTATCATTTTTCATGAGGGCTAGGATTTCAAAGTATTTCATTACTCTTCTTTGTATTTGGTGGTTATCTTCTAGACGTGAAGAATTAAAGATGATGGGATGGGATCAGAACATGATGGTTTCTGTTAGGACACAGTAGTTCCAAGAATACTCTGTTTCAATATTTTATTTTCACTGTTTATGGGACAAATGAACTTGAATTAATGCATCTCATACCAGTCATTGACACAGCACTGAGAGTTCATCCTACAGACTTTGTTCAAGTGGAGTTTAGGGAGAGTGGGTAAAAATAAAAATTATGAAAATTTTGGGAATGCTCACTTTGGCCCTATATCGGGTAATGACTGATTATCTGAGGGCAGCCTAACTCCCTGAGCTTACTCCAGAACTCTCCTTTCTTCCAGACATGGTTATTTTCAGGTTAAGTTCCTCTGCGGAAAGGTCATCCACCATGCCTCCTTAGGATATTAATAAAGACATGGGTTTCTTTAACCGCACACTCTTGGCCCAAATGGTCTCCGCTTCAGAGAACTACTCAGAGAAGATCTGTTGTCCTGATATTCAACAAAATGAGGTTTTAAGATGAAACAGACACAGAACGTATTTTCTGTGTAGTGTAAGGAGACAATATAGATAGTATTTAAGAGCATGGCTTTGGAGTCAGTTGAACCTGGGTCTGATCCACTAAATAGCTGTGCCCTTGGACAAGTCATCTTTCAGTTCCTGTATTTATTAGAGCGGTGTGGAAGGACACCCATCCTCCTGGGTTAGATGTAAGGATCCAATGAGGTAATGTATAAGTGCCTAGCAGTGGGTCTCGTACATACCTTGAAAAAAAAAAAAGAGAGCTATTGTACCCTTGTAGAACCAGTTTAAGTTCACTTTGTTAATTTTGAAAGAATGATTATTTCTTTCATTGGAGAGGGATATGTGGTCAGTGCCAGCAGGAGCACCTGGAGCTCCCAGTACCACTTACCGGAGTGCCGGGGACGCCTGGGGTGCCTGGAGGACCTTGGTGCCCAGGCGACCCCACAGAGCCCTTGGTTCCGGGTGGGCCCACAGGACCGACGGCTCCCTTCATGCCTGGAAGGCCTGGCTTTCCCTGTTCGCCTTGTGGGCCTCTGTCTCCCGGAATTCCCTGATCACCCTGTTGAGAAAAAATTAACAATAAGAAATGATCTCTTCTAGAACTGCAATAGCGGTGGTTAAGAGAGTCTAAATTAATACTGGCATTTACTAGCTGCAGGAACCTGGGTAAGTAAATTACATTTTCTGTGCCCACCTTCCTCTTCCATAAAGTGAGGATATTCATAGTATCCACTAAGCAGGGTGATGCTAAGAAATCAGAGTTAACTCAAGTAAAGTGCTCAGAACAATCCCTGGCATGTTGAAAGCACTCAATAAAAACTTAGTGACAATGTCTTTTGTACTGTTCCCACTCTAGAATAATGATACTTTTGAAAGTCAACAGCAGCTGTCACTTCAGGCCAGGGTCTCCTTTGCAATAATAAAGGAAGATTACCAAGAGGATTTCATCACTGAGATGTTTTACTCAGAAAAACTTCAAGACACTCAAAATACCTCCTAAATCATGTGCCATACTTTTTCTTGTTTGTTCTTGTGTATTTGGTCTTTATTTGATTCTGTGGGTTGGTTTCTGGACTCATGTTTTGTGTGTGTGTGTGTGTGTGTGTGTGTGTGTGTGTGTATGAGAGAATGAAAGAGGGAGAGATAATTAGGTCATGGCAGGTGTTTCAGATATAGATATTTCAAATATTCAGTTCCACAACTCCACAAGGTGATGGCCTTACCAAATATAATGGAATGGTACATTGAGACTGCCTTATATTTCACTGCATTATTCTTTTATTTGTGGCTTCTCTGCAAAAGTCCAAACTCTATTTCTCTTGGTTACAAAATAATGAAAACAAATGGACAATTACAGAGACCTATTTAATCATGGACTAAAGAGGTAGAGAGAAGTAAACAAATGGACCTAATTTCAATGCCCCTGTCTTAGTTATAAAAATGTATCTGCATATAAGAATATCTACCCTGCTCACATGTACAGAAATATGTGAGATTATTAACATAAAAAAGAAATAAAATACTAGCACACTTTGATCAATACTTTGATCATATGCAGAATAAACACAATCTTTAATGTATTGAATTTATTTTATAATTTAGGCACAAGGATGTTCATTGTAGTAATATTTATAATATAAAAACTGGAAAAAACCTAAATACCCCCAAAAGGGGGACTGGGTAAGTGAAATAAGGTATATCTGAATAGTGGAATAACATGTAGCCATGAAAGGTAGCTGTAGATCTATATTAACTTACATGGAAAGATAGTGATTATGTATTATGAGGCAAAAAAGTCATTTACAAACAAATTATGAGTCCACTTTTGAAAAAAGTATAAATTCATTTGTATTGATATATTCAATACTTGTGTGTGCTACATATAAGAGCGAGGAAGACGGAACTAGGACCAAAATATCAATAGTACTTGTCTTTGTGTCAGGGGTAAGGTAGACTTTTCTTGATTTCTTCTTCATATTATCTCTATTTTCATCTTTCCTTCAGTTAGCACGAATTATTTGTGGAATAATAAATAAAAACTAGTAAACTTGTCACCAACACACAAACGTACATGCACACAAACGCACATACACACACACACAAGCAGTAGCCCTCATAAGAATTCTGCAACATAGTGATGTTTGAGTAGAGTAGCCTGTGGCAATGGACTATCTCCAGTTCCACTAGGAAATGTTCAGGCTCACTAAAGAACATAGTGGGAAGTTGCACTAATGATATTAACAACCAAAACAATGAAAATAAAAGCATGTCACTGGCCTAACTAGTAACTTATACGTACGGTTGTCTCCTCTAGTTCTCTGTGCCCTCACACCAACCTCCTTACTCAGTTCAGTATTTTACTGGTTTAGGGGATCATGACTAGGGCAACTTTGCTCCCCAGGAGACATCTAGTGATATCTGGAGACCTTTTCGGTTGTCACTTTGAAGGTAGGGTGGTGCTACCCTAGCATCTAGTGAATGGAGAGCAGGGATGTTGCTAAACGTCCTACAATGTGCAGGGCGGGCACCTGCAACAAAGACTTACTGCCCCGAATATCAACACTGTTGAGGCTGACAAACCTCACTCTGGGTAAAAGAACATGAGTGATGGTTATAGTAAGGATAAGTGCCTGGCACAGGAGAATAAAAAGCTTTCCAAACTGAAGCAGCAAACTTGACTGAGCTGTGCATTCAAGCCAACCATGTGGGTGTAGCAGCCACACGGCCGGCTTCTGGGGCCTTTAATTGTCCCATTTTATGTCTAGCAGAGCTCTACAATCACATACACTCTAGCCTCTCTATCCTGGGGGATTTGAAAGGGGTCTACATACATAATTGTGAACTCAAATGATGGGACAGTTGTAGCGGACAGACTTAACAAGCAAAATAGTAATATACATACACGTTCTCCTTTGGGGCCTCTATCTCCAGGCTTACCCACGATGCCCTGAAAAACAATGTCGACACGAAAAATCACTGCTTGTCAAGATTTTCCCTCAGTCTGCTCCATCAGGTAGTCCACTGTCAGGCACTCTGCAATCTTGCAATAAAACATTTATTTTAAATGGTATTTTCCATACCTGAGCACCTTGTAATCCATCTTTTCCATTTATTCCCTGTAAAGACAAAAAATGATTAACATTTCTAATCCTGCACCAACAGACATGGTTAAACACAACAAAAGGGCAGAATTCCAAAGACTTAATCATATTTCGACTGAGATTTGGTGACGCAATGTGGAGAAATGGAAAACAACGTGGACAGAAACAGACAGCTCTGAGTTTCAGTTCCGACTGCCACTTACGAGTTCTATATACTTCAGGCAATTTATTTACTTAGCCTTAATAGCATCAGCTTCTTCACTTAGGAACTGAGGACAAAACAATGGCTTTAAAACTAAAGATTTAGTGCAATGACGGAAAATGCCTGGCTCACTGCAAACAGGCAGTAGGGTGATTTCTCTTACTTATTCTATTCGGTACATTCTGAGGGGCCACATCGTGCGGGGTGGCTGTTGTGTGGCATTTATCGCCACCTCCTAACGATTTTTTCCAGCAGGAAGAGTCATTCTCAGTAAATGGTCTCAGTTGCTACTGGGGAAATTTCACAAACATGGCCAGAACATGATCTTAATATGAAATAAACTGTCAAGCCAGAGGACGATTGTTATTTTTCAGGGGCAAACATGAGAGGAGAGTAAGAAATCTGTAATCAATGGTGTTTGAGAGTAGTAAGTAGTGGCTTTTTATTAGTAAACGGGCGGTTTCCGGAACTTTCTCAGGCAGACCCAGAGGTGGTAATAAAGCCCAGTCCTGCTTGGAGGTTTATAAGATGGGGGAGAGCTATCAGCTGGGAGATGTGAAAAGGAAAATCACTTGGGGGTCGAATCAAATACCCAGAGTCACACAGCAGATGTGTTTTTGAGATTTGATTTGAAGAGAGAGATCAAGGTGAGGAAAATGATGTCTTAGCCGGCAGGCAATTACATGGACACGCTCCTTTGAAAAGCCAAGGAGGCTTTTATTGTGCGCCGGGGAACGGGTTCTGTGAGGAACTGCAGACAACCACATGTGTCCACTGCTGTAAATTACACCGAAATCTGTCACAGTTGAGAGCCCAAGCGGAGTCGCCCAACCTCTCGGAAAGATCCCGGGAATTACCTAGAGTGGTTTTACTAAGAACAGGTTACCTGAAGTGTACAGCTCAAAGAATCTATGACATCCAGAAACATAAGCAACAAGGATGAAGCTGATTAAGGAGAGGATGTGAAAGAAACAATTGTGTCACTTGAAAAAAAAAAAAAGATAAGTCTAGGTAAAAATGTAACTCATGTCGTTGGTAACAATATAAGAATGATAATGACCCTCATAGTCTTTTTATTATTTTGTTTTGGGTTTTTGTTTTTTTTGTTTGTCTCATAATTCATTGAAGACTGGCATGTGCATTCTTTTTTGTATATGAAGGTGTTACTAGCTAGCTTTTTTTTTTATGGGGATCTTGTTTTCAGAGATTTTTACAATAATCTAGGTGTACTGTAACTTGCCTCTCCCTCTCTTCATCTCACTTATCTGGAAGAACCCACTTCTGGGTATAACCAATTTTCTGTCCATTGCACATCTGCACCCGAGCAGAGCACTGTGGTTGGAGAATACCATGGATTCTTGCTTGCGTTTTCCAATCTAAATGCAGGATGGCAGACTGCAAGCAGCCCTTCTGCGTTACCAGCTCTCCCTCTGTATTTCCTGATATGCCTCCCTTCATTTCTCCCCAAAGTACTCTATCCTCTCTCACATATTCCCCTATCTGTTCAAAAGTCCAGCATTGTCACCCTGTTCTTCATGTTCAGCTGATGACCTCGAGTCTTCTTTCATTGAAGAAATAAACAGGAGCGAACCAGACCGTCCACCAGATCCACCAGCCACAGGCATTGGTATTTTGACTTCTGCCTCCTGTTGGGGATGAACTGCCCCATTCCTTGTTCAGACCAATTTCCATTTGTGAGAAACTGCCAGTCTCCTCCTCCTCCTCAAAGTTGCCTGCACTCTTTTATATCATCACAACTTCCTCTCTCAACTGGATCATTCTTCTGAAGATGCTAGCATGCTGGCATGTCCCCCATCATGACCTCCATGTTGCAAAATCCAGTGGAGAATCATCGGCTCTCGTGTCAGTTGTCTGTATATTTATCACTCCCTTCTTTTGAAACACTTAGTTCCCTTGACATTCAGGAAACTCCATTCGCCTGCCAGTCTTCAGATCTATTGGCTGCACTCTCTCAGTCTTTGTGCCAGCCCCTCTTCCTAACTATTCAAGTATGTTCTTCCCTTCCTGACCACAGTGACACCATTTCATCCAGGCTCCGGTTTAAATACCCAGACTGTCCTCTCCTTTAATTCCAGATGCTTCTGTTCACTGCTTACTTGACATTGCTCCTTGGATATCTGCTAGTGACTCAAGATGACTGTGTCTAAAACATGATTCTTGGTTTTCCCTCCCTAAACCACCATCTCCAGTTTTTCCCATCTCAGCGAACACACCCTCTGACAAGGTTGCTCATCCCCCAGACCACAGCTTTGGTTTGTGTCTCTCTCACCCTCCACATCTTGTCCAGCAGCAAGTCCTGTTGGCTGTCCTTTCCATCCGGAATGCTCCTGACCGCCCGGTTCTCACCACCATTCTCTCTTGTGGGGACAAGGGCAGTCCCTCTAAGTGTTCTGTCTGCTTTCACCCTGCTACCTACCGTCTGCTCCCCACACACTAGTCAGCGTGAACCTTTAAACGTAGTGCATTCATTTTCCTTCCCCTCTACAAACACTCCCATCGGTTTCTGTCGTGCTGCAAGTGAAATCCAAACTCTGTTCATGACTTAGAGGTTCCTCATGACCTGGCCACCGCCTACCTTTCCTTCAGTATCTTTCCCACTATTTCTTTACCTTAGTTCATTCTGAACTTCATGCCTTCTGCAGTTCTTTAGGCACACTATGCTCCACTAGCCACTTCTTATTCTTGAAACAATGTCCTCCTACCCACTCAGCCCCCCACCTCCTTTTGGTTTGACCTCTCACTTTGGGCAGGTTTTGCTCAAGTGGCATGCCTCTTCTGGCCACCCTAATACATGCTGCTCTCATGCTTTACCCGGCTTAGATCTTTGTCTACCTAAAATTGTGTGTGCATATTTATTTGTTGTTGTCTGTGTCCCTATCCTAGAATGTAAATCCCATAAGTTGTTATCACCCAGAACAGTGCTTAGCATGTAGTAGGTACTCAAGAAATACTTGTCAAATGAACAAATTGCTTTTTTGCCTAATCCCCTGGTAACCTAATGGTAAGCATTTATGAGGTGGCTTACCAGGGTTGGAAATGGGGAGTTAGTAAGAGAAGGTGAGGGGGGAAGAATGAAACTAATATTTATTGAGCACCTCCAAGGGGGGGCAGGTACTGGAAATGTTCATCCTATGTCATTTTTTTTAAGTGGCTCAAATACCTTTGAGTCATAATTCAAACCAAGACCTTCCTAATGCTAGATTGCAGATGCTTCCCATTTTTCCACATTGATTCTCTGGGGAGACGGTTGCCAGAGAACGCGCTGACCCTAAGGGTTTCGCAAAGACACTGAACTGGCCTCGTGAACTCTGTGCTGCCTGTTTACATTCAGCACCCTCTTCTCCTAATAGCACCCCCTTCTCCCACAGACCACAGCAAGTACACAAGGAAAGGGAGCAGTGACCCTCTGTACAGAGAAAACTCTGAGACTGGGGTATGTCCTATTCATCTTTCTATCCCCTCCCTCGGGGCCCAGCACATCCGTTGCAAACAGCAGGGACTAGGTGAATATATGTTCAACTGAATTAATAGCAATGACTGCTACAATGTCACAGCAATACTATCTATCAGTAGCCAGAGCTCTTTAGGACACAGGGGATGATGCCGTTGGCAGCAGTGATTTATGACAGTGTAAGAACAAGGCCCAGGGAGAAAGGAGGGAACCTGAGCGAATAGATTCTACTTCAGTCCTTAGCTTAACACGCAGCTGTTTCATCTGTGAGTCTTCAGTTTCTTTATATTTTAGGATGTGATGGGCCATTTTACTTTTAAACCCCACTGAGAACATTAGACTTCAGAAACAATGAGTTTAGTTTCCTGACACTTAAAACAACAGCGCTCACCTTTCTCTCCCTTGTGTCAGACAGACTGAGCCAGGACTCTCAGCGAGAATCCCAGCCCCAAATTCATTGGCAGAGCCTTCAACTTGCTTCCTTTGAAACTACTTCTGTAAGTCTCAGATTTTCTGAGGAGGTGGGGAATGCTTAGAATATGTCTCAAAATGGCAGATTGTAAGCTGCCGAAGTACTCACAGGCTTTCCTGAGGGTCCCTCTGGCCCCGGGAAGCCGATGTCGCCAACGGGTCCTCTCTCGCCCTGCAGACACGTCCACAGACATTAATTGTCCAGAAAAGCTCTGACGCAGCATGTGGCACAACACAAGCACAACGGGTACATCACCAACTCACCGGCTCCCCTGGAACTCCTGGAGGCCCCGGGGCTCCGGGTTTCCCCTGGGGAATGACACCAAAGAGGAATGTTAGGAGCCACATTACTGATTACCACGTGCTCAGCCCCACCTCCCCAACATGAGTGTAATGTGCCGCCAGGGCTGTGGCTCTCGACACTAACATAGCATTCTGGATGGACTAGAGTCCCAGGGAGCCCACACTCAGCCCCGAGGCTCTTGGGGAAGGCTGGAGTGCAGTTCTCTGAAAGTGCGTATATGTGTGTGTCAGATGGGTAGGCGGGAGGGATAATACTTTTGTAAATGTCAAACAAATGCATCTTCATTTCTGGAAATCCCTCTGGTGCCTATTTGACTGGCAGTTCTTCACTTTAGGGATTGAGTGGGTACAGAGGGTCAAAGAAATCTTTCCTAGACTTTGAGTTTCACAAGAGGCTTCCAAACTTTATAGTAAGATAGCCAGACAAAGAGTATGCTTGACTTGAATAGCTGTGTTTTGTTGAAAGGGAGAAGACAAAATCTATTTGCTCTAACACACATTGGTGGATGTGTCCTGGAGCACTGACAATAGAAAACCCCCAGGGCAGAGAGACTGCAGAGGCGGACGGGTGAGGGAGATGGTCGAGCCGTCTGGAAGGGCAAGGGCAAGAGTGTCCAGACCAGGCGTGAAGATGTAGCCTTTGAGAAGGAACGGCCTCCTGTCCCGTGGACCGAATGTGGTTGAAAAGACAAACCAAGACAGGAAGTGGGTGTAGAGCTGAGGCCATAGAAACAGCAGTAAGTGCTGTGGGAATGTGAAAAGGGAGGGCTTTCCCCCGATTTGCTGTTTAGAAATTTGGGAGGGGACCCCCTCATAGGTGAAGACGTGGCTGAGCAGTGAAGCGAGGCAGCCCCAGGCCTGAGAGAGCAACCCTGGCTTCCCCCAGTCTGTGTGGGTAAGCCGGACCTCCTGAGGGTCCTGTGGGCCCGAGCGGAGGATGGAA
The DNA here is from genome assembly GCF_036850995.1 of Saccopteryx leptura. Classification (NCBI taxonomy): domain Eukaryota; kingdom Metazoa; phylum Chordata; class Mammalia; order Chiroptera; family Emballonuridae; genus Saccopteryx; species Saccopteryx leptura. Next base: position 354,491,174 of record NC_089503.1, read on the forward strand.
TAGAGCTGAGAGGGCCAATATCCAAAAGGGTCTGGGCGTGGGACACAGGGATACAGAGCGCTTGGGCCTTAAGATCTGAGACAGAAGAATTATGGACAGTGACAGCAGGCACAGCAATCCCAAAGGTCAGCTAGTTCCAGTGGAGGTCTCAGAGAACTGGGGTCCGGGGTGGGGGGGAGCATGCTGACACTTCCTCTGTCCACCCACATGCCTCCTGGGAGGACGGGAGAAAGATGGCCTGGAGCAATCCCTGGACAGGTCTGAATAGACTAGAAAGGGATGGACTGTCTGATCTAGGAAGAGCAGGACTGGGTTTCCCTGGCACTCAGCAAGGTGATCGAATGTGTCTGACTGGGTGGGCCTCACCCGAACAATCACCTGAAGAGGTGTTTCTCCTTATTGTGCTTAAGATCTACCTTATCTATCTATCTATCTATCTATCTATCTATCTATCTATCTATCCATCCATCTATTATATAAAAATCTACCTTTTAAACATTTTTAAGTACAATTCTATTAAGTACAGTCACACTGTTGTGTAACTGTCACCACTATTCCCATAATCTTTTAACTATTTTGTTTTCCACGCGGCCGTCAGGTTCAGTTATAAAACACTGTTGTGCATTTAATTACGCTGCAGTGTAGTTGCAGTGTGTAAAATTTTTACCCCTTCTCAATTTTTGTCATTGTCAGTTTATCCTCTTAATTATGAGATAAGAAGACTGCATTTGACCCCTTATTTTAATCATGCTGCAGCCTTCCAAAAATCTCTTTGGAATTCTTCGTTTGGATTGCCTTCTGCGTCTGTCACTCATCTTTTAAATACCTTCAATGGTGCCCAGGTTTTTTCTTTGAAGAGAGACTGAATTTAGGGTAATACCCAAAAGTGATTTGTAATCACCCCTGGGTAAACACAGTGGGGCATTAGGGTTCATTATACCAGGTGGAAACAAAAACAGGATATGAATGAATACCAGGGGTGCAGGTTGTAAGAGGACTCACGGAAATTCTGGACACAGGTTCCAAATGCGTGGCTAGGAATGGTCGCGAGGGAAGGGGCAAGGAATAGGATAAAGTATGACCCAGCTTTCCAAAGAATGCATTCTTGCGTTAAAAATTCTGTAGTGCTTGCTAAAGGAAATATTTCCACATTACTTTTCAATCATACTAATATTTTAACTTGATCTAGAACAGCTAAATAAGATGTCATCCTCTGTAAAGGATGGTTTCTGTGGACTGTAGGCGGGTTTTAATTTTTGTTATTCAATTTAGCAACTAAATAGAGTGAAGTAGAGTGGGTCCTGGCCTTCTAAGGGATAGAGGTGGTGGTTGTTGGTGGTGGAGAGCAGAGTGGCTGGCCACGGGGGCTCTGGATGCTGTTGGGTGGCAGCGGGTGGTGAAGGTAGGGCCCTTTTTATCTTCCTCATGTTCAAGCATATGCTCTCCATTGACTTTCCTACCCTGTGCCTACCCTGCAGGGGCACCTAGCAAGAGGCTGGACGGGCTGTCATTCATGAAGCATGACCACAAAATTTTAATTAGTGCATCATGAATGAAGATCAGAGTGATCCCTAGGGCTCAGAGAAATGATTTCAACCTTTCCTGGAGCACTTTCTATTCATTTAAAAAGACCTTGATGAGATTAAAACATTTGACATCCGAGAGCAACAAAAATGATTGATATTATGTAAAGGCTAGTTTATGAGGAAACATTAGTAGCAATAAAGCTGCGCTAATAACATTAGGCCGAGAAAACTCGGGCAGACTGCAGTTTGCTACAAAGAACTTGAAGTACACGCCTGAGGATGAGAACTTTACCTTCTGAGGACCAAGAAACCTTGACATATGACAAAAGCAGAGAAACAAAGCAAACTTCTCAAAGTTGTGCTTGAATATTAATGTATCATCATCACAGGTAACTGGGCTTCCCCCACTTCCCTTAGCGAGTTGAGAAGAAGAAAAAACAAGACAAAAAGGGGAAAATGAAGAAAGGGAGAGAGACAGACGGTTTTATTTTTTAAACTGGAGGTTTCAAGAACCTTGTGTCATAGGAGTTACCATGTGTTCGCAGCCCTTCTCTATCCCTACCTGTAAGTATCCTGTGGGGACAGAACTGCTCACCTAAGAAAATAACATGAGGTAATTTTGACTCACCGACATGCCGGCTATTCCGGGGGGACCTGCGGCGCCTCGATCACCCTGTGGGGATTTTTTTAAAAAATTGATAGTTACAATGATATCTATAAAATCTTTACCTATAAAATTAGTGCTCAGAGAATCATTTAAATTTGATAAAGTTTTTCTTTGGAATTGAAAAGCATTGTGAAAATCAGCAGGTGTGAAGCTAGAGGGTAGATGGAAAAATAAAATGAGTAGCCAACTGAAACTGTTGGCTTTCTTTTCATAAAACTAAAGCAAATAATGTTAATGAAAAGAGACAGTTATGTTATCATTTCTGTGACCTATTTTTAATAGGACTCTATACATACTTACAGCTAAAATTAGTCAATATTTTTATTCCATATATTCAAAAGTAACTCATTACCAATAGTTAAAAAAAGCACATTGAATTCTACTCAAAAGCTTTTCTTACACTTGTCTCATTGCATGTCGGTTTAGTATAAAGATATTTAGAACAAGGGATTTTGTAGCTTAGGGCAATCAGAAGATCCCTTCAAGGCCCTAGCTGGTGGCCCAGTGGATAGAGTGTTGGCCCAGCATATGGATGTCCCAGGTTCAATTCCCAGTCCGGCAACACAGGAGAAGTGACCATTTGCTTCTCCTTCCTTCTCTCTCCTCCTTCCTTCCTTCCCCCTCCTACCCCACCCCACCCCATCCAGTGTTTTGATTAGTCCAAGTGTGGCCCTGGGTGCTGAGGAAGGCAATAAAAATAGCTTGGTACTTGAGCACTGGCCCCAGATGATGTTGCCAGGTGGATCCCTGTTGGGGCACATGCAAGAGTCTGTCTCACTATCTGCCCTCCTTTCACTTAAAAAAAAAAATGATCCCTTCAATTGCTCTCAACAGTAGAAAGGTTCAACATTTTTTCCCCAAAGGCAATGTGCTATTTATATAAAGCTGACAATGCTAAAAATATTAATGATTATATATGAGATAATAAAATGGCAATTTTTATTGAGCAGAACCTACATTGCAAACTTCATAACTTCCTCCAGGGATATAAAAGAGACTTGATTAAATGGAGAGATATGTTTTGTTCTTGGAGTGGAAGACAATGTTGTAAAGGTGTCATTGATACCCAAAATAATTTACAAATTTAATGCAATTCTTATTAAATATTACCTTGATCAGATAATGCTATAGTTCAATCAGGATAAAAATAAATGAGAGGATAAAAAATGAAAAGAATAAGAATAACAAGACTAATATTTAAGCATCTAATAAAGCTATGACAATTAAAATAATGAAATGTTGGCATAAGATTAAGCAGTATATAATGTAAAATAACACAAATCTCAGAAAAAACCAGCATTTATAATAGGATTCTAGTAAAGAAAGCAATGTATTATTCAACAGTGCTAATAATTGAATAATTTCTTTGAAAAAAGTTTTATTCCACTTTTCATATTACAGTTCATTTAAATTTCATGTTGATTATATATAAAATAAAATAATATGAAGTATAAAATAACTAGATGAAAATGTAAGTAACTATCCGTGGCTGAACATAAGAATGAGTCATTTAGGACATAAAAGCAAAACAAGACATCATAAAGGAAAATAGTTTCGTATTTGACTATATAAAAGTTTTATTTGCATATACAATAATATTAAACATAAAAATGAAAGGCAAAGATGAATTAAGATAAAAACTCCAACATATGAGATAGAAGGAATGTCTTTAATATATAAAGAATAGCTAGAGTCAAATAGAAAAAGAACAAATGAAAAAGTGGGCAAACAATGGAAATAGGTTATTCTTGTTAAGTTAGTTTCACTTGACTCTTTTTAAGTTATGGGATTTTTGCCCTTGTAATGAATATACTAGAACTTTTCATTCAATGGAAACATTTGCATATTTGACAAAGATGAACATTATGAGAACTCTCAGACAAGATGGTCCTTCCAACAACTGGGTCTCTGATTTCTTTGAATTACTATTCTCTAATGATTGGGTGTCTTTCCTATATCCAAAGATATGCCTGAGACCTTGTCAATAACAATAACTGGCCTGACCTGTGGTGGCGCAGTGGATAAAGTATCGACCTGGAATGCTGAGGTTGCCAATTTGAAACCCCAGGCTTGTCCAGTCAAGGCACATGGGAGAAGCAACTACAAGAGCTGATGCTTTCCTGCTACCCTCCCCCCTTCTTTCTCTCCTCTCTCTAAAATCAATAAATAAAATCCTTAAAAATTAACAGTAATTGCATCCCCTCCATAATCCTAATTTCATGAATTCCAATCTATCTTTATAATCTATTCCCTTGAATACTTAAAGCCCCAAAACTTTTGATGCAACCAAAACCTCAAATCCATTGATGGAACAAATTTTTCATTATCCTTCCATCCCTGAATGGCCTCTCTTCCTTACTTATCTAGTTTAAACTCCATGGTCACTCGTTATGATTCCCTTGTGTATAGTGGTGATTCTTTTGACCCATTATTGGTTTTAGTACTCATCTGTCCAAACTGGAACCTTGTTTAAATACAGCTTCCCTTCTATTCTGTACTTTTACCTGGGTGTCTGTACATGGCTAGAAAAGAACACATAATTTTGCTGACTCATATCACTTCAGTGATACTATGAATCTTTTTTTTTTTTTTTTTTTTTTTTTTTTTTGTATTTTTCTGAAGCTGGAAACGGGAAGAGACAGTCAGACAGACTCCCGCATGTACCCAACCGGGATCCACCTGACATGCCCACCAGGGGCGACGCTCTGCCCACCAGGGGGCGATGCTCTGCCCCTCCGGGGCGTCGCTCTGCTGTGACCAGAGCCATTCTAGCGCCTGGGGCAGAGGCCAAGGAGCAATCCCCAGTGCCCGGGCCATCTTTGCTCCAATGGAGCCTTGACTGCGGGAGGGGAAGAGAGAGACAGAGAGGAAGGAGGGGGGGTGGAGAAGCAAATGGGCGTTTCTCCTATGTGCCCTGGCCGGGAATCGAACCCGGGTCCCCCGCACGCCAGGCCGATGCTCTACTGCTGAGCCAACCAGCCAGGGCGATACTGTGAATCTTAAGGGGGACCCTAGCATTGCCCAGACGTCACACTCTGTTGTCCCTGAACTTTCTCTTACTCCTAGCAGATCTTCTTAAATTTCCAACCTCTTCTCCCTAACTCATTCTCAGATGATCACCTTGCTTCCTCCATCTCAGAAAATCTAAGCAATCAGAAAAGCACTTTTACAGAATCCTACCAACTAATCGTTCCACATATCAGCATCTGTACCCCTATGCTTCTCTTTTCCCACCTGTTACCATAGATGAACTATCCAGGCTCCTCTCTGAAGCCAAATCTTCCAGTTATGCACTAGGTCTCCAGCCCTGTTAGCTACTTAGGGACGATGTTCCAGCAGTCCGTCCCTTTCCTCCTATCATTCCCCAGCCCCTCCACCTTCTACTGGGTCATCCGTTTAGCATACGAAACATTCTGGTATTTCTATGGTCTCAAAATCCATTTCACAAAATTTTACCCTACTTCCTTCAGCAGCCACTGGCCCATTTCTTTGCCTTTCTTTGCAGCAAAACTCTTTGAGCATTTTTATACTATATTTACTGTCCATAATTCTTTTTTTTTTCTCATTCTTTTGTAAACCCATTCAGGTCCAGTTCCTACCAACATAGTGAATTGATAATAATTACTCTGGTGATACATGACCGCTACATTGCTAAATACAATGGTCAATACTTGACCATCCTCCTTGACACCATCCCACTCCCACTTGACCTATTTGCAGTATTTGAGAAAGATGATCACTCCCTTCTTGAAAGTTTACCTGCACTTGGACACCACGTCTGAAATGCACTTGCTCATTTCATCTTAGTCTCCCTTGCTGGTTCCTCCTTTCCTCCCTGATGTCTTAATGTTGGAGGGCTCAGGGCTCAGTGGTCCCCTTCCCTTTTTTATTTATTTTATTTTTAGAGAAAGGCAGGGAGAGAGGGGAGAGGGAGAGAGAGTGTGACAGGAACATTGAGCCATTCCTGTATATGCCCTGACAGGGGATCAAACCTCTGCACTTCAGGACGACGCTCCAACCAACTGTGCTATCCAGCAGGGCTTATTATTATTATTTTTTTACTTATTGATTGATTTTTAGAAAGACAGAGAGAGGATGGGAGAAAGAGGGGAGAGGGAAGGGGAGCATTCATTTGCTGTTCCACCCAGTCGTGCATTCATTGCATGCTTCCCATGTGTGCCCTGAGTGGGGATTGAACCCACAAACTTGTCCTTTCAGGACAACACTCTCATCAAATAAGCTAACCGGCCAGGGCCCCTCTTCCCTTTTAAAAAATCCTACTGTCACTCCTTTGGTGATCTTACCCACCACACCCCCCGTACTCACTCCTTAGTTCTCCTGGGATGGAGCAAGAATGCTCACGCCATTTAGACCTGCTGTTTCCTTTAAAAAAGTGTATATATATTCAACTTGTACAACTTAATATCTGTATATATTGTGAAATATCACCACAATCAAGCTAATTATTACCTCTATCACCTCACATAGCTACCACTTTGTGGTGTGTGTGTGTGTGTGGTGAGACACTTAGCAAGTATACACTACAGTACTGTTACCTATTGTCACCATGGTATGCATCAGATCTCCAGAACTTGTTCCTTGCTCGTCTTGCTGGAACACTCTTCCTGCAGACTTGAGAAGAGTTGGATAGCTCCCCCTACTCCTTTTAAGTCTTTGATCAGAACTTGCCTTCTCAAACCACCCTATTTAAAAATCACCACACTCCCCTTCAGCATTCTTCGTTCCCTTCAACCCGCTCCCTTTCTTCCTATTAGCACTTACTAATAATATTATGTAGTTATCTGTGTTTATTCATTTAGTTTCTGTATTTTGGAATATAAGTTCCATGAGTACAGAGATTTCTGTCTGTTCTATACCTTCATGTATTCCCAAAACTGAAATAGTTCCTGCTATAGCAGTAGGTGTTCAGTAAACATATTTGAATTTTGAAGCAGTGAATGCATTGCTAACTCCTGTACTTACCTTTATACCCGGAAATCCTTCTAGTCCCGGCAAACCCATTGCACCAGGTTCTCCCTGTTAAAAATGAACATAAGAAACTCAGGAGCAATGATCCAAAGGGTTTAAGCAGTGGTTTCAAAAGCAAATATATATGTTTTTGCCTAAAAAAAACTTCCTCAAACACTGATTGGTAATCGAGCAAGTAAATGATATGCTCTATTTCCAAGGATTTGTATTCTTCCATTGGTGTTTGAAAATAGTTTGAGAATAAAGCTATTCTCTGGAGAAGTATGAGTCTATTTTCTGATTAATTGTTTTTTATTATGATTAAGAATCTAATCAGAATGAATCCCTCTAGTCAGTGATAACTCCAATTGCAGTAAGAATTAGCGGGAAAGGCTGTGCCTTAATAAAGTTTGCCAATTTGCGAGGTACGGGAGGCTCCAGACGAGACTAAACTCTTTAAGAGCAGATAGATGAAGACAGAGCTCTCAAAGCAGAGTGCATCATCCTTCAGTCTCCTCTGCAGCTGCAGCTGCAGCTCAACAAGAATTGTGAATGCTTCAGAGGATGACCCCGGGAGCGCATCTCAAATTATTTTATTCGTTCACTCATTCATTGATTCATTCATTTATTGGAGTAGCCCTTTTTCTGTTTTTTTTTTTTGTTGTTGTTGTTGTTGTTGTTTTTAGAGATTTACATTGTCCTTTAACATTTTTTTCAGTTGAATTTATTGGGGTGATATTGGTGAATAAAATTCTATATGTTTCAGGTGTATAATTCTATAATACATCATCTGTACACTGTACTGTGTGTTCACCACCAGAAGTGAAGTCTCCTTCCATCACCATTTATCCTCTTTTACCTTCTTCTACCTCCTCCCACCCCCTTTCTTCTGGTAATCACCATCATACTGTTGTCTGTGTCTATGAGTATTTTTTCTTTGCTTAATCCGTTTACCTTTTTTACTAAGTCCCTTTTCCCTCTGTCTGCTGTTAGTCTGTCCTTCACATCTGTGAGTCTGTCTCTATTGAGTTTTGAGTTTATTTTATTCATTAGATCCCACAGATGAGTGACAGCATGTGGCCTTTGTCTTACTTTGGACCCCAGGAGCAGTGTCTCCAATGATTTTAAAAGTGACTGCTCCAGCTGATGGGTCACTGGGAGGAGACGGGCAAGCATGTCCCCTAAAACAAATCTTTCACACATCTCAGTGGATGGTCTCAAGCTAAATAGAGACTTTAGGTCCTCAGGGAACACATTTAGAAAAATTAGAGTGAAGGAGTTGCTAACTTTGAACAAATAAACATTAGTATTTTTAAATCAAGAGAGATAAAAGGGGTAGCATATGACTTGATAATATTTTTTTCTTTTTTTCAATTCTTTAAAAAGACATATTTCAATTACAGTTGAGATTCAATATTATTCTATATTAATTTCATGTGGACAATGGTTAGACAATGATATGATTTACAAAGTAAATAATGCAAGTCCCCACCTGGCTGCATACACAGTTATTACAATATCACAGACTATATTCCCTATGCTGAGCTTTACATCTTCTGTGACTATTTTTAACTACTAATTTGTACTTCTTAATTCCTTCCCCCTTTTCACCCAGTCCCCCAATCTCCCTCCCCTCTAGCAACCATCAAAACAAAAACAGACTCATTGATAACTTTTACGCTTCAGAAATCTTTTTAAATGTCCATTAATATGTAGTCTGTCAGTCAGAAAAGATATTAAAATTCTACTCTGCAGAAAGCTCTGTGAGAATCCTTAGGTTACTGATAATGGACACCAGCTCTTTGATTCCCTTTATGTTCCCAACAATCCTGAGGACAGAGGAAGGTGCTCAATCAGTATCTGCTTGAGAGTAGTCAATAATTAAACATTTAATTGAAAGCCACTTATAAACTGTACACCCAAGAAATGAAATGGAGCTCCTCAGAAGAGAATTCATTCAGTTAAGGGTAATTTTCACCTATGAAGGGTTACTGAACAGATTAGAATCAGAGGTGATCAAGTGTCATGGGATCTGAAGGGTGCCCCAAGCGTGAGTCTGTTCCTATCTACCTCAGCCTGACTTTTCCCTTCTACTCAGCGGCCTAGAACCCTACCGTTCCTAACACACGTCGGTGGCATGAGTGATGATCTGTCCACACTGGGCAGTGGTGGGAACTTGAGGAAGTGCTCGTGGTACTGGAACAGAGCCCAGACGAGAACTTTCCAAGTTTCACCTGAGGCACACCTGAGGGCTTACACAGGAATAATTTCATGACTCCACATTCTGTGCTTCACTCACTTGTGTGTGTGTGTGTGGCAGAGAGAGGGACAGAGAGAGGGACAGATAGAGACAGATACACAGGAAGGAAGAGAGAGATGAGAAGCATCAATTCTTTGTTGCAACACCTTAGCTGTTCATTGATTGCTTTCTTATATGTGCCTTGACCGGGGGACTACAGCAGACCGAGTGACCCTTTGCTCGAGCCAGTGACCTTGGGTCCAAGCTGGTGAGCCTTGCTCAAACCAGATGAGCCCACGCTCAAGCTGGCGACCTTGGGGTCTCAAACTTGGGTTCTCTGCATTGCAGTCTGACGCTCTATCCACTGCGCCACCGCCTGGTCAGGCTGTGCTTCAGCCACTTAACCCACATGTCTAAAAGCAAGGGACAACCTTTCTAGTTTTTAGTCCTTTGTTGCAGCTAAGAAATTTGAAGTTTAATCTCTTCAAGTTCTACTCAGATATGTCGGCATTTTTTGGTGTCACCCACTTTCCAATCCAAGTGAATTATAATTTAGCCTTTATCACAATGCTTTTCAAAAAGCTCCTTTCACCTTAATCTGTAGTGATTAACGATCAAACCTGTATGGTTCAGAAAAGCCAGTGAGGAGTCTAAGTGCCCCTAGAAGATGATTCAGAGGGAATGTCCTTATGTATGAGGATGAGAAGGAAAGACCAGGAGGAAATTTTTATCAACAAGATAAAAGAAAATCAAAATTACAATGAAGAATATAGTTGGAGAAAGCATAAAAAAAGTTACATTCCCTGGCCAGGTGGCTCAGTGCATAAAACATTGTCCCAGCATGCCAGAGGTTGTGGGTTTGACTCTGAGTCAGGGCACTTATGAAAAGCAACTAATGAATGCACAACTAAATGTAACAACAAAGTCAAACAATGAGTTGATGCTTCTCTCTTTCTCTTTCCCTTCCACCTTCCCTCCCTGTTCTCTCTTCCTACCCACTTCTTTTCTCTCAACTCAATAGAAAAAAATATTTTTTAAAGTTACAGATAAAGCAAGGGCAGAATAAGTAGCAACATAACAAAAAACTTCTCCATGACATATTTTGAGTTTGAAAAATGCTACTAACTGGTTGAAATCATGCTTTCAGGGGAAAACAAATTGTCTTTTAATATGCAGTCCCCCATAAGAAAGATAAACTCTTTAATTCACCTCCTTTGAAAATATGTGTAGTTGTGAAAAGATTACCTTTTCTGGTTTGTTCTTTTGCTTGTTTAAAATTTATCCATCTAGTTTTACCAAACTCTACTATAAGGAAAGGGCCTTAAGATTTTTTGCATGACAAAGGAAAGCGGTTTGAAAATTTACTTCTTCATTTTCAGGTACATCTGAGTTTCAAGTACATACCTCAAAGTTCAGAGGACATACAATAATGAAGTACAAAGGGTGGGACCCATGCTCAGAAAGGACACGACAGGAAAAAGTACCACGGAGTCAAGGGATCTAACTGAGTCAGTCGGGCAGAACTCTCCCGTGACACTTCTTGGCTGAGAAGGAGGCTTGAGAACAATTGTCATTCTTTAGGCAGCTGAGGGCATAATCTCTTTCTGTGATGACTGTTAACCCCCTGATACATTACTCCTACTAAGCGGGTTTATGACAGCACACCACATCTTCTACAGAATAACTGCCTAACATTCAAAGCAAACAAACAGTCCTCCCCCTTATACCCCCCCCTTTTTTTTGTTGGTGAGATGGCAGATATATTAAGGAATTTCTTTCCAGTAAGTATTTCTCTTCCACATTTACTTAACATGGAATCAATCATCAAAATTGTTCTATTAGAAGGAAGTTTCCCATTTATCAGGAGCTTTATAGGTGCCCTCCTCCATCACAGAGTGATTTTTTTTAGATTTTATTTATTCATTTTAGAGAGAGAAAGAAAGGGAGAGAGAAGAGGGGGAAGGAGCAGGAAGCATCAACTCCCATATGTGCCTTGACTGGGCAAGCCTAGGGTTTCGAACTGGCGATCTCAGCGTGCCAAGTTGACACTTTATCCACTGCGCCACCACAGGTCAGGCACAGAGTGATCTTAAAACACACTCATGAAAGAGACAAATGTCAAGGGCAGTGACAATATCACGACTGACATCTCTCACAAGGGAAGAGCACACTGCTGACATTTCTCCGGTGGCCTGCCTGCTCCCTGCAACATGGGAATTGATGAACGTCTAGGAAGGAAGGGAATCTTTGCCGGATGCTCATCTTTCAAGCTTTGATAAAGACCTGTTTTCTAAGTGACACAAAACAAGGGAATGTACATACCACTGGGCCAGGATCACCTTTTGGGCCCTGTGAGAAATAAAGGGAAGTCATTTTCAAAATAATGACTGAAGCAAAATTACAGAATATAAAGCATTCCCCCCCCCCCCAATTTGCTTCAATACACATACACATATTTCCAAGTTCTGTTTTGCTACCATTTGGGTTTGAAGAATAAGATAAAGAAACCTAACTGGACAGGTCTGCCATGACAGTGACCGCTTGGCAATTGATTTAGTTCTTAGATTTTCAACACAAAAAGTGACAGAGCTATGCTAACGCTATCTTCCATTATTTTGGCTGTGGACATTTCTTCAATTTTACTATAATTGGTTTCATTATTTCTTCTAGCATAAAATTTTGGTTATATTTGTAACGTACGTTTTTGTGTGTTTCATTATTTCCTATAGTATAAAATTTTGGTTATCTTTGTAATATACTTTTTTTGTGATTTAGGAGTTTTGTTTCTTTGTTTTATTTTCATTGTGGTCATTCAGCTAAAGTATGCTTGATGATAAACAACTGTACTCACAGGGGGACCAGGGGGCCCTGGATAACTGGGGACATTCACTCCTCCCTTAAAAAAAAAAGAAAAAGAAAAGATGACAAGAATTATTTTAATCCATAACTGAAAAATTATTTTATATAATTATATAAGTAAATACCTGGATTTTATATAAACTGCTCATTCCATTTCCTTCAACGAATGGCACACCCTTAGGAAAGAAACGAGACATAGAATTATTCTTTTAAGTTAATAGTTAGCATCTCTACCTTTTATCTTTTTACCAAAAGATAATCTTTCCTATTCCACTTTAGAGAGTGAGTTTAACACTAATAAGTAAACTAATACAATGTTTCTATTCTGGGTTTTTCAAAAGCCAGGATAGAGGAGAAGAGGAAAAGGAGTGTGGACCACCCTGAGCGCGCACAGGCTCAGTCCGTGGGGGTGTGATTAATGCTCAGGTTTGACAGATGAGACACTAATGCATTCAGAGGAAAATAGTATTTGTGCATTAAAATTCAGTTTCTGAATTGCCAATTTATGCTAACTGTTTACAGCTCGCTGACCTGCAGGCTATAATGCAGTACTGCTGATGAAGATGTGAATAGGGAACAATTTGGCTACTGAAAGTAATTTTTTTTCACAGTCTCTTCATACTAAATAGAAAATTAAAGCTAAATGGGGGAGATGATGTTACAACCCTACGCAGACGTTTCTACAAAAACATATTCTTTTTTTTTTTTTTTTTTTTCATTTTTCTGAAGCTGGAAACGGGGAGAGACAGTCAGACAGACTCCCGCATGCGCCCGACCGGGATCCACCCGGCACGCCCACCAGGGGCGACGCTCTGCCCACCAGGGGGCGATGCTCTGCCCATCCTGGGCGTCGCCATATTGCGACCAGAGCCACTCTAGCGCCTGGGGCAGAGGCCACAGAGCCATCCCCAGCGCCCGGGCCATCTTTGCTCCAATGGAGCCTTGGCTGCGGGAGGGGAAGAGAGAGACAGAGAGGAAAGTGCGGCGGAGGGGTGGAGAAGCAAATGGGCGCTTCTCCTGTGTGCCCTGGCCGGGAATCGAACCCGGGTCCTCCGCACGCTAGGCCGACGCTCTACCGCTGAGCCAACCGGCCAGGGCCAAAAACATATTCTTTAGAACCACGGGGAACAAGGACTTCCTGATAAACTTGGCCTGTGAATAGATAGTCCCAGAGTCACTGACATTCAAGGAAACTAATTTGAGATCTTTAAAAATCATATTTTTTTTAGCATTCAGGACACATTTGCATATGAAAATTTTAGTTAGAGTCTCTTTTATAATTTTTAAAGAAATGCTGATGCAACCAATAATCTATATTTCCCTTTTTGTGATTTCCATATTTCAGGTGCAAAGTTGAAGAAGCCATTATTTTTCACTGTTTTAGGATGATGGTGGTCAGCGGTGCCTAGTGATGGAAGGAGAAATGCTTCATTCATGTACTCCTTTATTATCTCGCTCGTTTATGTGACGATCGCTGAACATCAACTACATTTTAGTGTGCTAAGTCCTAGAAAGATGAAGGATTAATTGTGTCTGAGATTGCCCTCCAAAAGGGGGAATGTTTCTCCTTCAAAGACCACAATAACCTGTCTTGAAGAATAAATAGTTCTGGAGAATTCATGGGAAAGAGAAAGATTTCTTAAGTTCATTACACAATCTAGGTCCCTTTTCTGAGCTCAGGTTATATTTTGCTGTTCTGTCCACTAGGGAGGATTTGAGGATTTAGAGTCTCAAATGCTTTCTGCCCTGTTTCCTTGTCAAGGGAGAAGGTAAGTAAACATGAACACCAGGTTTAGGAAAACAGAGTGCAAATCCCTTCATCTGTGTGTGCAAAGCCTGCATCTGCATGAAGACCATGAACATCTCTCTGCAGTCTACCTGAAGTCGCAGAGGAATTCTGCCGCTCTGGGTGAGTTTGGCTTCTTGAACTATTCCTGTGAGGTAGAGCAGGGAAGAATCTCTGGCCTGGCCCGCAGCTCTGCTGCGATATGAGCGTGGCCCCACATGAGGGCAGACTTGCTACAGAAAGAGACTTCTCTCCACAGCCTCCCTCACAAAGTACACATCTGTCTCAATCATGAGCATAAAAACACTGATGGCTCTTGTACATTTTATTCACTAGGTGCTATATAAATAGAATTTCCTTACGTCTCAGACATCATGGACGGTAATGAACACATATAGCGTAATATCAAGTTCTTCACCAACTCATGTTGCTGGAAGGAATCTCTGTATAAAGCCCATCTATTTTCTGTGAACGAGGCTCACTGAGGTTTAACGACTTTCGCAGGGTCCCCCAGGCAGGGAGTGGAGAGTCCGGCGACATACCCAGGTCTCCTGAGTCCACAGTAAGGAGGCCTGCAGTATGTAAATCTGAGCACTTCACATGGGGAGCCCAGCTAAAGGGGAAAAACCAGGTCTCCCCAAAGCTACACTGGCTAACATTTATATTCATACAAAGAACTCAGATGACTTTTTATCCTTGAGAACATCTAATTGCAGTCAGACCTCTGAGGTATAAAAGTCTTAAGTAGACACCCATGCATTTAAGTTTTCAACCTGAAATAACTCACAGGCGGTCCAGGTGGTCCAGGTCTCCCAGGAGGTCCCTCACTGCCCTGCAAGGGATATTTAGACCAAGAATCAATGACTTAGACTTTCTACCCAGGTTTATGAGCCAGATTGTTCTTGCTCCGAGAGCTGTATTCTGAAATCAATCTGGGTTGTCATTTTGTTTCAGCCTTGCAAAGTCTTCTTTTTCAGCTTGGTGTTTCTCTCTCACCTGGAAAAACACATTTCTAGACCACAGGAAAAGTAAATGCCGTTTCCCACACCCATTCAAACTCTTACTGTGGGAGCCCCAGGGATGAAGCTGATTTTTAGATGGAGCCAGAGCACCCAGGTGTTTGCGTCCTGGACCTCTAGTGCAGCTGAATCAGCTGGGGGAACTTGGCCCTGCCCCGTGGGGGTGCAGAGCAGAGTTCCTGCAAGCAGGGGACAGGCTGTGAGATATGGGTCCCTGGGTCAGTCCTTTACTTTAGCCTCACCTCCACATTTTTATGTTTTGGAAACCAGAGGGGTCACCTGCATAATTCGAGCAAAGTAGAAAATCTCAACCTGTTTTGTGTCTGCAGGAGGAGGAACTTCTTTCACTCCCTAAATTAATTCTAGTCAGGCAGGTCCCACTGAACCGGGTGCCAGGGCTTTGGCCCTGGCCGGGTAGTTCAGTTGGTAGATCATCCTCTCAACATGCTAAAGGTTGTGGGTTTGATCCCTAGTCAGGGCTCATACAAAAGTCAACCAATGATGGCATGAATGGGTGGAGCAACAAATTGGTGTTTTGGTTTTTTTTTCTCTTCTCTGTCTGTCTGCCTCTCTTTTTCTCTCTCTAGAAACCAACAATAAAAATTTTTTTAAAAGTGGCTGTGGTTCAACACTTTAAGGAAAATGTTCTGTACAGTTTAAACACTCTGACATTCTACTTATAGGACAAGCAGAGTGAAAATGGAATTTGTACAAGATGAATTCAAGTAGAAACTTTAAAAATGGATTTCCCTTTCATTTTGAAAAAACAGAATGCTTATTGGTCCATAATAAACAGAGGTATTATAGTCCCTTTGGTGCCTTTAATAAGGTCTTTTTGTAACTTCTCTTTTAGAATCTTTTAAGTCTCTCAATATGCAGAATGATGGCAAGAAATGGTTAATTAAGAAAAGAATTCAGAGAGAGTAAAATTCCTACTTTCCAGGCTCCAAAACTTTGAGGGATTTCAGCCTGTTTCCGTAAATTGAATGAAGAATTTCATTTCAATGTCCCCATTTTTAAAGAAAAATATCACACAAACCTTTTGTTTGTATCTTCATCAATAAAAATAAACCGTAAAGTTTTTCTTGCAATGTATCCAACTGAAAATGAGTGACAATGAACATACTGTATCTTTTACCAGACTGCTCTGATGATGGCTCTCTCTCTAGGACATGTCACATTCTGCTGGCTGCTGGCAGTGTCCTTCAGAGAATAAGGTCATAGTTCTCATGAACTATGAGAGAACAACAATCAAGGAAAAATATGTGCCTATTGAAAAGGCTGCTTTTTCTGGCACAATTAGAAATTTCACCCTCGATTGTGCCCCAAAGCTCATCTCAGTGTGGAATTTCTATTAACTTCAAAAGGCAAATCTCTGACTGCTTAATTTCCATAGAGAGCAGAGAAAAAAGGCTGGTGGGGTTGGGCAAGCTCCTTGGAAAACTATCAGAAAAATATGTGTCAAGACTATCCAGAATAAGCACACTGTTCCCTTTCAAATTTTGGAGAATTCCTTTGTTCTTGGATGCCATTTTGCCCCTTGTGGACTTTTGATTTCCATTTCCCTAATCTGAATAGCTAGTCTTATTCACTCATTTGCTGACCCTGTCTGGATTCACCCTGTGGGGCCAATATAGATCCTAAACCAGGCAAACTTAGGAACTCTGTGGTCTTTCTGTCAGTCTCCTGGATTGCTGTTCCTCCCACAGCAACCCATTTGTCCAATCAGCGGCCTCCCCAGAAAACGATTTGTCCTGGTTCCTTAGTAAATTTCCCCTATGACCCTTAATAACAGACTTCAAGGTTTTCTTAACAAATCCCACAGTTATTGGAGTCCTGGTCCTGAGGACTAGTCTGCTCTCTGAAGCCCGGCACCTGTGGCTGGAACTCCTGAGGCGGATCATCTTACCGGCTCCTCTTCCGGAGGCCCCCACCCTGTACCAGCCTTCTACAGAGCTATATGCCCAGGAGCCTGGATCCAGCTCGGACTTTTGTTTTATGGCACCCGTGTCCCATGCATCTTTCCTCTAAAAACATATCTCCTATATTCATTCAGACAATTTCTGGACCCATAACCTTCCAATCCCACAATCAGAATAGCTATTCCCTGACGTCATTTCTACTTTCAGGCTTTGCTTGATGTGAGGAATCTTTCTGTAATTGGTCTCACCCTGCTCCTGCCCCAAACCCCAGTTCAAACACTAACGGGCTTTTCCTCTGTACCTTGTCACCCTTTGTTCCCGAGGGACCAGGATGTCCAGTTCTTCCCAACAAGCCCTGTAACACACAAAATAAGTTTGTTACAAAAACAACTAAGTGGCCAAAGGGTATTGAAAGTTGGTCTAAAACTGATACATTCTGAAGGTCATTTAATCCTAATTAAATCAGTCCTACAAGCTTACATTTCTGCAGGCTGATATAGCAGCTGTATCCTGCTGATAAGCTCTTGCAAGGGTAAAATTTGTATTTGTGGTTGCTTTTCACCTTGGCCAACCACATTTAATGACCTTAATTGGAACCTTTTGATACATTTAAGAATTTAGCCTTGCTGTTTAAATGGTAATTTACATAACATTATGGCTTTCTAAATGAGCTATAATTTCAGTAGTGATCAACATTTTACATACTTCAAGATGAGGCAGAATTAACAATGTGCATATTGAGTTATGCGATCTGCATTTTACCAATGGAAAGTAAAATTTAATTTGGATTCTTTTTTTGAGAATAGAGTTAGCTATAATTTTCATGGTTCCTTTCACAACTCTTTTTCTTAACTCTTAATTTTAGTCTACAATTTAAAGCCAGGTTTGTTCTACATAACTGTGGTGAATGCATAAATGATAAAATTTTAATTATGGCAAATCCATGATTCAAAACATTAAGGAACATGATTACATTCCTACTTGCGTGGTAAACATCATTTGCATAGGAACTCTAGGAAGGGAAGAGTTGGAGAAGTTAAGACTTGAGTAGGTTGCTATATTTAGCAAATAAAAACAATGTATGGGACAAACACTCTAAAAAAATGTTTTTATAAGAAATTCAAATTTAACTGTATGTCCTGTATTTTAACTGGAGAAACTGGAGTTGAGCTTTACTTTACTGAGAGATTAGATTTAGCAGGTGGAGAAGGAAGAGAGATTATATTTTAGGAAAACAGTATAATCAAAGACATGAAGGCCATAGTGTTGTGTCTGAGGGGCAGTGAAAAATGAGTAAAGTAGAGGGTATTTTAATTCATAAATAGGAATGAAAACGAATTGAATCTGATGATCCTTGGCCCATTTTTTTTTTCCTGCAGAAAATAAATTCTTAGTTTTTGGTGCTTGAGAATGTAAGGGTATATAACCATCTAAATCTCTTCCAAAAGTTAATGCCAAAAAATTATGACTAAAAACTGGACTGTTCTTTAACATCCAACTTCTATTCAAATAGCCTAGCTCAGTGGTCGGCAAACTGCAGCTCGCGAGCCACATGCGGCTCTTTGGCCCCTTGAGTGTGGCTCTTCCACAAAATACCACATGCTGGCAAAACCAGCTTAGGAGTACCCTAATTAAGTTAATAACAATGTACCTACCTATATAGTTTAAGTTTAAAAAATTTGGCTCTCAAAAGAAATTTCAATCGTTGTACCGTTGATATTTGGCTCTGTTGACTAATAAGTTTGCCAACCACTGGCCTAGCTTAATCACAGATTGACTTCCAGCCTGGTAGAATTCTGATGAGAAATCTCCACAACCCTGAGCAACCTGAAGTAATGCTAAATGAAAATCTGAGCTGGAAGATGCTATTTTTCTAGGCCACAGCTGGACGGTCTGCATAAAAGCACAGAGAACAAAAAGCAATGAGAAATATGAGTTCACCTCTTATCATTCCAGCAGATACAAACTATAAGCAGCACAGTTTAGCAACTACTTACAGGCGGTCCAGTCGGGCCCGGGGCACCTGGAATGCCTGGAATTCCTTGAGGACCCTGGAAGAGAGAGTTGCGAACCATAAAGTCTATTATATCATCGAAAACAAGGCATTTTAGTTCATCAAATATTTTGACTATTGAAAATTAAACATCTATGTTGACTAATCCAAAGACAGGATATACACTGTATTACAAATACCCATTTTCAAAGAGTAAGGATGGTGAGCTTAAATGCTGTGACATGGAATCGGCAACGACCATAATTTAATGTGTCTGGTGAATCATAGAGTATGTCTGACCTCATAGAGCCACCCATCAACAATAGCATCACTGAGAACCCAGCACTACTAAAGCATGGAAATACTAATTTCAGATTGGCAGAACACCAGCAAAGAAATATATGATTACACTGATACTTCACTCAGCTAGTGGAAACATGAAATATATTTTATGACATAATATGTAGTTTAGTTGGCCAGTTCATTATAAGAAGAAATCTGGCTCATTGGTGAATTTAAATTTGGAACCCTTTAATAGCTTAAGCATAAAAGTGAATGGAGCTCCCATTCCTCGCCTCCTTGGATTTGTGGAATAATTCTCATTATACTGGATGGGGTTTAAGGTGCTGATACATTTATGCATTCAAGGAAGAATTGGCAAGATTCACTGGTTACTTGGGTAATTAATTTTGTTATTTTACCAAGTACACCAACAACAGAATATTAGTTAAGTTACATAAAAACCATAATATGAAACATTTTGCAGATATTAAAAACATATTTAGACAATCTATTGGGTAATATGGAAAACTAAGTAGCAAAATGTTACACAGAGTAGGGTCCAAATTATTTTTAAAAATTATAAATGCACTGTATAAAGGACGAGAACAATAAATAGAGGTTCATCATGCCTTATGTGGAAACTTTAGTACCAGATGTGTTTCAGATTTCAGAATTTTCAGATTTTTTAGTAAAGGTAACATAGCGCTCATACCGGACATTATGTAACACTTTTGATGGTATGCAGGCAGCATTGTCAAACAAACATACAAATACTTCTGTAGCGAAACATATGGTATTCTAACTAAGTAGGACAAACAGCCCAGTTCCATGTGAGTTCAGGTCAGATTTTGCTGCCAAATGAATTTGACACAAACTTGAAAAAAATGTCCAGGGTTTTCAGAGGCTTTTGAGCTTTGGAATAGTAGAGAGGAGCTGTGGACTGTAATAACACTATTGCCAACACTTCTTCCTGGGCAGGGCAAGCAGAAATAACTGCCATTTTTTGGTGTTGTTGTTCTTGTGTGTGTGTTTTTACTTTTTAAGTGTTTCTGTGTATTGTCTAAATTTTCTATAATAAACTTAGATGACTTCTAAATCAGAAAAATATACCTTTAAAAATATCCTTTTGTTATTTTAGATAACTATATACTGCATGAAGTTTTAGATTAAATGGTTTTACTCCTTTTGGATTGAATTATTTTTACTGAGTAATATTTTTTATATTGCCAAAACATTCATTGTTATAATAAAATTCCTTTACCTTTTACTGTGATAAAATATGTGTTTTTACTTCAGGTTTCTTCATGTGGTATGATGTGAATAAATGCTGGAAAGAACTTTCCTTAAAGATGCTGAAATTTCTCATGTAATAAGAGGCAGGTAAAATCTTATGTATATTCAGGTTAAAGAAAGTGAATATATTCTTCTTTTTTCAAGATGATATCATCCTCACTGGCAATGCTGTGTGTGTGAGTGTGTGTGTGTGTGCACATGTCCATGTGTGTGTACATCTGAATGGTATGCATTAGGATATTGAATCGGCTCTTTTTATTCCCCCACCATTAACTTGCTTACAGGTGTATATGTGGAAAGAAAACTTTCCTTTGGGAATAGTACCTCTCAATATCTGGAGAGTATAAACACTATACCACAAATTGCTCTATCTCAAAATACCCACATGTTCATAAAATTCTCTATATACATGCATAAATTATGCATGTACATATGTATTCCTTTTTTGCTACTTTTAGTTTTAAGACCAAATCAATCTAGAGGTGCTTAGTGAGTCTTTAGGTAGTCTAATTTATAAGCGTGGGACTCATTAACCTTTGATGACCACATTAAACTTTAAAATAAACCTCAGTTCATAAATAAAAAAAAAATTCTCAGCGGTCTTTTTCTGAACAAACTGAAATTTAGTAGTAAGGGTAAAAGTTACTACAGATGCATAAAGGGCAATAAGATAATTTTAGAAGACAAGTTGGTCATTAAAGAAGATGAACAGATGAAAGAGTAGAACAGCCAATTTAGCCTAGAGTGTCAAGCTAAAATGCAAATTAAAATTTATTGCATAGATACTCAGGGACCACTAAGTTCTTTCCCTGCTCTGATCTTTTGGTTTTGCAAGTTCTGGCTCAGTTACTACCATGAACATTTATTTATTTGTTGTGATGATTTATGACTGACAATATTTTCATGTCCTACTTATCAATTATTATCCTGAGATATTGTAGGAAAGCCTATATTCCAAGCAAGGACTTTTTCTAACAGGTATGTTCTATTAGCAACTCACGTTTCTACCTTGAGTTGTGAAACACTATCTTCAAAAAATGTAGAGGATAACGTCACTTTTCTAAGAGCAATAAAGAAACAGGCAATTCCTCTCTCTAAATCCCCAGATGGATTAGATTGAAGACATAATAATTAGAAGTCCTCAAAGAGAGAAGCTGTCCCTCTCTTTCTTTCCTACTAAGAGTAGAACAGACATTTGAGATTTGGTAGTATTAGATATTATTTACATATTAAAAATAGTATAGTGTATTAGCCAGGTGGAAATGCATATAGTCTTGGTCAGTTTCATTCACTTGAGTCAACAAATTCTAATTTCAGATAGTCTATGAGTCCAAGTAGAAGACCTGATGATTTACTACTTCCCATCTATCTGAGAGGCAAAGGCTGCATTGCCACTTTGCTCCCAAAGTGGTCCAACTAAACTAGTATATTACTTTAGGTTCATTCATAGTTGTGTGATGTGAAAAAACAACTGAAAAGACTCTCCTTTTTTTTTTTTGTTTAACATTAAGTTCTGTATTTTATTTTTGATCTATTTGAATTAAATACTAATTATAATCTGCACAATAAATTGGATGGTTATAAGGTATGTCATTTGATAATGAAGAGAATGGTCTTATAGAAAATTATATTTTCTTCTTTCCTTTTTTTCAAAAATAAATTTATTATTAATTTTAATAGGGTGACATTGATAAGACTCTCCTTCTTAACTTGGAATTCCCTATGTAATAACAGTCTTGTGAAAAATTTGTGTACTCTGTGTTAAAGAATCCATCAGGTGTACTTAAGGAAGAACACATAAGATAGTTGAGGAATGATAACAATGAATTTCATTTCACCAAGAGGACAAAGCATCTTGTTAAATCAATAAAAATTAATCTCTAATAAATTTAACTTAGAGTCACTTATAAAGAAACCTGAATTCCAATTATTTCTTGGTCTTTTTGTGATTACCTTCTCAATTGCCTCTAAAGCCCACCTCTTGAACTAGGTGGTTAAAAGCTGTTAGATTATTAAAATCAGATGTTGTGCTTGTATTTCAGTGAAACTTTCCACGGAGCATGAACAAGCAAAAGCTCAATACGTCTTATTTATTTTGAAAGTAAAATGCTTTTAAAGTTTTATTTATGAATGAAAATAAATATTACATTTCTTCATTCTTCATTTTTAACTTGGAAAAAAATCAAGAGCCAATTCTCAATCTTCTAAAATAGAATCAATATTAATGAAAAACAGCAACACGCTATGATAATTTATAATGTGAAATATAACTCTAACACAAAGAATAGATCTCCACTTCATATTGTGATGATTTTCTGCACTAACATCAAGGTTAATATATGCCAGATGGCTTACTTACTTTCATTAAGAATTATTAGTATCAAAACTGTTTAAACTAACCACAATTCATCATCCTAATTGGTTTTTCTAAGAGTTAATGTGAATTATGCAGGAAAAGAATGATATCCTAAGCATCACCATGGCTTAGAGTCAGAAAATTATACCATCATCTCAAAAGCACATTTGACTTTGAACAGGGGGTGGGCAGCTGGTTTAAGCTTGTCCAACCAAGTCTTTTTCTCCCAAGAGTTTGAAAGTTGAGCAGAGACACTGACAAACCAAGGTCACTGAGGGTAAGTCGTGTTACAGCAGAGTCCCAGGGAAGGTCTGCTGAGTTCTGGCTGTTCTGATCTCGAGGCTGGTTGTTAACTACTCTTTAAATTCTACTATCAAGACTGGGATATTTGTCAGTGAATCCCCCCTTCTCTAATCCCTTTCTTTTATTTTGAGAGAGCTGGAATGAAAATAGACACCTAGTAACTGATATCTTTGTCAACTTTGTGCTTTAATTTCCTGTCTCAAACACTGGACCATTGTTAATAAATCTATGCATATTATCATTTAAATGTGTTAACATTTGAAAATACATGTCTTTGTTTTTCTTTGCCTTAGCATTAGCCACAAGCTCTAGAAAAACTGATGTCTTTCTGTTGTTGAGTTACATAAAGAGAATAAATAGGACTATTATCAGAGAATAATCTTTTACCTCATCGCCTTTCTCGCCAGGTATCCCAGGGTAACCCCGTTCTCCTTTGCTTCCCTAAAAAAACAATACAGTCAGCTAGCATACTCAATCATGTTTGTCATCTTTTGAAACAATGACAATATCTCTTCTCAGGCCATGTAATTTGGGCAGAGTTAGGGAACACATAAATGACATTTGCAAATGGATTTACACCAATTTCCCAAAAATACTCTTGTAAAAAGTAGTGTATTTTAAAATGGGTTTCCTTTTTGCACACTGAACTGGAGGCAGTGGTGGGATTTAGCCGGTTTGCACTGGTTCAGCAGATCCGATACCTACTTTTTTGTTGAGTTTGGAGAACCAGTTGTTAAAATGGCAGTTATCATCAGGGTTCTCTCTATGGTGGGCATCTGGGCAGCCACCCAATGTGGAAATCACAAATTTACATTTCTTATTCTTTTTTAACATTCATCTACGCAACAGTGTATTCTAAGTGCCTGTAGTAATGGTCATTCCGTTCATAGGTGAAAAAAATTTGACAGAACTATGCTTGTAATATTTATTTATTCATTTCATAAGACTTATTATACCCTTAATGAAATACTACATTTTAATTCTCTTGTATTTGTTACTTCAGTAAACAAACATATAATGTAATGAAAAAAATTGCCAAACAACCAGGGGGTGACAACTTATATTATTTTTTTGGGTCAGGTATTATTTAATATTTTGTCATTAATATTTAAAATTCTTCCTTAAAACATAATCTAGTTTTGTATACCTCTTTTATTGTTCTTATTTAAGTATTATATACATGAAATAATGCACTACTTTTCAGTATATCATTTTTTTTTATACTTAAGGGAGTCATTAGGGCAGAGAACCGGTTGTTAAATTATTTGAACCCCACCACTGCGTGGAGGTCACACTAAGGACAGTAAAGAAGAAACTTCCTTACCTTCGGCCCCTCTCTTCCTGGGATTCCTGGAGGACCCCGCTGTCCTGTGTCACCCTAGAGGACAGGGCAGTAACAGATCTGAGAGAAGGCACTGTGTGTCACCTGCAAGGCCCTCGATGTCCAGAGGCCTCCTTACCTTCCGGGCTGTGGAATCGTACTTCCCGGGCTCGCCGGCGCCTCCTTCTTCCCCTTTGCTGCTTTTCAGCCCAGGGACACTGGTTTGGGCTTGGCAGTTGCCACAAAAGTTCTAATGAGTATAAAGAGAAGGTGCCTGAGAGATTCATCCAGGGCATCTATAAAAGTGAGGTTCGATCACATTTAAAGCTCTATTTGAACTTTTCTCGAGGGATAAGAGACAGAGCAATTGCTATGTCACTACTTTTAGAAACTGAATTTCTCCAATTTGAAAAGACTATGTTTTGTGGGGTGAAAACGACTTAAAAACCCAGTCAATGATACCCGTTTATGATACTGACAGACTTCTAAGAGAACACGTCTTTGATGATATTTAAATGGAAAACTCTAAATAAACAGGGAAAAGACATATAAATCAAAACACAGACTGAATTTCAATTGCTTAGCAGCCTGTTTCAAAAGAGCGGTGATAGTGAAGTTTGGAATAACTAGAATGATCACAGAGTTCATACAACCAATAGCACAAAGCCTGAAAAGAGGAAGAAAGAGAAAGCTGTGAAGGAAGGATTTTTCTTTCTGAGATCAAAATTAGTTGGAGAACTCTACACACAACTTACCACCATTTTATTTGTCAGTGGAAGCACTCATGTGAGAAATAATTACTTGAGTGACTTGGCCTTGACTTCTGTGTCAAATCCAAGCACAGATAGGAAATCTAAGTGGAATTACCTTTCCATCGCCTTCTCTGTAACCTTTAGCTGATCTGGAAAGACTTAAATTTAAGTGTCTGAGTTCACAAGATAAACTTCTTATCACATAGCCAAAGAAGAAGTGTCTGTGAAAAGCCCCCAAAGGCTTATTTTTAAATAAATTGTTAAATAAAAATATGATCAGGAAAGGAACAGAATAGGGATCACTGAATGGCGAAGAATGCTTTTAGTCTTAACAATCGACAGGAGGTAGGACAATAAAAGCCTCTAGCTTTTCATTCTTTTCACCAAAGGGAAGAATCTTGAAACACAAAAGAGAAACACAGCTTGCAGTTGTTGAAGTTAGCAAAATATTTGCCCATGGCTATTAAAGTTCAATATTTTTGACTCAGTAAATATCAGCATAAATCTGATTTCCACAAATATGCCCCTAATGCAATTTGTATAAAAAGAAGTGCAGGACTGAGGAGTTCTCTTCACGGTAGTCCTTCGTAGAGCTGGGGTATGTAAAAGGGAATGAAAGTGTTCAATGTTTCTCAAACTAATTTTACCACAGAATCTCTTCACAGAGCTGTGTTGGTAGATGGTTAAAAAATACATATAGAATTGTAGACTACTACTTAAGTATATGAAAAACCATGAGGAGAGATGCCTGAGGACTTCAGAGAACCAGAAAGTTGTTCATATTTTAAAAAGTACAAAAGAGATGAACTACTATATCTTGTAGACACATGTATAAATGCGGCATATCAATACAGGGCAAAGCCTTGGCATTTCAGTACACAACAACATTTCAGAATGGATTATTCGATTACTTGAATAGTAAATAAAGACAGTCCTGGTCCCTCACCCTGTCAGAACCTATTTATTATTCAAGATTATTTAAATAAAATTTAAAAAATGGTCATCACTACGAGTCAATAGAACTTTCTGAGTCATTTAAAACTGATTTCTCTTTTTTTCTTTTAAGTTTAGAGTTACCAGAATGGTAAATTAAGAAAAATTAGATTTCATTAAGCTTCTTGACAGAATGTCTTAAGATTTTCTTATGAGGAGAATAAGCACGCACGGATTCTTAGCCAGTATACAATCTTATTCAAAGAGGAATGAAACACAGATGAACGTAGAGCATTGTTTTTGATGGGGTATCATTTGGGCCTGGAATGATTTGAGTTTTTTCAGTACTTTAATCAAAGATATTTTTGAAAACAGAGAGCAGCATGATCTCGTTTGCTAAAGACTCAAAATGTGTTGGGTAACAGGATCAGGGTTTAACCTGGCATTACTAAGTTGGCCTAACAGATCCATTCCCCGATCTAAATTCCTGTACTAGACTGCTTTGAGGAACCACAGGCCTTCCTATTCTATTGAATACAGTTTCTTGGGACTATCAGTCAAGATGTCCTGCCCATCACTTTCCAATCAGCTCTCCTGGGTCTCAGAACCTCAATTGAGATGCTAGGACTGGAACAATGGCAGAGAATACTCATAAGAGGGATGCGGCCCTGATGAAACTGTCCACTTTTGAGACCCTTGGAGTCCTGGGCCCTCACCCTGTCAGAACCTATTCACATAGTCTTTCTGTGTATTCTGTGAGCCAGCCCGTATTCTATCAAGATAGTCATTTCTGTTAAGTGCATAAAAATTTTATCCTTAGCGTAAAGAACCCCAAGTCTTTAGGAATGATATAACACAATGCTGCTACTTCCAACACTACTGCTCGTGTGAAGAACCTAAGGCCATGTCTGAGTCACTTAACTGCCCAGAACTTCAGTCTATCAGCTACAGAAATGGGGACACTACCACAGCCTAACTCAGAGAATTGCTGGGAAATTAAGTGAGATGACAGAGTAAAGCCGCACATTGCCTGCCATGCAACTACAATTCAGCAAATATAAGATCTTCCTGAAACTCCGTAAGTATTCTTTTCAGACTTATAAGAAAATGCTGGCTTTTGAAAGTCTTAAAATATATATATTCTTTTTCATATATCTATTCTCAAAACTTGAATCACCTAACAAATACGTATACTAGAATTCCTGAGTCTTCTGAATTCAACAAATATTCCTGCCTGCCTACTATGATGTAAGTCATTTTTTCAAAACATTGGGCAAATACTAGAGATATAAAATAAATCATGCATATATACATATAGCCTAAACACATGTGTGTATACATCTAGACACTGTCCATTCATACACAGACAGATAAAACCCATAAGATTTGAATATAATGTAAAGAGACAGATTTTCATCTGGTTTTACTCAAACTTAGCATATCATGAAGAAACATGTAAATACATAGTATTATGGATATCCCATTATTATTATTCTTCCCCTATCTGTTTTACAAATAAAACAATGGGAATATTAGAGAAAAAAATGGTAGCAAGATTTATTCTCTATGAGATGTAAATAAGGCATAGTTTTTATTTAACAGAGTAACAGGTGTTAGGGCAATTGTTGGCTTTGAATTTTAGAGTTTATTTTGTAAAATCCCATGACATCAAATCTCATCCTTATAAGCTAGCTGTTTTTTGAGTAGCACCGTTTTTCATCCTGGGACTGGTCAGCGCAGATACAGAGAGAAGGATTAGCTTTCTCAGTACTGACCCAGATGAATAAACACCCATTAAGAGGGAGAATGATCTACTCATGGGAGTTGGTGATAGGATTCCTACCCTGTAGCTTATCACAGAACTACCATCTTTCTCCTCCCCTGACCCTCTACACCCAAAATGAGAGGATGGTAATGAAAAATAGAGTAGAGGAATTAGTATAAAGGGCACAACATACATTAAAATATGCATTCCTTTTTCTACCTTATAGATATAGAATTTTAGTTCAGGCTAAGCAATTAACCCAATTTTTGGTAAAGATTTCCTTTCTGATATTTTCCTGAAAATTAACACATAATTTCTTACATAGCAACAAAGTACCTTGAGCAAAACACCGATGTCTCCCAAGAGAGGAAGTGCAATCTGGTTGAGAAAGAAACAAATACACGCATGTGTTCATCTATAGGCACATGATACAATACACACAACACACTAGGCGTTTCTGAGAAGTAGTCATTACTCCTCTACTATGAACACTCAAACATGTGCATATTACTGCTTTGATTCTGCATCTCTATTTCATATTTTTATGACCATGGCAACCTTTAAATGAACCCCAATATATTATTGGTTTTATACTTGTCTTAGCCAAAAGGCCAAGAAGCAACTTATTGTTAGTTTTAAATAATACATAAAGGTAAATCATTTATTTAAAGAAAATCACTCCCCTGCTGGGCACATTATCAGGATGTTGAGAAATATAAAAAACATGGGATGAGTTTTCCTTTAAGTTCTTTCTCACCAAGGTTCAAAAGAGCCGTAGGTAGGTGGCTTAACTGAGGTGCAAGACAGATACAGGAGGAATTTGGGCCTCATGTCTTAAATTGTCCTTTCAGAGACACTGAAAACCCAAGTAACACTTTACAAGATTCCCAGGTGATGCACCATGATTCACTCAGTGGCAGGTTACAGTATGGCCGAAATATGCCTCTGCATGTAGCTTATAAAGGCACAGAAGGTCCACCAGTGTGGGAAGTGGAAGGATTTGTGAGGCTTAGAACTGAGAGGCCAGATTTGGATTTTATTATACAAAACTCTTAATACAATATCGTGTACCATATGGCTTCTTAAATTATAACTGCTGATTCTGAAGCTATTTAAAGGAATTTCACAATCGCTCGAAGCAAGGTTTAACCTAAAATAAAACGTTGGAATACTCATTTAGTGCCTAAACTCATTTTATAAGAGCCTACTCAAGCCACTTTTTGTAACTTAATCACTTCAGTATTTTAACGCCACAGAATCAATGGATATGTACCATATTGTAAGTACCTTACCTGCAAACTTCCATTTGGAGAAATGAAATTCATTTAGTCACCAGCATTAGAAAAAATAGAAATCGTGGCTATATATTTTAAACTCAATTTTCCATGGGATTGAGACATTATATGCCAAGGCTCAGACTCAGGCAAAATTGTACGGCTGAATTATACCCTTAGGAAATAAGTATTCATCACACACACAAAAGAATGCTGACACAGCTTGAATTTGTTTTTCCCCTCTACAAAATAATGGGGACAAACAAAATCACCAAACAGTTCCCGAGCATTCGAATTAGTTTGGACAGCAAAACCTGCTTGGTTGGCTGTTTGCTTCTGGGTGTATTAAAGATACATAAATCAAGTGGTCTGTCGACATACCGGGTCACCTGGGGGGCCGGGCAGACCTGGCTTTCCGTCCCTCCCTGGAGCTCCCTGAAAACAGAAACATGTTTATATTTTGGCGCAGTGACAGAGGTGCACATCAAAACAGGTGGTGGTAGGGTAGGTCAAGACTGTCCTTACATCATTCCCTGGAGATCCTGGCGATCCAGGGAGACCACGAGGACCCTGGAAAAGGGGGAAACAGTTACTTATGAGGACAGTCTGTCAGTAATTTCCCCCAAGGAAGCAAGCTGGATTTGCTGTACCAAGAAACTTAGCTAAGTAGCTTACCTGAATGCCTGGCTCTCCAGGTGGTCCTTGGGAGCCCTATAGAATAAGATCCAGTGATCAGAATTCTGCCAGGAATAAAGGGCTAAGAACTGCCATGGACTTAGTGGAACAACAGGGCTTGCTGACACGCACACTCTAAAACCTCTCTGCAAAGTCAGTCAAGACTTTGGCATGCCAGGTAAACATTTAATTAGCTACCTGTCGCTAGAAACATCGTTGTGACTTTGCTTAGGCACCTGGGTGTCTCTCTTAGTGTATCATCCGTCCCTGTACTTTCAAGAATGCACAGACAATGCATCCGAATTCCACCTACTCAGAAACTGACCGCCTACGGGGCATCGGATCAGGGCTTCCTTCTCTTCCACTTTCTACTTTGGGTCATTTCTCTGTTTGAAGATATTTCTGGTATATGACCGTGGACCCCTGAATGAGGATTGACAACCCCAGTGAGTGAAGAGCTGGGTTCTCGGCAGCTGGCGTCTGTGACTGCTCATAGACCCATCCTCTCTTATTTTATAAATCAATATTCATGCCACTGTCATTATTGCAAAAGCTACTTTTGCTCCCTTTCTATTACACCATGTTCTTCAGTTATTATTTTCTATTTATTGCTTCAACTTCCTCCACTCCCCTAATAATGTTCTGGTCTCCTTTATTTTTTCTCCCATCTCCAATGGTCTTTTATATTCTTTCCCTGGAAAAGTCAAACACCAGTCACATACAATGTAGCCTTTCATTATTTACATCTTCTTTTAGTTCTAATGATAACTTCATTACAAGACCAATTTCTCACATGAATGGCATTAAAATAAGTATGTGTTTCCACTTTTCTTGTTCTAAAATCTTTATGTTTTTAATAGCAAGTAAAAAGCTTTATTGCTTATTACTATTTAGTCAACAAGTATTCATACAGTAGTCATTATTATCAGGCATTGTCCTTATAAAGCTAAAACATGTCAAAAAACTATCTATTCTTTGTCTTAACTATCAAAAACAACTTCTAGTCTCTCTTCTTTAAGATAAGGCTTAGATATTTTGGATATCATTCTATTCATACATACTCCATTCATTTTAATTATTCACTTTTTATTTTATTCTCCAAAGACTTGACTGGGGGTGGGGTTGAACACACTATTATGATGTACAGAGATGTGTTGTAGAATTGGGCACCTGAAACCTGTATAATTATGTTAACCAATGATACCCCAACAAATTCAATTTAAAAAGAATAAAAATTATTGTCTGACCAGGTGGTGGTGCTGTGAATAGAATGACAGCTTGGGACGCAGAGGACCCAGGTTTGAAACCCTGAGGTCACCAGCCTGAATGTGGGTCACCAGCTTGAGCATGGGGTTGCTGGCTTGCATGTGGTATCACAGACATGACCCCATCCGTGGTCTCTGGTTTGAAGCCCAAGGTCACCGGTATGAGCAAGAGGTCACTGGCTCAGCTGTAGCCCCCAGATCAAGGCATATATGAGAAAGCAATCAATGAACAACTACAGTGCCGCAACAAATAATTGATGCTTCTCATCTCTCTCCCTTCCTGTCTATCCCTATCTGTCCTTCTCTCTGTCTCTGTCTCCCATAAAAAAAAGAATAAAAATTATTTAAAACTTAAAAAGGTAAAAACAAACAGAAAATCCACCAAATAGTAATATATAATTACCAAATATTAGGTACTCTTTAATCTTATAAACATTCACTTGTACTTTTAATATATAGAACGGAAGAATAAAAGAGTAAACAACTGCTTCTATTCCAAAGTCTGTGTGAGACCAGCCTCTGCAGTTCCATCGGCAGTGAGTCTGCTCTGTGCTCAGTGATGTCACTTCAGTGCCCTTTCATGTTTTCCCTCTGACTAGTGGTTATTGGTATTTTCTCCTCAGATCATTCTATTCTTTTCTCTTTTTCAAGTTTTTGCTGGATTTTATTTCATAACACTGGAATCAACAAAGTTCCAAAATCTCATGTAAATTTCACTTACCGTTGGGCCCGGGATTCCCGCCCCTGCTGGGCCTGTGTCACCAGGGGCACCGTGGACACCTGGGAGTCCTCTTTCCCCCTATGAAGCGAGATGCTTCTGTGAGTGCAAGGCTCAAGGGATGTGAATTTCTGGCTCTATTTTGTTAGTTATTAACTCCTTAAAAATTGCAATATTTGCCCTGGCCGGTTGGCTCAGCGGTAGAGCGTCGGCCTGGCGTGCGGGGGACCCAGGTTCGATTCCCGGCCAGGGCACATAGGAGAAGCACCCATTTGCTTCTCCACCCCCACTCCCTCCTTCCTCTCTGTCTCTCTCTTCCCCTCCCGCAGCCAGGGCTCCATTGGAGCAAAAGATGGCCCGGGCGCTGGGGATGGCTCCTTGGCCTCTGCCCCAGGCGCTAGAGTGGCTCTGGTCGCGGCAGAGCGACGCCCCGGAGGGGCAGAGCATCGCCCCCTGGTGGGCAGAGTGTCGCCCCTGGTGGGCGTGCCGGGTGGATCCCGATCGGGCGCATGCGGGAGTCTGTCTGACTGTCTCTCCCCGTTTCCAGCTTCAGAAAAATACAGGAAAAAAAAATTGCAAATTGCAATATTTTTCTACCTTTGGCCCACGTGGACCAGGTGATCCAGGATTTCCATCTAATCCCTAAAAGAAAAAAAAAAAAAAAAGGAGGTGAATACATTTTTTTTTCTAAAATGGTTATAAACATTTAGAAAACAAAACTCAAAAATGTTATATTTTTTTGTTTGCTTGAATAAACAAAAGCATAAACATAGAATAAAAGTTTCACTAGGTTATGGGTTTTGTACAGTTACAGTAAAATGTGTTTTCATCTTTCAAAGAAGCCATCTGATATTGATAACTGTTTATTACTATTAATACAACTGTCAAAGGCAATGAGAAAAATGCATATAAAACAGGCATATTGGCTATTTAGATTTTTCCAGCTAACCAGTTTTCTATGTCCTGGAAATAGCCTGGACTACAAGGGCCTTCACTTCAAATGACCACCATGGCTACACCTGCTGATTTCTTAGAAAGGAAACTTCAGGCAGTGCCTGTTTTAACACAGTGTCCTAGGAAGGTTTACAGTTAAAACTAGTGTTCCTTCCTAGGATCCACAGTTCCCTAAAGAATCTATGGCTTCCGCAGAAAGGGCCTCCAGATCTTCCAAAAAGGGCTGTAAAACGCACACGTCTGTGTGTTTTCTTCAGAAGAGAAACCTTTGCTTGCATCAAATTCCCGAAGGGACTAGATCTCCCATCTGAAGAATAAGATGAATATTTATTTTTCTGCAGACCTAAAGAAAATCCTATACTTGTGATCTGAAACTGGGAACACACAAATGATAATTAACAATCTTTCAAGGGTAATATTAGTACGAGGGCTGGTACTTACTGGTTCTCCTGGCAGGCTTTTCCCTGGAGGGCCGGTCTCACCTTTTGGACCTGGAAACCCAGGAGGGCCTCTCATCCCACCTGGATCTCCCTGAAGAAAACACGGTAATAGTCTTACTTCATTGCTTAGGTTCATGATGGGAGGCGTGGAGGCAGCAGTTTCCATGGGTTTAAGCTGTCATTACAGCCAGTCAAACTTCATTCTCTCATTCATTCATTCATTCATTCATTCATTCATTCATTCATCAATATTTACTAAGTGCCTAATTCATGCCAGGCACTGTTCTAGTTACCTTAAATGCATTTAGATTTTATAGTGAGTTATGTTAACAATATGCATATGTATAAATCTATTTATACTAAGGTCATGTAGTCATAAAGTTCTTGAGCTGATCTTTATGTTTTTCTAAGTTAGTCCCTAGTAATGGTTCAACATTAATATACTATTTCCAGGCAGACATCAAGAAGCAGGTTCTGAAAGATTGAGATGTCTTCCATCCATACCAGAGTCAGCTGCTGAGCCTGAAACAGATGATCTGAGTCCTGAGATCTTCATCCCTAAGTGAGTTCACTTTGTCATACTGTGCTTCTGTGCCAGAACCGGGGCCGCCCGAATGCACAGCTCCGGGCAGCAGCATCCACACCCTAGCTGGTGGGACTGTCGCCCCTGCACAAGCTTGGCAGCGTAGTCCTGTTCCTTCACTTCCCCCCCCCCCCACTGCCCTTTGATCTTCCGTTTCTTCCTCCTACCTACTTAATATTCAAAAGGAATAAAATGGGAGCTATACCTTTTCTCCTTTAATGCCTTGTTTTCCTGGGATACCGTGTTCTCCTGGCAATCCCTAGACAATTCAGAATTAAAGAGGAAGAGCAATCAGAACCTCTCTTATTATAACATTGCTCTTTGTGAGTCTTTGTCAGGAGAACAGTATTTGTATGTAGGGGCATCCTGCCAGTTAGCTCGGTCAGTTAGAGTGTTGTCCTGAGACAGTAAGGTTGCAGGTTCAATCTCCAGTCGGGGCACATACGGGAAGCAACCAGTGAATGCACAGCGAAATGGGACAGCAAATGAATGCCTCTCTCTCTCTCTCTTTTTCTCTCTGTCTCTCTCTGTCTCTCTCTCCCTCCCTTCCTCTGTCTCTCTAAAATCAATCAATAATTTAAAAAAAGTGTGTGGGGGGGATGGGTTGATTTAAGTCTGTTAGAGAAGAAAAGACTTCAGTAAAAATATGTGGCTTGTTGTTTCAAAGAAAGTAACCGAATGTAATGGGAAAGAAACTAAAATAGGAGAATTGAATCAAAGATCCATCCATAATATTGCCAAGCGGAGGCTGGATGATGATGACTGGTAGCATCACATGATTCAGGACAACAGGGTCAATAGGAAAATACGCTTTTACTATATTTCAGCAACAGGGGCTCTTTCCCTTTTGATTTTGTTCTCTTTTTCAGCTCCAGCCACTATCACTTCATCTCACTTCGTGGGCATCTTGGGGCTCCATGTGTGCCACCAGCATTTTTCTCTCTTTTCATAAGATCTCTTCACTTGGTACACCTGTAATGGTTCATCAGCTGCCTTGGGGGAACAATGAAAAGCTTAACTCTATCAACTGAATGTTTAAGAACGAAATGCGCTGAAAGACAGACCCCTGGAGCATGTGAAATAGAGCAGGAGGTCATGGAGCTGTCTCCAAAATGATGGCAAAAGGGGAGATTCTAACTCTTGTCTGGAGGGTACTGGAATTGTGGCCAGATAGAGATCTGTTTCCAAGAAGATATGGTCAAGCATTTTTCTTGTTTTGTTCAAGTGAAGACTGATGGTGTATCTCAGATCCCAAGGGGTCAGAAGGCTAGGAAGGTTGTCCAAGAGACAAAAGGCTTACCTGGAGGAATGGATCGAAAAGTGCTTTTTAAAGGGTGTGTGTGTGTGCACATGTGTGTGTTAGAGAGAGAGAGAGGGAGAGAGACAGAGAGAGAGAGAATGAATGAGTTCTCCAAAGCTAGATTATAATAGAACCTGAGGACCTTTCTCAAATTGCATTATAAAAATATTTTCAGCCAAAAGACTTAGTCTTTTTGGAGGCTCATTCATACAAGAGAAAACTACAACAGAAGCTTTGGAAGTGTCTGTTTTTTGGATGGAGAATTGAACCAAAAGTCATGCATAATGGAAATACTTGCTTTCTCTCTTGGTTTTCCTTATTTCTTTCAAAATTTCCCATCTCCTGTATTATTAGTACACCACTGACAAGTATGTCCAAGTGATAATTTAGTTAACTTGTTTCCCAAAGACCAATTATTAGACTACTGCTATTCAAAAGGCCCTCACATGAATATATGAAGGCACTAGCCTTCCCAATAGCCCCTGACATTAGGTGTGATCAGTTTTAGTGGTAGAGATGGCTTATGTCTTTGGAACATGTAGCAGAACTCAGTCACATAAACAGATGTTGACATTCTTTTAAAACATTTCTCAGTCCCAACTTAATTTTCAAATATCAAAGACACTTGTATCTCCTATACATACAATATCTCCTGGTGGTCCTCTGGGTCCCATAGAGCCTGCAGGTCCTTGCTGACCCTAAACAGAAGATAATAGGTACTTTAACTTGGCTTAAAAAAAAAAAACTTAACTGAAGATATGTAAAACATGGTGTGACTTGTATCTCTAAAAAGATCAATTTTGCAACATACTACCTTTTCTGTATGACACAGTAACTGAAATGTGCTTTGGGGCTTACAAAGATAATTTCAAGATATTCTTATTTAAATGGGTCTGTTCTCATCAGCAGGGGAGGCCTGGATAACTTGCCTTACCTGTTGGTGGGAGCACATCACATTAATCTCTCCTGCACCTCCCAACAGTGGGGTTCTTTTGAGACACTCCCCCCAGAATGCCAGGTGGGGAACTGAAGCATCTCAGGGATGCACAATTCTGGCTTAGAAATTGAACCCTGAATCCTGCAGACTTTCAGAAAACAATTCAGGGTCACAGATTTAGCTCATATTGTTTACTCTTAGAGCTTTTATAGATGCTATTGTGAATATGTTCTGAAAAAGAGTTTTAAAACCTTGTTGTGAACCAAAGGTGCAGTTATTATGTGTGTAATAAACGCAGTCAATGGGGAAAAATCACCATGGAAACATGATAAAGCCTCCGAGAACATCTGTGAAGAAAATGGGTGTCACCAGGGCACCCTGTTTCACACAGAAACAGCTATAACACCAAAATGATTTCTTCATTTATTAGTGGTAATTAGTTCTCATATACCTTTATTCCTGGGCTTCCTGTTAATCCGGGGGGACCAGGATCTCCAGGTTCACCCTGAACATATGGGTGGGGAGGAAAGTCAACCAGTTACTTTACTTTTCACATTATCATTAGGTTGAAGATGCAACGGAAGAACGCCAGGAAATTACCTTTATTCCCTGTGCTCCGATTATCCCAGGTTCTCCCTGCAAATAAAATAATTGCCATACATGTAATGCTTAAACTCAGGTGGAGATAAGCACCTCTAATAATGAATTCATTTGCATTTCCACTAATTAACATATAATAAAGAGGGAAATTATGGAAGGTATGACAATGTCAAGGAGGGTTCGTTTTAAAACATGATTTAACATACTTATTGCTAATAAACAATAATTTATTTTCTTTTTTCTTTATAACTGTTTTTCTCACTGTCATTCTTGACACTGTAATCATCATGTTGCATTAAAATCACTACATTCTCCACTTAAGCTGACATGGTTATAATTTGCCACCAGCTAATCTTATAACTATGTCATGGTGGTTCTACTATCAGAATATATGGACTTAATAAAAAAAATAAAGTAAAGGTTATACATAAGATAACAATATTGGCTATGCTGTTTCTTTTATTATATAAATACTTCATGACTTATTGATCCTTTCAATAAAATTAGCCTGTTTGATAAATCCAATTTGTATTATTAACAGATTTTTTTAAAAAAAAATGCATCTTGTATTTTAATTTTGTATTTTAGATATCTTAAGAGAATATATTTCAAAACATTAATGTTCAATCACAAATAGTAGTGGGTTAAAGAAGTATACACTACTCAAACAGGATGTTAAAGTATTGTCACACAGTACAACTTAATATTTAAAAATTCTCATTTATCAAAGTAAAAGAGTCAAAATACACAGAGGAATAAGTAAAATGCTCAGGGACCTTATTTTATCAAATCTATTAGACTCCAAAGTAAACATACCAGAAATCAGAGAGAAAGAAATCAATGAAGTAGAAAACCCAAGATAGTGATAAAGCATCTACTTACTTTATCTCCCTTTTCACCTTTTGTAAAAGGTTCCCCCTAGGAAAATGGGTAGTAAACAGAATCAATTATAAACACTTTTAGAAATAAATTCTCCAGAACTGAAAGTGGATATTCTGCAGGCCAAACCCAGACCTCACTGAAAGCAAGCCTCTAACGTCATCCAGAATGTTATACAGTGGACTATGCAACTTAAAGGGAGCATATGGAATTAGTTTTTTAAAAAATTTCATATTCCCTTGCCTGACCAGGTGGTTGCATAGCAGATAGAACATCAGACTGGGATGCTGAGGACCCAGGTTTGAAACCTCAAGGTCACCAGCTTGAGCCCAGGGTTGCTGGCTTGAGCAAGGGGTCATTGGCTCAGCTGGAGTCCCCGGTCAAAGCATGTATGAGAAAGCAATTGATGAACAACTAGAGTGCTACAGCTATGAGTTGATGCTTGTCATCTATCTCCCTTCCTGTCTGTCTGTCCCTCTCTCTGTTCCACTAAAAAACAAACAAGAAACCCAAACAATGTTCATATTCCCAAATGAGCAATAAGTTAATCATCCTAATACTATTTTGAGAATTACAAGTGGTTGACAAACTGAAATACTGTCCAAGGCCAAAGAAAACACACACACACACACACACACACACACACACACACACACACACACACACACACACTTCTCTTACTAGCTTCTGTTCCTGAAGTTCTATGTACATGCTCTCGATTACTCTCACATCAGTGCTGTGGGCAATACACTGTCTCATTTCCAGCATACAGAAAGAGACTCAAAGGTTCTGAGTAACTAAGTTACTTCCTCTAAAATAGCATTCACTCACTTTGTTTCCTTATTTATCCTGCTTATAAACTCTGCAAATGTACAGATATAATTCATCTTGACTATCATAGCATCTTTGCTGTACCCTGATGGTACCCAATAAAAGTTTAGCGAATTAGAGTTATGCTGATATGACAATAGTAGCTGGCATTTGTTAAATTCTTACAATGTAGCAAATGCTGTTTTAATCACAGCATATATATTAACATAGTTAATCTTCATGTGTAAATGGAGTAGGTAATAGCACACTCATTTGTAGATGAGGAAACTGAGCAAAAAGAAGTAATTCCCCTTAGGTCACATAGCCAGTAAGAGATCATTCAGGATCTAAACCCAGACAGCCTGACTTCAATCCAGGCTTTTATTGCTCAGTTTGCTTGATTTGATTTGTAATTTGATTTATTTTTTTATTTGAATTAGGTGATTGACAATTAGGTGAAAACAATAAATTTAAAAAAAATTTTAAAAATGTTTCTTTTGCAAGAGAACCTGTGAGAACCATTATGGACTACTCTTGATGGTCCTCTTAGGGACTGCCATTCTGTTAAACAAATCACCTATAAGAAAGAAGTGGTTACTAAATGAACCTCTGTGATTTTCACCTCATGTCCCACGAGCAAGGGACTATGGGCTCACCTCTCTCCCATATATCCTGGTTCCCTTGTAGTTACACGGGGCCTTGCAGTTAGTTTTGGCCATGAAATGTGAGCAGAGGTGACACCTGGAACTTGAAGGATGAGACAGTGAAAGCCCATTCATGATCCTCCAGTCCCACTTTTCCTGCAGTGGTGACTAAGGAGGTTGTGTATACCAGATGGCTTAGCTACCTGGTGTTAATCGCCTGGTAACTAACTGCATGTAGTGTGGAGTAGAACACCCACTCCTCCCAATGGAACCATGCTGGGCATGCAGCATGAACAAGAGATAACCTTTCTTGGATGAAGCCACAGAAATTTCAGGGTTACTTTGTTACTTAGCATAACCTCACCTACTCTGATCTATATGTTCCATGTCTAGCCACCATGATGAAATCTCTTATTATTGGTTAATTTCTCACAATTAGATCAGGGCTTTATTTATTTTCTTCACATTCTGCTTTAATTCTTAAAAATCTAGAAAAATCTATTCTCCTATCTTAAAAAAAATTTAAGATAGGAGATAATGTTAATTAGATATAAGCAATGAGTCACATTACTTATAGAAGAGCTTGTTTCTGCTTCTATCACACGTGTATATCATTGCTCATTTAGAGCCACCATCAAACAAGATGACTAAAGTAACTGTTTCAAATAAAACACAAGAAAGTAGCCTGCTTGTCTAGAGACTTGACATTTATTTATAGATCCAGTGGTTATCATCTGGGTCGTCACTTACATTTTAGAACTTTTCCTTCTTTATATACAACATCACGGGATTCAACTAGAATGATCTCTTACATATATTTTAGTGACAAGTTTCACATTTAGTCAAATTTTAAACATCCAGTAGTGAGGGACAAACTACCATTCAGGACAGGTGGTTCAGAGCTCAGTTTGGCTGAATGTTTTGGATGAATTGCTTGAGCCTTCTGGTTACTATGCTATGTCGAGTCCAGACCCTGTTCTGGAATAGCAGGTTAAGACCACAAAGAGCTAGTTCAATAGTCCAGACCTATTGAATCAGAAGCAGCATTTCAGAAGGCTCCCCGGGGAATTCAAGTACACATTTGAGAAACACTGTTCTAAACCACTGGAAGTCCCTCCTTTCTGCCCTACAAGTCCCTGCGTTTCCACTAGAATGTCAGTAACTCTTCCCTGCCCGGCCTGCCATGTGTCACGTAGAAACTAAGGTGTCAGTGTTCAAGCTCGGAGGGGAGGCAGTGCAGACCTAGAGAGCAGTTTGGGCTTGGTAGGAGGTGGCAGCAGGTGTGGAGAGTCAGGAGTGAGTTGGCAGATGGAAGGGGTCGCCTCCACCAGACTGGGTTTGTGGAACATGTAAGTTTCCCAGACCTTCTTGGAAACATCCAGTTGGAGGGCCCTGTTACTGTTACTTCCAGCAGCGTGTGTGGGCTTGGACTGGACACTGAGGGCATCTATGACCTCGGGAGGTAGGAGAACTTCGGGTACAGGGGTAGCAGCACTCCTCTAGAGCTGCCTGAAACTTTACTGTAATTTTTAAAGCTGAAGCACTGGGAATGTCTGACTTTGTAATTT
Source organism: Saccopteryx leptura (assembly GCF_036850995.1). NCBI lineage: Eukaryota > Metazoa > Chordata > Mammalia > Chiroptera > Emballonuridae > Saccopteryx > Saccopteryx leptura. The sequence goes on from NC_089503.1 coordinate 354,531,805, forward strand.
TAAATATTTTCAGTAATTCTTCCCATTTGGCATGCAGGCATTTTAGTGCCTCTTCCTTCACCATCCCTGGTACACTGATATCCTTTGTTTATCCTGGTGAGGAAAGCAATGAAACTGCTTTTTAACAAGTATTACATTTTTTAAAACAAAGATGAAACCATTTGTTTAGTCTGATTCTTACTGATTCATTTGAAGACTGCCATGGGCAGCCTTTTTGTTTGTTTGTTTGTTTTAGTAGCATTTAAAAATAGGACTCATGTAGCCTCTGTAGGTGGTCCTATTTGAACATAAAGGATACTGTTGGGTTCCCCCCCCCCCCCCATCACCAAAAGAACTAAAGTTTTAAAGAAACTGGACTCAGTAGTATAGAAAACTGGCTGAGAAGACACTTTGATCTTACAAAAACCAAGAAAGGAAAATATCTTCAGAAAGTATACTGAGAACAGTTGGTTGAGCAAATATATGTTTCTAATTTTTTTGAACAAATTAGCCCCAATCTCTAGATATATTGATTTTATTATTGGTTTTAGCTATCATGTAGTTATAGCAGGGCAGCTTAATGATTTTTAAACCCTGAATTCTAGAATCAGCCTATTCAAGTGTGAGTCATGGTTCCAACACTTCCTCAATGTGTACTTCGGGCAAATTACTTAACCTTTCTGTGCCTCAGTTTCCACATTTGAAAAATGGGGATGATAACAGCCTACTCATGTGTATGTGTATGTGTGTTTTAATGAATTGCATTACTACAAAGAAAAGGCTTAGTGCTTCGCATATAGCACTTGCTCCAGTATCTGATCTGTCCCTCTTTGCCATGGCAGGGGCAACCTAGGTACAAAGAAGTGAGGCCAATTGAGAAAACATTTTTTTTTTTAAATTCAGTGAGAGGAGGGGAGGCAGAGAGACAGACTCCACATGTGCCCTGACCGGGATCCACCTGGCAAGCCTGCTAGGGGGTGACTCTGCCCATCTGTGGCATTGCTCTGTTGCTCAGCAACTAAGCTATTCTTAGTGCCTGAGGCAGAGGCCATGGAGCCATCCTCAGTGCCTGGGCCAACTCGTTCCAATTAAGCCATGGCTGCAGGAGGGGAAGAAAGAGAGAGAGAGAGAGAGAGAGAGAGAGAGAGAGAGAGAGAGAAAGAAGCAAAAGAGGAAGGTGTGGAGAAGCAGTTGGGAACTTTTCCTGTGTGCCCTGACCAGGAATTGAACCTGGGACATTCACATGCTGGATCAATGCTCTACCAGTGGGCCAACCGGCCAAGGCTGGATAAAATATTTTTAATTTTTTTTAATATTCTTTCTCTGCCCTAAAACCTTAAATATTTATACTTACAGATTCTCCTTTTTGACCTTTAGGGCCAAGAGACCCTGGAAATCCTGGTTGTCCAGTTTCACCCTTTCAAGAAAAAGCAGAGGAGAGATTTTGCGTAAGGCAAATGAGTACTGTTGTGACTACCAGAGCCTGAGTAATTGCTTGTGCTCCTTCTAACCAAGAAATGTATCTATTATCCACTGCCAGACAATGACAAGTTCTGAATGGAGTGAGGCTATTTGCATAGTAATGTGTTTGTCAGCACTCTGCAGTGCCTTTAGGTCTTCTAGAAATCCATAATAGTCATTATATTTAAAATTAATCTAAAACAAAAATTCATTATTTTTCAAGGAAAGAACATCTAGAGGAGTAAAAAGTTGTAATTTAGCTCTGCTGAACCAAAAAAAATTTTTGTGTGTGATTTTAAAGACATCAGATAGTTTATCTGACACAATAATCCAGACTCATTTTAGTTCAAACACTTCTTTCTTTTTTTAGGTGGGGGGAGGAAGAGTGGAGAGACATATTAGGAAAACAAGCCTCTCAGCTGTTTCCAGCATTTATATTGCTGCTTAAATGATTGTGGATAAAGAAGGCATTCTTGTCAATGTGGTGACAGCAGTGGCTTAGAATGTCTAAGATGTCTTACATCCTTTTTTTCATTTATTTTATAATTTTTTATTTTTCTGATGTGAGAAGTGGTGAGGCAGACAGACTCCCGCATGCGCCTGACTAGGATCCACCCGACATGCCCACCAGGGGGTGATGCTCTGCACATCTGGGGTGTTGCTCCATGCAACTGGAGCCCTTCTAGTGCCTGAGGGGGAGGCCATAGTGCCCTCCTCAGTGCCCAGGGCTAACTTTGCTCCAATGGAGCTTTGGCTGCGGGAGGGGAAGAGAGAGACAGAGAGAAAGAAGAGGGGGAAGGGAAGGATGGAGAAGCAGATGGGTGCTTCTCCTGTGTGCCCTGGCCAAGAATCAAACCCGAAACTTCCACACACTGGGCCCATGCTCTACCACTGAGCCAACCAGCCAGCGCCATGTCTTAGATCTTAAAGAGAGATTTGTATGCAACATGTAACAAGTATTTTGAAAAAACACAGTTTTATAAAAAATAGTTGTGGAAAGGAAAAATATCACTCATCAAACTTCAAAGGAATCTCAGGACTGCTACTTTTTAGTGTTTACCAAATCCTTGAATATTCTGTAATTGTATATCACATAGACATATGTACTAGAAGTTGGGTTAATGTTTTTAGGTGTTTTTTTTTTCCAATCTCAAGAGCATTTTTGCAAAATGATGTTTCTGGGCATATACCATTCTCACTTGTCTTGTCTATTTTTTGTTTTAAAAAATTAAATACAGAAAACAGAGTTGAATTATGTCAAACCTCCATGTCCCAGGCACCCAAAATTAAATAACAAAAATTTACAATAAAAAAGAAATCTCCTTTATTTCTTTCCCTATTAATTTCCCAGAGGGAGCCACTCTATTCAATTTTGCACTCATAGTTTTAGTCCACACTTTTGCACTTTTACTACATATAGGAAATCATAAACTATATTATTTTAAATATTTATAACACATTCCATAAATAGCTTTATTTTGTATATAATATTCTGTGACTTGTTTTTTTTTTCACTCAACATTACTTTTAATATCCATTTCTATTGATTTATTAATAGATTTAGTTCATTCATTGTAAGCATTAAATTATATAATATTATATAATTATAGCCTTACTTAATGTTGATGTGCCAGGGATTGTTCAAGCCCCATTTATGGGATTCCGGTTGTCAGTAGCTTTTATCTATACTGCTCACAAAAATTAGGAGATATTTTATCGCTTCATATTCATTTTGAAATATCCCCTAATTTTTGTGAGCAGTATATTATAGACAAGACTTTAACGGACATCTCTATACCTGTCCCCTTGTATGCATGTGTTTATCTGTGCATTTTGAAGCCTCAAACAATAGCCTACCCAAAGCACTTCAAGTACAAAATTTATTACAGTCCTAAAAATTTTGACTTATTTCTACATTTCTATCTAAACGAGTGCTTGTGATTTTGGACTAAAGGAAGTGGGAGCCTGTCATGTGTAATGGATAGACAGGACCACGTTTTTATTAAACAGTTTTCTAGATTTGTGGAATATATTTTGTAAATTTAATCTTGATTTTATTAATATAATTCTTTTTCCTTCTAGTATAGTATATCTGAATCTCTAGTATACCATTAATCTTATACTCACACTGTAGGAGAGGCATTTTATCCCTAGAGAAAATTTATTTGGGTAATAAATTCTATCTAAAATAAAAAGAGGGGCAAATGAGTCGATATATTGAAGGGACCAATTGCTGTTGGCTTATAAGAAGAAATAAACAGTTGGCCTTACATGAGCATTAGGGTGTATAGTGGGACCTTCCTGTTACCTATCTGGTAGGTGCTAAAATCCCCAGTGCACAGGTCTGAAGGAAAAGTATGCCTAGTAGTTAGACTGATCTGCAAAACATAAAAGTAGAATTCAGGGAAAGGGTCTATAAATGACTATAAAAGTCACATTTTCCCAATTCAAAAGGGGTAAAGGGAATGCACATGGAGAAATAGTGACTATATTCATAGCTGACATCCATTGAACTTATGTACATAGGTCTCCATTGGAATGTAGATGAAGGACGCAACAGAGGCTTTGATCCGTCTCTCTGAGTGATACATTGGTGGGGTTGGGTTTAGAGGAGATTGTATGAACCAATTCCCTCCTATAAAATTCTGGCACCAAAAGCATTTCATACCTTAATCTTAGATACATATTTAAGTGGAGTTGTTTTTCATATTTAAAATGGATGTTCAGTGATTTATCACTGCAGATATGACTTGAAAGACAAGTGATGAATTTACATGGCTTCAAGAAAGGCTGTCCCTTAATTTGACACATTCGATGCTTTTAAAATTTTTGCTGTTTTTGTAGCTTTTTCATTTCTCTAACAGTCTGCCCTCAAAAGACTCTCAGGAGTCCTGAAATATTCCGCCACCTTATCCCACTATCTCTATAAAGTGGTTCTTGTCAACCAACTTACAAATACATTATTCCTTTACCATGGTCAGTCTGTTTCAGGCAAGCTATAGAGCAGAGATCACCATTTCAATATTGGTAGACTGCTCACTGGGATGCCATGATCTCTATTGCCTTGGTGGGCCAGGATGACACTTGATTCACTGAGATACCCGGCCAAAGCCTGTAGCATTTTTTAATGATAGCAATATAGACCCCTCCCCAGACCAACCAGAGGTGTGTCCCAAATCAGAGTCTCTAGGGATGTGGCCTGAACAATGGTATTTCCTAAAAACACTCCAGGTGATTCCAATGGGGAGCCAAGGTTCAGAGCCACTGGGCTTTTCCACAGGTACAAGAAAATCTGGGAAAGCAGATTGAAGGAGCTTTAAATTCTCACTATGGTGACCTCTGAATGGCATTATAATGTTAAAAACCATTGTATTAATTCAGAACAGTGGATGTGTATAAGATAGAGGTGATTTTACTCTTCCAGCAGATGCTATGCTTAATGTTTTTTAGTTTATTTTATGTGTTATTTATTGGCAGAATCTTTCTCCTGTTAATTAGAATTCTTTCAAATCACGTCATATGTACATTTATGTCAGGGACTGCATCAAGTTCTCTGCAGATTCTTCAAGGTTATTTCATTGGGAGGGAAAAGGGGACAGATATTCCACTGGCTTTTCTAATAATACCACTTAAGATTCTGAAGCAATTAAAAGATTTTGAGCAATAGAAAAGGTCCTTAGATTTTGAAGTACACCTGTTTCAGAGAATCAAATTTCTCATCATTGAGGTCTTAAGAATTTTAAGTGACATATGTTTCCTAATGAACGTAGCAATCCAGAAGCCAGCTGTTTTGTTCCAAGAAATGAATCATCATTTAAATGCTTTAAAAGTGCCACAACTCCCTTCGTTGCTCAGCTGTCCTATGTTGCGAGGTCTGTGGCTTTCTTTTGCCTCCCCCTCCCCCAGCTGCAGGTGTCCAGTTGTAACTGCTTAGAATGCAATGTGTTCTTTATGGTGGTGTAAGAACTCTGCAAGCTATCTGGTTACAGAAAATAGTGCTAATGCACTGGCAGTACAACCCAAGACAAGCAAGTGACTTACTATGGCTGTATAATAAATATTTGTCGGCTTTTTTAAGAATGTCAAGGTTTTATTTTTTTATTTTTTTGCAGAAAATTATTTCATTTTCAATGGTGTAGGGAAAACAGCTGTGTTAGGCTTGCTCGTTTGCACTCTGAATGATTAGTGCGTGAACACATGGCAGGGCTACATTTGTATAGCCTGCGTAAGGCTACAGGTGCTTTTAGTCAGGGTGGTTTTGTGCAGATTGCCTGCCTGCCTCTGTGAGGGGCTGTTTTGCTGTTTGTTTGCCTGCTGCTGTGACAAGCAGTTTTCCTGCTTGTTTGCTGGTCCACCATTAATGGCTACTAGTGTTCTGTGGCGTTTCTCCTTGTATGCTAGGGCTCAAGATGTGGCTGCTAAACCAGGAGCAACTTGTGTATAGGTCCTACTGTTGCTAGTGTCTGTTCTGGTGCCTCATGGTAATTTTGGGTTCCAAATGATAGGCTAGTTTTGTGATACTTTTTTGACCATCAGCATATGCAGAAGTGGTAAGTCATTTATGTGCTGAAATTATACTTCTACTTGAATCTTTTATTCTGTCTGACTTCTCTTCCTCCTTCCCCACCTCACTGGTAAACTTGTAAGGACTTGAAGGCTCTCTCCTCTTGTGACTCAACGTTTCCTATCAGGCATTCTTACTGAACCCCAGGGCTTAAGTATAGTTTACCATAAAAAGACCCAAATTTGTAAACCCAGCATACATCTCTTTTCTGAGTTTTGACTCATATGTGTAATTTTCTATTTGACGTATTCACTTGTAAATTCTAGAAGAAATTGATATTCGGCAAGTTCAATACAATTTAAAAATACAAGTACACACACACATATATATGAGAAAAATGGAAGAATTATACCATACTTTTAACATTGGTTAGTCTAGAAGGGCAAGAATGATTAACTTCTTCCTAATGTAAGCCTGCAGTTTGACTTGTTAAAATGAGTGGTAATTTTACAATCGAAAGAAATTAGGAAAATAATCTAAATTTATCTTCTCCCTTCCATAGAAGGCCGCCTTCTTCAATCTGGATGTCCTTCTTAACACTGGCTCCTGACTCCTCCAGTCTGACTGCCTCTGTCTCCAAAATCTCTTCTTTTTATGCTGCCTGCTTTCACTCTGGGAAGGCCACTGTCATGTCCTGCTATGGTCACGGTAGTAGGTCTCTCATTGGACCTCTATAATCTACTCACCCCCACCATTCTCTAAATAAGGTCACAGTGATATCTTCAAAAGACATGCTAATTTCATTCCTTCTAAACAAAGCCATCAAAACTGGCATGACCCAAACTCACTTCCCTATCCAGCATCATCTTGGTTATTCTTTTTCCTAAGAAGCAACAGCTATATTAGCCTTCTCTCCACTTCTCAAAGGGACCAAGATCCTTCCCATTCCAGTCTCTAGATCACTACTCTGTCCCCACCTCTTTTTTTGTTTTAAGGTGAGAGGAGGGGAGATAGTAAGGCAGACTACTGCATGTATCCTGACTGGGATCCACCCAGCAACCTCATCTGTGGTCAATTCTTGAGTACCAAGCTATTTTTAGCACCTGAGGCTAATGCACTCAGACCAACTGAGCTATCCTTAGAGCCTGGGGCTACGCTTGAACCAATCAAGCCACTGGCTGCAGAAGGAAAAGAGGGAGAGAAGGGGAAGGGGGGGGGGTAGAAGCCAATGGTTGCTTCTCTTGTGTGCCCTGACTAGGAATTGAACGTGGAATGTCTACATGCTGAGCCAACCACTGGCCAGGGCCTGTCCTCACCTCTTTGTCTGGCTAGCAACCGCTCATCTTTCAGGTCTCAACTATTATAAAATACTATTCATGGGAGCCTCCTGTGAGTGTACCAGACAGGGTCCTTTTTCATACCTTTCCATTGGACATTGTATTTTTCCTTCGTAATACTTACTAACATTTCTATCTATCGATCATCTATCTATCTATCTATCTATCTATCTATCTATCTATCTATCTATCTATCTATCTACCTATCTATCTATCTTTATTGGTTGAGAGAGAGAGAGAAAGAGAGAACACATTGGTTTGTTTTTCCACCTGTTTGTATATTCACTGGTCGATTCTTGTACGTGCCCTGATTGGGGATCAAAGTTTCACCCTTGGTGTATTGGGATGTTGCTTTAACAAACTGACCTATCTGGCCAGCACCACTAACATTTTTATTTTTGTGTTTGTTTAAAAAATCTTTGCATCTCTTGCATTTGAATATAAGCTCCAGGATGATGTATAATTGAATACTCACCTCTTGCCGAGGAAAGTACCTAACATATAGGAAGAATTTGATAAATATTTGTTGGATAAATAAGCTAATAATTCTAATTTATGAGTTTTTCCAAATAAAGCTTTTTTAAAATAGATGTGTTGGTAGTATAAATTAAAAGCACAAAAATATTTAAAGAACAATATACACAAAGGTTCCCATTCAACAGTGTTACTATAGTTTAACATTTTAAATGTGACTTCAGTACTACTCTGACTAAAAATATGTGGTTTCTAACTGCTATTATTATTGGTCTTGTGACAGATAGTCTCTCACTTTTCCTACTTAACTGTGATCTGAGATATCTACACTGAAAATAAAAAAGACATTCTCAAAATCCTGAGCTGTATATTATCACAGAAAAATAAGGCATGAAACTCTGACGCATACTTGCACTTATAAAATGTTAGGTTGCTTGGATGCACCTGCACAAAAACACATGCATTTTAGGCATTTCCTGAAAATGCTAGCCATTTAGAGATGGTGCCAACATGCGTGAACAACCCATCCATGTCTTTCCCTGGCTGTGCTTCTGCTGGGGTATTCTGGGGAAAGCTGGAACACGCTGTGATCTAAGATATGAGTTGTCCAGAGATGGTATTTGGATTGGACGGCCCCATGCTCTTGGCTTGAAGAACAGAACACCCAAAGGGTATCTGGTGAGTATATATCACAGTTGTAGCACCTTAATTTAGATCTCCAACCCCAACAAAGTAGAGGGTGTCGGAGATGCTGTGGTTGGAATGAAGAAGCACCTCTGCTGGCTTTCACATCCAGAACAATAGGGCCCTTGACTGCCTAATGGAGCACCTTATGATTGCTTCATTTGGAAGCTAAGCCAAGAAATCTATCTAATCAAGGTCCCTCATCGCCTCTATAAGCATTTTCCACTCTTGGGCTAACAATCCTCAAGGCAGATTCAAACTTGAACTTCAGTAGCATTTATTCATTGACATGTGAGATTCTCCACTCTACTTTCTCCAAGCTAATTGTACCAATTACTTGGCTCTACAGAAATAACTACAGATCCTGTAGTTATGCCTCAGAGGATATTATAATTTTACTAGGTCATTTTGTATCCTGGTGCCGTTATTTGAATGTGTTCTTATAAGCCCTTTGAATAAATATTAATAGCGTGACAGTTTTGAGTCTGTTTATTTAAAACTTTCTGTTGAAGTGGTGAGGGTTGCAATGCGGGGAGTGCTAATTGGCCTGGAATGTCAGAACGTGTCTTTCATTCTCTTGTGGGTAATGGTGAATGGAACTTTGAAACGTATGCTCAGGCAAGTGGGAAGACTTTCAAGCTGTTCCAACTGCCCTAGAGAGAGTATTCCCTGGAAAGAAAGGAATGTACCTAGGTGTGTATAGGTTCAACCATAACGGCCATTTTAGTAGGCTCTGTCTAAAGAGTCATGTATCCGCAATTTCCTGTGGCTAAATATAAATAAAAAAGACAAAGGACATGAACGCCCTCCCAGCATATGCAGTCATTAGAAATTCTCCAGTTTAGCCTAAGGAACTTGCTATAAAATCTCAAACATGAGGGAACATAATATTAGAAAATATATATTATCTATTACGGATTGAATTGTGTCCCTCCCCACAATTCATATGTTCAAGTCCTAACCCCCAGTACTTCACATTATGACCTTATTTAGAAGTAAGTTCTTGCATAAATAGTTAAGATGAAGTCAGACTAGAGTAAGGGATAGCTCCAATTCAATATGATGGCACCCCTCTCAGGACAAACTTTGAACTGGAGATGTGCACACAGTGAGAGTGCCACGTGAAGACGGGAGTTCGGCTGCCACAAGCCACGGAACTACCAGAGGTCCAGGGGGCAGGCTTCAGAGAGAGCAGGAGTGTCCTGTCAACTTCGACCCGAACTTCCAGCCTCCAGAACTGTGAGACAATACATCTCTGATGTTTACGCCATTCAGTTTGTGATATTTTGTTATAGTAGCCCTAGCAAGTTAAAATATATGTGGCCTAAGGGGGCTGGGTTCTCTTAAAACTAAGACCTAAAGCTGGCTCGAATTCCAACCTTGTAGGAAACTCAGTTACTTGTAGAAAAACATTGCACCAGCTCCAAGTGGTGGGCCGCAGAGGAGAGGTGGAAAACCCAGGGGGGTTTCAGGGTTCTCTGTAATCAAACTGAGAGCCCAAACTAAGAGTTGTCTGTGCCTCAGTTCCTGGTGGTCCCCAAAGGTAGTGGATCCTGGGGTTCAGAAAGAGACAGGAAGTTAGGACTTAAATTTTATTTCTCAATCATCCGGGCACCGAGGGTTGTACCTGGGGTCTTCAAGGAAGCCTCCACTTCCTGTGCCCTCGTTGGCTTCAACTCACAGCTTGGAAAGACCTTGAATATTTACTTGATTTTAGAGAAAGGTTTTCTGTCCTTTCTTGTCTGTGAATATTAAAGTTATGATTTGATACTTGAAAGGAAAAGTAGATTATTCTGCTGGCAAATTGTTTTTTTTTTTCTTTTTGGCTCATCATTTTGGAGCAGTAAACACTAGAATTGGTTGCTGGGAGGCACAGTATCCATCTCCAGCAGTTGAGGCTGATTCCCTGCACATTTCACTGAGTGTGGTGATGGAAGATAACGCGAAGATGCATTTTCAAGTGGATCTTTAAAAACAGTATCAAATGTAAACCACGCCAGTCCTTAGCCCCCACAGATAACATTCTGCGCCTCCCATCCACAGTGTTGTACGGGATCCTGGATCTGATGGCTTTAGCGGTTGACAGAGCCCATCAAATCCTTATGAAAATCCCAAAGCTGGCGACAGTGAAGAGCGGTCTGCTGGTTAGTGAGCAGATTTTCCTTAAGGGGCAGAATATGCTCAGTGCTGCTGCTGCTTTGGAAACAATCTTGCAGAATGGGAGCAGCTGTTGTGCAACCTATTTTTGTGATGGAGAGGGAAATCTTTTGTTCTTTGCATCCTCAAGTGGGCATGCAAAAGTACATAAAAACACACTTCGATCATCTTGCTGTCTTTAGTCTTTCTCTTGCTATTCCTCACTTCTCTCTTTTTTTTTTTTCTTCCCTCTCCGCTTTTTGGTTTGTGTTGTGAGAGGAGAGGGTTTTTTAGGCTTGCCCTTCTGCCTCTGGTGACATAGGACAATTGTCGGGGAGCAATCTACTCTTGCACAGGAGCTAAGGGGCCGGTCCTTTGCCTCTGATGATTCCTGGGCCAGGGAATGAACCGTGGGCTCCTTCAATTTAGAAAGGGAGGGACCTGTCTGAGGAGAACACAGCTCATCCTCCGTGGTCGCCACTTGAGCAGGCTGTGCGACTGCTGGAGCCGCTTCAAGTTTAGGAGCTGAGGTCCAGGACTCAGAGCAGACATTACATAAATCAATGCCAATTTAAGAGGGAAGATTATTTTACCCTTGGAATGTCACTTTTTATATCTCAATACACGGTCCATTATTTAATCTCCAGCAGAGGTTTGCTTTGACTGCCCTCCCCCACCCCCATTCCCTCTATGCTCATCTGCTACAGCCAGACCACACAGCAGGCAAATGAATTGCAAAATAAAACCTCCTCAGTATTCAAAAAATAGATGGAGGGTTGGGGGATGGCAGTGCCAAGTGAAAACATGCATCCCACTCATCATGGCACGTCTGGTCCTTTCTTTTGGGGAAGCTGAGGATGAGGAGAGGGTGGCTACCACTCAGAAACATTGGTCAGTGTAGGCACTGGGACCTTGGTCCCCTCCTTCTCTCTCCATCCTGGTGGGACCTCAGTGTAACAGCTCTAACTATTTGCAGGAGGAAACAGAGTAAAGCATTTGGGAAGTTACCTTGTATTAATTGCCAGATGGGTCTAAAGCCTTCTGATGCTAAGTGCTTATAATACCCCACTTGGGGAAGAACAGCTATGCTCTGTCTTTGTTGTCCAGTTATGCTTTAGCCCTACAGCTACATTATGAGCACAAATGGACTGAATACCTGTGAGCCTCCATCCTGTAATGGAAAGAAGGATACACCGGTTTGCTGTTAGCTATTAGCCAACTCACCTCCCCTGCTCTGGTCACCCTCCATTTTTTTGAAATATAACCTTAAAGTTTTAAAATTTACATTTCCAACTTTAGACTAAACTATAATGCGCCATATGTCTTCATTTAAGGGAAAACTGACTTATCGGCAAGACAAACTCTCTATACGAGCAGTGTTAGGAGACCGGTAAAGATACGAGCTTTACAAGTTTTGCAGGGGATAGCAAATATTTAAGCAGCTGAGTCGCAACTTGGTAAATTTTATACCAAGGGTGAAAGTAATATAGTGTGTTTTTTAAGTTTTTCTAGCTGACACTGTGACATCAGAGCCAACTCATTCTCATTACTTTGAAGCATTTATGATAAATCCTATTTTGTAACAGATGTCATTACAGAAAAGCATTGTGTTTTTATTGATTAATTTGAGGCATGCTTCACATACTTTTTTTCATTTGTGCCAAGCCCTAATGTTTTAAAAAGGCTAGTATAGCTCTATTCAGAAAATGTTCAGTTATACCCCAGACATTATTCCTAATATAATTCGTCCTGGAAAATCTAAGTAAATAAGAAAGTTTACTATAGGCTTACTTAGGAAGTGTAAAAAACTTTCCAGTCTTGAATTTAAATTCACCAACCCCAAGTGATCTAGGTCTTTAAGTTGAACTTTATCTGATGAAAAAAAGAAGTCGGATTTTGAAAATGAATTAGCTCATCATTTAATGAACACCCTTCTGATCACCTGCTATTTGTAAGGCCTCTGTTGGCACAGAGTGTCTCTCTGGGATTTCTAAACAAACAAACAAACAAACAAACAAACAAACAAAAATAGCAGTAGTCAGGAATTTATAGGAAGGGAAAGCAGAGAACTGGAGAAGTCTCTCTCAATTGTTTCTATGTAGGGATATAATTATTCATCAGCACCATCTCAGTAATAAGTTACTATGCATATGGGGACTCCATCCAATCAGTGGACAGAATGGCTCACACTAAGGGATCAAATACTTGTTATTGAATGATGAGTCAGTCAACGTTCTCACACAGGTCTCTGAGTCTTACTTCCTTGCCAGCGCCCATTCATCTCCCTCTGTTGTGCTTCCTTTAAGAACAGGAAGCAAAACTGTCCTGCCTTCTGCACTCAGACACTCCCATGTCAGGATTCCATCCATGCTCATTGAAATTTAAACTCCTTAGGGAAGTTTAAAATGTCTCTTCCCTAAAAGGTGGGGGATCCCCAGTTTTGACCTATGGGATGTAAATACTTGAGATTTTAGTGCAGCACCTACTGAGTTTTTTAAAAATTATTTATTTATTGTTTATTTTTAATTGGATTTATTAGGGTCACATTGGTTAATAAAATGATACAGGTCTCAGGTGTATAGTTCTGTAACACATCACCTGTGTATGCACTGTGTGTTCACCATCCCAAGTCACCATTTATCCACTGGTGGGACTCAGTCAATTCACACCAGTTCAGCAGAACCAATATCTAATTTTTGGTTGAGTTTGGGGAACCAGTTGTTAAAATGGCACTTGTTACCAGGGTTCTCTCTAAGGTGGGCGACTTGTGATTTGGAAATCACAAATTCACATTCCTTACTCTTTTTTAACATTCATCTGTGCAACAGCGTATTCTAAACGTGCGTAGTAATGTTCATTCTGTACACAGGTGGAAAAACTTGAAAGTGGGGATGCCAACCAAGGAGCAATATGGGAATATCTTAAATAGCAGTTTTATTGTTTTTTTTTTGGTCAGGTATTAGTTAATAGTTTTTTATTAATATTTTAAAACTCTTTCTTATAATCTAGTTTTGTGTACCTCTTTTATTGTTCTTTTTAAGTATATATTAAATGCATGAAATAATAAACTCCCTTTCGGTATATTGTTTTTTTATACTTAAAGCGGTCATTATGGCAGAGAATTGGTTGTTAAGCTACTTGAATCCCACCACTGCATTTATCCCCCTTTACTCTCTTCTAACCTTCCTCCACCCCTGTTCCCTCTTGTAATCATCTTGCTGTTGTCTGCGTCTGTAAGTTTTTTTATTTTGATTAATATCCCTTCACCTTTTTGTTTCAATAAGGAGTCTCTCACCTATTATGCTGCCTCCCCAGAGCTCCAAGGTAGCAAATGATCTCTTTCTGCCCTCAGAGAAACTAGATATATGACATTATCGATGATAAAATAAGATTTTTGCATTAATTTTTTTGCAGGAAATTTTGCAAATTTGATGTAATTTTTTTTTATTTATAAAAATAATATACTGGTTTGGAAAAAAGATACTGAGCAAAATACATTTTTTGAAAGATTTCAGGTATTGAGTATGTGATCATGTTTCAAATTCTGAGCAGTTAGGAATTAGTAAGTTTCCCCCCCCCCCCAAAAATATAATCACATAGTATCTGTGTATATAACATGTGAAAAAAAGGCCATACCTTGTTATATCCACCAAGAGTCTGTTGTATTCCATGTGTTCCGGGAGGTCCCTGTATTAGACACAGATCAAAAATAAAAACCTTAATGTTTACCAAACAATGTAAATAATATATCTAAGCACCTTGAAATCTTACAGTTAAGAAAAAGAAAGAATCTGTCTTAGTCAAATATTCCAATTAATAGAGAATGACAGGGGCATTAACTCATCAATTTTCTAAAGGTGTTTCTAGGCTAAATCCTGCCGGAATCCAGAGAAGTTTTTAATGGGAACATGTAACATTTTACCAGAAGGTCAGCCGTCAACATATTCTTTATTAAAAGAAATTGTATCCATAAAACTCCTTGAGGGAACAGGTTTTAGCTTCCGTTTATTTTTGACATTTCTCCCAGGGCTTTGATCAATGTATTATAGAAATGTGTGGCCATCTGTTATTAACTTAGAAAATATGGGAAAATATGTTTCCTATTGCTTGACTCTTTTGAATTAGTTGGGTGAAGATGAGTTGCACGTGACTTTCAGGCTAGAAGAAGATGTTTTGCTCTAAGACATCATACTTAAGATATTTAAATAGTCCTAGTTTTCAATACACATGGAAATATTTGCTAAGCACTATACTGAGCTTTGAGGATATAGGAAGGATAAAGGCATTTGTCTCTAAAACTTCTAGGAAAAGAGAAAGAGAAATCTTCTGAGTTTTTCAGGGATTTTACATTTTAGGAAGAGGGCCCTAAGACAACACAAAGCTTAGCATTATTATTTTTTTATTTTTTAGAGATATCCTAGTTAGAATATCATCTCTCTTTTTTTTTTTTTTTTTTGTATTTTTCTTAAGTTGGAAACAGGGAGGCAGTCAGACTCCTGCATGCGCCCCACTGGGATCCACCTGGCATGCCCACCAGGGGGCGATGCTCTGCCCATCTGGGGCGTCGCTCTTTTGCAACCAGAGCCATCCTCAGCGCCTGGGCAAACTTCGCTCCAATGGAGCCTCGGCTGCGGGAGGGGAAGAGAGTGACAGAGAGAAAGGAGAGGGGGAGGGGTGGAGAAGCAGATGGGCGCTTCTCCTGTGTGCCCTGGCCGGGAATCGAACCCGGGACTCCCGCAGGCCAGGCCGACGCTCTACCACTGAGCCAACCAGCCAGGGCAGCTTAGCATTATTTTAAATCAACTAGTTCAAGCCAAGAGAGACAGCTATGTCAAAAACAAAAATTGTATATTTCATCTAGATCTCAAAAGTGCCTAGGAGCAAATGTTACAGAGGCAAAATTCTTTACATTTTCCCTCTGAAGATAATACAAAGAAAAATTATCACTAAGTACATCAAACATTACTGTATGAAGATTTTTTTTTTAAAAAAAAAGGTAATGAAAGCATCAAAAAGTGAAGAAAAATTTTAAGGAACCATTGTCAGCTGCACTCACTGATCTAGGTAACACCTTAGACATAGTGAAAAAAATTAATGTTTAACATTTATGACTGGTATTTCTTATGAACGACTTGTGACTAAAGATCTCCTCTAATATGAAACCTTTGCATTGTGCCGTTGAATGCAGAGGACACAGGGAGGTAGTGATGGATGTCTGGAAGCAGGTTAGTATAACGCTTAAGAAAATAATAGGCCTCCTGAGGAATGGAGCTGCCTGTGATCGGAGAGACAGAGCTAATGTCAGAGAAGAACTCTCATTGCACATTACACATCGTTCATTTTTTTCCCCTACCAGCCAGCTTTGTGTCAAGTATCCTAGATCAGTTAGAGGAAGTAATGAGGAAAGCAATCACTGAGTTGGAGGTTGTAGCACAAAGTTTCTAGCCAAGAAGATGCAAGTTAAAAACTCATTCTTGAAACTGTTAAGACCTGAGATTCCATACACATTGATTTATCTGCAATTTTACAAAGAGACAAGAAATTTTAGATACCATGTGTAGTATCATTAATAGGTAGCTTAGGGATATATGCATAATAGGTGTTTGGTGAATGGTGAATGTGTGTTAATAACTCTAATTAAATCAATAGTGATATGGTGGATAACTTTAGCTTTATACACATTTATTCTAGTTAAAATGACAGTCTTATAATTAAGGACCCCAAATGTGACAGAACAATTAATAATAAAGTCTCTCAAACAGAGCAAAAGAATAAAATAATCATAGCAAATATATATATATATATATATTACTTATTGTATGCCAGGTATTAGACTTGGGACTTTATATGGATTGATTCATTTAATCCCCACAATGATATCATAGGTATTACCATCATTATTTTCAATTCAACAATACAGAAAATGCAGCTTAGAAATTGTTAACTGGCCCAAGGTCATACCGCTGTAAGTGGCAGGACTAATATTTACTATAGGCAGCCTGGGCCCAAACTCAGTTTTCATCTACTCTACTCTACCATCCTAACTTAAAAGCAGACTCTCAGCCTAAAAAATTTTTGCAGTAATTTTTTTATCATGTTGCCTGTGCCCTTGAGAATACTGGGTGATCCCTCTTCCATGTTCTACTTCCCATAATGAAATTTTAAAAAATCAACAAAACTTTACTTAGCACTTCTTATTTTTTTTTTTTTTAAATAAATTTTTATTAATGGTAATGGGATGACATTAATAAATCAGGGTACATATATTCAAAGAAAACATGTCTAGGTTATTTTGTCATTAAATTATGTTGCATACCCCTCGCCCAAAGTCAGATTGTCCTTCGCCACCCTCTATCTAGTTCTCTGTGCCCCTCCCCCTCCCCCTAACTCTCCCCCTGCCCTCCCTCCCCCCACCCCTGGTAACCACCACACTCTTGTCCATGTCTCTTAGTCTCATTTTTATGTTCCACCAATGTATGGAATCATGTAGTTCTTGTTTTTTTCTGATTTACTTATTTCACTCCTTATAATGTTATCAAGATCCCACCATTTTGCTGTAAATGATCTGATGTCATCATTTCTTATGGCTGAGTAGTATTCCATAGTGTATATGTGCCACGTCTTCTTTATCTAGTCTTCTATTGAAGGGCTTTTTGGTTGTTTCCATGTCTTGGCCACTGTGAACAGTGCTGCAATGAACATGGGGCTACATGTGTCTTCCCGTATCAATGTTTCTGAGGTTTTGGGGTATATACCCAGTAGAGGGATTATTAGCACTTCTTATGAGCCAGCATTGTGCCTGATGCAGGAGGGCTGGAAGTGAGCTCTTTGCCTTTAGATGTGGTCCTACTGGACAGCTGACAAAGGCCTCTAACTGTTCCTCACATCTCTCATCTCTCTTCATACAGCCTCTCAAGACAGAACAGAAAGATTATCCCTGAATATTCCAAAAGAATTCCTCTCAACCCACAACAGTACTAAAAATGTTTCCTATTTTTTGTTTGCAGAGGTTGGGAGAGCCGATGGCCAAAGGCTATAAGAAGTGGGAGCCATCAAAGGGCTGTGGAAGGAGGAAGAAAAAAGAAATAGAAAAGCAAACAGTGTGGTAGGGGTTGCATGGCACAGGACAGGTAATCATATGGATGAGGACAGGAAAAATAATAGGATGGTGCTAATGTTTTAGAAAAACTGGATGAGAATTGGGTCCGACTTTTTCAAGACTGGTTATCTGCCTATGGCACATAGGTGTGTTCCATAAACACAGAATACGTCATCATCCAGAATCCTGACCTTGCTGCTGAGCTAACCACTGGGGGTATGGAAAGAGAGCTCAGTGCAGCTCCTTTCTCTCAAAACAATAGCAAGAGAATAGCTCACTGAACAGAGCCCACTGGCCAATAGAAAAGTTTGAGCAATATTATTCAGATATCCACAAGATTAATAAACCCTATAAAAGTTATTGCCATGGTTTCATATCTTCTGTTCTTGTCATAAAATGTCATATCCACAGAGTAGTGCTCTAAATGGGGTCAGTCTGAAATTTTAGGCTTTACTACTTAATCAGCTGATAGGCATTTAAAATCGCATTTTCTTCTTTGTTCTTTTAGTCACCGGGATACTTTGAGTACCACAAATTTCACGTTTAATGTAACAGAGATTTATAGCTAACAGTCTACCCTGGAGGCGATACTTTACACAAACTCTTCGAGAGGGCTGAAAAAGCCTGCAGCAACTGAAAGAAGATACCAGTATAGAGTCCGCAGGCTGTCTACCTGTACACTGACTGTAGTCAGTTTAGCAATGACTCATGAGTTGTTCTCCAATGGTCAGAAACAAACAACCTCACTCAGTCGGGAGATAGTGACCATAGAGAAAAACTATGCACATAAATGCCAAGAGCAACTCTGTTTACTGTTAGAAAAATAAACAGACCCTGGGCTCTTGGAATTGGTGGCTGTCCTATTAGCCACATCCCCAACAGACGTGCTATTTTTTTCTGTTTTCTATTCTGGCACAAAAGGATAGTTGGAGAATATCCAAGGAGTCATTTGTTTCCTTGTTTAGCAAGAGCTGTCAGTCTTGTAGACTATCAATCAACTCTGAGGAAGGAGAAGTTAAAGACTTGTGATAAGTGACAGGTCTCCTGGCATCACGTAGTTTTAGTAGATGCTCCAGGGGACTTGAGAGGTCACTTTCTGAGGTTTGCAATTATAAGGACTTGTCAGAAAGATGCATAGATGACCCAGCCTGAGTAGAGAAGAAAGGCCAGTTATGGAGGGCACGTCAGCCTTGGCTAATGCTCTCAGGAGCTCTACTAGGAAAACTGTTTGAAGGTTTACAGAAAGAGAAAATGTCCCAGATCTTACTCATGATAGTGATCTGCAACAGAGCTATACAGAAACCATGGCTATTAGTGTCTATGTTTCATGTAGTGCTGCTTTACTCTGTTTGTACTAGGTTGGGAGACATAGAACATCTGGGTTAATGCGATGGGTACACAATTATAGAGCAACTTTAAAATGCTCATAAACTCCAGGGAGGCACACCTGTTCAGAACCCAACTGTACTTAGGTGTCATTATTTAAGAGATCTATAAACTTGGTGTGGGTAGAGACCCTGATGTTTCCTACTACCAGGAACCATATCAGTGTGAAGAAGTGAATTAAAGCTACATTCAGTTTGGGAGTGTATACGCCCAGCAAGTTTTTATTTTTACTTTTGGCTGAAATCTAGTGCTAGACAAAGGTGGAAAATAGAGACACACGATGTCTGCCAGCAGCGTCATCAGACGCGTAGTGTGAACATGAGGAGGTGTTTGCATTATCTTCCCCTTAGTGGATTTCAGATTGGGATGCAGATTCTCCAAAGTCTAAAAGATGGGAAGGGTGCTCAGCTTAAAAGCCATACTTCCTCAGCCCTAGTCTTGGCTGCATTTTCACTTTCAGCCAGTTGATGTAGCATACTTAGCTCGAACAACTTGACTTTCGCCTTTTTTTTTTTCTTTTCCCGGTCTTCGCTGTAAACTCTCTGTGCAAGTCCAAGCTCAGGTCTTTGGAGTCAGTCAGCTTCAGCATGCCCCAGGTATTCTGAATCAAGATCTCCGTGGCTCCTGGTCAGCCACTCCACTCCCTCTCCGATGCTCCCCCCTGAATTATTCTCCTTTCTCCTGTTTCCCTACATGCCTCCTTTAGTTCCTCACACTGCAGACTAGCCTCCTGGAGCCTCTGGGTGCCCCTTTCCTCCAGGTCCCACAGCTCTTCAATCTCCGTCCAGGATTCACAAATGCATATTTTTAGGTTACAGGTAACTGTCTGCTGGCCCTGTGGGTTTCCAATCAACTTCAGTAACAACTATTGAAATACCAGAAACCTCCGTGAAGAAAGTGGTGCTAATCAACTCTCTTCAAAACGTGCTAAAAATGGCTTTGTTATAAAAATGAATCGCTTGGCCCTGGCCGGTTGGCTCAGCGGTAGAGCGTCGGCCTGATGTGCGGGGGACCCGGGTTCGATTCCCGGCCAGGGCACTTAGGAGAGGCGCCCATTTGCTTCTCCACCCCCCCTCCTTCCTCTCTGTCTCTCTTCCCCTCCCGCAGCGAGGCTCCATTGGAGCAAAGATGGCCCGGGCGCTGGGGATGGCTCCTTGGCCTCTGCCCCAGGCACTAGAGTGGCTCTGGTCGGGGCAGAGCGACGCCCCAGAGGGGCAGAGCATCGCCCCCTGGTGGGCAGAGCATCACCCCTGGTGGGCGTGCCAGGTGGATCCCGGTCGGGCGCATACGGGAGTCTGTCTGACTGTCTCTCCCCGTTTCCAGCTTCAGAAAAATACTAAATAAATAAATAAATAAATAAATAAATAAAATAAAATAAAAATGAATCGCAAGTTTGTTATTGGAAAGTCATTTGGGCTAACTTTTAAGAAATGTTTCCAATTTTCTAAAAACTAATGAAAAGAAGGCAGAGATTCAGTCACTTCTTTTCCCTTGGTACTAAAACAAATATCTTTAGGAAGCCTCAACTCACCCTTAGGAATGGAAGACAAAGCATCTTTCAATTAACAGTCATCTTGGAAAGCTCACGTCAGAAAGTTTCTCTCTCATAAAAATTTCCTCTGTAACATTACCTATAACTTGGTAAAGCATATTTCCATTGATACCAATGGCTTATCAACATGTCTGTTTTCCCAGCTGTTAGAAAAATTCCTTGAAGGCAAAGTGTTTCAATTTCTTTATCCTATCATAACACAGGATGTGGTACATAGTAACTCTCCCCTCCCCCGCAAGTGTTTGTTGAATTCAGTAGAATCATTACTTTTACAAGGAAGAAATCTGAGGGGAAAGCCAATTTCTTGCCTGTTGGTTTTGGTTTCAGTGATAAATGGCAACATATTTGTTGAGCAGAGAGGTCTTGCTGCTTCCAAACTCCCAGACACCATGGCCAACCAATTCTGATTAGCCTAAGAATCTGGCTAAATAATTGAAAACTAAGCCGCAGCAAGCTCTAAGTAGAAAAAAACTTATGAATGGATTTTTTGACCAGAATTACAACATAGAAAGTTGTATTCTAACTCTGAGAAAAAAAATCAATAATACTCTTTAGATAGAAAATATTTGGGGAATCAATTCCTTTGTCTTTTAAACACGGATCCTTTTATTTATCTTAAACATCTGCTCTAAAAGAAATTTTCAGTGTCTTAAATTTTCAGGGACTTAAGTATGTAAGTTAAATGACTGCAATTTTACAATGTGTTATTTTTCTGAGAAAGCTTCTGCTATAAATTTTTTTGACCAGGGAGGTACCAAGACTCCCTTTCCCCAACCCCTAAAATTGCTAAAAATCTCAAACAGCAAAATATGATTTCTGAAGCCAGGAGAAAGTTTATTGATGTTTATATTATGTTTACATCTCGATACAGAGACCCAAAGCTCTCCTTTTGGGATTACAATGGGAATGTAGTGCAGATCTGCTATGTATTAGGTGAAATTGAAAGTTCCTGGGAGAAATCTCTTGTTCCTCAAAGTACCCCCTCCCCCCATTTTCTGGTTTATGCCAAAAACTCCATAAAGGAAGGTTGATTAATTTGGCATTGGGTTTTATCACCAGCTCGAATGCAAACATTCCTGGGAGATGTAAAACTAAACTTCTTATTTATACAGCCCAGGATAACTCTAAAAGCGTTTTGCTTATTTTTCCTTAGACGGCAGGCTGACATGACTGCAAAACACATTGCTTTCTTTGATGTTCTTAACAACGAAGTGAGGTAGGTGTTAATATATTCTCTATCTCACGTGAAAAAAATGAGAGACCCTTCCCCCAATCACACAAGAAACCAAGTCTAAGAGCTGTTCTACTCGAATATATTCCTATAAATCATTTATTAAATATCTTTGGAGAGCAAGCAGGGTGGAACAGAAAAGGAGGTGAATTTGGGTTGGTCCTGGGGAGTAGGGACAGGAGATGATAGCACCAGGGGAGGAAAGAAGTATGGAAAAGAAAGGGTGAAGATCCTGACGGCTACTTCTCTTCCAATGTCCAGCCCAGGACTGTCCCCTTCTGGCATGAGGGTCTGAGAAACAGAGCGACTTATTCTGATCAAGTATTGAGATTACCTTTGATTGTAAGTGGTTGGAACTCACAAATAAGCTCATGGAAAATTCATATTTCAAGCTAATCAGAAGGACATTTAATTCATTTGGCCAAAGCACAAAGATATAACCATGAAATTAGAAATGAAATAGATGTTTTGAATTGTTGTTTTTTTTTTCCATTGAAAATAGAATCTAATGAGTTTTGGGATGATAAATATGACAATGAATATGTTTAGGTCTACATTCTTAGATGGATAAAGTTTCTCTATAAAGACTTGAATGGAAGAAAATAGAAGGAGGGGAACAAAGCAGGTGGAAGAAAAAGTTACATGAGGATAATATAGATAGAATTGGGGAAACTATTAGCACTTACTGAAATAATGAACAGATGGCAGAGAATGATGAAATGGGATAATTGATAATATTAATAAATAACAACACTTTCCTTTTGAAAGTAATAATTGGATGGCAGGTAAATATATTGTTGCAATTCAATGAGACAGGCATTATCATTACTTTACATCTAACAAAAGGTTAATCATCTTTTTCAAGGTCATACAACTAGTAGACAAAAGCTAGGTTTCAACCCTGGTCAGCCCCATAGCTTTGATCTTTTAACTCTTTCCTTTATCTGCCTCATGGTGAGTAGGGTGACAGATAGAAAAATAAAACATCAATCATCTTAAAGCTGCTTTAAAAATCAAGAAGAACACAGAATCTCTTCATGAGATACAGAATCACTAAGGCCAAGCAAAGAGTGCGCTGGGATATGGTATAGATACATATTTTTAAAGGTACAGATGACAAGAAGAGATCAAGAGACAGTGACTAGCAAGGGAAGAGGGTAAGGAAAAGAGAGAAGAACCAGACACAGACACAGAGAACTGTTAAAATCATGGAGGGCTTAGGTTAGAGAGCTGCAAGGAGAGAGGTTTCTGAGAGGGAAAAGGAAAGAAGTTGGCAGCTTAATCAGCATCTTAAGTAACATTTGAAATTCAAATGACACCAAATAAAAGGTGAAAATTAATAGCATTTATGAGCTAATACAAGAAAAGAAAAAATAAACATGGCCACAGTGGCTAGAAAAAAGACTAGCTAACCAAGAAAGTAATATTGCGAGGGGATGATGTTGGTAGGATGAAATTCCCACGAGCATGAAATTGCAGTGAAGAACCATTGTGGGAAAGCTGTTACAGTTAGAGGAAATGAAATGCTCTTTAAATAAGACTACAATAGGACCATTGTTATTTGTTGTGGAGGAGAGGACCATTGTTATTTGTTGTGGAGTATTAGCATTCTGGGCTTCTGGAGGATTTAAGTGATATGACAATACACTGGTTTACGCATTTGTCAAGGAAATCTTTTGGGGACATCCTCTAAAAAAGTAATAGCAGTTTTGTTAGAAGCCAGGAAGCAGCCACAACTCATTCTTGGTTAATCTCTGGAAACTCTGAGCAGCACTGTGATCCATGATCTCCTCTCGTCTCAGCCAGTTTCCCCCTGACAGTGGCAGCTACCTGCACCACATTTTGAGAGATAGATAGCTCCTAAGTGTCTCAGTCTCTGATATTGCCAGCATCCTTGGTTCAGAAGTTCAGAAGCAGTGCGATTAATAGGTGAGGAATTGCAGCAAAGGCAGCTTCTGAATCTTGAATGAGAATTTTTCACATCTGCCACTTTGGACATTTTTCAAACGATTCCCCTGTGCATTCCAGGAAGCGCTCACTTGAGCCGGGGTTGTCTCTTCTGGCCTGCATACTGAGCTGTGTAATTGAGGGAACTCAGGCATAGGCAGTTTATGGTTGTATGAATAAGCAAAATACTCAATATGTGACCCGATTGTTTTCCAAAATTGCACAGTCCCTGCTTTTACTTGTCACTTTGGAACAGGAGTGGGAGGATGTGACCGTGACAGTGAATGCATGCAATGGGAATAATTAACCCATTTCATAAAAGCAGATTTTCTAAATTATGCTATGAAGCTCATAAATTGTTAACACTTTATGTTTCCGGGGGGGGGGGGGGACTTGGGTTTCTTTTTTTAAAGGTGCTTATTTTCCTCGATCTCATGAAACAAATCAATCAAATTGGTATAAAGCTATTACATTATTGATAGAGTGGGAAATATTTGACTGATTTCCATGGCATGATAGTTAGAGGAAAAAAAATGCCTCCCTTAATGCTGCCATTATGCTTATCCACCCATAAAATACTTCAGGCTAATCTCTCCCCAGTATGTCCTGCAAAGGGAAAAATATTATTTGTTAGCTTCCTGCAATGTGAGGAGCAGCAGGAATTCTGGGAGTGCCTTGCCGTCTCCCGGGAGCAGCCTTGCTGACCCAGCACAAGGCGATGAAAGTCACAGGGGCAAGAAAGGCAGTGAGGATGGAGATGTGTGAAGCAGATCATTTGTATCCAGTGGGGTTCCCTTGGATCACAACCAACAAAGCCAGTCCCTGGGGGACGGTGGGACCTCCTCCCCCTGTTGGACCTCAGGAATCTCTCAGTAGGCCACCCGTATCAGGAGGAAAGTTGGCTCACACAGCTGCCCCTATTGATACCTTGAGTTCCCATTTACTGCAGGTCGGTGATAACATTCAGTCTCTTTAAAAGCGTCGGTAGGATGACAAGGCTTTCTGTGCAGGGAAAATGCAGTTTCCAAGGCAAACTGCTGGGACCTAAGCTATCCAGGCTGATGATGGCTCTGGCTTCCACACGGTCAAGCTACATAGAAGCCAAGGGCATGGGCGAAATTTAAATAGTTGGGGGCATTCTGAACAGCTCTGGAAAAAAAAGTAAAATAAATAATCTGTAGGTTGTATTTTTGGGTGGTGTAGTCTGCACTTTCAACTTGAATGTGTAACATCAAGGTTTTTCTCTGATCTATCAGTTGTGCTAATGACAAATCTGCAAATGACAATTCTTGGCTCAAGTGAACACCATGGTCATAGAGGGTATACTCAGGGAAGTTCTAGAAAAAAATACTTGATCATTTCTTTTTTTTATTGTTCTAGCTGGGTAGTTCAGTTGTTTAGAGTGCCATCTAATAAGCCAAGGTTGCAGGTTTGATTCTTGGTTGGGGCACATATAAGAATCAACCAATGGCCTGACCTGTGGTGGCGCAGTGGGTAAAGCGTCGACCTGGAAATGCTGAGGTCGCTGGTTCGAAACCCTGGGCTTGCCTGGTCAAGGCACATATGGGAGTTGATGCTTCCAGCTCCTCCCCTGTCTCTCTCTCCTCTCTCTCTCTGTCTCTGTCTCTCTCTCCTTCTCTCTCTCCTCTCTAAAATGAATAAATAAAATTAAAAAAATTAAAAAAAAAATTTAAGAATCAACCAATGAATGCATAGATAAGTGACACAACAAACTGATGTTTCTCTCTCTCTCTCTCTCTCTCTCTCTCTCTCTCTCTTTCTCTTTGCTTCCTCACTCTCTCTAAAATTAATAAATTTAAAAAATTTTAAAATACCCAGGCCCATTCCACAAAAGAGTTCAGGTGAAGGAGAAGATATTGGCATTCTAGGAAGGAGTAATTAGTGATATTAACCTTTGCTAATCCCATAAGAAAATTTTTCTATTTTCTTAAAATAAATTTAGAATATTTCAAGTATGCTGAAAAGTATAGAAAATTATACAATAAATATCCACGAGTCCATAATCCAATGTTGTCAGATCCCAACCATTTGCCATATTTGCTTCAGATCTTTTTACTTTTTATAAAAAATACAGATATAGCTAAAGCCCCTTCCAGGCTTATTTTCTACCAAATTTCCTTCCATGTTTCAGATTCCCAGATAATGCTGAAAACTTGTTGCTTCTCTAGTCATATAATTTCTTCTGGTATCTCCTTTGATCAAAATGCTTTCCTACGACGTTGTCATTGTTGTGCAGAGAAAACTGTATGGATTTGGTGAAGCCCTTATTTTCCAAGACCCAGAGTTTTCTTATTGTTAAAATGGAGATAATCTGTTCTTGATTGAATACCTCACAGAGCTATACAATGGAAAAATTAAAAATTGTATGGAGATATTTTTTGAAATTCTATTTTCAAATACAAACCATATGATTAACTAGGAAATAAGTCTCCCTTTCTGAATATCTTCTCATAGGTCAATCAGATCTATTTAAAACCTTAATATTTACCCACCACAGAGAAATGGTGCTTAATCCATGCAGTGGCCCAACTAATAAGTTTGGTGACTGTATCAAGGACTTCAACTATTCTGTCCCATCATTGCTATACATAATACATGTCAGTTCAGATGTCTTAGTAGTTGGTTCCAGTAACATAATCCAAGATGAAAAAAGTAGGCAGCGGCTGTAAGATAAAATCTTTTCCCTCCAGACTATAGCTATAATTAGTAAAAAACTCAGGAAGTCCGAAAGTCACTACTAATGTCCCACTGCTGCTATGCATAAGGAGAGAAAAAGAGTAATTAGGAAATCGAAGCCAAGCGCTAGTTTTCAAGTGCTCAGCCTGATATCCTCAGCTGCCTCTCTTGCATGTCTATGTATTCTGTGACAACATAAGGTGACACAGGAATTTTAGCAATGTTGGCAGCAGCTGTTTTGTCTGCGACTATGACCCTAGTGGGGGACAAGTGGCAATAAAATGATTAACTGGCTATGTCTCCATTTTATAGGTCTTATGTACTTTATTTTTAAATCTGAGGAAGTCATCTTATTTTATTCAAGAAATGAAATGACTATTCCCATTGACTCAAATGGTTAGGTTCATTTTCTCTGAAGATATCATCAGAGTACATGGCCTCTGGTCATTTAATCAACCCAAGAGACTAATATTCTTTGCTGAAAGGAAAACTGAGAAATATGACAAAACCCTGATCAGTTCAAGGCTTCTAGAAGGGATGTTAAGAATATGAATTAGATTCCCATTGAGACACCAGGAGTCTCAAAATGTCTAGAGTCACATACAAGATGTTTTAACAAGAAACTAAATGTCTTAATCTGACATATTTTGTCATCCACCTTGGTCAGCAGTCCAAAATGTTTGGGGGGCACTAATTTGTTTTAGAGATGGGCTTTGGTATATGCTGAAAACAATAACTTTGCACCTTGAGTTTTCAGCACATAATAAATAAAGCTGGAGATGGAAAGACATGAGTTGGGGATAGTGATAGATCATAGGGCACTGGTGCAGTGAGGCATTAGCTGAATGGTGTATTGAGGGCTTACATGTTCACTGCTATGACTGTTCATCTGATCCAACCCATAGCTCATCAGAAAGGAAACATCAGGTCTAGCTGGGGACAAAACAGACTGACTTATGTGTGATTAGAGTCTCTATCATTAATAAAAAATGTGGTATCCACTAGATTTAGGTGAGACTGAAATTAAATGGGCTTCTATCAAAGCTTTGTCAGTTTCCTCTTCAGCAAACAAGTCTACTCCTTGTGTATGTAAAGACTACAAATAATGTGTTAAAAATGATGCCCCCTTTAGTAGAAACAATAATTTCATTGCATCGAAATAAAAATTTAATCATCTCAGATAAAAGCACACATAGCAGAATTAAAAGAGGAGACAGATTTGACAGGTTGATTATTTTCCTTATCACTCATTACCATCTCCCGCCAGCCTCTGCTTCCACTTTCGGAAGGCCCTACATGATAAAAGCCACTCAGCTCCAAAACCCTTTCTGGCCCTATTCTTCTCCTAGCTCCTTTATATTAAATATACTGCTCACAAAAATTAGGGGAGATTTTATCACTTCTTATG
The DNA here is from genome assembly GCF_036850995.1 of Saccopteryx leptura. Lineage (NCBI taxonomy): Eukaryota > Metazoa > Chordata > Mammalia > Chiroptera > Emballonuridae > Saccopteryx > Saccopteryx leptura. The sequence goes on from NC_089503.1 coordinate 354,559,700, forward strand.
GATATACACTTTCAGTTCTTCCCTACTTCAGGCCCTCTGCATGCCCTGATTGTTGGTTGGAAAGTTACTGCTCTGGCCCTCACCTGGCTAGTTTCTTAAGATGCTCAGAGATGCCACATGGACCATTTTATCTAGAATACTAACTCTTCTTTCCAAACCATTTCCACATTACCTAGTCTATTCCCCTATAGCATCTCATGCTAAAGTGAAATTGTCATGTCTACCTATTGAATAGTTTATTAACCATCACTCCCTACCCAACACACAACAGAGTGTAAGTTATTAAAGGTGGAGACTTTGTCTGTAGTTTGTGTGTTGCTTTTTAAAATTTTATGTTTTTAAAAAAAATACTGTATATTCAATGTTCATAACAGTGGTTAACACATGGTAGATGATCAGTAAGTATGTGTTGAATAAATGAATTCTATTTCACACACTATATTTACTCTTTTAATTGTGGACACTGTGATATGACCATAACCTTCAGGACTGGGCAATGACTCATGCTTTAAAGGTGAAAGTTCTTCTATACTGAAGTTAAAACTAAATTAGAAATGACAAGGTTGTATATGTTTTAAATCATATTGTTGTTTTAGAAAAGAAGCATAAATGCCATTGGAATCAGCTCCCACAAAATTAACAGTGTAGCGTTTTATCAGCATGCTGCAATACACGGGCATTTCAGAGCTCCAAGAGCTAAGGGCTTTCACTTTAACAGAGCATCACGTTGACATTGAAAATGACTGTAGATTGAAAATAACTGCAGATGAAATAGTGTTTGAATTTTTTTTTTTTTTTTTTTTTTTTCATTTTTCTGAAGCTGGAAACAGGGAGAGACAGTCAGACAGACTCCCGCATGCGCCCGACCGGGATCCACCCGGCACGCCCACCATGGGGCGGCGCTCTGCCCACCAGGGGGCGATGCTCTGCCCATCCTGGGCGTCGCCATATTGCGACCAGAGCCACTCTAGCGCCTGGGGCAGAGGCCGAGGAGCCATCCCCAGCGCCCGGGCCATCTTTGCTCCAATGGAGCCTTGGCTGCGGGAGGGGAAGAGAGAGACAGAGAGGAAAGCGCGGCGGAGGGGTGGAGAAGCAAATGGGCGCTTCTCCTGTGTGCCCTGGCCGGGAATCGAACCCGGGTCCTCCGCACGCTAGGCCGACGCTCTACCGCTGAGCCAACCGGCCAGGGCCGTGTTTGAATTTAAAGTAACAGATAAGCATAAAATGCAACAAGAATACCTAAAAATAAATTTCGAAAGCCATGTAGATTTATAATTGAGCCTCAAACACTGAAAAATTTCCCTACCTTGGACATCCTCCAAAGGACTGTGAAATGTCCTTCTTTGCTTAGAGCTTTTACAGTGAAAACAGTAGAGGGAGCTGCTGCCCCATGTTACAAATGTCTTAACTTTCTGTTTTTAACATAAATTGTTATGCACTGAAATGTGACACATTTGAGCCCACTGCTCAATTCTCATACTGCAATAATGAAACAATGAATGAGAACAATGCCAGAGGAAAAAAAAAAGAAAGAAAGAAATCAAGAACCCTGCCTGGAACAGAAAGAAATAATAACACACTTTGAAATTAATGTGGTTTTTAATAAACGCTTTTTATAGCGATGATGAATGAGAAGTTAACGTCAGACGGGTGGGCTCACACACACTGCCTTCAATGGCTCATTAGTTAGTCTCCTGCCTTCCCTCCTGCGCTGCCTCATTTCCAGCTGCTTGCCTCTCTTTTCTGAAGCAACGAGAAACCAGAGTATTTTGAAATAAACTAAGGCATTTTGAGTCTGGAGAATTTCCAAATCTCATTATCATAACATAAGGCCGCTATTTTCCATTGCTTAGGCTATTCAGATAACTGGAAGGCTTTAAAAAAGACAGAGAGAAACTTTTACTCGAGTGGGAGGGATAGGAGTTGAGACTTAGAGAAGATCACAACTAATAAAATCCAACAGCTCAGATCATGGAAAAACGAGCCCCTCAAGCAAGGAAAAGGCAGTCAATCCGAGAGGAAGAAACATCACTGAATGCTTAGACCCCGTTGTTATTATTGCCTGATAGTGAGTAACTTTAATGTATTTCTTCATGAGTAGACTTACATATCTATAAGTATTCCAGATATAGAGCATATGATCTTTGATTTTAGCAATTCACTAAAAGACACTCAAAAATTTAATTGCATTGTGAGAAATCTGGAAGAGAAACAAATGTGTTGGTTCAGTTACAGAGGCAAGACAATCTGTTCTAGCTAGAATATTCTGTGAGTGAATGGATGTTCAGAAAGACAGTAATGGGTTAAAGTATATTTAGACAGTGTCTTACATTTACAAGAAAGTTCTTTCACTTACATGGCATTTGATTCTCCCAGCAACTGTGTGAAGTAGATGCAGCAGGTACTGTCATTTCAAACTTACAGACAAGGAAAGTGATACGTGGAAATGCCAAACGAATTGTCTAAGGACACGCTGGTAAGAAGGAGGATTAGGTTACTCACTGTCTTCTCACACTGTCCTGCTGTCTCAAGGCACTGCTGTGCCATGAAGTACCATGGAAAAGTCAAACCGTGCTGTGTGTGTGTGAAGTGTAAAGTAAAGCTGATCTAGTCAAATTGTTAACTAGAGGCTTGCCTTTCACACCTGTGATCTATTAGAATAACGCTGGGTTTAGGGATCAGTTCCTGGGTTTTAATTCCGGCTTCCCCCTTACACTTGTGCAATATTGGGCTTGCTACCTGATGTTTCTAAACAGCCTTCGGCCCATTAGAAAATGAGGATAATTTCAACTTCTCATCAGAGTCGTGCAGCTTACATAAAGCATTGGCAGGCGAGTACCTTAAGCAGGGCTAGAGCTGTAATAAGCACTCCTGATCCATCCTTCTCTTTTGAACCTGTTTCCTCAGAAGTTAGTGCTATTTCCTTCCCCAGGGAGATGCTTAATGCTTTTAGTTTCCTCTCTGAAAAAAACTGGCTCTAAATCATAATCTTAGTGTATTTGCAGGTACGAGCAATCCAAGACATCTCTACTTAATAGCTTTCCTCCAGTGAAGAATATTCATTCAAAGCAAGGTGGCAAAAGTCATTTGGGGACATTTGGAAGCTTTTTCGATTCTTAATCAAAATGCTTGCAATTGAAGAGCAGCTAAACCAGTTAACAGAGATGGTCACAATGCTTATGATGAACATATTTTTTTTTTATAAAGCATTGGTCCAATTTTCTGTTAATAAGTAGAGCTTGATTTTTTATTTATTTATTTTTTTTAAAGAGACAGAGAGAGATTCAGAGAGAGGGATAGATAGGGACAGACAGACAGGAATGGAGAGAGATGAGAAGCATCAATCATTCGTTTTTTGTTGCAACACCTTAGTTGTTCATTGATTGCTTTCTCATATGTGTCTTGACCGTGGGGCTACAGCAGACCGAGTAACCCCTTGCTCAAGCCAGCAATCTTGGGTCCGAGCTGGTGAGGTTTGCATAGACCAAATGAGCCCGTGCTCAAGCTGGCAACCTTGGGGCCTCAAACCTGGGTCCTCTGCATCCTAGTTCGACACTCTATCCACTGCACCACTGCCTGGTCAGGCAGTAGAGCTCGATTTTACCTATAAAAAGAAAAAGCTTCCAAATGTCCCTAATATGAACAGAATAAAAAGACAAACCACACAATGGGAGAACATATTCGACAATACATCTGATAAAGGGTTAATAATCAAAATTTATAAAGAACTTGTAAAACTCAACACCAGGAAGACAAACAATCCAATCAAAAAATGGGAAAAAGAAATGAATAGACACTTCTCCAAAGAGGACATACAGGTGGCCAATAGACATATGAAAAAATGTTCAACCTCACTAATCATTAGAGAAATGCAAATTAAAACCACAATGAGATACCACTTCACACCAGTCAGAATAGTGCTCATCAACAAAACAACACACAATAGGTGCTGGAGAGGATGTGGAGAAAGAGGAACCCTCCTGCACTGCTGGTGGGAATGCAGACTGGTGCATCCACTGTGGAAAACAGTATGGAGATTCCTCAAAAAATTAAAAATGGCTCTGCCTTTTGACCCAGCCATCCCACTTATAGGAATATATCCCAAGGACACCATATCACCGACTGAAAAAAAGAAAAGCACCCCCATGTTTATGGCAGCATTGTTCACAATAGCAAAGATCTGGAAACAGCCCAAGTGTCTGTCAGGGGACAAGTGGACTAAAAAGCAATGGTACATATACACAATGGAATACTATGCGCCATGAAAAAGAAGGAAATATTTCCTTTTGCAACAACATGGATGGGCTTGGAAACTATTATGTTAAGTGAAATAAGCCAGGCAGAGAAAGAAAAATATCATATGACCTCACTCATTTGTGGAATCCCAGGAACAATGAGAACTGAGGAACGGAATTGAGACAGAGGAGGGATCAAAGGGACCAGAGGAAAAGAGGACAGAGGGAAAAGGGATGATAGGATGGGATAAACCTGAAGGGAAGGTGCTGTAGGGAGGACGGCAAGGGATATGTTGAGGGGAATACGGGGGAGGAGGGATGCATTTGGGGCAACACTAGAATCTATGTAAACACAATTAATTAAATATAAATTAAAAAAAGAAAAAAAGGAATGATTTTATCATGAAGATTATGTGTGTGCAAATTTCAACTAAGTCTCCTCCAAAGAGAGGAAGAACAGCTATTAAACGTGGGGAGAGGCCCTGGCCGGTTGGCTCAGCGGTAGAGCGTCGGCCTGGCATGCGGGGGACCTGGGTTCGATTCCCGGCCAGGGCACATAGGAGAAGCGCCCATTTGCTTCTCCACCCCCACCCCCCTCCTTCCTCTCTGTGTCTCTCTTCCCTTCCCGCAGCAGCCAAGGCTCCATTGGAGCAAAGATGGCACGAGCCCTGGGGATGGCTCCTTGGCCTCTGCCCCAGGTGCTAGAGAGGCTCTGGTCGCGGCAGAGCGACGCCCCGGAGGGGCAGAGCATCCCCCCTGGTGGGCAGAGCTTCGCCCCTGGTGGGCGTGCCGGGTGGATCCCGGTCGGGCGCATGCAGGAGTCTGTCTGACTGTCTCTCCCCGTTTCCAGCTTCAGAAAAATACAAAAAAACCAAACAAACAAACAAAAAAAAAAAAACGTGGGGAGATGAGTAGCTAAAATGCAGTACTATGTACAACTTTGATGAAATACCTTTTCATCAAGATAATTTAATAACATTAGTTCACCAGACCTCCTTTTAGTAAATATTTCACATTAGAATTTTTTTCCCTAGAAAATATACTGTCTCAGGGGGAGAAGGTTATCTTCCCATAAATATATATAAACACTAAATGAGAAGTTGTGAAAAATTATTCTTTGTTAATAACATTTTTGGTACAAACTTTTCTTTAAAAAGCAAGAAAATACAATTTGGCTTCAGAACAAAGAATCACAAGTAGAAAAATTGGTTAAAATGTTTTAATTTTGTGAGTTGCTTCAGGCCATTAGAGATTCCTTTTAGTTCTAATTTAAAAAATTGTCTTTGACACTCCCTAAATAACAACGCTGTCTTTGATTTAGGGAACATCTCTAAAGCCCCTCAGCGAAGAATATTTTCTCGAAGAAATTTAGCAGAGTATGCTGTTATCAAAGGATTTATTCCTCCTGATAACACTTATTCTACCTTGTTTCTTTTCTGACAATTAATCTGACCCAAGTTTTGTTTTTTCTTTCTTTTTTTTTCTTATATAGCAAGTGAGAGAGAGACAGACAGACAGGAAAGGAGAAAGATGAGAAGTACCAACTCATAGTATTTCCAGCACCTTGGTTTTTCATTGATTGCTTTCTCATATGTGTCTTGACCAGGAGTCTCCAGCCAAGCCAGTGACCCCTTGATCAAGCCAGTGACCTTGACATCATGCCTATGATCCCACACTCAAGCCAGCGACCCCATGCTCAAGCTGGTGAACCCGTGCTCAAGCCGGCAACCTCAGGGTTTTGAACATGGGTCCTCGACTTCCGAGGTCAATGCTCTATCCACTGCCACTGCCTGGTCCAAGTTTTGTTTTGTTTTGTGTCCCCTCACTTTTCTAAAGCCTAATTGTTCAGACATACAAGCTAAAGTTATATACTATTTGCCCATTTGAGGGATATTTCATATTATTTGATTGCTTTTTGATGAGAGATAAAAGTAGTATATTTTTATATTTCAAATTGTCTTACGAGATCTCACATGTGAGCCACCAGGGCGAGTTCGCCATCTCCCAGTCTCAGTCAGAAGTATTTTAGCTCTGCCCAGCCTTTCCCTTTCTCTTATGACCTCCCTTCCTGTTGTAAAGTAGGGCTCATGTCACTTAGGGTACCATGTTGGAAAAGACAACCAAATGAAACATAATATTTTGCCCTAAAAATGTTCACAGGTGAAGGCAAAGTATCTCTTAAGCTATATATAAATTATAAAAAATACAAATAGCTCCGTGGGACATCTTAACAGAGATTTTAAAAATGTCCTGCTGATACTTAAAAAATAAGAAATAGTCCAATAGCGGCAATGAATCACACTTACTCTTTCAACACTCCAACTCCGTGGTGCCACTAGAGTGACCTATCTATGCAATCGGGCTGGGAACTCTCTGCTTAGAACTCCTCACAGATTTTATGCTGCTGCACGACTCCTGGGGCCTGACCTGAGGTTTGCCAGCACCGTGCCTGGGCGGGGCTTGTCAGAGCTGTGTCTCAGACCCGCCTGGGCTGCCTGCCTGTCGCCAGTCCCCAGCAGTCCCCACTTCAAGCTTTGGTTCAGGCTGTTTCGCTCTGCCAGCGAGACTCAGCTTGCTTTCTGCTTTCCCTCTTTTTACTTCACTGGACAAACCTTCTCACCTTTGAGAACACAGGAATAATTGATACACAAGGAACCGTGTGTATAGTTTTGATGGGTTTGGATAAATGCAAACAACCATGTCACACCACAGTGAGGCTGACATATTTGACACCTCCCAGAGTTTCCATATTTCCCTTAGTTTTTCTGTTTGTTTGCTTTTGTGGTAAGAACAACTTCCATGAGATCTACCCTCTTACCAAATTCTGAAGCGAATATTATTCTGTGAACAATAGGCACTATGTTGTACAGCAGAGATCTAGAATTTATTAATGTTGCATAACTGAAACTTTGTACCCACTCAATAATAACTCTCTATTTCCCCCTCCCCCCAACCTCTGGTAACCACTGTAGTGTTCCCTGCTTCTATGAGTTTGGCTACGTTAGAAATCTTATACTGTATAAACGGAATCATGATGCTTTTGGCCTTCTGTGACTGGATTATTTCATGAGTATAATGTCCTTCAGGTTCATCCATGTTGTAATAACTGGCAGGAATTTCTTCTTTTTTTTAAGGTTCAACCTTTATGCTTCAATTTTCAATCCCTGAAGGAAACCACCCCAACCATTATCTTTTCTAAATCGTCATCCTCTGTTCACATTTCTGTGAACTGAACTTGAACCCCTAGGAGACAAGGACAATATCTTACTCATTTCTGCAAGCGAGGCCAGCTCCTAACAGAGCGTTAGGCATATAGCAGGCCTTAAATAAATGTTTGTGAAACTGTTGAACCATGCGAATTAGGAAGAGCTTGATTCTTTTTTTATGAGCTTATTTTCTTAAAATATTAGTTATTTATGTTATTCTTTATGTGATCTTGAAAGGACTCATTTCAAAGAATTCTGTTTGTTTCTAAACATTTGGGAAACGGCCGTCTTCCTGCTAACATACATTGTGCTCTGAAAAATTAAGCATGAAGGTGGCATAGAAAAATGTGTGTGGGGGGGCCAGTATTTTACCCTCCTTTCCAATGCTGCCCTGAGCAAACTCTGTAAGTACGAGCTGGTGCCGCACAGGAGTTTCTGCAGCATGCTGGTATGCACGCCGTCGATTCAACCAAACATGCCAACAACTTCAGAAAAAACCCAAAAGCTGATGTAAACTGTATCCCCACAGCAAAGTTTTAAAAATATTTGTATTATATAAAAGATATTTTAGTCAACTGAAGGAGTTATTCCAGAGTCAAAAAGACAGGAGTTTCCATAAATCTCATACTTTTTCTTTTAAAGGCAGACCTATAATAATTTTTTTTTTTGCTTAGATTTTTCCCTCTTATTTTTGTAGTCTAAAAAACTGGTATCTTATTATATTACAAAAGATAATTAACCATTTTTCTTTTAAATGTTGTGGACTCTGGATTTAATGACCACTGTGTATCAGACCAATAGCTGAGCTTAAATTCCAAATCCAATACTTGAAGTAACATTAATACCTCTTCCCCAAATATTCTGGCAATAAACTGTAGCCCTTGAATTGAATATTATAAATATTTTCATAGAGTTGCATGTTTCTCAGTCTTCTATATTCTGCAGTCAACTTATTTGACCTATAGCTGAGAACTCATTCCAGGATTCAGCATAACACTTTTGTCTCCAGACATCTGGCAAGCTTGTCATAAAGGCCTTCATCATTCAAATTCCTCCTTTGAGACAACAACTGTCTTGTCTTGAAGGTGGCATCATATATTTGGAAACTACATAAAAGTCTATTTTTGCCTGTTAACATTCACCAGCTTTTTTTTGTAGCAGAAGACAATTATTGAGAATTCTACAGTGTGTACTCTGTATCGCTAGAAACCTTGGATAGAAAATCAACAAAGCCGATTCTTTTAAAGAATGAATTCCAGGATCCCAATTTATGGCTCCCTCAACCCCCTCCCCCTACTTGCTTTGATAATCAATACTAATGGACACCAGTACATTGCTGATATAACAATTCCCTTGAGTGGCTAACATGGATGAAATGAAATCCATGACAGGACAGCAATAATTTTTGGCACAAGACCACACCCTATTAGGTTCCTAAGGTTCTAGTGTGGAGCCCTCTAGTGGTGGTGCAGGTCTTTAAAGCGTTCCTTATTTTTTGGTCTTCATTTTCCTATCTACAAAATATATTCATTTGTTTATTCATTAATTAAGTAAATAATAACCACATGCTACATTTCAGAAACTGTGTAAGGTAATGGTGATAAAATAGAGGTTTAAAACAATTCTCAGTGCAGTGGGCAGATAGATAAGGAAAATACCAGTTGCAAAACAAGGTGTTATATCTGTAGGCAGTATAATATCACAGGGTTGTAAAAGATGACACTGCACATACTGAGAGCTCTGGCAAAGGCCATGTAGGAGAACTGATGTCTGAGCTGAGTCATGAAGATAAAGGGATGCTTATCCAGGACTCTGGGAAGACATTTGCAAAGCATGGCAATTTTGAGATAGCAAGGGAAGATTACACTGTAGACTGCAAAAGCAGGAAGGGCACAGGGCAGGCAGGCAAAGGTGGGTACAGGGAAAACTATGAAGGTCTAGGGTGGCATGCAGAATATGTGAAATCTTTCTTGAAGGAAAGGGAAGTTATTAAACAGTTTTAAGCCAAAGAGTTACATGGATAGAGTTACGATTTAGAAATATTACTCTGCTTGTAGAAGGTAGAGGCAATGAGACCAGCTCTGAGACAGCTACAGAAATACAAATACAAATTGACAAGAGTCTAAACCAGTGGAAGTCAACCTGGTCCCTACCGCCCACTAGTGGGCGTTCCAGCTTTCATGGTGGACGGTAGTGGAGCAACCAAAGTATAAATAAAAAGATAGATTTAACTATAGTAAGTTGTTTTATAAAGATTTATTCGGCCAAACTTAGCAAAAATATGACATAAAGTACTTGGTAAGTAATTATTATTATATGCTTTAACTTGTTGTAACTCTGCTTTATAAATTTTATAAAGTAAAGTTACTTTTCTACTTTATAAATCACCATTACTGTGGAACTGGTGGGCGGTTAGAAAATTTTACTACTAACAGAGATACAGAAGTGGGCAGTAGGTATAAAAAGGTTGACTACTCCTGGTCTAAACTAAGGCAGTGGCAATAAGGAAACAAAGGAGGACATAGAGTCATGAGCTTGGGGTACAGAATTGACATACTTTAGAAACGATCTGGATGTGATGGATGAGGGAGAGAAAAAAATTCTAGGGTTATTGTTAGAGTTTAGTTTGGGGCATGCTACTTGTGTAGCATTCAGGAAACTTCAAGTGGAGATGCTGAGCGGTCAGTGAGACGCACAAGTCTGGAACTCAGGACGAATGTCTGGGTTGAAATAAAAGACTGAGATTCTTTAATCCAGGCAACACGTAAATGGGGAAGACAGAATGTTGTCAATAAAAGAGACAAAAAAGGATGGTCCCAGAGGTAGGAGGGAAAAAAATCAATGTCAATAAACCAAGAGAACACAGTTTCAAGGAGAGAGCAGTCAAGAGTGCAAATTCCTGTATAGCAGTGAAATAAGATGAGGGCTGAATTGTGCCTGGGAATCTCACACCTCAGAGGTCACTGGTCACTATATTTTATTTATTTATTTATTTATTTATTTATTTACTATTTTATTCAGTGAGAGGAGGGGAGGCAGAGAGACAGACTCCCATGTGTGCCCCAACTGGGATCTATCCGGCAAGCCCATTAGGGTGTGATGCTCTGTCCATCTGGGGCATTGCTCCATTGCTCAGCAACCGAGCTCTTCTTAGTGCCTGAGGAGGAGGCCACAGAGCTATCCTCAGCACCTACGGCCAACTCGCTCCAATCGAGCCATGGCTGCAGAAGGAGCAGAAGAGAGAGAGATAGAGAGAGAAGCAAGAAGGGGAGGAAAGGAGACGCAGATGGGTGCTTCTATTGTGTGCCCTGACCGGAAATTGAACCTGGGACATCCACATGCTGGGCCAATGCTCTACCATTGAGCAAACTGGCCAGGGCCAGTCATTGGTGACTATAGAGTCAGGATCAGTGGAGTAGCTTGCATACAAACCAGGCTACTGGGTTAAAGAGCTGGAAAAACCACAAGAAATGAAATACTTTTTCTAAAAGTTTGGGGTAAAGGAAAAGAACAGCTTATTGGCTAGAAGATCTTTACAGCTGTTTTGGGGAACAATATCCTACGGAATTCTGCTAACAAAACAGTGTTATCAAGAAAAGTGGGCATGCTTCCCCAGATGTCTAACTCACTACTAGCCTGGCTGTTAAGAACTTAACGTGATGGAGTCAGGTGGGTTCAGAACAGGATTTATTTATTTGGAGTCTTGGCTTAGGGTGCCCATGCAGGCAGTAGAGTTGTGTCTATTGTGTAATAAAGGTGTGGAGAGGTATGTGGCCAGCTACCAGCCTCCCTTAGCTCTTGATTTTTGTGGTGGTGGAAGGTATAGGCTGTGCAGTCATTAACAGTAGAAAGATTGAAATTATTATCTGTGTGTTTTTGATAAACACACAGAAAGACAGATTCTTTGTAAAAACAGTCATACTATCGTTTACTCACAGGTGGTCCTGGGGGTCCTGGTTTTCCTGGAGGACCTGTTTTTCCTCGTCTTCCCTTGAAATCAAAGAGAAACACACAATAAATGATGTGATTCCATTTTATTTTAAGATGAGATACTATTAAATGGAAATGTTAAAGGCAGTAAAAATTAACTAAAAATTAAAAACCAATGCCAGTTCACATGATCTTTAAATATCAATGAAGTCTAGAAGTTATGGACCAAATCTTAACAACGAAGATGAGAAAAACAACATAAATAAATCTTAACTGTTACTAGCAGGCCTTGATACTCTAATAAAGTAGTATGAAGTATCCAAAAGATGATCTAAGATTGGCATTTTACCTGATGATTCTCTGGTTCCAGATGCAATAATACAAGCATTTGTCATTTTAACTTGGTGTTTCTCAAAAAATGGTCTAAATTCTAATTTTATAGAAGTTACCTGAGGGTGAGATTGGATGTTAAAAATGGCTATTTCTGGGCTCTACCCTAGACTTACTGGTTTAGAATCTCTGGGGAAGGAGCAATGAACCCACAATTTTTAAACCACTTCAGGTAATTCTTATGCTCACTAAAGTTTAAAAAGCATTTTTCTAAGCCATCTCATAATTATATGTGCTATATAAAGCATATTAACTCTTTTCTTCCCTTAAGCTGTTTTATAAATGAACTATGTACTTGCTTATTAATTTTCATTAATGTAACTGAATGTTACCTTCCCCAAGTTCACAACCAGATAAATTCCAATTGTAGAAGTCAGAAAAATAAGATTGTACTAATAATATCTCTAAATAACTGAGTACTTAATATCGTTTAAAGAGCAGTTATTTATTATAAGCTTATTTAAAAATATCTCCCCTTTCTAACAGAAGGAAGTAAGCTTAGATAGTAAAAGCATACATTATGAATAAGGAACATGTTTTCTAAATATGGCCACTGCATTGTATTGTTACTAATAACTTTTTAATTACCGTATTGGTAGTACATTAATACATATTAAGGCTTGTTTTCACTGAAAAAGTAGAAGTATTGAGTTGATCTTTTAAGGAGTTTTGGGGAGAATTATAAACATAAACATGGGAAGGCTCATTTCATTCACTAACTTTTTTGCTCTGAAAGTGTCAGGCCAAGTTTGGTCTCTCCGGCTTGCATCCAGGTTTGGAGCAGGGTAGAAGTCCAGTGCTAGCTGAACCAGTGAGCTAGTTTTGGGAGGCAAGTAATCACATGCTACACTGTGATTAGGTGAGAACTGCTTTCGTTGTGGCCCACAGCAAGTTAAGTGCAGACCACCAAAACTTAAAGGAACTGCAGCTGTTTCACGAATAATCCTAGCTAACATCTAGAGAACAGATTTTAAAACATTTTATTAAAAATAAAAATACAGCCTGGCCAGGTGGTGGCACAGTGGATAGAAAGTTGGACTGGGACGTGGAGGACCCAGGTTCGAGACCCTGAGGTCGCCAGCTTGAGCGCGGGCTCATCTGGTTTGAGCAAGGCTCACCAGTTTGAGCCCAAGGTTGCTGGCTTGAGCAAGGGGTCACTCAGTCTGCTGTAGCCCTCGGTTAAGGCACATATGAGAAAGCAATCAATGAACAACTAAGGTACCACAACAAAGAATTGATGCTTCTCATCTCTCTCCCTTCTTGTGTCTGTCCCTATCTGTCCCTCTCTCTGACTCTCTCTGTCTCTGTCAAAAATAAATAAATTAATAAATAAATAAATTAATTAAAAAAATTAAAAACTCCTAAAAGAAATACAATTAGTGCTGTTTTCATCTTCCTTCTTCTGGAGACCTGAACCTTGGAGTTCCTTTGGGAGATTGGAATAAATGTATAATTTAATATTCTGTGTCTATAAAAATGTTATACACATGTATACCATTTTCTAGTCTTATACTTTAACATTCTGAAAATCAATATATTGGGTCTTTCAGTAAATGTAAGTCAATTAGTCCCTGAGGATTAATCAATGATAAAAAGTTTACTTAGAAAGTAGAAGCACCAAAATCAAATTCACAAGAGGACAAAGGAACATAATCAATGACATTCAAGTAGGTGAACTTTTTTTTTTTAGGTTGAATAAGTTAAAACCATAGGATCAACATTTGTGTGTACTCTCCTTTCTTTAAAGGAGACATGTGCATTGATTTGGGCAGGAAGTAGGAAAAATGAGGCTGACTATTGGTCAACTTATATCACAGAGTTAATGTTTAAGACAAACTAAGTGTCAGATATTATAACATAGCATCGTCATGTCTTAAGATGAGGAGTGAAAAACATGCACAATTCAGGACAGTATGGGCAGACATCCAGACTCCTGCACCTCACTGCTGAGTTACACGATCACGTAGGTCAGCCTTGCAATTCCTAGAGCGCACTGGCGCGTGCGCTGAGAGAGTGCAGGGGAACACTGATTGGGTTATGCAGCCTTGCTAAGAGTGTACATGCAAGTAAAATATTTTTGAGGTTGTTCAATTGTTGGAACACACTGTGGGCAGGTCACTTTAGCGAGCACATCATTTCAGTTTAAACATGGTTTCTAGTCTTGAGTTGCTAGTAACACTTAAAGCAGATTTGAGTAATTTTTTTTTTTTTAAATGTGCTTTACAAGGCAACGCAGTCACCATTTTCTTAGCCATTCTACCAAATGTGTTTTAGAAATAGGGTTTAGTTTAAGTCCCGAGGCTCAGTGGCCTGTAGAAGGGCTCTGGCAGGACAGAGCAGAGGGGTGAACGGATGACAGATGTGGGGGAATACTCCAGAATTTAAGGGAAATATTGGGGCTACAATTTCTATTGACATAATATTCCAGGCCCGTTCTCAACACCATCCTTTCTCCAAGGAGCCCCGGGAACGAACTACTTTGTCTTCTTCTCCCCACTCAAGGCCCCCGGCTGCACTGAATACAGTCTCATAGTTTTGTTTTCCTGCAAAAGATCTTGTTCTGAATCTTCTCCCTTTTCATTCAGAAACATTAGGGAAGGGCAAAAGCCGCCTAAAGAGATAATAGTAGATTTCTGGTAGCACAAATTTTATGATTTAAACCAGGATAATTTGGGAAGTATTTTATTATTAATAATTATGCCAAGTCAACAGGCATCAACCAAGCTCTCATCCTAGGGCTAAACTCAGACTCCTCTGTTTTCCTGAGGAAAGTGTAATCTGTTTCCACACAGGGCTCTGAGGAAATAGCCGAGGATGAGGACATTTGGGGTTAGGGGCTCAGGCTGGGGCCGAGGATGATAGTGCCCGGGAATACCCTGGTGATCCTGAGGGGGAGGAATGGTCATCGCGAGTTTGTTTCTACTTCTGTCTCCTTGTATTTCAGTCCCTTCATTACAGGGCTCACTCTAGAGCCATTCAGTGGCTGTGGGTGGGGATGACAATCCTGGCAGGTCACAGACAAATGCTGAGCTGCACGTGCATGGCGTTCCTGGTTAGGATTTCTGTTCCCAGGTCACCATTTGTTCATAAGCAATTTGGAATCTGGCTGAATCTCCAAATGGATGAAGATCTATGATTTGAGCATAATTACAACTGGGTTAATCCAAGGCTTTTCTAAAAACTGGAATAGAAAGCACAAAACACAGATTTACTATATCAGGTTGTCCTAGAAACCTCAGTGCTCAACCTGTCAGTTTCCCATTGGCCAACAATGTAAAGGTTATTAGACAGAAGTTCAGATATTTGACGACTGATTTAAGCCCTGTGGTACTCAAACCTGATCGTGCATTGGCATCATCAGGAGGGCTAATTTGAACAGATGGCTCTCCCACTTTCAGAGTTCCTGATTCAGTCGGTCTGGGGTGAGACCTAAGAATTTGTATTTCTAAGAATTTCCCAGTAATGCTGATGCTACCAATATGGAGACCACACTTTGAGAACCCCTTCTCCAAATCTCAAGCTCTTACTTCATATTAAAAGTCAGTCAACCTTGTAGAACCCTTAATACCTTGTAAATCTTGTAGCTCAGAACTCAAGAGCTCAACTGGTTTTGTGATTATGTGCAACATTGAGAACAAAAAGCCCATTGTCAAGGTCTGAACACTAGGGCTGAAATCTGGCTTTTCTCTTATGGAAATTTTTAGTGTTAAGACTTCTTGCTGTAAAATTAGTACTTATACTTTGCAACTGGTTTGTTAAGGATTAAAAAAAAAAGATCATATATAAAATTCCTATCATACACATCCATTAAGATGGCTACTTTTAAAAAACAGAAAATAACTATTGGCAAGGATGTGGAAAAACTGGAATGCTTTTGTATTTGATGAGATTGTAAAGTGGTACAACTGCTATGGAAAACACTATAAAGGTTCTTAAGAATTAAAAGTCAAACTACATATGTTCCAAAAATCCCACTTCTGTGTACTTATCCAAAATAATTGAAAGCAAGGTCTTGAACAGATATTTGCACACCCATGTTCATAGCAGTGCTATTCAGAATAGCTAAGAGGTTAAAGCAACCCAAATGGCCATTAACATGTAACTGTATAAAGAAAATGTGGTGTATGCATACAATGGATTATTATTCATGCTTAAAAGGAAGAGAAATATTGCTCTGTGGTACAACACGGATGAACCTTGATGACAGTATGTTAACTGAAATAAGTACAATGAAATAAGTCACTGAAAGACAAATACTGAACGACTCTACTTGTATAAGGTGCTTAGAGTAGCTAAATTGATAGGAACAGAAAGTAAAACGGCAGTTACCAGGGGTTCGGGGTTAGGATAGGGGGACAGAATTTGGTGTTTTAGTTTCATAAGCTAAAAAGGCTCTGGAGATCTGTTTCACAGCAATGTGAATATACTTAACATGATTGAACTGTACACTTGGAAATGGTTAAGGTGGTAAGTTTTATGTTATGTGTTTTTTATCACAATTAAAAACACCACGTTTCCTGCAATGTCTAGTACATTGTAGTAACAATAAACGTTAGTTCCTTTCCTCACTGCCCTTCTGCCATCCTCTGTCCAACTCTCCATTTTTTAATTTAAAAATGTTTGATACTATATCAAGAAAACCTTCTAAAATGTACATTATGGATCAGTCTAAAAATATAATCAAATTTTAACTATGCATATAGAATTTTTTAATCTTATAAAATGACAATTTTATAAGATTAAACAGGTGTTCAGTAAGGTAGATATAGAAAAAAATTCATACAATGAAATACTATATAGCAATAAAAATGAAAGGAATATAACTACCTGCAACAGTATGGATGAATCTTGCAAACATAATACTGATCAATTTATATAAGGAATTAAAACAGGCAAAACTAACCTGGTCTGTTATAATAGGCTGCTGACATAGGAGTGGGCGTGACGGAGAGAGCATGACAGGTGGCCGTGGGGCTGGCGATACTGACGATACTGACGTTCTATTTCTCAAACTGTGTGCTGGTTACATGGGTATGTTGAACTTGTGGAAAGTCATCAGTTTGTATCCTTATGATACATTTATTTTTCTGAACATGTTATACTTCAATAAAAATTTTTAAAAATGAAGTCAGGAGATTACACAGTGAAATAATTTTATTTGAATTATCTGATGATCCTGCCCATCTTCATTTACTGTGTGCAAGGCCACAAAGAGTCACTATTGTCAGGAACAAAAAAAAACCCACAAAAACCAAAAACCAAAAACAAAACCAAAACTTTTAAAATAAATGACACCTACAAATTTGCAGCAGTAAAAATAACCTGATGCTTCTAGGATGACTTGCAGTATGAGAGCACGTGCATCTTAAATTAGCCACTTGATTTATAAACGCTTGGCCCTCAGAAGCATTAAGAAGGGAAGAATGCAAATAATGGGCCACTGGTACTTATCTGACAGATGGTTTTTGTTGTGGAAGAGGATGAGGATGATAAAGACAAGGTTACAGCAGTAATCAGACTTAAATAAAGGACGGCATGCAGACCCCAGACCCACACAGGAGGCGTGTGTAAGTAGTCTCTCTAAATCGCCAGGTCTTGCTAACACAGCTGGCTCTTCTCAGATATTTCTCTGTTCCCATGTGTGTATTTAGCACATTCTTAGGCATCAGCTCAGTCTGAACAAGGTATCAAGGAAATGTCAAGGAAGAGGAGACAGGGCCTTGACTGGCACCCACAGCTGGGAATGAAGTGTTAATTACACAGGAAAAACATTACGGACTCTGGGAAGTTTCGTTTTCTTTTTTTACATTGTGAACGGAAGTAAGAATTATGACAGATGTTATAAAAAGTTACCACATTTTGAAATCAATATGTGAAAAAACAAGAAGGGAACACTGATGCGAGCAATGAATAATATCCCAAGTACATTTTATTTCTTAACAGATATTTAAAAATACATCTATGACAATAACCACACTCGTCATAAGGTCTCATTATTTCAGGGATCAGACAAGTGGCTCTTGTAAGGACATGGTAAGAAGATGTAATGAAGCATGAACAAACGATTTGCAATAGGTTTAGAGCTAAGGAAAAATGAATCCACACTGTGCTGTGATTCTCAATATTGCCTCCTCGTTTCGGTTGGGATCTCAACATTTCTAGATCACCCCACAATTTCCTCATCTCTCTGTCCCTGTCTTTTCCTTGGATAGTCTCTACCCATAACTATTGATAATATGGCTTTTCAAAACAAGTCAGAAGTTATTCCATTATCTAAGCCCTCTCAGCTACAATCGAATAAGTGATCATCTGAATAAATGACAACACTTAATCAAAACACTGGGCTGGGCTAAATGGTCTTGTCTGTGGTCAGTAATGTATAGAGTCACTGTTTAGGATTCCTATTAAGTTATCATGTTGATACCAATTTGGTCATGAAAATAAGTATAGTTAAGGTCTCATCTCTTGACCCTTTCTGACTGAATATACCCAACAATCAACTTTTCTCTTGTGCCCTGAGCCATCCATTTTATGCTCGGAAATATAAAGAAGATCTATGATTATTTATTATTAAAATGGTTATCAAGTGTTCGTCGTGGTACAGGCACAGTAAGCACTGACTTACATGATTTCCTTTAATCCTTTCAAAATTACTGTGAGTAGGTGGTATCGTTCCCATTTTACACAGAAACAAAGTTTAAACATCCAGCTCCAAATCACTCTCCTCTTAATTGGTGGGGCTAAAATCTAAACCCAAGTGTATCTGATTTTAAAACCCATAATCCTTAGGATTAAGTCTCCAAGGTAGAGATCCTGATCATTCTCAACTGAGGTTATTTTGCTGCTGTAATTGTTGGGGTTCTCTTGTTTTCTCACAACCAAGCCAGGTTCCTAAGAGTCCCACTTGCTTATTACTTTGCCCTTGGGAATCCGGGTCTTGCTAGTCATCACTTGTTCCTCTGATTCCTGCTTGACCTCGCCTCAGAATCGACCCTCACTTCTGCAGGCCTGCCAACATGCCAGCCACAACCTTCCACTTAGATTTGTCTGGATTCCTGATTGCCTTGCCAAACCACCAAGTCTCCCAGTCCTGATATCTGGCTCTGCTTTCTGGGACTGCCTTTGCGGGTCTCTGCCAAGGCACTTGATTCGTCTCGGGATCACGGGCGGAGCAGCGGTAGGGCGTGGCTGTACCGCTTCCTGAACACACTGCGATGTAGTTGAACATCTTTGGGCCACGTGAAGAGGGTGGGTTCTGGAAGCGCACTGTGGCACGTCCTTTCCGCTGGATTTGGAAGTTCCCGGCAGGCAGGCTTCCGGACTGGAGCAGGGAATTAGGTCTACACACTGCCCTCCTTGTCTGAGAATTTCACCACCAGGCTGCCATGGGGCTGGGCACTTCCATAATGCCCCATGAATGCGGAATTTTCTCTTTCACTTTTATTAAGGGAACTGTTACGTTTTTAGACTTAGAATAGATAAAATCAACAAATAATGCACATAAAGTGATAGTGTCTTATTGGGTAGAGATGTAAAAAGAAAAACAGTGTAGTGAGGTTCCTCAACAAACTTCAGACAAGCGGAGTCTGGGCCATTGAGATAGACATAAACTCAGCCTGACTCAGCATTGGACAAAGAAATCATTAGTGACATTTTACATTTGCATTTAAACAAAACTAAAGCTGTAAAGGGTGTATTTTCAGCATTTCTGACTTGCCTAAGAGATGAAATGTATTCTCAAGGGGTAGAATTTTAGAACTTCATGTTCTAAATTGACCCTTCAATTGTCTAACATCAAATAAATTCATGGAAATACATTTTGCAGCTATTCAATAACTGTTTGGTAAATGAAGAAAATTTCAGAGGATCCCTAAGATGAAACTATCCAAGTCACCAGTTTTGAAGCGGAAAAATTTTCAGTGCATAGTTCTCCATTCATTAATTTGAACTTAATGAATTAAATTGCATTTCAGTTTTTAAATGCTGACTTCAGAATCAAACCCTCTCAGAAAGATGAATGTAATGAACAAAACAAACTAAGAAACAAAATAGAAAGAGACTCATAGATATAGAAAACAGACTGACAGCTGTGTGTGTGTGTGTGTGGGGGGAGTGCGGGTTAGGGTCTAGGTGAAGAAGGTGGAGGAATTAAGGGAAAGAAAACCCAAACTCAGAGACACAGACAACAGAGTGGGGAAAGAGAGGGGAGGGAAGGTCAGAGAGGGGAAAGGGGGATAAATGGTGATGGAAGGAGACTTGACTTCTGGTCGTGAACACACACTACAACATTCAGAATGAGGCATTATAGAATTGTATACCTGAAACCTATATAACTTTATTAACCAATGGCACTACAATAAATTCAATAAAAATCATTTTAAAAGATGAGTAAATTTATCCAGCAAAAATCCTCTATCTGTGTTTTACATATGGTGCTAAGGGAAAATACATTAAGATGGCAAAGTCCTGGATGTTGCCTTGGGGTAGAAAAGGAGGGGCAGTCATGCAAAATAGTTCTCAAATAGACAGCTCTGGAGTTCCGGGGAGAAATAGTGAGTGTTGAGTTCCTTCTCAAACTGACTGTCACCTTTCAGTCACTCTCTTCAAGCTTTCCTTTGGGACAGGGCGGGGGTGGGGGACAGTGGGGATATTAGATGGGAGGAAAATGTTGGTGGGGAGCTGTCTGTAAACCTGAGCAACAAAATGGGGCACTAGACCCCAAAAGTTACCTCAAAGTTACCAGGGACAGCTCTCCCTGGGTGCTTCTGCACTGACATAGATGTATGTGTCCTCTTGGGTCCTTTACTCCTCCGAGACTTAATTCCAGACTCACAATCAAGTGCGTTCTGAGGGCAGCTCCCAGCCTGCTGCTCCTGGATCTTGCAAGATTGATATAAGACTTGGGAAATGTACCGTATTTCCCCATGTATAAGACTCACCATTTTTCAAAAAATTTTGGGTCTAAAAACTGGGTGCATCTTATACAGTGGCTGTAGATTTTTTTTTTTTACT
The DNA here is from genome assembly GCF_036850995.1 of Saccopteryx leptura. Classification (NCBI taxonomy): domain Eukaryota; kingdom Metazoa; phylum Chordata; class Mammalia; order Chiroptera; family Emballonuridae; genus Saccopteryx; species Saccopteryx leptura. Next base: position 354,580,473 of record NC_089503.1, read on the forward strand.
TGCATGTCCCACTTTTTTGCATGGATGAGAAGTTGTATGAATTTTTTTATTTATTTTTTTTTATTTTTCTGAAGTCAGACAGACTCTTGCATGCGCCCAACCGGGATCCACCCGGCACGCCCACCAGGGGCGACGCTCTGCCCACCAGGGGGCGATGCTCTGCCCCTCCGGGGCTTCGCTCTGCTGTGACCAGAGCCACTCTAGCGCCTGGGGCAGAGCCTAAGGAGCCATCCCCAGCTCCCGGGCCATCTTTGCTCGAATGGAGCCTTGGCTGCGGGAGGGGAAGAGAGAGACAGAGAGGAAGGAGGGGGGGGTGGAGAAGCAAATGGGCACTTCTCCTATGTGCCCTGGCCGGGAATCGAACCCGGGTGTCCCGCACGCCAGGCCGATGCTCTACCGCTGAGCCAACCGGCCAGGGCCGAGAAGTTGTATGAATTTTATGATGAATAAAACTTGAGTTCAATAACTTTATATAATAATTTTTTTTTTTCAAATTTCGGGCCCCAAAATTAAGGTGCATCTTATACATGGGAGCATCTTATACATGGGAATATAGTTTTAATAACCTTCAGAAAATGAACTCCTGTGGATATGCCATTATACAATTACTGGTTATATTTCTTTCTGATTTGAATATTTTTCATTTCTTTAAACTTAACATCCAATGTCACTTAATACTGTCACTGGGTAAAAACAAGTTGGAGACTTCTCCATCAATCTGTCTCCCCACAGTCTCTCTCTCCTTCAGCTCCAACCTTTGCCCAGCATAAGGTTAATTAAGGTTTTCCGGGAATGCTAGTACCCCAGTTGGTCCTATCCACCCCATCAGTGGGTCATTTGCTGAACTGTTTTAGTGTTTTTTCCTTTGGCTTTTCCATCCCTGGTAGGGAACTATCCTATAGGCAACAATGCCAGTTATATCTCGTTCTCTGCATCCTGCCACATGTAGTACACATATACATACATATGTGCATACAAACATACATACTAGCACCTAACCAACTCAGCTTTCCCAACTATACAAAAACAAATCTATTACAATTTTAATTACTCCATTTGTACATGGTGTCTCCATAGGACATTTTTCCTGCCCTCCGCTGGCACATGTACAGATTCATTCATTAATTCATTCAGCAAACATCTACTGAGTCTCTACTCTGGCCAGACCCTTTTGTACACTCTGGAAATACCTTGCACCTTGTCCTTGTCCAGTTTATATTCCAATGGGCTTAATAATAGTAATAGATTACATATGCTCCTTCCTCTTTGCCAGACAGCAATCTAAACAATATACGTCTATTTAGTCATTAAGTCTTCAACTTATCTTTGTCACATCTCTGTTTTACTATGGAGGGGGAAACTGAGTGACAAAGCAACTTGCCTAAGGTCAAATGACTAGTAAGTAGTGGACTTTGGATTTGAGTCCAACTTGGCTGTATCATCTCTGATCATGACTGGTCTGCTGTATTTACTGCACACCTGATAACTGCTGGGTGGCGATAGGAATCGTAAAAAATAAAGCAGGGGAAAGGGTAGAGAGTTAAATGGGGAGGTGTACAGTCTGAGAAAGAAAATCAGGGGCAGACCCCTGAAATAAGTGAGTCTATGAGTCATGCAAGTTCTGAGGAAGTGCATTTATCAGAGTGAGTAACAAAAACAAATTTCTGAGTGCGACTTGTTCAAGGAACAGTAAGAACCGTAGGTGGCTAAAGAGGAGCAAGCCCGTGGGTGGGTGGCAGGCAGGCCAGATGAGGCAGGGCTTATGGTGAGGGCACTGAGTTTTATTAGTTTCGTTGGGATGGGAAACAACTGGAAGTTTTGTCTTAAAAAGGTCATTTAATAGAGGCTGATCTAAGTACCTGCCTGTGTAGATAACAGGTAGGGAGGTAAAACTGTCAACTCATCATTTACTACAGACGCTCAATAGAGTTATTTTAGGTGATCTGACTCAGATTGCTATGGCAACATTTCCTTACATTTGTACAATAATCGGAAATTCATTATCTGTATAACATCTTGTGATGGTTCATTTAAAGCAGGGGTCTCAAACTTGCGGCCCGCGGGCCGCATGCGGCCCGCCGAACAATTTTGTGCGGCCCGCAGACTGTTTTCAACTGCAGTGAGAAAAGTGTTGCGTAACAGTTGCCTTTTGTAGACCTAGTGCGGCCCGCCGAATGGCTGTGATCTTGCTCTGCGGCCCACATGCTGAGTTGAGTTTGAGACCCCTGATTTAAAGTATCAACTTGGCTGGGCCATGATGCCCAGATACTTGGTCAAACATTCATCCCGCCTGGCCTAACTCAAGAGAAAGACTTTGCAGGAATCAGAAAGGATGTTTAAACCAAGACACAGAAATATGCAAATGTAGTTTATAATCTCTTTAATATTATAATCAATCAAAAGCTTAGAGTCCTTACTTGTGTGATCTATTACTATTATTAGAAATAATGCCAAAGAAGAAAACACATGGGGGTGAGGTCTATTTGATATCAAGATCAGAAGCAAAGAGAAACACCCGATCACTTGCATATGTGATTCTAAACATAAAATTATTTGGTAATATTCACATGTTCCTTTGGATGGGCTCCTATAGACAGAACATGAATTTAAATTCTTCAGAAATATTGATATCTAATGTTGGAAATGGTCAAACTTACAGATTTGTTTGCTACCTTAATAAGAAATCAACTGCCAGTGAAGAATACAAATGAGTGAGAAAGAAGTAAATAAAATATTACATCAACAATAAGCATTTATAAATACCGGGGATTAAAGAGATAATTAGACATAGATCATACCCTTGAAGGACTTATAGTCTAGTATTAGACTATTTATTTATTCTTTCTTTATTCTATTTAAGTTTTTCTCCCCACAGAATATTATGCTCCTTAAAAGAAATCCTAGAAAAGAGAACAGTCGTTCACCATTATTTTCAAGAGTTGGGAGATGTATTAAACATGGCTATAAGTGGCTTTGCATGATTAGAGTAGCAGCATTTCTATTTTGGCATAATTTAAATATGTAGTACACTTATTGTCCATGGTTATGTTTTTACATTATACAAAAATATTATTCAGTAGAAGTGAATATAGATTAACAATAAAAATAGAATGGAAAAAAATATGCATTTATTGAGAAACCATAGAGCTGGACACTACTACCTTCTCTTTTACTTATTAGCTCTGCTAAGCAACCTGACTACATCAAATAATCTCTCAGTCTTAGCTATTTCCACCTTAAAAAACAAAAACAATATAAAGATATGTACCAAAAAACAGTGTCCAGGAATTTGTGAACATCTGAGAGGTATTTAAGATAAATAAGTTTGAGAAAAACTCTCTGTAATATTTTCCCCATTATTAGATAGTAAACTAAGGCAGGGACAGTGCGGGTCATTGAATGAGTTCTCCACAAACGCTTACCCATTCTTCTATACAGAAGGTTCCAAGCTTTTCCACAGGAGTTGACTATACGGGGGCATAGAGAAGGTGGTTGAACTCATTCAGATATAGAGCTAGTGAGTCAGTTAACATTGTTGGCAAATCTCAAGGAAAAAGAAATCTCAAACATACTTTTAGAAATTTAGTACATACTATTGAGGATAAGCTGCTGGCCTAAACTAAAGCCTCCCATAGCACGTGCTGTCTGACACTAGCACGTCAGTGAGGCTGACTTATAGGGGAGACGGGTCCACAGAAGTGCTTTTCAAACAATGGTAGTATGCAGTCACCAGTGATCAGTTCCCCTCTCCTCTGAACACCGGTAAGAACTGGCAGGGTGGCAGGTAGGTTAGAACTGAAGTTTTCTAATGTAAACAGCCTTTTTCCTAAGGAGGTGGTATCCGTACCTTCAGCCTGTTTCTAAATAAAATCAATAGTCTAGATTTTACAAAGGACAAACTAGGTCCCTTATTTAGAATAAAAGCTGAATTCCTTACACACACATTCATATATATATATATATATATATATATATATATATATATATATAGCTTTAATATTAAAATTTGTAACAATCATTTTTTGTATATATCCTTTAACAAACATTTTGCTACTCAGTATTATGTTTTTAAGATCTGTTCTTGTTGAGGGAGTTAGAGTGAGGGAGAGAGAGGGAGGGGGAGAGATAGAACAAAATTTCTACCTGAAAATATTTAGAGTAGCAAGATACAGAAGTATAAGAAATGCAAGGCTATTTCATATATGATAACGCAAAGTCTCAATTATTTTTTTCAGGTTTTCTATATTGGGGTTTAGTGTTGCTGAAGTTTTTCACCCCCCAAAAGACCTAAGAACCCAAGAAATCCATAAATTTAGCACCATTTTATTTTCTCTGCTAGAAAGACCTTTATCCTGTAAAATATCAATCGTTAATATACAGTAAGTGTTGCAATAGCATAACTCACTTCCAATATTTCAATTTATTCAGCTAAATTTCCAAACACCTAACTGGAGATCACAAGGGCTGCCAGTTACATAAAACATGAGTGGTCTCTTTAACAGCACGATAATGGCAAATATTTTTATATGGCATTTAAAACGTAAACTGAGCAAACTGAAATTAAGTCTGGGCCTTCTGATTCAACGTATCTGTTTCTTAGAGCTTTGAAATGGAGTATCCATTTACCATATGCTAGATGTATGGTTGATGTATGACAGATTTCATAACATCAAGGAATGGAAGGAGTAAGAATTAATCCTTATAAAACATTTGCAGTCCATAAAACATTTCAAAAAGTACTTGTCAACCTAAGTTATAAATACAGTTTACTCCTAATGTGCTACTTGATTTTATAAGCAGCTCTACAATGACAATGAGAACCTCTCAGAACTGTTCTAGAATATTGTTAAAAGTACAAATAGGTTGGGTAGGCAGGAAATCAATTACAGTAAAAGTTTATTCATCTAGCACTTTATTAAATAGAACAGTTCACCAAATGACACTTCCAATTTTCATAGGATAGTGCTGACTGACTCTGGTGACCCGGGCGATGGGAACATCAGTTGGCTGAGAAGGTGCTTTTGTACCAACGAGGAAAAGCCCCTGTTGTTCCCGGCGGCTGCAGCCTCAGATTGGAGCACACAGTTGGCTTGTGGGGCACAGGCTAGATGTCAGCACCCAAACACCTGTTGACTGGTTGGCTGTATTTCTTCAGGGCAAATGTGCTAACTGACAAATCCACAAAAATCTCTGGGATTTGGAAAGAACCCCTAAATCTTTTCCATGGTTTTAGTGCTAGCAAATATTCTCGTGCTCAGTTACTTGGAAATTAATATTGTAAGCAAAATATCATAATTACCAGCTACTGAGCATCTGCTGTGCGACAGGGCCTGTGCTGGTTACTTTACGAATATATTTTTCTAATCATCACTTTGGGACAGGGATCATTGATATCATTTCTGTTGTATAACTAAAGAAACTGATGCTTAGAAAGGCTGGATAGCATTCCTTGGGTTACAGAGCCAGGGCTCATCCACATCCAGGGGTCTGCATGACTGCAGAACCCGTGGCTTTTGAGATCTACGTTGCTGAAGTGATGCAGAGGGCACCATCTTTAATGACAAGTTCAAGGGACCAGATATCCATACAAGGCACAGACCCATCAAATGATGAATGGCCCTTCCTCCATTGGCAGTTTTGTGGGCTGCTCTGGCTACCACCACCAAAGCCATTCTACAGCAGGTGGAGCAGCATCTGCACCCCACAGCTAGCATTCATGTACAAAGTCGCAGGCCAGGGGAGAGGAGGACATGTAAGGGGGTCAGGAAGGAAATGAATCAAGGCAGCTCCAGTTAGTGTGCTGGGTGGAGAGAGGCAGAGGAGCTTTTGGACCAGCATCAGGTATAGGCTCTGATGTCACTCACTTCCCTCTACATTGGTTAAACTATTTTGTATATTTTATTGAAGTCTGATCATGACCCATTGAGTTGATTTCTGGCATGCTAATATATCACAACACACAGTTTGAAAAATATGGCTACCACAGAAGCAGAACTTAGCAATAGGCTAGAGTTTAGAACCTATCAATTTCTTGTCCTGTGACCCTGAACAAGTCACTTTAAATTCTTTAAGCCTTGGTGTCCTCATCTGAAAATGGATGTTGCAAGTAACCAGGATAATACAGAATTACCATACCTATTATTTTATTGCTATGATATTACATCTATTAATGTTATTGCTATAACACCCACAACTGATGAGACGGTCTGAAATTTTGCATTCTCGTGATCAGATCAGTTCTCGCCATGCCAACATTAGGCATTTTCATCTTACCTAAGGAAAGCCAGTCAGCATGAGCCTAAGCTCGGCCATCAAGTTAGTTACCATCATAGACCCTCACCTGGATACCTTACACTGTATCTTGTTTGCCTGTTTATACACCTAAATCCAACCCATAGTTGCTCATTTCTCTGAGCTCTAGGCTGCTGTTCAATCCTTTGTGTAAAATGGATCCTGAGATCGTAAAAAGGCAAATTAGACTACTGTTCACATTTTACCTATCAGCTTCCATTTTATCTTCTTTTTCTCAAGCAGAAAAAGGAGAGAGCAAAGGGTTTTTCCTTCTTAGAATACTTTTTCAGAGAGTGCATTTACAAAGTCACTTTTAGCCTCACAGGTCACCTTGACCTGCATAGAGATGCCAGAGGAACTAATTTAGAAAGCCAGAAATAAAGCACATCAGACAGTAAAACGAGTTACATTTATTTGATATAGAATATGGCAGCATAGCTGAGACCTCATTTTAATAGTTAATTCTTAGAGTTGGCGTGGCTAAGTGCACATTTCTCTTAGTTATTACAAAGTTAAACTATTTTTAAGAGATTAATTAGTAATAAGTAAGAGGAAATCTTCTGCTGGTGATAAAGTTTTGTTGTTACAGTTTTAGCCTATAGTCAATTCAATTCACTAAATTAGTGCTTCCCTAACTCTATAGCAGAGAATTGAATTTTAAAATTTCCAATTTGCTGCGGGCTGGTACTTCTGTAAAATATAATAAAACTGAATTACTAAAAAAAAATTAAGGCATATAAATGATAAGTCCCAATGTTTATTATTAAATTCAACAGACATAAAATTACACTTTAATAAACATAATCAAATAAATATAACAGAGGAAAAAAGAAAAAATTACAAAATGGTACATACGCATTGTTGAAAGTACTCATATATGCTGATAATAAAGATTCACTATTATGCTTGGAACTTTTTGTCCTTTTGCAATTATAATGAAAAAAAAAGTTATGCATACAATTCTCCTTTCAAAGCGCTTATAAACACTCCTGGAACAAATACATACTATTCTATCTGTAAAGCATAAGAGTAGAAAAGAAATGAGCTTGCTTCTAGCTTGTTCACGTATCTAACCTAAGTTGAACTGACAACTACACTGCCTGTGGGGCATAACTTTATCCACGGTGCTCCATTGTTTGGTCATAGTGACATTCAATTCAGAAATCAATTTAACAGAGGCATTGTGGAAGGGAAAAAGAGATACAAACTCAGAAGAATACTCTTTATAACTTTTATTGCAAAAAAGGAGCAAGTGATGCTGTATGTTCAAAATTTATCTTCAATGAAAGATATGAATTTGGCATTCCTATTATGGAATTCCTACATATGGATCTTCTTTTTTATGGAAAATAGAATTATATAAAATATAAATAAAGTATTTAGTGATAATTTTCGCTGATGTAGATAATTTCAAGATTAATTATTTCTTTAATAATTATTGTAAAACTATGGGACTATATTATACCAATCTGTAGAAACTTCAGGGTTTGTTTTTTTTTCTGTGCCATTGATAAACACACTGAATCCCTGCTTTGCATGGAAGTATTGATATCATTAACAATACTGAGGGTGTCAGGCAAACAAACAAGTCTGTCAAGGTCCAAATGACATTTTTTAAAATGTAAGAAGAAATTTTTTTCTTCTCATTTCCTGCACCTTGCTGTCCTTAGAAACCATCATTTTTGTCTCTCTTTCTATAAGCTCTATTTTAGATTCCACATTAAGTGATTTTATATGGTATTTGTTTTTTTCTGTCTGACTTATTTCACTTAGCATAATGCCTTTAAAGTCAGCATTTCATTTTTCTCATGGCATACACACACACACACACACACACACACACACAACATTTCCTTTATCCATTTATCTATTGATGGACACTTAGGTTTTTTTCCCTATCTCAGCTACTGTAAATAATACTACAATGAACACAGCAGTGCCAATATCTTTTTGAGATCCAATTTTCACTTCCTTTGGATATAAGCCCAGAAGTGAAATTGCTGATCTGATAGTTTTGTTTTTAATCTTTTGAGGAACTGCTATACCTATTGTTTCCCATAGTGTCTGCAGCAGTTTACATTTTCACCAATGGGGTACCCTTTTCTCAGCATCCTTGCCAACAATTGTTATCTTTTGTCTTTTTGATAAGAGCCATTTTTAACAGGTATGAGCTGATATCTCATTGTGATTTTAATTTGTATTTCTCTGTTGATTAGTGATGTTGAGCCACTGGTTTCTTAACTTGCTGAAACAATGAGTTGATGGTATAATTCTAAAATGTGTCTCCTCCATGCCGGGCGTGGTGGCGCGCGCCTGTAGTCCCAGCTACTCGGGAGGCTGAGGCAGGAGGATCGCTTGAGCCCAGGAGTTCTGGGCTGTAGTGCGCTATGCCGATCGGGTGTCCGCACTAAGTTCGGCATCAATATGGTGACCTCCCGGGAGCGGGGGACCACCAGGTTGCCTAAGGAGGGGTGAACCGGCCCAGGTGGGAAACGGAGCAGGTCAAAACTCCCGTGCTGATCAGTAAAATGTGTCTCCTCAAAACCATCATACCTCAGTATATAACAATAGTTGTTTTGACAATTTTTCATATGATCTCAAATATAAAAAACCTAAAACCTACATTAATCTTTATAAATTTACAATTTTTTACCATGCCATTAAGGCTATTGTTTCATTCAAATGATATTTCTTTGTTAGCAAGAAGACAATTTGACTTTGGGTGAGGGGTATGCAGCATAATCAAATGTCAAAATAATCTGGAGATGTTTTATCAGAACATATGTACCCTGATTTATCAATGTCACTGCATTAAAATTAATAAAAGTAAGATAAAAAAGACTTTATTTTTAAATTTTTCTTTTAAGTATAGTTGGTAGTCAGTGTCATTTTAGTTTCATGTGTATTATATAGTGATTTGATATTTGTATTCCTTACAGCGTTATCACCACACTAAATCTAGTACCCATCTGCAGCAAGACTTTCTGGATGAAGAAAGCAATGCATTGGTTTACCCTGATTAAACCTTGTAATCAGGGTAACCGAAACTGAACGTCAAACCATACTTGTTGACAATGTAATCCTTCATAGTTTACTACAGCTCAGAGTTATTTACCTTTGTTGGCAAAGAAGCTGAAGAAAATTTTTTTTACTTATATCACAATTATCTATAATTGAACATATAACAAAATAATTGCCATCTGTGCATTGTCAAAATGCTGTATATATATTTTCTAAATTTGTATTTGTTTTTTGAGTTGTGACTAGCTATTTTTTAATACGTCAAGGAATAGAACCTTTGCCACATATTCACTTGATATTTCCAAACAAATATCTTTGATGTCATCTTTCACTAATGCCTTAGTAATGACTTTTATTTTTGCCTCAGCAATCTAAAGCACTACTTTATAGGACATCTCCAAAGCACTATTGCTTAAATATGAAGTAATAAACATTTACTTCAATTGGCTTTTAAAGTCAATGTTCTTTAAATCACAAGTGTAAAAGATCTGTACTTGGAAAATTATCAGACACTAAACAAAGAAACTGAAGAAGATAAAAACAAGTGGAAGCATAAACTGTGTTCATGGATAGGAAGAATTAACATCATGAAAATGTCCATACTACCCAAAGTAATCTATAGATTCAATGCAATTCCTATCAAGATACCAATGGTGTATTTCACAGAACTAAAACAAGTATTACAAAAATTTATATGAAACCACAAAAGACCCTGAATAGGCACAGAAATTTTTGAAAGAAGAACCAAGTGGGAGAAATCATGAATCCTGATATCAAAGTATACTACAAAGCCATAGTAATCAAAGCAGAATGGTACTGACATGAAAGTAGACATACAGATCAATGGAACATAATTGAGAGACCAGAAATAAACCTACATATTTATAATCAATTAATATTTGACAAAGGAGGCAAAAACATACAATGGAGTAAAGACCATCAAATGAACAAAGCAAACTAACAAACAAAATAGAAACAGACTCAAAGATAGAGAACAGACTGACAACTGTCAGAGGGAAGGAGGTTGGGGGGCTGGGTGAAAAAGGAATAGAGATTAAGCATAAAAACAAAAAACTCATAGACACAGGTAACAGTTTGGTGATTACCAGAGTTTAGGGAGGTAGAGGCTAGGCAGAAGGTATAGGGAGGGTGAACAGTGATAGAAGGAGGCTTGACTTGGGGTGGTGAACACACAGTACAATACACAGATGATGTATGAATTGTATGCCCAAAACCTATTTAATTTTATTAACCAATATCACCCTGATAAATTCAACAAAAAAGAAAATAAATAAAGTCCATGTTCTTTATTTCAAAATTATTTTGGTTCTGAACTTCTTTACATTATTTTGTGTGTAAATGTTGCTACATTTAGGTGGTTTCATTGGTGCATTAGCCAGTCCGTCTCTACAAATAACATGCTATGATCTAATACTTCATCATCAATTAACTGAACTCAATATATGAAGGACTATACTTCCTAGAAGAACTAACATGAGTTATTTTGATCTTCAATTGCTTGGAATTTACTTCCATGGCCATGGTTAGCTTATTTATGCTGAAAATATAAGTAAAATAAATCCTGTGCAGTTTGTTTTGCCATTAGTTAGGGTTAAAAACAAACAAACAAATAAATAATACAAATTTTACTTCCCTAATCTGAGTAAAATAAAATAATAATTTATAAAAATACGTAATTGCATTTACTCAGATTTTTGTGTATTACAGTTGACAAGCTAATCTCAATTTGTTCATGTTGTGATGTGATCCAACTATTCATGACTTGTAGGCAGCTAGTACCCTTGGGACTCTCCATGTGAGTTCAACATCATACCAACTCATTTATAGGCTGTTCTACTAGATCAGACCAATATGCACATGATTAGTTTATATAGCAACAGTAAAGTATTTAAAAAGATTAAATTTCTGTGCTTATTATGGTTTGGTAACACTTTGAGTACCACACTAGAGTAGCATTGTACTGCACAGCACGTTGTACTGCACAGTACCTTTTAAATCCTTTTAACTAGGTGGACAGTAGTCTGTGCTTTAAAAGAAAAGAAACACAGAGTTAACTATAAGAAAAATGCAGATAAGGCAGGGTCTGTTTTCTCTGACCTTGTCCACCTTTTCCCATCACATAGTTCTCCAAGGGATGTTGTAGATATATTGTCCACAATAGTCTTGTTTCATTGGCGGACTCTTCCTCATTTAATCACCTGCCTCAGGGTGGGTTTAGCTCATTTCAATGTCTCTAGAAAGTGAGGCTGCTGACATTTTTGTTACAGAATCAGATTATGTAAAAACAATTCTAAGTCATAGAATATTATCCAAGAGTATCTTAATTTGATTTTTCAAGGGCAGTCTACAAGATACAAAATCTGAATATGAACAGTAATAAGATCTGAGAAAGTTTCATACATTTATTCATCTTTGGAACAGTGTTATTACTAGAAAATGTGTCTAATTGTTGAAAATGATGTGGCAGATAAAGAAAAGCAATAAATTGTTTGTTTTTAAGAAATGCCATTATAGGTAATTAGATTTGAAATTGAATAGCAAGATATAAAGAAGGAGTATAAAGGTGGAGCATGAGGAAGATAATTAGGAATGTTGTAACCCTGAAGAATAAAAGATTAGAAATGAAAGCCTCATCACATTAAATGGTGTGGGGAATTCACCTATTTAATTTTTGCTTTGGTTTTTCTTATACTAGAAATTATCTAATAAAAGTATATTAGACACACTCCAGTCATGCAATTTTGACAAAATAAAAAAGAAAGGGAATATTGTATCATTTTAAATATTAAATTAGAAGCATAACTTCTTTTGAGTTAGTAATTTTTGTGCTATCCCATTTTAAATGATTTTTATTTCTATGGTAACCATGCAAATAAATACGCCACCAGCTCCCAGTGAAAAATATTTTAAGCCCACAGTAAGTTAGCAGTATACTGTACAAAAATTTATAACTATAACCTCAAGGATTTATTAACAAAATATAGAGGCAGGACTGCTTAGCTGGTAAACCAGTCTCTTGACATTTCCTAGCTAGAGAATTATATTTAATTAGCATGCTTCAGAAATTTTCTATTATTTGAGAAAAAAAATAATAGTTTACAGATATAAAAAATGAAAATTGCCAAAAGCAATAAAGATAAGAACAATCTAATTTTGGCAATATTTTACTCTGACATTTATTTAGATTATTCCAATAAAACTAAGTTGTCCAAGAAGTTAGAATTGTATTCTAGCAAAACAGATTTATGAAACAAAATAAATGAATTCAGACAGTTGGTAACAGAAATGTTCTTCTAAGATACCACTGGTAATTTACAAAAGAAAAAAGGCATAGATAGAGGGTTAAAAAGAAACGCCTACATTTTCACCAGTGGCTTTAAGAATCTATCAATAGTAAAACTCTGAAACTGCAACAATAGACCTTTTCCTCTCCAAATGCCTCACCCTTTTCCACTGTTTTTTTTTTTTTTTTTAAATTTGGCTTCCTCTACTTCTATAATTCTCTCTGCCCTTACTTGACTAAATAGGGCTTGCTATTCATGAAGAAGAAAGTAGGAGTCATGTGAAAACTATGAAAAATCTTGACACCAGTGCCTCTTATAAACAATGAAAGTTTTATCAAATTATATCTACACTAAAAAAATTCTTTCTGTATGAGATAAATGTGCACAACGCCTTGATTCCTACTTTGCCCCCAAAGTGAGCGCCCACACCCCTCCTCTCCTCCAGCAAGGTAGAGGTTATCATCCATATTTACACGGGTGCCTTTTTAAACCTCCTTTTATACTTTAGAATTATTATTGTTTACAGTTGCTTGCAACTTAAGTTTCTCCCTATTCATTGGCTTTCTTGCCTCAGTTTACAAATGTACTCAGTTACAAAAAAGACTCACTTTTCCCTGATCTCTCCAAATGTGATCTTTATGTCATCTCTCTTTATGCCACAGCTTCTGAAAAGAATAGGCCCTAATCCCATGACTTCCTCAATATTTACTACAACTCCCAAGACCCAACCTGTGAAATGTCATATCCACCTCTGCACAGAACAGCCACTCTTCGAAACCAGCTTTGTTCAGGATCATCAAAGCCTTTGCCCTCAGTCCCCATATTCCCTGATGCCTCGGAAGCATTTCCACTCAGTTGATCACCTCTCTCCTTTCAAAACTTTCATTTCTCCATACTTTCAACTTTCTATTCACCTTCCAACCCACTAATTTCAAGGCTCTACCCTCAGTTATCTTTTTTCTGGATTCCTTCTTCCTTGGCCACTCTACTCTCATGGCTTCAATTATCACCATAAATTGAAGACTTCCCAATAATAAACTCTTTCCTTTTCCTTATGATCTCAATCCAGATTGTTAAAGTCTGGCACATTTCCATTTACAGATCCTTTCAGCAAATCTAATGCTATAGGCTTGGAACTGACTCACCTCCAAACAAAGGCTGCTCTCCAGTGTTCTCTACTTTGGTTAAAGGCACCATCATCATTTCAGAGTTGATATATCAGAATCACTTTTGATACAGAAATCCATTGCCTTGCCTCTATGCTCATTTTTTCTTCTTCATATCTTTCCTATCTGATCATTTCACTCTGTTTTTATAAACGTGATCTGAGTTAAGACTTTAATCACTTATTGATTAGATTAAAATAATAGTCCTGACATTTACTTCAATAACACACACACACACACACACACACACACACACACACACACACATACACACACACACAGTCTCTCATTCTCTCTCTCATGCTAATGATATTATTAAAGTTTTCATTATGTCTTCTCTTCTGCTTAAAAGCCATTGTGGATGCTGCTTGGTAATATTAAAGGTGGTGTTTTATTCTTCTGGTGCAGATGCTATTGGTGCCAGGGTTGGTTGGTACTCATCTATCACAGGTGTTAGCTGCTAATGGCTTCTTCCTTACTTCCCTCTCCAGTGGTCTGTCTTGGTCTACAGGATCTGGAGATACCTGAGAATGTGCTTCCCCTACCCCCACCCAGTATGTTGTTGGGTAGCAAAGCCTACTTCCCACCCCAAGGTACCTCACACAAAACAGGCACTCAAATTTATTTTTCCAAATAAATTACATTTATTTTCAATAGCTCTACTCTCCCCTGAGAACTGAAATAGAACACATTAAAAAACTTAAAATGCTATCAAATTAAACTCGCTTTGAGAATTCTGTGCTATCACCTAAAGTCACTTAAAATGCTATGGAGTTTTACAAAGTTAAGGTCTTATATTATTTTTAGACACATAATTTGCTGGCTTTCAAAGTCATTACACCATAAAAATGTTACGTGTTCTAAATATTTTGCATCTGAAAACTAGCATGTTAATATTGCCCAAATTAAATAATAATGTGTGATTACTGGTTTTGGCAGCCACTCACATATATATTCATATTCACTGTGTCCCAAATAGATAAGTAACTTTGCACTTGACATCTCCAATGGTAAGTGTACCAAACAGAGACTAACGTGTTCAGTGTGAGATACTAAATGAAAATACTGCTGCTGGGGTCAGCATATCACCACTGCGGCAGGAGTGTCTTCTCCTTTTCCGTTCTCTTCAAGTGTCTCTGGGGCTAAGTAGGTAATATTTATAAGACTCTCTCATAGAATACGTGTCACCAGAGTGCTTTCATTGTGCTTGTGGCTTAATCCTATTACTGACCTCAGGGCTGAATTGTGATGAAACAGATGAGTTTAGATGAGAATCTTGAATGACTTGCCTGGATGGAATCACAAATTAACCCCATGGTGCAGTTGATAAAGAGCAGCTCTGACTCCTACCCCTGTTCCCCGCTGACCGGGCGATGCTGGCTCCCCATTGTTGGTGTGGGATAAGCAGGGCATGGGGACCGGATGTGACCTCTTTACAATATGTGGTGACCACAAAAGGACCAATATACAAAAGGTATATGTATGTACATTTGTTCCTTATAATGTGTCACCTTAATTAGAAAAATAAAGTTGCTTTGATTAAATTCTCAATATTCTCCATTTTAAAGACAGGCAAATCTAGATTTTGGTATGAGACCACAAAACAGACAGTGGGTGGTCCTTCTTGCATAGAATAATGAAAGACATCATTACTGCAGTTGTGCAGAATGGCTGAATGTTCTGGACCTCAGTTTCCTTACTTCGTGGACTGGAATGACACTACAGTTCTCTTTCAGCTTTAAAATGTAAAAACCTTGATGCCCCTGATACAGGCCTTCCCTCAGCCCCTTCCCTCTGAAGTGGCTCCCAGTCCCTCCAAGCCTCAGGGTCAGGGTGTCTCCAGTTTGACAGACTTCCCAAGTGATAGGGTGCTGCTACTTCTACAGCAGAGACCAACTCTTGGGTCTGTTTATACAAATAAGCCAACTGTGTCAGCATCCTTTCTAAGAAATATGAAACATTTCCTCTTTACTAATCCAAACAACAGAGATATCTTATAAAGCTATTCTGTTACACAAATAGTGTCACTTGACTCTTCATTTAAATGAATAAGAACCTTTTTTTATGTGGCTTAACACCCTATATATGTATTATTAAAACAAAAACATTACCATCTTTTTCACAGTCTTTCCAGGGCCCTTTGTCTCTTCTGTTCCAAGCACACTGCAGAGATTCCCCTAATTAGAGTGAAGTTTACAACAGTGGACCACGGGCACACTGTCACGAACTAGCTGGATTATCTAACTTCATCTAAGGAATGGCCTATTCTCACAAGGCCTGGGCTGCATCTCCTACTGTGTCTCTTTTTCATCTGACCCTAATTAGACTGATCTAGAAGCTGTCTCCCAAGATCTTGTTCCTTTGATTTATCTTTCCCACCAGCCAGCCACAAATGTGAGGCAAAAGTGGAGGATTCTTGTCCTTGCTACACAATTACTCCCTTATGGACATGTGTTGAACATTAACATATATTAGCTTCTTTCCTTTCTTCCTGCCTTACTCCATTACTTCAGAAACTTTATTTGATGTGGCTTTGGGGACACCCAGCTAGAGTGAGCAGGAGTATCTGGGTGAGAGGTCACTAGGAGAAAATTCTGAAGAACAAATTTTCAGATAAAGTTGACCAATGTCATTCCTTGAAAATTTTTTATTGTTTTCTAAAATTCTGATTTTATATCTTGAGGGGCATCTGACAAGAACCCTGAGATGCTATCAAAAAACCTCTCAAATATTAACATACACCTAAACATTAGAAACAGTTGATAGTGAAGTCACATGCTTAATCAATTACATGCTATTTGGAACCTCATCAGTTAGAAATGGCACAGGAAGTTAATTTTAAATTAAATACTTTTGCTTTGAAAAATGTATCATATAACAAAGGGGAACAGACTATCATGCAAGTATTATATTCAGCTCTGATTTCTCACTTTATCACTGAAATAGGGAATAAGACAATGGAAGCATGGAGATGATTTTATATTATACATGCATATACAACATAGCATCCGAAGCACATAAAAAAGAACTGAATAAATTGAGATTACACATGTGCATAATCTGTACATGTGACATATGATGACACAGACACTTATAATGTCTGAGTGCCTTACATTACTGGTAGAAATGGTACTTTATACAAAGAAAATATAAATGCAAAACAAACCATCATATGATTTAATATATGGTAGAATTTATACTATACTTTTCTACCCAGGTGGTTAAATTAACTCAATAAGTATTTTCTCAATTACAGAATATCACCCTTTTATAAGGATTAATTTTAATAATCTCACAGGTAAACTGGGAATAACGAGATAATCCTAAATGATGAGTTTCTAGAAAGAGAGCAGAGCAAAACCAGCAATATCAGAGGCACTAAAACAATAGTAAAGGTTCCC
Organism: Saccopteryx leptura; assembly: GCF_036850995.1. Taxonomy (NCBI): domain Eukaryota; kingdom Metazoa; phylum Chordata; class Mammalia; order Chiroptera; family Emballonuridae; genus Saccopteryx; species Saccopteryx leptura. The sequence continues at coordinate 354,597,657 of NC_089503.1, forward strand.
CAAAGTGGGTTTTGAAGCTCTACAAAAAGAAATGCAGTAGATTGGATCATTTTCGTCTTCTGAATCTCATCAGTTTTGTAAATTCTGGTAAGGCATTGAGGAAAAACTGCATAGCTCTTGGGACCAGAGCATGGTATACTATTTCCCCATTACTCATTAGAAACAACAAAATGGATGGAACTTGATAACACTGTATGGAGTGAAATAAGTAAATCAGAAAAAACTAAGAACTATATGATTCCATACACGTGTGGGACATAAAAACGAGACTAACAGACATGGACAAGAGTGTGGTAGTTGGGGGGTGGGGAGAGGGGAAGAGGGAGGGGGAGGGGCACAAAGAAAACCGGATAGAAGGTGACAGAGGACAATCTGACTTTGGGTGATGGGTATGCAACATAAGTGAATGACAAGATAACCTGGAGATGTTTTCTTTGAACATATGTACCCTGATTTATTGATGTCACCCCATTAAAATTAATAAAAATTTATTTAAAAAAAGAAATGTCAGATAAGATCAAAGCTGTTATTGCTTACAAATTCTCAAAGTATCCTCAAGAGACATCGTTAGGAAATTTCATAGCAAGTAAAGTAGAAGTTTAAAAAACATGTGCAATAAACATGAACTACTAGCTGTATAATACAGAACCTTTAAAATGTTATTTAAAATGTCTCTATACATTTATATATTGAATCAAGCAAAAAAAAAAAAAAAAAAGATGCCCCCATAGTTATATTCTACACAGGACCAGAGTTAAAACTATTTTTAAAAATAATTCTCCTGTTAGCAATACAAATTCCTTGTACAAGGACACTAGTCATAGCTTTAGTGAGGGAACAGAATTTTGTATATGTTCACTGTGCATTTTTCAGGTCAATGTGTCATTTTTAATATATAAAGATAAGAAGACAGTCTTCTATATTCCAGTAATCTTAATGTGCAACTAACAAAATTACTTCCTGACATGGAAATTCATCACTATTCATCTTTTTCTTCATAAGGCTCCCTTCCCCCAAATTCAGGCCCACGTAAAATAATTTAATTGCAACTACGGACAATTGTTATTGGTTCTACCATGCACTGAACTTGCTTCAGTAAAACCCTGAGGTAATTTTATAGCTGTGAAGTTAGCACCACTGTGGAATAAGCTATGCTAAAGTGAGAAGAATTTTTGTGGGTTTTTTTTTTACTATTTGGGAGGCAGTCTGACCTGCTTTACTGGCTTGCTGTGTTCTATGAAGCTTTCACTGAATATAGTGAGGCCACTAGGGTATAATTTCACTTGAAAAATATATCAAGTCCCATAAAAACAAATCAGCTTAAGAAAAATGTTGCTTAAATGAGTCCTATAGTATGTGTTGATTTCATAGAAACAGTGATTTTGTTGCCTTTCTCCTAATGAGATTTATATAGTTTAAGGATTACTAGAACATTATTTATTTTACTTTTATGTCTTTTCAGCTAAAGTATGTAAGTAAGTTCAGAAATAAATAAGCCAAAAGCAGAACAAGGTGTTTTTCCATAAACACTTGGCCAATTTATAGGTGATCAGCACAATTTGTGCACAAGCATTAGACGAGCAGTAAGGCCTCAGCTCACAATGAGGACACCAACCTTCACCTCTGTGGGAAAGGACATAATCTCCACGTTTGCAGATGTTTAGATACTTAATTTTATTATGAAGCTGAATGCACACTAAGCCTCATGAAGCTTCTGGGGTATTAGAACATGGGCTTGGATATACATATAAAGAACTCAGATAACAGTTAAATAAAATGGATTTCATAAAGTGGTAGTGAAAACAGTTCTTTTACCTTAAATAATTTTTCATGGCCAAAGAGACGTTCTCTGTCTCTCTCTCTTTTTTAGAGAGAGAGAGAGAGAGAGGAGAGACAAGGACAGACAGGACAGGAAAGGAGAGAGTTGAGAAGTATCAACTTGTCGGCACTTTAGTTATTCATTGACTGCCTTCTCATATGATGGAGGGGGGTAGGGTAGCTCCAGTTGAACCAGGGACCACTTGCTCAAGTCAGTGACCTTGGGCTCAAGCCAATGACCTTTGGGTTCTAGTCAGCCATCACTGGGTCATGTCTATGATCCCACACTCAAGCCGGGGACCCCATTGAGCCCATGCTCAAGTCAGCGACCTTGGACAACACTGTATCCACTGTGCCACTTCCTGGTCAGGCGAGACTTTCTCTTTAATCTTGTCCTAATACTCTGAAGTTATAGACTTCCTTCCCTTCAACAAACAGCTTTATTTAGATACCAGCCTAGGGATGAGAATCATGACAATAGCTAACTCCTACACATCATCTCCTCATCACAACTCTGTGAGGTAGGAATTATTAGCATCTTTATTTTCTAAATGAGAAATCTGAGATGAGGAGAGGCTGAGGAACTTGCCCAAGGTCATGGAGCTAATGAGTGGTAAAGCTGGATCTTAAATTCAAGCTGTCTGGCCCTAGAGCCTATTGCGCAACCTTCATGTCATACCCTAAGACATGTTGCTTGTACCCTAAGAAGCCAGCACGTGCTGTCTGCCCTATCCTCCCATACTTGTGTAGATCAACCATCAGATTCCCACCTTGTTGAGGAAATATGACCCAGTTTCTTTGACATCAAGCCTGGGCTGCTGTAAAGGGACACATCCTGATAAAGGTAATTGCTATGTTCAGGTTCTTGGTGCTGTTTAGAATGCAAGCAACCCGGAGCCCAGACACGGGCTGCAAAGCTGGCTTGGAGCAAACACTTCAAAGGAAAGTAATATCTGCACAAAAATATTGGAAGGAGGTTTAGTTGCCTGGAGATGTAAGGAAAAAAAAAGAAGGGGGAGGAGAATGGTTGTTGCCAGGAAAGAAAAAAAAGGCACAGGCATAGAAACTAAACTAAGAGCACAGTGGAAGGAATTTAAAACATAGAAGTTCTGTTTAGAATCCAGCAACATGGATGAGGTGTCTTTTTGGTTCACCAAACAAATTTCTCTTCAGGGAAGTAACTATAGCTGATTTATCAATAAATGTTTTTTTTTTCAGAGACCTAGAACAGAAGGCCATGGTAGTTTTATACCAACCTTGAGATTAGTCAGACATGCACCTCATGTAACTATAAAGGGGAACTCCAAGATTATCTTAAAATAATAATTAAAAAATATTTTTGGAGATTCTATTAGGAATATTAGAAAATCCTATAAGAAGTCTATGTCTTAGAGGGAATGTTAATAAATTGCCAGTTCTTTTGAGATGCTCACGTTAACGTCAGTGAAGATGCTCGGCCGTCTGAAACACCCCACTTTTCACTAAGATAGTATTCTGGGCGCCCCGCAGTTTCTGCCCGTGTCCCTCCACCAGACTGCCCACTGCGGCCTGTCCTTCCTCACATTCCACCCACTAATTCTCTCCTGCCTTTCCTTACAATTTACATTTCCTATGCTCTCCCAATTATGCAACTAAAACTCCTCTCCCAAGGGCACCCATTCCATCCATCTCTTTTCTGTCCAGCATCTCTTCCCTGACTTTGTTCCAAATTTATATCCTGTTTAACCCTCCTTGAATCCTGAAATTCTCTTCTGTTGACTTCTCGGCCTGGTGGCCTGCAGTGTCCTGGTGGCCTTCCTGGCTCCCTGTCCTCATCACAGGCTGAATATCCTGTTGGCCCCCAGGTAGGTGATGGCCCAAGATGCTCTGATACATTCTCATATATGGCTTAGGGCCAACATTACTCATAGTTGAGTTTTACAAATTGTGTTCATCTATAAAAGGTGTGAGACTCAAAAATGTGCCAGCCAGGCCCTGGCCGGTTGGCTCAGTGGTAGAGCATCAGCCCAGCCTGTGGATGTCCCGGGTTCGATTCCCGGCCAAGGCACACAGGAGAAGCGCCCATCTGCTTCTCCACCCCTCCCCCTCTCCTTCCTCTCTCTCTCTTCCCCTCCCGCAGCCAAGGCTCCATTGGAGCAAAGATGGCCCGGGCACTGGGGATGGCTCCTTGGCCTCTGCCCCAGGTGCTAGAGTGGCTCTGGTCAGAGCGTCGCCCCCTGGTGGGCAGAGCATCACCCCTGGTGGGCGTGCCGGGTGGATCCTGGTCGGGCGCATGCGGGAGTCTGTCTGACTGTCTCTCCCCGTTTCCAGCTTCAGAAAAATACAAAAAAAAATGTGCCAGCCAAATGTTTTACTTGTAGGATTTCTAAAAGATAACAATGTGAAAAAATAAATGAATGGCATGTAAAAGATTCAAAGAAAATCAGGAGGTTAAGGGTGGAAAAGCCTATAAATCTCAAACAAATACCATCACCAAGCGTTGCTGAGGTTAAGAGCAGCTTTCAAGTACAAGAAGCTTACTACTACTATATTTTATTAAACAAACAGTTTATAATCTAAGATTCCTCAGCTACAAGACAATGAAAAGAATAAAGTTGACTAATGAAAATTTCAAACAGACTTGTGTGCTGCTTGTGAGAAAAATTCTTATTATGCTTATCGAAAACTCTATACAAAGGGTTAAATATAATAAAAAAGAATTTATTAATCAGAATTATTATGCCTTAACTAAATATTAGTAGTAATATTAACAAGCTTCTATAATGTTTGGTATTTTTCAAAGTATGCTTACATGTGATACTCATATTTGAAACTCACCATAATTGTGAGATATTGTTAGAGAGAAGCTACTATCTAATCATTGATGAAAACTAATATGTCAATAAACTGTCCAAAATTAAATGTTCTGCTTTCCTTAAAGACATTATGTCTAGAAGTTAGATACATAAGACTTGTTACATATTTTATATTTCATTACAATAAACTTAATAATAGTCAATATCTTCATGGTCAAACAGCTGTAATCAAAATATAAGAGTTTCTTGACAAGGGGTCAATAAAAATAATTTTAAATATAGATTCTTCTGTTGTTTTATAATGTAAACTTCAATAGAATGGAACATTACTGGCATTAATCTTTAAACATGTGTGTATATATGTATAGTGTATATGTATACACACACACAAATGCATTTGTATGTCCAAAGGAGCTGAATTCTACCTAACCCTTAATAGTGACAGTGTGACAGTGATATGGACCTAAATGTAATTAATTTGCTTCTCTTTCAAGTAGCTTATAAAGCAGTCACTAATAATATCTGGAAATAATCACTTGTAAATATAAATATTGTCAATAATACCTACTCTAGCTACTTCTCCTGGACAAATACAATCATAAAAGGCCAGTAATAATGACAAACCATGTCTAACATCTTTAAAGTTCTATTCTTTAGTTTTTAACACTGTGTCACTCTTGATAGAAGAGAAAATAAAAGTAATATAAAATGATCTGGACTCCGCATATTTATAAATGGAGTAAATTTGCATAAAACAGTTGTTGAATTTTAAAATTTGAATACATTCTTCCAGAATTATCATGAAGAATACATAAATTAATTCTTTAACCCACCTTGTTAAGTGTAAGCTTTGCTAGGGTACAATTTCAATTTGAAGCATTATTATTTTTAAAAACCCTAATTTGAATATATTTCTTTTATTTCAACTAGTCTGACAAAGACTCTTGTAATTATCTTACAGGCCAAATTAACAAATGTGGGTGGGAAGGAGGTAGAATTAAAATGCATTTGTACATGATTTGATTATCGTGCCATAGAATATCAATCAATGGTAGACAAGATGGCAACCTTTGCTGGTGTTACAAAGAGTTGTTAGACCCTGTTCTATTCAGGTTTATTAATATATAATTTGAATGAATACTCAGAGGGGAGGTTTATCAAAATTTAAGGTATGTAAAGCTGGGAGCTATTTTGCTGTAAAAACTCTAAAAGCCCATCCAATAAAATGGTATTATAGCCTGAAATCATGAAGATGAAATTTAACAATGACATAGATCAATTCTTACTTTGTGATTTAAAAAGCAACTGTACAACAGTTGGATGTGTAAAGGTCGAACTTGGCAGAAGCTTTTGAAAACAAAAGAGGAGGAGCATTAAGTTAAATTAACGACATACCAGTATGAATGAAAAGTGCAATACTGTTGTACCCTTAAAAATTTGTTATGTATGCATATGCACACATATATATCCACAAGCTCTGCCATCTCAGACCACATAGGGAGTATATATTTTTAACTTAACATTGAAAATCTGTTTATTATTATTTTCTACTTTATTGAGTCATAATTGACAATTAAAAATTGTACATATTTAAAGTGTATATCTTGATGATCTGATATATACTGATAATTGTGAAATATTCACCACAATCAAGCTAATTTAACCCATCCATCATTTCACAGTTATCTTTTTTGTATGTGGTAAAAATACTTAAGATCTACCCTTTTAGCAAATTTCAAGTATATAACACAGTATTATTAACCTATGCCATCATTAGTTTTCCATAACTTATTCATCTTGTATAACTGAAACTTGACCAGCATTTTTCTGTATCTCCTTCCCCCAACCCCTAGTTAATTACCTTTCTACTCCCTGTTTCTGTTAATTAGACATTTTTAGATTCCACATATAAGTGAGAACACGCAGTATTTGTCTTTCTGTATCTGGCTTACTTCACTTAGCATCATGTCTTCCAAGTATATCTATGTTGTCACAAATAGCAGAATTTCTTCCTTTTCTAAGGCTGAATAATATTCATTGTGTGTGTATGGAAATATTTTATACATATGTGTGTATATTTTTTCTTCCCTTATCCATTCATCTGTAAATGGACATTTAGGTTGTTTCCATATCTTGGCTATTGTGAATAATACTGAGATGAACATGGAAGTGTAGCTATTCCTAAAAAAGCTGTAAAAAATGTTATATTTTGTCTTTCTGACAATAGCCATTCAAACAGGTGTGATACATCACTGTAGTTTTGATTTGCATGTCCCTGATTATTAGCCAGGTTGAGCAACTAACTCTTCATATACCTGTTAGTCATTTGTATGACTTCCTTTGAGAAATAGCTATTCAGATCTTTTTCCCATTTCTAAATTAGGTCATTCATTTCTTTGCTATTGTGTTGCATGAGTTCCTTATATATCTTGGAGATGATCTAGAGAGTTTAAGTTATCAGTTTCCAGAAACGGGCAGTTACTAAAAGAAAAAATGTTCCCTGGATGCTGAAGACAGCAATTAATTCAGGAACATGGCCTAGATGCAACCAACATTTTGGCCATCACTGTGAGAAAACAGAACAAGAAGTTCAGAAATTAACTTCATAAGGTTAATTCATCTAGTTCTCTGCCCTCAATTAGTTAGATGTGTAAGACAGCCTCAAAGCACTGATTATAAGGAAATAATTTTTTTCCCCTGAGACTATTTAAAACTTTGATTCAGGTAGATTAATAAACTCACATGGAACCCAAATATGACTACATTGTAAATAATTTAAAAATAACATAGCTCCACCTACTAGCAATGCCCCCTGTCCAAATTGCTTAAAAATTTCAGATTTTCCATGAAGATTATAGCAAAACCTATCTCACAGGGCTATTGTGAAGAACAAATAAAATAATAATTATGAAGAACTTAACACATTATAGGTTACCCCATTAATGTTAGCCACTATTCACAAAATACTTTTATTTTCTTAGCCATTAAAACTTATTAACCCCTTTTTGATTCACCAAACTAGCCACTGGGGATACAAATTGGACATAGACTTAATTAAATTAAGCAGACTTGGATATTATTCCGTATATTTTTTTCCCAAATCAAATATTAATTGTAACACCAAAAAACAATAATTAAAAACAAAGCTGCTCTAGTGGACAGAGGAAAAGAAAAGAGAGTACAATATCATACACAGAAACCTCGCCTTATCTTAGGCTGCTATTATGGTACAGGGCAAACTTGCCACATTTTACTACGTTCTAAATAAGACCGCACGTGTTCAAGTCCCGTTCCTGACACCCCCAGAAGATCCGTGAATGGTTTATAGGAAATGCTATCAGAATGTTCGTGGATAAGGAATTCATATGATAAAAGAAAGAGTTAAGAGAATTGGAGCTGTATTAACTTGATAAGAGGTAAACCTTTGTAAAGTATACCATTCGTCCTCAAATATTTAAAGGACTATAATATATATGAGGCAGCAGACATATTTGCCAGAAGGCAGAACCAGGAATAATAAATAAAAAGACTAAAATACTGATTTGGGGATAATATACTAGGACAGTGAAAAGAACATGAAATCAGGAGTCAGAAGACCCAAATTCAAGTCCTGGTTCTACTTTTTATTAGCTCTTTGATTTTAGGCAAGTCACCTAAACTGTCTGGCTCACAGAATGCTCACCTTAAGGTAGCAGAAGTTAATAATAACAACCATATGAGATAACATATATAAAATATTTTGAGACTTAAAAATGACCTGAAAATAGTAATATGGCCCTGGCCGGTTGGCTCAGCGGTAGAGCGTCGGCCTAGCGTGCGGAGGACCCGGGTACGATTCCCGGCCAGGGCACACAGGAGAAGCGCCCATTTGCTTCTCCACCCCTCCGCCGCGCTTTCCCTCTCTGTCTCTCTCTTCCCCTCCCGCAGCCAAGGCTCCATTGGAGCAAAGATGGCCCGGGCGCTGGGGATGGCTCTGTGGCCTCTGCCCCAGGCGCTAGAGTGGCTCTGGTCGCAACATGGCGACGCCCAGGATGGGCAGAGCATCGTCCCCTGGTGGGCAGAGCGTCGCCCCTGGTGGGCGTGCCGGGTGGATCCCGGTCGGGCGCATGCGGGAGTCTGTCTGACTGTCTCTCCCTGTTTCTAGCTTCAGAAAAATGAAAAAAAAAAAAAAAAAAAAAAAGAAAATAGTAATAATAACAATAAGCCACAAGAACGGGGCACATCATTGCTCTAAGTGTTCGAGTGAAGCTGACTGATTATTACTGCAGGGGTTCCTTTTACTGGAGGATGATGAATCTACCTGCGCTAGAAGTAGAAGGTGATTTCTATACTCCCAATTGCAAGTACAATTTATTCACTCGCTATACAGTTTATCTCAAAGGTAGTAAATAGTAATGATAATAGAGTTAAAAAGAGTCACTAATATCAGTAATTTAATTTGGCTAAAGCATGTACTCAATATCCACCATCTTTACAGAATTCACAAACAGCCTGAAATTCCACAAAGACGTTCATCAAATTGTGCAAAAATGAGCTTAACTCAATGCCCTAAAATATAGCAGATATGCTTTCGATCAAATTATAGTTAAGACATTGTACCCAAACTACATCTCTACACCTGTGCTGCCAATCCTGAAAATATATAGAATCCTGGATTGTCTCTGTCAAAATGTCAAATCCCAAATATCAGCTCAAATCTCAAATTTCAGCCTTTAGATAGTTAATATTCAGCTTATGCCTCTTGGCTTGCTATATTTTGGTTTTATTTCTATTAGTATTCAGAAATAAGTAATCCCCGAGTTAGTAACGACTGTCAGTTGTTCCAAGTTTACTTACCCTCTGACCCTCTTTTCCAGGGGGACCTTGGGGGCCTTGAATTCCCAGAGAACCCTATATGGAAGAATAGGACACATGTTAATAGACTGTTTCATGTACACCTGCCTCACAAAGAATGTTTTGAAAATTAATACCCACTTTACTGTTTAAACAAAACTTTTAAAGTGGTTTGAGCTCTTCCAAGGTTAGACTAGGTAATATATTCATAATGATGAATTGTTCTTCTTTGACTGTTTATCTTCAGAGTTAACATCAGGAAAGGGAAGCAAAGGTGACTCCAAACCAGGTGTGAAGGCCAGTGTTCCCTCTCAGGAAAGATTCCCACATGATCAGAACCACATTTCACCAAACTACCACTTACAAAAGAAGAGTAACAATGTCTGCAAGCAGAAAAAAAATGCCTCTTTCTATGTTTCAACTCTATAAATACAACTACATTTTTGGTGAGAGTAGCTCTGTAAATACCCACTAAGAAAACACATGGTTATGATGTTGGCTTCAACATATGTCTATTCATAACATTTAATTTTCAGTATCATACACATTATTAAATAATTTCTCATAATATTGTCAAGTGGTAGGAAAAACAATCATTTGTTCAGATAATAAAAAAAAAAAGGCTCAGGAAATCCCCAATGTTGCTAATCTGGAAGTCAAATCTCCTGATTCTTACAGACAGTTACTATTACACATGAATTCTGATTCACCATGACACTCAAAATGATGATATTGCTGGTTTTATGAAACTTTCAGCAGTAATTGCTAAGTTGTTACTGCTGTGAAAGCTTTTTCAAAGTTTCCTCTGATATTCTGCCTTCCCTATTCAAACTATAAATGTGGGAGATGTGGGCTCTTTTTCTTCTCAGTCTGTATTCTCTCACCAGTAGGCTTTGAATTCTCTAGGTCAATAATTCTAAGACCTATACCCCCAGTTTATTTTCTGAGCTGAAGATCCACATATCCAACTGCCTGCTTGACCATGCCCAGCCTTCTACCTCATGAGCATTCAAAATTTAGCATGTCAAACAGCGAACTTTGGATCCTTTCTCCAAACTAGATTCTCTTCCATCATTCCTCAACTCAATAAATCCACATCACATCCTCTTAGTGCTCATGCCAGATCTAGAACTCGTCCTCCATACTTTACTGCTCAAATTTCTTTTTTCATATCTAGTGACAAAGTCTTTTTAATGTATTTCCCAAGTATATTTGGATGCACCTATTTCTATTCTTAATGCTCTCATTATTACTTCTTGCTTGTTCATCTTTAAAAGCTTCCTAGCTGACACTAAACACAGACTAAACCATTCTCTACATCAGTCAAACCGATCTTAAGAAAACCCATCCTGACCTTCCCTGACTTCCCACATGAAGAGAAGGATGCTTGCTTTCACAGTCTCATAATGCCTTCTACTTGTCCATTAAAGCAGTGGTCCCCAACCTTTTTTGGGTCACGGACCAGTTTCATGTCAGGAAATATTTTCACGAACCGGCCTTTAGGGTGGGACGGATAAATGTATCACGTGACCGAGACAAGGTCAAGAGTGAGTCTTAGACGGATGTAACAGAGGGAATCTGGTCATTTAAAAAAACAAACAAACAAACAAACATCGTTCAGACTTAAATATAAATAAAACGGAAATAATGTAAGTTATTTATTCTTTCTCTGCGGACCAGTACCAAATGGCCCACGGACCAGTACTGGTCCATGGCCTCAGGGGGTTGGGGACCACTGCTTTAAAGTACCGATCACAAGCTCACTGAAATGATTATTCATGTAATTATTTGTTTCTCTCACAAAGTTCTGAGGACAATGGGTAGAATTTGTGTTGTAGTCATCACGGCATGTGCCTATTAATGTCTGAGTTAGAAAAATTCATATTTAATGTTATAGGAACATGTGGAGCCTGTGCTTTATTGATGGAGGCAGGGATAAAAACCTGGGAATGAAGAAAAGGGATCAGTTGTTTATTGCTATGAGAACACCTACAAAATGTTATGTAACCAAGGAAAGTTGGATAATTAGACCAACTTAAAGTTGGTAAATTCCTAATGTGTATAGAAAACAAATGTTTAAAATCATGGTAAGTATTTATTACAATGTAATTACAGGGAGTTGTATCATTATTTATAAGACTGAAACAATCTTGGCTCTAGATTAAATGCTTTCTTCTTACCCTTAGGAAACTATTATCATTTCATGATAGTCAAATTTATACATAACATTTTTGAGGTCCATCCAAATGCTAAAAGCTCTTTCAGTGTTTTTAAACATGAACCTACTAAAACATACACACACCAAACATTCACCAAGGGAGTACAATGAATTCTGAGCCACATATAATAATAAAAATTCCACTTTCTTTACTTTTTGGAAAGTTATATAACAAGAGCCTACATAATGCAAAAATATTAAAACTGACTTAAAATGTATTCAGCATATTTAAAAATGTTTATGAGAATCTTTTGTGAGTTAAGTCCAAATAGTAAGGTAAGGTACGCTCACAGACATACCCCACTTACATGCCTCCTGGATCTTCATGGTTCTGAACCCTCCCTCTACCCTTTAGTTTTGCTCGGTCTAGGGCCCAGTTAGAAATCTGATGAGGAACTGAGAAATTATTTTAAATCTCCAATGGATTATTTACTATTTGAACTATTCATGACCAATTTCTTTCTTTTTTTTTTTTTTTACAGAGACAGAGAGAGTCAGAGAGAGGGATAGATAGGGACAGAGACAGGAACGGAGAGAGATGAGAAGCATCAATCATTAGTTTTTCGTTGCGACACCTTAGTTGTTCATTGATTGCTTTCTCATATGTGCCTTGACCATGGGGCTACAGCAGACTGAGTAAACCCTTGCTCAAGCCAGGGACCTTGGGTCCAAACTAGTGAGCTTTGCTCAAACCAAATGAGCTCACGCTCAAACTGGCGAGCTCGGGGTCTCGAACCTGTGTCCTCCGCATACCAGTCGGACGCTCTATCCACTCACTGCACCACCGCCTGGTCAGGCTCATGACCAATTTCTAATTCTAGCAACATTGTTATCGAGTCTATTTTTGAGCTGCCCTTTATTGAATAGTATTTGAAAATTAAAAAGAAAAATGATATCAGTATTGTCATTAGTAAAAAAAAAACAAGTCAACTCACTGTAAAAAATCACATTTTTCACAAAAATTAAAATTTTGTGATGATTTATTATTTAAATTATCCAGCTCACTACTCTTCTCATTTAGTATAGTCTAAGAAAGAACTTATCACTTATTATGAAAATTACAGATATACTGAAGCTTTGGCTTACTTAAATTAAACTTGGGCAGAGCTCAGCATTGGTCTCAGAACCCCTTCCATGATTCATTCTTACTCTGGTCTTGTAAATGCCATTATGTGTGTATTTTACTTATTCTTTTTCTTTTTTTTTTTTTTTTTTTTTTTTTTTTTTGTATTTTTCTGAAGCTGGAAATGGGGAGAGACAAATAGACTCCCGCATGCGCCCGACCGGTATCCACCCGGCACGCCCACCAGGGGCGATGCTCTGCCCATCAGGGGGCGATGCTCTGCCCCTCTGGGCGTCACTCTGTTGTGACCAGAGCCACTCTAGCGCCTGGGGCAGAGGCCAAGGAGCCATCCCCAGCGCCCGGGCCATCTTTGCTCCAATGGAGCCTTGGCTGCAGGAGGGGAAGAGAGAGACAGAGAGGAAGGAGGGGGGGGTGGAGGGTGGAGAAGCAAATGGGCGCTTCTCCTATGTGCCCTGGCCGGGAATCGAACCCGGGTCCCCCGCACTCCAGGCCGACGCTCTACCGCTGAGCCAACCGGCCAGGGCCTTACTTATTCTTTTAATTAACTGTGAGTTCTACTGGACCAAGGATTATTTTTTTCTATCTTCTGCTACACTTATAGAAGAGACTCAACAACCACTTAGCAAGTTGAATCATAAGAAAGAAAAGACCAAGATAGAACAATACTGGGTGATGGTGGTAGAAAACAGGTTTCAGCTGCACATATTATCATATTAATTTTCAAAACTTGAATTTGGGCTTAAATACTACACTGGAGAGCTTTCAGTCTTGTCACCATTCCTCATATAAAGTGATTGTTCCATTCTCTGAAAATTAAGAGTAAAGCTGCCTTACAGTTCATTTAAGAGTTATTTATCATTTGCCACCTATGACATTATCTCTATTATGGAACTTATTTAAATAGTTGGCATTACTTGAGATTTAAAAGATTTATATAATTTTTCTAGTTAGGGAGTCCTATCTTAAGTAACTTTATACACATGGCATACTTGGATTTTCTGTACATTGTTTTCTTCCTTTGATTTAATTTGCCAAAGAATGCCTGTCCACTTTTTCCATCTACTTAGTCCACTAACTGTAAATACTTAAAAACTGAAAATAACTGTAAATTGGGTGATTCCCAAAATTTCACAAACATAAAGATTGATTGGTTTTTGGAAAGAAAAACTTGAGAATATATTTAGGATATTCACTGTGTAAACATTTGTATATGTCTGTCAGGCTTTTTTTTTTTTTAAGTGGAATTCTGGACAATAAAAATGTTGACTAATAAAGGAATTCATGAGGCTATTACCTTTTTTGGCAAGGATAAGGATATGCAAAAACAGTCTATTCCAGCTAAACTACTTTCGGTCCCAGTGGATTATTACAATGTGTTACCTGTCACATAGTTCTCTCTGGACAATCTGCTGATTATTGGAGACAGGCAGAGCGTATCATCATGGAAGCTCATGTAAATATTTAACTGGGGGCCCTGGCCGGTTGGCTCAGCGGTAGAGCGTCGGCCTGGCGTGCGGGGGACCCAGGTTCGATTCCCGGCCAGGGCACATAGGAGAAGCGCCCATTTGCCTCTCCACCCCCAACCCCTCCTTCCTCTCTGTCTCTCTCTTCCCCTCCCGCAGCCAAGGCTCCATTGGAGCAAAGATGGCCCGGGCGCTGGGGATGGCTCCTTGGCCTCTGCCCCAGGTGCTGGAGTGGCTCTGGTCTCGGCAGAGTGACGCCCCGGAGGGGCAGAGCATGGCCCCGTGGTGGGCAGAGCGTCGCCCCTGGTGGGCGTGCCGGGTGGATCCCGATCGGGTGCATGTGGGAGTCTAACTGTCTCTCCCCGTTTCCAGCTTCAGAAAAATACAAAAAAAAAAAAAAAAAAAAAAAAAAATTAACTGGGAAATTACTTAGAATTAACTGGTTCAGAACATAATTTTGAAGTGTTTAGCAAACATAGCAAATGTTCAGTAGAGTTAATAGAAAATACTACTTGCACTTGAACACATTTTCATTTGTGAAAAGAGGTGAGATATATTCATAATTTTTCAATCAAAAAAAGGAGTTGAAGGAAAAAAGGAAAGTTTTACTTTCATGTATTATTGGCACTCTCTTGCCAGAAATGTTAAGCAACATGATACCCAAAACTGACTTCAACAAAAATGTCACGCAAGTTAGTGTATTTTAAGTGTTATGATTATTGCTTTAGAACAGTGGTAGTCAACCTGGTCCCTACCGCCCACTAGTGGGCATTCCAGCTTTCATGGTGGGCAGTAGTGGAGCAACCAAAGTATAAATAAAAAGATTTAACTATATAGTAAGTTGTTTTATAAAGATTTATTCTGCCAAACAGTAAAAATCTCTCATAAAGTACTTGGTAAGTAATTATTATTATATGCTTTAACTTGCTGTAACTCTGCTTTATAAATTTTATAAAGTAAAGTTACTTCCCTATTTTATAAATCACCATTACTGTGGAACCGGTAGGCGGTTAGAAAATTTTACTACTAACAGAGATACAAAAGTGGGCGGTAGGTATAAAAAGGTTGACTACCCTGCTTTAGAATATACTTCATAGACTTGAAACATACGATAAAGTAAAACTGAATAAATTCTTAAAATACCACTAGGGCATTTTCTGTGTTTAAAACAGAATGTATAAAATTAAATTTGAAAACACAGTTTATATGTTTTTATAAAAAAAATTATGCTTTGGCCCTGCCTGGTTTGCTCAGTGGATAGAGCACAGCCTGTTGACATCCCAGGTTCGATTCCTGGTAAGGGCAAACAGGAGAAGTGACCATCTGCTTCTCTTCCCTTCCCTCTCTCCCTTCTCTCTCTCTTCTACTCTTGCAGCCAGTGGCTTGATTGGTCTGAGCATCAGCCCTGGGCACTGAGGATGGCTTGGTTCATTCAATCATTGGAACTGGATGGGAGCTGCTGAAGAGATCCCAGTCGTGGTACATGCGGGAGTCTGTCTCTCCGTCTCCCCTCCTCTCACTTAAAATAACTGTATGCTTTAATATGAGAACAATGGGAACAAGTTTTGTAAGTTGGAGACATCGGAACAAATGACAAAAAGCAAATAAGTAAAAATAAAACAGATATATATAGTCCAGTCATGAGAAATGATTTTCACATTCATTCTGAGAAGTGGTATTAAGACTGTTTATGTTAAAAAATTAAAGGAGTTACCAGTTTTATGTTATTTTACAGAATTATAATGGCACAAGAAAGACTTTCCCTTAGGGTGTGTAAATATTCAGAAAAAGAAATTTTCCGTTATACCTCAAAAGCCTATCATTTTATCATAAGCAGTTTTCAGTGCACACTAGGAAATAGATGTCTTTGAAATAAAGAACAATAGAAACTCTTCCATGTACGGAAAAAAAGCCTTGCAAACCTATCTAGTAACACTGACAAGAGAACAGTAAGAAGAGCTGTCACTAGAAGGAAAGCTCCATGAAATATTTGCGTTGACAGGAATGTTTCAATCATTACCATTTACAGTAAACAGGTTCCATAACTGGATGGACTATTTTATCCTACTTTTGACAATTTAAAAAACAGAGGTCATTTGTAGTGCTTTCAAAATGTAATTTCATTCGAAAGCCCTGGCAGCATTTTAGATATGAGACATAATGAATTATGATTCCATGTGCTTGTAAAAATAAATTTTAATAACAATCCTTTTTATGTTTTTCGGAACTCAGAAATTACATTTCTTTTTGTTATGCAGATTCTGAAATAGCATGTTTTCAGTCACTGCTGATTCAACCAATAAAACTAAAAGGATTATAAATTAAATAATAGACTCTAAAGTCTGTAAATCTGGAATGCTGTGGGACACCTGCACTTCCTACAAGCCTTCCTCTCACAATGATTGTTGCTCTTATTAGAGACATTCCACTTCATAAGTTGTATATATATCAGTTCTTTTCCACTTTGCACCTTATGGAGCATAATGGATCACATTTAGTAGGTGTTAAATGGGTGAGTGACTGCTAAGAGTCTGATTATTTGCACTTCTCTTGGTACTTCTGCTGTAGTGAGAACATTAATTGTCATAGCTACAGAAATTCCAATTTAGGAACTTAAATTATTCATCAATAAATCTCACTTGGTATCAAAATAATTCAAGTTATTTTTAATTTTCATACTTCTATGTGAAAGAGTTTGCCCTCCATTAGAGGAAGAAATGCAACCCAAATAATTTATCTCATAGTGATGACAAGTAAGTGCTTAGTTTTTTTTAAAAAAAAAAAAAAGAACTAAAGAGATTAAAGTATCTAATCAAACCATTTATTAATAAGAAATAGAACCAGTCAAGTTACTTAAAACTTTTATATCATTTAAAATAATGTAGTTACACATTTGGCAATTATTTATTATTTATTTACTTGTCATAAATAATTTATATTTTGGTCATTTAATATTTGTGATTATTCTTGACTATGAAAAACTGTA
This sequence comes from Saccopteryx leptura, assembly GCF_036850995.1. Taxonomy (NCBI): domain Eukaryota; kingdom Metazoa; phylum Chordata; class Mammalia; order Chiroptera; family Emballonuridae; genus Saccopteryx; species Saccopteryx leptura. The sequence goes on from NC_089503.1 coordinate 354,614,854, forward strand.
GATTTGCTTTATTTTGACCCTAACTTAATAGATGAAGTGGTTTGATTTCAAGGCTCTGTTGACAAGCAAAAAAAATTGATAGGCCATGGTCTGTCAACTCCATTTGTATCATCTGGCTTAATGATTTATGAGGGAGAATATGATTGCTCAGTTTTAATGATTAGTCTGATCAAATAATAGTCTGTATTTTCAGGCCGAATTTTCCATAGGTCAGTAGACACATGGAAACATAGTTTCACTGCACAAAGAAGAAACAATCTCTATATAGGTTGTTTTTAAATGTTTTCTGAGGAATGGAGAGCATAATAGAAATGTCATTTAATATCATTAATATATTTTGCTTTGGGGTTATGCAACACAAATGACTAGACTGAAGAAAACCTAGCCTAGTAATTTGAGGTTTAAAAGATAAATCAGGCCTGGCTGGTTGGCTCAGTGGTAGAGCGTCAGCCTGGCGTGCAGGAGTCCCGGGTTCGATTCCCAGCCAGGGCACATAGGAGAAGCGCCCATCTGCTTCTTCATCCCTCCCCCTCTCCTTCCTCTCTGTCTCTCTCTTCCCCTCCCGCAGCCGAGGCTCCATTGGAGCAAAGATGGCTCAGGCGCTGAGGATGGCTCTGTGGCCTCTGCCTCTGGTGCTAGAATGGCTCTGGATGCAACAGAGCGACCCCCCAGAGGGGCAGAGCATCGCCTCCTGGTGGGCATGCCAGGTGGATCCCGGTCGGGCGCATGCGGGAGTCTGCCTCCCCGTTTCCAGCTTTGGAAAAACGCAAAAAGAAAAAAAAAAAAGATAAATCAATTCAGAGATACTCATACACCACATGAAAAACCTAGGTATTTAATGCAAATAACTGTAAAGATGGTTTATACAACAGCTGGCTAAATAAGTTGCAATTGACTAAGCTGGTGAAAGCCAAACTTTTAAGAGGGAAAAATGCTCCATACTGTAATAAATGTTTCTAAATATTAAAACATATATTAAAGTACTTTTCTCTTTTTTAACTTCATTCTGATGGCCTTTCTCCTTTCTGCCAGTGCTTCCATTTCCCTCAGGAGGATTAAGATACCATAAGTGTAAAGACTATGAACAAGTCAGTGTTCAACTTTTGATATCCAAGAAAGGATTGCTGAGTTCATACAAGATAGCAGCCTAGAAGCAAGATCTCTTAATATAAGAAGTAACTTATCCCTACATATTAAGAGATGCTCTCATGGAAGATAGAGTTTAACAATGAATCACAGGGCACAGAGGAAAGAGAAGATATAAGGGTACTTGAACCAAACTAGAAAGAAAATGAAAAAAAAAATGTCATTTTCATGTTTTAGGAGAAGAATGATGAATTAGTCAGATATCAGTATTTTTTCTTTCCTTCTTTTTTAGGAAAAGCAGAGTAACAAGAATTCATAAGGCGTTAAACCATTAAACTCAGTAGCAACACTAATGTTAAAAGACAATAAAACAAAACTTATAATTCTGATGAAAATCATTTTCAACCTAGAATTCTATACCAAGACAAACTACCAATCATATGTGAGAATAAAATAGAAACATTTTTAAACATATAGAAATCTCAGAAAATTTACTTCTCTTTCACATTTTCTTAATAATTTCCTTGAAGATGTGTTCACACATACGAAAGAATAAAACCAAGAAAAGAGATGATAATAAAAATAAGAAGCATTGGGATCAACCCAAGAAAATAAAGAGACTCACAGAATGAGACTTCGGTAGTTGGCCTGGAAGGTTACTGGCCATAAAGGTCTGAAAGGATCTCCCCCCAAATAAGAGACTCAGTGAGAGAACTTGAAAAGTATGAAGATGATTACAGGAAAAACAGAAAGACAATTGGTAACACCAAAACCAAAAAAAAAAAAAAAAAAAAACCAACCCAAAAAACTATTCTTTTTTAAGGCTGAATAATATTTCATTGTATATATACACCCCCCTGTTTAACCCAGTCATCCATCAATGGATATTTAGGTTGTTTCCGTATCTTGGCTATTTCATCACAGGCAAGGCAAATGAGAAAATGTTCAACATCAGTAATCATCAATAAAATCCAAGTCAAAATCACAATAAAATATCATTTCACACATGTTAGCATAACGGCTATAAAAAGAGATAATTATTGGCAAGGATGTGGAAAAACTGAAACCCTTTATTCTTGGTTGGAATATAAAACAGGACAACTGCTATGAGAAACAGTAGGGTTACTTAAAAAGAAAATAGAACTACTGTATGATCCAAAACTCTTCTGATATATACCAGAAAGAATTCAAATCATTGTCAATTTATAAGTGAAAGCTAGTATCTAAGAACCATTGCAGTTTATATTTCTCTTATTGAGTGAATTTTTTATATGTTTATGAGCCATCTTATTCTTTCTTTTCTATAAACTCTGTTCACATCCTTATAAAAATTTTTAAAACTTGGTCATTGGTCTTTTTTAAAATTAATTTGTTGGACTCTATCTAAATATTAGGAAATCAATCCTTTGTTAAGAGTTGGAAATATTTTGACTCAGGTGGCAATTTGACTTTATCATTTTCTTTGCCATACAGAAGTTACCTGTTCACGTGGTCAAATTTATACATTTTGTTTTTAATTTTTGGGTTTTTTTTTTCTTTTTTTTTTTTCTTTTTCTGAAGCTGGAAACAGGGAGAGACAGTCAGACAGATTCCTGCATGCACCCGACCGGGATCCACCCGGCACGCCCACCAGGGGGCGACGCTCTGCCCCTCCGGGGCGTCGCTCTGCTGCAACCAGAGCCACTCTAGCGCCTGGGGCAGAGGCCAAGGATCCATCCCCAGCGCCCGGGCTATCTTTACTCCAATGGAGCCTCACTGCGGGAGGGGAAGAGAGAGACAGAGAGGAAGGAGAGGGGGAGGGGTGGAGAAGCAAATGGGTGCTTCTCCTGTGTGCCCTGACTAGGAATCGAACCTGGGACTTTTGCACACCAGGCCGACGCTCTACCACTGAGCCAACCGGCCAGGGCCTTTTTTTTTTTTTTTTTAATATTTAAAAAAGTTATTCCATATTAATTGTTTTTTATACTATATATTTTCCAAAAGACTTATCTGATTCAGATTTTTACTTTTTAAATTTCAATCCATCTTCTATTTTTATTGGTATAGGAGTGCTAAAATATCCAACTTCGTGTTTTTTCAGATGTTATACAATCGTCCTTAATCTATTTATTGAAATATGATATATATTATTGTGACCTTTCAGTACTGTGTCTTTAACTATACAATTATATTAATTTTTAACAGTATTAAAATTTTATTTAAAATACTAATGAAGTTAAGACAAACTGATTCTTATAATTCACTAACTACATGCAGATTCAAATTTAGCATTTGACTCTTTATACCTGGTAAATTATCCTAAAGTACAGTGTGTCCGTAAAGTCATGGTGCACTTTTGACCAGTCACAGGAAAGCAACAAAAGATGATAGAAATGTGAAATCTGCACCAAATAAAAGAAAAACCCTCCCAGTTTCTGTAGGATGATGTGGCAGCATGTGCTCATGCGCAGATGATGACGTAACAGCATGTATACAGCGAAGCAGCCCACGGCCATGCCAGTTGAGATGTGGACGGTACAGAGGAAAGTTCAGTGTGTTCTGTGGCTCGCTAAATTCGAATCCATGACCAAAGTGCAACGTGAATATCGGCGTGTTTATAACAAAGCGCCACCACATAGGAATAACATAACTCGGTGAGATAAGCAGTTGAAGGAAACAGGCAGTTTGGTGGAGAAACCCCATTCTGGTAGACCATCAGTCAGTGATGAGTCTGTAGAGGCTATACGGGATAGCTACCTAAGGAGCCCTAAAAAATCTGTGTGTGAGCCCACATCAAACTGCACTGGATAGGTATGAAACTGGGAGAGTTTTCCTTTTATTTGGTGCAGATTTCACATTTCTATCATCTTTTGTTGCTTTCCTGTGACTGGTCAAAAGTGCACCATGACTTTACAGACACACTGTATATTGCAAATACATTGCCATTACTGTTAACAGAAGTTGTTCTCAAATTGCAATAATTTGCCACTAATTTAATTAACACTATGGCTATAATTACCATAAAAAATATTTTTTTTATCATGACTTGGTACTCACTGGTGGCAGAACCAGAGATGGCCTTTACAGATTGAATGAGCCTTGTTAATTCTGCAGAATACTTGAAAAAATGCAAGAAGGCTGCTTAAATATTGAATAGTTAATTCTTACTTTATAAAGCCAGTAGGAACTCCCTATAAATTAAGACAACTATACAGTGCCTTTTGATAATTTGTGTACTAACAGGTAAAGATAGTTACATTGTCTATTGGCTTTTTGTGGAGGTTAAGTTAGAAAATGTGTCCTAGCTGTTTTTATATTAACAACAAAAAAGAAAGACTTATCTTTGAAACCGTTAGAATTCTAAGACTTGGTTAAATACACCTGAGGGATAAGTCCATTTTTGTGTTATGTATACAGCAAGTCAATGTACAAATCAGTCTATATACAAATATTTCTTTAAACACAACCTTCTCAAAATGGAATAAAACATTTACCCTGCATAATCACATCTACTTGATAGACTGAATAACTCAAGGCTCTGTCAGTGTAACTCTAATTCAGTGCCAGTGGCATTAATGAGATTAGTCGTGATGTGTCATATAGACCCCCCAGGATGTGGTTTCCATGTCATTTTTCAGTCTGCTAGGTTGGCAACATGATGTGTTTTCCAAATAAGCAGAGTTGATTTATCAAACCTAGGAACAAATCACTTAATTTTCAAGCTACCAATCAAACACTAGAAAGTTGGCATAAAAGTAAATTGCAATGACTATTTTCTTAATATTTCAGTACAATGGTGGAATCAGAAAGTTATTTTCAAGCTTATGAAAAAGAATAACTAGTGTACTGAGTGAACAAATCAAGATAATTTGAGAGTCAATGTACTAATATAAAGCTACAAGCATATAAACAATATAGTGAGTAAAAAGACAATGTAAACAACATATAAAAAGACTTTCATATTTGCACAAAAACAAAAGGTAGAAGCCCTAGTATAACATTTCATCATCATTTCACAAATCTCTTGACAGCCTCCACATACAATAATAAGTTGGAAAGAGAATAGAGAATTGACAGTGACTATCTGCTATTATGTTAGGAATTTTACTAGTTGTTTTACATAAGTGATTTTATTTAATTCTAACAACTGTAAGAAACAGAATTTTCCCTTTCATAGATGAAGAAAACTTCCTAAAAATGACACTGCAAATGACTGGGGGACCTGAAATCTAAACTCAAGTATGTCTGACCACAAAATTCTATCCTACTTCTAATATAGTCTATTTCCACTTCCAAAGAAATATTTGCAGCATAATATTTATTTTATTCATCATCATAGTCTATGAATGGCATTTTAAGTTATTCTTTTAAGATACAGGATCATCCTTTACATGTTTGATACATAAAGGTATTAAACTTTCCGAACATATTAGAAAATTGAGAGGTGGTTGTGAAACGGTATGGCATTCTATAAAAATTGGTATGAAAAATCAACAGCAAAAACTGAAGAAAAGTAAGAACAGCAAAGTCCCAGAAGCCATCTAATGATTAGAGTAGGTCAGAAGCTGAATGAGGGAGGAGTACAGTTAGCAGTGGTACAGTAAAATAAAAGAACAAATATTTGCTAGTATTTATTTTTAAAGGGATATAATGCATACCAGCTGGTTGTTGGAAACAATTCTCCATTGATTTTTTTGCTTGTCTACTTGTCTTGTGCGCCACTAATGGCTCTATGTTCTAAACTATCTTTCAGCCTTCAGGTGATTGCTCGTCAAAAGGACCTAGCAAGTTGAAACTTAATTTTGGTTCAGCCACCTAGATGTTCTTGTTGACTTAACTGACATGGTCTCAGATGAAAAAGATAGTGGTCTCTGAGTTTAGTGCACTGCTCACTCAGCACCGTTATTGTAGCCCATTTGGCTGAAGTGGGATACAGAATGGGTCTCTGTAAGTTTTATAAAAATGTCCATGCCCTTGTTGATAAATCTGGGTTGATGCCTCAGGTCAAGGGGAAAGGTCAATTCAGAAATTTAAGAAAAAAAAATAATCTTGCTTTCTATGGTAAACTCGGATAATTTATAAGATTTGTTCAGCTGGTTGGATCTGGGATCCTTGGAAAATTGTTAAGATCAATACTATAGGTTGGCCTCATCTATTTGCTTGGAGTCCTGTTAATGGTAGTCCTCATAGTGCCTTACGAGACAAACTGAACAGTTTTGGTCCCAGCTTCCAGTTGTGAGGTTAATTGGAATGGTTGATGGAGTAGATTACTCACAGGAAAATTTGCCAGAAGCCAAGATGGTAACATAGATAAGAGGGATGAATATTGTTGGAAGACAATGGATCTTTCTAGGGTCTTTCATGTTTCTGCATGTCTTGTGAGGGAAGTACTAATTGCCTTGACTATCTATCTTCTTAAGGCTGTTTATATGGGAAAACAATGAACAAATTTGCTTACTATTCAGAATATTAAAGACAATGTCTCCTTCTGGGGCAAGGGTCCAGTTTCCTTACAATCCATTATAAAAGATTTGGGTTTCCTGTAAAAGATAAATTCCAAATTATAAGAAATTTGGAATTTCTCAGTTGTGACACAAACCTACAGCCAGTTCAGCACCTGTCTGGAATACTGCTGAGGCCTGGCAGCGGGGCAGCCAACGCAAGCAGGAAGCTCACGCTCTCTCTGCCATGAGTAATGCCCCTTCTCTCTCTGGCTCAGTCCATAAAACTGTGGCAGGCTAAATTGCAAATAGGGTACAATTTCATACCTTTCACAGTTTTTCACAGTGGGAAGTCAAACCTTTCTCTATATTGGGAATATTATCTGATTTAATTAAACTATTCTTTATTTAATCTCTACCCTTTTAAAATAATGTGATCAAATATAGAGAATTTAAAGAAAAAATATTATTAAGAAGAACAAATCTGTCATTACAACAGAGTTATGAGAATGTAAAGTACAGCATAGGGAATATATAGTCAATAATATTGTGATAGCTATGTATGGTGGCAGGTGGATGCTGAATATATCAGGGGAACACTTTGTAAAGTACATGAGTGTCTAATCACTATGCTATACACCTGAATATAACAAAATAATAACAAAAGGAAATTGTAATGGAAAAATTAAAAAATATATGATTAGACGCTGGCTAGTTGGCTCAGTAGTCGAGTGTCGGCCCTGTGTGTGGATGTACCGGGTTTGATTCCCAGTCAGGGCACACAGGAGTAGCATCTATCTGCTTCTTCACACCTCCCTCTTCCTTTTCCCTTCCCATCCTGCAGCCATGACTTGATTGGTTTGACTGCATTGGCCCTGGGCACTGATGATGGTTCTGTGGAGCCTCTGCCTCAGGAGCTAAAAATATCTACATTGTGAGCATGGCCTCAGATGGGCAGAGCATCAGCCCCAGACAGGGGCTGTCCGGTGGATCCCAGTCAAGGTGCATGGGGAGTCTGTCTCTCTGTCTCCCATTCTCACACTTGGAAAAAAAGAAAAAAAAATATATATATATGATTAAAGCATATTTATTAGATCATAGGTACCCAAACAAATTAAAACGACTTAGAAAATGTAAAAGAGGAAATAATAGAATTTTAGATTTGAAAATGACCTTTAAAAACTTCTGCTTTGACCCTTAATGATTCGGAGGTGACATGTCCAAGGTGAATAAATAAATAAACAAATAAGAACAGTTCCATATTTCAGAGTAGATTCTGGGTTTCTAAGCCATTTTTCTTTAACTAGAAATAATCATTAAAAGATGACTTTGAAAATAGAGTAAAATATATAAAGCTTCTGTTTATGTCTACAGAATATTGAGCAGAAGGTAGGATTCTTCAATTAAGGAGATAATTCCAGTCGCCCACAAACATGACTCTCAAACTAATAAAATAAATCACATCATGACTCTCAAACTGAGAAAAAAATCTGTGCAGTAAGCAACATTGCCATCACTGAAAATTTTCATTGTGGGAGAAGGTGATAACCTGTTCTAGATTAATTAGCTTTGGAAGCTGGAAAGAGGGAATCTGCTCTTTCTGGTGATGTTCAAGTCAGTGCTCGTATTTTCCTCTAGATGTTTTCACTATAGGATTTGCTGATATTTGACTTTAATAATTTGTTCATTGGGGAAAAACATTTGTTTTCCCTACCTATGAAGAAGAAATTTATTGAGTACCTACCCTGCATCAACTATTTTAGATCTCTGGGGTTGCAGCTGTAATAAGGTATACAAGGTTACTGTGTTCCTGAAGGTTATATCAGAGTTAAAAGACAAAATGCTTCAATTTAGTTTACATTTCATAGTTTACTTCAGGTGGAAAAATTCTACTCAGACATCACAATTATATAAAAGTTTTCTTTGAACATTTCTCAGTAATTACTTCATAAAAACCTCTACAACATTAATTAATTTAATCATCACCACAACATTATGCATCTTGTTTTATAAATAACAAAACCAGGACACAGAGAGGTCAAATAACATAAGATTCAAACCCAGGCAGTCTGAATAGAGGGTCTGCATAACTCCTAAGTCATACTGCATGAATTTTTAGTTTGTTAAAACCAGTCAAATAGTTAATTGGGATGAATATAATCCTAATACTTTTAGAGATCATTTTTAAATTCCATTTTATAGATCAATGTAAGGTTTCTACCACCAATTTTTAGATGTTTAAATATTGCAGAATTGAAATAAATTCTGTGCAGATTTATATCTTGGACATTTTTATACATATAACTTTTAAAAAGTCTTATTTACTTTATAATTTTTCTGTTGGCACTTAAAATGCATTTTAATGTATTTTTCTAGACTGCTGAATATCTCAACAAGAAATAAAATAGCTCTTTCATAAGTCCCACATGCCAATGCAGAGCATTTTTAGAATAGAATATTTAACTGTTAAGTTTTAAAATGCATAATTTATAATTCTGATGAAAACAATTTAAAATGTCTTTTGAAACAAGCAAACTATAAACAGAAGGGCAGAAGGAGCTATTCTCAAATCATTCATCTAATGAAAGATAGATAAATCACCTCCCTGTCAAATGAGCTGCTGGTAGATTTTTCAAAACATAAATCTCTCAGGCTAAACATAAATCTTTCTAGGGCTTTAAGCATCAATTCCACTATATTTCTGCACAGAGTCAATAAAAATAGCTTTATGGTATAGAAAGACTTTCTATTTTAATCAACAAATTCATTTATGTCTTTTTTCCCACATATTTTTTAAAAGAATTGATTTTTTTTTAAATTATGCCACATTGACATGGACAACAGTGTGGTGATAGCGAGCGGGAACAGGGGATGGGAGGAGGCGGAGGTCAGCAAAGGGGGAGTAGATGGGGACAGGAAGAGACTTGACTTTGGGTGGTGAGCACACAATGCAGTGTGCAGATGGCCTTTTATTGAGTTGTACACTTGAGACCTGTGCGGTTTTATTAACCAGTGTCACTCTAACAAACTCAATCCAATATAAAAAATAAAATAAAAATTTTAACTGCCTTCCTTCTACTGGCCCACTCGGACACTAAACATCCAAATATTGAACTAGCTCACTGATTTCAGAATGTTAACAATGAATTTAATGTGAATTATGGAACATTTTTAGACTAATAGTGTTCATTTAAATTCAGACAATTCATAGAAAGACCATATGAATAACTCAGATTTTAATGTGTGAGAAATATAAAATAATCTTAGATTGAATTGCCTATTAATTACTATGCTATAGTATATATACTTATATGTACATATTAATGTATATAGTATACATATGCTATAGAACATATTTATTCTGGCCGTAACAGAAAAAGAAATTACACTTTACTGGTGTTTAACAAGAACTTGAATATTTTATTCACTTAAAAAGAGATGAGTATAGTTCCTTAAAAATTTTAGTAGAAAAAAATTAGTTAGTTGACTTTGTGATTTAAATGCATTTACAGCATAAAGATTCTAGTAAAAACTATTTTCTCAGAAATAACTAAATGTTTTTGTGTAGGCCAGCATAACTACAGATTTACAAACACTTGTAGCCTATTTACATACTAATTGCAAACGATCAGTTTAACAATGATCAACTTGAGCCAACTGGTTGCTTTTCCTTAAAGCAAAGAGGTTCTGAGAAGACAACGACAAGGACCTAGCATAGTATCTGATACATAAAATTCAAGTAATTGGGTAGGCTAAAAGGCAGGAGGAAGGGAGAGAAAGGACTATATCACCTAGGAAACTGGTCATTTTGGTATCTCGTATATGCTAATTTAGAAAAATCACATTTTAAGGCTTCCATTATACCAATACTGTATGATCTCTTGTGCATTAGGGCCATCTGTTAATTTGTGTGTCATCTGATTTATAAATAAGCAGCTGAGATTTTTCTCTCAGTTGCTTATGGTATTTAGGTACTTTTCATAGGGTGAAATCTGTCCTCCCGTTCTGTGCCTAATTTTCACTTAAGCTGGATTTATCTGGGCCCCAAGGAAATGGCATTTAAAGTCTCATTTAGTAAGCATGTCTAAGACACTTCTGCTGTTAACTGACTAAACCTTTGGCTTCTGAGTAAACATTTGGTGCCATCTGGATGAATATTTAATAACTCCCCAAAGAGACAGGGCCAGAGTAACACAGTCATTTTCCTGGGAACTAAAATTAGTGGGTGAATTATGTGAAATAGCCCTGTTCTACCTTCCCCACGTGTCCCTTCCAACATAACACGCAAAGGCCACAAGAGAAAAGGGAAAAGGAAGCAGGAACCAACTGCCTCATTTTATTTGTTATTTATTTATTATTTAAAAAATTTGTTATTTATTTATTATTAAAAAATTGCCTTTTTCCATTGATTTGAGGGAAGGGTGGAGGAGAGAGTGAGAAAGAGAAGCATCAACTCATTTTTTTTCCACTCAGTTGTTCCATTTAGTTGTGTTCTTATTGATTACTTCTCATATGTGCTCTGACGGGGTCGAACTCACCAACCTCTGGTGTGCTGGGTTGACACTTTATCCATTGAACTACCCTGCCAGGGTGACCAATTGCTTCATTTTAATAATGCCTTGCTTCTGAAATCAGGGATTTTAGCAAAACATTATTATAAAAAGAGCGGTATATTTAGTTGAGAAGCTGGTAATAGTGAGTAAGAGTAAAGAAATAAAACATATACACAATTTTAAGAAAATAGCAGGGTTTCCTTTTTATGGCTGAAAAATTGTGTGTGTGCATGTATATACTGAGGAGCCCTGAGGAACCACTGCGCCACTTCACCCACAGGTGTTGTAAGGTACCAAAAACTACAGTATTAATATTAATATTTTAAGAGGTTTGAAGAATATTTTATTAATTTGGGTTAAGGTGTGCAGAGAAATTGTGAGAAATAGTCTATGTACTGTGTGATTGGCATGACCAGGATGGCCCTTGGTATTGTATTGTAAATGCAAAGGGAAGGAAAACATGGATCCCCAGACATTCCACCACACCTGTGGGGAAAGGGGTGAATGGCTAGCCAGGTGCAGGGAAAGAAAAGCCAAAATAAACCTTTTCTTATAACTATGAGCCATTTGCGGGCATTTGTCCCCACAGAAACTACCTCTCCTATGTAAATGCATGTGGTTAACACATGTGACTCTGGACAGAGAGATGGCAGATAAACACTAGAAAATATAGGAATGCCTTTTAATATGTAAAGAGACATCTTTCTACCATTGTGTTGATTTGTAAATTTTGTTTTCTCCAAAATGATGTATGGCTTGCAAATTGAACATGGTCCTATCATGTTAAAGGACATATGACTATAACCAATAGTGGTAAAGGGCTCCTAATTACAATTTTTGCTTCTGTACTTCCCACTTACAAAACTATAAAAACTAAGTAGAACAAAGGGCCAGCGCTCTCCCTCAGATTTCTGTCGGAGTTGCCGCTGCTTGGCCAGCTAGACAATAAAGCTTTGGTGTGTAATCGACGGACCTTGTTTGTGTCTTCAATGTTTCAGGCCCCTCCGGATTAGGCTTAACATATACATATACATACATAAATATATATGCATATATATACATATACATACATACATATATATGTGTGTGTTTGTGTGTGTGTGTGTGTGTGTGTGTGTGTGTGTGTGTGTGTGGCCAGTAGTCACGGCCAATGGCCATCACCACAGCCAGGCAGGTGCAGGTTCCCATTAGATTAGGGCAGACGGTAAAGAAACTGCAAAGCCAAAAACTGGTGGACCATTCCTTTATTGTAGCCTCACACCGGGCCGGTGAGAAACACACAGTGGGAAAACACTCCCCTTGCCATGCAGGGCTCCCAAAGCCACTGACACATCTGGGTTTTCCTAGAATCAAAGGCCCCCACCTTGCCTGACCTGTGGTGGCGCAGTGGATAAAGCCTCGACCTGGAAATGCTGAGGTTGCCGGTTCGAAACCCTGGGCTTGCCTGGTCAAGGCACATATGGGAGTTGATACTTCCAGCTCCTCCCCCTTCTCTCTCTCTGTCTCTCCCTCTCTGTCTCTCTCCTCTCTAAAAATGAATAAAAAAAATTGTTTTAAAAAAATAAAAATATAAAAGGCCCCACCAGCCTCAGGGACCTCTGGTTCCCCATCTGCCAACATGGCTTCTTACTCTGCAACACTGGCCTCTCTCTCTTTCCCTTCCATCTTGGCTTCTTTCTTCTTTCACCTCCCTGCATAAACCTTTCTTGGTGGGGAAAACCGCTCCTCCAGCAACATTAGCATAACAATGGCCCTTCCCAACCAGGAAAGTTTATAATTAGCAGTTTCACCTGGCAGCACCATTCACGTGGGCAGTGGCCATTTTTAACAATAAAAGTGAGCAAACATAAAAATCACATTTTACAAACTTATTTGCCCAACAATCTGTATGACAGATTCTTTATTCATTTCTCTGTCGATGGACACTTAGGTTGTTTCAATGTCCTGGCTATTGTGAGTAACGTTAGAATGGATTTGGGAATGCAGATTATCCCTTGGAGATACTGATAGCAGTTCTTTCAGATATCTAATCAGAATTGGGCTTGCTAGATCCTATGGTAGTTCTATTTTTAATCTTTTGAGTAACCTCCACACTGTTTTTCTAGTGGCTGCACCACTTTACTATCCCACTAATAGTGTACATGTTTTCTTCCACAGCCTCATCAACACGTTTTCTCTTGTCTTTTTGATAATAGCCATTCCAACAGGTGTGAGGTGATATCTCATTATGGTTTTGTTTTGCATTTTCCTGATGAGCAGTGATGTTGAACACTTTATATTTACCTGTTGGCAGTTTGTATATCTGTCTACACAATTATCTGTAGTTTCTGCTATTGAGTTATATGAGTTTCTTAGATATTTTGGATATTAACCCTTTATCAGACATATGGTTTGCAAATATTTTCTCCCATTTCAAAGGTTGCCTTTTCATTTTGTTTTTTTCTTTTGTTGTGCAGAAGTTTTTGAGTTTGACATAGTCCTACTTATTTTGCTTTTGTTACTTGTATTTATGTTCTTATAGCCAAAAAAAATCATTGCCAAGACCAACATCAAGTAGATTTCCCTCTATTTTCTTTTAAGAGTTTTCTTCTATTTAATTCTTTAATCTATTTTGAGTTAATTTTTGTGAGTGGTGTAAGAGAGGGGTCCAACTCGGTTTTTTGCATGTGATTATCCAGTTTTCCCAAAACCATTCAGTGAAGAGACTGTCTTTTGTCTATTGAGTATTGTGGGCTCCCTTGTCAAATATTAGTTGACTACTGTATTTTTTGCGCCATAAGACGCACTTTTCCCTCCAAAAGTGGAGGGGAAAATGCCCGTGCATCTTATGGAGTGAAAAATATGATATTTTATTAAATATTTTAACACACCATTTGGTTCAGAAATTTTTTTTTTTAATTTTCCTCCTTAAAACCCTAGGTGTGTCTTATGGTCAACTCCATCTTATGGTGCAAAAAATATGGTATATTTGCATGGGTTTATTTCTGGTCTCCTAATTCCATTCAAATGGTCTATGTGTATATTTTTATGACAGTATTATATTGTTTGGAGTAATATAACTTTGTAATATAGGAATTGGAAAGTATGATGCTTCCAGCTTTGTTCTTCTTTCTCTGGATTGCTTTGGCTATTCAGAGTCTTTTGTGGTTCCATATAAATTTCAGGATTGTTTTTCTGCAAAGCTCCTCTATTGCTGTCCTGTGGCATACTGGGAGTCATCCATGGGGTAAAGAGGGGGGTGTTTCCATGAAGCATGGATAGTTTTGAGGGAGCCAGTGGACCAGCGAGGGGAGGATCAGCAGGTGAGACATCCCCAGTGGCTCCTGGGTGGCTTTCCAGATGGAATCTGCACAATGGTTAGTAGGATCTACGTTCCTTGCTTCCCTCAGAGAGCCCTGGCTGCTCTTCCAGCTGCTGCCCATAGCTGTTAAGTAACATTATTGTGGTCATCATTTAGCAATCTATACATGTATCAGTTCACTACTGTAAACCTAAACTGTGATACAGTGTTATATGTCAGTTATATCTCAATAAAGCTGAAAAAATAAAATTGGAAGAGAATACATCTTTAAATAAAATTATATGCATATCTCAAAAAAAAAAGCATAGGTTTTATAGTCAAACAGGTATCTGGATATTAGCTGTGTCATTTATCATCTCTGGTACCTTGGGCAAGTTATGCAGATTTTCTAGTTCTCAGCTCCCTTACCTGTTATGTGGTAATAATCATGTTCTATCTCACAAGGTTGTTTTAGGAATGGTTTAGGCAACATTCAATAAATTTTTGCCATTTATTATTGTTATTATTACTTAGGATATAACAAGATATGTTGTTTTTAAAATACTTATCAGTTTGATATACAAAAAAGGATAAAGAAAAAAGATTAGTTAAATCAGTTTTTAAAAACTCATATTTATCTTTTGAACATTAATAAGCTATTATAACAGCTTATTATGTTTAAACAATAGATAATTTAGAACTAAACTAATTAGTGAATTTGTTATTCAAAAAAGGCTGCAAATACATCAAAGTGATTTGATTAACTTTTTTATTTTCAACCAGCTGTGTTTATTGAAAATATGCCTAGCAAGAGATACTTAGCTTTTTACCTTAATCTCATGGCTGTCTTCCTGTTTCTAAGCTAGATAATGAAGTGATTGTCTCCCTCTTCTGCTTCCTCCCTTCTTTACTTCCTTCCTCCCTCCTTTCCTCCCTCCTTTCCTCCCTCCCTCATCCCTTCTCTTCCTCCTCCTCCTTCTTTTTAGCTGGTTTTTGAAGCAGCCACATTGGGGTTCTTTCCATATTATCTATGAATATGAATCTATAGAATGATTCAGATGCTATCAAATGGATGCCATTGTGGATTTTTCAATGGGATCTCATTGCTTCAAATAATAAGGGCGTTTAATGCACACTGCATTTGCGAACTACAGCACCTTTTGGTTGGTTCTCTCAGTAAGAGAAGAGGTGTGTTGTGTATTGGAGAGGGAAGTAATCTGGTGCTAGTCACTAGCAGTAGGAACACTTCAAGGTGGTGGGAGAGGGAAAGGTGGAGTAAGGAGTAAGAGCTGCTGTGAATTCAATGAATGAAACTGTTTATGGGCCTCTGGTTTTTGTTTCATACCATTTTCTCACCTTTGCCTCTCTTTATTCCTTTTATACTTGGCCTCTCTAACTCCTTTATCCCATTTCCTTCACTGAGACTCAAGTATATACAACCAGTTATAAGAAAAAGTATAGGCCCTGGCGGGTTGGCTCAGTGGTAAAGCATCGGCCTGGCATGCGGAAGTCCCGGGTTCGATTCCCGGCCAGGGCACACAGGAGAAGTGCCCATCTGCTTCTCCACCCCTCCCCCTCTCCTTCCTCTCTGTCTCTCTCTTCCCCTCCTGCAGCCAAGGCTCCATTGGAGCAAAGCTGGCCCAGGCGCTGAGGATGGCTCTATGGCCTCTGCCTCAGGCGCTAGAATGGCTCTGGTCACAACAGAGCGATGCCCCAGATGGGCAGAGCATTGCCCCCTGGTGGGCATGCCCGGTGGATCCCCGTCGGGCGCATGCAGAAGTCTATCTGACTGCCTCCCCGTTTCCAACTTCAGAAAAAAAAAAAAAGTATAAATCGAAACAGAAATATTTAATTAAAATAGATGAGTAGGTTTATATATTGGATTTTTGAAATGAAATGGTTCTACATAATTTAAAAAATTTTAAATAATAGCAAAAGCACGGTTATCCACAGGAAAATAAAAATGCCAGTGATAAACAAGTGTTCAACTTTCCCCACCTTATTTATTCAGGGCAGTTCGGGTCTGTATACTTAGTCTCTGGAACTTTATGTGCTGGGCTTGCCAGTACTGTGTGTCCTGCTCAAGGCAGGACTATCGATGGACTTGCTGGGGGGTCGTAAATGTGGATGGAGATGGAAGGTCATTTTCTATAATCAAGTAATCAGGAACCAAATCACAGGTACTAACAGAGAGGCTGCATTTCCTGGAAGTGCTTCCAAAAGTAATGAGTTGGGTATTTTTGATGCAAATACTGAGGTAATGTTCGCTCAAACTCTAAAAGAGGAAGCTGTGGAGAACAGTATTCAACCAGCTTTCAGGGTATCAGTTCCCATTTGGCTGAACATTGGATGTGTTTGGGAACAATTTTTTTCCATAAGTGAGAAACAGGGAGGGAGAGAGACAGACTCTCGTATGTGCCATGATTGGGATCATCCAGCAAGCCCCCTACCAGGCAATGTTCTGCCCATCTGGGGCATTGCTCTGTTGCTCAGAAACCAAGCTATTTTAGCACCTGAGGCAAAGTCATGGAGCCATCCTCAGTACCCAAGGCCAACTTGCTCCAACTGAGCCATGGCTGCAGGAGGAGAAAAGATAGATAGAAAGAGAGAAGGGAGAGGGGAAAGGTGAAGAAGCAGATGGAAACTTCTCCTGTGTGCCCTGACCAGGAGTAGAACCTAGGACATTCACATGCCAGGTTGATGCTCTACCACTGAGCAAACTGGCCAGGGCCAGGAATAATTTAAAATGACCAGAAAATCTGACTTTTTTGGCATAGGGTGAAACCTGGAAATTGGAGTATTAAAGCCCTTTGGGTAACTCTGAGGTGTGCTGTAAGTGGAGAAGGACTGATCCACAGAGTGGGACAGAGTCTGCAGCACAGCTCAGGACTGGGTCTGAAGTCCTAGTGACTCAACGTGTGGTCTGAGGACCAGAGGCACCTGCAGTCTCTAGTTATAAATGTAGAATCTCAGGCCTCCACCTCAGACTTACGGAATTGAATATGCATTTGAACAAGACCCCTGAAAGTTCCTGTGCACATTAAACTTGGAGATGCATTAAGGTACCTGAGCCCACAGGAGTCCTTGAATGGCTAGATGAAGGCTATAATTAAAGGTGCCTTCCTAGCCCCAATCTCCTCCACTGAACCAAGCAGGCTTCAATCTTAATTTAGTTTTACTTCTATGTTTCCCTAAGGGAAAGCAATCTTTCTTCATTACCATACATTAAGTTGAATTTGAGATGAAAACCAGACTTCTTCAAAACTCTAAAGGAATTTTCCAAGTACAAAGAAAGCTTGCTCCATGTCAGTGCCCATAAACAGTGACTATCAACTCCAACTGCATATTTAGAGCTACCTAGAGAGCTTTTTAAATATACCAGTTCCACATCACATCTATTGAATTAACATTTCTGGGGGTAGAGGCACACACTGGTATGTTTTAAAGCTCTCCAATGGAGTTTAGTGTGCAGCTGGCTTTGAAAAACACTGTGAATGTACTCTAAGTTTATCAACTCCTACCTACCCGTGCTTCCTTTAATTCAAGTAAGTGGAGTCAGTCATTTTGGCTTCCTCGAAGACTGTTATCAATCACTTCATTAAAATGTATCAATCTATATTATAAGATCAATTAAATATTTAGTGCATGGTAATTTGGTATTTATTTAAGGTCATCCCTATTTCATAGTTAACAGTTGATTACTTACATCAGGGGTCCCCAAACTACGGCCCGCGGGCCACATGCGGCCCCCTTAGGCCATTTATCTGGCCCCCGCCGCACTTCTGGAAGGAGCACCTCTTTCATTGGTGGTCAGTGAGAGGAGCATAGTTCCCATTAAAATATTGGTCAGTTTGTTGATTTAAATTTACTTGTTCTTTATTTTAAATATTGTATTTGTTCCCGTTTTGTTTTTTTACTTTAAAATAAGATATGTGCAGTGTGTATAGGAATTTGTTCATAGTTTTTTTTATAGTCCGGCCCTCCAATGGTCTGAGGGACAGTGAACTGGCCCCCTGTGTAAAAAGTTTGGGGACCCCTGACTTACATCAATGACAAGTATATAGAGAATTATTCCCAAACAGCATTACTATTTTACATTATGAAACGAAACATTTCATTGTCTTTTTGCCTTGACATATCTTTAGATAGGTATAAAAATTAGCTTGTCCTCCGTCAGTATCTGCCAGGGGAACAGAGCAGAGACATCTATAGGGTGCTACCTGGCAGGAAGACATCCGCTGTCATTAAAAATCCTTGGAACGGATACAGTCTAATATAATTTTATGGGTGCAGGGCCAAAATTGCACATCATGTAAAAAAGATACACATAAAATGCATTTTGATCTTCAAATACAAGTTGAAAGCAACTAGGAAATCAGGTAGCTCAATGAAGTGGTTGAGCATATAATTTATTTGAAAAAAAAATAAGCATGTAGCTTAAGTAAAAATGAGCAACTTAACCCTAAGTCACTGCCAAATAATTTTTAAATAAACTCCATATAGGATAAAAGTTGAGTAATATGCAGTTAAGACCTACTCTACATAAAGAACTTTTATTTCCATTTTGAAAACAAAAACTTCAAGCACAGAATTCTACTGCAAATTGAATTTGGTTATTATTAAGTCATCTGTTTGGTTCTTTAAATTTCCCATTTATAAATAAATATTTGTCCTTTAAGTAAGCATTGCAAAGATTATTTGTGTAATATCTGTGTAAGACACTACTAAGGTATTATAGTTCAGAATGATATTTTCAAGTATAAAGTTACATGTAACTGCTATCAAAGCCATGTAGCCCTTGAGATTCTTGTGCTGCCCTGTTGGGAAGGGCTCTGTCCCGATGCTAGAAGACTTCTTTATACATGACCTTCTATAATCAGGACAGGTCTTTGATAACTGATGATTTAAATTCTTAATTTATGTCATTAGGTAATACCAACATTAAATTTGAGAGACCTCAGGATACAAATGATCTTATTTTTAAATTTTTCTTCTTTTCCATTAGGCGTAGAGTCATTCTTAAACCAAATCTTTAAGTTAAATGAGACTTCTTAATGGCCTATGAACAAAATCTATAACAGTAAATTGTATCTAAATTTAAAAGCATTACACATTTATGATTAAATGCTTAATAAATGATGAACCATTTAAAGGAGAATAATCCCATTATGTGTACATTATAAACTTTTCTCATAAATCTGTTACTGAAATGCTACCATTTTATCATTTGCAAATCTTAGAAGTAAATCATATAGAAAATACAACAGTCCTAGACAGGTTTGAAGGAATATGAATCCACTTAAGTAGGTAGCTGTTTTTACCATTGAGTGATAATGGTTTATTTCATTCTTTTCTTGTTTTTAGAGTAAGTAGAACTGTCTCTGCTTCCATTAACTTTAAGTGTCATGTTACATATAATCAAACATTGAAGACTCAAGATTATAAACCATGTAGAAGGAAGAGAGAGTTGATCAGGACAGTTGCTGCTTCCAGACTTTCTAGTAACTATCTATAACCTCAGGTTAAGTACTTCACCATTGGGAGTAGATGCCCCATCTTTAACATTTGGACGTTTGATTAGCTGCACCCTGAGGTCACTATCAATTCTCAAAACACCCTTTGGCTCAAATTCTGGTTTAGTCATGATGTAGTATAAATAATAAATAGAATAATGTATTTCAATTTTGAATTTTTATTTCAAGAATACTTACAGTTAAGGCTGGAGGCCCTGGAGGTCCTATATTTCCCTAAAATAGATGAATGAAAAGTTGCAATTAGCAATAGTCTTTTTTTACACATGATATTTATAAATTTTCTGAATGGATAGCAGCAATATATAGATAAATCTTGAAATAAAAACAGAAGTTTATCTTGATAAAAGTCTCTGCACAATAAAAAATAGATCATGTGCTTTTAGCTCTTATGATATAACTATCACCTGGGCACCCCCATGCATTTTTGTAAAACTTTTTATAAAAAGTGAAAATAATTTAATTTCTATTCTTTTGTCTACTAATTCAAAATAAGAAAGAATATCTCTTCAAAGATGACTACTTGCCAATGGCACAGCTGGGAAGTGTCACAGTGAGAGATGATTTTTCTGACAAAGTCAGTTTGAGGATCAGCAGAAATAATAAGTGGATGTCCCCACTTCATGCCTCCCAGCTGCAAGAAGTGGTCCCACTGCCTCTTCTAATGCTCTGCTGAATTGGCATTGTACTTGCCATCAATTGTAAGAGGCTTTGCCTAGATGTATGCATTTTAAAATACTAATATTTCTTTGCTGACATTTGTGAATACAGATTACCAGGTGGATGTTTTGAAAACTATTCAAAATCTTTAAAAACAATCATTCATCTAAAAGTTCACTATTTTCTGATTTTAAATATGTCACCTATATGCTTTATTTTATCAGCATGCTTATTTAATTCGTAAGAACTCTTCGTCATTAAGACCAAGCATCACTGCTCTGCTCCTTGTTTAAGTAGACATGATGATGCTGTGCAGCATGGGGCAGTGGGACCTTGCATTCTCATGTCGGGGCTATCTCTAGGACTTTCTCTTTTCTCATCTAATATAGTTGCCTCAAAGGTGAAGACTTAGCATTCTGCAATCATTATGGGGATGACACATAATTTGGGGAATCAAACATTGTTAGGAAACATTGATGAAGTTTAAACCACTCACTGAGGTCTGATTTATAAGACCGGCATTCATGCAGAGGTAAATATTAAAGACAGTCAGGGATTTCTAAATGCACTGATCGTGGAGAACAAAATATAGTGCAAAACACCCATGCACACACTTCTCATCAAACTGGGATCATCCGATGACATTGTGCAAATGTCTCTTGCTTTAGTATTTCTTCATTCTCTTTTCAAGGTCAACTGCCAATATGCCATTATAAAATGGCATTCAAGAAAAGGTGGCAGGAAATGGAGCATTTAGATTAAGACTGGGAAACAAAATTAGTCTCCTTTCTCCCAAAGGCCACCTGCTTCACCATTACAGTAGCAGCTCAGTGCTACTGGCAAAGTTCCCTGATATAGGACACGGTTGCTAATTTGGTGATGGAATACCTTAATGCTGTTAAGCAAAGGAGAGAAAGGGGAAATCTTATAAACAAATTAATGTTGACTAGAAATTGTGCATTTAGTCTCATCAAACTAATTAAAAAAAACCAAAAAGGCTTTTCTAGTTCAGATGCTTTTATTATAACAGCCTTTTGTTAATTTTAACAAAATTAATTTTGGCAGTTAAACAATATCAATGAAAAATTACTGCATAGGTACTCAGAATTTCTTAAGAAAAGGTCATTCTTCTTGGTGAATATGATACCTTTTCTCCTTTGGGGCCGGGTGGACCACGAGGACCCAAGTCACCTTTCAAACCCTGTACGAAATAGAAAACCAATGTGATTTCTCTACACAGTGCACAAAAAGCTTCAGTTTCAAAGAAGTCATTAGTAATAAAACAAATCATAATTTACTGAAGTCCCAAACCCCATTCTTCAGTGTGTAGTCCAGAGAGAAAGAGAGACAACTGACAGTAAAATGATGAGCAACATCTGCATGGTGGTGGGTACAGATACATTAAATCAGTGTGAGTCCTCAATACTTCATATTTCCGCAACTCGGCTTCCTGCTAAAATTACATTAATTCACCATCTGGGAGAACATCATTTTGATCTATATGAGCTTTTAAGTATCCACTTTGGATTAAATTTGTAGATGTTGTAAATACCTCTGATTTAGCACTGATTTTGGCCTTTATAAAGCTTGTCCCCAGAATTTAAGATTTAAATAAAAAACACTATGTCCCTTTCAAGAAATTTAATTGTGGGGAGTGAATAAAAGATACATTCTTTTCCTATCACTCACAAAACTGGAGCTGAAATGTAATCTCTTTCTTATTTTAAAGTATGTTTTCATTCTCTAAACATACTTATAAAGTTATCAAATAAAATTATATAAGACATGGCATATCAGATAAATATATTCATGAATATTCCAGACTCTTGGGGTGTTTTTGTGGGTATTTAGTTTATCTGACTCAAAAATGATAGCTTCTGCCCTGGCCTATTAGCTCAGTTGGTTAGAGTATTCTACCTATTTGCCAAGGTTGAGGGTTTGATCCCTGGTCAGGGCACATACAAGAAGTAACTGATGAATACATAAATAAGTGGAAAAATAAATCAGTCTCTCCCCCCTCCCCTTTTTTTCTCTCGCTTGAAAAAAAAAGTAAGAATACCCTAGCAGATTTTACGAAAGGGGGTCAGATCTACAGCCAAATACAATCACAGTGTAAACGGAGTTGGACACCCTGACTGTGTGATAAACAGGAAAACCATCTTTCCTTGTATTTAATTTAACACCTTGAATGAGGGAAGGACAATATGAGAAAAGAAATATTGAGAAGCCACACAATGCACAGTAAACTTAAGTGTATTCTATTGTATTTTGACCTGAAGGATCCAGCTATAATTGCTCTGACATTTTGCGGTAAATAAACGCCAAATGCCATCACCCGTATGCTTACTCCATAGAGAAGCCAATGATAAATTGAAAGGAACAAAAGAAAACTGGATACTTAAAGTCTTTTTCGCAGACAGTAAGTGAAAACTGCAGTCTTACACTTAAAAAAAAAAATTAATGGATGAAAACAGCATCTGATTGCCAAAAAACCTTTGTAGTTGCATAAACACCTCTGTGGATGCCATTTATAACTGTGTTTCTCCCATCATTACCTTGGAGTATTTATAGAAAAAGGATGTGTGAAAAATTAAAATCATATTTGAGGTGTGATATTCTCTTGTTATCTGAATTACCCATTTCATCCCAAATCAAGTAACACATACTTTATTTACATATGCCTCTGGTATCAAACTTAGCACCTACATATTCTGAACACTTGCAGGAAAAAAACTGCTAGTCCTGTGAACTAGACTTAGATTTTATTCTAAACTCATTCATTCATTCATCCATTCAGTCAGTAAACATTTAGTGTATACTTGTGTGCAGTCACTCGCCTAGCCTTCAGACTCGCACTGCCCAATACAGTAGTCATGGGCCACAGGGACGGAGCTTTTGAGTCCTTGAAATGTGACTAGTCTGAATTGGAATTTGCTGTACGTGGAAAATACTACTGGATTTTTAATATTAGGTACAGAAAAAAAGAATGTAAATTACTTAATATTTTTATGCTGATTAGACAATACATTTGGATGTGGGATTAAATATGTTATTACAATTACTTTCACCTTTTTATTTCTACTTTTCTTAATGTGACTACTAGAAATGTTTATATTTACATGTGTCTTGAGTTTATAATATTATATATTAAAATAATAGTATATATATACATCGTATAATATACAACATAATAATGTATTACTATTAGATAATGGTATATAGTGATATAAAAACAGAACAAGAAATTCACAGAGACTCTCCTTGACCAAACATTAGTCCAGTTTCCCTGAGCTCTCCACGGACGAGGCCTCAGCCTTGGTCCCCATCTGGTCCTCCACCCTTGATATCTGCTCAGGCTCCTCATCCCCCACATTTGACACCTTTGGCCTGCCTTTAGCAAGTATCCTGGTGAATCATCAGTAACCCTTGATGTCTGCTCTTTGTAATTTTCCGTTCACTGACGCAATCACTCTGTGGGCTGGGTATAAATCCCACTTGTTCTGGTTGTATCCAGGGCTGAACTCACTCTCTTCCCTATTGCAATACCCCTACTGCAACAGTCTTGAATAAAACGTCTTCCTTACCATTTTAATATTTCTTTTCTTTAACAGAATCAAGGTCGTGCCTTTATGGAACTCATGATATAAGAAAAGGGTGACTGGCAATAAACAGGTCACCAGACTGAATGTGACCAATGTGAAGGAAGAGAGAACTGCTTCTGCAGCTGGGGTAGTCAGAAACAGCCTCTGCGTGAAGTGGACATTCTTTGTTTCAAAAGACCTAGCCATACAATGATCCTGGGGAAAACCACTGGGGTAGAGGGAGTAGCCAGCAAAAACGCCCCCAGGGTAAAAGAAGTGTCCAGCAAGCAGCTAAGGAGGGGAGATGACGTCAAGGTCAGCCACGGTCATGGCACATGGAGAACTGCAGGCCATGATAAGGATCGGTTTTGCTCTAAGTACAACTGGAAGCCACTTATTGTTTTAAGCACGGAAATTACATGATACGATTGTGTTTCAAAAATAAATCACTTGGCTACAGAAAGAAGAAAGATTGAAGGCAGCAAGAGTGGAAACAGAAAAGGGGCTCTCACAGCCTTCCAGGCAAGAGAACAGGAGGACTGAGACAGGGTGGGGATGGTGCAGATGGAGAGAAGGGGTCAGAACTGGCACATGCTGGAAGGCAGGACTTGCATATACGCACTGTGTGCTGGAAGTGGGCGCAGGGCAAAGGAGGCGTCGAGGCTGATTTGCACTTGGCTTAAGTAACTGGCTAGGAGATTGTGCATTTACTGAGCTGAGAAATGTATTAAAAAGAGGCTTTTTTTTTTATTGGTGTAAACATTATCCATGAAGAAAGAGATGGCTGAGAAAGATATCAGGCATCCATTCATTCAACAAATACTATTAAATATTTATAAACATGCAACACTAAACTACATAGGAATATGAAAACATTATTTTTAAAAATAGGACACATTAAATGCAAGATTCAGGAAAATGGTTAACTCTGGGTGGGGCATGGGATTACACTGAGTTTTGGGTAGGTTGGTATTCCAGTTATTACTAGGATTCATAATCATCACAGATGTGACATGTTACAAAGATATTTTTAGGCATAAAATGATACATTAATTTTTTTTTCAGTATTTCTGCCTGACAAATTAACCTTAACTACAACTTCTTGGAAGGTACTTACTGACCACTGATTCAGCTAACTATCCCTAGTTCAATCACTATGGTCAGGAAGAAGGGCAGGGGGATAATGTATCCAATTACAAGTTACTGTAAATAATGAGTGCGATTACAGAAGTAATAGTTGCCATTACTATTACTATTACTGAAGGGAACAGTTGCCAGAGATGCCTAAGGTCTACTGGAGGTCGAATTCAGAAGAGTCAGGAAGGGAGTCACATTTTATGCATAATCTTGAGTAAGTTATTAAGCTGCCCTATAAAATATGTATAAATAATAGTTATCTTGAAAGGTTGTTCTGAGAATCATATGTTGGTAAAAACACTTAGCACATGTTAGGTACTTAAATGAATGCTGCTTTTACTTTTCAAGTCCAAGTTGAATGGATAATTAATGGTTTGTTCTGTTCGGTTTTGTGCTCACTTTGATGGATATGTAACAACTGTGCTTTAACTCACATATAAGTATAAAATGCAATTGAGAAGTACTACATTTGTCAAGCTTCTACTTTTATAGCCACTGAAGTGGGCCCACGTAACTCATGTCTTCCTGTGACAAAATACTATGTTTTTAAGGCCATGGTATCATAACAGGCTCCAAAAAACAGATCTGTAATGCTTTTCTCAAGTGCAATTTTTCTCTTTATGTCATGCCAGTGCTGCTATCAATGGTTATTGAGTACCGGGGAGAAAAAGACACAGCACTCACCATAAAGCATAAAGAATCAAATGGAACAGAGTCTGAGTTCAATATGGAATAAGATAGGCATCTATTATCAAGGTTCTCACTAAAACCGACGCATATAAAGATTCTCACAAGCACAGTAGTTGATTCTGTATGTTATACAGAGACAGGACCTCATGCAAAGGCCAGAGAAAAGCTGAAAGACAATAAAAACCACATTGATAAGAGCAGGTGGACTATGAAATTAATTCTTGTTGAAAGATGCACTCATGATATGTAGCATCT
Source organism: Saccopteryx leptura (assembly GCF_036850995.1). Lineage (NCBI taxonomy): Eukaryota > Metazoa > Chordata > Mammalia > Chiroptera > Emballonuridae > Saccopteryx > Saccopteryx leptura. Next base: position 354,641,047 of record NC_089503.1, read on the forward strand.
TTAAATATCAGATGATACAAAATAATGTTATCTGTTAACATCAATTTTAATGCGTCGATGAATTCTTTACCCATCTTCCACTGGCTGCCTCTTATTCCCTAGCAATGGCACCCGCTGTTGCCAGCTGATGTCTCAGCTTTGCGATTGCAATATTTTTGTATTCAGTATTACAGATTGCATTGGTATAAGAAGATTAACGTTATTATTTTAGGAAAGTCAGATGCTGTAATTCTGATAAGAGATGTTTGAAAGACAATAATAAAGAGGCAGAGGAAGAGACTAAACTCAATGATTTAAATCTACTTTTCTAAGATTATGTAACTCCATGAAAACAAATAAATGAAAAGCTATTTCTATTAGAAATGAATGTGTTGTATTTAGCAGAGTTTCTAAAACTAGCAAATGTATACACAGCTTTTAACTGTAATGTGAGGCACTGTTCTACATGTTTTACAGATGATTAGCCCTTGAATCCTCAAAACCAGCCTAAGAGTTAAGGCTGTGAGTATTAAGATTCCATTGTGCCAATGAAGAAACGGAGTCACAGAGAGAGTAAGTAATGTACCGAGTAGTAGGACATCATTAACAGCCAGGCAATGGCCAAGCGGGGATTTGAGTCCGTGTAGTCTGGCTTCAAAGGTCATATTAATGATTTTGGGAGACTCTCTATCAAGTTTGTTCTAAGATGCCATTGTTGAAGGTATCTCACAGTAGGTCACAATAAAAATTATTTAATTATAAACTAGAATGTCTATAAAGCTGGAGTCTTGTATTTTGAAGGCTAAATTCTAGCTATTTAAAATTTTGATAATTGCAATATATGTTTGTAATACATTATTCAAACTATATGTGCTTGGCTCAACACCTTTAGTGTAATACTCCAATACCCTGGAGATTAATACATAGTCTACACACACACACACACAGAGAGAAAGAGAGAGAGAGACACAGAGAGAGAGAGAAATAGAGAGAGAGAGAGAAAGAGAGAGAGAAAGAGAGAGAGAAGGTCAAGTATGAACTTAAAAAGGTATCTTTTTTCTGTCCTAATGACTAAGATCTGCTACTGACATTTAGGTGGTGAGCATCAAGGATGTTAAACATTCTGCTCTTGTAAGACAGTCCCATGTGGCAAAGAAATGTCTCACCCAAAATGCCAACTCTCCCTTTGAGAGACTGAACCACTGAGGCCCTTTCCATAAGGTTCATGCTTTCTGAAGTGAGCTTGCACATTTAGTGGGAAAGCTGGCACAGAAGATATTATTAAAAGATATATTTACATCAAGATATGTGTAATATGAAAGAATATGGACTATTAAAAAGGCTTTTGATTCATCTGGTAGAAATATTAAATGCTTCCACTTTTCTCTGACTTGGACAGTAGTGGCGTGAGCTGGCACATTGAATTGATGCACTATGCATTCTAACAAAGTATTTCTAAAGTTATACTCCCCATCATGGCTTGACTTCTCTTCACACTGAAATAGCTATTATAATACCTTTCATTCTCTAAGAACGTGTACCTGTGCTTGTGGAAAGTCAAAGTAAAGAGTAAACTGTCATAAATGCGGAATGATTTTAGTTTGCAGTCAGCTTATTTTAGCATTGGGAAGTAGTGACAAGTGTGCATGATTTATGGGAAAATGAGAGACTCTTCAGTTAAACATGTAGGGCTAAAGGCTGAGTTTACCGTTTTCTAAAAGAAAGTTGCTTAATTTCCCAAGCCTTTATTTCTTGACTCTGAAAATAGGCTAGCTAGCCCATAAAGCGGGGGGTGAGGATCAGATTTCCAATTCCTCTTGAGAACAGTTGATTGACTCTGGCACAATTCGCCACCACCATCCATGATATAGTAACAGAGCTTGACTCCTGACTCCTAGGGAGAGTAGAGGGGAAAGAGGAGAACTCGCATACTTTTCTTATATCTCCTTCATCCTGACTCTTAAATATCTTTTGCAAAATTCAGGGAAGGAAAATATCACCTATATATTAATGAAGGAACCGAGAAAAGTTAGTTAACATGCTCTGTTCTGCTTTATGATGTACCTAAAGCTAAGTTACGTTAAACAACGAGGATGTTAAAGAAATAGCAGCCTGTGGTGGGGGCACATGAAGGAGGCTTCCAAGATCTGAAAGGTCATAGGGCTCCCTAGGCTGTGGGCTTGCTCCGCTCCACAGCAATATCACTATTTGTGCCCTCCTTTACACCCTGTTACCCTCATTCAGGCTCCAATTTCTTATATTTAAACTGTTATTATAACCTGTCAGTTTTTAAAAATGAAACCTGAGCAAATTATTATTGAGAACATATTCACTTCAAACATTTACTAAGTACTAGGGATTTCAAAGAGAGTTCTTTGCTTTCATGAAGAGTAGTACAGGAAAGTCATAACACAGGCAAAGGCCGCAGTCCTCTCTATTTTACAGAACACACTGTAAATCAACTCTTCACTTAACACAGCTTGGACCGCATCTCCCCTCTGTCCAGAGGAGGAAGGACAAACATCCTCACATACTGCACTTGCCACGCTGGCGCTCCAGCTGTTATCTCTGTCTTATTTTCCCTACAGTGCCTTACACGTAGCAGGGATTCCAGAAGCCTGAAGGGAAGCTTTCAACTTCATCATACTTTTCAAATTTGTAATCTTAATAATCTCTTTGTAGGAAATCATAGTTATGGGGATTTCAGAATCTATTCAGAGTCCATCACTTCACAGACTCGGAGAAGTGATTTTTCTCATCGAGTGACAGAAGTGAAACACAATCTGGGCTCCGGCTTTCCACTCCAGGACCTGTCCCACTACAGCAGGTACCCGCGGTGACAGGGGCAGGGCTGTGACATTCCACGTCCTGATGCACGGCAGGGAGGGAGAGAAGATGCGGAGGCTCCTCTAGCTCTGAGCCATTGGTGCCAATTCCCATTCTCTGGGGCATAAAAGTGACTTCAAAGGGGAGAGGAAAAAGTATGAGGGTCATATTAAAGGTGTGAATGCAGCTTCTTAGGAAGTAAATAAGAGTAAAGCTGGGGGGGGGGAATCAGGGCTCATGCCAATGTGAACTGCCAAGGTTAACTACTAAGGTTAACATTGGGGTACTACAACCTCCAGAAGATTGCAATAACCAGCCTCCCTCCCTACTGGAATCTACTACATACCAAGTAGGTTTCATAACAAATCGACAGTATTAAGAAATCAAAGCTGGCTTTGTTCTGTTATCCATAAATCAAGTAGTGTGGTCCTTCAGAACCTTTAGGAAACATTTTTATGCAAGAAAACAAAGAAAATTGAGGGTTAAAAAAAAATGATTCTCATTGTGGACACTTTCCATACTGAAGTTAGTGCATCTATATAGTAAATGGTGAGTTTGATGACCTTGAAGTATAAGATTACTCTACATCGCCAAGGAAAACCCAGATTTGGGCTATCCTTTAAATTTTATCATAAGAATCAAAGCAAAGTTCCAGAGGATAATTGTCCTAAGGGGGAGGGGAGGAGATAGTAGGATCCGAGGGTGTTATAGGCAAGAATATCCATGAGTCTGAAGAACCACATGCAGTGCAGGGTGAGCAATACAGACACGTTTCCCTTCCCTTCCTCCCTTTCTGTTCATCACTGTGTTCTTACCTATACAGACCCTCCAGCAGATGGAGATTTGAGGTAGCATGAAAAGTGAACCCTGTGTGAGAACACAGGCCACAGCAGAATGTCAGAAGAAACAGACAGAGAAAGAAGACTAGGAAATATGCAGCCAAACTAATAAGGAAGAAAGGGCTGCTAAGGATGACACAAACATGAAATACAGTTGATCCTTGAACAACACAGGTTTGAACTACACGGGTCCACAATAGACATGGATTGTTTTCAATAATTACCTGAACTGTTTCCGATCTGTGGTAGAGAGCCTGTGGATGTGGAAGGCTGGCTGTACACACTGATCTACACCACTTTATAGAGTGCTTACACATCAGGGGACTTTGGTCTCCATGAGGGTGGGGGGTGGGGGGGTGTCCTGGAAGCAGCTAAATTTTGGGGGAGTCAAATGTTATATGCAAATCTTTGACGGTGCAGGCTTAGAAGCTCCTATTCCCTACATTGTTCAGGGATCAACTGTACATAAAGTCAAGGAACTACCTGTTGTGAAATTAAAAACACTGGGCCTCTATTGAGCCATGTGAAAAATTGCTTTGATTCTTTTGGTTGAATCTTAATAGCATTAGATAGACAGCATATTTCACAGGCAAAATGTAAAGACTATTAGAAAAAAAGGGAGGTAGACTTACATCTTGTCCACTACTTCCAGCCAGCCCAGGATCTCCTCTGTCTCCTTGTTCACCCTAGAAAGAAACAATTCATACAAGGAAAAATATTATATCATATATAAGAACCTTTACTAAGAAAAACCAAGAGTTACACTGTTTGGGTATTTATAACAATGTAATTACTTTGCTAATCCCTTGAAAGAAACATGTATTAAAAAAGACAATTCTGAGTACTAGAACCAAATAAGAGGTTTAAAGGTTCAAAGAAAAACTGCATAAAAATGATTAGAGAAGAAATAAAACAAGGATTATTTATTCACTTCTATATGCCTCAAGGAACTTTCTGAAGGGCAATTTGACAATATATATCAAGGGTTCTAAATCTGTTCATTTCATGTGGCTCAGTGATTTCATTTCTAATTAGAGATGAAAAGTTTTAGACACTAAGACATAAAGTACACTGCTATTTACAATCATAAAAGAAAGAAAAACAGCCTAAGTGTCTAACAATAGAAAACTGGTTTAAAAGTATGGTATAATGATACAATGAAATATGATGCAGACATTAAAATCATGTTTATGGATTTTATTTTAAACTATAGAAAAGTTCTTATGATGTAGAAAATAAGATACAATTAATGGATTGACAAATTCAGTGAATAAATGCCAACCAGTACCTATTTTTATTACTCTAAAGCAGTGGTAGTCAACCTGGTCCCTACCACCCACTAGTGGGCATTCCAGCTTTCATGGTGAGTGGTAGTGGAGCAACCAAAGTATAAATGAAAAGATAGATTTAACTATAGTAAATTGTTTTATAAAGACTTATTCTGCCAAAAAGCAAAAATATGACATAAAGTACTTGGTAAATAATTATTATTATATGCTTTAACTTGCTGTAACTCTGCTTTATAAATTTTATAAAGTAAAGTTACTTCCCTACTTTATAAATCACCATTACTGTGGAACCGGTGGGTGGTTAGAAAATTTTACCACTAACAGAGATACAAAAGTGGGTGGTCGGTATAAAAAGGTTGACTACCCCTGCTCTAAAGTTACAAATGTTCAAAATGGCTACTAATACCATTGTTGATGACACACACCAATATTGACATATATTTTTGTTTGATTACCATGTAAACGATATATACTTTAATTGGTATGTCCTGCATATCTATAGTATAGTCAATTTTTTAAATACCTATTTACTTATCTACTTAACTGTGGTCTTAGAAATAATACTAGAAAAAAACATCCCAGTGATAATAGAAAAACAACAACAACATAGCATATCTGTATTTCTGCAAAGTAGAAGCCAAAGCCGGTCACAAGGCCTCTTAAAGTAGGAAACAGAAATACAAGCCAGGATATATTATTATTGGTGAGTATGTATGTAACTGGCAGAGGAATGGTACCCAATGGATACATCTGTCTCACCCTCTCCAACCTATCAAGCCCTCTTACTCTTGCATTATTAAAAATTCTTTGTTGACAAATCTTCACTCATTGTAACATGTTTAGCATCATCCCCAGCCTCTACTTATTTGAGGCCTGTAGACAGCCTCTCTCCCTATCCCTTCTTCCCTCAATCCTGAAAAATAAATTTTTCTCCAGACATTGCCAAATTTCCCATAGAGGGCAAAATTGCTTCCAGTTAAGAACCACTAATTTATTATGTACTGTGAAGTTATACGTAACAAATTCATAGTATGAAATATTACAACAGACTGAAACAATATGCTATAATAAATAACATGTACTTCATTGAGAATAAATGTGAAAACCTGTATTTAAGTTAAATCTGGATGGATTCAAGAGCCCAGTTAAAAATAAGAATAATAAATTAGGAGCAGAAGAATATAGAAGTAACATAGCTCAGAGCTCAAGGTAAGTAAGATGTCTCTAAGTGTGGAGCCAAGAGAAGAAATTCATAATAGAAAAAATTATATATGTGACAAAATATTAATGATATACTTATAAGGCAACAATAAATATTATAAACTAAAAGGCAAATGACAAAATGGGAAAAAGCATATGGTGGCTTACTAGTTAACAGTCAGAGATTTTATCATTCATAAGAAAAAGAATAATATCCCAACTGGTAACCGAGCAAAAAATACATCAGGTAATTTATGACAAAGAATAAAAAAGAAATGCAAAATGACAATAATATTTTAATTGGTATTAATTCATCAGGTTATGTATTGGGACTAGCTGAGCGTAAAGCATCTTTATTGTAAATTCTATCATTCTTAGAAAAAAAAAAAAGCAGTGGAAATTCTAAATCTAGACACCCCCCAGCCACCTCCAAAATTTTCAAGCATTGCATACTAAATAAATCCTAAACAAAAGAAAGTTGACAACAGTAACCAGCCATTCCCTTTTTCTCCACTGAGAAGAAAATGAGCAAAAAGTCAGCATTATGGATTTAATCTAGAATTAAAGAAAATTTATTTGCCTCAGAGGATGTTAGAAAGTAGATGCATTTAGATGATTTCTCTGTGTTTGAATAAGTTCAAAAGCAGAAAAGATCCAAAAAAACAAAACTAACAGAACATCTCTGGAGATTTCTTTGAAGATATATTAAATCATGCTAGACTGATGGAAACAAAAGTGCAATGCCAACCAAAGGAAAGAGAATAACTGTGAATTAGATTACATTTAAGATTTTCCTAATGCCTATTTCTTTGAAACTAATTCAAAACTATATAAAACGTTCATGTCTTTCCAAACAAAGTAGCAGAGCTTTAGTATTCAAACTATTACATTCAGGTAAGTAATAAAACCTTTTCATAGAGTTTGAATTAATCCCTTATTATCCACAAAGCAGGTAGTTACTAGCATCACTAATGTTTCAATAGATACTAACAATAATATACTAGCTTCTATTCTATATGCCTTATACATGCCAGACTCCATGCTAAATGTTTTATATTGTAAAGACTGGTTTTTTTATGTGAAAGGAAGGGAGATAGACAGACTCCCATTTGGAGGTTCCACCATCAACCCCCATTTGGGGCTGATGCTCTGCCCATATGGGGCCAGTGCTTGCAACTGATTTATTTTTAGCACCTGAGGTAGAGGCTCCATAGTGCCATCCTCAGATCCTGGGGCCAACGTACTTGAATCAACTGAGCCATGGTTACAGGAGGAGAAGAGAGAAAAAGAGAGAATAGGGAGGAGGGGGATAAGCAGATAGTTACTTCTCCTGCGTGACCTGTCAGGGAATCGAACTTGGGACTTCCACATGCAGGGTTGATGCTCTACTGATGAGACAACTTGCCAGTGCCTGTCAGGACTCTTTACTTCTAGCAGTAATTACAAGTGGACATTCTCATCCCCATTTACTGATAAATGAAAAGCTCAGAGGACATATGTATAATATAACTTTCCCATGGTCAAAGAACTCCTCCTATTATCCTACATTATGTATTTGCTCAACTATTTTGATTCCATAGGACTTTCATTCAATCAGTCCAATTTGACTTTGTACCACATGCCCTAAGCCTACTTCAGATTTCAGCTCAACTTGTGGTGTTCAGTTCACATATGGAGTCTTGGACGCTATCACCATTTTGCCTCAAGCTCAACTCTTCATCCTAGCTTTGTTTTTGTGCTTCTGGAATTTTTCTGAAGCTGGAGTATTTATTCATCCCTAGAAAGGCAGCCTGGAAGGGGCTGCAGGCGATACATGTAAGGTCCCTGGAAGCAGTCTTCCACTGAAGGGTGACAGGAGTGGGTGGATTAATGTGTCAGTGTCCTAGCCTACAGAGACAACGGCAAGGCACATTCCACATATATAGTTCCTCAAAGTGTCCCCAGCACAACTCAGTCCCAGTTCGCTACAATGACAAGCAGCTAAAAAGACACCCTTGTATTAGCTTTTTTTTTTGTTACCTGACTTATTCTCCCCGTTCCCTCACACCTGTTTCTTTTTTTTTTTTTAATTTTTCTTTTTTCTTTTTATTTATTCATTTTAGAGAGGAGAGAGAGAGAGAGAGAGAGGAGAGAGAGACAGGGGGGAGGAGCTGGAAGCATCAACTCCCATATGTGCCTGACCAGGCAAGCCCAGGGTTTCGAACCGGCGACCTCAGCATTTCCAGGTCGACGCTTTTATCTACTGCGCCACCACAGGTCAGGCCCACACCTGTTTCTAAGATCCCTCTCAAATAAAGTACCTGCACCAAGCATTGTCTTGAAACTTATTTCAGGGCAACCCAAATGAAAACGATGTCCATCAGACCCCAGTGCCTCTACTTTGGGCCATACTCATGACCTGTCACTTATTTCAGGGCAACCCAAATGAAAACAATGTCCATCAGACCCCAGTGCCTCCACTTTGGGCCATACTCATGACCTGTCACTTATTTCAGGGCAACCCAAATGAAAACGACGTCCATCAGACCCCAGTGCCTCCACTTTGGGCCATACTCATGACCTGTCACTTATTTCAGGGCAACCCAAATGAAAACGATGTCCATCAGACCCCAGTGCCTCCACTTTGGGCCATACTCATGACCTGTCACTTCAGCTGCTCTTCTCACTTCTCTGAACACCCTGCATCTTCTCTGTCTCTCTGATGGCACCAACCTCAATGAATCCAACTATCCACCTTCTCTTTGTTCCTAGGCTGTTGACTAATTTTAGAGAAAATTATATAATTGGGCAGTCAAGTACTAATTATAATTTCATGATCACTAACCTCATTCTAAGTCATTAAACTACTCTATTCCCTTCAAATCTTTGGAATTAGGACTTCTGCTTTTACTCTCAGATAACCAGGCTTCTTACAAAGAAACAGAAGCCATCCAACAGGCCTTCCTTTAATGCCTTAAAATCTATGAATTCACTTACATCTTTACCATCATTTCCTCCATCCTTATACATGAAAGAATTGTTTCATTTTCTGTTTAATGCTTATCCCTCAACCTATGCTTTCAATCCCATCTTCTTCTTTCTCCTAATGCAATTTATGTTTAAATTTATGACATTTCTACTGAATCTTCAACATCCTTCCAACTACTCATTTCTTTCCAACTACAGTGAAACATGCTGTTGAATCCTCTATTAAAACAAAAGTCCCTCAGGCCCTGGCCGGTTGGCTCAGTGGTAGAGCGTCGGCCTGGCGTGCGGAAGTCCCGGGTTCGATTCCCGGCCAGGGCACACAGGAGAAGCGCCCATCTGCTTCTCCACCCCTCCCCCTCCTTCCTCTCTGTCTCTCTCTTCCCCTCCCGCAGCCGAGGCTCCATTGGAGCAAGGATGGCCCGGGCGCTGGGGATGGCTCCTTGGCCTCTGCCCCAGGCACTAGAGTGGCTCTGGTCGCGACAGAGCCATGCCCTGGAGGGGAAGAGCGTCGCCCCCTGGTGGGCGTGCCGGGTGGATCCCGGTCAGGCGCATGCGGGAGTCTGTCTGACTGTCTATCCCCGTTTCCAGCTTCAGAAAAATACCAAAAAAAACCCCAAAAACAAAACCAAAAAAAACCCCAAAGTCCCTCACCTGCATCTCCTATCAGTTTCTGCTTCATCTGTCTCCTCCTATTTTCAGATAAACATATTAAAACAGACTTCCCATATTTTGTGACTGCATTCTATTACCTCTCACTCACTTCAAAGTCCATTCCAGGCTAACCTGTACTCACCTTGCTCCTCAAAAACTGCTAATACTAAGGTCTCAGGTGACCATCTACAGCAGTGGTCTCCAACCTTTTTTGGGCCACGAACCGGTTTAATGTCAGAAAATATTTTCACGGACCAGCCTTTAGGGTGGGACGGATAAATGTATCACGTGACTGAGACAAGAGTCAAGAGTGAGACTTAGATGGATGTAACAGAGGGAATCTGGTCATTTTTAAAAAATAAAACATTGTTCAGACTTAAATATAAATAAAACGGAAATAATATAAGTTATTTATTCTTTCTCTGCGGACCGGTACCAAATGGCTCATGGACTGGTCCCGGTCCGTGGCCCAGGGCTTGGGGACCACTGATCTACAGCATTTGATTATCTATCTATCCATCTATCTATTATCTATCTATCTATCTATCTATCTATCTATCTATCATTTTTTTTTTAACTTCCATCCTCCAAGCACTAGTTGTTTGCTAGTTCACTATTCTATTTGGTTTTTATTTTAACTTTTATTGCCACATTGTCTCATTTTCTTTTTTGCTGGTCCTCTAAGTATTGCTGGTCCATAAGGATCTGTCCCAGGTTCTTATGTTTTTCCCTTTCAATGGACTTTTCCTAGGCACCTTCTTCACTTTTACAGGTACAGCGACAGTTTATATGCTAATGACTCTCAAATTCCTACTTCCAGTCTAGATATCTTTATTTTTACTCGTTGTATTAAGGTATAATTTATACATCAAAATGTTGGGAAAAAATGTTGATATTTTACATGTACAGTTCCATGAGTTTTAGTACATTTACATAACTGTCTACCACCAGAATTCAGGATTAAACACTTCTATCACCCAGGATGTCTCTTGTGCCCGTTTGGAGTCAGTGGTCTCTCACTTCTGCAGCCCCGACAACCAGTGATACACTTTTCATCTCTATAGTTTTGTTTTTTTTTCTAAAAATTTCATATGAATAAAAATCATACAACATGCAGCTTTTTTTGGTCTGGCTTCCTTGAAGAAGCATAACACTTCTGAAGTTTACCTATGTTTTTGCATGGATAGGCAGCTCATTTCTTAGTTCTGAGTAGTATTCTTTGTATAGCTATACCACATTTTATTTATCAACTCACCAATCTCTTGTATTTAACTATTCTAAATATTGATGCTGCAATGGACAATGACATACATGTGTTTCTGTGGACATTTTTTTTAAATTTCTCTTGGGTAAATAAATACCTAGGAGTATAATTGCCAGAACACATAATAAATACATGGTTAACTTTTTAGGAAACTTCCAAGCCTTCAAAGTGCCTATATCATTTTACATTACCATCATCAATGTATAAAGGTTTCAAATTTCTACTAATCCTCACCAACAGTTGGTATTGTCAGTCTTTTTTTTTTTACAGCCACTATAGTGGGTGCATAGTGATATCTCATTGCAGTTGTAATTCAGATTTTCTTAATGATTTTTCATGTCTTTATTAGGCATTCACTTATCCTCTCAGATAATGTCTTTATTCAAATCTTTTGCCCATTTTAAATTAATCTGTCTATCTTATTATTGGGTTATAAGAATTCTTTACATATTATTTAAACAAATTCTTTATATATTATTTACCATATATGTGATTTGCAAATATTTGCTCACAGAATATAGTTTGTAATGGTAGTTTTAAACTTTAAATTTTTTAACATCTTAATGGAGGCATAATTGACATACAATAAACTACACATATGTAATGTGCACAACTTGGTAAGTTTTGACATATGTATGTGCCCATAAAATCATCACTATTAAATTAACAAACATTTCCATAGTTTAAAAAAAATTTTGTGTTGCATTTTCTTAATGACTTATGTTGAACATTTTATAGGACAGTGTCCATTCAAATCACTTATTCATTTAAAGTTGTTATTGTTTAGAGTTATTTATATATTTGAATAAAAACCCTGTATATTTAATTTGCAAAGATTTTCTCCAAATATGGCTTGTTTTTTCAAAAAAAAAGAGACATTTTAAATTTTGATAAACTCTAATGTATCACCTTTTCCTTCATAGATTATCTTTTTGGTGTCATATCTAAGAATTTATTTATAAATAATATTAGTTTATATTAACTATATGGATAAATATACATGTACATGCTAATGTGGCAGATATACATTGAAATTTTTCTATTTTTTAAGAAAAATATTTAATTGTTGCAATAGTTTTGTTGAAAAACTATTCATTATCTGCCAAGTTGTTTTTGCACTTCTGTCAAAAGTAAGTTGTCCACATACATGCGGGGTTATTTCTGGACTCTATTCTTTTCCATTGGTCAATCTGTCTGTCTTTACACTATACTACACTTCCTTTATTACTTTATCTTTATGGTAAATGTTAAAATCAGGTGGTATTACTCATTAAATTTTTTAAAGTTGTTTTGGTTGTATCAGGTCATTTGTATATCCACATGATTTTTATTTTTATTCTTTTTTAGAAGAGAGAAAGGAAAGATTTGTTAAAGATGCCTGCCGTTCTCATTTTCACAGTAGGGAAACTGAGTCTGAGTACTCCCAGCTCTGCTCTCTTCAGAACACTCCCAAAGGTAGCTCCTATCAATCTGTTCCATCCATGACTCCTGACTTTCTAAACAGATTTTTCTTCACTGGGGGAGAGATGGGGGATGATTTTTTAGAATACTAAATACAGAGGTCCATTTAAATGGATGTCAAATTCACTAATGCATCATCTAAAATACAACCTTCTTTGATATTGCCCCTTTTGATTCTTTCTCTACCTGTTTGGTTTAATCAGAGGTTAAATCATTTTGCTAAACTTAAAGCTCTTTCTACCAAGAGCTTTAATCATGTCTCCACATAGCTTCCCCTTCACAACATAGGAGAGGATTAAAGATGAAGAGCAGCAACAGGCTGGAGGTTTAACTTAGTCCTGCAGAGAACAGCTTGACTTGCCTCAGCCAGACTAAAGCCTTTCTCCCTGCCTCTCTCTTCACAGTTGGTTCTGTACAGAACCCTGGGTTCAAAAGGGACTGTGCTAGAATATAAACTACCCGAGGACTGGGTCTGCATTCTCCGTATTCACTGGTTTATCTCTAGCTGTTATCACAGGAGCTGAACTATGGTAGTTCCTCAATTAATGATGACTGAGTGGATGCATAAATAATAGAATGGATCTTCAAAATCTGATTAAGAAAGCTTATCGTCGTTGTCCCTGAAAACTCTTTTGACTTGATGGGCCCACGGCACAAAAGTCAAAATTTCTAGAATGGCATTTTGCTCTGCTATAAACCTCAGAAAACATTCTCTGATCCTCTAGCTCTGGAGACCATTATGGTGACCATGGGGATACATTATAAATAAAGACATAAATATAAGTATAAATGTAAATATATATAATCATAAATTCTCCTTGAATTGAAATTTAATGATATGTCCCATTAATTCTATTTTAAAGATGAAGAAAGAGGCATGAACATCAAAGTTAAGTATCTAAAGCCCCCAGTGGGCAACTTGCAGGGCAGGCAAGTAGCTTTTACTACCCAGATTTCTTCTAAGAGTAAGTGAACTACCCATATGACTTTTAGATCACATATAAGGTAATTTTGGTATGGTGGATATCCATGTAGAAATGAAAAAATAAACTGTAGTCCATAAATCTAACCTTACATGAAAATTAATTTCAAATGAACTTTAGACTCAAATGTAAAAGCCAAAACTATAAAATTTCTAGAACAAAACAGAAGAAATCTTTTGTGATACTGGGTTAGGCAAAGGTTTCTATTTCTCATATCTTTTTCTTTCTTTACTGCCTTCATTTTATTCAAAAAATATTTTTAGCATGCCCTTTTAGTTTTCTGAGCATTTAGTTTTAAAAGGTGTTTTTTCTAGCACTTATAACATGCACCTTTAACTTATCACACTGTATTTTAGCTGATACGGACTTAATTTCAGTAACCTATGGTAAATTCACTACAATTAAGCTTCATTTCTTACCCCTTCTGAGTGCTACTATTGTCCTATATATTATATCCATCTGTTATAAACCTCATACTACAGTGTTATAGTCTGCTTTAGGAGAGAGAATAAAACCCTATATAGTTATACAAACATACATGCATACACATACAGAATCTTTTACATTGACCCATATATTTACAATTTCCACTACTTTCCAACCCCCTCCTATGCATTCAAGTTACTGTCTGGCATCATTCATTTTGAGCCTGAGATTTTCTTTAGTAATTCTTATGGGTTATGCCAGCTAGCAAAAAAAACATTCATTTTATTTTTTGTTATTTAGAAATTTCTTCATTTTTGCCTTCATCTTTAGAAGATATTTTCACTAGATATAGAGTTCTTGGTTGACAATTTCTTTTTTAATATGTCAGTTTTCCTACTTCCTGGTCTCTACTGTTTTTGAAGAGATATTAGCCATTATTCTTATTATGATTCCATGTACATGATGTTTTTCTCTTTGTGATTCTGGGATTTACTGTTTGTCTTTGGGTTTGTCAGTGGTTTGACTATGATGTGTCTAGATGTGGTCCTCTCTGTGTTTATCCTACTCAGGTTCTAATAAGTTTCTTGGATATATAAACTAATATTTTTTCATCAAATGTTGGAAGTGTTTGGCTCTTGTTTCTACCTTTCTTTTAGGATTGTCATTAAATAAACTGGTTTCTTTAGGATCACTTCTGTGTCCAAATAGTTCAGTCATAATTCAAGGCTTTAGATTGAAGTTGTGTTCTAGCACCTCAAGTCCATAAAGCTTCCACCCTTTTATTTATTTATTTATTTTGTATTTTTCTGAAGCTGGAAACGGGGAGAGACAGTCAGACAGACTCCCGCATGCGCCAGACCGGAATCCACCCAGCACGCCCACCAGGGGGTGACGCTCTGCCCACCAGGGGGCGATGCTCTGCCCCTCCGGGGCATCGCTATGTCACAACCAGAGCCACTCTAGCGCCTGGGGCAGAGGCCAAGGAGCCATCCCCAGCGCCCGGGCCATCTTTGCTCCAATGGAGCCTCGCTGCAGGAGGGGAAGAGAGAGACAGAGAGGAAGGAGAGGGGGAGGGGTGGAGAAGCAGATGGGCACTTCTCCTGTGTGCCCTGGCCGGGAATCGAACCCGGGACTTCTGCACGCCAGGCCGATGCTCTACCACTGAGCCAACCAGCCAGGGCCCGATTCCACCCTTTTTTGATCAATCTGTGAGTAGGTTGAAAAATTTATTCAATGTTTTTTTAATTGATTTAAATTTATTGTGTTTACATAGATTCAAGTGTCCCACCAAATACATCTCACCCACCCCTGTGTTCCCTCAACATCCCCTTTGCCCCTCCTAACAATATCCTCCCCCCTTCCCTCCAGGATTTGTTTTTCTGCTCTCTATAATGTTGTGTTATGTATCAATATATATAATTTCACCAATCTCTTTCCCATCTCTGATCTCATCCTCTCATCTCCTTTCCCTCTGGTCCCTTTGATCCTACCTCTGCCTCTATTCCATTCCTCAGTTCACATTGTTCATTGGATTCATCAAATGAGTGCGGTCATATATTTTTCTTTCTCTGTCTGGCTTATTTTCACTTAACATAATAGTTTCCAGGTTCATCCATGTTGTCGCAAAAGGTAAGATTTCCTTCTTTTTCATGGCCCCATAGTATTCCATTGTGTATATGTATCACTGCTTTTTAATCCACTCATCCACTGACAGACACTTGGGCTGTTTCCAGATCTTGGCTATTGTAAACAATGCTACCATAAACATGGAGGTGCATTTCTTTTTTTGTATCAGTAATATGGTGTTCTTAGGATATATTCCTAAAAGTGGGATGGCTGGGTAAAAAGGCAGTTCCATTTTTAGTTTCTTGAGGAATCTCCATACTGTTTTCCACAGTGGCTGCACCAGTCTGCATTCCCACCAGCAGTGCTGGAGGGTTCCCTTTTCTCCACATCCTCACCAGCACTTATTCTGTGTTGTTTTGTTGATGAGCGCCATTCTGACTGGTGTGAGATGATATCTCATTGTGGTTTTAATTTGCATTTCTCTAATGATTAGTGATGTTGAACATTTTTTCATATGCCTATTGACCATTTGCACATCCTCTTTGGAGAAGTGTCTATTCATTTCTTTTGCCCATTTTTTGATTGGACTGTTTATCTTCCTGGTGTTGAGTTTTACCAGTTCTTTATAAATTTTGGTTATCAACCCCTTATAAGATATATTGTCGACTATGTTCTCCCATTGTGTGGTGGTTTGTCTTTTTATTTTGTTCATATTGTCTTTAGCTGTGCAAAAGCTTTTTAGTTTGATATAGTCCCATTTGTTCATCCCGTCCTTTATTTCACTTGCCCATGGAGATAAATCAGCAAATATATTGCTGTGAGAGATGTCGGAGAGCTTACTGTCTATGTTTTCTTTTAAGATGCTTATGGTTTCACGACTGTACATAGAAAACCATAAAGTCTCAGTCAAAACACTACTGGACCTGATAAATGAATTCAGCAAGATGGCATTATAAAATTAATATTCAGAAATCAGAGGCATTTTTATACACCAACAATGAACTGTCTGAAAGAGAAATTAAGAAAACAATCCCGTTCACTATTGCAACAAAAAAATAAAGTACCTAGGAATAAATTTAACCAAGGAGATTAAAGATTTGTACTCGAAAAATTATAAAACATTGATAAAAGAAATTAAAGAAGATACAAACAAGTGGAAGCATATACTGTGTTCATGGATAGGAAGAATAAACATCATTAATATGTCTATATTACCCAAAGTAATTTATAAATTCAATGCAATTCCTATTAAAATACCAATGACACACTTCAAAGATATAGAACGCATATTCCAAAAATTTATATGGAACCAAAAAAAAACACAAATAGCCTCAGCAATCTTGAAAAAGAAAAATAAAGTGGGTGGTATCACACTTTCTGATATCAAGTATACTACAAGGCCATTGTACTAAAAACAGCTTAGTACTGGTATAAGAACCGGCATATAGATCAGGGGTCCCCAAACTTTTTACACAGGGGGCCAGTTCACTGTCCCTCAGACCGTTGGAGGGCCGGACTATAAAAAAAACTATGAACAAATCCCTATGCACACTGCACATATCTTATTTTATTAAAGTAAAAAAAAAATGGGAACAAATACAATATTTAAAATAAAGAACAAGTAAATTTAAATCAACAAACTGACCAGTATTTCAATGGGAACTATGGGCCTGCTTTTGGCTAATGAGATGGTCAATGTCCGGTTCCATATTTGTCACTGCTAGCCATACAAGTGATATGATGTGCTTCCGGAGTTGTGATGCGTGCATCCCACGTCACCGGAAGTAGTACTGTACGTGAGCCATGCTGCGCTTTGTGGTGCCGCCACATACAGTACTCCCGGAGCACAGGATGATGATGGATCCTGTGCTCCTCTCACTGACCACCAATGAAAGAGGTGCCCCTATCGGAGGTGCAGCGGGGGTCGGATAAATGGCCTCAGGGGGCTGCATGTGGCCCTCGGGCTGTAGTTTGGGGACCCCTGATATAGATCAATGGAACAGAACAGAGAACCCAGAAATAAACCCACACCTTTATGAACAATTGATTTTTGACAAGGGTGGTAATAGCATACAATGGAGTAAAGACAGTCTCTAACAAATGGTGTTGGGAAAATTGAACAGCTACCTGCAAAAAAATGAAACTAGACCACCAACTTACACCATTCACAAAAATAAACCCAAAATGGATAAAACATAAAAATTCATTCAATTTTGCAGCCCTTTCTCTAGTCTTATTTTTTTCATTTTGTCCTTTCAGATTTCTCCTGCATATGTACATGGTTTCCCAGTCATCCTTCTACCCTGTTAGATTACATATGTACTTAAAAATAATACAAATATATTTTATATTACTATATATGAGATCAGTATGAACTTTAAAAAAATTTAATTTGAGGACTATGTGATTTATATTATTCCCTGGTCTATTGGAATAGAAGAAAATCTCAGTATAGGAGATCAGAAACAAAATACATTTCTTGGATGAATTATTAAGATATAAAGATTTAATAAACTTATTATACATTTAGTTTTTCAGTAATTTAAACTATTAAAATATCTTGTTTATCATTCACTTATGAATCAATAAGTTAAGGAATATCATTTTAAGGAAAACCCCTTTTCCTAAATGTTGTATTAAAAAAAAAAACATATAGCATACTACTAACACACATATAGATTACTTAATCAAAGATGCTATAAAACAGAACTTTTCTAAATAATTTCCTAATATAACAATATATGAGTTACCATTTTAATATAGCTTATAATAGATACTAATTTATTGCTTTGTTGTTACTGACAATGATGATAATGTAGTGACTAACTGATTGTGTCTCTGGCAACTAAATATATACTGAGAAACGTGATAGATTTCAAAAACTGCCAAGCTAGATCTTATCGTTCTAACTGTGATCCACTGAACTGAGTCTGGCAGGTGGGAACAGGAGGCCCGAGTCGAATAACAAGTTTGTTTCTACAGTTTTGTGAATCTACACAATCTGTTCCATTATTGGCCTTTTGGATTTTTAAATGATAAAAGCAAATAACTTCTAACCTACCTAAATAATATTGTTATAATGCTGAGATGAAAACAGTTATACGTAAGGTGCTATATTGTGAATTACGTTCACCCACGTTCTTTTAAAAGGGTAATTTCATACACAGAATAAATAAAAGTAAGGGGAAAGGTGAGACAACTTTATGTTCAGAGGCCAATGCCCCTGCTTTTTAAAGCCTCAGAAAGACTTTGTCTTGATAAACTTATTTGTTATGTCACAAATTGAAATTCTTTTATCTAAATGGATTCGAGCCAAGATTACTCACCTAATTGCTTTTGTGACATAAACCCAATTAAGTTATCTCTCCAAGGAGGAGAAAAAACAATCTAACAAAATAACTTCTATAAAGTCAGCTTATATCAATTTCCTTTAGTAACTAAGCATACAGATATATTAATAATTACAGATTGTAAATTTATTTTGGTTCATATTTTGTATACAAAGTACGAATTCTCTTTCAAGAAATACACTGATATATCACAAGCCATATCTAAGGCTTAGTTGACAGTCTATTAATTCAAGTAATTTTAAATACAAAAATGTTAGTATAAATAAATAATTCTTAGAGTTCTAAATAGCAAGAGGCAATCTTTGTTCTGATTTGATAACTAACTCATGGCATAATTCTGGTTAAACATGGTTTATGTACGCTCTAGTAATCCATTATTAAATGTCTCTCGTGTTGGCTACCCAGTTATGGTAACTCCTTGCTGTAGCAAGGAAAACCACTCATTTGTATGTAGTCAAGAATCCAAGACTCTCTCTCTCTCTCTTTTTGTAGAAATTTCTTTTTTTCTTTCTTCTTGAATTTATTGTGATGACACTGGTTCACAAAACCATTCAGGTTTCAAGTGTGCAACTCAATAAAACATCACCTGTGCACTGAATTTTGTGCCCATCACCCCAAACAAAGTCTCTTTCCATCCCCCGCCCCCTGCTTTGCCCACCTCTGCCGAGCCTCCACTCCCCTTTCCCTCTGGCTATCACCGCACTGTGTCTGTATCTATGTCCATGTCTATATGGTTTTTGGCTAATTTCTTCACCTTCTTTCACCCTCCCCTCACCCCCTTCCTTTTGTTCTTGAAAGCTAGACATTTGAGAAATGTACTACTAGGCAACAGTCATTCATGTTTGCTAATATAGTCTCAGAATTCCCATGCTCCTGAGAAACTGATTGTGTGGTTCAAAGAATTGTTTGTATGACTTCTACATATACTAATACGGGCAGTCAACTAATGCGTTCATAGAAATAGTCCCAATGTGCCAAGCTGGAGAGATAGTATGTCACAGTTCACCCCTACCACTTAGCTTAAAATTGTGGTCACTACATTAGTAATGACAAATAGTAAGACCCAAGATATTTTCAGATTAGCTGAGGGGGCAGGGTGGAGGGGAAACCGAGAGAGAGAGAGAGAGAGAGAGAGAGAGAGAGAGAGAGAGAATTTGATTTTAAAAAGGAGAAAGGCAGCAACACGGTAGAAATAATTCCTGGGAAATGTGATGTAACAAGAGGGTGCCTGTGTAGGGAAGCCAAGCCGAAGGCAATGTCTAAACAGGTGAACAGAGCATGGGCAGGGTGTGGCAGGAAGTGAGATACGCTAATAAAAGCCCATTCCTCATTGGTCTGGTCTGCCTCTCCTAAGATGCAGATAGGCAGAGGCACACATTAGGTCTTCACACATATTTCCTGAATGAAACATCATCAGGAAGAATTTTGAGTTAAAATAATGGTATTTTATATGACAGTCTCGCCAGCTGATTTGGAACTCATGCCATATCTGTACAATGAATTTGCCAAACTGCCAAACCATCTATGTGCTGTTGTAATAATTTGCATATTATAGCAATATCTGCAACAATATTTCAGGCCTTTTTCAAAATTTTCCATTCATTTTGCTGATGAGGAAAGGAGATGAAACCTTACACTCAGCGGAGAGAGACAGCTCATTCTGTCACAGCTGCTGCCGGGGAAAATCAGTGAGAATGACAGATCTAGAAGGAAACTCTCCCCACTCATCACAGGCAAACAGCAACGAGATCTAATGACTCACTCATGGCTATCTGTAACTCGTTTTTTGTTTGACCAGATGCATGGACCAGAGAGTTTTCTCCTTAGTTTGTTTTGGCATTAAATCCATAAACTTTCTACAAGGTCTCATTCAATTAGAGTCAGCAAAAAAATAAAAGAATTTAACACCAGTAAAATTTAGACTTTTCAGGGCTTCAGTTTCCTTATTGATAAACTTGGTTCAATAACATCATTTATCTCTTGGCAGCATTTTGAGCTGCTGCCTGAGAAATGTGTTTATAAACTGTACATAAGTGTTACTTATTTTCATTAAATTAAAATATGTAATAAATTAATGTAAACTTATAAAACTGATTACTGTACTATGATTATATTAGAGAATATCCCTATTTTTAGAAAATATACAGTGAAGTATTTAGTGATAAAGGGCCATGATTTAAGTAACTTATTCTCAAATTATATGGAAAAATAATATATATTTGTTTATAATTATATAGTTATAGATAAATACTAGAGAGAGAAAAAATGATCTATCGTTTGATGTAAAGAATATACAATGGTTACTGTACTACTTTTTTAATTTTTAAAAAATTATTATTAATTTTAATGGGGTGACATTGATAAATCAGGGTACATATGTTCAGAGAAAATATCTCTAGGTTTTTTTTTTGACATTTTATTATGTTGATACCCATCACTCAAAGTCAAATTGTCTTCCGTCCCCTTCTATCTGATTTTCTTTGTGCCCCTCCCCTTCTCCCCTCTCCTCCACCCCCAGCCCCTTATCCATGTCTCTGAGTCTCATTTTTATGTCCCATCTATGTATGGAATCATATAGTTCTTAGCTTTTTCTGATTTATTTATTTCACTCACTATAATGTTGTCAAGGTCTATCCATGTTGTTGTAAATGATCCGATGTCATCATTTCTTATGGCTGAGTAGTATTCTATAGTATATATGTACCAAAGCTTTTTAATCCACTCATCCACTGACAGTACCTTGGGTTGTTTCCAGATCTTCGCTATTGTGAACAATGCTGCCATAAACATGGGGATGCATTTATCCTTTTGGAACAGTTTTATGGTGTTCTTGGGGTATATTCCTAACAGTGGTACAGCTGGGTCAAAAGGCAGTTCGATTTTTAATTTTTTGAGGAATCTCCATACTGTTTTTCACAGTGGCTGCACCAGTCTGCATTCCCACAAGCAGTGCAGGAGGGTTCTCTTTTCTCCACATCCTCGCCAGCACTTATTCTGTGTTGTTTTGTTGTTGAGTGCCATTCTGACTGGTGTGAGGTGATATCTCATTGTGGTTTTAATTTGCATTTCTCTAATAATTACTGATGTTTAGCATTTTTTCCTGTACCTACTGGTCATCTGTATGTCCTCTTTGGAGAAGTGTCTATTCATTTCTTTTGCCCATTTTTGATTGAATTGTTTGTCTTCCTGGTGTTGAGTTTTACAAGTTCTTTATAAATTTTGGTTATTAACCCCTTATCAGATGTATTGTCAAATATGTTCTCTCATTGTGTAGTTTGTCTTTTTATTCTGTTCTTATTGTCCTTAGCTGTGCAAAAGCTTTTTAGTTGGATATAGTCCCATTTGTTTATCCTGTCTTTTATTTCACTTGCCCATGGAAATAAATTGGCAAATATATTGCTGCGAGAGATGTCGGAGAGCTTAACTGCCTATATTTTCTTCTAAGATGCTTATGGTTTCACGGCTTACATTTAAGTCTTTTATCCATTTTGAGTTTATTTTTGTGAATGGTGTAATTTGGTGGTCTAGTTTCATTTTTTTTGCAGGTAGATGTCCAATTTTCCCAACACCATTTGTTAAAGAGGCTGTCTTTACTCCATTGTATGCTCTTACCTCCTTTGTCAAATATCAGTTGTCTTAAAGGTGTGGGTTTATTTCTGGGTTCTCTGTTCTGTTCCATTGATCTATACGGCTGTTCTTATGCCAGTACCAGGCTGTTTTGAGTACAATGGCCTTGTAGTATAACTTGATATCAGGAAGTGTGATACCTCCCACTTTATTCTCCCTTTTCAAGATTGCTGAGGTTGTTCGTGTTCTTTTTTGGTTCCATATAAATTTTTGGAATATGTGTTCTATATCTTTGAAGTATGTCATTGGTATTTAAATAGGAATTGCATTGAATTTATAAATTACTTTGGGTAATATAGACATTCTAATGATGTTTATTCTTCCTAACCATGAGCACTGTATATGCTTCCACTTGTTTGTATCTTCTTTGATTTCTTTTATTAATGTTTTATAATTTTCCAAGTACAAGTCTTTAATCTCCTTGGTTAAATATACTCTTAGGTACTTTATTTATTTATTTATTTTTGTAATACTGAAGGGGATTGTTTCCTTAATTTCTCTTTCTGACAGTTCATTGTTGGTGTATAAAAATGTCTCTGATTTCTGAATATTAATTTTATATCCTGACATCTTGCTGAATTCATTTATCAGGTTCAGTAGTTTTTTGCCTGAGACTTTAGGGTTTTCTATATACAATATTATATCATCTGCAAATAATGATAGTTTTACTTCTTCTTTTCCAATTTGGATGCCTTTTTATCTTCTTCTTGTCTGATTGCTGTGGCTAGGACTTTCAGAACTGTGTTAAATAAGAGTGGTGATAGAGGGCACACCTGCCTTGTTCCTGATCTTAAGAGGATTGCTTTTAATTTTTGCCCATTGAGTATAATGTTGGCTGTGGGTTTGTCATAGATGGTCTTTATCATGTTGAGGTATGTTCCTTGTATTCCCACTTTGCTGAGAGTTTTGATCATAATGGGTGCTGGATTTTATCAAATGCTTTTTCTGCATCTATTGAAATTATCATGTGGTTTTTTTCCTTCCTTTTGTTTATGTGATGAATCACATTGATTGATTTACCAATATTGTACCAGACTTGCCTTCCCAGACTAAATCCCACGTGCTCATGATGTAAGATTTTTTTTCATATATTGCTGGATATGATTTGCTAATATTTTGTTGAGGATTTTAGCATCTAAATTCATCAGGGACATTGGACTATAATTTTCTTTCTTTGTGTTGTCTTTGCCTGGTTTTGGAATCAGAATTATGCTCGCCTCATAAAGGGAACTTGGAAGTCTTCCTTCCTCTTGAATTTTTTGAAATAGCTTGAGAAGGATAGGAGATAGTTCTTCTTTGAATATTTGGTAGAATTCTCTTGTGCAGCCATCAGGCCCAGGACTTTTCTTTGTTGGGAGTTTTTTGATAACTGTTTTGATCTCCTTTGTTGTAATCGGTCTGTTTAGGTTTTCTGATTCTTCCAGATTGATTTTTGGAAGAGTGTATGTTTCAAGGAATTTGTCCATTTCATCTAGGTTGTCTAGTTTTTTGGCATACAGTTCTTCCTAGTATTTTCTTTCAATATTTTGTATTTCTGTTGTGTCAGTTGTTATTTCTCCACTCTCATTTCTAATTTTATTTATTTGAGTCCTCTCTCTTTTTTTCTTGGTGAGTCTGGTTAAAGGTTCATCGATCTTGTTTACCTTTTCAGAGAACCAGCTCCTGGTTTCATTGATTCTCTGTATTGTTTATTTAGCCTCTATGTCATTTATTTCCTCTCTGATCTTTATTTTTTCCTTCCTTCTACTACCTCTGGGCTTTACTTGCTGTTCTTTTTCTAGTTCTTTTTGATGCAGGGTCAAGTTGTTTATTTGAGCTTTTTCTAGCTTCTTAAGGTATGCCTTTAATGCTATGAACTTCCCTCTCAGGACTGCTTTTGCTGTGTCCCATAAATTTTGAGTTGATATATACTCATTATCGTTTGTTTCTAGGAATTTTTTTATTCTTCTTTGATCTCATTGTTAACCCATTCGTTATTTAATAACATGCTATTTAGTTTCTAAGTGTTTGAGTATTTTTCAGTTTTTCTATTGTGGTTGATTTCTAGTTTCATGCCATTGTGATCAGAGAAAATGCTAGATATGATTTCAATCTTCTTAAATTTGTTTGAAACCGCTTTTGTGCTCTAACATGTGGTCTATCCTAGAGAATGTACCATGAGCACTTGAAAAGAATGTATATTCTGTTGCTTTAGGGTGAAAGGTTCTGAAGATATCTATTAAATCAAGTTGATCTAGTGTGTCCTTTAAGTTTGCTGTTTCTTTGTTAATTTTCTTTCTTGAGGATCTATCTAGTGATGTTAGTGGGGTATTGAAATCCCCTACTATTATAGTATTGCTGTTGATCTCTCCCTTTATATCCATCAAACTCTGCTTTATATATTTAGGTGTTCCTATATTAGGTGTGTAGATATTTATAATGGTTATATCTTCCTGTTGGATTGCTCCCTTTATCATTATGTAGTGACCTTTATCTCTTACTATAGCCTTTGTTTTATAGTCCATTTTGCCTTATATAAGTATTGCTACCCCAGCTTTTTTTTCATTTCCATTGGCATGAAAATTTTTTTCATCCTTTTACCTTCAGTCTATGTGCATCTTTTGTTTTAAGGTGTGTCTCTTATAGCATATGTATGGGCCCATTTTCTTATCCACGTAGCTACCCTATGTCTTTTGATTGGATCATTTAATCCATTTACATTTAAGGTTATTATTGATATGTAGTTGTTTATTGCCACTTTATTCTTTAAAGCTATATTCCTCTTTTGCTATATTCTTTTTCTTCTTTGGTTTGTTTACAACAGGTCCTAAGCATTTCTTGCAGCATTGATTTGGTTGTAGTGAATTCCTTGAGTTTTTTTTATTTGGGAAGCTTTTTATTTCTCCTTCAATTTTAAATAATAGCCTTGCTAGATAAAGTAGTCTTGGTTGTAGGTTCTTGTTCTGCATTACTTTGAATATTTCTTGTCATTCCCTTCTGGCCTCAAGTGTTTCTGTTGAGAAGTCAGATGTCATCCTTATGGGGGCTCCTTTGTAGGTGATAGCCTTTCTTTCTCTAGCAGCTTTTTATATTTTCTCTTTATTACTTAGCTTTGGTATTTTAATTATGATGTGTCTTGGTGTAGATTTCTTTGGGTTTCTCTTTAATGGAGTTCTCTGTGCTTCTTGAACTTGTGAGCATTTCTCCTGCCTTAATTTAGGGAAGTTTTCAGCTATATGATATGATTGAACAAAGTCTCTATCCCTTGTTCTTTCTCTTCTTCTTCAGGAATCCCTATAATGTGGATGTTATTTCTCTTCATGTTGTCACAGAGCTCTCTTAGTGTTTCCTCAGACTTTTTGAGTCTCTTTTCCTTTTTCTGCTCTGCTTCTTGTCCTCTAACTTGCTGATTCGATCCTCAGCTTCATCCATCCTGCTTTTAATTCCTTCCATTGTGGTCTTCAATTCTGGTATTGTATTTGTCATTTCTGACTGATTCTTTTTCATTATTTCAATGTCCTTTTTTATATTTGCTATGTCTTTATTTAGGTGTTTATAATGACCATCTATTGTTGTTCTAAGATCTTTGAGCATCCTAACAATCATTATTTTAAACTCTGCATCTGGTAATTTGGGTATATCTCACTCATTCAAGTCTTTTTCTGGGGATTTCTCTTGATTCATTTGTGTTCTATTTCTCTGCTTTCTCATTTTGTCTGTGTATAAGAAGGTTTTGGCCACTGGAGTCCAATGGGTGTAACCTTTGTGTTTCCTATGTGTGGTCTGTCTGCAGGCCTGCCACCCCCTCTGCTGCTGCTGCCTAGGGCGCTTGCGTATGGGTGTTGCTGGTGCCAGCCGCTGGGGCTGTCGCTGCGGTTTCACCTCCATGGGAGGTGCTGTGATCATGTGTCCGGGTCTATAAGCCTCGAAGGCCTTGGCCTTAGCCCTACCCCCACAGGTGGGGTTATTTTCTGTACCCGGGCCACAAGCCTCAACATTGCAGGCATGGGTGAGCACCTTTTCTCAGCTGCGGGTATCTGCCTGTTCTGGGCTTTTGCCCAACCCCTCGCAGGAGGAGCCCGCTCATGCTTTGGGCCTCAAGCCTCGGTTCCTTGGGCTGGGCGAGGCTTCACACCACTTGCCCTTGCTCAGCAACTGATCTCCACCCCTTTTGGGGCTCCCGCCCTTCCCCTGCAGGCGGGATTGCAGGTGGGCCTGCAGCTGGGCCTGATCACTTTTGTGCATCTCCTCTGTTTCTGACGGGCAAGACTGAGTCATGCTGGGCCTCAGTTGTGGCCAGCCGGCTTCTGCCCTTGCCTACGGAACTGTGCTTCTGCAACCCATCTCCGCCTGCCCTCCAGCAAGCCCTCAGCTGTGTGGTTGGGGGTGCTGCAGCTCAGACCCTAACACTCCATACTGTAGTCCCGAAAGCTCCCTCCTTCTAAGTGGCTCTGCTCTGAGTGCCGTGGGAGAGCTTGTTTGGCTGGTGTCCTGCTTCTCTTTGCTGATATTGCTGGTTTCAGGGGAAATATTTGCTTCGGATATGGGAAGTGAATCAGCCCAGGGGTTAGTGTGGCTGTCCCTCAAAGTGTTTCTCCCTGTGCCTCCTAGATTACACTCTCATCCCACTGCTCCAGTCCTCTCCTCTCTCCCATCCCCCGGAGCCTCGGGTGGGTGGTTGTGAGAGAGGTTTTCTGTGTGGTCCCTTTAAGAAGAATCCTGGGTCTGAGAAATCTGTCTCTTTCTCACAAACTGTATCCTGACTTGTTTGTAGCTAAATACTGTCTGTACACCTCTTCCAGGCTCTGGGGCTGCAGGCTGGGGCTTTGTTCCTGGGGCTCAGGACCCTCCCCTCTCCACTAAACTCACTCCTGCTATGCGAGTCTCTCCAGGCTGACGTTCACTAGCAAAAGTTGGACAGCCCTCTCTGCATTTCTACTTTTCCTACCAGTTTCAGTGTGGCTTCTTTGGCATTCCTTGGTTAAAGAGTCCTCTTAGTTTAGTCCAAAGTTGGTTTTTCCAGATGATGGTTCTTAAAATTAAGTTGTAATCCACTTTGGTTCTGGGAGGTGGAAGTTGGTATGTCTGCCTACTTCATAGCCATCTTGCTGGTCTCCTGTACTATTTTTGTTTTTGTAACTTTTGCTAATATTTTTTTATAAAGTTTGTGGCTTAATTTTACTCAATAAAGCTTGACTGAGAAAAACTAATCCAATTATAGATGTGGAAACAGAAAATATCTTAAATTATGTTAGAATCTCAAACCCTATAATAAGTAAAATTATCCCCATTAAACTCTTAAAAGGTTTATGTACATAATTATAAGTCTACTTTTATTATTGAGTAATCAGAGAAACTGATCATGACAACTTTGTGTACTACCTTATGCCAAGCACTGGGGATATGAAGACTCAAAGTTGCTGTTGGGAGACCAGCCTCTGATTATTAACAAAGTAGCCCACAATTTTGAGAGCCAAAGGAGTACAGATGTCAGGTATGCACTGTGGGCTTTTATGGTTAGGAAGCTTTCATATTGAATGTGAAAATTAAGTTATAATTAGGAATTAAATAATGTGCAAGAGCCTGGAACGTGTTATCCTAACAGATAGAGGGGAAGGTGTCAAAGATGTCTAGTTCAGATCCAAGGGATTCAGAGCTAACTGGAAGACGTTCCTTATGACCAAGAATAGGACAATTTGAGGATCAATAAGGAAAATTACAATGTATTTAAATAGGTTTATAATACTAAAAAACAAAAATAAAATAAAACGTAATTGGTAACCACTGAAAGATACTAGAGAATCAACTCATTATTTTGAAAAATGGTATACCAATAAAACAATCAAGTATATATTTAGCAGGACTTTCCTTTGCAAACCATACCACTGAGTAATCAGAGAGTAGAGGAGGGAAAGTTTCTTCTCTATAAATATCCCAGCTAATAACTGTAAATGAAATAATAAAATGTCACCATTTTTCAACCCTAAGAGAGTTAATGAGTATGGGCATTGATGACAAATGGCTGCTATCATCACAAAAAGAGATTTCCCGACATTAGGTCACGTATGATAAAGGAATGCCCCACTACTTATAAAATAGTTTCTATTAAAAACATCATACCTAAATTTGACCGAACTACTCATTTAAAGGAAACAGAGATGAGAGGAATATATTAAATTACATACACCATGGAGATGTAATTAAATCCAGACTGAAAAATTCTTCAAAACTAACAACACTGCTTCCTCAATAAATAATATAATGAAAAACAAACAACAAAACAATCAGAGATAGAAGAAGATATTACAGATTAATAGACATTTAAAAGCACAAGAACCAACTGGATTGTGTGAGCCTTTATTTGGATCCTGACTAAATTGTTTTTAAAATTTATGGTTTTTATTATACTACTGGAAATCTGAACACCAAATGACTATTTAATGACATTAAGAAATTATTGTTAAAAGGTATAAGTCTGATAATAAAATGGAGCTTATATAAGAATAACTTCTTATCATTTAGAGATAGATACACATTGAACTGTTTATAGATGAAGCATATCCTGTCTGGGATGGCCTTGGAATCATAAAGGAAGGAGTCTAGCTACTTTTTTTTTTTTTTTTAGGTAAGAAAAGGGGGAGATAGTGAAGCAAACTTCCACATGTGCCTCGACCACGATTCACCTGGTAACTCTGTCTGGGGCCAATGCTTAGTATCAAGCTATTTTTAGTGCCTGAGGCTGATGCACTCCAACAGAGCTATCATCAGCATCCAGGCCATGCTTGAACCATTTGAACTACTAGCTGTGGGAGAGAAAAGAGAGAAGGAGTGGGGGAGAAGCAGATGGTTGCTTCTTCTGTGTGCCCTGACCAGAAATCAAACCAGGGACATTCATACACCTGCTGACGCTCTACCCACTTAGCCACTGACCAGGGCCTATTCTATGTACTTCTGTATTTAAAATTGTCTTTAATAACTTCTCTAATATGCCTGAGTACAGGTTCTCTATTTTTTCATAAAGATAAGTATATTTTTCATGCCCACAAATAAATGTTATTTACATGTATACATAATTAAATGTTTTTTTATTTAATTTTTGCCATTCCACTTATTATTTTTGTTTAATTTATTGGGGTGACATTGGTTAATAAATTATACAGGCTTCAGGTGTACAATTCCATAATGTATCATCTGTGTATTGTAGTGTGTTCACCACCCCAAGTCTCCTTTCATCACCATTCATCCTCCCTTTACCCTCTTCCACCTCCCCCACCCTCTTTCTC
The DNA here is from genome assembly GCF_036850995.1 of Saccopteryx leptura. NCBI lineage: Eukaryota > Metazoa > Chordata > Mammalia > Chiroptera > Emballonuridae > Saccopteryx > Saccopteryx leptura. The sequence goes on from NC_089503.1 coordinate 354,670,737, forward strand.
TTTGGTAATCCCCACACTGCTGTCTGTGTCTATGAGGTTTTTTTCTTTACTTAATCCTTTACCTTTTTCACCCAGTCTCCCAAACTCCCATCCCCTATGACATCTGTCAGTCTGTTTTCTGTATTTGAGTTTGTTTCTATTTTGTTTGTTAGTTTATTTTGTTGATTAGATTCTACATGTATGTGAAATCATGTGGCATTTGAATTAAACTTTTTCATACCAAAAAAAATAAGTTGCTTAAAGGTTAAAGTTCTAGAAATGCAGACAAAAGTTATTCATTCACAATCAATATTTAATATTAATATAAGACCCTATATGCATGAGACACCGTTCTCAGAGCTCTAATTCATTTACCTCAACACAGCACCATGGATTAGGTACTAATACCTCCTCCATTTTCTAGATGAGGAAATGGAGGTTGAGAAAGGTCAAGTATCTTGACCCAGATAATAAGTGGCAGAGCTAGGGGTTTGAGCCCAGGCAGTTCTGTTCTATGGCTCAGGCTCTTAAACTTTGGCCTATATTTATTTCTATACCTAACTATTGGGCAAGTTCCCATGTTTTAGGCAGGATCTAGATCAAAAGAAATGAGGGAGGCCAATTCCAGAAGAAGAGAAAGGTAAAAGTAAAGGCACAAATAGAAGGACCAGCAAGTTACTTGGTTTGAGTAAAGCACAGGATTCTGAACAAGAGAGATGCTGTGAAATGAAGTTGAAAGTCAGATAAGATTAATGCAGAAGAACAGGAAGGGCGAGTTAGAGGTGTCAGGATAGCTCTGGTAACCCTTTGTGGGGGCGCTGCCCCTTTGAGTGGAAGATTGACATATACTTTTTTTGGAGATTAATGGAGTTTAACCTGCAGGGAAAATTATTGGGAGGGTCGAGATTAAGAGTTGAAATTCAGTTAGGAGTTATGCCAACAGTTTAGGTAAAGTAAGAAAGGCTGGAATTTAGGGTGAAGGCATGGGAATGAAAAAGAAGAGCAACTATGAGAAATGAGATGGTACAGAAGCAAAAGACATAGAGAAATATGAGTTAACAATAATGGCAAGTTTGGGGCCTGGGCAAAGCTTGGGAGGATGGTGACATCATCACCACAAATAGAAAGGAAGTACTGCAGAAAGAGAACCAGATGTGAGGGTGTAACGCCGGTGGCCGAGGCCAGGCAGGTGTACATTGGATTCGGGCAGATAGTAGAAAAACTGCGGAGCCGAAAAGCATGAGGGCCATTCCGTTTAATCAAGTCACACACAGGCGGACAAGCACACAGGCAGGGGAATCCGCCTCTCAGGCAAACAAACAGCAAAATAGCCCCTCACAGTGGCAGGCAGGCAATCTGCCATCTGCAACCCCTCATTTCTCTTGAGCACAAGCACCCATAGCCTTATATAGGCCATACAGGTGGCACAACCATGCACTCATGTACCAGTTGGGTAAAGTACATGCAGCCAGTGACCCTACGAGCAAGCCTAACACAGCTGCCCCACAGAGAGAAAAGAGAGATGATTTTGTTTTGAACATACTGAACTAATTGAAATAAACAACATCCCAGGAGGATAGGTTTAGTAGCTAGGATAAAGTGGTCCCAAACCAGGAGAGAACTCTGGTGTAGGATATAGATGTGGGACTCATTCTCCTGTGAGGGTGATTGTTGAACTGGTAGTTGGGAAGTACCTTTTTCCTAGTGATAGTGTTAAGGTAGTTTGGTCTGAGTCTCTTAACAGTATTATAAGTCTCTTAATACCTGAATGTTGTTTTCTATTATTTCCTACTCCTGTAGCATGGACCTCAGTGAACTCTCTTGTCTGATTCACGAAGCGATGCTAGGAATCTTTTCATAAGCAGTGTTTTGATCTCCCAAATGATTCCAGTATAGCATTTATTTATTGGTAGTTTTCTTATCATCTCATCTGGGACTAATTAATAGGGAAAGTCCAAATCTCAAAAGCAAATTTGTAGTGGAGGACTAAAGACCTTTTTTGGATAATTCAGATGTGTAATTCTATTTTAGACTGAGGCATCTTTATGTTCTGGCCTATATTATGCAACAGTGATCATGTTATGATTCACTGTTGAATTGTTAGCCAAGTCTAGCCAATGGGAGAAGTAGAGGAAATGACGTATAAGATTTTACTTGCCTCTGTCATAATAAACCACTGCTAGAATAAGGCTGCAGTTAATCGAGAAGGTAACTGTAGGGATGGGGGGAAGAAAACTGAAAACAATGCTGCACTTGTGCACATTTAAACAATTTCTAATTTAAAATTTAAAATTTCTTTAAAAACTAAAAGTTCTGTTTCTTACAGCAAGGCTAAAAGCAAACCATTTCGGAGTCTTTTCCCGAACCTATATGAGTCAGGATATTTAGTTTAACCCTGTAAGGATCCAGATAATTATCTTTTTTACTTACTCAGTTTATTCCTCCCATGTCAAAAGCTGATGTTCATACTTAATTTTAAACATTTTTACAATTTCCATTTACTGCAACCTTAGGCTGAGAAAGCCCACTCTTTGGATTTTATAGGGCACTTTTTACAATACTAACAACTCCATTCAGTAGGGCTTCTCTACAGGAGAAGGAAGAATATTAGTCAGAGAGCTCATAAGTAAGCACAGCTGGGAATCTTTATCAACAATCAAGAACCAACCGGCATGGTAATTAAACACAGCTGGAAGGTCTTTTGTTAGATACAAGTCTTAGAAGCCAGTGAATGGAAGCCCTATCTTGCAAACGGTGGTGCTTATATCGCTAACTTTTACAAAACTTTACAAGCTCATGAGCACAGAGCTGATTTGCTTTTTGTGAAACCAGTAACCAGGCAATCCTTTTAAGGACTTTAAGCCAGTAGTGTGAGATTTGTTTTAAATTTATTCCAACCATCATAGTTGACACTTTTCTGGAGCAAACAAAGACTTCTCCTTCTATGTAGCCTCATATCTGGGCCATGGACAAGTAAAAAATCGTGTTACTGTTTGCACTTCTAAAATAAGAGAAAACGGGAAAAATTAGAGATTGGCTTATTTGTTAGAGAATTATATTTTTTAAATTCCACTTTTGAGGAAGACAAGAATATGAAATAACATAAGAGTTACTTTTTTGTTGTGTTGTTTTTGTGTTGGTATAGCTAGAGGTGGTATAGCTCACTTAGATAAGAGTGAGTTATAATCACAGAATACCCTTGAGTGGATACCTCTGGGGTGATGCCTTTGGATTTTAAACCACCAAAATGATTTTTTAAAAATACCCAAAGTCCTGGCACTGAGGAAGATTTCTAATGAACAATTGTGCTCAATTCTCTACTCTACACATTTTCCAACAGCTCCCATAAAGTTAGAGCACCCTTGGTGTTAGAGCCACAAAGCTCAGTGGTTCGTTTATGTAAATTCAGAATGAGTAGTACAGATCAGAACTGGTTTCAAAATAAGTATTCCTTGAAGAACGTTGAAGGTGTTATAGCACACACCCAGGCAGCAGTGTTCAGTCTAGATAGAAATCCAGCTGTTGACTATATTATATGGTTGGGTTTGTAAATGAAAATAACCACTTCTTGGCCCTGGCCAGTTGGCTCATTGGATAGAGCAGTGGCCCAGTGTGTGGACATCCTGGGTTCGATCCCCAGTCAGGGTACACATGAGAAGCTACCATCTGCTTCTCTCCTCCTCCCTCTCCCTCTTCTCTCTCTCTTCCTCTCTAACAGCCAGTGCCTCAATTGGTTTAAGCATTGGCCCTAGGTGCTGAGGATAGCTTGGTTGGTCTGATCATTGGCCCCAGATGGGGATTGCTGGGTAGGTCCCAGTCGGGGTGCATGCAGGAGTCTGACTATCTTAACTCTCACTTAGACAAACAAACAAGCAAACAAACAAAACATTTTGTAATGCTGGTGGCCAAGGCCAGGCAGGTTCACACTGGATTCGGGTAGAAAAACTGCGCAGCCAAAAAGGGTTCAGCTATTCCATTTAATAGAGTCTCACAACAGCGGACAAGCACACAGGTGGGGGAAAACCTCTTTTCCGGCATACAAACAGCAAGAATGGCCCCTCGCAGTGGCGTGCAGGCAACCTGCCCTTCACAATCCCCAATCTCTCTCCAGCGCAAGCACCCATAGCCTTATACAGGCCATACACATGTGGCGCAGCCACGCACTCACGCAGCAATCAGGCAGAGTGCCTGCAGTGGTAACCCTGCGAGCAAGCCTAACCCAGCTGCCCCACACACTTCTTTCAAATTTCAGCTGTTGTGCAAGAATGTCTAAGGGAGTTCATTAAAATGCGAACTTCATGGCAAACGCCGAGACTTCTCTAGTAGATCTAGGGTCCCAGGAGGAAGAGGCATTTTTAAGCACCTAGGAGATGCTGATGTAGGTGGTCTGTACCACATTATGGAAAACACTGGATATTATTTATACTTGTTGCTTTTCATTACAGTATACCTACTGATACATGACAATGAATTATCCCAGTTTAAACCAAAACACACGACCTCATTTTTCTGACGCATAAAAGGAGGATTTTTTTATACATAGTAATCTGTCATTAAATCCTTTTTTTTTTTTTTTTTTTTGTATTTTTCTGAAGCTGGAAACGGGGCGAGACAGTCAGACAGACTCCCGCATGCGCCCGACCGGGATCCAACCGGCACGCCCACCAGGGTGCGATGCTCTGCCCCTGCGGGGTGTCGCTCTTGCCGCGACCAGAGCCACTCTAGCGCCTGGGGCAGAGGCCAAGGAGCCATCCCCAGCGCCCGGGCCATGTTTGCTACAATGGAGCCTCGCTGCAGGAGGGTAAGAGAGAGACAGAGAGGAGGGAGAGGGGGAGGGGTGGAGAGGCAGATGGGCGCCTCTCCTGTGTGCCCTGGCCGGGAATCGAACCCGGGACTTCTGCACGCCAGGCCGACGCTCTACCACTGAGCCAACCGGCCAGGGCCCATTAAATACTTTTACTGACAGATGATGATGATGATCTACTTTTACGTGTCCCTGGGCAGCTGCCTCCCCCTCCCAGGTCCGGGTAGTCCAGTGCCCTGGAACGTGCCTGTGGCAGACCAAGACAAGCACCCACGCGGGAATGCGCCTGGGGACAGAACGAGTCTGCGCAACAGATTCATTTTTAAATGACACTTTTCTATGTATATTATTTGAAACTTAAAAACAATACAATTAATTGTACAATTTGCTTTCTTCCTGCCTTATTAGACCATCTTACTAAAAATAATTACTTTTCTATTTTTATTTATTTTAACTAAGCAAAACAAACATATTCAAGCTCTAGGTTACTAGAGCAAACTTTCTAAGTCGAATATGACACAAAGAGAATATATGTTTTAACAAGTCCCTGAACTGTGTTTTCCAAACACCCTAAGGCGCCCATTGGAGTTGTTATTATCTATTAAATTCAATTTATGTAAGTGGAGTCTTTAAATATGCATTTCATAATAATATACTTTTAAAGATGTCCCCTGATATATATTATATACATTACTGAACCACAATGACTATTAACATGGTAAAATTAATAATATGCATTTTTATTTATTTATTTTTTAAGATGGTTTTTAAAATTAATTAATTAATTTATTTATTAATTTTTAGAGAGGAGAGAAACAGAGAGGGAGAGAGAGGAGAGAGAAACAGAGAGAGAGAGAAGGGGGGAGGAGCTGGAAGCATCAACTCCCATATGTGCCTTGACCAGGCAAGCCCAGGGTTTCGAACTGGCGACCTCAGCATTTCCAGGTTGACGCTTTAGCCACTGCGCCACCACAGGTCAGGCAATAATATGCATTTTTAAACTTTCAAAGACACTCAGGAGAGTCTTTGCAGTAAAGTTTTTGAAATGAGGTTTTTTTTTATAATTTTGTGGGCAAAGAAATACACATTTAAGGAACTTTTGAAGATGCTCAGTGATAGCGACATGAGCTCAGATTCCAGGATCTGGGTCTCTACTTTCCACTCGTTATGATCATTTCTAGTGGCCGTCATTTTTCTGATTAAGCTCTGTCTCCAACAGACCTAGATGCAAAGTTTCTGAGACTTCCCTCGTCCTTTGTCTCCTTTCCTACTGGTGCTGAATGCACCATTGGACCCGGGACCTCTGGATGGCAGAAAGGGTGTTTCTATTCAGAGGCAAGAGTATAAAATGATTCTAATGCTTCTGTGTTTGGCAACAGGCACCCCGTATTAACTCATGTAGAGGTTCTTTCACTGTAAAGACACAACCTGGCTAACTCAAACAAGTGGAATCATTAAGCTAAAGATTCCAAAACCAACCCACACAACAAAACTCAAGTTAAATTCTTTTAACCTTGTACTATCAAAATGTCAATCAATTCATTGTCCAGTCCTCTACTGTAATACACAGGGAAATAGTCTCTCCTCTAAAAGATATAACTTAAAGTATACTTTATATGTTGATCCCAGCAACAAGTAGGGAGACCTGTACTTATCCAAATTAAATCTAAATAAATATTTCCCTCAAATGCTACCAGCTCTTAAATTAAGCCCTTAAATAAACTCAGTAAAATTAAGACTAAACATAACACATTTGACTATTCATTTGCATTAATCCTATTTTTAAAGTGAAGAAAATTATCAGTCTCCTATGAAAAATGTTTTAGACTGGTCACAGATAACTCCACAGCAACATTCAATGCTCAATAGTAATAAAACAATGGCTAAAATGTCTCCAAGAGCCCTAGCTGGATAGCTCGGTTGGTCAGAGCATCATCCTGAAGTGCAAAGGTTGCTAGTTCCATCCCTGGTCAGGGCACATACAGGAATACTAGATCAATGTTTCTCTCTCTCTCTCTTTCTCTCTCTCTCTTCCTCCTTCCCCCTCTCTCTAAAATCAATAAAATAAACATTTTTTAAAAGTTTCCTGGGCCCTGGCCGGTTGGTTTAATGGTAGAACATCGGCCTGCATGTGGATGTCCTGGGTCTGACTTCCAGTCAGGGCCCACAGGAGAAGCAACCATCTGCTTCTCCAACCCTCCCCCTTCTCTATCACTCTCTCTCTCTCTTCTTCTCCTGAAGCCATGGCTCAAATTGGTTCAAGCACATCAACCCAGGTGCTGAGGATGGCTCTGTGGAGCCTCTACTTCGGGCACTAAAAGTAGCTTGGTTGCAAGCATGGCCCCAGGTGGGCAGAGCATTGGCCCCAGATGATAGTTGCAGGGGGATCCCAGTCGGGGCACATGTGAGAGTCTGTCTATCTCACCTCTTCTTAAAAAAAAGTTTCCTTCAATTATTTAAAAATAAAATAAAATGTCACCAAGAAAACAAAGACAGTCTCAAGAACTATAGACTAATCTAAATTGTCATTAAAGTATAAAGGAAAAAAGTTCAAGGGGCTCTCCACATACACTGTATCTATATATATTAATTTTTATTAATTTTAATTGATTGTGTTTACATGGATTCAAGTGTCTCACTGAATATAACTCCCTCACCCCCACCCCTGTGTCCCTTTTCATTACTCCCTTTGTCCTCCTCCCTCTATCTCCCTCCCCCCTTCCCTCTAGGATTTGCTGTCCTGTTACCTATATCTCTGTGTTATGTATGTATAGTTTAATCCCTTTACCTTCTCTGATCCCATCCCCCCATCCCCCTTCCCTCTGACTGCTGTCCCTCTGGTCCTTGTGACCCTGCCTCTGTCTCTATTCTGTTCCTCAGAAGAAAATATCACTTGATCTCACATATATGTGGAATCTAATGAACAAAGTGAACTGAGAAATGCATCTATATTTTTAGTGAATTTTTTGAGAAGAAAACTAGAAGACATTAGCCACACAAAATAAAAATATAGAAACTGTAGGCAAAGAACTGAACATAGATTTCATTTAGCTGTAAGACTAAAAGAAAAAAAATTGGGTATTTTGGTTAGAACAAAATGTAAATACTATAATATTGAAAAATGTAATTCTATAACTAACAAAAATTGGAAGGAGAAGGGAGAGATAAAGAGACTGGCAATGTGAATGTAATAATTTCTTTATCATGTATAATAAGGTACTTAAAGAACATCTTTAAATCAATAAATTAGGTAACAAAGATTAGCATATCAATAAAACCAAAGTAAAAACTAAGAAAAATAATGCAATTCATCGAAATCTGACTACCTCAGGGACGGAAGAAGTAGAAATATGTTAAATCTGCCATCCCAGAGAAAATCAACAGAAACTGAGGACAGAAATAAATAATTTAGTCCTGGCAGGTTGGCTCAGCAGTAGAATGTCGGCCTGGCATGCGGGGGACTCGGGTTCGATTCCCGGCCAGGGCACATAGGAGAAGCGCCCATTTGCTTCTCCACCCCCCCCCCCCTTCCTCTCTGTCTCTCTCTTCCCCTCCCGCAGCCAAGGCTCCATTGGAGCAAAGATGGCCCGGGCGCTGGGGATGGCTCCTTGGCCTCTGCCCCAGGCACTAGAGTGGCTCTGGTCGCGGCAGAGCGACGCCCCGGAGGGGCATCGCCCCCTGGGGGGCAGAGCGTCGCCCCTGGTGGGTGTGCCGGGTGGATCCCGATCGGGCGCATGTGGGAGTCTGTCTGACTGTCTCTTCCCATTTCCAGCTTCAGAAAAGTACAAAAAAAAAAAAAAAAGAAAAAAAGAAATAAATAATTTAGTTTATTTTATGACTATAAATAAGCACAGAAACAGATAATTCCCAAATTTTGAGGAATAACACAAAAAAAGCAATAAAGAAACAAACTAATTAAACCCATAATTTTAAATCATTTACAAAGAAACCAACAGATCTTATTGGCTTTCCTGGTGAGTTCTTAAGAACATTTAAGGAATAAATAATATAAATATTACAAGCACTTCTTTGGAGAACAGAAAAGGAGTTCACAATTTCCATCACATAAGCCCAGCATAACTCTTATACCAAAATCGGACAAATTACGAGAAAGGAATCACTCAGGTTTTTCATAAATCTAGATACAAAACTCCTAGGAAATGTATTAGCAAATTGGACCTTGGGATATTAAAAAATAGCATAACACATCATGAACAAATGAGTTTTATTACAGAAATCTGTAAAGCCAGTATCCATGGCCACAATCACAGCCACCTGGCCCGTGCAGGTTCGCATTTGATTTGGACAGACGGTAATGAAACAATGGAGCCAAGAACTGGTGGGCTTTAATCCACTGACTTATCCAAGTTTCCTAGAATCAAAGGTTTATAGCTCACCAGACTTATTCACCTCTGTTCCCCATCTCTTTCTCTCTGCACAAACTCTGCATTAACTGGCTTCTCCTTCAGCACTCTGCCATCTTGGCTGCTTCTCCTCTCCTCCACATGGTCTTTCTCTGCTCTCCCTGTAATGCTAATCTCAGCAACCGAGAGTGAGTAAGTTCCCGGTCTGCCCCATTTTATAGTGTAGAAATCAAAACCTTTAATCCAATATATAAACAAGGAAGTCTCTGATACAAAGTCACTTAGGGTGGGAATGGCTTAGTCTTAAAACTAAACCTTACAGCCCTGCCTGCTTACAGCCTGTTCCCCACACCCAATGCAAACTATAAGCGGGCAAACCTATATATCATATTTTCAAACTTATTTGACCAACAAAATCCAAGCCTAGTTTAACATTTAAGAATAAATTAATAAAATTAACTACATTAATAGGAAAGAAAAATCATTTTCATTTCAACAGTTGTAGAAAAGAATTTTAAAAATTCAATATATGAATAACTAACTATTCAGGGGAAAACTCAGGAAACTATATTCTTAATATCCTTTTTCTCATAATGCATACATACAAAAACCTACAGTATATTTAATTATTAAATATTGAATTATTTTCTTCTGAGTTTAGAAAGAAGACAAGCTGTCCACTATAACCACTTATATTCAATATTATATCAAAAGTCTTAGTGCAATATGGCAAGAAAAAGAAATACAATTAGTAAGAAATAGAATAAAGAATTAAAACTGTTTATTCATATATAACATGATAAGCTATACACTATTGAATTAATTAATTATTTGAGCAAGGCTGCTGGAAATAAGGCCAAAAAATAAAATAATGTTCTTTAATACTCTACCAGCAAAACATTGAAATTAAAATAAAAAAATTAGTTAAATGGGCATTAAAAACATCAAATACTTAGTAATAAAAATAACAAATTATTTAAGAACTCTACTGTGAAAATGACATTACTAAGAAACAATAAAGAAAACCTAAATAAGCAGATGCACTATGGACTGGACGACTGTATGTTATTATAAGATAAATCCTCCCAAATAATCTATAGGTTGAAAGAAAACATTCAAAATCTCAGCAGGTTGTGTGTGTGAGTGTGGAAACTAACATGTTGACTTCAAAATCCACATGGAAATACCAGGTCCCAGGATACCCAAGATAATCTCAATGAGCAGAGTTGAAGAACTTTCACCATTAATACTTTCAACTCAATATTTACTATAAAATGCCAGTAATGTAGGTAATGTTGTATTGGTTAAGTGAAGACAAATAGACCGTTGGGACAGAACAGAGAATCTTTCCTCCATCCCTCCTCTCTTCTTTATTTTTATATTTTTGTTTTTATTCCTGTTAAATCACTCCTGTTTCTTCCTGATCACGCAGTTATCATTGATATGACTGTAGTTCAATTTCATTTATGTACAATTGTAGCAACTAGCTAGTTGGTTTTCCTATCTTCAATCAATTTTTCTTGTACTTATTTTTTTTATTTTAATTTTTATTTATTCATTTTAGAGAGGAGAGAGAGAGGGAGAGAGACAGAGAGAGAGTGAGAGAGAGAGAGAGAGAGAGAGAGAGAGAGAGAGAGGAGAGAGAGACAGGGGGGAGGAGCTGGAAGCATCAACTCCCATATGTGCCTTGACCAGGCAAGCCCAGGGTTTCGAACCGACGACCTCAGCATTTCCAGGTCGACGCTTTATCCACTGCACCACCACAGGTCAGGCTCTTGTACTTATTTTTTAAAATTAAAAAATTACCTAAAATACAAACATAATTTTACATAAATTTCTAAATGTGATTACATAAAACATATTTTTGTACTGATTTCTAAATGCTTTTTATGAAATATCTGATACATGCTCATGACTATATGTAATGTATATATATCTGTGTGTAATATGATATATTTTATGACTATAAAATTTATAAATATAAAGCCATTTATATACTAAATAAATATACAATTTATAAGTGTAAAATATTTCACAGATATAAAGCATTTTTAAATATAAAAATATATAATGTAATTTATGACAATAACAATAAAACATACTTTTCTACCTCACTTATTTATTTAACTCTTCACTGGATGCCAGACTTTTGTTATGAACTTTTTACATATCCTTCCTATTTTTTTCTCCAAACTCATATAATCCTGACTAGACACACACACACACTATAATTTTTGTCCTGTTTGCTATAAAATTTGGTTATATTAAATAATTTTTCTTCATTTGAATTTTCTCCATCAACATTACCTTCCATAAATCAATTTGGAATACCCAACACAGTCTTAATTTATTCTCCTTAATTATTCCATAATACTCTATGATCTAGTTGTTCTCTAAATTTATTCAGTGTTTTCCTGTTAATGCCTTTTTACTGTTTCCTCTTCTCTGCTGCTGCAAATAATGCTGCATTAAACACAATTACATGCACGTAATATACTTTGTATAAATCAGAGTCTCAAAGAGCTCACTGGGTAAAGAGATTATATATTAAAGATTAAAAAATAAATAAATAAAACATGTTGCCAAAACTGCTTTCCAAAAGAGGCTATAGCTCTCTGCATACCATCAGTAATGTATGGGAATGCCTTCGTCCTTACATCACATCCAGCAACAGGTGTCAGGGCGATGCGTGGAAAGTCAGAGCTCCTAATTGCTTTAAATTACGTATCACGGACTATTAGTGAATCTAAGCCTTTTATGTTTCCTAATATTTTAGGTTTGCCCTGTGGCAAACTAGTGATTCACATATTTTCTTCACTTTAAAAAATTATTTTTTTCATCTTTTCTCATCAGTTTTTAAAAACTCTTTGGAAAGTACAAATGTTAAATGGTTGCCTGTTAATTTTTATAATAACTTTACCAAAACTACCATTTTGTAATTAAGTTTAGTTATAGCCCTTTACTTTTTAAATGTTTAATTTTTATATCTATGCTACATCTGTCTTTTACTCTATAGTCCTTGGGTTTCAAGTCTTGTTAGATATACCCTTGCCCCTAGCTTGTACAAATTCAAAATATATATTTTGTTTTGATTTTTAAATTAATCTTTCATCCATCTTGGATTCATTTTTTATAGACTATAGGATATTTTTCATATGGATAGAGTCAGTAGAGCCAGCAGATCTATGGAGTAATCCATCCTTTCCATTGAATACAAACATTTATTAAATTAAATTCTCATAAAATCTTGGATCAATATCTAGACCTTCAGTTTCATTCTATCTGTCTTTATACTACATGATACAGTATTTATGTTATTATGGTGACTTTATAGAATGTTATGGTGTCTGGTAAAGCAAGCCCATCCTTACTATTGTCCTTTTGTAAAATTTTTAACTATTTTTAGATATTTATTTGTCCATGTAAACTTTAATTTTATACAACTTCAAAACAAATTTATTGCATTAAATTCATATGTTAATTTTGAATTTTTCTAATGTAACTTTTAAGAAAATGGTATCTACTTTCAGTTAATCTTGTTTGAAATCCTTTGATTTTCTTTGTACATATCATGTTATTTTCTCTCTTTTTTTTCAAGTGAGAGTAGGGGAGATACAGAGACAGATTCCTACATGCGCCCGGACCAGGATCCGCCTGGCAAGCCCCTTCTGGGGCCGATGCTGTGCTCATCTGGGGCCATGATCACAACTGATCTATTTTTAATACGTGAGGCAGGGGCTCCATGGAGTCATCCTCAGCACCCACCCGGGGCTATGTGCTCAAATCAATAGAGTAGTGGCTGTGGGAGGAGAAGAGCGAGAAGGGGGAGCGGAAGGGGGGAAGCAGATGATTGCTTCTCCAGTGTGTCCTGACTGGGAATCAAACCCGGGACTTCAACATGTTGGGTCGACAATCCACTGCTAATCCAACCATCCAGGGCCATGTTCTTTTCTTATTCCAATTTCCCTAAAATTCTTATTGCTTTTATTACTTTTAATAGACTTTTACCTCTTTATATTTCTAGATGTTCATGGCTAAGATCAAGAAAATCTTTTGTTTTTTAATGTATCTCTGGTGTCTCTAACCAATTACCCAAATTCTTTTATCAATTAAAAATCTTTCTTACCAAAGTCTCTTAGATTTTCCATTTTTACAGTCAGATATAAGTTAAAGAAGAGATAGATTTAATCTTTTTTACAATACATACAAGTTATTTAATTTGCTTGTGAAGCAGTGGTAATGTCACTTTTACCTCTTTGGGTATTAGTATTGTTTGTTTCATTTTTAAACTAGCCTCCAACCATTTTTTAGAATATTTGATTTTTGAGTTCAATACAAATATTTCATCAATTCTCAGTTTACTCAGAAATTCAATTATAAATGATTATTGCATATTAATAAAATCTTTGATATCTACATAATTATACAAGTTCTATACACCAATCAGTTAATGCAACATAGAATGTTGATATAATTCCTTAATTTAAATCAACCTTGACTTCCTAGTATAAACCTATTTAATGTTTCTTTTGCTAAATTGTTGACTTCTATTTGTTAATATTTTATATGTAAAATAATATATATTCATAAGTAAATTTGATTATAGTTTTTATTTTATTTATTAGATTTGAAATTAAAATTATACTGACTTCTTTGAAGCTGTCAATATTTTCTTTGGTCTAGAATAGTTTAAATAACATTGGCTAGATAAAGCCTACTAAAAAATACAATTAGTCCTATCTTTTATTCAATGGTAGATCTTGAATCACCTCTTCCACAACAATTAGAGTTGTCCTCTTTTCTAAAAACTCTTGTTCTGTTTTTTACTTTCTTTGAGAAAATAATCAATTTTTCTTTGTTGTCTATAATTTGTTTCTTTAGAAGTACACGAAGTAGTCTCTCGGGATTTCTTTAGTTTATATACTATCTGTAGGTTAAATTTATATTTATAAATTTATTTCTTGTTCTAATTTGTCTCATTTGTATTTTCTGTTTCCTTAACCAAATTTTATTGATTTATTTTATGGGTCATTTTATTAAACCAGTTTTTAGATTTGTTTATCTATTTTTACAATTTAAAAAGTTTGTTTAATTGATTTTAGTGATTATATTACTAAATCCTTCTAGTTTACTTTGGTTTATTTGTAGTTCTTTTTATTATTATATGAGATAAAAATGTATTTATTTTTATATTTCCTCCTTTATAATAAACAAGGTTTTCACTATATATTTTCACCCTCAGTATAGCTTTTAAAAAATTATTAAAATATAGTTGACATATTCTTATGTTAGTTTCAGATGTACAACATAGTTTTTCAACATGTATGTAGCATTACTTGTAATAGCCAAGATATGGAAGCAACCTAAGTGTCCATTGTATATATACAATGGAATATTACTCAACAATAAAAAAGAATGAAATTCTACCATTTGTGACAAAATGGATAAACCTAGAGAACAGCTTTTTTTATGTTTCATGTTTTGATATAGAATATTTTCTTGTTCACTGATATCTATAACTTTCTCTTTTCATTTACTCTATAATTCAAGAGTTATTTTTAGGAGTGTTTTTCTTCATTTCTTGGTTTCTTTATTGTTGCTTATATCCATAAATATGTCTTGCAAAATGTCTGCCTTTGAACTTAATTTTTCCAAAAATTTATAAACTTTTCTAAATATTCCAGGAACATACAAAATACTTATCTATTGGATAAAGAATTCTCTATTTCTTTTTCTGTCTCTCTATATCTACAGATATGACAATCAACCTAAATGAATGAAGATATAGCAAAATCTGTGTACACCAACTCAAATTAATATTTCTGAAGTTTCTACCCCTCTTCTCAAGAACCAAAATAGGAAATGACAGCAGCAAAACTCTATGTTAACTCACACAATGATCAGAAATAACATGTAGAATCCATGAGAATTCTTGTGAAAATTTGAGGAGGAAGATCATAAGACTGGACATCTGGCTAGTTAATTATTAGAATTAAGATTGTTAAAATTTGGGGTTCTTTGGTAAACATGACTATTAGCAGGTAATGCCAGGATTTTGCCACTTGTACTTTATGATCAAATGCGAAAACTCTGTTTAGCTACATTTCATGCTTTCTTTTCTTTCTCCAATCAAAGGAAAAGATAAAATATTCTAAATTAATTTGCCTTGGGATCTTAAAAAGCAGAATAAACCTAGACAAGAAGCCAAATCCATTTACTCTCTCTTACACTAAACTTTCGGTTTCTATAAATGGCAAGAATAAAGAAAACAGAGAGCTTCAGAAATTCCTGGGAAGTGCCAAACAAAAAGCTTACCTAATGTCTCATTTAAGCCTGCATGAGGCTTTTAAGGGATATCAGCCTCTCTAATCTTTTGTCTAGAGATTTCATATGGGTCTTCTAGGAGGAAGATTCTTCCCAAAATATCAAAGTTCCCTACCATAATGATCGCTTGCTTGGAGGTCAGGTGGTGTTCCTACTGGGGAGAGTGAGCTCAACAGGCCATCAACTGAACTCTCAGAGGGAACCTTTTGATGTTATTTCCTGGTAATTTTCCTGGTTGAGTGCTCTACCTGAAGCTGTGCTTCAGTCAGGTTTTTAAAAGTTCTTTTCTTTTTCTCTCTGGTGGTCACAGCTTTTCATTTTGTTACATAATACACCCCATCTGGTTCCCTATACTTTCTCCCTCTCTGTGACTTTGAATGCATTATTCCATTTGCTTCCTCCTTGCTCTGGAGAATACCCGCCTATGCTTCAAGATTCCCTAATGAATCCTTACCCAACTTACTTCCCTCTGCCTAGCAGAGTTATGAACTCACCCCTCCTCCTTCTACAGCATCATTTACCAACCATCAGACACTTTATGCATGCTCTTTAAAAGAATGTTCTATCTCTTTCATCTCTGTTACCCTAGTGCTAACCATAGTATCTGGTATACAGTACGTAGTAAATGATCAAATAAATGGATAACTATAATAATAAAAATAAAAGTGTTTCAAAACCAGGCAAGGGTTTTGAAAAAAAAATTAACATCATGTTGAGTTATGGATAGCATCAAACTGCTTTGAAAGTAAAGGGAAGGCATTTTTAAATTCATTGATTCTAGATAACTACCTTGAGATTAAGAGAGGAAAGGGTAGATTAAGGACAGATACTAAGAGCTCATGGAAATTAGTCATTGACATAAATTTCCTAACTCTTGGGGAAGGAAAAGTCAAGATCCAGTAATGTTTCCTCATTTAAAATATATATACATGAGTAAGTTGGGTATTGATCCCTGGCAAAATTCTGGAATTAATTATTAAACAAATTGATTGTAAGCTATTAGTAAAGAATACGATTATCAAGAAGGTATATAATGTCAAAAAACAAAAAATATGCAAATGTTATGAGATTGGTTTATTTACTGCAGTGAGACATTTAATAAAATTTCTTATGATGTGTTGCATAAATGTGGGTTAAACTGCAGTGAGGTCAGTAAGTGGTTTAATATACTCATTTTAATTCATGTTTAGTTATTACCTAGAAAGAGTGCTCCAGTGGTGTGCCACAGAGTTTTGTCTTACTCAATATTCATATCAGTTATTCAAAGACCCAGAATTTATCTATAAAAAAAATCATGGTTCTTCCAAAGCTGAGAAAGGGAATATTATGAGAACAGATGTGAGAAGAAAGAGTTAAAAGTTGACAAGTAGAAATATGAAGCTAAAACCCCAAAATAAAAGCTGGCACATATAAATGTAAATGCTAATTCAAGAAGACAAGTGCCTGACAGTAGTATAGATCCTATGTATTTTGAGGTTCGTTCCAGCTCTAAACATTTGTGACCCTAGAGGTACTCTAGCAGAGCCTCTCCTTTTACAGAGGAGCCTTGCAATCAGGTGGAGGTGGAACCAGGATTAGGACTCAGCTCTGTTAACTCCACATTCCTTCACCCAGTTACACTGCCTGTATTATTCCCTGCTTAAGACACAATAGAAGAACTCTGTCTTCTATTCTACTACTTCTGTGTTCCACAGTACGTAGTAAATGATCAAATAAATGGATAACTATAATAATAAAAATAAAAGTGTTTCAAAACCAGGCAAGGGTTTTGAAAAAAATTTAACATCATGTTGAGTTATGGTTGGCATCAGACTGCTTTGAAAGTAAAGGGAGTATATCACATAATAGGACATTGATAAGCTATAGTATCACAAGATAAAGGCTCTGAGGAATAGGAGGGATCCATGAGTCAGGATCCATGAAGCACAACGGAAAATCCTGAAATACTAACATGGTGTAGATTGTAGAAGAACATACTCGCTATCTTCAACCCTTGGAAAAAGGAATATCTGAGAATGCATTCTTCCAAAGGGTTAGAACTGAAGCAAATTGGTCCAAATAATAGGGAACCAGATTTTGCCTCAAAGAAACTTAGAATTGTCTATTACTAGCTTCAATGAACAGAGCTTGGATGACCCCTGTAAAAGCTGAATAAAAAGAGAGTTAAAGTAGACGACCTCCTAAGTTCCCTCTAACCTAAGGAAGAACCCTTGATTTGACCTTAGTCTACTGGGTGCTACTGTGTGACTCAACCCTTTAATTTTTTTACCAAGACATCATCTCCACGAGTCATCTGTACACACAAGTAAACCCTAAGTAGAGGAAGGATCACTATCAGAGAGTCCCTGGCACATAGCCAGTGAGTGAAGCCATCTGCATTGCCACCGTCCTTCCCAGGGCTGGACAAGTGCAGGTACTTAAAATAACATTCTAGAAAATGTTTTCCCAGAGCAATCTTTTGCCATGTTTTTCTTTATTTTTGACCTCACAGTATGCTTATTGGCAGAACATGAAGAACGGCAAGGAAAAATGTAGAAAAGACAAACCAAATGTGAATTGCTTTTGGCATCTTGTCTCATTCATCCTCAACTGCTGTTACAGCAGATCCCTGAGGGGGAATTACTTATATGGCTTAAAGGGGATTGTGAAGATTAGCAAGGAAAAACAAGAACCAGGGATAATTTCTGTAAGATATTAAACTACGAAGCAATAGATGGTTATAAGCCCAGACGATAACTTGTCACACAGTCGTTGCACAACATCCACTTAGAACAGCAGCTGCACCAACACCTCTGTTTTTCTGTACAGAGGAATTCTGCTATTTAAATCTGCTGGGACACACATGTTCAGCAATTACTATACAGTGAATTGCTTTTATACTGAATGGGAAAGAAGTTCACATACCAGTGGCTTCTAAATAAAAATGCACCTGTCATCTAATATTTGGTGACATTGAATTAATTATCTTCCTACCATCTGGAATGCACCTCCAACAAAGAGTTTCAGTTAATCGAGTATATTTATTAACTGATATTTAGTGAAAACATCAATGATGAATATTTGATGGTGATGGTAAGCAGAAACCATTGGTAGATTAATTTTAAAATCCATCTTATTAAAAAAATAAAAACCACACATTTTTTATACACTAAAACATCTGTTACCAAATGTAGAGTTGCCTTTACCTTACTGTTAATTTAAAATGCAGTCTCATTCGGGAATGCTTAGATGTGAGGGAGGAATTGCATAATAGACTTTTTCCTTGTTTTTGAGTACAAAAAAATACTCTAGAGTCACCTGTTCATTAATTCATTTAGTTATACGAAAAGTCCTCTTTATTTCTCAGAGCTCCCTGAAATAAAAATAGAGCGTAACCTGAAAAGGGATGAGGCTTGAATGGGATAAGGGCAAAACAGGTGGCAAAGAAAACGGTGGGCTGGGAAGATGAAGGAGAAGGTGTGGAAAGGGGAGCTGGGGGCACAAGGAAGTCGAGTCTGTGGTACAGACAGACCCTAAGAAAGGGGCACAGAGGACCTGAAACCCAGGAGTGGACACCTAACACAGTGCGAGAGCCTGGAGTGAAGAAACAGGAAAATTGGAATAAAGATCAAAATAAAACCAAAATTGAGGCAATTTTAGAATACTCAGCATTGATTAATGAGAAACTACAAAAAGTCAAGTTGTATTTAATCATTCTATAAATGGGATCATGCCTTTTCTACTAATCTCTCATTAAAGGCCCCAAATTTCCATATTTCTTTGTCCTTAAAGTATAAAAAATAGCAACTGAATAAATTTCCTTAACAAAGCCACTCTAAAGTCACTATGATCAGCAGTTCCAAAATTTCACTGTAATTGCAACCTAAAGTCATAACACACAAGAATCAACAGACAACCTTTAACACTATGGCTAAATTAAAAAGATACCATAATATCTGGTATTAAAAGAACTGTGTTATTTCATTTTATTGAATAAAGAACTAAATAGCGCCTGCTTGGCAATGTTTTCCACAAATAATGAAAAATAGAAATATGTTAACTGTTTTATTCTCTGCACATTTTAGTATATTTCTAAATTTGTTAATGTTTTATACATTGTCGTTTTTTGAAACACAATTCCAAGGACCACATACATATATAAAATTAATTTTGATCTCTAACTCTACCTTATAAATTCAATAGCAGCAATCTGAAAAGGCAGGGTTGATACTGAATCAAATAAATTAAAATAATACTTATCAAATACCTCAGGAGGCAAAAAGAAACACGATTTAACCTTGTCTACTCTGTTGTCCTCCAGTATGGGACTAACTAACAATGTCCCCTTGTGTTAGGCATTACGCTGGGTGCTGGAGGAAAAGGCATAAGCAGACATGCATGGTCACTGGTCTCCTGGACCGTCTGGTCTTCTGGGGAAAGAAGAAAACCTCGTGACAGCGAACTGATGGTTATAAATTGTGATAAGTGTTATAAAAGTGAAGTGTAGTGCTGAAGGTATAATGAGAAAGTGTAACAGAACAGACTGATTTTGATTGGAGCATCAAGGATGCTTCCCCTGAGACAATGATTTTTAAGGTATGATAAATGGACAGAGGTTGGCCAAGTGAAGGGAGAAGTCTTCCAAGTAGCGGGGACACCAGTGGACAGTTCTGAGGCAGAAGAGAGGTTGGCAAGTTCAAAGAACTGACAAGAGTGTTGGTGAGGCTGCAGCAGAAGGAGAGAAGAGATGAGTGGGGAAAGAGGAGCTCAGAGAGGCAAGTGTAGGCCACTCGAGTCATGCAGGACTGTGGGCTAGTTAGGGATTTGGGGTTTTAATTTAATGGGAAACAACTAATTGTTTTAAGCACAAGAGCCACCTACTTAGTTTTATAAAGCTGCATCTCCCTGTAATTTGGAGAATGGTTGAGAGAAGAGTGGAAAGTGGGGAATTAGTCAGGAGATGACTAATAAATGATTATGACTTAGTTGTATCAGGAGACATGGAGGGAAATTGACAGATTTAAACTGTAATTTGGAAGTAAAACTGATGTTGGACAGAAATTCCAGAATATTGTTCAATAATATTAATGGTGACACCTTTGTCACATTACTGATTTTAATTACAATTCCTTAATATGATATTATTATTGACATAAGTATGACAATCCTTAGAAAGTGTAAGACGTTTGTGACTCTCTAAATGATCTTGGTCTGTACTTGCCTTTTGATCAAGAACTTTTCTTGACCAAGAATAGTTCCCTATGACGGACCTCATGACTGCTTTGCATCCCGGTGTATTGGGGTTTTCTTCAGTAATCTATATCCCCTCCAGTTTCTGTTCTTTTGCTGTTGCTTCCTTCCCAGCCAGCTTTTGAGACAGGTTTAAATGCTCTCCTTTGTAATTTACTCTTCAACAAACTCGAACTTGGCATCTACCCTCATTATGCCACCAGAATTACCTTTACTGAAGTCACCAATGATCTATGGGGACAATTGATATTATTACTTTATGTGACTTCTATGTCACTTTTTGAACATTTAAATACTCACTTTCTTAAATACATTCTTCTACTTGGCAACACATTCTATTTATTAATATTTTTCTCTGTATTTCTCCAGCTGCCCCTTCTCCATACCATTCTTCTTCCCCCACTCAACTTCCAGATATTTATGTGGCTCCACTCACGGTCACAGGCTTTCTTCTGCTTCCAACCTCTCCTCTCTTCGTGCGATCTCACCATTGCCATTGCTCCGTGCTGACTACTCCCCACTTGGAACTGTAGTGCAGGCTTTCTTTTGAACTCCTACTCAGGTCTAATCAGATGCCTTAGTGTGCCTTTCAAATTTATGGTGTAACTCCCACATGCAAATCTGTTCCTTCTCAATGCACAATGGCCAGAAAGAAATGTGACAATAATCTCTGATCACCTCTTCTCTTATCCCCAAATCACGAAAATCAGTTGATACTATCTCCAAGTTATATCTCAAAACCATCTACTTCTCTCCATCTCTACCAAAATTGTAAGCAGCAATCGGCTCTTTCTTGACTACTGCAGAGATTTCCTAACCAGTCACCCCACATCTACCACTTCTATCCTGCACCCGTCACCAACTTACAGCGAGACATGAAACATGAAGAAAATTAAATAATTGGAATGAAGAAGCCAAATTATTATGTGTATTTCCTTTAATACTATTATATATATATAGATTGTTTTCAAATAAAAAACTAATTAATAAAATTAGCAAGCAGAGCTGACAAGAAAATTGAGTGAACTGACCAGATACTTAATAAAGATACAAAAATCAAGAGCTTTCCCATATATCAGCAATACTCACAGTCCTATGGCTGCCTATGATTTCCTTCTCACTGTCTCCCATACATTGTCTGAAAATCAGCTGAGTCAGCTGCAGGGCTTCCCAGATACCGGTGATCGAACCAGAGGTGAGTCAATTAGATTTTCTACATTCACAATGGGGACATGAGATGCAGCAATACGTTTTTTTTTTTTTTTTTACTAGCCCCGGACTTAAATAAAGTTATTCAAACTGAGGGACAAGGCTGCCATTTTGGAGTGGTAATTTAATATTAACTTTACACACAAGCAAGGAGAGTCAGGTTGCAAAACAAGCAAGAGAACGGAGAAGTTTTCCAGAGAAGAGAAATCATTCAGCCCAACAGACAAAGGGAGAATGCAGAACTGTCTAGTTTCTTAATAGCTTTTTAGTTCCTGATTCCAAACCTTCTGAGGCTCAACTACATTCTGCTACTCCCCAAGTCAGTATGTATCTTTAACATAAACCAAAATACTAATGAAATTTTATTTTGGAACTAGGTGAATTGATACTAAATTCATAAGGAAGACAACAATAAAAGCAAGCACTTCTTTAGTGTTTTACTATGTGCCAGGCACTGACTAGAATCCTTTGCATGATGATATCATTTATATCTTACACAAAGGCAATAGGTGTCATTATTATTCCCAGTTCAAAAGACGAGGAAATCAAAGTTAGAGTGGGTACCTAGCTCTGTAAATGAGTAAAAATAGATAAAACATTTGAAGAGTAATGAAATAGAATTTCCAGTGCTAGATGTTAAAATGAATTATAAAAGTTAAAATAAAATAATGTGGCATTAATATAGTAATTAACAGAATACATATGCCTCAAATAATCTTCTCATATGATAAAGAAGGCATAATGAACAAATGTGAAAGAATATTATTATTATCAGATACAGTAGGGGAAATGTTAAGTTTCATTTTCACCTTAAAATAGTCACCAAAATATATTTTAGGTTGAGGAAAGAGTTAATGTATATTAACCTGATTTCTTGAAGTACAGAAATTGAAAACATAGAGGTAATTAAAGATATCAGGGGAAAAAAAGAGACCCAACTCAAACAAGAAATTTAGAATTTCTACATATCCATACACATTAAGCAATAAAAGCAAACCTTAAGATGGTAATAATATTTATAACATATATGACATAGGATTATTATCAAGGTTGTGCATGTTTGTAAATGTTTAATGTGATATAGTTAAAGAAATACAAGATAAAGAAATAAAAAATTAAGTAGAATAATATTTATTGATTTAAAAACTGATGAACATTTAAAAATCTAATGTTTAAAAGTTTAAAAGCTAGTCAGGATAGAATAAAGATGCAACCACTACTCATGAATGTATAAACTGATTTTAAACAAACTTTCAGGAAGGTAATTTAAATATATGTATCAAGAGTCTTAAAAATTTCCATAATTATCAACCTAATAATTCTAATTCTTAAAATCTAGTTTCAAGGAAGAGCAAAAGATGTGTTCAAAGATACTTCCTAATGTATGCTAACTCTGTATTATATGCACTGGCTAGAATAAACAAATAAAAATAGCAAGTAGGAAAGACTTCAATTTCCAACACTAACATGGTCAAATAAAATATAATATATTCATATACTAAAATACCTTGCAGTTATTAAAAATAACACTTTAAAACACAATTTAATACTCATGAAATATGATAGGCCTTGATGATTATTCTCCTGTTTTATGTCTCTCCTTTTTTGACACTTTATTCTTTCTGTAACCACTATAAAAGATGCAACAATAGAGGGTTAAGCACATTTCACATAATCTAGAGTTATTCACTAGCATTATAAAGAATAAAATAATGACACATCAGTAATAAGTAATGTTAAACCTCTTGCTTGGCTATGGGATCACCATGACACTTCCCAATTGCCTGCTACCATGGCTAATTAAAAGTTGGCATGGTTACTCCCATACCAATTGGCACTGGCCACAGATAAATTTCTGTGATTTTTGAAATCATAGTTATTATTCTACTCCATCTGTTCTCTTCATTTTTCAAGTCAGCTGTCAAATCAAACAAGTAAGTCCTTCCTAAAAATTGTAGAACATGTTATCAGGGTTAAATTAAACAATTGCATAACATGCTGTCATTCAGTAGAATTCTACAAGGTAAACCAAGAGAGAATTCATAGGAAGTAAGGTGACGTGTTGATATTAATGATGGGAAAGTGCTGTATTTATAACAGTATTCAACATTCTTGCATTAGTTTAGAATAAGAGGTGTAATTGCCAAGAAAGTTTTAATAGTAAAATCCTAAAAATACAACTCAATTCTGACCACCTGCTTTTTCCAGTTGTAGTCTCAGTTTTACTTTAGTTAAAATTAATAAGCACACAAAACTATGTAAAAATACTAAATCATTTCTTGCTTTAATTATCTGATATAGTACACTTCCCTATTCCCATTCCAATTAAGAATTTAATTCTATAATTTTTTCCTATTAAACACAAAGCATCTCTACCATTTCAAAATGGAAAACAGCTTTGACACAGTCTCCACTATATAAACATAATTCTAAGAATTACACTGCGAATTATGGTAGAAGAATAAATATTCTAATAACTAAATCTATTCAACCTTTTTACTCTGACAGTTACATTACAGTTATATTAAACGGTTATACTAAAATTTTTAAAAATTATTTTATTTGTGTACAATTTGTTACAAAAGTGGCTTCGTTTTTCACCCCCTTATGTATCTATACCCCTTGCAATGTTACTTTCCTGTATAGTTCATCAAGAGGTGGCATTGATTTTCCTACTCCTTACATCTGGGCTGGGTTTGGGATTTGTTCTGGCCAACTGAATGTGGCAGAGGTGCTGGGATGCTAGTTCTGAGCTGGGGCCCTCAACAGGTCTTATAAGTTTCTGCTTGCCTTTATCTTCAGAACAAGACCAAGATAATTATTGGAGGATGAAAAGACATTATCTATCAGAATCCAACCTAGACCAGCTCCTCTCATTTAGTCTTCCAGCGGAGAAAAAATATATATACAAACGGAATAAGATCAGCTAAAACCAAAAAATCACTGCATTAAGTCCACTCTAAATTGTTAAACAACAGAATCATCAGCTAAGTAAATGAATGTTCTTTATAGCCACTATATTTTGGGGTGATTTATTACACACCAATAGCTAACTACTCTGACCTCTTGCCTTTTGTTTCCCTATTTAGAAAAAAATTAGAAAGTAATATTAGGCAAATAAAAAATTAGGCATAATTATATAAAATCTATTTTCCTCATAATATTAATATTTACATTTTTCATATGTTGGCTGTTAGGGATATTAACATTTATAAGCACTTTTTATTTATGAGGTATTATTTATCTCCTACAATATGAGCCCAGGAGTTAGAAATTATGTTTAGTTTACAGAAAAAGAGGCTAAGGTAAGGAAGCAGGAACATGTCCAGATTCACACAGCTGTCATGACAGAGATGGATTGGAACATGGAATGCAGGAATGTATGAATCCATTTATTCTATGATGGATCACAATCAAATCCACGACTGAACTGTCAAGTCTAGGCTTTTTTTAGAGAGGTATTTTGGAAACTAGAAATGTGTACACCCTGCAGACTCACCTAGATGCTGCTGCCAGAATGTTCCGAACAATAGTTTATACACATTATATATATACATTTACTCACTTGTGCCTTTTCTCATTCTCTAACAAACTTTAAATGGCCAAACTATCACAGTCATCCTTTCAAATTCTCAGTTCAAGTTCTATGTGTAATTGCTATAAGAACTGAATGAAAAGTTGACTTACATGACTAAGTAAAGACATATTCCACTGGAAAAGGTCTTGATTTATTTGAAGCAGAACTGTTGTTTCTAGTAGCAAATGATTGCTATTGTCTGATTGACTATAAGCTTATACTATTTAATGCTTAAAGTCAATATTTTGGTTGTTTACTGGCAGACAAAATCATTTCTTTGTGGTACTAGTATAAAAATAGTCTCAACCTCTAACTTTGGTTGTGTCACAGGTGCTGACACATCTTTATATCGAAAACACAAAGCAACTTACTGTTGATTTTATGTATGATGTTCAGCTTTCTGCCTTTGATGGTTGCCTCTGAAGATGTGATAAGAGCAATGGAAAATGCTTCCTAGAAAATGTGCTTTACTATCTATAGCTTAACCATTCCTTTTGGTTGCTAATCGTGATTATCAAAGAGCAGCAACTCCAAATCCATTTCCTGTTATTCTGTTGTGAGAATTTGCTGCTGTATGTGCTCATGTTAACTTAAATGTCACTAATGAATGAACTAAAATCAACAACATTTCACCTAGAAAATGTAGGAGAAATGTCAGGAGAGGTGGTATGAGTAGCAGTTGCCAGTTGTTTCTTTCTCACATTTAAATGATATTTAACAATAAAGTTCAGTGCAATCACATTTAACACTGAAGAAATTCGTTTTTAAACTTTATATTAGCTGGGGCTTGAATAACAACATAAAAGAATGATAATTTTAAAAGCAAACTAAATTACATGATTTGAAGAAATTAATTAAAAATATTAAATGCTGTAACAAAGAAGATATTTATACCTGCGTTTTATTTGCTTTTTGTTTTCATAAATGTAACTAAATAACAGTTTTATTTTCATAAAGAACTAAACAAAAAAACCTAAGCTCAAAGTTTAGGAATGATGATCATTTCCATGAACCCCTGCCAAATGGCCTTTTTTCTAATGTGATGCTCAGAGCTTCTTCATGCATTTACATTTGATCATATAAGAAGAGTTTGACTATATCATTGCTAGGAAGGCTGACATCATGGGATAACTGGCACCTCCAGAGTATACTCCATTTTGTTCACTAGTAGTAGTTGCCCGCACAACACCTAAAATAATACTGAAGTAACCTAAGAAAAATCTCCCCTAGAAGGGATGTTTAAGATCACTCCTTTAAAAGGATAGAAACCAGAACATAGACCTCAGCAGTGGGGCTATTCCTCAGCCCTAATACAGACCTCATTCCCCGTGCCTCATGAATAATGCAGTTAGAGTCAAAGGATCTATGAGTTATGCTCACCTGACTTTACCAGCCAGGAATGGAGCAGTGGAAAGAAATCATTCGTATACGTCTAAATGATAAACCAGTCCATGATAAACCTGAAAACAGCTATGTTCTGGGAAATTCCTGAGACAGCAAAGCAACTAATTTTTGACAGAAAGAACCATCCCTTCAAATAATTTTTACTTGAGAACTGACTTGGTTGGATTGTGTTTGCTCAGATACTATATGAGCTTCTGTCCTGTTATAAGTTGCTATTGACTGAGGAATATACTTTCAAGTGAGATCCTCTATACTTGTTCAAGTATCACGAGTTCTTCTCGGGGCTAAGGGCAGCATGTTCAACATAGTGCAGAACAATTTATTTTGACTTGAGTTAAACTGGCTTGAAGACAAGTTTTCTATCCATAATAAAAAGCAATAGATTTCTCTACTTGGTTTATACTAGATTATAAAAACAACACCTGAAAATCATCACATAGTATTTTATTTTTACTTAATACAGTGTAAATATAATATAATCCTGGCCTGACCTGTGGTGGCACAGTGGATAAAGCGTTGACCTGGAAATGCTGAGGTTGCTGATTCGAAACCCTAGGCTTGCCTGGTCAAGGCACATATGGGAGTTGATGCTTCCTGATCCCCCCCACTTCTCTCTCAGTGTCTCTCTCTCCTCTCTCTCTCTCTCTCTCCCTCTCTCTCTCCTTTCTAAAAAAATGAATAAATAAAAAAATAAAATAAAATTTATAATATAATCTTTTCTTTTGTCAGTAGCAATGGGCCTTTTGTAGATATGACACCTCTAAAAACTTTCTGAATTATCTTATTTTTCAACTAGAGAATTTTGTCATTGAAAAGTCCATATTTTTTTCAATTACAGTTTGCATTCTATATTATTTTGTATTGATTTCAGGTGTACAGCATAGTGGTAACACCATCATATACTTTATAATACTCTACAAAGTGTTCTCCCCAATAATTCCAGTACCTACCTCAGGGGTCAGGAACTTTTTTGGCTGAGAGAGCCGTTTTTGGCTGAGAGAGCCACATATTTTAAAATGTAATTCCTTGAGAGCCATACAACGACTCGTGTATATTAGGCATTATCCAATAGAAATTTGGTGTTGTCCCAGAGGACAGCTGTGATTGGCTCCAGCCACCCACAACCATGAACATGAGCGGTAGGAAATGAATGGATTGTAATACGTGAGAATGTTTTATATTTTTAACGTTATTATTATTTTAATTAAAGATTTGTCTGCAAGCCAGATACAGCCATCAAAAGAGCCACATCTGGCTCGTGAGCCGACCCCTGACCTACCTGGTACCAATGACAATATTATTGACTACATTTCCTTTACTGTACTTTACACCACCATAACTATTTTGTAACTACCAATTTGTACTTCTTAATCCCTTCATCTTCTTCCTCCAGAGTTCCCCATCCACCTCTCTCCTGGCTACAATCAATCTGATCTCTGTCTATGATTCTGCAAACAGTCAAATTTTAAACACAGTAAAGGCCATGATAAGGTAATTAAAGAAAAAAGGTAGGTCTTATAGAAATTATATACTCTGTTTTCTACACAAAGATTTGAAATTCAAGCTAAATTGTTTTTGTCCAGAAAACAAATGATGTTGTAAGCAGTCCAACAATCTCATGCTGGTGTCACTCAAAAGTGACTGCTTTACATATGTTTCTTTTTTTAACTAAGCTAGAATCAAAAAGTTTATAAAATAGAAACAAAAAGATGACCTCAATTTTTTACCTTATGAAAAAAATACATGCGGTTAAAATTAGAATATATAGCATATAACACTAACTATATATATTTGATGTGTGGTTAATAATAATCAAAGCAGAGCATATTTTTTCCCGTTAGGGTTATTATGTGAATCTTATGTATTGTTATAAACTATTTGTATTATAAATCTCATTCAAAGTATTGTCTTTTTTATTTGGTGCTTTATTTCTTCATGATACAGCTAGTGCTCGACTTACAACCACGATTGGTTCTGACAGACCGGTAGTAACACGATTTGGTCGTAAGTTGAGTAGGTTATATGTACAGTACTGTGAAATGATGTTATAAAAATCTTTAAGTCAAAGACAAAGACAATTTCCTCTTGGTAGACATCTTGGGAGGGGTTTGATGAAAAATATCCAAGATACAAAACACAAATTGCTGTACCGAGTCTGGGATAAGAGTTAAAATGATGCACGTGGAGATGGTAGTGCTGCCGGAAGCTGGTTCGCACTGTTGTAAGCCCAGCTGGGCAACACTTGCGCTGCCAGATGCTGAGCAGTTGTGGCTAGCGATTGTGGTCGTAAAGTCGAATGGCCGTAAGTTGATCAATACCTGTACTTCAATTGTTCTCCATAAATATTTTCACCTTATGGTGAGACTATTTGAAGGGCAATAGTTCATTGATATGAAAAATTAGAAGGCAAATCTTTGATGCCTAATATATTGAATATTTTTCTGTATCTCAGAGCCTGTGAGAATTTATGACTGAGCAATACCAGCTGTGTGTAAAAATATCGAAATAACCACTAAGATTTTAGTGTTGATGGTGGCTTTAAATTACAGAGAATGTACAATATCTGTCATCTTCTCTTATTCTCACTTATTTCTACATGTAAAATCCTATTAAGTAAAAGAGGAATATGTATAAATAAAACATTTATTTGATGGCACGGCCTTACAATGACTGATACTCTAAAGCAAAAATATTCAAGGAATTCTTTAGAAGAGAGACCTACTTTAAAAAAGTCATTACTTAATTAATTATCCTCAATTATGTGTTATTATATGGTTATCATTTTAACTCCCCCATAGTTCTGTGAGAAAGAGTAATTATCCAATAGCTTACAACATGTGCAATTTGTCTTAGAGATATAGCAGATGCTCATTTTGTCTATAAACTCTTACTGAAGAAGCAAATAATTGAGCTCCACAAAGAAAACTAAATATAGCAATTCAATATCCCCCTTTCTAGCTGTCCAATAACATTTTAGAAAACAAAGGGATGGTCTTGTGTTTGTTCTATTTAAAAATAAAAGTAGACTTATGAAATGCAGAATGATTCAAATGTTTATCTGAAGGGAAATTTTAAATAACCAAGGCACTTCTTACTCTCTGTACTTTCAGTAGAAAGCTATAAATTTGAAGAAGAAAAAAAAAAGATTGCTTGAATATTGAGGTAACTGCTTTCCTGGCCTTCTCCATATCATTTTCTTTGACTCTGAGACTGGTAAGCAGTAATCATGTGGAGTTTAAGGAGTCCACTATAAGTTAATCTAAGAGATACTGCACAATACTTGTGATTTTTCTACACCTTGCCCAAACCGTTTAAACCGTCCTTGTATTAAAATATTTCAAACTATTCTGAGTGTTCCATCTCTTTTCTGTTGGACCTTATTATGTCTAGTTCTCATTTATTTCCTCAGGAAAATTTCACTAATAAATGAAGTGTATATTTAAACAAAGCATTTTATTTAAAGACTTGGACACATAGCATATTGATGATGTTATAACACAAAAATATAATGTTTAATAAATGTTTGAATCACTAATATATCGATGGGATGTATTTAACTAGAAAGGTGTAAATAAAATGAGCATCCAAACATGTTTAGAAAGATTTCTGGCAAAGATCAATATATCAAGTCCACCTTAATTGAAAAAATGTTTTAAATCATTTCTATAAAATTATTGAATTGTTTTTGTTTACATGGAAACATAAAACAAGTTAGATATTCCACTTGAAAATATTTTCAGGAACACCACTTTTATAAATGTGTATGTAAAAAGAGATACTTACCTTTTCACCAATTTCTCCTTTGCTGCCTTCAACACCTTGCTCTCCCTATAGAAGAGAAATATAATGTGAATAATAATAGAAACATTACTTTTAACACATAATTATTATAACTATTATAACATTTCTAACATTGAAAAATCAATAATTACAAAGACCATTTCTAATATGTAAGCTCTAAACCAATATTAAGTTAAACAAAATTTAAGTATTCCCAAATACTGAAGAAATAGTTTTCTAGGGTACAAGCTACGACTCCACTACTTCCAATGAAATTTAATCTCCATAAAACTTAATTCCTCCATATACAGCACCTTTCTCATAGGTGTTTTGAGAATTGAATGTATCAATATAGTGGCTGGCATCGACTAAGTTAGTCATTATTATTACCATTAATTTCACTAGATCCGGTAGAAAATCCTTCTCAAGCTGACCCCTATAAACACTGTTTCAGTGAGAACTGGAACTGAAAAATTCAGTTTTGAACCCCAGAGTTCAAACCAGCATCATGCTCTTCATCATCCAGATCTCCTACCTCTCAGTCACAGGCTCTTAATCACCATATTTATTCTAAAAGGTGTAAGTCCCCTGTTCTTCAACTAAACCCTCTTTAATCTGACAAACTTATTTTCCCACTTAATTCTGCACAGATATCTATACTACTGATGTTTCATTCATACATTCAACAAATATTCATGTTGAACACACCAAATATATGTCAGATAGTCATGACAACATAGCCAGCAAGTATCAGGAAGGGTCATATGTACCCATCCACCCAGAAGAAGCCTTGAGCTACCATTTTCTGAATGTAACAAGAAAATGGATAAATCGTTTCTTATCTCCAGTTCTTTTTCTGTAATACTTCAATAGGTAACCATTAATATAATTAAAATTCATGGTAAAAAAAGGAATGCCAGCTTTTTACTATATTTATATATATAGTGTCTTTGTGTATATTCTACATACAATATATAATCAAATACATGTATATGTATATGTTATGTATACACACAGACTAAATAATTATTCCTGCTTCATCTACTCTCAAAAAATATATCAGGAAAGAAAATAGGTTAGTATTTGGGTATATTTGCAACTCAATGCATGGTCTATCATTTTTTGTACCGTTTTCCCTAAAATATAGACTTTAACTTAATCTATTCATTCAAACTGACATTGAAGCTGCTAAACACCCCCAGTACACCAACCACAATTACAGCATGATGCAGCTACCACAAACAGCTGCTGGAAAGTCCAAAATTATTTCCCAGCAGATAGATCTGCACATCCCTTGGCTTGTAACTTGACTTGTGGAGGCAGCACATGTTGTATCAATGGGTTTTGTCTAAAACTGCTGTGAAGAAATTCAGAGGCTTGCTACTTCCTCACTGCCAGCCCAACCTTGTCATCTTTATCAAGCCAAGTAAAGAAAGATTTTTCAAAAACTGTAACTATAAGTGTATATCTTTTTTAAATGGAAGTTTTTAGCTACAGAGAAAAACCTAGATGCAATAGTAACTTCTCTTGCTAATACCTGTAGAACTTCTCCAGAATATAGAAGTTACATGATTGACTTTGGTGGGCATCTACTATTGCATCGATAATGTTCTCCCCTGTGGTGGGATTGTTTGGGTGGTATGACAGCTGGCCCCACCTGAAGAGGCTCCCATCCCTTCAGGAAACTGGACTAGACCAGCCTCTGCATTTCCAGCGATACTGATCACATTGGCATACTCCTTCCCAGGAGGAGAAAGCAGCCATTGGACAGGAAACGAGTAAACGTGAAGTTCATCTTGGTTAAAAGGAAGATACCAGATACCAGGCACAGAAAGGAGGCTTGCCAATGCAAAAATTTTTACTTATTATATATCTATCCTGAATGAGAGAGATTTTTGAATAGATTAGTGCAGTATCTTTGTAATATTTAATATTATTTTGTCATTATAATTATTATGTCGAACTCAATCTGGGATGTACAAAAAGGAAGGTAAGAAATAACCAAATACAGTCAAAGGCAGTAAAATCTGTTCCATTCTTCATTTTGGACCCTCTCAAACAACAGTGAAAACATTTTCAGAGCAGCTGTGTATCCACCCATGGCTCCTAGGAAGCCTCACTGTTGCGGTCTCTGGAGAAGCGTGTTGCTAAAATTCTCCGATAAAGTCTCTCCTAGAGTGGTTGGTCCCTTTGAAAAGGGATTACTTACATGGGGTTTCTTTGGAAAGATTTATTAGTAAGTTGTCTTTGGACGGATTGGTCAATGGCTTTCTAAGAGTCTTTCAGGGAATTCAGTTTCAACAAATACATTTTCTGAATCTTCACTACATTATAAGCAATTTCAATTTTCATGTTGTTAAAATTCTTAACTTATATAAAACACTCAAAATCTCTTTACCTTTTGACCAGGTAAGCCTGGAGATCCATGTAAACCATTTTCACCCTGAAGGAAGTACACAGAATGAATGCTATTAGCTATAAAAAAAAATGAACAAAGAAACTTTCGTGGTCTTAAATAACTAGTTCTAATGTTGCAGGGAAAGATAGACTAATTCTGAATGTCTATCAAGAGCAGGGGCTTTCCATTACCTCACAAATTCAGGATTAGTATTTTCATTTGAAAAATAAGAAAATGGAGGCTCTGAGAGGTTCAGTAACATGCTCAAAAGTCACTCAGCTGGTGGCGTTACCTGAGTTTTGAATTGAGGTTTCTCACTCTATAGCCCATGTTTTTTCACATGCTATTTAGGATCTCTTATTTCATTTTTTCTCTTTCACACCTCAGGAAATAATAGTGAAATCTGACATAGGCTTTCTATGGGCCAGACACTGTACTTACAACAAACCTATCAGTTAGATACTATTACTATGACATTATTTCAGATAATTACATAATCAATAGGAGACAGAACTGAAATTCCAACCACAAACTTCAGTTCTATGCACCTAACCACCACCCTACACTCTCTCATGGAAATGATTTAACTCTGGCTTGCAAGTGTGCAAGTGATCTCTTGTCTAAACACTGAATCTATCTATCTATCTATCTATCTATCTATCTATCTATCTATCTATCTATCTATCTATCATCTATCTATCTATCTATCATCTATCTATCTATATCATCTATTGAGCATGTTTACTTTCTTTCTTGTATTTGCTGATTGCATTTAGATAAATTCTGAAGACACACCTAATGCCATTTAACTTGAAATAATTACTTGGGAGAACTTTTAGTTCCTTCCATTCATCTTGTTCATGCTTTGGGTAAAAAGACTTTCAGCAGATGCCTATCAGTTTCCATTTCTGGAATTCATGGATCATCTCTTTGACAAGTCTGGTTTGTAAACAGTACACCAGCTAGAACGAGGAATTCCCAGAAGGATGGGCATATTCTTGATAGAGGTTTAGGAGTGTAGCTGCCTAAAGAAATTGACTTTGACTCCTGAGTTCCTGGATTTAGAAAGCTCAAAATAAAGGAACAATTCTACTGACCTGTCTTATTTCTAGCAAACATTTATAATTAATTTATAAGGCAACAGCTTTTTAAACATTACTTAAAGTTAGATATCATTTCTTAGAATTTCTTAAACAACATTTAAATATATGATCTTCAAACTTGCATCTTCAAGTTTTAAAATAGACAAATTTAGACACATTGTCTAAATAATATGATGTCTAAATACAGAGAGGTTTTTATTCTTTCATTAATTCATTCATTTTTAGAAAGTTTTAATCATTTGCACCAGAGGTGAACATATTTTAAAGACTAAGGCTTTTTTAGTTCAGATTAAATTATCTAAGTGTTCTACAATATAACTTCTATCACCACAGTATACATTAAACACCAAAGGTAAAACTTTATTGTTAATATAATTAATTATTGAAGCATCAATAAAACATAATGTATTTATTTATATAATAAATATATTTGTATTGTTAACATTTTGTGTTATATTTCTAGATCTCAGGCATCACACAAATGTATCAGGAACTTTCATTTGATCAAGAAATAGTAAAAGCACATTAAGTAGTTGACACCAGGAAACATTCTATGAAAATTAAGCATCTGTTACTCATCACAGAAATATGTCCACTTGTCCATAAAGAGCAGAATTATTTTCATCTGTTGGCCCAACATAATGTTTTATATCGTATTACATGTTACACATGATAACAAGATGTGGCATGTAATCCAGTAAC
The DNA here is from genome assembly GCF_036850995.1 of Saccopteryx leptura. NCBI lineage: Eukaryota > Metazoa > Chordata > Mammalia > Chiroptera > Emballonuridae > Saccopteryx > Saccopteryx leptura. The sequence goes on from NC_089503.1 coordinate 354,705,610, forward strand.
GGACACTGATACAGTACACACTGCCAAAAATACTTTTTGAAAAAAAAAGTGACAGCATCACCCCTTTTTCTTTGCTCACAGCTCACTCCTTTGTACCATATGCTCAGAGTGCTGGCACCTAGAGGCCCACCTCTGGCAGGTCAGGTGCGGTTACACCCAGACACACTGTTAACAGGGTACCAGAATTCCCTGAAGCTGTTATAGCAAGAATGTTTCTCTCTTTACCGGACACAATTTTTTTGTTTGTTTGTTTTTCTGGGTTGTTTTTTTTTTCAATTAAAATGTGTTTTCGCATGGCCAGAGTTTTTTGGTTTCTGCTCTTTCTTGACCAGAAATTTGTTATGTAAACATATCTGCATGTATATTTTGGGCCATTTACACTCATAGGAAGTAAGTCAGCGTCACATGTCATACCAAGATGTAGAAGATTTTGAGATAGTGTTGAAACTTTTGAAGTTTAAAGTTTGCAATGTTGGTATTCAGAAACTTTGGTATTATTTTCTCCTTACTGATTTTCTTGAAGTTACTAGAAATGTCCTATTAAAATTTTTTTTGTCATTTTTTGAGTCCCTGAAGAATAGTTTAGCATATTTAAAACCTAATTTGTGTCAACAAAGCGAGCCCTTCCTTATGCTCACCCTAAAGTGCAGTTTCAAAGCTCTGGTGCCCCGTGCACTTTGAGGTCAAACTGAATTCTAGCTACTCAATAAATGTCTTTAGAAAATTATTGGATGAACAGACATTAGTTATTTTTTCTGGACTCTTGTTTTCCCTCCTTCCTCCCAGTCTTAGAACAAGAAAGAAATAAGAAGCTTTTCCTTTGGTTTCCAATCAATGTTTTAGCCCATTATTGAAAGAAAATTACAATCAATGTTTCCCTTAGCAACCTTAACTTTCAAAACTCATTGCTGATGCATATGCTTTCTATTATGAGTTTCCTACCATGGGGCCCATGCACCTTTCCTGTTACAGATTTAAGCCACAGAGGGGCAAATGAATGAATATGAGTAATATAAAGCAGGGCAAAATTTAGTGTCGCTGCTGATGGCATTGTTTCCTGTTAGTACTGTCATATATAGCATGTCATTAATATCACAGAACACACAAGGCACCCTTTCCAGAATTCAGAGTAACCTCTTTGAGTGCTGTATACCTGAAATTAATACAAAAAATATTGTTGAATGCCAAAAATAAAAAAGATACAATATAGTATCATTGAGAAGATTCTGGAAAAAAAAACTTAGGTATACAGTAATTTAGGGCTAGCTGGTAGTATTCTGAGAAACTAATTGAAGTATTTTTACCTCCTTTTTATCACTGCACATTTCACTGAAGTAAACATAGTTAGGCATAAAAAAATAAATTATTGGTTTTCTTGATTCATTTGAAATTGGAGTCAATGTCTTTTCTTGTGCAGAAAATACATGTTGTCTAAAGGGCATTTGATAAGGAATCACACTGCCCAGGGCTATGGTTTGCAAACCTAGTACCAATGAGACCAAGTGAAAAAAGGTCAAGTAAGTAAACAAAATTTGCTAATAACTAGATCCACACCCAGATAATAGAAAGTTATAGACTATGTTGTTTTTGTTTTCTTTAAATGGTTAGGCATTCAGCCTTAGATTAAAAAGTCTGAAATCCTATTATAACATTGTTTTCATATCTAAAAATCTAGCTGAAAGTGTGTTTTTCAGGAGCATAATCTTCTGCATGAATTTAGTATACACTTAGAAATACATCAATATTTCCCCACTACTTCATGTTTACTAAGAGAAAATGGACTTAAACTGAATGTGGAGTGAAGTAGCTAGAAGAAACGTTTGCAGTGGAATGCCAGGATTCCAGCATGAAAACCAGTAAAAGAAGTGGCTACAAATACATGTGATCTTGACTTTGTGTATCATTAACTTGACCTCTACATGTTGACTATAGCCCTGCTTTATTCAGGATGCAATCTTTGGAAATTGAAGTTTTATATGGTTCTTAAATTGCTGTCAATAAAATATTTCAGGAAGTAAAATATATACCTCCCTTTTTCCAGACATTTCATCTAATATGAGTCCTTTCATTTCAAGGAGTAGTATTTTTTTCTTCTATTTTCTGGTACTTTGTTTCAAGAAATATATTTTCAAGTTAAAAAAATTTATATTGGATAAGGTTTTAAACTTCAAACTTTTTGAGTTATTTGTATTTGTTAGATGCTTAATGCAGTTAACACATAGGGATTTATTATCATAGTAATATTCTGGATAAGGCAAATTTAAAACATGCTTAATCATAAAATAAACGAGACCCTATTATTACTTATTCTTAGGGGTCATTTCAAAGCAGGAGAAACCAGCTCACCAAAGCTAATGCATGGTCCATACATGTCTTAGTCATAGTAATGTAAACATAGGGAGGGAGCTGGAAAGTAGCAGTTAAACTCAGCACACAAGTATATGCAGGTGCACATACCTAGAAGACAGCAAGATGGGGATTCTTAATTATAGGAACAAGTACATTTATATTCACCACCTCTATCAAGGAATCTGTTAAGGTGCTGACTCTTCTGAAAGTTTATTAAAGTCAGGAACTTTTGCTGTTTATTTTTCCTTGTGAAGAGCAAAATAAAAAATATTATAGGTGATGATACTGAAATCATGTTTTCTGAACCCAAATTAACCTTCCCCACATTTCTGTCCATTGGTCTTAGTTCGCACAGGAAGAAACATCCTCTGGGTCCATTGGTCTTAATTCGCACAGGAAGAAACATCCTCTGGGGCTGATACCTGACATTCTCTTGTGTCTCTATCCAGCCTTCTGTTTAGTAAACCAGTCATTTTTCAAATGAGAGTCCGAAGTCCTTTAACAGTCACTGTTCTCTGGGCACACACTGTTCTCTGAGCAATATGTCTCTTAAAATGTGGCACTTGGAATTTAGCATATGATTCCAGAAATAGTCTCACAAACACAGAATAGAGAGCAGGACTGTTGCACACACATACACACATACACATATACACACATACACACCATGTCATACTCTTGTTCTGGCTACTATACTGCCTGTATTAATACAACTTGCTTTTTTTTATTTATTCATTTTTTAGAGAGGAGAGGGAGGGACAGAGGGAGAGAGAGAGGGGAGAGACAGAGAGAGAGAAGGGGGGAGGAGCTGGAAGCATCAACTCCCATATGTGCCTTGACCAGGCAAGCCCAGGGTTTCAAACTGGCAACCTCAGCGTTTCCAGGTCGACGCTTTATCCACTGCGCCACCACAGGTCAGGCCAACTTGCTTTTTTAAATGCTAACTAACATGCTTCTGTAATATGGATCATATAGCTAATTGCACCATTAAGTTTCCATTTCAAAGACAAACATTTTACAATCTTTTATTAAATTAATTGATGCAAATTATACTAAGTTATTTCAAAACAAAACAAAAAGACAAATAATTTTTAAGTGGTTTTGAGCGGTAAACATTTCTTTTCATAAACAGCTAACTTAGGGAAATGAGCCTTGGCCAATGCTGTAGAAACCATTACAACACCTGGGCTTGTATGCAATTGTGATGATTTTCTTAAAGTGAATCTGTCAAGAACAAGTGGTTAGACTTTTTACTTTGTTGTGAGACTAGCTGTAAGAGAGTTTTTCAGTAAATTGAAACTTCCCCAAAATACTAGGGAAATAGAAGACATTTAATGTTAGCCATCTACTAAAATATGTAAAGTATAGAAACTGACATCTGAATCAAGTACGCTAACAAGTGAAAGATGATTTAAGATATAAAGAGAAGGACAGTGTCATCCGTAAGCTCCTAATTGAGGAAAGTGAGATACCAGTAACTGCAAACTATTTCCTGTCCAAAGTGTTCCTCGTGGTGAGTAATTTATAGTTCTACATCTCCACTTCATATCAATTACTTCTACTGGAGCTTAAATGCACCAGAGTCATTGGTTACTTATCTTTAGCCCTGAAGTTAATGGTTGTGATGATATGGAGAAAGAACATTCCTTAACACTGTTGTAAGAAAGTCAGGAGATTTTCAAATCTAGTTTGGAAAAAAAGAATGAGAGCACAATACTCTAAACATTACTGAGGGAGAAGAGATCATAGTCCTTCCAAGAGAAAACAGGAAGTCAATGCTGGAGTTGCACACACTTCTATTTCATTCTAGGGAGCAGCGTCTGGAAGCTTGGCTGGGTAGGTAAGAGTCTCCTGCCCTCATTTCCCTGAGGTACGCTTTTGCAAAAAGTACAGAAGACTCAAAGTGAAACATCAGTGCCATCAGGTCCTTTTCCAATACTCCGCTCAGCCAGGGGTTTCTAAAGATCACCCTCTATTTCTTCTATTGTCCTGGGGCTAAGTCCACTTACATTCTGAACTCAACAAACATTTGTTGAGAACCAATCAGGTATGCTGGGCCAGGTGTCAGAGTTCCAGGGGTGAGAAGAGATACATCAAGTCCTTGTCCTTCGGGAGCTCAGTTTGAAGACAAAGACACAAACTATATTGACAATGTAAATAAAGTGTTATGTGAGCAGAAGGGACTGTTAATCTGCCCGGTGGCCAGGGAGACTTCATGAGAAAGATGCAATTTTTCTTGAGCTTTGAATTTAGTAATCTGTGAAAACACAGTGAATTGTCTGTGATCCTCCTCTCCAATCTTCTGCCTTAGCAGTTCCATTCAGTGTCTTACACTGGCCTGGCTGTCCCTGAGTTGGCTCGCTAACGGCTCCTTTAAACACAGCTGCTTTAGGGAAACTCTAATATCTGAAACTGTAGATGTCTTTATAAAATACCAGTTATCTTTATATTCACTGTATCACAGCAATCTACACCAAGAATAAAATAATTAGCGGCTAAACTATGCAGAGAAACAGAAAGTGTGTGATTCTTTTTATGGAAATATTTTAATATTTATGTGTTAGATTCTCATAGTGCATTGAACCAAATCGGAACATTAGCAGACCAGGTTTGTGAAATCTGGCTGACTGTTTAGCAAATAAAAGTCAAGTGCCCGGTGCCAGATCCACTGCATGTGTTGAGCTTGTCTTCCATCTGTTGTGTTCTCTGCCAACTGCTCTACTTAGGGTGCGAGTGGGAGGTATTAGAAGGGAATAAGAAACCATTAAGAAATAAAGTCAACTGCAGAGTGAGCAAGTTTCTTTTTCTTTTCCTGTTCTTCAATTACCTCTGTCCTTCTCATGTTTCTGCTTATTTTAGTGCTATACTGTATCAATCTACTACCCACAGATAAGACAATTAAATGAGACTTACTCCTTGTAAAGGCAGTACTTTTTCCCCGATAATTCAAATTATCGTTCCTGTGACATTAGTAAGTGAAGCTAACAAGTCCATTGATAAAACTGTTTTCTTTGTCATTTTTTCTATAAACAGTGGTATAAGAAAATAGTTCAATCTTACATCCAGAGTTGACTAGACCTATTCATTCATTTCAGAATTTTCTGAAATACAGAAATATACAGATGATTCTCTGTTTAACAGGCACTTTCTCTAACATAGAGCTTATATATATATATATATATATATATATATATATATATATATATATATATACACACACACAATATATATAAAATATATATATATACTATATATATCAATATATTCTAACTTTGACAATTTCATAGGAAGTGAATATCTCATTGTTAGAGTAACAAGAGGTTGTTCATTTTTTCCCCTTCTCATTTAGTTTTGATTCCTACAACAAATTGTCACCTAAAAATATGTATTTTAATTTTTTTAAGTTGGAGAGGACTCTGAAATTAATTTTATCTCTGAATTTCAATGGAAAATTGGGTGAAACCATATAATATGAAGAGATCGCCAAATGATTTCTGAAACGTCTCTAGCTTTTTCATGAAATATCAACAAGTTTCTGAGTGTCTGAAGCGTTAACGCTACGTGTGGACCCGGCTGTCGCGGAGTTCATTGTAATTCACAGCAGCTATGGGCCTGGTCTGCGCTTTCATAACCAGCAAAGCATCAGCCTTTATATCCGGAAGCAGCAGTCTTCTCACAAAATGTCTTTTTAAGGGAAAATTAAGATTCAAAGATCACAGTCATTTCATTTTCCAACAGAAAAGAAATACAAAGACAGGAAGTAATGGATCTGCTCGATTCAGTTTCATCTCCCTAAGACTGAGGGCTGCAGAGTTTATGGTGAAAAGACCCATTACACAAAGCACCTAGGAATGGCGATAGTTAGCCCGGCTGTTTTTAAGACAAGCATCTGGCCCTCTCTCATCATGTTATCAACTATACTTCCTAAATGCACTTAATATATATGTCGTTTTACCTCTGGTAGTTTGATTTTTTTTTTAAATAGAGTCATGGTACTAAGTTAAATACTTTGGTTTTTGATCAAATGAATATACAGTTTATAAATTTTCTAGGTTAGGTGTCCAGATGAGGTTCTCCTGGAGAGTGTGGCCACGCCTGGCCCACCTGAGGTGAGCGTGCAGGGCAAATAAGGATCTCCAGACAGGCAGGTCGGTGGGGAGCGTTTAAAAGCATATTTGAAATATAATTTTGAATTTGGAAACCAAACGAAGTAAAACCACATTGTTTTCATAATACCCATTTTGGAAAGTAAAGGTAGACACAATCCTTTCACTGGGTAAAAAACATATAATGATAATTTTTAATAGGTGGGGAGCCACCCTCAACTATTACTGTAAAGGTGCAAAAACTATGGATTCATATAGACAGCAATTCAAATGCTGACTCCACTACTGGTCAGTTATGAGCCTTCGGGGAAGTTTTTATTTTCTCTACATCTTGGTTTCTTAACCTGTGAAAGAGTGATGATAAACCTTTCCTCATAGAGATATTGTGAGAAATGAGTGAAATAATGTAAAGAATCACTTGATAGTGTCCAGCGTATAATGATTGTGTAAATAAATGGCTGCTATTATTATTTTTGTAAAAGTTTACATTCTTACACATATTTCAGTTAAGTAAAAAATATATTGGTTTGCTAACATCTAGTATACATTAAGAGGTTAAAATGATCTAAAATATATGATTTTTATTTTAACATTTTTATACTAAATATACTTTGAATCAATAATAAAAATTCCCCCCAAATGACTTTTAACTTAGTCTCCTAGTAAGCCAGAGTTTAGAAGACTAGAATCATCAAACTGTTTTGTTTTTAAATTATCTATTGTTTACCAAATATTTATATATTAGGCACTGAGCTGGCACTTTCATGAGAAATGAAACTTAATCTTTAAGACAAAACTAGAAGTAGGTATAGTATAATTTCTGTTTTATAAAAGAGAAAAGTTAGAAGAAAACAAGAGATAGATCCTAATTTATAGAGGGTGAGGCTTTGAGCTGGGAGTCAAACCCAGGCAGTATTGACTCTGGGTATTCAATACTTGAATGGTACAACGGTGTTGTTTATCATTTATTGCATACCTCCTCTGTGAGAAACAAAATGAATTTACCAAAATTTATTTTCCCTTTAAAATAAACATTTTAGAACAAAATGTAGGTAATTCAGCCAACAGAAAATTGCTTTTAGCATAAACTAGTCTCTATATTCAGTTTTTAATATCACCTTATTAGGATAAAGATTATTGAAAATAATTATTCCTATTTTTAAAAAACAGCTCCACTTATCAAAAAACATATCTGACACATGACATGTATAGGTGAAATAGAGAACGAGGCAATCTTGTGTTTGAAACATTCAGGTGATGAATGCAAGCATGCTTTAGTGTTCTGTCGGGAGGGAACACAGTGGGCAGGACTGGCTCCCAGTGCTCAGATCTTCTTCTCATTTCCCCAGTGCTTCCATGAGGGTGTCAGTTGTGAGTGTGTGTGCATGCATGTGTGTGTACAGGCAGGTATGCCTGTGTGCATGCACATGTGGGATCTTACACACTGTCATTCACTTCTCATGGAAACTGGACCGTACAATTTACTAATTTTGACCAACAGTGGCTTCTGTACAACCAAGCTCACCTGGAGTCTCCAGTGACTAAGAACTAATAACACTTGCTATATAGAATAGATATTTTTAATTTTTTTTTGTTTTTTTAAAAGTTTTTTTATTATTATTAATTTTAATGGGGTGACATTGATAAATCAGGGTACATAGGTTCAGAGAAAACTCTCCAGGTTATTTTGATATTTGATTATGTTGCATTCCCATCACCCAAAGTCAAATTGTCTTCCGTCACCGTCACCTTCTATCTGGTTTTCTTTGTGCCCCTCCCCTCTCTTCACCCCCTCACTTTCTCCCTTTCCCCCTACCCCCAACTCCCGGTAACCACCACACTCTTGTCCATGTCCCTGAATCTCATTTTTATGTCCCACCTATGTATGAAATCATATAGTTCTTAGTTTTTTCTGATTTACTTATTTCACTTCATATAATGGTATCAAGGCCCATCCATGTTGTTGTAAATGATCCGATATGAACCCACAATAGACCATTTACCAAATCTCTCAGGCAGAGTCCTAGCTGTGCTGACGAGCCGTAAAGGAGATGCGTATTTTTCAGGGGCGTGTTGGCAGCTGGACTGTATATACCAGGTCAGAATGCCCAGTGCAAGTTTGTATGAGGCGATGAGTATTATAATCATAGAACAACATAATTAAATGTACAGTTCTTCATCTTCAAAGTATCCATGACTCCATAGTTCATAAACTGATTTCATAATATAGTGTTGTTTAGTGGACTAGTTTTCTCCTGGGCCTCAGAGGAAAAAATGTTGCTTTAGTAAACTAATACATTGTTCATGTCCTTGACTTAAAAAAAAAAAAATTACTGCTATCACCTAGCCAAACTTCAAAGTGTAGGATTATTTTAGAATAATGGCATTTATATAGAGATCACTTAATTTATTACTGTATCATATTGTATGGAAGTACAGCTCATATACAAATTCTATTCTGTACTTCTCAGAATATGCTGTACCCCATTATTATAAATCAGTTTTCTAGTTTAAATATTAAACCTTAAAAAATAAAGAACTTCACTTTGAGAATACTATCTCTGAGGTACATGTTCAATGGCATTTGGCATATGTTCTTTCTCCATGGGTGACAATTAATCTTTTTTTCTTATCTTTTAACAGAACTCTTAAGCACTTTTAATTCTAAGAAAAAGAACCCCAATAATTACAAATGCTGAAAAGCAGAATCGAAGTTCAGTTCAGGACGCTGCCTGAGTTCTCTGAGCAATGCCCATGAAGTGCATTAAAGCCAGCGGGGAAGATACAGCCCTGAGGACACAGAATCATTTGAGAAGGGAGGCATTTTCTTTGGAAACTTAGAAAAATCAATCAAGTCATTTTCATCACAAAACAATGGAAGTATTTTACTCCAGACATAAGTGCTCATCTTTACAACTTTAAAATTTTTGAAATTTTAAAACTTCTTTAAAATTGCTACATCTTCGTTGGAGTCAAACATTTATATAACTTATTAACCATGCCCTCAGATGATGTAGCTTTCTTCTTATTTTTATTTCATCTATATTCATTAGATTCTTTAAAATAAATGGTTAGCTGGGAACTATAGCAGAAAAAAAAGAAAAATCTCTTGAGGTGGTATTTCTTCACTCGTGCAAGTTACATCCCTTTAACAGCTACATGACCTGACACATGAGAAGCAGGCCTGGCACCAACAGTGGCGGCGCCGTACGAGAAAATACGGCCAAAGACTCAGTGACTGCACAGATACTGGGAGCGTATTGGTGACCGAGGAGGGTTGATGAAGATGCAGGAAACCTGGATCTAAGAGCCACGTTTAGTACCAGGGGAAACTGAATGAATTCTCTACTGGTCTCTGAGGCCTTTTAATAACAACGCAAGTAAATAAAATAAAACCACTTGAAAAACAAACATGAAAGACAACTGCTTGAGAGAGTGTTTGCCAGGATAATTTGTGTTGGTTTTAGAACACCCTGAACATAGCTTTTTTTACCACATAAACTTTTAAGTACCTTGGAGACAGAGTCTTCACACAGACACTGAAGTTCATTGATTTTGTGAGACTGACTCCGTGACCATTTTGACCAAATGGGTCCCCAGGGCTGAAACTTCCATTCCTAAAATTTCTAGGTCCAACTAGTTTATCAGTAGCTAGTATATTCCTTTATATCCATTGAAGTTTCACTTTCAATAGTGTAGGATGAATCAGCACACAACATTCTTTCTACAAATGAGGGCTTCTGGGAAAAGAAACAAAATCTTAATTCTGATTAGCATTTGTTTCTGCAACATCATGTCTTGCTCCAGTTTCTTCTCTGTGTCCCAAATGCCCTCTCTTTTCTTAGAAATTATTTTTTATAGAGTTTCTTAGCTTACATATGTAACTTCTAGACTGTTGTTTTCTTACTTTCAATGATGGCTCTGACTGAGATTAATTTGGTTAGCTCTTGACAGGTTGATTCCTTCATCTAGTTCTCATACTGAATCCACTCTGCTAATAGCACCTTTTCGGGAGCTGAAAGCCTCCTCCCAGCCAATCAGTAGTAATTTACACCTAGTTTTCCCAAAGAGGATTAAAGAGAGGTCACTTTGGAGCTCTGAAATTAATGGCATTTTATACCAATCTTAGCAAATTTTGTTTTACAGTAACCCAGGGAAATTTTATTCTGCTTTACCATAATTCATTGTGTAAACTTACATAAATCTTACTTTACAGAAAGAAGTAAAGAAGTTCAATAATATATTTTATAGTCCAAGTATGCCAGTGATTCTGTATTTGGCTTTTAAAAAAAAGTTTCCATATTCAAAGTAATTTGAAAAATCTTATTGATCTGAAATTTAAACAATCAAATTGTTATACCATAATTTTAGGAAGAGATTGGTGGAATAAATGTATAAAGCAAATTTGGATTGGGGCAATTTCTTTAGGAGTTAAGGGAAGTATTGCATAGTATTCTCTAGGAGAAAAGGTATTTTTGAAGAAATTAGACTGTTTTAAACATGTATTTGAAGGAACTTTTAGTTGTGATGAGGAGTCTTTTTTTTTTAATTTAGTGAGAGGAGGGAAGGCAGAGATAGACTCCCGCATGCGCTCTGACTAGGATCCACCCAGCAAGCCCACTAGGGGGCAATGCTTTGCCCCTTTGGGGTGTAGCTCTGTTGTTAAGCAACCAAGCCCTTCTTAGAGCCAAAAACAGGGGCCATGGAGTCATCCTTAGTGCCTGAGGCCAACTCACTCCAGTCAAGCCATGGCTGCAGGAGGGAAAGAAAGAGAAAGAGAGGGGGAAGGGTAGGAAGCAGATAGGTGCTTCTCCTGTGTGCCCTGACTGGGAATCAAACCTGGGACATCCATATACTGGGCTGATGCTCTACCACTAAGCCAATGAGCCAGGAATGAGAAGTCTTCAATTAATGTCATTAGTAAGCAAGAGGCTAGAACCCCAACTAAATATTAATTTGCATCAAGGTTCCTTGTTTAATAAAGTTTGTTAGATTTTACTGAGTCTAACATTTACACTACTACAGGAATAAAATATTTGCATATTGGGCTGAGTAATTTCTAAAGGAAAACAAGCAGCATCAATGAAGCAGTCAGACAGCAGAAATACATTTAAGAAGAACTCAAAAGCATCTGAATGTGGGATATATAAATATAAACTGAGGTTCACAGACACAGTAGTATGGGGGTTACCAGAGGGAAGGGAAGGGGATGTAGTAAAGGGTAAAAGGGAGCCAAATATATGGTGACAAAGATGGTTTGATTTTGGGTAATGGGCTCACAATGGAATATACAGGTCATGTTATCATAGGGACGTACACGAAACCTATATGATTCTATTAACCAGTGTCAGCCCAATGAATTTAATTAAAAAAAAGAATAACATTTGTCAAACAACTTTTAAAAAATGTGAATGATATTTCTGAACCTCTTACCACTCCAGCTTCAGTTACTACTGTGACAGCTTTAGGTTAATAACCACAGGGGTCACGACCTTCCAGATAATGAGGCACAAGGGTCTAACTTGACAATTAGTGCAGCTAGGACAGCTACAGAAACTTATACTAACCTTCTTTTAGTGAAGAAGAGAATTGCCTCAGTTTCAACTTAATCTTTAATAGTTCATCAATTTAAGTTTTATATATATATATAAATTTTATATATATATATATATATAAAACTAAGATGAGGTAATTATAATTTAGAAATATAACAATTTTTTTAAATTCCTTTAAAAACTGAACTGAGTAAGATGCTGAACTGCAATACTATCCTCTTGTGAGCATATTTAGAATCAACTTTATCGTGTTAGAGAAGACAATGTGAAAATTAAGCATTTGATGAGATAAATACTATATTTATAGCACAGATTAAAATATAGTTCTTGTATTTTTATGTATAATATCTCATGCAGTACAATGGTAATTTAAATAGAGATTTATGTCTGTAGTAGAATATGTACCGTACATAAAATAGTGAAATTGAGGCGTCTTGGTACTCTTAGAATAATGGCCAATGCTCTAGAACAGGGGCCAATAAGTTTCTTCTGCAAAATGCCAGGCAGCAAATAGTTTAGACTTTGGAAGCTATATGATCTCTGCCACCACTACCTAATGCTCCTATGCAGTGCAAAAGCAGACTTCAGACAACATGCAAACCAGTGGGGCTGGGCTCAAGGAAATCTTTCTTTACAAAATCAGATAGCATTTTTTGGCAGCCCGTGCAGGGCCAAGTGTGCTGAGCCCTGAACCGTCAGACTTGTTTTACATATTTACTCCTCCTACCTGATAGACCCATACAAAACAGCTGCAAATTTTAATCAAATCAACACACCTTTTCCCCAGGAGTTCCAGGAGCACCAAATTCACCTTTAATACCAACTGTACCCTAAAATATAGACATGTTTATTAGGAGGTTTTTTTCCAAAGGTGTATTACCATATTTTTTGCTGCATAAGATGTACTTTTTTCCCCCAAAAGTGGAGGGGGAAATGCCCGTGTGTCTTATGAAGCAAAAACTACAGTATTTTATTATATAATTTAACACATCATTAGGTTTAGAATGGTTTTTTTTTCTTCTTATTTTCCTCCTTAAAACCCTAGGTGTGTCTTATGGTCAGGTGCGTCTTATGGAACGAAAAATACGGTAATTACTAATGTTGTCGAAGAGAATATCCCATTTCATAGATGAGTTGTTTTAGCTTGTACCAAAGTCTATACGCTAAGTTCCTTCCTCATATTGTCCACAAGTCATTAAACTACACTTTTGACAATTAATCATTAATAAATATCCATGTGCTAATCGAAACTGAAGCTAAACATTCTCCACACAGACATATGTAATTCAGTTTTGTCATTTCTTTTATATTCATCAAAAGTAAAAAATGATTATACTGCTATTCCCTCAATGAAAAACTGATGCTTCCAATTCAAATCATGAAATTTCAGAGCCTAAGGTGCCCATATTTGCTTCGTTTAGTGTGCCTGGCCTTCCTCCATTACATCCTCCAGGAAAACTCCGGGTCAGTCCCGTTGTCAGCTTCCCTACTCTTCCACCTTGATGGCTCTTTCACAAATCCAGTCTATTAAATTTGTCTTGAAACAGTTAAAAACAATGTTAACGTTTTGAATAAGTTTCTCTAACAACCACTAAGGCTTAGTAGAAATTAAGATGTATATGAGAATTTTATGAATATAAAATGCCATTATGACAACGATATTGTATGATTTAAGGCAGGCAAGTAAATGTCAACCTCAAGTTTCTATATCAGATTGGGTAGAATTGATATAAAAAAAAGAACCTGTCAACTAATCAAATATACTGAGTATTGGGTAAGAAAGGATGAAGAAATATTCTTTTTATTTTGTTTCAGTTTTGTTTCCTCTTTATTAAATTTATTGGCCTGATACTGGTTAACAAAATTACACAGGTTTCAAGTGAACAGCTCTACCACACATCTCGATCCACTATATTGCATGTTCACGACCCCAAGTCAAGTCTCCACAATCACCATTTCTTTCCCCAAACCCTCCTTCACCTCTCTCTAGCCACCTTTCCCCGGCAATTACCACACTAATGTCAATGGCCATGCAATTTTTTCTCTCTCTCTTTTTTTTATGCTCAACCCCTCCACCTCCCCACCCACTCCCCTGCCCCTGACAGCTGTCAGTCTGCTCTCTATGAGGCTGTCTCTATTTTGCTTGTTAGTTTATTTTGTTCATTAGATTTTACATGTAAGTGAAATCACATGATATTTGTCTTTCTCTGACTGGCTATTTCACTTAGCATAATGCTCTCCAGGTCCATCCATTCAGGTGCAAAAGGTAAGATTTGCTTCTTTTTTACAGCCAAGTAGTATTCCATTATGTAAATATACCACAGCTTTTTTATCCACTCATCTACTGATAGGCATTTAGGTTGCTTCCAAATCTTGACCACTGTAAATAATGCTGCAATAAACATAGGAGTGCACATATTCTTTCAAATTAGTATTGTTGGGTTTCTTTGGATAAATTCCCAGAGATGTAATTAATTGCTGGGCCATAAGGCAGTTTCATTTTTAGTTTTTTTGAGGTAGCTCCAGTCTACTTTCCACAGTGGCTGCACTATCTGCATTACCACCAACAGTCCATGAGGAAATATTCTTTATTGGACAAAAACTCAAAAGCATAATATTAATCCTACTTCTATAAAGTTATTACTAAGATAAGATATTTATCTTTTTAAATTATGAACATATTTTCATTCAACTATTTTTATTGGTGTGGTGTGGCTATAGACTGGGCATCTGAGAAGTGTCATATTGGAAAGAAAATACAAGGAAACTCACTAGTAATCTCTGGGTTAACACATTAGGCTATTCAAAATGGAAACTTTCACATAGTGAGGTTAGAGGGTAGGGTAGTAGGAAGCTTTTTACTATAAAGTCAAGTAAGTACACTGAATATATTTTAAATTAGTTTTATTTTCTCTAAAAGTATATTATCTGCAATAATTTCAAAAAACCTATATTATTTTATAGGCTATATGAAAGATAACATAAAAATAAATGAGAAAATTATTCCCAAAATAAAGTTCAGCTCACACTCCCACTTAGGTTCAGGAATATTGAAATTGATCTATTTTATAAAACTCAGAGACAATTTAATCTCTGATGTGGGTTAGGGTATTAGCAAGGGTCTTATAGAACTGAGAAAGTAATGTGGTTGCTAAGTAATTAGGTTGTCAACTACACTTGCTAAGACAGGAAACGAAAAGAGTTAGAAAAGTACAATAATTGAGTCTGAAAAAGACTAATTATTATTTTAAATAACGTTGTCCAGAGTATTGTCTTGGACAGAGGGCAAAGTTAGAATGGTTTTATTAGGTGCCTTGATATAGAATACTGATGATTTCAAGGTGTTTAAATATAAGCAGTGATTAAATTTCAAACCACATTACTCCATGAAAGAGGGTCACCATCTTTACAAAAAATTTAAAAAGCAGTAAATTAAATTAATGAAGCACCACAGTGGGGATGAGAACATAGGCAAATAAACATTAAATCGTGCCAAAACTTGTGGTTTCCCCCCATATATTTCTGATTATTCATTAATTAATTAGCAATATCAAACTAAAACTAGTCAGGTCACTATGTGAAAAGAAGTTTTGTCTTTTAAAGGAAAAGGCGTAGTAGAACAATAGTGAATAATGTAACAATCCTTTATGTTTTATCTAGCTCTTTCATTGCAAATTGACTCTGTGTCCTGTTTGGCAGTGGCAGGATCCCCTGAGCAATTGGGTCAATGGATTTATAGGTTCTAGAAACAGCTGAGTTGATGACTTACACTTTCTTGAGGTACTGTTCACTCATTCATTCAGCATATTCCTAGCTCCTCTATGTGCTGTTCTATTCGTGGTGCTCATAGAATTTATATGCTGGTAGGGGGAATAAATCAATGGATGCATAACGATAAACATGTCAGGTGGCAATAAAAGTGCTAAGGAAAGAAAGAAGGCAGAGGTGGGAAGAAGGGACATTTTTCATATAGAGATGTTAGCATAGGATTTTAAACTGATTCCTGAGCAAAAGCCTGCATGATGTGAAGAGCGCCAGGTGGATATCTAGCAGAACATTCCAGGTACAGGTATATGTAAATGGTGCAAAGACTTGGAGTAGGAGTGAACAGATGAGAAGGTAGGAGATGATTCAGGGTGTGGGGAGTGGAGCAGGGAGAGTTCTACACATTATGTGAAGCCTTGTAGTCCACGGTTAGAGCTTCAGTGTTTATCCAGAGGGAGATAGAAAGCCATGTGGGTTCTGACTCAGGCAGGATAGGACTTACATGATTATATAGACTCTCCTCCTAATTCTCAGTGTAGGGCATAAATAAAAGTAAAAGTTGCCATTTTACCCACTGCGGTGGCGCAGTGGGTAAAAGCATCGACCTGGAACACTGAGGTCACGGGTTCAAAACCCCGGGCTTCCCTGGTCAAGGCACATATGGGAGTTGAGGCTTTCTGCTCCTCCCTCCCTTCTCTCTCTGTCTGTCTGTCTCTCTCTGTCTCCTCTCTCTAAAATGAAAAAATAAAAATCTAAAAAAATAAAAAGTTGCCATTTATAAATTGCCAGATTACAGTAAGGATCCTAAAATTTTAAAACCTATATAATGAGAGTAATACATAAGTTGAAAAGAGATTTGAAAATTGTATTTTCAAAACTTTTCTCATTTTAGCTCATTGCACCAAAAATAAAAAGCACAAGATTAGTAATATGCATCTTATAATTAATGAGAAAAAGTAAATTCTAATTGCTTCTGGATGGCTCCTAATCAACATTACCTAAGCATAATAGAACAAGGAATCTCTTCAAAAACTAGTTCACTACATCTAAGAAAAGCCATGTGAAATAATATTGAGAATGAAAGACAGATTTGAATGAAATATTGAAATTACTAAGTGATCTTTTGAATAAATTAACTACCAATAAATTATTCATACTTACTACAAGTAGCATATAACAACAAGATGTTTATATACTAAAACATTTAATCAAGTAAAATGCTAAGGAGTTATCTTACAAATGAAGATTCGTTTTTGGTAATGTCACATAACAAACTACATTCAACCTAAAAAGATTATCTCCACCATGTTTCAACATGTGAACAATTACACTGTGGATAGGAAAGCACAGAAAACATATTTGTTGAACATCTATTATTTGCTAGTTTCTGACACTAAGTACTTTTTATACAAGGAAAACCTAACACTGTACTTCTGTTCATTTCACAAAATTAATATCAAAATGATTTTTGATTTCAAGCTACTCAGGCATTATTTTGTATACCTTTTCTAATAATAAAAATTATATTCTAGACTTAAATGCCATCTTTATTTATTGCACATTAAAATTGAAGGATCACGCAGTACAATAGAAACAGGAACAGACTCATCAACGCGATCTTTCTACTCTACAGGTCCTCTTATTTTTGCTTATGTGGGGTTCTCTCATTTGCAAAATGAAAATAATATTAAGTAGACATTTTTATGTGGTTATGAAGGTAAAATAATATAATACAAGTGGAACTACCATGATCAAAGAATATAGATACCAATTTCCACATGTATAAGACGCTCCAATGTATAAGATGCACCTTAATTTTGGAGCCCGAAACTTGAAAAAAATGTATTACATAAAGTTATTGAACTCAAGTTTTATTCATCATAAAATTCATACAACTCCTCATCACTGTCAAATCTCCCATCCATTAGCTTGTCCTCATCTGTGTCTGATGACGAATCACTGTCTTCATATATTGCCTCGTCCTCAGTTCCATCTATGGCATTTGAAACGCCACACTTCTACAACCACTGTATAAGACGCACCTGTTTTTAGACACCAAAGTTTTTGAAAAAAAAAGTGTGTCTTATATGTTGGGAAATATGGTAAGTACACCGAAGTACTTTTAAATATCTGAGATAAATAAAAACTAAGCCAATTAGCTCAGTTAAGAGCGTCATCCCAAAATGACAAGGTTGCATGTTTGATCCCTGGTCAGGGTACACACGGGAAGCAACCAATGAATGCACAGCTGAGAGGAACAACAAATGAATGCTTCCCTTACCCCTCCCCCCTCTCTCTCTTCCTCTCTCTCTGTCTCTCTAAAAATCAATCAATAAATAAAAGCCGTGGCCAGATAACTCCATTGGTTGGAGCATTGTCCCAGAGCACGGAAGCTTCCAGTTTGATTCTCTTGTTGAAGCACATACAGGAGCAGTTCAATGTTCCCATCTCTCTCTCTCTCTCCTTGCCCTTCCCCTCTCTTTAAAAAAAAAAAAAAAAAAAAAAAAAAAAGATATGTGCATCCCCGTGTTCACTGCAGCATTATATAAAATAGTCAAGATAGGAAAGCAATCTAAGTGTCCCCAGATGGAGGAAAGGATAAAGAAACTTCTGTACAAGTCATACATAAAAAACAAATACTGTATGATTTCATTTAAATGTGGAATCCAAAAAAAAAAAAAAGCCATAGATACAAAGAACAGATTGTAGTGGCCAGAGGAGGGGTGGGGTGGGAGAGGTGAGGAAAATGTGTGAAGGTGGTGTAAATGTATTAATATTAAGTTATAGAAGAGTCTTCCGCAGGGATCCACCAGCAGACAAAAGAAGCAGGAATTCAAGTTTTTGCAAAAAGCAAATGTTAAAGACAGCTAGGGCACAACTCAAAACTAAACTTTCTTGCTTCACAATTTTGCTTATTGTTTCCAGGTACAAAGATCAGGGATTCCAGAGCTTTGCAAATTTTCGCCCAGTATTCTAACAGTAACTCCAAAGCAGCCTTGAGTGCTGATCCAGTCCTCCTGGTTGCAGTGAGCAGCATTTAACAGCTGTGGCCTTGACAGCCTTTAACAGAGATGTGCATTGGCATGGGACACAGAAAAATGATATGGACACATTTTTAAGTCACCTTTGAACAGATCGACTTTCATCCCAACAGTGTTGGGTGTTGCCTTACCGGTTCTCCTTTATCCCCTTTCTGACCAGGTGAGCCTGGTGTTCCTGGTAATCCTGCTTCTCCCTGAGCAAAAAGGAATTTCTGTGTTATCAAACATTCTGCCACATTGAGCTCAAGACATTAATCTATAAGTATTACATTGACAATAGTAAGATAAAGCTTTGCCCTCCTCTGAGCTGATGCTGGAACCCCCGCTCTAGAATGTCCTTCCCTTGTTCACAAGGCTCCCTCCTCTCCCTCATCATCTCCTCCATGAGACCTTCCCTTGCCTGGGACATGGCTGCTCCTCTATGGGAGCAAGTGGAACTTACTATACCGCATTAGTCACTAGAGAAAGTGTATGATTCCTCAACTGTCACCTAACCCTTATCCCTCGCCTTCAGCCAGGAGTGAAGTAGAGACAAGATGCGATAAGGCTAAGGGCATGCATTCAGTCACAGTGCTAGGGGACACCCTGCTCTAGGTACTGGGCCCAGTTTCCCTCCCCTCTCTCCTTTCCTCAGGTATGGGCATAGAGAAAAGCCATCAAGAGACCACTCGGCCTACTTTTAGCACAGGTTTTACGACTGCCATTAACATCCACAGAAGTAGTGAATATAGGTCCGTGAGCCCAGTCTTCCTGGCCAGGGGAGCACACTGGTCTAAGTGAAACAAATGCTTTGAATATTTTCCTTACAACTGATGCCAGAGGGAGGTAGACATAAGTTGGGGACACTGGACAGATACAGTGTCCATACAGCAAAGAAGTACTATGTAGTGTCTTTGAACATGTGAAGAACAGGCACTGTGTTTCCTGTGACTGTAAATGCCCAGAATTGAAGTTTATCTTGGCACTTGTTAAGTATTCAATACTTGTCTGTTGTATAGGTTGTTCCTTTCTTCACCTTTCTATTCATTCTAATTCACACCCTGAAAAGAAGGTCAGAAGGGCTCAGCACCATCACGTGAGGACCCAGAAAATCCTATCCCCAACCTCCTTCTCTTAAACCCCCTCCCACAACTGAGTTACTCAGGCATTTGATTCAACCAACACTAAAAGACAAGACTCATCTGTGCACCAGGGCCACATTCAAGAGGCCTGTCTCACCACGTGAAGTGGCTTTCCAGTGGGCATAGATTACTACTAGCATACCTTGTTTGGAATGCACCGGCACTGGTCTTTAAGTTCCTGCTTTGCTGGCAGATATGCGGACACTCTACTGGCATGAGCAGGTAGTGATAATGATGCTGTACTTCCAGTGCCAGCCTGCTCTGGGCACTAAAATCCAAAAAGAGTTATTTAGGAAACAAGTTGAACTCCAAACATTTTGACATTCCAAACACTGGTTTCAAACAAACTAGGAATTACCTAAGACAGTGATGGCAAACCTTTTTATAAAAACTGCCCACTTTTGCAGTGCTGGTCAACCTGGTCCCTCCTACCCACTAGTGGGCGTTCCAGCTTTTATGGTGGGTGGTAGCAGAGCAACCAAATGGCGCTATGATTGGCCCACCATGAAAACTGGAACACCCACTAGTGGGCAGGAGGGACCTGGTTGACCAGCACTGCAAAAGTGGACGGGTTTTTATAAAAAGGTTCGCCATCACAGACCTAGGATTACCTGTTAGAACTGCCTTCTAATTAATCAAGTCAACTCTAGTAAAAGATTATAACACCTTTCACTAGCCTTCCTATGTGTTTTATGACACTGACAACACACTAGACCTACATGAAAATATTAGTTTTGGCCCTGGTCGGTTGGCTCACTGGTAGAGCATTGGCCGGCTTCTGGATGTCCTGGGTTTGATTCCTGGTCAGGGAACACAGGAGAAGCAGCCATCTACTTCTCCATCCCTCCCCCCTCTTTCTCTCTCCCCTTTCCCACAGCCATGGTTGGGCTGGCTTGAGGAAGTTGGCCCCAGGTACTGAGGATGGCTCCCTGGCCTCTACCTCAGGAGCTAAAAATAGCTCGGTTGCAGAGCAATGGAGCAATACCCCAGATGGGCAGAGCATCACCCCATAGGGGGCTTGACAGGTGGATCCAGGTAGGGGCACATTCAGAAGTCTGTCTCTCTGCCTCCCCTGCTCCCACTTAATTAAAAAAAATTAAAAAATAAAAATATTAGTTTTGATGAACACTTTAAAGCTATTATAGGTGACTTTATGACAAGTTTAGTAATAGACATTTATAATAACTGCATTGTTACAATGAAATAATTAATACAAATAATGTGTATATGTGTTTTGGGAAAATAAAAGTGTAATTTGAACTTTTAAAACATAGTTTACTTCAACAATATGACTGTAAAGGCATATAAAAGTAGAAAAGAAATTCATTTTTACACTGTAAGATGCTATATATTTAATGGAATTATATCTTATTCTAGTCCATAGTCCTTTAAGGTTACTCAGAAGTCTCCATTGAAACGAACAGTGGTGAATTTTATACTCACCTAGTGGATTCAGTACATTTGGGACAACGTAAAGACAAATTTGTTTACAAAACAATAAAAGTTTTTTCCTCTAAAAAAATCAATCCAGATGGAGAGTCTAAAGATTCCTTCCTCACCACAGTTTGTAACTCTAAATTTTCAATTTCATAACTCTAAATTTGCAATTTAGGGGAAGGCATTCACATTTGACTTCATGTACTACAAGTTAGATATGCATGGAAAGATATTGTCAGGGTACAAAACTAAAAGATTGTCACTGGTCCTTTATTTTGGTAAGATCGTGTTTGATGTTAATTTAAAAATCACATTAGACTGAAACATGATTATCGCCAAATCAGTCCATTAATGTATCACATATGATCTGACATGATTTTCCAGCCAGTTCCTGCCCCATGGGTTCCCAGTCAGGTAACCAAGACCCAGTTAGAATTCACAATTCTGCTCTGTATCACTGATACGATACACTGTGTTAAATTAGAGATTTTAAATTACTTTAAAAGTACATCTCAGACTCCACTATAAAACTGTCCACACTCTGTAAAAGATGCTTTCCGGAAACATAAAATGTACAAGTAAGGACTCCTTCCCTTGTAAAACCTCTGGTTTGGATGTGACATATATTTAATTAATTGGTCCTCAAAATTTTAATCACATTTCTCATATATTTTTAGCAAATGTGTCTGATTTCCTCCTTTCGTTCATATTTGTTCTTCATTATATGTATGCAGTTTCAAAACCAAACCACTTCAGAAATAGAGAATTGAATCAACAGAAATAAAGTATGTTTATAGATTATCTTGAATAAATTTCACCTTTGAAATATGCTATGAAACATTAATAGAAAACATGTGATTTGAAATTCCGAGACAAAATTAGATTTTTTAGCAAGTACATTAAAATTTTCTGACCAGTACATTAAAAAAAGCCCACAAAATGACAGTTGATGTCAAGATTATAGCAGATGACTAAATAGCTTTTATATAATTATTTACCTTCAAAACTATACATTCTAATATATAAAATGTAGCATTTTCTATTTTCTGTTAATCATTAACAGAATGGTGATATCCATCCAAATAATTATCAGCAGAAAAATCAGCAGTCTTTTGTTATTTTTTCCATAAAGATAATTTCCTATCTTATTTTCTAGTCTTTAAAACTAATTCTTACATAGTCTTTTTAAAACATGATTAAATTTTTTTCACTATTTGTGAGGTCATGTCACTGCTTTTAATAATCAGGCCATGCTCTCAAATCCATCATCTATATATCCTTAAACAGTTTTCTCATAATGTGAGTTGAAAATGTCCATTATGTGATAACACAAAGTAGTAACTATTGGTCAAGAATATATTATTTGGATACTTTAAAACATCATTATGTTACTTTTAAATCACAGAAAATTATTATTTTAAAAGCTCTTACATTACAAATTATTCCAGTATATAATTATTTAAAAAGAAAAACTTTTGGAGAATTAATATCTTCAAGATTTAAAAGTGTGACTTCAGATAATCTAGGTATTTCAAATCTGTAGATTGGCATTTTAAATGATCTTTTTAGATATTTATAGAAAGACATTTGGCCAGCTTTCATTTTACTTGGAATAAGAGCCATAAACCGGGTTGGAAATATGCTTTAAAACCAAGTTACCTAAGCAGAACATGAAAGTTTGAAAGACTTAGCGATGCTGTGAGTCAAATGATCACATTATTATTCTACTACCTATAGTGAGTGATAGAAGTTAAAAATATTTTTGCATTACTAAACTATCGATCAAAATTTTCATATAATTTTTTGAGGTAAGTGTAGAAGTTCCTGGAAACCTGAGATACAAAGAACAGTATTTTCACCTTTTACTTTTCATATGCTCTTACTGTAAGACTTGGAATTTGTCCCTTTGGAACACTTTTCTGTCCTGTCTCTTTCAGTAGCTTATAAGCCAACAAGTCATGAAACAATATTTTAACTATCCTCTAAAAACAAAGCTCAAGTAAAATTTAAAAAGTATAAAAATATAATTTCTCTCAGAATTTCTTTGGAATGGAAGATTGGTACAAGAAAATAATAGTTGTACACTTAGGTTGGGAATATTAAGGATGAGAGGCTAAGAAAATGGACATATTTTTTTGTCAACACTGAATGACCAAAGGCTTTGAGAAAGATGAATAGAGGGCAGGGAGTGTGCCCTAATCTTGTCTGTGAGCCTTGTTCAGTAACGCAATGTGTAGAAGATCAATGTTTTGAATAATAAATGTTTAGTGGAAGAAAGTAAATGAATATACAAAACAGTGATTCACTCATATTCCAGTTATGCTGGAAAGCTAAAGGGCTAGAGACAGGGAGGACAGTGAGCCAATAATGCAGCCATCTGGCAATGAGGCAAAGGTGGACCACTGCAGTAACAGGAAGAAGGAAGAGGCAGCTGAGAAAACATATCACCAAGGTAAACTACCGGGATGGGAGACAGGCTAGGATATGAGTGAGAATAGGGCATGGTCACAAATTAAAAACCCCTGGAAGGAGAAAAGGATGATACTACCATTATAACATAGTTTAGGGAGAAAGTCATAAATTCTCTTTTACTTATGTTGACTCCAAAGTGAGGATATATCATTCTCAAAGTTCAGGATGAAACACTGAGATTAAAATTGTTAATAGAAACTAAGAGAGAGCTCTAAGGCAGGTAACTTACTTGGAACAAATTACTCACATGGCTTTAACAGAAGAAATTCAGTACTATACTACATTTGGACTCTACAAACTAGACAACTGGCATTCTATGTTCTTCACATGCCAAGAAAATTAACTTACCTTAGTATCTGATATCTCACAACAAGTTTCTTTAGCTATGAAGTTGGAGTTACAGTAGATTTTAAGTTGGTGAAGTTCAATCTATTAAAAAATTAGTAATAAGATAAATTAGTTTTTTAGAAAATCACATTTAGGCACTTAAGCACTATGGTAATTTAACTGGTAAGAATAAAAAAGCTAATACAAATAAATTACTGGTAGATATCTTTAATATTTTTATTAATTTAGGATCATGGATTTATGGACCATTTGAGAAATAGATTCAGTTATTGAGATGAATCTATATATAATGGATATCAAATAATGAAAGCAATTGCAAACCTTGGCTAGTTGTTTTAAACAATACAAAAGAAATATTTCATTAAAGAGAGGTATTTTTATTCACTACAATAAAGTATATGCCCACAAAATTGGCATATACTATATCATACGATATATTCTATAACAAAATAGAAAATTCTCAAAATAAAAGTAAAGTCAGAGGTTGAGTACATGATGGAAAAGTCCTTATCTATATAGTTTCAGACCCAGCTGAGAAACGGAAAAAGATTGTCACCTCCCAATAAGAAAAGAAATATATTTAGTATTTGTCTGTTTTTCATGAATTCTGACTAATACCTATGGATTTTATACTATATTGGCATAGTCTTGAGCAGTACTCACAATCTTTAAAAAAAAATTGATTCCTTCTATTTGCTCAGCAGACTCATGTTTTTTGGCATTTGGACATGAAATTAAAGTAGTTCAAGGAAAATACAATCATGCCTTTAAATTTAAGATCAAACAACCACAAAAGAGCAAGTAACTAGTACAGACAATTAATATAATTTCAATACGACAGATGCTTAAATAGGCTATTTTA
Source organism: Saccopteryx leptura (assembly GCF_036850995.1). Taxonomy (NCBI): domain Eukaryota; kingdom Metazoa; phylum Chordata; class Mammalia; order Chiroptera; family Emballonuridae; genus Saccopteryx; species Saccopteryx leptura. The sequence goes on from NC_089503.1 coordinate 354,730,666, forward strand.
AATTACTTTGTGGTTGAAAGCTTAATGATTTAATTAATAATCGTATGATGATTAGACATATAAAATAGGTCAGGAACAATCTCATCCCTCCCCTCCTCCTCCTCTCTGCCTTATTCTCTCTCTCTCTCTCTGCTTTTCTCTCCACTTCTTTCCTCGTCTCCCAAAATAGCAGAGCCAGATTATGTATTACTTTGAGGTCAATAAGTACTTTCTACAGAAAGACCGAACTTGATATTATAATAATTAATCCTTTGATAATAGAAAACAGGTATCTCCAGTTAGTTCTAAATCCCTACCCAACCCTCCTAAAATAAAAGCTTTAACTAATGGTCTACACTGATATGAACAAAATCAATTCAGCTCACAGGAAGCATTAAGAGCTTCAGACATCTTGTGAATTCATGAGCAGCCTAAGATTTGCAGCCAAGGCAAAATTTTAAGATGAAATGAAAGTTAATTACTTTTCCATAACTTTCTGGAATGTTATTGAAATTAATTTTTATTTATAAAGTTTAAATACACTATTTTACATAGTGTAATAAAATGCCAGGCAGTAGTATCCCCATTATGTTGATTGAAGAAGGGCGACAACAATTTTCTTCCTAACAAAAACTTATTTATCATATTGTTATCAATATGATATTAAATATTGAAATTCTATAATGTACCATCCACTGTGCTAAGCTTTTTGTATAAATTATTTTACTTAACTGAAGACAGATGATCAATTTTTGAGAGATTAGAACCTAATCAAGTACCCAGGACTCTGAAACTACAATCAGCCTAGATTAATCACACTTTTGTTATTCATTAGTTACTTAGAGTCCTTCATTGACACAGTGCTTTAGAATGAGAATGTTTAGAGCTAAGTCTTTCACTGACCCTTATTACACAGGATTTGTTTAAAAAAACATCTTTCTATCAGTTTTGTCACCTATCTCTCATAAAAGCATACAGGTAGGATATGTAAAATAAAACCCAATCTTTAGTAATTTTTCAACAACATACATTTTGATCAGATCTTATGAATTACAGGATTTATAAGAAGATAGTAAAGAATTAGTCCACTTAAAGTTTTAGTGGTTTATTTGCTTTTTAGTATTTTGTTCATTGAACTTAAACAGTGACTATCTCCTAAAATAAAGCTGCATCATTGTGATATGTCTTTAATCTTATCTTCAGATGAACTGATTCCATATTAAACTAAAAAGCTACTATAACACTATAATTTTTATTTTACATGTTTTTATAAAGAAACACCTGCTATTCCTCAGCCTTGGATTCTGGTTTAATTCTTTCCTTGGGTGAGAAGTTATTGACACAGGACACTCAAGCTTCAGAGGGTGAGATCTGAGCCTTGTTCCTCTCTTGTTGCTGTTTCTCCCCAAAGGTTATGAGTTTATCTCAGTGTACTCTTTAGTTCTTCTAGTTTCTCTGGAACCTGAGCCCATTTTGCTCTCACGAATCCTGTAAGTACCAGATTCTCGTCCCGAATTCCGGTACATGAAGCAGGTACTACTGTCACTCCCTCTTACTGTTGCTAGAATTCCCTGAAGCTGATTTCCAACATGCCCATATTTCACCTACTTCTGGTAGTCACATCTCTGTCATTCTAGCTGCTGGTCTCCACATCCTCCCCTGCCTTCAAAGAGACCTTTCTGAAAGCTCTGTCTAGTACCGTTGTTCGTACAATTACTGCTGTGATTACTGGCAGCCACCACTTACTGACACAGACTTTACTCCTTCCATCAGACCTCAAGACGTTTGAGAGCAGGAATAGAAGGTATTTTTCCTACTTTCTCATGCTAGGGTTGAATGCCATGTCTGATCTTGAATAAATAAATGAATTTATGGAGAACTGACTACAAACCAGACCCTGCAGCACATACTCTATAAGATTCTATCAACACTATTATAATTGAGGATCCTGAGACTGAGATGAAACAAGATGAATTGGCAGGTCATAACAGTTAAGTAGATGAGGTAGGATTTACAACCACATCTGTCTGAGCCCCGAGCCAGCTCCCGCTCCATGATGCCACCCTGTCTTGTTTCCAGGACTGGCTTCTGCTCTGGCCTATTTTGCTGACCAGCACAGAGCGCTAGTTATGGCATGCTCACTGATTTGTTCACTGTCTCTGAGAGAATACAGTTTTGAAATAACATTTTATTTTAAAAATGTGTGTGTGTAAAATTAGCTGGCCAAGTATATATATGCACAGAGTTATATTTTTGACATACAGTTGAACTGTTAGCTGTTTTGGGTTAACAGCAATACCAATTCCTACTGGTGACATGCGTTCAGATTATGTTTATATGATTCTATGAGTTCCCTTGATTCTACCCACAAGAAAATGTGCACTCATTGAAGTTAGCTATAGCTCACTTTTTAAAGGTTATAGACCTTCTTCTCTAGGAAAATCAATTATAAATCTTTATTATCTGAACATCAAATGTAATTTTTAAAGAATATTTTCATTTGAAAGTGTTTTACTACTCAACTATTCTCATTCAAATGACCTACTGATACAATTAGTGGCTATGCTTTAGCTCATTAGAACCCTGAAAAATCATTATACACTCATGAAAAAGTCTGCAAAACAAAGAAGTTGCTATTCTGAGGATAACTAAATAGCCTGGTTTTTCTTGAATGAAAACACCAGATAATCTGGAATCATTTAAAGTTCACCGTTTTTCCTGTCCTTCCTATTTAAAACAAATAATCCTAGACACGGAGCTTACTTTTTTGTACTATATTTTCACATTTATTAAAACTTAATTCCAATAACCTTATATTTTTAAGGCATGACCTAATTCTTTTCAATTCACAGACTGGAAAAAATAGGTAAAAATACCTAGAAAATAACATATGTGAAAATACAGTTGGAAATACATAGCCAACCTTCACACAACTGATAGAGAATTAATTAAACAATAGTGAAAGGCAATGTCTAACACAGGAATGAAAGGAAGAAGTTTTTTGTTTGTTTGTTTGTTTTTTTGTATTTTTCTGAAGCTGGAAACAGGGAGAGATAGTCAGACAGACTCCCGCATGCGCCCGACCGGGATCCACCAGGCACGCCCACCAGGGGGCGACGCTCTGCCCACCAGGGGGCGATGCTCTGCCCCTCTGGGGTGTCGCTCTGTTGAGACCAGAGCCACTCTAGCGCCTGGGGCAGAGGCCAAGGAGCCATCCCCAGAGCCCGGGCCATCTTTGCTCCAATGGAGCCTTGGCTGCGGGAGGGGAAGAGAGAGACAGAGAAGAAGGAGAGGGGGAGGGGTGGAGAAGCAGATGGGTGCTTCCCCTGTGTGCCCTGGCCGGGAATCGAACCCGGGACTTCTGCACGCCAGGCCGATGCTCTACCACTGAGCCAACCGGCCAGGGCTAGGAAGAAGTTTTAAATAAGGTGTATTGTTTTCATTTAGATTTTGACTAGTTCTCTTTCACAACCAACGTCACAACTCACATCCACAGGCTTGCCGTCTGAAGCCCGCGCGGTGATGACAGTCCTTCCTTGAACGTCCACAGCATCCTTTCCTTCCAGCTGCCGGCTTGCAATTAAATTACAATCCAGGTATAGGGCAAGGCCCTGGGCCTGCACACCAATGCCAAGTTTATGCCACTGGCGATCAAACAAAGAACGGAGCTCTCGATTCTTAAAAATGTAGTTCAACACCTCTCCCTCAGCAGCTCGGAACATAAATTCCACCACCTTTTTTCCACCATCGACTATGACAGAAACCTGCAAAAGGGCAAATTGTCTTTAAATATTTTTGAATCAGTGTTTGGAATTATTAAAGCACACAAATAAAAAAATCGACATGCATATTAGTATAACTGAGGCACTTAGTAAAATGTTTTAGATGACACCTGTGTTCTCCAGGTGGGTTAGCATAAAAGAATAGCAAATATCCAGCTACAAAATGGCTTAAATACGTGGTATTCTGGTGAATATAATATGCTTTTTTCTAGACAGAGCAGCTAAGAGTATATATGTGTGTGTATGTCTCTATATGAGTAACTCAAAAATTAAATGCTACTAGTTTTATCAGAATACAAATATGACCACTTCTTCTAGCTTGGAAACAGATCAACTTTTTTAACCTTAGATGATTTACATGGTGCAGAGAAAATGCGTGTTCACAGAGGACACACTCTTTCAGTTTGGTTTCATCCTTCCATCATAAAATTGTGACTACATCAACATATGAAAAGATCAATGAAATGAAAAACATTCCGATGACTGTGTGTGGGAGTAATCACAACTGCATGATGCCAGTAAGTCATAGTAAGGTTCATTTCCCCTCACTGCAGCGCCCACCTCCCCTGCTTTCTGCCCAAATACCGTCTCTTTGACAAGTATCCCTAGATCCCTGCTCTCCCCATCCCCCATTCCAGGCAGCTGTCCCCTCTGTGCTCCCAGAGTCCCCACCCAGGTCTGAGCCTACCATTACCACTGTGCTTGTCACTGTGCGATTGTGCTCTCCTATGTTGTTTTCCTAGATGACAGCCCCTTCGACCTTGTGCTCCTCAGAACAGGAATTACGCTTTTTAAATCTCTTATCTTTGTCACTAGCATATAGTACACGTTCACTAAATTTTTATTGAAAGGATCAATATTAATATTCAGCTCTTAGCTCATTAAGGACTTCCAGGTGAAACAATGAACAGCTTTTAAAACAATAGATAGTATCAGAAATACAGGTAAGTTATCAGTAAACAAGACAGTATCAATGAAGCAGCTGTGAAGGAAGCGCTGAGGGTCTTCAGACAAAATATGAATCTAAAAGTTAAAAAGGGAAACTAATATTGCCCCATCTACCAGACTCGCACATTACAGATTTCAGCAAGATCATCCTAACCATGAGAATACTTGAATTTCCCTGTTGATTACGCCTCTAAAAGACAGAATATTCGGATGCTCCCAACGTTGTACACACAATTCCAAGATTCACCTGGCCTAAGCACAAGTCCTTACTTGTGGCATATTCTGCTTGTTTAAGATCTGCCATAGAAACCACCGTTCCTTTTTGGTGCTTCTTCGTACACGAAACACGGCTGCTACGGCGTACTCCTCAGGGAGGCCTTTGGGAAATATCTGACTGTGGGAGGAAAACAGAAATAGTGTGGAAAAACTGGAGAAGGCAAGGAAAGAAAATCCAGGTACGAATTCTATGTAGCACAGTGTCTCGGTCATATTTTTCTCCATAAATTTGATACGTTATGCACTTTTATAGTAATCTACTTAGTTTTTCAAACAGTACAGATTCATAAAGAAATGAATAGGAGTTATTGGTTTTGTCAATATAAGTAAGTACAAAACATTTCAAAAACACTCAACAATTAAAGGTATATTTTTCAAAGAATAAGTTTTATCATATCAAACTCTCGCAAATGAGGTCCTAATACTGAATTCCTAGTATCAATTTCAGACACACACACACACACACACACACACACACACAACCCAAAGAAGTTTTAGCTTATCTTTCATTCCTAAAGAAAAGAAAATAAGCAAATTCTTTCTAGGTATCAAAGAAAAACTATAATACATTCCAACTATTCTTCTGCCTTAATTTTATTTCATTGGTCTCACTGGACCCATGAAGAACCTCAGGGAAAAAAAAGTAACAATGAACATGTCTCTTATCTAGATTTTCATAGGAAAACAAGGAGAAATACACCCCCCCAAGTTGAGTTTTCAATTTATCTGCATTATATGTAAAATCTCGGCAAGGCAGGAATTTTTCTTTTCTTCTAAAAAATCAGAGAAATGGTAGGTAAGAATTCTCTTAAGAACTACCATAGCCAGAAGTTGCTCATGTAAGTAAAACACCAGGCGTTGAGATGGCCAACCGCTAACTCCGAATATTATACTAAGGTCTACTAACACTGACAGCTAACTACTGAGACTGACAACCACCTGTCATGCAGAATTCTTGACTTTGGTTTTTACTCTTTGTGTTAATGACAAAGTCACATGTAGTAGGGAAATCAGAAAAGAAAAATATGAAAATGTTGTGCTGGCCTAAAGTTCTTATTTACTTAACTCAAAACACACACACACATTTCTGGGTGTGTGTGTGTATGTGTGTGTGTGTGTGTGTGTGTGTGTGTGTGTGTGTGTAAGCTTTAGTTTTATCTTCTTCTTTGAGGCTATATTAAAAAGAGAACCAACCAGCTTTATTGCATCTACATTATTAGATCCCCACTTAAATGAGAAACTGATTGGCAGGTCGTTTGGTTTCCATTGCGTCAAAAGGAAAGCAAGCTTCTAAAAATGGTATTTTCTCTGAAAAGTCACAAGTATTGAACTAATTTTGTAATGACCATTACTGTACTGGTTTAAGTAATGCTGTTCATTTAAAAAACTAACAGAACAATCAGGCTTTTGTGCCTGCTGTTTACCTTTGAGACCCCAGCTAAAAATTTCAAAACTGGAGAAAGTAAAAGTGAGAGGTGACACCAAAACATAAACTTCCAGGTGGAAATTCTGAACAAGTAAGTTGCATCAAAACTCCTTTTACAAAGGAAACCTCAACCCACATGGCAGGTCTCCCAAATACCACTCCCTATAGTAATAACTTGCGTCTCCACCTTGCTTCCAGATGCCTGCCCCTTTTATCCCACTCTCTTCGTTGATGCTTTTAGGATCATTTTTTTTTTTTTGTATTTTTCTGAAGCTGGAAACGGGGAGAGACAGTCAGACAGACTCCCGCATGCGCCCGACCGGGATCCACCCGGCACGCCCACCAGGGGTTGACGCTCTGCCCACCAGGGGGCGATGCTCTGCTCCTCTGGGGCGTCGCTCTGTTGCGACCAGAGCCACTCTAGTGCCTGGGGCAGAGGCCAAAGAGCCATCCCCAGCGCCCGGGGCATCTTTGCTCCAATGGAGCCTCGCTGCGGGAGGGGAAGAGAGAGACAGAGAGGAAGGAGAGGGGGAGGGGTGGAGAAGCAGATGGGCGCTTCTCCTGTGTGCCCTGGCCGGGAATCCAACCGGGGACTTCTGCACGCCAGGCCGATGCTCTACCACTAAGCCAACCGGCCAGGGAGGATCATATTTTTATCTCAAGTGTTCTAAAACTTGACATACCATTTCTTGGGCTTTTTCTTCCATTCATTGTATTAAGTACATCTTTTTTTTTATTATTATTATTCATTTTTTAGAGAGGAGAGGGAGAGACAGAGAGAGAGAGAGAGAGAGAGAGAGAGAGAGGAGAGACAGAGAGAGAGGGAAGGGGGGGGGGAGGAGCTGGAAGCATCAACTCCCATATATATGTGCCTTGACCAGGCAAGCCCAGGGTTTCGAACTGGCGACCTCAGCATTTCCAGGTCGACGCTTTATCCACTGCGCCACCACAGGTCAGGCAAGTACATCTTTCAATATGGGCTGTGCATCACTAAGAAAAAAAATGTTTTTGTAAGCTTTTTTATTATTTTCTCCATATCACTTTCTCTTATGCCCTCTTTCAAGAGCTCCTCCTTTAGACAATTATTTAACTTCTATTATTAACAACTTAGTTTTCTTACTCTCTTATTTATTTTTTGTCTCCTTATTTATTCTACTTTCTTGGATATTTCCCAATTTAGCATCAATTTTTTTTTAATTTTTTTTAAATTTTTTTTATTTATTCATTTTTAGAGAGGAGAGAGACAGAGGGAGGAGCTGGAAGCATCAACTCCCATATGTGCCTTGACCAGGCAAGCCCAGGGTTTTGAACCGGCGACCTCAGCATTTCCAGGTCGACGCTTTATCCACTGCACCACCACAGGTCAGGCAGCATCAATTTTTGTTACTTTTTTTATTTCCAAAAATCTCTTTTGTTCTCTTCTTCAAACTATAGTGAATGCGGTATTTTAAGTCTCTGACATCATCAATTTGGTGGGCTTTTAAATGTTTTTCTCTGCATCCTTGAATGTCTCCATTTCACCCAGGTTCATTTCCCCTATTAGATAGTTTGGCCTCTCTCTTCCATGCTGAAAGCTCTACTCTAATCTCTGGTGATTTATTGTAGTCCATATATATTTAAGAATAAAACTCTGAAACTTTGTTAAGTTCCCGCCTGCTGGCACAGAGTGTCAGTGAATCAGCCTCGCTGCAAAGCGTGACCAACTGGAGGATTTCACTGAGAATCCCTCAGATGTTAATGTAGGAAGATTATGGCTCTGAGGACATTCAGTTTCTCCATAGAGTCCTGGTATTTGCTGCTTTAGGATAGAATAGAATTCTTCTACGTACCTCTTCCACACAGGTAAAGATTGTTCACCTGGATAAAGACATTCTGGAAGCCGGTTGGGTGTGAGGGGGTCCCACAATTCAGTATAGAATTTTACTTTACTTCTCTGGTTTTGGTGCCATGCCTCTTTCTTGCACTCACTAGTCAGCTTGCCTCCAGTCTAGAGGCTCTCTGGCTCGATCTCTCTCAAGAATAAATCTCTCACCTCTTGTCTAATTGGATGAGGAAAAGAAGAAAACTAACCAGCTTATTTTTACACACACACACACACACACACACACACACACACACACACACACACACCAGCTTCTGCAGAGGCTCCCCACGCCCACCCCCCACACCAGTGATCAGTCTCTTAGGTGTCTGGTGAGGTAAACTGGCCCACATCTATCCAGCATTTCCGACCTGCGATACATAGGTTCTAACTTCTTCCCATCTTTTGAGTAAGTTATCAGTCTTTCAACTGCTTTCTGTTTTCTAACAATGTACTATAAACTTTCTCTGTTGCTTCATCTACTGTGCAGTCATTATTTTTCCATTTAAAAGGGTTAAAAGTCCTTTGAAATTTTCAGTTTTTCCCTTTCTAATGCCCCTTTTTTCTTGATTTACAAATATATGCATGTCTTTCCCCTGCTATAAAACAGAAAAGACTGCCTGACCAGGCGGTGGCACAGTGACTAGAGCATCGGCCTGGGATGCAGAAGACCCAGGCTTAAAACCCCTAGGTCACCAGCTTGAGCACAAGGTCACCACTTTGAGTGGGGGATCACAGACATGACCCTATGGTCACTGGCTTGAGCCCAAAGATCACTGGCTTGAGTCCAAGGTAGCTGACTTGAGCAAGGGGTCACTCACTCCGCTGGAGCCCCCTGGTCAAGGAACATATGAGAAAGCACTCAGTGAACAGCTAAGGCGCACAGTGAAGAATTGATGGTTCTTATCTCTTTCCCTTCCTGTCTGTCTGTCTGTCTCTCTCCCTCTCTCTCTTGCTAAAAACAAACAAAAACAGAAAAGACTTCTTCCAACCTTAGTGAACTATTATACTGCCTTCCCACTAACAACCAGACTTCTTAAATGAATACCCTGAATACCTACAAGTGTCATAATTCATTCAGATGTAACCCTCATGCATTCTAAAAATATTTCTAAAAGCATTCCCAATCGGTGAATCCACTCCTTCTTTTCAAACCTCATCACCTTCAATCTTTGTGTTTTTTGTTCAATTTAGTTTAGAGAGAAAGGAAAGAGGGTAGAAAGAGAGAGTGAGAAAAACATTGATGTGCTGTTCCATTTATTTATGCATTCACTGGCTGATTCTTGTATGTGCCTTGACCGAGGATCGGACCCTCAAACTTGGCATGTGGGGATGATGCTCTAACCACTGAGCTCCTGGCCAGGGACTTTGTGAAGATTTTTACACTAAAGACATCATTTCTTCATGGATGTAAATTACCAACCACATAGTTTTGGGCCCAGCCAGGATATTGGAATGTAAGGTCTTTGAAATTTGTTTTTTTTTAAATCAATGCTATGCACCTTTCTTCCCCAGCATATATTCTCTTAGGTCTAACTGATTTGTATATTTGTTCAAGTCATCTATTTCCTTATTGGGTTTCCATATAATGTTCTATCAGTTTTGAAAATGAGGGATTAAAGTCTCCAACTACTATTATTAAATTGTCTATTTCTCCTTTAAATTCTGCCAGGTTTTGTTTCATGAATTTTGGGACTTTGCTGTCGGGTGCATAAACGTTTATAACTGTTATGTTGTCTTGATGGATTGGCACTGTTATCATTATCAAAATAGCTTTCCTTATCTCTTCTAAAAGCTTTTTCTTAAGTCTATTTTGTCTGATATTAGTTCTACAGATTGACTTGTGTCTCCCCAGATTTCATATTTTGAGGCCCAACTCCTAATATGTTAGTATTGGGAGATGAGACCTTTGGGAAATAATTAGGTTTAATCAGGTTTACATGAGGTCACAAGGGTGTGGTTCTGATGATGGGATTAGTGCCCTTGTAAGAGGAGACTACAGAGCTCCTTCTCTCTCCCATTCTCTCTCTCTCTCTTTTTCTTTTCCTCTCTCTCTGCCAGGTGAGGACACAAAGAAAAGATGGCCATCTGCAAGCCAGAAGAAGGACCTTTACCAGAACCTGACTATGCCAGCACCTTGATATCAAACTTTTAACCTCCTGGATTGTGAGAAGTAAATTTTTGTTGTTTACAGTCTATGATACTTTGTGAACCCCAAGCTGGCTAAGACCATTAATGTAGACATTAAAAGTCTCTTTCAATTTCTGTTTTCATGATATATTATTTCCTGCTACTTTTTTTATTGATATAAAATTTATTCATTTTAAGTATGAAACACAGAAATGTCAAGAATTTTTTTTTAAAAACCTTCAGTAATTTGAACTGTATATCTCTATTCTAGTGAAAAATGAAAATAACCCAAAGGAGGTGTTACGTGAAGTAAACCAGGTCTAGAAATGGTTTATATTGAAAGACCCTAACACATATCTTGTTTGGACATAACATGATGAATCATGTATTCTTTATTAATTGTTAGGCATGTCTTCACTTTTTATATAAGTGTTTAATATTTACATTTAATATAGTTCCTGCTAAGGTAGGGTGTGTCACAAGTCTCGGAGGTTCTGTTCATTTGTCCTCACTTTTTTTTCCTATTCCTCCTACTGGATCACTCAACTGACTTATCTCAAGTTCTCTGACTTTTTATTTTGCAATCTCAAATCTGTTCTTAAACCTTCTTATAAACTTTTCATTTCTGTTATTGTAGTTTTTCACTGAAAATTTTTTATTTGCTTCTTTTAATAATTCTTATCTACTTATTGGTATTTTCTATTTGGTGAGACAAAATTGTATACTTTCCTTTAGTTCATTAAACAGATTTCTGTAGTTATTTGAACATATTGTAGATAGCTGATTTGAAGACTTTGCCAAGTAAGCCCAGTGTCTAGGTTTTCTCAGGAATGGTTTCTAATAACTGCTTTTTCCTTTGAGTATGGGTCATGCCTTCTTTCTTTGCATTTCTTAAAAATTTTTAATAAAAAAATAAACATTTTAAATAATAGACATTTTAAGTAATATAACATGGCAACTCTGGGAATCAGATGATTCTCCACCTATCAGTGGTTTGGTATTGTTGCTGTTTGTTATTTTTGTCATCATTGTTGTTGCTGTTTGCTTAGTCATGTTCCTGAACTAATTTTACAAAGTGTACACTGTGTCATGTGTGACTGACTTTATTTTCTTCTATTCTATTCTATTCTATTCTATTCTATTCTATTCTATTCTATTCTATTCTATTCTATTCTATTCTACTCTATTCTATTTTTAGCTAATAACAGATCAGTTAAATGCCTGTGACCTATAAGAATCCCAGCCTCTACTGAGGAACTATAGTATATATGCATGCTGCAGAATGCCTTTGATGCTCAAGCAGGCAGCTTTAACTCGCCTTGGCCTTCACTTGACGCTTGTTCAGAGCTTTAAATTTGGCCAGACCTATAAGTTTTTTCAATTTTCGTTTTAGTTTCCACAAAGTCCTGTACATAATATAGGTGCCTAGATTCCCACAAATATGTTGAAGCTTTCTAATGATTTCTATGGACATTTCTTTTAAAACTTTCCCTTTTAAAATTTTTTGGTCATCTTCTCATTTTTCCAATTGTAATTGCTGTCTTGGGCAGTTACAATGTTACATAGTTGCTATTAATTATTTTCAACAAAAACCAGGAGGAAGGAAGGCTGTTTTTCCTGAATGAGCTCTGAGTCAGGTCAAATAAAGACAACCCTATGAGTAGGGGTTTCTAAACTACCAGTCAAGTAAAATAATGAAAAATCTCTGGAAATGGGATTCTCATTGACATCCAAACTCATTCTTCCTCCTCCAATGGTTGCTAGGCTGCTAGTTTGCACTTGTAAGTATAAAGCCATTGGTTTTCAAGACTACTATTATGTTGAGGAGAGCATGATGTAACTATTGATAGAACAAGTTAAATGCCAGAAAGCTTGCCATTGTTCATTTCCAGAGTTCTGAAAAATACCGGTTTTGATCATTTTTGCCTGTATTCTCATTGTTTTTATGAATGAGTACATTTTCTGAGCTCCTTACGTTGCTATTCTTGCTGACATCATCAGTATTGTCTACTTGGACCTTTCAGTTGAGCCCAACTGCAAGTTTCGTGCAGCCAAGAGAGTGATCTGAGTGAAGCAGAAGTACACCGATGAATCTTGTTCATATTTCTGACACACACCATTGTTGTTTTAAGCCACTATATCTTATAATGGTTCATTACAAAGCAAAAAATAATTAAAACACCTTTCTCCTCACTTTCTACTTTGGATTATATCTGTGTAAGCACCTGTCACATCTCATCATGAGATTGCAAACTCTTTGATGGCAAGAACAGCACTAAATCTATCTTTGTATCAACCATAAAACCTAAGGGCAGTGACAACAGGGCACTCTATAACTTTGTTAAATGAATGATCCAGCAAATAAAACCAATGTCAACCAGTTGATTTTGATATGATTCTTTAATACTACATACATAAAACAAATATAATTATTTTTCAATAATTTAAAAATCTCATTTAAAATTGAAAATATTTCAGAAGAAAGGTTTCTTCTGTGACAAAAATAAAGCAAAATATTAATATTAATAATGTTAATATATAATAGTCTTTAAATAACACATTGAAGTAAATTTAGTAATGTTTAAAGAAAAATGAATTCTTTTTTAAGTTTATAATGAATAAAAATTCTTATAATTACTATGTCCCCTTTCAGAAATTCATAATGTTTCAAGACCAAAAACAATTTTGCTTGCTAAAAAAAATTCTGTATTTTAAAAATAATATGTTACAAAATATATCTGCTCTTACAGACTATGTTTCTTGTTTATACCACACAAGTACAAACACTTAATGTGACACAGAATGTTTCTCTGGGTCTTGCCAAAGTTTCTATTATAAAAGAGGCCATATTGGATTACTGGTCTGTTACCAGAGAGATATAATGACAGCTTGCTATGTCTAAGATATTCATGCTTGAATATTTTTGAATGGAGTGTAATTTCCTATAAGAAATTCTATCCATTGCTTATTCAGTGATACTCCCATTAACAAAAATATTGTTGATCCATATTTGCCAAACTCATTCTTATATATATTCAGGTAGAAATTTTCTGTAGAATATTTCCTAACTTCCCTCTATTTTATACACTGTAAGTGGAAAATTCATCCATGTAAAGTAATATTAATCTATATTTGAAACCTCAAAGTTTTGTGAAATTTAAGTGCAATTAATTTTTTATTCCCTATTGCCTATTTTTCTTCACATTACTCAAAGTCACCAAATATTAATGAACAAGTGAGAGCAGAGGTATACCAAATTAATAAAATGTTTAATCTACTCTAGAATCAGTTTTTCAAATGGGACTAATTAAACTCATAGAGAGCCAAACTAAAGTAATTCCAAATTACCCAAAGGTGCCAAAAACAACAACAACAAAAAACCCTCACCTGTGGAATTCTCTTTACACTACCCCTGAGGGGCTAGTCCGAGGTAAAACCTGGAGTGTCTTTAAAGCCTTATAATTCACATACTTTAAACTTGAACTTATAACTTATTTCAATGTTGAAAATATCTAGAATGTAGTTTTCACCTGCTTGCTAAAGTTCTCTATGTATAGCAGCTCTCTGTTCAATCATAAAGTGAAAGAAAACACTATTAAACTGCAGAAGTTGCAGATGATCAAACACGGAGCTCCTAATAATGCCCAGCTATGGCAGAAGGCCATGTCCAGATCTGACCATCAGTACCAGTGAGACTTTGACCCCAATAAAAAATTGATTTCTTCTCTTGGTGTCGAAATTAAGAGAGATTTTTATTTTCTCCTTTCTCTCAACATTTGCAATGAGCATAAATTGTATTAAATATCATTTTTAAAAACACTACTAATCTTTATTTTATTTATTTATTTATTTATTTATTTATTTATTTATTTATGTGGGAGGAAGGGAGATAGACTCCTGCATGCACTCCATCCGGGATCCACCCAGCAATCCCATCTGGGGCTGATGGTTGAGTATTAAGTTATTATTCTAGTGCCAGAGGCTGATGCACTGGGACTAACTGAGCCATCCTCAGCCCCTGGGGCCATGCTTGAACCAATCAAGCCACTGGCTGAGGGAGAGGTAGAAGGAGACAAGGGGGAGAGGGAGGGTGGAGAAGCAGATGGTCGCTTCTCCTGTGTACCCTGACTGGGAATCGAACCTGGGATGTCCATATGCTGGGCCAACACTCTACCCCTGAACTACTAGCCAGGAACAAAACACTACTAACCTTTAAAATGACCTATAATTTAATCTCATATTCTCCCAGGCCAGAGTAGAGGAAGAATTAACACTAGGAAATATTATTGCTATTATTAGTAAAAAATAAGTCATAAAAATCTATAACCCACAACCTATTGTCTTCACAATGAATTAAGTCACTGAGGCATTAACACAAGATAATAGAAACTTCAAATCACCACTTGTTGGCCTTTGGCTAGGATCAAGTGTAAAAACGTCAAATAAAAATGCACTTTTTCCAATACAGTACTTTCTCTATGAACTTCAAACTGAATATCTGATTACCAAGTACTGGTATCTGTATTCACGGAGTTGGACAAAAATTAACATCTTATTAACCATGAATAAATTCATTGCATAGAATCTTAGGAATGAGTTATATTTGTCTAAATAGCATATTAACTCTATTCTCTAGATTTTTCTTTCACACTTGATTAATAAAATATCTTTTTCTGGTCAAAACTTATTTAAAATCATTAGAAAATACAACAAAATAATAATGTCTAAAAGGTATCTGGCATGAGATGGAGGAAGTATATACTCTCTGTATGTAGAATTATCATTAAATAGTATTCTGCATCCACTATCTTTTGTATATGTGGTTATGAACTCAGGGACACTGACATTCTCCATAACTGTGAAGTACTTTCACTGACAAGCCAAAACACATAATACTCCCCTATTACAGCTTTCTTCCTCTCTGGAAAATGCTTGTGTTTATAAAACATAAGTGCTGTTACCATTAAAACAGTCCCTAGAAACCAGTCACACATTACTAACAAAATTTCTAATAATTAATTCTCACCTTGGAAAGCATAGAACTGGGGTAGGGAATTGTCATAAAGCAAGAAAGTTTAAGTGGGGACTGTATATAGAGAGAGGAATAAATCCAGAACAGTAAATACCCCTGAGTTAGCCTGACCAAGGTGAGATGCCATTATTGTGAGTCCTGGGTAGCAAAAGTGACACGTTAAGCCACTGGAAGCATGGGAAAAAGTTACCAGGAAAAGGAGGCGATGCCAAAGGGGAGATGTAACCGAGGTAAACCTTCACTACCTTCCTCAACTATGATGTAGACCAGGGGTCCCCAAACTACGGCCCGCAGGCCACATGCGGCCCCCTGAGGCCATTTATCCAGCCCCCGCTGCACTTCCGGAAGGGGCACCTCTTTCATTGGTGGTCAATGAAAGGAGCACATTGACCATCTCATTAGCCAAAAGCAGGCCAATAGTTCCCATTGAAATACTGGTCAGTTTCTTGATTTAAATTTACTTGTTTTTTATTTTAAATATTGTATTTGTTCCCGTTTTGTTTTTTTTTACTTTAAAATAAGATATGTGCAGTGTGCATAGGGATTTGTTCATATTTTTTTTTATAGTCCGGCCCTCCAACGGTCTGAGGGACAGTGAACTGGCCCCCTGTGTAAAAAGTTTGGGGACCCCTGATGTAGACCCACATATCTCAGTCCCCACTTGGCATCTCCACTTGGATATTAAAAGCATCTCAGAATAACTGAAATTGAACCTACTGTTACCCACCAAGCACATCCCTTCATGAGGATTCCAAATCTTGATAAAGGACATAGCCATTTGCCTAGGTGCTCCAGCCAAATACCTAAAAGTCATTCTATATTCTTCCTTTTCTTGTATTATCCCCAACCCTAGACAACCTATTGGAAGTCTTATTTTCTGTACCACCAGCATAGACTCTGATTCTGCCTACATCTCTTTGGCTCCACTGTCACTCCCTACTTCAAGGTGCCACCACTCCTGGGACCCAAGTTATAGTGCCATGATTGTTTCCCTCCCTAAAAGTCTAGCCTGCACACAGCAGCTAGAATGAGCTTTGAAAATGTAAAGCAGACAAGGTGCCTCCTTTCCTTCTAACCTTCCTCCAGTGTCCCATGGGTCCTATAATAAAATACGCGTCCTCGATCATGGCTCACAAAGCCTAATGTGCTCTGACTCCAGCCTTCCTCTGACACATCATCTCCTATTTCAGGCTTGGTGTGGCACCCACACTCTAGTTACAATGACCTGAATTTGGTTGCTTGAACACACCAGGCTCACTGAGGTCTTAGGCCTTTATACTTCCTGTTTCCTCTCTTGGGATGGCCATTCCCAGAAGTCTTCACTTAGATGGCTTCTCTTAACTATTCAGGTCTCAGCTCTAATGTCACTTCCTCAGAAAGGTCTATAGTTGTCCTCACCCCAGTCAGTACCTAACACCTTGTTTTAATTTCTTCATAGGCTTAAAACTACCCAACATTTTTTTAATGTACTGGTTTATACATGTATTGCTCGTCGCCAGCAACTAGAATGTGATTTCCATGAAAACAGGGATTCTGACAAACTTGCTGCTCTAAATCAAGCATCTAGACTAATACCTGGCATATTAGAAGCACTCAGAAAAATTTGTTCCATTCATGGAAAATTCATAGTGATGCCTATGATCAGTCATAGTAGGAACCAAACAATTGTATGTAGTATAAAATGTTAGCTTGCACAATGCCTTGAAGTTAAGGCCTCATGAGACTGTGCTACATCATCTTCAGCAGGAAAACCGCAGAAGGAAAAACCAAGCCTTATGTGATTCTACAGCAGGTTAATCAAAAAACTGACACAAGTCAAGTCCGGAAACAAACACAATCAGTATTCTTCCTTTCAAACAGACGTTTACAAGCTCTACAGGCTTTAGCAAAACCGAATAGCTGCCCTAGTTATATTTCACCAAAAGCGTGCTTCGGCAGAAGTCTTGTAGAGCTTGGAAATGTTTCAGGTATCAGACACCACACATAGTAGTTTCCTGTAGTTCTATACTCCTAAAGCTAAAAGGAATCTTAATAGTGGTTCAGACCAAACATCTCACTCCATAAAAGAGAAATTAAAGCCACAGAAGTCAAATAACTGTTGCACCATCACTTTGCCAGACAGAGGTCAGGATGGGACTTGAACTCAGAACTCCTAATTCCAAGCTCAGTTTTTTTCCAGTATATCAAGTTGCTTGTATACTCTGGGTTAAGAATAAAACTTTTAATCTGACTTTGGGTGATGGGTATGCCACATAATTGAATGACAAGATAATCTGGACATGTTTTCTTTGAATATATGTACCCTGATCTATTGATGTCACCCCATTAACATTAATAAAAATTTATCTATAAAAAAAAAAGAATAAAACTTTCCTCATTGTTACCAACCTGACTTAAAAATAATATATTTTCTCCTTTAGGGAGTATAAAGGAGAAAATAATCTACTTTTCTGAGCAGTGGGTAGGGTAGGGGGGAGGTAAATAAATATGAAACATTAGGCCCTGGCCGGTTGGCTCAGCAGTAGAGCGTCGGCCTGGCGTGCGGGGAACCCGGGTTCGATTCCTGGCCAGGGCACATAGGAGAAGCGCCCATTTGCTTCTTCAACCCCCCCCCCCTCTTCCTCTCTGTCTCTCTCTTCCCCTCCCGCAGCCAAGGCTCCATTGGAGCAAAGATGGCCGGGGCGCTGGGGATGGCTCCTTGGCCTCTGCCCCAGGCGCTAGAGTGGCTCTGGTCGCAACAGAGTGACGCCCAGGAGGGGCAGAGCATCGCCCCCTGGTGGGCAGAGCATCGCCCTTGGTGGGCGTGCCGGGTGGATCCCGGTCGGGCGCATGCGGGAGTCTGTCTGACTGTCTCTCCCCGTTTCCAGCTTCAGAAAAATACAAAATATATATATATATGAAACATTAATTTCAAGAAATGAATAATTAAAATGTTTACACTCATACTGTAATATTAACAACAACAAATCATGTTTTGGGCTCTGAGCGAAGTATTCATTATGACATTTGCATATCCTGGCCGACCAGTAGCCCTGAGGAGTAGATTATTATAGTTCCTTCCCCTAATGATATTCTGAGCACAGATCAGAAAGTATCGCAAACCACCCAGTAATATCTTAAAAGAGGGATACTGTCTGTAAGGTTTTAGAAAAGATATGCATGCTACAGAAGGTAATAAACAATCATAAATATTTTCTATATATTCCTTAGAGATTATTTCTTTAAAAAAAAATAGGATTTTTTCACCAAGCATTTTTTTAAAAAATGAGTGCACTTTTTCAGGAAGTAGTGAGGATTATGAAAACAGGATACACACCAATTACTACGCAATGTAAAGAAAAGTTTGAAGTATTCTGATAAAAACTGCCTCTGTGTTTATCCTACTGGTGAGAAGCAAGATATTAGGAAGAACATCAATAAAATGGTAACCTAACTAAAAAGACAAGTAATTCCTTAAAATGTGAATATCATGATCACAAATGTGACTATTCCAAATGACAATGGAAAGAAAGCTAACCCTTAGCACTGATCCTACATTAATAATATCCTGGCAGAGAGATCAGTTTTAGCTTCCATTCCATTCCTCCCCTGAGGTGTGAAATCAATGCCTAACACAGCCAGCTATACACAAAACTAACTTAATGAAGGTGAAGTGTCTGGTCTCCCAGGGAGAGAGGCTGTCACCTGAACAAATAAATAATGGCCATTGCTGGCTGTCCCCATTCGTGAGAAACCAATAAGAACTGCCCTCAGAGGATAAACTGTTTTCTCGCACTCCCTTCCGAAGGGGAGCATTGCAAGAATGGCAAAGCCAGGGGAAATCATAGAAGTTTATAAGTAATTGACTGTTTTAAAGTAAATGCAAGTATTTATTAAAAAGTTGTTTAATGGAGAGATGAAACCAAGGGGCAGATCTCATTTATTCTCCATAACTCGGCCCTAGTGGTTTGCTGTCACGAAAAATAAAGACCATAATGAAGCTCATAAGTTTCTTTATTTCTTAGTATTTAAAGAATTGGTAATTTCATTATACACCAAGGTCAATTTGATGTAGTTGTTCCATAGTTCTAAAAAAAAAAAAAACCCACATAGTTTGTTATGTGGCAAGTAACAAGTCTGTCTTGTGTATAGAAAAAAATAAAAATAAAGGATCAAACCAAACTACAGAATAAGAAGATGAAAAAGAAAAGCCCACCACTACCAGATTCTTTTCAGCCTTTTACTTAACAAAATAATCGAGAATGTGCTGCAAGAAGTGAAATGTAAAAGAAAAAACGATGAAGAAAATCCCACAATTTCAGTGCTTTACTCTGAAGAGCTAGAGGACATAATTATTCTAGAGAAATTTCATTTTGTAAATAATGTTCCAAAAATCAAGTGTGATATGCATTTAGATAGAAAAGTGTTTAAAAAGTTTACTTACTTGAGACTCAGAGACATGAACAAGAATGTGATGGCAACAGGGGCGGGGGGGGGGGGGGGGGGGGTTGGGGGAGGGGGGATGGGGTGAAGAAGGAGAGAGGGGTTAGGGGAGGGGAGGGGCACAAAGAAAACCAGATAGAAGGTGACAGAAGACAATTTAACTTTGCGGGAGGGGTATACAGCACAATCAAATGTCAAAATAATCTAGAGATATTTTCTCTCAACATATGTACCCTGATTTATCAATGTCACTGCATTAAATTTAATAAAAAAAAAAAAAAAGTTTACTTACTAATTATTATGGTTCGCGAGGTAATTATTCAACTAGCTGGTTGCACCAGCCTCGAAGCAAAGCTATTTTTTAAAGTGTTATTTTGGTAGAGGTGAACTGAATTTTCCAGATCATATTTAGCAAACCTAACCTTTATTTATTTATTTATTTATTTATTTATTTATTTGCTTTTAAAACAAAATGGTTAAATGGAAAAAAAAATCTATTTTTAAATATCAAGAACTGGCTTCCAAATTAATTCTTCCATTCTAAATAAGCGTGAGGCAGGGTTTATGAAGAACTTCCGTATTTACAAATATCAATGGGGCCTTTGACTTGCTGAATATCTTCCAGGAAGAGAAATAAGATACAAGTAACATTTCCTGAGAGTGAAGTGAGAGATGTTTGGAGTTTATAGTAAGTCATTTCTTTCCCAGCTGACATCCACCATCACCTGTCACGTTACAAGCAGTCTGGCTAGCAGGGCCTGGGGGGTTTGTCTGCAATGCCTTCCCTGCAAGCTGGGTGATGATGTTTGAGTTCCACAGCCACAGGGACTCTGAAATCTTAGCCTTTTTGTGTTTGCTGAGGGGATACGGACAGAGAGGTTGTTAATGGGAAAACAAAGCCTGGAGGACTCTCTCATAATCTTTGGCCTGTTGTGATTAGCACTTATTCATTGTGACATTGTAAATGACTTCCCAGTGAAATCAAGCCTTACTGCTAGATGGCATTCAAATAATAAAATCCGAGGATGAACAAGAGGAGGTGGTCTTCAGAAGAAAGATGTTGAAAGCTAGTTTTTTTCAGGCATCTTCCACCCAAAATAATAGCAATTATAATAACAATAATAATAATAACTCCTGGGTCAAACCCAGCCCCATCCCCAAGAGGTTCTCTGGATTCTGAGGTTCTCCGGAGTCTGGAGGCTTGGCGACTGCTTCCGATCGTTCTCAGAGTCTGACCTAACTGGAAGCTGTGACTGTCCCAATGCCATGGGCTCAACTTCCTTTTTCTATAATATAATGCTATTGCTCCCACACATTCACTTTTTTAAAAAACAACTTTGGTGAGGTGTCATTGATATACTCCAGTTTCTCTTCAGGTCATAGAACTATTTCGCATTTTATTTTACTTTATTTAATATGAATCAGGTTTGAACCCCTTAGCCTGGCACACAGTGTCTCAGAGAAGCGCCTTCGCTGAGCTCGCAGCTTCCTTTCTCTTCCTCCACCTCCCAGACCCGCTCCCCACCTGCTTCACTAGCCACACAGGATTTCTCACCCTCCTTCAAATTGCCGCGACCTTTACAACAACCATAATGCTCCCTCCCTCTAACTGCCACACACTGGCGCCCTGGCTCACCTGGTGCACTTCTATTCACTCTTCAGCCTCTACTTTTCACTTCCCCTGTGAAGCTTTCCCTGGTTCCCTCAAAATGGCTTCGTCTGTTCTTCCAGAGCCTATCATACATATCATCTAAAGATCGCTACTGCGTTTTGTAAGAGCTAATTGTGGACATTTTTATCTTCCCGCACAGAAATAACTTGTTGGCAGGGAACAGGTCTTTATTCATCCTTAAATCCTGAGTGCTTTGCAAATAGTGAATAGTCAATATAATTTGGGAACTGAATGAAATACTTTATTAGAATGTCTTCTTTCACTGGCATCAAAGCTGAACTTCAAAATAATAGTGACAGTATACTATAAAATATTTTCTCAATATAGCTCTTGTAAGCGAAGGAAATGTTACATTTTTATCATGGGTAAATTAGAGGAGATAGGCAATGTAAAAACAATAGAGAGCATGGGCTAGTATCCATATCTACAAGCTTTTCAGCCCCAGAGAGGAAGGAATGCCAAGAACTGATTGCGTTATATTTGTTCAATACACGGTTAGGGTCTGTGCCCAAGCAGTACTGCTTGGGATCCAGAAAATAGTTAGAGGGTCACTGGATTCAGGCCATCACCCTCTAAAGCACATATACATGCCCACTTAGCCACAAGGCATGGGGCAACTCTGGCACCTGAGGGTAAGGATGCGCAGCATAAATAGAGTTTGGCTGGGTCCCCTGGAGGGGACCCATAGCAAAGGCAGGGGCGGTGTGCATTGACAAGGAGACTGGAAAACAAGAACAGAAGCATACTTGATTGTAAACAGGAGCACGTGTGCAACATTCTCGGGGCTCCCAGGAATAATGAGAGCAGCCTTGAAGAGGGAGCGGAGGTTCTGCAGCTGTGCAGGTAGAAAGTAGAATGAGGCCCTGGCCGGTTGGCTCAGTGGTAGAGCGTCGGCCTGGCGTGCAGAAGTCCCGGGTTCGATTCCCGGCCAGGGCACACAGGAGAAGCGCCCATCTGCTTCTCCACCCCTCCCCCTCTCCTTCCTCTCTGTCTCTCTCTTCCCCTTTCGCAGCCAAGGTTCCATTGGAGCAAAGATGGCCCGGGCGCTGGGGATGGCTCCTTGGCCTCTGCCTCAGGCGCTGGAGTGGCTCTGGTCGCGGCAGAGCGAAGCCTGGAGGGGCAGAGCATCGCCCCCTGGTGGGCAGAGCGTCGCCCCTGGTGGGCCTGCCGGGTGGATCCCGGTCGGGTGCATACGGGAGTCTGTCTGTCTCTCCCCGTTTCCAGCTTCAGAAAAATACAAAAAAAAAAAAAAAAATGTAGAACGCATACCAACCTAATCATTGATGTTAATACAGCATCTGAACCCACAACCTAATGTGGTCAGGAAACATTTAGATGATCTGAGCCAGAACAAGATCAGTATTGTATAAAAAGTATTTTTAAAATGTACTGGACCACACACACACACACACACACACACACACACAAAAGGAAATTTGAGGACATCAGTGAAGGCTGTGTTTAGACGGCAGAATGTGTACTAAGATTTCTAGGATATGTAGGAGTCCAATGGGGAGAAATGGTGGACAGAATATGACAGAGAGAAATGGGCACACAAAGGCACTTTAGAGCATCTAAGATCATTTCCCTGGAGATAGCACAGTGGTCACCAGAAACTTCGAAAAAGAAATTTCCAGTGTTCAAGATATGAGTAAATTAACTTTTGTGTGTGAGGAAGTAAATGTGGTGAGTAATATTATTCCTTTGGGAAGTCTGGGAATAAAAGGGACTTTCAAGGGAAAAATGTTTCTTCAACAGGGAAGGATTAAGTAGACAGTTGTAGACTAGGAGACAAGCACTGAAAACAGAAGAGCAAAAGGGATCTTGGGTAAACCAACGTCTTAGAGAAGGCTGGCTAGGAGAAGATCAAGAGTACAAGCGAAGGGGTTAACCTTTGAAAACAGGAGGGTCGCCTCTAGAGAGGACAGCTGAAGGCAAGAGAGCAGAAGTTGAGAGGGTTTGAATAAGAGGAATAACTTAGGTCCAAAATATCTTGGTCAATTCAGTCTCCTATTCAACTAACCAGATAATTCTACAAAGTACTATCTCTAGTATCTATTAATCGATCTGTCTCTCTATCTATCTGTGTGTGTGTGTGTGTGTGTGTGTGTGTGTGTGTGTGTGTATATATATATATATTAGAGAGCGAGAGAGAGACAGAGAGTAAGAGAGAGAGAAAGGGACAGACAATTAGGGAGAGAGATGAGAAGTATCAATTTTAGTTGTTCACTGATTGCTTTCGCATACATGCATTGATGGGGGAGAGCAGCTGAGCCAGTGACCCCTTGCTCAAGCCAGCGACATTTGGGCTCAAGCCAGAGACCATGGGTCATGTCTATGATCCCATGCTCAAGTTGGTGACCCTGCACTCAAGCTGGTAAAGCCCACATTCAAGCCAGCAACCTTGGGGATTCAAACCTGGGTCCTCAGTGTCCCAAGCCCATGCTCTATCCACTGCGCCACTGCCTGGTCAGGGGCAAGTATCCATATTAAAATTTTCAGTGAACGTATGATTGCTTTCAAATTACATAGATATAGTCATGGTGAGTGACATTATTAAAACCAATTATTTAAATATGTTACTTTTAATTTAAAGTTATAAAAATTTCACCTAATCTGGAACAAATGCATTTTAGAAATCTAGGTGCTGTCTAAAATGAGGCAATGAACAAGGCTTACCAAGGTTACGCGAATCACATAAAATAACACAGCATGGCAGCTAAATAGCTGTCAGGGGAAAATGTACAAAATATCAGTAATTGTTCATATGCATATAGATTCTATAACATTCATATCAATTTTATATTATTCTGTTTTTTAGTTACCATGCTTGTGTTCTAACTAACCTTTATAGCTAAGTTGAAATTATCATTGAAATCATAACAGTATCTTACTGATTCTGTGTCTGAGAATAAGAATTAGACTACTCAATGCTATTTTACGAAACAAGGAGTCTTATCAATTCACAAAAACATCTGTGGAATTCTTAATTATACTCAAGCCCTAGTGTAATGAAACATCACACATTACTATAGTCAATTCTCCGGGGAGTTCATAAATTTGTCATGCTTAAATTTAGGTTTACAACCATTATAAAAGCAATACATTTCCAGCTATCAAAAGTTAATAACTAATTAATCCTCACAGCATTTCTATGGGCCAAACGAGTTTACAGGTGACTGAAGTGTGCTCTTCCATGTCCTTTTCTTGTGTACTCTGAAAGCCTTCAGTGCACGTACCACGGATGCATACGACCCCTCCCAAGCAAAAGCTCTGCTGTTCCATATAAGATTTGATTCGATGGATGTAAAAGTGAGTGAAGAAAGAAAAAAATCTACACAGGGTCCAACAGTAGTCGATAAATCAATGCCTGTCAGGACCCAAGTAATTCCCAAAATAGAATACCTTAATTTTATTACTTTATAATGAATGATATTTGCATTATTATGGTTCCTAAGTAGTATAACTGGTACCTTGCTACTCTCAAGACAAATGACATAAGGATGATAATTTACATGTCATTAGCCATAATAAAATAGAGACAAAGCTCTGGGGATCTGCTGTATAACACACCGTACCTACAATCAACAATGATACATTGTACACTTAAAAGTCTGTGAAGCTGGTAGATATGTTAAATGGTCTTTCTGAAAAAGAACAAAACAAAAAATAGAATTAAATAAAATTAATATGAATGTTATAGAATCTATATACATATGAACAATTACTGATATTTTTTACTTTTCTCCAAGCAATACTGAATTATGTCAAATCTGAGGAAGGAAATCTACACCTTACTTACATTTGATGACTATAATATTAAGTGTTTCCAGAACTGATAAATGGAAATACTAAACTGATAATATTTTATATCAAATTATACTTTCATAGTATGTGAGTATTTTTTTCATCTTAAGAATGACTCAGCTCACATTTTTGGTATGCCCAACTAGAATGAAGGACACATAGTGATGACATAAGAGTTGTATGTAACAGTCAATCCTATCTAAGTAGCTGGACAACTTTTTAACTAAGTCACATTTTCTTATATTGGTCATGGAGAGAATGTGGCCTCTGTGTGGTCCGAGCTGGACCTGGGTCATCAGAGGCCTATCAGCCCCGCCCACCCTCCCGCCGCCATTCCCACACTGGGAACCGTCTGGACCTGAGTCACCAGAGGCCTATCAGCCCCGCCCACCCTCCCGCCGCCATTCCCACACTGGGAACCGTCTCGAGGATTCAGCTCCGAGAGAGTATGTGTCATTGAGACCATCCAGACTGTGTACATGACTGCATCCATTAAAGCCTCTCATCAGGAGGTCTTCAAATAATACCATTTCATTCAATGTTGTTTTATTATAATATTGATGAGGAAAAAACAAAATCGAGTCCTGGCCAGGGTTACTCTCTGTGGGAGTTTGCATGCTCTCCCCATGTTTGCATGGGTTTCCTCTGGGCATTCCAGCTTCCTAGCCATCCAAAGATGTGCACACTAGGTGAACTGGACTATTGACATTGTCGCAGTCTGAGTGAGGATGGTGTGGGTGAGAGTGTGCCCTGTGACCGAAGACATTCTGCCCAGGGTAGGTCTCGCCTTGTTCCCTGAGCTGTGAGGACAGGCTCCGACTACCCACAACCTTAAACTGGAATGAACAGGTTGGAAAGTAATTATCTTATTTGTCTTTATGAATCTTTCTTACATGCATATGTAGCTCACCTCTATTTCAATGTTTAATGTTATAAGTGTTTTGAGTCTTTATTTAGAAATTTGGAGTTGTTTTTTTTGTTGTTGTTTTTTACAGAGACAGAGAGTAAGTCAGAGAGAGGGACAGATAGAGACAGACAGACAGGAATGGAGAGAGATGAGAAACATCAATCAATCATTAGTTTTTCGTTGTGACACCTTAGTTGTTCATTGATTGCTTCCTCATATGTGCCTTGATCGCAGGCCTTCAGAAGATGGAGTAGCCTTGCTCAAGCCAGCAACCTTGGGTCCAAGCTGGTGAGCCTTGCTCAAACCAGATGAGCCCGCACTCAAGCAGGCGACCTTGGGGTCTCAAACCTGGGTCCTCTGCATCCCAGGCCGACACTCTATCCACTGCACCACCGCCTGGTCAGCCTGGAGATGTTTTTATGACCAGAAATATGTCATAGGAACTTAACTCTACTTTATATCAATTAGCCTATGGAAAAATTGGTTTTGTTATACATTGTTTAGCTTAAAATGATAGCTTCTGAGAACCAGTTGATGGTGCTAAGTGAGGACATACTGTGTAAATTTTTAAGATTCTGGCTGACAGGTGCAGAGACCTATTTCTCTTAAGACTCACATGTAAGTTCCTTTGCTTATTAAACCTACCACTTGCCAGTCTGGATTGGTCAGCCTCTTTCTTGGGTCTCTGTGCCCTCCATGCGTTGGGGCCAGTTTCAGATTTTACCCAGGGAACTTCCAATATTGAAAACCAACAAGCAGACATAGCTGTACACAGCTATTTGTTATTGAAACATATTAACATCTCTGAATTTTCTACAGAAAAATAAGATAGGTTCTTGTGAAGGAGAAGAAAATATTTCCATGCACTTTTAAACTCTGTATAACAATACTCTTAAAATCCTATTATATCTTTTATACATAATTTGACTAAATTGTACTTTTTTAAATAAGTTAGTAATTGTTAACTTATCAGGGTTTTTTTTCATCTTAAGAATGACTTAGCTCACATTTTCGGTATGCCCAACTATAATGAAGGACGCATAGTGATGACATAAGAGTTGTATGTAACAGTCAATCCTATCTAAGTAGCTGGACAACTTTTTAACTAGTCACATTTTCTTATATTGGAAACTTTCGATCTACAAAATAATAGAATCCCCCAAATGAAAATCCAGGGGATATATAAACAGTTATTCTCTACAGTTTAATGGAATTGTGACGTGATCCTCCTGAAATGTTCAGCAACTAGAAGCTTCAGTATCACAATTCTGAACATAATTTTGAGCCTTGGCTGGTTTTGCAAACTTGGAGAGGTCCCAATGGAGAGCAGTAAAAATGAAACATGGGTTAAAAAACAGCCCCTTAAGAGGGAAGGAATGAAATTTAAAAATCCGTCTGCGTATGATGCTTAAGAAAGTTTAGCCTTTAAGAGAAAAGGAGTGGGATTGAGTCCCATAGCCCATACTTAGATGACAGAAAACAACAGATCCAGTTTTTTCTGGAGTCAAGGCAAGAGAGAAGTAAGCTTTTCCTTACACCAGGGGTCCCCAAACTTTTTACACAGGGGGCCAGTTCACTGTCCCTCAGACTGTTGGAGGGCCGGACTATAAAAAAAACTATGAAAAAATCCCTATGCACACTGCACAGATCTTATTTTAAAGTAAAAAAACAAAACGGGAACAAATACAACATTTAAAATAAAGAACAAGTAAATTTAAATAAACAAACTGACCAGTATTTCAATGGGAACTATGCTCCTCTCACTGACCATCACTGAAAGAGGTGCCCCCTTCCGGAAGTGCGGCGGGGGCCGGATAAATGGCCTCAGGGGGCCGCATGTGGCCCGCGGGCCATAGTTTGGGGACCCCTGCCTTACACTGTGTATCTTTCCAGCAGGGGGGTCCACATTCTTTGACCAATGTAATCCCAATGTAAAGTGCCCAGTCCATAGTGATGCTCAATAAATGATTGTTGAATAAAAGGGTGAACTCTAGACTAGACTGCATTCATTTCAGTAACTTGCTGTGCTACCTCTTACTCTTCAAAAGAAGGAAAAGACATTTCAGGAACTTCTAATATGTACATAGTAAGCTATAGATTTTACTTGTAATTGACATGTTTTTAGTTTAAAAAAATAAAATTATAATGTCTAACGCTACTGAAGATATTGGGTAACATACAGAATAGATGCATAAAACAATTATGAAACATAATTAGAAGTATGTATTGGCCCTGGCCGGTTGGCTCAGTGGTAGAGTGTCGGCCTGGCGTGTAGGAGTCCCGGGTTTGATTCCCAGCCAGGGCACACAGGAGAGGCGCCCATCTGCTTCTCCACCCCTCCCCCTCTCCTTCCTCTCTGTCTCTCTCTTCCCCTCCCACAGCTGAGGCTCCATTGAAGCAAAGATGGCCCAGGCGCTGAGGGTGGCTCCATGGCCTCTGCCTCAGGCACTAGAATGGCTCTGGTTGCGGCAGAGCAACGCCCCAGATGGGCAGAGCATCGCCCCCTAGTGGGCATGCCGGGTGGATCCCGGTCGGGCGCATGCGGGAGTCTGTCTGACTGCCTTCCCATTTCCAACTTCAGAAAAATACAAAAAAAAAAAAAGAAGTATGTGTCAATATCTCTAAAAATGAACTAGGAATTCCTCTTTGAAAAATCAATCTTATGTAAATAGTTGTAAACACAGACAGAAACAACTTTCTTGTATGGTGGAGTGTTCTTTATAATAATGAAAATCTGGAGGTAGTGTAAAGATCCATGTGGACAAGACATGCCCATTGGGTGAATCATTCAACAGGAGCCAAGACAAGGCACAGATCACGCTGCAATATGCAGAACAATTCCCCCCCATATTCAGGATGATTCCAAGGGAACTTGAATAACTCCCAGAAAACACTACACATCTTCCAAATATATAATTTGGGGTTTCCTAGTTGCTGAAGATCATTTATGTTTATAAAAACATCAAATACAAATGAGACTATCTTCTATCAGCTCCTTTTTTCCTTGTAAAGCTGTGAAACTAAATATCCCTGGCTTCCAGAAAGCAACCTGTAACTCACTGAAAGACCGAGAGAGAAGAAATCTCTTCTCTGGAGAGTTTTTTGTAGCATAGCCAAGGGGACCATATCTGTCAATTACACCACTGTGTCTAGCTCATAAAATCTTATTGAAGTTAATCTGTGTTGATTCTTCTTTCACACACAGCCTCATTCCCCCCCCATTCTTAGGAACTGTTTCAAATTCAAAAAACACCACCTTACAGGAATCATTCTCAATCAGAGAAGTTACAGACTTGGAATACACAGGAGCACTCTCTTCTCCCTCTTTTTGCTAATGGATCATAGCACTCTCATCTGCTGAAACCCAGATGGGCTCAGAATCATACTCAACACACTATTCCAGATAGCCACTAGGCATCGATCATAGAACCTGACAGATAAGGCTCTCTACCATTCTTAAATTCAATAATAAATCAGGAAATTCACTTCCTTGGTACATTTTAAATTGATTGATTTCCCCCATTGGCTAGTCAAAATAAGGATGTGCTGCCCCTTCAGAATAAGCCGTGTAGATTACAAATTTAACATTCATCAACTCTTCTAAAATATTCAACTACTAAGACATTTTCATTTTAAAACATGTTTCTAAAGAAGCAATTAATGAACTATATGGACTATATGAGGGGTCCCCAAACTTTTTACACAGGGGGCCAGTTCACTGTCCCTCAGACCGTTGGAGGACCGGACTATAAAAAAAAAAAAACTATGAACAAATCCCTATGCACACTGCACATATCTTATTTTAAAGTAAAAAACAAAACGGGAACAAATACAATATTTAAAATAAAGAACAAGTAAATTTAAATCAACAAACTGACCAGTATTTCAATGGGAACTATGCTCCTCTCACTGACCACCAATGAAAGAGGTGCCCCTTCCGGAAGTGCTGCGAGGGCCAGATAAATGGCCTCAGGGGGCCACATGAGGCCTGCGGGCCGTAGTTTGGGGACCCCTGGACTATATTGTACCAAGAAAATAAGTTGCTCCGTAGTATATATATGTTTTGCATATATTTTGTCTTAAAACTTCACCATTTTGCCCTGATAACTGCCAAAACACAATTTAAAAATAATCAGAATATGGTAATCTATGATATAGCTCTCTCTCAATATGCATAGAAATAATGAATTCTTTAACATAACAGAGGATACTTGTAGATATAAAAAACCAAGGAACTGTTTTCTTAAAAGAGAATTCTAGAAAACTAGGTAGTATGCCATCCAATACATACCATTTACTATCCCAAGGAATACTGAAGAAATGGATATGCATTTAAAGTATAACCAAACCTATAACGCCCCTCAAATGTTCCCTGAGCCCATGCCACCTTGAAGTGTAACATTTATTTGGAGGGCCCTTGCAAGAGTGGCCTTTGGGATCCCCACATTAAATCAGGTTTAAGGTATTAAGTGTTCTCAATAGGTAGGTATCTGACCAACACACTCATTAAATCTCTCTCCTCATAAATCTCACCTGGAAGTTACCAGAACAACAGAAACAAGATCAGGCACAGAAAGAATCCATACTTTTCATATAAAATAGTATTTGCCTTTCCCCATGCTAATTCTGCAAGGCAGCTCATTTACAAATATATAAATAGCTGCAACTTTACTCCAGTTTCATTGAAAAAGCAAGATGGCATCATGTAAGAGAAGCATCCTAGCATAGTTGGCTCAATAAATGAAATTAAGAGGACATGTGCCAAGCTACTTGACACTTGCTGGTCAGCTTAACCAGATACCCTCAGTTTCCTGTAGTGGAGGTACCTGAGTTCTGCTCTGTAGTGTCAGAGAACTCACTTACATTGATCACCCAGGGATTGTACAATGATTTAAAGCCAAAACTCGGAAAATAAATTTCATGCTGTACCAATAGTTATTGTCACATCCATTCAAAGGGGAATAGCATTGCCTAAATGTGGAAGCAAATTTTCCAATGTAACTACTTAAAATTAGCTAAATGTTTCTATGAACAAGCCTGATGAAATTTAAAAGATTTTCACTCCAGCCTGCTTTCTATCTATGAGTCTGTCTCTATTTTGTTAGTTCATTTTGCTCAGTATATTCCACATATGAATGAAATCATATGGTACTTGTCTGTCTCTGACTGGCTAATTTCACTTAGCATAAGGCTCTCCAGGTCCATCACACAATACAGTATACAAATGACTATTGTGGAATTGTGTACCTGAAACCTGTAT
The DNA here is from genome assembly GCF_036850995.1 of Saccopteryx leptura. Taxonomy (NCBI): domain Eukaryota; kingdom Metazoa; phylum Chordata; class Mammalia; order Chiroptera; family Emballonuridae; genus Saccopteryx; species Saccopteryx leptura. Next base: position 354,762,168 of record NC_089503.1, read on the forward strand.
AATTTTGTTAACCAGCGTGACCCCAATAAATTTTTTTAAAAATAGAAAAAAATAAAGCTAGGTATCTGTTGGGCAAATGAGTTTGTAAAATCTGTATTTTTCTGAGTTTGCTCACTTTTATTGTTAAAAATGGCACTGGTCTGTGAAATTGCTAATTAACTTCCTGCTTGGGAAGGGCCATTGTTATGCTAATGTGGGTTGGAGGAGAGGTTTTTGTGCCAAAAAGTTTTAAGGGGAAGAAGAAGGAAGCCATTTTTGCAGAGTGAAAGCAGCCGAGATGGCAGGTGCTGAAGGAGAAGCCAGTTTGTGCAGAGAGGAGAAGGGAGAAGGTGTGCAGATGGGGAACCAGGGCTGACTGAGCTTGTGGGGGCCTTTGATTCTAGGAAAAACCGGGAAAGATTCTCTTGGTTGTGGAACCGAATGAATGTGTGAGTGATTTTGGGAACCCTAAGTGAAAGGGAAGTGTTTTTCCCGCTGTGTTTCTCCTTGGCCGGTAGGAGTCTTGAGTAAAGGTATGGCCCACCAGTTTTTGGCTCCACTGTTTCTTTACCGTTTGTCCGAATCTAATGTGAACCTGCATGTGAATGGCCACGATGGCGGTGGCCCCTGACCAGAAATATATTCACTCCAATCCTTTAGTCACCAGGCCAGAATTATAGGGGTTTAAATCATCAAGAAGAGGGCAAGAAAGAAAATATATCTTAATTTTTGGAGGAGTTGACCTTCTTAAATTCATTAATTAAATTTATCTACTAGTAGTTAAGAGACATCTAAAGCCATATATAAAATATATATGAGATGCATATTGACTTTTCTTTACTGTCTATGAATGCCCAGTTGTGAAACTGCCTTGCCCTGAAGCTGTAATGTCTACATGTGAAGCCACCTAAAAGCCAAACACAGCAGCACGGGTCTGTACAGTTACATCTGCTGACATGCCCCTCTTGACAATCCCCATTGTTTCCCCAATATCAAATTACTCTCTTCTTTCACACTCTTAGTTTTTACCAATTAATAAGCAGTTTACTTTTAAGGAACCATATCATTAAACTAAAAGTATCTAAAGTACACAAAATATTCAATAGAAAGCCTAAAAGAAACTTTTCTAAAGAAAAAAATGAGTAATAAACATGGTTTATATGGAGCATCTGAGATAGGAATTGAGATGATATTTCCCTTTGAGAAGTAAAATGCTGAGATTCTTAACAACCAACCCCATCTGGTAACTTAAATATTAGGCTACCCCACAGGAAATGAAAGCATTCATTGACAGTATATGCTTTCTCACAAAAAAACAACTGTGTTGCATTTTAAACCAAACAGAATTTTGATGCTTTTTTCCACTGCAGTGTATTCATACACTAAAATCTTTTTCTTGGACTCAAGGACTATTAATATCATGACTATATATGCTATATCTGCCTTCCCCACATCTCAAGCTTTCTGAATTACTATTTATTCATCCTCCAGTTACACAAAGTCGGACGTATGAGGAACTATCATTACCCTGAAGAGTTGCTGACCAATTGTCAGTATTTCAGTGGCAAGTGATTCTTTTTTTAATCCCAAGCCTATCAGCAAAAAAAGAATAACAAAGAAAACGCAGGAAACCTTTGGTAAAACCATTTTGAAATGAAATGAGTATCAAGACCAAAAATAAAACTGAAAAAGTTTTTCTTTACTATCTACACACACAACACATAAAATGAATACCTACGGGCTATCTTATTTTAACTTATCATGCAGCTTATCTGTATGCATAATAAAGTATGTAGAAATAAACATAATAAATACGTTTTTTTGTCTTGGTCTATATTGTGCCTTATGTTTTAAAGTTTACATTTTAAAATCAAATATTGGTTATGTCTACTTTAAAGCAAAATATTTCTTCAAAAAACAAATTTCTTATTCTCTAAAGATTATGCCTTTATTTGTACGTGTAAATGGTATTTACACCATACAGCAAGATCAGATTGCAAGGATTATTAAAAACAACAAATTTATAAACACAGCATTTACCACAGCATTCAAGTGAGTATGAAAATACTGAGATGATTACTATTTAACACATTATTTGGAATCTCCTTAGAAAATAGCTCAGTGGTATTATTACAATATAAAAAGATTATTTTACTTACATGGTATCTCTAATGAGAAGTGCGCTTCCCAGTTTGAAACAGGTTTTATCACCTTCACACAATGCACGTCTCAGAGAAAAGCTCTCTCCTAGATCAAAACCTGTAACATGTGACAAATGATTTCATCCAACAGCTTTATTAAATTCAGTACACTCACAAAGATGTTGATCTTTAAATGAGACTTTTTGTTGCCTTTATGCACAGATTTATTTCAACTAAAGGCCTATTGTTTAGGATTAGCAAAATATCTTAACTTCATTTTTGTCTTTTCAAAATATAGAAAGATAAAATATGTTTCCAAAGACTCAAATATTAGTTATATTTGGCCTAAGGAATTAGCCTAAGGAAATAATTAGAGCAGTTCATTGTAGCAGTTCTGATGCCTAAAGACAGAAGATGAGTTAGGTAAAAAATATTACCACCATTCCGTTGAAACTTAAGAAGGCTTTGAAAAAATATATATGCTTTAGAAAATTATATGTTGATGTGGGGAAATATAGTGATATCTTTCTCATAAATTTCCTTTACTGAAAATTTCTACAGTGTACACCACATCTATAATTCTAAATAACCTTCCATCTCCAAGAGGCTGAGTGTCATTGGTCTTCAAACAATATAGAACTCTGTCGTCAGCATATTTCCTACATCACCTATTTTCTTTCCTTTTAGTTTTTATATTGATATTATCTTAAGTTACAATGTCAAGGAATCTCCTACAACGTATTACATGTTCGGTGATAATTTTACACAAAACACATGTTTGTAAAGGATGATAATGCTTACCTGAAACTTCAAGTTTATCTCTGTTGTCTTGGATAAACTGATGTCCCTCTGTTCTCAGTATAGCACATTGTTTTTCTATCAAAAAAAAAAAATTATTGAGAATTTTACTACATTTTTTATAAATTTTTTCAAATAAATTTGAATCACACAAGATAATCAGAAACTTAAAAATGGAAATAAACCATTGTATTAAATTTCTATAAAATGATGATAAGAAAATTGCCTACATAATAGTCTACTTGTGAAGATTACATGTAGTTTTTTATGTATGTGAAGTGCTCAGAACAACACCTGGTATACAGTAAATGCTTATTATTATCATTATTACTCTAACAATCTAATTTTTGCTGTATACTTGAAATTAAGAAAATAGCTAGCTTTAGCATCATTCATTTCCATATTCAAAGTATATTCCAATACTAAAACAGGTGAACTATAATTATATTTCAACATAACTTTAATTCAGATTTTGGTATCTTGAGACATTAAATTTCAAAACAGAAGAGACTGATATGGACTGACTGTGTCCCTCCAAAGTTCATATATTGAGTTCATAGATTAAAGTTCATAGATTAAAGAATCTATAATTTGATGGTATTTGGAGGTGAGGCCTCAGGAAGTAATTAGTTTTAGATGAGGTCATAGGGTCTTGGCCCCCATGATGGGATTCGTGTCTTTGTTTATAAGTGGATGGACAGACAGGAGCTCTTTCTTTCTCTCTTGCAGGTGAGAAAACCAGAAAGAGGGCCCTCCCCAGAACTTCACCACACTAGCATCCTGACCTGCGACTTCCTAGCCTCCTGAACTGTGTGAAATAACATTTGATGTTTAAGTCACCCAGTCTAATACCACCAGGGTATTCCTGAACTGACTACGGCAGCAATGTAGATAGAAGTCATTGAAAGAAAATAAAAAAGTAAAAAAAAAGAGAGAGAAAGAACATATATAAAAAAATTTTTTTAATTAAAAAGTGAAATAATAAAGGTCTCTGCTATACAAAAGTGGCTTATAATGAAAAAAAATGACAAAATCATTGAGAAAGTATTATGTGCTAAGGCACTTAATAATTTTCAAAGAAATTTAAAAATACAGTTTGTCTCCACTCAGAGTGAATTTATATTATATATTCATTGCTACCTCAATACACTCATAGCAGTAATGTACATGCATACACAATTTTTTTATTATCTAGTATGTTTAAATTTAATTCAAGTTAGATTCTGGGAATGTAATAGTCAATTTATAATTCAGAGAAAATTGTAGCTAATTTTTAGAATATGCCAAGGTAACTACAATTGGAGAGATCTCCTTACACTAAATTTACTAAGTATTTTGGCATCATGCAATCACAATCTTCATTCTCCATGTCTAAAATTCATGTTTGGGTTTAATGACCTAAAAGTTTTGAATACAGAGGGGAGATAAACTGCTTAAAAACAAACTGATCGGCCCTGGCCGGTTGGCTCAGCGGTAGAGCGTCGGCCTGGCGTGCGGGGGACCCGGGTTCGATTCCCGGCCAGGGCACATAGGAGAGGCGCCCATTTGCTTCTCCACCCCCCCCCCCTCCTTCCTCTCTGTCTCTCTCTTCCCCTCCCGCAGCCAAGGCTCCATTGGAGCAAAGATGGCCCGGGCGCTGGGGATGGCTCCTTGGCCTCTGCCCCAGGCGCTAGAGTGGCTCTGGTAGCGGCAGAGCGACCCCCGGAGGGGCAGAGCATGCTCCCTGGTGGGCAGAGCGTCGCCCCTGGTGGGCGTGCCGGGTGGATCCCGGTCGGACGCATGCGGGAGTCTGTCTGACTGTCTCTCCCCGTTTCCAGCTTCAGAAAAATACAAAAAGAAAAAAAAAAACGAAACAAACAAACTGATCTTCTGCTCTGTGGAAAGTGTAAACAACTAATTCTCCAGTTCAAGTGCTGAGCTCTGGAGCCCTTTCTTCAACAAATATATCACAGAGTTCAGGGGAAGTGACAGAGTAATATTTTAATATATTAAACCAGAAGAATAAATCAGAATCTAAATAGTGCTACCACTTAATCAGAAGTTTCAATATACATAAATGTAATTATAGCACAGGATAATTTTGGAGATTACTTAGCTACTTCGGAAATTTTTACTTCAGATATCTAAACATAACTGCAGGTCCTATATAATGGTAAAATTGAAAATTTTGTAAATATTACCAATTTTTAAATCTGAATTCATAGTAGGTTTTTTTTAAACCAAGCATTGCATCAAGATTTCTGTGCCAAAAACTAGAGAAAGTTGCTGAAAGATATTAGATTTCCCAAATAACTAAGGAGATTAACCAAGTATTTAGAGCAGAAGATTCAATGTTGTTAAGATATAAATTGTTAACTTATTTCCAGATTCAATGCAATATCAATTAGAATTCCAACAGGGTGCATGTGTGTATATATTGACAAGCTCATTTTCAGATTTATATGGCACTACAAAAACACTAAAATAGCTCAGGCAAAATCAAAGAAGAATAAGCTTGAAAACTTAAGAGTCAGATATCAGGAATTTTTATAATATGGTTATTTGTTGGTATACACACACACACACACACCTATTTTTAGGTGAGAGGAGGGGAGATAGCGAGGCAGACTCCTTCATGTGCCCCAACTGGGATACCCCCAGCAACCCCTGTATGGGGGCCAATGCTGGAGTACCGAGCTAGTTTTAGCACCTGAAGGTATTGTGATGGAGCCACCCTCAGTGCCTGGGGCCACACTTGAACCAATCAAGTCACTGGCTATGAGAGGGGAAGAGACAGTAAAGGGAGAGAGGAAATCAGGAAGAAGCAGATGGTCACTTCCCCTGTGTGCTCTAACCAGGAATCAAACCCCAGGACATCCATATGCCGGCAGATGCTTTATCCCCTGAGCCACTGGCCAGGGAGGTGCACATATAAATAAAGAAATCAATGAAACAAAGAGTCTAAAAACAAACCTGTGTACATCTAGTCTCCTTATTTACCATAAAAAGGGCCACTGAATCTCCATATAGAAAAACACTGAATCTTAACCCTTATCTAACACGATGCACAGAAATTAGAGATTATCTCAGACCTAAACTTGAAAGGTAAAAAAAAGGACTGAGAAATATGTAAAATCTTTCTGAATTTGTGGTAGCAAAGATTTATTAAAAGGAACACAGAAAGCACTAATAATAAAAGATTAATAAATTGAACTTCATTAAACCCTTTGAGTAGTGAGGTTTTTTTCATGCTCGCTGCCCCCTGGGAGTGTGTTATTTTTTTCAAAAAAATAAAATTAGTTCCAGTTCCAGTTTTATTAACTTAAAATCATGTTTGTTTGATAACCAATTTACGGAAACAAGAAGAACATACATTTGCCTCTTTTTAATGTTGCCTTACACATTTTTAAAATAAAAATTTTTGTTATCTGGATGGTCGGGAGTCACGAGGACATACATGAACATTCATAGTACTCGAAGGGTTAAAATCTTTATTAATCAAAAGACAACATTAAGGCCCTGGCTGATTGGCTCAGTGGTTAGAGCATCAGCCCAGAGGGATGTACCAGGTTGAATCCCTGGTCAGGGCACACAAGAGAAGAGGCCATCTGCTTTCCTACCCCTTCCTTTTCGCCTTCTCTTCCTCTTCACCTTGTACAACCAGTGGCTTGATTGGTTCAAGCATCAGCCCCAGGCACTGAAGATAATTTGGTTGGTCCCAGCATGACAATCTCAGGTGCTGAAAATAGCTGGGTTGATTTAAGCATCCATCCCAGACGGGTTGCTGAGTGGATCCCGTCAGGGCACATGCAGGGGTCTGTCTCACTATTTCCCCTCCTCCCACTTAAAAAAAAATTAATAAAAGCAAAAAGGCAGGATACAGCCTAGGAATTGCAAACTACTGCTACACACATCAAATAAAGCATCATATCCAGAATATATAAAGAACTCTCAGAAATCAACAAGGGAAATATTGAAACCCTATTTTGAAAATCAGCAAAAAAGAAATTATGATAATAATAACTTAAGCATTTCACAAAATAAAATATCCATATTGTCAACCAGAATACATCATTAGTAATTAGTAATCAGGGCAATGCAAAGTAAAACCACAGTGAGATACAACTAAAGGCTAAAAATTAAAGAACTGACAGCACTAGGTGCTGATGAGGAGGTGAAGCAAGAAAAACACTCCTAAATCACTTACGGGAGTAGAAATAGTAGTACAACCACTTTAGAAAACTGTTTGGCAGAATTTATTAAAACTAAATATAACTGAACTTTATAATCTGATATTCAATGACCCAGGAGAAATGAGTACAAAAATTAGTGTAAATGGTACTTTTAGGAAAGAAGACTCATTACAACATCACTTATAATAGTCTAAAACTAAAAATAACCCAAATATTCATTGACAAAAGAAAAAGCAAATAAATTTTTATATATAGAATGAAAAACTACATATAAAAAATAAAAAATAATGAACTACTAATACATACAATAACCTGGACAAATCTCACAGATATAATAATAAGTGGGAAGACGTCTGACCAGGTGGTGGCGCAATGGATGAGCGTCAGACTGGGATGTAGAAGGACCCAGGTTCGAGACCCTGAGGTCGCCAGCTTGAGCGCAGGCTCAATTGGCTTGAGCAAAAAACTCACCAGCTTGGACCCAAGGCTGCTGGCTCAAGCAAGGAGTTACTCGGTCTGCTGTAGCGCCACGGTCAAGGCACAAATGAGAGAGCAATCAATGAACAACTAAGGTGTCACAAAAAAAAAACCTGTTGATTGATGCTTCTCATCTCTCTCCATTCCTGTCTGTCTGTCCCTATCTGTCCCTCTCTCTGATTCTCTCTCTGTCCCTGTAAAAAATATATAAAAAAGAAAAAAAAATAAGTGGAAAGAATATATCATACCCAAAAGAACATGTACTGCATAATTTCATGTTTATAAAGTTCAAGAGATTATACAACTAATCAATGTCAGATTACTGATGAACTTAGTGGGGTGTCAAGTGGGAGCTGGTATAGCAAAACCTGGGTTTCTATACATATTATATATTTTTATCAGAGTGGCAGTTACACAGATGTATAAATATAATACATGTATAAAAATTCATTGCATCCTATATACATGTAAGATTTGTTGATCTTAGTGTGTGTAATACCTTAACAAAATTAGGAAAACAGTATGTCTGTGAGAAAAACTAAAAATAATTATTTCAGAAAAAAACAAAAAACAAAATTTAGACCAAAATTTTATAATGAATGACTATGTGACTGTAAAATAAGATTAACTTTAAATTCTTCACAACATTTGTAGGAAAGCCCCAGTAGATGACTGGCAAAACAAATCTCAAGGCAGTGGAAATTGACTTTCTACTATGACACTTTTTTTTTTATGATTCCATTTTTTTTTTGTATAGTTGAAAATTAAATGGAAGCCAAATATTTGTGACATTCTGTATATGTGTTTTATCTTGTTTTAAAAGTCTAAGGTTAGTCCTACCAGTCTTACTATGACACTTTGGTAATGAAGGGAAGGTATTCTGGCCTACTGCCAAGTTGGAAACAGTATATATCTTATTTAAATTCTTCCTGGGACTTAATAAATATACGATGTTAAAGTAATCAACCTGTCACTTTGAAATGAATGGAATGAATTCAACATTTCCAGCAATACCTGTGAAAGTATTTCTCCACTGAAGTCATTAGTTTATGAAAATGAAACACAGATTCCTGTCTTTATAATATGTGGTTTATTGTAAAATACTAAATAAGACAAATGAAAACTAAATGTTAACTGTCTAGGGGTAAGAGTCAAGGCTCAATGCTCTGAATGCAGGGGTTCTAGGGATCCATTTCATGAAAACGGCAAGGCTGTGGAAGTGTCTATCACAAGCTGAATGTGTTAATTCCAGCATTGACACGTGCATTTTAATATAAACTAAAGCACACTTTTTGAGTAAATGTGCATGTGCCTTGAAGAATCACTGATGAGACCCAAATATCCAAACATACTGTCAAGTAGACGAGAATTACAGTAGCAGTGTCATTTCCAAGGCTCGCTCTCTGGACTCTCTCAAAAGTCATTTCTAAAATTTCCTCAGAAATAGATACATTGCATAGGGACCCTTAATCAACAGGCCCTTTGAAAAGAAATGCAAACATCTTTAATAAATTTATGCTAAAACGTAGCTAATGATTGTCCCGCCCACTTCCTTCCTAACTGCTCTTGAAAGACCTGGGAAGCCCATAGGGTCCTAGTGATGCTGAGAGGGGGCAAAGGAAACACAAAGGAAGGCAGCTAAATCATATTTGAGTAGATTATCCAAGTTTCATCTAGTTTACCAGCAAAAAATTTAAAATTATCCAGGTTTCATCTAGAAATAATTTCTAGAGAAATTATTTCCCCCTTCAGCACACAGCCAGGCACTCAGAGACAAAAAAATAACACACAAGTTTCCTATAGTCCACGTTTTTTTCTCTGTATTGACATTGTATCTTAAAGCCATATTCTAAGCAAAATGATACTGTACCTATAAAACTCTCTTCATTCATTAGAAAAGCATATTGTTCCCCCTCTCAGTTTAAAACATGTGCTTTTAAAAAAAAATTAATTTTCTCTTAATCTCTAAATTCTTCTACTATATTCTTACCTGCTGACTTGGCCTCCTATTATATTTCTAAGCATTCTAGTGTTGAGATTCAATCATATGTCTTTGAAACATATTTTTCTTATCATTGTTTTGGTATTTTTTATGCTCACTCAAATAACTTTTCAGTTTAATAGAGTATTCACTGAAGACATGTTGAATTCCCTTTTATGCCTCTCAAAAAGCTAAAAAAGCCCATCCCAGTTAAAATCCATTCTTTAAATTTTCATTTATTTCAACTGATTTAATACGTAAAAGATTTGTGAGTGTTGCTGTGGCTCATACCGAAATGGACCAGTCACTCTCTGTGGCTACTCTCTGTGGCCTTTGGCCTTAGGAAGAGCCAAGAGGGTAAAAGAGCACTATAGAGAGGAAAATTAAATTAGAGGCATCATGAAAATAGATGTAAACATGTTCTATAACACTCTTTATAGTTGAATACAGTATAGTATTATGTTAGCGTTTGTATACCAATTTACTGGCTGCAGGGAAATAAAATAAAAAAACTGGGGAACAAATTTATTTTTCATCTTCTGTTGCATGAGATTTTAGAACTGATTCTATATATTTCTGCATCACTGATTCCAAATCTGAAATCTGTTTTTTTGGTGCATGCTCTAGTTTTAATCAATTTTAATTTCTTTTTGTTACAGTTAATGACATGCATTGGTTTTTATTTATTTTTTATTTTTTATATAATTTTATTTTTTTAATGGGGTGACATCAATAAATCAGGATACATATATTCAAAGATAACAAGTCCAGGTTATCTTGTCGTTCAATTATGTTGCATACCCACCACCCAAAGTCAGATTGTCCTCTGTCACCTTCTATCTTGTTTTCTTTGTGCCCCTCCCCACCCCCTATCCCTCTCCCATTCCCCCCTCCCCCCCATAACCACCACACTCTTATAAATGTCTCTTATTTTCACTATTATGTCCCACCTATGTATGGAATAATACAGTTCCTGTTTATTTCTGATTTACTTATTTCGCTTTGTATCATGTTATCAAGATCCCACCATTTTGCTGTAAATGTTCCGATGTCATCATTTCTTATGGCTGAGTAGTATTCCATAGTGTATATGTGCCACATCTTCTTTATCCAGTCATCTATTGATGGGCTTTTTGGTTGTTTCCATGTCCTGGCCACTGTGAACAATGCTGCAATAAACATGGGGCTGCATGTGTCTTTACGTATCAATGTTTCTGAGTTTTTGGGATATATACCCAGTAGAGGGATTGCTGGGTCATAAGGTAGTTCTATTTTCAGTTTTTTGAGGAACCACCATACTTTCTTCCATAATGGTTGTACTACTTTACATTCCCACCAACAGTGGATGAGGGTTCCTTTTTCTCCACAGCCTCTCCAACATTTGCTGTTACCTGACTTGCTAATAACAGCTAATCGAACAGGTGTGAGGTGGTATCTCATTGCCGTTTTGATTTGCATTTCTCTAATAGCTAAAGAAGATGAGCATCTTTTCATATATCTGTTGGCCATTTGTATTTCTTCCTGGGAGAAGTGTCTATTCATATCCTCTTCCCATTTTTTTATTGGATTGTTTGTTTGTTTGTTGTTGAGTTTTATGAGTTCTTTGTATATTTTGGATATTAGGCCCTTATCTGAGCTGTCGTTTGAAAAAATCATTTCCCATTTAGTTGGCTTTCTGTTTATTTTGTTATCAGTTTCTCTTGCTGAGCAAAAACTTCTTAGTCTGATGTAGTCCCATTCATTAATTTTTGCCTTCACTTCTCTTGCCATTGGAGTCAAATTCATAAAATGCTCTTTAAAACCCAGGTCCCTGAGTTGAGTACCTATGTCTTCTTCTATGTACTTAATTGTTTCAGGTCTTATGTTTAGATCTTTGATCCATTTTGAGTTAATTTTTGTACAGGGGGAGAGACTGTAGTCCAGTTTCATTCTTTTGCATGTGGCTTTCCAGTTTTCCCAGCACCATTTATTGAAGAGGCTTTCTTTTCTCCATTGTGTGTTGTTGGCCCCTTTATCAAAAATTATTTGACTATATATATGTGGTTTTATTTCTGGACTTTCTATTCTATTCCATTGGTCTGAGTGTCTATTTTTCTGCCAATACCATGCTGTTTTGATTGTCGTGGCCCTATAATAGAGTTTGAAGTCAGGTATTGAAATGCCCCCAGCTTCATTCTTTTTCTTTAGGATTGCTTTGGCTAGTCAGGGTTTTTTATAGTTCCATATAAATCTGATGATTTTTTGCTCTATTTCTTTAAAAAATGTCATTGGAAGTTTGATGGGAATTGCATTAAATTTGTATATTGCTTTGGGTAATATAGCCATCTTGATTATATTTATTCTTCCTAGCCAAGAACAAGGTATATTCTTCCATCTAATTATATCTTTTTCGATTTCCCTTAACAATGGTTTATAGTTTTCATTATATAAGTCCTTTACATTCTTTGTTATGTTTATTCCTAAGTATTTTATTTTTTTTGTTGTAATCGTGAAGGGGATTATTCTTTTGAGTTCCTTCTCAGTTGTTTCATTGTTGGCATATAGAAAGGCTATTGACTTCTGTATGTTAATTTTGTATCCTGCGACCTTACTGTATTGGCTTATTGTTTCTAGTAGTCTTTTTGTGGATTCTTTGGGGTTTTCGATGTATAGTATCATATCATCTGCAAAAAGTGATACCTTTACTTCTTCTTTTCCGATATGGATGCCTTTTATTTCTTTGTCTTGTCTGATTGCTCTGGCTAGAACCTCTAGTACCACATTAAATAAAAGTGGAGAGAGTGGACAACCCTGTCTTGTTCCTGATTTAAGGGGGAAAGCCTTCAGTTTAGTGCCATTTAATATGATGTTAGCTGATGGTTTATCATATATGGCCTTTATCATGTTGAGATATTTTCCTTCTATACCCATTTTGTTGAGAGTCTTAAACATAAAATTGTGTTGTATTTTATCGAAAGCCTTTTCTGCGTCTATTGATAAGATCATGTGGTTTTTGTTCTTTGTTTTGTTGATATGGTGTATTACATTAACCGTTTTACGTATGTTGAACCATCCTTGAGATTCTGGGATGAATCCCACTTGATCATGATGTATTATTTTTTTAATATGTTGTTGTATTCGATTTGCTAGTATTTTGTTTAGTATTTTAGCATCTGTATTCATTAGAGATATTGGTCTGTAGTTTTCTTTTTTTGTGCCATCCTTGCCTGGTTTTGGTATGAGGGTTATGTTGGCTTCGTAAAATGTGTTTGGAAGTATTGCTTCTTCTTCAATTTTTTGGAAGACTTTGAGTAGAATAGGAACCAAGTCTTCTTTGAATGTTTGATAAAATTCACTGGTATAGCCGTCAGGGCCTGGACTTTTATTTTTGGGGAGGTTTTTAATGGTTTTTTCTATTTCTTCTCTACTGATAGGTCTGTTTAGGCTTTCTGCTTCTTCTTGACTCAGTCTAGGAAGGTTGTATTTTTTAGGAATTTATCCATTTCTTCTAGGTTGTTGAATTTAGTGGCATAAAGTTTTTCATAGTATTCTACAATAATTCTTTGTATATCTACGGTGTCCGTGGTGATTTCTCCTCTTTCATTTTGGATTTTGTTTATATGAGTTCTTTCTCTTTTTTCCTTGGTAAGTCTTGCCAAGGGTTTGTCAATTTTGTTGATCTTTTCAAAGAACCAGCTCCTTGTTCTATTAATTTTTTCTATAGTTTTTCTGTTCTCTAATTCATTTATTTCTGCTCTGATTTTTATTATCTCCTTTCTTCGGCTGGTTTTGGGTTGTCTTTGTTCTTCTTTTTCTAGTTCCTTAAGGTGGGAAGTTAAGTGGTTCACTTGGGCTCTCTCTTGTTTGTTCATATATGCCTGAAATGATATGAACTTCCCTCTTATCACTGCTTTTGCTGCATCCCATAGATTCTGATATGTCGTATTGTCATTTTCATTAGTCTGTATGTATCTTTTGATCTCTGCACTTATTTCTTCTTTGACCCATTCATTTTTTAAAAGTATGTTGTTTAGTTTCCACATTTTTGTGGGATTTTTTTCCTCTTTTTTGCAGTTGAATTCTAGTTTCAAGGCTTTATGATCAGAAAATATGCTTGGTACAACTTCAATTTTTCTGAATTTGCTGATGTTGTTTTTGTGGCCCAACATATGGTCAATTCTTGAGAATGATCCATGTACACTGGAGAAAAATGTATACTCAGTCACTTTGGGATGAAATGTCCTGTAGATGTCTATCATATCCAGGTGCTCTAGTGTTTTGTTTAAGGCCACTATGTCTTTGTTGATTCTCTGTTTGGATGACCGATCTAGAGCCGTCAGCGGTGTATTGAGGTCTCCAAGTATGATTGTATTTTTGTCAGTTTTTGTTTTAAGATCAATAAGTAGCTGTCTTATATATTTTGGTGCTCCTTGGTTTGGTGCATATATATTAAGAATTGTTATGTCTTCTTGATTCAGTGTCCCCTTAGCCATTATGAAATGGCCATTTTTGTCTCTGAGTACTTTTCCTGTCTTGTAGTCAGCATTATCCGATATGAGTATTGCTACACCTGCTTTTTTTTGGATGTTATTTGCTTGGAGTATTGTTTTCCAGCCTTTCACTTTGAATTTGTTTTTATCCATGTTACTTAGATGAGTTTCCTGTAGGCAGCATACAGTTGGATTTTCTTTTTTAATCCATTCTGCTACTCTGTGCCTTTTTATTGGTGAGTTTAATCCGTTTACATTTAGTGTAATTATTGATACTTGTGAGTTCCCTATTGCCATTTTATATCTTGCTTTCTGTTAGTTTTGTGTCTTGTTTGATCCTTCTCTTTTGTTTTTCTATCTTTTGTTTTTATTTGGTTGTATTCCATACATCTTTCCACTGTTGCTATCTTTTTTATCTCATGTGCTTCTGTGGTGGTTTTTTCAATGGTGGTTACCTTTGAATAATGAAAAGGGTCCCTACCCTGTTCATTGTAGCGAACTATTTTGTGAGTACTTTTGCACTCCATCGTCCTTTGCTACTGTTAATCTCCATCTTCTCCCCCTCTTTCTTTTTGTTGTTGTCACAGTTTAAATTTGGTTTTATTGTGTTCTTCTTGGAGCTTTTACTTGTGGCTCTGTTTTTTTTTGTTCTTTGTATCTGATTGGAGAACCCCCTTTAGTAATTCCTGGAGTGGGGGTTTTCTGATGATAAATTCCCTCATCTTTTCTGTATCTGTGAATGTTTTTATTTCTCCTTCATATTTGAAGGATAGCTTTGATGGGTATAGTATTCGTGGCTGAAAGTTCCTCTCTTTCAGGACTTTAAATATTGGGGTCCACTCTCTTCTAGCTTGTAGAGTTTCTGCTGAGAAATCTGATGATAATCTAATGGGCCTTCCTTTATATGTTGTATTCTTCTTTTCCCTGGCTGCCTTGAGAATTTTTTCTTTGCTGTTGGTTTGTGTCAATTTCATTATGATATGCCTTGGAGTAGGTTTGTTGGGGTTAAGAAAACTTGGAGTTCTGTTTGCTTCTTGAACTTGAGGCTTTAGTTCTTTCCACAGGCTTGGGAAGTTCTCATCTATTATTTGTTTGAGTATGTTCTCCATTCCATTTTCTCTCTCTTCTCCCTCTGATATACCTATTATTCTTATGTTATTCTTTTTGATGGAGTCAGATAATTCTTGTAGGGCTATCTCATTTTTTAAAATTTTTGAGTCTCTTTCTTCTTCTCTCTGTTGTGCCTCAAGTTGCTTGTCTTCTATTTCACTAATCCTCTCTTATATCTGACCTGTTCTATTAGCTAAGCTTGTTACTTCGTTTTTCAGCTCGTGAATTGAGTTTTTCATCTCTGTTTGATTTGTTTTTATAGTTTCAATTTCTTTGGACATATATTCTTTGTGTTCATTGAGTTGTTTTCTGAGCTCCCTAAATTGCCTTTCTGTGTTTTCTTGTATATCTCGGAGGATTTTTAGGATTTCTATCTTGAATTCTCTGTCATTTAGCTCCAAGGTTTCCAATATATTAAATTTTTTCTCCATAGATTTTTCCTCATCTAGCTGTGTTACCTCTCTTTCTTTTGTATCCATGATATTCAATTTTCTCTTCCTTAATGGCATCTGAGGGTGGTTTTGTTGATAGTATTAATGAGATTTAATAAAGAATAAAAAGTTTAAAAAAATAAAAAAAAATCGAAGAGTTGTTTTTTTAAAAAAATTAATAATGAAATAAAGAAAAATAAAATAAAATAAAAATTAAAAAAAAAAAAAGGAAATTATTCCCCCCCTCCTTTTTTCCTCTCCTCTCCTCTCCCTTCTTTCTTGATAAAATCTTGTGATGGACTGTGAATTATAACAAACAATGCCTGTGATGGAGGGCCTGAATTGGGGAAAAGTAATAAAGGGGCAAAAAAAAAAAAAAAAAAGAAAGAAAAAAGAAGAAGAAAAAAAAGAGCGTATGGACCCACAAAAAGCAAATAAGGGTAAAATTTGGGTCAAGAATAAAATGATTTGCTTTTAGGTGTTGGTTGTCTAAGAGTTATGATGAGAGGATTAAGAGGAAAACGGAAAAATGGGGGGACAAATTAAAAAATTACTATTGTATTTAGTGGAACAAGAACTAGATAATATGGAGAGCCAGGGATGGGAGCACTGCTAGTGAGTTAAAAAGGTGAAGTAAAAACCCCCCAAAATGTCACAAACATAAGTTTGAGTCCCAGATAAGA
This sequence comes from Saccopteryx leptura, assembly GCF_036850995.1. Taxonomy (NCBI): domain Eukaryota; kingdom Metazoa; phylum Chordata; class Mammalia; order Chiroptera; family Emballonuridae; genus Saccopteryx; species Saccopteryx leptura. Next base: position 354,778,409 of record NC_089503.1, read on the forward strand.
TAATTTGTTTGTTATTGAGGTTTGAATGAGAGGAGATGTAAAGGAGAAAGGAAGAAACTAATATAGAGGGAGAAAAGAAAGAGAGAGAGAGAGAAAAAAAGAGTGAACCACTAAAAGAAGATAAAAGAAAGGAGAGAGAGAGAGAGCGAGAGAGAGAGAGTTAAGGGTTTTGGAGTGCAACCCTCATAGAGAGAAAGGAAGAGAAGAGAAAAGATAATGGGAGATGTAACACTTATGGGTAGTGTAGTTCAAGGAGAGGAGAGAGTAAGACCGGTAGAGAGTTAATCGGCCAAATTGGAGGAGGAAAAAAAAAGTATCAAGAATGAAGATAAGAGAAACAAACGAACAAATATAATAAAATGGGATAGGTTATAAAGTCTGCAGATTATTCTTGATTTTGAGAGGTTATCTTCTTGCTTTTTCTTTTCTCTCCCTCTTCCTGGTCGGTGACTCTGTACCCCGGGTTTTGCCCCTTTGCCACGCTCAGGTGGAGGTTTGCAGTTGATAAGTCTCTATGGCAATGTCATGTATTGTGCTTTAGTCTCGTTGGCAGTCGAGGCTATTAGCATTTATAGGCTCTGGCAGTGAGAGAGTCCGTGTTCCTGGAGCCTTTCTCCTAGTCTTTCCTTCCTCAATTAGTGGCCTGATAATCCAGCTATGGGGTTGCTGCTGCCTCTGCCTGGATAGTAAGAGGCTCAAAGAGCTGGCAACTCCCCACTCTATTTCTACTCAGCACAGGGCTCTGGGTAAGGCTCAGTCAGTCAGAGCTGCTAGCATAATCAGGCGGGCTTTCCGGCCATTCAAAGACCTCTGGCTCTGCCACTCTGTCCGGTAAGACAAGCGGACGCCCACTTCCGGGGCGCTTGGAGGAAACTCTCACTCACTGGCTGCGCGCGCAGACCAGGATATCCGGCCAGCAGTCTCACGCTCTGAGTGAAACCCCCAACTGCAGGGAAAAGTTGCAGCGTTGGAATTGAGTCTCGCTCCGTCCCCGTGCGCGGCTTTTGCAAGGCGCTGGGGCGGCCCGAGATTCCGCTTTGGCCCACACAAAGGCCCCTGACTCTGCCCCTCTGTGCGATAACACGGGCGCGCACTGCCGAGGCACTCGGAGGAATCGCTCACTCCTTATCTGCGCGCGCAAACCCGGATATGAGGCCGGCCGCGTTTCCCTCTGAGTGAAACACCCTCCAGTACAGAAAATCTCCACCGTTGGAATTAGTTCTCACTCCCTCCCATGCGTGGCTTTCCCAGGGTGCTGGGGCTGCCCAGAGACTCTGCCCTCGGCTCACAGAAAGGCCTCTGACCCTGCTTCTCCGTGGGGCAACACGGGCACCCACTTCCGGGGCTTAGGAAGAAATCTCTCGCCCACTAACTGCGCACCAACCAGGAGACCGGGTAAAATGTCCGCGCCGCTTGTCTTTCTTTTTTGGGTTTGGCGCGAGTGTTAGCTTGTATTGCCCGGGTTGCCACAGGATCAGATTTTCCTTGGCTTGGATCTCCGTGCCACAGCCTGGTTCGGCCGTTTGTGTCGCGGCCTGGATGTATTCACCCCCTTTGCCCGCCTCAGTTTCTATATTCACAGTTACCAGAGAAAGCCGCCCTGTTTAGGTTAGTGAGGAAGGCGGAGCATTTCTTACTCCCTATTTCCTTCGGGGTTTGGTTATATATTTAGCCAATTTTTCACTCAATCATACCTTTGGGTGTATTGCGAAGCATCTGGAAGCTCCAAGTATAGGTTTTTCTGTTTCTGGTTGAAGATCTTGTTGAGTTTTGGGGGAGATTTATCGGTATCGCTTCCTACCCCGCCATTACTCTGACGTCATCTCGCATTGGTTTTTAAATTGGAGTTAAAGGGCAATGACTCTTGGATTGAACATAACCACAAGGCAATTAATGTTTTATAAAAATCACTTTTACATAATTGTAGTTGTTTTTAAATGTAAAAAATTATTATCTGATAAAAACACCCTCTTATTTTGTTTTAAGATTGAATCATGGCTTCTTCGGGTAGGCGTAAATATAAGAATAGTCCTGACACCTTCTGTTATATATGTGGCTGTTACACACTTCAACATCAAAGGTACAATATTTCATCATTTGTGACATGTGCATGTATTGCCTATTTTCAAGTTCCCCTTGGCGATCAAGACAAGAATTGGGCTCCTCATATTGTGTGTCATAATTGTGAGGAGATGCTTCATGACTGGACAAAAGGAAAACACAAAGGAATGCCTTTTGGTATTCCCATAGTTTGGCGTGAACCTAAGGACCACAGCAGTGACTGTTATTTCTGTCTGATCCATACAAAGGGCATCAGCAAGAAAAAACAGCATATGATTACATATCCTAATATTCCTTCAGCAATACGACCTATCCCACATTCTGAGACACTTCTGGTTCCAGTTTTCAATGATTTTATTTCTTCTAAGGATGAAGAAAGTGAACATGGTGATTGAGTGTATTTTGATAAGATGGCATAAGAAAATGGTTGTAGAATCTGAAGGGTCTTCTTCTGATGCCAAGCAGTCATTAACCCCTCAGCAGTTTAGCCAACCTGAATTGAATGACTGAGTAAGAGATTTGGGCATATCAAAGAAAGCAGCTGAGTTATTAGCCTCCAGTCTTCAAGAAAAGAATGTACTTCACTGGTCAGCTAAAGTATCCCATTTCAGGAAGCGTGAACAAATTTTTGTGGCCTTTTCCGAAAAACAAACACTTTGTTTACTGTCATGATATCAGTAGTCTTCTCAGCCAGCTAGGTGTTACAACTTACAGTTCAACAGAATGGTGGTTATTTCTTGACAGCTATAAATGGAGTCTGAAATATGTTCTCCTACACATTGGTAATGTTTATGCAGCAGTTCCAATTGGTTATTCAATTCATCTGTGAAAAGATTATAATGACATAAAAATTGTCCTCGACTTTCTGAAGTATAAGGAGCATAACTGGATCATTTGTGTGGATCTTAAAATGGTAAATTTCCTGCTAGGACAACAGAGAGGTTTCACGAAGTATCCTTGCTTTCTGTGTTTGTGGGACAGCCAAGCTCGGGAGAAACACTGGACACAGAAGGAGTGGCCGAAACGTGAAGCTCTGGAAGTAGGGGTGCAAAATATTGTGAATGAACCTGTAGTTAATCGAGACAGAATAATTTCCCCCCACTTCACATCAAACTTGGCTTAATGAGCAGTTTGTTCAGGCTTTGAATAGAGAAAGTGAATGCTTTCAACATATTATTTCTGCTTTTCCGGCCTTGTCTTTTGAGAAGATAAAAGCAGGTGTATTCGATGGACCTCAAATTCAAACCCTCATACGTGACAAAGAATTTTCCAGGAAGATGAATAAGGAGGAGAAAGCAGCATGGCAGTCTTTTGTGGCAGTTACAAAGAACTTCCTTGGCAACAAAAAAGCAGAAATCTATGAACTTCTGGTTCAAAGGATGCTGTTGGCTTTCCGCGACATTTTATGTAACATGAGCGTTAAGATTCACTTCCTGAACAGTCACCTTGATAAGTTTCCTGAAAATCTTGGAGCTGTTAGTGATGAGCAGACTACTGCTGGAGCATCAAACGAGATTGTCCTCAACAAGTACACAAATGCAAGAGCTACAAACGCAAACAAACGCAAATTTTTGTGTGAATAGAATTTAAATAAGTTTTGCACAAATTTTATGATTAAAATAAGTGTTTTGCCTGACCAGGCGGTGGCGCAGTGGATAGAGCATTGGACTGGGATGCGGAAGTACCCAGGTTCGAGACCCCGAGGTCACCAGCTTGAGTGCGGGCTCATCTGGCTTGAGCAAAAAGCTCACTAGCTTGGACCCAAGGTCGCTGGCTCCAGCAAGGAGTTACTCGGGCTGCTGAGGCCCCCGGTCAAGGCACATATGAGAAAGCAATCAATGAACAACTAAGGTGTTGCATAAAATAAGTGTTTTAATATTTTCTATTTTGAAATTGTAGACAAATTCTGATGCAATCATATTTTTAGTATATTAGTGTATTTATTGCATTATATAAATTATTACATTTTCACAAAGATGATGCCCAAAAAGACATTCTACTTCATTACGTTAAACTAAATGTTGAAAATTTTACAATAAGATGAAAACCTAAAATCTTGAATTGCAAAAAAACCTGTAGCTTACAGAGAAAAACTAATGTCAGATTTGAGATCAGCACACTTGAATTAAGTAAGAACAAGTGTTTTTTGTAGATGCAACAAAAATTTTGTTCCCCAGTGTAATTTGTCCAGTGGAGATATAATTTATCTTTTAACTTTGCTAAAGTGTACATATTTTCACACATTTGTACTTATATAACTATGTATTATGAATAATATAGAATAACAAAATTCAATTAACTGGACATTAAGACTTGTTGAAAGGTCTTTAGGGAAGATTTGTTACTGAAAGATAGAACTTCAGAAACCTATGCATTCATGTGATATCTGGTAATAGCCCTGGAGGACAAGGGTTGACCATCTCCCAGGAGGTCTCACAGGGCAGTATTTACTGCTTTGATAAACTTACCAGGGTCTAGCAGGGGTCCCCAAACTTTTTATACATGGGGCCAGTTCACTGTCCCTCAGACCATTGGAGGGCCGCCACATACAGTGCTCCTCTCACTGAGCACCAATGAAAGAGGTGCCCCTTCCAGAAGTGCGGCGGGGGCCAGATAAATGGCCTCAGGGGGCTTGTTGCGGGCCGTAGTTTGGGGATGCCTGGTCCAACTCTAAGGTGTAGACTTTGACCTTGTAGGCTCACAAATCAGATTTGACAATAGGCAAAGCACAGACCATTTCTCAGTAGAATGTGCCCCCTTGCCTCCTCCTCTCCCTTAACTTGACTCCCGTCTCCTGACCTTTCTTGTTCTTTATCCCACAAGTGGAGTGAACTCCTGCCTCAGGGCCCTGGTATGTGCTGTTCTCCCGGCGTTCACATACCTCACTCTCTCACTGCCTCACGGCGCTGCTGAAATGTCCCCACATGAGGGCAGCCTTCCTGGGCCATTCTACAGAATGAAACAACCTCTATCTCCCTTTGTATCATGTGGGATTGCCAGATATAGCAAACAAAAATACAGGATGCCTAATTAAATTTGAAGATCATCGGGTAAATAACAAAAATATTTTTAGTATAAGAATATCCTACGCAATATTTAAAACACACTTATACTTAAAAATTTTATTATTTCTCTGACCCTCCAATTTAACTGGGTTTCCTGTATTGTAGATTACAGCCCTACTTGCCTGCCCACACTCTGTGAGGCTGGGAACAATGGAAGTATGTGTCAAAGAGGTGACAGTGAAGACGGGAATGGGAAGGAATTGAGGTATAAGAATCAATAGGATGTGATAAGGGACTGAACGTAGGGAGGAGAAAGAGATGGCTTGCTTAGCTAGGTAAAAGTATAGGTTACTGAAAGCAATCTCACCACAGGAAGAAAAGAAGATTTGGCTAGCAGTAAATCAATCTGTGGTGAGAGAGAGGAGGGGCTAGAAATGTTGAGTTTGAGGTGTCATTTAAAAATTCAAATGAAGTTATTGAACAGGCAGCTAGAGATACGGACATGGAACTCAAAAGAGAGGCCCAAGCTGTGAAGCGAAGTTGGGAGTGACTGAGGTAAACCATAGTTAAAGCCGGGGATGTGCGAGGAGAAGCGGGAAGTGCTGTCTCCTGGAAAACGGCACCATTTCTCTTCTCTTGTCTATTTTCCCTGCTTTACTTTCCTATTTCTTAATAGCTCAGAAATATAAATAATATATTATGGAGTTATTACCACCTGCAAAATTAAAATGTAAATCTGTCTAGTTTGATAGATGCTCCTCTATTTATCACATTTTTCCTAACGTTATTAAGAAAATGTTAACGGTATTAAGGAAAATTGTTTACGTTTAGTGATGAAACTCATGACAGCATTTGTTTGCCTCAAAATGGGAGGATGTAGAGTAGTGATTTACCACAGATATAGATGTGGTTTTCCTTTCATAAATGGATCAAAATAACAGCCTTTGGGGGTTTTGCACTTTTTTAAAAATATGGCTACAACTAAATTCCCGTTGGACAAAGAGGGGGGATGCAGGACTTTCCATTTTACTGTTAGCAGTGGCCCTCAACCCCACCAGCTCCCTGCACTGTTCCCTTCATACTTTGTCAGTAAGTCTAATAAAGGACTGCAGAGGATCTTCTGTTGGGAGCAAAGCACTGGTTAACAAAAACAGGTAAAGCACATTGGACCAGAATACAATAAAAATGATATAGAAAAGTGACCAAACAACAACAAAAAAAGAGAGCGGGAGGGAGGAGAACAAAGATATTTTAACAGAGAGATCACAAAAGGTCACAGAACCTTCTCTGCTTATTTTGTATCCGAACGCTGGATAAAGGCCAGATTATGAAACACCTGTGAAGCTTTCCTCCACTTAGGAGTTACAAAGTAAGTACCTTGGTCAGTAGAACCATGTTTACACGCTACCATATTGAACATGAGGAATTCTTGAAAACTCCAATAATATTCTCTAGCATACTTTCTATTCTGAATTTCAGAGTACAATGTTTGTCAATTAGTAAAAGCCAATTTCAGAATGGGTTTTACTTTCTTATAAATAATATAAAACTAGTTTAAAAGGGTTTATATGCATAGTTTGGGAGCCTAAGTTTATAATCAATTCAATCTAGACACCTGAATGTTTACCTTAAGTAAAAGAAAAATTATGATTTAAATAGCATTCTATCATCTCTCTTTTTATTTAGTCATGTTTCTGTGTGGTTTTTCCTTATTCTCGTTTTTTTTGTTTTTTATTACTTTTGATGATAATTCAATACTTTGTTTTAAAAGTAAGAAAAAAAGAGGAATCTTTATTCATTTGATACATAAGTTGCTATCACAGAAGAAAGTTTTAAGTAGCTGAGTAAAGTATGTTTTGAGATGATCTACATGCTATAAAATTTTTAATTCAATCATTTTCCTCACTCTCTTTTGACAGCTAAATTGAAACTGACACATTCAAATAGAAGTTCATCTGCAGCATGAATATACACAAATATGCCTTATCTCATAATCTCAATGTAATAGTACAATTGATAAAAAAATATGAAATAAATTCTTAATAGTCTCATGACTTTAAAATTTAAGTTGTTATTGACTCTTTCCATATTACTCTTCAATTATAACCCAACTGGGGCAATAGTCCAAGTACCTGTTAAACATACCATAGAGTTAAAGTAAAGCAATTAGACTCAATTTATCCTTCATATATTTAGGTTAACAGTAGACTGTTGACAACTTCACAGACTCCAGAGTTGAAACCCTAGCCTCTCCCTCAGATTGGTTATATTTTATTTTTAGATGTAATCACTTCCCTCCGGTAAATGGTTAGTGACCACACGCACAGGTCTGCACATGAGGGAACTAAAACAGGAACCTGCGCTGTGAATCAGCCACACACGGCACAACAAGAGTGGCCCAGTCAGACCGTGCCCAGCGGGTCATCTTCTTCAATAATCCTTATGACAGTGTTGTGCTGACATTTTAATTAATGAGAATGATACTTGAAGTTAAGCAATTTCCATGGCACGTTGAGTATGTGTTACTTCATGAGCACCTTCTACCAAAAGGCACGATAAAAATCAACTCTTCATTTTTTTTTAAATTTTCTTCAGTACTTTATGTTATGTGAATCTTGTTAGAATTTAGATTAATTTTGAATTCACACTCTAAGGAACAATGTTCAGAAAGGTTAACTTGGTAAAATAATGGACCAGCATACATATATTTCGGTAGTCCCACCTACAATATGGGCTGATTAAAGAATTGAGATGCCAGAGTTATTGTACAAAAGCAAAACATTCAGGGGTAATCCAAAGCTGAGGAAGTTTCAGTGATGCAAGATTAAGTTCCAGAGATCTGCTGTGCTACACTGTGCCTATGGCCAACAGTACTGTATTTTACACTTAGAAACTTAAGAAAGTAGATCACATGTTAAGTGTTCTCACCACAATAAAAAAAAAGTTACTAAGATCAAAAGATAATAAAAGAAAAGAAACATAGTGGCATAAGATGCAAGAAAACCAATTTGAAAAAAATGTCAATTATGCTAAAGGTAAGTGTTTCTCTAAGTGTTTTTCTCAGACATGCTGCATTAGCTTTACCTGGGGAGCTTATTGAAAATATAAATGACTGAATCCCACCCCAGGCTCTCCTGCATGATGGGAATCTCTAAGAATGGGGCTTATAAACCAATACCCCCAATGATAACTACTCACACTAAAACTGGAAAACCATTTATGTTGATCCTTCGAGTAATTATTATGGTAAAAAACATTTATTACGCACTAGCATGTGCCTAAAAAAAACTGTGTCCTACTTAATCAAAGATTCATTTTCCTTTCTAACCAAAAAAAAAGTCTTATCCCCTTTGATTAAGCTGAAATCTGCATTACTACTAACTCTCTTAAAAGGAAGAGACATAAAGAAATCCAGAAGAGTAACAACACTATCAGATAAATTCCCCTGCTCTGTGTACTTTTTTCTGCCGTGAATCACTCCTGATGTCTGTCTCACTGAAGAAAGAGTTTCCCCCAAGCCTGACCTGTGGTGACAAGATAGATAGAACATCAACCTGGGACACAGAGGTCCCAGATTCGAAACTAAGATTGCTGGCTTGAGCAAGGGCTCATCTGGTTTGAGCGCAGGCTTGCCAATTTGAGCACGGGGTCACCAGCTTGAGCGTGGGATCATCGACATGATTTTATGGTTACTGGCTTGAGTCCAAAGGTCAGTGGCATGAGCAAGGGGTCACTGGCTCAGCTGGAGCCCCCCTGTCAAGGTACATACAACTAAAATGCTGCAATTACAAGTTGATGCTTCTCATCTCTTTCTCTATTTCTCTCTCTCTCTCTCTCTCTTTCACACACACACACACACACACACACACACACACACACACACACACACGAGTTTTCCCCCCAAAAAGTATGACTGCCACAGGATGTCATTTAGACAGTGGTAGAATACACAATCTTCCATGTGAATTATTTTAGGAAATGTTCTTCCTGCCAAATTAGTAAAAAAGTCATAAAGACTTACATAACACTCTGAGAGACTAAGATTTGTAATAGCTTTCATAATAGATTGTTTTTATTTTATTTGTGTTTCCAACTCAAAGTCACTACTAAAGTGTATTTATACCTGTTTAGCAAAGATTATTAAATATATTCAAAAGAACAAACACAGTGAGACTCAGAATATATCATCATATCACATCTGATGATGTGACCATCATCAGAATTCATTATAAGTGATCATTTACATAGGAAAATTGAAGGTTCTCTTTGTTTAGCAAATGGCTTCTTCAATGTATCTAGTTCAGCTTTTAGTTATGAGGTACATCTAGACAGTAACTTACACATATTGAGTGTTCAATAAAAGCCTTCCAAAATACCCACACAATCATTTATAAAAGTCAGAGTTGGAAGAAATATTTCAAATTGTCTTCAAGTCCTTTGGAAACATTTCTTTGGTTGATAATCTAGCAACTGCAAATAAATATTACCTATTTTATTCAAATCTTTTGCTCATCTATTCAGAGATACTACAAAACTGATATATTATAAACAACATTTCCTTTTATATATCCTATTCTGTTTTTCACTTTTTCCTAATTAAGATTAGATATGTCCCATGTTAATCCTAATTGATGAAAGGTTTCTGTATTTATAATCTGAATAACTTAAATAACTTATAACTTAAAGGGGAAAGGGAGAAATATGCATACATAGAGATGAACACTAACACAATTATATTTGTAAATATCCATGACAGACAGAAAAGGCCATTTAGACTATTTTAATATGCATATCAAATGAGGTAAGTTGAGAAATTCTCAATGTTCAACATGAAGGTCAATGGGGAAAACAATGATTTATTATTTATTTTGGCCTAGTAAAGTTAATCCATCGCCTCTTCAACTTTAACAAGATTTATTTTAATAGTTTTCAAAATAATTTATAGACTATAAATAACATCTGGTGACTGGAAAAAGAGGTAGCCTTGATACCTGGCTTGTCCCTGACTGTCACGGAAGTGGAAGCAGGAAGCAGGAGCATCGCCACCCAGAGCCAAAGTTTCCAAGAGCCAGTGTGACTCATTGTGCCTCGAAACCATGTGAACAAGAAACCACAGATCTGCAACAGAACAACGTTTGAATTTAGCTTATATAATTCCTGTCATTATATCTCCAGAAAATTCTTATTACCATAAAGAACATAACAGATTTTTACATCATGTATAATTATATACAGTTGTCCCTTAATATTGACAGGGGATTGATTCCAGGGTCCCCCAAGGATACTAAAATCTTTGGGTGCTCAAGTACCCTCTAATATAAAACGGCATAGTATTTGCATATAGTCTATATTTGCACATAGGCTACAACAGGGTATGCCTACACATTACTTCATCTGAGTGGATTCAACACAGAGCTTGGCAAGTGGCAAACTCAAGGTTTGCTTTTGGGAACTTTCTGGGTTTTTTCCCAAATATATATTTTCAATCCAAGTTTGGTTGAATCTGTGTATACAAAACCTGCAAGTACAGAGGACTGACTGAAATTGGATCTTGATTATATGCAATTATATATATCAATATATACCTTAATGTGTATAAAAGAACTCTGAATATATTTTCAGATTAGTTACTCATTATCAATGTCTATACAACCTCTTATAATTTAAATGTTTCTTCTTTAAAAAATTTTAAAGCCACACCATTTACAACAATTTGTGTATTTTTTTTTAAATCCTGGTAAAATACACCTAACATAAAATTTACTACCGTATATTTCAGTGGCATTAAATACCTTCACATCATTGTGTAAGAATCACCATCATCCCTAATTTTTCATCCTGCAAAACTGAAATTCCGCAACACCCCATTTCCACCTTCCCCTGCCCTGGCAACCACAATTTACTACTCTGGGTGCCTCATATCAGTGTAGTCATACAGTATTTACCCTTTTGTGACTTTATTTCATAATGCTGTCAAGGTGTGTCTATGTCAGTGGTAGTCAACCTGGTCCCTACCGCCCACTAGTGGGCATTCCAGCTTTCATGGTGGGCGGTAGTAGAGCAACCAAAGTATAAATAAAAAGATAAATTTAACTGTAGTAAGTTGTTCTATAAAGATTTATTCTGCCAAACTTAGCGAAAATCTGACATAAAGTACTTGGTAAGTAATTATTATTATATACTTTAACTTGCTGTAACTCTGCTTTATAAATTTTATAAAGTAAAGTTACTTCCCTATTTTATAAATCACCATTACTGTGGAACTGGTGGGTGGTTAGAAAATTTTACTGCTAAAAGAGATACAAAAGTGGGCGGTAGGTATAAAAAGGTTGACTACCCCTGGTCTATGTTGTAGCATGTGTCAGACTTTCCTTCCCTTTTAAGGCTAAATAATATTACACTTATGTTTATACCATAACTATTTATCCATTCACCCTTTGATGAACGCTTGGGTTGCTCCCACCTTTTGGCTATTGTGGATAACGCTGTTATTAACATAAATGTACAAATATATGTTCAAGTCTCCATTTTCAATTCTTTTGAGTGCATACTCAGAAATGAAACTGCTGGATCATATTATAATTCTTTTTTTTTTCTGAAGCTGGAAACAGGGAGAGACAGTCATACAGACTCCCGCATGCACCCAACCGGGATCCACCCGGCACACCCACCAGGGGGCAATGCTCTGCCCCTCAGAGGCGACACTCTGTTGCAACCAGAGCCACTCTAGTGCCTGGGGCAGAAGCCAAGGAGCCATCCCCAGCGCCCGGGCCATCTTTGCTCCAATGGAGCCTCGCTGCGGGAGGGGAAGAGAGAGACAGAGAGGAAGGAGAGGGGGAAGAGTGGAGAAGCAGATGGGCACTTCTCCTGTGTGCCCTGGCCGGGAATCGAACCTGGGACTTCCGCACGCCAGGCCGACACTCTACCACTGAGCCAACCGGCCAGGGCCTATAATTCTATTTTTAATTTTCTGAGGTGAGGAACCACCATTTTGTTTTCCATAGCAGCTGAACCATTTTACATTATCAGCGACAATGCACAACAGTTCCAGTTATTCCACATCCTCATCAATATTATTTTCCGTTTTCTTTAATAGCAGCCCTCTTAATGGATATGAGATGATATCTTATTGTGGTTTAAATTTTCATTTCTCTAAGGATTAGTGATGTTGAGCACCTTCCTGTGCTCATTAGCCATTTTATATCTTCTTTGGAGAAATGTTTATTTAAGTCTTGCCAATTTTTGATTAAGTAAAGGGGGGAAAAAGCTCATAGACATAGACAACAGTGTGGTGATTATGGGAGGAAAGGGGGTTGGGAGGAGGTAGAAGAAGGTAAATGGGGGATAAATGGTGTTGGATGGAGACTTGATTTGGGGTGGTGAATGTGTGGTGCAGTGTACAGATGATTATTATGAAATGGTACACCTGAAACCTATGTAATGTTATTAACCAATGTCACCCCAATAAATTCAATTAAAAAAAAAGAAACTAAAAAAATTAAAATAAATTTTGTCCAATTTTAAATTTTCTTGTTGTTGTTGACTTGTAGGTGTTCTTTATATATTTTGGTTCTTAACTCCTTATCAGACACATGATTTGCAAATATTTTCTTCTATGCTTTGGGTTGTCTTTTCACTCTGTTGATTGTGACCTTTGCCACACGATTTCTATTGTTATACAGTTCAAATTATCTATTTTTCTTTTATTACCTTTTTTTAGGTATCATATGCAATTACTTATATTTTTAAAATATGATTTTATTATTTACAATTCTATTTCTCTTCTGAATAATAGTTTTCCATATTCTGGCTCAATTAATATTATTACATTATCTATAAACTTAACTATTTTGTTACTGGATTGAATAATCACTGCTACTGGAGTAATTACTGCACACACAAAAAGTAATTTTTCCTTCTAACCAAAAAGTAAAATGGATATATGCAATGCCCACTGCACTTGAGCCTGCCACTGATATTGTATTTAACATGAATGTATTACCTCCTAAAATTACTAGTCTTTCTGAATACAGAATACTACTATATAGATATTATAATAACAATTTAATAAATAATATCCCTGTAATGGAAAACTCAAACATTACTTAAATTAATTTTTATAGTAAAGTAACATGGAAATAAATTGCAAGTAAAAATATAATGGTTCCCTCAGTGTACCTGACAATACATTATTATTAGAATAACTATTCTGAGTCTTAAATATGCAAATAATATTATATTATATATTTGCCACCATTGAAAGTTTACCTGAGAGTCAAATAAAAAGGAAGCCATCATACCAGTGCCTAAATGTTGTCAATAAACACCCTTGAGAAGAAAAGTAAAGCCACCATCTTTGATATTTTGTGTGTGCCAAACACTCTAAGATCAGCATTTTAAAATTAATTCAAGATCAGATATTGTGGTTAATTGCTAGAAGCAGCAACTGTAATATTAAAACCATATTTGTGCTGCTAAATATCAAACAACTACTTTTATGCTTTATTTCTTTTGAATTCTCTCATCTAATCCTCTTATGACTTTGCAAACTTGGCTTGTATTTCAAGTCAGTTGGTATCTATTAAAGCCATTAATTCTATTTCAAAGAAATAAACTCATACATATTGATCTAACTTTTAGAAAGATCCTTGGTCATTTGGTTTTTATTAGTAGATAAATTAGCAGAATTGTATAGTAGTTAAAACCATGGCTTTGTGTCTGAGCTCTGCCACCTATGTATTTTCACTAAGCCTTCATTAATTCACAAATAAATTATTAAATACCTGAAAAGAGTATAGTAGAGGACCTGTACACAGTAAGTGTTCAAAAAAATACCTGATATTATAATTGTTCACTCTACAGATTCATAAATAATAATTAGTAAAAATTTAGTGGCATTTCTCTCCTTAGCCTGAGATTAATATTGATATTTGTACAGTGAAGAAGTGCCAAAGTATCTGAAAAATTTGTTCACTGAAGCTTTGGTCCCTGTATCAGTACAAACAACAAAATCAGAGTGCTATATAGCCATAAGCATGAAAATTCAATCTTGAAGTCTCCCAACTATTTCCTTGAGCCACTTTGGGAATAATTGTAATTAGCTTCAACCTCATTTATCCAAAAGGTTTGAAGAATAAGATGTTATGGTTAGTTGAATAAATGTTCTAATTACTAAAGAATTGCCATTTCAGCAAACCACTTACATATCTCTGGCCAAGTCCAGCAAGATATTAAAAATAGAATACTTCTCTCTTTCCATCTAATTCAACTATTGGTGGCATTTCCAATAGCTGATCACTCTTTCCTCTTTGAAATAATTTCCTTCTAAATTTCCTCTTCTGATCTTTTTTTTCTACATGACTTCTTAACTGGAATCTGTGGACCCTCTTCTTCTATCTCTTTGTAATGTCTCCCTAGCTGATCTCACCAATCTCTTGGTTTTAAATAGTATCTGTCATAGATGATGAATCTAAAATTTACATCTTCAGGTCAGTCCTCTTCTCTGAACTTTATATTCTGCATCTACCTGCCTACTCAATAATCCCTCTTACATGTCACATTAGCATCTATAACTGTACAAATTAAACTCTTGATTCTCATCAAAACTTGTTGCTCTCATGTTCTGCCCAGTATCAATAATTATCACCCAACAACATGCTCAAACCAGAAACCTAAGCATCACATTGATTCTTATATCTTCCTTGACACCATCTCCCACATCCAAACCATCAATAAGTCATACCAGAGTAACCCCAAACACATTTTAAATCCATCATTACTCTCTAGCCCTCTGCCACTATCCTAGGTCAGACTGTCCTGATCTCAACTCCTCAATGGTTAACTGAATTAATTTCTCTCATCCATTATCAGCTCCTGACCAAATTAACTCTACATAGCCCTAGAGTGTGTTTCTTAAAATCAAAGTTGGATCGTGTCATTTCCTGCTTTAAACCCTTTAATGGTTTCCCATTATACATGAAATACAATTCAAAAGCCTTTCTATGGCCTAGAAACCCTGAAAAATCTGGCTCATACCCACTTCTCCAGTTTTTTTTTTTTTGGTACTGTTCTCTTCACTAATGTCCTGTTCTTCAAATTCCCTGGCTCTTTCCAACCTCAGAGCTTTTGTATATGTTACTTCCTCACCTGGGAACATGCTGGGTCCTGTTCTTTATGTATCTTTCAATTTAAATGCTACTATATGGAAAAGCCCATATGTGGTCATGTCCTGGTTCCATTATTCTCTAGCTTAGACCATTTTGCCTGTGTACATGTTTATTGTCCTTATTCAACTCTAAGCTCCTGAGGGCAGAGACTGTCTGTCTGTTCTATCACTGTATCCTGAGCACTTGAATTATGTAAGGCCAGTATCCATGGCCACCATCACAGCCGCCTGGCTCGTGCAGGTTCTCATTAGATTCGGACAGTCGGTAAAGAAATAATGGAGCCAAGAACTGGTGGGTCATTAGCTTTAATCCTAGCTTGCACCCAGTGGGCAAGTAAAAACACACACTGGGCTCCAAAACCCACTCAATCAGTGCTCACAAAGCTACTGACTTATTCAAGTTTCCTAGAATCAAAGGTTTCTAGCTCACTAGCCTTATTCACCTCTATTCCCCATCTCCTTCTCTCTGCACAAACTGGCTTCTCCTTCAGCATTCTGCCATCTTGGTTGCTTCTACCGGCCTCCTCCACGTGGCCTTTCTCTGCTCTCCTCTCTGCTCTCTCCTCTAATGCTAATCTCAGTAACCGAGAGAGCAATCTCCCTGTCTGCCCCACTTTATAGTGTAGAAATCAAAACCTTTCATCCAATATACAAACAAGGAAGTCTCTGATACAAAGTCACTTATCTGAGGCATAATGGGATTCCTCATGAGAGTGCACTACCCACATCATGCAACAGTCAAGGGTGTGGGGAAAAGCTTAGTCTTAAAACTAAGCTTAGGCTGTAACGACCCTGCCTGTTTACAGCCTGTCCCCCACACCCAATGCAAACTATAAGCGAGCAAACATATACATCATATTTACAAACTTATTTGACCAACAGCATAGTATTTGGAAAAGTAAAGGCTCAATAAATATTTGCAAAAAAAAAAAAGGTGAAGGGATTAAAAACTACAAATTGGTAGTCACAAAAAAGTCCAGAGGATGTGAAGTGCAGCATAGGGAATATAGTGAAGAATATTGTAATAACTATGTACAGAGATAGGTGGGTACTTGAAATATCATGGGGAACACTTTGTAAAGTATATTATTGTCTAACCACTATGTTATACATCTGAACTAAAAGAAAATAATATTGAATGTAAGCTGTAATTAAACAATACACTTTTAAATAAATAAGTTAATATTCACTGAATTTTAAAAAATAAAAAGCTGCCAAGTTTCAAATCTTTGAGATACAGTGTGTTATACTTATCATTGACTCTGTAGCAACAACAATTTAATCTTTATTTTATAATTCTTTACGCATTTCAGAATTTTATACTTCAAAGATTATTATAATAAACATCTTTTCTCTTTATACACTTCTGAAAAGTGTTTACTATTGGATGTCTCTATTGTTCCAATCTTGATTAAATAAAGACATACTTTACTCAGCTAGGAATATTTGAAAAAACCAAGTTCTCAAAATGAATCTTGTATATGTTAAAAACAAAAACAAACAGAAAACACTTTTTCCAGTTCTTTAATCTCTGCTGTAAACTGTTGTTAGGATTGACCCCAACAAAAATGTCAAGGACAAAACTTTCTTGAGAGTCTTTCTGGGCCTCTCCTTCAGATCCTTCTCAATATCCCCAGAGACCCGCTGTTCTCAGGCTGCTTCCTGCTGCCCAGGCCCACCTCTGATGCCCTCCCTGGATTTCTCAATTCTGGGCTTTGTCCGTAATTTCCTTCCCCATCACCTCATCACCATTTGCCTATTTGTATTCTGTCTCTTGGATCCTAGCTAGTTGGTTATCAAGATAGTTTGTTTGTTTATTTATTTATTTATTTATTTTTGGTTACAGAGACAGAGACAGAGACAAAACAGGCAGACAGGATAGTCAGACAGAAGGGAGAGAGATGAGAAGCATCAATTATTTGTTGCGGCACCTTAGTTGTCCATTGATTGCTTTCTCATATGTGCCTTGACCGGAGGGCTACAGCACACCAAGTGACCCCTTGCTCAAGCCAGCGACCTTGGGTTCAAGCTGGTGAGCTTTGCTCAAACCAGATGAGCCCGTGCTCAAGCTGGTGGCCTCGGGGTTTTGAACCTGGGTCCTCCACGTCCCAGTCCTACACGCTACCCACTGCGCCACCGCCTGGTCAGGCCAAGATAGTTTTATAAATGAATCTAAGCCAATGTTATCACAGTTTAATGCGTTGTTCTTCCCAGGTAAGATTTAAATTTTAACATAGACCTTTAATGTTTATCCAATGTAGTGACTAATATATAACCTCAGGATAATATATATGAATGCTGAGCTGTCTACAAGGCCCTCAGATCATTTTTCCAAACTTGTACAAAAATGGCTTATGATACCTTTTAAATAGGATATGAAGAATATTGGTCATACCTGCTGTCATTTTCTGAGGTTGGATTTCTTTTGTATATGGTACTTAATTTTAATTCTCATAATTACTTAAGAGGCAGGCATGCCTGCCACTCACATTAGCGGGATATAGGGCAAGAGACTCACATATCATAAGTCTAATATTTGAAAGTTAAAAAACAAAGCTAATAAAACCACTAAGAAACTTTTTTTTTCCTTTTCTCTTCACACATATATCTTAACAAAGATCTGAAAGCCAAAGTCAAGTTTAGAACTGAGTAGAGCCGACTACAAGGGATGCACTGGCCTTTGGCCTGGACCAAAGTTCATCCCTCATTTTTCCCAATTCTCAGCTGCATCTGCATCAAGATGGGTGTTAACCACACATATGGGAACATGTCAATAATTCTGAGCTCTGTCTATAGCACCTGCAAACAGCCAGCCCCTTCTGACCATCCCCTTGCGCCCAGGGCTGTACACACCCAGTGGTTTGGTTTGCCCCTGGGAAAATGGACCTGAGGGAAAGGTCATTCCTTCAGAGAATTTCAGGATCTTGAGTACCCAGAGCCTGGTTTAGAAGCTCATTGGGGGGGAAGGCGGTGAACAGGCTCCCTTACCTCTCTGGACTCCTAAACCTGAGAGCAGGTGCACTTTCAGAGCAAGGCAAAATCAAGGCCTTTCAAAGTGGAGGCCCCAAAGCAGAGACTCATTTGCAGGCCCCAGAATGGTACTGAACACAGGAATTAGGTCCCTATTCTACCGCTAGGAAACATTAAAGCTCATGGAGAAGATTCTACAGCCTGGGATTCAAGTCTAGGAATGCCTGACTAAAAGCCTTTGCTGTTACACCATGTTTACTATCAGGAGGTGGGGCAGACCTATCATCTCCTATAAACTTCCTTTTCAAATTTCAGCTATTCTCCATCAGGATCCAAGCCAGACCCCAGAGAGTTCCTTCCGAGCACTACAAAGTACTAAAGTCATAATTATTAGTGCGCCCAGCGATGCTAGTCTGGAGCAGAGAGCACTTCTGGAGCCTGTGAACCTCTAAAATCATCCTGCCTGTAACTGAGTCCTCATTCCCATGTTCACAAGAGGTAACAGCTGCCTGAACGCCTGGCTCTGACCTCTCTCTACTTCTAACCCATTATTCTCACCATCTTCTATCAATCAGAGTAGTTCTGGATACTGGTTGAGTTAAGAAAAAAAATTTTTTTTAAATCACTATCCCTTAAACTTTCTGAACCCAGCTCTTGAAATCCTACAAACCAACTATTAAAACTAACAATATTTGAATAAGGTCACAGATTTTTTAAAATCCCTTATTAATCTATATTTGTGTACAGAGAGCATATACACACACCACCGCCAGAAAAGGAACATTAGGAAACCTTTCATTCCATTGACAGAATGAGGTTCCTATTATTGGGGATACAGTAGTAACAGAGGACACAGCAGTGACACAATCAGGAGAGATCCCTGGTGTCACTTTGGTCAGGAGGACTGAAAATAAACAAATGCATACATTGTCATTGAGATCCAGAATGTAGAAAGTAAAGGAAAGTAGAATAAATAGAATGATGGGATAGAGGGTTTGCTGGATGAGATGGTCAGAAGTGATCTAAAAATAAACCAAACCAAATCTGCCTATGAAACATGAATAATTGTACTGCTATGCCATGTAATATTTCACAATGGTCATTCTGCATCTTTGAAATTTGGTATTTCATAAGGGATCAGAGCATTAGACCTAATACCAAATTTAGAAAATAACATAAAAAGACAAGTAAAGAAGGAAAAGAGAGGGAAAAAAACAGAAAGGGAATACTGATTTGCTTTACATAGGCTGTTAAATTAACACCACAATATTTTGACTTTCAAAAAGGTAGGCTTGATTTGTTAAATGACTGAAAGAGCCTATGTTTTCAGAGCATTCATTATGAAGAGAAATGCTATGTGGCTGGGTAGAAGGTCAACTTTAAATCAAACCATCTTGACTACTCTCCAGTGTGCCTGTACTTAACTCCATCATGCTCCTAACTAGATTGCTTTCCTAAGTTTTGTTACCCTCAATTCCATCTCTTACTGCTCAAGAACTCTGTTTCTAACACCAAGATCTAATCACCTAGTGTTCCGCTTTACTAAAGTCTCTTGGTGGCTTTTCATTGCCCACTCCTCAGAGCTCTGTGCTCATGGCTCTGTGACAGTGGGGCCTCAACTCATCTGTCCACTCTCATGACCTACTACTTCTTTCAAACACACTCAATTCTGTCAAATTATCCACAATCCCCAAAACGTGCCAGGCTTCTGCACATGCTGTTTTGGCTGCTGGAATACCCTTCTAATTCTCTCTCTCATTTGGTGAACATTTACTCTGCTTTCCACATGTAGTTCAAATGCCACGTCCTCTATGAAGTCTGAGAGAACCATCACAGACACAGTTTGTTACCTACCACCTTGAGATCCAACAGAGCTCGGTACCCAACCCTGCTTCAGCATGGTCTATGTGGCATTGTAACAACCTACGGGTATTCAGTCTGCTCTCTTTACTGAACGTCTTGGAGAGAAAAAAATTATAACTTATCAGTTGGGTTTCGTTTAAACTTGGCATTTAGTAGGTCCTCATTTGATCAATTTGTAGGATCAATATAGTCTAAGGCAACTTAGACATGTGGACTAAAATTAAACAAATGAAAGGTTGCAACTATCAAGTAATATATCCAGATAGAGGTTAACATTTCATAGAAAGATATGGATGAAGTGAAAAATTAATAGAGGAATACAAAAAAATTACTAAAAGAAGGTTCAGTGGATGTAATTTCAGTGATTTTGTGGGACAAAATTTTTTTTATCAAAGTTGCTCTCTTTTTCACAGAAAACATATTTCCTGGTTCTTAATGCTTCTACTCCTCTAAAACTGATCAACTATATCACCTTTTCTCGGAGTTCCATGTTATCACTCCTGTCACTTCAAAACTAGTGACTACCACCCCCAGGATATCTAACTTCAGGTTCCCCTTGCACATGCTTAATCAATTCTCTCTATCCTCAACAACTTGTTTTATTGACTTGCTTCTTTGAACTATAGTTGTCTCCATTAACTATACAGAAACTATTCTCAATATCCCTTTTCTTCTTTTTTTTTAGCAAAAGTAAGGGGAAGAGAGAGAGAGTGCCAGGAACCTTGAGCTGTTCCCGCATGTGCCCTGACTGGGGATCGATGGAACCAGCAACCTCTGCACTTTGAGACAATGCTCTAACCAACCAAGCTATCTGGCCAGGGCACTATTCTCAACTTCAGTCATCACGACTGACCCACATTTTGTTTTTCAGATTTCAATTCTTTAGCTGTTTTCCACAGATAAACCTATGTCAATGATCCGATGCATTTAAAATTTTAAATTAATACATATGTATATTTCCCCCCACTTTATTAAATTTTCCTAATTGTTCCATTTGGTGGGCTCTACTAGCTTTCTGATCTAATAATATTATAATCTAACGAGTATCTCTGATTTCTCTCAAAGAAAGAGAGATCATAAACCTTGAAGGGATAAGACAGACCTGTTGTTTCACTCCTTCATTCACCTTCTTTCTATCAATTTCCAAATTCAATATGCAATTTCCTCACCTGATTATCTCGCCAACTGCCTATAAAATAACACCCTAAAGAGCCCCTTGCCTCTTAGTCTCTCCTTTCCAATCTCTCCTTGGCAGGTGCTATCTGCTCTCTTCATCTCAAATTTCACCCCAGCTTGGATTCTCTGTCTTACCAGGCACATGACCACTCGCTCCCACCTCTAAGCCTTCACACATGCCATTCCTTCTGGCTGGAATGTCCTCCCTCTTGCTCTCTTCTGCTAAGCCTTGTTATTCTCTGCCTCTTTAAGATATATGGCCTGCCTTAAATAACCCAACTCCAGTCTCATTTATTCTATTTTTTTCCAGCATCCTTTCCAGGTTACAAATTAACATCTCTCTAGCCCTGTGAGTTTTTGTTCCTATTTCTCATTCTTTACTTGAGTTTGTATTTATGACCTCAATTAGCAATAAGACCATAGTTTCTACCTCCATATCTTCTCCTGCCTCTAAAACCATCTACTCGGTGAACCCACCACGCATTTCTGTCTGTTGAGGGGGAGTGGGGGGGGGGGGGCGGAAACTGAACTAAAATCGCTGCAAAAGAAATTAGACTGGAAGGCCAGAAAGTAGATGGAAATGTTCCATTTCTGGAGAATATCACGGGCTCCCATCTGTTTTAGACGGTTTCCTTGGATGACGATTCAGATACAGAGATAGGGTCCAAACTGTGATAATAATCACATTTGATTTCTTTTTACCTTTTTGCTCTTTCTCTGGCCTGTTCTTATCAGGTTCAGGCTCACGCCCCTGTTCTGCTGCCCACCTTCACTCTCCTGTCCTAGGAAACTTCACTTAGATTCCTTGTCATTTTGAGAAATCAGGTTGGACAAAACCTCATAGACGCACCTACTAGTTCCTTTCTGCATTTTCTATCCCCTGGGGAAAGAGTGAACATTTCCAGCCCCCAGTGATCACCCATCCTTTTTTCTACTCTAAACAGATATTACTACTCAGAGAACCCTGTCAGCCCTCCTCAGAAAGGGGATTTAGTTGCATTTTGTACCATCTGAACACTGGAACATCTCAGATCTTCCTATGCAGGCACACAGCAAAGATCTCGACTTAGAGAGGCTCCTACAGTTTTCTTCCCATGCACTAGCCAGGGGATCCTAAAAGATCACACATTTGAGCAAAGCCGTTTTTTAAAACCCCTTAAAGAATGACAGTAGTGCTTGACTTGAGCAGAATAAGAAGTACCATTTTGCGCACTCTGTTTTTGGTAGTGGTGGCAGCGGCGGTGGAGGTGGTGGTGGTAGGGAGTGTTGGAGTGGTTTAATTTCATGCCCTCTATTCCCAGGCAGATATAAATTCCTCTTGACAGTCCTGGCCATCCTCCCATTTTGTTTCTCCTCAGACTTCTCCAAGCAGATGCGACCAAGACGTCTTGGAATTGGGGGTGGCAGGGGCAATGATTTCCTTTTACCCTTCCCATTTCCCAGCCTCAAGCTGTGGCTCACGGCCACTCACTGCTGCAACTCCTCAATGGTTCGGTGAAAACTCGAGGCATTTTCGGGATTCTGGGTTGTCCTCTTTTCGATCCCCAGCCCACTGACCTCTGCGGCGGGCAGTGTGTTCTGACGCCCTCTGCACCCTCTCACGAACCGGTCTCTCTGTCCCCGGTAACCTGGCCTGCGCACCAGCTCACCTGCCCACCACTCGCCTGCTCCCCGCCGCCCTCCACCACCCAGAGGGGCAGGCTTGGCTTAGAAGGACCTAGCACGCCCCGCGGCGGCGGCACGCTTGGTTCCGCGCCAACAAACTTCTCCGGGACCCTGCAGCGCCCTACCCGGGCTGCGCGGGGCCGCCTTCCCCCTCCCGGCCGCGGCCGCGGCGCCGGCGCACTGACGGCGGGGGCGGCGGGACCTCGCGGCGAAGCGGCGGCGGCGGCCGCGTTCTCCCAGCGCCGGACCGGGACGTCCGCGCGGCGGCGGCATCTGCAGGGACGCTGGGACGGCGGCGGCGCTCGATCCGGCCCGCCGCGCGCGCTGCAGGGTAATCGGGCGCAGGGCCCGCCGCTCCGTGGGCAGCCGGGTCGGGGGAGGTCGGAGTCCCGGGATCCCGCGCTCGCGCCCCCGCCCCCGCGAAGTCGCACTTGGGGGAAATACCCGCAGGTCGGAATAAGTAACCCTGGCCGGAGAGCGAGGCACCATACGTGGCTCCTCGCTGCCCGGGGTAATATCTCTAGACACAGACCAAAAATTAACATGTAACGGCGTGGATTTATATTGAGTTTGTTTTGTGCGGTTAACACCGTGGATAATTTTGTTCTGTATTTGGTGTCTAGTCTCACCCTCATCAGCGGTGCTTATAGTTCTGCTTTACAGACACACAGAGCCGTAAACCTCCTAGAACTAAAGTATAAAGCATATAGCCTGCATTATGTGACATGTGAATACGAACTGCATTATATGGAGCATATTGAAGTGGCCACATCGTGCCAAACGTTTTTGGTTCCATCACGAAGCTACCTATGTGAATGCGTAATTGCAGGTGTGCATTATTCATCCACCAAAACATTTACATGTGTAGCACAGTTTTTACATTTTTCTTGAAATGTAAATACACGCAAATGACCAGAAACATGAGCAGATGACATAGACCCGGCATGTGTGCGAGAGATGAAGTGAAAGGGCCGGTCGCAAAGCTGCGCAGCTTACCTTGAACGTGTGTTTGAGCCCCTCAGAGGCGCAGTGGAGTCCGAGCAGGGCTGCCGCACCGCCGAAGAGTGGCCCGAGTGAGCTCCCTGCGAGTGGGGAAGGGGGACGCATCTCTGCCCTTATTAGTCTCTCCCAGTGTGACCCTCCCACTCGGCGAGGACGGAGGACTCTGCAAGACAGGACTCCGCCAACTCATGCACAGGTTTTCCTTAAATTGCAACAATGTCGTCTCAGAGCTAGAAATAATGCCTTTCAGGTTTATGTTTTATTAGCAGTTTCAACAGAATGATGGTCGGATGCCAGGTGCTCAGTTTCTCACTTCTGATTACGAAATGTCTTCAAAGGAATCTATGTGGCATACATTCACAGGTAGATAATTGGCTTTTTAACAGTTGAACTAAAGAAAAGGATAGCATTTATTTCATTCTTCACTTTTATGTGAGGAGTTTATATCAAGTTAATCAAGAGAGCCTGCCTGCCTTCCACTCATGCTCCAGTGTACAGGTTTGTGTGGCTTGTTGTCTCAGCACGCTAAACTATTTTGTGATTGTAAATATCATATCTTTATATCTGGTGTTACAAATTCTGGATTTTGAACGCTTTGGGATGTCTTTAAACATGTAAAGGTGACATTTTTCTACAGATTTCTCTTTCTGTGTGTATATGTGTAGAGTATATGTAGATACACACATACATATATAGGGATATATACATCTATATAACTAATATATATTTGTAGGTATATACATAGAGTGTATGTGTGTACATAGAGTATATGTGAGTATATGTGCATATATATGTGTATATATAGTTGAAAGAAAATAAAACCCATGTAGAATTTCGAAAAGTAACTCAGTCATTAGAAAACAGATAAATTGATTTAGTGTCTTTTAGCTCAATATTGCCACAGTTGGGGAAATAGAATAAATTATATTATTGATCTATGATGGTGAAAATTATTAAGCTTAAAAGTTACCTTAAACCATAGAAATACACTTCACATATCAGGGCTTATGTAATAAAATCAGTCTCACAAAAAAAATTACTATGTTAAGAAAATTTTTTGCTGTTGTTAAGAAAAATTTTAGGTGATAACTAGCTTCTACTTCATTGAAGTGAAACTGGTAAAGAGTCAACTAGAGGTTTCTAATCCTGTCTTTCCTCATAATCAAATGCCTGCAGTTTTAGAGTCTTGCATCCATAGTGATGCAAACCATGTTTATATGTCAGGAATTAAAGCCTCCTGATGTGTTTCCTTCTCATGTGATTTTCATCACCAATTTTTGGTTGACTATGAAAAAACGCCAAGAAGGGAGGATATCACATGAGTCACACTGCTCAAATGGCCATTTGAAAACATGATCCACAAACTTCCATCAGACTTTTGGTGATCATTTGCTAATTAAAAAATAAATGTATTACTTCTGTTTGAATTTTTCTTCTCTCTAAGCAATTGTATTTTACCTTTTAATTGTTAGTGAATTGGAATAAGAGCATCCAGGATTAATTTCTGTAACAGACTACAAAATTCATCTTATTTACATTTCATTGGTACTGTGTAAAGTAAGGCAACCTACCTAAAAGGAAGTCCAAAATTTTGTCTCTAATTTGTGTTTTAATACAGGTAAGCCAACTTTAAATTTAAAGCACTACTTTTGTAAATGTTTTAATAACTTCATAATCTCAAATAAGATATTTCTGAAATAGCCACACACTGTTTATATTTGTTTGTATCATAAATTGCTCTTTTTCCTACTCATAACCTTGAACTAAAGATTTTGGAAGAAAGTGAGAAATGAATAAATAAGGTTTAAAATAATTATTATCTGTTGCTTACCTTGTTCCTAGATATACCAGCATATCCAAGTCAATAAATATTCCTGTGTTTTTCTTTTAGGAAAGGGTTCAAATTTGGACTGGTTTTATGGTCACAAATATTATATCCTTAGGTTATGGTTCTTTATCAAATTCTTTTTATTGAATTGTAAAGTAACTTCAAATAGAGCCCCTAACCAAGAGCCTTTTATTTATCCCCCCCCCCCAAATTTGTAAATGACTAGTCTTTCCACTTGCTTCTGTAGCTATTGCTGGTGAACAAACATCTGAAAATAACCGGAGAATCTGACAGGACTTTGAATTCCAGCAAACAGCTTGAGGGGCTTCTAATGCATGTGTGTACTTTAAAAAAATTTTTTTAATTCCAAAAACCAAAATGCTTTCAGCATTTATAACCCATGAAAGACACGCTTAACTATTTTTATGCCAGTAAAATACATGAGGGATAAATTCCATTTAATGAATTAAAAAACCTGTTCCTTTTTGTAATGCCCCACTTACATAATTTAAATGACTTAAAATGAACTTGTACCAGATTTTGATAATTGCGTGCTAATAAATTTAAAGAATGTTTCTTCTCAACCTCACTTCTCAATCTATTCTTTTTGATAGCTATTTCTGTTTTCTTCTTCTTTTTCTTTGTACTTCTGTACTTCCGGCCATGTAGCTTTTTCCCCCTTTTGTAATTTATTTCACTTTTCTCCTCCTTCATAGTTTCCATTTTCCAAGAAGAAAGAATTTCAGCATCGCCCCCAGCTAATTTCTTAGTTACCAAACCATAAAAGTATTCATTCTTTCTTGAATTTACGGGGCACAGCCATACATGACTTCTATACATATCCCAGGGAAAGACTTCACTGCATCAATAGTAGATGAACAGACGTTACTGTTAACTATAATTACCAAATCTGACTTGCCATCACTAGCATGCACTTCCCATTCTGTTATTTTTAGGCTAATACTACGTATGATATTCTTAAGAGTAAAAAGGAAGGCTGTCATATAAGTTGTAAAATTTTAGTCATTATCATAAGTAAGTTAGGGCATTTTTAATTTTAAATACTTTCTACTATTGTTTCTAAAAAGAATTCTCTTCATAGAGAATTCACTCATCATGTCACTGATGATTATGTTTGCTTCCATTCCTGGAAGACATTCTAGCTCATGACATTGACTCAGCTTAGAAATGAGAGGAAGAGGTGATCGTAGATAGGCTACTCAGTTTATTTGACCCTCTTCCTAGGGATCATTGACTCTGAAAGTTGATATGGTAAAAGGCGAACGCCTGACTAGAGAAAACGTTTATTAATACACATCTAGATCTCAAAAACCATTTTTCAAAAGTAGAAAGAGAACTATCCCCATAGAAAAATAGGCAAAAAATGTGAAGAGGTAATTCACCAGGGAAATACAATAAACAAGTAAAAAAAATATCCCATTTAGTAATCAGTATGCAAAGAAAACCACATTTATAAAGGAACGATTTTTCTCCTACCCACTTTTCCAGGATTAATATTAGTGATTGGCGTAAGTGAGAAACACTCTCAACCCCTTTAAAAGGAGCTTCAGTCTTTCTAAATTAGCCATGTGTATTAAAAGCTGTAAAAATTACATGTGGAATCTGCTTCATAAACTAAAACAAACTTATTTCTGAGTTAAGATTATGGGAGATTTTGATTTCTTCCTTTTGCTTATCTCTAACATACGAAGTTTCTACAGTGAACATATATTACTGTGTAATAAAAATATAGCAAACATGAACCAGTGTGGTGTTTTATATATTGCCGGCAGAGTCACTGAAGCTGTGGTGTTAAGAGAGCTGAGAAATTCACCTTTCAAGTACTCTTTTCGATCATTTCTAGAAGGAATCTTCTAGGTAGAAATTAGTATGTAACTTAAGACATTTAAACTTACTCTAGTGATTTCACTAGGATGCAAACATTAATTAAACCGTTCACTCATTCAACACATGTTTTTGAATGCCTCTCCAGCAGAGCATGGTAGAGTATACAAAGATAGGTTGCACATGGGCCCCATCTCCTGGAGTTAACAGATGGCAAGAAAGAAGATGTGTACATACATTATGATCATGTAAAATGAAAATACAAAATGCAATAGACAAATTAGATTAAAAAAATACTGAAAGAGTTCAACGAGGAGGGAAACTATGTTCCTATGCGGAAGTGGCAGGGTCAGAAAATTTCAATGAACAAAATACAGCCATTTTTTTGTGTGTGTCAGTCACATAAGAATACTTACAAGTCATCGCAGAACCGTAGTATGGAATGGCCACTGTAATGAAATATTTATTTGTAAAATGATGAGCTTAATG
The DNA here is from genome assembly GCF_036850995.1 of Saccopteryx leptura. Lineage (NCBI taxonomy): Eukaryota > Metazoa > Chordata > Mammalia > Chiroptera > Emballonuridae > Saccopteryx > Saccopteryx leptura. The sequence goes on from NC_089503.1 coordinate 354,806,478, forward strand.
TTTCTGTTATAAATGTCTGTTGAAAGAATTAACAAACAAGCCCACTTTCTCCTTATTCAGATGAGGAACGTGAAGTTTATTTGCTACTGGAATTCAAGGTCCTAAACAGTATAACCTCAATTTACTAGGAAGCAGGTATTAAATGTTCACTCATTCACCACAGGGTTTTTCCTTACATGTACATCAGGGGTCCCCAAACTTTTTACACAGGGGGCCAGTTCAATGTCCCTCAGACCGTTGGAGGGCCAGACTATAAAAAAAAAGCTATGAACAAATCCCTATGCACACTGCACATATCTTATTTTAAGTAAAAAAACAAAACAAGAACAAATACAATATTTAAAATAAAGAACAAGTAAATTTAAATCAACAAACTGACCAGTATTTCAATGGGAACTAAAAATAAGACAGCCCCCGTCCTTTGGGGGTAAAATTAATATAAGACAGGGTCTTAAAATAGGGGAAATATGGTGTGTAGTAATGTGGGGGAAGACTTTTGGACAAAGGGAGGTTATAGGGGCCATTATGTTGTTGTACATTTGGGGGAGTATGGGGGCCATTGTACTGTGTAGTAATGGTTATAGTGCTCTGCCTTTCTTCCTACTTCTGCTGTTATTTCATACTGCTTCCGGTGATGTGGGGCGCCGCAGCCGCACACCAGACGTGCGTCATATAACGCGTGTGTTCTGTGTCACCGGAAGTAGTACTGTACGTGCCCCTTCCGGAAGTACAGCGGGGGGGGGGGCCGGAAAAATGGCCTTAGGGGGCCACATGTGGCCTGCCGGCCGTAGTTTGGGGACCCCTGATGTACATTATGCCACAACCAGATTAAGTACTTGTAACCACAGTAGAAACATGTCCCATGCTTTCTTCACGTTTCTCATTCATGTTTCTGCCTTCTTTTGAAACTCGAAGTGTCTACTAAAATTCTGCCAATCATTCAAGGCTTATTTTAGGTGTTAACTATACCTGGGTTCCCTTCCTGCCCTCCTTCTGCCCAACCAACCCTCCCCTGCCTCTTAAGAGCAGAGCACAATTTACACTTTTTTAAGGACACTCTACTTAGTTTCACAAACATTTCTGTATTTGTCTCTCTGATTTGATTGTAAACTCCTTGAGGACTAGAATTGTGCCTTTTTGCTTTTAATAATACCCAGGCACTTAATACAATAAAGTATTTTTAATTTAATCTTTAAATATTTGTTGATATGAGGCCTGTAAAGGTTAAGTAACTGACATAATTTGCTAATAAAAAAGTTGAGACTAAATCTCAGAGTCTGTATGGAAAAATGGCATGTTCATCTTGTGATTATATCTACTTATTATATACTACTAAAACATAACTTATTTTTACCTATAAAAGACTCCCAGAGCAGGCACTCTGAGGACAGCAACATGTCAAGGCAGGACTATTATTAGTTGAAAATGTCCTCATCATAGGTACTCTTTACTCCTTTTCTAAACCTAAGATACATTTTCATTATTGAGAATTAGAACACAACTTTGTTTAATCTATTAATAGAACATGAAAATGACCTAATTAAACTTTGTTCTAATACCTAAATGTTTTTAAATAACCAATCCAATATAAAAAAATTAAAAATATAAATGTAATTCAACATTAGTACATTATAAATGGCTAGCTAGTACATTATGTCTATAAACTTGTAATTTTTTTCACTGTAACTTCTTTTGGGAAGTTTTCAACTTAGAATTTATTTAGCTTATTTTATGAGATTCTCATAGAATAAATTTTTTTTAATCACCATGTACTAGGTACAGTGTTTTACTTCAACAATTCTATTGTCCTAGTTTGATAGTTTAGTACTAAGGCTCTGTACCAAACATTGACAGAGCCAGGATTTTCTCCCAAGTCTACCTCGTTGCATAGTCCAGGCTCCTGTCCACCACGCTCTGAAACTGGGTCTGCAACCACTTTTTCAGCAAGCATTCTGCAAGCACCTGTTTGCAACCCTACATCACCCAATAGACCATCTGAACAGGTGCTCAAGACAAAGCAGAAGCCTCAAAGATACATGGCAACAAATTGCCTTTACAAGATAAAAGTGTGTGAAAAAGAAAAAATAGGAAATAAATCTGTCTCTGTTTAAGACAGTAATCAATTTTAATTAAGAGAAAATCATGAACTAACTTCATCAAACTTAAAATTATTTTAAATTGTTCTGGTGCTGTGCTGCAACATGCTTTAGTCTGTGCTGAGTTAAAAGAAAAAACCTGAGATAGCAAATGAGGTCAAGTGTTTTGCTTAGATGACTATTCAACTAAGGCAAGGTAAGATAAATTTGGCCAAACTCTGTTCTCTATCAGTGGTGACAGATTTACCTATTTCCTGATAGGCAAGAACATTCTTGCTGTCAAATTATTTTACCATAAACCCGTTTTTACCCACCTTAAATGTAAACTTCTATGTTTATAAAACCCCTTTTCAGTAATTATGAGAAGTCATAAAACATAGCTAGTGAAAGAAATAATGATAGCTCATAAATCTATACTTATTTTTAAGTACTTCAGGTGTTAATCAAAAACTACAGAAAAATTTTTTTCTTTTCCTATATAAAGCAGTTATTTATTTTTAATAAAAACCTCACAGCTTTTAGTGCTTTGGAAGCCATATTGAAGCCACTCTCTTTTCTCGCTTGCGCTGGCTGCTTTACAGATGCTCGCATGCTAATCCTATCCCTCGCCATGGTCACTGCTCAGCCGGTTCTGCTATGGTACCATCACTCAGTTTGGGCCCCAGTCCTGGGGAGGCTGGGTACTTCAGGGGCTTGGTCCCATTCGGGGGGAGGATCTGTTTTCTTCATCAAAGTCAGTCTAATGTTGGCAGTTTCTGTTAAAATGACAGTCTCATAGTTAGTGACATAGATGGTATTCCTAGGCAGTGTTCATGTATCATTAGCTATTGCTGCATAATATCCTACCCCAAAACTCAGTAGCTAAAAACAATAACCATTTATTATTGCTCATGAGTCCGCTGATTGAAGTTCATCTATGTGGGCTGAGTCAGCTGGGTTCTTGCACATGTTTGCATCAGCTGGCTGGTCAGAAGAAGGCTGGCTGGTAATAAGGACATCTCAGTCAGAACAAGTCACCTCTCTTCTACGTGATAACTCATCCTCCAACAGCCTAGCCTGAACCAAGATATCACAGACGTTGAAGACAGAGGAAAAGCACTCAAGGCCTCTTGAGTTTAGGCTTAGAACTGGTACAGTCACTTCTACCAAATTCTATTGGCGAAAGCAAATCAAAAGGACAAGTCAGAGTCAGAGTTCTGTACCATGACAGGACAAGATTCAAAGGCATTGCAAAAAGCACAGACACGAGAGGTAAACTATTGGGGCCATCAGTAATTTTCCATGGTTAGGAAGATGCCTGAAGAGTGGCTTCATTCAGCCCCCAGCAGTAGTATGTCCCATATCCTCCTCTGGACACCAGTTGCCTCTAAAACTACCACCAAGCAACAGCCAGTGCAGTTCTTTGAGTCCTGTCCCTCAGCTAATTCCAGCCACTCTCACTTGGGGTTGTGGAAACGGAAGAGATCCTTCACTTCGCTCTCTCCCAGAGGGTGTAGAAAACCAGGATGTGCCTGTCTTCTCCTTAGTAATTCTTGACTGTACTTAGTGCATGGACTGCTAGTGCAAGGGAATCCAGCAAGTTTCTACCTTTAGAAATCTCAAGCAAAAAAGTGTCCTACGTCTTTAGAAAGTCCTACTGCCCTTCAGGGGAGATAGATTCAGCACCCCAGTAGGGTGAAGAGGGACTCTTTGACAGTTTTTCAATTCTCTTTCTTCCAGAAGAACCCCCTCTTTCTTTTGCAGCTCTCATGACTTTACTGGTGACGAAGACTTCAAGCCAGCTGAGCCTTCTTCAACCCTGAGGGGCCAGGGAAGCTAAGGTACCAGAACCTTTCTCCTTCTACACTTGACCTGTAGGAACGTAGCATCATTTTGATTTAACTGTTTTATGTCTATATAATAATATGGAAAAAGATGAAATAAAAAAGTTACTATGGGAGAGTGCAAGGGACAACTTCAGACGGAATAGCCACAGAAGAGCTCTCTAAGTTGGTGATGTTAGAGCTGATCCCTGAATGCCAAGAAGAAGCCTCCCCTGCAAAGATCGGGGCCAGAGGCAGCCAGTGCAGAGTCTGTGCGCTGGCAGAGCCAAGCCTATTCCGTAAACATGGAAAAGCCCTTCACGCCTAGAAACGGTGAGCAAAAGAGGACATGGTAAGAGATGATGTTGCCCAGGTCCAGATCCTGTAGGGTCTTCAGATCCCAGTAAGGTTTGGAGGATTTGAACAGGATATGAACTCCTTATTGTTTGACAAAGATCACTGACTTCTCTGTGGAGAATGGGATTGTGGCAAGGCAAGAGAAGAAATAAAAAGACCACTTCTGAGGCTGCCGTATCCAGGCAAGAGAGGATGGTGGCGGCCATGAGGGTAGTGGTTGTAGAAGGGAAGAAGTGAACAAATTCAAGACACATGTTAGAAGTGGGTGTGACAGGACTTGCTGAGGGCTGTAGGAAAGGGCCAAGGGAAACAGACAAGCACAGAAAAAGCCTATATTTTGGTGCACAAGAGACCTTAGAAGTCCTTTGGACCAATCATGTTGCTATGTTTATTTTAAACAATGAAAATTAAATTAAAAGTTGATTTGTGTTCAAATGTGCATCTGTAGAGAAAATGGAAAACTTCCTACATAAATAATATGCAAACCCATGTGCTGCATCCTGTATTATAGAGTGCCAAGGAAGAGTATAACCCTCCCAAGTGATTTTCTGTCACATTGTGGAGGGGGCGGAGACAGGGAATACAAGGGGTAACCTAGAATCACATGAGCTTCTCCAAGATTAAACAGGCGGAAGCAACAAGTTCTGCAAATGAAACCAAATTTTTCCAACAGATGATAAGATATTAACAACTCTTTGATTCTTGAACCTGAACTGAAGTTGCCATTGCTCAGAATAACATCTGCCCCAACCACCTTGGATAAATGGAGGAAAGGAGAAGAGGAGAGGGTGGGGAAAGAGGAAGAGAATTACAGAGAGAGAATTAAGGGACTTCTTTGCTTTTCACGAATCCATAATTATAATTATGAACACAGAGACACTTATGTATACACAGAAAGGAAAGAGAAAACTAAACACAGTATTTTAGTGTTGTAAGGATCCGGTGAAATAAATCAGTCAAACCTAAAAATTCTACGTTGATCTAGTGTTTAGGTTTCTTTTAAACTTTAGCTCTTTGCAAAAGATGGGAAAATACTATTTTTAATAATCCAGGGACATAAATATTGAGTTTTTTGAAGTTGTATCCAGACCGTTTACACTCATCTGATTCCCTGATAAAGCAGGGAGGTTAACTGAGTGGCTGAGCCTGTGGCACTAGTCAGTCAGTGCAGTACACCACCTTCAGTGTACCGTACACCACCTTCAGTCATCACTGGGTTCTGGCTCTGGGTAAAGGACAGGGGCCCCTACGATGTTACATTGCAATTAGTGGAAAAAATAGGAGGACTTGATTTTCTAACATTTCTTCCTCTATTTATTAATCCTTCAGTGTTTTGGAGGCTGTGAATTTATTTTAGGAAAAGAGAAGAAGATAGAAACCTTGTTTTAAAAAGCTAGTATTGTAATTTTTAAAAAAATATTAGGGTTCTAGTAGTGTTTACATGAACAAAGCTAAATTTAAAGTAAAAGTTATTCATATTTTAAAATCATACACATACACAAAGAACCATGATTTTGAAATTATTGACAAACAGCAAGATGTATTCTTTAAAGGATCAAAAGTAAATCAATTCTTAGGCCTTTCTTGTGTCTTTCCTCTTAATGAGTCTTTCCAAGGTTGTGGCCCAGTGCTGGGATTCAACCGGTTCACACCGTTCAGCAGAACTGATACCTAATTTTTTGTTGAGTTCAGTTGAACCGGTTGTTAAAATGGCACTGTAATCAGGGTTCTCTCTAAAGTGGGCGCCTGGACAGTTGCCAATGTGGAAATCACACATTTACATTTTTTTAACGTTCATCTGTGCAACAGCATATTCTAAGCACCCGTGGTAGTGTTCATTCTGTCCATGGGTGAAAAAAATTGCAAGTATGTATGCCAATCAAGAAATGATATGGAAATATCTTAAATAACAGTTTATTGTTTTTGTCAGGTACTATTTAATACTTTTTCATTAATATTTTAAAACTTTATTATAATCTAGTTTTGTGTACCTCTTTCATTGTTCTTATTTAAGTATTCAATGCATGAAATAATAAATGACTTTCCAGTATATCATCTTTTCAAACTTAAAATGCTCATTAGGGTAGAGAACTGGTTGTTAAATTATTTGAACCCCTCCACTGCTGTGGTCTGCAGAGAGAAAGATGGCTTCTGCTTCTGAGACAAAGGACATTTTACTTGATTGTAGATAGCAGGGTGGGAATAAATAAACAGAGTGATCTGATCATTTATATACAGATGTGAGAAAAAGTAGATTCACAGTTGTTTGTATGTCAATACTACAAATAAATAACACAACTAATAATACAAAAATGAACGCTCACATACTCACAACTGTAAACCTACATTTGCCACCCCTGTACAAACAGGTACACTTCCAAGAGTGAAATGAAGCTCAATAAATATTTTAATAGCACAGAGGTAGACCAGTGTGATGGCCCTAGGTTTAAAGCATTCAATAAACCAACAAAGTGTCAACAGACAGAAGGACCTAGTGTAGTTACCTTTATATTTAGAATTATTTTCAGGAATCAGATTAGATCTTAAGTAATTATGGATCAATGAAAGCCCTTGACCATTGCTACAGTATTGAAAGCTTTTATACAAGTATTATTAATTTGCCACCTTCTCTCCAAGGCCTAACACTCCCCACGTGCCTGTGCTACTGTTCTGGGTATCTCATAATTCTAAAATAACTCGCTGGATGTTTGCAAGAGTTAACATGTTTCTCAAAGTACCTTTCACCAGAGTGTTACTTGTGCTCTAAGCAAAACTGCATCTCCTGTTACAACAGGTTTGTTGCATATTTAAGGAAATATTATAGTTTGTAATACTATTGTCCATTTTCTTTATAGTTTATATTGCTTCTCCCATAAGTGACTTAATTAGTATCCCAGATATCTTTTTATAAAGTAAAAACCACAATCCTGTCACCACATTCTGTGTAAAAATAATAAACTTTAGAAATAAATGTGTGTGAAGTCAATAAAAAATTTAAAAAATGAAATGAAAATATAAAAATGAATGTGTGTGTATGTGTGGGTGTTCTGTAGAGCGTGCTGCACGGAGAGTTTGGCTTAGGAATCCTCATAAAGATAGATTGTGTACTATAAAAAAATTAGATGGTATGAAGAGACATCAAGTGCTATGTAATACTAGGGAGAACACATGCCCAAATTGACTTCTTATAAAAAAGGAGCATTTATAAGTTGCAGCTGACTTTGGTTAATACCTTGGTAATTTACAAGGTTGAAGCATTTGGCTGTGTGTTCTGTTTGGAGGTGCAAGAGAAAACATAATCTTTCTTCATCGAATAATAAAGAGATTCTAATGACACAGAGCTCTATATGTAGGATAATAAATACATAATATATGTGTAACACATATTCAAGAAGGATTTGAATTCTTTCCACTGGTTTTACTTCTGAAGAAATGACCATCAAAAGGACAGACAAGATTCCAACTCTTTTATATGAATTGAGATGGAGCTAACAATGAATATTTCCATCAATACTTCTGATTTACCCAGTTGCAAATATGTATAAGGATTCTTCTAGAAGAGAGAAATACATAGCACTTTTTAACGTGCCATTGCTATGGTCTAAATAGAAGGTTGAATTTAATTTCTGTGAATAGTTATCTTGTAATGGCTTAGAAGAGTTCAAAACACCCTCCTGAAAATGCTTCCTATTATGCATCCAACATTCATTTATTCAACAAATATGTATTGAGTGCTACCATGTACCAGGCACTCCTGTAGTTATTGAGATACAAAAGTAAACAAAATAAATTTTCTTTCCTCATATAGCTTATGTCAAAAGGAGAGAGATGAACAGTAACTGCAGAAATAAGCAAAAACTTACATAGTCTGTTAGATGGCGGCACATGCAATAGAAGAAAATAAAACATAAAGGGGAGAGTGCCAGGGTGGAGGCTGTGTGCAAGGCAAGGCATGGGTTACTCTTTTATAAAGAGTGATCAGAGGCCTCCCTGCACAGGTAACATTTGGGCAGAAAGCTGAAAAAAACATAAAGGGGTGAAATGTAGAAACACATGGAGTGTGGGGGAAGAATATGCAGACAGAAGGAAAAGTTAGTGCAAAAGTCCTGAGTCAGGAATGTATTCAATGTATTCATGTATGCAATGAACAGCACAAATGCCAGAGATGCTGAAGTGGAGCAAACAAAGGGAGAGCAGTAAGGGATGGTTCCGAGGGACAAGGCTTGCCTCTAATTGCTGAATGGTAGTGTACTATTGAAGCTATGGTGGCAATAAAAAGGTGTTCATTTAAAGAATATTGGGCATTTTAGAAGAAACTACTCTATTTATCCTATTAAATTCTTTCTAGCCTTCTTATTTCTATTACTTGCCATAAAAACGTGTCATCTGTAGGCTGTGTGTATAAGATTTCTAAAATAACATCATTTACATGTCATTCAAAGGAGATGTGGAGGAAAATAAAGCAAGAAGATTTATTCCAATTCTAGAAGTCATTATATGTTTAGTTACTAGACAAGTGAACTTGATTTTCTGGCTGATATGCTATGTAAAGGAAGAACATTCTCTCTTCCCTGTATATGTATGTAACTATGCATATGTGTATAGTTTCTTTCAAAAATCTATTTATAGCATGTGAAGAAACTAACCCTTTCTGAAATTGTGTAAAACTTTTAAAAATTCGCTACTCATTGGCAGGTGGGTTATTGATTGGTGAGGAAGATATTAGATATTTTCTTACAGAGTTAAGAAAAAGCACCAAAAAAGAGAAAACCTCCGGAAGCAACAACCATTTCTTTAAATGTATTAATTTATACCTGAATCTACTATGTATATGTTCATAGATTTTTAATTGTCCATGAAAGGACATTTTTTTCCCTGTCCTTATGATTAAATCCTCGGGCAAAATATAGTAATAGTTAAAAGCTTTGGGGTCAGATAGACCTGAGTTTGAATTCCAACTTTGCCACTTCCTGATAGGAACCCTATCCTCACTCTAAATGCTTACCTCACGGAGAAACGGTAAGTATTGTTAGATATAATGTAGATGGAACATTCAGAACAGTATCTAATATATAGTAAATGCCCAGTAGAGAATAATAATTACCATTTCTTTCTCTCTCTTTTTTTTTTAGTGAGACAGAGAGAGGAACAGATAGGGACAGACAACCAAGAAGGGAGAGAGATAAATAACATTAATTCTTCATTGCAGGATCTTAATTGTTCATTTTTTGTTTTCTCATATGGGACCACAGCCGAGCCAGTGACCCCTTCCTCAAGTCAGCGAACTTGGACTCAAGCCAGAGACTTTGGGCTTTAAACTAGCAATCTTTGGGCTCAAGCCAGCGACCATGGGGTCATGTCTATGATTCCATGCTCAAGCCAGTGACCCTCCACTCAAGCTGGTGAGCCCATGCTCAAGCTAGATGAGCCTGTGCTCAAGCTGGCGACCTTGGAGTTTCAAACCTGGTTCCTCTGCAGCCCAGGCCAATGCTCTATCCACTGCACCAACACCTGGTCAGGCTAATTACCATTTCTAACTTCTCTATTAAATTCCTATGTTTAGCCAATCACCATTTCATTTCATGCTTCAACAGACTAAGTTCTATCACTTTCTCTGTATTTCTGACACAATTAACTAAGTCACTCACTTATTTATCCAACCAGTACCTATGGAGCACATGCCCTGCACTTAGCACTGTACTAGGAGACAAAGAGGGCAGTGAAAAAGAGAATTGCCAATGAGCTTTCAAATTAGTACTGCCTTGAATACTGAATTTAGATAAAATATCCATTTCATTTCTAGCACAGTGCCACACATTGAGGATATTCCAAAATAGTCATAGACTTCGTCTTGTAGAATTATGAGAACCTAGAGATAATCCTATATAAACCCCTTACTTTTAAATAAAAGTTTAAGACTAAGCTTAGCTCAGTATTATAAGGTGATGCTTCAAGTAGCATAAACAAAATAGTTTTGTTTATCACAATAACAGGTCTCTTTACTTGGTAGACGAGAAACAGTGACATCAAACCTTATATTGTCTAATGCTAAAAAAGTCTTTAAAGTCAGAGATGGCACTGGAAGATGCTGGAGTTAACCACCATGAACTTTAAAATAACTATGAATAACATGTCCAAAAAATATGAAAAAAATGAAAAATTTTTCATGGAAATTTAATTATATAAAAATAATCAAATGGAAATTCTAAAAGTAGAAAAATAATAATTGAAGTTAACTCAATATAATATATGAATGAGCTTAACAGTAAATTTTATACAGTAGAAGAGAATATTGGTGAAACTGGAAGAAAAGTTAGTAGAAATAACCAGACCAATAAATAGAAATTAGCAAGAAAGTCATCTGGATAAGATAAAATATCTAACATATATATAATCAGAGTACCAAAAGGAGAGAATATAGAGAATAGGTCAGCAACATTTTTAAAAATATAATGGTCAATATTTTTCCAAAACTAATAAAAGCCATATGGACTCAGGAAAATGCAAAAAAAAAAACAAAAAAAAAAACCCCAACTTCATCTGTGAGCACCATAGTCAACTAAAGAAAAGTATAAGCATTAAGGATGGAAAAGACAATTTCAAAAGATCAAACATAAGGTTTATAGCTTACTTCTCAAAGGAAATAATGCAAGACAGGGGCAATGGAATACAACCTTAAAAGTATTTAAAACAAAATAACTGCCAATCTAAAATTCCAAACCCCAAATTATCTTTTAAACTGAAGAGATGAAAATAAAAGCATATCTAAAAAACTGAAGTGAGATATTTTGTTAGCAACACATCTTAACATAAAATATTAAAGGAAGATTTTCAGGCAGAAGTTAAATTATTCTAGATGTCAGCACAAAAATTCAGAAAAGAAGAAAACCAATGGAAAAGATAAAGAAGTAGATAAAAATAAATTTGACTAACAAAATCAAATGCAATGTATTTTTGAGTAAAAAAATATGCATATCAAAAGGAGGAGGAAGTAAATAAGGTATTTAAAGTTTATTGAATTATTTGAGAAGTAGAAAAATGACTAAGTTTTGCAAGCCCCCAAAAGTTAAGTATTTATGTTCTAAAACTAAGATATCCAATATAAAAATAGAGAAAGAATATAAAATAAATGAAATAACAAAGAGGAAATAAAATTTAGATATACTTTATTAATCTAAAGAAGACAAGAAAAGAATAGATAGAATTGGAAAAAAAGAACAGAATACTCATTTTCATAAATAACAATGGAATGATAGAAATTCAAAAGAATTTTATGCACTACTAGAATTAATAATGAATGCAGCAATGTTATCAGTATAAACATTTTTTTGTATTTTTCTACTGGCAGCATATAATTATATGATAAAATTACAACAGAATAAAAGCATAGAATATAATGGGATAATTTAATAAGGTGTGCAACTTTATTTTTTGGTTTTGGGGTTTTTTTCGAAAGACAGAGAGAGACAGGCACACAGGAAGGGAGAGAAATGAGAAGCATCAATTCTTCATTGTGACACCTTAGTTGTTCATTGATTGCTTTCTCATAAGTGCTTTGATGGGATTTGGGGATGGGTGGGAAGGTCAGTTATAGCCAAGCCAGTGACCCCTTGCTTAAGCCAGCAAACCTGGGCTCAAGTCAGTGACTGTGAGCTTCAAGCCAACAACCTTTAGGCTAAAGCCAGCGACCATGGGTCATGTCTATGATCCCATGCTCAAGCTGGTGGCTCAAAGGCCGGGGAACTCAGGGTTTTGAACCTGGGTCTTCAGCATCCCAAGCCGACCATCTATCCACTGTGCCATCACCTGGTCAGGTTTAACTGATCTAGTCTTTATGACCCCTATTCACTCACTAGGAAGTAGGGCTGAAATACCAAATTTAGCCTAATCTGTCTCAAATATTAGTCCAACCAATTATCTAGAGAGATTATTGGGGTAATCCTAAAGCAATCCTGCAACAATGTCTCATTGTCTATTTCTCATCAAGATGCATTTGTGTGAGAGAAAAATGTAAATCACCTCATGGCATTGGGGAAGAGAGGGCACACTGGCCTCATGGTCGTCCTTGGATATGCCTTGATTAAACAACTCTTGAAATTTGATTGTCATTTATTGGTTGTGATAGCAAAAAAAAATTCAAAACCAGTACTCTTTGGGCACCTATGAAAATAGACACTGGCTATAAACAAACAGTACTGTCATATTATGCATATTGGATGAATCATACTTCTGCACCTGCTGCTAGTGTCTGATGCCAGTAAATCCCTTGTCTAGTCCATCTCAGCTTACTCAGGATCCATTGGCTTCTTCCAGCTGACTATGTCTCTCCAATCTAGTACTGAAGATCCTGGTCCTGCCTTTGATGCCCTGCACAAGCTCCTGGACAAAGGGAGCAGGTTTCCCACTACATTGTAACTTCTTCCTTCCAGAGGAGGCATCTTCCTTCCTCTGTCTCTTTGCTTGTAACTATAATGGTGAACTTCATGGCCCTGGCTGATTGGATCAGTGTGGTAGAGCATTGGTCCAGTATGTGGATATTCTGTGTTCAACTCACAGTCAGGGAACACAGGAGAAGCACCCATCTGCTTCTCCACCCCTTCCCCTTTCACCTCTCTCTCTCAGCCATGGCACAATTGGAGAGAGTTGGCCCCTGCACTGAAAATGGCTCTATGGCCTCCACCTCAGGTCCTAAAAAGAGCTCGGTTGCTGAGCAATGGAGCAACACGCCAGATGGGAAGAGCATCGCCCCCTAGTGGACTTTCCAGGTAGATCCTGGTCAAGGTGCATGTGGAAGTTTATCTCTGCCTCCCCTCTTCTTACTGAATTAAAAAAAAATGGTGAACTTCATATTGGGAGAGAAAACCAGCTTACCAATAATGGAAAATAGAAAAACAAAAATTTATTTTAAATATATATTAATTGGCCCTGGCCAATTGGCTTCATGGATTCAGTGTCAGCTGGCATGTGGAAGTCCCAAGTTTGATCTCTGGTCTTGGCACACTGAAGAAGTAACCATCTTTTTCTCTTTCCCTCCCTCTCCCCCTTCTCTTCCTCTTCCCTTCTCGCAGGCAGTGGTTTCGACTGGTTTGAGTGTCTTCCTGGATGCTAAAGATAGCTCAGTTGATTCAAGCACTGGCTTTACATGGGGGTTGCCAGGTGGATCCCGGTCGGGGCACATGCAGGAATCTGTCTCCATCTCCTCTTCTCTCACTTAAAAAAGAAAAAAATATACATATATATAAAATATATGTATACACACACATACATATTTATATATATGTTATAGTTGTACATATACAATGACAAAATAAGAAAAGAGGTGCTATAGAAATACTAGAATAACTTAAAGTATGCTTTAAAATAATTAATGAAGATAATTAAAACCCTTCTTTCCTTCATGTGGATCTGAAGCAAGAGATAATTTTTTTATTAATTTTAATGGGGTGACATTGATAAATCAGGGTACATATGTTCAGAGAAAACATCTCCAGATTATTTTGACATTTGATTATGTTGCATACCCCTCACCCAAAGTCCAATTGTCTTCCATCACCTTCTATCTGGTTTTCTTTGTGCCCCTCCCCTCCCCCCAACTTCTCCCTATCCTCCCTCCCCTCCCCCTTACCAAGAAGAGATAATTTTTTTTTGTAATGCAAAGACAGATTTATTTGTACACACAACAATGAAGGAAAGCAGTCTTCTGTCAAATGGAGATTAAGATTCTTAAGCAGCTGATCTTGGGACCTACAACAGGAAGACTTGTTTTCTGATCTTCAGATGTTAAGACTTTTTACCTGACATTTCAGCAGGCTTTTTATATATGTCTTCTTCCTGGGCCTGCTTTTCTTCCTGGGTCTTATGATACATAATCTGGTGTTACAGATAGTTTGTGTTCCTCTTCTGCTTATCCAGGTACTTTCCCATGAAGCGTAAGAGATCAGTTTCACTGTTGGCAGAAGCCACCGACTTCAGGTCTTCCAGCAGCTTGGTTAACTTGTTCTCCAACTCCAGAGCAGTCTCTAGAGCTTGTACACCAGTTCCCCAATTATCTATATTAGGTCTCTGAATCACTGGAAGGCAGATCTTACCCTCACGTCTTTTCAGGTATCTTAGGAACTGCTTTGCATGTTCCCTCTTCACTTCAGCTTGGTCTTCGAAGAATAAGGCAAAAAGAGGTGCTTCCACGTCTTCACCATAGTAACAGGCCATAGACAAATAAGCATCACTGATGTGCAGCTCATAAGATACCACATGATTAACAGGAATCCTGCATTCTTCAGAGATGAGGCCCTGGACATCAGACGCCATCTCAGCTTTAGAGAAAACCAAGCTTAAACAGTGCTCAAGAGATAATTTTTTGTAAGCTTGCTTCAAAAGGCTCTATCTGTCCATTCTGGTACCATAAAAATATTACTGCATTCTTTTTTTTTATTTTTCCATTGATTTGAGAGAGAGGAGAGGGAATAGAGAGGAGAGGAAGGGATAAAGAGAGAAGCATGAACCCATTGTTCCACTTAGTTGTTCCATTTAGTTTTGCATTCACTGGTTGCTTCTCCTTTGTGCCCTGATCAGGGATTCAATGCACAACCCCAAGGTGCCCAGATAATGCTCCATCCACTGAGCCAGCCAGTCAGAGGATGCACCTACATTGTTAATGCGAGTCATTTAAAGCTCAACTTAGGTATTTTATGTAGAAAAGATAATGACTCAGTAGAAGCTATCTAACTGTAAGTAGACTACAATAACCTGCATTTGAGAGTAAGGTAAATATTTAGTGTTTTTTCCTATTCAACATCTTTCTTCTGATAATATCATCTGGTTTTCCTTTCAGGAACCAACTTTCCCACTTTTGGTCTATGTAGTTTGGCTAGAGAGGACAATATCTCTCTGACCCAGAAGTGCACATATGACCTATCTTGGCACCATGAGCATATTCCACTTCCTTTGCTTCAGGAATGTGTACGTGATCCAAGTCGTCCAATGGTACTTAGCATTGGAATTTTATTGGAATTATTGAGAATAGCTAGAGCAAACCTATAGTTTCTGGAAGCCACCTTAGGTAGATGGCTTGCATGAGATATATAACAAACAAAAAGCAAATTAGAGCTGGGAAGTGAAAAAAAATTTCTTGAGCATCTCCAGCACCCAACCCTTAAGTTTTTTATGTGAGTCAGTGAATTTCCTCTTTTACTTTAATAAACTTGAACTTTAAACTCTTATGACTTGTCAGCAAACACCTGCTGAATAACATAGAATGTAATGTTTCTATTTTATACTACACCACTGCCTAAAATTTATGTTTTTCTTATACTTTACTTAAATTCTTTCTAGGACTAAATTAGATTAATGAGAAACTATTTTATATGCCATTGATCTGTATTAAAAAATGGAGTTTCTGTTTATTCTCAACCAAGAGATATTATTATAAAAAATAGTACCTTACAGATTGCTCATGTATAACAATTAAAAAACAACAAAAAACCAGCCTGGCCAGGTGTTGGCACAGTAGACAGAGCACTGATCTAGGATGTAGAGGACTCAGGTTCAAAACCCCAAGGTCGCTGGCTTGAGCATGGGATCATATACATGACTGCATGGTTGCTGACTTGAGCCCAAGGTTGCTGGCTTAAGCAAGGGATCACTGGCTCAGCTGTAGCCCTCTCCCTCCCGTCAAGGCACATATGAGAAGACAATCAATGAACAACGAAGGTGCCACATGGAAGAATGTATGCTTCTCATCTCTCTCCCTTTCTGTCTGTTTGTCCCTATCTGTTCCTCTCTCTGTTTCTCTATCTTTCTTGCTAAATAATTAATTAATTAATTAATTAATTAAATAACAAAAAAATCAAGCAGTAACAATTTGACCAGAAATTATATATTAACCTCTGTCAAGCCAAAAAACAATATTTTTTTTTGCCACTTCAAACATAAACACAAGTGTAGGGACTAAAATTCCAACATTAGCAAGAATAATCATCTACAATATTTTAAATATGATGGAAAATATAAATTACATTTAAAACATATGATATCAGGCTGATGGATGACCTGAAAGCCTTTAGTAATATTACTTTACAAGTAATTAAAAATTTTCTTCTAGAGCATTTTTATGTATTCCTAGAAGATTATGGGCCAACTTAATAACTTTTAACAACCACTCTAGCCATTAACCATTATAAAAATTGCCTTTGTCAAAATTAGGGTTTTTATAACCTCTGCAAAAGAAAGATTTCATTTTCAGTAATACAACCATAAAGACATGTAGTGCATCCAGATTATAACGATAACTACCAGCAAAATGTTAGGGTTCTAGAGTATCTCAGAAATAATTATATTTATCTTTAAAATATAACATGCGGCCCTGGCCAGTTGGCTCAGCGGTAGAGCGTCGGCCTGGAGTGCGGGGGACCCGGGTTCGATTCCCGGCCAGGGCACATAGGAAAAGCGCCCATTTGCTTCTTCACCCCCACCTCCTTTCTCTCTGTCTCTCTCTTCCCCTCCCTCAGCCAAGGCTCCATTGGAGCAAAGATGGCCCGGGCGCTGGGGATGGCTCCTTGGCCTCTGCCCCAGGCGCTAGAGTGGCTCTGGTCACGGCAGAGCGACGCCCGGGAGGGGCAGAGCATCGCCCCCTGGTGGGCAGAGCGTGGCCCCTGGTGGGCGTGCCGGGTGGGTCGGGCGCATGTGGGAGTCTGTCTGACTGTCTCTCCCCGTTTCCAGCTTCAGAAAAATAAAAAATAAAATAAAATAAAATAAAAATTAAAAAAAAATAAAATATAACATGCTTTCTACCTTTGGGGGTTGTTTTGAGGAGGGACAGTCTAATTATATCACAACTATAATTTTGTTAGCAGGCTCAACACAACTTATTATGCAACAGTAACATGTGCATTATGTATCATACCATGTACACAGTTTTGAAAATTAGATTTGCTAGTCCTGTTTCAGAGTCTGCTTTGTGCATCACAATTCTGAGTAATCTCATTAGGAACAAAAACAGAAAGTTTTCATCGCTCCTTATTGTTATTTGTGTTTTTGAAAGATAGCAAAAAAAATCTAAGTTTTAACAAAATGGAGACTGAGTATGCTATCCTCAACTTTTAATATGAGAAAGTTAGCTAACATTATAAAAATAATTAAAATTCAATCTTTTATTATTTCAGGTAATATATATTAGTTGAAATAATGTTATATATTATATGTACTTGGACTAAGACTGAGTGTCTGTATTCATTAAGAAAGCAACACAGGCCTGACTAGGCGGTGGCGCAGTGCATAGAGCGTCAGACTGGGATGTGGAAGGACCCAGGTTCGAGACCCCGAGGTCACCAGTTTGAGCGCGAGCTCATCTGGTTTGAGCAAAAGCTCACCAGCGTAGACCCAAGGTCGCTGGCTTGAGCAAGGGGTTACTCGGTCTGCTGAAGACCCGCGATCAAGGCACATATGAGAAAGCAATCAATGAACAACTAAGGTGTTGCAACGAAAAAACTGATGATTGATGCTTCTCATCTCTCTTCGTTCCTGTCTGTCTGTCCCTATCTATCCCTCTCTCTGACTCTCTCTGTCTCTGTAAAAAAGAAAGAAAGCAACACAGTTTTTTTTTTACTCCATATAATTCAGTTGGCAGTGTATGATAAACAATAGCCTCATATCTTTCTTTAATAAAAATTAACTCTTACAGTTGGAACTTTCTTTCTGTGAATAATTGATATAAACAACCCTTCATGACTTACAAGTAGTTGTACTCTATTGGAGCAGCAAAATTAGCGCTACCTCAAATTTAAGCCTCCTTTACAAGAAAAAAAAAAGACATCTAGAAAATATAATAAAATATAGCATTTTTTGTTTCTGGGGGGTTTTTTGTTTGGTTTGGTTTGGGGGTTTTTTGTTTGTTTTTTGGGGGTTTTTTTTGAGAGTGTTAAACACTATCCTGAAACTTTTTTCAAATGATGAGAGAAAGTTTATGTAGAAAGTTACAGAGGTAGTAGCAGTGAGCCAGCTGGGCTGCGTAGGCTCAGGAAACAAGTTACAGAAGCAACAGAGGGCCTTGGAGCTTTGGAGAGAGAAAGGCAAAGATGGAGGTCGGAAATGTGGCTCCCCCCCCCACCCCACCTCCCCCAGGGAAAGTGCTGTCCTGAAACTTTTTCTGAAAGTAAATTTTTCCAACTGGTTTGTATACAAGCCAAAATGTTAAATGAAACAAAACATTTCAAGTAAATGTGTTCTTTGCCCACACTTCAAGCGTGAGTACAGTGAAAATCTTTATCAGCTTGTCTAAAATGTTGTTGACAGCATTTTGTTCAGTCTACTGAATTTTTTCTTATGTGACCCGAGCCTCTTTGACTTCCAGGAAGCTGTTAATGCATCAAGAGCACGGACCTGGGAATCCCCTCTCACCACCCTGACCACCCTTTATGTTCGATCTCTTTTGTAGTACTATTCCATCCTTGTTAGTTTGCTGTACAAAAACAGCTTCATAGCAAACCATAATTTATTCATTCTGCATTCTTAATATTTTGTATTTTAAGATCTATTTGGATATTTGTTAAAGAAAGTAGTAGGTTCAAAGAAAGGTGAACAAAAAAGATGAAGGGTCCAGGTTTTCACTCTTAACTCTACCACTGATAGGTCACCAACATCGGATACACCTGCTAAATTTGCCAACATTTGAAAAGCCGTCTAAGCTCTCTAATCTCAGTTTCCTAAACTGTAAGGTGGTAGAGCTGGACAGATAATAACTGAGCTTTTCCAGACCTCAAGTTCTCTAGATCATTGATAGGCTCCAGCCTTATCACCTTTGAGGCAAACAATCCTAAAACAATATACCCTAATGTTCTATAGCTGTATGAAAATAAAACTCCCTGAATTTAACATCTCTTTTCTATCTTGTTTGCAACTTATTAATATCTTCTATAATTTCTTTTTTTCACATCTTCATGAAGCCAATAATAAATTTATTGATTTATTTATGAGCTCCAGTAGGACAGATATTATACAAGTTTCTTTATCCTTATATCTCCCTTGGTGATTACATGAGAACATGAATTTGACACCTGTTTATGAAGTGAATGCTAAAGAAGGTTGATCTTTAACCCTTTCTATTACCTACATAAGGTTTTAGCATTTTTTCATCTTCCTTTTTCAATTTTTATTACTAAGTATACAAGGCTCCTACATACTGAATCCATATCTTTATTGGTAATATAAATTTTTTAGTTTAAATGCAGGTAATTATTGACTCATGAACTTTGCACATAATCATCAACTGCTTCCCTAAATTAAGTATATCAACATAGGGTGAATAATTATATTTTGGTACCTAATTTTTGCTTTAGCATAACTAAACCTACACACATCTGCTACTCACAGATAGAAATCTAGAAATGATTAAAATAAAAGTAAGGAAATTATTTTAAATCTGAGAAGAAATTCAAGCAAGAGAATTAAGACTAAATAGAATATTTTCTCAAGTTTGAAAGGAATACAATATGTAATAGTGAAGAAAAAAAGATGTTATAGGGAAAACATCAACTCTGAAGAAATATTTCTCAGGTCCAACCCTAAAAATCTAGGTAAATTATTCTATTGGAAATGGCTTACATAGCCCATTTTCCCCGGTATTTCTTTTCATGTCTCAACACAATAAGAGAAGATGTTCTGGATTAATTAGTAAACAATGATTTGACAATGTCTCTAAGCAGTGGTTCTTAAATAGAATGGAAAATAATATTAGGATGTGCTGTTAATAACACTACTGACTGACTGAGAAAAGAATGAGATAGAAGACTGAGATAAACATGAACTTTCAGGGCATATGGAAAAGTTTAAAGCACTTGATCTCAAAGTCAAGGGTATATAAGAATAATGATGCTTTGGGCATATTAAAAAAACTGAATTTGGCATAGATGTCGTTCTGTGAATAGCAGATTAAAATATACATAATTCAGAACCCAGCTGGTTCTAAAAAAGTCAAGAGGGAAAGAGAAAGAGAGAGAGAGAGAGAGAGAATGTTGGACAATCCCCACATGTTAACAACAGATTGGATGTGGCAGACTGCTTACATTATAAAAATAGATACAAACACAGAGAAGAAATGGAAAAAAATCCATCCTAGTAAAAATAAGTGACAACACAATAGAGAATTTTAGAGCTTAAGTATCACCTAAATGATCTTGTGGAAAGATCCTAGCTCTGATGAGTATTTAAAGGGTCTGGTTTTGAGAGTTTTAGCCCCAAATCAAAATAGCTGAATGACTATAAGCAAGTTATTCATTGTCCAGGATCAGCCAGTGATATACATTTCAGATTGCTTTACTCAGTTCTGAACCAGGCACAAAGGGAACACAGAGATGAGTGAGGTCCGACTTTGTCCTCAAGGAGTTTAGGTTTAGATTCTAAAAATATAGATAAACACAACAAGAGCTTTTTGGCTCAGAGCAGAAAGATATGAGTGTTCACTAGCACCCTGTGAGTACTGAATTAAGAAACAATTCACTTTTGGATAGCAGAAGATAAATACTTTAAACAACATAAGAAAAGGCTAAGAAGAAGCAAAGTGCACAGTCATTTCAGGGGCTAGTGAGCAGATTGATGTCAACTGTAGTGTAGGGAATGGTGCAGATGACTCTGGAAAGTTGTTAAAGGTCAGGCCTTAGAAGAAATCTTATGCTTTATTTTATTCTGTTTTATTTATTTATTTATTTATTTATTTATTTATTTATTTGCAAAAGAGACAGACAGACAGACAGACAGGGACAGACAGACAGGAAGGGAGAGAGATGAGAAGCATCAATTCTTCATTGTGACACCTTAGTTGTTTATTGATTGCTTTCTCATATGTGCCTTGATTGGGAACTCCAGCCCAGTCAGTGATCCTTTGCTCAAGCCAGCCACCTTGGGCTCAAGCCAGTGACCTGGGGCTTTAAGCCTGTGACCATGGGGTCATGTCTATGATCCCATGCTCACGTGGAGAGCCTGTGCTCAAGCTGGTGAACCCGCGCTCCAGCCAGATGAGCCTGTGCTCAAGACAGTGACCTTGGGGTTTCAAACCTGCGTCCTCAGCACCCCAGGTCTATGATCCATCCACTGCACCACCGCCTGGTCAGGTGGCATGCTTTATTCTTTTGGCAACTAACAGCAACTACAAAATTTTTGAAATATGTTAGATGTTGCAATGGTTAGGTGATCTAACTATTAACCTCAAAAACATTTTCCAAAATTGATTATCTCAACAGCTAAATGTGTGTTTCTAGCTATCTCAAAGGCCATTTAAATAATTGTTGTGCCGTTTGAAAATTAAAAAGTAATAAAACACATTGTTTAAGGACACATTCTAAAGTCAGACTGACTCGGTTTCCCATCCCATGTCTGCCACTTACTAGCTATGCGACCAGAGGTGGATTAAAGTCAGTTGAGGGCCCAGGAGCAGAAGAAAATATTTGGTCCCTTAAAAAAAAGAGAGAGAGGGTTCGATTCCCGGCCAGGGCACACAGGAGAAGCACCCATTTGCTTCTCCACCCCTCCGCCGCACTTTCCTCTCTGTCTCTCTCTTCCCCTCCCGCAGCCAAGGCTCCATTGGAGCAAAGATGGCCCGGGCGCTGGGGATGGCTCTGTGGCCTCTGCCCCAGGCGCTAGAGTGGCTCTGGTCGCAATATGGAGACGCCCAGGATGGGCAGAGCATCGCCCCCTGGTGGGCAGAGCGTCGCCCCATGGTGGGCGTGCAGGGTGGATCCCGGTCGGGCGCATGCGGGAGTCTGTCTGACTGTCTCTCCCCATTTCCAGCTTCAGAAAAATGAAAAAAAAAAAAAAAAGAGAGAGAGACAGGGAAAATAAAAATACATGTTAACCATATTTTTAAATAAATAAAAAATAGTATGTACTATTAATGTTAAAAAATGCACATATGAAACCAAACTTGTTATTAGAAAATAGTGTAAAGTTGGGGTTTTATGGGGCCCTTCAGAAGTCAGGACCCAGAATGCATGCCCAGTGCACCCACCGTTAAATCCGCCTTTGTGTACAACTTACATTTGTTACTTAATCCTCTGTGCCCAATTCCTTCACCTGTAAAATACATGTGCATGGCATGTAGCAATCATTTCATAAAGATAGGCTGTATGAAAGGAAAGACAAGGACCATCAAAATATGACAGACAGGAAATAATAAAGGTCATGTATAAGTAAAAAAAAAACTGTTGAAACTGATTAACAAATTCAATAAAACACAGGATATAAACTCAACATACAGAAATTAGTTGTGTTGCCTGAGCTGTGGAGGCTCGGTGGATAGAGTGTTGGCCTGGAATGCTGATGTTGCTGGTTTGAAACCCTGGGCTTGCCTGGTCAAGGCACGTATGAATCCTTCTTGCTCCTTTTCTCCCCCCACCCCCAATCAAGAAATAAAATCTTAAGAAAAAAAAAAGTAATTAGTTGTGTTTGTTCACATTAACAATGAAATATCTGAAAATAATTAAAGGAAATTATTCACAATAGCACCAAAAACAATAAAATACTTGATAATAAAGATAATAAAGGAAGTAAAGGATCTGTACACTGAAAACTACAAGACTTTGATTAAAGAAATTGAAAATACAAACAGAAAAATATCCCATGTTAATGGTTATTGATGTTGTTAAAATCTCCATCTACCCAAAGCCATCTATAGAGTCAATGCAATTCTCATCAAATTCCAATGGCATTTTTTCATAAAAATAGAAAAAGCCATTTTAAAATTATATAGAACCACAGAAGACTCTGAAAAGCAAAAGCAATCTTTAGGAAAAGCAAAGCCAGAGCATCACACTTCCTGATCTTAAACTATATAACAAAGCTATGGTAATTAAAACAGTCTGATGGTAGCATAAAAACAGACACATAGGCCAATGGAACAGAGAAATGTGCCCAGAAAAAAATCCCATTAGACAAAGGAACCAAGGACACTCAGTGGGAAAAGAGAACTTCTCCAACAAATGGTGCTGGGAAAATTGAATAACAACATGCAGAAAAATAAAATTGACCCTTGTCTTACACCACTTACAAAAATTAACTCAGTATAGATGAAAATACTCAAATATGTACTCAAATGTAAGACCTGATACCATAAACCTCCTAGAAGAAAACATAAGAAAGAAGTTCTATGACACTAGTTTTGGCAGTGTGTGTGAGTGTGTGTGTGTGTGTGTGATATGACACCAAAAACACAAACTAAAAACTTCTGTACACCAAAAGAAATAATTGAACAAATTCCAGGTTCAAGAAAAAAGTTTAATGCAAAATAAACCCATAAAGAAAATGAAATAAATACTAAAAAACCATGATTTAAAAAAAATAAAAAGAAAATCTAACAGCCAGCAAAAGCAACCAACTTTAAAAACTTCTCTTTAAACTTAAAGCGCAAGCGGTTTACTGGCTAGAAGATACTGAAGCATCTAGTTTTGTGAGAGTGAAAAAAAAAGAAGGTAAGACATTTCTATAGCTAAAAATAGAATGAGCAGTACCTAAAATAAAATTACAAGGACTATAAATCTTTAGTCTTTAGGGTAGATTGCTTGGATTACAAAGAAAATTTACTGGTAATGTATACTTTTAATAATGCTGAGATTTCTAAGGATCTTCTTTCTCCCACTTTGCCAAAATTACTATGCATTTGGAGAATACATTTTGTAGTAAAAACACTCTATGTTTAGTTTTTCAGTAACCAATATTCCTTCCTAATACATATCACAATATAGCTTCCTGTGCAAAAAAAAAAAAAATCTGAGTCCAAATTCTAAGTATTTTAGAGCAAATAGCCGCAGGAAGTGGAAGAAAATGCACTCAGATGTGAATGTGGATTGAGTGAGGTGTTTCATCAGCCTGCTGAGACGTGGTGGGTTCTGCTTTGAGACTCCATGTTCAGAAAGCACAATAGCCAAGTAACATCTGTGCAGGAAGGTTATATATAGACAAAGCAGAGCAGAGCAGTATTCCAAGAATACAATGAGAAAAAGGGATGCTTTCTCTGAGATCATCTATTAAGAGCCCTTAAGCTTCTCCATAGAGAAAGTAAGTGCTGGAGAGACACAATGACCTAGATAGATGGGCAATAAAAGTTTAATTTTTAAAAGTTATTTCAGTCTTTATTATCTACTTTGGTTGTTTATATTGATCAGATTCACTGAATAATCACCCAGTACCGCAGGCAGCTTGGAGTTATATTATAAATGGACATAAGCTGTTTACCCAGGACAAAAATAAATGAGATTTCCACTGTGGGACCAACCTAGAAATTCAGAATAGGAGTTAATCAGAACAAAATGTCCAAAACATTTTGATATAAAAGTCTTGTCACAGTTGCTGTGACACACCAGTGGAGATGATGCCAAAACACCTAACATAACAAGAAAAATGAATCTCTTGGTGAAATTTTAAGATTTATGGAATCTGAATGAAACATGGTGTTTTTTGTTTGTTTCACTATAAATCTCTTGAATTTCCAAGTAGGCAATTTATAAAGCCAGTCTTGATGACAAAGTGATAATCTAAACCCAAAGAGCAGGATTAGAGTGTATTAATAATAATATGGAATAGACACATGACCTATAATTTACATTTTCTGCACTTAACTCTCTGATCTTGATTCCTTAGCCACCTAAAGGAAATTCCAATGAAGAAGATGGTAAATCAAGAGAAAGCTGCTGTCAGCACATATTCTGATTCTATCTGTTGATTATATAGTTTTATGCTCTTGTCTTCACCTAGCTGGAATGTGCCTCACCAATATAACATATCTGTACTTCATTTCTGACTTCAAACTTCTCTTTTGCCATTCTGATCAACTTAATTCCTTACATATTACAAAGAACCATGATGCATTTCATCCTATTAAATCCTAACACCTCTATGAGATGCCAAGGGGGTTATCAGACCTACTGTGTTCCTCTCAGAGAGATTCAGCAAAGGAGAATTTAGCTCAAGTTTGCAGCCAGATTTGCCACTTAGTAGGTTTGGGAGTTTGAAAAGTCACTTACCCTCTTTGTGCCTCAGTTTACTCATCTATAAAATAGGGACAAAGATAATACCTCCCTCAAAGGGTTATTGTGAGGTTTAAGTTAGTTAATACATATAAAGTGTTTAGTGCCGTTCCTGGTACATAATAGAAGCCATATATATAAACTATATGTAGAGCTCAATTTATAGTTAGATCTAATTTTGTCTGATCTGTAGTGGTGCAGTGAATAAAGCGTCGAACTGGAACACTGAGGTCGCTGGTTTGAAACCCGGGCTTGCCCGTTCATACAGGAAGCAACTGAGTTGATGCTTCCCGCTTCTCTCCCCTCTTTCTCTCTCCTCTCTCTCTGCCTCTCTCCTCTCACTAAAAATCAATAAATAAAAAATCTAGAGTTAGACCTAGTTTTGAATCCCAGTTCCATGGGATATACTAGCTGTGTACCCTGGGAAAAATTCTTCACTTTTCTGATCTTTAGTTTTCTCATGAGCAATTTGGAGGTTAAAAAAAAATCAGAAAGAAATCATAGAGCCCTGGATGGGTAGCTCATTTGTTAGAGTGTCATCCTAATATCCCAAGGTTGTGGGTTTGATGCCTGGTCAGGACACATACAAGAATCAACCAATGGCCTGACCAGGTAGCGGACCAATGGATAGAACATTGGCCTGGGATGCTTAGGACTCAGGTTCAAAACCTCAAGGTCATTGGCTTGAGCAAGGGGTCTCTGGCTCAGCTGTAGACCTCTGGTCAAAGCACATTTGAGAAAGCAATCAATAAACAACTAAGGTGCTGCAACTATGAGTTGATTTTTCTCATCCCTCTACCTTCCTGTCTGTCTGCCTGTTACTTTCTCTTTCTAAAAAAAAAAAAAAAAAAAAAAAAAATCAATCAATCAGCACATAAATAAGTGGAACAACTAAATGATGTTTCTCTGTCTCTCCCCCTTTCTCCCTCGCTCTCTGAAATCAATAAACAATTTTTAATTAAAAAATAAAAAGAAATCACAAAGGTGGCATGATAATTTAATGAGATAAATACTGTTTAAATTTTTAAGGACTAAACATTGACCAGGGTGGTTGAGAAGTTTTGCACTTAGAAATCAAATGTATGTATCAGATCAGATGCTAACCTGCCTAGACACCATACTCACTGACTCTGACTGTGGGAGTACATTCCAGATTGGTCTGGTAATAAGTGAATATAAAACTATCCCTAACCTGTCAGGCCAGCAAAGCTGTACCTACCGTGGAAAATGAAATCATTAAAAACTGCACCTCTGACAAATGTTACACATTGACAATAGCTTTTCATTTGAGAATGAGCATCATTCCCAGTTAGGTGATAATACTGTAATCAAATGTTGTGAAAAGCCAATGAAATCATGCAAAATGTCAACTGTAAAATTAATTTTAGTGAGACAAATTCAAGAAGTAGAAAAGAGAGGCTGTTTGGGAGTTAAGGTCATTCTAATTATTAGCCATCAGAAAAAGTCTCACTGAGCATAACTGAGGTCACATAGAGGTCGGCTACTAAGGTTCTGAATTAGCTTATATTAGAAAGTGAATAGTATTCAAAATCATTGGAGAAACTTAAGACTTTCAGCTATGCAACATAAGCAACAACGAAATACACTTAGATGACACTTTTTTTAAACTTAAATATAGTTAGTATACAATCTTATATTGGTTATATTAGTTTCAAGGATAAAATATAGTGATTTAACATTTTTATACCTTACAACATGATCACCCCAATGATTCTAGTAATCATATATCACTGTGTATACTTACCACAATATTATTGACTATATCCCTTCTTCTTTTAACCTGCACCTCCCTTTCATAACCAAGCCTTCGGTCTCTGTTTCTCTGAATTTGATTTTATTTTGGTTTTTCTGTTTGTATGCTTTTAGATTCCACATGATACACAATGATAAAAAAAAGAATTAAATACTTTCATGTGCAACAACATGGCTGGATCTAGAGCAGTGGTCCCCAACCTTTTTTGGGCCACGGACCGGTTTAATGTCAGAAAATATTTTCACGGACCAGAAAATATTTTAGGGTGGGATGGATAAATGTATCACGTGACCAAGACAAGCATCAAGAGTGAGTCCTAGATGGATATAACAGGGAATCTGGTCATTTTTTAAAAATAAAACATCGTTCAGACTTAAATATAAATAAAACAGAAATAATGTAAGTTATTTATTCTTTCTCTGCGGACCGGTACCAAATGGCCCATGGACTGGTACCGTTCCGCAGCCTGGGGGTTGGGGACCACTGATCTAGAGGTCATTATGCTAAGTGAAATAATTCAAGCAGAGACAGACAAACATTTTCTTCAAATTTCCAAATGCATGGTATTTGTGAAAAACCAGACCAAAGTGGGTGAAAGTCTGAGGAGGAAAGGAACACAGCCTTCCATATGGTAAACAAGCAATTTTAAGGGTTTCTATGCAACTGTGGTTTTCTTGTAAACCAGACAAGAAACACAAGTCTTATCCTAAAGCCAGTAGCATTTCTCCCACATGGTAAATGATTTCCCCAGGATTGTGTCCAAACTAACACATCCATGACTGGGTGTAACAGTACGAGGACAGGTCCTTGTTCCACAATCTTTACGGTCTAGGGCTCTGACTAGGCCATTCTTTGATCACCTGAAGTGCCCAGGCCTATTTTGCACACAGTCATCTTTATACATGTCTTACCTAGTAATTTATTAAGAACATATAGGAAGAAATTGTATATTCCATTTCTTTATATTCTTTATGTTAGATGTGCATAATAAACATACTTGTAAATGTTAAAATTTAATTGGAGAAGTTTTATTTGTATTCTTGAGAAATTACTTTATCTACATAACACTTATTGTTGATTGCTCATTGACTAGAAAACTCTGAAACAAGATAGTTTACATCAGTTATAAGAAATAAAGCAAACAGCAGAGACATGAATTGACCATTTTCCTGTGCTTAAGTTATGTCTTAAAACGGAAATTTATTATCAAGACACGTATTCTTATCTGGCATTGCCACTGACTGATGATATGAGATTGAAATTTTCACTTTCTATACAAAGTGCAGCAGAGTTGGCTATTATATTAAATGAGTTAATACTGTACATAGGTTTGTACATTCTGTAGTATTAACTTAGATGGTGTGGCATGCTAGACAGACAGGAAGAAGCAATGACCAGTTTTTCTAAATGCCTTAATCACAGTTGTAGGTAACCCCATTGGCTATAGAATTAGACAGCATTTTGGCCAAATCTTTAAACTGCCATTTACTGACCTAGAGAGTTACTTACATGAGTGTCAGATTCCTCATATTTAAAAAAAAATCATTCATTTACACCTCCTTTGATTGCTTCAAGAAATAAGAAAATATAAGTAAAATGCTTAAATTGGTGCCTGGCGCATGGAATATGCTTACCTGTGAGATTTTTCTAATCCTCTTCCTTCCTATTCTTCCTTTTGCTCTTCTACTGACAAATCTTCAGAGTGGAAGACAGAGGACAATGAGGTTATTTAGGGAAGGGAACCTAAATACTATAATGATGGAAGAAACACCAACTAGAATATATTCCTGGCTCTTACAACTCCTTCCCAAAAGTGAATTTAGTCTTCCTACCTATAATTTCTCATCTTGTTAGCTAAGGTGTCTGCCTAGTCTTAATAAGGCAAAGATAAGAGTGTTAATTTTAGTAAAGAGTCTTACTAGCTATGTAATACTGAATATTTCCCTTAAATATTACTCTAGGATTTAATTTCTTTATATAGCACTAAGTCTGATAATTTTGCAGGTGTTGAATAAGGACTAAGAAGTAGGGCCTGACCAGAGGTGGTGGCGCAGTGGATAGAGCATCAGACAGGGATGTGGAGGACCCAGGTTCGAGACCCCGAGGTTGCCAGACTGAGGGCGGGCTCATCTGGTTTGAGCAAAAGCTCACCAGCTTGAGCCTAAGGTCTCTGGCTCAAGCAAGGGGTTACTCAGTCTGCTGAAGGCCAGTAGTCAAGGCACATATGAGAAAGCACTCAATGAACAACTAAGGTGTCGCAACGCGCAGCGAAAAACTAATGATTGATGTTTCTCATCTCTCTGTTCCTGTCTGTCTGTTCCTATCTATCCCTCTCTCTGACTCTGTCTCTGTAAAAAAAAACAAAAAAAGTAGGGCAAGCAATAAATGGGAAAAGCATGCCTCCTGGTCCTTAAAAAGGTCTATGGAGGAAGAAATGAAGAGAGGTCAAATCTGAAACTCATCCTTAATTGAATCATAAGAGACACCCTTAATTAAGCCCTTAATTCCAACCACACTAAAGCTCTGGAAATAGACTGAACGCACTGACAACTATAGAGCACCATCTAGTTTTGGCCATCAGAACTGCAACTGAGTCTTCTGATTTCCTAAGGGGTCTGAGGTAAAATCTCCGAGACTGGGGAAAAAGATACACTTCTTAGTATTTTCAAGTTACTAATTATTAAAATTCTAAAGTACAGCTATTGATTTCTTATTTCTTCAGAAAAATAAGCATGCTCTTTAACAGCTGCTGTTCATTTAACATCATAGGTTCTTGTGAAAAATAAATATACATAGGTAAATATGAATATAAAATAGATCATAATATCAAAGATTTATGTATATTTAAGGCAATATTAAAGCTTTCATTATTAACTTTTTTCTCCAGAGCTTGTGGATAATCTGCATAAATTTACAATAAGTGTAATCTTGGTATATAATGAATTCAAGTGTATTTTATAAACAATCAAATTTTTACTAATATCAGTATTTTATAAAAAGAACTAGATTTCATTTAACCATACAATTTTAATTTCAAAAGTATATTTTAATCTTGAAAGACAAGTTAAGTATGGTTCTCTGAAAATATTTTAAAAGGGAGAATGCTGCCTGACCAGGTGGTGACGCAGTGGATAAAGTGTTAGCCTGGGATGCTGAGGACCCAGGTTTGAAACCCCATGGTCACCGGCTTGAGTGTGGCCTCATCCAGCTTGAGCATCAGGTTGCTGGCTTGAGCGTGGAGTCATAGACATGACCTCATGGTCTCTGCCTTAAGCCCAAAGATCTCTGGCTTGAAGCCCAAGGTCGCTGGCTTAAGTCCAAGGTCACTGGCTTGAGCAAAGGGTCACTTGCTCTGTTGGAGCCGCCCCCCCCAGTCAAGGCACATATGAGAAAGCAATCAATGAACAACTAAAATGCTGCAACGAAGAACTGATGCTTCTCATCTCTCTCCCTCCTTTTCTGTCTGTCCCTGTCTGTCCTTCTCTCTCTCTCTCTCTCTCTCTCTCTCTGTCTCTCCTTTGCTAAAAATAATAAAAAATAAATAAAAGGGAAAATGCTGTTGCTAACTTTACTTTTCCTTGGCTTAGAGATTACATTATACAGCTAATACACCTTTTTAGGTCAACTTGAATATTTAACCAGTTGAGTTTATTGTGCATATGTAACTAGTTAGAAAAAATTAAAATACATGGAATTAAATTGTTATAGCAAGGTATTTTTAAAGAATGAGAATATGAATTGTTTTAGTCAATTTGTATTCTGTATGTAAAAAGATACCCTTTTGCTGGCAACTCAGCATGATATTCATATTATATTTCTATATAGCTTTTTAAATATAGTATTCATGAGCTATACTAAGGATAATCGCCTGTAGTCTGATAAAGTCTTTGAAATAGTTAACATAGAAAAAAATATATATGACAAGTCACCAATACTTCAAAATCCTAATACTTTAAATTTATATAATATTGTGGTATCTCAAACCACTGTTTAAGAAATCACTAATTTAAAGAGAAAGGCTAATTTTTCTGACAGAAAAATAAGCTTTATGTGCATGATCACTTTAACCTTATTGTTTTTTTTGTTTTGTTTTGTTTTTACAGAAACAGAGAGAGAGTCAGAGAGAGGGATAGATAGGGACAGACAGATAGAAACAGAGAGAGATGAGAAGCATCAATCATCAGTTTTTCATTGCGACACCTTGGTTGTTCATTGATTGCTTTCTTATATGTGCCTTGACCATGAGTCTTCAGCAGACTAGGTAACCCCTTGCTCAAGCCAGCTACCTTGGGTCCAAGCTGGTGAGCTTTGCTCAAACCAGATGAGCCCGCGCTCAAGCTGGCGACCTTGGGGTCTCGAACCTGGGTCCTCCGCATCCCAGTCCGATGCTCTATCCACTGCGCCACCACCTGGTCAGGCTAACCTTTATTGTTTTTATTCTATAATTAATTGAACTTCTAGGATGTCATTTTTTGTTATTATGGTGAACAATGTATTTGTTACTTCTGGAAAATATTTGACTACCTGAAGCCAGGGTTCAGTGGATGTTGGGAGAAGTGAAGTTCTAGTGTTCATGTTATACACCTGTGAAACTCCTCCAAAGCTAAAGTGTAATCAGGTAAAACTAAACCTGATGAGAGGCAAAATAAACTATACATTAGTGTTTTATAATACCCTGATAAATTGGTTCCATGCCTCCAGACCCAAACACACACTGCTCAGAGAGAATTCAACAGGTTGGTCAGTTATTCTTTTTTTTTTTTTTTTGTATTTTTCCGAAGCTAGAAACGGGGAGAGATAGACAGACTCCCGCATGCGCCCGACCGGGATCCACCCGGCACGCCCACCAGGGAGCGATGCTCCGCCCATCCGGGCGTTGCTCTGCCGCAACCAGAGCCACTCTAGCACCTGGGGCAGAGGCCAAGGAGCCACCCCAGCCCGGGCCATCTTTGCTCCAATGGAGCCTCGGCTGCGGGAGGGGAAGAGAGAGACAGAGAGGAAGGAGAGGGGGAGGGGTGGAGAAGCAAATGGGCGCTTCTCCTGTGTGCCCTGGCCGGGAATTGAACCCGGGACTTCCGCACGCCAGGCCAACGCTCTACCACTGAGCCAACTGGCCAGGGCTGGGGTCAGTTATTCTTAAATAATCACCTTTATTTAGGTGCCAAGCCTTAAAGTCATATTATATTGTTAGTTTTCAAGGAAACCATATTTCCAATTTTACCCCAAATATTGCATAGGGTTATAATTCAAAGCAAGTATTGTTGAGTCCATTTTAGGTACAAAGGTACATATAGATGATCTGAAAGCAAATTCAGAGGGACAGGTAAATAGAAAACAGTCAAATCACTGTCTTTCCAGAGAAGACAAAAATCTCAGTTTTAGTAAGAGACAAAATGTAGAATGATCAAGTTTGTAAAAATTAAATTAGAATTAAATTGGCTGGTATAATTACATTTTTATTCTCAAATTAGTTTTGGTACTCATGGCAAATATTTGAAATGTCAATGACTGAAACTACTTGTTAACCAATTTACAAATAAATATCTTACTTTGCAAAGAATTATCCAAGATACCATTTTTTAAAATATAATTTCCTTTGTAAATACTTTTCTCCAAAACAGAATTTCTCTCATTTTATTTTTCTACAATTCAGAAACTGTCT
This sequence comes from Saccopteryx leptura, assembly GCF_036850995.1. Classification (NCBI taxonomy): domain Eukaryota; kingdom Metazoa; phylum Chordata; class Mammalia; order Chiroptera; family Emballonuridae; genus Saccopteryx; species Saccopteryx leptura. The sequence goes on from NC_089503.1 coordinate 354,839,177, forward strand.
TTGACTATATAGCTGCTTAAAGATTATTATTTAAAATTGTTTATTTATATAGATAGAAAATGCAAAAATAATATGGAAACTGTGGTACATCTGTGTAATGGGTGCTCCAAATATGTATTTCTTAGAATCAATAGAAATACAAAAATTGAAGAAAAAATTATTACATAAGAAATTAAAAAAAAAACAACTCCAGTCTTTATGGAATGACTGCAGCAATTGGCAATAGGTCACTGGAACTGCATTAATAGAGAGCTAAATGCGAAAACACATGGAACATGGATCAGTTATCTAAAATTATTCCTCTTGAAGTCATAACGAACAAGCTTATAATATTTTAACAGAAGACTCCAAAAACAAGTATTATGTTTTGGGAATATCTTTCTTTTTCTTTGTATTTTATAAATTGGAACATGTCCCTGATTATTGCTGGAAGGAATTTTTCTCTAATTTACTTTATTTTTCTTCTTGCAAACTTTATATTAGTAAAAGTGGCAATTAATTGCTAATGATATCTTGAAACTAAAGGTGTTTCATGATAAATGTATTAATTGTATAATAATATAGCCATTCAAGTCTACAGTTATATGGAACCTTGTCATTTAGTGTTGAATGTCCATCAGAAAGTGACCAGACAGTGTGAAGAAGAAGGGACGAAAACAAGGAAGAACTGGCTACAGTACAGAGCTGTAAGGAGAGAGTATCCAACCTGGGCACAGTCATGGCTGATAAAATGGATAGAATTCTGGCATAACAGGATGAGATACATCATCTCACATACCTTGAGAAATATGTCATTTCCATCATTGTAGTATCAGTTATCCAATGGTTTCCATTTCTTTCCATCACTTAGAATTGGTTGCATAACATAGAGCTATAGTATTTGATCAAACATTTCCTCTATTATGTTTATACGTACCATGAAAATAAATGCCATGAAACATAAAAAATATTGTGGTTAATGGAAAAAGTCAAATCTATCAATTGAAATCTAATCCTTAATTGGTTAATATTTCCTTTGCATCTATTGGAATTTTCAGGGGTTCAAGAATTGAGGCTTGTATAACACTGACAAAAAGATTGGACAAATTTCTATATATTCTTTATGACATTTTTGATCCACTTCTCTATTATTTTAAAACTCGAGTCCATGTTTTCTCTTTTGTTCTATAATAAATTTATACAATAGATAAAGTTTTCTGTTAATTATTGGATGATATAAATAATTCAAATTAATATATGTACTAATGTACACTATTAAAGAATGTAGACCAATTATAGCTTTTTTATATCTGCCAAAGTATAAGTTAAAGATAATGTAGTGGACATTTTTATTCTCTTTGGCTGTCCAACACATGAATTCCTTTTCCATGTTAGGGGAATTCTCACCACATGAGACTGAACTCTCCTCCCACTAGAAAGCTGAAAATATGAGAAACTCTCTTTCCCAGCTAAGGGCACAATGTGGGCAGAAGTAGTGTTTTCACCAGACTATTTCTGTGCTGTGATTTAATCACTGTTCCTTCTTTTTTTTTTTTTTTTTTTTTTGCCTTGAAGAAGTTCGGTGAGTTACCCAGTGTCTGCTTAATAGAAACCATTTTCTGCTTAAATCAAATGAAGTTAGTGTCACTTGATAAATGATAAAGCAAATGCAGAGGCATGGTTACAGACCATAACTCACTATGGGAAAGAAGGACTTGGTTGGAACGGGTAACAATGAAAATTCAGCTTATATTAATTGATAAAATTTCAGGATCTCATAGCCTCAAATTGTTTACTAGGTTATTTGAGAAGAAATACCCATTGAAGACAAGGGTTTGGGGAATTAAGTGGCCAATCCCTTGGAGCAGTATGAAGGGCCTGAAGAACTAAAAAGACTATGGGGAGGGATGGTTATTTATAATAGCACCATAACGTTTATACAAAAGAGAATGACAAGGTCAAAGCAGATGGCCAAAGATAGCTCTGCTCTACATTTATAGAGCAGTTTTATTCATTTGCCTGAGTTTGTACCCTGGACATATATTTCCCTCAAGGAAATTCACAGTGGGATAAGTACCTGATAGAGCACTAACATTGACTGAAGTCAACTCTTTTCACAAAATGCTCAACTTAAATTTTGCATTATTTTTTCTTTTCTTTTTTTTTATTATTTAAAAAAAATTTTTTTATTTATTCATTTTTTAGAAAGGAGAGAGAGAGAGACAGAAAGGAGAGAGAGACAGAGAGAGAAGGGGGAGGAGCTGGAAGCATCAACTCCCATATGTGCCTTGACCAGGCAAGCCCAGGGTTTCGAACCGGCGACCTCAGCATTTCCAGGTCGACGCTTTATCCACTGCGCCACCACAGGTCAGGCTATTTTTTCTTATATTGGAAAGAATCAGATACCGTTAAATGATAACTATATCCAACAAAGGTGAGGAAATAAGAAAACATCTAACTTAATTTTTTTTCCATGTATTGATTAGAGAGAGAGAGAGAGATCAATTCATTGCTTCACTTATTTATACATTCATTGATTGGTTCTTGTATGTGCCCTGACCAGGGACTGAACCCACAACCTTGGTATATCAAGATCACATTCTAACCAGCAGAGCTACCTGGCCAGGGTGAAAATTTCTAACCTTTAAATATGTCCAAATAACTAAGTCCAGATAGGTTATTATGTCTTTAGCTAGGCAGGCTAAAGTATTAAGGCAAGGTTCATTCTTTGAAAATGCAGGGTGGGGTAGTGAAGTTAGGAACAAGGAGTGAATAGAAAGCTGAAACACGTATACATAATTTGAAGACTCAAGGAAGCCAACTTGACTTCAAAGATTAGCCCCAATAAGAGGAGCAAGTGTTCAAAGTAGGCTCAAGCAAAGCTCAAGCAAATATTAACACCAGACAATTTAATTTCAAATGTAGGAAAAGTAGCAAGGAAATCTAGTTAGTTGTTCAATTCAGAAGTTAGCAAAATCCCCATCCTTTGATATTTCCTAAGGAAAGAGGACTTACAGTAACTGGCTAAGTCAGTGAAGCCTCATCCACTGACTTGGGTTCAAATTTATGTCTCAGCTTGATAATAGAGGACCTAAAATAACTAAAGACTGATATATAGATATAAAGGTGGAAATCCAGACTGATAATATAAATCTATACAGAAGCTGAGCATGGAATAAGGGTTTCATATTGCCATAGGTAACTGAACAGCAGTCTCAGAATAGCACAAGCATTATGGCAGTGCAATCAGATTCTTAATATAGTAGACAAGACTATTTCCAAAGCCCCAGATAATAAAATTCCCTGCCTGAACAGTATAAACTGACTCTCATTGATATGAGGTGATAGCAATTTTAAAAATTATGAACATCAAATGATGGAAGGAAACAAAACAACACAAAGATTGAAAATCTAACTCAGAAATAAATCTTGGAAGATTTTTGTCATTATGTTTTAGTGATCAAAGGAAATGGGAGTGCTACAGAAGAACAAAGGTCAGAAAAGAAAAATAGATAAAAAGAAGATTAAAAATAGGAGTATCAAGAGAATGAAAAGACAAGGCACAGATTAGGAGAAAATATTTTAAAAGACAAATCTGATAAAGGACTGTTATCGAAAATATATATACAAATAACTCTTAAAACTTATTTAAAAAGAAAACAAACAACCAATTTAAAAATAGGCCAAAGTCCTTAACAGCAAACACCTCACCAAAGAAGATATACAGATAGAAAATAGATGTATAAAATATGCTGTGCATCATATGATCACAGGGAAATGCAAATTAGAAGAACCATGAGATACTAATATGCACCTACTCGAATGGCTAAAGTCTAAACACTGGCAACACCAAATGCTCACAAGGATATGAGGCACAACATTCATTGCTGGTGAGAATAAAATGATACAGCCACTCTGAAAGACATTTTGGCAGTTTCTTTAAAAACTAAATATACCCTTACCGTATTATCAAACAATTGTGCTCTTTAGTATTTTTCCAAAAGAGATGAAAACTTCTGTCCACACAAAAACAGGCTTTATTTGTAATTGTCAAAATTGGAAAAAGCCAAAACATCCTTCAGATGGTGAATGGATAAACTATGGTACATACAAAAAATGGAATATTATCCTGCCCTAAAAAAGAAATAAGCTGCCATGCCATAAAAAGACGTGGGAGAGCCTTAAATGCATATTGCTAGGTGAAAAGAAACCAGTCTGAAAAGACTACATACTATATAATTCCAACTATCTGACATTCTTCGAAAGGCAAAACTATGGAAACAATTAAAAGATCAAGAGTTGGGGGTGGGAGAAGGGATAAATAGGTGGAGCAAAGAAAACTTTTAGGGAAGTAGAAATACCTGTATGGTATGATAATGATGAATACATGTCGTTATTCATTTTTCTAAACCCATAGAATGTACAACACCAAGAGTGAGTTCTAAGGTAAACTATGAATTTTGGATGATAATGATCTGTCAATATACATTTATCAATTGCAATAAACGTACCCACTATAATGAAGGGTGATAATAGGATAATCTATGTATGTACAAGAACAGGGAATGTATGAAAAATCCCTGTACCTTCCCCTCAATTTTGGTGTGAACTAAAATTGTTCTCCCAAAATAAGTCAATAGAATTTTTTTTTAACCCTGGCCAGATGGCTTAATAGGTTAGAGCACCGTCCCCATACACAAAGGTTGCCAGTTTGATCCTTGGTCAGGGCACATACAGAAACAGATTGATGTTTCTCTCTCCCACTCTTTCCTTTTCCTTCTCTCTAAAATCAATCAATAAAAAAATTTTTTTTTAATAAATTTTGAGCCTGACCAGGTGGTGGCACAGGGGATAGAGCATTGGCCTGGATGCAGAGGACCCAGATTCGAAACCCCAAGGTCACTGGCTTGAGCATGGTCACATCCAGCTTGAGCAGGGTTCACTAGCTTGAGTATGGGGGAGCTAGTTTGAGTGTGGCATCATAGACATGACCCCATGGTCGATGGCTTGAGCTCAGAGGTCACTGGCTTGAGCAAGGGATCACTAGCTCTGCTGGATCCCCTGGGTCAAGGCACATATGAGAAAGCAATCAATGAATAACTAAGGTGTTACAAGGAATTGATATTCTCATCTCTCTCCCTTTCTGTGTGTCTGTCCCTATCTGTCCCTTTCTCTGTTTCTCTCTCTGTCTCTTTCTCTCTCACTAAAAAACAAATAAATTAAGAAATAAAGAAATAAATCCTGGCCCTGGCCGGTTGGCTCAGTGGTAGAGCGTCGGCCTGGCATGCAGAAGTCCAGGGTTCGATTCCCGGCCAGGGCACACAGGAGAAGCACCCATCTGCTTCTCCACCCCTCCCCCTCTCCTTCCTCTCTGTCTCTCTCTTCCCCTCCCGCAGCGAGGCTCCATTGGAGCAAGGATGGCCTGGGCGCTGGGGATGGCTCCTTGGCCTCTGCCCCAGGCGCTAGAGTGGCTCTGGTTGCGACAGAGCAACGCCCGGAGGGGCAATGCATCGCCCCCTGGTGGGCAGAGCGTCGCCCCTGGTGGGTGTGCCGGGTGGATCCCAGTCGGGCACATGCGGGAGTCTGTCTGACTGTCTATCCCCGTTTCCAGCTTCGGAAAAATACAAAAAAAAAAAAAAAGAAACAAATCCTGAAAGAAAATAAAGGTAGACCTTGCTTCCTGGAAAAAAATTTTATTTCAATAATTAAGTAGAGAAATTGTCAACTTGGGGAAAATAATGTACCAAATACTGGATGAATTGAGTCCTTTGGATAAGGTACACTAACATAATATAATTTCCTTTTTACAAAAAGAAGGTTTCTGGAATGGTGGTAAGTAAAGTAAAAACTAAATGTGTAGTGTACCTTGAATTGAGTCAAAGCATTTGATTTAGAACTTTCTTGATAGTCCCACAAAAAAGATGATGAAATATTAATTGAGTCATAGTGTAGATAATTAATAGTGTAAATTGTTTGGAAAGATGTTACACATTTGATATAAATTTAAAACCTATCTTTTTTGATTATGAATATTCTCAAATATTAAAGATATTATTTATTTTTTATAGAAATATAATTTTGGCCAGGAAGTCTAAGAGAGAGCATAATGAATTGAAAAGTGTGTGTGTGTGTGTGTGTATATATGTGTGTGTATATATGTGTGTGTGTATTATATATATATAATCAGCAAATAGCTTTATATTTTTTCATTTTTTTTTCATAATTTTCACACCTTCATCACAGTTATTTCTGTCAAGAAGGTTTTGATTGGGGAGAATCAAATGGAATTGCGATTCGTATCTTGCCTTGACCTGCATTTCATGGCACCCTGTATTCTCTTTGTTAGGTGTGCTATAACAGATAACGCTTTTTCCAACATCCTGAAATTTCTCCTCTGAAAACAAGACCATCTGGAGGACATCTGATTTCTCATTTTTACAAGTTCTGATAAGAATGAACTTTAATAACACTTCCTTTTCTTCTGTGGATGGTTTTAGTGACCCAGTTTCTCCTTTCACTTTGATGTGTGGACATTCTTGAGTTGTACACTTACAATGCATAATCTTTGGTGCATGGGCATTGGTTAATGATATAGTTCGTGCGGATGAGTAAAAGTCACAAGTATTGAATGGAACTCTAAAAGTTTCCCACTTGTCTTTTTGATAAGAGCTTACTTGTTTATTAGGGACTTTGGGGAGGGAGTTCAAATTGGAATGGAACTTTAGAACATATTGTGTGACAGTCAGGGATTTAGCTAATTTTAGGTTCAGGTTCTAGACTTGTGCCTGCTAGGGGGCATCATGAAGCCATGAAATTTCACAGGTCTCTGTGAGCCATGTTGATATGTCTTTTCTACAACTCTGAACTTCCAGAATGAATACAACTTTAACTGTGCAACTCCTCTGTTCAGTGCCTATTTTTCAATTTGCCCGTTACTATTTTTCTATTTATTCATTTGTTAAGATTGCTTCCCAATCTCTTAAAAAGTGGGCCTACCCACAAGGTACTGTCTTTTTGTTTCCTCTTGCCTGTTGATCAATTCTCTGTTTTGACGACCTTATCTAATCTCATGTCTCCCACCATCTCTTCTGAGAATGACCTCTTTCCTGTTTTCAAATGTACAGTTTGAGTTTCCTGAGGAGGTTGACAAAACATCCAATTTAACATTTCCAGAAATTATTATTTAGTCTCATACTCTCAAGTCTCAAATAAAAAAGAGATCTTACTTTCCTACTTAAAGTGTAGGATGAATCATGTTACTTTCCTTCTTATAATCCAAATGACTTCCAATTCAATATGAAATCCTTGTCTGACTTCTTGATAGCACCCTTCACCCATCTTTTGACTTTATCTTCCACCATTCACACCAGAAATGATTGGGGGTGGTCTCTGAATCACTACCCCCAAATTACTGGACACTTGTTAAAATTTGGATTTCTGAGACCCAGTCAACCTAATGAAGCAAAACTTCTAAGAGAAGCAGCTTGGAATTTTCACATATAAAAACATATTTACGGCCCCAGCTGAATAATAGCTCAGTTGATTAGAGCATCATCCTGATACGTAAAGGTTGTGGGTTTGATTGTGGTCACAGCACATATAGGAACAGATTGATGTTTCTATCTGTTTGTTTGCCTCTCCCTTCCTATCTCTCTCTAAAATCAATAAATAATAAAACAAGCACCTTCTTATACACTTTAAAGTTTTAAGACCATTGTCTGAATTTCAAACTAAATTATTTGCTGGTTGTCAAATATGTCCTATGATTTTTTGCCTCTTCTCATTCGCTCATGCTTCCTCCTCTTTTTAGAATGCCCTCTGCCTTCCAATATCTACCTATTTAAGTCAACCCATTCTTTGGGATGTACATATATTACATGCCAGGCTCATTATAGGTGTCCCCAATAAATAAATGACTTTCTTGGCAAGTTCCTCAACTTCTTTAAGTCACAATTTCTTCAATGTCAAAAAGATTGTTTTGAACTAAGTGATCCTTGAAGTCATGTTTGTCTTATAAATTATGATCCTTAATTTTATGTTTATTTTGGTGCTTATCACAATCTGCCTAATATTTTTATTTGTATACTTTGTCTTTCCAACTTTATACTATAAGGACCTGAAGAATACCAATCACATCTATTCTAGTCTATGCCTTGCACTGTTGTTTTTTTTTTGTTGTTGTTGTTTTGTATTTTTCTGAAGCTGAAAACAGAGAGAGACAGTCAGACAGACTCCTGCATGCGCCCGACCGGGATCCATCCAGCACTTCCACCAGGGGCAACGCTCTGCCCACCAGGGGGTGATGCTCTGCCCCTCCGGGGCATCCCTCCATCGCGACCAGAGCTACTCTAGCGCCTGGGGCAGAGGCCAAGGAGCCATCGCCAGCGCCCGGGCCATCCTCGCCCCAATGGAGCCTCGCTGCGGGAGGGGAAGAGAGAGACAGAGAGGAAGGAGGGGGAGGGGTGGAGAAGCCGATGGGCACCTCTCCTGTGTGCCCTGGTCGGGAATTGAACCTGGGACTTCCGCACGCCAGGCCGACGCTCTACCACTGAGCCAACTGGCCAGGGCCTGCCTTGCACTGTTTTGAAACATGCTTGCCAGACAGGTGGTAATCAGTAAATAACTGATTCATTAAATTGACTTAATGGAGGCAAATAGGTATTTAAACTTTACTATGCTTTTTGCAATCTGGTTTTCCTGCCTTGACTATTACCATTTAGACAGATGTACTTGATTTATAGTAAGAATGAATAAGAGGTTCCTTCTAAAAAGTTAAATTATTTAATATTTGTTAATTAAACATTACAGTGTTAATAGCATCTTATCATTGTATTAAAAAAAGAATGTGACATGTGAGTCATAGAAATCAATATTTTTTTATAAGAAATGACATTTTTAAATTTCCTTCAGAAGCATTTTAATAGGTCAGTGTGTTTATGATACTAGTGATTCCTAATTTGCATAATAAATGAACTGCAATGCAATGTTATCAAAGAAAAAGCTTTATAGTTGACCCTTGAACAAGGGTGTGTGTTGGGGGGGAGGTTAGAGGTATTCAACTGACACAGTCAAAAATTCACATAGAACTTTTAACCCTCCAAAAAACTTAAGTTGTCTTTTGGTATGTGAATAGGATTGGTTTCAGGACCTCTGTGGATACTAAAACCTAAGGATGCTGCCTGACCCATGGTAGCCAGAGAATAGAGCATCAACCTATTCTTTGTGGGATGTTGAGGACCAAGGTTTGAAAACGGAGGTCACTGGCTTGAGTGCAGGCTCATCCAGCTTAAGCACGAGGTTACCAGATTGAGCATGGGGTCATCAAAATGATCTTAAGGTGACTAGCTTTTAGCCCAAGGTTGCTGGCTTGAGCCCAAAGTTGCTGGTTTGAGCAAGGGATCACCACCTCGACTAGAGCCTCCCAGTCAAGACATGTATAAGAAATAATGAACAACTAAAGAGATGCAACTATGAGTTGATGTTTCTCATCTTTCTCCTTTCCTGTCTTTCTGTCTGTCTTTCTGTCAGTCTTTCTCTCTCTCTCTCTCATGTGCATGCAAAAAAATAAAATAAAATAAAATCTGAGGATACTCGAGTTCTCTATATAAAATGGCATATCAATGCATACAGTAGGCACTCTGCATCTGCAAAGTCCTTCCAACCACAGATCAAAAACAGTACAGGTATTTATTTTTTATGTGTTTATTTAGTTGAAATTATTGGGGTGATATTAGTTAATAAAATGATATATGTTTTAGGTGTACAGTTCTATAATACATCATTTGTATTTTGTATTGTGTGCTCACTACCTTAAGTCAAGTCTCCTTCATCACCATTTATTCCCCCTTTACCCTCTTCTACCTCCTCCAACCCCACCCCTTTCTCTCTGGTAATCACCGTACTCTTGTCTGTGTCTGTGAGGTTTTTGTTTGTTTGTTTAATCCCTTCACCTTTTTCACCAAGTCCTTCAATCCCTATCCTTTCTAACAGCTCTCAGTCCATTTTCTGTATCTATGAGTGTTTCTGGCTTGCTTGTTTATTTTGTTTATTAGATTCTACATAAAGTGAAGTCATATGGTATTTGCCTTTCTCTAACTGGTTTATTTCATTTAGCATAATATTCTCCAGGTTCATCCATGCTGTCGCATAAGGTAAGATTTCCTTCCTTTTTATAGCCAAGTAGTGTTCCATTATCTGAATGGACAGATTACAACTAATAAAATTGAAGCAGTAATTAAAAAAACTCCCACAAACAAAAGTCTTGAACTGGTTGTCTTCACTGGGAAATTTTACCAAACATTCAAAGAAGAACTAACACCTATCCTTCTTAAACTATTCCAAAAATAAGAAAGGAAGTTTGCAAAACCAGCACTATCCTAAGCTCATTTTACAAGGCCAGCATTATCCTAATTCCAATATCAGATAAAGACACTACAAAGAATGAAAACTATAGGCCAATATCCTCAACAAAATATTAGTTAACCAAATCCAGCAATACATTAAAAAAACCATATAGTATGATCAAGTGGAATGTCTTCTGGGGAGGCAAGGTTGACATAAAATCAACAAATCAGTACATGTGATACACCACATAAACAAAATAGAGGATAAAAACCACATGATTATAGGCCCGGGCTGGTTGGCTCAGTAGTAGAGCGTCGGCCCAACATGTGGATGTCCTGGGTTCAATTCCCAGTCATGGCACACAGGAAATGTGCCATCTGCTTCTCCACTCTTCTCCTTCTCCTTTCTCTCTCTTTCTCTCTCCCTCCTGTAGCCAAGGCTCCATTAGAGCAAAGTTGGCCTGGGTGCTGAGGATGGCTCCATGGTCTCCATCTCAGGTGCTAGAATGGCTCTGGTTGCAATGGAGCAAAGCCCCAGACAGGCAGAGCATCGCCCCCTAGTGGGCTTTCCAGGTGATCCTGGTGGGGCGCATGTAGGAGTCTGTTTCTCTGCCTCCCTACCTCTCACTTCAGAAAAAAAAACACACACACAGAAAAAACCCACATGATTATATCAATAGATGCAGAAAAGGCATTTAATAAAATCCAGCACCCATTTATGTGAAAAACTGTCAGCAAAGTGGGAATAGAGGAAACATATCTTAACATAATAAAGGCCATCTATAACAAACCCACAGTCAATAGCATATTCAACAGGTAAAAACTAAAAGTGTTTCCCTTAAGGTTAGGAACAAGACAGGGTTATCCACTTTCTTCACTCTTATTCAACATATTACCAAAGTCCTAGCCACAGCAATCAAATAAGAAGAAATAAAATGTATCTGAATTGAAAAGGAAGAAGAAAAACTGTCATTTGCAGATGACATGATACTTTATATAGAGAACCTTAAAGATGTCATAAAAAAAACTACTAGAGCTGATAAGTGAATTTTATATGGAACCACAAAAGACTCTGAAAAACCACAGCATTCCTGAGAAAGAAGAACAAAGAGTAATCACGCTGCCTGATATCAAACTATACTTCCAAGGCCATAGTAATTGTATAGGCATTGTATAGGCATATGAACAGACATATAAATTGACGGAACAGAATAGAGTCCAGAAACAAACCTGTACCTTTATGGTCAAATAATATTCGAAAAGGGAAGCAAGAATATACAATGGGATAAAGATGGTCTATTCAATAAATAGTTTGGGAAAATTGGACAGAAATATGTGAAAAATGAAATTAGACTATTTTCTTACACCATACACAAGAATAAACTCAAAATGGATTAAGGACAAATATTAGACTCAAAACCATAAAAATCCTAGAAGAAAACATGGGAGTAAAATCTCAGCCATTTCTTGTGGTAATATTTTTTTTCAGATATGTCTTCCCAAGCAAGAAAAACAAAAGAAAAAATTAGCAAATGGAACTACATCAAATTAAAAAGTTTTTGCGCAGCAAAGAAAACCAACAAAATAAAAAGACAACCCATGGAATGGGTGAACATATTCACCAATGATACATCTGATAAGGTGTGAATATCCAAAATTTATAAAGAACTCAAATAACACACATAAACAAACAAACAAAAACTTTAAACAATCTAATTAAAAGCTCAGTGGTAGAGCATCAGGCCGGAGTATGGATGTCCCCTGTTCAATTCCTAGTCAGGGCACATAGGAGAAACAACCATCTGCTTCTCCCTTCCCTCTTCCCCTTTTCTTCTTCTCTCCCCATCCCCCACCCCAGCTGTCACTTGATTGGTTCCAGTGCACATGCCTGGGCATTGAGGATGGCTTCGTGGAGCATCCACCTCAGGTACTAAAAAATAGCTCTATTGCGAGCATGGCCCCAGATGGTCAGAGCATCAACCTCAGCAGGAGGTTGCTGGGTGAATCCTGGGCAGGGCACATGTGGAGTTTGTCTGTCTCCCCTTCTCTCACTTGGAAAAGAAGAAAAAAAGAAAAAATGGGCAGCAGACCAGAATAAACACTTCTCCAAAGAAGACATACAAGGGCCAATAGATATATGAAAAGATTCACAACATCATTAATCATTAGAGAAATGCAAATTAAAACCATAATGAGATCACCTCACACCTGTCAGAATGGCGAGAATGCTTAGAAAAGGGAACCCTCATGAACTATTGGTGGGAATGCAGATTGGTGGAGCCACTGTAGAAAGCAGTATTGGGTTACCTCAAAAAATTTAAAAATGGGCACTGGCTGGTTGGCTCAGTGGTAGAGCATTGGCCCAGCATGTAGAAGTCCCAGGTTCAATTCCTAGTCAGGACACACAGGAGAAGCAACCATTTGCTTCTCCACTTCACCCTCTTCTCTCTCTCTTTCTCTCTCTTTCTCTCCCCCCCTCTTCCTGCAGCCATGGCTAGAATGGTTCAAGCAAGTTGGTGCCAGGCGCTGAGGATGGCTCCTTGGCCTCGCCTCAGGCACTAAAATAGCTTGTTAGCCAAGCTACAGAGCAGCAGCCCCAGATGGGAAGAGCATTGCCTGGTAGGGGACTTGCTGGGTGGATCCCTGTCAGGGTGCATTGGGAGTCTCTCTTTCTGCCTCCTTGCCTCTCATTTAATTTTAAAAAAAAAGAAAAACTTAAGAATGGAACTGCCTTATGACCCAGTGATTCCACTTCTGGGAATATATCCAAAGAAGCCTAGCTGCTGATTGGAAAGAATACATGCATCCCTATGTTCATGACAGCACTATTTACAATAGCCAAGATTTGGAACAGCTCAAGTGTCCATCAACAGATGAGTGCATAAAAAAGCTGTGCTATATGCACACAGTATTTATTATTTTTAATCTGCATATAAGTGGACTCATCCAGTTCAAACTTGTATTCTTCAAGGGTCAACAGTATTGAAAATAAATCAACACATATAAGTTAATTACATTAACTTATTGAGTTCTAATATGCAAAAATGCCAAAAACAGATTATGTTTTATATGTATTTTTTTAAATGTGCCTGAAATTTAGCTTGTGAATTAGGAGCCTGTCAAGAGATTTGACTATTTCTGGGTATATGCAGATATATGCAGATATATTCTCTGATAATGAGAAATTTCCACTGGAGTAATTCAAGAAATAATTAAATTAGATGTAACAAGAAGAATGATGGTAGACATCTGGAAGAATGTGATAGCATTATGAAGTCTAACTTATAAAGTCATAGAAATAATACTAGAAACAGTAGTATGTAGGCTCATCATAGAAGATGAAAATATTGTTATCTTTTCAGTTTGGTTTATGCAAGGGGGGCACAAACACTCACTACCTATGCCATGTGTACTGATATATAATAGGGCTTACTAAGGGGAAACTTACAGATAAAGGAGCTGTGGAGAGCACACAAACCACTGAGCGATCATTATCCTAGGGCTTAGGCAAAGTGTAGTTTGGATGGACCATGCCCAATGGTCCTGACGAGACTCTCCTCCTCAAAGTTCTACACACTTACAGGGTAGAGGCTCAGGGAATATTGAGATGATTATGTAACAGTGCAATCTCCTGTTTAAGCAATGGCCTTAGTAGGGAATGGTAATATCCGGTACTTGGTATCGGTATCAACCTGTCCTTCGGTTGCACTAAGTCCGGTCTGCAGAACCTGCTGTCTGATAAGCCACTGAACAGGGAGAAATCAGCCTCTAGGATCATTCAGGCCCTGACTCTTGGGGATTCATTAAAACTACATATGGCCCATCAGCTCCAAATGGCTGCGTCTGTGTGTTTTCCACAGTGTCCTTGGGAGGGTGGCAGTTCTGCAGCATAGGGTGAGAGGGAGAACCTAGACCAGACTTCCAGGGCTGCACAGGATGAAGTAGCCACTGAACTTACCTCTCTCACTGATTAAAACCAAAACTGTCGGACAAAATTAAAAAAAAAAAAAACTAACTGAAGATTTTAGAAACTGAATAATAGGAAGCAGATTGGAGAAGAAAGTCAAGATTTGGAGAACGGCTAGTACAACAAAGTTGCGTTTCCTGGTTTTCTTTCTTGCTGTTTTATTTTTGCCCTGCCCCTTTTTTCCCCTCCATACCTCCAGAGATCAACGTTCCTTGGGGAACGGAACTGCCATTACCATGGCAGTTATGATAAGGAAGAACTTCATCCCACTGTGCAGTGATATGCCTGTGGTAATGGCAGGCACTCAAAACATTGAGAATATGGATAGAGTAACAAAAGTGTCAAAAGGCACCTGTTGTGCAAAGACTAGAAGGTAGAAATCCTGATTATTTTTTCCATTTCTAATCTCTTGAAACTTCACATCTAGTCACACACTATTGTACAACAGTATGGGGTAGTAAAACTTTGAGTGAATCTCTGGGAACCAAGAATATGGGACAAATTCCAGAAAAGAGAGAAATTGATAGAACTGGCAGGCTCGCTCCCAAACTGAGCACGCATGAGACACCGCAAAGGAAGAGTGGCAAAGGCTTTGAGAACCGAATTCTGAGATAAACCAGCATCCATGTCCCAAACTAACCTTTGAATGGCTCAGACACGTGGCAGACACAAAGAGCACGGCAAAAGCTTCTCAACTGAACAGACAGTATGTACAGGAGGTGAGTCAGAACTTCATTCACTTGTGAAAAGAAACAAACAAACAAACAAAAAAATCAACATTCTCCAGAGGATTGTAGCAGGATTCAGGGTTTCAGGACCCAATGTTCAAAATGTCCAGGATATAATGAAATATAATTGACATGCAAAAGAATGTGAGAAGACAAGGAAAAAGACAATCAAAAAATGGAAACTCCAAGATGATCTAGATGTTGGAACTATTAAGGAAAACTTTACAGTAGCAATGGTAAATTACCTTACTGAGGTAAAGCTGAACATTCTTGACATGAATGGAAAGCTAGAAGTTTTCAGAAGAGTTAATTTGGTAAATGTTTCCTATGTGCTTAAAAAGATGCTTATTTTGTCTGACTAGTGGTGGTGCAGTGGATGGAGCATCAACTTGGGATGCTGAGGTCCCAGGTTTGAAACCCCGAGGTCGCTGGCTTGAGCACGGGGTCGCCAGCTTGAGTGTGGATTCATCAAAATGATCCATCCCATGGTTGCTGGTTTAAGTCCAAGGTCCCTGGTTTGACCAAGGGGTCACTGGCTCAACTTAAGCTCCCCAGCCCCATTAAGGCACATATGAGAAGCAATCAATGAGCAACTAAAATGACACAACTAAGAGTTGATGCTTCTCATCTCTCCCTTCCTATCTCTCTCTCTCTCTCAAAAAAAAAAAAAAATGTATATTTTACATTTGTTGGTTATTATGTTCTGCATATGTCCATTATGTCAAGTGTTCTAACCAGTCCAGAGTACAGTGTTAACATAAAAATTAGCCATCTCCAAAATAAATGAAATAGATCTCTGAAGCATGTGGAAACACTAATATGAATATTTAAGAGTCAATAATAAAAACACCTTGCTGTCATAAAGTGGTAAGTGCTTTTCATTTAAGAAAATGGGTTTGTTCACAGAATCAAATTATAGAATATTAATATATCTGTGATGTATAATTAAGGAAAACCTGGGTATAGGATGTGAAGCACTAATCTAGGGACATGTTTAAAAGCAAACATCACTTGTGCCCTCAAGCAAGTATGCCTGGAAGATAGCATATGGCTCAGAGAATAAAAAAAAGTGGCAGCTTGGGTACCCCCGGAAGAGGCAAACTGGAGCAGATGGGCACGGGACAGAAGGAGGGTGCCGTGGACAGAGGGCAGCGAGGCACTTGGCCCAGGCCCAGGCCCAGGCCACGTGGGAGTAACGAGCTGGATGACATATCACAAGCAAGGGGAATAATGGTCCCTTTTACAAAGTGGTTCAGAAAGAAGAGAGTAAAAGCAGAAGAGACTACGGGGAAAAGAGAAGACCAAATATATTCATAAATAGCAAAAACTCCACAAGGAAATATATCTAATAAACTGTACTACAAAATTAGGGTACAATATTATCATGTTTCTTGTATTGTTAAAATAGATTATTAAATCTCCCATGGATCAATTAGCAAGACGTTCAATCTCACTCTGTTGAGGCACTACCCATTTACCTCGTATATCAATCACCCAGTAACCCCAGGGGCATATTTATCCTGAGGGTTCGACACTATTTCTAATGATGGATAGCCAGGCCCAGAGAGCTATCGCCCTACATAACTCCATTGCTTATTCCTGTCATACGGTGTTGCCTGTGGAGACTGGTCTGGTTTAGCTCCAGGGTCTCATTTGTTGCCTCAGAAATACTCTTGCTGGAATGGGCTCGACACAGTGGTGCCCCACGGTGGCCTGCTTTTTTTAAATTAACATTCCCTTGATCAGTCCTTATTCTCCAAAGCCTAACCACTGTGGCAGGGGCAGGAGACACCTTGCAGACCTAGTCAACATAAATGCTCAAATAAAGCTGGGACCAACTTTCTTAATATTTCAGCGACCAAATTTTCCCCAGATGGTTTTATTTGAAAGACTTCTTGCTTTTCCTTGAAACTGGAGACCTAATGGAAACCACTATGGTGGCCCACACAGCTGAATTTCCCAATGTCATGTGTCAGACAACTGGGTTTGGGAATTGATTTACTTCCTTTCCAGAAAGCCTTGGTTTCTCCTCAGCAGTCATTAACTTTTGCATAGCAGGACCTTTAGGGAGAGACAGCATTGATCAAAGGATAACAGGTTCTGTTGCACCTTCTCTGTGCCCATCTCTAGCGAGTCTACTTGTCCCTGGTGCTGTATAAGTAAGGGAGATTCTCAGTGATTCTTCATAGACGTAATATCTGTTTGAGAATGACTTTCTGAAGTTTCCAGGAGCAGCAGAAACTTTACTTATTGAAATATCTTTATGTGTGTATGTCTAATGCTCCTCCTGCCATGCCAGGAACCATTATTTTGTACAAATGAAATATACAATATATAGAGGTGATTAAAGATGTGTGTGTGTGTGTGTGTGTGTGTGTAGTTTTTTAGAGTGACTGTTTCATTCATTCATTTGGTAAGAATTTCTGGATAATTTCTTCTTTTTTTTTTTTTTTTTTTTTTTTGTATTTTTCTGAAGCTGGAAACGGGGATAGACAGACAGACTCCCGCATGCGCCCGACTGGGATCCACCCAGCATGCCCACCAGGGGGCGACGCTCTGCCCACCAGGGGGCGATGCTCTGCCCCTCCAGGGCGTCGCTCTGTTGTGACCAGAGCCACTCTAGCGCCTGGGGCAGAGGCCAAGGAGCCATCCCCAGTGCCCGGGCCATCTTTGCTTCAATGGAGCCTCCCTGCGGGAGGGGAAGAGAGAGACAGAGAGGAAGGAGAGGGGGAGGGGTGGAGAAGCAGATGGGCGCTACTTCTGTGTGCCCTGGCCGGGAATCGAACCTGGGACTTCTGCATGCCAGGCCGACGCTCTACCACTGAGCCAACCGGCCAGGGCCTGGATAATTTCTTCTGTGCCAACACTGAGGATATAGATAACAAACATAGCCCCAGGCTTAGAGACTCAAGAGAAGGAAATTAATAAGTAAATAGGCCATTTTAATACAACATAGTAAGGACATATGTCTGTGCAATTATTAAAAAGTTTGTATTAATCAGACTTTCTTTGTTGTTACAAAGATAGAATTTCTCTCAGAATGTCTTAATTCATATGGAGTTTATTTAAAGGCACCAAGAGGAAATAAGAAAAGGAGAAATCTTGGTCATATGTTCAGGCCTCTTGGGAATCCAGGACATGTCCCAAAACCAGATCTCGCAGGAAGAATGAAATCTTCATTGATAGGGCTGGTTTCATGGACTTCAGAAATGTAGAAAATCATTCAGATTTCAATCAATACCATCATTCATTCTTCCACTGTGGAAATGTTTTGATCCTAATTTACCTTACCTGCCACTCACTTCCTTTCTGAGTTATAACTTCAAGTTTAAGGAAACACCGGATACTAGTGTTTCTTTCTACCTTCTCCTAGATTTTGCTGATTCATTGCTTCTGCCTCGTATTTTTCATGGCCAGGTGATGGCTACTGCCTTCTTTCTGTATCTTCCTCCTCCTGCTCTGTTTGCTAACTGGTCAACTCTCTTTCTTCCCAAATTCAAAACTTCCGGAGTTTATATTCTCTTTATCTCTGTTGTCCCTGTTGGGCAACGTTATTCAGTCTGCCACCTTTATTTCCTTCTGTCACCAGCTGCTCTCGTCTTCAGTGTCATCAACTGGCCAATTTAGTAGTCCATGTGTAAGAAGTGTTTTTATAATCATCTTACCAATAAAGTAAAATAATGATTATTAATTGAGACTTTTCTAAGTCAAATTTTTCATTCTATTATTATTTTCACAAAAAATATTATAGAATTTGCATATATATTGGATCATCTGGATCACATGAAGCATCTGGTAAGTGAATGCTATCTTGTTGTTTGTATTTCCTGTCCCTTTTGCAACCGGTGAAGATCAGATGACACATTAAACTGAATGTATAAAAGTAGTTTATTGGTTGGGATAGAAAAATGTGATGAGAGAATTGAATGATCCCATGATGTATGACAATTCAGGCTTACTGGATACAATCACCTTTTTTGTTAGTTGATACTATATTCATTGTAAACAAATGATTTTAAGAATCTCATCTGTGTACATTCCACTTTGTAATACTTCATTAGCAGAAAATATGCAATAATAATTTGTTCTATTATCAGTCCCAGCAAGAATGGATTACAAAACCGTTTAATGCATACTTTAATAGTTCTAACACATTATTTGCAACTGAAAAAGAAAATACATACAATTATCAAGTGACACTACTTTAAACTGGCACAAAAGGATTACTCACTAGCAGAAATTTAGTTAAGCATAAAGTCTGATTATACTTAATTAGCAAACAAAGATTTGAAGTTATTAATACCACAAACTTATGGGAACAGACATTTTCTAGATTTGTGTTATTGAAGTCAAAATCCAAAAATAGACTAAGTACATAACCAGATATGACCCTGCATTTTCTTACTATTAAGCTCAGGACTGGGTGATTTTGTTTCAGCAAAGCACCATAATGCCTCACATTAAAATGTTATTAACATAGACTTTATCTTCTTTTTAAGTTTACTGAAAATTTATTTTTTTATTTGTTTTAAAGTTATATAAGGTCTACCAGTTTAAATCATTTATACATATTTTTATAGTTTTACTTATTCAAATAGCATTATGAAAGTAACTTAGGTTGACATTGGATTTCCTAAGTTGTTTTGTCTCTTTGAAAGAGATCAATCTATATATTATACAAGTTTGGGGAAACAACAGATACTAGTGTAAAAGATGGAGAATTTATTCACATTTAATTACACAGCAGAAATCTACTACTCAAGAGAAGAGCAGTCAAAAGAGGAGGTAAAAATCAAACCCAGATACTTAGCAGAAATTTTGTGAGCTAGGAGCAACGTACATAAAAATGAAATAGGGACTTGGAAAGGTAAGAGAGGGGCATTATTAAGGAGGGGCTTGTGCTTAGCAGAAAAATCCAGCTTATCTGACTGTCAGCAAAGTTTTCTAAAAAGGTGCATGTATGTGTGTGTGTGTGTGTGAGAGAGAGAGAGAGAGAGAGAGAGAGAGAGAGAGAGGAAATTTTTTCTCATCTGCAATGCAAATCCAAAAGACTGAAACTTTTTACTTTGAGGGAGAGGCTCTTTCTTAAGAAAAAGAATATCAGACCGTGGCCAGTTGGCTCAGTCATAGTGCATCAGCCTGGAATGTGGATGTCCCAGGTTCAACTCCCAGTCAGGGCACACAGGAGAAGTGCCCATCTGCTTCTCCACCCCCCCCCCTCTCATTTCTCTTTCTCTCTTCCCCTCCTGCAGCTATGGCTCAATTGGAGCAAGCTAGCCCTGAGAACTGAGGATGGCTTCATGGCCTCTGCCTCAGATGCTAAGAGGAGCTCAGTTGCTGAGCAACAGAGCAATGTCACAGATGGGCAGAGCATCGCCCCCTAGTGGGCTTGCCAGGTGGATCCTAGTCATAGTGCATAACAGGAATCTGTCTCCTCTCACTGAATGAAAAAAAAAAAGAAAGAAAGAAAGAAAGAAAGAAAGAAAGAAAGAAAGAAAGAAAGAAAGAAAGAGAATATCAAATTATGAATACAAAGTTAGACTCAAACATAAAGTTTTATTTCTAATGAGGAAAAGATTAGAAAAAAATTTAACAGGTAACAAATATCACAGTCATCAAACCCACCCTCCCAATTTTCCAGACTTGATTCTGTCTCCAACTTTCAAAACTTTCAGCTCCTCTACCACCCATAAATTCTGGTGTTGGCATTTGTTGGGAAAATAAGTTTGTAAAATGTATTTTTTAGATTTGCTTGCTTATATTTTGCATTGCCTGGGCAGCACCACGTGTATGCAGTCTGTGAAAGGCTGCTTGCAGATTGTAAATTGTGAATTACCTTTCTGCTTGGGAGGGGCTATTGTGTTGCTAATGTTTGCTGGAGAAGGGATTTTTTTTTCCCCAGCCTGGATTTTGCAGGAAGAAGGAGTGCATATGTGGAACCAGAGCTGAAGGGCTTTGGAAGCTCCCCTGAGGCTGGAAGGGACTTTTGACTCCAGGAGGAACCAGAGAAGATTTTTCTGGTTGTGTAACTGGAGAATGCATCAGAATTTTGGGAGCTCTGAATGAGAGGGAAGAGGTCTTTCCTGCCGGTTTGCTCATCTGCCTGTATGAGACTTTAATAAATGAAATGACCCACCATTTTTTAGCTCTATTGTTTCTTTACCATCTGCCCAAATCCAATGAGAACCTTCATGGCCACAATGGCGGCAGCCACTAGCCATACAATAAGAAATTATCAGAGATAACCTTTTGAAACCTTTGCTGAACATCTGCTCTTTTTACTGTCCTGCAAAGACTTTCCTTTCTTTTGAAGCCCCAAGGTGATCAATCCTTAGCTCAAAATGTCAAATATACATTATTTTCCTTTTCTCTTTTTGAACCTGTAAGGCCAGTAGCCACAGCCACCATCACAGCTATCTGGCCTATGCAGGTTTGCATTTGATTCGGACAGACGGTAATGAAACAATGGAGCCAAGAATTGGTGGGCCATTGCCTTTAATTCTAGCTCGCACCTGATGGGTGAGAAATACACACAGCAGGAAAACACTTCCCTTTCCATTCAGGGCTCCCAAAGCCACTGACTCATCCGAGTATTCCTAGAATCAAAGGTCCCACCAGCCTTATTCACCTTTGTTCCCCATCTCCTTCTCTTTGCACAAACTCTGCATAAACTGGCTTCTCTTTGAGCACTCTGCTCTCTTGGCTGCCTCTCCTCTACAATGCTGATGGCAGGAACCAAGAGCAAGAGCCCCTGGTCTGCTTCATTTTATAGAATAGAAATTAGAGCCTTTAAGCCAGTATACAAATAAGGAAGTCTCTGATACAAAGTCACTTATCTGAGGCATAAATGGGATTCCTCATAAGAGTGCACCACCCTACATCATGCAACAGTCAAGGGTGTGGGGAAAAGCTTAATTTTGAGAAGATCTTAGTATTAGAAGGATGTTGAAAAAAATTTAGTATTAAAAGGGTGAGAAAGGCTTAGCCTTAAAACTAAGCCTTAGGCTATAAGGACCTTGCCAGTTTACAGCCTGTCTCTCACACCCAATGCAATCTATAAGCGAGCAAACATATACATCATATTTACAAACTTGTTTGACCAACAGAACCTCTCATGTATGTGAGCTTTCCATACATATGTGTACAGAGTGGGGCAAAAGAAAATTTACAGTTGTTCATATGGAAAATAATACAATAATTAATAAATAAGAATACAAAATAAACTGTGTTTTGCTTACTCATAACTATAAATCTACTTTTGACCCACCATGTATAATTAAGTTAGGTCAATTTTTTTTCTTGTTAATTTGTTTATTTGGAACAAAAAGCGTTTCTATGAAAAGTAACCTCACAGGGTGATCTGATCATAAATTTCTAGCGGGGCCAGTCGTGGTGTGTAGTCATACCTCAGGCATATGCAATAACTTATTTAGTAAAATGGTTTTGTTAAGCAAGCCTTGTCCATGGTCTTGGTATAGCTACATACCAAATAAGGTTTGAAATAAGGTGAACCATCTTCCAGAAAGCACATAATCTTGTTAACTATCTTGTAATCCAATCCCAACACTGCTTTCTCCAACCTTCACTTAGTTTCTTCCTTAATTCCAAATGCATAAGAAAAACTGTAAAACTCTCTTTCTCTGGAACATTTGAGATCTTGCCTGTAAAGCCAGTGGCCAAGGCCCCCAGCACAGCAGCCTGGCCCATGCAGGTTCGCATTGGATTCGGACAGTCGGTAAAGAAACAATGGAGCCAAAAACTGGTGGGCCATCTTTAATCCTAGCTTACACCCGGCGGGCAAGTAAAAGCACACACTGGGCTCCAAAATCCACTCACATTCAGTGCTCACAAAGCTACTGACTTATCCAAGTTTCCTAGGATCAAAGGTTTCTAGCTTACCAGACTTATTCACCTCTGTTCCCCATCTCCTTCCTTCTCCCTGCACAAACTCTGCACAAACTCAACACTCCGCCATCTTGGCTGCTTCTCCTGGTCTCCTCCACGTGGCCTTTCTCTGCTCTCCTCTGTCTCCTCTAATGCTAATCTCCGGAACCAAGAGCGCAAGCTCCCGTTCTGCCCCCATTTTATAGTGTAGAAATCAAAACCTTTAATCCAATATACAAAATAGGGAAGTCTCTAATACAAAGTCACTTATCTGGGGCATGATGGGATTGTACCACCCCACATCAAAAAGGGTGGGAAAGGCTTAGTTCTAAAACCAAGCCCCAGGCTACAAGGGTCCTGCCTGCCCACAGCCCGCCCCCCAACACACATTAATATCACCTGGGCGGCAGCTTCCATGTGGGCAGCACCATCTTTAACAAAGTGAGCATAATATATTTCATCTGCCCAACATTGCCTCTGGGCCATTTTCATCAGTTTATGTGCAAATGAAAACCTTATAAAAATTCCCTATGGTTTTGAACATTTCTTACATTGACAGATTTTTATGCCACCCAAAAGAATCCTTAGGGTAGAAGAAAGTTTCTTCCTCCCCTACACCAATGTCAAGTACTGGGTCTCCATACTCCTGATAGACTACCTATAAATCTGGGTTCCCCACAACTCCCTTGATAATTTGCTAGAATGATTTACAACTCAGCGAGGCACTTTACTGATGTTTACCTATTTATTAAAAAAACATAACTCGGTGTTGGGCAGATAAAATATATTATGCTCACTTTGTTAAAGATGGCGCTGCCCACTTGGAAGCCCGTTGCCCAGGTGATATTAATGTGTGTTGGGGGGGGGGGTTATGGGCAGGCAGGATCCTTGTAGCCTGGGGCTTGGTTTTAGGACTAAGCCTTTCACACCCTTTTTGATGTGGGGTGGTACAATTCCATCATATCCCAGATAAGTGACTTTGTATTAGAGACTTCCCTATTTTGTATATTGGATTAAAGGTTTTGATTTCTACACTATAAAATGGGGGCAGACTAGGATCTTGCACTCTCGGTTCCTGAGATTAGCATTAGAGAGCAGAGAGTGGAGAAGGCCACATGGAGGAGGCCAGAAGAAGCAGCCAAGATGGTGGAGTGCTGAGGGAGAAGCCAGTTTGTGCATAGTTTGTGCAGGGAGAAGGAGATGGGGAACAAAGGTGAGTAAGTCTGGTGAGTTAGAAACCTTTGATTCTAGGAAACTCGGATAAGTCAGTAGCTTTGTGAGCACTGAGTGAGAGGGTTTTGGAGCCCAGTGTGTGTTTTTACTTGCCCGCTGGGTGCAAGCTAGGATTAAAGATGATGGCCCACCAGTTCTTGGCTCCATTGTTTCATTACCGTCTGTCCGAATCCAATGCAAACCTGCATGGGCCAGGTGGTTGTGATGGTGGGCGCGGATACTGGCTTTACACTCGGGAAAAGCCAAATGGAAGAGGAGAATGGCACAAGGTATGGGGGAGGTGCTTAGAGCTTCCATGCCCTCTTTGGGTACACATTTCCAGCATCTTCATGTGTTCACCAACATGGAAGCTCTAAATATTTTGTTCAAGAGTTGTTATAGCCTGACCAGGCAGTGGCACAGTGGATAGAGCATTGGACTGGGATGCGGATGACCCAGGTTCGAGACCCCGAGGATGCCAGCTTGAGCGCGGGCTCATCTGGTTTGAACAAAGCTCATCAGCTTGGACCCAAGGTCACTGGCTCGAGCAAGGGGTTACTCAGTCTGCTGAAGGCCCACGGTCAAGGCGCATATGAGAAAGCAATCAATGAACAACTAAGGTGTTGCAACAAAAAACTGATGATTGATGCTTCTCATCTCTCTCTATTCCTGTCTGTCTGTCCCTATCTAGTCCTCTCTCTGACTCTCTCTCTGTCTCTGTAAATAAATAAATATCTTAAAAAAAAAGAGTTGTTATAGACCTCAATTTCAGACACCCCCCCACTCTACCGTCTTGAGGTCAGTAAGTAGGTCTGAAATTTTCTCTAAATTACTGAGTCTAGTAAGGCTAACTAGGGGTCCCATCTTAAGTTACAGCATTAACTTTAAATCAGGTGTGATCAATAAGGTTTATTATGAATAATAGAAGACACTCCTAATACTCAGGAAATGCTACGGGTTTTAGGAGCTTAGTGCCAGAATTAGGGACAATAACAAAACATCTTTCTTATACCGTAATAGGAATAGTGGGCAATAAAAGTATTTCTGGAAGCCATTCCGACACCTCGATGGCTAGCAATAAGTTAACTATACATAAACATAACTGGTGGTGGTGGAACAAAACAGCACCAGGTATTAGACTGAACCATGGTTCAGCAACCTGAGTACTTGAGTTCTAGCTAAGAATTCAGAGCCAAAACTCAAACAATAAGAGAAAGTTTATTTGAAAAGCACTGAGGTAGAAGAAATGAGTTTTAGAAAACAAGTTACAAAGACAAAAGAAGGAGAGCTTAGGAAAAAGAACAGCACCTAGGGGAGGCAGGAGGAGCAGGGGCTGGGGTAAGGCTCAGGCATGCTCCAGGACAGGAGCACGCTGGACAGCGGTGGGATTCAGCCGGCTCAGGCGTGCTCCAGAACAGGAGCACGCTGGACAGCGGTGGGATTCAGCCGGTTCAGGCGTGCTCCAGGACAGGAGCACGCTGGACAGCGGCGGGATTCAGCCGGCTCAGGCGTGCTCCAGGACAGCAGCACGCTGGACAGCGGTGGGATTCAGCCGGCTCAGGCGTGCTCCAGGACAGGAGCATGCTGGACAGCGGTGGGATTCAGCCGGCTCAGGCGTGCTCCAGGACAGGAGCACGCTGGACAGTGGCTGGATTCAGCCGGCTCAGGCGTGCTCCAGGACAGGAGCACGCTGGACAGTGGCTGGATTCAGCCGGCTCAGGCGTGCTCCAGGACAGCAGCACGCTGGACAGCGGCGGGATTCAGCCGGCTCAGGCGTGCTCCAGGACAGCAGCACGCTGGCCAGCGGCGGGATTCAGCCGGTTCAGGCGTGCTCCAGGACAGCAGCACGCTGGCCAGTGGTGGGATTCAGCCGGCTCAGGCGTGCTCCAGGACAGGAGCATGCTGGCCAGTGGCGGGATTCAGCCGGTTCAGGCGTGCTCCAGGACAGGAGCACGCTGGCCAGTGGTGGGATTCAGCCGGTTCAGGCGTGCTCCAGGACAGGAGCATGCTGGCCAGTGGTGGGATTCAGCCGGTTCACACAAGTTCAGCAGAACTGATACCTAATTTTGGTTGAGTTTGGAAAACCAGTAATTAAAATGACACTTCCAATCAGGGTTCTCTGCCCAGGCACCAGCCACCTAATGTGGAAATCACAAATTTACATTCCTTACTCTTTTTTAATGTTCATCTGCACAACAGCGTATTCCAAGCACCTGTGATAATGTTCATTCGGTCCATAGGTGAAAAAAAACACAAGTGAGGCGCCAATCAAGAAGCAATACAGAAATACCTTAAATAACAATTTTATAATTTTTGTCACATATTTAATATTTTTTCATACCTTAAAACTCTTATAATCTAGTTTTGTGTACCTCTTTTATTGTTCTTATCTAAGTATTAAATGCATGAAATAATAAACTACCTTTCGCTATATCTTTTATATATATATATATACTTAAAATGGTCATTAGGGCAAAGAACCAGTTGTTAAATTATTTGAATCCCACTACTGACTCTGGGTTCTCTGTCCTAAGCACTTTAAAGGCTGCAGACTTTAGGGGAGGTGTTGGGCAGATAAAATAGTATATTACGCTCACTTTGTTAAAGATGGTGCTGCCCACGTGGAAGCCCATCGCTCTTGCTTGGAATGGGAGAGATTATGTTAATGTGTGTTGGGAGTGGGCTGTGGGCAGGCAGGATCCTTGTAGCCTGGGGCTTGGTTTTAGGACTAAGCCTTTCACACCCTTTTTGATGTGGGGTGGTACACTCTCATGAGGAATCCCATTATGCCTCAGATAAGTGACTTTGTATCAGAGACTTCCTTATTTGTACATTGGATTAAAGGTTTTGATTTCTACACTATAAAGTGGGGCAGATTGGGAGCTTGCTCTCTCGGTTCCTGAGATTAGCATTAGAGAGGAGAGCAGAGAAAGGCCACATGGAGGAGGCTAGGAGAGGCAGCCAAGATGGTGGAGTGCTGAAAGAGAAGCCAGTTTGTGCATAGTTTGTGCAGGGAGAAGGAAGGAGATGGGGAACAGAGGTGAATAAGTCTGGTGAGCTAGAAACATTTGATTCTA
Organism: Saccopteryx leptura; assembly: GCF_036850995.1. NCBI lineage: Eukaryota > Metazoa > Chordata > Mammalia > Chiroptera > Emballonuridae > Saccopteryx > Saccopteryx leptura. The sequence goes on from NC_089503.1 coordinate 354,866,367, forward strand.
GGAGAACTCAGATAGGTCAGTAGCTTTGTGAGCACTGAATGAGTGGGTTTTAGAGTCCAGTGTGTGTTTTTACTTGCCTGCTAGGTGCAAGTTAGAATTAAAGATGATGGCCCACCAATTTTTGGCTTCGTTGTTTCTTTACCAACTGTTTGAATCCAATGCGAACCTGCATGGGCCAGGCTGCTGTGATAGTGGTCGTGGATACTGGCTTTACAGGAGGTCTCAGGGAAGAATATCAATAACATATTCATTAGCTCTGTAAGTTTCAGGGTTATGTTTCTTTCAGGGTTATGCTCTTCATTGATTGATCAGCATCAGTGCAGGGGGTCCTTAATCAATGCAACTGGTCCTGAGGTCAGCCACAGAGTCCCTTGTCTTGTTTTGCTATTTTGGGGGGGTCTGGAGCTGGCTTGTAGTCCTTGCTCTGATGACCTTCTGTACTTGACCCGTTATCCTGTAGCTCATGTCTATCTAACCACCTACCACATAACTAAGTCACATAAATATATTCCACTAAACTCAAACTAAACAGAACATTAACCCCACTTATCCAGAACTAGATCCTCAGAATGTTTGTGGAGACTCAAAAGACACTTGAAGGGGAGCAGATTTTTTTACCCTCCAAAGAGATAGATGTCTTTAAGATATTGATTGTTTTAGGCTGATTAATTTTAAGGAAAAGAAGACAGTGGAGAAGCTCTGAAAACCAAGTAGAAGTTACACTTCATAAAGAACATTTACATTTATAAAGAAAATATCCACTTGTAAGAATGTTTCCTTCACTGGAACAGACCTGTTACTATCAATGGAGAAGGCCTGAACTTACATCTGCATAACTATGTTATTATTGTTTACTGTGCTTTTCCTGGTAACCTCCGGTAACTGACTCTCCATCCCTAACATCTTTTTTTATTTTTTAGTGAGAGAGAGGGAAAGGAACAGACAGGGACAGATAGACAGGAAGGAAGCGAGATGAGAAGCTTCAATTCTTTGTTGTGGCACCTAAGTTGTTCATTGATTGCTTTCTTATATGTGCCTTAAAGGGGCAGGGAGGCTTCAGCGGAGCCAGTGACCCCTTTCTCAAGCCAGCGACCTTGGGGTCATGTCTATGATACTGCAGTCAAGCTCATGACCCACACTCAAGCAGGCAAGCCTGCATTCAAGCTGGTGAGCCTGCGCTCAAGCCAGCAAGCTCAGTGTTTCAAACTTCGGTCCTCAGCATCCCAGGCCGATGCTGTATCTACTGTGCCACCACCTGGTCAGGTCAACATCTTTTATCTGTAGCTGAAGTTGGTATTTAAGGTGATGGCTTCCACCATTTTGGTGACTTACGCACTGTCTCTGGATCCCTCCCATGTATATAGGAGATATAGGTGCTATTAAACTGTAATTTGCTTTTCCCCTACTAATCTATACCATGTTAATTTGATTATTAGTATAGTCAGAAGAACTTGAAAGGTAGAGGATAATTTTTCCTCCCTGACAGTTTTGGTGAGCCAGCAAAGAGAACATTGAGGGGTAGAGACAAATTTTCCCTCTCTGATACTGTAAAGCCAGTAGCCACGACCACCATCAGAGCCGCCTGGCCCGTTGCAGGTTCAGATTTGATTCGGACAGACGGTAATAAAAAAATGGAGCCAAGAACTGGTGGGCCATTAGCTTTAATCCTAGCTTGCACCTGGTGGGCAAGAAATATACACAGTGGGAAAACACTTCCCTCTCTACTCAGGGCTCCCAAAGCCACTGACTTACACAAGTTTCCTAGAATCAAAGGTTTCTACCCTATCAGCCTTATTCATCGCTGTTCCCCATCTCTGCACAAACTAGCTTCTCCTTTAGCACTCCACCATCTTGGCTGCTTCTCCTCTCCTCCATGTGGCCTTTCTCTGCTCTCCTCCAGCATGGGCTCCTTTGCCCCATTTTATAGTGTAGAAATCAAAACCTTTAATCCAATATAAAAACAAGGAAATCTCTGATACAAAGTCACTTAGGGTAGGAAAAGCTTAGTCTTAAAACTAAGTCTTGGGCTATAAGGACCCTGCCTGCTTACAGCCTGTCCCCCACACCCAATGCAAACTATAAGCAAGCAAACATATATCTCATATTTACAAACTTATTTGACCAACAGATATACCCCTGTGAAGGGCAGTGTGGTGGAGGGATATTATAACTGGAAAGAGACGTTGCCATCAAAAGATTAAAGTGAAAATACAGTACTGTGAAAAATTTTATGAGAAACATGTGGACAAAAAAATAAAAATAATTTTTTTACTAAATAAAGATGGTGCCGCAAACTAAACCTGCCAGGTCAGGGAAAGCCTGCATGGTGGCCTTACAAACTCAGAGACCTAAAGTAACACACAGGATGGTCTAAATCAAACCTTTCTAACGAAAAGCAGTTCATGGTGAGTACTCATGTTCTAGGGAGGTATGTTTCTCTAACAAAGGTCAATACTTACTTTAATTTAGCCTGTCTGTTGTCTTTTGCATCTGCAATATTCTACCTGATAACATGCAGGTAATCTTTTCCTGCCCCCCCCCCTGGGGAAGTGTCCCACCGGGCAGAGACCCCAAAATCCCCTCATTGTTATTGTTATCATGTTAGTTGACTGTGAACTATCTTATTCCTGCCTATATAAAAAAAGTCTTAGTACTTTTTTCTTTTTTTTTAGATATTTTGGGTTGGGGTTAGTAATTATAGTTAAAAACTGTTAGCTTTTTTTTTTTTTTAGTTTTACTTTTCCATGTTTAAACATCTGAAATATATAAGTAACTCATACAACTCAACAGGAAAATAATAATCCAACTAACAACTGGACAAGGTCATGAATAAACATTTTTCTAAAAAAGACATCCACATGACCAATAGTTCGATGAAAAATTACACAATATCACTAATCATATGCAAATTAAAACCACAAAGAAGTATCATATCAAACTTGTTAGAATGGCTATTATCAAAAATACAAGAGATAACAGTGTTTGTAACGGTATGGAGAAAAGAGAACTCTTATACTCTGTTGTCTTACATGGTTGATGAAACTTGGTAAGCCACTATGGAAAACAGTATGGGGATTTCTCAAAAAACTAAAAATAGAACTACCATATGATCCAGTAATTCAGCTTCTGCACATAATCTTATGTGTAATCAGAAGATAGTATTATCTATCTAGCAGGGTTATTGTGAGAATCAAATGAAAACGTACGTGAAAGTGCTTCATAAGCAGCAAAATTACTATACAGATAGTTCCCAAAATACAATGGTGTTTGACTTAGAATTTTTCCTACTTCATGATGATGTGAAAGTTATACAAATAATAAATTACATGGGGTATTTGAAGGAAATAAAATCAGTATCTCAAAGGCATATTTGTACCCCCATGTTCACTGCAGCATTATTCACAATAGCAGAGGTATGCATAAAACCTAAGTGCTGATGAATGAGTGAATAAAGGGTTTGTACCTGTTAGAAATAAGCCAAAGTCAGTATGTCACCTGATTTTTCATTATAAAGAAACTTTACTTACAAAAATAATACTTCGATTCCTTTAAGATAATCAAAAAGAAATGTCCAAGATAACCTAGAGATAATAAATAAAAGAAGATTCTGAGCTAACATCTACAGAAGCTTCCAATGTTCTTATGGCGTTTAATGCTTCTAAGAATGAAATTTTTATGAGAATACAAATTTAAGATGGTACAAAAGCTGGGCCTTAATAACTTGAAAAAATTTCCAGTAGGGCAAAGTCTATATATATTACAGTGAGAATAACATATAAATTTGTCATAAAATTAAGTTAGCTAAGGGGTCTGACTTCTGAATTAATCTTCTAATAAAGATGTAAAAAACATTAGGATACAAGTGTATAAGAAAACCTATAATACAGATGGGTTCCCTATATTTTGGCCATGTCTACACACTTAGCCAGATAAATCTTAATGGTCAATTCAGTCCAAAACATGATTATCTGGTGGTAAAAAAATATATATATAGCTTGTGTGTTGCTAATATGTTTGTATGGCCAGGAGCCGCCATCATGGCCATTCACATGCAGGTTCCCATTGGATTCGGGCAGACGGTAAAGAAATGGTGGAGTCGGAGGATGGTGGGCCATTCTGTTTATTGGTGTCTCACCAAGACAGGCAAGCCATAAGAGAAGACAAGGGAAAAGTAGAAAACCTGGGATCAGGGAGGCCCCCACAATGGTGATAGCAGGAACCGAGAGAGAGCAAGCTCCCGGTCTGCCCCACTTTATAGTGTAGAAATCAAAACCTTTAATCCAATATACAAACAAGGAAGTCTCTAATACAAAGTCACTTATCTGAGGCATAATGGGATTCCTCATGAGAGTGCACCATCCCCACATCATGCAACCATCAAGGGTGTGGAGAAAAGCTTAGTCTTAAAACTAAGCCTCAGGCTATAACAACCCGACCTGCTTACAGCCTGTCCCCCATATACAATGCAAACTATAAGCAAGCAAACATATATCAATTTACAAAGTTATTTGGCCAAAATTCCACCCCTTTTGCTCGCTTCTCAATCTAAACCACGGGTATCTTCCATGATGGTCACTGTGCAAGGAGTGGGGACATTGCACAAACAGAAACAGTACCAACTACAGCAATAGTATTAACAAATCGAAAGCTATGGGCAAAACGGGAGAGCTGACAGAAGCACCAAGAGAGGCAAATCTTTTCCGCCTGGAAAAATACAGGCCAGAGTTTTGTCTGCTGACAGCACCATAAAGCTGGTACCAGAGGCCGCCCTGAGCGGGCATACCAAACCTTATTGGCCAATACACCAGCATCTGCTGGTTCTAGATGTAGTAAAATAGAACTCATTATTGGCCATAAAAAAATTATGAAGGTGCCCTTCATAATGCTGTCCCCCTGAGCACTCAAGGGATAATACACGTCTACCTTAGGTGGCCAGGTGCTGGTTGCAAAACGGGAGAGCTGACAGAAGCACCAAGAGAGGCAAATCTTTTCCGCCTGGAAAAATACAGGCCAGAGTTTTGTCTGCTGACAGCACCATAAAGCTGGTACCAGAGGCCGCCCTGAGCGGGCATACCAAACCTTATTGGCCAATACACCAGCATCTGCTGGTTCTAGATGTAGTAAAATAGAACTCATTATTGGCCATAAAAAAATTATGAAGGTGCCCTTCATAATGCTGTCCCCCTGAGCACTCAAGGGATAATACACGTCTACCTTAGGTGGCCAGGTGCTGGTTGCCCAAGGAGCTAACTGAAGTCCACCTCTAGCCCCTTTCCCCATGGTGCCAACAAGGCCACTTTGGGCAGATAAAATATATTATGCTCACTTTGTTAAAGATGGTGCTGCCCACATGGAAGCCCATTGCCCAGGTGATAATATTAATTGCCCTTCTTGCTTGGGATGGGTGTGATTATATTAATGTGTGTTGGGGGTGGGCTGTGAACAGGCAGGATCCTTGTAGCCTGGGGCTTGGTTTGGAACTAAGCCTTTCCCACCCTTTTTGATGTGGGGTGGTGCACTCTCATGAGGAATCCCATTATGGCTCAGATAAGTGACTTTGTATCAGAGATTTCCTTGTTTGTATATTGGATTAAGGTTTTGAATATACACTATAAAGTGGGGCAGATTGGGAGCTTGCTCTCTCTTGGTTCCTGAGATTAGCATTAGAGGAGAGAGCAGAAGAGGAGAGCAGAAAATGGCCATGTGGAGGAGACCAGGAGAAGCAGCCAAGATGATGGAGTGCTGAGGGAGAAGCCAGTTTGTGCAGGGAGAAGGAAGGAGATGGGAAACAGAGGAGAATAAGTCTGGTGAACTAGAAACCTTTGATTCTAGGAAACTTGTATAAGTCAGTAGCTTTGTGAGCACTGAATGAGTGGGTTTTGGAGCTCAGTGTATGCTTTACTTGCCCACTGGGTGCAAGCTAGAATTCAAGATGATGGCCCACCAGTTTTTGGCTCCGTTGTTTCTTTACCAACTGTCCGAATCTAATGCAAACCTGCATGGGCCAGGCGGCTGTGATGGTGGCCATGAGTACTGGCTTTACAGGACCAAAACCCAATAGGTTGACATAAGTGCTCTGTCCATTGCCACAGCCCCATCCAAACTCCTCCAAAGTTACATAAACATCCAGCTCACAGGGCCTGGCAGGATCAAACACATTTAAGGCCTGTGCCACCTTGACAGCTCTCTTAGCTGCTACAAATGAACCTTGCACATGCTCTGTCCAATCCCAACAAACCCCCTTCTGAATAAGGTTGTACAAGGGGCATAGTAACTGAACCAAATGGGGTATAAATTCTCATCAATACCCCAACAACCTAAGAATTCCTGTAACTGTTTTACCGTAGTGGGCACGGGGTATACTTGGATCTTATCTATAGCTGCGTCAGAGATAACTTTTGTCTTACCTGACCAGACAACTCCCAAGAATTTAACAGATAACCCAGATCCTTATAATTTGTTCTCGTTGACTGCCCAGCCTCATGCTTTCTAATGGGATAGTAGGGTAGGGACTGCTTGCTCCAATTCTAGAAGAGAATCACTAGTTAGCATAATTTCATCAATATAATGGTACATGCAAACTGCTTCTGGCTGATTTCATTTAACCAGGTCAGCAGCTACCAGCCCATGGCACAAAGTAGGGCTATGCAAATAGCCCTGGGGTAACACTGTAAAGATCTATTGTCTCCCTTCCCAATTGAAGGCAAATTGGTCTTGACTCTCTGCGGCTATATCAATAGAGAAAAAAGCATTGGCCAAGTCTGCCACAAAGTGGTATGTCCCCAACTCATGGCTTAGCTGATCCATCATGTTAGCTATCGAGGGAATAGCAGCTGCAAAGGGGGAACAACTTTATTAAGTTCTCTGTAATCTATTGTCCTTCTCCAGGTTCCATCTCGTTTGCGCACAGACCATACTAGGGAGTTGTAAGGACTGTGTGCTGGCCGGATGATCCCCACCTTTTCTAGTTTGAGGATTGTCCCTGTGACTTCTTCATAACCACCTGGAAGGCGGTACTGCTTGGTGTTAGTCACACACCAAGGGATGGGTTATTGCAAAGGGGAATGTGATGCATGTCCCCACAATACTGCCTTCACAACCCTGATCCGCAGCCGGAGCTCCCCAGCTGTAGTTTCCAACCACAGTCCTTGCAAGACATCTACCCCTAAAATATATTCAGGAATAGGAGATACATACACCTTATATGGCATAGGAGGTAGTCTTCCTATCCCCAATGGAATAGTTATTGGCTTCACTTGAACAGTTTGGCCCCCATAACCGTCAGTGGCCACTGGGGTCCCAACAAACCACTCTGGGTTCCCATAAAGGAGGGACCATTCTGCACTTCTATCCACCAAGGCCAACACCTGTTGTACATTGGAAGGGAACCTGTGGATGGGTCCCTCGGCCCTTTTCCTATTCAAACTGGTACAATGGGTCTTGGGAGTTCTCCTCTCCCTCGGCCGTCTCTATCATATAATCTTGTAACCGAGCTGACCGCACACCAAACATTTTATTGGTAGCTGCTGGGGCCTTTCGTCTCAGTGGCTGGAACTTCTGTTCTGGTTTAAGCTACCGCCAAAGCTCCAAAAGAATTTTATTAGCCTGAACAGGCAGTGGCGCAGTGGATAGAGTGTCAGACCGGGATGCAGAGCACCCAGGTTCCAGACCCTGAAGTCACCAGCTTGAGTGCGGGCTCATCTGGCTTGAGCAAAAAGCTCACCAGCTTGGACCCAAGGTTGCTGGCTCGAGCAAGGGGTCACTAGGTCTGCTGAAGGCCCACGGTCAAGGAACATATGAGAAAGCAATCAATGAACAACTAAGGTGTCGCAACAAGAAACTGATGATTGATGCTTCTCATCTCTCTCCATTCCTGTCTGTCTGTCCCTATCTATCCCTCTCTCTGACTCTCTCTCTCTCTCTCTCTCTGTCCCTGTTTAAAAAAAAAAAAAAATTTATTAGACTGGCCATCCAACTTCCCCTTATCTGCTCCAGCCACAATCAAATCTACCCACATCTGCGTTCGGGTAACCTTTATAAGCCCGTTTCCCTTGTTAGTTGGGGGGGGGCAACATAGGTACAACCCTCACTGCTTTATGATCCTGAGAGGCCTCCAGCTCACCCAAATTTGCTACCATCTGTGTAACTGCATTGATGGGCTGCCCCACATAGGGGCCCAGGATAGCCACAAGTGACCCAGAAAGGACTGACAGGGTGCTAGTAAGGATAAATTCCCTCATTTTTACTGTAAACAAATGTGCTCATCTCGCCCACGGGACCCACAGTTGAAAACAGCATTCTTCATACCTAGTTCCCAAAGGACCTTTTCTAACTCACTGTAGCACTGCCACCGACTCATTGCCCTGGCAATTCTCCAACATTCTGTCAGACCATATGAATGGCAGCCATCACCCATTCTAATAGGGTATGGTCTCCTGGGTTGCCATGGCAGTTCTGAAGACACTGCCTCAAGGAAGAGTGTGTGGTAATGGCGGCCAATTTCTCCATCTCTGTTCCGGAGCGCATGATGCCAACCACCCCTATGTCCCATAATCGTAGTAACCAGGCTACCAGGGTGTTGAGCAGATAAAATATATTATGCTCACTTTGTTAAAGATGGCACTGCCCACATGGAAGCCCATGCCCAGGTGATTGTTTGGGATGGGCGTGATTATATTCATGTGTGTTGGGGGCAGGCTGTGGGCAGGCAGGATCCTTGTATCTTGAGGCTTGGTTTTAGAACTAAGCCTTTCCCACCCTTTTTGATGTGGGGTGGTGCACTCTCATGAGGAATCCCATCATGCCTCAGATAAGTGACTTTGTATTAGAGACTTCCTTGTTTGTATATTGGATTAAAGGTTTTGATTTCTATACTACAAAGTGGGGCAGACCGGGAGCTTGTTCTCTCTTGGTTCCTGAGATTAGCATTAGAGAGCAGAGCAGAGAAAGGCCACGTGGAGGAGGCCAGGAGAATCAGCCAAGATGGCAGAGTGTTGAGTGAGAAGCCAGTTTGTGCAGAGTTTGTGCAGGGAGAAGGAAGGAGATGGGGAACAGAAGTGAATAAGTCTAGTGAGGTAGAAACCTTTGATTCTAGGAAACTGGGATAAGTCAGTAGCTTTGTGAGCACTGAATGAGTGGGTTTTGGAGCCCAGTGTGTGTTTTACTTGCCCACCAGGTGCAAGCTGGGATTAAAGATGATGGTCCACCAGTTTTTGTCTCCATTGTTTCATTACCATCTGTCCGAATCCAATGAGAACCTGCATGGGCCAAACGGCTGTGATGGTGGCCGTGGATACTGGCTTCACACAGGGATTCAGTAGCTTTCTGCCTAAATTGTGCCCCCAACTCCATCAGCTCTGCCTGGGTATAGGGCCAGACCACAGAGTGTTCCATTACCTGGGCAGGAGGCTGTGGTTGCCCCTGAGGGACTCTTCGTTGCTGGGTTTTTACCTTCTTGGCGACAACTGGTCGGGCTCTTAGTGTGCGTATGGCAGCTTCAGCCTGAGCCTTCTCATCCTCAGAAGAGGAATTGCAAGCGCCTGCTCCCGCTGACTCAAAGCCAATCCACCGGCACGGATGCTGCTGCTCCTTTGGTGACCGTTTAGGCGCCTGTGGCTGCTGGCTTTTGGCCAGAAGCTGAGACTCAAGCTCTTGAATCCGCAGTTGTTTCTCCAACAACTGCCGATGCAAACGTTCAGCTTCCAGGGAAAACTGCAACTCGTGAACCCATAATTCCTTTTCCAGTGCTCGCTCCAATTCCAGCCTTTTCTTCCATTCGATTTGCAATTCATACTGAAGCTTCCGACCTTGGGCGGCTTCTCGCACAGAACTCCTGGTTTTTTTCTTGAGTAAAGAACACCCATTCCACGGCCCCTAAAAGGACAGCCATGGGGAGCCAGAACAGCAACCAGTCCTCTGCCCCACCGCTCAAGAGTGGTGGCCCTATACCAATCTCCGAATCCAAACTACGCTAGTTGTATGGCCAGGAGCCGCCATCTTGGCAACTCACATGCAGGTTCCCATTGGATTCGGGAAGACGGTAAAGAAATGGCAGAGTCAGAGAATGATGGGTGTTGGTCAAATAAGTTTGTAAATGTGATATATATGTTTGCTCGCTTGTGATTTATATTGGGTGTGGGGGACAGGCTATAAGCAGGCCAGGTCGTTGTAGCCTGGGGTTTGGTTTTGGGACTAAGCTTTTCCCCACACCCTTGAATGATTGTATTATCTGGGATAAGGAAGAAGATGGGGAACTGAGGAGAATAAATCTGGTGAGCTAGAAACCTTTGATTCTAGGAAACTCGGATAAGTCAGTGGCTTTGTGAGCACTGAGTGTGACTGGGTTTTGGAGCCCAGTGTGTATTTTTACTTGCCCGCCGGGTGCAAGCTAGGATTAAAGGCTATGGCCCACCAGTTTTTGGCTCCATGGTTTCTTTACCGACTGTCCGAATCCAATGCGAACCTGCATGGGCTGGGCTGCTGTGATAGTGGCCCTGGCCACGGCTGCTGGCTTTACATTTGGCGTAGTCTGTGGCAGGATTCGATACAGATCGGCAAGGGGCCTTTGAGCGGTGGAGTAGAGGACTGGCTAGTGTTAGGGTTCCCCATGGCTGCCCTTTTGGGGATCGTAGGCTGGCTGACTTTTACAGCCATGCGTGAGGAAACTGAGAGCTCTGTGGAAGAGGTTGCCCGGGACCTGCAAACCGAGCAGCGGAAGGAGGTGGAGCAAACACAGGAGAAACCGATGCTGACCCTGGAGCTGGAGAAAATGCTGGAGGAGGCCGACCAGGTGTTCGAGTTTCGCCTGGAAATGGAGCAAACGCTGGAGGATTCAGAGGTTCGTGAGTTGCAGCTTGCCCTGGATGTTGCGGAGAGCCAGCAGTGGCAGGAGGCTGAGGCTGAGGCCGGGGCTGAGGCTGAAGCTGAGGCCGGGCCCGGAGCTGCAAGGTCTGCGGAGCAGAAGGCTGCGGCAGCCCGGGGCTCGAGACTGGCAGCGGGAGCTGGTGTTTTCAGTTCCTCTTTGGAGGATGAAGAGAATTGGGCTGGAGTTGCAATCCGCAGTCTCCAGAAGATGAGAGCCCAGCTGGAAGGAGCACCTACTGCGGCCCCGGTAGGTCTGCGATTTTGGGACATAGGGCTGGACATGCTTTCCGGAGCAGAGATAGAAATGCTGACTGCCATTGCCACGTGCCCCTCTTTGGGACAGTGTAAGACCTGCCAGGATGGCAGGAATGAGGGGGGTGGCTGACGCCCCATGTGTGTGGACTGATTTCCTGGACTACGACCGAAATGGGCACTGACTCCTTTGTTGGATGGATTTACGGATTACGGATTTTGGACAATGTGAAATATCCTGATGGGGGTGGGGGGCAGCTTTGTTGGAAGCACTCCCCTACCCCGGGAAGCTTTTCCCATGGCTAGGAAGAAGGCCGAGGACATTTTGCGCTTTGGGCAAAGTGCTCAGAGACTGGTGAAGTGTACCTTTGTAATTGTTGAAAGTGTATTATCCCTTGAGTGCTCAAGGGGACAGCATTTTGAAGGGCACCTTTGTAATTTCTTTATGGCCAATAATGAGTTCCCCTATTTTACTACACATAGAACCAGCAGATGCTGGTGTATTGGCCAATAAGGTTTGGTATGCCCGCTCAGGGCGGCCTCTGGTGCCAGCTACAGTGCTGTCTGCAGACAAAACTCTGGCCTGTATTCTGCCAGAGGGAAAAGATTTGCCTCTCTTGGTGCCACTGACAGCTCTCTCATTTCGCCCATAGTTTTTGATCTGTTAATCCTATTGCTGTAGTTGGTACTATTTCTGTTTATGCAATGTATCCTACTCCTTGCACAGTGACCATCATGGAAGATGCCTGTGGTTTAGATTGTAAAGCGAGCAAAAGGGGTGGAATGTTGGTCAAATAAGTTTGTAAATGTGATATATATGTTTGCTCGCTTGTGATTTATATTGGATGTGGGGGACAGGCTATAAGCAGGCCAGGTCGTTGTAGCCTGGGGTTTGGTTTTGGGACTAAGCTTTTCCCCACACCCTTGAATGATTGTATTATCTGGGATAAGGAAGAAGATGGGGAACTGAGGAGAATAAATCTGGTGAGCTAGAAACCTTTGATTCTAGGAAACTCGGATAAGTCAGTGGCTTTGTGAGCACTGAGTGTGACTGGGTTTTGGAGCCCAGTGTGTATTTTTACTTGCCCTCCGGGTGCAAGCTAGGATTAAAGGCTATGGCCCACCAGTTTTTGGCTCCATGGTTTCTTTACCGACTGTCCGAATCCAATGCGAACCTGCATGGGCTGGGCTGCTGTGATAGTGGCCCTGGCCACGGCTGCTGGCTTTACAATGGGCCATTTTGTTTATTAGTGTCTCACCAAGAAAAGCAAGCCATAAGAGAAAAAGACAAGGGAAAAGCAGAAAACCTGCTTTTCCCATGAAGGGCAAGGGATCAGGGAGGCCCCTGCAATGGTGATAGCAGGAACCAAGAGAGAGCAAGCTCCAGGTCTGTCCCACTTTATAGTGTAGAAATTAAAGCCTTTAATCCAATATACAAACAAGGAAGTCTCTGATACAAAGTCACTTATCTGAGGCATAATGGGATTCCTCATGAGAGTGCACCACCCACATCATGCAATCAGTCAAGGGTGTGGGGAAAAGCTTAGTCTTAAAACTAAGCCTCAGGCTATAATGACCTGGCCTGCTTACAGCCTGTCCTCCACACATAATGCAAACTATAAGCGAGCAAACATATATCAATTTACAAACTTATTTGATCAACAATGTTCTTTTCTTGTCATGTTATAAAAACACAGTCTCTATCCCCACATGTTAACAGAGATACAAAAGTTTTAGTACTTTTTATCCAATCCCAGAGATTTCCCCCCCCTTGCTTTCTCCCATCTCCCTAATCTATCACCAATCCAATCAATTTCATGAACCCCCTTACTCCCCTGTATAAAGTAAGTTGTAAAACCGCCATTTTCTGGTAAAACCGCCATTTTCTGGAGCACTGTCTCAATCCGTTGAGACTCTGCTTCCCAGTAATCATCAAAAGTGTGGCTCAAATAAACTCATAAAATATTTTTTCAAGTTTGCAATTTTTTTTACGTTGACAGATGTAAGATTATATGAACTCAATGTGAGTGCCTCTTTGAGGGACCATGAAAAATTCCTGTGCAAGTGGGTCATTCAAGTGCAAGCTTCATTAGCATCATTGTAAATCTGCCCCTGCAGACATGTGAGAGAAAATAAGAGTAAGGCCCAAAGAGGACTTTAAAGAAGCTTAATTACCCTAATTATCCTTCAATGATTTCTCCAGAGACTGAGTAAAGATTTTACTTGCTTCTAATTATATTTTTATACCCAACTGGTTTCTTAGAATGTGAGTCCATGAGACTGGATTAGGAGTAGCCCAAGAGTCATACAGGTTACAAGATAATTAGATAATAATAAACAGACAGTTGGTTTGGGTAGATAAATAAAGGTGAAGACTGAACAGTTTTGTTTTTTTTTAAGTTGTAAAAACTTTAATTTGCATATATTTACCGGAAAACAAATTTGACATGAGAAAAAATGAGTTGTGAACATCAGAAATGAGACAATTTATCTTCTATCAATTTCTATATTCCCTTTATTGTTATATTGTGTTGGGCAAATCACTTTGTAAAATGTGATTTTTATGTTTGCTCACTTTGTTCAAAATGGTGCTGCCCATGTGAATGGCACTGGAAGGAAAAAATGCTAATTACCTTCCTGCTTGGGAAGGGCCATTGTTTTGCTAATGTTGCTAGAGGAGGGGTTTTCATCCTTAAAGAAGAAGGAGGAAGAAGAAGAAGCCAAAATGGAAAGGAAGGAGAGAGAAGCCAGTTTGGCAGAGTAAGAAGCCATGTTGGAGATTGGGAACCAGAGGTGACTTAGACTGGTGGGGGCCTTTGATTCTAGGAAAACCTGGATGTGTCAGCAGCTTTGTGAGCTCTGAATGAGTATGTTTTGGAGCCCTGTGTGTTTTTACTTACCTGCTGGGTGCGAGGCTAGAATAAAGGAATGGCCCACCAGTTTTTGGCTCCGCAGTTTCTTTATTGTCTGCCCCAATTCAATGAGAACCTGCATGTGAATGGCCGTGATGGCTGCAGCTACTGGCCATACATATTGTCTATAATATGTCCCTGCATATTATAGAATGGGTTAGATATTAATTGGTGTAATAGCTTAGAAAAGAAAAAATAGTGGGTTTTTTTTTTGAGTTTGTTAAAAGTTATGAAAAGAAACTTTTTGAGACTTTCCTATCACATTTATTACCAAATCTGCCTTCCACTTTAATACAAAGAAGGGCTTGCCTGAATGACAATGAGCTACCAATCCACAAAGTGTGCATGTGGACATTCATTTATGCATCTGTGGGAGCAATTTTAAAAATCAAAATTTGAGCCTGACTTGTGGTGGCACAGTGGATAAAGCGTTGACCTGGATCACTGAGGTTGCCGGTTTGAAACTCTGGGCTTGCCCAATCAAGGCACATGGGAGTTGATGCTTCCTGCTCTTCCCCCTCCTCTCTCTCCCATCTTCTCTAAAATGAATAAATAAAATCTTGAAAAAAAATCAAAATTTGATATCTATTGATTCTAAGCCCTTTTTCTCTAAGGTCTCATATTTGTAGAAATATTATTGACTTTTTATTTGATACAATTCTTACATTGTCTGCTATCTAAAGATTATCTACAACTGATGCTAAAAAAAGTGAGATAGATATTTAAACAACCGTGGCACTTGCTGTATAAGACATTAGGAAGTTTTAATACTGTTCATTTTTTTTCAGGATTAAAACTAACTGTAAGTTATTTTTTTATATATCAACTTATTTAAATGTTTGAAATGAGAAGCATCTTCTTAGTGTAAAATTATATTTTAATTCAAAGATGAAACATTATGTGAGTACTTTAGTTACTCTGTAGAGAATTAGAATCTTTTTTAAAACCATAGATATTAGTGGTTGTTTTCATCATATGCAATATAAAATGAACAATGGAATTTAATTAAGAAAAGAATATTGCTTTTTCTTATTTAGAAATATCAGTTTCTCATTAACTAGGAAAAAATTAGAATAGTATTTTTTTTGTCACTACTACTAGAATACAAAACAGAATGTGTGGGAAATGCTCACGGCGACCATCATCCTGGATCTTATTCTCAATGGAAAAATCTTTCCTCTTCTGCTGAATGTCTTTCATTTGCTCCTCCACATCCATTATCTACTCTCTTCTACCCAGCTCTGTACCCCAGAGGCTGATTATTATGCTTTGCTTAGTTGGTTAGAGCATTGTCCTAATATACCAAGGCTGCAGTTTGATCCTCAGTCAGGACACATAAAAGAATCAACTAATAATAGCATAAATAAGTGGAACAGCAAATTGATGCTTCTCTCTCTCCCTCTTTAAAAAAAACAACAAAACATATAAGTATGTGTGTATATATATATGTATATATATATATATATATATATATACATATATATATATATATATAGAGAGAGAGAGAGAGAGAGAGAGAGAGAAAGATCAATGTATTTATTTACTTGGCTTTCCCCATGAGAACTGTGGTTCTTTGGGTTTTTTTTTGTTTTGTTTTGTTTTGTTTTTATTTTTTTCTGAAGCTGGAAATGGGGAGGCAGTCAGACAGACTCCCGCATGCGCCCGACCAGGATCCACCTGGCATGCCCACCAGGGGGCGATGTTCTGCCCCTCTGGGGCATTGCTCTGTTGCATCCAGAGCCATTCTAGCGCCTGAGGTAGAGGCCACAGAGCCATCCTCAGCGTCCGGGCAAACTTTGCTCCAATGGAGCCTCGGCTGCGGGAGGGGAAGAGAGAGACAGAGAGGAAGGAGAGGGGGAGGGGTGGAGAAGCAGATGGGCGCTTCTCCTGTGTGCCCTGGCCGGGAATCGAACTCGGGACTCCTGCACGCCAGGCCGACGTTCTACCGCTGAGCCAACCGGCCAGGGCCAGGAACTGTGGTTTGATAATGGCTACTAGGCATTATAGTTCTAGTGGCTAAGCTTATAGGTCTTTCCAGATTCTAGTAACTTCTTGTTATTGTCCTTAGAGGAGTGGTAGTGGCTTGCCAAAGCTAGGGTTGGTTTTCCTTAATCCTGCTCACACCTTTGTAAATAGTCCAATTGTTAAAAGAGTCCTTTTACATGTACTCTTTCCTTCCAGCATACTGGCTGATTGACTCATTTCCTCCCTTGAACTTGATTACTTCATTTCTTCAGAGTTCAAGTTGTCAATAAATTTAACAAACAAACTTAGATTAATGTGCTAACTGTGGTCCATGACTTTACTATTTATCTTAGAAATAAATTCAAATCTAAGTCATTTCTCTTTTTTTTTCATCTGAGTCATTTCTAGCAAGCCTATCTTTGCCCTCATCCTCTCCACTTGTTTTTTTCATTGTTCCAAGCTTTTTTAGCCAGCTTTTTAAAAGAGCAGTTCATATTCGTGACCTCTACTGTCCTAATTCTCCTCCATTCCCCAATCCAATGCATCTGTCCTCTTCCTCACTCCTTACTGAAGTCATTCTACAAGTCAATACTGGTTCTTTGGTCCCCCTTTAAAGTTTGGTGTTCTTTAGGATTGTCTGTTCAACTATTATTCTCATGCTTCTTGCTTTCTCTAGGGATTTCATCAGTGGTGGGATTCAAATAATTTAACAACTGGTTCTCTGCCCTAATGACCATTTTAAGTATAAAAAAATGATAGACCGAAAGGTAGTTTATTATCTCATTCATTTAATATTTAAATAAGAACAATAAAAGAGGTCCACAAGACTAGATTGTTATAAGAAAGAGTTTTAAAATATTAATGAAGAAATATTAAATAATACCTGGAAAAAACCCCAACAAAACTGTTATTTAAGGTAGTTCTATATTGCTTCTTGATCGGTGTCCTCACTTGCGATGTTATTCACCTATGGATGGAATGAACATCACTACAGGTGCTTAGAACATGCTGTTGGGAAGATGAATATTAACAAAGAGTAAGGAATGTAAATTTGCAATTTCCACATTGGGCAGCTGCCCAGGTACCCACCCTAGAGAGAACCCTGATTACAAGTGCCATTTTAACAACTGGTTGGTCAAACTCAGCAAAAAATTAGGTATCAGTTCTGCTGAACCAGTGAAAACTGGCTGAATCCCACCACTGGATTTTATCCATTTCTATTGCTTTAAATTTCACTTGAGTGCAGATGACTCTAAAGGTTCTATCTTTCTGGGAAACCTCTTAGCTGAATTTCATTAACTTTCCTGTCTAACTGCTCTGTGGACTAGGGCTATCCATGTCTCTCAGGTACTCAAATTTGAAATACCAAATCAAATCCAGTACCTGTTTTTTCCAATATAAGATATCATTGGTTGTAAGGCACACCATCATTTTATAAACTACTGAGGAGAAAAAAATGACAACTACAATGATAAGATCTTATCAATTATAAGATACAACTTAAATTCAAAAATGTTAAAATGTAAAAAAAAAAAATCTCAGAATCTAAAACACCACAGATCGCTGTCATTCCTCACTTCCAATCTGCTCTTCCTCGTTTATTTTCTTTCTAAATTAGTGGCGCTGTCACTCTGCATATCTCTTAATTCAGAATCCTAAAAAGGATTTGTAACCATCCTTTTTTTGTATCAATGTGGCTGGGCTAGAGTACTCCATTATTTAATTGAACACTAACTAGGTTTTCTGTGAAGGTATTTTATAGATGTGGTTAATATTTACACTCAGTTGATTAAATAAAGGAGATTACTTTAGATAATCTGGATGAGTCTGATTCAATCAGTTGAAAGGCCCTAAAAGCAGAATTGAATTTTCCTTAGAAAAATGAAATTCTGCCTGTGAACTGTCATCGGCAGTTCCTGCCTGACAGTTTCCAGCCTGCTCTTCTGATGGTTTACTCTATGGATTTTAGACTTGCCTATTTCTCCTCTCCACATGTAGACAACATGTCTTGAAAATTAATCTTAGAGGACATACAAATGGCCAACAGATATATGAAAAGATGCTCATCTTCACTAGAGCTTTGAGAAATGCAAATCAAAATTGCAATGAGCTACCACCTCACACCTGTTAGATTGGCTATTATCAACAAGACAGGTAATAGCAAGTGCTGGAGAGGCTGTGGAGAAAAAGGAGCCCTCATTCACTGCTGGTGGGAATGCAAAGTAGTACAATCATTATGGAAGAAAGTATGGTGGTTCCTCAAAAAATTAAGAATAGAACTACCTTATGACCCAGCAATCCCCCTACCAGGTATTTACTCCCAAAACTTAAAAACGTTAGTATACAAAGACACATACACCCCCATATTCATCACAGCACTATTCACAGTGGCCAAGACATGGAAACCACCAAAGTGTCCTTTGATAGAGGATTGGATAAAGAAGTTGTGGTACATACATACTACTCAGCCATAAGAAATGATGACTTATGGCCATTTACAATGACAGAGATGGACCTTGAGAACATTATACTGAGTGAAATAAATAAATCAAAGAAAGCTAAGAACGGTATGATTTCACACATAGGTGGCATATAAAACTGAGACTCATGGACACAATAAAAGTGAAGTGGTTACCAGGGGTAGGGGGGTGTGGGGGAGGGAAACATATGGGAGGAAGTGGGGGAAAGGGTATAAAGTGGGACAAATACAAGGTGATAGAAAATGATTTGACTTTGGGTGATGGATATACAACATAATCAACAGTTCAAATACTATAGAATGTTCATCTGAAACCTACGTACTCTTATTGATTAACATCATCCTGTTAAATTTAATTTTCTAAATTTAAAAAAAAGAAAATTAACCTTAATGCTTTCTCTCTGTTTCTTCCTCCCTCCTCTACCTCTCCCTAGAGTACACACACTACAATGTTCTTTTCCACTGTACTTTTCCTAAGCAACAGGGCCCTTCTTTTGCCTTTTTAACTTGTTTCCTTAGCTCATTTCTTCTATGGCTCACCTGTACTATCTCTGTAACTTTCTAGATAAATTATCACTTATAATTTGAAAAAATATAGATTAAAAATTTTTTTTAGCCTGACCAGGTGGTGGCGCAGTGGATAGAGTGTTGGACTGGGATGCGGAGGGCCCAGGTTCAAAACCCCGAGGTTGCCAGCTTGAGCGCGGGCTCATCTGGTTTGAGCAAAGCTCACCAGCTTGGACCCAAGGTTGCTGGCTCGAGCAAGGGGTTAATTGGTCTGCTGTAGCCCCCTGGTCAAGGCACATATGAGAAAGAAATCAATGAACAACTAAGGTGTCGCAATGAAAAACTAATAATGATTGATGCTTCTCATCTCTCTCCATTCCTGTCTGTCTATCCCTCTCTCTGACTCTCTCTCTGTCTCTATAAAAAAAAAAAAAATTTTTTTTAAAGAAAACAAATCTTAACACTTTATAAACTTCTCTTCTCCTTTCATGTGGACAGCCTCTGTTTAGCTTTTATTATCCCTTGCCTTGTCTGCAGCTACAGCATCTTACATTAAAATAATTTATTTTTCAAGTTTTTCTCATCTCCAACCATTATAAAATAGAAGTCTTATTACATCTCTCCCCTGCTTACAACACTTCACTGATGCTCATCACCTGCAATATGGAACCCAAGTTTCTTAGTGGAGAATATAGACACATTTGTAACTTAGTCTCCTTTTTTTTTTTTATAAGATTTTATATATTGATTTTAGAGAGGAGAGAGAGGGAGATAGAGAGAGAGAAAGGTGAGGGTAGGGAGAGAAACAGGAAGCATCAACCACTGGTGACCTCATCACTCCAGGTTGAGGATTTATCCACTGCACCACCACAGGTCAGACCACTTAGTCTCTTAATTGGTTAACTCTTCCCACTCACATCTTATTATTATTATTATTATTATTATTTGTATTTTTCTGAAGTGAGAAGCAGAGAGGCAGAGAGACTCCTGCATGTGCCTGACTGTGATCCACCCAGCATGACCACTAGGGGGCAATGCTCTGCCTATCTGGGGTGCTGCTCCATTGCAACCAGAGCCATTCTAGCACCAGAGGTGGAGGCCATGGAGCCGTCCTCAGCACCTGGGCCAACTTTGCTCCAATGGAGCCTTGGCTGCTGAAGGGGTAGAGAGAGATGGAGAGAAAGGAGAGGGGCAGGGTGGAGAAGCAGATGGGTGCTTTTTCTCTGTGCCCTGGCTGGGAATCGGACCCAGGACTTCTACATGCTGGGCCAATGCTCTACCACTGAGCCAGCCGGCCAGGGCCAGACCTTATTATTTAAGCAATACTGAACATGGTATCTCATGTTCTGTGCTTTTATACATCTTGTTTCCTCGATGGAATGATATTTGTTCACATTTCTCCTGGTCTGCTTGATGAACTCTTTTATTTTTTAAAACCTAGCCCAATGTTACATGTTCCTGGAATTGTTTCCAAAATTCAATGAATATATTTTAAATTAAAATATTAAAAAATCAGAATTGATATATTTAAATTTCCCTACTTTATAAAATTAGAAAACAACACAATTATTTACAGTATATATTTGGCAACAGATGAAAACATAAGCATGTTTTTAGTCTACCAATTGTTTAAAACTTAAAGACCGATTTTAAATTCTCTCACACTGTGCTACAAACATGGCTACCTACCCCTGAGCTACTTTATCCCCACAAATTGTAGTAAGACCCATTGGTATTACAAACTTTATGATAAATAACTCATAAATGTGTGATAACTGAATACTAAAAGCTCCACTTAGATTTCAAATACTAGCTGAGAAACTGCCCAGAAATTAGGCAAATGACATACCATTATGAAAAAGAACAAATGTTGGAGTCAGGAAAGGAACCCTATTGTTAAACAAAAGAGCAACATATGGTACAATTAAAAAAAAAAAAAACATCCTTTGTTAAAATTATTGAGTGCTATGACTCATTTCTGAATATCATAAATTCAAAATAAGTTTTTATTATAATTTCTACTCATATCATAACTTACTTTGACCTTATGTTTGAGTTGTATAGACAAATTTATTTTTTATAACTTAAAGTGCATAAACACCAGGTTTAGGAACTGACACAATAAAAAACACTTAGAAGATCTTAAAAGATTTTTTAACATGTCTAGATTATGACTAAAGCATTTCTTTCATAGCCAGAAGAAAAATATTAAGAAAACTAACATGTATCACCAGTTCATGTGGAAATGTTTGTTCCATTAGGAGAAGTATATTAACAGTATCCATTAAGAGTTTATAATTGCAGAAATATGGAAATGTGAGTTTCATAATTCACATTATGATACTGTGTGCAATGTAATTTTAAGATGAGAAATTGGAAAGTTACCTCTGTGTCCACAAGTCAAAAACACAATTTTTATTATACAATGAAATAGATAAACTACATTTTAAAATATATCTTATATTTTGGGGACCCCCCAAAGCTATTTTGATTTTAAATGAAAAATGTAGACCATAAACATTTAATTTTTCATTGGTTGGCTTTTGCGCAAAAACCTTTGGCTTCCCACTGGGTTATTTATAAATGAGCAAATGTTCTCGCAGAGCCAAATATGCCTCTCAACCATACATGCCAATTACCTTATAAATATACTTTAAGTCCTTTCACAAAGGAAGGAAGAAACTTCTTAGGACTGGGATGACCAATTCAGTTGGATGACAGGGCAGGATTAGGGGGGAAAAGACGATAATGTAGTATTGGGAGGAAAAGCATGCTCAAACTTCCTCTGGCCTACAGTAATTTCCACTCCAGATCATTGTTAAATCCTTCTGACAGAAGATTAAGTGTAGGTGGTACACAGAGCACAACAGAACACTAAATTCTAAATCAACACATAATAGATCAGGACCGACGAGTGCAAAGTCACTAGGACCTGAGTGAGACCAGCAAGGCTTAACTGCAACCTGACTGATGGTATTAAAATAGCTAAAGAAAGAATTTGTCAATCAAAAGGAGGATTATCCTAGCAATAGAAGCACAGACAAAATGATAGAGACATTTTGAGGTTTTTCAAGATGTCTTATTTGGACACACAGTCTAAATTTTAAAATTTCAACAGGTAAAAAAAATAAGAAAAAAATGTTTAAAGAACTGCTATTTTCTAAAAACAACATACTAATATCTAGTGGTTTAATGTACACAGTAAATTTGAATGCATACTTATACTTTGCTATTGTCTAAATGTAATTTCAAAGTGTAAGCTGTATCAACTAGTACAGATCCCATTATGTGGTTAGTTTGACTCAGTTTTCTGGGACTAAGTTTTGAAGCCATTCCTTTGGGGGGTTTTTAGATTGTTGACACCTCCCTTCACTAGGCCTTGATCCTTATGTGTTCCTGATTTATCCTCCCTTCTACGCTCCTTCTCTAGGCCTAGTTAGGCCTCTATGTCTTATTTTTTATTCTGTTTACATCTTTTGTGTCCCATTGACATAAATTTCCTTCCAGCCTATTCTTTCACTTTGATTAATTAAAATTTCTTTTCTATTGACGTTTCTACCAATTCCTATGTATGATTATTTAAAAAATTTTTATCTCCCAACATATGATATCTGATCACAATCCTACCCTCGGTTATCCAACAGCACTTCATAGGAAATGAGAAACCGTTCTCAGTCCTCCCATTTCCCAATCACACACCCACCTCCAAGCTCATGGAAGGTAACCTCTTAAGTGCAACTGGGGTTATGGGTAAGAGAAGTGATTATCCTTGATTCAAGAACTCTTTGTTGAGAATTTTGGCATCTGTGTTCATTGTAATATTTTTGTTTGTTTTATCTTTTTCTGGTTGGAGTGTCAAGTTAAGATCTCTGTAGATCAGTGGTAGTCAACCTGGTCCCTACCGCCCACTAGTGGGCATTCCAGCTTTCATGGTGGGCGGTAGTGGAGCAATCAAAATATAAATAAGAAGATAGATTTAACTATAGTAAGTTGTTTTATAAAGATTTATTCTGCCAAACTTAGAGAAAACCTGACATAAAGGACTTGGTAAGTAATTATTATTATATGCTTTAACTTGCTGTAACTCTGCTTTATAAATTTTATAAAGTAAAATTACTTCCCTACTTTATATAGATAAATCACCATTACTGTGGAACCGGTGGGCGGTTAGAAAATTTTACTACTAACAGAGATACAAAAGTGTGCGGTAGGTATAGAAAGGTTGACTGTCCCTGCTGTAGATCATCACTGCCTGGTCTGTTTCCCAGTTAGGGTTGCATTCAAGCTTCCTGCTGTCTGTGTGTTCCTGGTCTAGGCAAAGGGAACTCAGAGGGAGGCCTCCTCCAGTAGAGATTATTGCATCTCTCCTTAGCCCTTCACTGGAACATAAGCACATGGATAGGGGTTTTCAGGGGTAGTTCACCAAAGCCTTCAGAGTGAATGTAATGGGCTAGTTTGGGGGAAAAGAGATAGAAGGAAAATGAGGCAGAGCTAATCCACACCCTTTTTGCTTCAAGACACTTCTCAGCACAGGTCTTTACGCCACCTCAACACAAGGTACTTCTGTGAGTCAGCCACCCTCAGCACTTGTAGAAAGACTCTGAACTTCTCCCAAAATTCAGGTCACAACTTTCAACCTTATGGGCGATTCTCTTGTGTAAGCTCTTCCCACTGGCCTTAGGGAGGACTATTCAAAAGCTGAGGTACAGAAGAATGAGGGGAGGATATTTGTTCCATTACAAACAGTGCTTTCATCCAAAGGCTTCTTGCCCTTTTAATACAGTGAAAGGGTCTATGTTTTGATAGATTTTCTGCAATGTCTCCTCCTATTAAACCTCTTGGGAGTTTACATGGCCAATTCTTTGAACTTAAAATGGAACAGAGTCCACAGAAATCTTGGTACCTATCCATCAATCGTTAGGTAGTGGGTAGGACAAGGGCATTCTACAGTAAATCCAAGTGTCTTAATCTGTTTGGGCTGCTATAACAAAAATATCATAAACTGGGTAGCTTACAAACAACTGAAATGTATTTCTAAAAGTTCTGGAGGCTAGGGAGTCCAAATCAAGATGCTGTCAGATTTGGTGTCTGGCTGGGTCTCTCTTCTTGGGCTCCACCTTCATGACCTAAGCAACTCACAAAGGTTCTACTTTCAAATACCATCACCTTGGGCATTGGGCTTTAATATATGAAGTTGTTGGAGGGCATACACAATATACAGTCCACAGCATCAGTGAGCAGGAAAAGGTTACTTATTGGTTTTTTACATCCTCATGGCACATAATAAGCTCATAAAAAACCTTGAGGCTCCTAAGATATCTGGGGTGAGGAGGATTTTGTCAACTTATTAGGACCATTTCAGTCGCTGAATTATTTGTATTTTGAAATTTTATAAATAAGCATGTATTCCTTTTATAACCATAAACAACCAATAAAGATTATTAGTATTTTCGGCCTGACCTATGGTGGCGCAGTGGATAAAGCGTCTACCTGGAATGCTGAGGTTGCTGGTTTGAAACCCTGGTCAAGGCACATAGATCATATGGGAAGCAACTATTACCAGTTGTTGCTTCCTGCTTCTCCCCCCTCTTCTCTCTCTCTTCTATCTAAAAATCAACAAATAAAAAATTTTAAAAAAGATTATTAGTATTTTTAAAGAATTTTGGTCTGTGATCAGAAGCTTCTTAGATTTAAAAGCATCAGTCAGGAGAAGGTACTCAGTCCTTGCCGGTATGTTGCATGAATGAATAGTACATCCTGAGTAGATGGGAGAATGAAGAAATGACTGATATGCATATTTCTGTCTGTCCAGGTACCTCATGTCCTCTTTTCCCTCTCTCCCAATTTTCTGATTCAAACTCCCACTATCCTTGTAACTATTCACTCTTATCAGCAACACAGGTTGGTAAGGCTTTTCCAACCTGAAAATCAAGCAACTGCCCTACATTACCCCAATGCTTAGGTGCTCAGAGTCAGCAAAAGGGTGAAACCAGGCTATTAAATAGGCTTAATTAAGTGGAGAGTACATCAGATATTAAAAAGATTCAGCTCAGTCATGGTAAAAGCTTCAATTTTACATAAAATTTAAAGTGGTGGGGAAGATGATGGTCTTTCTTCGTCTCACCCCTAATCATGAATTCTCCTTTATGTGCAGAATTAAAAATAGATGGAAGAGGAATTTATTCTACAACTCTTGAATCTTTCAGCTAAATAAAATATCAATAAATGATTGGCATACAAGAAAAATTGGAGAGACTTCCTTCAGAAAAATTGTTGCTGGTTTGCAGATCCCCACTTGACCCTAAGGAGTGATGTATAGGGAGATGATTGGTGTAAGGTGTTACTGTCTAACCTCTAACCTAGTAAAGGAGGCCGCAAAGGAGCTACTTAGAGAGTTTGAAATACAGTTCTTGCAATTGAGAGGTACAGAGGGCTGCTGCCCAGCTCAGGCCTGAAAGAACTACAGTGGAAAGTGAAGGGCAGGCTGACTCTCTCAGGGATATCAATGAAAAAGACTGATTGTCTTGATATTAGAACTAGGAGAATGCAGCTATATTGAGATTGGCCTGTGTTCCCAATGTTGTTGGTGCAAGGTTATATATGATAATTTTCGATAGAAAAAAATTTAGGTCATGTCAGGGAACAGGAGAAAACTGGCCTAGGGTTAGATCTCTCCCCCAAGCCAAATGGGCCTCTAGGAGAGGAATAGGAGACCTTAGAAGGTGGAGGCAGAAGTACCACAGTACATCCTGCAGCTGGTGAAGGTGTTCTAAATGACTACCTGGAATAGAGATGCTTTTATTCACTTTTAAGGAGTATCCAGAGAAGTGAATATTCCACAGAAGAACCAGGTTCAAACATTTGCAGGTCCAGCATATGATGGTACCAATTCATGTTAAAACTGTCTTCTGCTTTTTTCCTTCTTTCATTTTGCCCTTAGCAGGGAGATGACTTCACACCTTCCCTACTACAGGATTCCAGCCTGAAATAGGTCCCAGGTACCTATTTATGTCACCATATAATGAATTGCAAAGAGATGGTAGGATTCACTCATGAGGTTGTATTTGGATTATATTACAAGTATGTAGAACAGGGTTTGGGAACCTATGGCTCGCAAGCCAGATGTGGCTCTTTTGATGGCTGCATCTGGCTCGCAAATCTTTAAAAGAAAATAACATTAAAAATATAAAACATTCTCATGTATTACAATCCATTCATTTCCTACCACTCATGTTCATGGTTGCGGGTGGCTGGAGCCAATCACAGCTGTCCTCCGGACAACACCAAATTTTTATTGGATAATGCCTAATGTACACGGGTCGTTGTATGGCTCTCATGGAATTACATTTTAAAGTATGTGGCGTTCATGGCTCTCTCAGCCAAAAAGGTTCCCAATCCCTGATGTAGAAAGACCATCACTAATCATCATTAGTGCCCAGCAAAGCAGTTTCTCGGGCCAGGCCCCAAGATCAGCCAATTATAAAGTCAGTTGGGTGGCTGGTAAACTTTTTCTCCAGTAAGCCACTCCGGGAACCTGGTGAGTTCTGCTAATCACACCTTGGACACCAGGGACAAACTTCCTTTCGGAACGAAGTGGAAACACCTAAAGCTGGCTTGGACTTCAGATACACCCAGTTCAGCCCTGTGGTTCTCCCCAGCTTTTACAGTTAATTCATCAGCTTAGGCCGAAACAAATAGCATTTCAAAAAGCTCTGTCGCTGCGAGACAACGTTCTCCCTCCGACAGAGTCCCTGCGACGCTCGCATCACCTCGCGAGCCGGCAGCGTGGTGACGTCACACGTCCGCGCGCCAAGGCCCTGAGCGGTCCTAGCCTGCCCCCGCCCAACCTGTCGCCAGGGGACGCTCGCGGGCTGGGTCTCCTAGGCAACTAATTGCCCCACCCCCTTAGTCCCTTTAACCTTTAGGGTGCGCGGGCGCCGCGTCCCTAGCACCCTGTCCCCTTCCCTCTTCCCCTTTCCCCACCCCTAGGGTTCGGAGCCGTCCGCGCCGGAAGCGAAGATGGCGGCCGAGGTTGCTGGCGCGGCTTCCGCGGAGCTGGTGATCGGCTGGTGCATTTTCGGCCTCTTACTGCTGGTAGGGGAGGCGCTTGGAGTCGTCCCATCTTTACAATGGGGGGAGAGAGGAAGGGCCGGCCCTGCAACTGGCCTCTGGGGCCGGGAGACCCTCCTCGCCCCGCCCCCGCCCGCTCGGAGTGGAGCTTGGACTGTTTGGGGGGCTCCCAGGCGCCGGGACCGGGACAGCGCTGTGGGTTGGGGGGCGGGGCACTGGTCTCGGGCTGTTTCTGCTGTCTTTTGCCTGGTGACGTCTAATATTGCGCGTTTCCTTCCTCCAAACTCTTGCCCGTTCCGGATGTGAGCCGGGGGCGGTGGGGTCTGGAGACTGGGGAGGCCCTAAGAGTGCCGAAGGGGGCAGGGCCTCTGGCGCCCTGCGGACCGGGCGCCTGGGGAGGGCGGCGGCCCCCGCACTTGGCAAGCGCTGTAGGCGCTGGCGTTGCCGGTGCAGAGGGGAGCCTCTCCGCTTCTCCTGCCGCTCTTGCCAGCCTTGGGGTCATTGAGTTTCCAACCCTCTCCACCCATTTGTGCGATTCTGTTTTGGTGACGTGAGTTGTACGTTCTGACTTCCAGGTTTCAAATTCCTTTCCAGTCTATTGATCGGTGTAGATACCCGTGTGGGGCAAGCTGTAGCCCTCTTTACTGTCAGTATCAACGTCTGTCTACAATACTACTGTCTATCTGACCTCAGGTGCCTCTTTCCCAGCCAACTTACTCTTGCGTATCCCGTGAGCAAAACGTGGGTCCTAATGGCCCAGATGACCAAGATTTTACTTTTCTGTTCTATACTAAAACCCTCAGGTTATTTTATTTGACAGTTCGATTTGTTTCTCTTCCGTATTCACCCTCTTTTCTCATTGTCTTCATTCGGTCCTGTTTGTTGCTTCATTCCTCAAGTATTCTAGCCACTCGCATCATGAAAACAAATAAAAACAAAAGTCGAACCAAATCTTTAGTTCTGGAAATATTTATCTTGATTAAATGCCGCAACGGTGTCTGCAGCGTATGTAATGTTTTGCTAGCATGTAACCAGTATCAGAGTCTAGTGGGTATATCTTGGCAGTTATCAATGAATAAACATTTCAGTATAGCAGTTGTGCTCTAAATTGTAGGAGGATGCGAACAAAAAAAATTATAGCCTTTAAGTGGACCTGAAGATAGAAAAAAAATTTGAAACAGATATTTTAAGTACTGAAAACCAAAGTACGATTTTATAAAATAGGACTTCGGGGATAGAGAACAATATTGGAAGAAAGTGTAATTGAGGTAGACTTTGGCTAGATGGAGATGGGGAGGCATTTAAGTTGATTTTATAGCAGGAGCTAAAAGTTAAGAGGGAATTGAATTTGAAACGATGTTGAAGTGGGTGGAGGGAGGTGGAGGAGGGGATTGGGGCAACAAATGGTGATGGACAGAGACTTCACTGAGGTGGTGAACACACAATACAGCGTACAGATAATGTGTAATAGAATTGTGCACCTGAAACCTATATAATTTTGTTAATCAGTGTCACCACCAATAAATTCAATGAAAAGGAAAAAACTGGATGTTGAAGTAGAAAAAAAATTAGTAAAGGGTCATTGTTTAATTTTCTGCAATCTCTTTAATTTCTGGCTTATTAGAAAAGAGCTGGATTCTCATGTCTGCTTCTGCATTCAGTCTTTTGAGATATAATTTTGGTTGAAGTATATGAAAAAAATTCAGTTATAGTGATACACAGTTGGATGCAGGAGTATTTTTAGACAATTGTTGATATTCATTAATACTATACCAAAACTCAGTAAGTAGAAGCTTCTTAAAGGTTAGTTGCAATATGGAATCTAAAACGCTATCAATTAAGTTTTATTCTGTTTCATTAAGATCCATTGAATGATTCTTTCACCATGCATAGTTTTATAACGTGATGCATTTAGTCATTTAGAAAACACTGGTTTTAGGATTGTGCACCTGAAACCTGTATAATTTTGTTAACCAGTGTTACCCCAATGAATTAAAAAAAAAAAAAAAGAGAGAGAGAACCACTGGTTGTAATGCTGGTGGCCGCCGTCATGGCCTGGCAGGTCCACATTGGACTTGGTTTGGGCAGATGGTAAAATTGTGGAGCCGAAAAGTGTTGTGCCATTTTGTTTAATAAAGTCTCACAATGGCAGACAAGCACACAGGTGGGGGAAATCCACTTCTCAGGCAAAGAAACAACAAGAATGGCCCCTCAAGGTGATGGGCCGGCAATCTACCAACTGCAGTCCCCCTGGGCACAAGCACCCATAGCCTTATATAGGCCATAAGACACGTGGCGCATCCACTCACTCATGTACCAATCAGGCAAAGGGCTTGCAGCTGGTAAACCAGCGAGCAAGCCTAACTCAGTTGCCCCACATTCCATCCCTTTGGGGTTGCTCACCTCACAATATGCAGAGTGCTTACATACCAAAAATGACAATTACAAAGGTGCCCTTCACAGTGTCTCACTGAGCACTCTGCATAGAGAGTTACCTGGAGGCCCACCTCTAGCTCCCCACCCCATGGTAGGTGGGAGGCCTGTATAGTCCAGAGCTGTGTCCTTTGAAAAAGTGACATTGGTGTGTCTCTGTGACTGGATGAGAGCAGCTTCCTGGTGCAGGAGGGCCTCCACAGGTGCTGTGGCCCCCCTCCATCAGGGTCTCTCATAGTCACAGTCCAAGATCAGCCCATGATAGACAGCCCAGCTGTCTGTGCAAACCACTAGCGTAAAAGTCCATTACAGGCCATATAGCTCTTTATTATTGGACCTTAGCACCTTTCCATGAGTGCCCTGTCCATTGTCACAAGCCTCATCCAAACCCCTCAGCAAGCTCAGAGGGCCTGGTGGGATCAAACACATTCAAGGGCTGTGCTGCCTTGACAGTTAATTCTCTTAGCTGAACATGAATGTGAGTCATTTTCTGGCAGATGCCAGAGCCACCCGCTTCCCTTGCTTTTTCAGTGACTGGAACCTCTGTTCTGACTTAAGCTGCCACCAAAGCTCCAAGATTTTATTAGACTTGCCATCTAATTTCTATCTTCCCTGGCTGCAGTCAAATCTACCCACGTCTGTGTTCAGTTAACCTTTACAGGCCCATTACTCCTGTTAGTCAAGGGGACAGCATGGGCAGCAGCCCTCACAGCCTTACGGACCGACTCTGTTCCGGCGAGCATGAGGCCATTCACCCTTATGTCCCGCAACTGCAGCAAGCAGGCTGCCAGTGGTTCAGTGGGTTTCTGCCTGAATTGTGCTCCCAACTTCATCAGCTCTGCCTGCATGTAGGGCCAGACCACAGAGTGCTCCACTACCTGGGGAGGAGGCTGTGGTTTCCCCTGAGGGAATCTTTGCTCCTGGGATTTTACCTTCCTGGTGACCACTGGCCAGGCTCTGAGTCTTTGGACGGCAATTGCTGCCCAAGCCTCCCCTCAGGAGAGGAAGAGTTTGAAACGCCTGCTCCTGCTGACTCAGAGCCACCCTTGTGGCAGGAATGCAGCTCTATCTTCTTTCTGTGCCTGCTCTGGCTCCTGCGGCTGCCGGTTCTTGATCTGAAGCTGAGACTCGAGCTCCTGAACTAGCATTTGTCTCTCCGACAGCCGTTGCTGCCAATGATCAGCCACCAGGACAAACTGCAACTCATGAACCCACAACTCCTTGTCCAGAGACCGCTCCGGTTCCAGGCGCTGCTGGCGCTCAGTTTTTACCTCACATAGCAACTTTCGAACCCAGTTGGCCTCCGTCTGCAGCGCTCGCTCCAGTTCACACCGTTGTTGCCACTCAGTATGCAGCTTATCCTGGAGCTTTACCTCGCTCAGCTTCTCGCACAGAGCTCCTGGTTTCTTCTTGCAGGATTGTAAAAAACACCCAGCCTACGGCCCCAAACAAGACAGCCACTGGGAACAGCCACTCCTCCTCAAGGGTGTTGGTGGCTCCATGCTGATCTGTTCCAAATCCTGCCCACTACGCCATTTGTAATGCCGGTGGCTGCTGTCATTGGCCAGGCAGGTCCACATTGGATTAGGGGAGATGGTAAAGAAGCGACCATGGGGAACCAGAAGGCGATGGGCCATTCCATATAATATATGTCTCACAATGGCAGACACAAGCACACAGGCAGGGGAAAACTGCTTCTCAGGCAAAGAAACAGCAAAAATGGCCCCTCACAGTGGTGGGCTGGCAATCCACCAACTGCAGTCCCCCTGGGCGCAAGCACCCATAGCCTTATATAGGCCATACATACGTGGCGCAGCCACACACTTACGTACCCATCAGGCAAAGGGCTTGTAGCCGGTAAACCAGCAAGCAAGCCTAACAGCTGCCCCACACTGGTTCATTGAGTTATGCAGCTCTTCCAGTATGGATATTTTTTATTATATAATATCAAGATTTCACATTCATAGTATCACCACTGATTTTGTCAGAAGAAATCCCTGGAATAAGTATTGAAAGTTAAGCTCAGTTTTAAGATAAAAGTCCTTCAAAATTTTAAAATTCTAATTTTCATTTGAAAGCTTGAATTTTATTTATTTATTTATTTATTTATTTATTTATTTATTTTTTGTGACAGAGACAGAGAAAGGGACAGACAAGGACAGACAGACAGGAAGGGAGAGAGATGAGAAGCATCAACTCTTCATTGTGGCTTCTTAGTTGTTCATTGATTGCTTTCTTATATGTGCTTTGACTGGGGGGCTACAGCAGAATGAGTGACCCCTTGCTCAAGCCAGTGACCATGGGGTCATGCCTATGATCCCACACTCAAGCCAGCAACCTGTGTTCAAGCTGGATGAGCCCGTGCTCAAGCCAGTGACCTCAGGGTTTTGAACCTGGGTCCTCTGTGTCCCAGTACAATGCCCTATGCACTATGCCACCGCCTGGTGAGGAGAATTTTATTATTGATAAATGCAGCCAGTTGTTTTTCTTGATGTGATAGGTTCTCTTTGTTCATTTTGACAAAAATCTGCCAAAAATCCAAGTCTGAATAACCACAGTCAATTGTACTTTCAAGTAAAAATGATCCTTGCAAAGAGTGTCTAGTTTGGCTTCCAACTGTAAGTATTGAGGTACCTGCCTATGGGCAGCTGTGTTAGGCTTGCTCGCGGGTTTACCAGTTCTAAGCACTTTGCTTGATTAGTGCATGAGCACATGGCAGAGGCACGTGTGCATGGCCTATAGAAGGCTATGGGTGCTTCCCCAGGCGGTGATTCTCCCAGATCGCTCTCCCGCCACCTTGAGGTGTGGTTTTCCTTGCTCTCTTGCCCTTGCTGCAAATAGCAGATTTTCCTTTGTTAGCTCTTTCACGTTTGTTGTTTGCTTACCTGTCTTTGCATGCCTCCAATAAACAGGGATGACCCGACACTTTTCAGGCTCCACAGTTTCTCTACTGATGGCCTGTTGGGCAAATAAGTTTGTAATATTTGTGTTATTTGGTATTGCTCACTTTTGTTAAAGTAGGCTCTGCCCACATTGGGCGGCTGTATGACCTTCATGCTGGAAAGGGGCTTGATTATGCTAATGTGTACTGGAGGAGGGGGTTGTCCCTCTGAAAAGTTTTAAAAGGAGGAGCTAGGAGGCCATGTTAGGAGACTACATTGTTGCAGAGAGGGGAGAGAGGGGAGAGAGGGAAGAGAGGCCACTGGTTGTAGGAGAGGAGCCAGCAAGATGGAGGCGTGCAGATGGGGAAAAGGAGGTGCCTGAGATTAGTGGGTCTTTGATTCTAGAAAGAACCGGAAAGTTCCAGGTTGTGGAACAGGAGAACATGTGAGTGGGTTTTGGTGCCCTGTGTGTTTGTTTTTACTTGTTGGCTGGTACGAATCTAGAATAAAGGAAAATGGCCCACCATTTATTGGCTCCATTGATTAATTACCATCTGTCTGAATTAAATGGGAACCTGCAGGAGCCAGGCCGCCATGATGGCCGTGACTACTGGCCGTACATGGCCCGAATCCAATGTAAACTTGCCTGGGCTTAGCCACCAGCATTACACCGCCTTTCCTGGAGACAGCCATCACAAGTTTCGCAGTAGAAAAACTTAAATGCATACTTTACATTTCCCCCCACGGAGTATTAAAAAGACTCAAGGGTTGAAGTTTAATAAATTAATTTTTATTGCTTTGTTAAGCACAGTCTTAGGTTAAATTGACTCTTCCCCCCTCTGTGAGTGTGTAATTGTGAAGAATACAACTACTGGCAGAGTTTGGTGCCATTGTCTGGCCTTATGTTTATTTGGCCAGCAGTTTTACCCACCATCGTTTATGCACCATGAGTGCAAATGTCAACATAGTAGAAAGGTAAATGGCATTTTAGTATTGATATCAGAATAATTTTCAAATTGGAAATCCTCAGAAAGGTTCTGTGGACTTGACATTTTGAGAGCTGCTGCCAGTCCTCTGCTAAAGAATCGGAACACTAAGATTGATAACTTGTAATCTTGGGCAAGCAGAATGGATGTGGGGCAGCTGTGTTAGGCTTGCTCGCAGGTTTACTGACTGCAAGCCCTTTTCCTGATTGGTGCGTGAGTGCGTGGCTGCCCCACGTGTGTATGGCCTGTATAAGGCTATGGGTGCTTGCGCTGGAGAGAGATTGGGGATTGCAGATGGTGGGTTGCCTGCCCACCACTGTGAGGGGCTCTTTTGCTGTTTGTTTGCCTGAGAGGTGGTTTCCCCTGCCTGTGTGCTTGTCCACCTTTGTGAGACATTTTTTTTTTTTTTTTGTATTTTTCTGAAGCTGGAAACGGGGAGACAGTCAGACTCCCGCATGCGCCCGACCAGGATCCACCTGGCACGCCCACCATGGGGCGATGCTCTGCCCATCCCGGGCTTCACTCTGTCGGCGACCAGAGCCACTCTAGCGCCTGGGGCAGAGGCCGAGGAGTCATCCCCAGCACCCGGGCCATCTTTGCTCCAATGGAGCTTCGGCTGCGGGAGGAGAAGAGAGAGACAGAGAGGAAGGAGAGGGGGAGGGGTGGAGAAGCAGATGGGCGCTTCTCCTGTGTGCCCTGGCTGGGAATCGAACCCGGAACTTCCGCATGCCAGGCCGACGCTCTACCACTGAGCCAACCGGCCAGGGCTGTGAGACATTATTAAACAGAATGGCCTAACGCTTTCCGGCTCTGCAGTTTCTTTACCGTCTGCCTGAATCCAGTGTGAACCTGCCTGGCCTCAGCCACCGGCCTTACAATCGACTTCAGTTTCTTCTACCACATAAGGAACTGTTAGATTTGGTTCTTCTGTGCTGATTATCTGTGTTTACTATATCAAATCTTAACCCTTCTACTTACCCCAAGATCTTCAATAATTTGTCTTACACCACCTTTCAAATATTTTCCATTACTATACAAAATAGAATCTCCATTTCTGTAAAGCAGATTTATTCTTGTTACTCAAAAGTGAGGGTGTTACCTGGGATCTTGTTAGAAATACAAAACATAAGACCCAAGCCCTTCTGAATCAGAATCTGCAGTTTAACAAGCTTCCCAGTAGTGTGTGTGCTCAGTAGTTTAACAAACATCCAGCTATTCTCATTCCTGCCTGTGTCCCAGTGGTTTGCAATCTGATTGTTCATTAAAACCACCTTAGGAGTTTTAAATCCTAAAACCCAGACCAGTTAAATCAGAATATCTTGAGAGGGGTTAAGAACTGCTCTAAACCTTTCCTTATAATTACTTGTAAATAAGATGTTAATTTCTTTTATAAACTGCTCTGTTATATGACATTTAATACTAATTATTGCTATTTGCTAACCAGTTACTATGTCCAGGCACTGTGCTAAACTCTTTATCTCTCACTTACTCCTTTTAACATGCTATGAAAGTATTCTTATTCCTATATTGTAGATGACAGTTTTGGTTTATTTTGAATTTTTTTTTTTTTTTTTTTTTTTTAGAGAGACATACAGAGAGGGGCAGGCAGACAGTAAGGCAGAGAGATGAGAAGCATCAGTTTTTCGTTGCAGCACCTTAGTTGCTTTCTCATAGGTGCCTTGACTGGTAGGCTTCAGCCAAGCCATCAACCTTTGGGCTCAAGTCAGCAATCATGATGGGTTGATGTCTGTGACCCCACACTGAAGCCAGTGACCCTGTGGTCATGAGCCTGTGCTCAAGCTGGTGACCTCAGGGTTTTGAACCTGGGTCTTCAGTGACCCAGGCTGATGCTCTATCCACTGCACCACTGCCTGGTCAGGCTTGTTTAATTTATAATATAATAACAACTGATAGATTTACCCTACATAAACAACAAAGCTCTTTGCATTTTCAGTTTTAAATCTCTAAAGGGCCTGACTTATGGTGGCACAGTGGATAGAGCGTTGATCTGGAACACTGAGGTCACCATTTTGAAACCCTGGGCTTGCTGGGTAAAGGCATGTAGGACAAGCAGTCGATGAACAACTAAAGTGAAGCAACTATGAATTGATAACTTCTTGCTCCTCCTCCCCTCTCCCCCTGTAAGGCCAGTAGCCACGGCCACCATCACAGTCGCCTGGCCTGTGCAGGTTCGCATTTGATTTGGACAGACGGTAATGAAACAACGGAGCCAAGAACTGGTGGGCCATTACCTTTATCCTAGCTAGCACTTGGCAGGTGAGAAATACACATAGTGGGAAAATACTTCCCTTTCCATTCAGGGCTCCCAAAGCCACTGACTTATCCGAGTTTCCTAGAATCAAAGGTTTCTACCTCACCAGCCTTATTCACCTGTTCCCCATCTCCTTCTCTCGGCACAAACTGGCTTCTCCCTCAGCACTCCGCCATCTTGGCTGCTTCTCCTTGCAATGCTAATTTCAGGAACTGAGAGAGAGCAAGCCCCCGGTCTGCCCCATTTTATAGTGTATCTTTAAGCCAGTATACAGATAAGGAAGTCTCTGATACAAAGTCACTTATCTGATGCATAAATGGGATTTGCCCCACACCCCCCTCCCCCATCTCTATAAAATCAGTAAGTAAAATCTTATTAAAAACATGTAATGGGATCCTGAGACCAAAAAGTTCTGGAACCTCTGTCTTAATTATTTTGCCTAAGCTGCTTTTTACATGCAGTTGTATCTGGTATTGCTAAACTACTGCCTTTGCAATAATAACCATCTTCTTGCAAACCAACAACAATAAAAAATATTGAACACTTTGTCTTAGGTACTGCTAAGGATAGAAAGATAAGGCCTAGTGTAGGTATCACCCATCTAACCTTGAACGCTCTAGGACTTGGATTGGGGAACTTGAGTCAAAAGCCCTGAGTGAATAAATGTCTCTTGGATGCAAACACCAAGAAGGTGTGTGAGTGAGTGACCTTTGTTCAGACACAAAGGAAAAATGCATGTGAATGGGCTTTAGAAAATTAACCTAGAGGTTCTAGATTGCTCCTGCCTTTGTGCTTGTTAATTAATAAAAGAGAAGGAATGTATTGACCCAAATTAGTCCTTTCTCCATGTCAGCACAACGGCCATTAGACATTCTTTCCCTTTATCACCTGGTCTCCCTCCCTTGTAATCCTGCTACCTCTGTTCTGCTTCTGGTCAATAAAAACTGAGGGAGAAGGAATTCAGGAGGTCTTCTTTGCCTCCCTTGGCAAGCCTCCCCTTTTCCGTCCTCCTCTTGACATAAGCTTGTGTCTTGAGTAGGTCTCTTCCTCGCAACACTGGTAGTTCCCAGTGGGCTGGAGTACTACAGTCTAATGTCTAATGACTTCAAAATAATTCGAGAACTGTTTTCTTTTTAAATATATGTAAATGTTTAAAAAACAGCCATTAAATATTTATATATAACATTTTATGGAAAATAATCCCCCCCAAGTAAATTAGGAAGTAGTTAAAACAATTTCAGTGTAGTGTTTTTTTTTCCAATATTCAGGTTTCAGAGTTGGCATTCCCTTCTTTATTTTTTCCTGCTGACACCAACTGAAATGCGAGTAATATGTTAGGAGTTTACATGCAGTAAGTTGGATGGATCTCACATGCATTATGCTTAGCAAAAGAAGTCAGACTCAAAAGATGACATGCTAGGTGGTACATTATGACATTCTGGAAAAAGCAGAAGCTATACCTAGGGACAGATAACAGTGGTTGTTAAGGAATGGAGAATAAAGAGAGATTTCAACTATAGAATGGCAAAGGGGATTTTTCTGTTTATGGAACTGTTATTTTGTCTTGACGGGGTAGAAGGGTTTGGAAGCTATGAAACTAGGTGGATAACAAAGATACTCGGAAAAGAAGTAACAGTTGAATCTGTTGAAAAGAATGGAAGAATAAAAATGCCTTTTATTACTTTATAATAATAAATATTATATGTCCCAGAGCTCTTATAGAGCTTATTTAAAATTGTGGTTCTCAAGTTGATCTCAGACTGGAACCCTCAGGAGTTTAGAGTGCTGGTGCCTGAAGGAGCCCTCACTTTCTGATTGAATTGACTTGGGGTAGGGCGTAAGGCTATTTAAAAACTGCCCAGGTGATTCTAACCCACAGCCAAAGTTGAGGATCACTGATTTAGTATCTATCTGCAATCTCCTATAATTGAGCAGAGAAGAAGTTCTTGAAATGTAATCTTTGGGCCAGTAGCAGCCTCATCTGGGAGATTGTTACAAATACAGATTTTTCTGGCTCTACTTCAGACCTCTTGAATCTGAAATTCCGGGAGTGGGACTTAGCAGTCTGTGCTTTAATAAGTATTCCAGATAATTCTGATGTTACCTAAAGTTAGAGCATCAGGAGACTGTAGTCCTGTACTCTGTGTTAATAAGTAGAAAGGCATTGGGAACTGTTAAGAGTACCTGCTTGATAAGAGATGTCAACCTCATTACCTCACTGGAAAGTTCCTTGCAATGCGCACATATCCATTTTCAGTGTACACTGTTTTTAATACCCTTTAAACTTTGAATTATATAATGTGTCATTTGCTTTGATTATTAGCAGTTAGTGTTTAGTTGAATGGTGCTCTTGAACTGTCATAATGTCCCAGAGGTTAATTTCAATTCAGTTTATATTCTGTGATGCTTCAGAAGGCCAGAGCACCTAATTATATCTCCTTTACTTTAGAGAGCTCTATAGGGAAAAAGCATTGAAAACTAAGACATTGTGGAAACCATTGATTGTTACACTGTACTCTGTGAGGCAATATATAACTGAGCACTGTTATTGACTTTTACATGTTTTGTGTATGTCTTTGCACCTAAGTGAGGTTGTACTGCATTCATGAAATAGGCTTTGAAAAGGATGAATCTTAAGTTTATAAGGGGTAGTGTACCTTTTTTACACATCTATAAACACCTTTACTTGATATGAAATTTTCCTGTTGGAAACTTTTAAACATGTGTTGGGGAAACAGCTGTGTTAGGCTTGCTCGCTTGAACTTTGCTTGATTAGTGTGTGAGTACCTGGCTGTGCCACGTGTGTATGGCCTATATAAAGCAACAGGTGCTTGCCCTCAGGATGGATTGTAGATTGCTTGCCTGCCCACCCCTGTGAGGGGTCATTTTGCTGTTCATTTGCCCGAGAAGTTTTCCCCTGCCTATTTACTCATCCACCCTTGCGAGACTCTTATTAAATGGGTATGGCCCAACGCTTTCTGGCTCCGCAATTCCTCTTCCATCTGTCTGAATCCCATCTGGACCTGCCTGGCCTCGGCCACTGGCACTACAACATGTTAAAATCATTTTTAAAGAATACATAGGGGTGCCTGACCAGGTGGTGGCGCAGTGGATAGAATGTCAGACTGGGATGCGGAGACCCAGGTTTGAAACCCTGAGGTCGCCAGCTTGAGCATGGACTCATCTGGCTTGAGCGTGTCCTTAGGATCTTGAGTGTGTCCTTAGGAGCTTGAGCGTGGGATCATAGACATGACCCATGGTCACTGGCTGGAAACCCAGGGTCGCTGGTTTGAGCAAGGGGTCACTCGCTCTGCTGTAGCCCCCTAGTCAAGGCACATATGAGAAGTATTCAATGAACAACTAAGGTGCCACAACGAAGAATTGATGCTTCTCATCTCTTTCCCTTCCTGTCTGTCTGTCCCTATCTGTCTCTCTTTCTGACTCTCTCTCTATGTCTCTGTCACACACATACAAAAAAGAATATATAGGGCAATAACAAGACACTTGTTTTTTGTTCTATTTCAGGCTATTTTGGCATTCTGCTGGATATATGTTCGGAAATACCAAAGTCAGCGGGAAAGTGAAGTTGTCTCCACCATAACAGCAATTTTTTCTCTGGCAATTGCACTTATTACATCAGCACTTCTACCAGTGGATATATTTTTGGTTTCTTACATGAAAAATCAAAATGGTACATTTAAGGTAATCATTATATGATTTTATTATTTTCAAATTTCTGGCAATTAAGTGTAAGTTTAGCAGACCTTATGTGTTGTGCTCTATTGTTGTCTCTGGGAATAAATGAGCATGAACTGCAGCATGGCGGCCGAGACTGTGAGGATGACATGGAAGACTAGAAACACTGTTGAGTGACACAGTTTGACAAATTTCCAAGTGTGAGGAATGCCTTTTGTTAATCTGAAAATTTATTGTAGTAGGTTTTATTTTTGTGTCTCTCATAGCTTGAGGTTTATTTGACTTGATTTGCATTAATACACTAAATAAATAACTTAGAAGGTCTTTTGTTGGTGGCAGAGCAGAATCTTAGCCTTTATTTCACATTGAGTACTTTGAGTTAGCATGGTATAGTGAAAAGACGACAAGGCTGGGAATTATCAGAGAATTCTAAGACCTAAGTTCTAGTCTTTGTTTTTAAGTGTCTGGCATGTATCTTTGGGCAAATCAGTTAACTTTTCTGGACTTCAACTTTCTCATTTTGTGTGTGTGTGTGGGAGAGGGGGGTCTCATTTTTTAAATGAAGGGATTTTGACTGGAAGAATTCTGAGTTCCCTTTCAATTATGCACATTACTTTAAGTTTCTTAGTACTGTATAAACTTCTGTGAGGCAGGAACTGTCTTATTTATTGTGATATGCCCAATGTCTAGCACACATGTAAGTACTTAAATATTTGAATGCAATATTTCAATTATGTCAATAACGAAGTTCCAAAATAATTTCTTGAATTTGGCCAACTGGGCTTAAATAATTTGAAACTTTTTGTGGTTAGGTTTAGATATATTCTGATTTTTGTGATAACTATAGTTATTTTCTGTAGGTCTTCATTTAGCAGCTATTTAATTGAGCACTTACTTAGTATGTGCCAAAAACTGTATGAACTAATATCTGTTGAATATTTACTATGTGTCAGACCCTGTCCTAAATGGTTGATGTATATTAACTGCCTTTAACCCTTTGAGTAGTACGAACGTTCATGTACATCCTCAAAGGGTCAACAAAAAACTCACTACTCAAAAGGGTTAATCTCCCAAACAACCCCGTAAGGTAGATACCATTATTGATGTTTTATGGGCAAAAGAACTAAGGGTTGGAGAGGTGACATAACCTCTATAGCTTATAAGTGCTGTGGCTTGGATTCGAAGCTGGGCAGTCTGGCTCTAGAGCTTTGTTCACTAGGATCTTTACATGTATCTCTGTCTTAGCTTATCCCTTGTATAATTATTATTTGAATAGGAGGTATTTAGTTTTGAATTTAGAATATTTGGTTTGTTTAGATTTTGTGGGACTATGTTTTCATCTTGAAATTTCTAAAGTAAGTGTTTCCATGAAATTATTAACTTCCTCATATATTACATATTTGTTCTGGGACCATGCTGAATTTAGTAGTAGTCACTTTCTGTGTGTTAGTTTTTGTTTTTGTTTTATTTAATCTGAGATTGTATCATACTTGTTTGAGCAAGACTTTAAGAATTCACCTAAAGAAGCAAAAATATTACCTATAAAAACTTAGGGCACTTGTTTTATTAAATGTCCCCTAAGAACTGGCCAGGTAGCTCAATTGGTTAGAGCATTATCTCAATATGTCAGGATTGTGGGTTTGATCCCCAGTCAGGGCACATTACAAGCATCAACCAATGAATGCATAAATAAATAGAACATCAAATCACGTTTCTCTCTCCCACTGTCTCCCTTCCTCTCTTTCTAAAATCAATAAATTAAAAGAATATAAGGCATAAAACATTTAATATTTTAACAGCTAAAATGTTCATCTCTTACTCCTTTTCCCAGTGATTAATCTCTTTTTGGCCTGTTATTAGCTCTCAGGATTGACCTCTCTCCTACTTCTGCAGTCCTACCCTCAAATTGTGATACCTGTATCTTGAAAACTTTGTACTTTTCATTGCCCTTACATGTATTCATTCACTTAATATTTATTAAGCACATAATATGTACCTGATAAATGTGAATGCTAGAGATTAATGATTAAAACAAACAAGGCTGCTGCTCTTATGCAGCTTACTTTTCTGTAAAACCAGACCAACCATAAACAAACAACCAAATAAGTAACTTCATAGTGATAAATTCTATGAGGAAATATAGCAGGTTGATGTGAGAGTGTAATTAGTTGTGGGTAATTTAGATAGGAGGATTGGGAGGCCAGATTGCTGAGGTACTTGAAACCTGAACGAGGAGAAGCCAGTCAGGTGAAGAGCCAGAGGGAGTCCCTTTAGGGAGAAAGGCTTGGCAGAGGAGAGCCCTTTGGCAGGGATGAGTTTGACCTATTTGGCTGAAGTGTCGTATTGGGGGTTGTGGTTTGGTACTGGCTGAGCACCGTTGAGAAAGTTGGGACCAGACTTTATGATTTTTAAGTCATTGTAAAGCCAGAAGCCAGGGCCACGCCCACTATCACAGCAGCCCAGCCCATGCAGGTTCGCATTGGATTCGGACAGTCGGTAAAGAAACAATGGAGCCAAAAACTGATAGGCCATTTTCTTTAATTCTAGCTTGCACCTGGCAGGCAAGTAAAAACACACACTGGGCTCCAAAACCCACTCACATTCAGTGCTCACAAAGCCACTGACTTATCCGAGTTTCCTAGAATCAAAGGTTTCTAGCTCACCAGCCTTATTCTCCTCAGTTCCCCATCTCCTTCCTTATCCCAGATACAAACTCTGTACAAACTGGCATCTCACTCCTCACTCCGCCATCTTGGCTGCTTCTCCTGGCCTACTCCACGTGGCCTCCTTCTGCTCTCTGCTCTGCTCTCTCATGCTAATCATCCCAGGAACCAAGAGCACAAACTCTGTTCTGCTCCCATTTTATATTATAGCTTCACAACCTCTAATCCAATATACAAAACAGGGAAGTCTCTAATACAAAGTCACTTCTCTGAGGCATGATTGGATTGCACCACCCCACATCAAAAAGGGTGGGAAAGGCTCAATCCCAAAACCAAGCCCCAGGCTACAAGGATTCTCGACACACATTAATATCACCTGGGCGACGGCCTCACGTGGGCAGCGCCATTCTCAACAAAGTGAACATAATACATTTTATCTGCCCCACAGTCATGTTTTAGGTTTTCTTGTAACTGCAATGTGAAGTTAAAGAAGGTAAGATACCAATAAAGGTGAATTGGATTTGAGTGGTGCTAGTAGAGAAAAATGATTAAAATTGGTGTATGTTTTGGAGCTAGGACTGCTTGGATTTGCATATGGATTAGATACCGAGAGGGAAGGAAGAGCAGAACTGAAGCACTGATGCCTGGTGTTTGCACACCGCAAAGGAAT
This sequence comes from Saccopteryx leptura, assembly GCF_036850995.1. Lineage (NCBI taxonomy): Eukaryota > Metazoa > Chordata > Mammalia > Chiroptera > Emballonuridae > Saccopteryx > Saccopteryx leptura. The sequence continues at coordinate 354,909,017 of NC_089503.1, forward strand.
GGGGAACCTGGAGGAATGAAAGCGGAGGGAGCACAGGGGCAGGTGAGGGGATGTATAAAAGAGTTGTGTTTGGGGTAAGTCACCGGCAAAGTTCTTGTTATATATATTCAAATGAAAATGTCAAGTAGGGAGTTGAAGCTTCAGGGAGTTTAGGGTTAGAGTGAAGTATTTGGAAGTCATCAGTATCTCAATGTTTTTGTAGCTATGGACCAGTTATTGGAGAGACTGAGTAGTCAGAAAGCATTGGACTGTGGGTCAGAGTGCTCCATTATGTGGAGGCCTGCTGAGCGGGAAAGGCTGCAATGTTAGAGTTAGGAAGAAAAACAGAAGAGGGAGACTTAAGACAGTCGGGAGAAGTATGTGTTTCAGGGAGCGAGAACGATAGCTTTTTCGAATTATGTTGAGAAGTGAAGACGAGAGAGTTAGAACAGATACTGTTGGCTTTGGTCAATGGTAACAAAAGAGCGTGAAGAGTTAATTTCAGTGAGGCAGTGGGGTTGTCAGATTGGAGAAGGTTAAATGTGGACAGGGAGGTGAGGAAGCAGTGACAGGGAATACTGCCATCTTTCCATGCAGTTTGTTCTTTAGGGGAGTAGGGAGTGTTTTTATTTGTGGTGGTTGAGTATGGATCTCTTTGATGTTTAATGGAAATTCCTAGAATTTGAGTACTTTTTAGCATTCAGCAGAATTAGAGAAATTTTGAGAGAGAAGAGAGGTTATTATTGTAGGCGCAGTGTCCTTGAGAAGGCTAAAGGGTGGGGGTGTCTCACAGTGAAAGGATTGACTATAGATAGTATGGGCATCTAACGAAAGAAGAGCTAACATTTGAATGTAGATGGAATCTCAGTGTTAGATTTGGTAGTAAGTTGAGTGAGCTCTCTCTTTTTTTGGCTTCAAATTTTAGAGACCTCTAAGTCCGTGTTTTTCAACCATTGACGTTTTGTGCTGCATAAGTGTTTGTTGTGGGGTGCTGCTGTGCATTGTACATGTTTAGTAGATCTTGCGTCTACTCACTACATGCCGGTAGCATACTGACCACTCCCCAATCCGACGTCTCCAGACCCGGGCAGGATTCAAGTAATTTAACAACCGGTTCTCTGCCCTAATGACTGTTTTAAGTATAAAAACGATGTACTGAAAGGTAGTTTATTATTTGATGCATTTAATACTTAAATAAGAACAATAAAAGAGGTACACAAAACTAGATTATGTTATACGAAAGTTTTAAAATATTAATGAGAAAATATTAAATAATACCTGACCAAAAACAATAAAACTGTTGAGATACTTTCATATTGCTTCTTTTTAAAAAAAAAAAATTTTTTTTTTGTTCAGTGAAAGGAGGGGAGGTGAAGGCAGACTCCTATATGCACCCCAACCAGGATCTACCTGAAAAGCCCACCAGGGGGTGATGTTCTGTCCATTGGGACCCTTGCTTCATTGCAACTGTAGCCATTTTTTAGCACCTGAGATGGAGGCCATGGAAACATCCTCAGCGCCCAGGGCCAACTTGCTGTAATCGAGCTATGGCTATAGGAGAGGAGGAGAAGAGAAAGAGAGAGAGAGGAAGGAGAGGGGGAAGGGTGGAAAAGCAGATGGGCACTTCTCCTGTGTGCCCTGACCGGGAATCGAACCTGGGACATCCATAGGCTGGGCTGATGCTCTACCACTGAGCCAACCAGCCAGGACCTCCATATTGCTTCTTGATGGGTGTCCTCATTTCCTACTGAAGTAACAATGTGAAGGAATTAAAATGTAGTATTTTATCAAAGGTATAATGAGTTTTATGAAATGAATAAATAAATATAACAAGCATAGTTCTGTCAAATTTTTTTCACGTATGGATAGAATGAACATTACTACAGGCACTTAGATGAACGTTAATAAAAGAGTAAGGAATGTAAATTTGTGATTTCCACATTGGGTGGCTGCCCAGGCGCCCACCTTAGAGAGAACCCTGATTACAAGTGCCATTTAACAACCAGTTCGTTGAACTCAACAAAGAGTTAGATATCAGTTCTGCTGAACCGGTGTGAACTGGCTGAATCCCACCATTGCTCCAGACATTGTCAAATGTTCCACTGGGGGACAAAATCACTCCTAAGTGAGAACACTGGTCTAAGGTTGAGGTTTTCAGGTAAAATTGAATAAAGTCAAATGTAGTTTTGGGTTGGGTAAAGTGTTTCAAAATGTCACCTGAAGAATAGGAAAGGAAATTTTATATATGTGACCCATTATATCTTTTTTATATGGAATTTATACCCTTTTCTTTCAAAATGTACTTCTTTAATGTTTTAATTCAGTATTCTTGATTGCCTCACATTGCTTTGGGTCTTAAATTCCTCTGAAGTTCTTTCTGGTCTCTACTCCGGGGAGTCGGTAGTTTATAAACTCTATCAAGGACACAGTGGTTCTCAAGACGTAGCAGAAGGAAGGTTTCATAAACTAAGCTCTTTTGACAGTACATCAGATACCTTGGAGGCAACACAGTGTATAAAAGCCAAATACACTAATAGTTCTTGAGTGATGTTGTATGTTTTACACATATTTTTAGCTTTAAAATAGTAACAGTAATACTCTTATTGGCACAAGATTTGGTTAAACAAAAGAACATTACAGGGTAAAAGATACTAAATTTCAGTGTATCTTGGGCTTTAATTTACCTTCAATCTCTACATTAAAATTGTTTCCTGATGTTGGGATCTTATTCAATTTCAAAGTTTAACTTTTAAAAGATTCTAAATGGGGTTGTCTTGGAAATTGGTAGGGAGTTTGCATAAGGATAGATATAATTATTGTGTTTCAAAAATATTAAAATTTCAGAAATCTTTTAAAACGTCTGTTTTGGTGTGTAAACAGTCACTAAAGAAACACAATTGTTAGGAACTGAGGCTTTGCTTATGTGCATATTTCATTTAGATACTTGAATCATCAATGAAAAAAATCTGATCATTGCAAAGAATTATCCTCAGTGCTTTTCCATTCCTGTGTGGTGAGCCTTTCCATTTTTCTGTATATATGTGGGTGTTTCTTTCAGTGCAATTTGTTATGTTTCCACCCACTCAAAATTACTTCATGGATGTCCATATAGGCTAGTTTATATAGATTTCCTTGTTTTTAATGTCTATTTGATATTCCATGTTATGAATGTGTAGTAATACATTTTACTGTTTCTCCCCATGTATATAGATTGTCTTTAGTTTTGTTTTTTAATATTTTAAACAACGCAATGCTGAATGTTGTGTATAAGGTTCATGGTGAAAAATCAATAAACATTACTTGGTGTAGGCTGGAATTTATGGGGATTAAGGAGTGGCAAGCACACAAGTGCTTATGTACTTGACATTCTGTAAAGAGGTGAGCTTTCTCAAAGTGCAGGTGTCTCAGCAGAGGTTATGTCTACCCACTCTTCTTACTGGGCAAGCAGAAGAGTAACCTTCCTACTGTAGATAAGTACTGTGGACTTGGGTTCCAAGGAGTGTGGACTTAGATACCAGTTGTTCATGGGATTCTAGGATATTCCAGTTGCTGAACACCTAGAAACTCTTGGTCCCTTGAGTGTACCCTGTAATTGAGATTGGGTGCAGCTCCTCCTACTGTGTGGGAAAGGATACTCCATTTGAGCTAGCTTGTTGCCTGGCAACCCAGTAAGAGATCTTGAGGTCATTCATTGGTTAGTACTGCTTGTCTTAAACCATATCTATGTACTTATAGCTGTCCTGATTTATGTGAATCTTTTTAGGATAGATTCCAACAAAGAATGTCCAAATTATCAACTATCTTTCTTACTGTTACTCTGTTGGAGATGGCTTTTCCTCCACACTGCTGGATATTATTAATGTTTTAAATTTTGCCACTTAGGAAAGTGAAAGGTTACTATAATAATAAATTTTTTTTCTTTCCTTTTTTAGAAAGAAACAGGAAGGGGAGAGAGGGTGAGAAACATCAACTCTTAGCTGCTGATGTTCATGTTTTCTTAATCAAGTCTAGTAATTGGGTAAATTCTTTACTGTTGGTCTTATTAAAAGAAAATATTCCTATCTCGTCTGTGTTTTTTCAGATGACTTTGAGAATCAGCATGTCATAAAAACCTCTAGTAATTTGTATTTTGGTTAGCAATATATAGTTTTATGAATTAATCAGGAGGGATTTGGTATTTACAGTCTTTTCATATGAGAACATGTGATTTTCCATTGATTTAGATCTTTTTAATAGTGTATAGTTGATAGTTAACATAAATTTTTTATTAGCCTATTCTTAAGTTTTCTTATAGTCTTAACAGTATTGGAAAAATACTATTTTTTATTGTGTATTATGTGTTAAGGTTTTGCATTTGTGGTGCTAAATTTTTATTTTCTACATTTTTCTTCTTTTAGATGTTTATCAGTAAGAAATTCATAGATGTTCTTTGTTAGAGGTGTTCATAGGTTAAAAAGAAAAATAGGAGAAAAGAAAACTAAATGCTTTTAGGAGAATTAAATGTGGATACCTTTCTTTAAGAGTCCTTGTAGTGAGAGATTTATATTGACTTGACTTCTTAAAGTACATAGAAAAATAATGATTACTAATTGATTCTAATTTGAGCCTCACTAAATAGCAGTGGTCAGGTTTAATTTTTCACATGCATAAAATTTAGGATCTTCAACAAAAGACTTGCCATTATATCTCAATTCTAATTCATTAAAGTACAGATTTTTTAATTTGAGAAGGTTAATTTGAATGATTTTTTTCTTTTAGTGAGAGAGAGAGAGAGAGAAAGAGAGAGACAGATAGGGACAGACAGATAGGAAGGGAGAGAGAGAAGCATAATTCTTCATGTGGCCCCTTAGTTGTTCACTGATTGCTTTCTCATATGTGCTGGAACTGGGTGGGCTCCAGCTGAGCTAGTGACTGCTTGCTCAAGCCCAGTGACCTTGGGCTCAAGCCAGCGACAATGGGGTCATGTCTATGATCCCACACTCAAGCCAGTAACCCCCTGCTCAAGCTGGTAAGCCCTTGCTGCATGAGCCCACATTCAAGCCAAGAGCCTGAGGTTTCAGACCTGGGTCCTCTGTGTCCCAGGTAGGCCAACACTCTATCCACTGTGCCACCGCCTGGTCAGGGTAATTTGAATGAATTTTCTTAGTCGAATTATTAAATTTAAATTACTAATTTAAAGAACACTTCTGTGGAATGAATTTAAAGGAGCTTAGATTGACTATTCTTTTAGGTACTTTTAAAAAAATGTATTATGCTTAAGTATATACAGTATTTTCTAAAATACAAATCATATTTGTCACTTGGCATAAAAATTCATCACTGTTTTCCCATGCCCTTAGGACAAAGTCCAAAATACTTAGCATGACTCACTGGTCCTTCAAGCCATTGTCCTTCCCAGCACTCTCCCAGCTTTCTCCTACCTTCCCAAAGCGCTGCTGAAGCTGTTTAGTTTTTCTTTGTTTGTTTTTTTCAAACTCTCCATGTGTATTCCGTTTTTTCTTGTTTGGTTTTTTTTTCCCCCTGAGAATGACTTCTGTTTCTTCAGGTCTCGGTTTAGAGTTATTTTGGTACACCACCCCTGATCTTCAGTATGAGTTAGGCGGCTCCTGTTTATATGTATTTCCCCAGAACTGTGTTATCTTCTCTCAGCATTTGTCTATCTCTTCTTGAAGGCACAGACCGTAGCTGTTAGAGTTGATACATTTATAAGAGATTTTCAGTCATATTAAAACTTAATTATAATTATTAAATACATGTTTTATTAATATTTCTATTTTTCCTTTTTGTCCTAGGACTGGGCTAATGCTAATGTCAGCAGACAGATTGAGGACACTGTATTATATGGTTACTATAGTAAGTACTTTTTAGTTTCATTTTCTGTCTAGGCAGCTAACCAACATGTAGAATAAAGCTATATGTAAACTTTTAATTTTGGTATCACATTTGAGATTACTGTTTGACACCAGGACTGAGTAATAAGCATTCATCCTCATGATTTCTGAGACTTCTTTTACCTACTTTTGCTTATGTAGGTTCACTTGTAACATTTTTTTGTGGAGGTCCAAATTACCTGAAATCTCAGGTCTCCTCTTCTGTTTCTATTACCAGTTTCCCACTTGTACTCTTCTCAGCTTCCTAGGAATTTTTGAAAATATTGATACTAGTAGAGTGTTCTTTGGGGAATTTGTAACAACTCTACAGTGGTACCTTGAGATACGAGTAGACAAACATAAGAATTTTTTAAGATACGAGCTGTGAATCGGTCCGTATTTTTGTTCGAGATCCGAGTGAAATTCCGAGACATGAGTCATGATTCAGGAAGCTGCCGCTAGTTGGAGCGTTGGCGCACGGGTCCAGTATCAGCAGCACAGGACCAGCATCTCGTTCTTTCTCACGTGTTACCCACAAAATCAAGTCGAATCTTGTGCGCTGTACTCATTCTTGCATCATTTTTGCATTTTTTACTAACTTTTTTTGTGTGCTATCATGAGGCCGAAGAAAGTGAGTGTAAAGGACAGTGGTGAGAAGAAGAAGAGAATGATGTTGATAGAAGTAAAGCAAGAAATAATACAAAAACAGCGTGGTGTATGAGTGATTGAACTGGCAAGGCTGTCTGACCACAAAACATCTACAATTTGTACCATCCTTAAACAAAAGGATGCCATCAAAGACTCAAATCCAGTGAAAGGAACTACAATTTTGTCCCATTTAAGGACAAATATCCATGAAGAAATAGAGAAGCTTCTGCTGGTGTGGGTGAAAGAGAAAGAGCTGGCAGGAGGTACAGTGTGAAAAGGCACGTATTATTTGTATTATTTACGGCGACTTGAAGAAGAAAGAACCATCAACTTCAAAAGAGGCAGCAGAAGATATGTTTAAGGCAAGTCATGGCTGGTTTGAAAATTTCAAGAAGAGATCTGGCATCCACTCAGTGGTGAGGCATGGTGAAGCTGCAAGTGCTGACGTTAAGGCAGCTGAGGAGTACATCGCACGTTTTATTGCGCTTATTGCAAAGGAAGGCTACATCCCCCAACAAGTGTTCAACTGTGACGAAACAGGATTGTTTTGGAAAAAAATGCCCTGGGGGACTTTCATCACCACAGAGACGCTGCCAGGCCATAAACCCATGAAGGTGGTCTGACCCTTGCATTGTGTGCAAATGCTAGTGGTGACTGTCAAGTAAAGCCACTGCTAGTGTATCATTCTGAAAATCCTGGAGCCTTTAAGACTCACAAGATTCTGAAAGAAAAGCTGCAGGTTATGTGGCGCACCAATTTTAGGGCATGGGTTGTGCGGCAGTTTTTTATTGAATGGGTAAATCTTGTCTTTGGTTCTGCAGTGAAGAAATATCTTCAAGAAAATAAACTCCTGATAAAAGCATTACTAATCCTTGAAAATGCTTCAGTCCACCCACCTGGTCTTGAAGATGACATTCTCGATGAGTTCAAATTCATGAAAGCCCTCTACTTCCCACCCAACACGACTTCAGTCTTGCAACCTGTGGATCAGCAGGTCATTTCCAACTTTTAAAAGCTTTACACAAAGCACTTTTTCCGCCGCTGCTTTGAGGTGACTGAGAATATAAATCTAACCCTTTAAGAGTTTTGGAAAGATCACTACAACATCGTGATATGTTTACGCATTATTGACTTGGCATGACAAGAGGTTACATGAAGAACCTTGAACACAGCATGGAAAAAGTTATAGCCTGATGTTGTTGCAGACAGGGACTTCGAAGGATTTGAACCAGAGACTGAGACCGAGGTAGAAGCATTGGAGGAGATTTTGTCCCTCGGAAAGTCGATGGGTCTGGAAGTAGATGACGGTGATGTAAACGAGCTTGTTGAAGAACATGAGGAGGAACTCTCAACTGAGGAGTTGAAGGAGCTACAGATGATGCAACATATGGAGCTTCTTCAAGAGATTAGTAGTGAGGAGGAGGCAGAGTCGGAGGAAGTGATTTCTACAAGTGAAATTAAAGGCATGCTGGCAATGTGGGAAAAGCTTTCAAGTTTCATTGAAAAGAAACCCAGAAAAAGTTTCAACTGGTCATGCTTCAGCACTTTTTAATGACACTTGTTTGTCACATTTCCATAACATTTTAAAAAAAGGCAGGCAAAAGCAAACCTCTTTGGATAGATTTTTATTCAAAAGTTGTACAAGTGAAAGTGCTGAAAGTGCAGCCAAAAAGGCAAAAACAGGTGATGATTGAATGAAAAATACGTAATGTTAAGCTTAGGTTAAGTTTAAAGTTAATTGTAAAAAAAATGCACTTTATTAAGTGTTTGTGGTTTCATTTTAAGTAAAGAAAGTGCGGTTTTAGTTTTGTTTAAAGTAACGAAGATGCAGTTTTAATTTTCATTTAGTGTTAAGAAAGTGCAGTTTTAGTTTACGTGTCAGCAGTGCCTGCATCCCTTCCTCCCTCCTCCTCCACCATTCACTTCCATTAGCTGCACTCATCAGTCTCCAAGGTAAGAATACAGTACTAAATAACACTTTTTTCTTTTATTTCATTTATTTTGTTATGCATTGATAAAGTATACATGTGTGTTTCTTAATTAAAACCATGTCTTTTTTCATAATTTAGGATGGTTTGAGGATGTTTCACAGGACTGGAACAGATTAAATCTATTTCAGTTATTTTAAATGGGAGAAATTTGTTTGATATACGAGTTGACTGACTTACGAGCTTGGTTACAGAACAAATTAAACTCGTATCTCAAGGTGCCACTGTACTATAATAGAGCCAGTAATCCAGGGGATTATAGTTGATTACTCCTTCTCTCCCTCTCTTTCTTTCTGTTCCTTCCCTAATGTTGGATTATAAAACTTTATAATAACCACCTAAAGGTTTCCAAAAATTTTTCTTTGAATAAACATAAGACTCAAGCTTTTAAAAAAATGTTTAAGTGCTGAGTTAAGAGAGGGATGCCTTTTTTTTTTAAATACTAAATTAAGATGCTGAATAAAATTTCAGTAGGAAACTAAATTGGAAACTAAAAAATCATCTGCCAAAGTTTCTATTGATAGAATAATTTTTAAAGAGTTGTATTGGATTTTAATTTAGCTGCGTTAGCTCTAACCTTTGCCTTTTCTCTTGATCTATAGGTCCCATAAAATTCTGTCTGTTTTGTGTGGATTTTAGAAATGTTTTTATAGTATTTTAAGATAGAATTTATATCTATGAAGAATACATTAATTTATATTATAAAATTTAAATTTGACCTATTAAGTTAAAACTTTTGAAATGGTGCTGTTAAATGAAATGTTGCCTTTTCAGTACAAATATATTGGAATGATATAAATTGGGTTTTCAAAAACAATTTTGGAGAGGATCTGTCTCCTGTGTGACATTAAAAGTTGTATTTATGCTATAGAACACGTGACAAGATAAGCCAACTTTTATCTTTGTGCAGTTCAGGTTCATAAAGCCTATCTTATAATTGAACATAGAGGCTATTGGATTAATTTATTATAACCAAGGTTACAAAGACTTCTAAACTGGAATGTTAATTGATGCACCCTTTTCAGTTGGTTTCATGGAGAGAATTAAGCCTATAGGAAATGATTTTAGTGTTTTTCTCAATCCTCCCAAGGATAGTGTACCCCTAGTATCATTTTAAACACATGGGAACTAAGTTAATCATTGTAAACAGTAGGTGATTTAGGGATTTGGGTTTGATTCTGTGTAGAACTTGGGTTGTAGCTGGAAATATAACTACGATGGGATAGGATAGTTGAGACACTGCTCTAGGGAGGAAATCTGCATGAAAAGCCAAATTATGAATAGAAGATTCCTTGATGACCATAGAATCAAAGCAGGAAGATTTAATTAGATGAATATTAATGGTTGTCATAAAGTCAATTATATTTATTTTAGCTAAGGCTAACAGGCCTTTGATTTTGACTCAGGTGGTGACCTACAGCTAGGAGCCTGAAAGAATTATATGGCTTCTATGATAGTTAAACATCCTCAAGCTCAGCTATTTCTCTAGAAATGTTAGTCATCATCTAACTACCTGTTAGATGTTTTCTCCTGGATCCGGAGGACGACACAGAATTCAAATAATCCAAAACACGATTTTAATTTATCCCTTCTGTGAGATTCTATAGTTCATTTAATCATTTCCAATATATTAACACATTTTCATTATCTAACCTTGCCAGGTACTATGCAAGACTTTCATATTGAACATTTTATTTGATTTTTATGAATGTCATTTTTGGGAGGTATTTTCATCATTTTAAAGATAAAAAACATGGTATTTAGAGATGTTAGAGATTACCTTATTAGTGAAAGGCATAGTCCAAAGTGATATCATTTTCTAAGCTGGAGCTGCTTGTCATTAAATAAGCTTCGTTTTAATAAATAGTTCTGGGGATGTTACCCGTGGGAATACTTGGCAGTTCTGAACCCCCAGGGCAGCTTCAGAAATCATCTTGAGGACCTTTTAAACAATACTCATGCAAGATTACATCCAGAGAAATTCTGATTTACCCTTGCATTTCATTAATATCCCCACAGTTCTTATTTAAAAAAAGGTTTATATATTTGAGAGATGTAAGGCTCAAGGTGGTGGATTCAAGTTTTCCAGAAATTCTAATTTTCTCTTGAAAGCTCAGATCATATCATTGGCAAAAAAAATATTCTCATTTATTTCCTTTGAAGTGATAGGCTCACTTTACTCATTTTTTAGGAAGCCTGCCTAATATATTCAAGTCTGGCTAACCATTGCTCATCTGTCCGTTCTTTTTTCAAGTAAAATTGGTGTTCTTTGAAAACAAAGTGACTAGTGTAACAACTGAAATTGCACAAGTACTTCTTACAAGTATGCTCTATGAACACTTTACACAGAATATTAAAAAGTTGTGTCCTCAAGAGTGGACTTTTAATAGAATTATTTCTGCTTCAAAGGGATTTTTTCTGAATAAAAGTGCTCCCCACTGGTGAATGCTTGGTGTAGGGATACAGTAGCTGCTACTGGAAAGGCAAACAACATCTCTGCTAATCCTGTGGTCTGCAAACTACATTGTTGAGAATGTTTCATTAATGGAACTTTGGGTGATTTTTTTGTTCTGGAAAGTTTGCGGAAGTTAGGCGGACAGCTGCTTCTGTCCACATCCTGCTCCCCAGCTCCGCAGCTGTTGCTTGGTTAACAGTTTCCAGTTCACTGAAGCTGCATACAAAGGAGATAGCACCTGGAGTTTGTTGAAGGAAGAGAGGGTCAAATTTTTAATCCCTGTCCCTTTGCCCTATACTCATAGGGACCCTATTCTCAGAAGGAAGATCCCTCATTTGAGGATGTTGTATCCACCCCAGAAACATTAAAGATTCATTCTTTTTTTTTTTAGTATTTTTATTTATTTCTTCATCTGTGTTTTTAAACTTCTCGATACCTTTTTTTAAAACTGCTTTTGTCTGACTTTTTGTTCTCAGTTCTGTTTTAATCTCATGTTTGAGCCTCTTAGTCTTTTATGTATATGTTTAACCTTTTATTTGAATTCTAGTGTTGTTTAAAAATTATTTTAACCTTTAAGTTCTTACCTGTTATTTATTGTACAGTAATTTATTAGGTTTACTTTCTACTGTTTTCTCTAACCTTCTTAAAGTTTTTAGTATTAATTCTATTACCATCTACTTTCTTTTAATTGCTGTTAAGTGAATTTCTTTTACCTAATATTTTTTCCTAACTTCTTGTTTTTTTTTTTTTTTTTTTGTGTGTGTGTGACAGAGACAGAGACAGAGACAGAGAGAGGGACAGATAGGGACAGACAGGCAGGAAGGGAGAGAGATGAGAAGCATCAGTTTTTCGTAGCGGCACCTTAGTTGTTCATTGATTGCTTTCTCATATGTGTCTTGAGGGGGTGGTGGCTACAGCGGACCAGGTGACCCCTTGCTCAAGCCAGCAACCTTGGGCTCAAGCTGATGAGCCTTGCTCAAACCAGATGAGCCCGTGCTCAAGCTGACGATGTCGGGGTTTTGAACCTGGGTCCTTCGCGTCCCAGTCTGACGCTCTGTCCACTGGACCACCGCCTAGTTAGACCCTAACTTTTTATTTTGATTTTGCTTGAATTGCAGGCGTTGTAGAAATGGGGAAGGCCCAAAACATAATATCCAAAAATCAATTCATATAACATACCATATTAATAGAATAAAATACAAAAACCACATGATCATCTCAATAGATATGAAAACTCATCTATTTTTATAAAATGCAATATCTATTACTGATAGAAACTCTCAGCTTAGTTACAGAGGGTGCTTTCTTAATCTGAGGAAGATCATCTATGAAGAACCTACTATCACTATTATATTTGATGATACAAAACTGAATACTTTTTGTCTAAGATTAGGAATAAGGCCAGAATGTAAGATTAGGAATAAGGCTGCCTTAACCAGCATTTTTCAACATTGTAATGGGGATTCTAGCCAGTGCAGTAAATCCAAGTAAATAAATAAACATATTCAAACTGGAGAGGAAGAATTTAGACTCTTATTTTCTCAGCTGACATGAGATCTGATAGGTAGAAAATCTCACGGAATTATATAAAGACAAATAGAATCAATAAGCAAGTTGAGCAGGGTTACAGGATGCAACATCAATCTGAAAATTAGAAACTGATGCTCTGGCCAGGTAGCTCATTTGCTTAGAGGCATCCGATACGCCAAGGTTGCAGGTTCCCATAGAGACATATAGAAGAATCAACCAATGAATGCATGGATGAGTGGACAGTAAATCGATGCTTATATATCTCTCCCTGCTGCTATCTCTAAAATCAATCAAATTAAAAAAATAGAAACGGACAATTCAGATAAAATGAATGAAAATTCTGTTCACAAGCATCAAAAGGAATACTGAGATTGCATTTAACAAAAGAAGTGAAAGACTTATAGACTAAAAATAACAAAAAATTATTGATAAAGATTAAAGATCAAAAAACAAAGAAATGGTTAATGTTAATAGATTCAAAGACATACCATATTTTTTGCTCCATAAGACGCACCTGATCATAATGACCATAAGACATACTTAGGGTTTTAAGGAAGAAAATAAGAAAAAAAAATTCTGAACTAAATGGTGTGTTAAAATATTTAATAAAATAGTATATTTTTTACTTAATAAGACGCATGGGCATTTTCCCTCCACTTTTGTGGGGAAAAAAGTGCAGCTTATGGAGTAAAAAAATATGGTAATATTGTAAGATGACAGTTATGACAATTTTTCATCAAATTGACCCACAGTCTTTATTTTTTTTAAGTTGACAAGTGGATCCTAAAATTTATGTAGAAATGCAAAGGATCTAGAGTAGCCAAAAACAGTTTCGAAAAAAAATAACAATAGAGAATTACACTATTGAATTTTAAAACTTATTATACCAGTAATCCCCAACCCCCCCCCCCCCCCCCCGGGCCGTGGACTGGTACCGGTCCGCAGAGAAAGAATAAATAACTTACATTATTTCCGTTTTACTTATTGTATATTTAAGTCTGAACGATGTTTTATTTTTTAAAAATGACCAGATTCCCTGTTACATCCGTCTAAGACTCACTCTTGATGCTTGTCTCAGTCACGTGATACATTTATCCGTCCCACCCTAAAGGCCCATCCGTGAAAATATTTTCTAACATTGAACCGGTCCGTGGCCCAAAAAAGGTTGGGGACCACTGTACTATACAACATAGTAAACAAAACACTGATATTGCAAATGGATAGGGTATATAGAGCCATAGAATTCAGACCAAAATCAGATTCCTATATTAATGGTTAGTGGATTTTTCAGCAACTGTGGCAATTCAAATTAATTCAGTTCATTTTCACCAAAAATTGTATAAGTTGGATAACTACATGCAACAAGACTAACATCAACATTGAGCCTTACCTCACATCATATATAAAATTTACTCAAACACCAATCATAGACCTAAACTATAAAAGTATAAAACATCTAGGGGAAATCAAAGGATATATCTTTATGATGTTGATGTAGAGAGAGTTCTTAGATATGATACCAAAAGCAGTACTACTGATAAGCGAAACCTTGATAAATTTGACTTTATCTAAATTAAAAATTGTCCTTTAAAAAGGCACAATTAAAAAATGAATATAAGCCACGGACAGAAAATAATTTGTAAATCCTGTATCTCAAAGGGTTTATAGTCAGAATATATAAACAATTCTTACTATTAATTATACAAATGATTTAAAAATAAGCAAAATATTTGACTAGAAATTTTACCAATAAGATATATAATATAAATTGCTTATATGCATATATAAAGATGTTCTACATTGTTCTTCATTAGGGAAATGCAAATTAATTCCCAATGGGATACTACTATACACCCACTAAAATGGCTATGTTTTTATTTAGCTCAGGCTGCTCCAACAAAATATGTACCATAGACTAGGTGTCTTAAACAGCAGATATTTATTTCTCACTGTTCTGGAGACTGGGAAGTACAAAATGAGGGGGCCAGCACATTCAGTTTCTGGTGTGGGCTGTCTTCTTGGCTTATTGAAGACTGCCTTCTTTTCCCCTCTAGAAGTAGGCATTATGAGAGGAGGGGTTTAGCCATATTCATGAGCCCTAGAAGGATACCTGGACCGTACTCAAGTAGATATTTGTTGCATTGGATACATTTTATTGGGGAGATAATTATGTGAGGTTTTGTTTGTTTTTTAAGTTCTTTCAACTGATGCATTACATGGATAGGTAATTCTTAGACCAACTTTGCATCCTTAGGATACCCCCAGATTGGTCACTGGAGATTTGGGTTTGTTTTTAAGTCTTTTGCTGGATTTGATTTGTTGCTATCTTGTTTTGTATCTTTTAAAAATCAGTTCATAGATGAGACTAGTCTATAATTTTTCTTGATCTTACTGTCAGGTTTGATTATCCATACTCGATTAGCTTCAAATAATGAATTGTGAAGTGCTTACTCCATATTTTAGAGAATGATGTGGACCAGTGACTACTATATGTGACCACTGTTCTCTTCTTCCCATAATCTGTGTACATGTTTGGATTACTAAGTGAGCATGTAGTTTGTGCTATTACTTCTAGTGAATTACTCACAAATCTTTGGCTTCTTACTATGCAGCTGAACTCTGCTGATAGAGAATTCTTTTGTGTGTCTTTTTTTTTTTTTTTTTTGTATTTTTCTGAAGTGAGAAGCAGGGAAGCAGAGAGACTGACTCCCACATGCACCTGACTGGGATCCACCTGGCAAGCCCACTATGGGGTGATGATGCTCTGCCCATTTGGGGTGTTGCTCCATTGCAACTGGAGCCATTCTAGCATCTGAGGCGAAGGCCATGGAGCCATCCTCAAAGCTCGGGCTAACTTTGCTCCAATAGAGCCTTGGCTTCGGGAGGAGAAGAGAGAGAGAGAAAGGAGAGGGGGAAGGGTGGAGAAGCAGATGGGCACTTGTCCTGTGTGCCCTGGCCAGGAATCGAACCCAGGACATCCACTTGCTGGGTCAGTGTTCTACTGCTGAGCCAACTAGCCAGGGCCCTGACAGAGAATTCTTAATAGCTATATTGGAGTACTTCCAGCCAGGATAAAACAATAGTTTCATCGAATGAGGAGGTGTGATTTCTACCTGACCATTTTTGTCGTCTTTTTCACTGAATGAACAGGCAATAATCCTAGATACCATATTGGTGGGGTGGTTTATGCTAACTATTAAGGGAAATAGAGTTGCTACTACACAGTGAACACAAGGGGAAGTATATCCTGAAACCAGGGCATTCTTTGGTAGCTCTTGATTACCATGCTCAGTGGCAGAAGTTAATTGAGATCTGTTATACTCTGCCCTTATAGGCAGGCCCACCAAGGGCTCAGGATAGCGCAGGAGTAAATGTTTGTGTTCCCCCATTTCTTGTACCAGATCTTGTTTCAGGAATTATACCTGGCTGCTAGTAACAGATTGGAGATCCATGGCTTAAATAATGTACTGGTTTTTCATTCTCACTTAAAATAAGTCTGGAGACGGGCCGTCCAGGCTGGTATGGCAACACCATGGCATCGTGAGGGTCCTCAGCTCATTTCTCCTCTGCTTCATATCCTTAGTACATGATTTTCATATTTTTTAAATTAAAAAAATTATTGATTTTATATAGAGAGATAGAGAGAGAGAGAGAGAGACAGAAACACCAATCTGTTTCTGCATGTGCCCTGACCAGGATCAAACTGGCAGTGTTTGTGTATTGTGATGACGCTTGGACCAACTGAGCTATCCGGACAGGGCACATGATTTTCATCTTAAGGTCCCCACAGATTCCAAAAAGGTGACTGGAATTTAAGCTATCATGTATCCATTTCAGGCAGGAAACAGGAAGACGGGAGAAGGAAAAAAAGGAGAATGCCAACTGAAAGGAAAATGGGTATTAGATATGCCATTTAGCAGCCTTGACCCTAGATTTCTTCAGCTGAGTAAATGGGATGCTTTTAGAGTTCCCAAAATATCTTTTTTTTTTTTTCTCCAAAATATCTTTTTTTTTTAAGAGAGAGAGAAACAGACAGGGAGACAGACAGAAAGGGAGAGGGTGAGAAGAATCAAATCATAGTTTCTACACCTTAGTTGTTCATTGATTGCTTTCTCACGTGTGCCTTGACCTGGGGGCTCCAGCCAAGCCAGTGGCCTTGGACTCAAGTAAACCTTTGGGCTCAAGCCAGTGAACATGGGATCACATATATGATCCCATGCTCAAGCCAGCAACCCCACGCTGAAGCTGGCGAGCCTGCGCTCAAGCCGGAAGAGCCCACCCTGAAGCTCATGACCTTGTGGTTTCAAGCCTAGGTCCTCAGCATCCCAGGCCAAAGCTATCCACTGTACCACCACCTGGTCAGGCTCCCAAAATATGTTTATACTTTGGCTCTATGAAACAAAAAGCTTTGTGACAATGATTGTATCACGGTATTGACTAAGTTATTTTGTCTCTGTTTTCATTGGTAGCTGGGAGGAATAATGCATGTATAAAAATTTAAAAGCTTAATTTATGCAAGTTAATTTTTATGTGAGTTATAATTTAATAATTTTTTTTAAAAGGTAGACTGTTGGCTTTGTGTACATTTTAAAAATCGTAAGAATCACCATTCTTTGCCACAGTGTTTGTCCATGGCTCTCTGTCCCGTTGTTTATGCTAGTTCTTGATAAGTGTTTTGAAAAAGAACTTGCTTTGTGAGTTTAATTTATTTTAGAGAATTTTTATAAGAGTTTATATAAGCCAAACTGACCACAAATACTGGGAGCCAGACTTAAATGCTCTCATGAGTTTAATTTTGCCAGTGTCTGTGGACATGAGGTCTAAAATTCTTTTCTTAATACGTTTTCTTTGATGTTAGTGGAACTATTAAACCAAATAGTCTGTTTACCTTTTACTTGTTAGTAGCAATCTTTTAACAAAAACATTTATAAGTAAGCATACTTTATAAAAATGTCAGGATATTAGCGTGTCATCACTACTGGCATTAAGAATAATTATCCTTTGGAAATAGAACTTGAAAGGAAGCGCTTTCTCTGTTTCATGATAGTGGTAGCAGCACTTTTTTCATTTAAATATATAAGCCTAACTTGATATTAGAACAGATCTGAAACATACAAAAGGAGTAACTTAATTTCTGTCTTTATAATACAACATTTGTGGATTAAAGGCAAAAATCTTTATAAAGGACACTGGGAAAGAACAGTCAGATTACCAGATGATAGTTTAGAATGCTTTTTTTTTTTAAGAAAGTGTATTTGTGTATTGACTTTACTGAGAGAAGAAGGGAGAGAGATGGAGAGGAGAAACATTGATTTGTTGTTCCACTTGTCTATGCATTCATTGGTTGATTCCTGTGTGTGCGCTGGCCATGGATCAAACCTGCGGCCTTGGTGTATCAGGATGATGCTTTCTTCAACGGAGCTACCCTGCCAGGGCCCTGTTAGCTTAGAATGTGGTGTCAGGGAAACAAAAGCCAGAGCAGATGTTCCACCCCTATTTTGAGTTACAGACAGCTGAGGGGGAAGTTGTCTCTCAGAATAGTGGGTGTAACCCACCTCCTCCAGGTCTTGACTTCTAGAAACTGTCTTTTTCTGAATATTCCTCCCACCAACATCTGGGAGTTTTTCTTGTCTCGTGTATCTGTAACTTCTTTTTTTATTGCTATATAATAATCTTTTGTATGAATATAAAACTCAGTTTGCTTGTCTGTTCATCTGTTGATGGACATTTGAATTATTTCCAGCTTTTGTCACCGTGAATAATATTGCTGTGAACATTTTTGTGAAAATGTTAATAATGCAGCTTACCTGATAGTGTTCAACTCTCACGTATCTTCAGGACGGCCTGCTTTTTTGGCTGACCCTTGACTACCTCCTGAGAACCTAGCCCTTGGGATGTTCCTTATGTACTAAGTGATAGGTGGTTTTTGTACAGCTGAATAGGAACTGTACAGTACTAGGTTGTTTAGATTGTGCAAAACATGGTTTATGGTGAAGACTCACTTTGGTTCTTGGCAAGGTCTGTAGTTTTGGTAATCATGGGTTGGCACCCTGGCAAGTGTGCCTGTATTACAAGTCTCCAGTAAAAGCCCTGGGCTCTGCAACTCAGGTGGGCTTCTCTGGGTAGAAACACTTTGCATATTTTGCTCTTCACTTCAGTGCTAGAGGATTAGAATTGTTGGGCCATATAGTAATTGTATGTTTAACTTGGTTAGAAACTACTAAGAAGATTCCTACAATGTTGTACCATTTTATACTTCCTCCAGCAAAGTGTGGGAACATCAGTTGTTCTGTGTTCTTGTTAACACTTGGTATTATCAGTTTAATTTTAGTCCTTTATGGGGTCTATAGTATCTCATTGTGGGTTTAATTTGCATCTTCCTGATGACTAACAATATGAGCACCTTTTAAAATGTGCTTTTTTGGCCATCTTGCTTATCTTCTATGGTGAAGTAGCTGTCTTTTGTACAATTCAAAAAATTAGTTATTTTTATTTTATTGCATTGTAGGAATTTTTTACATTGTTATGCTAATTGAAAATGAAGGTAACTTATATAGTTATAAGATCATTTATCACACAAGTTTAGGAATACTGGGAATGTTTACAAAATACTAATTAGCCTCTTTGTCTAGTTAATGGGCAAGGCCACCAAATAGTAAAAACAACAAGTAACATACTGACCTTGAACCCAAACCCTGCTTATCAAAGTTTTTGGCATGTGGCTGTCAGTCCACAAACTCTGTTACACTAATGAAGGGTTTTTCCTATTCTGTACAAATTATTTTAATCATAATAGTGGTATGGTATTTAGGGTAATTTAAAGTTCTGTCACTTTTATGTTCAATTTTTTAAAGCTTTTAGAATACTTATTTTGTTTGCTTTTTTGAATATATGTTTATTTTCATTGGCTCTTAGGTTTGTAATAGAAATCTTAATACTAACTACTCCCTGGTCTGTAGTAGAAACACCAATATTTATTACCCTTAATGATTTACTGTCTTTGTGAGTTTCTCATAACATTAAAAGACTGCATAAATTTCACTAAATATCTGTAGTGCCAAAATTCAGTATGCTGACTGTCAATTTCTGATTGCTCAGTATAAATTAACGCTGACCTTTCTGTTGGTTATTTAGGGCTCTATTTGCTCTGAGTTTTTTAGCTATGTTGCATTTAGTGGGGGCTGTTTCATAAGTGACCTCCAGATAAATGAAGTAGTGCTTGCAAGTATTAAGGTCATGTTTAAAATTTCTGTAACTAATACAATTATTCCTTCCAGCAGAATAAGTAATTGAGGTGATCTTATGCATTACTAACAAATGCTTTTTTTTACAAAGGAGTTTAATGATTATCCTATGTTTGCTTTGTATAATTATATTGTTATTATTTTTCATGAACTTATGTATATTTGGATAAATTTAAATACACAGAAGATTTGAAAGTTGTTTATGGTGTTTTTACTGTTAAATATACTCTTTGATGGTTCAAATTTTAAGTTACATATGAAATAAAAGAAATATTTTGATTTGCTAGTGGTTGCAAATATCTCAAATCCAACATTACTATAAGACAGATACATAGTAACTCATATATTAGCTTACTTTGAGTCTAATTTTACTGTTCTGTTTTACTTTATCTTGATTTGTATAAGATCAGTTTCATAACATTGCATATTTTAGTTTAGGGAAATTACTTGCATCAAAACAACAATATAATTATACCACATTTCCCCATGTATAAGAAGCACCTTTATTGGGAAAGTTTGGGGTCGAAAATCTGGGTGCTTCTTACACGGTGGTTGTAGATTCTTTACTTGCACTTCCTGCCTCTTTTTTTTTTTTTTTTTTTTTTGTATTTTTCTGAAGCTGGAAACGGGAAGGAAGTCAGACAGACTCCCACATGCGCCTGACCGGGATCCACCCGGCATGCCCACCAGGGAGTGATGCTCTGCCCATCTGGGGCGTTACTCTGTTGCAACCAGGGCCATTCTAGTGCCTGAGCCAGAGGCCATGGAGCCATCCTCAGCGCCCGGGCCAACTTTGCTCCAATGGAGCCTTGGCTGCGGGAGGGGAAGAGACAGAGAGGAAGGAGAGGGGCAGGGGTGGAGAAGCAGATGGGTGCTTCTCCTGTGTGCCCTGGCCGGGAATCGAACCTGGGACTCCTGCACTCCAGGCCGATGCTCTATGACTGAGCCAACCGGCCAGGGCCATTTCCTGTTTTTTGACAGTGATGAGTTGTATGAATTTTATCTATATAAATAAAAATGTAAATGTTCGTTTGTTCAAAATCTTAAATCTTCGAAAGTTCTTCACCGATTGCTTTGAAATTTTGATACAACATTGCATTCGAATACACGCGTGTTTTTATCTTTTTATATACTTACTATTATATAGATGTCATACCTGTGATGGGTAAAAACACGCTTTTTTTGTAAAACAGCGCCATCTGTTGGATGTAAAAGCAACACACGCTATACTAAATATTTTATGATTCCATTTCAATGTTATGGGAGAAACATAAATCACACATGGCTGAAGATATTTTCCGTTGAATACTCAAGAAAAATTCAAATATGAACATGGATTTCATAGCAGAAATCTACAACGAAGCGTTGATAATGATTGAAGATTTGTGCTTAGAAATCGCGAACAAAGTTCTCAATCAATTGGGAATGCCATCACCGAATCGATCTGCTGCTGCTTTGTTTGATGTAGAATTGCGTTTTGAACAAAATTACAACATGGGTAATCTTTTGTCGTATGTGCAATCAAATATTCCTAAGCTAACGCTGAGCAAAAAGGCATTTACAATCAAATAATGCCAACTGTCAATAATGAGGTTGGAGAAATCTTCTCCTTAGATGCGCCAGGAGGAACTGGTAAAACATTCCTAATTAGATTGATTCTGGCAGCAGTTCAATCCCAAAATGACATAGCCTTAGCTCTTGCGTCATCTGGAATAGCTGTGACATTGCTACCAGGTGGAAGAACTGCTCATTCCGCTTTGAAATTGTCATTGAACATGCAATTCATTGAAACTCCCACGTGCAACATTTCCAAAGCATGGGAAAAGTATTGCAGAAATGCAAACTTCTTGTTTGGGATGAATGCACGATGGTGCACAAAAAATCGCTTGAGGCTCTTGATTGATCATTGCAAGGTTTGCATGGAAACATCAGACCATTTGGGAATGCATTAATATTGGTTGCAGGAGATTTCAGGCAAACATTACCTGTAATTCCTCGATCGACACCAGCGGATGAAATAAATGCTTGCCTGACATACTCTACTTTGTGGCAACACATAAAGACATTAAAATTAGCTACAAATATGCATGTCCAGCTGCAAAACGATCGATCAGCTGAGATATTCTCACATCAATTGCTGGAAATTGGGAACGGAAAGGTACCGGTTGATCTGACCTAAGGATGAATTTCATTGCCTCATAACTTTTGCAATTTAGTGACGTCAAAAGAAGAATTGGTTGAAAAAGTATTTCCCAATATTCAAACCAATTATAAGAACTATGATTGGCTGAGTGAACGAGCTATTCTTGTGGCCAAGAACAAAGACATCTATGAACTTAACAATATTATTCAGTCTAACATTCAAAGTGAGGCAGTCACCTGAAGTCCATCGACACTGTAGTGGAAGCAGATGAAGCGGTTAATTATCCAACAGAATTTTTGAATTCACTCGATCTGCCAGGGATGCCACCACACGTACTGTAATGAAAATCGGTGTGCCAATTATCATGTTGTGAAATATCAACCAGCCAAAACTTTGCAATGGCACGCAGTTTGCAGTAAAAAAATTAATGAGCAATATCGTAGAAGCAGCAGTCTTGACAGGACCTTTCAAAGGTGAAGATGTCCTCATTCCTCGCATTCCTATGATTCCAACGGATATGCCATTTCAATTTAAGAGATTGCAGTTCCCAATTCAATTGGCATTTGCAATCACCATCAACAAAGCTCAGGGCCAATCTTTAGAATTGTATGGCTTAGATCTAGACATGGATTGCTTCTCACATGGACAATTATATATTGCATGTTCTAGAGTCGGCAAACCAGACAACCTTTATATCTGCACAGGCAATGAAACAACAAAAAATATTGTATACCCACAAGCATTGTGAAATTAAACATATTAGAAATGTGTGCGTTCTCTTTTCTTTCTTTTCCATTTAACAAGACTGAGCCACAGCAATGCGTGGCCGGATACATTAGTGATGAATAAAACTTGAGTTCAGTAACTTGATGTAATACTTTTTTTTTCAAATTTCGGTCCCCCAAATTAAGGTGCATCTTATACATGGGGAAATACAGTAGCTGTTTCTTTAACTTGAGTCACTAACAACTGAAATAGTTGTGGACTCGATTTTTAAGTTGGAAGGAATATGAATGTTGAAATTCGTTTAAATGAGATTGATGGTTCATAAGAAGTTCTTAGCACTCTGTTGTTGAGTACATAATAATAAGAGCTTAGGTGTTATCTGCCACAAGTGTTACTGGCAAAATTTTGTGACTATTGTTAAAAATTTCTCCATAGTTAACTTGAATTATGCTTTGTTATCTAATATGTTACTGATTTTTTGGGTTGTGGTCAGAAAAGAATGATTTGTATATTACAAATACACATAGTTGTCAGTTTAGGGATCAGATGAAGGAGTGAATTTACTATTTGAATATATACATATAGATATAAAATACATAAATACATATATATATAGTGGTTTTTAAGTTTATATGTATTTAGTAGAACTCAGTTCATTACTTCTTTCCACAGCTTTATATTCTGTTATATTATTCTGTGTGTTCCTCTGGATCCCTTTTGTCTACTTCTACTATGAAGAAAAGGAAGATGATGATACTAGTAAATGCACTGTAAGTATCATTATTTTAGAAGTCTCATTATAAGGGGGAATGATTATTTTTTTTTTTTTTCAAAAAATGACATTACTGTTTGAATTTATTCTAGAGCAATGTTGTATAATGGAAATATACTGTGAGGTATAGTTGAAATTATTGTAATGATACATTGTATTTAATGTTATATGTTCCAAGTATTATCAGTTCAGATAATCATTATTAATGAGATATTAAATTTCTTTTTTCACACTGTTTTAAATTTAGAGTGTGTTTTATACTATGGCATATCCCAGTTTGCATTAGCCATATTTCAAGTGCTTAATAGCTGCATGTGACTTGTGACTGTTGTTTTAGACAGACCAATTCTAGAGCAAGGATTGGCAAATTTTTCTGTAAAAGACTAGATAGTATTTCAGGCTTTGAGAGCCATACAGTCTCAGCCTCAAGTACTCAACTCTGCTATTGTGTGAAAATAGCTACAGATGGTACTTAAGGAACATGATGGGATCCGGTCCAGCAGGTGGTAGGCTACCTGTTGCCCACAGATGTAGTTTGCTGACCCCATTCTAGGGCACAAAGGACCATGTGCAGACTGTTCTTACTAATCCAGGATAACATACCCATTCCTAATATATATGGCACATATGCCTGTCCAAAGCTGCAGACCGGTATGACTTGAGTATTGGTATAAACATCTTAACTGAATATTAGCAAATTGAATGCAAGGGTTTCTTAAAAATACATTAATAAAGTATAACTGAGTTGGACCTATATCTAGATTGTGTGGGTGGTTTAGAATCAGCACATCTATTAATATATAGTAATTTAATAGGTCAGAGAAGAAATTGTATGTGGAAAGATATTTGCCAAAATTGAACATTTTATTTCTGATTTAAAGAGGGAAAGGCAGCATAAAAAGAAAAAAAAAATTTAAATTGAGTTACAGGAATTTGTTTTATATCTTGTTTATGTTTTATATTTAAGTAGAAAAACAAATATATTGGCTCCAAAGTCAACATTATGCTTAATCATGCTTATGAAAACCTTAAAGCATTTGCATTAAGATCAGGAGTAGTATATACATCAACAATACTTTAAATGATTCCCAGACTGTAGTAATCAGTGTAATTTGTTAAGAGGAAAAAAATAAAGATGTTTAAATATTTATAAAGTCAAATTATTATTTGCAGATACTATGTAACTGTGAATTTGAAAACCCAGTATACATAAGGTGAAGTGGCTGGATATAAATTTAATGTCAAAAACTTAACTGAGATAAAAGCTTTCTCAATTCACTTTTCTAAAGTGCATTTTCTCCAGCCAGCCCTTTGGTTTGTTTTAAGATCCCCTTACCTTTATTTTATGTTTTTTTCCCCTGAAGACTAAGTCTTAACTCCTCTGCAAACATGAATTTCTCACATGAAGCAAAGTCCATTTAGAGAGACTTCAGTATGCTCAGAGGCATATAGTTTTTCTCACTGATTTAACTTTTTCTTTGAGATTCACTCTTCTTACATATTTAGAAGATTTAGCTTTGTGTTTTTCTTTATATTTGAATTACACTGTGGGCAGCAAGCAAAACACAGACTTGAAAAGCATGAATTCCTGGTTTCAGGTTCTTGTTTAGTCACTTACCACCTATGTGGCTTTAGGGCAGTTCACTTAACCTCTGGGCCTCAGCTTTATCTGTAAAGCAGGGATGGGAACATCTGTCTCAGGGTTGTGTGTGAGAATGAAATGAGTTAACATATGTAAAGTGTTTACAACAGTCCTGGTATGATATATGTTTTATATGTGTATATATGTTTTAAAATGCATTTTTTATAAATAAACATATATTGCATGTTTTATATAGAATATATACATACATGTATACATACACAATGTATATTAAATATTCGTTATTATAATCCATTTTGATGAATTAGGGTCCAGACATTGTAGCTTCTGATTGCTTCCTGTTTGGGGGAATATTTTATTAAATATTCTATTAATTTTACTAAAGATGTCCATTGGAGAGTTAATCATACTCTTTGCAAGTTCTCACTATTGGAAAGATTTTAAAAGCTGGTGCAATTTGCAAATATACTTAAGATATGGCATATACATTGTTTTTCTTTAAATTTAAATTTTTTTTAACAAGGACAACTTTACACAGTGAATATCAATGTACATTTGATGTTACAATACTGTTATATTATAGCAAGACTATTAAATTTTAATGATCTTACTAAATGGTATACTTTCCCCCCTTGACATCTAGCAAATTAAAACGGCACTCAAGTATACATTTGGGTTTGCTGTGATTTGTGCACTTCTCCTTTTGGTTGGGTAAGTCTCAATTTTTTTTCCCCTAAGAATGAAAATAGCCTAATAATAATAATAAAAGAAAAAACAACATGTAAGAAAATGAACAAACCACTTTTTATATCATCATCAATAACCACAATTAACCTTTTTGTTTATGTCATTTTATCCAGACTCTTATGTACTGATTTTCCTGTACAGTGCTCCTCCCCCATACACTCTCCCTCCGTGTTGTCATTTCACACAGATGTGATTATAGTTTATGTGATTCTTGATAAATCTATGGTTGAAATATTGTAGGCATCTCTTCAGAATAATGTAAATCCATAAATTTTGTCTGTTTTGCATTTTCTTAAGATGTAACAGTTTATTTGATTTTCTAGTGGTGACAATTGGAGATGAATGATGTTTGCAGTTTTCCCATTCTTATAAACAGCACTTTGATAAAGATTCTTGTCTGTGCATTTGTTTAGATTTGACACATCAGACTTTAAATTGAATTAATCTTTTCCAATGAGTTCTTCTTACTTTTATACTAATATTAGTAAAGTTTTGCATATTTCCTTATACATTTAAAATTTTCTCTTTGGAAACTATCTTTTTTAATGAAAGCCATTTATTGTTGTTAATATATTAGGAACTATATGAGGTGCTTAGAAGTCTTTTTAAAATTTTTATTTTAAAAATTGGTCTCAGAAATTGCAATAAATAAAAATTTTCATTTATTGAATACAATTTGTGGTGGAAATAAAACTGGTCAGTAGTGTGTTGTAGTTCTAGGAGTTCTTAGAATGTAGATGTCCTATAGTCAGGACATGTTTCCAGTTCCCTTTGCCTGCCTGGATGTGCTGTGAAAAATAGTACTTATTGAAAGGACATTTTCTAGTGGTTTTGCAACTC
Organism: Saccopteryx leptura; assembly: GCF_036850995.1. Lineage (NCBI taxonomy): Eukaryota > Metazoa > Chordata > Mammalia > Chiroptera > Emballonuridae > Saccopteryx > Saccopteryx leptura. Next base: position 354,935,562 of record NC_089503.1, read on the forward strand.
ATTTAGTTATTGAATATATAAAGTTGTTTTTGGCCTTTTAAATAAATCTAGTTATGTGAATTTGCTTTTGTTAATGTGGATGTTCAATATCTGTAAACCTAAATTATCTGGACCAGAGATTAGCAGTCTTTTCTTAAAGAGTAGATAGTAAGTATTTAGGTTAGAGATCCATGTAGTCTCTGTGGCTCCTCAGCTACTCAGCTCCCCTCTTGTAGCTCTAAAGTAGTTGTGGACAATACATAAGCAAAAGGACATGACTGAGTTCCAAAAACCTATTTGTAAACGACAGTCAGTAGTTTGTCAACTCCTGATTTAGAACATGACTGATAAATCTTTATTTACAGCAACCAGAATATCTACCCAAACAAAATGAATACTAAAGTTTATTCTTAAATTTACTGGCATTTTTATGGAAAGTCACCTTCAGTCCTCCTTTAGAGAGTTTACATTTTGCACAATTCCAATAAGTTTTAGGTGATACTTATTTAGAAGCAGTATGCTAAAAATGAAGCAAATGATTCCTTGCAAAAATATACCAATAACAAGAAGCAATAGTGTGACTAGCCATTTTGAGCAATGTAACATTCACTTATTTTCCAAATATTTATTGTGTACCTGTTGTGTTTCAGATACTGTATAAGGTGCTGGTAAAACAGCAATTAACAGAAAAGACAACTCCTCCTCTCATAGAGCATACATCCAGAAGGGAGTTAGGGGCAGAGAGGGAAATAAAAAGTAGGTTGTGTTGGAGGTGTGAAATTTCAGTGAAGGCAGTGCTGAGAGGTAGTATCTAAGAAGACACCTGCAGGAAGAGAGGGAGCATGAATACTGTATGTGGGGGAAGAGCATTCCAGTCAGAGAACAGAGTAAATGACAAGCCCTCAGGCAGGAAAGTGACAGGTTAGAAACAAAGTGAGGGGCTAGTGTTTCTGGAATGGAGTGGAGGCTGGTGTAGCTGAGGAGATGGTCAGAGGTAACAAGCGCTGCCGGATTTGGTCGGGCATTACAGGCCGTCGTGAAGGCTTGGGCATTGATTCTGAGGGGGATGGAAAGCTATTGGAGCGGTTTTGGTCATTGAATGACATGATCTGACATTTTAAAAGTTTCTCTGGATGATTTTGTTAAGGTTTGTTTTTATGGGGTAAGGGTAGAAACATGAGATCTGTTAGGAAGCTATTTCAGTAACCTAGACGAGATATGATGGTAGCGGTAGTGATTTATTTCTGCCTATTATTTGGTGAGAGAGCCAGAAGGATTTTCTGTTAGGTCTAAGGAAAAGAGGAATTGGAATGTACCTGGAGTTAGCCAAACTACAAAGTCTGAAGAACACTTCTATCACCTTTGATAAACAACTGCAATTTATTTTTAATAACTGCAATTTTGAGGGGTTCATAAAACGACTCTCAGGTTTGATAGTTTTCTAGAAGGACTCACAGAACTCACTGAAGGCAGTTAAATTCATGGTTACTATTTATTACATGTAAAGAATACAGTCTAAAATCAACTAAAAGAAGAAATGAATAGGGCAGAGTCTTGTGGGGATTCCAGATGTGAAGCTTTCATTGTTCTTAGGACATGCTATCTTTGTGGCATCGACCTAGGACAATATGCACATAGTATTGTCAGCCAGGGAAGCTCACATGAGCACTGGTGCTCAGAATTTTTATTGGGATGCTATTATGCAGGCATATCTGATTTATTAGTTGCCCATATGGTCTCAGCTTCCAGGCCAACTGATGCCACATGTCCCAATATTCCCACCCTAAATCACATGGTTGGTCTTTTCTACCACCTAAAATTAGGTGTGGCCAGCCTGTGCCCTAAACAGGCTTTTGGAACTCAGTCATGTCCTTTTGTTTATGTATTGTCCATAACTACTCTAGAGCTACAAGAGGGGAGCTGAGGCGGAGTCATCAGCTGGTGGGTGCTGAGACAGGGGAGATTATGTGTACTCCTGTATTTCACAATCTGAAATTTGTGAAGAGAACAGCAGTGATGTTTTGGTTATCCAAGATAGTGTTTTCTTCCCATTACCATATGTAAATATTTGAGTGAGGTAAATATTTAGGTTAAGTGGTTGACTAAATTTCTGAAATTTCTTGAAGATGACATATTCCTAATTTTTGTTAAGTGATAAAACAGAAGATAATTTTTATTTATTTTTATTTTTTATTTTTTACAGAGTCAGAGAGAGGGACAGATAGGGACAGACAGACAGGAACGGAGAGAGATGAGAAGCATCAATCATCAGTTTTTCATTGTGACACCTTAGTTGTTCATTGATTGCTTTCTCATATGTGCCTTGACTGTGGGCCTTCAGCAGACCAAGTAACCCTTTGCTCAAGCTAACGACCTTGGGTCCAAGCTGGTGAGCTTTTTGCTCAAACCAGATAGGCAAATCTGGTGACCTCGGGGTCTCGAACCTGGGTCCTCCACATCCCAGTCGAATGCTCTATCTACTGCGCCACCGCCTGGTCAGGCAAAAAGAAGATAACTTAATGACACACATGTGGTTCAGGTTTAACTAATTCAGCTAAGGTTTTTGGAGCACTCAGAGGTGGATTAAAGTCTGTTGAGGCCCCAGTGCAAAAGAAAATATTGGGCCCCTTACATTAGAAAAAAGTATAAAGTTGGGGTTTTGTGGGGCCCTTCAGAAGTTGGGGCCCAGGGTGCGTGCCCAGTGCACCCGCCGTAAATCCGCCTCTGGGAGCACTTGTTTGCTGGGTAATGTGCCAGGTCTTAGGGATAAAGATGGAGAGGGTCATGGTCTCTGGCCTTCATACTCATGGTGGGTAGAGACATAAATAACTGGAGTTGCAGTATTTGTGCTCTAGTAAGTGATAAATACCAGGTGTTGATGGTGGAATAGTAAGTTTTTACCTTTGTAGTAAGAATTCTGCCTTGTAGAATCAAGGAAGATCTAAAAGGAAGTAATATTTGATTTGAAATTTGAAAGAGTGAAAGTTGGCTAGTAGACTAGGTAAGAAAAAAGATGAATAACATGTGTAGTGTAGCAATCTGCTCAGACTGCTGTAAACAACAGATGTCCATGAACAAGGTGCTGGCAAGTTTGGTTTTTGGTGAGGGAGCTCTTTCTGGCTCCTAGACAGCCACCTTCTCACTGTGTCCTCAGATGATCTTTTCTCTGTACTGTCCCTGGGGTAGAAAGAGTGCTCTCTGGGGTCTCTTTCTCTTATATAGGGACACCAGTTTCATCAGACTAAGGTCCTATCCTTATGACCTCATTTAACTTGACCTTCCTAATGACCCTATATCCAAATACCATCATATTGGAGGTTAGGCTTCAGCATGTGAATTCCAGTATTGAGGGGAGAACACACTTGAATTCATAACATGTAACCAAGAGGCTGAAGTTAGCATGGATTGTATGAAGGTGATATAAAAAATATGAATTTAAACATTCTTTGCCTGTCCAGGTGCTGGTACAGTGGATAGAATGTTGGTCTGGGACACTGGGGAACCAGGTTCAAAGTCTCAAGGTTGCCGGCCTGAGCACAGGCTCATCCACCTTGAGTGTGGGATAGTTGGATTGAGTGTGGGATCATAGACATGACCCCATGGTCGCTGGCTTGAGCCCAAGGTCCCTGGCTTGAAAAGGGGGTCACTGGGTTGGCTGAAGCCTTCTAGTCAAGGCACATATGAGAAAGCAATTAGTGAACAATTAAGGTGCCACAACCATGAGTTGATGCTTCTCATCTCTCACTTCTTGTATGTCTTTCTGTCTCTCTAAAAAAAATAAAAATAAAACCTTTCTTTACTTCAGTACAATTTTTAATAATAAGTATGCTGTGATATTTAAAAAGTGTTTGTGAGCCCTGGCCAGTGGCTCAGTGGGTAGAGTGTTGGCTCAGTGTATGGACATCCAGGTTTGACTCCGGTCAAGGCACACAGGAGAAGCATCCATCTGCTTTCCTCCCCTCCCCTTCTCTCTGTCTTCTCCTCCTGCAGCCAGTGGCTCAATTGGTTTGACGTAGCCCTGGGTGCTGAGGATAGCTGTTGGTCTGAGCACATCAGCCTCGGGTGCTAGAAATAAATTTGTACTTGAACATCAGCTCCAGATGGGGTTGCCGGGTATATCCCAGTCCAGGCATAGCAGGAGTCTGCCTCACTATCTCCCCTCATCTCACCTCAAAAAAAAAAAAGCTATCTGTGTAGGCAAGTGACAGGCCATGACATTAGTTCAGTAGACAAATGTTGGGCTGATATAAAGTGTTTAAGAAATCTTGAGTTTTATTTTGCTGAGCATTTGAAGAACAATGAAGATGTATATTGTGTGTGTGAATGCATGAAAGTAAATATATATGAATTTAAGAGTTTCAGCACTATGAAAAGTGTGGAATAAAGGGACATTTGGGATTTGGGTTGGAGAAATGAAATATAAGTGGTAGAAAGGAGGACATTACCTAGCCGTTTAGGTAAGCATTGTAACAGTTCAGGTGAGAGGTGAGGGTCTGAACTAGAGTAGTTGCAAAGAGCAGGAAGAAAGAAACCAATAAGCTATTTGGAATGTAATTATGATTTGGTGATCGAGTGTAGGAGGTAAAAATCCTATTTTCAATTCTGCTGAATTATTTACTTTCACGTCTGCTGAAATTCATTTAGCATTTCCTTTGTCTCTTCCTGAAGGGATAATCTGCGTCAAGATTATTCAGGTTTGCTCTCCCTTTTGGCAGCATGCCCACATCTTTCCCTTCCTCCTCCTCTTCCACTTCCCCCTTTTCTTTCCCCACAGGCCTGCATCTCCTAAACTCTGAGGGTCCCATGAGACTTGCAGTCAGGGGAGCAGCGGCAGCGGCTCTGCTGTGTCCGAGGCCCCCTTTTCTCTGACTTCCCCGTGAGTCAGAGCAGCCCCACCTAGGCGCATTTCTTCTCTGGAACATTTCTAGAGAGTCATAGCAAAGCAGCCCTGCCTCCTCTCCATCCTGTTGCTTCTTCTACCCTAAGCCATTCCTAGTTTCACTGTCCCCAGGTTTAATAACCATACTCTCAAAATCAGAAAAAGATTATTCAGTAAGTCTATTGGGTGTAAAATATTTTTACTAAGTTTCAGTTTTTTTACTATTTTCAAGAGTGTAAGAGAAATTTATAATCTTACAAGGCTCAATTCTTATCTTGATTGAACATTGTGTGTCTTTGAAAGCTGAGGTTTTCTGTATTCATTTTTTCAAGAGGGACTGAGATTTAGAAAATATCTATACCTTTCTGCCACACAAATCTTATTAGAGTAAGAATTCTTAACCATTAATGTATTGTTGAACTCATTCAGTGTTTCCTCTTTACAAAAGAGATGGATCTTACTGCTTTGCTTATAATTAAAATTAGATTAGAAAGAAGGTAGTATTAGAGTTCCTTATAATCCTCTTTGATTGTCCACATTTACAATATTCTCAGCCCTTTATATTAATCTCTTGATTGTCTTCTTGTTTCTGAGCTAGATAATAAAGTGACTACCATTTTTCCTCCCTCCCTCCCTCCCTTCCTCCCTCCCTCCCTCCTTCCCTCCCTCCTTCTGTGTGTGTGTGTGTGTGTGTGTGTGTGTGTGTGTGTGTGTAGCAGAGACAGAGTCAGAGAGAGGGACTAATAGGGAGAGAGATGAAAAACATTCTTCATTGCAGTTCCTTGGTTGTTCGTTGATTGATTTCTCATATATGCCTTGACCAGGGGGCTACAGCAGACCAAGTGACCCCTTGCTCGAGCCAGCGACCTTGGGTCCAAGCTGGTGAACCTTGCTCAAACCAGATGAGCCTGTGCTCAAGCTGGCGACCTCGGGGTCTCGAGCCTAGGTCCTCCACATCCCAGACCACACTCTATCCACTGTGCCACCGCCTGGTCAGGCCTCCCTCCCTCCTTTTTTTCCTTCTTCCTTCCCCCAGTCTAAGCTCCTAGACAGTCCTAGGAAACTAGCTCTCTTTTATTACCATGATCCCCTTTCAGTTGTAGATTGAAAAATAAATAGAAACTACTTCCATTATGTGTATTGGGTAGAATCTTAGAAGATATAGAAAAATACTACGAAGAAAGGAAAAGTCATCCATAATCCCAGAATGAGGTATTTACTATTTATTCTGGTATATTTCCCTTCTTTTCTTTTTCTGTGCATATAAATATATTGAAATTATTACATATATTTATATTCTGTTCTCCTGATTTAACAGAGATTCTTAACCTTTTTATACCACGGAACTTTTTGGCCATATTTAGTCTCTGGGTGTTTTTCAAAATATTTTTAAAAGTAGAAAATAAATAGGATTAGGCCTTGGCCCGTTGACTCAGTGGTAGAGCATCGGCCCAGTGTGTGGATGTCCCAGGTTCAATTCCCAGTCAGGGCACACAGGAGAAGCACCTATCTGCTTCTCCACCCCACCCCCTCTCGTTTCTCTCTCTCTCACTCTCTTTTTCTCTTCTCCTCCCCTCCTGCAGCCATAGCTCAAATGGAGTGACTTTGCCCTGGGTGCTGAGAATGGCTCCATGGCCTCACCCTCAGGCACTAAAAAAATCGCTCTGGTTGCAACGTAGCAAGGGCCCTAGATAGGCAGAGCATCGCCCCCTAGTGGGCTTTCCGGGTGGATCCCAGTCGGGGCACATGTGGGAGTCTGTCTCTGCCTCCCCTCCTCTCACTTAAAAAAAAAGATTAAGGAAACTATACTGAATTCAGTAATAAAACTATTAAAACAAGTTTTTGATATAGGTAAGAACTTTCTCACACCACTGTACGTGGTGCAGATTTGACTTGTTAATTCTTTTGGGGGAAAAGTTGATCTTTGTTTAAAAAGGTTACTAAAATTTTAGTTTCAGAACAATTTATTTGACCTTTTATTTTTAAAACTGTTAAACAGAGCTATTTTCTCCTTTGTAGTGCTTTTGTTCCATTGAATGTTCCAAATAATAAAAATTCTACAGAGTGGGAAAGAGTGAAGTTCTTGTTTGAAGAACTTGGAAGTAGTCGTAAGTATTTTTTTTTTTAAATCCATTACATTCATATTTCATGACCCTTAGGACTTTTTAAGTAGCCTGGTTCTTTACTGTTAAGAATTTTTTAAACTTGTGGTTAAAAGTATGCTAGAAATATTAGGTTTGTGTTTTTAGACTGACTTTTAGTCATATACCTATTAGGCAACTAGTTGTTAACTTCATAAAATTACTTTGGTCAAGAGAAAACAATCTTTATAGTAGTTTAGCATTGAAGGTAAAATTAGATATTGTAGAAAAAGATGGTAAAGAAACATGCTAGATATATTGGTTTTTAAAAAATTTTAACTAGTGAAAGAACCCTATATTGGTTTGATCATGATTAACTAATCTTTTATAAATTGAAGACCATAAATTACAGACATTTTATGTGAATTAAATAATACTTTATTATCAGGTTATCTCACAAAAACATTTTGGAATTGCTTTTCTAGAAGTTTTCTTTAACTTAGTCAACATGACTGAGATTTTTAGAGAAAGGCAAAATAGGCTCAGGAGTTTAGATTAAGAAAATTATTTACTCATTGAAAAATACAGTTGGCATTTGAAACTGATATCAAATAAAAATGTGTACTTATTACTCAGAATTTTATGTGTACTTGAGCATAATAACAATTTCAAAGAAAGTAGAATATTTATTTTATAAACATGCTGAGATTTTTATTGCTATTGTATTCTAGCATACAGTGTATAGGACTGTACATCTTTTGGTTAGCAGTTCTTTCTCTTTATCCAGATACAGTATTAAACCATGATTCAATTAAGTATTGGAATCTTTGCTGTATAACTTCTTAATTTTCTTACTTTCCACTTAAGATTTCATCTTGTAAATTGTGGTCCATTAATATCTTGCTGATACCAGCAAGAATAAGGATAGCAGGCCTGGCATCTACTAATACTGAATTGTCAGGATTTATCACCTGATCCTGAGAAATAAATTGCTTCTTTTCTTGCAGTTAACTCTTTCTGGTCTATTGAATAACTACTCTTCTGCCCTAAACATTTTTTTATAAGTTATGCTAGCTTTTGATTAACTTGAATCACTGATTATATTAGGTAACATTATTATAATTTTTGTAATAGCATTCTCTTTAGTCTTAATATTATATATTTTTTTAAATCTCAAATCTTAAGACCATCTCTTAAAGTACATTTTGTTTACCACTATTAGTAATATTAACTTTATGGATTGGCTTAAATATGTTAACATGATCCTCCATTTATCAATTCTAAGATGCATGTTTTTTCACATTTTTATGCCTTTGATTTGGTGATACATTTTTAAATGATACTACCTTAAAACTGCTATCAGCCAAATGCCAGACCTTTCCTAGCCATATGAACACCTTCTGTTGATACTCCTAGCAAGGTCAAGAAAGGAACAGCATCAGTATTTTTTAACTTGATAAAATGTAGTGTTTATAGTTTTAAAAAATTGAGGTTTAAAAATATGCCTTGCATGATTTGTGAAGTTGTTAATTTGCTCCTTTTACATGTTATAGGAAAGCTGAGATGTGGTTTTAAGAAGGTAGATTATTCTAATTTTATTATATATGAAAAACTTAATAATATTGCTTCATTAAGTTAATCAAAATTACATTTAATTCTACAGGGCCTGCATTTAGATTATATAAATATTCAAAAAATTAGTATTACTTCCATTTAAGAATATACAAATTTGCATTATATTGTACTGCATAATCTATTAATATTTATTTGAAAGTGTCATACCTGCTCCTCAGTCACTGGCTTTTGTTTAAGTAATTTCTGAAATCTAGCTTGTTAACATAGTTTTCTGTTCTGCTTTGTTTGTTTGCTCTTTCTCTTTCTTTCTGCCAGGTGGGCACATAGCTCCTTTTAACTTAGAGTGAAACAAAGTCTTTAAGATTTTAGTTTTAGACTATATATTAAAAATGTATTTGAAAATTAAGAATAAAAAAACTAGGAGTATCAAGAGTGAAGAGAAGGAAGAGTGAAGGTCAGTGGCTTTCCTATGTGATAGTATTTCTTAAGGTCTGCCATTGGGAAAGACTAGAACATTTTTTTTGCTACCTTTTGAACATCTAATATTTTGCTGATTTTGTTTTAGTCTCAAAAATTAGTAATCTTCTTCTTAAATTTTAAGAGGTGAAGGAAAAAAAAGCACTTCTTCTAAAAAGATCTTTTACAAATCATTGTATACAGAGCCCTTTAAGAACACTTTTCTCTGCTTCAAGTTAGCACTTCAAGGATAAGGGAACACATCCTGGGTTTATTATTGCAGGATGTATCACAAATCTACCTTTTTATATTTTTATATTGATTTGTTGAATATAAACATTTGAGTAGGCTATCTCTGCTTTTGTAACAGCGTCTTTCTTCCTTTGCAGATGGTTTAGCTGCCTTATCATTTTCCATTAGTACTCTGACCTTGATTGGAATGTTGGCAGCAATAACTTATACAGTAAGTATTATGTATTATGGTGATAATAGAGTTAAAATGAGGGAAACAGTTATTTTAATCTTAGTCATATACAGGGTGGAGCAAAAGTAGGTTTATAGTTGTAAGTACATGAAACATAGGGCTTACTCTTGTATTGTTATTTATTAATTAGTGTATTTCCCATATGAACAACTGTTAGCCTACTTTTGCTCTGTCCTTTATGGAGTTTAATTTCTGTTTTCATTAATATTTTAGTACTTTCTTCTTAATTTTTCTTAAGTTTACTTAAGAGAGGGGTTAACTACTTAGGCACAATCATTTTATCTGTATTTGTGAAGTTTAATATTCAGAAACAAATGTAACATGAACCTTGAAGTTTATATACCATGCAATAATAGATTTAGTGATTTATAAACATATTAGAACTCTGAACCATAGATCAGTACCTGTTACTGATTCTGTAAACTTATTCTACTTGGGAGGGGGGTATTTTACATACCTTGATAAATTTCTAGTATGTAGATCCAATCTTATACTCTCAGGGACTTTGATTTTTTTTTCAGTCTTTCTAAAAATGGTAAAGTAAGAATTATAATAGCCTGACAAACTTGCATACAGACTGCTTTTGAGTTTTTTGCTCAAATTATAGAGGAAAAGCCAGTAATGAAAGCTTCTTTACCTATCTCCCGAAAGAGAGTTGTGCAGAAAGCTTTAAATTATCTGGAGCCTTTTCAGATTAATGGAGTTTATGTTTGAAACATTCTTGATTCTTGCAAAGGTGGAAAAGACTGATTATAAGGAAACCACTTTTTAAAAGTATTTTTAAATGTTTTTCTTTAAATGTAAAAGAAATGTTCTATTAGTGTAATAGAATCTAGTTATTTTTATATAATCATTTAAGTGTCATAATGTATAATGGAGTCTAAAATACATGCATTTTAATATATTCCTGGTACTTATTTGGGTACTCTGTTTGTTGTATTATTACCAATTTTGTTTTTTTCATGTATTGCTATACAAAGAATTTGCCATTTGGTATCAGTGAATAATTATCTTCCAGTGTCACAGAACATATGTACAGCATATGAGTTATTTGTCTTTTAAGACATAATAACCAGTTAATAACAAATTAGGAGTTAGACCTGGACTGTAACTGCTGTTTTGTGACAATTTGTTATGCTCATCTTGGTTTTGTCTTTTAACCTTCCAGGTCAGTGACTTCCCAGTTAAATGGGAATAAAAAAGGCCTTTTAGAATTTTTGAAGGTCAGATGATACAGTTTATAAAAATGCTTTGAAAACTAGGAGGGAAATTAATATATAGCATTCAATAAAAGATTAGTCAGGAGAAAAAAATAGAAAAGAGTTAACCAAATGGAAGGTCAACATCAAGAATTCTGAAGGGTCTGAGGTTTAACCCCGCTTGCATCCTGCTGCAGTTTCATGGGGGCTGGCCAAAGATGCAGGAGACAAAGAACATAGAAACATTTATATTTTTTTGTATTTCAACTTTAATCAAAGTATCTCCGTAACTGTCTAATTCTGCAAGTGCTGGCTTTGTAGCCATCCCTCCTTCTGTGATGCTGTCACTGGGGTCAGAAATGACTTCAGTGGCGCCAGCAGAGAGAGGCAGGTTTAGGGAGCCAGTGGCCACTCCACTGAGGGACACAGCCACACTGTGCTGAGCCTTGGGTCCACTAAACAGTGGTGACAGCAAGTCCTCTCTCTGACTTCCATGTGCAGCCATTCCAGGGCCCTTGGTCATGAGGGGAGGAACAGGGAAGTCCCATGGTTCAAGGGACACCTGGCCTGTGCATCTTGTGTCGCAGACCATTGGCAGTCAGCTTTGGATCCCATTCCTGTTGACAGAATCTCCACAGGTGTTCTGCCCCAGGTTGGACTCCGAGAGAGAGGCCTTTCTATTACTGTTAGCAGCGGCAGGAGCCATAGGATAAGTATGTTCTGTGCTGGTTCTCTGAGTTCCAGTTCCCATGGGGCAAAATGAAGAGCACCAGGTGAGACTTTTTAGGGAAGCTGGACCTTTTTAAGGGACAGGAAACATGCCTACTCTTTGCTCCAGAGGATGATGCTATCTTTGTCTTCCAAGGCTATTTGCTGTAAAATACATCCTTGAGTGGATAGTACAGAAAAAAAAAAGGGCAATTAGTGCCTGGTTTACAAGAGGTGACGAAGTGAGAGACCCATAGAGAATTGGCTCCCTGTGGTCAGTAGTAGATGCTAGGAAGAAAAATAAGGCAGTGAAAGGGGACAGGCGGTAGTGGAGCCAATTCCACTGTAGTTAAGAGTGGCTTCTCTAACATTTGAACCGAGAGCTGAGTAAAATGAATGAGCCAGCCATGAGGGAAAAGGAAGTGTGAAACCCCGAGGGAAGCACAGGTATGCTGTATTCGGATAAGAGCAAGGAGGGAGAGCCAGTGTGCTGGAGCTCACTTAACAAGGAGTGACCAAAATGTAGATGAGAACTAGCCAGCGGCGATGTTATGTAGAGCCTTGCAGACCATGGTTAGGATTTTTAATTTAATTTAATTTAGTTTAATTTAATTCTTTTCAAAGTGACAAGAGGGTAGATAGACAGACTCCTACATATGTCCTGACCAGGATCCACCTGGAAGCCCCCATCTGGGGCTGATGCTTTGCTATCTTGGACCATGCTTGTAACTGAGCTATTTTTAGCACCTGAGGAAGAGGCTCCATGGAGCCATCCTCAGTGCCCAGGGCGATGTATGCCAAACCAATTGTGCCATGGCTGTGGGAAAGAAAGAGAGAGAGAGAAAGGAGAGGAGGAGGGGTGGTAAAGCCGATTGCTTCTCCTGTGTGCCCTGACCAGGAATCAAACCCTGGACATCCACAGGCCAGGCCAACACTCTACTACTGAGCCAACTGGCCAGGGCCCTTGAATTTTTTTTTTGATTGAAATTAGAAAACATTGGAAGGTTTTTAATGGGAAAGAAGTAGGCTCTAACTGACATTTTAATAGTATTACTCTGGTGGCTCTAAATAAATAAGTTGTTGGGTTTAGTGGGATTGGGAAAAATGTGAAATTATTAAACATCTTTAAAACATCTTGTAGGAATGACATTATTATAAAGATTATATTTCAATAAAAATTTATAAAAAAAGATGTATATTTCATTGTAATATCATATTTTATATTCAAATTGACACTTTGCAAATGATTATTTACGCAATTAAACCAAAGAATCATACTGACTTAGTTAAGATATCCCTAGAAGAGCTTTACTTTTCTAGAATGCAGAGGACTGAGCTGAAGGACGTTGATAAAACAATCAGGGGACTTTTGGATGGGCCTCAGGTTGGGAACCAGAAAAGATACGCTGAATAGGAAGGGAGGTGCCACGTAAGGCCTAGGATAAAGGGGGAGCGTCCATTGTAACAGTGTATTGAGATCAAACTATCTAGGAGTTATATATTTAATAAGGAATAAAGTTATCCTTGGTGGAGAGGCCTAAATGTGGATCCCTCTTAAGTCCATGGCCCTTTGAACTACACCTAAATTTACTCATCACTAAAGTGAGAATAATATTTAATATAACTGTGAAGATTAATTAAAAAATTCCCCAGTTCTTGGAATCTATTGGCCACTCAGTAGTCACTAGTAGCTCAAATTGTTGAATATTCACTTTTTATATGGTTCAAAGTATAGTTCCCACCTCTTTCCTCTTGCAGGTGAAGTAAACCAGGTGCTAATAGCAATTGTGTCCTTATCAGTGAAACTGTATATTATGAAGAGATAAATAAGTCAAGGAGGCATTCACAGTTGATGGTGGTTACTTGGATATGTTTAGATAGACAGATAAACATTATTTAACACTACAAGATATGCTCAAAATTTAGTGAAAGAATATTTTGTTTCCAAACCACAGTTTGACCAGTTTTATTACATAGTAAAACTGTATAAAGAGAGGGAGAAGGGTAGGCTAAAGGAGACTGTTTAAAAGGGACAGCATGGTGGGTATAGCTGAGCACTCACTAGTCGTGAGTATCTTGACGTAAAATCTATTACCTTAGCCCTAGCTTCTGCTGCTTCTCCATTTTCTCTAAAAATGGGCCAGTAATACACAAACGTTATGTAAACTAGTTGAAAATAAACTGTTTATAGATAAGTAGTTTTATTATAGAAAAGTGGTTAATATTACTAATTATCAATTATCTCCTACTTGGTTATATAAAATCTTGAGAATTGAGCTTTCTATGGTGGAACATACTCACAGGAAGTAGGAGAGGTTTCATTTTAATTAAGGTATCCAAAGTGGGAGGTTAGTACTTAGTGTACTTTGATCCTGAGTACAAAGAATTAATTATTAAAGGTTAAATCATGTCTTACAGAATCTGTTATTGTTAGTATTGAAATTAGAGATGTCTTTGTAATGTATGTCAGATGAGTGTGAATGTCTTAGATACACATTATTCTTTAGTTTATAAACTAGTTGATTATTTAAATTTTACTAAGATTAAATTCACTATACCACATCTTAAGAAATAGCCAGATAATTGGGTTCTCAGCTTTTGGAGAAGACGGTGTCAAACATATTAGACCTCCTATTGTTTTCAGCTTAAATTGAAAGAGAATCTTCTTTTTAAATTAAAAAAAAAAGAAAAAGACAGATATCTCTTAGCATAAATATTTATATAGATACTTTAATTTTTTTGTTTCCATCAAGTGGGGAAATGTTGAATAATGATATTTTCATTTAAAAATGTAGTATTTGACCCCTGACTTGTGGTGGTACATTGGATAACCTCAACCTGGAACACTGAGGTCGCCGGTTCAAAACCCTGGGCTTGCCAGGTTAAGGCACATATGGGAGTTGATGCTTCCTGCTCCTCCCCTCTTGTGTCTCCCTTCTCTCTCTTTCTCCTCTCTCAAATGAATAAATAAAATCTTTTAAAAAAATGTAGTATGTGGTCGAGTGAAGTGCCTATAGAAACGGTGACTACTGAACTTTTTATTATATACACTTATCAGTTAAATATTGAATGTTTTCTAGGATGTTTATGAATTTTATTTGTGTGTAATGTATATATGTTAATCTATATGTATTTTATATAAAATATAAAGTAATGGATTAAAGAAAATTAAAGTAACAAATTAAGGATTATTAAATAGAAATAAATAGAGCAGTGGTTCTCAATAATCTTTGAAGACAGAAATTCCTTTTAAAAATCAAATTCTCATCCTTCTAGGTGGTAATGTGTTTCATTGAATCTATGATACTGATTGTAAGATGCACTTGTATTTTATGAACCACTGCAAGGAAAAGGTCCCTGTCCATGCTTTCTTATTATTTATTTATAATTTTTGTTTTACAAATAATGAGAGGTTTTAAAAACTTTAAAAAAATCATATATACTATGAAAATACTTTTCAAAAGTCATATCATTCTTCTGCATATAAAACAGGGATAATGTAAGTGAAATACATTTGAAATATATTCCTAAAACTTGACAGTCCTAAACTTTGGACTGTGAATCTTCTGAATCACTTTTTTGAGTTCAGCCCATGATTGTCTTTATGCTATCAAGAGAATTGATGATACAACTGAGAGCTTCATTCTTGTCTCTGGGATTCTCTTTGAATCTGCTAACATACTCATTGTGTAAGCTTTTTTTATTGTTGTTTTGCATGATGGTACTTATTTTGCCGTATGAAAGGCTATGTTTTTGCATTTACCTAATAAGTAGCAAAATGACTTCTATTTTGAGTATCTTCCTTTCTTAAACTCATAAAATACTGATTGTTGCTTTGCAAGAAAATAGAGAATTATGCTCATCGTTCTAGGGAATATTTGCTTCATTACATGTCTCTTTGTTCATTTCTCCTTACACATTAACTTTTTGTGTCAATGTCAAATTGTAATATCTTGGAAGACATTTTAAGTGGCAGTAGTTATACCAAGAGGGCATGTAATTCAACCCAACTAATGACTATATTGTAATCAGCTATGACCAAATTTGTGAATGTGCAGGTAGTGACAACTATGTCATGACTTTTGCCTAGCCATTGGTTATTAGATGCATCTAGATTTCACTGATGTTAAATGTGAGAGAATATGTGTGCCTTAGAATCAGTGACTGTTTGGAAGGGAAATCTTATTGAGTACATGTTAAATGAATTGTTTCATAAGTAATATTAGCATATGTGTACTTGAAGAATAGTTGTTACAAATATGGGAAGGTGCTTCAGTTAGAAAACTGTTTAGTCTTGACTGCAGTAATCCAAGGTTCACAGGTTGGAAACTCATCTTAGAGGAGAGATATGTAGGGAAAATATGCTGTTCTGAACTAGATAGTGTAAGAAGGTATTACAAATGTTTGTAGTTTGTGTATATTCTTTTAAAATATTTTACGTTTTAAAATATAGATGGTGATTTTTTTTGAAAGTTGAAACAAATAAAATTGGAGGCAATTGAGAATGACCTAAACGCATTTTAAGTAATATAGTCTTTTTAGCCTTGTTGATTTTCTAGTAATTCACTAGAGGGCAGTAGTAAGCAATAAAAGTTTTGTTTCTCATTCTTTTTTCAAAGAAATCTGAGGTTAAATGTAAAAGATTGGTGTTTCAAGCTTGTGAAGGTATATTGATGAATATTTTGTATACTGTTACGTCAATCTTATTATAATCTAAGTAATATAGTTAAATTTTAAGCATGCTTCCTAAAACAAGCTAAAAGCTAGGTGACCAAAACAATGACTACTTTCTTTTACTTGCTCTCTTCAGGAGAATCTTAAAGGATATTAATTGGAGGAATGGCATAATTTAACTTTGGTGTTAGGGAGCACTCACTTGGGAAACAGTGTAGAAGATGAATTTGTAGAAAGGGAGACCAAGAAAGCAGTGTACAGAATTTAGATAACCTCGCATTTGATAGTGGACTCTGAATAAGGGCCACTTTGTTTCTCAGACATAGGAAACAAAAAGTAAAGAAAGAAAGAAATGGGACTACATCAAGCTAAAGAGCTTTTGCACAGTGAAGGAAACTATTAACAGAACAAAAAGACAAGCTATTGAATGGAGAAGATGTTTGCATGTAATGATACATCTAATAAGGGGTTACTATCCAAGCTATGTAAGGAACTTGTACTGTTTAACACCAAAAACAAAACAAAACACCACCCAAACAATCCAATTAAAAAATGGTAGAAGACTTGAACAGACATTTCTCCAAAGAGGATGTAAAGATGGCCAATAGACATGAAAAAAATGCTCAACATCACTAATCATCAGGGAAAAGCAAATAAAAACTACAATGATGTATCACCTCACATCTATTGGAATGGCTATCATCAAAAAAATAAGTATTGGAGAGGATATGGAGAAAAGGGTATACTGTGGAAAACAGTATAGAGAGTCCTCAAAAAATTAAAAATAGAACTACCATTTGACCCAACAAACCCAATTTTTGGTATCGATCCAAGGAATTTCAAAAAACGAATGTGAAAAGACATACGCACCCCTGCATTAATTGTAGTAGTATTTACAGTGGCCAAGTTATGGAAGTAACCTAAGTTCAAGTTATGGTACATATATAGAATAGAATATTACTCAGCCACGAAAAAGAATGAAATACTGCCATTTGAGACCACATGGATGAAAGTATTATGCTAAGTGAAAAGAAAGATACCATATGATTTCACTTGTATGTGGAAATTAGAACACAATATAGTAGAACAAACAAAACAGAAACAAATTCATACATACAGAGAACGTTTTGATGGTTGCCAGATGGGACAGATGAAAAAAGTAGAAGGGATTAAGATGTATAAATTGTCAGTTATAAAAACAGTCACGGGAATGTAAGATACAGCATAGGGAATATAATTAATAATGTAATAACTGGTGTAAGATGGGTACTAGCTTATTGAGGTGATCACTTTGTAAGTGTAATGTCTAATCATGTTGTAGATCTAAACTAGTGTAATATTGCATATACTATATTAGTCAACTATAGAAAATTTTTAAATATTAAAAAATGTGAGAGGTTTAAGAAAGGGCACATTGTGAATATTGACTAGAGCAATAGATTTCTTGGGAAATAGTTTTGAATACTCAGGTTGGTGTATTTAGGGACCTAAATCCACTTTACACAGAATAAGAAGCAAGAGGGTAAAATAAGCCTAGTTTGGAGGTGGTTGACAGGACAGGGAAATATACTTGGGCAGAAACTGGGTTTACCAAAGTATTTTTCCCTGGCATTTGGTTGTAAATTAGCAACATCGTACAGGCCTTGCATTCAAGTGATTCAGAGAATTAAGATGTCATTATGCAACACCACATATATATCAGTGTTAGGTCAGCTGAAGGAGGGATGCACAGGCCTGTTGAGTTTTATAAGATGTTTATTTATACATCTGTGAAACAGACGGGCTGAGACCCTAGTGGCATCAGCAGAGAGCTGCAGGCAGGGGCCATCTGATAGGGGTTGCTACAGGCATTTACCGGCATGGGATTGGGTGCACCTGCACATGCTCAGATTAGCATATCGGGGTTTGTGGCCTTGGTCACAGACTGTCTCCCTTTTTCAACCCTCAGGTCCCTCTGAAGGCCTTGTTCCAAGGACATTTCCCAATACCTTCCCAGGGTCGGGGGAGTTGCTTAAGGGGAGGAGGAGGTTCGGTGAGGGAGATGCTTAATGAAGAGGTTGCCCTGCCTAATGGGAAGTTAGGTGAGGGGAATTTGAGTTTTAAAGGGACCTTGAATTTATCGGAGCTCTGGACCCAAACCTAACAATCAGACTCTTTAAAAAGTGTTGTTACCTTTTTAAAATGTAATGTTTAAAAGATGTAGAGCTACTAGGAAAACCAAATAGGTCAAAGTGATAATAAGGATAGGAAAGTCCTATAAGGAAAGGTTAGAGGAGGTGTGGAATAGTTTGGCTCCCAGAGGCTTTTTTCTTTACATTTTTATATTTTGAGGATAAAAAGTTTAATATTAAAAATATAAAATTTAAGCCTTCTTTTATATAAATATTATGTACATTATATGTATTATAAATTATATACACTATATATATATATCATATAAGCAAGAGACAGACAGAGGAAGGGAGAGAGATGAGAAGCATCAGTTCTTTGTTTTGGCACCTTAGTTGTTCATTGATTGCTTTCCTTTTTTTTTTTTCTTTTCCAAGTGAGAGGAGGGGAGATAGACTCCCACATGCACCCTGACCAGGATCCACCTGGCAACCTCCTCTGGGGCCAATGTTCTACCCATCTGGGGCCATGCTCACAGCCGAGCTATTTTTAGCTACTGAGGCGAAGGCTCCCTGGAGCCATCCTCAACTTGTGGGGCCAATATGCTCAAATCAATCAAGCCATGGCTGCTGGAGGAGAAGAGAGAGGGAGAGAGAATAAAAAAAGAGAGAGAACAGGGGTAGAAAAGCAGACGGTCACTTCTCCTGTGTGCTCAGACTGGAATTGAACCTGGGACATCTACACCCCAGTTTGATGCTCTATAACTGAGCCAACTGGCCAGAGCCCAATGATTGCTTTTGCATATGTACCTTGATTGAGGGACTTCAGCTGAGCCAGTGGCCCCTTGCTCAAGCCAGAAACCTTGGCTTTCAAGCCTGTGACCTTTGGGCTCAACCAGATGGGCCTGTGCTCAAGCTGGCAACCTCAGGGTTTCGAACCTGAGTCTGCAGTGTCCTAGACCTACGCTGATTCTCTATCCACTGTGTCCACCTGGTCAGGCTTTCCTTAAATTTGTACAAGGTCATTAGAGTATAAATTTGACAAGAATTGACTTTATTAGAAGAAATTTAATCTGTCCAAACTACAGTTTCTTCTAATACAAAGAAAACCTTTTTCCAACTCTCCTTTTTTTTTTTAATGATAAAAAAATCAGGAAAGCATTAACTTACGTTTTAACAATATTTAAAATGCAAAATTTTAAGTATTTCTTTTTTTTAGCAAATACAAAGATTTACATACTGGGGAATAATTTCAGCTAGTAATCATCTAAATGTAATAAGCTATAGAGTTGATATTATTAGACAGACTTAGTTCATTTCTGGAATTTCCTTGTAGTCATGTTCTTTGTATTCTCCCATAATTAAAAAAATGATGTATTAGTATTTATGCTTTGCTAACACTTGTAGTACAGTGTTCAATCAATGTTTAAAGGAGACTCTGAAGAATATTAATTGAAATTGACACCATGGATATTCAAGGTCATCCTAGGAGATGACAGTCAGGTAGCAGAGGGTATTAGAGAAATCATGCAGGATCACCCAGGATATTTGGGACTTTGGGGTAAAGCCTGAGAAGTATCATTATCACTTCTGCCCACATTCATTGGCTGAACTCAATCATGTCTCTATCTAACAGCAGAGGAGATTGGCTAAAGTAATTTGGCTGTGTGCTTCAGAGAAAACTGAAAAATATTCAAATACATAATGTTGAATCTGCTTCAGAGCCTATTTCTATAACCAGGAGGTGATAGTTGTCAATTTTGCTTTGAAGGGTTTCAGGTAAAAAAAATGATTTGAATAATGGTCACAGGGCAGTCGCCATTAATGTATTAATTGGTACAATAAAAAGTCATCATTTGACACTGGCTAATGTAGAATTGGATAATATAAAATGTTTGTGCTTAGTTCTAGTTAATAGTTTAAAATTACTTGTAGGAAAATATTTTAAACACTTAACAAAAAATGGTTATAAATATTTAAAACTTGTAAATAAGCTGTATATACAGGTAATTGGCATGCTAATCAAATAACATGTATATTAAAATACTTACATTTTACTAAGGATTTACTATATATACTTGGAGAAAATTGCTTTTTCCATAGTAAATAATTTTGTAAATTACTTTTACAAATTTACACTATTTTTACCTGTGATTAGCCTACAGTTGTAATTTAGCTCTTTGATTAAGTATTTGTATTTACATTCATTTTTCAACTTGCTCTTTGAGGAATAAATATTACCTATTCTGGAAATAGTAAGTGTCATAGGTATAACTCTATGTAAGTGTAAGTATGAAATAACCAGAATTATGAGACAACACGATTTTCCTTCATATACCATGTTCTTCAGCAACTGTACTTCTTTACAATTGCTTACTCTTTTTGTAATTACTTTAAATGACATTTTTATCTGAAGGTTGTGTGTAATATACTTAAAAGAATATTAATCACATTTTAATTTCTTTAGGCCTATGGCATGTCAGCATTACCTTTAAATTTGATAAAAGGCACTAGAAGTGCTGCTTATGAACGTTTAGAAAACACTGAAGACATTGAAGAAGTAGAGCAACACATTCAAACAATTAAATCAAAGGTGAGTTGGCATTTTATTGTAACTAGGAAGCATAAAATTACTGTCTTTGAGCTACTTTCAGATGTGACTTAGACATTGGCAAACACATTTTTGACATGTTTGAATTGACTTGCAACATATACTTAAGCATCATGCCTGTATTTTAAAAATTTGTTGTGGCCTGACCTGTGGTGGCGCAGTGGGATAAAGCGTCGACCTGGAAGTGCTGAGGTCGCCTGTTCGAAACCCTGGGCTTGCCTGGTCAAGGCACATATGGGAGTTGATGCTTCCAGCTCCTCCCCCCCTTCTCTCTCTCTGTCTCTCATCTCTCTCTCTCTCTCTCTCTCTCTCTCTCTCTGTATCTTCCTCTCCTCTCTAAAATGAATAAATAAAAAATTTTTGTTGTAAAATATAAGACAATGTCAGTTTGAGAATTTTAGTCTTTTAACACCTAAAAAACAAAAGTTCTGCTTCCATATGACCAGAACTTTTCTAGTTCCCTTGTGTGCTGATTCCATGTGTGACATTAGATTTCATTGTGTCACTTCAAGTTTTATGGAATAAGCTAAAGATTGTGTCTGACCACTTGCCAATTAAATGTGCTTCTAAAAATAAAGTTTGTCTTTCACCATCACCTTCAAGTAAGAGATAAATCTTATTTATAGAATATAAGAAAAATAATGTGAATAATTCTACTAAAATAGCATAATCCTGGTACAGAAACAATATAAGCACATGAAAAAGAAAACTGGTGTCAGCATTATGGTAGAGTGAGGTGCCCCCATTGTCTCTTCCCTTCAATCTACACGAGTGGTACATCTAAAACTCAACAGAATTCCTTTTCTCAACACACTAGGATGCCTGAGAGATCCATACATCTGTACACTGAAGGTGGGTGGATTAGAATGCATAGGGGAGGTGGATCTAGGGAGATGGCAGGGATGATGCTTGTGACCTTGGTTCCCTGGCCACGGCAGCTGAGCCCGCAGCTCTGGTTCTTCACCACAGCCCCAGCAAAGGAAAAGGAAGACATAAGCTGCATTGTCGCCCATGACTTTGGCTCTGTTACCCTGCTGTGGTAGTGCTGGCACCACCGGAGAGCTTGGCAGCAGCAGTGGAGACAGTACATGGGACTTCCTGGCCACATTGTTGCCAGCAGCCACAGGGAACTGGGCAGCAGTGGTGGTAGGGCTTGCAACCCTGCTTTCCCACCTCACCTGATCCTGTAGCCATGGCAGTGGTTACCAAGACCCAGACTGGATGCAGGAGAGGGCACATGCCGTCCTGGTTACTCTGGTGGCGAAGCTTGTGATTATAGTGAAACCATGATTGCAGTGACACTGGCAGCATCAAGGCACCAATTACCCTGGAGGCACAAGCAATGGAGAGGACACCTGTAACATCTCTGGCAAATACAGTGGAAGGTCAGAATTGCTGGCTCTCAGATATAACTAGAGCCAGCTCAGGTGTAAGAAAATAAAACCTTGTGCTTTATTGCTACCTACTGAAAAACAAAGGGAAGGCCTCTAAATAGTCTGTTGAATTGTTCGAGTAAATAAAGCTGTACTTAAATAAGGTGCTTGGTATTTCAGATGCTCTGGCAGGGGAGCAATCCATGAAGCACCATGAATAATCATGGTAATGTGTCGCAAAAAGAAAATGATCATTCTCCAGAAACCAAACTGAAAATTACAGATTATCTAAATGATAGAGAATTCAAAATAGCTATCATGAAGAAAATCAGAAGAAATATCAGAAAGGCCAGTAAGCTCAGGAGTAAAATTAATGAACAGAAGTATTTTACCAAAAAAAAAAAAATCTGCAAAACTGAAGAAATGAGATAAAGAATGCATTAGAAAGAATTAGAAATAGAGCAGAGGATATGGAAGAATAAACTAGCTACAAGATTGAAATTAAAAATAATTCAGGTGAACAAGAAGAGAGAAAGATAAAAACACACAAGACATCTGTGAGCAATATATAACTCCATTAGAAAAGGCAACATAAGGATAATGGGTATCCCAGAAAAAGAAGAGAGGGAGAAGGGGACAGAAAGCCTATTTAAAGAAAAATTAGATGAGAAATTCTCAAACCTGAGGAAGGAACTGGACTTGTACTTATACAAATACAAGAAGCTAACAGAAAACCTAATGATCTCAATGTAAAGAGAACTTCTTCAAGTCATATTGAAATATCCCAAAAGTCAATGATGATAAAAAATCTATATAAATAAAAATGTAAATGTTCATTTGTTCAAAATCTTAAATCTCCGCAAGTTCTTCACCAATTGCTTTGAAATTTTGATACAATGTTGCATTCAAATACGCGCTCTTTTTTATATACCTACTATTTTACAGATACAGATATCACGCCTATGACAGATAAAAACATGGTTTTTTTTTTAAAAAAAAGTGCCTTCTGTTGGACGCAGAAGCAACACACACTATACTAAATATTTTACCATTCCATTTCAATGTTTCCAATTTACGATCCATTTACATGCAGTCAGACTTGAGGATGCACGGTTGCAGTTGCGAGCATGGCGATGGCGTTCTGCAGCTTCAGATCTGCTTCATTCTCAACAGAATGAACGTGACAGGCTGAGAGTGGCTGAAAGACATCAACGAGAAACAGCAGATCAGCGTCAAACACGACTCTGTGCTCAGCAATGATGCGATTACAATCGCCTTGCATTCCGGTACAACCCAGCTGATGATTATAGTTTGAGCTGGCATGTTCTCATTGGCACTATGACTGAAGTGTGTCCTTATTGCAAGGCTCTGAAATTTAATGGAGAAACGAAAGGAATATGTTGCGCCACTGGAAAAATTAAACTGCCTCATCTTGGAGAACTGCCAGAGCCATTAAAAACTTTGCTTGTTGGATATACCGCTGAATCAAAGCATTTCCTATCTAACATCAGGAAATAGCACTCATGCTTCCAAATGATGTTGTTTAGCGCAGAAGTCGTAACAGCGCAATTCATGCCACCTTTCAAAGTGAAAGGACAAATTTATCATAAAGCCAGCTCCCTGATTCCATTCCCAGATGGTCAACATAAATTCCTACAAATGTATTTCATCTGTGATGGCAATGATGAATTGAATTCACACTGTGGAATTTCTACCAGCATAAAAAGGTTTGTTTCCCAACTGCAAGAGCTTCTTCACGAAAAAAACAATTTAGTGCATTTGTTCAAAACAGCAGTTGACATGATGCCATCAGATACACACAAGATTGTTATTCATTCTGACAAAACGGCTGTTGGAGAACATGTGTGAAGATTCAATGCTCCAACTATAGACAAAGTGGCAGTTGTTATAGTGGGAGATCAATTCCAACCTAGAGATATTGTTCTTCATCAGAGAAACAACCAATTGACAAAAGTTGCAGAAACTCATCGATGCTATGATGCCCTGCAATATCCAATCATTTTTTGGGATGGTGTCAATGGATATCACTTCAACATTAAGATGATAAATCCAGTCAGTGGTGAAGAAACAAATATGAGATACAGTGCAATGAACTATTATTCATACCAATTAGTGATTTGAAAGAATGAAGACAATCACATTTTGAAACGTCGTCAGTTGTTTCACCAATACATCGTAGATATGTATGCAAAAATCGAAATAGAATGTTTGATATTCATCTGTTTGAATCAGACCAGGCTTCGCTCTGAAGAATACATTCATTTGCAAGATGCAGTTGTAAATGATGGTAATACAACTAACGTTGGAAGACTAACAATTTTACCATCTTCATATACAGGCACTCCACGTCATATGTATGAGTATGTTCAAGATGCAATTGCGTATGTTCGTCACTATGGGCATCCAGACTTATTATATTCACATGCAATTCAGCTTGGGATGATATACAATAGCTCTTACTTCCTGGGCAATCGCTGGTGGATAGGCATGACATCACAGCACGTGTTTTCAGACAGAAGCTGAAATCGGTGATGGATTTCATGGTAAAACATGAAGTGTTTGGGTCTGTGCACTGTAAAAAATTAATGAGCAACGTCGTAGAAGCAACAATCTTGCCAGGACCTTTCAAAGGTGAAGATGTCCTCATTCCTCGCATTCCTATGATTCCAACAGATGTGCCATCTCAAGTTAAGAGATTGCAGTTCCTAATTCGATTGGCATTTGCAGTCACCATCAACAAAGCTCAGGGCCAGTCTTTAGAATTGTGCACTTTAGATCTATACACAGATTGTTTTTCACATGGACAATTATATGTTGCGTGTTCTAGAGTCAGCAATCCAATCTCTATATCTGCACAGACAATGGAACAACAAAAAAATATTGTATACCCACAAGCATCGTGAAATTAAAAATATTAGAAATGTGCGCTTTCTCTTTTATTTTCCATTTAACCAGACTGAGCCACAGCAACACGTGCCCGGGTACAGCTAGTAAATAAATAAAAATTGGCCCTGACCGGTTGGCTCAATAGATACAGTGTCAGCATCTGTCCACTTGTCCTGGGTTTGATTCCTGGTCAGAGCACACATAAGAAATTACTAGCTGCTTCTCCTTCCCTCCCCTTTTCCCTCTTCTTCCCCTCTTGCAACCAGTGGCTCAATTGGTTCAAGCATTAGCTGTAGGCACTGAAGATAGCTTGGTTGATTTGAGCATTGACCCCAGATAGGGGTTGCCAGGTGGTTTTTGGTCAGAGCACATGCTGGAGTCTGCCTCTCTATCTCCCATCCTCTGACTACTAGAAATAATAAGCCAATACAGTAAGGTCGCAGGATACAAAATTAACATACAGAAGTCAATAGCCTTTCTATATGCCAACAATGAAACAATTGAGAACAAACTCAAAAGAACAATCCCCTTCACGATTGCAACAAAAAAAAATAAAATACTTAGGAATAAACATAACAAAGAATATAAAAGACTTATATAATGAAAACTATAAACCATTGTTAAGGGAAATCGAAAAAGATATAATGAGATGGAAGAATATACCTTGTTCTTGGTTAGGAAGAATAAATATAATCAAGATGGCCATATTACCCAAAGCAATATACAAATTTAATGCAATTCCCATCAAAATTCCAATGACATTTTTTAAAGAAATGGAGCAAAAAATCATCAGATTTATATGGAACTATAAAAAACCCCGAATAGCCAAGCAATCCTAAAGAGAAAGAATGAAGCTGGGGGCATTACAATACCTGACTTCAAACTCTATTATAGGGCCACGACAATCAAAACAGCATGGTATTGGCAGAAAAATAGACACTCAGACCAATGGAACAGAATAGAAAACCCAGAAATAAAACCACATATATATAGTCAAATAATTTTTGATAAAGGGGCCAAGAACACACAATGGAGAAAAGAAAGCCTCTTCAATAAATGGTGCTGGGAAAACTGGAAAGCCACATGCAAAAGAATGAAACTGGACTACAGTCTGTCCCCCTGTACTAAAATTAACTCGAAATGGATCAAAGATCTAAACATAAGACCTGAAACAATTAAGTGCATTGAAAAAGACATAGGTACTAAACTTATGGACCTGGGTTTTAAAGAGCATTTTATGAATTTGACTCCAAAGGCAAGAGAAGTGAAGGCAAAAATTAATGAATGGGACTACATCAAACTAAGAAGTTTTTGCTCAGCAGGAGAAACTGATAACAAAATAAACAGAAAGCCAACTAAATGAGAAGTGATATTTTCAAACAACAGCTCAGATAAGAGACTAATATCCAAAATATACAAAGAACTCATAAAACTCAACAACAAACAAACAAACAATCCAATAAAAAAATGGGAAGAGGACATGAACAGACACTTCTCCCAGGAAGAAATACAAGTGGCCAACAGATATATGAAAAGATGCTCATCTTTGTTAGTTATTAGAGAAATGCAAATCAAAACTGCAATGAGATACCAACTCACACCTGTTAGATTAGCTATTATTAACAAGACAGGTAATAGCAAATGTTGGAGAGGCTGTGGAGAAAAAGGAACCCTCATACACTGTTGGTGGGAATGTAAAGTAGTACAACTATTATGGAAGAAAGTATGGTGGTTCCTCAAAAAACTGAAAATAGAATTACCTTATGACCCAGCAATCCCTCTACTGGGTATATACCCCCAAAACTCAGAAGCATTGATACGTAAAGACACATGCAGCCCCATGTTCATTACAGCATTGTTCACAGTGGCCAGGACATGGAAACAACCAAAAAGCCCATCAATAGATGACTGGATAAAGAAGATGTGGCACATATACACTATGGAATACTACTCAGCCATAAGAAATGATGACATCGGATCATTTACAGCAAAATGGTGGGATCTTGATAACATTATACGAAGTGAAATAAGTAAATCAGAAAAAACCAGGAACTGCATTATTCCATACGTAGGTGGGACATAAAAGTGAAACTAAGAGACATTGATAAGAGTGTGGTGGTTATGGGGGGGGGGGAAAGGGAGAGGGAATGGGGGAGGGGCAGGGGCACAAAGAAAACTAGATAGAAGGTGACAGAGGATAATCTGACTTTGGGTGATGGGTATGCAACATAAGTGAACAACAAGATAACCTGGGCATGTTATCTTTGAATATATGTATCCTGATTTATTGATGTCGCCCCATTAAAAATAAAATTATTAAAAAAAAAGAAAAAAAGAAATGTTAACTATTATATACAGTACAACAAAAAATGTATTTGCATATATATGTGTGTGTAAATACATAGAAAATGTGTAGAAGGACATTGATTGTCACAGTGATAACCATAAGGAAGGGGAGTGGTAATTGGGAATAGCGTTAAAGAGAAATTTTTTACATTTTACTTTTATTTTTTTAGACAAATGGTATGTTTTTTGTTTTGTTTTGTTTTGTTTGTATTTTTCCAAAGTTAGAAGCGGGGAGGCAGTCAGAGAGACTCCAGCATGTGCCTGACTGGGATCTACCCAGCAAGCCCACCAGGGGCGATACTCTGCCCATCTGGGGCGTTGCTCCGCTGAGGCTGGAGCCATTCTAGCGCCTGAGACAGAGGCCATGGAGCCATCCTCAGCGCCCGGGCCATCTTTTGCTCCAATGGAGCCTCGGCTGCGGGAGGGGAAGAGAGAAACAGAGAGGAAGGAGAAGGGGAGGGGTGGAGACGCAGATGAGTGCCTCTCCTGTGTGCCCTGGCCGGGAATCGAACCCAGGACTTCCACACGCCGAGCTGACACTCTTCTGCTGAGCCAACTGGCCAGGGCTGACAAATCGTATGTATTTATATACAACTTTATATCTTCATTTTTTTGCCCAAATTAGGTAATTGCTGGGTTTCCATCCTAGTGTTTGTTTCTCTGACCAAAATTATTTTTATATTGGTTTAGTCAATTGACAAAGCAGACTGGACATCCATCCTTCTCTCACTGAAGCATTCACCAAGTAGGCAGATGACTTGAGTTTGTTTTCACGGGCTCTTTAAGCCAGTTCACTAATCTTTCTTCCTGACATATTGAAAGCCAGCAGAGAAATAAAACTACCTCATTGTTGGTGTCTTTTTGATATTAGAGTGGCGGTTATGGTTGAGATCTAAAGTACTGACCCTTTTTCATATCACACAACTGAAATATTCCCTGGATCTGTCTTCTAGAAAGGAGTATTTATTTTATTCTTCTGTCCTTCAGAAACTAGCCCTCCATAAGGTTCCCTTTTTTGAGATACATTTTGATAATATCTCATGTACTTGACTAAATATAGCCCAGTATAGGCAAAGTATGGTCTCTGGACCAGTAGCATCAGCATCTCCTGGGAATTTAGTAGAAATGCAAATTTAGGCCCCATCCAAGACCTACCAAATCATATTTTCTTGGGGGTAATGTTTAGAAATACTGGTTTAACAAACATTTCAAGTGATTATTCTGCATGGTAAAGTTGAGGAGGAAGGGAAAGGCTGGTTCCAGAAGAGCATGGCAGTGCCCTAATGTCAAGAGATCACTGTAACTGTGTAAACCTGTTTGTTAAAGCATGTTCAGTATTGTCTCATTATATCTATGCGTTTAGACTGAGGCTGAACTAGGATATGCGGGATAGCAATTTATTGTGTATCTGCTAAGAATCTATTTAATTTTAATAGGGATATTAACATTCTCATCTCTAATGTCCTTACATTTTAAAAATGCAATCTTGTGTAAATATTTTTCTTGTTTCTAATAAAGCAATTTTACATTTCACCTTTTTTGTACTTTGAGTTGTCTTATTATTGTCATTTATTATTGTATCCAGTTGAAAGCTTAGGGGCAGGGGAGTGAAGTGCAGAGTGTATCTGTGAGGCCCTGCACTGTGAGAAAGATATGCTCGTGGTAATAGTAAGCATCACATAGAAATAGATGGAAATTAGCATAGGTTGACAAGAGAAAACATGACTCAGTTGCACCAAAAAAGAAAAAGTAATTTGAGAATAAGGAAGTGCCAGTTCTTAGCAACTGTTACAGAAACCTCTGTGTACCACATACAAGTATTACATCCCTGCTGGTGTGTGAACGAGGGCCTGGGGAGCGTCAGTTCTGGTACACTGCAGTACAGTCACGTGACCAGAGGGAGGGGAGGAGTGGGGCCAAGTATGTTCAGGTAAAGGATGAAAGGGTTCGGGGGGGGGGGGGGAGCAAGAATAACTGAACACATTACATGAAGTATCCCATAAAAATATGTTTTAAAAATATTCTCTCCACGTAACTTTACCATATATTTGGAAAACAGGGACTAAGAGGAAGTTCAGTATTAAATGTACATACATCCACATTCTGATGCTGACCTTGATTCAGATATGTGTACTGTCACATCAAAATTGTCAGTTATTTTCGATTTGTAAATTTGTGGAAGGAGTCACAACTAACCTTAAAAAGTTTGCATTGCCTGATCTACTAATTCTGATGGGTTACTTTATTAAGATCTTAATGGTAGAAACTTTTATTTTTGTTCTGTTGTTTGCAGAGCAAAGATGGTCGACCTTTGCCAGCCAGGGATAAACGCTCCTTAAAACAACTTGAAGAAAGGTTACGAACACTTAAGAAAAGAGAGAGGCACTTAGAATTCATTGAAAACAGCTGTTGGACAAAACTTTGTGGCGCTCTGCGGCCCCTGAAGGTAAATGGCATTTTAAAAGTAATGCTGTCACTCTTTTTCCAAGTTTATATATTACCTCTCAGAGAGCTTGATTTCTCCTTGTGAGTCATTACAGCTGGTACTTAAGAGTATGGGTTTTGAGTTAAAATAATCTGGTTTTGAATCACAGTTCTGTGCTTTGGTAGCTTGGGCAAGATACTTTGAACTTTATTTACTCCTGTGTAATGCAAGTGTACTCTGTGTAATCAACAGACTTGTTTGGGAAATATAAATATAGATAAGTAATGTAGTGTACAGTTAGTATATTTTGCAAGTTGTATTTTTCTATAAATAGGAGACCTGGGACTCAGTACAACTTACTTAGGAGCCCCAACTGAAAAGTAATTGAGTTTGCTTAATTGTTAGATGATATGTGGTTAAAACTATGTAAAAATGTATTATTTGAGATGGAAAACCATTACTTGTTTTTTGGGGGCAGCATATTTGCTAGCATTGAATTCTTGGGCCTGTGTCATTTAAACATAATTATTTAAATGGAATCAAGGTTATCTTAATAAGACCTTAAGTCTAAAAAGTAGCTAGAACTGTTGGCCACAGACTTCCATATGTGCCCATTTTCTGTCTGACATTTCAAACACCAGAGCTTTGCATACCTTACGTGTATAATGCCAGTAATAATTTCTGAAAGTGCAGTAAATAGACTGGTTTAAGTAAAGTTAGGCAAAATGAATCTAGAAAGTGGGTTTTGGCTAAATTTTTTAAAAAGTATTTTTTAGATCCCATCAGAGATCAGTCAGATTGAATTCTAATGCTGCTTTGTCTTCCTCTTATAATTAGAAAGGAAATGAGGAAATGCAGTTACTGCTCACCCCCAAAAGCTCTTCTTCTAAAAGAATTTTTCAAAAATATACCATGATTAGTTCTGTGTATCATTATTTTACCCTTCTGTTAGAATAAGATTTTTAAAGACTCACCATAATCCTTTTTCCCCAAAGTGATTTGTCTTCATAGTACCAAAGGTATGATGAAGCCTTCCCCAACCTTAATCCTAAATGTTTGTAGCTTCTTATAAATATTTATAACCAGTCTGTAACATTAACTGCGTTGTTTTAAACATGCTCTGTTCCATTTAACTGAACATATGCTTAGAAGGGTTTTTAAATCAACTTCATTAAATGTGCAGATTGATTTTTACCAAATATGTATTTATAGAACATCCATATTACCCCCCAAAAGTTACTTTGTCTCCCCCTGCTTCCTTGAGCTCAGACCCTAGACAACCACTAATGCACTTCTGTTGTTATAGTTTAGTTTTATGTGTTCTGTAATGTCATATAAAGGGAATCATGGATGCATAATCTTTTTAAAATTTAATGGGGAGTGTATAGTCTTTTGTCTGGCTTTTTTATTTTTGCGATTCATCCATATTGCATTTTTTAAGCGGTTCATTCTGTTTTATTGCTTAGTAGCATTCCAACATGTGTCTGTGTCACCTTTTGTTTATCCACTTACTTGTTAGTAGTTAGTAGATTTGAGTTGTTTCCAGTTTGAGGTTATTATGAATAATACTGATGTGAACATTTGTGCATAAATCGTAGTGTAGATAAGTGTGTTCATTTCATTTATTTTTTCTTGGGTAATTAATTGTCTAGGAGTAGACTAGCTGGGCCCAATGTTTAATATATGTTTAAGTTTATAAGAAACTGCCTAAGTATTTTCCAAAGTGGTTGTACCATTTTGCATTCCCACAGCAATATAAGATTTCTAATTTCTTCATATTCTTGTCAACTCCTGTTTGTAATAGTTTTCCTAATGGGTGTGTAGTAGTATCTCATTATGGTTATAATTTGCATTTCCCTGATGATTAATGATATTGAACATCTTGTATTCTTATTGGCTATTTCTTTATCTTTTCTAAAATGCTTGTTTGTCCATTTAAAAAGTAGGTTTTTGTTTTTTGAGTAAGTTGCAATAATTTTTTTATGTATTCTGAATCAAGTACTTTGTCATAAAAAGGTATTGTGGATGTTGTCTTCTAGTCCGTGGCTTTCTTTTCTGTTTTCTTAACGCTCATTCAAAGAGATGTTTCTAAAGTTTTTATAGCAAACATTTTCTCCTATGTTTTCATCTAGAAATTTTATAATTTTAGCTCTAGTATTTAGGTTTGTGGTCCATTTTAAGATAATTTTATGTGATGGTATGATCTAATGGTCAAGGCTTATTTTATGTTCCATATGGATATCAGTGCCATTTTTTTTTCCAAAACTATTCTTTGTTCTTTGCTCATTGAATTTCCTTGGCAAGTTTGACAAATCAATTGATTATATATGCACACACATATGTGTGTGGGTCTGTTTTTGGACTCTTCTTTATTGATATTTATGCTCTTGTGCTAAAATTTGATTACTAGAGCTTTCAAATCAGTCATGAAATCAGGTAGTATAAGTTCTCCAGTTTTGCTTTTTCTCAAAATTGTTTTAGCTATACTAAAACTTTTGCATTTCCATATAAATTTTAGAATCACCTCATAACTGCATAACGCATTTATGGCAATTTCTGTTGGGATTACTTGGAAGCTATAGGTAAATGGAGAGAAGTAATATCTTTTTTTTTTTTTTTTTTTTACAAAAACAGGAAGAGAGAGAGGAATAGGGACAAATAGGAATGGAGAGAGATGAGAAGCATCAATCATTAGTTTTTCGTTGCGACACTTTAGTTGTTCACTGATTGCTTTCTCATATGTGCCTTGACCGCTGGCCTTCAGCAGACCGAGTAACCCCTTGCTCAAGCCAGCGACCTTGGGTCCAAGCTAGTGAGCTTTTGCTCAAACCAGATCAGCCCGTGCTCAAGCTGGTGACCTCGGAGTCTGGAACCTGGGTCCTCCGCATCCCAGTCCGATGCTCTATCCACTGCGCCACCGCCTGGCCAGGCTGTGTTGCAGATTTTTAAATTGTATATATTTAGTTTTATATTGCGGATTTTTCACTATATCGTGGGATTTTGCGGTGTATAGGTATTTTTATATTTTTAAAATTATTTTTGCAGTAAAATAAGCATTTTCTAGCCTAAAAAATTGAAAACAGTATCAAAATATTAAGACATATTAGTTTTCACTGGTGAGTACCCATATAGAATTTTACATGTGGTTAATATTACATAAGTTTAAGAGTGTAGTAAGTGTTTATAAGAGTAGGAAAGGTTAATAACAGTGTGGGAAAGGTTTATGAGAGAGTGAGGAGGGTTTATAAAGCCTTAAAATATATATATAAATAATAAAATATGAGGTTGCTACTTTGCAGATTTTCAACTACCATGGGCGGTTCTGGAGCCAAACCCTCACGATAGACGAGGGACCACTAAGATTTCCAGTTGCTTTTTTTTCTCACTGCACTGGATGAAACCTCCAATACAGTTTATTTTTTATTCCTTTTACTATATAACTATGTTATTCCAAAATATTTATCTAAATTCTTACCTATCTTTCCATTATCTAGTTCTGACTTAGGAGTAGTTAGTAATAATTAGTACTAGAGACACTGAAGGAAATATCTGGAAATACAAACTTACTGTTATGTAATTGAGGGCTTAACATGAATGCCAAGAGATAAATACTTTTTTTGTTGTTGTTTAAATGAAATATAGAAATTATTTATTACTCATTATTTCTGGGTTTATCCACAGTTGATTAATTCAAATACAGGAAGCCGGCCCTGGCTGGTGTGTGGAAGTCCCAGGTTTGATTCCTGGTCAGGGCACACGGGAGAAGCACCTGTCTGCTTCTCCACCTTTCCCCTGTTCCTTCTCTATCTCTTTCCTTCCCGCAGCCAAGGTTCCATTGGAGCAAAGTTGGCCTTGGCGCTGAGGATGGCTCCATGGCCTCTGCCTCAGGCCCTAGAATACTCCGGCTGCAACAGAGCATCTCCCCAGCTGGGCAGAGCATCGCCCCTGGTGGGCATGCTGGGTGGATTCTGGTCAGGCACATGCGAGAGTCTGTCTGACTGCCTCCCCACTTCTAACTTCGGAAAAAAACAGAAAAACAAGAAAAAAACAAAAACCAGGAAGCCATGTGCTCTTAGTGTTTCTTAAACATTAGCATCCAAGTAGTTCTAGTAGAAGAAGGTAGATACAGTTCCACTCACCTCTTTTCAGTGCTCAGAATATACTGAAGGTGATTTAACACTGGTAAGAAGTGCCTGGTACAAAATTTCTTTGAAGTACCATCTATCTCAAAAGTTTGTAGCAGTATTGCCCTTTACTCCATGCTATACTCTATGTTTGTTTTATTAATAAGATATATTAAATTTTAAAATTTTGCAAATGTAAAAGTTCTACATTTTTTCCCTAAGACTAGATCTTCATGAGATGCCTGTTGATCTTGTGGTTTCACATGGCCATGCATTCCCTACGATGTGCACATCTCATTTCAGAGCACGAGGGTTCAGTGCATGGACTTTGCTGTTTTGAGTCCTTGTTCTGATCCTTATCAATCTATGTAACCTCTTTTCCCTTCACCTTTCCAAACCTCAATTTTCTCATCCTTAAAGTGGAGTTATAATATATGTATGCTGTGCATCACCTTTTAATGTACAGAGTTCAGAAAATTGCAGCTGCTGTTGTTATAGTTCTATACTTAGTGTTTTTCAACTTCTTAAAAATAACTGTCATGGAATTCAATGGAGAAAATTAGTTTTGTGTTTAAGGCACTTACAAAAATAAACATCTAATTAGAATGTTAATAGCTCCTTAAAACAGCATTTATATATACTACTGAACACATTTCTAAATGTTCATTCTAAAATGTTCTTTAAATATTTGATTAAACTCTCCTCTGACAGGAGGGCATAAGGGCATACCTTGAGCTTGTCCAACTGATTGGCCTTGCT
Source organism: Saccopteryx leptura (assembly GCF_036850995.1). Lineage (NCBI taxonomy): Eukaryota > Metazoa > Chordata > Mammalia > Chiroptera > Emballonuridae > Saccopteryx > Saccopteryx leptura. The sequence continues at coordinate 354,970,250 of NC_089503.1, forward strand.
AACCTACAGGTTCATTAGGTTTGAAATATAACTTGATATTTTACTATATATACTTCTTATTATATATATCTGGGCGTGTGTGTGTGTGTGTGTGTATACGTATACATGTGTACTTGCCTGTTAGTACACGCAGACGCTAAGAAAAGCCCTGAGACTTAAAGTCTGCCTTCATAAATGGAAAGCAGGGCAAGGCTGAAGAAAGAGGCTGGCCATTGCATCCTGGTAATTAATAGAGTTTATTAAGGGAAACTCACATACGAGGCCTGTCCTGGGTGGCTTCAAAATGAAATGAATCTCTGCATCACTTGGCAGGTGCCAAGGAAGTATAAGGTAAAATGGGGGGATAATCCCTGGTATGAGCACGTGAATACTATAAAGTACGGGAAATTACATGCTTGACCAGGTCAGGACAACAGCCTGTTTCAGGAACCAGCACGTAGCAGGAGATAAGGGAAGGGCGCTGACTATGTCAGAATAGACATCGGTTGCAGTCACAGTTTCTGAGAGGGATTGGCTGACAGCAGTCTCTCTTCCAGCCCAGGTCCGCCTTGCAGAGCAGACAGTAGTTATCTCTCCTCCATGTTGCTACATCCAATGCCGTGATGAGCTTTCTTCTAAGAATTTAATAGGGTTAGGTCTTATGTTTAGATCTTTATTTTGAGTTAATTTTTATGTATAGTGAAAGGAAAGGGTCCAACTTTATTCTTTTGCATGTGGATGTCCTGTTCTCAGCATCATTTGTTGAAAAGATAATCTTTTCCCCATTGGATGGGATTGGAAACCTTGTCAAAAATCATTTGAACATTTTGTGAGGATTTATCTATGGGGTCAGTTCCATTGGTTATAAGTCTATCTCTGTGCCAGTACCAAAACTGTTTTGATTACTGTAGCTTTGTAGTAAGTTTTAAAATCAGGATGTGTGAGTCATGTAATGATGGGTTTTTAAGTTTCTGCAAAAACACCAGTGTGATTTTGATAGTGATTGAATCTATTCTGTGGATTACTTCTAATAGTATTGTCATTTAGTAATATTAAACCTTCCAATCCATAAATATGTCTTTCTATATATTTTTCATAATTTCTTTTAGCAGTATTTTTTAGTGTTCAGTGTATGTTATTTGCCTTCTTATTTAAATTTATTCCTAACTATTCTTTTTTATGTTAGAGAAATGGAATTTCCTTAAATTACCTTTCAAATTATCCATTGTTCATGTACACATACTTAAATAAATGTTTGTTTATTTAAAGAAAATCCATAACAAAGAACTGGTAAAAAAAAATTTCTGATTGCCCTACTTCTCTCCCAAACCCCTAAGAAATAAGCAAACCTTAACATGACTAAATTTTATAAGGTAAGCAAGCAGTGAAATATAATTTTTTAAAAATTATTTATTTATTTGTGAGAGAGAAAGGAACAGACAAAGGCAGACAGGAAGGGAGAGAGACGAGAAGCATCAACTCATAGTTGTGGCACCTTAGCTATTCATTGATTGCTTTTTCATATGTGCCTTGACCGGGAGGCTCCAGCTAAGCCAGTGACCCTTTGCTCAAGCCAGCAACCCTGGGCTTCATAACAGTAACCTTTTGGCTCAAGTTGGGAACCATGAGTTATGTCTATGAACCCATGCTGAAGCCAGCGACCCCACACTCAAGCTGGGGAGCCCATGCTCAAGCTAGATGATCCCAAGCTCAAGCCACATGAGCCTGAGCTCAAGCCAGTGACCTTTGGGTTTCGAAACTAGGTCCTCAGTGTCCCAGGCTGATGCTCTTTCCACTGCGCCACCACCTGCTCTGGCAAAATACAATTTTATTATACACTGACAGTACATAGTTGTTGCCAAGGTATGTAGAAATATTTTCATTTTTCTTTAGTCATATTTCTGTCATCCTAAAACCTTCTGAAATTAAATGTGAATTATGTTTAAATTTCCTTCTTCAGATAATAGTACTTAAAGCATGTGAAGTTTTAGGCCACACTGTGAAAATACCTAAAGGCAATGACTGACTCTAACTCTAAAATAGGCTTATTAAATATTTTATTGAAAGTATAAGCGGACATTTCAAATTTTTACTTGATCACCCTTCATTTGAGAGGTATATTTTGGGTTTTAGTGTAGTGCTTCTTAATTTAAGTTAAAATTGATATATTTTGGAGTGTTTTATGTTGAAAATAATTGAGTATTAAAGTTTGTATAACCTACAAGATCTTTGTAGATTGTCAGTAAGTTTGTGATACTGATATTGAAGTTTATACAACCCACTTGTAAATTATGTAAACCATCTGAACATTAGTACAGCAGTAAAGCTGGAGTACATAAAAACCCTTGGATTGTAACTTGGAAATCATCGGCTGATTAGTACATAACCTTGATTTGTGTGTGTTTGTGTTTAAGAACAACTTTTTTCATGTATATTGTTGATTCATCAGCATTGAACTTATAACCAACAGCAGTATAACTCATGCCAGCACACAGCTTACCTAATACATGTATTTTCTTAGTAATCCTGGCCTAGTTGTTTGTGGAACTTGGGACGATGTCAAGAAAAAAAAGAGCCTAGATTTTAGTAACATAGGTTTCACCCCTTTTTTTATTCTGAAATTTTATTTCTTAGAGACCAAGTTCCAAGAATCTTTTGCTAGTTTTCTACCTTCCCTAATACAAGGTTTATATAGTAGAAGGAAATATGTTCTACCAATTACAATGCTTAACATATTTCTCCACAGCAACATGGTTTTACCTCACAGCTTTAGTGATGCTAGTATTCTATTTCAGAAATATTATCAGTTATATAGTCTTTTCTGGGCTGTGATAATTTTTTTTTTTTTTTTTGGCAGAGACAGAGTCAGAGGGACAGACAGACAGGGAGAGAGATGAGAAACATCAGTTCTTCATTGAGGTTCCTTAGTTGTTCATTGATTGATTTCTCATATGTGCCTTGACCAGGGGCCTACAGCAAACTGAGTGACCCCTTGCTCGAGCCAGCCACCTTGGGCTCAAGCTGGTGAGCCCGGCTCAAACCCAATGAGCCCGCACTCAAGCTGGCGACCTCGGGGTCTCGAAGACCTGGGTCTTCCGCATCCCAGTCTGATGCTTTATCCACTGCGCCACCGTCTGGTCAGGCTAAAATTTTTTATGTATATATAATTGGCATATACAGTATATATAGATGCATATATAGTAAGTATTATATATATATATACACATTGTAATTCTATGGGAAAATGTTCCAAATTCCATATTTTACTATAGTTAAACTAAAACCTGATGACTTTAACAGTTCTGGGTTTTGTATGTGTGTATATTGGTCTTAATACAGTCCTATTAGTCTGAACTTTTCAATTAATTTTTAAATTTATATGTAACTGAATATCAGCCTTGTTTTTTGACCTAGCAAAGGGTCTCATGTTTACACACAAATGAAGACTTTTAAATCCTTTATCTGTTTTATATATGTGTTCTCAATGTCATAATGAAAATTTCAATGACAAATGCCTAAGATTATATACAAAATAAAATGTTCTTGGATCATTTTAGTTAAATTATGGTCATATACTAGCAACTCATATTGAACATAATGGTTTTATGCTTTTAATATCAACTTTTAGAACTATATTTTAATACTCTTTTTCCTTTTAGATCATTTGGGGAATATTTTTCATCTTAGTTGCATTGCTGTTTGTAATTTCTCTCTTTCTATCAAAGTAAGTAAACTAGACACATTTTCTAAAGCACTTACATAAATCCTATGATGTTACACATTTTCCATGCTGAATTCCATTAATGTTGTCTATTCATCTTAAGTAGCTATTTTACTTGAAGTGTTCTACAGCATTAACTCAAAGAATGACTAAAAAGTTCCAATAATAGATAGTATTTCTTTATTCTTTATTAATTGAACAATATCTGTAAGATATTTATGTGAGGTCTGTTATTCGAGGTTTTTTTGACTCAGTTGAATTTGCATGCTTAATTATGAATTAACTAAAAACGTGGTCATATAATTTATAAAATCACTCTATAACTTTGTTTGTCTTAGTTTGGATAAAGCTCTTCATTCAGCTGGAATCGATTCTGGTTTTGTAATTTTTGGAACAAATCTGAGTAATCCACTGAATATGCTTTTGCCTTTACTACAAACAGTAAGTTAAAAAAACAGTCATTTTATATTCTAGCAAACATTCTCACAACTGTCAAATTATTATGTTGAAACCTATTAATACTTGGCAGTAGCTTCTGCCCTCTGCTGATTTAGCTTTTTATTTATATATAACTTCTACACTGATATGTTGCTTTAAGGATTATTAATTATTAGCTTAATTTGTTAAAGAATTTTTCTTAGGATAATGGTACTAAACAATTTGGGAATAGTTTGGTAGTTGTATTATGGGGATTTTGTTGTGGTTGTATTTTTATAGTAGTCTAATGTAAGTCAGGGTTGATATTTTAAACATTTGCTAAATAAGAGTAATGAAGTTTTAGTTAATTTTATATGACTTGTAGAGCCTTGTTTGTGTATTGAATTTACTTTTATCTTTTTTTCAGGTTTTCCCTCTTGATTATGTTCTTATAACAATTATTATTATGTACTTTATTTTTACTTCAATGGCGGGGATTAGAAATATTGGCATATGGTTCTTTTGGATTAGAGTGAGTATATATTACAATATTATTTTCCTCATTTTGTGCCTTATTTTAATTATTGAATATAACCTTAGATTGATTATATAGAAGTTGTAAATATATACTAAAATTTATGGAAAATTAGCTTTTCACTTTATGCTAAGATAAAAAGCTTTTGTCTAGAGCAGTGTTTATTAGACAGGAGTGATTTTGTCCCCCTGGATACCTTTGGCAAGGTCTGGAGACATTTTCAGTTGCTCCCACTAGGGGGGGCGCTATTGGCACTTAGTGGGTGGAGGACAGGGTTTCTGATAAACATCCTGTAGTGCACAGGGCAGCCTCTGACAACAAGGACTTACCTAGCCCATAATGTCAGTACTGCCGAGGTTTAAAAACAACTCTGCTCTAGAATTTATATTATATACTTTCATTAGTGTTTAGCTGCATGAAAACACACTGAAGCACAAATGGATACACTGGAGCTCAAAAAATAGTCCTTTCTACTAGGAGTTAAAGATCACTGTATCATTAGAGAAAGGGTTATTTTCTTACACTCATTTGGAGTTAAATTTAGAATTTTAAAATGACCTGACCAGGCGGTGGTGCAGTGGATAGAGCATCAGCCTGGGATGCAGAGGACCCAGGTTCAAAACCCCGAGGTCACTGGCTTGAGCGTGGAATCATAGACATGACCCCATGGTCACTGGCTTGAGCCCAAGGTCGCTGGCTTGAGCAAGGGGTCCTCACTCTGCTCTAGGCCCCCGGTCAAGGCACATATGAGAAAGCAATCAATGAACAACTAAGGTGCTGCAACAAAGAATTGATGCTTCTCATCTCTCTCCCTTCCTGTCTCTCTGTCCCTATCTGTCCCTCTCTCTGACTCTCTCAGACTCTGTCAAAAAAAAAAAAAAAAGGCATTTTAAAATGAAGCTGTATCAAATAGAGACTACTTAAAGCTGTGAGTAAAAGAAAAACCATTTAAATAGTAGCTTGAACTAATGAATGACTTCTTGCTATGGTGAAAAAAATCTAATATTGCTTTAGTAGATCAAAAATGTCAAGTTCAGTATCTCTGTACTTCTCTTGGTTTCTCCTTCATTATTGTAATATGGCAGCTGTAGCTCCATTTATCCTGTCCATGTTACATAAGGAAAAGGCAGAAAGGAGGAAGGGCTGACACTGTAAGAAGCAGGACATCCCCAGAAATCCCCAGTGGGCTTCAACTTTTCTTTTAATGTTTAATATTTTATCACTACTAACCATTAATAGGTGCAAAGGAAGCTGGGAAATGTAAAATTTTATGGGATCATATCATCATCTCATTTAAAATTAGAATTCTTTTACTCTATATTGTACCACAATCTACTAATAAAACAGATAGATCAGGGGTCCCCAAACTTTTTACACAGGGGGCCAGTTCACTGTCCCTCAGACCGTTGGAGGGCCGGACTATAAAAAAAACTATGAACAAATTCCTATGCACACTGCACATATCTTATTTTAAACTAAAAAAACAAAATGGGAACAAATACAATATTAAAAATAAAGAACAAGTAAATTTAAATCAACAAACTGACCAATATTTCAGTGGGAACTATGCTCCTCTCACTGACCACCAATGAAAGAGGTGCCCCTTCCAGAAGTGCAGCGGGGGCTGGATAAATGGCCTAAGGGGGCCGCATGTGGCCCGCGGGCCGTAGTTTGGGGACCCCTGAGATAGATGATACCTTATTTTCTAAAATAAAAGTTTTCTGCCATTGAAATGAAGCAAGCTACCTGATTCTTTGTATTTGTTAGCATATGTTTTAGTTTTCTCTAGTGTAGGTACATAAGATATGTACTCAGATTATTATAAATTTTCACAAACTAGATTTTATGACAGTATGAGGTTGTTATGAGTATTTCATAGAAATGAGTATTTATAAACATGTGATATGTTCTTGTGCAGTAATGTTACATAAAACCACAAATATATTACTAATACTAATAGTTTAAAATAATTCTTCTCACCTTTTTTTTTTTTCATTCTTCTTTTCCAAGTGAGATGAGGGGAGATAGACAGACTTCTGCATTCTCTCCTACTGGGATCCATCCGGCAGTCCCCATCTGGGGCCAGTACCCTGCCCATCTGAGGCCATGTTTACAACTGAGATATTTTTAGCACCTGAGGCAGAGGCTCCATGGAGCCATCCTCAGCACCTGGCACCAATGTGCTTGAATCAATTGAGCCATGGCTGCGGGGGGTGGGGGGGGAGAGAAAGAGAGAGAGAGAGAGAGAGAGAGAGAGAAGATGGAGGGTAGGGGGGGTAGAGAAACAGATGGTTGCTTCTCCCTGTGCTCTGACTGGGAATCGAACCCAGGACATCCACATGCCAGTTAGATGCTCTGAGCCAACTGACTAGGGCTAATTCTTCTCATCTTTCGATAGATTTAGAGGTAGTACACAATTCTTCTTAGCTCTATGAACTTCTAACAGATGCTGTTGCATAATAAATTTAGAACATTTGTCTGGAAACAGATGATTTAATACCGGTATTTTCTCTTGGGCCTCGATTTTTAATGAACCATTTACAGTCTCCTTTGAATATAGATGCTTTTCTATGATTTAAAAATAAACAAATCTAAACCTAAAAGCTTTATAGGGAGAAAATTGTCTTTACCATTCTTATAGTTATTTGGAATGACTAAGAATTCTTAGTATTTATTTTGAAATAAGAAATGGTTGATGGAACTCTTTTATCACCCCTAACGCACGAGCAGGGCTTAGTGCCTTACAGAGAAAGCCTGTTGCTGAAATACTGTTACTGTCCTTTTCTTTCCAGTTATATAAAATCAGAAGAGGTAGAACCAGGCCCCAGGCACTCTTATTCCTTTGTATGATACTTCTGCTTATTGTCCTTCACACTAGCTATATGATTTACAGCCTTGCTCCCCAGTATGTAATGTATGGAAGCCAAAACTACTTAATAGAGGTAAGTACAAACTTTAAAAATGTATTATTTTGATATGTTAAAGATACTGATATTTAAAAGCAAATTTTAATTTTTGAAGGCTGACACATTAGCTCATTAGATTAAAATTAATATTGGTAAAACTTTTTCACTCCATTTTTTAACATATTTATATTTGTTTCATACAAGTTATTTTTTTAAATAACATACTGAATTTCATTAAAATGTTTTTTTAATGAATCCCATGGTGCTAAGCAACTGAGCTTTATCTCAGACTTTATTAAAACCCATAACATTGCCTCTAAGATAACATTTTAAGTAATTTTATTAATATGGCTCCCCAGAAAGTTTTGTTGAGCAAACTATGTCTGCTTATAATACTACAAATCACACAGGAGATGCTTTATGTATTTATTTGTGGGTAACTGGGCTTTCTTTTAACATGCTATAGGTATCCTCTTACCTGTAACACTGATCTCTTGATGTTAATCTTTCAAAAGCTGGCTGTGGCTCCTAGTTGTAATTGGGTAACTAGTTTGGGTTTTTTGACAATTTAAAATATTTTTACTGTATCTGATTCAAGCTTTGTTTAGTTTGTTTCCTTTTTTAAAAATACCTCTTGTTCTACTTTCTAACAATTCAAATCAAATCCATGTTTCAGGGTCCATTTCAAGCTTTGCTTTCGTAGAGCCTTCATTATTAATCTAGTTCACCAGATCACTTCTTTTTTTATCTGTACTTTATCCTCCATTTTTTACTTCAACTTGTAATTAGAAACACAAAACATCAATCAATGCTATCTATTATATTGCTAAGTATTGAAAAGTTAGTTCATTGAAAAATGTTAAGTAACAATGTGGGTGGAGCGATCATGATGGAGTTTGGGAAACAAAATACTGGAAGATCCCCTGAATCATATCTTATTTCTGATACCTGTTTGTCCTCTTCTTCTTGTCTCATCACCTGCACCTACTTCACTAGATCATGCTTTGTAAACATTTTTCTATGAATGAATGAAGTAAGATGTGCTTTTGCATGGACCAGAGATATTCTTTACTTGTATTACTGTGCAAATATGAGTAAGCTCTTTCTCTGGGAAGAAGCTATATATTGTTCAATACAGGACCTAAAGAGTTGTGATTCATCTTAAAATTTACCTTTTAGAATATTTGTTAAATGTAATTTAATAAAAAACAGAATATAAAGTTAATGTGATTACTTTTGAATGAAAATATAATTTTTAATTTAGTTACGTTTTAACCATATGTTCATCTTTCAGAGCAATTCAACTTATGATGACCATAAAGGCAATTCAACCCTTTCTGTGCCAAAGAGATGCGATGCAGATGCCCCTGAAGGTAAGGCAGCCTGCTCAGCTGCTGTAGAATGTATAAGTCTGAGAAAAGAACCGCCTTGCATTTGCTCTGTTAATTGATCATTTGATGCATTTTTTTTAATATATGGTGACAAAGAAACTTAGCAAGGAGAAATTGGTAAGTCTCTTCAATAGAATTTCTTGGTGATGATGATTTTAATTAGGGAAAGGGCCATTATAAATTACTTACTTATGAAGTAATAAAGGTAGTTACTATTTATCACATTTACTAGTATAAGAAGAAATCACTTTTTTTTTTTTTTACATGGACAGAGAAAGAGTCAGAGAGGGATAGATAGAGACAGACAGGAACGGAGAGAGATGAGAAGCATCAATCATCAATTTTTTTGTTGCGACACCTTACTTGTTCATTGATTGCTTTCTTATATGTGCCTTGACTGCGGGCCTTCAGCAGACCAAGTAACCCCTTGCTTGAGCCAGCGACCTTGGGTCCATGCTGGTGAGCTTTTTTTTTGCTCAAGCCAGATGAGCCCACACTCAAGCTGGCGACCTCAGAGTCTTGAACCTGGGTCCTCTGCATCTCAGTCCAACGCTCTATCCACTGCGCCACCGCCTGGTCATGCTAGAAGAAATCACTCTTAAAATAACTTATTTTTTTTCTTGAAAAACTCTCGAGTTTTGGTGAAATCTCTAATTTTTAGGACCAAGATCAAAAGTACCTTGACTAAGGATAACTTTTAATTAGTCCAAGTCCAGTCACTTTAGTTAATAATGTTAATGATAATAGCAGTAACTTCTAAGAAAATATAATTGTGTTTCAGGCAGTATGCTAAGTATTTTGTATGAATTCTGAGAAAAACTCTGTGATCTTGTGCTCTTAACCTGTCTGAGTTCTAGAGAATCACTATTTTCTGTATGTTAGTGGGATTTTTTTCCTTTGAATATACATTTTGTCCTGATTAATTCTTTCAAAATTTGCAAAGGTTTTTCTACTCTGCCTTCAAAATGCTTATATACCAAGGTAAAGTAATGTGTCAAATATAGTCTATTTCTTTATAAGTCATTCGTGGGTTGTCATTATGAACAAGATAAATTCTGAGATTTTTAACAGGGTTAACTATAGAATGTGATGGAATGACAGGAATAGGTACAGAACACAGCGATAGCCCAGAGGAAAAAGTAATGAACTCTACCTGGAGGAGATCGCAGTGGAATCTCAAACAGAAAAGCTTCAGAAATGGGGTACCAGGGCTGCACTGCGGGGTTATAGACTTATCTGGTTTGTGCAGGAAGATACAGCTGTTGTAGGCAAAGGAACAAAATGCACAGATACAATTACCTTAAATTGTATGGGTATGTGTGAAAGATAATTTAAAACACTGTTTTGTAATAGTAATAATAATAATAAAACATTGATTTGTTTTTTTAAAATATGGGACTGGTGGGCATTGGAGAGAGGGAGGAAGTGAGGTTACATAGTTAGGTGCCAGATCACAAAAGGCCTTGGAAAGTAGCTGAAGAGCTAATAGTTTTCAACAATAAAGTAGATGGTATGATCGGCTTTATTTTCAGTAACTTAATTATAACAGTTATATAGAGAGTAGATTTGAGGAATTGAGACCAGAGTATAGAAATCAGTAGGGAGTCATTGCCAGGGAGAGCTATTGATAATAACCCGTAAGAGATAGTGAAAGCCTGAAGTAAATAGTGATCATGAGGGTGTGGAACGAAGAAAGAAATTTATGGGGTTAATTTAAAGAATTTTTTTTATTGCTTGGATCTAGAGCAGTGACAAGGGAAATAGAAGGTTCTAGAATGGCCTTCTTGTTACTGAATAGTTGGGTAAATTTTGGTGTTACCAAGCTGAGATAAAAATTCATGCTGACATTCGAGAAAAGTGTAAAAAATGATTAGTTCACTTGAGATGTCTCAGGAACTTTTAGATGGAGATTTGATATGTATGTGTAAGGAATTCTGAGGGTAGAGAGTGAAAAGAGTTTGGAGACCAGAACTCTGAGGAAAATCTAAGGGCAAAGCAGATAAAGAGGGTACAGAGAAAAGTGTGAAAAATGTTAATGATGGAGATAAATACTAATGACAGTGAGTAAAAAAGAATATAAAGCAGTGACTGAGTTTACGTTAGTCTTTGTAGAAAATTAGTCTTCATAGGAATTCTTAATAGAGACTGAGAGAGATTGGATGGAAACTAGAGAAGACATTTAGGGTCATGGACTTTTTTTAAAAAAAATAAAAGATTAGTAGAGGCTTAGGGTTGGTGGGTTAAAACTAATGGAGTGCCAGTAGTTAAAGAAAAATACCAACAGATGAATGATGGGCCAATATCATCCAATTTTGGAGGGCATGGTATTAATATCAAGCAAGACAAAATGCTTTCTCTAGATTGCAAGGAAGGGAAGCACTGATATGGACTCAGTGAGGGTGGGCAGGAAGTCGGCGTTTCTGTATGTTTATCTTAGTTTGCTGTGAATTGTTAACCTTAGGTCATCTGCTGTGAATTGAGTGGGTGTGGGCACAAAATTGAAAAAAGTAGCAAAACTTTTTGATAGGCCGTGAAGGTGAATAGAAAAAGGATCTGGCTGAAGATGAGTTCGCGGTAGATAAATATGTCAAGGGACAGAGATGAAGTTTTCAATTTATTTCTGTTGAACAACTCTGTACAACTGGTGTGATTATTCTCCATCAGTGCTTAGGTTGTCTGGGGCAGGGGGTGAAGGATTGAAGGAGGAGTGAAAGCAAAGGCCAGGCTGAGAGGGAGAGAGTAGTGACCAGACAGAGTCTGGGGTGCACAGGGAAATAGAGACGAGTCTAAAACTGGGAGAAAAGAACAAAAGATAGGAAAATAGATATGGTAGGAATACCTCTTTTTGCTGAAGAAAAATATTTCTAATATAAACAAATATACTTGATTTTCCAGTTCTACTTTTTAATGACTTTAGTCCCAGATTTTTTACTTTACAATGTGCATACACACATAACAAATAGGGTTGATAGCTAAGTGCAAATAGAATGAAAAATTACTGTTGAGTTGATTTGTGATTTTTTAAAATAAGAGTCAGTGATCCTGAAGATATGAAATACTGTTTCTTAAATTCTTGTAGTAATATTGAAACCTTAGCAAAAAACCCCACAAAAGCCATAAGAACAAGTCAAGATTTCAGAAGTATGTTGCACTTATGTAAAGGGGGCCTTTAAAATGCCTTTTATATTGCTGAACTGAGTGAATTTATATATTACAGTATGGTATATAGATCAATAAGATTTAGTCAAGAGATATACTTGACCATGACTTTTTTATGAACCACATTCAGTATTTTTCTTTTTCAGATTAATCTAATTTATAGTGCTTAAAATGACTCCCTTTGAACTGTTAAATATTTGTTTTAAACATTTCAGTTGAATTATCCTTTGAAATGTTTCTTAGCGTTATAAAATCATACCCTTTAGGTTTGTGGACGTGATTTATGTTTCTCAGCCAGTTTATGTTCTCTATCTAATCTCCAAATTTAATTTAACCTGTGCATACTTAGAAGAGAATGAGAGAAATATGATCATTGAATTTAGAGTGGCAGGGTAGATTTATTTTATTTTATTTTACTTTGTTTTACTTTTCTTGTTTTTTTTGTGTGTGAGAGAGAGACAGACAGACAGGAAGGGAAAGAGGTGAGAACCGTCAACTGATAGTTGAGACACCTTAGTTGCTCATTGCTTTCTCATACGTGCTTTGACCAGGAGGCTCCAGCCAACCCAGTGACCCTTTGCTCAAGCCAGCTACCATCGGTCATGTCTATTATTCCACGCTCAAGCTGGTGACCCCTTGCTCAAGCCAGCAACCTCCAGGTTTTGAACCTGGGTCCTCAGTGTCCCAGACTGATGCCTTTATCCAATGTGGCAGGGTAGATTTTTTAAGAGAATACAATAAAAATAATGATGAAGGAAAATGAAGAAGCAAATTAAGGCATGAAATTTGACAGACGAGGTAGAATGAATTATGATGGACTGGTGTGGCAATATTTATTTAAACACAAACTATGAAATCTCAGTATGCAGAGAGAAAAATCAGCACAGGTGCTTGTGACATTTTGGTGGGAACATTTGATTAGGGTAGATGATACTATCTATCATAAGTATCTCAGACACTTGATGGCATCTTTGTTGCAAATAACAGAATTTTGGAGAATTTTAGATTTAGAAACAAATTATAATTTACAGTGTTATATTTTAAATTATTTCTTAAAAATATTAAAGCATGATTTCTAAAACTACATATATTGATCTTTTATCAATTTTAAGTACATATTAGGGACTTTTAAAATATAAGGTATACTGAAAAGTTCTGTCCGTTTTTGGAATAAACAAAATACAAATTTTTTTACCGTCAATAAACTATTAAATAATATAATTGCCATTATTATTAATGATTTCTTGCCAGCGTGAGGGCAATTTGTATATCCCATTTTTGAAAAATGTTTTATCTTTTGATGCAAAAAAATTGAACCAGTGCTTGTTTGATATCTTCTTTATTTTTGAATTTTTTTGCCCTTCAAAAAATTTTGTAAGGACAAAAGCAAGTGATAGTCGGAGGGTGCTAAGTCTGGGGACTATGGTGGATGTGACAGACATGCTTCTGTAGCATTTCTTCCTTGTTGGAATTCGTAAAAATTACAGTGGTGTAAATGACCTTTAGCAGTAGCCATGGGTACACTATCGCTTCACACATAAGACTAATGTGAATCAACTTTGTTTTAGTTAATTTGCTACCTCAGTATGTATACATTAAGTGATAAAAATAGAGGCACACATGCGCCAAATAAACATGTGCTTACATGTTGAAACTTGTGATAGAAACGGACAGAACTTTCCGGTAGGCCTTATAATATAGTGTTTATATTTGGAGTGGTCTAGCATTTATTAAAACATTTAGAAAATGTCACTGAAACCCTAGCTTAAATTGTTTATAATATTTATCACTTAAAAGAGAGTTATTCATCAAAAAATAGTTTAGGTTCTTTGTATTAACTGGCCAGGATCTAAAATAATATTTTAAAGAATAGAATGATTTAGCAAATTTATAAAGAATGTCTGTTACATTATATTTACAAAGTCTCTTAAAATGACAAAATTACTTAATTTATAGTAATTTTATATTTTTAAAAATATAAAATATAATTACTTAATTTTGACAAGTGATGCATAGTTTATATGTTAAAAGTGAGAAAACTGAGCCCCGGCCGGTTTGCTCAGTGGTAGAGCGTCAGCCCAGCGTGTGGATGTCCTGGGTTCAATTCTAGGTCAAGGCACACAGGAGAGGTGCCCATCTGCTTCTCCACCCTTCCCCCTCTCTTTTCTCTCTGTCTCTCTTTTCCCCTCCCGGAGCCAAGGCTCCACTGGAGCAAAGTTGGCCCAGGCACTGAGGGTGGCTCCATGGCCTCCGCCTCAGGTGCTAGAACAGCTCCGGTTGCAACAAAGCCCCAGATGGGCAGAGCATTGCCCTCTAGTGGGCTTGCTGGGTGGATCTCTGTTGGGCACATACGGGAGTGTGTCTCTCTGCCTTCCTGCTTCTCACTTTAGAAAAAATACAAAAAAAAAGTCAATTGAGCAAATTAGAAATTATTTTAAATTTTATTTGCCTTTGCAGCAAAAGGACTTTTATATCCCTAGTTTCATATTCTTTGTTACTTAACCTAATTAGCATTAATACATAACTTATGTATTAATGCAAAGAAAATAGTATTTAAATAGTTATTAAAAGTAACAAACATAATTATTTTGAGTCAATATAGGAAAATGAAAGATCATTGTTTCTTAAAAGGACAAGCATAATAGCCATTGTGAGTACTGGAGTAGATTTTTGGAAAGAGTTTCAGAGGAAGTTGTGTGTGTGTGTGTGTGTGTGTTGTCCCTACCTTTGATTGGTACAAAAGATTGGTACGAAAATAATCATAAGAAAAGGAAAAATAAATAGCAGCTATATTGAAATAAAAACAAAATACTGTAGGAAATAAAAAGGAATGATTTATTCTGTGGGGAACATTTTAGCTGAGCCCAAAAGCATAAGTGAAATCTAAATAAACCAAAAAAGAAAAAAAATGAAGGCTATTCCAAGCAGAAAAGGAACCTTCATTATAAAGGCATAAATGTATTTGACAAGTAATCATAACAATAAGTTGTGGCAGGAGCATTGAATACTTGAGGACTACGGTGAGGGACACAGCAAGAAAATGTGTTTCTTCTGAATGATCACTTTTAAAAATCTATGAACCCAAAGTCTTACTTCTACTGTTCAGTCAATTATCTTACCCTTTCTTCAAGTTATCTTGTGTCGTCCTTTTGTTTTTTAAATTTAAACTTTTTTTTTTTAATTACAGTTGATACACAGTTTTTATTAGTTTTAGGTATACAACAAAATGATTAGGCATTTATATAATTTAAGAAGTTATCACCCTCATAAGAAACTAATGTTTTTTTATTTGGACATTAAAGTACCTGGAAATGAAATGATCTGCATATATCAAACTTAATTTTGGAGGGTTATTCTGATCAAATGTATTTAACACAATATGTATAGATACCCTTAACAATAATCAGATGGTCTTTAGCTTTATATTTTAGCTTTAGGATGTAATTTTACCAGGACAAATGGTTAAGATGACTCAAGTTAGCAGATTGTGCTTAAATAAAAACTGATGTGTTAAACTAAAGTAGACAAGTTACAAAAATCTGAGCAGACTGAAAATTAAAAAGCGAAACAGGGTTATAATCATATTGGGAAGTAAAAGGAGAAAGTGAGAACTATTTTAATCACTAAATATAATGTTAGGGAAAATTAATAAAGTGTGCATCGTTACCTTACTTTAGAAAATGGTTGAACACTAAATTATGGAATAAACATGCCCATGGATGATTCAAAATACATTCTTTATAAATAAAACTTGTTTGCCAAGTTGTTCAATTTTTGCCAACAAACATATTGACCCATTTTCACAGAACTTTTAGAACCTGTCCTTTTGAAAACATTTAGAGAAACTTTTTCTCCTCTCTTTTTTGAATATGAATTATAAAAATGGAAATAAAAGCCATAAAGAGACACATAATATGTGTGAAGTTTTAAAAATATAAATTAGAAAGTGAAAATAACAAAAACTAAAATAACAAAAGCTAAATAGTTAATCCTATTTTTTTTAGATGTGGAAACTAAGGTCCCAACAGATGATTTAAAAGTTGCAGAGATATTTCCTATTCGACTACCACATTTTCTCCTAATAATATATTTTAGTGGCTATGCTTATGGGATTGATTCAGTTGCCATAATCTGAAGAAGGAGGATTTGTGTCCTACTCCTTTACGAAATGGCCTGGACGGAAAATTCCACAGATTGTGTGAGATTTAGGGGTTTAACGCAAGAGTCTGGATTCCAAGTGTTTCTTTTTCTTCATTTAACATTTTAGTGTTTTGTATTTTGTTTGCATCATGTCATTTAAATTTTTTTATTAAATTTTTTAATTTATTGTGTTAACGTGCATTCAGGTGTTTCACTCAATATAATACCCTCAACCCCCAACAACATGTCCCCATCTTTGTTTCCCCTCCCACCCCCTCCATCCCCCCTTTCCCTCTGGGACTTGCTGTCTTGTTATCTGTATATATAGTTTCACTAATACTTTCACCTTCTCTGATTCCATCTCCTCATCCCCCTTCCTTCTGACAGCTGTCCCTCTGGTCCCTGTGACCCTACCTCTGCCTCTGTTCCATTCATCAGTTCACTTTGTTCATTAGATTCCACATATAAGTGAGATCATATGATATTTGTTTTTCTCTGCTTGGTTTATTTCACTTAGCATAGTAATCTCCAGGTCCATTGTGGGGCAGATAAAATATAAGGTCTACCAGAAAGTTCTGTCCGCTTTTGGAATAAAACAAAATATAAATTCTTCTGACTTAATTCATGTGCACCCATCTTGAATATTTCCACACCAATCCTATCTTCCGAATATGGTCCGAAATGGTTTGCTGAGCTGAATTAAGCCTTTCTGCGACCTCAATGTTGTCAGAAAAGGATCTTGCTCCAACATAGTCTTAACAACATCGTCATCAATCAAAGATGGTCACCCAGAACGTGGCTTATCAGAAAGGTTGAAATCACCTGTTTTGAATTTTTCGAACCATCTTCTGCATGTCCTATCAGAAACTGTACCTTCACCAAACACTTTCAATAAATTTCTACATGCTTCTGTAGCATTTCTTCCTTGTTGAAATTCGTAAAAATACAGTGGCGTAAATGAACTTTATCAGTAGCCATGGGTACACTATCGCTTCACACATAAGACTAACGTGAATCAACTTTGTTTTAGTTAATTTGCTACCTCAGTATGTATACATTAAGTGATAAAAATAGAGAGGCACACATACGCCAAATAAACATGTGCTTACGTATCGAAACTTGTTGTGATAGAAACAGACAAAACTTTCCAGTAGACCTTATATATTATGCTCACTTTGTTAAAGATAGTGCTGCCCACATGGAAGCCCGTCTCCCAGGTGATGATATGCTTGGAATGGGCATGATTATATAATATTAATGTGTGTTGGGGGCGGGCTGTGGGCAGGCAGGATCCTTGTAGCCTGGGACTTGGTTTTAGGACTATGCCTTTCCCACCCTTTTTGATGTGGGGTGGACTTTGTATCAGAGACTTCCCTATTTTGTATATTGGATTAAAGGTTTTGATTTCTGCACTATAAAGTGGGGCAGACCAGGAGCTTGCTCGCTCGCTTCCTAAGATTAGCATTAGAGAGGAGAATAGAGAAAGGCCACATGGAGGAGGCCAGGAGAAGCAGCCAAGATGGTGGAGTGCTGAGGGAAAAGCCAGTTTGTGCAGGGAGAAGGAAGGAGATGGGGAACAGAGGTGAATAAGTCTGGTGAGCTAGAAACCTTTGATTCTAGGAAACTCAGGTAAGTCAGTAGCTTTGTGAGCGCTGAATGAGTGGGTTTTGGAGCCCAGTGTGTGTTTTTACTTGCCCGCCAGGTGCAAGCTAGGATTAAAGATGATGGCCCACCAGTTCGTGGCTCTCTTCTTTTATTACTATCTGTCCGAATCCAATGTGAACCTGCATGGGCCAGGCGGCTGTGATGGTGACCATGGCTACTGGTTTTACATCCATCTATGCCATCACAAAAGTTAAGTTTCTTTTTTTAAATAAAATGCTACTACTGCTTTTTTAATGTAATGGAGATAATCCCTTGAAGCCATGAGGGAATTAAAGTCACCAATAATATAAAGGCAAACTAGAGGTCTTAGAGCTAAACCTAGGTTATTGGAGAAACATAATGAGTCTAGAAAATGAGATAAACCAGAATACTATAGCATTACAGTATCCAAGAGAGTGTTGTGTCCAGAGATCAAGAGTGTCATGACTTTAGAAAAAGATTTAGCCACTAGCATATTTTAAACCCTTGAAAATGAATATTTAGTAGGTATGGGGCAGATAAAATATATTATGCTCACTCTGTGCTGCCCACATAGAAGCCCATCACTCAGTGTTGGTCAAATAAGTTTGAAAATATGATGTATATGTTTGCTTGCTTATCGTTTGCATTGGGTGTGGGGGACAGGCTGTAAGCAGGCAGGGACCGTTGTGGCTTGAGGCTTAGTTTTAAGACTAAGCCTTTCCCACCCTTTTTGATGTGAGGTGGTGTATTCTCATGGGGAATCCCATTATGCCTCAGATAAGTGACTTTGTATCAGAGACTTCCTTGTTTGTATATTGGATTAAAGGTTTTGAATCTACACTATAAAGTGGGGCAGATCAGGAGCTTGCTCTTTCTTGGTTCCTGAGATTAGTATTAGAGAGGAGAGCAGAGAAAGGCCACGTGGAGGAGGCCAGCAGAAGCAGCCAAGATGGCGTAGTGTTGAAGGAGAAGCCAGTTTGTGCAGAGAGAAGGAGATGGGGAACAGAGGTGAATAAGACTGGTGAGGTTAGAAACCTTTGATTCTAGGAAACTCGGATAAGTCAGTGGCTCTTTGGGAGCCCTGAATGGAAAGGGAAGTGTTTTCCCAGTGTGTGTTTTTACTTGCCCACTGGGTACAAGCTAGGATTAAAGCTAATGACCCACAGTTCTTGGCTCCATTGTTTCATTACTGACTGTCTGAATCAAATGGGAACCTGCATGTGAATGGCTACGATGGCGGCTCCTGGCCTTACAGTAGGGTAGTATGGGCTGTAGTAGTGAATTAAGTGAAAAGATTTAACACTGATGGAGCCCTGGCTGGATAGTTCGGTTGGTTAAAGCATCATCTGGAAGCACAGAGGTTGCCAGTTCGAGTTCCGGTCAGGGCACATACAGGAACAAATATTCCTGTCTCTCCTGCTCTGTTCCTTTTCTCTCTAAAAAATAAAAAAAATTTTTAATTAAAAAATAAATATACATTTAACAAGGATGAACATTCCTTATCTTAATGTGGTTTTTGTCCATGATTTTTACCATGCTTTCTAAATAGCCTTTAAAAATTCCATATATTAAAATAGCACATAAACTAAAAACATATAGAGATTATTGAATATTGCATATAAATCTAATTTGTTATGAGATCATATTAAAATGCATTTAGGAGCTTGCCATATGACTAAGTCCTCAATCCTTTTTGCAAAATGATTTCTTAATTTTACATATCTATTTGCCTAATTCATGCATTGAAGGGAGAACATAGAGTTCAGTTTTGAATATTTTTGGTTGGCTCATTCATTAAATATCCAGATGAAAGTCTTAAGTTGGCAGTTGGGTTGAATGTGGAGTTCTGGAGAATTTGATGCTGGATTGGCCAGGGGTATATAGGAAGTAAGGCTGTGAGACTGCATGAGAAATCACCAAGAGAATACATTTAAAGGAAAAGGTACAAGGATGAACTCTGTGCTTGGTGTTAAGGGGTTAAAAAGAACAACCACCAGCAAAGGAGAACTAAAAAGGAACAACCAGTGAGACGGGAGGAAAAATAGATTAGTGTAGTTTCCTGGAAGCCAAGGGAAGAATGATCAACTATTTCAAGAGCTAGGGATTGTCAGATAAAAAATGGAGATAGTTTTTCAAAGAGATTATTACAATAGAAGAGGGGGGACTATTGCAGTAGGAACTCTGACCATGAGATCAAGTGTTTCAGAGATCAGACAGAAAAGGATTTGCTTTCTTAGAGAGGATTAAGACTAGAAACAACAGTTAGGGAGCGAGATAATTAGGGAATATCTTTTCTTTTCTCTTCTCTCTTTCTTTCTCTCTCTCCTTTTTTTTTTTTTTTTTTTTTTAATACAAGACAGAGACAGGGAGAGAGATGAGAAGCATCAACTTGTAGTTTTGCCACTTTAGGTATTCATTGATTACTTCTCATATGTGCCTTGATGGGGCAGGACAGGGTAGGGGCCTTTAGCTGAGCCAATGACCCCTTGCTCAAGCCAGCGACCATGGGAGTGTAGCAACCCCACGGTCAAGCCAGTGACCTCAGGGATCGAACCTGAGTCCTCTGTCCCAGGTCATTGTTCTATTCACTGCACCACCACTGGCTGGTCAGCCAGTCAGGGAATGATTTTCTCCTGAGGTCAGCCAAGAGGCATTCTTCAGGAAGGGCTGTATGCTGCCTCAGGTACCTGGGAAATGAGAAATTTTAAAAAAGTTTACTCGAGTCAATCAAGTCTTTTGTTTTAATTGATCAGTGTTGGTCAGATAAGTTTGTAAATATGATGTATATATTTGCTCACTTATAGTTTGCATTGGGTGTGGGGGACAGGCTGTAAGCAGGCAGGGTCCTTATAGCCTAAGGCTTAGTTGTAAGACTAAGCCTTTCCCACCCTTTTAATACTAAGATCTTTTCAAAACTAAGCTTTTCCCCACACCCTTGACTGATTGCATGATGTGGGGTGGTGCACTCTCATGAGGAATCCCCCATTATGCTTCAGATAAGTGACTTTGTATCAGAGACTTCCTCATTTGTATATTGGATTAAAGGTTTTGATTTCTGTACTATAAAATGGGGCAGAGGAGCCCATGCTGGAGGAGAGCAGAGAAAGGCCACATGGAGGAGAGGAGAAGCAGCCAAGATGATGGAGTGCTGAAGGAGAAGCTAGTTTGTGCAGAGAGAAGGAGATGGGGAACAGAGGTGAATAAGGCTGGTGAGGTAGAAATCTTTGATTCTAGGAAACTCAGATAAGTCAGTGGCTTTGGGAGCCCTGAATGGAAAGGGAAGTGTTTTCCCACTGTATGTATTTCTTGCCCATCGGGTACAAGCTAGGATTGAAGCTAATGACCCACCAGTTCTTGGCTCCATTGTTTCATTACCATCTGTCTGAATCAAATGCAAACCTACATGTGATGGTGGCCGTGGCTACTGGCCTTACAATCAGTGTGGACAGATAATTCAGTTAATCTTTCATGAAGCAAAGAATGAGACTTTAGAAGGCCTGTACCTAGCCTTATTGTAGGTTAAAAGCAGGGGCATCTTATCCATGTCTTGTTGGAAGGGGAGTTCTTTGCAGTAAGCTCACAAAGATTAAGGGCATGTGTAAAGCCAGGAGGCAGGGCCGGGGCCACTATCACAGCAGCCCAGCCCATGCAGGTTCCCATTGGATTCGGGCAGACGATAAAGAAACCATGGACCAAAAACTGGTGGGCCATAACCTTTAATCCTACCTTGCACCCGGCGGGCAAGTAAAAATACACACTGGGCTCCAAAACCCAGTCACACTCAGTGCTCACAAAGCCACTGACTTATCCGAGTTTCCTAGAATCAAAGGTTTCTAGCTCACCAACCTTATTCTCCTCAGTTCCCCATCTCCTTCCCTATCCCTGTTACAAACTCTACACAAACTGGCATCTCACTCAGTACTCCGCCATCTTGGCTGCTTCTCCTGGCCTACTCCACGTGGCCTCCTTCCGCTGCTGGCTCTACTTTCTCTGCTCTCTCATGCTAACCTCAGGAACCAAGAGCCGCAAGCTCCCGCTCCGACCCTATTTTATAGTGTAGAAATCCAAACCCTTAATCCAATATACAAAATAGGGAAGTCTCTAATACAGTCACTTCTCTGAGGCATGATTGGATTGTACCGCCCCACATCAAAAAGGGTAGGAAAGGCTTAATCCCAAAACCAAGCCCCAGGCTACAAGGATTCCACCGGCCCTTAGCCCACCCCAACACACATCAATATCACCTGGGCGATGGCCTCCTCATGTTATCTTTAACAAAGTGAGCATAATACATTTTATCCGCCCAACAGCATGTATTTAATTACGTTGTCTAGGATCACTGGGCTCTGGTCAAATTCAGCATTGTCAGAATAAGTCAAGTAAGTGCAGGACTAAGAATTGGCTCTTGGTGTGGTGAATTGAGTGACAAGAACAGTTCTGATGGAGGATTGATGGCAGAAACCTAATTGTAACAGGTTCCGGAGGGAGTGCGGCCTGACCTGTGGTGACGCAGTGGATAAAGCGTTGACCTGGAATGCTGAAGTCCCCAGTTCGAAACCTCATGTTTGCTCTGGTCAAGGCACATCTGAGAAGCAACTACTATGAGTTGCTATCTGTTGGGCAGATAAAATATATTATGCTCACTTTGTTAAAAATGGCGCTGCCAGCCCTGGCAGGTTGGCTCAGCGGTAGAGCGTCGGCCTAGCGTGCGGAGGACCCGGGTTCGATTCCCGGCCAGGGCACACAGGAGAAGCGCCCATTTGCTTCTCCACCCCTCCGCCGCGCCTTCCTCTCTGTCTCTCTCTTCCCCTCCCGCAGCCAAGGCTCCATTGGAGCAAATATGGCCCGGGCGCTGGGGATGGCTCTGTGGCCTCTGCCTCAGGCGCTAGAGTGGCTCTGGTCGCAACATGGTGACACCCAGGATGGGCAGAGCATCGCCCCCTGGTGGGCAGAGCGTCGCCCTGGTGGGCGTGCCGGGTGGATCCCGGTCGGGCGCATGCGGGAGTCTGTCTGACTGTATCTCCCTGTTTCCAGCTTCAGAAAAATGCAAAAAAAAAAAAAAAAAAAAAATGGTGCTGCCCTCATGGAAGCCCATCGCCCAGGTGATATTAATGTGTGTTTGGGGCGGGCTGTGGGCAGGCAGGATCCTTGTAGCCTGGGGCTTGGTTTTAGGACTAAGCCTTTCCCACCCTTTTTGATGTGGGATGGTGCAATCCCATCATGCCCCAGATAAGTGACTTTCTATTAGAGACTTCCCTATTTTGTATATTGGATTAAAGGTTTTGATTTCTGTACTATAAAGTGGGGCAGACTGGAAGCTTGCTCTCTTAGTTCCTGAGATTAGCATTAGAGCAGAGAGCAGGTTGGAGAGCGGAGTAAGGCCACGTGGAGTAGAAGAGAGGAAGCCAAGATGGCGGAGTGCTGAAGGAGAAGCCAGTTTGTGCAGAGAGAAGGAGATGGGGAACAAAGGAGAATAAGGCTAGTGAGCTAGAAACCTTTGATTCTAGAAAACTCGGATAAGTCAGTAGCTTTGTGAGTGCTGAATGAGTGGGTTTTTGAGCCCACTGTGTGTATTTCTTGCCCACCGGGTGCAAGCTAGGATTAAAGCTAATGGCCCACCAGTTTGTGGCTCCATTGTTTCATTACCGTCTGTCCGAATCCAATGCGAACCTGCATGGGCCAGTCGGCTGTGATGCTGGCCATGGATACTGGCTTCACACTCTCTTTCTCTCCTCTTTCTAAAATCAATCAATAAAAATCTCTTTAAAAAAAGAGGGAATGGGGACTTGAATAACAGAATTTAAATGATCTTTATGGCAAAAACACCACCAACCCCCCACGGAAAGCTGAATAAAATACCAGCTACAGAAATATACTACCTTAACTCTTAAAAGTATCAAAGTGCTGAAACGATATTAAGACAAAATCTAAGTCATTTGTTCTTAGCATCATTGGATCAGTAGCATCTGGGAACTTGTTAGAAATGTAAATCATTAGTCCCCACTCTAGGATATAATTAGAAACTCCAACCTGTATTTTAAAAAGCCACAACTTGTATTTTAAAAAGCCCTCCCCTTGATTATGATTCTTCATTGGCCTGAGTGAAAGAAAGGACTTCAGAGCAAAGTAGTGTTAGCGCTGCTTTGTTCTGAGGGCATTTACTAAATTCAGTTATTTCAGATCCAGTTTTCACAGCCTTTTGAGGCAAAAAGAACAGAAAATATAGTCCAGAGCAGTACTGTTCAATGGAAATGTAATAATATAAGTCACATATGTGATTTAAAATTTTTAGTAGTCATGATAAAAGAGAAACATGTCTTAATTTTGTTAAATAGCATTATAGTTAACAGTATATTCAAAATGTTATTTCAACATGTAACTAACAAAAATTTACTAGATATATCCTTTTAAATACTATTTATTGGTTAAAGTGAAATACAGTTCTACCAAAGCAGTAAAGTTGTGTTTAATGAAAATACTTTACACTGCTTAAGTTTTATTTTAAGTTAATTAAAATTAAATAAAATCAAAAATTTATTTTCTTTAGTCTCAGTGGCCACATGTCAAGTACTTAAAAGGAACATGTTGTTAGTGGCTATCGTATTGGACATCATAGATCTGGAGCCTGCTGAGAGATGGCATGCCATAGTAGATGTATCCTCTTAGCTGAGTACTGTACTTATCATGTGAGAATGTAGCAGAAGAAGAGTTACATTACTTTCAAAAAACTGATAGCAAAGTTGGCCTTTGCATCAAGAATGGAAAGTGAAGAATCACATCCTCAAGAAATTGTAACTACAAACTAGCTCTTTGCAGATCAGCCTTTCAAATACACATCACCAGAGTACGTTTGTTTCACTGGAATCTCAGACTGGCAGTGCTGTAGGCACATGGCACTGGTAAGCGTAAATTCTCGCTTTAGAAATATACTACCTAATTCTAGGCTTCAAGGAGTTTCCACAAAAGAGCACAAACAAAGATATCAGAGTCAAATATTCAAGGAAACCAAGAAGCATGAAAGAGAACTA
The DNA here is from genome assembly GCF_036850995.1 of Saccopteryx leptura. Taxonomy (NCBI): domain Eukaryota; kingdom Metazoa; phylum Chordata; class Mammalia; order Chiroptera; family Emballonuridae; genus Saccopteryx; species Saccopteryx leptura. The sequence goes on from NC_089503.1 coordinate 354,995,152, forward strand.
GAAAAAATGGCAGATAGCAGAAGGAGATTTGCAAAGATCTGATATGGGAATTATCAACATGGAGTATAAAACAGTCATGATAGAAAGGAATGTGACCGATCAGAATATTAGCAGGGCAGAGCAAACTACTAAAGAATGAATGAATGAATGAATGAAATTCTAGCAGATTTTTAAAGGAACCAGAATATTTATTTATTTATTTTTTTTTTAAATGAATTTTTATTAATGGTAATGGGATGACATTAATAAATCAGGGTACATATATTCAAAGAAAACATGTCTAGGTTACCTTGTCATTAAATTATGTTGCATACCCCTCGCCCAAAGTCAGATTGTCCCTCGCCATCCTCTATCTAATTCTCTGTGCCCCTCCCCCTCCCCCTAACTCTCCCCCTGTCCTCCCTCCCCCCACCCCTGGTAACCAACACACACTTGTCCATGTCTCTTAGTCTCATTTTTATGAGGAACCAGAATATTTAGAAATGAAGATACTATAATTGAAATTAAACTTAGTTTAGGGAACTACAGGTTGAAACCGCAACAAGGACTCTTCACAGATTGTTCTTAGTTGTAAGAAGAAAAATAATAGTTATTGTTCTATATATATCAGAGAAATGGGGCAGTCTGCACCAGGCGGGCAGTTAACATCGTTGAGGGGCAGTGCGAGTGCCTCAGCATGGGACTTTGTGAGAAGAATGGAGAACATAAGTCGTGGAGACATATCAGACAAACCCAAATTGATGGTTGAAAAACAAATTATAACGTTACTGGTCAGTATGCTCAAAAATGTCAGTTTCATAGAAGACAGAAAGGCTGAGGAACTGTTACAGATATTAAAGAGATGTGACACCCAAACGGGATATTTGGTCCTGGATTGGCTCTTGTACTGGAAGACCAAAGCTCTGTAGAGAGTATGCTGAGATAAGTGATAGGGTTGGCAAATGGACTGTCGAGTAAATTTTTTAAAGGTATTATTAAATCTTAAACTTTCTGAATTTAATAACTGTACTCCAGTTATGTAGAAGAAATGTTAAGAGGTTAAGTCATATAATGCATGGTTCAGAAAATATTATACATACTGAGAAAATATTAAAGGGGAAAAAAGCCACTATACACTACTAATGGCTACTTGACAGTACCAAGTATAGACCAAGATATGAAACTACTAAAGATAACTATTTCTAATTACCATTTTAGTAGTATACATTGTATTACTTGTATAATTATGTTATTTATATACCTTTAAAATTTTACACTTACATGTTATTTTTATTAAATTCTATACATTTAAATTTACATCCTCAGTGGTTTAACGTGATATATTTTGCCCTACAAAATGACAGTGTATTTTGAACATAAAAATTAGTGCATATAATGCTATTTGGTAATTCTCTTAGCAATTTAGATGAAAAGCTGTAAATTTTTATGAAAGTGAGTTAATCTTTCATGTTTATTTTTAATTTTGAATCTGCTACAAAATAATTCATCTCATATTTTCCTGTCACTTCTGGTATAAGTTTCTAGCATCAAATAAATCTTGGTTTAATTATGGATATATTCAATCATGTAAAATGAGTTATTCTTTGATTAGGTTTACAATATCCCTTTTGAGGCTTTATACAGAAGAACAGTTTAAATTCACACAGAACATTAAAAATTCTTCAAAAATTAAACCTTTTCTCTAAAGGCACATAGTTCTTTAAAACTTACCGAAGAATCTTAAAAATATATTTAAATAACCCACCAATTTCAATGTGAAGATGGTATTCTATATTTGGTGATGTAATCCAACTTTCTTAAACAATTTAAAATTTTTCTAGAAAATTTTTTATGTATTTTTTTAATGGTAGATGAGTTTTTACATTTTATGTGAAGATTTGGCTTTGAAACTCTGAGCTGAAACAGGTAGGTTTTCTGATCAAAGTAGTTTCTTAGGATAGTATCAGCAATCTAGATTTCTTCGTTCAGGTTATTTTGCAGATTTACTCTGTTACCTCCAGCATATTGTCCATTCCAGAGTAGCATATTTTAACAGTTTATTGGCTATCTGAAATGTTAAGTCATTCCCAAGTACTGATTAATAAATTTTAAAAGTGTTTTAAACTTGTAAAATGTGGGGAACTGACACTAACATAATGTTGCTGATGTTCAACAATTCTGGGCATAAACATATTTCTCTGTCCAGGAACAAACAAAAATCATTTATCTACTTGCTCCAGAAAAATAACTTACTCCTGATTGTGAAATAACTAAAATAGTTTACTATCAAGATTACTTGCTCAATGAGACTTGACTTGTTTCAAGACATCTCATTCATTGTGTCCTTTAATCCAAAACTTGTATCATAAATTTAGCACATTTCGAACCAGTTCCCCACCTTGCAAGACCTTGATAAAAGTGGTCCAGCCCACTCCGACCTCATAAACCTCATACATATTTCCTGTCTTTCCCTTTCTTGTACTCCTTCACTGTAGTTACTCTAATAAGCTTAGCTTTGCTAGATCAGTGAGGATTTCTAGTATTGTTTTGCAGAATTTACAGTTGACAATAGGAAACCTAATCATGTTGCTGACTGAGGGAGGGTGATCTAATAAAGAAATCAGAATCCAAAATTTCTGTCTTATTTTCTGACTGCCTGCTAGTTTATCTGAATGGAAATGTATGTCCTGTCAAAACCAAGATTGAACTTTCCTCTTCCATTTATCCTCATGTCATGGAATGGAAAGAGTTGTTTTATTCCTTTTCTGTGCCTTAAACTTACTTAGATGGAAATCTTGAAATCATAATCACATTTTCTTGCTCTTCTAATATCAAACTAGTTTCCAAATCTCACATGGTTAGATTAGAAATAGTAAACAAAAAGAAACAACTGGTTATTTATCCATCAATGAGGATACTTGAAATAATACTACATACAATGTATGTAAGGATATATAGCTTTATATGTTTTGACATAAAGTGTATGTACCGTATGATGGGATGTGGAAGAGTGTGTTTATTATCTTTTCATTATGTTTTTGTGTGTAGACAGTCAAAAAATCTGGCTGTACCTCAGGGACATATATAGAGTAAAGATATCTAAGTATTTCTTTTGTTTGTTAATAGCTTTTATTTTATAGAAAGCTATTATTTTTACTAAAGAGAAAACAAGCCTTTTTAAGGATGAAAACAATGAGAGACAAGATAGTGGAATGCAACTGCCAAGTAGACAACTGATTTTAGAGAGGACTTTTCCCTTTCAGTTTGTTGAAAAGTAGGAGTGGGAGGTACTTACTGAAACTTTGAAAAAATTTAATTCTTAAATTCTTGATACCATCTTTTTCCTAGAATATGGAATGTTTCTACCTGAACTTCTGAGGTTCCAAGAAAGTTTATTAGAAGTCTTAAGTAAATAAGCAATACCACTGAAGCCCTTACACTATCACTAACAATGGATTCAGATTAATGTTTTACTTTCCCACCCATATCTGGCCTCTAAGAAAAAGAATTGAAAAATGTGTTTTGTAGGAGAGACTTAGTTCTGTTTAAAACCAACGTTATTTAAGAAGTTACTATGGTAGTTGACACTTGATGTTTGATCTTTACAGTTATGAATAAAATGTTCATTTTAATGAAAGCCAATTTTAAGAGGCTGAAATGAAGCTGATTAAGGGATTTCATTAGAAACTAAGCCTGAAGGGCTGAGGTTGAAAAGACTAAAGCTTTCTAATGACAGTATTCGTTCATGTCTCCTATGGTGCTGTGTGTGCAAGTGGATGGTCTATAAATATAATTTGAAATGAAAATGGTACAGGACTCTGTTTGTTTAAAAGATAGGTTTAAATATGAACTATCACTTTAATACCTCCTATTCCATATAAAGTTGAAGTTAATAATTTTAGCTTTCTGTAATTTTATAATAAGAAGAGCCAGTTCAGGACACATCATCCTTTCTCTCAAACTCAAGAACATGGGGCAGTGGCCTTTAAAAAGTACCGTATGGGCCAAGGCCAGGTGGCTCAGCAGGTAATGCATCAGCCTGGTATACCAGAGGTCATGGATTTGACCCCCAGCCAGGGCATGTAGGAGAAGCAACAAGTAAGTACACAACTAAATGGAACAACTAAGTGAAGTTATGAGTTGATGCTTCTCTCTCTCTTTCTCTACTTCCTCTCTCTCTTTCTCTCTCTCTCTCAAGTCAATGGTAGATCAATTTTTTAAAAAGTACCCTGTGGTCTTTTTGTTTTATAGTCTGCAATTTTGGGGGTAGGGATGGGGAAATTAAGAACAGTTAGCTTTAGTGTATAAGATGAGAAGAAATCAAGTCTGTTATAATTGTGATAATTTTGATAGTCTTATTTAGGAAGTTATTCTATTTACTTGAGGAATACAACATTAAGTAATGGCTATTTCAACTAACCACTTTTAACCCTTTGAGTAGTGGGGTTTTTTCATGCTCCTGATCTCTGGGAGTGAGTTTGTTGTTGTTTTTTCAAAAAATGAAATTAGTTCCAGTTACAGTTTTATTAACTTAAAATTATGTTTGTTTGATAACAAGCTTACGGAAACAAGAAGAACATACATTTGCCTTTTTTTAATGTTGCCTTACACATTTTTAAAATAAATCGATCGTACTCTGCATGGTCAGGAGGCACAAGGAGGGAGGGACATACAAGAACATTCGTACTACTCAAAGGGTTAAAGATACTGACATATCTTTTTTAGTAATAAGTATCGTAGTCTTGAAATTCTATTAGTCTTGAAATTCTAAGATAACCTTATAAATGTCTTAATTTCCAGGAAGCCATATGATCATTTGATTTTACTTATCTTTTAATTTCTATGCTGTCTCATTTAACAAACGTTAATGTATCAGGCAGTATACTAGGTCCTAGTGATGCAACAGTGAACAAATCACTTCCCCCATGGAGTTGACTCAGTAGAAGGAGAAAAATGTTGCCCAGAGAAGGGATTGTTGAAATTTTAAGTAGTGTAGAAAAGAAATTCTTACTGAGAGGCTAATATTTAAGGAAGAAAGGCAGATATGATAATATCTAGAATAATTGTCTTTAAAATCTATTTGTAGCTATCTAGGCTACCCTTTTTGTTTTACTTTGAGCTGTTTGTTCTGTTCTTGGTATTCCTTCATAAACTGAGAGCTAATAAGATAACCTCATAACTTCTCAGTCACTCACCATTGGCCATTGCACATTTTCTCATTAGATTTCCATATGTGTGGTGGTAATGTGTGGTATGTAGGGTTTGGGCAGTACCTCATGGTCAAGGACAAAAGCAAAATAAACATGTTAGCTTGTTAGCTATCTATAGGTAACCCTAAATGAAACCAGAGTTGTGAAAGTAGACTATACAGAGCTTTGCCTTATTCTGGTAATGTATTATATAAAAATGTTTAAAATGCGTAGTTCTTGGGGAAGACAGTACAAACTATTAGATGATGACTTTGGTGTATACTTACCGACTTCACTATTTCTTTTACTATTAGTATTCTTCAAAGCACAGTTATCTTCATTCACTCTTTTTCATACCTAATCAGTGTCTAAGGGATGCAGAGTCCGTTGCCACAGTGATCCTCACATCTCATCTGAATTGCATCTCACATGAATTGCTGTACCTTTTGACTAGTGCTCCACTCTAATCCACACTCACATTAATTGTTCTGAAGCAGTGGTTATTAAACTGTCGAATGCATTGGAATCATTTGGAAAGCTTTTTAAACATAGATTTCAAAAGTTTTGATCTGAGCTGGGACTTCCGAACGTCCTGATGGTTCTGGTCTGGATGCTCGGGAAACCACTGTCTAACGTACTTCGACAATGCCATTCCTCCAGTAGAAACCGGAAGTGCTCCTCTCTCCCCGTCTGGTTGAGTCAGTCTAGGATTGAAGGCTTACCACTCTGTAACCCATCCTACAAGTTCCTACCTTTTTTTCATTACATTTTCTGAACGTGGCTATCTTTTCTATCTTTGCTTTTCAAGTATTTGCTCTCAAAATGTCACAGCCAATTTCTATACCATTTCTCCCATTTTTACCAATCAGAATCCTGACCATCTTACAAGATTTATTTCAAATCTGATCCTGTTTTTGAATCTCCAAATATATTTTCAGTTTCTTTTTTATACTCTTATGATATTACCTTACTTTGTATCTTAATTTATAGTTATAGAGCTTACCTCTCTATCCTACTCTTTATAGGAATGTAAGCTCCTTGAGGTAAGAAAAGATAGATCTTTTTCTCTTCCTCAAACAACACTGTAGAATTGAACCGGAATTTTTTCATTTGTTTCTTTTTTCTCTTTATGAAAAATGTTATTAAAATAACAAGATATTAATATACCTAACAGTTTGTAGCTTCTTGCTCACTTTATCTGTTGGATGAAACCATTATATATCATATATTTACTTCCTTTTAAGTACCTACTGACTTACTTGGATCAATTGCTTTCTAATTCTGCTTTATTTATTTATTGGGCTTCTGATGCATTGTAAGCTACATCTTTTTCTTGATTTCTTCTACCAAATTCCTAGTTTTGCTAGAGTTAAAAAGAAATGCTTGCCTGAAATATATATCTGAAAAATCCTGTATATCTGAAAAGTATTTTTTTTTTTTTTGTATAATTGTTGGGTAGTTTGATTATGCTTAGAATTCTACCTAAGAAATCATTTCTTTTAGAACTTTAAAGGCATTGTTTCATCTTTCTTTAAATTTTTAACTGGTGAGAAATCTAATGCCAGTGTGTTTCTGCTTTTAAAGCTAACTTAGTTTCTCTTTTCTCCATTTTCCCTTTGGGGAAGTGTTCATTAGTTGCTAGGTATCTTCAATTGATCATCTGTCTCCTCTCATATTTCATATTTTCTGCCTACCATTTTGTTCTTGAGTCTTGGGTATGTGTTAAATAAGTTGTATCTTCAAACTATAGCTTGAATTCTTTTTATATTATATAACATTCTTACTTTCCTCAAGTACATTATTCTGATCTTTTATCCGAGCATCCTTATTTTATGGATTCAATATATTCTTCAATATCTGTATCTGAAGACACTAAACATTTTTCATTCATTTATTTATTTATTTATTTATTTATTTATTTATTTATTTATTTATTTTTGTATTTTTCTGAAGCTGGAAACGGGAGAGACAGTCAGACTCCCGCATGCGCCCCACCGGGATCCACCTGGCATGCCCACCAGGGGGCGATGCTCTGCCCCTCCGGGGCATCACTTCATTGCGACCAGAGCCACTCCAGCGTCTGGGGCAGAGGCCAAGGAGCCATCCCCAGTGCCTGGGCCATCTTTGCTCCAATGGAGCCTCGCTAAACATTTTTTCTTAATGGTTTTCTTTAAGTAAAATTACCATTCTGTTTATCTTGAAAGAATTCTGTTTTATCTTGTTCTTTCCCTCTCATGCTGATGGTTTTCTGTATATATTTGATTATTTATTCATATTTATGTTAATTTGTATTTTGGTATTAGAAACTAGGAAGTCTCATCATTGGGAACTGTATGAATAGGGTTTTTTTGTTTTGTTTTTTCTGATCTTTGAAGCGGGAAAGCAGTCAGACAGACTCCTGCATGCGCCCAACTAGGATTCACCCAGCATGCCTACCAGGGGGCAGGCGATGCTCTGCCCATCTGGGGCATTGCTCCACTGCAGCTGGAGCCATTCTGGTGCCTGAGGCAGAGGCCACGGAGCTGTTCTCAGTGCCCGGGCCAACTTTGCTCCAATGGAGCCTTGGCTGCGGGAAGGGAAGAGAGACAAGAGAGGGGAGGGAAAGGATGGAGAAGCAGATGGGTGCTTCTCCTGTGTGTCCTGGCCGGGAATCGAACCTGGGAATTCTACACATTGGGCTGATGCTCTACTGCTGAGCCAACCAGCCAAGGCCTGAATAGGTTTTTTTTTTTTTTAATTGCTTAAAGTATGTTTTAAAATAAATGGAGGGAAACCAGCTGTCTTTGTTTGTTTGTTTGTTTGTTTGTTTTGTGTGTGTGTTTATGTGAAAGACCGTCAGGAAAGAGAGATGAGAAGCACCAACTTGTAGTTGCAGCACTCTTAGTTGTTCATTGATTGCTTTTTATATGCGCCTTGACCTGGGGGCTCCAACTGAGCCAGTGACCCCTTGCTCAAGCCAGCGACAGTGGGGTCATGTTTATAATCCCATGCTTGATCTATTGACCCTGTGCTCAAGCTGGATGAGCCCGCTTGAGCCAGTGACCTTGAGGTTTCAAACCTGAGTCCTCAGCATCGCAGGTCAACACTATCTATTGCACCACTACCTGTTTAGGCGGAAACCAGCTGTATTATGGGAAACCTTTTAAATGTGTCTTTCCCTCTTCCAGATTATTATTGAAATCTTTCATCACCTGATAGCCTTTCTCCCATTCTCTTTGGTGTTTAAAGGTTGCTCCTAGCTCCATTTTTATCCTATTACTTTATTTAAAAAACTTTTAAATTATTTTTCAATAAAAATTGATATACATTATTCTATTAGTTTCAGGTGTACACCCCAGTGATTAAACATTACATAACTTACTACTGATCAGGGTGATAAATCTCACACCCATCTGACACTACGTAGTTACTAGATTATTATTGACTATATTTCCTATGCTGTACTTTCCTTCCCCGTGACTATTCTGTAACAACCAATTTGTACTTCTTAATCCCTTCACCTTTTACACCTGTTCCCTCCACCCTCCTTTCATCTTCAACTGTCAGAATGTTCTGTGTGCCTGTGAGTCTGTATGCGGTCCTGGGGAGGACAAGAAACAAATGCCTGTCTTCATTCTGTCACCTTGAACCAGAAAGCTTTTTCAACAGGTTAAAGTACTTTTTTTGTGATAAAGTATAATAAATATGTAATATTTTACTAGACAAAAAGTTTTCATTGATTGTCTCATTTTATTTAATTCTATTTATCATGGGTAGAGGAATGTTTAAGTGACAGTGATAACATAGAATTATTATCTCAGAAAGCTGCTATACTTCAACATTTGTATTTGGCTTCAGATAACTGAACAGAGAAGAGACTAATGTATTAGCTAGATGGCAGTTTATTAACTAACCATAAGAAATGTCCCTATTAAAGAAACTAGAGACTCAGGGTTAGTGAATTCTCACCAGAAAGAAAGATTATGTATGGAAAACCAAACCTATAGTCATAGAGCTTCTAGGTAGGATGGAGTCAGTCCACAGCAAAGCCAGCCTAAGCAATTTTGTGAAACTTCTCAGCCACTTACACTTATAGATTCCTGCTTAAAGTTGCTAACTCTTTAAACATTCATCTTTTCTTTGTTTAAAGCACATGCAGATTTTTTTCTAAATTGAATTCTCAGAATGTCAGTCTATCAATATACAGATAGTACCTTAATGTCACTTACTTACAAAGACAGATATTTAGAAGTTAAATGACTCATTTCAGAATCTCACAGTATATAAGTAGCAGATTCAAGAACTAAATCTCAATTTTCTGTCTTTAACTCTAACATTTTCTACTGTACCCCTTAAACTACTGTTATTTAAAAAATAAAGTAATAGAAAACAATTATTTAATATTTTACTATCCTAAGACAATTCAGACTAATAAATAATAAGTCTTATTAATTTAGAGTTCACTGATAGAGATTGTGATTGTTTCTATAGGGTATATGCTAATGCCTACCTTTGTGCTTCTCTTTTATAAGTTTTATATGGACAATTAATAATACAAATGTAATTAGGAGCATTCTTTCTTAAAGTAGCAATACATATCTTAACACCTTAGAAACATCTTAAAAATAAATGTATTCAGAGCTCAACACAAATTATATTAGTTCTTAAAAATAGTGACACGCCCTGGCCGTTTGGCTCAGCGGTAGAGCATCGGCCCGCTGTGTGGAAGTCCCGGGTACAATTCTCAGCCAGGGCACACAGGAGAAGCGCTCATCTGCTTCTCCAGCACTCCTCTTTTCTCTCTGTCTCTCTCCTCCTCCTCCTGCAGCCAAGGCTCCATTGAAGCAAAGTTGGCCCAGGCGCTGAGGATGGCTCTATGGCCTCTGCCTCAGGCGCTAGAATGGCTCTGGTTGCAATGGAGCAATGCCCAGATGGGCAGAGCATTGCCCCCTGGTGGGCATGCTGGGTGGATCCCAGTCAGGCACATGCAGGAGTCTCTCTGCCTCCCCACTTCTCACTTTAGAAAAATACAAAAAAAAAAATAGTAAGTATAAAACTCATTCTTTAGTGCAAAAAAATCTGGCAAGTGCTATCTTTATTGGCCTGATACAGTTTCGTATTTATACAATATAATAAAACTATTTCCTTTAGAACTTCTGTGATTTTTGATGTTCACCAATTCTTTTTACCCAGCTTCTCCAGTGAGATTTAACAAAATATTGATTGAACTGTATGCCATTTGTTAAGTTTTAAGATACATATACAACTTTGATTTTTATTACATATTTTAATTATTTTCTCTCCCTCCCTTATGTGGATGTATGCTGTTAGTTTCTAAAATCTTTTTATATGTATATATTTCACGTGCTATAAATTTACTTGACAGTAAAACAATGATTAACTCAGATCTTACTTCCAAACACTTCTCAGATCTAACCTTCCTTTCTATTCTGACAGCTCATGTTTTCACTTGGTTGTCTCCTGACTTACCAAGTCTTACACTCACTTCTCACTGTTAATCTCCACTCACTCATGTAACTCCTTTTCTTAAAACAATTTGAGAAATAATATGGAATCATGTCACAATAAATTCCAAGTTATTTAGCCTGTATACAATTAAGATTTATATATCTATTATGAAGATTCTATAGTAGCAAGGCCCTAGTCAGCAACCGAAGTTAGCATAATCATGGATAACCATGAGAAGTGAAGTGGCATTCTAAATGGTCCAGTCTCTCCTGCTCTTTGTCAATAATCAAACAAAATATTGGCTTTATAATTCATTTGCCATGGTACATGAGTTTTCTGAAATGCCCTTTCTATTTATGTATATGTAATATAAAGATTCTTTTTTAAAATATAGAGTTTAATTAATTTTAAGTTGATTTTACTGAAGATGTAACATGATATAATCATGGCTTAAATTACACTAAATGGTGTTTTCAAAAATATATTTAAAATAAAAGGTATATTTATCATTATAACTAAACTTATCTCTATGGCGGTCAACATACACGAACAATGACATACAAGTAGTCTAAAAGGAAAAAATAAAATTTGTAATATTAAAATTATCAGGTATATCCTCCCTTCTCTTTCTCTGTGTCTCACCTCTCTGAAATGAATAAATAAAAAAAAATTATCAGGTATATTTATAAAGGCTCCTCTTACATGAAAAAATAATAGTTTAATTACACTTCCTCTTGTTTGTCTGGTTTGATGATAAGTGAGAAGAGGTGAAGGCAGGGTGGTAGTTGCAGGATTCAGAGGGCTTTTGGGTTAATTCATGTACTCCAGGTGTGCTTTCTGGGCTCTTAAATATTTTTTTGGTATGGCTTCCTTGTCATTAGAAATTTTTATGTGAGCCCCTATTTTTAATTTTTTTTGTTAACATGTATTCGTTAGTTTAATTGGATCTTTCTTGTGTCCTTCTGTAGAACAACAGTCAGAAGTCTTCTGAACACTTCTGATTTTAGAATACAATTTCTATGTGAAACATCCAGCAACTTAAATTTACTTTGAAGGTCGAAGTTCAAAATACTCATTTATAATTTTTTTAGATAACTATAGAAAGACATCTGTAGCTCTCCTAGATATGTGTGACTCAGGTGAGCAGGTGGGAGATGGCAGATGGTAAGGGGGGAACTTACCTTCATTTCTTCAGTGTGGAATCATCGCTGGAATAGAAAACATATACATGGGCTTATTAACCAGAATGCTCATATGGACATATGCCACTGAGTATAAACACATATCCATATAAAGATATCTATAAAGAACTGTTACAACACATTGTGTGTGTGGATTTGTGGTCTAGTGTCATTTTTTCAGCAGCGAAGCAGAACACTAACAATGATTTAACTTATATTAGAAGGTGTATATCAAATCTATAGTCTTTAAAAATGGTAACCATGTGATAGAAAAACGATGTGATAGAAAAAATATATGAGATTTATTTGTGGTGGGCAAAATAATTGCTGAGTGTAAGACAATTTAAAATGTCACTGAATGTTTTATTAGACCTCAGGAGAAAATGATTTGATTTTACTTATTTCTACCAACTCAATCTCTGTTTTATAATCCCTCATTTGGCCCTTAAATTTCTAATTCAGTCAAACTCTGACTCCCAAAATATCTTTAAGTATGTAAATGAGTAATAAAATTTTTACAATTTAGAGTTTTAACAATGTTGAGAACGTTGAATGACTTTTTTCATAACAGTTTTTTTTTTTATTTGGGCAATTAAATTTAACAGGGTGATATTGGTCAATCAGAGTACATAGGTTTAGAGAAAACATCTCCACATCCTTTGGACAGTCGATTATGTTGTATACCCATCACCCAAAGTCAAATCATCTTCTGTCACCCTATGTTTTGTTTCTCTTTAAGCCCCTCCCCTTCCCCTATCTCCCTCCTTCTCCACTCATCCCTTCCCCGTGGTAACCACTACACCCCTGTCTATGTCCATAAGTCTCGATTTTGTGTCCCACCTATGTATGTAATCATACAGTTCTTAGTTTTTTCTGATTTACTTACTTCACTCAGTATAATGTTATCAAGGTCCATCCATGTTGTTGTAAATGATACTATGTCATCATTTCTTATGGCTGAGTAGTATTCCATTGTATATATGTACTGCATCTTCTTTATCCAATCCTCTATTAAAGGGCATTTTGGCTGTTTCCATGTCTTGGCCACCATGAATAATGCTGCGATGAACATAGGGGAGTATGTGTCTTTACATACCCATGTTTTCAAGTTTTGTGGATTTATACCCAGTGGAGAGATTGCTGGGTCATAAGGTAGTTCTATTCTTAATTTTTTGAGGAACCACAATACTTTCTTCTATAATGGTTGTTCTGCTTTACATTCCCACCAACAATGAATGAGGGTTCCTTTTTCTCCACAGCCTCTTCAACATTTGTTATTACCTGTCTTGTTGATAATAGCTAATCTAACAGGTGTGAGGTGGTATCTCATTGTAGTTTTGATTTGCATTTCTCGAATAAGTAGTGATGATGAGCATTTTTTTCATATATCTATTGGCCATTTGTATTTCTTCCTGGGAGAAGTGTCTGTTCATGTCCTCTTCCCATTTTTTTTATTGGATTGTTTGTTTGTTTGTTGCTGAGTTTTGTGAGTTCTTTATATATTTTGGATATTAGTCCCTTATCTGAGCTATTGTTTGAAAATATCATCTCCCATTTAGTTGGTTGCCTACTTGTTTTGTTGACAGTTTATTTTGCTGTGCAGAAGCTTCTTAGTCTGATGTCCCGTTCATTTATCTTTGCCTTCACTTCCCTTGCCTTTAGAGTCAAATTCATAAAATGTTTTTTATGGCCAAGGTCCATGAGTTAGTACCTATGTTTTCTTCTATGTAATTTATTGTTTCAGATCTTATATTTAGTTCTTTAATCCATTTTGAATTAATTTTTGTGCAAGGAGATAAACTGTAGTCAAGTTTTATTCTTTTGCATGTGGCTTTCCAATTTTCTCAGCACCATTTACTGAGAAGGCTTTCTTTTCTCTATTGTGTGTTTTTGACTTCTTTATCAATGATTTGACCATATATATGTGGTTTTATTTCTGGACTCTATTCTGTTCCATTGGTCTGAGTGTCTATTTTTCTGCCAGTACCATGCTGTTCTGATTATTGTGGCTCTATAGTATAGTTTGAAATCAGGTATTGTAATGCCTCCAGCTTTGGTTTTTTTCTTTAGTATTACTTTGGTTATTCAAGGTTTTTTATGGTTCCATATAAACCTGATGATTTTTTTCTTCCATTTCTTTAAAAAATGACATTGGAATTTTGATGGGAATTGCATTAAATTTGTGTATTGCTTTGGGTAATATGGCCATTTTAACTCTATTTATTCTTCCTATATACGAACAAGGAATATTTTTCCATTTCATTGTGTCTTTTTCAATTTCCTCTAATAATGCTTTTAGTTTTCAGTATATAGGTCCTTTATATTCTTTGTTGTTTATTCCTAGGTATTTTATTTTTTTGTTGCTACTGTAAAAGGGATTATTTTTTTTTGAGTTCTTTTTCTGAGGTTTCTTTGTTGGCATATAAAAAAGGAATAGACCTTCTATATATTAATTTTGTATCCTGTGACCCTACTGTATTGGTTTGTTGTTTCTAAGAGCTTTTCTGTGGAGTCTTTGGGGTTTTCTATGTACAAGATCATATCATCTGCAAAAAGTGAAACCTTCTTCTTTCCCAATATGGATGCCTTTTATTTCTTTCGCTTCTCTGATTACTCTGGCTAGAACTTCCAGCACTATGAGAGTGGGCAGCCTTGTCTTTTTCCTGATTTTAGAGGAAAAGTTTTCAGTTTTTTACCATTTAGTATGATGTTAGCTGATAGTTTGTCGTAAATGGCCTTTATTATGATATTTTCCTTCAGTACCCATTTTGTTGAGTGTTTTAAACATAAAACGTTGTTATATTTTATCAAATCCTTTTTCTGCATCTATTAATATTTATCAAATCCTTTTTCTGCATCTATTAATAGGATCATATGGTTTTTGTTCTTTGTTTTGTTGATTTGGTGTATTATGTTAATCGTTTTATGTATGTTGAACCATCCTTGTGTTTCTGGGATGAATCCCACTTGACCATGATGAATTATTTTTTTTAATGTGTTGTTGTATTCGATTTGCTAGTATTTTGTTTAGGATTTTTGCATCTGTATTCATTAGAAATATTGGTCTGTAGTTTTCTTTTTTTGTGTTGTCCTTGCCAGGTTTTGGTATGAAGGTTATGTTGGCCTCATAAAATGTGTTTGGAAATATTGCTTCTTCAATTTTTGGAAGACTCTGAGAAGGATAGGAACCAGTTCTTTTTTGAACGTTTGGTAGAATTCACTAGTATATCCATCTGACCCTGGACTTTTATTTTTGGGGAGGTTTTTGATAGTTGTTTCTATTTCCTCCCTGCTTATCATTCTATCTAGGCTTTCTACTTTGTGATTCAGTCTAGGAAGATTGTATTGTTCTAGGAGTTTATCCGTTTCTTCTAGATTGTTGAATTTGGTGGCATAATTTTTCATAGTATTCTGAAATAATCCTTTGTATATCTATGATATCTGTGGTAATTTCTCCTCTTTCATTTTGGATTTTGGATTTTGGATTTTGTTTATATGAATCTTTCCTCTTTTCCTTAGTCTTGCCAGGGGTTTGTCAATTTTATTGATCTTTTCAAAGAACCAGCTCTTTGTCGTATTAATTTTTTTATAGTTTTTCTGTTCTCTATTTCATTTATTTCTGCTCTAATTTTTATTATTTCCTTTCTTCTGGTTTTGGTTTGCCTTTGTTCTTTTTTGTCTAGTTCCTAAAATGTGATGTTAGGTTGTTTACTTGGGCTCTCTCTTGCTTTTTCATATAAGCATGCAATGGTATGAACTTCCCTCTAATCACTGCTTTTGCTACATCCCAGATATTCTGATATGTCATGTTGTCATTTTCATCTGTCTGTATATATCTTTTGACCTCTTATTTCTTCTTTGACCCATTCATTTTTTAGAAGTATGTTGTTTAATATCCACATTTTTGTGGGTGTGTTTACTTCTTTTTTGCAGTTGAATTCTAGTTTCAAAGCCTTATGGTCAGAGAATATGCTTGGTATAATTTCAGTCTTTCTGAATTTGTTGGTTTTGTGGCCCAGCAAATGGTCTATTCTTGAGAATGTTCCATGTACACTGGAGAAAAATGTATACTCTGACATTTTGGGATGAAATGTCCTGTGGATGTCTGTTATGTCCATTTGTTCTAGTGTGTCATTTAAGGCCAATATATTTTTTATTGATTTTCTGTTTGGATGAACGATCTAAAGCCATCAATGGTGTATTGAGGTCTTTAAGTATGATTATATCTTTTTCGGTTTTCACTTTTAGATCAGTTAGTAGTTGCTTTTTATTTTGGTGCTCCTTAGTTTGGTATATATCTTTTAAGGAGTGTTATGTCTTCTTGATGCACTGTCCTCTTTATCATTATGAAATGTCCATCCTTGTCTCTGGTTACCTTTGTTGTCTTGTCAGCATTGTCAGATATGAGTATAGCTATAGCTACTCCTGCTTTCCTTTGGATATTATTTGCTTGGAGAATCATTTTCCAACCTTTCATTTTGAATCTATTTTTATCTTTGTAGCTTAGATGTGTCTCTTGAAGGCAGCATATTGTTGGGTTTTGCTTCTTGATCCAATCTGCTACTCTGTGTCTGTTTATTGGTTAGTTCAACCCATTTACCTTTAGTGTAATTATTGACACTTGAAGATTTCCTATTGCCATATTATATACTGCTTTCTGATAGCTTTGCGTCTTGTTTGGTTTTTCTTGTTTTTCTGTCACTTGTTTTTGTTTGGTGGTATTCCTTCTGTCTCTGTTTCTTCTTTTTTTAAGCTATGTGTTTCAATAGTGGCATTTTCAGGGATGGTTACCATTAGGTTATTAGAAGAAAAATTATCATATTTATTAGAGTCCATTATCTCATGAGTGTTTCTGCACTCCATCCTCCTTTGTTACTGCTTGTCTTTATCCTTTCCCCTTTTGTGTTATTGTCACAGATTATCCTTGCTTTTATTGTGGTTTTGTTAAAAAAATTTTACTTGTAATTTTGTCTTATTTTGCTCTTTGTATCTGGTTGGATAACCCCCTTTAGTATTTCCTGTAGTGGAGATTTTCTGGTGATAAATTCCCGTAGCTTCTGTATGTCTGTAAATGTTTTCATTTCCCCTTCATATTTGAAGGATAACTTTAACTTTGATGGATATAGTATTTTGGGTTGGTAGTTCCTCTCTTTCAGTACTTTAAATGTTGAGGTCCACTCTCTTCTGGCTTCTAATGTTTCTGCTGAGAAATCTGGTGATAGCCTAATGGGCCTTCCTTTATATGTTATATCCTTCTTCTCCCTAGCTGCCTTGAGGATTCTTTCTTTGTCACTGATTTGTGATCATTTCATTACGATGTGCCTTGGAGTAGGTCTGTTTGGGTTGAGGTAACTCGGCATTCAGTTTGCTTTTTGGATTCAAGGCTCTCTTTCCACAGACTTGGGAAGTTCTCATTGATCATTTGTTTCAATACGTTTTCCATTCCCTTTTCCCTCTCTTCCTCGTCTAATATGCCCACTGTTCTTATATTGCTCTTCCTGATGGAGTCAGACAATTCTTATAGGGCTTTCTCATTTTTTTTAATTTGTGAGTCTCTTTCTTCTTTCTGTAGTATCTCTAGTTGCCTGTCTTCAGTGTCACTGACTCTCTCCTCTATCTGGCTTGTTCTATTGGCTAAGCTTGTTATCTCATTTTTCAGTTTGTGTATTGAGGTTTTCATCTCTGTTTGGGTCTTTCATATAGTTTCAATTTCCTTGGTGAAGTACTCTTTTTGTTCATTAAATTGTTTTTTGAGCTCACTAAGTTGCCTTTCAGTGTTTTCTTATGTCTTATTGAGTATTTTTAGAGCTTCAATTTTGAATTCTCTTTCACTAAGCTCCAAGGTTTCCATGTAATTGAGTTTGTTTTTTTTTCCTGGAGATTTTTCATCATCTATCTGAGCTAGGTCTCTGTCTTGTATATCCATATTTGATTTTTTTTTCCTTGATGGTATTTGCGGGTGGTATTATTAATAACCCCAATAGGAGATCATTATTCCTTTTTCTGGAAGGTAGTGCTGCACTACAAGATTTGCCTCTGTGAGATTCTTGGGTGTTCTGTTAAGGCGTAGCTGTTGCCTTTGTAATGATGAAGGCAGGGTCGTTGCGTTGGCAGGAGGGTTTTGTTGCTAGGGCTTTGCAACTTTATGATACTGGCACTGGCTGACCAGGAGTCCTCCAGGGCCCTCCTCCACGTCCCAACAGAGCAGGGGATCTAGTTTCCAGGCGCCCCCACCTCTCACAGGAGAGAGCAGCAGCCTGGAGACCTAGTAGAGGGGGGTTCACCACCGCTGCTGTTTTCACAGCAAGGGGGGCAATGAGGAACCAGGAGGCTGGGGTGACAGAGTCCAGTCCCTCCTCCAGTACCACTCTAAGCTCTCCAAGCACAGCTCTGGGCAGGGAAGGGGGTGCGTGCCACAAGCCAGTGTCCCCGAGTTTCAGGAACAGCTGCAGCAGAGATCCTAGATCAGGGTCTTAAACTCCCTCTGGCAAGCTGGTGCCCGAGCTTCAGAGCCGGTGGTGCACAGATCCCAGATCAAGCGCATCTGGCGCCACAAGGCTAGATGGTGCTGGTCGGGTGGGCAGATCAAGCGTGCCCTAGTGTCCTGTGGGCTGCTCACCACAAGCTATTTGCCTGCAGTTCTTGGGAGCTTGCCACTGGCTTTGTGTGCACCCTGTGCCTGTAATAGCTCAGCCCTACAATCACGGGTGCAGCAGACGCCGGGAAATGGCCCTGCTCCCCGTTCTTTGTCGTCATCCCTAACTCAGCTCCTTCCCCCCAGACAGTCTCTCCTCCCGACTCCTCTGAGTCTGAGACAAAGTCTGTACCAACAGTGCCTCCTCCTTCAGGTCCATGAGGAAGGGGAAAGACTCAGTCCTCTGGTACTATTTTTTTCTTCTGTGCTTTGGCCCAACTTCTTGCCAGATCATACCTTTGTCTATCCAGTGTGTGTATATTTCAGGTTCACCTGGGTTTTTTTCTCTGCATATAGTTGTAGAATTTGTTGAAATTTCAAGGGGAGAGATGAGTATCTCTCATGCCACCATTTCTCTGACATCACTCCTCTTCATACAGTTTTGTACTTGTACAGTGGAGCTCATCTGGTAACTATTTAAGCAATAGAAGATACTGGTTTTGATTTTAAAATAATTGTGAATGGACATTTTCCCTTAATTCTCAGCCTGTCTTTATTTTTAAAACATTCACAGTGGTTATTTTTATTTAAAGGTATATATCTATTTAGCAAGTAATCTGTTACTAAATTATACATATTTGAATTTCACCAAACCCATTTGTATTTGTTTTGACTTATAGAGAAAGAAAAATAATGAACATGTACAGTGTAGTCATGAAACTAATACCTAAACTATTTATTTTTAAACATTTTATTTATTAATTTTACAGAGGGGGTGGGGGAATGAGAAGTATCAACTCATCAATGCTTCACTGAGTCATTCATTGGTTTCTTCTTGTATGTGCGTGACTGGGCAATCCCAGGGATTCGAACTGGCAACCTCAGCATTCCAGGTCAACGATCCACCCACTGTGTCACCACAGGCTAGGCAAGAACTGTGTTCTTTTTCTGGGTTCAGTTATACCTTGAAAGGAAAAATTAATATTAACTGTCACTTTGCATGGAGATTTTGATACATAAGTCGCCTTCCTTATTTGTGGTTTCACATCCATGGATTCAACCATCTGCAAATTGAAAATATTTGGAAAAAAATCTCAGAAGGTTCTGAAAATCAAAACTTGAATTTGCCATGCACTTAGCAATATATGCTGAATCCGAGTGAAGTGATGGATCAGCATACCTTGCTATAGCCTATATGCAAATATAGGTTATATGCAAATGATGTGATTTTATATGAGGAGCATGAATTTCCCAGATTTTGGTATCCACGGGGATCCTGGGACTAATCCTCCATGTATACCAAACGACAGCTATGCCTCATTTGGTCTATAGAATGACCCTATAAGGAAACATGGTGATGTCCTCATTTTGCAAGCATAGTTTCAACAGTTCAGATTTGTCCATTTGCAGCAGGGGTCGGGAACCATTTTGGCTGAGAGAGCCATGAATGCCACATATTTTAAAATGTAAGTCCATGAGAGCCATACAATGACCCATGTACATTATGCATTATCCAATAAAAATTTGGTGTTTTCCTGGAGGACAGCATGATTGGCTCCAGCCACCCGCAACCATGAACATGAGCCGTAGGAAATGAATGGATTGTAATACATGAGAATGTTTTATATTTTTTAACATTTTTTTTATTTAAGATTTGTCTGTGAGCCAGATGCAGCCATCAAAAGAGCCACATCTGTCTCGCGAGCCATAGGTTCCCGACCCCTGATTTGCAGGGTGGAAGAGTGGCCAAGTGCTTCTCTGCTGTACTGAACTCGTAGTGCCTAGTGTACATTTTTAATCTTGGGTGCTCATAACTATAGGAGAGAAGGGATACATTCATTCAGCCACTGTTGCATGAAGCCTTTTTGTTTTTTCTTAGGGAGCTTTGAATATTCATTTTAGGCTTTTCTGTTGAGTAAGAGAGCAAAAAATATGAAGGAGGCTCTTGGGGGATCAGTAGATCAGCATTAAATCAGTGGTCATTGTTTATGAAAGGAAGAGGTTGCTTCCCTTTTTTTTTTTTTTTTTGTATTTTTCTGAAGTTGGAAACGGGGAGGCAGTCAGACTCCAGCATGCGCCCGACCGGGATCCACCCGGCATGCCCACCAGGGGGCGATGCTCTGCCCATCTGGGGTGTCACTTTGTTGCAACCAGAGCCATTCTAGTGCCTGAGGCAGAGGCCATAGAGCCATCCCCAGCGCCCAGGCCAACTTTGCTCCAATGGAGCCTCGGCTGCGGGAGGGGAAGAGAGAGACAGAGAGGAAGGAGAAGGGGAGGGGTGGAGAAGCAGATGGGCACTTCTCCTGTGTGCCCTGGCCGGGAATCCAGCCCGGGACTCCTGCACGCCAGGCCGACGTTCTACCACTGAGCCAACCGGGCAGGGGCCGGTTGCTTCTCTTTTAAACTGCATGTTTTACTGCCAGAAAGAGACTACTTTGTATAGTTTGGTATTGAACAATAGAAATAAATGTTGAAGTACAATGGAAAGGGTTAGAATAGATAAAATCTAGATTATCTTAATATTTATATAACAGCTAAAGCTTTACATAATGAGTCTTGTAGTTTGATAAAATATAACCTAAACGCTATTTTTCAGAAAACCATGTGACAGCCCCCCACCCCCAAAAGTGCATTAGTGTCAGGAATGGACTATGAAATTTTCAGTTCAATTTTATGTTTTTTAAAAAAGTAGCATTTATTTATTGAAGCTGAGAAGAGAGTTCATAAAATTAGAAATCAACAGTGTGTATTCTTCATCAACAATAAAATGTAATATTGGTCTCCTGGTTGCATGTAGAATTTTTTGCCACTCTGCATTTTGGATAAAAATGTGCAGAAATCATGATCTCTTTTGTAATTAATAGACTGAAAAGAAGTCGCCTTGTAAGATAAGGGTTTTATTCTGTAATGAATAGAGGCCCTCTGAAATTTGTGGAGTTGGAATCTTATATTAACTGCAGCATATGTAATTTTTCAATCAGTTATTTAATATTGTGCTTCCCAGACCTTTCTGAGTAGTTTTAATAGACAAGTATTTTTTATACATTATTTACTAGATATATGACAAGATATATAGAGGACTTTATATCCTAGTAGAGATAATGTATTTGGATAAAACCACTATGATGTCTGACACAAATACCAAATAATCAGTCTGCCACTTTCCCTGGAAGAGGTACATATTTTTGGAAAGAGAAGGGTATATGCTTTATTTATAATTCAAGCTGTAATGCTATCTAGAGTTTAAATAGTAAGCATATCATGTTAGCATATCAATGGTTTTTGTATTTTTTTAGAAGCAGCAGCCATCTTTTCAATAGCATTCTTAAAAAGAAAAGCTCAAGGAACCTCTCAAGTTAGAGCTGTCCTGAAAATTGGATTATTAGAAAAGTGCAGCTTGCCTAACCAGGCAGTGGCGCAGTGGCTAGAACATCGGCCTGGGATGCTGAGGACTCAGGTTTGAAACCCTGAGGTTGCCAGCTTTAGCATGGGTTCATCGGCTTGAGCACAGGTTTACCAGCTTGAGTGCGGAATCATAGATGACCCCATGGTCGTTGACTTGAGCCCAAAGGTCGCTGCCTTGAAGCCCAAGGTCACTGGTTTGAGCAAAGGGTCGCTGGTTCAACTGGAGCCCCTGGTCAAGGCACATATGAGAAGCAATCAATGAACAACTAAGATACTGCAACTATAAATTGATGCTTCTTATCTCTCTCCCTTACTGTCTGTCTGTCCCTTCTCTCTCTCTCTCAATAAAAAAGGAAAAGAAAGAAAACTGCAGCTTAATACCAACCACATCTGATTACTTTGTTCATTTTTTTTTTTTAATGTTCATCAGGAAAACTTTATCAGTTTTGTTTTAGGATATGTATGATACTCCTGGTTTAAAATACTTTGTTCAAATAAATTTAGCCACTATAGTTTTTTTTATACTTAAGAGCTGGGATTACATTGGTGGCATTCACTTTATATATCATGTTAGTTGGTAATTTAAACTATAGTGGGGTATTGAAAGAGTAGGCTTTGGAAGCAGACCTAAATTTTAGTCCTGTCTTTAATACTTATTCTTTGAGCTTGGTCATTAGTTTAATAAATTTTTATATCTAGTATTAATAGTCCATTTCAAAAGAAAAATGATCTCATGATAGTTTTTTCTTTGTTTTATAGATCAGTGTACTGTGACCCGCACATACCTATTCCTTCACAAGTTCTGGTTCTTCAGTGCTGCGTACTATTTCGGCAACTGGGCCTTTCTTGGGGTACGTATGGGTATCCCAAGGACACTTTAACCCTAGTGGTCCATTTGCATCACAGTAATGCCATTGTATTTTAAATTCATTATTTTCTGAGTGACTTTAGACTTGAGAAATAACATGTAGTTCCTTTACATTTACAGGTATTTTTGATCGGATTAATTGTATCCTGTTGTAAAGGGAAGAAATCAGTGATTGAAGGAGTTGATGAAGGTGATTCAGACATAAGTGATGATGAGCCCTCTGTCTATTCCGTTTGATAGCCTTCTGTCTTAAAGATTTTATAAAGCTGACTGCAATATCTCATGCATTTTTAAAGTGTTAAATTACATCCAGGTGAACTGAATAGCTTTCATCAAAAATGGGAGCATGGCTATTAAAAAAAACTATATTTTTTATGTTTTCTGAAGTAACATTATTGTATCATAGATTAACATTTAAAATTGCTATAATAACAATATGTGAGGGAATGTTTGTAGATTTTTTTTTTAGTGTATAATAGAGTTAAATTGATTAAAAACCTTCCAGAATTAATATTTCCTTTTTTCACTTTTTGAAAACATAATTACTTGTGTTGTGCCTTTGGATCTCTAAAGTAATGTGGAATTTTAAAGTGTCCATAACTGATTGTCTGAAAATAATATTCACACTATAGCTGGTAAATAAATGTTACTTTCCGTGCATCTTGTTTTCTATTTTCTTCATTAAATCACAGTGCCATTCAGGTAGATTTCATGAACAGATTACAAACTCCTGGGTGGTCTTAAGACCATGTCATTCCAAAGTGTGTTATGTTGTTATTGTTCGGATATTAATCCATTAGATACCTTATTTCCACCTCTACAATATTTAAAGCAGGTACACTGTTGTAGGTAGCATATCTAAAAATTTGTATCCCCATATAAATGAGAGTATTGTCAAGAATAATTAATCCTGAAAAATATCAGTTGACTAATTAAGATATAGCATCATATTTTAGCTTTAAAGATATCTTTTTCTCTTTCTTTCTTTTTTTTTTTTTTTTGGATTTTTCTGAAGTGAGAAGTGGGGTGGCAGAGAGACAGACTCCCACATGCGCCCAACTGGGATCCACCGGAAAGCCTGCTAGGGGGCGATGCTCTGCCCATGTGGGACATTGCTCTGTTGCAACCAGAGCCATTCCAGCACCTGAGGTGGAGGCCACAGAGCCATCCTCAGTGCCCCGGCCAGCTTTGCTCCAGTGGAGCCTTGGCTGCCTGAGGGGAAGAGAGAGAGAGAAAGGAGAGGGGGAGGGGTGGAGAAGCAGATGGGTGCTTCTCCTGTGTGCCCTGGCCGGGAATCAAACCCAGGACTTTGACTTGTCAGGCCGACGCTCTAACATTGAGCCAATCTGCCAGGGCCAAAGATATGTTTTCATTTTACAAATTTAGAATTATAATATTGACAAAGTATTTTGAATAATTCTGGATAGTGAGAAATCATCAGAAATGATAGCTGAGTTTACTAACTTAAGCAAATTAGAACTTGGGAAAAGCATATAGTGTGATCCTTGAAATAAAATACCATTAAGTTTCTGAAAAAGACTGAGGAGTTAACAACCATCTCTCACTTAATTCTTTTCTCCCTTAATTTTTGTGTCACATTGCTCTTTGTCTCTCTAGACAGATCTTCGCAGCCTTCAGGTCTGGCTTCTTTCTGTCCCCTTTACTGTTAGTCACCAAGGTTCCCTTCCCTGCTGCTCTTATTTTACGTCTTCTTTCTGGATAATCTCTGTGGCCTTGCTTTCCATCTGTATTGTCCTTCCTAAGTTCCAAACTTCTACTTTGCATATTAACTAGAAGTTACTACTTCGATTGCAACCTGTGAAAATTGAACTTTTCACTTTGGGGGGCATACCAAGCCTCCTATATTCATGTCTGTTTGTCTGTCTGTCTGTTTGACAAACAGTGCCAGCACATACCTGATTGCTTAAGCCAAAAATCAAGGAGAATTCCTTATGTCCTGTGCATACCTGACTCATCAACTATCAAGTCATGTTGGTTTCTACTTCTTAACTATCTTTCCATTTGTCCCCCCGTTCTTCATTTCTACTGCCACTCATTGTGTTATGAACTGAATTGTGTCCCCCAGAATTCTTGTGTTGAAGTTATAACCCCTAGCACCTCAGAATGTGTCTATACTTGGAGACATAGGGCCTTTAAAGAGGTAATAAAGTAAGATGAGGCAATTAGGTAGGGCCCTAATCCAACATGCCTGATGCCCGTATATGAACAGGACGAGACATCAGGGATGACTGTGCAGAGAAAAGACCATGTGAGGACACACTGAAAAGGAGGCCTACAGATGAAGGAGAAAGCCCCCTGGAGAACTCAGCCTGCTAGCAACTTGATCTTGGATGTCTAGCGTCCAAAACTGTGAGGGAATCAATTTCTGTTGTTTAAGCCACGGAGTCTGGCATTTTATTAACAGCAGCTCAAGCAGACTAATACACACTGGTTCTTAAACTTCCCGACTGGACTTTCTGCCAAGTCCCAACTCCTTCCACATAAGATTATTTCATTCCTTTGCTGTGAAAAGCTTTCAGTTAGTTTAGAATTAAATCTATAAGCCATCACATCACGTGTAAGGTCTCTGGTGTGCCTGACCCGACTTTCTCCCCCGTCCTCACACAGTCTATATGAGCCACACTAACAAATGTCTCACCATTATCCAAATGGCGCTGATTTCTCACATCCCTATTCTGTTGAACTGTTCCTTCTGCCTATGATAATTGACCCTTTGTCTCCTACGAAAATCTTTGTTCTTCAGATCTCAATCTGAACAATATCTGCTCAGATGCCCTCTGTAGGTCTCCCAGGCAAAGTTAGGTGTTTTATCCTACTCATAGGGTACCGTGCACAGGGTGTTGTGATTTATTGCTTGCTCTTCTGCCTGCTTTCATGGCTGCAAGTGCTTGAGTATATCTGTTTGTTCACCTCATTCCTGGTGCCTGTCAGCTCCTTGTACGTGGAAGGCCCTCAGTAGACAGGTGAATTTGCTAGTTGGAAGCTTTAAGTCTGTATACATGGTTTAAGCCTGTATAAACTGCATTTAGATGAAAGGAAATGTATATTTAGCCCATTTTAAAATTTATTTTGCTACCTAGAAGTTTAGAAGCAATACTGTATTTGTTTTGAATACTACATATATATTTTATTACTTTTAGAAATGATTGCTTTTGTCAGACCAACTCTTAGATTTAAATTTTGCTATTTGTATTTTTTAAACATATTTCTTCTTAGCTTTAAACATTTGCATCCTGCCTATTTAGAAGTTTACTTTTAGTCTAACCAAACCCCTCCCCACCCCGTCATGGTCATATGAAATGGCTTTAACTTTTTATGATGATGAGGCTGCTTTAGTGTTGTGACTTTCACTTCCACTAATAAAGCACATATTTCCTTTGAAATTCTCTGAAAATGCCTAGAGGTCATTCAGAATGATGGCTTTCTGAAAGGTCAAGGCCCTCTTGTTCCCTGCCTACTTCAAATGGTGATTAATTTATTCAGCTATGCAGCAAGGGGCTGGCAAAATAAGGACCCTGGAACTGACTTCTTTCTTAGTGCCACTATCCCAAAAGAAATGAAAATGCATCTTGCAGAAGGAAGGGAGGGAGGGGTGGAGGGAGGGAGGGGAGGAGGGAGGGAGGGAAAAAAGAAAAGGAAGAAAAAGGAAGGACAAAGCAGGAGCTCCAGGAAAACAAGGCAAGGAAAGGAGTCTTCACTGAGGTGTACTACTGAGTTCTTCAGTTAATGGTATGTACATTGTTACAGTAATATACTATCTTAGAACTAAGCCATAGGGCACAGCAGACATTGATTATAGCACTGAATGTAAATATCACACTTGACAGTGTAAAAAGAGTTGATGCAAATTGGATGGCTGAGGAGTGGAAGAACACAAGGGTGAGTGGGTTAATATTCTCACTATATGTGGGACAGTTGAGGGGAGTCACAGAGAAAAATAGAGACACTGTCTCTGGTAGAGAAAGCAAAGAAGTAATGTCTAAGCATATTAAAGATAATGGTAAAGATAAAAGATCAAAAATAATAATGTTGAGAGATGGGAAAAAAGGGGAAACTCAAGCAAGCAAAATTATAGGAAGTCAAGATATTTTAAATGGGTAAACTTAGGAATAGCACTATATTAAAATGTAACAAAGATACTAAAGATAAAAATAGATCAGGTATCATGAAGGAGAAATTTTATCAAGATAAAACAGTCATTGCATTATACATAATATGCCTTTGAATTTTCTGGCAGCTGAGACAGGAGATGGATGATGAAGGTTTTACATTTGATAAAAGGAAGCACTCAAATTTACTTAGAGATAATTTTTTCTGACATTAAAATTTAGAAAGTTACATTGTGAATTTTTTTAATTTGTATTGATTTTAGAGAGGAAGGGGAGAGAGAGAGAGACACGTTGATCTGCGGTCCCACCCATCCCTCTCCCAATTAATCTGCATTAATTGGTTGAGTTTTGTATGTGCGTTGACCCGGGATCAAACCTGCAATCTCGGCTGTGTGGACAACCCTCTAGCCATCTAGCCAACTGAGCTAATTGGCCAAGGCTCCATTCTGAAGTCTTATGAAAAGAATGTTAACAATGAACAAAGGTCTTTGCTATTATTTAATAGCAAGGAGACTGAATTTGGGATCTCCAGGGGAAATCTGGTTGGCTTTCAAGAAGTCTCAAAGTGAATTAGCTTTATGTGTATGTCATTCATTCATCCCACTCAGCAATTATCCATGCTCCTACGTATTCTAGGTGTTAGATAACAGCTACTGATGTTCTAGGATTGAAGAAGGTAGTCCCGGTTCTTTCAGAACTTGGTCTATAAGTTTGTACCTGAGTGGCCCATGGCAGTAATTGGACCTTACCAATATCTACTAAGATTGTATGTGTCTGATATCGTGAATACAGTAAAGAAATTACTTTATCAAGCTGGAATTACAATGGAAAATATTCCAGTAACTGGAATGCTTACATTTCATTTCCAAAAAACACATTATGTCTTGGTAGATGAGCAAGGAATTGAATTGATACGAGAGAAGTAGTTGGGAGAAACTGTAGTCGTTTGCTGACGCTAAGTACCCACCTTTCTTCAGCAGAGACCACTTCCCAAATGACCCAACTCTGTTCCCTAGACTGAGTTGCATTTCCTAGCTACACATTGACTCTATTTAACTGAATCCCAATTGACACATTATTGTTCTAGATCTGTACATATAGATTATGCTATGCCACGGTCCTAGGAATCTCAGTTTTCCTCTCTCGTTCTCGCTCTCCCCTCCCTCCCTCTCCATAAACATACACATTTTAATTTAATAAGTTTTATTGAGAACCACCTTATTTCCCTCATTAGCAAGTTTTTGGAGAGCACTTCTAGAATCACCCATACCCTTCAATTGATTTCACGGGGAATGTGAAAACTTCCTTCTCAGAACAAAACCAACAAATACTAAGTCTTAACTTAGGGATAACATTCTGGGGAGAACTAAGCTAATGTGGTCAGGTGTATACCTTTCTGCATGGTTTTGCCCTAGATTTATGTCTGCCTCAGCATTACATTGAAGCTGCTGGACTGTACCGAAGTCCAGATCGAGCTCTTGGCCAAGTATGTGTGTAAAGCATGGCCTTCCGCTGTCTGTAAAGGTACATTTTTGATAGCAGGTGAGCAGGCAACGAAGTTAAAACTTGGAAAGATAAAGGGGCACTTAGAGCTGCCTCATTTCCCCACTTGTATCTAAGATAGAAAGTGTACCTGAAATAACTGATTGGTTTACTTGTACATTCAATGACTATCCAACTAGCGGCTACCACGTGCCAGAAACTATTCTGGACCTTATTCTAACACTAAATGAAAAGTTCCATCAAACCTGATAATATCTGATGTCCTCAACGGTTCCAGTTTCACATTCAACTGTATGTATCAAAAGCATTTTAAAGACTTCAGGTTTGTATGTGTAAATATTGTATATACACACAAAATCTATTTTGTTTGTTTTTGACAGAGACAGAGGGACAGACAGGAAGGGAGAGAGATGAGAAGCATCAATTTTTTGTTGCAGCACCTTAGTTTATTGATTGCTTTCTCATATGTGCCTTGACCAGGGGTGGGAGGCTACAGTAGAGCAAGAGACCCCTTGCTCAAGCCAGCAACCATGGGATCATGGCTATGATCCCACACTCAAGCCAGAGACCCCGCACTCAAGCTGGTGAGCTTGCACTCAAGCCGGATAAGCCTGCGCTCGAGCTGGCGACCTCAGGGTTTCAAATCTAGGTCCTCCAAGTCCCAGTTCGATGTTCTATCCACTGCGCCACTGCCTGGTCAGGCATCAGATCAGTAGTAGGTCCTACTGAGACACAGAATCTTAACACGAGAAGACAAGTCTGCCCAGTAAAAGAGTAATTTAAGAAAATTTAAATTTATTTTTGAGCTATACAATAACTCAAATGCTGACGGAACTTAAATCTAAAAGCCTTCTCTAATGAGATTTAGTGAGTCACTGACTTGAACCAATATTTGAGTACCTAGTATATATATCAGAAACTGCTATGAACTAGAGGCACATAAATGAAAAGACAAAATGGTGCCTAGTCTCAAAAAAGTAGAAATCAGGGTCAAATGCAAAAATAATAAATTGTAATGTAACAAATACAAAGTATTTAGAAATCAGGGTCAAATGCAAAAATAATAAATTGTAATGTAACAAATACTATAAAGAAGTATTAAAGAATGCAGTGAAGGTAAGAGTGATACGATCTTTTTTAAAAAAACAAAGATTTAGTTTATCACTATTGACAAATTACTCAGAAACAGGTGTTTCATTCTCTTTGAACAAATAATGTATCATTTCTTTATGAAGTATTACAGAATGCAGTGAAGCTGAGAGTGACATGTTCTTAGCTTAGGTAAAGATACAGACTTAAATAAGCACATTGTAACTAAATGTCCCTGCAAAATTAGACTGTGCTGGGAAAAAGAGGGGAACCCAAAACTGCCATTAACGTTCAGCTTCCTGGTAGAATGAGAAATAGAAATAAATTCTATTTCTTGCATGTCTGAGTTCAAAAACTGATATTGTCACCTGCCAAAGCTGACTTAGTTATAACAGCAGTAAAAATATTGATTTGACTGGCATTTTATCGTTCTTAATTGTTCTGTAAATTAGTTACTCCACTAGTGTAGTGGAGAAAACAATCTCCTATTTACATTGTGGAAATAAAACCCTTACCTTGGCCCTGGTCGGTTGGCTCAGCGGTAGAGTGTCGGCCTAGCGTGTGGAGGACCCGGGTTCGATTCCCGGCCAGGGCACACAGGAGAAGCGCCCATTTGCTTCTCCACCCCTCCGCCGCGCTTTCCTCTCTGTCTCTCTCTTCCCCTCCCGCAGCCAAGGCTCCATTGGAGCAAAGATGGCCCGGGCGCTGGGGATGGCTCTGTGGCCTCTGCCCCAGGCGCTAGAGTGGCTCTGGTCGCAATATGGCGACGCCCAGGATGGGCAGAGCATCGCCCCCTGGTGGGCAGAGCGTTGCCCCATGGTGGGCGTGCCGGGTGGATCCCGGTCGGGCGCATGCGGGAGTCTGTCTGACTGTCTCTCCCCGTTTCCAGCTTCAGAAAAACAAACAAACAAACAAACAAACAAACCCTTACCTTGTACCTGCCATTACAATGTTTGATTATTTCAGGGTTTGACCAACTCTACAAAGGGCCAGACAGTAAATATCTTCAGCTTTGCCGGATCACATAAATGACTGTCATACATTTGTTTTACAACCTTTAAAGAAAAGACATTCTTTACTTGGATTTGGCCGGTGGTTTGCCCTGGATTGCTCCATTAATTTGGTTAAGGTACAGGTACTATACAAAGCTTAGCTAATGACATTCAAAAAATATAAAATTACAGAGGGAGACTTTTAACATATGTGAAAAAATAAACCTTTTCAAACGCTTTTTAGCATGTTGTTTCATACTTTTTTAATGATTAACTTTTAGTTTAAAGGTGAT
Source organism: Saccopteryx leptura (assembly GCF_036850995.1). Taxonomy (NCBI): domain Eukaryota; kingdom Metazoa; phylum Chordata; class Mammalia; order Chiroptera; family Emballonuridae; genus Saccopteryx; species Saccopteryx leptura. The sequence continues at coordinate 355,025,863 of NC_089503.1, forward strand.
ATTAACTAGTAGAAAAATTCAAACGAGTCAGAGTTGTGAGTGACCGAGAGATAATGAGCAGAGTAGGCAGTGATCTCTGAGCTTATTTGACCAGGGATTGGTCAATCCTCTGCCTTCTCACATGGAGTGTGGGTAGAGAAATGATGGACAAAGTGATCTCTAAGGTAAGTTCCACTTATAATATTTGTATCCTGTTTCTCTATTTTGGTCAAAGAGAAATATAAATGTGACTCGAGGGTTGAAAACTATGAGTACTAGTGATTTTTCTGTGCCAGTTTCCTCATTTGTAAATTGTGATGATAATACTATCCCCTTCATGGGATTATTGGAGGCCTTAAATTAGTATAAAGTGCTCATTATAGTGTGTGTTCGGTGGTAAACTGTCAATATTTATCAGTCATTATTGTTATTTCTAGGATGCTTTTCTCTGCTTCATAGTGTGCTTTAATCACCAGGGCTCCAAACACTTTGTATTTAAGAAATATTCCTGCTCTTCAGCATCTAGGTTAAGTACCTAATAAACTCAAAACAAGCATTTAATTGTATTATGAGAGCTGAGAGTGTAAAAAAGTACCCTAGAGAGTAAATATTTTTAAGACAAAAATCTTTTGTAATGTAAATCATTATAATATATGTCTCCATTTATTCTGTTTAGAGATCTTATTTTGGAGTATTTCAAAACTCTACATAATGACTTCCAAGAATAAAATCCCAAATTCATTTTAGGTTTAAAATCTTATGCATTTAGTTGTAGTTAAAACACTAATTACAAAGCAGAAGCCATTGTGTTCCATCTTCTTCACATTGTTCTCTTGCTGGTCTCTTTGAAAAGACTGCAGTATAGTCTTTGTCTTTTTGGTTTTTGCTTTTCTGTTTACTTACATGTAAAGAGTGAAGAATTTCTCTTTAATTCCTCATGGGAGCATTGTGAATTCAAAATACAACATTTGTAAAACTTTTTTTTCTTTAGGAATGAATAAAAAACATGTGCATGTACCCTCATTGTACAGTACAAAAACAAAGTAAAATGAAATAAAATGTTTGCTGTCACTTCAGAGGCTGGAATTTACAATTTATTACATAAGCTTCTGTTTCCTCACACTCACACTTCCAACCAACTTGCTTCTATCAGCAGTGTAAAAGTAGAAAAAAAAAGACAGACTTGGGTCAAAATTCAATCTAAGTTGCTTAGTAGCTGTGTGAATTTATGCAAGTTATTTTACTCCTACAAGCCTGTAAAGCCAGCAGGCAGGGCCAGGGCCAGCATCATAGCTGCCCAGCCCATTCGGGTTCGCATTGGATTCGGACAGTTGGTAAAGAAACAAAGGAGCCACAAACTGGTGGGCCATAGTCTTTAATTCTAGCTTGCACCCGGCGGGCAAGTAAAAATACACACTGGGCTCCAAAACCCAGTCACATTCAGTGCTCACAAAGCCACTGACTTATCCGAGTTTCCTAGAATCAAAGGTTTCTAGCTCACCAGACTTATTCACCTCTGTTCCCCATCTCCTTCCTTATCCCAAATACAAACTCTACACAAACTGGCATCTCACTCAGCACTCCACCATCTTGGCTGCTTCTCCTGGCCTCCTCCACGTGGCCTCTCTCTGCTCTGCTCTCTAATGCTATTCCAGGAACCGAGAGGGCAAACTCTCGTTCTACCCCCATTTTATATTGTAGCTTCACAACCTCTAATCCAATATACAAAATAGGGAAGTCTCTAATACAAAGTCACTTCTCTGAAGCATGATTGGATTGTACCACCCCACATCAAAAAGGGTGGGAAAGGCTTAATCCCAAAACCAAGCCCCAGGCTACAAGGATTCTCAACACACATTAATATCACCTGGGCAACGGCCTCACATGGCCAGCGCTATTTTTAACAAAGTGAGCATAATATATTTTATCTGCCCAACAAAGCCTATTCATCTGTAGAATGTGTGCACATTACCTACCCTGTTGAGTTATGAAAATAATTTACAATACCTAGAACATAGTAGGTTTTTAGTCAGTATACATATTACACATAACCACTATACATAACTACAGCCTTAGGAAGGCATAAGATTTTAAACCTAAAATGAATTTGCGTGTTTTTGGAAGGGGCATATATTCTATAGCTGACCACACTCCAACCAAGTAGCATGACTTATTTGCAAAAGCATGCTCCAAGAAGTCTTGAGTTTGGCCCTACACCCTGCATTCTGCCCCTAGAGTTCAAATGAATAAGCTTCCAAGGAAGGAGTTAAACCAAAACACCGATTTCTTTCCATATTTTTTAAATAACATTTCCTGTGGGCTGACTGTGAACAGAAGTGGAGAGTTACAAAAATGTATAAAGCATAGCCCCTGTCCAGAGAGCTTTTCCCTTCAATGATATTTCTTTTCTGAAAGTTGGAATTAAAGTTACATAGTATATTATGACCAGGGCAAATAAGTGTGGCAAGATTTAAAGGCACATGTAAAACCCAAACTACAATAAATTAATTTTCTGCATTACCTTTAACTCTTCTCAGTCTTCATCCTTTCCTCTTTCTCTTAAAGCTTGCAAAACTGAACCTCTAATTTTTTTCTATGCTACTTCAGGTATAGGCCCATTTTCAGTGTAAAAAAATCCAGTTTCACACTCTCAAAGATCAGTGGCCCATGGGAGCCTACCCAACACAGTAGCTGTCTGTTATCTCGACCTCTCCCTGTTTAGTTGTTGAAGTAATTTCCTCAGTGGATTTTGTGCTTCTCTCTTTCAAAGCTGTTTTCTTCTTCCCTTTGGCTTGACAGAAAAAGAAGAAATTTCAACTATGAGGCTCCACATTTCCCAGCACGATTACTTTTCTGTTCAGTAAAAGTGATTGTCCCCACATCTGTCACAGTCTACTCTCTCTCTCCTGAATTTCTTTATAGCTGAGGAGCCACTGCGCCACTTCACCCGCAGGTGTTGTAAGGTACCAAAAACTACAGAATTAATAGTAATATTTTAAGAGGCTTGAAGAACATTTTATTAATTTGGGTTAAGGTGTGCAGAGAAATTGTGAGAATAGTCTCTGTACTGTGTGATTGGCATAAAACTAGGATGGCCCTTGGCATTGTACTGTAAATGCAAAGGGAAGGAAAACATGGATTCCCAGACATTCCACCACACCTGTGGGGAAAGGAGTGAATGAATGGCTAGCCAAGTGCAGGGAGAGAAAAGCCAAAATAAACCTTTTCTTATAGCAATGAGCCATTTGTGGGCATTTGTCCCCACGGAAACTACCTCTCCTATGTAAATGCATGTGGTTAATACATGTGACTCTGGACAGAGAGATGGCAGATAAACACAAGAAAATATAGGAATGCCTTTTAATATGTAAAGAGACATCTCTCTACCATTGTGTTGACTTACAAATTTTGTTTTCTCCAAAATGATGTATGGCTTGCAAATTGAACATGGTCCTATCATGTTAAAGGACATATGACTATAACCAATAGTGGTAAAGGACTCCTAACTCTAATTTTTGCTTCTGTACTTCCCACTTACAAAACTATAAAAACTAAGTAGAACAAAGGGCCAGCGCACTCTCCCTCAGACTTCTGTCGGAGTTGCTGCCACTTGGCCAAACTAGACAATAAAGCTTTGATGTGTAATCGACGGACTTTGTTCGTGTCTTCAATGTTTCGGGTCCCTCCAGATTAGGCTTAACAATAGCCATTGCAAATTCTTGCCTTGCTACAGGTTGTTCATACGTAAAAGGACCGCAGTTCCCCCAATATGTATTCAAACTATTGAAAAATGCATCTAAACAGCTTGTTAGGCAAATGAGTTTGTAAAATTTGTATTTTTTGAGTTTGCTCACTTTTAGTGTTAAAAAATAGCACTGGGCAGCGCCAGGTAAGTGATCTGTGAAATTGCAAATTACCTTCTTGCTTGGGAAGGGCCATTGTTTTGCTAATGTTTGCTGGAGGAAAGGTTTTCATGCCAGAAAGTTTTGAAAAGAGAGAAGGAGAAGGAGAGAGAAGCCATGTTTGCAGAGTTAGAGCAGAGAGACTGTAGGGTGCTGGGAGAAGCAGCCAGGTGCAGGGAAGGGAGAAGGTGTGCAGATGGGGAACCAGAGGGGAGGGGCTTTTGTGAGCTCCGCTGAGACGGGAGGCATGGGGGGGCTTTGATTGTAGGAGAAACCGGAGAAGATACTCTTGGTTGTAGGACTGGAGAATGTGTCAGTGGCTTTGGGAGCCCTGAGTGAAAGAGAAGTGTTTTCCCTGTGTGTTGCTCATCGGCCAGTGTGAGACTTTAATAAAAGAATGGCGCACCATATTTTTGCTCCCGTGTTTCTTTACCTTCTGCCTGAATTCAGTGAGAACCTGCATGAGCATGGCCAGGACAGCGGCCACTCCTGGCCATACACAGCCCAATACATTTAAGCCTCGATATGAATTTGTCCCCCTGCTATACATTTTTGAATGAAGTAATCAAAAACCAAACAAATAACTGGGCTTGCGCTCACTACCAAAAATAAGAAATCACAGCAACCTCAAAGTCACACGGTCCTGACTGTCCTTTTGAAATAGTAATATAAATAAAATATATTTCTATGATTAAGCATTTCTACAATCATTTTAGACAAGAATAATTAGAACCTATAGAATACAGGAGACCCCATGAAAGAGAGAGGGGGCCAAGGGCAATGCTCTGGCTATATAGCCTCAGGGGCTCTGTCAGAGGGCTCCCCAGTTCTGCCATAGCCATTTACACAACTGTCCCAGGATGGTGACTGATTTTTAAGGAGGAGGATGAGTACCTGGGCCTTGTCATTTTCCTCAGTCCTGGTTCATGCTTGCCCTTCATCTCAGGCTCCAACTTTCTTATTTCCCACATATTCTCAGCCTCTTATCCCCACCATTTGCTAGCTGCCACTCAGAACCTTGCAGAGCCCCCTCTGCACTTCGGCTTTACTGGAACAGCCCCCAGAGAAGCCCACCAGCCTGCAAGCATGGATTCAGGAGGCTGGTAGACCTGGGCATGCATTCTGCTCAGTCGCATGTTAATGCTGTGATTTGGGCAGCTGGCTGTGAGAATTCGCAATTGTATATGTAAAGTGCCTAGTATGACACCTGACTTTTAGTAGGCATTCAATAAAAATTGGTTGCTATTATTTTACACACTGGTGTTTCTGCAAACAACTAAATCTACTCGGCCTTCTCTCTGCCTTCGTAGTTGGAATAACGGCTCGCTAATTGAGTTCATCCACCCATGTTCCCTCTCCACCCACCCTGGATAAAAATCATGGCTGTAGGGAATGTCTCAGCATTTAGGCACAGCAAGTATGTTCCGTGAAAAGAAACTTTTGCAATTGTTTTGAGACTTATGTAGTTTTTGAGAGTGTAGGAACCTTAGGTAGTCTCTAATTCAACCTTCAATTAACAGACACAGAGGAGGTCATTGAGCTGTGGCCATGTTAACATTTCAAGATAAATCTTTCTTTACATTTACAGCAGTGTTCCTATGACATTATTTGCCTGAGAGCAGCGATTATTACAAGGAGTCATGGTGACTTACCAAATGCAAAGCTCTCTGAATCAGAAACATGTTGTGAACTTTTACTGTGTGCCAAACTCCACCCGATGCTGAGATTGCAAAGACAAATACTACGCGCAAGACAGGATCCTTTCACACCCTCGAGGAAGTCACGTTTTATAAATGGGTTGACTCATGAGCTCACAGAGAAGCACACATGGTCTGACTCTATATGTGAAGCCGACAATATCAACAGCCCCCGTGCCCAAGGCTCCTGTCTACCTTAAGTTGGTGGTGATAGACATAGTTTCCAAAATCTTTCAGCATTTTCTTCATAAATACTTTATGACCTATGTTCCAAAAAAGTTTTTTAATCTGATTGTGACCTACTTGACCTGTAATAGTGTTTTTCCACAATCAACAAGAATTCTAGAACCCACCTTGTGAAACATATGTGTATATGTCTGTTTAAACTCACAACTGTACCTAACAAGTTAGTAATTGCTACTTCTGATTTATTTATTTGTTTGTTTGTTTGCTTATTTATTGGCCAGAATACCAGCTGTGCTTGTTTACTTCATCTCACTGGTAATCACGCATAAACAAAGTTGGGATTTTTACAAAGTTGAGGATCTACTTATTTTATTTTAATTTATTGTGTGTACATAGATTCCAGTGTCCCCCTGAATACCTCCCCGTCCCCCTTGTTCCCCAGCTCATTCCCCTTGCCCTCCTCCCCTCAATGCCCTTCCCCCGGTATTGCTTCCCTTCTCTCATTCCAGCCTACCTTCCCCTTTCCCTCTGTCCACTTTCACTCTGGACACTTTGATCCCGTCTATTCTGTTCCTCAGTTTATATTGTTCATTGGATTCCTCAAATGAGTGAGGTCATATGATATTTTTCTTTCTCTGCCTGGCTTATTTCACTTAACATAATAGTTTCCAGGTCCATCCATGTTGTCGCAAAAAGTAAGATTTCCTTCTTGATCATGGCCCCATAGTATTCTATTGTGTATATGTACCACTGCTTTCTTTTTTTATTAATTTTAATGGGGTGACATTAATAAATCAGGGCACATATGTTCAGAGAAAACATCTCCAGGTTATTTTGACATGTAATTATGTTGCATACCCATCACCCAAAGTCAAATTGTCTTCTGTCACCTTCTATCTGATTTTCTTTGTGCCCCTCCCCCCCCACTGGAAGTCCTAGCCATAACAATCAGACAAGAAGAAGAAATAAAAGGCATCCAAATTGGAAAAAAAGAAGTAAAACTATCATTATTTGCTGATGATATGATACTGTACATAGAAAACCCTAAAGTTGCAGTCAAACAACTACTGGACCTGATAAATGAATTCAGCAAGGTGGCAGGACATAAAATTAATATTTGGAAATCAGAGGCATTTTTATACACCAACAATTCACTGTCAGAAAGAGAAATTAAGGAAACAATCCCTTCACTACTGCAACAAAAAAAATAAAGTACCTAGGAGTAAATTTAACCAAGGAGGTAAAAGACTTGTACTAGAAAAATTATAAAACATTGATAAAAGAAATCAAGGAAGATACAAACAAGTGGAAGCATATACTGTATTCATGGATAGGAAGAATAAACATCACTAAAATGTCTATATTACCCAAAGCAATCTATAAACTCAATGCAGTTTCTATTATAATACCAATGGCATACTTCAAAGATATAGAACAAATATTCCAAAAATTTATATGAAACCAAAAAAGAACACGAATAGCCTCAGCAATCTTGAAAAGGAAAAATAAAGTGGGAGGTATCACACTTCCTGATACCAAGTTATATTACAAGGCTATTGTTCTCAAAACAGCCTGGTACTGGCATAAGAACAGGCATATAGATCAATGGAATAGAACAGAGAACTCAGAAATAAACCCACACCTTTATGGACAATTGATATTTGACAAAGGTGGTAATAACATACAATGGAGTAAAGACAGACTCTTTAACAAATGATGTTGGGAAAATTAGACTGGTACTTGCAAAAAAAATGAAACTAGACCACCAACTTACACCATTCACAAAAATAAATGCAAAATGGATAAAAGACTTAAATGTAAGTCATGAAACCATAAGCATCCTAGACAAAAACATAGGCAATAAGCTCTCCGACATCACTCACAGGAATAGACAAAGACAATATGAACAAACAAAAAGACAAACCACACAATGGGATATGGGAGATCATATTAGACAATACGTCTAATAAGGCCTTAATAACCAAAATTTTAAAGAACTTGTAAAACTCAACACCAGGAAGGTAAACAATCCAATCATAAAATGGACTAAAGAAATGAATAGGCTCTTCTCCAAAGAGGACATACAGTGGCCAACATGCATATGAAAAAATGCTCAACATCACTAATCATTAGAGAAATGCAAATTAAAACCACAATGAGATACCAACTCACACCAGTCAGAATGGCACTCATTAACAAAACAACACAGAATAAGTGCTGGTAAGGATGTGGAGAGAAGGGAAACCTCTTGCATTGCTGGTGGGAATGCAGACTGGAGCAACCACTGTGGAAAACAGTATGCAGATTCCTTAAAAATTAAAAATAGAACTATCTTTTGACCTAGTCATCCCACTTTTAGGAATATATCTTAAGAATACCAAACCACTGATTCAAAAGAAGAAATGCACCCCCATGTTTATGGCAGCATTGTTTACAATAGCCAAGATTTGGAAACGGTCCAAGTGTCCATCAGTGGATGAGTGGATTAAAAAGCAGTGGTACATATACACAATGGAAAACTACACGGCCGTGAAAAAGAAGGACATTTTACCTTTTGCAACAACATGGATGGACCTGGAAACTATTATGCTAAGTGAAATAAACCAGGTACAGAAAGAAAATTATCATATAACCTCACTCATTTGAGGAATCTAATGATCAATGTGAACTGAGGAACGGAATAGAGGCAGAGGTGGGATCAAAGGGACCAGAGGGAAAGGGGATGAGAGGGTGGGATCAGAGAAGGAAAAGAGATTAGTGAAATTATATATACATAATATAGCGTTATAGAGAGCAGGACAGCCAATCCTAGTGGGAAGTGGGGAAGGCGTTGGGGGGAGGGGGCAAAGGGGGCATCGAAGGGCACAAGGGGATGGGTGGAGATATATTCAGTGAGACACTTGAATCTATGTAAAGACAATAAATTAAAATCAATAAATTTTTTAAAATCTTTAAATTTTTACTTTTTATATATGGATTTGGTAACGTTTTTATTATTAAAAATGCAGTTACATGTATAAGGCAGACGAGGCAGCCTTTGAGGTGCTTTTTTTGGTGCTCAGTTTTCTCTGGCTTTGTTTCTCTGGAAGCTTGGCTCCCAGAGGAGAAGCACCAGCATCATAAAAACAGCGGGCGAAGGAAACTGGTGGAGACAGCTCACCCAGATGGCACCCGAAAACACTCCCACACTTCTCCCGTTTCGAGAGCAGGCTTTCCCTTCTTGCTTCTGTTCCCTCCAGCTCTCCATTTTTGCTCTGTATTTGGGGCTATTTTTTATTGTCCAGACTGGTAAGCCTGTCTTCAGCTGTGACCCTTTTTCTATTTTTAGTTCGTCTACTGAAATTTTTAACTATTTATTATACACGTGTTATGGGATGATGATATAATTGTGATTAAGTTATTATATATTCAAGTTTAGATGATGATATAGTTAATATAATAAAAGCATTTCAAGGTGCTCACTTTGGCAGCACATAAACTAAAATCATAAAATTAAATTATATATATATATACAAAGTTTTTTCAGAAATTTACTTTTGTGCTCCAATATCATCTATTTAAGATTTATTTTTTTAATCTTTTGTGTCTTCTCTTCTTCCTCAAAGGGAATGCTTTGTTCTATATGATGAGTTTGGCCTTTCTCTTGGCGGGGTTACATGGTCCCCTTAAGTATATTCTGATTTTGCTTTGTTTGGTCGCTCATGTTATGTTCCTGCAATATTCAGATTGTTTTGGATGCTCTGTCACTGTCAGTAGTGAATGTCTGTTCTCGTAGGTCAGTGGTGAAGGAACCAACCAATTATTTCCGGTTCTGGGAGAGAGGGATTCTCTGCCAACAGGCACAGGAAAGGAGGCAGTTCAGGCCACCATGCATTTCTGCCCTCAGTACCCCTCAAAAAAGCTAAGATGTCACAAGTCCTCTTAAGAACAAACATAGCACCCTGGCCGGTTGGCTCAGTGGTAGAGCGTCAGCCTGGCGTGCAGAGGTCCCGGGTTCGATTCTCGGCCAGGGCACACAGGAGAAGCGCCCATTTGCTTCACCACCCCTCCCCCTCTCCTTCCTCTCTGTCTCTCTCTTCCCCTCCCGCAGCCGAAGCTCCATTGGAGCAAAGATGGCCTGGGCGCTGGGGATGGCTCCTTGGCCTCTGCCCCAGGCGCTAGAGTGGCTCTGGTCGCGGCAGAGTGACGCCCCGGAGGGGCAGAGCGTGGCCCCTGGTGGGTGTGCCGGGTGGATCCCGGTTGGGCGCATGCGGGAGTCTGTCTGACTGTCTCTCCCTGTTTCCAGCTTCAGAAAAAAAAAAAAATTAAAAAAAAAAAAAAGAACAAACATAGCAAACAAGCGAATTCAGCCCCACACTGCATCCTGTGCCTGTCCAAGAACCACAGAAACACTGGTGTGCCCAAGTCCTGGTGGAAAGAAAAGAACTCTGAGCCACCTCTGGTGTATCATCTGTCTTAGGCATTAAGGATAACAATTCCTGCACCTGCCTTCTTACTGGCTGGGGATCATGCCCCTTAGATGTACCTGCAATCCTCTGCCAGTCTGGCTGCCCTGCTTGTTCGAGTCCACCAGAGAGGAAATGGAAGGAGGCTATGGTCAAGTCACTAGAAGGGCCATGTAAGACGATTTTACTACTTGTATTGCATGGGAGTTCCAGTTGCTTCTACATTTTAACCAACACTTGGTATGATCAGTCTGTTTAGTTTTAATCATTTTTAATACTTATGTGGTGATTTTCATTTGCATTTCCCTAATGACTAATGATGGTGAGCAACTTTTCATATGTTCATTAGCCATTTGTGAAATCCTTAGATATTCTCAATAAAAGGCTTTCCTTAATTTTTTAATTTTTTAATTTTTTTAAATTAATTTTAATGGAGTGACATTGATAAATCAGGGTACATATGTTCAGAGAAAACATATCTAGGTTATTTTGACATTTGATTATGCTGCATTCCCATCACCCGAAGTCCAATTGTCTTCCATCACCTTCTACTGGTTTTCTTTGTGCCCCTCCCCTCCCCCAACCCTCTCCCTCTCCTCCTGCCCACCCCGTAACCCCCACACTCTTGTCCATGTCTCTGAATCTCATTTTTATGTCCCATCTATGTATGGAATCATATAGTTTTTAGTTTTTTCTGATTTACTTATTTCGCTCAGTATAATGTTATCAAGGTCCTAGGAATAAATTTAACCAGGGAGATTTAAGACTTGTACTCGGAAAATTATAAAACATTGATAAAAGAAATCAGGGAAGATACAAAAAAGTAGAATCACATACCGTGCTCATGGTTAGGAAGAATAAACATCATTAAAATGTCTATATTATCCAAAGCAATTTATAAATTCAATGCAATACCGATTAAAATACCAATGACTTACTTCAAAGATATAAAATACATATTCCAAAACTTTATATGGAACCAAAAGAGAACATGAATAGCCTCAGCAATCTTAAAAAGGAAGAATAAAGTGGGAGGTATTACCCCCACTTTATTCTTCCGGATATCAAGTTATACTACAAGACCATTGTACTCAAAACAGCCTGGTACTGGCATAAGAACAGGCATATATAGATCAATGGAACAGAACAGAGAACCCAGAAATAAACCCACAGCTCTATGGACAACTGATATTTGACAAAGGAGGTAAGAGCATACAATGGAGTAAAGAGGCCTCTTTAATAAATGGTGTTGGAAAAATTGGACAGCTACCTGCAAAAAAATGAAACTAGACCACCAACTTACACCACTCATAAAAGGTTTTTTAAATGTAATTGGCAAACATTTTTCCCCAGTCTGTGGCTTGATTTCATAGGTTTATTAGTGTCATTTATTTGTTTGCTTATTTATTTACTTACTATTTTTTTAAAATTTCTATCTCTCACCCCTCCCTTTTGGGAATGATCAGCTTGTTCTCAGTTAAATTTTCACTGAGTTATAATATGAAATTATCATGTTAATGATCATGTACACTAAGATATATTTCTGGAAACTGATTAAATTTTGGAATACCTCTACTCATACCATATTACATCATGATAGTAGATTTATAGATTGGTGTATTTAAAAATTTCCCTTTTCTATTTTTGTCTAAAAATTTAGAAACATTATTGATATTTTTAATAATTATCTAGTATTCAGATTTCTAAATTAAGTTCTTACTAATTTTAGGATTTTTATTTATTTATTTTTTTTGTATTTTTCTGAAGCTGGGAACAGGGAGGCAGTCAGACAGACTCCCGCATGCGCCTGACAGGGATCCACCCAGCACGCCCACCAGGGGCGACGCTCTGCCCACCAGGGGGCGATGCTCTGCCCCTCCGGGCCGTAGCTCTGTTGCGACCAGAGCCACTCTAGCGCCTGGGGCAGAGACCAAGGAGCTATCCCCAGCGCCCAGGCCATCTTTTGCTCCAATGGAGCCTCGGCTGCAGGAGGGGAAGAGAGAGACAGAGAGGAAGGAGAGGGGGAGGGGTGGAGAAGCAGATGGGCGCCTCTCATGTGTGCCCTGGCCAGGAATCGAACCTGGGACTTCTGCACACCAGGCCCACGCTCTACCGCTGAGCCAACCGGCCAGGGCAGGATATTTTTTTAGATCATTTTAGTTGATGGACTTAAAATGTATAAATTTAGTTTGTATGAAAATAACATTATTTTAAAATTTATTTTATCTAATATTAATTTGTATCAATATTTATAAACTTTCTTTAATTGGTAATTTTCTAGTATATGTTTGTTATTCATTTACTTTATACTTTGTCCCTTTTAATCTGCATATGGCTGAATTTTCATCTTATTTTTTGTCTCACAAAATGTCTCTTCTAATTAAAAATTTAAATATAGCATGATTATTCATATATATGGAATTTTCTGCATATTTTATTGAGGTTTTTATTTACCTTGAATTTTTGTTGTTAATTTTCTTCCTTTCTTCTTTTTTCTCTTCTTTTGAACTGGTCAGGCTCTACTACAGTGGATATAGAATTATAATCTCTATTCCTACAATTTTAGTTTACATTCTGGTAATATCTAAAGGTGGTCAATATCTTTATGGTTCCCTTAAAGCAGTGGTTGTTAAACCTTTTCTATAAAATCCAGATAATAAATATTTTAGTCTGTTCAGGCCATGGGGTCTTTTTACAATTACAACTCTGCCATTGTAGCAGGAAAGCAGCCATAGACACTACATAAACAAATTGATGTAGCAGTGTTGTAATACAATTTTATTTATAAAAATAGATGCTGAGCTGCCACCAAGAGCCCAGAGGGTGAAATATCAAGCCACAGACTCTTATGAGTTGAATTCAGATATGTTGAAGTCCTAATTCCCAGAATCTGTGCATATAACTTTATTTGACTTTACAGATGTAATCCCAAATTAAGATGAAGTCATATTGGATTAAGATAGACCCTAAATATAATAACTAGTGTCTATATGAGAGAGCCATGTAGATACACAAAAAGACTCACAGAGCGAAGATGGCCATGTGAAGACAGAGGTAGAAGTTAGAGCGATGCCACTACAAACCAAGAACACAAAGAATTGCTGGAAACCACCAGAATCTAAGAGGTGAGAAAAAATTCGTCCCTAGAACCTTTAGAGATTTGCAGAGTTCTGCTGACTCCTTCATTTGGATTTCTAGCCTCCAAAAGTGTGAGGGAATAAATTTCTGTTGTCTAAAAATAAAAGAAAATAGGAGGCAAGCAGAATCTAGCCCAAGGACTATAGTTTGACAATTTTTGTCATAATTTGAAGTGTCTTAGAATGCTATACCACTGGTTTTTAGCTAACATTCGAATGTTGCCAAGAAATCAAGATATATCTTTTTAAAAGTTCTACAAATTGGACATTTTTGTATTGTTTTATTTTTATTTATTATTGTATTATTTGTTGTTTTATATTAATATGTGTTTAGATTTATCCATCTGTTTACCATTTCCTTTACTTACTATTTTTTCTTATTTCCCAGATTTTACCTGTAGGTTGTCTTCTTTATCTTGAATTATATATTTAGATTTTATTTTAGTGAATACCTTTCAGTGAAAACCCATTCTATCTGAAGGTGTTTTTATTTTACTCTTACTCTTGAAAAGTAGCTTCACTGAATAAATATCTAGGTTAAGACTTAAAAGTTCCTGCATTGCCTTCAGGTTTCTGTTGTTGCTGCTGAGAACTCAGCTGTCCATTTGTGCCCTCTCTCGCTAGCTACTTACATTATCTTTGGCAGTGTCACTGTGATGCGTCTTGTGAATTTCATTTATTTAACAATTATGTTGAGTATCTAGTTTAAGAATATTTTGATAAATTAGGCAAGAGTGAATGCACCTGCAAGGAAGTTTCCGTTCTGTGGGAGCTGATGAGACAAAATAAACAAACAAACAAATAAATAAATAAACATCATGCATAGCATGGTAGATAAATATTATGGGGGGAAAGTAGATTATATTCTAGAAGATCAGGGGTTTTGGTAGGGTGGGTCAGATTGCAGCAGAAATAAGGCAGAGTATGCTTCAGTGAGAAAATAATAGTCAACGAGGGAAGACAAGAATAAGTGCATAGGCTAGATGGACATGTAGGGGAAAGGCATTCTAAGCAGAAGAAACAACTAGATTGGCCTCAGGCCAAAATGTGTGTATTTTGTTGGTGTAACCAGGAGGTCCAATAGAGTAATAGGAAATTGGTTTAGAGAAGTACAGAGGGCAGATCACTGAGGGCCATTGTAAGGATTTGATATTCATTCAAGGTTTTGAGCAAAAGAATAACATGAAGTGGTATGTTTTAGAAGGATCACTGTAGCTGCTGTGTTGAGAAGAGGTTTAAGGGGCTGAGGGGAGAAGCAGAGGGAACGGTATCAATATATGGCAGTAACAGATGACAGAAGAGGATGGCTTGGATCGGTTTGCAGCAGAGATGGTGATAGAGGTGGTCAGATTCTGGATATATTTTGAAGGTAGAACCACCAGGATTTCTATTGGATTAGATGCAGAGTGTAAGAAAAAGAGAAGAGTTAAGGATCTGAGTAACCAGTCAGAGGATGTATTAGCATCAGCCTCCCTGTGGAATTCACTGGACTTCTTCCAAATGAGAATTTGTTTACTAATATTGTAAACAAATTTTAGGAGAACTTCAGCCTTTACCTTTTTATTTTCTCTTCCTGGAACACCAGTTATTTTAGACCTTTCTTACTATTCTCCATGGCTTTAAATCTGTTTCTTTGTATTTTTAATCTCTGTTTCTTTGGACTTCATTCTAGATAATATCTTCAGATCTATAATTTATTAATTTTTGTTAACCCAGGTCTGATCTGTTGTTTGACCTATACACTGAGTTTTGATTTTTAATTTTAAAATTTTGTTTCACTTCTGAAAACTCTCACAAGGTAGTGAAATGAGACAATTCTAAAGCTAGAATTTGCTTCCTGGCTCTCAGGGATTACTCTCCTTTCTTTTCTGCTGTCCATTATCTTAAACACTATTGTTTATATTTTTTCTGTTTTGCTTTTTAGTTATCTTAGTAGGAAGGTAAATATGGTCCCTGGTACTATAACTTGGTCTGAAGCAGATGCGGCCTGGAGGGTAACATCTAACCTGCCCTTACTAGCAAGCGCATTCCAGACAGGCAGCAAAGGACAAGGTTCGGGTTGGATAGTGTCTGATGTATTCTAATACACAGAAGATGTGTTCTAATGACTAAGTGAACAGTGCAGAAGAGAAAGTTCGGCCTTTGATGAAGGCGGCAAAGAATGCGGGCCCTTGGATCATGCAAGGACTTTCTCCTTGTCTTTTTTTTTTTTATAAATAAATTTTTATTCATTTTAATGGGGTGACATCAATAAATCAGGGTACATATATTCAAAGAAAACATGTCCAGGTTATCTTGTCATTCAGTTATGTTGCATACCCATCACCCAAAGTCAGATTGTCCTCCGTCACCTTCTAGCTAGTTTTCTTTGTGCCTCTCCCCCCCCTCCTCTTCTCCCTCCCCATCTCCCTTCTTCCCTCCCCCCCCCCACCCCATAATCACCACACTCTTGTCCATGTCTCTTAGTCTCGTTTTTTTTTTTTTTTTGTTTTTTTTTATATATAATTTTATTTTTTAATGGGGTGACATCAATAAATCAGGATACATATATTCAAAGATAACAAGTCCAGGTTATCTTGTCGTTCAATTATGTTGCATACCCACCACCCAAAGTCAGATTGTCCTCTGTCACCTTCTATCTTGTTTTCTTTGTGCCCCTCCCCACCCCCTATCCCTCTCCCATTCCCCCCTCCCCCCCGTAACCACCACACTCTTATCAATGTCTCTTAGTTTCACTATTATGTCCCACCTACGTATGGAATAATACAGTTCCTGTTTTTTTCTGATTTATTTATTTCGCTTCGTATCATGTTATCAAGATCCCACCATTTTGCTGTAAATGTTCCGATGTCATCATTTCTTATGGCTGAGTAGTATTCCATAGTGTATATGTGCCACATCTTCTTTATCCAGTCATCTATTGATGGGCTTTTTGGTTGTTTCCATGTCCTGGCCACTGTGAACAATGCTGCAATAAACATGGGGCTGCATGTGTCTTTACGTATCAATGTTTCTCAGTTTTTGGGATATATACCCAGTAGAGGGATTGCTGGGTCATAAGGTAGTTCTATTTTCAGTTTTTTGAGGAACCACCATACTTTCTTCCATAATGGTTGTACTACTTTACATTCCCACCGACAGTGTATGAGGGTTCCTTTTTCTCCACAGCCTCTCCAACATTTGCTGTTACCTGACTTGCTAATAACAGCTAATCGAACAGGTGTGAGGTGGTATCTCATTGCCGTTTTGATTTGCATTTCTCTAATAGCTAAAGAAGATGAGCATCTTTTCATATATCTGTTGGCCATTTGTATTTCTTCCTGGGAGAAGTGTCTATTCATATCCTCTTCCCATTTTTTTATTGGATTGTTTGTTTGTTTGTTGTTGAGTTTTATGAGTTCTTTGTATATTTTGGATATTAGGCCCTTATCTGAGCTGTCGTTTGAAAAAATCATTTCCCATTTAGTTGGCTTTCTGTTTATTTTGTTATCAGTTTCTCGTGCTGAGCAAAAACTTCTTAGTCTGATGTAGTCCCATTCATTAATTTTTGCCTTCACTTCTCTTTCCATTGGAGTCAAATTCATAAAATGCTCTTTAAAACCCAGGTCCCTGAGTTGAGTACCTATGTCTTCTTCTATGTACTTAATTGTTTCAGGTCTTATGTTTAGATCTTTGATCCATTTTGAGTTAATTTTTGTACAGGGGGAGAGACTGTAGTCCAGTTTCATTCTTTTGCATGTGGCTTTCCAGTTTTCCCAGCACCATTTATTGAAGAGGCTTTCTTTTCTCCATTGTGTGTTGTTGGCCCCTTTATCAAAAATTATTTGACTATATATATGTGGTTTTATTTCTGGACTTTCTATTCTGTTCCATTGGTCTGAGTGTCTATTTTTCTGCCAATACCATGCTGTTTTGATTGTCATGGCCCTATAATAGAGTTTGAAGTCAGGTATTGAAATGCCCCCAGCTTCATTCTTTTTCTTTAGGATTGCTTTGGCTATTCGGGGTTTTTTATAGTTCCATATAAATCTGATGATTTTTTGCTCTATTTCTTTAAAAAATGTCATTGGAAGTTTGATGGGAATTGCATTAAATTTGTATATTGCTTTGGGTAATATAGCCATCTTGATTATATCTATCCTTCCTAGCCAAGAACAAGGTATATTCTTCCATCTCATTACATCTTTTTCGATTTCCCTTAACAATGGTTTATAGTTTTCATTATATAAGTCCTTTACATTCTTTGTTATGTTTATTCCTAAGTATTTTATTTTTTTTGTTGCAATCGTGAAGGGGATTATTCTTTTGAGTTCCTTCTCAGTTGTTTCATTGTTGGCATATAGAAAGGCTATTGACTTCTGTATGTTAATTTTGTATCCTGCGACCTTACTGTATTGGCTTATTGTTTCTAGTAGTCTTTTTGTGGATTCTTTGGGGTTTTCGATGTATAGGATCATATCATCTGCAAAAAGTGATACCTTTACTTCTTCTTTTCCGATATGGATGCCTTTTATTTCTTTGTCTTGTCTGATTGCTCTGGCTAGAACCTCTAGTACCACATTAAATAAGAGTGGAGAGAGTGGACAACCCTGTCTTGTTCCTGATTTAAGGGGGAAAGCCTTCAGTTTAGTGCCATTTAATATGATGTTAGCTGATGGTTTATCATATATGGCCTTTATCATGTTGAGATATTTTCCTTCTATACCCATTTTGTTGAGAGTCTTAAACATAAAATTGTGTTGTATTTTATCGAAAGCCTTTTCTGCGTCTATTGATAAGATCATGTGGTTTTTGTTCTTTGTTTTGTTGATATGGTGTATTACATTAACCGTTTTACGTATGTTGAACCATCCTTGAGAATCTGGGATGAATCCCACTTGATCATGATGTATTATTTTTTTAATATGTTGTTGTATTCGATTTGCTAGTATTTTGTTTAGTATTTTAGCATCTGTATTCATTAGAGATATTGGTCTGTAGTTTTCTTTTTTTGTGCCATCCTTGCCTGGTTTTGGTATGAGGGTTATGTTGGCTTCGTAAAATGTGTTTGGAAGTATTGCTTCTTCTTCAATTTTTTGGAAGACTTTGAGTAGAATAGGAACCAAGTCTTCTTTGAATGTTTGATAAAATTCGCTGGTATAGCCGTCAGGGCCTGGACTTTTATTTTTGGGGAGGTTTTTAATGGTTTTTTCTATTTCTTCTCTACTGATAGGTCTGTTTAGGCTTTCTGCTTCTTCTTGACTCAGTCTAGGAAGGTTGTATTGTTCTAGGAATTTATCCATTTCTTCTAGGTTGTTGAATTTAGTGGCATAAAGTTTTTCATAGTATTCTACAATAATTCTTTGTATATCTACGGTGTCCGTGGTGATTTCTCCTCTTTCATTTTGGATTTTGTTTATATGAGTTCTTTCTCTTTTTTCCTTGGTAAGTCTTGCCAAGGGTTTGTCAATTTTGTTGATCTTTTCAAAGAACCAGCTCCTTGTTCTATTAATTTTTTCTATAGTTTTTCTGTTCTCTAATTCATTTATTTCTGCTCTGATTTTTATTATCTCCTTTCTTCGGCTGGTTTTGGGTTGTCTTTGTTTTTCTTTTTCTAGTTCCTTAAGGTGGGAAGTTAAGTGGTTCACTTGGGCTCTCTCTTGTTTGTTCATATATGCCTGAAGTGATATGAACTTCCCTCTTATCACTGCTTTTGCTGCATCCCATAGATTCTGATATGTCGTATTGTCATTTTCATTAGTCTGTATATATCTTTTGATCTCTGCACTTATTTCTTCTTTGACCCATTCATTTTTTAAAAGTATGTTGTTTAGTTTCCACATTTTTGTGGGATTTTTTTCCTCTTTTTTGCAGTTGAATTCTAGTTTCAAGGCTTTATGATCAGAAAATATGCTTGGTACAACTTCAATTTTTCTGAATTTGCTGATGTTGTTTTTGTGGCCCAACATATGGTCAATTCTTGAGAATGATCCATGTACACTGGAGAAAAATGTATACTCAGTCACTTTGGGATGAAATGTCCTGTAGATGTCTATCATATCCAGATGCTCTAGTGTTTTTTTTAAGGCCACTATGTCTTTGTTGATTCTCTGTTTGGATGACCGATCTAGAGCCGTCAGCGGTGTATTGAGGTCTCCAAGTATGATTGTATTTTTGTCAGTTTTTGTTTTAAGATCAATAAGTAGCTGTCTTATATATTTTGGTGCTCCTTGGTTTGGTGCATATATATTAAGAATTGTTATGTCTTCTTGATTCAGTGTCCCCTTAGCCATTATGAAATGGCCATTTTTGTCTCTGAGTACTTTTCCTGTCTTGTAGTCAGCATTATCCGATATGAGTATTGCTACACCTGCTTTTTTTTGGATGTTATTTGCTTGGAGTATTGTTTTCCAGCCTTTCACTTTGAATTTGTTTTTATCCTTGTTACTTAGATGAGTCTCCTGTAAGCAGCATACAGTTGGATTTTCTTTTTTAATCCATTCTGCTACTCTGTGCCTTTTTATTGGTGAGTTTAATCCATTTACATTTAGTGTAATTATTGATACTTGTGAGTTCCCTATTGCCATTTTATATCTTGCTTTCTGTTAGTTTTGTGTCTTGTTTGATCCTTCTCTTTTGTTTTTCTATCTTTTGTTTTTATTTGGTTGTATTCCATACATCTTTCCACTGTTGCTATCTTTTTTATCTCATGTGCTTCTGTGGTGGTTTTTTCAATGGTGGTTACCTTTGAATAATGAAAAGGGTCCCTACCCTGTTCATTGTAGCGAACTATTTTGTGAGTACTTTTGCACTCCATCGTCCTTTGCTACTGTTAATCTCCATCTTCTCCCCCTCTTTCTTTTTGTTGTTGTCACAGTTTAAATTTGGTTTTATTGTGTTCTTCTTGGAGCTTTTACTTGTGGCTCTGTTTTTTTTTTGTTCTTTGTATCTGATTGGAGAACCCCCTTTAGTAATTCCTGGAGTGGGGGTTTTCTGATGATAAATTCCCTCATCTTTTCTGTATCTGTGAATGTTTTTATTTCTCCTTCATATTTGAAGGATAGCTTTGATGGGTATAGTATTCGTGGCTGAAAGTTCCTCTCTTTCAGGACTTTAAATATTGGGGTCCAC
Organism: Saccopteryx leptura; assembly: GCF_036850995.1. Taxonomy (NCBI): domain Eukaryota; kingdom Metazoa; phylum Chordata; class Mammalia; order Chiroptera; family Emballonuridae; genus Saccopteryx; species Saccopteryx leptura. The sequence continues at coordinate 355,046,319 of NC_089503.1, forward strand.
TCTCTTCTAGCTTGTAGAGTTTCTGCTGAGAAATCTGATGATAATCTAATGGGCCTTCCTTTATATGTTGTATTCTTCTTTTCCCTGGCTGCCTTGAGAATTTTTTCTTTGCTGTTGGTTTGTGTCAATTTCATTATGATATGCCTTGGAGTAGGTTTGTTGGGGTTAAGAAAACTTGGAGTTCTGTTTGCTTCTTGAACTTGAGGCTTTAGTTCTTTCCACAGGCTTGGGAAGTTCTTATCTATTATTTGTTTGAGTATGTTCTCCATTCCATTTTCTCTCTCTTCTCCCTCTGATATACCTATTATTCTTATGTTATTCTTTTTGATGGAGTCAGATAATTCTTGTAGGGCTATCTCATTTTTTTTAATTTTTGAGTCTCTTTCTTCTTCTCTCTGTTGTGCCTCAAGTTGCTTTTCTTCTATTTCACTAATCCTCTCTTCTATCTGACCTGTTCTATTAGCTAAGCTTGTTATTTCGTTTTTCAGCTCGTGAATTGAGTTTTTCATCTCTGTTTGATTTGTTTTTATAGTTTCAATTTCCTTGGACATATATTCTTTGTGTTCATTGAGTTGTTTTCTGAGCTCCCTAAATTGCCTTTCTCTGTTTTCTTGTATATCTCGGAGGATTTTTAGGATTTCTATCTTGAATTCTCTGTCATTTAGCTCCAAGGTTTCCAATATATTAAATTTTTTCTCCATAGATTTTTCCTCATCTAGCTGTGTTACCTCTCTTTCTTTTGTATCCATGATATTCGATTTTCTCTTCCTTAATGGCATCTGAGGGTGGTTTTGTTGATATTATTAATGAGATTTAATAAAGAATAAAAGTTTAAAAAAATAATAAAAAAAAATCGAAAAGAGTTGTTTTTTTTAAAAAAAATTAATAATGAAATAAAGAAAAATAAAATAAAATAAAAATTTAAAAAAATAAAATAAAAAAAAAAAAGGAAATTATTTCTCCCCTCCTTTTTTCCTCTCCTCTCCTCTCCCCTCTTTCTTGATAAAACCTTGTGGTGGACTGTGAATTATAACAAACAATGCCTGTGATGGAGGGCCTGAATTGGGGAAAAGTAATAAAGGGGAAAAAAAAAAAAGAAAAAAGAAAAAAAAATGAACGTATGGACCCACAAAAAGCAAATAAGGAAAAAATTTGGGTCAAGAATAAAATGATTTGCTTTTAGGTGTTGGTTGTCTAAGAGTTATGATGAGAGGATTAAGAGGAAAACGGAAAAATGGGGGGACAAATTAAAAAATTACTATTGTATTTAGTGGAACAAGAACTAGATAATATGGAGAGCCAGGGATGGGAGCACTGCTAGTGAGTTAAAAAGGTGAAGTAAAAACCCCCCAAAATGCCACAAACATAAGTTTGAGTCCCAGATAAGATAATTTGTTCATTATTGAGGTTTGAATGAGAGGAGATGTAAAGGAGAAAGGAAGAAACTAATATAGAGGGAGAAAAGAAAGAGAGAGATAGAGAAAAAAAAGAAGGAACCACTAAAAGAAGAAAAAAGAAAGGAGAGAGAGAGAGAGAGAGAGTTAAGGGTTTTGAAGTGCAACCCTCATAGAGAGAAAGGAAGAGAAGAGAAAAGATAATGGGAGATGTAACACTTATGGGTAGTGTAGTTCAAGGAGAGGAGAGAGTAAGACCGGTAGAGAGTTAATCGTCCAAATTGGAGGAGGAAAAAAAAAGTATCAAGAATGAAGATAAGAGAAACAAACGAACAAATATAATAAAATGGGATAGGTTATAAAGTCTGCATATTATTCTTGATTTTGAGAGGTTATCTTCTTGCTTTTTCTTTTCTCTCCCTCTTCCTGGTCGATGACTCTGTACCCCGGGTTTTGCCCCTTTGCCACGCTCAGGTGGAGGTTTGCAGTTGATAAGTCTCTATGGCAATGTCATGTATTGTGCTTTAGTCTCGTTGGCAGTCGAGGCTATTAGCATTTATAGGCTCCGACAGTGAGAGAGTCCGTGTTCCTGGAGCCTTTCTCCTAGTCTTTCCTTCCTCAATTAGTAGCCTGATAATCCAGCTATGGGGTTGCTGCTGCCTCTGCCTGGATAGTAAGAGGCTCAAAGAGCTGGCAACTCCCCACTCTATTTCCACTCAGCACATCTCCTTGTCTTTTTAATGCATGAATTGTATGCAGAGGTTTGTGACTATTGCATTATCTTTATGAATTGTGTCGTTTACATTTATATGCATTTCTTTAATTGTGCTTGATCCTTTCAACTTTAGTTCTACCTCGTCTGCAGTTAATATTGTGACTTTTTAATTTTTGTTGCATTTGACTAGCATCTCCTTACTTGCTCTTTATTTGTAATATACCTTTATCATTTCATTTTTACTGTGTTTTTATCAACAGCACTCTGCGGGTGTACTTTTTACACAAATCTAATCTTTTTACTTTTAAAGGCAGAATTTATTTTATTCCTTTTTTTTCCCCTCTAAGGGTTATACATTTTTATTTGATGATTTGTTTTACACTGCTTTTTTTTCTATTTTTTTTAGTATGGACCAATTGTTTTTTATTCTTTGTTGTTGTTAATTTGGAAGTTCAATTACACTTTTTTATTCCATGAGTTGTTACCTTACTTTTCTCTGCACTCTGTCATCTATTTCTCTGCTATTATTTAAAAATATGTTACTAATTATTTTATCTATGAAGACATTCTATTTCCCCTCATAATTCTATTTTCCCTGCTCCTCTTATTAGATGAGACCTTTGTAATATTTTAACTTTCCTCCTGGTTTTTTTCTCTAATTCCCTCTCAACTACGTGAAGCATTTCTATCTTTTCCATTGTATCAAGTCTTAGGTTTTGCTAAGTTAATTTAATATTTTAGTTGTAGGTCATACTTAGAATATCTATTAAATTTCCTTAGCAAAACCAACTTTGTTTTAGGGTGCTTGTTTTACATTTAAATAACACCAACATTAATAATAATATATGATTTAATGTCATATATGCAATATACAATAAACTAACACGACCTATATTTAAATAACATTTTCTCAGAAGGTCTATGGAAATAATCCATTCAGATTTACCCACATTCTGCATTGTTTCTTCCTTCCACATAGACACCCATCTTGAGGTGTCTGTTTTGCTTCATTTATTTTTCTTTTTTAATGTTTATAAAGTCCTTTCTAGAGTATCTTTCTCAGTTGGGGTATATGGGATGATCTCTAACTTACTGCATGTATGTAAATATTTTTAGGCTCTCTGGTGATAATTATTTGACTGTATGGAATTCTTGGATTAAAATACCTTTCTCCATTAACTCCTATATGTTTATTTGTGGGAAAAAAGTCTCAGTTTATTATTGCATTTTCATAAGCAACACTGGAGACAGAACAATGTGGACTCTCAGCATTTACTTTACTGCCTTCTCCCACCACCAGTGTTCTGCATGCTAACAGGAGTCTTCTTTCATCTGAATAACTTACTACTTTGTTTAGAGGCTTAATTTCTTTTTCTTTTTTTTAATTTATGATTTTAATTTGTGTTTACATAGATTCAAGCGTCCCACTGAATATATCTCCTCCCACCCCCTTATTCCCCCTTGGCCCCCCCATGCCCCCTCCCCCAAAGGCTTAATTTCTTTTTATTCATCGTAATAGCTTGAAATTATACCAAAATATGCCCAGATGCCTCTTTTCCCACTAATCCTGCCTGAAATCATCAAGTTTTTTATCCACAGGTTCAAGATTTCTTCACTTTAGGTAATTCTTTTCTGATTACAAGTTTAAACAGTTTCTTATCCTCCACGTGTGCTGGAAACTATTATGATTTTCATGTTGTATTTTCTGACGTTATTATTCAGCTCTTATCTTTTCTATCATTCTTTCTGGGGTAGACTAAACAGTGCCTCCCCTCAAGGATGTCCGTGTCCTAAACCCTGGAACCTGTGAATATGTTACCTTGCAGATATAATTAAGTTAAGGACCTTGATATGGGAAGATTATTCTAGTGAGCCAAGGTAATTGCAAGGGTTCTTTTATGGAGATCTTCCATTTAAAATAGAAGCAGGATGTCAGAGAGGAGGAAAGATGCTATGCTCCCTGCTTTAACAGTGGAGGAAGCAGCCATGAGCCGAGGAGTGCCGGCGACTCTGGAAGCCGGAAACGACAAGGCAGTGGGTTCTGCCCTCGAGTCTACAGGAGAAACACAGCAGGAAGACCCCGTTCAGAACTGTTCAGAACTGTAAGTTAACAAATTTGTTCTGTTTTAAGCCACTAGGTCTGTGGTAAGTTATTACACAGCAATAGGAAATTAATATGCCATCTTTTTATATTTTAAACTGTGGTCTGAGATATTTTTTGCCCTTATTATCCATGTCTCTTATTCAAATATTAAAATATTAGTCTCTCTCTTTCACTTCCCTCACTAAAATATTTAGTTGAAAAATGTGGGATTTTTTTGTAATTTCAGAAACCCTTTTAATGTGCACTCTTGAGTCACTTTAAGTGTGCTTATTATTGTTTTATTCACGTTGTCTTGTGTGCATTCACTGTTAAGCATTCTCTCCTGACTGAAATATTTTTCCTCTGGGCCCTAAGTGATGTGTCACCGATTTCCTTTGCCAGCTCACCGGGAATTCCATGGTGGTGGCATGACAGCCGCCTCCCCCGTGTCCAACAGTGCAGAAGTGGGCAGGCCCTCAGAAGCTTGGGGCGAGCGTCCCTGCTTTCCAGTCTCTTTGCCCTCTTTCCGGCTCCAGGCCACGGAGCACCCAGGCCACCATTCTAGCTCCTTCTTGGTCTCCTCAGAGCCAGACGGGTCTCCACATGCTCACTCAGTGTTGCTGTTGACCTTTCCACCTGGGATTCATAACAACCTGGTTATGGTCCTCAACCGAAGGCTTTCCGGTGCTGGTGCTCCTCAGCCCAGGGTCAGCCTCAGACCCTTTCCCAGGATGCCCACTGACCCAAGAGTTGACTTGGACTTGGTTGCCTGTTGGTACCAGCTGTCATTTGACTCAAGTGAAGCAGAATGACTGAAATTGGTGCTTAAAAAAACTGAACAAAACAAAACAAAAAAAACAAACAAACCACAAGGATGCTACATTCAGATTATTGTCTTCCTGGAACTCCCAAGTCTTGTTTTACTTTTTCTTTCTTTCTTTTTTTTTTTACCCTTTGGAATCATTCTCATATATCCCATTTTCTCATTAAATTTCATTTAAATTAGCACTAAGTATAGATTTTTAGTGGTAAATTAAGAAATACAGTGTGTCCGTAAAGTCAAGATGCACTTTTGACCGGTCACAGGAAAGCAACAAAAGATGATAGAAATGTGAAATCTGCACCAAATAAAAAGAAAACCCTCCCAGTTTCTGTAGGATGATGTGGCAGCATGTGCACATGTGCAGATGATGACTAACACCGGGTATACAGCGGTGCAGCCCACGGCCATGCCAGTCGAGATGTGGATGGTACAGAGGAAAGTTCGGTGTGTTCTGTGTGGCTCACTAAATTCGAATCCGTGACCAAAGTGCAACGTGAATATCAGCTCATTTATAATGAAGCACCACCACATAGTAATAAAATTACTCGGTGGGATAAGCTGTTGAAGGAAACCGGCAGTTTGGTGGAGAAACCCCGTTCTGGTAGGCCATCAGTCACTGACGAGTTCGTAGAGGCTATACGGGATAGCTACCTAAGGAGTCCTAAAAAAATCTGTTTGTGAACCCACATCGAACTGCACTGAATAGGTATAAAACTGAGAGAGTTTTCCTTTTATTTGGTGCAGATTTCACATATCTGTCATCTTTTGTTGCTTTCCTGTGACTGGTCAAAAGTGCACCATGACTTTACGGATACACTAGATATTCATATTCAGTATTCTGGATTATTGTATGTCTTCCTTTGGCTCCTCTAAAAAATTAACATTTGCAGATACTCTTTATAACTGGAAATTTCATTCTGGTAACTTTCCACACAAGCAACACCTTGATCCAACACTCTTTCTGAGTGTTTATAAGCTATTTCTTCAGATAGAACTCATTTGCTCTGACTTTGACTCAGAGGAGAAAAATCTCTGAATTTTTATTTTCTATCCTTCCACTATAACACCTTTCTCAAATTGTATGTTTGCAAACTTATTTTTACTTGTAGCCAATTATTTTTTAAAACCTGAAACATACTGATGACTATTCCTAAGCTTAATGACTATTTTACTTATGTTTGCAACTTTTTCTTAATTTACATTTTTTTGTTAATTATGCCAACATTCATTCATCCTGTGTTCTTTGGAAAATGCTAGCATTTGTAGGTTTGATTTCTATGCTCTATTCTCTGATTACCATCTTTTTGAAAAATTTTAATATTTATATTTGTTACGTGGTGACCTGAATATAGTTGTTGCTTCCATCTTCTACCTTGCTGACTCAGCATTCTGTCATGAGACCTGCTTTTCTTAATGGTTTCAGGTGGAGGGTTTGAGGTGCCTAGTATGTGCTAGGAATAAGTACAATGACATATTATTTTTCACAGCAGAATATAGCATATTGTGTTGTACAACTCCAGGGCACCATGACTTTAAATATCCCAGGGCAGTACCATGGGATGTTTCTGACTAACCTAGAGCAAACATCCCATTGACCTCACTGTACATACAAACACCCTTATACTCAGAGAGGTTGAATGATTTTCTCATGATCACAAAATGAGTAAATAACCAAATCAGTTTTAATCCCAGATCTTAAGACTCTAAATTTTACACTGTCTGCTCTAGCATACAATAGCCTTTCATAGTAACTAGCTCATGACTGCTTCCAACAGGGGTTTTATTGAGTCTAGTGCAGATTTCATTTTGTTTTTTATTTTTATTTTATTTCATTTTATTATTATTATTATTATTTTTTATCTTTCTGAAGTGAGAAGCATGGTGGCAGACAGACAGACTCCCACATGTGCCCAACCGGGATCCACCAGCATGCCCACCAGGGGGCAGTGCTCTGCCCATTTGGGCCATTGCTCTGTTGTAACTGGAGCCATTCTAGTGCCTGAGGCAGAGGCCATGGATCCATCCTCAGTACCCAGGACAACTTTGTTCCAATGGAGCCTTGACTGTAGGAGGGAAAGAGAGAGATATAGAGAAAGGAGAGGGGAAGGGCGGAGAAGGAGATGGGTGCTGCTCCTATGTGCTCTGGCCGGGAATCGAACCCAGGACTTCCACACACTGGGCTGATACTCTACCACTGAGCCAACTGGCCAGGGCCCATTTTATTTTTTATTTTATCCTGGACTGGTATTGTCTAGTAGACATTCTGTCCCTTTTTATCTCTTTGAAAATGGATTTTATCTCTTTCGTGAACCCTTCTTGCAGCCAATCTGTTTGGGGGTTATGTTTATTTCTGAGCTCCCACAGTTTTATTCTGCTTGAGTCTTCAAAAGACTTTCAGTGATTCAAGTTATTTTCTTTTCTGTTTACTCAGAACAGAGTATCTTGAGTTCTTGAATTACATGTGGAGCTTTATGTTTCTGCTGAAAACAGTCTTTGTGTGGGCTATTTTACAACTATATATATACAGGGAACTAAGATGTAGCTATCTATCTACATAAATTTTTAATTTTTTTTTCTTTTCTTTTTTACAGGGACAGAGAGAGAGTCAGAGAGAGGGATAGATAGGGACAGACAGACAGGAATGGAGAGAGATGAGAATCATCAATCATCAGTTTTTTGTTGTGACACTTTAGTTGTTCATCGATTGCTTTCTCATATGTACCTTGACCATGGGCCTTCAGCAGACTGAGTAACTCCTTGCTCAAGCCAGCGACCTTGGGTCCAAGCTGGTGAGCTTTTTGCTCAAGCCAGATGAACCCACGCTCAAGCTGGCGACCTCGGTGTCTTGAACCCTGGGTCCTCCACATCCCAGTCTGACACTCTATCCACTGCACCATCACCTGGTCAGGCTTAATTTTTTCTTAAATGAGAAGTGGGGAGGCAGAGTGACAGATTCCTACATGTGCTCTGACCAAGATCCATCCAGCAAGCACTCTATGGGCTGATGCTCTGCCCATCTGGGGCCATTGCTCCATTGCTCAGCAACTGAGCTATTTTAGCACCTGAGGTGAGGTCATGGATCCATCCTCAGTGCCTGTGGCCAACTTGCTCCAACCGAGCCATGGCTGTAGGAGGGAAAGAGAGATAAAGAGAGAAAAGGGAGAGGAGGAGGGGTAGAGAAGCAGATGGTCACTTCTCCTGTGTGGCTTGACTGGGAATCAAACCCAAGACATCTACACTTCGGGCCAATGCTCTACCACTGAGCTAACCTGCTAGGGTAGCTATATATAACTTTTGCTTCTTTGCCTACTCATTTACTTTTGAGAAATACATACCTCATAACATAAAAAATCCACAAGCTTATATTGACATTTGTATTTTTAAAAAGGATAATTGCCCCTTGAAGAAACAATATTGGTTTTTTTCTTATTCTTCATATTGCCCAATTCCATATAAAGTAGAATAATTAATCATAGTTAACATCCTGTGACTTCTAACAAGTTCTATTATTATTATTTTATTTTATTTATTATCATTTTCTATTATTTCTATTATTCTATTACTATTTTAATTCTACATTCTAAAACTCTCCTTCAAATAACAGGGGTTAACTTGTTTTGTAAACTAGATTTCTTCTCAGTAGATGTTCTCAAGTTACCATGAATAAAAAATTGCTCAGTACCTGCAAAAGATCCACTTACCTGACATCTCTTCAAAATGTACATGGTTTATTTTATTAAATTTCCTGCTTCTATAAATATACCTGAGAAATATTCCATTTATTTATTTAAACTAGTTTGTTTTGAAGTGTTTAGCTTGGATCAGTAAAGAAACTAAATTAATCAGAGTTGCATGTTCCTGTCCAGTGACTTAGTGAAATGAAATTGATGACCAGGTCTGATATTAGACAGATGGTTCATGCTCTGGGAATAAACTTCACATGTAAAAATTCACTTTAACTAAATATACAAAGTAAGGAAAACATTTATCTGTTGTTCCCAAATATGGTTGGTTTGTAAGGTGGCTTCAACTTCTGCAGTCAAACTGTTCTGACTGAAAATAGTTCAGAATAGTTCAAAATTATACTTACCGTTCACACTTATAATCTGTTAAATTTACTTCATTGATGAGTAAAGGAATTAAATCTTAGGAGTGATTTTCAATGAAGTAATTTAAAGGTTATCAAGCTCTTTCTAATTATGTTTGTACTTCTGAGCAATATTCCAATAACTTAGTTAATAAGTTCTTAAACAAGATCCAATTCGGGTATTTAAATTCCTCTTGTCTTCCTTCCAGAGACATATATATATAAGCAGTGAAATGCAGGCTCAACAAATCTACTAAGCTGCATTGTCGGCTCAATGCATGAAGCAGATCACCCGGAAATGTCAACTGGTTTGGCAGGCAGAGCGGGGATCGTAAGTAGATCTGTTGAAAGAGGAGATTAGAAGTAAAGGAGGGAAACAGAAGCCAAAGAGGGTGAAGAGCTGAGAGGTGAAGAGTAACAAACCTCAGAATGCGGAAAAAGTAATTGATAACATGTTTATTAGTAACAGTGTCTACCAGAGGCTGCTCCTATTTCAACCTGTGGTGAGCTTGCCTTGTGAGTCACTGCATTAGACACAGGCAAATAGGTCCCTTAGAACCGGATGTTTGCAATGTGACAATGTGAAACACATCAAGTATCAGGAACTTATTCCGAAACCTCTGGTAGTTAAGATTTTGATGAGGGCAGCTTATACGGGATGCGAAAACTATACAAAATTGAGGAATTTTTAAACATGGAATTAATGAGGAAGAACATGTGTGATAGAAAATTTAACCTCATGATTTCTAAGGAGCTAAGTCACCTTCCCCACAGCAGTGAATTTCTGTGTGTAAAATTCCAGTGTGCAGCTTCACCAAATTCTGCCCTTTCTTTAACAGCATTGGCAATTGTGTATCACTTTTCAGGGATAAATGGAAAAGGAGAAATGAAAATCTGTGAATAGAAAATGGAAGTCAAGCAAACGTCAGAGGGGGAAAAAATAATTATTCCTCTAACCAAGTTTTGACAAGATGAAGGAAACTGAAGGTCCTGGAACTGGCTTGAAAATTAGCAGCATTGCTGGGACATTATCATGGCGACAAGCTAAGCCATGTATCCACGTGGTCTGGAGAAGACCCTTGAGAAATAACTTTTAAAATATCCCAAATATCTAAAAAGTTACCCTAATCATTGACTATTTGTCCATTGCTTAAAGCTACTGTGCCTTGGCTCATGCATGGGGACCAGCCCTCTCTTCCCCTAAAGATGTCAGCAAATGAATAAAAATCAGTGCAGGCAGCAGAATTTCCTCGAGCCTTTCAGCCCTTACCCCTCCCCCCTTTTTTTGCTTTTAAATAGCCTTTTCTAGTTTCTGAGCTCATTACAATTTGCTCAACTATTTTCAGGGTTGGCAACCTTTGTATTCCTTTATACCGGACTGTTAGCTGAAGCCGTCCCTCTTTCCGGTCACTGCGCATGTTGCTCTGCAGGTCCGCATCCTGGACGACAACTCGGGGACAGGAAAAGTGATTCCACCACTGAGACATATCAGAAAGGAATTGCGAATTGGCATGTAGGAGCAGAAAAAATATCTCTTAGGATGCATTTTATCTGAAATTTGAATTCCCACCTATCTTAGATCCAAAATGAAAAAAAAAAAAAAAATAGATGGAAAATATATGAGTCATAGGTTTGTTTTTCTTTCTGTTTCCCAGATACCCACAGCCATATATTAAACTCTCAATATCATGGGACAGTACTCTTGGGGGGGAAACCATTGCTCTTGCCTCCATGTCCCCATCCTCAGTTCTGGTCTATAACAAGCTAGCAACAGGTATTTGCTGCCTTTGAGGAAACGGTTGATCCTTTCTGCCTGGAGTCCTCAGGTTTCCCGTTGGATCACTCCCCTTAGCTGGGTTCCTCCCAGCGGGGTTTCTTCCTCGCACCCCTTGTCCAAAATTGATGGCAGAGGATCTCAAATTTTTCTTAGAGCCAAAGACTTAATAGTTACTATAAGATTAGAGGCCCTCAGTGGTTTTGCTTCTCCCTGTGTCTCCTGCTTCATTCCTTCCATTCTTCGACCATATTTGTCTCTTTCCTTTCCTTGAAAATGGCACTCCCTCTAGAGCTTTGTACTTGCTCTCCCTTTTGTTCAGAATGCTCTGTCTCCGGTTCTTCGCGCAGTAGGGTCCCTCCTATCATCTTGGTTCAAAGAGTCTTTCCTGGCCACCGTATTGAAAACAGCACCCTTTCAACCTCAACCAGCAGTTCTTTTCTATACCACCATACTAATTTATTTCTTTTAGAACAGTTATCAAAATTATTATAATTCCTTGATTATTATTTTTTTTTTGTCTTTGTCAACTAAATAAGCTTCATGAGAACAGGACCTAAATCTAGCCCATTTATGCCAAGGATTTAATTAGTATTAGCACTTATGATAAGATTCCTCTTGATTTCAATGTGGTGACATGGTACAGTCTCTAAGCCTTCAAGTTGAGCGTAAAATTACATAAAATGTTGTTTGGCTGGGTCAGTGGCTACAGTTACAGAACCTTAAACCAAACATATCTTTGATCTTGGGTCCCGGTTTGAGGTTTTGTCTTTCTCGTGAATGCTCTCCTGTGACACTCTGGAGTGGGGCCAGCTTGAATGATTTCTAGTTAATAGACCGGGCTTTGTCTTTTCAGAGTTGAAGCTCATTTTTTTGTAACTTTCTAAAGCTCTGTAGATTTTACTTTAGGCCTAACAAAATGGACATTTGTCACAGGACAAATTTGAGGAAATCTAGTGCCTCAAGGACAGGATTTTTAGGCTCTTCCATGATCCTAATGAGGACAGTAATGTCATCTGAAGTAAACAGTACTCCTAGAAAGCTCTGTTCATGGTCTTTGCTTTCCCATCAACAGTTGGAAGGAGCAGGGTCTTCTAAAGAGCATATGGAACATTTTTTTCATATTCTCTCCTTCTTTTATTATTTTTATTTTTATTAAGTGAGAGGCAGGGAGGCAACAGACAGACTCCCTTATGCACCCGGACCTGGATCCAGCTGGTGAGCCCCCTATGGGGAGATGCTTTGCCCATCTGGGGTCGCTACTCCATTGCTCAGACAACTGAGCTGTTTTAGCGCCTGAGTGGAGGCATAGATCCATCCTCAATGTGCCTGGGGCCAACTTTCCATTTGTACCACGACTGTGAAAGGGGAAGAGAGAGAGAGAGAGAGAGAGAGAGAGAGGGAGGGAGAGGAGTGGGAGAGGTAGAGAAGCAGAGAAGCAGATGGTTGCTTCTCCTGTGTGCCCTGACAGGGAATCAAACCTGGGACTTCTGCACAGGGGGCTGATGCTCTACCACTGAGCCAACTGGCCAGGGCTCATATTCTCCATAAGGAGGTGAAAACTGTGTTTTCTTTGGGTCTTTTACTTAGGTATTTGTAGGTGTCCACTCATGAAGTCTAACACTAAACCCATCAACTTTCTAGCTGTATAGGGGACTTTGCAGAATGTTCCTACAGAGATTATTAATGCACATACACCCTAGTTTTATTCAATTTTTTTTCTGTTATAAAATAAAAGCCCCTCTGCATATCAACTTAATAAAACCCAACAGGGTCTGATAGGTGTGTTTGTATAAGTCCACAACAGCAGCAGCTGCCAAAAATGCCTTTGTATTTAATAATAATTCATTAAAAGAATAGAAGATTAAGATCTAATATTAGGTGGTACATTGAATATTAGTTGTGCAGAACTATTGTTAATTTGTGGAAAGGGTCTTTTTTACCTAATTAGTTGATATAAATCTGTATAGGGCTTTCTTGAGTTTACATCTAAGATAGGTCTCCTGATCTCTAGTACCTTAAACTTTTCTGTCTTCTACATTAGGTGTTTTCAGAAATCCGTTCAGGGTCTGGGATTACCACACTTTTGCTTGGTAAACACAGGAAATCACTCTGTGTAAATTTATGGCTATAGGCAAAATGGTCAATTAGGACAATAACCACAGAGGCCAAGAATCATGTGTGCTCATCAAGATGTGGGGGCACATGGGTTAAGAGGGGAAGGTGGAGTTAAGGGACAAGAATTAAGTGTTGAAGTTAGAGAATAAAAAGAGAAACCAAGACAATTGATGATCTACAAATGGAATTAATCATCAATATTTAAGAACCTCTTGAATTCCAAAATATATGATCAAATTTTGATCTAGTCAAAGTATTAAGCATAATCTAAAGTGAATATATTGGAAAATTTTAGGAAACCAAGAAATATGAAATAGAAATAAAACTGTGATATAAATGTACTCAGTATTTATTATATCTGCAGAACTGACAATGTACATTTTTTTAATGACACACAAATACAAAAGACTATAGCTCAATAACTGCAAAAATACATGTTACTCCACTTGCTATTTGTATATAATATGTATTTTAAAATGTCACCCTACAATTTGACTCAATTTTCTTTCTGAAATTCATAATTATTCAAACAGTAAGTACATTTAATGCTATATAATTACAGTGCAGATATATTTCCAGAAAAATTATAAAATTCATTTTTGTTATTAAGGACACATCTATTCCTTCTTATTTAAAAGATAAGACCACAATTTCTTAGTAAAAATATCGGGTTCCAATTTTAAAAGTTATTCTGTTATCTGAAAGTAAAAGTTCCCCATTTAATGAGCTGTTTGACACCCGAGTTTTAATATCCTTCTTAAAGCTTCAAGAAGCTACTCTTCCATAATAGAAAATAAAGTGTTACTTTGATATATTCTGAGCACAAAAGAAGATAGAGATCAGACGCTGAATATCACACTATTTCTGCTATTCCCGGGTTTTACAGTTTGCTAAACATCTGCTCGCTGATATTGACAAAAATTTTACGCAAACAACATTTTTCCTTGTATCTCTTTTGATCATAACGATCTTAAAGGCTTGTCTGAGTTGTTAGCAGTTTCTTGTTTGATCAGGGTTTATTTCCTATTGTGTTATTAGCACTTGGACACACACTCCCCCTTTCTCTGGAATAATTACACAGTCATTTGCTAGCTGATAGCTTCCGTGGGGCTTTGGAGTTGTGACTCAGGAAACATTTTATTGTTATCTAATTACTTGGTTGCAAATTAAAGTGTGGATTTGGGGAGTCCTGCTTGGACTCTCTATGCTTTGCCTATAAAGAAAAAAAAATAATTTTTCTCTTTAAACGCAGGGTCTTGTCATTCTGCAGGGGCAATTTTTTTATGTGTACAGTTTGCAGAAAAATGCAAGTGTGGACCCATTTGCTATAACTTTTCCTATAATTGCTAGACTGGAGTGCATCCAAAGTGGTGAGCTTCTACAATATTAGAAACAGTCTAAACCTAATATGTGTTACTAGGAAAGAGGAAATTCAAGTTGGCATTTTGCATCACCTTTTGAGGATTTAGTGATTTAGAGGTTTGAGTTGTTAGTACCTTCCTGTATGATGGCTTTCCTAACAACACACACACACACACACACACACACACACACACACACACACACACACACACACACAACACTGCCTCCTATTGGAGTGGGGCTCAGCACAGAAAAATAGAGTGAGTGCCTCTGGGAGTAGCGAACCAGTCCAGCCAGGGCAGCATGTTTCAAAGCATGCTTGCCTATTAGGTTAATTGGTGTTCAGACTGAAAAACGATTTCACATCAATTTAATGATTTGAGGCCTGGCCAATTTGCTGGACTCCTCTAAGCCTCAATTTCCTCTTTATGAAATAGAGATAATCATGTCATTTGTGGCATTGGGTTGTTTTTGAGGATCAGGTAAGATCATTTAAGGGGTTAAGTGAAAACTTAATGAATGATAGGCTTTTCAGGACCCTTTGTTTTCCAGGGTGCCTTGTGAACTTTTCATGGAATGACGTGTAATTTTCAATAGCTCTTGACTGCATTTGACAACATGTCTAATTTATCACTGGGCATCTGTGGGATTATCACATTGTAAAAACATCTTTAGAAGATACTCCTCAGGGACAATATTTTATATACAACATTATAAATATGTATTATAATAAAGTAATTTTGAATAAATAAAATGAAAACAAATTTATTAAAAACAAAGAATAAAAAATGTAATTATAATGTCAACTTTCTTTCTTAAGCCAAGTCCCAATTATTTTAAATGTTTAAAACACAACCACTTAAATGTATTAATATTTCTCTGTGAAGACATCAGACAACACCACTCCTTCTTGCTTCAGTTTCTTCTTGCTTCTCAGAGCCCCATTCCCTGTCACAGACTGGTGTTCATTCTTGGCCACCTGCAGAGTTCACTAAGGGCTCCTTCTTCCACGACAAACTTAGACCTTTTGACATTACCTCCAAGGTCACAGAAATAGTCATTGTGATTTTATATATATTTCTTTCTTTCTTTCTTTCTTTCTTTCTTTCTTTCTTTCTTTCTTTCTTTCTTTCTTTCTTTCTTTCTTTCTTTCTTTCTTTCTTTCTTTCTTTATTTATTTATTGTATTTTTCTGAAGCTGGAAAGACAGTCAGACAGACTCCCACATGCGCCTGACCGGGATCCACCTGGCACGCCCACCAGGGGACGCTCTGCCCACCAGGGGGCGATGCTCTGCCCCTCCCGGGCGTCGCTATGCCGTGACCAGAGCCACTCTAGCGCCTGGGGCAGAGGCCAAGGAGCCATCCCCAGTGCCCGGGCCATCTTTGCTCCAATGGAGCCTTGGCTGCGGGAGGGGAAGAGAGAGACAGAGAGGAAGGAGGGGGGGTGGAGAAGCAAATGGAGGCTTCTCCTATGTGCCCTGGCTGGGAACTGAACCCGGGTCCCCCGCACGCCAGGCCGACGCTCTACCGTTGAGCCAACCGGCCAGGGCCTATGTATGTTTCTTTAAAACATGAATTAGTCACATATCAAACTTTTCTATATCCTCTATTTTGGTGTTTTTCCATTTTGTAATATAGTAGAAGATGAGAGGAGGGAAAGGGAATGCCTGGGTCTCTCTCTCTCTACGCAGCTCCACCGTTGCCTTCCATTGATGCTGCATGTACCTCAATGCGCTGTGTCCTGACCTGACCTCATCATGTTCCCTTGTAAAAATAACCCTCTCTGTAGGGCCCATGGGGGACTCCATCATCCTTTGAGGACTGGGAGATCGAATAATGGTTCTTTCCCCCCACTTCTTATTTACCTTTATCCCTAGGATTAAATCAGTTGTCAAATGCTGTGGAGTCTGTTCTGTCATCCGCTGGCCCGTACCTATTGCTATCATCATCAGGCTAGTTTAAGATTCCTTTCTCTCCTCACCTGGAAATAACTTCCTACCTACTTTCCTTGTCTCTAATCTCTTCCTATTCTTTCCCTTCTTAATGCTGCTGGATTAAGATCTGAAAACATAGCCCTGACCTTGTTACTTGCCCTGCTTGAAAACCATCTGAAGCTTTCTACTGACTACAAAATTCAACCTTTTTTTAAGTCAACATAAGTTCTCATTACTTCATCATAAGCATTTTTTCTCCTTTGTCTCCATAGGTTGAATTCAATCCCCAGCATCTCACTAAAAGTCATTTCTTCCATGAGAACGACTCTGATTCTTTTCTCTGCTCCTCTTGTGTTCCCAGTTAAAAAGAATACTTTTCTTTGCCATAAACACATCATCCTCACCTGGAGGTAATATAAATATATTAGCTGATAAAATATTTGCCAAATAAAATAATATAAATATAATATAAATGTATTAGCTAATAATATATTTGCCAAGTAAAAAATATAGTTACATATATAAATGAATAATATATATCAACTATAAGCATCTTAAAGGAGAGCCTCTGTCTAAATCCTTCTTGGTCTCCTTCACAGTGCATAATAGAGAGTCTGGCCACAATAATTACTATGTAAGGGAGGACGGGAGAATGAACAATAAAGGAGAAAGTAGATTGCTACATGATTTGATATATGTTACACATTAGCATTATGTTGATAGAAAGTGTTTAACATCCCTTTTACAATGCCGTTAATTTCAGCAGTCAGTGCAGAAAATATGCACGCATTCTGCCTATTCTGTTACATGGTTTTCACAAATCTCTCTTTAATGACTCTCTACTCTCCGGAGGTCCCAGATTTGGTTGTGTTTCTCCTGAACAAGCATGTGAAATGTCTTATATGTTAATGCTTCAAGCAATATTTCTATTTTAGGCCAAGTTTCTGAAGGTACAGATTGGGTGAGTCAACTCTCTCCACTGGAGGAAACTGTACACCTAGCAAACCTCCTCATTTTACAAATGAGGAATTGAGGCCCAGAGGGGTAAGTAATCCAGGGCTACCCAGCTATTTGGTCACTATTAGCACTCATATCTGGGGCAATTGACTCATCTTGCAGTGGTCCTTCATGATGGGTGAAGATGTCAGAAGCCCTCCCCTCTGGTTTTGCCTCGGCCTGTCCTGAGTTTGCAATACTGATTCCAGGGCTAGTGCACCTGCTGTGGCATAAAATAGAACACGGACTATGATGTTGTGCTTTTGAATTAAAAGTAAGTTTTTTCTGCTTCTTGGCTGGGCAAAGTTGTATTTCTTCTTTTCCTTTTAGGTTGAAATTGGTTTATATTCCAAGGAGTTGAAGCCAGGTTAAAAACACAACTGTAAGGCAGAAGAGTAGAAGAAATAATAATAGGTTATAGTCAAAGCACCAAAGAAAAATTAGAGAAATTAGACCAAAAGGATTTTATTTTAGCTACATGAAGAAGGGAAGATTGTTCAGTCTACATGATAACTAGCCAGATCTGCTTAATTATGAATTTTGAATCACCTTCTATGACAGTCCGACCTCTGATTTATGAACTAAATGGTACTAAAATAAATTTTCCCATATCAAACTTGGCATAATGAAATTTCTTTATATAAAAAGATATTATTGGCATCACTCTTCCAAGAGTTTAAAGACTATCTTGAAGTAATATGAGCAGTAGCCAGCTTCCATTTTTTTGTTTGTTAAAAAATTGCTCTGGTTTCTCTTTGATATTCCTTCATTTATAATTTATCAAGCACCTACTATATATCAGTTACTCTAAAATAGTACACATCACCTTTTTCCTTAAAACTGTTGCTGATAAACTGCATTCAACATGGCATCTGTCATCTATGGACAAACAACTGAAAACAGCCATGTCATTTTAAAGCTGGTTTCTCCACAGGTGACACAAGTAAGCCTGCATCTTTCTTTGTCTCTTTTTTCATCCCAACTTCTTTTCATGGTCCACTGTGTTTTCTCTGTATCCTTTGCTTCTTTTTTGTTCCAGACCCTTATTTCTTAAGATAAACTTCCTGAATCGCTCCTATCAGCAGGGAGTCAGGCTGCATTCAGAACAGTCAGAGGCAGACTATTGAAAATTCGTGGAGTTTTAATTTAAAGGTTGACTAGTTTACCCTATTGCAGAGAGGTGTGTTTTCTTGTTTGTCTGTTTTGTGGTTTTTTTCCCCCATAGGTTAAAAAAGAAGAGGTAAACAAGGTGGTTTCTGAAAACAAAAGGACAAGAAAATTGCAGCAATCATAAGCCCTGGGCACAGATTTTAACAAAACCTTGCCTTGAGAAGCAGACCTGACTTGAGCCGCAGGAGTTAGGTTTTTCCTTCATGTGGATGATTTGGCAAGCCCCCTCCCACAGCGCTTGTAGTGTAGCCACAGATGTCTGCAGATTGGCCTCCAGCCTGCAGTGAGCATATGGGAACCTAGGTTAGCTAGCGCCCTTCAGTTCTCCACTCTACTTTCCAAGAGCTCAAATAGACGTAAATTCTCCCTCATCAAAGACCCAGTCGATTCTCATTGCCTCATTTGCAATATTGAAAACAGAGAAGCTGAAGGGGTCTTGACCTCTAGTCTGCCCTAGCCCCGGAGCTGGGGGTCATATGGTGAAATGTGTGTGAGCATAAGGAAAAGAGGAAGGAAACGGAAGAGAGGGAATCTTGAACGAAGCGGACGTGGGTGGGGAGTTGGGCTTTGGGAGACAGGCACGGAAAATAAAACCTGCCACACTAATTAGCATAGTGCTAGTTTCTGTAACAAACCACACATCTCAGTTGTTTAATCCAAGAGAAATTTATTTCGTTTTCATGGGAAGTCCAAAACAAATATTTCTGATTGGCTATCAGCTGTTTCTTAAGCTATGAGTCCTTTCATTTTGTGGCTCTACTGTCCTTAATGTGTGGCTTCTAAGCTTGTCTACATCAAGCCGGAGGAGGGGACAAATGTGAAGGTTTTTATAGTCCAGGTTAAAAGTGTCACACATCTCTTTCTTTCACATTCCTTTGGCTAGAACTCAGTCATGTGGCATGCCTAAGGTAACAGGAGTTTGGGAAATGTAGTCTAGCTCAGTGCCAGGAAAAATAATGAGTTGGATGAACCACTCGTCCATTTAATATCACCCATTTAATTTTTCACAAGAGAAACCCTGTGTGTAACCCAAAAGTATAGTTACATAGGTTGAAGTTGTCATAGATCAGCAATTAGAGGACTTTTCAAAGGTTGAATAAAATACAGAGAACATTGAAATTGTATATGTTGCCATCTTTGTCTTCTGATCATCTTAGCTTAATGGCTTATATCCAAGTTATTTTGGCTCCAACTTCTGGTCATTAAAATGTTGCAGAATGAAGGGCATGAACCTATTATATGCACTGAAACTTGACTGTGCTCTTTGCTAAGAGGGTCAAGCATTCTATTTAATCATAAGCAACAATGTTTTTTATTTATGTTGTTTTATTTTTGTGACAGAGACAGAGAGAGGGACAGATAAGGACAGACAGACAAGAAAGGAGAGAGATAAGAAGCATTAATTCTTTATTGTGGCTCCTTAGTTGTTCATTGATTGCTTTCTCATATGTGCCTTGACCGGGGGACTACAGCAGAGCAAGTGACCCCTTGCTCAAGTCAGTGACCTTGGGCTCAAGGAAGCAACCTTGGGCTTTAAGCCAGCAATCTCTTGGCTCAAGCCAGTGACCATGGGGTCATGTCTATGATCCTACACTTAACCCTGAGCTCAAGCTGGTGAGCCCACGCTCAAGCTGGATGAGCGCAAACTCAAGCCAATGACCTTGGGGTTTAGAACCTGGGTCCTCTGAGCCCCAGTTCAATGCTCTATCCATTGCGCCACCACCTGGTCCAGCTCAACAATGCATTTTAAGTATAACATCACAACCACATATCTCTACAAGATTTTAACCTATACCATGTCACTCTAGCTCCAGCAAGTCATGCATATATAATTTATTACCAATATATTAATGAATGTACACATTTTATTTAAATTATTTAAAAAATAACGTGATAGAAAAAAATTAAAGTGATAGAAAGTTATGATTGCCTAAGAAAGCTAATTTGACATTGTATTTAAAGATATGCCCTATTATAGGCCAGAAACTATGTTAACAGAGATATATTTCTCTTCATTCAGTAAGTTTGTTCAGGCCAGTATGGAACTTTTGAGTCTATTTTTAGGTGGCATTTTCACTGGGTATAGTATTCTGGACCTGACTTGTGGTGGCGCAGTGGGTAAAAGCATCAATCTGGAATGCTGAGGTCACCAGTTTGAAACCTGGGCTCTCCTGGTCAAGGCACATATGGGAGTTGATACTTCCTGCTCTGCCCCCCTTCTCTCTCTTTTGTTCTCTCGCTCTCTCCTCTCTAAAATGAATAAACAAAATTTTTTTTATTATAAAAAGGTATTCTTGGTTAAAACTTCTTTTCTCTTAGAACTTGGAAAATACTGTGTTATTTCCTTCTGGTTCTCATGGTATCTAATAAAAAAAAAATCTTTGTCATCCATTTGAATTTTTTTTCCTCCCTCTATGTGAGGTATTGTTTTTCTCCTTAAAAGTTTTTTTTTTTTTTTCTGTCATTAGGTTTCAGGAGTTTAATTTTGGTGTGTCTTGGTGCAGATATTTTTAGATTATCTACTTAGGATTTGTTTGATTTCTTGGACATGTAGCTTTATGTTTCTTTCCAATTATAAAAGATTTTCAGCTATTACTTCTCCAAGTACTTTGTCAGCTCCCCTCTTTTCCCTGCTCCTTCCAGGACTCTATGACATTAATGTTAGATTGTTCATTATAGCTTCACAGTGACCTAAGGATCCTTCTCCCATCTGTCGACTTCCTTGTGATCAGACTGGGTAAATCTTATTGCTCTGTGTTCTAATTCTTTCCTCTGTCTCTTCCTTTATGTTGTTGAGTTCATGCTCTGAAGTTTTAATTTTGCTTGTTTTTCAGTTCTAAAATATTTCCATTTGTATTTTTATTTTTTGTCTTTATTTTTCTGTGACTTTCTATTTTTTTATTTCAAGTGTGTTCATAATTGCTTGCTCAAGCATTTTTATTATAGCTATATAAAATTTCTTTCAGATAATTCTGATATATCTTTCACCTGGATATTGGTATCCATTTTCTTTTTTTTCATTCAGTTTGAGATCTTCCTGGTTATTATAAGTGATTTTTTAAATTAAAACCTGGACATTTTTTATTTTAAGTTACAAATCAATTTTATTTTAGCTGACCTTTTCTTAAACTGGTCTGTCAGGGGAAATGAGGTAGGGGGTAGTCACCAAAAAGAATTACAAGTTAAGGTATCCCATTCAGCCTCTGCTGGTACATAGTGAAATCTCCTCATGAATACTGGACAAGGGTGAGAGTTCCAGATTCTCATGCAGTTCCCAATGGCATCTTGTTGAGGTTGACTGCACTATATTAGGCAACATTGAAAGTACTGACTCTCCACTAGAACTTCTCTGATGGCACTGCAGTGAGAGAGGGAGAGGGGAAACTCATTTCTGCTGGTGGGGTGAAGTCCAAGCTGCTGTGTGATCACTGTTGACATTGTAATGGGTGGGGGTGTTACCAGATGGTGGGGATGAGGGTCCTGGCTCTCTATTTGGCTTTCTCTGACAAAACCCAAGTAAGAGTGTTGTGATGCCTTGTCACAGCCTTGCAAAGGTGGATGTCTAGGTTCCCGCTTAGTTCTAGTTGGATAGATGGAGGTAGGACCACAGTTACTTTCTGTGGTGTTTGTCTGGAATAAAGCATTTATTTTCTAAAAATATTCTGCCTTCCTAGGATGTGCCTTTCAACTAGAGAGTGCAGGCTATTGTGGGAGCTATTTCTGTTTGTTTGTACCTGTTGACATTTCTGTGTTTCTAGCTTCTTCATCATCAAGTCTGAAACATATGTGGTAAAAGAAAATTCAGGGAACTTACTACCATGTCATTTCTCAAGTAAAGCTTTCTAACCAGGCTGCCTTCTTCTCTCTACCTTTCTTGTCTTTTATGTTTGTTTTATATATAATAGTCATAGATTTTAGTTTTACTTAGAAGTACAATAGGGAAAAGTTTGTTTACGCCATCTTCCCAGAAATAGAAGTTCAATCTTCATGCACATTTAAAAACATGATCAGATTTATGTTACAAAAGACCACTCTGGTTTTTCTCATAAAGAATTGATCATGGGCTGAGGGTGGGTAGAGCAATGGAAAGAGGGACACTGGGAAGAAGGCTACCACAGGCTTTGGTCTAGAGGTGGTAAGTGGCTCAGATTAGAGTGGTTGTGGAGGAGGGAAGAAGTGGTCAGATTAAGGTTGTATAGTAAGCATAGAGCCAACATGGTCAGATTAAGATTATATTTTCATATATGCAGTCAGTGAGAGAGACTGTATGCTCAAGTTTCCATACTTCCAGGGGCCTGATTGTTCAGCTTCTTTTAGATTACATAGAGTGCTCTAGACTGTATCTAGTCAAGTCCCTTTTGATACGTTTGTCAGAATGGGGCTTTCATTCTTTCTTCCTTTATATCCCACTTCTAGAGGAGCCTTTTGTATGATTGAAAATAGAGATGAAATCTTTGTTTATAAAGTGATTCAACAGTTGTGCATTGAGAAGAATATCAGGATTAGCAAGAAAAACTTGGCTTGTCTTACAGATGCTCATTTTCCAAACCTGAAGGCTGAGGCTTCCCCTTTGATTGACAGGGCAAATAGGATCAAGGTTCCATTAGTTGCTCTTCAGTCTCGGTCCAGAACACAGTGAATTCCTGGTAGATAATCAAGACTCAGAGCTAGATTGTGAGGATGGGGAAGAGAACAAAGGGACAGAAAAGATGGGAGTAAGACAAAGGTCAAGAAAAGAACCCCCGATATACGCACCCATCTGAGGCACATCAAAGCACTGGGACTTGAGGGTCTCCGTTCTTTGATACTCAAACCCTCTACAATAGTAGAGAGCTAGGGTGGAGACAACTTAAACACTCCTTATTATTATTAAAAAAAAAGCAAACTAAACAGTTTATTTTATTTTATTTTTTTAAATTTATTTATTCATTTTAGAGAATAAAGACAGAGAGAGAGAGAGAGAGAGAGAGAGAGAGAGAGAGAGAGAGGTGGAGCAGGAAGCATCAACTTCCATATGTGCCTTGACCGGGTAAACCCAGGGTTTTGAACCAGTGACCTCAGCGTTTCAGGTTGACGCTTTATCCACTGCGCCACCACAGGTCAGGCTTAAACAGTTTTTTTTTAAGTAAACTTGTAAATTTAACACTCCCTGCATTGGCTTTTAATGAATTAATCTACAACTGTTTCATGTAAGACAGACAAGGTGACATAGTAGGTACAATCTTTAGGAAAATCCAAAACTGATTTCATGAGACTCTTATGTCAATCCTCAGCTAAAGCTGACAAATAACTTTACAGTCTAATCAGTAAAAATAATTTTTAAAAATTATACTAATAACCACACAGTAACATTAATCAGTCACTTAATATGTTCAGTTAGTGATGTACATTACTTTTCACTGTCTGTTACAATTCATTGACAGCTGTGGTTTAGGGTCTTTTTTAGATCACCGATTCCTTTGAGACTCTGAAGAAAGTTAGAGAAACTATTTTGAGAAAAACACTATTTTTTTATTTCTCAAAAAAAAACTATTTTGAGAAAAAGAGTTGATATTTATCTGGGACATACCAGGATCGCATACTAGCTGGCAGCTGTTGGGACTGTTGGTCAAGCATACATCTGTGATTGGATGGTACCGGAGCCATACTGGTTGTTAAATATTTAAAATGTCAGTCCTCCATCATGAGCACCCAATTTTGTATGAATTGTCAGGAGGTTCCTGAGCTTTCTTCAGGTTGATTATTGGACCACTCAGATACAATGGGCTTCGAGTTAAGAGCCCCTGATCTAGATATATGTGAACTCCTTATTTTTCAAACCATTTTTCATCAATATCAGTAGTCTGACCCAGCTTTCTATTACTTATTTTTATTGCTTATCTCAGGCAAGGATTATATACAGTTAGTGATGGCTTCAGTGCATTCTCAATCACACTTAATCAAATTTTGGCTATATTCCCAGCTAGAAGCATAATTCACTTACCTAGATTCTCAAGGCCCTTCTGAGACTCGAGGCCTTGACATTCAGCAGCATCTTTTGGTATCAAAACCTACACAGCATCTCTTATGTAGATTGCTTTACTTTAGCCCCTTGCTTCTCAAATAGTGGTATATGGATCAGCGACCTTGAAATCACCTGGGATTTTTGTTAGAAATACAGAATTTATTTGTATTGAACCAGAATATGTATTTAACAAGATCCTCAGGTGATTTGCATACTCTTAATGTTTAAGAGCAAACCTCTAGTAAAAATTGATTTCTTCATTCTTTAGGCAGTTGTCCTAAGTTATAGAAAAAAGTGAAATTTTATATAGGACGCCAAGTTTACCAATAACAAATTGAACTCTTTTCCCAAATATCCACCTGTAAAACCAACTATTCTGCTCTAATGGTTTTGCTTCTCAGGTGAAAATTTGTTATTGAGATTGATTTGGAAAGAATGGTGTATATAGGTGGCTATCTCTTACCAATGAGTACCCTGAGATATCGCCCCAGATTATCACAGTTTTCCATTCAGCAACAATGGAACTAACTGAAATAATGTTAAAAAAGCTTATCTTCTGGGTAAGTTTCAGAAGTTTTATTTCTAAAACTGATGATGAGGAGGGTTAAGGTTGCCAGATAAAATACAGAATTTATAAGTGTGTCTCAAATATTGCATGAAACATTCTTAAATATTCATGAGACATGCTTACATTAAAAAATTACTAATTTGCTTCTTTAAGTTAAAATTTAACTGGATGTCTTATATTTTTATTCGGTAAGTTTGGGAGCTATAGGGAGGGCAAAACTTAAATGAGGCAGATTAATGGGAAATCAGAAGATAACATTTGAAGATCAATATTTGTATTTTCAAATAAAATATAAAGGCACCCTTTGAGCCTCCTGAGATCACTTTCTTGGTGTCAGGACAGCCAAATTTATTCCTACCAAATTGGTGAAAAAAGCAAATGGCAGAGACTTTGATTTTGCATTAATATGGATCTTACTTTTAGAATGTGTCTACTCTTGATGTAATACATCAAGCACCAGTCCAAATCTCAAATCAATCCCTATGATGTGAGAAAATCAGGTGTGCTACCAGGCAATTAGCTGTAGACAGATGCTAAATTCAGTAGAGAGTACTGCAGCTATGTCCTTGGAAATGGTAAAATTGGTAGCCTGCACCACACAGCTGCAGAGAGTAGGATTACTCCAACATATTACCGGCAACCATCCCACAGAAGACACACCTGTGGCTCTTTAGGCACAAGAAATAGGGAAATGCTTGTTAATTTTGCCTTATAACTCAACCTAAATTAAATTTGACAAGTATTTCAAGAATATATAATTTTCCAAGTAACTAGTTTCTTCAGCAGCTTTAGATGATAGGAAGAAGTAATAAATTGGATGGTAATTAATTCCTTGGGTAACTTATTCCTATAAATTTAGACAAGCTTGGGCTATAAAGTGCTCCTGGGTGATTGTAAAGCGAATACCAAAGCAGTGTTTCATATCAGCAGGGTTTTTTTTTTTTTTAAATAAAATTAAGTGCTGCAAGCAAACTGTTAAAGAGATGAATTCATTTGAGCAGACCATATTTTGTGTCATCTAAAGATAGGGACGTTTTGTCTGTGGTAGATGGCCAAGGGGAACACTCAGTTGAAAACCTATACTTCTGTATTCCTTAAGAATTTTTTAAACTCATTTAAATTTTTTTTTAATTTTTATTCGATTACAGTTGACATACAGGTGTAGAGCAGTGATTAGACATTTCTATAACTTATGAAGTGATCACCTGGGTAAGTCTAGCATTTGTTCTTTCTGTTTATTTCGCCACCATTATTTTCATTGAAAAAAGTTACTCCTGTTTTTTAAAAACTCTTTTGTATGGAAAATGTCAAACAATCACTAAAGTAGAGAATACCATAATAAACTCTCAGATACCCATAGCCCATTATCACAATGTTTGCTCTCTTTACTTCCTCTCTGAACATGGAATCACTTTGAGTAAATCTCAGACATCATCTCTTACCTGTATATATTCCAGAATGTATCTGAAAGGCAAGGACTTCCCTTTGAAAATATAGCCATCATGTTATGATATTATCATACTTTCCTCTAGATAAATAATAATTCTTTAATATCAAATATCTAGTGGTCATACATCTCCTATCATTCTATAATCATTAAATAAATATTAATCTGTTCCCACAGTTTGAATTGATAGCAAAGCAAGGTCTCATTTTGTCTGTAGGTATCCCATCCTTCTTTTCTTTCTTTGCTTATTTTGTTGTTGTTAATAAACTGGGTATTTGCCCTATAAAACTTGCTGATTATATTTCTGTATTATTATTTTCCATGTTCTTCTGTTCCTCATTTCTTGTAAATTGGTAGTTAGATCTAGAGCCTTCGTCAGAGTTAGGTTTATTTATTCTGGCAGAATTAATTTGTAGGTGGCTGTGTGTACTTTAACCAGGAGTAACATAAAGTCTGATTGTTTATGTTTGTGTCATGATAGCTATAAAATAGTGACAAGAACATTCATTTAATAGCTGAAATAGCTACATAAAGACAGACTTTCCCTCATTAACTATGATATTTGCTGAGGTACAACACACAGGGAAAGCAGAAAAATGCTAGATCCTTTCACTTTATTTACCAGTGTTCAAAATTTTGTTTGGTTTCTTATATACTCCAAAGACAATCTATGCAATTTTAAAAAAAATTATCATAACATACCCATAGACAAACATATTTCATACATTTAAACTTATTTCAGGTAGTATCCTTCTGATGCTCAAATTTTTCCAGTGAGAGCCTGTTCAAGTTGATTCCTGAGTCCTTTTGACATGATCCTCGCAGTCTTTGGTAACTCTGTTTTGTTTTGTTTCTGAGATATCAAGATGCTCCAGGGGTTGTTCTAATACATTTTCTGCCCCAGATGTGAACTAAGCAATGGAGTCCTGGTTCCTTTTAGGGGGAAATGGCATTGGAAACAATAATCTGGCTGCTAAAAATCACAGTCAAATGAATTATTGATCATAATTCATGAAGTCCTCATACTTTTTCAATTATACTATAAATATTTTTTACAATATACTAATTTTTATAACAACTTTTAATGGCTACCTAGTATTTTAGTGTATAAATAAAAAAATTATTGTTACATTTAATAAGTAATTTTGATTATTGGCTGTGTAAAGTATATCTAATTTTTACCACTATGCATGAGTGTACATATAACTATACAAAATTATTTGTAATTTATTTTATAGGAATGATATGTATATCACCAAATTACCCTTCAGCTGTTTCTTAAAAGTGAATTTAAAAACTGAAAAGCAATTTTGAAGGGAGAACTTGATTCCCTTCCTTGGCCAATTTAACATACTTTTATGTTTTCAGTGGGAATTATATCTATTGGGTGTAACAGTGCTTCCAAGGGAAAATATAACTATTATTCAATTTAAATAATAAATTCTTTACCGTGCTTTACTTTTTAGTTAAGTTTTTCTAATTTAAATAATAAATTCTGGAAATTCTTGAAAATATGTGTTGATAATGAGATCAACTCTATGGTCAAGATGCGTACATTATCTTAGACACACTATTGTACACATTTAACTATATTACAAGGCAAAGTGTTATAAATATTTTTGGGAAGAATGGTGCTTACATATTAAGTGTTCAAATAATATGTTGAAATGAATATGTTAGGTATAATTCCATGATGTCCCACAGGACTGAGTAATTCTGATGGGGAGAAGGCTGGAGAAGGTGTCATGCAGTAGCTGGCCTTGAAATTCTTCTGCTGCAAGAAACCCATGTTAGATCATAGCATGACCAAAGGCTTAAGAGCGGGGGTTCTTGAGGATAAGGATGTGCTGTAGCCACGGACTGGGTCACAACACGAGCCCCGCAACACACTGTGAGCATGTAAAGCATTCTGTTCAGGTAGGCACACTATTTCTTAACATCAATGTACACATGTATTCTAAGTTAGTTAATATTATAGTATGCTCCTGAGAAGATAATGTTAAATCTAATTTTTTTGTGAATTAGCAATTATTGTAGAGAGAACAAGCATGGTAATTCCTTGTGTTAAAAGGCACAAATGGTTTTCTAAACTGTTTGTTTCAAAAATCTATTTGTTTACTTAATGGTTTAGCTTAAAGTGAGCTAATCTGTGATATTATACTCTTCAATGAATTTAACAGTCCTGGCCAGTTGGCTCAGTGTGTGGAAGTCCTGAGTTTGATTCCTGTTCAGGGCACATAGAAGTGACCATCTGCTTTTCCATCCTTCTCCCTTATTTCTCTCTCTCTCTCTCTCTCTCTCTCTCTCTCTCTCACAGCCAAGGCTTGATTGATTCAAGTGCATCAGCCCCAGGCACTGAGGATGGCTCCCTCAAGCTTCCACCTCAGGCTCTAAAAATAGCTCAGTTGTGAGCATGGCCCCAAATGGGAAGAGCTTGGCCCCAGACAGGGGTCGTTGGGTGGACTCTGGTCAGGGCACATGTGGGTGTCTGTCTTTCTATCTCCCTTCCTCTCACTTGGAAAAGAAGAAGAAGAAAAAAAATAATTTAACAAAGTTAATGTTTTCCTCTCTTTCTAAACCCATATACACTAATTTATTTTTGTGGATTTAATTTAATTCATATTAAAATAGATTGTCAGACTAGAGAGAACATGAGGTATTTTCTGGAACTTATAAAAATGACCATTAGATGTAGGAATATAATGCCATCATATTAGGAAAAAAAGAGAAACACAGAAGAAAGCCTTTTTGTTATTTTGATCTCCATCCCTCAGCCACTCTGTGGTGACTGGCAGGCTGTTTCACTGGGAACCTGCTGGTTTCATGTGTCCCTGTGCTCTGGAGAGCATCCAATTTCACCCCTTCATGGCACGTCTCCAAGTATTATCCCAAGAAGAGACTCATTACCCTATTACCTGATACAGCAAGGCCAAGGCCACTGAAGGGTTAACTTGAGATTATTTATAAAGCACTTTAGAAATGGAAAATGTTCTACAAACACCAAGGTTATTAAGGCATTTGGCAGCGTGTATCTGATTAAGTGGAAATTTTTATGCTGGCTTAAATTTTGCTTAATCTTTGAAAATTAAAGTGTCAGACACTCAAATTTCAATTTGATTCAGCAAAATATTTATTGAGTGCAGGCTTGTAAACAAAGATGAATACAACTTGTTCCTCCCCCCCTTAAGATGTTTACTATTTAGCAGCTGGATCAACAGATCCACCATTTATTATAATACAGGAATTCCAAAATTCCTTAAAGAGGTACAAACTGCATGCTTCAGATATCAGTGAGAAGGTACTTCCAACTGGGATTGGAGGTTGAGTCATGGAGGAGGAAACGTTTGACCTAGGCCCTGAAGGAAGTTACCATTTTAATAGAGCAGTGCCGGGTCCGTGTTCCGAGACAAGGGAAGTGAGGCTGTGAGGCACTGAGAGCTGAAGAAGACATGAGGAGGCATAGATGATAGGACGTGTTTTATTGAGTGGCGGCAGCAACAGCAGTAACACACAGCAGCAGCGACAGCAGCGGCCCCCAGGCAGCAAGCAGGCGTTGACCCTGCACTTAGCTTTTATGGCTAATCGGACAATAGTGGCACTTAGCCATCAGCCATGTCCTTGATTACATAAAGTGCTTACATTAAGGCAGTGCTCAAGGTCTGGTGTTCTTGGCTACATCAGTCGTTATGGCTACACAGCTGAAAAACAAGTGAGCAAGCCTAACTTGAACCATTTCCCTAACAAGCAGATAGTGGGAAAGGGTATTTTAAGCAGAAGAAACTGTAGGTTTAGAGGTTAGAAAGGGAATTTCAGGGAAAATGGAAGTAGCTCAATTTTGTGCAACATAAACAAAGATTGGGCTGAGAAGGTAGGATGGGGTCAGATTATAAGAAGACCTTTATTACCAGGCTAAAAAGGAAGTAAAGAGTTTTTGAAGACTTTGAAAAGGGGAGGTAAGGAGGGTGACACACGAGGTGTGGTGGACAGAAAAAGTAGGAACTCAACAATTATCCAGGGAGTCATCCAGTAGTTTACATTTTCTTAGAAACATTCTCATGCTGACAAAAGTTTCCTTAGATAAGTTCCTATTTTCATTCAAGACCATGTGTGAAGTTTCTAAAATTCAAGTTGTGCTTTAAACACACATGCGGTTCAACTTAATTTAACAACTGGTTCTCTGCCCTAATGACTGTTTTAACTATAAGAAAACGAAATACCAAAAGGTAGTTTATTATTTTATGTATTTAATACTTAAATAAGAACAATAAAAGAGGCATACAAAACTCTAAAAGTTTTAAAATATCAATAGAAAAATATTAAATAATATCTGACAAAGAACAATAAAACTGTTGTTTAAGATAGTCCTATATTGCTTCTTGATTGGTATAGGGCCAGTAGCCATGGCTACCATCACAGCGCCTAGACCATGCAGGTTTGCATTTGATTTGGACAGACAGTAAGGAAACAACAGAGCCAAGAACTGGTGGGCCATTATCTTTAATCCTAGTTCGCACCCGGCAGGTGAGAAATACACACAGTGGGAAAACACTTCCCTTTCCATTCAGGGCTACCAAAGCCACGGACTTATCCAACTTTCCTAGAATCAAAGATTTCTACCTCACCAGCCTTATTCACCTCTTTTCCCCATCTCCTTCTCTCTGCACAAACTGGCTTCTCCCTCAGCACTCCACCATCTTGGCTGCCTCTCCTCTCCTCCATGTGGCCTTTTCCTGCCCTGCTTCAGCATGGGCTCCTTTGTCCCATTTTATAGTATAAAAATCAAAACCTTTAACCCAATATACAAACAAGGAAGTCTCTGATAAAAGTCACTTATCTGAGGCATAATGGGATTCCTCATGAGAGTGCACCACCCCACATCATGCAGCAGTCAAGGGTGTGGGGAAAAGCTAGATCTTAGTATTAAAAGGGTGGGAAAGGCTTAGTCCCCAACACCCAATGCAAACTATAAGTGAGAAAACATATATATCATATTTACAAACTTATTTGACCAACAATTGGCATCCTCACTTGCAATTTTTTTCACCTATAAACAGAATGAACATCACTATGGGCACTTAGAATACTTTGTTGCACAGATGAACATTAAAAAAGAGTAAGGAAGATAAATTTGTGATTTTCACATTGGGTGGCTTCCCAGGCACCCACCTTAGAGAGAATTTTAACAACCGGTTCCCTGAACTAAACAAAAAATTAGATATTGGTTCTGCTGAACCAGTGCGAACTGGCTGAATCCCACCACTGGTTATGTCTTGATAAATCCGTTCCAAGTTGAAAATTTTGTAAGTAGAAACGTGTTTAATACAGCTAACCGAGCAAGCACCATTGCTTACCTTAAACATGCCCAGAGAGCACTTGCATTAGCCTACAGTTGGCCAATTATCTTGAGTTCCATCTCAAGAGTAATTGCTTTTCTCTTCTTACCAGAAAGAGAAGACACAGATGTGTGTTTTGTAGCCATGATGGGATCTGAAAACACAAAACACAACATTCAAAAACTGCTGGCAACACACTGTGGAGTATTTGTTGTTTACCCCGGTGACTATGTGGCTGGCTGGGAGCTGCACCTGCCATGGAGGGGAAAGGAAAGTGGGGGAGAAGGGGGAGGAGGGAGAGAGAGACAGACAGACAGAGAAAGAGAGTCAGAGACAGAAAGAGATTCATACGGAATATCGCTGACCTGGAAAGAGATCAAAAATCAAAATACATAGCATGGTTTCTACTAAATGGGTATTGCTTTTAAACTATAATCAAGTTGAAAATTCATAAGTCAAACCAATATGAGTCAGGGACTGTCTGTGTATCTCTCCCGGTCCTTGCAGAAATACTTCTTGGCCTTGTCCCTGTATCACCCTCTAATCCTGATCCCTGCTAGCCTTGCTCAGTCCTGGTTCATCCCAAACCCCTTGAAGAGACGTCCTTTTTCCTTTTTACTCTAGTCTGGCTTCTCTCATGAGATTACTATTCTTTTCTTACAGATTCTAGATTCTATTTTTGCCTTTCAGATAATAAAGAGCTAAGAGTATCTGTGAACTACCATGATCTTTTTTTATGTTTTCAATGCTTGGTGTGAATCAGTGTAGAGAACAAAAATGAAGTCCCAACAAAATGTGGAGTAAGAGAGAGAGATCTTTGGAAGCATTTAAAAAGAACAGAGACAAAAAACCCCCAAAAAACCAACAACAAAAAAACTAGCTATTAAGATAGATAATATCTCTCTACCTAGTTTGTTCGTATGTCTACTGCTTAGGTTGCTAAAAAAAATTTAAATGAGTTAATATATTTTTAATAGTTTTTTTTAGATTTTACTTATTCATTTTTTTTTTTCTGTTTTTTTTTTTTTTTTCTTTTTTAAATAAATTTTTATTAATGGTAATGGGATGACATTAATAAATCCGTGTACTAAAATTAATTCAAAATGGATCAAAGACCTAAATACTTATTCATTTTTAGAGAGAGGGAAAGAAAGAAAGAGAGAGAGAGAAAGAGACAAGAAGGGGGGAGGAGCAAGAAGCATCAACTCTCATATGTGCCTTGACCAGACAAGCCCAGGGCTTCGAACCAGCAACCTCAGCATTCCAGGTCGATGCTCTACCCACTGCACCACCATAAGTCAGACATGAGTTAATATTTTGAGCAAAATGTTTAGCAAAGTGACTTTTACATGGTTACCACTCAGTAAAGGTTTCCCTAAGCAAACAAACAAACAAACAAACAAACAAAACTAACATCTAATAGATAGCCTAAAATAATTTTAGTATGGAAAAAACAAATTTTACTTTTTCTACTACCCTTATTCTTCTTCCACTCAT
This sequence comes from Saccopteryx leptura, assembly GCF_036850995.1. Lineage (NCBI taxonomy): Eukaryota > Metazoa > Chordata > Mammalia > Chiroptera > Emballonuridae > Saccopteryx > Saccopteryx leptura. The sequence goes on from NC_089503.1 coordinate 355,079,625, forward strand.
TTTCTTTCCTCTCCATCTTGTTCCGGATTTGTTAAGTATTGACAACCTTGAGCCAACACACCACAGCTTGTTGTATAGACTTCTCTCTCCAAGAAGTCAGCTAGTAGAGGAAAGGCCAAGCAGCAGTTCTGAAGAGACACTCACTTCATTAAATAATTGAGTTGTGCGGAACTATTCTTGTTTCACTCCAAATATCATTGATCACTTAAAGATGAAGCAGTGGGATAACTCCGAATATATTTTATCTGATAAGCCCCGCATAGTTTACTCAGCCAGTGTTTACTAGAGTCAGTGGTTCTCAATCAAGTACAATTTTGTCCTCCAGGAAATATTTGGTAGTCTCCATTGACATTTTTGTTTATTACAACTCGAGAGAGCTACTGGCATCTCCTGGATAGAGGCCAGGGTTTGCTAAACATCCTACAATGCATTTGATGGCTCCACTGCAAAGAATTATCCAGCACCAAATGTCAATAGTGCTGAGGTTGAGAAACTCTAGCGCAGGGGTCCCCAAACTACTGCCCGCGGGCCACATGTGGCCCCCTGAGGCCATTTATCTGGCCCCCGCCACACTTCCGGAAGGGGTACCTCTTTCATTGGTGGTCAGTGAGAGGAGCATAGTTCCCATTGAAATACTGGTCAGTTTGTTGATTTAAATTTACTTGTTCTTTATTTTAAATATTGTATTCCCATTTTGTTTTTTTACTTTAAAATAAGATATGTGCAGTGTGCATAGTGATTTGTTCATAGTTTTTTTTTTTAGTCCGGCCCTCCAATGGTCTAGGGACAGTGAACTGGCCCCCTGTGTAAAAAGTTTGGGGACCCCTGCTCTAGCGCATGTTGAGAACCTCACTCTCAGATGTCACTAATGGGTAACTGACTCGACATAAGCCAAAGTTTATAGGGAACTCCAAGGAGATGGATCAGGGGCTGAACAGATGGAAAGGTAAGCTGAACACCAGGAATAACCAAGTGGGGGATTCTAGGCCAGAGTGGGTAGAAGGAGGATCCTGTGATCCAGGGAGAATTGTTGACAATCAGAGTCTGAAACAGGCTTTGCTTGTTTGTCAGTTTGGTTGCATCCCAGGAAATCCTAGGACTCACATGTCTGCAGGGAAGGGCTTAGGTAGGTTACTGCTTTTGTGTGTTTTTTTTTTGTGGAGACCTTCCCAATAAGTATGAATGGTGGCTTGGGACAGAGTGAGGGAGTATCCATCCCTGATTAGCTCAGTATCTGTGGACATATGCCGTGGAGTCAAGGTAGCAGGAAGGAAAGATGACAAGGAGCCAAAATTATTTAAAATATTTACAATGAGAAAGGATGCAAGTGGTGGGCTTAAAATATGTCCAGAATTTTTTGACGTTCTCTTCAAAGGGTGGAGCCTAATTCTCTTCCTTTTGACTTGGGCCTAATGACTCAGTTCTAATGGTGGGCTAAAGCAGACCCAATGGCGTGTGACCTCTCATGCAAGGATGTAGACAACAGGTGGTTTCTGCCTTGTGCTTTTTTTTCAGATTACTTGCTCTAGGAAAAGCCAATTGTCTCTCAGGCACTCTCATGAAGAGGTAGGTATGTGTAGCAAGAAATTGAGACCAACAGCCATGTGAGCATGCCATCTTGCAAGCAGGTCCTTGGACCAATCAGACATTCAAAGATGCTTGAGAGACCCTGAGTCAGAACCCTCAACTGAGCGACTCTCAGATTCCTGAGCCTCAGAAACTGTGATAATACATGCTTGTTCTTTTAAGTTGGCAAATTTTGAGATAATTCATTAAGCAACAATATATAACTAACACATAAAATGTTTAGTAGTGAGTTGTTTATTAAGGACTGTCACAGATAGTATGCATGAGATTTTAGTGCACCTTTTGAGAGAAGGGTTCTCATTATGTATAAAACAGATGATGAGCCCTGGCCGGTTGGCTCAGCGGTAGAGCGTCGGCCTAGCGTGCGGAGGACCCGGGTTCGATTCCCGGCCAGGGCACACAGGAGAAGCGCCCATTTGCTTCTCCACCCCTCCACCGCGCTTTCCTCTCTGTCTCTCTCTTCCCCTCCCGCAGCCAAGGCTCCATTGGAGCAAAGATGGCCCGGGCGCTGGGGATGGCTCTGTGGCCTCTGCCTCAGGCGCTAGAGTGGCTCTGGTCGCAACATGGCGACGCCCAGGATGGGCAGAGCATCGCCCCCTGGTGGGCAGAGCGTCGCCCCTGGTGGGCGTGCTGGGTGGATCCCGGTCGGGTGCATGCGGGAGTCTGTCTGACTGTCTCTCCCTGTTTCCAGCTTCAGAAAAATGAAAAAAAAAACAAAAAACAAAACAGATGATGAAATAGGATTTTGAAAATTATGTGGTTAAAAATATGGGCTCCTGAACTAGATAGCCAGGGATCCAGTGCTGACCCTCACTTACTAGATTTGGGCAATTGACTCAAACTTTGGGACCCAGTCTCTTAATTTTAAAAACAAAGATAATAATTAATAGTAGTAAAGTTCTTATTAAAGTGTTTGGAACAAAGTAAACATGAAATAAACATTAGCTGTTATTATTATTTCTGTATTTACATTCAGATGTTGATTTAAGTTTATAAAACGCTCTGCATACATTATCAGATAGCACAGAGCCTGGGTTAGAAAGGGGCCCATGCATGAATTCTCAAAAGAAGCATTAGGCCTGCCTTTAGGTGAGTGTTGGTCAAATAAGTTTGTAAATATGATATATATGTTTGCTCGCTTATAGTTTGCATTGGGTGTGGGGGACAGGCTGTAAGCAGTCAGGGTCATTATAGCCTAGGGCTTAGTTTTAAGACTAAGCCTTTCCCACCCTAAGTGACTTCGTATCAGAGACTTCCTTGTTTATATATTGAATTAAAGGTTTTGATTTCTACACTATAAAATGGGGCAGAGGAGCCCATGCTAGGGGAGAGCAGAGAAAGGCCACTTGGAGGAGAAGAGAAGCAGCCAAGATGGCGGAGTGTTGAAGGAGAAGCCAGTTTTTGCAGAGTTTGTGCAGGGAGAAGGAGATAGGGAACAGAGGTGAATAAGGCTGGTGAGGCAGAAAACTTTGATTCTAGGAAACTTGGATAAGTCAGTGACTTTGGGAGCCCTGAATGGAAAGGGAAGTGTTTTCCCACTGTGTGTATTTCTTACCTGCCAGGTGCAAGCTAGGATTAAAGCTAATGGTCCAGCAGTTCTTGGCTCCGCTGATTCATTACCGTCTGTCCAAATCAAATGCAAACCTGCACGGGCCAGGTGGCTGTGATGGTGGCCGTGGCTACTGGCCTTACAGTGGGCCTTTGTGTCTCACTGCTCTGGGCCTGGTCTTGAGGCTGCAGTATTTCAGGCCAATTGTTTTAGGACCATGGTGCTGGCTGCCTTATAAATACTGTCACAAAAATGCCTCATATACATTTGTGTGAGAGGCATATTTATAAAATGTTCATATTTTTGACAGCTTAGCTCTTAGTGAATGTTCTTCTCCCTAATCTCTTAAAGAAAAGTTATCTAAAATTAGCACCAGGTAGATTAACTCCTCAAAGAAAGAAATTTGATCTCAAATATCATGTGTCCTCGCCTACTTAATATTGATGATGATTTTTATGAACTGCAAGCTTCTGCTACACATATTGAACTTAAAATATAAAAATGCAAAATGAAATAAAACTTATAGAAACTTTCCTCAAAATTGCTTTCCTGTCTAAATAAGAAGTGTTAGTCCTGAAGCTAAGTCATTTGCTGTCCCTGTTACTTGCACTCATGAGCTTTTAGAATAAACCCAGTGAATACACTTAGTGTTTGTGTCCTGCATTCAAATTCATATGTTGAAAACCTAGCCCTCCCCAATGTGATAGTATTAGGAGGCGGGACCTTTGGGATGCAATTCGTATTAAATGGGGTCATAAGTGTGAAGCCCTCTTGAAAGGGCCTAGAGTCACAATAGAGAGCTCACATCCTCCGCTCTTCCCTCTGCCATGCGAAGATACAATGAAGAGCCATGTGTCTGCAGCCTGGAGAGTCCTCACCACCGCCTGACAGTGCTGGTACCCTGATCTCAGATAGCCAGCCTCTAGGAGTGACATAAATTTCTGTTGTTGATAAACCACCCAGTTTATGATATTTTTTTATAAAGTCTGAGTTGACTAAGATACCCAGGCATCGTTTTCTAGACATCATCACTCTTGGGTTAATTTCGTGCCTGCCAGGTAAGAGTAGGCAGAGCAATCTACCACTTTGGAATATATTTTTCTAATTCTTTTTTTCAGCCTAACCTTGAAACAACACAATAAATGAGGAGGAATTTCAGAAAATTTTGCTGGAGATGTAAAATATAAGAAAATATACCAAGAGTATGTCTTCCTTGCTCAGATAGGCAATGGCAGACTTTCATCATGCATATTAGAAGGTAGAAAGAATAAAATAAAAACATTTAGAACTGTATATACTTTTAAAATACAGAAAGGAGTTACACTGCTCAAGAGATGTGAATCAAAAAGAGAAAAGAAAAAAGAAAAAGATAAATTGGCAGCTTTTATTATGTGGGTAGGAAACTTTTCCTTCATTAAAACTGACGCTACTTAGAAAATCACATCACCTATAATCATGGTACTTTTGTGTGGGGCTAACCTATTCACTTCAAAGATTAAACTGGGATCAGTCTTTGTTTTGTCATTTTTAGTAGGCTAAAGCCTTTAGCAGCAATTACATTTTAAATCTCTTTTTTTAAATGTAAATTGTAGAAGTGATGGAAAGAAGAGATGAAACCATTTAGAAAATATATTCCCCCTTATGTAAGGAAAAAAAAAAAGGATTTAGAAACAAATTACTGTATTTTGTTTTCTATAAATAGAGATAATAATGGTTTCAACTTTATAGGATTATTATCAAGATGAGTTATAATTATGAGTTAATATTAATAAAGAATTTAGAAGAATGTCTTGCACATAATGCATGTTATATAAGAGCTAGTTATGGCCATAATAAAAGAATTCTTAGGATGAAATAATTTAGGATAGAAATAAATGTTAATGATAATGTGCCACAAGATAGGTGAAAAGAGAAGTAATAGGAAATAGAAGGCATCTAAACACTTATTTGTGTGATGACTTATGTTCGTTTCCTATGAAAGGAAGCTGAGCCGAACCATTCAAAGAGGTTTGCAAAGGTCTCTGGGCAGAGAATAACACCTGATGGTTTTCTTCAACATTGAAAATGCTTTGCTCTTCTTTCCTTTGTTAGTAAGACTTCATCTCTAGTGGCTTGGTTCTAGGAGGGTCTTCTAGATTTTCTTTAAGGTCTTGGTGTGAAATTTCTTTCATCAGAATGTTCCCTAGTCTTATTATGTTGCCTACTGAATTTAGTACAGTACAATTTTAACGTGGTGTTTCTCCTTGAAACATACACACAAACACACACTAATGTATCACAGAAATATCCATTAACAGGAATGATGGACAAATTTATACTAAAGTTTGGATTTCTTGGTTTTCAGATTTCCTTTATCCTTCAGGATGATTATTCAGTTAAGGGAAGGAATGGTTGGTTATTCTGTTTCTTGTGAAGTGGGTTTAAACTTTATTTGATAATCAATATTTTTTTTTTTTGTATTTTTCTGAAGTGAGAAGCAGGTAAGCAGAGAGGCAGACTCCCACATGCTCCTGAACTTGATCCACCCGGCAAGCCCACTAGGGGGCGATGCTCTGCCTGTCTGGGGCATTGCTCTGGTTGCAACCAAAGCCATTCAAGCACCTGAGGCAGAGGCCATGGAGCCATCCTCAGTGCCTGGGCCAACTTTTGCTCCAGTGGAGCCTTGGCTGCGGGAGGGGAAGAGAGAGATAGAGAGAAAGGAGAGGGGGAAGGGTGGAGAAGCAAATGGGCGCTTCTGTTTGCCCTGGTCAGGAATTGAACCTGGGACTTCCATACACTGGGCTGATACTCTACTACTGAGCCAACCAGCTAGGGCCTTATTTGATAATTTTAACAACTCATATTATTTACTTTTTATCTGAGTCTCAAAGATTAAATTACCTATGTCAATATCACCACTACATGTAGAGTTAAAAGTTTCCAGACCTAAATCGTTTTCCCAATTTACATTTAGTCACTAAAGGTTTTGTTAAAAATCAAACAAACACAAGAAAAAACAAACAAAAAAAACTAGAATCAAGGCAAAAAATTCAAGGTGGTTAGTAGTTTTCTTACTTTTATTTTGATAAATGTCTTACCCTTTCTCTATAATTTCTTTAAAAATGTTTGAATATTTAGCTACATGTTAATATCTTTTGCCTGCATTTTTTGGATCTTGTGGGAAGAGAGCCAGAATTCTAAAGAGATCACCATGATTCCCAGTCCCTAAGTATTCGATCAAACACTAACATAGGTACTGCTGTGAAGGGTTTTTACAGATGTGGTTAAGGTTACTAATCACTTGACTGTATTATTTTTTAATCATTTTTTATGTTTCAATTACAGTTGACCTACAATATTATGTTAGTTTAGGTATACACCACAGTGATTAGCCATTATATACCTTACTAAGTGATCATTCCAATAAATCTCACACCCATCTGACACCATACACAGTTATTAAAACATTATCGACTATTATTGACTACATTTCGGATGCTGTATTTTACATCCCCTATGCTTTATTTTACACCTGTTGATACCAATTTGTATTTAATCCCTCCACCTTTTTTACCCCAGCCCCTTACTCCCCTCCCATCTGGCAACCATCAAAATGTTCTATGTATCTATGAGTTTGTTACTGTTCTACTTGTTTATTTATTTTGTTTTTCTTTTTTAGATTCAATTGTTGAAGGATATATATTGATTTCCATTTTATTGATCTTTTTTTTAAATATCTTTTTCCTTCTTCTTAACGAAGACCCTTTCACATTTCATGTGATATGGTTTGGTGGTGATGAACTCCTTTACCGTTTTCTTGTCTGGGAAACTCCTTTGCTGAGTAATCTTGGTTGTAGGTCCTTGCTTTTCATCACTTTCAATATTTTTTGCTAATCCCATCTGTCCTTCAAAGTTTCTGTTGAGAAATCAGCTGACAGTTTTATGGGAGCTCCTTTGTAGGTAACTGTTTTTCTCTTGCTGCTTTTAAGATTCTCTCTTTGTCTTTAAGCTTTTGCATATAATTATGATGTGTCTTGGTGTGGGCTTTTTTGAGTTTATCTTGTTTTGGACTCTCTGAATTTGTTTGTCTATTTCCTTCACCAGATTAAGAAAGTTTTCTGATATTATTTTTTCAAATAGGTTTTCAATTTCTTGCTCTCTCTCCTCCCTTCAGCCCCCTCTTGATGCAAATGTTGGTACACTTGAAGTTGTTTCAGAGGCTCCTTACACATCCTCATTTTCTTGGATTCTTTTTTCTGCTCTGATTGGTTGTTTTTTGCTTCCTTATATTACAAATTACTGTTTGGATTTTTAGCTTTATCTACTCTACTATTGATTCCCTGTAAATTATTCTTCATTTTAGTTAATGTAGCCTTCATTTCTGACTGGTTCTTTTTTATGATTGCTACGTCCTTTTTTATGCTATTGAAGTTCTCTCTAAATTCATCTACTCTTCCCCTAAGTTCATTGCTCCTTATAACCAGTTTTTTGAACTCTGCATCAAGTAGATTGCTTGTCTCCATTTTATTTAGTTCTTTTTCTCTAATTTTGTTCTGTTCTTTCATTTGGGACATGTTTCTTTGTCTCTTCATTTTGGCAGTTTCCTTGTATGTGTTTCTATTTATTAGGTAAAGCTGCTATGTCTCTTGGGCTTGGTAGAGTGGCCTAATGTAGTTCCCTATAGGATCCAGTGGCAGAGCCTTCTCATTGACCTAAGTTGGGCACTCCAGGTGCATGCCCCCTTGTGGGCTGTGTTCATATTCCTGTTGTAGTTGAGCCTTGATTGCTGTTGGCATATCAATGGGAGGGATTTACCCCAGGCAGTTTGGCTGCAAAGACTGGCTGTGCTTATTGTGAAGGATCAGCTGTGCAGGGACCCACCCCATGGAGCAGAGCTTACTTTAGCTGGGCTCTGGTGCCTGCTGAACCCAATGCTTGAGTATATTGCTTATGGAGGTGGTTGGGTGGTGCTTCAGTATGGTCTGAAACTCTCTACTGGGTGCACTGGCTCTGGGGTCTCCTAGGAGCTACAGGCCAAGGTCAGCCACTGCCTGTGTTCTGCCTGGGGCCATCCATCACTACAAAGCAATCTGCAGATGGCTGCTACATTGGGCTTGGAGGTGCCCAGGGGAGACAATGCTGTGAACTAAACCCTGCTAACACTAGTGGAGGGTTTGTAGTGAGAGTTATGGGGCACCCTGAAGTCTGATGCTGCTTGTTTAAGAGATTTTAGGAAAGTCTCAAATATGATCCAAGACAAGCCTTTTGTATAGAGAAGCCACTAGAAATAGTTTGAGTAGGCCCAGAAGTTGGTGGGGTGGGGTGGGCTCTCAGGGAATAACCAGTGTGAGGAGAACAGTGATAGTCATGTAGATGCATACTCAGATATGGCATTCTCCTGCCAACTCTGTGCAGAAAGGGCTTGGAAAATAAGCAATGGTCTCTGCCAGCATATCTGTCTGGGAGAAAGCTGCCCCTCTAGATCTCTCTCACTGATGCCAGACAATCCAGTTCCTCCCCACATGCCCCGCATGCCATTCAAATTGCTGCTCCAGCATTGGAACTCAGAAGGAGTGAGTCCAGTAAAGTCTGTGTGAGAGCCCTCTAAGAGAAACTGCCTGGGACTCCAGCAGTTCTTTGTCTCACTCAGCCACAGTCCCACTGATTTTTATAGCCAGAAGTTATGGGGACTTCCTTTCCTGGCACCAGGACCTTGGGCTGGCGGGCCTAGTTTGGGGCTGCGACCCCTCGCTCTTCAAGGGGGGCTTTCCATAACTGAGTTATTTCTCCCAATTTTTATCTGTGTGTGGGTGTGGGACCAGCCTGGTCTGTGTCTTCCCTCCCCTTCCCTCAGTGTCGAGGTGTTCTTCTTTATCCTTAGTTGTAGAATTTTCATCCAGCTAGCTTTAAGGCAGTTCTGAATGGTGGTTTTTCTGTAGTTTAGTTGTATTTTGATGTGGCTGTGGAAGGATATGAGTACCACAGTTACCTACGTGCCATCTTGACCAGAAGCCCTGATCAGTTGACTTTAAAATAAGGAGATTATCTTGAATTTTTTGAGTGGGACCAATGGAATCATGTGAGTTCCTTAAAAGCCAATAAAGAAAAACAGAAAGCCAGAGAAAATTAAAGCATAGTGATTCAATATGCTCTTGCTGGCTTGAAGATGGAGGAGGCCATGCAGGAAGCCTGAGAGGAAGGCTTCCTACAACCTTGAGCTTGGATAGGACCCTGAGCCCAAGATGAGAACTGCAGTCCTTACTGCTAACCTGGTCTGAGAATCCAGCTACACTGTGCTGAACTTTTGGCCTACAGAACTGTGAGATAATAAATAAGTGTGGTTTTATACTGTTAAGGATGTGATCAATTGTTACACAGTAATAGAAAACTAATATAATCTGTATACTTAAAGTCTACAAAATGAAAAGAAGAATACATAATAGTTTTATTTACCACAGTTTTGGTCTCACTTCTATGAACCTTTTCCTGAATGCTGAGATGAAAGAGTGGCAACAATCTCCATTTATCATTGTCAAAAAGCACACGACTACGCGGGATTCCAAATACCTTCATCACACCTTCTCAAGAGAATGGTATTACTGTCTAAGAAACAATAACAATGCCCATCTTCTAAATAAAAGGAATCTGAACCATTTCAAGCCATGCATTTAGGTATTTCCAATAGTGATGATGTTATCTCCCAAACTGACTACATACTATTTCATCTACCTACACTGACTAGGGCCATACATTTCTCACGGGATGGACTCTGTGGTCTCAAAGCCATGTTTTGTTTTCTTTTTTTGTTTTTGTTTTTTTATTTTAGTTTTCATTTTATGTCATTCTAATTGACTCTTTGGCACCAGGCCAAATATCCCTACCATTTTTGTAGGAAAAATTACAGCCAGCATTTGAGTCTCATTTATTGGGCATTTTGTTTGGACCATGAGTTCTATTCCTAGGTATTATGGGTTGATTTGTATCCTTCAAAAATTCATGTTAAAACTCTAACCTCCATTACCATAGAATTTGATGTTATTTGGAATAGGGTAATTTTAGATGTCATTAATTAAAAGGAGACAATATTGGAGTAATGTAGAACCCCTGGTCAAATTTTACTGATATCCTTATAAAAAGGGAAAATTTAGACACAGTTACACAGAGGGTGAGAAAGCCATGTGAAAATGAAGGCAGAGATTGAGGTGACACAGTAGTAGCCAAGGAATGATAAAAAAAAAAACTATAGGAAACCCATCAAAACCTAGGAGAGAGGCCTGGAACAGATCCTTTCCTCACTGTTCTTAGAAGGAAGCAACCCTACCTAAACCTTGATCTTGGACTTCTAGCCTCCAAAACGGTGAGACTATAAATTTCTGTTGTGTGAGTTACCTAGTTTGTGGTAGTTTGTTATGGCAGCTCTAGCAAGCTAATATACCAGATGGCATGGGCACCATCCTCAGCAGGTCCTCGCTGTACCCATACTGTGGCAGGGGTAACCTGTCCAACATGCTTGTGTCAATATTGAAATTTTGACCTTGGCAGCAAAAATTTTCCTGACACTATCAAGGTATTCTGTAATCAGGTGTCATCTTAGCAACATTTTCAGATCAAGTCTGCTAAGCCAATCATACATTCATGAGACACCTTGGGGTTCCACATGAAGGGGCTGTAAGTGACAGAACCTAGGAGGAACAAATGACTCACTGATGTGCGATGGACCCCAGACTAAGAAACACGGTGTTTCTTGTCATGAAAAATGTTAAATAAGACCACAGAATGTATTTTCAAAAAGTTACCACAGTCCCTTGAATAAGTAAGACAATAGGTTTTCTAAAGTTAACAAAATCAACTCACTGGTCCTTTACATCATTATGAAAGTTTAGAACAGGAAAAAATCGGGGACTAAGCTTTTGCTAATTCTTTTAGCTTCTTGTCTCAAAGCCCAAAGTTGCTGAATATGTTTAATAATACTTGTCTGTCAAGTAGAGCATGAATTTAGGAATAAAATGTTGTTTTTTAAATCTATGTATTTAACATCCTTACAAGTTAATGTTTAATAATAAAGAGAAAAAGAAAAACATGAGAATTTGGGAAACAAGGGTTCCACACCAGTTTCTTGACATTGTGCATGATTTTGAGCCACTGTCATGACCCGCTTCCGCCTGGCTCTGGCTTTGTAAAGTGGGGGTGGAGGAGCTGCCATGATCTTTTTCCCTAGGATATTATAATCGCTGTAGAAGTTCTTCAAGTTCTCTGAGAAATATGTTCAATATGTATTTTCCCAGGGAAATAGGAATACTATTTCTGTACATGTGTGTGTGTGAAAACTCATCTGTTACTGTAGTTTCCAAGTAACCAGCTTATCAGAATCCTTTTCTATCATAGTTTGGTTGAAGAGAAAGGAAAGAGAGTGGGCACGGAGGCTAGAGATGATGGAAAGGGCAATGGGCCAGGCCTTCGTCACTGCACCAAGGCTGCGAGGAAACTGGGAGCAGGTGCAATCGCACCATTATGAGGCCCTCTACTTAGTACTAGCTCTGACACTATCAATGCCATATGGCATTTTGAAAAAATGCTGAGATTGGTGTGACTTTATATGTGTATATGTATATTCATATGTATGTGTATATATGAATATACATGTATATAGATACATAAAAATATGTGTTATACATGTATGTGTGTGTATATATATATATATACACAAAAAAAAATTAAAGCTTTATAGAATGAGGTCATATGTGACAAGTACTTTATATAAAGACTGAAATAATATAGGAAATGTTAAGTTTTGAAAAATTTATCTAGCCATTTTTACCCTTACATTGATTAAGTTATATTCATAGAGTCAGAGCCTTAAAAAAACCCTAAAATACAGGGTTGTGATGAGAAAGTCAAATAGGATAACTGGGGCAGACTGATCTAAAAAAATTCATCATAAAATCTTACTCATTCTTCATGCCTAGCTATTTATTCTTTACAGTGTTTCTGACCTCCCACCCCCCACTTCCTCCCTGATGCTCCCTGTACAGAATTGATTCATTCCACCACAATATACTTATCAGATAGTATTACCTCAGAAATCGCTTTCTTCCTTCCTCCCAGAAAGAGTTTTGGTGCTGAGGCCACAGCAGTGAGTGAAACCTTGGGAAGGATTGGAACCTCGTCTTCCTCCAGGCAGAACGTCTGGAGCTGAGAGGTGGCTGATGAGCGTATTTGATTCTGCAGAATTCCTTGTGGATGTGTGAGCATTGACTTTTGCCTGTCTTCAGATCGAATTCTATCTTTTGCCTCTAGTCACTTGTTGTGTGTTATTTCTCCAATTTCCTATATTTTGGAGTTAACTATTATCCAGATCCCCAGGGTAAGGCCTGGCAGAGTGAGTTTCAGTAACTCTACACTGAATCAGTGAAGAGATCTCTACTCCATTTGCTGTGGTGTCGTGTCTGAGAGCTTAGGCTTTGGTGTCAGCTTTGCATTTAAACTCTGTCTTGGCCACTTATTAGCTTTGTGATTGCAGGCAAGTCCCTCAATCTCTGTAAGCCGTGTCTGTAATATGAAGGTAACACTAGTCACTTTATAGGGTTAGTTGGAGACAAAAATGAGATAATTCATCTGATGTATAATTATCCTGATGATTTTTGTATTGTCTTTTTGTGCTCATGACCTACAATTACAGGGACCATTTTTATGCATGTTGATATCTTCATGATCTAGACCAAAGCACCTTGATTTGAAAGTGGGTAACTTAGTGTTGGATAAATGGCAGGATCTATGGCAAGTTACTGGAATTTTTTTTAAAAGACTTTTTAAAGCAGATTGAGTAGAAGTACAGAGATTTCCTATATGTCTTCACCCCGAAAATGCATAGCCTCCCCCACTGTCAACATCCTCCACCAGAGTCGTGTATTTGTTACAATTGCTGAACCTGCATGACATATAACATGATGAGGCACTGGAACTTTATAATGGCCTTTTCTGCCTATTTTTATTTTTCTTGCTTTACCTGTCTTAACCTTGAAAACTTGTCAGTATTTTCCCAATTATCCTGTAAATAATATCCAAGCCAACATAGCCTTGTAACAATAATCATATAATCTTTGTTGCAAACAATATAACATGCACTCCAATTACTGTTATTAGGAAGGTTTAGGTGGGCTGAAGATATCAATCCCTGGAAAGTCTGATTAAACAGGCTATAGGCTGAAGTTTCTAGAAAAATATGCAGACACATTCCATAGACCTGTCCTGCAAAGGGAGCTGCTGCTACGGCTCTGGCGAGATACTGGCATGGCTACTGACTGTAGAACCACGTGCCTGTCCTCAAATCAAGCTGCTTCTCTTTCCACCTACCCCAGCAAAACAGAGGCTCCATCCTCTTCAATTCCCTCCTTTAACTACCTTGTAAAAACTAAGCCTCATGCAGGTGTGTTGATTGCAGAATCTGTTGCATGCTTGCATTTTCGCAGTAAATTTAGGTTTTCAGATTCGATGTTGGCAGAAATGATTGGAAGGAAACTTGACATGATTATAGAGCTGAAAGAAAGTGCTGGGGTAGAGGGAGTAAGGCAGCGAGTGCAGTATTGGTTTGCATGGCAGGAATTTTGCTGATCTTCATGAAACATATTAGGATGGACATTCAACCTTCCAAAGAACAATCTTGGAAGGAAGGAAGGATGGGAGGGAGGGGAGGAGGGAGGGAAGAAAGAAAGAAAGAAAGAAAGAAGGAGGGAGGGAAGGAAGAAAGGAAGGAAGGAAGGAAGGAAGGAAGGAAGGAAGGAAGGAAGGAAGGAAGGAAGGAAGGAAGGAAGGAAGGAAGGAAAAGGGAGAGAGAGACAGAAAGAGAGGAAGGATAAAGGGGATGGATGGAGGGAGGGATGTTCTACTATGAAGGGGTTTGGAAACTGTTGCCGGTTGGCACGGTGTTCTTATATGGAGTCACAAAAAAGGCATATTACAGAATGTAAGGTATTTTCCCCTCTGAGGAAGAAAGAAGGCCATAACCACCAAGTGTGGATAAGCGAAAGCTATATTTAGTAGAGCACTTCTCGGAGGAGGTTCTCTGGTCCATGAGAAGGGGACCAGAAAAGTCACCCCGCCTCCCATTTGGGGGTAATTTATAGCATCAGTAGGGTGGTCAGGTTGATATGACATGACAAAATTTCATTGGCTGACAGACAATTGTTCTTTTTCAATGGGCTCTTGGGAAGTTCCTTTTGGCGCACATGGGTGTGGGCGGTTCCAGCCAAAGTTCCCTGGCCTGGTTCCTCACGTGACCTTCCCCCATTGCCAACTGACCTCACACAGGACTCATGTGTGGCGGGAATGAGGCTTTGGCAGTAAGATTTATTCAGGGTTGAAATAGAAGGCTGCTCATATGTTCCCAGTGTCTCATCTCCATCCATCCCACCAAAGAAAATGCCCAGCCTTGTTTTCATTATGCCCAGTGTAGAGCCAGAAGCCACGGCCAGGGCCACCATCACAGCAGCCTTCTGGCCCATGCAGGTTCACATTGGATTCGGACAGTCGGCAAAGAAACAACGGAGCCAAAAGCTGGTGGGCCATAGTCTTTAATCCTAGTTTGCACCCGGCGGGCAAGTAAAAATACACACTGGGCTCCAAAACCCAATCACATTCAGTGCTCACAAAGCTACTGATTTATCCGAGTTTCCTAGAATCAAAGGTTTCTAGCTCACCAAATTTATTCTCCTCAGTTCCCCATCTCCTTCCTTCTCCAGTGTCAAACTGCACAAACTGGCATCTCACTCAGCACTCCGCCATCTTGGCTGCTTTTCCTGGCCTCCTCCACGTGGCCTCCTCCTGCTGCTGGCTCTACTCTCTCTGCTCTCTCATGCTAATCTCAGAAACCAAGAGAGCAAGCTCTCGTTTTGCCCCCATTTTATAGTGTAGAAATCCAAACCCTTAATCCAATATACATAGTAGGGAGGTCTCTAATACAAAGACACTTCTGAGGCATGATTGGATTGTACCACCCCACATCAAAAAGGGTGGGAAAGGCTTAATCCCAAAACCAAGCCCCAGGCTACAAGAATTCTAAACACACATTAATATCACCTGGGTGACGGCCTCCATCTTTAACAAAGTGAGCATAATAAATTTTATCTGCCCAACACCCAGCATAAAGTCCAGATGTTCTGTGCCATGGTTCAGTTCATATCAAAGCTTGACTTAGTCCAGCATGGCTTTGCTGCACTGTAAAGCCAGAAGCCACGGCCAGGGCCACCATCAGAGCAGCCCAGCCCTTGCAGGTTCGCATTGGATTCGGACATTCGGTAAAGAAACAATGGAGCCACAAACTGGTGGGCCATAGTCTTTAATCCTAGCTTGCACCCGGCGGGCAAGTAAAAAATACACACTGGGCTCCAAAAACCAATCACATTCAGTGCTCACAAAGCCACTGACTTATCCGAGTTTCCTAGAATCAAAGGTTTCTAGCTCACCAGCCTTATTCTCCTCAGTTCCCCATCTCCTTCCTTATCCCAGATACAAACTCTGTACAAACTGGCATCTCACTCAGCACTCCACCATCTTGGCTGCTTTTCCTGGCCTCCTCCACGTGGCCTCCTTCCGCTGCTGGCTCTACTCTCTCCTCTAATGATAATCTCAGGAACCAAGAGCGCAAACTCTCGTTCCACCCATTTTATACTGTAGCTTTACAACCTCTAATCCAATATACAAAATAGGGAAGTCTCTGTTGGTCAAATAAGTTTGTAAATGTGATATATATGTTTGCTCGCTTGTGACTTATATTGGGTGTGGGGGACAGGCTATAAGCAGGCCAGGTCGTTGTGGCCTGGGGTTTGGTTTTGGGACTAAGCTTTTCCCCACACCCTTGAATGATTGTATTATCTGGGTGGTGCACTCTCATGAGGAATCCAATTATGCCTTGGATGGGTGACTTTGTGTCGGAGGCTTCCTTGTTTGTATATTGGATTAAGGGATTTTGGTTTTCTACACTATAAAGTGGGACAGACCAGGAGCTTGGACACACAGTTCCTGC
This sequence comes from Saccopteryx leptura, assembly GCF_036850995.1. Classification (NCBI taxonomy): domain Eukaryota; kingdom Metazoa; phylum Chordata; class Mammalia; order Chiroptera; family Emballonuridae; genus Saccopteryx; species Saccopteryx leptura. The sequence goes on from NC_089503.1 coordinate 355,095,761, forward strand.
TATCACAATTGCAGGGGCTTCCCTGATCCCTTGCCCTTCATGGGAAGAGCTGGTTTTCTGCTTTTCCCTTGTCTTCTTTTGTGGTTTGCCTGTCTTGGTGAGACACCAATAAATAGGATGGCCCCCCGTCCTCTGACTCCGCCATTTCTTTATCGTCTGCCCGAATCCAATGGGAACCTGCATGTGAATGGCCATGATGGCGGCTCCTGGCCTTACAACTGGCGTAGTTTCCGGCAGGATTCAGAGATTGGTATGGAGCCACCACCCTTGATGGGTGGGATAGAGTACTGGTTGCTGCTCTGGCTCCCCATGGCTGTCCTTTTAGGGGCCATGGGCTACATGTTTTTTACACAAGAGGAAACTGCCCGAGGTCAAAAGCTTCAGTATGAATTGAAAATAGAACGGCAGAAAAGGCTGGAATTGGAGCGAGCACTGGAGAAGGAATTACGGGTTCGCGAGTTGCAGTTTACCCTGGAAGTTGAACGTGTTCACCGGCAGTTGTTGGAGAAACAACTGCAGATTCAAGAGCTTGAGTCTCAGCTTCTGGCCAAAAGCCAGCAGCCACAGGAGCCTAAACGGTCACCAAAGGAGCAGCAGCATCCGTGCCGGTGGATTGGCTTTGAGTCAGCGGGAGCAGGCGCTTGCGACTCCTCTTCTGAGGATGAGAAGGCTCAGGCTGAAGCTGCCATACGCACACTGAGAGCCCGACCAGTTGTCGCCAAGAAGGTAAAAACCCAGCAACAAAGAGTCCCTCAGGGGCAGCCACAGCCTCCAGCCCAGGTAATGGAACACTCTGTGGTCCGGCCCTATACCCAGGCAGAGCTGATGGAGTTGGGGGCACAATTTAGGCAGAAACCTACTGAATCCCTGGTAGCCTGGTTACTACGATTATGGGATATAGGGGTGGATGGCATCATGCTCTCCGGAACAGAGATGGAGAAATTGGCCGCCATTACCACACACTCTTCCTTGAGGCAGCATCTTCAGAACTGCCATGGCAACCCAGGAGACCATACCCTATTAGAATGGGTGATGGCTGCCATTCGTATGGTCTAGCAGAATGCTGGAGAACTGCCGGGGGCAATGAGTCGGTGGTAGTGCTACAGTGAGTTAGTAAAGGCCCTTCGAGAACTAGGTATGAAGAATGCTGTTTTCAACCCTGGGTATCGTGGGCCAGACGAGGAAGTGTTTACAGCCAAAATGAGGGAATTTGTCCTTGCTAGCGCCCCGTCAGCCCTTTTTGGGTCACTTGTGGCTATCTTGGGCCCCTATGTGGGGCAGCCCATCAATGCAGTTAAACAGATGGTAGCAGATTTGGGAGAGCTGGAGGCCGCTCGGGATCATAAAGCAGTGATGGCTGCTGCCTATGTTTCCCCCCCAACTAACAAGGGAAACGGGCCTGTAAAGGTTACCCGAACACAGATGTGGGTAGACTTGATTGCGGCTGGAGCAGATAAGAGGAAATTGGATGGCCAGTCTAATAAAATTCTTTTGGAGCTTTGGCGGCAGCTTAAACCAGAACAGAAGTTCCAGCCACTGAGACGAAAGGCCCCAGCAGCTACCAATAAAACGTTTGGTGCGCGCACAGCTCGGTTACAAGATTATATGATAGAGACGGCCGAGGGAGAGGGGAACTCCCAAGACCCACTGTACCAGTTTGAATAGGAAAAAGGCCGAGGGACCCGTCTAACGGGGATGGGCGGGGACCAGAGGCCACATGTGGAACTGGCTATCCACTGGTCCCCTTCCAATGTACAACGGGTGTTGGCCTTGGTGGATACAGGTGCAGAATGTTCCCTTCTCTATGGAAACCCAGAGCGGTTTGCTGGGACCCCAGCGGCCATTGACGGTTATGGGGGCCAAACTGTTCAAGTGAAGCCAATAACTATTCCATTGGGGATAGGGAGACTGCCTCCTAAGCCATATAAGGTGTATGTATCTCCTATTCCTGAATATATTTTGGGGATAGATGTCTTGCAAGGACTGTGGTTGGAAACTACAGCTGGGGAGTTCCGGCTGCGGATCAGGGTTGTGAAGGCAGTATTGCGGGGACATGCATCACATTCCCCTTTGCAATTACCCGTCCCTCGGCGTGTGACTAACACCAAGCAGTACCGCCTGCCAGGTGGTTATGAAGAAGTCACAGGGACAATCCTTGAACTAGAAAAGGTGGGGATCATCCGGCCAGCACACAGTCCTTACAACTCCCCAGTATGGCCTGTGCGCAAAGCAGATGGAACCTGGAGAATGACAGTAGATTACAGGGAACTTAATAAAGTTGTTCCCCCTTTGCACGCTGCTGTTCCTTCGATAGCTAACATGATGGATCGGCTAAGCCATGAGTTGGGGACATACCACTTTGTGGCAGACTTGGCCAATGCTTTTTTCTCTATTGATATAGCCACAGAGAGTCAAGACCAATTTGCCTTCAGTTGGGAAGGGAGACAATGGACCTTTACATTGTTACCCCAGGGCTATTTGCATAGCCCCACCTTGTGCCATGGGCTGGTGGCTGCTGACCTGGCTAAATGGAAACAGCCAGAGGTAGTCCGCATGTACCATTATATTGATGATATTATGCTAACTAGTGATTCTCTTTCAGAATTGGAGCAAGCAGTCCCTACCCTGCTATCCCATTTGAAAGCATGTGGCTGGGCAGTTAACGAGAACAAATTACAAGGACCTGGGTTATCTGTTAAATTCTTGGGAGTTGTCTGGTCGGGTAAGACAAAAGTTATCCCTGACGCAGTTATAGATAAGATTCAAGCCTACCCCGTGCCCACTACGGTAAAACAGTTACAGGAATTCTTAGGTTTGTTGGGGTATTGGCGAGCATTTATACCGCATTTGGCTCAGTTACTACGGCCCTTGTACAACCTTATTCGAAAGGGGGTTCGCTGGGATTGGACTGAGCAGGCGCAAGGTTCATTTGCAGCTGCTAAGAGAGCTGTCAAGGTGGCACAGGCCTTGAATGTGTTTGATCCTGCCAGGCCCTGTGAGCTGGATGTTCATGTAACCTCAGAGGGGTTTGGATGGGGCTTGTGGCAGCGGACAGAGCGCCTACGGCAACCTATTGGATTTTGGTCCCAATTGTGGAAAGGTGCTGAAGTTCGTTACTCATTAGTAGAGAAGCAGCTGGCAGCTGTGTATGCTGCCTTCCTGGCAACTGAGAGTATTACAACCACAACACCAGTTACAGTCAAAACAACATACCCTATAGCTGGATGGGTGAGAGATTGGGCAACTAAACCACGTAGTGGTATGGCCCAAATGTCTACCCTGGCCAAGTGGGGTGCCTATCTGCAACAACGCTGTGCTCTTAGCACCAGCCCATTGAGGGCAGAACTGCAGGAAGTCTTGGGTCCAGTCACCTATGCGACCTTAGAGTCAGGTGCAACTGGGGCTCAGGAGGCAGAACCTGAGGTCAGTCCCTACCAGGAGGGGCGGGTGCCCATCCCCGAAGATGCCTGGTATACTGATGGTTCCAGCAGGGGCCAACCTGCCAAATGGACAGCTATCGCCTTCCATCCGGCCACTGAGACTATTTGGATGGACACGGGTACAGGCCAAAGCAGCCAATGGGCAGAATTAAGAGCTGTTTGGCTAGTTGCCCATAATGAACCTTCACCTCTGGTGATCTGTACTGACAGTTGGGCTGTCTATCGTGGACTGACCCTTTGGATTGCTACTTGGCACATTAACCAGTGGATGGTAATGCACCGTCCATTATGGGGTCAGGCCATGTGGCAGGACTTACGGGAAATAGGACACCAGAAGCAGGTGACAGTATATCATGTCACAGGGCATGCCCCTCTAGCCCATCCTGGGAATGATGAGGCAGATACTTTGGCAAGGGTGAGATGGTTGGAGACTGCACCTGCAGGTGATGTGGCACAGTGGCTCCACTGGCGCCTGCTCCATGCAGGACAGAAAACTATGTGGGCTACGGTTAAGGCTTGGAACTTGCCTGTGTCCTATGCAGAGGTACTTGCAGCCTGTGAGCAATGTGCAGTATGTTCCAAGGAACACCCTCGGAGACCACTGGTGTCACCTGGACAGATCCAGAGGGGTCATGTCCCACTGACACGATGGCAGATAGACATCATTGGACCCTTACCAAAGTCAGAAGGGTACCAGTATGCAGTCACTTGTGTAGATACTGCCACCGGGCTGCTTGCTGCTTACCCTGCTCGTAACCCTGACCAGAGGGCAGTCATACAGGCTCTGGACCGCCTGAGTGCTGCATACAGGCGACCGCTGGTCCTTGAAAGTGACAATGGTACCCACTTCACTGGTTCAACGGTGAGGCAATGGGCTCAAAAGCTGGGGGTGGACTGGAAGTACCATGTTCCCTACCACCCCCAGGCTGCTGGTATCATTGAGCGTTATAATGGACTCTTAAAGCAGGGACTGCGACAGGAGGGGGGCACCGGCTCTCTTACTGGATGGACACGCCGCGTATGGACAGTACTTCGGATTTTGAATGAGCGACCTCGACGGGGAAGCCCAGCTCCAGTAGAGGCCCTCCTGCATCGGACAGCTGCCCCTATTCAGTTGCAGATACGCACCAAGGACATTTTACTCAAGCCAGGTTTCGGACAGCAGGGCAACGTGCTCTTGCCTGCTCCAACAGCCCTTCTTAAAGGACAACGGCTTCAATGGACTTGGCCCTGGACTGTACAGGCCCCCCATCTGAGATGGGTGGCCTTGTTGGCACCATGGGGAAAGGGGTTAGAGGTGGACCTCCAGTTAACTCCTTGGGCAACCAGCACCTGGCCACCTAAGGTAGAAGTGTATTATCCCTTGAGTGCTCAAGGGGACAGCATTTTGAAGGGCACCTCTGTAATTTCTTTATGGCCAATAATGAGTTCCCCTATTTTACTACACATAGAACCAGCAGATGCTGGTGTATTGGCCAATAAGGTTTGGTATGCCCGCTCAGGGCGGCCTCTGGTGCCAGCTACGGTGCTGTCTGCAGACAAAACTCTGGCCTGTATTCTGCCAGAGGGAAAAGATTTGCCTCTCTTGGTGCCACTGACAGCTCTCTCATTTCGCCCATAGTTTTTGATCTGTTAATCCTATTGCTGTAGTTGGTACTATTTCTGTTTATGCAATGTATCCTACTCCTTGCACAGTGACCATCATGGAAGATGCCTGTGGTTTAGATTGTAAAGCGAGCAAAAGGGGTGGAATGTTGGTCAAATAAGTTTGTAAATGTGATATATATGTTTGCTCACTTGTGACTTATATTGGGTGTGGGGGACAGGCTATAAGCAGGCCAGGTCGTTGTGGCCTGGGGTTTGGTTTTGGGACTAAGCTTTTCCCCACACCCTTGAATGATTGTATTATCTGGGTGGTGCACTCTCATGAGGAATCCAATTATGCCTTGGATGGGTGACTTTGTGTCGGAGGCTTCCTTGTTTGTATATTGGATTAAGGGATTTTGGTTTTCTACACTATAAAGTGGGACAGACCAGGAGCTTGGACACACAGTTCCTGCTATCACAATTGCAGGGGCTTCCCTGATCCCTTGCCCTTCATGGGAAGAGCTGGTTTTCTGCTTTTCCCTTGTCTTCTTTTGTGGTTTGCCTGTCTTGGTGAGACACCAATAAATAGGATGGCCCCCCGTCCTCTGACTCCGCCATTTCTTTATCATCTGCCCGAATCCAATGGGAACCTGCATGTGAATGGCCACGATGGCGGCTCCTGGCCTTACAGTCTCCAATACAAAGTCACTTTCTGAGGCATGATTGGATTGTACCACCCCACATCAAAAAGGGTGGGAAAGGCTTAATCCCAAAACCAAGCCCCAGGCTACAAGGATTCTCAACACACATTAATATCACCTGGGCGACGGCCTCCATCTTTAACAAAGTGAGCATAATACATTTTATCTGCCCAACATGCACCCAGGCTTGCATCCAGAGCCTGGACTTAGGAGACCACGTGGCTCCTGGGCCATGCAGCATGAGTGCTTGGAGAACTTGCTAATGAACGTCACAAGTGCATGAAGTTAAGAAAAGGCAAAGAGAGAGAGAGAGCTTTCTTTGTTAAGCTTGTGTTTATACATATTTTATAGCTTTATATTCATTTTGAAATACCCCTAATATTTATGAGTAGCATATTTTCAGGCTGGGAAGAAAATATATATATTTCTTTCTTTAAACCAGCCAATCAGTTTCTTAGAATTTCACGGGCTTGTGTTGGTTCTTCCCACTAACTAATCAGATTCTTCTTCTAGGCTAGACTGACAGGCCTCTATGGCCACATCCTGGCTTCTACTACGTATGCCTCAAAGAAGCAGCACAGAAGCATCTCCCCCATAGTTGGGGGACCAGTTTTACCCTGGGAAGCTGGAAAAACCAGTTCTTCCTCCCTATGAGGGAGAGAGGAAGTGTTAGTCCCTTTAGTAGGGGCAGTGCCCTAGGGTGTCTGAAATTGTAAATGCTACAGCTTCCTAGTAAATGGACTGCTGTACCTTCCTACTGAAACAGGCTTTCCAGTTTTACTAAATTTAATGTCCGATTCCCTTCATTCCCTCTTTTTAAAAAGATTTAGTCACCTACCTATGTCAACAAAACTCACTGGAACTTCAGGTAGTACCCCTGATTTTCACTTAAATTTCTATTATTCTTCAGATACTCCATAAACACAGGGGAGATGGACTTTGAATAAAAGTATAGGTGGGAATGGGAAAAGAGTCTGCCATGCAGAAAGGACATTTTTGGACTCAAATCCTAGAGAAAACGTGTTTTGATCTACTGATTTACTCAAATAAGAAGCAAGGGTCACATGGATTTGTTTTCAGAGGTGTCAACAGATGGTTGTTGGTGCCAGTTCAACGCCAACACAAGTCCCCAATTTGGGGTGCAGTGAAGAAGGAAAATTTATTCAGTGCAAAAACAGCTCAATTTGATACAGCATGGCTATAGAACAACTCTGGGGCCAGGTGGCTCATAGGGCCCGCAGCCCTGGCGCCAGGCCCCCTCCATAGAGACAGCTCTACTCTGCTTCTCTGTGGTGCTCTGCTTTGTGCTGTACTGGTCCCTCCGGCCCGCTTTGGTGAGACATCTTCAGTGTTTCAGCTCAGCCAGGAAGATGCTGTCTTCAGTCTTCTTTTCTTCTTTTTTTTTTTTTTACAGAGATAGAAAGAAAGTCAGAGAGAGGGATAGATAAAGACAGACAGGAATGGAGAGAGATGAAAAGCACCAATCATCAGTTTTTCTTTGTGACACCTTAGTTGTTCATTGTTTGCTTTCTCATATGTGCCTTGACCACGGGCCTTCAGCAGACCAGGTAATCCCTTGCTCGAGCCAGCGACCTTAGGTCCAGGCTGGTGAACTTTTTGCTCAAGCCAGATGAGCCCGCGCTCAAGCTGGCGACTTCAGGGTCTCGAACCTGGGTCCTTCGCATCCCAGGCGGACTCTCTATCCACTGCGCCACCGCCCGGTCAGGCAAGGGAATTCTTTGATGAATATTATTACTCATGAGCATAATGGTTTCTATAGAATACCTTCCTAGAAGGGAATTGCTTGGTCAATGATAAACATATTTTTAAAGTCTTTTAATATATATTTAGGCCAAGTGTTCTACAGAGTTTTGCAAACTTTTCTGAGCCAGCAGTCTGTGAACTACGGTCCATGGGCCAGATCTAGCTCACTGGCTGTATTCGGAAATAAAATTTTATTGAAACACATCTAGGCCCATTTGTTTATGGTTGCATGTGTGCTATAACAGCACAGCTGAACAGTTTCACAGAGACCGTATGACCCACAAAGCTGGAAATATTCACTATCTGACCTTTTACAGAAGTGGTTCACAGTCTTTAAATAGTAGATTATGAAGTACAAGTTTTCCTACATTTCTGCTAGTCTCTAATATAAACAGATAGCTAGAGGTGTATACATATTGATAATCATAAATTCAGTAGGCAAATTAGTATTTCAATGTAGAAAAGACAATTTCATATGGTTACTGGCCATTTGCCTCTCTTTTATATCTATTATCCCTTTTCTGCTGTTACACCCTATTTATTTACCATTTTGTTTGTTGAGCTCTTTATAAATTAAAGATATTTACACATTTCTTGATTATATATATATATATATATATATATATATATATATATATTCCTTTGAGTCATCTGCTTCTTATTTATAATGGCTCTTGATATGTAAAAAGTTTATTTTGTAGTAAAATCTACCAGTATTTTAATTTAGAATTTCTGTTTTCAATTAAGTTCTATTATACATAGGGACCCCTATTTTCCTTTGTGCTTTGTGCATATTTAAATGTATTTTTCACCTGGCTCTTTTATAGCTTATTTATTTTATATTCTTTACTTTTATTTCTTTCATTTGTCTAGACTATATTTTGAAAGAAACTGTAAAGTGAGAAACTAGTTTAAAATATCTAGATGGAATTGAGACAGAGGAGGGATCAAAGGGACCAGAGGAAAAGAGGACAGAAGGAAAGGGGATGATAGGATGGGATAAACCTGAAGGGTAGGGGGAGGGTGCTGTAGGGAGGGGGGCAAGGGAGATGTTGAGGGGAATAGGGGGGAGGGGGGATGCATTCAGGGTAACCCTAGAATCTATGTAAACACAATTAATTAAATTTAAAAAATATCTAGATGTTAGGCAGTTATTCCAGCATCATTGATAGGACAATCTTCTTATGTTACTGATTCAGAAATTCCTTGTTATAATATACTAGATTTATATATAATATAATTCCCCTATATAATATACTAGTGTCTACTTCTGATATGTGTAATGGTTGACTCATTCTGTTGGTTTTCACATTATCCACTAAATTTAGACTCAGTTTTAACTGAGGGAAAAAAAGTCCCCTCATTATTTTTATATAACTTTTTGACTCTTTAATTCTGTTTATTCTTTCAGCTGAATGACTTTTAGAATCATTTTTATAGTTTTTAGAAAAGTAATCAGGATTTAAACTGAGATTCATTAGAACAATACATTACTTTGAGAATGATTAAAATATTTACCATATTGTCTTTTTATATTTAGTCAGGATTTTTTTTATGTTTCTAAGAAATATGTAGTAGTTTAATGATCTAGATCTTGCATACATTTTCAAGTATATATTTCTAAATATATTACATTTTCTGTGTTAATAAACTTTCATTCATTACGTTTCTAAATGGATAATTTTGGTATTTAAAAAAGATTATTTTTTAACAGCCCACATTTGTGTATTCTCTTTCTACTTTAAAGTTATTCCTCCGTTGATTCATTTAGGTTTTCTAGGTGGATACTCTTTCAAATTATTATGCTTCTGATTTATTTTTGTATTGTGTCAGAAATTCCAGATAGTGGTAGAGCGTCAGCCTGGCGAGCAAGGGGTCCCGGGTTCAATTCCCAGCCAGGGCACACAGGAGAAGCGCCCATCTGCTTCTCCACTCCTCCCCCTCTCCTTCCTCTGTCTCTCTCTTCCCCTCCCACAGCGAGGCTCCATTGGAGCAGGGATGGCCCAGGCGCTGGGGATGGCTCCTTGGCCTTTGCCCCAGGCGCTAGAGTGGCTCTGGTTGCGACAGAGGGACACCCCGGAGGGTCAGCGCATCGCCCCCTGGTGGGCAGAGCGTCGCCCCCTGGTGGGAGTGCCGGGTGGATCCCGGTAGGGCGCATGCGGGAGTCTGTCTGGCTGTCTCTCCCTGTTTCAAGCTTCGGAAAAATACAAAAAAAAAGAAAAAGAAATTCCAGATAGTGTCCAGCAATGGTAGTAACCATGTGTGCCTTACCTGTGCACTGTTCCTTTTTGTAAAGGTAATTCTGTGCAGACTGACACCTGTCAGAGGGACAGGGGTTAGGGTGTTGGGTAGAAAAGTAAAGAGATTAAGCAAAAAACTGTTAGAAACAACAGTACGGTGATTACCATAAGGAAAGGGGGTGGGAGGAGGTAGAAGAAGGTAAAGGAGGAATAAATGATAATGAAGGAGACTTGAGTTAGGATGGTGAACACACAATGCAATATACAAATGATGTATTATCAAATTGTACACCTGAAACCGACATAATTTTATTAAATACTGTCAGCCCAAAAAAGTCAATAATTTTTTTAAATAATAAAATATAAAATAGTTCTGCAAATATTTCTTAGTTATATATGAATTAAAATATGTTTTCTATATCATGTTAAGGAAGTCTTCTGCTATTTCTATTTTATTAGGGGTTTAGTTGCTTAAAAATCAGGAATACCTCTTGAAAATTAGCAAATAATTTAGACATCTGTCAATCCAGGTTGTTAATCTGAACTTTTTTTTACATAGTAATGGGCATACATTAATGTCTCTAATGTTAAATCATCTTTTCTTTTATGATATGTTTTACTTGCCATGAAATATTATTTTTTTAATATAGTGATTTTATTATTTTTACAACTATATTTATGATAATGTACTATGGTTCTATTTTTTATCTTTTTTAGGTGTTGTAAATTTATACTAGTTTGGTAAAGTAAACTCAGATTACAGCATAATTTTTGCTGTGGCAAGAATGTTTAAAGGTAGATCTACCCTCTTGATTTTTAAGTGTATAATACAGTATTGTTAACTACAGATATGATGTATAACAGATATCTAAAACTTATTCATCTTGCTTAACTGAAACTTTATACTGATTGAATACCAACCCTTATTTCTGCCCCCTGTCCTCCCAGCACCTGGCAACCACTATTCTGTGACTGAATATTTGAGATACCTCATGTAAGTAGAATGAGGCTCCACTGGTTGTTCTGTGACTGACTCATTTTACTTAGCATAAAGTCAGGGGTCATTCATCTTGTCAATGAGGCAGTATTTTTTATTTTTTAAGACTAAATAATATTCTATTACATATCTGTACCACATTTTCTTCATCCATTCATCCATCGATGGAAATTTAGGTTATTTCCATGTATTGGCTATTGTGAATAATGCTGCAATTAATATGGAAGTGCAAATATCTCTCCAAGATTCCATTTTCAATTCTTTTGGGTAAATACGCAGAAGAGGGATTGCTGGATCCATTTTTCATTTTTTGTAGAACATCCATACTGTTTTCCATATAACCTTTTAAAAATTAGCCATAATAACATGTGTGATATGATATCTCATTATGATTTTATTTGCATTTCCCTGATGCTTAATGAAGTTGGACATCTCTTTATCTAGCTTTTGGCCATTTGTATGTCTTCTTTAGGGAAAGTACTGTTTAAGACCTCTGCTCACTTTTTAAATAAACATTCTGGAACAGTTAGTTTATGTAGCATGAGAGTCACTTTAAAGTTTAGCAAAATTTACTAATAAATTTCATGGACCTAGTGACTTTTAGGATTGCCAGTAATGCTTTTAAATTGTTTTCCTCTGTTTAGTGATTTCTTTCCCCCAAAAAATTCATTTTAAGTTTTTGATAAATTTTAAAAGTATGTCCAGTCAGAATGTGATGAACTTCCTGGATACACAGCTTGAAGAAGAGAGAGTTCGTATGCAAGTAAACTTTTTCTTGATCTTTGGTTTTTTGTAACATCTTCCTGCTCTCAGAGTTCCTGGAATCTGCTAGTCAGACACCCTCTGCTTTACCTTCTCCAGGGGAAAATGCTCTGGGCTTCTGCTGGGTGGGAAAGGAAGGATTTGTGGGCTTCAATTGGAGAAGGAAACTGTGGATTTGCTTTGCTTTTTAAATAGTCTTTTAATAATTTTTTTTTTTTTACTTTTTTAGAATTATCTTCAGAGGTAGCTGGTACTGCCAATGACTGGGCCTTCTAGGGGATTCAGTAGTTCAGTAGTGTAATCTAGCTGTCTGTAGCCACCACTTGCTAAAGAGTCAGCTCTTTGGATCTGCTAAGTTGATAACTAGTCATCCATCTACTTTCTGATTCCCCAAGTTCTTTTACTTCCGCTGATCATTTTCCCTGTGTATTTATCCTGTTTAAAAATCACTTCTGCTGAGATTTTGTGAGACAATGAAGCTCCTGCATTATTTACTTCCTATTTTTTGGTTGTTTTCTTTATTTTCACTTTTATATTAAAAAATTTCAAGTCTGTGGCAAGTGTTAAGAACACTACTTCTAGATGTTTTAATTAACATTTTACCATGCTTGCTTTATCTCTCTACATATATATTGCATATTATTATCGTTATGATTATTTGATGAGAAATTAAAGAGTAAATTGCAGGTGTCATAATCCTTTACTCTTAAAAGCTTCAGTGCCTATTTACTGAAAAAAGGACATTCTTCCCATAAGTATAATATAATCATAATACTCAAGAAACTTGGCATTGTTACAACATTGATAGGATGCTATTACCTACCTGCAGATGTTGCCAATGGTCCCAGCAGTGTCCCTTACAGGAGCTCAGGTTCTTACATTATATCTAGTTGTCATGTTGTTTTAATTTCTTTTAACTGTGCCTTTTATTTGGAAAGCTTCCGCAACCATTTTTTTTCTGTTGTCTTTCACGACAGTTACATTTTTGGAAAGTGCTAACCAGTTGTTTCTAGCATGCTCCTTATTTTCCTTTATTTGACTTATTCCTCTTGAATAATTCAGTTTAACTTTTTTTTTTTTTGTATTTTTCTGAAGCTAGAAATGGGGAGAGACAGTCAGACAGACTCCCGCATGCGCCTGACTGGGATCCACCTGGCACGCCCACCAGGGGGCGATGCTCTGCCCCTCCGGGGCTTCGCTCTGCCGCGACCAGACCCGCTCCAGTGCCTGAGGCAGAGGCCAAGGAGCCATCCCCAGCACCCGGACCATCTTTGCTCCAATGGAGCCTCGGCTGCGGGAGGGGAAGAGAGAGACAGAGAGGAAGGAGAGGGGGAGGGGTGGAGAAGCAGATGGGTGCTTCTCCTGTGTGCCCTGGCCGGGAGTTGAACCCGGGACTTCTGCACGCCAGGCCGACGCTCTACCACTGAGCCAACAGTCCAGGGCAGTTTAACATTTAAAGAAAATTTTTATTGAATTTATTGGGGGTGACACTGATTAATAAAATTATACAGGTTTCAGGTGCACACTTCTAAACACATCATCTGTATATTGCATTGTGTGTCCACCACCCTTCCATCACCATCTATCCCTCAGGTTAGCATTTCTGTGAAGAATGCTGCATAAACGATAGCATGTCCTTCTAGTGCATCACATCAAGGGTTGTATGCTGTCAATGGTCTCATTATTGATTGTCCCATGATTGTCATTAAATTTGGCCACTATTATAGACTGCATTTTGTCCTTCCAGGATTCATATGTTGAAACCTTGGCACCTAGTGTGACTATTTATGGATAGAGCTTTTAAGGAGGTAGGTAATTATGGGTAAATAAAGTCAGAAATTGGGGCCCCAATTCTACAAGAGTGATGTTCTTACAAGAAGAGCAAGTGATACCAGGAGTAGATGTGTGCAGAGGAAAGGCCACGGGAACACACAGCAAGAAGGCCATTGTCTGCTGCCAAGGAGAGAGGCCGCACTAGAAACCAACTTTGCTGGCACTCTGGTCTTGGGTTTCTAAGTTGTAGAACTGTGAAAAAATAAATGACTGCTGTTTAAGCCATATAGTCTACAGTATTCTGTTACAGCAGCCCTACCAAATTAATAAAACCAACTAGTTCAGGTGCTATCTTCAAGAACTTTATGAAATAAAAAAAAAAAATTATTCCCCTTTGTAATCAATAAGTAACATTTGAGGAGACACTTTGAAATTGTGTAAATAATGAATTAGTCAGCAACTTTCACTAAATAGCATTATCATTCATTGCTGATTTTCACTTGAAACAATTATTGATATGGTGATTGCAAATACTGATTTTATAACTCTAACATTCCATCTACCTTTAAATTGGCAATCTTTTTTTAAATTAATTTTAATGGGGTGACATTGATAAATAAGGGTACATATGTTCAGAGAAAACATCTCTACGTTACTTTGACATTTGATTATGCTGCATTCCCATCACCCAAAGTCCAATTGTCTTCTGTCACCTTCTAACTGGTTTTCTTTGTGCCCCTCCCCTTCCCCAACCCCCTCACTCTCCTCCCCTCCACTCCGTAACCCCCACACTCTTGTCCATGTCTCTGAGTCTCATTTTTATGTCCCACCTCTGTATGTAATCATATAGTTCTTAGTTTTTTCTGATTTACTTATTTTGCTCAGTATAATGTTATCAAGGTCCATCCATGTTGTTGTAAATGACCCCATGTCATCATTTCTTATGGCTGAGTAGTATTCCATAGTATATATGTACCAAACAAAGCTTTTTAATCCACTCGTCCACTGACGGACACTGTGGCTGTTTCCAGATCTTCACTATTGTGAACAATGCTGCCATAAACATGGGAGTGCATTTCTTCTTTTGAAACAGTGCTATGGTGTTCTTGGAGTATATTCCTAAAAGTGGGATAGCTGGGTCAAAAGGCAGTTGACTTTTAATTTCTTGAGAAATCTCCATACTGTTTTCCACAATGGCTGCACCAATCTGCATTCCCACCAGCAGTGCAGGAGGGTTCCCTTTTCTCCACATCCTTGCCAGCACTTATTCTGTGTTGTTTTGTTGATAAGTGCCATTCTGACTGGTGTGAGGTGATATCTCATTGTGGTTTTAATTTGCATTTCTCTAATGATTAGTGATGTTGAGCATTTTTTCATATGCCTATTGGCCATCTGTATGTCCTCTTTGGAGAAGTGTCTATTCATTTCTTTTGCCCATTTTTTGATTGGATTGTTTGTCTTCCTAGTATTGAGTTTTACAAGTTCTTTATAAATTTTGGTTATTAACCCCTTATCAGACATATTGTCAAATATATTCTCCCATTGTGTAGTTTGTCTTTTTATTCTGTTCTTACTGTCTTTAGCTGTGCAGAAGCTTTTTAGTTTGATATAGTCCCATTTGTTTATCCTGTCTTTTATTTCACTTGCCCGTGGAGATAAATCGGCAAATACATTGCTGCAAGAGATGTCGGAGAGCCTATGTTTTCTTCTAAGATATTTATGGTTTCATGGCTTACATTTAAGTCTTTTATCCATTTTCAGTTTATTTTTGTGAATGGTGTAAGTTGGTGGTATAGTTTCATTTTTTTGAAGATAGCTGTTCAATTTTCCCAACACCATTTATTAAAGGGGCTGTCTTTACTCCATTGTATGCCCTTACCTCCTTTGTTTCCGAGTACACGTCTTTAATCTTCCCAGTTAAATTTATTCCTAGGTACTTTATTTTTTTGGTTGCAATAGAAAAGGGGATTGCTTCCTTAACTTCTCTTTCTGACAGTTCATTGTTAGTGTATAAAAATGCCTCTGATTTCTGAGTATTAATTTTATATCCTGCCACCTTGCTGAATTCATTTATCAGGTCTAGTAGTTTTTTTACTGAGACTTTAAGGTTTTTTATATACAATATCATATCGTCTGCAAATAATGATAGTATTACTTCTTCTTTTCCAATTTGGATGCCTTTTATTTCTTCTTCTTATCTGGTTACTATGGCGAGGACTTCCAGAACTATGTTGAATAAGAGTGGTGAAAGGGGGCACCCTGCCCTTTTCCTGATCTTTTGGGGATTGCTTTTATTTTTGCCCATTGAGTATGATGTCGGCTGTGGGTTTGTCATAGATGGCCTTTATGATGTTGAAGTATGTTCCATGTATTCCCACTTTGCTGAGAGTTTTGATCATGAATGGGTGCTGGGTTTGATCAAATGCTTTTTCTGCATCTATTGAAATTATCATGTGGTTTTTCTCCTTCCTTTTGTTTATGTGATGAATCACATTGAATGATTTGCAAATATTGTACCAGCCTTGCCTCCCAGGTGTAAATCCCACTTGATCATGGTGTATGATTTTTTATCATATATTTCTGGATCCGGTTTGCTAATATTTTGTTGAGGATTTTAGCATCTAAATTCATCAGGGATATTGGCCTATAATTTTCTTTCTTTGTGTTGTCTTTGCCTGGTTTTGGAATCAGAATTATACTCGCCTCATAAAAGGAGCTTGAAAGTCTTTCTTCCTCTTGAATTTCTTGATATAGCTTGAGAAGGAGAGAAATTAGTTCTTCTTTGAATATTTGGTAGAATTCACTTGTGAAGCCATCAGGCCCAGGACTTTTTTTGGGGGGGAGTTTTTTGATAACTGTTTCAATCTTATTTGTTGTAATCGGTCAGTTTAGGTTTTCTGATTCCTCCAGATTAATTTTTGAAAGATTATATGTTTCAAGGAATTTGTCCATTTTATCTAGGTTGTCTAGTTTTTTGGCATACAGTTCTTCATAGTATTTTCTTACAATATTTTGTATTTCTGTTTTGTCAGTTGTTATTTCTCCACTCTCATTTCTAATTTTATTTATTTGAGTCCTCTCTCTTTTTTTCTTGGTGAGTCTGGTTAAAGAATCATCTATCTTGTTTACCTTTTCAAAGAACCAGCTCCTGGTTTCATTGATACTCTGTATTATTTCTTTAGCCTCTATGTCATTTATTTCTGCTCTGATCTTTATTATTTCCTTCCTTCTACTAGCTCTGGGCTTTACTTTCTATTCTTTTTCTAGTTCTTTTAGATGCAGTGTCAAGTTGTTTATTTGAGCTTTTTCGTGCTTCTTGAGGTATGCCTGTAAAGCTATGAATTTCCCTCTCAGGACTGCTTTTGCTGTGTCCCATAAATTTTGAGTTGATGTATACTCATTATCGTTTGTTTCTAGGAATTTTTAAACTTCTTCGATCTCATTGTTAACCCATTTGTTATTTAATAACATGCTATTTAGTTTCCAAGTGTTTGAGTATTTTTCAGTTTTTCTGTTGTGGTTGATTTCTAGTTTTATGCCATTGTGATCAGAGAAAGTGCTTTATATGATTTAAATCTTCTTAAATTTGTTGAGGCCGTTTTTGTCCCTAACATGTGGTCTATACTAGAGAATGTACCATGAGCACTTGAAAAGAATGTATATTCTGCTGTTTTAGGGTGAAAGGTTCTGAAGATATCTAATAAATCGAGTTGATCTAGTATGTCTTTTAAGTCTGCTGTTTCTTTGTTAATTTTCTTTCTTGAGGATCTATCTAGTGATGTTAGTGGGGTATTGAAATCCCCTACTATTATAGTATTGCTGTTGATCTTGCCCTTTAAATCCATGAACATCTGCTTTATATATTTAGGTGCTCCTTTATTAGGTGCATAGATATTTATAACGGTTATATCTTCCTGTTGAATTGCTCTTTTTATCATTATGTAGTGATTTTCTTTATCTCTTACTATAGTCTTTGTTTTAAAGTCCATTTTGTCCGATATAAGTATTGCTACCCCAGTTTTTTTTTCATTACCATTTGCGTGAAATATTTTTTCCCATGCTTTTATCTTCAGTTTATGTGCATCTTTTGTTTTAAGATGTGTCTCTTGTAGACAACATATGTATGGGTCCTGTTTTCTTATCCACGCATATTCTTTTACTCCTTTGATCTATTTACAGCAGGCCCCGTAGTATTTCTTGCAGCCTTGGTTTGGTTGTAGTGAATTCCTTGAGTTTTTTTTTTTTGTCTGGAAAGCTTTTAATTTCTCCTTCAATTTTAAACGATAGCCTTGCTGAATAAAGTAGTCTTGGTTGTAGGCTCTTGTTTTGCATTACTTTCAATATTTCTTACCAATCTCTTCTGGCTTCAAGTGTTTCTGTTGAGAAGTGGGAAGTCATTCTTATGGGGGCTCCTTTGTAGGTGATAGTCTTTTTTTCTCTAGCAGCTTTTAATATTTTCTCTTTATCACTTAGCTTTGGTATTTCAATTATGATTTATCTTGGTGTTGATTTCTTTGGGTTTCTCTTTAATGGAGTTCTCTGTGCTTCTTGAACTTGTGAGATGTTTTTTGCCTTAATTGGGGGAAGTTTTGAGCTATGATATATTTGAACAAAGTCTCTATCCCTTGTTCTTTCTCTTCTTTTTCAGGAATCCCTATGATGCGGATGTTATTTCTCCTCATGTTGTCAGAGAGCTCTCTTAGAGTTTCCTCAGACTTTTTGAGTCTCTTTTCTTTTTTCTGCTCTGCTTCCATGCCTTTATTTATCTTGTTCTCTAACTCACTGATTTGATTCTCAACTTATTCCATCCTGCTTTTAATTCCTTTCATTGTGTTCTTCATTTCTGATATTGTAGTTGTCATTTCTGACTGATTTTTTTTTTTATTATTTCAATGTCCTTTTTATATTTGCTTTCTGTTTATTTAGGTGTTTGTACTGACTATCTATTGTTGTTCTAATATCTTCGAGCATCCTAACAATTGTTATTTTAAACTCTGCATCTGGGAATTTGGTTATATCTGACTCATTCAGGTCCTTTTCTGGAAATTTCTCTTGATTCATTTGTGTTGCATTTCTCTGCTTTCTCATTTTGTCTGTGTAAAAGAAGGTTTTGGCCACTGGAGTTCACTGGGTGTGTCCTCTGTGTTCCCTAGGTGTGGTCTGTCTGCAGGCCCACCACCCCCTCTGCTGTTGCTTCTTAGGGCATTCAGGTATGGGCGTTGCTTGTGCCTGCCCACTGGGGCTGTTGCTGTGGTTTCTACCTCTCCTTCATGGGAGTGGCTGTGATCATGTGCTCGAGTATACAAACCTTGGTGGACTTGGCTTTCGCCCTACCCCCATGGGTGGTGTTATGCTTAGCCCTGAGGGCAGGGGTGGGCACCTTTGCTCAGCAGCAGGTCTCTGCCTGATTCCGGGCTTTCGCCCTGCCCTTGCAGGAGGAGCCCACTCATGGGATGGCTGCAAGGCTTGGCTCCACAGGCCGGCGAGTCTGCGTGCCCACGCTCAGTAGCGGGACTCCGCCTGTTCTGGGCTTTTGGCTCCACCCCCGCGGGAAGAGCCAGCTCCCAAGTCAGGCCACAAGCCTCGGTTCCATGAGTGGGGCTGGGCTGTGCCCCTGCGCCCTTGCTCAAGGTCAGGTCTCCGCCCCTTCTGGGGCGCCTGCCCTTTCCCCCACAGGCTGGATTGCAGATGGCCCGCAGCTGGGCTTGACCAGTTTTGCACGTCCCCTTCTCCCCAGCTGGGCAAGACTGAGCTCACACCTGGACCTCAGTGGTGGCCAGCCGGCTTCCGCCCTTGTCGACAGAACTGTGCTTCTGTGTCCCGCCGCCGCCTGCTCTTGGGCGAGCCCTCAGCTGTGTGGGTGGTGGCGCTGCAGTTCAGATCCTAACACTCTCTACTGTAGTCCCGAAAGCTCCCTCCTTCTAAGTGACTCTGCTCTGAGTGCCGCGGGGAGCTTGTTTGGCTGGTGTCCTGCTTCCCTTTGCCAGTATTGCTGTTTCCAGGGGAAATATTCACTTCAGATTTGAGAAGTGACTCAGCCCAGGGGTTAAGGTGGCTGTCTTCCAAAATGTTTCTCCCTGTGCCTCCTAGATTACATTCTCTTCCTGCTACTCTGGTCCTCTCCTCTCTCCCTGACTCTCAGAGCCTGGGTCAGTGGTTGTGAGAGAGGTTTTTCTGAGCGGTCCCTTTAAGAAGAATCCTGGGTCTGAGAAGACAGTCTCTTTCTCACAAACAGTATCTTGTCTTGTTTCCAGCTAAATACTGTCCATACACCTCTTCTAGGCTCTGGGGCTGCAGGCTGGGGCTTTGTTCCTGGGACTCAGGCCCCTCTCCTCTCTGATAAACTCACTTCCTACCACGTGAGTCTCTCCCGGCTGCCGTTCACTCTGGGGAGCTGGGAAGCCCTCTCTGCATTTCTGCTTTTCCTACCAGTCTCAGTGTGGCTTCTTCAATGTTCCTTGGTTGAAGAGTCCTCTTAGTTTAGTCCAAAGTTGGTTTTTCCAGATGATGGTTCTTAAAATTAGTTTGTAATCCACTTTGGTTCTGGGAGGTGGAAACTGGTATGTCCGCTTACTCCATCGCCATCTTGTCTCTCCTCTTGGCGATCTTTTTTTTTTGTTTTTTTTGTTTTTTGGGTTTTTTTGTTTTTTTCTGAAGCTGGAAACGGGGAGAGACAGTCAGACAGACTCCCGCATGCGCCCGACCGGGATCCACCCGGCACGCCCACCAGGGGCGACGCTCTGCCCACCAGGGGGCGATGCTCTGCTGCTCTGCCCACCAGGGGGCAATGCTCTGCCTCTCCAGGGTGTCGCTCTGCCACGACCAGAGCCACTCTAGCACCTGGGGCAGAGGCCAAGGAGCCATCCCCAGTGCCCGGGCCATCTTTGCTCCAATGGAGCCTTGGCTGCGGGAGGGGAAGAGAGAGACAGAGAGGAAGGAGGGGGAGGGGGTGGAGAAGCAAATGGGCGCTTCTTCTATGTGCCCTGGCCGGGAATCGAACCCGGGTCCCCCGCATGCCAGGCCGACGCTCTACCGCTGAGCCAACCGACCAGGGCCTCTTGGCGATCTTATAGTGACCTTATTATCTATTTATTCAGCATAGTCTCGTACATATTCATTTTAGTTCAATGCATAATACTTTGTACTGTTATTGTCCTTTTGCATGATCAAAATGTCTTAGATCCAGGCTGTGTTAGCATCTTCAGGCTAACTTCTTACTTTCAGGCACACAAGGTGTTCATTCCTACTTCATAGTTGATCTTTCTTACTCCATACCTGGCATTAGCTATTTCCCAAGGAACCTATATTCGTCTTAATTGGGTACTGAATACACACATTGCTACTTAGGTGTCGTTGTATCTATGCTCTTTCAGAAGACAGGTAATATGTATGTATATAGGTATGTATGTATGTATTTATGTGTGTCTGTGTATATATGTATGCATAATACATAGACTTTAAAAATAATGATCATACCAATACCTCAAATTCCAGCCCAAAACCAAATAGTTTTTTCCCTTATCTTCTCCATTTCTATTTGTGTTTTTGTTTTGCCAATAAAATAAAATAAAATAAAATAATCAGGTCAAGTTCATCTGAGATCAAGGAGGTGAAAGAAATAGTTGGTTTTCAGGAAAAAGAAATGTGAGATGTAATCACAGCATGAAGGAGTAAATTGTTTACAGGAATATAATAGGATTGTGAAGTATGCTTAAGGGCTCACTTAAGGTTTGGAGGAATAAATATAAAGTGGGGCTAGTCTACACATTTGTAATTCAAGGTCTACACCTCCAGAACAATCCTAGAATAAAGTAAGAACTGAGTTTTTATCAAGTTTGAATTTTATCAACATATATAATGATGAAGTAGATTGAGAGAATTGAGGGTGAATGCAAGAGAAGGATTGTGGATGCTAAGCTAGATATGTGGGGCAGGTAAATGGGGAGGTGAACAGCGAAATTGTTTGGGTAAAATGGAGCGGTGCAAGAAGATCACAGGAAGTTGGTTAGAAAGATTAATGGTGGTGATCAGAAGTATAAATCCTGGAGATGGACGGTTAGGAACTACTGTTGACATTGCACTGCTAAAGTCTGACTATGGAAGTGTATGGTTGAGTAGAGTGTGTGGAGAAGAAAAGGTAAAGAAATTGTGAGACCTGGATGTGGAGTGGACCATCCTCATGGATACTGAACTAAGAAAGAACTGTGGAAGGAGTAGTGAAGAGGAGAGTCACAGATGACGTGCTAACAACTGGTGGACGATTGATTAGAGGGTGAGTAGACAATGTGGACAAGTGACTAGTGCTTTAAAGAAGCTGAGATTAATGAGAACAGAGGCAGAAGATTTGTCTGAAGGTATCAGCAAGGAGCAAGGATACCTGCCCTACCTCCAGACCCTGAAGTGTGTGCAGCATTGAGGAAAGAAGTTTACAGATATAGTTCTCAGGGTAGTGCCAGACTTCTGTTTCAGCAAAGAGTAAAGCAAATGCTCAGATATAATTTTGAGGATGTTAACCCAGTTATAAGTTGTCCGTGTCTTGCTGCTAATAAGCTGAAGTCCCAGTAGCACAAAAGGTCTGGGAGCAGCAGGACAAGGTCAGGGGGTCTACAGAGCTGTGTATGATGATTGCAGGTGATGACAGATAACTTGGAAGGCTTGGACTGAGGAGGTAAAGCATAGGAATAGTTGTGATTGGGGGGGAGGGGAAAGGTGAGTAAATAAAGTTTACCTTTGCATCTGAAAGTCTTTAAACTTCTAAAATCATGTCTTTAATTTGCTGGGCATAAAGAGAGAAAGGAATAAATACAGGTAAGAGCTTAAAATTGAAACTGAATTTTGACGACATGGGACAAATGTTGACATTACATATTTATATACAAAAGTATATAGATATCTTACAATCTCTTGAACATTGAGCATTAAACCAGTATGATAGAAGTAACTTAAAATTATCTTTACAAAATAGGTATTCCCTCACATAAAATGGAAACTTTTATTATAATCTACTAATTATTCCTTTAAAGCTATTGAATTATTTCATTCAAAAAAAGTAAAATGGGAGAAATGATTTGTAGTGAAATGAGATTATGCCGGCAAAATGAACCAATAATAGAAAAAACAATCAAATCAGGAAACAACAGGTTTAACATTTTATTTTTAGATTTAAAGAAGAATCAGAAGGAACATTAAGAAGCAATTTGCATTTATTAACTTTTTCTTTTTTAAGGAAAACACACTTTTTCTATGTCTCATGCTTTCTTTGTGATCCCAAAGTCTGACATATTTTGCATTTTGTAACATACTGTTCCTTCCTCCTTCATCCTGGGGTTGAGGTATATGGAGCTTGGGCTGAGGTGAAGCTAGAGGAAAAATCTCATGGGATGACATGGCCTCACCACCCATTCCATTTAGGAGTCCAGCTCTTGTCTGATCATCCTTTATGCTATAATTAGACTTACAAGAATGATTGTCTCCTGTGAATGCCAAAGAAGCTTCCACACCGTGTTTCACATTTTCTCTGCAGAGACACGGAACACCCAGGAAACAACCAGCTTAAAGTATGTGCAAATTCACACCCCTGAACTGCTGAGAAATTCTTTAGCTCTAACTTAGTAACTGTCAGAGTGAGCTATATTTGCTCTCCCTGACTGACATGTAAGAGGAGTTCAAGAAGTCACTTATTTTTCTTTCCATTAATACAAATGTGACTAAAAATAGAAAGGTTTTTGCTCCCAAGCTGAAAAAAAAATCATAGTGAGCAACACCTGGCACCCAGAGCATGGTAATTAGTTTGGAGATTCCAGCGGCCTTTCCTAGACTATGGGGGGCGCCCAGCCAGCCAGGGGAGGGTAGGCTAGCCCCTGAGCAGGAAAGCCAGTAAGGAAATACTTTCCTTTAACCAAGGCTACTCACCAGCCAACATGGGTGTCCTGGATAGTTTCATTAAGCCAGGCCTGTCTTCTGCACAATTTTTGTTTGGTCACAATCTCCAAGACATTTCTTCTGGCATTGACATTTCCTGGCAATAACTTGAGAGAGGAGGCATAATCAAGGAAGTGAAATATTTCTCTATCTCTACTAACTTCCGAACTGTGGAGGGGATAAATGCCAAGGCTGAAACCTTGCAGGGAGGCGGAATGTCCCAGAAGAGAGGCAGCTGCCACTTAATGAGAACAAGAGGGAGAGACTGAGGGAAATGTCATCTAGCCACAGACATCACGAAACCGATGCCAAGGTTAAGTACATCGTGAGTCTCAACACATGACTTCAACGTTGAGTTTAGATTTATTTCTTGAAATGCAGTGCGGTCAGACTTTAATCCAAGATCTAGGTGAATGTGTATGGAAGCAGCTGGATCCTCCAAGATTACTGTTTCATTTTATGACTCAGCATGTTGGCAGCTGCCATCAGACAGCCAGACTCCGGACTCAGTAATGGTGGGGGAAAGAGTTTGTGAAGAAAAGCTGAAAAGGGCAGGAGGAAAGTGAATGTTGTCTGAAATAAGTGAGGATTTTTCAGAGCAGTTATATTGAATTTGAGTTACGAGATTACCTGTAAAAACACTTAAAATATTGCCCTCCTCTCCCTTCCTTCCTTCCTTCCTTCCTTCCTTCCTTCCTTCCTTCCTTCCTTCCTTCCTTCCTTCCTTCCTTCCTTTCTTCCTTCCCTTTCTCCCTTCCTTCTTCCCTCCCTCTCTTTCTTCCTTCCTTAACCTCCTAACCTCCTTGTCAGGAAAGCTGTTATTTGTACTATTGCAGTGGTAAGTGGTTATGTGTGTGGGTTGATCTTTGGTACAGTATTAAATTAGGGTCACGCCGGTTTCATTTGCTGAGAAAAGATGTATGTACAAGCTTCATTCCCCATTCTTTCCACCTGGTCTCCTTCCAAATGCAGAATGATTTTCTATTTTCTTCACTTTTCACCTCCTCCATAAGCTTGTTCATTTTACTTAACAACAGCTACACTGTTGTCTAAATCAATCTCTCTACAGCAGTGTTTTTAAAACTGCAGTTTCTGACCTATTAGTGGGTCTTGAAATCAATTCAGCGGGTTGCAACCAGCATTTTAAAGATGAAGTAGAAGAGAATATATGATATTAGAGTGCATTATGCATTGGAAGAGTATTGCTTTTAATAAAATTGGTTTAATTATATGTGTATAGATGTACTAGCATACTATGTAAATGTATTCCTCAATGTGAGGCATAGATAAGAAAGACTGAAAAACACTGCCGAGGGGTGGTGTGGATTCCTTGGAGGCTTCTATAGGAGTCTACAAGGGCAGGGGTCACCCAGTCTCCTGCAGACATGCTCTCTGGATTAGCCGAGGAGACATCTTGTTCAGATGCTGTTCTTCTGCTTCTTGGCCCTCTTGGAGTTGCTTTAGTTACTGTTTTCTAAGCCTTGTCCTTTAGACAGTTTTATAAACTCCCAATATCCTTCCAGTAAATTATTTTTCTGCCTAAGTGAACCATAGTTGAACCTTTGTAGCTTGCAAAGGTCTCTGAATAATGCTGCAATGTAGAAAGGTTAAATGTTAATCCACCTGATACTGATGCTGCGAGAGCTCAGAAATGAGGAAGGTCTGTCGTAGCTGCTGTCATCCAAAATTAATGTGGTTTACTCTCTTCCTCCCCCCACCAAGGAAGTACAAAGAAAGCCAAGTTGAGTTCACTAATTAGGGTCAAACAGAACCTCCAGTGAAGTAATAGTCTGATGGTTGGTAATGTCATTTAGAATTCTAATGAAATTTAATATGCCACATCACTCTTAATTAATGTTCAAAGAGAACCTACTGTTATACTTGGCAATTAGAGTTGGAAAGGATTGTAAAGGGTAAAATTACCAGATCAAATGGCTTCAAGTATGGCAATATGTTTTTGTGCTAATATTTCCACTAATATATTAAACATATATAAGATTTAGGATCTAGCTGAGTCCTGGGCTAGAAATATTTTATATACATACATTGCTTTATTTGTTTAAAATGATACAATTGAGAGGCAATCTAAATATTCATCAGTAGAGAATTTTAACAATCTGTTGGATATTTACATACAATTGACTACTACACAATGTACACAATGGAAAAGTTTTTTTATATACTGACATAAAACAATCTCTGAGAAAAATTAAATAAAAAAAACAAGGTACAGAATGATGCATATATTTAGTAATCTCCATTTGGTTAAAAGAAATAGAGAAAATTACATAATTATTTGTTTAGGCATAGAAATATTTATAGAAAAATCCATATAAATCCACCTTTGACAATGAAACCTGGAGGACAGGGTAGGCTATTTTTCTGATAATGTTTTGGACATTTTGAATTTTGTGTATAAAAAAAAATCAGTAAATTTAAAATGAT
The DNA here is from genome assembly GCF_036850995.1 of Saccopteryx leptura. Classification (NCBI taxonomy): domain Eukaryota; kingdom Metazoa; phylum Chordata; class Mammalia; order Chiroptera; family Emballonuridae; genus Saccopteryx; species Saccopteryx leptura. Next base: position 355,121,391 of record NC_089503.1, read on the forward strand.
AAATGTCTTTGCATAATAATCTTTAACCCTGGCTATCTGGATTTTTATCTCCTCTTGGTTGTTTTACCCAATGATGAAAATTATTGATTACTAAAACTCCCTATTTGAGATAATATGGAATTAAGGTGAGTAAATTAGCCTCGATGAATCCTGAAATACTTTGGCTTCTGCAGCTCATGATTTTCCAGGGTGAAATTTGGCTCTTATTACTTGGACAAAGTGTGTTTTGGCATATTGTGAGCAAGCAACAACATCTGTTTTATTATTTTGCATAGAGTACGGCCATTTGTGTTTCTACACATGGCAGGTATTTCAAACATAACACCAATTGTGCACAAGTGAAAAATTCCCAGTGATGAGCACTCAGTTTCTGTCATAATTCATTGGTGCTTCTGAAATTGGTGGCTTTGTGACACCCAGGATATCATTTAGTAAGATCAAATCCTTGGTGGTGTCCACTTCTTATCAAAGCATTTCTGTAAACATATAATGAACAGAATTTGAATTGTATATTCATGAAAAAGTGGAAAAGATCTGATGCAATGTACTAATTTTTTGAAAGGCACTATAACCGCAAGCAACAAGAATGCACTTGGACCATAATATTTAAAGAACCCAAGAGAGAAGAAAATAATTAGATAAGTTTTAATAGTATGCATATCTGTATATTAGTTTAATAACTAAAACACTTATGCTTCCCATAATTTCTATTTTTCCATTTTCTTTGGATTTTTTGAGTACCCAGAATAAAATAAATTCAACATGGCTATTTCTCTCTGAGTTCTTATTTAGATGATACTAGTATATTTGATCTATAAAAGATACTGTCATATTCACAGTATATTGCAAGAACTTGAGATCAAGTTCTTGAAATGTATTGGTTAAGTGGTTGCATTAGCAATATCCTATATTCTGCACAGTTTTGTTAGTAGAGATAGATTAGTAACATAAAATTAATTTAAACTTTTAGGTTCAACTATATAATATCTAATCTATAGTGTGCATTTTAGAAGATGTCATATTTTTCACTGCTGTGACTTGCATGCCATCAGTTTGGTGAGGGGATAGTTGAAGTCATGCCAGTTGACAGCAATAGTTATTGTTGAAGCTGCAATATGGCACTTACTACCCTCCTCTTCTCTCCCTGTACCACTTACACATTCATCCACCAATAAATGTGCCAGAGCTCTAGTGGACAGGGTGAAGCATTCCAACCATCCACAGAGAGTCAGTCTCTCTTTCTCATAGATAGTGATCATGGTAGATGTTAGAGTAATGATTACCCGCCCCCATTGCTGACTATGAATCTCAGGATAGAAAATGTTTCTCTCTCTCTCTTTCTCTTTCTCTCCTTCTCTCTCCTCTCTCTCTCCCTCTCCCTATCTCACTTTGCAGTGAGGCTCCGGGAAAAAGCAATAGGCAGCATAAAGCAGTGGTATCGGGAATGATGAGAATTCCAGGCTGGAGAAAACTAGTGACTCTGGAAAAGATAAGAGAGGAAGAGAGAGGCCATTTGCAGGTTAATGGATGTCTTAACACTGACATAGATCTTGGATTTGGCAAGAATTTCTAAGAGCGTCCGAGATAACCTCTGCTACCAAAGTTGACATTATCTTTTTCTTGTCTAGCAGTTGGCTGACTTCAGCAATACCAGCACTTTGGGCCAGAAATTTGGCAAGAAAGCTGATTTAACTCAGAATACAGATATTAACTTTTAAACAGAAACACCTTTATGTTTTATCTGGTTACAAAATTAAATAAAATAATGCAAGCATATGAAAATTTTAAATTAGATATTGTGAATGTTATTATAATTTCAGTTTCTTCTTAATAATAGCTCATGCCTACTGGTGCTTTTGCTTCTTCAAAATTCTTTAGGTAGTTATTGTTAACTTGGCCTCTGGCTTCCTAATAAACTGTTGTATAGAAGACAGAGCAGCATTTAACTAGGAATACATTTAGTCTTTTTCCATTGAGACGTCTACATTTGTTTTTTCATTTGTACTCCCAAAACATAAACTCTCACATGAATACTGCTGGACTGTTTCATTAGAAGGAGTAATAAGGATATATCCTTGAATTGATTAGGTATAATGACCTTAGTTTGAGACTAGACTTAGAGAAACTCTGCACCAATTCATCAGTTACAAGCAAAAAACCAGTGTTTTCTTAAGTTTTACTTTTGATAGTGACATACTCTTACTCCTATATTGTGTATATATACAGAGATACCTGTCAATTCCTAGAGAGTGGAACTTTGAGATTAAAAGCATGGACTTTGGGGTAAATTAAGTTTTTAGTTTAGCTCTCCACTCAATAGGTATTAGCTATATGAGTTTAAGCAACCTACTTAATCTTGCTGTGAATATTAGTTTTTATCTGTATAATGGGAAAAATAATTATATCTGCATGAAAGATAGAACTGAATGAGTTATATGTGATTTGTCTTTTTCTTCTGTGGTCAGCTAATTTATTTGCTCATTTTTCTTCTAACAGTTTAATGTTTTACTTATTGATTTATAGTCATTTTTGTGTATAATGCTAATTACGTATTAGTTTACTTGTTATGAACAATCATTTCTAATTCATAGTCTTGCATTTGGTTTATATTTGAAATGTGTAGTTTTAGAGGTTTGATATTGGCAAAATTGCCTCATCTAAATTATACTTCCTCCATTGTGCGTTCTATTAAGTAAGTCCTTCCTTATTCAGGAAGTAGATTCTCATACACACACATTTATTTTTATGCTTCAATTTTACACTTATTTCTCTAATTCACTTGCAATATATTTAGCATATAATGTCAAATGACATCGTAAATGGATGTTCTTCCAAATAATTAGTCAATTTATCAAGTGGCATTAATTGAATAATCCTCCCACATTTTCATATTTTTTTAAATACATATTAAGTTCTTATTTTTGCTAGGGTTGGCTTCTGAGCTATTGTTTCTGTTACACTGATCTCTGTTAACTCTTCTATTGGCTCCTCACTGTTTAATTTTTCTATGTTTATAACAGGCATTACCATCTGGTAGGGCCAATCCTCCTTCATTAGATATTATCAAAATTAGAGGTTGTTTTACCCCTCCTGTTGTTTTAGATATGCTTTAGAATTTGTGTGGTATTTTGAATAATTTTTATTTTTATTTTTTTTGAAAATAGTACTGCACATTATAAAAAGATAACAAAATAGAAAATAAATAGTTTTCTCAATCCTGACCCCCAGGTTTCCTTACCCAAAGACAGATTCCCTTGAGGCTCAAAACACTGGTTCTGGTGATTTTGGGGGTTCAAACCATAGCTTGCAATTTCTAGCTATATACCTTTAGGATGATTACTTAACCTCTCTGTGCTTCATTTTTCTCATCTGAACATGGGGCTAATCATTATACCCAAACATATAAAATTGTTTTGATGATTACATAATTTAAGTAAATCATTAGAACAATGCCAGGTCCATTATAAGTGCTCTGTAAAGCAGATTTTGCTCTCAGTAGCAAGTTTCTCATAAACCCTTCTGGAGATAGTCTATGCAGATAAAAGCACCTGTGTTTTACACAATCAAGTGGGAGCAAACTGTGTACATTCTTCTGTATCTCTTTTTTAAATAATTAATATCATGAAGATCATTCTATATCAGTATATGCATGTATCTTCACCTCTTCTTTTAGTTATTCCATAATGTATCATTGTATAGATATATGATTTATTTAAAAAATCTATTGCTAATAAATATTTAAATTGTTTCCAGTCTTTCGCTACAACAAATAAGGTTGCAGTGAGTAATTTTAATCTTTATGTACATGTACAGGTATATTTGCTGATCAGTTTTTAGAGGTGGAATTGCTGGATCAAAGCATATGTTCATATTAAATAGCAATACATCTTTTTGACTTGACTTTCCTAAATAGTGTATCAACTTGTACAATCATCAGTTATGTATGATGGATTCTGTGTCAACATATTGTTATTAACACAAAAGATTATCAAGCTTTGTCTTTGCTAGTTGACAGGTGAAAAATAATTTCTCACAGTTTTAATTGACATTTTTATAATTATGATTAAGGTAAATTTTGATATGCTTTAAAAATTATATTTATTTTTATCTAAACAATCAATGGATTTCTTCTGCTCATTTTTTATTGAAGTTTTGTTGCTTTTATACTGATCTTCAAAAGCTTTTCGAATATTAAGGATATATGGTCTTTTATATATGTGTGACAATTATACTTATAGTTTCCATCTCTTCATTTGTCTCATATAATTTATTAATTTTTTTGTGATGTAAAACTATAAATTTGCTATGTGGTCAAGTTAATCAATATACAACTTCTCGGTTTTGTTACTGGCTTCTGACTTTTCTTTTTAATTTTAATGGGGTGACATTGATAAATCAGGGTACATATGTTCACAAAAAATATCTCTACGTTATTTTGACATTTGATTATGCTGCATTCCCATCACTCAAAGTCCAATTGTCTTCCGTCACCTTCTAACTGGTTTTCTTTGTGCCCTTCCCCTCCCCCAGCCCCCTCCCTCTCCTCACCCCCCACCCCGTAACCACCACACTCTTATTCATGACTCTGAGTCTCATTTTTATGTCCCACGTCTGTATGGAATCATACAGTTCTTAGTTTTTTCTGATTTACTTATTTCGTTCAGTATAATGTTATCAAGGTCCATCCATGTTATTGTAAATGATCCAATGTCATCATTTCTTATGGCTGAGTAGTATTCCATAGTATGTATGTACCAAAGCTTTTTAATCCACTCGTCCACTGACGGACACTGTGGCTGTTTCCAGATCTTCATATTGTGAACGATGCAGCCATAAACATGGGGGTGCATTTCTTCTTTTCAAACAGTGCTATGGTGTTCTTGGGGTATACTCCTAAAAGTGGGATAGCTAGGTCAAAAGGCAGTTCGATTTTTAATTTCCTGAGGAATCTTCATACTGTTTTCCACAGTGTCTGCACCAGTCTGCATTCCCACCAGCAGTGCAGGAGGGTTCCCTTTTCTCCACATCCTCGCCAGCACTTATTCTGTGTTGTTTTGTTGTTGAGCACCATTCTGACTAGTGTGAGGTGATATCTCATTGTGGTTTTAATTTGCATTTCTCTAATGATTAGTGATGTTGAGCATTTTTTCATATGCATGTTGGCCATCTGTATATCAACTTTGGAGAAGTGTCTATTCATTTCTTTTACCCATTTTTTGATTGGATTGTTTGTCTTCCTGGTATTGAGTTTTACAAGTTCTTTATAAATTTTGGTTATTAACCTTTATCAGACATATTGTCAAATATAGTCTCCCATTGTGTAGTTTGTCTTTTTATTCTGTTCTTATTGTCTTTAGCTGTGCAGAAGCTTTTTAGTTTGATATAGTCCCATTTGTTTATCCTGTCTTTTATTTCACTTGCCTGTGGAGATAAATTGGCAAATATATTGCTGTAAGAGATGTCGGAGAGCTTACTACCTATGTTTTCTTCTAAGATACTTATGGTTTCATGGCTTACATTTAAGTCTTTTATCCATTTTGAGTTTATTTTTGTGAATGGTGTAAGTTGGTAGTCTAGTTTCATTTTTTTGAAGGTAGCTGTCCAATTTTCCCAACACCATTTATTAAAGAGGCTGTCTTTACTCCATTGTATGCTCTTACCTCCTTTGTCAAATATCAGTTGTCCATAGAGCTGTGGGTTTATTTCTGGGTTCTCTGTTCTGTTCATTGATCTATATGTCTGTTCTTATGCCAGTACCAGGCTGTTTAGAGTAGAACGGCCTTGTAGTATAACTTGATATCCAGAAGTGTGATACCTCCCACTTTATTCTTCCTTTTCAAGATTGCTGAGGCTATTCGTGTTCTCTTTTGGTTCCATATAAATTTTTGGAATATGTGCTATATCTTTGAAATAAGTCATTGGTATTTTCATCGGCATTGCATTGAATTTATAAATTGCTTTGGGTAATATAGACATTTTAATTATGTTTATTCTTCCTAACCATGAGCACGGTATATGCTTCCACTTGTTTGTATCTTCCCTGATTTCTTTTATGAATGTTTTATAATTTTCCGAGTACAAGTCTTTAATCTTCCTGGTTAAATTTATTCCTAGGTACTTTATTTTTTTGGTTGCAATAGTAAAGGGGATTGATTCTTTAATTTCTCTTTCTGACAGTTCATTGTTAGTGTATAAAAATGCCTCTGATTTCTGATTATTAATTTTATATCCTGCCACCTTGCTGAATTCGTTTATCAGGTCTAGTAGTTTTTTGACTGAGACTTTAGGGTTTTCTATATACAGTATCATATCAGCTGCAAATAATGATAGTTTTACTTCATCTTTTCCAATTTGGATGTCTTTTATTTTTTCTTCTTGTCTGATTATTGTGGCCAGGACTTCCAGAACTATGTTGAATAAGAGTGGTGAAAGGGGGCACCCTGCCTTGTTCCTGATCTTTAGAAAATTGCTTTTAATTTTTGCCCATTGAATATGATGTTGGGTGTGGGTTTGTCATAGATGGCCTTTATGATGTTGAGGTATGTTCCCTGTATTCCCACTTTGCTGAGAGTTTTGATCATGAATGGGTGCTGAGTTTTATCAGATGCTTTTTCTGCATCTATTGAAATTATCATGTTGTTTTTCTCCTTCCTTTTGTTTATGTGATGAATCACATTGATTGATTTGCGAATATTGTACCAGCCTTGCCTCCCAAGAATAAATCCCACTTGATCATGGTGTATGATTTTTTTTTTCATATATTGCTGGATCCAGTTTGCTAATATTTTGTTGAGGATTTTAGCATCTAAATTCATCAGAGATATTGGCCTATAATTTTCTTTCTTTGTGTTGTCTTTGCCTGGTTTTGGGAATCAAAATTATACTCGCCTCATAAAAGGAGCTTGGAAGTCTTCCTTTCTCTTGAATTTTTTGAAATAGCTTGAGAAGAATAGGAGTTAGTTCTTTTTTGAATATTTGGTAGAATTCACTTGTGAAGCCATCAGGCCCAGGACTTTTCTTTTTGGGGAGTTCTTTGATAACTGTTTCAATCTCATTTGTTGTAATCAGTCAGTTTAGGTTTTCTGATTCTTCCAGATTAATTTTTGAAAGATTATATGTTTCAAGGAATTTGTCCATTTCATCTAGGTTGTCTAGTTTTTTGGTGTAGAGTTCTTCATAGCATTTTCTTACAATATTTTGTATTTCTGTTGTGTCAGTTGTTATTTCTCCACTCTCATTTCTAATTTTATTTATTTGAGTCCTCTTTTTTTTTTTTTTTTTTTTGGTGAGTCTGGTTAAAGGTTCATCTATCTTGTTTACCTTTTCAAAGAACCAGCTCCTGGTTTCAATGATCCTCTGTATTGTTTCTTTAGCCTCTATGTCATTTATTTCTGCTCTGATCTTTATTATTTCCTTCCATCTACTAGATCTTAGCTTTACTTGCTGTTCTTTTTCTAGTTCTTTTAGATACAGGGTCACGTTGTTTATTTAAACTTTATCTAACTTCTTGAGGTATGCCTGTAATGCTATGAACTTACCTCTCAGGATGGCTTTTGCTGTGTCCCATAAATTTTGAGTTGATGTATACTCATTATCATTTGTTTCTAGGAATTTTTAAATTTCTTCTTTGATCTCATTGTTAACCCATTTGTTATTTAATAACATGCTATTTAGTTTCCAAGTGTTTGAGTATTTTTCAGTTTTTCTGTTGTGGTTGATTTCTAGTTTTATGCCATTGTGATCAGAGAAAGTGCTCGATATGATTTAAATCTTCTTAAATTTGTTGAGGCCGTTTTTGTGCCCTAACATATGGTCTATCCTAGAGAATGTACCATTAGTACTTGAAAAGAATGTATATTCTGATGCTTTAGGGTGAAAGGTTCTGAAGATATCTATGAAATCAAGTTGATCTTGTATGTCCTTTAAGTCTGCTGTTTCTTTGTTAATTTTCTTTCTTGAGGATCTATTTAGTGATGTTAGTGGGGTATTGAAATCCCCTACTATTATAGTATTGCTGTTGATTTTACCCTTTAAATTCATCAAAGTCTGCTTTATATTGATATATTTAGGTGCCCCTATATTAGGTGCATAGATATTTATAACGGTTATATCTTTCTGTTGGATTACTCCCTTTATCATTATGTAGTGACCTTCTTTATCTCTTACTATAGTCTTTGTTTTAAGTCCATTTTGTCTGATATAAGTAATGCAACCCCAGTTTTTTTTTCATTACCATTTGCGTGAAATATTTTTTCCCATGCTTTTATCTTCAGTCTATGTGCATCTTTTGTTTTAAGATATGTCTCTTGTAGACAGCATATGTATGGGTCCTGTTTTCTTATCCATGCAGCTACCCTATATCTTTTGATTGGATCATTTAATCCATTTAAATTTAAGGTTATTATTCATATAAAATTGTTTATTGCCATTTTATTCTTTAAAACTGTATTCCTCTTTTGCTATATTCTTTTTCTCTTTTGATCTGTTTACAATAGGCCCCTTAGTATTTCTTGCAGCCTTGGTTTGGTTATAGTGAATTCCTTGAGTTCTGTTTTGTCTGGAAAGCTTTTTATTTCTCCTTTAATTTTAAACGATAGCCTTGCTGGATAAAGTAGTCTTGGTTGTAGGCCCTTGTTTTGCATTACTCTGAAATTTCTTGCCATTCCCTTCTGACCTCAAGTGTTTCTGTTGAGAAGTCGGAAGTCATTCTTATGGGGGCTCCTTTGTAGGTGATAGTCTTTTTTACTCTAGCAGCTTTTAATATTTTCTCTTCATCACTTAGCTTTGGTATTTTAAGTATGATGTGTCTTGGTGTAGATTTCTTTGGATTTCTCTTTAATGGAGTTCTCTGTACTTCTTGAACTTGTGAGATGTTTTCCTGCCTTAATTGAGGAAAGTTTTCAGCTATGATATGTTTGAACAAAGTCTTTATCCCTTGTTCTTTCTCTTCTTCTTCAGGAACCCCTATGATGTGGATGTTATTTCTCTTCATGTTGTCACAGAGCTCTCTTAGAGTTTCCTCAGACTTTTTGAGTCAATTTTCTTTTTTCTACTCTGCTTCTAGGCCTTTATTTATCTTGTCCTCTAACTCACTGTTTCAATTCTCAGCTTCATCCATCCTGTTTTAAATTCCTTCCATTGTGTTCTTCATTTCTGATATTGTATTTGTCATTTCTGACTGATTATTTTTTATTATTTCAATGTCCTTTTTAATATTTGCTATCTCTTTATTTAGGTGTTTGTAGTAACTATCTATTGTTGTTCTAATATCTTTGAGCATCCTAACAATTGTTATTTTAAGCTCTGCATCTGGTAATTTGGTTATATCTGACTCATTTAGGTCCTTTTCTGAAGATTTCTCTTGATTCATTTGTGTTGCATTTCCCTGCTTTCTCATTTTGTCTGTGTAAAAGATGGTTTTGGCCACTGGGGTCTACTGGGTGTGTTCTCTGTGTTCCCTAGGTGTGGTCTGTCTACATGCCCACCACCTGCTCTGCTGTTGCTGCCTAGGGCATTCAGGTATGGGCGTGCCAGTGCCTGCCCACTGGGACTGCTGCTGTGGTTTCTGCTTCTCCTTCATGGGAGTGGCTGTGATCATGTGCTCGGGTATACCAGCCCTGGTGGCCTTGGCCTTCACCCCACCCCCATGGGTGGCGTTATGCTCGGCCCTGAGGGCAGGGGTGAGCACCTTTGCTCAGCTGTGGGTCTCCCCCTGATTCCAGGCTTTTTCCCCACCCCTGCAGAGAAGCTCGCTGGTTGGATGGCTGCAAGCCTTGGCTCCACAGGCCAGGCAGGACTGTGTGCCCACACTCAGTAGCGGGACTCCGCCTGTTCTGGGCTTTTGGCTCCACCCCCGTGGAAGGAGCCGGCTCCCACATCAGGCCACAAGCCTTGGTTCTGTGGGCGGGGCAAGGCTGTGCTCCTGTGCCCTTGCTCAAGGGTGAGTCTCCGCCCCTTCTGGGGCTCCTGCCCTTCTCCTGCATGCTGTATTGCAGGCGGCCCGCAGCTGGGCTTGACCACTTTTGCATGTCCCTTTCTCCCCAGCTGGGCAAGACTGAGCTCACACTTGGGCCTCCGTGCTGGCCAGCCGGCTTCTGCCCTTGCTGAGAGAACTGCGTTTCCGCGTCCCGCCGCTGCCCGCCCTCCAGCGAGCCCTCAGCCGTGTGGGTGGTGACGCTGCAGCTCAGACCCTAACACTCTCTACTGTAGTCCCAAAATCTCTCTCCTTTTAAGCGACTCTGCTCTGATTGTTGTGGGAGAGCTTGTTTGGCTGGTGTCCTGCTTCCCTTTGCCAGTATTGCTGTTTCCAGGGGAAATAATCACTTCAGATTTGGGAAGTGACTCAGCCCAGGGGTTAGGGTGGCTGTCTCTCAAAATGTTTCTCCCTATGCCTCCTAGATTACACTCTCTTCCTGCAGGTCTGGTTCTCTCTTTTCTCCCCATCCCCCAGAGCCCTGGGTGAGTGATTGTGAGAGAGGTTTTCTGCGTGGTCCCTTTAGAAGAATCCTGCATCTAAGAAATCAGTCTCTTTCTTACAAACAGTATCCTGTCTTGTTTCCAGCTAAATTCTGTCCATATGCCTTTTCTAGGCTCTGGGCTTGTGGGCTGGGGCTTTGTTCCTGGGACTCAGGACCCTCCCCTTGCTGCTAAACTCACTTCCCGCCACACAAGTCTTTCCCAGCTGCTGTTTGTTCCGGGGAGGTGGGAAGCCCTCTCCGCGGTTCCGCTTTTCCTACCAGTCTCAGTGTGCCTTCTTCAGTGTTCCTTGGCTGAAGAGTCCTCTTAGTTTAGTCCAAAGTTGTTTTTCCAGATGATGGTTCTTAAAAATTAGTTTGTAATCCACTTTGGTTCTGGGAGGTGGAGGTTGGTATGTCCGCCTACTCCATCACCGTCTTGTCTTCTTTCTGACTTTTCTTGAATTATGAGCTTGGTCATACCTGTTGTTGTCCAGATCTGATCTGAGCCCTTCAGAAGTGAGCTGAAACAAATTGCAAAGATGTTGAGTTCTAACAGGATCCAGCCCAATTATTTTTTCTTTTTTATTGAATTTATTGGGATGACACTGGCTAACAAAATTATACAGGTTTCAGGTGCACAATTACACAACACATCATTAATATACTGTCTATATGTTCACCACCCCAAGTCAAATCTCCTTCCATTACCATTTATCATCCATATACCCTTTTTCACCCACTCTCTACCATGATACAATCAACTCTGATTGGTTTTAAGGAATGCCCCTGGCAGATAAAGTAATGGAGTCGGAAAAAACAAATCCTCACACATACCTGTCATGGAAATAAAGTTAGTGTCCTCCTATCTAAAAGAAGGCTGCTTCTTAGCACTGCCCAAACCACAGGCCATGATATTTAGTATCTCATTTTGTCCTTCTTGGTGATTTCTTTTCTTTGGGAAAATTACATAAAATGGAATTTTGGATTCAAGAATAGCTGCAATTTTAAAGCCTTTGACACCTATTTGTATACTACCATCCATATTTTGTAGAAATTGATCCCAACAATGGGTGAGAGTCCCCTTTCCTAGAGCTCTTGTTAAAATTTTTAATCTCAACTGAGACACTGAGGACTCAGGTTTGAAACCCCAAGGTTGCAGGCTTGAGTGTGGGCTCATCTGCTTTGAGCACAGCTCACTAGCTTGAACCAAAGGTTGCTGGCTTAAACAAGGGGTCATTCAGTCTGCTGTAGCTCCCCGGTCAAGGCACATATGAGAAAGCAATCAATGAACAACTAAGGTGCCTCAATGAAGAATTGATGCTTCTCATCTCTCTCCCTTCCTGTGTGTCAGTCCCTATCTGTCCCTCTTTCTGTCTCTCTATCTCTGTCACACACACATAAAGAATTAATCTCTTCCAATTTGTAGGTGAAATATATAATTCTATTTATGGTTTAATTTGTATTTATTTGATTGCTAGTAAGGTTAAAATGTTTTTGTTTGTTGTATTTATTCTTTTAGAAGATGGTTATATCCTTAAATCATTTTTAATTTTGTGGGTGTTTAATTATTATTGATTTATAAGTACAGGGGTCCTTGAGTTATGACAGTTTTGACATATGAGGTTTCGAGTTTATGATGTTCACTCCCATAAAAACTTAAAAAATTCAGATGTGAATGTTTTGGCTTACACTGTTAGCATAGTACTTACAGACTATGTGGGAAAAATAGTTTGGGTGTGCATGGCAGAAGAATACACAGTAACATGGGTTATGAGTGAAAGAGTTGGCCCCTTCCAGAGTGCAAGCCAACCACAGGAATAATGTGGTTTCTTTACACTAATTTTTTGTCATTTTTTTCTGTTACTACAGTACAGTGTACAATACAGTATATTTATGTCCCTTTCCTTTTTCTGTGGCTTAGTTGTATTTTTATGTTCTAGATTATGATTTTACAGCTGTGTTGGATAGGTAAGTGACTTAGAATAGGATGTGTTTTGACTTACACCAAAATTGGTGTTACAACACTGTTGTAGATACAGAACTGTCCTAACCCAATGCTCCCCTGTATTTATTATATAGTAAGATTATTAATCTTTTCATTGTCATCTAGTACAGTGCTCCCCGATCCCCAGGCCATGAACCGGTACCGGACCATGGGCCATTTGGTACTGGTCCATAGAGAAAGAATAAATAACTTACATTATTTCCATTTTATTTATATTTAAGTTTGAACGATGTTTTATTTTTTAAAAATGACCAGATTCCTTCTGTTACATCCGTCTAAGACTCACTCTTGACACTTGTCTCAGTCATGTGATACATTATCCATCCCACCCTAAAGGCTGGTCCGTGAAAATATTTTCTGACATTAAACCAGTCCGTGGCCCAAAAAAGTTTGGAGGCCACTGATCTAGTACACTAAATATTCAACAATCCAAAAGTTCTCCTGGATTTTATTAATCTATATGTATATAACATACTTATACTTAATTTTTATGTATCATATAACCATTTTGCTTTCTTACATATGCCTATATAAATAGAAATACCTATATTAGATATATTATGTATTATTTTCTTTTAGATTTTAGATAACACTATACCTCAAAATGACATTAATTTACTGTGGCAAATTATCTTGAAATTTGTTTTAAAAAAATAACATCATTACAAGTCTCTTTGTTAAAATTTTTATATAAGTTTTTTAGAAATTCTACCTTTCAAACTTGTCTTGTGGGTTAAGGACACTTTGCCTCTGTAGGAATCTTCAGATGCTTTCTTTTATTAAGAACTCACTTAAACGCACTGTCATATTTTGAAAGATGCTGCCTTAGTTACTTTCAGGATAAAATCTCTGCTGCCTTGTGCTCAATTACTTCAATTTATATAGAAGTTTGAAACTGAAAGCTGTTTTGAAAAGAATTCATGTCAGGTGGATGTGCAGTGCTCTCTTAAAGAAAATCATCTTGTTGGAAGTTTATATCACTCCATTGTTTGTTTCACAAAATATGTCTTGCTGATCAATTTTCAGTAATTTTTCTATGTTTTTTTGGATGTTTGCTAAAGATTTCAAGGGTCAGTTTGTCAAATACAACAGCAAGTGCTATTACCACTAATACCGAATGTGTATTACTATGTACTTACACTGTGCCAGGTAGTGTTCCAAGTATTTTCAGTACATTGATATTTCATCTTCATGAAAATTCTATAAAATGAGTTGTATTATTATCCCATTTTAAAAATCAGGAAATTCAGTCACAGAGAAGATAACTTGCCTCAGATCATTCAGCGAGGGGAGCCAAGACTAGATGTACAGAGCCCAAAGTGAATAAAGAAAATGTATTTTTATGTAAAGTCTCCAGGCTTGTTATGTTGGCAACTAAATAAAAACATTTTAAATGTTGTGTAAGTCAACAAAATGCAGGCCAAAGACTAAATATCCGCACACTGAACACAGCCCTTCACTACCCTTTTGTGATTTTAGACTTCTAGGAATCCTTGTTCATTTATATCTTTCAAGTACTCCTGGCTTTGGTTACTACAACTGCCTTTTCTGGATTGTTCTATGAGCCAGTTTTCATATTCTGGCATCTACATTATTAAGTTTGACTGGTTCAGTTGTTTTTTCTCAATTTTTTGCAAGTAATTATTTTTTTATTAAGTGAGAGGCAGGGAGGCAGAGAAACAGACTCCCTTATGTGCCCTGACAAGGATCCACCTGTCAAGCCCCCTTCCAAGAGATGCTCAGCCCATCTTGGGCCTCTACTCTGTTGCTCAGTAACCAAGCTATTTCAGTGCTTGAAGTAGACCATGGAGTCATCCTCAGTGCCCAGGGACAACTTTGCTCGAACCAATCAGCCATGGCAGCAGGAGGGGAAGAGAGAAAGAAAGAGAGAGAGAAGGGGGAGGGATGAAAAAACAGATAGTTGCTTCTCTTCAGTTCCCTGACTGGGAATTGAACCCGGGACCTCCATACACTGGGCCAATGCTCTACTGCTAAGCCAACTGGTGAGGGCCCTTGCAAGTAATTTAAAGGGATAAATAGGCACATTTGAAGGAATAAGAGAGGAGAGAGAGAAAGATGGACTATAGAGATAAGTGCTATGAGCCAGTGAAGTACACTAAAATAGAAAAGGTTTTGAGGATGAGTTCAGGAAAATGAAAATAGTGCTTCGATGAATCAGGCAATCTTATGAAGAAGTTGTTCCTTGCCTCTTATCTTCTTTAGAGGCTCTGTGAACCTATATACTCCAGTGCCCTATCTTGTTAGTGAGGTGCATTGTGTCTGTTGAAGGGCCATGTTATCTCTCATCTCCATCCTGTTGTCCTGTCCATAACCTCCTTTTAGAATTTAAAAACTCCACATTTGAAATTCCTTCCCCATGCTCTTTCTTGTGTGACATTGGTCCCATTTATGCTCTTTCCATTTTTGCTTTTTTTTTTTTTTTGCATATATATTGCTAGCAGTGCCAGTCTTCATGTTTCAACTGCACTTTAATTGGGATATGTCATTTGAATCCTTAAGCTTGTCAGTTTTACACTGTCTTGCTCACAACATCCAGCAGAGAAAGCAGTCCTATCAGTTCTCTCCTCTCTGAGTTGACACGGTTGAAGTGCTCTACAGGCAAAGGATGCTTTTATTCTAGAAATAGAGAGAAACTTCATGAACTGAAGGGCAGGTATGTGAACTGCATAACCAAAAGTGAGATTGACTAAACTAGGACATGTCTGCCTTTTCCTGTTGCACTAAAATAGAATACATTCAGCTGAGCCTATTTGTAGTCTGGTGTTTGAGTGCCGCTGTGATAAGGGCTATATAATGACAAGGAGTAAAATCTAAACAATCACCAGGACTTTAAAAAATACACTTCTGAAGTTCCTTTAAAGATAAAACTGATGCTACATTATAATTTTCTAAAAGAGATCATGATTGAGAACTTATTCTTTTTAGTGTTAAAAAAACCTTTTCTCTCATTTTTGTAAGATCCCTTTTGACTCATATAAAATTTTCTGTACTTTCTCAACTTTCCATTTATATTTGTCTAGTATTAAAAAAAAAGATTTATAAGGCCAAAAGAAAAGAGTTGGGGGCAAAATAAAAAGGAAGTTTTTGAGGTAGACTTACTTAGGTCGTGTACAGAAAGACTATGCAAACAGCGAAATGATAAATTACCAACAAGCTAAGAATAATTTTAACATTTTTAGTTGAAAAAAATAAAGAGAAGAATAATCTTTTGTCATATGTAAAAATTATATGAAATTTAAATCGCAGTGTCCATAAAGTTTTATTGGATTTATGTGTAGCCTATGGCTGCTTTCATGTTAGGATGGCTGAGTTTAGTAGTTGCAAAAGTTACCATATGGCTAAGTCTAAAATATTTACTATTTGACTTTTTACAAAAAAAAAAAAAAAAAAAAAGTTTGCTGAACTTTAATAATTTTTTACTGTAATTTTTTAGTCTGAATTTATAAAATTTATGTATTTATGGATTGCAAACTCAATCTTCTAGTTCAACTAGGAGTTTTTTTTCCCTCTAAATCATATATACATATATTTTCTCCATAAAAGCTTTTTTCAGTCTTCTCTTAACTTTATTTAGAGTCAAGCCCTTTATTCTTATTTCTTTCTATATTTGTGCAGAAAAAATTTTGAAGCTGCACCCAGACTTCAGCAAAACCTTGGGAAATATTCCCCAGCAAGTCCCAATATTCTCTTTTATTGAGCCTTACCATCACCTTATAGAAGCTCCCTGAGCTGCCAATTTGCTGTCTAGCAATAATAAACAGCATTTACTGTGAATGTAAATTCCATACTCTCTATGTCAGCCTACAAATGCCTCTCTCCACTTTTCCCCAACCTGTCTTACCTCCTAAGACTTACCTCTGTTTATGTGCCTTTCACTTCTGCCTCCAGCAAACTTCTCATTCTTCTTTAACATGACTGGCCTAATTGCCATTTATTTGCTCTACCTGGACCTCCCTGCTCCCATTAGAATCTCTGTTTTTGAATCTACTCAATATTTGAGGCGACATCATCCAGATCATACATAGTTTTGATTCATTTAATTTTAATGATATGAAAATTTTATGTCTTCAAGATCAAAAACTGTTCAAGAGTTTAAATGTCCATTTATTCCTCATTAAATAACTGCTCAGACCCAACTTAGTTATTATCCCTATGTTTTTGGTCTGTCTAGGACAAGGGTAGTCAACCTTTTTATAACTACTGCCCACTTTTGTATCTCTGTTAGTAGTAAAATTTTCTAACCCCCACCGGTTCCACAGTAATGGTGATTTATAAAGTAAGGAAGTAACTTTACTTTATAAAATTTATAAAGCAGAGTTGCAGCAAGTGAAGGCATATAATAATAATTACTTACCAAGTACTTTATGTTGGATTTTTGCTAAGTTTGGCAGAATAAATCTTTATAAAACAACTTACTATAGTTAAATCTATCTTTTTATTTATACTTTGGTTGCTCCACTACCACCCACCATGAAAGCTGGAATGCCTACTAGTGGGTGGTAGGGACCAGGTTGACTACCACTGGTCTAGGGCTATAAACCTGAACAATCCTAAATCTAGACCTAGTTTAGCTTATGTATGTGTGGGTCATGAAATACCCTGTATAACAGAGAAGCAGAAAATTATAGACTCTCAACCCCAACAAGTGGAGATGGTGTCCTGGTTTTCTTATTTTAGGATCTAAAAGGGCAGAAGTTGTGACTAATGATAAAATTATACTCCTTGAGATCTAATTCCATTTAATTCCTATTAGGAGTCAATGTTTTAAGTTATAGAGAGAGATTAAACTAATAGAGAGAGATTGACCAACAAGAGCCTAGAAAATAACCTTTAGGCAAGAAAAATTCATTATGCTGGTCTTCCTCAGTGTAAGCATGCACACATCTCTCAGGGAAAAAAAATGAGTGTAGTAATAGTTGGCATGCCCTGTTTTAAAATAATGGCCATATATTTATTAATATTGTTTATTCTAACAAGAATAAAATAATTCTATAGCAAGGAAGTTTGGGATTTTCTTTAAAATTCTCCATAGAAATCTGGAAAATTCTACTCATATTTTAAATTCAGCTTCTATTATATTCCCTAACTGCAAAGCAGAGTTAACTATTTTTTCTGCTCCATAGAATTGTTTATACTGTGTTGTATTATAATTTACATTCTGCCTCCTCAAAATAACCATGAGCTAGCGCCCTGGCTGGTGGCTCAGTGGTAGAGCATCAGCCTGGCGTGCAGAAGTCCTGGGTTCGATTCCCGGCCAGGGAACACAGGAGAAGCACCCATCTGCTTCTCCACCACTCCCCCTCTCCTTCCTCTCTGTCTCTCTCTTCCCCTCCCATTAGCAAGGCTCCATTGGAGCAAAAGATGGCCCGGGCGCTGGGGATGGCTCCTTGGCCTCTGCCCCAGGTGCTAGATTGGCTCTGGTCGTGGCAGAGTGACGCCCCGGAGGGGCAGAGCATCGCCCCCTGGTGGGCAGAGCGTCACCCCTTGGTGGGCGTGCTGGGTGGATCCGGGTCGGGCACATGCGGGAGTCTGTCTGACTGTCTCTCCCCGTTTCCAGCTTCGGAAAAATACAAAAAAAATAATAATAATAACCATGAGCTTCTAGAAGAATATATGGTGTATATCTATACACAAAGGATCACACAAAAAATGTTAACAGAGAATCCAAGATGGCTACAGAGTAGGCAGATATTTCAACTCCCACTTTCCAGAACCAAGGTGGATTACAACTTAAATCTGAGAACACTCATTGTGAAAGACAAGCTTTCGACTAAACTAAGAGGATTCTACAGCCCAGGACCACTAAAAAACCCACACTGAGTCTGGTAGGAAAAGTGGAGACGTGGAAAAGGCTGCCCCACCCCCAATAGCAAGCAGCCCGTGAGGGACTTTTGCAATGGGGAGGGCTATCCAGTGAGTTGTGGGTCCTTATTCCCAAAACCAGAATCCCAGCCTAGAGCCCTGGAGCCCAGAAGGGGCTTACAAACTATATTTGGTTGAGAAAAAAAGCCTAGACATGGTTTGAGAGAAGGAGGCAGGACTCTCAGACCCAGGCTCCATATTAAAGGAACTACACAGAGACCCTTGTTCACAGCCATTTTCCTAGAGCTCCAGGAGGACACCCTAACCTCTGGGCTGAGTAACTCCTCAAATTTAAGGTGAACATTTTTCCTGGGAACAGCATCAATAGCAAAGAAAAGAAAGTGCCCCATCCACTTGACACTCCCCTGTCCTAGCTAGAACAAAGGTGCTTAGAGACAGGTGCCATGTTAGGGACACAAATAGAGACTGCAGAGATATAAGCTACACCACACATCGCACTGCTGAGTGCTTGCCTGAAACAGGCAGGCCAGAGGCAGCAGGGTGTGGCTGCAGAGGTTTAAGCAAGCACGTGCAAGCTGGCATGCAAAGCCGGGAACCACTGCTGCCACTGCAGGAAGTCCGGGCTACACATAGTTCAAATATCTGAGAAGGCATGCCTTTGGTTGGGGCGGAGGCCCCACCATCGGTGAAGTGGTACATGAAGGTGCACGTGAACCCGCCAGTGGGGCGGCCGCAGCTGGGATCCGGACTGGCACACAAACATGCCTGGAGTGGGGTGCGCCCTCTGCAGTATTCTGAGCCTGTGAACAAACAAGCCTGGGTGGGATGTGTCCTTGGTGGTAATCTAAGTGGGCACCTAAAGCCTCTTCGTGGTGGCTACCGAAGTCTGAGCTGATGCACAAACCTCCAGAAACCAAGCAGCTCTGGAAGTGTTCTGATCAGGCATGCACAGCCCCACCAGCAGGGTTGAGGGCAGAGGCAGATGCCCTAGCCTGTGAACAGAGGTGCCTGCAATGCACACCAGCTCTCAGGGGCAGTAGAGGCTGGGGTGGCCACAGAAGCAGTCCAAATGGGCGTGTGGGCACGTGCAAGCCAGACCAGGGCAGCAGCAGTCACAGAGGTGGACTGGAGCCAGCAGCACCTGAGCCCAAAAGCCCTGGGAAGCAACAGTGGCAGTGGCCAGGTAGACAGACCACACAACAGGAGCACAGGGCCACACCCACTGGACCCCTGAGACTATACCCTACTGACTGCTACCATACATAATCACTGAATTGCGCCACTGAGCTCAACAAGTAGCCAGCAATAGAGGCTAAAGAAAGCAGATTTGAAGTGAACTTGAACTTTTAAAGGAACTTGTCCCAGGCCAAGAGTAGATAAAAGCAAGCCTAGAAGTGCAGCTGATATTTACAACAGCATCTGGACCCAGCATAGGCAACCAAAAGATCTAGATAACCTATAGCTCCCAAAAGGTGGGTAAGAACCAGTCATAGGCAGTAACCATCACTGATCGGCACCAGGACATAGCCAGGGAAGTCCAGGGAGACAGAGACAAAATGGAAAGACAGAGAAGTGCAATCCAAATGAATCAACAAGAGAAACCCCCAGAAAATGAACTAAGTGAGATGGAAAGAAGCAAATTATTGGATGCAGAGTTTAAAATAATGATTATTAGCATGCTGAAAGATCTTAGAACAACAATGGATCGACACAGTGAGCACATAAATAAAGAGATAGGCATAAAAAAAAAGACATTGAAATAATAAAAAAGAACCAGTCAGAAATGACAAATACAATATTAGAAATGAAGATTATACTAGATGTAATTACAAGCATGCTGGATGAAGCAGAGGATCGAATCAATGATATAGAAGACAAGATAAACAAAAACACAGAAGCAGAGCAGTAAAAAGAAAAGAGACTGAAAAAATCCGAGGAAACTTTAAGAGAACTCTGTGACAACCTAAAGAGAAACAACATCCGCATTGTAAGAGTTCCTGAAGAAGAAGAGAAAGAACAAGGGATAGAGACCTTGTTCAATCAAATCATAGCAGAAAACTTCCCTAAATTGACGCAGGAAAAAATCACACAAGTTAAATAAGCATAGAGAATTTCATTAAAGAGAAACACAAAGAAATCCACACCAAGATACATCATAATTAAAATACCAAAGCTAAAAGATAAAGAGAAAATATTAAAAGCTGCTAGAGAAATAAAGACTATCACCTACAAAGGAGCCCCCATAAGGATGACATCTGACTTCTCAACAGAAACACTTGAGGCCAGAAGGGAATGGCAAGAAATATTCAAAGTAATGCAGAACAAGAGCCTACAACCAACACTACTTTATCCAGCAAGGCTATCATTTAAAATTGAGGGGAAATAAAAAGTTTCCCAGACCCCCCAAAAAAAAACAAACAAAAAAAAACAACTCAAGGAATTCTTTACAACCAAACCAATGCTGCAAGAAATGTTAAGGGGCCTGTTGTAAACAGAACAAAGGAAAAAAAGAATATAGTAAAAGAGGAAGATAGCTTTAAAGAATAAAATGGGAAGAAACTACTACATATCAATAATAAACTTAAATGTAAATGGATTAAATGATCCAATCAGAAGACATAGGGTAGCTGCATGGATAAGAAAACAGGACCCATGCATATGCTGTCTACAAGAGACACACCTCAAAACAAAAGATACACATAGACTAAAGGTGAAATGATGGAAAAAAAATTTTATGCAAATAAAAATGAAAAAAAAAAACAGGAGTAGCAATACTTATATCAGACAAAATGGACTTTAAAACAAAGGCTATAGTAAGAGATAAAGAAGGTCACTACATAATGATAAAGGGAGCAATCCAATAGGAAGATATAACCATTTTAAATATCTACGCACCTAATATAGGAGCACATAAATATATAAAGCAGACTTTGATGCATATAAATGGCAAGATCAACAGCAATACCTATAATAGTAGGGGATTTCAGTACCCCACTAATATCACTAGATAGATCCTCAAGAAAGAAAATTAACAAAGAAACAGCAGACTTAAAGGACACACTAGATCCACTGGATTTAATAGATATCTTCAGAACCTTTCACCCTAAAGCAGCAGAGCATACATTTTTTTCAAGTGCTCATGGTACATTCTTTAAGATAGACCACATGTTAGGGCACAAAAGTGGTCTCAACAAATTTAAGAAGATTGAAATCATATCAAGCATTTTCTCTGATCACAATGACATGAAACTAGAAATGAAGCACAACAGAAAAAATGAAAAATTCTCAAACACTTGGAAACTAAATAGCATGTTATTAAATAAGAATTGGGTTAACAATGAGATCAAACAAGAAATTAAAAAATTCCTAAAAATGAATGATAATGACCATCAAAAACTCAAAATTTATGGGATACAGCAAAAACAGTACTGAGAGGAAAGTTCATAGCACTACAGGCATATCTTAAGAAGCTAGAAAAAGCTCAAATAAACAACCTAACCCTGCATCTAAAAGAGCTAGAAAAAGAACAGCAAGTAAATCCCAGAGGTAGTAGAAGGAAGGAAATAATAAAGATCAGAGCAGAAATAAATGACATAGAGGCTAAAGAAACAATACAGAGGATCAATGAAACCAAGAGCTGGTTCCTTGTAAGGGTAAACAAGATTGATGAACCTTTAACCTGACTCACCAAGAAAAAAAAAAGAGAGGACTCAAATAAATAAAATTAGAAATGAGAGTGGAGAAATACCAATTGACACAACAAAAATACAAAATATTGGAAGATAATACTAGGAAGAACTGTATGTCAAAAAATTAAACAACCCAGGTAAAATGGACAAATTCTTTGAAACATATAATCTTCCAAAAATGAATCTGGAAGAATCAGAAAATCTAAACAGACCAATTACAACAAATGAGATCTAAACAGTTATCAAAAAACTCCCAACAAACAAAAGCCCTGGGCCAGATGGCTTCACTGGTGAATTCTACCAAATATTCAAAGAAAAACTAATGTCTATCCTTCTCAAGCTATTTCAAAAAATTCAAGAGGAAGGAAGACTTCCAAGCTCCTTTTATGAGGCAAGCATAATTCTGATTCCAAAACCAGGCAAAGAAAATTATAGGCCAATATCCCTGATGAATCTAGATGCTAAAATCCTCAACAAAATATTAGCCAACCAGATCCAGCAATATATGAAAAAAATCATACACCATGATCAAGTGAGACTTATTCTGGGGAGGCAAGGATGGTACAATATTTGTAAATCAATCAATGTGTTTCATCATATAAACAAAAGGATAAAGATGCTTATGGTTTCACACCTTACATTTAAGTCTTTAATCTATTTTGAGTTTATTTTTGTGAAGTGTAAGTTATCACAAATTAATCAATGTGATTTATCACATAAACAAAAGGAAGGAGAAAAACCACATGATAATTTCAATAGATGCAGAAAAAGCATTTGATAAAATCCAGCACCCATTCATGATCAAAACTCTCAGCAAAGTGGAAATACAGGGAACATACCTCAACATGATAAAGGCCATCTATAATAAGCCTACAGCCAACATCATAATTAATGGGCAAAAATTAAAAGCAATCCCCTTAAGATCAGGAACAAGGCAGGGGTACCTCCTTTCACCACTCTTATTCAACATAGTACTGGAAGTACTAGCCACAACAATCAGACAAAAAGAAGAAATAAAAGGCATCCAAATTGGAAAAAAAGAAGTAAAACTATCATTATTTGCAGATATGATACTGTATATAGAAAACCCTAAAGTCTCAGTCAAAAAACTACTGGACTTGATAAATAAATTCAGCAAAGTGGCATGGTATAAAATTAATACACAGAAATCAGAGGCATTTTTATACACCAAAAATGAACTGTCAGAAAGAGAAATTAAGGAAACAATCCCCTTCACTACTGCAACAAAAAAATAAAGTACCTATGAGTAAATTTAACCGAGGAGTTTAAAGACTTGTACTCAGAAAATTATAAAACATTAATAAAAGAAATCAAGGAAGATACAAATAAGTGGAAGCATATACTGTGTTCATGGTTAAACAGAATAAATATCATTAAAATGTCTATATTACCCAAAGCGATTTATAAATTCAATGCAATATCAATTAAAATACCAATGACATATTTCAAAGATATAGAATACATATTCCAAAAATTTATATGGAATCACAAAAGAACATGAATAGCCTCAGCAGTCTTGAAAAAGAAGAATAAAGTGGGAGGTATCACACTTCCTGATATCAAGTTATATTACAAGACCATTATACTCAAAACAGCTTGGTACTGGCATAAGAACAGGCATATAGATCAATGGAACAGAACAGAGAACCCAGAAATAAACTCACAGCTTTATGGAAAGTTGATATTTGACAAAGGAGGAAAGAGCATACAATGGATTAAAGAAAGTGTCTTTAACAAATGGTGTTTGGATAATTTGACAGCTACCTGCAAAAATGAAACTAGACCACCAACTCACACCATTAACAAAAATAAACTCAAAATGGATAAAAGACTTAAATGTAAGGTGTGAAACCATAAGCATCTTTAGAGAAAACATAGGCAGTAAGCTCTCCGACATCTCTCGCAGCAATATATTGACTGATTTACCACCACGGACAAGTAAAATAGAAGACAGGATAAACAAATGGGACTAGATCATATGATAAAAAGTTTTTGCCACAGCTAAAGACAATATGAACAGAATAAAAAGAAAAACTCCACAATGGAAGAACATATTGAACAATATGTCTGATAAGGAGTTAATAACCAAAATATATAAAGAACTTGTAAAACTCAATACCAGGAAGACAAATAATCCAAACCAAAAATGGGCAAAAGAAATGAATAGACACTTCTCCAAAGAGGACATATAGATGGCCAACAGACAGATAAAAAAATGTTCAACATCACTAATCATTAGAGAAATGAAAATTAAAACCACAATGAGATTCCACCGCACACCAGCCAGAAAGACACTCATTAACAAAACAACACATGACAGGTGCTGGCGAGGATGTGGAGAAAAGGGAACCCTTCTGCACTGCTGGTGGGAATGCAGACTGGTGCAGCCACTGTGGAAAACAGTATGGAGATTTCTCAAAAAACTAAAAATGGAACTGCCTTTTGACCCAGCTATTCCACTTTTAGGAATATATCCCAAGAACACCATAGCACTATTTGAAAAGAAGAAATGCACCCCTATGTTTATGGCAGCATTGTTCACAGTAGCAAAGATCTGGAAACAGCCTAAGTGTCTGTAGTGGACTAGTGGGTTAAAAAGCAGTGGTACATATATACAATGGAATACTATGGGGTCATGAAAAAGAAGGAAATAATACCTTTTGCAGCAATATGGATGAACCTAAAAACTATTAAGTGAAATAAGCCAGGCAGAGAAAGAAAAATATCATATGACCTCACTCATTTGAGGAATCCAAAGAACAATGTGAACTGAGGAAAGGAATTAAATCTGAAGAGAAGGGGGGAGGGAGTTTTGGGGAGGGGGCAGGGAGCATGCATTCGCAGAGACACTAGAATCTATGTAAACACAATAAATAAATAAATAAACAAATACATAAATAAATAAATAAATAATAAAATAAAAATAAGATCCGATGCTCCAAAAAAAAAAAAATGTTAACAACAATTAACTTGAGATAGTGAAATTATTTGTGATCTTTTAAAGGAAATTATTTTTATTTCTGTTTATTTAAATTTTCTATTTTTTCTAAGATTTTATCATTTTTTAGAAAGTATATATATTTTTTCAGTAATTATAGTTTTAGGCATTAGGTAATGCATAAGGAACAAAATAGAGCGAAATTCTTATCTTTATGGAGCTTATATTCTTGTGAGAGGAGACATACCAATAATGTAAAGTAGAAAAAGAAATAAGAAAATTTTTTTTACAAGAAGAGGGAAAAGCCTGACCAGGCATTGGTGCAGTATATAGAGAGTCAGACTGGAATGCAGAGGTTCCAGGTTTGAAACTCGAGGTTGCCGGCTTGAGTGTGTGCTCATCTGGCTTGAGCACTGGCTCACCAGCTGGAGCACAGTCGCTGTCTTGAGCCCAGAGGTCACTGGTTTGAAGCCCAAGGTTGTTAGCTTGAGCCTAAGGTCACTCGCTTGAGCCTGGGGTCACTCGCTCTGCTGTAGTCCCCCAATCAAGGCACATATGAGAAAGCAATTGATGAACAACTAAGGTGCCGCAACAAAGAATTGACGCTTCTTATCTCTCTCCCTTCCTGTCTGTCTGTCCGTATCTGTCCCGCTCTCTGACTCTCTCTGTCTCTGTCAAAAAAATAAAAAACAAATAAAAAAAAGAAGAGAAGAAGGAGGTGGAGGAAGAGAGAAAAAAGGAGTAAGAAAAATAATATCAGTGATAGTAAAACAGTGGTCAATAATGATAAAGGCTCATTTGGAGATAAAGGCGAGACAAAGGATGGTTTCTATGGGTCAAAAGCTTTGTTTAAAGGGAAGAATATATGAAATCTGTAAGCACATTTGTATGCCAAGAGTTCCCTAAACATCCCTTCTAGCAGAAAAAAGTTATTCTCAGGAAAAAATTGCACTGGAAGCTTTGCATCCAAGATGTGTAAAACCTGACTGCTATTGTGAATGGTGGTGATGGGCACGGGTTAGTGGAGCCCTGGCCTCCCCTTTCCTCCTGACAACTCCACTAACTGCACTTGCCCCTATGGAAACTTTAAGAAGACTATTATTTGTAGATTTACCAGAGAAGGTGGTAGACTATATTTTAAAGTACACACACACACACACGTGTACACACACACAGTATGAAAGAGGAGATCATTCATGGATCAATTTCTTGATAGAGATAGGCTAGGATGTTAAGAGCACAACTTTGACGAGGAGGCAGGACATAGTTCTTTGGTAGGAAGAAATAAATATGAGAAAGGTAAGTCTGCAGAAATGTTAGGAGGATGGCAATGGTGGATTGAGATAGTTTTAGCCCTATTTCCCAGTCTCCAGGATTATCACCAAAACTACCACAAACAATTATCATTATTATCTTTAAAATGGAGAATTGCCTTTTATTAATATTATGTAAAATGAGAATAAATAATATTTAGTGATTTTTATGTTTATCGGTCCAGAAAAATGTGATTGAATAAAACTAATGTGCTCACTTGCAAAAGTAGTTTCAAGACTGGTCCTTAGTCCTCCCATCCAGCCAGATCACCACGCTGTGCCACTCCTGCTTGGCAGTCAAGGGGAAATTGGTCACATTGTGTGGCTTCATTTTTCTCAGGGAAATCAAAGTTTGGCTCACAAGTTAAGATTTGTGAGCTTGACAAAATCAAAAAGCTATCTGGACCAGCAATGAAAAGCATCACATAAATAAAATAAATTTAAATAATGTGGCTCATAAGTGTTCTCCATTCTTACTATTATATGCAGGTAGTTTTTAAATTCATTTTCTTCCTTATCGATAGTAATAAGTAATCACTTTTGCTACTCCCCTATTAATTTACTCATTTAATCTCAAATTTCAAACTTAACTTGAATCTCAAGCTATTGCTGTTATTATTTGTGATATTTTTTTATTTGTCTATATGTACAATTAACTTACAACAGTAACAAAAGTGTACAGAATTGAACCACCCGGATAAATACCAGGATTCTGAGAAAGGAAAATTTCAAATATAGAGTGGAGATAATGGGGTTTCTATAATACACTGAGAAGGAGTTAGGAGTTGGATATGATAAAGAATTTAATGTTTGAGGTAGGTTATTGAAGTTCTCATTCATTCTGTACTTGGATCAGGATGATAATAAACTATTACCTGCCCATCCAAGGAAGGTAATTGTTAAAAGTAATGATTGCTTTAGGGAAGGATAGGATGACGATTCTTCAGTGAAATGGATGCTTTCACTTTGATGCAGGTCTGGGACTAGACATTTAGTGGTTGTGATAGCTCCTTCACCGAAGAACACTGCTTATTAGCCCTCAAGTCAAAAAGGCATTGAGAGGATCACATAACAGTTGAGTTCTATTGTTTCACTCAGGGAGAGATAGAATTCAACTGCTTCTGTTTGCGAAGAGGACAATGTGATTTAGTCAACTTTAAGAAAATAATAATAAACAGAGCCTAAAACAGTTAGTTAGTATATATGTAACAGTAAAGTCCATTTATGTAAAATCCCCTCATATTCGGTTACATATCAGCCTTTCCCACCTCTGGGTTTCTCCCCTCCTCATTCCTGATGGAGTGTCCTCCCTAAGGAGATTCCCCTTAGGCCCACCTTTAATAGGAACTTCTAGACCTGCTCTTCCTCCTCCCTTATGGAGATCTTCAGACTTATCTCTCTCATCATGATGTCATTCTGGGTGTTACCAGCTGAATTGTGTCTCCCCTTCTCCCAAATTCATATGTTGTGAATTTGTACCACAGAATGTGACCTTATTGGGGAATAGAGTCCTTGTGAGTAATCAGGTTGAGACAGGCCCTAATGTATTATGTCTGTGTCCTTCTGAATAGGGGGAATTTGGACACAGAGACGGAGACACAGGGAGAGGACAATGTGAAGATGAAGGAAGAGATATAGTGATGCATGTCTAAGCAAAAAAATAAAAAAAAATAAAAAAAGGCCAAACACTGCCAGCAAACCACCAGAAACTGGGAAGAAGTGTGAAAGTCTCCCTCACAGCCTCAGAAGGCACCAATCCTGTTAACACCTTGATCTCAGACTCATAGCTCCCCAAACAGTGAAACTAGACATTTCTGTTATTTAAGCCACACTGCTTGTGGTATTTGTTACAACAGTATTTAGCAAGCTAATACACTGAGGAAAGCAATTCTCATAAATAATAACATGCAACAAAGGCATTACTAACTACTGTCCCAGACCTTTCAGAGTTCTTGACAAATAGAGACACCATATACATATGAAGGTGAAGGTGAAAGGTGGAATAGAAAATAGGAAGTGTAGTTGAAAATCTTAATATCTCTGGAGTAAGAGCTATTGCATCCCCCTCAGGTGGCCTCTACAACCTCACACAGGCATGCAGCATCCCAGCTGAAAATAGAAGGCTTGGTCTCTAAGCAATTGACCCAGAGAAGGTGTATGGCCAGTAGTTGCCCCCATTGCCACCATTCACATGCAGGTTCCCATTAGATTTGGGAAGATGATAAAAAAACATTGGAGCCAAAAAATGGTGGGCCATTCCTTTAGTCAAGACTCTCACTGGCCGGCGAGCAAAGACACAGGGAAAAACACACTTCCCTTTCTCTCAGAGCTCACAAAGCCACTGACACATTCTCTGGTTCCACAACCAGGAGAATATTCTCTGGTTTCTCCTAGAATCAAAAGCCCCACCAGTCCCAAAGTCCCACAACTCTTGTTCCCATCTGCCAGCATGGCTTCTTACTCTGCAAAACTGGTTTCCCTCTCTCTCCCTGCCACCTTGGCTTCTTTTTACTTCTCCTTCTCTCCTTTTAAAACTTTTCTGGTGCCAAAACCTCTCTTCCAGCAACATTAGCAAGATAATGGCACTTCCCAAGCAGGAAGGTAATAAGCAATTTCACAGATCACATACCTGGCCCTGCCCAGCACCATTTCTAACAATAAAAGTGAGCAAACTAAAAAAATACAGATTTTACAAACTAATTTACCCAACAGAAGGTCTGGATTGAAGGACAGAAAACATAGCTAATGGCAGGGATGAGGCACGGTACTGAAAATGTGAAAAATAAGTAAAAGTATATGTACTTGTGAATGGTGAGACAACTCGATCCCCACCAAAATTCTTCCCTTCCTCAGCTCCTGGAAACCAGGCTTTTATATTCATCTTCTTCCAGAGAAGAGGTCGTAGAGCTCTCCCTAGAATCTGTTCATCCCAACAGAAAATATCTACCATTTCTTACACTTTTCTTACAGTTATAATTTCTAGTCCAATGAAATGGCTAAGTTTCTGTCTGATTATAGTAAAGTTCATAAATAATACTAAGGGATTCCAAATAGCTGTTTAGTGCTTTGCTATGTGAGTGAAAAGAAAATAAAGGGTCGTCAGATTTGGAAAAGCCTATAACATGAAAGCAAGAGACCAAAAGAAAAAATATCAGAAAAGCAGACAATGCAGAGACAGGTGTTAAGCCTAATTCAGAGGGACTTGAAACATTGAAAACACGAACAAAATCCATCGATTACACACCAAAGCTTTATTGTCTAGCTTGGCCAAGTGGTGGCAACTCCGACAGAAATCTGAGGGAGAGCGCGCCGGCCCTTTGTTCTACTTAGTTTTTATAGTTTTGCAAGTGGGAAGTACAGAAGAAAAAATTGCAATTAGGTTCCCTTTACCACTATTGGTTATAGTCATATACCCTTTAACATGATAGGACCATGTTCAATTTGCAAGCCATACATCATTTTGGAGAAAACAAAATTTACAAGTCAACACAATGGTAGAAAGATGTCTCTTTACATATTAAAAGGCATTCCTATATTCTCTAATGTTTATCCACCATCTCTCTGTTCACTCTGTTCAGAGTCACACGTGTTAACCACATGTATTTACATAGGAGAAGTAGTTTCCGCGGGGACAAATAGCCGCAAATGGCTCATTGCTATAAGAAAAGGTTTATTTTTGGCTTTTCTCTCCCTGTACCTGGCTAGCCATTCACCCCTTTCCCCACAGGTGTGGTGGAATGTCAGGGAATCCATGTTTTCCTCCCCTTTGCATTTACAATACAATGCCAAAGGCCATCCTGGTTATGCCAATCACACAGTACAGAGATTATTCTCAAAATTTCTCTGCACACCTTAACCCAAATTAATAAAATGTCCTTTAAGCCTCTTAAAATATTAAAATTAATTCTGCAGCTTTTGATACTTTATAACACCTGCGGCTGAAGTGGCGCAGTGGCTCCTCACGGGCAGATGCATCAAAAAATTCTCCACTGTCTAAGGAAGAATCCTAGAAGATGTTGCTTTTATTAGAAAGGGGTATCAGAAATTAAAAATATGGTAGCAGAAATAAAACAAAGTTAATAAAGAATACTGAATACATTTTCTAGAAAGTAGGAGCAAAGACAAAGTAGTTACAAAAGAGATGAAAAAACAGAATATATATTTTAAAATCAGAGGATCAATTCGGGATGTCTAATACCTGACAGGAGCTCCAGACAGACCAATTAAAGTAAATGGAAGAGAAGAGATCAACAAATATTTCTTGAAAGTTTTCCAGATCGACAGTATAGCTTTCTGATTGAAGGTTTCACCTGATTCACACTCAAACTGTCAGTCAAATGTGAGAACAGAACGAAGATCTTTTTATACAAGCAAGGCCTCAAAAGGTTATCTTCTATATACCTTCTTAGGAAGCAGGCATCCCCAAACTACGGCCCGCGGGCCACATGCGGCCCCCTGAGGCCATTTATCCGGCCCCCTGCCACACTTCTGGAAGGGGCACCTCTTTCATTGGTGGTCAGTGAGAGGAGCACTGTATGTGGCGGCCCTCCAACGGTCTGAGGGACAGTGAACTGGCCCCCTGTGTAAAAAGTTTGGGGACCCCTGTTAGAGGAAGCACCCCACCACCATCCTCCAAAAGAGACAGTAAACAATATAGGCGTCCTCAGGTTCTGACAGTCTCAACATATGATGTTTTGAGTTTATGATGCTCACTCCTATAAAAACTTTAAAAAAATGGCATGTGAATGTTTTGGCTTATACCGTTATCTCAGTACAGTACTTATGAACTATGTGGGTGAACTAGTTTGGTTGCACGCGGCGGAAGAATAAGCAGTACAATGTGCAGTACAGTATATTTATATCTTTCTCCTTTCTCTGTGGTGTAGTTGTGTTTCTATGCTTATGATTTCACCACTGTGTTAGGATAAGTAAGTGACTTAGGCTGACGTGTGTTTTGACGTACACCAAAACTCAGGTCATGTCACTGCCGTAGGAATGGAACTGTGTCATAACCCGAGGACCCCGTGTACAAGAAAGAGATGCAACCCAGAATACAAGAATCCTAACAAAGAACATGAGCACAGG
The DNA here is from genome assembly GCF_036850995.1 of Saccopteryx leptura. Lineage (NCBI taxonomy): Eukaryota > Metazoa > Chordata > Mammalia > Chiroptera > Emballonuridae > Saccopteryx > Saccopteryx leptura. The sequence goes on from NC_089503.1 coordinate 355,152,743, forward strand.
GAATTGCAAGCTTGAATGTGCTGGGACATGCTGGACAGCAGGGCTGGACAAGTCTAGATCAGAGCAGGAGGGCAAGGGGCGATCTGAGGGAAGTCTCTTCAAAAGACCAGAATGAGCTGATGCATATCTGGTGTGGATGCACTGAGATGAATTTGAGAGTTTGTTAGAAGATTAAAAAAATAAATAAATTAGTGATGGACAGAAAACTAAGCAAGTAACCAAACACTGAAATCAAATATAAATTCTAGGAAAAAGTAAATGAAAAGTAATGCTACAAAATATGGGAAATATATTCATGTACACCATATGGGTTAGCTATCACCAAGTATATATAATCACAGCTCTGTTAAAAATGAACATTGATTTAATAAAAAATTATGATATAACCAGAATGTGAGACTGGGTTAAGTAAAATGTTGCATATTTGGTGGTATAAGAGATTTAAAATATATAGGATGCTAATTGATAATATCATTTTTTTAAAAAAGGATATACTATGATACACCTATTATTTAGAAATGGCGAGTAAAAAATAAGATAAAGAAAAAATACAGTTTAAGATTACCTTTTTGAAGTGGGATAGGGCAGGACACTGGGGTTTATGTTGTTGCTGTATGCCTTAGAGTAGCATTTGAATTTTAAAAGGTATACATAAAAAAGAAATGTATACATATATTATTTTGAAGAAGGAAGGAAAGGGGGAAGAAGAAGGTGGAAGGCATGAGGGAGGGAGGGAAGAAGGGGGGAAGAGAGAGAGAAGAAAAGAAAGAAAAAGAAAGGCCAGGGAGGAGTCAGGACAACTAGAGACAATGAAACCATGTATGTGTACTTTAGACCCCTGGAGTACATGAGCTATCTGTGTGTGTGTGTTGGGGGATATTTGGGTTGCAGAAGAAGGGTTGATCTGTCAAATATCTTTTCTTTTTAAGAGCTACTCACTCCCAAATCCTTGCTATTATGACGAGAGTTGAACACCCAGCCTCACTTTCATTGAAACCGAAGAATTATACACTCCAGGCTATTCAGTGTATCTTAGAATTCTGGACAGAGTGATTGATATGATATTTGGGACAAGGAGATGTCTTTCTTTTCTATGGATTTCTTAGCTCTAACCTTGGAAATGCCGAGAATCATCTTGCAACCAAATAATTGATTTTTTTCTCAGAATAAATCAAATTCAGGGGAAATCAGACGGTAGAAATAGATACAACTTCAGATATGTGATGATATTGTACCTGAATTCTATCACATCTAAAATGGGTCAAGGATTTCTTAATTTTCTATACCAATACTATATATATATATATATATATATATATATATATATATATATATATATATATATGTGCTTTGGCTAGTTTGAGTTGGTTTCTGTCATCTTTCACCATTTGTTCTGAGTAGTACAAAACCTCATGTCTATTTTCCAGCCTTTTCCTCTTTGTCTCTGACTTGTTTACACCACTTACCTGAAGCATGCATAGTTCTCTGGTTGTGAATATCCACACTTAAAAATTAGTATAAACTTTGTTATACAAATAAATGAAAATAAATTAATGTGTTATCCTACCTGAGATATTTGAATGTTATTAGGGCATAAAACAGAAATGAGTCTTAGAGTCTTTAGAATTTGAATCATTTTATATAACTTATTTATTTATATTTAAAAATTAAAAATTATATATCTTTAAGGTCTACAACATGATGATTTGATGTGCATATACTTAGTGAAATGATTACTATAGTCAAGCTAATTAATATACTTTTCCTCACATAGTTACCTTTTGTTTGGGTGTGTATGAGAGCACCTGAAATCTCTACCCTCTTGGCAGATTTCCAGTATTCAATACATTCTTATTAAATGTAGCCATCATGTTGTACATTATTCATCCTACCTAACTGCATTATTCATCCTACCTAACTGCATTATTCATCCTACCTATCCTACCTTTTTCCAACATCTCCCCATTTCTTCCACCTCCCCGACTCTGGCAACTACTGTTATATTCTACTTTTATGCATTTGACTTTTTCAGATTCCACATAAAAGTGAGATTATGTAGTAATTTTTTCATTCTATATCTGGCTTATTTCACTCAGGACAATGTCCTTCAGGTTCATCCATGTTGTTGCAAAAGGCAGAATCTCCATTTTTAATAGCTGAATAATATTCCATTATTTATACATGCATATACCACAATGAGATATATATACTTATTAGATATATATAAATATATATGATGTGATATATAATATCACAGTTTCTTCTTTTTTGTGACAGAGACAGACAGAGAGAGACAGAGAGGGACAGACAGGAAGGGAGATGAGAAGCATCAATTCTTTGTTGTGGCATCTTAGTTGTTCATTGATTGCTTTCTCATATGTGCCTTAACTGGAGGGCTACAGCAGAGCAAGTGACCCCTTGCTCAAGCCAGCGACCTTGGGCACAAGCTGGTGAGCCTTGCTCAAACCAGATGAGCCCATGCTCAAGTCAGCGACTTTGGGGTTTTAAACCTGGGTCCTCCGTGTCCCAGTCCGACGCTCTATCCACTGTGCCACCACCTGCTCAGGTCGCCTGGTAAGGCATATCACAGTTTCTTTATCCATTTATTTATCGATGGACACTTAGGTTGTTTCTATAGCTTGGTTATTACTAATAATGCTGCGGATACATGGAAGTGAAGATGTCTCTTCAAGGCACTAATTTCATTTTCTTTGGGTATATTCCCAGACGAGGGATTGCTGGGCCATATTTTTAGTTTTTTTGAAGAAGCTCCATATTATTTTCCATAATGTCTGCACCAGTTTACATTCTCACCAACAGGGAAAAGGGTTCCCTTTTCTCCACACCCGTGCCAACACTGACTGTTATTTATTTATTTATTTATTTATTTATTTATTTATTTATTTATATATCTATCCTTTGGATATTTCCACTGTAGATATATGGTAGTCTAGCTGATGATTAGTTAAGCTTTATCATTTAAATAAATAATTTTTGAAATTATTTATTAAAAAGAAAGAAATATATTTTAATTCTTGCAAAACTAACTTGAAATAAGTTAGCAAAAGTGAGGTTACCTCTAAGCCATTGACCTCATGGTTGTGTTTAAAACACAGCTTAGTTCAGTCTATTGTTTGTATTTTTTTTAATTTTTATTAATTGTAATGGGGTGACATTAATAAATCAGGGTACATATGTTCAAAGAAAACATCTCCAGGTTATCTTGTCATTCAATTATGTTGTATACCTGTCACCCAAAGTCAAATTGTCCTCTGTCACCTTCTATCTGGTTTTCTTTGTTCCCCTCCCCTTTCCCCTCTCCCTTCCTCTCCTCCCTCCCCCACCCGCCCGTAACCACCACACTCTTGTCCATGTCTCTTAATCTCGTTTTTATTTGTTTGTATTATTTTAGAAACAGAATCATATGTCTGAAAATTTGTAAATAGTTAAAAATGGATTTTTTCTTTTTAAAAATCAGATCTGTCACACATAATGTGTATAACTATATTTTTCCAACATTTCCTTTCTCAGCCATGCTCTCATTCCTTCTATCATTCCCGGAAATTTTAAGCCAACTGGAGATAATCTCTTTGTTGCTTCCCAGTTTTGTTCTTCCCTTCCCTTTTCTCCAGGATGAGCACCTTCATTCTGAGAGATAGTGATAGGGCATGTATGGAATTTCACTTTGGATTGTTATAATGTTCATACTATAGATAAGTATCTTGAATGAACTTTTCTGGCTAAAATCAAGCAGAAATAAGACTTAAAAGAGCATTAAAATAAAAGCCATGTTGCAATCTCTGGGATCGTCATGTTAATCAACAGGAACTCACTGAATTGAGATTTAAACTTCCTTTTTAATTGGAAGGTTCTCAGAAATCAGCTATAACAGAAATTCTCAAATGGAAAAACTGAAGATAAGCAAAATTGAAAAACTTAACTAGATAAATGCATTTGTGATTATTTTTACCCATCCTGATTATAATTACAAAATATCTGCCATAAATATGGTGAAATTTTCAGTAACTTGCATAATTGTACATGTTTATTGCTGATAGTGTCTTTATTTAGATTTCATGAGCTCTTTATAATTCTTAATGACTTTGCCTGAAACAACATTCTCTTTCTGAATGAGAAGTTTATCAATTCACAAGCATAACATTTTTGAGAAGAGTACAATTTGTTATAACACAATCTCCTTCCTGTGATAAGTAAAGGTCAATCTTAGGAGCTTTCTATTGCTATTATAGATATTATTTTGGGTATGCCATTACAGGGAAAGATAAAGGTCACACTGGAACTAAGCCATCATGCACTTTATGCAGAAGGAAAATGTCAGAACGAGACAGGGCAGTGGAATTTATATCCGTTTTGTAGGGGTGACCCCATCACTCTTGAATGCTACTACAAATTGAAAATGAGGACACCTCCATGTCTAATTAATGCCAATTCCTCAGCATACAATATCTGTGACATGTTCAATTTATGAAGTCTTTCCCAGACTTTAAATTTAGTGATGACTGCTCCTACCTTCTCACTGTCCGGATGCAGTATTGTACCTCAAGTGACCTTCAGAATTATGGAGGAAAGAAGAATAAGAAAGAGATATACTTTTTTTTCAAATTAACCTGTAGAAAAGGTGCTTTCTTTTTTCATCTTCTCAGTTTTATATATTGTTCTCTTTTCACATCATAAGGATTTGTAATAAGCATTGTGTCATAAAATAGTCAGTATTCCATATACTATTAAAATACAAAGTTATTACATATTAAGGGAAAGTTTCCCAGCACCACTGCAGGTAGAATCAAAGAATCCTAATTCTTAAGGGACCCAAACTGCTTGAACAAGTTTCTCTGCTAGTTAAGGAACCTGAGATAAATTACCATCACCCTGTTCTAAGTCTCTCTGAGGAAAGAGATTGTATTAATTTCTGCAGAAGCCTCTTTTCAAATGTTATAATATCTGTGAACACAGCTCCACTATCTCTGGCATAAATATCTTTGCAAACAGAATTCAGAACCATTTCCCCACAGTTTAAAGGGGGAAAAGCTAGAAAGCACCTTTTATATAAAAAAGTTCTACTTTTTAAAGTACCATCATCCCATTACCTTCATTTCTGCACATTAAATAACCCCAAATAATTAATCTGTTCTTAATAGGATTTATTATCATCCTACCCATGATGTTGGCCTGCCTTTTTCTCAGGGTCTTTCTCAGATTCTCCGAATTTCTCTTAAATTCTGGAGATCAACAGTAAGCCTTTCAAATATGGAAGATTGTTGCAAGTTCTCATCAGACAACTCCTTGAAGAATGAATTTTTAAAGAAATCAGTGTTGACTTATAATAAACTCCTGGTCTTTTATTAGTTTCCACTTTTAAAAAATGTAGTCCTGATGTCTAGCCAGAGGTTTCCACAATTCAGGTAGCACTTAGTTTAGAACTCAAAAGACTGTGCGTACAAGGTGAAATCATTCTTTTTTCTGACCTGATATTAATAATATACAGCTCACTAAATTAGGGGATATTTCAAAATGAATAAGAAGCAATAAAATATCCCCTAATTTTTGTGAGCAGTGTATTTGTATTCCCATTGGGGAACTGTCAAATTTCTATATTAGCCTTGTTAAGAACATGAAATGTTTAAATACTTCAGGAAAAGGAGAGCTATTTGTCAGCCAACTTGAGGTTGCTATGTAGAGATAACTTTTCAATCAACAGAGGTTAGTCAGTGGTTATATTTAAGAAAATTGCCACTCTGAAACTCTTATTAAGCTTCATATATTTATCTATAATTTGTACACTAGCACACGTATAGTGACACATATGTATCTTTATTGTGTATTCTCAGTGTGCTAGGCTGTGTGTAGAAGGGATGCATAGCTCTGATCTATCACTGTGCAACATCACAGCATGTCACAAGTAGAATACACATCTGTATAAACATGGTCACATCCATTAAAAGATATGAGAGCCCTAATTCTGATTTCATAGTTAGAAATTTATTTTTATTTCTTTTTTTTCTTATTAAGTAAACCCAGGTAGACAGAACATTGTCAGACACATGAATCTAAATGTGAGACATCTCATTCCTTTCCAGACTCAGACTTTTTCTGAAATGAGCTGGAAGTTTAAGAAAGATTTTTAATGAGGGAGAAATGATGGTTTAACAGATGGCAGATGGAAGCTTGTTCTAGGTTTTTGAAATAGCATAAACTGTCCTATAAAGCATCTATAGAAGGAGACAGACAGAAGGGGGAATGGGTGGTGTTTCTTGATTAGTGTGTTGGGAACAGGTGGGGAAAATGATGGAGGTGATGTAGGTAGGCGGGCTGGGGAAAGTGACATGGACATCCAGACTTTCTGGCAACGCAGGATGGAGTGTCACTGAGAGATTTCGTAAAGGAAACTAATTTTTGCAGCAGCAAAGGGAAAATGACAAGCTATTTGCTAGATGAGAAGAGATAGAGTACAGATAGTGAAGAGAAGACTTAGCGTATAGTAGACACTCAACCCAATTAGAAAGCATCCAGAGACCCTCTCTAGCTTTTCATTGTTAATTTCCCCCCTAAGAGTAGGCTTCTGAACTCAGGGTCATGAAAAACAAGTTAAATTGAAGAGTCTCTACTTTTCAAAAACACACATCCATCAGCATTCCAACACATCGTTGCCACCACTACTGTATTTAAAATGGTGAACTGTATTTACAATATTGAACAAAGTAATAATGGTCTCAGTCCTGGGGGGCTTATAGTTTGAGGAGGAATACCCAAAAAAGAAAAGTAAACAGATGAATATCTTGCAAATTGTACTCTATGCTATGCAGAGGAAATAGCAACACACAGTGAGAGAGACCACAGGGACAGGTAAGGGGAGAGAGAAAACTACTTTAGATAGATAGATAGCATCATGTTAACAGAAGCCTCCCCAAACAGGTGGTATTGGAGATTAGACACAAAATCTGAGAAGCTGGCAGTCAGGGGAAAGAACATTTCAGGTAGAAAGAGCAGCATCTGTGATGATCTTACGGCAGGAGGGAGCTTAGTGTGTTTGAGAGGTCACAGCAAGCCAGTGTGGCAGAACCCCGAGTCACAAGGAGGAGAGGGAGAGGAGGCTGGGCTTGATCACGCAGGTTTGTAGGCCACACTAAATTGTTTAATTTTTTTTTCTATGTAAAATGGGAAATTATTGAGTGTTTTGAATAGAGTGTGGCAAGGTCAGATTTACATTTTTATAATTTTGGCTATTGTATTGAAATGTATGGAGTGAAATAAGCAGGATTATATGTATAATTAGAATAATTTAGGCAAGAGGTGACAGTGAACTTCATTAAAGCAGTGGCCGTCTAGATGATGAGAAGTGAATGGAATCAAGGTATATATATATTTGTTTGTTTTTTTAAAATTGATTTTAGAGAGAGGAAGGGAGAGAGAGAGAGAGAGAGAGAGAGAGAGAGAGAGAGAGACAGGAGCATCAATCTGCCATGTATGTGCCCTGACTTGGGATCCACCAGCAAGCTCTGCACTTTGAAAAAATGCTCTAACCAGCTGAGCTATCTGGTCAGGGTATATTTTTATATCTTGAGTTGAGTTGACAGGACTTGGTGGTAGATTAGACAGGAGTGATGATGAACAAGAAGAAGGAATCAGAAACAGTCCTTAGGTTTGAGCAACTGGGTGAATACTGACACCACCTATGGGGATGTGAGAAACACACAGGAGCAAAGTTGAGATGTTGGGAATGAAAGGCATTCCTTTTTATTTTATTTATTTATTTTTCCAGTTAAAGTTGACATACAATAGATATTAGTTTCAGGTGTATAGCATAATGGTTAGGCATTTCTATAACTAATGAAGTGATCACACCACTAAGACTAGTACCCCCTTGACACCATACATAGTTATTATAATATTATTGACCATATTCCCTATACCAGTGGTCCCCAACCCCTGGGCCGTGGACTGGTACCGCAGAGAAAGAATAAATAACTTACACTATTTCCGTTTTATTTATATTTAAGTCTGAATGATGTTTTGTTTTTTAAAAATGACCAGATTCCCTCTGTTACATCCATCTAAGACTCACTCTTGACGCTTATCTCGGTCACGTGATACATTTATCCGTCCCACCCTAAAGGCCAGTCCGTGAAAATATTTTCTGACATTAAACCAGTCCATGGCCCAAAAAAGGTTGAGGAGCACAGCCCTATGGTATACTTTGTGTCCCATGACTATTTAGTAACTGAGAGGCACTGTTTTTTAGACAAATGGAATTTGAGATGCCTATAAGATGTCCAGGTGGAAATTTCAAACAGCTGCTGAACGGTTGAGTCTGGAGTTCGGAAGAGATCTTTGAGTTACAGACATATTTATACATTTAGAAGTTATTGACATACAGGTAGTATATAAAATATTTATATGACACACATAATATAGTGTATACCTATTCTGTGGATGTGAAATATCCAGGATTGAAAAGCAAATATATTTTACCTTAAAGATAAATTTGTCATCTTTGACATCTCAGGTCATACAAATGTAAATTTTACTCTAGAATGGGCTTTAATACCTAGCTTCATTTCCCTTAGCGTTTTGTGTAAAGTTCGGTATATACTTGAAGACAGCTGGCTTAATGAGTTTTGAAGATGATGTTCTGCCAGGCAAAAGGTGAGAGAATCCATTTAGAATTCTCCAGTGTAAAACTCTCGCCCTTGTCAGTTGTGTATTGGCTACCTTGCTTCTGCAGTTGAGCCCAGAGGATATATTCCTTACCTCTTTCAAAGATGGTTGAGGATATCTGTATTAAATCACCAATTAGGATCACAGCATTATTCTTCTTGCCTTTGGCTATAATAACACTAATCACAATTAGCATTCTGGAGTAATCTTTCATACCTTCACATTATTTTAAAAATACTAATTATTCGTAAGCACACTCTTGTGTAAAAGGAAATGATTTTTTGGATGTGAGAATGGAAGAGCAGGTAAATCAATACCATTATGACAGCCATTGTTTATTGAAACAAATCACTAAAATGGTTTGCTAGGAAAATTTCTTAGCAGGTAAGCACATTGCCTTAGCTTTTTAAAAAACAGAGTGACAAAGAATAAGTTGATAGTCACAGGAAAGTTTAACTTCAGTTCAGTTATCCTAAAGACTGAGAGCCTGAATCCTGGATAACTATATTTGTATGTATGTATGTATGTATGTGTATATATATATGTACATAAATATACACATATATACATATACACAAATCTTTCATATATAAAGTCACATACATATAGATTTATAGATAATAAATATAAATATTTATATTTTTGTATTATGTTTATAACTGCAAATAACTTTATATTTATATATATAATTTTATATATAAAACTAAAGGTTTGCCTCTCTATTAGATTTTGAACGTCAACCATTTTACATAAAATATTTTGAAAAATTCTTTTTATCCTTTTAACCAGAACAAACTTAATATAATTTAATATTTTCTAGATAACTTAGGATCACCGTTATAAGCATTCACTATTGCACTGCACTACAGTAATGTGAGGCCCACCTCCAGAAGCTGTGCAAAGTTTGTCTCCTGATGATTCCACAAGAGGGCCACAGGCAGCTGTACTCTTGCCTTTATCTGCTCTCAATACTTCTTGCTTCCTGTTCCTGCCTGTAACTCTTACTAATTCCTCCTTCACTTACTTATTTCTCACATCATCAGACAAAGCCAATGCCTACAAAACTTTACTGAGTAAAAATCCACAAATTTTAAGGACATGTAAATGTGTTTTGCTACTTGTTAATTTATTGAATACTTGGGTTTTATTAAGCTCCTGAGTTCTGTTTAGAGAAGTGAGTTATAATCAGAATAATATAACTCCATCATATTCCTCAATTTTCACCTACAGAATGATTCTCAATTACTATATATAGATTCTTATTTAGACTATTCTTGTGGTACCACAACCCCAAGCTGAAATAGCAAATTCCATAGAGCCATTGACACAGCTAATTTAAAATTTTGCCATATGGGTTTATTCCATTTATTCCAATGCAAATTTGATTTAATAGTTCTTTTTTTTTTTTTTTTTTTTTTTTCATTTTTCTGAAGCTGGAAACAGGGAGAGACAGTCAGACAGACTCCCGCATGCGCCCGACCGGGATCCACCCGGCACGCCCACCAGGGGGCGACGCTCTGCCCACCAGGGGGCGATGCTCTGCCCATCCTGGGCGTCGCCATATTGCGACCAGAGCCACTCTAGCGCCTGGGGCAGAGGCCACAGAGCCATCCCCAGCGCCCGGGCCATCTTTGCTCCAATGGAGCCTCGGCTGCGGGAGGGGAAGAGAGAGACAGAGAGGAAAGCGCGGCGGAGGGGTGGAGAAGCAAATGGGCGCTTCTCCTGTGTGCCCTGGCCGGGAATCGAACCCGGGTCCTCCGCACGCTAGGCCGACGCTCTACCGCTGAGCCAACCGGCCAGGGCTTAATAGTTCTTTTAACATCAGTAAATAGGTCTCGCCACCTTAATAGATTAAAGGATAAAATCATATAATTATCTCAATAGCTGCTGATAAGTATTTCTTAAATTCTGGTATGTGACAATGATTAAAATTCTAAAAAAAGTAGGAATAAAGACAACTTTCTAAATATTATATAGGCTATTTATCTGAAAACTATAGCAAATATCATACTTACTGTTAAAATATCAAATATTTTTCTTTGACACTGAAAATAAGATAAAGATGTCCACTGTCATAACTTCTATTTAACACTTGTGTAAGAAATGCAGTAAATAAAAGGGGAAAAGGGTATAATGATTTAAAAAGAAGAAAAACTGCATTAGTTACAGTTATAAGATTACATTCATAGAAATATAAAAAAACTACAAACTATATTAAAAATAATGAAGTTAGTAAGGTCACTAGATAAAAAGTCAATATACAAAAACAATTATATTTGTATTTATATTTATATGAAACAAACATTAAAAGCATTATCACTTACCATAGCACTAAAACTTATTAATATAAATGAAAATAAACCTAGTATAAGTGCACCAAATCCTACAGAGCATTTCTAGGAGAAATTAAGAAAGACCAGAGAAATGGAATGATTTACCATATTCATGGATTGGAAAAGTTAATATGGGTAAATGTCAATTCTTTATAAATTGATCTATGTATATGTCCAATTTAATCATAATCACAACCCTAACAAGTTTTTTGGTAAAAACTGAAAAGCTGATTCTAAAGGAGGGAGAGAGAGAAAGAAAGAAAGAGAAAGAAGCATCAACTCATTGTTCCACTTAGTTGTTCCATTTAGTTGTGTACTCATTGATTGCTTCTAATACACACCCTTACCGGAGATTACTGCCATAACCTTGGTGTGCGGGGACAATGCTTTATCCACTGAGTCACCTGGCCAGGGCCTATGATTTTCTTAATAACATTTTCTTGTTCCTAGCTTACTTTATTGAAAGAATACAGTATATAATACATATGAGATACAAAATATGTGTTAGTCAACTATTTCTATTATCACTAAGGCTTCCAGTCAACAGTATGCTATTAATAGCTAAGGTTTGAGGGAGTCAAAAGTTGTTTGTAAATTTTTGACTGAATAGGAGATAAGTGCCCCTAACCCTCAGTTTGTTCAAGGATAAACTGAATATTTTTTTTGTGTGTGATAGTTACATAGATATATACATACACAAAAATAATCAAGCTTACCACTTAACATTTGTATATTTAATGTTTTTAAACTATATTTCAATTTAAAAATAAAAATAAAAATCAAATTGGTCATTGGGAAGTCTCTATAATCTAGAATGTGTGTTGAAAGAGGAGCTCCCAGACTAAATTATAAAGCACACAATAAAAACCCACCACCAAAGAATGAAGAATTTGCTCCCAAAGAATAGGAAATAATAAAGCAGTATAAAAATAATATTTAAATAACTTTAAAATTAAAAGAATAAATAAAACATTCATCAGAGATAAATAAAGAAATAGAATATATAAAACAATAATAAAAGCTCTGGCCAGTGGCTGAGTGGATAAAGTGTTGGCCTGTGTACGGACATCCCACGTTCAATCCCCATCGGGCACACAAAAGAAGCAACCATATGCTTCTCTCTCCCTTCCTCTTTCCCTTCTTTCCCTTTCCCCCTCTCATAGCCAGTGGCTCTACTGGCTCGAGTGTAGCCCCAGCACTGAGGATAGCTCAGCTGGTCTGAGCACGTCAGCCTCAGGAACTAAAAATAGCTTGGCACTCAAGCATCAGCTCCAGCTGGGGTTGCCAGGTGGGTCTCAGTAGGGGAGCATGCGAAAGTCTGTCTCACTATCTCCCCTCCTCTCACATAAAAAAATGATAAAATAATCTATGTATGTATATTTCTACCTATCTACCGTGTTTCCCCGAAAATAAGACAGTGTCTTATATTAATTTTTGCTCCTAAAGATACACTAGGTCTTATTTTCAGGGGATGTCTTATTTTTCCCTGAACAAGAATTCACACTTATTGTTGAAAAAAAAATAAACATTTATTAATATACTGTAGTCATATCATCACAAACATCAGCATAACCAGCCAAACTCTGAATTCCATCAAGAATTTCTTGTGACTCTATTTCCATGTATAACAATCTACCCTGTTTCCCCCAAAATAAGACAGTGTCTTATATTAATTTTTGCTCCTAAAGATGTGCTAGGTCTTATTTTCAGGGGAGGCCTTATATTTCTAAGCTTGAAAAAAATTGCACTAGGTCTTATTTTCAGGGAAACAGGGTATCTATTTATCTATCTATCTCTCTATCTATCTATCCTCCTCTGCCCTCCCTCCCTTCCTTAAGGTCTATTGAAGTCTAAACTCTGTGCTTTGTTCCTTTATCATACTAAATTGCCTTCATAAATCACTAAACAGATTAAAGAAACTATTTCAATTCCCATGTTGTTATTGAAGTATTTAGAGTCAGATTTAAGAGAAAGACAGAATTAGTAAATATAGATTAGAACACTGTGTATTTGTTATTAAATCTAAAAGAATGAGCCGGACCAGGTGGTGGTGCAATGGATAGAGAGTCGACCTGGGGCACTGAGAACCCAGGTTCAAAACCCCGAGGTCACCAGCTTGAGCGCGGGCTCACCAGCTTGAGTACAGGGTCGCTGGCTTGAGTGTGGGATCATAGACATAACCCCATGGTTGTTGCCTTAAGCCCAAAGGTTGTTGGCTTGAAACCCAAGGTCACTGGCTTGAGCCCAAGGTCACTGGCTTGAGCAAGGGGTCACTGGCTCAGCTCAAGCCCACTGGTCAAGGCACATATGAGAAAGCAATCAATTAACAACTGAAGTGCTGCTACAACAAGTTGATGATTTTATTTCTCTTCCTGTATCTGTGTGTGTGTAGCTCTCTCATATGAATAAGTAAATCTAAAAATGTATATTTATATTAATTTTTAAAGTACTTATACCATCATATAATACAATGCTTATAAAATCAAAAGAAGCTATAAAGTGCAAATATTGTTGCATACATTTGTCTGAAGGTATCTTGGTATTGGCCATGATGCAAACTAATGAAACAATAACCATTAAATATTTTAAAATAAAAATACTTGAAGCCTTGACTGGTTTGCTCAGTGGTAGAGTGTCATCCCATTGTTTAGAAGTCCCGAGTTCGATTCCCGGCCAGGGTACACAGGAGAAGCGCCCATCTGCTTCTCCACCCTTATCCCTCTCCTTTCTCTCTCTCTATCTCTCTCTTCCCCTCCTGCAGTCAAGGCTCTATTAGAGCCAAGTTGTCCTGGGCACTGAGGATGGCTCCATGGCTTTCATCTCAGGTGCTAGAATAGCTCCAATTGCAACAGAGAAATGCTTCAGATGAGCAGAACATTGCCCCCTAGTGGGCATGCTGGGTGGATCCCCGTCAGGTTTGCAGGAATCTGTATCTCTTCACTTCAGAAAAATACAAAAAAAAAAAAAAAAACCCACAAAAAAAAAAAAAAAAATGAAAAGAAAGAAATACTTGAATCTGATAATTAGAAAATTAGCTTTTTAAATTCTTAAATCATAATCTTTTGGTGCAGGCTGACAACTGCAAATTGATTTTATAATGTGTCGATTTAAACATAAATATACTGCTGACAAAAATTAGGGGATATTTCAAAATGAATATGAAGTGATAAAAAAAAGAAGCACGTGATTTTTTTATTAAAGAACATCAGAAAAGCAAACAACAAGTCAAGGAAAGTTGTTTGATTATACAAATGAGATTCAAAACCAACTTTTATTTCATTGATGAAAATACGATATACAGAAGACCGAAAGTACTGAAGTATCTGCACGTTCCCTGATCCCCTAATCTTCTCCTAGAAAAATAAAATAAGAATATAATGGACAAAATATATAAACATGGTTGGTACAGAATTTGCTGCCTCTGATACCTATACTCCAAAATATTTTATCTTACTGTGGTGTTCTAATGCAGTATGTGTGACCTGAGCTGTACAAAGAAAGGTTGTAGAGTTAGCACCTTTTAGTTGTTCCAAAGGAACAGATATAAAATGTTTATAAAATTCTAGCAATTTATTGTCTTTATACCAGTATGCTGGATGCTGGGTTCTGGGTCATAACAGTCCAGTAAAGTAGCTATAGAAATGAGTCAAGATGCAAATATTGGCCTTATAACCAGAAGATAAATCATCTGAAAGGCTCAACAGTGTAATATCTTACAATTCAAAGAATGTGTCAGGGTAGATTTCTGTCTTATGACACAGACAATCCATAAATTCAGACCAGAGACTGTATTTTGCCTTTTTGTTTTGGAAATTGTTACTGAGGGAGATTTATGAAGAATATTTAAGCTAGATAAATTTTTTACATTAGTGACACATTTTATGATTTGAAAATACAGAGTATGGCTCAGTCACTTTATTTTGTATTCTGAAGATTGTTGTGTTGGGTAAAGCTACTCTCAGATCCAGAAAAATAAAGTTAATCTGATGAGAGCTGACACCTATGCCCTTATTTTTTCCTCCTTGATACTTTGTCTATGATTTGTGTTAAGTATTCAGCAAGGCTGACTCTGGTACCTACACTAGAGACAGCCAGGATCCCCCTGGGAGACTCAAAAGGCAAGATTTACCTAAGCTGGATATATTCCTAAAGAATTTTATTCCTAGGTTTGGGAAAATTATTCAAGTATAAGGTATACTAAAGGAAGCAAAGGCCTTCTTGAATTAATAGTTTACATTGTCATATCTGGCTGTCTCAAAGTAAAAAAAAGGGAGGATATTTTAATTTTTACACATTTGGGGAGGATAATTAAGGTAGGATAACTTCTAGATACCTAATCACATCTGTTTGGCAGGAAAGGGCATGAAATTTGGATCTGAGACTTGGTTTTTAGACCCTTCCCTGCCCATATTATTTAATTACCCATGAAAGCACACTTCTCTATAATAGCATCAACAATGGCTATTATTTACTGAGCATTGGGAAACTTTGCCTTAACCTAGTTGATTAAATGAAGTTAATTGATGTGAACTTGCTTCAGTTGCAGTGATTTTTAAATTTTTGCTCTTCTATATCTGTAAAACATATATTTATGTTGCAAATTCATACAAAATCATGTCTTTAGTTTCGTTTTTATGTCCCACCTATGTATGGAATCATGCAGTTCTTAGTTTTTTCTGATTTACTTATTTCATTCCGTATAATGTTATCAAGATCCATCCATTTTGTTGTAAATGATCCGATGTCATCATTTCTTATGGCTGAGTAGCATTCCATAGTGTATACGTGCCACTTCTTCTTTATCCAGTCATCTATTGAAGGGCTTTTTGGTTGTTTCCATGTCTTGGCCACTGTGAACAATGCTGCAATGAACATGGGGCTACATGTTTCTTTACATACAATGTTTTTGAGTTTTGGGGGTATATACCCAGTAGAGGGATTGCTGGATCATATGGTAATTCTATTTTTACTTTTTTGAGGAACAACCATACTTTCTTCCATAATGGTTGTATTACTTTACATTCCCACCAACAGTGGATGAGGGTTCCTTTTTCTCCACAGCCTTTCCAACACTTGCTATTACCTGTCTTGTTGATAATAGCTAATCTAACAGGTGTGAGGTGGTATCTCATTGCAGTTTTAATTTGCATTTATCTAATAACTAATGAAGATGAGCATCTTTTCATATATCTGTTGGCCATTTGTATTTCTTCCTGGGAGAAGTGTCTGCTCATGTCCTCTTCCCATTTTTTTATTGTATTGTTTGTTTGTTTGTTGTTGAGTTTTATGAATTCTTTGTATATTTTGGATATTAGGCCCTTATCTGAGCTGTTGTTTGAAAATATCATCTCCCATTTAGTTGGCTGGTTTTTTATTTTGTTGTCAGTTTCTCTTGCTGTGCAAAAACTTCTTAGTCTGATGCGGTTCCATTCATTTAACGTTGCCTTTACTTCTCTTGCCTTTGGAGTCAAATTCATAAAGTGCTCTTTAAAACCCAGGTCCATGAGTTTAGTATCTATGTTTTCTTCAATGTACTTTATTGTTTCAGGTCTTATATTTAGGTCTTTGATCCATTTTGAGTTAATTTAATACAAAGGGACACTGTAGTTGAGTTTCATTCTTTTGCATGTGGCTTTCCAGTTTTCCTAACACCATTTGTTGAAGAGGCTTTCTTTTCTCCATTGTGTGTTGTTGGCTCCTTTATCAAAAATTATTTGACCATATATATGTGGACAAGAGTGTGGTGGTTACGGGGGGGGGGAGGAGAGGGAGGGAGAGGGCGGAGGGGAGGGGCACAAAGAAAACCAGATAGAAGGTGACAGAGGACAATTTGACTTTGGGTGATGGATATGCAACATAATTGAATGATAAGATAACCTGGAGATGTTTTCTTTGAACATATGTACCCTGATTTATTAATGTCAGCCCATTAAAATTAATAAAAATTTATTTTAAAAAATCATGTCTTTAAAAAATTGACAGTAGTTGTGCTATATTGATGCACAGTTTAGATAATTTGATCCTTTATTCTCCAATGCAGGCCATAGTAGTGTTGTTATGTTTGAAACAGGTGTCCGTTATGATTAGTTTTGTAATCTTGGCTCCATTGATTTACCTCTCTGAATCTCAGTTTCTTCATTTACAGAATAACAATAATTGTGCCTACTTTGTTGGGTTGTGACACAGTAAATTTACCACAAGGAATAAATAATACATAACAATAGGCTGTGTATTTAATAGGCAGCTGTTAAAATTCTTCTTTATTTAAAAAGTTTAGTAAATTTTTATGTTTATAAAGTTCTCAGAGGTTAGGGAAATATCTTGGAAAAATTCCCAGTATTGCACAATGTTCCTGAGGCTTCTAATAAATGCTGTTCAATTGCATGATTAGGAATGATTAGGTGAGAAAGATTCAAAATTTAGGCACTTTCTGGTGCCAAAGATAAATGAGTCAGTGGAATGTAAAGTGGTAATAAATTCAAAGGTTTCATGGCATAATTTAGTAGCCTTTCAATGATTTGCTAACTGCTTTGATAATGGTGCTGTCTTGCCTTGAACAGATTTACTACTGACATTAAGTGGGAAATTAGATTCCTGTGATTATCAACATCCTATTGCTTAGTAACAAAAGGACAGCTCTGTGTTTGGTAGGACTGGGTTTCTCCTAATAGATCTGGTAGCTTAGAACAGGTAGGAACTGCCACTTTTAGAACAACATAGAGAACCTCTATTGATCATGGAATATGTCAGAATTATTCACAGATATTTTTATTTCTATGTTGTTGTTTTTTTGCAAAATAGGATCTTTACACAGAAGTTTCCATTTCTCAAATGAGAAAGACCCACATCACTGGGATGGCATGGAAGGGAAGGCCCAATAGTACACAGCATGCCTCAGAGATATCAAGGGTTTGGTTCTAGGTCAGGCAATATGGCAACTATTGCAATAAAGTCAGTTGCATACAATATTTTTGTTTCCTAGTTTATATATATATAAGTTATGTTTATAATATACTGAAGTCTTTTAAGTATACAATAGCATTATGTCTAAAAAGTAATGTACATATCTTTAATAATTAAAAATACTTTATTACTCTCTATTTATGAGTCTGTCTCTAAATTGCTTGTTCAGTTTGTTCATTAAATTCCACGTATGGGTGAAGTCATATGGCACTTGTCTTTCTCTGACAGCTGTTGGGGGGTGGGAGTCAGGGGGCTGAGGGGTGGAGGGATTGAGCAAAAAAGAAAAGAAGAAAAACCTCATGGACACAGACAACAGTGCAGTGATGGCTGCGGCGGGGGGGGGGGGGTAAGGGAGGAGGGCATAAGGAAATAAATGGTGATGGACAGAGACTTGACTTGGGGGAACACACAGTGCATGGTGGAGTTGTGCACCTGAAACCTGTATAATTTTATTAACCAGCATCACCCCAATAAAGTCAACAAAAAGGAAAAAAGATAAAAATACTTTACTGCTAAAAATGCTAACCATCATCTGAGCCTCCAGCGAGTCATAATCTTTCCTGGTGGAGGATCTTGCCTTCGTGTTGATGGCTGCTGACTGATAAGGTGATGCTTGCCGAAGGCCAGAGTAGCTGTGGCAACTTCTTCAGATAAGACAACAGTGAAGTCTACTACGTCAACTGACTGTTCTTTTACAAAAGATGTCTCTGTAGGATCAACACTGTTCGATAGCATTTCACCCACAGTAGAATATCTTTCTAAACTGAAGTCAGTCCTCTCAAAGCCTGCCACTGCTTTATCAACTATGTTTATGTACTACTCTAAATCCTGTGGTGTCATTTCAGCAATCTTCATAGCTTCTTCACCGGGACCAGATTCCATCTCCAGAAACCACTTTTTCTGCTCGCCCTCATCCATTAGAGTATTATCATGAGATTGCAGCAATTCAGCCGTATCTTCAGCCTCCAGTTCTAAGTTTAGTTCTCTTGCAATTTCCACCACAGTTACTGTCTCCACTGAAGTCTTGAACCCATCAGTCATCCATGAGGGTGGAAATCAATTTTTTCTAAACTCCTGGGAATGTTGACATTTTGACCTCTTCCCATGAATCATGAATATTATTTATGGCATCCAGAATGGTGAGTCCTTTTCTAGCGGTTTTCAGTTTACTTCACCCAGATCCATCGGAGAAATCACTATCGATGGCAGCCATAGCCTTATGAAATGTATTTCTTCAATGATAAGATTTGAAATTAGAAAGCGCTCCTTGACCCATGGGCTGCAGAACGGATACCCTGTTAGCAGAAATGAAAATAACGTTCATCTCATTGTGCATCTCCACCAGAGCTCCTGGGTGACCAGGTGCATTGTCAATGAGCAGTAACATTTTGAAAGGAATCTTTCTTTCTGAGGAATGTGTCTCAACAGAGAGCTTAAAATATTCAGCAGACCATGTTGTAAACAGATGTGCTGTCACCCAGGCTGTGCTGTCCATTTAGAGAGCGCAGGCACAGTAGAGTTAGCAGTATCTTTTAGGACCCTAGGCTTTTCAGAATGGAAAATGAGCATTGGCTTCCACTTAAAGTCCCCAGCTACATTAGTAAGTCCTTAGTAAGAAGAGTCAGCCTGTTCTTTAAAGCTTGCAAGCCAGACATTGACTTCTCTCTATGGAAGTCCTAAGTGGCATCTCCTTTCAATATAAAGCCATTTCATCAACACCAAAAACCTGTTGTTTAGTAAGCCATCTTCATAATTAGCTACGTCTCTGAAGGACTTGCTGCAGCTTTTACACCTGCACTTGCTGCTTCACCTTGTTTTATGTTATGGAGAAAGCTTCTTTCTTTAAACCTCATGAACCAACTTCTGCTAGCTGCAAACTTTTTCTCTGCAGTTTCCTCACCTCTCTCAGCCCGCATAGATTTAGAGAAATTAGGGCCTTACTCGGACTAAGCTTTGGTTTAAGAGAATGTTGTGGCTGGTTTGCTTTTCTATGCAGACCACCGAAACTTTCCTCAAATGAGCAGCAATAAGCTTGTTTTGCTTTCTTATCATTCATGTGTTCACTGGAGTAGCACTTTTCATTTCCTTCAAGAACTTTCCCCTTGCATTCACAAGTTGGCTTGCTGCAAGAGGTCTAGCTTTCTGCCCCTCTTGGCTTTCAACATGCCTTCCTCACTCAGTTGAATCATTTATAGCTTTTGATCTAAAGGGACAGATGTATGACTCTTCCTTTCAATTGAACACTCGAAGCCATTATAGAGTTATCAACGGTCCTTACTTCAATACTGTTGTGTCTCCGGGAACAGGGAGGCCTGAGGAGAAGGAGAGTCTGGGGAATGGCCAGTTGATGGAGCAGTCAAAACACACAAAACATTTATGAATTAATTTTGCCACCTTATATGGGTGCATCTTGTGACACACCGGGGCAATCACAGTGGTAACATCAACAATCATTAATCACAGATCAAAATAACACATGTAATAATATTGGAAAAGTTTGAAATACTGTAAAATTACCAAAATGTAAAATTACCAAAAATAAGCCAATGCTGTGAGAAAAGCAGCTCCCATAAACTTATTTGAGACAGAGCTGCCACAAACCTTTAATTTGTTTTTTTGTTTCATTTTTTTCCCTTTTTTTATAAATAAATTTTTATTAATGTTAATGGGGTGACATCAATAAATCAGGGTACATATATTCAAAGAAAACATGTCCAGGTTATCTTGCCATTCAATTATGTTGCATACCCATCACCCAAAGTCGGATTATCCTCTGCCACCTTCTATCTAGTTTTCTTTGTGCCCCTCCCTTTCCCCCTTCTCCTCTCCCTCCTTCCCCCCCCTCCCCCCAGTAACCACCAAACTCTTGTCCATGTCTCTTAGTCTCATTTTTATGTCCCACCAATTGTAAAAAAAACACCAATGCATTATCTGGGAAGCACAATCACACAAGATGAGCCTTCATTCAGCTTCTGCTCGGAAGAGACAGAGTACCTTTATGCTTTAATTTTGCACATTTCCTAATTGCTCTTTTTAGAATACACATTGTGGTTCCATTTAAACACACATTAAATTCTCTTCAAATTTTTTGACCATCCTGTTTACTCAGAAATACTTATCTTACAATTAGCTTGTATTTTCTTATGACTTTAGCTATAAAATACACATTGTGGTTCCATTTAAACACACATCGAATTCTCTTCAAATTTTTTGACCATCCTGTTTACTCAGAAATACTTGCAATTAGCTTGTATTTTCTTATGACTTCTTTAGCTATATAACCAGATAAGATGAGATAAATCCTTCATGCTTATTTAGTTTTAAGGTTTCCTGGTATTTCCTGTGCTCCAATTTTTTAATGATCATGTGCCTGATATAAAGTTTAACTTAAAAATGAAATATATATATATATATGGTTTTTTTTTTTTTGTTTGTTTTTTTGCCTGACTAGGCAGTGGCACAGTGAGTAGAGTGTCAGACTGGTATGCTAAGGACCCAGGTTCGAAACCCCGAGGTTGCTGGCTTGATTGTGGGATCACAGACATGACCCTATGGTCACTAGCTTGAGCTCAAAGGTTGCTGGCTTGATCCCAAAGTCGCTGGCTTGTGCCCAAGGTCACTGGCTTGGTCAAGGGGTCACTTACTTTGCTGTAGCACCCCCCCCCCGGCCAAGGCACATATGAGAAAAGAATCAGTAAACAACTAAGGTGCCGCAATGAAGAATTGATGCTTCTCATCTCTCTCCCTTCCAGTCTGTCTGTTCCTATCTGTCCCTCTCTCTGTCTCTCTGTCAGAAAAAATAAAAATAAAATAATTTTTAGAAATAATTTTATAATATACCTTTGACATTATTTTGAAGAATAACTTATGACTTGAAAACATATATACAAGTATTAATCAACTTAGGACCTATGAAACTTATGATCATTTGACTTTACGACCACAATTGCTAGCCACAACTGCTCTGTGTCTGGCAGCGCAAGCATTGCCCAACTGGGCATATGACAGTACAGACCAGCTTCCAGCAGAATCTGGGATAGCAGTTGAAATGGTACACGTGGACCATTTCAACTACTATCCCAGACTCGGTACAGCAATTTGTGTTTTGTGTCTTGGATATTTTTCATCAAATCCCTCCCAAGGTCTACCAAGAGAAAATTGTCTTTGCAAATATTAAACCAGTTGAACTGGTAATGCAGTGTTTTACTTAAACCTGATGAATGTAAAAATAAGAAACAAAATGGTGTAAAGATGATACAAATGGCATAAAATGAACAAAGAAAATTATGATATATAACAGTAATGAAAGAAAATTATGATAAAATATGACTTAAAGATTTTTATAACATCATTTCACAGTACTGTACATCTAGCCTACTCAACTTAACGACCAAACCGTGTTACGACCAGTCTGTCAGAACCAATTGTGGTCGTAAGTCAAGCACTAGCTGTACAGGTGCGGGCAAAAGTCGGTTTACAGTTGTGAGCGACAATTTTTTAAATTAATAAAGCTATTTATTTCATTTTCCCATTGATTTGAGAAGAGAAAGTGAGAGGGAGGTGGCAGAGGGAGAGGGAGGAAGAGGGAGAGAGCCATCAACTTGTTGTTCCACTTAGTCTTTCCATTTGGTTGTATGCTCATTGTTCGCTTCTCGTATGTGCCCTGACCAGGGGCTTTGAACCCTCGACCTCAGTGGCTGGATGATGCTCTGTCTACTCAGACACACTGCCAGGGAAATGAAGCTATTTTAATAATACTAACCTGCAGATTTTTTTTATATGAGCAATTGTAAACCTACTTTTGCCCACCCCTGTATACATGTCTATTATAATTATATATATTTATGTAAATTTCTTTTAAAATTTTATATACATTATAATATTATTAATGTGCATATTTATATAGAAAATATAAAAGGCAAAAATTTATTTAATGGTAAGTATTATATAGAAATATCAACCCCATAGTGTAGGAAAACAGATAGAACTGGTTATTTGAGATACAAATTTTTCATTGTGGGAATTTTAACCATTTCTCTTTTAGTCAGGCAGAAACAGAAGAAACAGACTCTAATTGCCAATATCTGCTCTCTTCCCAAGATTAACTCTAACTCTTGGGAATCCTGGAAAGCAATAAGAAAGAGTAAATGGCGTATCAGGATTTATAGTCCTTCATATTTTTCTTCTCTAATTCATTTTTCTTTGAACTTATTTCTGGAAAGTGGTCTAAGGTATATGTGAAACTTTGTATTGTTGACAGTTGAATCCATTGCCGAGCCCTCTCTTCTCCTCTTAAGGGTATCAGAACAATCTTTGATTTCTGTGATTCTTACCTTTTTATCTACACCTATTTTTCAATTTTTCTCCATTCCCTTTCTTTCATAGAGGTTCCATTTTTGTTGTTCTGCCACCATCATGCTTTAAAGAAAAGTTTTTTGTTTTTTTTTGTATTTTTCTGAAGCTGGAAACGGGGAGAGACAGTCAGACAGACTCCCGCATGCGCCTCACTGGATCCACCCAGCACGCCCACCAAGGGCGACGCTCTGCCCCTCCGGGGGGTTGCTCTGCCGCCACCAGAGCCACTCTAGCGCCTGGGGCAAAGGCCAAGGAGCCATCCCCAGCGCCCGGGCCATCTTTGCTCCAATGGAGCCTTGGCTGCGGGAGGGGAAGAGAGAGACAGAGAGGAAGGGGGGGTGGAGAAGCAAATGGGCGCTTCTCCTGTGTGCCCTGGCCGGGAATCGAACCCGGGTCCCCCGCATGCCAGGCTGACACTCTACTGCTGAGCCAACCAGCCAGGGCCTAAAGAAAAGTTTTTAAGGCAGTTTTATTATCATAAGTGTACCAGAGCCTGCAATTGCCTACTCAAATGCCATTATTTCCTACTTGCTCAGAGGAAACCTGGAATTTACTTCAAGCAGCAATGTATGTCTAGGTCAAGTCTCCAGCTCCCAGCTTGCAGATAGTGGTGGCAATGAGATGTTGTGGGGGAGTGCTTCCAGGAAGACTCCAAAGGGGGATCCCACTCAGTAGGAGTTGTATTGTACCCTTTGCCCACTCTCTTTTATCCTTCTTCCTGCTGGGAATGCAGATACCATGGCCTAAAGGGTGACCCTGAGGAAGGAAGCCATGTTCTACTGGTGGAGCAGAGAGAGATGAGTATCCTAAGTCATTGATAACTCTGGAGCTGTCCCACCAGTTCCAGACTCCCGTTCTCTAGATATCTGTTAAGTGACAAGGCATGTATTTGGATTTTCTATGATATGAAGCCAAAGCAACCGTGTAGACGCATCTATACAGGACTCTTTGGCTGCATATCATAGAAATTCAAGTACATTTTATATTTTAAAAAATGTCTATACTAAATAAGATATACATACATGTACATATATTTATTGTAGAAATTTAAAAATATACAAGAGTATAAAATATTAATTTGTAATCACTCAGAACATCATCTTGAGACATTGTTAAAAATGTGTTTTTTATCATTCTTATTTTTTATGAATAGTTTTTTTTATAAAAATCGAGATAATCTTTTATATTTTTTACAACCTGCCTTTTCCACCTACTTACAATTACATCATGAACATTTTACCATATCATTGGATATTCCTCCGCAATCTGATTTTAATAATCACACAGTTGTCCATCTTTGGATCCACTGACATGAGTTTACTTAATCCCCGATTGTCAGACATTTAAATTGACTCAACTTTTCCCTAGACTAATTTTTAAATCAATTTTTCTGTATATCTATTATTATTTCTTCAGAACAAATTTATGGAAATGACATTTTAAATCATAGTTTAAAATAAAATAGCACAAACAGTTCTGAAACTCTTGATAAATTTTGTCAAATGGTCTTCAAAAAGGACATTCTCTCCCTCACTAATATAAAGTGCTTTCATGTAAAGTATGTTGTGTAACTTGATTGATAAAAAGTGGTGTCTCTCTTTTTTGTTTTAAATGTGGCTTATTTGATTACTAACAAAATCAAACCTTTTAAATACTTTTATAGAAAATGGTCACCTTTCTCTTATCAGCTTACAAAAGTTCATTGTATATTAAGGATATTGACATTTTGGGTTGAATTTACCTTGTATTGCCTAGCACAGTGCTGGCACCTATTATGTGCTTGTCCAGTGTTTCTTGATTGTTGGCATTTTCTTTTAATATTTAGTCATAGGAACATAAGAAAGGGTTACATTTTAGTTTGTGGTAGAAAATAAAGAAGAGAGAGCTGTTTTGTTTTGGGTAAGTTGTTTTTGGGGTGTTGGCAGGGCATTTAGTTGAAGTTGTCCAATACCACAGTCTACAGAGAGGATATGGGTACTCCTGATGGTGCATGAAAAAAATATTAGAACTCCTATATGTGTTAATTTTTTTAATTATTAAAAATGAATTGGCCCTGGCCAGTTGGCTCAGTGGTAGAGCGTCTGCCTGGCATGTGGATGTTCCGGGTTTGATTTCCAGTCAGGGCACACAGCAGAAGCGCCCATCTGCTTCTCCACCCTCCGTCTCTCACTTCTCTCTCTCTCTCTCTCTCTCTCTTCCCCTCCTACAGCCAAGGCTCGATTACATTAAGTTGGCCCTGGGCACTGAAGATGGGTCCATGGCTTCACTTCAAGCTCTAAATAATGGCTCCAGTTGCAATGGAGCAAGGGCCTCAGATGGGCAGAGGATCACCCCATAGTGGGCTTGTTGGATGGATCCCAGTTGGGGTGCAATGCAGGTATCTGTCTCTGCCTCCTCTTCTCTTACTAAAATAAATAAATAAAATTCAAAAATGAATTAAGCTTTACTAAGTGTTACCTGTGATTGGCACTGGCTGCCACATGTGTTTTGTACCAGGATGTATATGTACAGTAAGTAAGGTTTTTTGCTTGAAGAGCTTATTTCTGCACTGAGAATGTGCTGGTAGCAAAACCCTTTTGTGTCTAATTAGGGTCTTGCCACACAGTAACATTACTGGATGAATGTATTTATGAAATTTGTTACTGAGTTTTAAATAAATATACCTCAGGAAATGGGCAAGGGGCTTAAAATCTTAATATAAAGAATGTAGCTTTAAAATGATATCAATTCTATAAGCACAAAAAATGTGAGAGCTGACACTTCTCCTACTAAGAAGAGCTCTTGGTCAGCCATATTCTGAGGTTAAAAGCAATGATCATCTGCTCAAATCTGACGAGGTCCAATAAATGTATTCACAGTTATCCACATGTAATCTTTATATTAACAGTGAGTGAAAACATTGCTGCCTTTTATATTAAAGAGAAATACAGAGATAGGACAAAGTAGGTTACAGTTGTAAGCACATGAGTTTATTCCTGTATTATTTATTTATTACTTATCTTAATATTATTATTATTGTCATTATTTAATATTCTTACTTATGATTTATATTTTAGGTAATGATGGCTGGTAATTTAACCTACCTTTTCCTACCCCTGTATATTGAAAATAGACATTTGAAAATCTTTTCATCATTTTAGAAATATGTGTATCATTGATCAAGACTTTTATTTATATACATACACATATTCACAAACATATACACCTACAGACATCACTCACACACATCCACACACACTTAAGAGACTTAGAATTTTCTAAGCTGTTTTAAAATCTTTTATTTTTTAAAAAAGTCTCAACATAGTATCTTTATTCATAATAAAATATAGGTTTTGAGGATTCCTTTAAAAATTTTTTTTAATTTATTGTGTTAACATGGATTCAAGTGTCCCACTCAATATAACATCCTCACCCTCAAACAACATGCTCCTTTTTACATCCCCTTTCCCCTCACCCCCTGACTCCCTACTCCGCTTCCCTCTGGGATCTGCTGTCCTGTTATCTGTATCTATGTGTTATGCATATATAATTTCACTAATTCCTTCTCTGATTCTGTCCCCTCATCACCCCTCCCTCTGACTGCTGTCCCTCTGCTCCCTGCGATCCTGCCTCTGCCTCTATTCCGTTCCTCAGTTCACTGTGTTCATTAGATTCCACATATAAGTGAGATTATATGATATTTTTCTTTCCTGCCTGGCTTATTTCACTTAGCATAATAATCTCCAGGCCCATCCATGCCATTGCAAAAAGCAAGATTTCCTTCTTTTTCCTAGTTGTATAGTATTCCATTGTGTATATGTACCACACCTTTCTTATCCACTATTCTACTGATGGACGCTTGGGCTGTTTCCAGATCTTGGCTATTGTAAACAGTGCTACAATAAAATGGGGATGCATATCTTCTTTTGAATCAGTGTTTTGGGATTCTTAAGCTATATTCCTAAAAGTGGGGTTGCTGGGTCAAAAGGCAGTTCCATTTTTAATTTTTTGAGGAAATGCCATACTGTTTTCCACAGTGGCTACACCAGTCTGCATTCCCATCAGCAGTGCAGGAGGGTTCTCTTTTCTCCACACCCTCAGCAGCACTTGTGTGTTGATTTGTTAATGAGAGCCTTTTTGACAGGTGTGAAGTAATATCTCATTGTGGTTTTAATTTTCATTTCTCTGATGTTTAGTGACATTGAACATTTTTTCATATGCCTGTTTGCCAACTGTATGTCCTTTTTGGAGAAGTATCTGTTCAGTTCCTTTGCCCATTTTTAATTGAATTGTTTACCTTCCTGGTGTTGAGTTTTAAAAGTTCTTTATAAATTTTGGTTATTAATCCCTTATCAGATGTATCTGCAAATATGTTCTATTTTGTGGGTTGTCTTTTTATTTTGTTAATGGTGTTTTTTGCTCTGCAAAAGCTTTTTAGTTTGATATAGTCTCATTTGTTTCTTTTGTCCTTTATTTCACTTACTGGTGGAAATATATCAGAAAAAATATTGCTACAAGAGATACCAGAGAGTTTACTGCCTATGTTTTCTTCCAAGATTTTTATGGTTTCGTGACTTACATTTAAGTCTTTTATCCATTTTGAGCTTATTTTTGTGAATGATGTAAGTTGGTGGTCTAGCTTCATGTTTTTGCATGTATCTATCCATCTTTTCCAACAATATTTATTAAAAATACTGTCTTTACTACATTGTATTCTCTTGCCTCCTTTGTCAAATATCAATTGTTCATAAAGGTGTGGGTTTATTTCTGGGTTCTCTGTTCTGTTCCATTGATCTGTATGTCTATTCTTATGCCAGTACCAAGCTGTTTTGAATACAACGGCCTTGTAGTGTAACTTGATATCAGGAAGTGTGATATCCCCGACTTTGTTTTTCATTTTCAAGATTGCTGAGGCTATTTGGGTTCTTTTTTGGTTGCATATAAATTTTTGGAATATTTGTGCTAGATCTGTGAAGTATGCCATAGGTATTTTAATAGGAATTGAATTGAATTTATAAATTGCTTTGAGTAGTATAGATATTTTCATAATATCTCTTCTTTCTTAAAAATTAAAAATGGAACTTCCTTTTTACCCAGCAACCCCACTTTTAGGAATATAGCTTAAGAATCCCAAAACACTGATTCAAAAGAAGGTATGCAACCCCATGTTTATTGTAGCACTGTTTACAATAGCCAAGATCTGGAAACAGCCCAAGTGTCCATCAGTAGAATAGTGGATAAAAAAGCTGTGGTAATATACATAATGAACACGGTATATGCTTCTACTTGTTTGTATCTTACTTGATTTCTTTTTTCAATGTCTTATAATTTTCTGAGTACAAGTCTTTTACATCCTTGGTTAAATTTATTCCTAGGTACTTTGTTTTTTTTTGTTGTTGTTGTTGCAATAGTGAGGGGGATTGTTTTTCTTAATTTCTCTTTCTGACAGTTTATTATTGGTCTATAAAAATGCCATTGATATCTGAATACTAATTTTATATCCTGCCAACCTGCTGAATTCATTTATTTGGTCTAGTAGTTTTTTGACTGAAACGTTTGGGTTTTCTATGTACAGTATCATGTCATCAGCAAATAATGATAGCTTTACTTCTTCTTTTCCAATTTGGATGCCTTTTATTTCTTCTTCTTGTCTAATTGCTGTGGCTAGGACTTCCAGAACTCAGTTGAATAAGAGTGGTGAAAGGGGGGTACCCTTGTCTTGTTCCTGATATTAAGGGAACTGACTTTAAGTTTTGCCCATTGAGTATGATATTGAGTATAATTTTGGCTGTGGGTTTGTTATAGATGGCCTTTATTATGTTGCAGTATGTTCCCTGTATTCCCACTTTGCTCAGGGTTTTTATCATAAATGGGTGCTGGATTTTAACAAATGTTTTTTCTGCATTTATTCATATTATCATGTGACTTTTATCCTTCATTTTGTTTATGTAATGGATCACATTTATTGATTTTGAATATTGTACCAGCCTTGCGTCCCCAGAATAAATCCCACTTGATCATGATGTATGATCTTCTAAATTTATTGCTGGATCTGGCTTGCTAATATTTTGTTGAGAATTTTGTACCTGTATTCATCAGGGATATTGTCCTATAATTTCTTTCTTTTTAGTGTCGTTACCTGGTTTTGAAATGAGGTTAATGCTTACCTCATAAAATGAGCTCATAAGTCTTCCCTCCTCTTGAATTTTTTGAAATAGCTTGAAAAGGATAGGTGTTAGTTCTTTTTTGAATGTTTGGTAAAATTCACCTGTGAAGCCACCTGGTCCAGGAGTTTTGTTTGCAAGAAGTTTTTTGATTCTTGTTTGCTAGAAGTTTTTTGATTCTTCCAGATTGAGTTTTAGAAGATTGTATGTATATGTTTCTAAGAATTTATCCATTTTGCCGAGGTTGTCCAATTTTGTGGCATATAGATATTTATAGTATTTTCTTACAATCCTTTGTATTTCTGTGGTGTCAGTTACTTCTCTGCTTTCATTTCTATTTTTTTTTATTTGGTTCCTCTCTATTTTTTTCTTGATAAGTCTGGTCAGAGGTTCATCAATCTTATTTATCTTTTCAAAGAACCAGCTCTTGGTTTCATTGATCTTTTTGTATTTCTTTTTTAGCCCATATGTCATTTATTTCTGCTCTTTCCTTTGTTATTTCCCTTCTTCTACATCCCCTGGGCTTTATTTGTTATTCCTTTTCTAGTTTTTTTAGGTGCAGAGTTAGGTTGTTTATTTGAGCTTTCTTTTGCATTTTAAGGTATGCCTGTAATGCTATCAACTTCCCTGTTAGGGTTTCTTTTGCTGTGTCTCATAGATTTTTGGCTTGTATTATTTATTTTCATTTGTTTCAAGAAAATTTTTTATTTCTTCTTTGATCTTCTTGTTAACCCATTTGTAATTTAATAACATGCTAGTTAGCCTCCAAGTGTTTGAATGTTTTTCAGTTTTTCTATTGTAGTTGATTTCTAGTTTCATGCCATTGTGATCAGAAAAGATGCTTGATATGATTTCAATCTTAAATTTATTGAGATTTGTTTTGTATTCTACATGTGGTCTATCCTAGAAAATGTACCATGAGCACTTGAAAACAATGTATACTCTGCTGCTTTGGAGTGAAATGTTCTGAAGGTATCAATTAAATCCAGTTGATCTAGTATGTCATTTAAGGACATTGTTTCTTTGTTAATTTTCTGTCTGGAGGATCTATTCAGTGATGTTAGTGGGGTATTAAAATCCCCT
The DNA here is from genome assembly GCF_036850995.1 of Saccopteryx leptura. Taxonomy (NCBI): domain Eukaryota; kingdom Metazoa; phylum Chordata; class Mammalia; order Chiroptera; family Emballonuridae; genus Saccopteryx; species Saccopteryx leptura. The sequence goes on from NC_089503.1 coordinate 355,183,296, forward strand.
AGTATTATAGTATTGCTGTTAATCTCACCCTTTATGTCCATCAAAATCTGCTTTATATATTTAGGTGCTTCTATATTAGGTGCATAGATATTTACAATGGTTATATCCTCCTATTGGATTGCTTCCTTTATCATTATGTAATGACCTTCTTTATCCTTTACTATAGCCTGTTTTAAAGGCTATTTTTTCAGATATAAGTAATGCTGCCCCAGTTTTTTTTCTTATTTCCATTTGCATGAAATACTTTTTTTTATCCCTTTACTTTCAGTCTATGTGAATCTTTTGTTCTGAGGTGGGTCTCTTGTAGACAGCATATGTACGGGTCTTGTTTTCTTATCCATGCACCTACCCTACGTCTTTTGATTGGAGCATTTAATCCATTTACATTTAAGGTTATTATTGTGATGTACTTACTTATTGCCATTTATTCTTTTTTTTTTAATCTTTTTAAAAAAATTTTTTTATTTATTCATTTTAGAGAGGAGAGGGAGAGACAGAGGGAATGAGAGAGAGGAGAAACAGAGAGAGAGAAGGGGGGAGGAGCTGGAAGCATCAACTCCCATATGTGCCTTGACCAGGCAAACCCAGGGTTTCGAACCGGCGACCTCAGCATTTCCAGGTTGACACTTTATCCACTGCGCCACCACAGGTCAGGCCTTGCCATTTATTCTTTAAACCTACAATTCTCTTTTTTCCTATTTCTTTTTTCCTTTGCTTTCTTTTTTTATAGTAGGCCCCTTACCATTTCTTGCAGTTTTGATTTGGTTGTAATAAATTCCTTGAGTCTTTTTTTGTCTGGGAAGTTGTTATTTCTCCTTCAGTTTTAAATGATAGCCTTGCTGGATAATGCGGTGTTGGTTGTAGGTTCTTGTTTTGCGTTACTTTGAATATTTCTTGCCAATATTTTCTGACCCAAAGTGTTGTTGTTGAGAAGTCAAATGTCATCCTTATGGGGGCTCCTCTGTAGGTGATTAACTACTCTTCAATTGCAACTTTTAGTATTCTTTCTTTGTCTCTTAAATTTGCATTTTAATTATGATGTGTCTTGTTGTAGGCCTTCTTGGGTTCATTTTTAATGGAACTTTCTGTGCTTCTTGAACTTGTGTGACTTTTTTCTTTATCAATTTAGAGAAATTTTAAGCTATGATTCTTCAAACATGTTCTCTATCCCTTGCTCAATCTCTTCTCCTTCAGAAACCCCTATGATGTGGATGTTGTTTTTCTTCATGTTGTTGCAAAGGTCTCTTAGAATTTCCTCAGTTTTTTTGAGACTCTTTTTTTTTTTCTGCTTTACTTCTGTGCTTATGTTTATTTTGTCCTCTAAATTACTAACTTGATCCTCTGCTTCATCCAGCCTATTGTTGATTCCTTCTAGTGTGGTCTTCATTTCTGACATTGTATTTGTCATTTCTGACTAGTTCTTTTTATAATTTCAATGTGTTTTTTTGATGCTTGCTATCTCTTTGTTTAAGCTGAGCATACTAAAAATTATTATTTTAAACTCTGCATCTGATAGTTTGTTTACTTCCATTTTATTTAGTTCTTTTTTCTGGAAATTTCTCTTGTTGATTCATTTGGGTCATATTTTTTTGTCTGCCTATTTTGCCTTTGTACTAGGTACCACTATCTGACCTTGTACTTTGTTGTGGTGTCTTTACGAGGAAGATTGGCTCAGTGGTACTAACTTACAGGTCGCCTGAGTTCCTCACTCTAGGAATGCTTCTTGAGGGTGGTATTTACCCTCCTGTTATAGGTGAGTATTGAATGCAGTTTGTCCTTTCATGGTTGGGGTTATCTCTTCAGGAAGGCTGGCTCTAAAGGTCAACCTTAATCTTATGTATTAGACACTGTGCAGGGTCTGAGCTGTTGGGTGTATTTATTCTCCGCAGTGTTGGTGCCTGCTGGACTTCTCCTTTGGGTGTGCTACTTGTGTACCTAGCAGAGTCTAACATTGGTGCTGTTTGCCCCAAACTCTGTGCCTCCCACTGCTGGTTGTGTTGGTTCTGGGTCTTTTTGGGTTGGTGTCAGCCATACTATGTAACTTGACGTGGGCTACCTGTCTGGAGCTACTGCACTGTTCACTGTTAGTGTCTGTATTTTCATGCCTGTGTAATGTGGGAGGGGCCAACTTGTGTATAAGGATCAATTTTCTTCTGCTTAGAGATGACAGAAGCTCCACAAAATCCCCAAGCTCCATAAGATTTGCCTCCACTTTTTAGCTACTCCACCAACTCTTGCAGCTGCATGGTCTTCTCACAGAGTTTTCTGTAGAAAGACTGTAGTGTGGGTTCAGAAACCCCACCAACCCCTCTACAGGTTGCAAGTTTGATGGGTTAGGGCTGCTGAGGTTGGGAGCACAACGTTAGTGGTACCCCTTACTTTAGGGGTTTCTTGGTCAGGAACTCAGTACAAGGAGCCTAATCCCTGAGAAATTGCTGGATACTACAATTCTATTTTTCCCCTGCAAGGTGAGCAGCAGGTTCAGATTGGGTGGGTGGGGCCGACAGTCCCCTCTATAGAAGTTCTTACAGCTGGGGAACCCCTGGTCTCATGGAGGAAGACTGAGTGAGTCTTCTCTTGGGGCTGATGGTGCCCCCCCAGAAGGTGGCTAAGCCCCTCGACCAGACCCAACAATAAGCTCATAGGGACCCATACTTTAAATATCCATGCTCCAATCCACTCTTCCTTCCCTCTGTAGTAACTAGCCCAGTGGGGCAGGATATTTGTCCAGCAGCCAGGGTGGCTCACTGTGAAGCTCCACCTTATCCAATGCACATGAGCCACTGTGCTAGTGCTGATCATTACAGAGAGCAGAACTTGCCTCAGCTGGGCCCAGTGTGATAATCCCTCCCTTAGGACATGCTACCAGCAAGGGTTGTTAGGTCCTAGTCCAATGATATCCACAGCTGGCCACTGGATGTGCCAGCCCTGGGCCTCCCTGGCAGGAACCTGATGCAGACCAGCGGGGGACAGTGCCCGTGACTGACCTTCAGCAAGCTTCTTTGAGCTACAAGCAATTTGGAGTTTGTGGCTGCCTCTGCTGGGCCCAGGTGCACATGGAGATACCAAGCTGCACACCTAGGCCTGGGGGAAGGCCTGGGGGAATGTCTGCAAAAGGCCAAGGTTCTCTGAGTCCCACCACCTGCAGCCTCTGTCTGCTGGCTGCTTGTTGGGGTTGGCCACTGAAAAAAACCTCTGGTAGACTCTAGAGCCTGCAGCAATTCAAGGATTGGAAAGGGTGGTGGGTGTGGCTCCATCCCTTGGCCCCAGGTGTCAATCTGTCCAGACATTTTTTGCAGACCACAGTAGGGTGTGGCCCCCAAGAGCCGGTGAGTGAGACCTCTGAGACCCAGAGATATGGTCTGCCTGCAGTCTGGACAGTTTCCATTGAGTCTCCCTTGGGGCTGAATTATCAGTAATAGACTTAGGATCATGCAGGGGGCAGAGGGTGGGGGCAGCAGGAGCTCCAGCCTCAATGCCAGAAGACTGAGTCACTGATGTGGCCCCCTGCTTCTTGGTTGACTTCTCAGAATGGTCAAGTCTCCATAAAGTGGGACAGGAGAGACTCCTGAGGGCAGGGCAGTTGCTTCACCCCAGGCTGATGCCTCATGGAGGGGCCTCCTCCACCCAACAAGAAAGATAGCGACTGCAGTATTGGAGAACGACTCAACACAGGGATTCCGGTAGCCAGCCCCCTAGTGTCTCTCCCTGGGCCATCAACTTCACATTCTTCTCATGCAACTCTAGTCCTCTCAGCCCTTTCTCCACCAGCACCCCAGTTAAGTGACTGTGAATGAGATTTTCTGCTCTGGCCCTTTAAGATGGAGCCTGCATCTTTGAGAGCTCCCATCTTTTTCTCACAGACAGAAACCTTGGCTCTTTTCACCACCAAATGCTGTGTGGGTACCTCTTCTAAGCTCTGGGGCTCTAGGCTGGGGTGCCTGGCCTGGGGCTTAGGATCCTCCCTTCTCAGGGCAACCCTCCCTGCAGAGAGAGTCCCTCCGGATCCTCAGCCACCCCTTGCTCCTGGGAGCTGGGCAGCCCTGTCCGTGTCTCCGCCCTTTCTACCATTCTTGGTGTGGCTTCTTCTGTGATTCTTGGTTATAGACTCCTCTTCATTTAGTCTGAAGTTACTTTGTCAAGATGATTGTCTTAAATTAAGTTGTAATCCAGTTTGCCCTGGGAGGTGGCAGTTGGAATGTCTGCCTACTCCATTGCCATTTTGGCCAGTCTGGGTTTTCTGTTTTAAAATATTTTATATTTTATTGGCTATTTAAACTCATTTGTTAAAAATATAAACAAAGAAAAGCATTTAATGAATTTAAAGACAGTTCATTGAAATCAAGCAAAATGCATATTTACTATGTGAATATGTGCTTTTAATAACTGCCAAGAGCTGAATGAAAGATGTCTCATATAGGTATCAAAATTAACTGAACTTTTGAAAATGATCTTGTATCTAATTAATGTATAACAAAATATTACACCAACTTTAAAAAATAAGGCAGAAAATTCAGTCACATTGAACATGTTTGTATAATCTAGGTAAATAAAACTGCTGAAAATATTATATTGAAAATATTATTTAATCCTATTTTAAAATTATTCTACCTTTGGATAAATGTAATGTGTGTAATATGTTAATATATTAGTATAAAATTAAAAAAACAAATATACATATTGGTATTGCATGATCAAAGATTTTGTACTAATAGGGAAACATTATAGAAACAGCTTGAAGACTACTGATTTAGTAGAAAGTTGGAAATTAGAATGGAAAAGTGTCCTTTGAAGATAATTGGGTGGTTAAAATTATCTAGTAATTGCATGTTGAATAAGAAAAGAAGAAATAAGAGATCTCCTCATGACCATTCAGAGTCAAATTATTGATAAAAAAAACAACGGAAAACATATTCCACAGAATCTACATGTTGGGCAGATAAAATATATTATGCTCACTTTGTTAAAGATGGCACTGCCCACGTGGAGGCCGTCGCCCAGGTGATATTAATGTGTGTTGGGGGTGGGCTGTGGGCAAGCAGGATCCTTGTAGCCTGGGGCTTGGTTTTGGGATTAAGCCTTTCCCACCCTTTTTGATGTGGGTTGGTGCAATCCCATCATGCCTCAGAGAAGTGACTTTGTATTAAAGACTTCCCTATTTTATATATTGGATTAAAGGTTATGAATCTACACTATAAAGGGGCAGAAAGGGAGCTTGCTCTCTTAGTTTGTGAGATTAGCATTAGAGAGAAGAGCAGAGAAAGGACATGTGGAAGAGGCCAGAAGAAGCAGCCAAGATGGTGGAGTGTTGAGTGAGAGGCCAGTTTGTGCAGAGTTTGTGCAGGGAGAAGGAAGGAAATGCAGAACAGAGGTAAAGGAAGAAGATGGGGAACAGAGGTGAAGGAAGAAGATGGGGAATAGAGGTGAATAAGTCTGGTGAGCTAGAAACCTTTGATTCTAGGAAACTCGGATAAGTCAGTAGCTTTGTAAGCACTGAATGTGAGTGGGTTTTGGAGCCCAGTGTGTGTTTTTACTTGCCTGCCGGGCGCAAGCTAGGATTAAAGATGATGGCCCACCAGCTTTTGGCTCTGCTGTTTCTTTACTGACTCTCCGAATACAATGTGAACCTGCATGGGCCAGGTGGCTGTGATAGTGGCCATGGCTTCTGGCTTTACACTACACAAGAAACCAGAGTGAAAATGCAAAGGCGCCTTGTCTAACAGTCCCCACTTGCAATCCTGTTTCCACCATTACCTTATTGTGTAATTTGGACAACTTATTTCTCAGAAACTTATGCCCCTGTATAGTTAACGTGTAAATAATACTTAATACTTGGGATTATTCTGAGCATTTCTGAGATAATGTATGTGGGACACTTAGCCTCCTGCCTGGCACACAAAAGGTGGTCAACAAATGACAGTTTTTCTTATGACATTCTTCGTAAATAAGTTTTCAGAAGCCCATTTACTCAATGTGATATCATTGAGAAATAATATCCTTGTAATTATCAGATAAATTATCATTTAATTCGAGATTAGGTGTTACTAGAGTTTGTTTTATTTTCATTACTACAATAATGTGAGTTGGTATTTACTTCAATTTGCAGTTTTGGATGGATATATTTTTACTTGGTGAATAGAATTTAAAAAATTCATATTGCCTGTAGTATGCTGTAAAAGCATTTTATCTCTGATAAAGTGTTTAATTTTATATTGATCATTGTTTATCTTGCATCTTAAATCCTTTTATTAGACATCAGATCTCTTTAATTTTCCCCTTTGCTGTTTATTAAATCGTATTACTTTTGATAAATATCCCCATGCACTTTTATCTTGCTCTCCTATCTCTCTACCCAGCCCCTTTGTGCTCAAAACATGACTTTTAGACCATATGTTCTTTAGAAAGAACACTGTTGCCAAATAGTGCAGCCTCCTTACCAGGAAATCTTGAAAACATCTTTTGTAGCCTTTCCAGTTTATCTGCAGGTGCTTAGAAATATATATTCTACCAACCCCAAGGCTCTAAATGCTATTCAGAAAACCCAGCCTTCAATCAAGCTTTATACTTAATTATTGCTGTCAGTCACCTATCAGCAGGAATGGTGTGCCCACCTTTGGTTTTTCACATATAAACCTGGGAGTCGGGATAAAAACAGTCAAGAGAGTTAGGGAAAGAATAATGGCAGGCTTATCTGAGTCTCCACTTAGAGATCTCTGGATGTCCCCTTCCCACTCAAATCTTTCCCATCTCCAGAAGTGTCCTTGTGATTCTGCAGGCTCCTGTGGTTTGCACCTCTGCCTCTCTCCCCTGAAGCCCTGGAGTCCTGCCTGATGTCCGGCTCTCAAACCTCATGACATAGGTGGGAGGGAGGTAGGAAAGTCAGAAGCAGCAGGTCTTTCTTCTTTTGTTATTATTGTTATTGTTATGGTTGTTGAGCTATTAACAATGTATAAGTTCTAAGGTATACAATGTGTGGATTCGATACACTTCTATACTGCAATATGATTGCTGCTGTAGCATTAGCTAAAACCTCCATTATGTCCCATAATTACCTTTTTTTTGTGTGTGGTGAGAATATTTAACATTTAGTTTCTTAGCAACTTTGAAATATATAATTCAGTATTGTTAACTGTAATCATAATGCTGTGCATGAGATATCCAGAACTTATTCATCTTCTAACTGCAAGTTTGTGCGCTTTGACCCACATCACTCCAATTCCCCCACTCCCACCCCACCCCCTGGCAACCACCATTCTCTACTCTTTCTCTCAAATGCTGTTTGATGTCACTTATGTGGAATGTAAAAAAGCCGCTCTCTCTTCTATGGTGGGAGATTTCTTAATTCTTTAAAAACAATTTTTTTTCAAGTGGAATAGCCATTGCTTATTTATTTGTCAGTTAACTGTTAGTATTACATATTTTATTTATTTCTATCTCATTTTTGCCAAGATCTTGGTGCTAGCTCTGTAGGGCTGACTCACAGGAAAATGAGAGAAACACTCACAGTGTTATACCCCAAACCAGTGATTACTAAATCTGCTGCACATTGAAGTCATTTAGAAAAGTTTTTTCTTGTTTTTAATTATGTGCTCTGGACCATGAACTTAAGTTTTCAAAACTTATTGAAATGACCTTTCACCCTAAGTGACAACCAGTGTTTTGAAACTTCATCCAAGAACCATATTTTTCTCCTCCCTCAGAGAAAGCTCGATGTCTCTTTTCTCCCAGATCTCTCTCCTTTCTGGGGTTTTTCTGTAACTGGCCTACAAACCTCTCCTTCCTCATTACACACCATCACCCTGGGTAAAAGGAGGAAATTGAGGTTATGGTACAATTGTGAGGACAAATACAAAGCCAGAGGCCTCATTCTCCCTGTGGACATTAAGGCAAGAGACTCCTCCTCCCTTTTCTTAGAGCATTTACCTTAGAAAACTTGTAATTACAAGTTTTGAAAGGTCTCTCTTTGTTCTTTAAAATTTTATAGATCCTTTTGAAAGCTAGACAGGCCTTTTGTCAACTTTATGATCTAGGACTGGGACCTGCACATCATCCCTTTGAAATGTAAACATCAAGGAGACGGCAGCCCCCCTTGTAGTTCTATGGGAGGCTGGGAGCCTAACTTTGGTGGTCACTTGTTCCAGGTTGCAAAAGTGCCTCCTGTCATAAAGAGATGTGGAGTTTGTTTTTCCTCTGAATAAAGCTAGTGACACAGATGGCCACCCTAATTACCAGACAAAGTTAAGATGAACTCTGTGTGACAAAAGGTGCTGTTAAGCTGTCTTACTGGAGGACTGGTGTTGTTTATCTTGAGAATATATATGGAATGGGTTGTGTCTGTTTGACTATATAAAAAGGGTGAGATTTCTTTCTGTCTGCATTCTCTTAGCCAATTGCCTATAATGACCATCACATTCTTATTCAATAATAAAACTGTTTTCTTTCTTCACTACCTTTGTGGAAAGGATTTCTGGGTTAGGAGATTTTGCTTTTAGTTATATTTCTCCAACATCATTGGTTAAGGAAAGGCTCATGAAGAAGGAAGAGTGTTTACAGTGAATAAGATAAAGTTAACTGAATGGGGAAAAGCCCTTGAAGAAAATAAGGAGGAGAAATATGGGTGTGTATTGTATGTGTGGGCTGCATAGCATATCTAGGAGTAAACAGTGCAGAAATGTGGAGGTCACCTAAAAACTGTTATGTTAAAATAAAAGGCAATGTGCCTGGCCAGTGGTGGTGCAGTTGATAGAGTGATGACCTGGGATGCTGAGATCCTAACTTTGAAACCCCAAGGTCTCCAGCTTGAGTATGGGCTCATCTGGCTTGAGTACAGGCCCATATGGTTTGAGCAGGGGTTGCCAACTTGAGCATAGAATCATCGACATGATCCTGTGGTCACTGACTTCAGCCCACAGGTCGTTGGCTTGAGCAAGGGGTCACTCACTCTGCTGTAGCCACCCCCTCATCAAGGCACATATGAGAAAGCAGTCGATGAACAAGAAAAGTGCCATAACTACGAGTTGATGTTTCTCATCTCTCTTCCTTCCTCCATCTTTCTCTTTTGCTAAAATAAAACAAAAGAAAGAAAGAAAAGGCAGTGCCTTTTGTTCCTAATGTTCATGGTTACCTTGGGCCTGAGGTCTAAAGAAGGAAGCACGCGTGGCTGCAGCCTTCGGAATGCAGGCAGAACGGGACTGAAGGTGGAAAGCAGGGGAAGGAGTCCCAGTTCTGCCTCAAACCAAGGCCAGTAGAAACGAGGTAAACAGTCAAATTTAATGACATATTGGCCTAGCCAGTAACTCAGTTGATTAGAGCATTGGCTTTATAGCCAAGGTGTGGGTTCCATCCCCAGTCAGGGCACATATGAGACAATCAATGAAAGGAACAATAGGTCCATATCTCTGTCTCTAAAAATAACAAAACAGAACAACAACAACAACAAAAATTAATGATATATTCTCTTTGAGAAAAAAATTTTCTAATAAGAACTTCAAAAAGTAACAACAGCTCAGGCCGAGCTCAGTTGGTTAGAGCATTGTCCAGATACACCAAGGTTACTGATTGATCCCCAGTCAGGGTACTTAAGAATCAACCAATGAATCCAATGAATGCATGAATAGGTAGAACAGCAAATGAATGTTTTTCTCTTTGTCTCGCTTGCTCTCTCTCTCTCTTTCTAAAAATTAATTTTAAAAAAGTAACAACTGACAGAATTCAAGAAAACTTGAATGAAATGTTCAGTAAAACTGGGAGAGTAAGCCTTTGGGGACATGGCCAGCAATAATTTAACTACAACAAACAAAGGACTCGAGAGCCACTCTGTTTCCATGCTACCTGATGAGTCTATGCTTCTTCCATAATCTCATTCCCTTCTGCAGGTTGACAGCTGTCTGCCTCCCCAAGGGAAGCTGGCCAGAGTTACCTCAGATGCTAAGGCAGAGAATTGGGAGCAAGCTAACTTCATGTTCTCCGAAAATCAGTGCTCATATAGCTCTCACTCAATTTTCCCTTCAGCAGGGCCTGACACTTATCTGTAGGTAGACTATTGGCTGACACAGGAATCAATTCACTTGTAAGAATGTTCCAACAGCTTCACTGAAAGCTAATGCAGATAGACAGACTACATATCACCATTTAAGAACTGCAGGCTTGGTTACATAAATGGCCCTACACCTTGCGAATAAACAAGATTAGTCTACCTTCTACAGTACCTCAGGGAGCAAACTGCCGGCCTGTTGGTTGAAAAAAATTTTGAGCTCTGACATTTGCGTCCTTGACAAGCCAATACATTTCTGTTCACTTCATGAACTGGGACAAATACGGTTTCTGGTTAACTTTCTGTACCTTTAGTTTAAATATATTATTTATCTAATGTGCTATCAGTTAGGTAGAAGGTATGGCTGTTCTAGCTTCCAGCACCTCAAAACATCTCATAGATAAGAAAGAATGAAATTGCATGTGGAATTAGACCTACTTACCTTGTTGAGGGGGGAGGGCACATCTGTCCAGTTTATCAGACATGGTGGCGGTGGGCATTGTCTCATAATGGCCTTTCTAGGCAGCACATAACTCTTTGCCTAATGTCTATCATATGATGTTTCAAGTGTCCTATCATGAAACAGATCTTCTTTTGGCTGGCTCACACATGGTGGCTCAGGCATTGGCAGATAGGCCAAGTATAAAGAGTGAGAACCTATGAGCTCATGAGTAAACACGCCTCACCTTAGCTCAAATTTATGCAAATAAATTCTCCAAGTGTTTTGTGGTAATCTACAGTTGGCAAGCCTAGAAATCAAGATAAAACAAAAGAAATGCTCCCCGTCCTTTAAAAATCTACATTCATATTGAGCATACAGGACCAAACCATATGACTCAAAGTCTATAATGCAGTGTGTAATCTCAGTAGTACAAATATATTGCACATAATTGTAAAGGGGAAAAGAGAATCAAAATGCCTCAGGGCATGGCTAGAACTTCAACTGCTTCGAGTATTTGTAAAAGGTGTTCCTATGGAGGAAGAGAGAGTGGGCCGTCTGGCCTGAGCAAGCAGCATGAGCAAAAGGATGGAGGTGAGTGAATAAGTATAACTAATTCCTCAAGTTGTAAAGCTGTGGCTTGTCTGCAAGAAAAGCTTCCTATTGGAAAGGGTATCACTTAGGATGAGTTATAAGTGCCAGAAAAATCCTAATTAACAGAGAATTTTTTTTAAAACAAAAAATTGTGTTTTTTACTCATGTAAAAACCCGAGGTGTGAGGTCTGGGAAGGTAGAAACACTTTCTTTTCTTCTATTTCTGACAGAGACAGAGAGAGAGTCAGAGAGAGAGAGACAGATAGGGACAGACAGACAGGAAGGGAAAGATATGAGAAGCATCAATTCTTCGTTGCTGCTCCTTAGCTGTTCATTGATTGCTTTCTTGTATGTGCTTTGACAGGGTGGCTACAGCAGAGCGAGTGACTCCTTGCTCAAGCCAGTGACCTTGGACTCAAGCCAGCAATCTAGGGCTCAAGCCAGCGACCCCGTGCTCAAGCTGGTGAGCCTTGCTCAAGCCAGATGAGTCAGCGCTCAAGCCAGCGACCTCGGGGTTTCGAACTTGGGCCCTCTGCATCCCAGCCTGATGCTCTACCCACTTCCCCACTGCCTGGTCAGGCTAGGGACACTTTGATGTCAAGAACCCAGGCTCTTTTCCTCATGTTGTTCTATCAACTATTAGCTCTGAGTCCAAAATCATCTTACTGTGCATATTGGGTTTTGTAGCTATTTTTGGCATCATTCTAACTAGAAAGTAGGAGAAAGGGAAGAGAAAGGCATGCTTCCTTCCTTTAAAGACACTTCCTCCCTTGAAGGACACTTCCTGGAAGCTGTATATACCACTCTGTTGGATTTTTTTTTTTTCCAGAGACAGAGAGAGAGTCAGAGAGAGGGATAGACAGGAACAGACAGACAGGAACAGAGAGATGAGAAGCATCAATCATTAGTTTTTCGTTGTGCATTGCGACACCTTAGTTGTTCATTGATTGCTTTCTCATATGTGCCTTGACCATGGGCCTTCAGCAGACTGAGTAACCCCTTGCTCGAGCCAGTGACCTTGGGTCCAAGCTGGTGAGCTCAAACCAAATGAGCCCACACTCAAGCTGGCGACCTTGGGGTCTCGAACCTGGGTCCTGGGCATCCCAGTCCGAAGCTCTATCCACTGCGCCACCGCCTGGTCAGGCACCAGTCTGTTGGATTTTAATGAATTCCATGGATCACACCAAGATTCAAGGGACGCCGAGAAATGTAGTCTTTATTTCAGGCTCCCTGTAATGTCCTAAGCTATAAAAACAAGAAAAGAAAAAAACAGCTTTACTACTGGAAAAGGTATCAGTGCCACAGACTGTGGAGATACTGGGATTAAGATGCCTAATGGAAAATTGTTGCAGGAATCCTGGTGTGAAATAGCGGAACTGGGGCAATAGCAGGAAAAGAAGTGGAAAGAGAATTTCAGATATTTTAAAGGAAAAAGAAACAAAATAAATGGTGATCAATTAGGTGAAGGAGTTAAGGAAGGTCACAAAATGCCTGCCAGGTTTTGAGTGGGAGAGGGGTGTGGAGGGGGGAGGGGGTATCTGAGAGAATGTCGGTCACATATCAAAGACAGGAACATAAAGGGAGATTTCACCTCCAGTAAAATTCCAAAAATCACAGGGAGAGTGCCTCCTCTTCAAGCCAGACTTTTCCTTCTTTGTCAGGGATCAGCGTGTTTTTTTTTTTGTTTGTTTGTTTTTTGTAAAGGTCCAAATAGCAAATACTTTAGGCTTAATGTGCCATAGTCTCTGTTACTCTGTCACATTACCTAACTCTGTCACTATAACAGCAGTCACAGACAAGACATAAACAAATAGCATGGCTGTGATCCCTTAAGACTTTATTTATGGACACTGAAATTTAACCTTATATAATGGTCATGTGTCACTGAATAGTCTTCTTTTGATATTTTTCAACCACTGAAAACTTAAAAAAAAACTTATCTTTAGCTGCAGTCTGTATGAAAACATGTGATGGGCTAAATTTGGTGTCAAGAGCCAGCACCTGCTCCTGTTCCATGTGCAAGCAGTTCTCTGGTAATAAGATTTCTGACCTCTCTCGACATTCTCACTCTGGGAGACTGGAGAGAGAAACTGGGCTATGGAGCTCTAGCCCTTTCATTCCCTTTACTGTTAGGAACTTGGAGCGCAGTCCGTTCTGCAGCTCCAGAGAGAGACTGTCAAATTGTCCATGCAATACAGTACATGTTTTAAAAACTTCTCTGATCCAACACAGGGTACATCTGTTGAACTCTGAGGTTCAGTATTGAAGAATTCACTTGTCTACAAATATAAACTATAGCCTCCAATCCTGATTTATCTGAGTGACATTTGGACCTGCAACATATTTATATTACTGGGTTCAGAATTAGAACAGTAAGAGGAGAGCTATTTATCAGCCTACCTCAAAGACCTCAGGAATTGATATCGGTTCCCGGAGACCAACAAATTATTTTTTCAGACTTGGTTGCAGACATTAGTGATTGGAAAAGTGCCTAGAACATATTAGTTAATGGGTAAATGAATGAAGGGTAAATACTAATGTGGGAAGGGGTAACTTGATACTAGGAATAGAATTTTGAAAGGAGGTTGGGGGACAGAGGTAGGTTGACTGTACTAAAATGAGAGCTATACTCCAGTTGTTCTGAAAGCGCCCATCAGCTGATGCATGCAGTTGTCAATAGTTTTTACTAAAACTATTAGGATTAATAAGGAAGACTGAGACAACTGAGGATTTAAACCAGGGGTCCCTAAACTTTTTACACTGGGGGCCAGTTCACTGTCCCTCAGACCGTTGGAGGGCTGGACTATAAAAAAAACTATGAACAAATCCCTATGCACACTGCACATATCTTATTTTAAAGTAAAAAAACAAAACGGGAACAAATACAATATTTAAAATAAAAAACAAGTAAATTTAAATCAAGAAACTAACCAGTATTTCAATGGGAACTATGGGCCTGCTTTTGGCTAATAAGAAGGTCAATGTGCTCCTTTCATTGACCACCAATGAGAGAAGTGCCCCTTCCGGAAGTGCAGCTGGGGCTGGATAAATGGCCTCAGGGGGCCGCATGTGGCCCGTGGGCCGTAGTTTGGGGACCCCTGATTTAAACCATTAGTCTCTTCTTATTATATAAATGTTGACTTTACTTTAGAGATATAAACATAATATATTTTTAAATTTTGAGAAGCTGTTTGAGAAAAAAATAGTTAACTTCTTTTTAATAAAAAGTATGCTGTTGCATGTCTCATCTCAGGAGCAGAGAAAGAGAGGAAATCCATGAAAAAGGGTTTTATTTGGATTTCTAATTAATGCATATAAACACAACAGGCAAATTGACAGCTATGACCGGAACCATCATCCTAATTTGAAACCAGTACTAAAGGACTTTACATTTTAGCTTGGTAAGCAATCTGGCCTCTCCCTTTCACCACTCCTTAGGCCATGATGGCAAACCTTTTTATAAAAACCACCACTTTTGCAGTGCTGGTCAACCTGGTCCTTACGACCCACTAGTGGGCGTTCCAGCTTTCGTGGTGGGCCAATCACGGCGCCGTTTGGTTGCTCCACTACCGCCCAGATTACTGTCAGTAATCTCTAGGAAGATTCACACTTTTTCCAAATATTCTTTTTTAAAGATTTTATTTTATTGATTTTACAGAGAGAAGAAGTATGGGGAGCCAGAAGTATCGACTCACTTTAGTTGTTCATTGCTTGCTCCTTGTTGTCGTGTGTGCCTTGACTGGGAAATCCCAACATTTTGAACTGGCGACCTCAGTGTTCCAGGTCAATGTTCTATCCACTGTGCCACCACAGCCCAGGCTCTTGCTGTTAACATTTTGCTTCTTGGGCTCTAGCCAATGCCTGAAAATGTCTGAGGTTTGGGGCTGGGGGCTGGGGCAACAGTACAAGAGGCAAATTCACTGAAAATCAATTGGACCTGGCCTATAGCCATATGCTCCATTGTTAGCCATCCACATGTGTGTGAGTGTGTGTGTGTGTACATATATCTATATGTACGAAGAAAGATGGCTATATAGGTAGGTAGGAAGGTAAGTAGATAGATAGATAGATAGATAGATAGATAGATAGATAGATAGATGATAGATAGATGATTGATGGTAGATTAATAGATCAATCTAGATAAGTAGATAGATTGATCATGAATCTAGTCCCATCTCTGCACTTACAGTTCTGTCATCCTGAACCCTCATCATCTCTCACTGGGGTACAGCATTCTCTGTCTTACACTCTTATACCCTTACTATGAGCTTATACCATAGCAACAAACATGGACTTTTAAAAGTGTAAATCAGAATTCTGACTCATAAGGCTTGATGGGTGAACCTTGAAAACATTATAAGTGAAAGAAGCCAGACCCAAAAAACAGGTGTCATAAGATTGCTGGCCACTCACCCTCGGCCTCTCCACTCACCACCCTGTGCCTTTGCTCGGCGGGGCTCTGGCCTGCAGTCCCTCTGTGTTGTTCCTCCGCTCTGTTCACAGTATTCCTTGGGCCTATTTCACCTGCTACACCCTCATCTGGAATGCTTTCCCCCCAAGAATTTTCTATCACTCCTTATTTCCTTCAGATCTGTGCTCAATTGTTGCCTTCACTGAGAGACAGCTGTTTGTCCTACCCAGCTTTACTTCATAAAAAGATCACTAACTGACATCATATTATCTTTATTGTCTGTCTCCCTCACTAGAGGTCAAACTCTTTGGGGTCAGGAGCCTTGTGTGTCTTCCTGCCTGCTGTATCCTCTATACTCAGAGCACTGCTCAATGAATGAATGAATAAATTTAAGATGTGCCCTTATATTTATGTAGTACTCAAATAATTTAAAAAGTACTATAACATACATCTTCAAAATAATCCAAGAATATATTTTAAAAATAATCCTGGGGGATTGTCAGGTATGTGTACCTTACATAGAATCACTAATGACAAATATTTAATGTCTATCATATGCTAATATATGGTTATAATGATTGCCATTGCTCACCTTTATTGTGAGTTTACAATGTTCTAGGTAGTGAGGTAAGAGTTTTATAGGTATTATCCTATTCGCTCAATAATAAACATAATTTACATAAAATATTTTTATTTTATAAATGAGAAAATTAAGATTGAAAGCAATAGCCTACCTAGTATTACTCAGATAGTGGCATCGCACTATTCTAACCACAAAATAAATACTAAAAATCAGGGATTCTCAAAGATGACTCTGAGTTAGAATCACTTGGGAAATTTTAAAATGATCTTCATATCTCAAACGCAAACTTATATGTGAGATGAATATTTTTAAATTATAGCTAAAGAATTCTTTGGCCCTACTTTTTATTTATTTATTTATTTATTTATTTATTTATTTTTCATTCTTAATCAGTAACCTTTGCATCAGACCCGGACACATAGATCCCAAGACAAAGAAGTCATTTAAAGCACTCAACAGATTATTTTAATTCAGTGCAGAATAATAATCAGAAAAACAAACTCTTCTAATGTGCTTTGATTGCCAAAGCCAAACCAAACCAACCTTAAGTCCTTGATTGGCAATATTAGGATCAATATCTGTTGAAAGGAAAGTTACCAAATTTGAGTATAAGCAACAGACTGGAGGAAAAAAATAGAGAAGGATTTTGTTCTTCCCACCTGGAGAAGAGGCAGAAGCCCTCTGGGACTGGCTCACATACTCTCTCACCTCACATCCATCAGGGGTTTGTCTCCTATGCTTGGGCTGTGAGATGTTTCAGGATTGGGGAAACAGTCACAATGGAGAAACAGTGGGGATCAATCTAACGACTGTGACCCCTGAACCTGCTGATGAACTAGTCGAGCACAGGGAAGCAGTTATGAAAGCCAGATGGCTTTTTTTCTGACCTAATTGTTGCTTTAAACATTTTTTTTAAAGGAATGTCATGCTTTATTCTGCTCTTTGTTTTGAAACTCTAAATTTCAAGTTGATCTCATTCTCCCCGGCCCTGTGTGTATGTGCATGTGTGTCTATGTGTTTAATACCTTGAAATTATTGTATATTTTTGATGAAAATTACTTTTAAAATGAAAATAAAAGAAATAAGAACTTAGTTTATAATACTTCTCAATTTGAGCATATTTTAATTCACAATTTTAATTATGTGTGGTGGGCAGACTTCTTAGATAGTATTTGTGCCTTTGTATGATCCCTTCCTTTTGAGTCTGGGTTGGACCAAGTAACTTGATTCTAAAAAAGAGAGTGCATTGGCCCTGGCCGGTTGGCTCAGTGGTAGAGCGTCGGCCTGGCGTGCAGAAGTCCCAGGTTCCATTCCCGGCCAGGGCACACAGGAGAAGCGCCCATCTGCTTCTCCACCCCTCCCCCTCTCCTTCCTCTCTGTCTCTCTCTTCCCCTCCCGCAGCCGAGGCTCCATTGGAGCAAAGATGGCCCGAGCGCTGGGGATGGCTCCTTGGCCTCTGCCCCAGGTGCTAGAGTGGCTCTGGTCGCAACAGAGCGACGCCCTGGAGGGGCAGAGCATCGCCCCCTGGTGGGCAGAGCCTCGTCTGCTGGTGGGCGTGCCGGGTGGATCCCAGTGGGGTGCATGCGCGAGTCTGTCTGACTGTCTCTCCCCATTTCTAGCTTCAGAAAAATGCAAAAAAAAAAAAAAAAAAAAAAAAAAGTGCATCAAAGAGAATGGGATGTCACCTCCATGGTTAAGTTACCAAAGACTTCAACTTCCATCTTAGGAGGCTCTCTCTTGTTAGAAAATTGTCTTTTGCATTCTTGGCTTTCTTACTTTGAAAAAGGAAGCTACCGTATAGAGGAAGCTCACATGCCAAGAAATGAAGAGTGGCCTCTGGCCGATGGCCAGCAAAGAATGAATTCCTGTCATGAACCACATAATTGAATTTGGACATGGGTTCTTCCCCAGGTGGGCAATGGCATGACTGCAGCCTGGTAACACCCTGGTTACAGCCTGAGAGACCTGAAGCAAAGCACGCAGCAAAAGTACCTACAGAAATTGTGCGATAATATATTTTGTTGTTTTAAGCCACTAAATTTTGGGCAATTAGTTACACAACAATAGATAACTAATGCACTGTGGTAAGTAACTAAAATGTTAATTCTAACATCAACAAGAAAATGAATTGCAATTCTACCTTGGAAAACATAGTAACCACCTGAACTCAGGTTACTGCTAAGCAACTAGATACATACTTTCCTTTGTATGACCTTCATTTTTTTTCTTGAAAAGTGTTCATCAACAAAAAACTAGTATTAGATTGAAGAAAGGAAATATAGTGAGTATAAAGTACTGGTTTCCAACATGAATTATTTTATACTTTTTGCATTGTGCCTTATGCTCAGGGCTTGCAATGTGCCAAGTTTTGGTAAATGTTCTCGATAGCGTGTTCTTTTTGCTTTGCACTGAACATTTCAGATTTCCATTTGACCTCAATGATAATTCTGTCAGTAAGTCTGTATTATAAATAAATGCCATTGGAGCAGAAAGCAATAAATGCAACAACAGGAATATAGTTTGGGACCTAGGTCATTTGAGCTAGAGATTAATCCTGTGGGGCCTTATGTATGTATATGAGTGTGGAGTCCTCATAGCAATAGAAAAATATATTTTACAAAGATTGCAGTTTAACTCTGGAAAATTTCCCGCTGATTCCATGTTGGAGTAAAGGCAATAAAATGGATTCTTTCACTTCATTAAAGCAGTATAGTCTAATGATATTAGGATGACAATGATCTAAAATGCCAATTACACATTATTTCTCACAAATCTTTGGTCTCACAAATCAAATTTGGGTTTGCCAATTAGGTTTTACTTAGCTGCCTTTGGTGTGATGGAAGATAGCTTCAAATGTGGCAAGCTGCACGTGAAGTGAAAACCCCTGAAAAAGTGAGAATAAATCAGTTTTCTACCAACAGTAGGTAGTAGCTGGCAGTGGTCTTTGCCTCATATAGATTTTTAATATATATGGGTCCTTCATGGTTGGAAACATTCATCCTGTGCTATTTGTACCAGATTCATATTGTTTAACAGTCTTACTCTATGAAACTAGATGCTTCCTGGGAGATAACTGTTATGAGTGAGTTATTAAGATAACCTCACAGGAAAAATAAAAAAGAATGATTACACTCAATGATGACACTTTGTTTAATGGGGCAATATTTTTCCTTACAGAACCTATCGCTTTCTGGCTAAGGGTAATAATGAGTGAACACAGACAGAACTGTAGCCTGACATCAGTTATTTTCGGGGTGGGAGGGGTGAGAAATATCCCCCTAACATCAAATGTAACTGATGGAATGAAGCTGCTGCATTGGAATGGCTTACTCTTTCTTGTCTTTGTTTTCCTGGGAACAATATGCATAGCAAAACATAAATCAGTGCAGAGGCTAGGCTAAGTTTCCAGAATTCGGTACAAAAGTAAATATATGAAGAGTATTAATACACCTTTGAATCACACATAATTAAGTGGGCTTTTTCCTTTCAGCTCTCACAAGAAACATTAATATTCATCTTCATAGTTATGTAATTTATTGGGTTTATTAATAACTGCTCATTTAGGGAAATTTGGAGAATATAAAACAGGCACAAATATGAAAATAAAAATGACCCATACTCCTACTGTTTAGTGGGAAACTAACAACTAACTGTGTTATTTTCTGGAATAAATATGTGTGTGTTCAGCTGTGCCACTTACTGTCTAATAAGCCAATTTTTAAATTTCCCAGTGCTTTGGCACTTCTGTCTATAAAACAATAGTAATAATAATATTTTATAAGACTATTGTGAAAATTAAATATATTTATACACATATATGCCTGGCACCAGACAAATAAATGCTATTATTCTTATGTGTATATAGTTTGATTCAAATTGGGATTATAGTATACATATGACTTTTAAAACTTTAGCAGTATCTTAGGAAAATCATTTATAGTTTTTTTGTTTGTTTGTTTGTTTGCTTTTTATGACAAAGACAGAGAGAGACAGAGAAAGACAAAGAAAGGGACAGATAGGGACAGACAGACCGGAAGGGAGAGAGATGAGAAGCATCAATTCTTCATTGTGGTACCTTAGTTTCTCATTGATTGCTTTCTCATATGTGCTTTGACTGGGGAGCTACAGCAGACCAAGTGACCCCTTGCTTAAGCTTGTGACCTCAGGATTTTGAACCTGGGTTCTCCGCATCCCAGTCCAATGCCCTACCCCAAGGGTCCCCAAACTTTTTACACAGGGGGCTAGTCCCTCAGACCATTGGAGGGCCGGACTATAAAAAAAAACCATGAACAAATCCCTATGCACATTGCACATATCTTATTTTAAAGTAAAAAAACAAAACGGGAAAAAATACAATATTTAAAATTAAAAACAAATAAATTTAAATAAACAAATTGACCAGTATTTCAATGGGAACTATGGGCCTGCTTTTGGCTAATGAGATGGTCAATGTCTGGTTCCATATTTGTCACTGCTAGCCGTAACAAGTGATATGACGCGCTTCCAGAGCCGTGGCTCGTGTGTCCCGCGTCACCGGAAGTAGTACTGTACGTGAGCCACACCGCACTTTGCTGACCACCAATGAAAGAGGTGCCCCTTCTGGAAGTGTGGCAGGGGCCAGATAAATGGCCTCAGGGGGCCGCATGTGGCCCACGGGCCCGTAGTTTGGGGACCCCTGGTCTACCCACTGCACCACCACCTGGTCAGGCAGTTATAGTTTTTGAAGTCATCTTTTGTATATAATTTTAAATGGCTACATAGTATGTTGTCACCTGAATTTATCAAAATTTATTTAAGATTTCTTCTTATTGAATGTGTTATTTTGGTCATTATAAATAATGCCACATTCAACCTCCTTTATTTCTATCTTTACTAACATCTGACTCTTTCTTTAAAATAGAGAAGGAATTCTTGGATCAAATGGCATTTACATTTTAAAAACTTTATGTAAATATTGCTCACCAGCTTATACCTCCTATGGGAAATCTGGACAGTTCCTTTACCCTGAACCCAAACAATATAGTTTTTTAAATTGTCAAGTTGTCTTATCCTCCTCACTCCTTAAAAACAAAACTCAATGCCAAACCAATAATAATAATAAAATAAAGAAAAGAAAAAAAAAACCCTGTAATAATTTATATGTGTAAAAACAATACTTTCATTTTTTTATTACTAGTAAAGCTGATTTTTATGTGTTTATTGATCATTTCTCGTTCTTTTTTTCTGTCTGGATAGTCATTATTGAAACCTTTATTAGTTGTCATTAGATATAAATTCAGGGAGACTGATAACTAGGAAAAGTAACAGGAAATATTCTTTTTTTACATTTTTAATTAAAAATATTATATATAGTCAATGCCACAGCAACCAGCTACTTTATTAAAACACAGGTAAATGAAGTTTGAAAATTTCTCAGCTTAACTAAAAGCTGACACAGGTGATTAAATTAGTTAACATCTGAACTGATCTGGTTTAAAAAACAAAGTGTAAGTGAGATTTTACTTGACTTATTTCTGCATGGGGGCTCTCAACACTGCTGAACTTCCTTTCTGGAGAAAACTTTTATTTATTTATTTATTTATTTATTTAAAGAAAATTATAAAATGAATATTTTCTTAATACTCAGTGAATTCCATTCTGATGATTAAATGTCTTGGTATTTAAGAATGCTCTACTATTCCATGTAAAATATCACAGTTGATGTGATGATTAACTACATAGAAAATTCGAGAGAATCTGAAAACTATTAGAACTGAGAAATGAGATCAAGTTTGTTGAAAACAAAAATCATTACCAAGCCTGACTATGTGGTGGCGCAATGGATAGATCATTGGCCTGGAATGCAGAAGACCCAGGTTCAAAACCTTGAGGTTGCCATCTTGAGCATGTGCTCATCCATCTAAATTGTGGGGTCGCTGGCTTGAGTGTGGGATACATGTATTATACTTGACCCAATGGTCTCTGGCTTGAGCCTAAGGTTGCTGGCTTGAGCAAGGGGTCACTAGCTTGGCTGGAGTCCACCAGTTAAGGCACATATGAGCAAGCAATCAATGAACAACTAAGGTGCCACAATGAAGAATTGATGCTTCTCATCTCTCTCTTCTTGTCTGTCTGTTCTTGTCCCTCTTTCTGTCTCTCTCTCCCACTTAAAAAAATTATTACACAAAAGTCAATAGCATTTCTATATATCATCAAAACCAATGAGAATACATAATTATGCAAGTTTATTTAATGTAGCAAAAAATCTGTATGCTATTGTTAAAAGATAAATGAAAGCACGCTAAAATTCCCAGAAGTTTATTTGAACATACAATATTGTGACTTGGACGGTGCCAAATCAGAAATGGTTAGGGCCACTCCACTGACAGGAGCTAAGGGAGAGGTTTTTATAGAGAAGATGCGGAAGCAAAGCAAGGAAATTATTTGATTGGCTGTAGCTTAAGTTACTTTCTTTAGAAAAGCCCAGTCGGCTGTTGGTAATTAGTTGTTCTTAAGTTACATTTCCTTAGATTTATTTATTTATTCATTTTAGAGAGGATGGGGGGAGATAGAGAAAGAGAGAGAGAGAGAGAGAGAAAGAAAGGGGAGGAGCAGGAAGCATCAACTCCCATATGTGCCTTCACCAGGCAAGCCAGGGTTTTGAACCGGCAACCTCAGTGTTTCCAGGTTGATGCTTTATCCACTGTGCCACCACAGGTCAGGCTCATTTCCTTAGATTTAAATGAGTGGCCTCTGGCGTAGGTTCTGGTTGTGTATGGTTACCAAGGCATTACAGACACCTCCATCTAATGTTCAATTGCTTTAACAGTATCTCGGGATGAATAAAACAAAAGCCATTCAGGTCTATTTTTGAGAAAATCTTAAGCCGTATTGAAGATAAGGTAAATAGAAATACATTGCATGTGGGAAGACAACTTGTAACTTTTTATTGCACCTAAATTAATTAATAATTTTAATACTCTTCTAATAAAACAGAGAGGTACATTTATTAGAACTTGATAAGGTTATCCTAAATTTGAATGGAAGAGTGAAGGACAAAAATAGCCAAGACAATTTATTTTTGTGTTGTGTGGCCTGTCCCCACCTTCTTCTCTGTGGCACACTGCAGGGAGTCATGCCCATTACAAATCTAGGTCAATATTTTATGATGCTGACAACCATTATCGTGAGAATCTCTCAACAGCATAAATAGCCAGGCCCACTGGTGGAACTTTAATTGCTAGATGGAGGATTTCTCAAGTTCTTCTATGTGATCATTTTGTAGAAACGTTGCAAGTCTATTTGGAAAGGTTATACATTTTCCATTTGGGATACAAATATGTTATGTTATTTGACCCTCTACATACTTAACTCATTTTCATCCACTTATCTGTCCCAACAAAGGTATGTTAACTGCGCCTACTGCAATAGCACTTCTCTCTTTCTCTCACTGTATAGCTAAAATCTTTTGTTTACTACATTTGATACTTTTATATTCATAAAAATGACAAAGCTATCATACCTTCATTGTTGATTTTTTTATTTTAGTGAAATAAATTACTGCTGTTTATCATATTGACCTTGGGGTCACCTTATCCTTGACTTTTGCTCCCATTCCTACTCTACTTTTGTTTAGATTCATCCATGAAATCTTTGACCTTGGCCTCTTTTAAAAAAAAATTTAGATAGATTGGGTACAGTAATGTAATATTTAGATCTTATTTTAAACCCAATATAAGAATCTGTGATTCAAAGTGAATTTATCCTTATCATTGTATTAACATAACTTAGAGGCTTAGTTTTATTTCTACTATTTTCATTTATGGTTCATTTTAATGCAGTTTTTAAAATTGATGGCAGTTATTTATTTTTTTTAATTTTCATCCCTCCATCCCTTCTCCTTTTGGCCACAGTCAGCTTTTCTCTATATCTATGTGTCTGTTTGTTTTGTTTTGTTTATTCCTTTGTTTTGCTTTTTTAGATTCCAATATAGGTGAGATCATAATGTATTTGTCTTTCTCTATATGATCTATTTCACTTAGACCTGGTCCCCACAACCCACTAGTGGGCGTTCCAGCTTTCATGATGGGCCAATTGCGGCGCTGTTTGGTTGCACGGTAGGGACCAGGTTGACCAGCACTGCAAAAGTGGGCAGTTTTTATAAAAAGTTTGACAACCCCTGCGCCCATCAATGTTGTTGCAAATGGCACAATTTCATTTTTTTTATTGCTGAATAATATTTCAGTGTGTGTGTGTGTGTGTGTGTGTGTGTGTGTGTGTGTATCTCACATCATTTTTATCTATTAATCTATTGATGGACATCTAGGTAGGTTGTTTCCATATTTTGGCTATTACTAATAATGCTGCAGTGAACATAGGGGTGCACATATCTTTTTGAATTAGTGTTTTTATTTTCTTTTTTTTTTAATAATTTTATTTTTTTAATGGGGTGACATCAATAAATCAGGATACATATATTCAAAGATAACAAGTCCAGGTTATCTTGTCATTCAATTATGTTGCATACCCATCACCCAAAGTCAGATTGTCCTCTGTCACCTTCTATCTTGTTTTCTTTGTGCCCCTCCCCCTCCCCCTTTCCTTCTCCCATTCCCCCCACCCCCCCCCCCCCCCGTAACCACCACACTCTTATCAATGTCTCTTAGATTCACTTTTATGTCCCACCTACGTATGGAATAATGCAGTTCCTGTTTTTTTCTGATTTACTTATTTCGCTTTGTATCATGTTATCAAGATCCCACCATTTTGCTGTAAATGTTCCGATGTCATCATTTCTTATGGCTGAGTAGTATTCCATAGTGTATATGTGCCACATCTTCTTTATCCAGTAATCTATTGACGGGCTTTTTTGGTTGTTTCCATGTCCTGGCCACTGTGAACAATGCTGCAATAAACATGGGGCTGCATGTGTCTTTACGTATCAATGTTTCTGAGTTTTGGGGGTATATACCCAGTAGAGGGATTGCTGGGTCATAAGGTAGTTCTATTTTCAGTTTTTTGAGGAATCACCATACTTTCTTCCATAATGGTTGTACTACTTTACATTCCCACCAACAGTGTATGAGGGTTCCTTTTTCTCCACAGCCTCTCCAACATTTGCTATTACCTGTCTTGCTAATAACAGCTAATCGAACAGGTGTGAGGTGGTATCTCATTGCCGTTTTGATTTGCATTTCTCTAATAGCTAAAGAAGATGAGCATCTTTTCATATATCTGTTGGCCATTTGTATTTCTTCCTGGGAGAAGTGTCTGTTCATATCCTCTTCCCATTTTTTTATTGGATTGTTTGTTTGTTTGTTGTTGAGTTTTATGAGTTCTTTGTATATTTTGGATGTTAGGCCCTTATCTGAGCTGTTGTTTGAAAATATCATTTCCCATTTAGTTGGCTTTCTGTTTATTTTGTTATCAGTTTCTCTTGCTGAGCAAAAACTTCTTAGTCTGATATAGTCCCATTCATTAATTTTTGCCTTCACTTCTCTTGCCTGTGGAGTCAAATTCATAAAATGCTCTTTAAAACCCAGGTTCATGAGTTGAGTACCTATGACTTCTTCTATGTACTTAATTGTTTCAGGTCTTATATTTAAACCTTTGATCCATTTTGAGTTAATTTTTGTACAGGGGGACAAACTGTAGTCCAATTTCATTCTTTTGCATGTGGCTTTCCAGTTTTCCCAGCACCATTTATTGAAGACGCTTTCTTTTCTCCATTGTGTGTTGTTGGCCCCTTTATCAAAAATTATTTGACTATATATATGTGGTTTTATTTCTGGACTTTCTATTCTGTTCCATTGGTCTGATTGTCTATTTTTCTGCCAATACCATGTTGTTTTGATTGTCGTGGCCCTATAATATAGTTTGAAGTCAGGTATTGTAATGCCCCCAGCTTCATTCTTTTTCTTTAGGATTGCTTTGGCTATTCGGGGTTTTTTATAGTTCCATATAAATCTGTTGATTTTTTGCTCTATTTCTTTAAAAAAGTCATTGGAAGTTTGATGGGAATTGCATTAAATTTGTATATTGCTTTGGGTAATATAGCCATCTTGATTATATTTATTCTTCCTAGCCAAGAACAAGGTATATTCTTCCATCTCATTATATCTTTTTTGATTTCCCTTAACAATGGTTTATAGTTTTCATTATATAAGTCCTTTACATTCTTTGTTATGTTTATTCCTAAGTATTTTATTTTTTTTGTTGCAATCGTGAAGGGGATTATTCTTTTGAGTTCGTTCTCAGTTGTTTCATTGTTGGCATATAGAAAGGCTATTGACTTCTGTATGTTACTTTTGTATCCTGCAACCTTACTGTATTGGCTTCTTGTTTCTAGTAGTCTTTTTGTGGATTCTTTGGGGGTTTTGATGTATAGGATCATATCATCTGCAAAAAGTGATACCTTTACTTCTTCTTTTCCGATATGGATGCCTTTTATTTCTTTGTCTTGTCTGATTGCTCTGGCTAGAACCTCTAGTACCACATTAAATAAGAGTGGAGAGAGTGGACAACCCTGTCTTGTTTCTGATTTAAGGGGGAAAGCCTTCAGTTTAGTGCCATTTAATATGATGTTAGCTGATGGTTTATCATATATGGCCTTTATCATGTTGAGATATTTTCCTTCTCTACGCATTTTGTTGAGATTCTTAAACATAAAATTGTGTTGTATTTTATCAAAAGCCTTTTCTGCGTCTATTGATAAGATCATGTGGTTTTTGTTCTTTGTTTTGTTGATATGGTGTATTACGTTAACCGTTTTACGTATGTTGAACCATCCTTGAGATTCTGGGATGAATCCCACTTGATCATGATGTATTATTTTTTTAATATGTTGTTGTATTCGATTTGCTAGTATTTTGTTTAGTATTTTAGCATCTGTATTCATTAGAGATATTGGTCTGTAGTTTTCTTTTTTTGTGCCATCCTTGCCTGGTTTTGGTATGAGGGTTATGTTGGCCTCATAAAATGTGTTTGGAAGTATTGCTTCTTCTTCAATTTTTTGGAAGACTTTCAGTAGAATAGGAACCAAATCTTCTTTGAATGTTTGATAAAATTCGCTGGTATAGCTGTCAGGGCCTGGACTTTTATTTTTGGGGAGGTTTTTAATGGTTTTTTCTATTTCTTCTCTACTAATAGGTCTGTTTAGGCTTTCTGCTTCTT
The DNA here is from genome assembly GCF_036850995.1 of Saccopteryx leptura. NCBI lineage: Eukaryota > Metazoa > Chordata > Mammalia > Chiroptera > Emballonuridae > Saccopteryx > Saccopteryx leptura. The sequence goes on from NC_089503.1 coordinate 355,210,507, forward strand.
CTTGACTCAGTCTAGGAAGGTTGTATTGTTCTAGGAATTTATCCATTTCTTCTAGGTTGTTGAATTTAGTGGCATAAAGTTTTTCATAGTATTCTACAATAATTCTTTGTATATCTACGATGACCATGGTGATTTCTCCTCTTTCATTTTGGATTTTGTTTATATGAGTTCTTTCTCTTTTTTCCTTGGTAAGTCTTGCCAAGGGTTTGTCAATTTTGTTGATCTTTTCAAAGAACCAGCTCCTTGTTCTATTAATTTTTTCTATAGTTTTTCTGTTCTCTAATTCATTTATTTCTGCTCTGATTTTTATTATCTCCTTTCTTCGGCTGGTTTTGGGTTGTCTTTGTTCTTCTTTTTCTAGTTCCTTAAGGTGGGAAGTTAAGTGGTTCACTTGGGCTCTCTCTTGTTTGTTCATATATGCCTGAAGTGATATGAACTTCCTTCTTATCACTGCTTTTGCTGCATCCCAGAGATTCTGATATGTCGTATTGTCATTTTCATTAGTCTGTATATATCTTTTGATCTCTGCACTTATTTCTTCTTTGACCCATTCATTTTTTAAAAGTATGTTGTTTAGTTTCCACATTTTTGTGGGATTTTTTTCCTCTTTTTTGCAGTTGAATTCTAGTTTCAAGGCTTTATGATCAGAAAATATGCTTGGTACAACTTTAATTTTTCTGAATTTTCTGATGTTGTTTTTGTGGCCCAACATATGGTCAATTCTTGAGAATGATCCATGTACACTGGAGAAAAATGTATACTCAGTCACTTTGGGATGAAATGTCCTGTAGATGTCTATCATATCCAGGTGCTCTAGTGTTTTGTTTAAGGCCACTATGTCTTTGTTGATTCTCTGTTTGGATGACCAATCTAGAGCCGTCAGCGGTGTATTGAGGTCTCCAAGTATGATTGTATTTTTGTCAGTTTTTGTTTTAAGATCAATAAGTAGCTCTCTTATATATTTTGGTGCTCCTTGGTTTGGTGCATATATGTTAAGAATTGTTATGTCTTCTTGATTCAGTGTCCCCTTAGCCATTATGAAATGGCCATTTTTGTCTCTGAGTACTTTTCCTGTCTTGTAGTCAGCATTATCCGATATGAGTATTGCTACACCTGCTTTTTTGTGGATGTTATTTGCTTGGAGTATTGTTTTCCAGCCTTTCACTTTGAATTTGTTTTTATCCTTGTTACTTAGATGAGTTTCCTGTAGGCAGCATACAGTTGGATTTTCTTTTTTAATCCATTCTGCTACTCTGTGCCTTTTTATTGGTGAATTTAATCCGTTTACATTTAGTGTAATTATTGACACTTGTGAGTTCCCTATTGCCATTTTATATCTTGCTTTCTGTTAGTTTTGTGTCTTGTTTGATCCTTCTCTTTTGTTTTTCTATCTTTTGTTTTTATTTGGTTATATTCCATACATCTTTCCTCTGTTGCTATCTTTTTTATCTCATGTGCTTCTGTGGTGGTTTTTTCAATGGTGGTTACCTTTGAGTAATGAAAAGGGTCCCTACCCAGTTCATTGTAGCGAACTATTTTGTGAGTACTTTTGCACTCCATCGTCCTTTGCTACTGTTAATCTCCATCTTCTCCCCCCCTTTCTTTTTGTTGTTGTCACAGTTTAAATTTGGTTTTATTGTGTTCTTCTTGGAGCTTTTACTTGTGGCTCTGTTTTTTTTTGTTCTTTGTATCTGATTGGAGAACCCCCTTTAGTAATTCCTGGAGTGGGGGTTTTCTGATGATAAATTCCCTCATCTTTTCTGTATCTGTGAATGTTTTTATTTCTCCTTCATATTTGAAGGATAGCTTTGATGAGTATAGTATTTGTGGCTGAAAGTTCCTCTCTCTCTCTCAGGACTTTAAATATTGGGGTCCACTCTCTTCTAGCTTGTAGAGTTTCTGCTGAGAAATCTGATGATAATCTAATGGGCCTTCCTTTATATGTTGTATTCTTCTTTTCCCTGGCTGCCTTGAGAATTTTTTCTTTGCTGTTGGTTTGTGTCAATTTCATTATGATATGCCTTGGAGTAGGTTTGTTGGAGTTAAGAAAATTCGGAGTTCTGTTTGCTTCTTGAACTTGAGGCTTTAGTTCTTTCCACAGGCTTGGGAAGTTCTCATCTATTATTTGTTTGAGTATGTTCTCCATTCCATTTTCTCTCTCTTCTCCCTCTGATATAGCTATTATTCTTATGTTATTCTTTTTGATGGAGTCAGATAATTCTTGTAGGGCTATCTCATTTTTTTTAATTTTTGAGTCTCTTTCTTCTTCTCTCTGTTGTGCCTCAAGTTGCTTGTCTTCTATTTCACTAATCCTCTCTTCTATCTGACCTGTTCTATTAGCTAAGCTTGTTACTTCATTTTTCAGCTCGTGAATTGAGTTTTTCATCTCTGTTTGATTTGTTTTTATAGTTTCAATTTCCTTGGACATATATTCTTTGTGTTCATTGAGTTGTTTTCTGAGCTCCCTAAATTGCCTTTCTGTGTTTCCTTGTATATCTCGGAGGATTTTTAGGATTTCTATCTTGAATTCTCTGTCATTTAGCTCCAAGGTTTCCAATATATTAAATTTTTTCTCCATAGATTTTTCCTCATCTAGCTGTGTTACCTCTCTTTCTTTTGTATCCATGATATTCGATTTTCTCTTCCTTAATGGCATCTGAGGGTGGTTTTGTTGATAGTACTAATGAGATTTAATAAAGAATAAAAAGTTAAAAAAATAAAAAATCGAAAGGAGTTGTTTTTTTTAAAAAAAATTAATAATGAATAAAGAAAACTAAAATAAAATAAAAATTTTAAAAAAAGGAAATTATTCCCCCCCTCCTTTTTTCCTCTCCTCTCCTCTCCCCTCTTTTTTGAGAAAATCTTGTGGTGAACTGTGAATTATAACAAACAATGCCTGTAATGGAGGGCCTGAATTGGGGAAAAGTAATAAAGGGGCAAAAAAAAAGAAAAAAAAAAGAAAAAAGAAGGGGGTATGGACCCACAAAAAGCAAATAAGGAAATAATTTGGGTCAAGAATAAAATGATTTGCTTTTAGGTGTTGATTGTCTAAGAGTTATGATGAGAGGAATAGAGGAAAACAGAAAAATGGGGGGACAAATTAAAAAATTACTATTGTATTTAGTGAAACAAGAACTAGATAAAATGGAGAGCCAGGGATGGGAGCACTGCTAGTGAGTTAAAAAGGTGAAGTATAAAACCCCCAAAATGCCACAAACATAAGTTTTGAGTCCCAGATAAGATAATTTGTTTGTTATTGAGGTTTGAATGAGAGGAGATGTAAAGGAGAAAGGAAGAAACTAATATAGAGGGAGAAAAGAAAGAGAGAGAGAGAAAAAAAGAGGGAACCACTAAAAGAAGAAAAAAGAAAAAAGAGGAGAGAGAGAGAGAGAGTGAGTTAAGGGTTTTGGAGTGCAACCCTCATAGAGAGAAAAGAAGAGGAGAGAAAAGATAATGGGAGATGTAACACTTATGGGTAGTGTAGTTCAAGGAGAGGAGAGAGTAAGACCAGCAGAGAGTTAATCGGCCAAATTGGAGGAGGAAAAAAATATCAAGAATGAAGATAAGAGAAACAAACGAAGAAATATAATAAAATGGGATAGGTTATAAAGTCTGCAGATTGTTCTTGATTTTTGAGAGGTTATCTTCTTGCTTTTTCTTTTCTCTCCCTCTTCCTGGTCGGTGACTCTGTACCCCGGGTTCTGCCCCTTTGGCACGCTCAGGTAGAGGTTTGCAGTTGATAAGTCTCTATGGCAATGTCATGTATTGTGCTTTAGTCTCGTTGGCAGTCGAGGCTCATTAGCATTTATAGGCTCCGACACTGAGAGAGTCTGTGTTCCTGGAGCCTTTCTCCTAGTCTTTCCTTCCTCAATTAGTAGCCTGATAATCCAGCTATGGGGTTGCTGCTGCCTCTGCCTGGATAGTAAGAGGCTCAAAGAGCTGGCAACTCCCCACTCTATTTCCACTCAGCACAGGGCTCTGGGTAAGGCTCAGTCAGTCAGAGCTGCTAGCATAATCAGGCGGGGTTTCCACCCACTCAAAGACCTCTGGCTCTGCCACTCTGTCCGGTAACACAGGCGGGCGCCCACTTCCAGGGCGCTTGGAGGAAACTCTCGCTCACTATCTGCACGTGCAGACCAGGATATCCGGCCAGCAGTCTCACGCTCTGAGTGAAACCCCCAACCGCATGGAAAAGTTGCAGCGTTGGAATTGGCTCTCGCTCCGTCCCCGTGCACGGCTTTTGCAAGGTGCTGGGGTGGCCCGAGATTCCACTTTGGCCCACACAAAGGCCCCTGACTCTGCCCCTCTTTGCGATAACATGGGCATGCACTGCCGAGGCACTCGGAGGAATCTCTTGCTCACTATCTGCACGCGCAGACCAGGATATGAGGCCGGCCGCGTTTCCCTCTGAGTGAAACCCCCACCAGCATGGAAAATTTCCACCGTTGGAATTAGTTCTCGCTCCCTCCCATGCGCGGCTTTCCCAGGGCGCTGGGGCTGCCCAGAGATTCTGCTTTCGGCCCACACAAAGGCCTCTGACTCTGCCACTCTGTGTGATAACACGGGCACCCACTCCCGGGGCTTAGGAAGAAATCTCCCGCCCACTAACTGTGCGCACCGACCAGGAGATCAGGTAAAATGGCTGCCCCGCTTGTCTTTCTTTGTTTGGGTTTGGTGCGAGTGTTAGCTTGTATTGCCCGGGTTGCCACAGGATCAGTTTTTCCTCGGCTTGGATCTCTGTGCCACAGCCTGGTTTGGCCGTTTGTGCCACGGCCTGGATCTATTCACCCCCTTTTCCCGCCTCAGTTTCTATATTCACAGTTAACAGAGAAAGCCGCCCTGTTTAGGTTAGTGAGGAAGGCGGAGCATTTCTTACTCCCTATTTCCTTCGGGGTTTGGTTATATATTTAGCCAATTTTTCACTTGACCATACCTTCGGGTGTATTGCGAAGCATCTGGAGGCTCCAAGTATAGGTTTTTCTGTTTCTGGTTGAAGATCTTGTTGAGTTTTGGGGGAGATTTATCGGTATCGCTTCCTACCCCGCCATTACTCTGATGTCATCTCTTTTATTTTCTTTAAATAAATACTCAGAGATGGAATTGCTGGGTCATATGGTAGCTCTGTTTATAACTTTCTGAGGAAACCTCAGTGTCTTGTGCATTCCCACCAACAGTGCACCAGGATTCCCTTTTCTCCACATGCTTACCAGCACTTATTTGATTTATTGATGCCAACCTTTCTGACAGATGTGAGGCAATATCTCATTGTGCCTTTTATTTCTCTGATGATTAGTGATGTTGAACATCTTTTAATATGTCTGTTGGTCATCTGTGTGTCCCCTTTGGAAAAATGTTTATTCAAATCCTCTGCAGATTTTTTAATTGGATTTTTTTTTGGTGGTAAGTTGTATAAGTTGTTTATATATTTTGGATATCAACCCCTTATCAGATGTATCATCGAAGAGTATCTTCTCCCATTCAGTAGGTTGTCTTTTCATATTGTTGATGGTTTCTTTAGGTGGTTTCTTTAGGTTCTTTTAGTTTAATGTAGTTTCATTTATCTATTTTTTTCTTTTGTTTCCTTACTTAAGGAGATAAATCCAAAGAGATATTGCTAAAAGTTATGCCAAACAGTTTTCCATGTATGTTTTCTTCTAGGAGTTTTATAGTTTGATATAACATTTAAGTCTTTGACTCATTTTGAGTTTATTTTTATATATTATGTAAGAAAATGGTTCAATTTAATTTAATTTTATTTTTTATATACCAGTCTAGCTTTATCAACACCACTTTTCTAAGAGACTGTCTTTACTCCATTGAATACACAATGCCTCCCTTGTTGTAGATTAATTGCCCTTATAAGCTAGGATGTATTTCTGAGCCCTCTGTTCTATTCCATTGACCTATATATCTGTTTTTTGCCAGTATCATACTGTTTTGATTATCATAGCTTTGTAGTATATTTTGATATCAGGCAGAGTGATACCTCCCACTTTGTTGTCTCTCAACATTCTTTGACTATTTGGGGTCTTTTGTGGGTCTATATAAATTTTAAGATTAGTTCTTTTAATTCTGAGAAGAATGCTATTGGTATTTTAATAAGGATTGCATTGAATCTGTATACTACTTTAGGTAGTAAGAACATTTTAAAATATTAATCTTCTAGCCTGACCTGTGGTGGTGCAGTAGATAAAGCGTCGACCTGGAAATGCTGAGGTCACCGGTTCGAAACCCTGGGCTTGCCTGGTCAAGGCACATATGGGAGTTGATGCTTCCAGCTCCTCCCCCGTTCTCTCTCTCTCTCTCCTCTCTAAAAATGAATAAATAAAATTAAATTAAAAAAAATAAAAAAAATAAAATATTAATCTTCTAAACCACAAGCAAGGTATATCCATTTATTTATTTGTATCTCTTTCAGTTCCTTTCTTCAATATCTTATAGTTTTCAGAGTACAAGTCTTAAATTTTTTTTGCTTAAATTTATTTTTAGGTATTTTATACATTTGGATGAAATTCTTTTCTTAATTTCTTCTTATAATTGTTCATTATTGGTATATAGAAACACAATAGATTTCTGCATTGATTGTGTATCCTGCAACTTTACTGAAGTAATTTACTAGTTCTAGCCAAGACAATTTTAAAGTAGAATAAGAAAGAGGACATGGAGAAGTGTTCATTTATTGTACCAGATTTCAAATTTATAAAACTATCATAATTAAAACAATAAATATTGTAATTGGGTTAGATGAACAAGCCAAATTAAATAGAATTTTAAAAATCTAGAAATAACCTATATTTATAAAAACTTATTATGAGTTTACACTATAAATTAGTTGAGAAAAAGATAATATTAAAGATATGGTGCTGAGACAAAAATCACCATCTATATAGAAAAAATAAAATATTCTCAACTTGTGCTTTATTACACAAAAGTTTCAAATGTTTTAAAAGCCTAAATATTGAAAAAAAATTATAAAACTTCCATGAGAAAAATAGGAGACAATCTTTATGATATCAGGATAATGAAGAGTTTCTTAAATAGGACAGACAATGCACAAACCATTAATGATAATATTAATCAATTTTCTATATCAAAAGACCCTATGAGTGTGAAGATAAATCAAAGATGTAGAGAAGCGATATTGAAAACACAGATCTGATAAAAGAATAGTATCTTAAATATATAAAGAACATCTTACCCCCCACCAAAAAAAAGAAGTAGCACACATGTCTATCATCTATCTATCATCTATCTGTCTACCTGCCTACCTCTGAATCCAGAAGAAAGCTGAAAAGCTGAATAGCTAATAAACATATGAAAATATGTTCAAGCTCACTCGTACCAGTCAGGATCCACTGAAGAGACATTGATCATACTAAACATTTGAACAGGGGCAATTTAATATAAAAATTACCTTGTAAAATGTGGTTGAGTGAATAAAGAAGCTAAAAAGGACTCTAAGGGAATAGAAGTGGCCAGTGTAGCTACTACATGTATACTGAGAGACAACGAAGAGGAAAGGACTGAAGGACTTAGAATACTCTGCCTCCCCTCTCTCCTAAAGCTGCGAAAGGGGAGAAGCTTGCCAGCCATCATGAGCTGGAACTGGTCCATAGCAGCAGCCAGGCAGGTGGCTGAGAAGCTTGCCAGAGGCTGTGCTGGAGTTGGCCACACAGGTGGCTGAGATGAGTCCACACTCCAAGGTGTCTTGCATATCAATTTGCTGGTTGCTGTGCTAGGCAAAAATAGCACACTGGATTGAGGAAGCGATACCCCTTTCTCTGGCTAAGGCATTGCACTCTTTCCAGTGGACTCTACTGACGAAGCCTAATACAGAAAGACAAGTGTTTATAGGACACAATTCCAGTGTCACAGAGTATGTCAAAAGGGGCAAATTTGGAGTTGAAAATCAGTAAATTGATAACTGGTACACTGATAATCAGGAAAATGCTTATGTAAAAAACAAGAGGATACCACTAACAAAACTTAAATGTGAAAAAAGAAAAGTATTGTCAAGGGGAACTGAGAGTAATCACACGTTGCTGGTAAAAATAGAATCAACAAGGCTATTTTGTGTAAAAATTTGGCAATTTTGAGCAAAGCTGAAAATGTGCATACCTAATTATCCACAGTGCTACTTGTAGGTACGCACACGGAGGGGGCTTGCACATGTATGCAGGGAGATGTGTATGATGATATCTATACTGCTCACAAAAATTAGGGGAAATTCGATCTCTTGGTATTCATTTTGAAAATATCCCCTAATTTTTGTGAACAGTAGATTTTAGATTTTTAATGACCAAAAAATTGCGCACAACCTGAATGTCTCTCAGTAGGGGTATTTATTATACAATAAATTGCAGCGTTCTCCAGTGGTGTTTCAACTATGCAGCAGTATAATAGAATAAATTATATTTATAGGCATCAACATTGATAATTTTCCAAAACAAAGGTGAGTTTAAAAAAAAAAGGTAGTTGCAGAAGGCCTCTTTAATATGACATCATTTATATAAATTTAAAAAACACATGAAATAGTACTCAATATCAGGGATCAGTAAATCTTCGGTGAGGAGACAAATAGTAAATATAAATATTTTAGGCTTTGCAGTTCACATACAGTCTCTATTGCATGTATTCTTCTTGTTTTCCACACTTTAAAAATATGAAAACTGCTCTAACTCATGGACCATATAGAATAGGCCATGGCATATTAAGCACAAAGGCTATAGTTTGCTGACCTCTGCTCTATACTGTTTATGAAAATATAAGTCTGTGGGAACATGGACGGGGAGGCTATATATCAACTTCACAATGGTGGTAGCTTCTGAGAAGGGAGTATTAAAATCAAATTGCAAGAGTATATTAGGACATTAATATTTTCTGCCTTTGGAAAATGTACATATATGGTATCTTTACTGTCTTCTGGAGATTTTTTTTTAGTTATTTTATATATTTCTTAATTAAAAATAATTTCAGAAAAGTATAATGAAAACCATGGGCTTCTATAATCTGCAGATTGGATTGGTAAATTGTCTTTGTGATGAAAACAAAGATGTGGAGGGTATAACATCAGAGGAACTAACTTTTTTAAATGATGGATTTTAATTTTGAGGCATTAGCTTCATTAAAAAGGCTTACAACATGGATTGGGGGATAAGAAATTTGTTCCCATTCTTAATTCTTATCAAAAGCAGTAATATTTGAGTTAACTAAATAAAAAAATCACAACAGATTTCATTGAACAGTGGTTGCTGTCCATAGGTAGAAATAGCTTGAAATGCAGTTGTTGCTGTTACTGGTTTAATAATGATAAAGTGCAGGTCACAGAGAGCACTGCTTCACAAAAATGCCAAGGAGGTAGTCGTGAGTCGTGGCCCCTTTTCACACGATGGGAATTCTTAAGTTTCTGTTCTATCTTTATTGAAGGTCACAGGGTATCCTTTATTTACGTGTAATGTAATGATTTTAACATTAAAAACAAAGTCTTCTTTTCATTTTAACTTACCTAACATTTTATTGCAATATCTGCCAGTGAAGTCATTTTAAAGGTAATTTAAAAAATATGACCAAACCAAAAATAGAGATAATTATACAAAGGCTAGCACACATTCAAAGAGGTCAAACGCTCTCTGGAAACATAAATTGGAATTTGTAGCTCCCTCGAGAAGTAAATAAATATTAATTTTCCTTTGGAGCAATATTCTTGACCAAGTAGAAGATTCTGTTGGCGTGAATCTTAGCTCAAAGTCAAACGATGAGTCATTATGTAGGCTGTGCAGAAAATTCAGGAGTCTCTTTACCATTTTCTTGAAAAGGCTGTGGCACAAGTAAGTGTCTAAGTGCTAATTAAGAAAACAGATCACCATAAAACCAATAAACAAAAAACAAACAAAAGGACAAATAAAATCTAGAACTAACTATAAAATTAATTTTGGAATAAAGGTCTCTTAGTTACTCATAAGGTATTTGTCTACAACCACCATTGTCCTATAACTGTTGATATCTGAGTATAGTTTGATGATGATGTCTGCTAAGTATTTCATAGACATTCGCAGTTTATGCCATGACATGACGCAGAAAACATCTTTAGCATTGGGAGAAAAACTTACCCTAGAAGTATGAAGTTCATTTCAAATAATGAAACAGGTGAATGAATCACTCATTAAAAATGTGTATGATTATGTGCGCAGTAGCATGAAAACCATTCTTAATAAGTAAGTTTAACAGGTATATAAACATTTGAAACATACGGTCTTCTACAGCATTTAAAAATGCAGATAGTTCTATTTCATGATGAAAGGGAATTTTCTTTCAGTTTCTGTGATACATGGTCAATAATCATTCATCATTATTGCGATTTAGCTAGATATGTAGTAAATCTGTTGTAAAATTCTAGAGTTGGCAATATAGAACAAGGTAAATATTAACAATATGTTTTTGTTTGGCAAGGGGAGATTTCACGAGGCTCTGATAAATGGTGATCACCTACCAAAGTTCATGTGGCCGATGAGTTGACTAAATATATTGTGTTACATCAGTAGATTTTGTTAGAGGCTTTATTCAGGAATTTTTCTTAAAAAGGTGTTATTATTGTTTCAACCAATTTAGAATCTAACCGTAAAAATCAAAGCATCCATGTTAAAGCATATTTTAGCAAATTTCCCTATGTAATTAATTTCATGGAATATTGCCTGGCTGGTGTATTTCCTCTTCTAGCATTTTCTCCTGGGAATATTGAAATACAGGTAGCTACACTTAATGCATTGTTATAATAATACTTTTAATTAAGATAAAACAACCTTAATTTAATTGTTTGTCTATGAACACCTCTTTCTCTGTGTTACCAAAGTCATAATCTCATGAGTGTCTGTTAGCCAGTTTAGAGAAGCCGAATGTGAGGAGTTTTCAAGCTTCCTTGAGAGTGTATTTTTCTTTAATTTCTGCAGGTTTCCTGTTTATTCAAGGCAATTACTTCTAAACCTCTTGGCACCAGTTAAGTCACATAGAAACCATCTTTAACTCATAGCTACACTGCTTATCTAAAACCTAGACTTTTGGAACAAGAAACAGTTCATGATTTTGCTACAGGGTGGCGATTTCTCGCTTTGACCTGATGTCCCCCTTGTTATCGTCCTTCCCTTTTGGTTACACCTGAAGATCTCTTATCCTAAACCTTTAGTTACTGGCAGAATGTGTTATTCAGTGATGAGAGGGTGCATTTCTTTCTAACCAAACATCAGCCACCTTTCCCCAAGGCTCTTCTCACAGTGTTGTTGGCAAATTAGACTTTATTATTGCTATCCATCCAAGCATATTTTGCTAAATTGGAATTGCTAAGAGGCTTTCAGATGTACAGACCCATCACCTGGATATGGAATTGAAGAAACAAGTGTCAATCAATCCAAGCATTTTACTAATTTACTGATTATTAGAACACATGAACCTGTTCAAACTATAGTCTGTGGATGGTTGACACAAATATGACCTAGAATTTAGATTTGTAAAGACATATATGGAACCAGTGAAGTCCAGACTTATTCTCTTTTTCAGGAAAGACTTCTGTGAGATCCTACAGAGATGAAATTGGCATTACTCAGCTTTTGCAATAACATATAGTCCCCAAACAGATTCATTTTATATTGGTGCCTGTGGTTCTGCTGTATATGTCTCCTCGTTTCAGGACCAAGGCTAGACAAGTAGCCCAAATTTAAGACATGCTGCCTGACCAGGCGGTGGTGCAGTGGAAAGAGTGTCAGACTGGGACATGGAGGACGCAGGTTTGAAATGCCGAGGTTGCTGGCTTGAGCGTGGGCTCATCTGGTTTGAGCAAGGCTCACCATCTTGAGCCCAAGGTTGCTGGCTTGAGCAAGGGGTCACTCAGTTTGCTGTAGCCCCCTGGTCAAGGCACATATGAGAAAGCAATCAGTGAACAACTAAGGTGCCGCAATGAAGAATTGATGCTTTTTATCTCTCTCCCTTGCTGTCTGTCCCTCTCTCTGTCTCTCTCTGTTTCTGTCACAAAAAAATAAAGCAAACAACAAACAAACAAACAAAACATTTAAGACATGCTCTTTTTGTGGCAAACAGAAAAAAAGCAAAAGAGAAGCAGGAAACTCATGGTGCTTAGACGCAGTATAAAATCTTGCTACTCAAAATTTGGTCTGATGACCAGAAGCTTCAACACCACTTGGAAATTTGTTAGAAATACAGACCTACTGAATATGAATCTTAATTTTGACAGGATCTTCAAGTAATTCATAGACACATTACAGTTTGAGAAACACTGGCATATATCACACCCCTCATAATCATTGACCAAAGCACTTAATGTGGCCAACCCAACATGGGTCAGGAAAGTTCATATCTAGAGACAGATCCTGTAAGTCACATGGAAGTGGGCAGGGATATGTAACCTTCTTTCAGAAAAGGAGCAAAAAGCTGGAAATAATAATCACCTACAGCTTTTGAAGTTATTGCATATACCAAATGAAACTATTTTTAAGGCAGCCCATTTTAATTGTTGAACATATCTACCAATCCAGTCTTCATCCATTGATCCTGCTTTTGTCCTCTGTACTGAAGAAAAATGTTTACTCCTTATTATTCCATAAAACTTATATTCAGTGAGTTAAATGCACTGTCTATGTTCTTCATTTATCTATTATCCAAGTTAAACAGTTCTCATTTCTTCAGCATTTTCTTGGGGTTGTCCAGCCCACTATGCTGGTACTTCTGCACAGTACACAAATTATACAGGTTGAGGAAACTGGAGTTGAATCTGACCCTTTTGTATCTGACCAGCATTGAGAACAAGGAGGTTATTTAGTCTTTCTTTATCAAGATATAATACTTCTACAATCTAAATTTGCAATACATTTATATCATAGGCAGTCCCTGGATTATAAACGAGATAGTTCCCCTAGGTTTGAAAATGTTTAGGTATTTACAAGCACAGAAAGGTAAAAATAAATACGATATTAAGACAAACATCTATTTAAGTTGCATTTAATAGGTAAATGTATCTGTTCCAACTCACTTACAAATTCAACTTAAGAGTAAACCTATAGAACTTATCTCATTCATAACCTGGGGACTGGCTGTAGTTTTGTCATTCTTATTGGCTCCCAGCATGTTTGTGCTTCAATCCTAGAGCTTTTTCGCATAAGCTGCTGTCAAATCATTCTATTCTACACCCAAGCAATTGATTATTTGAAGTTAATATGAGGAATTTACATTAGTACTGATAAATTAATTAAGTGATGTTGACTCATTCTTTTAGAAACTGAAGATTTAAAAATCCCTGAGTCCAGGCCCTGGCTGGTTGGCTCAACTGTAGAGCATTGACCTGGCATATGGAGGTCCTGGGTTCAATTCCTGGTCAGGATACACAGGAGAAGCACCCATCTGCTTCTCCACCCTTCTTCCTCTCCTTTCTCTCTGTCTCTCTCTTCCCCTCCCGCAGCCAAGACTCCATTGGAGCAACGTTGGCCTGGGTGCTGAGGATGGCTCCATGGCCTCTGCCTCAGAAGCTAGAATAGTTCCAGCCACAGTAGAGCAATGCCCCAAATGGCAGAGCAATGTCCCCTGGTAGGCATGCCAGGTGGATCCCAGTCGGGCACATGCGGGAGTCTGTCTGACTGCCTCCCCATTTGCAACTTTGGAAAAATACCAAAAAATTAAAAATAAAAGTCTCTGAGTCCATTATGCTATAAAGTAAATATCCCACCCTGTTTTATTTTATCTGGATGTCTTCAGCAAGCACGACATTGGGATCAGTAGCTTTATTGATTCTGGGGATTTTCCTTAAGAAAAAAAGGCCAACACACTTTAGTACTCCAAATTTCACAAAATTATTGCTAAAACTCTTCTAAAGGCTTTGAAAGTGACCTATGGGAATGAGGGATCCTGAAAGTTAAGCATCATTAGTTTTATAGTAATTCTGCTGCTGAAATTGGGACGTGATTACGTGAAAAATTGAGAAGCTGAAGTGTCACACTAGGAGTCCAATACACTTATAAAAAGAAAAGTAGCTGTAGAATGGTAATACAGGGAAAATAAAAATAATATGGGTAGAAAGGATTGAAAAAAATTAACCCTAAGCTAAAATCAGGAGCCTGAGTGAAACACGCAGTTAAAGCAGGATTAACACACTCTCTTTCCTATATTTTCCAGGTTGTGAATAAAAATTATAAACCAAACAGGGCCATGAGAAAATTCAATATGTAGATGCTAATTAAGAAAACCAATAGGAATATGTATATTTATATATATGTATACATTTGTATACACATTTATATATAAATTTCCCTCTTTTATCCATTTAGAATTCTCTTATTGAGGTCAACAGATTTCTCATTGAACATGTATTACCTATACTTCATGCAATGCAATTTATCCCTTGTCTAAAGTCCATCATTCTAATGCCATAAATTGTTATCAAAAATACACTTTTATTTTTAATTCATTATAATTGTTTATTTTACTATATTAGTCAAGGTTCTTCAAAGAAACAGAATCAGTTATGGAGAGAGAGGGAGAGGGAGAGAGAGATAGAGAGAGAGAGGGAGAGATATTTAGGAATTGGCTCACTTGATTTTGGATGCTAGCAAGTTTAAAATCTGCAGAGTTGTCTGGCAGGCTGGAGACCCAGGGAAGAGCTGATATTGCAGTTCAATTCCAAAGGCTGTCTGTTGGCAGAATTCCTTGCTCAGGGGAGGTCAGTTTTGTTTTATTAAGTCCTTCAACTGATTGGATTGGGCCCACCCACATTATGAAGGGCAATCTACTTTATTCAAAGTATACCTACCAATTTAAATGTTAATCTTACCTAAAAAACACCCTTACAGAAACATCCAGTATGCTTGAGCAAATATCTGGGCACTGTGGCCCAGCCAAGTTGACACGTAAAATTAACCCTCACATTTACTATTATGAAAGTAATCAACTGAAACACTTGAAAAACCTTATTTGTGCCCCCACTGTTGTTTGCTACACAAGACTTTAAAGTCTTGAGAACTGTGATTCACGTTCCAAGATTTTCCATTTCTCTCATTATGGGAATAAACCTAAGCTGTTCAGGAGAGTTTGACAAGACTCATGAAACCCACATCTTAGACTATTTTTACTGAGTCACACAGAAGATAAAATTTTATTATTTGAAGGACCAAAGAAGTCTTTGATAGTATGTAAATATGACAAAAGATGAGGCTGATAAGTCAAACTCTGGTCTTTATGAGTTTTGTCAATCTCTCTGGGAAAGTTTAGGTTATTTCTTTTGTGTGTGTGTGTGTGTGTGTGTGTGTGTGTGTGTGTGTGTGTGTGTGTTATAGAGACAGAGAGAGAGAGAGAGACAGAGAGAGGGATGGATAAGGACAGACAGAAAGGAAGGAGAGAGATGAGAAACATCAATTCTTCATTGTAGCATCTTAGTTGTTCATTGATTGCTTTTTCATATGTGCCTTGACTGGGGGACTACAGCAAACTGAGTGACCCCTTGCTCAAGCCAGCGACCTTGGGTTCAAGCTGATGAGCTTTGCTCAGACCAGACGAGCCTGCACTCAAGCTGGCAACCTCAGGGTTTCGAACCTGGGTCCTCAGCATCCCAGTCCGACGCTCTATCCACTGCGCCACCACCTGGTCAGGCTAGGTTTATTCTTATAATGGAGGGAAGAGACATCTGAGAGAAACTTTTCTAGGAGCTTAGACCACCATCCCTATAAAACCATGTAAATAATGTGAGAGACCTGGAGAGCTGAGACTACTATGATGTAGTATATAATCCTTTGTTGACATTGTTTTGAGAGAACGAGGCATCACTGGGTGAAAGTTTACCAAGGTGGGTGGGCAGGCCTATCAGAACAGACTTCAAAAGAACACTTGCAAAATCCAAAAGGTGTAAGGTTCTATAAAATACACAGATGAAGATCACAAATTGTTTGTTAGATTACATAGTGGGTAGGAAAAAGCACAATAGGAAATATTTGCTCTTGTTTCATTCTCCATCCTGAATTTTCTGAACATTCCTGATCATCTTGATTAAATTTTTAAAAAAATTTGTGTGTATCTTCCAGTGAGACTTGCAAACATCTGAATACTTAGATCCTTTGTTATGGTTCCACACACTTTTTTTAAATGGGCTTTATATTTTACAGTACTCAAAATACTGGTGCATACCCAAGCCATTTGAGGTAGAAAGAAATCACTTTTCTTCCATCAAGACGATGCCTCAGAAAAACGATGCACTTCATAATTGTTCCTCCATCGAGAGTTTACTAACCACCATGATTTAGCTCTTCCTCCCAGGAGTGGCCATGAGAATTCTAGCTGGGTCCTGGGTGTTTCATTAAATACTCTGCGCTAATAATTTTAGAAGATGTGTACTTACCCTCTATGAGCCAAACTGCATACTTGTTTTTAACCCATGATTGCCTGTTGTCTTCTGAATCACATTGCTTTGCTCCCTAACTTCTTCCCACTGCCTGATTCCCCCAGTCTCTCAGAACCACTTTCTCCCTTGGTTTCCTTTCCTCAGATAATGGGACCTCTTGCTTTTGTGATGCACATGCTAACTGATGGTGTGCTTATTATTAATTATTGTGCTGGGTTAGAGTAATATTGATTGTACATATTGGTATACACCACTTACAGATACATTTGTTCTGTGGCAGGCCTGGTGGCATTTCTTATGTTATCTTGTTTCGATCTTTCAATCAATCCTGAGAAGTAGATATTATCTCTAGTGACAGATGAGGCAACCAAGGCACAGAGTGGCCTTATAAAAGTTAGTGATTTTAACAACATAACAACATAACAGACACAATACACGAGAGCAAAATCTCTTTATGCGCTGCCTTTCATGATGACCCAACAGTGCCATTTGGCTTCCTCATTTATACTGTCTTATTTTTAACGTGACTGCCCTGGTCCGTGTCATGAGAGAAATATTTATTTCTTTAGCTGACACGTACCTTCTTCAAGGGCCATCCATATTGCTCTGTAAAAAGACTCCTGGTCACTGCCCTAGCTTAGATTTCAGACCTCTACCGTGACAATCTCTTTACAACAATGAATTCTATAATCAAGTAGATCTTTGTGTAAAAGCCAAACATCACTTTCTTTCCATTGCAGGCGACAGCCTCCATTCAAACAGATGTTTCAGAGAGTTCACATTGTTTTAAAGGGGTGGAAAATAGAACTAGATTTAAATGCCCGCAAAATATTGCACTCTTTGCCACTGCCTGGTTTAATCTCTTAAGGCTACCTGCCACCAAGGCCCCGTCTTTGTTCTACAGTTAAGTGTGTGGGCTATTGAGCTCAGCCGGCTCAGCCTGTGTTCGGCTTTATCACTGCCTATGAAACTTGGGCAGATTACTGAACCTCTGCAAATCTTAGTTTCTTCCTCTGTAAAGTGGGAATTATGATTGAACCTACCTCATAAAATTTCTGTGTAGATAAAAGAAGATATGCAAGACATTTAGTGGCATGTTGGAAGTGCTCAATATAATATTAGAAGCTATCTTCAAAGCTCTCATCATCATTATTAATGGTAAATGTATTCCTATACTCTTTTTATATAAGGTGTAGTAGCTGAGAGCACGGGCTCCAAAGCTAGGGGCACATTTGCTAACTCTGTGACCTCAGCTAACAGCCTGGCTCTTAGCTCCCTCTTCTCTGTAATGGAGATAATAAAGAGTAAGCACTCCATAAAATAATGGAAACTGATTTGAATTAGATAATATACATAAAGAACTTTCTTAAGCCCTGAATAACTATTGCCATTATTACAATGTTACTGCTATTCTTATCATGAAGCTGTCCTTCCTGGATCAGCCTATCTGTGATAGTTTTCTCTGTAAATATAAAAAGAGTTGAACATTTACTTTAGCAAATAGCACATGCTGAGTTACATGATTTATTTTGTTATAGAAATAGCCTTCACCCCATCTAGGTTTTAAGTTCCAGCACATAAGGGGTGATGTTAACATTGTCATTCACGTAAACTGCCCTACATATATCTCCATTTAACATGTATTTGCATATGATTGACTGCAAGGTGCATATATTATATGAATGCTCAGGAAGATAAACAAGTTATGGTGCCTGAGTAGTAAATCATTTGTTCATTTAACACATGTATTGAGAACCCACTGTGTACCTGGCTCTGTTTTAGGCTCTGGCATTATCACACCAGATAAAGAGATTCCATTTCATAGATGGAGGTTTTGTGTATTTCACTCTGTGGCAATTTGGAGTGAATAGTTGGTGAAACATCAAAGTGGAAAGATGTGGCTGGAAAATTTTTGGTGTTGAGATGATGAAATAGATCATATGTTAAATCAGGCCAGGAAGCTTAATTTAACAACAATAAGATAAAAGGGAGGTTGAGTGGCTATCTATGAAACATTTACTGCAGCCAAGTCTAGTGTGTTGTGTCATCAGATATTTCCAGCATGGACAAATCTACCAGCTCATTGAAAGTCTTATAAAAAAGGGGGGGGGGATAAATTTAGAGTCTTGGGATTGGAGTAGGAGAGGGTAAAACTTCCTAAACAATTTTCTCATCCATCCTGTCCTCAAAGACCCATTTATGGGCACCGCTTCTAATAGGGAGTCTTTTCTACCTCTAGTTCACTTATCATGAGTGTACAGTTCTATAAGTTTGTACAAACTGAACGTACCAGCACCTAGATTAAGAAACAGAACAGCACCCTAAAGTCCCCTCATGCTCTCCTTCGATACTCTCTGCCCCCAACAAGGTTATCATTGCTTGACTTTCAACCTCTTCGAGGTTTATGTTTCAGGGAGGCCTGTGGGATTGTTCTTTTGAGTCATGAACTGCCGGACCATGTTCTCTTGAGCAGCTGTTTTTGCTTCCCTGTCCCATTGCTGCAAATCTGCCCCCAGCCTGCCTGTCTCCTTTGTCCATCACTTATGCCTACGGCATTAATTTGGCTTCTCATTGTGACTCAGATGTTTCCTTAAATTGTGTGTCTCCTTTAATATTTGTCTGCTATTTTCATGCATATATGTGGGGAGAGAGAGTAAGAGAGAGGAAACTATCCACTCTCAAGATTGGTAATTAGATCAGAGGTAATCTATGAAAGAAAGGGGAGGCTAGGATGATCAAAAGCACTGCATATGTGTTTGCTTATATGACAACCACCTGAAAAGCTTAGGAAGACTAATCTGTGCTTACAGTGCTGAGTAAAGTGCATAGTACCACATGTAGATGATTTATATTCTCTTGGTCGGTGGTGGGACTCAAATATTTAACAATGGGTTCTGCCCTAATGACCGTTTTAAGTATAATAAAGATATACCAAAAAGTAGTTTATCATTTCATGCATTTAATACTTAAATAAGAACAATAAAAGAGGTACACAAAACTAGATTATGTTATAAGAAAGAGTTTTAAAATATGATTGAAACAATATTATATAATAGCTGACAAGAAACAATACCAGTTTTCCCTCCCTAGTTATTTGCCACTTTTTCTCTTTACATTATATGTTTGTTCACTGAAGTAACAAATGCAAGGGAATTAAAATGTACTGTTTCATCAAAAGAATAATGAATTTTATAAAATGAATAAATAAATATTATAAGCACAGTCCCATCAAATTTTTTCACCTATGGATAGTATGAACATCACTACTGGTGTTTATAATACATTGTTGGGCAGATGAATGTTAAAAAAAAGTAAGGAATGTAAATTTGTGATTTCCACATTGGGCAGCTGCCAAGACACCCACCTGAGAGAGAACCCTGATTACAGGTGTCATTTTAACAACCAGTTTGCTGAACTCAACAAAAAATTAAGTATCGGTTCTGCCAAACTAATGCGAACCAGTTAAATCTCATCACTGCTCTTGGTGGTTTTTGTAGGGAATGGAGGTGGAAAAGATAGATTACAAGGTAATAAAATCTTCATTTTAGAAAAGATAAAATTCTGGTGAGTCAGTGATTAAAGAAGGCTTTTCTTCTTGTCATGGTTCTAAGAAATCCAGGTTTGGTGAAAAGTCTTCAAGAAGGTGCTCTATTTTCAAGCCAGATTTTTGAGCAAACGTTTTCACAACTATGAGTATATCTTCCTCTGATTTGTATCACAGTCTTTCCCAAAGCTAGCAGCATCTTTTCCCAAGGTTTTTTTTTTTTTTTTTTTTCATTTCATTTTGGGGCACTGGGATATGATATTCAAAAATCCATTTAATACTATCTGGGAAAGTTAATAGAGCTGAATGACATCCCTGTCAGTCACTCTGTTGTGTTTATTTATTTTTTAATTAATTTATTTTTTATTCAGTGAGAGGAAGGGAGGCAGAGACAGACCCCTGCAAGCACCCCAACCAGGATCAGCCAGAAAGCCCACTAGGGGGGTGATGCTCTGCCCATTTGGGGCATTGTTCATTTGCTGAGTATCTGAGCTCTTCTTAAAGCCTGAGGAAGAGGGCCATGAAGCCATCCTCAGTGTCTGGAGTCAACTCACTCCAATCCAGCCATGGCTGCAAGAGAGGGAAAGAGAGAGAGAGAGAGAGAGAGAGAGGGAGAGAGAGAAGTGAGGGGAGAGGGGTGGAGAAGCAGATGGGCACTTCTCCTGTGTGCCCTGACAGGGAATCAAACCCGGGACATACACACGCTGGGCCGATGCTCTACCTCTGAGCCAATGGGCCACAGCCCATTCTGATGTGTTTAATGGCAGAAATAAGAATATTGGATCAACTGCTTTTCCTAAGTGCAGTATGTATAGTCAGCTCCTGTATTCCTTCTGACTCATCACCAAAGGATTCTCTTTCTTTCCTAACCCATCTCTACTCCTTCTGAACCTAAATAAATCCCTAAAAGAAAAAAAAAAATCCAATGTGTTGTGTTTTTTTTCCCGGTTTGATACATCTTTCTCATCTCAATTTAAGCCCACCTAATTGAATATTATATGATAGCATTTCCAAACATACAATATATCTTTGTAAAATTGAAACTCTGCCTATCTATAATCTTGAAGTTGTTCCATGAAATTCACAGAAATTCCACAGGGAGTCATCAAGCCAAGAAGCTGAATTTAACAACAATAAGATAAAAGGGAGGTTGAGTAGCTCTCTATGAAACATTTACTGCAGCCAAGTCTAGCGTGTTGTGTCATCAGATATTTCCAGCATGGACAAATCTACCAGCTCATTGAAAGTCTTATTTAAAAAAAGGGGGGGGGGCAAATTTAGAGTCTTGGGATTGGAGTAGGAGAGGGTAAAACTTCCTAAACAATTTTCTTATCCATCTTGTCCTCAAAGACCCGTTTATGAGCACTGATTCCAACGAGGAGCCTTTTATACCTCTAGTTCACTTATCATGAGTGTACAATTCAATAAGTTTATACAAACTGAACGTACCAGCACCTAGATTAAGAAACAGAACAGCACCCTAAAGTCCCCTCATGCTCTCCTTCGATACTCTCTGCCCCCAACAAGGTTATCATTGCTTGACTTTCAACAGCTTAGAATAAGTTTGCCTGTTTTGTGCATTTCAAAACATACTGTACTGAGTGTGGCTTAATTTAATCAGCATCATGTTTATGAAGCATATCCATAATAATTCAGGTAGTTGAAGTTATTAGCTGCCGAATAGCTTTCTATTGTGTGAACATACCACAACTTTCCCATTTTTCTTTATGGCATTTGGATGTTTTCCAGTTTGGGGCCATTAAGAATAGTGCTGCCAAGAATGTAACAGTTATGGGTCTTAGATGCTTTGCTTGGCATTTATCTGTAAGCAGAATTATTGGGTCTGATGGTATAAGCTAACACACAGGATGGAACTATCAAACCAAACTCACAAGAATTACAAAGCAAACTTTATCCTCTAGCAAACTTTACTAAATAATTTCAATTTGCAAGCAATTGAAAAGTTCAGAAAGAGCAGAGAGAGGTTTAGGGCACCGAGGGTGGTTTCCCGGATCTTGTCTTTCCTTGTCTGACATGTCCCACTGGCCCAGAATAATAGATGAGGTTTTGTGTTACATTTGCAGGTCACTTCACACAGCAGGAACATTTAAATTGTGAAGCCAAAGAGCTGTGTAGCTTAGATGAAATTCTCCAGAGGGCCATTTTTCATAATCCTGGGTTCTTTTCCTATAGTTAATCCCTAGCCAGAACATCCTGCCAAGGACATTTCAGCAATTTCCTTCGTCTATCTGGAGTTCTGGAGATTTGAAGGAGATTTCACTGGATGACCCCATGAGCTTTTCTCCCAATAGCCGCCACCCCTTCCTTGGTAAAGGCAGTGGATGGATCAAAACCCAGTTGCTTTAATGCCTTCCTCTTATGGGCAGCTGTAATATGGATTGCCAAAGAGGTTTGCAAAGTGCTTGTACTAATTGACTCTCCCAACAGTAGCATATGAGCATTTGGATTGCTCTATATCAGGGGTTGGGAATCTATGGCTCGCAAGCCAGATGTGGCTCTTTTGATGGCTGCATCTGGCTCGCAGACATATCTTTAATAAAAAAAATAATAATGTTAAAAATATAAAACATTCTCATGTATTACAATCCATTCATTTCCTACTGCTCATGTTCATGGTTGTGGGTAGCTGGAGCCAATCACAGCTGTCCTCCGGGACAACATCAAATTTTTATTGGATAATGCGTAAAGTACACGGGTTGTTGTATGGCTCTCACAGAATTAAATTTTAAAATATATGGCGTTCATGGCTCTCTCAGCCAAAAAGATTCCCGACTCCTGCTCTACATCCTCACCAACACGTACTTATTATTATTATCATTTTCCTTTTTAAATGGTAGGAGGTATGTAGTAAAATCTCCGTGGTTTTAATTTGCATTTCTGTGATGACTGATCAAGTTGAACATCTTTTCATATCTTTCTCAGTTTACTGGGTATTCTTTTTTTTTTTTTAATATTTGCTCAGAAACTTCTGCCTGTTTTTTGTGGGGTTCGTGTGCTCTTTTCCTATTGGTCCGTAGGAGTTTTCTATATGTCCAGAATAGATTTCTTTTAAAAGTATGTTCTGGATATCTTTTCCCACCACATGTGCTGCCTTTATACTCTCTTACTAGAATATTTGATGGACTAAAATTCTTAATTTTACTTTCCAGTTTTCCATGTATTTTTAAAATACAAAGCTGCTAATGGCCTTGCAATTTTCTTCACCTATTAGTCCTAATTGGGGGAAAGAGGACCCAGGAGGCCTGAGTGAAGATGACACCTTAGAAAGGAAGGAAGAGAACTGTTGATTTTAATTCCACTTTGTCCATTTCACACAACCGTGTAATTCATGCTGTCACAGTTTATGCTGGCCATTTCCTTTTCACAGTTTTGGCATTAGAAGGCCTGAAAGTTTTCAGTTTCCTGTGGCTCAGCAATGTCTATTTGCTCTTTTTGGCACCAAAAAAATGTTGTTATTCCCTACTTTGCACATCATGTCTGTGTGTGTGTGTATATTCTGTACGCAACATTATAAGCAACCGCATTCCATATCTGCTTTTGTTCCCCAGATGTGAAGGACACTCAAAAGGCTTTAGAGGAAAATGGGCTTCATCATCACACTCTTCAGCATCTTCTTAACTATTCACTTGTTTCAGTAGGACAATTGTAAGTAGTTTGTCTAGTTTCTTATATCTAAATAAGTAGCTTTGTGTACTTGGTATTGTCAGGTTTTTTCATTTTAGCCATCCTAATACAATAGATATGTAGTCATATAGCATTGTTTTCCTTTGCATTTCTCTAGTAACATGTGATGTTGAGCATGTTTTCATATGCTTATTTGTCACTCATATATCTCCTCAGGTGAGGTGTCCAAATCTTTGCCCATTTTCCAGTTGAGTCATCTATATTTGTATTGTGGACTTTTAAGAGTTGGGGCTGGAGTTAAATAACCGCTCTTTTAACAAGTAGGATAAGGGTCTTTTTTCTTCTTCTTTTCCAAGTGAGAGGAGGGGAAATAGAGAGACAGACTCCTGCATGCACCCTGACCAGGAGCTACCCGGCAACACCCATCTGGACTGATGCTCTGCCCATCTGGGGCCATGCGTGCAAACTGAGCTATTTTTAGTGCCTGAGGGAGAGACTCCATGGAGCCATCCTCAGTGCCGGGGGCCAATGTGCTCGAACTAATTGAGCCATGGCTGCAGGAAGGGAAGAAATAGAGTGAGAGAGAGAAGGGGGAGGGGGAGGGGTAGAGAAGCAGATGATTGCTTTTTCTGTGTGCCCTGACTGGCAATTGAACCTATGACATTCACATGCAGGGCTGACACTCTACCACTGAGCCAACCAGCCAGGGCTGGATAAGGATCTTAATAATAAATTACTTTCCCTTGGAGAGTAGCCCTTTGATATGGAGAAGAACCAAGGACAGTTTTCAAAATGGGTACTGTTCCACTCTGCCTGCAAGTTACATGAGGGAGTTCTCTGGGATCTTCGCTGTCGGACCTGGTGGGGTTCCTGGAAGTAAAACAAATGAAAATGTGTGGACCTGAGCACTCAGGTGTTTCTCCTTCTCCAGGTCATCCACACTCGGCCTCTAGCAATTCATCACATGTACACTTACTGTTGCTACCAGTTTGTGGCTCCAGCCTTCTGCACCAAGTAACCTGATCTCACCTGGGATTCTCTGTGTTCACCTTACCTTTACAGATTTTGAGGTGCTAGTCTGGCCTGTGACCTCAATTCTCTAATAAGTCCAAGAAAAGTCATTGATTTTCAGTTTCTTCAGCTTTTTACTTGTTGTAAGGACCAGAGAAACTATCTCTAATCTCTTTGCATATCAGAACTGGAACTGGAAGTTGAATATCTTTTTACATAAGTAAAAATAAATGCAACTTTGTATTTTCTTCAATCTTATGAGTAATAATTTTCAGTTTCTTAGTCCAGGTGATTTAAAAATAATAGAACTGAAATGTTTAGCATTAAAGCCATCAAATCTGCCTGACCAGGCAGTGGCACAGTGGATAGAGTGTCAGACTGGGATGCAGAGGACTCAGGTTCAAAACCCCTGGTTGCCAGCTTGAGCGTGAGCTCATCTGGTTTGAGCAAAGCTCACCAGCTTGAACCCAAGGTTGCTTGCTTGAGCAAGGGGTTACTCGCTCTGCTGTAGCCTCCCAATCAAGGCCCATATGAGGAAAGCAATCAATAAACAACTAAGGTGCTGCAACAAAGAATCGATGCTTCTCATCTCTCTCCCTTTCTGTCTGTCTGTCCCTATCTGTCCCTCTCTCTGTCTCCCTCTGTCTCTGTCACACACACAAAAAAAGCCATCAAATCATAGGTAGCCAAAGGCTCACTTATTTATAGATTGTAGCTGTGCCTGCTCACTGTTTCTTTCAAAAACCTCTGATTTCCAGCAATGCTTACTTTTACTCAAGAATTCCTTAGAAAGATTGAGAGTAAGGAAAAAACACAAGAAAAAAAATTAAACCCACTTTTTTTATTTCTTTTAGAACTATCAGGGTAAGAAGTAAGATATAAGGTTGAAGCTAATAGATAAAATGAAGTGTTGGATCATGAAAGTGAATTATATTTTATCCCAGGCCACCATTGTTATCCCTAATTGAGTAGGTTATATAGAAGTTAGGAGTAGAAAGAGTGTGGTGGGGTTATTAAGGGAAAGACCTTGCAAAGTGTGAGATTCATTCTCCTCACCTTGTAAAAACTTTCCACTTTGTTCACAATGGGAGCAGGGTTTTCAAAGCCTTAATATCATATTCAGCATCGCAGAAGGCTTATCCTAGTCAAGATTTGACAGTCTTTTAAAGACCCACTTCTGTGACAATTTGCTTCCACTCAAGATGGGTTGTATGGTAGCATCTGGGATGTTGTGTTAGTTCTATAAGTTATATCATAAAATCTTTTCTTTTTCCTGCACATTATCAGGTGATATCCTTGGAGCTTTCTTTCTGAAAATGATAGAACATGCTAATTTGGAAGGCAAATAAAATGCTTTATAAACATTAAAGCTTAATTGGCAAAGTATATCTCTGTGACTTATATTAACAAGGAAGTATCATTCAGAACACCTTTTTCCTAAAAGAACTCTGTATTTTAGTTAGCTATTGCTGCTTTTAATAACACCCCAATATTTAGTGGCTGAAAAGCACAATGATCTTTTATTATCTTGTATGGGTTCAGTAGGTCAAGAATCTGGGAAGGACTCGACCAAGCAGAGCTCAGCTGGGGCCTCTCAGGCAGTTTCAGTCATAGTCAGGAGGAGCTGAGTCATCTTAAAGCACGCCTGGGGCTGGGAGATCTGCCGTAGCGTGGCTCACTCAGGTGGCTGGCGAACAGATGTTGGCTGTTGGTCATGGAGACCTCTGCTCCTTTCATCTAGGTTTCCCCAGTGGGTAACTTTGGTGTCCTTATAGCTTGGTAGCTGGCCTCCCTCAAAGTAAGCAATCCAAGAACCAGAACACCCACGGTGGAAGCTATAGAGTCTTTTACAACGTAGCCTTGAAATTCAGCGTCACTCCCACTACCTTCTATTGGTCAACTGTAGGAGATTGAGCATGGGAGGGTACGGAGAACGGTCATAAATACTGATAGCAGGAGGCACGGCTCATCAAGAACACTGTGGAGGCTGGCTGTGGCTCAGGTGTCCACCTCTTATTCTTGGCAGGGGGTGATAATTTATATCATTATTGAAGAGTGTATTTTTTAAAATTACTATTTTCTCACAAGAGTTTCTTAGAAGCAAACCCATCTCTACTAGTCGCTGTCATTTACACTTCTAAAATTATTTAATTTTGTTGTTGTTGTTGTTATATTTTTCTGAAGCTGGAAACGGGGAGAGACAGACAGACTCCCGCATGCGCCCGATAGGGATCCACCCGGCACGCCCACCAGGGGTCGATGCTCTGCCCCTCCGGGGGTCGCTCTGTTGCGACCAGAGCCACTCTAGCGCCTGGGGCAGAGGCCAAGGAGCCATCCCCAGCACCCGGGCCATCTTTGCTCCAATGGAGCCTCGGCTGTGGGAGGGGAAGAGAGAGACAGAGAGGAAGGAGAGGGGGAGGGGTGGAGAAGCAGATGGGTACTTCTCCTGTGTGCCCTGGCCGGGAATCGAACCAGGGACTTCTGCACGCCAGGCCGACGCTCTACCACTGAGCCAACCGGCCAGAGCAAATTATTTAATTTTTATATAGTTACAATAATCTCATAGAATAAATTATATTCTTGTTTTTTTATCTCTTCAATATTTTAAAAAAATTTTTACTTATTGATTTTTACATAGAGGAGAGAGAGAGAATGAGCGAGCGAGAGAGAGAGAGAGAGAGAGAGAGAGAGAGGAGAAGCAAGAAACATCAACTCCTAATAGTTACTTCTCATATGTGCATTGACCGGGCAAGCCCAGGTTTTCAAACCAGAGACTTCAGCATTCCAGGTCGACGCTCTATCCATTGCACCACAGCAGGTCAGGCTTCAATTCTTTCTTTCTTTTTTTTTTTTTTTTTTATAACGTAAGTGTAAATATTTCTTTGTACTAGCAGTATGAAAGTTAGGCAGAACCATCTACTAAAATTTAGTTCTGTGTTGTAAGAAGACAATCTATATCTGTATTTCCAAGAGGTAGTCTATGTGCAATAAGTTTGAAGGTTAGATACAATTATGATATCCTGGGTTTCACAAAGTTAAACATGCTCCGCTTTGTTTTCTAGCTGCATTCTTTCACAGTATGAGTCTTCAATATGCAAACTCACTGCAGATTTCTAAAAGGATATAATAGGCAGCATTTTCCAGTTAGTAAATCATGGAACACTTTGCCCTTTGGGCATTTTGCATTGATGTTTCATGAAATATATTTTAGAAAATGCCAAGTATCTTATTTCACCCTCTGTTCTCTCTGTTTAAAACTGAGTATTATCAGCAGTCTTAACATGGGAATCCTTCCCCCCTGTGTTGCATGCCTTCCTGCAGTTCATTTCAGCTGCCACAGCCACGATGTCTTTTAAAATGCAAAGCTCATTCAATCACCCAGCTGCATACAATCTTCACATAATCTTCCAGTTTTTCTGAGCAGAAAGACCACTCTCCTGAATAAGACCTTGTATTGTCTAGCATCTTCCTGTGTCTGCTTCCCCTCTCTCTGCACTGAGCCACATTGACCTCTCAATGTCTACTACAGGCATATCTCAAAGGTCTGACTGAGGTTTCTTCCAGACCACCAGAATAAAGCAAGTCATAATCATTTGGCCAGTGGAGGGTTTTGCTTTAATTTGTAGAAAGTGCAACACGTGTGAAGTGCAATGAAAGGAGGTCCTCCCACCACGGGAACTTCTCATTCACTCTCCCTTCTGCCTAGAACCCTCGACCTTCCCTCTCAGCCTGATTAATCCCAGCTGATCCTCCCAGGGGTCGGGAACCTTTTTGGCTGAGAGAGCCATGAATGCCACATATTTTAAAATGTAATTCTGCGAGAGCCATACAACGACCTGTGTACCTTATACATTATCCAATAAAAAATTGGTGTTGTCCCGGAGGACAGCTGTGATTGGCTCCAGCCACCCGCAACCATGAACATGAGTGGTAGGAAATGAATGGATTGTAATACATGAGAATGTTTTATATTTTTAACGTTATTATTTTTTCAATTAAAGATTTGTCTGCGAGCCAGATGCAGCCATCAAAAGAGCTACATCTGGCTCACGAGCCATAGGTCCCTTACCCCTGCTTCAGACCAAGCTCAAGTATTACGTGTTATTTCCTTCACTGTTGGAAGCATGTTTGACCCTTTGAAATGCATTTACAGTTTCGCATTTATTTCTGTTATTATTTGATTGCAGTCTGTCTCCCACAATAAATTACAAGCTACATGAAGGCAGAGGTGTTTTGACCATCATTTTAGATGTTCCATAAATACTTTGTAAGTAAGTAAACTATTGAATGCCCTCAAGAATTCCCCTTTCCTCTTTGTCACATCACCATGCTGGCTTCGGTCTTCATCATTTCATCCTTAAATTTCTATAGCTATCTCCTAGCACATTTTCTTCGTTCCAGTTTATCTGCTTTCCAGTTCCTATTAAACACCACAGCCAGACTTCTGTTCTGAAACTACTTAGTATACTGCATGTGTCATCCTTTTACTAAAATGCTTTAAGTAGCTCTCCACTATTCTCGGGCAGAATTCACAACCTAAATGCCTTCAGATGTGGTAAAAGTGTGACACATTTGCTGCCGTTAAAGCCCATGGACCACCAGTTTGTGACCCCAAGTTGTAACATATCTAAATAAGATGTCTACATTCATTAGTTTTGTAGTCAAGCCACTCTTAGACCTGGAATTAACTAGAATTTCTAGTTCTAACTCTTTTAACTTCTATATCAAGCAGAGATTCAGTCAAAAATAGCCTCTGGGCTACTAACCCCTAAACAACTGATGACTTACTTTCACCTGAACTGTCAGACGCCCCAGTCTTCCGTCACCACAGTTCCTTAACTTAGAACCCTCCCCTTCTAGATCGACACGTTTCAGATCCTGCAAAGGCAGAAATGTTTTCTACATCCCAAATCACTGTCCCAATAGGGTTCATCTCTATATCTTAGTTGCTGTACTGCTAATTACAGCATTAACACTAAAACATTGAGGAGCAATGCTAAGTTTTATATAGTTATGATATATGACAAAAACTATTACTACAATTTGCATCTTATTTGAAATATTTTCATCATTTAGTACAAACATACTGAATATTTAATTGCTTTCCTTAACAATCAGCGGCAGCTGTTGTCACTTGGTGAAAGGTAGAGCTAGCTCCTTGGAGCATTCTTTGTTAAACTGCAGTCAGTCGAAATGAAGAATTTATCATTTTTACTTGGGTGCTCTCGTCTTTAATGAAGCCACCAAATGAATCTTCAATTTCCCCATTATCAATATCAATATGTATTCATTAAGTTAACTGGGTTTAGGAAGCTATATAAAATAGAGTAGCAAAAGATATTTTTATACACCCTATCCATGGGAAACAATAAAGAAATTACTTATGGTATTTTTTGCTGTTTCCAGGAAAAGAGGTATTTAAAATAAATTTGAGGTCAGGCATTGGTGAATGATGATGGTCTGGAATGTGTAGGGAATATTAGATCAGCAAACCTATTTCCAAGGAAAGTGCTACCACAATCCTGGAAATAATCCAGCGGTAAAACATTTCTGAACTTGGTCGTGAGCTCCAGCGGTGGCTGAGTGAGATCCGAGAGGTCAGGTGTGGTGCTCTGGGGGAGGTGCGGCAGCAGCGGGAAGTGGTGTTGAGTTAGTATTCTGATGTTACTGTTGGATCCTAGAATGACTGAACTATAAAAATTATGATGAAATGACTAATATATGTCGCCTGTTTTCATTTAATATGCTCTTCCTGTACTTTATTTAGAACAGCCACAATCTTTTAATTTAGAGCAGAATCAAAATAATCATATGAATACAGATAGCAAGTTCTTGGGATTGATCTATGGCTGTGCACGTGGCATTGAGCCAGTCATTACAGATCGCTTCGTTTCACACCTGGAAACAAGCACACTGAACAATTTCACCAGGGAATGTTTTTAAAATCCTGTGATATTTTAAATGGCAATTTTATGTATCACTTCCGTAAATGGTGACAGTGTGACAGTGTCTATATGTATAAAGGACCCATTAAGTCTAGCATCCTGCTTATATAGTTCACATAAGATGTATCTGGAATGCAATTCAAATTGTCATGTATAATTAATATTGTTTTTTATATGGGTGCTGTTTTCTTGATATTTGTTTCCCAAAAGTTGCATACTGTAGAGTAAATTATGATTGATTTTCACTACCTCTCTCCCCACTGGCAGAGTGTTTGTGGAAAACAAGGCCCATGCGGAACAACTAGGAGAGTATCTCAGGGGAGAGGGTTGGTGAGCACATCCTGCAGGTTCTTGTAAGTAATTTTAAAGTCTCTGATTTTATTTTGAGTGACACGGAAAGCCGCTGGAAGATTTTAAACAGGGAGACATCATCTGATTTACATTTTTAAAAGATTGTTTTTGCTAATATGTTGAAAAGATATGTTGACATTGTAATGAGGCTGGGTGGAAACAGCAAGACCAAACAGGGGTCGTCAAACTTTTTATAAAAACCTGCCCACTTTTGCAGTGCTGGTAGACCTGGTCCCTACCGCCCACTAGTGGGCGTTCCAACTTTCATGATGGGCCAATCGCGGCGCTGTTTGGTTGCACGGTAGGGACCAGGTTGACCAGCACTGCAAAAGTGGGCGGTTTTTATAAAAAGTTTGACGACCCCTGAAAGATAATCACAATAATCCAAAAGGGTGGAATGGTGGTTCCAGCTGGGTATCAGCAATGGACATGGTGGGCATGGCCAGATCCTGGATATATTTTGGAGGCAATGCCAAGAGATTGTGTTGATTTTCTCACCCTAGATGACTCTTGCACTGGAAGAATAGATTTGCCCAGTGTATCCAGGAGGAGTGCTCACCTGCTTTGTATGCAGCCACAAGGCCAAGGAGGATGAGGACTGAAAAATGATCATTGGGATTGTGGATGTTATAGGCAAAGATAAGAGAAGTTTCGGTGAAGCTGGGCACAAAGGGCATGCTGGAATGTTTGACGGAATGAAAAGAAGGCAGTTAGAGACGGTGTAGATCATGCTTTTAAGGAATTTTGCTCTAGGAAAATAGTATCTAGTGCTACTTGCAGCGGATAAAGAGGGTTTCTTTTGGTAACATGGTAGAAATAACTCTGCATCTACTATATTTGCTGATAAAGTAGCAGAGAAAATGGGGTGATGCAGGGGAAACAGAAGAGAATTGCTAGAAAGATTCCCGAGGAAGAGAGAAGAAATGGAAGCCAGTGTTCCCGTGGTTGGCCTGGTTGTAGATGAATATAGGTCGGGGCGGTTCATCTCTAGTCACTGGCAAGAAGGCAGAGCATGTTGTACAGATGCTGGTAGGGACCTGAGAATCCTCTTCCAGCTGTATCAATTTATCAGTACACTAAGATTTAAGCCCAATAGCTGAAAGTGAGTTTGGGATGGCTATTGTATCAAGTAATGAGTAGTCTGGCAGGTGGTGGTGATGTAGCTCTCAGAGGTTAGTCAAGGGAATCAGGTCTCCAGCCAGTGCCTGGGCGTGACTGGGAGTAGGAGGAGCTGAGCGGGGAAAATTGAGTCTAAATTTTGCAAGGAGGATACTAGTAAGACGTAGGCAGGGCATCGGGGCCCTAATCAAGGAAACTGGAGTTCAGGGTGAATACTGATTGCATCAGTGGTTGTAATCTGGAAAAACATTTAAAAAAGTGAAGAAAAATTGTCTGACCAGGCAGTGGTGTCGTGGACAGGGTGTCCACCTGGGATGCTAAGGACCCAGGTCTGAAAGCCCGAGCTCACCAGCTTGAGTGTGGGGGTCACTGGCTCAGCTGGAGCCTCCGTTAAAGGCCCATATGAGAAAGCAATTAATGAACAACTAAACCACCGTAACTATAAGTTGATGCTTCTCATCTCTCCCCTTTCCTGTCTGTCTGTCCCTCTCTTTCACTCTTGTTAAAAAGAGAGAGAGAGAGAGAGAGAAATCATGAAGGAGCACTAAATAGGGAGGCTCAGCTTTGTGTTTGAGATGCAGAGAACCATCCCAGGGACAGCTAACCCTAGCAGAAATAATAGCTTTTGTCCTACTTCTAATAGTCTAATATTCTGCCCAGATGCTAGAAGACTGAACTGACATGTGAAAGCCCTTTGTATCCTGGAGCTTGATATTGTTGGGATGAACAGAAAATTGCAAAATTCAGCTTGTTTTTAGTCTATATAGTGCCAAATGGCATAATCCTATCAATTATGAAAATGTTTTGTCCACACAGCATGTGAATTTAAGCAAATAGCTAAATATTGGGCTTGTTCCAACAAGGTTCTGACATCTCAAAATAAGACAGTAATTTCTAAGCATCATAAAATGTTATGATAATGTACTTCTTTTAAACAATTCAAATGTTTGCATACACTGTAACATGTTATTCTGTGAGTCCTGTACCATTATATTAGCTGAGAAAGCTTGTGTGATGGAGAAGCAACATATCCAAGATCCCAAAGTGGTGAGTGCAGATTCTGAACTTAGTTATTCCGCCTGGATTCAGCGAACACTTCTTACGTTGCTATAGGACAGATACACTGTCAGCAGCTTACTTTGGCCTCCTTATTTCCAACCTCATGTTCTTTATAAAAAAAGATCATCTTAAGAAAACTTCTATCACTAGAAAAACTATTTTTGTTTTATGATAAATAATGTGAAATAATGCTCACACTTTGTATTCATAAATATGCTTCTATTATTTTCACTATAAGTAATTTCAGCTTAAATTTGCAAATACTTTATTTTTTACAAGGAGGTACCATAACTACTTTTCCTGAAGAACTTTCTTTTTTTTTTTTTTTTTTTTTTCTGAAGCTGGAAACAGGGAGGCAGTCAGACGGACTCCCACATGTGCCCGACCGAGATCCACCCAGCACGCCCACCATGGGGTGATGCTCTGCCCATCTGGGGCATCGCTCTGCCGTGACCAGAGCCACTCTAGCGCCTGAGGCAGAGGCCACGGAGCCATCCCCAGCGCCAGGGCCATCCCTGCTCCAATGGAGCCTCGGTTGTGGGAGGAGAAGAGAGAGACAGAGAGGAAGGAGAGGGGGAGGGGTGGAGAAGCAGATGGGTGCTTCTCCTGTGTGCCCTGACCGGGAATCAAACTTGAGACTCCTGCACGCTGGGCCAACACTCTACCACTGAGCCAACTGGCCAGGGCCTTCTTGAAGAATTTTAATGCTCATGTTCCAATCTTTTTAAAAAAAATATTATCTTTGGCCCTGGCCAGTTGGCTCAGTGGTAGAGCATCTGCCCAGCGTGTGGATGTCCAGGGTCCAATTCCCAGTCAGGGCACACAGGAGAAGCAACCATCTGCTTCTCCACCGCTCCCCAACCCCCTGTCCTCCTCTTCCTCTCCCACAGCTATGACTTGACTGGTTCAAGCGCATTGGCCCAGGTGCTGAGGATGGTTCTGTGGAGCCTCTTCCTCAGGTGCTAAAAATAGATCAGTTGTGTGTATGGCCCCAGATGGGCAGAGCATTGGCCCTAGATGGGGGTTGCTGGCTGGATCCCAGTCAGGGTGCATGAGGGAGTCTGTCTCTCTATCTCCCCTCCTCTCACTTGGAAAAGAAGAAAAGGAAAATAAAATATCATCTTCTGAAAGAATTCTTTATAAAAAGAGGGCTGTTTTCAATTTGTTTGTCAATGGTGAAAAATGTTGGTGATGTTAGTAGTAAGGTAATTAATCCCAGTGAATTCATGCCCTGCCATTTTCCCAATGAACACTTTGTTTTTTACTTCAGACTAGTGTGCATAGCAGAAAAATAAGAGGTGGTAAGAAAACTGTGCCATTTTTTCACATGCATTCATCTTGTAGGCAGGTACCTATAGCTACTTTAAATGGGTGTTTGGATAATGTGGTACATTTTGTTATCATTAGGACAGAGCAAGTAATCAGAAACAAGAAAAAGATCTGTGCTTACAGAGGTCTGTCAATAAGTTGGCAAAGTTGATCTCTGTAAAGAGCTAATGGGCTTGACTATTTTAAGTGCTTGCTTGGGAGAGCATTATGAAGACAAAGCGTCTAACAATGCCAGTGGCAGTGCAGGCTAAAGCTTCAATTACTTACTGTATTTAAGATCAATATCCCTTTAATTTATACAGTTAGGAACCAAGATAAGACTGTATGTCGCAGTATCTCACTCTACCGTCTGGGGAAGGTTGTTTTTCAAGAATGTGTATGACTTTGAAAATTGCGTCATGATGCATGAAATTTGGCTTGGGTGATACTAACACATATATAGTAAAGGTCTTTCTATAGGAAACATGAGGCCAGAAATTGGTATACTTGTTATCTTCTGAGTGTATTGATCACATTCTCTGATTTTTCTTTCACTAACCTTGTTGCTTTCATAAAACCTGAACAGCTTCTTAATAGAGCACTGCAAGTACAAATGGGCATAGTTATTTTAATGAGGAGCTAACACATTTAGCAAAAATCCCAAAGGAATTTTCAGATCCCTTATTTAAAAGTAGATTCTCAATTTAAAAACCTAAAACTAGAATTGAGTTGCTGCTCAGTCCATTGCTTGTTTTCAAAAAGCTCAAATTCTTTCTCTGGGGCTGCACCACTGCTCCTACTCATCCCTTTAAAATTGTATACTATTTTACATTAATGTTATTCATTTTTTAAAATGAGTAAGACTTTCACATATTTAAAAAAAAATAAAATAAAAAGGCATACACTGAGAAGTTTTGCTCCTACCTCTATTTGCTTCTATTTCCAGCAAGGGTTAAGTGCAAAGAAAATCATTTTTGGCTCAGGCTGGTTGGCTCAGTGGTAGGACATTGTTCTGGCCTGTGGATGTCCCAGATTTGATTCCTGGTCAGGACACAAAGGAGAAGTGACCATCTTCTTCTCCCTCCTTTCTTCTCCTCTCACTCTCTCTCTCTCTCTCTCTCTCTCTCTCTGCCTCCCAAAGCCATGGCTCAGTTGGTTTGAGCGCATTGCCTGGGCACTGAGGATGGCTCCATGGAACTTCTGCTTCAAGTGCTAAAAATAGCTCGGTTGGGAGCATGGCCCCAAATGGGGGTGGATCCTAGTTCGGGTGCATGTGGGAGTCTGTCTCTCTATCTCTTCTTCTCTTACTTGGAAAAGATGAAAAAAAAGAAAAGAAAAAAATTTTCATCGATAATAGTTGAGCATCTTTAAGCTCTCTGGGGGTGTAGCCTTCCTTCTCAAAGGCAGGTTCATTCCTGGTGAAGGAAAGTAAACCGTGAGCGTCTTGGCTAGGCATTTCACTGAATAATTGCTATACAAACTATGCAGGCACAAAACTGCAGAATATATCAATGTTTCTCTTCCCATCTTTTGTCTATGTAAACACATGGTCATATTGTTTCTAACAGCGGAGCAGTCCTCCTCTCTATGAATTTGTAAAGACAACAAACAGAATTGCCTTGTGTATGAAATGATTCGACAGTTCAAAGAGAGAAGGCAAGTCAGACAAAATGGCCCCTGTTGAACTGACTTCAAGTATAATGACAAAGTTTAAGCTTTATTTCGGGTAACTCACGATGACTAAATTTGAAAAAAACAATCCAGTCACTGTGCAGTAAATTAGCACAAAAAACTGGATCAGTGAATTAAAACAGCAGCTCAAGAAACTATCAGAGCACAGAGGATGAAAAAGTAATAGGATATGAACGGCATCGAGCATAGAGCCAGAAAACCAAATGTAGGCATAATACAAAATACATGAAAATGCTTCCCAAATGTTCATGAGTGTAACAGCCACATGGACACATTTAAAATTGTGTTCTGTGTGTCCTCCACAGGGATGCTAGCTCCATATGTTGGAAATTGGACTTAGGTTTATTTATGTTTCAAAATAAAAACATGATGTAATTTTAATAGTATGGAAATTTGGGGAAATACTATTACAAATGAAGGAAAAAATCTCAAAAAAGCCATTAAGCCAAAAGAAACATTTAAATATAAAATATATATAAGTATATGTTTTTAATATAAAATATTATATGTAAACTTTTATAAAATATTATATAAAATATTATAAAATAAATATATATGTAAAATATTATTTGTGGGATTAAAAAAAGAATTTGTTCTTCATAATAGAGTTTATAACATGTTAAGCAGAATAAATGAAAAGAGATATATTCTGGAAAATTGACTATCAAAACTAAAGGAAGCAGTCTTTCAAGTATCCAGTCTGAAAACCTTAAAGACAGAAAAAAAAGAAAAGAATCAGTTGACATATTTTCTTTCTACAAAACTAAATGCTAGATGATGATGAAGAAGAATTATCAACAGAGTTATGGAAGATAAAAGTATCTTTTCTAAAAAGCCATTGTTCATCGCAAGGGCAAGAAAGATGTTTGCACACAAGCAACAGCTCAAAAAGTATTTCTATCTTCCCACCTCCCCTGAAGTTATTACACAAAAATGAATGTTAATTAAAAATTAGAAAGGGGGAAAATATAGCACAATATTGTTTATACAGCTTAATTTGAATATCAAAAAATAAAATTTATTGAATTAGAACAGTGATTTTCAAACTTTTTTTTCATGGCACATATAAACTAATTACTAAGGGGGAAGAGGTCAGTGCCTCTCTTTTCTTTATAAGATGTTTGTGTGCCATGAAAAAAAAAGTGAAAATTGCTGAATTAGAAGATAGATAGTATCCAATAATAATAATAATAATAATAATCTGGGCTTTTAAAAATAAATTATTTAAGCAAAAACTTTAGAATGGGATAAAAGTAAAAGAATACTAATCTTTCACTTTACATGTGGATATCAATAAACAATTTATTATTTCCCTTGATAAAGAAAAATATGTTAAAATGTAATCAAAATATAAAGGTGACCACCTGTTAGTTGAGTACATAGCACCTGGAATAAAGACTACATCTCCCATGCTTCCTTATAGGTAGGTGTGGCCAGGTTGTTAGATACTGAGGGAAGGATAGCCCAGAAAGGAGAAACATAAGGAGAAGGTCCCAATATGCATAAAAACTCTTTAATTCTTGGCTGACTCCACAACTGCAGAAGTTTGAAATAAGTCTCCAAGTCATCCCCAGGAAAAAACAGTAGCTAGAAGACTTAAAGGAAAAAATAGGCCCTGGCCGGTTGGCTCAGTGGTAGAGCGTCGGCCTGGCGTGCAGGAGTCCCAGGTTTGATTCCCGGCCAGGGCACACAGGAGAAGTTCCCATCTACTTCTCCACCCCTCCCCCTCTTCTTCCTCTCTGTCTCTGTCTTCCCCTCCTGCAGCAAAGTTGGCCCGTGCGCTGAGGAGGGCTCTGTGGCCTCTGCCTCAGGCACTAGAATGGCTCTGATTGCAGCAGAGCGACGCCCCAGATGGGCAGAGCATCGTCCCCTGGTGGGCATGCCGGGTGGATCCCGGTTGGGCGCGTGCGAGAGTCTGTCTGACTGCCTCCCCATTTCCAAATTCAGAAAAAAAAAAAGGGAAAAATAAATAAATAAAAGGCTACATAGAGATTTTAGCAGCTACCTGAATACTGGGGAGATAGAGTTTAGAATTTGATCCTCACGAGTTTAATGGCATTCAGAAAGCACCTCTAACTTTCCACCGGAAAATGCCTTAAGCTTTCCACGGAACCCAAAGGGCCATAGTTTAGTAAGAACCATGTCTCAGGAGTGAGGACAAAACTGAACGGACCTGTTTTAACAAAGCCTGAAACAACTCCTCCAGTGTGGAGGCCATCCTCCACTCCTCCACTAAATTAACTGTTTTCTGGAACAAAATTGAATACTCTTCAGAGGAAGAGACAGAGTTTTGTTCCAAGGGCAGATAGAGAAACAGGATGGAATAGCTCAGAAACAAACCCAAATAAACATATTGTATTAAATAGTACAGCAGGTGCTGGAATAATAATATTATTTTGTTCAGTGCTATTTCATTATAACATTGATGAGAAAAAGCAAAATCAAAATTTGACTCCCCACTGGACCATTGTCTGTATGGAGTTTGCAAGCTCTCCCCATGTCTGCATGGGTTTCTTCCAGGACTCGTTTACTCCCACATCCCAAAGATGTGCGTGTGAGATAAATTGGCTGGGGTGTCTAAATTGTGCAGTCTGAGTGAGTGTGGCTGTGGGTATGAGTTTAACCTCTGATGGAAGGATGTCCTGTCCAGGGTTGTTCATTCTAGTGCCCTGAGCTGCCAGGACAGGGTCTGGCAACCCATGACCATGAACTTGAATAAGTGGGTTGCAAAATAATGATCTTACTTGTGTTTATTCATCTTTTTTAATTTTTAAATTCCTTTTAGAGGAGGGAGGGAGAAAGAGAGAGAAAGAGAGAGACAGAAAGAAAGGGGAAGGAGCAGGAAGAATCAACTCCCATATGTGCCTGACCAGGCAAGCCTGGGGTATCAAACCAGTAGCCTCAGTGTTCCAGGTGATGCTTTATCCACTTACCACCACAGGTCAGGCTATTACTCTTTTTTAAATGTATGTATAGCTCACATGTATTTAAAGGTTTACTATTAGAAGTGTTTTGGATCTTTACTTAGAAGTTTGGTGATTCTATCAATTAGCCTATGTTTAAACTGGTTTTGTTATAACTTGTTTTGTTTAAAGTTGTATTTTCCAAGAAAGTATGTATGACATTGAGGACTTACTGTACTGGCTCAACTGCATTTAGCTGAAAAAAAAATTATTTTTTTTTTGTATTTTTCTGAAGCTGGAAATGGGGAGAGACAGTCAGACAGACTCCCGCATGCGCCCAACCGGGATCCACCCGGCACGCCCACCAGGGGCGATGCTCTGCACAACAGGGGGCGATGCTCTGCCCCTCCGGGGCGTTGCTCTGCCAAGACCAGAGCCACTCTAGCGCCTGGGGCAGAGGCCAAGGAGCGATCCCCAGCGCCCGGGCCATCTTTGCTCCATTGGAGCCTTGGCTGCGGGAGGGGAAGAGAGAGACAGAGAGGAAGGGGGGGGGGTGGAGAAGCAAATGGGCGCCTCTCCTATGTGCCCTGGCCGGGAATCGAACCCGGGACTTGTGCATGCCAGGCCGACGCTCTACCGCTGAGCCAACCGGCCAGGGGCAAAAAAAAAAAAAATTTTTTTTTTAAAAGACCCTCAAGATAATATGAACTTAAAAACTCTACAATGCATTATCTACAGTGTTTAGTATACAATAATTCTAGACATAAGAAACAAAAAAATATAATCCATAGTCAAAAATAAAATATGACTAATAGAAACAGAACAATAGATCACTCAGGCACAAGCAGCAGACAAGGGTATTAAAGTAGCAATGATTAACATGATTAACATGCTAATGAATCGACAGAAAAATGGTGAAAGTAATGGGAAGAGAATAGGAGATTTCAGGAGAGATAAAGTCTAAAAAGAACCATATGTAAATCCTAGAAATAAAAAAAATACAATATTTAAAATAAAAAGTTAATTGTATAGTATTAATAGGTAGTAAGATTTAAATGCAAAGATATATAATCTTATGTAAAAACATAAAAGTGTTATAAAATATTAAAGTAAAACCACACAATTTTACATAAATATGGAACATTTTATTACCTTGAGGTGGAGGCCACTTGCAACAGCACCAAATGTGCAAACTAGTTTTTAAAATGAGTGAATGATTTCAGGACATAAAAATAATTATATTATAAAATGAATAACCCCCAAAGTTAAAATACATGCAGGAAAAACATTTGTATTATGTACATATTACTGTTTTTAATATGAAGATCTCAATTAGTAAAAAAGGTCCAAGTCCTAATAGCAAAATGGGACAAGGGTAGAAAAAGACACCTGTAAATACAGTCTAGAAGGCCAGGAAACAGGGCATGCTCCGTCTCAGCAGCACCAAGAGAGGCAGCTGAAAACAAAGGAGTTGCCCCTGTTTGCCTGTCAGATCAGCAA
Organism: Saccopteryx leptura; assembly: GCF_036850995.1. Lineage (NCBI taxonomy): Eukaryota > Metazoa > Chordata > Mammalia > Chiroptera > Emballonuridae > Saccopteryx > Saccopteryx leptura. The sequence goes on from NC_089503.1 coordinate 355,250,971, forward strand.
GTTTATAAAGTTTACAGTTTAGGTTGACAGCCCTGAGGGGAACTGGACAAACATACTATGCAGTTGGGGTGCAAGATAATACAACTTTTTTTGAAGGCAATTTGTGAATATATATATATATATATATATATCCATTAAGTATGACATTTTCTGTGACTTAACATTTTAATTCTGGAGATTTTTTCATAAGAAACAAATATATGATGATAGATATTTAAAGACATAATTATATATGTATATTTATAATACAAAAGAAGGAAATAGTCTAAACACCTACAATGAAGTTTGGTACCAAGTTGTTCTTCACTTACAGGAGGAGTAAACTCATTAACAATTATAATGTAGAGCTTTCTTTCCTGCTGATATCTGTAATATGTTGTGAAGAGTGGGTTTCAAAAATAATGCTAATATAATCATACTTTTGTTAAAAATCAAATCACACACATTCATACACATACAGTGTATATGTGTTTGTATGAAATAAGTCTCAGAGAACATGCATCAGAAAAGTGAATATAGTTATCTATGGGCAGTAGAGTTATAAATATTTTTTCTTGTGAATTTAAGTTTTCTAATCAAGATAATACAAGTTTAAGACAGTTTCTGTAGACTTTTTACTCCTTCCTGTGTTCTGTCTTTATCCCCTGTAGTGAGCTTGCTGAATAAATATTAATCTTTAGAAAAATAAAGGGTTACTACTATGTAATGATGCATACTACAGTTGAGCTACATTCTGGGTTGATTAGGTTTCTGTGGGCTGGCACATCCACCACATATAAAGCTGACATTTGGAGATAAAGTATTTGGGGTTCCAAATAATAATCTTTGGAATAAAAGGTATTGTAGGACAGGAACTTCTTGTTCTGTTCTAGTCACTCTGTCCCTTTGGCAATCGGTTACTCTTTGGGGCCATTATGAGTCTCTGAATAAACAAGAGACAATCTGTGTTCATACTTTGAGTGGCAAGTTTAATTTAGACAATCTGGAAATTTGAGAAAAAGATTCCATCTACTCCCTCTGAGCTCTTTTTTTCCCCCCTCAAGGCAGCTAAATCTCTTCTAGTCTACAGCCATGGCTAACTCAAACCTGTGTGCACAGAGCTTTTTGGCACAATTTTGCACCAGCATCCAAAGGAACTCAGTCAGTTGTAAGCCCTCGAGAGCTCCTTTTAGAATCGCATCTTTGGTTTCCTGGGTGATGTAGACATCTGCACTCATGTGAGAACAATACCCAACTTTGTTAACAGAAGTGTAAGCTACTTGAGTTCTGTACAGGAAGGAAGACGATCAGAATCTGGATAGCATTTAGATGAAGGAAGCTTCTAAGGAAAAAAAAATGGAGAATTAAACTCGGAATATATTATACTAGATTATTAAAATCGAATGTCCATAGGAACAAACAGTGTAATCAAAGCCCAATGAATGAGTAAACCTCTTTGTCACTTTCCAGTTTGGAAAGAAACCTTTAGTAGAAATCCACAAATTCCTTTTGGTTATTGGGTTAAAAAATTCTTTTTTGTTGTTGTTATGGGTAGTCCTAGCTTTGCACAACAGATGCCTAGATAAGCAGACACTGCACACAGTGGTTTTATTAATAATGGGAAATGTATAATTGTTTTGTGATCATTAGGAATTATTATCAAGACATTAAAAACTCTCACATTTGGTTTTAAACAGGAAAATATTTTTAAATTCTAAAGCTAATATGTATTTAACACACTGCTTTTTATAATATTAAAACATTAATGATTGAAATGTTTGATCTATTTATAAAAAGCATTCAAGGGTAGTGTGAGCGAGCAGTGATTGCTTTATTGTCATCATGCAATTTATGATACAAACTGAACTACTTTCTGTGTCTGGGCCAATTGTCATGCTCCTCAAGTTTGGATCCGTTTGCATGGTATCTGTTTTCCTGTCAGTGTTGTGAAATATCTCCAATACTTTCTTTAGTAAGAAGCTTTTGCCAGCATCACTTCCTCTGGGATATCGTCATCCATTCCCTTACAACCACTTTCTTCACCTTCTCCAAGGCTTCACCTTCACAACGTTTTCTGGCTACAGCTAGGGCCTCCCCCAGGGTGGCAGTGTCAACATTTCCACAGTCAGCTGTGACTCTGCATTCTATTCAAATATCTCTCCCAGTGTTACCACTTTGGATCTTGTCTTTTGGTTTTTTAACTTTCATCTCTGTTGGCCAGTTTCCTCTTCAACTGTCCATTTTGCTAATAAGTGACATGGATTTAAAACTGAGTGACAAGGAGGCAGCCTAAGCACATGCTAGTCTATGTGTGAACTGAATGGAGATAGATATACAGTGACCAATCACTGACAGACTTTGGAAGCCATGATATGATTGGTCGCTGATCATGAAACCAGTTTATTTACCTGGTGCTATGTGGGCCAAATTGCTAGGAGCAAGTGTGATTCTAACATGGTAACTAAAATTTGAACAGTATTGTTGGAGGGAACTGCTGTTATTCAACCAACCTGTGGTAACAATAAGGTTTGCGAATTGAGAATGGTTGGTACTAGATCGGAATTAGTTCCTCAAACTTAAGTGAATAGAGACAAAGTTCTGTGGGGAAAAGTAGAGCTGCTTCTGAACTTCTGGTCGCATCACTCTTCTGAACTATTTTATTCATCGCTGTGGGTCGAACGAGTCAATCTGATGGCAGCGCCATCTAAATGTGTTGTAGCAACAGAGCTGGTGCACAGGTGGATAGATGACATGGTACAAAATTGACACTTGGAGGGAACCAACCTATTGGCAGATTTGTAGGGAATAGGAACGAATTGTTTTACTTTGAAGAATGAAAAAGAAATAAAGAAAGTTGGAAAAAATGGTGGAGTGTTTCTGCACATTATAAGGAAAGTAGAGAAACTGACTTCAACAAGACTAGAGTGTTTCACAGAGACCCCTCATTATTTAAGTAAGCTCATTACATTAAAATATTCTTCCACAGCTTATCTTACCTTTGTGGCATAGTTAATTATTTATCAGGGTTTAAATATGCAAAAATAGAACATTTTTTAATAAAATGTAACAGTGTCTGGATGACCAAAGTAAAATTTGAGAGAAGGAAAGTTTCTGATCAGTAAGGCTGTTTGTATAGTGAACATGAAAACTTTTTAAAAGTGTGTGGGTTGTGCTCATTAAATCAATTAACAAAAACAGTTTAAAATTTGTTTTAGAGTATGAAAGAATTTGTCCAAATAGTTTTTCAGTAAATAGCAAGAATGCTCAAGATTGTTAAAATACGGTCAAAAGAGCAGATGCGTGTTTAAACACGTTCTACGCATCAGTTTTAGAAATTAAAAAAAGGTAAGAATTCCCTGTAGCATACATTTTTTATTTGCAGCTCTATAAAAAGATAGGTAAAAACGTGAACTTAATGTTAGGAGAAATGATTATAGAAAAATCTGTATGTGTAGGAGCGATAAGTAAAGTGATTATGAGAACAGGTAAGAATAAATTCGACTTCATTTTCAGCTTCTCTCTCTCCCAATAGGGTTACATTAGTAAGTAAACAGGCTGCTCTGCATCTGGGGTTTGCTAGAATAATTGATGGGGTATCTTGCGAATTGGATTTATTTCCTGCACTGGGGTTAGCAGGCTTGCAGCAGAGCAGCTGGGAATATTGCAATCTGTCTGGCACACCCAACCCCGATGATAAATGTGGGGAGGTCCAGTTGGAGGTAGAAAAGGAGCTGGTGGGGTGCCTCAGCAGTCACGAGTAGATATTATCATAATTAGCATTTTTATTAGGGAACACGAATAAAGGATAAACATCAGATTAATGGAACTGCTAAAAAATGAACTAGGAGCCTTTGTTGATAGCAGTGGGGAATGTGGTAAAATATAGGTATATAGAATCTGAAGAACTGGAGTGAGGAAAAGGAAAAGAAAGAAAAGCAAAGCAGAAATCTGGTGCAGTAAAATGAGGACTCATTTCCATAGGATTTTAATCTGACACTCAATTATAAAGTGCTCTGAACTTGTATAATAATGACTAACGGTGCCTGCATAGACAATAAACTTGCGCATTGTAAGTTGTGATCGGGGTTTTGTCATCCTCAATAAATTATTCTGCCTGCCTATATCCATATGTCATCTATAGCAAGAATATGCTGGAATGAGGCCCTGGCTGGTGGCTTAATGGATAAAGTGTCCACCTATATATGGATGTCTGGATTCCTGGTCAGGGCATACAGGGGAAGCAACCATCTGCTTCTCTCCCACTTCCTTACCCCTTTCCCTCCCTCCCCCCTTCTCTCCCTCTTCCCCACATACAGCCAGTGGCTCAGTTTGAGAATGGAACTGGGTGCTGAGGATAGCTTGTTTAGTCTGAGCACCACAGCCTTAGGCACTAAAAGTAGTTCAGTACTTACATTGGTCCAAGATGGGGTTGCAGCATGATCCTGGTGGGGCGCATGTGGGAGTCTGTTTCATTATCTCCCCTGCTCTCACCTAAATATATATATTTGCTGGAATGAAATGCCTGGATTGGAGCCTCTGTGGCCAAAATATTTTGCACAGTGTCTCATACACATACAAATGAGCTTTGACAACAAAGCCCATATCAGTGTTTTTCAACTGCTATCCCACAGACAGGATCTGCCAGAAATTTCGAGCTAGTCTTAACCACCCTGATGTTGTATGAAGATTATAGACCCAATAATCTTAGTTGAATTTGCTTATGATCTGGGTGATTTCTACCTTAGTGGTCCACAAAATAATACCTATATTTTCACCAGTCTCTCAGTATAAAAAGGTTGAAAATCATTTCTATAAATATGAAGTAATGCTGGACCCCCTTTTTCTAATCGCAGCTGCAGTACCTACAGCAGATTTATCCTAAGTGCAGATGAAGAGAGAGTCAGATGTCAAGCGTACTCTCTCAGGTTAAATCCTGAAAGGGTTTTCTTCATTAGGAGGAGCAAGGGCGCTACATAGCTGAGACAGGAAAACCCCTTCTTTCCTTCCTTATTTTTTGTCCATCTGGTTTGTTTGTTTTGCCTTGAACATTTGGTATCCTTGTATCTTGGGTATCCAAAGAGCATATAGGATGCTGGCCAGTTTTAATCTCCAAACTTCTTTTTGCATTAAAAATTATTTAATTCTCTGATTAATCAAGGGAAAACCCTACAGTGAAAAAAGAATTTCAGTGCCTATTTTAAGACCATAAATCTATCCTTTGATAAGAAGGGTTTCCTAGGTTTTTGGTGGCCAAACAAGAGCCAGCTATTTAGTACCAAATACAAAATCCAAAACTTTTCTAGAGTAACTTATGCAATTGCTCCTGTGTTCATTGGAAAACTGAGTGGACAGATAACTTTTCTAAGTGAGCAGCAAAAGTCCTGTAGCCAAAGGAACCCAATTTGGAACCCCACTAATTCACTGCAGAAAGCCTCCCTTGGTTACCACCCCTAAGCAACAAAGAGCAGCTTTGTTAGCAAAGTGAATAGAAATTAAAAGCAAATAATGTTCTAATCTTTATGGGGGGTGTAAAGCCAGGAGCTACCATCATGGCCATTCACATGCAAGTTCTCATTAGATTCGGACAGACGGTAATGAAACAACGGAGCCAAGAACTGGGAGGCCATTAGCTTTAATCCTAGCTTGCACCTGGCAGGCAAGTGCAAGTAAAAACACACTCTGGGCTCCAAAACCCACTCATTCAGTGTCACAAAGCTACTGACTTATCTTCCATGATGGTAAATGTAAAGCCAATAGCCATGGCCATCATCACAGCCGCCTGGCCCATGCAGATTTGCATAGGATTTGGCAGACAGTAATGAAACAATGGAGCCAAGAACTGGTGGGCCATTAGCTTTAATCCTAGCTTGCACCCAGCGGGCAAGAAATACACACAGTGGGAAAACACTTTGCTTTCCATTCAGGGCTCCCAAAACCACTGACATCCGAGTTTTCTAGAATCAAAGGTTTCTAGCTCACCAGACTTATTCACCTCTGTTCCTCATCTCCTTCCTTCTCTCTGCACAAACTCTGCACAAACTGGCTTCTTACTCAGCACTCCACCATCTTGGCTGCTTCTCCTGGCCTCCTCCATGTGGCCTTTCTCTGCTCTCCTCTCTAAAGCTCATCTCAGGAACCGGGAGAGAGATGAGAAGCATCAATCATCAGTTTTTTGTTGTGATACCTCAGTTGTTCATTGATTGCTTTCTCATATGTGCCTTGACCGTGGGCCTTCAGCAGACTGAGTAACCCCATGCTCAAGTCAGCGACCTTGGGTCCAAGCTGGTAAGCTTTGCTCAAATCAGATGAGCCCGCGCTCAAGCTGGCGACCTCAGGGTCTTGAACCTGGGTTCTCTGCATCCCAGTCCAAAGCTTTATCCACTGCGCCACCACCTGGTCACACTGATCTCTCTTTTTTAAAACCTTTTGGCGCAAAAGCCCTCCCCCAACACACATTAATACAATCATACCCATCCCAAGCAAGAAGGGCAATTAATACTATCACCTGGGCGATGGGCTTCCACGTGGGCAGCGCCATTTTTAACAAAGTGAGCATAATATATTTTATCTGCCCAACAGGGGGGAAATCAAATTTTCTTTTATTTTTACCTTTATATTCTTAAGTCAGTCAAAAGTGGAATTGTCAGAACAATTATGTCTACTTTTCCCTGAGGGACAAGGCATGCAAAGCCCCCGCAGTCTATTCCGCTCTAATGTAAGCTTGTTCTGTTTTCTACCTCAGAATTTAAGTCCCCTCAGCAATCTCAGATTCTTTTGTTGTTTCTTTGTCTCTAAACAAAGGGAGCCCTCTTTTTTCTTGAATAAAACTTAGCATTTTATGAGTGATAGGGTTTGAAAGTAAACCTCTAACTCTCTAAAATCTTTTTTATAACTCTACTGGAATTAAAAAAAAAAGTATAGCAAAGAAGACAACACAAATCCAAAAATAACCAATCAAAGAATCAACACCCACCACCCGCAAAAATTATAGCAAAGCATCAGAAATTTTAAACTAAGGGCATATTCAAATGAAGGGAAAATATTAATACAACCCAGAATAATAAAACTAAAAATCTCTTATTTCTTTATAGTGCTTGTTAAGCAATATAGATATATGTGGAAATAGAATATCTCATTTATTTCTTATCACCTCATAAGAGACACACAGCTCCAGAAGAGGGTTCTGAACCCACACTTGATCAGCAACACCCCATTCAGTGGTTTTTTTTCATTTCCCCTTTATTTTGGTGACTCCTTGTTGCAGGAATATAATGTTATAGTAATTAAATATTTATATATAGAAATAAGTTAGGATATAATATAAAAAGCCATTGAGGCAAGTACATAAGGCTACACCCTCTGAGTGGGAACTAATCTAGTGTGTACAGATATGATAGGCAGACTCAGCCTTTCCCGCAGGGCCCAGTTAGTGTGTGTGAAGTTATATATAGATAAGAAGTGGCTTGATGTAACAGTTCTGTAAGTTAACATAAAGGAGAAGCTCCCCACTAGGAACTCCCTAAAAGTGGCTTGATGTGACAATTCTGTAGATTAACATAAAAAAGGGCTCCCTGCTAGGAACTTTCAAAAAGGTACTTGATGTGATAATCTTGTTGATTAACACCTGTTAGAAGGCATCCGCCAGAAAAAAGTACTAAAGCCGATGGCCCCCAGCTGCAGTCAGTTGTCCAGACTCCAGTGTTGAACATGCGCTGTCAGCCTGACCTGTGGTGGCGCAGTGGATAAAGCGTCGACCTGGAATGATGAGGTTGCTGGTTCAAAACCCTGGGCTTGCCCGGTCAAGGCACATATAGGAGTTGAAGCTTCCTGCTCCTCCCCCCTTCTCTCTCTCTCTCTCTCTCTCTCTCTCTCTCTCCTTTAACATTAAAAAAAAACTGTTTAAAAATAAAAAAAGAACTTGCACTGTCTCCATGCCACTGTGCTCCACTCTGACCAAGGACAGCTGAGAGGAGCACACTGACGAGGCCCCCTTAAGCTGTGCCCAGGCACGCCATAGGATTTGTGTGTAATAAACTGCCTGTGTGATTCTTGCAATTAACTTGTGTGTCGGTCATGTCTCTCCTCCGGTGGTGATTGGTCTCGGTACCAATAAGTAGAATCCTCATAGCTGCCTCAAGAGTAGTCTGCGCAGGGAAGTCGAATTGGAGACACCTGTTCAACATAGAGCTCAGGCTCTACTGGGCCACTCCTGCTCAAGAACTTCAACATATCTCAGTCATTCAAGAGACCATTCTTGAATGGTGGCCATTCACAGTAGGGACTCTTCACTGCTGGGTGCAAGCAAGGAGTTATTCTGTTTCAACCCTCTAGTTGCAATTTAATCTCCTAAGCACGAGATGAATATTTGTATTGTGATGCCTAAACTCTGCAGAGTAGGCAAATGTGCATAGGGATCTGCTTTGGGGCAGATGAATGTTAAAATATAATGGATAGGAAGGTTTCCTGCATTCTTTCTGCTGAAGGAAAGAGGGTGATTATGGAGCTGTCTACATCTCCAAAATCTCTTTTGCCTTGTAAAGTAGCCGAGTTGTGGGTGTGATAGCCCATCATCGTGACAGTCCTGCCCATTCTCCAGGGGAGGGGTTGGTACACAGTGTGGGCACCAGCAGGCAGCAATCTTGGGGGCCATCTGAGAATTCTGCCTGCTACAGAGCAGGAGGAGCTTCTGTGGAATTTTTGTCACTTCATGTATATAATAGAGGAAAATCAAAAACGCTGATTGTTACATCTGTGCACTGGCAATCAATGTTGAACCTCACCAAAACCCTGGGATCCAGAGAAACAGCTATGGTTAAGAAATTCTCTCACTCTTTCATATTCTGCAAAACAGCTTATTGCAAAAAGCTACCCTTTCCTATGTGACTTCAGTAAGATTCAGGGATACCTCCCTAGTTTATTCCAAATTTCTACTGCTGCTTCATGAATAATCAGCTAAACTGGTTTGCCCTTATTAATCCACCTGAGCAAAATGCTCATTAATCTGACTGACTTGATCAAGTTTTCATTATGCTTCTCTCCTTAAAGACCCCTGGATTTTGTGTACCCTCAGCTTAAGTAAGCTGTTACCCCCCCCACACACACACACACACCTGTAACAGGCCCCCTGAGAATAGACTGACCATGAAATAAAATGTTCTCTGATGTACTGTCTTATCACTGTTACCTCCACCTCTTCTTCACCTTGGTCTTACTCTCTACACGGGGCTCTTTTTAGTCTTGTTTACTTGTCTATGAAAGAAAATCCCTTTCTGCCCCAAGGGGAGGCTTGCCTATTTCCAGTTAGACCATCCTCCTCATTGCAATAATTCTTTCAAACAAAGTTTCTCCTTTCCTAATTCCCCAATTTTTTTTTATGCATCTGTGCCCTTCAAGGCAATATTCCACTCGACTAATGTGAGTAATTTTTTAAACCATTGCTCCGAAAGCAGGACAATTATTTCTACATCTCGGCTGCTGTGCACTGAGACAGTGACCCAAGTGAGCCATACAGAAGCCTCCGCACAGCCGTACTTCTTTCCCTGGAGCAGTTCATTAAAATTACCCTTCTTAGACTCCAATGAATTTAATCTGGTTAGTTTAAATTAACACTGAACTAAAATTAAAGTAAGAAAGAATTTTAGGAAAGAAAACTGCAAGGGAAGGTCACAACAGTCTTAAATTTATGAGTGCCATGGATGTTGGCAGTGTGGCAAAACTATTTTTATGTAAAGGATAAACCAGAGTAAGAGATATCTTAATCCTTTGATTTTGGTTGTGTCTGGGGATCCGTCTGAAATAAAGCAAAGCTCACCAAATCTATGGCGTTTAGATGAAGTCTTATAGCCTTCTCTAGGAAATATTAGTCATACTACACTTTCATTTGAGACTTCATAGATTTCTGATGAGAACAATTTAAAATTATAACTGATTTTTAATACTTTCTCTTCATAAACCAAAGCACTTTATCTTTCCCCCATCGTAATCGGTTATTATTACTTTATTTAATGATCAACTCTACTATGAGTTACAAATAGAAAATACCACACTAAAATTATAAAAGGTGACCTGTGGTGGCGCAGTGGATAGAGCGTCGACCTGGAACACTGAGGTCACCGGTTCAAAACCCTGGGCTTGCCTGGTTAAAGCACACATGGGAGTTGATGCTTCCTGCTCCTCCCCCCTTCTCTCTCTCTCTCTCTCTCTCTCTCTCTCTCTCTCATTCTCTCTCCTCTCTAAAAAATAAAAATAAAAAAAAATTAAAAAAAAATAAAAAAATAAAATTATAAGAGGACTTACTTAGTCTTTGATGTTAAGCAGGTTCAGTTTTCAAAACATAAAATAATAAAACTCTCCGGATTATTGAGAAAGTTTAGACTTTACCTTTTCAAGTCTAAACATTTTGCTCAAATTTTCAAAGCTCCATTTCTACTCAGAAGCATCTGCTTACCAAATTTAGAGATTTAAAAAGTAAAACAGGACTCAGAGCTTAGACAATAGAGGTAAGCAAGTTTTAAAATTTCTAGTGAATTCTCAGTGATAATTAGACTTTAAGATTTGAATGATATCAATGACTATACAACTTCTATATTCTGATTTAGAGGTGGAAAAGAAAGAAACAAATCAACTTAATGTATGTGTGATTTAAGATCTGATATACTTCTCTAGGTACTAGCAAAGCAGAAAATTTGCTTGATTTAACATGTCCTATTTCATATTAGCATAAGCATAGTGGTAATTTGATAAAGGATATAGCAAGTCTAATTTAATGTCCACTAAATGGATCTACATCAAATCATGTTTTTATAATCTTTATATATTTCTTCTTTCCTAGCTCAGAGTTCATTTTTGAGGACACTGAATAGCTTTTAATCATATAAACTCATGATAGATTAATATAAAATTATTTGGAACTTGGGTACTTATATCTGAACATTTCTACAATTATATAAATCTCATTAAATCTGTAAAAAACAAATTGTAATCTTATAGATTAGAGCATGGAAATGATAGCATAGAATTTTTGGCACCCTAGGACAAAAAAAAATAGAAGATTTGTTCCTAAAATGTAATGCTTTGCGCAAATGTTACCGTTTTGATCCCTGGTCAGGGCACATACAGCAACAACTGGATGTTTTTCTCGCTCTCTCCCTCTCCTTCCCATCCTCTCTTGCTAAAATCAATAAATAAAAATTTAAAAATAAAATGTAACGCTTTGGGTACCATTTCAGTAGAAACAGTAAAGGAATCAACATTATCTAGTATTTAAAATATTAGAATATCAGTATTATCTCTTAATTTTCAACCGATGGCTAAATTCCATTGCCGAGGATGGTGTCATGATAACGTCTGCACCATCACTGCGTAGAGGCAGCCACATCATTGCTCCGTCTACCACCAGTTCATACGGCCTGATCTTAGTGGGACCACAATGCCTTCAGTAACCCTTTCTTCACCTTTGATCACTGAACACATCATTGTGCATGGTATCTGTTCTTCTCCCATTTCAATCCCATTTTAAACTAAAAATGCTTACAGCTAGGACTTGCTTATTACAAGAGGGTCTGACTCTCACAGCCAGGTGATGTCGTTCTCTTGTTGGACATAACCTGTCTCAGAGAACATTAGCATCAGAGAAAGTCACTCTCCAACCATGATAAGTGGTTTTAAATGGAGACAAAAACAAGATATCTGTGCAACCTACAAAATACCAAGCATCCTCCTCTCTCAACTAATGAGTGACTATTACTGCTTTGCCAACTACAGCTTTATTCTCTCTCTAGTGTGCTCCCCATATAGCTAAGATTTACTGAGACACCCGATCACAGGGTATGTCTATGTATGTGTGTGTGAGTGAGTGAATGACCTGAATCCAACCAGAGTAACCCATTTCCCTGACAATGATGTCAGGTTTTCCTTCCCATGAAGAGATACTCTCTTGGTAGTGAGAAAGAAAAATGAAGTTAATAAGCCAAACAGCAGGGTTAGAAATCTTCAGTGTCCAGAGGCCTCCATTGGGATTCCCTGCTTTCAAGTTCCTGAGGCTTCATGTGTCTTAATCTTGCTGGAGTTGGGCTGTTCAGTTCTTCCTTATAGTCTGAAAATTCATTAGTTTGTTTTATTTTCCTAGCTCCAGCTGGATTTCATTGTAATGGAAACTCAATATTCCACACTGAAATACTTACATTTTTCTGCTGGTCTCCATCCTACTCTTTTGGGGCTAGACCACTAAAAAAAAAATAAATAAAAACTATGTTTTTGGCTGGAGAATTATAGAGGAGAAATGCAATTAGAAGACAGACCCTGCTGACCTAGACCATGATTTATAGTTTTTGTGAATATCCATTGGTATGTGTAGTTGAGATCTATACTAGATCTTTTTGTAATCCTCAAGATATTATTTTTTAAGTCAGGAAAGATATTCTAAATTTAAAAACAAAATGCCTTTTATTGAGAAGCACTCTCTTGGAATTGCAAGGGATAAATACAGTGAGAAAGTGAATGGCTTGTCAACTTTTAAAAAGGAAAAGAAACCAACATCTAGCAGAATAACTTGTGTTCTGATTTGAAGTTCCTTTTTTTTTTTTCCTAAAGAAACACATTTACATTTGGTATTTAAGGTTATAGCTTGGCAATTTGAAGAAATAATAAACCTGATTCTTAGTAAATAAAAATAACTAAACATCACTAATATATTTTATTTTGTTACCAGATTTCTCTCCCCATCTGGAAAAATATTCTTGCTGTTGGTTCTAACAAGTGACTAAATGCAGGGAGGAAGACAAACCATAGTCTGCATATTTAGTTCTAGCCACTGCTTTCTGTGATGAAAAAAATATGGTGTTATTGTTGCAGTAAATTAGCTATTTGGAAATCTCATGGTTTTTAGACAAAGACCTATAAGAGGGACAGAAAAAAAAGGATCAAAGGAAAAGATGCATGATTTCTTGAAGTCAAATAACAACATGGTCAATTAGTGGTTACAATGAAAGAGTAAGAACCATGTAAAAAGAATGTAATTTCCTTTGACGTTATACTCACATATAACATTGTCCCCTGAAGAGTCATGAGGAAAATCAGTGACTTCTTGAATTTTTTATTCAAGGAGTATTTATTGAGCACCTTCCCTATGCCATGGGGTGTTGTAGGTAGTAGAGATAGTGAGGAGCCACTGAGCCACTTCACCCGCAGGTGTTGTAAAGTACCAAAAGCTACAGAATTAATATTAATATTTTGGGAGGCTTGAGAAACATTTTGTTGATTTGGGTTAAGGTGTGGAGAGAAATTGTGAGAATAGTCTCTGTACTGTGTGATTGGCATAGTCAGGATGGCCCTTGGCATTGTATTGAAAATGCAAAGGGGAGGGAAACATGGATCCCCAGACATTCCACCACACCTGTGGGGAAAAGGGTGAATGGCTAGCCAGGTGCAGGGAGAGAAAAGCCAAAATAAACCTTTTCTTATAGCAATGAACCATTTGTGGGCATTCGTCCCCACGGAAACTACCTCCCTATGTAAATGCATGTGGTTAACACGTGTGACTCTGGACAGAGAGATAGCAGATGAACACTAGATAATATAGGAATGCCTTTTAATATGTAAAGAGACATCTTTCTACCCTTGTGTTGGCTTGTAAACTTTGTTTTCCCCAAAAGGATGTATGGCTTGCAAATTGAACGTGGTCCTATCATGTTAAAGGACTATAACCAATAGTGGTAAGAGGCTCCTAATTACAATTTTTGCTTCTGTACTTCCCACTTACAAAACTATAAAAACTAAGTAGAACAAAGGGCCGGCGTGCTCTCCATCAGATTTCTGTCGGAGTTCCCGCCGCTTGGCCAAGCTAGACAATAAAGCTTTGATGTGTAATCCACGGACCTTGTTTATGTCTTCCATGTTTTGGGTCCCTCCGAATTAGGCTTAACATTTGGTGCGTTGGCCGGGAAAGAAGGACTGCCATCGGTCTGCACACCAGAGCTGTATTATCTAACCCTGGGTAAGTAGAGCAAACAAGGTCGTGACTGTTTGTTTGCCACGTGAGCTCTGGCTGATGGGCTGGAAAGGAACCACTGGCCATCTCCCCTCGGACGTGAGGTTGGGAGATTTGGGGGGCAGCCCGCCTTTAGGGATTTGGGGGAAGCCCGCCTTTAGGGAATATCTAAACCCCATTTGAGTTTAGATATTCTGAGCTCAAAGGAAGTGTGGCGCCTGTTTGTCTATCTGTTTTTGCTGTTTGTCTGTTTTTTTTTACTGTTTGTCTATCTGTTTTTGTCACTGCATTCGTCAAAGCTTTTAGAGAGTGAAGCTTTTAAGTACAGTGTGGAGGGAGAGAAGGGAAGGCGGGGGTGTGTGCGCACCGAGGGCCACCGGGCATCCTGGGCATCATGGAGGCTGCCCGTGTGTGGTGGTTTTGGGGATTCCCATGTGTTTTCCCAGTGGACTCGCCTGTTGCCCCGAGGGGCTTCCCACACCTGCTTGGTTTCCTCCTCGTGCGCTTGTTGTGGGTCCCTCCCTGCCACAGGCGCCCGGCTGGCCCTGAGGGCACGTGCCCTCTCTCACGGCAGGGTTCCCAGCCGCCTCTGGCGTCCCAGGGCTGGTTGTGTGGGGTGCTCCACGGGCTGGGTCATCGTGAGAGAAGCACCTTTCCGCACGTGGGGAGGGGAAAGCTGTGTGCGGAGGCGGCAGCAGGGTTTGGCACCCCTGCCCCAGCGAGATTGGACGGTGTTTGGCTGGGGGGGGAAAGAAGGGCCCAGTCGGCATCCTGGGGCTGCAGGACTGCCTCTGTGCCTAGAGGGGGGCCTGCAGGGGCGCGTTCCGGGAAACACCAGAGGAAGCCCGGTTCCCACCCCCACTGGACCCGCCTTCCCCTCCCCCGAAAGGCTGCTGCGTGCGGCCGAGGGAAGAGCTCCCAGAGGGACCGCGTGGAGGCCTGCGGTGGGCCTTGCGCCCTTCGGCCTCTCAACCCTGCATGGTGCGGGATGCCCGCCAGGGCATGCGTACCGGGGACGCGGCCGAGTATGCGCCCGCGCGACATGGCCTCGACCAGTGCGCAGTGGCTTCCCAGGTCAGGTTGAGGCAGATTTTGGCTGCTGGTTGTTGCAGTTTTTAGAATTTATGAATGGTTGGAAGACTGAGATTATATTAGAGGGGAGCAGAGAAAGGCCACGTGGAGGAGGCCAGGAGAAGCAGCCAAGATGGTGGAGTGCTGAGTGAGGGGCCAGCTTGTGCAGAGTTTGTGCAGGGAGAAGAAGATGGGGAACAGAGGTGAGTAAATCTGGTGAGCTAAAAACCTTTGATTCTAGGAAACTAGGATAAGTCAGTAGCTTTGTAAGCACTGAATGTGAGTGGGTTTTGAAGCCCGGTGTGTGTGTTTTTGCTTGCCCACTGGGTGCAAGCTAAGATTAAAGATATCATCCTTACAAATTTCTAATTTTAATTGGAGTAAATATAGTGCGCTCAATTAAATTTAAATAGAATAAAATGTGAATCCTAAAACTTGCTAATTTTGACTAAACTGCTTCAAACTTCAGGCTGCAACGCTTAAAACAGGGTGAATTTACCTAGCAAGGGTGTAGATTTTCATTAATAATAGAAAAATAATAGCCACCCTGGAATTTTCCAGCCTTATTGTGCACTTTAATTTGCCTGTTAATTAACAGGATAGAAATGTTTTAATAAGTTTGGAAATGTTACTTGAAAATGCATTTACTATGTTTTGTTAAATTAACATAAGGACAAGTATTTCTTACAATTTTGAAGTAAAGATATTATAAAGTGTACTCAACAAATGCTTAAAAAATCTATATGGTAACAAGGAGGAAAAAGAGCCACCCCAAGCAAGGCTCTGATTCCATTGGTAAATATAGGAGAGAGTTAAGATTCTGTTAAAATCTAAACTTGCTTCGGGAGTTAAGCTGTCTGACATGACTACGTACTACCTCTTTCTCCTTAAAAACCGGTCGAAATTAATCTTTCATGGCACTGAGCTACTATACCAATTTATAATACCTCTCTAATAGTATTAATACATTGAATACTTTGTTATTGTTATATGCGTTACTTAAATAGATTTGTTTTTGTAATCCTGATAGTATCTCACCGCTGCAAGCGTGCATTGTGCAAGTATGTGCTAAAATTTATTTTAATTTGTTGGAAGAATATTTTAGATGCATCAGAACAGCTTATTCTTTAAATATTTATTCTGAATGAAAGGTCTATGTAATTCTGACATTCAGGTTTTTATGTTTAAGTTTATTACAATAAATCTGTTTATTTCCTTTAGTGTAAAAAAAAAAAAACTCTCATTCTTAAAAAGGTGCAAATATAAAATTTAGAAAAATAACTAGACCCATGAGAAGAATGTTTACTAATAGGTTTGCTAATTATTTTGGAATTGGGACTTTGTTTTGTTTTTTTTAATAGTAATCAAAATGGTGAGGTACTAGAAAAGTTCTGGGAAATGTCAGTTTTACTTTAAAATGAGGATCCGCTGTTTCTGTATTTTATTGTTTTCAATAAAACTTCGTGTTTTGGACCTTTTAAAATTTTTTCTCTTAAATACTAATGTACAGGTTTATTCAGCAACTGAGAGACTCTGGAATCCTACAAAAGATGCCAAAACTTCTTTTCTCTTTCTGCAAACTTCTACCCTCTTTTATTTAATCCAGCTGATAATGCTGTTTTGTCTTTTTCCAATCAGCCCTAGGTATACGGAAAAAGTTTATATAGGCAGATGGGGACTCTCAAACCCCTCAACGAGATCTTCTGAGCATGGCATTTAAGGTCTATAATGACCAAGAGAGGAACAGAAAAGGCAGACAGAGCCAAAAAGAGATCAGGCAAAATACCAGCTCTTGGCATACACCCATAAAGGCTCCAACACCCTCGAGAGACTTCATAGGACTCCATCAAGGCCCTGCTTCAAGAGTGGAAAGGAAGGTCATTGAGCTAAAGCCTGCCAGGCTTCTCGGCCCCCACCAGGGACATGCCTTTACTATGGGAAAAAGGGACACTGGAAGGTAAGCTGCTCCCTCACTCCTCCAAGGGAGGGCTTAGTCTCTTCTAGCCCTGCTCTGGCTACCTGTGAGCTGACCTTGCCAGCCTACTGAGGCTTGCCACTGAAGACTAAAGGTGCCCAGGGCCATCAGCCCCATCTCACGTTGCTGTGGACGAGCCTAGGGTATTTCTTCCAAGTAGCAGGTAAACTGATCTCCTTTCTTATGGACACAAGGGCCACTTACTATGCCTTGCCTGAATATTCAGGGGTTTTTTATTCATCCCTCGAAGATCTCTGTTGTGGGTGTTGATAGTCTTATTTTCTGCTGCTTTGTTTAATATTTAGTGTTTCCTTTATTCCTCTTGCTTCAATGCCCCATGCCTATTTTAGGCTGGGACTTACTCCTAATTTAGACGAATTTACCTCTGCTACCCAGGATAGTGTATCCACAGGTTCTCTTCACCACACCATGATTGCAGAGCTCCAGAGAAAGGCACCCTGGGTTCACCTCTCCAGTTTAAAGAAAACAGAAGCTCCGGCTCCATACATGCTGCAGACGGCTTTTCCAGTCTACCTGAATTGTTACCAGCTAGAAGCAGTGGTCATTGGGACTTGGACTCTAGCTGCAAAGCATGGAAATGTGACCACAGCTCCAGTGCCTTGTGAACTTTTCCTGAATGTGTGTAACTCCTCCTTGGGACACTTCTCAAACTGAAGTAGGCTTGGGTTACATTTACAAATAATATGAAGCGATAATAGTGTCAACATGGACTTGGTGAAATTACATTAACATGTTAAGGACATTTAAGACTAAAAATTTTATTTTTAATCCTGTTGTATTAGTTAAGACTTTGCTTAGTAATCTAATAGGTTTTAATCACTTAATTGTATTAGGACACTTGTTATAATTGTCAGCATTGGCTGTTTTATTGTTGTTTATTTTATATTTTTCCAGTCTGCCTCCAAATCCGAACATGGAAATTCAGATGAGTAAGAATCACAACACACAAATTTGAAATTTTAATATCTGTTGGAGACCGAAATATAAACAGGGTTTTTTTTTATATCCAGGGGACAGGTGCTGGGCCTAAATACCTATCTCACCTGCCCAGTTAACAAAGAGCAATACCTGATTATTGCTTATCCCACCCTGGTCAAATGCCAGCTAGGGGCCGTCAACCTCCTGGTCCGTCGACCTACGTTTCAGCCTACCTACCAGCCTCTCCCCTTGGTAGATACTGCGTCTTATCCTCCCATTCAGAGGGGGGAATGAGGAGCCACTGCGCCACTTCACCCGCAGGTGTTGTAAAGTACCAAAAGCTACAGAATTAATATTAATATTTTGGGAGGCTTGAGAAACATTTTGTTGATTTGGGTTAAGGTGTGGAGAGAAATTGTGAGAATAGTCTCTGTACTGTGTGATTGGCATAACCAGGATGGCCCTTGGGATTGTATTGTAAATGCAAAGGGGAGGGAAACATGGATCCCCAGACATTCCACCACACCTGTGGGGAAAGGGGTGAATGGCTAGCCAGGTGCAGGGAGAGAAAAGCCAAAATAAACCTTTTCTCATAGCAATGAGCCATTTGCGGGCATTCTTCCCCACGGAAACTACCTCTCCTATGTAAATGTGTGTGGTTAACACGTGTGACTCTGGACAGAGAGATAGCAGATGAACACTAGATAATATAGGAATGCCTTTTAATATGTAAAGAGACATCTTTCTACCCTTGTGTTGGCTTGTAAACTTTGTTTTCCCCAAAAGGATGTATGGCTTGCAAATTGAACGTGGTCCTATCATGTTAAAGGATATATGACTATAACCAATATTGGTAAGAGGCTCCTAATTACAATTTTTGCTTCTGTACTTCCCACTTACAAAACTATAAAACCTAAGTAGAACAAAGGGCCGGCGTGCTCTCCGTCAGATTTCTGTCGAAGTTCCCGCCGCTTGGCCAAGCTAGACAATAAAGCTTTGATGGCCCTGGCCAGTTGGTTCAGTGGTAGAGCATTGGCCTGGCATGCAGAAGTCCCGGGTTCGATTCCCGGCCAGGGCACACAGGAGAAGCGCCCATCTGCTTCTCCACCCATCCCCCTCTCCTTCCTCTCTGTCTCTTCCCCTCCTGCAGCGGAGGCTCCATTGGAGTAAAGTTGGCCCGGGCACTGGGGATGGCTCCTTGGCCTCTGCCCCAGGCGCTAGAGTGGCTCTGGTCGCAACAGAGCGACGCCCCGGAGGGGCAGAGCATCGACCCCTGGTGGGCAGAGCGTCGCCCCCTGGTGGGCGTACCGGGTTGATCCCGGTCGGACGCATGCGGGAGTCTGTCTGACTGTCTCTCCCCGTTTCCAGCTTCAGAAAAATACAAAAAAAAAAAAAAAAGCTTTGATGTGTAAATGACGGACCTTGTTCCTGTCTTCCATGTTTTGGGTCCCTCCGAATTAGGCTTAACAATACAGTAATAAACAAAACACACAATGTCCCTTGATAGGGTTGCAGGCAGGGGCTCTGACCCCCTTCTCCCTTAAGTAGATGAAGGGACCTTGAAGACTGGACATTCCAGATCACCTCCCCCAAGATATCCGGATTGACAAACCTGGGTGTGGAAGGTCCCCTAGTTTACTTATGGTTAATCCCCCCCTGCATAATGACTACCAGCCCCCACCCTCAAATCCCCTATTTAACTCTACCTGTTAGAGAACTAGTTGGTGACCTCTGCCTGAGGAGTCAGCCCAACAGAGGACCCCCTAATAAACTCTTCTTGCCTGAAGTCGGGTGTCCTCCTCTGGCTGACCTTTCCTCCCTAACTTCAAGGAGCTTGGTGCAATGTTTTTCAATTGCTGGTCTGCGGATCGACAATTGAAAACCACTGCTCTAATGGACAATAATATATTGAGGATCCAAAATATGGCTGGTCTTCATGCTTGCAAATGGTGCTTATAAAAATGACCACCATGTGTCTATGTGAATAAGAAAGTTGCAGTGCCACAGAGCAGTGCAAAATCAGGCTTCACTCTGAAAATATAACAGTAAAGGCAAGATGTTTTGGGTATGCTGCTATACCTGAATGCCTGGTTTTCAGGTAATTTATGTTCCAAGGCAGGAAACCTTAAAAAGTGCAGAAAGGTAGTAGCAATGATTATGCCAGGAAGGACAAGCATAAAACCAGCCCCTCTGCCTGGCTAGCGTAGCAGCCTTCTCCACATCTCTCATCTCAGTCAGCCCACTGCTGATCAGCAGGCGTTTTGCTGGGATGGTCTGAATCTTTAAACAGCCATCCTGGGCCACCTAGCAAGATCCTTGAGCTTCAGAAAAAGCTGGTTGACCATGGAGGTAGAAAAGAGTTTCCAATTTTAACTTTCCCAGTTTTTAGAGCTAGACAAAACTGTCAGCAGGAAACCCTTGATATTTTGACAGCCTCATCCCCAGTTCCACAGGAAGGAGATTTTCTCTCTCTTTATCAGCTTCAGAGAAGGCTGGAAGACTCATTTGAATTTTTGGTTCTTGGGGCCTGTAACTTAAGAGTGAATTGTGTGAGAGCTCTGTCTGCCAGATAATTGAATGCATTGCAAAATTCGCTAGGCTGCCACCCTAGATTGAGTGGCACAAGATAATTGACTTATAAAGGCCTTTCAATTTTCTAATCTTTATGATATAATATGTAATGTTTCATAAAAGTGATGCTTTAACTAGCCTAGTAATAAAACATGTAATCATTTTGCTTGATAAAAGTTGATGCCATGGGCTAATGGCTCCGGGTCTGTTGTTATTATTTATTATTTAAACTTGATTGCACTTCAATAGTGTTGCTATTAATAAGATGCATTCTGAGTGCTTTAAGAAACATCTATTATGTGATTTAAAACTCATACTTACAGATGTGGAAATCTGGGGGATAGGGAGAAGGTGGGGAAGATTTATGCAGAAACTTCCTATCTGGGGGTAATTACCAGGCAGTAATTACCAACTTTATTTCATTTGATGACTTAACCTACATTTTCTTTCTTTCTTTCTTTCTTTCTTTCTTTCTTTCTTTCTTTCTTTCTTTCTTTCTTTCTTTCTTTCTTTCTTTCTTTCTTTCTTTCTTTCTTTCTTTCTTTCTCTCTCTCTCTCTCTTTCTCTTTCTTTCTTTCTTTCTTTCTTTCTTTCTTTCTTTCTTTCTTTCTTTCTTCCTTCCTTCCTTCCTTCCTTCCTTCCTTCCTTCCTTCCTTCCTTTTTTTTTGTGACAGAGACAGAGAGAGGGACAGATAGGGATAGATAGACAGGAAGGGAGAGAGATAAGAAGCATTGATTCTTTGTTGTGGTACCTTAGTTGTTCACTGATTGCTTTCTCATATGTGCCTTGATGGGGGTGGGGGCTACAGCAGACCTAGTGACTCCTTGCTCAAGCCAGCGACCTTGGGCTCAAGCTGGTGAACCTTGCTCAAACCAGATGAGCCCGTGTTCAAGCCATCGACCTTGGGGTTTTGAACCTGGGTCCTCCACGTACCAGTCCGATGCTCTATCCACTGCGCCACCACCTGCTCAGGCTACATTTTCTTTTGACCTAACTTGTTCAGGACTCTTTTGGACCATTTTTTCCCCCAGGAATTGTATGCTCCTTTCCCCCAGCCCTTGGACCATTTTAGAATTGCCTTAAAGACTGGATCTGCCCTGTTGTCTGGTGAAGTCCCAGTACCTGCACAGCTCATGACATAGTACTTATCTGTTGAATTAAAGCAATACAATTTTTTGGTAATTTATGTGGAATGGTAATGTGCAGGACATTAACAACATTGAAACACAGAAGTTCCCAAAGTATGATCTACATACACTCTTGGTAATTGTTTTTCCTATGGGTACATATTATTTCAGTTAACATATTCTATACTTTAGAGATTGAGAAAGCATCTCTGTGATTTAATTGAGATATATCTAACAAACATTTCTAAAATATAAACCCAAATCTACAATTTCAGTGTGTGCCTTTTGAATTGAAGGACTTGCTTTAAGAGTCCTCTATTAAAATGCAAAGAAACTCTTGACTGTCTAGTCCCCAGGGCTGAGAGCAGCTCCAGAGGGAGCCTGTGATAGAGGTGTGAGGGCATCACCTGGACTCCCTGCCTCCACTTTGCTCCACAGTGGCCCTCAGTAACACCTTCACAGAGGTTCCAAAACACTAAAACCTGCAGCTTTGGAGAAAAAGACATTAAATTAATCAATAGATAGCATATTTGAGATTATAGAATTTATAAAATAGCAACCATAGGCATTATTTTTTATTCTATAAATCCACAGCATCATTGGAAGATGATAAGCATAGACTAAGGAAAGGGGATGATGTAGCTCTTATTTATTTTTTTAAATTAGAAATTAAATTTAATGGGGTGACATTGATCAATGAGTACATAGCTTTCCGGCAAACATCTCTATAACATCTGAACTGTTGATTGTGTTGTGTGCCCATCACCCAAACTCAAATCATTTTTCATCACCATATTTTTGTCCCTCTTTACTCCCCTCCTCTCACCCCCTCTCCCTGGTAACCACTTCACTTTTATCTATGTCCATGAGTCTCAATTCTATATCCCACCTATGTGTGAAATCATACAGTTTTTAGCTTTTTCTGATTTACTTATTTCACTCAGTATAATGTTCTCAAGATCCATTCATGTTGTTGTAAATGGTAATATGCCATAATTTCTTATGGCTGAGTAGTATTCCATCATATATATATCTAACAAACATCATATATATATATCTCACATCTTCTTTATCCAATCTTCTCTCGAGGGACACTTTGGTTTTTTTCATGTCTCGACCACTGTGAATAATACTGTAATGAACATGGGGGTGCATGAGTCTTTGTGTATCAATATTTTCAAATTTTTTGAATAGATGTCTAGTAGAGGGATTGCTGGGTCATATGTTAATTCTATTCTTAATTTTTTGAGGAACCACCATACTTTCTTCCATAATGGCTATACCAGTTTACATTCCCACCAGAAGTGAATGAAGTTTCCTTTTTCTTCACAGTTCTCCAGTACTTATTACCTGTCTTGTTGATAACAGGCCATTTAAGATGTGTGAGGTGGTATCTCATTATAGTTTGATTTGCATTTTTCTAATAGTTAGTGAAGATGAGCATCTCTTCATATATCTATTTGTTGTTTGTATGTCTTTATGGGAAAAGTGTTCAGGTCCTCTCCACATTTCTTAATTGGATTGTTTGCTTATTATTGCTGGTAGCTCTTATTTCAAATTAATTATAATCATCATCAGATTTTAGAAAAATTGTACATGACAGTATCAGTGCTGCATTAATGTTTTGTGTTATTATTTTTTCTTGATATTTAACTTCCTTGAAAACTTCATTTCAGTAGTGAAGATGAGGTTTTAATAGATGGAGTGAAGACTTGTTTTTGCCTTTGAAAAATGTGTTGTCTTTTCAGGCACTTAAATTTCTTATGGCAACTCTGATAATTTGGAGAGAGCTGGGAATACTCTAGTCATATTTGCTGTTATGGAGAACAGAGGTAGCACCTGTCAGCATCAGAGTTGTGGAAGCTCAGTCAGTACTTTGAGATACAGTGTGTCCGTAAAGTCATGGTGCAGTTTTGACCAGTCACAGGAAAGCAACAAAAGATGACAGAAATGTGAAATCTGCACCAAATAAAAGGAAAATCTTCCTAGTTTCTGTAGGATGATGTGGCAGCATGTGCGCATGCGCAGATGATGATGTAACACCGTGTATACAGCGGAGCAGCCCACGGCCTTACCAGTTGAGATGTGGACGGTACAGAGGAAAGTTCAGTGTGTTCTGTGGCTCGCTAAATTTGAATCCATGACCAAAGTGAAACGTGAATATTGGCACATTTATAATGAAGTGCCACCACAAAGAAATAACATTACTCGGTGGGATAAGCAGTTGAAGGAAACCGGCAGTTTGGTGGAGAAACCCCATTCTGGTAGGCCATCAGTCAGTGACGAGTCTGTAGAGGCTATATGGGATAGCTATCTAAGGAGCCCTAAAAAATCTGTGTGTGAGCGCACATCGAACTGTACTGAATAGATATGAAACTGAGAGAGTTTTCCTTTTATTTGGTGCAGACTTCACATTTCTATCATCTTTTGTTGCTTTCCTGTGACCAGTCAAAAGTGCACCATGACTTTACGGACACACTGTATAATTCAATTGCCTTAATCCAGAAAGTGCTGTTGGGATTTCAGCTTAGGTGAATGCTCTGCCAAGCCAAACTGCTTTAAATATGTACTGTTGATTCAGGGGAAGTATTAAAATGAAAATGAAATGTTTAAATGACAGGTTACAAAGGTGTTGGAAATCTTGAAGTAGATAATGGTTTATGAAAAGATTACAAAAATTTTGATGACTTGGAAAATGTACCATGGATAAGGAGATACACAAAATTAAAATTACAAGTCATCTTTCTACATAAATTAATTTAGCCAGTTAACATTATAAAATCTTGAGCTTGTTATAGATTAACTGGATAATGTAAGAGTGTTTTCACCTAAAGTATTGTACTCATGGCCATTTAGATATCCTTGTGTTCAGCTTGTCTCTACCATGTTCCATAAACCCAAAAGTTTAGCTTTCATCCATGTGCAATGGATCCAAAATGTGTCATCCCCTTTTGAGGACAGATTTCTTAGCCCCTCTGAAAGGAAGCTAGGTTTATATTTGAAAAATGTGATGCTGCTAAGGATAAGTCATCCAATATAATATATACATATTTTAGCTCAGTTTATTAATATAAGATAAAAGATAAAACAACAGGGAAAACAATGATGTGAAATGTAAAATAAAACACTTGCTATGAATCTTTCCTTAACATAAAATCTCACTATTTTGCTGGTTCTAATATTAACGGTTTAGCTTTTACTTTATTTTACTTGTGAGATTTATGAGTGCCTCACTACTCTTCCGTCTGCCTCTTTCTATTTCTGTTTCCATTGCATGAAGAAAGAGGACACCAAATATATGCAGAGGTCAAACCCATTCAATCTGATACTCTAAAATACAGATTAAAAAAAAAACCCCAATAATGCACAGAAGAAAGGGATTCTGGTTCTAGGGGAAGAAAAAGTTCTAGCACTTATTCTTCCACACTTGCTTAAGATACACAGTGAATATATATTTTACCATGGCAGAGCAAAAATTCAGAAATAAATAAGCTGAGTGGAAGAGATTTTTCTACCTCTCCCTTTTTCCACATTAAAAGCTTTGTTAGGATTGAATTTATTTATTTTCTTATCCCAGCATTTAGTAAACTGTTTGGCACATAAAAGGCTGGTACTCAAAAATGTTTGAATAAAAGAATACATGAAAAGATGAGAACTAGTAGGAATGACTGAGACGAGGAAACGTGTGCTGACAGGCAGAGGGATCAGTAAATTTGCCACCCTTCACTAACGTACTTTCTCAGGGCGAGTTGCTGTAAACAGGAAGGTTTGGGTTTTTCTGTATTTCCTGCTTCTATTTATCTTCATAGAAAAATAAAGGACATTTGCTTCACTCTTGTTTTTGCCAGTCGTCTGCTGCCTGGAGGTTCTGACCCCTGTCAAAAGGAAGCATATTCTTCTGGCTTTTGTTTTTCCCCAGGAGGACTGTTCTTCCTATACTTCATCACAATTACCTTGACCTTGATCTGAATGTGGTCACTTCTCATGTTGATGACTCAAGAGAGATCGTGAATATATATAATTACTGAATGAATTTAGTTTTGCTAAGCGTTCTCAGCAATCCATTTCAAGCTAAGGTCCTCCTCCTGTTTTCCCCCCCCTGTACTTTTACTGCTGTAATAGCAAAGGGTCACATTTTTGGTTTTTCCGTTTCGTTGGAGAACACTGATGAGAGCATCACCTTGAATTCCCTGAGTTAACCCTCTTGACAGCTATTTCTCTAACGACAGACATGACATTTATTTTAATGCCTTTTCACATTTATATTTTTTGGGTGTTTTTTTTTTTTTTACAAATTTATTATGGAATAATTGGCATACAACAAACTGCATATATTTAAAGCAGGTGTCCCCAAACTACACCCAGCCCGTGGGCCGCATGTGGCCCTCTGAGGCCATTTATCCGGTCCCCTCCGCACTTCCAGAAGGGGCACCTCTTTCATTGGTGGTCAGTGAGAGGAACACTGTATGTGGCAGCTCTCCAACGGTCTGAGGGACAGTGAACTGGCCTCCTGTGTAAAAAGTTTGGGGACCCCTGATTTAAAGCATACAGTTGGTTAAGTTTTGACATGCAGTCACAGGCAGGACCATCACCATAATTGAGAGAATTAACCTATTTGTTATCCCCAAATTTGTTGGATCTCCAGCCCATTGTCTTCAGAGTCCTAGACTATTTCTGAAAGAAGTGAGGTAGAGGAGCAAACTCATTTTTTGTGTTTTTGTTTTTCTTAGTTATTCTGTTGCATTTCTTTACTGGGGTATTGTTATAACTTATAAGAGGATCTTTATTTTTACAATTCAAGATAATTTTATTACTTTTCTATAGAGCACTGCTGAAGATTGTTTTTGTTTCTTCTTATGCCAGGGATAGCTAGTTGTCTCCCAAAACCCACACCTTTGCTTTTCTTTGACAATAGTTACCCTGAGTTTTAGCTGGACAGCCACATGTCCTCTCTATTAACAACCACATTTCTAAGTTTTCCTTGCGGTAAGGTGTGATCAGGTTCTGTCCTATACTGATATAAGCAGAAGTAATGAGTGCAACCACCTGTCAGTCTCTTGAGAGCAAGTAACATCTGCACAGTTTCCTTTATGCCTTCTGACTGGCTAGAGTGCATCCCAGACTATGAGACAGGAAGTTGAAGGTGGCAATGAAAAAAACAGAAAGGACTGGATCAGCCCTAGACTTTTATACCAAATAGTATGTGGGAGAAAAGTACCTTTCTATCATCTTTAAGGCACTATCACTTGGGGTTTTGGGGTTGCTGTATCCAAACCAATGTTCTAATTAGGACACTAATGGTTTATAAATAGGGTGAACTTGGACACAGTAGATAAGTGAACAACACTGCTTTAAGCCATCATATTACAATAATTATTTCTTCTAAAATAAACTCAAGGATAAAGAGTGGACTATTTGAAATAATTTTGAATAAATCTCATAGAATCTCAGATATTTGTCTAGGAAAAATTTTTAGCGAGGTTGGCCATTTCAAATATTTACATAGCTGCTGCTTTTCAAACTTAAATGTAGTTCTGTAAAAGTTTGTTCTCAAGAATTGTTGTTTGTGCAAATACCTGGCTAGATACACTAGCTTCATTTATTTCATCCAGAACATTACATTCTTATTTGCCCGGGCCATTGCTGTTTTACCTTTATTATAGTGGCTATTAGAAACTCCTCTACAATGACAACAAGATTTGATTTGATATCATCAAGTAAATAGCCTGGGCATGCTGCTTTGTCAGTGCTGTGCCAGGAAGGACTGAATGTTAAATATGTCATCATTTTATACTTTGTATGTGCAGAAAGTCTAATTTGACATTCTCTCAATGCCACAGCTGTACTGATTCTCCTTGCTACCCAACCGCCCCTCAACATTTGAAACTCTTTTATTGTAATGGTAGATGTTATGTAATGAAGGTACTTCTAAAAGGCTGTAACATAACAGACATTTACTGCTGCCGAATTGAAATATCAGGCTCAGCAGATGAACAGGTTGCCTAGCAACTGATACTGCAAGCTCCAGCGACTGCTCCTGCCTACTGAGAGTGACAAGGGAGCCATCACAGGCTGCCTGTACCTTTCTATTTAGCATTCTGACAGTGAGACCAAAGCCCCCAGGACAGGAAGGGTGGATGAGGGGGGTGTTAAAGATTAACATTTAAAGAGAGAGTCTATCTGTCTATATATTTTTTACATATATAATATCTTTTATATAATACAGTTAAAAACTTTTCTTAGGAAATTCCTGCATTAATAGAGAGGGAGAAAGGGAGGGTGTGCTTAGGAAATGGAGGGAGTAGAAAAATGAGGATCTGAAAAACAGGAAAGAAAATGAACCTACTGCAGGCTTTGGCTTTCTCTTTTATATGGAAGTGCAGCTGACTTTGGCTGGGAAGCATGACTAATACATGCATGACTAGGCATGTCCAAGGAAATTTCTCTTAGATTAGAACAACATGAAATGACTTTTGGCTATTCAAGCAAGCAGAGCTGCACGTTTCTGCACACTTTCCTATATGCCGGCGCACTTAGCATGCATTGTGCTCAATTGTCGATCAGTGCCAGCAGTCTGATTTAGCAGTGCCAGTCTTCATCCACGGGGAATGAGATTTTATTCTTTGTTATGGTGCAAATAAGTAATTCCAATGAAATATTCCTTTTCTACACTGTTCAACAGATAGCAATTTATTTTCTGCAGTTGATGAAATATGTAAACATGAAACGCCATTCAAAGTGTATCTTTTTAAAATAAGTTCAGGGTCCTATTGTGCATGGTAATCCTTTTGTGAAATGTTCAAGCGAGGAATTGAAACCTCTTTGTTTTAAGGGGAAAGAAAGGCTCTGTTTCATGAACCTTCATATTCTAAAGGAAAATCATTAATCATAATCTCTGTCCCATTTCAAATTAAAGTAAATTTACATTTCACTATACATTTCATCTAGAAATTAATACATTTATTCTCATGGACATAAAGGACATGGCTCAGTGAGTAAAAATAGATATACCTTCTGACCAAGCAGCTCCACTAGTAGGAATTGAACTTAGAATAAGCTCCAATATATGAAAACATATTGGTTCGAGGACTCTCAACAATATTGATTATAAGAGCAAAACCTCATAACTTAAATGTCATTACTAGGGTATCAGTGATGTAAATTGTTGCATAATCATAAAATAGAAGACCAGGGGCCATTATAAATAAGAATGTAGAGGTATTTTTTTTGCAGGAAATATATCCAAGATATATTGTTTAAGTAAATAAAATTTGAAGAATATAAAGAAAAATCCAGAATATATATTTATGTGTGGATATAAGCTTTCACAGTGGTTACTTTTGGAGAAAATATTTAGGGTACCACTGGAAGGTAAGATACAGAGGGGTATTTTGGTGTTTACCATAAACTTTTTTGCTTTAAAAAAAATCACAAGCATGTATTACTTTTATAATAAAACATGCATGTATTACTTTTATAATAAAACATGCTAAAACACATATTGCTTAACTATGAATATATTATTTCATGTCTACTTGTGCAGACATACAAACTAAAAAATAATTGTTCAAATCATTCAGCACAGCATTTTAAAAATCATCTGTGTTCAATAATCCTGTTAGGGAAAAGATTATAGATGGTCTACCTAGCTAGGTCTTCCTTGGGTTTTATATGTGTTTCTAGGGTCTTAAGTAAATTAACTCACAAACTCTGAATTATAGGCAATTATTTTTTTTGAAAAGTATTTAGAAGAGTCAGGGGATTAAGGAGCAAATGTAATGCTGATCTCTTCCTTTCTTTCTTCAGTGCCCCAAAGCCAATAATATAATTATCTTCTATTAAGTCTATTTCATTCTGCAGTAAAATAATAAAGCTAATATTAATCAAGTGAGGCTGTGGGTTTTGTACTATTTCTTATGCAACGAATATTTATGCAAGAATTTGTAGAACAAATATTCCATTTTGGGGGCGGGGTGAGGGCGGGGGATGTGTGTCTGACCATTCCCCTGGAAACAGAGCTTATGTGTTTACTGGAGGAAAGTGATGACTGACTTAGTTGCAGGGAAGTTGAAGTTTAGATCAACTTTATGATGGATATCTAACCCTGGTCTGAATGAGACAGTTCAAATACAGTTTGGGTTTTTAACTACAGAAAAAAGGTCTGGCTTCCAGTTACCAAGTTTTCTGAAAAGAAGGTTAAAATACAGTGGCCCCTGAAGTAAATATATAATAGACACTCTATAGAAGGGCTGAAGGAGAGACAATTTATTTAAGAACTCTCACCTCAATAATTCTGGACAAGCATACCATCTTTGAGAAATGAATTCAGTTCAGCCTTCTAGTTTCCTACTCAAATTATCTGTTTTGTTTTGTTTGGCTTAGCCATTGCAGATCTGATATATCTGGATGTACTCACCCTAAGGCAAACCCTTCTGCCACACTGCTCCTCTACTGAATAACACTGGTGTCCCGAGCCAGGCGGTTTGTTGAGCACAGAGCTGAACTCAGGTAGCTGGTACTCATCCTGGGATTGTCTCTTTCTCTCTTCCTTCACCATGTGGCTGAGCAGTGAGCAGTGCAGCTCATCTTAGTAACATCAGGAGATGGAAGAAGATAAAATGTTTGTACATGGTTTATTCTAGTTCTGTGCTTACTTTCAAGAAGTTGATCTTTAATATAGTAGTGATCTAAGGCCACTGTGGGGGAGATTTAACTAAATCCCCAAGGCTGGGTTGTCTCTTCTGGTCTCGACTTTCACCTTACTCTTCCTGAAAATGCAGGTTTTGAAGCCAAACAGATTTGGACCAAAACCTTGATCTGTGACTGATTGACTAACCTCTGAGTTTCCTCAGATTCCTCAATAATAGTATGGGGATACTACTTACAACACTGTTGGACTGCTTTCAAAGTTAAACAAATCCTTAAACAATAATTACTGCGCCTCAATGTAGGAATTAGTAGACATTAGGCAACTATATTTTCTCGAACTTCCTTGAGAAAAATAACTATTATTTTTTTCCCAAAGGAGGAAATAGAAGTTAAGCAAAGGTATTTTGTATTATCTTGACTATTTTTGAAATAGCAATGTTGGCTATTTGACCGTGTTTGTAACTGGCTTCCTATGACCAGTTCCCTGAGTAGACAGAGTTGCCTTCTACTTCTGTAAATTTCTTTTCTTCTTCTCTGGTCCAGACAAGCTGCTGACTCCACACCTCTGAGCCCGGGCCACCTCTTATATTCTCTTAAACTTTTGTTCATATCACTTTTTTAAGACTGTCTTTATTTTTTTTATTTTATTAATTTTAATTTATTGTGTTAACATGGATTCAAGTGTCCCACTCAATATAACCCCCAACCCCTCCCCTGTGTCCCCCATTGCACCCCTTTTGTTCCCCTCCTCCTAACCATCTCCTTTCCCTCTGGGACTTTCTGTCCTGTTATCTATATCTAAGTGTTATGTATATATAATTTCACTAATCCCTTCACCTTCTCTGATCCCATCCCCTCATCCCCCTTCCCTCTGACAGCTGTCCCTCTGCTCCCTGTGACCCCGCTTCTGCTTCTATTCCATTCTTCAGTTTAATTTGTTCATTAAATACCACAAATAAGTGAGATCATATGATGTTTTTCTTTCTCTGCCTGGCTTATTTCACTTAGCATAATACACTCCAGGTCCATCCATGTTGTTGCAAAAGGTAAGATTTCCTTCTTCCTCATGGCCGCATAGTATTCCATTGTGTATATGTACCACTGCTTTTTAATCCACTCATCCATTGATGGAAACTTGGCCTGTTTCCAGATCTTCGCTATTGTGAACAATGCTGCAGGAAACATGGGGGTGCATATCCTCTTATGAATCAGTGATTTGGTATTCTTAGGCATTTTCCTTTCCAGAATGACTATCTTATTTTTTTAACCTATCCAGTGATTCACTTTTAAAGGTCCAGGTCACATTCCACCCTTCTAAGAAGACTTCTTTGATGACTATAGCCATCAAAGTCTTCATTTCTTATACTTTCATCGTAGAAAAGAGAAGAACTGAACTTTGTTACTCTTTCAAATTCATCGGACACAGTACTGCTAGAGTTTGTTTGGTATAACCCTCACTTTAGCCACGCAGAAACTGTGTGCCCAGAAACCACCAGGCCCCTGTCTTATAATTTCATGCCTTTGTCCCTGTCATCTAGTCTATCTGAAAAACTCCTTGAACATTTCAATGATAGTCTGATCTGTGGTGGTGCAGTAGATAAAGCACTGACCTAGAACACTGTGGTCGCTGGTTCAAAACCATGGGCTTGGCTGGTCAAGGCACATATGGGAGTTGAGGCTCCCTGCTCCTCCCCCTTCTCTCTCTCTCTCTTTCTCTCCTCTCTAAAAATAAATAAATAAAATCTTTTAAAAAGGATTTCAATGATAACTTTTTTGTGAACACTTTTTCCACTCTCTCCAGCCTAGTCCTTCTCAGGTGTTCTCACTGTCCCATGACACCAATGGTGGGACTCAAATAACAACCGGCTCTCTGCCCTAACGACTGTTTTAAGTATAAAAAAAAATATACCAAAAGATAGTTTATTATTTCATGCATTTCATATTTAAAAACAATAAAAGAGTACACAAAACTAGATTATAAGAAAGAGTTTTAAAATGTTAATGGAAAAATATTAAATAATACCTAAAAATACCTGATAAAACTGTTATTTAAGATATTTGCAATGGCAGCTTGTCACCCCCTGGTTGTTCGGTACATTTTCTCTTTATATTATATGTTTGTTTAATGAAGCAGTAAATGCAAGGGAATTAAAATGTAGTATTTCCTCATGCTCCTCGATGAGCTCGTTTACATCACCCTCCTCTACCTCCAGACCCATCGACTTTCCACGGGACACAATCTCCTCCAATGGTTCGTCTCGGTCTCGGTCTCTGGTTCAAATCCTTCGCAGTCCCTGTCTGCAACAACATCAGGCCATAACTTTTCCATGCCGAGTTCAAGGTTCTTCATGTAACCTCTTTTCATGCCAAGTCAATAATGCGTAAACATATCATAATGTAGTGATCTTTCCAAAACTCTCAAAGGGTTAGATTTGTATTCTCAGTCACCTCAAAGCAGCGGCAGAACAAGTGCTTTGTGTAAAGCTTTTTAAAGTTGAAAATGACCTGCTGATCCATAAGTTGTAAGATTGAAGTCGTGTTGGGTGGGAGGTAGAGCACTTTCACGAATTTGAACTCATCAAGAATGTCATCTTCAACATCAGGTGGGTGGGCTGGAGCATTTTCAAGGATTAGTAATGCTTTCATTGGGAGTTTTTTTGGGGGCGGATTTTTCTGGAGCTGGAAATGGGGAGGCAGTCAGACAGACTCCCGCATGTGCCCGACCAGGATCCACCTGGCACGCCCACCAGGGAGCGATGCTCTGCCCATCCGTGGAGTCGCTCTGTCGTGACCAGAGCCACTCTAGCGCCTGGGGCAGAGTCCAAGGAGCCATCCCCAGCACCAGGGCCATCTTTTGCTCCAATGGAGCCGTGGCTGCGGGAGGGGAAGAGAGAGACAGAGAGGAAGGAGAGGGGGAGGGGTGGAGAAGCAGATGGGCGCCTCTCCTGTGTGCCCTGGCCGAGAATCGAACCCGGGACTTCCGCACACCAGGCCAACGCTCTACCACTGAGCCAACCGGCCAGGGTGGGAGTTTATTTTCTTGAAGATATTTCTTCACTGCAGGACCAAAGATGAGATTTACCCATTCAATAAAAAACTGCTGTGTAACCCATACCCTAGCATTGGCACGCCACATAACCTGCAGTTTTTCTTTTAGAATCTTGTGAGTCTAAAAGACTCAAGGATTTTCAGAATGATACACTAGCAGTGGCTTTACTTTACAGTCACCACTAGCATTTGCACACAATGCAAAGGTCAGACGGTCCTTCACAGGTTTATGGCCTGGCAGCTTCTTCTCCTCTGCGGTGATGAAAGTCCTCTCGAGCATTTTTTTCCAAAACATTCCTGTTTCCTCACAGTTGAACACTTGTTGGGGGATGTAGCCTTCCTTTGCAATAAGTGCAACAAAACATGCGATGTACTCCTCAGCTGCCTTAACGTCAGCACTCGCAGCTTCACCATGCCTCACCACCGAATGGATTCCAGATGTCTTCTTGAAATTTTCAAATCAGCCATGACTTGCCTTAAACATATCTTCTGCTACTTCTTTTGAAGTTGATGGTTCTTTCTTCTTCAAGTTGCTGTAAATAGTATGTGCCTTTTCGCATATTACAGTCTCCATCACTGTATCTCCTGCCAACTCTTTCTCTTTCACCCACACCAGCAGAAGCTTCTCTATTTCTTCATGGATATTTGTCCTTATTTGGGACAGAATTGTAGTTTCTTTCGCTGGATTTGCACTTTTGATGGCATCCTTTTGTTTAAGGATGGTACAAATTGTAGATGTATTGCGGTCATACAGCCTTGCCAGTTCAATCACTCGTACACCATGCTCATGTTTTTCTATTATTTCTTGCTTTACTTCTATTGACATCATTCTCTTCTTCTTCTCACCACTGTCCTTTACACTTACTTTCTTCAGCCCCATGATAGCACACAAAAATGTTAGTAAAAAGTGCAAAAATGATGCAAGAACAACAACAGCACACAAGATTTGACTTCATTCTGTGGGTAACACATAAGAAAGAACGAGATGCTCGTGTTGTGCTGTTGATACTGGACCCATGTGCCAATGTGCCCACTAGCAGCAGCTTCCCGAATCACAACTCGTATCTTGGAATTTTGTTTGGATCTCAAACAAAAATACAAGCTGAGTCGCAGCTCGTATCTTAAAAAAACTGTATGTTGATCTGCTTGTATCTCAAGGTACCACTGTATATTTATTTCTTACACTCTAATGTAAGCCCCTCATGAGCAGAGGCTGTGTCTCATTCTTCTTTTTATATTTGAGGCTGGGACTTAGAATGTGTTCCATAAGAGTGTAGTACATGATTTGTCTGTCCAGATTCTCTCTTGTGTTATATACTCATTTCTCTGAAAGATTCTTAAGTCCTAGACTTTCATAACCATTAGCACACAGTAGGTGTTCAATAAACACTGTTGGTGTGCTATCAATCACTGCCATCTAGCGCTGGGCATGCATAGAAGGTACTCAATGACTACTTCTTAGTCTCCAGTCGAGGTGCACAGGACAGAAGACTCTGGGGGGGACTTTTCATCTTTGCTTACATTCTCCCTTGTGCTTTGCCCACAGAAACTAGCAGCACTGAGGAGCCTGCTGTTTTAGTTTCTCTGCAATCAAGTGTTTACTTTAACTTATTGACATAAAGAAAGAAAACCCTGGATTGTGGTTCCATACACTTTATTTAACAAGTAGATAAAATAATATACCTAAATATGAAAGGGTAAAGGCTAATTAAAAACTGCAAACTATTTGCCACATCTTTTTAAAGATACATATAATGTATGATTTTTCAAAAAGTCATCAAAGTTATTGTCAAATTGACAAATCTGTGAGAGAATAAAAAAGATATCTTAATATCTGTTACTGGTTTTTGGAATAGCTTTAGGCAGTTTTCATATAGGATAAGGGCTTACCTCACAAACTCACATTTCTTTGCACTATCCCGGTTGCCCTGTGTTAGATCACCATGTCAATCAATGTGAAATGAATGATTGCATATGTAATTTAAATATTTCAGTACAGTCTTGCTACTGAGATTTATCCTGAAGTGGATTTTCTTGAGCATACAGAAACCTATGTTAAACCAAATGCAGTTGTGGACTGCTTCCTCCTATCTTATCAGCACTTCCTGACTACCTGTAACTATGGCCTTCCTTTCACACATACTTTACTGTAGTAACTGATTTTCCCTCCACATAGATCTATAAATTTTGCTTTGAACATAAAATGTTACTCTGTTTTCATTGTTTGTGTAACAAACATACCCAAACTTAGCAGTTTGAAACACCCATCATTTAATTAGAGACAGAGATTCCGTGCCTTCAGGATTTGGACAGAGCACAGCACCAGTGGTTCACCTCTGCTCCATGATGCCTGTAACCTCAGCTGGGATGACTCAAAGGTTGGGGATGACTTGATGGCCAAGACCTGGCTCGTCTGGAGGCTCCTTTACTCACATGTCTCAGTGGGTGACTCAAAGCCCAGAATTAGCAACGATGTCCCTGTAATATTATGATCTCTCATTGTGGCTAGTCTTCTTCACAATGTGGTAGCTTCATGGTGGTCCAACTCATGTAGTGCCTCAGGGCTTTAAGCATAAACATTCCAGCAAATAAGAGAAGTGTACATTACCTTTTATGACCCTGCCTCAGATGTCACACAGTGTTACCTCCACTATCCCTATTGACAGTGTATTGAAGCACCATTGGTACTATTGAAGCAAGCACAATCCTACACAGATTCCAGGGGTAGGGACTTCAACTCTCTCTCTCTCTTTTATTCAGTGAGAGGAGGGGAGATAGAGACAGATTCCCACATGTGACTCGACTGGGACCTACCCAGCAAGCCCACTACGGGGCGATGCTCTGCCCATCTGGGGCATTGCTCTTTGCTCAGCAACCAAGCTTTTCCTAGTGCCTGAGGGAGAGGCCATGGAGCCATCCTCAGCAGTCAGGCCAACTCTCTTCAATCTAGCCATGGCTGCAGGAGGGGAAAAGAGAGAGGGAGAAAGAGAGAGGGGGAGGGGTGGATAAGCAGATGGGGGCTTTTTGTGTGTGCCTTGACTGTGAATTAAACCCAGGACATCCACATGCCAGGCCAACAATCTATCGCTGAGCTAACCAGCCAGGGCTGGGACTCCACCTCTCAATCAGAGGAGTATCAAAGAATTTTTGAGACTTTGTTTTCAAATCACCACATTCTCATTTACAGAAACATGTTAGCTTGTCATGTTGATCATAGAAAGCCTCTAAACATAAATATCTTTTATAACCAGACCACTAAAGACATAATAATTAAGCATTTGCTCTTTGCCTAGTTCTATATGAAGACCTGCCATGTACCATCTCTGCTTAACTAGTATTTTTTATTTTATTTTTCAATTGTAGTTGACATTCAATATTATTTCATAGTAGTTTCAGGTGTGCAGCATAGTGATTAGAAAATCATATACTTTACCAAGTTTTCCCCCAATATTTCAAGTACTCACCTAGCACCATGAGTATAACTATAATATTTTCAAATTAGCCTCATAGAAAAACAAACCTTAGAAAAGGTAGAGTAGACTGGAATATAGGACCCATTTAGTTAACCTTCGACCTAATGCTGAACCCTGTCTGCTCTACTACACTGACTGTAATCAACTAGATTCCCCTGAATACTTCCACCATAGGGAACTTAGCAGTTTGTGAGAAAAACTATTACATTTGCTCAGAACTCAACCACTATAGTTGCTTTTTGTTATATTGAGTCTAAAGATACTTATTTCTTTTACTCTTTGGTCTTAATTTTGCCTGTTATAATAATATAGAATAAATATAATACCTTTGTACATGATTTTTTAAAAAAGTTTTCCTTTGAGTACTCTCTACTTTGTCTTGTTCTTTTTTTAAATGTAGTTCCCAAACTCTAACATTCTTTATTTGAGTTGGTTCAGTGAGCAATCAACTATAGCTGAAAATTAACTCCTTCAATCTGGACAATATATTTTTATTAATACAACCCAATATACTGTAGCATTTGCTATTGAAATCAGTCATATCCTACAACTGGCTTCCCACAATGCATGCTGGACAGCCTTGCCTAGTGATTGACTGTGAGGCCTCAGAGTCAAATGGCTTAGTTTCAAATTCTGGTTCCATCATTTCTACATATATGACCTTAGACTAAACACTCTGTGCCTCAGATTCTTCATCTGTAAAATGAGGATGAGAACAGCATTGCTATGCGTAAAAAAAAGAAAAATACACTGCAAATAAAATATTTAGCATCGTACTTAGAACAAAATCTATAGGCAATATGTATTACCTATTTTATTCAACTAAATTTAATTCACATAAGTTACTATTAGATCAGACTACTCTCCTCCAACAACAGCTAAACTTAAACAGTGCTTTGAACATGTAGTGAATGCCTTCAAATTATCCTTATGTATTCCACTGTGTTAACTTAGAATTTAAATATACTGATACATATTTTATTCTTATTCTGTCATTTACTATCTTTGGCACTTTTCCTGTTTTGTGTCATCTGATGAATTGTTTGATGTGCCTTCTCTGTCTTTATCAAAGCCACTGATAAAATATTGACTCTGATGGAATTGACCAAAGAAATAAACTCCTGGAAATCCCTTTTCTCTTTCTTTCCTCCCTCCCCAGTGCTACTCCTCACCCTCTGAATGATACTTTTGGATTGTTTTATCCAACCACCAATACCTTCACCAAATGGCCTGGCCTCAGACCAGCATTATTCTTCTCAAACTGAACACCCCGGGCTCTAAACAGTCCTGGTACATTGCAGTCACTCAAAGTAGAACCAAGCCAACATTGCAATCCAGTTGATATGGAAACACAAAGGAGACAACCATTAATTTGGTCTTCAGGAATCAGGGAAGACTTCTCAGAGGTTGTGGTAATTGAGCTGGGCCTGAGAATCAGTGGCATTATTACTGATGTTGATGGTGTTTATAAAGACAATAATATAGTAATTCCAGACCAGAGGGAAAGCCCTGCGCTGTGGCTCTGAGGGGGTAAATGTTTGTTGTTTATATTTAGAAAACTTAGCCTTTGGTGATTAGAGGGAGTGTACAGTACTCTCTCATTGGATTTCATAGTTCCCGGCATGGAACCGAATGAGCCTTGTAAAGGCAGCATTCTAGAACCTGTCCTGTTTACCTGGCTTGCTCATTCCTGGCAGCAGAATCTTTACTATAGTTATCAGGAGAGGTCTACCTCATCCAAATGTCTTCACCTGTAAAAGTACCTAAAAGTAGTCTTTCTTCAGGATTTTTACTATAGTTATCAGGAGAGGTATACCTCATCCAAATGTCTTCACCTGTAAAAGTACCTAAAAGTAGTCTTTCTTCAGGATTTTTACTATAGTTATCAGGAGAGGTATACCTCATCCAAATGTCTTCACCTGTAAAAGTACCTAAAAGTAGTCTTTCTTCAGGATTTTTAAGAAGATAATTGAAGAATGAGTTTAAAATAATACAACCAACACTAGGAACTTAGCACTAAATTCAGTTAAGTTCAGCCCAGTCATGAAAACATCTCTAAATAATAAGCTGTGACACTCAACTACATTCAAGTCTAGATCCTTTTCATTATGAAACTGGTAAAAATATTCAGTTAACTGTGGTGAAGTTAATTACTTATTGTCCTCCTGGTCCTAGTCTATATTCTATGCTGTTTTTGTCCCAGAAGAAAGTGCTGCCCATAAATGTATTTGAAATTTCAGATTCAGAACATAGACGGCCATTATTGTAGTATTCAGAGGTCCTTTATTTTATGCTTCATACTGTTTGCTCTCAGCTATTACATCATCTTGAAATTACTTCTTTGCCCATATAACTGGTCTACTCCCCCACACCTCCACTGCCCCACGCAGCCTTCAACTTGACTATTTTCTCTTCCTGTTGCCCTTGCATGCTGCTCTGTATTTGGTTCCACAGGAGAGAAAGAAAGACAGATGAGTTGAGGAATATTGAGTAGAGAATTAAGAAAGTATTTCCTCTCTCTTTTCTCCCACAGGCTGATGAACTTGCCAATTGTGTCCAAATTAGAAACTGTTACCCCCACTGGCCTGATATTTGCACACTGTAGAGCTTCCTGCATAATTAAATGAAAACGTTTCACTATGTGTTGTAATCCTGGGATTTCAAGGTCTTATTGGCTCCCTTGGCGGGTAATAGTTAAAGCTATGAATGTACATGAATGAGATATCCTTGTGAGAAGGTAGAGTTAGCAGAGAGACTTGCTAGAGTCCTGGTAAGTGACAAACATAAGGAAGAGGAGCACTGGCTGGTGACAGGAGAAGAAAATAAACAACATTCTTATTCTAGTACTTGGGGATCAGCAAGTCCACTCCCTCTTTTTCCCCAAAATGCTCGTAAATCATTCATTTTATAATCTATTCTTGAATGCTGCTGGAGATGGTGGTAAGCTCACTGAGATCTATAGTTTTAGGAATTCCTGGGACATTCACCCCACTGAGCCTTGGTACTCTCCTGGGCTCTGTTATCCCTCAGTGAACACAGAAGCTCTGAGTTTACTGCTGCAGGTTCCTCAGCCTTTTCTTGGCATCCTTCATCTGTTCCCTGGGGCTCAAGTCCACTTAAAGGGCTGGGTGCTCTGTCACCAGCTTCTTGCCTCACTTCCTCTGAAATCTAAATTCTGACTGTTCTTGTTTATCTTAGAAGCTAACTCAATTCTTTTTTATGAAACAGGAAATATTAGGGGGAAATGAGAAGTTTTACAACTTTATGGAAAACAAATAAAAAGGGCCATGTAACATAAAAGTTATTTGATCTACCTCTATGAAATTTAATGCTGCAAAGTTTATTAATTTTACAAAAAGCGAGTCCTCTATTTAAAAAATTTTTTTTTCCCATTGGTTTGTGAAGAAGGCGGGGAGGGAAGGTTGAGAGAGAGAGACTAAGAGAAGCATCAACTTCACTCAGTTCCATTTAGTTGTGTACTTACTGCTTCTTCTACATGCCCTGACTGGGGGGTCAAACCTGTGACTTCTGGTGTGCTGGATTGACGCTTTGCCCATTGAGCCACCTGGCCAGGGCCTAGAGTCCTCCTTTGAATCTTATTTCACTTGATGTTTATTATTATTATTATTATTATTATTCAGTGAAAGGAGGGAAGGCAGAAAGACTGACTTCCACATGCCCAGCCAGGATTCACATGGCAAGCCCACTAGGGGGTGATGCTCTGCTCATTTGAGGCCATGCTCACAATTGAGCTCTTCCTAGTGCTCGAGGCAGAGGTCATGGAGCCATCCTCAGCACCCAGGGCCAACATGCTCTAATCAAGCCATGGCTGGAGGAGGGGGCAGAGAGAGAGAGAAGCGAGGAGGAGGTAGAGAAGCAGATGGATGCTTCTCCTGGGTGCCCTGACCGGGAAACGACCCTGGGACATCCCACAAGCTGGGCCGAAGCTCTACCGTTGAGCCAATTGGCCAGGGCTCACTTGATGTTCTTTTAGAACAGGGGTCCCCAAACTACGGCCCGCGGGCCACATGCGGCCCCCGAGGCCATTTATCTGGCCCCCGCCGCACTTCCAGAAGGGGGTACCTCTTTCATTGGTGGTCAGTGAGAGACGCAAAGCATGGCATCTCTCACATACAGTACTACTTCCAGTGATGTGGGATGCATGCCTCACGGCTCCAGAAGCACGTCACATCACTTGTTACATCTGGCAGTGACAAATATGGAACCGGACATTGACCATCTCACTAGCCAAAAGCAGGCCTGTAGTTCCCATTGAAATACTGGTCAGTTTATTGATTTAAATTTACTTGTTCTTTACTTTAAATATTGTATTTGTTCCTGTTTTGTTTTTTTACTTTAAAATAAGATATGTGCAGTGTGCATAGGGATTTGTTCATTGTTTTTTTTATAGTCTGGCCCTCCAATGGTCTGAGGGACAGTGAACTGGCCCCCTGTGTAAAAAGTTTGGGGACCCCTGTTTTAGAATATTGTTCTCTTAAGCTACTGATTTCTATTACCTCTCCTCACCCTCACAGCCTCACTTGGATGTTACCTCTGATGAAATTACTCCTCAGGTCACAACCTTAAGCTGTTTAGGACTAAGTCCAAATGCATATACTAGGGGTCCATCAAAACAATGCTTCAACTTTCTGGACATGTATATTTTTCACAAATGAAAGAGGTCCAGTGGCAGGCAAGAGCTTTTATGGTGGCTCAAGAGTTTTCAGGGACCCAGGTATCTTCTCTCTTAGTGCTTGTGCTTAATGTGCGGTTTCATAGCCATAATGGCTGCTTCAGTGACAACCTTGACATCTGCACTGCGGCCAGCAGGAAGGAGCAAAGCTGAACAACCTTTCCCTTGAAGGAAACCTTCTAGGAGTCCCCATGAATGCTGTAGTTCTGCTCGTATCACATGGCCCCTCATTGCTGCAAGAGAGGCTGGGGCATGCAGTCAGTTAAATAGATAAATACCAGGACTAGGCTTTATTGAAGAAAGGAGAAT
Source organism: Saccopteryx leptura (assembly GCF_036850995.1). Classification (NCBI taxonomy): domain Eukaryota; kingdom Metazoa; phylum Chordata; class Mammalia; order Chiroptera; family Emballonuridae; genus Saccopteryx; species Saccopteryx leptura. The sequence goes on from NC_089503.1 coordinate 355,292,793, forward strand.
GGATGTCTTCTTTAAATTAAAATTCAGGAAAACAGCAAGAGAGAGCAGGGCAGGAAAGCCAATTGCAGAGGAAAGGGCCAGACGCTGCCAGCTTGGGCTGCAGCGCGGCGCCTGGCCACCTGAGGCGCCCCGGCGATGCGGAGGGCTGCTGTGCAAAGTGGGCGGGAGCTAGCGAACTCCACACCGGGAGCGCCGGCGAGCAGGGCTGCCCAGGCGGTGAAGGCTCCGCGGTTCGGGTGGTCCCCTGGAGTGACCTAAATGAGACTGGCTGGGGCTGCAGATCTGTAAAAAGTGAAAACCACAAGAAACATCACCTTGGGAGACAGAAAAGACTAGGACAGATCTGACCACTGGATAAGTGTCCCGGCTTCCACCTACACAGGAGCAGGAACCCTCCTTGAAGAATCATTTCCCAGTTTTAACCCCACCCAGCACGAACCACACTGAAGGGCGTTTCTCATTAAGCTCATGGGACAAGTGCTCCGAGCTGGACACTCGTCACCTGGCCAGGCAAAGCCATAACTGACTCTGGGTACTGGATCCAGCCAGCAGAGAAGAAAGAAACCACAGCAGGGCAGAGGTTGCTGAATAAAATTCAATATACTCATGGTTCAAAATTCCAAAGAACAGCCAAAAAGTGGAGACTATCCAGTGGTGGACGGTAGAGGGAAATGAATGCTGTCGTGGCCCACAGATCGCAGTATGATGAATATGGGCCTGAAAAGCGTTGGCACCGTGAATAGAGCATCAGACTGGGATGCAAAGGACCAGGTTCAAAACTCCAAGGTTACTTGGTTAAGCGTCATTTCATCTGGCTTCAGCACATTCTCACCAGCTTGAGTGAAGGGTCGCTGGCTTGAGCGTGGGATCATAGAGATGACCCCATGGTCACTGGCTTGAGCCTAAAGGTTGATGGATTGAGAAAGTTACTTACTCTGCTGCAGACCCCCCAGTCAAGGCACATATGAGAAAGCAACAAATGAACAACTAAGGAGACTAAGAAGTTGCAATGAAGAACTGATGTTTCTCATCTCTCTCCTTCTTGTCTGTCTGTTCCTATCTGTCCCTCTCTGATTCTCTAGCTCTGTCCACCAAAAAAAAAAAAAAAAAAAAAAAAAAAAAAAAAAGGTCAACACTAATGAATGACTTACTTGGGTTCAAACCCAGTCACTCTGACTCTAGAATCTCTACTCTTAACCACTATGTTGTATCACCACCAGTGAGATGGGGAGGGGCCACATTGCTGTGAAGGGAATGGATCAAAAGTGGGAGAGTAGAGGTTAAGGAATGAAGTGCTGGGCTAAAAAGATGAATAAGGAAAAATAATATGGGCAATTACAAGGAAAAGACTAGTAAATGGGAAACAATAGTAAGAAGGGGAATGAAGATGAGGGATAGTTGACAAAACAAAAGAAAATCCACATCAGTCAAGCTGAGCTGGGGAAGATGTGGGGAGCTCAGGATGACTTCAGAAACAGGCTGCCTTGTGAGGCAGGATGCAGAGAACAAACGAGGGCAGGGGAGTCTTACCAGGTGGTGAAGGTGTCATTGTCGGTGCTGGGCTGCAGCACAGGAACGCTGAGGAGCCTCTGCTTTGGGCCGAGAGCCACCCAGGACAGCGTCTCATTTCTGCAGGAACAGAGCTTACACACAGTCGTGGTGGCTTTCTCTCCAGTTGTAGGAGGAAGTAGTTTGGTTGGCCCTGGTTGCAGAGCTCTAGTACCTTCCATGACCCCAGGCGAGGTTGGCTGCTGACTTTGAACAGAATCCAGATGTGAACGTGCCACCTCAGGGTGCTCTGGAGGAGCTGTAGTCTGCTGAAGGTCTGTTGGCTGTTCAGCCTCCTCGGTAGGTTGTGGGGTGATGGTGAGCCCCATGTCCGTGGCCTGAACTATTACCTGAGAAGCGGTTGACTGCTGAGCCTGAGTAGACTCTCGATGGGGAGGTGTCACCTCAGGGTGCTCTGGAGGAGCTGTATTCTGCTACAGAATGGTAGGTTGTTTAGCCTCCTCCATTGGACGTGGGGTGATGGTGAGCCCCAGGTCCACAGACTCAACGCAATTTCAGGAGTGGTTGGCTGCTGAGCCTGAGCGGGCTCTGGATGGTGGAATGTCACCTCAGGGATCTCTGGAGGCTGAGCGGGAGCCTCTTCATTACCTGAAGAAAGCTCTGCACTGGCAAAGTGCCCTTGGGGTGGAGCTGAGCCCTTCTTTGGAGGCACTTCTATAGCCTCCTCTTTTATAACAAATGTTTTTTCCTTCTGAGGGACTTCCAGTTGCTGAGCTGGGTCTTCCTGGAGGGTTGGAGAAATTTCTACTTCCTCAGGGGCCTCTGTCTGCAGAGCTGAGGCTTCCTGTTGGGAGGGAAATTCAGCCTCTCTAGGAGCATATGAGGCTCTTCAGCGAGGTTTTGTTGATCCTGAGGCCAGGGTTCGGTGAGCCCCCGGGTGGTAGGGGTCAGCAGGTTAGGGTCCAGGGCCCGCTCTGCAAGCAGGTGAGCCTGGACCAGGAGCCACAACAGCTGCCACATTAATAGGAGTCATGAAGCCCAGAAGTGCATCCCGGACATGATGTTCGGGACACAGAGAGCGATCCTCACAATTGGGACAAGGAAAGTGACCCAGACAAGTAGTTCACAGCACGCGACCTGAGCAAATGAGGTACCAGTACCATGCACTGAGATAAAGTGAATAATTGACACTGGTGTCACAATTGGTCACCGTGTCACAACTGGCAGCCGTGTCATAATTGGCAGCCATGTCACGCATGTGCCCCTTAGCAACCAAGCACCCCCCTCCTCTGGTCCCAACCTTTATTAATAGAACCTTTTAGTTTGGGGCTGAGATTGACTGCAGAATAGCAAGCCGTTCTCCCAGAATCACCGGGAACCAAGAAGTCCTTTTCCCCTGCAGAGGGCACAGCTAACTCCCACTGGGTCCTGAGCCCTCACAGTGAGGCCAGATTAGGCCTGCACACCTGGGTGGCCCAGGCTCCAGTGGCACAGGGCTGGTGGGACAGGGGGGCTATTGATGGAGGGGTGGGGTTGGGGAATGGTGCAGAGCCTTTCAAGGAAGCCACAGGGCCTCCACCCCAGGAACTCAGAAGAGCTGGTCCAGGTCTGGCAATCTGAACTCCTCCTCCAAGCTGAAAACTCAGAGACATTCCTCCTCCCCTTGGCCATACTGCTCCAGGTAGCTGGTCTACAAAATGAACAGCAGGTAGGGTGGTGAGCAGGCAAAATGTTCTATTTCCTCAAAATTCTCCATATCCATGTCTGATTCTTAACTCACCCTTCTATTAGACAGTGATAGACACATGAATTCACCAGAACTTCCAAGCTGCCCTTTTGCTGTTCTGCTTGTCTGTCTGACCCCACCCTTACTTACTGGACTATCGCCCCTGAAACAGAAAAGTTCTAGGAAGCTGGTCGGCTGCCCCGAGAAGAAGCATTTCAAGAAGCCGATATCGTAAAACCACAGAAGGAAGCATACCAAGACTTTTGACTCAACACCCACTTGCTTGAGACCCTCCTTTTAACCCTATAAATTCATCTCCCTAGCTTGTACTGGGGCTCTTCTCCCCAAGAGAAGTGCCCGGCAGGGTTCCTTTTTTCCTTTCAATAAAGCCTGTTACTCTGGTCTTTTGGAGTCCCATGGAATCCAACATCTGGTGCTGAAACTCGGGACAGGGTACTAACTGCCTGGACTATCCCTCTTTGCCGTCCAAACTTACAACCAGGGAAGCAATGGGCAGCGGCAACTCATCCCGGGCTTACTCCCTGATTCTGTTTGGATGTGTAATTGTAGTTTGATTGGCCAGCAGTCTAACCGTGTCCTGAACCCTGCTGGACCAGAAAGGTAAGGAGTTTCTTCCTCTCCCTTCCCCAGTTGACCTCTAAATTTCTCTCTAAAAACACCCCTTCCTGGTCAGATGGTTTTGACTTCGGACCCCATATCTATGAGTGGTCTGCCTCTACTCCTTTATGGACTTCTATGAAAGTCTAGGCACGCCTGGCCAGGCCCCTCTCCTACGTCCCAGGATCTAGGCCTTGGGGTGACAACCACCTGTCTGAGACTCTCTCTCTACGGAGATTTTCTCCTGTAGGAACTGTGGCTGAAGGCGGGGACGCCCCCTTCTCTCACCAGTCTCCTCTACTGTGGGCTCCTCTCAGTCCAAACCATCCAGCAAGACTCCCCTCGGAACATAGGCTCCTCCCAATCTCAGGCCCCAGAGACTATTCCTCTACTCCTTTGGGACTCACTCTAGTCTCTGAGTTTCACAGTTTGGGAGGTTTCTACTCCAAGCGGCCTGCTTCTATGGCCTTCCTTGAAAGTCTGGGCACCTAGCCAGGTTGCTTTCTACTACTATTACAATATCCTAAGAGATCTTGACAATTTCTGCCATGCAAGGGGAGGTCATCAGAAATTCCTTACGTGCAGGCTTTCTTTTTTTTTTTTTTTTTTTTTTAATTTTTTAAAATTTATTTATTAAATTTAATGCAGTGACATTGATAAACCAGGGTACATATGTTGAAAGAAAACATCTCTAGATTATTTTGACATTTGATTGTGCTGTGTACCCCTCCCCCAGAGTTAAATTGTCTTCTGTCACCTTCTATCTGGTTTTCTTGTGCCCCTCCCCTCTCCCAACCCCTCTCTCCTTCTTCACCCCATCCCCCCTCCTCCCACCCCCCACCCCTGTTGCCATCACATTCTTGTTCATGTCTCTGAGTCTCATTTTTATGTCCCATCTATGTATGGATTCATATAGTTCTTAGTTTTTTTCTGATTTACTTATTTCACTCTGTATAATGTTATCAAGGTCCATCCATGTTATTGTAAATGATCCGATGTCATCATTTCTTATGGCTGAGTAGTATTCCATAGTATATATGTACCAAAGTTTTTTAATCCACTCGAATCTCTCGGAGCAATATATTTGCTGATTTATCTCCACGGGGAAGTGAAATAAAAGACAGGATAAACAAATGGGACTATATCAAACTAAAAAGCTTTTGCACAGCTAAAGACAACAAGAACAGAATAAAAAGACAAACTACACAATGGGAGAACATATTTGACAATACGTCTGATAAGGGATTAATAACCAAAATTTATAAAGAACTTGTAAAACTCAACACCAGGAAGACAAACAACCCAATCCAAAAATGGGCAAAAGAGATGAATAGACACTTCTCCAAAGAGGACATACAGATGGCCAATAGGCATATGAAAAAATGCTCAACATCACTAATCATTAGAGAAATGCAAATTAAAACCACAATGAGATATCACCTTACACCAGTCAGAATGGAGCTTATCAACAAAACAACACAGAATAAGTGCTGGCGAGGATGTGGAGAAAAGGGAACCCTCCTGCACTGCTGGTGGGAATGCAGACTGGTGCAGCCACTGTGGAAAACAGTATGGAGATTCCTCAAAAAACTGAAAATCGAACTGCCTTTTGACCCAGCTATCCCACTTTTAGGAATATACCCCAAGGACACCACAGAACGGCTCGAAAAGGAGAAATGCACCCGTATGTTTGTGGCAGCATTGTTCACAATAGCGAAGATCTGGAAACAGCCCAAGTGTCCGTCAGAGGACGAGTGGATTAAAAAACTTTGGTACATATATACTACGTGCAGGCTTTCTTCTCCCTTCTCTCCTGTCCTTAATTTCTGTGCCTTCCATTTTTGGCCAAAGAAACCTTACCTAAAACCTCCACTCCTAATATTTTCCTTCTCTGTGGACTCCCAACTCTCTCCCTCCTGCCTGACCCCAAGGGCACCCTTTCTCAGAACCCCTCTCTGGTGCCTCTGCAAATCTCTCTTCCCTCCAGAAAGCCCCCTTCCTTTGCAGAATCCTGTTTTCTCATTCACCTGCAAATCCAGTCTTTCTCCTCCCCTGCAGGCCGGGAACCCCTCCCTTCTCCACTCTGTTCTTCGTCCACTCCCCCTCCTTAGAAGCTGTCGCTGTCTCTTCTCTGACCCCTCCTCCCTCCTTACAAACTGTGACTGTGCCTCTTTCCTCCTCGCCCTCTCCCCTCTCCTCAGAGCTCTAAATCTTTTTGACTCCTCTAACCACGTGGTGCCACACCAGTACTTTATCCTCCTCCTCCTGTAGATTCTGACCCTCCTCCTTTTCCATCCAGCTGCTCACACTGTCCATCCATCTTCTTTCTCTCTTCCTCTCCTCTATGCTGACAACTCCCTGCCATCTCGAAAAGCTTAAAAAAACAGAATTGTCTATTGAGCTGTGTGAGTGAATAATCTGTTTTATCTCTGTTTGTCAGAAAACACCTCTAGTATAATTTTTTTTTTTTTTTTTTTTGCATTTTTCTGAAGCTGGAAATGGAGAGAGACAGTCAGACAGACTCCTGCATGCGCCCGACCAGGATCCACCTGGCACGCCCACCAGGGGGCGATGCTTTGCCCACCAGGGGGCGATGCCCTGCCCATACTGGGTGTCGCTATGTTGCGACCAGAGCCACTCTAGCGCCTGAGGCAGAGGCCACAGAGCCATCCCCAGCGCCCGGGCCATCTTTGCTCCAATGGAGCCTCGGCTGCGGGAGGGGAAGAGACAGAGAGGAAGGAGAGGGAGAGGGGTGGAGAAGCAGACGGGTGCTTCTCCTGTGTGCCCTGGCTGGGAATCGAACCCGGGACTTCTGCATGCCAGGCCGACGCTCTACCACTGAGCCAACCGGCCAGGGCTCTAGTATAATTTTAATTGAAATAAGTAAAGCACGTCTAGCATCTCTAGGTGCTGGGGTTGTTAACTGTTAACTCTCCTATACCCACCCACCTATGTAAAAGAAGTATTATCTATCCGTTTTAGTTTTTACCCAATCTCAGAGATTTCCCCGCTTTGCTTTTTCCTGTCTCCCTAATCTATCACCAGTGGATTTCATGTGACCCCTTACATTTTCCCCTTTGATTCTGATATATAAAATAAGTGGTGAAACTGCCATTTTGTGGAGCATTTTCGCAACCCATTAAGATTTTGATTTTCAGCTATTATCACTAGTTCGGTTCAAATAAACTGATAAAATCTCAAAAAATAAAAATAAAAAATAAATTAAAAATTCAGGCTTTGTTTAAAAGAGAAAAAGAAAATGGAGTTTTGGGCAGGCAACCAGCTATCATTGCTATATTATCTTTCTTGAATTCATATTATACTTATCAGATATCACAATATTTATTTATTTTATATACAATGGATTGATTTTAAATAGCCTTGCTCTCTTAGACTTGAGTATATATATATTTACAGTTTTATATCTCATTCCACACAATGCCTAGCTTCATAATTACTTCTTAGCTCATCATAGAATGTTTTCTGGTATGTCAGTCTCAACTTTTTGCAGCACAGTTTATCAGTCTTTCATAGGAGTCAGGGACATTAGAGGTGAGTGAGATCACTTGATCTTTATGTTAAGTTACACACAGTTTGCTGTCTCTGAGGGGTATAAAGAAAATCCTGTTTGGATTTGGTAAACACTGGAAAACAAGTTATTAGAGAAGAGCAATTTTAAAAAATCTCACTCATAGGTTCTAATGTATCTCCCATAAACTGTAGACCATTTCTACGTGAAAAATTGTTCTGGGTGTTTTTTTAGCTTTTCAAATAAAATGCTATATGGCACTGCACTACATCCTACTATTTACTCCTTTGGCAGTTTTGTCTCTGACACTGTTAGGGCTCTCCTTACTCTTCCTCCTCCTCATCGTGTTAGAGGTCAAAGTTCTTGGGTCCTCTTGCTTCCTCACTCTACTTTCTAGGAGATGACATCTACTCTATAGGTTCAGTAACCACCCATTGGCAGACTGTTCATGCATTTGTCCCTCTCCTCTAAGTTGTAAACTGAGTGCTTGTCTCCCTACCTGACATCTGTTGAAAGTCCCAAAGTCATACCAAATTTAACAAATCAAAAAATTTTTAATGAGAGAGAGAGAGAGAGAGACAAACAGACAGACAGGAAGGAAGAGAGATGAGAAATATCAACTAATAGTTGTAGCACTTTAGTTGTTCATTGATTGCTTTCTCATATATGGGGCTTCAGCTGAGCCAGTGACCCCTTGCTCAAGCCAGCAACTGTGGGCTTCAAGCCAGTGTTGATGGGGTCATGTCCATATCATCACTCAAGTGGGTGACCACATGCTTAAGCTGGAGAGCCTATGCTCAAGCTGGTGACCTTTGGGTTTTGAACCGGGGTCTTTAGCATTCCAGGTCAACACTCTATCCACTGCACCACTGCCTCGTCAGGCAACAAGAAGCCCCAAATTAAACTCATGTTCTCCAGTCCTATATCTCTACCTCAAGACCTTCTTTAGGTGTCTAGTCAACGATTACCACCACCATCCCTCTAGTTAAAGAATCTAGACATCAGCTAGCCACCTTTGATACCTTCCTTTCCTTCCTCCATGCATCCAGCCCATCCTAATTTTTTAAAAAATTTTACCACCTAAATAACACAAATTTAGTCATCTCTCTCTATCTTTTCCGTCACCATCTAATCTCAGGTGACTGTCACCTTTCAGCTATTCTGCCACACCCTAATTTGTCTTTCCCACTTCCTCCACCCAGTCCATTCTCTGCATTCTGTCCAGAATAATGTCTTTTTTGCCCTCAGCCACCATATGTCCTTTTATTGGAGCATTTAATCTATTTACATTTAAAGTAATTATTGATAAGTATGTACTTGTTACTATTTTCTTCATTGTGTTTAGGTTGTTTTTACAATTGTACCCTATTTCTTTCTTCTCTGGATCTCTTCCCTTATGGTTTGCTGTTTTTCTTTAGTGTTGTGTTTAGGTTCCTTTCTCTCTGTTCTTTCTACATCTTCAGCAGGTTTTTGGTTTGTGGCTACCATGACATTTATGTATATCACTCTTTATCGATAGCAGTCTAATTTTAGCTCATAGGTGCTTAAGTTCAAATGTATTTTATAAGAACTACATTTTTAACCCCCCCTTCCACACTTTATGTTATTGGTGTCATATTTTGGGACTTTTGTGTTGTGTATCTCCTAACTACTTATTACAGTTTGAGTTGAGCTTCATACCTGTCTTTTAAACCTTTGCAGTAGCTTTTAAAATATCAATTGCTGTATTTATTAAATATTCAGCTCTACCTGTGAGGTTTCTTTCTTACTCATGTTTTCTTATTTCAGGTTATGGACTTTCCTTTTTTTTGCATAAAAAAGACTATTTAGTATTTATTGTAAAGCTGGTTTAATGATGATGAAGTCCTTTAGTTTTTGCTTGTCCAAGAAATTCCTTATCTCTCCTTCACTCAGGAATCATAACCTTGCTGGGTAAATTATTCTAGGTTGTAGTTTTCTTTCTTTTATCACTTTAAAGATATTCTGCCAATCTCTTAAATTTGCTGCTGAGGAATTAGGTGATAGCCTTATAGGCTTTTATTTGTATGTTACTTTGTTTTTGCTTGCTTTTTTCAATATTCTCTCTTTTATTTGGGCCATTTTAACTCAGTACTATGTCTTTGTGTGGGTCTCTCTGTGTTCATCTTGTTCGGATCCCTCTGTACTTCCTGGATTTGGATGTCTGTTTCCTTTCCTAGATTAGGAAAGTTTTCAGCCATTATTTCTTTAAAGTTTCTGATCCATTTTCTCCTTCTTCTTCTGGGATCCCTATACTGGTGGGATTCAGCAAGTTCACACCAGTTCAGCAGAACCCATACCTAATTTTTTGTTGAGTTCAGTGAACCAGTTGTTGAAATGACACTTGTAATCAGGATTCTTTCTAAGGTGGGTGCCTGCCCAATGTGAAAATCACAAATTTACATTCCTTACTCTTTCTTTTTTTTTTTCTTTATTTGTTTTATTTTTTTTTTTTTTTACAGAGACAGAGAGTGAGTCAGAGAGAGGGATAGACAGGGACAGACAGGCACGGAGAGAGATGAGAAGCATCAATCATTAGTTTTTTGTGGCATATCGCGACACCTTAGTTGTTCATTGATTGCTTTCTCATATGTGCCTTAACCGTGGGCCTTCAGCAGACCGAGTAACCCCTTGCTAGAGCCAGCAACCTTGGGTTCAAGCTGGTGGGCTTTTGCTCTAACCAGATGAGCCCTTGCTCAAGCTGGCGACCTTGGGGTCTCGAACCTGGGTTCTATGCATCCTAGTCTGATGCTCTATCCACTGCACCACTGCCTGGTCAGGCTCCTTACTCTTTTTTAATGTTCATCTGTGCAACAGCATATTTTAAGTGCCCGTAGTAATACTTTTCTGTCCATAGGTGAAAAAAATTGCAAGCGAGGAAACCAATCAAGAAGCAATATAGAACTACCTTAAATAACAGTTTTGTTTTGTTTTTTTTCCAGGTATTATTTAATAATTCTTTATTAATATTTTAAAACTCTTTTTTATAACATAAACTCATTTTGTGTATCTCTTTTATTGTTCTTATTTAAGTATTAAATGCATGAAATAAACTACCTTTTGGTATATCATATTTTTATATATACTTAAAATGGTCATTAGGGTAGAGAACCAATTATTAAATTATTTAAATCCCACCACTGGATTTCTATAATGTAAATGCTTGAGTGATTGTTGTTATCCCAGAAGTCCCTTGAACCATCCTCATTTTTTAAATTATTTTTTATTTATTTATTTATTTATTTTGTATTTTTCTGAAGCTGGAAACGGGGAGAGACAGTCAGACAGACTCCCGCATGTGCCCGACTGGGATCCACCCGGCACGCCCACCCGGGGGCGATGCTCTGCCCCTCCGGGGTGTTGCTCTGCCGCGACCAGAGCCACTCTAGCGCCTGGGGCAGAGGCCAAGGAGCCATCCCCAGCGCCCGGGCCATCCCTGTTCCAATGGAGCCCTGGCTGCGGGAGGGGAAGAGAGAGACAGAGAGGAAGGAGGGGGGCCGGGGTGGAGAAGCAAATGGGTGCTTCTCCCATGTGCCCTGGCCGAGAATCGAACCAGGGTCCCCCACACGCCAGGCCGATGCTCTACCGCTGAGCCAACCGGCCAGGGCTTTAATTATTTTTTCCTGCCCTTCTGATTGGTTGATTTCCACTAGTGTTATCTCTCAGTTGTTGGTCCATTCTACTGTTGATTGCTTCTAATGTGTTTTTCGTTTGTTACTGTATTATGCAAGTCTGCATAGTTCTTTCCCAGACTTTCTAACTCTTTGTTGAAGTTCTATGTTCCTCTATTCCACTCCCAAGTTTGGAGAATTTCATTATGATCATTTATTTGAACTCTTTATCAGCTAAATTATCTCAGTGTTTTTTAGTGTTTTTTATGTGGGGATTTTTCTTGTTCTTTTATTGGAGAGAGATTCTGTCTCTTCCATTTGTTTGACTCTCTATATTCGTTTATGAATTAGACGAATTACTCTTGGAAAAGTCGCCTGCTGTAGAAGCTGGCTTTGTGTAGACTGCATGTGCCAGCTTTCTTGGGCAGGTAGGAGCCCAGTGGATGCCTAAAGCCTCTGGAGACTGGCCCACCCAGCTAATGCAGCCCCAGGTGGAGGAGGCCAGGTGCATGTAGGACTGCCCGATTGATCCTGCCAGCTCCCTTTGTCTGGGGTGAGATGGGTTCGGGTGATGTGTCCTAAATAGAGCTCTGCCCTCCCTTTGGAGGGGGAGGAGACAGAAACCATGGTGCCCGCCAGCTCTTCTGACCCTGGAAATTTCCCACAGATCCCATAAAGTTCCTGTGGCTCTCCAGTCTTCTCTATAGAGTCTGTCTCTCTTGCGTGTTGCACAGAAAGTAGCCTCATGTAGAGGTGCCCCGGTGCCACTCTCAGTGCCAGGTTGTTGGGAAGCAGCGGAGCTAAGCATGCGCTCAAGGCGCCCGGCTCACCGCGGGAGGAGCAGCTCTCCACCCGGCAGCTGGTGGGAGTGCTGACACCCTGTTGTTCCCACTCGCACTTTAGGCTTGAGGTCAAAGGTTCCAAGCAATGTACAATGTAGCTGTGAAGGTCCTTGCAGGTAGGCCAAAGTCCCCACCCCCAACAGAGCCCCGCTGGCCTATCAGAGCTGGGGATGGGGGATATAACACTCATGGGCTCTACGGCCCTGGAGCATTCCTGCAGCTCCCTGGGTTCCTAGTCTCTTTCTCTTGTTTTTTGTCAGAAACTGTTCACTCAGCTCTCAGTTTTCCCTCAGGAGCAATGGTTACCTGCATGAGTGTTTGAGTTTGCTCACGGGAGGAGGCAGGTTCAGCATCCTCCTTGGCCACTGCCATCCTGGACTTCCCAGACTAATATTTTCAAAGAGTGGATGAAAGTACTTAAAATACTTAAAAGTTTCTCTACTTTCCTCTTGGGATTGAGACAAAGTTTCATAACATTACCCATAAGGCTCCATTTGGTGTAGCCATTGCTAAAACTCAAACTCATCCCAAAATTTCATGTACTTTTAGCACAGGCCCTCTGAGGACACGTCCTGCGCCATCTTGCCCTCTCACCTTTGCACATGCTAATCTCCCTACCTTCTTTTCACCACATAACATTCAATACCTCTTCATCATCAGACTGCTGCTCAGTCATCACTATTTATGGGCATGCTTCTGAAATTTGCAACCAGGTCAAATCCTCTTATAGACTGTGTCCTAACACTTCTCTCCTTCATAACATTTATTTGAGGAATTTCTGATTAACAGCAGTCTCCACCACAAGAGTGTAAGTTCCACAGGTCTGGAACTGTATTTGTTTTCACCATTGTGTCCCCAGCTGTCAGAACAGCTCCTGGCACATAGGACACATTCAGTAACTATTTGTGGATCGAATGAACAGTCATAGTAAGTCTTCTAGGACTGTTGTTCTTTTTTGGATGACACGTGCAGGATGAAAGCAAATGTAAACTTGACGAGGCAGTGCATGTTGGGACTCTGTGTGCACCTATGAGCAATAGCATTTGTGGCTTCTACTTTTCCCCCGGCAGTTGATGGTAAACAGCAATGACTGACTGTGAGCCAAACTGTGAAACTTGTTGTGCCATTTCTGTGTCTTTCACTGCCTCTGTTTCTGTCCACTTTTGCTCCCTACTCTCAAACTCTTTTCTTTCTCCTAAAATAGGAAAACACCTGACAGCAGATAGGAAAACACATTTCCATCATGAGTCTCCACCTTTTCCGCCCTTTTCCCCCCTAGGTGTTGATTCTTTACCTTCTCACCTTCAGCTCATCTCATTTTTAGTGTCTGTCTTTTATTAGAATAGATATGGGTCTGAGAGTGGTCATTTCACATTTCCTGGCCCTCTATAAGCTTTGTTCTAGGAGGGAACTGGGATCTTGCTTGTCTAGAACGGCTGAACACACATCCCCAGGTCCTGCTGCAGGTGAGAAGACCTGGTGCTGTCTTCACTGACCTCCCCGAGGTTCAGCCTAGCAGAGCTGTTGAGAATGGTTTGCGCAGGATTTTTTTCTACACAAGAACACTTAGACAAGTAGGTGGAGATGACTGAAATGTAGTGCAGGACCTGCTTGTCCAGTTATGCATGCTGTTTTTATGCCTCCACCCACAGAAGGGGTGTCCTTTTCTAATCTGTACAAGGTCACCATAAGAGACAGAAGCAATGCTGAAGACTGTTCCCTTCTCCTGCGGGGCTTCCGGCCAGGTTCCTCCCGCCATGCCATGCCCTCCGCTGGCGTGGTCCTCTCCGCCTCTCTCAAAGTCCTCTTGATTCTTCCCCTCAGCTGCTGTTCTCACTTCCTTTCTCTCATAACTCAAATTAACATATTATATTATCTACTAATTCTGACACTGTTATTATATGTTTCTTTCCCTAAATTTGCCTTTAATGTTTTTTTAAACTTACACATACATAAGTTGAAAAGTCAAATAGTTCTACGAGGCTTCTTATGAGAAATACATTACCTGTTACACTTCACTAATTTCTGCTCCTCGTTCAAACACATATGCAACGATAAGTATTGAGTATTTTCTATGTGCCACACACTGCTCTAGGTGCTTAGGATACATTAATGCAGAACACAGATAAAAAATTCCTGCTCGCACGGGTCTGCTAGGAGAGTAGGGAAGCGCAGACAAACAATATACATAGGAATCAAGCAAAGTATATAGTATGTGCAACTGTGGTAAGAACTGGGGTGGAAAAACAGGTGGAGGGGAGGGGAATCCTGAGCATGGGAAGGAGGTGCAGATAGAATGCTAAGACCAGCCCCACTGAGAAAGACCTGAGAGAGTGAGAGTGCAGATATCTGGGCAAAGTGTGGTCCAGGCAGACCAGCCAGCCCAGAACAAAGAAGCCAGCAGAGATGCCTGGTGTAGACCAGGTAACCTCAGAAACCAGTGTGACTGCAACAGAGTCAGCAAAAGGTAGAAGAAGAGATGAGATCAGATACTTAAAGAAGGAGCAGATTGTGTAGAGCTTGCAAATAAGGACAACTTATAACTCTTAACAGTAGTTGCTTTTCTTATTTAGCATATGCTGTAAAATAATATTGTTAATTTTTAGTTTTTAAGTGATTATTTTCTTACTTTCCATTTTAGATGACAAGGTTTAACTTTTTCACCTATTCTTACCTACTGTCAACACACATTTCACCCTTCCTCTTTTCCCAGTATAGTTATAGACTGTAATTTTACTTAGCTGTATAGCAGTGATTCCATTATTATAATGATATAAATGCTATTCACAGTTAATTCATGTAGTATACTTCCTCTTTATCATTTGATTTCTTTGGGGGTTTTGCTACCACACCGGTTCTCCATATGTAGTGCCTAGACCCTGAGGGTCCCCAAAATCCTTTCAGGGGGTCCACAAAGTCGAAAGTGGAGTGATATGTACACATTAAAGCATCAGTGGCAAAACTTCTGGTAATTTTTAGTGCAAATGAAAGCAGCGGTACCAAACTTTACTAAAAGTCATTGCATCGTTCCCCTTCCCAGGCATTCTCAGTAGAACAACACCACAAAAACAAAGCAAAACAGCACAAGGCCAGTTTCATGTCAAATTGCATTAATAAACCAGCAAAAATTGCAAATTGTACTAAATCTCCATTCATGACTCCATGTCCCTCAGTGCCGCATAGGATAGGATAGGAAGTACACAGACAGCACTTGTGCCGCCTGAAGTGCACTGGTTGTCTCCAGAAAACCACTTTGCAACTGAGTCCCACATTGAAGGAGCTACTTGTTTTGCAGAGCAACATCTTTACTTGGAAGAGCTCGGTGCAGATAAGCACTCTCCTTGGGTGTTTGGGAGGTACTTTCTTGAGACTGAACAAAGTGAGACTGCCACTTCAAGAAAACCAACTGACATTATTTGTTGTCAGTGATAAAATGTGAGTTTTCTAATGAAAATTCAACTTTTGAAAAACCTGAGTCTGCCACCATGAGCTTTATAGCATTCCAACACTTAGAGACTTTTCTGATGAGATTGGTGGTGAATAAACGAATGTGATTATTTGCCACTTTATAAATACAATGTTTTAGCATTAGGAAGATCTGCAGAGCTCAGTCGATATTTTCCAAATGATCAATGTATGATATTATAAAATTGTGCAAAGCATAAGGTCCATTAAGTTACAGGATAGACCAATGGATTTACATGTAAGAAAAGATGAAAAGTTTATTAATATGGTTTTAAATTTGACATTACAACTTTTAAGATATTCTCTTTTTTTAATGGGAGATAGAGAGACAGAGAGAGACAGAGAGTGGGACAGATAGGGACAAACAGGAAGGGAGAGAGATAAGAAGCATCAATTCTTTGTTGTAGCACCTTTGTTATTCATCGATTGCTTTCTCATTTGTGCCTTGACCAGGGGGCTACAGCAGAGCCAGTGACCCCTTGCTCAAGCCAGCAACCTTGGACTCAAGCCAGCAGCCACTGGGTCATGTCTATGACCCCACACCAAAGCTGGCGAGCCTGCACTCAAGCTGGTGACCTCAGGGTTTTGGACCTGGGTTCTCTGTGTCCCAGACTGACACTCTATCCACTGCACTGTTGCCTGGTCAGGCTAAGATATTCTTAATGCTGAGTTTTAGTATAGTATCAAAAAGCAATATATATAATAATCTAAACATATTATTAAAAGACTCCTCCCTTTTCTAATCATGTTTATGTAGAACTTGTCTTTCTTCATATACTTCAACCAAAACAATATATCACAGAACATTGAATGCAGAAGCAGATATGAGAATACAGCCATCTTCTATTAAGCAAGACATTCAAGAAATCTGCAAAAAATGTAAAACAATGCTGTTTGTTCCTAAAATGTTATTTATATTAACAGATTATGGGTTTTTAATTGTTATTGTATACTAAATAAAATTTTAAATTATTAGTTTAAATTTCTGTTATGTATATATATTTCAAATATTTTATTTGGGGGGTAATATATGGAGGTTTTGAGCACACAGGAAAATTTGGGGAGCACTTTGCAGGACACATGGGGACTTTCCTCCTCACCACTCTGTAGCAGTCTTGCTCCACAGCCTCAGAACTTGGTGCAAGATGTGTCCACTCGCTTTTGCCCTCTTGATGATGCACAAAGCAAGGTGTATTTTAAAGTCCTTGACATAAGAGGAACTTTTTGATTATTAAAAAAATTTGAAAGCGGTTGTGTATTGAGCAGAATAATGATGTGAGTTCACATCCCTCTTGGCAACCACAGTTTCAAGTGTTCTATATGGCTTCATATAGATTGAACACCTAGAACACAGGTGTGTGTTGGCTCCATAGCTAAAGCAAAGCAGGGGTTTGGACCAGTTTGCTAGAAACATTGTTTTACTTTTAATTATCTTTTTTTTCTTCAATATCTTTCCTTCTGAAATATATGATAATTCAGAAGCAAATTTCTTTTCTGTTTTTTGACTGAGACAGAGAGAGAGTCAGGGAGAAGGACAGACAGGGACAGGCAGAGAGATGAGAAGCATCAATTCTTTGTTGCAGCACCTTAGTTGTTCACTGATTATTTTCTCATATGTGTCTTGACCCAGGGGCTACAGCACAGCAAGTGACCCCTTGCTCAAGACAGTGACCTTGGGCTCAAGCCAGCACCCAGGGGGTCATGTCTACGATCCCAGGCTCAAGCCAGCAACCCCACACTCAAGCTGGAAAGCCCATGCTCAAGCTGGCGACCTAGGGGTTTCAAACCTGAGTCCTCTGCATCCTAGTCTGACACTCAATCCACTGCGTCACCACCTAGTCAGGCTCAGAAACAATTTTCTTATCAGCATGTCTTCCTTATATTTAATTTTTAAATACTTGAGTGATGATAAGGATTCATAGAGTATGTGCTATGGAAAGTTTTGCTCTATAATAATTGTGCAGCTAGCAATTTTGAGTTTTTAATTAAAATATTTATTTTCTTTTGGAAGTATACATAGGGTTACACTGATAATAAAACTGTGATGAAATCAGCTCCAGGAAGCTCTAACTTCTATTAGTTTTGGGTATACAGCATAATGATTATACATTTATATAACTTATAAAGTGAGCCCTTCAGTAAGTCTAGTACCCACCTAACACCATCTGTACTTATTACACTGTACTTATTTATTACATCTGTACTTATTACTATTGACTATATTTCTTATCCTGTAGTTATGTCCCTATGACTATTTGGTAACTACCAAATTCTACTTCTTAATCTCTTCACCTTTTTACTCAGGCCCCCGACCATTCTCTCATCTGGCAACCATCAGTTTGTTCTGTATATCTATGAGTTTGTTTCCATTTGTTAATGTACTTTGTTTTATAGATTCCACATATAAGTGAAATCCTATGGTATTTTTCTTTCTCTATCTGACTCATTTCACTTAACATAATAACGTCTAGGCCCATCCATGTTATAGCAAATGGCATGATTTCATTCTTTTTTATGGCCAAGTAATATTCCATTTTATATATGTACCACCTTTTATTTATCTGATCATCTATTGATGAGCACTTAGGTTGCTTCCATATCTTGGCTATTGTAAATAATGCTGCAGTGAACATAGAAATACATATATCTTTTCAAATTAGTGTTTTGGATTTCTTCAGATAAATACTCAGAAGTGGACTTGCTAGGTCATGTTCTTTCTTTAAATTTTTTGAGAAACCTCCATACTGTTTTCCTTAGTGGGTATACAAATTTGCAGTCCCAGCAACATTTCACAGGGAAGGGTCCCTTATCTCCACATCCTCATCAATAGTTGTTTGATTTA
The DNA here is from genome assembly GCF_036850995.1 of Saccopteryx leptura. Classification (NCBI taxonomy): domain Eukaryota; kingdom Metazoa; phylum Chordata; class Mammalia; order Chiroptera; family Emballonuridae; genus Saccopteryx; species Saccopteryx leptura. The sequence continues at coordinate 355,310,953 of NC_089503.1, forward strand.
TTGATGATAGCCATTTCATCAGATGCGAGGTGATATCTCAATGTGGTTTTGATTTGCATTCGCCTGATGATCAAGGAAGCTGAGCATCTTTTGACGTGTCTATTGGTCATATGTATGTCCTTTTTGGAGAAATGTCTATTCAGGTCCTCTACCCAAATTAAATCAACTTATTTCTTTTGGTGTTAAGTTGTATGAAATCTTTGTATATTTTGGATATTAACCCCTTATTTGATGTTATTGGCTAATATCTTCTTCTATTTAGTAGGTTGACTTTTTGTTTTGTCAATGATTTCCTTTTCTGTATAAAATATTTTACTTTGATATAATGTCACTTATTATTTTATTTGTTTGTTTCCCTTACTGGAAGAGACATATACAAAAAAAAAAAAAAAGGATTACTAAGAACAGTGTCAAAGACTTTACTGCCTTTGTTTTGTTCTAGGAGCATTATGGTTTCAAGTCTTACATTTAAGTCTTTAATCAATTTTGAGTTTATTCCTGTACATGGTGTAAGAAGATGGTCTAGTTTCATATTTTGCATATATTTATCTAATTTTTCCATCACTATTTATTGAATAGACTGTCTTTACCCCATTGTATATTCTTGCCTTCTTTGTCAAATATTAATTGACTATATAGGTGTGGGTTTATTTCTGGGCTATTAATTTTTTTCCATTGATCTGTCTATTTTTATGCCAGTACCATGCTGTTTTGATTAGTAGAGCCTTGTAGTATAGTTTGACATCAGGGTAGAAAACTCTAATTTTGTTCTTCTTTCTCAAGATTGCCCTGGCTATTTGGAGTCTTTTATGGTCCATAGAATTATTTTATTATTTTTTCCATATAAATTTTAAAATTATTTGTTGTAATTCTGTGAAAAATACCATTAGTATTTTGATAGTGATGGCATCATATTTTGATAAGAATCTATAGATGGCTTTGGGTAGTATGAATATTTTGATTATGATCATTCTTCCTATCAATAAATGAGCACAGTATATGCTTCCATTTATTTTTATTTTCTATTTTTTTCTTCAATGTGTTATAAATTTCTGAGCATAGGTCTTTTACCTTCTTAGTTAAATTTATTCCTAGGTGTTATATTTTATTTTTTGATGGAAATGTAAATAGGATTGTTTCCTTAATTTTTTCTCCTGTACAGTTTATTTTGATATATAAAAATGCAATAAATTTCTGAATATTAATTTTGTATATTACTACCTTACTGAATTCATTTATCAATTCTAATAGTTTGTGGTGAGACATTTAGAGTTTTCTCTATATGGTGTCATATCATCTGTAAATAATGACAGTTCTATATCTTCCTTTCCAACTTGGATAACTATTATTTCTGTTTTTATTGCTCTGGATGGGAATTCTAATACTATGTTTAATAAAAGTAATTAAAGTAGACATCCTTGTCTTGTTTTTGTTCTTTTTTTTTTTTTGTATTTTTCCAAAGCTGGAAACGGGGAGAGACAGTCAGACAGACTCCCGCATGCGCCTGACCGGGATCCAACCAGCACGCCCACCAGGGGCAATGCTCTGCCCACCAGGGGGCGATGCTCTGCCCCTCCGGGGTGTCGCTCTGTCGCGACCAGAGCCACTCTAGTGCCTGGGGCAGAGGCCAAGGAGCCATCCCCAGCGCCCGGGCTATCTTTGCTCCAATGGAGCCCCGGCTGCGGGAGGGGAAGAGAGAGACAGAGAGGAAGGAGAGGGGGAGGGGTGGAGAAGCAGATGGGCGCTTCTCCTGTGTGCCCTGGCCGAGAATCGAACCTGGGACTTCCGCACGCCAGGCCGACGCTCTACCACTGAGCCAACCGGCCAGGGCTTGTTTTTGTTCTGAAGGAACAACTTATGTTTTTTCTATTTCTACTTTGATGAGTGTTTTTTATCATAAATGGATGCTGGATTTTGTAAATTTGTTTTTTTAGTATCTATTGATATGTTCATATGATTTTTATTTTCACTTATGTATTATAGCATGGTAATTGATTTGCAGATATTGAATCAACTTCGCTTACCTGGAATAAATCCCATTTTGTCATGATGTATGATCTTTTTAAAGTATTGTTGAACTCCATTTGCTAATATTTAGTTAATAATTTTTGCATCTATGTTTATTAAGGATATTGACCTATGATTTTATTTTTCTAATATTGTTTTCTGGTTTTGGAATCAGGGTTTCCTGATTCCAAAATCAAGAATGATTTTCTGAGCTTGGGAGCCTTTCTTCCTCTTGAATTTTTTTGAATAGTTTGAAAAGGTGTTATTTCTTTTTTTAATGTTTGGTAAAGTTCACCTGTGAAGCCATACAGTCCAGTACTTTTGTTTGTTGGGATAATTTTTGATTAATAATTCAATTTCTTTGGCAGTAATTGGTCTGTTCAGATACCATTTCTTTTCAATTTAGTCTTGGAAGATTGTGTTTCTAGGAATTCATCTATTTTTTTACAGATTGTCCAATTTGTTGGTATATACTTGTTTGTAGTATTTTTTCTTCATCCTTTGTATTTCTTTGGCATCAGTTGTCACTTCTCTTTCATTGCTAATTTTGTTTGGATCTATTATTTTTTTTTGATGAGTCTTATTCAATATTTATCACTTTTTTTTTTAAATCCGTAGTACTCCAGCCCACTGGGAACTACCAGAGTCGCATAAAATAAATCTACTCAGGCCTAAACCAGGCAGTGGCACAGTGAATAGAACGTTGGACTGGGAAGTGGAGGACGCAGGTTTGAAATCCCAAGATCACTGGCTACAATGCAGGCTCATCTGGTTTGAGCAAGGCTTACCAGCTTGAGCCCAAGGTCACTGGCTTGAGCAAGGGGTCCCTCGGTCTGCTGTAGACCCCGGTCAAAGCACATATGAGAAAGCAATCAATGAACAACTAAGGTGCCACAACGAAGAATTGATGCTTCTCATCTCTCTCCCTTCCTGTCTGTCTATCCCTATCTATCCCTCTCTCTGTCTCTCTCACACACAAAATAAATAAATAAATAAACAAACAAACAAACAAACCTACTCAGAACACAAACTTACGTCCAGAGGAAGAGGGGGTGGCCTGCCAAAAGAGGCAAAGAAGACCTTCTGAATTTCCTTCTCCCTTAGCTTTTATTGGTCAGAAGCAGAACAGAGGTAACAAGATTACAAGGGAGGGAGGCCAGGTGATACAGGGGGAGAATGACTAATGGCCATTTTGCTGACATAGAGAAAGGGCTAATTTGGGTCAGTACATTATTTCTCTTTTGTTAATTAACAAGCACAAAGAAAGGGGCAATCTAGAACCTCTAGACTAATTTTCTAAAACTCATTCACGTGCATTCCTTTATGTCTGCACCAAAGTCACTCACACAGTTTCTTGGTGTTTGCATCTAAGAGACTTTTAATTAAAGTTCACCAATCCAAGTCCTAGAGGGTTCAAGGTTAATGGGTGATTTCTTACATTTATCTTTTTAAAGAACCTGCTGTTGGTTTTTTTATTGCATTCTTAGACTCTACTTTTTAAAAAAAATTTGCTCATATCATAATTTCATTCCTTCTACTCACTCTGGGCTTTGTTTGTTCTTTTCTAGTTACCTTAGGTGTAAGATTAGATATTTAGTTGAGTTATGTTTTATTTCTTGAGATATGCCTTATTTCCATGAATTTTACTCTTAGAACTGTTTTGGCTGTATCCCATAGATATTGTGTCATTTAGTTTACATTTTTATTTGTCTTAAAATATCTTCGATTTCTTCCTTGTCTTGTTAACCCATTTATTGTTGAGTAACATGTTATTTATCCTCCATGTGTTTGTATGTTTTTTGGGTTTTTTTCTTGTAACTGATTTCTAGTTTTATACCATTGTGATCAGAGAAGATGCTTAATGTGATTTTAATCGTTTTAGATTTATTGAAAGCTGTTTTGTGGCCTATCATCCTAGAAATTGTTCCATATGTGATTGAAAAGAATATATATTATGCTTTTGGGTGAAGTATATTTAGAATATCTATTAAATTCATCTGGTCTAATATGTCTTTTAAGACATCTCTTGTCTGGATGATATCCACTGATGTCAATGGTATGATAAAGCCCCCAATATCACTGTCAATTTCTTTCTTTACATCTGTCAAAATTTGCTTTGTATATTTAGGTGCTCTATGTTGGATATGTAAATATTTACAAGGGTTATATCCTTTTATTGGATTAAAATTCCTTCCTTTATCATTATGAAATGTTGTTATTTGTCTCTTATTATAGCCTTTGTTTTAAAGTCTATTTTATCTAGTATAAGTATTGCTACCCTAGCTTTTATTTTGTTTCCAATGCATATCTTCTTCTATCCCTTTGATATTGGTGCGTGTGCGTTTTTGAATCTGAAATGGATCCCTCATAGGCAGCATAGGTATGGGTCTTGTTTTCATTGCCACTCATCTGTCCTATGGCTTTTGATTGGAGCATTTAATCCATTTACATTTAATTATTGATAAGTGTGTAGTTATAGTCATTTTATTATTCATATTTTTGTTGTTGTTGTTCTCTTCCTTCTTACAGAAGTCCCTTTAACATTTATTGTTATACTAGTTTAGTGCTGATGAATTCCATCAGCTTTCTCTTGTCTGGAAAGCTCTTTATTTCTTCTTCAATTCTCAATGATAGCCTTTCTGAGTAGAGTAACCTTGGTTGTAGTTCCTTGTTTTTTAATACTTTGAATATTTTGTGCCAACCTCTTCTGGCCTGCAAAGTTTCTGTTAAGAAATCAACTGACAGTTTTATCTGATCTCCCTTATATGTAACTAACTGCTTTTTTCTTGATGCTTTAAAATTTTCCTTTTTGACTTTAACCTTTGGCATTTTAATTTTAATGTGTCTTGGTGCGGGCCTCTTTGTGTTCATCTTATTTGGGATCTTCTGTGCTTCCTGGACTTGTATGTCTATTTCCTTTTCCAGGTTAGGAAAGTTTTTGGTTATTATTTCTTCAGAGTTTTAATTTTTTGCTATCTCTGTTCTGCTTCTGGTACCCCTATCATGGTTGTCTCAGAAGTCCCTTAAACTACCTTCACAATTTGGGGTTCCTATTTTTTTTTTCTGTTCTAATTAGGTGTTTTCCACTACTTTGTCCCTCAAAATGCTGATTTGATTCTCTGCTTCATCTAATGTGCTGTTGATTATATCTAATGAATTCTTTATTTATGATTAGTTCTCTTTTTATTTATCTTTCTCTTTGTGTAACTTCTCACTAAATTAGTCTATATTTCCCCTAGTTCATTGAACGTTTTTGTTTTTATAATGAGAGAGAGAGAAAGAGAAAAGTGACAGACAGAAAGGGAGAGCTCAACTCATAGTTGCAGCACCTTAGTTGTTTATTGATTGCTTTCTCATATGTACCTTAACCAGGGGAGCTCCAACTGAGCCAGTGATCCCTTGCTCAAGCCAGCAACCATGGGGTCATGTCTATGATCCCATGTTCAAGCCGGTGACCTCGTGCTCAAGCTGAATGAGACTGTGCTCAAGCTGGCGACCTCAAGGTTTCGAACCTGGGTCGTCAGTGCCCAAAGCCACCACCTGGTCAGGTTTTGTTTAGTTGTTTTTCTGGAATTTAGACTTGTTCTTTAATTTCAGACATTTTTTGTGTCTGTTCTCATTTTGGCTGCTTCTTTGTGTTTGAAGCTATTTCAATAATTTTTATTATGTGGTGAGCTAACATTTTTAGAGGTCATCACTAGCTTTCACTGAGGGATAAAAAGTAACTGAAGGGAATCTCTGCATTACTTTAGCAGGTCAAGGTCAAACAAGTTTATCTACAGATGTATTTTTAGATAAAAATTGGAAAATTTTTTGTACATTTTTTTTTTTCTGAGGAATAAGAGATGCTTGTGTTTCTTACAGAAATAATAGATCAAACTGTGAGGTCAACAAACAGGCATAACTGCTGCAGTTTGCAAATGTCCTGTTGTGTTTAGGACATGGGGTTAGTCACTACTCTGGAGAAGCTCTCCTAGAATTTTCCCAAATGTGGTGAGTGTCAGGAAAGGTTTAAAAATTGCTGCTATGACCCTGCTGAGCCTTAAAGATCTGCAAAGGAGTAGAAAGTCAGATTAAACAGGGTTTAACTCATCAGGAGCTGACTCTAGGTGTAAAAAAAAATAACTATTTATCACTTTATATTAGAAAATTGACTTGAGAAGCTAGTTTCTGCTTGGAATCAAAGGGATCAGGCCTCTTATGGGGAAGGCAGAGTAAATAAATTACAAAACCTAACAGGGGATTTACAATCCATGGCTCTCTTTCACTTGAAATTCTTACCATTGACATTCCAATGTACCCTTTTACTTTCACTGATTGCATCAGAAAATGAGTCTGCTAGCTGATAATCTACATTTTAAGAATTTAGTTCTTTATTGCTTTTGTTATCCTAGTCAGGAAAGAAAAAGATTTCTTTATTCTCAGAAAAAAGGAGTAAATCATTGCTGCTAGTGGGTATTTATACTGGGTCAGGTCAATTTTCTCGTGTATTTCAATATTCTCTTACTCTCCCTGGAGGAAGAAAACATGTCATTTGACATCAGCTATCAGATTATGTAAGGAGGTTATGTTACCAGAACAGCAGTGGACTACAAACTGTTTCCTGTAATGTGATGGTATGTGATGATAGTCAGAAAATTCTTTCTTTTCTTTTCTTTCTCCTTTCTTTTATTTTTTTTTTAGAGAGAGAGAGATACAGGGACAGACAGACAGGAATGGAGAGAGAAGAGAAGCATTAACTCATAGTTGTGGTACTTTAGTTATTCAGTGATTGCTTCTCATATGTGCCTTGACTGGGGTGGGGGGCTCTAGCTGAGCCAGTGATCCCTTTGTCAAGCAACAACCTTGGGCCCAAACCCAACAACCATGGAGGCACATCTATGACCCTATGCTCAAGCCAGTGATGCTGATGCTGTGCTCAAACTGGTAAGCCCGCACTCAAGCTGGCGACCTTAGGGTTTTGCACCTGAGTCCTCAGCATTTCAGTCTGACGCTCTATCCACTGTGCCACTGCCTGGTCAGGCAAGAGGGGGAGAAGTGAGAAGCTTTAATTTGCAATAGTTGCTTCTTGTATGTGCCTTGAACTGTAGCAGGAATCAAGGAGGACAGAGATGCCCAGACAAGTTGAAGAAGGAAGTAGGATTTTAGTAGCCGGTGGAGCAGTGTGACCCCAGAAGAGGCAATAAACTATGAGCTCCCCCAAGTTAGATTCTTTCCGTCTTAGATACCTTTTACAGAATATATGTGTCCATGCAAGGGGCTTGTGATCCCTTTGTCTAGAGGTATTCGTCATTCTTATGAGTTCAGGAGGGGAGGGTAAGTTTCAATGGGGGTAGGGGTTTCTGGACCACTGGTCTCAGCCATGTACAAGTCCTGTTCTTCTTGCTTTGTTTTACAACCAGCTCCAGGTAACCTTTCAGAGAACTGTAGTTCATCTATAACTGGCTGACTCAGTTACCACTCCCGGTTCCTTTCCCTTGCGTTCTTTACTTTTCTTCCTTCTCAGGAAAGGAATGGGCCTGCCCCTCCTTCCTCAGAATGGGCAAGCCCAGGGTTTCGAACCAGTGATCTCGGTGTTCCAGGTCTACACTTTATCTACTGCACCACCACAGGTCAGGCACTTTCTTTTCTTTCAGTAGAGTTTGGAAGCATTCAAGGTTTCATTTTCATTAAAAAAAACCCAAAAACTTACTATGAGACCAAAAAATGCTGTAAACTTTCAAAGCCCTTGTCAAATAGTAAAATGAGACATGGACAATGAACTTCTTTCCTCAGGTGAGAAGCATAGGACACTTTTCTATCACTTACAAACCATGGGCTGGTAATGAGATGGCATTTCATGGAGAAGATTTATGTTACAGAAACTTCTGCCATGCAGTAATAATCTCAGGCCCTCTTCACTGACACACATTTCCCCAAATGATCTTTCTATATTTAAATTTTTCTGTATTAAAATCCTTCAGCAGAATCATAGACTCTTTTAAGTTAGGGTAGATCTCAAGACATCATTAAATTCAACACTCTCTTCGTCAGGTCATAAGTTTACTATTAGTCCTACTTTGCTCTCACTTCCTATACAACTAGCAATTATTTCCACGAACAAATGTCCTCTTCTATTTTTCCTATTTTTATTCTCCTCTGCCATGTTTTCTTATCCAATGGATTGCTTTCATCTCTTATGTATGGGTAATAAGAACAATTTTTCCTTTGGGTCACTGGAAATAGAGTGGTATTTTAATCATATTCATTTGGGTAACATTAGTTAATAACAACTTCCAGGTGTACAAATTTATAATATGACCTCTGTATATTCTATTGTGTTCATTACTGTAAGGCCAGTAGCCACAGCCACCATCATAGCTGCCTGGCCTGTGTAGGTTCGCATTTAATTTGGATCAATTGTAAAGAAACTGTGGAGCCAAAAACTGGTGGGCCATTTTTCTTTATTCTAGACTTGTAGTGGCCAACGAGTAAAAAACAAACACATAGGCACCAAAACTCATTCGTTCCGGTTTTTTCCTGGAATCAAAGGCTCCCACCTCTGTTCGCCTCCATCTTGGCTGCCTCCTCTCCTCCACGGGGCCCCTCTGCCCTGCTACAACAGGGGCTCCTCCTCTCTCTACAAGAACGTGGTCTCTCTCAAAATGACCTCCTAGCTCCCGCTTTTAAAACTTTTCGGTACAAAAGCCCTCCCCCAACACACATCAGCATAACCAAGCCCCTTTCCAAGCATGACAGGCAATTAGCTGTATCACGTGAGAGCATCATCACATGAGAGCAATGGCCATCTTTAACAGAGTGAGCATAAAATAACTTATCTGCCCAACCACCACCTAAGGTCTAGTCTCCTTCCATCACCACGTATTTGACCTCCCTTACTCTCTTCATATTCCCCCAACCCCCTTTCCCTTTGATACCTCTATTCTGTCTGTCTCTGTGAGTTCGCTGGTTTGTTCATTCGTTGCTTTCAGTTTTATATTCCACTTATGAGTGTGATCATATAGTACTTGTACTTTTCTGTCTGACTTATTTTACTTAGCATAATACTCTCAGGATCCATTCATTTTGTTGCAAATGACAGTATTTTATCTTTTTTATGGATGAGTAATCTATTGTATGTATGTACCACATTTTCTTTATCCAAGTATCACTTAGGTTGTTTCCATGTCTTGTCTATTTTAAATAATGCTGTAGTAAGCATAGAGTACATGTATTTTTATTAAGTGTTTTGAGTGGGGTTTTTTTTAGTCACAATCAATAAACAGTTAAGGCTGAATTAACCCCTGAAGATAAAGTCTTGTTCTTAATCTTGAGCAATACTTTAGCAAAACATAAAAATGGACTTCAAGCAGATTAAAAACAGCATTAGTTTCTCTAGATACTCACAATATTTCTATGGTACCATAAATATGTTTCCCTAGTGATTTTATACCATTTACTGGAGAACCAATTTTTCCTAAACAGAGGTGAAAAATCTGTATTGCAAAATGAATGAAGAAGCTCTATTCATTATTCATAGCAACAACTGGCACACAGCTGGATAACCCCTGGAAACTAGTCTTTACAAAGGATCCTGTAGCTGAATATCCCTGCAGGTGTCCCAGTATCTCATCTGTATCTCCATCATCTACCTATTTTTCTTCCCCTTTCGATGTCTGCCATGCCTTGCCATTTACTACATTTGCAATGCTTCCTGGTCTTTCTTTGTGCACAGTGTTTTCACCAAAAACTAGACCCTTTGTAATCCCCATGAACCTTATCTGCTTTTGGCTAGCAGAGAAGCACACATTTGTTCTTCTGTTTCTTTATTCGTTTTACTTTTGTTCCCAAATTGCTTTCTACATATGCCTTTTATATTTCTCTCAGTTCAGCTATCAATACTCATTCTCATACACTCCCCCCCTCTTCCTTTTCTCCCCCTTCCTCTATTCCCCTCTTCCTCTCTCTCCTTTTGCTCATCCCGGCCCCTAAAAATAATGATCATGTTTTTAATCCATATGTTGCTGAAAAACACTAATGACCCTGCAGAATGGTAAATCGATACTCATTCTCTAATTTGTAAAGCCTTCTTTTCCATTTGACTTTTTATAAAATTTTTAATAGAAGAACTTCTGATATGTAAAAATTTGAAATTTTTAGACATACATGTATAACTAGACACTCAAGAAAAAAGGGATTCATATCTAAATAACCATTTCTGCATATGTGGCAATGAACATGAAGTAGAAAGGTTTGCTCAACCTCCTTATTTTCAACATCGCAAGTATTTCTAGGGCAGCCTTGCTTGACCAGGGAGTATAGGAACATACAAAATTTTGCAGGAATATGATATATAACTCAGAGATGTCTGTGAATGCATACTAGCTTTTCTTGGATGCATAAAGGAAGCAAGATAATTTTTTTTAGTGATGAAAACTTTTAGAGATTTTTCTTTTGGAGTGTTCAATGATGAATTCGGAAAAAAAAGAAAATCCAGCATGCCAGAACTATAATATTGGAAGTTAATTATACTAATTAAAATAGGGTCAGGAAGGTCTCAGCACAGCTGCAGTGAAGTGAAGCATTTGAAATTGCGGACTAGGGCTAGCATCCTGCTATATAAACACATGGTTGTCATAATGTCGATGTCAACAGAAAGATGTGCAACCTCAGCTCTGAGATGTCCCAGAAAACATGCTGGGTAAACACTCAGGCAGAGGGTCTCTGCTTGGGTGCCTGAGAAACTCATATGCAGTGTGGTTATTAACAATTTCTTGGCTACTCCCCAATAGTATTTATAGTATTACCTTTTAGAAATATATACATTATTAAAAATATATACAACAATCTCAAAGCTATGATGCTCTTTTGTTATCTTCATAAAAATGATAAAAAATAAAATATCATAACCCTGCTTATAATTCAAGTATTTTACAGAGCCTAATAGTTTGTTTGTTTGTTTGTTTTTTTGCTTAAATTTTTTTTTGTAAGATTAGTGATCTACTACTCAAAGAAACTGTGCTGAGAACCACTGCCTGGTCTCTGTTTGGGAGGCCACAGACTGTATTCTGTGGAGTGTTCTCTAATCCTCTACAAAACTTGGCCAGGATAAGGCTATTTTGGCTTTTTTGTGCTTTTCTGTGGCAAGAGTAAAGCTCTTGGCCCAAGAGTGGATGGTGCTCCATCCCAGGTATGGTTCTAACTAAGCCAACCGGCCCCAGTACGGTTTCATAGGCATCCTCATGTTTCCTCAAACACCGTCTAGCAAACGAGTTTTCCAGGTAATGAGAACAGCATGTATTGTTGAAACTGGAAGATCGTGAGTGGAGAGTTTCAATTCAAAGCATCATGTGTGGCATTGCATTATGTGCACACCTCTTCATGAAGAAAAAAATCACCTGTCCGTGATGAATGACCAATTGTGACATTGTGCAAAGAAGTACTGTATCCAAAATCTATCAAATGGGCCATTAGACACGGCTTATCTGTCTGGAAGTTAGATCTAAGGAACTATGGAAGTAAAAAGGAAGTAGTGGTTGCCTAAAAGCTGGCTATTCTCCAAGATCCTAAGAGTAAGGAAGAGTTGACCCTGGCTGGTTAGCTCAGTGGTAGAGCACCGGCCTGGCATGCAGGAATCCTGGGTTCAATTCCTGGCCAGGGCACACAGGAGAAGCGCCCATCTGCTTCTCCACTCCTCCCCCTCTCCTTCCTCTCTGTCTCTCTCTTCCCCTCCCGCAGCCAAGGCTCCATTGGAGCAAAGTTGGCCTGGGCGCTGAGGATGGCTCTGTGGCCTCTGCCTCAGGTGCTAGAATGGCTCTGGTTGCAACAGAGCAACACCCCAGATGGGCAGAGCATCACCTCCTGGGGAGCATGCCAGGTGGATCCCGGTCAGGCGCATGCGGGAGTCTGTCTGACTGCCTCCCCGTTTCCAACTTCAGAAAAATACAAAAAAAAAGAGTAAGGAAGAGTCATCAGCACAATGGTCTCGTTGTGGAGGCTCTTTGCTCAGAGAGATCTGTGGAAACATCCAGCTGAATCTGCCTGCTGGCTGAACTCTGGGAGGGAGAGGTCTTGCTATGAATTTGCTGCATTCTTTATTCTGCTTTTCAGATCCTTGGATCACTAGGAAGGTTAGGTGGCAAAAAAAGGACCTGCCAGTTGCATCTAGTCTTGATTTCCCTCTGCTTCCAGGAAAGGGAAGATCAGCAGGTAGCAGCACTGAGAACCCCCTGAGCCATGCCCATCCCCCACCTCCTCGGTGTCAGAGAGGAGGATCACTGGGCGGGCACTTCGCAGTTCTTATTAAAGGCCACAGATGGTCAGAGCTCAGACAGAAATACACCTAAGGCCATTTCATTTAATTTTGTTACCAACTGAAATGACAGCTATGCCTTAAAATCTGTAGAAGATATAAAACTTTAATGGTAAATATATCTGGAAGATTTGATATAATTATTATTAATCCTGCCATGCTAATGCTGAAGAAATTTCTTGACATAAATTCTTTTTGAAGAACAATGTACTACTTCTCCCAAAATTAGAACTACTACTTGCTAAACGTTTTGTTCCAAAGTGAATGGTAGTTTCCTACATTAAAAAAAAATCATAAATCTGGTATTGGGCCAACATCTGACTGAATGCTAGTGAGCACTGGACATACAAACTTCCTTTCATTGTTGTGGTTTTTATCCCTTTGATGGGAATTTTATGAGAAAAAAAGTAAGACTATCTACAATTTTTTATTTTTGCCTTTACAATTTCCTGTCTAATGATGCTTATTTATAATTTATATCTTTACCTTGACAATCAAAGTTTGTGGTAACCTTCAAGAGTCAAGAATTCACAGTGGGACAAACCAATCTGTGTTCTAGAAGCTTTTCATGTTACTGACTTGGCACCGCTTCTTAATGAATTGGATATGTTTCCCTATATCCTCCCCAACTTACAGAACAGAAAGATACAAGCAATCACCTCTAGCAACCAACCTCCATAATATGACTATAATCACAAAATAATATGGCCATGAGAGATATCTCATGCTTTGATGTGACCATTATCTGCCAGAATAACTTTAAATGCATAATTTCAGAGCCCTAATTATAATTTTTAGTAAATATCTTATTGGCTAATTAATATTAATTTGTCACCTTGAATTATGTTTCACAGCCAGTTTATTTTAGAAGTTTCACTAAAACATTAAGTCACTTAAATGTCAGATGTTCCATGAATACTGAATTTAAAAAGAATTCTTTGATGTAAGCAATATGGTTTAGTAACCTGCTGATAATAGTCTCTGAGCAAAAGTTGCTTCAGTGTTCTGTGATGTAGAACTTTGGGATCACAGACTCCCATATTTGTGTTCTGAGGACATTCTTGGTGGTTCTTTGCAACACTCCTCTGTGGGAGGTTTTGTGGTCTTCTGGATATTCATGTTTTTCTGCCTGTTTCTGCTAATCTGCCCTTAATTAATTGCAAATACTTGTCAGTAAGTTTCGCCTTGACCTTTCTTGCTGCTAAAAAGTATTCAGTTGTCAGCAGAATAATTGGGAACTTCAGTCCTGGGACAAAACTGTGAGGCTAAATGCTGACTCTGCCACTTACTGCCTTGTCTGGTATTGAAGTTATGGGTTTCAATTTATTTATAAAATGAAAACAATAATAGAACTTGACTTATAGGTATTTTGAGGATTAAATAAATATTTATATACAAAGTTTCATAAGTTTTCAGAAACACCTTAAAAGTATTACCAAAACAACTATTTTGACAAACCATACTCATGTATTCATGGGTGATTTTTTGAGGTAGACTGGATGTTCTCTCATTTTTTTTATTACTATTATTATTATTTTTTTTTTTTGTATTTAGCCAGGTCATGGGGGAGCATTGTACTTGGGGCACAATGTTTGACTCTGTGAAAAACTATTTTTGGTTATTGTACTTGGATGTCAAGTGTGTGTGTGTATATATATATATTAGTCTGGATTCTATAAGTAAATAGAACCAATAGGGTGTGTACATTCATGTGTGTGTGTGTATATGTATATATATACAGTCGTCCCTCACCATATCACAGTTCATTTTTTGCGGTCTCACTGTATCATGGATTTTTAAATTGTATATATCTAATTTTGTATTGCAGATTTTTTGTTATATCGCTGGATTTTGCAGTATATAGGTATTTTTATATATTTATTATTTTAATTATTTTGTGGTAAAATAAGTGTGGGAAAGGTTTATAAGAGTGTGGGGAGGGTTTATAAAGCCTTAAAATATATATAAATAATAAAATACATATAAGGTCACTACTTTGCATATTTTCACCTATTGCAGGGGGTTCTGGAACCCAACCCCCACGATAGACGAGGGACCACTGTGTGTGTGTGTGTGTGTGTGTGTGTGTGTGTGTGTGTGTGTATACAGAGAGAGAGAGAGAGAGAGAGAGAGAGAGAGAGAGAGATTCATTTTAAGAATTCATGTGATTCGACGGCCAGGAGCTGGAGAGCCATGGATGTTACAGCTCTAGTCTGAAGGCAGTCTGGAGAGTTTCCTCTTCCTTGGGAAACCATAGTCTTTTTCTCTTATTGCCTTCAGCTGGTTTTATGAGGTCCATCTACATTATGGAAGGCAATCTGCTTTACTCAGTCTTACTGATTTAAATATTAATCTCATATGAAAAGACCTACACAATGGCATCTAGACTGATGTCTGACCAGATATCTAAATACTGTGCTGTGGTCTCTTTGAGACGGAAATTAACCATCACATTACTCTTCAAGATGAGACAAAGAATTCTCTCTGTAAAACTCAGAAAATTTATTAGGAGACTGTTGCTAAAGAATTCACTGTGTGATGCAGCATGAGGGTTTATGAGAAGCACTTCTCGGTCTTTTGCTTCTATGGAGGAAATACTGGCTCTTATCTGAGGGATGCTCTAAACTGCATAACTAATTGCAGTTTCCATACTTGCATTGATTGCTAGGAAGCTCTGAACCATCACTTGGTGCAGCTCCAGAGGAGTCTGGGAATTTGAGGCATATGTTTGAAGTGCCAAGTTAGCCTCTGTGCCACCTTGATTGTCCTCCCTCACATCACTTACTTATATATCAGTGCCTTTTCCAAGTGTTCCCGTGGCATCCTCTCTTTTCTACATCAACCCATCAAATTATTGTAATTGTTTGTTGGTCTGTGTGTTTGCAGAGACACCAAATATCTTGCAAATAGGTACCATGTTTTATTTACTGTTAAATCACCATCGCCTAACAGTATCTTGACTGCAACTGGTTTGAAAATATTTGTTAAATAAATATATTAATGTATGCATTTTTATAAACCACTTCAAGTTCACTTCAGAATAATGCACAACCTAATTACTACATAAAAGTATCTTTTAGTCTTTACATAAAATACTCTATAACTTTTTAGACATGCAATTCTAGAATAAGAGAAAAAGAGATATACTAGGTAATACTAGACATTCATCTGAAAAGTTGAAAGAAACTCCTAGCTGATTAAACAAAAGAATAGGAATTGAAATGTAGACCCTCACTTCTAATCTCTGTGACTCTTCCTTTTTATTGAATCTTGGTTATTTAAAGTGAGTTTAGGGGTTTGGGTCAGGAGGAAGGTATACACAGGCACTCCTCAACAAGCTTTTAGCCTTCTTACATAGGTGTTGCTACCAGAAGAATCACTTTCACAAGGAATTGGCTTTCTGTATGTAAGGGTAAGAAATGGTAGGTGTTTCTGGCTGGGAGTTTTGAGGTGACTGTACTCTAGTAGATTAAGACCATAGATGTGTTACCAATTTAGTGGTTTTTAGGTATCAGTGTATTACTTCACTTGTGACCAAAACTTTCTTAATATTCCTCTCAGCTTGACTAAAGTTTAAACGGGTTGCTTCTTAACTCTAGGCCCTGACCTCTCTTTTCTTAGAGTATTTACTTTAGAAAACTTGGAAAGTGTAAATTTTTTAATTTGCCTTATTGAGATATAAATCCTCTTAAAAGCTTCTTGCCAGTTTTATGTCTTTCTCAAGGACCTGAGCCATGTTTTCGAAATGTAACTAAGTTAGTGTACCTATCTCCTAGTTTCTTTTGGAAAGTTGGAGCCTAGCTTCAGCAGGCGCCTTGCTCTAAGAAATATAAAGCTACCTACCTCCTGTCAAAAATACATGAGAAAGTTTACATTTCTCTGGGCTAAGGTAAAATAACAAACACAGATGGCCTACAACCCTCCCCACTACCCCCCAATCCCAGCTCTTAAAAATGTTCCAGCAGTTTGAGTCCAGACCGAGTCTGGCTTCTCTCCCCTATTTTAGTAGCTTGAATAGTCTTCCTTGTCTGTGTTATTTTACCCAGGATAATTGTTGCTTTGACACTTGTGTTCTGGGTGTGGGACACTGACTTATATTAATGGAGTTTTAAGCACTGATTAATATGTCCAAAAATATATATATATATATATGGAAGCTAAATATTTCTCAACCAGCATCTCAATACCAACAAGTTGTATGGCATAAAAGTACAAACAGGAGGCCAAACTAAGGTATGACTGGTAAGCTCAGAATTAAAGAAGATCAGGTGTTCTCATCTAGCTTGTAATATTTACTACTTTCATTTTTAGAATTATATTTACTTAAAGAGTAATGGCTATGGTCTACAGCAGGGGTAGTCAACCTTTTTATACTTACCGCCCACTTTTGTATCTCTGTTCGTAGTAAAATTTTCTAACTGCCTACAGGTTCCACAGTAACAGTGATTTATAAAGAGGAAAGTAACTTTACTTTATAAAATTTATAAAGCACAGTTACAGCAAGTTAAAGCATATAATAATAATTACTTACCAAGTATTTTATTTCGGATTTTTGCTAAGTTTGACAGAATAAATTGTTATGAAACAACTTACTATAGTTAAATCTATCTTTTTATTTATACTTTGGTTGCTCCGTTACCGCCCACCATGAAAGCTGGAATGCCCACTAGTGGGCGGTAGGGACCAGGTTGACTACCACTGGTCTTCAGTGAGAAATCCTTTCTCTTAACCACTGCTGGCTGATTAATAATAATTTTTGAAAAATTCTTCTCATTCCAAAGGGCTTAGTTTCTTCCTCTGTGACACTGTTGAGTTTTACCTTAGTACTATGCCCTTGGAAAATAGCAATGGTCAAGAAATTTCTCCACCCTTTTGTGTTCCAGAATACGACTTCTTGTAAAGAGGCCCCCTTCCGACATTACTTAGTAGACTCTCAGATGAACCGCTTGTTTACTTCTGACCAAATCAGACATGGACCCTCCAGATTTCTAGTCTTTGTCTCAGATTATTCAGTGAACTGTTTGTCCCCATCGATTAATGGGAACAAAATACTTTCTAACTTGACCAAACGATAGTTAGGCATCATGCTTTCCCCCGGGCCCCTGAACTTTGGCCCACTCTTGAGATGAAACAAGTTTTGGGCAATGAACCAAGCTCTGGAAGGTGGAACAACTGCCCCTAAACCATCTCTCCCAAACTTGGCTGGACACAAAGACACTGCCTGTTCAGCTATTGATGACATGATCTGCTGCTCATCTGCTTTCCCACATCCAGTCTTCCTGGGCTTGTTGACTCTTTCCTAAAAAAGAAAAGTCCTTTCTGCCTGATGTCTGGGATGCTTGTCAATCCGGCAGTTGAAGTGTTCTCCCTATTAAAATAGTCCCTCCGCCCCTCTTGCTATATGTAGTCTTTTCAGATAAAGTCTGTCCTTGTCTAAGTCTAAATTTGTTTTTTGGCATCTGCAAATGGGTGCCAACATTTCTTCTATCTCTACATTCCATAATCTTGGTTCTTAAATATCCTTCCTGCTATAGTACACTACAGTTACAAATTTAACTACAGAAGCATCTTGGGGGAGGGAGAGATGATTTTGCCTTCATAGAAAATTTTGTATAGATTGACCTGATAGATACATGTAATTCATATTCTTTGATGAAGTACTACAAATTTGTTAAATTTAAAATTGATTTTGATAGATAACTCTGGGAAACTAAACTAATGTTTTTCTAAGGCTAAGAATGATTCAAAATTTACAAACTAGGTTTCCTGAAGCAACAACTTCAGAAGTTTATTGACTGCAACTTTTTTAAAATTTATTTTTAATTGTGGCTATATGTTCTTACTGAGTGTTTGAAGCCAGTTGAAATTCAGGGTGACTTCTGTGTCCTGTGGCTTATGTGCAGGTGACACCTAAATTAATGAAATGAAAACTTCATCTTAAAAGAATTAGAAAAGTTAAGTAGGTGCTAATGGAAGCACACAATGGATCATAGAACCAAATCTATTTAAGATCACCTCCAGTTATTCTGTAAGCAACTATGTGCACCATTACAGCACTAACATTGCACCCACCTGTTATTTGGGTCAACCATGCTTTTCTGCTACAACCAGCTTCTGGCCTCACCACCCCCATGACAGTTAGGTATGTTTTCAGTTTTATGCTTCTATCAATACTACTTGCCTGAAAAACATCTCCATAGTACTTGTCATTATTTGGGGACTTAATTATCTAGAAGGAACTGGTAGAAACACTATTGTAAAGTGGCAATGGCTCCAGAGTAAGTCAGAAGACCTCTAATACTGGGTTTTTCATTTATTTATAGTATCTTAGGTAGGTCACTTCACTTCTTCTGAGCTCCCATATCATTTTTTAGTGATTTATTTTTATCTTTTAATCTATCTATTACTTATCTATCATCTATTATCTATCATCTATCTATCTATCTATCTATCTATCTATCTATCTATCTATCTATCTATCTATCTATCTTCCCATTCCACCCCCTCCCCTTTGTCAACCATTAGCTTGTTCTCTATATCCATGTTTCTATTTCTGCTTTGTGTATTCATTTGTTTTGTTGTTAAATTCCACATATACATGAAATCGTATGGTATTTGTCTTTCCCCGTGTGACATTTCATTTAGCATAACACTCTCTGGTCATCCATGATTTGACAAATGGCAAGATTTCATTCTTTTTATTGTTGAATATTCCAGTGTGTGTGTGTATGTATATGCCACATATTCCTTATCCATTCATTTGTTGATGGTTGTATAGGTGGCTAGTACTGATAATGCTGCAATGAACATAGGGGTGCATATATTTTCTTGAATTAGTGTTTTTGTTCTCTTTGGCTAAATACCCAGAAGTGCAATTACTGAATAACATGGCAGCTCTATTTTTAATTTATTGAGGAACCTCCATACTGCTTTCCATAGTGGCTGCCCAAGGGTTCCCTTTTCTCCACATCCTCACCAGCACTTATCATTTGTTGACTTTTTGATTATAGCTATTCTAACAGTTATCTCTCACTGTGATTTTGATTTGCATGTCTCTGATGATTAGTGGTGTTGAGCATCTTTTTATATGTCTTTTGGACATCTGTATGTTGAGCCTCATTTCTTTAGGATAATTCCTGCTTCATGCGGACCAAAAGACTATAAAGGGTATTAAGTGCTTATTAATTTGAAGTAATAGTATTACTCATTTCACCTATGTATCTTATATTTTTAATAAATTGCGAGCTACTTAAAATAGAGGCCCTGTAGTCCCCTAAAGTATACATAAACACATAATAGTTCAATAAATACTTTTAAATGTGGTGTGACTTGATATGAATCTATGACTGTAAGCAATACTAAAAAAATTACACAAATAATTCAACAAATATTTATTGTGTGAACATCATTGTGCTAAGTCCTTTAAGAGATACAAAAATGGATCAGACATGAATCCTGCCCTCCAGGCACTTACAGTCCACCAGAGGATATCAGAAATGTATATAAATAACAAGATAAAAGACTTTAAAACTCCTAAGAGAGGTACAGAGCAGTGTCATAAGAGTTCACAGCAGAAATTATTTCTACCTTGGAAAATCATATAAAACTTGGTGAAGATGGAACAATGAGGTGTACCTTAAAGAATAAGTAAAATTTGGATGTGGAGGAAGGGGAAGAGCATCAAGTTCAAGGGCACAAAGACCCTGTCAGGTCCTAAGTGCAGTAGGCTCAGGGGAAACTGCCCAGGACTGTCTATGGGTTTGGCTGAAGCCCAGCTTTGGTAAGAGTATGCATGTAAGTGCAGTGGAAACTTAACGGAGTGGACATGAAAAGATCTTCCTTAAAATTATGATTGTTCATATTTATTGACCTGCATTTCTTTTTCTTCTAGAAGAACAAAAAGTATCAGTACAACTTGATATCTTTTTAAGAGCAACCAAAAAAATTCACCCATTTTTAAGTATGCAATTTCTGGTTAGCTTTCATATATGAATTTAATATTTAATTACTAGAACTAGAGAAAAACAAGTGAAAAAACATAAGATTTTGTTTTATGGTAGTGAATGTTATAGTTTTACAAGAAATATTAGTCTAATATATTGAATTTATGTTTTTAAACAGATTTTTATGTTTTCAAACATGCTTATTGTGGGAATTTTTATCAAGATTTTACAGTTTGGAATGGGGAATTTCAGATGTGGTTTTCATTCACTCTACAAATTACTGAGATGGAGCTGAGTTGTTATGAATCTATATATGTATAGTATGTTCATATACAGACATATACATATATGTATATCTATCTATAGATATAAAGATATGGATCTGCAGATAGATGATATAGATCAGGGGTAGTCAACCTTTTTATACCTACTGCCCACTTTTGTATCTCTGTTAGTAATAAAATTTTCTAACCACCCACCGGTTCCACAGTAATGGTGATTTATAAAGTAGGGAAGTAACTTTACTTTATAAAATTTATAAAGCACAGTTACAGCAAGTTAAAGCATATAATAATTACTTACCAAGTACTTTATGTTGGATTTTCACTAAGTTTGGCAGAATAAATCTTTATAAAAGAACTTACTATAGTTAAATCTATCTTTTTATTTATACTTTGGTTGTTCCGCTACCGCCCACCATGAAAGCTGAAATGCCCACTAGTTGGCGGTAGGGACCAGGTTGACTACAACTGATATAGATGGTTAGGTAGGTTGACTACCACTGATATAGATGGTTAGGTAGGTTGACTACCACTGATATAGATGGTTAGGTATAGAGAAAGAGAAATATACTAATTATTCCTATCAGTAGAAAGTATCTTATAAATTTATTAGGCATTTAATATTACAAGTACATTATAATTAGCATGAAGTTTAAAATCAGTCCTTAGTTATGGTATACTCTTTTTTTTTGCATAATGATGTCACTTTGATTTTAAAAATCTGATTAAAAATATACTTTGAACATCTTTACATTGAGAACATTGTAAGTATCCAACAGGAGTTCAGCCTGAGCTGGGCGGTTTGTAAGGCTCTAGCTTAGTGGCGCACTTGAGTGTTGAAGCACCTTTGTTTCCAGCCTCATGGCCTGCAGGGTGGGGTCCCCAAGGTCCTGGGTGGCAGGAGCAGCTCATTGAGTTTCCAACAGACCACAGAAACCATGCATCTTCAGACAAACTAATCTAAATAAACACTAGGAATTTTGAAGACCCCAATCTCCTCTCCACCCCCTTTACTTATCCTAGACTGAAAAACACAATCTCATCATCTGTTCCTCAAAAGAAACGAGGAAATTGTTGAAACCCTTCCATGGTGTTGGCTTTAGGGCAGCTCTGAGGGAGCTGGCCATGTTGTCGATGTGGCTTTAACACCAGAGAGGACACTCGGGACTGTTTTTGCAGTCAGCTCACCTCACTTCCGCCTTTTCAAACCAGAGAGTAGTCATCTTCCAAATACGTCCACTCTCCTTTTCCTTCTGCTTCAGAAGTTACAGATTTCTTAAAACCCTGAATAAGTTCATTTTTTGGATGTGATGAACTGTAGTACAAGTTGTTTCTTTTGTGAAACATGCAGTGAACTTCATTACTTCTACTAAAACCTTTTCCCTGTATTATTTTTTTGTATGGTAACTTACTGTTTTCTACTAGTTGACTTTCTGCCACAAGATAGAAAACAAAACAAAACAAAAAAACCTTTATGTGAGAGTATAATGGCAGCAGGTTTCTGACAAGCCCCATTTACAGGGTACATTTTTCCAAAGGATGTTTCAGTAGAAAATACAGAAGCACTATACAAACCTACTATTACATTTGAGAAACCATTAGCCTCAAAGGAGTAATAATGGTATGCTATTAAAACCATGAATACATTTTCAGTATCTGTATTCGAAAAAAAGCTTATAAATATGTAAATTTCTGTTCAACAAATCTAAAATAAAATGCACTAAAAAACTGATATGTAGACAAAAGTTTATTTACACCATACAACATTTTAAATATTTTATACACAGCTGCAGCAGAGAAAGCTACTCAGAGCTTTCTAGAGAAAACTGCAATAATAAAGATGTGAAATATATTATTCATATAAAAGTGAGATTATTACTTTATTGCATTTAAAGCAATGAAGAATGTAGCTCAACAAACATTCATTTAATGACAAAAACTTTGCTTTTATATTATAAAGTAAAAAGTGTAGTAATGGCCAAACAGACTGTTATAAACTTTAAAAACTGCATAAATATATACATTGTGCTTCATGGTGAAGTTTTTTGAAAACTAAACCATATGAAGCGGTTACAACATGAATCGTTGCTTGAGGTTTATCTATAAAGATTACCTTACAAATCCATTCCACGGGTACTTACAACACAGGATGGTCAGAACTGTACACCTGGTCCTCTCTCCACTAGCCTGATTAGGGAGAAGTTACCATACGCAAAACCCACTGACATTTGGCACGTGAAGGTCCTGACATAGGATAGTCACGCTGTCCAGATAGAAATGTCAGGCTTCCCAAGTCTTAAGTGTCAGTGCAATAAATTTTGTCACCATCTCAGTCCATTTTGATTTTGTTAAACTTCTGTTTGAAAGTCACCCTCTTGCACATCCAGAGGCAAATTCAGACACTTCTCCCATTCTGCGGGCCTCAGTTCCAAAGCGTCCTTTGCCTCTGTATCTAAGACATTGATTGTGGTGTAATGTTGGTATTCACTGGAGTTTTTGAAAGTGTCCCATGGATTCTTGTTTGGTGCTGGGTTTTCCTGTTAAGAAGAGAGGAGAAGAGAGTCATTTATTTGATGAGTAGGGTGGCTGCTTGTTGAAGTTTCCCGGAAGAAAGCATGTCTGTAACCTTAATCCAGTTTATACAAAATGGAGCTGATTGAAAATTGTGGCCAGCTGCAGGAAATGGTTTTGATTTCACTTTTCTTTCATTGAACAAACTGATGAACACCTTCTTTAAGTTATCCTAAAAATTTCCAGCAATCAAAGGAAGTGAATAACATTATGGAAGGCTAAGTAGGTGTTTTGTTTTGTGCATCTTGTGAAATGGCAGAATGGCAATATTCAGGTGGGAAGTAGCAGTCAATTGTCGCTAAGGTTACACATCGAACATTTAAGTATTTGCCAGACCTTTTGGTGGGATAAACAAAATTTGAGGATATGTAATGGGACATGTTATATAATAAAAAGTTACCCAAACAGTCCAGATTTCATAAAACTGAATTTTTATCACTATGTTTTCTTAGTTTTTTTTCTTTAAGAAATTGTCCTTTTTAGAATATTAAAATGCTACTATGTATGTTCTTTTGTGTGTCCTATTTTTTTTTTCTGCTGTGCATTCCCCACAATTTGGGTGGCACACTGATTTCATAAAAATCATTCTTTCCTTCGAAGAGCAAGCTTTTTAGACAATTATGCAGCAGTATAAGGGTTTTAAAAAATATCATCTACCAGCTACCATTTCTTCTTATATTTCATAGTATATACCTACTTGTTACCCAAGATTTCAGATCTGCCTAATTATGACTCCACCGAAACTGTCCATGTTGTAGGTTATAGGTGCTTAATAAATATAGGAGGAGACTTTACTTAAGGTTTTTACAACTTAATATTTTGCTAAGGTTTAGTGGTGAATGGCTTTATCTTAGATAAGTATTGTTTAAAGATTTCTGTTAAATGAGGAAATTTAAATGGGATAGACTAAGCTGAGTAACATCAAAGAATAAGAAGGCAGCCTTGGCCAGATGGCTCGGTTGGTTAGAGCATCGTCCTGAAACAGAGGTTGCAGGTTTGATTCCCAGTCAGGGGACATACAGTAACAGATTGATGTTCTTCTTCTTCTTCTATCTCTCTCTCTCTCTCTCTCTCTCTTCATTCCTCTCTAGAGTCTATAAACATTTTTTTTAAAGGAGGCAGTAGTGACTGAAATCTCCTTAGAAAAAAATTAAAACACCTTTAGCTGCCTAATGTGTCTTTTATCCCTTCCCCACCTCAAATTCTAGTCTTTAACTAATTATAATCAATTAGCTGGGGGTGGGGGACATAAAACAGGTGCTTGAATCATTATCGGTGTTCCATTCAGGTTGATATAACTCATTTTAAAGTACAGATAAGAAAAAGACAACCTGTTGAATACTCATCATAACTAGAAAATAAATTATTAAAAATCCTCAAAACAGATGTTTTCAGCACTTAGTGTCCTTAATCATGATGACATACAAGAAAAATAGCTAATAGTAAAGATTTAACACTTTGAGGGGTGAGTTTTTTGTTAACCCTTTGAATGAGGACATACATGAACATTCCTACTACTAGGAATAAAGTTAATAAAGTTAATAAAGTTCCCCTCTAGAATATGTGCAGGGGATTAATTCTGATCTAGTCTTAATATTCTACAGTCTCATGAACTGCAGTGTTGTAACTCACCCCTCTTTCTTCCCTCTCTCCTTCCTTGCCTCCCTTCAACCTATATTTATCAGCCACTCTGTGCTGGGCATCATATTAGGCATTAGGAAGAATCAAGTGATAAACATGGATTATCCGTGAGGGAGCATAAGGTTTAAAGTCTGACACATGCAGGTCCAAGTTCCATTTTCTCCATTTCATGTGAATGTGACCTTGAACGACTTCCTCAATTTCTTTTTCATATTTATATAACAGTGACAAATAAACTTTTTATGTTGGGAGCCAAAAGAGTTGGCAAAATGTGCAGATCATTACCTAGTTTGTGGGGTTGCAAAAATAAAAAGTGGAGCTGCCTTAGCATGACACCTAGTATTTAATAAATGCTCACAAGATAGTACTCATACCTATTATGAAGGTGTTCATAGTGAAATGGGGGTGTTCATAGTTAAATGGGGGTGTTCATAGTTAAATGGAGGTATAAATGTATCTATAGCTATGATCCAGAAAATGTGCTGTGGGGGTGGAGAGGAGGGTGGAGAGATGGCTTTTTTCAGCGGAAAGTACTTAAACCTTTCTGAGAAGTGACACTAGGGCTGGCTTAGAGGGGTGGGCTCGGTCATGAAGACATATGTGGGGCTGGAGGCCGGATGGCTGAACAGTCATGCATACTAAGAAGTAGAAATCCAGAGAGCACAGGGATGGGGTAACTCTGAGAACAGTGACCAATTTATTTTAGTTGGAGTAAAAAAGAAGAGCTGAAAAAATGAGCAGAAAGTGAACGAGGGGCTTTGTATACCAGGCTAGTAAATTTGGAATTTATTTTGTAGGCAATAGGGAATGGTTAAATGTTTGGGGGGGAGGGGAACTATGGTGACCTGAATCATCAATCATCAACTGAAACGTTCTCTAGTGTGAACTGTGGTGAATCAAGGCACAGAGTGGATTTATCTATCCTGAGCAAGGGCTGTGTCTAAACAAGCTTTCTGAGAACCCTTAGGTTGACAGAAAGTTCAATCCTAACGTGTTAGTTCATTTGCTTCGAAAATAGGGATTTCATTATGCTTGGAACAGGTATGACTTTTCTTTTATATTTTGAACATCAAACACCACGGATACATGAACTAGAATGGCCAATTTTAAACTCTGTCAGACTGTCTAGATTCTAATTTCAAAGAGTATTATTGCCAGTACATACCTGATTGAATTTCTGGGAGTTCTATTAGTGGGCAATAAATTAGGGTTGGCTTTCATGTTCATCTCTCTGAAGTCCCTTGGCACTTCCAGCTGAACTGGGGCTCTCACCACTGTTCACAACACGTGGTGAGAGGCCCTGTGCCACTACAGTGCTGAGGAACTCCTGCACCCACAACCAGAGTGGGCAGGACCTGCAGGGAGGGGACTGCGCCCACAGGCTGCCCATCTTCCTGTATGGCTGTGTGTGATAAGAGCGGAGCCCACAGCCTGACCAGGCGGTGGTGCAGTGGATAGAGCATCGGACTGGGATGCGGAAGACCCAGGTTTGAGACCCCAAGGTCGCTGGCTCAAGCAAGGGGTTACTCGGTATGCTGAGGGCCCGCGGTCAAGGCACATATAGAAGGCAATCAATAAACAATTAAGGTGTTGCAATGTGCAACAAAAAACTGATTGATGCTTCTCCTCTCTCCATTCCTGTCTGTCTGTCTCTGTCTATCCCTTTCTCTGACTCTCTCTGTCTCTGTAAAAAAAAAAAAATTAATTAAAAAATAAAAAAGAGCGGAGCCCACAGACTCATATGGAAAGGTGTGACATTTTCAGTGGTTCAACTGAATGAATGATACACTGTGGAACAGCCCGAAAAGTTGGCTAAATTTGACAGTGAGAACTGCAGGGGCCAGGAAAGGGCTTCAATGGAGGCTTGAATTTATGTAGCTGTTTTTTTTGTTTGTTTGTTTGTTTTGAGCTCAAGTACAGAACAGAGAAGATGTAGTCAAACTGAAATGTGTGTGAAAAAGGCCCGATCGATTTTAAACATAATGTAAGCCAACATGTGTCAAGCTTCCAAAACTGCTAATTTGGTCTTAAGGATGTATACATAAAAATAGAAGTTAACTGGCCATGAGAATTTGGAGCCACCCAAAACACAGCAGAGCTGTCCGAGTGTTTCCTATAGCTCCTGGGTCCAGGGCAAGCTAGCTGCCACTTGGAGATAAGCCTCCCTCTCTTTGTCCTTTACTCCTCTCCTCCTTCCCTCCTTTTTCTTCCTTCCTTCCTTCTGCCAGCCTACCAATACTGGGGACAAAATAAAAAAGAATGTTTTGAGTACCTCCTTGGGAAAATGAGCTCTTGATGGAGAACAGTTTTTGAGAAACACTCAAAGGAGTTAATTTAACAATACCTTTTCCCTGTAGTGTGATTTAAATTTTGTACTGCACTGAAGCAGGGAAATGGACTAAATAGTCTTTTGTTTTGCTTTTGATCTTCAAATTCTACAAAATTACCATTATTTGCAGTGCTAGGCAGGTGTTATGAGGTAGCTGCAAGGAAAGAAAAGGGTGGTGGTGGGGGACTTTATCGAGATTTTTATTTTAAAAATGTCTTTCTTTACCCAATTAGGCGAGTTTTCATTAGCAATATGCCACTACAAAATATGACTGAATTAATGATAATGGACTCACTCACATGTTCCTTATTAATTAAAACTGAATAAGAAACTTTTTTCTCTTCTCAGATCCAATAGTCATACAGGAATGACAGCTCTATCCTCCCTACTCCTACCTCCCAAATGATAAATCTTTATAAATCATTTCTAGAAAAGACACATTGCTGCAGAAATGTGGTGTAATTAGTAGACCATTGAGATACGGATATTTGTGTCATTAATGATTTAATAGCCAGACCATACAACAAAGGGAAATTACAATCATATTATAGCAGTCAGCCAGCTGTTTCTGTTGCATAATCCTTTCAGATTTGTAAACATAACTCTCTCCTTTTATTTTCAACAGAGTTTCTTCAACTTAGTTCAATGTTAGATTTCAATATTCCAAAATGGGTAGCTAATGTGTTTGGGTCTAATCTCAATGATGCAATCCTCACTTGCCTGCTAACTAAAAATTGACAGATTAATATTTGGAGATGAGAAAGAAGCACTCATTATATACTGCTCACAAACATTAGGGGATATTTCAAAATGAATATGAAGTGATAAAATATCCCCTAACGTTGGTGAGCAGTATATTTAAATGTCTTGCATATGCCAACCATTGTGTTGGTGATCATATATAATGTGTGATTCCTGCTGTAAGGAGGACAATAAATATATGCATAAACAATTTACAAAACAATTAAGAGCCAAAGTGTATAGTATTTCTTATAACTGTCATTTAACAAACACAGATTGAACTATCATAGACATGTAATACATCAAGAATAGCCCTTTACTGATAACTTACTGTGACCAGCACTGTACTAGTACTGAGAACACTAGAAAAACATCAAGACACATCAATTCTTGCTCTTGATAAGCTAATGTTACTAACTGGGAAGCTGGGACAAAGACTCACAAGACACGTATCCAAGACTCAGTAGAGTTAGATGGTGACCAAACACCATGTATCTTAGGGCAATAGATAGATGATAGATAGATAGATAGATAGATAGATAGATAGATAGATAGATAGATAGATAGATAGATAGACAGACATCAGAACCTCAAGTGCTGGGAGGAGGAGGCAGTCCATCCAAGGACTGCAGAGGTTCAGAGAAAGAGCACCACATCTGGAGTGAAGAGCAGTGTCAAGTAGCAGACACAGCTCTTTCTCTTACAGCTGAGTCTCAGCTTCTTGGCCTCAAGTGCCCTATTCACTTTGCAATATGGACGAAGGAAGCATATATTAATTCCCTTTTCTGATGTTCACTTTAGAGAAAATTGAACCTGAGAAACAAGAGCCGGGTAACTTGCTCAAGACCAGATCTTGGTTGAGGTTCCTATGAGTATACTGATTTCTAGACTTCCGGTCTGGTGCCTTTACAGAAGATTATGCAGCCTTCTAGGGAGCTCTGACTGGGCCATGCCATAGTAACCGCAACATATCGTTGTATTTGAAGTCAGTTGCTAGGGTTGTAGTAGTGTGAATGAATGGGAAGAGAATGGTCACACCATCAATCACAGCCCTCCGTGGTGATATGTATCCCAAATCTCCTTGAAATATAACCTACCACTCAGCTTTCAGGTAACGACTCGATTACACGTATTGAGCTATATATATAAAATTTACATTTTATAACCTTAAAATGCCAAGCCTTCAAAGAAAATGGAAAAATTTAGTTAATTGAGTATCTGAATTAATTTTTAACTCTGATAAAAGGGCCAGGTGAAGCCAACATATTTTGATATGTAACTGATTTTAATTAAAGCTTATAAATAAGAACATTTGAAATATGAATAAAAATGCTTAAAGATTCTGTCATTCCTAATTCACGTCTTAGCACATTCCAAAGTACATTTTAGGGGGGTTACTTTTTTTTCTATCTATCCCGGTCTTGTTCCCAAAGAGCTCCTGGGGGCAGGAATAATAGCTAACATGACACATTATTAACGTGGCATCAGGCACTGATGAAGCAAAGCATACTCACCATACTGCTTGTATTTGGTATATCCCGAAATCTGTCCAAAGTTTGAAATTTCTGATTTAGTTCCTGAAACAGTTCCATATGCCTCTTCCTTGTATGCATGACCTTCTGCAAAAGAGAATAAGATGGCTCTAATTTCTAATTTGATTTATGCATAAAAAATTTTAATGTATTCGCCTTACTAATAAGGGAAATTAAGTTTGGCAGGAACCAGGAGGTCCCAAAAGGTGCCACAATTGCAAATCCTTGTCTTATAGTCAGCACTTCTTTAATATGAGGAATTGGCTCTTTCTTCTGCCTACAATATTACCAAAAAATAGGTTTCTCTTGTGGGAGCATTAAAAATATAGCAGTCATTCCCGTGTAAAATTTTCATCATTTAGAGTTAAAACTGTTTTACAAAAATTGTTACAATATAAAAAAAAGATGTTTAAAAATTTAGACTTGTAAAGCACCCAAGTCTCTCAATGTTTGCCATGGGAAATATTACTTTTTTATGTTTTATTTCTATGAACGCTAAAATCTGAGCTCACTGTACTGAAGAGGGAATGGAACCCCAGGCCCTGCCATTACAGGCTGACTCAAAGCACTGAAGTGTCTGAAATACAGGTAAGATCTAACACCTTACACTTTCCACGTGAATCCTGACTGAGCTCCGCAGAAAGGAACTCTGACCCATAGGTTTCCTATATTTGTTCGTGAAACGAGACAGATCTTAACTATTAGGATTCAGAGCACAAATTGTGTGGATGAAGAGTTCCTAAAAATCACAGACACAAATATATCAGTACCTCTCATCTCTGGTTAAAGTCTTTTCTCCCAAGTTTATCAAACTCAACAGATAGAGTTATCAATAAAAATGACTTCGGGGTAAATAACGCAGGCCTAAACTCTTTCTGTTAAAGAGCATTTAAGAGAGCACAAAGAAGAGTAAGATAATATATTCCCTATATTTACAACTGTCTTTTTCAAGGAGAAAATACCTCCTCAATTTCAATTTTTACACATTAAAAAAAAATTAAAAATACAGTATTTCGATGATTCTCCAAGACTGTGTCTTGATGTGTGTATAATTTTGTAGTATTTTTAAGCATGTGCTTCATAACTTACCATTTTCTCCTGCAGACTGCATACGTATATTATATTCTTGCCTATGCTACAATTTGAATATTTAGTCTGTTTTAATTATCAAATAATTTCATAAGGATTTGTTTTAAAAAAAGAGTATCTCTGGGGGAAGATCAATTATGCCCAATTTTCTTCTAAAAAGATACTTGTGGAGAATATTTTTTCTCTTTAAAAAAGAGGCAAAGGATTCAATGCAAATTGAATCTTCAACACATTTTAAAAACCTTATTCTCTTTTCTGTCAATTTAACTTCCTATTTTTAATGGCTCTGCATTAAGGTGATACTTTGTTTAGCTAATTTCATCTTGTTTTATTAGCCTACTTTTATATGAGACAATTCTGCCATTTTAAGTCTTGCTGAAAGCAGATTATTTTCATTTCTGCTCCTCTTGCTCTAGGAACTGGTTGCTGATGAATCAGGGGGTTGAGGATAAGAACATGGCAACATTACTCATGACGGGGACATGAAACATAGCAAGCAATTATAGGGCGATTAACTTCCCATCAGTTTTGAGGAGAGTACAGGAAACAGATTTGCAGGATTTACAAGGAAACATCAGGCAAACATAATTTGACTAGTGATGGCTGATAGAGGTTCATGAGAGGGAGGATTTGCATAAGCAACTCAATGGAGGTATTTTTGAGTACCACACAGCTGGCAAACATTGCAGTACATTCTATCCTTGGGGAGGCAGACATTCCCATTCATTATCAGGTCCTAAGACACTGATTAAAATATCAATTAGTGGAAAAGAAATACCTTTTTAAAAAACTATAGTAGCCTGACCTGTAGTGGCACAGTGGATAAAGCATCAACCTGGAACACTGAGGTCGCCGAGGTTGCCGGTTCAAAACCCTGCACTTGTCTGGTCTAAGGCCCATTTGGGAGTTGAAGCTTCCTGCTCCTCCCCCCTTTCTCTCTCTCTCTCTTTCTCTCTCTCTCTCTCTCTCTCTCCACTCTAAAATGAATAAAAAATTTTTTTTTAAACTATCGTAGTCAGGATATTGATGACTGGCTCTAATTTACAAAGAGTAGTTTTCATGATAGCAAACCTTACTAGGTAGTTATTTTGTGCCAGGGTACAGTAGGAGTGGTGCCACAGCACTGGCATTTCTCTAAAGATATTTCAATCTGTCAGACAGTACGCCACATGTGGGCTAGATGGTGGGGTAATAATGGAGTACAAAATCTGGCCGAGTTCCTGCCCTCTTATAGCTTGAGGTGTAACGGAGGACACAGGCATTAACCACATAATTCAAATACACAGTTAGAACTGTGATAAGGAGAGCAAGTGGTGGTGTTTCCAGTACAATTTTGTCCAGAAAATTCCTGAATTTTCTTCCCTTAATGAGATTGTTCCTTTCTAAAGATCGGGAGCTCATCGTCTTCCGAGATAGTTGACATTATGGCCCAGCACCCTCGTGTTAAGGTGGGCAGTGATGATTTTGTCTGAGCAGTGTTCTTTTCTCTTTCATCTCATGAGAGATCCTCAGTTTCCACTGGGGAGCTATACCTGCCCATGCTGTTGAAAATGGGGATCAAGACCCCTACCATCCTCTGTCTAAGAGGTGCATTTTTTCCATACTTTTTCAATAAAGTTCTCCTTTCTTTGCTAGTCAAAGATACTTCCTGTCTCTTGCAACCAAATATCTCTATTGGATAAAGCATGTTTAATAAATCAGTCTCAAATATATCTCATAGAAAGGTAGATACATTTACTGATTGGAGCTTTTATGATTGTATTCTGAATGAATGGACAGCACCTGATTCTGAACTGAGTGGATTTGGAGAAGTTGGATTGCAATAACATACTCAAAATATACTGCTCACAAAAATTGAGGGATCAGGGAATGTGCAATACTCCAGTACTTTCAGCTTTTGTACAGTGCATTTTCACCTATAAAGTAAAAGTTTGTTTTGCATCTCATTTGCATAATCAACTTTCTTTGACTTGTTGCTTGCTTTTCTGATGTCCTTGTTTAATAAAAAAAAATCAAATGCTTTATCACTTCATATTCATTTTGAAATATCCCCTAATTTTTGTGAGCAGTATATATGTGGTAGATAGAACACCAATGGTATATAACCAAAAAGCATTCTGCAGCGTTCTACATGGGTTCATGAAAGCTACTCTAAATAATAAAGCACAAGGA
Organism: Saccopteryx leptura; assembly: GCF_036850995.1. NCBI lineage: Eukaryota > Metazoa > Chordata > Mammalia > Chiroptera > Emballonuridae > Saccopteryx > Saccopteryx leptura. Next base: position 355,343,550 of record NC_089503.1, read on the forward strand.
CCTTGAAATTACTATGGAAACAAATAAAAAGTAATTGGATACTAAACTCTGGGGCCTTTTCTACCTAAAACATTAATAGCAAATATATCCTCATGCCATATGATTATTATAATTTAAAACTTAGTACAGCCAGAAACCACCATAGCAATGATGGCCTGTCTGGTGGTTCCGATGGAAGTACCACACTAGGGCTGTCATTCAATAGCTCATGCATCTGTCATGGGCTCAGTTTGATTTTCTAGGCATGATTCCTTCCTGTTTGAGTGTGTCTTTCAGCTTTTACAGTGTGGAAGTTCCAATGACAAGAAAACCAGCATCACAGCAAATTATGGAGAGGTTCTAAGGTTCTAATCCAGCAATGTTTGAGGATTAAAAACTTGGCTGTGGTTTTAGTTTTCACAAGAATAGGGTTGCCCCTTATTTACTTGTTTGAATAATTATTTGTAGCATTCATGCTTTGATAGTCTTAACCACCTAATTTAAAGTTTTCATGCTTGTAAATCTTTTAGGTCCATTTTAATGGCTATTTTTGGGTTTTTACTGAGCTTAGGGTTTACCTGTTTACCATTTTGTTTTTTGTGTGTGTGATTTAAACATCCTGTGACCCAAATAAATTATGTGAAAAACTTAATATAGGACTCAGTTTTCTGTGACTTTGTAAAAGTGATAAAATTGTAACCCATATAGATTTTTATTTAAACAAATATATTCAAAATGAAACATAAGCTGTTCATGAGACTATATTTTTGTGGAATTAGGATGTGAGTTCCATACACAGCTTAAAAAAAAGTTGAGTGATGACAATCTGAGAGAACGGGAGCATCACTGAGCCTTTATCTTTGTTATAAAAATGGCTATAGCCTGATCAGGTGGTGGCACAGTGGATAGAACATGGCCTGGGATGCTGAGGACCCAGGTTCGAAACCTCCATATATATATATGCCTGTCAAATATTATAGGCATTTTTTTTAAGTGAGAAAGAGGCAGACATACAGATAAGAGGAGAGAGAGAAGAGCAGCATCAAGTCTTTGTTGTGGCACCTTAGTTATTCATGGATTGCTTTCTCATATGTGCCTTGACTGGGGGGCTCCCTCTGAGCCAGTGATCCCTTGCTCAAGTCAGTGATGTTGGGCTCAAGCCAGAAACCATGGGGGTCATATCTATGATCCCATGCTCAAGCCAGTGACCCCATGCTCAAGCTGGTGAGCCCACACTCAAGCCAGATGAGCCTGCACTCAAGCCAGCGACCCTGGAGGTTTTGAACCTGGATCCTCAGCATCCCAGGGCATGCTCTATCCACTGTGCCACCACTTGATCAGGCTATAGCCATTTTTATATCAAAGATAAAGGCTTAGTGATGCTCCCATTCTCTCAGATTGTCATCACTCAACATTTTTTTAAGCTGTGTATGGAACTCACATCCTAACTCCACAAAAATATTGTCTCAGGAACAGCTTATGTTTTACTTTGTATCTTTATAACTCAAGGGAAGCAGTCTTGCAGCCTTTTAATTATTAATATTAGAGAAAAATGATACATTATAAAGCACTTTTATGGAATTTGTTCTTTAAAGAAAAATTAGGGTGTAAACAAACTGCATGCCTTGAGCACCTACTCTATCCCAGGCTATCCCCTAGATCAGGGGTCGGGAACCTATGGCTCTCGAGCCAGATGTGGCTCTTTCAATGGCTGCATCTGGCTCACAGACAAATCTCTAATAAAAAAATAATAACATTAAAAATATAAAACATTCTCATGTATTACAATCCATTCATTTCCTACCGCTCATGTTCATGGTTGCGGTGGCTGGAGCCAATCACAGCTGTCCTCCTGGACACCACCAAATTTTTATTGGATAATGTGTAACGTACACAGGTCATTGTATGGCTCTCATGGAATTACATTTTAAAATATGTGGCATTCATGGCTCTCTCAGACAAAAAGTTTCCCGACCCCTGTCCTAGATGAAATAAATAGTTGGGACATGTCAACTCTAACAGTGCTAGGTTTGGACAAACTTGGATTTAGATCTCATTTCATCACTTTCAAGTTGTGTGGTCTGCGGCACAAAACCCAATCATCCTCTAGCCCCAGGATAACCTTGCAGGGCTATTTTGAAGATTTAGAAAGGGATCTAAGTCACTTATCAGTGGAGCACACAGATAAGAGCCACTTAAGAAATAGCAGCCATTATTATCTTTCTTAATCCTCACAGGGAGCTGGGAGGTAGCAGTCACCCTCTTGTTTCACTGATCAGAAGAGTGGAGCTCAAGAGGCTAGGTAAAGCACCCGGGCTCACACAGGTGGCGAGAGAGCGGAAACTCATTCTGAATCTAGTGAAGTCCCTTGGCATGCTTTTCTCTTGGATGGATCCTCCTTCAGACTGTGATTATGTCTATTCAGATGGAAAAGGAGATGAAATGATCAAGGGGAGGCTAGGTGCCTTTTGAGGAGAGCCCATAAACGCTGTGGCTGTTGATCCCCCTGCAATTCTCCCAGGTCTGCATTTATCGTTTGAAAGGCTGGTCTCCACAACACCTCCTGGGCAGTGACGTTGTATCCCTAACACCTAGCAAGGGGTTTGGTGCTCAGCAGGTGCTGGATAAATGTGTATGGAATAAATTAAATTAATGAGATGGTGTAGGCAGGCACACAGACCAGGGAAGATGCCTGTGTCATGGAAGGCCATCGTAAATCTGGCCTTTGGTCCTATTCAGATCTCCCCACTGGAAAAGAAAAGGCTCACGTTGCTGGCCACAGGCCGCAACGCTGTCTTCTCCTTCTGATCCATTGCGCTCTCTTATTTTCCATGAGGGCAGCTCATATAGGGCCTGGAGACAGGTTTGAAACAAATGGTCGAGGTTTTCTCTTCTAAATTCAAAAATGTAAATCACAGAGTTGGGATTTCTCTATGTCTGAATTACAGACAAGATAGGCATTACTACACACAGACTTTTAGCAACAGAGAAACTGTTACAAAAAGTTGGAGAAACTCCTGACTGTAAAGTTTAGATTATGGGGCCTGGACATCATGGGAATTAGAAAACCACTTTGCCTGAATTAGCTTTCCCAGCCTGAGGAGTTCATTCACCTCTACTGCTCTGTCCACATTGACTATTCTAAACCTATAGTTATTTTTATTCTCTACTGTTTTGCATATTAGGCTTCCATCCAGTGTGGGCTGTTGAATACCAGTCTGAAGTGAATGTCAAAACATGTTAAGGAAGTGACACACATTGCAGAAATTTAGCTTGATTTTTAAAGCTGTGTGTGGGAGGACAATGTTTTTATGTACCTCTCCTTGGCAGAAGTCCCAATGTGTCCATAAGAGAGAACCTGTAGCCACTTGAACTGCCTGATACTATGGTATCATTTGTTTCAAATGTGTTTCTATTTGAATACATAGAGTACTCAGGGCTTAAAAGAAATGAGACAAAGGGTCTGAAAAAAATGAATAAAGAATATATATACATATGTATTTTGTCACTGTCACTCAATAGTGTACCTGGCCAAGAATAACTCTGTAGCAGTTTAAATTTAGTAAAACAGTAGAGACGGCCGGAGAGTAGGCTGCACTTCTCAAACTTCCTCCTGGAAGTGCACGGACTGCCTAGCAGACTGCATTTACTGCATTTACTGCTGGGGGGGGGGGGGGGCAGCAGGAAGGGGCCTATTATAAACAAAATATTCTTAAATTTTAATTTTTCATCCTTCATTCACAAAAATAGTTATTGAATGTTTATTATATACCAAGTCTCTGCTTGGACCTGGGAACACAAATCCAAAAGAGGTTTGGTCACAGGACAGGAACATCACTATAGTATTTTCTGTATACTTTCCTGGAGGCAAGGATCAATGTTCTGCCATTTTATGACCATTCAACACTCGGCTATATTTGTTCCAGGAATGCAGTGTTGTCTTAGAGATGGCTCCATGAAAGGGCTTTGTCTCAGGCACAGCGCTTACAAGCCACAGGGTTTTATGGATCTATGAGTTGTATTATTCTGTATAGATTCTCTGGAACATGTGATGCCTAAAACCTGAAGGGAAAATGCTTTCAGGGGTCCAGGAGGCAAAGTTTATCATGGGCAAAATGCCCAACTTGGCCACTGGCGGCAAAGCTGTGGGGTGGAGAGCTGTCGGGAAGCTTGACATAAACAGATTTGACTTCCACAGTCTGAATTAAAAGGGACAGAGGATAACATGGACCTTCCCTCAAGGACTATCCACAGAGTACAAATAGATTTTACTAAAATTCATCAGCATTTAAATTTATTCTGATTACATTTGAGATACCTGCCACAGAACTATAGTTGCACATTGACTAAGGGAAATGTTTTGTAAAGAAAAAGCAATAGCTCCAAGTTATTTCCCCCCAAATTTTGATATCTATTGCAATCATGCAATAACTATAGCAATCACAGAACTAAATTTATACCCAGGGTTGTTATGTTGCAATGCTTCACTATTATCAATATGTTTTGAAAATACTATGATTATATGTTGAAATACTAAGCAAAGAAGTAAGTATCAGCTTAAGGACTCTGCCAGTCGTTGCCATAGAGAATACACACAGAAAAAGAACTGTTTTTCTAATGTTGCAAATGACACAATATGATTAGATTTCTTTATAGTGCTTGAGATTACATAACTTTGGCTGGTGCCACTGAGGCTTAATTTTTGATCTAGATTTTTACTACATTTCTTCACTGAAGACTAGTGGGTTAATTCCCATCTCCTTGCCTTTGTGCTAACACAACAACTCACTGCTTTTAGGCCAAACACACAGAGTATATGATCTTATATTTTTGGCTACCTAAAGAATAATAGAACAAACAAGCCCCACTGAAATATCTATCCCTTTTAAAGCACTAAAGAACCTAAAAGTGAGGATTGCTGAATATATTCTCTTTAAACTTATAGTCTTGATCCATTTGCCCTAAAAACTTAGGCTATAATAAAATATTTACCCCACACCAGCTTACTACAATTGAGCCACATCAGTACTAACTGCTACCTGGGCATGGAGGCCAGGCTCTTTATCATTAATTTGTATGCTGAACAAATACTACTGAAATATCACTGGAAAAGACCTATTTCTCTTATTCTGTAGTCAGGGTGAAATCAGACCGTCTTTACCATTGCAGTAAATAAAAACAATTAAGTCTCATTTTTGATACCTGATATATATTACTGAGCAACCATATTCATATCACATAAATGAAATGATTTAATTATGAGTTCCCATGTTCTAGGAGGCTTTTGTAATTTTAGGGATATGAGCTAAGAGTATGTTAGTTAGCATCACAACAGCACAAATTGCTGGAGAACTTGGTAACGTATTAAATCCAATTATGTCAGCAGGCGATGAATCATATCCAATTATCAAGATGCCTAAATGCATTTTATGTGACGCTCAAATGTCATTAATTCTGTGCTTAGCATAAGCTGCTCAAAGGACATGATTTCAGCAATTTCTAGCATCGATATTACTGCATCGATATAAATTCAATGTAAGTTGGAAAAGGAACATCTTGGTCTTGTGCATATCTGTAAAAAGGCAACTTAACCAGCACTTGCTATTGGAAAAAAGAACCTAGAATGTACCACGGAGAACCTAAGTGCTAGGAATCAGGACACAAGGCAGTAAGTCCCAGAGGAAGTCTTGCTCACAGCCAAAGATCCTCCCGGGTCACTTCAGGCGTCACTGAAGTAAAACGATGGTAATGATTTTAATTTTAAAAGTCAAGAAACCAACATTCCCACCTCCCAACAAACAGAATAACCAAGTTCAGTCCTTACTGTAGATTGTCCACATAGCATTTATTTTAAAAATGGATTCTTTACTTGTCTGGAAAAATCTCAGTTTAGCCCAGTAAAAAAGTTTTTACAACTACTTATACAGTACAAATTTTAATTAAAAATGTTTTACTTCTCATTTAATTAAAAAGAGAACCTCTACATAGTTGCACAGAATGTGTTTAAATAATTATATATCAATTTTGAATTTGAGTAATTAACATTATTTTAAAAAGTCTTAGAAACTTACCTCAAAGTCAAGGTCTGAATATCGTGATTTTCTTCTCTGTAAGATAGTTTTTAAAAGGAAGAAAAACCAACAAAGTTGTGTTTAGTCATTGATATGAAATGAAAATCATGATTCAATAAAATAATCCTGCCTCTTTGCGTTCTAAGTATTGCCCTCACATAAGAATATGCTAAGATTTTATGACTTCTATTTTATCCACATTACATAAAATATAACTTGTCTAATATAAAAGAATACAAAATATTCTGTAAATTCACAAAAAAAAATTTCAACATTGAAGGAGATTTTCAGTCTAGTACAGCAAAACTACTTTAGAGACACAAAGGATTAAAAGCTGTTCAGGAAAAATCATCTAGGCATCTCAAGACCTCCCAGCGACCAACCTCTTATCTTCCTTTCTACCAAATTCTATCGGGTACTTCTACCAAGTCTCACCAACAAATTTCTTGGGTTTTGCTACTCCTCCAGGGGAGAGAAGTCCTTCTAATTGCTAGTTTTTCCCTGAGGATGTCGTGTTTATCCTAATTTAGTAAAACAAATAAATAGTCCACACCCCAGCAAAACATAGATTTAATAGCTCACAGAGCTACTCTGTGGCTCCAGCTCTGTTGAACAGTTTCTATAGTATAAATACGCATGAACATAATAAAGTAATTAGGCTGCAAGCCTGATAAAATCAGTAAGTGTAATTAAAATGAAATTAATGTGATATTACATTAACATAAGGAAGGTATTCTTCGACTCTGCTCCAAGAAGTCACAGGATCCTTAGACTGATTAGGTGTAGCAGGAGATGGCTGGTAAGTGGAAAAAGGGTCTTTCAGATTTTTAGAGTACAAAGCAAGTGTCCAGTCTAGGTGTTTTCTTTTGGGGGAGGGGGAGTCTTTTTCTTTTTTTCAGAGGGAATGGGAATGGGATAGGAAAAGTTAATAAATATTCAAAACAAGTGATATTCAAGCAGTGGTAAAAATATTTAAACCTTTGGACAAATACCTGTTTTATTTTTTCCTCTTCCCCTCCCCCACTATCTACAATCTTAATTAAGTTCAGTGACTTAACAGGGAATCATATCCAAGGTCGGAGGGAGGCTCTCCTAACTGCCAAACCTTAGGAGACACAGAAGGGCACTCGTGCAGTTTACCGTAAAATTTGACTAAACTTCTACTCCTAGTGTTACAACGGTCCCTGCAGGACCAGCGCCTGCCTTTCTGCGGAACCAACTCCCTGAATCTTGTTTCAGTAGACAGAAGGGAATAAACCAAAAGAATGTTTCTAAAAAGTTGAAAAGTTCTGAGATAATTTGAATTTGGTGGAGCTGGACTGAGAATCTCGTCTTCACATACCGACTAGGAGAGAGCCGAGGGGACTGCTCTAGCAAGTGGAAACGCAGCATGTTGATCTCACGTTGCTCCGTATGTCCAGCATTACCCTAGCCCAGCCCTGGTGACAGGCCCGAAGGAGCAAAGAGAGTGGACAGGCATTTAACCCAGACCTCCTTTTGCCATCTCCCTGCCACTGTTATCTAACTGCTTTGTCTAAGCATCAGGCTCCGAGGTCCTGCATCACACTTTGCTGCACCGTGCTAGACGAAATGTCAGTGTTTCCATTCTACTCTTGGATGCTTTGCCTTCTTGGCACTGACTCAGCAGGCTGCTTTTCGTAAGTACACATTAAGCAAAATTCTTTCCTAATACAGCACATCTAAGCAGGGAAACACTTAGTTTTAAGCAATTATTATAGAACATTAGTCATGAGCTTTGTGTTCCATTTGAAAATTAAATAGTGAAATCTTATTAAAGGTTCAGCTAGCTAGAGAGTAAGAGGCCTGCGGCACGCGTTGAGGACTTCTCTGTTGCCCCGGTACCTTTCTGAATGCAAAGCTGTGTTGCCTCAGAACTGGAGCTGCTGAGGGATTCGCGTTGCTAAAGGTTCTGAGTCTTAAGAGCAAGAATAAGGACACCAGAGATTCTGTTTTTTTAAAGCATATGTCACCTATGCTGATGTGAAATATGGAACAGAAGATGGATATACTCCTACAAATAGATTTCTCTGTCTTCCATTTAAATTTATTAAAATTAAATTCTAACATAAAAGTATATAGCAGAACTGGCAGCCTTGAAGGGTTAGGCTAAAAAATGAACAAATGAAGCAAACAGATATCAATCAAAAGAGCTTAAAGATGGGAGAGAAAGCAATGAAGACTGAAAAATGAGAGAGTGGGGGAAAATGTGGCAAATTTTCAGCACCCGAAGGAGGTGAAAATTTGTGTAGTATAATTTATAACCCCACCGTACTGACCAAGTATTCCAACCATTTATAGCTTATAAAGTCCTTTCACATATGAACATGCTAAGTGCCCTATGAGATGGTTAGGTAAGTACAATTTATTATCTCCGTTTTATGATTGAGAAAAACTGAGGATTAGAGATGATAAAAGAACTCGTCCACTTCACCTGTATAGTGAGCACATGAGTAGGGATTCACATTCAGGTCTTCGAACTCCAAACCCTGCATTTTCTCAATGTCTCTCACTAACTGTTAGTGGTACAAATGATACAACTTGCCAACATGCCTGTGATATTTTGCTGATTGTTACTAGAACTCATCAAGAATAACATTAGAGGACACAATCAATCCAAGAATGACAGCAGTGGACAGAGATGCTCTCTAAGCATAAAACAAGGTAATCAGATTAACTTTTAGTGCCAATTATATTTTAAAGGAGAAAAAACAGCAATATGATACTTATTTAAGAGAAATTGTTGGCAATATACATAATTTGTATTGAGTAAAGTAACTTAAAAACCACTCTAATACAGGATAGTTTCTGAGCAACAAGACCATAACAAAGATTAGCCAACTTCTCCACCTCCTATTGCAAAATCTAGTTTACCTTAAAGACATATCTGGCCCTGGAAAATTGGTGGTAGGATGCAAGAACCAGAATGTTCCATTCTATCCAGTTTCAGTCTGTTCTCACCCCTGGTGTACGTGCAGTCTGTGGGAAAGTCTTTCAAAGCACTGAAGTTTATGGAAATCATGACCGACTGACTTGTTATTAAAATGTCCCTCTCAGCTTTCTGCAATGTTATTGTAAGGCATGAGGGTGGTTTGAAATAAATATGAAAATCAACTCAGAAATGTAATTGACTCAGCAGTTTTTCTGCTAAGTTGATAAGCAAAGAAATGCTACCAATGAATTTCAAGTAAGCCAGGGTCATGTTGAAATATTTTATGAAGATATAAATCCCTCTCTTTATATATCCCCCGCTTACCACATAACTTGATACAAATAATCTTTTTGTCAGAGTAGGTAAGAAAAAAATGTCTTCAGTTCTTTTATGTTGTTTCCTTTTCCTAATTTCTCACCTAAAACTCATCTTAGTTTGTATTCTCTCCTCAACTTTCCAATAGAATTCTTCTTGTTGAACTCCAGTTGGTCAATTTCCAAGGCCAGTTTTCTGTCCTCATCTTACTGGACACTCAGAAGCTTTTGAAAGTTAAACATTTCCTCGTTAAAATATGCATCATCTGTCAGCTTTTCTTTTTTCCCCCCTTTATGTGCTGTGGCTCCTTCTCAGGTCTCCTTTGCTGGCTCTTTCTCGTCTCCCTGCCTTCTAACTGTTGAGTTCCCAAGTGCTGTTTTCATAGTCTCTCCTGGATAATGTAATTCATTCCATGGTTTTAAATACCATCTTTTCGGTTTCAAACACCCTCTTTCTTCCTGTTTTTTTTTTTCTGTCACTGAAAAAAAGTTGGCTAATTGGTCCAGTCAGAAACCAAGGAATCACCCTTCTATTCCTTCCTGTCCCTCATCTCACATATCAGATTCATCGGCAAGTACCATCTGTTCTACCTCCACAGCCCATCTCATCCACCCACTCTCTCCGTCTCTACTTGCATCTCTATATAGTCAGAAGCATTCTTATTTATCTCTTGCATGGGTTACTTCAGTAGCCTCCGGACTGTCCTCTGGCTTTCTGGTCCAGCTCCTTTCTTAAAACCATGGGATTCTAATTCTTTCTCTTCCAATCCATCAAAGGGATCAATGGGTGGAGAAATGATACCAGTTCTCATTTGCTTCCATTTGCTTTAGAAGGCCTTGCACAATCTTAGCTCACCACCTGCTATACAGACCTTCTAACCCTATGAGAATATTCCTATTCCAAGCTCTTTCCTGCCTCAGTATCTGCATTTGCAGTTTCCTTGGCCTGGAACGTCCCCTCCCTCTTTACTCATCAGAGGGCTCCCCAGATCACCGCAGTTAAAGAAGTCTCTCCCTCACTATCCACAGTTATTTCTCAGAACAGGACACCGTTTCAGGTTATTCATTTGTTAAAGGTTAATTACCTGCCTCGTCCATACAGCTTGTTCACTACAGGGGCGGGGTCCCCATCTGCTGTGATTGCTTTTATGTCTCTAGCCTGTATCAGAGGCCCTGGCACAGCAGCAGAGATCCACAACGTTATTGGTGAAAGACCGAAGGAGCCGCGCTGTGGCGGGTGAACAGATCCGAAAGAACGTGACTTGTTTGTTTGGGGTTGTTTTTCTTCCTCAGGGATACACTGGAGAATTTGAAGAAGCAGAGGGACTAAAGAAAACCATTATGAATGGGTTAAGTGACAACCAAGAGAATCAAGATGATTTATAGGAAAGCAGGCTTATCACTAATAGAAGAGAAAATTTCCCTGGGATGATTGAAGAGCGAAAAAATGCACGATGGTCTGAGGCCACTCCGAGGTCTGCTTAGTGAGGGTGTGCATCGAGGCGTCGCCACACATCTAAGTCTAGTAGGGTGATGAACACTGATTCAAAGAGAAGACTTCACTGTTTGTGTCCCTGCAGATTAATCTGGACAGGACACCAGGGGATTCACAGTGAGGAATGACTAATAACTGGCAACGTCACTGCCACAGAAAGTTTCCACCACAAAGTGAGCAGTGAACCCACTCGAGGAGAAAGCTTTGATACCAAATCCACTACAACTCTCAGTGAAAATAAAACCTCAGAATAATCAGTGAGTTTTATTTCAGCTAACTTTGTTTGTGTGCCTGCACAAAAGACAGAATTCCCCAACCCAGGAGTAAAATCAAAATGCTAAAGAAGGCCAAGAGTTCCTTCCCCCACAGCTATATGAGAAAAAAAGTTTGTTTTTAAGAAAAAGGTACTTCTGCATAATGGTCAGTTCTGATGGTTTCTGTTAGTCTCCCACTTCTCAAGTGAGCCCATAACATTTTATCTACTACCCTGAATATCAATTTAGAATAGCATTCACTCCTCTTCATAGACATTCAAGACTTAATAGTAATAAAATAACACAACCTTCCACCTAAAGCACTCCTGACAATTTCCAAAAGGTTTTCACGTACATTATCTAATTTGATCCTCACAATAGCCATGAGGTAGTCACCTGTGATAAGATATTAGAGCTAACATATTTTAGCTCTAAAAACCATTATGTTCAGAGTGCTGTCATTGATGTCCAGAGGAAAACTTGGGAATAAAAATTTAGCTTAGAATGGTGACCTGTTCCACCTACTTAAATGGAAAGAGATTATCTGAGTGTAGTTTCAGATCTGTAGCTGTTTATACCTAAATGGACAAAACTGTTGAAAAAATTCATTTTGTAATCTATCTAACTGTTTAGTTATTAAGGATTTCTTTATTAACAATAAAACTTAAGGCAAGATTTGTCAGAAGAATAGCAGAAGCCACTTAATATGTTTACATTTGAGCAAACTGTTTTGTAAGTATTCAAATTATAAAGGAGCTGAAAAGCCAGGTAAGGGACCATGCAGTACCCTAGTGGTTAGCAAGAGAAGAAGAAACTGCCCCCCTTCTCTGACCCTGGGCTGGATGGATAAAGGGAGATGGCCTAGTGACTAACACCCAGGGATTGAGGCACCTGGCAGAAGCTGGGAGCATTCTGGAAGTGCAGCTAGAGAGACACAGGTGCTACCCAAGGCAGAGAGAAAGAAAAAGCAGGGAACACTATCCTGGGATTCTTTCTTCTCCCCAACCTCCAATCTCTCTCCAGTGTCTCCTATTGGCAGTCTTCTTGCTGGCCAGATGCCAAAGAGACAGAAGCCTGTATCAGCCCTGAGTGATACAGAATAAAAGGATGAAGAATAGAGCATTTGCCGAACAGGCTCAGGACATGCATACAAGTAGGGAAGGCATTTGAATGAGGAACTGTTTGCTACCTAGATCTAACAGCTACAAGCTGTTGAACAAATACCAGTGTTCCAATGATTCAAAACAAACACTGACCTATCTTCTTACAATAACTTACCTGTATTTTTTCAAAAAGTAAATAAATAGAACCACAACCCAAGATTTAAACTGTATTTCAGAGTTCTCAAGCCATATGATACATACCTCCTCTTTGCACTCATTTGCTCCACAGCAACTAGTGTGTGTTTGTTTTATGCTATAAACATACCATACTCTCAAAACGTCTTGCTAATTCATTGAAGGTAAATGACAAGTACTGATGACAATTTCATTTTTCTTAACCTTAAGCAAAGCAATTAGAGGACTTCTAGGGCTGGAGCCATTGGGTGAAATACTACCATATTAATACTACCATTATTTCATAATTATGGAAACTATATCTAAAATTTTCAGAATTGCTTAAGAAGTCTGTTTTGGGGATGGATACAGTATGGAAGATGGAAGATAACACGTTATAAGAAAGAAAAGAACAAGGTAATATTAGGCAGGGAGAATCTCTCTTCCATGCCAAGAAACTTCATGCATCCACTGAACTCTCTACACTCAATAGTGGGGCTGTGCTGAACACACCCACCTGGGGGTGGGGCCGTCTCTGCTGGCACTGCCTTCCGGTTGGGGAGACTCTCTTTCTTTGTTTCCTCCTGCTTATTTGAATAGATACTTTCACCCACTCCTTGGCTTTCTTTTTTTCTCTCTCAACCTTTGTTTTCCCTCTTCCTCACTAATACTGCATCCTAGGCTACAATTGGTAGCTTTTGCCTCCTCTCTTTCTCACCCACACTCCACCACTTCCCACCCAGTGGTGGGATTCAAATAATTTAACAATCGGTTCTCTGCCCTAATGAGAGTTTTAAGTACAAAAAAAGATATACTGAAAGGTAGTTTATTATTTCGTTCATTGAATACTTAAATAAGAACAATAAAAGAAGTACAGAAAACTAGATTATAAGAGTTATAAAATATTAATGAAGAATATTAAATAATATCTGACAAAAAAAACTGTTATTTAAGATATTCCCATATTGCTTCTTGATTGGCATCCTCACTTGCCATTTTTTCACCTATGGATGGAATGAACATTACTACAGGCACTTAGAATATGCTGTTGCACAAGTGAATGTTAAAAAAAAGAGTAAGGAATGTCAAAGTGTGATTTCCAAATCACAAGCCGCCCACCTTAGACAGAACTCTGATTACAAGTGCCATTTTAACAACCGCTTGGCCGAATTCAACAAAAAAATCAGGTATCGGTTCTGCTGAACCGGTGTAAACTGGCTGAGTCCCCACCATTGTTTCCACCTTGGCAATTTGTGAACACCACTTCTCTGGAGGAAATACCCTGAATTAATAAGAACATCTTTTCATTATATCCTTGGGAAGATCCTACCACCTGTCCCCTCCCCTCCCCCAGCCCCCCAGGCTGGCCACTCCTGTGGCTGCAGCCTCCCTTCTCACTCAGAGGGGAGAAGACTCAAAGTGTCCAATGGTTTAGGCCTCCTGTCACCCACACACTTACCCACCTTCACCTTCACTTTGTGTCCTAAGTCTCAGGTCACCTCCTAGCTACTGTTAAGTCCCACTCCCCATGAGGATACTCCAGTCATCTTTCTGCTTTTTCTCTATTGCAGAAGATCATCTTCCCCACCGGTTGGTCCTGCACATTCAGTCTAGCCGACTTGACAACGATTGACAGTGTGTCTCTGTTCACTGAGAAAGCCATACCAAACTTTATTATGGGCCACAGTCCTCTCTCCAAAACCTGCTAGTTATATACTCCTACACTTGATCCATTTTGTATCTTTATACCCTGTAAGAGCACATGTCTATCAAATGTTACAATGAACTTCAAAGTTACTCTCATGCTAATGTTCAGGCACTTTGCTCTCTCTCTGGACAGCATATAGTTGATCAGAACAGAAAGACTCCATTCCCAGATTTGCTATGCACTTGCTCTGTAACCTTGAACAAATGACTTTACTTCAAGGATTGTGACAACTTATCCATTGTACAGAAGCATTGTGAAGATTGATTCATGGTTTTAAGGTGCTTTGAGGCGCTTCTAACGAAGGATGCTATATAAATGCTAATTTTTATTATTCATTCCCACATCTGTATATTCTCTTCCAGCTACCTGTTTCATAAAATGGTCAACATAAGTAATTATTAACTATTAAACTCTTTCGAAGAATGAAAATGAGGAACTAAGTTTTCATTCTGAATCCTGATTATTTTTCCTTTTCAAGATATAAGCCTTGTGATCTCTAAGTCATTTAAATGCAGCCCTTTTGACTGAATCACAGCTCTATATGATGCTTATACTTAACAATAAGCATGTAGAGATTTTGAAAAATTACAACTGAACAAACAGCATTTGGAAATAAAGTCTATTGTTCAAGCACACACAACCTGTACAGTATCAAACCCAGAAAGATTTGTAGGCTTTTAGATGTAAAATATTTTCATAACAAGCAATATAGATAATGTCATTCCATTCTCACCCTTTTACCACATCCAAAGAGCCAGTCTATATAGGAGACTCCACTGGGTCATGATTTTTTCAGTAGTGCATTTGAATTATGATTATTTATGATATTATGTTATGATATGCATACTCACTGAAAACACCTTTTTAAAACTTTCATGATTTTGTGTAAATATTATGTAATTTGGTTATGTGGTCATTGCTGGAGCAGACCAGCGAGGCTCTGGGATATGCAAGTCAGAAACACAGAAACAGTAGCTCTTTTGCTATTGAGAGTGACAGAATGCTTTTGCTGGAGGGTGCTCCAGCCACTGGGGAGTGAACCTGGCCTCGCTACCCCTGGGCCTTTGATTTTGAAGGATGCTTCTCCTCAGAAATCCTATTCCATTTAATATTGATCTAGAATTTAGGGATTTGTTTTAAATCCACCGATGTTCTCATTTTGGTCTAGAATTTACTTGATCCAGTTTGGAAAAACCTCAAAATATCACCACTCACCAAGTTACTCTAGCCTCTCGGGATGTCTCTTTGTTTCGACCTAGCAGAAGACATGACTGTGGGGGTGATGGAAGAGACAGCTGCCTCTGGCACTTTGGAACACCAGAGATAGCATTCTGAGCATACTTCTGATGGAAAGGGTAGGTAACATTCTAGTTTCTTTCTCTAGATAATGTCTTATAAAATAAGCTCATATTAAAGCAATTGGTAATCCATTTAAAGAATGCATGTATTACATTTATACTGAGCACACGCAAATGTATCAGCAGTGACTTTATAGCAAAACTTCAAGGAAAGGGATATAAAAGTCACATATAAAACAGTAACAGGATGCATGTCAAAAGAAAATAAGACATTATAGTCTTTAGCTCTTGCTTGATTAATTATAATACAACATAAATGATTTTGATAGCTGTTGATTGTTCTCTACTTACTTTATGAGTAGAAAAGAAAACAAGAGGAGTTTGCTTTTTCTCAAAAGCCCTGTAGTTGGACCTCTGAGTCCCAACTCTTAGCCTGTTCAATTTATATCCCTCCTGAGAGGTCACAACTAAAGTTACAAAATTTCAGTTGTACATTATCTGTAAGAGCAAAACATTTACCCTGAGAGATATTGATCTAACATAATCATAGTTTATAACCTGTGGAATGGTAGACTTTATAGTCACATTTCAATTTCGTTATTTTTAACAGTTGACCTCACAGAAAATCCAGGTCTTGTTTTAAGTTTGTAGTTCCAACCAGAAATGTCTTTAACCACCCAAAGACCTGTAGTACCTGAGAAATGTCAAGAGGATCTTCTGGGTTTTATTCTTTATGAGTGCTCTACTTGCTTTATGAAGAATTATGACTTCAAGGTATCCTTTTAATTATAGAGGATTTCTTTTTTAAAACATGACCTTGAGAGAGAGGGTTCTGATGCACTACTGGAAAAAACATACATCCAGAATATTCTAGGCCCAACGTGCCAAAAATTCTTACTGATACATAACCGCAAAAGCTAATGGGACTCTTTCCCCTCAGTCCAGTACCACATGAACCAATCTCTCATTCTCTCTATATTCCAAATGCCAAGACAAGTTCATTCTGTTGCTTACCTCTAAAGAACTCATTGATATGGTTGATCCAGTTTCACTTCTTGATAGTCCTGCATTATCATCTAACTCAGTGGCCATGAAATTCTTCACAGCTGTGCGGGGCTCAAATGGTAAATTCTGCATATGTTCCTGGGGTGCGAGATGTTGATCTAAGTTCATACTGAACTGGTCCATAACAGGGGGATTCATGTTGAATTCAGGATTTACTTTGTAGTGCAATAGCCTTTCATGTGGCAACGTTTCCATGCCAATATTCATTTTGCTCTCCTCTTTCATTGATGGCTGGGTATTTACAGAACTTCTGGGCATCACAATATAGTCACTCTCCATCATTCTTTCTTGAGGATGGACTATGTCCATATCAGCCCCTCTCAAATTATCATCTGTACACAAGTACACAGTTCTCCGCAATTCACTGTTCTCTTTTTTCAGACATTGATTACCCAGCTCATTCATACTCATTGGCATGTGTAGACCTGTGGGCTGCTGGATAATGACTTTAGAAATGACATTTCCAGGCAAAGTTGAATAGCTTAGTTCTTCAGGGTTTGATCCCTTTTCTTCTTCATCATCATTTAAAGAAATCCTAGAGAGCGTCCCTGTTATTGTTGCTGCTCGGCAAGGCCCGATATCCTTATGAAGAACTGTGAATTCAAACATGAAAGTTCATAACAAAGTTAATGTTTCCTTACTTTTCATTATGGCATTCTGTTCTCTTTTTACTAAACAATATCCTTAATAAAATAAAGAATTAATATTTTTAAAATTACATATCTACTGCTTGTGCATGGTCTAGATTGCTCAATTGCATGTTATTGATTCTGATACACTCTCATAGATCTCAGGTAGCTCACAGGTAAAATACATCTGAAAGTTGATTAATGGACTTTCAAAGATCTCAGTCACCTATTCTTAAACAGCTCTGAGTCATTTTTTTCAGGGGAAAGGCAGATTACCATAGAAGTTTTCTCCATCAATCTACTGCGTAGGGTTTTATGACATTATGGATATATTTCACATGAATTTGACATTTTTGTAAAGGATTTTCCCCTAAAGTATTCTATAAGTTATAATCATTAAAATACTTCTTGAAAGAGATAATCAAGAATTCATTCTACTGCATCAGAAATCCCTCCAAAAATTATGTATGTTAAAAATTAAGGGTCATTTTTATCTATGAAGTCCATATGGTCAAAGTAGAAGCAGGGTTCAAAAGTGTTTATCATCTTCAATTGCATTAGGAAAAGAAATTTTTTTTTCAAGATTAGTCCATATGCTAGAATGCTCTTGAGGGAGTACTAACACTGCCAATTGAGTTCAAGCAAAACAAATCAAAACTGTCTAAGCTTCTGCAACCTCCATCCCATTTTAAAGCTGAAAGATAATGACTTAAAAAAAATTTTTTTAAAGCATGATACCTTATAGTAAGAGAGGGTTCAAGACAAAAAGCAAACCAAACAAAAATAAACCAATCAACAAAAGAGTTCACAATTCTTTATTAAAATATATCTTTATGTTTACTAGCTCTCTATAAAAGAGAAAGCTATATTTTATGCATAATAGAGGCAGAATGACTCAAACCAGGCTTAGCTGTGAAAAACTTTCAAATGTGAGGTATAAAAGAATGAAATTCTGAAGAAATATTCTTGGTAATTTTGGTACTGAAAGCACACAGAATGACACTGAGTGCAATTTGGCTCAACATTTACACCTAACGCAACCCTAGCTACAAAGCAGAGCAGTGGCCATTGAAACTTTCATTAGGCATAGAAAATTGTAAAATACCTGGTTTATTGTCTCTGCTTGACCAGTTTCAGATATGTTAAATTTTATCTATTATTATCTAATTATCAAATAGCATAATTATTGTGCATTAAAGCAGAGGTTGAAAAATAGACTACAGATGTGTTTCCCTATTACAAAGAAGAGAAGCCTTGAAATTATTTCAAAACACACATCATATTGTAAGTATCTTTTATCTATAAAAACACTAAATTTAATTATTGGATTAGGTCTCTTTACTTTAGACATGGAAAATCATATTAAATCTACATTTTCTTTTTCTTTTCTTTTTTTTAGTGAGAGGAGGGGAAATAGTGAGACAGACTTGCAAATGCACAGCAACTGAGATTCACCCAGCACCACCCCTGTCTGGGGCTGATGCTAGAACCAGCTGAGCTATCCTCAGTGCCTGAGGCCAATAAGTGAACCAATCAAGCCACTGGTTGTGAAAAGAGAAGACAGAGAGAAGTGGGAGAGGGCAGGGGAGAGAAGCAGATGTTCAGTTCTCTTGTGTGCCCTGACTGGGAATTAACCTGGGACATCCATACGCTGGGTTGACACTCCGTCCACTGAATCAACCAGCCAGGACCAACATGTTTTTTTATTAATCCAGTTTGGTTGTGACTTTTGTATTAGAATAATTTGATTTAAAAGAGTTATTTCTAAACCGCTTAAAATAATAAACTGGTGATAAATTGTGGTTTCTAGGAACAATCTACACGAAAATATTAAAGGGCAAAGTATGCTAATAGAATTAATGATATTTTAAGTAAAATACTTTTAAAAAATCTCCATAGTTAAGGAAGAATACTTTTAATTTTTTTTTTAAAGCTAGACAGAGAAAAAGAGGTACAGACAGGAACAGCCAGACAGGAAGGGAAAGAGATGAGAAGCATCAACTCATAGTTGTGGCACCTTAGTTGTTCATTGATTGCTTCCTCATATGTGCCTTTACCAGGGGGCTCCAGCCAAACCAGTGACCCCTTGTTCAAGCCAGTGATCTTGGGCTCAAGTCAGAAACCTTGGGCTTCAAGCCAGCAAACTTTGGGCTCAACATGGTAAGCCTAATCTCAAGCCAGATAAGCCTGAGCTCAGGCCTGTGACATTGGGGCTTCGAACCTGGGTCATCAGTGTTCCAAGTTGACATTCTATCCACTGCACCACCACCTGGTCAGGTTTAATCCTTAACTGTATATAAAACTGAATTCAAAATTTATAGCAGTGAAATTTAAAGGCAGGTTATAAGAACCTACCATATTACATTAAGAACATATAATTTTATACTTTAAGAATACGTTATAAAGAAAATCTTAATACTGAATATTGGTTTCATAATGTGCATTTGTATAAGATTCATTCAGTTTTGTATAAATGTAATATGACTTATAGTCATCACATTTTTATCAAATTATCGTCATGTTTATTGAAAATTTGTGTTATCTTAAATATTTGGGGAAAGGTAATTCTCATAAAGTAGGGTCTACTTTATATAGAATAAATGTCAGCTTCTTAGACTTGCTTAAAATGGATATCCAAAATTTGAATATACACATAAAAAAATCTCTACCACCAACAAACATCATTTTGAAGTGATGGTACTTTGGAGAGAAATTATTCAAGTTGTAAAAGGCAAAATGCAGACAAAACCAAATGCACCTGAATATCTTACACAATCAGATGTATACTCCACCCTTTTGGGAAAGTGAATTTCAACAAAACTTAGAGAAAGAGTATTCAGAGTCCATGAGTTAGACTTTAAAAGTGAATATATCACTTGAACAGAAATCTCTAGAAAAACTCAGCAAGTTCCTGATGAGCTCAGCTAAAATGGGCACAGACAGCTAAAAACATTTAAAACAATATTTTCTATTGAATTAATGGTACAGGTTTATATTAGGAATACTAAATTTCAGAATTACGTGAATTGTGGAAAAAGGAGATAATTTAACGAGAACAGAATGAATACTTAAGAAGTGAGACCCACAGCTCGTTAAGATGGGTTAATACAGCGGTTCTCTACTGCTAGTTAAAATACATCAGAATTACCTGGCTGGAAGATAAATACTCTACCCAGGCCCACAGTAGGTCTGGGGCAGGACTTGAAAGTTTCCATTTCTAACAAGTTCCCAGGTGATGCTAACACTGCTGTTCAGGGGACCACACTTTGATTACCACTGTTTTAATGTTAATAGCTGATAAAGGAAGACTAGACAGTTCTTATTTTGCCTCTCTGTCAAGGAGAACTGTAAACAATACACCAAAAGAAGTAGAAAGGAAACTAAATTGAAGGTAGGTAAAAAGGAGTTAAATAAATACCTAATTATCTTAAACAAATTCAGGCTTCCAGACTCAGGCAAACCACATTCCACCTTGGGACACAAATGTGAAACCTGGCACCGTGACTAGTGCTCTTCGAGAAATTATGGAAAGTGGATGAAGCAAGGGAAAAAAGTTTAATCAATTTTCCAAGAAGGGACAAGGTCAACTTTGGAAACCAAACATGGTGTCTTAGCAATATTTTGTTAGATATTAAACAGGACAGAGTGATTCCTGAGACCCTACACAGGTCCACTATGAGTTACCAAATAATGATAGTTATTTTACTGCTCTGTTATGACTATATTCTACATAGAGTGTTTTGATTGGTTTTGGGAATGAAACTGTGAGAGTAGTCTCTCATATTCTTGTGATTATGACAATTCTTTAAACATCTCTGCATAGATGTTTAAAGGCTATGAGTTTAATCTGAAAACTACACGTAGAAGTAGTATGAATGTGGTGGGTGGCTGGGGAATGAAGAATTAGAAGGTATGCTAATCAAACTTTCAATGGCTTAACAATTTTTTTTGTTTGTTTTATTTATTCATTTTTAGAGAGAGAGAGAGAGAGAAAGGGGGAAGGAGCAGGAAGCATTAACTCCTATGTGTGCCTTGACCAGGCAAACCCAAGATTTCAAACTGGTGACCTCAGCATTCTAGGTCGATGCTTTATCCACTGCACCATCACAGGTCAGGCCTAATGATTTCAAATAAATAGAAAGCTAACCTGAAACTGGTAAGATAACAGCAATTAGAGATAAATGCAAAGGACAGATTTTTCTTCAAGGGGGAGGTACAAAACAACAAAATGAACAGAACCATGATATAATCTTAGACTTGGAAAACACTGACAGCTACTACAAAAACTTTCAATAATTTTAGATGACAACTAGTTGTTTGTTACTAGTATAGTATGAGCTGCTATGTAATCAGATGCAAATTCAGAGCAGTAGTGTAATTGAAGAGCCTACTGTGATAAAGGCTGGTTACATATGTATACATCTGGGTACCATAATTTAAAATTATTAACAAATTGGAGGCTACTCGGGACACCATGTCTTCCTGGGAAAATGCTGTGAGGAATGTATAGAGCATTGGACTGTGACGTGGAGGACCCAGGTTTGAAACCTTGAGGTTGCCGGTTTGAGCACGAGCTCATGTGGTTTGAGCAAGGCTCACCAGCTTGAGCCAAAGGTCACTATGCTGTGAGGAATGAATGAGGAAACACTGTTTAGCTTGGACCAAAAAAAACCAACAACAACAAAAAAAAAACCCCAAAAAACTTGGATTGGGCTTAGTGATAATTGCTCTCAGAACCTGGGATATTTTGATGAAATAGTGATCCATTCTTGTTCTACATGCTAATTAATTAAAGGTAGAATAAGGTATATTTTTGTCTCAATATAAAGAAGCAATTCGACAACTGGAATCATCCAAAAAATGAAATCTAGTTTTCTTTTTAAAACCTTGAGTCACCCACTCTTGGTGAGAGTTTAGCCACAGGCAGGAGGACAACCATCAGGGGCAATGTCAATGGGACACTAATAATGTAAGACAGGGTGTGCTGAATGGTTTCTTCTTGTTTCCTCTAAAAACAGAACAACAAAGGCTATGATACACATACATACAGTGTTGTTCATCCTAAACCAGCGAATAGTCCATAGATGATGAAACTGAGGCACAGAGAGTCTAGACTGATGGGCGTTACACCTGACAACCAGTATTCAGTGGAATGGGAAGGCTTATGCATTCAACTTAATGCTTTTCTGCTGTCATGGTGCTCTCAATGAACCATTTATAGTTTCTCATCTCTCTCTCTCTCTCTTTTCCTCTCTCATTTCTTCCACACACCCCATTCTGCTATTTACAGTACACTATTTCTATTTGAAAGAGTCTATTTGTAAATAGAAATCCAAATATTTTATTCACCACATAAATGTGTTGCACAAATGACAGCATTTTCATTAAAATTAAAATCCAGGAAAATGATTTAACATCTCTAATGATTAGTTTCAAAATCCAAATATTCTTACCTGACCGACAAGCAATGTCTACATCCTTTTCAAAGTCTGTCTGTAACAAGAAATAATAAAGCAAAGAATCATCATTTAATAAGGACTTCGGGTAACTTTTAATAACCAGATTATCTGAAGTTTACAGTTATCTGACTAGGCAGTCCCAGGTTACTGTGTTGTAGGAAGGAGTTTTCTCAAGAAATAATTAAATTGTTTCCAAGAGTATTTCCTAGAGACCAAATGTTGAATAAAATCAATGGAAACATGACACACAATTTTGAAAAAGCAACACAATACCTATCTTCAAGGACAAAATTAAACCAGTGGTCCCCAACCCCCGGGCCACAGACTAGTACCGGTCTGTGGGCCATTTGGTACCGGTCCACAGAGAAAGAATAAATAACTTACATTATTTCTGTTTTATTTATATTTAAGTCTGAACGATGTTTTATTTTTAAAAAATGACCAGATTCCCTCTGTTACATTTGATTAAGACTCACTCTTGATACTTGTCTCATAAGTTTGACAATTATATTTAAAAATACCACAGTTTTTACGCCGGTCGCATAATTTTATTCTGTGCATTTATCTGTCCCACCCTAAAGGCCAGTCCATGAAAATATTTTCTGACATTAAACCGGTCTGTGGCCCAAAAAAGGTTGGGGACCACTGCCTTAAACCATAGTGAAAATATGAAAATGAACACTATTATGAGTATACTTCAATAAATGTCTTTGTTATTTTTTAAGCATTCACTTTGTGTATGTGTGTGTGTGTGTGTGTGTGTATTGTTTGCAATATAGTATATTATAATACAGCTCTGTCAAACCACTCTCTTCTAATAATCCATTTCCACTCAAATGTGACCAAAGGCTTTCAGGCTTAGGAATTAAAATTAAAGATGAAGCAATACTAATCTGGCCTAGAAGCTGCTACAGTTTAGTTTCCATCTTCATATTTTCCCTAAACTTTTATTTTAAATAAATGAGTTTATTTTTGTCATTGTAAAATTAAAGTATATCATCTTAATCAATATTTTAAATTCCAGATATTAGTATTTATTTTGTTTTCATAAGGAATCACTGATCCCTTCTCAAGTCTTACTGAAACTTACTAGTATATCATTTGGACTATTTTTACATTGCCTAATCAAAAAAACATTAATAAATCAACTATAAGAACTATGATTTCACACATATGTGGGAAAAATAAAAAAACCAAACTCATAGACACAACGTTCTGGTGTTCAGCAGAGGGGGCGGGGGATGTTGGGGAGGGGGAGGAGGTAAAGGGGCTCACGTATATGGGGACGGAAGAGGACTGACTTCGGGTGGTGAACACACTGGAGTATACATGTTGTATTATAAAGCTGTACACCTGAAACTGATGTGTTTTTAACTAATGTTATCCCAATAGATTTCACTTAAAATACATATTATAAAGCAACTCTCTTGATTTTAATGAAATAGTTTAAAAATTATCTCATTTCTAAAATATACCAGAGTGGTTATGTCTAAAGTACTCCTTAATTCCCAAAACAGCCAGAGCTCATGTACAGTAACTGACTGTTCCTGGAAGCCTGACTGCCCTTTAGAGTTTAGGGCAGTAGCTCTCCTGGGAGGCTGCACACGGGAGCCACCAATGCCTGGGTCCCAAACCAGAGGCTCTGACCTCACTGGTCTGAGTGAGGGTTCTAACGTGCAACCACAGCTGAGAACCACTGCGTTAAGACTAGAAGCACAGGTCCATCGTTTTGATCTGTAAACAAATATAACCCTTTGGAGACATTGTTATCCTAATTCCCTGAAAGGATGAGAATTCTCTCTAGTGCTGCTGAGAAGCCCCATACTTGATATACCACAGAGCCAGCAACGGATCCTGGACACCTACACAATCCAGATAGAATAGTTCCTTGGTACTCAAGTTCTAAGCCTGTTAATAAACTAAAGCCAAAGTCACTCAAAATGGGACGCTGACACTATTTTACTAATAAGAATATCTGTTTATTCCTTTGAGAAATCACAACTCTATCGACAATTAGAAGGAAAATAGAAGCCATGCTCACCATGATTTGAGCATGCCCATTAGGAAAAGAACTTGAAGAATCAGCATTGATGGGATCCTGGCAGTTTCTTAGTCGGCATCTAAATGCATCCTGAACCTGTGGGTAAAAACATGACAAATGTTAATTTTCTTCTTCGAAATGATCAGATAATGTCTATATTGGCAATCAACAAAGAAAGAGATTATCATTGCTATTATAATCTAATATCCATTTTGTTTACTTCCTAATACAAATACTGGTGTACCTCGACTTTGCTCTAGGCGGGGTGCCTTTATCACTTGCCGTAATCTATAGAGGGAGGTGTTGGGATGGCTATGTCTGGCACAACACTAATAATTCTCACCAGAGGGCAGATTTATTTCCACTGTTACAAAGGATGTGTGTGTCTTCCAAAGGGGATTTACTATTTGGTATGGCATAATCATTGTAACAGCTTTGCACATTGTGAAAAATGAGATTACTCGACGATCTTTTGAATAAAATCGATTTGGGATTTTACTTTGATGTCTCACATAAGGAATCCTATTGGTGAGACACTCTTGTCTCCCTTCAAGTACTGTATGCCCTGATGTAAAAACAAAACACAGTAAGACAAAAAGATAACAAAAACACTCTGTTTCTGGTTGATTGTCTTAGGGGAAAAAAAAGGTCACTTGGCAAAGCCAAACTTCCATAATATCCATTCACAACTGGATACTAAGCAAAGAACAAAGTTATCACAAGGAAATTCAAAGAACATTATACCTTTTATTAAACAAGTGAATGAACGGGAATAGATGAATAACAAACATAGGATCCATAATTATTCTGATCACGTGATGCCTCCGCACCAGGGTGTCCTTTCCACTGCCTGTGGCTCATTAAGCTCTTAACAAGCTGTTGATAGACATCATCACAAGTAGTTTTTTTCCCAGTCAATGGCAAAGTCATTTTACTAATATTTTGTTTTCTGGACTTCACATCATTGAAATTCTCCTTCATGTTCGTCATAATCTGTTTTATTGGATTAAAATACAAAGCATGGATGCAGTGGCATTTCCCCTATTCTGCTGAATGTAGAGACTGCCATGGTAAACCACCTAATGATCTTTATTTTTCAAAAGCACAGCCTGGCCAGGCAGGCAGTGGTGCAGTGGACAGAGCATCGGCCTGGTATGCAAATGAACCAAGTTCAAAACTCCAAGATCGCTTGCTTGAACGGGGGCTCATCAGCTTGAGTGCAGGGTAGCTATCATGAGCATGGGATCATAGACATGACTCCATGGTCACTGGCTTGAGCCCAAAGGTCGCTGGCTTGAGCAAGGGGTCACTGCCCAGGTGGGATTTCTCCCCCTCCTGCCGCTCCCCCATCAAGGCATATATGAGAAAGCAACCAATGAACAACTAAAGTGCCACCACAAAGGATTGATGCTTCTCATCTCTCTCCCTTCCTTATGTCTGTCTTTGTCTGTCCTTCTCACTGTCTATGCCTCTGTCTCTCTCTTGCTAAAAAAAACTCCAAAAAACAAACAAACAAAAAAGAACAAAAAAACCCAATCCAGATATAAAATATCCTGCCACCGTTTCATTACAAGCTGTACACAGTATATGTGCTTGGCAGAAAAAATCAGAGCCTATTAAGTTGTTTTCAGCTCCTCTCACCTATATCATAAGTCATTAGCAGCCTCTTTCTCAAACTGCAAGATTTGAAAAGTGACAAGGAGTTTAGCCAACACCAGAGAGTCCTGGCAAACCGGTTCAATCATGAGACCTTTGTCCACTGGTATATCTCCTCCTCAGGTTCTAGTCCTGGTGATGAGACCATGCTAGGGGTGAATTAAGGGGGAGGGGGGCGGACTCAGTGCTCTCTGATCTCTTTTTCATTCTTTGATTCTAATTTCTAAATCTGGGATTTCCTGGAAAAAAGAATGAAGAGTTGTCTGTCTGATATAAGTGATATATTAATAATCAAAAATTGGTAATGAATCTAGAGTTTACCCAATGACCACTAATTTCTGTTATGCAGAAATTTGCATTGAAGTAACCACTAAGAAAGTATGTTTTTAGAAAAAAAATCCTAAGAACCATTGTCAAAAAATAGGTACATGCTGAATTTTTGTTTGTGCCTTGAGACAACTATTAAAGCAAATTTATAAAGGATGATAAATATCTTAGAAAATGTTGTCTTGCCAGAGCTGTCATGTGAAGATTGTTTCAAATTTATTTCTGAATACCAGCATACATAAAATATAAAGGTGGCACTCGGTAATCCAAACATTAATTTAACTGGTGCTTACTAACCACTCTATTTTCAGACCTTCAGAGTGTAGCTGTCAAGGATATTTTTGTCTCAAAATGAAATATGCAAAAGCAACTTCTGTAAGTTTCTTTTTAAAATCATCTGAGAGCTTGAAGGAAATATTAAGAAATATCTTTTTTCATAAGATAGACACAAAAGAATTAATACCTTAAACTACCAACTCCCAAATATGACAATGGACTAAGGGCATTTTTATACTGGGGAATGATGTAAAACTTCTTGAATCAGTTAATATTATTCAGAAAAAATATATAAAACAGAAAAGCATAAAAGTCCTCTAGTAAATTCAAGGTCATTTTAATGGTCATATAAATGCCATAATTTAAATTTTAAATTCTCTAACACTTTTAGTGCCTCTCTTACTTCTAATTCAAAAAGATTTGCAGGAGCCTGACCAGGTGGTGGTGCAATGAATGGAGTGTCGGACTGGGATGTGAAGGACCCAGGTTCGAGACCCCGAGGTCGCCAGCTTGAGCACAGGCTCATCCGGTTTGAGCAAAGCTCACTAGCTTGGACCCAAGGTTGCTGGCTCGAGCAAGGGGTTACTCAGTCTGCTGTAGCCCCACGGTCAAGGCACATATGAGAGAGCAATCAATGAACAACTAGGGTGTCGCAAACAAAAACTGATGATTGGTGCTTCTCATCTCTCTCCATTCCTGTCTATCTGTTCCTACCTATCCCTCTCTCTGACTCTCTCTCTGTCTTAAAAAAAAAAAAAAAAGATTTGCAGGAGAAATCCTACTTATTCCAAACACTCTGTTTGATTTTTTTTCTTAAAACTGCATTCAAGCAATCTAGATGAATTAGCCTTAAATATTTGTCCAACACTGTCAGGAAAGGGTCCACACTATTTCCTCAGCATGGAAAAGGGTGTTTCAGGCAAAGACAGCACCTGAAAAGTGCATCTGCAGCTATTTGGAAACATTTTGATAATTAATTGGCTTTTCTACAAGAACCTTAATTCCAGACACTGAAAAAGCACAGAAAACAAACAAGAAGAGACAGAGTCTAGATCTGGCCATCCCAGCCTGAAATTAAAACCTATGCCAAGAGTAATATTTACAATGCTGGACAATAATAGTCACGATGTCTTTCTTGTCTTGTGATTAAGGTTGAAGAAAAATAATTGTTAGAAGATGCAAATGTTATTATTTAAGCTCTTTAAGCTGATTTACTATGTGTGGACAGTTAGTCACTTATGTCAGGTAGCAATTTCATTTAAAATTTATTTTTAAATGTTAAAGTATACTATAACTCTGAGTTCCTGCAATAGCATTTTTTGTGGGATATTGATATATTTTTATTAAATTTAACAGAGTGACATTTGTTAATAAAATCATATAGGTTTTGAGTATGCAAGTCTATCACGCATCATCTGTATGCTGTACTGCGTGATCACCACCCCAAGTCACGTCCCTCCATCACCATTTACCCTCCTCTACCCTCTTTTTCTTCCCCCACCCCCTTACCCCCGGCAGTTGTCATCTTTTATCTGTGTCCATGAGTCATAGTCTTGCCCTTTGCTTAATACCTTTATCCTTCTCACCCAGCCCCCTACACCTCCCCTCTGACAGCTGTCAGTCTGTCCTCTGTATGCATGAGTCTGTAAACTTGTTACACTAGGAATGCAATTTTTAAATAGACCTGTCTAGAATAATTACATATTTAACATAAATTATGGCACAGTTAAAATCTAGAGTTCAAAAATCTTCTCTCTTTATAAAACTCTGTGATAGGTCTTCCACCTAAAAAGAATGGGGGGGGAGTAATAAAGATCGACTATGTAGCCTGACCTGTGGTGGCGCAGTGAATAAAGCGTCAACCTGGAACACTGAGGTCGCTGGTTCAAAGCCCTGGGCTTGCCTGGTCAAGGTACATATGGGAACTGATGCTTCCTGCTCCTCCATACTCTCTCTCTCTCTCTCTCTCTCTCTCTCTCTCTCTCTCCCCTTCTCTAAAATGAATAAATAAAATCTTTAAAAAAAAATCTGTATTAAAAAAACAAACAAAAAAAAGATTGACTATGTAAATAGCCTTGAAATATTTAGGAGACTTTCAGGAACTCTGATGTCCTGTTATGAAATGAAAAAAAAAAGAATGGCCAGAAACATCTTCAAAAATAAGGGGAGATGAAAAGAACAAGCTATCAAGGTTGTTTCTGAAAGTACCCAACAGGAGCACCACCCAAGTTATCCCAACTACTTCCTGCTGGGGCTGCTCTGAAAATTCTTGAAAAAGCTATAAACCTTTTTATAGTAGATGGATTCCTGGATGAGACATGAGTTCAAAGAAGTTTGCAGGGGTGTGTCTCGCTCCTGCCTGTCATGTGTCCCGTGGGGAGAGCTGTTCCGTTCAGCTCTGCAGCAGCAAGCTGAGGGCTCTCGGCTGGTCCTGCTCTGAACACAGCTGGGCAGTGTCATTGTCAAAGTCTGTGGCAGATTCAGAGAGCGCTGGGGAAGAGCACGGAGTGCTGTTTGGCAGCCTTGCAGTTTAAAGAAACATCACAGCAAAGAGCTGCGCTGTTGGAAACAGCTCTGCGTTTAGCACTGCGTAGCTCAGACCCTGAATCTACACCTTTGAAGAAGACATTTTTACCTCCAGTAATTCTGAGGATCATGTTAAGCCAAGAAAAAAAAAAAAAAGTCACATTCTTGAAATAATTTGAGATTGTTACTGGAGGTAAAGGGAGTTTCTTATGTGTTATGTATTTTTATTTTCTTCCTGAACCTAATGTCGACTATTGTTTCTCTTGATTTCTGTCTGAACAAATGGCATGGTTCTTTGTGATCACATTAAATTTCCTATAATTTAATCCTTAAATGAAAAAGTAAGATTTTTCTCAATTTCATGGTGCCTTATGCCAATTGATAAAAGCAACTACATTATTAAAATATCACCTCACTTCTCTGGTGCAAATGGTTTGCCATTTGCTATAGACTGAAGGAAAAATATGGACTTCAGTCCCAATTTCAGTCCTAATGACTTTCTATTGGAATCCTCTAACACAGCGATTTTCAACCTTTTTCATCTCATGGCACACAACCTAATTACTGAAATTCTGCAGCATACCATACAAAATGCTTTTTGGCTGACCTGACAAAAAATATATAATTTTGATTCATTCACATGGGATGGCTATTGTGGTAGTGTGTGTGTGTGTGTGTGTGTGTGTGTGTGTGTGTGTGTGTGTTTTCTTTGACAATCTAAGGGAAAAGAGGTCAATGCCCCCCCCCCAAAAAAAATAGGTAGTGCATGTTTTAAATTCTGGCAGCATACTGGTTGAAAATCGCTGCTCTAACACCTAAAGGATCTTTCACTTAACCTCAAAATTGTAGCTTTTTCCTTTTTTGTATCAGTTTTGGGGTCACAGAAGTTTCCCTAGATGACAGTTCACATACATGACCTGAAAGAGGTGACAGTGTTTCCGTAGTGTGCGCGTGTGAACAGGAGAAAAGGGAAGCTCTCGGCCAGCCACCGCCTCCCCGGCCTCCACAGAGGACACTTCACTCCAGCCTCCTGCCATTCACTTCCAGGCAAAAAGTAAACACTTCATTCATGACCTCTTATTTCTTATATTTATTTTAAACCTTTATTCCAGACATATGCAAATTCCTGCCATTAGTCAGCAATGTTGCAAGGCAGAACCCAGGGCTCTGAAGAGAGAAGGGAGGTGGGATCTGCCTGTGCATATGGCCGGGTACTCGGAATTTTGGATGACAGCAGGCCATGGTGGCACGCTACCTGGCAGCTGGCCGGAGTTTGCCAATCTCTGCTACAGACTCTGTGTCTGTTTTTTCACTGATTATATGTTCTTGTTAGGCTCTTAAAGCTTTGTATGGATTTAGAGTACTATATATATAGATTATGACTGATGTAAATATTCATGATATAATTGCCATAATGCTCAAGTCAGGAAAACCCACTCTGGAAAGAGGGGAAGGATTTATCACATATAAGACACTCCCAGGTATAAGACACACTTTAATTTGGGGGCCCGAAATTGGGAAAAAAATATATTACATAAAGTTATTGAACTCAAGCTTTATTCCTCATAAACTCATACAACTCCTCATCACTGTCAGAACTCCCATCCATTATTAGCTTGTCCTCATCTGTGTCTGATGGCGAATCACTGTCCTCAACAATGAGTGCAAAAACAAGCGTGAAAAAGCAGGAAATGCAAGTAAAAAAAATCTACAATCACTGAATCAGATGCACTCAGTTTTTAGACCCCAAATTTTTTGAAAAAAAGATGTATCTTAAACATGGGAAAATATGGTATATTCCCCTGCCTAAGAAATGAGATGCCTGTTGGGCAAGGGGTGGTTGGCGATTTCTTGGAAATGTATACAGGAACATAAGCATATTGGCCTCGTTTGTGTCCTGTCTATGTTCCTATTTAAGGGTGGGCAGTCTTTGTGCTCCCTAATCTCTGTTCTGATGAAATCCAGCTTTATTGTGGTAACTAGAGCCATTCTCCTGTTTGCAGATACGCATCCTATTTTATTAAAAACAAAACAACAGAAATCTTTAAACCCTTTTAAATCTTTAAACCTGCATTTCTTTTTGACCCTTCAATCCAGCCTGAAAAAGATAAAGCTCTTAGCAACCCACTCCATTCTCCTTTAAACCCTCATCCATACCCAACTTTCTTCTGAGCAAGCTAAAATTGTTAGGATAAGTAACATAACTCTCCCACCTGGGAGCCACTCATTCTTTAAAATCTATTGAACTTTCTTCATGATATCACCGACAATGGTTCTCACTATGGCAACTAAATACCCCAAACATGAAAGCTCTAGTCTAAAACATTGCTTAATCAATACTCTAATGTCATCAGTATTGTCTTTCTTTTAGTGCTGCAGTTGAAACCTTTAAAAAAAGAGTTACTGTGTCCAGGATAATATCACCTGCTTTTTGTCTTCAGGTGCTCCCGGTGGTACCAGAGAAGAATCAACGCTACTATTTACCACAAACTCCATTCTATGGAAACCATATATCCAATAACCACTCTTCATCTTCCTGTACTTGAAACCTCCACTTCCTTGATCCTCCAACAACATTCCCCCCTCCCCAGGACTCATTCCATTTTGAAGTGTCCTGTCATCTACTCCCTCATCCTCAGAGACTGACTGAAAGCCCCACCCGCCCCTCACGAAGGGATAAACCCTTCCATTGTAATGAGTCATACCTATGTAAATAGTCAAGCATGGGCATTCCCGTGATTCTCCATCAGAACTGTATTCTTTGCACTATGACCTCTTTTCAAATTGCTATCTAGTTATTTCACCACTATTGGCTTCATTTATTTTTCTAAAATGTTTTATTTGGCGAGAATATTAGTTTTAGATAGGATAAGTAAGGGTGCTTGACCGTTTTATAATTTGCTGTCATGTGTTTATAAATTATTTTATTTATCTATACTCTTTATGGAAATAAGAAAAAAGGGGAAAAAAGAAAAGGTAGAGGCAAGTGAGAGAAAGAAAAATCTGTTCATGTTTATTTTAAGCATATTGCTACAAAATTTCTCCTGGGTTTGGATGGAGATTCACGGACCCCATCTTGTGCAGCTTGGACCTCCTGCCAGAGCGGGGAAGGAGAAAAGAGGAGCTTGACTCTGCTTCTGATGCTACACAAGGTCCTCAAAGACCGATACTACAATATTACCCATTAAGCACTTTCCTTTTCTCCTTCCATTGAGTGAAAGGGTTTATTGTCGTTTATTTTGTATCACAATCTTGTTATTTTCCCCCATCTGACATCAAGCTGTACGATTGTGTTAAAGCCAGACACAGCCAGAGACAGGAGAGATGAGAAGAATGTGCAGGCACCAAGAAAGTGGTTTCCTAGCAACAGTAACTAGTTCAAAGATTTCCTAACTCTTGTGTAGTATGCATTTTCATAGCAATGTGGAGAATAGTAAATAGTAAATGCCTTTACATGCTTAATGCAAATGAACTCTAATCAAGAAATAACTGATCAATGGAGGAAAGCATCTATGTTTGTTCTGTAAGATTTTGTCTTATGACACATATTAGCCCGCGGTCTAGGTATTACTGAAAGTAATGTGTTGTGATAAATCAGATGGTTGAATTATTAAAAAATGCTTACTGCCTCTTTTTGTTTTAGCTTTTGTCAGAGGCATTTACCAAAGCAATTTAAAAGAGAAAGGTATTCTAGAAAAAGAGATTGTATTTTCAAATATACAAATTTTGTGAAATTTAAATAATAACATATCAGCTTTGGAGGTCACAACCAATTGCTATGCAA
The DNA here is from genome assembly GCF_036850995.1 of Saccopteryx leptura. Taxonomy (NCBI): domain Eukaryota; kingdom Metazoa; phylum Chordata; class Mammalia; order Chiroptera; family Emballonuridae; genus Saccopteryx; species Saccopteryx leptura. Next base: position 355,376,659 of record NC_089503.1, read on the forward strand.
ATAATTAATTTGCCTTTTTCTTAAGAGTAATATAATTGTGTTCATAGTACCAGAGCGAATCTCCCTTCCCTCTTGACTTGAAATAATTTTGGTTCTAAAATGGACCCACTAAGAGCAAAAGCACTTTTAAAATAAATTAAGCCCTAAGCATGTCACATTTAAGATGACACTGTTATAGCATCTCATTTCTTTTCTCCTTCTTAAACTGCAAAGCTATATTCCTCCCCTGTGTCCATCCACCTCCTTTGCAGGAAGATTGCAAAAGTAAATACGGGTAAAGCCTTTTGAATTCACATAGAAACAATCATTAAATTAAGACAGAAAACAACCAAATTATATTAGTGTGCATCAAAAATATATAGAGTCCTGGCCAGTTGGCTCAATGGTAGAGCGTCGGCCTGGAGTGCAGGAGTCCCGGGTTTGATTCCCGGCCAGGGCACACAGGAGAAGTGGCCATCTGCTTCTCTACCCCTCCCCCTCTCCTTCTTCTCTGTCTCTCTCTTCCCCTCCCGCAGCTAATGCTCCATTGGAGCAAAGTTGGCCTGGGCACTGAGGATTGTTCTGTGGCCTCTGCCTCAGGTGCTAGAATGGCTCTAGTTGCAACAGAGCGACACCCCAGATGGGCAGAGCATCACCCCCTGGTGGGCGTGCCGGGTGGATCCTGGTCAGGTGCATGGGGGAGTCTGTCTGACTGCCTCCCCATTTCCAACTTCAGAAAAATACACACACACACACACACACACATATACACACAAAATATATATATGTGTATCTTTTATCTAGTCTCTAAACTGAAGGCAGTGTTTCTTAAATTGTTTATACACTTCCAAGAAAAGAAAAATCCATACAAATTTTCTTGAATTACTTTGAAGAAAACAGTTTGAAGTGAAAAAAGCGGTAAAGATAACACTGTATCCTTAGGATCCTCCATAGGATTATCAAGTACGCTAATAGAGAGGAGTCATTACTTAGCAGTCTACTGGCAGCTATTTAGTCCATTTGCTTTGGCACATTTTTGTGGAGTGTTTTGCTCACAGGAGACATTGAAGACATAGGAAGATGCTTCTATGCTCCTGGGGTGTGGTTAGTGTTGGAGCAGCATCATCACAGGTAATATAAAATAGACCCATTGCTATTGTCAGGTAGTATACATGTAGAAGATCAAAAAGATTTCTGTGAACCCAGTAGGCTCTCCTTATGATGAGCTCCTTGGAATTTACAAAATCTAAAGAAGATTCATTTGGTTTTTCAGTAACAATTTCTTCTGGGGAACTTTGAAAGAGACCTGTCCTATCAATGAAATCTACTCTGTATATTTACAGGAATGTTTCAGGGTATTTTTAAGGGTCAATGTGAGAACTGTAGATATGCAATTATTTATTTCAGAGTTAGAATGAAAGCAAGTGATGATACTCTGCTATTAATTTATCAGCTATAAAATTATTCAATTTGAACTAATCTTTGCAAATGCAACATTAACAAGGCCGATAACCATACTTTTATTCTCCACTAATACAGGAAACATATTTACAGAAACTATTTTAGCAGTAGCACTTATTGTGACTTAATTTAATTATCCTCAAATCATGTTTTGACAGTTATTAGTCCAATTAGCAAATATAAAATAGTTCTCATGGAAATGAATTTTTAAGCCAAATATTTTTCTTTATGTAAGCAGCAAAAATTTGATTCTAAGCCATCAAATTATCTGTCACTTTAAAACGTGAATATTTTGATCATAGCTTAAGGCTATATAGAAAGCTTATTTCTGAAGGAAAAGAGATACTTAGAGATGGGCCACTTTTCTCCGTTTTAACACCTAATGTATTAATATCTTCTGAAAATTGCACACAAATATATCATGTATCTTGCTAAAAACCCACACCATTCATCTTTAATTGTCAATCAAAATGCCTATCATGTGTCTACTCAGAATCTCAGGATAATTTTGTTACATAAATATACTAGAGATAATATTAATACAAAAGACCCATGGAAGAGTTATAGTTAGAGAATAAGAGAGTCCTAAGTTACTCGATTTTCTTTTAAAATTTATTTAACTTTGGTCTGTAAAGAATGTGATACTTGGAAAATTTTTGTTTTAATTCAGTGAAAGGAGGGGAGGCAGAGACAGTCTCCCACAGGCACCCCAACCAGGATCCACCCGGCAAGCCCACCAGGGGGTGATGCTCTGCCCATCTGGGGCCATGCTCAAACCTGAGCTCTTCCTAGCACTTGAGGCCATGGAACCATCCTCAGTGCCCAGGACCAACCCACTCCAATTGAGCCATGGATGTAGGAGGGGGAGAGAGAGAGAGAAAGAGAGAGCGAAGCAAGGGGGGTGGGGTAGAGAAGCCAATGGGCACTTCTCCTCTGTGCCCTCACTGGGAATCGAACCCAGGACTTCCACACACTAGGCCAACGCTCTACCACTAGACAACCGGCCAGGGCTAAGAAGATTTTTAATGTATCTATTGTAGGTAGGAATTTGTAATGAGAGAATAGTGAAGCTTGGCAATTGAGAATTAAATCAGATTTTAAAAATGATTAAATACCCTCCTTGTGCAATGTGAAGTGACTCGTCTTCTGTTTTCATTGTTTTTCATCATATAATGTTTTTAGAACACACATGTAGGTTTATTTCTTACATCTGTACCATACTGACGTGGCTCAGTATGTTGTTCTCCCTATCTGGTAAATTAGGTAAGAACCTTTGGTTACGTTCACATATCACTGTATGTGTGTGTATTCATATACACATGTGTCTTTTTGCAATGTATGCATCACAATACAATTTTCAAACAAGATAGAGAAAGCAAAACAACAGTCTAGACTGTTTTCTCAAGATTATTAGCATGGCACTGTGTCACTGTGCGTTTTAGTTGCCGCTATTCCCAGAATAAATGCTAAAATGACTCATAAACTTTATAAATACTGTCAATGCTTGCAAGCACTCAGAATAATTTTGGCACTGGTGGGAAAACAATATTTTATTCCTCAACAACTCATGTCCGAAATGTATTGCTGTTCTGGATGATTTTGGTGCAAGTTAGTGTCTCAACTTTGAAAAATCACTTCTTTCCCTCACTGCTGACAATAATCTCAATCATGTCTTGGAGAAATACTATAATTATAGATGTCCAGTTCTTGGGGACAATTCCTGCCTATCATGTTCTACTGTGCATTTTTTTTTGTATTTTCTGAGCATAAACGCCCATATCAAAATCATTCATCTTCAGCAACCTTACCCTCCATTTGGTATAGAGACCACAGAACTGTTCATTAATCTTCCACATCTTCATTTAAAAACAAACTAGTTAAGTATGAGGACTGGGAATATGCTGTGTGTAGACACACGAGTTAAGCAATGGGTTTAAGAAATATTATTGCATCATGTTCATGAACTATGCCTTTTTCTAATGTGACTCCGTACACTCTTACCTACCAGTTTCTCTAACAGACTTATCTGTACCTACGACTCCATCATAGTTTCTCCTGCATCTACTTACTCTCTCTGGCTCTTGGCACTTCTGGCCATGTTTTGTTTTCCATTAAACAGTCCCAAGTCCCATCTGTTTTAATTTATCACTCTCAGAATCTAAGAAGCCCTCTAGAACTTTGCCTTAAAACTTCATTTTAGCTCTGACTCCCAAATCATTGTCTTTAGAGAAGCCTAGCTTTAAGCTGAAGATCCAGATATAAAAAGAAATTTGTAAACAAGGAAAATACTCTTCTAAGCATCATTCGTCTTTCGCACAAGAATCATATTTCTCACCTCTCTCCGAAGAATGCAGTGGACCATGACTATCACAAAGCCTTGCAATGAATCAAACACTGCAAAAAGTATTTGGAACAATATGGAACGTTTGTCTGTCATGGCCAGAACTGCAGACATCCACGTCAGAGCCAGAAGGGGCAGCACCACACAGGAACTCCAAAGAGACGCCCTGTGAAGAGACGGAGAAAGCAACATTACGAAGCGGCCCGTCATAGCCCCAGAAATAACCAAACCCCCATTCAACAAAGCATTCTTTTTTTATGTGGCACCAAGGCCATTAACTTGGAAACCACAAAGCAGATAAACATTCAATAGTTCTTAAAATTTTTTTATAGATAATCCCACAATAGTTATAAAGGTAGTTGCCAATTATAAATATTTAAGTATGCTTTTAGCTCTAATACGTATTAGCAAACATGATATTTTTTTTTTCCATCATAGCATTCTCTCACATGCACCATAAAAGATTTGTAACAAGAAGATGTAAATGATTGGGACTAACATGGCGTTACTGGCGGTGGTGGCTGACAAAGCTGTTGTTGAAACTACTCCACACTTGGCACATTTGAGCGTCAAACCGCTATGAGGCTCACTCATCTGACTGCAAACAAACAGAACACCCACAAAAAGAACAAAATATTGAATTGTCACCAAAAAAAATTGCTGTGGTAAGTTAGCTTTTAAATACGATTTCATGCAGAAAAGTATATTGATCAAAAATGAATGTTCTAGGTCATTTACAAGATGCATTTACATTACACATTATTTTTGTAACATTTACCTTTTAATAATTTGGGCTTTTGTAGCATGCAATGCACATTTCAATCATTTACACCATAAATGGTCCTTGCGTCTACAGACCAAAGTTGCCCAATACGCTGAGTTAAACATAAGCATGTTTTTGTGTTGACATACAGTGAAAACCCTTTATTCAGACCCCTGATAAAAAAGTAAGGACTCCTAACTTTTCATTATCATTTGCAAAAGGCTCCTAATATCAATTAAAACCATTTGATATGTAAATATGTATCCCAGAAGTCCAATATAGAAAGAAGATACCTAATTTAGACCTTTAGTCATTTGTACAAGGTATACCTTTGTCACAAAATGATATTTTGAAATTTCTTATATTTTAGGATGATCTGAATATAGGGGCTGATGAAATTAGTTGATAATAAAAAGGGTGATAGCTTTCTGCTCTAATATAATCACACTGAACATAATCATTAAGTTCAAAATATTCTTTCTAAATGTTTTGTCATAGACACCATCTAATAGCATTTATATGGTCTCTTCTAGTCTAGAGAATTGTGCAGATAAATTTAGATTAAAATAATTCAAGTTTAGTCTACTGTCATAAAATAAAGTTACACTACATAGCAAAGCTTCATATACACTGTGCTTTAGAAAAGAGTCCTTGAAAAATGTCTGTTTTATTATAATCCTCTTAGGAAAAAACCAAAAATAAATTACTTGAATCAAAATTCAAAACACCTTGAAATAATTTTCTGCAGTGTATTTCTCTCATCCATTCCCATGTGATGTTTATGTCTAAATTATAAGCCCAGTAGGTTTTTTTCCTTAATAATATTATAGTGGACTTACATTATTATGTGTAAAATAAAATCCACAGAACAGAAAGAATCACAAGAGGCTCATAATTCAGAATGTCTGGTATCTTTTAAAGAAGTACACTCATTTGTAGTAGTGATTGGATGGGATAATAAATCTGAAAGCTATTAAGTAAGTAGATTGATCTGTAGACCCCATGAGAAAAGTCAAGGCTTTCAGAGTTAAATGTGGGGGATGGGGAATATAATACTAAATCATTCCCTTTACTGATTTAACTGAGGACATATGTACTAGACACATCTGCCTAAACTTTTCAAAATAATAGAGAATTGGCAGTCTTTCCACTGGGGTTTATGAACGTTTCAATGGGCATGCCATTGCTTTTGAAATTACTCCCAAGTGAGTACCTTGACCAAAATTCTCCACAGCAGCTGAATATCAAATGTATACACCCAACTACAAAGACTAATGTATGGGACCCAGGCATCGGTATTTGTTAGAGTTCCATAATTACTCTGATGAGCAAAGAGGAATGAACACCACTGCCCTAAGTATTCATTTGAGGGTCTGCAATTTGTTAAGTCTCACTAGATTAATATTAAAAGGTATTAATTAGCCATTTATTGTTTTCTTGATCACAGAAGGTAGGCTACTTGGTGTCAGTATTTCAAGCACGGATGTGGCTACCTTTCTTAACTTTAAGGACACCATGCATCTACGCTCTAAAATTAGATTGAAAAGCTAAAGATTACTTAAAAATAATTTTAGTACACAACGTAAGTATTTTAGTCTTGAAAGAAAGAGTAATTTGAATAAGTACAGACTTTGCTAAAAATTTTATTTTAAGACAATATTTGAAATGCTCATTTCTCTTTGAGTTTTGACACTGGCTAAAAGGCCTACAGAAACTTTCCTTAGTCAGAGCTAACTGTTAAAAATTATGCTTGCTATGAACTGGCTGGGCACCCTTCGAACTCTGTTATTATATATCAGGGGTCCCCAAACTACGGCCCACGGGCCATTTATCCGGCCCCCGCCGCACTTCTGGAAGGGTACCTCTTTCATTGGTGGTCAGTGAGAGGAGCATAGTTCCCATTGAAATATTGGTCAGTTTGTTGATTTAAATTTACTTGTTCTTTATTTTAAATATTGTATTTGTTCCCGTTTTGTTTTTTTACTTTAAAATAAGATATGTGCAGTGTGCATAGGAATTTGTTCATAGGTTTTTTTTATAGTCCGGCCCTCCAACGGTCTGAGGGACAGTGAACTGGCCCCCTGTGTAAAAAGTTTGGGGACCCCTGTACATGAATGGAGCAGAGAACAGATAGAGTTCCCAGAAACCTAATATTTTTTCCTAGTTTGCATGGCCACTATGGAAATTAATGTATTATGAAGAATACACAGTCTAGATGCCAAATTATGTTGCTGCAACCGAAAATAAAACTTGTTTCTTTGTTGTAAGAGAAATTCTGCATTTGTAAAAACAAAAAGTGCTAACAATTAAAAGAAACATTGAGTTTCCCATAAGTTTAGATGTAACCAGTACGCAGTCGAGCACCAGAGTCTGAACTCGGGGCATTTCTCTGCTCTCTCCGGGTGGTCTGTATAGTCCTGGTAGGAATGGGGGTAGATGGGGAGGGTCTCAAAGTCCACAAGTTCTAGTTCCCTTCTCAATGATTTTTTGTTTTTTTTAGAAAATACAATTTTTGTCTAATTTGGTTTATTAATACTATAAAAAATTCCCTGAAAAGAAAATCTGCCTTCTCCCTTTGGAATAATCTTGAGATTTGTACAAGGCCCTGGTAGAGTAGTAGTCTCCTTAATTTCAGATAGGTGAGATAAAGCAGTTTAAAATATGTGGTAGATAACAAAGCTGCATTTCAGCAAAAGAGAGAAGATGATATTCTCTGTTTGAGATATTCTAAAAAGACACATGCCACTTTATCTTGTTTTCATTCTTTCCAGTTATTATTTTATACAAGATACATCGATATTTATAATAAATCCCCTTTGGTAAATGTATTTTATGTATTATAACAATTTAATATAGTTTGGATATTATAAAACTTGTCAAGCTACTGTATTATTTATTAGTCATTCGCTTATTTGCTTTAAATATTTATTAAACAAACTATATTCTTGGAGGTTTCTAATAACTGATCATGAAAAGAAGAAAGGAACAAAGAAACAGGAATAAATGGGAGCAGGAATGTCTTGGTACCATATTTAATTCTCAATAATAATGTTTCAAAAGAAATGCTGATATCTATGTTTATTCAAACAACCAGAAATGGTCACTATCTACGATTAGGAAGATCAATTATGAAGTTAATCAATTAGCTTTCTGTTCAATGCTTCTTTAGTTAATTCTAATTATTTGTTCTTCACTGAAGTCCTTCTTACTGCCCTCATTGCTTTCTCTGTGAAGTAAAATCCAAACATTAATGTCTTTTAAAAAAAACCTTTCAATTACCCTTTGGAATAGAGCAAGTTTCAATCTATAGATACTGAAGTTTAAACAGCATTTTATATTCTAGATAAAATTTATTTATTTATTTATTTATTTATTTATTTATTTATTTATTTAAAGTGAGAGTAGAGGAGATACTGAGACAGACTCCTATATGTGCCCCAACCAGGATCCAATTAGCAACCCCCACCTGGGCCAATGCTATACCCCTTTGGGGCCATGCTCACAATGAGCTATTTTTAGCACCTGCAGAGGAGGCTCGGAGGGAGCCATTCTTAGTGCCGGGCTTGATGCGCTCAAATCAATCCAGCAATGGCTGCAGGAGGAGAAGAGAGAGTGAGAGAAGGGGAGGGGAAGGAGTGGAGAAGCAGATGGGCACTTCTCCTGTGTGCCCTGACCAGGACATCCAAACACCAATACTACCACTGAGCCAACTGGCCAGGGTCACAAAAAATGGTTTGAACCTAGAGTCCTTCATTTGTTAATAATTCTTTTCTGCTCTGAACAATAACCGGTATTCTGCTTTTAATACCATTTCTATATCTCCAGCAATGGTCTCTACTCCAGAAAAACACTGCCTGATTCATTTTATCAGGGAAACAGTTGTCTATTCTTGTCAGATTTTTAGAGATAGAGGTTTTAACATTAGTATATAGATTAAAATGACTAATTTCTAAATTCATAATGTGACAATGTTATCATTTCTCCTAAACCTGTGTTATCTCTTACAAAGAGGTATGTGAATCAAACTGGATATGACAGACAAAATAAATGAGAAAAATACTGACTGCAAATTTAATACACCCTGATGTATTATACTCATTCTAATGATCTCATCTCTTTTTCTGACCTCAAGATCATTAATGGTGACAGCATGGGAGCATGACTGATAGAAGTCACAGTTGTTGAAAACAATCCGTTTAGTTTGGTTTCCTCATTTCTCTCATTATAACAATAGCCACCATTTGTTGAGAGAAATGCTTAATATTTACCAGATACTCTAATTAATGATTTATACACATTATATTTCACATGCTCTATTTTGAGATAAGAGTCATTATCTCCATTTCCTAGGTGAGGAGACTTAGCTGCAGAGATGAAGTAGTATGCCCAAAGACACACACTGCTGGTAATTACAGAGCTAGATATTGAGCATGTACGTATGTATGTATATATTTATAAGCTTTATCCTAATCACCAACTTTCTTATATCTCCAACCAAAGTAATTATACACATTTATTTATACAAGTTTATACCAGTAGTGGCAGAACTTAGTTTCTATACTCAGTACACAGTAAAATCAATTTATTCTTACACCATTAATCTAGACAGAAATAACTGAAGAACCACTTGCTCCAACCCCAGCCATCTGTGGCAGACTAACAAGAGTAATTATGTGAAAGCTTCAAGTTCAGCTGGTACAGAAAGCTCAGTATCGGCACAGGTTCAAGCCTGCCTATTTAAAGATACTGCAGAGACTCATCTGAAGTGAAAAAAGGCTCTAAGAGGGAAATGATTCTCCCCTCAAAAAGGAACCTCCAATGTTTTTATTACACCACTGCAGTGCTATTGTTTGATATGAATGATGCCAAATTTTTATATTAAAAACCATTAAACTTATACCTTTACCAGGGAAGAAAATACCTGAACTATCTTATAAATCCCTATATAGATGGTAAAAACACACAGAACCTAAAATCCTCCTCCTCATCAAATATTACAACTATTAAATAAAAGCATGAATTATTAAAGAAATTAGAACAATGATAGGGTGTTTTGAATAAAGGTATAGCTAAACAGAAAGAAGAAAGCTATAAACTGTATAGAAGATACAAAGGGAAATTCAAAGGCACTCATATTTCATTCAAGCTTCTACAAATTTTGATGATACAGTGACAATATAACCTAAAAAAGGCACCATTGGTGTGTTTATGAAATTTTAAGTTATTATTAGAAATGGTGATATTATAATAACAGTAAATGCTTTCTTGAATTGCATAAATGGTTAAAATGTGCAAGTGAAAATTATAAATAACTCTTTCTAGGAAGTTATAGTCAAAACCTCATATAAAATGAGAATATATGACAAGAATAGTGTTTCATAAAAGATTATTTCAAGAATTGTTCCGGTGTATACAGTTAATCAAAGAAAATGCAGTCATTTCACCCTACTAAGGTCTGCTGCCCCATCCAGGTGTGTCTCACACGGACATTATCCTCAGTCTACCATCCTGTCCTTTGCGACCAAAACTAGGGGACCCTGAAACCCTCACCAGGGACAATGATTTTAGGTCTAGCATCCACATTTTATCTTCTTTTAAAACAAACTATATACACAAGCCCAGGTTTCCTTTTTCTTTTTTGAAAATTTTATTCATTTTAGAAAGAGGAGAGAGAGAGAGAGAAAGGGGGAGGAGCAGGAAGCACCAACTCTCATATGTGCCTTGATCAGGCAAGCCTGGGGTTTTGAACCACTGACCTCAGTGCTCCAGGCTGACATTTTATCCACTGCACCACCACAGGTCAGGCCTTTATTTTTTATATATAAGTTGATAAAGATTCTTTTTTTTTAAATTTTTTATTGATTGATTTTAGTGAGAAAGAAAGGGAAGAGGGAGAGGGAGAAAGAGGGGTGACAGAGAGAGAGAAGAAGGGGGAAGAAACAGAGGGAATAGGAGGGAGGGAGAGAGGGAAAGAGACAGAGAGAGAGTTGTTGTTTTACTTATTTATGCATTCATTGGTTGACTTATATGTACTCTGACTGGAGTTTAAACTCTCAACCCTGGCATAGTGGGACAGCACTCTAACCAACTGAGCTACATTGCCAGGACTCAAACCCAGATTTTCTTAATGTGTTTTTTTTTTTAATTTTTAGATTTTTGGCCACATTACTTAAGAATAATAAGCACATTGGAATCTTAAATGGCAGAATCTACCAGACACATTTGTTCATCAAGAGCATAATTCAAGGCACAGTCAAATGTAGCAAATGATGATCTGGAATTGGAGTATGGGGTTCACTGGTCAAGAACCTTCAAAATCCACCAATTGCAGCTTACCCGGCTCTGTGTTTGAGCTTTTTATCTAGGATCCCATCTCTGGAAACAAGTTTATTAAATACCAAAATGCCAATCACCATGTTGACCTGTCAAACAGAAACAAAGGTTGACCTTTCAATGATATTGAAGGGGTTCAGGTCCCTGTTTCTCCTAAAAACTCTCTTTTATCAATTTACAACCACGATGGAATTAAAGACTCACAGTAGTAAACAGGAAGCACTTCTCAAATATGTATATTTATAAGTACATAAAGGATAACAGTGGTATGTTACTTTAAAGTTTTAAAGTACATTAAGTATGTTTAATATCCATAATTTACAGTTAACACAGAAAATGAACATTCAATTGCCTAACATATTTTTCTTCTTTTCCAAGTGAGAGGAGGGGAGAGAGAGACAGACTCCCACATGCACCTCAACTGGGATCCACCCAGCAACCCCACTCTGGAGGTGATGCTCTGCCCATCTGCAGCCATGCTCGCAACCGAGCTATTTTTAGCTCCTCCAATGGAGGCTCCACGGAGCAATACTCAGTGCCCAGGGCCAATGTGCTCAAATCAATTGAGCTATGGCTGCGGGAGTAGAAGAGAGAGTAAGAGAAGGGGAGAAGGGAGAGGCGTGGAGAAACAGGTGGTTGCTTCTCCTGTGTGCCCTGACCAGAAATGGAGCCTGGGACATACACAAGCCAGGCCAATGCTCTACCACTGAGCCAACTGGCCGGGGCCTCAATTGCCTAACTTTTAAATGGTGCCATACTGTGTCAATCTGGTATTCTTGTTTCTGTGTCATCCCTGAATAAAATCAATTGGCTAAATTAGTTTTACCCTATGCCTGAGAGTCAAAAGATTTTGTGTCTCACAGTGTGAGGCTAGAGTGAGCCTTGGATGCCAAAGGTGCTAAAGTTTCATCAGTGTCCACAGCATGGAGAACAGAATGCCTACATTACTCGTGCAGTGTGGCTATTTCTCCTGTGGGGTGGGCAGCATTTTGATGCTCCATGCCTTCCTAGATAAAGGGTAAAGCCTATTTAACTCATCACAACCCTTCAAAAGAGAGACATTAACACCATTTCTTATAATGTGCTCAATTGAACACTTCTCAGCATTCTCTAAGACTCTTGCTCTCACTTAAAAGGATTTAAATACAGGTGAAATGAAATCACACATATTTTTTCTTTCTCAAGCAAAACTGCAAAAAAGCTGCAGAGATAGCTGTGCTCTATTCATAGCAGCTCATTATGACTAGCACCTAAGGTTCTCCAACCTATTCACACTTCCTGATAAAGGAATCCAGTCTAGTGCGGAAACCAAGATAATCAAGGAAAAATACTTCTTCTTTTTACCTTGCTGCCCCTTACCCTCTATAATCAACAGAATCTTGGTACCTGCCCAATGTAAATGGGTAAAGACAACATTGAAACCACTTTTTCACAAGCAAAGTGACTAGTTACGAAAAAAACAAAAATTCCACTTCCCTCCATAAACTTTGGCCAGATGAAATATAAAGCTGATATCTGTTTAATTGCTGGTGTAAGGAAGAGCTAAAGCACCTGTTAGGCAGGGACTTAGAAGGTTTTATTCTTCACAGCTTCCTGACAAGATACTATTTAATCAAGAGACTGACCTTTATACTTCTCATTATTTGAAACAAGAAAAAAAGTATATTTCATGGATTCTATTAATCTCCAACTTAATCACAAGGAGATTCATCACTACTCCAAAAACTTTACTTTAGTCTTTCAATTATACACATACTCTCTGTTTTTTATTTTAGAGTTATATGTATATTAGCCTAGTAATTTAAGGGAAATAATTTAGGTGGATTAAATATTCAACGCAGCAGACTAAAATGTATCTGTTTCAGTTTCCCATGGTTTCTCTAACACTGATGCCTGGAATTTATTTCTCTTGTGAAAAATTAATAGTTTTTGCTCTTTTATAGTTTAGAAGAGAGCCAACTTTAAAGAAAAAGTTACAGTTATAAAGCAAGGTGTTCAAGAAATCAAAGGGTAATTTTCCAATTAGAAATCTAATTGCATAGCAATATGGATCTTTGTAGTTAATTCAGACCATTTCTTTACTCCCTTATATTTTCCAAAGATTTATAGGACAAGAAAGATTTGTAATTAATAAATTCAGAGAGAACAAGACAAATTGGTAAGAAAATTTTATGTTACTATAATTAAACAGGTATAGGGATTATTTTATGATTCCAAAAGAAAAAAATTTAAATCCTTGCACACAACCTATGGCAGGGGTTCTCAACAGGGGTGATTTCTACCCCTGGAAAACAACTAGGAGATGTCTGGAGATATTTCTGATTGTTACAATTTCAGGGTACTACTGGTGCCTAGTAGGTAGAGGCCAGCAGTACTGCTAAGCATACTTATACAATACACAGGACAGCCCCTCCCCCCCAACAAAGAAATAGCTGGTCCAAATGTCTGAAGAACTGCGGTTGAGACACATGGTTATATTGTATATTTTCTCATTGATACTTGGGCAGCAGCAGTTATTAAGATGAAGAGATCTTAGTAACTATGTAGATCATACAGAATAGTAAAAAGGTGAAATGATCATAGATGACGAAATTATATACATTAAAGAAGAATTGATTAAAACTTAAACTTCTTTACCAATATGAAAATACTATATATAAGAGAAGTTCCACACTCCCACATTTAATATTCTTCAGTCTCAAAATAAGAATGTTTTAGAGTAATAAAGGACTGAATGGCAACTGATCATTCAAATTTAAGCAATAATTCATTGAACTTTAAAATTTCTACACAACAAATACAAAACTGCTATTCTCATTGAAACAAAGTAGTCTTTCTTTGCTAAGAAAACAAAACAAGTTCATGTCGACGTTTACCAGGACAACGGCAGCTGCAGGTCCAACGAAAGCGTAGAGCAGTCCTCCTTCAAGAGAGAGCCAGCAGCTGAAAATAACATCAGATAAAAACTAACAAAAATTAGTGATAAGTGTTAAACCACGGAAGCGCCATACAAATAACCTGAGTTATGCATTTAGCCTTGGAATTTTGGTGAGTTTCAAAGTTTTGTGATTTAAAAAAAATGCATAGAAGATGTGGAAGAAGCTAAAATTAGAGTGGTTCATGAGTGAGAAATACTACATACTTCTCACAGAAAAGAAACTTTTATTGTCAGGCCCGACTTTCAGGCATTTAAAACGTTTTACACAAATTACTCTTGAAGTAAGATTTTTATATTGACTTTCAATACAAAGGTGGCTATTACACTTTGTAAAGTGCTGCTTTATATCCATTATAGGATTTTCCCGATACACTGTTAAGCAAGAACAGTGTGTTTTTAGAGTCTTAGACATGCCATTTGCCCAATTTTCCTTGAGGCCATTGAGATACAGGGAGAAATTGATTTAAAAGCCATCATTGCAGCAAATGGATAACTTAGTTTGCATGCTTTTTTTTTTTCCTTCCAGTCTTACTTTTCCCCAAGCCTACTAAGAAAATTTATTGAAGATAAGCTTTTGATTCCTAAATTCACCAAGAGATGCAAGTTTTCATTGAAAGGGATATGGCAACCCATTTATATAAAAACATTCATTCTATCACACTACAGGAGCATGAAGAGGGCTTAGGGCTCCACACTGGAAGCTCTACAGGGTTGTTCATTTGCACGTGCAGGATCCAGGAGAGCCAAACGAGGACAGTGTGAGGGACAATTTATCACTGCTGATGCAAAGGGTCATGTCCACCATTTCACCCAGTTTCAAACTGCACCTCAGCACAATTTGACACTTTTCAATATTACTTTCAGTCCACCGAGTCAACACGCTGCCTTCAAAATTAACAACGATTAATAATACTTGTTCTATATTTGTTTTAACAATAAACCTTTATATTGCTTGTGGTGGTGGTCACATGTCTTTGGCATTTATTAAAACTCATAGAATTCTAAATCTAATAGGCTGTTACTCTATGTAAATTATACCTTTATTAACATTTTAAATCTAGAAATGACACACACACACCTATTTCAACATATGCATAACACAAATGTGTGTCTGTGTGAACATTCTAAGTCTGCATCTAGTTACTGCCCTTAGCCACACAGCAGGCAGGTGAAGTCCTACTTTCCCACTTCGGGGTGAGAATTTAACACTAACTTCTAAAATAAAATGTCTGAGAAAAAGCCCTTACTCTGATAAATACTTGTTTGCTGTCTCTAAGATTGCCACTCAATTTCTACTATATTTTTGAGTAAATTATCCTTCAAACTGATAACATTACACATTATATTCTATTTGTTTTATTCAAAAGCTCCTTGAAAACTGGAATCATATTATCCATAATCCTACTTTTTTCTCTATCCCTCATACAGTGCCATTCAAATACAGGGGGTCCTCAGGTTATGACAGTATTGACATATGACATTTTGATTTTACGATGCTCACTCCCATGAAAACATAAAAAAATTGAGACATGTTTTGGTTTACGCCATTAATATTGTACTTACAGATTATGTGGGTGAACTATGTGAACTGTTATGGATGTCTTGCAATGCTTTAGGCAGATTTTGGAAGAGAAGAAGTCATCAACCTTCCAGAACAGCCTGGAACAATTCTTTAAGAAGGTAGAGAGGTCTGCAACAGATCCTGTACCCTCTACATCAGCTGCTTTGTAAGATGAAACATGTGTAGTGCAGGTAGAATTATCTCCAGCATCTCCTGCATGTTCCTTAGGCAATCCTGATTCACCTGACCCAGTATCTCCAGCACCTTCTGCAGGTTCTCCTGCCTCTCCAGCTTCCTCCTCCCAATAGGTCACTCTCTCCCACCTTGCAATGCCCCTTCCAGTGTGCAAGCCAACCACAGAAATAAAGGGAAGGGACTTTTTTTTACACTCATTTTTTTGGTCATTTTTTTCTGTTATGTTACTACACTACAGTGTACAGTACAGTATAGTTATATCTTTTTTCTGTGGCTTAGTTGTAATTTTATGTTCTAGATTATGATTTTACAACTGTGTTAGGATAGGTAAGTGACTTAGGCTAGGGTGTGTTTTGACTTACACCAAAATTTGGGTTACATCATTGTCATAGGAACGGAACTGTGTCATAATCTGAGGACCCCCTGTACTGGATTTATACCAAAAGAGTCATACTCTTGTCAAAGAAAAATAGTTCTGTAGTAAGCACTGTTCTCCAATATATGCTATCAGGGAGAGTGTTTTTATTTTAAAATTTTTTAAATTTCTATTGTTTTGCTATTACAGAATGCATAAAAAAGGTGCCCTAATAACACAAGCTCTACAAGCTTTTTGAGATCTTTGTAAGTTTGTTTTGGATGAACAGGTGAAATGATGTCTCTTGGCAGAATTCAATTTGGACAAACCCACCAGAGGGCTTAATTAGCAGTGATTCTTATCTCAAACCTAAAGATGGTTAAACAGACACCTCACTTTAATACTGATTCTTCTAATAAGATGCACATCTTCCTACTTCTTTTTTTCTTTTTTTCTATTTTCCTGAAATGAGAAGCGGGGAGGCAGAGAGACAGACTCCTGCATGCACCCTACTGGGATCCACCCAGCATGCCCACCAGGGGGCGATGCTCGGCCCCTCTGGGGGGGTTGTTCTGCTGCAATCATAGCCATTCTACTGCCTGAGGTGGAGACCATGGAGCCATCATCAGCATCCCAGCCAACTTTGCTCCAATGGAGCCTTGGCTGCAGGAGGAGAAGAGAGAGACAGAGAGGAAGGAGAGGGGGAGGGGTGGAGAAGCAGATGAGCACTTCTCCTGTGTGCCCTGGCTGGGAATTGAACCCAGGACTTCCACACACTGGGCCTACACTCTACCGCTGAGCCAACCAGCCAGGGCACATCTTCCTACTTCTTAATTGCCTCCTCAACTTGAAACAAAACAGATGAAGTGAAATACGCAAGTGCATTGTTTTAAATATTTAATATAAACTTTACTTACAAATTCTCTGATAAAATGTATCAGTATTACAGTTATGATTAGGATGGGCTGATACCTTAACCCCCTTTCCTTCCTTCTAATTTCTTTAACAGCACAGGCAATTCCTAATCTGAATCTGTTGGTTCTCCTGTTTTTTAAGTTTCAGCATATATGACCCTAATATAGCAACAGTTGAACCTAACATGACAAAACTTGGTTGATACACATATATATTATTATTGATAAAATTAAAAGTTCAGATCAGAATCATATTCTAAAAGGTAAATGTGTCGAGATTTACCTAGTTCTAAAAACTGTGTTAGAGATTGAACGTGCGAAGCACATATTGAAATTTTTTTTTTAATCAAATACACTGGTCTCATGAAGAAATGGGAAACTGAAATAAGGATTCCAGGCAGTGCTACAACATTTATTTCCTAACCTTTGTGTATTTAAACTGTCTCACGTCATTCCTCGCTAATGCGGTTTCTACCATTGGTAATGACTCAATGACGAAATGCAAGCCGTCAGCAGTGCCAACCAAGACTAATGAAGCACACTGGTGATTTATTTGACTATAAACATGATTTATCACTGTGGATGGACTTACTAGTGATCAGTGCCATATCCTTTCGTCCTGGTGAAGCCCACTGATGTGGCCACTACTAATGCTGGTAAACCTGTAAGAAAAACATTGTCATACTTCACGTTCTGCTATAAACACTGTGCATGCTGGCTCAAGAAAAAGGTAGGACAAACTTGAACTGCTTAAATTGGAGGAATGCCTTTGGTTGAACCACTTCACAAAGTATGTTTCCATTAAAAATTTCTTGCAAGTACCAAGATATAAATGCAACAGCTGAGTTTTTAACTCAGTGCACTTCTGTGATGTTGCTAGGTTACCACTGCATTTGACATAGGAAGCTAATAACAGAAATTTAGTGTATCTTTTAAGTTATTCTTTTCCCTAGGGGTTGAAACTGCTATAAAGGAAATTTGCAGTTATAAAATCAGAGAGGAAAAATATGGATGTCCTGGTGTGATGGACTATCACAGAAGTGGAACATTTAGTTGGTCACATATTGATCTATATCCAAAGTAAATCTTACCACTTAATTCCTTAAGATTCACTTATAATAACAAGAATATAGGAACAGGGTGAAGGGCCCTAATGACACTATCTTTGTGCTTTCTGAATGTTCTCCTTTAATAATCTTGAATGAAGATCGGAAAATAGATGCCAATTTCTCTTCCCAGACCTCTAGACAGGTAGCACCCCCTGCATTGGTCAGACCCTTTTGGGATTCACTTGCCTGCAGAGCTGCACCCATTCGGACCTAACATCTTTTAGCTTATGCATATGTGAATCCTGCCTTACACAAGTTCAATGGAACCTCCCTGTATTTTGGTGAAGAAAGCTCAGTCTGATCTATGCTGTTTAAATTTATTAAATTTCGGCCATACCTTCTTTTCTGAAAGACCACGTTTTCCTTTTTCTACTGTAAAATCCATAATCTAATCACCTTCATGCATGTTCTCCACCCATCCTTTTTCTCCCTATCATTTCCCCTCCCTTCCTGTTATTCTCCTCCGTGAGTCTTTTCCAGTGACATCATACTGCCTCGTGAAGTTTAATGACAAGAACTATGGAAAGCACCTCAGAGAGACACACTATATATTTTTAAAACAAATACTGGTCTCTCTGTCTCTGTATATACATATATATGTCTATGTACACACACATATAATTACATCATGATATATCATGTATCAGATAACTCATGTAAACATATATATAATCATATATAATTATAAATAGTATAATATATATGTCTCCTCTTCCTCCTCCTCCCCATCCTTTTCCTTCATTTCATTAGTTCATTAGGAAAAAAAATTCTCTCCTGGGTTCAAGTTCATTAGGAAAAAAAATTCTCTCCTAGGTCATAGCTGAAGGATTAAGTCTTCATTCCATATAATTGAGATTTTTAAAATTTTTTCTAAATTTACTCTGTTGCACCTTGCCTTAATAAAACATATGTCACTATTCTGCCCATTCACAGACTTCCTGATAGTCTCATGCTATTGGTTCAACATTTTGGCTACCCAGAGTCATCGAATATTTGCTTTAAACTTGGAGACCAGCTGGAACCTCTCCTCAAGATCTTCGGTAATGGTATTAAAGAAAATAGTTGCCATTCCTAACAAGTGCCACTCTTTATACTTCAAGGAGTCTTCTTTACCTGTGACCTACATGTCTTGGATTTGTAGTACTAACTGATGACAAAATTCAATATTAGTCCAAATTTAGAAGGTCTTTGACATAAAATCTGGACAAAATTTTATGAAAGAATAAGTAGTATACATTCTCTAATTTCTCAACAGATTTCTCATTTATTTCATTAGGGCAAAGTGCTCGAATACATTTATCACACATGACAGACTCTAGCTGAAACCTGATGGATAATATTTAAGTGTTTCTGATCCTATTTTTCCAGCATGGATTATTCTGGTATTATAATAAGTCCACTTATTTGTAATTTTTCAGCTCCCTCAAGCATCCTATTCTCCGGTCTTCTGGGACATTAGGTATTTGTTGTATATTTGGTCCAAAATTCCCCAGTGTTTTTAGTGCAAGTAATTTGAAACTCAAAAGCAAACATGTCAAAATCCTGGGGGTTTTCAAAAACTAGTTTCTTAAACTAATTAATTCTAATTATACATTAGACTTGACCCTATGAAATGCATAGACTTTCAAGATATCTATTTCATAAGGCAATTTAAGAGAAAATTTTCCTAATAAAGATAGGCAAAGAATGAATTCTCAGTCTGTCAACATTCCGTTTTTCCTTTGAGGACCCACTGACCATCCATGAGGTTCTGTTTTATCTCTGAATGTCTCTTCCCCTGGGACGTGAATGGCTATAGTCTTTCATTGTTTTGAGCCCTCTTGGAATGGGTTCCTCAAAGTTTTCTTGTGGGAAGTACATGATGAATGTATATGACTTTGAATCCTAAACATTTGAAAATATTTTTCATTTTCAGAACACAGCATAGTACACTTTGCTCTTCTGCCTGTAGATATCTCAGGCATTGTCTTATACTACTCACTGTTAATTTTTAACTGGCTGCTTACATGGTCATCTGATATTTACTACATTTTTAGTTCCATAATCCTAAAGAATGTTTGAAAATAAACAGCCTCATATATTTCCATTTTCATATCTCAAATTAAACACAGATTAATGTAGCCTTAGGATAATCACACTTGACTATTTTATTATATCAGTATTCAATGCCAACTTAACAAGAGCATGAAAGGGTATATTAACTTGCTTACCCCATCCAAGGCACAAAAAGCGTTTCCTTATAAGCCGTGTCCTAATTTTTCCAGTTACAGCCATATATGACTGCCACGCCTCAGTCAAAACCCAACAGAATGAAGCCAAGAAGAAAAAGTGCAAAAATGCAGTGGTGGTTGTACAGATGCTCTGTGGAGACAAAAAAGACTCACACTGATTAGGGGGGAATCATGTGTCCTTCAGAGGATTGTTAATCTCCATGCATTGCTTTTATTTCAAATATCTACTTCCCCTCTGTGACAGAATAACTATGTACAGAAATTAGAAACCCTGTCGTCTTTATGCTGTATACCAGGGGTCGGGAACCTTTTTGGCTGAGAGAGCCATGAACGCCACATATTTTAAAATGTAATTCCGTGAGAGCTATACAATGACCTGTGATGTTACACATTATCCAATAAAAATTTGGTGTTGTCCCGGAGGACAGGACAGCTGTGACTGGCTCCAGCCACCCACAACCATGAACATGAGCGGTAGGAAATGAATGAATTGTAATACATGAGAATGTTTTATATTTTTAACGTTATTTTTTTTTATTATTATTAAAGATTTGTCTGCAAGCCAGATGCAGCCATCAAAAGAGCCACATCTGGCTCATGAACCATAGGTTCCCGACCCCTGCTGTATACAATATGTATATATATAATAAAGAAAATGTCCTAACTCCATTTGTGTGTTCAATTTTTTTATGAGAAGTAGCCTAAATATAAATTTAAACTCAAGGGAAATGAAAATTACTGCTTTAGTTGAATGTTTTCTTGATATATAATTATGGGAATGGTCCTTTCTTTGGTTTAATTAAAGTTACAGACATCTTGCTTAATTCTTTTGCCTACATTCTTTATCCTTCCTTTTTAACCAATAATTCTCTGTTTTATCTCTGTTAAAATTACATAGCAACAGCCTTTGAAAAGGAAAAATTACGTACTTTCCTTTCAAACAAGTGCAATATTCAAGGTATAAGAATGAATCATAAAATGGTTTGGCAAATAGTCTAGCAAAAAAATAACATGCTTTTTAAAACACTTAATACATTACTCTATATTATTACAATGTGTGTGCTAATCAAATCATGTTGAAAAGCTAATCGAGTTTCTGGCAGTACACAGCCATGACTTCATAGGTATGTTTCTTTTTTTTTTTTTTTTTTTTTTTTCCATTTTTCTGAAGCTGGAAACAGGGAGAGACAGTCAGACAGACTCCCGCATGCGCCCGACCGGGATCCACCCGGCACGCCCACCATGGGGCGATGCTCTGCCCACCAGGGGGCGATGCTCTGCCCATCCTGGGCGTCGCCATGTTGCGACCAGAGCCACTCTAGCGCCTGAGGCAGAGGCCACAGAGCCATCCCCAGCGCCTGGGCCATCTTTTGCTCCAATGGAGCCTTGGCTGCGGGAGGGGAAGAGAGAGACAGAGAGGAAAGTGCGGCGGAGGGGTGGAGAAGCAAATGGGCGCTTCTCCTGTGTGCCCTGGCCGGGAATCGAACCCGGGTCCTCCGCACGCTAGGCCGACGCTCTACCGCTGAGCCAACCGGCCAGGGCCATAGGTATGTTTCTTTATGCGACTTGACAATTCTTAATGTGCCAACTATTCGTTACTTGTGACTCCTCTGCAAAGATGAGCAACTTCCTTTTGGTAAAGGTGCCTACTTATCTCACTACCGGTATAATTCCGTTGTGTAAATCTTGTTACAATGCAAGTCTTTATAAACCAGAACCAGTAACCAAACTAATTTTTGTCAGTCTGCCTTACTATTTCCAAAAATTGAAAAGAGACAAACATAGAGCTAGAAAACACAAATCATAAAAACTCATAATAAAGAAATAAAAATACAACCTTTATCCTCCCACATCCATTCCAACCCACTGCTAAAACAGAATGTCTTTTTAAAATTTAGGCCCAAATTATTCATATTATTTGTTTATTCTGGGGAAATTCACCAGATGTTAATTTAGCTCTCCAGTTCTTTTAATCCTATAAAAAGACATTGGCCATGTTTATCTCACCAGATTATTTTAAAGAGGGATAACATATAGAAGCTGAGTAGCACTGTGCTAGGCATTTAACGAGTGCTCAGTGGATTATGACTATAATTACCATCATTTTCATTTTAAATAGTATTAACAAAGGTGTTACCATCTTCTTCAGCACATGCTTTATTTCGTGTTGTATTTAAATCTATTTAGAATTTTATTTTATTCTTACAAAGATGATAACCTTCACTATGATGAAGTCATGGATTTCTAGATCCTCCTCCTTACACCTTTAATCTTGTTTCAGGCATAATGTAATAGCTTTAACCAACTGAAATTTCTGCTATACCTGAGACCTTGAGACTTTTTTTCTCATTTGATCTTAGCCAAAAGGCCAAGAAGCGAAAGGGACTTTTTCATTCTAAGTTAATGTTTAAATATCTTCAAGTTTATTCCCTTGTTTATTCCTAATCTGCAGTCCCTGATCCCACTTTGAATTTCAAAGAAGTTTTCCATTCAATGCACTTTTTAATTCACATGTCATTTCCTTCCACCAGTTTATCTCAACTGTATTGGCTAGCAAAGTGATTCTTTCTGTATGTTTAAACTACCAATATAGGGTTACACAAAACAGTGTAATAGTGTTGAAATGTTAAACATTTGTGTTGGATGTACAAAAAAGTGTTGGATGCACTGAAATTTTATAAGAAATAACAAGATGTTCAAAGTCTTAATTAATTTTCTCTCTATATATTATGTTTGCTAGTTTGGGATTTTCTGACACTTGCTTTAATTCTAATACACATTGAAATACATGTAGTTGTGGCTACTGACAATTATTTCAATAATTTATGTCTCTCTGGACAACAACATGGCCACAATATGTGTGGGAAAATGTTTCATAACTAGGTGAGAAAAAACCATTTCTGTGGGCAATAGCACTCTCCTATGGTTAGATGTAAATTCATACAGGTCTTGAAAGTGCTCCAAGTATGGAGGTCGGCTGTTTCAACCTAAGGAATGCGTGTATGTGCACTACAAAGGTCTAAAATCACAAAACTAACCGTACATGAAGAATGTAGCAAAATCTAGGATCCTAAGAGAGAGAGAAAGCTGTATTTTGCTTGATAATCATGTGAACAATCAGTATAAAATCAGATACTTTACATAAAGAAAAGCACACTGATTTGTCTGATGTTATATTTGCCAAACTATCTTTTTGAAATACAACTCTCATAAACAGCAATTTTCACATGAACTCTGCTATTGTACACATGTGACACATCCGTTTCCACGATGACAGTCATTCCAATATTTGGGGCTCAGCATTCTCTTATCTCTTCTCCCACATTAGAAACCAACAAAGACCAACTGTTCCTTGGATCCCCTAAATACTAGGAATTTGTTTACTTAAAAATTTCAAACTCTGATTCTCCTTTTCTATCAACAGGTTTCATATCTTGTCACTCGTCCAGTTCTTGCTACCACTGGCTCTACTGTCATGACCTCCAGTCTTAGCTTCTCAGCCTCCGTGTGTCTGCTCGGGACTCCCCCACAGACAGGTCTTCACAGCCCACCACACCAAACACGAGACTCATGCATCCAACTCCTCTGCTCCGCCTGCCTTGCCAAATCCAATCTGGTCCTGCTGTACACCAGATGAGTGTGGTTAACAAATATTACAAAACTTGAAAAGGTATTTAAATTAAAAAATTGAACACTGTTTATACCTGTCACCCTCAAATATATCCTTCACCCCAGATCCTTACAGGCAATAGAAAATATCTCATAAATAATTGGAAAGAAACAAGTATAAACTGTGGTAGACTAGACACTGTGAGAAGAAAAACAGAAAGCAGAGGAGTTCCCACTGAAGAAGGGTAGCACAATTCAAAACTAGATACTGGCAGCACAGATGAAGACATGGCAAGTAAGAGATTTAAGATGCATAGATGACAGAGAGGTTCTGAAATTGGGTGAAAAGTATTTCCAGCCCTGGCCAGCCGTGCAGTGCATACAGCGTTGTCCCGGAGCGCCGCGGACGCCGGTTCTATCCTGGGGTTGGCAGCTCCATCCCGGAGTTGCTAGCTAGATCTGAGGGTATCGGCTCATCCCTGAGAGTGCGGGCTGACCCCAAGGTTGATGGTTCCAGCCCTGGTTTGGGCTCATTTGAGAAGCAATTAATGGGGATACAACCAAGTAGAACAACAAGTTAATGCTTCTCTCTCTTAAAAAAAAAAAAAAGTTCTTCCATTAAGACAAAATAGAGAAAATTGCAAGGAAAGGCAGCATTTAAAATAAATATCATAAGATATTGTCTTAGAACTTGAAGAATCCTCTTGGGTACAGGATAAATTAAAGATGAGACACACACATACATAACCACACCCCTCCCCCACCATAGATATACTGTGATAAGATTTGTGTACACCAAGAATAAAGAGAAAATCTTAAAAGCTGTCTGAATCAAAAGAAAGTATCCTGGGTCACTCCATGGAGTGACCCAGGATACAAAACAGTACAATAATATCTTCAACATTCTAAGGGAAAATTTGCTTTGAAGATAAAAGTCTACACCCAGCCAAACTATTACTCCCATGAGAAGCAGAAATAACGATATTTTTAGAATTGAAAGAAACTTGGAAGTTTACTACCTCAAGATTTGGTCCGAAAGAACTGCTAGACAATATAAATCAATATTAGTAAAAAGAAATCAAGGAGGAGGGAATGAGATAAAAGAAGTAAAAGTAGTAATGGAAGTAATAAAATACATTAAATTCAAGTAAATTTAAATATATGTACTTACATTTTTTAAAATAGAAACACTTGGACAGAAATACCAAAATAATATTAATGAGGATTAAAAAGTAAGAGAGAAGAAGTTACATGGGAATAGGGGAAAATAAAAGTATGCCGAGCCTCCGTTTTTGTTCTCCAGAATATTAAAGACACTAATTAACTCTAGATAGTAGAAAAAAAGTTTGAGCACTTATAGTAACAATGTTAAGGTAATCACAGAAGGCAGAAACAAATAATATATTTGTAAAATAGTAGAGAAAAGTAGACTAAGGAAAAATTAATTTAGTCAAAGGCTGGCATAGGGACAACAAATTAGTAAATAGAATAAATAAAAAAAATAAGACAAGAAGTAATTCCAAACATATCAGAAATCACAATAAATGGAAATGCTTTAAATCCACTAGTTAAAAGTTAAGAACTTTTATATTGGATAATAAAATAAAAATCCAGTACTATATTTGTAAGAGACATATATCAAATGCAACAACATGGAAAGATCAGGAAGAAGAGATCAGAAAAGGAAATTAAGGAAATGAAAATATGTAAAAATCAAAGGCTAATAGTGAAAAAAGCATTAAAAGAGATGAAGAATTTTTCATACTGAGAAAAGCAGACAATAGAGAAGTTTCTAAAAACACATCTCTATGAAACTAATAATTTTTCAAAGTTTATGAAACAACTGAGAAAACTACAAGGATAAACTCTCAAACTAAGCTGAGAATACAAGAGATCATATAGCTCTCAGCAAGTCAAAGAAACAGTAGAAAAAATAAAATATAATAATCAATAGAAGTAATTCATCTTTCTTTGCAATATTATACATAAGAAACATAGCATGTATATTTCTCTAAAATACAAATGAAATATTTATAGAAGTTAACTAGTCCTAGGACAGAAAGTAAAATAAATTCATGAAAGTATAACATATAAGATATTTTCATAAATGGCAATGCAATGAAATTAGAAATGAAAACTAAAATTCTGGACTCCTAGGGAAAAACTTTAAAATAATGAATAAAAATAAATTAAAATCAAAATATATATGATTAAGAGCTGAAAAATAAGGCAATATACATATCAAAACTTGTAAAATTATTTTATAAAAGCATTAAAGCCTTACTTTGAAAACAACAGAAAATGAAGAAAAAAAAGTAGGCTATTTAAAACAATCAAAAGAAATTTAATAAAAGTAAAAGCATAAATGAACAAAATAGAAAATTTTAAAAATAGTAAACTTGATCTATAAAATCCAAGCTGATTTAAAAGGCTCATAAGTGCCAAGTGGGTGCGGGAATTATCAGGGAGAACATTTTGTGAGGTGCATGATTGTCTGACCACTGTGCTGTCCATGTGAAGCTAATACAAAATAAAAATAAAAGGAAATTGTAATTGAAAAATTAAAAAAAGAAACAGAACTGGGGTGAAGAAATGTTTATCCTAAATGAAACAAGCCATTTTTAAATTAAGAACTATGCCACTGTCTTGAGTCTAAAGGACCTCAAAAAATGCCAGGCCTCATAAAGTGAAAGCAGCATGAGCTACAGAGAATCTGGTTTCAGCAACAGTAGCCATCTCTAAAGCGATATCAAGATGACATCATATGCCTGAGCAGGCAATGGTGCAGTAGATAAAGCACCAGATTGGGACCCAGAGGATCCAGATTCGAAACTCCGAAGTTGCCAGTTTGAGCTCGGACTCATCTGGTTTGAGCAAGGCTCACCAGCTTGAGCCCAAGGTCACTGGCTTGAGCAAGGGGTCACTATTCTAAATTGTATAGGAGATCCTCACCAAATAATACAAGAAAAAGCAATAGGAAAAGAAGAGATAACATTGTCATCATTGCACATATATCCTTATTGAAAATCCAAGAGGATCAAATTTTAAACTATTAGAAATAACAAGAAGAATTAACAACATGGCTGGATATAAGATCAACATACCAAAATAATATGTCCTGTATATAAATCAATATTCAATACTAATTTTTCTGTATAGCAAAATATCTATCAGAAAATGTAATACAAAATTTCTAGATATCTTAACAGAGAGAGCTCTGCTTCTACCCAATGCATGTTAAAATGACTAAGTTATTCAGTCACAAAAGAGAACAGGCAGTAGACAACAGGTAAATCAAAATGTTGACAAATTCAGATGTTGAAAGAAGAGGGTGCAGCTGATTTCTAGTGGCAAAGAAAGTATAGCCTAACGTTTATAGGGTGCTTGTGGGGGAGGGAAATACTGATTGTAGTGGACCTGTGGCTCTGCAGACCTTTTGAAGGGTTTAATACTTGGGAAAAAGAAGGACATATAATTTACATGGCACCTGAAAAAGAGAGGTTGTTTGAAAAATATACATATATACATAATAGTTGAGACTATGTTTCTTCCTTAAATCACTGCAGCCTTACACTGTAACAGGGCGGTTTAATCTCTGGAAAATTGAATGGGATGATTTCTAAACTCAAGCACCAGTCTCATCAGTAAGTTGATGTACCAGTGGATGTATTTAACCATAGGGCCCTCCCCTCACATCTCCCAGAATATCACTGGAGCAGAGATTAAAATTCTTCCCCAGAAGGGGAAGAATCTTCATATTTTGGGCTCATCCTTGATTAACATAATGTCAAATTTACCTTTCAAAAAGTCCATTTACCCACACAGACTTTAGTTCATTTTTCAGGGCTTAGATTTTATATATGAATACACAGCCAGGAATAATCAGATAATTGAGAAAATCTTCCAACATAAGAAAAATAATTCAAGCAAGGAAAAAGAAAATGTTGGGAGTGGAGATAACAGAGGTAACAAAAAAAAAAATAAAAACTTTTAAAAAAGACTAACTTCTTCAGAAACTAAGAGACTCGATATTTACATCATATAAATGTCAATCTTCTCCAAATTGACAAATATATTCAGTGCAATTTGCATCAAATCTTAACCAATTTTTGCTTTTAATTTTGACAAGACAATTCTAAGTCATAGAGAAAACCAAATACAAATATTAGTCCAAAGTCTGAAAAAAAGAAAGTAGAATAAAAAATTTTCCTAATGATATAAAACAGAATAATCACATAGTCAGGCGACCACCATCCCCAGTTTGCAGATGAGGGTTCGAAGACATTAAATAACTTGGCCAACATTCACCATTAATGAGTGAAGAGCGGGTGTTAATCCATTATCTCTGATCCCAGAGCTTGTACACTTTCTTGACTACCTTACACTGCCTTTTCACAGTATTATTTTGCTCATTTTAAGTCTAAATCTCACTCTTTTTTATCCTCAGGCTTCAACTTTCTCCTTCACTCTCTTGTATTACATAGATGACCTTAAACTTCTACATCACTGATGAGATACAGATAGACCATCCATGTTACCAATTATCTTCGTATTTCCTGTGCCCCTTCATTTCTCCTGTTCCTCCTTGCCAAAGCAGGCCCTTCCCCTTCCAGGAGATGGTGTAATAGAGCTAAGAGGCAGGTCCCTGGAGCTGCACTGTGAGTTCACACAGTAAATGACTGCCTCATTTACTGGCTGTTATTTAAAATCTTGTGCCTCTCTTTCCTCATTGTAAAGATGAGGATAATAAAAACATCTACCGGATAGGATTGTTGTAAAGATTAAATGGCATGACACGTGTAAAGAGCCTGATACATAGTGATGACTCGTGATCCCATACTTGGACAACTCTATACTCCCCTCATTTAGTTGGTGCCTATATTCTTACATACATACAGTCTGTTAGCCTACAGATCTGTTGAAATCTCTGTCTTCAACCAACCAACCAACCAACCTTCTTTATATCGGTTTATTCTCACTGGTTCCCAATAGATGGTTCTCTCTCTCTTTCCAACTCCTTTAATATCTGCTCACATATTTTCTCCTTGCAATCTACCATCTCCCCAGGATTGCTCTTTCTCAGGAATTACTCATGACTTCCTAATATCCAAGCAAATGAATGTGGTTTTTTTGTTTTTTTTTAGTTTGTCATAAAAACCTTGGGATCTCAACATTCCCAGTTACTAATTAAGAGTTTTTTACTCTATGGTCTTTAAAGGCCTGAACTCTAAAATTCTGCTATATCATGAATATTATCTAATTAAAGATTTCATCAAGTTACTTACTGCTTGGATTATTTTTACCAATTTATGTTTTTCCATGAAATTATCCATTTCATTTATATTTTCCAAAGTATATGATTGTATGTAATAATCTCAAGGGCTTTAAGAAATACTGTATTTTGCACTTCTAAGGATGCTCATCTATGTTTCTTTCCTATTTATTAGATTTATCAGAGATATCTGTTTTACTAATTTATTTAAAATGTTAATGACTTTCATTTCAACTTAAAAACTATTACATTATTACAATGATAAATTTCTTGAAGTGTAAAACATAATTATTTTACTTTTCATTTGGTAGATTTTTAAGCCTTCTATGACCAAACTACTATGCTTATCTTATTCTCAACATTCAACTAAATCAAATAAATGATATTAGCATTTGAAAATAGGCAATCTTAGATACCTATTTTAAAAATACTTCAAAAATCAAAAGAGAAAACACTTTTGATAACAGACATATGATATTTAAAAAATTCTCCACGGAGCCTGACCAGGTGGTGGCGCAGTGGATAGAGCGTCGGACTGGGATGCGGAGGACCCAGGTTCGAGACCCTGAGGTCGCCAGTTTGAGTGCGGCCTCATCTGGCTTGAGCAAAGCTCACCAGCTTGGACCCAAGGTTGCTGGCTTGAGCAAGGGGTCACTCGGTCTGCTGTAGCCCCATGGTCAAGGCACATATGAGAAAGCAATCAATGAACAACTAAGTGCCACAAAAAAAAAAAAAAAAAAAAATCCCTGATGATTGATGCTTCTCATCTCTCTGCGTTTTGGTCTGTTTCTATCTATCCCTCTCTCTGACTCTCGCTCTGTCTCTTAAAAAGAAAAAGAAAAATATATATATATACACACATATATATACATATATATATATACACATATACATATACATATACATATATATAGATAGATATAGATATAGATATATATAAATTCTCCATGGAATGATAAAATGTGGAGAAGCTTGCTTTTGCTGGAAATATAATAACCAGAATATTGAGTTAAATCACACTAGTAGAATATTTTAAAACTGTCAATATCTGTGTACTGTCACTGCAGTACTCATGGAGAAATCAGAAGTTATTTGCAGTCATTGCAACATTTGAAAAATTTTAGACAAACTGAAATAATTCTTCCATATGAAGCAATTCTTATTTGAGCTGTTTAATTTCCTTCACTCACACCCTGATTTGTCTGCAATGAATAAATATTAATAAATTAGTAATCTGTCTATCTTGCTATTCACATGAAACAAAACATGTACAAGACACTTGTAACTGTGATTCACTTGTAACTGCTTACATATGAATGATACTCTGGGAAGAAATTCTGGTTCATTACCACAGTTATTTCAAAGATAGTCCTTAAAAGACTCCCTTATAACTGTCTATTTACCTTATTCAGAAAACACTAGTTCTTACAGACCAAATATAAATTATTATAAAAGAGAAATAAATAGATAAAAAGGGCTTTGCACAAAGGTATACATAACTACAAATAATAGGTGCTCAAAAAATGATAGCTGTTAATAATACCATTTGATTAAAAGCTTAATCAAATATGTGAAATGACTTTTATTTGGCAAAACAAAGATATCTGAAGATGTCTGCACTTTAAAAGATGAGGAACTAACTTATCAAGCACCTGTTTTGCCTTAAACATCAATTTTGCGGTAATACTGAAAGATAAATATTTTATGATCAATGAAAGAAAGCTCAGTCAGCTCTAGTAACCTTGTATGAAGTTACAAATGTAGCAAATGGAAAAGCTAGTGCTCTTTTCACTGTGGTATGTTGCCTTGTGCTGTGAAGTACCTTGATTTTGCCAATAGCAATTTTTATATGCTTAACTACATTCTTTAAGCCACCTCAAATACTTTTTAAATAAAACAGTGTGTAGATTGTAAATAAATGTTATGATAAACAAAAATGACATCACATGATAAAACCTTATTATCCAAGTCACCACCAACTAAAACAAACAAACAAACAAAAAACTGCTACAATTAAAAGCATAGTTTTGGTATGTAGACACCATCAACACATATGCACACGTACTTCGAGGTTATCAGAGAGGAATCATTAAAACCAGTGGGCACTGTAACGATAAGCTTCACCATTTCATAAAATTAAATGTTTTATGATATTAAGGATTAAATCAGAAGCTTATTGTTAATGCCACTGTATTCAACCTCCCTCATTCCACAGCTGAGTGAAATGCTACATCAACAGCTATGCCATTTGTAGACAACTGGCAAATATCTCTTATAGGCCCAAATATATAGGTTGTGCATTTTCCCTCTTGCCATGTACTGGAAAAAATCAGTGAAGATATATGATGGGCTTTTTTGTTCATTCTTAAAAACTCTTGGTTTATTATTAAACAGAAGTTGTAATACCTTGATTTAAAGCTATGACAGAAAGCTATGATAAGAAATATCTTTATGGTCCATTATTTTTTAAAAATTTGAAAATTATTTTCTGGATAGTCAAAATCTGTCACAAGAATGGCCCTTATAAATAAAAGAAATCACTAATATAAAGTCATTTATGATACGAAATAGTTAATGATCAATTCAAGCAGTTGACCTCAGACAATAGTAACTCTTATTTTCTAGATTTTTATAATTTTATATTAAAATAAAGTGGTACTAATAAAAAGAAAAACGCTAGATAGATGTCAAAAGAGATAAAAATCTGTTCCACAGATGTCAAAATATGTGTCTTGCAGTAAACATGTTCATAATTTGAAAACCTTGGAAAGTCTGTCACACATAACAGGAAAATCTAATTCTTTGAAATATGTCCTTTGTGAATTCAAACATTTGTCCACCATGAATAGCAGATACTTTATTGTATACGATTATCTCCAGGCTTGGGAAGTAACAACTTTATTAAAAATGAAATATACGTATAGTCATTTGCTAAATAAGGCCAAGAGTTCAATTAAAGCTTTAATAGTAATTTAAAGCCTTCAAATTCTGTTATAAGCTCTGATACCTCTATGAATGGATTAACACTGGATTCTATATCTGTGGAGGAAATTGTTCGTCAATGGGTTTATATCCTCTGGTGTAAGCAAGCACCATGAAGGGTCCCTCAAAACCAGGGCTGACAGTAACACGTACATACAGCTGCCTTCAACTTGCAACAGGCAGAGCAAACAAAACAGTGTCATCCAGTTGCTGGGGTGTCTAGGATTTGAAAGTATTTCTTTAATAACCTGGAAGGCAATGGAAGATAAAACTTTTCTGTCAAGAAGACATTTATTTATATTCTGTTTATCAAGTTTAATTAATAATCTAGTTGATGTCACAAGACTATTTCAATATGGAATAAAAATAGTTTTGGATTCAGAGGTGGCAAAGAATGAAATGGTCCTAGGTCTTAGAAGTAGGCTAGTATTTCTGAACATCGGCTTCTCAGCTCTAAAATAATGGGCCGATTAGTGCTACCTCTTAAGATTCTGATGTAATTGGTTGAGGATGCAGCCTGAGTATTAGAATTGGTAAGACTTCTCAGGGGATTCCAATGTGCATCAGGGTTCGCAATCAGCAACTTAGTCATGGATTGCTTCTTGGCTACTACAGCTACCAAATGTGTGACCTTGCACAAATTATTCAACTTCTCATAGCCTTATTTTTCATCTGTCAGATGGGAATAAAAATATTACTACATAGGTTCACTTTAAAATGACATACAATAAATGTAAAGTGCTTAGTTTTTGGTGAGTTCTAATAAAGTATTAACAATAATGACTACGCAAATTCGCAACCTATTGTAGTAATTTATCTAGAGTTCTAGAAAGGGTAACAAAAATGGAGCTCTCTGCTATACATTTATATTTTTCTTTAGGATGCCATCAGAAATAGAAGACATCTTTATAAAGCCTGCTATGGAAACAGAACCAAATAGCTAACAATAAAAGGCTGAAAAAAGAAGAAACAAAAACAGAGTAATGCTCTCCTTGGTGGTGTGCAGAAGGAAGGAAGACTGTCATTTGATTGGGTCCTCTGGAATTTTCCAGAAACCTGAGAGAAATTACTTGCTGTTGAACAACCACCACAGGTGAATTGTGCTAAATGCCATCACTGGGAATATTATGAAACTCTAAACATGAAGGTTTGTAGAGATCTCAAAGAATTTCTCTAACATACCAATTGTAACCCTGAGGTGAGAGAGTCCCATCTGTGTCTACCTTTCAGACCCCTGTTTGTTGGGCGGATAGAATGTATTATGCTCACTTTGTTGGAGATTGCGCTGCCCACGAGGAGGCCGTCGCCCAGGTGATATTAATGTGTGTTGGAGGGGGCTAAAGGCAGGCAGAATCCTTGTAGCCTGGGGCTTGGTTTTGGAATTAAGTCTTTCCTACCCTTTTTGATGTGGGGCGGTACAATCCAATCATGCCTCAGAAGTGTCTTTGTATTAGAGACTTCCCTATTTTGTATATTGGATTAAAGGTTTGGAAGCTACACTATAAAATGGGGACGGAGCGGGAGTTTGCGTTCTTGGTTCCTGAGATTATCATCAGAAGAGCTACTGATGAGTAGAGCCAGCAGCAGAAGGAGGCCACGTGGAGTAGGCCAGGGGAAGTAGCCAAGATGGCGGAGTGCTGAGTGAGATGCCAGTTTGTACAGAGTTTGTATCTGGGATAAGGAAGGAGATGGGGAACTGAGGAGAATAAGGCTGGTGAGTTAGAAACCTTTGATTCTAGGAAACTCGGATAAGTCAGTAGCTTTGTGAGCACTGAATGTGATTGGGTTTCGGAGCCCAGTGTGTGTTTTTTACTTGCCCGCCGGGTGCAAGCTAGAATTAAAGACTATGGCTCACCAGTTTTTGGCTCCATTGTTTCTTTACCGACTGTCCGAATCCAATGCGAACCTGCATGGACCAGGCTGCTGTGATAGTGGCCCTGGTGCTGGCTTCTGGCTTTACACTGTTCATATCTGAGCCATCCAACCCCAGATATTGCAAGCCCAGCATGCCCCAAAATGAACACTTCAGGCTTACCCTTAAGCCAGTTCCTCCTATTGTGAAAGAACACCGTCATTCTCAACCATGAACCTAGATGTCATTTTTGTCATTCCCCCACATACAATTAAAATTCCTATTTGATTATATTTAATGATAATAATAAGATATCTGCTGAGTTCTCTATTTGCATGACCCTAGATGGGGCCATCATTCACTCTCTACTGAACTAGTAGTAAGAGAGTGACATTGCTATATAGACACCATCCCTCTGTTGGCTTTACTTCCTTTAGCAAAAATAAAGTAGCAACTCCAGAGCTAGGTACGGCAGGATTCCCCATTTCCTTCCCTGAACAAGTTAACAATAGAAAGATCTAGCCTGACCAGGCAGAGGCACAGTGGATAGAGCATGGACCTGGGGCATGAAGGACCCAGGTTCAAAACCCCAAGGTTGCTGGCTTGAGTGCAGGCTCACCTGCTTAAGCATGGAGTGGCTGGCTTAAGCATGGGATCATAGACATGACCCTGTAGTCGCTGGCTTGAGCCCAAAGGTCACTGGCTTGAGCCCAAAGGTCACTGGCTTGAACCCAGCATTGCTGGGTTGAGCAAGGGGTTGCTGGTTTGGCTGGAGCCCCCCAGTCAAGGCACATATGAGAAAGCAATCAATGAACAACTAAGGTGCCGCAACAAAGAATTGATGCTTCTCATCTCTCTCCCTTCCTGTCTGTCTGACTCTCTCTTTGTCTCTCTTTCTCAAACAAAATAATAATAATAATAGAAAAGCCTTAGAATACATCTGGCATATACTAAGTGATAATTATATATGAGCTGTAGTTATCAGTACTTCTGTAATTATTAGAAGGGAATATGGGCATGAGATTTATTTTTACAGTGAGAGATACTAAAGTATATTTAACTTTTAGGTAAAGGCTTTGGTCGGTTGGCTCAGTGGTAGAGCATTGGCCTGGCATGTGGATATCCTGAGTTTGATTCCTGGTCAGGGAGCACAGGAGAAATGCCCGTCGGCTTCTCCATCCCCTCCCCCATCACTTCTCTCTCTCTCTTTCTTCCCCTCCTGCAGCCACGACTCTATTAGAGAGAGTTTGCCTTGGGTGCTCAGGATGGCTCTATAGCTTCCACCTCAGGTGCTAAGGAAAGCTCAGATGCTGAGCAACGGAGCAACGCCCCAGATGGGCAGAGCATCACTCCCTAGTGGGTTTTCCAAGTGGATCCCGGTTGGGGTACATACATGAGTCTGTCTCTCTTCCTCCCCTCCTCTCACTAAAAACAAAACAAAACAAAAACTTTTAAGTAAAGAATCAAATAAAGAGAAATGATAAATGAGGACTCAGAGAGAACTAATTCCAACTTCTGGGTAGTTGTGATAGAAATGAAATCTAAAGCATACGAGAACTGGCCTTGGATAAGAAGAGTCCTCTTTTGATTTAAATCAGGTAGGAAGATAGAAAAATTGTGTGTAAATGTAGAAAAGTTAACATACTTTAGGGTGGGAAGGTAAAATAATCTGGTTTGTGACAGTTAACAAATTCTGTTAAAAATAGGAGTTGAGTCCCCTGATAAAGCTAAAGATGTAGGAGGGAGATCAGAGGTTTGAGTACACATGAACAGATTGGAAATTTTCTTTGTAAGAAAAGAAAGCCAGATAACATAAAATTACCAGGAAGTATCAAAGCCTTTGTTGAGCAGTGTGATTACACATTTATGAACTCATTCCCACTGGAAAATCAAAGACCCATTGAATAGACACCCTCAAACTCTAAAACCATGGATTCCAGTGCTCTGCAAGAATAGAAAATGACTGGGTTTCTGTTTTCCTGTTTGGAGTTTTCTCTGGGTTCCTTCTTAATGATTCTCCAGCACACAGTTCCATGCTCTTTAACCTTTGACTTCTCTTGACACACTCCTTGCTACTGTGCACCATAGGAAAGTATAAACCAGCTCTCTGGAAACAATTCAAACTACTGCCAAGATCAAGTCAAGATCTTTGTCCATCCAGGGTTCACAATCAGCAACTTAGTCATGGAAATGCTAAAATCCCATTGTAGCAAATCTCTTCTTCTGAAGCAAGAGTGATGATGTCTCAAACTACTTCTTATTTATTTAACAATGCCCTTTGAAAGCTTGGGACCCTACCAAGCAAGCTTCTCAGTTTCTCAGCATGTGGAACAGACAACTAAGGTCAGAGTACTATGGTCCAGATTAGATAAAAATAACATGTAGCAAAATGAACTATTTCTATACCACTTCTTTTGTAAGTAGTGACTATAAATACTGTTTTGGAAGATGTTTATTTATTGGGAAGGAATAGCTCAGCCCAGACAAACCCTAGGCGCGTGTTTTTGGTTTTGGTTTTTTAATCTTTTATACCATATCTTAATAGATTTTGCCCTTGAGGAACTTAAGGACAAAATATTTATTAAGTATCCAGTGTGAAGAAAATTCTATATTCAGTGAGTCAGAAAATTTTAAACAAGAACTTAAAAACACAAAACTTATGTAAGTATAAAACATATCTGCAAGTAATTTTAACATATGCATGTATTCAGAATTCATTACTGGCATAAGTAAGGTTAAAAAGATAAGGACATTTCAAATTCTGAATTTACATTATTTTTTCTTTTGTATGAAAATGTCAGATTCTTCAAATTACTTAATATCTTTTATCATTACAGAATATAGCTAATTTTTTTATAATTCACTTTAAAATCTGGAGCCTAAAAGACATTAGCAAAAAGCTGATTGAAAAGAGGAAGGAAGTACAGTTGATACATGAAAAATCATGGGTGCCAACACCC
This sequence comes from Saccopteryx leptura, assembly GCF_036850995.1. Classification (NCBI taxonomy): domain Eukaryota; kingdom Metazoa; phylum Chordata; class Mammalia; order Chiroptera; family Emballonuridae; genus Saccopteryx; species Saccopteryx leptura. The sequence goes on from NC_089503.1 coordinate 355,413,514, forward strand.
CCCCAACTCATACAACTGAAAATCCACATATAACTTTTGATTCCTCCAAAACTGGATTACTAATAGCCTACTGATAACAAAAGCAGTCAATTAATACATATTTTGTATGTTATGTATATTATATATTATATTCATATAATACAGTGAGCTAGAGAAAATGTTAAGAAAATCATAAGAGAAAATATATTTACAGTCTTTTAAAAAAATCTGACTATAAGTAGATCTGTGCATTTCAAACCTGTGTTGTTCAAGGGTCAACTGTAAAACCTCATTTTACTTTATTTTCAGAACTTATAATAACCTCTGACTTTGTCTAGAAATGGTGACAGCTGGATCACAATGTTTCTGGGTTGAGCCAAAGCTTTATTTAAGTCCCCTTTGGTCTCAATATGACATGTCATGCTTTATACCATTCCCTCTTATCATATTTAACCTTTTATTTAAAACTAAAACAGCAAAACATGTCAACAGGAAAAGAGAAAAAAAATTCAAAAGACCATTAAGTCAAAAATAGATCTTACAAATATTTTAAGAATATTCTTGTATCATGGCCCTAAATTATACAGTTTAAAGTCATGTGAACGAGCTGAGAAACTCCCTCCATTATTAACTACAAGCAGAACAGTAGTGTAAAGAGAGAAAGAGAGATCTGGGCCCGAGGTTGAGAGGAAAAGGGTGAAGAGGGGTGGAGTAGGAGTTGAAATGTGATCCCAGTCTTCTCTAAAGAGCTATAATTTCATTCTCCTCCTTATAAGAGAGTGAAAACTCTTCCTCTCAACCCACTTCCAACCTTGCCTCCTTCTATTCTTCTCCGTCTATTTTTTCCTTCTGGGGAGAGGTGTGGCAGTAGTCAAACTTAGTACTGGAGCAGGAAAGAGAGAAGAAAGAGAATCCAGTTACACCCAGCAACCTGTCCTCCCGCTGTGACCAACATGTGTTCATGCCAGGACTCTCAAAGGAAAAGAGCTGCTGAAGAATTGACTTGATTCAAATGAACCCAAGACTATAAGAATCATTGAATCATTTCACATCAAGCTTATATAAGAATATCTATATTTTCTAAGTATCTACTTACTTAACTTATTCTATTCATATGAATAGGCCAAGTATATATTTCTAAGAGAAATCAAATTACGATTCATAATCTGTCCTCAAGTAGTCTCTCAATGCATGAAACACTCCCTAGCAGTAAATGAAACACGTTGAGAGGAATTCTTTCAGGTTTCCAGGATGCTATTTAATGCATGACTATAGCAAATAATGATTGCATCTCCAAATAATACAACACATTTTTTTCTCCATAAATTCAAAATCATTTTCTCTTGTATTATCATATTATGTGATTCAAACTTATTTTTATGTTTATTTCATAATTTATAGGTTCTAAGTGACAGCAATTTGTTTTTTGCTTTTATTTCCAGTGGAATACTTGCATATGAATTTTATCCAGGAAATATTTGTTCTTTAAAAAAACTAAGAAGTTAGTCCTGTTATCAGTAATTTCAAAAGATATTTTGGTCTGATTTTACATACTATTTCTTATTGGTGATTAAATCCTAGGAGTTCCCCATCATCATTATTGTAGAGATGATTGGCTTCCCCCAATGCTTGTTCACTCCTTGCCCTCATAACAGAATTTTTAAAAATATTATCTAAACATAGGGATTCAAAATAAAAACAATTTTCCATTCTTTCTTTTAAGGTCATATGATTAGATTCTTGCCAATGGAATATAAGAAAGAATAGCATGGGAAAATTTGAAAAGTACTATATTCTTCCCTCTCCCTTTTCTTCTTTATTGCCAGATGAAATGTTTATGTGATGACAGGAATTAAAGCAGCCACATTGGACTCTGAGGTGAAAACTGCATCTTTAGAACTGCAGAAAAAAACTTTCTTAGAAGGAAATGGGTACTTAATGACCACAGAGGCCCTGGCCAGTTGGCTCAGTGGTAGAACGTTGGCCTGGCGTGCAGAAGTCCCGGGTTCGATTCCCGGCCAGGGCACACAGGAGAAGCGCCCATCTGCTTCTCCACCCCTCCCCCTCTCCTTCCTCTCTGTCTCTCTCTTCCCCTCCCGCAGCTGAGGCTCCATTGGAGCAAAGATGGCCTGGGCGCTGGGGATGGCTCCTTGGCCTCGGCCCCAGGCGCTAGAGTGGCTCTGGTTGCGGCAGAGCGACACCCTGGAGGGGCAGAGCATAGCCCCCTGGTGGGCAGAGCGTCGCCCCCTGGTGGGCGTGCAGGGTGGATCCTGGTCAGGCGCATGCGAGAGTCTGTCTGACTGTCTCTCCCCATTTCCAGCTTCAGAAAAATACAAAAAAATATAAATAAATAAATAAATAAATAAATGACCACAGAGCTGCCTACATTTACATGAAAATGAAATAAACTTGTATCTTTTTTACGTCACTATTGTTTTGGTAAATAAAAATTGATAAAATACTATGCTTGAGTAAATGCAATCTATGAACCAACAAAAATTAATTTTATAATTTTTTCAAGTTCTGAAGTCAATCTAAATATTTATACTTCATTTAATAGTCTCTGAACCATAATTTCCTCTATTTCACTAAATCAACTTTCACTTAGCAATACATGATATTTATGAAGTGTGATAGGTTTTACATAGTACTTTAATGTTCACTATCCCATTTGATACTTATGCTCAATAGAAAAAGTAAGTGTAATTACTAAAATCTTCATTTTATGAATGAATAAAACATGCCCAGTGAAACAGTGACTTTAACAAAGTCACATCAGAGGGGCAGAACAAGGACCCAAAGTCATGCCCTTTAATTTATTCCAAGTCTTCTCTGCTTTCCTTCACACCAAATGGTCTTAGTGAATCTGTTTGAATTAGAAATTACCTATATCATCTAAAATTATTACACTGGAGCAGATCCTAGACATCTAAAACTTCTTGCCAAATAAAATCCTCATCTTGTTCCTTCCTGACTTTCTACATATTTATGTAAAGTTTCCTGTGTTTCATACTGTCCTATGTGTGATATTGCCAGCAGAATTGACATAAGTTTTTTCATTTTAATTTATGACTTGGATTGAACCACTAGACCTCTTATTTGAGATTCAGAGCTTTGTGTCAAAGAAAGTGTAACATTTGTGCCAGCCACATACTCTGCCCATCCTCTATCGTCAGGACCACCTTCCCCAGTTCTTCCACTGGGATGCCCAGTTGGCCTGGGATATTGTAATGAATCAGAATAACTAGGTGTGTGACCCCTCTAGTATCTTTACTACAAGATCTTGGACCCAGAACTTGGGAAGCCTCATGAGGAAAAAAAAAAAAATCTTACCTTTTGTAATAACATAAGTAGATATGAACACAAAGAAGAGGAGACATTTTAGAGGAATATGAAGTAATGGGTAATTTAAGGCAGACCTAGGTAGAGAATTTTCAAGTGTCAGAGAAAGGGGAAGGAGAGTAATATATACTGCTCATAAAATTTAGGGGATATTTCAAAATGAATGTGAAGTGACAAAAAAAGAAATATTTGATTATTTTGTATTAAACAAGAACATCAGAAAGCAAAGGACAAGTCAAAGAAAGTTGTTTGATTATGCAAATGAGAGGCAAAGCCAACTTTTATTTCATTGGTGAAAGTGCACCATACAAAAGGCTGAAAGTATCTGAACATTTCCGGATCCCCTAATTTTTGTGAGCACTGTAGCCATATGCTTCTAATATAACCCCCATTTGATTATTGTTTTAAATAAGATTTTGCAGAAACTCAAACTGTACCACCAGTATTCAAATTATTTAAAAGCCAAAAATTTTGATCCTTCACTTTTTTTTAATTCAACTTATTTCATGTAGAACACGTACGCATAGAAAATTTCTTAGATTTATTTAAAACGTAGCACTTGGCACAAGTATGATTCTGAAATCCATAAGAAATTTAACGACACTACATTTTAATCAGTTGCAATGTAATTGGTTCTTTAATATCATAGCTTTATAGAAGACAATGAAATTAAGACAGACTTTTAGGATTAAATACAAATCAATGAAAAGATGTAATTACTGAGAATACATTGGAGCTATTCTTAATACTCAAGTTTGAAACTAGAGTATGAAGATAATTGAGAAAGAAAGTTGATGTTGTTTTAAAAAAATATTTTTACAAATATAACTACTACAATACTTTGAGAACAAAACAGAGAGAAGGAGGGAGTAGCAGGCATTTAAAGCACGAATTGCAGAGCCATGTGACAGAGGCTATAATTAGAAACTATGACCCTCAAGGCAAATAGAAACAAATATGTAAGAATACTCTGGCAATTCTTGCTTGATCTCCACAACCTGTCTTTTCACCGCTTGTTTGATCATGTTTATACCACCTCTGCCCTTGCAATACCACATACATATTAAGTGAAAGTAACAAAGTGGGAATTTCCAATTGCTATTATTATTTTGTTGTTGTTCATCATTAAAATGTCAGAATTGAGCACTGATCCTGATCTGTGTTAAGAAATAAGAACACTGGAGGAATGAGTGAATGAGTGAGTGCACTGCTAGGTGAGTGAGCACTTTCTGTCTTTCACAGCTGTATTTATAGTTATTAATGTGCCTGGCTTATCTCCCTTAATGTAAGCTTTCTGAAGAAACTCCATTTCCAGTTCCTTTCTTTTTCTTTTTTTTTTTTTTTTTTTTAATTTTTATTTATTCATTTTAGAGAGGAGAGAGAAGGGAGAGAAAGAGACAGAAGAGAGAGAGAGACAGAGAGAGAAGGTGGGGGGAGCTGGAAGCATCAACTCCCATATGTGCCTTGACCAGGCAAGCCCAGGGTTTCGAACCGGCGACCTCAGCATTTCCAGGTCGATGCTTTACCCACTGCGCCACCACAGGTCAGGCTCCAGTTCCTTTCTTCATAGATTACCGTGCCTAGAACACAGGTTCTCAACTTAATGAGTCCACAGATCAGAAGTTCTTATTTTATCCGTGAATACGAAGAGACATGTTGCTCTATATGTGACAGCATGTAAAGACTTTGGATAACAGCAAACAAAAGATGTTAGTAGTCTTGGTTTAAAAAGGAAATTATGTGTTAGATGACAATACATCAAGGCATTGTTGGGCTTATCTAGATAATAGACGGTGCTGGGCAATTCATGGATATATTCTGAATTTCTATGGTATAAACAAAACTCAAAGTCATTTTCTAATTTCCATCCCAACACCAATACATATTTAGAATCAATGGTAGCAAACTATACAAGGGCATGAAGAATAAGTGAAAACTCTGTGGTCAAGAAATAGCAGGATGTTGATTATTTACATAAGCCTTAGGCCAGGTGGCCTATTCAGTTAGAGTTCCAGGAATGTGACCACGGCAGTTGGTCTGGCCATTATGTGAACTACCTGGCTTCACTTCATTTTTTTCCCTCCGTCACAAACTTTGGCATACTAATCTTAGTTGGACCTAAGGAACTGTGAAGGAACTAATGTGTTGAAAGGGTTAGGAATGAGCCTCCACGAAATGTGCCACTTTGGCATGTGAACTATTTTGAGTTGAAAGCAATCAAGACCCAGAAAATTGCCTGACTGGGTGGTGGCACAGTGGATAGAACGTCGGACTGGGATACGGAGAACCCAGGATCGAGACCCCGAGGTCACCAGCGTGAGCATGGACTCATCTGGTTTGAACAAAGCTCACCAGCTTGGACCCAAGGTCGCTGGCTCAAGCAAGGGATTACTCGGTCTGCTAAAGGCCCACGGTCAAGGCACATATGAGAAAGCAATCAGTGAACAACTAAGGTGTTGCAACAAAAAACTAATGATTGATGCTTCTTATCTCTCTGCATTCCTGTCTGTCTATCCCTCTCTCTCTGTCTCTGTAAAAAAAAAAAAAAAAGACCCAGAAAATCAAAGAAAAACTTTTACCAGTCCTTACCGAAAAGAATTAAATAGAGAGCCCAGAAAGAGAAGAGTTATCAGAGATAACTTTTTATCTGAATGACCTATCTGTATGGCAGGGCAGACATCTAATTAGGAACCATCTGCTTTTATATTCCTGTGAATTGCTCTGCTTCCCTCTGCAGCCCAGGCCCTCTGTCCTATCCACAGCTCTGGATGCCCTATAAGTGTCAAATGCCTGACTTACCCTTGAGTCTCATAATCTTATGGGGTTTGCATGCGTATGTAACTAAATTTGTTTTTTTCCTGTTAATCTCTTTTTTGTTAATTTGATTATTAGACCAGCCAAAGAACCTAGAAAGGTGGAAGGAAAATTTTTCCTCCCTTCCAGGGTAGGATGGTATAAACTTAACTTTAGTTCTAACAAAAGGATTAAAGTGAGTCAGCATTTCCTTCATAGCAGCAGAGCAGTAATTTAATATATAAAAGATGATATCACAATTCTAACCAAAAAGTAACGCATGTTCTATTAACTAGCAATCTCCATTAACCAGAAAAGCAAATTTTGTGAAATTAATAGTCATTGTAATAATGGCTTGTTGCACTGTCACAATTTGAATATCTTGTAATTAATAATTAATCCCAAGAAAGGATTAAATGATGTTTCTTTATCTTAGAATCAAATATATTTAAGTATAATTTAGGAAAATTGTATTTTCAATGACCATTAAAATTCCTATTTTTGTTTTGTTTTGAATGACTGCTATATACTACCGGTCTCTATGGTAAGTGTTTTAACTGCATTATTTCTAGACTTTACAATTGTCCTTTTAGGAAGTATTATTGTTTGTTACTATTATTGCGACATGCAGATGAGAAGAGTGAGGCTCAGGCAGATTAAACAACTTGCTCAAGGTCTCATAAAATATAACGAGCCAAGCTAAGATCAAACCTACACTCACTGAACTCCTCAGCCCACGCATTCATGTGGCTCTAGACTTCCTCTTAAGTATTTGAGAACTATAGGCTTATGCATGGCTCATAACATGTTTGGAGACTAAAACATACTAGAATCCTTAATTTGTGAACCATTTTAAAAAACAGACTAGTAAATGGCTTTTATTGTGAAAATACTGAAAGAAAAAAACTGCCCTTACTCTGGAAGTAGATAAACTGAGAAAAATTAACAACTTTTGTTTAATTAACTGCTGCATTCAATATGGCATAAATAAAGCAGAAGAATTAAAAGTTGGACATATAGCCTTGACTTACAAAGACTGACAAAATATAACTACCGAAGAAGCAAAAAGATAACTTTTACTTGAGTTTAATATTAATGTAGCTAAGATTCCAAAGCAATATACATAATTAAAACATAAAAACAGATCTTTTTAGTGTCTAGGATATCTAAGTATACTTTCATTTTTTATTTATTTTTTATTTTTGACAGAGATAGAGAGTCAGAAAGAGGGATAGATAGGGACAGGCAGACAGGAACAGAGAGAGATGAGAACCATCAATTCTTCATTGTGGCACCTTAGTTGTTCTTTGATTATTTTCTTATATGTGCCTTGACCCGGGGGCTACACCAGACTAAGTGAATCCTTGCTCAAGCCAGCGACCTTGGGCGCAAGCTGGTGAGCTTTGCTCAAACCAGATGAGCCCGCGCTCAAGCTGGCGACCTCGAGGTCTTGAACCTGGGTCTTCCGCATCCCAGTCCGACGCTCTATCTACTGCGCAACCGCCTGGTCAGGCAGTGTGTACTTTCATTTTTATTAAGATCCAGTAGCTCTAGTTTTACTATAGTCCCACTACTAGTAAGAGACCAAGAAATGTATCTAGGAGAGAAAAGAACATTTTGACTTTTTTTATATATATAATAAAAAGATTATTCTTTGGAGCCTAAAATCAGGGCTTGAACTCATTGACTATGTTCAGATAATCTGGATGTTATATCTTTCTTTCAATTCAGAGTTTGGAGAAAATACATGGGGTTTTTGTAAGGCCGGTGTCCGGGGCCATGCAGGTTCACCCTGGATTCAGGCAGACAGTAAAGGGACTGTGGAGCTGGACTATGGTGGGCCACTTCATTTATTAGTCTCACAATGGTGGATGAGCAAGCAGGCAGGGAAAACCAATTCTCTCTCTCCAGCTAAGGAGCAAAGAGGCCAGGGGAAAAACTCCTTCTCCAGCAAATAAATAGCAAAAATGGCCCCTCCCAATGGCAGCAGGCAATCAGCAATCTACAATCTGCCACCCTGAGGGCAAGCACCTGTAGCCTTACATAGACTATAATGCACACATGGTGTTACCCCGTGCTCAAGCACCAATTAGGCAAAGTGCAAACGAGCAAGGCTAACACACTTGGTGCCCAACAGTTTTATTACTTATGATGTAATTTCTTATGCTATATAATTTTTGAAGAGAAAACCTACAACCCTCAATAATCCAAGGATTAAAAAGTTCAACTTGCTTTGCTATTCAGCCATAAACCAAGAGTTGTAAGAAACTGGTGCAACTTGGAAATAACAAAATAAGTGTATATCCTCCCATTTTTGCTTAGAATAATAATATTGAGGAAGTCCCAGGTTCAATTTCTGGCCAGGGCACACTGAAGAGGCGCCTACCTGCTTCTCTACCCTTCCTCCCCTCCATCTCTCTCTTCCCCTCCCGCAGCCAAAGTTAGCCTGGGCATTGAGGACGGCTCCATGGCCTCCACCTCAGATGCTAGAATGGCTCCGGCCACAGTGGAGCAATGCCCCAGATGGGCAGAGCATCACCACCTGGTGGGCGTGCCGGGTGGATCCTGGTCAGGCGCATGAGGGAGTCTGTCTGCCTGCCTCCCCCCTTTCTTCTCACTTCAGAAAAATACAAAGAAAAAAAATTTTTTTTAAATATTGAAAGAAAACTAAAAAATGGAAAGGAAGGTCAAAAGTAGATAAAAGTCTAAGGTAGGTCCATAATAAAGTTAGAGTTGTGACAGCAATTACTGAGAAGCGAAAATGTGTTCTATAGTCAAGGACAATATCTTCTAGCGAAGGATCATAATTCATAGGAGATGATTATAGTTAAGATCATTATGGGGGTCCAAATATATGACTAAACCAAACCCCTAACTATTTAAAAATAAAAGGTACTTTTCACAGGCCTGCCATTAAACACAAAGTCCTTTTGAGAGAGGTCAGTTTTATCTGCAATTTAAAAAATAGCTATTGTTCTGTAGGAGAGAAGACCTAGAGTGATAATGAGACAAAAAAAAAAAACGTAAAAACCAAACCAACAAAATACAGGAGAAAAAATACAAAGCAAGAAAAGCTTTGCATGAGTTGGACTCCAACAGGATCAAATAATACAAGAGAAACTGAATTAACAACAAAAACTTTGTGAGAAGGAAAAATGTTGCATGTCAGGAATTGTACGACAGCAAGTAAGAAGGGTGATTAAGAAGGCTTGACTAAGCTTCAGACAGACTTCTTCCTGACCATGGGACCCACTTCTTTCTCTTACAGCTTTTACTTTAGAAAACTTGAAACCATACACTCTTTCAATGCCTCTTTGAGATGAAAATCTTCTACAATCCAGAAATGTATTTCCTAAGCACCTGGGAATCCTCCATTTGAAATGTAATCAAGAGGACAGTGCCCTCGTCTCCCAGTCTTCTGCGGGAGGGTGGCAGCCTAATCTGGAGAAGCAATAATGAACAAAGTGGGATGGCCTGATGGCACTGACCTTCTCCTGTCCATTATCCTCAGCCAGCCCTTTCCCAGTAGCTGACCCCAGTGTTTAATAATCCTCCCACCTTTTGTTTCAACAAAGTTTGTGGGGGAGGAAGAAACCTTCCTTTACTTCCTAGGCTCTTTTTGTCTGGGTTAACATCAATCAGAAGTTTTCCTGCCCTTTGGATAGGTCAAAAGAAGTTATCTCTGCTAATCTCTTATTCTGGACAAGGCCCCTAATTCAAATTCCTCAGGGTAGTTAAGGGAGGGCCAGAAGTTTCTCTTGAGTGCACAAAGTTGCCTTTTACTCAAAGCAGTGTGCATAAACCACAGAAGCGCATCTCGAGGTGACTAGTTTTAAGTCCCTAAAAGTTCAATCTCTTTTACCTGCTGCAACTGCCTCCTACCCCTACTGTAATAAAAAGTTTTCCTTGCCATTTTTAACAAGTGCCCCGTGCAATTTTTCTTTTAAACGGGTAAGGAACTTAATAAACAAGTAACCCTCACAATGACTCCTAAACGGTGTGAGGACACAGAAACTCCACGAAGCCAAGTAACACAAGCAAACAAGCTTAGTAAGCAGAGGAATATGGATTCAAACCATGAGCTCTCTCTCTCTCTCTGCAAGGCCAAATCTTTTCCACTTTTTCTATGTAAGAGGAAAAAAGCTAATGGCAGAAATAAAACATGTAAAAAAAAGTAATTCGACAAATGTATTTTTCTTATTAAAATCATGGAATCTAAACAAAACTAAAATTTTCCTTTTGAGTACAACTCAAAAAAGTACCTTTTTAGTGTTCATTTGCTTGGCCACTTCTCCCATTTAAATGCACTCCCAATTACCAACTGATGTCTTTTCTGAGTTTATCCTGTATGATTTGTAAACCACTGTGAATGAAAAAGGGGCCACATACCAAACCAGATAAGCTCAGGGGAGACCCTCATGGTAGGCCTTATACACTCAGAGACTGAAAGTAACCACATAGGATGGTCTGAACAGAAAAACTCCTAACTAAAATGGAGTCATGGTGGGTAGTCACACCCCAGGCCTGTAGCTTCTTGACAAAGGTCAATCTTTAAGGGAGCCTGTCTGTTGGTCAAATAAGTTTGTAAATATGATATATAGGTTTGCTCGCTTATAGTTTGCATTGGGTGTGGGGGACAGGCTGTAAGCAGGCAGGGTTGTTATACCCTAAAGCTTAGTTTTAAGACTAAGCCTTTCCCACCCTAAGTGACTTTATATCATAGACATTCTTGTTTGTATATTGGATTAAAGGTTTTGATTTCTACCTATAAAATGAGGCAGACTGGGAGCTTGCTCTCTCTCGGTTCCTGAGATTAGCGTTAGAGGGGAGAGCAGAGAAAGGCCACGTGGAGGAGAGGAGAAGCAGCCAAGATGGCAAAAAGCTGAAGGAGAAGCCAGTTTGTGCAGCGAGAAGGAGTTGGGGAACAGAGATGAATGAGGCTGGTGAGGTACAAACCTTTGATTTTAGGAAACTCGGATAAGTCAGTGGCTTTGGGAGCCCTGAATGGAAAGGGAAGTGTTTTCCCACTGTGTGTATTTCTTGCCTGCTGGGTGCAAGCTAGGATAAAGATGATGGCCCACCAGTTCTTGGCTCCATTGTTTCATTATCGTCTGTCCGAAGCAAATGCGAACCTGCATGGGCCAGGTGGCTGTGATGGTGACTGTGGCTACTGGCTTTACACTGTCTATTGTCTTTTTGCATCTAAGATAGCATATCTTTGAAAGGTCAGAGTAACCCCTACCCCTTCCCTCACCGCCAACAAGGCACATGGTCTGGCACCAGAGCACAAAACCACAGAACCCCTCCTTGTTACCTTATTGCCTGCTGTAAATGCTAACTATCCTATACCCACCAATTCAAAAAAGTTTAAGACACTGCCATGTATAAGATGCACCTTAATTTTGGGGGCCAAAATTTGAAAAAAAAGTTTTACATAGTTATTGAACTCAAGTTTTATTCATCATATAATTCAAACAACTCCTCATCATTGTCAAAACTCCCATCCATTAGCTTGTCCTCATCTGTGTCTGATGACAAATCACTCTCTTCAACAATGAGCTCAAAAAGAAGCATGAAAAAAATGGGAAATGCAGGTCCTGGCCAGCTGGCTCAGTGGTAGAACATCAGCCTGGTGTGTGGAAATCCCAGGTTTGATTCCTGGCCAGGGCACACAGGAGAAGCGCCCAACTGCTTTTCCACCCTTCCCCCATTCTTTCTCTCTATCTCTTTCTTCCCCTCCCACAGCCAAGGCTCCATTGGAGCAAAATTGGCCCAGGTGCTGAGGATAGCTCCATGGCCTCTGCCTCAGGAGCTAGAATGGCTTCAGTTGCAACAGATCAATGGCCCAGATAGGCAGAGCATTGCTTCTTGGTGGGCATGCACCCAGTCGGGTGCATGTGCGAGTCTGTTTCTCTGCTTTCCCGCTTCTCACTTCAGAAAAATACAAAAAAAAAAAAGGCAGGAAATTCAAGTAAAAAACTACAGTCACTATATAGATGCACCCAGTTTTTAGACACCAAATTTTTCAAAAAGAGGTGTGACTTATACATGGGGAAATACGATATGTTTCTCTCCATTTTGGTTTTTATCCAATCTCAGAGTTCCCTGTTTGGCTTTCTCTCACACCCTTAACCTATCACCAATGGATTTTATATAACTAACCTTCCCTACATCACCTCTTTTGATTCTAATGTATGAAATAAGCTGCAAAACTGCCATTCTGCAGAGCATTTTCTCAATCCATTAAGTTTTTGCTTCTCAGAAATTGTCATGAGTTTGCTCAAAAAAATTCAAAAACTCTCTATAGGTTTGGACATTCCCTGGGTTGACAGCATCTGTTGGAGACATTTTGCTCTCCTCTCATATCTGGCCTCTGAAAACTGACATTCCAGCTCCCCTCACACCAGCTTCAGCAGCCTCTCTGCTGAGGGAGAGAAGTTCAGAGCTGTCTCCTGTGCCTTCCTCATATCTTAATGATAGGAAACAAAAGTACTTCAGGTTGCTTAACCTCAAAAACATTTTCTTGAGGTAGAAGTTTCCTCAAGCTTTTCTAAGTGGTCTCTAGTGAGGAATTAATGGAAAGCAGGAAGTAGTCTGCAGAGTGGGATTTCCTTAGTACTTACTGGGATATACAGTGTGTCTGTAAAGTCATGGTGCACTTTTGACCGGTCACAGGAAAGCAACAAAAGACGATAAAAATGTGAAATCTGCATCAAATAAAAGGAAAACCCTCCCAGTTTCTGTAGGATGATGTGACAGCATGCGCGCATGTGCAGATGATGATGTAACACTGTGTATACAGCAGAGCAGCCCACGGCCATGCCAGTTGAGATGTGGATGGTACAGAGGAAAGTTCAGTGAGTTCTGTGGCTCGCTAAATTCCAATCCGTGACCAAAGTGCAACGTGAATATCAGCACGTTTATAAGGAAGCGCCACCACATAGGAATAACATGACTCGGTGGGATAAGCAGTTGAAGGAAACCAGCAGTTTGGTGGAGAAACCCCGTTCTGGTAGGCCATTAGTCAGTGATGAGTCTGTAGAGGCTATATGGGATAGCTACCTAAGGAGCCCTAAAAAATCTGTGCATGAGCCCACATCAAACTGCACTGAATAGGTATGAAACTGGGAGAGTTTTCCTTTTATTTGGTGCAGATTTCACATTTCTATCGTCTTTTGTTGCTTTCCTGTGACCAATCAAAAGGGCACCATGACTTTATGGACACAATGTATTAGTTCTTTCGACTTCACGCCCTGACAGTTTCCATTGGAAACAACTATGACCTCCCCTCTCACCACCACAACATAACTCCGAGCGCCAGGCATGCCGACCAAGCTCTCGCAGTTTCCACTGTCGATGCCGATGTGCATCACTTAGGCTGCATCTAACCCTGAAAGTCTGAGGATAGAGGCTGAAGAGGACCAAAGTTTTGCTTCCCTAAAGCCGTTTGTTTTGGATATTGATTTTAAGCTGAATATTAAGAGATAAAAGGTTCAGCAAAAAACCTTTAACCCTCCCCTCTTTCCTGCCAAAGAGATTCAGGTGAAAACCCTGCTCCAGGAAGACAGCCCTGGCATAATCACTTCCCAGAAGGAGCCTGTTGACCGCCCTCCTCCCTTACCTCATGTTCCATTGTTTTCTGCATCGCCTGGCAAAAACGTACCTGCCACGTGTGCTCTGCTCTTCCTCAATTACCTGCAAATCACCCATTTCATGTTTAAATTCTAAGACCGCATTCCCTCCTTTTCTCCTTTGTCCAGAATATCATATATATTCAACTTTGCCTCATGTTCTTTGGGAATTTTCATGCTTATGTGAATCCCCCATGCACACATATTATATACATAACTTGATTTTTCTCCTATTACTCTGTCTCTGTTAATTTGATTAGCCCAGCTAGAATCACGTAGAAGGTGAGGGCATCATTATGAACTCCCACATGGGAACTGAGCCAAATGCTGCTTTAATGTGGTAAAACTAAAATATAAGCCTATGATATGAACAGCTCTGCCTTTAACACGTTGACATGCATTTGATATCCTCAGAACATCTTTTTCAAAGGCAGTAGCAAATGTTCACACAGAAAAACAATGTCTGTAAATGGACCAACTGTAATCCTGGCGTGGAGTCTAATGAGCCATGGGATCCTTGAAGATGATGATAAGTTCAGAGGCAGCGTTCAGACGTTTGTGCTGAGGGCTCCATAAAGCAGCATGTCTTGGCCTCTATCTCCCTCACAGAAATGGTATAAGAATAATATGACACAATTCAATTTTGAAATACAAGCTTGGTAAGTAAGGAAAATTATTTTTATTACTAAGAGAGCAGCCATCTGTTTCGGAATAAACTTGAGTGAGAACATGACTATTTGCTTCATACAGAATAATTTTCAGATAATACGTTTTCTTGCCTCCTGTGTGCGAACATTACTTGAACTCAAAGAGATACTCTGTGTTGGGATGGGGGGAGGGTCATCAATAAGATGTGACCGCTGGTTGAATCCTGAGTTGGTCTAGGGCAATTGGGAGGCCCTCCTATACTCTACCCTTGGAATATGTGTTCTGCTTGCCTTCCCTGTTCCTAGAAGCTGTCCCAAGGACATAGCCTTGTGGTGTTTACACAGCCTGGACGGCATGTGTAACTGAATGCTGTTAAGGTCTCTATATAAACTTTTAAGGTTCTTGCAGAAGAGTAAGGAGATCTAGTCATCTTACAGCAGCCCCAAACAAGCCTTGAAAGTACCCTTGCTTACTTTTTAATTGATTAGAGAGAGAGAGGAGACAGGAAGGGAGAGAGAGAAGGAGACAGAAGGGAGGAGGAGAAGATGAAAACCATCAACTCGTAGTTGCTTTACTTTAGTTGTTCACTGATTGCTTTTCATACATTCCCTTGCTTATTAAACCTGGCACCTACCAATCTGGAGTGCTCTGCCTTTTCCTCCCTGCCCTCCTCATGAGTATGGGGGTTGGCATCAGATTACACCTGAAATTTCCTGAGGAAGTTGCCAGTCAACACTCTCTCATACTTCTCTGACATGTGTATGGCTCTAATTATTTCTAGGAAAGACATCAATTCATATTAATGCCTTGCTATGTCCCCAAATGAACATTTGGGAAAGGGGAAGTAGGATAAATAAGCAAAGATAAAATAATTGAGTAAATAATGATGAGATTGGAAACATTACTGAGTTGCTTGTCTGTAAACTTGTTATTATAGGAAATAACCATGCATAATAATTATTTACCATGAATAACATTGTAGCACAATTCTGTTGTACTTATTACAGCAATTAACAATAACACTATATCACATCGGACAAGCATCAGCTTAGTTAATATGGATATTATGACAAAAGATCCCACGTTTGGTGGGAGTCACTAACAAAGCACAATTTCTTGTTTGGCTTAAATGTCAACGGAAGCAATGAGGGTAAAACAACCACTCAGACTATCCGAGAGACATCATAGACCAGTCTGCATATGCAAATATGATGCCAGTAGTCCATTAAGTAGGGAATATAGTCTCAGATTTTAAGGTATCAATAGAACTTCCTGATTCATAGAGATATTCTAGTCTGGCCCCCACATGTGAATGAGGGTCTATGCCAACATTTGTAACAAAACAATTAGAGACAATATAAACAATCAACCCTTCATGGTGACATGGGTTGATTAGATAGTACGTGAGTTATTGACTTTCCTTCTTTGACTCCATTAAGAATTGCGTGGCTACTGTCAAAACTAAAGGTCAAATATTACACATCTTGACTAGTTCAGGCACAGTGTTAGAGAGAACTGTGTTCCCCATGCTTGTGTGCACATGAGGGAGCACCTTCTCCCATGATGGAATGGGCCACAGTGACACCGCAGTGACCCCTCAGTTTCTCCTCTCGTGATAGGGTAGTTATAAGGTGTTACTGCTGATTTTCCCCAGGTAGCGAGGCCTTTCTCCCAGTCCATGGAGCAGCCTGCCCACCCTCCCCTCTAGACTCTAGATTGCTTCGCTCTCTAGTGCAACGCCTCAGGTTCTCCAGCTGCTCTTCCTGCATTTTCCAAGAGAAAACACTCAGTTTGGAGAAAGTGAGGGGTGCAGAACATCCATTTACCTAAGAAGGAAAGCCACGTTCCTCAACCCAGCTCTACCGGCCACAACCCTGACCTGAGGCTTAATCTGCTTCTCCATGGGGAGGCAGTATGATGACTACCTCGGGAATCCTGACTAAAAATACTGGAAAGGACTGCAACTCCGGATAGAAGGGAGGACTGTTGTTTTGTTTCTGCTGTTCCTTTGTTATTTATAGATTAGATCTGGATTTCAAAGATCCTTGTATCACCTGACATAAATAATTGAAAACTGGCTGCAGTTTTTAGGAACATCAGGCAGAAAAGTTGATTATGTTCCTTTTTGCTCTACTGCCAAATTCTGGCAGTGTCTGCTGGGGTCAGTCAGAGCAGGCTTGCTGAGGTGGGAGAGGTTTCTAAGCAAGGGGACAGAAGAAGCAGGAGTCATGGGACATCACCAAACAGATCCTTGATTGTTCTCAGTAATTACGTGTTCAGTGATGAACTGGAAAGGTGACATAGAATAGAGAATATGAGCTTTAGCATCAAAATCAGGACTTAAAAAAAAAAAAAGTCTTGTTAGTAAAAAGGGGCAAAGATCAGAAGTCAGATGTACCTTCCAGGAAACACACACACAGACCCCAACTAACCTAGGAATTGAATCATTATATAAGCCAGGCAGTATCTCTCCTGAAGCATTGTCAAGAGACCCAGTGTGAGCATTTCCAGCCCCACTGCAAGGGTTTCATCTTCATTATATAAGTACCATATGTGTAAGTCTTATTTTAAGATCTAGCAGTGCACTGGCCTAGGAGAATGACACGTGGGGAAAAAAAAACCCAATGTGGGAAGTGTCACAGAGGACTGTAGAGAACCCAAAGGCTGCAGCCTGCCATCAAAGACTCTATATTAGGTAAGAGACAGCATTTAGTTGAATCGCTATCACTTTCCTACCCCTCTGCCTGGCATGTTGAAATATTCCACTTCTATTTTTCTCCTTCTGTCCTATTTACCTTGTAACTCCACATGCAAATTTAGGTACAACTAAATATGCAATGCCTTTTGAAATACGACTTATGAAACGTGCATGTGTTAGGAAAAGACTTAAGAGTATCAGAAAATATCTTATACCTCTGAATCTATCTTTATAATGGGGCCTGTTCTCTCTAGTTCAGATGGATGCGCAGAATGACCAACTGTGCACAGACAATATCACTGCAATCTAATGTTTTTAAAAAAGTTTGTAAATGAGCTGTATCAACCAGAGTGCTGTCAGGAAAACAGAAACCCTTCTAGGTGTTGGAAGCAGAGGCAATTTAACACAGAGAATTGGTTCAACAGAGGAGACAAACAGGGGACAGCCAGAGATTAGCAGTAGTAAGAAGATGCCCACACCACCATCCTTGGGGAGTCCTCAAACATGGCGGTACCCTTAGATTGAGATAAGGTGGAAACTCCACTTCGGGCTCGCCACTTTAGAAGGCCCCACTGTGTTCCCCAGACAGATTTCTTCCTGTCTGGGATAAATTTTCTTTCCATAGAGAAGAGCCTTTGAGTCAGGAGGACATGTACACCCAGATCTGTTCTCTTCCATTTATGCTTCAGCCTAAATGAACGAAGCCCGTCTCCAGGGCCCGAATGAGCCTTTTTCCTGGGTCTGACCATCCTTGGACAGCACAGATCCCTAGGGCCAAGATTCCAAGGAGAAGCTGTCATTTGCAAGAGGGAGGTGGGCAGTAATGGTGGGTAGAGCTTTGTGTGGTCTCGAGTGGCTAAGTGAGTGCACTCAAAGCCCCGTACTGTGTGGGAGAGAGTTAAGAGATAAAGAGAACGGGTTATCTGCAGACCAGTGGCCTGAGAGTCTGAGAGTTCTAAATTTGAATGTAGCCTTCCAGCCTCAAGTTCCCTTGAGTAATTTAAAGGATCAACACCATCGAGGTTAGGGTGTTAGAAAACCTGTGGGTAGAGAGTTCTTGGCTTGGACTGGCTGGAGTAAGGGGAAATGTGTTAGTGTCACATTCATAGGATCTTCACAGTTCCTGACAGTGGGGAAGAGAAGGACTGATGCGTATATGATAGACAATCCTTGGGTGTGGGAAGTAAGAGGGGCCACCCCAATCAGTAAGAGAAAGAGCCTATTTGTCCTGTGCATTCCCAAGCAAGTGTTTTTTTTTGTTTTGTTGTTGTTTTTTAATGTCATTATGAATATGTATTTGTCAAAATAGAAGAATGGAAAATACTTTAACAGTTTGTATGTGATTACTTTTAAATATTAGCCTTAGATGTGTGAACCACCTTTTGTACCCTCACCCTGAGTCCTGCAACTCTCGGGACAAGTTGGCCAAACCCCAACCGCTGGAGGCATCCGGTGGGGCTGGATTCATGGTGGGGGCTGCTGGGTGGGAAATGGGACAGTTCCCCAGAAACCAGAACCACAGAGGCGGCACGGCCACGGCAAGAAGAAATAGCCTGGCTTCTCACCACCTCCTCGCTCCAGCCTCCCCCAGAGCATCCATCCCACTGGTGGAGGCTCTGGAGCCAGATGACACTGGAGTCTGACAAATATAGTTTCCCGGGATCTAGAGCAGAGCTGCAAAATGGACTGGGGATGGAAGAGCAGACAAAGATGTCACAAAAACTAAATAATCCAAGGCGTTCTGTTATAGACTACTTGATCTGGTGAAGAAGCTTTCTGAGAGCAAACAATGTATATTATACCTTTTACTTTATCTTATTTATTGATTTTTTTTTCTAAATAAGAGAAGAAGAATTGGGGTAATCTGGGGGACAATTTGCAATACCTCACTCTATTTCTTAATAATAATTATTTATTCCAGTATCTTTAGAAAATGTTTGCCATGAAGTCAGGGGCTGCTACAGGTTTACCTCCCTGAAGAAACCCCAATCTAGACAACGCTGGGCAGCTTCCGTAAACTGGAGTTCCAGTTACGGAATATAGAAATGATTGTTATGAATAACTCATTCTGGATATTCAAAATAACCGCAGTTACTTAATGCTAATGGTATTAAGGAAGTTGGGATTCATAATAATAAAGAAAAATTTAAGTAAGCAGTATTACATAACTATGATTTTTTATATTTGACTCCTAGTTCTGCTGCTTATTAGTGATTATTGTGTATCTGTCAGTGAAATGCTAAAGCACCGTTAGCCTTATTACTGTTCCTTTTTGAAAGAGGAGATAACTATCAACCTATGTAGTTGAAAGTTAAAGTCATGTATGTAAATATTCTAGCACATGTCTGTTACCCAGCAGGTGCTCAAACTATGCTTGACAATAACTATGATGGTAACAACTACAGTAATAACAAAGTGAGCATCGATGGACTCCTGAGGTTTATCTGAGGCATATACCAGGGGGCTAAATAGGGCTCATTTCTACTTTCCAGGAAAGCAAATGAAGACATTTTCACAAAAATTAATGCAAGAAACATTAAAAAGAGGATGACAAAGCTTCCTTTAGAAACCCATTTCGAGTGTTAAATATTTTATCCCTTCCTGCTAATCTTAATGCTTGAGCCAAAAATTTTTTGATCTATACAATCAGATACGATGAAAAGTAGAAATGTATCAGGTATCATTCTGGTAAAGAATAAACTGTGGCTTAGAATCAATCAATAGGGAAAAAATACCAGGTGTTTAGAAAACTTATTGTGAGTAAAACTCACCCTCATTATATGCTTGTTTTAGATATTTTCATGTTAAACTATCATGTATCTTTAAAACTTAATACTATATTATTTCTTTAAGCAGTTTCACAAGATTTTGCCTGGGACACTTATATATGGTAGACTCATATGGCTAGAAACTTTATTAACTAGGGTTGGTGTAGACTTCTACTATGAAGTTTATTTACCATTTGTTTGAAATAAAGACTGCTTTACTACACTTGTCAGGGAATAACATAGAACTGCATAAATATGTATGAATATCACACACTTTGAATTCAAGGAGCTTTTGTCAGATATTGTCAAATAACAAAGACTTAGAATCTTACTCAGGTTAACAAGCTGTTATCCTTCATTACAACAGTACAATGAGATCTTAAATTGCGATCACAAGATACCTTTCTTGGGCCATTATTTGGGCATCTCTTTCTTCCCTCTCTCATCCTGGCCCATCTCCAGCCCTCAAGGGTTAATGTTTTGACAGCTCCAGGATCAGCCCTGTTACTAATTATTTTCGAACTGTGCTGCAGCCGCTTCTGCTTGGTGAGATTGCTGCTTTCCTGTTTCTGTCACTCCCTTCTGTAATTAACCTTGCTATTCTTAGCTACAAAGCACACATCTTGTGCCAGGCTTCTTCAGGATTCTATTTTATATTTCAATGGGCAACGACTGTCTGGTTTTTCTCCTGGGAAAGGGTCTATAATCACTCAGTTATACTAATGATGAGGATGACTCAATCCTTCCCCACCATTCTCCTCCCATTCTGATAAGATTCAGCACAATTAATCCCCGGAGTTTAGCAATTGGAACTGAAATAGTTTCCTCTCGGCCAGACTCTCACCACAGTGCTACTCCTGAGGCGCATGCGCACTGGTAACTGGTGAAAAAGCGTCCACTAAGAAATTCCACCGTTTCCGTGGGTGTTTAACTAGGTTTCTTTTCTCACAATTTAGAGGCTATGTGCACTCTCAAGAAGACAAGGTGATTCTCACATGGCTGTGCCACACACAATCTGCACATCATCGCAGCGGCCAACCGTGTGACACGCCAGCAAACGAGATGTGGCAAGCTGCAATGGCATTCGTCAGTGATGGACATGATGGCAGAAGCGCGCCTGGAAGCCAGACAGGCTGCGCTGGGGCGGCAGTGGGGGTGCTGGTGGGGGTGTGGGGGGTGTGTGGGGGTGGCTGGTTAGGTCCGTATTTGTAGTGGAGCTGAAACTGCATGACCAAGGATGTTTATGCCGACAGAAAAGCACACTTTCATTGGTCACAGATCAGATACCCTGGGCCTGGCTGGTCACCTCCATGCACACCTGGCCAAAGCTCTCTTTGGGGCCACATCCACACAAGTGTCAATGAGGCAGAAAACAGGGCCAGAGCCCTAAAAACAAGTGAGCTGGAGGGGAAGGAAAGAGTTATGGTTGCAAAGAAAAGTCTGGGGCAAAACTAAATCCTGAAATAAAATCCGCTCTTACTGAATTGTGAAGGGGAGAGACAACGACAAACCTCTCCCTCCCCCCCACTTTTGTCAGAGTTCTCTAGTAAAGTGTTAAAAACGGGATGTTGTTTGAGTGAAAGTTGTGGTCTGGTATAACTTGTGGTTTTCTCAGAGGTGTGAAGTGTGAGACAGCTCAAGGCTCTAACACTCCAAAACCATCCTTTGATTCCGAGCTGTGCTGCCTACCTCCTTCGCTTGTGGTTTAAAATGTATACCATTCGTGCTACCCTCTTGGGTGGAAAACTGAACTCTTTTTCAGGAGGGCAAGTCTGAGATGCCCGTCTGTTATTCAGTGAGCCTCAGGACGGGCCCTCCTCCTCAAATGTTTTAGTATTTCATTAGCTATATTTTTCTTATTGGGTCTTTAGCAATTTTTTATACTTTGGAGAGAGTGGGGTGATGCAAATAGACCACAAAGGGAATAAACGCAAGATGGAGACCTTTCTGTTGGAGGGTAGGGGGTGTGCATAGAGCTGAATGTCGTGGAGAAGGAAGTATGGAGTACAAAGAGGGACTGTGTTCCTGTGAGGGACAGGTGGTTCTGCTTGTACCAACCCCACCTTGATGTAGAAAGAAAATTAACTTGATAAAAAAAGTTTCCTATCATTCCACATATATACATGCCATTGTTAGAAACAGATTTTTTGCAGCAGGCCTGAAGGGAAGATCTTTAACTAAAAATACACAAACAAGCAACTATACTGGGGAAGCTAAAACCAAGCACTTACCTAAAAAATACACGTTTGTAAGCAAATTACTCCCTTGTGAAGACAGAGCTGTACGAATAGCCATTGGACTGTTGAACCTTAAACCAATCTATCAAGAGGTAAGTAACAATGTAAAAAAAAAAATTGAAGTGAAATTTCATTTCAGTTGCTAGAGAATGGTAAGTAATGAAAACGAAGGGGGAGGGGAGCCCATTTCAATTGCAATATACAAGATACTGTCAGAAACCAAGTTTTATTGTCACCACAAGTTTCAACCGCCCAAATAACAGAACACACTGAGAATTCAAATCTCTACTTGTTTTAAAAGAAAGGTTTCTGAAAGTTCCTATATATTTTACAGTAACTATCCCCCCCCCCCAAAAAAAAAACACACAAAGAAACAAGAATTACTACTGCATTGAGATTCCTCGAGATGACACATATTAACTGGAATTTCTCATTATAGAAAATATTCAGATAGAAATGCAGGCCTTCATACCAATCACTTTCATCTACAAGACCCATTTAGATTTTTAGAGAAGAAATTGAGACAAGTTTCATGTCCAAAGAGGTGTGCATATTTGAAGTCCAGGTCCACTGGGTTTGGTCTCGTCTCTATCATATTTTATCTGTGGCCTTGACCTTCATTAGCCTCAGTCTCCTCAGGAGGAAAAAAAACGGTGACAATTACTCTGTCACCGGGTTGTGGTGAAGTTTCAATAAATCAGCATTTGTGAAGGTACCTGACTTGATGCGTGCTAAATAATGGGCTGTTTTTCTTTCCTTACTGCCACAGTTTCTTCCATGAGAAATCGTGTTGAAAAATGATGCGATTTATTTCAGTTTTTAAAAACAGAATCCCACCTGCTAAAAGTTTTCCCATTATTTCCTCAAAACCCAGAAGAAACCTCAGTTTATTTGGGAACTGAAGAGGTATTGCCACCCTTTCTCACTTAGGGGTCATTCTTCACTCTACAGGTAAGTGTTATAAAATAGGCACAGAGGCCTACAGAAGGTAAAAACCAGGCAGCATAGCCTCGAAGGGGAGGAAACACACACACACACACACACACACACATCAGAGTGCACAAATGCACACACGCATACCCCCAAAAAAACTATACCCTTCAAACTTTTATTTCTTTTGAGCACCTTATATTATGAACAAATATATAATGTGAGTATAGGCTATCTAGAGCTATAAATTTTGAAATGACTATCCGTATGAAATGGCTGAATAGACACCATAAAACTTCATGAATTATACAGGCTTGATAAGTTTTTGGTTAAAGAAAATCTGCAGTGTTAGTCATATTAACCTTAATCTCATCAAGGAGGTTAACATAGCTGGTCAGTTACATACTGCACATTTGATAGCACAGGTGTTATGTAGTAATTTAATTCCCAAAACGACTGTGAAGATTTTACAAGAATTTGGTTCTACCTCTTTTTTTTTTTTTTTTTAAGAATTACAATTTTGGGCTCTGGTTGGTTGGCTCAGTGGATAGAGTGTCAGCCGAGTATATGAATGTTCTGGGTTTGATTTCTGGTCAAGGCACACAACAGAAGCAACCATCTGCTTCTCTGCCTCTCCTCCTTTTCTCTCTCTTCCTCTCCCACAGCCATTGGCTCGATTGGTTAGAATGTTGGCCACTGGCACTGAGGATAGCTCAGTTGGTCCAAGTCAGCCTCAGGCTCTGAAAATTGATTAAGCATAGGCCCCAGAGGGGGTTGCTTGGTGGATCCTGGTGCAGGTTCATGTGGGAGTCTGTCTCACTATCTCCCCTCTTCTCATTTTAAAAAAAGTGAATTACAATTTTGATTCTTACATTAGGCTGCTACCAAACCAAGAGTTAGACAGGTTCCATGGCAGATTTAATCTCAGGCTTTTAAAGCAGTATTTATAGCCTGATAGGGCGGTGGCACAGTGGATAGAGTGTCAGACTGGGATGCAGAGGACCCAGGTTTGAAACCCCGAGGTCACCAGCTTGAGTGTGGGCTCATCTGGTTTGAGCACAGCTCACCAGTTTGAACCCAAGGTCGCTGGCTTGAGCAAAAGGTCACTTGCTCTTCTGTACCCCCCTGGTCAAGGCACATATGAGAAAGCAATCAATGAATAACTAAGGTGTCACAATGAAGAATTGATGCTTCTCATCTCCCTTCCCGTCTGTCTGTCCCTATCTGTCCCTCTCTCTGTCTCTGTCACAAAAGATAAAATAAAATAAAAAATAAAGCAGTATTTATACAAGTTTCTAGCTTTGAGAAGACTCCCAACACCATTTCTCCTTGGTCTAATATTTGTGATGGCAACAGCTGCATCCCATGTTGTTCTCTGGCAGGCTTCCCCCGGATCTGTGGGTGCACTGCTCACGCTGGCCTCGCCTGACAGCCCGGTCTCCCTGCACCTGGGACGTCTGGCACATACAGTCTCTGGGAATATGACAATTAAAAAGGGACAGGTAAAAGCCTGTACCTTGGGGCTGCCACAATGCTGTCAGGAATGAGTACTTGAAAGTAGAAAGTAAGAGGCTCCAGAATTAATGGGGAAGGAAGTTGGATGGAGAAGGAGGAGAGGAGAAAAAAAACCCCAAAATATTAAGAGAAGGGAAGAAAGGGGCCCATCAGTTGAGGGGGACAGAAATTAAGCAAATATTAGAATGGAAAACACAAGGGTTAGAAATAAAGGCTAGATTTCTGAAAGGTGTCTAGAACCAGAAAAGGAAAAACAGCATTAGAAATAAAGACTGTCAGGAAAAGTTAGGCAATGCCAGCCGTTCCCTAGGCAGATAGTTTCTTGTTCATCTGTACTCCCCCCACCCACCCCACAGCCTGTTTTGTAGAAGCAGGAGTGGAACAAGCGTGGGCCAAGGTGGCAGGGAGGCCAAGCTTCAGAAGTGAGAAACCAAGTTTGGGCAGAAGCCACACAGGGAAGCAGAGGCTCATTCCTTTGCTTCTTCTAATCAGCAAGCATTTAATTAAAGTAAAGCTCTTGTTTTACCTAGTCTGGGGAGACCTGTGGTGGTGGTAAAACTAAGCTGCCATCTGCCTAGAGCCCTGGTCAGCAAACTGCGGCTTGTGAGCACATGCAGCTCTTTGGCCCCTTGAGTGTGGCTCTTCCACAAAATACCATGTGCAGGTGCTACCTCGCTAAGGAATGTATCTATCTATATAGTTTAAGTTTAAAAAATTTAGCTCTCAAAAGAAATTTCAATCATTGTACTGTTGATATTTGGCTCTGTTGACTGAGTTTGCCGACCACTGGGTAACAGGTAGGGAGAAAGGCCCGATTCAATGGACTTGAGACATAATAGAACAGAGTTTGGGAAACTTTTTAGCTGAGAGAGCCATGAACGCCACATATGTTAAAATGTAATTCCATGAGAGCCATACAACAACCCATGTATATTATGCATTATCCAATAAAAATTTGATGTTATCCCGGAGGACAGCTGTGATTGGCTCCAGCCACCCGCAACCATGAACATGAGCGGTAGGAAATGAATGGATTGTAATACATGAGAATGTTTTATATTTTTAACATTATTATTTTTTTTTATTAAAGATTTGTCTGCGAGCCAGAATCAGCCATCAAAAGAGCCACATCTGGCTCGTGAGCCATAGGTTCCCGACCCCTGCAACAGAAGGTCAGTGTGGGGAAGAGTCTGAGCAAAGTCTGGATAGGGGTCAGGAGTGGAGAGCTCAAGCAGAATCTCAAAGTACGAGCACACCTGGAAGATAATGCAGGTTAGGTTACAGAGCACTGCAATAACTTGAGCATAGCAATAAAGAAGTCATGATGCTTTTGCTGGTGGAGGTTCTTGTCTTAGATTTGTAAAAAAACACAATCTCTGTGAAGTGCAATAAAATGGGGTATGCCTGTACAGACAGAGGCTTGAGCGTGCGGCTGCAAAGTAATTGGTAAGGAGAAGACTGTCATATGGAAGGTACTGTTTTTAGATTAGTATGTGCATAGGGTGGGGGATGGTTTGAAGTCAAGGCAACTGTGAAGCTGTAGCAGAAAGGCAGGCTTGTGGAGACAGAAATCAAGGGGGGATGGCCACAAATGAACTTCCCAAGAAGAGGCTCAAAGGCTAGTTTATATCTTCTTTCCTGACCACGCAGTGTAAGGAGCAAAGTCCCATCTGCTTCCTTTTGGCAGAAGGTCTCTCTTTAAACTTCTGAATGCTAGGAGCTAGTACCACCAACTTTCTCAGACCCTGTGGATTAAACACTTATGTCTCTTGGACAAACCCAAGGTAAGAACCCATAAATCTAAAGCATTCCTCCAGCATCTTATTACTCCCGAAATGTGTTTTGTGGGTGTTTTTTTTACTGTCAGCTTTAATAAATTTTTCATTTTCAATGAATAACTTTATTCTTGTTTTTTTTCTTTGCAATGTTTTACCAATTTCATTTGTTAAGTCCACCCTTTATTTTATTTCCTGAGTGCTTTTCTTATAGTTCTCAATCTTCACTGCTGGTTTTCTGCACCACAAAGCCATTATAATGATCTTTCTTTTTTTCCCTCTATGTTTTTAACAAAGAGGTTGAAATTGGAGCACACCAAAAACTGGTTCCGTACCAGCGACCAGATTAGTCAATGGCCAGACTAAGTTCACATAAATTAAGTAAACCCAATCTGTTTTTGAGAGCAAGGTACACAATGTCAAGAGAAAGAAATTCCTGCTTCAATTTGCATTTCTAGCTTGTGTGTGTGTGTGTGTGTGTGTGTGTGTGTGTGTGTGTGTGTGTGTGTGTTTTAAAGAGAGATTTAGAGAGTGGGCCAGTTACTGAAAAGCAATAACCAGGGCTCCTTGCCCAATTGTTCGCGAGGCCCCTCGGGCCTTTGTAGAGTGAGTGGCCAAGTTTACAGTCGGAATCGAGACAGTGTGCAGCCTCTCATGGTGCCGGGGGGCAGGGGGGGGGGGGGTCGGGTCGCCATGCTGGCTGTCAAGCAGCTCAGGTCAGCTGACAGGACTCGATTGTCTGACCTTTTAGCAAGAACACAATAGGGATCGATTGTTTTCATCGCCTGATTGTTTTCATCAGTTTTCCGGAGGAAAGCTGGACTACAAACGTGGCAGGAAAGTATGAAGAGCATACGCCAAGTGTACGCGTGCAGGCGGAGTGTCGGATGGGGGAGATGAAAGCTGGGCCGGGGGCGGGGTGGGAGGGTGAGAAAGAGCATCTCAGGATGCCGCTCGGGCCTGCACTGGGAGACGAATGCTGATAGATGTGGGGTTCCACTCTGCCTTTGACAAGCCTCCAAATATAAATCTTATGAACAATGGGAATTGGAGCTTCTTCAGCACCTACATATAACAGTAGCAAAAGTAATTTTCGATCAAGAGGCACGATTCCAGAGCCCCTATTGTGGAATCAGCCAGCAGCCCGTGAGTCACTGGTGTTTTTTTTCCCCCCTTTCTTCTTTCTTTTCAAGGAAGGGCTTACTGACTATAGTAAGTATCTCATGCTGCTGCATTTTAATGAGGGAATGTGTGCAATGCTCAGTGTTTTAGATGACACCATGCTTTGTTGACCTAATGATGTCACAGGTCAAAATGTGAATGCCTTAGCCACTGGTGCTGAGACATCTTTAGAGTCTGCTTATCTCTTTATGTAGCAAAAGAAGTGGTGTACACAGTGGTTTACTGGAAAAAAATATTCCTGGGCCCAAAGTAAATTTACTATTATAATTCCTATTCGTAATCATAGCTACTAGCTATTGCCTTTCTATCACATGCCAACTAAACGTGTTAAGCTTTTTTCACACAAAATCTGAGATATGAAGAAATCAAGTAACTTGCCCGAGTTCACACAGCCACAATTTGAATATTGGTTCCACCACAAGAAACCAAAATAATGTGCCACTTTTGCAGGAAGTCTTCCCTAGTGGGATGAGGCAGCTCCGCCTCCCATTTGACCAAAAATGGCAGGAACTCTCCAGAAACCATGGCAATCATTACCCAATCAGCTAGGGGGCAGGATGCTCCCTCTTCAACCCCTGAGGGAAAGGGCGAAGCAGGAAATGACCTGCAGGCCCCTGGGGCTGGCTGCTCTCTAGGGTATTATTGGTATATCAGTCTTTCTTGATTTTCATTACAATCTAATCTCTTGCTTAAAGCGTTTTCTAATTGTGTCACTACCTTGTTACAAAACAAAAGCAAAAACAAATATCTTTTCATATATGTCCCAGTCCCGCTGGCTGGCAATTTCCTAGAGAATAACATTTCAATGATTTTCCCAGGCTCACCTCCCTTTATCTACCTCTGACATCTTGTATGTGGGGCAACAGCCGCTCTGTTCTTGCCTTGACTTTTCTCCTTTGCCTGTGTGCCTCCTCATCAGTCCACCTCTGTTTATTTTCTATCCCCCTTTCCTTTGCTAGCTCAGCTGCCCTGGATCTACATTCACCTTCCTCCCTGCACTCCTACTGGATTTAACCTGAACCTCATAGCATTTGTGTAACTTACAATGCTTTGCATGATGATATAAGATCGCTTTGCTTCTATATTTTATGTGACTTAAGGGCAGGAAATTAGGCTATGCTCATTTTTATGTCACTAACATAAAACCTAACCTAGTGGCTCAGAAATAAAAACATAATAATTTTACATGCTAAACTCTCCTTACCCTACAAGTCAGATTTAGTTCTATAGGGTATGATCATATTGGTCACTTTAAAACTCAATGATCCCATTATTAATTCTTTTATGTATTTTCCCTCTATACTTTATGAGGAAAAAACAACAACAACAACAACCCTTTATTATAATTCTGACTTAAGCCTATTTTGAAATTGAGATAAAAAATAAATCGAATTTTGAAGAATCACATTATTTATATGAAGTTACTTTAAGTGAATTTCAATTCACAACAAAGTAATTCAGACTCTTCAAAGCCTTCAGTAAATTTATTTATTTTTTTAAATTTAGTTCTGTGATCTTGTGGCTATATATTGGTTGGAGCATGTTTTATTGCTATTTTATTTTAGTGGCAATTATCTTTTTAGTCCCACAAATCCCATTTCATCACTTGGTTCTGGGAATAAATATCAAGCATGGAGTGAATTCTCAAAACAGTAGCTGGGTTCCACATAAGCCGCTTTTTAAATCAGACGCTCCCATCCTGACATTTTCTTTTTGTAATCCTTTCTCTTGAGAAACCTGGGTGGGAGGCAAAAGCAAGACCTCTTGGAGGACTAGGAGAGAACAGATTGCCACCCTCAGTTCCAGGTACCCGGGGGGGGGGGGCTTTTGTTGGGAGCACAATACGAGCCCCTGTATTCTCTTTGTGAGACTTGCACACTAGTCAGTGACTATGAGAGATCCCCACTACCGACACTTTCCTCTTCACCCTTCCCACGAACACATCTGAATTAGGATGCCAATAAACTCTTAAGCCAGTTTAGCCTAGTCACCAGGGGATTCATATCTTTTTCTCCAGGGATACAATATGCCATGCTCAATTTAATAAACTCCATTCTTTGTCACAGCTATCCATTATGTAGTTTCAGTTGGCACCCAAC
This sequence comes from Saccopteryx leptura, assembly GCF_036850995.1. Lineage (NCBI taxonomy): Eukaryota > Metazoa > Chordata > Mammalia > Chiroptera > Emballonuridae > Saccopteryx > Saccopteryx leptura. Next base: position 355,443,111 of record NC_089503.1, read on the forward strand.
ACAGAGGAAGGCTTTTGTATTTGCCCTAAAAAGTGGATTTTCCCAAAATGAGCGCTTCCCAATGACCTCACTTATCTAACCCTTCCCAGACCCTGCCAGACAGGCTGCGCTCCCAACTGGAGCAGTTCTGGCAGGACCCCAGGGGATTCCTTTCTGGGGGAACCTTGAGCCCTGAGGTCTGAGGTGCAGCAGATGCAGATGGGCTGAAAGCACAGTCCAGGGGCTCAGACCGTCCCTGAGCCAGGCCCCGAGAGTTTGCAGAGAGAGGGGCCGCTGCTCTACACTGGGTGCAGCTCTTCTCTGCTAGGTTTCCACAAGCAGCACTACATTCACACTGGGTGTCAAACTGTGTATGGCTCTCTCACGCCACCAAAGCCTTCCTTCCTCTCTGCCCACTTCTTCACTCAAATGTTTTCTGGAAAATGTGTAAAAGCGCTAATGTTTCTTGAATCAGCATTTGGGTCTGAAAGTCATCTCAAACTCCTGAATCAATAAGTGCCAGAGCCTTGGAGCATGCCCCGATGCCCCCACTGTGTGGCCAGAGCACGCCGTTTCCCCCGCCGTTTCAGAGCATGTGTGACCAGCAGCAAAGCCGCCACACAGAACCCCTGAATGGAAAAACACGCTCCAGTGGAAATGTATGCTCTAAATTACCCAACAAAGTTGTTCCTTGGTCTAATGGCTTAATTAAATGCAGTGAGGCTGACTGCATTCATTGCTGAGTTCTCCAGGTAGAATTGTCCTTCGACTAAGCCTTTACACTAATTAATTGGCCCACTGCTGTATTTCAGGAGGGGATTCTGAAAGACTGGTTCCTAGGACATTTCAGTTTGATAGAAAGAAGATCCCACTGAGATTCTGTTTCCTGTTACAGAGACCTCGGTTTCTTTTTTAATCCTCCATTATATTCCCTATACATTTTTCTTTCTTTTTTTGTCATTACAGAAACATACAATTTTCTTTTGCGAGTGCCTGGGGTATCTCCTGTTTAAAGCCACTGGACAGCTTTGTCTTTGAGAACTAGGCTAGATGCTCATATTGTGCGCCAGCCATTTATGCTGGGTTCTTGGGGTTAGATTGATTCAAACATGTTCTTTAACCCCAAGAAAGCAAAGCAAATCTGTGCTTGGCATGTACTGTGAGCCGGGCAGTCTTCCAAGTGTTTTCCACACATTAACTCATTTAATCTTCATAACATTAACATAGGGTAGATATTATTTTCATTATATGGGTAAGGTAGCTGGAACCCACAGAGGTTAAAACACTTGCCCAAGGTTTTATAGAACTAGGAAGTGATTGAGCTGGGATTCAGAATCCGGCAGTCTGAGGCCAGAGGCCTTGACTTGAACCGTCATATAATACAGTTCTTCAGGAAGACACAGACTAGCACCAAACCTATGTACGGCGCTGACACTGCTTCCACAACATGGGTGGGCTCCATCCACGTGGGAGATGAGTCCATTCTCCCTGGAGAGATCGGGGAAAACTGTAAGATTTATGAGCCACACGTGGAAACTGTTTTGTGCTTTGTCCATTGAGATTCACAGGCAATCTACCTTTAGTCTTCTGTGATAATGAAAAATATGTACTTTTCATCATACATCAGAATAAAGAGCAAAACGGAAAACCAGAAACATGTATTTTTCAAAGTCCCACTGTCTTGCCCTTCCTCCCTGCTCTGGCTGCTGGCTCCCCACCCAGGAATGTGTCTGATCTACCCGCCAGGCTAGAAACCAGGAGCACGGAGGACCTGCAACCGTGGGAAGCGGATAACTACAGCAGCTTATAGCAGCAGGAGGCTTTTCTCTAATACATTTTTTTCCTCTTTAGAGGTTTTATTGGAGGGATAAGATACAAAGAGGGAGCCCCCGCTGCCTAGTGAGAAAAGATCAAATGCAAAGGTAGCTTCAGTTTAATCCAAGTGAACGGGTTCTTCCCATGTTCTCAGTGGCTTAATTTCTAGGTGAAGGAGAACCCAGCACCTCTCCGGAAGAGGCTGGATTCTAAAGACATACAGATTTTAATATTAGGTCAAAAGGAGTCACATTTTAACTGAATGGTTAAGTCAGCAGGTATTAACCTAAAATTTGGTAATGTCAGAAAGAAGCATACTTCTAAAAAACTGCAAAACCAGTCCTTCTGAGGTATACAAAAACAAGTATAATTAAGAATATAATATTCTAGTTAGAATCCACTAAAGTCCATTGTTAAATGAGGACAAGAAAGCAATTTTTAAGAAACAGCTAGATACATATATTTTTTAAATGCCCTGTGAAGCATTGAGGAAAAGAAAAGAAAGTGAGAAGTGAGTTCTTGGAATAAAATTCTGATTACAGAAATGTGATCATCGCTTTCATTTTCTCTACCAATAATTCCATGCAGTTCTTTATGTCTAGATAATATATAAATGTGATATTCATGGTAGCTTATATATCCTCAGCACTTCTCTCTATGCCAGGAATTTCTAAGTATTTTATATATCTTTTTAATTATCTTTTATACTCAAGAAACCCTTGAAGATGAATAGTATTATTATTCCCATTTTAGAGAAGAGGAGATTGAGGCCAAATCAGATACAGTAGCAAATCAAAGGCACAGGAGACTGAACCTGGAACCCATGCTCTTCACTAGGATACTGACTTGATTTCTATAACAGACCATGAATACATGTTGACTAAATTTTAGTCAACCTGGTTGTCATATCTTAAGTCCAAAAGAGTTATAGATGCAGGACAGTTAATACAGAATTGTCAAATTTATCGTTATGACTTGCTATCAATGTTGTTCATCAAAAAACAGGTTGGTCAAGGTGAAGAGAGAGGTACAAGGTATAAACAATGCATGGAAAGTAATTTAAGAAATAACAGAATCTTAATACCTCCATTGTTATACCAAATTAATTCACCACTAATATACTACTACTTTGAATCATAAGGAATTTATCAATTTCACTAAATCAGAACCTATGGAGAGTAATGTGTTTTAATGTCTTGATGAAATAAGGAGAAAGTTATAGCAAAGTTTTTCTTGTTTTCTCATAAAACAACTGATTATAACGTCTGAATACTTCTATTCACAAAAAGATTGAAATTTTTTTCCAGGATGCCACCTTGTTTGGAAAATGCTAAAGACCAGCTTAATTCTTTTTTCACTGTGTCTTTCTGGTGCATCGACAGTGGAATTCTATATAAAAATTCTAGTTATAAATCTAAAAACCCTAATCTTTAAAAAATCATCTGATTTTCCCTCCAAGTCCTGTTTATAAAGCATCAATAAGAGGAAAGACACCTTCTGAGCAAAGGAGTATCCTAGCAGAAAGCAACACGAAAGTCTCCAAGGATAAACCATGGTTTTTGGTACATAATGCAATAAAGACAGTAATAGTAATAGTAATTGACAAATATAACAGTAATAGTAATTGTCCATCAAGTTCTTGACACATGCACAATTCTGTTCTAAGCACTTCACTTATTATCTCATGTAACGCTGACAATAACATTATGAAATGGGTGTTATTATTGCTTCCATTTTACAGATCCTGAAACTAAAGCAAGAGTGACTAAATAACTTTCCTAAGCAAGTTGTATAGCTAGGAAGCCATACTCCTGGCTTGGGTTCTTAACTGCTATTTCTTCTTTTTGCTAACAATAGCAATGATGGTGAAAATAACTAGGGGTGAGAAGAGCATCGGCTTTATAAAAATCATCGATAGCAAATCACAAGTCTAAAATATAGCTATTGATGGTACCTGAATGCTGACACTGTGACAACTGGTGAGATGACAGCTGCAAAGCAATTTGAAGTCCTTTGGAAATGCTGACACTACAAATACATAGCTCCTCCTTGAGCTGTGCCAACTCTAACTACTTTACACAATCTGGTGCCCTTACCAGGGTATCAAATGTGTTTATGCTTGGTACATATGGAAGGCAGGACAATGGGCCATTCTGCCCACACAAGGAATGGTGGTGGCTTGTGTAGAACAGTGTTGCAAAAATTCACTTTTAGGTAAATGGATGGAATGGAGGTGTAAGGCTATAGTAATGATTTTGTGTTCATAAAGCACCCTATAAATAAGTAGGCTCCATAAAGCCAAAAGGTCCTATGCCTGACAAGTTAGGAGGGGAAAAGCAGTGAGACAAGCTAAATCAAGCCATCTGTACCTTGTCAGTGGATTCATTCTCAAAAAGTCCCTAGATCCCTCACTAATGGATGATAAAAAGACCTCAGAGAGCCCACTTCTGGGGCCCAGAAAAAGAAGGGTTAAAACTAGAAGCCCTTCATACAATAGTATATTTGTTTATTGAAAAGACAATTGGACAGGAATTTACTGAGCATCTTTCTCTTAAATGGACTTCCTCCCTCCCCACCTGCCCTGGGGTGTCTTTCTATTTTACATCAATTCAGGTTTGAAATGACTTATGCTTGAGAGGTTGCTTTATTTCAAAACTCATTTGAATGTCCCCTGACCACAAGCTGAATTCATAAACTGCTTCTCTTCATTTCTTCTCCTCCATTTGGCCCTTTGTTAATATCTGGATATTTAGTGTCATTTGTGAGTGTAATTAAAATGAATCCAATTTTCCTCCTCCAAATGTTGTCTACTTCCTCTTCCTAAGCATAAATGAGACATTTCATAGAAATCGGGTAAATACCAGATGCTGCAGAAATCCAGGATAATCTTCTGTGTAATTTATATATATATATATATTTTTTTACAGTCCTGTCTGCATTTTACCTTATGGGAAAACCCCGTATTTATGCCAAATTTGAATGAAGTGAAAATTTTATGATTTAATGCCATTTAACAGCATGCAGAGAGCCACGATTAATGCTTCATCACCACGGGGGATGCGCGATGAAAGGTAAAGGGAGAATGGCTAGGACTCAGAGATTTGGTGAAATGACAATTAGAGAAACCTTAGAGTATATATGTTTAAATACGATTATTTTAATTTTCAATGGATTACCCTTACTTCCAGAATGTGCTGGCCCTTGGAACTCAGGAGAAATCATTCCATTAACTTCAAAATATTCAGAGGTCACCATAAATATTTTCCTGTAATTGCATGCAATGAGAAATATTACATCTGGCCCAGGGCATTATTTGACAAATAGTTATCATTTTTATCTTAAGTGCCTTCTTTAACCAAAGTACATGGAAAACTAATGCAAAGATGGATTATTTGCTTTATTTTATAAGAAAAGATTTTCTGGATATAGTTCACAGTGGTACCTGGGATCATATATAACATAATCTCAGGACTGTCCTTCCTCTCTATGAAAAGAAAAGAAAGGTGAAAAGAATGTCTTACACACAGGCTAGAGTTGAGAGTTCTAGGCCACTGGGAAATTATTATTACTAATACAGTAATACTTCTTCCTCCCTTGTGAGCATTTTTTCCCCAAAGAATTTCAGTTGGAGTAAAGATGGAAGAGGAAACTATAAAGTAATAACAAACTCAGTCTGAAACTTTTGAGATTTTGCACAAGAAATTCAACCTGTTCACTGAAGTAGCTGTCTGTGAGGCCCCCAAAGAGGCAGTATTAGTCAGACCTCAATGCCCTTGGTATCTCAGGTCTACGTTACAGAAATGGAAAGCATACTACAAGCACAGGATGTTTGCGCTCAGTAAATCTATGACATCCCAAAGTGTTTGTTTTCAATATTTTTCTTCTATCTTCCCAAAAAGAAAAATGATTCTTTTTCAAACCAGTGAGGACTGGATAATAGTTAATAGTGTCTACCAAATGAAGAATGCTGACAGTGATGGCGCGGTAGGAAGCGATACCGAAAATCTACCCATAAACTCAACAAGTTCTTCAACCAGAAACAGAAAAACCTATCCTTGGAGTCTTCAGATGCTTCACAACACACCCGAAGGTAGGATCGAGCGAAAGATTGGCTAAATATATGGTCAAACCCCGGGGGAAATAAGGAGTAAGAAATGCTCCGCCTTCCTCTCTAATCCAAACAGGATGGCTTTCACTGAGAACTGAGAATATAGAAACTAAGGCGGGCATAGGGAGTGAATAGATCCAGGCCGCGGTACAAACAGCCAAACCAGGCTGTGGCACGGAGATCCAAGCCGTGAAAAAACCTGGGCAATTCAAGCTAACACGCGCGCCAAACCCAGACAAAGAAAGACAAGTGGGGCAGCCATTTTCCGCATCTCCTGGTTGGCGCGCCCGTGGTTAGTGGGCAAGAGATTCCTACGAACACTTCAGGGGTGGGCGCAGCCCGTGCTAACCCACAGAGAAGCAGAGTCAGAGGCCTCTGTGTGGGCAAAAAGCAGCATCTCCTAGGAGCCCCAGCGCCCTGAGGGGACCGGGCACGGGGAGGGAGCTGGAGCCAACTCCAACGGCGGAACTTTTCTGTGCGGGAGGAAGGCTTTCTCGGAGCGAGAGGCGTCCCGCCTGAGCCTCATAATCTGGTCAGCGCCCACGCACGCAGAGTGGGCAGGAGATTCCTCCAAACTCCTCAGGGGTGGGCGCCCGTGTTTTCCCACAGAGGAGCAGAGTCAGAGGTCTGTGAGCGGGCCAGGAACGGAATCTCAGGCAGCCCTAGCCCCTTGGGAAAGCCGCACGGGGATAGAGCGAAAGCCAATTCCAAAGCTCAATCTTCTCCGTGTGGGTAGGGATTTCACTCGAAGTGTGACCTGTCTGGTCTGACATCCTGGTGGGTGCGCACGGAGAGTGGGCAAGAGATTCCTCCGAACGCCTCAGGAGTGGGCACTTGAGTTATCCCACAGAGGGGCAGAGCTAGAGGTCTCTGAGTGGGAGGAAGCCACGCCTGATTATGCTAGCAGCTCTGACTGACTGAGCCTTACTCAGAGCCCTGTGCTGAGTGGGAATAGAGTGGGGAGTTGCCAGCTCTTTGAGACTCTTACTATCCAGGCAGAGGCAGCAGCAACCCCATAGCTGGATTATCAGGCTTCTAATTGTGGAAGGAAAGACTAGGAGAGAGGCTCCAGGAACACTCTCACAGTGAGAGATCCTCTCACTGTTGGAGCCTATAAACACTAATGAGCCTCGACTGCCAACGAGACTGAAGCCCAATACATGACATCGCCATAGAGAATTATCAACTGCAAACCTCTTCCAGAGTGTGCCACAGGGGCAGAACCCGGGGTACAAAGTCACCGACCAGAAAGACAGAAAAGAAAAAGCAAGACGACAACCTCTCAAAATCAAGAATAATCTGCAGACTTTATAACCTATCCCATTTTATTATATTTGTTCATCTGTGTCTCTTTTCTTCATTCTTGATTTTTTTTTTCTACTCCAATTTGGTCATTTAATTCTCTCTCAGTCTTACTCTCGCCTCTCTTTGAACTACACTACCCATAAGTGTTACATCTCCCATTATCTTTTCTTTCCTCCTCCTTTCACTCTATGAGGGTTGCAATCCAAAACCCCTAACACTCTCTTTCTCTCTCCTCCTTTTTCTTTTTTCTTCTTTAAGTGGTTCCATCTTTTTTCTCTCTCTCTCTCTCTCTTTTCTCCCTCTATATTAGTCTCTTCCTCTCTCCTTTACGTCTTCTCTCATTCAAACCTCAATAATGAACAAATTATCTTATCTGGGACTCAAACTTAAGTTTGTGGCATTTTGGAGGGTTTTTACTTCACCTTTTTAACACATTAGCAGTGCTCCCATCCCTGGCTCTCCATTTTATCTAGTTCTTGTTCCACTAAATACAATAGTAATTTTTTAATTTTCCACCCCTTTTTCCTGTTTCCCTCTTATTCCTCTCATCATAAGTCTGAGTCAGCCAACACCTAAAAGCAAATCATTTTATTCTTGACCCAAATTTTTTCCTAATTTGCTTTTTGTGGGTCTATATTGCTCCCCCCCTTTTTTATATATAAATATTTTTTTCTTTTATTTCTTTTTCTTTTTTTTCTTTTTCCTTTACCCCTATATTACTTCTCCCCAATTCAGGCCCTCCGCTACAGGTATTGTTTGTTCTATTTAGTACAATGTAATTCACAGTTCATCACAAGATTTTCTCAAAAAAGAGGGGAGAGGAGAGGAAAGGAAAAAAAGGAGGGAAGGAATTATTCCTTTTTTTTCCTCAAATTTTTATCTTATTTTATTTTTCTTTATTTAATGATTAATTTTTTAAAAAAAAAACAACGCAATTTTTTATTTTTATTTTTATTTTTTTATCCTTTTATTCCTTATAAAATCTCATTAATACTATCAAGAAAACCACCCTCAGATGCCATTAAAGAAGAGAAAATTGAATATCATGGATACAAAAGAAAGAGAGGTAACACAGAGAGATGAGGAAAAATCTATGGAGAAAAAATTTAAGATATTGGAAACCTTGGAGTTAAACGACAGAGAATTTAAAATAGAAATCCTAAAAATACTCAGAGATATACAAGAAAACACAGAAAGGCAATTTAGGGAGCTCAGAAAACAACTCGATGAACACAAAGAGTATATCTCCAAGGAAATTGAAACTATAAAAACAAATCAATCAGAGATGAAAAACTCAATTCATGAGCTGAAAAATGAGGTAACAAGCTTAGCTAATAGAACAGGCCAGATAGAAGAGAGGATTAGCGAAATAGAAGACAAGCAACTTGAGGCTCAACAAAGAGAAGAAGAAAGAGATTCAAAAATTAACAAAAATGAGATAGCCCTACAGGAATTATCTGACTCCATCAAAAAGAATAACATAAGAATAATAGGTATATCAGAGGGAGAAGAGAGAGAAAATGGAATGGAGAACATACTCAAACAAATAATAGATGAGAACTTCCCAAGCCTGTGGAAAGAACTAAAACCTCAAATTCTAGAAGCAAACAGAACTCCAAGTTTTCTTAACCCCAACAAACCTACTTCAAGGCACATCATAATAAAATTGGCACAAACCAACTGCAAAGAAAAAATTCTCAAGGCAGCCAGGGAAAAGAAGAATACAACATATAAAGGAAGGCCCATTAGATTATCATCAGATTTCTCAACAGAAACTCTACAAGCTAGAAGAGAGTGGACCCCAATATTTAAAGTCTTGAAAGAGAGGAACTTTCAGCCATGAATACTATACCCATCAAAGCTATCCTTCAAATATGAAGGAGAAATAAAAACATTCACAGATACAGAAAAGATGAGAGAATTTATCACCAGAAAACCCCCACTCCAGGAAATACTAAAGGGGGTTCTCCAATCAGATACAAAGAATAAAAAAACAACAACAACAAAGCCACAAGTAAAAGCTCCAAGAAGAACATAACAAAACCAACTTTAAACTGTGACAACAATAAGAAAGGGGGGGAGAGGATGAAGATTAACAGTAGCAAAGGGTGATGGAGGGCAAAAGTACTCACAAAATAGTGCACTACAATGAACAGGGTAGGAACCCTTTTCATTACTTAATGGTAACCATCATTGAAAAAACCACCACAGAAGCACATGATTTAAAAAAGATAGCACCAGAGGAAAGATGTATGGAACACAACCAAATAAAAACAAAAGATAGAAAAACGAAAGAGAAGAATCAAACAAGGCACAAAACTAACAGAAAGCAATCTATAAAATGGCAATGAGGAACTCACAAGTGTCAATAATTACACTAAATGTAAACGGATTAAACTCACCAATAAAAAGGCACAGAGTAGCCGAATGGATCAAAAAAGAAAATCCAACTGTATGCTGCCTACAAGAAACTCATCTAAGTAACAAGGATAAAAACAAATTCAAAGTGAAAGACTGGAAAACAGTACTTCAAGCAAATAACATTCAAAAAAAAGCAGGCGTAGCAATACTCATATCTGATGATGCTGACTACAAGACAGCAAAAGTACTTAGAGACAAAAATGGCCATTTCATAATGGCTAAGGGGACACTGAATCAAGAAGACATAACAATTCTTAATATATATGCACCAAACCAAGGAGCACCAAAATATATAAGACAGCTACTTATTGACCTTAAAACAAAAACTGACAAAAATACAATCATACTTGGAGACCTCAATACACCGCTGACGGCTCTACATCGGTCATCCAAACAGAGAATCAACAAAGACATAGTGGCCTTAAACAAAACACTAGAGCACCTGGATATGATAGACATCTACAGGACATTTCATCCCAAAGTGACTGAGTATACATTTTTCTCCAGTGTACATGGATCATTCTCAAGAATTGACCATATGTTGGGCCACAAAAACAACATCAGCAAATTCAGAAAAATTGAAGTTGTACCAAGCATATTTTCTGATCATAAAGCCTTGAAACTAGAATTCAACAGCAAAAAAGAGGGAAAAAATCCCACAAAAATGTGGAAACTAAACAACATACTTTTAAAGAATGAATGGGTCAAAGAAGAAATAAGTGCAGAGATCAAAAGATATATACAGACTAATGAAAATGACAATACGACATATCAGAATCTATGGGATGCAGCAAAAGCAGTAATAAGAGGGAAGTTCATATCACTTCAGGCCTATATGAACAAACAAGAGAGAGCCCAAGTGAACTACTTAACTTCACACCTTAAGGAACTAGAAAAAGAAGAACAAAGACAACCCAAAACCAGCCGAAGGAAGGAGATAATAAAAATCAGAGCAGAAATAAATGAAATAGAGAACAGAAAAACTATAGAAAAAATTAATAGAACAAGGAGCTGGTTCTTTGAAAAAGTCAACAAAATTAACAAACCCTTGGCAAGACTTACCAAGGAAAAAAGAGAAAGAACTCATATAAACAAAATCCAAAATGAAAGAGGAGAAATCACCACGGACACCGTAGATATACAAAGAATTATTGTAGAATACTATGAAAAACTTTATGCCACTAAATTCAACAACCTAGAAGAAATGGATAAATTCCTAGAACAATACAACTTTCCTAGACTGAGTCAAGAAGAAGCAGAAAGCCTAAACAGACCTATTAGTAGAGAAGAAATAGAAAAAACCATTAAAAACCTCCCCAAAAATAAAAGTCCAGGCCCAGATGGCTATACCAGTGAATTTTATCAAACCTTCAAAGAAGACTTGGTTCCTATTCTACAGAAAGTCTTCCAAAAAATTGAAGAAGAAGCAATACTTCCAAACACATTTTATGAGGCAAACATAACCCTTATACCAAAACCAGGCAAGGATGGCACAAAAAAAGAAAACTACAGACCAATATCTCTAATGAATACAGATGCTAAAATACTAAACAAAATACTAGCAAATCGAATACAACAACATATGAAAAAAATAATACATCATGATCAAGTGGGATTCATCCCAGAATCTCAAGGATGGTTCAACATACGTAAAACGGTCAACATAATACACCATATCAACAAAGCACAGAACAAGAACCACATGATATTATCAATAGATGCAGAAAAGGCTTTTGATAAAATACAACACAATTTTATGTATAAGACTCTCAACAAAATGGGTATAGAAGGAAAATATCTCAACATGATAAAGGCCATATAGGATAAACCATCAGCTAACATCATACTAAATGGCACAAAACTGAAGGCTTTCCCCCTTAAATCAGGAACAAGACAGGGTTGTCCACTCTCTCCACTCTTATTTAATGTGGTACTAGAGGTTCTAGCCAGAGCAATCAGACAAGACAAAGAAATAAAAGGCATCCATATCGGAAAAGAAGTAAAGGTATCACTTTTTGCAGATGATATGATCCTATACATCGAAAACCCCAAAGAATCCACAAAAAGATTTCTAGAAAAAATAAGCCAATACAGTAAGGTCGCAGGATACAAAATTAACATACAGAAGTCAATAGCCTTTCTATATGCCAACAATGAAACAACTGAGAAGGAACTCAAAAGAATAATCCCCTTCACGATTGCAACAAAAAAAATAAAATACCTAGGAATAAACATAACAAAGAATGTAAAGGACTTATACAATGAAAACTATAAACCATTGTTAAGGGAAATCGAAAAAGACATTATGAGATGGAAGAATATTCCTTGTTCTTGGTTAGGTAGAATAAATATAATCAAGATGGCCATATTACCCAAAGCTATATACAAATTTAATGCAATTCCCATCAAAATTCCAATGACATTTTTTAAAGAAATGGAGCAAAAAATAATCAGATTTATATGGAAGTATAAAAAGCTCCGAATAGCCAAAGCAATCCTAAAGAAAAGGAATGAAGCTGGGGGCATTACAATACCTGACTTCAAACTCTATTATAGGGCCATGACAATCAAAACAACATGGTATTGGCAGAAAAATAGACACTCAGACCAATGGAACAGAATAGAAAACCCAGAAATAAAACCACATATATATAGTCAAATAATTTTTGATAAAGGGGCCAACAACACACAATGGAGAAAAGAAAGCCTCTTCAACAAATGGTGCTGGGAAAACTGGAAAGCCACATGCAAAAGAATGAAGCTGGACTACAGTTTGTCCCCCTGTACTAAAATTAACTCAAAATGGATCAAAGATCTAAACATAAGACCTGAAACAATAAAGTACATAGAAGAAGACATAGGTACCAAACTCATGGACCTGGGCTTTAAAGAGCATTTTATGAATTTGACTCCACAGGCAAGAGAAGTGAAAGCAAAAATTAATGAATGGGACTACATCAGACTAAGAAGTTTTTTTTCAGCAAGAGAAATTGATAACAAGATAAACAGACAGCCAACTAATTGGGAAATGATATTTTTAAACACCTGCTCAGATAAGGGCCTAATATCCAAAATATACAAAGAACTCATAAAACTCAACGACAAACAAATAAACAATCCAATAAAAAAATGGGAAGAGGATATGAACAGACACTTCTCCCAGGAAGAAATACAAATGGACAACAGATATATGAAAAGATGCTCATCTTCTTTAGTTATTAGAGAAATGCAAATCAAAACTGCAATGAGATACCACCTCACACCTGTTAGATTATCTATTATTAACAAAACAAGTAATAGCAAATGTTGGAGAGGTTGTGGAGAAAAAGGAACTCTCATCCACTGTTGGTGGGAATGTAAAGTAGTACAACCATTATGGAAGAAAGTATGGTGGTTCCTCAAAAAACTGAAAATAGAACTACCTTATGACCCAGCAATCCCTCTACTGGGTATATACCCCAAAAACTCAGAAACATTGACTTGTAAAGACACATGCAGCCCCATGTTCATTGCAGCATTATTCACAGTGGCCAGGACATGGAAACAACCAAAAAGCCCATCAATAGATGACTGGATAAAGAAGATGTGGCACATATACACTATGGAATACTACTCAGCCATAAGAAATGATGACATCGGATCATTTATAGCAAAATGGTGGGATCTTGACAACATTATACGGAGTGAAATAAGTAAATCAGAAAAAAACAGGTACTGCATTTTTCCATACGTAGATGGGACATAAAAGTGAGACCAAGAGACATTGATAAGAGTGTGGTGGTTACGGGGGGAGGGGGGAGAGGGAGAGGGAAGGGCACAAAGAGAACTAGATAGAGGGTGACAGGACAATCTGACTTTGGGTGATGGGTATGCAACATAATTGAACTTTAAGATAACCTGGACATGTTATCTTTGAATATATGTATCTTGATTTGCTGATGTCACCCCATTAAAAATAAATACAATAAAAAAAAATGAAATAAAAATAAAAGAAAAAAACAAATGAAGAATGCTAAATGGAGATGAGATGGGAGGGCTAACATCAGCAGTCCCTTGGAACATTTCTTATTAATTAATTAATTTTCAGTCTGAGGAGGATCCCCAACCAGGATCCACCCAGCAAGCCCACTAGGGGGTGATGCTCTGCCCATCTGAGGCATTGCTTTGTTGCTCAGCAACTGAGCTCTTCTTAGTGCCTGAGGCTGAGGCCATGGACTCATCCTCAATGCCTGAGGCCAACTTGCTTGAACCATTCGAGCCATTGCAGCAAGAAAGTGTGAGAGAGAGAGAGAGAAGCAAGAGGGAGAGGGGTAGAGAAGCAGATTGGCTTCTCTGCTGTGTGCTCAGACTGGGAATCTAATCTGGGACATACACATGCAGGGCCAACGCTCTACCACTGAGCCAACCAGCCAGGGCCTCCTTGATACATTTCTAAGGCTTGATTTTGTTCCTTGGCCAAGAGTCTGCTGATTTTTTTATTATTTTATTATTTTTTATATTTTTCTGAAGTTGGAAACAGGGAGGCAGTCAGACAGACTCCTGCATACGCCCGACCGGGATCCACCCAGCATGCCCACCAGGGGGTGATGCTCTGCCCATCTGGGTGTTGTTCTGTTGCAACCAGAGCCATTCTAGCACCTGAGGCAGAGGCCATGGAGCCATCCTCATCACCCGGGCCAACTTTCCTCCAATGGAGCCTCAGCTGCAGGAGGAGAAGAGAGAGACAGAGAGCAAGGAGAGGGAGAGGGGTGGAGAAGCAGATGGGCGCTTCTCCTGTGTGCCCTGGCCGGGAATCGAACCCGGGACTCCTGCACGCCAGGCCGATGCTCTACCACTGAGCCAACCGGCCAGGGCCTCTGCTGATGTTTTATTGCTGCTCTGCTCATGTCCTCCTTCATAAGAAGTAGATACAAAGAGAGGAGATAAGAATAATATTAAGCACCTTTCTATTGTCTGACTGACTGCTTTCAGAGTACAGACTCATCTGTCCAACTAGACTTAACTTTTATTTTGGCTAAAATTAAAAAAAAATGCAGCTACCACAATAAATGACAACCTCTTTCTTGGCACATGTTATTTCTCACACCACTGCACTCTGCTTCTGTAATAAACTCTCAAGTCCTTTGCTTTTTGGCATAAACACTTCAAGTCAGGTAAAAATGTTCAGCTGAGTGTGACCTGGGGACTGAAGGGTAAAACTTACAAAATTGGTTTGGCTTACAACCTGAAGAGATTTCCCAGAGGCGAAAGGTTTGTGTACCGGCATAGCAAACATTGACTTTTGTGTTTTCCTTCTCAGATATTTTAAAGTGCAACTTGGAACAATGCATACCACTGTGATGTACGGATAATCTTTTCATCTCCTTGACCTTGTTTTCCTCCAAATGCCATTTTAGTTCCTGTTAGCTTTAAAACGCGATGTGTGGACTTGGGATGTCTCTATTCCTGTTTTCACACCCTACCCTCCTGAAGACGTTCTCCACCACTGTGCCCACACCCGTTCCCCTGTATACAGTTTAGCTACCGGAGTCGTCCGTTCTATTTCAATTCAACACATCATCTGTATTTTAAGTGGCTGGTGACTAATGAGAGTTGACTTCAGTGTCACGCTATTTCCCACACAGTCCATCTGCAGACCAGGCTCACCAGACCACAGACCCTCTGCTCCCCCAGCGGCAGAAACACAGTGTACCTGAAGTCGTGGTCAATCTTCCTCAACTATTCAGATTATCCTGGTTTTCCCTCGGCATTAGTGGCTTTATAAAGTCACCTGAAGAAACCTGAAAACTGCCGTATAATTTTTTATGTGTTTAGCATGTAAACTTTACCAATAGAAATCTACCAAAAAAAAAAAAAAAAAAAGAAGGCATTCCAAGTCGACACATTTCCCACTGCACCACCACTGGTCAGGCGAGATTTCAAATTCTTGAGTGCGACAAACTTGCAACACAAAGGACTTACAGGTTTATAATACAATCCACTAGAACTAAATTTTCCATTTTTCCAGATTGTATTCATTTACATTTTTTTTTACCATGCTCTACGTAGTCAAGAAAACTGCTATTCTAAGTGACCTCTTTTTCTTTTTGAGGGGAGAACTACATTTACATACATTCTCATATGCAAACATAAACTTCCATTAGCAAACCCAACCAGACCAAACACTAACAGAAGTTGATTTTTATGAAAACTAACTATTCAAAAATGGCAATAAAGCAAATAGGAATATAAAATAGAGGGAACACCTCAGGACTCATGGGACAACTAAAAAATTATTTATTGTGATTCAGATCATCCTAAATTCAGGGGAACAGGTGAGAAGACTGCTCTGAAGGGAACCCTTTTCTCTTCCTCTGCTCCCTAAAATCACCAATGCCTTTATGGATGTTCTGCCTGTGGGCTCATCTCTTACCTTTCGTTTGTAACAGACTTCCACTTTGCTTCCCCATTTCTATTCTCTTCTTATTCTAATTCGTCTTGCATATTGTAGCCAACTTTTGTTTTTCTAAAGGACAGTTTCCTTCAATATCTTCCCCATGCAATTTGAGGTTCATCTCAATCGACTTCCAGCTTCCTTCCTTCCTTTCAATATATTCTATGTTCTGTATACTGGCACTGCCATGCTAGTTATTGCCCACCCCATTCTGTCTTTCTTGGGCAAATTCCCATTTATACATCTGCTCCTTCTAATTTCATGTCCACTATGGAGCTTTCTTTAACTTCTTCTGATTCTCACTTTTGCTGTAAATTATTTTCTGTCTTTTCTCTTGAGAAAGCTAATAACCACACCTTGTCATAATTGTCTGCTGACCTGCCTGCCCTCCAGGGCAGGAACTCAAATCCATTTTTCTCTCCAGCCCTAACATCTGAAAGAAAGGAGAGCTGCAACAATAAATCTCAGTACGTACCCTAAATTTAGCTGATTATTTCCTACAACTATTTGGACCAAAATTTCCTATACCTATATATATTGGCTAAGATATATCATGTGTGTGTGCAATCATTTTTCTTCTTCTTTTCTATTCTTAATTATGTCTCTTCTTAATTTGCTAGGATTTTGTGTGTGTGAGAGAGCTAATTTTTACCTCTGAGATAAGTAGAAGTGTGTGGTATATGTGCAGTGCAGTTTTACACATGGAGACCAGTGACTTAGCCAGCCGGACCAGAAACACGATACAAATAAAGTGTTATCTTATAGTGAATAACAGTGACCGGAACACAGTAAGATCTGGTGCTTGACTTCCAAACTCCACATATATGATGCATTGAACACTCTATGTTTGCCTGAACACATTTGTCTATTGAGCCTGATTTGTATATGCTCTGCATGATGCAAAAGGTTCTTTGCATCCAAGTTCTAAAGATATCTAAGACAACTGCAATAGCATTTTCACTGATGATATTGGTTAATAAGAGTGATGATCACTCTGAGCATAAGCAAATTCAACTAAAGTCATTTAGTCTGTCATCTTCATATAACATCAGGGTGGTTAACTCTTGTGACAGGCACGGAATTTCTGGTTGGCTGTGGTTGAAAAACACTGGTGTATGTGACAGTAAGAAGTGACGCCTTGTGCAGTGCAGTTTTGCAAATGGGCAAGGGAAGATGAATATTTTCCCAATCTGCTATACTTACTAAGTCTGGAATAAACTCATATAAAGAAAGCAAAAAGCAAAAACCAAGGCTGAAATAAAAAGTCTTTCTGATTAATCGGAAACCTAATTACAATATTCCATGCTGTTATTGAAAAGATATGTGTTTGTGTTTGTATCTGTGCCTTTGCATGAGCTTTCAAGTGCAAGTGATACAGAGAACAAGAGCACTGGCCAGGAAGGGGAGAATGGGAGGGGGGAGGGGGAGGGGGGACGGGGGAGGGGGGAGGGGGGAGGGGAGAAAGGAAGGAGGGAAGGAAGGGAGGAGCAGAGAGGGGGGGAGGGGAGAAAGGAAGGAGGGAAGGAAGGGAGGAGGGGGGAGGGGGGAGGGGAGAAAGGAAGGAGGGAAGGAAGGGAGGAGGGGAGGAGATGTTTACATTTTTTTACTTGAAACAAGTTAGATAATATGTTTTACATGTTGCTTTAATAGAAAACTAAACTCAGAAAAAAGAATGCTACATAATCATCAAGGGAAGTTGGATGCTTTCTTTTTTATTTTCCCATTACCTAAAATATTACTTGTAAACAAAAACAATCCAGGTGAACATGTTTTTAAATTTTAATTTTATATTTTTGGACCTCAAGTGTATAGTATTGGATTAATCTTAACCTATGGTCTATGAAACAGTCTTATCATTGATCAATATTGTTAATAATGGTGATCCAGCACCCAACACTAAGTTAGAACCTTTAAAATATTTGATATATAGCCATCTAGTCTTCTGCCAATCAATCCTCTTGACTCCCTTAATCTATGATACCCAACATCCTAAACACCATGGTAACTGTGATTCTGTTTTCCTTATGATTCAGTTTTATTTCACATTTATATATTCTCACGGTTAAACCCTCTTATGGGTATAGGACACACTTCTAGTTTTTACTAAAATAATACAGGAGAATTCTTTTATTGATGACACAATTTGTAGCTTCCCTGATTTAATGCAAATTGGGTATACCATCATGATGTCTGCTTGTTTGAAGGAGAATATTGTCAACTGATCTAAAACCAATAAAAAAAAATGTCACTCTACCAATTCACTGGATTGCCTGAAAAATTCCTACCTCATGTAAATTTTTCCACTTTAATATCTTATTAGTTGTATATACAATAAAGACAGTATAAAAAGAAAAGTAAAAAATATTTATAAAATCAATTTAAATTTATACACTTTACTGACTTAATCTGTGTACTATTTTAAATGACCCTGGGGCAAGTGTCATTCTTAATCAAACAGTGGCAAAGTACATAGAATTTGAGACCTTGGCTCCTTCTCTCCCTGTGATTTGCAATATAATTAGGGATTATGGTTCAAATTGTAACTAAACTTTAATTGACTCAATTAAATCAAGTAATGGATCTGGTGTTTTCCTCAGTCTCTACGTGCTTTATTTCCTCCTCACTGAAGTGTATATAATCAGCTCTACTCCCCTTAAAATAATAATTTGATTTCACTTAAAGATTCTTTCAAAATTACATGCAGCCTTATTTACTTTTCTCGATATTGAAATCTTATATACCGATACATCTTACTGTTAGACTACTTATCCTTTTATTTTAATCATGCCTATACACCTATTCTTGAAATTAAGCTTTGCAAAATTCACACATAAGACGATGGCCAAGAGCCGATGTTTACAAAGAGCAGAGGACGTGTTCCAGCTTCCCAGGCTTATCTCTGTCACAGCCTTTCTTGCTGTTGCTGTGTTTACCAACACCAGGCTCATTTACAATGAATTCATTTAACTGATGAATGTACTTGACATTATGTACCAAAAGCTCTAATCGTGGAAAGCCTGGTGATCGAAGATCCATCTTTGACAAGAATTCACTGCTGGAAGTCTAGTATCAAAATGTCAGCCATGGTGGAGGAACCAGGCTCATTAAGTACAACAAACCCATCACTCCCGCCCCAAAACTGCCATAACCATGCATGCAACTCTGGTGAGCCAAGGTAGAAAGATGAGACTCAGTGCACTGTATACCTTTGTGTTAGAGAAAACTCCCTGAATTAACAAAATTTTTCTCTGATCTTTAATTTAACAGTCTTCACCAGTATGTTAATATGACACATTTTGTTTCACATATTTGGTGAAGGAAAGATTCTGTAGGACAGTGAAGTAGAATGTAGCTTCTACAGCACTTCATTTTTAAATCTCAAAAGGAAGTTAGTTATTATACAGGCAATCCTACTTAGCAAAACTTAAGTACCAAGAATGTGCTATACTAACTAAATATAACATTACAGTAATATAAATTTTACTTCCTGGACCACTTCTTAGTCCTTATTTGTAAAATTATAAGATACTACAGAATTATTATTTCTGTGGGTAAATCAGTCATGATTTTCCTGGATTTGATTTGAAATGCAAATGACTTAGTGTTAGTATTAACCCTTTTAGAACTATCAAGGTTAATACTAACTAAAGAAAGACAAAAATTATTTGGTAGATACACATTTATGCAATCCAAATTATAATTAAGGTGAAACACTTGAAATATAATTTTGAAAGCACAATTATAAGTATAAACTACTCTGTCAAAATATACATATCAGCTTAGTTCAAATTACAAGAGAATCACTTTAATATGTTTTTCTTTACATTGGAAACATTTTTAAATGGTCAAGATTTTAAATATTTTTTCTTTTTTAGATAAAATCTCAAGGAATACTTATATTTAAAAATACAGTTATTAAGACCTAATTTTCTTTATATTCTAACAGATACCCCTGTATTCTGCTATTGCTAAGAATGTTGTTTCTGAAATTAGGCAGACCTAAGTTTAACACTGGGTTCTACTGTGTACTCATGTGTGACCTTGGGCAAGATACCACATTTCCCCATGCATAAGACGCTCCCCTGTATAAGATGCACCTTAATTTTGGGGCCCAAAATTTGAAAAAAAAATGTTTTACATAAAGTTATTGAACTCAAGTTTTATTCATCATAAAATTCATACATCTCCTCATCACTGTCAAAACTCCCATCCATTAGCTGACCCTCATCTGTGTCTGATGACGAATCACTGTCTTCAACAATGAGAGCAAACACAAGTGTGAAAAAGCGAGAAATGCAAGTAAAAAGAAATCTACAACCACGGTACAAGATGCACCCAGTTTTTAAACCCCTAAATTTTATTTTAAAAATGTATGTCTTATACATGGGGAAATACGGTATTTAACATTTGTAGGTTTCAGCCCCATCATTTCTAAAGTGGGGGAAATAAAAGAACATATTTTAATGAATTGTGAGAAGAGTAAATGTGAGGAGTTATATAAAAGATTTAGTGTAATGTGCTGCAGAAAGTAAATGCTCAATAAATATTGAGTATAATAACAGCATTTATGATGATGATGATGGTACGTAGTAGCAGTAGCAGGAGTAGTGAACAAGCTGTACCTGTGAAATACCTGAACCAAGAATCACCTTCATAATTATCTGTTCATCTCATTTGAGAGAGGAAACCATCAGGCCCAGAGAGAGCTTCAGTGATGCCCCCCACCCCCACCCCGTGATTCAGCCCGTTAAATCTTTGCAAAGTGCTATATTTAATTAGCCTGCTCAATCCCTGCCCTCCTCTTTGAGGAGTGGGTAACAGGAAAAGTAATGCTAAAGTTAAGGTGAAAAGAGGCTTTTTTCTAATGAACAGAGGAATCATGCCTGACAGAAGAGCAAAGTTAAATCACTGTATTGATCGTTTAAAAATCAATATGAAGTTTCTATCCAAAAGAACACTTTTAAGCTGAGAACAAGAGGTCTTAAAGCCTGAGGAATAAAGGGCAGAGGCCCCCAGGACAGGATGTGTCAATACTTATGTGTGGACGCTCACAAAGCCCTGTTAGGATGAAAGCAAATCAGCTCTCTGGCTACCCTAAAATGTTAGCAGGGTCATCTTGTCAAAATGGTGATTGCTTAGAGAGAAATCTAATAGGAAAAGCAATAAATTCAACTGGATATAATGTCATAACTGTTTAACGTAATACATTAGATTTGACTTTGACTTCCCACATATCCAAAAAGAACCAGGCTCTTTTACAGTATTCAGTTCAATAATAAGGGTTGAGAGAAGAAGATATGACTATTCTTGGCTCTCCAATAATTCAACTATAAACTTGGATTTTAAAGTTATAATTGCACATTATAAAAACTTATAAAATTGGGCCCTGGATGGTTGGCTCAGTGGTAGAGCATCACCTGGTGTGTGGATATCCTGGGTTTGGTTCCCAGTCAGGGCACACAGGAGAAGTGACCATCTACTTCTCTACCCCTCTACCCACCCTTCTCTCTCCCTTTCCTGCATCCATGGCTTGATTGGTTTGTGTGAGTTGGCTCCAGGTAATGGAGGATGCCTCCGTGGAGCTTCCACTTCAGGTGGTAAAAATAGCTCCCTTGTCAAGCAATGGCCAAGGATGGGCAGAATATCACTGGTAGGGGGCTTGCCAGGTGGGTCCTGGTTGGGGCACATGTGGGAGTAGGTCTCTCTGTCTCCCCACTCTCACTTAAAAAGAAAACTTAGAAAATTGTAATTGTACATTATAAAAATACATTGGAAAAATTATATGACAAATCTTCATAGTTACATATCCAAATATTACTATACCACTCAAATCCTTATTACTTGATTATTACTTTTTTTTTTGTTCATTTTAGAGAAGTAAGAGTGAGAGAAGGAGAAATAGAGAGAGAAGGGAGGAGGAGCAGGAAGCATCAACTCCCATATGTGCCTTGACCGGGCAAGCCCAGGGTTTTGAACCGGCGACCTCAGGGTTCCAGGTCGATGCTTTATCCACTGCGCCACTGCGCCACTGCAGGTCAGTCCCTTGATTATTACTTTTAATAGTATTCATAAAGTTAGAAAAAATATATAGCCACACATAATTCTAAAAACATTCTAAATGCTCTCCAAGGTCAGTTTTTTAAAAAAATCTTTGAATCTACATATTTAAAAAATTATGGATAAAAATATTTTTGAGTTGAGTATTCAACTAATTACATTATACAAAAGTAACATTATGGACTTCCAGTCAAGACGGTGGAATAGGGAGACCCTGGACTCACCTGTTTCCACATACCACATCTATAAATGTAGTTGACTCCCGAACAGAAGAGGGGCTAGTGGCATGGACTATCTCATACAGTCAAAAATCTGCATATAATTTAAGTCAGCATTTTGCATAGAATCCCCACTGTCAGCTGACCCTTGAATAACTCAGGTTGGAAATGTGTGGGTCAGTCAGAAAGAAAAAAAAAACAAAACCTGTAAATAATTGGACCTATGCAGATCTAAACCATGTTGTTCAACAACATGGTTTACAAATCTAAACCATGTACAGGGTCAACTGTACATATAGAGCAACTATATCTCCAAGAACAATCTGGAAACTAGGGAACATACTCCCTACAACTGAGGACATAAAGAAAAACCACATCAAGACAGGACACAGGGGCAGAGCCACAATCTTCTCAGGAACCACACCTTTGGTCTCACAAGGAAGAGGAATATTACAGCAGCAGATCTCTAATGAATGAAAGGTCCAAGAACCACATTAGGTGTCCCACCCCAGGGGCTGGTACCAGCACCAGGAAGAAGAACTCATGCAATATCTGGGTTTCAAGGACCAGCGATGCCTACATCCAGGAGAGCCAGGGTCTGTGAGAAACCAAGTCTTCGCTCTTATGGAGCCCACACACAAACTCACTACTCTGAGTCTTTGTGCAGAGGCAACAGTTTGAAAAGCATTGGGTCATCTGCAAAGTAAATATGCCAACTGATTTTAAAATTTATATCAGAGGTGCAGGAATCTGGTGGAGATTTCACTAGGCACCGAGAGGCTGGTGGGCATCATCTTTTCTTGGTTTGGTTGGATTTGCTCTCCTTCCACTTAGCTGACCCCACACTAGCAGGTGCCAGTTCCCCTGAGGCTGGCCCAGCTCGGCCTGCCTATCCTGGCCACCACATGCAAAAGCCTCAGCAAGATAACATCCTGCTCCTCAGCACCCAACTGGTGGCCTGAGAGCCACACCAAGGCAGTGCCCTGCCCCCCAAGGACCCAGCAGGAGGCCCCGGTGGCCAAGAAGCCACTTCAAAGTGGCTTCCTACTCCAGGGGAGGTGAGCTCCCACATACCAGCATGCCCAGAACAGTAGAGGCTGGCCTCATAGCCAGCCACACTGAAAGTCCGACCACACACCATCATGCCCACAGCAGCCATGACAGTCCTTGCTGCCAGACAGACTGGGGCCAGCCTATGCCATTAGCATGCCCACAGAAATTGTGGCTGGGCCTCACAGACAGCCATGTCAGAATGTCAGGTGCAAGCCACTCATTCAATGTGCCAGTAGCATTTGCAGCCAGGCATCCAGATAGCCAGCAGAGAGAGAAGCCTATCTATCAGCACACTAAAAATAATTGTGGCACAACAAGAGAGTTCATGCAGCCCATACAGCCTCCGCCTCCAAGTACCTGGCTCTGGCTCTCACTGGGCACCATAGGATACCTTTCACATAAGGACACACTTTAAATACTATAAATACAGGTGATTTACCTACTATATAGAAACAAACAGAGACTTAGAGAAAATGAGGAAGCAAAGGAATATGTTTTAATGAAAGAATAAGACAAAACCCCAGATAAAGAACTAAACAAAATGAAAATAAGGAATCTTCCAGATAAACAGTTCAAAGTAATGATCATAAGGATGTTCATTAAACTCAAGAGATGTATGAATGAACACAGAATTTCAACAGAGATGGGAATTATAAAAAGAACTGGTAAGAACTAAAGAATACAATACCTGAAATTAAAAATATACTAAAGAGAATCAATAGTGGATTAGATGATGCAGACTAGATCAGCAAATCAGAAGACAGGGTAGGGGAAATCTCCCAATCAGAACAGAAAAAAAAAAAAAAGAATAAAACAATATGTGGAATGTAAGAGAGACCTTTGAAACAATACCAAACATACTAACATTTGCATTATAAATGTTCCAGAAAAAGAAGAGAGAGAAAGGGATAGGAAACTTATTCAAAGAAATAGTAGCTGAAAAATTCCCCAACCTAAAGAAAGAAAGACATACAATAAAAATTCTCACAGGTAAGGCAAACATAGAGTAAAGGTATATTAAATCAATCACTTAAAAAGCTAGTGGGGTAAAAGAAAAAGTATATTTATATGTATAAAAATAATTGAGGTGTACAGACACATACAAATATGTAGAATATGATGTCAAAAACATAAAATACAAGTCCAGGAAGCACAGAATCCCAAACAAGATGAACCCAAAAAGGCCCACAACAAGACACATCATTATTAAAATAGGAAAAGTTAAAAACAAAGAATCTTAAAAGCAGCAAAGAACTTATACAATGGGACACACATAAGATTATCAGCTGATCTTTCTGCAGAAAGTTTTTTGGCTCTGGCTGGTTGCTTAGTGGATAGAACATCAGCCTAACATATGGACATACCAGTTTTTGATTCCCAGTCAGGGCACAAAGGAGAAGCAAACATTTACTTCTCCCCCTCTCCCTCTCATGCAACCAGTGGCTCAATTGGTTTGAGGATGGCCTCAGGCTCTAAGGATAGCTCGGTTGGTCTGAGTGCATCAGCCTCAGGTGCTAATAATAGCTCAATACTTGAGCATTGGCCCAAGACAGGGTTGCCAGATGGAACCTGGTTGGGACACATGTGGGAGTCTGCCTATCTCCCCTCCTTTCACCTAAAAAAGCAAAATAAAACAAAAGTTTGTAGCCCAGAAGGGAGTGACACAATATATTCAAAGTGATAAATGGAAAAAACTACAATCAAGAATACTTGATCCAACAAGGTTACATTCATAATTGAAGAAGACATAAGTAGTTTTTAAGACAAGTAAAAGCTAAAACAATTTATCAGTGCTAAGCTGGCATTATAAAAAATGTTCAAGTGACTTTTTTAAGTAGAAAAGGCCAAAACTAGAAATAAGAAAAGAAATAAAAATTCTCACAGGTAAGGCAAACATAAAGTAAAGGTATATTAAAACAATCACTTAAAAAGCTAGTGGGGTAAAATAAAAAGTAAATTTATATATATAAAAATAATTGAGGTGTACAGACACACACAAATATGTAGAATATGATGTTAAAAACATAAAAATGTCTGGTGGGAAAGAAATATGTAGTGTTTCTAGAATGTGTTCAAACTAGCCAAACCAGGCAGTGGTAGAGTGGATAGAGAGCATCAGAGTAAGACACAGAGGATCCAGGTTTGAAACTCTGAGGTCGCTGGCTTGAGCACAGGTTCATCCCACTTGAGCGGGAGCTCACCAGCTTGAATGTGAGGTCGCTGGCTTGAGCATGGGATCATAGACATGACCCCATGGTAGCTGGCTTGAGCCCAAAGGTCACTGGCTGGAAGCCCAAGGTCGCTGGCTTGAGCACGGGGTCACTTGCTCTGCTGTAGTCCCCCAGTCAAGGCAGATATGAGAAAGCAATTCATGAACAACTAAAGAGCAGCAATGAAGAATTGATGTTTCTCATCTCTCTCTTCCTGCCTATCTGTCCCTATCTGTCCCTCTCTCTGTCTCTGTCACACACACACACAAAAAATAGAATGTGTTCAACTTAAGCAATCATCAACTTAAAATAGTCTGTTATATAAGTCTCATGTTATCTACAAATCAAAAACCTATGATACACACAAAAAATAAAGGAATCTAAATATAATACCGAAAGAAACCTCATGAAGTCACAAGGGAAGATAACTAGCGAAGAAGAAAGAAACAGAGAACTGTAGAGACAAACAGAAAACTATCAATCAAAGGACAAAAGTATATACCTATCATTAATTACTTTAAGTATAAGTGGATTAAATGCTCCAATCAAGACAGTGGGTAGTGAATAGATACAAAAGCAAGACCCATAAATACACTACCTATAAGGGAAACTTCAGATCTAAACTCACACACAAACTGAAAGTGAAGATAAACACTATACATCACGCAAATGAAAACAAAAGCTGGGGTGGCACTATTTATATCAAACAAAATAAACTTTGAAACAAAAACTGTAAGACACACACAAGGGATTTCATAATGATAAAGGAATCAATCCAGTAATATAATTTAACACTTATAAGCATCTATGCACCCAATATAGGACAACCTAAACATATAAAGCAAATATTAACTGACATAAAGGGAGATATTGATAGCAATACAATAATAGCAAGAGACTTTAAAACTGACTTCCATCAATAAATATGTCATCCAGATAATCAATAAGGAAAGATTGATGTTAAAAGACAAATTAAACAAGATGAATATATATGTATATGTATATGTATATATGGTATATGTGTGTGCGTATATATATATATGTATGTATGTATATGTGTGTGTGTGTGTGTGTGTGTGTGTATTTCATCCCAAATGAAACATTCTTCAGGATAGACCACATGCTAGTCCACAAAACAAGTCTCAATAAATTTAAGAAGACTGAAATCATATCAAACATCTTTTCCAGTCACAATGGTATGAAACTAGAAAAAAACTACACAAAACCCAGAAAAAAACACAACCATGAGATCTAAACAACATGCCACTAAACAATTAATAAAGATCAAATAAATAATACCTTGAGACAAAAGAAAATGAAAACACAACATTCCAAAATCTATGGGATGTGGCAAAAGCAGTTCTAAGTGGTAAGTTTACAGTGATACAGGACTACCTCAAAAACAAACAAAAACTTAAACCTTCCAATTTTATACCTAAAGGAACTAGAGATAGAAGAACACACAAGACCCAAAATGAGTAAAGTAGTAAGATTGGAGTGGAAATAAATAAAAAAGACTAAAAAGCAATAGAAAAAATTATGACACTAAGAGCTGGTTCTTTAAAAAAATAAATTAATGAACCTTCAGCGAGTCTCATCAAGAAAGAGAAAGGGTCCACATAAAATCAGATACGAAAGAAGAAAAGTTATAACTGAAACAACAGAAAAGCAAAGGAACATAAGAGAACATTGAAAACAATTATATGCCAACAATTTGGGCAATCTAGTAGAAATGAATAATATTTTAGGAACATAAAATTTTTCAAGACTGCATCAGGAAGAAAGAGAAAATCTGAACAGATTGATTACCAGTAATGAAATTGAATCAGTAATAAAAATAACTTCCAACAAACAAAAGTCAAAACCATATGGCTTCACTGGTTAATTCTACTAAACATTTAAAGAATGTCTATTCTTCTCAAATTACAGTGGTGTCTTGAGATACGAACAGACCAACATACGAATTTTTTAAGATATGAGCTGCAACTCAGTCCATGTTTTTGTTCGAGATCCCAGCGAAATTCTGAGATACGAGTCGTGATTCGGGAAGCTGCCTCTAGTTGGCGCGTTGGCGCACGGGCCCAGTATCAGCAGTTTGATATAGGAGTTGACTGACTTACGAGCTCGGTTACAGAACAAATTAAATTCGTATCTCAAGGCACCACTGTATTCCAAAAAAGTGAAGCGAAAGCAACAATTTTAAACAGCATTACCTTGATACCAAAACTATTAATATATAATGACATTACAAAAAAAAAAATCACAGGCCAATATCGCTGATGAACATAAATGCAAAAATTCTCAATAAAATATAATCCAACCAAATTCAATACGGCATTGATAGGATCATGAATGACGGTTGCCAGAATGGAGGTGGGTTGGAGGATTGGGTGATAAAGGTTAAGGAATATTGGTAATTATAAAACAGTTATGGGTGATGTAAAGTACAGCATAGGGAAGTAATATAGTCAATAATTATTACTGTGCATGGGGCCAGTTGGGAAACACTTTGTAAAGTATATAAAGTATATGTTTGTCTAACCACCATGCTGCATACCTGAAACAAATAAAAAATAATATTGAATGTCAACTGTAATTAAAAAATAAAATTTTCAAAAGACATAAAAAAAGGACCATATATCACAATCAAGTGGGATTTATTCTAAGGGGTCCAAAGATAGTTCAATATCCACAAATCAATCAAGATACATTGCATCACCACAAAGGATAAAAATCATATAATCATCTCAACAAATGCAGAATAAGCTTTTGATAAAATTCAACATCCTTTTACAATAGAAACTTTTAACAAAGTGCATATAGAGGAATATACCTCAATGTAATAAAGGCCATATATGACAAACCCACAGCTGACATTATGCTCAACAATAAAAAGCTGAGACACCTTTTCCTCTAAGATCAAGAACAAAACAAGTATGCTCACTTATGTGAGTTTTATTCAACTTAGTCCTAGAAGTCCTAGCCAAGCAATGAGACAAGAAAATAAAACATAAAAATTTAAGAAAGGAAGAAGTAAAACTGTCTCTTTTTGTAGATGACCTTATATTATATGTAGAAAATTCTAAAGATTCCACCAAAAACTGTTAGTATAAATATACTAAAGTTGCAGAATACAAAATCAAAATACAAAAATCAGTTTTCTCTGTACACTAACAATACACAATCAGAAAGAGAAATTAAGGGAGGAAATTCCACTTGTAATTTCATCAAAATAAATAAAATACCTATAAGTAAATTTAACCAAGGAGAGGAAATTCTTCTACACTGAAAACTACAAGATGTTGAAAAAATTTTTGGAATAAAAATAGACAAATAGCCATGTTCTTAGATGGAGAGAACTAACATTGTTGAAATGTTCATACTACCTAAGGCAGTCTTCAGATTGATGCAATCCCTATCAAAATAACAAAGGCATTTCCCACAGAAATGGGACAAACAATCCTAAAATTTGTATAGGACCACAAATAGCCAAAGCGCTCTTGAAAAAGAAGAACAAGGTTGGAGTTCTGCTTCCTGCTATTAAGCTATAAGACAAAGCTATCATAATCAAAACAGTACAATCTTGGAACAGAAAACAGACATACAGACCAGTAGAACAGAATAGCGAGCCTACAGATAAATCTATGCTTGTGTGTTTAATTAATCTACAACAAAGAAGGCAAAAATATACAAAGGGGAATGGTGGTTCTTCAACAAATGGGTGCTGAGAAAACTGGACAGTACATGAAAAAAAAAAAAAGAAATGGACTACTTTTTTTTAATAAAAAAAATCTCAATAGTTTAAGACTTAAATGTAAGACCTAAAACCATTAAAATTCTATAACAAAACATTGACAATAAACTTATAGATTTAGCTAAGAATTTTTTTTTTTAATTGAGAGGCGGGGAGGCAGAGACAGACTCCACATGTGCCCCAACCAGGATCCACCCAGCAAGTCTTTTATGGGGAAATGCTTTGCACATCTGGGGCTGCTGCTCTGTTGCTTGGCAACCAAACCATTTTAGCTCCTGAGGCAAGGCCATGGAGCCATCCTCAGCACCTAGGACCAACTTGTTCAAATTGTTTGAGCCATGGCTATGGGACAGGAAGAGAGAGGAGAGAGAGAGAGAGAGAGAGAGAGAGAGAGAGAGAGAGAGAGAGAGAGAGAAAGAAGATAGGGAAGGATGGAGAAGCAGATGGGCACTTCTCCTATGTGCCCTGACCGAGAATCAAACCAAGGACTTCCATATGATGGGCTGATGCTCTACTCCTGAGCAAACTGGCCAGGGCCAGAAAATTTTTTAAGGATATATTTCCCCAAAGAAAGACAACAAAAGCAAAAATAAACAAATGATATTACATCAAACTACAAAGCCTTTGCACAGTGAAGAAAATCATTAACAAAATGTAAAGGAAACCCAATAAGTCGGAAAAAATATTCACAGATGATATATCTGATAAGAGGTCAATATCCATAATTTATTTTAAAAAGTTGAATGATTCAATGTCAAAAAAATCTGATTAAAAGATGAGCAGGGAACCTGAGTAGACATTTTTTCCCAAAGAAGACATACAGATGGAGAAAAGACACATGAAAAGACGTTCAACATCACATTGGGCCATCCTCCCCACGGTTGTGAAGTGCACATACATGCTGGAAAAACTAAAATAGGTACCCTTGAATTAATCATCAGGGAAATGCAAATTAAAACCCCAATGAGATATCACTTTACATCTGTCAGATTGGCTATTATCAAAAACAAGTGTTGGTGAGGATGTAGAGAGAAGAGAACCTCCTGCATGGCTGGTGGGAATGCAGACTGGTGCAGCCACTGTGGAAAATAGGATGGAGGTTTCTCAAAGAGCTAGAATTAGAAGTATCATATGACCCAGTAATTCTCGGTATCTATCCCAAGAAAATAAAATAAGTAATTTGGAAAGATACATGCACGCCTATATTCACTGCAACATTATTCACAATAGCCAAGATATGGAAACAATATAGGTGTCCACTGATAGATGAATGTATAAAGAAGATGTGAGATATCTACATGTAAATTTTATAATATAGATAATATATATTATATAAAATGGAATATTACTCAGCCACAAAAAGAACCAAATGTTGTCCTTTGTAACAACATGGATGAACATAAAGGGTATCATGCTAAGTGAAATAAATCAGATAGAGAAGAAAAAAATGCTATATGATTTCACTTATATATGGAATCTAAAAAACAAATAAAACAAAACAAAAACAGATTCATAGATACAGAGAAAAAATTGATGGTTGTCACAGAGAAAGGGGTGGGGGTGTTGGGCGAAAAATGTGAATGGGAATAAGAGGCATACAGTTCTACATTGTATTATAATCAATAAGTTACTGGATATAATGTACAACATAGGGTATATAGTCAATAGTATTGTAATAACTTTTTACAATGATGAATGATTACTAGATTTATTGTGGTGATCACTTTGTACAGTCTATAAATGTTAACCATGTTGTACACCTGAGACTCATATAATATTATATATCAACTATTCTTTAATAAAAACATAATTACCCTCATACGATGACTTTCAGAATTACATTTAAGACTTTACAGTTGTCCAAGTGATTGATGGCAACACTGTCTATGGGTTGACTGCCCAGCAGCCAGGCAGTAAACATGAGATGTTTAATAGCAGGACGACATGAGACCCAAACCTAGTTAAAAACTGCTTAACTTAAATCTCATTGAAAATTTAATGAAACTAAAATCAATTTTCAATCGTTTTAAATAAGTTATTTTATTATAGCAATATTTTTAAGCCTTGAGTGGCTTCTATGTAAAATAATTATTTAATTTGATATATCAAATTAGATTAATTATATTTTTATATATAATATACATTTATAAATGGTGCTTTGTACAATAAATAGCCTAATAGGTAATGATGATTGTGTAGATTATTGAAAGGCAACATTGAAACTGATGAACAGAGGAATACCTGGACAAGTACAAGTGACACTTATGTTTTATCTGTGATGATAAATCTTTGCAGACTGAGATAAACATTTTGTGATAAGATCTCCAGAGAAAGAAAATAATGTGCATTGGGCCTCAAGGGGGAATTTTCTATTTATATTTAACTAATGCCTCTAGAGACATTGGGGCCATTCTCCTCACTGTTGCAAACTACACATATATGATGTAAAACTAAAATAGATACCCTTAAATTTAAAAAAAAACAAACATAAAAGTACATTCAGATTGTTTTTTACCCATTACTCTCAACAAGAAACAATTAAAACCTGACACAGTCTTTTGATAACATATATATAAATATCTAATTATTACTTTAAATTATTCAGTAAACATTTTGTGTCAGTAGCTCTGAACCTTATTTTCCTTTTCTTGAAATTATCGAATAGCAAAATATAAAAAATAAAACTCACTGACATAAAAGCACTGCCTTTTCAACAACAACAATAAGAAAGCATTTGTAAACTCTCCTTTATCTTAATATATTTTCTGAAGGGATTATAATAGTGTGAAGTATTTCTGTAATTTTTTTTCCAATTATTAAGCATGTAAATAATGGGCCATGAAATGAAGTAGGGACTGAGGTACACAAACTACATTTGCCTTGAAGGAGTCATTTGTCTTCTGGAAATGAGCAGGTTATTTCCGAAAGGGAGGGCAATTTGCTTACCTCGGTCCGTCATAGATTTGGGTTAAGCTAATTGAAAATGTGC
Organism: Saccopteryx leptura; assembly: GCF_036850995.1. Taxonomy (NCBI): domain Eukaryota; kingdom Metazoa; phylum Chordata; class Mammalia; order Chiroptera; family Emballonuridae; genus Saccopteryx; species Saccopteryx leptura. The sequence goes on from NC_089503.1 coordinate 355,475,453, forward strand.
TTCAGGATACATGCAGAGACAGCATTCGGGGAAAACAGAAAGCAATGAAGTGACCAGGAGCAATTCTTATATTTGAAAGTAACCAGTAACCTCAGGTTTTTTTCAAGGTATTCAAATAGAGTGGTTGCATTCTGAATTTTTAAATAGCTGGGCCAGAATTATTTCTTAATTTTTTAGGACATGTAATTTGGTAACATTCATCTAAGTCAGGTTAAATTTAGAGATGTTCTTATAATCTACCTAATGTTAATCCAATTTAGAGATTTGCTTTTTATGAAAAACATATAATGTTAGGCAGTTTCTCCAACTGGAAAATGGGGGATAATAACAGGGTCCACAAGGCTGTTGTAAGAATCAAATGTCAGAGAAATTTCAGTCATGCTAATAAAGAATTTTATTGTGGAAGTGGGTTTGGGTGTTGGGTGGTGAGTGATGCTGTGTATATTTACATTTTGCTCTATGGTCTATTTACAACTGATTATTCCATTGACACAATCCTGGCTGCTTATCAGTGTCATTGTGATACTTGCTTACAACTCTAGCTCCCTGAGCTCAACCCTCAAAGATTTTAATTCAGTCAGTGTCACAGTTAAGTCCCAGGACTACCAGCTTTAGAAAGCATTCTGGGCGAATCTAATGAGCAACCAGGGCTGAGAATCACAGTATAAGGTGACATTCCAGTTTGTTCTTGCTGCAAGGCTACTATCTGGACTTCAGTAAGAGAGAGGAAGGGGGTGGGGGGAGGGAAGGAGGAAGAGAGGAAGAGGGAGAGGGAGGGGAAGAGAGAGAGAAAGGGAGAGAGAGAAAGAAAGAGAGGGAGAGGGAGAGAGAGAGAAAGGGAGATAGAGAGAGAGAGAGGGAGATAGGGAAAGGAAGAGAGGGAGATAGGGAGAGGGAGAGAGAGATAAGGAGAGGGAGAGAGGGAGAGGGTGAGAGGGAGAGAGGAAGAGGAAGAGAGGGAGAGAGTTAGAGGGATAGAGTGAGGGGGAGAGGGAGGAGAGGAACGGGGAGGCAGACAGGGAGGGAGGGAAAGAGGGAGACACAGAGACAGAGATACAGAGAGAGAACTAATCTAATTCTTTTGGATAGTGATCTCAGCAAGAGAAACCAATGAAACCATGTTTCTTGAACAGTAATTCAGACTTTCCAGTAATTTAATGCATCAATAAAATATAAGAAAATAAACAAGACCCTGACAATACTCTAGGACAGCTGGTTTCAAAACAAGGAGATGCTTTCTTGGCAACTATATAAAAAATTCATTTTTAATGTTGAAAAGGATTTTTATGACAATTCATTGCTGTCATTTTGTACCCTATAAGATGTGTGCACTGAGTTCAGATGAGTGCCATTAGTAAGCACATTTGTGAGAAAACCCAGAGTAGTATATGACCAGTAGTTGCCACCATTACAGCCAGGCACATGCAGGTTCCCACTGAATTCAGGCAGACGGTAGAAAAACAGCAAAGCCGAAAACTGGTGGGCCATATCTTTTATTTTAGCCTCTCACCCAGCTGGCGAGTAAACACAAACACGCAGAGGGCTCCAAAACACACTCATTCAGCACTCACAAAGCTACTGACACATCCGAGTTTTCCTAGAATCAAAGGTTCCTCACTAGCTCAGTCACCTCTAGTCCCCATCTCCTTCTCTCTGCACAAATTGGCTTCTCCTTCAGCACCCTGCCATCTTGGCTGCTTCTCCACAAAAATGTGGCCTCCTCTTTCCCCTTTCTTTTCCTCCTTCACAAACTTTTCTTGGCGTGAAAAGCCCTCCTCCAATACACATTAGCATAACAAAGCCCCTTCCCAAGCAGGAAGGTAATTAGCAGTTTCACCTGGGCAGCATCATGCATGTGGGCAGCACCATTTTTAACAAAGTGAGCATAAAAATCACATGTTCAAACTTATTTGTCCAACAAGTAGGAATGCAAGTACGAGTTGAAGCAGGTAATGAGATAGTACAGGCAGCACTAGAAGAGCTATTGTAGTAAAATATGCAAGTTACTGCACAAATACAAAAGGAAAGGGAGAGGAGGAAGATTTGCTTGTGTAGGAAGAAAGGTGGTTTTAGAACAAAGAGAAATAGAAAACAGAAAGGTTTGAATGATAGAGTCAGGAAGATACAGTAATAAAACCAGAAGAGGGGTGGGAAAGAACGGACTTTTAAAACGGACAGTTCAATATAAGACTAATCATACTGAGAGCTTTTAGCACATGAAAGCAAAGCCCTGCTGGGCTTGAAATAGACATGGTGGTTTCTAGGTATAAATCGCCTTCGTAGGGCTTGTAGATAGCCCAGCTGTATTTAACTTTGTACTTTCAAGTAAAATAAATTTCCCCAGAGAGATTCCTCCTCACTTTGTAAATTGGCTTTTCCAAGAATTTTAATTGGATACAGTTTTTGTATAGTGTTTGTCTTTGATTTGGTTAAAACAAAAAAGGAATTGAGGAAAGGCAGTGAATAAGGAATAAGGATAGCAATGTATGTCCCAGTCCAGGGATGAGGATTTCTGTGTCCAAGGACACTGCTCTTGCAGCCTTTTAGTTTTGTCTCTCGAGTTAAACTGCCCACCATAAAAGGTAAGGATATACATGGCTCACGAAAATTAGGGGATATTTTATCGTTTAAGATTCATTTTGAAATATCCCCCTAATTTTGTGAGTAGTATATATGGAGTGGAAGGAATATTTTATTTACACAGAAGATAGCTAAATGAGGTTCACCTAAGCATCAAATAATTGAAGGAAGATGAGTTTTTGTTCTAGTTCTGCTGCTCATTATTTGCTTTGATCAACTATCTATGTCTCAATTTCTAATTTGGGAAGTGAGGGGTTTGGATGAAGTTCATCACTTAAGACATTCTATGAGCTCCTAGGAGAAGTCACATTCATCTTCCTTAGCGTTTAATCTGCCTAAAATTTCACTTTTCCATGAAGCCTCTCCAAATAAATTTTTAAAAATAATAATAATTTTAAAAAGACACTGACCTGTCCATATTTTAAGATGGATTTGGAAATTCAAGGGCTGCAGTTTTTGAATTTAGCTTTGATTTCTAAAGATCAAGTTACTATAAGACGTACACATGAAGCAGCTACGACACGTGTTTTTGCTGGACTGTTGTGGCTTCCAGAGAGCTCTGGCCAGCAGTGTGCTGTCAGGAAGCATGAACTGCTCAAGACAAACAGTGATTCCTTTCATGAGTCACCCTGCTTCCTAGTGTCAAAATGCAAAAGTTATTTAGATGCTGTAATGCAAAAATCTCCCTTCTCACTATCACAATCTTTGGAAGAAAAAAAACTTGAGAGGAAGCTTTCTGAAGCTTACCAATTATGTATCTTCAGCAGAGCGGGTGAATGAGAATGAGAATTTGTGTCCCCGATGGGCATCAGTACTAGTAGAAAGAACATTCATTCACTGATGTCAGTGAGGATTCTGCACCTTTGAGACCGTCAAGGCAAAGCTGTTTCCTTCCCTTGCCTTATGGACAGTGAACTGAGGAAAGTCAAAGTGATGTCTGTAGCTTCCTTTAATACCTTCTGAGAGCTAAACTAAAGATAAATGATACCTACAATTAATCATATTTTTGCCTTTATTTACCAATAAAGTATTTTCATAATACTTCCTGAAAACTTTGCAGTCAACCAAATTCAAAATGGCTCCTTTTTGGGGAAATGTGACATCTGTATAGAAAATGCTATGTATAATGTATCAGATGCACTATCATATTTAAAACTCAATTGCTGGAATTTTTATATGCAGTTGATGAGAAACATTGAGGGACTGCCAATAAATGATAGATTTTTTTTTAAACACAAGAAACTATCAAAAATAACATATCATGCCCATAGCTCTGAGAAAACCATTGTGTAAGGAACTGATATTAATAAGACCAAGATGAAAAAGGATGAAAAAGAAAATAACTCCTAAGTACTTGTCTTTCATATACTTTCAAATTTGCTTATCTTGTCTACTGAAGGACTTCCATTTTCTAAGGTGTGAAAATTTATGCCAAAAAGAAAAATGACATAAAATGAAGAGTCATGAATAAGCAGTCAAATAAAATTATCCTTGTTTTGTTAAGGTTGGTACTCTATGAAACACAGTGATACTCTAACTACTGTTTTCTATAGCATAAACCAAAATGTACTGAAGGCCAGTGTATCTTGGACTACATCCAAAGTGTGCTGCCTTAGAGACAGGAGTTAGCTAGTTTTGATCTTTTGTGGCATATTATATTACTTATTTTCCCTAAAAAAGTTACTTTCCTCCCTATGTATTCATAGGAGATATGGAAAGCATTGAAAACAAGTCATGCTAACACTAATTATAAGTGCTTTTAATTAGTTAATAAAGACAGACCCTATGATGTAATCTAATTTATTTCATAAAACACACCATAATACTCTATTCTAGATAAACAAATAAATACCAATGTTCATATGAAATTCTTAACTAACCGTAAGTTCTTCCAATTCTGGTCATATGGCTTTTTAATATATACCGTATAATTTTCCTTTACTCAAAAGTGTAAAAATGCTTTAGCTGATAATTTTTAATTGTCTTGGTTGAAATAAATGCTACATAACCTAAATGAAGAATTTACCAGGAAGGACCAAATATTAGATAGTATTGTTCATAATGGCTTGGAAGAGAATTTTATTTCATAAAACATGGATTCACATATATGCATATATATATTTTTTTCATTTAGGGCTTTTTTATTTTATGTGGCACTTGAATAAAAGTTAGCTAGTTTTGATCTACTACTTTGAATAAAGGGGTCTTTTTATTCAAAGCATTTAAATGATTTTACTGATGTCCTACAATTTTCTAATAGATGAAATAAACAAATTAGCCTATTTATATAATAATTCCTCTTACATTCAGCAACTGCTAACTCTATATTTTGGGGTCAAATCTATTTTCAGCTCCCTTTGACTGATAGTTCTTCATTCAAGAAGAACTTTGATTTCAAAAGATTATCTTAAGTTTTCTTACTCTGCTCATAAAACCTACAAATCTACTGCTAGCTGAACTCAGGGGATTTTTAAAATTCTATCAGTTCTAGCAGCTTGAGAGCTTTTTCTTACACAAACATGCATTTCCCTGCAGGGTTTTGAAAAGTTTCCCAGCAACACTCATTAAGAAAGGCCACGGCAATAGATTAGCCTTGCTGCTACTGTTTTCCTTGTAAAGTATTTATTTATTTATTTATTTTTGGTGACAATTTTCTATTCGGTAGTGCAACTGCATGTAATTAGTCAAATACAAAAGCCTGTTGTAGAAGAATGCAGAGACGATGACAAGAACACCACAAAGCAAATGAACTGCTATGACTTTAGACACAAGTTTGCCCTTCACTGCATTTATTCATAATTAGCATTAGGGAGGGTTTCTGTGTAAAAGATTGAGGGCAGATTTGGTGCATTTGCAGGGAGATGTGTGCCTAAGTATAGTTTAGATTCTTTCAAATGCATAATTAAAAAATTCACATTTTTGGTATACTGACTGATGTTATCAACACTAATCTGGGAGAAAATAGCAATGCTACTGTCCGTATTTTAGTACCAAGATACAGAGAAATTAGGATATATATAAAACAGGTGCTGGTGTAGGTTAGAGTTTTTGGTAATCACAACAAAAATACTGAGAAAGAATCTAGGTAAGAATCCTAGACTCTTAGAGCTATAAAGAAATTAAACATGGTTTCCCTTTAACCCAGGGGTCGGGAACCTATGGCTTGTGAGCCAGATGTGGCTCTTTTGATGGCTGCATCTGGCTCGCAGCCAAATCTTTAATAAAAAAAATAATGTTAAAATTATAAAACATTCTCATGTATTACAATCCATTCATTTCCTACCATTCATGTTCATGGTTGTGAGTGGCTGGAGCCAATCACAGCTGTCCTCTGGGACAACACCAAATTTTTATTGGATAATGCTTAACATACATGCATCACTGTGAGGTCAGGAAGTAAACTTCCCTCCTTTTAATCAAGTAGTCAGCTAGCTAATTGCAGAAACACTTTTGACGAAGAAGATTGCTAAAAGAAAAAAAGATGAGGAGTATTGTACTTTTCAGCAGGAATGGACAGAGGAATTCACCTTTGTGGAGAGAGCAGGTTCTGCAGTGTGTCTAATATGCAATGATAAAATTGCATCGATGAAACAGTCAAATACAAAGCAGCACTTCGACACACACCATACTACATTTGCATTGAAATATCCAGCGAGGGACAGCAAGAAGAAAGCATGTCAAGAGCTACTGTGCAGAGTGCAAGCTAGTCAGCAGCAATTCCGTGTATGAACTGATCAAGGTGACTGGAATTTGGCTAGCTTTGCTGGTGCTTTAGCAATTGTGAGAAATGGAAAGCCATTCACAGATGGGAAGTATGCCAAAACATTCATGCTTGATGTTGCCAATGAACTTTTTGACGACTTTTCAGATAAAGACAAGATAATCAAATGAATAAAAGACATGCCTCTGTCGGCAAGAACTGTTCACGATTGTACCATCATGACGGCAAATCAAATTGAGGCAACACAAGTGAAGGACATAAATGCAGCACCATTCTTTTCTCTCGCTTTGGATGAGTCAACAGACGTAAGCCATTTATCCCAGTTCAGCATGATTGCAAGGTATGCTGTCGGTGACACACTACATGAGGAATGTCTTGCTGTTTTGCCTATGAAAGAGACAACAAGAGGGGAGGATTTATTCAAGTCTTTCACTGAGTTCGCTAAAGAAAAAAAATCTACCGATGGATAAACTTATTTCGGTGTGTACTGATGGTGCTCCGTGCATGGTGGGGAAAAACAGAGGGTTTGTAGTGCTTCTTCGTGAACGTGAAAAGAGACTCATCCTAAGTTTTCACTGCATCCTACATCAGGAAGCGCTTTGTGCTTAGGTGTGTGGCGAGCAGCTTGGTGAGGTGATGTTGCTGGTCATTCGATTGGTCAACTTTATTGTTGCCCGAGCTTTAAATGATCGCCAGTTTAAAACACTGCTGGATGAAGTTGAAAATAATTATCCTGGTCTGCTTCTGCACAGCAGTGTGCATTGGTTGTCAAGAGGGAAGGTGCTCAGCCATTTCGCGGCTTGTCTGAACGAAATCCGGAATTTCTTGAAATGAAAAACGTCGAGCATCCTAAGTTACCTAACACTGAGTGGCTCCTGAAGTTCTACTATCTCGTGGACATGACTGAACGTCTGAACCAGCTCAATGTAAAAATGCAAGGCATTGGAAATACAGTCTTATCCCTTCAACAAGCAATGTTTGCATTTGAAAACAAGCTGAAACTCTTCATCACTGACATTGAAACAGGTCGTTTACTATACTTTGAAAAACTGGGAGAGTTTAAAGATGCTTGCACAGCAAGTGACCTGCTCAACATCTTGATCTCCAGCAGCTAGCGGGCTTTACATTTAATCTCCTGCAGTCATTCAAAGTGCGCTTTGGAGAATTTCATGAGCTCACTCATCTTTTTAAGTTCATCACCCATCCACACGAGTGTGCAGTGGACAGCGCCCACCTGAGTTACATCCCTGGTGTCTTCATCAGAGATTCTGAGCTACAAGCTGCTGACCTGAAGGCCTCAGACATGTGGGTGAATAAGTTCAAGTCACTGAATGAAGATTTGGAAAGACTTGGAGGACAGCAAGCAGAGTTGGCGAGTAAACACAAGTGGGGAAAAATAAAAAAAACTTCAACCCGCGGCCCAGCTGATTGTCAAAACTTGGAACGCATTTCCCGTCAGATACCACACACTGCAGCATGTGAGTATTGCTGTACTGACAATGTTTGGCTCTACCTATGCATGTGAGCAGTCTTTCTCACATCTAAAGAACGTTAAAACCAAGCTACGATCATGTTTAATGGATGGAAGTGTCAATACCTGCATGAAGCTTAACCTTACCACGTATCAACAGACTACAAAGCCATCAGCAAAACCATGCAGCACCAGAAGTCGCATTAATGATAAGAATACTTTATTCATTATTGGTTAGCAACAGAAAAACAACATTATTAAAAAGAATTCAGACTTATTGTACTTTAAAAGCGTTGGTCTTACATAAAATGCACACATTTACTTGTATTTAGTGTTAAACATATTGTATGGCTCTCACAGAATTACATTTTAAAATATGTGATGTTCATGGCTCTCTCAGCCAAAAAGGTTCCCGACCCCTGCTTTAACCCCTCTAAGCAACATTCAAGTTCAATACTCCCCTTACTCTGCTTTGGTCATCCAACCTCCACCAAACATATACACATATATTTCCACTTAGCTATTAAGAAAATTGTTGTTGAGACACATTAGAAGGTTAGTTTAAGATCATGTGATCATTGACAGGATTAGGATTTAAGATAAGGGTCCTATTTTGCTATGATGAATTGACTCTGAGAGAGTGTCTAGAAGGAAGTACCAATACTAAGGCAGAATAAATATTTATTTCTACTCCCAGTGAAGAAAGTCATTCTTCTTCCCTTTCACTCCTTAAAGAAAATTAAGTGCACTTGTAGCATAGGCCCTATTACTTGTGAGTATCAGAATCATTGCCTTCTGGAAGGTAGCACATTAAAGCCTGGTAAGATGTATCGAAGTACATAAAAACAGACACAAGTATCTTCCCAAAAGCTGTACTCATCCTTCTGGTTTACTGTGCATTAAAAGGACAGGACACATACAAATTGTTTAAATTTGACTTTCAGTACGCCCTTTCCTCACACTCTCTTTCCCATCACAACAGAAGAATTACAAAAACAAAAAGTCTGTAACAGAGCACAAACCATATCACACACCAAAGATTCACACACATACACACGACTTTATGTATCTAAAAAAAGACTTTATACAAGGTAACCCTATTGAAGAGATGGTTTTTATCATGTGAAAGCAGTTAAATAAGATTTTTAAACTTCCAAAGTGTCTCTCAATAGAGGATTGGATAAAGAAGATGTAGTACATAATACAATGGAATGCTACTCAGCCATAAGATATGATGACACAGTGCCATTTACAACAACATGGATGGACCTTGAGAACATTATATTAAGTTAAATAAGTAAATCAGAAAAAGCTAATAACTGTGTGCTTTCTCATATGGCGGGATATAAAACTGAAACTCATGGATGTAGATAAAAGTGAAGTGGTTACCAAGAGGAGCGGGACTGGGGGGGGGAGGGGGCAGGAGTAAAGAGGGACAAATATACGGCAAAGGAAAATGATTGGACTTTGCTATAGAAATGTTTACCTGCAATCTCTGTACTCTTACTTTTTTATTTTTTGTGGGGTTGTTTTTGTATTTTTCTGAAGCTGGAAACGGGGAGAGACAGTCAGACTCCCGCATGTGCCCGCCCGGGATCCACCCGGCACGCCCACCAGGGGGCGATGCTCTGCCCCTCCTGGGCATCACTCTGCCATGACCAAAGCCACTCTAGAGCCTGGGGCAGAGGCCAAGGAGCCATCCCCAGCGCCCGGGCCATCTTTGCTCCAATGGAGCCTCGGCAGCAGGAGGGGAAGAGAGAGACAGAGAGGAAGGAGAGGGGGAGGGGTGGAGAAGCAGATGGGCGCTTCTCCTGTGTGCCCTGGCCAGGAATCGAACCCGGGACTTCTGCACACCAGGCTGACGCTCTACCACTGAGCCAACTGGCCAGAGCCAATCTCTGTACTCTTATTGATCAATGTCACCCCATTAAATTTAATTTCTAAATTTAAAAAAAATCTAGTTATTTTCAGTTGCTAATGATAATTTTATAGTCAGAAAAATATGGCTAGTTATAATCTAAAAATGAAAAACTTAAAAAAGCTTAAAGAACTTCATTATTTATTTTTATTCTCTGATATTTTCAAAGCCTTCCCTATATCCAATTCCATTAGTGGTACCATACATAGAGATATGATGTTTGCTGGATTATGTATGCCCTATGATGTTATTATACATAGAGAAGTGTATGTGGGGGGGGGAATAAATGTGTTCTTGTTTAAGCTTTTCAAAGATTAAAATGAACCATGTGTCTTCAACATAGGCACAGGAGAAGGCATTAAAAGTGTTCAGTGGGAGGGCTGACAAAATGGCTGCAATAAGGTTAGTCACTAGAGAATGATAAGATATCCAATAAAGTATTTATCTCTTAAAACTGTTCTCTGTGTAGGCCCCGCTTTTTGTTAAATTTCAGCTCCTTGGAGCTGAGAACTTGCATTAATTTACACAGTACTGACTCATTGTCTATTAAGCAAATTTGAAATGATCTGATATTTTTGGTTCTGCCAATGCCTTTCTTTTACAATCTCGTGATTTTCTAAAGGAAAGTCAAAGAGGTCAATATTAATTTTCAAAACATAGCTGTGGTATATGCTTACCCTTATTTGATATGCAGTAAAGCTGAGGTAAGCAGATTACATGGAACAGACCAACACAGAAGAAGTACTGACAGGCAACTTCAGCCTTTAATTTCTTACCGCCTTTCCATTTGCTGTTGCAAGCTCCAATGTAAGTGATTCTGAACCAGGATGTCTATCTGAATCACCTGGGGAGCACTTTCAATCTAGTTACACAATTCCCAAGGGCATGGTATATGGAGAGGGTGTGGGGAAGGTGGATAGAAAACTCTCCATATGGTTCTAAATGCCCTGTCTCCTTTACCCCATTGAGAACCACTATTATCTTAGCATAGTTTCCAAATATACGCACTTTGGTTCTTACATATATTTTCCTAGATAACTCATTCTCTTTTAAATGTTTATCCCATTATAACAACTTAATAATTCCTACTTTGGAGTTCTGGAATATACACTATTTAATCTTTAGAATAATGATTGTGAAATCTAACATTTTTCACACATAAAAATAATTTATTTTCTCAATGCCTTTGTAGTTTTCACCCTATTGAATGCATTAACTTTATCTAATACTTTCATACTCAGCAAAATTCCCAACTATTCTTTACTTCTATATGCATGTGGACTCAATATGCAGACATTTCTTCTGTTGACAAGTGATTCTTTTACCATTATTTTATGAAAAGTACATGAATATTTTATATTACCCATGTCCTCTTCAAGTCCAAAAAAAGAAAATGAATGAATCATGGCAGGGTGAGATTTTTTAAAGTATAAAAATCAATTCCTCTCTGTGAACAACATCATGTTCAACTCTGAAACTTGCTTGTTTTCTTCTAATCCCCCCAAATTCCTTTACTGATCTTAGAATTCTCCCTACCAGCAGAAATAGTGATCTTTGAAAAAATCCTTCTCTGTGAATACAATCCTATTTCTGAAAATGAAGCTTAAGCATTTGCTTTATATTACTAGCAGCAGAGATTTCATTCAAATTCCCCTCTTTTTCAACAAATGGGCTCTGGAAGCTCTTAACAAGGATCCTCTTCATAGTTGGACATGAGGCTGGGGAGTCTGCATCAATACACTCCAGCTCGCTCCACTGTAGAATAACACCGGATCTCTACAAATAGATTGATCTGCCAACAAGCATTAAGAAAACTGTGATGAGCTACCCGGCATGATACCCTAAAGAATCTAGTTTCCCTTTGATGTACATAGCTAAGCTCTATTATAACCAAAAGAAACTACAAGTGGGTACTCAGTGCAGAATGTACACTGAAAATGCTCTTCTCTCATGAAATTCACATTATCTCTATTTCAGACACTAATGCAGACCACTCATCTAAATCTTGAATATGATCATCAGACAAAATGAAAAATAATTAACTTCCCTCTCTCCTCATCTGTGTAATCCATTTTTGTCATTTGCTTTTAATTGTGTTTATCACCACTTGCTAGCGATGGAAATAGGTAAACAGTATTTTGTTTACTTCAGATGGCATTTCTTTTTTGTTTACAATCAATAGCTAATGAAGCCAAATGAGAGGGCTGCAGGAAGCAGGATTTTCAGGGAAACAAATGGATGCAGGATGAAATATGTGTTTCAGGGGAGGAACACGCACGACACGGTAAATCTCAGAAATGATAACAAGGTTGATAGCTTCAGGATTTAATGATCAAAGAAAATATATCAATTTTTCTTGACAGTATAAAAAAGTAAAAGTAAAAGATAATAGAGCAATACTTATGCTATGTACACATAGTTCCATATTACTAAAATAAATTCACAGGGAAAAACAGAAAAGCACTCTAGTAGTAAAACACAATTTATATATAGCAGGTTGCTTCCTAATATGCAAAAACAAAAAGACACACTCATGCTATTACTTTATTACTAAAAAGGACTGGGCTTAATTAATGACACATGGGTAAATGTCTTATGTTACCTTTGGAACAACAACATTCATTATGTTATTATAAATAGGTGAAAGAGAAGCTATTTTCAGATATTTGGATGCTGAGCAATTTAAAGGAAACCAGATACTAAATAGTGCCTATACTTGAAAAAGAAAAAATACCTAGTTACTGAAATTTAAAACATAAATGGTTTTTAGAGAGATTGTTCACTAATGGGTTTTAAAACTTGTTCTCATTCACTGGACATGAAGTTAGAGATAGTTTTGCTTGGCATAAATTCTGTTCTCTGTGCTCGTTTTTCCCCCCTTAATTTGAAAAGTACTTTGCTCTTAGGTAAGAAGTGTTCCAGAAGCCTGACTTCCTGGAGCGGAGCACAGCTGTTCATTTTCTATCTTCCTACAAATATGTTATTCTGTGTCTAGTCATAAAGGATGCTAAGGGTCATCATGCCCACATGCCTAAAGAGAAAGTGGTCTAAGAGTTTTTGATCTTAGACATGATCTTACCTTCATCTGGTAACTGATAACTCAAGAGATTTAAAGAAAATAAAATCAGCCTGTAATTACAATGTGTTGATGGAAATTTATATCATCTTGGAAGGAAAATGAATTACTTTTTAGAGAAAACATATTTAGGACATAATCAAATGAAAAGTCCAAACAGAGTAAAGAACTGAAGGAAAAGAAAGCAAGGAAAATTTGCTTGGAGCAGAATATTTTCCCTGGAGCAGAACAAAGATCCCCCAATGGACTGCTGATTCTCTGAAACTATGTCTTCAGTTTAAACATGAACATTTATGTTACAGCCCAAAGGAACACTTCTTTTTCAGTATCCTTATTTAGTTGTTCACAAAACCTTTATTATTCTCTTTCATGAAGCCAGTCCATACCGACTGCCACTAACTTAATAATAACAGTTATTAAAAACAGGTATCAGTTCTTCCCTAAATTAACCTGAGATTCAATACCATGCCAACAACATTGTAACAGTTTTTTTTTCTTTTCTTTAGAAACTGACAAGTTGCTTCTAAAATTTGTTTCAATATCCAAAGGATCTGGATTAGGCAAATCTAGACAAAAGGATATAGATTAGACAAAATAATCTTGAAAGAGAATAAAGTTAGAGAACTCAAATTCTCTGATTGGCACACTTACTCTAATTTTATGTTCTACAAAGGTACCAAAGCAATTTACTGGGGAAAAGAAAGTCTTTTCAATAAATGGTACCACAACAATTTGATGTCCATATGAAATAAAGTGAGTCCCAATCCCTGTGTAATATTGTACACAAAATTAATTTGCTATACTATAGATCTACATAAAAGTTAAAACTAAGACTTACTGTAGATAATACAGAATAATATCTTCATAACCTTGAGGAATAAGCAAAGATCTCTTATAGAAAATTAACAAAACACAAACTATAAAAAAATATGAAAAACTAGACTTAGCAAAATTTAAAACATCTACTCAGCAAAAAATACCATTAAAATGCAAAGACAAGCCACAGACTATGAGAAATGATATATATATACACAAATGTTATACACACACACACACACAAATATATATAAAACAAAAGTCATTTATCCAGAATACATTAGTTAAAAAACCACTTACAAAGCAATAATAAAAAGACAATCTAATTTAAAAAGAAGGAAAAGATTTGAACAGAGACTTCACAACAATGACTATAAAATGACCTGTAAATACCTGAAAAGGTGCTACACCTTATTAGTTACTAGAAAAATCTAAATTTAAATGTTGGCAAGGATATGAAACACTGGAACTATCATAGATTGCTGATAGGAATATAAAACAACACAATTTTGCAAAACTGCTCAGCAGTTTTGTTTTAAGTTTAAAATACAGTGGTACCTTGAGGGACAAACAGACCAACATATGAATTTTTAAGATACGAGCTGTGAATCAGTCTGTATTTTTGTTCAAGATCCAAGTGAAATTCCGAGATACGAGTTGTGATTCGGGAAGCTACCGCTAGTTGGCATGTTGGAGCACGGGTCCAGTATCAGCAGTTTGATATACGAGTTGATTGACTTACTAGCTTGGTTACAGAATGAATTAAGTTCATATCTCAAGGTACCACTGTACTCTAACTAGTGTTTTTTGTATTTTTTGTACTTCTTGTATTTTTTTGAAGCGAGAAGTGGGGAGGCAGAGAGACTCCCACATGTGCCTGATGGATCCACCTGGCATGCCCAGTAGGGAGTAATACTCTGCCTATCTGGGGCATTGCTCCATTGCAACCAGAGCCATTCTAGCACCTGACGCAGAGGCCATGGAGCCATCCTCAGTGCCCGGGCCAACTTTTGCTCCAGTGGAGCCTTGGCTGCAGGAGGGGAAGAGAGAGACAGAGAAGAAGAAGGGAAGGGTAGAAAAGCAGATGGGCGCCTCTCCTGTGTGCCCTGGCCAGGAATCAAACCCAGGACTTTCACATGCTGGGCCAAAGCTCAACCACTGAGCCAACTGGCCAAGGCTCTAACTTGTCTTTAATGCAGTGATTCTATTCCTACATATTTACTTGAAAGAAACAAAAATACAGTTCCATTCAAAAACTTTGTAAGAAATTTAAAGCAGCTTTATTCACAACAAAATAATTTAAATGTCTAATAATTGAAGAATGGACAAAATGTGGTATATTACTATAGTAGAGTAGTCATCAATATAAAATATATAATTAACCACTAATACATAACAACAATATGATTGCATTTCAAAAACAGTATCAAGAGAAAAAGGGCCAGAATGAAAAGAAACTTATTATATGATACCATTTATTTGAAATTCCCAAACAGAGACAACACTAACATATGATGACAGAAATCAGAACAATGGTTACTAAAAGAAATGGGGTTAACTGGAAGAGGACAGAGAAAACTTTCTAGGGTGAAAGTAGTATTCCATATCCTGAATATGGTGACGGTGAGATAGTTATATGTTGGTAAAAAACTCAGCACATTATTCACTGAGCATATCACTGTATGTGAATTTTACCTCTGTCAAAACTTTATTGTTCCAAATACTGTCCTAGGTATAATCTTCCTTGATCTTTATGTCATCTCCTCCTCACTGCTAGATTACAAAACAACCACCACCAGATCTGTGGTGGCACAGTGGATAAGTGTCAACTTGGAATGCTGAGGTCACCGGTTTGAAACCCTGGCTTCCCTCGTCAAGGCACACATGGAAGTTGATTCTTCCTGTTCCTCCTCCCTTCTCTCTCTCTTTTTCTCTCTCATCTCTAAAATGAATAAATAAAATCTTAAAAAAAAAAAAAAGAAAACAAGGACCAAGGGCTAGACATTTCCTTCATTAGTTTAAAAATATTTAATGAGCCTGACCAGGCAGTGGTGCAGTGGATAGAGTGTCAGCCTGGGATACCGATGATCCAGGTTTGAAACCCTGAGATCCCTGGCTTGACTAAGGCTCATCTGACTTGAGCGCAGGGTTGCCAGCTTGAGCATGGGATCATAGACATGACCTCATGGTCACTGACTTGAGCAAGGGGTCACTGGCTCGTTGGAGCCCCTCAGTCAAGGCATGTATGAGAAAGCAATCAATAAATGACTATGGTCCTGCAATTATGAGTTGATGCTTCTCATCTCTCTCCCTTCCCGTTTATCCCTCTCTTTCTCTCACTCTTGCTAAAAAAAAATTAAAATAAATAAAAATATTTAATGAGTGCCTACTGCTATGTGCCAAACAATGTGCTGGGCATAGGTATACAGTATAATCAAGCAGATAATTTCCCTTTTCTTTTTAATGTAAATAAAAATATGACCCCTATGTTCATGGTAGCAGCATTTACAATAGCCAAGTCATGAAAGCAATCTAAGTGTTCACTGATAGGTCAGTGAATAGAGAAGTTGTGCTGCATATAGACATAAAAAAAATAAAATCTTACCATTTGTGAAAACAGGGACAAATCTACAGGGTATTATCTTAAGTGAAATAAGTCAGATAAAGACAAATATCATATGATTTCACTTATATGGATAATCTAAAAAACAAAATAAAAAATCAGAAACATCTGATAGATATAGAGAAAATACTTATGGTTGTCAGATGGAAAGTGGTTAGTGAGATAGGGGAAACAGTGAAGGAATTAAGAAGTACAAATTGCCAAATTATAAAAAAAATATCATGATGATATAAAGAACAACATGGGGAATATAATACTGTAATCAATATTTATGGTGCCAAATGGGTGCTAGACTTCTTGGGGCAATCACTTGGTAAGTTATATAAATGTCTAATCACTATGCTATCTAACTGAAACTAATATGTATAATATGGTATGTCAACCAGCTGTAACTGAAAAATAAAAATGTTATTTAAAACAGATCACAAATTAAGGTGCAGTGAAAGGATTCCTCGAGAAAGGGAAAAAATGGATTCCTTGAGAAAGAGTAAAGAGAAAACTATGACAGTATTTTGGTTTTGGGGGTGTGCGGTTATGGGGAAGTTGTCTGTGAGACTATGTTTGAGCGGCAGGACACGTGTAAGTTAACAAGGCTATCCTAAGAGTGAACGAAGAAAAACTGGCAGAGGGAGAAACATGTGAGGAAGCCCTGAGGCGGGGAACAAGCTGGAAGCTAGGCAAAGCATATAATTGATGAGACAATTTTGTAAGTGGCCTTGTTAATACCTGCATAAGGACAATAGGCACAAGCCAGGCATCCGGTGACCTGGCTGATGGACCACTGGCTAATCCTACAGAGTTTCTAGTGGAGAGCCAGCATGATAGGAACACAGAGGGAGAAAGGAAAAAATAGGGAGTATGAGGTGGGTAGGAGGGAGAAGTACTGAGGTGCCAGGTCATGCAGGGCCTGTGGGTCATGTTATGGGGTTTACATACCATCTCAGGTATAAGAGAAGCTTCACTTACTCTAACTGGAGGGTTTTATGCAGACAAGTATATGGTCTCATTTATAATTCATATAGACTACTAAGCTGGTTTGTGGAGAATGGTTAAGTAAACTGGGCGAATGGCACATGGCCAGTAAATGGCAAAGCTTTAACTCCCCCCCCCCCCCTTCATTTAGAATGAAGTGCAGCTTTCATCAGACCCGGAATGATCAGTCGCCTTACTGCAGATCCTACAGCCCAGCCAAGCCTTCCGATGACTGAGGCTCTCCCACTGCCTCTAAGCACTGAGCCAGAACTGCCCAGCGGAATGCTCCCAGATTCCTGCCTCACAGAAACTGAGAGGTTTACAAATATGTATTTTTTCAAGCCATAAAGTTTAAGGTAATTAGTTATACAGCAATAGGTAACAAATACAGATTATCGTTTTCATTTCTGTAAAGAGTATTCTTCCTCAGGTGTACAGAGTTTATTCTGTAACTTTATTTTGGAAGTTAGAAAAATACATAACAAATGTTCCCAAACAGAAAAATCAGATGCTCTTATTTCTAATAAAAAATAATTATCTATATAAAAAAAACCAAAGAGAACTAATTTATACTTTGTAAAAGCAATATAAATCCTTTCTATCCCTTAGGAAAAATCACTTTCAAATACAATAGAAATTGATTAACAATAAGAATGCAAAATAAAGATAAGATTCATTCAAACTCTTTTGTCATCCTAATTATGCCATATACTGATTTATACTTACTAAAGACATATCTATAAAAACAATGTGTCTTATATTTTAACATAGAAAACATATACAGGCCCTATTATGAATATTAATGAATTAAATTTTATGAATTAAAAATGATTATATTTCTACTGTTAAAGCTAATCATTTCTCTTTTCACTACAATTGTAACCTAAATCTTTGCTTCAGTACACTAGCAGCCTAAGAAGACTACAAATACTTTAATTCCTTCACTTTTATACATCTTAAATTTTATAGTTCAGACCTAGACTCAACTCAATCATATGTCTACTTTTTTAAGGCTTAAGATTTAAAATTAACTGACTAGCATCACAAAAGAAGTGAAAAACAGAGTTTAATCTTCTAACATGCTTATTTTTTTTTTCTTGTAATAGGCATTAGTGTTTGCACTCTGGTTCTAAGGTTTGCTATAGTAATGCTTATAAGCTAATATACATAACAATAATCCAAATTTGAGTATAGAGGTAGGACCAGAGGCTTTGAGGTTTAAAAAAGGACTATATAGGTGAATTTAATGGGGAATTAGCTGGACTCTGCTAACCCAAGGTTTTCTGTTAGCTGTTACTTCTCTGCCCAAGACCATCAGATGAGGCTACACAAACATTCTCTAATAGGGGCTTTAACATTTATTGCTGTATTTTAAGAAGTTTTCTAATACAAAGGTAGCTAGCTTTGTTGTATCACACACTGGATGTTTGTTCGCTGCTTTTAGCTTCTTCTATTCATGAAATGTCCTGCTTGGTCGAGAGTGATTTGATTCATGCTTTAATTTTTTATATGCTGGCAATCAATAGTCACCATATGTGAAGAAATTTGGTGTTTAGTTCTTGCTCCAAAGAAGGAATTCAAAGTGCTTTTCACCCCCCCCCCCCCCCAGAAGCCTTTTTTGAAACTGTCAAAGGACCCCTGTTCTAGTTCGGCAGGCTACACAAACTAAATCTTAGGTGAACACTTCAGAACTGAAGGTCGTTTTCACATAAACATCCAGCCTACAAATGGCCTCACCTTATATTGTAGTTCCTCTGTTTGCATGTATACTAGATGCTTCTAGGAAACTCAGGTTAGGCCAGGGTCGGCAAGCAATGACCTCATGACAAATTCAACCACATCCATTTCCTTATGTCTATGGCTGCTTGGGAACCATAATATCAGTTAAGTAGTTGTGACAGAGATTATATGGCCCACAAAACCTAAAATATTTACTATGTGGTCCATTACCTGAAAGGTTTGCCACCTCGAATTACATTTTGAAGTACCTGTGAAAGCAGTTATCTCCTATACTCTGTACCTCGTTCTAATCTCATACTGAGACAAATTCTGCTTTAGTCAAATGGTTTCCAGTGATAACCCTAAATTCCACTCTCTTCATCCTGTTTTTGCTCCCAGAGAGGCAGAGCCTCAAAGTTAGTATAATAGGCCATTAAAAACTCTATTATAATCTTACTCTGGGGCCTTTTGTTTTTGTGACAGTTACCTGTAACTTAAAATAATTCACTGTGATTATGTGGTATTTATGTAGCACTTCAGTACTTTAATGTGTATTTAAAATTCTCATAGACATTATCAGCAATAATTATATAACATGGCTCCCTTGTTGACATTAGCCAAATTTCTGACTGGTTCATATTATGTGTTGAGTATGTATTGAGAAGTGGAAAAGTGAAAAATCATTCATAGAGGACCTGGCTGGTTGGCCCAGTGTGTGGATGTCCTGGGTTCAATTCCCTGTCAAGGCACACAGGAGAAGTGCCCATCTGTTTCTCTACCCCCCCCCCCTTTCACTTCTCTTTCTCTCTCTCCCCTCGCCTCTCTTCTCCTCCCCTCCTGCAGCCATGGCTTGATTAGAGAAAGTTGACCAGGGGTGTCAAAGATGGCTCCAAGGCCTCCGACTCAGGCACTAAAGAATGGCTCTGGTTGGATTGGAGCAAAGGTCCCAGATGGGCAGAGCATCGCCCCCTAGTGGTTTTGTGGGGTGGATCCCAGTAGGGCACAAGCTGGAGTCTGTCTCTGCCTCCCCTCCTCTCACGAAAGAAAGAAAGAAAGAAAGAAAGAAAGAAAGAAAGAAAGAAAGAAAGAAAGAAAGAAAGAAAGAAGGAAGGAAGGAAGGAAGGAAGGAAGGAAGGAAGGAAGAAGGAAGGAAGGAAAGAAAGAAAGAAAGAAAGAAAGAAAGAAAGAAAGAAAGAAAGAAAGAAAGAAAGAAAGAAGAAAAGAAATCATCCATAGGAATAAATTTTTAATTTCTCCACTAGTTTGATTCCAGGAAGAAAACTAGTTTATCTTCAATCTTTCTGTAAGACTCCTTAAGAATTGCTCAATTTCTTAAATTCTCTTTCAGATATTTCTGCATCAAGATAAAATCTGATTTAACTCAACTATCTCTCATCAAAGCAAGGTCCCAAAAGTATTCTGTAAGTCTTTAGTGTTTTCCTCAAGTCTTGTATGAAAATATCTTAAAACAACAACAGTTGACATGTGTTGCAATTATTTCAAATAGGGCTCCCAAAGTAGAAGTGGCTATACTTGTTACATTATCCCTCATTTAATTCATAAAGCCACAGCTTGCTTCATTCCTTTATTTCATATTTATTGATTTCATATCATGTATAAAACAAGTACTTATATTAGTAGTTTTGAAGCCTAGAAATTCTAAAAGAGAAAAACATTATTCTGAAGAATCAGAGTATAGTGAGCCAGGTTGATCAGTAAATGAATAGTTGGAGAATAATGTGATTGGGGCTAATAACAGAGGTCTATACCATGTGCTATGGAAGCAGAAAAGAATGTGTGGACTTCACTAAGATGATTTGCACAAGCCAACTCCTACAGGTGGTAGCTGTTTACCAGGCAAAGCAAAACAAATACGAAGGCAAAGAGGCAAGGCTGGCTCAGGTGGACATGGGATACCCTGGGAAGCATAGAGATAGGGCCTCCGTCAGGGAGAAGAAATGGGAGGCCAGAAGCCCTGCTACAGGGTATCTCAGCCTGCAAAGAGGAGAGTATTTTTATAGCTCATCTACTCAGGAGTGGCCTTTATATTTCTCACTAAGTCATCTTATGTACTAGAGACAATCTGCATGATTGTGGCTGATGGTCAGAAAAGGAAGTTAATCTTATGAGCCCTATAAACTCCCTGTAGAGTTGGAAGCAGATAATGTCATAATCAGGTGTTTACTTTTTCTTTAAATTTAAGATCCCTTGCATGGTAATATGGAGGATAGGCTAACACAAACAATGGCTAAATGAGCAGACCCAAGTTAGAAGGATGTTATATTAGTCCAGCTGAGAAATCATGAAGGCTAGGTGTAAAGGGGGTTGGTGTGGAGACTAGGAATTGGCCAGATAAAGAAGTCCCTTTACATTGCCTAGAGGACAATGCCCAAGGATAAATGAACAGAAGATAATCAAAATAGGCCTGGCAGCCTGACTGGGCAGTGGTGAAGTGGATAAAACACTGGCCTGGGGAACGGAGGACCCAGGTTTAAAACCCTGAGGTTGCTGGCTTGAGTGCAGGCTCACCAGCTTGAGCACAAGGTCACTGGCTTGAGCATGGAATCATAGACATGACCCCATGGTTGCTGGCTTGAGCCCAAAGGTTGCTGGCTTGAGCAAGGGGTCATTGACTCAGTGGGAGTCCCCTGGTCAAGGCACATAAGAGAAAGCAATTAAGAACAACTGAGGTGCCCAACAAAGAATTGATGCTTTTCATCTCTCTCCCTTCCTGTCCATCTGCCTCTGTTTGTCCCTCTCTCTCTTAAAAAAAAGGCCTGACACTCTCCAAGTAACTATGGCATACAAGCCTAAAACTTGTGTTCTACTTCCCTGTTGAAGGAGTCCTCACTCTTTGGAAGTTCTGTCCAGACTTGGAGTTTGACCTAAGAATGCACACTAAGTGTCCAAATTGGCTTCCTTGTCCCTCAAGGTGATCTGGCTCCTGGTAGCTCAACTGAACATTTCAGTAACTCTGTACTGTCAAATAATTCCACTTTCATCTTCTTGGCTTCTCTCAAAGTCATCCTGAATATTGATTGATCTTTTGTCCTATTTTGAAGTTGACTTTAATAATGTGATCTTTGGCTCCTACCATGCAAAACTGGAAATATATAATCAGGGGACAAGAAGGTTAAGTGGGCCAAAAGTATCTCCAATCCACTGTCTCTATGTTGTGAACCCCATAATAAAAGGACAAAATAGTCTTTCATTGCCAGAGCCTATGGGTAAATCAAAAAACCAACCGACCATTCTGTTCCTTGGTTTGATAAAGGTTTTCAGAAATCCAGAAGAACCCTGGCAGAGTTAGTAAGACACCTCAAATGGACTCAAATGAGTCACACATAAATAAGCTTATTACATTCAAATCCTTTTACAAACATCAGAGCAAGTCAATAAATTAGATTTTAATAAATCTAAATAGGAGGCTTTAGCTTCAGCCATTAGGATCATACACACATCTGAGATATAATAAACATGCATTTGGGACATTATTAGCAGGAAATGACTTCTATGGGAGAAATAATGAATAAGCACATTTCTTTTGAAGGTTATGAACATTATTTCACATGACTTATCAAGTGAGAAGATTGGCATTTGTTAAGTTTCCAAGTCTCTTTAACTAAAACCTAGGAACCAGGTCACCTTTCAAGCATGTCATCAATCATGAATAGGTTAAAACAGGCCACAGGAAAGTTGTCTTCATCACCATATTGGCTTAGATTCTGTTATAGTGGGGGGACCCTAATCCTTGTAAAACTACAGCTATTAGTTCCATAGGTATAAGCCCAAATGATGAATTTAAATAAATGAATTTACTCATTCATTCAATAAATATTTATTATATACTTACTGTACTCAGACAGTACGTTGGCAATAAATTTAAGAATGAAATAATCTAGCCCTTTCCTAGAAATGTATTGTCTGGTTGGAAGCAGGTACTAAAATTTAAGATTGTATGTATGCACTGGGCATCATGGACCCCCAGAGCTGGTGTACCTAAAAGTGGAGGGAAAGACTGAGCAGAGTGTCAAAGAATGAGCACAAGACAGACAGAAGCATTTGGAAAAGCAGGTAGGGTGGCGGAGAGTAGCAGTGCTTCTGGCTGGCAGGTAGCAAAAATCAAGAAGCCATTGGATGATTTTGATGACCTCTAAGCAGTTTGGTGTGGCTGGTGTGATAAAACAACAGTAAAATATAACAAGAATGAAGGGGTCAGCACAAGTCATGTTCAAGGTTTCTCAAGTTTTATAAGCTACAGAACTCTTTCTCCATGAAATTTACTCTTGACCCCTAATATATTAATGCAAACAAAGCAGTGAATAGGAACTTGATAGATAAAACATTTTTCACTGCTTGCTTCAGCACAGTTTGCAAATCCCTTCTACAGGAAGTGAGACAACAATACATGTTTGCACAGAGAAATGTGAGTGGTCAGATTTTAATTTTAGCTCCACGACTCAGTCAAGGAGGTAAAGAGTGGGTTTAATGATGCTGGAAGTGGTAGACTAATGAAGATGGTTATTAGTACCTGGTCAAAGCCAGAAGCTGAATTGGAGAAATATGTGAGGTAGATGATTTATTAGACTTACTGATTGAGAGAAAAGGAGAAATCAAGGATAACACACAGAGTTCAAGCTTCGGTAACTGGGTTGGAGACTATAGATAATGCATTCAATTTATATAGAATATGTTGGAGCATGGGGAAGGGACATGAATGGTGAATTTAGTGATGAGCAGAATATTGGACATGAGGAAATCTGAAGTTCAGAAGTGAAAGATAGAATCAGATACACATCATGGGGTCATCATTATAATCATCACCATAATTACAGTTATTGTTTAAAGAGTGCTTACCAAGTGCGTCATTGAAACTAGCTCATGGAGCATTAACAACAACATGGTAATGGAGATACTAAGAAGAAGCGAGGTCTAGAGAGGCTGAGCATCATGCTCAAGATCATACAACTAGGAAGCAACTGGAAGACATAGGGTGCTTATATCTATCTGGTTTAAAATGCTTACTCTCATCACCAACACAAAGATGGATATCTCTGGGGGAAGCATGAAAGCCACTGAATTCCAAGAGGAGAGGCGACCATGTCCTAGGGTATCAGGAGAAATGGTATGGATAGCTGACAACACATGTTCAACATTCCTTCTCAGAACTTGAACACATATACATTCAGAAGCCAGGCATGTAAGTAATGTGAGAAAAATCTGGGTCTCTTGCAAAAAAAGCGGTGGGGGAAATAAATGAACTACAGAGTACTTCACCCAATTCAAGGTATTTAAATTTATGATTTTATTTTTTTCAAAAAAATAATTTTGACAACACAAAAAACATCATCCATTATAATGACCATAGTCTTGTAGTTTGGTCCATCTTTACTAACTATCTCTATTTAAACTACAAATTAGAAACATAACAATAATTTAGAAAGGGTGACTAAGCACAAGATTAAGAAATCTTTGTAGAGCATGTGATTTTTTTTTTTTTTTTTCTGAAGCTGGAAATGGGGAGAGACAGTCAGACAGACTCCCGCATGTGCCCGACCGGGATCCACCTGGCACGCCCACCAGGGGCGACGCTCTGCCCACCAGGGGGCGATGCTCTGCCCCTACGGGGCGTTGCTCTGCCGAGACCAGAGCCACTCTAGCGCCTGGGGCAGAGGCCAAGGAGCCATCCCCAGCGCCCGGGCCATCTTTGCTCCAATGGAGCCTCGGCTGCGGGAGGGGAAGAGAGAGACAGAGAGGAAGGAGAGGGGGGTGGAGAAGCAAATGGGTACTTCTCCTATGTGCCCTGGCCGGAAATCGAACCCGGGTCCCCCGCACGCCAGGCCCACGCTCTACCGCTGAGCCAACCGGCCAGGGCCGAGCATGTGATTTTTAAAAAGTACTCCAATACAGAGAATTCCTGTATTTTTTGCAAGACTAAAAAAGGCATCCCATTATGTAATTCAATGGCCCATACACAGAGAACCATGAGATAAACTCCTCTTCAATAGTGCTAAGAAAACGTTCGCGGCCCTGGCCGGTTGGCTCAGCGGTAGAGTGTCGGCCTAGCGTGCGGAGGACCCGGGTTCGATTCCCGGCCAGGGCACATAGGAGAAGCGCCCATTTGCTTCTCCACCCCTCCGCCGCGCTTTCCTCTCTGTCTCTCTCTTCCCCTCCCGCAGCCAAGGCTCCATTGGAGCAAAGGTGGCCCGGGCGCTGGGCATGGCTCTGTGGCCTCTGCCTCAGGCGCTAGAGTGGCTCTGGTCGCAATATGGCGACGCCCAGGATGGGCAGAGCACCGCCCCTGGTGGGCGTGCCGGGTGGATCCCGGTCGGGCGCATGCGGGAGTCTGTCTGACTGTCTCTCCCTGTTTCCAGCTTCAGAAAAATGAAAAAAAAAAAAGAAAAAAAAAGAAAAAAAAAAAAAAAAAAAAAAGAAAACGTTCGCCCACCTAAAATAATTTAGAAAGTTTCCATCGATTTGTCAATGAGGACTTTGCTAGGTCTCTTAGGACTAAAGTTAGTGTCTATCTTTGCCCTCTCATATTTGAATATTATTTTTTTAAATGCTTAACATTTTTAGGCTTGTTTGTAATTTACTTTCTAATATTTGGGTATTCTCATTCTGATACTATATATGTGTTTGTTAGGTTAACCTTTAAGTCTAGCTGTCCAGGAATGCACAGAACAGGGTGGTCAGTTACCATTACAATTGAAAGGTGGCAACTGCAAGTCCTTTTGATCTAGGTAAATCTATTCACAATCAACACTGTACTCAGCATTGAACTGAATGTTCAAGGTGATAAACTAGGGACTGAT
Source organism: Saccopteryx leptura (assembly GCF_036850995.1). Taxonomy (NCBI): domain Eukaryota; kingdom Metazoa; phylum Chordata; class Mammalia; order Chiroptera; family Emballonuridae; genus Saccopteryx; species Saccopteryx leptura. The sequence continues at coordinate 355,501,164 of NC_089503.1, forward strand.
TAATCATTATGGTGAATGTATTAATGGGCTCCTTTTGGTAAAAATAAAGTCATTGAGGCTATGTGAATTAGCTAATACAATTAAACACTTCTCACTCTTGAATGGACTGAACGAGAGATTCCATTGAGGCCTATATCTTGCATTTTTTAGAGAAAGAGCCAGTCCACAGATTTATTGGACTAGGACTATTTCTGATTGAATCATGCTGACTGAAGGATTCTGAATTCTACTTCTAGACTGCTGCTATGTCCACCTCAAATGAATGTTGCATACAAGGTGTGGTCAAAGTACCTAAATTGAGAAAGACCTAGAACTTCATTGTGCTTACAGAACAGGTTTGGCTCCTGATTTGGTAATAAGTGCTTATCTAATAAATATCTGACTGGGTAGTAGAATGTGGACTTGACTTCCTTTCATTACAACCTGGTACTGAGGCTGTCTACTGAGCATTTTGAAATTGGCTGGCCACCATTATCTAAGTCCCCAAATAAGCCAAAAAAACCCAACAACAAAAAATCCCAAGAGTGCTGCCAAATTTGGCTTCCGTCAGTTAAAAAAGAAGTAGTTATATGTTATTGTGATTAAGAAAACTATTCACTGAATATATGTTTCCAAAATAATCTTTGTTTTCTGTAAAATAGTACTACCAGGATCAACAAAAAACATTCATCCTTTAAGGGACAAAGGAAACACTTTACAAATAAACAATATTTGAGTGGTATGTGAACATTCTGGGTGAAATTATAAATGCATAAAGATCAAAGGGTAATGGCACTTTATGAGAATGCCTGAAATACAATAAAATGTTAAAATTAAATTTTATAACTGCATTTTAAGAAGAGATATAAGTAATCGCATTTGATTCTTAACTTGGCTGCGAGCAATTGAATCAACAGCTTAAAACTTTGAATACATCACATTTTTAACAATGGATTATTTCAGCTTCTTTCTATCCCAACTCAAAAGAAAGCAGAGATGCTGCATAGTGAGATAATAGAGCCAGTTACATTTCAGCAAGCAATTCAGAGAAAGATCCCAGTATGATACTTCAAAACTATCCTGGACATCAGCATCAAATACCAGTTTTCACAAATACTAGCCATGACAACTCTCAGAGGCAGTACCAAGTAACCTGCTCATCAAAAAGCTCTCTCAGGTGTTTCTATTTTTCCGAGTGGGGCACACTAAAACATCAATCAAAACTTAGCAGGGAAGTCAAATATAAGAATCTGATCGATTACAAAATGCCCACAGCAGCAGCAGGATCCTAACACACAGCCTATATAAAATACTGTAGCCATGGATCAATAGTTTACATTTTTAAAACACTTTCCTGGAGATTATATAGAAAAATACAGATGATATATTTAGAAAATTTTCTCTTCTTTTTCTTTTTTTGAGAAAGCATTAATTACAATACAGTAAGTTAGGTATAGCTTTTCACACACTGCTATTTCACATATAAAATAAAGTATGGTCAATTAATCCTTAATATTTTTGAGACTAACTAAGAATAAAACCCCACTGTTTTACATCTTCCCCTGTTAGTCACTCTGTAGTGAATTGTCCTTGGCCTGTAATATGATCTAGTCAGAGAGTAAAGCAAAATTAACATAGCCTTATAGAAAACCAATAACTGCTCCTTTTGTTCATCATCACTACAACCTACCACCTGCTTCTCCACAAGCATCAATAACTGCAGCAGCAAAAATTAGCATAGTCTATCTGGAACAGAGCTACTACGGTCCCCACACCAGGTGGAAACTCTTCTGCAGTTGATTACCTGGGAAGAACCAAAATGACACTTAACGTTTTATTTTTAACTAAGCCCATACTAACCATTCTTAATACTCAAAAATGAAAAGTAAAACTAGACTTGTCTTATCTTGACTCTTATGTTCCTAATACTTGCAGGCACTTTCATATAAAACAGGGATGTTGGAAACCTAGAAAAGTCAAAATGGGGAAGAAGAATGTAATTTCTTGAGACCATTTTAGTTTCTGAATATTATTAGCATTCAGACCTACACGATATGATATTCATTGAGAACTTGAAAAGGAGCTAGTCTGAATTAAGATGTATTGTAATATAAATGACACTTAAATCCTTAAGGCTTAATACAAATATGTGAAATATTGTATTAGACTTAATACAAATATGTGAAATATTGTATCAAGATTTAAAAAATAGTAACTATGTGTTAAAAGATCATCTTTTGGATATAGTGAATTAAATATAATATACAGTCAGTCCTCATTTAATATCATGGATAGGTTCTGCAACTTTGAGCAAAATGACATATAAAGAAACCATTTTTACCATAGGCTAATTGATATAAACAAGAGTTAACTTTCTACAGTATCTCATCAAGGTTATATATAAATGACAGAACAATGTTATTTGAGAAGCTGCTGTTTTATTAAAATTAATTTCACTTGTTTCTTTTTATTTTATTAATAAGGCTACTAAGATATTATAATTATGTATGTGGCTTGCATTTTGTGGCTTACTGTACATTTCTATTGGATAACAATGATTCAGGCAATAAACTGCAGTATGTAGCAAACCTTGTGGAAAATTCTATTTTACCATGGCTCAGAACTTATAAAAACATTGCCACAGAGCATGAAACAGTTTTAAAAGTATATTTCCTGCTGGAGATCATGTAGCTATCCATATTCCAATGAAGGGCATAACTCAAGAGTAATTTAGATGATAAACAATGACAGGTAAGGAGGCTTTGGTGGAAAAAAACTAAATTACCCATGTCCCACAAATATCTACTCTAGCAAAAAAACTTACTGGAAAGGACATTTGATTTTTTAAAAATGACAGCTTATGGGAGAATCAAGTTCAATTATTGGCTTTAGTATTTGAAAAAAAAAAAGTTGAAAAAAATACAGGCGCGGATTGATCGACATGTTGTTAAAACAGTGTTTACCAGAATTTCTTTGAGGTAGGGATAAGTTAATTTAAGATTGCTACTACGGGTTTCTTGGAATGTAGTTCAGAGTAGTTTAGTAAAGAGAGCTGACAGTCATTTCTGGAACAAATGTGGTCATCAACTCAGGTCAGTTCTTATAAAAAGGACCTATACCCATACTTCTGAAAGTGACTACGCAGCTAAAGAATTGCAGTGCTGGTAGAGATGTATTTTAGGTTAAGTAAAACTTTTTGAAAGGCATAAAACCTAGATTCACTTTCACCTTATATACTGCCTTCGATTATTGCCTCCAGACAATTTTTAGATAAACTTTCAAGATCTATGTTACACTTGTAAGCAATTTACAGTTGATATTTAGGAATCAGTATATAAATAAATTAGACCAAAACACAGGCAATCCTACTACACAATTAAGATAATGAGTCAAAATTTGTGCTTTTGATGTTGTAAGGCTTTGAACTGATAGAGCTTTGATATAATGTTTAATAAACACATATTTTTACTATTGTAAACAGCCTCTCAATCCCCAGGAAATAAAGCCAAGGGAATGTATATCTGGTTTGGAATACGTAATTTTTTTATTCAGAAAATAAAATAATTTAAATATTTTTCAGATGTTCTCCATTTTATCTAGAATAAATGTTTAGATTATCAATAACCAACTGTATACCAAACCATAAACACACAAAGAGAATCAGAATAATTGCCAGTCGTACCTTATTATGAGTCTGAGTCTGTCCCACCAGTATGAGGATGTTGGATGAGATGATGGACAGGCAGAAGTTAATTAGGATTATGGACCTCTCAGAGCGTATGTACCTAGCCAGAGAGAAAGAGTCCAACTTTAAAATTCAACAGAAAGAGAAAGAATTCAATTTTATGCAAATTGGTAAGAACTCATCCAGAAAAAGAAACACCAAAATAAAGACTTTACAAGAGAAAAAAACAAAAAAAAGTTTTGTTTTTTTTTAAATAAAGATTATTCTTAGAGACTCAATTTTATATTGGCATGGCATGTGTCTATAAAAACTATTTTTTTTTCTTTAGATATCAGTGGGGAGAGCATGACATTTCTGATACAACCTAAGTTATACAACTATTATCAGTGTAATTTTTTTTTACTAGAAATAGAAAATTCCTTACAAATACATTAATTGGCATAATTACCTTTAAGTATATAATATGTTAAATTTTATCATATATCCCTATGAAGAAGTACTTGTACAAAGTCTGTTATATAATTTTTAAGTGCATCAAGATTGTGAGCCATGGAGAAAGCTGGTTAGAATCAAATGTTCTACCAGCTGTTTACCATGAAAGGGTAACCGCTCTTTTGCTTTACTGTACCCCGTAGTAAATCACCGAGTGACAGTAACAAAAAGACACACTTGTACTTGCTATGTGTTTGAAACTGGTCAATTTGTATTAGAACACGAAATCACTTTCCACGGAAGGCACAGACTTTCATGTGCAGTGTTCGATGGCGGTGCCAGAGATCTGGAGGCACTCTTAGGAAGATAAAATCTATCCAAGTTCTTTTTCTCTGTCTTTGAGGAATATGTAAGGCAGAAGCTCCACATTCCATCACATAGTTCAGAAATGAAACCAAAACTAAAAAAGATGTTACAATAAAATACAAATAGAAATTTTATTAATTTTTTTTTTTATTTTCTTTCTCTGCAAACCCAAATTAGGCTCACCTAAGTCAATTTTGCAATGGCTTTAAGAGTTTATTAACCATGTCTCTGCATCATAAGTATCTAAAAATATAATAAGTGTGGTTTATATATGTACGGGGATGCTGAAATTATCAAATATTAAAAGTTTTATTTTTTGTGTGTGGAACATGTAACAAAAAGTTTAAAGGGCCACACAAAATTGACCCTTTATATAATGTTAATGACTTCCATGACAGCAGAAGCACACAGATGACATCATTAAAAAGGTTTCAGTGATATCATCTACACTGTAAAAAGAAAAATCATGGTAATAAAAGGCCAGGACTGACCAGCCTAAACAGTCTTTATATATCTCCATTTTCCTTAATACTAAGTCATATCTGCCTTAAAAATTAGTATAAAATATTTCAACTTTCAACACTTTCTATGTGTTTAATATGTTAAGCAAAATTTGTGAATGCATCATTTTAATACATGGATAAAAAGAACATGCTCAGTTGTTCTTTGATGTAATAACTTTACAGAACAAATCTATAGATGGAAAGACCATAACTTAGTGTATTAACTTTCTGATGAACATATCTAAGGCACTACATGGGAAACCAACAAATTTCAAAATAGTATGTTATATATGCAATAATGATGATGTTTATACATTTTACAAATCCTTACAAAATAAAAAAATTAAACTTTTTCACTAGAAGAAAAGGCAGTAGGATCCTAACATGAGTGTTACGATATTATAACGTTACAAGGTAAATTTAATGTTTATAAAATGCATTGAATTTGTCAAGCTACCAGATTCATGTCATCATTGGTGAGTCTTAAAACTTCTATCAAACTATTAATATTACTTGAATACTTTTACTTGTGAGCCATGAGGTGATGGTGACTAACTGCTAGGAATCCGAATTTATGTTGTTTCTAGGCCCTTTCTTCCATACTTCTCAGTTTCATGTCAAGTTTTGACAGCTCCTTTCAGGTATCTTGGTAATTCTTAGGTAACTATTATAATAGGTGATTTTCCTGAATGTTCTGAATTAAAGAAAACTTTACCATGAATTAATTAATCCTGTATTTCTTTGACAAATTTTACATATCAATTACATTGGCAGTATTTGTGCTAAGGTTAGCTACATGTATTGAGGGTGAGGAGACGGTGGAATTGATGCCTGAACTCTTAAGTGCTGAGAAGTACAAACTTAGTTCTAAATAGTTTAGTCATTATAAATTATGATGCTATTATAATCCCCTGGTACCCTGGCTCTTAAACACTGCCTCATTTTTGTGCACCATTCAGACAACTGTGGGAGAGAAAGTTGTCTTAATCCCTGCCTTTGTCTATCTAGCTCTTTTATTACCAGAACAATGCTTACTCTATTGAGCCCTAAACCCTGGGGTCTGTTGTCTACAATTCCATGTCTAGACCAAGCATTTCCTTCATATCATGGGATTGGTCATATTTTATCAGATTGTCACACTCTGTCAGTGTTTTATTACCAGATAACTCCTTCTCAGAAAAGCAGAACCTCCATTATGTATCTGTGCCAATGGACCAATAATGTGTACATATTTTATTTTAAGAATAAAAATTTTAATATCTCTGATAATTTAATATCCTGGACAATTAACTCTTGTGTAGAAAGAAGTAAAAATATATAATAAAGAACAATAATTTTTTTAAAGAATGTTGAAGAAAATAACCTTTCCTTATTAAATTATAATTAATTTTTCAACTGAATTATTTTTTATCTCAAGTAAAATATAAGTAAAATCCTAGACTGGTTACTTTTGTAATTTTAATATTGTAATTTTTTAGGAAATAATACAGAATTATCTATTTACCAATATAATAACTGTTCTTAGAACATTTTAAATAATCAAAATGAATATAAAAATAATGTTAAAAATTTTAAAATACATTAGAAAGTTTGGCCATTAGGTTACTTTTGGTTTATTATGAGTAGACATAACAAACTTCACAGGTATAATTTTAACAGAAAAAAAAATCTTTAAGAAATACTAAATTTTCTTATCAAGTAGATGCAATTTCAAATATTGTTTATAATTCTTTCAATCACATACCCATGTTTATGTATTTTTCTGACTTCTTTTCATCAATTTTTCAAAATATGAGTTATTCAAAACTTTCAACCGAAAGCCTTTTCAGAGCACTGAGGTATTATGTTAGTGTATTACTATTATAGAAACTTTTACTGATTGATTGGGACATACCAAAAGCATGTGTTTAAAATCTTAAAATTTAGAGACCATATTTCAGTAACAGAGAAATTAATTTGACTGTATCAATTAAACTCTTAAGCTCAACAACAACTGGGATAAAAAGAAACCACATATACAGTGAACTTGGGGTATAAGAATACCATACTCAGGAGTAAGCAACTTGTTGAAAGATACCATCATTTGAATTGGGAAGAAAAGTATGTGCATATTTTATTTTCTCCTCATAGCCAAATACAGACAAGAAAATTAGCTAAACACTTATTGTTATTGTGCTAATTTATTATAGCCCAATGACAGCAATTATAACTCTGGACTAAAAATACTTTTTCCAGAATTGAGAAAAGGAGACATAATAATGGTTATCATATTGCTTGATTTAAGTCTAAAACACAGAGTATTGCATTTCAAGTGTATTAATTGATTACATACCTCCATAATGCTGCATAGACAACTGCTAGGGTGATCAAGGCCAAACAAGAAAGGCCACTGCCCACTATTAGGGTAACTGAAGGTCTACCAGAGGACTCCATGATCTGCAAATTAAACAAAAGAAACAAAAATTTTTTTTCAATAAATTTCTAAACTCTCTAAAACCATCTTAACACTCATAAATAGCCAAGAGAGTTGTTATGGTTACCAGATATTACCCAGTAACCACTCTGTTCACAAATTCCCAATCTCTAAAATTACTAATTCTAGCTCACCCCCTCCCATGTGAACTAAAAAAGGTTATTGAGTTTTAAATACCTGATAATGATATATCAATCACTGTGACTTTCTAAATTAATAATAATAGTAATAAACTAAAACTACAATTTGGTCAACATTCACATGTTAAATTTCCTCCAGTTAAAATTTGAATCAGCATTCACTTTCCTTAAACTAACTATAGTTCAGTTATTTTACAACATGTTTTTTGATAAAAATTTATTTGACCCTCCCATTTACAACTGATCATGTGACTTGAATCTGTGTATCTAGATATGGAAAAATTTTCAAACTTTCTGACTTTTGACAACTTTGTTCTAAGTCAAGTATTCTCTCATTTAATTCTACTTGCTTGGTCTCTAAGGATATAGAGGAAAATCAAATTTCAAATATGAGATCTTAGAATATATTCTGTGACTTTTTTCTATGAACAAAATATGCAGAGATAATTTCACAATGCCAGGATCAATCTCTAAATACATGACCTTGAAAAATAAGCCTTATATCTTTTAAAACATAAAGATTACAAGCAGTTATAATATGAGAGATTTCTTTCCTAGACATTAACAGGATACTAACTAGTGAAATATTTTTTCTTATTTTTAATACTGGAAGTTTAAAAAAATGCACTTTCAGATCAAGTGTGTTACAAACCTTAGACATTCACATTAAATTATATTAGGTATCTTTTGGGGGGGGTCATTAAAGAAAGTAAGAAGAGTGGTGAATATTTTGGCCAAATTTAAAAAGAAAGTCACAGTTATCTTCATTGTTTTTCATTATTTCAATTTTTGAAATAATTTAAAAAATACATTTGATGAGGAAATTTTTCTTTTAAATAGTTTATACAGCTCTCTATTTCACAAACTAGTTTTATACACCTATATACTTTTAAGGAATAATTTTAGTTTTTGACAACTCATGCTTTCAGGAAAACTTCATTTAATTAAAAACATATATCCCAGGACACCCCCAGAAAACCCGTACTCAAAATAGTCAATGCAGATATGCAATGTGTTTGGCTGTAGTGTCTGGGATCTTCATTCTACTACCAACAGTATCTTCACAAATTCCCCAGAACAGCTTCCCAGTTCTAAAATAAAGGTTAAGTTGGCATTCCATTTTATTTGAAAGTTTGCAACATATTAGTAATATGGTTGGAGTACATCCTCAAAACTACACTGCAGAAATTTCAAGTTAGAAGACATAAAATTGAGTCGAATTTAGTTATAGCACACCAACTACAATTCATTTCACCAAGCTACTGTAGCTAAGGAGAAGACGAACCTAATTTTGCCACCCTGCAACATTTTCCATTTCCCCATTAAAATGCAGTTCCCTGGAGAAAACACTTGCCACAATGTCCCTGCCTTTGCATTAAAGCCGTGTTTTTCCTTTGTTACTTACTATTTCTCTAGGTTGCTGAGCCAAAATGGCGAAGGTAGAGAGACGATCACATAAGCATTTCGTATGGGATGCATCGGTAAGCACAGTTTTACATCCCTGGGTGGACCACGTTCCCAAAGACTCGTTCCTGCAAAGGGGGGGAGGAGATCAGGATAAATACGCCTGATGGCCAAATCCAAAAAGAAGAAAATGCAGTTTAATTAAGAGAACGGTCTACTGTAAATTCCCGTACAGGAAAAAACAAAAACAAAACAAACTACTTGTTGTTGAACAGGACGCAATTTAGATGCATCTCCAGCAATGCAAAACGAGTGTTTGGAAAAAGCAAGCAGGCAGTGGTGCGGCGTGAGTGCAGAGAGCTGTCCAGCGCCGGGGGTGCTGAAACCGGGAGTAGCTCTGTCCAGCCCTCTGCGAGGAACAGCAGCGGCAGCGGCAGCAACACGAGGAGCCGCCAGAGCGTTGGCAGCCACTTCCTATGCTCATCGGATCATTTCAAACACTCTGAGTGTAAAGAGGCTTTTCATAGCAGCTCTGATTCCTGTCCCGTATTTTTGGATCGTGAATGCTTGCTTTTAAAATGAGGATTTCTCTGAAAAGCGTGCCTAAAAGGTAGCTTGGGTTAGGAGATAGGATCTTCTCCGCTGCTGGTTAGGGATTTTTCCTTCCTTTAGAATTAGCTGCTGTGAAAAATTCACCCTGGAAACGGGAAACAGCAGCAGCGGCATCAGCTGGTTCCGATTCTCATTGCCTATGCTTGGTATCCAGGGGAGGGGTGGGTTTCAGATATAAGCTTTCCATTCCACAATTCTCTCAGCCCAAAGCGCTTCTGAAGCCCTTGACATTTCCCCTGTTCCACCTCTTTGCCCTAGGGTAGAAGCATTAAGCTAACCCCAAGTCAGCTAGAACATTTAGAGAAACCCCTCCCCCCAAAGTGTGGTAGGGAGGGGGAAAGATGGCCTGCTTCAATTTTCTCTTTGGTGTAGCCATTCAGAATTCTAAAGCATATGGTTTATTTCCCACCCCAGAAGAACAATAAAAATGGTATCAACCTACGCCTTCTTAGTGGGGAGGAAGGATGGGAGAGAACCCTTCCAGCCCCAGTTAAACTACTTTACAGGAAGAGGCAGAAAAGAAAAAAAAAAAGTTATCAAGTTTAACCAATCAACTTTATTATCACTACACATGTTATATACTGACTGCACCAATTGTCACCTCCCTTCCCCCAGGCATGAAAATTCTCCAACTAGCAAAGCTGTGTATGTGTGCATTTAAATTTCAAACCAAGCTACTATCTGTGTTAAAATTACTCTAAAACTCAGAGAATAACACATGGCTTGATGTTAATTTTGTATGGTACTTCTGATTTCACCTACTTCATCTCTGAATGCCTAAAGCTATTGAGTTAAATATGCACAGTCTATTTCTGAGATATTTCAATGAGAGAGGCTTCTTTGTGACAGATTTCCAAGTGGAGCTATAAAATATAACTCACCTAATCTCTTTTTGGTATCTAGAAACAGTATCTTTTTAATATTCATGGTATAATGCATTAATATTCATGACTCAAAATACTCTTATTACAACTTCTTTTAAGAAGAAATATACTGTATTTGGGGAGAGTTAAATTAAAATTATACCTAAGCTCACCCAAATACGTCTAAGGTTAGCCAATTCAAAATTTTGTAACTCTTCTTTCTCATGATGTCATGCAACTATGCCAAAAATTTTAAAATGTCAGTTATGCTTTCAACCAAGTGCAACAGTATTAAAGTCCAGCTCTACCTAACATAGCAGTAGTTCACTTTATTTCATTAGCTGTCTGTCTCTTATTTTCTTGTGACAAACAGCTAAGGCCAAATGAAAAACATTTATCTTAACTGATTAGAGTTTAAAGAGGAAAGATACATTAAGAAAATCTGACATGTTTTGAAACATACTATTGCATTATTCATCCTGGATGACAGCTTTACTTTAATGCAGTATCTGCTTTCAAGATGGTGTCCAGTACTCACACTTTTCACATTATGTGGTTATGACCACTAAACCAATTCAAAGTCTTAACAAGGGGCAGCAAGACTTCATTATTCTTATTTATAAGACCTTTTCTATGACAAAGTTATATGTTTACTTCCAGGTACTAGATGTTTGTTTACTCAAGAAAATGTTAGCATCACTAAACTTTGACTGTTACATATAAAGTCTATGTTCAGTATAATATTATTAGACTCTAATAACCATATAAATTTTAAATGACATCTTTAGAAAAGTAGGTCAATTTACTTTACTTTGTACAACGATTGCATTGCTGACCTTGCCTAGCCCCAGGCAAAGTTGGGAAGTGACACTGGTCCCCATGTTTTAGTCTTTCACTCCCTGAAGCATAAAATACTTTTAATGCCACTCATCCCTTTTTCATCTGTACTTGTCTGAGGCTATATAACCTCTATCCTTTCTTTGAAATTATTAGCCTTTTATTGACTTTATCTGATTAAACTACTGGATAATAACATGAATGACTGCGTTCAGCTTGACTTGATATTTCCAAAAAATAAAACACAAAATAATGCATCATATAAATGCATCTGATAGGAGAACACTAGAATTTGTAGCAGATCAGTAGGAGAGATGATCTTAAAAGGTGAGGAGGTGATACCAATTTCTACATTTGGTACTTCTGAGAGTTGAGTAATGAGAAGTGTGATGCTAAATGTAATATTAAAACCTCTTGATATTTTAAAACCATATAAAACTCTTATAAAGTATATAGTTTTTAACATCACTAGCATACATGTCACTGCTACTACAAAACCTATAGTATACGTCAGCTGTATTTTCAAACATTTCATAGGTTATTCCCACTATATAAAATTCTTCGAAAGCATGGTACACATGTCTTATTGATTTCAGAGAGACCTTGTAAAGCAAACTAATATGTTGTAGAGTGAATGTGAAGCAAAACAGCTTCCCCAGTCTGCAGAAAAACAAGGATTTTAAACATGTGGACTATTCTAGCAGTCACATTATTCTTCCATTGTCATAGTTTTGAATGCTGTGATTAATGTTATATCTGTAAATTATTCTTAGTTATTAAGTTGAGGCTGTCATCAGTAGGGCAAAATATACAATGAAATATGTATGAACATTAAAGATAATAAGGATAACAGACTGACAATGTCAAACACAAACACAGAATAATGATACAGACATACAAATTATACTGAAAATCACATATTTCTTTCCCACAGTGTCTTTTCTGAGCATTAAAATTCTTTTCAAATGGTTTTTAAAAATAACTAGGCCTGCAGAAATTCCATACAACCAGCACATTCTTTGTTGGTTACACCTACATTCACCCATGTTAGCTGTCATTTGACCTCTTCTGCTTCTACCTATTATTAGGCAGGCTAAAAGAAGGAAAGATTCTGCCTGCCCCAAGTATTCAAGAGTACATATTCACAATCACAGAACTGTGTGAAAATATAAGACACAAAACCCACTACTTCTCAGCTTAATATTTGAGGCCTTTCCCCAATTTCCTAAGAATCAACACAGTTTCTTTGTGGATCTGAGTATTTTATTGGGTTCTCGATTTTATGGGAACTTTAAATAATATAGCATGTGACTATAAAATCTAGTATTTAAGAGTAAAGGAGCCTGACAAGGGGGTGGCGCAGTGGATAGAGCGTTGGACTGGGATGCCGAGGACCCAGGTTTGAGACCCTGAGGTTGCCAGCTTGAGCACGGGCTCATCTGGTTTGAGCAAAGCTCACCAGCTTGGACACAAGGTCACTGGCTCAAGCAAGGGGTTACTCAGTCTGCTGAAGGCACATGGTCAAGGCACATATGAGAAAGCAGTCAATGAACAACTAAGGTGTCGCAATGTGCAATGAAAAACTAATGATTGATGCTTCTCATCTTTGTTCCTGTCTGTCCCTGTCTATTCCTCTCTCTGACTCTCTCTCTGTCTCTATTAAAAAAAAAGAGTAAAGAAAAATTTATCTGTTAGCTTTAAAGAAAAATTGTTTAGCAAAAAACAGAGCAAAACCTTATTCTAACACATTTCAAAAGTGTTTCAAAAAATCAAACTTATCTTTCGAAATACCAAACACAACTAGATATTCTACTTGAATCAGTCTCCTTTATAAAACTGTCTATTCTGCTTTATGATAAATCAATGTGTAAAGTATTTATCATGAATAAGTTATACACATTTGGAGGTTTATTATCTCTTAGGATATTAATGATCCATTTATTCAAAATCAAAATAGCTATAAGAGCAATTAAAAAAATTACACACAATTTTTTAGTACACCACCCTTACAATGTATGCATACTGAAAGAACGTAATTGTTTCCCAATCATAGCAATGTTAATTTCTAAGAATTAGTTAAATACACACACTATTATTTATTTATTTATTTTATTAAGTGAGAGTCGAGGAGGCAAAGACAGATTCCTGCATGTGCCCCCACAGGGGTCCACCCAGCAAGCCCCCTACTGGGCAATGCTCTGCCCATCTGTGGCTGCTGCTCCATGGCTTAGCAACTGAGCCATTTTTGCATCTGAGGTGAGGCCACAAAGCCATCCTCAGGGCCCGCAGCCAATTTGCTCAAACCACTTGAGCCATGTCTGTGAGATAGGAAGAAGGAGAGAGAGAGAGAGAGAGAGAGAGAGAGAGAGAGAGAGAGAGAAAGAAAGAGAGAGAGGGTAGGGAGAGGAGTAGAGAAGCATATGGTCACTTCTACTGTATGCCCTGGCTGGGAATTGAACCCAGGACTTCCAGACATTGGGCTGATGCTCTACCGCTGAGCCAACTGGAGAGGGCCAAATCTACACTATTTTTTAATAAATTTTTTTTTTAGATTTTATTTATTCATTATAGAGAGGAAAGAGAGAGAGAGAGAGAGAGAGAGAGAGAGAGAGAGAGAGAGAAGGGGGGAGGAGCAGGAAGCATCAACTCCCATATGCGCCTTGACCAGGCAAGCCCAGGGTTTCAAACCGACAACCTCAGTGTTTCCAGGTTGACGCTTTATTCACTGCGCCACCACAGGTCAGGCCAAATCTACACTATTTTTTAATGCATATGTTACACTCAAAGAAATTATATACATATGGCCTATTTCAAATTATTCTCAAAGTATAGAAAATTCTGGAGTACAGAGAAGATGTTCTCAATTTTGAATAGAAACAGTCTCTAAGGGTAACTTCAAATGCTAAAAGAACACTGCAAATACTGAAAACACTGTTATCACTAGCAACTGTTACTATGTCAAAACACAATGAATCATAAAGTGAGAAACTTTTGCTAGAAGTAACCTTAGTGATCATTCAAGACCATTGGTTTTCAACATATACTACACATTAAAGTTACCTGGAGACCTTTAAAAATTAAACCCTGAAGTGGGGCCTGAGCATTACTTTTCTTATGCTCCCCAGATGCTCTAAAGTGTACAGCCAGGGCTGAGAACTATGATCTATCCTAACCACTTAGTTTTATAGATGAGGGAAATGAAGTGCCATGGATGTAGAAAACCTGTTTCTAAGTCATAGAGTGAGAAGCAAAGCTGGGCTTCTCATTTACAAATTAGAGATTGTTCAATGCTAAATTTTAATTGTCACCTGTTTTAAAACAAAATGCAATGGATGTCTTATGAAATTATAAAAAGATATAAATGTCATGCCTATTTACATTTGTAAGCATTGTGGCACTAGTGTCATAGTCCTAACAAAGTATGAATTAACCATACATAAAGTTAGCTAAAGATATAATAGTCAGATGCCAGTTTTATATTTTATTTTATTAGTGATATACACTATAACACATTAAAAAAATCATTGATTTTATGCCATTTTTTTCATGAGATAAAGCATCTTCCAAATCTTTAGTGAGATCATTTACTGTTTGAGGTGATATAAAAATTTAATTTGCAAATTATGGCAACAAGAAAATAGGTAACAGCTTATTTTTTCCTTCTAAAAATTATTTCCTCTGCATTTTTATTCAATGAATGATTGTGTTTCAGTTATTTATTTATTTTTTTTGTATTTTTCTGAAGTTGGAAACGGGGAGGCAGTCAGACAGACTCCCACATGCGCCCGACCGGGATCCACCCGGCATGCCCAGCAGGGGGCGATGCTCTGCCCATCTGGGGTGTCACTCTGTTGCAACCAGAGCCATTCTAGTGCCTGAGGCAGAAGCCACAGAGCCATCCTGAGTGTCTTGGCCAACTTTGCTCCAATGGAACCTTGGGTGCGGGAGGGGAAGAGAGAGACAGAGAGGAAGGAGAGGGGGAGGGGTGGAGAAGCAGATGGGCACTTCTCCTGTGTGCCTTGGCCAGTAATCGAACCCGGGACTCCTCTACGCCAGGCCAACGCTCTACCACTGAGCCAACTGGCCAGGGCCTCAGCTATTTTTATATCATATTCATAATGCCTATATAGTGCATGTATATATATATATATACAGTATTATATATTACTGTATATATCAATATATATGTATGTATATGTGTGTATACATATATATGTACATATATATATACACACACACAGTGGTGGGAAAAAGTATATTTAGCATTGTTCATATGGATAAAGACGATTTTTTTTAATTTTTATTGAGAGGCAGGGAGGCAGATACAGGCTCCTGCATGTGCCTGACTGGGATCCACCTGGTATATCTCCTACTGGGTGATGCTCTGCCAGTCTGGGGCTGCTGCTCCAATGCTCAGCAACTGAGCTATTTTAGTTCCTAAAGTGAGGCCATGGAGCCATCCTCAGAGTCTGGTGCCAACTTGCTTGAACCATTTGAGCCATGGCTGTGGGAAAGGAAGAGAGAGAAAGAAAAAGAAAGATAGAGAAGGAGGGAAGGGGAGGGGTAGAGAAGCAGATGGTCACTTCTCCTGTGTGCTCTGACTGGCATGCCAAGGTGATACTCTACCACTGAGCCAACTAGCCAAGGGCAGGAAAATACAAATAAATAAATAATACAGGAATAAACTTTTACATACTCACAACTGTAAACCTATTTTTGCCAACCCATGTATATAACTATAAAAGAGTAACTGCAACATAAAACACATATAGTTTATTCATTGGGACAAAATTTAGAAGCAGATACTTTGCTACCACCAGAAAGATCCCTTATTGTCCACTATGCTGGGCCTAGAATGAATAATGCTCCCTCCATACTATAACACTAGCTCTTCAAGTTCTTATCTAGAGATGAACTAGATCAAGAAATACTCTACACACAGATCCTTCCCCAAACTCCTATGTGCCTAGAACTCATCCAGCACTCAAATATTGGTTGACAATTTTATAAATATGCAGAAAGTGAGGTGAAACTAACTCTCCATGTCACAACAGAGTATTAGTGCTTTTGAGAACTCTTATCTTGTTTGATTTTGAATCCCTGACATACTATTTTTCACTTAATAGGAACTTAATGATAAATGCTTGATCAATTAATTTAATAATTATTTACATTTTAAGGAGTGGCTTTTAATACTGCTGGATCTAGATGATCTCAGCCCTGATTCACTTGCTACCCTTAAGCATATAGAAGAAATGCACTCTGAAGCGTATCAAGGGATCTTAATAGGCTCATCTCCTTGCTTTTGGTCTTCAGAAATCATTTGATTGTGAATTCTGAAAGACTCAGCATCCTGTAGTGATTATGTTCAAACTGGAAGCAAGGCCTAAGTCTTAACTAAGGCAATAAGTATTTAGTGAGTGCTTTTTAAATGCCAAAGTAGAAGACATGAATTTAAAAAATTATCATAGTTTCTTCCTTAGAGAAGTTGAGAAAACTTGACATAATTCAAAAACAGTTTTCTGCCTTTTTCACTTTAAAAATTATTCCAGCAAAATGCTGTCAGTTTACCCTTATATTCCAAGCCACCATCGTTTCTCATCTGGATAAATCTCATTATTGGGCTCTTTGTTCCCATTCTTGCCACCCTACCCTGAAGTTCAGTTTCAATCCAGCAGGCAGGAAGGCCCTGTTGACACATATGTCAAATCATGGTTACTCTGCTCAAAACCCTATCAATGGTTCTTCCAGTCTCACTTGGAATAAACAACAAAGCCCTGATAATGACATACAAGGACCTATACAATGTGGCCTGTCTCTCTACCTTCATCTCTTAACATACTTGCCTTTGTCCATCATTTCCAACCACACTGGGATCCTTGTTAACTCACCGTGGCATTTTGTGCTGGCAATTCCCTCGGCCCAGAATGCACTCCTCAAAGATATTCACATGCAATATTCCCTCCCATCATGTAAAGTTTCTGCCTTATGTTGTTCTCCCAGAGATGTCACTGACTGTCCAATATATGACAGTAACTCCCCATCTGTAGTAGGTTACAAATGGGCACAAATCTTTATAACACTTTTCATCAGAAGGTGGAGTTTATTTCCTCTTCCTGATTTGCTTTGATCAGCAGAACAGAGTGGAACTTATGCGTGATTTCTGAGACTAGGTCTCAAGAGGTCTTAACAGTTTTTATTCCCATCATCTTAAAATTCTGCTGTCATGCAAGGTAGCGCTGGCTAGCCTCAGTGAGGATGAGGGACTGGCACTAACTACCAGTCATGTCACTGAGGCCGTATTAGATCATCCTGTCCCAGGCAGAACTGCCAGACTACAGTGTCATAAATGACAGCAGCTGAGACCAAGAGAAGAACCAACCAGTGTAACTCAACCAAATTGCCGGACTATTGAATTGTGAGCAAATCAAATGGTTGTTGTTTTAAGCCACTAAAATTTTGAGGTTGTGATGTAACAATTGGTATATTATCCAAGAACGTCCCACAGGCCCTTTGCCCGTACCTCATTTGCTATTGTCTATAGCATTTATAACATCTGATATATTATATATGTATTTTTAAAAAAGATTTATTGATATTTTTAGAGAGAGACAGAGAGAGAGAGAGAAAGGTGGGGAGCTGGAGAAGCCAGAAGCATAAACCCATAGTTGCTTCTCATATGTGCCCTGACCAGGGAAAGCTGGTGTTTTGAACTGGTGAGCTCAGCATTTCAGGTCATCACTTTATCCACTGGGCCCCTACAGGTCAGGCTATATATGCACTTTTAAATTAACTTTTTGCTTATCTTTGCTTACTACTTCATGAGAACAAGGATGTTATTTATGTTCACTTAGGATTCCCAGATCCTAAAACAGTGCTTAATACATAGTAAGCGCTTACTAAATATTTGTTGAATGAGTGCTTGGTATAGATTTTGATATACTTATAGCCTTCCCTGCATCATTAATCCATTTATTTATTTAACATGTATATATTTACTCAGCATCTAACATGATGCAGGCACTGTGCTAGGTTGTTTTGTGGACACATTAAGTTTCCATTTAGCCTTTTGAAGCTTGAGGGTTTCAAAATTATCTTGCAGGTGAAATATCACGGTCTTTGTTATAAAAGACATATTAAAACCGAAAATATATTACTCTTGAGGGTCATTAAATATCATTTACAGAAAGGGTAGCACCTGTTCTATTGCCAGTAGTATTTATTTACTTATTTTTATTATTTATTTATTTTTATTAAGTGAGAGACAGGGAAGCTGAGAGATAGACTCCCACATGTGCCCCAACGGAATTCACCTGGCAAGCCCCCTACAGGGAGATGCTTTGCAAATCTGGGGCCACTGCTCTGTTACTTGACAACTAAGCTATTTTAGCACCTGAGGTGAGGTCATGGAGCTACCCTCAGTGCCGGGGGCCAATTTGCTCAAATCATTTGAGCCATGGCTGTGGAAGAGGAAGAGAGGGAAAGGAAGAGAGAAATAAAGAGAGAGAGAGAGAGAGAGAGGAAGAAAGAGGGAGAGAGAGGGAGAGAGAGAGAGAGAGAGAGAGAGAGAGAGAGAGAGAAGGAGAGAAGGGAAGAAGGGGAGAAGGGGAGAAGGGGAGAAGGGGAGAAGGGGAGGGGTGGAGAAACAGATAGTCACTTCTCCTGTGTGTCCTGACCGGGAATAGAATCTGGGACTTTCACCCATCGGTCTGATGCGCTACTGCTGAGCCAACCAGCCAGGGCCTATTCATTCATTCATTCATTCATTCATTCATTCAATTGTGGCAAGAACACTTAAAATTAGATTTATCCTCAACCATTTTTATATGTATAATAAAGCATACAGTATAAGCACAATGTTGTACAACAGCTGTCCAGAATTCATTTATCTTGTACAACTGAAATTTAATACCTGTTGAACAGAAACTTCCCATTTTCTACTCCCTTTCATTCCTGACAGTGACATTCCAAAAGTAAAAGCAACAAAAACAAAAATAGACAAGTGGACTATATCAAAATGAAGAGCTTCTGCACAGCAGATGAAACAGTCATCAGATCAAAAAAGCAACCTATAAAGTGGAATAGAATACTTGTAAACCGTATATCTGATAAAGGGCTAATATCATAAATATATAAGGAAGTCTTACAATTCAATAGCAAAGAAACACACAAAAACAGATTAAAAAGTAAGCAAAGTATTTTTTTAATTGGAAACAGAATAGAAAGGAGTATGGGAAGGAATAACATTAAGGAGGCCAATTTACTGTGTTATAAATATGTATAAACATCTTCACCATGATTTATTAATAATTAAAGGTTAAATATGCTAGCTGCCATCATTAATTAGTCAATAGGCAAATAATAATCATCACACTAATGAAAATAACAGCTAACATTTATTGAGTGTCTACTCGATGTTGGGTGCTGCGGTAGATACTTTGAAAACATTTTTTTTTAAATCCTAAAACAAAATATCAATGTAGATGTTGTCATTTTCCCAGATAAGAAAATTCAGACAAATAGAGCTAACGTCTGCCTCTATACAGAATCATGAGGATCATAGAGATGACAGTGCCTAGGTTGGAAGTTGCCTGGATATCTCAGTCTGCGTAACAGTCTGGACTGCCTACCTTTGTCTTTGTTATTATATGCTCAAAAGAAATAAATGGAACCAAAAGATTGTGACTTTCCTAAGACCATTCCGCTGATAGAGGGCCGTGCCAGGAATTGAGCCCAAGTCTACATGACTTCAAAGCGAATTCCCCTCCTCTATTCTTACACAAGGGGTAGATGCAATGAGAGCACAGCCTGAGTGAAGGACATACAGAAAGAGCACCCAGAGTGAGTGACAATATTTTGAGAACTAAAATCTCATGGTAAATAAGTGGGAAGAATCTCAGGAAAAAGTGATTTGTCAAAGAAATAAAAGTAATCATTACTAATAATGACAATAGTAAGAATAAAAAGAAGTAGTTTGAGAATGGTCACGTGGGAATGGAGGAGGACACTCTGCACCTTTGAGAGAACAGTTTTAGAAAAGGGCTCAGATGGGAACTAGATTTCTAGAAGTTAAAAGAAGGAACCCTGTGATATCAAAGTGTTGAGCAGCAGAAAGAAAGAGATTGCATTATGAATCAGCACGGAAAAATAAAATTTTTCTCAATTATGTTTTTGCTTTGAGATAGGAATGAATTCTAACACTTTCCAATGCAGACCTATACAGTCCACAAAGAGAAAGATTATACAGGATGTAACAATGATGGACAGGAGTTCTAAAATTTGATTCAGAGTATTGATGAGGAGAATGTTGATATTAGATAGATGAAGAGATAAAAAGCTTGTACTGAAACTCAAAGAAGAAAATCATTATTCTTTTCAATAAAATACAAAAAAATCTTAGAATAAATATTTATATCATCTTAGGTCTTTTTACCTCATAAATTTCCCAAAAATTTGTATGGTACACTTAATAAAATTGTAAAATGCATTTTAGCTCTGTATATAACTAGACTAAGATTTTCAGTCACTCTTGAGTGTAGGTAAGTCTTAAATGTTTTTTCTCTCTCATTTATTTTTAAAAGACTTTAAAATGCTGTGCAACTTGAGTGTTAATTTCAAAATCACAAAATAATTCTTTCTGTTTGGATAATTTCTCCCTTAAAAAGTTGTTTATCTGGTCTGGTAACTGATCTTTGATATAATGTGTAACAGCTGAAATGCACAATCCTGGAAAAAAAATTACTGAAATAAAATAGAGCAAATTTAAACAAATAGGGTGGAATAAAATTTGCTTTATAGTTGTTCGTATGGAAAATAATACAATAACTTATAAATAATAATATAGCCCTGGCTGGATAGCTCCATTGGTTAGAGCATCAACCTGAAGTGCAGAGGTTGCCAGTTCGATCCCTAGTCAGGGCACATACAGGAACAGATCGATGTTCCTGACTCTTTCTGTCTCTCCCCACCCACCCACCCACCTTTCCTTTCTCTCACAAAATCATAAATAAACATTTAAAAACAATAATATAATAATAAACTCTGTGTTTCACATACAACTGTAAACCTACTTTTGTATGTTACTTTCCACACTAGTTCTCAGATAATCTGGACTCAAACCAGTCCTGTGATATGGCTAAACCATTATAAAATTTATAAAGCAACAACAGGCAACCAAGATTCCACCAATTTAAAGTTAACTCATTTCCTGATTTTAATACTTTTGTTTCACATTCCTTTTGTAGAAGATAAGTCCCAAATGTTTAAAATACTCATAAAAAAAGACTGGAAATATATATGACAAAATAAAAGTACTTGTCTCAGGGTATTGAGTGATAGGTGTTGTTTTTTGCTTCTTTATATTTTTTGTATCTGTTTTCTCCCATATGAGTATATTAACAATCAGGAAAAAATTTAAGAAAATTATATGAAATAATTTCAAGGTAACATAATTATCAGAAGATTAATTTTTTATAGTCTTTATTTGTTGGAAATGGATATTTCTTTTTAAGTGCTTTTATAATTTGAACCAAAATAGTCCCCTTACCAAAAAACTAAAGGAGATAAATGTTAAGACAATATGTACATATGTTTTGAAATGTATACATATTTATATGTGATTAGAAATACAAGACTTCTAATTTCAAGTGGATTCTCCAAGTGTTTTATTCTTGAATATCAAGTCATTTTGTAGCATATAAATATTTTCTCTTACACTACAGTATCATTATGGGCATTGAATTAATAATCATGACTCATAGACTGAAATTCATTTTTATTACTTTTTGTTATTTAGCAAGAAGGTAATCTTACTTAATCTTTTGCTAAAGTTATATAAATATTCAACCCAAATTTGTAGTGAAAGCGTAGGCTTTGCAAATTGATATTTAACCACTGACTTATGGCCATCATTTCACTTTGACCATTATTTTGTAGAAAACCCAGTAAAATGACAATTTATAAGAAAGCATACAGTCATAGATCTGCAAGTTGAAAGTCAACTGTTTCTCCTGAAAATTTAAACCATGTAAGTTGGGAAGAGATGATAACAATTGAGATTTCTTCCATTGTTCCTAAGACCTTCTAAGTCAAATTACTACAGTGTTAAACATTATCTTGCAAAAATATTTTGTAAAACATTATAAAAAGATATATCTATGATTTGCAGCAGTTTTCTATAAGCTAAAATTCTAGCACAAAATCTTTCAACAGCAGAATCACTGAGTAAGCATCTTAATAAGCTATTTGTATTTCTCAATTTTATTTTTTGTCATTCCATTCAAAACTATAATGATGTGGCTTGGCTGTAAACTGATCTAGCCAAGCTTTTGGCAGTGGGTCACAGGTTACCTGTTTTCTAAGTTAAAAATTTGAGCACATGAATGCAGTCTTAACCCAAAGTAGAGCATAGTTCATAATTTTCTGTTGAGATGTTAAGCTGAGACATTAATGAGAGAGTGAAGACTTAATTCACTCAAAATTCTGATCTTTATTTCTGGGGTAAAGGTATGAATATGTAATTTTGGTATCTGAGTTGGTTCCAAGAAATAGAAATTTTAAATCTTGAGTTAATCATACTTCAAAAATTATGACTCATCAATGCTTACAAAGAAAATGCAAAAATGAGAGCTCATTGGACATTTACATAGCTTAAATGACTATTTGGATGATATGATATGCTTAGAATTCTGCAAATGGGAGCCCTGAGTATTGGGAACTATATCTCTGCTCACTTCCTCGGTGTATTATGTGTAATTTGGGAAACTAGACATTAGAAAAAAGATAATAAACATGATTGAAGTGGTAGAATAAAGTATTACTAGCTATAAACATATAGAAATGAGATAAACTGCTCTATATATGAAAAACTGATTCAATTAAAATATAGACTAAAAATCTGTTCACATCAATCAAATGGTTCATAGTCATATATTTATTCAACTAACACTAAATTTCTACCAGCCCCAATATCAATCATTTGCAACTGTTGAATTATTTAAAACCAAATCAATATCCCAGTGTTGCACTGTTTAGAGTGAAAAGGCTCACTCAATAAAAGCTATGCTGCAGACGTTTTGTACCTACTTAATGAAAGAAATACATACATGCACCAAATCAAACTTTATAATGGCTTCTGCAAATACAAAAAAACAATTGTTTTCATCTCTTTCTTTTCTTCTAATTAAAATTACACTTTGAATTAGCTTGTGACTAATTTCAGAAGAACTTGCCAATGTTCTTCCCATGACATCACCTATAAAATCTATGAGAAACAAATATGTACACATATTTAGTCACAGATACAGAACTGAGAGAGTTGGCTTCTGGTTTTATCGGCAGGAAATCTCTAGCCTAAACATGACCCAGTATCCTCACTGATAATATCAGTTGCATGCTCTATCTGTTTTATATGAATATTGTGTTGATAAAACTCAAGAAAATAGATATCCTCACTAATTATTTATTTAGTTGTTATATGGGCCAGGCATTATTAATGAGAATGAAAACAATTTTTCTAAAAGTTAAAAGTTCTATACAAAGACAATATATAATGATGATCACACATATTTTATTGACAAGAAAATCATGTCAGAATAGTTAAATGATGTGAATATTATCCATTTAAGAGTATCTCTTTATGGTGACATCATAACATTTCCAGATTTAAGAGAAAATACTCGGGTCTAGGTTTGGAAGACCCAAAGTTCAAACAAAGTAATTAATATTTGACACAAAGAAAAAAAAAAGGATATAAATTGATTTCATCATTAATTACTGTTGTTGTTACTATGAAGATTTTAAGAACTGGAAACAGAGCCTTAGATTAGCAAATCTTTTTGGGATCACACAGCCACACAGCCAATAGCTACATCATATACTGTTTTTAAGTTATGGATGGTTAGGGAAATACCCAGAGAAGGAATCCATGTCATATTTGACATGAAATGCAAAGGATATAATCTTCCTATCTCCTAAACACTGTCATTACCAAGAAATCATCAATGGAAACCTCTCATTCAAAGCACATTCTTTGGAAATTATGAGTACTTAAAATAAATGCCCAGAGAAGTATGGTCAGGAGTGACAACATATAAAATTACAAAAATGTACTGAATTCTACAAACTTCTAGTTTTGAGGAAACTGGAAGATAGATTTCTTTTGCAGGAGACAATAGATTACCTACCTCACAAAACAAAAAGAGGTTAGGTAAGTGAGGGTAAAGTAGGTGCTATGTATTTCGGACAAGTGTTCCCAGACAAAGCGCTGCTCTAAGACTCTAGCATCCACCTGGCCAGTCATGTGCCAAAATTTACACACACTTCTGACTACATGACAATGTGATTGGAAGTAGCAATGGACGTCTGTGCTTAATTCCTCAATTATAGCACACGCAGAAAGGGTAATAAAGAGGCAGGACTATCTTTAAATGAACTATGTAACATGTTTGCTTTTTTTTTATTTTAATTTCAGTGCTTAATGGTGCTTAGTGCTTAAGTTGATTTTTAAGTTCTGATTAAATTGGAAAGACAGCATTCTTTTACGAATTTATGGGTAGGTAAAATGAAGGCTCTTTAGGTTCTGACTTAGATACCCTAAAATACTGACTTTCATAATTTGGAGAATATAAAATTTTGCTTAACCCCATACAGTGTAAATTTATATATAATGTTTTATTGCTTTTGGGGGGGAAGGGGGAGCTTAGTATAGTACTAGGCATAGGGATTTCAAAGATTAAAGATAAACATTGCACCTTTCCTCAAGCATAGTGTGGAGACGGATATGCGGCTTGCTTATCCTTACCCCCAAGTAATAAAATTCCCAAACCTATATAATACAATTAAAATCTGTAGGGGTGTGCCTTGTGCTCTGGTGAGAAAGGCTTTTGAGTCTGTTTCTCAAAAGCTTGGCACTTAAAAAGACACATCTTGCTCTGAATTTAAATAAATGTGCATTCTATCTCTCCATCATGCTGCTGCTACTTTGGTACTATGGCTTCTTAATACATTAATAAGGCAAGCAGTGAAAATTTCTAGTTGCAGGACAGCACTGAACCCTCCCTGGTATAATTAACATGTTAATGAGCAGTCAAGGCCTATTGTGTTTTGAATCTCAACCCTTCATGCCCTGAGTGGATCTCAATCTGTTGTGCTCAGAGAATGAGGTGATTCTGTCTTAGATTTTAAACAGAAGTAGATCACGTAGGCCATTGTTTCAGCTTGATACTGCTCTCTCTTTGCTAGCAGGGCTCACTTCTATTCAAATGTGCTAGGTCGAAGTCTAACAGATAGTTCTCAGCTCTAGTTTCCATCCTAGCATGTGTGACCACTGTATCTACAAAGTTCAAATTCCAAGAGTGGCTAATTATTTATTTATTTATTTACTTACTTATTTATTTATTTTCTTTTCTGAAGATGGAAATGGGGAGAGACAGACAGACTCCCGCATGCGCCCCACCGGGATCCACCCGGCACGCCCACCAGGGGGCGACGCTCTGCCCACCAGGGGCAATGCTGTTGCGACCAGAGCCACTCTAGCGCCTGGGGCAGAGGCCAAGGAGCCATCCCCAGTGCCCGGGCCATCTTCGCTCCAATGGAGCCTTGGCTGCGGGAGGGGAAGCGAGAGACAGAGAGGAAGGAGAGGGGGAGGGGTGGAGAAGCAGATGGGTGCTTCTCCTGTATGCCCTGGCAGGGAATCGAACCCGGGACTTCTGCATGCCAGGCTGACGCTCTACCACTGAGCCAACCGGCCAGGGCCAGAGTGGCTAATTTTTCATTACTGACCCACTAAATGTAAGTTTCCCTCATCTGAAAGGTGCAGTCTAAACTTCTTCACTGAAGACAAGTTTGAAGGTCATGAAAAAGCTATTTGTTTTGAGGTTTCAGAAAGTAAAGTATGTAAAAAATATTCTAAAAGATAGAAAAAAACACTTTTATTCCCAGATAAAAAATTTCAAAACCTTAAAAACTATCTCCTTATATTTATTACTAGGCAAAAAAAGAAACAAACAAACAAACAAACCTGTCATGAGAAAAATTCCTGTGGGAAAATTTCAAGCATCTTAAAAATGAGGCTTATAATCGAAAAGCCTTCTCTGCCATAATTAATATAGCATCACTAATATAGGACCTGGGCTGCTTCTCCCATCTGCATATCTCTTTTCTGACTGCTGCAGGCCCATAACTATAATGTATACTACACATATAGCACAATATATGCTATACTATTACTCTTATTAGGGAGAGGCTGCAGAATCTCAGGGAATTTTGACATTTATTTCTTGGTGACAAGAACGCTTCGCTCAAGTTATCTCTAAAGATGTGAACATTAATAATCCATATAGATATTGAAGTAGTTCAACCGCTGCTTTAAATTTTGCTTACTGATTCAGTCATAAAACCAAGGACACTATGCACATTTACCCAGGAGTTACATAATCTTTTAGTAAAGTTGCAGACTCCAGTTGTGTTCACCGCGTCCTTCAGTTTTCTTGTTTTGTTTTTTTTTTCTTCTTAACTATAGTCAAGGATATTAAAAAAAAATTAAAGTACAAAAACGTCTGCCACATTTAGTTGATTGATTTTATAAGGATTAGTTGTCCTGTGGTATCTCCCATTGAAGTAAATTTCATCTGAAGAAGAGGACTCCAAGTTCTCCAAAGAGAATCAAATATCAACATAATGTTCTACAAAATAAACAACCTATTTTTGCAGCCAGCTAGCTAGGATGCACAGAAAACCCCAGGAAATCAGAAACTTTCCTATTGAGAATATATTTGGGAAGACTGGTATAAAAATTGTTTCTTCTCAGAGTGGCACATATAATTTATTTTGCACAATTTCCATTTTTGCAGTTTTATGACAAAGGAACAAATTGATTTACATTCAAACTTCTCTAAATCAGGCCATTTAATGTATCTGCCATGTCCTAGAACTTAACTGTGGCCATTTGGCAGGCACAGACACAGGTTCAAATTCAGCCATATGAACTATAATAACCACATTCTGGAGCAGTAGTTTTATATTATTAAGGTGACTTCTGGACCTTGATCATGTGAGACAAATGCTGATTAAAAATACCCATGGCCCTTCTAGTGAGAGTGATGGTCTTCCGTGAACTAAGTGCAGCTTAGGGGAAAAAACACAAGAAGTCTGTAGATGTACAGAAAATCCATTGTGGTGACCCCACGTATACTCACTGGCTCCAACTTTGCCCAGTGAGCAGCACTTCTCCCCCTTCCTGAGCTATCTTCATCTAATTAGGCTCCTTTGGCTACCAGGCTGGCTGAATAAACCTCCTATAAAGGCAACAGATCTTCTGTGGGAAGTCAAGCATGAAACAATAAGAAAAAGAGGGAGAAATGGCTTTTGGGGTCCTCTGTCTAGATTCCAGTAGTCCCGTATAATTTCTTTTACGTTTGGAGTGCAGCTGTCCTTATGGTAATTTATTTATTCATACCCTTCTGAAATAGGTTTTCTTTCAAATCTTACATGACAAGACAGACAAGAAATTTGTTCACTGTTACCCCGCCGCTGTTCCTCTGCCTCTTCCCAGACTGCCAAAATACAGACCGAAGTTATTCGTGTTTATACATCTAAATCAGGACATGAACTGCCCAGAGCTCCAGCTTGTACGGAATCTAGACATGAATGGGGCTTTAAAAATGGAAAAATACTACTAATGGATTTTAAGATTGGACTGTTATTTAAAATAAGAGTAGCTCCTTTTGGTACCTGGCTCAGCTCTGACATTAATGGTTTTAAATATTCAATTATAAGTACCTAAGGACCACTTTGGACAAATGTTTTCATATTAATATAACAATGACTCCTTTGTTTTGCAGTGTAAGTCTTGAAAGGTCTTTCTTTTTTTTCCCCCCACGGTGGAGATAAGGTTTTCACGGGTTCACCCAAACATATTTATGTTAAATGCAAAAAAGAAGTTTCTCAGGATCATCTCCTGGAGAGCAGAGGGCCTTGAACTCCTATATTTGAAGCCAAATTCCCCCCATTGCCTTTATCCAGCTTTTTTTCATTAAAACAAAACAAAAAACAAAACTAAATACTTATCGAGTGTCAAAGGGATAAAGGGAGAAAGCAAGGCTATAGGCACATTATTCTTAATTCTGCCAGATTCAAATCATACTCAGATAAACTTCAGGAGGGACTCAAGGACACAGAACTCTTCCACCTGACAGCCAACAAGGGGGCTGTGAAGAGAAGCAAATCAGGGTTTTTCATCATCCCAGCAGCACGAAGGAGAAAACATGCTAACACCAAGTCATCCATCTCCCACTCGCCGCACCTTTCAGCCAAAGCAAAGGCCCTGCGGGACCGGAGTTGAGACGTGCTGCAGCCCAGGAGGCCGTGGGTGACAGCCGCTCCCTTTCCCCTGCAGCCCGGCCACCTGGACCAAAGAGCTGCCTTCCTGCCCTTTCCGGAGGCTTTCCTTATCAGCCATGTTACTGAACTGTCGATGATGTATGACTGCAACACTCAGGACTAAGGGATGGGAAAAGCAGATGCTCAAGGCCAGGTTTTGCCAGTTTTATTTCGTGCGTTCCTATTGCTTCATACGAATCTCCTTTTTCCTATATATTTTCTTGTAATCACCTGCTCAGGGGGCTCTCTCTCTCAGATGTGTTGTGGAGACTTGAGGTAAGAGGCGAGATGTTATCTCAGACCTTGTCTGTAGTACAGTACTAATGCTCCACCCCCCACCCCCATTCTGCTGCTAGGGCTCCCACTGAGCCTCCAGAGGGCTTGTCTGCTGCACCATTCTACTGCTGTGTCCAGACGGGTCATTAGTGACACCCCTCTGGATGAGACATCTGCACCGCTCAATCAGGACTCAGAAAAGCTGAAGATTCCCTCTCAGTCATTCAGCAGCTGAATGAACAGAATCCACGAGCTGCGGTGATTTAAATACCCCTATCCTTTGAAGAGTAAGAATCATGCCCCTTGGATGTCTTTTTCTTTTTCCTCACTAAACCCCTTCATGGTTTCAGGATAAGACAAGCTGCAGGTAAAACTAGGATGGTGGGGGGCGGGCAGCTCTGTGCCCTCCTCACCTCCAAGCCCAAAGGCCTGTAGTTCCTCTGTTGATTAACAGCTGACAGCATCATCCCACTGAAGACCGCTGTTTCAATAGCAAAGCCATTGGGATTCCCTGTCTCTGAGATCTGATCACTCTCTCTCTGCCACAGTAGTTATCAGTAGTTATTACTGATAGTATCAATCTGAGTCTGAAAGACCAGTGTAACAGGCTTTAATGAAAGGAAACCTGCCAGGCTGTCTCCTAAGGGAGAGCAGCCGGGGCTACAGACTTAGGCCACTTTTAAGGGTTAGGGTAGGGAAGGAAGAAGGGTGGCGGGGCTTTTGCTGATTGGCTGCCGCTGTCGCTGGGCGCAGGGGTGCTTTTCCACTAATTACGACGGATGTTGGTGCATTTTCAATCTTCAGCAGTTTCAACCGTCCATGACTTCATCGGACGTTCCTTTGTGGGTGGTCGCCTGCCGCAAGCCCTGAAACTCTTGTGGGCGCGGTTACAGAGATGAAACCTAAGATTCCACTCAAGCAGATTTGTTCTGCCCTGGGGCTCCACAGGACCCTCCTAGGGCTTTCTAGACTATTTTTATGTTTCTGCAGAACTGATACCCATGAGAGGGCTTCATTCTGTGTTTTCTTGGAATGGCCCTGCTCAGGGGGCTCTCCCTCTCAGTGTTTTCTCTTTCCCCTGGCTGCTCAGAGTGGACTCTGTGTGTGGCTGTG
Source organism: Saccopteryx leptura (assembly GCF_036850995.1). NCBI lineage: Eukaryota > Metazoa > Chordata > Mammalia > Chiroptera > Emballonuridae > Saccopteryx > Saccopteryx leptura. Next base: position 355,531,226 of record NC_089503.1, read on the forward strand.
GGTTTTCTGCAGTCCTAGTCTCACCCACAGGCACTGCACAGTGCCGGCTCAGCCTCCGTGCGCGTGCGCGTGCGCTCTCCTTTGTCTGGGTGGTGGCCTCTGCGGCACCCACTGATAACTCCTACAAGGCTCTGGGAGTGACGCTCCCAGTCACAAGGTGCTAACAGCCCTTCAAATTACTTAGCTTCTCCATAGGAACCTTGATCTTGAATCAGTCTTAAGCAAATTTTCTCATTAATTCTAGGTATTCAAATGCAAATGTAACCTCTGCAGATGGAAAGTAGTTCTGTTTAGACCCGGTAGGGCCTTAATCAAGCAAATTCTTTAGCCTAAGGTTCCATCCTTCCACCCACTTTATAAATAAAGTCTAAAGCATTATCAGGATTTGCTAGACTTTTGAGGAGGTGAAAAAAATATTGGTAAGGAAACCATTATATGCTCTGGCCAGACAGTTTGGTTGGAGAGCATAGTCGCGAAATGCAGAGGTTGCCGGTTTGATCTCCGGTCAAGGCACAAACAGGAATAGATCCATGTTCCTGTCCCTTTCTCTCTCCTTTCCTCTGTCTGTAGAATCAGTAGAACAAACATTAAAAATAAAGAAAAGAAAACCATTATAACATTTAAAGTAAGGTCAGTATTTAAAAACAGCCTAAAAATATATTGGGCAGAATACAACTTTATTTTGTTTTTAATTTTTAAGACTTTGATCAATTTTGTAGAGAGGTGAGAGAGAAAGAAAGAAGAGGAGGAGGAGCATGAAGCATCAACTCCCATATGTGCCTTTCCTAGGCAAGCCCAGGGTTTACAAACCAGCAAGCCCAAGTGTAAAGCCAGCAGCCACGGCAGGGGCCACCACTATCAAAGCAGCCAGACCCATGCAGGTTCGCATTGGATTCGAACAGTCGGTAAAGAAACAGTAGAGCCAAAAACTGATGGGCCATAGTCTTTAATTCTAGCTTGCACCCGGCGGGCAAGTAAAAATACACACTGGGCTCCAAAACCCAGTCACATTCAGTGCTCACAAAGCTACTGATTTATCCGAGTTTCCTAGAATCAAAGGTTTCTAGCTCACCACCCTTATTCTCCTCAGTTCCCCATCTCCTTCCTTATCCCAGATACAAACTCTACACAAACTGGTATCTCACTCAGCACTCCGCCATCTGGCTGCTTCTCCTGGCCTACTCCATGTGGCCTCCTTCTGCTCTGCTCTCTCCTCCAATCATCCCAGGAACCAAGAGCCCAAACTCTCATTCTACCCTCACTTTATAGTGTAGCTTCACAACCTCTAATCCAATATACAAAATAGGGAAGTCTCCAATACAAAGCCACTCCTCCGAGGCACGATTGGATTGCACCACCCCACATCAAAAAGGGTGGGAAAGGCTCAATCCCAAAACCAAGCCCCAGGCTACAAGGATTCTCAACACACATTAATATCACCTGGGCGACGACCTCCATCTTTAACAAAGTGAGCATAATACATTTTATCTGCCCAACACCAAGGTTTCAAACCGGCAACCTCAGCGTTCCAGGGTGATGCTTATCCACTGCACCACCACAGGTCAGGCTGACCACACGTTTACTGAGGTTATAATCTCCTATGCTAGTAGAGGATATTGAAAACAACCTTTGCATTCTAGAAAGTAGTCAAGGTAGCTAAGTCAGGTCAGGTGGTACAAATTCACTTCAACAATCTAGGCCAACTGTGAAAAAGAATGAAAGGTTAGCACCATTCTGCTTGATGATTATCAAACCCTAAGAACTACTTCACTATGTGAAAGATAGCTGCCTACGCTTCTCCCCCTCTAACAAGGAATAAGAGGAACTTTGTTTTAACTGTGGGAGGAAACCTTTATCAGCAGTAAAAGGCCACCACCAACATACTCCGAACTTTTCCCCTTCAGTCTCTAAAACGTCTCTAACGAGAATGGAGGAGGTAGGCTACATTAGGTCTTATAGTTCTCATAACTCTTCATTCAAGTAAAAAAAACCCTTGAGTTTAGTTCCTATTTTTTTTTTTTAGTTCCTATTTTCCTGAAAAGAAAACACCTAACCTGGTCCTGGCCGGTTGACTCAGTGGTAGAGCGTCGGCCTGGCGTGCAGAAGTCCCGGGTTCGATTCCTGGCCAGGGCACACAGGAGAAGCGCCCATCTGCTTCTCCACCCCTCCCCCTCTCCTTCCTCTCTGTCTCTCTCTTCCCCTCCCGCAGCCGAGGCTCCATTGGAGCAAAGATGGCCCTGGTGCTGGGGATGGCTCCTTGGCCTCTGCCCCAGGTGCTAAGTGGCTCTGGTCTCGACAGAGCGACGCCCTCGATGGGCAGAGCATCGCCCCCTGGTGGGCGTGCTGGGTGGATCCTGGTCGGGCGCATGCGGGAGTCTGACTGCCTCCTGGTTTCCAGCTTCAGAAAAAAAAAAATAAAACACCTAACCTTTGAAAGCAATAAACATAAGATAAAAAGGTTGGAAATAAATATATATATGTGTTGGTCAAATAAGTTTGTAAATATGATGTATATGTTTGCTTGCTTATAGTTTGCATTGGGTGTGGGGGAAAGGCTGTAAGCAGGTAGGGTCATTATAGCCTAAGGTTTAGTTTTAAGACTAAGCCTTTCCCACCCTTTTAATACTAAAATCTTTTCAAAACTAAGCTTTTCCCCACACCCTTGACTGTTGCATGATGTGGGTGGTGTGCTCTCATGAGGAATCCCATTATGCCTCAGATAAGTGATTTTGTATCAGAGACTTCCTTGTTTGTATTTTAGATTAAAGGTTTTGATTTCTACACTATAAAATGGGGCAGAGGAGCCCATGCTGGAGGAGAGCAGAGAACGGCCATGTGGAAGAGAGGAGAAGCAGCCATGATAGTGGAGTGCTGAAGGAGAAGCCAGTTTGTGCAGAGAGAAGGAGATGGGGAACAGAGGTGAATAAGGCTGGTGAGGTAGAAACCTTTGATCCTGGGAAACTTGGGTAAGTCAGTGGCTTTGGGAGCCCTGAATGGAAAGGGAAGTGTTGTTGTCCCATTGTGTGTATTTCTCGCTGTAAAGCCAGTGGCCAGGGCCACCATCACAGCAGCCTGGCCCATGCAGGTTCGCATTGGATTCGGACAGTCGGTAAAGAAACAATGGAGCCAAAAACTGATGAGCCATCATTTTTAATCCTAGCTTGCACCTGGCAGGCAAGTAAAAACACACACTGGGCTCCAAAACCCACTCACATTCAGTGCTCACAAAGCTACTAACTTATCCAAGTTTCCTAGAATCAAAGGTTTGTACCTTACCAGCCTTATTCACCTCTGTTCCCCATCTCCTTCCTTCTCCCTGCACAAACTCTGCACAAACTGGCTTCTCACTCAACACTCCGCCATCTTGGCTGCTTCTCCTGGCCTCTTCCACGTGGCCTTTCTCGCTCTCTGCTCTCTAATGCTAATCTCAGGAACCAAAAGAGCAAGTTCCCATTCTGCACCCATTTTTTTTTTTTTTTTTTTTTTTTTTTTTTCATTTTTCTGAAGCTGGAAACAGGGAGAGACAGTCAGACAGACTCCCGCATGCGCCCGACCGGGATCCACCCGGCACTCCCACCAGGGGCGACGCTCTGCCCCCCAGGGGGCGATGCTCTGCCCATCCTGGGCGTCGCCATATTGCGACCAGAGCCACTCTAGCGCCTGAGGCAGAGGCCACAGAGCCATCCCCAGCGCCCGGGCCATCCCTGCTCCAATGGAGCCCCGGCTGCGGGAGGGGAAGAGAGATACAGAGAGGAAAGCGCGGCGGAGGGGTGGAGAAGCAAATGGGCGCTTCTCCTATGTGCCCTGGCCGGGAATCGAACCCGGGTCCTCCGCACGCTAGGCCGACGCTCTACCGCTAAGCCAACCGGCCAGGGCTCTGCACCCATTTTATAGTGTAGAAATCCAAACCTTTAATCCAATATACAAAATAGGGAAGTCTCTAATACAGGGGTCCCCAAACTTTTTACACAGGGGGCCAGTTTACTGTCCCTCAGACCATTGGAGGGCTGGACTATAAAAAAAAAACTATGAACAAATCCCTATGCACACTGCACATATCTTATTTTAAAGTAAAAAACAAACAAACAAAAAAAAAATGAGAACAAATACAATATTTAAAATAAAGAACAAGTAAATTTAAATCAACAAACTGACCAGTATTTCAATGGGAACTATGGGCCTCCTTTTGGCTAATGAGATGGTCAATGTGCTCCTCTCACTGACCACCAATGAAAGAGGTGCCCCTTCCAGAAGTGCGGCAGGGGCCGGATAAATGGCCTCAGGGGGCCACATGCAGCCCGCGGGCTGTAGTTTGGGGACCCCTGCAATACAAAGTCACTTATCTGGGGCATGATGGGATTGTACCACCCCACATCAAGAAGGGTGGGAAAGGCTTAATCCCAAAACCAAGCCCCAAGCTACAAGGATTCTGCCTGCCCACAGCCCACCCCCAGCATACATTAATATCACCTGGGTGGCGGCCTCCACGTGGGCAGCACCATCTTTAACAAAGTGAGCATAATATATTTTATCTACCCAACACTCATCCACCAGTGTGAGCTAGGATTAAAGCTAATGGCCCACCAGTTCTTGGCTCCATTGTTTCATTACCATCTGTCCAAATCAAATGCGAACCTGAACGGGCCAGGCGGCTGTGTTGGTGGCCGCAGCTACTGGCTTTACAATATGTTTATTTTGTTACCTTTTTTTTTTTTGAAATTAGGACTAAGAAAGAAAGGAAATAGAAGAATTATAATTTATATTACTTGTTAGCACTTTATTTTGAAGTAATTTTAGACATAAAATTAAAATATAGTATACAGAATTCCTGCATATCCTTCACCCAGGTTTTTCTAGTGTGTTAATTTGATATAATCATAGTGAAATTAATCCAAATCATAAAATTAACATTAGTATTATGAACAAAAAGAAATGATAGGACCAAGACCAATAGCTCTCTCCCAGGACCACTTGATTTGCATTTTCAGCCCCTCCCAGGAATGTCACTTAAACCAATCAGTCTGCAATTTTCTGATCAACAACAGTGAGGTGATTTGCTTGATAATACCCTAGCCACACTTACTCCAAAGAAAAGTGACTTTGCCTAAAATAATCTTTTATTGTATTTTGCTAAGAACTTTCCAGTCCTGCTCAGCTTCTAGGCATAAAAACTCTTCATTTTGTATGTCTTGGAACACCCTTCTATTTACTTAGACAGGGTACTGCTGGATTCATGAATCCTTCCACAAAGTCTGTTAGAGTTTCACGTTTAGTTGGTTAACTTTGTTATTTAACAGTACATATGGTACTATTAACTAATCCATAAACCTTATTCAAAATCCACCAGTTGTACTACTTCTAATATCCCTCTTGTGTTCTAGCATCCAACCCAGATGCTGGTCCTATCTGCTCAAACTGGGACATTTCTCATTCATTATCTTGCCTGATCTTAACAGCTATGAAGAGTACTGCCCACTTATTTTGAAGAGTGTCCCTTAATTTAGGAGTGGGTGCATTTTCTTAAGACTGGATTGAAGTTATGCATTTTTGACAGTACTGTCAGGGATGTGATGTGTTGCCTTTCTCGGGACCCTTACCAGGAGTCACATCCTCTGACTAGGCCTTGCTTCTGGTGATGTTCACTCTGATCCCTTGAGTAAGGCTGAGCCTACTAGTTTTCCCCATTTTTTTCCATTAAGAAGCATCATTTGTGGAGATGTATCTTCTTTTGAGAATATGTGCTCTTTTAGAAATGAAGACATGGACCTCTTATAGAAATAAGAGGCTTCTTCCTCAACACTCAGCATGTTTTAGGGATCTCCCCACTGCCCCACTGGAGGGTGTGCATCTTAATTTTTAAGGTGACCAATTGTCCTCCTTTAGGGAGGACAGTTCTTCTGTTATAAGATGCGTCCTCCCTTGAAAAGTGTCCTCCTACATGTCCTCCTTTTTGATATTGGAAGACTAATATGTAAATGTCTGTATTCGATTGATGCAGAGTTGATCCATTGCGTGTGATATGACGTATTTGTATTTGACATGAGGATTCGTTAAGGATCAGTACAGTGCGGCGAGACGCGATTATGAGATGCATGTGCTCCGCATGGGAGACCTTGAGAGAGCACGCAAATGGCTTTGTGTACTTCTTACTGAAACACGACAGGGCACATACAACATTGTAGACTCACAATTATTTCTTTCTTAGTGAATATTCAATCATAGACAGGTAAGCACAATTCATGTTTTACTATTAATTATCTATTTAATAATTTCCAAATACATATAAGTATTTTATTTACAAGTATTTTCCTGAAATTCGAGTTTTAAAGTGGAAAGCTAACCTCAAACCATATCTATTAATAACACATTTTGATTAAATACTTACATAAAACAGACATTTTTTTAATTAGAAAATGATAAATACACCCAAATATCACTCCAAATTAGTGGTTTTGTTTAATATTTAGTTTTGTTAATTTAGCGTCCTGAAAATTGTTTCAGTTTCTGATGTGCTTGCATTGATCGTGTAGCTCTATATTTTATTTTTAATTTTAAATTTCATTTAAGGGATGGAAAAATCAATAAAGAGAAAATGCCATTTCAACAATAAATTGAAAAGGATTTTCCATTCCTCATATCAAAGAAAGATACCATTGTTTTCTGCAATATTTGCAGTGGAAAATTTTGTTTTGTAGTTGGGGGCAGAGCAGCAATAACAAAACACTTGACCACCAACAAACATAAGCAATCACTAGATGCATCAGCTCCCAGTTGTAAAGAAACAAGTTTTTTTAAAACTTCAAATTATTCTGAAGATGAAAAACAGTTGGCTGCAATGGAGGGAACATTTGCATTTCATACCATAATTCACAATCAAGGTTTTCTTAGTATGGCTTGTACAACTACATTATTGAAAATGTCTCACAATGCAAAATTTTCATGTGCCAGGACAAAATGCAAGGCTATTTTGAAATCAGTATTTAAAAATTACTGTGACAAAATACTTACAGAGGACTTGGAAACTGCAGCATTTGTAATGATTTTATCTGATGCATCAAATCATAATGAAATTAAATTGTATCCAATAATAAGATATTTTAATGTTACTAAGGGCATTCAAGTACAACTTTTAAATTTAGGATCCATTGACGGTGAAAATTCTGAAATTTTGTCAAAACATCTATACAGAGTAATGAATGAAAACAATTTGAAATCCAAAGTTGTTGCACTAATGGCTGATAATACAAATACAAATTTTGGTGGGCGAAGACGCAAAGGGGTGAATAATGTGGATCTAAAATTACAAGAGTTACTCCAAAAGAAAATACTAGGAATAGGCTGTAATGTACATACTTTGTCAAATGCAATTAACACAGTGTCATGTGCCATGCCAATTGATGTAGAAATAATAATAACTACAATTTATTTGCATTTTAGTCGTTTTACCATTCATGTTGCTACTTTAAAACAATTTTGTGAAGAAGCAAATGTTGAATACAAAAAACTTTTAGGATATTCAAAAGCTAGATGTCTTGTTCTAACACCTACTATAGAGCATGTTCTACAATTATATAGCCCTCTCTGTTCATATTTTTTTAAGTTGAGAGAAATGTCCTAAAATCCTGGAATCATTTTTCAGTAATAAAATATCTGAGATATTAATGTATTTTGTACACAATCATCTATTTTTCACAAGATTGAAGGTGAACACATTTCAGCTACAAAAGTTAGTCTTATTTTGAATGACTTTATCCTTCAATATAAATCTTATTTTGAAGAAAAATTTCTTTCTTTAATAATAAAAAATTGTCAGACTTAGAGGAATCAAATCCGGCCATAACAGAAATGTTTATCAAAGAAGTGCAGAATTTTTACCAGACATGTTTTCAATATATCGAAGAATGTTCTGAAATAAACATCACAGGAAATAACAGTTTTCAATGGTGTTTTTTGACTTCATCGCAAGTATATTGGACAGATATTGAATCTTGTCTTCAGTTTTTATCTAAAGAAATGCCAGACATCAAAATAGACAATTGTCTCTTTGAAAACATTAGAAGACTGAATGTATATTTAAATTCTGAAATATTAATACAATGGGAAAATGAACACATTGAAATTGATAAAAGATGGGTGAAAATATTTAGCCATTTCAAAAATGAACATATTCCATGTGAAAATTTATTTATTCTTGTTCAATTTACATTGTGCTGCCCTGGAACTAATGCAGCAATTGAAAGAGTTTTTTCAATTGCTAATGATTTTTGGACAAGTGAGAAATCAAGATTGAATGTTGATACTCTAGCTGCAAGACTCGCTGTAAAATTCAATATGAAGTATATTTCTTGTTCAGATATTTCCAATATGTTGTTACAAAATGATATTAATACATTGACAAAAAATATTCATTCAATGGAATAATATTATCTAAATGAGTACATTTTTTACAATTATTAAAAATTAATAGGAATGTAAGCATAATTACAATATAAAATATTACAAATGTTTTTATCATGCATTTATCATATTATAGTGTATTATTGTTGCAATGAATAAAATGTTTCTTTTATTTACAAGATTTTCTTCAATTTATTTTTGTCCTCTTTTTCATTGTAAAAAAGTTGGTCACCTTATAATTTTATTTTATTTTATTTTTTTGTATTTTTCTGAAGTTGGAAATGGGGAGGCAGTCAGACAGACTCCCGCATGTGTCCGACCGGGATCCACCCGGCCTGCCTACTAGGGGGCGATGCTTTGCCCATCTGGGGTGTCGCTCTGCCGCAATCAGAGCCATTCTAGCGCCTGAGGCAGAGGCCACAGAGCCATCCTCAGCGCCCGGGCAAACTTTGCTCCAATGGAGCCTTGGTTGCAGGAGGGGAAGAGAGAGACAGAGAGGAAGGAGAGGGGGAGGGGTGGAGAAGCAGATGGGTGCTTCTCCTATGTGCCCTGGCCAGGAATTGAACCTGGGACTCCTGCATACCAGGCCGACGCTCTACCACTGTGCCAACTGGCCAGGGCCAGTCACCTTATAATTTTAAACCTTAGAATTTGTGAGTCAAGTCTGGATTGCTGTCACCACATTGGCTGTGGTTCCAGTCACTTTTTAGGTTGATTTTTGCCAGAATTTCCCTCCACAAATACCATGTAGCTCTTGAATATGATGCTTGGCCTCATGATATGATATAAAGATAGTCTCTTTTGTGTAGTATATAAATAAAATGGTCTGAATGAGACTGCCGCATTGACGGGCTGCTGAGAACCTATTTCAGGTACTGTAATACTATATCTCCCCCAATGACAACTGGGATGAAAACGGAACTACAGATATTCAAATCCATAATGCACCTTCATGTTTCTGTGCTTTCGCTTATGCTGTTCTTTGCCTACCCTGCATGGGCCATCCTTCCTTCCTTGAGCTCAGGCCAAACCTCAGGGCTGCTGGGGCTCTTTTATGGCAGAACATAAAAAATGTTCTGACAGCATTTTTTGTACTTTGTTTACAGCAAACAGTATATTGTACACTGGTTGGTCATGGAGGTCTCTTTCACCCCTCCTCAAATTTCAGGCCCTCAACTTAGAGACCATATTATTCTAGTTGGAACCATAATATATAGTTTTGAACACACTGGGTGGTAAATATTGAGCAAATGAACTACATACTTTAAAAATATTAAAACAGTAAACGCTGTCGATATTCTCTCTATCGATCTATTCTTTCATTCATTCACCTATCTAATCTAGCTTTACGCTTTTGATTACAGAAAGATTTAAAGTAACGTTTAAATATATAGGATGAAAGATAAAAATAATATTAAACAAAAATAGATATAAAAAGGTAGGCGTGGAAGAAAGAAGCCAGGAGTGTATCAAGAAAAATACATGTTATAATGTTCTGAAATTTGGCTAGGATTAGGGGCCTAAATTTATTCCTATGATAAATATATTAAAGAATAGTTCTAACAATGTCACAAAACCTAAGGGCTCATGCTGCATAGCCAGAAAACACACTGTGTGATGATCTCTTTACTCAAAAGCCAATATATGGTAAATAGTAATTTCTAAAAACAAAACTTAGCAATACTCTTGAATCATGTAGAAGTATTTAGTGATTGCCAGTCAATTTTTTGAAACAATGCACACACCTACCTTCCATTCACATTTATGATTTTGGAACAAAGCACCTTAGGAACCAGGGCATAGGTATGTTATCCATAGGTAAATGCACTGTGATTTAAGAGCAAATTAATTTTTCTGTTTGTTGGATTTTTCTCATTCCTATATCTAATATATAGAGAAGAAAATTAGTCCATATGAATGCTTTTTTGAGGGGGAATGGGAGAGGTATGAATAACTAGCTGAATTTGTTCACGTGTATGCACCCTAATTTTGTGCTATTTGCGTTCATCAAAAAATAAAGGGGTTTCTCTGTGAAATGCATACCTTATCGATAGTTTGTACCTACTAAGGTGTCTTATCAGATTAGTAGGTTAAATTAAAATTTTATTTGATTGTATATAGGAACACTTTTGTCAAGCTATATATCAGCTTTGTTACACAAGAACACATTTTTACTCTCACTCGTTTGTAAATTTACAACTAAAATAAAGTCTGCCATCTCCCATCACCCATCCACTGCTGCAGAGAGGCATCTCAGGCCCACAGATGAAGGAGAAATTTCGAAAACCATAAAAATAAAAACCAGTTCAAACTCACTGATAAAGGTTACATGCAAAAACCCTTAATCGAACACTATCTGTTCTTTTCTAACATGTTAAATTTTCTTATTAAACCAGTAGTTTCATTGTCTTTAATGGAATTTAAAATAGGAATAACGAGCCAATTAAACTTTTCAAATATTCTGCCTACCAAATCAAGGAAGGAACAGTACAGGTCATTAGTCTGGAGGAATAAAAGGAAAGGGCCTATGTCAGTTTCTACTAGGGAGTCTCCCTTTCTTTCGTTTAAAATAAAACTATTATAGAAAAAAATACAACAGATAACCACCTTTTCACCTTAAATTCATTTTGAAAACTTTGTAAATTAGCTCCCTTGTTGGGTCATTATGTGAAAAATTCAGTGTTCCACAGAAAATGGAAACTCAAAATAATGTGGTCTGAATTACACTTAAATAAAAAGTCTTTTGCTTCTTCTAATTCCGGCTGAATAAACTCATGTGCCCACTTTAATTGTTTAAATGCATCTGCATGTGATTTGTGTTGTCACTAATTCAGCAAAGCTAATTAGTGGGCGATATTGGAAAAGGCCGTCATCAAGCACATTTCACAGGCAAATAAAGCAACAAGCAGAATGAGTTTTGATGTTTCTACAGATGCATTATTTTGCTAAGTGTGGTTACTGCAACTTTATTTGATTTTCTGCAAATTTACTCTGTCAATATTGAAAATTAATTGTACTCCTACATCAGAACTTACAAAGGCTAGAACCTATTAAACTTCTTTTGCATTTATGAATAGAAATAATTTCACTAAATAGAATAACAAATATATTCTTGAGTTTCTCTCTCCTCTTGACACATTTCTCTCTGGATTACACCATTTCTAAATGGTTATGCTATAATTCAAAATGATAAAATATGTAAAATACATGTAAGCCTATTTGTAACCCATATAAAATTTTTCATAAAAGATTAGTGGTGAATAGCAATACAGTTTGGTGGATAACAGTATGGGTTCTTGAGTCATCTACTCATGTATTTAACAAGTTCTGTTTCAGACCTAGTTGTAAGCCCTGGAGATATAACAGTGAACAAAGCAGATAATAATATAACCAATAAATATCTAATTAATATAAATCAGAACAAGGTAAGAATATAGGGACAGAAAGAGTCCAGGGCTTCTCCTGGGCAGGCTGGCCTCTTTAAACTCAGTTTTTCCATCTTTTATGATATTGCCTTTCTCATAGAGTTATTGTGACAGATTAAATAACACAATGCAGGTAAAATGCCTGGCACTTAGATACACACACACACCATATATATATGATTTATAGAATTAGGATTTGCAGAAAACCCCAGGTAATATTCTCTCTCACATAAAATTCAGGGCTGGTGTGATGCCCTTTTGTGTTGGGACCAGGTCCCCTTCCCTTTTATTTTTCTATCATTCATGGCTTCCAGTTTAAGTGCCAATATGACTGATCCAGCTCCAGTCAGACTGTCTCCAATCCAGCCAGCATGAAATAAAATAAATGGAAAGGGAACTTCCTCTCTTTCAGGGTATTTCCTGAAAGTCACATATCATTCTGCTTATGTTTCATTGACTAAAAGTTGTCCAGATTTAGGTGAAAGGGAAGCTGGGATACTTTGGAGCTTTCGGTTTGCTTTTAAACCATGAGGCTACATTTCAGCTAAAAATAAAGGTAGTTCATTTATTATATAAATATAAACATAAATATAAATAAATAAAAATATACATATACAAAGACGGAGAATAATGGTGGTAGTCTCATACATTAGGCCATCATTATTCAGATTTACTTTACATAAGAATCCAAGCAAGAACAGTCTTTTGCTCTAGAGCAGCTTTGGAACTCCCCTAACATTGTAGAGTGTAGAAAAATGCTGCACCACTGAGGATCCCCGATGACCTGAGTTAAGATTTCTTGTATTGAGCAGACATTAGTTGACTGCTTGAATCAATATTTTGATAGTAAGAATGCAAGGCAATATTTCATTCCACCCACACAATACTTCTTAAAGAGGCTTATTTTTGGCTGGGTTTGCTATATGTTAAAAGTTTTACAAATTAGCTTTTACCTGGGTGCTATTACAAATAAAGAAAATATGAGTATACAATAGGAAAAGAATTTTTAACATGATATAAAATGAATTCAGCCTCATTATGCTAGGGTTTTCTAAATATTACATTAGAAACATATATACAAAGCACAACATGATGTTTTAAAAATTAAAAATTTTATAAAGTACACAATACCTAATATCTACTTTTCGGTGTCCTTAACTTTGTCAGTTAGCACTGGATCTATAAAAGAATTGGTGATAATTTATATTTCTGTAATTTTAGGTCTTGGAATCCAGGAGTCAGGGAGGTTAAAGAACTTGCTCAAGGAGAAAGAACTACAGGGGGCAGCTAGAAGATGAGATTCTCATACCTGATGAGTTGCCTTGTAAAAATCAAAATGTATAAACTAGGAAAGAAAAAATGAGGAAATGAGGTTTATGAACCCAGCTCTTATAGCCATCCTTAGAAAACTGAATTCAAGAGCAAAGAAACACACGATATTCAGTTACCATATTGGTATGTATCGATATGCCTCAATTTGTATTAGCAGTTTTTTGGGTCTTTAAATACATTGGAATTTTTAAAAATAAGAACTTAATCATTTTCTTTATTGTTTCAGAAGAAAAAGAGTATGATTTAAATGTTACTTAAAAACATCTGGCCCTGGCCGGTTGGCTCAGTAGAGGAACTGCCCAGGATGTGGATGTCCCAGGTTCGATTTTTGGTCAGGACACACAGGAGAAGCAACCATCTGCTTCTCTAACACTCCCCTTTCTCTCTCTCTCTCTCTCTCTCTCTCTCCATGGCTTAACTGGTTAAAGCACATTGGCCTGGGCAACTGAGAATGTATCTGTGAAGCCTCTACCTCAGGTGCTAGAAATAGCTCAGTTGTGAGCATGGCCCCAGACAGGGTTGCCAGGTGGATCCCAGTAGGGGTGCATGCAAGAATCTATCTCCCCTTCGCTCACTTGGAAAAGTAGAAAAACAAAACAAAACAATAATGTCCAATAAAAACACTTCTGCCTTACAAGAAAATTATTTTGAGGGCTCTTAGTTTTTGTATTTCACACAGAATATTTAGGTTTGAAAGCCATGCCAAGTCTCAAAGAGGCTTTGAAAGTTAAAGTTTAATGTGCCCAGAATAAAGGATAGTGCTTGTTCTCAGTGCTTATAAGAATTGAGCTAGTTGGTCAATCCTATTTATAAAAACTGAGTTTGTTAAGGGTAGATCATTGGGAACATAAAAGTAAATGGTAGCCCTGTTTCTTTTATCAGAACAGCTAATTGTCTTAAGGACAACTGAGATAATTCTCCCATGAAAAACGGGAAGTGAAATTTATACACAATGAATGGTAACCCTCTTGACCTCCATATGTAAGAATGGAGGAATCACTGAAACTACTCAGACAAAATTTTGGTAGTGAGCTGAAGAAAATCAAACCATGAGATTGCAAATGATGCATTCCATTAAAAGGGATTCCCAGGTTTTCAGCATACGATGTTGAGTTTGTGTGAGTTAGACATGACAATATCGACGCGTTTGTTAGGCTGAAAGACAGCTGTATTGAGATGAGGGTCAGTGGGTGCTGCAGAGAATCATGTGCAGGGCAGGAAGAAGGGAGCAGCACTACTGCTGGAGAAGTCGAAGGGCATTTCCAAGACAGGCCTTTATCTCACTGACGATGGGACAACATTGAGAGATTTGAAAGGACAATAACATGACTTCTAACACCTCCAAGTGCTTCCTGATGTGTAGAATTTTAGTGTAATTAATGATGGGTAAAGGAAAGGGAAGACAAAAGAGAAAAGTAGAACGAATAAAGAAAGTAATGATAAGAGAATGGGGCTCTGTCCATTTCTTACCCAAAGTAGAGGTTTCTACTCAAACCTGACAATTCCTCTTTTGCTGATGAATGCTAGATATATAACAAAGTGTAGTTGCTCCAAACCTACTCAACGCTAATGATAATACAACGATGGCAAAGGCAACCTGGTCTAACAGTCTATGTCCTTATACTTTCCAGGAGAAAACTGTTTTCCAGGTTTTTTAAGCCTTTCCAGGTTTAAAACTGTTTTCAGAACTTCTGCATAATGCTGTACTAATTGCACTAGAGGGTTTTTAATAAATATCTGAATTCTAAACTGGGCTCCTCTCACTCCTCAGTACTCTACCCTTAAGTGGTTGTGATCAGTGTTATGTTATCATGATTGCTATCTGTCATGCTGTTAATTTTCACGTATTATTTGCTGTTACGATTAGGCACTAGCAGCTGGGAAGACTAATTTATTATTTGGCTATTATTGTTGAAGGTCATGTAACTCCACCATCCTGTCCAAGCATCTGATCACATTCGACACACTCTGCCAGAGACAGGCTTTCTGCTGGCATCTCATTGAGCTGCTGTGGAATTTATCTCTTTTTCAACCAGTGAAAATGAAGCAGGTAGCTACTTATTTCTAGTGGCTGCCAATAAGTGTCTGCTTTCTCAAATGCCCTCTGTTCTCATACCCAGCTTTTCTTAATTCAGTCGTTGTAAGAAATGGTGTTTTTAAAAATGCAGCTATCTATCCACTCAACCATCAAATATCTGTTGGGAGATTAACATCACTTGAAATCTCAACTAGAAAACTTCACTGTATAATTTCAGGTATATAGAAGAATACTTTCCGTTCTACCTTTGAAAGGTTCTGTTACATTGCAGGAGTAAACTGTGCCATACAGAATAATTTCGAGACAAGCAGAAGAAGAGTCTATGTATTTAGGTAAGTGAGTGAAAAAGTATGGTTTGGAATATTTTAGAATTTAAGGTAAGGGGGATAATGCAACTGGTTACGTGTCCACACTTAGATGCAAAAAAGAAGAGAGTTAGGATCTATTTCAGTGCATAGAAAAAGTATAGAGTTTTTTGAAATATTTCACAGGTATCATAAAAAACTTCACAATTAGACATTAGTTCAGTCTCAAAATTATTCTTACTATTGAAAATCAGAGTGGAAACTTTAAACATCAATTTTATGAGACAATTTGCTTATCAACATTAAAATATTTATAACTAAACACAGCCTCACTAGATTACACATTTGTCAGTTAACAGCAGCAATATATCCTTAAGATAAGCCCAAGTTCAACTTCTGGTACATAGAACACTCATGAAGAACTTCAGATCACTCTGGCAGACCCAGCTGGCGTGTAACAATCATGTCCCACTGGCACATGCTGAACAGAGCTCCAAATACAAATAGCCATACAGTAGAGCCTAGCTTTTTACCTGGATAAGATTTTTGCGTAGTGATGGTGCTGCCATATTTCTGGACACTTTATTTGCGTAATTTAAAATCACAAGGTTAGACAATAGAAGACATATTGGCAGTTGATGAAATGACAGGTTAGATTGGAAAGTAGTGAGAATATTCTGGAGATGATTGAAGTAGGATGTTCAGGGAAAGAATAAGGTCCAAGTGGAAAGTCTGCTTTATGAGAAGTTTCATGGAATGAGAGAGACAGTGTAGGATGGACCTAATGTCAATGACACCTGTGTAGCTGTGATTCTGGAATAAGTATGGTGATACTGACACTGATGAAGTTAAGAAAACAGATATATAAGGAAGATAAGAAGTGTTTACTTCTGGTATTTTAAATTAATAAAGGAGAAGTGTATAGAAGAAAATGAAGACAAAAACAGACTTGCCAGAAATGATCACATTTAGAAGTTAGAAAACAACAAATTGAAAAAATCAAAGAAAATGAGAAGGTTGGAGGGGTCAGAGGGGAAGCAACGAGACAAGACACACACACACACACACACACAGACACACACACACACACACACACACGAAGATTGGAAAAAACTAGTAGAAAATTTCAAGCTCAGATGTCAGAGAGAGGAGTCCAGGAAAAAACAGTTGAAGCAAGGTCCTGGGAACTAGAAATCAGAGGAGAGTCAGACCCAGGGTGGAGAGATTGAGGAAGCAGCAAATGCAGACCATTCTATGAAGATCTAAAGAAGACGCGTGAGCTCAAGAGGACCAGGGAAATAGTTAGAGAGAGGAGAAATCATTGCTGTGTTTCTTTCTTCAGAGGAAAAGAACATGAAAGTGCCTGAAGAAACTGAGAAAGTGGAGTGTGATCAGGCAAAGTCCTATGAGCAAAAAGGGTGGAGTAACAGTAGTGATTGCTCTGGTAAAGCTAGGAAGTCATATGCTCTATGGAGAATTTTTTTTTTTGTCCTCTTAAGTTAATTAACTAAAAGAAATGCAAAAAACCCCCAAACAAACAACAAATACAGTAACAAATCAATAACCATAGAAAAACATGCTCTAAGTCCTTTTGAAAGGATAGATAACGGGTTCTAGCTTTGGCTTAGAAACACTTCCCTTTCATTTCTTCTTTTATTTCTGACTGCTTTGAAAAATTCTACTTTGGGAATCAAGGAGTTGGCTCCTTTTAGTTTTCCAAAAGCCACCTGCCTGCAGCTTTCTGTTGCATGGCGGTGGTGTGTCACTTGCTCAAGCCATGTGAGCCTCCAAGGAGATGCAGGAAAGGGGCCTCTCAGAGATCCCACAGACATCACCGCTGCTTTCCTCAGGTCCTGACTGCCACTTGCTTCTCTGCAGATGCTTAGCTTCATGTTCTGAAAAGAAGTATCCTACCTTTGGTCAGAATCTTCAGCTGAACCAAAACTGCATGAAGACAGCACCTTGTTGGAGGCTCAGGCTCTGACATTCAACGTTTTGTCTCAGGTTTCTGTTCTCAGGACTCTGCTCCTTTCTAATCCACACATGTCTTTCTTTAGTAATTTGATCTGTCAGTGTGGGTTTAATTTTATTTGTATACTGATGACAACAGATTGATGTTATAAAATTAGCCTTAATGTTCCCTCTGCCACATCTGTGCTACATGCTTGCCAAACTAATGTCAAGGATAGGGTATCTAGAGATTTTCTTCAAGTTACCGCAGCCAAAATAGACATTTTTATAAAAGGCAGGCACAGCTTCTACCCTTTGGTTTCTCCTTCTCAATTTCTTTGAACTTCATATTATAAACCAACACTCTGAACATGAGAATACCAGATATTTTTCTAATTAAAAATTTCTGCTTAAAAAAAGAGAAGTGTAGCCTGACCTGTGGTGACGCAGTAGATAAAGCATCAACCTGGAATGCTGAGGTCACCGGTTCAAAATCCTGGGCTTTCCCAGTCAAGACACATATGGGAGTTGATGCTTTCTGTTCTTCCCCCCCCCCCCCTTTCTCAAAATGAATAAATTTAAAAATTAAAAAAAAAGAGAGAAGTGTATTTAAACCAGAAAACCAATTGGCATCAAGTTCTAGCAATATAATAGAGAAACAACACTTCTATTTAGAAAGCAAATGCTAGAACTAGAGCCTTTTCATCTTAAGAAACTTGATCAACACTGAAAGGTTCAAAAACTTAAATAAGAAAAAAGCAGCATTTAAACCGAGCTATAAAAGTTTCAAAGAACATTTATGTACATGATCATGTTTGATTCATATAAAAACCCTGCAAGAGAGGGTTTATTATCACCCTTGTTTGCAGCCAAGGACTTGGAAGAATAGAGAGCTCAAGTAACCTCTACAAGATAATCTATAAAGCAAGTAACTGAGCTAAGGACCAAGTTTAAGTTTTTTGGGTTCAGACCTCAAGATCTTCCTATAATGTACTATTATCTCCAAGTCATGTACACTGTTCCAAGAATGTTCATGGCTTCTATCATAGTAATGTTTAGTCCTGAACCATTGGAAGTGAGAATAAGATGTACCTCTTATAGAAAAGGATAATCCAAACTTAGTTTTAGAAACTTGTATGAGTAGTCTTGATGAGGATGAATGTCAGGAAAAATTCTATCTTTTCACGGTTGTAATAAAAAATGTTAATGTTTCTTGAACAATTATCACATACTAGAAACTCTATTCAGTGCTATAAGTGAGTTATCTCAATCCTCACAACAAAATTATGAAGAGTATTATTATTCCCACTTTACTAATGTGGAAATTGTGGCAATGACAATTTAAATTGCTCAAGATCATCCAGCTGACTTAAAAAGAAGTCTGATTCCAGAGCTTGAATGGTTAACCTCCCTACATATTCTCTTTCAGCTAAAATACTTAGAATATAATTGGTTTATTGAAGCTTTTCCTCCAGAATAATGTGGCAGCAAAGGAAGAGTTGGCAGAAATGTGCTGAGAAATGATAAAGAGTGGGAAAATAAAGTTTTCAACATCTATCCACTCTACATATATTTACTGCCACACCCACAATTGCTGGTGAAGTACATTCCTGCTTTACCTCCACCAGAACCCTTGCTTGTTTTGACAGGACCAACGGATCTGCATTAAGTCACACAGTCAGTTGTTCTATGGTTCTCATCACTTGCTCCAATGAGCCAAGCCCTTGAGCTAAATTCATATTAAATGATGAGGTCCGATTTAGATTTGATAAATGATGTGATTAGCATATATAACATGATATTATAGCAATTAATCAGTTATCTGCTCCTAAGGAAATGTACTTGAATCCACCATATTTGTGGATCACTGACTTTCATTCATTCACTCAAAGCACACTCAAAATAAAATCCAAACACCTTTCCAATGACTATAAGGCCATAGATAATCTGGCCTCTGTAATCACTCCAGATTTGTCTCTTAAAATTTTTCTCTTTGCTCTCTTATTTGCTTTTCTTATTTTTCTGCTTAACATGCAGAATTTATTGCTGTATCAGAGCATTTGTAGTCGCTGCTACCTTTGTTAAAATGACTTCACTTCCCAGTCTTCCAACACTTACCTCATTCAGTTATCTGCTCAAAAGTCACTTCTTCCCAGAGTCCTTCCTCATCACTTTATCTAAAATATCATCCGCCCTTTCCACTCTTTATTCCTTCACACTGCTTTTCCTTTATGCTACTCATCCTACCTGATAACATTGTGTGTGTGTATGTATTTATGCCTCCCCCCCTTTTTTTAACAATTGAATATATGCTTGGCTTATTGCAAGTGCTCACATACCTAATTTTCCCCCAGACATTTCTCTAGACTCTGGAATACAATTATGAATGAGATGGACAAAGTCCTGCTCTCAGAGCTTTTATTTTGGAAGAGAAGGCTGATTTTTTTTTTAATAAAAACTATTATATCAGATGGTAATGAATTAATAAACTGGGTACCTATTGTACATACCACTTTCAGAGGTTCAGAAACATAAAAGTAGAAAATATTATCCTACCCAGCAAACTTAAAATTATTCCCAGAAATACAAAAGAATCGAATAAAAAGACAAAGCAATAATTAAGCAGAAGTAAGGGTGTTAGGTAATCAAAGGAGGTAAATTTTGAATTAAGTATGGGGGTGGGTGGATGACTACAAAGGGAGAAAAGAACATGAGAGTAAATCTTTCACAAAGTACTTTATGAACCCTGATTTCAGACTGTCTTCTTTCCTCCCAGGCTTGACGTTGCTTAGCCTCTTACCTTCCATTGACATGCTCACATCAATAAAACACCCATATAAAGGTTTAATTTACACCCGATTCCATTTTTTTTTCTCTGCCTCAGTTGTGGACCATGAATTGGATAACATACGGTAATCAGGAGCCCCATACCTAAAACAGGTGAGTAGAAATGTAAACTTGCAAAAATCAGAGGAGATTTAAATTGTGTAGCTGACATACCGTATTTACTCCTTTTCCCTGAAATAGCATACTCAAGGATATAAATGTTTGTGTACATTTTCTTATTTTGAAGTCTTAAAATGAGTCAATATTTTATGAGGTTTTCACTTACATGTGGTAAGTGGGTAACTGAAAAATCTAACAATGTAAAAAATAGTCTTTAGAATAATGATCATAAGAAGGTAGATCTCATGTTTAGTATTTTTAGTGTTCTTATCACACACTCACAAATAGTAAAGGGGGCAGGGGTAAACTTCTGCAGACAATGGACATGTTTATGGCATAGATAGTGGTAATGGTGTTACGGGTTTATATTTATCTTAAAACTCATGAAGTTGGATATATTAAATATATACAGGTTTTGGTATGTCAATCATACCTCAATAAAGTACTTGCTTTGCTTTCAAAATTTAGACCAAATGTAAACCTGGTTACTTAAAATATGTATACAGTATATATAATATTCCAAACAATTATAATACATAAAATACATTAAAAAAATAAAAGAACTTCAATATTGTTGATTTGAGAAAATGACAAATAAATTAGCTGACTATTAACACTCCTAAATGTAAAGACAGAATATTAAATTGATCAGTAAATTTAAGTTAGATTAACATTTACTAGCAGAGTTTCTATGTGTTATCTTCTGACTTCCATTCAAGGGACACCAGTGTATATAGTATTAATATTAACAGTATAATAATAAGAGTATTAAGCACACACATACACACAGGTATAGATGTGGTTGGCAGAGTACAGGGTAGAGTTATTTCTAGTTCTCACAACAACCTAGAAGGGCAGTAGTATTATCCTCATGTTTGAGATGAAATATTGGCACTCTGATAGGTAACGTAGCTTGCCTGTAACAATGCTTTCAAATTCAGATCCGTCTGACCTGATATAAAGACTGGTTGTTTCACTATGCCTCAATGCTTTCCATTAGATAAATATAATCTTTTGTGACAAAACAAGGAATTGTTTAAATCAGTGGTCTCCAAACTTTTTTGGGCCACGAACCGGTTTAATGTCAAAAAATATTTTCACGGACCGGCCTTTAGGGTGGGATGAATAAATGTATCACGTGACTGAGACAAGCGTCAAGACGTGAGTCTTAGATGGATGTAACAGAGGGAATCTGGTCATTTTAAAAAATAAATAACATCGTTCAGATTTAAATATAAATAAAACGGAAAAACTGTAAGTTATTTATTCTTTCTCTGTGGACCGGTATCAAATGGCCCACGGACAGGTACCAGTCTGTGGCCCGGGGGTTAGGGACAACTGGTTTAAATAAACATTCTCTTTTTAAATAAAACTCCCTCTTTAAATGAATTAAAAACAGAGACCTTATTTCCTCTTCCATTATGCAAATATTATGAGTTGAATCTTGTCCTCCCCAAATTCGTGTGTTAAAGATCCAATCCCCAGTACCTCAGACTGTAATCCTATTTTGAGATAAAGCCTTTAAACAGGTGATTAAGTTAAAATGAGGCCATTAAGATGGGGGTCTAGTAAATACATATGCTGTCCCTATAGGAAGGGAAAGAGATACTGAGGCGTACATGCACAGAGAAAAGACCACATGAGAATCAGTGAGAAGGCAGCCATCTACCAGCCACGGAGAGTGGCCTCAGGAGAACCAAAACCTGCTTATGCCTTGATCTTAGATGTGCAGCTTTCACAAGTGTGAGAAAATAAATGTCAGTTGTTTAAGCCTCCCAACCTATGGTGTCCTGTTATGGCAGCCCTTACAAACTAAGGTTGACCTGTTTGATATTTTAGGAAGACTGACATGACAGATCTATTACTATTATTATTATTATTATTATTATTATTATTATTATTATTATTTTGTGACAGAGACAGAAAGAGGGACAGATAGGGATAGACAGACAGGAAGGAAGAGAGACGAGAAGCATCTATTCTTCGTTGCGGCACCTTAGTTGTTCATTGATTGCTTTCTCATTTGTGCCTTGACCAGGGGGACTACAGCAGAGGAAATGACCCCTTGCTCGAGCCAGAGACATTGGGCTTAAGATGGTGAGCCTTGCTCAAACCAGATGAGCCTGCACTCAAGCTGGCAACCTCGGGGTTTTGAACCTGGGTCCTCCGTGTCCCAGTCCGATGCTCTATCCACTGTGCCACTGCCTGGTCAGGCCAGATCTATTATACAGTACTCTAGTTAGGACTTTAATTCACATTAAATTGGCAAGGGAGATTTTTGTCATGCAAAAGTTTATGAGTTTATGCACCTGTGCATTACATTACACACAGAATAAGATGAATGGAAACTTCTGTTTAAAAGTCATTTGGGATTATCTGGGCAGTGTATAAGTTTTATCGGCAGCATATTCATTTTTCCTTTGAAATCAATAGTTGTTTCCTAAACTCCAAATTTCAAACAATAAATAAGGTCTAGCTGTGACACATTTGTGCTTTGGTGAAACATAAAGCAAAAAGAAGGAGTTTATTTAAACTGATGTTTAGGAAGGTGGTGTGGAACCGGGAGAGAGACAGCCACTGCGTACTGTGAGGACTTGGGTTAGTCTCTCCTGTCTGGCCTTGTGCATGTAACATCTCTATGTGGACCGGTCGCTCCTAATGTAAAACCAGTGGATGGAAGCTCCCCTCCCTGATGGGAAGGAAGGAGCTGTGAGATGCAGTGCAGAAGAAAATAATGGGTGAATTTGGGATTTTGTGCTCTGTGAAGACCCAGCCAGTCTCTTAAACTTTGGACAGTAGTATCAGCAATTTGTACAGCACTGAAATATTCTCATTAATAAAACTTTGCATACTGAAAGGGTTCGAGTATGATGTACATTAAGGATCCAGTGAAAAGTAAGTATAAGTGGGGAGGGTCATCTGTTAATTTCCAAAACATTTGGGATGTCTCTCTCTCAGTTCCACTACTGCTCAGAGTGGGACCAATATAACTGTCTACTCCAACTTCGTCTTTATAGACACATATTCATCTGCAGCAGTGAAATCCAGCCATTTGCCCACATAACAAATGAAAAAACAATATCAGCTATCATCTGAGTATATGCTGTGCGCCAGGCACTGCTCTCACTAGTTCAAAGTCTGCTCACCTTGTCTGTTACTACAGTTTGCTGCACTGAGGTGAGCGACACAGAGTGCTCAAAGCCCAGAGTCACACAGCCTAGGAAACAGATTTGGTCTCAAACCAAGGCAATATAGCTGCAGAAGGTCTACTTTTAAGCATTAAACTCCGTGGGCTCCAGTAATAATAAAGCTCTATTTTTTTATTATTATTTATTTATTTTTATTTATTTATTTATTATTTTTTACAGAGACAGAGAGTCAGAGAGAGGGACAGATAGGGACAGACAGACAGGAACAAAGAGAGATGAGAAGCATCAATCATCAGTTTTTCATTGTGACATCTTAATTGTTCATAGATTGATTTCTCATATGTGCCTTGACTGTGGGCCTTCAGCAGACCGAGTTACCCCTTGGTCGAGCCAGCGACCTTGGATCCAAGCTGGGGAGCTATGCTCAAACCAGATGAGCCCACGCTTAAGCTGGCGACCTCGGGGTCTCGAACCTGGGTCCTCCACATCCCAGTTCGACGCTCTTCCCACTGCGCCATCGCCTGGTCAGGCATAAAGCTCTATTTTTGAGCACCAACATTAGGTTTATCGATTAACCTAACTAGAATTGAAATAATTTGATCACCATCGTATGACTCATAAATAATGGAACAAGGCCTAAAACCAATACACCTCATTTCCAGATTCATTGTCACACAATTAAACATTGTTTTTGGCAACCAGGAATGGAACTCAGCACTCACTCACCTCTTTGCCCTATGCTGCCGAACGCTGTGCGTATCAAGGAAGAAACAAAGAGGTATTAGGAAAGACTGCCCATCTTCTGGAAAACCTGAAGAGGCTCTACTTACAGAATCCAGCCCCAAAGAGGAAGCCCTCTGCAGCCACGAAAGAGCCCGACCAGCATCACCATGCCCCACAGAGGACTCACCCTCACTGTCCCGACTGCTGTGTCAGGCAGAGTCAGGTAAAAGTGCACACACTCTCAGAACCAGTCTACTCGGAACGGCTGTCTCCCACTACTCTGATTCTGACTGAGCTTCCTTCCCGTCTCCTTCACCATCTGTCATATGACTTTCATTTAAAATAAAACCGAATCCAAATTTGTTTTGTTTTAGAAGTTCATGGCAACTCTGCAGATAAATGAAGGAAAAAGAGAGAAATTTCAAAATGGAACTCACTAGTTTGAAGATTTACAGAGAGGTGAGGGAGATGAGAGACAGGAAGAAGAACTCATTATGAGAATGACAGTAAATAGAAAAGAGAGAGAAGACAGATGAGTGATAAAAATGGGAGCTGAGAAAGAAAAACGAGCACTCCCTATCGGGGAACAGAGCAAACAAGAGCTTTATCTTTGGTCCTGGCTCTATTTTTCTTCTGTCAGACTTGTTCCAGATTTCCCACAGTTCAAGTCCTGAAATACTGTCGTCTTACTTCGTAGTATAGGCACAGCTCACGCAGCACTCCCTGTTCCTTAGTTCACAGACCATGCCACGCGACATTCAAGGGAGGTTCGCGTTTTACTTTCCAGGTGAGAAAACTGAGATTCAGAGGGTTGTTTTTGGTGGCAGAGTCCAGGTGTTCTATCCAAACTCACTGTTCTTTCTACTGCATGACACTCTGCTCTTCTAATACAGTGTCCGAATCTGGGAAGGTGAAGTCAGACTCCTCTCAGCTCTCAGCATCTTGATGACTCTGACTCTTTCTCTGTTCCTCCCTCCCCCCCTTCCCAACTTTCTGTGAAACTAAGATGAGAAAAGGGGCCTGAAAGAAAGTAGAGATGAAAGCACATTTGTATTCACTAATAGATTTATTTCCTTTCATAAAATACTTTACAGATGCAAACAAGGCTCAAAAAAAAAAAAAAAAAAAAAAAAAAAGGAAAAGAAATCACAGAAAAGAATTTTTGTTTCAGGCAGATTTTCTTGCTGGCAGGTCTGCAGCCTGGACCTCAGGCTGCCCCCTCGCACTCCTGTCTAATCTGAGGGGGGCAGAGGCAGACAGAGCGTGAGTCGGGAGGAAGACCCGACAAGGTGTGGAAGGGGAACAGGCTGCAGGTGGTGCAGGAGGAAGGTACCAGCAGGCAGTCTTGATGAACAACTGGCAGAGAGGACTGCACACAAGAATGTTGGAGAGTAAATTTGGATTTTCTTCAAAGCAAAAAGAAATCTAGTTTAAGGTAACTTCGTGATGGCTTGGATTCATGATATTGGCAAGTAAGGAAAAGACTGACCATCAACATTTGTTTCCCCCATATACATTCCAGGAAAATAACTTAGCCAAACGTATGTTTTTCTCCACAAACTAAATGAATATGCAACAAAAATATTACAGTCAGCAGTGGAAAATGATGATAAATACGGGTAGATAAAAGCTCCAATGGGCTGCGGATGTGTCTCTCTTGTGTTCTGTTGTACTCCCTTCATCTACTTTAGGAAAGAACCTAACAGGCCCTCGACACTTCTGTTTATATGAAGTAAAATACAGAGAAGTTTTTATAATTTCCAAAATATAAGCTAGCTGGCAAAAGAAGAAATTAGCATTTTACACACAAAGAAATTAATAACCCAGTTTGGTCTACTTTGAAATAAGAAAAACAAACCATTAAAATACTCCATGCTTTAAAAAAATTTACCACTTTATACTCATGAGAGAATTTATAGGTTAAAATTCACAAGGCTAAATTTAAAGCTAAGGATTATTAGACCATCAGGACAGTGTCTGCCAAACTGTCCTTTCCTCATCCCCCCAACTTAGTTTTTAACTACCTAATCTAGACTGAGATTAAAAAAAAAGTCATTCACAGTTCTCCCAGAACTGCATGTATGTAGCCTGCTTTCCAAGCAGTAGGTAGAGTAGGAAAAAAAACTCAGTGAAAAAGGAGTGAGAAGCCATGGATGCCAGTCTTAGATCCACCACTACTAATTCACATAAGATTCTTAATATTTGGAGGCTATTTCTTTTCCAAGGGGGTAGTAACACTTGTTGAGAGAATCACATGGAATGGAGCATATGAAAGCATTTTGTAAACAAAATAGCATCATGCGAATAGAGGACATTATTATCGTTATATTCTGCAAAGGACCTCTCTATCCTAAAACAAGATTAGATGCTATTAGTAAATAATATTCAATATGCTGCATGTATCTTTCAAAGTAAAGAGACTAGAACTTTATTGATAATCAATCTAAGGTCAACTGCTGACTCACTGTAGCAGAAACTGGCCTAAATTAAAGTAGATGAGCTTATTTTCAATTCTGAGAGATTTCCCCAAGGAGAATCATATTGAACTAAATGGTATTTTTATCAGACAGATTTCTTTTCCACAGAAATGAATGCGACTATTAATATGTGTTAACTCTACTTATAGTCACATTAATAATTCCATGACATTTCTAACAAAGCGATAATAGAAGATGTTTATGCCTTTTCAAGGGCTGAGTCAATAGTAAATCCTAAAATTGTTGATTGCTGATGCCATATCTGTAATATGAAACAGTAACAATCCTAAGCAAGGGAAGTGCTGGTGTAAATGTAAACATCAAAATATAGTTGAACTGATAATAATTTTTAGATGAATAGTTCCCAAAAGAACTGACCCAGAAGTACTGGATCAAATATTGTTGAACCACCTCAGCCTCAGTGCTGACTCCACCAGAGAAGAGATGTTGCTCATAAACTTAATTTGACAGCTTGACATTCATGTGGAACTGTAGTTTTGCTTCTATTTTTGTTTCTAAACTAAATATACCATGTTTGAAAAGAAGTGATGTTAGATTCAATGGATATTATTTCAAAGAGTGACTGTGTGGAGGAAGACTCTAGAAATACTTCCTGTTACATTAAGTTTGATTGGTGACATTATTTTTATTTGACCTTCTTGAATATATTTAATTTTACTACACATACAGGGGTACTTAGAATTAAACTTTAGTTAATTGTGCAGTCCAATAATGATAAAAGGAGACAAAGGATTGATCAGATATACTGATCCTCAATTTGTGTTATAATTCAAAAATTAAAAAAAAATTAATCCAAGACACAGATATTTGAAAATAAGTTTTATGCTTTTTAAAATTTTGTCTTGTTTTTAATATTAAGGCCTTGGCCACACAATTACACAAAAAAGTGTATCTATTGTGGAAAGTCATGAATCATAAAGCTAGTAAAGAGAGATTCCTGGAGG
Source organism: Saccopteryx leptura (assembly GCF_036850995.1). NCBI lineage: Eukaryota > Metazoa > Chordata > Mammalia > Chiroptera > Emballonuridae > Saccopteryx > Saccopteryx leptura. Next base: position 355,558,933 of record NC_089503.1, read on the forward strand.
AAGGTATATGTGAAAATGCCCTTAAATATTTCTTGGATAATAATTCCTAAAGAAAAAAAGCATTTAATAGAGAATATTTCTTTTTCTATTAGAATAAAAAGGCAAAAAAAAAAAAAAAAAAAAAACCCAAGAAGACAACCTTACAGTTTTATTAAAATAATTCCCTGAATCTGGGCCTCATTCTGTTCTCTAACTACATCTAGAACAAGGCAATATTGATCACATAATAGCTAGCTAAAAATAGAAATTTGAGAAAGAGAGTCCTCTTACAAAAGAAATCACATCTCAACATGATTTCTGTAAAGAATCAGTATCCTAGGTTTACCAGCAGTTTCGCCATCCCCGGTCCATGCCAGAGAAGAATTTATTTTCTGAATGACCCCAAATTAAAGAGTCTGACAGCCTCCACGTCCTTCCCACTTCTGCTGACTTCAGGACTCTGTGGGCCCGCAGAGCTGGTGGCCAGCCAGTGCTGGCTCATTCTGTGTACCTAGCAGCTAGCTTTTTCTTCTCATAGCCACTGTGCCTCTAATCTCCTTTCAAGAGCCAGCTCTGTCATAAACTGTCTGCGGAAGCTTCGCAGAAAGGTGGGCTCTCCAACGTTCCTATTTGTAGAACATCTACCTAAACAACATCTTTCTTTGATATGTATTGAAACTGAAGTAACTGATTTCTATTCTGCTTTTAAATTGGCGAAGTTCCAGGAAACAAAACTTACCAGGTAACAACTCTGAAAAGAATAAGTCACAATATGAGTAGCACTGCATGATCCGAGTTTAAATATTCCATGAGTCACACAATATCACTTTAAAGATAAAAATACCGCCTGACCTGTGGTGGCGCAGTGGATAAAGCGTTGACCTGGAAACACTGAGGTCACCGGTTCGAAACCCTGGGCTTGCCTGGTTAAGGCACATATGGGAGATGATGCTTCCTGCTCCTCCCCCCCTTCTCTCTCTCTGTCTCTCTCCTCTCTCTCTCTCTCTCTCTGTCTCTCCCTCTCCTCTCTACAATTAATAAAATAAATAAATAATAAAAAAAAGATAAAAACACCATTCAATAATGACCTGATCTAATGCAGGTTACTGCACATTCGTCCTGTCAGAAACTCTCATTATACAGATGTTCTCTTGTAACTTTAGTAGGTCACGGGGCAGCCTCATAAAAAAGGTAGCAGCTGCTAATGCCCTAAGCTTCATATCAGATGGAAATATTATCTCCAAGGCTTCTCATCTGACATTATGGGTAAATATCCTAATTTTTAGTTTTAAAATCATTATTGAAATGAATTACTTAGATTTTGAAAAGCAAAAATGATTTATCCCTCAGTCTTTCTTCCACACTCCGTGCCATCCCGCACACACACACACACACACACACACACACACACACACACACAATGCAAAACACAAAGCAATAGAAATACCATGAAGAAGTATTGTTTTTGACTCTTCCTTTATAGTTTCAGAAAAGAATAAAGAAAAACCAGGAAAGAAATCACATTTCAAACATTATTTTTACCAGCCTAGTTACCATACTAATTATTATCTCATAGATGAACCTGAATATTGAAGAATTCATTCAGTTGCATACCTTCTTTAAAAACTATCTTACTATGATTGTGCATGGAATTAGAGTTCTAAGCCATTGGTAAGCACACCTTGGTTAAGATATATGTGTACCTATACACACACACATACACAAACTTGGGCCTATGTTGAGTACTGGCTCTGGTTTTTCATACTTTTATAGACTAACATTCAGTTTGGTTCTGGCTTAGGCCTGATAGATAGATTTGAGGAAAAATACTTTTGATTGAAGTTTCATACAATAACTTGGAGAGTCTAGTTTATTCTGTTTAATCATTTACTCAAATCTGTGTTAAAAAGTAATAACTGAGCTCTAAGTGCTGGTGACATAATAATCAGAAGATGGATGGACATGCTGCTTTTATGGTTCTTGTATTCTTGTATCCTGGTAGAGACCACATGAAATTGGTGATGGGTAAAAGGAAGCTGCTATTGAATCTTGTGTCTCATCCTCACAATGAACTCCAAATTTTGAAGTGGAAAGAAAACCAATGCTGCTATAATTCTTTTAAGAAAAAGATGAATAAAATGTGTTTAGAACTATCAATTAATCTTAAAATTAGAAGCATGGGTTCTATTTGTCTAGCTGGGACCAAAGACAAAGATTACAGTAAATTCTACTTGGTTAGTAAAGATTTGAGGCCCAGTTGACTACTGTTTGTTTGTTTGTTTGTTTATTTATTTATTTTTGTGACAGAGACAGAGTCAGAGAGACGGACAGATAGGCACAGGCAGACAGAAAGGGAGAGAGATGAGAAGCATCAATTCTTTGTTGCGGCACTTTAGTTTTCATTGATTGCTTTCTCGTATGTGCCGTGACTGGGGGGGTTACAGCAGACTGAGTGACCCCTTGCTCGAGCCAGCGACCTTGAGCTCAAGCTGGTGAGCCTTGCTCAAACCAGATGAGCCCACGCTCAAACTGGCAATCTCAGTGTCTCGAACCTGGGTCCTCTGCATCCCAGTCTGACACTCTATCCACTGTGCCACTGCCTGATCAGGCTATTTTTTGTTCCTGTTTTATTTGGTGACAGATTTGAAGAATTACTGGAAAGCCCAACAAAGTATAGCCAGTTTCTTTTACCCTTTTGAGCAGGCTTTACCCAACCTTTTATCAGAACAAATTTTAAGCAAGGCTCATTGATTATCCATTCCCTGCTCCTAAGACAGAGAGACAGACACACACACACACACACACACACACACACATACACACACACACACACACACACACACACACACACACACACACACTTACCCTGTGTATATTTACATCTAGAATTCTAATTTCCAATCTTCTACTCAGATCACTTTATTCCTTTAGCCTATTCTGATTTGATGTTTCTTCTACTTAATACAGATGTTTCATTGGAAATATTTATTCAAAGTGCATCAGAATCTGGATTCTTGTATGAGGCTGTCCTTTCACATTTGGGAATTCACAATATGCTAATTGCTTCTTGGAGCATACAGAAGTCATCATGCATTCTTTGCAACTTTAAAGTCAATGATAAGTCAGTTCAGCCTTTGAAAGATAAGGGACATACACAGATTTTATTTCCTTCAATTACATGAATGGAGACTTAAATAGAGCCTCTTGAAATAAGATCAATGTATGCTCCTTATAAAGGAAATGATAGGAATGCATGAGATTCTTTAAGAGCTCTGAAAGCATTTCACTATCCAGAGGGCATAGAGAGTGAATAGTGGTAGATAAAATGAAAGCAGAAAAAGTGCCCTCAGACTTGTACCAATATGCTATGTTCTGTTCTGTGCTGAAAATGTTCCTGGATCTGGTCTAATCTGGTGCTTCAGTTATACAGTAGTTTTCCTTTTATGGAAGATGTGGGAGGGTTTACATACTCTCCCAGCAGCTCTGTGGCCAAGTCGAGTCAAAACTTTTAAACAATATATCAGTGAGTAAATCTATAAGAAGAGTTTTCATGCTCTATCTATCTTCTGGGTCACCTGCATGCTATCAACAATAGAGTTAAGTGAGGCAAGGTATCTGTATACTAATAATATAGGTTTTTGAATTTTAATTAAACCTAACTTTCAAAATGGCCATACAAAGGGAGGTATACAATTGCCTTTATTTTTCTATATATGTTATTTTCCTGTTAGTAAGCATTTGAAAGCTAACCCCAGTTTAAAAAATCATAAAATAATTTATGCAATATAAAAAAATTAGAAATGAATTAAGGATGTAAACTTTCTGCCAAGTCTCATGCTATGTCTGTATGATGCATAGATGGCTCCTTAGTCTTCAATTTTTAAAAATCACCTTTGAAGAAAATTTAAAACGTGAAAAGAGGCCATTTAAAAATGAATTCTTATACAAACTTCAGTAAGTTTTAGGGCATATTTTCTACCCCAACAAATATGCCACATGGAAGTTATAAATTTAGAATAATAAGAATAGTTGTCAAGGATATTTTAATTTATTTTTCCTCCTATTAGGAGTTTCCCTTTAAGGTTCATACAAAAACATACTTTTATTTTCCACAGATCCATATGCACTTAAATAATGAAAATAAAATAGCCCTGGTCAGTTAGCTCAGTGGTAGGGCATGGGCCCAGCATGTGGATATCCTGGGTTTGCTCCAGGGCACACAGGAGAAGCACCCATCTGCTTCTCCACCCTTCCCCCTCTCCTTTCTTTCTATCTCTTGCTTTCCCTCCCGCAGCCAAGACTCGAATGGAGCAAAGTTGGCCTGGCTGCTGAGGATGGCTCTGTGGCCTCTGCCTTAGGCACTGGAATGGCTTTGGTTGCAAAGCAGCAACGTCCCAGATAGGCAAAGCATCACCCCTAGTGGGGTTGCCGAGTGGATCCCAGTCGGGCACATGCAGGAGGAGTCTGTCCCTTTGCCTCCCCACTTCTTGCTTCCGAAAAAATACAAAAGAAAAAGAATAATAAATAATAAAATAGGCCTTGGATGGTTGGCTCAGTGGTAGAGCACTGGCCCAGTGTGTGGATGTCCTGGGTTTGATTTCCAGTCAGGGCACACAGGAGAAGCGACCATCCGCTTCTTCACCCTTCTCCTTCCCCTTCTCTTTCTCTCTCTCTTCCCATTTCATCACCAGGGCTCAATTGGTTCGAGCAAGTTGGCCCTGAGCACTGATGATAGCTCTATGGTCTTGCCTCAGATGCTAAAAATAGCTCCTCAGTTGCTGAGCAATGAAGCAATGGTCCCAGATGGGCAGAGCATCGCCCAGTAAGGGGATTGCTAGGTGGATTTTGTTAGGGTGCATGTGGGAATTTGTCTCTGCCTCTCACTTAATAAAAAAAAAAAAATTAAAAAGGTCAATTTCCTCCACTAAGGAAGAATGCCAAACCAGTTTATAATTAAAAAAGAAATGCTACTTTTGGATTTTATACATGTTCTATGTACTATAGAAAATTACAAAATTCCATATACAACTAATGTACATGCACAGATTAGTGGAGTATTCGTTTTCATCTTCTAAATTATTGTTTTACCTTCCTACAGTTTTTGTTGATAGTGGTAGCTGTGATGGTACTAGTTGTTTTTTCCTTGATTTGGAGGAAAGCAAATTATTTTTTTTTCTCATGTCACATGAGAAAAGGAAAATTGTCACCTTCATTTGTCTATTTTTTACCACCCTTAGGAAATGTGTATCACATGATGAAAATGGCATCAGAAGCCAGAGCATGGGGACCCACTTTGTTATAGATGGACCACAAAGAGTCACTGATTTTAATCATGACTTGCTGAGGCTATAAGGAAGTACAAGTGCCTTTAAATAGTTAATTCCATTACTTTATCAACAAACGTAGACTGTCATGGCCACCAGCCTGAGCTGTTGTTTAATTTATGAGGATTAAAGAAGTTTTACATTTTCTAGAGTTATTACATTAGTTTTTGTGAACATAATTTTATTTCAACTAGCATAAAATGCTGTGTTAATTATTTTTTCACAACTGTTACCATAATACATGTGAAATTAAGAGAATACAATTTATTTACATTGCCCAAATCCATATGGCATAGGAAGTAATAGTAGGATGTTTTCTTTATAAAAATGAGTTTGTATATACCTATGAATTGTATTTTTTCATTCATGTTTTTTGAAGTCTGTAGTGTTTCAGAAGGTCTACTACAAACCTCTATATCCTAGGGGAATTAAAAATATGAGTTAACTTTTAAAATTAAAACATTCTATTTTTATTCTTTACAAATATTATTCAAGTTCTAAATTGTAGATTGAGGAAAAAATAATAATCTATCCATGTCCTCTGAGAATTAGCTGAAGGATTTGAATGTATAATAAAACCTTTGTTAAGAAGTTCTGCACCAGAATCTTGGGGCTACAACTTTCAGCAATTTTAAGGTGAAATTCCACAAATTGAAATTCCAATTTGAGAGAATGAAAGTCTCCTAAAAACATTAAGCACTCTAATAATTTTAAATTGTTTCTACTTTTTAAGATCAGAGTCCCCACTACTTATAAAAGGAGGCACACTTATAATAAAAAGAAAAGTACCACAATAATTTCAAATCACTGTGTATAAAATAGGGCAAATTTAAGACTCTGAAGTACTTACAGGTTTTCCTGTTTCATTTGAAGTCAAGCAGCTATAATGTGACAATTCAAAATGTGGCAAGTGATTTGAAATTTAACCAAACTATGGCAAACATAGAGTGTATATAGTTAGAGAAAAATATAAGCATAATGTGTATCAACCAAAATATAAAAGGAAATTAAACTGTATAGGACAACTAAATTGGCATAAATTAATTGGTATAAAATAATGGAATTGAAGGGGAGGTAAAATCCAATGATAGTAATATCCAATTTTTAAAGTAATAAAGCTGAAAGTAGTTACTGAATTTTGTAAGAATGGATAAGAAATAAAAAAAAAAGAACAAGATCTGTATGCTAAGATGTAATGTTTTATCCAGTGGTGTGCTGCAGTCAGTTCATACAGGCTCACAAGAGTCGATTGTACATATTTTCTCCCAACTCTGAGTGTCTGTAGTATTATGTTAATAGCTTGAAATCAATCATGGTGGGAGTATTTACACCATAGGAATTGACTAGTACTACAAATTATGAAAGTCAGTTGTTAAATATCTACCAACATACCTTGGGTGTATTGTATCCAATTCTTCTCTATGCTAGACTCTTTCAATTGTAAGGGAGCAGTGACTCACTCAGTTTGCCTCAAATGATGAGGAGAACAATGATAGTTATGGGAAGAGTAAGGGGAAGATGACTCTCAGCCAAGAGAAGAGTCCCAAGCCATGTGGAAAAAATAGAACCCATCAGTGAAGAACCAAGAGAGTCATTTCAGCTCAGAAGTCAGTGCTACAGAACTCAAGGCAGCTCTGGGTTCTTCAGCAGCAGAAACTTACTCAAGGATTACTCAGCTAGAGTTCTGCATCTGCAAGCTACTCTACACTTTCTCACACTCTGCAACTTTTCTCTGTGTTATAGTTTCTACTTATGATTTTGAATTACTCATAACTCTGGTTTATACATGTCAATTTAAGATCCCTCCTGCCTCATGTGTGCATCTGTGTGTAAGCATCTTTTCATCTGCAGTCCTTGCTTGCTGTCAATAGTTTATTCTTTCCATATTTCCAAGTCACAATGGCTGAGGCTGGGAGATCTAGTGAACTAATTTCTGTGATGAACATCTACCATGCAAGTTCTTTTAATGCAATCATTGCATTCTATAGGACCTAATTGTTTATTATATATCCTCTCTAGTCATTAATGGAAACACAATGCTAAGTAAGAATATCATTAAATTTAAGAAATTATCCTTCTTTATAATTATAAAAATTTGAGTTGACTATACTAAAAAGTGGAATAAGGTAAATAAAATAGAAGAGATACAAGACAATGATATAGACATTCAAAAAAAGAAGAATATATTTCTAGCTACAACATTCTGGAATTTATTAATAATCTGAAAATATTCAAGTTTTAGGAATTGATAAGACAACTATGTAATAGCCAAACAACTAAAATATTTATTAAATATTTAAATGTAAAGTATCATTTAATGAAATATATTTTCTTAAAAATACTTTAATGAAAATATTTTTAAAATATAGGATATTTATTTGATGTTTATAAAATAAAGAAAAAAAACTTTTAAAAACGGACATCCTCAACTACCTAAAAATTTTCAAAAATCCACAAAAAATGTAACCATTATGTGATGGAATTATAAGTATTTTCAACTTGGAATTATGGGTATTTTCAACTCTACTTATATTTTTAGCCTAGATATTTTTATGATTCATATATACTACACTTACAAGTTTCAAAAAATAAAATTTATTTAAAAATGCATTTATTAATTTAGCCTGTGTGACTGGCAAAAGGTATTAGTATCTTTCAAAAATACCAAAAAATATTGTAATTTTATGATATTATAGAAAATATTATAAAGAGCAAATATGAATATGATCTAATAAAACATCATAAAAATCAATGAGCCATTTTATTAAAATAATGAGTTTTCTTATTTACCAGAGTGATAGAGAATCACTTTGTCCAGTTTTCTGAACCCTTTATTCTATCAGCTAAAGAATTTTCTGTAAGAAGCTCAGACGAAGCTTTGAAGTGATCAAATCCCCTTCCCCCATGCCCTCCCCTGTAGTTCCTTCTCTGTCCGCTTTTCCTCGGGACGTCATACAAGCCTATGGGGTGCTGTCATCATATAAGCCTACGGGGTGCTGTCCTCATCGCCTCGTTTCCTTTGAACCTCCAGGCTTTCTTCTAGCTGCACTTGACTCACACGACTCCATTCCTTGACTTTTTTTAATCCACTTGTCATTATTTATCTTTTATTTCTGCCAATCCATCTAGGTCCCGCTCTCTTCTAGGTAACATCAAAAAGTAATAATGACTTACACTCGCATAGAAAAAAACAAACAAACAACCAATGCCACAAAGTTAAGTAACTTATGGTAATATCCTTTCCACTTACGCAATGCTTTCGCTGCACAAACATCCAGCCGTCTTCACCTTCCCTGCTGCCGTCTTAGTCCCAGTTTTTATGCCTCACTTTATACTGCAAAGAGTTTCCTTAAGCCTCTCTTATCTACTAAGTGATCCGTAGTAATATAAATTAGTAAGTAAATAAAAATTAAGTTAAAAACCAGAACATTTATTCTCCTAGTTTTTTTTTTTTTTTTAATTAATCAATGGCTTAACAGTTTCCTCAGAACAGAATTCCAGCAACTCGGCTGTCTGTCCTACATGGCCTCATCTGCCCTGGGTGCTGACAATAACTTTTGTCTCTCTAGTCACCACCACCCCACCCTCACTCAGTGCATTTCAGGCACACTGGCAGTTTCTGTTTCCAGGTCATGCCTTCTTGCTCTGCCTGCTCTCAGCCTGGAGTGCTTGGACCAGATCACACTGTGGTAGGCTCCCGTATCTGCTCCTCAAGGAGGCCTCCCTGACTGCACGAAACCACCTCTCTCATTGCTCCTATCTCTTCTGTAGAGATTCTCTTTAGCTTGTTTATTTATTCATTTTCTTTCTTCCCCTCTGCTAAGAGATAGATACCCTGGTAGCAGAGATCTTACCTGAGCAGGTCACCAGAGGTGGACACCTTTGAACAGAGGCTCAGCTGTCTATGATATAAAAGAATCAAAATAATAGGATAGAAAAATAGATGTTTACTTCTCTCTCATGTAGAATAAATGTGAGTATAGGTAGTTAAAGGCGATATGAAGGCCCCATGATCTTACTAGGAATTCAGGCTCTAGTCTTTCTGTTCTACTGTACTCAACATACAACCTCCAACTACAAGGTCACACCATGGTAAAAAAAAAACCTGCTGTAGCTCAAACCGTGAAGTCCAAGATGTCTAGGAAGTAATATGTTATACTTTGGCTTGCATCTCACTGGCCAGAATTAGCTGCATGGCCATACTTCACTGCAAAGGGGGGGGGGGCTGGGAAATGTAGTGGTTATTTCTTGTGACAATGTGTCAGAATCAAAGAGCAAGGTCCATTACTAAGGCAGAGGGAGAAAATGAATACTGGATAGAAAACTCTCCGATAGGATACAGGGTTAGATCGATTCTAAGGTTTATTGGTGTAATCAAAGCTCTTTTTTTGGTCTCTCTATTCTTTTTTCAGACTTACTCCTTGGGTAGTTGCAAGACGACTGCATAAAATTCCTTTGTTCACATCCAGGGAAAGAGAGAGCAAGAGTAAGAAAATAAGAGAGAGAGAGGCACCTCAGGTTGCTTTCTCAATAGAAGGAGGAATCATCTTTCCTATACACTCCAGAAAATGTGCCTTCCAATCTCATTGGTCCTAACTGAATCAATAACTATGTCCAGGGGAAGGGATTAAACTAATGAACTCAGGTCTGTGTCACATGCACTTTTATAGAACTAGTAGTCAAGTGACGTTACCCCTAAGCAAACGGACTGTGACTGGAGCTGTGGGTATCTGATTACAAATCAGAATAATTATATCAAGGGCAGAGGTGAAGTTGGGAAGGTCATTTCTAGAGCTGCACATGTTTCTAAACTCAAATCATACAACATACACATGTTGAACAAAAAGAGTGTGATCTCCTAGTTTTCTTCAACTTATTTACTTTTTTTATTTCTTGTCCACATTAACTAAAATTAATACACTGTCCATATGTGAGTCACTAGCCACCTGTGACCATTAGCGTTTGAAAGATAGCTAATATAACTTGATATATGCAGTAAATGAAAAATAAACACTGGATTTCAAAGACTATGAATAAGACAATGTAAATATCTCTTAAGAAATTTTATATTGATTACATATTAAATGTTAATATTTTAGATATATTGGGATAAATAAAAGATAATATTGGAATTTTACTTTTTTTCTGCTTTTGCATGTGGCTAACTAGAAAATTACAAATTACATATGTGGATCATATTGTATTTCAGTTAGACAGCACTGATCAAAAAGGTGATCATCTTCTAAGACATGACCTTAATGAACTCTCCACCTTGACTTCCTCTATCTCCAGGCAAACCTGAACCACTTGCAGCTGACACACTAATCCACATCCATATCCCACTCCCTGCTCACTTGTCAAGCTCTTGCTCCAATGCCACGTCTTCCATAAAGACTTACCATGATTTCTTCCTGACCAGAAGGTACATCTTTTCCTTCTCTGACCACCATACAACTTGACCTGCGCGCAGTTTTAGGGCAGAAAACAAGCACCCTTTGCTTTATATTACAGTGGATTGTTTAAATGGTTTAGCACTTCTACAGAATTCATGCTCTCTTTTCTGCGCAGAGGTTTTGCTTCTGAATCTTTGTTTCTTCCCTAATCCCTTGGCTATGATAGAAGCTTAACAAAATATCTGTGAATGAGAGAATAAATAGTACTGCTGTGAAAAACAAATGGGACAGAGAAGCCTATTCTGAAAGAAAAACTGAGAAATTAGAGAGTCGAGTGCTGGATAAAAGCAAGGGCCCTCGGGGCTTTTGAAAGTGATGAAACAGTAGTTGTGTGACATAAAGAGAAAGCTTACTGCAGAAGCTAAAAGGATGCAGTTGGGAATCCACATCACTCAGAGTTTAGATCTAGGGACTTTTTAGCGAAATGCTTTATTTTTTATACATACTTGAATGGAAAATGGTTCAAGGGAAAAAGTCTTAAACTTGACCTTATTATAAAAATTTGGAAAACTACTTATGAGTGTCTCAAAGCAATTCAGTCTAAAACGCTAGTAAAATGTTCATGCCATTTTACTATTTTGAGGTCCTTTGAGAGCAGAGGTAAAGAAAATCCACCCAATGCTTCTCCTTAGAGTCATCTTCCACCATTAATGATTCTTTGAAATTGCAGTGCATTCTGAAGCCTGAATGGTCTTCTTGAGCTGACTTCTTGGTAGAATTATCAGGTTTCAAGAGTGGATAAGGGAGCCTTCTAACCTTTCTAATTCTAAGTCTTTCTGCACTTAAGGGAGCCAAGGACTCCAAGGCTGCCAAGACACCACAGAGGCTGTGCACAAAACTCTAACTCAAGATCAAGGGGCAAATTATTGTCTAACCAGGTCACAGTTTCCAGGAAAAAGTTTATGAACTGCTAGAGTAGGCAAGGTTGGCTCTTCCCAGCATTGAATTAAAAACCAACAGTTATTGAGAATATTATCTTTCTTTTGTTTTTTGTTCCACTAGAAGATCGTGTTTACATTTAAGGTTAAGACTATCATCTTCAGTAGTTTCAACTTGTAAAGTTTTTGCAAGATCCTTAGTACATATTATATTTGATTTATTTAATTTCTATTACACTTTGTAAGTAAAGTGTTTTTGAGCTAGCCTATGGCATTATACAACTTAAATTTAAAATAAGTAAAGAAGTAGGCAAAGAAAATAAGCCTAGGTAAGTATACTATAGTATGACATTACATTAAGCACAGTATGCATATCATAAAAACCTATGTACCTGCTAAATGTGGGCTACATGTCTTAAAACAAGCTGCATTTCCAGTAGTCAATTGTAAGATATAAAAAAAATGATGATAAAAGGGCATTTTTCTAATCTACCCATCAATCTGATCTTGTATCTCCCTCATCACTTTCACTCCCTTTAAGGAGTATCTGTCCTTTACACAGAATGGCTATGGAGGACGTATTGTTTTGTCTGTATAAATGTCCACCTACTTTATTTAGTATAGCAGACATTCACTGCATTGTTAGAAAATGTCATTGGAAACGAATCCCTTTAACTCTTTGAGTAGTACAGACGTTCATGTACGTCCTCATGCCTCCTGACCATCCAGAGTATGATCATACATGTGTAAGACAATATTAAAAAACAGGCAAATGTATGTTCTTGTTTCCATAAATTGGTTATCAAACAAACATGATATTAAATTAATAAAACTGTAACTAGAACTAATTTTATTTTTTGGGAAAAAACTCACTTCCGGGGGTCAGTGAGCATGAAAATAACTCACTACTCAAAGGGTTAAAACGTCAAATTTTCATGGTAAATATTACAAAACAGTAATAAGTTAAATCTAGATTTTATCCAAATTTAAAAAGATAAATTTATAATATGTCTAATTTTCATTTAATAAATTACATTTATAGTTCAACTAGCATCAACTTTCATAACTAAAGACTAAATCAGGCCCTGGCTGGTTGGCTCAATGGTAGAACGTCGGCCTGGCGTGCGGAGGTCCCGGGTTTGATTCCCGGCCAGGGCACACAGGAGAAGCGCTCATCTGCTTCTCCACCCCTCCCCCTCTCCTTCCTCTCTGTCTCTCTCTTCCCCACCTGCAACCAAGTCTCCATTGGAGCAAAAGATGGCCCCGGGCACTGGGGATGGCTCCTTGGCCTCTGCCCCAGGCGCTAGAGTGGCTCTGGTCGCGACAGAGTGATGCCCCGGATGGGCAGAGCATCGCCCCCTGGTGGGCGTACCGGGTGGATCCCGGTCGGGCGCATGCGGGAGTCCGACTGCCTCCCCGTTTCCAGCTTTGGAAAAATACAAAAAAAATAAAAAAATAAAGACTAAATCAAATGGTGATTTCTTCAACAAAAATTAAGAGACGACAAAATGGCATTCTGTCAATAATTCTGGTTTGATATGAATAACTCTACCTTATCTACAGAAACTTTATGAACTCCAAACTTACAAAATCTAAAATTTCAGTTTGCAATTGATTTGCATAATTGAATTTTACCTTGGAAATTTACTATGAGTCATAAGAGACTGACTAATAAAAAGCTTTGATTGGACTGGTGGGAATAAATGCTACTGTGAACTGGGCTGAGTGTTTTGATGGGGAAAGGTTTATAAAACATTACTTTATTAGAGACTATTTTTCTTTTAAGCAACCTTTGGTTCTCCATCAACATCATAATTTGGAAACTCAGTGAATATGTGGGTGATTAGTATGCCCCTACACTGACTAGTTAATTAACTTTATTTGTTGCATCTCCTTAGATATTTTTTTCATGTTAGAATTCTGCTTTTAGTTCTACATTTAATTATTCAGATGACTACATTAATGTTAGCCTGAAATCGCTTTTTAACTGATGAAAATGAACTCAGCATTTCCCCTGTTCTCACCTGCTTGATGGCATTCTAAAACTTTCTATTGACTCAACAACTTGCCTTGATAGCCACTGACTCAATCTGTTGGGTCCTAAACTATACAGAAGGTCAGAATTTCAGGCCATGTATGTAACTTTCCATCTGAGTTTAATTTAACTTTCATTATTTAACTTTCAATCGGAGCCTTGTTCCTGCATCCAGGTTTCAGGGACTTTATCTCTTGGCATGGGCAGATCATGCATTGTCCCTCAGCACGGACTGTACGGTCACTCTAAATCCAACTCCACCCTAACTATTCTCCAGCTCTTTTTGGACACACAGGAAAGATTCCATTGCTGTGGGAAACTCACTGAGGTTGCCCAAGAACATTAAGCAACCCAAGGCTAGGCCCCCTGCCCCCCTGCCCCTGGCCTGAGGCTGATGACTGTGAGAATGTATTTAGGCCCTTCGCTCAGCCCCAGTACAGGTGGGCCAGCCATTTCTGTGGTGCTGCTTCCAAGACCCACTGGAAAGCAGCACTCGGGGGTCTGGTTATTGCTCAACGCTCTCTTCAGAACTGTGCCCCTTTCCCTTCTATAGTCACAATCATATCATGGAATATGTATTATCGTACTATCTAGGAAGATATCATTCAAAATCGGTGTGAGAAAAACACCCCAGAAAATCCCTAGGCACTGAATTGAGCTGTGTGGCCAGGAAATTCAAGAACAGCAGCGGAAGATCCTAAACCAATCGGGATTGAGTGGTGTCAAGTACAGCAATAGAGGAACGAGACAAATGAAAAGCAGCTTTAGAAAGTCCATTTCTTCTGTTTATGAACTTTCAGAAATCTGTACCTTGTAAAAATATGTATCTGATTATGTCGCTTCTTGTTCTAAAACGTGTGATGACTTTATATCAAGTACAGAAGAAAGTTCCTACTCCTCATGCTGGTCCTCTAAATCCTCCAGATTTGACTCCAAGCTACAATCCCAACCCATTTTCTCTTTGTATCAGAAACTACAAAGACAGTGATCTATTCGCCAATTTGCAAACACGCCCAGAAGCACACCTCTCCTCAAGCTGCTCTCTCAGATGTGTGCAGGAGCAGCAATGCAGTGCTGAGAACTTGGTAAGAAAGAAGCCCCCTGTTCTCTGAGAGTAAGCCCTCCTGCAATCTGAACATGAAACAAAGCAGGGAAGATGTGCAATATGTTAAAGAAACAGAATGTTATCAGACCAAGACTTGAGTACAATCTGATTGTCAGAAAAACATTACTGACAAAAGACTTCCTCAAATTGCAAGTGGCTTTATTAGCAATAATAGAGTGTTGATAAAGAAGGGAAAATCAGGGAGCAAACTGACAGAGTTGAGAGTACTTCTCAAAACAGAGTTCCTTGCTATCTCTGTTAGCACATAACAGAGCTGTCCCTCTACTGTGGATGGAAGGCTAGGTGCACGGGACCTAATGATGCACAACTCTAGTATTTAATATAGGATCTCTGAGCATAGGATCTTCATCTTTTTTGGCTCACTCTTGCATTCCTCAGTGCAGAGAGTGGCTGGCATATAGTTATACTCAATATTTGTTGGAAAATTAAGTCCCATCAGCTCCTGCGGTTTTGATCTGTGTGCTCCTGGCAATCTTTTCAATTATGATGTAACTTCTCATACAGATATAACAACAAAAAGTGAATACACTTATCAGTAAATGGATTTTGAATTAATAAAGTATCATTTTAATTAGCATACATTAGTTTCTGTTTAATTTGTTTAAATTGAATCAATCTTCTATAAACTGATTGCTAGAAGCACTAATATTCATTGTGAATCTACAAAGCTCAGAGGAAGACAGTGTGACCACACCGTGGCCCTCCGCATTGTTGGGGTCTCCCTGAGAGGTCAAGTGGTCTTCCGTGTTTGACACGCCTACCCTGCATTACACACTTTCTCCAAGCTACGAACCAACGGAAACTGTTTTCGTCATCTACAGCCACAGACCAGCCCTTCTGAGAAGTCTTCCCAAGGCTCTCCACTTTTGTATTCAGATCACATAGAAAGCAATTTGTCAAAGCGTTAAATAGAGGGTCCTCTTCCCCCACTGTTAAGCGTGGAAACTAATATTTGCCTTGCTGAAATGTGAATATTAGTGATAACATACAGAAAAATTCCATGCATACAGTGAGAGTAGTTGGTACTCTCTATTATAAGCAAATTTGCTGATATTTATTGTACTGCATTCCAATTCAATTCATTTCAATAAGCAAGCTTTCAGATAAGTTTTTGACTCAAGGAATTAAAGATCAAACCTCTGTTTTAACTTTGGCTTAAATCTCTTGGGTTTTTTTTTTTTTTTCATTAATAAAATACAGACAGAAATAATACCTACCTCAGTTTTTTAAGATTTCAATTATTTTATACATATAAAATGGTTAGAACAGTGCCTCACGCATTTCTAACTACAGAATGAATACTATCCATTATCATTGTTAGTAGTAGCAGGGGTCCCCAAACTTTTTACACAAGGGGCCAGTTCACTGTCCCTCAGACGGTTGGAGGGCCGCCACATACAGTACTCCTCTCACTGACCACCAATGAAAGAGGTGCCCCTTCTGGAAGTGTGGAGGGGGGCCGGATAAATGGCCTCAGGGGGCCACATGCGGCCCGCGGGCCATAGTTTGGGGATGCCTGTTAGATTTTAAAGGAGACATGTATAAGTGAAGATAACTGTAATATAGTTAGGTATGCAGCCCCAGAGGTTTGTGAAAGAAACAGGTAACCTGAGAAAATAAGAGATGACTCGTACAAGGGCCTGTTGAAGGAGACTTCCTGCAGGTGGAGGGTGAGCTTGTTTTTGCAGGATGATTAAGATTCAACAAGTAGACAAGGGGTGGGGTTGCAAGATGAGCCCATCAACCCCAGGAATATACATGGGGTGCAGGGGAGCACAGAGTGTTTGGGGAAGTAAACAGTCAGTAGAGCTGGTGAGTAAGTGCTGTTGGGAGTATGGCTGCGGGGGCGGAGGAAGAGCCTGAAAACGGCACAGAAGGGACAGGTAACTGTGCTCTACCAAACAGGTTACATTGTATCTTGAGATGCTTAACTTAGAGTGTCTAGACCTCTCCCAAGCTTAGGAAATGGGCTTCAGGAAGACTATAAACACTTAGAAACTGGGTACAAAATTTAGTGTTGTAGATGCATTTTATTTGGGAAAATGTTCCATGGCTTCTATCAGATTTTCAAAGGTATCTCTGTCCTCACAATGAAGGGCCACTGTTGCGGGAGATGATATTCAGGACTTGAAGCAGAAACAGGTTTGGTTTTAGGAAGGGCCCTCTAGTGGCAGTGTGGAAGAAGGCTGGTTGGAAGAGAGCTGCAGTGACCTGTGAGGAGCCCTCTAAGGGCAGAGGCAGAGCTCAGGGCCTGAGAAGAAGGGACAGTGAGCATGAAGGGGAGAGGCTGACCAACCTCTCCTTGGCATCACAATGACTCACTCACTCTAAAAGGAGTGCAGTGCCTAATATGTGACAGGCACTGTGCTAGCTTCCAGGAATAGAAAATCGTAGCCCTTACAGAGCTTTGAAACTAACAGAGGAAATGGACAGTGTGCTATTATCTAATTATAATTGTGATAAGTGCTATGCCTCCTCTTTAAATAGAAACTCCCAGACTTCAGAGACTGTTTCTCATTCATCTGTCTATCTTTTAACAGTGACCTGCCCACAGGAAGTGCTCAATTAATGCTTACCTAACCGAATTAATATCTTAAGTATCCCTTGCCTGGTGACCTGTTTGGAGTGAGTGCCTGACCCAACGTAAACACATTCACCCAGGCTTCCGGGCTGGTGCTAATAATGCTTGTCTTCCTATCCAATAATGACAAGGCCCTGCTTTCTGGACGAATCCTACTCTAATGTCAAGTTTGCAAGTTACAAAATAATAAATTCATTTCTTCAGTTTTTTTTTCTCTCTACAAAATCATTTCAATGTTTGGATATATGATTACAACTGCTTGCCTTCTTTCTAGTTTGGGGAGAAACCCCCACTAAGGATACCAATTAGACAGTACCTCCACATTCAAAGTTATCACAACGACAAGGATGATTTTGCCTTTGAGAGAGGCAGGGAATCTTGAAAGAGGAACAGACTCATACCTGAAAGTTGTCTCATTAAGAAATTATTAACACTGATCTGGAATTTAGGAGAAATTATAGGAATGATAGTTTCAACCATTTCTGAAACTAAAAATAGTCACAAAGAATGCAATACTTAACTTTTCAGCTTGTTCACCTATTCAAGTAACGCAGTAATTTCCTAGTCTTCTGTATGTACTGAAAGGGGTATGCACTATCCACAGTTTGACCAGCTCCTTAATCTATCCTCAGATGTCCTTGAAGATAGGTACTGGCCTGCCATCCTGGTTTATATACCTGGGCCCTGGTTCACATCCCAGCACTCTGTATGTCCCCATTCCTAACTGAACTGATTTGCATTGGTAAGGCCAAATTAAAAACACAGATTGCGCTGCGTCTTAAATTTTTTCATATGGTTTGCAAGGTGTCACTTGTTGATTTTCTAAGTAATATTTAACCTTTTCAAAATCCTGTCCATTTGTACTTGGCTAAGCCTTATTTATCTCATAGTGATACTGTGGGGGGCACCTCATGGCAATAGAGGTAGAAAAAAACCTGCTTGATTAAAATAAGGATCAGGAGTTTGATGTACTTCTGATGTATGAGCTACCATTTTTATTACTGTTGCTTTCTGAAATAGTGCTAAGGAACACACTTATCTACCCTTGGGCCACTGTCTCTGAAATGGATGACTTGAAGCTGTCTTGGGCTAATGCGATGTGTAATAGGGCATCTCTGCTCCCTTCTCTCTTTTTGAGATGATTAAGAGAATTGATAACATGTTGAACTAAATGTCAGCCAAAATCAATAACCGGGAGGTGAAAGCAGGCAAGTGGATTGACTTCAGACAAATAAGCAGGCCAATGGAACAGAATCTCCAAACAGAGGCTAAGCTACCCTGTCACTGCAGCAAAAGAATATGAAACCTGCTGTTGAAACTGGGCATCACCGACTCCCAGAGTTTGGGTGGCAATGGCTGATGGGGTCAAGCAGGCAGCCCGCCCCGGCTAACAGGGCAGCTTCTTGGTGCAAAGGGACTGTCAAACTTCAGGAAAAATATAATTAGAGTATTATGTATTTCCTCACAAAAGTAATTCTGCTGAAATAACATTCAAACCTACTGATGTTTCACGATTTACCACACTTTCGCATTTACTTCTATCTTTAAGTGATAATCATTTTCTCTTCATTCAATGAAATGCTGCTCCATTTTTTATGACCATTCATCTTTAACAGTTAGTGTGTTCTTGACTATATTATTAACTTTTGGTCTAGTCCAGCTTCCAGAGAGCTAGGGAGAGGGTGTGTTTGAATGTTTGCACTTCTATATGTAGAACTATGAATTGCTTTCATCTTGGAATGTTACCAGTGGCCAAGTATCCTTCCTGATAGCTCAGGTTGAAGTCTCTCTTGATTTAATGCATGCTAATGGTAAACCAAGGGGCAAGATGGTACTGAAACCCGCTTTGGAATTTAACTCCACACAGATCTTTCTAGATAACTTTGAAGGTTATTTTTTAATACTTTATTTATAGAGGAAGTTTAGACCAAATAATGGAAATACATTATTAAATATGTTGATGATTTAAAATATTAATTTTCAAAGCATAAAAGCATTAATTAACATAAAGGTCATCATGTACATTACCTCCACTTTTAGTACCAGTCCATGCTGGATCCACACACGTCACTCACTTGCTTTAAGCTCTTTAGAACAATGATTTTCAGATTATGGCACCCAAACGAGCAGCAGCACCACGTTGGCTACCAATGATTCCTGCCTCCTGGTACACTCACACCCTTGCGTAACTCTCTGCCAGTGAGTGTGGACTAGATTTAGCAACCCACTTCTACCAAACAGAATATGGTAAAAATAATGGGATGTCACTTCTAATGTTAGGTCACAAAAAGACTGTGGCTTTTATCTTGAAGCTCTCTCTTGCTTGCTAGCTCTGAGGAAGCCATGTTGTGAGCTGCCCTGGGGAGAGTCTGATATATTGCAAAGAACTGAGGGAGGCTTTTAGCTGATGGCTAAGAACCAAGGCCCTCAGTTCAAGAGCCTGAGAACAACTGAATCCTGCCAATAACCTCACAGGTGAGGTTAGAAGCAGATCCCTTCTTCAGTCAAGCTTTCAAATGAGACCACTACCCTAGCTGACACCTGGCTACAATCTTCACCTGCAAAAGCTGTGATCCACAAAACTGTGAGGTTTATTGTTTTAAGCAAGTCAACTTTGGGATAATTTGTTACACAGCCATTGATAATGAAATTCACGTGTGTACTTGTTAGAAATGCAAATCTGAGGATCTATTCTAGATTTACAAATCCAGAAACTTTGGGGGTTAGGGCTCAGCAACCAGTGTTTTAACAAGTCCTTCAATTGATTTTGATGCATGTTCAAATTTGAGGACCGGCCCTGGCCGGTTGGCTCAGTGGTAGAGCGTCGGCCTGGCGTGCAGGCGTCCGGGGTTCGAATCCTGGCCAGGGCACACAGGAGAAGCACCCATCTGCTTCTCCATCCCTCCCCCTCTCCTTCCTCTCTGTCTCTCTCTTCCTCTCCTGCAGCGAGGCTCCATTGGAGCAAAGATGGCCGGGGCGCTGGGGATGGCTCCTTGGCCTCTGCCCCAGGCGCTAGAGTGGCTCTGGTCGCGACAGATTGATGCCCCGGAGGGGCAGAGCATCGCCCCCTGGTGGGTGTCCCGGGTGAATCCCGGTAGGGCGCATGCGGGAGTCTGTCTGACTGTCTCTCCCCGTTTCCAGCTTCCGAAAAATACAAAAATAAAAAATAAAAAAATAAAAAATTTGAGGATCATTGCCTTAAAGAAGAAAGTCTAAACTCCTTAAGTAAGCCAACAAGGCCTTTTCCATGGCTTTTTAGATTTGCTAATAATTATGAGAATAATGATAGATAACCATTTCTTGCATTCTGGTTGTATATCAGGCCACCCTCTATGTAATATCACATGGGACTTTCCTAACCACATCCTATGAAAGCTATACCATCATTATCCCTATTTTACAACTGAGGAAAATAAGTTTCAGAGATAAAGTCACTTGCCTCAGATCACATGGCTAACTGTTAGAACCAAGATTTGCTATGAATCTGACTATAGAATCAACACATTAGCCAGTGGGTCACACTGCCTCCCCAGCACATAGGATGTAGTTCCCTGAGCTCCCTGTGCCCTCTCAAATCCCGAGGCCTCTTCCATCAAATTAAGTGCAGAGATAACTGTCTTTATGACACTTTTCTCTCTCTCTGACTGAGGTACATGCTCATTCATTTGTGTTTACTGAAAGCTTATTATATCTGGAAACATTCCAGCTATTATAAATTTAGCAATAGAAGAAAAAAATAAACCAACAGAAAAAAATATTGCATTGGAGCTTATACATTCTAGTTAAGGGCTAGGGGAGATAGCCTAAAAAGAAATACATCAAACACATAGTTATTCTAATAATAAGAAAATAACAAAATAAAGCAGGAAAAGCATATAGAGAATCTGGTGATGGTAGATGGAGGGTGTTCTAGTAAGTAAATATGATAATAGTTAGGGAGGCTCATACTGAAAGATAATGTTTGAGTAAATTCCTGATGTAGGCAAGAGAGGCAGTTTATGGCTTGGGTGAGAAAATGTCATGACTAAATATAGGCAAGTACAAAGGTCCTGAGGTAGGAAACTGTCTGCCATGTTGGAGGAACATCAAGGAGACCTATGCCGCTGGGGTGGACTGAGGTAACAGGAGATGAGGCCAGAGAGGGAAAGGACAAGAGATAGCAAGAAGGGTCTGATAACCCATTATAAGGAACTTGGGGTTTTCTCTGCATGGGGTGGGAAGTGATGGACAAGTGTTGAAATAAGGGAATGGCATAGTTTAATCTATAGTTCAGCAGATCACTTTGGCTGATGTGTTGAGAATATAGACTATATGGGCAAGAGTAGAGGCAGGAAGACAAAGTAATGAGAAACCTATGTCAGTAATCTAGAGTCTAGACCACTGATCACAGTCATGGAAGATTGAGTCATTATGGCAGCAGTGGAAGTGATATGTGATTAAATTCTGGATAGATTTTAAAGACAGAGCTGACACTATTTACTATAGAATTTGGGGTGTGAAAAAAAGGGAGTTAACTTTTTTGGTTTGAGTAACTGAAAGGATGGACTTGTCCTTTACTAAGATAAGAAAGAAGATGTGAATTGTAGGTGTGGGGGAAAAGTTCAAGAATTGGGATTTAGAGTATTGAATATGTAAAGCATATTAGTTGTCCAAGTGAAGATGTCCAAGAGAAAATCAGATACACAGGCATTCAGAATTGCAGTTGATACTGGAGATGTAAATCTGGATTCATCAGTTAATATACAATACTGAAACACGTGAGAATGAATGCAATTATTAAGAGAATAAATATAGGTAAAATCTTTGAGACTCCTTGAACAAATATGTATACTCAAATATAGCCCTTCCTTACGCCTTCCTTTCATTCTTAAACATTTAGTAAATGTCTACGACATGCTTGGCCACCAACTAGACCTCAGACTTGATTTGTTTGTCTGCTCATTTCTGTCTCTAACTGGAGCAAAAGCTCATTAAGTCAGAACCCATTTATATTCACGTTTCCATTCCAGGTACCTGACATAGCATCTTTTTAATCTATGGTTTTTTTTTAACCATCTATTAAATATAACTAACTCTACTAAGACTTGAGGTAAGAAAATAAAGCAAAAATCAAGAAATCATTGTCCATCTATAATATGACGACTATGGTTAAAATACTCCTAGAATGTAAGGGATATAAAATATAAAAAATATAAAATACTCCTTTTAGTTTGAAATCTCTAAATTCTACTTAGTCATAAAAGACTTGTATAAGGACATAAAACTTAAAAGTGGGTAAGGAAGTGAGGGCAGTATACCGAATGAATTTCAGGAACCATGAAAGGAGATGCATTAGAGGGGACTAAGATCTAGTTACGAGTGTCTGCATGTCAGTTTCTATGTAGAAATCCAAAGGACATGCTGGAACTTCAGACATTAGACTAGAGCCATACTTTCTCATTGTTCCACACCTAATGAAGCCTGAGGATAATTTTACAAAATAGAGCAGAGAGGAGGGGTTTTGGAACCTGAAAGAAATAAGGAAAGAGTTTAATTCTGCCTAATTCAGATCTTCAAAAAGATTGAGAAATTGTGATAATCAAATGACATTAGAGTCTGTATTACTGTCTCCTTTGCTTTGGAGTTGAGAGAAGACCAGCTCACTCTAAAAAGTGCTCTTATGTTCTCTTTGAAGTACATGAGAAAAAAAAAAACAAGAGAGGGAAGAGGCATATGAAAAAATAAAATGTCTTTACTCAATTTTTAGAAAAAGTTCTCATGATACTATAGCAACACTGAATGACATCAGATAGGAATATTTCCTTCCCCATAAAATCCTCCAATGACTATTATCAATAAAGTTTATTAATAATGTACATTTAAAATAAATTTTATTTTTCTACTTTTATGAGGCTATATTTACTTTGAATAAGCATAATTCTTAGCCAGAATGTCTTTCAATTAGAGTAATATTTATCTATTCACATTGATTCTGAGACTGCTCAAGCTTTCTTTGTATTGCTTTCTTTGAACTTTACCTGAAAGTGAGAAAATTAATACTTAACGTAATATGTTTTTCAATCTAATTTTAACCATCTTAGGTTATATAGAATTAGAGCTATAAGAAATGGAGGAAGAAAGATTCAATTATCCAAAGCTATTTAAGACAATTCAATAAACATTAATCAAGGAACTTCATTATGTTGTCGAGGGGTAAGAGGACAAAGCAATAAAAAAATTTTGGTGACTGAATTATTTACAACAGCAGAGTGAATCACAGAAGTAAATGGTGAATAACAAAGTCATAAATCCATTTAGGTTCATATATATATATATATATATATATATTTACTTCTATACTAAAATTGACAGTAAAGGGATCTAATTACTATTTGTTGAAAAAAATGAATAATTTGGTAGTCTATAGAATGAATGATTCTATTCCAAATAACAAAACACCAGTCCAAAGAGGCATAGACAAGAGGAAGCTATTAATAAATAAATGGAAAAGGAACTCCAGATATAGGTATCTATTTTTGGAGACTTCAGAACCACAATAATACACTTAGACTCTTCCTCATGGTCACAAGTTGTTACCATTCCAAACATCAATCTCTCATACAGAACTATCAAAATCATGAGAGAGAATGGAATCTTCTCAGTAGAATTGTTTGTTTTATTAGAGAGGTAATTTGTTGTCAGAAGGTTGCCCCCTCTGCCTGCCCCCTTCATAGACTTTTCTCCCTATAATCCTTTGCAAGAATCAGATGGCCAAGCCTAGACTGGGAAAGATGTATGGCATTTGACCTTTTTGTTGTGAGACATAAGTTTTACAAAATTAAAAAAAAAAAAAGGAAAGGGAAGGAAATGCTATTGGGTAGTAGGAATCCAATAGTGGATGCTCCCAGGATATTATCTTCAAGTAATTTTTTAAAGCAATATATGATAGCCATCATTCCCACTACTGCAATGCACATGCCTTCCTATGTACAGCACCAGAGTACGAAAGCTCTCCTCACACCTGTGGCCCTCAGGTCCTTGGTATCTGGTTCTTACAATATTTGACACCTCTGTGCTTCTTTTATATTTTTCATAATCATTTTATACCACTTAGATACTTTTCTTAGAATACTAACTTATGCAAATCTCATACCAATCCTATAAAATAGGGTAATTATTATTGTCTCTGCTTTATAGGTGAGGAAAAGAGGCCTAATGAAGTGAAATAACTTGCCCACAGTAACACAGCTTGTTAACTGTTGAACAGGATGTGAAAAACAGGCCGTTTGGATCCAGAGTGGGTATCTTTACCACTTTGCTGTGCTACTTTCCCAGTGGCTTGAGGAAACCAGCATCTGCTGGGATTTATAAACTCAGGCCCCTGGAAGGAGGGCTCTTTATATTGGGAATATTAATAGACCTTGCTGTAACACAGCTTGATCATGACCCTCAAAGGTCATTTTTATCTTAAACATTCAATGACAGAACTAAAAATTAACTGAAGTGGCTTTGACAAAGCTGAAAGACAGCCTCTTATTTTCTTAGCAATACTGATCTTACTATATCCATTTTTGTCTCTTTACAATCCATTGTAAAGCAACCTCAGGGATTTGTTAAAATATTAAACCAATTATATGTTCTCTTAGTTACATGGCTCCATATGACTTCTCATGGCTTTTTAAAGATACCCAAATTCCCTACAATGTCCTGAAGACTCCGCATGATCTGACCTGACAACTGTTTTCTCACCTAATATATCCCAGCTTCAAAAAAAAAGCTTCTGTTCTCTGCCACATCCAGCTGTTTCCTGCTGTAGAGGCACTGTCTTGCTGTGTCTTTACTGAGACACACTTGTTCCCACTCTCCACAGAGCTCCTAATCATTCAGATCTCAACTCAAATATTGCCTCCTCACAGTGACTTTGCCTGACTCCTGTCTAAGCTAAGGCCCTCTCAGCATCTTTGGTAACTCAGACATTTAAAATTTTTTTATTGATTTTTTTAGAGAGAGAAAGAGAAAGGAAGAGAGGAAAACATCAGTTTGTTCTTCCACTTATTTATTCATTGCTGGTTGATTCTTATATGTGCCCTGACCAGAGATTGAACCCAAAACCTTGATTTATCTGGACAATGCTCTAACCAACTGAGCTACTCAGTCAGGGATAACCCAATTATTTTTTTCTAAGTGAAGGAGAGGGAGCGGGAGATAAGGGAACCAACAGGGATAGACAAACAGGAAGGGAGAGAGATGAGAAGCAACAACTAGTAGTTACGGCTCCTTAGTTGTTTATCAATTGCTTTCTCATATGTGCCTTGGGCTCCAGCTGAGTCAGTAACCCCTTGCTTGAGCCAATGACTCTGGGCACAAGCCAGTGACCTTGGATTCAAGCCAGCAACGTTTGGACTCAAGCCAGTGACCATGGGGTCATGTCTATGATCCCACACGCAAGCTGGTGACCTTGCACCCAAGTTGGCAACCTCGGAGTTTCGAACTTGGGTTCTCTGTGTCCCAGGTCAATGCTCTATCCATTGTACCACCACCTGGTCAAGCTGACCAGTTATTCTTTATCACACTATCTAGCTTTGTTTACTTCACAACATTTAAATTTTTTTCTGAAATCATCTTGACTTGATCATTAATTTCAGACTGTGCTCATTTTTTTAACCAAAGCTAAAGTAATATCTTGTTGGAAAAAAAGCTTCCAATTTCTGATAAAGAAAGAAAATACTATAGTTTGGAGATTGACAATAATAGGTTTATCAACGAAACATTTTTAATTAGATGAATGAGCATATATAAAACTAATTTAAGTTTTCTAATTATATTTTTTATTTTTTTATTTTCATTAAATGCATGTGAGAAACATAAGGACATATACAGACATTGTCAGATTGCCCTATTGGTGAAAAGTACTAATTTGCCTTGAGGTTTTGTCCAAATATTAGTACTCAATATTTGTTGTTATGTGATGTCTCTAATTAGCAGCTTTAAAATGAAGAAACATATCTTTCTCCATTTTATCTAACTATGTCTTTCTCTTCTTAGAAGCAGTTAATATTCATGTTTATTTTGTTCTGTTTTTAAAAAGAGGTTATTCTACAGAAAATTTTTAAATGGTAGCAGTTGTATGTACTTAGCGTTTGCTTCAGAAACAGCCCGGAGTAGGTTGACGGGTTGGGATTGACGGTGGAAGCTGGTTGCTCTTAATTCCCTCCCCAGTGATGATTCCATTTATTCCTGCATCTGATAATGCTTTGAAAAATACTGTTGGCTTAAATTGTGTAATCATCTAAAATATATAATGCACCTTGATAATGAACAAAAGGTAGTCACTGTGGTATTTGATGGCGTATCAAATTTTGTATTTTCTAAAAATTTCCTTTATTTGATTTTCTTGAAAGCAAACTAAACATAAATTGTTACTTCTAATTTGGCAGATGGAAACAAGCACATAAAACCTGCGTGTCTTAAAACTAATGGAGGTAGTATTTTGGATGATATGGTTGGGAAGGGCAACATTGCCGAGGCGAGAAAAGTATTCAATTGATTTCTATGTCTCTTCTTCTTAGATATATTGGATATACCCTTTCACATGAGGCAATTTGTCACATTAGATTATTAGCTATATGAGACTTAGCTCTTAAATCCAATTTAATAAATCAGGTCTTAGAGTTTAAAATACTTGTAAAGATTTCTGAGAATCCCAGTGCTACTTAAATACCCAGATGCAGGCAACATACATTTTCAACGTTTTCTGTTCAGTTAATTACTTTTAAACTGTCTAAGTGATTGCAATTTTAAAACTTTTACCTGGTCCTTTTTTCTTTATAAGACTATATGTTACCTCAGGAAGTAATAAGGGCCTGGGTAAACAAAATGAAATCTAATAGCTGTTGTTTGAATGATTCAACTTCCCAGATAAGAAGTATCTATGTGAGCTAGGCATTGTGGAAATCCAGTTAAAGAGGCAAGTCTTTAACCTGTAGACATATATACTCTAGGATGAAGACTGCCACCAACCCAGAAGCTCATTACCATGTGCTGTGAGATAATTTACTATAAGGAAAAGGGTGCCTTGGGAAAACAGAAGATAAGGACTGAGGTTGTGATCAGTTTGCCAGGCAGAGATAACATCTATGGAGAGAGCTCTAGGCAGATGGAACAGCATGAAGAAAGTGTGAGTCAATGAAGTGTGTCAAAGAATCTGCCAATGGTCAACTGCTTGAAAGTATAAGCCAGAGGTGCGGGAGGGGAAGACAGAATGGTGGGAGATGGCGCTGGATCTTGGAGGGCCTCATAAACCATACTGAGGAGTATGCATTTATCTAATGAGGTGGCAGGGAGCCATCAAGAGAAAATATTCTGGTAGAAAAATGGAAGACAGATTCAAGAGGCAAAGATTAGGCATCAAATCATGTCTCTTCCTGAAGTTATTGATTATAAATGCAGGTCTCTTGTCATCACATGAAAAGTAGGAGTTGTTCCTGATATAGATCTATTATGGAGACAATGAATGAGCACATAGAAAGTCACCAAAAACTCGTTTTGATGTGTGGCTCGAGGAGTCAGGTTCATTATTACATCATTATACCTCATTTTGTTTTATTAAATGATACAAGTCCCACTTTCACTATTATGTCTCTAATATAATTTAAGTTATAGAATTCTAATATTGAATTATTTTTGGGGGGTGGAGGTCCAAGAGAAGTAAAATAATCTTTATCTGATGGATTCCATTTGAAATTTCCTCCATTTTTATATAGGCATGATGTTAAACTTAACGAACTCTTCTTTAAAACAGGGCTATGGTGTAATACCTTCTTTCTTCTACAATGCTTCTCAGCCATTCTTCTTCCCTCTCTCCCCCCAACCTCCTTTTCCCTGTTTTATTCCATCTGTTTGTGTGTCTAAGTCTTTAGGGTTATCAAGCTTGAAAAAAAGACTGCAATACAACTCCCTGGACCTCACAGCTGTGTTTACAAGCAGGAGGGAAAGTCTTGCATGACAACTTTAAAATATTCTGTCTCCTGACATGGGTCAATCTTTGCTTCCATGCTGTGTGCTTCCGCTCTTTCTCTTTTGTAAAGATTTCTGCCTTTAAACAGAGTATAGATTTAAACATTTGACTCTTTTATGTGGGTGTCTTGGATTTTCTACATTTAAGAAACAGTCCTTTTATTATCTGGGAGGACACTTCATGCAAAATTCACTTCTATGGCTACAGGTTATTGGTTATGACTGAAGTTCAGCACCTGAACATATTTTATAATCATTTCCTTAACACTACAACTTTAGTATTTACTAGAAAATAGTGGGATCTTAAATTTAGTGCTTCAGTGCAGCTCCAAACCCCTCAGCTGAGCCAAGGAGCTATAAATGACCCCTTTTACAATTTATTTAGACTTTTCACATGCTATTATACTATAGTGTAAAAAAATGTAGATAAATACAATTTCTGTAACTGCTCCCCCAGCTTTTTAGACATAAAACCAAATACTGTTGTAAAACACCATATAAAAATCAATTTAAATATGTCTCTAAAATTTTCTTAAATGTTTATTAGCTGTGAAGGGTCAACTTTAATAGTTATAAAACAAAAAACACACACAGTCTGATCTGCTTATGGACTCAAGAACATAACACAGTTGTGGATTTTAAAACTGTGTCGCCAATGTAACTGCCCCTATGAGTGGATTGGGGCACATAGAATTAGCTATTTGTGTTCTTGTGAGGAGGGGCAAGTCACCAAGCATACCTGTAATTAACCACCTGCTTGTCCAATTACAGAATCACAGATTAGATATTTTGGAAGGCAATTCTCGCCCCTCATTTCAGATTAAAGGTACAGATTAACATAATAGGAGAACATTTATCCCACTCACTGTTTCTAATAAATTCACACTCATCTTGCATTAAACAGAGTCACAGTTGGGACATGAATTTAAACCCTATCTTTTCAAAGTTTCTCTCTGGATGCTGTGGAAGCTACAGGAAGTAGTGGCTCCATGAGACAACTCCATTTTGAGGGAATTAGTATGGAATAATGCATGCATTCTAATACACATACAAATCAGATTTAGAGCTTGAAATGCATAAGATTATTCTTTTTTTACTCCCCAAAGACCAGCTTTACAAAACAAAAGTATAATGCATTAGTGAAGTTTGGTTGGGCTCTTTCAAATAAGATAACCAACTTGATAAACCTTTCATAGCATCAGAAAGAATTCCTATTTCAAATTTTGAGAGATTAATTTCACTCATTCATTCATCCAAACATTCTCTGTACACAATATGGTATTCAGAGAAGTGTTGTAGAATTTGGAATCTGAAGTCTGTGTAATTATGATAACCAGTGTCACCCCAATAAGATTCTATTAAAAAAATAAAGAGCACCTATTCTATGCCAAGTACTGTTTTAGATGTAGCAGTGAATAACACAGACACGATCTCACCCCTATACTGGAGCTTTTGTCGAGGCAGTAGCAAGTAAGAAGCAGGATAAGTAAAATATGGTATTTGAACCATAAATGATAAGGATGACAAATAAAATGGGACAAAGGATACAGGAATAGTCTGTGTGAGGGATGGGGTTAATTCTTTCAGAAGGGTGGCCAGAGAATGCTCCGGCAGAAGGTGATACTTGAGTAAACAAATACCAGAATTCAAAACTCAAGTCCTGTAAGTCTCCAGAGAGAAAGCATCCAGTGAACATGCTTTTTTAAGGTGTCTGGTACGTAGGAAGAAAAGCATGTTGGGCAGCACGATGTGGAGAACAAGAAGGAGAGAGTAGGAGACCAATAGGAGATGTAATCAGGGAGGGGGGAGGTCACCTAAAACCTTGAAGGTGATAGTAAAGACCAAGGTGTGTACTCTGGGTGAACAGTCTAGGAGGAACTTTGTTAACTGACAGGACAGGAAAAGAAAAACATAAGCAGCAAAATATTAGAAACTGATTCAGTTGGTGTGTCTGAGTTACAGGGAGGCTTAAGCACTCCATTTTAAGACGAGGAAATGGAAACAAAGAACAGCTGGGGATTTGCCTTTCTTCAGTTAGTAAGAAGCAGGGTGGGACTGGAATTAAATCCTAAAACACACACACACAAAAGTTCAGGAAGGTCTGCGTCTTAGCTTCAAGGAGACTGGAAATTGGTATTGATGAGTTTAGAATCAGTGACCCTAGTCTGAACAATCACATTAAAAACGCAGTAGGGAAAATGGAATACTCTAACATTATGCTTTGATCTTGCTTTTGGCAAGTATTTATCGAATGTCTTTAATCAGGGCACGTTCCATGAGAAAGATTTCAGGTGGTTAAATTGATGTGTCCCTACATTTCCTCTTGGGCGTGAACCCAGAGTGGTCTCAAAAATCTCAAAAACTGTTTTTGGAGACACACAGTGGTTCCCTGTGATCTGTGTAGTAAAGTGTCTGCAGTCATATGAGTGCACATGCCCAGATGGGCAGCAATGCATGGGAAAGTGCTCTATCACCATTTAGCATAGTTGTTTTATTGTCGTTGTTTTGTGGGTTTTTTTTTTTTTTTGTATTTTTCTGAAGTGAGTGCAGGGAAATAGAGAGACAGACTCCCACAGGTGCCCAACTGGGATCCACCTGGAAAGCCCACTGGGGAGCAATGCTCTGCCCATCTGGGGCCTTGCTCCATTGCAACTAGAGTCATTCTAGCACCTGAGGTGGAGGCCATGGAGCCATCCTCAGAGTCTGGGCCAACTGTTGCTCAAATGAAGCCTTTGCTGCAGGAAAGGAAGAGAAAGAGAGAAAGCAGAGGGGGAAGGGTGGAGAAGCAGATAGATGCTTCTCCTGTGTGCCCTGGCTGGGAATCGAACCCAGGACTTACACATGCTGGGCCGAGGCTCTACCACTGAGCAAACTGGCCAAGGCCATTTAGCTTAGTTTTTAAGGCTTAAAGCTAATTAAAATTGAGAGCATGAGTTCTCTATCTGGGCTTGTACCTTGGCTGTACACTGTATCTCAAACCCTGACAAGCTGTCTTAAAAAAATGCCCTTGGTCCGAGGAAGGATAGAGTCACACAAATCAATCACTGTGGATAAAAAAATGATTGCTCAGAGCACATGCCATACTGACAGTGGGTCAGGAGCATCCCCTTACTACTCACAGGCAACACACTGATTAGTCGAATTGGAGTAAAGCTGGTTGCCTCCATGGTTCTAGACAACAAAGGCAGATGAGCAGCAAGTTTGTTTCTGTGTGTGACTGTCTCATGTCTGCGGGGTCTGCTGAGAATTTCTCAGTGGGACTTCTCTGTGTGGGAGTATGTACATGGTCTAATCTGGGATGTGATGAAATAAGATCACACTTTGTTTTTCCTGTGTTCTTCTTGAAAGGCTGAGTCCAGCTCCAATTCTCATGAATTGTCCTATTTTCTCTAATTTTATATATCAGGCATGAGAGGCTCTTGAATTCAGCGCATAAACTTAATGATATAATATTGTTAATTAGCATGTTGTTATTAGCTTAGTATTTCCATGTTTTCCAAGATGCTATGATGCTAAGATGCTGAAAGAATGCTTTTTGAAAGAGATTTATTTCTAAAATGGCATATTCAATAAATCATCTGGGCTACAGTGCAGGAGGCAACATGTTATAGAGGCAAGAATGTTGACTCTAGTTCTGTTCTGTGTGATGCTGCTGACCTGTTAAGTGACCGTGAAATAGGGGCAGTTCATTTCTATGGACTTCAGTACAATATGTGCTTTAGATGACATGATCTATCAGTTTCCTTCAAAACATAAATGTTTCTATTTTGTTCACTTCCTATTGAGAGTCAAAGTAAGAATATGTATTCAAAATCAAGAAAATTAGTTGTTAATAACACAATGGGTGTTGGCCTTGGACAAACCTGTGTTCTAAGCTTGTCTCCCACTTTTTAGCTGAGTGAGTTTACACAATTTCCATAGCTTTAAAACCATCATTTGCAAAAAAAAAAAAAAGAAAAGAAAAAAAAAGAATAAAAATCCAGAAAGACTTTTTGGAAGGATTTAGATTATATACTTAGATAAGCGAATGGTACCTAACAATAAAAAATGGTAACTATTAGCTTTCTCCACACATTTCTACATATGGCTTATATAGGTAAATAATTTCATTACATTAGCAACGTACAAATAAAAACAGTTCTTCACATAAAATACAACCTTATCCAGTAGATATTGTCAATTTTCAGAATAATGAAGTGACATCCACAATAAAATCTCTCACTGAGTATAGAATGCCTGAAATTTTGGTATCAGCAGTTACTTTTAATACTAATATTAGGGCACTGAAGAACCAAACCATCCTAACAGCAGTGAGTCACACAAGTGTACATTGGCATTTGATGGCCTGCAGAAATAAGTCCTTGTGGGACTTCTACCAGGCCAGATGAGTGATGACAGCAGAGGAGATGAATGCCTGGATACAGGTGAGCAGTATGGGCTCAAGCTAGAAGGGTAAGATCTGGATAGCTCTACCTTGGGAAACCCTGGACTGTCAGGTGTAACCCAGTATCTGGTGTGGTGACAGGGTGAGTTAAAGAGGCATGAAAAGAGAATTGAAGAGTTCCCAAAATACCAGAGTCACTGTATGCTGAGTGACAGGACTTGACTTGGTAAGACACTTGGTTTCACAACCACACATAGACATACGTAGCAGTTACCTCATGTAGAGCCATTTTTCTCAGTACTTGTCAGTTTCACATAGAAATTCTTGGGCTTAGAATAAACTCACAAATCAAGATCTGCTTATTCTGAATACAGCCATGCACTAGTTAACTTTACAGTGAAATATTTTCCTCTAGAGTATTCTGATGGGCACAAAGAAATTTTTCTCACATTTTTCTCTTATAACCTTTGCTTCCTTTAAGTCACTTGAATTATGATTTGAATTTCATCGTATAGCTCTTCCTTTTCGTCTAAATGTCAGCTTTACAATAGGATATTCTTATTCCTCATTATAATTCATTAACTTAGCATTTCATAAACTTAACATTGTAAATCTCATTAATTTGAAATTCAAGAAAGAAAAAAATGGCAGCCTACAATAAAAAAGAATTCATTATATCTGCTAACTCATTTCAACCACTGAAGAGCCCAGCACTGAGCCAGCCTCCTTCTCTAAAAAAAAGAGCTAATGGAAAAATCAAATAGATGAGTAGAGGATTGGGGTCATCAAAGTTTGTTTGAAATATTACTGTCATTTTGGCACACATATATTGTGAACTCTTGAACACTGGCTGACACTAAGTTTATCAGGTAAGATGTGATGATAAAAGGATGGTTCCTTGTGTTTGGGCTCGCAAAACATTGGCAGCTGAGTATACTTCAGGAACAATGAAGAGCTTGAAATAATAGTTAACCATAAACTGTCCACAGCTAGCACCTTACCACTACAACTTTCCTGATTCTGGAACAGTACTGCTGAGTAAAGTAGATGTGACAGAGACTGCCGAGTATTCTTCAAAAAGCTTTCTCTTCTTTCTGGGAACTCAGTATACTATCTACACATTCCAGGCTTTTCCCCTGCAGTTAGCTATGGTCATGTGATAGTGTTTTAGCCAACTGAATATGCAGGAAAGTGTTAGGGGCATTTCTAGGTTTCGGTCATTAAAACCTCTCAACGTGCTCTCCAGCCTTATTCTCTACTTCCTGGTGACTGAAACAGACCTGACTCCAAACCACCCTGTGAAGACGTGTTGAAGATGGAAACATGTTCATCAGCTGGGTTGGTGAATGACAGTGTGAAGAAAGGCTATCCCGACAACCTCTTCACCTGTTTATTTTGTTAGCACAAGGAAGAGAAAGATATCTACTGAGTTTGAGCCAATGTATTGCAATACATTTAGGAACTATTACAGCCTCTAGTATATTGTAACTAATATATTGAATATTATAATTGGAGAAATTACTGTTTTAAGCCACTGATATTGGTATGTCTGTTTTTAATTTACCATAATATAAGCCAGCTCATCTAGACTATCCAGCTAAACACAGGGAGTGCATTTCATAGGTGTACTTTATCATTTTTTGAACTAGTGAGGACTTTAGCTAAGGATAAAATCACTAAATAAAATTTCCTGGGAAAAGGTTAACAGTTGTTTTAAAAACAAGTTCTTATAAAGATAAGGGGGAAAGGACTTTAGACATTTGTAAACTTTTACATTAGGTTACATACCTGACACTCACAGATGCAAGAGTTATAAGGAACTACATGGGTCATATATTTTTAATTTCACATTTGATGCTCAAAAAGATGTTACTTTTTGTAGATGTACTTTTTGGCAATATTCAATGTAGAAAGAGAAATATTCTTTCCTAGATACACAAACAAAAATGGGCTGTTACTTATAGTTCTGGGTTCTAAATATGATCTGGCTACTAAAGGAAATTAAGATGGCTCAAAGAACTAAAATGATCAAAGAAAAAGTTTAAGCACTAAAGAAAAGAAGAACTCTTCACTTTGAAAATGAAAAAAAAAAAAAAGATATAGGTTAAGAATAACCAAAAGGAATATAATCATGAAGGGGATTTTTAGAAGAAAATAGATTTGTTTGTGGAATTCCAAATGTATAGACCTACAGAAAGAGACAAGAAGTTTAATATAAATAAAAGAAAGTAATTACTTTTCAATATAGTAGGATGTATATCCCTGTAGGATAAAACACTAGGAGCATTTAGTCTGGGCTGAACAACACGCAGAGGCTGACATATTTTTTTTTAATTAAGTGAGAGCAGGGGAGGCAGAGAGACAGACCTGTATCCACTCGGCAAGCCCACTAGGGGGTGATGCTCTGCCCATTAGCGGTGTTCCTCCCTTGCTTGGCAACTGAACTATTTTTAGCACCTGAGACCGAAGCCACTTGCTCTAATCAATTGAGCCATGGCTGTCAGAGGGGGGAGAGGGCAGGAGAAGGCGGGAGAGGGGGAGAGAAGAAGAGAGGAAGAGAGAGGGAGAGAGGAAGGAGTAGAGAAGAAGGAGTAGACAGGAAGGGGTGGAGAAGCAGATGGTTGCTTCTCCTGTGTGCACTGACCAGAAATTGAACCCAGGACATCCACACACTGGCCGATGCTCTACTACTGAGCCAACCAGCCAGGGCCAGAGGAGGACTTTTTTACAAGTGATATATTCATAGAGAAAAATAGATGTTAAGTAAATATTCCCAATTTTTTTAAGGTTATCATGAATTATAACTTTTTTCCCCCAGAAATTATGATATCAGTGTTACTTATAGAATACAGGAGGGGAAAATCAGTTTTACTCAGGATGACATACTTTATGGTCCAGCATTTTTTTATACCTCCAGTAGTTTGCACCTTATTTACAACTATATAATACATATTTGTATATACACATGTACATATACATGCAAATATGATATGTATAGGCACATACTTATACATATTCATGCTACTTAAGGGCATACTTCTGAAGCTATTTCTTTTCATTAGAAAATATGCTAAGAAAGTGATTGCAAGTTATTATTTAATTTTAGTTCCTGTGATTTTCCTCCTTCCTCAGTGAAGACTAAGTCAAAGTTATGTCTTGGTACATTTCCTTTTATTTCATTTCAATTACACAGGGAATCTCTTGTAAAGGGAGCATTTTCTGTTCTGTGTTCTGTTTATTGACTCAGACTAACCTGTTACGACTTTCCAAACTCAACACTTGGCAATTTTTCTTCTTCTCTTAACTATGCTGATAGTCGATTTTCCTGGTTAGGCATATTTTTGATAATCTTAAGTCAAAAATTAAGAGTTGCTGAATTTTCCAACTCAGAGATGAAATTGGTTCTTTGGCACTATTTAGACACAAGAGCTGCAAATTCCTAGTAATTAACATGCCTTAACTTGTTGATTTATTTTTTGAGACAAGAATTTTTAAAAATAACGACATAGAAAGTCTAAATGCCATGTAGTCTATACTTAAAATTTTATGTGTAGAAATTAACATATATATAGTCATTTCCATGCTCAATATAACAGTACATTATAAAGTTGAATCAAGAGAACATTTCTTTTTAAGATAACTACTTTTTTGTTGACATTAAATTAGCTTATAGAGGACATATATTATGAGCCCTATTGAAATCAATGTCACCAGTTGAAAATGTGAAAACCCTTTACTTAAAGAAGTCTGATATAAGGTATCAAAATCCTTACCAAAAAATGTAGTTGTTGATACAGTGAACAGACTAATGCTTAACAGAGGAAAGGGGATGGGGGCTGGATAAAAGAAAATGAAGAGATTAAGAAGTACAAATTGTTTGTTACAGAATAGCCACAGGGATGTCAATTGCAGCATAGGGAATATAGTCAATAATATTGTATAACTGGGTATGGGGCCAGGTAGGTAATGGATATATCAGGAGGGCCAATTTGTAAAGTATGTGATTGCCTAACCACTATGCTGTACACCTGAAACTAAAACAGAATATGGAAACTAATTAAAAATAAAAAAATAATAAAAATCATTATATATATATTTGTAAGTTTTGCTGAGTAATTGCATCTGTTATGCTACTTCTGAAAAAAAAACAAAACAGAATTTTCTAATAAACAACAAAGGTTACTATTTAGGTTAACCTGTTTATTTGGAGATTGGTCCAGAAAATACTGTGAAAAGAGATGACTTTTCTAGAAAATAAAATAACACTGCAGTAGGGATTACTTGTATGCCAAAAGTGAAGTTTACATTTGGATAATATATACATTAAAATGAATGAAGTCTTTCTTCCTTCTTTGACTAAATGCATTCTATGAAGATGTCACTCTTCGAATTCTTTTGAAACTTACCTTGTACTTCCTTATTTTCTTCATGCTCAGGTATGATCTTAAAATTATCCAATTATTTTAGGTGTGTATGTATACGGGACAGGCAAAAGTAGGTTTACAGTTATGAGTACACAAAACAAAGTTTATCCTTGCATTACTACTTATTATTTTATTATTTATTTGTATATATTATTTATAAACCCTGTATATGTCCCCTTACCTTGACTTACTTGGTTCATGAGGGCAGAAACTGTTCCTTAGATTTCCTTATATCCTCCTATCCTTGTCTTTGTAAATTGGCTAGATTTTACTCCTGTCCTAAAATATATATGACAGTAAGAATCCTGTGTGCAGCACAGCCCATGAGGCACCATGGTGTCGCAGAGAAGCAAAAGCAAGATCTGTAAACCTCAAGTATGTGTTCACAGTTCAACTGCCCAACTAAGACACAGCAAGTTATCTGACAACAACCTAGTGTGTGGCGGCCAGGATAAGTCCTCAGGGCTCTAGGGTACAGGGCAGTACAGTGAGGAGGGAAAGCTTTCAGAAGAAAATAAGACTTGACCCAAACCCTCAAGGAAGCGTCAGAGTTGGATTGGCAGAGAAAAGGAGAGAACATAAATGGTGACAGAGAAGGAATGGGGACCGGAGTGGCTGGCTTGTTGGGAGAATGTTTATTTAAAGTGTATGCATGAGTTTTTCAAATAGTCCCATTTAAATCTTTTGCTTCCACTGTGAAGACATACGTGGAAACTGTGCTTGTGATTACACTCTATGGACATGTACGCAAACTCAAAATTACTTTCTTCAATATTATTTGGTGCTAGAAAAAAAATGTTCAGTGTCATGTCTCTACTCTATTTTAGTTAAAGATAATTTCTAACATTAGCTTTTAGTGCTCTGTTTGACCTCCATGATAATTTCATGATTTCTAATTAAATGTCTTATAGTGAAAGGCTATTCAGTTAAACACTTTCTTTTTTAATTTTGAGCTACTTCATATTAGGTCTTAATCTTAAAATAATTAATGAATACCTTCCAACACTTGAAATTCATGGCTTCTTTTCAGAAAATCATTCTATTTTAACTTTCTTAATTCTCAACTGTAGATTTTATTTTTACAAAAAACATTGTTAAATCTGGCAAGAAAAAACTATGTCCTATTTCATTTAATATTGAACAAAAGATAAAAATGTGCTCAAAAACAGGGTGGTCTCTAGTAGGTGAGAGAACTACTAAAGAATATATATTAAGCAGAAGAAAATTGGTACAATAGGAAGGAGTGAAAGGTGGAAAGAAATGGGCAAAGAATTTGCTAATTGTATGCAGGTAGTATTTCACGAGCATACACTTTTAAAAGAAAAATACTAATGATGAAATCGGGAAGTAGAAACACTAGGTAGGTACAACAGCCTGGGAAACAATAATGGATGTCAGGAAGACATGATGACAAGACTAAAAGACGTCCTGATCTTTGTATTGTTCAGAAAAAGGGCTGAGATGCTGATCCACATTAGACTTTGTTAAATCAAGTTTACCATTTAAAAATGATGTATAACCATTAAAAAATGAAACAGAATATGACTTCTAAAGCTAGAGAAGGGGGAGAGGAAAGGAGAATCCAAACCCTCAATCTAAAAGGAAGATGGGGAGAAAAAGAAGCATGAAGAAAAAACACTTCCAAAACTGCTTTATACAATTCAGAAGACTACCTTCTCTTCTGGGAAGGATAATTGTGTCAATGAATGCTATGAGGAATGTAAGGGGACAGATAGGTTTTGGGTGAAAATGAGTTGTGAATTGGCATATATTAAGGTCGCATATCAAGAATGATAACCAGTCTTTCCCACTATCTTTTTGACCAACCAGTCTCTACTAAAACTAGTTACAAATAAATAAAGTAGAGTATTTACTGGGAAGGGAAAACTGGTAATCAGAGTCTGAGAAAGGTGTTCAGGGGAGGGCTTGATAGTATATTTCTGCACCAAAAAGAATCCTAAGAATGTACCTTTCTCTGATTTTGTACAATGTAAAGTGCACAGTAAAAGGCCATCAACCACTGTAAAGCAGTGAAATGATTATCTAGCATCTGACCTGACCTGGTATCTGATATTGACTCACCTGGGACCAAGATGGGGAGGGCTAAGAGATTAATTTAGGTGAATAACATGGGAAGCAGTAATATTGCAGCAAGTATGTAGCTATTTAAAAATGAAACCTTAATTTTACATTTTCAACTTGTGATACTCTTCCTAGCACAGCAATAATGTCTTCTTAATCTTTTTCTATTTAATACCCTCTCCCTCCAATGTTTCTATTTTTTCAAACAGGTTTTTTTCTCTCCTATTTTCTCCAAGAACTCCTTTACTTGGGCTAATTTCCTTCACTAATGTTTTGTATTTCCTATTCTTTCTTTGGTTCTACTCTGCAACTTCCTTATTCCAGTCTTTTTCTCTTTCACTTTTCTGTCTTCATC
This sequence comes from Saccopteryx leptura, assembly GCF_036850995.1. Lineage (NCBI taxonomy): Eukaryota > Metazoa > Chordata > Mammalia > Chiroptera > Emballonuridae > Saccopteryx > Saccopteryx leptura. The sequence continues at coordinate 355,598,549 of NC_089503.1, forward strand.
CTATCTGCATATTCTATCATTTTTAAAGTCCGATTAGGTTCTACAGGAACTTACCTAATTCTGCATACACACTGAATTTGTACCTTCCATTAGTAGACACCACAGTTAATCCTTGAGCAATGCAGGGGTTAGGAACACTAATAGCCTCATCCCTCCCCACACAGATCCATGCAATGGAAAATCCATGTATAACATTTTACGCCCCCAAAACTTAATTACTAATAGCCTACTGTTGACTAAAAGCCTTAATGATAACATAGTTGATTAACACATATTTTGCACATTATATTATAAAATGTATCCTTATAACAAACTAATCTAGGGAAAAGAACATATTGAAAGGTCATAAGGAAGAGAAAATATGTTTACAGTATTTATTGGAAAAGAATCCACATATAATTGGATCTGTGCTATTCAAACCTACATTGTTCAAGGGTCAAGGTAAAATTTAAGAGTTGCCTAGGCTCAAATTTTTGCTACCTCATATACTAGACCTGTGGGTTTAGTCAAAGCACCTTCTCCATTTTAGATTGACTTCAGATTAACTCAACTATAAAAAATAATTATTTCATTAAGATGTGAATATTAAATAAATTGACATATGTAAAGGGTATAGAACAATGCCTGGCATGCATTCGGCATTTTTTTTTTTTTTTTTTGTATTTTTCTGAAGCTGGAAACGCGGAGAGACAGTCAGACAGACTCCCGCATGCGCCCGACCGGGATCCACCCGGCACGCCCACCAGGGGCTATGCTCTGCCCCTCCGGGGCATCGCTCTGCCGAGACCAGAGCCACTCTAGCGCCTGGGGCAGAGGCCAAGGAGCCATCCCCAGCACCCGGGCCATCTTTGCTCCAATGGAGCCTTGGCTGCGGGAGGGGAAGAGACAGAGACAGAGAGGAAGGAGGGGAGGTGGAGAAGCAAATGGGCGCTTCTCCTATGTGCCCTGGCCGGAATCGAACCGCCCCCCCCCTCCCGCACGCCAGGCCGACGCTCTACCGCTGAGCCAACCGGCCAGGGCGCATTCGGCATTTTTTGAGTGCTATCTATTATTTTATGATCAAAGCACTGGGTTATCTATGAGTACATAGAAATTTTAAACATGAGTCCGTGTTCAAAGGAAATTTATAATCTAGTGGTATTCCAGAAAGGTAAATCATCTACCTTACAAAAAGGCTGACTGCAAGAAGTACCACATGGAAAAAAGATTCACAGCCTGCAAAGAGCAGGTCTCCCAAGTTTATTGCAGCATTATTCACAATAGCCAAGCTATGGAAACAACATGTCTGTCGACAGAATGGATACAAAAGAATGTGGTATATGTTGGTATATATGTAATACTATTCAGTCATGAGAAAATAAAATCTTTGTCATTGTGACAATGTTGATTCTTAAGTACATAATGCTGAATAAAATAGGACAGAAAAAGAAATACTGTATAATATCACAACTCATAGAAACAGCATGGTGATCCTAGGGACTAGCAGGTGGGGCAAGTGGGGTGAGGTTAAAGAGTTCAAACTTCCACTTAGAAGAGTAAGTTTGGGGGAGCCATGCACAGTATTGTAATTATAGACACTAATACTGTACTATATATTTAAAAGTTGCTAAGAGACTAGATCTTAAATGTCCTCACCACAGAAAGATTATGTGACATGATGGAGCTGTTCGCTAACAGTACTGTGACAGCTGTGCTGCAGTATGTAAGTGTATTTAATCAACAAGCTGTACACCTTAAACTTACACAATGTTATATGTTGATTAAACCTCAATAAAGTTGGGGAAAAAAACTTAGATGAGGTTCCACAAAAACATATTACACAGGAGCCAACTGATTGCAAATGCAGCAACCTGGAGTAGGAAGCTGTCCCAGATTCATCCTTAGGTTTTTATGAGTCGGGTATCATAAAGGAGCAAGACACATGGAATTATAATTAATGTAAAGCTGGGAAAGAAAGGCACCCAAACTGGAGTAACTAAATTCCTTGAAGGTAGTCTGAAATAAACAATTGAAACAGTGTCAAACTTACACACTGGGAAAAAAACAACTGTGAGGAGAAAGTAGCACCTTTCCATTTACATTTTGATTGTATGGCTTGTTGAAAAGGTACTAAAAATAGATTGTTTGGCTCCAAGCCTGAATCAATGATTCCTGGAGCTTTTTCGTTTGAGGTTAGGGTGGGTTTTTATCTACTGTGTGACTCACCACAGGGCAGAGAAAGACTTCAGAAGAAATTCTACGGTTATAGTTACTATGTGTTAAAGGCAAAGAAGGAACATTTCAAATTAACAGTATTAGTTCTGCAGAATAAATAATTGTCTTTAAACCATGGACCATAGGATCCCCCAACAGCTCTCTTTATTTAATTTTAATAAATGACTCTAAACTGTGAATTTTGTCATTTTGGCCTTGGGGAATTAAGTGTTTAAGTAAAATTGATGTAGCAAAGATACAGAAATATATTTGACTTTCAAATAAAGGGATAGCTCTGAGATAAGTTTTTCTTATGGTCAGACAGATGACACTGAGAATAAATAGACATGTCTTAAATACTGATAAGAAGCGTAGACAGTTCCCAGTCAGCTCGCACTTTTCATAGATTGGGCACAGCCTACTTGCAATTTCTCTCAGTAGAAAGAGAGTAAGTAAACTTTTATAATGGAGAATCTATCCATAATGTGAACACCTTGTGCTGACTCTTAGCATTTGGTTTCCTTTCCACTGGGAGAAAGCTGTAGTATCTCTTTAAAGGGTGGATATGAAGGAGACATTCAAAGACCTGTGTCCAAATGCCATGCGTGAAGGAACACTTAACCTGGCTGTAGGCTTTACTTTGTGGGCTTTTTGCCTTACCCATATATTCCAAGGCACTGGAATACTCATGTAGCAAAATAGTAACATTTAGTTGCTGGGAAAAGCTGGTACCAAGGTGCTTTCAGTATCAAGGATTTCTGGAGAAAGAAATCATATCTAAATAAGAGGTTGATATATTCTGGAATAAAACTGGATTTCTATAGTGCAAACAAAGAGAGGAAGAAAGGTTAAGTTTTTTTGAATATCAACCACAAGCCAGCATTTTTAAGGTACATTGAGCTTAATACACATTGAGTCGTTAATATTGTATCCTCATTCTACAACAGGAGAAAGTGATACAGAAATGCTATATGATATATCCTGAGTTATTTACTGATTGAGTAGAAACTGGGTTAGAAGCTAAGTTTATAGTTTCAAACTAGAAATAATCAGACCATCACACCCTCACTTGATGGTTACCCTTTCTACAAAGGGTCACACTGACTGTCTGCATATGTTTTAACAGACTGGGGAAATTTTTCTAATATGGCATTATGTGCTCATGTTTAAGAGTCAGAAACCAGGGAACCTCGCATAAGTAATATGCAAATTTAGAGCAGTAACCTTTTTTTAGGATAAAGAAGAAAATAAAAATTATGGAAGTCCATGTTAGGACTATAAGTATTTAACTTCCAGAAGAAAAACATTATGTGATTACAAATATATAGTTTGTTTGTTTATTTATTTATTTTTAAAGCAACACAGCATACCAAAACTTGGATTGATTACTACCTGTGGAAGTTGGTAATTACTACCTGTGGAACACAAAGTACAAGGCAAATTTCTGTAGCAGGTTTAGATATTATCTTATATTAAAGCTTCAAACATCAAAAACAATTTTGTGTAGTTTATAGGTCAGACTGACCTATACAGGATCAATTTTAACAGGAGTAAGAGATCAGAATTACACATAAAAAGGCAGAACAGAGCACAGAAACTGCCATGACAGAGAAAAACATGTAATTTTCAACCACAAAGATTTGCATAAAGTGCTATGTACTTTTTTCCATACAACAGATAGTGAAAAAATTAGTTTAGAAATTAAAATTTAGGAATACCATCTTCAGTATTACTTCAGGAATACTCAAACACAAAGACAAGAAATATAAAGTTTGATGTGTTTTTAATTCACATCACTCAACCCATGTATAACCATGTATATAATGATTAATATGAGAATGCCAAGCAGGAAATAATTCCATAAATATTGTGTTATTCTTTTTCCTCTAGAGCTGAATCAGTTAAAATTCACTGATTGCCTAAAATGCATTAAGGCAGAACCTGGTGTGGAAATATAAATCATAGTGGCATAGTATTTCCCCTTATCCACAGTTTTTCTTTCTGTGGTTTTGGTTACCTGAGATCCACTGTGGTCTGAACCACAAAATCACCTAACAACACATATCACAGAACATATGTCCATTAAGCAACACATGACTGTAATTGTTCTATTTTATTATTAGTTATTACTGTTCATCTCTTATTGTACCTAACTTATAAATTCAACTTTATCAGAGGTCTCTATGTACAGGGAGAAACAGTATGTAACAGTACTATCCATGGTTTCAGGCACCCACTGATGGTCTTGAAATATATCCCTTAGGTAGAAAAATAAACTACTATAATGAAAATAAATGTCTTGTGACCTTGTAGTGAATATTTCAATGTCAATTTTGGGCTTCAATTTTTAGGACTGAGAATGGGAAAAGGTGTCTTAGTTTCTAACCTCCTTTTCAGTTTTAAAGGTAGAAAGCAGATGGTTTAGGGCATACCATGAGTGACTTTTGAATAGTCTGTGTGATAACTTCTATTTTTGGGCTTCAGAGATAGCTAGAACATTAATAAACCACTATGACAATGCCTAAACCCAATCAAAGAGAGACAGTTGAATAGTGTATCTCTTAACACTAAAACACAGTTACCATTTAATCATTGATAAATTAGGTATTTTTATTGGACAATATTTGTAAAACACCATACTGTAACATCCATTATTGGACATTAAGACTCAAAATTAGACAGTCAACATTAAGCTACAGGTGAATATAAAACTCCTTTATGTATTTATTTTGAATTGATAGTTTTCTTTGGCATAGTCTCAATCTCAATCAGTAGTGACTTTCAGACAGATAATGAAATGCATTTCAATCTTACAAATATACTCCAGATGTACAGTTTTCTCAATCATTTCCAGGTTGAGGGTTAGTGTCCTCTGGGTGAATAGAGGTTAATTCAAACATTTTCATGATCTCTTTTCCATTCAACACTCATCCCAAACTCCCTCTCCTCCTACTCACCAGCCTGAGTAAAATCTGTCCTGGAGCAGGCCAAAGCATGTCTGTACAAAAGGAGCCTGGGTGGCTGAACAAATTGGGGATAGGCTGTGAGTCTGGTTTTGGCCAATTATCTATTGCTCGATCCTCCCTCTCATCTGTCTAACTAGCACATCTAGATTCTGACTCTGTTAGCCTGATAGAGGGTTTGAGGGCATCCAGCTAAGTGTATTTCTCCAGTCTCCTGACTCCACGTATCTTTTTGAAAACTGGCCATTTCCCACGGGCAGTCCATTCCCTCTGTAGCACTTGGGAGTGTGAGCTATCTACCTTGGTCATCTTTAAGACCATTAGAAAATTACAGAAGTCTCATCACATTCATTTTGACTGCAATTGCAGGAAACTAAGACAATGGTGATTTCTGTACCTTTTGTAATTTATTTCCCCACTCTCTAGTCTCTCTACAGACCTTCACAGTGTTGTGGAAGTGGATTAAATGGTCCTACAACTAGGAGAATTTTATCCCGGGAACTGGATGTTAACCACCCTTGTAAATTGAAATCCTGAAATGTGGAAGGGAGTCATGTTCAACACATATCCCCATGGGTGGAAACAGGAAAAACTAACTTATCTCCCTTTTACCCCCCAAATACTGTTCTCAAAACTTTCTCGTCTCTCTCCAGCTTCCAACTCAATCCCACTCCCCTATTCTCTTCTATCACGTTCTTGGTGGCAGACTCCAGCATATCCACTCTGTCTCATGTTCTACTAGGGAATAAGAGTCTGAATTGAGGGAAATAAGGTTCTTTAATTTAGGAGTGGAAGAGTTTAACCCCTTTTGTTTTCAGCTGAGAGACCCCTCTGTAATAATCACACACACAGCACTTAAGGTTGAAAGAGTTAAACTTTAAGGGAAGAGGAAAAAGGAGATTTCTTGATGATATGCATTTCTTGTGTACAAACAATTACTTTAGACTTTGACCCCAACCGCTCCTAGTCCCTATTCAGGAAGAGTAGTTAGGATTAAAAAAAAAGCATAGGGGAGTATAAATTAAAAAATGTGAACTTGACTTCAGCTCAAAATATAAAAACATAAGCTTCTCCATCCCTCTGCTGCTTTCCAACTCACTCTAATGACATATGATGTATTCTTTTTTTTCTTTCCTTCTTCCTTTTCCAAGTGAGAGGAGGGGAGATAGAAAGACAGACTATTGCATGCACCCTGAATGGGATCCACCTGGCAACCCCTGTCTGGGGCTGAGGCTCCGCCCATATAGGGCTATGTTCTGCAACTGAGCTATACTGAGCCTGAAGCAAGGCTCCATGGAGCCATCCTCAGAACCTGGGTCAATGTGCTCAAATCAATCAAGCCATGGCTGTGGGAGGGGAAGAGAGAGAGAGAGAAAGAGAAGGAAAGAGAGGGGTGGAGAAGCAAATAGTTGATTCTCCTGTGTGCCCTGACCCAGAATTGAACCCGGAATATCCACATGCTGGGTCGATGTTCTACCACTGAGCCAACTGGCCAGGGCCTTTGTTTTCATAAGATGTACTCTTAAGATAAGTCTTATGGGCCAGTAGACATTTTGAGAACTTGGTTGCAGATGGAATTAGACTGAAAGAGAAACCAGAGCAGAGCAAATTACCTTCAAAGCAAAAGGCTAAGCATTGAGCTAGTGAGGTCCCTCTTGCTCTGTAGATAACATACAGAGTAACTGAGTTAAAGCCTGAGAAGTCACCAAAGAAAGTGCCTGATATATTTGGGGAGGGCTCCTGGTATGAGTTTGGGAGCTGAAGAAAGAATCAGAGTGGATGCTTGGGGAATCTTGACTTCCACATGGTATGGAAGAAGAGCACACACAAGGAAATATAGCACTGTCCAAGAGGGTCAGTAAGTTGGCAACTGTCTGATCGGCCTGCTTGTTCCCTTGTCCCTGTAACTTAAAAGGAAGCCTGCATGTCTATACCTCCGCCTGGCGATGCAGCCCCTGTAGTAAGCCTTCCCACCCAAAGGGGAGATCTGCAGAAAAAGACTGACACTTTGCACTTTGCATAGGATTCCCCCTTTCAGCTACCTACCTACACACACACACACACACACACACACACACACACGCCCTGGCTGGTTAGCTCAGTCAATTAGAGTGTTGTCCTAAAACACCAAGGTGCAAGTTCGATCCCAGTCAGGGCACATATGGGAAGCAACCAATGAACAAATGAATGCACAATTAAGTGAAAAAACAAATGAATGTTTCCCTCTCCCTATCCTCCTTCTCTCTCTCCGCTTCTCTCTGTCTCTCTAAAATCAACCAATCAATCAAAAAAACTAAAACAAAAAACCCCCACATCATTCACCCTTTAGTACAGACAGACTGACAACAGAGCATCTCAAGGCATTTGAAGAGAACCGATGACAAAGAAAAGAATACCAGGAAATAGAAATAGAAAGGCAGATACTAGAGGAAACAAATTTAATTTGGGGAAGAAAGTAACTTCACATTTGTCTAATTGTTTTCCTCCGGGAGATGTGATAGCGTGCTGCCGATGTGGGAACAAGAATAGGCTGCTGTGAGCTGAGAAGGAGTCAAACACGGAGAAAACTGCCTTGGAAATGAGCACAGCAATTTTCTTAAAAAAAAAAAAATCAGAAAAACTACACAACAATAGAATGAAGAGCCCTGGCCAGTTGGCTCAGTGGTAGAGTGTCGGCCTGGCGTGCAGGAGTCCCGGGTTCGATTCCCAGCCAGGGCACACAGGAGAAGCACCCATCTGCTTCTCCACCCCTCCCCCTCTCCTTCCTCTCTGTCTCTCTCTTCCCCTCCCGCAGCCAAGGCTCCACTGGAGCAGAGTTGACCCGGGTGCTGAGGATGGCTCCATGGACCCTGCCTCAGGCGCTAGAATGGCTCTGGTTGCAACAGAGCAATGCCCCAGATGGGCAGAGCATCACCCCCTGGTGGGCGTGCCAGGTGGATCCTGGTCAGGCGTATGTGGGAGTATGTCTGACTGCCTCCCCATTTCCAGCTTCAAAAAAATACAAAAAACACACACACACACACACAAAGAATGAAGATACTGAACACTGAATTAGTGACCTGAAAAATTAATAGCTAATATTAATTGATCATTTCCTACAAAATCATTTACACCACACAACATTCCTACAATGTAGGCCTTATTATTATTATCCTCATTTTATAGCTGAGGACTCATAGACAACACAGAGATTAAGTAAGTGGTCCAAAGTCAAAGAGTAACTGGCAAATAAAGAGTTCTCACTCTGGCAGTTTATAATGTAGAAGAAGTAAATAGCAAGAAAAGTTAAGAAACGTGGGAAGGTACAGAAAGTCCATCACTTATCTTAGGAATATTAGAAAGAATATGATAATAAAGAGGAGAAAATAACTGGAGAAATAATAGAAGAAATTTTTATTGGGTTGAAGAAAACTAGAAACAGACTCATAGGTTAAGAAAACACACTGACAGCTGTTAGAGGGGACAGGGGTGGGGCTGGGTGAGAAGGTAAAGGGATTAAACAAAAAACAAAAGAAACAAAAAACTCAGACACAGATAACAGTATAGTGATTATCAGAGGGAGAAGGGGGTAGAGGAAGATAGGAGAGGGTAAAGGAGAAATAAACGGTGATGGAAGGAGACTTGACTTGGGGTGGGGAACACACAATACAGTGTACAGATGATGTATTATAGACCTGTACACCTGCTACCATTGTTACCCCAATAAATTCAATACAAATTAAAAAGAATTATAGAAAATCCTTTAGCTACATGAGAACTTTGGAAAAAAGAAATGAAACACCTACCTAAACACAAACTCTATTTGTAAAATATAATGAGAAATGCTAAACCTTTTCATAGAGTTGATAATATCTTCTACAAAAGACCAAAACTCAGAGTCATGAGTAAAGCTGCATGCTTGGGATTAATGGTGACTCTAAAGTTTATAGGGAAGATGATTTAATTCTAGAAGTTTATTTCTTGCTCTGATCTCAGTCAAGTAAAAATACAAAAGAAGTAGATCTTTGAGTGGAACCCAGATCATGTAAGCCCTCTGCTGAAATGCTCCAATGGTTTCTATTTCGCTCCAAGTAACTCAGTCCTTACAAAGGTCCACAAGGCTCTCTGTATTTTGCATCTTGTTGTTCTTGCCTCTTTTTTTTGTATTTTTCTGAAGCTAGAAACGGGGAGAGACAGTCAGACAGACTCCCACATGCGCCCGACCGGGATCCACCCGGCACGCTCACCAGGGGCGACGCTCTGCCTACCAGGGGGCGATGCTCTGCCCCTCTGGGGCGTCGCTCTGCCATGACCAGAGCCACTTTAGCGCCTGGGGCAGAGGCCAAGGAGCCATCCCCAGCGCCGGGGCCATCTTTGCTCCAATGGAGCCTCGGCTGCGGGAGGGGAAGAGAGAAACAGAGAGGAAGGAGAGGGGGAGGGGTGGAGAAGCAGATGGGCGCTTCTCCTGTGTGCCCTGGCCGGGAATCGAACCTGGGACTTCTGCACGCCAGGCCGACACTCTACCACTGAGCCAACCGGCCAGGGCTTTGTTCTCGCCTCTTAAATATCTCTCTGCCACTCCTTCCTGGTTATGATGGTCACATTGTTGCTCCCATAGGTCCTCCAATTACAGGCCTTTGCTGTCTCTCATTTGACAACTTTCTTCCCCAAATACCTACATGGCTCGCTTTCTCAGACGCATGAGGTCTGGACTCAAATGTCACCTTATCAGTAATTCCCTAGGCCCTCTATGTAAAACTTTTCCCCCTCACTTCTCTATTATTCATATCCTTCTCCCCTGTTTTATCTTTCTCCATAGCCTTTACTAAATAACATATGTAGCATATTATTTAATTTGCTGATCTTATTTATTATTTGCCTCCATCCACCGAAGTATGATTTATAGGAGGGTGCAGATGTTGTCTGTTTAGTGCACTGTTATATCCCAAACACCCAGAACAGTTCCAGGCACATAGTAGCTGCTCAACAAATATTTTCTGAATGATTATTAAACAATCTGCAAGAATATGAGTAATGAAATTCAGAAGTAGGAGTAAAACTTTTCAAAACGAGCAGAATGAGCAGTGACTTATGCTGTCCTTCTATAAAATCAGCCTTTTAAACTCTATTATTTTATCCTATATACATTACCTTCATTCTCCACTGAATATACAAAATGGTAGTTAATTTGTAATTTTCCAGCCCAGTGATTTTAGTCCCTGTTCTGAAAGCTTATCCATTTCTACGAAGATCATAATAGCTCCTCAATCAGAAACCTAGCATAATGAAGATTAGCATCACTAACTGTTAGGTGACACCTTTGTCTGCAAATCAGCATGGCAGAACCAAGCTGGTTTCAAACTTTGTGTCTTCAAAACAAAAATTAGTGACCTCAATGTAAAAACTCATGCCATATAACGAATCCTTTAAACCCTAAAACACTGCTTTGCCACCACATAGACTTGGTCTTAGCAAATAGCTTGTGTATCTTTTCTTGTAACTAAAGAGTTTTTCTGGAAAATCGTTCTAAGACTACATCTCCCCTTATTTTTAATCTGTCTTCAGATAAATTATATCCTACTTAGTAGAAAAGCAGAACAACTCAACTAAAGATTCCAAACCAAATTTAAACGGATGTAAAGAGATACCTATGTATACTTAGAGGAGCAAATTTACATTGAAAGTTTTTTTTTTTTATTTTGCAGTAAAAATACACACTTCCATTTTCTTTCTATATTCAAGTGAAAAAAAAATTAAACTCAAACAGCCATTCTTTCTACTGAATCACACAAGTAATATCATCAATCTGCTAGCTGCTAAACAGCCCTTGCTATTACTTGTGTTTTCAAAACCTGACATTACTTCAAGAAAAATTTGTATCTTCCATGTAATCATTATTATTTCTTCCTGAAAACAAGAGGATATAGAAGAAAGACAGAGGCATATTTTATATCCTGAATGTGATCGCTTCTTACTACCTCTCCTGATAGAGATGCCATCGCCTCTCTCCCAGATCACTGCAAGACTCATCCCTTCCTTATACCCTTTCCCACCTACAGCCTGTGGTCAACACAGCTACTACAAGAATCCTTTCAAAATGTCAAGTTTATATCACTCTTCTGTTCAAAACCCTCACGTGGCTCACTTCCTCAGAGACACAGCCTCGTCCTTGAAAGGCCGTGAAGGCCCTGGATGAGATGGCCCTCAGAGCTCTCCAAGCTCACCTCCTGTTACCCTGCTCCTGCCTCCCCGCGGCAACGCCAGACTCCTTGCTCTTCCTCGGGAAAGCCTGGCACTCTCCTATCCAAAGCCTTTCCCCCCAGCTGTCTCTTCTGGCTGAAATGTTCTTTCTCCAGATGGTCACAAAATAAACTTTCTCATTGCCTTCGTCTTTGCTCAAGCCTCCCATCTCAGTTCGGGCCGTGCTGCCCACATCCCAGCACAATGCTCACCGCATCACCTTCTTCTACTTTGTATTTTTTCATAGCCTTTTTTACCTTCTACAATATAACTTGCTTGTGTATTATGTTTCTTGTTTCTTGTCTCTCTACCCATGTTAGAATATATGCTTCAAGATAACAGGAATCTTTGTTTTTGCTCACTGATATATTCCAAATCCTTCACAATCTGCTTTTAAAATCAGCCAGTCATCAATACTCTCTCTGAAAAAATGTTTTAAGCTCAACTGGGCACAGAAAATATAATTATCAATAACTTATGACTTCTGTGACAGTGATTAACCGGCAGAATGGTATTTATATGGTGGCATGCAGACTCAAAATACCATTCACCACAAATGTCAGCTTTGAAAAAACTGTAAAGTATCAGTATATGTTCATTACAATGGCAGCTCTAATTCTTTTTCAGTAGAATAAAATGTTATCAGAATTATAGCTTGATGGAAATTATATTCTTTTAGGGCGTATTTATCATGTACTCTTCATTTCAATGGGAAAACAAGCTATTTAGCTATTTGTTACCAAAAAATAAATTTTTTTCTTTTTCATTTTTCTGAAGCTGGAGGCAGTCAGACAGACTCCCGCATGTGCCTGACTGGGATCCACCTGGCATGCCCACCAGGGGGCGATGCTCTGCCCATCTGGGACATTGCTCTGTTGCAACCAGAGCCATTCTAGTGCCTGAGGCAGAGGCCATAGAGCCATCCTCAGAGCTGGGGCCAATTTTGCTCCAATGGAGCCTTGGCTGCGGGAGGGGAAGAGAGAGACAGAGAGGAAGGAGAGGGGGAGAGGTGGAGAAGCAGATGTGTGCTTCTCCTGTGTGCCCTGGCTGGGAATCGAACCCGAGACTCCTGCACACCAGGCTGACGCTCTACCCCTGAGCCAACCAGCCAGGGCCCAAAAAAGAAATTTCATTATAGATAGACCAAAAATAAATTTTATTATTATTAAATAATCACTTTCATGAATTTACAGAGTAATATATTTCTATTCAAAATAAGTATATATACTTACTGAGACATAGAGGGTTTTTTGTTTGTTTGTTTGTTTTTTATAAAGCAATGGCTGATTTATGGGGTTTTGATACCAATAAGATACTGAGAACATCTAGGGCTGTGATTTGACTCTCTCAACATTTAATCCGTCTAGTGTGATGCCTTCTATACTAGAGACTGAAAATCTCAAACATGACGTGTCCAGAGCTCCATGCAGGTAGAATTCCGAATGTGACTGAGTTTTTCTCAATAACAGGCACTCACTGAGATTGAATACAGATGACCATCAGGCTACCCAGCATCTATTTTGTTGGTGCAGATGGGTAGTTTGAGGTTTTATCTCTTGTAGGCACATTCTTGATTTTAGCAGGAGTTATCACTTACCTAGATGGCAGGCAAAATCCTGTGTTGAGGCTTTGGGGGTCTCTTCTAGAAACTGAGCCCACTCCTTTCAGCAAGACACTTAATATAAATTAACGTTGGAAAAGTAAACCGTTCCTTGGCTGCTGGACTCTGACTAAAACAGACTCCCAGGACTTGTACTCATTAATTAATGCATGAGCTTTAAAAGAAGCTTCTGGTCTCCAAAGAGGTATTATATGTTATGATTATAACATATCTGGAAGAATTCCAATGCTCATTTAGCTCAAACCCCTAATTTTATATAGGTGATAGAGATGGGAGGCAGCTATCTTTATTTGATGATCCAGCTATACCTAGACTTCAAATGACCCTATCTGTTTAAAGTAATTTTTGTTATATTTCATAGACTTGGGTCTGAAATTGACAAATACATGGTGACTTTTGTAACCTGGTAAAATGCATTTATTTGTAGAAGAGTCAGAAAAACAGAGAAGGAAAAATTGGATGATGAAATCAGACAATGCTATTTATTTTCTTCACATGTTTGAGATAGTCTAGATATGAATGATATAGATTTGCACTGTGGTTATCAGCAATTCCTAAAACAGGTAGTAATGAAGAGAAAGTGTACTTTTAGGAGAATGCTACATACTAAGCTCCCAAACTTAATTTTAATCTAATTCAATAAACTATATCATACTCAGACATGAGAAGATAAGACAAGAGTTAGAGGACACTAAACACTAGTCTTGAGTTTACAGCCTGCTGCCTTAAAGCTCAAGACAATGAAAAATTCAAACACAAGCTGTCCTTGATTCATCGCTTTTAGTTTTGAATTTGTTGAGGTAAATTTCTAGATAATTTAAACTAATATTTATTTCTGAAGTACCACCAGTAGACAACAAAAGTTTGATTTATTGTTCAATGGCTGATATTACTTATTAGAGGGTGATGAGTTAGAATATAATAGTATATCTTTTTTCTATAGTTCCTGCCTAATAGCAGAAAAAAAATATATACTTGATACTGAGAGCCGAAAATCTCAGGAATATGTGTTCTGGTGGAATATCATACTTTATATTTTGTCAGTGGATTATATACCAATTATATAAGTAGTAGACAATATAAATATGATGGAATTCTATGCAGTTGTACTAACACTTGTAGAAATGTATGCATTGACACAGAACTATTAATATATTAATCCTTTGAGTAGTACCAGTGTTCATGTACATCCTCGTGCCTCCTGACCATCCAGAGTACGACTGTAACAAGACTTTTTATTTTAAAAATGTGAAAGGCAACATTAAAAAAAGGCAAATGTATGTTCTTCCTGTTTCTATAAATTGCTTATCAAACAAACATGATTTAAGTTAATAAAACTGGAACTGGAACTAATTTTATTTTTTGAAAAAGAAACAAAAAACAAAACTCACTCCCAGAGGTCAGCAAGCATGAAAAAAACTCACTACTCAAAGGATTAATAAAACAATAAATGGAAAAGCAGAGCATAAAACAGTATATAGAATGTAAACCCACCTTTGTAAGTATATTCTACCTATATCCATAGACAGATGCACATTAACCTCCATGCTACATTAAAATGTTTAAAAATATGCATGAATATAGATACTTTTTAGTCTATACTTTTTTAAAATTTTGTGCGGGATACACACACACGTGTAATTTTTTTTTCTTTTTTTTTTTCTTTTCTGAAGCTGGAAACGGGGATAGACAGACAGACTCCCGCATGCGCCCAACCGGGACCCACCTGGCACGCCCAGCAGGGGCGATGCTCTTCTGCTCACCAGGGGGCGATGCTCTGCCCCTCCGGGGCCTCGCTTTGCCTAGACCAGAGCCACTCTAGCGCCTGGGGCAGAGGCCAAGGAGCCATCCCCAGCGCCAGGGCCATCTTTGCTCCAATGGAGCCTTGGCTGCGGGAGGGGAAGAGAGAGACAGAGAGGAAGGAGGGGGGGTGGAGAAGCAAATGGGTGCTTCTCTTATGTGCCCTGGCCGGAAATCGAACCCGGGTCCCCCGCACGCCAGGCCGACGCTCTACCGCTGAGCTAACCGGCCAGGGCCCACACGTGTAATTTTTATCAGAAAAAAATAGTTGGAGGTAGAGGAATTTCCCCATGACTTTGATTTCTGAGGTCAGCACAGCTCAGGTAAAGGGAAGGTGCAGCTAGGAGACAAGCCGCAGAAGGACCAGGAGCCAAGGGCCACACTGGCAATGCTGTGTGCCCCCAGGCAGGCATTAATGAAGCAGGCAGATCAGGAGGCACAGTAATAAGCCCAGCATGTGCCCACTGTCCTAAAGTGCTCTCACAAAGTTCTACCCCAGGCGATGAGCCACCGGCCCAAGGACAGTCATTTGTTAATGGAAGTTTTCTTTAGAAAACCACATACCTTCACCTCCTTCTAGCAGTGTTAACCTTAAAGAAGGCACAGCTGTTGTTTAATACTATAGCCCTCAGAAACTTCACCTTCTTCGCACCACCTGTGGCAAGAAATTGCCTTCCATTTTCACTATAATCAGCTGAAGCAAGCAACCACAATCCCTTCTTTTCCCTGATCTCTCCTACAGCTTCCAAGGGTATATTCAAAGAAAATTTTATATCTCATAATATAGAACCTTGACTGTGCCTTGAAAAATAACTTTCACGCTCAATTTCCCCACACAGTCCACGTTTCAGGAAACTTAAGTATGATTTCTCTTTTTCAGTTTTAGTATTCTGTCCTTAATGCATAAAAGGAGATTTAGGAATAAAGTAGGTATATGTAAGTTATTTGAAAACCCACTGTGATGGTTGATTTTTTGTGGGTCAATTTGGCTAGGCTATGATGTCCAGTGGTTTTGTCAAACACATTGAAGTGTTTCTGTGAATGTGTTTTGTAGCTGTGAATACAATTAAAATCAGTTGGTTTTAAGTAGATTTCCCTCCATAATGCAGGTGGGCCCCATTTAAGAGGTTAAAGGCCTTAAGAAAGAAAACTGAGGTTTCCTGATGAAGAAGGAATTTCTCAAGACTATGATATAGAAATCCTGCCTGAGATTCCAGTCTGCTGGCCTGCTCTGTGGATTTCAGGAGCAAGACTTCAACATCAACCTTCCCCTGGATTCCTAAAATTCCCCACTTATCCAAATTCAAAGAGTATTGTATTGCCATAAAAACAGACTCATAGGCCAATGGAACAGAATAGAGCAGGGATCTCAAACTCAACTCAGCATGTGGGCCGCAGAGCAAGATCACAGCCATTCGGCGGGCCGCACTAGGTCTACAAAAGGCAACTGTTACGCAACACTTTTCTCACTGCAGTTGAAAACAAAAAAAAATCAGTACAACAAGCACAATCGTACATGCAGTTTACTCAGTGTCACAAAACGACCAGAAACTGTAGTTCGCATCACGACTGCTGTTAACTAAGCTAATATCTAGCTAGGATGCTAGAGAAATGAAAAATACAAGTAGGCCCCTAGGCTTACTTAATTTTATCCAAAATATTTTGAACTTCGTGGATTAGTCTGCGGGCCGCACAAAATTGTTTGGCGGGCCGCATGCGGCCCGCAGGCCGCGAGTTTGAGACCCTTGGAATAGAGAGTCTGGAATTAAGCCCAAGCATATCTGGTCAGTTAATTTATGACAAAGGAGCCAGGTGAGGAGTGGGTAAAGGACAGTCTCTTCAATAAATGGTGTTGACTAAACTGAACAGTCACATACAAAAGAATGACACTGGATCACTACCATACATAAAAATTAACATGGATTAAAGACTTAAATGTAGCAGGGGTCCCCAAACTTTTTACACAGGGGGCCAGTTCACTGTCCCTCAGACCGTTGGAGGGCCGCCACATACAGTGCTCCTCTCACTGACCACCAATGAAAGAGGTGCCCCTCCCGGAAGTGTAGAGAGGGCTGGATAAATGGCCTCAGGGGACTGCATGCGGCCGGCTGGGCGTAGTTTGGGGACGCCTGAAATCATAAAATTCCTAGAATAAAGCAAGGTAGTACACTTTCTGACACACAGGTGTGGGTAATATTTTGAGTCTGACATCAAAAGCAAAGGCAAAAAAGTAAAAATAGACAAGTAGAACTAAATTACACTAAAAAAACTTCACAGCAAAGGTAACTATCAACAAAATAAAAAGGCAATCCATGGGCTGGAAGAAAAAAAGAGGCAAATCATATATCTGATGAGAAGTGAATATCCAAAATATATAAAGAAATCATAATGTAATAGCAAAACAAGCAAATCAAAAACCCAATCTCATTTTTAAAAATGGGTGAGGACACAGACATTTCCCCAAAGAAGACATACAGATGGCCAACAGATATATGAAGATATTTAACATCACTAGTGATCAAGGAATTGCAAACCAAAACCACAATGCTAGAATGGCTATTATATAAAGGACATGAAATACTATAACAAATGCTAGTGAGGATGTGGAGAAAATGGAACCCTCCTGCACTGTTGGTGGGAACGCAAATTGGTGCAGCCACTGTGGAAAATAGTATGGAGCTTCCTCAAAAAATTAAATAGAACTACCTTATGACTCAGCAATCTGCTTCTGAATATTTTATCCAAAGAAAAGAAAACACTAACTTGCAAAGATATCTGTACCCCCATGTTCACTGCATCATTATTTATACATATAATAGCCAAAATATTAAAACAACCTAAGTGTTCCTTCATGGGTGAAATCAGAAAATGTGAGACATATATATGCTAGAATATTATTCGGCCATATAAAAGAATAAAACCCTGCCTTTTTGTGACAACATGGGTGGTCCATGAGGGCATTATGCTAATTGAAATAAGTCAGACAGAGAAAGACAAATACCTTAAGATCTCACGTATATGTGGAATCTAAAACAAAGAGCAAAGAAATAAAAAGAACCCTAGTGCATAACTAAGAGAACAAATTGGTAGTTGCCAGAAGCAAGTGATGGGGGTGGGTAAAATGTCATGTACAGCACGGTGACTACAGTTAATAGTACTGTATTATATATTTGAAAGTTACAAGGGTAAAAAAGAAAAAGGAAAAAGACTGCAACATCAGGTCTTACCCACAGCCCCAGACTGCGAGGAGGAGGATTGAGCTTTGCTTGGTAAGTGGTGTGAGGCAG
The DNA here is from genome assembly GCF_036850995.1 of Saccopteryx leptura. Taxonomy (NCBI): domain Eukaryota; kingdom Metazoa; phylum Chordata; class Mammalia; order Chiroptera; family Emballonuridae; genus Saccopteryx; species Saccopteryx leptura. The sequence continues at coordinate 355,616,632 of NC_089503.1, forward strand.
ACTCCTTATTTGCACTACGAGTGTGGAGGCTGGGCCTCTGGCATCTGGGTGTTTCTCATTCCAGGACCCCCAGACCCAGCCACGTACAGTTCCCAAGATCCCTTGAGACTGGGCTTTCTCTGGGCAGAGAGGTTTTGCTCTCATAGCAGAAGCTCCTTCGCCTGATTCTGCCACTGTCTGAGACACCCCTGACAGTCAGCTCCTTCCAACCCATCCTTCCCCTGCCCCTCCCGCACTTACTCCTGACACAACCTGAAGCCACATAGCAAAAAACAAACAACCCCCCTCCCCAAAACAAAAAAGGTCTTGTCTCTTTCTTTCTCTCCCCCTCTTTAGCTTTCCCCTTCTTGTATTGTTGTTTCTCTGAAGAACCCGGACACACTCACCCCTACTTAGATGTTAATAAAAGTGTGCAATTTTCAAGGGTTTTGGAATCAGAGAAAGGAGGGAAACCTTGGTCTTAAACCATTCCATCAGTTTTCTAAGCCTCAAGTTTCCTGTCTATAAAATGGTGATAATAGCACTTACCTAAAGACTGCTGTAAGGAGTAAAAGTGAAGCACTCTGGTGCCTGGGACAGGGTGAGTACTCAGGGAGGGGTGGTGTCGGGAAAACAGCTGTGTTAGGCTTGCTTGCTTGTACTTTGCCTGATTAGTGCTTGAACACGTGGCAGTGCCACGTGTGAAGAGTCTGTGTAAGGCTACGAGTGCTTGCCCTCTGGGCGGATGGCAGATTGCCTGCCTGCCTGCCAGCCTGCCACTGCGAAGAGCCATTTTGCTGTTCGTTTGCCTGCTGCCATGAGAAGCGGTTTCCCCTGCCTGCTTGCCCATCAGCTGTTGTGAGAATCTATTGAATGGGATGGCCCAAAGCTTTCCAGCTCTGCAGTTTCTCTACTGTTTGCCCGAACCCAATGTGGACCTGCCTGGCCTTGGCCACTGGCATTATAGGAGGCTTAAAAAAAAGAAAAGATGAAAGCCATGTTGAGATGCTACCAGAATACTCTATTTCCTCCCAAAATGCCATTGTTAGGGACTTCACTGTCCTAGGCACCACAATTCTGCAGGGCTTGTATGCTAGTATTATTCTGGGAACAGAAGGGATCAAGTAACACAGATTTCTGTTTTAATATGCACTACAGAGAATGCTCACGCTATGTAAACTCCACCGCCTAGGCTGACTCAGATAATGGAATTAATGTCTGTCTAAATCATACCTAAAGTAAAGGCATTCAATTATTTGATACTACAAAATATAGTTAGGAAAGGCCATAAAGACAGAAATTATGTCCACTGCTGTTCACAAAAAGGCTTTGAGTAAATCACTTCCCAGAAGCAAAATAATTGACTAAAAGCTTCAATCGTGTGAGTTTATCCTTCTCACATATTCATATCAGGAAATGTTGTAACAAATAATATAAATTTCTGACTTCTGTAATATTTGCAGGGGCATTTGAGATCTTGCTGTCTGACATATGTCATCAATTTAGCTCAAATAAACTCTTCTAAAAATTCTCAAAAAAAGAACATTTGCTTTCCACTTAATTTACTTAGAATTATTAAAAATGGTATTATGCATTTTATTGTGGTTACTAGTTATAACTATTAATATTTTATTTTTTCTTTAGAACTTGAAATTCCATTAATTATAAAGTCATATAGAATTAGAAAAAACATTTCTCTGGAGAATAACTGGAGGAGATTATATATATATATGTATTTTTGTGTGTGTGGGCATGCACATATATATATTCTGTGTATAATATACATAATATACATATAAATATGTGTGTGAGATTTTTATGAAGAATATATGCAGGTAAAATATTATGAAGACATGGAAAACATGCTTGTGGCACATTGTTAAATATTCCCCAATGCTCTCATCTCTTTGGTGTTAAGGTACCAGAGAGTTTAAAGATTACATTTTATCAGCCTTTATTGCAACCTAGTAGTACACAGGGTTTTTTTTTGTTTTTTGGGTTTTTAAAAATTTTTTTTACAGAGACAGAGAGAGAGAGTCAGAGAGAGGGATAGACAGGGACAGACAGACAGGAACAAAGAGATGAAAAGCATCAATCATTAGTTTTTCATTGCACATTGTGACACCTTAGTTGTTCATTGATTGCCCTCTCATATGTGCCTTGACCGAGGGCCTTCAGCAGACCGAGTAACCCCTTGCTCTAGCCAGAGACCTTGGGTCCAAGATGGTGAGCTTTTGCTCAAACCAGATGAGCCCACACTCAAACTGACGACCTCGGGGTCTCGAACCTGGGTCCTCTGCATCCCAGTCCAACACTCTATCCACTGCGCCACCGCCTGGTCAGGCAACATATGTTTTGACTAAGTTTTGGCCAATGGGATGAGAGTGGAAGTAATATGAACAACTATCAAACCACATTTTATAAAGAAAACTGTTTACCTTCCACTTCTTTTCCCCTGTCTGCTGGCTGGGAAAGGATTATTAGAGAAGCATCTGCCTTCGACCCAAAGACAGAAGCCATGTAGAGGATGAGTAAGTAGTACCACCAGCCAAGGAGGAGGGAGGTGCTCAGGTGACCTGTGGACAAGAGTCACCAACCCTTGCTGGTCTGCCAGCTTACCCACGAACGGTTAAAAGAAAAGGAAATTTCTTCCTTGATTGAACCCCTGGATTTGAAGGTCTTTTTGATACAGAAGTTAACTCTATTCTCTAAGTATCTCAGAGCCCATCTGCAATCAGTCCCCAAATGATTAGACAATTTCTGCCCATGAAGGGATTACAAACTGTTGGGACTATAACCTATTATTTCATGCCAAATGACAGTGGCCCATATACCAACACATGCCACCCAATTAAAAACTAATCCTTTCATGCTTTCTATCAAAAGTATCAAAGAAAGGTTTTTCAACCTCACGGCTCATATGTGCTCAACTATTTTGCTTCTTCTACTTTTCACACATCTGAAGTGCAATGACATTTTCACTAAAACTATTTCATTGCATCAATTGCCATTTTCTTGGTGTTGTGTCACAGAACACTCAACTCAAACTGACTAAACAAGCAGACAAACATGTTGAGTTTCTCAGCCGAAGAATCTGGTGTTCGTGTTAAGTTCAGGTGTGGCTTGAGTCAGAAGCTCCAGTGTCACACAGTATTTTTTATTTTTTCCATATCTCCATGCTTCGTCTCTAGGTGAAAGTGACAATTTCATCCTTGGCTCCTCAAGGTCACAAGATTGTTGAAGGCGGTAACCAAGGCTACACATACTTTATTATTCAGGCTACAAGAAAGGAACACTTGTTCCAGAAAAAGCCATGAGGTGTGGTGTTATTGGACAGCATTAGGCCATGTGCTTAGCCCAAAACAATTAGGTGGCTATGATTTAGGCTAGTTAACAAATCCCATGGTTTTAGTTAGGAATAAGGCCAGATTTAAACAAAACACATGGCTTTATATGAGATATAAGTGGTTTTGCTAGGGATAGTTGTGCTACGTTTCACAGAAGAAATGGGAATATATGCTGGACAGCGAAACACCACTTACTATATTTCACACCAGTTCATTCTAATGTGCTTAACTGAAATTTGAGTCTAATAATGTTTCTATATGAGAAGCATCATCTTTGTTTATAAAGAATAATGTTATACCAAATATTATTTTTAAAAAAAAAATTATTTATAAAATTAAATTTAACAAAGTGACATTGATCAAGAAGAGTGCATAGGTTTTAGGTAAACATTTCTATAGCATTTTAACTGTTGATTTTGTTGTATACCCATCACCCAAAGTCAAATCATTTTCTGTCACTGTAATTTGTCTCTTTACTCCCTTCTCACAATATTATGTCATTAAAAACTAAATCATCAGAAAGATACTATATCTGTTTGATATTCTGAATGATGACAAAAAATAATACAGTTTCGCCTGACCTGTAGTAGCACAGTGGATAAAGTGTTGACCTGGAATGCTGAGGTCGCCAGTTCAAAACCCTGGGCTTGCCCAGTCAAGGTACATATGGGATTTGATGCTTCCTGCTCCTCCCTCCTTCTCTCTCTCTCTCTCTCTCTCTCTCTCTCCTCTCTCTCCCTCTCCACCTCACCTCTCTAAAATGAATGAATAAGTTTAAAAAAATAATACAGTTTCAAGAAAGTTATCTTAAGTGTTCCATTTTTGTAAGCTTGAATGTTTGCACAAACATGCAGTCTAATATACAGTCCACTGAGAAGCCGAAGAACAAAATTTCAGAATGTTTATCACATGTAAACTGAAAATAGTAAATATCAACGTTAAGAAAGTTGGTTCTTTTCCTTCTTCCTTTGTCTTTCTTGGTACTACCAAAGGCCTGAGAATTGTGTACTAAATGTTGATGCTTCACCATTTTTGATGGGCTCTGTATCATTATACAACATAAATAGGTTCTAAAAATAACTGTTAATTTGAAAATATCATCTTTTATTACTTTAATCAGAAAAAGGGAAAAGATAAAGATGAAACAGAAATGTAAAGGACTTGATTACATACTCATTATCACAATAAAATCTCCAACAATCAATAAGATTTCATCTACAGAAAAGACTTTTTAACTTCTTTATAGTAAGTTCTATTTATCTATAGCAGTTCCCTGTATTTCTAAATTAAGACACCCCCCCACCACCACCACTTTTTGACACAGAGTGACTAGGCAATCATAAATTGCCCACTACTGCTAGGGATTGTATGTCCAAAATGCCTTAATCAATCTTTAACTCTACACATAGAATGTTTTTTTTTTCATTATTAAGTATGAGAGCTACTCTGGAGGTAATATCATAGCCTCAAGAATGTAGCAATAGTTCATATGATTACAAAAAAGAAGGTTGTCATAGTATCACTGTGCTATTTCCATTTTCAAAGTGTCCTGGCTATAAATTATAAGCAATAGTGACAATAACACCTTAAAATAACAGAAATATCTTGTAATATTGCTTGCACACAGAAGTGGTCTTAGAAACTTGACCTGCTACCCTAAGCTCAGCAAATGGTCATTAACATCACCCCCTTTCAACCCCACAGAATCAATGACACAGAGTTTTGAACGCTTACTGACCCACCATCCCCAGTAGAGCAAGTTGGAATATAGGGGTTCTGCCATCAGACAGCCTGGGGTGGATTTCAGTGCTTCACCTGCCAGTTAGGTGAAGTTGGACAAGTCGCTTCATCCCTATCAAGCTCCATGTTCTCAGCTGTAAGATAGGGCTAATAATACTTAACTCATAATTTGAGAATTAAATAAGACAATGAGTATGAAACCTATAGCTTGTTCTCAGGTAATTACTATTACCTGTGTTTATTACTATTTTAATTTACTTTTATTAAGTTACACAGGGACTAGTAGAACCACATCTTGAAGTATAAAGGAACAAGAAAAATGAGACCCTAGGAGGGGTAGGGCTGGAAGACACTGTGGATTTTAAACTTCTCACAATCCCTGGGACACAGCAGACAATGGTAAAAGGATTTTTACATTCCTCTTTGAAGTACAAAAAACACTTTTCCTTCTTGCCCAATTATTTCACCCATATAATATAATTTTAAAAGGAATTGAACTTTGGCTAAAATATATCATCAGACTGGCTTTATTTTATTTATACTGAGAGAAATTTTATAATCCCACAATCTTACAAGCCACCACAGCAAGTAGCTTTTACTAAAACATAGATCAGATAATGTCACCCTCTAAAATGAATGACCTCCAGTGGCTTCTCACTGCACTCAAGACAAAACACAAGTCTTTGACAAATAGCAGGGCTCCTGCCCTTGCAGCCCTGTGCACTCAGGACAGCCCCTGTCTAGCTTACTGTTCCTCTATGATGATCAGTAGTTCCCCCTCCCCACCACCTTTACTCTTTACTGAGTTTGCCAGCTCAGAATATAAGTTATGTAGCCACCGTACAAATAAGGCCCAATTTATTTCCCATCCCACCCTGATCCTCACCACACCACTAACATTTCAGACCCTTGAGGGCATCATTCTTTCCTGCTTGAAGGCCTTCCAGCATTCCTCCAAATCTTTCCAGACGTGATTCTTTCCTGCCATCTAGACCTGTTTGACTTTACTTCATCCAATAGACCGTCTTACATTTCCCTAAACTAAATTTTGAGCTCTCCTCTATTCTTCTCTCTCATAGCATCTTGTTCTTTACCATCCAGCCCTTATCAAAGTTTGCCATTACATACACACCATCAGGTGTTTAGCATATGTCTTTTCTCAACACTGCACTGTATGTAGGCTTGAAGAGGTTAGCTGTTTTGCATATGACATTTGATTATCATCTCCTAAACATCCATTGTATAGGCAGTCTTACCTGCATTTCAAAGATGAGAGTTAGATAAACAACAAGCTTGCCAGTTATAGATGAAGCTGATATTAGAACTCAAGCTCCTGAGTCCACATCCCACACATTTATCTGTACCATGTTGATCTGGTCGCTTCGGTAAATACTCAGCCATTTCACTGTGCTCAGTCTCAAGGGGTCAAAGATTTATAATGTTAAAAAGTAGCTTGGTCAGGTTTAGCAATTACAGTCTTTCCAAAAAGGAAGAGACCTCATAGCCTCTGTGTTCCAGAGCTAAGATTCCCAATCCTTCCCATCAACATATTTCATATTTCATGATCCTCCTGACTGAGACTTCTTCCTTGGCTGCCAATTTTTAGCCTCTTGATATATATTTTAAAATAAGAATCAAAAAAATTTAAAAAGCCAAGAAAATAAGCATTGGTGTATTTTGTGACTGCTACTAATCCACATTTTATTGGTTTATTTCTTACAATGAGAAAGCTACAATCTAAGAACAGATATAAGAAGCAAAACTCTTTTATTCCTAGAAGACTGCATAAGACTTGGCATATATATATTAAACACAAAAATGTCTGTTAAACAAATGATTATAATGATGATAATGTATATTTAATGTGATATGTTAAGTTATTGTACGTTAGCAAGTGATCTTTATATATACATTTAGTGTGTTAAAAAAAAACATCAATTTTAGAAAACCTACATTTTAAAATCTCTTGCTTATATGCCTAAGATGAAATATATTTAAGGTTTTTGCTATGTTTTTAAAAAACCCTAATTAATAAGAAAGCACATTCAGAAACCATGTAATTTTCTTATAACAAGTTACAAAAGATTAGTCATATTGCTATTTAAAAAGAACATCACAGATTTACTTAGACATTCTTCGATGAAGATAATCATTGAACAGATTTATGTAAATAGTGACATGAAAATCCTCGATGAAGTAACAAAAGTTTTGAGAGATTTTAGATTTAAGCGAAATTTATGGTCAAGTGAGCTAACATGATTAGATCAATATTTCTTACTTTTTTTTTTCCTACTGGACACATGCAGGGTGCCCAGTTGCATTGTGATACTCCCCTAGTGGAAGCTCTAAACACATTTCAATCCTGATGTGATGTGCCTTCAGCTATTTAGCCATTCTATTTGTCATTGAGTGGCCACTAGTACACTGGTCATTTCTACAGTACAAACAGTGCAGATGCAAATAAATAATTCATGCTGGATGTTTCCCCAGAAGCGCAGTCCTTCACAGCAGAAGTGCCTTGCAGTAAGTGCCTTTTCCAGCTTTCCAATATAGAATACTATTAACGTCTCTGGAAACTGGCTGAACCCCTCAGATTCTCTGGGTGAAGAAATGGCTTTGACCAGTGATCATAATTGAAGTAAATTGGTTTAGGAGCAAAAGCTTTTACTTATTTAGATATTCTTCAAGAGGTGATCTACTTTCTCTTGGGAAGAAGGAGGAAACACAAATACATTTTGGTGCTACTTAGAACAGGAAAAATAAGGCCCAATAAAAGCAGTAGGTAGAGAGGTACCACTCATACCTAGGCCTGTCAGGCTACGCCTGCAGCACCATTTAGTTAAATGCAATTTATCCCTCTTCACAACCACATGCCTGAAAGTGCGTGGCCAAACACACATCAAACAATAATAATAATGGCAAAATAACGCAAAAAAAATGTAAAAACGAGACGTAAAAAATGTTAACAAATGTTAAGAAGTAACAAAATTATCCTCAAATTTGATCATTGTTTTAAAATAATGTCCTTAGGGTTATTATTAGTTTTGATATAATATTTAACTTTTGCAGATATGTTTTGTTCAACATCCTGGTGAAGAAGGTGAAGAAATAAGCTTTTATGGAAGTCTATTTCTTAATTGCTTCATGCTCACCACTATTGTTTGCTTGTTTTTTTTTTGAAATATGAACTATCCTCATGTTCTCTAGCTGAAGATTGCTTTCTGTATTCATTAATTAATTTCATAGTATATTTAGCAACTAGGACAAAAAAATCAACTTTTTTTTGTCAAGAAAATAAAGTAAATGAAGCCCATGACTTTCCAGCAACTAATCTACAGCGTTGAAAGGAGAACTAGCCCTGTGAGGAGGCTGAGGGGTGGTAAGGCTGACCTTTGATTATTTTACCAGCTGTGATGTGGAACCTACAGACAGATCTGAGAGTTAGATGACAAGTCACACTCATCCAACAAGCTAATAGGCTTTCAGTAAGAGACCAACGTGACATACAGTTAAGTCCTCACTTCATGTCATCGATAAGTTCTTGCAAACTGCAATATTAAGTGACCTGACAAACCAAAAAACCAGTGTCATCATAGGCTAACTGATATAAACAAGAGTGAAGTTCCTAAAGCTAATTTCTGGCCACAAAAACAGCAGCAAACTTCTAAATAAAGACCCAAAACAGCCCTGGCCGGTTGGCTTGGTGGTAGAGTGTCAGCCTGGTGTGCAAGAGTCCCGGGTTCTATTCCCGACTGAGGCACACAGGAGAGGCACCCATCTGCTTCTCCACCCCTCCCCCTCTTCCTTCCTCTCTGTCTCTCTCTTCCCCTCCCGCAGCCAAGGCTCCATTGGAGCAAAGTTGGCCCAGGCGCTGAGGATGGCTCCATGGCCTCTGCCTCAGGCGCTAGAATGGCTCTGGTCGCAACAGAGCGACGCCCCAAATGGGCAGAGCATTGCCCCCTAGTGGGCATGCCGGGTGGATCCTGGTCGGGTGCATGCAGGAGTCTGTCTGACTGCCTCCCTGTTTCCAACTTCAGAAAAATACACACAAAAAAAAATTAAAAAAAAAGACCCAAAACACTTTTAATACTAAATATCGAAATAAGTGTGAGCTACACATACATTTAAGAAAGATTAATAAAAACAAGATCACAATTGCCCAGCCTGCTTATTCCAGTTCAGGGTGGTGGGTGGGTGGGTGGCCAGAGTCTTTCCCAGCAACTTAAGGCGCCAGACAAGACCCACCCTGGTAAGTGAACTCTTGCACTGCAGGGACCCCTAACACCCACACTCAATCATTCTGGGATAATGTACACACAACAGTTCATCTTATGTGCATGTCTTTGGGACCTGGGAAGACACCAGAATCCCAGAGAAAAAAAAAACCCATGCAGAAATAAACAGATTGTGCAAATTCTACAAAGAGAGTGTGGCCCTGATGGGGATCCTTAAAAAAAATTTTTTCTGATCAATGTTATGACAAAATAGTGTTGAAATAACATTATTTGAGAACTTGCTGTATAATATACTGACCTATATTCAACAGATAAAAGTGTACACTGATTATACAAATAACTCTATATACATATATCTAGTCAGTAATTCTCAACTGGAGGTAATTTTACCATCCAGAAGATATTTGGCAACAAGTAGAAATAATTTTTATTGTCATAATTAAGAGAGTGTTAGTGGCATCTAGTGGATATGGCCCAAGCATACTGGTATACAGTCTACAATACCACAGGATAGCCTCCTGTAGGAAAAAAGTATCCAACCTACAATGTCAGTAGTAACCGTGACATAGCAGAATAATTTTCTGAGATGTTGATTTGTTTCTTGTTCTAATATTTTTTCTTCCCCCATTTAACAAGGTCACTAGAGCTTCCTAGTGCTATTCTGTTCAAATCTAGATTCTGACATTTAAAGGACAAAACTGTGGAACCTGTTTGGTCCTTTATTTTCCCATCCATAGAAGATCTCCGTCATAAGTTTACTTTGAGTAGTAAATTACTTTTCGAAGTCTAAACTCATTGAGAAAGAATAAGCCTGAGGGTAAGGGTAGGGGTAAGATAAAGAGAGGAACTATGAGCTTGACCTAAAGAGCTAGAGAGATTTCGTGTGCGCACGCACATGTGTGTGTGTGTGTGTATGTGTGTGTGTCTGTGTGTGTATGTGACAGAGACAGAGAGAGAGTCAGAGAGAGGGACAGATAGGGACAGACAGGCAGGAATGGAGAGAGATGAGAAGTACCAATTCTTTGTTATGGCTTCTTAGTTGTTCATTGATTGCTTTCTCATATATGCCTTGTCCAGTGTGTGTGGGGGGTACAGCAGAGCGAGTGACCCCTTGCTCAAGCCAGTGACCTTGGGCTTCAATCCAGTGACCTTTGGGCTCAAGCCAGTAACCATGGGGTCATGTCTATGATCCTCAAGCCAGTGACCCCGTGCTCAAACTGGTGACCCTGCACTTAGCCGGATGAGCCCTGGCTCAAGCTAGTGACCACGGGGTTTTAAACGTTGGTTCTCCGCTTCCCATTCTGAGGCTCTATCCACTGTGCCTCTGCCTGGTCAGGCTAGAGAGATTTCTTAAAAGGAAGAAGGAGGCAGAGGGCTGCACAGGCCTGCACAGTGCTCTGTCACACCACTGCAACAATGGGGCAGGACATTCAGGAAATGGCTGCACAGTGCCCGGGGCCAAGCGCTGGTAAGGGTTCCATGCCTAGGTTAACAAAGGCAGTAGGAGAAACACCGCTGCCTATCTGTGATAGCCAAAGTGAAGTCAACATCAGTGCAAGTCCCCAAATGGCCTCAGTAGATCCCTAGGACCTTCAGAGACTGGGATTAGTAGGAGGGCAGGTGGGAGAGAGGACTGGAGACTGAATTTCCAGGTGACTCAGTAGGAGAAGGACCCAGAATCAGATTACAATTCAATTTTGAGAAAAATGAATGGTGAGACATTTCTAGCACTCCAGAGTTGGTGGTGCATAAATTATATCTGCTATATATCCTTTCCTTTTTCACTTATTTTGCTATTAGAATTGGCTTTTCTATTTTACTTCTTTGAGAACCAATTCCTAAGCCTTTTGATATAAACCACAACATTAAAGCAAGTCCACTTTCCAAATGTTATCAGAATGATAAAAACTTCATATGTTGATCATGATATTTGGGATCTCCCATTAAGTATTAAAAAAATATCTTTTAGATGAAAATGGACAGATAATGAAACAGTGAAACAGAACATACATATTTGTTTAAACTTTTTTGAGGTAGCCACAAAAAACTTGTTTAAATGTAATTTTTTTTTCCTGAAAATTTCCAGAAAAGTAAATTTCCAGAAAATAAGAGGATGAAAAAAACTGAAATATTGAATTATTAAGTGACTGGGGAAAGTTTTACAAAAGAAATATTATCTTTCATTGTTATTCTTTGGTTCTTCAACATAAATGTAGTTAGTTATAAGTCTCCACATGTTTTCTTTATTATATTACAGAAAAGGGAAGAATATTCTTTAGACAATAATTCTATTATGTTGAGACATTTTTATCACAAGGCTGTGAGAAATCTAATAAAAACAAACAAAACTCCCAAACTAAAATTTAACAACAAGCAGAATTTATCCTCTGTCCTTAAACCTTTAACAAATTAAAATATAAAGTTTCAGGGAATTTAAAATACAAACAAAAATATCAACTGCATAACATATTATTATTATTCAGAGCCTGGCATATTCGTGCATAATTTAAATATTCATGGCAGCACCCACGAGAGCCCTGACAGTGAGGTCCTAACTCTGAATTAGTTGGCTTATAAGTTTTGCCACTTGTCATCACCTAATAATTCTTAAACACAAATGCTTTATTATAGGACACCTTATAATCAGAAATATACTTTGCGCAAACTCACTGGGATATACAGGTGTCAACGGGAGCTGTTCTGAGTGCAGATTTAAGAGGAGCCATGCAGTTATCTGTCTTACTGCTTTCACAGTCCACTACAGGACGGAATCAAGGAAGGCAGCTCTAGGAAAGACTGTTTAAAATCTCTATGCCACTTTAAGAGATAGGAGATTTAAAAAAAACCAACTAGATAAAGACCACGAATTTGTCATAATTAACAAATACCCAAAGGTTCATTGCCAAATGAGACTGCTTTACTAATTCTTTAAGCAATATATTAAGAAAATATGTTATGGAGACAGAAGGTAAGGACACTGTACTTGCTTGACAACTGGCACATTCTAGTTATAATGTGTATAATTAAAGCTATAAACATAACTTGTTTAATGTAGTCGTCTAAGAAGAACTACTATACAAAGTAGTGTTTTCAATACCTACTTTCCTCAATGAAATTAGCTTCTTTTGATCGGTGGCATGATTTAAATTTCATTTCAGCAAATGCTATAACAATTTTTTTTTTTTGCTATTGCCCATTTCTTTCAACTGGGTAAAACAATTTCAGAAACTTTTGGATGTTTGGAAGTTTCATGAAAGCAGAATTTCAATGTACATGCCCTAACATGGGTTACGCTGTCTTCCTTACACAGGCCAGCAGCGTCTTTTCTGGTAGTTTGTTTGAGGAAAACATCTGAGCACTTTGAAATTTTTATTTTGAGAGTAAAATGAAAATGAGTTCATTCAGAGCATATTTTTCCTGTTGCAACTGTCATGAGAACGAATATACAACACACACAAAACAACAATACAGTAGGAAAAAAACAATAAAAGAACAAAATGAACTGTACTTTGGCTTGTATTATTGTCTATTCTTATGGAGAAATTTGAATAAATCTGAACATAAGAATAAATTCAGTATGTGGAAAACTGCCTAACAGTGATAATTTATTCATGAGCCCACACATAAAGTGTATCAAAAAAGGTTATGACTCCTTTGAAAGAGGTCAGTTATATCTGGACTCTCATTATAAATCCAATCTGTTCCATAAATCAGATGTGGCATCAGGTAGATGCTTTTTTACCGAGTAATCAGTACAGAATTACTGAATCTCTATTTTCCATTTGGGCTCCACCAGTCTACCTTTGTAGCCCCACTGTTCACTGATCCGTGCCTTAACGTCACCTTGTACTCAGGGCGCCCCCAGCACTCTCATCCTAGAGAACAGCACTCAATCACAATGCCAGACATTTTTGATTTATAACGCCATGTATTTAGATGGCTGCTTCTTACAGGCTAAAACACATTATAGACACAAGTTGGTATTTCTTAAGAGAAGTTTCAGATGTACATTAAAAATGTTAAAAGTGTACAAAAATACACATATTTGAAATACTTTTACAGGCTTTACTCTAAGACACTCATCATACTGACTTATTTAAGCCTATTTATAATAACTTCAAGAAGGGTATGTCTCTGCTATTTGGGATCACTCTACCTCGTTTACTATATAGCAAATGAAAAGGAGTCTAATGGAAAGGCTTTAAATATTTAAATATTAGATAGTTTTAATAAACAGATTCTTATATTAGGAGGCAATACAATATTCATGCTTGCATAGACTGAGTTCAAATCCCATCCCACACTCACTAGCTTAGTGATACTGACGAATTCTTTAAATTCTCTGTCTTTCATTTTCCATTGTATAAAGTTCAGATAATACTATCTTATAAGGTCTCTGAGACTAATTATGTTTATATATAAAAACCACTCAGGACAGTGCCAGGCACAGAGCAAGTATCATGTAAGTATTTCTTATACAGTATGGTAAATAGAAGTTTACATCTATTGCTTTCATAGTCAACATTTAAAAGAAAGGTATGAATGACAAATAACAACCACAAGGGTTTATGCCAATCCACTCAGAACCCTGCATGTTCCTCGTTTGCCCACCATTCCATCACATATATGATATATGACTGTATCTGATATTTACACTCCCAACCCTAATGATCTTCAGTTCTAACAAAAACCTTCTAAGTCAAAACAAATAGATAAAATTGTTTTAGGAAAACTTTTAGGCAAAATTTCACTTTACTGTATTATAGAGCTTTAAAGAGCAACAATCTATCCATGCTGTATGCATTAACTCTCAGGGAGCCAAATTATTCATTTAAGCAACTTTCACTAAACAAACATGTTAGATCACTAGAGGGGACTTCACAGAAACCACTACAACATAGTGAGGCCCAGATGCCCTTAATCTGGAAAACATTGTAGAAAATGAAGTTTCATTTTGAAATTTGGGAGAAGCTCCATCTCCTGTTTCCAGGATCATAACAACACATCAGTGGTCTCCATATGTCTGGGAATGCCTGTCCAAGCCTGCAACTGGGGCTTAATAAACCTGTTATAGCCTTCCTCCTTTCTTCCCTTCCTCCTCCTTCTCTCCCTTCTTCCCTACTTCCTTCCTTTTCTTTTTCTTCTTCTTCTTTTTTAGATATATATAGAGAGACAGAGAGAGGGACAAATAGGGACAGACAGGCAGGAAGGGAGAGAGACGAAAAGCATCAATTCTTTTTTGCAGCTCCTTAGTCCTTCATTGATTGCTTTCTCACATGTGCCTGACTGGGTGGGGCGGGCTACAGCAGAGTGAGTGACCCCTTGCTCAAGCCAGGGACCTTGGGCTTTAAGCCAGTGATCTTCAGGCTCAAGCCAGTGACCATGGAGTCATGTCTATGATCCCACGCTCAAGCCAGTGTCCCAGCGCTCAAGCCAGTGTCCCAGCACTCAAGCCAGATGAGCCCGCACTCAAGCCAGCAACCTCAGGGTTTCATACCTGAGTCCTCTGCATTCCAGTCCGACACTCTATCCACTGCACCACTGCCTGGTCAGGCTCTTTTTCTTTCTTTTATTAAATCTACACTTTTAATAAGAAAGAAATTAAATTTAAAGGCCTTTAAATGCCACACATTAAACAACAATTAACTTATTGAAATTATTACAAAATTTTGAAGGTATGTCTTCCAAAATTCTAGAAATTGAAATAATATCAGGAACTTTTCTTATTTAAAATTAGAAGCCGACGTTTGACAGAAGCTAGCTCTGCTTATGTTCCCATTGGCCCACACAGCCTCAAAGCAATTAGTATGGAAAAGTCAATTGTATTACTTGAACAAAATCTTCCCAGTTACTAATTTTTTTTTTCAGAGACAGAGAGAGAGAAAGTCAGAGAGAGGGATAGATAGGGACAGACAGGAACGGAGAGAGATGAGAAGCATCAATCATTAGTTTTTGTTGCGACACCTTAGTTGTTCATTGATTGCTTTCTCATATGTGCCTTGACCGTGGGCCTTCAGCAGTCCGAGTAACCCCTTGCTCGAGCCAGCAACCTTGGGTCCAAGCTGGTGAGCTTTTGCTCAAGCCAGATGAGCCTGCGCTCAAACTGGCAACCTCGGGGTCTCGAACCTGGGTCTTCTGCATCCCAGTCCAACGCTCTATCCACTGCGCCACTTCCTGGTGAGGCCCAGTTACTAATTTTAAAAAGAAAGAATTTAGATTTTTGCCCCTACATCCAAAACCAACTTTTCTCAGGGATCTAAGTTGAAGAAAGAAAAATTAGTCTAGGGAAGCATGCTTTTTTCATCTTTTATACTAGATGTTGAAATTCATAGCTGTGAATACCATTGTCTCTCTGGTTATTACACTGAGTGCAAAGAACCTAATATACACTGCACTAAATTGGATGTACCTCTCAATTGTACGATAGAATAAACAGAAGCATAAAATACATGGTGTTTGTTGGAGGTTATTCGTGCCTCAGCATATAAATAACTTTTTGGGATTCATTTGGAAGACACTATTTTCTCGGCGAACATTTTATGGATTGGAACAAATGTTTTTTGGTTTTTATTTTTGAATTATTCTCCATCCAGTTACAACCCTCCAGCTGAATAGTGAATAATATGTTTCACAGAATATAAAGGACAAAAGCAAACAAAACCAAAAGGGATGGAAGATTAAAAGGAAAAGTTAATATATCAGATACATTTAAAAATTATAGATGTATATAGAATGGGTTACAGGAAATTCTGCACCCCAGTGGAGGGAAATGCATCCACATATATTCCCATGCACAATTGCATCTCTAATAAAAGCTAAAATAACATCTAGAGGGAGACCAGTAAGAGTTATTTTTTTATAAGAAATATTATTACTTAATTTTTTCAGCTATACATGACTGATGTGTCTAAATCTAATAAGTTTTACAGAACTGACATTAAAAGTAATTTCTACTTTTAGAATGAGCCTACTTTTTCTTACCTCATAATTTAATGGGTATTTATGCAAGAGCCACAATATTCACATAAATAAAGGACTGAAGAATATTGCATATTCCATAGGTAAATCTCTGTGAGTATGACTGACTAGTGGTGGCACATGGATAGAGTTTCGACCTAGGATGTGGAGGACCCAAGTTTGAAACCGCAAGGTTGCTGGCTTGAGTGTGGGCTCATTCAGCTTGAGCGTGGGCTCATTCAGCTTGAGCATGGGCTCACCAGATTGAGTGCAGGTCACCAGCTTGAGTGTGGGAACATGCATATGATCCCAAGGTTGCTGGCTTGAGCAGGGGTCAGTGGCTCAGCTTAGCCCCCTGGTTAAGGCACATATGAGAAAGCAATCAATGAACAACTAAAGTGACACAACTATGATTTGATGTTTCTCATGTATCTACCTTCTGCTTCTCTCTCTCTCTCTCAAAAAAAAAAATCTCTTTAGGTGATGTCATTAAGCCTGGTTTACTTAGTTCACCTTACACAATACTGGGCAAAGAATGGTTAAACAGAATCAGCCCTTGGACTGTCTCACCCTGGTGTATGGCATTTCATTGAACTGGTGATGAAGACCCCATTCTGCCTCGTAGGAAGGAAGGGAATCTATTTTTATCTCAGATCCCTATTTGGTAAGCAGGAATGTATTCAGTGTATATATTTTGGAGAAAATTGTTAATAAGCACCTAGTGTAACAAGTACAACATACTGAAAGGCGAGGAAGGTCACTCTTTTTTGGATCATATTGGAAAGGAGCAAAGGATTCTACAGATAAATGTTTTACTTAAAAGGAAGTCAGCATTCCTGCATAAGCAAGAAAGAGAAATTTTCTTCTAATAAAAATATGGCAGGAGTCCCCGAAACATATAATTGCCACATATAAAGAAATCAGCACTAGACATAGATTTTAGTAGGTTCTGAAAGCAGAGAAATTTAGACTCAGTCAGAACAAAAGCTGTTATTTTTAAAGGCAATTTAACTATATGGCCTCACCAGTTCCTTAGGCTAAACAAACAAAACACATTTCACAAACTCATCACTATTGACATTTTGGACTAGTTAATTCTTTGATGTGGGGACCATCCTGTAAAATGTAGGTTGTTTATTAGTATTCCTGTCCTCTCCCCAATAAATGCCAGCGGCATGTCGTTCCTGTTGTGATAACCAGAAATGCTTTCAGACATTGTTGAAGATCCCCTGTGGTGAAAGGTCACCCCCAATTGTGAACCACTGGAAGAAACTTGATATTATCAAAATTGCACACACCATGTATGTATCGATGTTGCTATGAAAAATTAACTAAACATACTCAAATACCAGTTCTCAAAGAGGGCATTGGCACTAATGACATGACATTGGTTTCCATTGACATGAAATAAAATGAAAAAATTAATGACAATATAGTGACTTTTTAGTCATTAGTAGAAGTATTTTATATTATATATTTTCAACTGAATTTTTAAAAGTAATCATTTTATTTGAAAAGTATCCTTTCTTTAATGTCTTTATAGTGATAATATATAGTTTTTATTTGGAGTGTTTTTCTTTTTTTTTCTTTTTTTTTTGTATTTTTCTGAAGTTGGAAACAGGGAGACAGTCAGACACCAGCATGCGCCCAACCAGGATCCACCCGGCACGGCCAACAGGGGGCGATGCTCTACCCATCTGGGGCGTTGCTCTGTCGCACCCAGAGCCATTCTAGTGCCTGAGGCAGAGGCCATAGAGCCATCCAGGCCAACTTTGCTCCAATGGACCCTCAGCTGCGGGAGGGGAAGAGAGAGACAGAGAGGAAGGAGAGGGGGAGGGGTGGAGAAGCAGATGGGCGCTTCTCCTGTGTGCCCTAGCCGGGAATCGAACCCAGGACTCCTGCATGCCAGGCTGACGCTCTACCACTGAGCCAACCGGCCAGGGCCTTGTATTGTTTTTCTAGTGAAAGAGAAGTGGATAGCTATATGTTGGGAGCCCATAACATCCCAAATAATAGCATGGTATGAGTCTATAGCTCATAGTGTGGCTCCATTCTTTATTAAACAGTTCTTTTGACATGTTCATAGAATCCTAGGTCAATAGTACTTGAAGTAAGTAGTTTGCTTCAGTCATGATACTGGTACTCAAAGTGGTAAACCTCAGGAAGCTTCACTCCTACTTTAATTAAAGTATGTATATGTGTGTGTGAGTGCACAAAGTCTAATAAAGGACTGGGAGATAACTGATAAAGTTCAATTCAGAAATTATTTACAGGTAATTCTTGAAAATATAACCTATTTTACCTGAATGATCTAAATACAACTGTGTAAACGAGGCCACAGATAATTTGGTTTTAATGTCAACATAATTAACTTTTAACTTTTTCTATTCACATGGATTACTACAACTGTTTCATTTTAAATAACTCATAAATGTTTAAAGATTTTTATTCATTTTCTAGGGTCTTTTGAGAGAAGGCTATAATTTTTCATTTATGGTGAATATATTTGTAGATTAAAAGAATTCTAGGAAACACTTCCAAAGTACTTCATATATCCAGATTTTTCCAACATATGCAGCAGCCTACCAGTGTGTATGTGTATATGTTTGCATGTATAATCATTTTGTAATGTAACAGCTCCAGTATGTAGCCTTAAGAAAAGCATGTGGTAATGTTAGTATGAGAGATGGCAGTGGCCTCTTGCTACTGCAAAGAAAAATAGAAATATAGAGACAAATGGTCTCAAACATAGACATGATTAGTTGGGTACATTGCATTTGGCTGTGAAGAAAATGCTTTTCCTACAATAATTACACAGATCTCGAAACATGCGTGTGCTTTCAGAAAAGTTTAATTCATTCATGATCTAGCAATTCTTTTTAAACAATACTATAAGTGAAAGCATTTGGCTTAAAATGGTTCATTTAGTAATACTATCATTCACTTAAAATGTGTAAATTCACAGGTATATTTGTATTATTCTATTAAGCTGCTCATCGCCTACAGCTTAATCTGAACCACAGATTTCTTTTTTTTTTTTATTTATTCATTTTTTTTTTAGAAAGGAGAGGGAGAGACAGAGAGAGAGAGAGAGTGAGAGAGGAGAGAAAGAGAGAGAGAGAAGGGGGGAGGAGCTGGATGCATCAACTCCCATATGTGCCTTGACCAGGCAAGCCCAGGGTTTCGAACCGGCAACTTCAGCATTTCCAGGTCGACGCTTTATCCGCTGCACCACCACAGGTCAGGCTGAACCACAGATTTCTAATCTCATGATGAGGTAAGTGGCATCAACATGACTTATCTTTAAAAATTACTGAACGTGGCCCTGGCCAGTTGGCTCAGTGGTAGAGCGTCGGCCTGGCGTGCAGAAGTCCCAGGTTCGATTCCCGGCCAGGGCACACAGGAGAAGCGCCCATCTGCTTCTCCACCCCTCCCCCTCTCCTTCCTCTCTGTCTCTCTCTTCCCCTCCCGCAGCCGAGGCTCCATTGGAGCAAAGATGGCCCAGGCGCTGGGGATGGCTCCTTGGCCTCTGCCCCAGGCGCTAGAGTGGCTCTGGTCCCAACAGAGCGATGCCCCGAAAGGGGCAGAGCGTCGCCCCTGGTGGGCGTGCCGGGTGGATCCCGGTCGGGCACATGCGGGAGTCTTTCTGACCGTCTCTCCCCGTTTCCAGCTTCAGAAAAATAAAAAAATTACTAAATGTTTCCAAAGATAAAGTGAAACGGGATATAGTATTTAACTCTCATTACCAGTTATAGTTTTTAAAGCAAAATCACTTTCTTAGTGTTCTCTTACTGCTAGAGGACAATCAGGGTCAGCTTCTAGTATTTACATATGGCAAGAACTCAAATAGCTAACTCACAGAGAAAATGCGATTTAACTTCCTTTCACAGACTCAATGCAAATTCCATTTGGATTCCTGAGAGACCTTGCAATTCACTTATCATTTCATTTGAAATGTAGTGTGTAGCATGGTTAAAACACAGCGAATAAAACCTCTTGGTTCCCTGAGATTAAATGAGGCACTTACGGAGGTCAGAAAGGTATTGCCATCTTCCATGGTGAAGTTGCCACTTAATGTATTTGGACAGGGTGTCCCAGCAACTTTTAAAATTGGATAGCAGCTATGAAAGCAGGGTTATATGAGTATTAATGACGAGAGCTAAGATTTTATAAAGGAAAAAGGTAACCACAAACTTTAAGCGAAATTATATGACTTGGGCTTTGGAAAATATCAGATTTTAAGTTAAGAAACTAAGAGATTAGGCACTTTTTCATATAAAGTAGTAGGGGAGATAATACTCAGAAAGATTTTCTTTTATTTATGAATTTAGAGGCATCAAATAGTTAATAGAATGGCTGATGTTTGTTTTACTCCCAGGGCAAATCTATATGTGCATAAGAGATAGATACAATAGATGATGCACTTAATTAATAGTGATGAGCAACGGAAGGAAGAAATCTCTTTCATGAACAGAATACAGTTGTCTTCCATTAAAGCAGTTCACATAACTTTGGGATGCAGGTTGTTTTTTTTATCCCAATGCTAGGCATCACCACATAAAAATGGTAAGTTAAAATGAAAAGTTTTGACTAAAATTGTTTACAGTAAAAAAAAAATCAGGAAATCTATAATATTCATTTATGACCTAATATGATATCTATCTACACTTTGTCATTTTGGAAACATTTTTTAAAAGTTCAAGAAGTAAATGGAAATCTCCACTAAAAACACAATGTGAGTTATAGAAAAATCTGAGACAGAACAATGAATGCAAGTGCTGCTTTTTAATTGTCTTTAAAAATGGTATTCTAGGTATCTTATTCTTTTATATTAGATTATTATTCATTATTTATATCTGCTCTGTGCCTCTGCAATATTAACAAAGAAATTGTACCAACTAGTTTGATATATAGGACATACAAAAAGAAAAAATATCAATGTGTAATATTACAGCACAAACAAGTGTGCCTTAGCCTGGACTTCAGAATTTTTCACTTACTAGTCTTCTCTGCTTTACCAGCATAACTATCATTATTTTCACTCACTTAATATTTTGGTTGTACTTTGAACAAATTTACTATCCCTTCCTCAAAGTATAAGCTGCTGTCATCTGTGCCTCCCGGGGTCCTTTCCATCTGTGCCCATGTAGAATACTCTACCTTCACAAAATCCAGTTCAGAACTCTTCTTTGCTGAAAGCCTCCCATAGTCAAATTTGCCCGTTCTTGCTATACTGCAGTTTTAAAACAATTAAAAATTACAAACCAATTCCGTATATCTGCTTATTCTTGACATTTAATCTAGATTCTTTTTTAATGTTAGAATGGCCTGTAGTCATAGTAAGTGCCATATGTATAAAATAGCCTGCAAAAATCATTAAGTCCATTCAAAGACACTGAGTTTATTAATTCTGACTTGGGCTAATTAGAAAAAAGGAATATACATCCAAGAGGGAGTTGATTATAAAGTATTTCCACACTTAACAAAGTCTGGGCCCTGGCCGGTTGGCTCAATGGTAGAGCGTCGGCCTGACGTGCAGGAGTCCCGGGTTTGATTCCTGGCCAGGGCACACAGGAGAAGCGCCCATCTGCTTCTCCACCCCTTCCCCTCTCCTTCCTCTCTGTCTCTCTCTTCCCCTCCTGCAGCCAAGGCTCCAATGGAGCAAAGTTGGCCCAGGCGCTGAGGATGGCTCTATGGCCTCTGCCTCAGGTGCTAGAATGGCTCTGGTTGCAACAGAGCAACACCTCAGATGGGCAGAGCATCACCCCCTGGTGGACATGCCAGGTGGATCCCAGTCGGGCACATGCGGGAGTCTGTCTGACTGCCTCCCCATTTCCAACTTTAGAAAATACAAAAAAAAAGAAAGAAAGTCCGAAAGCATGAAGGCCACACAGATGCCTTCTAATAGGTCAATGGCTTTGGTATTCTTCATGTAGCTTAAGTCAGGGTTAGTTTGTGATCTGCTTTATTTTAAGCCCCCTTAAAATTATGCTGACATTTGCATCTTGAACTGTTCTAAATAAGTTGTCGGCCCTCAAATAAGGTCGATCTAAGCATTTGGTGGTTTTTCTGCAAATGGAAAGGTATCCAAATATGGCCCTTAGGCTACCTTATCTGACTAAAAATCTGGGTATTTTTCATTTTATATAAGTTGTTCAACTTCTTAAAAAGCATTATTCTTATGTTCTATACAGATGGTCAAACATGAATAATTTGATGATATAGGAGAAAATATATTCAATGGAACAATGAAAGCAAATATCTGATAACCACAATTACAAACACAGAATGGTACATAGCTTTCAATTTCAATATCAGCTGAATAATTCAACCTTTCTTTTTCTGGGAGGCAATTTAATTTGGATATATATATTATATATATATATCCTAATGCTAAATATTAATTAACGCTTGTGGATTAGTCTACCATTTCTGTTAAATCAGAAAGTAGTTTGGCGTAAATAAACATCACTACCAGCACGTTTGTTTTAGCAAAGACAGTAGAATCAGTAAGTCAATAGTTTCAAAAAGGAAATTTTTCATCTTTTATCATTTCAACAATTATTAGGGCAGAGCATGAGGGAGTCATCAATTTTGATGCCTAATGAAAAAACATCAATCACATTTCCCTCTAAAAGAGAATAAGAGTCCACGTAGATCAGGCATTACATAGACACTTTGCTTGGGCCTACCAGAGAGTCACCCTTGACTTTGCCTCCTTCTGCCCTATTTCAAGTTGGTCACAATATCTGATGTTACTAAGCCATAGATAACTCTGTTCTGCCCACGCCTTTTCATCCCATGCTCGCTGAAGTAAACTAACTCACCAAGAGTTGGTTAGAAATGTTACTTCAAATAAATCACTCAATAAACATGTAAGATGTGGTATCAGCTTTACTATTTTTCTCTTCAGAATAAATACTGGAATTGATATAAAGGTGCTGACTGTTTCTTATATTTATTAAGGCTATTCACAGCCTGGGCTCCCACAGAAGCCTCTGAAGAAGCCTCCTGCCTGTAGTCTCATACCTCTGGTTCAATTTCTTTCCTCATCACTGCCTGATTATTTTTTTAAAAAATGCTTCCTTATCCATTTCTCTGGTTCAAACAATTTCCATGGCTTTCTATAACCTTTTTAAAAAAAGTCCAAATTCTATAGGAAGGCAAACTCAACTCTTCTCTCTCTGGCCATGACTGCCTTTAATTCTTGGGCTGACCACCCCCTAATCTCAGGCTCCAAGCATTCTCAACAAACTAGGTACATGAACACAACCCTCTGTACCTTTCCCTCTCTGCCCCCACCCAACCCAGTATGCTCCTGTTTATTTAACAGGCTAATACCAATATCTACAGGAATCAATTCAGGTACCCTTTCTTCTGAGACCTCTTCCCTGAATCCCCTAGTCTGACAGGTCTGCTCTATATGCACACTTTTGCTTATCAACTGTACCTATATGTTCACTTTTCTCTTTTCAATACTAATTAACCCTTTGAGTTGTGAGTTTTTTGTTAACCTTTTGAATGAGGACTTACATGCACTTTCATACTGCTCAATGGGTTAAAACTTCTTGAGGAAAGAGTCTGTGTTTATTCATTTGTGTCCATAATGACTTGCATGCCACACATATTTCATACATGTTGGTCACAAGCTTCATCAACAAATTAAACCTCTAAAGTCTCTTTTGATCACTTACTGTATGCAAATATAGAGAAGTTTGGGGTGGGGTTAGAGGTAGATTCAGAGGTCAATAAAACTGAGGCTCTGTCCCTACGAAATTTAAAATCTAGTTGGTGAAGAAGTAAATTCACCAAGAGTTTGTTAGAAATGTTACTTCAAATAAACCACTCAATAAACATGTAAAATGTGGTATCAGCTTTACTATTTTTCTCTTCAGAATAAATACTGGAATTGATATAAAGGTGCCTACTGTTTCTTATATTTATTAAGGCTATTCATTGATCTTAAAGAGGATAGAGAGAATAAGACAGATGACTCAAATTTGTGAGGATGGCTACAGAATTTAAAGAGGTTAAAAGGAGTTTGTTTCTTTTTAATGTGAATGGGACTTGAGGCTCTTTGCCTGCACAGGGGAATAAGTCCATGGGGAAGTCCATGCTGAAGAAAAGAGGGAGAGTATGTAACTGATGGAGCAATGTCCTGAAAGAAGGGAGAAGAAGGGGAATCCAGGGTTTGGGAGACTGGATCAAGCCTGTACACTGCTTAAAGGAAAACAGACTTCACACAGGAACTTCAATCCATGGCTTCTTCAATGGTTATTTTCCAAGTTGGTAATTAAAAGTTAACTTTTTTTTTTTTTTTACATTTTTCTAATCTTGTCCAAAAATACTCTAAACTTTTATTATAATGATTTTTTTTTACTTCAAATTAATAGAAGATTCAGAAGGCTATTTTAAAACATCCTTTTATGCTTAAAATTGAACTATTAGTTTATTTAATTAAATTTCATGAAAAATGTCCTCTCCCTAATAGCAGAATACAGGAAATATGTTTGTAGCACTGTTAAGCTAATTTCCCCTAGAGTATTAGTTGTGACCCGGGCAAACATTAGGTACTAAATTATCTTTTCCCAGACAATTAGGGTATTATTTCCTTTGCTGAATAGATAAGTTGCTAATTAACCTTCTATAGCTACTTAGCTCAGTTATAGCCCCTTTCTAATGAAAAGCATGTTCTTAATAGTCAAGTATTAAACAGGTTTTACTTGACTTTGTGGCAACATCTTTAATGTTTCCCCTAAGGCCTGGAAGTTCCACATTTTGCTCACTATGAGTCCCTAGTAGTTAGCAAGTGCCTGACACATCATAGATACCCAAATAAATAGTTCTTAAATAAATGAATGTACAAATGTATTAAATTAACAACTAAATAACTGAGTGAAAAGTGAATGAATGAATGAATAAATGTTATGCTTTGGTCTACCATGCTTACCATTTATTTGATTCGCTTCAGAAAATTCATCACAAACACTGGAAGACAAGGTCATTGTGCATTTCCAGCCAAAGGGTGGTCTGTCCAATAACATCACCCATTATTGTGGTATGTTCATTACCAACACATTATAATCAAATTTCACTGTGCTCAGGCTCCCTAACAGGCTGAGTCCAGAATTACTGAGAAAGTTTATAATGTCATAGTCCATGAACTTACTTGGAACAGAGAACCAATGAGGATTCAGAGAAACATGCAAAATTAAGTGTACATACTCAGTTTGTCTATTCAATTTTGCACCTGTAACGGAAGTTTAGAAAATGAAGAGCAGCAAGGGCAACCTGAATAACAATTTTAAAATTTAATGCTTATTAGACTTAAATGGGCATTTTAATGTTTTAAAAAGCATAGAGAACTTATAAAGCCACCACAGCCTGTGATTCATTCACAGGAGCTCTGACTTGGAGCAATAATCTGCATTTTCAATAAGTACCCAATATCAATGATTCATAAACAGAAATGATTGTGTCCCTCCCCATCCTCAGATACTTGACAATATCTAGAGACATCTTTGGTTATCATAACTAAGGGGGAGTGGAGTGCTACTGATGCCCAGTGGGTAGAGGCCAGAGATACTTTTAAACATCCTATAATGGCAAGGTAGAGAGACACTACAACTGGGTGGAGAGACAACTCTATGATAGCCACACTACCTCAGCTTGAACCATACCCATGACACAATTACGAGTAGTAAAATATATCCTAGAAACATTTAGAGTAAATGAGTAGGATTGTAAAATAGTTCATTACTTAACTGTAAATTCTTTTACCAGAACAACTTCATACCCCAATGATGCTGGTTAAATGAGGTGTTATCAAATCACTAATTTATTTAACCCTAAAAATAGAGGCTCATAAGTGTTCCTAATACTGTAAGGAAGAGATGGGCTTAGAAATAAAAAAAATGGTATAAATGTAAATTAATTCACTTATTCGTACAACAAATATTCTTTTTAACACAAAGTTATCGAGTACCTGATTGTCATACATATATCAGAAAAAATATGAAATACTACACTTTCTTTAAAAAGTTAATGATCATGCCTATGTACAAAGCTAGTATTCAATAAATAGCTCGTGTTCACCTTTTTTGACAAGTTTAATTACAGTTCAAAATGATTTCTATCTTGCTAACATCTTACAACAGTATTCATTAAAAATACTATTGTTTACTCTCAATAATAGTAGAAATCTGTAAATGACTTTACGGAGCATTTTACACGTGAGAAAGCAATGAGATACTTGAACTTTTGAAGATCAAGCAATTTCCACTGATTAACCCTCTGCCTCCTTAAAATAAAATGTTCACTTCTTAGCATTTTAAGACAACTGCAAACCTCCTTTCCTAAACCTATAATATCAACACATAAGAATCTCTTCTTTCACCAACTGTCGTTAATTTACCATTTAGCAGAACAAATTAAAAACTTATCAGTAATTATGAAAATAGTTTCCTTTTTTTTATTGAGATCTTTGCAGCCTCTGCAGCCTTAGCACATTATTATTCTGGGTGGCGTAGGTGTTATGGAAAGGCAGTGTGAAAATAAGAGCCTGAATTATGAATTCCTCCCATAAACACTGAATCATTTTGTATCTTCTGCGGCAAAAGATGAACTTAATTTTCTTGAAAGAAAAAAAAGAACATTTTAACTTTCAGGAACACATAAGATTGCTATATAATATATATTGAGTTAGATAACCAATGAACTTGAAATAATATTTGTTTTTCATATATATCCATAAAACTTACCATATTTTGGTGTAACATGTGTATTTATATTGACAAGGGATTAACCAGTATAAATTATTATAAAATTAAATACTTCATTCCATTTCAATTCAGTAAATATTTATGAAGTACCTACTCTGTTCCAGGAACTGTGCTGGGTCCTGGCAAAACCTAAATGGAGTTTTATGGTCAGGGAAATTCAAAGAAATCCAGGGGTGAGGGGAGGCCTCCCGGAGAAAGCCAATGGCATTCAATACAACCTATTTTTTTTTTTCCTCATTTTTCTGAAGCTGGAAACAGGGAGAGACAGTCAGACAGACTCCCGCATGCGCCCGACCAGGATCCACCCGGCATGCCCACCATGGGGCAACGCTCTGCCCACCAGGGGGCGATGCTCTGCCCATCCTGGGCGTCGCCATGTTGCGACCAGAGCCACTCTAGCGCCTGAGGCAGAGGCCACAGAGCCATCCCCAGCGCCCGGGCCATCTTTGCTCCAATGGAGCCTTGGCTGCGGGAGGGGAATAGAGAGACAGAGAGGAAAGCGCGGCGGAGGGGTGGAGAAGCAAATGGGCGCTTCTCCTGTGTGCCCTGGCCGGGAATCGAACCCGGGTCCTCCGCACGCTACAATACAACCTATTGTTTTGACTGCCTGGAACTGTAGAAAGTATATATTTTTTGTCTTTAGTTTCTGAAGTGGATTGTATATCATCTCATCAATTTGGAATCTGTACTCAAATAAGGCTGAAAACATAGGACCTGTATTGAGCTGAGGCATAAATATCGTTTAATTACAGTGATTATTTAAATCAGAGGTCAGGAACCTGTTTGGCTGAGAGAGTCATGAATGCCACATATTTTAAAATGTAATTCTGTGAGAGCTATACAACGACCCATGTATGTTACACATTATCCAATAAAAATTTGGTGTTGTCCCAGAAGACAGCTGTGATTGGCTCCGGCCACCCATAACCACGAACATGAGTGGTAGGAAATGAATGGATTGTAATACATGAGAATGTTTTATTTTTTATTTATTTTTATTTTTTGTATTTTTCTGAAGTTGGAAACAGGGAGGCAGTCAGACAGACTCCCGCACGTGCCCAACCAGGATCCACCCGGCATGCCCACCAGGGGGCGATGCTCTGCCCATCTGGGGCGTAGCTCTATTGCAACCAGAGCCATTCTAGTGCCTGAGGCAGAGGCCATGGAGCCATCCTCAGTGCTGGGACCAACTTTGCTCCAATGGAGTATTGGCTGCCGGAGGGGAAGAGAGAGACAGAGAGAAAGGAGAAGGGGAGGGGTGGAGAAGCAGATGTGTGCTTCTCCTGTGTGCCCTGGCTGGGAATCGAACCCGGGACTCCTGCACACCAGGCCGATGCTTTACCACTGAGCTAACCGGCAGGGCCTATATTTTTAACA
This sequence comes from Saccopteryx leptura, assembly GCF_036850995.1. Lineage (NCBI taxonomy): Eukaryota > Metazoa > Chordata > Mammalia > Chiroptera > Emballonuridae > Saccopteryx > Saccopteryx leptura. The sequence continues at coordinate 355,645,048 of NC_089503.1, forward strand.
TTATTTTTTTATTGAAGATTTGTCTGCGAGCCAAATGCAGCCATCAAAAGAGCCGCATCTGGCTCACGAGCCATAGGTTCCCAACCCCTGAGTTTTAAAGGATAGATGTTCATCTAATACAGCCTTATATTGAAAGAAGATGCCATCTAGAACTTTCATTGCTAGAGTGGAGAGGTCAGTGAGTGCTTGATTTAAAGCTTCAAAGGACAGGCTACTTGTCTAGGTATGGGCTAATGAACATGGTGACTTTAAATTGAAGCCAGCACTCTGTAAATGGACAGCACAGCCTGGGTGACAGCACATCTCTTTACAACATGGTTTACTGAGTATTTTAAGCTCCCTGTTAAGACCTACTGCTCAGAAAAAAAGATTCCTTTCAAAATATCACTGTTCATTGAAAATGCACCTGGTCACTCAAGAGCTCTGATGGAGATATATAATGAGATTAGTGGTTTTTTTTCATGCTTGTTAACACAACATCCACTTTGCAGCCCATGGATCAAGGAATAATTTCAACTTTCAAGTCTTATTATTTAAGAAATACATGTTGTAAAGCTACAACTGCCATAGGTAGTGAGTCCTCTGATGTATCTATGTAAAATAAATTGAAAACCTAGAAAGATTCAGCATTCTAGATTCCATTAAGAATATTCATGATGCATGGAAAGAGGTGGAAATACCAACATTAACAGGAGTATGGAAAAGGTGATTTAAACTCTCATAGATGACTTTGAGGGGTTCAAAGTAGAGGAAGTATCTAAAGATGTGATAGAAATGGCACAAGGAATAGAATTAGAAGTCAAGCATAAAGGCCCTGGCTGATTGGCTCAGCGGTAGAAGTTCGGCCTGACCTGTGGAACTCCTTGGTTCAATTTCGAGTCAGGGCACACAGGAAAAGTGATCATCTGCTTCTCCACTCCATCCTGTCTCTTTTCCCCTCCCAAAGCCACAGCTTGAATGGTTCAAGCAAAGTTGGCCCTGGGCACTGAGGATGGCTCCATGGCCTCTCCTCAGACACTAAAATAGCTCAGTTGCCAAGTAATGGAGCAGCGGCCCAGACAGGCAGAGCATCTCCTGCTAGAGGGCTTGCTGGGTGGATCCTGGTCAGTCAGGGCGCATGATGGAATATGTCTCTGCCTCCCCACCTCTCACTTAACAACAACCAAAAAAAAGTGGAGCATAAAGATGTGACTGAATTGCTGCAATTTCATGATAATATTCTAATGGACAAGGAATTACTTTTTGTGAATGAGCAGAGAAAGTTCTTAGATAGAATCCACTCTGGTGAAGACACTGTGAAGATTGTTGAGATGACGATGAAGGATTTCGAACACAAACAGTTGATTACGCAGCAGTGAGGTTTGAGAAGATTGAGACACTGTGAAAGGAAGTCAATCAATGAAGCAAACTTCATTTGTTGTCTGATTTTGAGAAGTTGTCACAGCCACCCCAGCCTTCAGCAACCACCACCTGAATAGTCACAGCCATCAACCTGGAGGCATTATGACTTGCTGAAGGATCAAAAGGTTTTTCACATTTTTTTAGCAACAAAGAATTTTTAAATTCAGCTATGCACACTGTTTTCTTAGACATAATTCCATTGCATATGTAACAGTCTAGAGTATAGGATAAACATAACTTTATATACATTAGGAAAACAAAAAATTTGTGTGCCTAGCTTTATTGCAATATTTGCTTTATTACAGTGGTCTAGATCTAAACTGGCAATATTTCTGAAGTATGCCTGTATTTTCCTTTAAAGACAATATCTACACATACTTTTTAATGACTTCTTTTGTTTTCAATCTTTGTAAAATGTCATCTGCAATAAGAACTCAATTTGACTCCACATATAATTTGTAAGATATTATGGTTATAGTTATTACTTGATTTATACCACTCAAGTATAATTACTTTTGTCCATTAAATCAAAGAAAGAAAAATGATTAAAAAGTAAGTTCAATTTTTTTAAATCATAAAGCATTACAACTATATACAGTCTTTTCCTATTGCTTTTCCTCAGTTACCCCAAAAGTTAAATCTATAACCTACCCTTTTATTACCAAACTTTAAAATAATTTTCTTTACATTGACATCACACTTACTAACGTTCACTCAATCCAATAATTTAAATAATCTGAGAAAAAATATTAAGGATTTTAAGAGGTATTTCCAAATACTAGTGCATTGCCTGGTTAACAGTTTCTAAGGAGAGTTGATATTAGCTGCCTTTATTATTGAATTTATCTTTAACACCAAATCTGTAAAAAAGTTACTAGCCATGACACAAGTGAGCAGTTCTGATGCTTAACATAAGAAGAGGAAAGAGCAAATTAAATATTGAGAAAAATATCCAGCCTGTTGCTTATAGAATGCATAAGCAGGGACAATTTTTTGCCTGAGTCATTAAAACAACTGAAAAACACAGTTCTAAAATGATCTAAAGTGAATACTCAGCAGTTTAAACCCAGATCTTTTCTGAAATAGAATCACAAACATTAGCAAATTAGGAGAGGCTCCCCAGGGGCCTGTCTTTACCAGCCAGCTCTAGGTGGCTCCTGTTAATACTGTGCTCATTAATATTTTAATGTAATTTTAAAAATCCTGTCAAAAGAGTCTCTTGGCATCACCCTAGGCCTAGGGCCTCTAAGAGCAGTGAAAATTGGTGAGAAGTTTTGGATAAAATCTAATTATTGCTGTTAATGATTTTTAAAAATCATCGTTTAAGTACATACTTTAAAAACTGACTGCACTGACTTGCTGAGGACGAGAGGGAGAAGGACGGTAGCCGGGATGAGATGCAGAGCATGTGTAGACACCAGTGACAGCTTTCTGTGGCCAGCATCTCTTGGCCTTATTCTGTCCAGGTTGTCATTTTTCCTTTCCACTTGAATAATGTTTCTCAAATTACCTAGCACCTTAAAAATTTCTTTTTCAGATATATGGGGCCCAATGTTTAGGCAAGGTAATAAATATCTACCTTTCCCTGCTAGAATCTCCCACTAATTAACCAATGAGCCAATCAACCAGTGGATACACTCAGCCATCCCCCAAACCTTTACCGAGCACCTGCCATGTTTTAGCCACGAGGACAAGTGCGGTACAGCATGTGTACAGCTGATCCTTGCAACCGCCACATGCAAAAGGCGATACTATGCCCACTTTGACTTCTAAGGAATCTGAAGTTTAAAGTGATTAGATATGTTATAGTTATTTTTATTATCATAATATCTTCCATATTACTGATTAAAAAGTTGAACCTAATTTTCAATTTCATGAACTCAGGCAGACAGCCTTACTGATAAATTGGGAGCCCCTACTTCCTACAGTCTTTTCATTGAGCTATCAAGAGGAATATTGTAGAATACTATTCTTTAAAACTGTGGTTTTTCCAGAGTACTATTCATATGGTTAGTAACAATCTATAAAAAATTTCTTAATTTCAATGTGACTGGTAATATTTTGGATTTAGAAATACCTATAAATAAGGCTATGGAGTTTTCAATACTTGAGTTTTAATAACATATAAAACAATGAATGTTAAAGAATATTATTATTATTATTATTTATAAACAGACATAACTTTTTAATTTAAAAGACCTTTCCTTTTATATAATATGGACACCTTTTGGCCAGAATATTTAGATGTTTCAATTAAAAATATTTAACTTTTATAGTTAATGTCTACTACTTCTCAGGCATTATACAACTTAATTGCACAGTTGGCATAACAACTATTGTGGGGCCAGAGGGACTGCAGACAGAATAGAGATAAAGACAGAGGCTAAACCCTTAAAGAAAACTAACTACAAAGGACGGAGAACTCTACCAACAAATGTAAGAGCTAGTCAGCGCTTAGGAGAGCACTCGGTCAAAACTGGAGAACCAGAAATGGAGCCTGAAGTGATACCTAGCACATTTTGGGCACTTGCTAAATAAATATTAATTATATAATAAATAGTGGCCTCTTGGAATAAGTCAATCAAAGGAATAGAAATAAATCAATTGAATTACACAGCATTCTCTATTCTCCTATGTTGATCGCCCCCACATGATAAATTTTACCTTTTAAGATACTATATTTATTTATCTAGCATATTCATGTTCTTTTCACACTTATCACACTCCTTTCACACTCCCCCCATAATGCAGCTCCAGAAGGCAGGTACCTTTATCTATTCACTAATCGTTGAGCCAACCACCCGAATAACAAAAAAAATAATAGATTCTCAAAAAATATATATCATACAAATTAATAATAAATTTACTGAGCACTATTTGGTAAATTTATGAAGATGAATGTGACATACTTCCAGTCCCAAAAGTACTTAAGTCTAGAAAGAAATATCAAATTGCTGTAATATAAGGCAGAAAATAGAATGGTTATTAAATATGTAGACATAAAGTACTTCAGCCTAGTGCAACCCGTGAGATATGCTATGGGATATGGTGAGCTGTTCCAGAATTATAGGTGGAAGAATATACTGATTTAGATTTTCTATTTCAAGCAATAAGCTACTTTATTCATTCATATTACTCTCCCATTTGGATACTGCTAGAGATGTTGAAATATATGTGAAACAAAAGTGACAATGATTGAGCCCTGCTGTGAATTTTCTTTTCTTTTCTTTTTCTTTTTTTTGTATTTTTCTGAAGCTGGAAACGGGGAGGCAGTCAGACAGACTCCCGCATGCGCCCGACCGGGATCCACCCGGCACGCCCACCAGGGGGCGATGCTCTGCCCATCCGGGGCGTCGCTCTGTCGCGACCAGAGCCACTCTAGCGCCTGGGGCAGAGGCCGAGGAGCCATCCCCAGCGCCCGGGCCATCTTTTGCTCCAATGGAGCCTTGGCTGCGGGAGGGGAAGAGAGAGACAGAGAGGAAGGAGAGGGGGAGGGGTGGAGAGGCAGATGGGTGCCTCTCCTGTGTGCCCTGGCCGGAAATCAAACCCAGGACTTCTGCACGCCAGGCCGACACTCTACCACTGAGCCAACCGGCCAGGGCCCCTGCTGTGAATTTTCAATTTAGGTTTACATCACCTTGGTAATCCAGGTAACCTCTACACTGAATATAATTTACATGGTGCTGGATAGTTGTATTACCAAGCTATTACCAGAGGCAAATAGAGAACATCATTGGAATGATGTATCATTGCCCTAGGCCAGTGGTCTGCAAACTCATTAGTCAGCAGAGCCAAATATCAACAGTACAATGACTGAAATTTCTTTTGAAAGCCAAATTTTTTAAACTTAAACTATATAGGTAGGTACATTGTTATTAACTTAATTAGGGTATGCCTAAGCTGGTCTTTGCTAAAAACATTTCATTTTATAATAATAAAGCCACCAACACAAAATATATAATTACAATTCTTAAATTGATGACAAAAATACCTGTAGGATTTGCAGCTGGTTGGAAAAATATAGGTAACTTTATGCTTCGTGTAGGTACTTTTGTCACCCATGCACAATTTGTGGATGCAACTAGCACTAACCACTGCACAATGAGACTGCTGACTGACTGGCTCACTCAACTTGTGTATGAATCGTGTGTGCCTGCCCCGCGCTGTGTATCCAGTGGCCCGCCTGTGCCATGTCTCCCGTCGCCCGTCCGCCCGACACCCCCGCCCGTACCTGCACACCTGCATGTGGTATTTGGTGGAAGAGCCACACTCAAAGGGCCAAAGAGCTGCATGTGGCTGGTGAGCCGCGGTTTTCCATCCACTGTCCTAGGCCTTACAGCAGTGGTGTTCAAACTTTTTGAAGTTGGGGCACATTTAAAATCCTACAAATAATTGTAGGTGTACTATATACAAATTTATGAGAAATATGTTATAATAATTAAGTCAAATATTAAAGAAAAAATATATAAAGTCCAAGCATGCTTTTATGGTAAACAAAATAAACACAACAAAATTAAATTCATTCTGACATTAAAAACATTTTTAATGTTACATTTTTTGAGTTATGCTTTTTAGAATTCATAAAAACAGGGTTAAAAAAAACAAAAAAGTTATCATTATATATATATATATATATATATATATATATATATATATATATATATACATTCTTAGTAAGATTTAGTAAATTTGGCAGGTCCCGGCACAAATGTTAAGTTTTTTCATTCTTGTGTTTACGAGAAACATGAGCCTGATATATCCTAGCGATTTCTTCAATGTTTGGGCATATATTTGAAAGGCTAACTCTCATTTCCTCATCAATACATTGAAGAATTCCTCTCTTTTTACTCTTAATTGTGTTGAGTGCAGAAAACCCCCACCACACATATCATCTTAACTTTACACCAAACAAAGGATAGAAGAAACTTGCTTCCAGTCTTTCCGGGGAACATGGGGGGTAATGTAAACAATCCAGCACCACAGCTTAACAGCCTTTTGCAACCTAATCAGGCAAGTGCGGTAGGGGGTTGGACAGACTGTCAACTTACAGCCAATTCCCCACACATCTGTCCCCCAAAAACCTAAACTCCAAAAACTCTGTTGGTTTTTTGGTCCCCAACAGGCACATATTTTTCTGGAGTACCATAGGGCACACCTGGAAATCTTCTAGGGCACACCAGTGTGCCCTGGAGCACACTTTGAAAACCACTATCTTAAAGGATCATCACAAACAATATTTTAAAGACAGCATAACACAACCTAGCACACTAAGAAATAAGGTTGTATGAGTGAGAAGATAAACAAGAAAGAGTATACAGACCCACAGAAATATTTTTAATATAGAAATATCAACTACAAGTTATAAAACAACTGTGCTTAGTAAGTTAAAATAAACATAAACTTAAAAATAACTGTATAATAAAGGAAACTCTTAAAACTAATCTAATAAATTAAAAACACTACCAAATGGAAACTACAAATGAAAAGAAATGGCAACTTAAATTCAAAGCTTTATAAATTATTAGATAACAAGTTAGACAAAAATAGAGAAATATTAAACCTAATGTTAGATTAATTTTTTCCCCCAAAATGTATCACTGAGAAAAAAATAGCCAAAAATATGGAAGAGAGGTTATGACATAAGGAGAAGTGAAAACAACATTCCTTAGAGTTCCAGCTGAAAATGAAACAGATAATAGGTAAATCTATATTTGAAAAGAAAATGTTTGAGAAACTTCTGGAACTAATAGAGAAATTTATCCTCTTTATTTTTTGGTACTCTACCTTGACTCTGCTTGCAAACATTTTCATTCTATTACCCCAGTGTGCTGTATAATTATGTCATATGTGTGTGAAGACATGAAGAGTGCCAGAGAACACTGTTTTGGGCAGAAGTTGCCATTTATTTTTCTGTAAAGGACCAGGTAATAAATATTTTAGGATTTGCGGGCCATATCGCTTCTGTTGTAATGACTCAATGTTACAGTTGTAGGACAAAAACAGCCACAAAATATATATAAATAAATAGGTACAACTGTGTTCCAATAAAACTTTATTTACAAAAACAGGTATCAGTCTGCATTTGTCCCACAAGATGTAGGCTGTAGTTTGACAACCCCCAATTTGGAGGATCAAGATGAGGATTACAATAAAAGATAATTTTACTCTCAATATTAGCCCCCAGAGTACAAGTGGAAGTCATGATGCAATATCTCTTGAACTTGATAGTTCATGCTAATAGATACAAGCTATTGTTAATAATATTAGTGGCACTTATATAAACTTTATTAGTTAAAAAGGAAGTATTTATATACCCACAAATCTGAGACTATATCTTCAGAAAATTAGATTCAATATCATGAAATCTATGATGCATTTTAAAACAATCTAGAGAAAATTTAAAACATTTTAAAAGATAAAGAAAATTTTACTGAAAAAAGCTAAATCAAAGTAATTTTAAATTATAATGGCTTTATGAGAAAATGCACACTTGTGTATATTAGAAAGCTTCAAAAGTAATGTATAGTCTAAGGCAGAAAAACAAAATTAAGAAAAGCTCCATTTAGTTTCTTACCAATATATCCTTAATTATTTGTTATTGTAGTAGTTTTAAAAGATCACAGTTGTTTTGCCTATAGTAGCAAAAAAATTATGAATGATGTATCTGAACATCAATAACTGTTATGAATTTGGATATAATTATTTTTAACTCTGATACACTATTTACTTTTTTTGAGATTGGGAAAATTTTAATTTACAAGAACTAGTGTTTTGATAATGTAAAGGGTCTAATATTCTCATTTCTGTTAGTGTTACTATAATCAAGAAAAAAAGCATAACATAGTTTTATATTATTAAAGAATGGATCATTGGGTCTGAAGAGATAATAGGAAGTTCTATGGAATCCTAATATTTTAGATGTAAATGCTATTGCAGTTCAATTTACACAGACTCTGAATATATCCACTAAGGCAGAAATGTATCATATGCCAGTCAGAAATACATAGTTATTTCTTATCACTGTAATTACAGAAAAACAAACTTTGCCTTAGAGACTGTCCAGTAATATTAAATATGTTAACATCTAGGACATGCATTGGACATATTAGAAGCTGCATATAACAGTGTTCATTTGGAAGACTGAATATCATGTTTGTCATATAATACTATAATTTCATTCTAAAATATTGACTGTCATGATGTACTCAGTTACATTTTAGTATGTTTTAAAAAGATCAATCTGTGTAATAACTATATTTCAATTTATTTTTAAAATCTTATCACTGATTAACAGACTGACCAAGAAATTGTATAAAGAGTTATCTACTGGAATCATGGCTATAATATGCTGGATATTTTAAAACATACATTCTTTTTCATTACTGCTCAAACAAAGGTGTCAAGTAACTATGAGTCTGCAGTCCCAACACAATACGATCATTATATTACTGTTTTACAGATCTGTTCTGGTCCAATTTCTATCTTAACTATTATATAAATTAAGTCTCCAACAAGATTTCTTCCTTGTTCTTTTTCCATTATAATAATTGTAATAATATTAATTTTTGTCCATATTAGTTTGCCCCTAGGCTAGCCTAATTTGAATAGAACTTTTAAAAAGAGCTTTTTATCTTTTGGTTATTACTTGGAGAGGAAAGGTTGGTCATTTAGTAATATTTTGCTTTGGACTTCAAAGAGCTAACTTATCTTTCTTAATGTGTATTTGTGTAAAGGTATAATATTGAACCTCCCTAATGGTTGAAGAGCCAAAAAAATGATACCTTTTTTGGAGTGATGGGATGTCGCTAGCGTGTTAGTTATATATTTTCTAGGAATCATATTGTGAGATAAACAAAATAGTGACCTCCGATATGAATAATAAAAAAGAGGAACACATTCTAGATATGAAGAAAAAGGATAACAGAAGCAAAGGAGAGGAAATACTTCAATTTAATTACTGAACTTTGACATGGAACAAGCCAGTGTCAGTCAAGAAGTGACTGTTGCTACTCCCAACTCCAATAAATCAGTTTAAAATGTAGAAAAATAGAAAGTTCAGCCCTTAAAGTTTTGTTTTCAACTATAAGTAAGCAGATAAGTTATAAATGCATTGATAAAACTGCTTAGCAAGTTAAGAAATATTTATGCAATTGATCAGAAACATTTTCTGAAAACATACATGATCCTTCACAGACCTAATAGCATCAGATTGTTTACCCATGGAGAAAGATCACAGATTAATTTAAAAACAGAATTATGTGTTTCCTGAAGAATATAGTCACCATTCACAGTTCCAAACTCAAAATCCAAATTTAGTTTAGCCCACACGATGCACAAATTATCAATCACCCAAATGATAATTTTGTAAGGCCCATTAAAATAAAACTTTAAAAAAGAAACACTTCGCCCTGGCCGGTTGGCTAAGTGGTAGAGCGTTGGCCCAGTGTGTGGAAGTCCCAGATTCGAATCCTGACCAGGACACACAGGAGAAGCAACCATCTGCTTCTCCAACCTTCCCGCTCTCCTTTCTCTCTACTTCTCTCTTCTCTCTTCCCCTCCCACAGCCAAAGCTCCACTGGACCCTTGGCCTGGGTGCTGAGGATGGCTTCGTGGCCTTTACCTCAGGCACTGGAATGGCTCTGGTTGCAATGGAACAACAGCTCAGATGGGCAGAGCATGGCCCCATAGTGGACATGCCGGGTGAATCCTGGTCAGTTGCATGCAGGAGTCTGTCTCTCTGCCTCCCCGCTTCTCACTTCAGAAACAAAAAAAAAAAAAAAAGAAAGAAAGAAAGAAACACTTCTAACTAAAGTAAGCTATTTCTGAAGTGAAAAAAGTACTTTCAATTTATTTCATGGGTTGTCTATGATAAAACATTTCGTTAAGTCCTATGAGTTGGTTAGCCAAAGTAGTGTAAATATGTTTTTAAATTATCTAAAATTGTTTTATCTACCAGAGCAAAGTAAAATCTTTTTATTTCAGATTTTCAGTAATATATTACTATTAGAAAAAGAATTAATTGTTTATAATGGACCTTAGTACTGTACCAAGGTGATGCAGTCTTTGCTTAAAACTTCCAATGTTGTCTTTTAATTGTAAAAATATCACCAATAAAATAAAATATAAACAGAAATAATTCTTAAATAGAAAGATGTTAAAATCATTGCATTGAGGCCCTGGCCAGTTGGCTCAGTGGTAGAGTGTCGGCCTGGCGTGCAGAAGTCCCGGGTTCGATTCCCGGCCAGGGCACACAGGAGAAGCACCCATCTGCTTCTCCACCCCTACCCCTCTCCTTCCTCTCTGTCTCTCTCTTCCCCTCCCACAGCCAAGGCTCCATTGGAGCAAAGATGGCCCCGGCGCTGGGGATGGCTCGTTGGCCTCTGCCCCAGGCGCTAGAGTGGCTCTGGTCGCGACAGAGCGACGCCCCGGAGGGGCAGAGCATCGCCCCCTGGTGGGCAGAGCATAGCCCCTGGTGGGCGTGCCGGGTGGATCCCGGTCGGGCGCATGCGGGAGTCTGTCTGACTGTCTCTCCCCGTTTCCAGCTTCAGAAAAAAAAAAAATCATTGCATTGATAAGACTATTATGTATATGAACAATATCAAAGTAGAAATAGTCAAACTATTCATTCTCATACAGAACTAACCAAGAAGTATTTGTTGAATGTATGCTATGTGCAGGTGTACTCAGCATCAGGAATGTAACTGATACAGTTATCTCTCCTATGGTGCTTCCTTTCTAGTTGGAGAGACAGACAATAAGCAAATAAAAATAAATAAGAAAGTAGGAATGCATGCTGTAAATATTTATATAAAACAGAGTGATATAAAGAGAACAACATGTTAACCACTTAGATTAAGTGCTCAGAGACAATGAGGTACATAGATACATATTTTATAGAATAAAACCACCTCAACACCATCAATATTGGGAATAATAAATCAATTGTAATATATCTACACAATGCAGCAGTTACAAGGAATGGAATATGTGTAATAAAATTTTAAGAAATTTCTATGATATATGGTTGAATTAAAAATTGAGAATGCCTAGGTAAGGGTAACAAAAGAAAAAAACAAACAAACAAATAGGCCTGAACTATGGTGACATAGTGTATAGAGCATTAACCTGGGATGCTGAGGTCACTGGTTCAAAACCTCAAGGCACATACAAGAAGCAATCAATGAACAACTAAAGTGAAACTGCTATGAGTTGATGCATCTTGCTCTCTCTTTCTCTCTCTCTCTCTTTCTAAAAATCAATAAATAAAATATTTTAGAAATAAACAAATGGGACTATACCAAATAAAAAGTTTTTGTACAGCTATGAAAACTAACAAAATGAAGATAAGTTATTAAATGGGGGAGGATATACACCAATGATACATCCAATAAAGGGCTAATATCCAAAAAAAATTTAAAGACTTTATTTATTCAATTTTCAGAGAGGAGAGAGAGAAAGAAGGGGAAGGAGCAGGAAGCATCATCTCCTGTATGTGCCTTGACCAGGTAAGCCCAGGGTTTCGAAATGGTGACCTCAGTGTTCCAGGTTGACGCTTTATCCCACTGCATCACCACAGGTCAGGTAATATCCAAAATTTATAAATAACTCATATAACTCAACACTAAGAAACAAATAATCCAATTAAAAAATGGGCAGAGGAACCGAGTAAACACTTCTCCAAAGAGGACATGTAGGTTGCCAACAGACATATGAAAAGATGTTCAACATCACTAAACATCAGAGAAATGGAAATAAAAACCATGGTGAAATGTCACCTCACACTTGTTAAAGCTAAGATTCGGAAGCAACCCAAGTGCCATCAGTAGATGAGTAGATTAAAAAGTGATGATACATATATACAATGGAATATTACTCAGCCATAAAAAAGAATGAAATCTTATTATTTGTGACAGCATAGATGGTCTTAGAGGGTATCATGCTAATTAAAATAAGTCAATCAGAGAAAGAAAATATCAAATGATTTCACTTATGTATACATAGAATCGAAAGAACAAAATAAACAAACGAAATTGAAACAGACACAGAGAAACACTGATGGTTGCTAGAAGGGAGGGTGTTGGGGGGCTGGTGAAAAGGTGAAGGTATTAAGAAGTATAAATTGGTAGTTACAAAATAGTCACAGGGATGTAAAGTAATGTATAGAGAATATAACTATATATAGTGCCAGGTGGATATTGGAAATATCAGGAAAAACCCCTTGTAAAGTATATGATTAACTAATCACTATGCTGTACACCTGAAACTAATATTAAATAATAAATTTAAATTGTAATTGAAAAAATAAAATTTAAATTAATAAAAACCTTAAAATGGTTTAAATATTAACATTAAAAATTGAGGGTGCAAAGAGTTACATATTATATGATAATATGTATGTAAAATAGTGTAAATTTCTATGGCTTCATACATATGTCAATGTATAAGTGGATGTCTGAAATTATACATAGTAAAATATAAATAGGAGTGGCCTTGGGGAGATGGGTGGTTGTGGCGACCCAAGATGGTGATGATTAATGGGGCCTTTTGCCTTAGAAGCTACATTTTAAAATTTAACAAGTAAAAGATACTCATGTATTATTTTTTAATTAATGATTTAAAAAATTTAAAAGGCAATTTGATAACTTAAGCCAAAATTAAAAGACAACTTCTAATTTCAACTTTATTACTACAACTTTAAATACATCATTTAAGTCAACTGTCTTCTGTATAAAAAGAAGTAGTCAAATCTCTTTACTATTAACTACACTTGGAAAACTTAAAGTTCAAGTCATTGCATTGATAAAATTATAGTGTATATGAACATAACTAAGTAAAACAACAGATGTGAAAAAAGGAAATAAAGTTGTCTTAACTTTCATTGTTTAAAACTCACCCAGCAAAACAATTTAATGATGAAAAAGGTACAAAGTGTAATAGGATAGATGTTTTGTTTCAGTGGAAAGCTTTTTGATCACTTTTCAGCTACATCAAGGAAACATGAACTAGACTGATCTCTGAAGATAACCTTTGAAAGGCAGCTGAACATACCTCCTTTCACTGAAGAGTTTTTTTCAAGGACAACTTAAAAGTTAAATTTTGTAAAGCTAAGACATGTTTTGTGTAATGGATAAGAATCATATTATCAGCAGATGTTAGAGAAAGTAGGGTGTGACTGATTTCTAAGTTAACACTGACCTCAAATACCAATTGTTTAAAAATTAAACTTAACACCTTATCAGGGGTCTCCAAACTTTTTACACAGGGGGCCAGTTCACTGTCCATCAGACCGTTGGAGGGCCACCACATACAGTGCTCCTCTCACTGATCACCAATGAAAGAGGTGCCCCTTCTGGAAGTGGAAAGTGTGGTGGGGGCCAGTTAAATGGCCTCTGGGGGCCGCATGCGGCCCATGGGCTGTAGTTTGGGTATACTTGCTAGATAATCTATGAAAGGAATCAAGAGAGACCCAAAATAGGGGAATACTGCTTCTTCTTGTAGAAACCTTTTAATAATCCTAGAGGTCTTTCATAATAACTAACACTTCTCCTGTCTGGGAAGCACCCTCTACCCACTAAAAAGATAATAAAACTAAATGAAATTGGTTCATATTAATGGAAATGTGCCAGTAGCTAAAATAAGGAATTTGAGATGGCACATTTATTTCTTGAGTAGGAAACATTACATTAGATTTGTGTAGCACTTTATTCTTCTCTTCACTATACAGCATACTAAGCCATGCTACCATGGATTTCTCTATGGAATTTCAAAAAAAGTACTGACATTATTGAGGATATCTAGCTCATATTATCACCAGGGAAACTGGGATTCTTCTTATGTCACTAAGGTTCGTAGAAGAGGATCCCTAGAATATCAGTATCTATAGCAAAAAAAAAAAAAAAATGCTTAATATCATTCATTTCTCATTCACATCAATACTGTAATTTAAACAGTTTTAGTAGATGAGTAGATGAGGAATGAGCAAACTTCCCATGGGTTTGCTCTTTACCGAGAAATTCTAAGACTTCCCCTCTTCTAGACTCTTCAACAATTACTTGTGAGAGGCAAGTAATATCATAAAGCCTCAAATATAGATCAAATATAGGGTAAGTAACACTAGGAAAAGTCTTAGAATACATAGAAGCCAGCAACCTGGTGCTCTATCTGAAAGCATATTGCCATGGTGATATTAACTTTGGGGATTTATTGATATTTATCTACCCCTCATAAAAAAAAAATAAAAATAAATAAAACCTGGCTACTACACTGAAATAAAGCTATACAAAGATTTAAAGTATAGAAATCTAATTTAGATTTAATCATGGATTTTTCTTCTCTTTGAGGCACTAAAATTTGTAGACTTACCAATGAGATTAAGATGATTTTGATCAGATATATTGCAATTACTTGTACAAAGTAATATGTGGAAGAATTACTCATTCTTATTTATTGCAATTATTTTCATTTGCCTCCCTGAATTCATAAAGCATGTGAATAAGAAAAATTAATGATTTTAATATATGATATATGCACCTAATCAAGGAACACCAAAATATATAAAGCAACTACAATACAAAGAGAACAAAGAGATAAAGAGATTAAAAACAAAACCATAGCTAGGGATCTTATTATTCCATTGGCAGCTCTCGATAGATCATCCAAACAGAAAATTAATAAAAGAAATTGGCCTTAAATTACACATTAGATAAAATGAATATAATTGACATGCTTTGAAATTAGAAACCAACTATCAAAAAAATTTTAAAAAACACACATATATGTGAAGATAAAATAATATTACTAAGAAATGACTGGGTCAAAGGAAAAAAGTTAAAGGTGGATTGGGGGCTGGGTGAAAAAAAAGGGATTAAGCAAAGAAAAAATTATAGACACAGACAATAGTGAGGAAACTGTAGGAAGGAATGGGTATGGAGGGAGGTGGAAAAAGGTAGAGGGAAGCTAGGTGGTGATGAAGGAAGACTTGAATTGGGGTGGGGTGCCTGGTCTGTGGTTGTGCAGTGGATAGAGCATCAACCTAGAATGCTGAGGTTGCCGATTCAAACCCTGGGCTTGTCCTGTCCAGGCACATACAATAAGTAACAAGTAAGCAATGAACAAATAAAGTGAAGCAACTATGAAGTGATACTTCTTGCTCTCTCCCACCTCCTTTCTCTGTAAAATCAATAAATAAAATCTTGGGAAAAAAGAATTGGGGTGAACACACAATGCAGTGTACAGATGATGTGTTCTGGAATTGTGCACCTAAAGCCTGTATAATTTTGTTAAACAGTGCCACTAATAAATTCAATAAAATTTTTTAAAAAGATATACAGAGACAAATAAGAATGACAGTACGACATATCAAAACTCCTGGGATGCAGCAAAAGCAGTCATAAGGGGCAAATTTATATAATTACAGGCTTATCTCAAGAAACAAGAGAGATACCAAGTAAAAAACCTAACATTGTATCTTAAGGAACCAGAAAAAGAAGAACAAGAGGAATCCAAAGTCAGCAGAAGAAAGGAAACAAAATTAGAGCAGAATTGAATGAAATAGAGAACAAAAATGTCTATACAAAAAAAATTAATACTACAAAGGACTGATTCTTTGAAAATATTTATAAAATTGACAAACCCTTGGCTAGACTAACTAAAGAAAAAAGAGAAAATAGTTATATAAGCAAATCCAGAAGTGGAAGAGAAGTTTCCACAGACATCACAGATGAATGAGGGATCATACTAGATTATGAAAGACTGTATGCCACTAAATTCAACAACCTAGAAAAAACCTAATATAATTTGAAGTCAGATAGTGTGACACTGCAGCTTTTTTTCTTTCCTCTCAGGATTGCTTTGGATATTTCGGGTCTTTTGTTGTTCCATATAAAGCTGATAACTTTTTGTTTTATTTCCTTAAAAAATGACATTGGGAATTTGATGGATATTGCATTAAATCTTTATACTGCTTTGGGTAATATGGCCATTTTAACTCTGTTAATATGTTACATTTCTAGAAAAATAAAACCTTCCTAGATTGAATCATGAAGAATTAGAAAATCTAAATAGATGAATAAACAGTAAGAGAATTGAAAGAACCATCAAAAAACCTCCCCCAAAATAAAAGTACAGGACCAGATGGTTTCATTAATGGCTTCTACCAAACTTTCAAAGAAGACTTGATACATATCCTTCTCAAACTCTTTCAAAAAAATGAAGAGGCAATACTCCCTAATACATTTTGAGGCCAACATAACCCTGATACCAAAACATGGCAAGGTTAACACACACACAAAAAGAAAACTGACGACCAATATCTGCAGAACAACAAAAGACCCCATATAGCCAAAGCAATCTTGAGAGTGAAAAACAACAACAAAGCTGGAGTTTTTGTTTGTTTGTTTGTATTTTTCTGAAGTTTGAAATGGGGAGGCAGTCAGACACACTCCCGCATGCACCCGATCGGGATTCACCCGGCATGCCCACCAGGGGGCGATGCTCTGCCCATCTGGGGCGTTGCTCTGTTGCAACCAGAGCCATTCTAGCACCTGAGGCAGAGGCCACAGAGCCATCCTCAGCGCCCAGGCCAACTTTGCTCCAATGGAGCCTTGGCTGCAGGAGGGGAAGAGACAGAGAGGAAGGAGAGGGGAAGGGGTGGAGAAGCAGATGGATGCTTCTCCTGTGTGCCCTGGCCGGGAATTGAACCTGGGACCCCTGCACGCCAGGCCGATGCTCTACCACTGAGCCAACCGGCCAGGGCCAAAGCTGGAGTTTTGACTTGACTTTAAATTATACTATAGAGCTACAATAATCAAAACAGACACATAGGCCAATGGAACAAAATTTAGAGCCCAGAAATAAAACCACATGTATATGGGTAAATAATTTTTCACAAAGTATTCAAAAAACATACATTGGAGAAAAGAAAGCCTCTTCAACAAGTGGAACTGGGAAATTGGAAAGCCACATGCAAAAGAATGAAACTAAAGTTTGTCTGCATGTATAAAAATTAAACTCAAAAGGGATCAAAGACTAAATATAAGACCTGAAACAATAAATTACATACAAGGAAACAGACATAATATACTATGGACTTTGGTCTGAAAAAAGATTTTTTGAATTTGACCCCAAAGTCAAGGAAAGTAAAAACAAAAATAAGCAAATGGGACTCTATAAAACTAAAAAACTCTGCACAGCATAAGAAACTGACAAAACGAAAAGGCAGTCTACTAAATGGGGGATATTTGCAAACAACAGCTCTGACAAGGGTTTATTATCCAAAATATATAAAGAACTCATACAACACAACACCAAACAAACAAACAATCCAATGAAAAAAAATGAGCAGAAGACCTAAACAGATACCTCTCCCAAGAAGACACACACATGACTAACAGATACATGAAAAGATGTTTAACTTCACAAGCTATTAAGGAAATGCAAATCAAAACTACATAGATACAATCTCACACCTTTTGGAATGGCTATTACCAGCAAGACAAGAAATAACAAGGGGAGAGGTTGTAGAGATAAAGGGACCCTTATGTACTGCTGGTAGGAATGTAAACTGGTACAGCTACTATAGAAAACAGTATGGAGGTTCATCCAAATATTAAAAATAGAATTATCGTATGACCCAGGAATCCCTCTTCTGACTACCTACCTGAAAAACTCAAGACATTTATTTGCAAAGATATATGCACTATTGTCGCATTATTCATAGTGGCCAAGATATGTAGAAAACAAAGCGTCCTTCAATAGAGGGTTGAGTAAAGAAAATGTGGTACATATATACAATGGAATAGTACTCGGCCATAAGAAAAGATGAAAAATTGCCATTTGTGACAACATGAATGGACCTTGAGAATATTATGCTAAGCAAAATAAGTCAGTCAGAAAAAGTTAAGAACTATATGATTTCACTCATATGTGGACTATAAAAGTGAAACTCATAGATACAGACAACAGTATGGTAGTTACCAGAGGGAAGGGATGAGGGGTAGTAAAGGGTAAAGGAGACCAAATATATGGTGATAAATAATTATTTAAATTTGGGAGGTGGCCACACAATGCGATATACAGATCATGTATCACAGAAATGTACACTTGAAACCTACCTGATCCTATTAACCAATGTCACCCCAATAAAGTTAATTTAAAAATAAAAATTAAAAAATTAAAAAAGAAAAATTAATGCCACTCAATGTTTTTACCACAGAACAGTTTGGAAGGGCTATATAAATATTGCATTACTCTGAGAATAGATTCAAGGTCAATGCAGGTAATTAATGGGCTAAGTGACCATAGAGATTGCTTTTTTATTCTGCAGTGCTAAACTGAATTACTAGGGCACAATGTTGAAATAGCATTTGAGCTTCTATTAATTTTTAAAATATTATAGATTAAAATAAAATTCTTGTGGAATTGGCATCACAACATGTCACATACATTACATTATCAATTCTATCTTGGGATGTAACCTGATGGCATCATCACACACACACACACACACACACACACACACACACACACACACACACTCTCATCATGCTGTCCTGCAGATTCAAAAAGGGAAATATTTCCTCTCTGAGTGTAACATCCTAAGTTACATTCCTGTTGACTAGCAGGCAGCTGAAATAACTCTTTGTGCTTTGAATATTTAGTCCAAAGTAATATAAGAAAACATCTGTCACTTACGTTTTTGAGTCATCCCATAACACACAATAGGGATTCAAAGTACCCTAAAAATAAAGAGAAAGAATAAATGTATCTTGAGTACATATATCAATCTAGGATTGTGTGAAATGCAAACAGGATGGCAGATTTCTTATTGTACAGTAAGATACTTTAAAGATTCCACCTCTGCTTTTTTTGCATTAAAAATCTGCATGTCTTCTGGCTTAGAGTGGCACAATGGATAGAGCACTGACCTGGAATGCTGAAGCTGCCAGTTCGAAACTCTGGGCTTGCCCAGTCAAGGCACACATGACAAGCAACAAGCAAGCAATAAATAACTAAAATGAAGCAATTTAGTTATCCTCTCTCTGTAACATCAATAAATAAATATCTTTAAAAATTTTTTGTATGTCCTTTTTTATAGATTTGGTGACTCATGTCCTGAAACTCTATTCATGAAAAAAATTTATCTTATAAATTGTTATAACAATTCAAATATTATAACTTATACCTAGTTTCTTTGAAAATTGAAAGTGATGATCTCAGCCTTGGCTGGTTGGCTCAGCAGTAGCGCATTGGCCTGGTGTGTGGAAGTCCCGGGTTTGATTTCCAGTCCAGGCACACAGGAGAAGTGACCATCTGCTTCTCTTCCCTCCCCTCCTCTCTCTTCCCCTCCCACAGCCATGGCTCAAACTGTTTGAGCAAGTTGGCCCCAGGCACTGAGGACATCTCCATGGCCAAGCCTCAGGTGCAAAAATGGTTCAGTTGTCTAGTAACAAGAAGCGGCCCCAGATGGGCAGAGCATCACCCCAGAGGGGGCTTGCTGGGTGGATCCTGGTCAGGGCACATGCAGAAGTCTGTCTCGCCTTCCTGCTTCTCACTTAATAAAAAAATAAAAAATAAAGAAAAAAGTAAAGAAAGTGGTGATTTCATATACAAAGTCTATACTTTGATGATTTCTATTTTTTCTCCTAAAATATTAGTTGCTGAATTGTTTCTTTCAAGAAGGTCAAAGTGCTTACAATATGTCAGTCACAGTGAAACATTATGCAACCACCACCCCTGCCCCTTCCTCTGCAGTCTCTAATTGGTCAGTTTCCTAGAAGCTGGAGCTGGTTGCATTAATTGTCCGTTTCCAGAGAGTTTGTTGACTTGCAACACCTTCTTTATCAACAGATCATATTTGCATAGACTCATGCCTAATGAAACTCTGAGAAAAAAAGTGCTGAAGTTTTATTCCATTTAATAATTTAGTAGCCACTATGACCTTTAGGATAACAAAATAAATTTTCCACACTGGATTATCCGGGGAAGTACTTTCTGTTTTGAAGAGAATTAAATGTTGGAAAGTTTTTTCTGTCTATCTCTTCATATTCATTGTGTATTGTGGTGCCCTCTGAAACTAACTCAATGATTCTTCCTTTATGTGATAGCTTGAGATATCTACAGATCCAATCATAACCTGGAACAGTCTTCTCTATTAAACATACTCTTTTGGTTTCAAGTTCTCTCATCATCCACTTCACTCATTTCCTGGAGCAAAGGCTTTAAACGTGTTTGGAGAAACCATCTACTTGTGTCCTACTTGTACTGAACAAAGCAAGTTTAAGGTCGCTACAATTTAGGCGCCATGTGCTTAATAAGGCAAGATAGGATTGTGTCAGATGTTTTGGTAGTCTCTTCCTGAGTTTGACAGGTACTAGCCATATTTAAAATCTCTTCGGAGTTTTTGAATCCTGATTTGGGCATCTCACAAATTCATTGTTGTTTCCAAACTTTGCTTCATTACAAGATTAAGAAACAAACAAAACACATAATGTCCTCAGCCAACTAAGTCATTGATAAAATGATGAACAGGCCAAGTGCGGTAAAAGTGATAGTCCTGAAATAGGGTACTGGCTCCTTCCCACAGTAAATATGCTCCCTGAGTGTCAGTCAGCTGTGAGCCAGCCCTCACAATAACACAGAGGACATGCTCATATAAATGTCCCTAGCCATAATTTACTGTGTAAGGGACTGAGCATCATGGCCTGTATTAGAGTGAGTTTCATGGAAGAAGTAGGTCCTTATCTGGACCTTAGAAGAGGCATAGATATGGATGTTCAAACAATGGGGAAGAGAATGGGGTTTCAATTGGTTTATTCCTCTGTCCTTTGAGAGCCTATCTGGTTTTATCTGTAATTTTCATACACGTTGTGACTTCCTAAGCAATCCTCAATGTACAATGCTGTATCAAAGTGATGCTGTATTTATCTAGAGGTTTGTCCAAAAGAGCTGAGAGCACATAATAGAAAATAAATTATTCCTGAACTATTACAATGAAGGGTATTACATGAAATATACATTTCATGGATATAGAAATTAAGGATAGGTGAAGAACCTAAGATAACAGGTTCTCTATATCCAGTTCACTTCTTTTAGTAACGTCTGAGTTAGATTAATTTAAATCTCCATGTAAACCAATACAGGATTCTCATTATAGGATTAACATTTCAAAATTAAAGTTTATAACAGGTTATAACAAAAGTAAATTATTTAGAAAAGAAATCTTATATGAACTTGATTGTTCAGATATCCTCTAAAGAAACTAATTTCCACTTTCAGATAAAGCATAATGATAAAAATACATTTTCTCTTATCCTACGCCTTTGTCAGTCCTGTTTTATCCTGTACCTTCGCATCTTAGATGCTTCTCTCTCTCTGTCTTTGTGAAAATTTAAAAAAGCATCCACACGAGAACATTATATCTCCAATATCCAGCACTCAATCTTGTGCTTCTGTACACATTCTGGGACCTAAACAACAGACCTCTGTCTGTGAATACTCATTCTGGTACAGTCACCAATATGTAGGCCTGTGAGCTTATTCACTTATTTAAACATTTGACATTTAGAAAGATTAGCAGAACAAATATTATATATTAGAGAAATCTTAATACCTGGACAGAACACTCACTTAAGGAATATAAGAGAGTGAGATGGGACATAAAAAAACCAATGATGAATTAATTCTAAACATAAAAAAAACCTAGATAAACAGTTCTGCTGGGAAACCACTTGTAAAATATTTGTTATGATTTTCAGCTACTTTTCTCAATGGTACTCTGCTACAAGATCTGTTATGAGGAATTTACAGGAAATCAATAAAAGGAAATGGTGAGCTCAACAGAGAGCAGTAACAAAATGTAACGACACAGTAAGAAGCAAACAAGCAAGCTATAGAAGTAGATTTAAGAAATGCATTAAACTAAGAAAATAATCTTTAAGTAAATGAGAGGGGTGGGCTAAGGAAGACTAATTTACAAAGCTGTCAATATAATTGACACAAACTATTAAAACTACATGCATTTGAAATCTTTTGGAGAGGATATGCTTTTCTTATCAAACACATTTTTGGGGAAAAAAAATTTTCTCTTGACTCCATTCAAAATAACATAGTTGAGCCTCTGTTAGATATTTCTCCTCATCAACTTTTAAGCATTTTAAAAATGCACCATGACCCAAATTTCCCAATTACCACAATTGTTCCACACATCACTTTCCAGTATCCTTAGCTGATACTGCTCTTTTCTTTTACTTCTCTGTTTCAACACCAATTAAACCAACATATCTTTTTTTTAAATAATTTTATTTTTAATGGGGCGACATCAATAAATCAGGATACATATATTCAAAGATAACAAGTCCAGGTTATCTTGTCGTTTACTTATGTTGCATACCCATCACCCAAAATCAGATTGTCCTCTGTCACCTTCTATCTAGTTTTCTTTGTGCCCCTCCCCCTCCCCCTTTCCCTCTCCCTCTCCCCCCTCCCCCTGTAACCACCACACTCTTATCAATGTCTCTTAGTTTCACCTTTATGTCCCACCTACGTATGGAATAATGCAGTTCCTGGTTTTTTCTGATTTACTTATTTCACTTCGTATAATGTTATCAAGATCCCACCATTTTGCTGTAAATGATCCAACATATCTATTTAACAGAATATATCACAAAGTCTGTCAATATATTTCTATCAGTGGTTCTCTTTTTTCCTTTGGTCTGCATAAGTTTTCTTTTTTCTTATTTATAACAGATCTGACATCCTTTTTAGTTCGATCTTATTATTATTGGAAGCATAGTTACAAGTGAATTTCTTTTCTTTTTTCAAAATGCCCTTCCAATCGTTTATTTTTCTTTCTTTCTATGAAGTAATTTATATAAATCCCACTATGATAAATTCCTTCACCAATCAATGAAGTTAGAAAGAAGAGCCACAAAGATGATCAAAACAAGTTCTTTCATTCATTCATTTACTCATTCATGAAAACAATCACTCAGTAAACACCTGTTACATTCCAGGTTCCCTTGGAGGCACTGGTAACGCAACATTGAACAAAACAAAATCCTGCCTGACCAAGTGGTGAAGCAGTGCATAGAGTGTCACCTGGGATGCTGAGGACCCAGGTTTGAAGCCCTAAAGTTGCCAGCTTGAATGCAGGATCACCAGCTTGGGCATAGGATCACAGACATGACCCCATGGTTGCTGGCTGGAACCCAAGGCTGCTGGTTTGAGTCCAAGGCCACTGGCTTGAGCAAGGGGTCACTGGCTCAGCTGGAGGCCCCTGTTCAAGACCCACATGAGAAGCAATCAGTGAACAAATAAAGTGCCACAACTATAAGTTGATGCTTCTCATTTCTCTCCCTTCCTGTGTGTCTGTCCCTTCTGTGTACCCCACACTCTTGTTAAAAATCAAAATATACCCCCCGCACACAAAATCTTGCTTTGTAGATTTAATTATAGTGAAGGGAGCAGGCAGAGAGACTAAAAATATAAACAAGTAAATACATAATATGCTGGATGGTAAAATTTGCTATGATGAAAAGCATAAATCTAAATTAGTAGGAAAAGCTGGGAAATGTATGACAGCAATTTTGTATATTGGAAAGAATTCCCCGAGAAGATAATATTTGAGCAGAGGTCTGAAGGAAGTTATAGAAAAGATAAGGGTATGCCTGACCAGGCGGTGGCGCAGTGGATAGAGCGTTGGACTGGGATGCAGAGGACCCAGGTTCGAGACCCCAAGGTCTCCAGCTTGAGCGCGGGCTCATCTAGTTGGAGCAAAGCTCACCAGCTTGGACCCAAGGTCACTGGCTCAAGCAAGGAGTCACTCGGACTGCTGTAGCCCCCTGGTCAAGGCACATATGAGAAAGCAATCAATGAACAACTAAGGAGCTGAAACAAAGAATTGATGTTTCTCATCTCTCTCCCTTCCTGTCTGTCTGTCTCTATCTGTCCCTGTCTCTGACTCTGTCTCTGTCACAAAAAAAGAAAAAGAAAAGAAAAGAAAAGAAAGGATAAGGGTAAAGTCACAATAAAAATGAATTAAGACCAAGTTTCTCTAATTATCTTTGGTGTTTTTAAATTCTGAATAAATTTAATTCACATACTCTCTTATTTACACTCTTGATATATTAACACTTTGAAAGTGTTTTCTCTAAACCTACCCCAGAATCAAGTGAGATGCTTATTAAAAGGGCAGATTCCTAGGTTCCATAAATTTTGAGGTTAGAGCAAACCAGGAACATGCATTCTAACTCCTCCTCATCACCCTAATCTTTATCCACATCAACACTGGAGAAGTACCTAAGAACATGAAGAAGGGCAGTGACTTCATCATAACTATTTCATCATTTCCAATGCTCTGACTCAGATATTCCAGAGTTATTCTTTCTGTCACACCTACTAATGAACTGCATGTTGAAATTTTGAATGTGTATGAAAGAAAGACTGTTCATTATATTATCTCTTTAATTTTCTAAATTTTAGATATAAAGACATCACATTAAAATAACCTAGATCAGGAGTCGGGAATCTTTATGGCTGAGAGAGCCATGAATGCCACATATTTTAAAATGTAATTTCATGAGAGCCATACAATGACCCCTGTACATTACGCATTATCCAATAAAAATTTGGTGTTGTCCCAGAGGACAGCTGTGATTGGCTCCAGCCACCTGCAACCCTGAACATGAGTGGTAGGAAATGAATGGATTGTAATACATGAGAATGTTTTATATTTTTAACATTATTTTTTTTATTAAAGATCTGTCTGTGAGCCAGATGCAACCATCAAAAGAGCCATATCTGGCTTGTGGGCCATAGGTTCCCGACCTCTGTTCTAGATTTTGCTAAGCTTATTCTCCCTTTATTTCTCCATTGAAGTTTAATTGTCATTGTTATATAACTACACAAATAGATTTTAGGAATTCCTCGAGAACAGTTTCAAAATAACTAAGATGATTCACAAAGGACTAATTTATATCCTGCTTATAATTCTCGTATTACTTGAGAAAATACAATTAAAAACAAATCTCAAGAACATGTGCTAGGGGAAGTTAGATAGTAGGAGATGTGTATTTTTTCATAGTCATATCGATAATAGCTGATCAATGAGAAGGAACCCTTTTTGGATTATGTCCCAACCTATAAACAGCTTCATAGTTCCTGCAAGTGTGATACACCTCCCAAGCAGACGATACAGTTGAAAACGGTACAGTATAAAACTCATTAACAGGAAATAGTCTGTTGAATGTTCTCCAAACCACTTTTTAAAGTTATGGTAAGTACTGTTCTATATTTTAGCATTTTAAAATAATTTTTGAAAAGAATTAAACCTGGGTCTCTCTCTTTTAAGGGGATGGTTAATAGGTATATAAAATATAGATCACTTCATTGAAAATGCAATACTGTGTTCTTAAGAGGAATATGGAGATATGGAATTTTTGAATGGATTTATAAGGGTTCTGCAGAAAGCACTGCATTGGCAACCAGTCAAATCAAGGAGATAGAAAAGAAGAACCTGGCCTTAACTAAAGCAGAATATCATAAAGGCCACTGAATTGAGCAATGCAGAATATTGTTTTATCAGGATGAATCACATTTCTGTTAACATAGCTCTTGCCCTGGAGTTGGCAGCTATGTAACTGGAGCACAAGGAGAGGGCACAGATTTAATCCAGCTTCTGCTACATGCTTACTCAGTCACTCACATTAACCAGATGACACTGGTTATTTTTGTGAATGAATAACAGCTTGCTTCTCTAATTTCTAAGATATATTACTAACCTGAATATATATATTTTTTTCCTCAAAGAATACTTTCTTTCTTTTTTTTTTTCATTTTTCCAAAGCTGTCAGACAGACTCCCGCATGCGCCTGACCGGGATCTATCCAGCATGCCTACCAGGGGGCGATGCTCTGCCCCTCTGGGGTGTCACTCTGTTGTATCCAGAGCCATTCTAGCGCCTGAGGCAGAGGCCACAGAGCCATCCTCAGCGCCCAGGCAATCTTTGCTCCAATGGAGCCTCAGCTGTGGGAGGGGAAGAGAGAGACAGAGAGGAAGGAGAGGGGGAGGGGGGGAGAAGCAGATGGGCGCTTCTCCTGTGTGCCCTGGCTGGGAATCGAACCCGGGACTCTTGCACGCCAGGTTGACGATCTACCGCTGAGCCAACCAGCCAGGGCCAATACTTTCTATTTGACATATTGAACACAGTAAAAAGTAGAACTACTATTAGTAATTATTCAGATGTGTATCCTGCAAAGAATATCACCTCCACATATATATCTTAGATTGTTGTCCCCAAATATTACTTTTTTTTTATTATTGATTTCGAGGGAGAAAGAGAAAAATATCAGTTTGTTGTTCCATTTATTTGTGTAGTCATTGGTTGATTCTTGTATGTGCCCTGACCACTGGGATGGAAACACAACATTAGCCTGTTGGGATGATGCTCTAACCAACTGAGCTACTCAGCCAGGAATGATTACATCATTTCTAATAATGT
Organism: Saccopteryx leptura; assembly: GCF_036850995.1. Lineage (NCBI taxonomy): Eukaryota > Metazoa > Chordata > Mammalia > Chiroptera > Emballonuridae > Saccopteryx > Saccopteryx leptura. The sequence goes on from NC_089503.1 coordinate 355,671,944, forward strand.
TTGCACAAGAGTCTGGTGCACCTCTCAACAAACAAATAGGGCAAAAACTCTACAGGTATGTTCTATGAGTTGAAGTGCAAAACAAGTTTAAGAAGCAAATAGCTAAATAAGCAGATTCTTTCTGTATATAACAGGTACCTTAAGTCTTTTCCTTTTTCAGCCAACAGGATACAATAATGTGCCCTGATAATACTTTCATGGAATGGTAGTGGAGACAAAGGTTGGCGGGTGTTTTTCACTGCTGCAGTCTGGTAACTGCCAGCGGAGAAGCTTTTCTACATTGTTTCAGGAGTATAACATATGTGTATATGTCAGAGTTGTCCCTGACTCCCAACACCTGGTTCCACAAGGCCCTCCTTGCGGCTGCACAGGAGGTACTATCTTGGGGCTTCCTGTAAAATTTCCTAATATCCACCTCCACGTCACATGGCCATTCTCACTGTCTAGTGATTCCTTTAAACAGATGCCTAAAATACTGGTATAATAATCAGCAGGACAAAATGTAATCTCTAGTTGGTAAGTGATTTTTATTGAATAATGTGTCATTAGTATTATATCTGATTCCAAATGGCACTATTAATGCATACATATATATTATCTTCATAGTCTAAAAGTTAATTTTGAAATACTTCAATGCAGGGTTATTAGTTTTCTATTGCTGCTGTTATAAATGACCACAAACAGCAGTATAGAACAACACGAATTTATTATTTCGTAGTTTTTGTAGGTCAGAAGTCTGGATCTCTGCTCAAGAGTTGCACAAGGCTGAACTCAGAGCATTGGCAGGACTGCTCTCTTTTCTGGAGAACCTGCGGATGAACCCATGGTCAGGCTCATTCAGGTTTCAGCAGAATTCAGCTTTTTGCAGTTGTAGGACCGAGTCTACTTTTCCTTCCTGGTTGGCAACTAGGGGTTGCTTCAGCTTTGAGAGACAACCCATCTCTAATCATCCCGGCTTGTGGCTCTCTTCCTTCATCTTCAAAGTCAGTGGTGGCAGCTGAGTCCTTACGCTGCTACTCTCAGACCATCCCCATAGAGAAAGGTTATTCACATTTAATGACTTGTGTGAATAAACTGGACCTACTCAGATAATTCAAGACAATTTCTCCATCTCAATGTCCACACATTTTTATTGTGTTTATTTTTAAATTGAATTTTATTGAGGTGTGACTGGTTAACATAACTAAACAGGCTTCAGGTGCCTAATTTTACAATCCAATTCTGTACACTGAATTGTGTGTTCATTCCCCCAAGACAAGTCTTCATCAATCACCACTTATCCCTCCCTGTACACTCCTCCGCCTTCCCCCTACCCCCAGGCAGTCACCACACTGTTGTCTATCTCCATGAGTTTTTGGGGTTTTGTCCATTTTTTTCTATCCCTTCACTTCCCTATATGCTTATAAGGGTTTTTTTCTTGCTTATTCCCTTCACATATTTTACCCAGACCCTCAACCTATCCCACACCTGAGAGCTATCAATCTGTTCTTTGTAGCTATGAGTCTGTTTCTATATTGTTTATTTTGTTCTTCAGATTCCACATCTAAGTGAAATAATATGGTACTTGTCTTTCTCTGACTGGCTTATTTCACTTAACAAAATACCCTGTAGGTCCACCCATGCTGTCACAAAGGTAAAATTTTCTTCTTTTTTATGGCTGAGTAGTATTCCATTGTATAAATTTATCAATAGCTTTTTAATACACTTATATACTGATGGCCTCTTGGGATACTTCCAAATCTTGACTATTGTAAATAGCACTGCAATGTTTTGGGTTTCTTCAGATACATTCCCAGAAGTAGAACTACTGGTTCATAAAGCATTTTTAATTTTTTGAGGTAACTCCATACTGCTTTCCACAGTGGTTGTACTAATCTGTATTCCTACCAACAGTGTATGAGGGTTCCCTTTTCCCCATATCTAGCCAACACTTGTTTGCTGATTTATTAATAATAGCCATTCTGACATGTGGGAAAATGCTGTGAAGACTTTCAGAGATAGGATTACAATTAGAGCAAGCTGCCCTGGGGTGAAAGCCCGAGCAGACAAGAGTCCAGGGGCCTCTCTGATCCGTACTGAAAACAGTGCGTGCTGGAAACAGCAAAACAGCAGGATAAGATTCAGCAATAAGAAATATTTAGGCTCTCAGAACAGAGATTAGGAGTCAGCATGTTCTTTGTCCTTTACTTCACCCCCTGAAAACTTCTAGACAGAAGTTATTTGTACTGGCTAATAAATATCTGAGTAAGGCTGGGGACGGGGCTTCAGTCCTCCAGTCTGCTGACTGGGGCTGTTGACTTCCTTTGGCCCCTCAGAACATTTCATCTGGCATCCGAGTAGTTCATTGTTGCTATGACAAGTGGTGTCCCACGTAAGGTACCAGAAGAAACCACCTCTCAAAGTCTAGCAAAGGAAAAGGATGTTCACTCATCTAATTTGGTAAGGGCCACAAGAAGAGGGGAAAACGCCCTTGAATGCTTGTGGCAAGGTCACTTTTAAGGATCAGGCCAGGGGATTCTCCTCTCCCTTCATCTCTCTTTCATTAGTGGGAATTCCCATTCTCGAGTAGGGGAGTCATAAGTTACAGCTATAGGGACTCCTTGGAGCTGTAGGGTGTCAGGTAACAGATCGGAATTTAACTGCCCTTTTGCTCACAATCTGACAACAATGTCCTTGCTATCTGAAAGAGGGAAGTTTAGATTTAGGAGACTGGGAAAGCACTTTTACCAAGAGGATGGTTGAAGCAATTGGGATGGGATATGAAATGACCTCTTGGGATTAGGAAGGGCTTGTTAAAACTGCTCTCATCACCTAGCCTGAACTTCAGACAAGCCTGTCCCCCAATATTTCAACAACCTTAACCAGCAGGAAGTAGCTACAGAAGTAAAGACCTTTGTCCTTTTTCCTTAAAAAAACAAAAACAAAACAAAAACAAAACACACACACAAAAGACTGAAATGTTGGGTTTGGGTCCAGGGTGCCTTTAAACACAAGGCCTCTTTAAACTCAAATTTCCCTCACGCAACCTCTCACTAGGGCAACTTCTTCATTAAACATCTCCTTCACCCTACCTCCCCCTCCCCTTAAGCAGCTCTCTTCACCCTGGGAAAGTTCTGGGAGTGTCCTTGGGACAGGCCTTCAGGAGGGACCTGAGGGTCAGGAAAGGGAGATAGTCTGTGACCAAGGCCATAAACCTGTTACAACTGTGGGAAATAAGGACATTTTCAGAAAGATTACAGGCAGAACCTAATCGTAACTATGTAGTTTGGCTTTTGTGTGTGCCCTGAGAGATTAATTAAAACTCAATCTAAAAATTCCTTATAAAGTTCCAGTAGAGCAGATTGTAAAAAGCCAATATAATCAATTACTATTCTCATTGTTTTTATGAAAATTACCAGGCCAAATTAACACTAGACTTAAAATTGTAACTAGGATAATCTTAATTTAGCTCTTTAAAAAAATAAAAATAAAATAACAAAGGGTAATTTTAGGAAGGAAAAAGAGAAACCAAGTCATTTAGATATCTTAAAGCTTTCTTTTAGAGACCTGGGAACTTTTGTAATCCTGAGAACAACAGGAGAACTAACACATCTCAAGACCCTCTGCAGGCTATAATAATGGGATGGGTCATGCCAGGACCTCAATGTACAGGGGGGAAAAAAAAGGCGATTTAAAAATCCAAGCAGCTCAGTATCTCATCCCCTTCCTTCTCTTCACTCATCCTGGAAGGTTGCCAAGGATAAATAAAAAGTCTTACCTTCTTTGCAATTATTAATAATACTATAAAATATAAAACTATTCCCAATGTTTTTTAAGCCAAATGATCTAGAAATACATTTGATATCACTACTAGTTTAATTTTATTAATGTCTTTTTAACGTTTTTAACCAAAAATATGTTTGTTTTGCCTAGGTTTACAAAAGGTTCCTGTTATCTTTTTTTGAAAATGTTTGTTTGCAAATAAAAGAACCTGTTTCTAAAGGTCATGAAATATATTTATAAAAGTATCAATGTAAAATTGCTAATTACTAACTTAGTTCTCACTGAAAGTTAAGGTTTTTAGAAATTGAGAACTTTAATTAATTGAAAAGAAACTGTATCATTTTAATAATAAAAGGTATAAGGTATAGAGGTACTTTTGAAAGTAAAAGAAAGTAAATAAGTTCTGAAAGCTAATTATTTCTGAATAGATAAAGATTATGAAAGTTGTAGAAGGTTTGTGTAAGTTGCAGAAGGTTTCTGCAGGTTGTAGAAAGTTTGAACAGAGGGAAGAAACAAAAAGAGAATAGAAAGTAGACAAAGGTGAGAAAAGGAGAGGAAGAACTTTAGAAAAAGGATTGTCCTAAAAAGAAAATAAAAAGTAACATTAGAACATTCTTAGGGGCCTCTGGCTCTTGAGAAATTCACCCAAATTACAGGTATCACAGAAAGAGCCAATAGTCTTCTTAAGCCCCAATACACAAACAAAAAAGGAAGAGTCAGGAGGAGAAACTCACCCCACAAAAACAATTGTATAAGGTTCTTTTTACTCTTAATATTTTGAACATTTCCTAATCTGGATTTACTGAAGCTGAGAGGCATTTGATAGCAATAAACCTCTCATGTTGTACCAGAATTTATTAGCTGGCCCTAAGTGGCAGAATCCAATCAAATTTCTAACTTGGGGGCATAGGTATGTTGCAATTTTGTTATCAACAAGTCCTCTTTGAATACCAGTAAGGAATGTGCAGATTTATCATGAGTTAGCATCAACCTTTAGAAAGCAACCCAGTTCCAGAGATCCAGAAGCTGATAGTGAATGCACCTCTGGGAATGAACCAAAAAAACAAACCAAAAAAAAGGACACCTAGCTCACTCCCAAGCCCTCAGGGAGTACCTGAAATCACCTGGGATACTTTGAAGCATCTAATTGGGTGTGCTGAAGAAGTTTTGCAAAATAAAGGCACACCTATGACCCCTGTAAACCTGTTTCTCTTTATGCTTGCCCTCCACATTCCACTGCAAACACTGCCACCTGTTAACAAGCCAGTAATCACTGAACTACCTAACCATCTTCCTTTCTATTGATCTTTACTAAATAAAAAAAGGCGGATATGTGGAAATATGCTGTGAAAATTTGCAGAGTTAGGATTACCATTAGAGACAATGAGGTGTTCAAGGGAAAAAGCCCAGAGTGGATGAGAGTCCAGGAGCCTCTCTGACCCAGTACTGGAGACAGTGTGAGGTGGACACAAACAAACAAACAAACAAACAAAAAACAGTAAAATAAGATTCAGCAACAAGAAATGTTTAGGTTCTCAGAACAGAGATTAGGAGTCAGCATTTTCCTTATCCTTTACTTCACCCCCAAAACATCTGCTGTCTTCTTCCTTGAGTTATTTGTGCTTGCTAATAAATATCTGAGTAAGGCTGGGTACCCGGCTTCTGTCCTTTGATCTTCTGACCAAACTGTTGCCTCCTCTCAGCCCCTAGGAGCATTTTCTCTCGGCTGTGAGTAGTTGATTGTCACCGTGATGAGTGTTGCCCAATGTGAGGAACAGGAACCAAACAACATGTTTGCTTCTCTGAATAGTTCATTGTTGCCATGACCCTGACAGGTGTGACTTCATCTCTCATTGTGGTTTTAATTTTCCTGTCTCTGGTGATTAGTGATGTTGAGCATATTTTCATATATATATATTGGCCATCTGAATGTCCTATTTGGAGAAGTGTCTACTCAAGTCTTTTGCTCATTTTTTTAAATTAGATTTTTTTTAAAAGTTTGAGTTCTTTATAAATTTTAGAATATTAACCCCTTATCAAATGTGTCATTGGCAATTATTTTCTCCCATTCAGTGGGCTATATCTTCATATTGTTGATGGCTTTATTTGCTGTGAAAAAACTCTTTAGTTTTATGTAGTCCCATTTGTTTATTTTTTATTTTGTTTTGCTTGCCTACAGAGATATATTAGAAAAAAATACTGCTATAAGAAATGGCTGAGATTTCACTGCCTATGTTTTCTTTAAGATTTTTTGTGGTTCTGGGTCTTACACTTAGGTCTTTAGTCTATTTTGAGTTTATTCTTTTGAATGGTATAAAAAGGTGATAGTTTTATTATTATTTTTTGCATGGATCTGTCCAATTTTCCCAACATCTTTAATGATTGAACTGTCCTAAGAGGGAAATTCTTAGTAATAGAGGCCCACCTCCAGAAGCAAAATAAATAAACAAACAAACAAACAAAGAAATAAACTCACACCTAAAAGAGCTAGAAAAAGAAGGACAAAGCCCAGATTAAGTAGAACGAAGAACATAATAAAGATTAAAGCATAAATAAATGACAGAGACTAAAAAAATATATAAAAGATCAATGAAACCAAGAGTTGGTTCTTTGAAAAGATAAATAAAGTTGACAAGCCTTTTACCAAATTTATCAACAAAAAGAGAGAGAATGCAAATGAAATCAGAAATGAAAAAGGAGGAATATAAATGACACAACAGAAATACAAAAAATTGTTAGAAATAATTACAAACTGTCAAAAATTTGGCCAACCTGAGTGAAATGGGTAAATTCCTAGAAACATATAATCTTCTAAAACTGAATCAGGAAGAATCAGAGAACATGAATAGACCAATTGAAACTAATGAAATTGAAGCAGTAATTATAATACTACTAAAAATAAACTCCCAGCAAGCAAAAGACCTGGACCAGATGGCTTCACAGGTAAATTTTACTAAATATGTAAAGAAGAACTAATGCCTATCCTCCTCAAACTATTCCAAAAATATTCAGGAGAAACAAAGACTCCAAAGCTTATTTAATGTGGCCTGCATAATTCCAAACTCAGAGAAAGATACTACAAAGAAAGACAATTATAGGCCAATATCCCTGATGAACACAGTAGCAAAAATCTTCAACAAATACTAGCAAATCAGATCCAACAATACTTTAAAAAAGTCATATACCATGATCAAGTAGGATTTATTCCAGGGATGCAAGGTTGGTACAATATTTTCAAATCAATAAACGTGATACACCACAAAAACAAAATGAAGGATAAAAATCATATGATCATATCAATAGATGCAGAAAAAGCATTTGCTAAAAGCTAACACCCATTTATGATAAAAACTCTCAGCTAAGTGGGAATACAGGGAACATACCTCAATATAATAAGGGCCATACATGACAAACCCACATTCAACATCATACTCAATGGGCAAAAACTATAAGTGTTCCCTTTACGATCAGAAACAAGACAGGGCTATCTACTTTCACCACTCTTACTCAACATAGTACTGGAAGTTCTAGCCACAGCAATCAGACAAGAAGAAATAAAGGTCATACAAATTGGAAAGGAATAAGTGAAACTGTTATTATTTGCAAACGACATGACACTGTATATAGAAAATACGACTCAATATCCTTACTTTTTAAATCGCATCAGCAAAGTCCCTTTTGATGTGTAACATAACAAATTCATGGCTTCTGGGGATTAGGATGTAAACACCTTTGGGGGCCATTATTCTGTTTACCATACAGGGTTTGACAACCAATACAGACCAGGAGACAATTCTCGTCTGCTGTCTATTTTTGTAAATAAAATTTATTGCAGAGTAACACCCATTTGTTTACATGTTGTCTATGTCTGCATTTCACCACACCATCATAGGCGAGTAGCTGTGACAGAGACCACTCTGCTCGCGCATCTAAAATACTTACTATCTGACTCAACTAAAAAAGCTTGCTGACTCATGCTGCAACAATAGCGTAATTATTCTAAAAATCTTTTTGAAGATTAGCTGTGTATTATGAATAAAAATAAACTGAATTTGAAATGTAATTGCAAAGAATGCTTACTGATACTAGAATTTAGAATATACTCCCCCAAAACTGTAAGTAGAGAAGGATTCTATCTTTATTTCAGCTCTTGGCAGAGCCATCAATCTTCTTGTCTAGTTAGCATTTCATGACTCTTCTATAAAAATTACCGAGAGCTTTGTACAGGCAAAATATCAGCAATCTCTTCTACCTGGACAAACACCATGCTAGAAAAGTAATTTAAAAAATAAAGAGATACAAAAAGCCTTTTGTAGAAATTATAGATGCATGCCAAGTGATTTTTATTCTTTAGATTGTTATCAACATTTGAGATTCATCAAAATACTCATTGATGAATGTTACAATCTCTCTTCATCGTTTCTCATGCTTATCTAATGTTAACAAGCATATTCATTACAGTCTTTCATTGTGTTTTCTACTATTATTTACAAAGGCTATGGATCATGATTAATTTCAGTTTCTGCATCTAAAACAAATTTCTTAATTTGTTAGATTGACCCTATTAGTATGCAAGCAAATATGGCAATAAAAGCCCCAAAAAACAAAAACAACCCACCCACATGTCCAAATTCCCATGAGATCTTTTATGAATATGACTAATTTGAGAACTACAAATACACCTGATGCATTTTTTCAGTCCTGATAGAAGGAGTATTATCTATTTGAGTTGTTGCTAAGGAAGAAAAAAAAGTGGCCAAGTTAGATTTCAGAAACTGCAGTCCAGTCCAGTCTATCTTCCACTAGAAATAGAAGTATAGACAGCCTTATCTGGAAAAATAATGCATGTTATCATTTGCAGAGTTAATAAAGCACTAGATAACTAAAATACATCCTTTTCTTATTCTTCTAACTCATTATTAAAGATAGGGATGTTAGCCACCTTACAAAGTCACACCAGGCTCAGACCTGTCAGACCGAAGTAATCCCAAAGGTGGGTCCGTGTACATATGCACGAGTATATGAATGTGTGTGTACATACAGGTCCATTCTAGTATACTTATTTAGGTCTCAATATTACTTTCAATAAAGTTATTAAATTTGTTTTGCATTAGAGAATCTAACAATATCAAAAAGTATAAATAATCACACTGAAGTAACCTTAAGTAATTTGAGAAACAAATTCTTTTTCTGGGGAAAGCAAATCTGGTATTTCTTCAAAGCAATCAGCAATCAGTTCCTATACCTAAGCACTAAGGACCACAATCCTGATTCTATAGGTCATAAAAATAAAGCCATCAGCAATAAAAAACAACAAAAAACAAAACTGAACTAAGAGTAGTATGGCTTATTGACTTATGAGCTGGTTAAAACTGTAATTGGCTTGGCTAAATATAATTTGGAATTTCATAATTCCATATTTGAGTACCTCTTTCTACCAGTTCCCATGGGTCTTAATATATTTAACACACTTTAAATGGTATTTGTTAAAGGCTTTTTAAAAGAATACATTTCTTTTGGAAAAATTTTAACTGGTTTTTCCCAAGACTCATTATAATTATTAATTCCCATTCTTCATTTTTTTCCACATGGTATATGAAACAGATATAATTTGCAAGTCATCATCTATTTCTGAGCTTAGAAAAGTATAGCAGATGCTTTTGATATAAGAAAATTGGTGAAGGTAGACTGACTTTATTAGAAATATGTCATATCAAAAATAGTTCAATTTTGAAGGCAATAATAGTGATTATATATATGTATGTATATAGTTATAATAACATTTTAGCTTATTTTAATCAATTTCAATATTTATATTTAAGATAAACTTTTCACATTTTAGTGAACTCGATTATGTTTCAGTATAGGCTCTTTTGATTATCACTTCAATGGGAATAAACTAAAATATATAGAACATCTCTTTATCAGATTAGTAATAAATGTTAAGATACTCAATAAATCAGTCCTGTATTCCTTTCCTCAGGGAACAATAAAGTATTCACAAAATCTAATTTGGATGGTAGGTATCAATACAAGCATTAAAAATTCAAAACCGTAGAGTGTGAAGAACTGCGTGTATTGTACACAGAACAGTGTAACAGATATTTATAAAACAAGGAAGAGAGCAGGCTCCACTGTGTGGCTGTTACCTGGGTGGGCAGGCACTGCAAGTGAGTGGGGCGTTGGAGAAAACTCACAGCCTTTCCTTCTCTGGTGTAAACTCTTCTCCTCCCCAGTCCCTTTTGTAACAGATTAGTCTAGATTCTCTTAAATCTAGGCCATCTGGGGTGAATATAGTATCATTTTAGGGATCTGGTCAAGTCACTCAAAATACTGACAGACAATTCTAAGTGGCCTCTGACCATTACTTATTTGTTCTTATAGTTTGATATCCATTGCCACTCCAGTGTCTAGCTGGTGCTTAATAGAATATATTTTGTTCTCCACAAGAAGAAAATATATTTTGCATGGTTTATCTCTTCTGTAAATTGGCTGTCCCAATATGCCTCTAGAAGAGAAATATTTGTCCCAAAGCTTAAATCTATTAATTTTAAACAATTTTATTGAATTAAAATTGTAAGACTGTTTCATCAACATTATGTTTTGTGTGTCGTTACTAAAGAGAAGACTACTTTTTAGTAGTAGTCTTCTACTTACTCTTTTTTTAAAATTTAAGTGAGGCCTACATACTTACTCTTTTTTTTTTAATTTATGTAAGAGAAGGAGAGACAGACTCCTGCAATCACCCTGACCAGGATCCACCCGGTGACCCCCATCTGAGGCCCATGCTCTGCCCAACTGGGGCCGATGCCCGCAATCGAGATATTTTTAACTCCCGAGGCAGAGGTTCCATGGAAACATCCCCAGTGCCCAGGGCCCATGCGCTCGAATCAATGGAGCCATGGTTATGTGAAGGGAAGGGAAGAAAGGGAGGGGAGGGGAGGAGAAACAGATGGCTGCTTCTCCTGTGTGCCCTGACCAGGAATCATACCTGGGACTTTCATATGCCCAGTTAATGCTCTACCACTGAGCCAACCAGCCAGGGCTCATCAACACTATTTCTGAAGTTACTCTTTCTTTAACTTATGAAAAAAGGGCATTTAATTAACATGGTCTTTAAATTCTAAATAATGTTATCTTGATATAGGAAAGCTTTATAAATGTTCACTTACATCAGGGGTTGGGAACATTTTTGGCTGAGAGAGCCATGAACGCCACATATTTTAAAATGTAATCTGTGACAGCCATACAATAACCCATGTACATTATGCATTATCCAATAAAAATTTGGGGGTGTCCTGGAGGACAGCTGTGATTGGCTCCAGCCACCCGCAACCATGAACATGAGCGGTAGAAAATGAATGAATTGTAACACATGAGAATGTTTTATATTTTTAATGTTATTATTTTTTTTATTAAAGATTTGTCTGCGAACCATATACAACCATCAAAAGAGCCACATCTGGCTTGCGAGCCATAGGTTCCCGACCCCTGACTTACAGGGTGATTTTTCCTTAAGAAACACGGTATGCATTCTGACACTTGCTTTTTCAGTAAGCAATTCAGGAGATTCATATATCTTACTATTTTTAACCAGTATGTATAACTAGAGAGACATTACCATGATAAACAATAAAAACAAACAAATAAGAAAATAAATATTTTTATAACAAATTTTAAACATACTTAAAAGCATTTTTAAAATCATTTCTCAGTTTTCAAAGTAGTGATGAGGTTATGGCTATTCTAAAAATTGAGGAAGTTGGTCTTATAGAAATAAAACACATTCTCAAAGTTAGATGCGATCAGTATGGCAGAAATAGAAAAAGACTTAATAGTTTAAATTTTAATTATGATGTCTAAAAGTTTTTGCTGAGAGATTTGAGATTTTCATTAAACAATCTAAGAAGCTTGAAGCATCTTAGTAAAAAGTGGTTTACAATGACAAGGAAGATCATTGTAATTTTTTATAAAATCAAGGCTGATTTTTTTTCCCTCAGGGAAAATCAGACATTACAAAATAGCAAAAAAGGCATAGGTTTTGTAAAACAGAGAATGATATTAAAAATTTTATTATGCCATTCACTAAGTATATCAATTTGGGAAAATGAGAATAACTTTGTTCTTCGGTTACTTGTGTGTAAGTCAATTTCATAGAAATTTTGCAAGGAACAACAACAGAAAACTATGGATATGCAACCCATGAGACTGACTTATATTAATAGAGAAAGTATAAAAGTATAATTAGGAAATTCTTAATAAGAGCCACCTTTGTTGCCCCTACTCATCAATAATTTAATTATTCCAAGTGAATATATAAAGGATATGTAGATATGTCTACATAAGGACTGAACAAAATGCAGTTGAATGGATTGTCATTCTGGAATGGAAGATTTAGATTTGGAACACCAAGGTAGCTATAAGAAGCCCTTTCTAAATCCTTGACTTAGCATTTCTAAATGTTGCCCATCTCTTCTACCCTGGAGTACACTGGAGTTAATCACTCTCCTTGTCTTATGTTTATAACTTTAATTGTTGCATGCATATTAAATCTATGTATTTACATGGCAGTCCTCTGTACCTCATGGTGAGACAGGTACTAATTCACCTTGACCTCCCTATTGCCTATCTCAGAGCCCAATAAAGATGTGTACACTGATAAACAATTTACTATTATCTTGCATAAACTAAAGAGAATTTTATCATGAACACAAGCATAAAGTAGGGCATTTTATTCTATAAATACACATTTTCATAACAAATTTATAACTCTAAAAAGCCTAGAAAATATGTTATGGTCTTATCAGAGAAAAGTATGACTATTAATCTTGTTTAAAAAATATATTCTACAAACAAGCAAATAATACTTACATTAGACAAATGAGCTAGTTCTATCTCCAGAAACGAATCAGTCGTTTTGGGTTCAGGCCTTATTGTAACCACGATGATTTTGGAATTAATGACAGTATAATTTCTGAAACAGAGTAATAATAATTAAGAGGAAAAACAATTAATGACAAATATGAATTTTTACTGCTCAATACATGTTGAATTAGCATGTTAAATAAATGTATCCTTATCAAAAAAGTAGAACAAACAGATTTAAAAAACATGATACTAAAGTGTAATTCATGAAAAGAACAGTTAATTTTTTGTTATAAACAATTCCTACGATTGTTTGAACTAGAACATTTTGGGAAGGGGGAGCTATTGGGGACTGCTACTACTTTAGATGCAGGAAAGATTAAAAAGCAATAACACTGACAAGCTTTCGATTACTTACATCTGATTCACCTACGAGAGGGATGAATTGTGAATTTAAACTTTTAGAAAATCTTTAAATGAATATAATCAATTGATCTCAAGGTGGACCACACAGTTTATTTGTCCAGGAAACCAAATATTCTTCTTGTAAAGTGCTGTCTTGGCATTTAAGACTATCTCAAAATTCATTAAGTTGATTGATTAGAGTGTGGTACAGCATAAAAGCAAGTAGAGTATAAATATAAATAAATGCTGTTGATAATTATTGACCATCATTCATTTCAGCAATAAAGATTTACAGGCCACCTCTTTATCTCAGTATGCTCAGTGTAAGGAACATAGTTACCTTTCAAAATATCTGACCAAGTATAGTTCACTCACAAAGAAGTTTTAAATATTTACAAGCTACAGAAATTATACATAAATAAAAACATTTAAAACTTAACTCTTTCTTACACATATAGATTTTCACACTATTTTTTTTAAATTCTACATATCAATTATTATCTAGATATTTACAATTTTATGGTACTTAAGCTTTATGAAGGAATGTATTTCTTTTTGAAGAAATATATATTTTTTCATTCCTCCTTTCTGAATTGAAATAAACTGTCTACACATCCATAGAGCATATACTATTCTGGGAAATTCATAATAGTTTTGAAAGACAAAGTCATATAATTTTTTCTCTCTTTTTGTTGTTTAAAGCATTGTTTAGAGTGGCCCTGGCCAGTTGGCTCAGTGGTGGAGCGTCGGCCTGGCGTGCAGAAGTCCCAGGTTGGATTCCCGGCTAGGGCACACAGGAGAAGCGCCCATCTGCTTCTCCACCCCTCACCCTCTCCTTCCTCTCTGTCTCTCTCTTCCCCTCCCGCAGCGAGGCTCCATTGGAGCAAAGATGGCCTGGGCTCTGGGGATGGCTACTTGGCCTCTGCCCCAGGCGCTAGGGTGGCTCTGGTTGTGACAGAGCGACGCCCCCGGAGGGGCAGAGCATCGCCCCCTGGTGGGCGTGCCGGGTGGATCCCGGTTGGGCGCATGCAGGAGTCTGTCTGACTGTCTCTCCCCGTTTCCAGCTTCAGAAAAATACAAAAAATCAATCAATCAATCAATCAATAAATAAATAAAATAAAGCATTGTTTAGAGATAATAAAACTCATCAATTTTAAGTGGCAGCATAATGCTTTTGGTAATTGTATATTATCTTGTAGGCATCATAAATTTAAGATAGACGACTACCCTTTCACCCCTAATGGGGATTTCACCCCCAATCCTTGAGCCTCTGCATTTGACCCCCTTCCACTCCCATGGTTTTAGTATTTCATTTAATACTTAATGGGTCAAAGGTAAGATTCATTGACAAGGATATCATAGTATAAAGATATTTTTATTATTTTAAAAGTCACATAGGCCTGACCTGTGATGGCACAGTGGATAAAGCGTCGACCTGGAAATGCTGAGGTCGCCGATTCGAAACCCTGGGCTTGCCTGGTCAAGGCACATATGGGAGTTGATGCTTCCAGCTCCTCCCCACCTTCTCTCTCTGTCTCTCTCTCCTCTCTCTCCCCCTCTCTGTCTCTCTCTCCCCCTTTCTCTCTCCTCTCTAAAATGAATAAATAAAATTAAAAAAAAAAAAAAGAAATCTCTAAAAGTCACATAAGTTGATAAATTACCAGAAAAACAGAAATTTATAAATTTGTGAAGATAGTAATGAAGGTCTCTTTGTATAGACTTATAGAGATTTTGACCATTGGAAACTGGGCTGTGGGAAGCAAGGTAAAGATAAGTAACTAAGATAAGCAGCCTTCCGTAGAGAACGTCACCCTATGTCAGGTTCATCAGCTACTCACTTGGCCTGATTGAAAAGATCCCTAGAGGACTGAGTTCTAATTGTGTGTGTGTGTGTGTGTGTGTGTGTAAGCTTATTTAGAATACAACTGGAAAAGGATGCATCTCATATATTTATACAGATGGATGTTCTTATCATATATATGTGAGCACCCCCTCACCTTGTGCTACGAACATGTACCTATTTCTGGCATAGTATCCATTAATGCTATGTATGCCCCTTCCACAAGATTACAAGTTCAATGAGGGCAATATTTGTATCTAGCATTTATATAGCCTCATTTGCATGATTCTTGGCACATTTTAGTGCTAACACATATTTGAATGTCTTATCAAATAAACACATTAAAAATATCAAACCTTTGATCAAGTTGATTTTAAATGTAATAACAATATCATGGTATTAAAATGTTTAATAAAGGACAAATAAGCAAATTTACATTGTGCAATGGCTCCCTTCAAAAAAAAAGTGTACAGTGGACAAAATCAGCTTTAATGTATTCCATCAGTTTAGTCTAATTAGCACAAGTGAATAGCTGGCTCCTTATGTCAGGCTTTGTGATCTACTAATGCTCCTGGCAGGGTGTCCATTTGTATGCACTGCTAGGAAAGAAGGTCTTACAGCCAAATGGATTTCATGACTAGAGTAATAAAGGTCTTTCCTGTCCTTGACAAATGTTATGGACATTTGTCATTTAAGAATGGATAGAGTTATTCACTCAAAGGAGAACTAAGTTATTCTTCACAATTTTTCAAACTGCTTAAGGTACTTAGGGTACCTATGAAGTCTGTCTCAAAGAAAGTAAAAAAGTGATTAAAAATGCAATCAATTTACAACAGTCTACTGTTTTCTTATATGACAACAATGAAACTTCACAAAATGAATTGAAAAAATATAATTCTTTTACAATTGCAACAAAAAAAATAAAACACCTAGGAATAAACTTAACAAAGGATGTGAAGGACCTATTGACTGAAAACTACAAAGCATTATTACATGAATTTGAAAAAGACACAATAAAATGGAAAAATAGTCCATGTTTACAACTGGAAGAATCAACATAGTTAAAATGGCCATATTACCCAAAGCAATACACAAACTTATTGCAATCCACATTGAAATTCCAATGTCAGTTTTTAAAGAAGTAGAACAAAAAAATCACCAGATTTATATGGAGTCATAAAAGAACCTGAGCAGAAAAGCAATGCTGAGAAAAAAGAATGGAGCTAGAGATATTACATTATCTAACTTCAAATTATACTGTAGAGCCACAATAATCAAAATAGCATGATGTTGGCAGAAACACAGACATACAGACCAAAGAAACAGAATCAAGAGCCTAGAAATAAAACCACATATATATGGACAAATAATTGGCAAAGGAGCTAAAAACACACAATGGATAAAGGAAAGCCTCTTCGATAAATGGTTCTGGGAAAATTGGAAAGCCAATAGTATGCCACATGAACTATTCACTGTGTTATGTGCTCATCACATAAAATCAAACCACTTTCTGTCACCGTACATTTGCCCCCCCTTTACTTCTGTATCTCACCTCTGGAATACAAGATCAAATATCTTAGTCATTTCATCGTGTTTTGGCCTCAAAAATAAAGTAACTGAGGCCCTTGCTGGGTATCTCAGTTGGGTAGAGCATCATCTTGATATAAATAGAAGGGAGTCACTTTAGGTAAAAGGACATACATAGGCTGAAAGTGAAAAATGAAAAACAATAGCCCAGGCCCTGGCCGGTTGGCTCAGCGGTAGAGCGTCGGCCTAGTGTGCGGAGGACCCGGGTTCGATTCCCGGCCAGGGCACACAGGAGAAGCGCCCATTTGCTTCTCCACCCCTCCGCCGCACTTTCCTCTCTGTCTCTCTCTTCCCCTCCCGCAGCCAAGGCTCCATTGGAGCAAAGATGGCCCGGGCGCTGGGGATGGCTCTGTGGCCTCTGCCTCAGGCGCTAGAGTGGCTCTGGTCGCAACATGGTGACACCCAGGATGGGCAGAGCATCGCCCCTGGTGGGCGTGCCGGGTGGATCCCGGTTGGGCGCATGCGGGAGTCTGACTGTCTCTCCCTGTTTCCAGCTTCAGAAAAATGAAAAAAAAAAAAAAAAAAAGAAAAAAAAAGAAAAACAATAGCCCATGCAAATGGAAACCAAAAGAGCAAGGATGGCCATATATGTAGCATAAAATATAGACATTAAGTCAAAAACTGTAATAAGGAACAAATAAGAACATAATAAAATAATAAAAGGGTCAATTCTCAAGGAAGATATAACAATTATAAACATGTATTAACTAACATCAGAATACCCAGACATATGAAGTAAACACTGAGAGAATTTAAGAGATAAAGACAATAACACAAGAATAATAGAATATTTCAATACAATATCCTACTTTAATAATGGTCAGATTAACCAGATAGTGGGATAAGGAAACAGAGAACCTAAACAACACTATAGGCTACAGCAGTGTATACATTTTTCTGAAATGCATATAGAACATTCTCCAGGATTGGTCACAGGTGAGGCCAAAAAAGGTCTTAACAAATTTGAAAATTTGAGATGATTAAAATCATCTCAAATTTATTTTCTCACCACAGTGGATTGGAACTAGTACTCAAAATAAAATTGTAAAATTTACAAATATGTGGAAACAAACAATATACTCCTGAATAATTAATCAAGAACAGATCACAAAGGAAATTTTAAAATATCATTAGACAAATGAAAATAAAAACACAACAGCCCTGGCTGGATAGCTCTGTTGGTTAGAGCATTGGCCCAACGCTCAGGGGTTGCTGGTTTGATCTCCGGTCAGGGCACATACAGGAATGGATCTATGTTCCTGTCTCTCTCTATCTCCCTTCCTTTCAGGCTAAAATCAATAAAATAAAAAGAAAATAAAATACAACATACCAAAATATAAGGAATACAGCAATAACAGTATAAAGTCTAAAATACATAAGACTAAATGCCACTATTTAAAAAGAAAAAAAGGAGCTCAAATCATCAATCTAATTTACACTTCAAGGAAGTAAAAAACAAATGAACTAAACCCAAAGTTAACAGAAAGAAGAAAATAAATATTAGCACACAGATCAGTGGAATAGAGACTAGGAAAGCAATACAAAACAACAACCAAACTTAGAGTTGTTGGCTTAAGGAAAACCAAAAAATCTGACAGTATCTTAGCTAGACTAACAAAAATCAGAAATGAAGAGAAGACATCAGACAACTGATGCCACTGAAATAAATAGGATTATAAGAGACTACTATGAACAACTGTCTGGCAACAAACTAAATAACTTAAAAGAAATAGATAATTCTTATAAACATAAAATATACCAAGGCTGATTTATGAAGAAATAAACAAAATCTAAATAGACTTATAAACAGTAAGATTGAATTAGTAATAAAACGAAAACAAAAAACAAACCAAAAAACACCCAACAACAAGATAAAAACCCCAAACCAATAGTTTCAAAGAAGAATTCTATCAAACCTATGAAAACTTTTTTTTCTCAAACTCTTCCAAAACATCCAAGTAGAGGAAATAATTTAAAACTCATTTTATGAGGCCAGCATTACCCTGATACTAAAATCAGGCAGATATCACAAGTAACTAAAACAACTGGTCTATATCTCTGATGGATACCATGCAAAAATTCTAAACACATTAAAAAGAGCATACACCATGATTAAATAGTGTATCTAAGAGAAGCAATGATGGTTCAACATATGAATATCAGTCAATGAAATACACTACATTAACAGAATGAAGGACAAAAACCACATGTTTACCTCAGCTGATGTGGAAAAAGTGTTTTAAAATTCAACATTCTTTGATAATAAAAAAATACTCAATAAACTAAGTATAGAAAGAATGTACCTGAACATAGAAAAGAGTATATATGAAAATTCCACAGCTATCATCACACTTAATGGTGAAAAACTAAAAGTGTTCACTGCAAGATCAGGAACAAGGCAAGAAGGCCATCAATTGCTACTTATATTCAATATAGCATTAGAATTCCTAACCAAAGCAACTAGGCAAGAAAGAGAAAAAAATAGCAAACAAATTGAAAAGGAAGAAGAAAATTATCTATGTTTATAGATGGAATAATCTTATATGTAGAAAAACCTAAGAATTCCACAAAAACATGTCAGAAGTAACAAATCTGGCAAAACTATATAGTATATAAAATCCACACACAAAAATCAGTTGCAACTCCATACACACACAATGAGTAACACAACAAAAAAAGAATTTAAATTCCATTTATAATAGCATCAAACACAATAAAATACTTAGCAGTGAACTTAACCAAACAAGGACATGTACACTGAACACCAAAATATACTGCTAAAAAAATAAAACACAAATAAATGGCAAGATCCCATGTTCATGAATTGAAAGACTTACCATTGTTAAAATGTCTGTATTACCCAAAGTGATCTACAGTTCAATACAATCTAATTGAGCCATGGCTGTGGGAGAGGGAGAGAAAGAGAGAAGCCAGAGGGGTAGGGGTGGAGAAGCTGATGGGTGCTTCTGGGTGCCCTGTCTGGGAATCAAACCCAGCACCTCCACACACCGGCTGATGCTCTACCACTGAGCCAACCAGCCAGGGCCTAAAACAGGATTTCACAGCAGCACTATTCACGATAGCTAAGAGGACACATTCTAAATGTCAACTGACAAATATGAATGGATAAAAAATAAATGTGATAATACAGATTATGCTACAATATGGATGAGCTTTGAGAACATTATGCTAAGTGAAATAAGCTGACAGAGAAAGGCAAACACTGCATGACTCCTCATAATATGAGGTATCCAAAGTGATCCATTTTTTACAAACAAAAAGTTGAATGGTGGTTTTCATGGGTTGGGGGAGGTGGGATAAAGTAAGTTATTATTCAAAGAGGACAGAATTTCAGTTTTACAAAATGAAAAAGTTTTAGAGATCTGTCACACGATAAGATACATACAGTGAACACTACTATTCTGCACACTTAAAAATAGGTAAGAGGGTAAATTTCATGTTATGTGCTTTTTACCACATTAAAGAAATTCAAGGCAGCATTATAGAAGATATATCAGTGGAGGGGATTATAGAACTAATTATTCAAATAATGTAGATTCAGATAAGGTGTAGTAAAAAAGATGTTAATTGTTTAAAAATTATTAAAATTATTGTAGCTTCTTTACATTTTTAGAATATAGTTTATGTAAATTCTAAATTGAGAGTTTTTCTAATTTTTTTAAACAAGCTCCCCTCCAGAAATTTTAATAAAAATAAAATAGATAATTTCATATATATTCTAGAAAATGGGGACTTCATAGAATTATTGAGTTAAATACATTTGTCTTTAACACTGTAATCAGCTGCTGGCTGCTAAAATGTAGGGTTGGGCAAACAGCCTTGAAAACTAAACAGAATTTCAAGGTCGGTTTGTCGCGAGATATTAACACTTAGAACCACAAAAAAGCTAAGTAATCAGGGATTTAAATTCACTTTTAAAAGGTATGACCAAATTAAATTCAGATTTTTAAAATAATATCTTATGTGATCTTATAATATTTTAAACTATTAGTCATGCGCAACTGTTATCCCCATGAACAGTTTTAATTTCTTCATGATAGGACATTATAAAAAGATACAAAACATCAGAAAAGTACAATATTTTATTGCAAACTCAGAATGAAGAAGTAAGGTTAAAGTTTAGATCCTAAAACTGAAGAGCAAGTGCTCTTGTGAGAATTGACTACTTCAGACTGATTGCCTTCAAGATGTATTGATATAAAAGTGATCATGTTTCTATTTTTTTTAATAATTGTCAATATCATTTACTTCAATTGCTTTCCCAATTCCTTCTAATTCCTATAGTACTGGAAGTTCAAATGAGTTCTGTTTCCTAAATATGAAAAAAAAAATTCAGCATGATTTATTTTAATTAGGTTGGTGCCCTTGATAGCAAATTTGTTATTTTTTTATTGAATTGTATTCCCTTTTAAAAGATAACTTTCAAACAACCACTAGCTTATAAGAATGTTGTTTCTTGTTCAGTTGTATTTTTTCCGGCATTTTAAAAGTGAAATTTGCATATAATTTTAATTAAATGCTTCACAATATCTTGACTGTTAATAGCTATATTAAAGTGCTTTTTTTTTTTTCAACAGGACTACAAATTCTCTAAGTCCTACCAGGAAAAGTACACATTGCTCTCATACTCAAAGATATTGTGATTTTCCTATAAAACAAAAACCTGACTTTATTAAATGAATCAGAAAGTAGATTGTTTACAACTATTTCTTGAATTCTTTCATGTAAGTCTATGCTTGGCTACACTTTTTTTTTCCTTAGAGATAACTTTCATAAGATTAATTTCTAGAAGTGGCATTTCTGTATCAATGAAGATGCATTTTTAAAGTGTCTTGATATTGCCAAATTATCCTACTCAAATGTTATTACAGTTAAAAATCCTCTCCAGCACTTGGAGAGCTCTCCAGGTTCTGCCTAGTTGGTAGTCAGTTCCTTGACATGCGTGGGGCCTGTGTGTTGTTCCCCCTAGGAACCCCTCTGAGCTAGGCTGGCCAACCTTTATCTGTCAGGCCCAAAAGTAGTCATGAGAGGGTGAGAAGAGTGACAGTCTCTGACCTTAGTACCAATAGCTTGAGTTAGGGTCACCAAGTTGAGCCTAAGGCTCCCTGAGCCGGCCCGCACATGGCTACCTCTTCGGGGCCTTAGAAGATTTTCTGCAGATGATACACGTGCGTTCATACTGATATAGAGGAACATGGTTATACTGCTTAAATAAAAGGATATTAGACTCTCAGAGGCAGCAAGATTGTGAGAGAGTCTTGGTTTTGGCAGACAGAAGCCTCAAATTGGACTAGAACTCAGTCACCTACGATAAATATAATCTCAGGCAGATCCCTGAAGCAATAGCAGCTCAGTTCTCTCATTTGTCAAATTGGAGTCTGGAGGATCCTAACCTTTAAAGGGCCTTGCAGCATTAATGTCCACTGGTTCTATACTGTTAACTGCAAGGAATTATTCTGAGGAATAAAAGTGGGAGGCTGAGAATAGTGTATTTAGTTTGGACTCAAGTAGAGCACATTTCCTTCAATGGAAGGGACAATTTGAATAAGCTTAATTAAAAAAAGAAGATAATCAAACAGTAAAGTAAAAACTGCAGCTGGAAGAATAGTTAAATGCATCTTAGGGCAAAAAAAAAAGAAAAGAAGTATTTAAATAAAAGAGTCAACATGCAGTTACTTCTGACTTTGTATGAAGACAAATTTCTAATTTATATCTATTCAAAACAGTACATGAAGTTCTTCTTCCAAGTCCCCACGAGGAAAATTATGCCAAGTATTGTTTTGAAAATGATCATATCAAAATACAAAATCTCTGGAAACTTAACAGCAATCCTAACATTATTCTGGGTATGGGAAATTTGGCTGCAAATATTTCAGCAGAAAATCAGTAAAATGATCAGTGAGGAAAATGTGTCATGAAAATTTGGTAAATAAGTAAACCTGTAGAGCAAATGTGTACCTCTTTATTTAAATGAGAAGCTATTTCCTTTACTACTGAGTTCAACTCAGTCAAATTTATACAATAAATGACAAGATATATCTATTTTATTCCCATTCTTAATATATAGTATATTTTTATAGTTTAAATACCGAATTTCTATGTACCATATATTTTTTAAAATGTCACAGATAGGATATGCTATCATATAAGACAACTATCCTAGTAAACATTTCTTTGGACCTTTATTATCTATTAAGTTAAAGAAGTTTTGACCTTACAGGAGATTTAAAAGAATTAAGATAGTAACGTTAGCCGGGTTGCTGCTTAGTAACTACATATTTGTTGAGTGACTATAAAACAAAACCATCACCTTTGTATTTAAAAGGTTTATTCTTATTTCGGAGATTTTATTTGACATGATTATTCACTAAACTTTCTGTAACAATTTCTTTTCAAAAAGAAAAAACAACAAGCCTAAAATACTCTGTTATATTATTCTACTGTATAAAAAATAAATAAAAAGGAATAGTAAATGTTAATATTATGTCTTTCAAACAGTACCTAAACACTTCATCTAAAGCACTCTATTGTCATTATTTCTGGCCAATGAATCTAAACTTGAATGCTGTTTTCCCATAGGTACTTACCTAATTACTTAGTACATAGAAAGTATGAGTAGGTATACATATTTATAAGTCTTTTTCAAAGGCTAGTAAGGACTTAAAGCTAAAGACTATGTCAGAACTCCAGAAAGTTCCTAATTTTACTGTAATAAAGACAGGGAAATTTTGAAGTTGTGAAGAACTTTTGAGTTCACCTCCACAATTTATTTTTAAAATGTCTATGACTTACTCAATTGTCTCTGAATATCTTTTTGTCACAGGTAATACAGGGGAGTCAAGGCTCCAAATTACTTCCTGTTTCATCCTTGAAATCACCCATACTGCTTCCATTAATCTACTTATAAGCTACAAATGACCACTGCCTCTGCCATGGTTTTTAAAATGTTGAAACACTAAATAAATGAGGTTTATTTTCCTTTTTACAAAAGGCTAATATCCCTAATTAAACTTCCAATTTCCTTCACCCTATAAATATATGACATTTGCAATAACCTGATTTTACTGTGTAGGTGATTGAGCTCTATGGTATTATACAAAACAAGCTTAACCATAATGCAACTTTGGTTAGGCAAGTAGAGAAATGAATGCGCAATCTAAAGCATTTTATGTTGAATATTTTATTTGCATTCACTATACCCCTCAGCAGTAAAAATAAAAAGGGAGGGACTAAATGGCATATAAAGTGCTTCTATTTTTAAAGTTGAGCTGAAGGTAGACGAATGCTCAGTGACAGGACAAGTTTATAAACTTTTTGTAATGTTAAATTGAAATTTTAAGCCCAGTCATCTCATTTTTAAGCAGTTTCTAGTCTAGAATTATTGAAAGATGAGCTTCACATAAATGAACTCCCTGTTGAAATAAGTGCCTGAGTATCGGCGTACTTTTAACTTCAGCTCATTTCTCCTCAGGTGAACATCAAACACAAAGATAGAGGCTGTGTCAGTATAAATCAATTTCCATCTGTGAGTAGCTGTACATACCAATGTGCTTTAATAAAATCAGTAGAAAAGTTGACAGTGAACTTATTAGTTTTGAAAATTTGTTATGAGTAGAACAAAACCAAAAACAAACCTATTCAAATTTGGAAAGCCCAAATTCCACCCAGAGAAGGGAGTTAAAGAAGGCTCAATGTCTCATAGCTCTCGGTGCAGGAAGGAGAACCTGTACTCTCTCGAGTGGACTCTTGATGACTCACCAACTATATTAATAATTTGCTGTACATAGATTTTTCTCCAAAGAATTGTGACTAGTTATGCAGCTGCAAAAACTTAGTTGCTTCCTTGGAGGCCTTTTTTTGCTGGACTGAACTCTAATTGCTTTTATTTATTAGACTATTTGTCATGCCCCTGGTATAACTGTACACATCATTCACATTCTCTCCTCCTTAAAAATGTGATACTTTATTCATGAGGGAGTAAGTAAGAGCTCACTGCAAATGTGACTGTGTTTAACTGTAATATAACTTTGTCTCCGTCCTTCACAATGAGATGTGATGGAGGAAATGGGTCATTCTTAGTGATAACATTACCATCCAAATAGATGTAAATGATGTTTTCTGTAAGATCAGGTAAAGTAGTTAAGACAGTATAGCAAATAAGTGAATGTTTGTAGAATTACTATTTGTAATTGTTTATTTGAATGACTGGGAGGAAAGACATTAATAGATTTCTTCCAAAAATAGTCCTTTAATGGAACAGCAGCATTTTTTCTTAATGGAACTGTAAGAGCATTTATTTAGAAATAAATTCAAATCTTGTGCTATGAGGGGGAAAAAGACATGTGTTCTCAGTCATCACGACACTCCTTTAATTTCATGTAATGTTGATGAACAGTACCATTAAGTGCAAATAGAGAAGACATTAATTTTAAAACAACCCATTCTGTTATAGAGACTTAAGGTTCCCGCCCCCCTTTTCCCCCCTCAGTCTTAAGGTAAATCACTTATTAGTTACAAAATAATTGTAGGGCCATAATCACAGACCAAAATCATCTTTTCTAGTTGTATTGAAATGCATAATATGCTAATAAGCTGTTCATTAAATCTGTATTTTCTATTTCTTTTAAGTAAAAGCCCTTTGTATAATATTAACAAAGCTTGCCTGACTATGTTCATAGAATGAGCTTTAATCACATTTTTGGAATAATTTACAAAGATTACAACAGCTTATTACTTTGTAGCTTACCTGAGAGTGGGCAAAATTAGATCTAAGTTTTTGTACAGGACTGCTCCGAGAACAAATACCGATGATTCATCTAATTCTAGAAAAAATAAAAATTTAACATATTAGCAAAACAGCAAGAAAAAGACTATGTCCTACAAAAGTTTAATCTACTGATGACAAGGGGGTTCTGGGACTGGTTGATGCAGAGCTGGGCAGAGGAGATGCCTTCCCTAACCATGAGTGGGCAGGTTGTCCCCACGCTCCACACGCTAATTGAAGCTCTAAAAGATGTGTTGTCAGGGGTTTTGTGCCAGAAAGTAACAGTCTTTCATCAAGTTAAAATAAGGAGCTGCTTTAGTTGCAGCAAATGAGTTTAAATTTCCAAAGATATAGGAAAAGAGAGCCAATTTTCTTTTGCAGTTCTAAGTCATGAAGTCAAAATTTCCAAGGTAAAGATTAAGGTCACCTTGTCACTGTTGGAAATATACATTAATGTTAGAGAATGATGAAGATGTTTTAAAACTTAATTTTTTTCTTACAATTGTTTTTATATACTAAAACAATAGCTTCGCACCAAAGCCAATGGAGGAGGAAGAAATAAAAACGACACTGCATGGAAAATGCAGCGCATTTCGTTACCTAAGTTAAAACATTAGACCGCAGGCTTTTCCTGGAACAGGACTGTCAATACTGAAACACGGTCATGTCACAGTTAGATCTCTAATTTGCACTTGGATTTTCTTCCATTTTAATAGATCCTCTGCTCTAGTGAATTCAGAGATTTAAAGACCAAAGGTAAGTTTTCTATATGTACAAAATTAGTTTAGTTTAGTTTGGAGACTGTTTCTAAATTGTTTAATAATGGAGATTTATGTGTAGGCTTTTTTTTTATATACTTTTTATCTTTTCTGTTGCGACACCTTAGTTGTTCATTGAATGCTTTTTCATATGTGTTTTGACCACGAGCCTTCAGCAGACGGAGTAACCCCTTGCCCAAGCCAGTGACCTTGGGTCCAAGCTGGTGAGCTTTGCTCAAACCAGATGAGCCCGCGCTCAAGCTGGCGACCTCAGGGTCTCGAACCTGGGTCCTCCGCATCCCAGTCCAACAGTCTATTTACTGCACCACCACCTGGTCAGGCTATACTTTTTTTTTGTATTTTTCTGAAGTTGGAAACGGGGAGGCAGTCAGACAGACTCTCGCAAGTGTCTGACTGGGATCCACCCGGCACGCCCACCAGGGGGCTACGCTCTGCCCATCTGGGGCGTGGCTCTACCACAATCAGAGCCATTCTAGTGCCTGAGGCAGAGGCCACAGAGCCATCCTCAGCCTCCCCAGGCAAGCTTTGCCCCAATGGAGCCTTGGCTGCAGGAGGGGAAGACAGAGACAGAGAGGAAGGAGAGGGGGAAGGGTGGAGAAGCAGATGGGCGCTTTTCCTGTGTGCCCTGGCCTGGAATCAAACCTGGGACTCCCGCACGTCAGGCCAACACTCTCCCACTGAGCTAACCGGCCAGGGCCTTGGTCAGGCTATATTTTTTATCTTTTTAATATTTACCTTTTCTTTATTCCTTTCTCTTAGGCTCTAGAGAATATTATATTTCATATCCTATTTGAGAATATTTTTTAACTTTTATTGAAATTATTGAGGTAATAATGGTTAATATAATCATATAGGTTTCAAGCATACAACTCTGTACTTTTGTTAAATGATCTTATCAGAAATGTATTGTTCAGAATCCAAGTTATCTCACATATTTACCTTTCGATGACACAGGAGTGAAGATGGTTTTTGGAATGACGACTCTGTCTTCTGAGTTCCTTGCCCAGTCGACCATTCCCTTCCGTCCTTTCATCGGGAAGTTGATGTCTGTCAGCACAGATGCTGCTGGGAGCTTCTGAATGCTAGCCACTATTAAAAAGTAATGATAATGTCAACTAAAATCTTCCAGTGTAACCAAAATTGATCACATTAAACCTTGTAGTATATTCAAAATAAAATTTCAAGTCAAAATTATATTTATCAGAGTTACAAAACAGACTTATTTCTTATCATTAGACAATATCATGAAATGCTGATTCTTTTACTTATCAATCTAGGCTTCTGTTGCTTTCAGCAGAAATCACCTAACGACGGTCAATGGTGGGGTGATATGCTAGTAGCACCAGCCGGTGCCGCCACACTCATTCACGGGAGGCCTCCATTTCCATTGTTTAATGCTCATGCTGTACTTTTTGTTAAGTATTTTGATTACCATCCTTGATTCATAGATTAAAATTTGCTTTTAAATCTGAATTTTATATTTAGAACAAATGTCTTGTATTTATATCTGAACACTGTCTTTAGAACAAATTGTTGATGAATCCGATGGGATACCATGAAGACATGGAAAGCAAAGCCACATTGCTCTGGGGACAGAACTGTTAGAATGCAAATAATGAAGCAACATGAATATTGTAACCATTAAACCAATATAATATGAAGAAACAGTGAACAAATACAACAATAACAAACAATTCTTAAAATGTAACTCCACAATGGAAAATAATAAATGTATGTGTATATATATATATATATATATATATATATATATATAAATAAAAATTTCTCTTTACTTATAATAAATGTTTTAATATATTTTAAAATAATGAATATGTTTGGTAATACCTGGATATATGCTGTTATATATTCAATGTTATATATTTATTATATATATACAAATATACATATAAACCTACATAAAATGAAACTATGATAAATATTTAAGTACTTACTGATTATATGCATTTTCAATTAAGTAATGTAATCTTTATAACTTTTAAAGCAGTCCATACTTGTTCTGCATTAAAGTTTTAGGTGCTCCATGAAAGATTTAAGTAGAAAAATAGGGACTTTCTAAAAGCTGTCACAATAGAAAGCTAAAGTAAGAAACCATTAGGCCTGACCTGGAGGTGGCTCAGTGGATAGAGTCTCAACCTGGGATGCTGAGGACCCAGGTTTAAAACCCCGAGGTTGCCCACTTGAGTGTGGACTCATCTGGCTTGAGTGTGGGGTCACCAGCTTGAGCGTGGGATCATAGGTCACTGGCTTGAGCCCATGATCACTGGCTTGAGCAAGGGGTCACCAGCTCAGCTGGAGCACCGGTCAAGGCATATTAAGAAAGGAATCAGTGAACAACTGAAATGCCACAACTATGAGCTGATGCTTCTCTTTACCTCCCTTCCTTTCTATCTATCTGTCTGCCTCTCTAAATTAAAAAAAGGAAGCTATTAGGTTTCTCATAAGTGGATTTCATTCTAAAGAAACTTGTAATTTAAATTAAGAGAGGATAAAAATTAATAATTTAATAATATTAGTTGTATTTATATAAATATATTAGTGAGCCACATGGCTAAGTTTCAAATTAAATTAGTTATCTATTATTCTACTTTAATAAAGCACTTTCAGGCTATTCTACACATCCATTATCAGCATTGATGGAGTTTCATTTAGCTTATAATTTGATACAATAAGCCTAAAAAGGGATTTTTGCAACAGAATGATGAAGGAAAGAGGCTGCATAAATTAGTTATGGATGTTAAATGCTGTTTTTGAATGACAGCTCTAAATAATTTCTTTAAATTTTCAAACCATGTCTTTGTTCATAAATAATCCAGTTCAAGTGTTCTTAAAATTCAAATCCTCCACTGCATATATAGATGAACAGTTCATCACATTATGGGACATTCTTCCATAAGGGTCCTACTGTAAGCTCTATCCAATATGCAAAACTAAGTTCATCTACTTTGAAATTTCTTCATTTTAACTTTGGTTGTATTAGTGTTAAAGAAAATTTATTGCACTTCTCTGCTTTAAAACTAGCAAAGAAAAATGAAGGATTTTCAACTGTCATACAACTGATGCTTACTATAAAGGAAAACAAAAGATAAATTACTGGGCATTAAAGTCTAATAATAATTCCTCTATTTCTATATATATTGAATAGAAGAAAATAACAAATAAAGAAAATATTTTATTTTACTTATTAATTTTTAGAGAGATGAGAGAGGAGAGAGAAAAGAGGAAAAAGCAAGAAGCATCAACTCATAGTGGTTGCTTCCTGTATGTGCCTTGACCAGGCAAGCCCAGGGTTTCAAACCGACGAACTCAGTGTTCCAGGTCAATGCTTTATCCACAGGTCAGGCAACATTTTCTATCAACTATATATCACTTTATCCTGAATAAATGCTAGTTTAATACCATAGTCTTAAAAATATAAAAATGATATATTTATATGTACATCTATCTCATTTTATAAAATGCATTCATTCTTCAATTAGAGGTACACTCTCTGTTAAGTTATAGCTATATAGATTAGATTGTACTTTTGAAGACACTCAAAATTAAAGTAATAAAAAGATCAATTACAATCACTATTAACTTATGCAAAAGTCCTTTGAATTGCATAGTCTTGAGCATAAAGAGTACATAAAAAATAAACATTATTTTAGTAGAAATGCAGTTTTAAAGATGGTATTTCAATAAATATATTATAAAAAGGGATATGACTTTACAGATTCAAATGCTAGCCTTCAAATTATTCGTACATGCTCCATGAAATAAGAAATGTTTAAAATTGTACACCTTTAACTTAAACGTATCTAGGAAGATTCCTAAGATGACATTGTGGTTCTTCATAACCCTGAACTAATTAACCAGAAAACCTATTTCCACAGAGTGAAAATAATTTAAAGATTACTTTTATTTCCTGCTTTTTTTAGTCCCTGCACCAGACATTTGGACCAAGCCAAACCTTAATTCTTTCCCTTCTTCACCAAGTTTAATTGTTCAAAACCCTTAAGCAAAAGTTTAGAAGCATTTTTAGCATTTAGAGAACCGGGAAACTCATATGTTAAGTGAATAATAAAGATATCAAATTAAAAATAAGCGATGTAAACTATATTGAGTCCAGGGTTGACAAGGGGACCTACATGCAAAGCATAAGTGCAAATTTATGTACTTTGGTTCTGTAATAATTTTCTTTATTAAAACCAGTCATTGTGGTAGTTTAGATGATAGAGCAGTTCTCAAAAAATTGAGAGAATGTCTTTCTTTTCTTTAATTGAATTTATTAGGGTGTCTTTGGTTTGCAAATCCATATAGATTTCAAGTGTACAACTCAATAAAACATCATCTGCACACTACGTCTTATGCCCATTGCCCAAAACAAATTCTCTTTCCATCTCCCTTCTACCTCATTTTGCCCATCCTCACCTTCCCCCACCCTCCTTTCCCTCTGGCTGTCACCACACTGTCATCTATGTCTATGGGTTTTATACATATACATACCCCCCACACACACACACAGTTTTTTTTTTGTTGTTTTTTTTTTGTTTTGTTTTGTTTTTTTGCTTTAATCCCTAAACCTTCTTTCATTCAGCCCCAAAACGTCCCTCCTCTGGATGCTAGTCTGCTCTATGTGTCCATGCCTCTTTTCTATTTTGATATCCTTTTGTTCATTGGATTCACATGTAATTGAGATCATATGGTATTTGTCTTTCTCTGACTGGTTTATTTCACTTAGTGGAATAATCTTCAGCTACATCCATGCTGTTGCAAAAGATAAGATTTCTTTACCTTTAAGACAGAGTACTATTTCATTGTGTAAATGTACCAATGGGCAGTTGGACTATTTCCAGATCTTGGCTAGAGTAAATAATGCTGCAATGAACTTAGGGGTGTCTACATATTTTCGAATTGGCGTTTCAGGTTTCTTTGGATGTATTCCTAGAAGTGGGATTGCTGAGTCAAAAGAAAGTTCCACTTTTAATTTTTTTTATAAAATTCATACTGTTTCCCAGTGTCTGCACCAATCTGCATCCCATCAACAGTACACAAGGGTTCCCTGTGCTCCGCAACCTTGCCAACACTTGTTTGTGGATTTATTGATGATTGCCATTCTGTTAGGTGTAAAGTGATATTGCATTGTGGTTTTAATTTGCAGCTCTCTAATGATTATTGACGTTGAGCAGAAAATGCCTTTCTTACAGAAGATTAAAGTACTTAGAAGAAACCTCAAAGGACACAGTGTTTCTGAACAGATTGTTATATCTTTCGAATTCTCTAAGAATTACTCTGAATTTACTGTATTGTGTTTTCATTACAACACTAGATTTGATTTCTATACAATAACAATAGATGACTTGTCACTGATAAACCTGGATGCAAACCCAGCTGCATTTTCATTTTGTAATTTTAATACTTTTATTTTGAACTTGGACATGCAGCACAAAATTCCTTTGAGAGCATCATGTCTGTTATAGGCCAAGCTTTTAAAGGATTTACGTTCAGTATAGATTTTTGCTCATCAGAAAGAATAGGAAATTTTTGTAGGTGGGTCTAAAAGCACATGAGCCCCTTTTTCTTTGTTTTTCTTTTTCTTTTCTTTATTTTTTTTATAACCACTGGGCCCTTCTTTCTTTGGTTCATGGATGCAGAATAGTATTTCTAACTATGTTCCTGAAGAAAATCATGAGGTTTTACCCTTTGCTTTTAACCCTTTGAGTAGTATGAACATTCATGTATGTCCTCATGCCTCTTGACCATCCAGAGTACAATTGATTTATTTTAAAAAATGTGTAAGGCAACATTAAAAAGGGAAATGTATGTTCTTCTTGTTTCTATAAATTGGTTATCAAAAAACATGATTTTAAGTTAATAAAACTGGAAGTAGAACTAATTTCATTTTTTGAAAAAAAACTCACTCCCAGGGGTCAGTGAGCATGAAAATCTCACTACTCAAAGGGTTAAAGAGGTCTTGGAAGATAGGAATTATGTCTTATTCATCCTTACAATATGAATGATGCACAAACAAGTTTGAGTTAATTACTTCTTACACCAGTTGCATCATGGGTAAATGAAGGGAAAACTCTATGGAGCAAAAGTACGTGGATGGACACAGCATGAGAAGCAAAATGGGCAAAGGAGGACCAATAAAGGAGCATGGCAGCTGGCCAGACTGACTTAGTGTGGGCTCTGGACCTGGGCCCTGGATTTAAATCCAGGTATTTTAGGATAGCTATAATGTTCTAGTTTGGGGGGGCAGTCTCAGTTTATCTCTGTTTTGTGTAATTGTGACTAGCATTCCCTAACACTCTCAAAAGTTTCATTTAAGAAGATAAATTCCATGTTTATCTTATATGTTGTGTGACCCTGGCCAAATAACCCCTCTGTGCCCAATTCCCCCTTCTATAACATGGATGTTGCAGGATGAAGTAAGATAAGCACCTACTAGCTGGTTCGTGTACACATAGCAAGCACATAGGGATTGAGCAGAGTCCACATGTACTGTAATCTGCTGGCATTTAGCAGTTTAGAAAGCCATGGTTTTTATACTTATATAATAATGCTGAGTGCCTTGTAAAATACTGAGGGCATATGGGAGGGAAAGGAAGAGTGGCTGGCACTCATTGTACAATAATTTAATAAGTATTTATTAAATGCCTCCTCTGTGCTGGGCACTGCTCTCACCATAGCATTTGGCCAAGTGCTTTACACATGGTATCTTAATTACTATTTAAGACAAAACTGGGAGATACCGTATTTCCCCATGTATAAGACTCACCCTTTTTCGAAAAACTTGGGGTCTAAAAACTGGGTGAGTCTTATACAGTGGTTATAGATTTTTAACTAGCATTTCCCACTTTTTCACGCTTGTTTTTGCACTCATTGTTGAAAGCAGTGATTCGTCATCAGACACAGATGAGGACAAGCTAATGGATGGGAGTTATGAGAAGTTGTATTAAATTTATGATGAATAAAACTAGAGTTCAATAACTTTATGTAATACTTTTTTTTTTCAAATTTTGGGCCCCAAAATTAAGGTCTGTCTTCTCATGGGAGCATCTCATACATGGAGAAATAATGTTATTGTCAGTAGCCTCTTTGTTACCTGTACCATCATGTTACAAATAACCAAGTGGACTCTGTTAAATGGTAACATGGTATTCAAACCTCAGTTTGTCTACTCAGAATTATATGTGCAGTTTGTGGTACAGTTTGATTTTACCTAATAAGTTAACAGCAAATTTACTTTGCCTTACTGTAATATTTTTGCACTGACTACAAAAAAAGAATATTGATTCAAGTAGAGGAAATAAAACTATCTTACTTGCCAAACAGAAGATCAAACTAGGTACCATTAAATAATGGCAATTATCAAAAGGGGAGATTGAAATATATATATATAATTATACATAATCATATAGATTATTCTATAATTATTAATTAATAAATATATATGACTATGTATGCAATATATTTAAATATATGATTAATATATATTTAAACATATATTAATATATATTTTTAAATTATATATATATAAATGCCGAGCATAACCTTTATGTTCTCACATGTCTATAAAAAATCATATTTTAGAAATCAAAAAGACTGGTGTGTAGGAGACATTCAGAGAACTTTTATTACTCTCCTCTTTAGTTTGCTTCCTCCATTTACTGTATTCTTTCCAAAGGCTGGAATTAGAAACTGGAAGGCTATAGAGAAGTATCTGGCTCACTAGAGTGCAGCAAGTAGCCCTCACATCCCAGGAAATGAAGTCATTTTGCAGCGGCATCTGCAAGGACCCCGGTGCTCTGAGAGCACCCCTCAGCGCCATCGTCAGCAGCACCACCACACAGTGTAGGGTCCCCATGTTCCTGGAGCAGCACGCGGAGACTTAGATGAGAAAGCTGCTTCTCTTCTGTACTTTACAGATTTTTTTTTTTTTTTATAGAGACACAGAGAGAATCAGAGAGAGGGATAGACAGGGACAGACAGACAGGAACAGAGAGATGAGAAGCATCAATCATTAATTTTTCGTTGAGCATTGCGACACCTTAGTTGTTCAATGATTGCTTTCTCATATGTGCCTTGACTGCGGGCCTTCAGCAGACCGAGTAACCCCTTGCTTGAGCCAGCGACCTTCGGTCCAAGCTGATGAGCTTTTGCTCAAACCAGATGAGCCCATGCTCAAGCTGGCAACCTCAAGGTCTCGAACCTGGGTCCTCGGCATCCCAGTCCACCACTCTATCCACTGCACCACCGCCTAGTCAGGCTACAGATTTTATTTAAAGAGAAAATCACAACCTTCTCATTTTTAAAAGTAGACAAATTAGATAGGCAGTCAATAACATAACTATATGGCATATCAAAGATACTTTTTTGAGCCTAGTTTTTAATGGCATATTATATGTATTGAAACTTTAAATTAGTTAACCATTTTGCATATTTTTTCCAGCATCAAAATTAAAATAAAATAAAACTTGTAAATTGTGTTTGTGAATCATCAGCTTTAGATTCTGTTTGGCCATTTCAAAGCTTAGGAGCCTCTGTACAGTTGGGCATGCTTCTTTTTCCCACTAAAGGTCTTTCTGCCAGACTGCAGTGGCCTCTGTGGGGGTCTCTCTCTGCTTCTTCTAGGGTCACTCCTACTTCTCGACACACAGTCATGCCTGCACAGGTGGTACACGCACTCCATACTGATGACTCTTGGACTGGCTCACTAAGACCCATAGACCAAATCTTCCCTATCAGCTATTTTTGTTTGATCTGCGAGCTAAAAGTAGTTTTCACATTCTTAAATGGTGAAAAAAATTTTACGATTATTATTTCTTGACATGTGAAATTTAAATAAAATCCAAATCCCAGTGTCCACAAATAAAGTTTTATTGGGACAGACACACCCATTCATATATATGTGGTCTAGGGATGCTTTCCTGCAACAATGCCAGAGTGGAGTAGTTTCAGCACAGACTGTAAAGCACACAAAGCCTAAAGTATTTACTACCTGGCCTTTTGCAGAAAAAGATTGCCTATCCCGATTCTAGACATATGCTGGAGAAGCTATTTTTAAATATTATACATTTCCTTTAAAGAGAAGTATTTTTTTTTCTTTTTTCTTTTTATTTTTTTTTTTTGTATTTTTCTGAAGTTGGAAACGGGGAGGCAGTCAGACAGACTCCTGCATGCGCCCAACCGGGATCCACCCGGCATGCCCACCAGGGGGCGATGCTCTGCGCATCCAGGGCGTTGCTCTGTTGCAACCAGAGCCATTCTAGTGCCTGAGGCAAAGGCCATAGAGCCATCCTCAGCACCCGGGCCAATTTTGCTCCAACGGAGCCTCGGCTGCGGGAGGGGAAGAGAGACAGAGAGGAAGGAGAGGGGGAGGGGTGGAGAAGCGGATGGGCGCTTCTCCTGTGTTCCCTGGCCAGGAATTGAACCCAGGACTCCTGCACACCAGGCCAACGCTCTACCACTGAGCCAACCGGCCAAGGCCAAGAGAAGTATTTTTTAAAAGCATCTCAGTCTTTGCATTTTTTCTGTTTCTGACTACTGTTGTTTTTTTTGTTTTGTTTTGTTTTTTTCTGTGCTACACAGAATATAGTGAGGAAAGTTTAAACTGACTGTGCCAAATTTCTTTCAGTTTTTAAAAAGTATGTTTAGTGGAGTTTTAAAAACTGGAACTTATAAACATTCATCTTCTCAACTCCAGATAATTCATAACTTCACTCCTAAATAAAATTAGATGTGAAATGGGTATCATTGTTGTTTGTATACCTGAATAGTAAAAATAAGTCAATATAAAAAATGCTTTAGGAAATAAATTCTTCCTCTTCTCCGAACCAGTGAAATGAAGAACAAGGGTCCCTGAAGAGGAAGGAGCACTAGATGATAATTAACTAAGTAGACATCTGAAACCTACATAATTTCATTAACCAATGTCACCCTAACACATTCAGTAATTTATTTTTAAATGAGAGCTTTTGTATGTGCATTATGATTGACTCTGTGTGTGTTACTGTTTTTGATATTTAAGGGTGTTTAAACATTCCTAGAGAGATAATTCTGGAAATTATGGGGAGTTAGGCACCAATCAGGCAGAAAACAACAACTAAAGTCAACAACAGAAGGGCTTCCCAAGATAGTGACTCATCTATTTCCAGCAGAGTAATAGCAATGGAAAGTGAAAACAGTAAGGACAGTAGAAATCACTGTAGATTGAAGAGTTCATTCTGGAAACTCCTTCATCCAACAAATCTCTATTGATCCCTGAGAGTATTCCAAGTACTGTTCTATCACTGAAGATTGAGCAAGTGAGAAAAACACATAAATTCTTCACCCGTAAAAAGCTCATACTCTAGTGGGGAATACACACAATTGGTAAAATTGGTAAGTGAACAAACAACTCAGATTATTCTAGATTGTGATAGGTAGCATGAAAGAAATAGCTTGCCAAGGAAGGCCTTTCTGAAGAGGTGTAACTGGGCTGTGATTCGATGGTTGCATATGAGCTAAGGGAAGAGGAAAAGGCTGTGAAACCCTCAGGGCTTGGGAAAGGTTCATATTGTTCCAGAAGTGTCAGAATGATAGTGTCTGGGCAGGAAGGATGACATAAGCAAAGCATGGAAAGAGGGAATAATATGTCCTGGAGAAATGGTAACATTTTTAATGGGGCAAAAAGGTTTAGTTAGAGTAGGAAAGGACACTGAAAACAATTCTGAACTCTAAAAGATCTGGCAACCTGAAGCATGATCAAATTTAGAAATCAGAGATGTAAACTGGATACCTCCTAATTAGAAGTAATAGTTGATAATGTAGACATGAATTTGTTCTCCTAAAGCGAGAATACAATGGACAGTTTTATTCATTCAACAAATATTAATTTACCATTAATATATTAGTAATTGACACGTTAGCACAGTTCTGGACACTATGAACAAAATGGTGAAAGTCGCTGTGCCCGTGGGGCTGGCATGGAATAGAATGCCAATGATAATAAACAACATGATAGAGAATTTGGACAAGTTGGAAAGCTTAGGAAGGCTCCTTGGTAAGCTGGCATTTGTGCAAACACCTGAACAAAGTTAGAGGAAGAGCTATTCAGTTAACAAGGAGATGATAGAAAAAAGCTGCAAAACGTAGTTTAGCAAAGGTTCACTTTTAGAGGATAAAGAGAAATAAACAGGAAAAAAACCCCAAAAATAAATGGAGAAGAAAAGATAGATTGATTGATCAATAGAGAGAGAGAGAGAGAGAGAGAGAGAGAGAGGGAGGGAGAGATAAAGCCACAACAGCAAACTAACTCAGGAAAAACAAGATATAGTTTAATAATGGCAGAGTAGCTTCATCAGGAGTCAAAGACTTTGTAAGTTATGGAGAAGGGCCATTGTTCTAAAAATATGAAGATCATATTCCAAAACTAGGCTCAGGTCATGCTGTATTGTAGATGTTGGCAAACTTTTCCTATAAAGGATCAAAAAGTAAATATTTTCATCTTTGTGGGCCATAAGGCCTTTGTTGCAACTATGCAACTCTGCTAGTAGGATGTGCAAGTAGCCACAGAGATTTCATAAATGAATGATAATGCATGAAAATATGGTATTCAATTATATAATAAATATTATCTTATGTGACTAGTATTGTCTCTGCAGTCACATTATACATAAATGATTGTCTTATTTGCTGACCCTGGTTGAGAAGTTGTTTTTTGTTTTTTATTCCACTACA
Source organism: Saccopteryx leptura (assembly GCF_036850995.1). Lineage (NCBI taxonomy): Eukaryota > Metazoa > Chordata > Mammalia > Chiroptera > Emballonuridae > Saccopteryx > Saccopteryx leptura. Next base: position 355,709,691 of record NC_089503.1, read on the forward strand.
GAGCATTTGCTCTCTAACTAGAACATTCTTTTTCACTTTTACCCATAAGTCTTGCTCAATTATTTTTTCCTTAGCTTGGTTTGTCTTCACTGCCACATCTAAAGAAATTCAACTCTCTCCAATTCTTGTCTATTATACCATCCCTATGGCCCTATTCACAGTTAAAAATTGTCTAGTTTTTATGGACTGCCTCCCACACTAGAGTGTAAACGCCAAAAAAAACCCATGAATTTTCCCTATTTACTATTGTGAGATAAAATCCTAACATGTATTAGTGTTTAATACAACACCCCATATTTTTTTAATGAATAAGGTTTACCAAAGTTTTACTGGGAGGCATTGGGGTTTAATGTGATATCTTTGAACCCTGGAGACAGATTTAGTTTTCCAATTACTTTCTGATCTTTGGCAAGTCATTTAATTGCTCTTCAGTTTGACCATCTATAAAAATCAATAGCCTTTCATGATGATTAAGCCAAAGGCAGTTAGTTCATTTCCTATACACAGTAAGATACAGTATGTCAATTTCCTTCTATTCTTCACCTCAAGCATTCTCTGCCTTGTGCAAAATACTGTGGAGGACCCAAAATTTTTTTTAAAGTTTTTCCACATAGTAAAAGATTGCAATATAGTGAGATACCTGTTTCTCACAAAGATCTTAAGTGTGGGTAGGGTAGAATGGGTTGAAGATTTGTTCTTCTGAATTCCAAAAGTGTCTACTTGAACTGTTCAACTGAAAATCATCAGCCATCTCAAAGGTAGCATATTCAAAATTTAACTCTTGACCCTGGAGGGTTGGCTAAGCAGATGGAGTGTTGGCGCAGTGAGCAGCTGTACCAGGTTCGATCCCGGTTAGGGAACACAGGATTCCCTAACCTCTCTTCCTCTCCCTCTCCCCCTTCTCTCTCTCTCTTCCTTGCTTGCAGCCAGTGGCTCAGTTGGTTCACGCATTGGCCCCAGTTAGGTCACAGGTGGGAGTTTGTCTCTCTATCTCCCCTCCTCCACCTATCCTTTTCTCAAGACCGAAAATAGTAAGTTATCCTTGACATGTCCTTATCCTCGGAATCTAGTTCCCACTGTGTTTGCTGTTTGTTGTCCTTATGAAACATAACTTAAAGTTTCTTTATGTCCACCTGGTTGCCACACACCAGACCACCAACTCTTGCCTAAATTACAACTCACTATGTTCACTGCTTCGTTCTTGCACCTTTCCTATTCACTCTCTACATGGCAGTAAGTTGTTTTTAAAGCAGAGTTGAATCATGTCACTCCTCAACGATTTCATGTTACATGTATTTAAGATACAAAACCCTTTCCTGGGTTTCCATGATTGGTCCTTGACTTCCTCTTCAATGCTAGCTCATGACTTTTCCCACTAACAACTGCTCTCCTGTCACCAATTCTTTCATTTTATAACAACTCCTCCCTTGAAAAATTCTTACTGAATCATCAGATCTTGGTTTAAATGCCAAGTCCTTTCCGGCATTGAGCAATCACTGTCCCACATCTAAGTTAGAAATCCTGGTCAGTCTCTCTTTTTCATATCACTTGCTACAATTTAAACTATATGTATATATCAATGTATCGACCTATAAGTATTTTTGTTTTTAAGCTTCTTTTTCCTCTATTGTATATAATACAAAGTATATATTCATTTATTTACTTAATTTTTATTTTTAAAAACTTAATATCTTTCCCACCAGAGGGTAACCTCTATAAGTGGCATGTTTGGCTCATCCTTTTGTGACCAGAGACTAGTTGGTATCTGGAAAGCACTTAATAAATATTGATTTAATATAATTAGGGATGAAAGAAGTGAAGAATAGGAGACTAATTTTAACTAGAGAAGGGGAGCTGTGCAAGGTTAAGTACATGATTCTAAGATAATGTAACTAAGAACAAGGAGGTGATTTCAAGTTGTTTGTAAAATTTTAGTCACTTTATCCTTCCAAAAATAAATCAGGGCCCTATCCCTTTTCAGAATAGAGAACTGAAATTAGACATATTTGCCTAATCAAATGAAACATTTTGAAGAAAGAGAAGGAATGCCTGACCAGGTGGTGGCACACTGGATACAGAGTCAGCCTGGGATGCTGAGGACCCAGGTTCAAAACCCCGAGGTTGCTGGCTTGAGCACAGGCTCACCAGCTTGTGTTGCTGGCTTGAGACATGACTCCATGGTTGCTAGCTTGAGCCCAATGGTCGCTGGCTTGAAGCCCAAGGTTGCTGGCTTGTGCAAGAGGTCACTGGCTTGGCTGGAGCCCCTTGATAAAGGCATGTATTAGAAGTGATTAATAAACAACTAAAGTGCTACTACTATGAGTTGATGCTTCTATCTCTCTCCCTTCCTGTCTGTCTGTTTTTCTTTAATAAAAAAGGAGGAGGAGGAGGAAAAAGAAGAAGAAGGAGGAGGAGGAGGAGGAGGAGGAGGAAGAGGAGGAGGGAAGAAGAAAGTGCATTCTCTCACTTGGTCCCATAGCACATTCAGAAGCACATACAAGTAATCTCATCATAGACTTGTTTGGGGTTATTACACTGAAAAAAATCTTTATATCTGAATGGCATTACAGCAGAGATTCATGAGTTTATGGCTAGAATAGAAACAATAAAGAATGACTGTTGACAATAATTAATGCTTGATATAGAGATATTTGTGAATTTCATTTCTTAACCATCAAGTTTAGAGAACAGTTTGGTCTTTGGATCATTAAACCAAATAAACAACAATAAAATAATACATAAACAAATAATAATTTACTCCCATCTTACACATGCACATAAAAATACATACTCTCATATTAAATTTCACTATAATAATTTACACGTACATAGTTAAAAAGAAAATATCAACCAATTATAAGTTTTTTTACCTATGTAGTCTAAGTTATATTACATTATAAAATTTTTAATTTTCTGGCAAAAAATTGGTATTTAAAAATGAATATGCCATACTTCAAACATATTATGTCATTTTTTGAAATAGCATGAATTTTTAGAATAAATTTTAATGATAGAGGTTATCTTCTTTAGTAAGACTATTATTAAATTTTAAGATAAATAGAAAAATTGAAGGCATTAGGAAAAATTAAATGAGAGTTAATCAGTCAATGAGATTAGGGAAAGAAAAAGAAGACTACCTAGGAAAAAAGGAGAGAGGGATTGATGCTCTCAAATAACAGAGTCTGATTCTTAAAAGGGGGAAGGTTTATATTACAAAAGGTAATAAAGTAGCTCAAATGGACATTGAGGTTGATTATTAAGACATTTTGTAGTGACAAAGAAAATGTTTCAGTATCTTGGTCTCAATTATATCCCCCTGTATTCTTACTGCATTTTCAAACATTATTAATAAGTTCAGTGTATCAGGCTTTGTTTGATTTTAGAATGTGTACATTGGCATATAACCTATTATTCAATATAAATCATTCCCTCATGAACTGGTCAATCCCTACATCTATAATATTCTATTCCATAGTTATCATCTAAAGCTTGAATTAAATACTACCTAGCATATAAAGTCGTATATTCTTTAAATCTTCTTATTATTGGATTTTAAATTTAGTTTCAAGCCCATAGCATGACTTTTAAGACGACTGTGTCTATGAAAAATAACTGCAGTTTCAGATTTGAACACTGATAAATGTTTCAGAACATATGCACACAATCACAGTCACTCACATCTGCTTCCTCACATTCATATGTCACAGACGTTTTGAAACAGTGAAGCAAATGAAAGAAAACACATGAAATTAGCCACGTAAGTAATTATTTACATTTCTTAAGTTAAAACTCTTCATTTGAAAAATTTTAGTAGGTAACAAAAGCAGAAAAAAAATATTTTTGACTGTTCAAAAAACAGTTAAAAATAAAAGAAAACGAATTCATTCATGAATTCAGGCTGATAATGTAATGGTAGGAATGGTACAGAATTATTTGATGCATCTGTAGAGATAATTGGTACAATTTTGCAGACTACAGGTGATATATTACATATTAAGGAGCAGAAATTATAAAATTAAAGCAGAAAAAAATTCCTCTGTATAAATCATTCAAGGAACCTGGGGGATTTGACTGATGACAAATAAATACACGGAGGAGAGAAATAGCTTCTTAAGATAACAAAGTGCAAATAAGATTGAAATGTTTGTTAGCGTTTAGTGTCACTGCACTGCTGAAGACAGATGTGTAACAAACTCATTTACAAACATACAGACATATCACAAATGGTTTCCTACATTTAGTTCTATTATTTCCCTGGCCTGCTTTATGAAATAAACAAGTATACTATTGAGATTTGAGCAGAATAGAAACAAGTTAGGCTATTTAATTTAGGCAGGAAAATCAGAAGTTCCTTAGAGGGGCAGACTGTGGCTATGGGGCACTGAATGACCTGATCAGTGTCACACGCCCAGTCAGTACCACAGCACCTATTTGGCCCTACATTTGTCCACTACTAGTTACAAAGGGCCTATTATTATGTGGCAGGTGTTAAATTATCTATTAGCTTTCATCATTACAATAACTCCTCAGAGAAGATGTTATCTCTACTGTAGAAAGCAGTGAATTGCGAAATTTAGAGATGAAATAACTTGAGAAGGTCAGCTAGTTGTAGTAGAGCCCTGGTTTGCAGCCAAGCCCAGCTCTAAAGCCAGCATGTTTTTGTGGATGCAAAATAGCAACTCTACTTGCATCAACATCAAAGTCACTAATCTTTAATCTTTTTCAGTTGTTCTCATCTGAAAGTATATTTGAAATTTAGTAAAGGAAGAAATGGAGAAGAGTAATAATTTAGCACAGAATTCTTGTTTTAGTCACATAAAAAATGAAAAAAAAATTTAAACAGAATCTGTGCCTTTTTTTTTCTCCTCAATGGTTACTGTTACAGAGGCAGGCCACTATTGCCATAGAGATAAGCAAGTATTGCCATAGAGACAGTTAAAATGGAATTGTTTTTCATATTCACACAAACAGCAATATCCTTCTAATTTAGTTGAACAGCAAAATCGAAAAGAAGGAATGCACCATGCCAATTTCAGTAATTTCAAATCCTTGTTGCATAAACCAACAGAGACCAGTCACATTCTTTTATAACATTCAAATTTTGCTTTTAGCAGGCTTTAGATTTTATGTCTATTCTTTTCTATAAATGTGAGTCTACCAGGTTCTGAAGGAATTAATCTCAAACAGAATAATGAAATCATGCTTGGAAGACCTTTCATTCCCACATCTCTCAGAAGCCGTGTTTCCAGAGAACTGGGAAGCCTTTTAAATTTCCATGTGGCCCCTGTGCCAATCACATCTCTGAAAGCCTTTTTCTGATTGGAGTCCTCTTCTAGGTACCTTGAACTGAGGCAAAGCACTCAGTTCCGTTTATGCAAAGCCAGAGTCTAGGGCACAGAAGTCATGAGTAACTTCTTTCCAGGAACTAATATTCTTTATACAGAATAATTAAAGAAAACTCAATCCCCAATTGTTTGTGGTTAGGTCTATGTGTCTACATGAGAGAAACCCAAGTATTCCTGGTCTATATTCTTAGCAGAAATCTTAATTTTGAAATTGTGGTTTTTCTATTCCAGGACAGCTTTCACAATCCATGTCTAATATACCACGATGTATCCCTAAAACACGCATGTGCACCATCTCTGTTATATACATTTCATCCTTTAGGCTTTCAACTCTTTTCTCATAGATATGCATAGCGATGCTAGAAGTCAACTTTTCCTCTGGTTTTCCTGTTCATGGTCCAACGCTGCTAAGCATTACTGTGCATTCTAGGTGTTGTACATTTCCAACTGAACTTTGTTTGACCTCATTTGGTTTCTTTAGACCATTAGCGTTTTCCCTAATAAATATAAAATCAAAGGAAATGGTAAACCTTTGAGCCAAAGGTTTGGTCTTTATCTAGGTATTCTCCATGAGATAGTTACTAAAAAGATGAAGATTAAATGAGTAAATAAATTCACAAAATTTTCAGTAGCTAGATATGTTATAAATATTCATTAAAGGAATAATTCAGGCATTCTTTAAAACTGTGTAAGTACCCAGAAAAACATTTTTTTAATGAAGTAGATATAACTACAAATAAAAATGAATGTCAGAAATCATTTTCCCTTGAGGTAGAAATATAAAGTATATTAATAAGATTTCTCTAGAATCATATAAAAATTACAGTGAAGTTTTTTAATTTTTTTATTTTATTTTAAACAACAGAAGTAAGTTAGATTGTGGTTGGCAGAGCACTTTAACTTTCAAAGAAAAGATGCAAAGGGGAAAAAATGCATCCACTCTGATTGGGAAGCACTGGTGTAGGACAAATTAGATAAACCTGGAAATACTAGGTGACTATTTTCACCTCAGTTTTTTTTCTAAAGAACACAGGCCTCTTTATTGATAATATGAAACACTATAACATTATGAGTGTTTTCTACATGAATGTCTAGGGTTGTAACTATGATAGTAATATTACTATAAATAACATTATTTTTTTTAAGCTGGAGAAATAAAGGTGCTTTGCAAAGATCTTTCCAACTTGGATTACAAGTTTTTATTTATTTATTTGAAAACTTTTATTTATAGCTACTGTGGAAAAACGGTATGGAGATTCCTCAAAAAATTAAAAATCTAACTGCCTTTTGACCCAGCTATCGCCACTTTTAGGAATATATCCCAAGAACACCATAGAACTGTTCCAAAAGGAGAAATGCACCCCCATGTTTATGGCAGCATTGTTCACAATAGTGAAGATCTGGAAACAGCCCAAGTGTCTGTCAGTGGACGAGTGGATTAAAAAGCTTTGGTACATATATACTATGGAATACTACTCAGCCATAGAAATGATGACATCGGATCATTTACAACATGGGTGGACCTTGATAACATTATACTGAGTGAAATAAGTAAATAAAAAAAAAACTAGGAACTATACAATTCCATACATAGGTGGGACATAAAAATGAGACTCAGAGACATGGACAAGAGGGTGGTGGTTATGAGGTGGCAGGGGAGAGGGGGTAGGGGAGGGGCACAAAGAAAACCAGATAGAAGGTGACAGAAGACAATTTGACTTTGGGTAATGGGTATGCAACATAATCAAATGTCAAAATAACCTGGAAATGTTGTCACTGAACATATGTACCCTGATTTATCAATGTCCCCCCATTAAAATTAATAATAATTTTTAAAAAGAGAAAAAATAAATAAAAGACATAGACTAGTTTAAGTATATATAATTAAGCAAACCAGTTTATGGCTAATCTCAATGGATCCCTAAGCATTCTTCCATTCTTGATTTTCCATGGCTTTACAAATAAAAGAAGAAGCAAAAAGTCATAGGGAAAGTAGGATTAACTTCAATTGTTAACTGGCAGTTCAATCTTAGTTACAGCTTTTAAATAGTCATTTTCATGAACAATTCCATTCTTGCTTTTGTCCAAGAATTCAGATGGTGGAATAATGACAGAATGCTGATACCTTCAAAAGATAAAATTGCCTAATTGGAAGTGCTAGAATTTATGTTGGTCTCAGGAACAGGAAGAGATAAAAAAAAAAAACAGTATAATGACTATAGATAACCAATACTGGATTGTATATTTGACAGTTGCCAAGAGAGTAGATTATACAAGTTTTCAAAAGAAAAAAATATATAAGTATATGTGGTAATGCATGTTAACTAAACTTATAGTGGTGAGTGTTTAACAATATACACATGTCAAGTCATTATGCTGTATACCTAAAACTAATACAATGTTATTTGTCAATTATAAAGCAATTTTAAAAAGAAGAAGAGAGAAAAAGAAACCAAACAGCTTGCATTAGATCCTAAACTTTAGAGACATTTAAATGATAACTAAAGTAGGTTTTTGACATTTGTTTACAGTATATAGATTTGAAAATAAATCTGTCTTCTTTTTATAGTTGGGTTCTTGGAGATGTAGTGGACATCCTTGAAGCTTCTTTCTCTCACACCTCACTTCTAACCATTAATAAACTTGTCAGATCAACCATTAAAATACCTCTATCATCTGACCACTTCTTCTTTCCACTGGCCCTGGTCTAAACCACCGAGCTCCCTCATCTGGCCTATTGCAATCAATGCCTTACAAGGCTCTCTATATCCAGACATACCCCCAGTAATTTATTAGTTTCCACTCCATAGTCATAATGGTCCTTTTAGGGCAGAAATCAGATCAGGTTATTTTTCTGCTCAAACCCTTCAATAGTTTTTGCATCTCATTCAGACCTAGTCAGATGTCTTCCACAGTCTAGCACCTCACTCCCTTTCTGACTTCTTCTCCTTCCACAACCCTCCCTCAGCCACTCCAACACCACTGGCCTTTTTTTAGTGCCTTTATTATTTCAAGCAGATGGGTGCACCACGGCTGTTATATTTAATGTTCCTTCTGCTTGCAAAGTTCTACCCACATAGCACTCTTCAGGAATTCAGGTATATACTCAAATACCACTTCTCTGATGAGATCCTTCCCTGACCATCAACCTAAAACGGCTCTCCTCACTTCACTCTATCCCTTACTGGTGGATTTACCTTCATATCACCTATTACCACTGGGCATGTTAGATGACAGTTGTTTGGCATCTGTTTCAGCTACAGAACAAGTTTCATAAGAGCAAGAGTTTGTCTAATTTCTTTCCTAAAATTCTCACAGCTTGGAACAGAACCGGACGCATATTTATTGAATAAAAGTCTAAGACCTCTTAATGCCAATTAAGTCCATGAATCATTACTGACTCATTATATTGATGCTAAGGAGCACCAAAACCAGGGGTCCTCAGCTGGGTGGAAGAGGGCACAACCACACGCCCTGACTTGAATGTCTGGCTTGCCACCAGAAGGGTTTGAGCTGGCCTTTCACAACAACCTACCTAGTGCTTACATGCCTGCGCATTTGGAAAAGGTAGGTTATGGAAAATACAGTGATATAATTCCTGCTAAATAAGCAATAAAGAACTCATAGTATGGCACAGTATTCCAAGTCATAGTTTAAAACTCTGTTTGAACTATGTGTTTTCTCAAGGGAACTAGTATGTTCATATCATTAACTTTTTCAAAGCTTTTCTTTCTAATCTATAAGAAAACACACCACTTGCTTCATGTGTCTAGCAAGAAAGTATGGTAGAAAGCCAGAAGGTGAGGGAAGAATCTAACACTTTCAGACTCAGGTCTGAAACCAACACCAGGTGCAAAGATAAACAAAGAAAGAAAGATAGATGTTTAATTGTGTATTTCCAAGCTCAGTGTCAAGTGTCTACAAATGTCTTCCCTTTAAAAGACAGGAAGTTAAATAAGTGAAGATGCATGAACAATAAAACTCAGCAGTGACAGAAAGTTAAGTAAGCCTAGAAAGAGAAGCCGCTTTATGTTTATCATTACATCATCAGGTTGAAGTTTTGTTTCTCAATTGAAGAACAAGATATTCTACCAAAGAACTTATTAAATATACCAGTGAGTATAAGAAGTAACAAAGATTCAATATTGATGAGACAGTGTTGTAGAGAGAAAGGAGATGTTAAATTGTATCATGCCATTCTTCAGATTAAATTGTGATTCAGTTTCAGAAAATATCAAGGATGAATGCTCATCCCGAAACGCCCAGTACTGTAATTTTGAAACTCCCCACAGCTAAACATTATAAAGTTCTGTATTTGAGAAATTCTTATCCTAAAGTTATTTCCTTTTAATCTGATATTGCTAACTTTCTGATAGTTTCCAAGGAACAGTTGTAAGATAGCAGTAAGTGTATCTAGCAGCACTCATCTGTGCACAGTAAATCCTTGGAGATAAGCGCATCCAAACATTAGGGGTTTGATCCGTTGAAGCACCTGAAGAGCTGTGTGTGCACTTTTCCTGTAGAAGTTTTGTTATATCTACTGAGACTTTTTTTCCCCCACTGATTTGGAGAGAGGCCTCATTGGGCCACATAGTTGTTCCAATTAGCTGTGCACTCATTGGTCGCTTCTCATATGTGCCCTGATCAGGGATTGAACCCCTTAGCTTGATGGGATGATGCTCTACCTACTAAGCATCCCAGCCACAGCTTGACTCTGTTTTTAATATAAGCAATACTTACATCTTTTCTTTTCTGTTATTGTCCTAATAGTAGAAAAAACTTTTATGGCTTCAACTATCACTTCTGTGCAGACAATTATCAAGTGTATATCATAATTTTCACGTCTCTACTAATGCTTGAGATTTCATTTTATTTTTTACACTTGAAGATTCCACTTGTATCTAAATATTAATATGTAAAGACACTCTCAAAGGTTTGTCAGATAAATATAATCTCAATTCTTCTCTGGTGTCTTATACCTCAGTAAGTTTAGAAATGCTGTCATTTCTACCCTCAGACAATCTCAAATTCATAACCATATTTTGGTTAATATTTTTTTTACTACCAGTAAGTCAAGTATTCATTTTCTCCTGCATGTATTATTGTAAAAAGGATAAAATGCCTTCTACTATTTATGTTTATAGTCCTTCTCAATTTCAACAAATTCTCTTTCTGCTCTAACGCATTTTTTTTAAAGAAAGTTTCTTTTTTTTTAATTTTTAGTTTTTCATTTTAGAAAGGAGAGAGAGAGAGAGGAGAGACAGAGAGAGAGAGAAGGGGGGGAGGAGCAGGAAGCATCAACTCCCATATGTACCTTGACCAGGCAAACCCAGGGTTTCGAACCGGCAACCTCAGCATTTCCAGGTCGACGCTTTATCCACTGTGCCACCACAGGTCAGGCTCTAATGCATTTTTTACCAAAGCACAACCCTCATCACGCCCAGCTTCAGTAGCTCTCTGTTGTCCTCAGAACCATCCAACACCATGTCTCAGCAAGCCACTTCATTTTTATTTCATTTCCTTTACTTCCATTCGTATATTAAAATATTTATACATACTGGCCATTTATCCACCACACACAACCTCAACTTTGACATCTTTATACTGTTTCATTTGTTTGTTGTTCTGGCTAAAAGAATATTCTAGAATATCACAATCTCTTTGTCACTTATGCTTCTTCATGTTGAAGTGTCAACAATCCAATCTGTCTTTCAAAGTTGACACTAAGTGCTTTCTTCTCTAAGTTTTTCTAGATATATACACAGAACAATGTCCCTTGTGATGAATCTCTGTACCACTTGGTTTGTATAACACATACCAATTGTACTTGGTATTTAATTAATTTATTAAATCTGTCTATGTCCGTAAATAGACTACAATCCTCTTGTAAAGAATATTCATTTAGGCCCTGACTGGTTGGCTCAGTAGTAGAGTGTCTGCCTGGCATGTGCATGTCCTGAGTTTGATTCCTAGTCAGAGCATACAGGAGAAGTGCCCGTGTGCTTCTCCACCCCTCCCTCCTGGCTTCTCCCTCTCTCTCTCTCTCTCTCTCTCTCTCTCTTCCTCCCCTCCTGCAGCCATGGCTAGATTAGAGTGAGTTGGCCCCAGGAGCTGAGAATGGCTACAGGGACTTCATCTCAGGCACTAAAATGGTTCTGGGTACAATGAAGCAGGGGCCCCAGATGGGCAGAGCTTCGCCCCCTGGTGGGCTTCCTGGGTGGATCCCTGTTGGGGCACATGTGGGAGTCTGACTCTGCCTAAAACAATTCCTCTCACTAAAAAAACAAAAAACAAACAAACAAACAAACAAAAAAAAAACAGTCCTAGCCAGTTGGCTCAGAGGTAGAATGTTGGCCGGTTATGTGGAAGTCTGGGGTTTGATTCCCAGTCAGGGCACACAGAAGAAGCGCCTATCTGCTTCTCCATCCTTCCCCCTCTTCTTCCTCTCTATCTCTCTCTTCCCTTCCTGCAGTCAAGGCTCCAGTGGAGTAAGGTTGGCCCGAGTGCTGAGGTGGCTCCATGGCCTCCATCTCAGGAGCTAGAATGGCTCCTGCCACAATGGAGCAATGCACCAAATGGGCCCAGCATCGCCCCCTGGTGGGCATGCTGGGTGGATCCCGGTAGGGCACATGCAGGAGTCTGACTGCCTCCCTGCTTCTAACTTCGGAAAAATACAAAAACAAAACAAACATTCACTTATTTTAATGCCCTTAATTACTTAGAAAAATAGTAACAAATAAAGTATATTTTAATTGAACATAACTAGTAGGCTAGTAACAGGTTATGACATATCACTGATCTTCTTTTAATTTAGTTTGATGACTACAACTCAAGTTCCAAGTTCAAAATTAAAACAATTTCTAAAGAATAGGCTATTCTTACCAATAAGTAAAGCAAATATAATATGCTACATGAAGTTTTTGTGGAAAATAGATGACTGAAAACATAATTCGAAACTATAAAATACTCTGGTGCTACTTTAAATAAATCTTTAGAATACTGGAAATGCAAGAGTGTGTCCCATCACTGTGATCATGTAAAATCTCATACAGTCCATTCTATCTTTGGAAGTAAAAACAGCTGGGCCTCCAATTATTTACTTTTTTCTTCTTTGGTACTTCATATTGCTTTTCATAAAGTTCTTACTGAATTTTGGGGGTGACATTGGTTAATAAAATCATGCAGGTTTCAGGTACACAATTCTACAACATATCATCTGCATATTGCATTATGTTCACCATCCCAAGTCAAATCTCTATCATCTACTTTGTATCCAAAAAATCTAAGTACTTCTGAGTCATGAATCTAATTTTTATCCATTGTCAATTTTATACTATAAATAAATATAAAAATGATAAAGAAAGAGACAATTTCAAGAAAATGTGGTTAGTAAAGGTACAGAGGACATGAAAATCTAAATGTGGGAGGTTTAATTTGTCAATAGGGATTTTCCAGAAGGCTTTTCTGGAAGAAAACAGTGATGAGAGAAAAGCCAAACTGGAAGGGACTGAAGAGCAAATGTTGGAGAGATAGTATGAAAAGCAAGTTTAAATAAATCTTTAAAAACATTTTTGTTGAAGAAAATTATGTTAAATAATATTAAGATACAATATTCCTGACCCAGTAGGTAATAAATTTATAAAAATAATTTAAAAATGCACATTTTTTTACTGAAATAAAACCCACTTACCTATATAGAATATGTAGTACATTTAGAATACAATTTTATAATAAACTGAGGCATAATGGAAGTTAAAACCTCTTTGTAGCATATCAATTTTTCATATTCATTCATTCATTTATTCAGTAATCATATTAGCTATTAGTAGAGTGATTAGTCTTTAGTAAGTACTCATTAACTCTCATTTATTTTAATCATCATGTGTCTATTTTGAAAGTCATGTATTCATATGTGAATATGAAAAATAAGTATTCTTTTTAAGATAAATTATTTTATAAATGCATTGGCTTGTTTAACATCTTTGTTCATAAAAGTATTTCTTTTAAATCTTGTATTAAGCATTTTGAGATCATAGTCTTTTGAAAAATTGATTAAAGCTATGGGCCTGCTCCCTCCAAAAATGAACATATATGCATATACACCAAAATGTTCATAGGCCGTTATCATATAAGAGCATTTCATTTCTCAAAAAGCTGATACAAATAGGAACATTTCTTTTTAAGATAAAAGAAGATTCAAAACTTTTCATTTGCATCATTTTTGAAGAAAATCTTTCCAAAGCATGTCATTCATTTTCCTGCCATTTTAATCAGATTACAGGAGCTTTTATCTTGATGAATGAAGACCAGGATTTTAGACCTAAATTACTGTCCTTTGTCTTAGAACCACTGTCCTCAAGTCTGAGGCATGCAGAGTTGTTCGCTCTCACAGTGTGGACCCAATACTCGGCTGCACTCTTTCAGTACTTGGTTTTCCTCGCTGTTTCAGCATTTCATCTATTTTATTTGCTAGATATGTGCTTCTCACAGCATTGTCTCTGCTTCCAACTCATTCTCTCTAAACCAAGAACCAGAAAATAATAGACATGCTGAAACTATATTTTAAGCTGGGGATCAATGAGGTTCTGAGAATCTCATTGAATCGTATAGTCTTTGTCATTTATTTTTGGCTGTTCAACTCTGTCTGTCTTCAGGAACTTATCTATATTTCAGAAAAGTGAGGTGGTTATGCATGTAGGCTTTATAAAAAAAAACTGTAATCACTCAAAAAGGCATGATGATCTTGTGCAGCTCTTTAGTCTTAATCCAACAAATTTAAGAAAAAGACTATCGGGTATTACGAACCATTTTCAGTTACCTAGTCTTGGTTTTCACACCTGCCGTATGTATGTGTGTATGTGAGCATGTATTTGTGCGTGTGTTCAGTATAGTGAACTTGATGCTGGATAATTAATTTTTGGATTTGGGATGAAAGGTAAATGAGTGTCTACTCATATGTTGCATAATTTCTACTGTAAAATATTATCTAAAGTGTGTTCTTATCCAAACGTATTGGAAATAACAGACAAACAGCATAATCATATATTAGTATCAAACTGAATAAAATGAAAAATATTAATAGTAATTATTATTCATGTCACCCGATTTGATAGTAGTGGATTGTGATAATTAATTTTATATGTAACTTGACTTAGATAACAAGTCCTCAAAAGCTGATAAACATTATTTCTAAGTGTGTCTGCAACAATTATTCTGAAAGAGATTAGCTGAGTAGGTAGACTGATTAAAGAAGATCTCTTTCACCAATGTGGGTGTGCATCATCCAATCCACTGAGGGCCTGAATAGAACAAAAAGGCAGAGGATGGATGAATCTGCTCTTTCTGCTTGAGCAGAGATCCCCATCTTCTCATGCCCTCGAACATCAATGCTCCTGGTTCTCAGGCTGATGGATTTGGACTAGGACTTAGGCCACTGGCCTCAGGCCTTTAGGCTCAAGCTAGAAACACATCCTGAGCTTTCCTGGACTCTAGCTGGCAGATAGTAGATCGTGGATATCTCAGCTTCCATAATGACATGGGCCAATCTCTTAAAATAAATATTTTTCTATATATTCATTAATATCATATTGGTTCTGATATTCTGGAAGACCTTGGCTTATATATAGATACACTTTAGAAAACTCTTAAATATTATTGAAAACAACCTTCTTTTGGTCATCAAACTATAGCAAATAGGTCCCTGGAATAGTATTTGACAAAATCAACAGTAGATAAAATCTCTTTTGGGCATGTAATACTGCCAAAAACAGTGTAATACTGTTTAGGATTTTTATTCACAGAACATAGCTTTCTTTTTAATCATGTGGATAATTAATGCTATACAACTGATCAGATGAACACACATTGTCTTAATACAAGATTGAATACAATATAGGACAGTGTTAACTTTCGTTGCATCATTAAATTTCTTTGAGTTACTCTGCTTAGTATCCTTCTTAAAGTTTACTGATGATAAAGAATACAAATCTAGAAAACCTATTAAAAATGCAAAAAAATAATACACAGAGATTTTTCAAATATATAATTTTGCAGAGTCCAAAGAAAGGTAAAGAGGAACAAATGTTTGTGATTATGATATTAATAGAATTTTTATAGCAAATAATACTAGTACTATAGAGAATTTGATATGATGTTGTTCAAATAAGCCTGCTTCAAGTTCCAGTTTAAGTTTGCCAGGCTGATATTGGCTTTGTTTTTTAGAATTTTTTCCAAAAATATTCTGAACAAATGCCATGCATTGATCTGATAACACTTTTAATTAGCAATGCCTTTTAGAATTACATGTTAACATTTACAAAAAGGGAAAAAAAATAGCTCTTTTGTTTTTCTCCTGTTTTTCTGGAAAGTTACTTTGGGAATTGTCCAACAGGGCAGACAGCCTTCACGGTTTTTCCCTACCAAAGAAGTCATAAACAAGGACCTGAGGAGAATGGTTCCAGCTTGACTGACTATCACCTTTCAAATCTTCTAGGTTCTTTCCATGTGTCCCCAAATCACAGCCCAACATGCTCTTCCTTCTCCTACAGACTACCTTTTCTCTTTACCCAGACACTTTTGTAATAGACATCTAATTTGGATTTTCTTGGATTTCTGAACTCACCAACAAAAATACTATTTTTGGTCCCTTTTTCTTCTCATTGCCCCTAGCAAGGGACAGCTCATTCCATTCCTAAACCAGCACACACTGCTGAACTTCCTCTCTGGGGAAAAATCTGAGCTTTCAAACTGACTCAGAAGGTGGATTTATGTACAAATTTAACTGTAAAACCTTATGCTGCATGAAGATGGTATATGAGCAAGGAAATATCTCCAGACCTCCATTACATTGGGTTTCCTCAACTGAAGAATACTATCGGTCGTTAGCTATAATCCATTACAGTTCGAGCTCACCCCTAAAATGAACCAACAAAAGCCTTACTCATAAAAAAGGTATGTTCTGTACCAGTTGAAGCACCCTAGTTAATCCCCCCAGTAAGTTATTTCTCTTCTTGATCCGGAAACTAAAGCTTAAACATTTAGTGAATAAGAATATGAGGTAAGATATGTTTATTTAAACACATTAATCTCCGTAGTTCAGTCTTTATCTGAAGACCACTATCGCACACAGAAGAAAGAAAAATTTTTTGAATGACAGTAACATCATGACAGGAAGCTTTAAGTAATGAGAAAATTATAAGCCCTTCAATTTATTTAATATATAAGACTATTTCTTTTTTGCCCTTATCATTATTTTTTAATTACACAGAGAAATGTGCCATTTGGTTAACATTATTGTTGGCTCAATGTTATTGTGGCAATCTCTAAGTGTGTGTCGGCTTTGCTGTGTAACTTCTCCCCATAAGAGACAACCTTAAAGGCAACTAAAGGAAGAAAGGCATTTTCAATTTATGTGCTCAACTCAAGCATTACAGAATCCACTGCAGAGGAATCTGAGAGATCCACTACAGCTGGGAAGCTACTGATGAAAACTGCAACTGCAGCAACCGCACCATGATCATGACCCTTAAAGCTATTCTGAAGTGTCCTACAACCCCTGCAGATTCAGCACTTCCCTGCGACAGCTAACAAGAAAGGGACATGGATCCCCATGAACAGTATATGGAGAACTGTAAAATTTATTTTAAAAAAAACACACTAGAGTGCATGTTGTGTATTTCAACATTAGTTTGGCTAGCAATGAACATTTGGCAAATGGAAAAAAAAAAGAAGCACATAATCTTTTTTTCAATGCACATCTGCATAGAAACACATTAGGTCTAAATACATTCATACAAATGAATAAAGATGTATGCAAGTGTGTGTGTGTAATGTATATTTGGGTGGGCTCATTTAAAATCAGACACCAAGTATCCACAATGCATTACATTACTCTCATATACTTAAAGGTAGGAACAGTGGACATAACACTTAGAAATGGATGGCGCAGATACTTGCAATTTTTTTTTTTAAATTTCAGTAAGTTTTGGGAAAAAATCCTACTTCTTACCTACATTTCCAGTCATTAAGTATGAATTCTGAAAGTCCATCATTCCCATTCCAACAATGTGTATAAAATCTTCAATCACCTGCATTAATTCTATTGAGCCTGGATAAATCTACAAAAATAAGTAAATATTAGGATAAAACAAAATGTCTATGTAATGAAATATATAATTGAAATTTCTTTTTAAAAACCATATAATGAGGTCATTAGTGAGTTCTGATTTATTTAAAGACATTTCTGCAAGTGGCAACAATTGCATTTTTTAAACTAATAGTTGAGAATGACAGCAGGTGTCACACAGCAGGAACTTTGGAAGTGATATGATGCAGTGATTAATCCTTTATAAATGTATGGAAACTCAAAATAGCTAACAGATGGTCTACTTAGAGGTACAGTAGCTTTATTTTTGATTGGCTCCTTTAAATACAACATAGAACAAACACTGAAATTTTGTATCTTTTTTACATTTTTCAATTAGTATCTCTATGATGGACACTGGAAGAAAATAATTACTGCAATCTTAAAGATATTTATGAACAATTAAGTATACTGCATAATAACTAAATATCTTCAGAGAGACATTTATTGCTAATAATTAGAATTGCCAGTCTATTAGTAACTTCAGGAATAATTTTAGGATCATACTAATAGCTCTAGTGTGGGCGCTTCACAGGGGTATATGCAGAACAAACCTCAAACTATGCCACCTCGTGCACTACAAACAGATGAATGTTTTCTTAAAGGTGACCTGGTTCTGAAAATAGCTCCCAGTGTGTGGAACATGAAAACCATTTAAAAGGTAACATAAATTTTCACATGTATAATCCATAATGCTTCTAAAGTCAGGCTGCATTCTATAACCACATTAGAACAAAAAAAGTCTTTTGAAGTTAGATTCATTTCTTTTACCCATTTAACACCACTGCAGCTTCTAGCCATGAAAAAATTAGGTACATTAAAGAGTTTTAGTGGCTCTGTGTTTGCAAAGGCTAGTAGAGAGGGGGGAGTAACACTGATCGGCAGGAAATCATCCAGAAAGAGTTGGAGGGGAAAGGAGGAGGAGGACAACTTGGGCGGTGAGGGTGGCAGGCGTGTGTGTGTATGTTACAGGAGCCTGTGGCTGCATCGATCTAAAAATTAGGCACTGAGGGTATGTGTTTATATATACTTGAAGACTTAAAATGTTTGGCATCGATAGTTTTTTTGTTTGTTTGTTTTAATTTCAGAAAGACTTTGGCAGAAATTCTATTTCTTATTTGCGTTCCCCACCATTAAATATGAATCCTGAAAGGTCGTCATCCACAATCCAAAAATATGCATAAGATTTCCATCTGCTCCAAGCTTCCTGTTAGTTACTACTGCACTTTTACTTCTGTCTTTTGTAGGTGTATGTGTTTATGAGTATGTGTAGTGTAAGGGCAAATACAAATAAAAAATAAAAGGCTTAATTTTCCCTGTTGAAAATAATAAACACCCTTCCCCAAACCTGTGTCCCCTCCCTTTTCATAGAGCATTTACTTTAGAAAACTAGTAATTGTTTAGTTCTTTCTCTGTCTCTTCAAAATATATGTAAACCTTTTCAAAAGTGAAGTTAGCCTCTGACCAGCTTAAAGATCCAGGCATGTCTCTCTTAGAAATGTAATTATAAAAAGGACAGAGGCTCCGCCTCACAGTTTCTGTGGGAATAGGAGTCTATCTTAGGCAGGTATCTTGCTCTAAGTTGCAAAACTACCTTAAGTCATTAAGATATAAGAGATTTCTTTTCTCATTCTTTTATTTTTACTTTGGATAAAGCCAATTGACTAATAAGTGGTCACCTCAATTACCTAGTAAATTTCAGATAAACTGTGTGTGACAAATTGTGCCGGTAAGTCCTCTTACTTGAGGACTAGTTACTGTTTATCCTGAGGACCCAAGTGTAACATGCTGTATTCAACCAGCTGTATAAAAGGGTGAGATTTCTTTTTGTCTTTGCAGTTGATTGCAAAGACAATCAACTTAGTTGATTGCTTGTGACACCCATCACGTTCTGGTTTAATTCTTATTCAATTTAAAGAAAATAAAAACTGTTTTCTTCCTTTTCTACCTTTTTCTAGGCGGCAGAAGATTTTGTTTTTAATTATATTTCCCAGCAGCAATCAAATGTTGTAGCGTAGAGGTTGGTAACCTTTTTATGTAAATGTCCTGACAGCACACACTTCAGGCTTTGTGGGTCAGGGCGTCTCCGTAGGACACAACTCAACACTGCCCTAGTCTCACCTAAAGCAACCAGTTATTGGGTAAATGAATGGGTGGGGCTATATATCCAAAGTTTATTTAAAAAACACATCAGACTGGATTTGGCACATTGGCTGAAGTTTGCCCACTTGTGCTATACACACATGAATTTTTTCTGTGTATACAGAAATTTTGTTCTGTATAACAAAAATACAGAACAGAATATGACCGAAATTAAAATGGCTTGTCTCCACTGAATGGACTTGTTAGTTCTGATTCCAGTTGTGGTGTGTAAAATAAAGCGTAGTCTTTTTTTCCACTTTAGTATGCTATACTTTGAGTAGAATGCTGTAACTAAATATAGTTTGAGCCGTCATAACTGCAGCTAGTGTGTAGCAAACAAGTTCTGAAGTAACTCCATTGTTTTTGTTGTTCAAAAGTGTAACATTTGCTGGCAACAACCTTTTGATGCCAATATTCACCATGTTATTCAGCTGCTTTTTTAAATGCATATGTAGCTATGTTTTATACTTTCTTTTGTTCAGGCAATTCCTCTAAAATAGGCTAAGAGGACCCACCCAGAGGGACAAGGCATTATCTTCAGTAGATTCTGAATAGTGCCACACACTTGGAGACCCATTTACCATCTGGCCGCATTTAGAAAACACCTTTTAGTAAAGTGGTACAAATTTTTTTTTAATTCAAATAGTTCTTTTTAAAAATCATTAAGGGTCATCACAACTGAAAATAGGTAAAAGATAAGACTAGAACTAACTCAAAATAGCAACAGATATAACTACAAATTTAGGATTTTCCATTGATGAGAAGTTCTGCCATCATTCATTATTTGCTCAAGGTGGGTCCTCACAGTAAACAACACTGGCATCTAATGAATTAGAATCTTGTTTTCAATAGGGTATTATACATATTATATATATGTATATATATTATATATTCATAATAATATATATAATGTATTATATATATATATATTCATAATTAACATTCTCCAGCATTCAGCAAAGCTGTGCTTAGCCTCTGCAGCCAGTATTCTAGGAAAGACAGCATTTTCTTACAGTGAGTGGATGAGGCTCTTCTTCTGAAAGAAAGCCAAGGACAAATATGTATTTCAAACTAGTAGAAAAGGATTCCGGTCTTGAACTTGGAGAGATTTTTTTTCTTGCTATGGCCAAAAGCACAGGACTGGTACCTGATAATGAGGTGGCCCCACATGGACTATTTTTAGAGCTCCTATCATAATTGGAATGAAGGGCACGCTTTATTCCTGGGGGCTCAGAGCGTATGACAAAGGCAGAGGGGATGGACGGTTCACCTGAACCTCAGAGAATACCCTTATTTTGCAGAATGCATTGTTCGCTTGCAATTTTTAACAAGGATCAAGTAGAAAACTGAAGAAGCTTAACATTCAGTTAACTTAAATTTTTACAGAATAGTAAAAAAAAAAAATCTTATTCTCCCTTTCTTAAACTCTAACTTACTTTTTCTGTGATCTAGAAAACTGTTTCTTAACCATATGTCAGTTAGCATTGTACAAGGGGCAGGGCAAAGCATTCTTAAACAATTATTACACCAATAAGGTCACTTGTGACACTGATCATGCATAGCAGAAAGAGAAAGAAAGCATAGAATTTTTCATTAAAACTTTTAAAACAAGAGCTCATATTTACAACTCTTGGCTTTGAATCAAAATGTATATATCTGTATATATGATCCAGATTATATGTAGTGTTATAGTAAATGCAAATGATTTTACTTGTTAACACCCCACAGGTCCATTTACAATATGTACTTTCAGATTTGCTATTTTTACCATAGCTTTGCACAGAAAAGAAACGGACTGATAAGGCATACCGCTATTACTTATTAATGCCTTAAAGCTACAAACTACTTAAACCTGCTCAGTTTGCTCACATTTAGAAAGATCATCCATTCCTTTGATTATTACGATAAAAGAGCCACTTTTCTCTAAAGTTGGTATGATATAATTTACAAAGATTTTTTTTTATTCTCCTGTTATGATCTTGGAATAACAAGCAATTAATTTCTTCACACATTTTTAAACTTTATTTAGCCAACTTCACTTTAAGTTGTGAAATAATTCCAACCTTACCTGTTGTGCATCATCCCATTTTTCTTTGTTATCTTCATCAAGAAGGTTGCTAACTATTTGAAAGAAGTTCTGAAAATTAAATTAGATAAAGGTTTAATGTTACAGGAGAGAATATACTCTTCAACAACATCCATTTGGTTTGATTTTGTGATAAGGGTATAAAAAGTCTGCAATATTGCTATGTGACCCTAACATAAGGTGTTTGAGGACCCTTTCTAGTACCATAATTCTAGATGTTATGTTCTACAAAACTTTTCTTATACACCTCAGAAGACATCAGAATAGTTAATACACTCACAATAATTTGTTCTATTATAGACTCTATAACAGGGGTCCCCAAACTATGGCCCGCGGGCTGCATGCGGCCCCCTGAGGCCATTTATCCGGCCCCCGCCGCACTTCTGGAAGGGGCACCTCTTTCATTGGTGGTCAGTGAGAGGAGCATAGTTCCCATTGAAATACTGGTCAGTTTGTTGATTTAAAATTACTTGTTTTTTATTTTAAATATTGTATATGTTCCCGTTTTGTTTTTTAACTTTAAAATAAGATATGTGCAGTGTGCATAGGGATTTGTTTAAAGTTTTTTTATAGTCCGGCCCTCCCACAGTCTGAGGGACAGTGAACTGGCTCCCAGTGTAAAAAGTTTGGGGACCCCTGCTCTATAATCTATTCTGTCATACCATTGTGTAATCATTCCTTAAAAATAAGTTTTATTCCCTCTGTAACAAGAGTCCCATGTTGGTGTTACTACAAGTTATCTGGTTAATTGAGAACCATGCTGGCTACTTGTATCACTGCCACAGTGAGTGCTCTTGTGAAGGCAGACACAGTGGGCAGAGCTGAGGCAAGCGTCAGGCTTCTTCAGTTCACTCCTGCCTCTGCCTCTGGTTAGTTTTCCTTAACTTTACAACTACCTATTTCAAAGATTACCTGTGGTCTCCCAAGTGCCTGGCATTCAGCACGTAGTAAGTGCTCAATATACCTTCGCTATTTTCACATTGCTTTCTTTAATCCTCTGCTTTCAGCCAGGAAGCCAACATGGAGGAATGAACAGATACAGTAGCATGTTTGTGTTGAAGCTCCAAATCTTCTCCATCACCCTCATCCCTAATACACTGTGAAGACCTATCAGCTTTACCTTCATCTCGCAGTACCCAAACTGAGTTTTTCATTTTCTCTTCATGTTCAGACAAGGCACATTTTGACATTAATTTTTCATTCCCATTGTCCACATTGCCAAAGAGTGGGGCTCAGCTCAGTTCAGCTGTTAGTGCTAATATCACACATGAGGGGTGTTTACCAGAGGGAGGCCTCCCTGTGCTTTCACACTGCACTGTGTCTTCAAGACACAGGAGCCGGAAGAGGAAAACCAGGTGCGTGTTGTAAATGAGAAGTGACTTGGGGTCAACAGGAGACCTCAGAAATATGAAGTGGGCCTGGCCAGTGGCTCAGTGAATGGAGGGTTGGCCTCGTGTGCGGACATCCCAGGTTCGATCCCCAGTCAGGGCACAAATGACAAATGACCATCTGTTTCTCTCCCCTTCCCTCTCCCCCTTCTCTCACTCTTCCCCTTTTGAAGCCAGTGGCTCAACTGGTTCAAGTGTTGGCCCCAGATGGGGTTGCCAGGTGAATCCTGGTCAGGGTTCTTGTGAGAATCTGTCTATCTCCCCTCCTCTTGCTTAAAAAAAAGTATGAAGTGAATCCATGACATCTGTCTTTGTGTGTGTGTGTGTATGTATGTGTGTGTGAGTGACAGAGACAGAAAGAGTCAGAGAGAGGGACACATAGGACTGACAGACAAAAAGGGAGAGAGATGAGAAGCATCAATTCTTTGTTGTGACACCTTAATTGTTCACTGATTGCTTTCTCATTTGTGCCTTGACTTGTGGGTTACAGCAGGCTGAGTGACCCCTTGCTCAAGCCAGCATCCTTGGGCTCAAGTTGGTAAGCCTTGCTCAAACCAGATGAGCCCATGTTCAAGCTGGCGACCTTGGGGTCTTGAACTTGGGTCTTCCGTGTCCCAGTCCGACGCTCTATCCACTGTGCCTCCACCTGGTCAGGCCATGACATCTGTCTTGAACTACACAGACAGGAGTCCCTCGGTTGTGTCTTCGGAGGCTCTTATCACTGGCCTGTATGTAATTTAGCAGGAGCACTGGCTCATTCTGATACATCAGCTGAGAAAAGGACACCCTCAAAAGGGGAAATAATCTTAACTTTTAGCCTCATCAGTCTTCCTCTTTATCAAACTTTTTTCAAAAGAGGTCTTTATTCTAATTCCATGTAAATTCACCTGGGCATTTTTAGAAGAAAAACAAAGCTGTTTCATTTCTCTTCTCTTGTGGTTTGAAGCTGTTAGCATCTATATTTAATTGCCCTATTTGTACTATTTATTTTAATAGTTTCTGACAATCACATGGTTGAAACATGTTTTGAGTCATAACCTCTATAAAAGATACAGAATATTTTATGCAACTCTTGAAAAAAAATTGCAAGTCTGTTTTAGAGCTGTTTTCAATTTGTTAAATCTTTTTGCACTACCAGACTTTTTCTTTCCCCCACTTAAAATTTCCTGGTTGGAGTGATAACATTTTAAGGGCTTAGTCCATTGAGCTGTAACTTTACCTATGGGCAGAAATAATTAACCTTCAGAGTTCTCCAATTGCCTATGGCTGGTTAACTCAGTAGGGGGCATGGTGCTAATGAGGCAAAAGTTGCACATTTCCTCCCTGAACATGCCAGTTAGCTGTGCTGAGGTCCACGACCATGATCTGTGTCTTGACCCCTGCCAGCTTTCACACAAAATGCATGCTGCTGCTAACAAGAGACACCAAGAGAATGGGAAGCAATTTGTGTAAATACATCTCCATTTCTGGGAAAACATTTCACAAAGAATAGTTTGCTGACAGTGGGTCAGCGACTCTGCACACACACAATTCCCCGATCAAAATGATAAATTTGGAGTTCAATTATTTTTAGGTCAGCAAAGGGCATACATAAAAAACACCAATTATTAAAACATACATTTGACTAACACATCAGAGAGTACAAGAACTGTTTCTGTACCATTTTCTAAGTCCAATAAATCAGACTTTACTAAATCAGTGTGAGAAAGTAGTACAGAAGAAACTTCTCTTTCTATCTCCCTGTCGGTCAGCTTTGAGAACAATTGGTTGTGGGACCAGGTGGGAGCATTGTGAGCTAAGTCTAAACATCTTAGGCCAGGGTTGGGGGCACTCACAGGAGACAGTCTTTCTTTTCATCAGCACATCCTCAGCACATAAGAGGCCTTGTCCATGCAAAGTGTTTCATAAAGTCCTAACTTAAAGGAAATGCAGTCATGTACCATGTGATGACAATACGGTCAACAATCGACCATGTATACAACAGTGGTCCCAGATTATGATTGTGTGAAAAAATGCCAGTCGCCTAGTGCCATCATAGCTGTCTGGAAGTCATAGCACAACGCATTACTCACGTGTTTGTGCTGATGCTAGTATAAATACCTACTGTGCTGCCAGTCATATAAAAGTATAACACATGCAGTTCTGTACAGTACATAATACTTGATAATGATAATAAATGACTATGTCATTGATTTATGTATTTACTATAGTGTAGTTTTTATCATTATTTTAGAGTGTATTCTACTCATAAAAAGCAAATTTGTTGTAAAACAATATGCCATGTTGTACCAGTAGTAGCCTCAGACATCTTGTCTCTTGATTGAATCATTTTTCCTTTGCTTAATTTATTTTCATGTTTATTGAGGCCCCTGAGCATTTGCACAACAGTGGAATTGCTTAATATGGAATTCAGTGATACATAACTTTAATAAACTTACAAACTCAGCACATCTCAAGTTCTCTAACAGGACTCAAGCATCATTCCTTTGAGATGATCTGTCTTATGCATACTGGAAAAATATATATATATGTATAACAATTTACTCTGACATTTGCTCAAAGGTCAGACTGATAGTTAAACAGAGCAGAACCAAACAGTATTTTGAGAAAGGGGGACTCATAATACCTCAGGCCACTTGACTGAATTTTTGAGGAAAGAATGAAGCAGCTTCCATGACAACAGATCCACTACTTTTTTTTTTTTTTTTACAGAGACAGAGAGAGAGTCAGAGAGAGAGATAGATAGGGACAGACAGACAGGAAAGAAGAGAGATGAGAAGCATCAATCATCAGTTTTTCGTTGCAACACCTTAGTTGTTCATTGATTGCTTTCTTATATGTGCCTTGACTGTGGGCCTTCAGCAGACCGAGTAACCCCTTGCTCGAGCCAGTGACCTTGGGTCCAAACTGGTGAGCTTCGCTCAAACCAGATGAGCCCGTGCTCAAGCTGGCAACCTCAGGGTTTCGAACCTGGGTCCTCCGCATCCCAGTCCAATGCTCTATCCACTATGCCACTGCCTGGTCAGGCCAGATCCACTACTTGCTAGAGTTGTTTAAGAGTGCTGCTAATTGTGGTAATACCTCTGTTTTGATAATTTATGGGTCAGGTCATTGATGTCAGTCCCTGTATTATATGTGGCAATACATTTTTTTGCTTTGTTTTGATCAGACCTGATTTCTATGGCCTAGACTGATTTGAAAAATTGAGTGTCATTGGCAGAATGTAAGTTTAGAACTTGAAGGAGGCAGAACTGGTTTAAAGATTCCCCAACTTGCCTGACCTGTGGTGGCGCAGTGGGATAAAGCATCGACCTGGAACACTGAGGTTGCCGGTTCGAAACCTTGGGCTTGCCTGGTCAAGGCACATATGGGAGTTGATGCTTCCTGCTCCTCCCTCTTCTCTCTCTCTCTCTCTCTCTATCCCCTCCCTCTAAAAATCAATAAATAAAATATTAAAAAAAAAAAGATTCCCCAACATCTATGAACTGGGTGGTTCCGGGCTAATGCTGCCCACCGATGCTGTGCTTCTCTAACCTGTAAGAGATGTTAATAGCTGTTATGAGGTTTGGAGCTAATCCTTAGCACAGTATGTGCCACATGCTAAGTGCTCAGCATATGGCAGCTTTATGGTTTTATGCCCTCTGTGTCATCTTTTTTAATGACTGGCTGCATGATTTGTCTTTATAGCCACATTATAAGAAATATGCGCCCATAATGTTGCTATAGACTATCCCAACAAGAGGCACTCTCTCTGGTCCTATTTTATAGTCTGTTCCTCTCTGGGTAATATGAGAGCACACAGCTGACTGGCACTAACTTCAGGGGCTACAATTTGTTCAGCAGAAAACTGCTCTTCCTAAGAATGAATTCCGCTGTGAGGGGTTTTCAATGTCATTATCACAAAACACCTACTATGTGACAGGCACTGTGACTAACAGTTATCGGGCACAAAGGTCAGGAGGCATGACCTTTTGGTTTTTCTTTGCAGAAAGCATTATGAAAATCAGGGAAGTAAGTGTATGTTATAAAGAGAGGCATGTATGTCTCTGCCGTGTTCAAAGTGCGTTCTTAGCTTGAACCATATGTGACTAAAAGGACAAGCTCTTATGGAAAGAGGTAAATAATCTTTTGTCCAATGTCTGATTGTTTTCACTTGACAAATTTCTCATGGACTTTATGCAATTTTCTATAAATATGCTGAAGCACATCACAACACTGAACTTCCCATGAATTCTTTGCAGAAAGAGGGTTGTAGATTTGGCTAGTGATTTAAGATGTCTGAGCAGCCCAGGTGTGCTCTCCTCTGCACCCACCATCAAAATGCTTGGGCCCCGAGAGACAAAGACGTGCCCTAAGGAACAGATTTAATTATGCTGAACTGAAAGTTTTAAGGAACACAGGGGAATCGTGAGAAAGGCTGAACGGCTGAACCAAGGAGCAGGAAGGGTCACGGCGCAGTGCAGGGCACTGACTCCTCTCTAGAGCAGGTGACGGCTGTAAGGCCACACATGCTCTAGCTTCTTCCTACCTCTCCAACTCTAACTCTCCAGCCCCCTATTCTGTGCCCCATCTGTCCCCTGCTCTCTGTAATCCAGACTCATCAGGCTTCTTGGTGCATCCCAAAGTCCCCTCTGCCACCTTCTGAACCTGCATAATGTTGTCCCCTTCCTTTGACTGCTCTACTTCCCATTCTTTACTGAAATAACCCTTCCTGGTTTCCACGTTTGGCTATATATGCAATTTCCTCAAAGAAGCCTTATCAGATCATCCCTCCCCCAAGTGTACTGGGTCCGCATATTCTTACTTCTTGTCTGATTTTAATCTGTGGAGATTTTTATTTTTCACTTCCCAATATCTCTGGCATTCATGCTTGGCAAGCAATCCACAGAGAAAGGCAACAGCCAGTTGATAGAAATAATCAACCATGAAAGTATGATGGGAAGAGAGGTTATATCTACCGCCAGGGGCTCTTGCTCTCTGTTCTGATAGATGGCATGACGGTCTGACTCCACTCCACCTCTACAACACGCACGAATGCCTCAGCAAAACTAGCATGCATCTGCGCATGCACCAGTGACTGCTCCTTCACTCCGACGCAGAGAGGAGAGAGCAGTGCAGGCGGCCAGCTGGCTGTCCAGCATCCACTTGCAGGGTGACAGACATGCTGACGTGCAGTTGCACTGTGCGGTGTTCTTTTAAAATATATCACAATTTTTAATTATGATGCATGTGTATGAGGATCAGTACAGGGCCTTTTCCTCTACCAGGCTATAATCTAGTTGGGATTATTTGTACTTTGTTCACTCTTGTGCCCCTAGGATATAGCATACAACATAGGAAAATATAAATACTCAAATATATCAATTTGATTGCATGCCTCCTGGGCGTGTGACCATGGGCTTGGCTCCTTTCAAATCCCTCCACTGCTGAATATCCATTGACACTAGGTTTCTCATGATACCTAGAGAAGGAATTACGACCCTTATTTTCACAGATAAGAAAATTAGTTATCTTGAGTAAATATGAGATTAAACTCTTCCTATTTAAAATGGTATTCTGCCTGCTCAGCACGCACAGATACATACTTTTCAAAAGTTGTAGGCCCTAATTATTGGAGAGAAAGCAGTTGTGGATGTTTGACCCTGGTCCTCAGGTTTAGACCCAGCAACAACCAACGAGGGCGGCTAACCAATTTCTAAAGAATGCTTTAACTATTTATTTATTTTTTTTGTAACAGGTGAATAGACAAAATAATTCAGAATTGACCAATATTATACCATGGTTTATATCTTTGATCCAGAATACCTATCCAACCAGTACATCCACTGGCCATTGGTAATTAGAATCTATCAAGGGTTCAGGAAGACAGGAGATTACAATCCAGGGTACACGAAACAGGTTTCAGGAACTAAGGTATACAAAGACTACGACTCGGAGATAAGACACTGAGCCACTGGAAAAGCCAGGGATAAGCCAGAGGACAAAAGGGTCAGGGCGTGAAGGTCGCAGAGGTCAGGACTGACTGGGGCCCGCAGCAGGCTGGATGACTCTGCCAACAGGCCTGGACAATCCGAGTTTGACCAACGCAATCTGCCAGATTCAGGGGAATGCGAGATCAAATTATGGAAGTAAATATTCCCTCACATTCCCTGGTTTAGGGGCAAAACATCAGAGTCTGTCAGAATATCTGTTTTTTCTTCTCTTCGTCACAAATCTCACAGGAACTCAGATTCATTTTGAAAACAACATGAGCACGTTGATTGATTCAGGAATATTTCACACTGATCTCACTGATCTGTGGAATTTCTAAATAGCTTGAATGGACACATTTTTGCACAACGCTATGTGTCTTTCCAGGCTAAGCGAGGATCAAGGGGTCCAGCAAGGGACAGTCACATGGATCTGCTTTGAGGTGCAGTGGGCGTGGGAGGCAGCATGGATGGAAGCAGCAACCAGTGCTCAGTGCTTTGGGGCATGAACTTGGTCTTGTTCTGAGGACCTCACTTAAAAATAAAAGACCAAAAAGTCAGTGAACCCAATACAATTAAGTATGCTAAATAGTTTTGCCCAGAAGTAGCTTAACAATGTTATACAAACTTCATAACACAGGTTGGCAAAATCATTCTCCAATCCAGACAGGGAGAGTGTCTCAAGTAAAGAATGAGGTAGTGAACCATCACCCAAGTTTGGGTAGCCTGGATGCCCCCTCAGAGCTAGCTCATGCAAGAGGCACATGTGTATTACAGGTGGACCCCTGGCAGGACTATTGGCAGAAGCGTTAGCAGGCTCTTCCCCTGGGAAAAAGGCCTGGCACCTGCCTCTTTACAAGGGAAACTCTTAGTCCTGCAAGATTCCTTACTCTGAGCTGAATTGTGGCTGCCTCAGATCAATTAAGTTGAAGTCCTAACCCCTTGGACCTCAGAATGAGTCTATTTGAAGGTAGTGCCTTTGAAAAGGTAATTAAGATAAAATGAGTTTGATAGGGTGGGTCCTAATATAATCTGATGTCTGTCTTTTTAAAAAGGACACACGGATGCCAAAGGCAGGTGCACACAGAGAAAAAGGCGGGGACACAGGTGGAGGGCAGAGACGTGGAAAGCTAAGGCAAAAGGCCCAGGGGAAACCATCTTGGGCTTACAGCTTTTAGAACTGTGAGAAAGTAAACATCTCCTGTTTAAGCCACTACTCTGTGGTATTTGTTATGGCAGCCCTAGTAAACTAGGGCTACTAGTTAATCAGTCTACTATATACGATGCAGGGAGAGTACTTTGAAAAATTTTATTTCCTTATATAAGACCAAGGGGTAGTTTAATTAGAATATCAGCTTTGGGTGTTGATGGTGGGGCTTGCGCTCTCTCCTTGAGGTCTTTGGGGGAGTTTAAATCCCCTTTGCTGGTTTACAAGACCAGAGTAATGAAGTATACTATAGAGACTCTTCATTTTAAGAATCGGTTTTCTATAATGCTGGCAAGGGGTATAAGAATTAAAATAATTGAAAAATATAGAATTGAGGCCAGTTGGCCAATGATAACATAGGGATGTTCTAAGGGTTGGCCTCCAATTCATGTGAGTGTGATGAGGTCTGCAACTAGGAGTCAGAATATGCATTGGCTGAGGGAACGGAATGTTATACTTCGTTGTTTTGAGGTGTGGAGTAAGGGAACTAGGGCGAGGATTAGAATCGATAATACTAGTGCTAGGACGCCTCCCAATTTATTGGGGATAGATCGTAGGATAGCGTAGGCGAATAGGAAGTATCATTCTGGTTTAATGTGGGGAGGGGTGTTTAATGGATTAGCAGGGGTGTAGTTATCTGGGTCTCCTAATATGTCTGGGGCAAATAGTACCAGTGCCAGTAGTGCAGTTAGTATTAGTAGAAACCCTAGGATGTCTTTGATTGTATAATAGGGGTGAAAGGGGATTATATCTGCATTTGAGGGAATGCCTGTTGGGTTATTCGATCCTGTCTCATGGAGGAATAGAAGGTGCACTATGACTAGGGCTGCAATAATAAATGGTAGGAGGAAATGGAAGGTGAAGAATCGGGTTAGAGTGGCCTTATCTACAGAGAAACCCCCTCAGATTCATTCAACCAGGTTTGTTCCGATGTAGGGGATAGCGGAGAGAAGATTTGTGATAACTGTGGCTCCTCAGAAAGATATTTGGCCTCATGGTAGGACGTATCCTATAAAAGCGGTGGCTATGACTGCAAATAGTAGAAGGATTCCTACATTTCAAGTTTCTGTGAAAGTATAAGATCCATAATAGAGACCTTGACCTACGTGGAGATATAGGCAGATAAAGAATATAGAGGCACCATTGGCATGGAGGTAGCGGAGGAGTCAACCATAATTTACATCTCGGCAGATATGTGTTACAGAATTGAATGCTGTGGCGGTATCAGAGGTGTAGTGTATTGCAAGGAATAGGCCTGTTAGGATTTGTACTGCTAAACAAATACCTAGGATGGAGCCAAAATTTCATCAAGAGGAAATGCTTGATGGCGCGGGTAAGTCAACGAACGAGTCGTTAATGATTTTAAATAGTGGGTGGGATTTACGGATGTTGGTCATTATTCTTATAGTTGAAATACAACGGTGATTTTTCATGTCATAAGTCATGGATAGAGACCATGTAGGAATTATGATGACATATATTGCGTTTATCTTAAGTATTATTTTTGTGGTTGGTTTTGTAGGGTTTTCTTCTAAGCCCTCACCAATTTATGGAGGATTAGGGTTGATTGTGAGTGGAGGGGTGGGTTGTGGTATTGTGATTAGTTTTGATGGGCCATTTTTAGGTCTTATGGTATTTTTGATTTATTTAGGAGGGATGTTGGTGGTTTTGGGTTATACCACGGCTATAGCTTACCCCTACTATGCTTACCCCTAATTAATCAATTCAGTGACAATACCCTAAACTTATCCCTAATATTCTTCTCCGACTCCCTATCGATACCCCTTCTTCTCTTGACAACATGACTCCTACCCTTAATAATTATTGCCAGCCAATTCCACTTAACAAAGGAATCCCCAACACGCAAGAAATTATATGTTACGATACTTATTCTATTACAAACATTCTTAATCATAACCTTCACTGCCACAGAACTAATTTTATTCTACATTTTATTTGAAGCCACCCTAGTGCCTACCCTCATTATCATCACCCGCTGAGGTGGACAAGCAGAACGCCTTAATGCCGGACTCTATTTTCTATTTTACACCCTAGTAGGATCCCTTCCATTATTAGTGGCACTCACATGTATCCAAAACACTACAGGGTCATTAAACTTTCTACTGTTACAATACTGAACTAACCCCCTACAGAACTCCTGAACCAACTCCCTTTTATGACTGGCCTGCATACTAGCATTCATAGTAAAAATACCCCTTTATGGACTTCACCTCTGACTCCCAAAAGCACACGTAGAAGCCCCCATTGCCGGATCCATAGTTCTTGCCGCCGTACTATTGAAATTAGGAGGTTATGGGATACTCCGAATTACAACTCTCCTCAACCCGCTTACAAGCAACATAGCATACCCGTTCATAATACTCTCACTCTGGGGTATAATTATAACAAGCTCGATCTGCTTACGTCACTCAATATGTTTTTGAAAGAAAAATCCTTGATAATATATGGAATCACAGTGGCAAACTACACTACCTGTACATTATGCTAATCCAAATCTCAATATTTTCTTGACCCTGAAAGAAATAATAGGGGATTCAGAAAGAACACAACTACCTCTCAGATGTTTTACTGTGGTTTCAAAATATAAAAGCACAACCACTTATCTACATTTCATGGCATTTAGTAGTTGATGGGATGCACTATGTATATTCTTACAACACCTTTGCCTCCCGTCCTCTTTCCACCTCACTGCCTTGCATACTTTGTACTCCCTTCTGGACACTGAGCTCCTCACAGCCAGCAGCCATCTGCTACATTTTGTTCATGGTAGGGTCTACTCAGCTCCATTTGTGAAGCAAGATTTGTTGCTTAACATTCTACTCATTTAAAAAAGTTATTTGGCTCTGAATTTCTCATTTTCACCTTTATAGTAAGAGCAATGTTTAAATACTGACCAGAAAGAG
Source organism: Saccopteryx leptura (assembly GCF_036850995.1). Lineage (NCBI taxonomy): Eukaryota > Metazoa > Chordata > Mammalia > Chiroptera > Emballonuridae > Saccopteryx > Saccopteryx leptura. The sequence goes on from NC_089503.1 coordinate 355,742,894, forward strand.
CTGTTACTTGTTCGAGGCTCTCTACCACAAAGAAACAATAGGGAAACCTCTCAGACCAGGAAGCACTGGGAATAGCAGCCACTTATGACCTGGAGTGGACTGTCCACTGGGTGTTGTGGTCCTGCTCACAACCTTGTGTCCACTGAGTCAGGCATCTTAGATATTGATTTAAGCCATTCTCCTCATCCACTCATCCATGGGTCTCTAACTCTCAAATGGCCCTGGAGTATCAACCTTCAGGACTAATACTTCTTTTCTGACTCCCATTTTCCTTGTTACTTTCTCTGCCCTTCTCTGCAATATGTAAAAAAGAAAAAAAAAAACAGTGCCATTCTTTCTTAGTCAGTGACATGAGAAACATTTGACCTTCCCTTCTTGGTAGGAGAGGTCCCACAATCCACACCTGCACGGACAGCGGGCACCTGTGATCCAGAGATGCTTCGGACTTTTGCTCCATCTGAGAATTGCTCACCTTCTGGGATAATAAGAGCTACACTGTTTTGAGCTCTTACTATATGCAACATGCTATGTACTTTTAATATAGATCATTTAGTCCTCACACTGGTCCCGGTCATTCTTTCACAACAGGAGCTGCATTTTTCCCTTTCATTGTCTTTACGGGTATCTTTTTAGGTATCTGGTATACCTTTATCTTCTAGAATTCCTTTGTCTTCCATCTCTGCCTGTCAAAATCCTAACCCAACATTAGCAAATCTTTCTGAATGCCAGACCAGCAAGCCCAGACTCCATCTGAAAATGATCTTTCTCTGATTTGAAATCTCAAATAACATTTTAACTTTTTTATTCTACTTCTCACAAAAACTTTATACAAATATTCTCTCTACTATTAGATAGGTAATAGAATCACATAAAATGGAAGAGACGATTGGGTCACAGTAACTTATCTAGCACCACCTACCTAAAAAGTGTCAAGGCAAGGCCATGACCTGAAGCTCAGGATTCTGCCTACAGAGTAAGCACCCTTAATCATCATGCTCACTGCCTAACCCATCTCCCCAACTAGGTCAAGATGGCATTACTACTCTAGTCTAAAGACTGCTAATTCTACAAAGGGAAGTAGAAAATGCAAGAACAATTGGAATTCAAGATGAGTTTAGATTATGCCACATTAAGGTAGAGATGCTAGCCAATCAGAAATGCCCAGAACCCTTGGAAACAGGGAACTGAAGTTTAAGTAAGGTACGGGAGATATTAAGGAAGGCTACATACACTGGAGTATAAGCAAAGGTAATAAATATATAGATAATATTTGTATAAAATTTTTGTGAAAAGTAGAATAAAAGAGTTAAAATGTTCTTTGAGATTTCAAAAAAGAGAAATATCATTTTCAGATGGAGTCTGGGGCTTGCGGGTCTGGCATTCAGAAAGACTTGCTAATGTCGGGCTAGGATTTTGACAGGCAGAGATGGAAGACAAAGGAATTCTAGAAGATAAAGGTATACCAGATACCCAAAAAGAGACCCGTAAAGTCAATGAAAGGGAAAAATGCAACTCTTGTTGTGAAAGAATGACCAGGACACCAATGTGCTCAAATTTTGGGTGTATGTGGAGGTTCTAATAATAGAATAGGATGGAAATGGAGGAACCTATTTCTGATTATGTCAAATTGACAACAAAATAAATGGTCAAATTGCTCTATTTAGTCAAGTCAGCTCATGTCCATGACTAAGCTTTTGATTAAGCTAATTATTCATTGAGTCAATGAACTCTAATAATTAGTTCAATTTAAAAATATTCCCCCCCAAAATTAATAATAATAACACCTGGTAATCGCAATTGCTTGCTTTTGAGCACCTAACACCTTAAAGCCTTACACCCTTGAGAATCCGCAGAGGCCCTGGAGATGATGCAGTACGTCACTCCGTCTGATGTTTCAGCAGTGAACACACACGTCTGAGGGGTTTTGAAATTACAACTTTCATTTTGTGTCAAGGACTTCAAATGTCATTTTTTAATGTAAATGCTAATGAATGAGAAGTATTTCAGAACTACAGGGAAAAGCTGTACTGGCTTACTTTATTTAATTTGAAAATTGGAAAACCGTTTCATTCTTTGTGAAGAAGAAAAAATACCTTTGAAATGCTCAAAGGATGATAATCATCCCACCCTTCCCCCCACTTCGATATATTTTGACAATTAAAAATGTCTTCTTGGACACTGGTAATATGATATAGAATAAAGCTCCAATAATTTTCATAGCAGTTATATTCAGCAGCATATACATGCCTCTATACAAATCAGGTATCAATATTATTTATGAATAATTCCATAATTCTAAAAAGCTTATTTTTCCTCAATAGATGATTCAAATACAATAAACAAAACAAAACAAAGCCATCTGGATTCTCCAAGTGAGACGGAAATAAAACTCCCAAACAAAGAACAGGCTGAAAGAACACTACCTGATCTAGGAGTTTTGCCAAACTTTTACTTTAATGAACTTTATGCAGAGATACAAGAAGGACATCATGCTGGAAACGTGCAAATCAACTCAGCATTCTTGGCAGGAGTACATTTTAGCCTACAGCACAAAAAGAGTTAATCTGAAATGCAAACTAGCATTGCATTAAATCTGCTTTGTTTGCCATTCAAGGGGCTTAGTTTTAATGGCAAAGGCAATACTGAAACTGGCTGAGTACTTAAACTTTAGGATGGAAGTAAATGAGGCTGCTCTAGGGGTCTTCTAAGATAAAAAAAATATTCTGGGAGGAGTTATTGCATTTCAGATTTTCTTATCCAGAACAATTCTCCATTTGCCTGACATTTTCAGGTAATGGTGCCACAAAATTAAATATGGCCTTACCCTCTTCTGATAGCAACCCCCCCCTCAACAAAACAAAGTATGTCTTCTTTACATGTTATAGTTAATGTGCTTTCATTATGCTTAATGTACTTTTAATAGTCTCCTATGGCAAGATGGTGATATTAAATGTGGGAATAAAATATCCATGATACAACCTTGAATTTGCTAGAGCGCCTTTTATCTGAGGGCTCAAAACACTTCACACACATTCTCATTCAGGATCTCCTTGAGGTGTACTAGGAACCTTCTATGGTTGAGGACACTGGGTATAGAAAGACTGAGGGAATTGAGGCCACTGCCCTAGCTCACACGTAGCACAACCTGCAAGTTTCCCAAGCAGGAGTGAATGTTCTTTCCCTCCAGGCTCTACTGGATTCCTGTGACCAACAATTGACTGCACGTTTTCTAGACTTTTCCTTCACGGGATTATCACCCTTACCTGGACACCGTCAGAAGCAGGGATGTAACTTGCCCTTTTAAATGTGTCTGTCACATTTCTGAGGATTTCCACGGACATCAGAAGATCTCCTGCATAGAAATTTTTCCTCTGAGTTAAATCCAACAGTGTCTTGGTCACCTGGGACATTCCATCGCCTGCCAACATTCGCTGCCCCTTAGCAAGGTGTTCTTTAATCTGGATGGTCAAAAAAAAAAAAAAAAAAGAACAGAATAAACATCAGAATCTTCATTACTTTTTCCCTATATATCTTCATCAAAGAAATGTATGTATGATTGAAGAGTTAACTTTAAAAAAGCTTTGCAACACTTGGGAAAATTTCAAACTTGTAAATTGTGTGTATCACACACTCAGACATAAAACTAAACATATCCAGCATAAAACTAACGAGTGTTTATAATACTTCGGCTGGCTTCACAGACTTGCCTTTATCTCATTCCCAGAACACAAAATCAACACAATGGAGAAACTATGTATTAACCTAGGTTTTTAAACTGAAGCAAAAATAAAAAATACCCTTGCAGGTATTAAACATGGAGATTGTTTGTTAAGGTGCGTTCAGAGATGAAAGATGATAAATACTTTAAAACTTCCATTTTTATTAACAAACCAAGTTTAATAATTTTTTGCCTTACCTCTTAAAATAAATACATTTTTCTTAAGCAGCAAAACTGTCACAAGGACATTTTAACTTTAGAAAATATCTCTAATTTTATAGAGTTACACTATGATGTGACTGAAAACTAGATTACTTTACTTTAAAAAGAAATAAACTAATAACAATAAAAATGAGACAACCAAAAAAATAAAACACCTCTTAGCTAGATCTTCAGCAGCAGAATAAACTATTAAGATGCAAAGTTTAAATTAGTTTAATGGCCAGAGAAAAATGTCTTCAATTTTTATGTTTGCTTATCTCACAGTTCAAGGAAAGAAAAGCACTTTATAGTATAAAAAAATGGTAAAGTCAGAGAGGGCAAAGTGATAGTGAGTATCCATTATACTTTTCTCTGTTTACTGAATGGTTAATCCTTATCATCCCACTTCTAAAATTTGTGTTAAAATCAACTTACCCAAAGCTCATGAAATAATTAAGAATGAGCACCCCAGAGAAATATTGAAATAGAAAGGGTCATGTGTAATAATTGTAACGATCAAGTTTCTGTTAAGAACTGTGCTAACAAATCCTGTAGAATACACTAATCAATCTGAACTAATCTAAAAAGTTAGGGGTTTTTGAAAAAAATTTTTAAAAATAATTTGCTACTTCAGATATTTTATTTTTGTTTAGTCTCTAAAAATATTTTGGTAAAGTAAAAATCTTCAGATACACTCTATTTCCATTATTATGCTAAAAGTTAGGCAGTTCAGTTCTTCCCACTTTCTTCGTTCACTTCTCTCCTGTCCCTCCTCAGTGGCAGCCATCAACTATGGGCGAAAGCCCAAAGCATTGGGATAGGATTGGTATGGCATTAGTGATCAGCCCTTGCTGCTTTTCTAAATTATTGATGAATATTTGCAATTTTCAGTTCAGGTCTTGGGTTCCATAACTTCCTGTGTTTACACTGGCTATCCCACCCACTCCCTTATATAATTTCATGTTTATGCACCACTCACACTTAGTATCAGTTCTTCTAAATATTTAAACAGTTAGTCACCCCTTCTCTGTGCTTTCTCTTCCCTTACCCATACATCACTGCGGCACACTGAATTATAATCATTTGCTCATATGTCTTTCTGCCCCAGCAGTCCTTCTGAATCTGAGGGTAGGTTCCCTGCCTTATTCACACAGCTTTAGAATATGGTACAGTGAAAATTTGCTAGTTATTACATTTTTATGTCTTAACTATACCTTTTTGATATAATACCATGGGTGGTCTTTGGAGCCAATAATGCTCAGGATTTTATTTAAACTTTGCAATTTATCATTAATTAATTAAATCCATAGGAGACTCAGTTACTATGTCTTCTCTAAGATTTAAAAAATATGCCTATCTAGTTAAAACATTAAAAAATTATCATTATTATCATTATCACTTAGAGAGAGAGAGAGACAGGCAGGGACAGACAACCAGGAAGGGAGAGAGATGAGAAGCATCAACTTGTAGTTGTGTCACTTTAGGTGTTGATTGATTGCTTCTCATATGTGCCTGGACTGGGGGACCAAGCCAAGCCAGTGACCTTTTGCTCAAGCCAGTGACCTTGGGCTTCATAATAGTGACCTTTGGGCTCAAGTCAGTGGAACCTGGGATCACGTTGATGATCTTGCACTCAAGCCAGCGACTCTATGCTTAAGCTGATGACCCCACACTCAAGCCAACAAGCCCACACTCAAGCTGGTGATCTCAGGGTTTTGAATCAGTGGCCTCAGCATTCCAAATTGACATTCTATCCACTGTATCATTTGGAGGTCCTATAGAAATCCACATTTTTTTGTCTCTTCCTCAGAAGGGTCTTATCCAATTTGGTACCATTGTCATTGATCTTACCTCCTTCATTGTGTTCAAACTTACCAGTTATTGTGCCATTTATTTCTTGGCTTATTTGTTTGTTTGTTTTGCATCCTCCCCCCTACCATTAGAATATAAGCCTTGTAAAGAAAGAGAGTTTGTATATACTGTTTACTCTTATATTCCCGGCACCTAGAGGATTTAGTCAATATACTAAACAACTTAAATTAATGAATGAATGAGTCAATTTCCCTCAACGCTCACATTAGGTCATAAGATTAAGTTAGGTACATTTGAAAGCTGCCTTAACTTGCTCATCAACATAGGCCAGTAGCAAACACTGGTATCAAATATGATGAAAAATACCTGGCTTAGAGACAGTAAAGCTTCTGGGCTTGAAAATATCTGGTTCAGTACTTGGATTGTGAAGAAAGTTTTAAAGTGAAATAAAGTTAGCCTGACCTGTGGTGGCACAGTAGATAAAGCATCAACCTGGAATGCTGAGTTCACCAGTTTGAAACCCCAGGCTTGCCCGGTCAAGACACATACGAGAAGCAACGAGTTGATGCTTCCCGTTCCTCCCCCACCTTCTCGCTCTCTCTCTCTCCTCTCCCTAAACTCAATAAATAAAATCCTTAAAAACAAAACACTAACTTTAAAAAAAAAAAAAAAAAAGTAAAATGAAGTTAACAGGGGCTAACCTAAAAATATGTCATAAAACACAGTGTTCAGTTTTGTGCTGGCAGTGCAGATCCCAGCTGTGGTACTCAAAGCCACAGAGGACTTAAATGGTCCTCCATTAGGAAGAGAACACAGCAATGGCTGCCAAGGTAAACATCCTCTGACTACTTCCAGCCAGCTCTGCATCTATTTGGCAATGCATATGCATGCCTGTGAGGGATCTAATTTTCTCAGATCTGACGTCTCCTTCCTTCCAAACAAAAGCATCATCACATTAAGTTGAATCTTGATGAATAAAACATTTAGACATGTTTTCTCTTTGTAATAAAAATAGTACGGAAGGCATTGACAGGTTCAGCTAATCAGAGATAGGAAAGCCAGTCTTTCACGTCTGGGTCAACATCAAGTGTGGCCCAAGTCAGCAGTAAATTAACATCATTGCCATCTGACAGCTGCTCAGCAGGCTTTATGTGGAATGAGTTGTTCTCACTTTAGCTCTTTGCAAACAGGTGCCCAATTCACAACTTCAGTTCTCACAAATGGCATTAATTAGCATCTTCCCTGGCATTGTTGGTGGAAAGTACCCAGAACAAATACCTTGAAATAGCTGTACACACTGGTATAGACTATTGGTAGCAACTACAAAGTGCATCAAGAACCCTTCCATAAGATAGATATCCATCCAGAACATATTTAGTTGATTAACGATTCCAGTTTCTTGATTCTGCTTCCACAATACAAGTGTACTGTAAAAGGTTCTTTCCTTACCATGTGCCCACTTTTTCCTAGAATGACCAATCTGTGTTTATCTGCAGGTCTCTTGTTTTCTTTTCTGGGTCAGGAAGTAGAATTTAGATAGGGTTTGTTCAACTTACTTTGCCTCTATTTCAAATTGTACTTTATTTGCATTCTATCTCTCCTCATTTGTTTCTATCTGTATAATTTAACTCTATGATTATTTCTATGATTTGAACCTCTTCCAATCTTTTCTTCTATAATCCTTCCCTGTCTCAAAAATATGGCCTTACTTAAATAATAACTTTTCAGCCTGACCTGTGGTGGCGCAGTGGATAAAGTGTTGACCTGGAACACTGAGGTCACCAGTTCAAAACCCTGGGCTTGCCTGGTCAAGGTATATATGGGAGTTGATGCTTCCTGCTCCTCCCCCCTTTCTCTCTCTCTCTCTCTCTCTCTCTCTCTCATTCTAACTCTCTCCCCTCTCTAAAATGAATAAATAAAAATTTTTAAAAATCTTTAAAAAATAACTTTTCATATTGCTATTTTCTTTCAAATATTGTCTTATTTGTGATTGTCTTCAAAATAAAAGAAACATCAAGTCTGGTTTGAACCCAACAACTATTTTAGCTGCAGATTAAACTCAGAAGTTATCTTCTAATCATTCTTTCTGGGAATCTTAGTAGTATAACATGTTTATAGAGCAAATCAAGTCTTCAATCTGGATTTAAATTGTGGTTCTACTACTTATGACATAGGACCACTAGACACATTATTTGCCTCTTTCCTAGAATCATTTGATCTATTTGTAAAAGAAAGAAAATGTCATCACATGATGGATATAAATGTGTTACTAAAAAGTTAAAAGTTGCCCTGGCCAGTTGGCTCAGCGGTAGAGCGTCGGCCTGGCGTGCGGGGGACCCGGGTTCGATTCTCGGCCAGGGCACATAGGAGAAGCGCCCCTTTGCTTCTCCACACCCCCCTCCTTCCTCTCTGTCTCTCTCTTCCCCTCCCGCAGCCAAGGCTCCATTGGAGCAAAGATGGCCCGGGCGCTGAGGATGGCTCCTTGGCCTCTGCCCCAGGCGCTAGAGTGGCTCTGGTCGCGGCAGAGCGATGCCCCGGAGGGGCAGAGCATCGCCCCCTGGTGGGCAGAGCATCGCCCCTGGTGGGCATGCCGGGTGGATCCTGGTCGGGCGCATGCGGGAGTCTGTCTGACTGTCTCTCCCTGTTTCCAGCTTCAGAAAAAAAATACAAAAAATAAATAAATAAATAAATAAATAAATAAAAAGTTAAAAGTGGACATTCCATGACTGTTTCCCTTCTTCTCTTCCTATCTGTAATTTCTAACTCCTTTGAATACTAGCTATGCAATGCTTTTCATATTCATCCATTTTGCCTATGGGCAAAAGATAGATCCTGATGCAGATCTTCACCACCTCTCATTACTCTCAATCCAGCAGCGTCCTAACTGATCGTACTGAGTCCTCTGCCATGCTAAACTGTCCTATCTTTCACATCTCTGAACACGTCATTTCTCTGCTAGTAAATCAATCAATAAATAAATATACACCTATTTTCACGTTAAATCAAATACACTCTCCACTGTTTGATTTATAGATCATCCAAATATCATCTTAATCTCTAATTCCAAACTTGTACCTATCTTATTTTACCCACCCTAACACTATTCTCCCATGATTTCTATCCAGTTAGTGATCATTTCAGTCTTATCTTACAGCTTTACTTCTATTGATATTTAGTAATTTAACCCACCTTGCTTTTGAATTTCTCAAATTAGTATTTTCTATATAATTACTGATTTTTACTCTGGTAGTACTTTTTAATCAATTTATTCCTATTACTTCTTAACAATTTTTCTTAAATTCTTTTCTACTTTCAGTGTATTGTCTTTTTTTTCCAAATCTTTTAGTAATTATTTTAATAAAGGTCTGTGAATGGTAACTCTTTCAAATCTTTGACTCACTTTTTTATTTTTTAAGGTGTACTTACTTTCAATTGACTTTTTAGATAGGAATGTTTTTATTTTCCCTTTAGCATTTTCATGATGTGATTTTAGTACCTCTTTTGTTACAACTGCAAAGTCTCCTAACAAACAGCTGATCTATTTTGTAGATTATCAGTCTTTTCTTTGTGGTAGCTTTTAAGATTTTTCTTTGTGTCTTTAGTATAATGCAGATTAAGTTTATGTAGATTTGTTTTTATGTATGAAACAATTTCTTTTCTTTCCTTCTTTTATTTTTTTTTCTTTTTAGGAAATTAAATTTAACTGGGTAACATTGATCAATAAGCATGTAAAGATTTCAGATAAACATCTCTACAGCATTTGAACTGTTGGTTGTGTTATACATCCAATACCCAAAGTCAAATCACTCTATGTCACCACATACTTGTCCCTCTCTTTCCACCATAACCCTCTCTTCCCGGTAAACACTTTACTTTTGTCTATGTCCAAGAGTGTCAGTTTTCTATCTCTGAATATCTTATCTGTGTTCAACTTTTTAAAAATTTTATACACAAATTCAGAGAATATTTCCTCTCCCTGAATCTCTTTGTGGTGCATTTCTGGAATATATTTACTTTTTTAAAAAATTTTTATTTATTGGTTTCAGAGAGAGAAGAAGGGAAGAGAGAGAGAAAAAGAAGAGAGAGAGAAAGAGAAGAGAGAGAGAGAAAGGGAAGAAAGAGAGAGAAAGAAAGAGAGGGAGAGAAAGAGAGAGAGAGAGAGAGGAATATTACTCTGTTCCTGTATGTGTCCTACCAGGGATCAAACTGCAACTTCTAGGATCAGGCTGACACTCTTATCAACTGAGCTATCTGGCCAAGGCAGGTGGAGTACATTTCTATTATATCATATACATTTCTATTAAAAGTGTACTAAATTTTTTATTCTATTCTTCATTTTAAGTTCTCTTTTATATTTTTTATTTCTTTACCCATCTATTCTGGCTTCTGAGTGATTTTTTCCAGCCCTGACTTCCGAATTGAATAATATTTTGTTCAGTTGTGTTGAATTAGATATTTACTTTATGCATTAACTTCAATAACAATATTTTCCACTTATAGGACTTCCATTCAGGCCCTGGCTGGTAGGCTTAGTGGTAGAGCATTGGCTTGGTGTGTGAGAGTACCAGGTTCAATTCCCAGTCAAAGCACATATAAGAAGTAACCATCTGCTTCTCCTACCCTCCGCTTTCCCTTTTTCTCTCTTTCTCTCTCTCTTCTTCCACAGCCATGGCTCGAATGGTTCAAGCGAGTTGGCTCTGGGTGCTAAGGATGGCTCTATGGCCTGTCTCAGGCACTAAAATGGCTCAGTTGCTGAGCAACAAAGTAGTAGCCCCAGAGGGGCTTCATGGGTGGACCCCAGTCTAGGCACATGCGGGAGTCAGTCTCACTCTCTCCTTGCCTCTCACTTAATAATAATAATAATAATAATAATAAAGTTCTAGTCAATCTTTTTCATGTTCTCCCATTCCTTAACTATGCTTTCTCTTATTTCTGAAACTATTTAAAACAAATTTTATGGTTCATTTCATACTTTTTAAAAATTATTTTTACTTGTTGCATTTCTAGTTCTTCTGGTTTTGGCATGTGAAGATTCTCCCTCATGGTATCTGTAGTCATTGTGAACTTATATTCAATAGGATGTATTTATCTCTTGGAGACCCCAAGTGGCTGGTGTGTGAAAGAGTTGCTAGAGACCAGTTTTGTGTGCCTTTTCCTGAGAGCGGGCAGTGACTCAGGCAGTTCAATAACATTGGAGCATTTTTATGCTAATTTTCATATTAATTCCTTCTCTTTACAGCTCAGACTAGGAGTTTACATTTCTGAAAGGTGATTTTTTTTTGCTTCCTACAAAAGTCTTATATAAACTGTAAATTTCTTAGATATATTCTAGACTTGCAGGGTTTTTCTAGTCCATGATGCCAGAGCAGCCAAGAGAGTGCTGGACCGCTGCAGAGAGATTGAATGGACAGCATTACTGCTCTTGTCTGCGGGGTCCTGTCAGCATCCCAGAGGCTTTAGAATCTCAGCCTCCACTGCCTAGGACTCACATGTAGCCGGAAATATTCACAGGCTGCTGATCCATCGCTTTCCCCTATAGCTCTGACTTTGCTTTCTTTTCTCTTCATTTGCTCTTCATTTCTTTTCTCTTCTCTGTTTTTCCTTCAAGCTTAGATGTAATATAACATTTGAAAATATATTCTTGCTATGGTTTATGCAAAAGTCAGTATGGTCTGTGAAGTGTCCGTTTGATCCAGCCAACTGTTCCACTACTGATGTAGGTTCTCCATCCTAACCTGACCAAACTAATCACATTTTCCTGCCTTTGCTCCTGTTCTATAACTTTAAATGTTCTCCCCAGATCCTTTTAAGTTATTTTTTGTTTCTCCTTCTCGAATTCTTTTTAAATAACTGAAAATCACAATACAATCTCTACTTACAAACTTCATAGAAGTAAATATTGCTTTCTTATATGTATATTTCAATTTTTAAAAACTTATTCATTGATTTTAGAGAGGAAGGATTGGAAAGAGAAAGAAAGAGAGAGACATCAATTTGTTCTACTTTTTTATGCATCCATTGGCTGATTCTTGTATGTGCTCTAATCAAGAATTGAACTTTTAATCCTGGTATATTGGGATGGCACTCTAAACAACTGAGCTGCCCAGCCAGCACTTATATCCTATTATTATGTTTGTGTTCTTATCTTATCCATTCTACTAGATCTTAAACTCCTAAAGGTCCTGTAGTTTCTTATTTATCTTTGTTTCTCCTGTAATTTCTAGCCTATTTTATGACACACAATGATATCTTCTCAAAGTGCTTGCTAAATTAAACTAAAATTACAGATGAATTTTTTCCTTCTGTAATTATAATCTTCAAAAGTTGAGAAGTTAAAGCACAGCCGTCCATGATTATTCAAAACAAAGATACATGTAATAACTGGAGAACTTTTACATTTCCTGACAAAATTGCATTTTAAAAGATGCCCTATTAATATAAGTAGGCAAATGATTCAGAACTTTTAAACACCTACAGTTATAGTTATATAATTGCTACCTTTAAAAATAATAACAATTACAACAATGACATAGTATTTATCAAGGGCTTATTATATGGTAATCATAGGACTAAGTGCTTTACATGAGTCACCTCATTTGAGTTTAAAACACTCATTGGAGGTATCATAATTACCCCCATTTTGCAGATGAAGAAGTGGAGACTTAGTGCAGTGAACTGCATTCTCCATAATTGTACAGCTCCTAAATTACACCTAGATTTGAGCTCAAGTGTTTTGATTCCAGAATCATTGCTTTAAATCACCACCTGCCTAAATCAGGTTCTATATAGTGCTTTTGTTAGAAACTATCAAGATGCTGTAATATTAAAAAATAATTTTCAACCACATTTGTTTAAAAAAAACCATCAATCTTTTCCATATGAAGAAAGAAAATGAGAAGCAAGAGACTTAAAGCAACTTGCCAGACTGCCCAGGTATTGCCAATTATTTGAGTAGTGGTCATTATTTTGGAACACAATGTGTATATGTTCCTAAAGCCATTTACAAATATCTATATAAAAATTTTTGTAGGTACTTTTCTTTAAGTAGACAGAAAAAATAACCCAGGATACATAAAGGATTCTACTTCCCTTGGATTATATTTTATAATTCTCTTAATTTAGTCACTGAAATAGCTCAGAAAGGTTTAATAATTTAACTATTTTCTTTAAAATTATAATTGTCAGTGATTGTATCTGCTCACATTGCAATACTCAGTGAGCATTTCTGCTCCAGAGGACAAGTCTTAAAAGCTTCTGTGTCCTTTACATTTAATACTGTTGACAAGATCACCAGTGAAAGAAGAAACTGACATCTAAAAATTGTTGCTTGTTATAGGTCTGGATTAGGCCTTCTTGGTCTTTATATAGAGAGCTACAGTGAGGATCGTGGTTTATAGAGTAGGTCTGTTTATAGAGTAGGCCTGTCTCTAGTTACCATGACCTGTATTGTGTGAATCCTAAAAAAGGTTTATCGTAGTCACTCTGTGCAAATGACACAGTTTGAACAGCATATATTTATATATTATTTTCAGCATCAACTCCTACAGTCCATCTGTAAGGTACATTAAAGGCTCTCAAAGCTGCTGGTGGCTTTAATTAAAAGATAATTATACAATACACTTCTTTTCAGAAAGCAATAATCTGGAGCAAACATCTTTTGCTCCAGTCCAAAACTCTGTCATTTTCTAAGACCAAAGTCATTCACTAGTTGATGATATTAAATTATTTACAGATCTATCTGGTGTCTTCAGGAAGATATCATTCTGTATGTAAAAACAGAAGTATGTCCTTTGAACTGATATATATACATGGTTCTTAATTTTTCCTATATTTAATATACAGAGCTATTTTAATCTCAGAGCTGTTCTAGACTAAGAGTTCAAGTTTGAGAGACAATTCTTGTCTAGAGACACACTATAGGGAATATTTAGTCTATAATTCTCCTACATAAATTATATGCGTATTGCACAAAGTCTAGCATGAATAGCATTTGGCCATAACACATTGGGTATCCTAATTTTATTTTTGCCACAGGAATTCCTGAAATGAGGACTGCAAGGTATTGTTATGAGAATAAACTGAGTCATAAAGAAAATTGATGGGAAAAAAATCAGAGTCTGATATACTGTACTTATTCCCTGGAAAGTCCAAAATTTTCCAAAATAAGAATTAGAGCATATAAATTTACCTACCCAGTAAAACTAGAAATAGCTTTAATTTCAGAGTTTTGAGTTAGAATTAGTCTTAAGTACAATTCCTGAGCAAAGGACAAAAGTAGGTGGAATTCCTTTTTCTAACATCAAACAAATCTAGAATTTCTCATTAATATTCTGAGTCGGGATAGAATTGGAACATTCTGCATGAGTTTAAAGCAGTAGAGTGGTCACAGACTAGGACCCAGGGACCTTCTCAATGCAAAGCAGAACATTGAGTAACCCAATATTTCTCTAAGATTTTTTTCAATTCTATTCCCAGTACTTGAGTTTACCAGTTCTAGGGATATTGCATCAGTCAGAATGAGACAGGCTATGCTATAAGAAGCAACTCCCAAATCTCAGTGCCTAAAGATAATGCAGACTCATTTCTCACTCACAGAACATACTCAACCCAGGTCTTCAAGGAGGCTCAGTTTGTCATAGTCATTCAGGACTTTGGGACAGTGAAGAATAAAAGATTTTGCACTGGCAATAAGATTCTCAGGCCTGAAACCACAAAGATCAATCAATGAGCACACGTGGACACCTAGTGAATATGAAAACCCACCTTCATGTGGTGAAGAATCACAATCCTGCTATGTGCCCAGGAGAGGAAAATGAAATATCAACTAATTAGAATTGTATGTCTTGGCCCTGGCCGGTTGGCTCAGCGGTAGAGCGTCGGCCTGGCATGCCGGGGACCCGGGTTCAATTCCCGGCCAGGGCACACAGGAGAAGCGCCCATTTGCTTCTCCACCCCCCCCCCCCTCCTTCCTCTCTGTCTCTCTCTTCCCCTCCCGCAGCCGAGGCTCCACTGGAGCAAAGATGGCCCGGGCGCTGGGGATGGCTTCTTGGCCTCTGCGCCAGGCGCTAGAGTGGCTCTGGTCGCGGCAGAGCGACGCCCCTGCAGAGCATCGCCCCCTGGTGGGCAGAGCGGTGGGCGTGCCGGGTGGATCCCGGTCGGGAGCATGCGGGAGTCTGTCTGACTGTCTCTCCCCATTTCCAGCTTCAGAAAAATACAAAAAAAAAAAAAAAAAAAAGAATTGTATGTCTTGTACAGAGCTGCCTAGTGCTCATTTAACTTCTTTGCATTCGTCCACCAAAACCTGAACCCTACATAATATCTGCCACATGCTTCTTAAATTTTAATGTGCATTTAAATCACAAAAGGAACTTCCCAAGATGAAGATTCTGACTCGGTAGGTCTGAGACAGGTTCTGAGTTTTTATGTTTCTAACAAGGCCCAGGTGCTGCTGACACTATGTTCTTCAGAAAAGATTTTGGTTCTGCAAAATGCATTTCTGCACTTGCATCCAAGTAGCTCAACTTCGCTGGAGAAAAATCACAGCTAAACTGACTAGCTGTACTCTTTGGTTCTTTATTTAAGTCTCAGAACAATATCATCTTTGGCAACCTCCAAACCCACCTGCTGCAAGGTATTTCTCATTGTCTTTCCTTCCTCGTTTCAGAAAATGACATCACCATCAGCCAGCCGCGCTCCCTCAACCTTAAAAAGGGATGTCACCAACACGCATTCGGGTTACCGTGGCAGACTTCACAAGTTCCAGTCCTGCCATGCTACTGTCTATTCTCCATAAAGCAGCCATAAGGCCTTCTTTAATTATACTGCTCACAAAAATTAGGGGTTGGGGAATGTGCAGATACTCCAGTACTTTCAGCTTTTTATATAGTGCATTTTCACCAATAAAATAGGAGTTGGTTTTGCATCTCATTTGCATAATCAAACAACTTTCTTTGATTTGTCATTTGCTTTTCTGATGTTCTTGTTTAATAAAAAAAATCAAATGCTTTTTTTATCACTTCATATTCATTTTGAAATATCCTCTAATTTTTGTGAGTAGTATAGATTGAATCAAGTCAATACTCCCCTATCTATTGCTTCCCTTTGCCTTAAGAACAAAATCCATACTTCTAGCAAAGGCTTTTAAGGCACAGAATAAGTTTTCCCTAGTGACTTTTCCAAATTCATCTCAATACAATCTCTTTTTTGCTCACTACTGTGGCCCCTGCGTCATCCTTCTCTCCCTTAAAGACCTCAATTTATTCCACATCCTATTCTCCTCAAGTGGAATAAACTCTCATGCCTTGAGACACTCATTCTCTCCACTTTTTGTCTAGATTCAGCTCCTCTTTCATGTCACAATTGTAAAGGTCACTTCCTCACAGAGACTTCACTGACCTCTTTATCTAAAGCAGTCCCCAAACAGTATTCCCTATGTGGGCACTTTGTTAATTTCCTTTAATATATACATTACAATTTATAATCGTTTTATTGCTTTTCATGTCTACTTTATTTTAGATTTGTTGTGTGTTGTGTGTCACATTCAAATGACATCCCGAGATCCTTGAACTGTGTTGCACAGAGTTAAAGCCCAATGGATATTTGCATAATAAATTAATGGATAGATGAATGATTAAACAGTATTATACATTTCTGCTTATAATACTTTTCTTTGGCATTTGCCAAAATATAATCCTTTGTACAAATATATTCTATTAAATCATCCTATAAATAAGCTCCAAGTCAGTGTATTTTAATGTCTAAAACTAATTCTAACATTTCTTCTATTTAGTCACACTAAATACATATCTGACGAAGCTTAAAAATCTCCTGGACTTGTATTACAATCAGTACTATGTTGTGAAGTATTTTTTTTTTGAAAATGAAAAATATGTATTACTGTGAGAAGTATTTCTTTATATCTCTATATTATAGCTTGCCTTAAAACTCCCTAGGAAACACTATTATATGTATCTAAAGATTTTTCCTTTTTATAATAGCTTGAAACTTTTTGGTTTAGTAGAGTATAGTAGTTTATATATGGCCAATGCTTTTGCCAAGACAATTAGAAAACTATATATAAATTACAAAAAAAATCATTCTCTGTAGAGCATCAGAGAACTATGAAGAGATAAACTAATTTCTAGAAAAAGGATAACTTTTCTGAGGTAAACCAACAATTTCAGCCAGTTTCTTTTTTCCCCCCGGGAATGTTGGCTAAATCTGGGCAGGAACTGAGGTGAAGATGTGTCTCAGGCAGAAGCCTTCTAGGGCAGAAAGAAAAACTGATGTTTTTGGTTGCCTGGGGCTGGAGAAAAATACATTAGAAATTTAAGGGTCCATAAATATCTTGTTGGGACTTTTCTTCATGAGACAAATTTGTTGAATTTTTTGAAGTGTGTAGGCAGCCAAAGAGTTGGAACTTCTAAAATGTAGAATGCAATTTTCTCTTGCTTTGCACACAGGCATTTGAAAATAAATGCCTAGTGAGAAAGGAGTCTAGCTTTAAGTCTTCTCCTGAAGGAATTGGATATATTGGAAGTTACCTGGGCAGAAAGCGAGGGCACTGAGGTGAGACCTTTAGAAGGGCAGAGCTGAATCTTCTACAATTTTTCAGGGTTGATGGGATGGACTTTCCATCAAAAAAAAAAAAAAAAAAAAACATAACAAAAAAGGAGGTTTAAGCAAATGCAGTGTTACTAAAATTGTAAGAAGACCTTGGCCCAGACAAATTCTTGACTGCACTGAACTATCAGCTCCTCACTGTCTTTGCACAACCAAGGAAAGGAGGAATGCTTTTTAGTGGACGTGAACATGGTCTGAAGACTCAACATTTTTTTTTACACAATGTCTGACAATAAAAAAAATACTAGGTATGCCAAATAATGTGTAACAAACCAAACAAAAGCTAGTTCACATACACCCTAGACATTAGTTTCAGCTGATAAGGTATTTAAAATGATTATATTGATAGTTAAAATGTTTTTAAAAGAAAAAGAAGGTAAAAAGACAAAATGGACTTTTTCTATTTTTTTTTTTTTTGATGGAGGATTTAAAAAGAGTTGACATCTTAAAAGAAGAAATCCTTAAAGGATGAATATTCTAGACCAATAACTTGTGGGCCAAATCCAACCATTGCTCGTTTTTGCATAGTTTTATTGGCACACAGCCTTGGTCATCACAGTCTATATCTGCTTTCTCTGCTGCAATCGCAGAGTTACATAGTTATGACAGAAACCATATGGTGTGTAAAATCTAAACCATTTATCTTGTCCTTGACATATACAGTAAACTTTGACATATAAATTGTTTAGAATATCAAGATTTAAATAATGCCTTCCTTGCAAATACATATATTTTCCATTCCTTCAGTTTTTTTCCGTATCTGTCCTTTCATCAGGGCAGATAGCTTTCAATGAATGTGAGATAATATCATTTGCTGAACAACCAATAAACTCATAGTTTTATTTAGGATCACATGTTAAAAACTTTAGAATTGAGATGTTGAGCTCTACAACCCCCAAATTGTAACTTATGATCCTGAATAAAATTACAAGGATTCTATTTTTTTTTTTTTGTATTTTTCTGAAGCTGAAAACGGGGAGAGACAGACAGACTCCCTCATGCGCCCGACCAGGATCCACCCGGCATGCCCCACCAGGGGGCGATGCTCTGCCTCTCTGGGGCATCGCTCTGTTGCAACCAGAGCCACTCTAGCGCCTGGGGCAGAGGCCAAGGAGCCATCCCCAGTGCCCGGGCCATCTTTGCTCCAATGGAGCTTCGGCTGCGGGAGGGGAAGAGAGAGACAGAGAGGAAGGAGAGGGGAAGAGGTGGAGAAGCAGATGGGCGCTTCTCCTGTGTGCCCTGGCCGGGAATCGAACCCGGGACTTCTGCACGCCAGGCCGACGCTCTACCACTGAGCCAACCAACCAGGGCCTAAGGATTCTATTTTAAATGAATTAATGCTCTTCAATTTTTCTTTGGCATTGATGGGTTTTGTGATGATTACTTTGGGAGTGAATATTCTGACAAATTTTATTATTTGATAAAACAAATAAAAAAGCAGGCCCTGGCTGGCTAGCTCAGGTGGTTAAGAGTGTCGTCCTGAAAAACCAAGGTTGCAGGTTTGATCTCGAGTCAGGGCACCAACAGGAAGCGACCGATGCACGTACAACTGAGTGGAACAACAGATGCTTCCTTTTAGCCTCCCCTATCTCTCCCTTTCTTTTTTATTTATTTTTATTTTTTTATTTAAAAAACTTTTTTTTACAGGGACATAGAGAGAGTCAGAGAGAGGGATAGATAGGGACAGACAGACAGGAACGGAGAGAGATGAGAAGCATCAATCATCAGTTTTTCCTTGCAACACCTTAGTTGTTCATTGATTGCTTTCTCATATGTGCCTTGACCATGGGGCTATAGCAGACCGAGTAACCCCTTGCTTGAGCCAGCGACCTTGGGTCCAAGCTGGTGAGCTTTTTGCTCAAGCCAGATGAACCCGCGTTCAAACTGGCGACGTCGGGGTCTCGAACCTGGGTCATCTGCATCCCAGTCTGACGCTCTATCCACTGCGCCATCGCCTGGTCAGGCTCTCCCTTCCTTTTCATGCCTCTCTAAAAATCAGTAAAAAATTAAGCCTTGGCTGGAGAGCTCAGTTGGTTGGAGCATGATCCTGAAGCATGGATGTTGCCAGTTGGATTGCCCAGTCAGGGCACATAAACGAGCATCCCGATGTTTCTGCCTGTCTCTCAAAATTTAATAGATAAATAAATAGGCAGTCAAGTGCTACATCTTGTGTACTTAGAATAGAGTTCCCACCTTACTGCATGAGAGGGTCTTGTAATTGGAAATATTTGTGTATGGATGACAAACACATGGTATGATTAACAATAATAATAGCTCAGATCTATTGAATGTGTACTATGGTAACAACTGGTATGAGCTGGCAACAACCCAATTTAATTGACCTTGAATAACCTCCGCATTAATACGTTTTAAGAATACAAATGTGATTATGATGTCCAACCAGGATTAAGAAACGATTGACCCAGTTTCTTCTCTGAGGTTTACCCCTCACTTGCTGTGTTCCAGCTACACTGAACTACAGAAACCTTGCAGAACAAGTAACTCCTGTCTCTCAGACTCACTTAGCTCAGTTTAATTGATGGATATTTCAATGTATAATCTTTTGCTGCTGGATCACAGTACTGAGTTCTTTATCTTTTTGTGTGTGTGTGTGTATGTGTGTGTGTGTGTATTTTTCTGAAGCTGGAAATGGGGAGAGACAGTCAGACAGACTCCCGCATGCGCCCGACCGGGATCCACCCGGCACGCCCACCAGGGGGCGATGCTCTGCCCCTCTGGGGCGTCGCTCTGTTGCGACCAGAGCCACTCTAGCGCCTGGGGCAGAGGCCAAGGATCCATCCCCAGCACCCGGGCCATCTTTGCTCCAATGGAACCTCGGCTGCGGGAGGGGAAGAGAGAGAAAGAGAGGAAGGAGAGGGGGAGGGGTGGAGAAGCAGATGGGCACTTCTCCTGTGTGCCCTGGCCGGGAATCGAACCTGGGACTTCTGCACGCCAGGTCGACGCTCTACCACTGAGCCAACCGGCCAGGGCTGAGTTCTTCATCTTTTAATTGCTCATTAAAAAAGAATGACCTGCTAACTTTTTGGCTCAATACATATTTGTTGTAAATAAAAATATGGTGGCTATTATTTTCTTTCTTCTAAATAAGCTGCAGTAATAAACTTTATTATCCTCTTTTAAGCAATGTGCTAGGCATTTTTGCAATTAGGTGGTGGCCAAAAGTGTGTGTGATACGTAAAAAGTTTTGTTGCAATGCAGCAAAATTCACCTGAAAGGTAGAAGAAATGAGAAAAAAAAAATAAAGCAAACCTATTCTCTGTCTCTGTCTCTCTCTTCTTCTTACCTCTTGTCTCCCAGCCCCACCCCTAGCTATCAACTGCTATCTTTATCTCTCCTAATGAGCCACCATAAAAGTAGAGGAAACAGGAGAAACAGGGACCTTAATGCAGGATCTGACATTCCTTCTCAGGGAGTCAACTTTCAGTGTTTACATAGATTATTGCTCCAGTTTCTATCTTAAAAACGTTAAACAAAAGTCTGAAAAAAGAAACAGAGGCTTTAATAAACAACAACTTAAAAGAGGATATTTATACCCAACTCTTCATATTTTCATATGAAGGAATGTTGGGCAGATAAAATGTATTATGCTCACTTTGTTAAAGAGGCCGTTGCCCAGGTGATATTAATGTGTGTTGGGGTGGGCTAAAGGCAGGCAGAATCCTTGTAGCCTGGGGCTTGGTTTTGGGATTAAGCCTTTCCTACCCTTTTTGGTGTAAGGTGGTACAATCCTATCATGCCTCAGAGAAGTGACTTTGTATTAAGAGACTTCCCTATTATGTATATTGGATTAAGGGTTTGGATTTCTATACTATAAAATGGGAACGGAGTGGGAGTTTGGCTCTGGGTTCCTGAGATTATCATTAGAAGAGAGAGCAGAGGAGAGCAGAGAAAGGCCACGTGGAGGAGGCCAGGAGAAGCAGCCAAGATGGTGGAGTGCTGAGTGAGATGCCAGTTTGTGTAGAGTTTGTATTTGGGATAATGTAAAGCCAGAAGCCAGGGCTATCAGGGCTGCCATCACAGCCGCCCAGCCCGTGCAGGTTCGCATTGGATTCGGACAGTCGGTAAAGAAACCATGGAGCCAAAAACTGGTGGGCCATAGTCTTTAATCTAGCTTGCACCCGGCGGGCAAGTAAAAATACACACTGGGCTCCAAAACCCAGTCACATTCAGTGCTCACAAAGCTACTGATTTATCCGAGTTTCCTAGAATCAAAGGTTTCTAGCTCACCAGCCTTATTTCCCTCAGTTCCCCATCTTCTTCCTTATCCCAGATACAAACTCTGTACAAACTGGCATCTCACTCAGCACTCCGCCATCTTGGCTGCTTCTCCTGGCCTCCTCCACGTGGCCTCCTTTAGCTGCTGGCTCTACTCTCTCCGCTCTCTCATGCTAACCTCAGGAACCAAGAGCCAAGTCCCGTTCTGCCCCCATTTTATAGTGTAGCTTCACAACCTTTAATCCAATATACAAAATAGGGTAGTCTCTAATACAAAGTCACTTCTCTGAGGCATGATTGGATTGTACCACCCTACATCAAAAAGGGTAGGAAAGGCTTAATCCCAAAACCAAGCCTCAGGCTACAACAATTCTCAACACACATTAATATCACCTGGGCAACGGCCTCTTTAACAAAGTGAGCATAATACATTTTATCTGCCCAACAGATAAGGAAGGAGATGGGGAACTGAGGAGAATAAGTCTGGTGAGCTAGAAACCTTTGATTCTAGGAAACTCGGATAAGTCAGTGGCTTTGTGAGCACTGAGTGTGACTGGGTTTTGGAGCCCAGAGTGTATTTTTACTTGCCCGCCGGGTGCAAGGTAGGATTAAAGGCTATGGCCCACCAGTTTTTGGCTCCATGGTTTCTTTACCGACTGTCCGAATCCAATGCGAACCTGCATGTGAATGGCCACGATGGCGGCTCCTGGCCTTACAACTGGCGTAGTCGGCAGGATTCAGAGATTGGTATGGAGCCACCACCCTTAATGGGTGGGATAGAGTACTGGTTGCTGCTCTGGCTCCCCATGGCTGTCCTTTTAGGGGCCATGGGCTACATGTTTTTTACTCAAGAGGAAACTGCCCGAGGTCAAAAGCTTCAGCATGAATTGCAAATAGAACGGCAGAAAAGGCTGGAATTGGAGCGAGCACTGGAGAAGGAATTACGGGTTCGCGAGTTGCAGTTTACCCTGGAAGCTGAACGTCTTCACCGGCAGTTGTTGGAGAAACAACTGCGGATTCAAGAGCTCGAGTCTCAGCTTCCGGCCAAAAGCCAGCAGCCACAGGAGCCTAAACGGTCACCAAAGGAGCAGCAGCATCCGTGCCGGTGGATTGGCTTTGAGTCAGCGGGAGCAGGCGCTTGCGACTCCTCTTCTGAGGATGAGAAGGCTCAGGCTGAAGCTGCCATACGCACACTGAGAGCCCGACCAGTTGTCGCCAAGAAGGTAAAAACCCAGCAACAAAGAGTCCCTCAGGGGCAGCCACAGCCTCCTGCCCAGGTAATGGAACACTCTGTGGTCCGGCCCTATACCCAGGCAGAGCTGATGGAGTTGGGGGCACAATTTAGGCAGAAACCTACTGAATCCCTGGTAGCCTGGTTACTACGATTATGGGATATAGGGGTGGATGGCATCATGCTCTCCGGAACAGAGATGGAAATGCTGACTGCCATTGCCACGTGCCCCTCTTTGGGACAGTGTAAGACCTGCCAGGACGGCAGGAATGAGGGGGGTGGCTGATGACCCACGTGCGTGGACTGATTTCCTGGACTATGACCGGAGTGGGCATTGGCTCCTTTGTTGGATGGACTTTCGGATTACGGATTTTGGACAATGTAAAATACCCTGATGGGGGTGGGGGATGGCTTTGCTGGAAGCATTCCCCTACCCCGGGAAGCTTTTCCCGTGGCTAGAAAGAAGACCGAGGACATTTTGCGCTTAGGGCTAAGTGCTCAGAGACTGGTGAAATGTACCTTTGTAATTGTTGAAACTATGATTTTTGCTGTTGTAATCTGTGTAATGTTCTAATTTCCTTGCACAGGAATGCTGGTGATGTAAATTGTGGGTAGTAAAGTGAGCATAGGGGTGGATTGTTGGGCAGATAAAATGTATTATGCTCACTTTGTTAAAGAGGCCGTTGCCCAGGTGATATTAATGTATGTTGGGGTGGGCTAAAGGCAGGCAGAATCCTTGTAGCCTGGGGCTTGGTTTTGGGATTAAGCCTTTCCTACCCTTTTTGGTGTAAGGTGGTACAATCCTATCATGCCTCAGAGAAGTGACTTTGTATTAAGAGACTTCCCTATTATGTATATTGGATTAAGGGTTTGGATTTCTATACTATAAAATGGGAACGGAGCGGGAGTTTGCCTCTTGGTTCCTGAGATTATCATTAGAAGAGAGAGCAGAGGAGAGCAGAGAAAGGCCACGTGGAGGAGGCCAGGAGAAGCAGTCAAGATGGTGGAGTGCTGAGTGAGATGCCAGTTTGTGTAGAGTTTGTATTTGGGATAAGGAAGGAGATGGGGAACTGAGGAGAATAAGTCTGGTGAGCTAGAAACCTTTGATTCTAGGAAACTCGGATAAGTCAGTGGCTTTGTGAGCACTGAGTGTGACTGGGTTTTGGAGCCCAGAGTGTATTTTTACTTGCCCGCCGGGTGCAAGGTAGGATTAAAGGCTATGGCCCACCAGTTTTTGGCTCCATGGTTTCTTTACCGACTGTCCGAATCCAATGCGAACCTGCATGTGAATGGCCACGATGGCGGCTCCTGGCCTTACAAGGAACATCTATTTGAGTCGTATCTTTGATTTTTCTCAAGTCTTCCATCACTCACTCCACTCCAGGGAAGGAGGAATGACTTTTCTATCTGAAGAATTAAAAAAAAAAACATTAGTACACCTGGTTCAATTTCATTTGCTTTCAAGAGCTGTCTACTGTATGGCCAGTAGCCGCATCCACCAAAACAGCTACCTGGCCCATTCAGGTTTGCATTTGATTCGGACAGATGGTAATGAAACAACAGAGCCAAGAACTGGTGGGCCATTAGCTTTAATCCTAGCTCGCACCCGGAGGGCAAGAAATACACAGTGAAAAAACACTTCCCTTTCCATTCAGGGCTCCCAAAGCCACTGACTCATCCGAGATTCCTAGAATCAATGGTTTCTACCTCACCAGCCTTATTAACCTCTGTTCCCCATCTCCTTCTCTCTGCACAAACTGGCTTCTTCTTCAGCACTCGCCATCTTGGCTGCTTCTCTGCTGCAATGCTAATTTCAGGAACAGAGCCAGAGAGAACCCCTGGTCCGTCTCTCTTTTATAGTGTAGAAATTAAAACCTTTAAGCCAGTATACAAATAAGGAAGTCTCTGATACAAAGTCACTTATCTGAGGCACAAATGGGATTCTTCATGAGAGTGCACCACCCCACATCATGCAACAGTCAAGGGTGTGGGGAAAAGCTTAATTTTGAGAAGATCTTAGTATTAAAAGGGTGGGAAAGTCTTAGTCTTAAAACTAAGCCTTAGGCTATAAGGACCCTGCCTGCTTACAGCCTGTCCCCCACACCCAATGCAAACTATAAGCGAGCAAACATATACATCATATTTGCAAACTTATTTGACCAACATCTACCTGCAAAGGACATACATTTTACCAGTTCTATGTAGTCTGTTGCTGTGTGTGTGTGTGTGTGTGTGTGTGTGTGTGTGTGTGTGTGTGTAAAAGAGAGAGAAAACAGAGAATGAGAGAGAGAGAAGAACGAGGGAGAGAAAGAGAAGAAGGAGAAGAGGAGGAAGATGAGATACAGATGCTTGAGATTGTTTAGATTTATATGAGAAACAAGATGGTTCTGTTTCCTT
This sequence comes from Saccopteryx leptura, assembly GCF_036850995.1. Taxonomy (NCBI): domain Eukaryota; kingdom Metazoa; phylum Chordata; class Mammalia; order Chiroptera; family Emballonuridae; genus Saccopteryx; species Saccopteryx leptura. The sequence goes on from NC_089503.1 coordinate 355,768,111, forward strand.
AATTTTAGGAAAGGCTTGCCCACTTGGCCACAAAATTCAGTGATTTTCTGCAAACAGCTCTATAAGCAACAAATATTAATCTGTGCCTAGTTCATAACAGGTTCTTAAGTTATTCCTATCTTGTTTGGTATAAAATTTAGAAAATGTCCCAAAGTAATAAAATGAAACATTAACACGTTGTAAAGCCAGAAGCCACGGCTGCCATCATAGCAGCTGCCTGGCCCATGCAGGTTTGCACTGGATTCGGACAGTTGGTAAAGAAACAATGGAGCCAAAAACTGATGAGCCATCATCTTTAATCCTAGCTTGCACCCGGCGGGCAAGTAAAAAACACACACTGGCTCCAAAACCCACTCACATTCAGTGCTCACAAAGCTACTGACTTATCCGAGTTTCCTAGAATCAAAGGTTTCTAGCCACCAGACTTATTCACCTCTGTTCCCCATCTCCTTCCTTCTCTCTGCACAAACTCTGCACAAACTGGCTTCTCACTCAACACTCCGCCATCTTGGCTGCTTCTCCTGGCCTCTTCCACATGGCCTTTCTCTGCTCTCTGCTCTCTAATGCTAATCTCAGGAACCAAGAGAGAGAGCAAGCTTCCGTTCTGCCCCTATTTTATAGTGTAGAAATCCAAACCTTTAATCCAATATACAAAATAGGGAAAGTCTCTAATACAAAGTCACTTATCAGAGACATGATGGGATTGTACCACCCCACATCAAAAAGGGTGGGAAAGGCTTAGTCTCAAAACCAAGCCCCAGGCTACAAGGATTCTGCCTGCCCACAACCTGCCCCCAACACACATTAATATCACCTGGGTGACGGCCTTCAAGTGGGCAATGCCATCTCTAACAAAGTGAGCATAATATATTTTATCTGCCCAACACATGTGGAAAAATACAAAATTTCCAATTATTCTACTATATTTAACAGTTTATGTCTCTAGCCTCATATTTTTGTGAGTGCAATTGTTTGTGGCTTGTCTTTTGTATAAACAAAAGTTGGATCATAGTGTTTAGTGTTGTATCTTACAAGGTTTCCAAACAAACTTCATGATTATTAGCTTACTGAAATTTTTCTGAAATTGCCAAGAAATTTCATAAAGTAATGTCACTCTATTTCTAGATATGTTTGGGGTAGAAAAACTTCATGTGAGGGGTAATACTTATTAAATTCATCTGGTTAAAATTCATAAGCAGTAAGTCTGGTTTTATCACCTTCTCAGGTATCTCCAGGTGGTATCCACCTACTGATAAGAAAAGTGACAGTCATTCTTTATACAAGCTCATTCGGTATCTCTAGTATGTGTTTAGCATTGTGGTAGGCACTAGAGAAAAAAGAATAAAAAAACATGGTTTCTGTTCTCAAAGAATTCAAACAAAATGTCAATCTAACAGATAGTGATTTTACATATTAAACTGATTAATGACTCCATTCTGGCTATCTCAATTATTTATAATTAAGAGAGTTCATAGAACTAATGTTTACTAATGTTAAAATATCATTTTAGGCCCTGGCAGGTTGACTCAGTGGTAGAGTGTCGGCCTGGTGTGCAGGAGTCCCAGGTTCGATTCCCAGCCAGGGAACATAGGAGAAGCGCCCGTCTGCTTCTCCACCCCTCCTTCTCTCCTTCCTCTCTGTCTCTTTCTTCCCCTCCTGCAGCCAAGGCTCCATTGGAGCAAAGTTGGCCCGGGCGCTGAGGATGGCCCTGTGGCCTCTGCCTCAGGCGCTGGAATGGCTCTGGTTGCAACACAGTGACGCCCCAGATGGGCAGAGCATTGCCCCCTGGTGGGCATGCCAGATGGATCCTGGTCGAGCGCATGCAGGAGTCTGTTTGACTGCCTCTCCATTTCCAACTTCAGAAAAATACAAAAAGAAAAAAAATATCATTTCAAACTATTGTTATATGTTAATAAACATTATATAAAGTATTTTAATCTAGGGATGTATGTACATATATATGTGAAAGAGTTGGAAAACACAGATCTATTCTAAATAATTCTCCGAAGTATGTGACAACTAACATTTAATGAGCTTTATGAATATAGAGGTGCAAGAAATGAAATCCTTCAAGGAAAATAGAACAATTAGATTGTGGAATGATGAACTCTACTAGAGAGAAGATGCAGTCTTCAAAGTAACTTAAGGAATAGTGGGAATCAGAATAACTCTATATCATAAGCACTATCTAGTTTTGCTACTCAGAGAAAGCCTGGGAACCAAACAGGAGTAAGGGCTTAAAGGGAAGTTGATTTCATTTTCATCTCCAACTGATTCTTTTAGACTATACATAATAAGGTTGATGTACCAGGTAAGCGTTCTTTAAGGCATAAATTGGTCTTATACTTCTCTGGTCGTATATAGAAGAAAAAAATGACCTCTAGGCAAGTACCAAATTTGTGTATGCATGCATGCTTATGAGTGTCTCTATTTCTCCATGTGTTTTTAAATATAATTTACGTGTAAAAATACATATGACATCAATATTATCCATGTAGCCATCCATCTGTCCATCCGTTCATCCATCCACCCATCCACTCACTTACCTACCTATTAATCCATCCACATCTATCTGTATTTTTTAGAGGTACAGTTCAAATTAATAATATGTTAAATTCTAAAATTGCACTCTTATTGATATAACTTTTTTATACCATATGGTTTCATTTATACATGGAATCTAAAAAAATCAATACTAATGAACAAACAAAACAAAAACAGAGTCATAGAACCAGAGACCAAAGGGATGGTTCCCAGAGGGGAGGGGTGAGATGATGGGTAAAAAGGCTAAGAGAAATATAGTCAATAATATTGTGTTAAGTTTGTATGAGAATAGATGGTTACTAGAATTAGTGTGGAGAGCACACTGTAAGGTATCAAAATGTCAAACATTATACTGTAAACCTGAAACTAATATAAATAATACAATATTGTGTATCAACTACACTTAGGGAAAGAAATATAAAAAATAAAAGCAAAAATTGTTAATTTTTTTTAATTTTATGAATTTTCTGTATTTATAGATATGAATACCTCATAGCTAAATAGCTCTTTTATAATTTGTAAACATTTCACATATAGTATCTCATCTATTTTTCCTCAAAACCTCCAGAGATGCTAAGGTAATGGTAATAACTTCATTTTGTAATTAGCAAGTAAAAACTGGAGATCATTTGACATTTTGAAAGGAAACACAACCAGAAAATCTAGGACAGATCGATGATGTCAATTCAGAAGCTCAGGAAGTAGTATGGTCTCCAGGAAAGAGGTTAGGCTTTGGAATCACTCTGCCTGAGATGGAATGTTTATTCTTTGCCTAAGTTTACTGCTCCCCTGAGTATCTTCAGGGTTTTTTCTATGGATACTGAGGCAGGGCTAACTATATTGCATGTTTCTTGTGAGGACTGGAGAATATGGAGGTGCCCAACTGAGTGTCTGGTATTTTATAGAAAATGAATATGTTGAGGCTACTTTTTATTCTAAAATATTATGTACTTGATTAATGTATGCAAGTCAACAAGGGCATATACACATCAGCTATCAAATTATTGACTGATTTCTATGGATTCCACAATTTGAGACACTTTCTTCTATTTTACAAAATGCTTTTTGTTTCTATTATAGGATAGACTCACACTTACAGAATGCAAATTCATTTAAATATTACTATACAGAACACTATAACTTAAAATTTTTCTGCACAAAGTGATATTCATTCTTAAAGTTGTAAAAATTGATTTATGATTTACTTAATCCATAGTCATTCTCATTCATTCAACACCATGAATAAACAAGATCTGAATGTATATTATTAAGATTAAGTAAACAGCCTGACCAGGTGGTGGCACAGTGGATAGTGTTGGACTGGGATGCAGAGGACCCAGGTTAGAAACCCCAAAGCCACTGGCTTGAGTGCAGGCTCATCAGACTTCAGCATGGGCTCATCAGCTTGAGTGTGAGGCCACTGGCTTGAGTGTGGGATCATAGACATGACACCATGGTTACTGGCTTAAGCCCAAAGGCCGCTGGCTTGAAGCCTAAGGTTGCTGGTTTGAGCCCAAGGTCGCTGGTTTGAGAAAGGGATCACTCGCTCTGCTGTAGCCCCTCGGTCAAGGCACATATGAGAAAGCAATCAATGAACAACTAAGGTGCTGCAACAAAGAATTGATGCTTCTTATCTCTCTCCCTTCCTGCCTGTCTATCCCTATCTGTCCCTCTCTCTGTCTCTGTTACAAAAAAAGATTAAATAAAGAAGTCTAATGTCTAAAATTAGAGAAAAATAAAGTTCATTGAAAGTTAAATTTTTAAGAAAATTGTTGGTTACACTTGATTCTGAAATACACAGGTCTGACTACTCACAGCTATTAATAAAATAAAATTTATATTTCATATTCTTACATTTTATATTATAAAATAAAGATATATATTATAATGTCATTTTATGTATGTGTCTATCACTCCCAGCAAAATCCTTTAAAAAAAATCTGTCAACCAAATACTGGCTAATATGTTTACATACCCAATCAGTAATTGAATTGCTGACTGCTTGACTACATACAACCTTATTTCTATTACTTTGATTTTGGCAGAAATAAGACTCAATGAAGCCAAATATCATTGACTATTGATAAGCACATAAACCTATACATTATAATATATATATGAATTTATGTATAATCAGCATATATTGATATATATCAATATTTACTATTTCTGTGAATATATACATATATACACATATAAATATACATGAAAATATATATCTACACATTAACAGAAATAAAGCTATATGTAGCCAAATAATCATTCAATTCAATTCAATTCAATTGAATAACTCAATTCAATTGCTGATTTGTTAAGTAAACATATTAGCATGTTTATCCGATTTTTTTTCAATTTTATTGGAGTGACACTGGTTTACATGATTATACAGTTTTAAAAAATGCACTTTTTTCTGATAATCAATTACATTTACGTTATTGATAAGGGTTCTTAGTGTATAAGGTACTTGTCCATCCATAAGCAAGAATGTTATTTTAGTTTTCTTAAAAGAATATTTGTGAGAAACAGTAAAATAATAACAAAACAAAGTAAAGCACAACTTAAGTGCTCGTAACTAAGCATCCTTCCTGCCAGTGTTCACTTCCCTGTTGTCTCTTGCTCCCATTTCGTTCTAAACGCCACAATGTTTACTCATGCAGAGTTCCTTGTATGTCAGAATGAAACGACGATGGTCTCTGATAATGACAATGATTTGCACGTGTGAAATACCAAGCAAAATTTAATTGTGCTCAAAATATTCATACAATATACTCCGTAAGAAAAGAAAGACTATTTTTAGAAATTCTGGCTGATGTAATCCTGTGCAAGTGATTGATTTTCTCTGGTGCAATCACATTGATTTTGTTCATATCTTGATGTCAAATGCAGTGAGAAATTTGATACCCAAATGACACAGCTTTATCAATCCTTAACTACGAAATGTTAAGGAACGTAATTTAAAACTGTAAGGTATTTTGAAATAAATTTTATTTACTCAGATTTGTGCCAATCATGATAGACAGTTTTACTATTAGAGATAAAACCGAATTAACAGATTTTCCTAAGGCTTTTCACCTAGTAGACAAGGAATTCTTTCACTTAAACAGCAAGCGCCATGAAAACCCGTACCCTAAGAACCAAACACTTTAGCACTGACATAAAAATTAGCTTTCTATCATGCCCCTTTTTCCTTGAGGCATTTTTTCAGAGATTTTTTTTTTGTACTGATTTAATTGTACAACAGAAGGTTAAATTCTCACACAGTGATCATTAGCAAAAATAAACAGAGCAAGTACTAAAGCTGGCTTTGCACCTACTGAATGCTGCAAGTGTCTGTACTCATTTGATATGCATCTTGCAAAGCTCGGCTGTTCCCAGAAGGCCACTCCATGAAGACTGAGAGAGCAGCGTCTGCTAGTGGTGCCTGCATGTCACAAAGAACAGAGAGAAGCTTTATCAAGGGGATGCTGGAAGGCGTCGCATAACTGAGAGGCAGACTAAAAAACTGGGTTCTTTGTACATTTTCTGGCTTTAAAAGCATGCATATAAAATTGTTAGTTTAATTTTTTTTTTCTTAATGTATATCAGTAAACGTTGAGAATTCACTGCATCAGCAATATTTTCTAGGTCTCTTCACTGGCTACTTTTATGAAGCACTTCACTAAAATTGTCTCATTAATTGCTTACTGGTCAAATTTATTTAGGGACATAGGAAAAAGCGTATCTTCCTAAGCAAACATAGCATGCTGTTTGGATGGCCAGCATCATTTGGTTTTGCAGGGCGGGGGGGGGGGGGGGAGAGGTCATCCTACTTTACCTGTGGCATTCAGTGGGCACTGATTGAATGCCAAGTCGCCTGCTGGAGTCCGCTTCCACACCATGGACATCAGATAATCCTCTGGGCATATTTCATAAGGTGCTGCAATTTAAAACAGAGGAATTTGAATTCAGCATGTTTATTTTATTTTATTTTACTTTTTTGACAGAGATAGAGAGAGAGAGTCAGAGAGAGGGACAGATAGGGACAGACAGACCGGAAGGGAGAAAGAATGTTTATTTTATTTTTTAAATATTGGCAATAGACAGTCTTCAAATGCATCTCTCTAACTGTAGAGCTCTGTCATTTTCTTTAAAGTGATTGTTCATTGAAATGTTAGAGATGTATCCATAAACAAACAAAAAAAATACCAGGTTTCACTTTATTATCTACAAAATCTCCACAAAAATGTACTTTTGAAAGTGCGTACTATATGGGCTTTTAAAAGAAGTCATTTGGATTTGTCAAAGATTTCATTCAAGCATAAAAATTAAAAAACATTCTGATATCTATAATGTTTTGGAACGTTATATAATAAAATAATTTCCAATAAACTAAAAGCCATATCACAAGTATTAACTCTAAATATTAAGAGTAAAATTGAAAAGGCAAAAATATATAACATTTTAATTCTTCTTACAGGGCGATAATGGCAATTATACTGCATCATATAAAAATAAACTGATTTGATCTTTTGGCCTTATTATTTTCAAAAGCTCAACTTAATTACCGAAGCAAAAGATACTTAAAGGAACTAACAACAACAGATGTATAGCAGAACTATTTTAATGGAAAGTTAAAAGAATTCCTTAAAGAACAAGCTCTATCTATATTGTGTTAAACATAACACCTTTTTCCCAGATGAAAAAACACATTAGTTCCTTCCCACTGTTGTGCTTTTCACACAGTAACGCCTCTTATATGGTCACGTTTGTCTTCACGACTACCCTGGGGTCTTGCTGTCTGCTCCTCTTTGTATCTTGCACCTAATGCTGTGTCTGGCTCACAGAAGTTGTTCAAAATTGAATAAATGAATATATGGTTATATAGTAAATATATTTAGTAAAGAAATAAAGACCTAAAAATAGTAAGTACCTAATATGTACAGGAGTGTGACTTCCGGAGGAAAATTTTCTTTTTTGCAGATAATATACTATTTAATCCATACTAATCATAATTCTACTGATAGTAATTCAACTTCAGAATTTATGAACTCAGTATTCATAATAGTTATTAGTAGGAGAGAAATACAATTTGAAACATTACAATATTGCAATAATATTTTCTTTATAATTACCTAAGATAGTGGTTTAAATATGTGGCCATTTAGCACTGAAAGCGACAGCAAAAACCACATATTTCATCTCCTTCTTCTTTACAGATGAGAATACCAAGACCCAATGAGAAGAGGCTTGTCTAAGGTGACAGAGCTGACGGAGGTCTCAGCAGACTGGATTAAATTATTGAAGATAGCTAGATTAAATTATTGAAGATAATCTCCCTCACACTGAGTCAATACATATATTTTCTCAAACTAGGTTCTCATTGAAACATATAGGCAAATCTTTCCAACTTATGGATTCTTTGCTTGGTGGATGGTTTAGCAACTGATTCAACCATCACCAACCCCATTTATACATCTCTTCACCCCATCAGAGATCTCCTAACAGCCAAATCTAATGCATTCATCTTCGTCACTACTCGCCAGTCTTTCTCAGAAGCACTTTAATTATCGACTTCATCCTTCTCCTTGAAAATCCTTTCTTTAGGGTCTCACTAAGATTTTCTCTCTCAGTTCTTCCTCCTATCATGCCCTGCCTTTCACTGAACCATTCATTTCTTATCTTTCCTTTATGTAAAATGCTTTCCTTAGATAATTTCAAACATATTACTAATAGTAAGTCAATTTTCCTTACTAATAATAGTAAGTCAATAAAAATAAATTATATATGTATATGTGTGTGTGTGTGTATTTGTTCAACATCTTAAAAAATAATAGTAATAATCTTGATCCATCATTAAGAGTTTTATTTACCTGGTTTCACTTAACCTTGTCTAGCAACCTTACAAGGTAGAGACCCTTCACCCCATTTACCAGAAAGGAAAATAGGCACAGAGAAGTGAATTAATTTTTCTCTTCAGGTTCCAAATGTCCTTTTTATTACATGCTGGATTCTCAGAAAAACTAAAGGTAGCAGAGAACAACTGGGTGAGAGGAGGAGCCCCACCCCACCCCCCATCAGAACACAAGCATTTACAGGAGGGCTGAGATTAGGGGGCCCCTTCCAGGGACCAAGAGCTGAATTTGCCATTGAGTCTGTCCTGGGCTTGGTGGTGCTGAATTGAAGTGGAGTCATCATATCAAAAACATAAAATCATAACAATAAAACCCATCACAAAAAAGGGTAGAGACAGTGAGGGTAGAGACAGTCTCTGTGCAGAACTCTGTCCTCTAATATCATAAGAACAGAGGAACAGAGAAATGGATTAAGGGACGAAACAGCTATCATCAATCAAGAGTCAGCAACCACCCAACTTCACACTGCCCTCCGAGGTTAGCATGCTGGGAGCTCCTTCCCCCACTGTGTCTGTCACCCACCCATGAAGAGCAGAATGCTCTTGGCCTTGCTGCCCCATCCAGTCTCCTGCCAGGTGATCACGGAGCCCAGAGAAATATCTCCTGAGAGAAGGAGAAAAGGCAAACCCCAGAGATGACATAGTGGTGGAGAAGTCACTGCTATGATGCTAGATGGCATCCAGATTAATGCCAATAATGGGGAAATGGTGGGAAAGAGGAAAAAGTTAGTAAATGTAGTCACAATTAGAATGTGGTCAGTTGACTTCTGATGCTACACTCTTACTTGTTGCGTTGAGGTCAAGCTTTCTTTTTTGTTTCTTTTTTTGGGGGACAGAGACAAAGAGAAACAGAGAGCGGGACAGATAGGAACAGAGAGACAGGAAGAGAGAGAGGAGGAGGGAAGGAGAAGCAGATGGTTGCTTTTCCTGTGTGTCCTGCCCAGAAATCAAACCCAGAACTTCCACAAGCTGGGTAGATGCTCTGCCATTGAGCAAACTGGCCAGGGTCATTCCTTGTATTTCCTAATGTTGTTAATGACACCTCCAATCTTGTATCCAAAGCTAAAACCATTAGCTTCTCAATCTTCTCTTTCTCTTAATCTACCAGGATTCTACCTCTAAAGCTTTCCCAGGCATTCATCCTGTCCCATTTGAATTAGGGGAACAAACTCATTGGTTCCTTCATTATTTACTTACCATTTGCTCTGTTCTAGGAGAAAAAATGGTGTCTGAAAGAAGCATTCTCTGCCTCTTGAAACTTTCAGTTACTGGGGGGAGGCAGAAGTCAACCAAACACACCATTGCTTGAGTATAATTATGATAAGCACTGCAAACAGAACAGGGTGCTGTTTCAATATCACACTGAAGGACTAAAGAAAGTTTCTTTAAAGAAGTGATAATTAGTTGAGACTGGCTGTGTGAGGTGCAGTAAGTACTCCACTCCAGGAGGAGGCAGCAGTATGTGCAATGGCCTGGAAGCAGAGAAGAGCTTGGGACACCCAGGCCAGCAGAGCTAGAAGGAATGAGTGTGGAGTAACCGAGGGGCTGGAGAAAGAGGCCAACATTAGCACCTGAAAGGCCTCAGAGATAGCCACCAAAAGCTTCCAAACAGCCATTGGCAAGAGTTGATTTTTAATTTTAAGAAGAGTATTTTGCCTTCTGTGGATATGGGAGATGGGAGAGCCGTAGGTAGGGTAAGTCTACTGAGAAGGCCAATGTAATGCTTTGTCCCTGAAATGATGGTGGCCTTTGAGGAGCCACTGAGCCACTTCACCCGCAGGTGTTGTAAAGTACCAAAAGCTACAGAATTAATATTAATATTTTAAGAGGCTTGGAGAACATTTTATTAACTTGGGTTAAGGTATGCAGAGAAATTGTGAGAATAGTCTCTGTTCTGTGTGATTGGCATTGTATTGTAAATGCAAAGGGGAGGAAAACATGGATCCCCAGACATTCCACCACACCTGTGGGGAAAGGGGTGAATGGCTAGCCAGGTGCAAGAAGAGAAAAGCCAAAATAAACCTTTTCTTATAGCAATGAGCCATTTGCCCCCACAGAAACTACCTCTCCTATATAAATGCGTGTGGTTAACACATGTGACTCTAGACAGAGAGATAGCAGATAAACACTAGATAATATAGGAAAGCCTTTTAATATGTAAAGAGACATCTTTCTACCAATGTGTTGATTTGTAAATTTTGTTTTCTCCAAAAGGATGTATGGCTTGCAAATTGAACATGGTCCTATCATGTTAAAGGGCATATGACTATAACCAATAAGTGGTAAGGGGCTCCTAATTACAATTTTTGCTTCTGTACTTCCCACTTACAAAACTATAAAAACTAAGCAGAACAAAGGGCAGCGTGCTCTCCAGATTCCTGTTGGAGTTGCTGCCGCTTGGCCAAGCTAGACAATAAAGATTTGGTGTGTAATCGTTGGACTTTGTTTGAGTCTTCAATGTTTCGGGTCCCTCCGGATTAGGATTAACAGCCTTAGGTAGGATGTTTGGACTACAGATGAAAACAAGTAGGTGGACACAAGATAAACTAAGTGATATGAAAAATGGGGGCCAAAGAGGACAAGGATAATGTCTGCTTTTTGAGTTGAAGAGATGAATATAAAGAGATACTATTCTCCAGCATTTTCCCCCTTTAATCTAGTTTTCATGCCACATCAACAAAATACTCTTGCCTGAGCAGGTAGGTGGTGGGGCAGTGGATAGAGCATCGACCCGGGACACTGAGGACCCAGGTGCAAAACCCTGAGGTCGCTGGCTTGAGCACAGGCTTGTCCAGCTTGAGCATGGGATCATAGACATGACCTCATGGTTGCTGGCTTGAGCAAGGGGTCACTGGCTCAGCTGTCACTCCCCATCCTCCCAGATCAAGGCATGTATAAGAAAGCAATTAATGAACAACTGAAGTTCCACAACTACAAGTTGTTGCTTTTCATCACTCTCCCTTCCTGTCTGTCTTTCTCTCTCTCTCTCTCTCTCTGTCTCACTAAAAGAAAAAAAAGAAAGAAAAAAAGGAACAGAGTACTCTCCAAAATGAAGTTTAATCCCATACTTGCTAGTTAAATCCTTTCCATGGTTCTTTAGTCCTGACAGGATAAACACAACTAGGTTCAGTGTGATGAAAAAGGCCCTTCTGGTCAGCCCTAACCTAGCATTTCAGTTAGGTTCATATTGATTCTCTTGTGCATCAGCCACACGGAACTAACTGTCATCTTTTAAATATTCCACACCAATTCACACTTCCCTGACTTGGCAAAAGCTGTATCCTCTACTTAAAATACTCTATCCTCTTCCTGTTTTTTTTATTTTTATTTTTTGTAAAATTCCTATTTATCTTTAAAACACATTTTAAATTGTAATATTATCTAGGAATTCTCCCTTAATAGCTTAGCCATTATACAAGTATTATAGATCTTTACACAATGGATTAAAACTATTGGATTAAATGCTTTGTTTATGTGTGTGAAACTCCCCAAATTTCAAATTTTGCCCTTTAGGAGACTAATCATATTTTACTTTATTTCTTTTTAATCCATTGTAATGAACTTTCATGGTGTCTAGCATAGAGTAGGTGTTCAAAACACATTTGCTAAATCAATCACTTTTACTGAGGAAAGAATATAATAGACGGTCACTGTGCAGTGGGCCTTTCCGCAGTGATGGAAATGCTCTCTTCACTGTTCAATGTGCTAGCCCCTACCAAGGGGCTCTTGAATGGCTGAAATGTGGCTAGTAGGACTGAGAACTGAATTTTACATTTCATTTACCTTTAACTACTGTAAATTTAAATCTTAATAACTACAGTGCTAGACAACACTGTAATAGATAACTGTGTTTTCTGTAAAAGTCAACCAAAACTACTATAAAATATTTAAGAAAGGAGATTTAGAATACATGTTAAAACTCACAAAATATATCATACATAGTTTATTACATAATTGAGTGCTATATAAAACAATTAGTCTGTTTTAAAAGACAGAAATCATTAATCTAATATATTACTATTATACTGGATTATTTTTGCTTCATCTATACATCTAAACTCCTGTTCAGTATCTTCCTCATGTTCTCTTCATTTGTAATCTTTCATGTTCACTTAACTTGTCTTTTTTTTTCAGTTTTCAATATTCAAACTCAAATTTTCCTTAGTTCCGTTGATTAAATATAAAATACATTTCATAAAACTTCTTGCTATATAGCATTCATTATTTTTTACTTAGTCTTGACATAAACCAATGAAGAAGCAATTTGCACCCCTGACTTATTTCCCATAGTGGTTTCAGAAAGCTTTTCACACCTATTGTTATTCTGAAAGCACTTCTCTGGGCAGTACCCCTCCCCCACAGTTAACTGTGTGGTCAGAATATCTGGTAATTACAAGCATAAACCACTAGATGGCATAAGTGGGCCAATAGGGTGAAATGTTTACTAGGCCTGCAGCTGAATCTGGTAAGTAGTTCAAAATTAAGGTGGGCAGAAGTAGTAACTTAACTGTGTGCTTAGAAAATATAGGTCAGTGATTGATTTTTTTTTTCAAGGTACACTGCTTAGGGAAAAAATAAAATGTCTTTTTTTCATGGAAGTACAATACTGAGTGATTAGTCTAGCCTCCCTCACGAGGGCTTACAATAGGACCCCTTGCCTCATTCCCACCGTCTCCGTACTCACACTACGGCCCTGGGCTACACTAGCCCTTTGGTGCTGCTCCGGGACTCAGCAGACTTCCGCCTCCAAGCTTGTGTGCTTATTCCTTCTGCCCAGGATCTCTGCTTCTTCTCCCAAACCTGCACCTGGCTCATTCCTCTACTGACTTGAATTTCATTACATTTCACCTTCTTGGGGATTTTCTGACTATCCCTCAAACATTCCCACATCTTTCTTTACGTCACTGTCCTCCAAAACACTTGTCGCCTTATAACTTCTACCTATTTTCCGGCTTACTATTATTTTCTGCCTCTTCCTGATATAATGTGATCACCATGAAGATATGATTTTTCTATTTTGTTTCACTTCTAGACCATGTGTCACTTACAAGTCAACTATTCATGTTATACGTATACTTTTAACCAAAAAATTACCAAATACATTCAAAAGATATTTTTTTAATCACCCCAATATGGAAGATGACAGAGAATGAGGATGATTTGGTAACAAGGACAGTGTGTGTGTTGTGTATGTGTGTTTAATAGGCTAGTGGTATATAGGAAGGTCCATTTAGCAGCTACAGTTTTCCTAAAAATTAGTCAAAATAGGTGTCTCTGGTACCAAGTATTGATAAAAGTTGATCTTGTAGGGTGTGTCTGATTTGGTAAAAGTGCACGTGACTGTGTTCAGAGTCCCCTCACGTGATCTAACTGGTTAAGGTGGAAGCTGTTTAAACAGTTCTTTTTCCAATCACAGCACTAAATATAGTTCATAGAATTCACAACCTCACAAAACCAACAGTAGTTCTTTCTCTAACCACAGCACTCAGTTATTAATTCCATTTACCTAGTGACAATCAGTATGGTCTACCTCAAAGAGATTCTCTACCTCCTCTCCCCCCCCAAAAAATCACAGTAATTTCTAAACCTAGAAAAGTCAACAAACTTTGTGTGTGTGTGTTTTTCTACTGTACATTCAGGAAGCCTCAGATTCATTTTGGCTCTCATAGACAGAAGCACAGTACACAAATGATAAGAAAGATGACAAAGGGAATCATAGAGTCACAGTGGCAAATTAGTCCAGGACTTTCAATTTCTTAGTAGTAATGTCAAATCCCACAGCTGCTTTAAATATTTCATCAAAGGTGATCTGGCATACTTTGAAGATTAAGTCTTAAAAAATCACTTCAGGAAATAGGTCTATTTATACTCATACCAAAATCAAAACAGCCTAGATTATCAAAATAAAAAAAAAAACATATTTTCTTCCATCTTATTTTTCTGAAGTTGCCAGTAGTGTCTCTCCTCAGTTCCACTTAGGGAATTCATTCATTCTACAGATATTTACTGAGCTCCCATAATGTCCCTGTCACCTTGTTAAATACTGCACGGCAAAGGAATAAATGAGAATATAGTCAAGGTCTCACAACTTCCAAGATAGTGAGAGATATTATAAGAGGAGAAAATATAATAGAGAAGGCCCACTGAGATCTGAGAAGTCCTGGCTGCCCGAGAGAAGCACTTTAGGGGAGAGCATGTCCATGGAGGGGTTCCAGAAGGGTGTCCATGCTGAGGTGTGAAGGGTACACGGGAGGTAGCCAATGAGGAGTGGGAGAATGTAGCTTGGGAATGAGTGAACTACGCGTGAGAAGACCCAGGGGCAAGGACAACATGAGATATCCAAGAAACTGGGACCATCTCAGAATTCCTGGGGTACAGAATTGGGGGTGAGTGGAGGTGGGAGGGAGAAGAATGATAAATGATGAGGTAGACTGGACTTTGAATTTAAAGGGAAGGGACATTCATTATGAAGTCATGAATGCTGGACCTGCCGTTTGGAGAATGGATTGAAGCCGAGTGAGACAGAGGCAGGGAGGCCTGTGACACTCTAAACGCTGTAACTGGGGAAAGGCGTGGAATCACAGGAAGTGACCGTGTAAAGTGCAGGGATTTAAAATCCAGTCAGTAGGTGGTACGGGCTGAGCTCATTCACTGCGTGTAGGAGGTGGAGAAGAGAGAGGAATAAAGACGGAGCTCAGGTTCCCAGGAAGCATGTCTGGTGTGCGACACTGAGTGACAGCAGAGGAGGAGGACATGATGTGGGAAAGCAGCTGCTGAAAACACGTTGGAGTTTGAGATATTAGAGCAAATCTCGGTAGTGTGGAGAAGTCGGTCGCTGTATGGAACTAAAGCTCAGGAGAGAAAGAGAAGCTAGAGATAGAGATTTGCATACTTTTTTTTTTCTGTTTAATGCTGCCTATGTGTATTTTGTAAATTAGGAAATGCATAATTAGCTCAGGCCACTCTCTCTGCTCAAAATAAAAACCTGTTATTGTGCAGCAATATGAAGGACTCTTGTTTTTTACGTTTTTAGCAAAATGGAACAGCAACCCTGTGCATCAGCTGAAAAATCCCAGGGTTTGCTATCACGAGCGCAGATAGGAAAAGCCATTTGTTATGATACAACTGTACTTGAAGTGCAAGTATGTAGTTAGCCTGCTCCCTTAAAACAAGGCAGCAATTTCCTAGTGATTAGCTGTTAATCTGTCTATTCAAACTGATTTCCCATCTCTTAAAAATAGCAAATATTATACGGGGCTTAAGTCAGTTTGATATGAAAAATTAGTTTTCACTTCTTATGCTAGAATTTCAATATTTTTTTTTTTTTAAATATTTTATTTATTGATTTTTTTTTTTTTTTTAGAGCGAGAGGAGTGAGAGAGAGAGACAGAGAGAGAGAGAAGGGGGAGGAGCAGGAAGCATCAACTCCCATATGTGCCTTGACCAGGCAAGCCCAAGGTTTGGAACCAGTGACCTCAGTGTTCCAGGTCGACGCTTTATCCCACTGCGCCACCACAGGTCAGGCCTAGAATTTCAATATTAAAGAAAAATTGATTCTGAAGTGTGAGCTGGCATACAGGGGTGAGGGAAGCACTACACATGACCCCCTCCCCCCATTGCAATTTCACTTGCTGGCCAGTCATTAACTCTCGTGTTTCGGGAATCCCCGGAGCTGGGCAATGCCGTGGTGAATGAGATAGACCTAGTCTTCACGCTCACACGGCTCTCAACGCCAGTTTCAGTCGTGGAGTCTGCTTGAGAAGCTTTCACGGTGCTGCTCAAGTTCTGAGCAAAAAGGAAGGGTGTTTATTGAATGTGTTTCATAACCGCCATCCTTATATACAAAATAGGTTTTATCAGTCTCAAGCTGAAAGACACAATTATAACAACAACGTTTATGTATCGCTATGACTTAGGTGCTTTCTAAGTGAACTCCACATTATTATTCATCTAATTTCTCATACAGCCTTCTGAGGTGAATGCAATTATTATCCTCATTTTAAATATGAGAAAATCAAGGTAGAGAGAAATTATTCAGTGAGGAGGTGGTGGACCCGTGTGAATCAAAAACCTCTCTTAGTCCAATCTCAGAGATTGTTACAACCCCTCTAGGCATTTGCTGTATGGTAAACAAGGTATTTATATATAAATATTTTGTAGAAAAGTTTTTCTAGTATGGATATTAGCATGAACTTTAAATTCATGAGCGAGGAATGTGCAATGCCGATTGCCTGTTTGAGTACTTAGTCTAGACAATGTTTTTGAATATATGTATGTATCCCAAAATTCTGATTTATTATTTTTTTTTAAATTCTGTATTTCCATTTAGCACAGAAGGTCACTCTAGTTCCAATCTGTTAACACGGATGATAATAAAAACAGACGTCTACATTTAATTATGAAAAATACTCTATCGCCATAGCTTTTATGAGACAGTTTTATGTTGGGGTTCACTGGAGGTATTTTTCTGGAGAACTGTTTACTTGTCCTTTAATGTTATCTTAGGAATGGCGAGAATGACGGTGCTTCATAGCCTTCTCCAGTTCACGCAGCATGTAGAAAATAGTAACATTTAGAAGCACGCTAGGGTAACTTGTAAGGCTATTCCAGGCTGAAGGCCACTGGCAACGCCCCCCCCCCCCCCCCCCCCCGTCTTGCTAACTGCCCAGCGACCTTAGGAACCTCCATTTGGGCACAGCTGGGACCAATCTGAGACTGACAAGTGGCTTTGAGAGTGCCGTGAAAAGCTCTGGCCTAAAAGAATGGACTGGGCTGAGATGTGGAGAAATTGAGAAAACTGCTATACAAACTTACATATCTTTCTTACTTCTAACATCTCAATGATTTATGCTTAAGGGAGGATCATGCCACAGATTTTTTTTTTATCCTAAATAAAAATAGTGTATGTGTTAAAAATATCCACTGAAATTCTAATGAAGTAAAAACTAAGAGCATTTTGAAAGAGTCAAAGATTATGAAAAGTAGGGCATTACTATCTTAGTCATTTGGAAACGTTTAATCACGCTTTTATGGAAAAGATTTCATTAATCCAGTTAGAGCATTTATGATACAGAATAAAAACATACAAAAGAGCCTGTATCTAATGACCTACTACATTCAACTAGGTTCAATGCAGGTTAGGGGATTTGGCTGGAAGAAAATAGGTAACTCATTTGCAATGAGCTTTAATTCTAGCTTAGAGATATAATAATACAGTATAATAACAACATATAATAAAGGAAGCATGAAGCAAGTAATAGGAGTTCAAAGAAGAAAGAATACTCATGCAACTGAGGGGGGAAAAGAGTGATTAAGGGAGAAAACATCTTTTGATAAACTGAGCTCCCAGGACGCTCCCATTTCGGCAGGTAAAGATGAGAGGGCAGGCACCCCGAGGGCGTCCGGGTGAATAACAGTGCAAACAACAGAGTGAGGAGATATATACATGTATGAATAGAGGATGATGGCCTTGGAAAGCTAACGAGCGGATAAATGGGGCTACTAAAACCCCAGGGATCCCAATATGCACTACATTGGGCACTTGACAAGAACCTACGAAGGTTTTCTGAGCAAGTGAGTCACATGACTAAGGCCATGAATTGGGAAGACAAATCAGATCAAACCATGTGGAAGTGATTAGAAAAGGTGGTTGTTGCACTCCTATGGGTAAAGGAACAAAGAGGACTTGCACTGCCATTTATAATTCTAACTAGTTATCGTGTTTGATCATTTCATCCTTGTAACATTCCCCATTTTATATATGAGGACACTGAGGCCCACACCCAAACTTTCTTTGACCGCATGTCCCAGGCTACTTATGCATCACTGCCCCTCCTGCGCTAGGAGGTGGTGGCCAGGGCAAGAGAAAGCCTGCCCCTAGAGGGAGACTGATGGAGGTGCAACCCAAGGCTAGCCGGGGACTGGTAAGAAGCAGAAATTATGTTAGGTGACATGAACAATTTGGTGGTCAGAAAAACATCTCCTGGTGATGAAGTGTGATTTGGGACCCCAGTTGGGAAGGTCTGTCAGGCATTTGGAAGAAGTTTGGCATAAACCTGCGGATCTGTGGGTGCTTCTCACGTAGGCGATGGTTGAAGAGAGAGAGGCAGCAACCAAAGGGGGCCCGGTGCAGGATCTCAGGGTCATTTCCAGCTCAGGATGTAAAAAAGAGGGAAGTAACTGGGAAGAGAATTGTCAAGGACTAATATTTAGGTTTATTCTGTTGCTAAATATTGGATCCGAAAAGGAGTTTTACTAATTGCATTAATTTTGATTTTATTAATTAAAAAATAATTCAACAGTTTCTGTAATATGTTTATTTTTATTATAAAAACAAGATGGGGCTAAACAAAAAAATGTGAAAAGAGCTGCTTAAATTTTCTATTTCAGTTTGAGAATGATCGTATGTTGTCAAATATTTCTGAACTGGACAAGGTAAGATAATAGAAGGTTACAAAGAATTGCTTTTTAAGTTTCTATGGTGGCAGAAGCTGTGAGAGTTTTCTCAAAGTCTTACCTGATAAGCAATCTGATAAGACACATTATCATAATAATTATCTTCATAGCAACAGGCTTGAATAAGACACATATAGTACTATCTGGAATACACATTCATTATTTTAGACCCCTGTGAGTCTTCCTTGATTTTGCCTATGAAATTTAGGTGATACATATTTTGTAAAACTGTAGACCCCCATAGGCAATAAAACCCATGCTTTTCAGGAGGATGGGATGTTTTCTTACATATTTATTTAGCAACAGGCGATGTCTCTCACCTACAGGGTATCCTCAAGTTCTCATGTCTTTCTCTACTTTTTAGAATGTATCTGAAGTTGATAAAACAATAAGATGAAAGAAGTCTATCCTTAGCGCCACCTACTGTCAACACTGAATTAGTGGTTGGTTTAGGTGAACAAATGGCATGTAGAAGTCGTGTGTGACATTATTTCTTCTGCACAAAAATATTCGGTGAAAACACTTGCCTGGACATTTGAAACTAAACATGCAGTAATATAATTCTTTTTTTTTTTTTTGTGACAGAGACAGAAAGAGGAACAGACAGGCTGAAAGGGAGAGAGATAGATAAAAGGCATCAATTCTTCCTTGCAGCACCTTAGTTGTTCAGTGATTGCTTTCTCATATGTGCCTTGACCAGGAGGCTACAGCAGAGCAAGTGACCCCTTGCTCAAGCCAGTGACCTTGGGTTCAAGGCGGCGACCCTTGCTCAAATCAGATGAGCCAGTGCTCAAGCTGGCGACCTCGAGGTTTCAAACCTGGGTCCTCCACGTCCCAGTCTGATGCTCTATCCACTGCGCCACCGCCTGGTCAGGCTGTAGTAATATAATTCTTAATAGGGTAGACACATTACATCTGATAGCAGAAAGTAATAGAAATCCTAATGGATTAAGAGTTTTTAAAAAATATTATTAATGATAATCTTGTGGTTTGGAATAAAACAAAATAAAGTAGGTGCCAACTTGTATGTGAATATTTAATATATGGTACTACACTTTTTATCTTCTTTATAAATGTAGGAACACTTTGTAAAGGATATTACTGTATATTTACCATGTTGTACACCTGAAACTAATACAAAATAATATTTAATGTAACCCAGTAATTGAAAAAAAATTAATAATTTTTAAAAAGAAACGTACATTTTACACCACATATCTTTTTTTTTTTTAAGTGAGAGGAGGGGAAATAGTGAGACAGACTCCCGCATGCACCCCAACCGGGATCCACCTGGCAATGCTCCTCGAGGGCTGTGCTCGACTCAATTGAGCTATTTTTTTTTTCCTGAAGCCAGAAATGGGGAGAGACAGTCAGACAGACTCCCACATGTGCCCAACTGGGATCCACCCGGCATGCCCACCAGGGGGCGACGCTCTGCCCACCGGGGCGTCGCTCTGTCGCGACCAGAGCCACTCTAGCGCCTGGGGCAGAGGCCAAGGAGCCATCCCCAGCGCCCGGGCCATCTTTGCTCCAATGGAGCCTCGGCTGCGGGAGGGGAAGAGAGAGACAGAGAGGAAGGAGAGGGGGAGGGGTGGAGAAGCAGATGGGCGCCTCTCCTGTGTGCCCTGGCCGGGAATCAAACCCGGGACTTCTGCACGCCAGGCCAACGCTCTACCACTGAGCCAACCGGCCAGGGCAATTGAGCTATTTTTAGTGTGTGAGGACAATGCATTGGGACCAACCTATCCAAGCCACTGGCTGTGGGAGAAGAAGAGGAAGAGAATGACTGGTGAAAAGGAGAGAGAAGTTGACGGTCACTTCTCCTGTGTGCCCTGACTGGGAATTGAACCTGGGACGTCCATACGCCAGGCCAACGCTCTATCCACTGAGCCAACCGACCAGGGCCATATCTGGATTTCTAATAATGAATAATGATTACATTTAGCCATAAAAAGGCAGTGTTCCACACCATTTAGAAGTTTGACTTACTAACTTGTTAAACTTGTCTTAACAAAGAAAAAATTACCAATAGTGATTAATTCACCACTTCTATAACTGGGAACTAAAGAGAAAGTAAGTCAATATGAGCAAAGACTTTATGTTCCTCCCTGGCACCCCCTGCCCACACACACAAATATTCACACCTGTGTATGTGTATAGTAGCTAATAGCCGTGGAAGATAGAGACAGCGAAATGTACTACTACTCAGTAAGAGAGTAAGAGTAGCTGGGATGTAAGGACTGCAGGAGACCTGTCTTGACAATACACAGCTTTATAGCCAATGTATTCAAATAATACCCAAGTTATTTCTCCTCCTCTCCCCAGAAGAGGAATGATGGGGGTTGGGGAACTAAGTGAGCCTTGTATAATGACTAAACTATAGTTCTTTCTTTGTTCACACAAGTAGTTAAAAGCCTAATTGTCTTTAACTGATTGCTTTCAAGAGACCTTATTTTGGTTGAAACATGGGTTGGCAAGGGAGACTGGAAACGGATTGTCTGTATTTTCATTATCAACTGATTCCAGAAACAATTCCTCATTATTCATGAAGAAGTAAAAGTGAAGTAACATTTGTGATCTTGTTCAGGAGTTGAGGCAGAGGACTGTTTGCTACTTTTTTGTTAATTTCACCACCTTATTTTTATGTATAGTAGTCCCATCTTATCCATGGGAATTTAAGTTCCTCCAGTGAATGCCTAAAACCGTAGGTACTGCTGAATCCTATACAAATCATGGTTTTCCTCTACCCGCATACCTATACTAAAGTCGAATTTACAAATTAGGGTACAGTAAAAAGAGAGGAGTAACATCTAATAACAAAATAGAACGATTATAACAATGCAATATAATAAAAATGATGGGAATGTAGCATTAGTCAAATAAGAGTCACTTGAACATAGCACTACAATACTTCAACAGTCCATGTAATAACCAAGAGGGCTTCCAAATGACTAATAACAGGTGGGTAGCATCTGCTGAGTGCACACAGTGCACACAGAGATGACTCACATCCTCAACAGGATGGAACAAGATGGTGTGAGACTTCATCACGCTGCTGCTCAGAATGGCGTACAATTTAAACCTTATAAATTGTTTGTTTTGGGGATTTTTAAAAAATTTTATTTATTTATTTATTCATTTTAGAAAGGAGAGAGAGAGGAGAGAGAGAAGGGGGGGAGGAGCAGGAAGCCTCAACTCCCATATGTGCCTTGACCAGGCAAGGCCAGGGCTTTGAACCAGTGACCTCAGCATTTCCAGGTCGACGCTTTATCCACTGCGCCACCACAGGTCAGGCGGTTTTGGGAATTTTTTTATTTAATATTTTAAGACCTCAGTTGACCATGGTTACTGAAACCGTGGAAAGCAAAGCACAGATAAGGAGGATCAGTAGTATGTATAAATATATTTACAGTAGATCAGCGTAACCAGGAGGGTAACCTGCAGCGTGGCCAGCGTCATCCGGTAGCTTCTTAGAAAGGCAGACCCGCAGGCCCCCACTAGACCTACCGACCAGAATCTCTGGGCGTTGGCTCAGGAATCAGTGCTTTCTCAGTTCTCTGGGTGACTCTTCATGTAGACTAAAGCTCGAGAAGCACAGCTCTGGCCAAAGAGGATAGGTCTTCAAAGAAGACAGGAGGATAAAGTAAGCAAGTTTTGTGATTCCTTCCTCCTACTATAGCTAAGTTAAAAGAAAATTACTCAGAAACCAGTGAAAGCCTCTCTGGGTCTCCAGAGGAGATGAAATTCTGTTGGAGAGCAACCTCACAGAGATAAGGAAGTCACTCCCAGAATGCTGTTTCTCCTAAGTGGGCTGTGTGTCGGGATATAGTTACCACATTCAAAGTGGCCAAGTTCTAAAGACAAATGCATTTCAGTGTTCAAGACAAGTTTGGGATTACACACATTATTTCTAACCTTCTTTGGTATGCCTAGTTAGAGTTAAATATCACAATAACTGCTACATCTCCATCTAAATTGCTATTACTGTGTGCACTTATGACTTGGTTATCTTACCTCACAAGTTTATTCTCAGGACATTCAATCTGCAGGCTCACTCACCACAGGCAAATAAAGCAATTATGACTCTACGAAGGACATTTTATGTATAAATTCAGTTTAACATCTACCTGTGAATGTTAGGTTCCAACTTAGCAGATAATGACTAAGAAGTAATGAACCTTAGAATTGGAGCTATAGGAATATCAAGCTCCTTCCCTGGGAACAGAGCAAGGAGTTTAAGAAGCCTGAAATTTCAAAAGCCAATAGGCAGTAACATCTGCTTTCTGAATGATATAACCAGAGAAATATTGGAAAACAAAACAAAAAAACAAACAAAGGACTAAAAATAGTGTGTCTTGACAGTGTAGCAATGTAACAAAACCACAGGAGCTATTCCTTACTTTTCTACTATTTAACCCTCAAAGCCTGGGAGTGTATAATGAGATTGAGATCAATAAAATTATTATTTGGTGAGTTTGACCAATTAAATAATTGAGTAACTTAATTACCTCCCTGTAGCTACTCTATTACTCATAGAGATTTATTTTTCAAACCTCTAATTCTCTTTTTTTATAAAAACAAGAGCAATATCTAATTTTGGTCATTGATGCTCATTTTATTTTTATTCCACTTTTTTATTATTTTTTTAATTAAAAATTTTTTTTCCCTACACTGTATCTCTTAGTTTCAGGTGTATTAGTTTCAGGTGTAGAGCACAGTGGTTAGACACACTGTTTCCTCTGATATTCCCCTACTTATCTGGAACCATATATAGATATTAAGATATTATTGATTGTATTTCCTATGCTGTACTGTTTTTTCTCATTCTTTTATTTTAACCATCTACCAGTATAGGGACATCCCAATCTTTTTTTTTTTTATTTTTTACAGAGACAGAGAGAGAGTCAGAGAGAGGGATAGACAGGGACAGACAGACAGGAACGGAGAGATAAGAAACATCAATTATTAGTATTTCGTTGTGCGTTGTAACACCTTAGTTGTTCACTGATTGCTTTCTCATATGTGCCTTGACCACGAGCCTTCAGCAGATCGAGTAACCACTTGCTCAAGCCAGCGACCTTGGGTCCAAGCTGGTGAGCTTTTGCTCAAACCAGATGAGCCCGCGCTCAAGCTGGCGACCTCGGGGTCTCGAACCCCGAGGTGGATGGGTCCACCACATCCCAGTCTGATGCTCTATCCACTGCGCCACCACCTGCTCAAGAAACATCCTAATCAAGAGGCCCTAGCCGGTTGGCTCAGTGGTAGAGCGTCGGCCTGGCGTGTGGGAGTCCCAGTTCGATTCCCGGCCAGGGCACACAGGAGAAGCGCCCATTTGCTTCTCCACCCCTCCCCCTCTCCTTCCTCTCTGTCTCTCTCTTCCCCTCCCGTAGCCAAGGCTCCATTGGAGCAAAGATGGCCGGGCACTGGGGATGGCTCTGTGGCCTCTGCCTCAGGCGCTAGAATGGCTCTGGTCGCGACGCCCCGGATGGGCAGAGCATCGCCCCCTGGTGGGAGTGCCAGGTGGATCCCGGTTGGGTGCGTGCTGGTGTCTGTCTGACTGTCTCCCCGTTTCCAGCTTCAGAAAAGTACAAAAAAAAAAAAAAAAGAAACATCCTAATTTTGACGGGAAATTTATTCTCCATTTTTTTTAGTAGACACTATAATAGCTTTTGATTAAATTCAGATGATTAATCATTATTTTCATTAATTGTCCAGACAAAGATGTGAATATGTTATATTTTTCTTTACTGACAACTGAGGGTTTCTTGGTAAACTTGAATAATTTGTTTTGCATCCAAAGTAATCAAAGCATAGAAATAATACTAGTTGTTTTCACCAACCTGGAGAAAAATTAAGAATGAATAGCACTAAACATAATATTTAAAAAATTATTTTAAAAGAAATATTTTTGTGGTTTGGTCATTGGCAAAAGGAAAAAATGCTTTGGTAACTTATAATTCAAAAACATTTTTCTTTCTCTTTCATTTTTTTTTAAGTGAGAGGCAGGGAGGCAGAGAAGACAGACTCCCTCATGCGTCCCAGCTGGGATCCACCTGGCAAGCTCTATACTAGTGGATGCTCTGCCCATCTGAGGCTGCTGCTTTGTTGCTTGGCAACTGAGCTATTTTAATTGCTTGAGGTAAGGCCATGGAGCCATCCTCAGTGCCTGGACCAAGTTTGCTCCAATGGAGCCTTGGCTGCAGGAGGGGAAGAGAGAGATAAAGAGAAAGGAGAGAGGGAAGGGTGGAGAAGCAGATGGGCACTTCTCCTGTGTGCCCTGACCGAGAATCAAACCTGGGCTTTCCACATGCTGGGCTGATGCTCTACTGCTGAGCCAACCAGCCAGGGCCAGTTTTTTCAATATATATTATCAATGTGTAAATTTGGAGCCATTATACTGCTCCATATGTAATATGATTTCAAATCATATTATTAAAAAGTGCAAAATAAAAATTTTAAGGTTCATACCAAATATATACAATTTATTTATAATTATGCATATTTATATATAATTATAATTTACTTATTTTATTTTATTTACAGAGTCAGAGAGAGAGTCACAGAGAGGGATAGACAGGGACAGACAGGAATGGAGAGAGTTGAGAAGCATCAATCATCAGTTTTTCACTGTGACAACTTAATTGTTCATTGATTGCTTTCTCATATGTGCCTTGACCGCAGGCCTTCAGCAGACTGAGTAACCCCTTGCTCAAGCCAGCGACCCTGAGTCCAAGCTGGTGAGCTTTGCTCAAACCAGATGAGCCCGCGCTCAAGCTGGCGACCTCGGGGTCTCAAACCTGGGCCCTCTGCATCCCAGTCTGACGCTCTATCCACTGCGCCACCGCCTGGTCAGGGTATAATTTATTAATATATTTATATAAATTTAACTATCTAACATAACACATATAATATAAAAAGTCTACCATTTTATAATTTTCAACCTGCTTTGAATCATAAAAGCCAGCAAACAAACCTAGCATTAAGTAAAGGTATATCTTTTTTGTAAATAGATATGTAAAATATTTTCCAAACAGCAGGTGGCAATCTTTTAAATTTGATTGCAACAGCACCAATTTACCTCTATATATGCAGATGAAAGACAGTTTTAAAAGCTCAGTTAAGAATCCCAGCATGCTCAGACTAGTGCAGGTTACTTCAAATATTAAAAGGGTCTTATTTAATCATGCCTACTGTTCTAATGGCATTTCTCCCTGTGCAAAATCAATGTTTTTCTATAATGCTTCTTAAATCTTATGCAGCACAGGAGGAATTTCGCAGTTGTAATCTACATAGGTATCCTCCTCAACAAAACCCAGCGTGCTGGCTACTCCTTATCATTCTAAATTCATATGGCCTTAAGAATTAAAAAAAACTAATTTTAGATCTTCGGTAAGCTCTAAAAAAACCCTGCTGACACTGCTCCTCTTAGAGTCCAGTTTCTGTTGGTATTAAGAGTTGAACGGTGAGAAGTCATCAAAATTTGAAGTACAGAGAAATACAAAGTTTTGACCCTTAGATAGCTCTTAGAATTTCTTGGTTTTTCTAACTTGAAGTAGTTCTATCAGACAGAGACAGAAATCCATAATTTTCTGGAATGAAAAAGGAACACTGAACAGCTGCACTCACCATGCTCAAAAGGAACAGGGGGCCAGGAGGCCAGCTAGCTCGCCTGCAGATTGACAGCAGCAACACGACTCTATCTGGGTCTTCAGATTCTCCAGCTCAGCACTTTCCTTTGTGCAGCGCCGTCATCATTAAAAGTCCCGTGCTATCATCTTCTCTCGCATTCGTATCACAAGATATTCTAAAATCCTAATTTTCACTTATTTATTAAGCCCTCACTCAGTATGCCAATCATATTTTATGAAATGTATACACAATTAGAAAGGAGTCTTTGTTCTAAATAATGTTTTAAAATACAAGATAGAGCAAAAGTAGGTTTTACATTTGTTCATATGGAAACTAATACAATCATTCATACATAATAACGAGAATGAACTCTGTGTTTTATGTACTCACAACTGTAAACCTACTTTTGTCCAACTCTGTACAAAATGTATCATCTGAGCTATTTCTGACCCCTCATTTTTTCTATGCTTATACATAAAATCTTTTACTGTAGCCACATTTCTGTTTGTTCGCTGCTAATTAAGACCTTATGCTTTCATTTTATAATGTGTCCCTCAAAGACATTTTCTTTTACAGCGGAAAATGGGGCAAGGACAAGGAACTGGGGATGTCCAAGGTCAGAGCAAGATGGATTAACAGCAGAATTTACTGTGTCTGAATTTCAACATCAACTCTTTATTTTATCACTTAGCTATCTGACACTTATGTTGTTATATTTCTACTATACATTACTTAAGGCACTTTAAACAAATATTTTATGAAAATAGTAAAAAAGAATAATACCCTAGACCCCAAAGTAGTTTAAATTATAGTATATCTAGCCGTGTTATTGTTCAATATTGCTGTCTTGGTATTATCACATTCTCAGGGTCACTTCACAGCAAATAATATAAAAACCTATAGAATAGTCTACAACCCATAAACAGAGGAAACTCTATATGTTATGGGAACAAGTAAGCTGCCACTAATCACTAGCAAGCCTTCAATGAGGAAGTACTGTCCTTTAATCAATGACAATATTTTTCATCCTTGTTTTGGTAACAAAATGTTTTCATTGGGATAAGCTCAGTTCATGCTCACCAGGACATCGCTGCTCACTGCATCTTCTCACTTCTTCACCGGTTCCCTCACACTGCTGCCCTGTTATGGCTGCCCCCTGACAGGTCCGTATGCGCCTTTCCCAGCCACCATCACATGACTTGGAACATCCACTCCAATGACCCCACTGATTCCACTGGCCGTTGGCTGAAAGAAACATGTCATGGTCAATGTCAGGAGTCCGTTACACATTGCTTTAGTAATTTTAAAATGCAAGGACCATTACTGTCTATTCAATTTTTATTAACTGATTAAACTTTATTCAAATATTTGATTTGCTGGTCAAATAAGGAACACTGGGATGAACAGAAATGTATATGTTTGTCAGAATCTTCACTTGGACACTGAACCTTACTTATAAAAAGTACAAGTTCAGTATTAAACTTCATCAACTTAATCAATACTTACATTAAGACTCTTCTAAATTTTGCTGTTTTATTAATGTGACATACAGTAGAATGAGTATGGGTATAATTGGTTTCATTTACTAGAAATATATACTCATCTGATTACACTATGGCCGCCTGACTGTCTGGCATGGTTCTGTCACAGTGTTTAAATGGCAGGCATTCCTGAAAGGCAGCAACTGGGTCTTACCGGTACACTCAGGGTTATGGCACTCCCTGCTCTCTGCCCACGGCCCTCTGCATTCAGAACCTCCGTGAGCAGCAGCAGTACACTGCCGGCTTCTCTGCTGGGTCCCATTCGAGCAGGTTACCGAGCATTGGCTCCATGAACTCCACTCCTGCCACTGTCCATCAACTGCCAAAGCAGAAAAAGATGCAATGTGAGGAGATCTTCCAGTAGAGAAGGCTGTACAGAAAATCCAACGTAATACTAACCTTGAAGATGAGTCCCAATCAAGGGACTCTAAAGAGATACATACAATGGAAGGACATGATGGCATTAGATATTATTACTACCTTTCAAACTACTATGACCTTAATTTTTCACTTCTGTTTCCTTTTTTGTATCCAGTATGTCTTTTTTTTTTTTTTTTTTTTGTATTTTTCTGAAGCTGGAAATGGGGAGAGACAGTCAGACAGACTCCCGCATGCGCCTGACCGGGATCCACCCGGCACGCCCACCAGGGGCGACGCTCTGCCCACCAGGGGGCGATGCTCTGCCCCTCCGCAGGGTGGCTCTGCCACGACCAGAGCCACTCTAGCGCCTGGGGCAGAGACCAAGGAGCCATCCCCAGTGCCCGGGGCCATCTTTGCTCCAATGGAGCCTTGGCTGCCGGAGGGGAGGGGAAGAGAGAGATAGAGAGGAAGGAGGGGGGGGGGGTGGAGAAGCAAATGGGTGCCTCTCCTATGTGCCCTGGCCGGGAATCGAACCCGGGTCCCCCGCACGCCAGGCCGACGCTCTACCGCTGAGCCAACCGGCCAGGGCCCCAGTATGTCTTTTGACTCATGTGTTTCTTCAAAAATATTTATTGATCACTCAAACATCCAAACTTTCATGGGTACAGGGAACAGTGAACAAAATAAATACTGACCAATATGTCATAGAGGTCATATTTTAAAAAAGCTCCCACAATAAGTTAAATAATTCGTTACATGCTAAATAAATTAATTCCTTAGCATTGCTGCAAAGCACACTTTCCAGATACTATGAGATAAGAATTTGGAGGGCCGGGGGACTCTTCCTTGACATGGCTTCAGGCAAACGCTCAAGAATAATGTGGAAATATCGGGTATGGGTAAGTTCCCTAAGATATACAAAGGTCCTTGACAGACTAAACTTCCAGGACTTGAAGGCCATTGTGAATGGAATCAAGAGAGCTGGGTGAACAGTTCTACCCAAGGAAGCGGGTAAAAGGCAGATGTCAGATTTTGTAGGCTTTTCATCAACTGTGTTAAGGATTTGGACTATTATTCTCAGACCATTAAGAAGCCAGTGAAGAGTTTAAACGGGACTCTATGATCAGATCTAATGCAGGGTGGAGAAAGAATTATGGGTGAGGGCAGGAAGGATCGGAGCTAGGACAATTAGGCAGTGCTGATGCAGTGTCCCGGGAAGATTTGGGAGCTCCTGGGGTGGCCTGGCAAGATGCCCTCCTGAAGGACTGGTCATGGCAGGTGAAGTGGAGAGAGTGTCAAGATGACTCCCAGGTGTCTGTGACTAAAATTCCAAATACTGAACTTGTGTTTGGGAGATTCAAATTGAAACTAATTTATTTATTCATTCATTAAAATGGTTTTGGAGAGTCCATTTAGTTATCAGACACTATAAGAAGTGATATGAGAGAGAAATAAAATATAAATCTGAACCTCAAAAATCTTATAGCTTAGTAGAAGAGTTACATTATGCATGCAAAGCAATGATGTCTTAATGTGGCACATGAAGGCTTTCAGAGGACAGAGTAGTACATCTATTTGGGGGGTAATTATGTTAGATTAGTATGGTAAAATTTGTATAATTTTAGAAAAAGGGCACCAGCATTCACAAAGGCATAATATAATCACAAAATACAAGTGAGCAAAGAAATCAGGCAAACATATTTACCTAATTTACAATGCATTAACTAGCATAGAAGAGTTATAAATATACTATATACTTTCTAATATATCATTTCTTAGTCCTTAGGTACTTTCCTTACAGTGAAAGAAAATTCACTATAAATTCAAAGTTCCAACAGAAGTTAGTGTTGCTTTGAAAACCAATCCAAACAAACGAGAAAGCCTGACAGATTATGAGTAAGTATGGACTTTCAACCCACTTTCAGGCCTTGCAGGTAGCCATTAGGAAGAAGGTTGGTTAATAGATATATAGCTGTACTTAATAAATCCTTTGTGAGATTTAAAAAAAATCACAATATGCTGCTTAATTATACTATTCATGTAATTTTAGCATCTCCCTTTCTTAAAAGTAGCAATATAGCCCTGGCCGGTTGGCTCAGCGGTAGAGCGTCGGCCTGGCGTGCGGGGGACCCGGGTTCGATTCCCGGCCAAGGCACATAGGAGAAGCGCCCATTTGCTTCTCCACCCCCACCCCCTCCTTCCTCTCTGTCTCTCTCTTCCCCTCCCGCAGCCAAGGCTCCATTGGAGCAAAGATGGCCCAGGCGCTGGGGATGGCTCCTTGGCCTCTGCCCCAGGCGCTAGAGTGGCTCTGGTCGCGGCAGAGCGACGCCCCCGGAGGGGCAGAGCATCGCCCCCTGGTGGGCAGAGCGTCGCCCCTGGTGGGCATGCGGGGTGGATCCCGGTCGGGCGCATGCGAGAGTCTGTCTGACTGTCTCTCCCGTTTCCAGCTTCAGAAAAGTACAAAAAAAAAAAAAGTAGCAATATAATCTTTAGGCTATGTAGTCCATTTGTTAGACCAAAAAAAAAAAAAAAAAAAAAAGAAAAAAATCTAGTAAATCAACAGGACTTCACAAGTTATCCATTTCCTCTCAATTTTGGCTCTAACGATGAGTATGTTTTTCATTTCAGGATCTTGTTTCACAACAATAATATTTATTAAGCTTGCATAATAAACCTCACAGTCCTAAGCATTCTGAGAAAGGTTAAAAAAATAAGATGCACCTTGAAATCTACCTTGCAAAAGAATTTAGGGGTGTTCAAATGATGGAGAACATTCAAAGAGAAACACAAAGACGACTTAGCAACCGTATTCAGTGCTGAATGACTAGAATAAAGGAGGACGCGATGCCCCTGATAATTCTGGTTTTAGGTAAATTGTCAGTATTGTTATTTTTTTTATGAATGTAATGGCTACACACTCACTGGCAAAAAGAACAGGGTCAGTCTTTTCAGCTAAGATGTGTGGTCAGGAGTGCTCTAGTCAAATGTGGAAAGAGAAGATAATTTGCCAACAGGTTATGATATCCATGAGGAATGAGAAAAGACTTTGCTAAAAAGAGATTAGGAAGAATGAGAATATTTGTGAAGTACTTTGTTCATGAGAGTTTTCCTGTAAGAAGGCTTTAAATCATCATTGGTAAATTAAAAAAAATAAATTAAGTTCATACATTTGTAATATTAGTGTTTCAGTCCTTTCAGCTAATGCAGAAATTATATTTTATGTTTTAACTAAACTTCAAGAAGGAGTTCATATAATTGTAAATTTAATGTATATTTTACCACCATAAAAATTGAAAAATAGAAAAGAAGGAATATAAGACATTTAAGGGAACTTTTGAGGTTTAACAGTACTATAATAATCAACAGAACATGTTTTAGATAGGAACAGTTTTCTTTACAAAGTCGGTTATAGAAAACAAACAACAATGAAGTTCAAGATGTATCAAGTGTACATTTCTGTTACTTCATTTTAACCTGAGAACTAGTTCTTTTTATTATTACTTGTAATATTATGAAAAAATTGACCTGACAAAATAACTGATGGATATTAATAAATACAGAAAAAAGAAAGAGGAAAAACCTGATATTCCTTTAGTGTGGTAAATTCATGTTACTGAGAAATGAAAACCTGAGAAGTTAAGGAGCGAGGAATATGTGAATTTAATTTAAAAGATTAGATAAAAGACAGTATATAAAAACATGAAAGAATGTCTTTTAGTGCCAAATATGCAACATTGTTTTATTTCAGGTCTTATTTTTCAGTTTGATATCCAAAAATTAATAAAACCATTAAAATTGCCTGACCAGGTGGTGGCAAGAGTGGATAGAGTGTCAACCTGGGATACTGAGGACCCAAGTTTGAGACCCCAAAGTTGCTGACTTGAGCGAGGGTTCATCAGCTTGAGTGTGGGGTCTCCGGCTTGAGTGTGCTATCATAGACATGATCCCATGGTCGCTGGCTTGAGCCCAAAGGTTACTGGCTTGAGCAAGGGGTCACTGGCTCAGCTGGAGCCTCCTGGTCAAGGCACATATGAGAAAGCAATCAATAAACAAATAAGGTGCCACAACTATGAGCTGATGCTTCTAATCTCTCTCCCTTCCTGTCTCTCTCCTGCCCCCACCTCTTACTCTCACTAAAATAATCAAACAAAAAAGAAAACCATTAATTGTGCTCTTTGTAGAGACATTAGACCCAAGACCTTGTAGGAAATGGTAGTGCTGTTTTTTTCTGAATGGAGGACTGGGGAAGTTTTAGAGAGGTGGAAATTAGGAGCTTTGTTTTGTACATTAAGTATTTCCAAGTAGGATATGTGCATTACACTTCAGGGATAAATGTTGAGGTACTTAAAATAAAAAATATTTATCATTTGATCTATCCAATACATATATATTTTTTGTATAACCACTCTTTTAAGTACTCCTCAGTAAAGGGGCTGCTTTTTTAAATCTGGTGCTTAGCTGGGAATCCTAAGGGGTGATGAAGCTGCTTCTGACTCAGCCTCACATTCAGGTTTGTTTCACCTCCATTGAGTATCGAGGCAATAGTGGCTATGAGGCTTTTCTCCACGCCTTTGCATCTGGGTGTATAACTGATTTCTGAAGTTTGTAAAAAGTAACTCTAAGTCATTGCAAACCCATGATGTTAAAAATATCTCAATACTTTCTAAAACTATGTCCCTATTGCAAGCTGAAGAACATCTTGTCATTCTGTCAGAAAAGCGTTCCCTGTTAATTGGGGGAAATGTAAACACTCCAAATCTCCCTGTGGAGTCTCATTAGGTACTCCTAAGTATTTATAAAGAATCTAGATTATGAGTGGCTTTGTTCTACTATGCCAGAGTCTGTGGTGACTTCGATGTTCAAGACCAATCAACACGCTCTGTTCTCAAGTAACACAGTCTGAGGAGGCATGGTGGGGACAGATGATAAACAGGTAAACAAACAAAAGTTTCAGCTAGAGGTGTTCTGAAGACAATGTGACAAAAGAAGGCAATGTGATGGGGAATACCCAGCCATACTTCTTGGAAGAGATCAAATATGAGGTGAGTCCTGAGTCACTAGAAGGAACCAGAAATGTAAAGATCCTTAGCAATCTCTTTACAAGAGCAAATTCTTGAGTTGCACAATAGGGAAGAGGTAGGAGTTGGGTTCAGATGGTGTGCAGAAGCCAGATCCCTTAGGGCTCTGGAGGCCATGTGACCAAGATGAGATGAAATGAGATTTTAAAGTAGGGAAATGGTGTGATATGATTTACACTTCAACACTTACTTTTGCAGTTGTGTGCAAAATGGATTTTATGCAAAGGTGATGACAGGTATTGAGAGATATTAGTAGACTATACCAATAGTCCCCAACCTTTTTTGGGCCACAGACTGGTTTAGTGTCAGAAAATATTTTCACGGACCAGCCTTTAGGGTGGGACGGATAAATGTATCACGTGACCAAGACAAGCGTCAAGAGTGAGTCTTAGATGGATGTAACAGAGGGAATCTGGTTATTTTTTAAAAATAAAACATCATTCAGGCATAAATATAAATAAAACGGAAATAATGTAAGTTATTTATTCTTTCTCTGTGGACCGGTACCAAATGGCCCAAGGACTGGTACCAGTCCGTGGCCTGGGGGTTGAGGACCACTGGACTATACTATACTATACTATAGTCCAGACAGAAGTGACAGTGGCTTGGATTATGGTGACATTTAGTGAAGACCAAAAAAAATGTAAGTTAATTTGAAATATTTTCTGGATGTAGAGCTGATAGGTTGGTAGTGGGGTGTAGGAAAATAGAGACTCAGTGTTGACTTTTAGGGTTTTGGCTTACTGAAATAGATAAATTATGGAACCTTTTATTGAACAGGGTTAGATTAGTGTTAAAACAGGTCAGGGGGTATATAGCCCTGAAATCAAATTGTCAATTTTGAACATGTTGAATTTCTCATACCATTATAGACATAATGCAGGAAATTATGTAAACTTTAAAAAATGTGCTTTCCAAATGTATTTGAAATGTAATCATCCCTCCCCTCTTTTTCTTTTATGCCGTCCCTGGAACACCATTTGGTAAGCCTCAGGTCCAAAATTTTGTCTATAATATGCAGCCGGCTAAGTATCAACACTTCCTTAGGCTTTTACAGTTTCTCTTCATTTCCATCATAAACATTGGCAGCTGGGTGTGATTTCAGTCTTACTTGTCAATGTAAACACTCCAAACGCTAATTACCAAAGAACCGTCTTACAAAGGTGAGTGAGAACAGAGATCAGGCTGTGCTTTGAAGCTTGGCGAGGGTGGAGAGCTCAGGCTGCCTCACCATCTCGCCACGCGCTCCCTTTTACAGAAAGGTCACACTGGGGACAGTTCACATTTCGCTTCAGCAATGTGACACATTGCCAGATTCTCTGGACCCAGAAGAATTAAAATTGCAAAGGCTAAATTGCTGGATTCCTGGGGTTTACCCCCCCTCCATACACACAGAGCTGTGACTGTGACCCCCCTGGAAGAAAAGACTGTCTCCCAGGTATGGGGCCAAATTAAATCCTGTGATACCTTTTTGTGAAAATATTGTTTTGGTCTATTTTCACTTCTTGATCAGTAACTGGTGACAATACAAGGAAGAATGAAAAACAATAACCACAGGTTAGATTATGTACTCACCCACAAAGTCATGATAATTTTGGATAATAAAAACTGTGTTTCTGGCCCTGGCCGGTTGGCTCAGTGGTAGAGTGTCGGCCTGGCATGCAGGAGTCCGGGGTTCGATTCCCAGCCAGGGCACACAGTAGAAGCGCCCATCTGCTTCTCCACCCCTCCCCCTCTCCTTCCTCTCTGTCTCTCTCTTCCCCTCCCGCAGCCAAGGCTCCATTGGAGCAAAGTTGGCCCGGGTGCTGGGGATGGCTCCATGGCCTCTGCCTCAGGTGCTAGAATGGCTCTGGTTGCAACAGAGCAACGCCCCGGATGGGCAGAGCATCGCCCCCTGGTGGGTGTGCCAGGTGGATCCCGGTTGGGCGCATGCGGGAGTCTGTCTGACTGCCTCCCTGTTTCCAGCTTCAGAAAAATACAAAATACAAACAAAAAACAAACAAAACAAACTGTGTTTCAGTGACTGTTTCAGACTGATTATTGCCAGCCGATAAAGCTATCTGTAGGCATGGTTTGGGGGGAGAAGTCTTCTGGCCCCGGATTTGAGGCTATCTAATTTAGCAATGGCAAAATTTAAGAGTTCAGATTTTTATGAGTTGGAAGTTACCCAAGAAACTAGAGACCCTTTGGGGATGTGTGACTGAAATGTGAAACTGGCAATCTCTTGCTTTGGATATGGACTGAAGAACATAAACCTGTGGTTCCCACTGGCCATTTTAGGATAAATTGCAAAAGAGAAAAAATCAAAATGAAATGCCATTTAAAAAATTGGAATTGAACATGAAAGCAAGTTTTAAGGCTAAAATAATTTTTAAAAAGTTGGTATGTTATGACAAAGTTTAAATGAGAAAAAATAAGTAATCAAAGAAAGCAAGCCAGGACTAGTAAAGACACAATT
Source organism: Saccopteryx leptura (assembly GCF_036850995.1). Lineage (NCBI taxonomy): Eukaryota > Metazoa > Chordata > Mammalia > Chiroptera > Emballonuridae > Saccopteryx > Saccopteryx leptura. The sequence goes on from NC_089503.1 coordinate 355,804,066, forward strand.
TTTTAAATTTCTATAAGATAAACACAAAGGTCAATGGAATAATGCTAAAAATCTGAAATGACACAAAATAAATATAATTGCCGTACGAAAGACTAGAAGTTAAAAGAGCTAAAATGCAAAGCAATTAAAGAACAGGTTAGTGAGGTAGCATTTGAGTTTCAAATTGTAACATCCTCATGAAGAGACTGCCAGGACCCTTGAACCAAGGTCAGGCAAATGTCTAGCATCTTTGTACTCAGTGCTCTCACTAGAAGGGCTCCCTGCAGAGGGACCTTCTCAGAGCTGCTGAAAAATCAAAATTTTAGGTCCACAGGAGACTGAAAATGTTTTGCTCTAGATAAAAGAGATATCTGGGTCCCACTGTGTTCCCAAGGACTGGCCCTTGGGAGATTTCTTCTTTTGTGAGTCTTTAAGATTCTGCAAATATATCTGGTAATCACAACCTGATAGACTCACTAGGGAGGTTCTGAATCCACAGGAATGCATTTCTCCAATGCAGGACTGACCAGTGTGACACTGCTTAGTCTCACAGAATGGCAGGGGCCTTATGTGGGTGCTTCCTGTACAAACCTGGCCTAAAACTTTCTTTGGATCTATGAATTATCTATTAATTAGGCTGTCCATAAGAAACTGAATTCAAAAACTATCATAACATCCTGAATCTACTTCACCTATTCCTTTCAAAATACTTTATTTTTCGTGTGTGTGACAGAGACAGATAGAGAGACAGAGAGAGGGACAGATAGGGACAGATAGACAGGAAGGGAAAGAGATGAGAAGCATCAGGTCTTCGTTGCAGCACCTTAGTTGCTCATTGATTGCTTTCTCAAACGTGCCTTGACCAGGAGCTATGGTAGAGCAAGTGACCCCTTGCTCAAGCCAATGATCTTGGGCTTCAAGCCAGCAATCTTTAGGCTCAAGCCAGTGACCATGGGGTCATGTCTATGACCCCACACTCAAGCCAGTGACCTCATGGTCAAGCTGGTGAGCCTGCACTCAAGCTGGTGATCTCAGGGTTTCAAGCCTGGGTCTTCTGCATCCCAGTCCGATGCTCTATCCACTGCACCACTGTCTGGTCAGGCTAGAATCCCTTACTTTTAAAGTAATATTTTCATATAAATCATGATAAATATTCTCTACTTTATATTGTTTTATACTTTTAAAACATTCTTCCACCTAATTTTAATCATATAACAATCCTATGATATAGAAAGTTTATAAATAGTGGCTCCATTTTATAAACAAAAATCATTGAGCAACAGAAAAGATAAAAAAGTTTTCTAAGTTAATATTTATAATTAAGGATTGAAACTGAACTATAATTCATGTCTTATGAACTCTATACTACTGTGTTTCTCACAGAATCATATAATTAAATTCATTTACACATATTTCAGGGCAAATAGAAAACTTATTTGTGAATAGCTTTTTCTCTTTTAATTTACTTTAGGCCCTGGCCAGTAGCTCAGTGGTAGAGTGTCAGCCTGGCATGTGGATGTCCTGGGTTCAAGTCTCGTTCAGGGCATACAAGAGAAGCAACCATCTGTTTCTCCACCTCTCTCCCTCTTGCTTCTCTCTCTTACTCTCTCTTCCCCTCCTGCAGCCATGGCTCAATGGGAACAAGTTAGCCCCAAGTGCTGAGGATGGCTCCATGGCCCCCACCTCAGGCTCTAAGAAGATCTCAGTTGAGCAATGGAGCAACACCCCAGATGGGCAGAGCATCGCTCCCTAGTGGGCTTGCTGGGTGGATCCCGGTCACAGCACATGCAGGAGTCTGTCTCTATCTCCCCTCCTCTCGCTGAATAAAAAAAAATAATTATTTTAGTCTTCAATCTGTCAATCAATTATCATAATCCCTACCTTCTATATTATTTGTACTCTACTACATAAAATATATCAGAATAAAAATTGTCAAAACTGAAACAAAGAAGCCAAACTTAAATCATTAGTTCCTCCAATCTTCAACTACTGAAAGAGGGATAAAACTATTACTATAAAGTAATACTTTAAAGAAAGTTACTACTTTAAAGAAAGTTACTATAATGCTTGAATCTTTGAACTAAGAACTCAAACTTTTATTTTCCCTAAATAATTAATTTTGGAAAAGTCTATACCAATTTTACTTTGAGGACAAAATTATTTTATATATATATATAAAATATATATTATATATATATAATTTTGTATATATATATAAAATATATATATAATTTTAACAGCAGTATTACCTATAAAATGTAAACAATTATGTCTTATACTTTTCTTCATTTTGAATATTAATAAAAATCAAAACCATTAAAAACAAAAGCATCTAATGTGATCAAATGAGCACAGCAGGAGTCACGTCAAGGTGGCATCCGAGCAATGGTCTGCCACAGCCAGACCTCAGTGCTGGTAGCAGCCTGTGTGGTGCTTACTGCTAGGCTCTGTTATCTCCTGTTGGACCCAAAACCATCACAGAGAACATTAACATCAGACAAAGCCGCTCTAAGACTGTGGTGAAGTAAGATAAAACAAGGCCACTTCATAGACAAAATCAAAGTCACGGTGCGACCCAAAAAGTTCCAAACATTCTCTTCCCTCAGCTAATATGAGTGAGCACTACTTCTTTATCAATGCGTACCACTTCTTCTCTCTTCCTAGATAATTTATTAAGGTATTCAATCAGAATCTTCTGCCTTTCCGGACATTATCAAATACAGAGCAAAGCTCCATTTCCTTAAACCATTCCTGGAATCACCTAATACAAACATAAACTCTTGACGAATCTTTTTTCCAACACCCACTTACTGAGATGCCCAGAGTATTGGCTACCGTCAGGTTCAAGTTGCATAGAGAGATAAATAGAAAATGGAAGAGAATTTCCTTGACCTCGAATACACCCATTAATACTATTATAAAATTGAGGTTTAATTAGTGACTGCAATGAAAATTCAGAAAAATAGGTTGGAACTGCCAGAAGTTCGAAGTTTGGTGAGATAAAAGAACCAGATTACAAAGACCATTGAACATACACATACACACACACACCCTTCCATAACATCACACTTAATTACTGTATACATGAGAAAAGGTGGAAGATGAGGTCGTGTTAGGTTTATGTCAGTGAATGGACCACAGTAAACTCCTTTTGTTGTTCTACTCTGGCCCTCCTTCTCCCAACTAACACCAGTCTCTGTTCTCAGACACCGTACACAAATTAGTAACTAATAACTCAAACTAGGTTAACACAATATCGACTCTTTACTCTTCTATCTTTTTTCCATATATGGATCAAAGGCAAATGGTTTATCCTAACCCCAAAAGATGTGGGAGAAAGTTGAACACTGACTAAGGAAAATTCCTGATCAAAATATGATATCACCTACTTAGAAGCAGATATCAAAATCTGCATAAATAAAATGTATTGCAATATTTGATGCAAACAATACACCTTACCTCTCCCTAATATCCACTTCATTATAGTGGTCATACCTGTTTCTTAAAGCAAGAAGCTGAAATACTGTTCTGACATGATTCCATTGCCCATTACCACAACCCACATGTTCAAGTCTAAGAAAGGTGGTGAACAGATACCCAATATATTGTTTCAAATGTTTTTCTGCCCTCTTCTGGACACTTCACCACTGGCCTAAACAAGGAGAATGAAGTGTAGGTCTTGGCCCACTGTTTTCATTACTGATGCACTTCCTATCACAGTTTTACCCCTTAAGATGATGTCTTTGACTTCTCAGGTAGGATGACTACAACCACTGTAGCTAAAATCCACTGAGTTCTCAAATCACTATCTTTCACTGATGTAGAATATTATTATGTGTTTTTCAGAACTGCATTCAAATTTTCACGTGCTTATGTCTGAATCCTATAAAGAATTTATAAATTTCTTGAGATACAGGACTATATATTCTTCTCAGTCGTCTCTTACATCTTTGTTGATATTTGATGATGCTTTTTATTTTTAGTGAAGATGCCTGAGTTTAGTGATAAGACTATTAGTTCTAAGGAGAATTCCAAATGTTTATACCAAATAAATCTCACATACTTCAAAAGAGTGATGCCAAAATTTCAAATGGAATATAACAGGGTAAGAATTTTACATCTTTTGTAATGCAACTAAATCCAAAAGTGCAAATATTAGGTGTAGCACGTGATCAGTTCATTAAGTACTCAAGATGGACCCATAATGATCACTTATGAGAGAATATGAGCTAGACTGGACTGGATTTATAAATAAAGGAAACATACTTTCCAAAAATTAAAGATGTACACAAAAGAAAGCCATCCAATTTTTATGGTCTGAGAGCGATTCCAATGATGGTGTAATACTGTTAAAATGTAAGTAGCTTGAAAACACCTGTGGTTCCTGCTCGCATGATAAAGCAACTGAGGAAAATGAGTTTTGTTTTCTGAATTCTGCAATTTAGCATGCCTAACTACTAATATCCAAGAATTTTCTTTTTGACAGAGATAGAGTCAGAGAGAAAGAGAGAGAGAGAGAGAGAGAGAGAGAGAGAGAGAAAGAGATAGGGATAGACAGACAGGAAGGGAGATGAGAAGCATCAATTTTTCATTGCGGCGCTTTAGTTGCTCATTGATTGCTTTATTATATGTTCCTTGACCATGGGGCTACAGTAGAGCAAGTAGACCCTTGCTCAAGACAGTGACCTTGGGCCCAAGCTGGTGAGCTTTTGCTCAAACCAGATGAACCTGCACTCAAGCTGGTGACCTCAGGGTCTCTAACATCTGTCCTCCGTGTCCCAGTCTGATGCCGTATCTCTGTGCCACTGCCTGGTCAGGTTAGACAAGCATTTTCTTCCTAGAAATGTTCGTGGGAAGTGGACTATGAGAAACCTGGTAGATAATATTTTAACTGAAGTGGACTATGAGAAACCTGGTAGATAATATTTTAACTGATCAGTACCATTTTGACTATGTATTGGGATTAACTGAGGTAAAAAATAAAAACTATTAAGACATTTTACAGTTAGCTATTATTTGTTATTCCTTCATGTTATCTACTTTTTCACATTCCATGAACAAAACGAGTGAACTATATTCGACTCTACAAATGTCATAGTGCAGCACTAAATAAAAATATTCTAAAATTTGTAAAGGTTGCTCACATCTTTGGAGAAAAGGCAGGGCATAACTATATATGTGTGTGTCTGTGTGCCTGCCTAACTGTGCCTGTATATAAAGAGACAGAAATAAGACAAAGTATAACTGATTTTATAAATATTTTAGGGAGTAATTTTCAAGTAACTTCTGATTTTTGACCTCCCAATAGTCATAATTACATGAACATTGAATTGTATGAGCTATACTCGTGATTGATAGAATTCATAAAATTCTAGGAGAATAATGTTACTTAATATAAATATTACATTTTTAAATGTATATTCTAAGTATAGAAACCTATTAGTCGTTCTTCAAACTAAAAAGGAACAATAAAGCTTTTTAGATGACTGGTGCATCGCCACATTTTGAATAGTTTTTCATAGTCTTAAGATGTTTTAGATATTTAAAATTTCCAGTAGAAATTTGAATCATTGTCTCATAATATAGTATATAAACTTGGGGAATTTAGAGTGCAAATGAACATGAGTGTGAGTTGGATAATATGTTGGGAACATATTACTAGGATCCCAGCTATGTTGCTTGCATGCAGAATATGTGACTAAATGGGCCTATGAGAAAAACTCTGAAGGAGTAGAAGAATGATCATGTATTTTGGACTCTGCTATTCTTGTTAGCCTTTGTCATTTGCCACTCATGTATGTCTCTTCCTCCGAACTGAGCCTTTGCTAGTCCTTAGAGAATCTATTGTGTGTGTGTGTGTGTGTTGTTGTTGTGTGTATTTTCTCCCATAAATTGCAAGCCTCTTGAAACTGGAGATCAGTCTTTCTTATTTTGTAGGTTTTGTTTTATGTTTGAATGTTTCAATAACCTGAATAACAGCATTACAAAGGCTTGTTCCTGTAATAATGGTGAAATTACTAAAGACAGGTAAAACAATTTAAACATTTTAAAGAAAAAAAAACTTAAGGTAACTAAAATACACTTTAAAAACAGACTATATAATCTTCATAATCACAATGATTGTGTCACTGATGATCCATTTTATGCATCTAGCAATGAATATATAAGATGTTTCCTAGCAAATATCTGTCATTTTCATGCATGGTCACATGCTCATTTCCACTCCTTAACTTACTGAGGGAGAACAGCATCGAACGGACTGCTTCTAAACCAGTCTCTATAGTAATAGTATGAAGGCAATAGTCAATCTCAAGTCCTTGAAACTCCTTATAATTTTTCGGCATGAAAAATCAAGTGTAGATAAAATCTCAGTAGAAAACATTAATAAGCATATTTATAGAAATCAATAAAGATGAACATTGATTGGTACCCAGTCAAGAAAATATTATACATTATTGCATGTGATAAGATCAGTTTTAAGCAAGAAACAATAACCAAAAAAAAAATCCCACATTTTCTAAAGTAACAGAGTAAAAGATGTGCTCTTAATATTTCTGAATACATATTAGGGACAATATACAAAGTACACGAATGCAAAGTTCACCAAATGCAGAAAACACTCACCTGGGCAGAGAGCAATGTTACAAGGCTTATGATGTGTTTCAGGCCCTTCACACGGCCTTCCCCCATACTGAGGAGGTGTGCATGACCTTGTTCTTGTTCTTTGGCCTCGACCACATGTAAATGAACATAAACTCCATGGTGACCACTCCTCCCAAACTCCATGGACTGTAATAAAGCAAAGAAGCTTCAACAACCAAAGCAGAGGGGTCAAGTCAAAAACTTTTTCTCTTATAATTAAGAAAAAAAAACTTATTAAATAAAAAGTATTGAAGATATTTTAAAAATTCAGTTAACATTCTTATTGACACAAATATAAAAAAGTAATTAGAAAATTAGTAATTAAGAAAATTGCTTGTCCTTTTCTTGTATTTAAAGTTATTCATGTTATAAAGTAAATGCTTTTTTTTTTCTTAATGAAAATTTATCTCTCTCATCCATGATAAAACTGTCATAGTTATCTTTAAATGAAAGTATTGTCAACTAAGGTAGTATTAGAAAAGTACATTTCTGATAACAGAGATGATATTCTGGAGTTAAATTTGCATTTAGACAGATAAGGGCCAACTTAATTCTTCCAACAAAGTTTCAGGATTAATGACTTTTATGGTGTCAAGATAAATAAATATAAAAATTGATGATATGTATTTTAAACAGCTTTTTAATTTCTACTTTTAAAAACAAAATGTATTTTTGGCATTTAAAAATGTGGTTGTTTAAACTGTTTTTTTGAATAGGAAGGAAATTTCAATAACTATATCTACTAGCATGAGAGCCTCCTCTTTACCTTGTTTTAAAAGGAGCGGCAAACATAAAAACCTCTTTCTAATAGCCATGAAACCAGAAGGCGGCACTGGGAATCTTAATTAATAAAAATTTATACAGGAACAAATGATCTAATTAAGACTCTGCCTAATGTAATTTATTGATACAGCAACACTTGAGGTATGCCATTGCAATAAAGTCAAACTTAATAAAAAATTACTACCATAATTTGTGTTCCTCCATAATAACAACTGTCAATAAATATTGACTTTTTTTTTGCAAAAAGTCCATTAGGGTTCAAAGGTTAGATACGTTCCTTGCACTGTCAAAACACCAATCTCGTCACAATTCTTAACATTTGGGACAGTAAGTAACAGCACTCCAAGGACAATACAAATTATATATTAAAAAAAAAGCTGAGAAAAATGTGCTTTGGTTCAAAAGTTCCTGTGTTACCTCTAGTCTTACCATGATCTTTGAAGTTCCTGAGCAGATGTTTGATAAGACATCCACAAGAATGAGTAGGGTAAGTAGAAATTTAGAATGGCAGATAACAATAAAATCTTCATTTGTCCTCCACATTGGAAGGGTAAGTAGAAGTCCATATAAAGTGTCAGAGGAACTATGTGAGTATATATAGCATATCTAGAATTTTTGCAGGAATATGCTTACAAAACTGTTATTGTACAAACACATACATGATACCCTAATTATGAGGCACTCTATTATCTTCTATTTATGCTATTGACTTGCTCCAACTGGTTATGAAAATATGTTCATGTACTAAAAAAATAGTCAATTTTAATAATATTCAGTGACAAATTCTTTAAGAGTCAATAAAACTTGCTGGAAAATTTTTTTTCTAAAAATATATAGAAAGAGTAAAAGTGTGAACTAAAGTATGATGTTTACATTTTTCCCATTTAAATTTGAGGTAACTGAATCGTATTTGTTATTTATTGGAATAAGAAAAAAAAACATTAAGTTATTATTTAATCTAAGAAAATAAACATATTTACATATAGGTATATATTATCAATTATAGCAAGATACTTTTAAAGTAATTCATATGAATATACTTTATGCTAAACTTAAACCTTTAATCAATTTTTGCATTGATTTCTAATTACCAATATCTCTACATTTAAAAACAACCTTTATCTTCTTATTTTCTATATAAAGTGTTAGTAGCCTATATGGTTTTCATATTGCTGGTTCTGTTCATTTTCTCTTGCTCAGATCACATTGCTCTATATGCACTGAATAATCCCCCCCCCCCAAAAAAATTCTAAACTAGAAGATTTTTCTCTATTAATAACAAAGAAGTATTGGTTAAACTTGATGGCTTAGTTAAGTGATTAAGTTGTAATCCTTTGAAAAGTAGTGTTACATACTAAATTTTAAGTCATTATTGTTCCAGGTGAAATATTATGACTTTTCTATATCATTTTAGAAAAGTAAAAATAGCCCTGGTCATTTGGGTCAGTGGTAGAGTGTTGGCCTGGTGTGTGGATGTCCCGGGTCCAATTCCGGTCAGGGCACACAGGAGAAGTGACCATTGGCTTCTCCACCCCTCCCCCTCTCCTTCTCTCTCTCCCTCTCGCCCCTCTCCCTTCCCCTTCTGCAGTCATGGCTTGATTGGTTCAAGCACATCATCCCGGATGCTGAGGATGGCTCAGTACAGCCTCTGCCTCGGGTGCTTAAAAAAATAGCTCTGTTGTGAGCATGGCCCCAGATGGGCAGATCATCGGCCTCAGAAAGGTTGCTGGTTGAATCCTGGTTGGGGTGCATGCAGGTGCCTGTTTCTCTATGTCTCCTCCTCTCAACTTGGAAAAAGGAAAAAAAAGCAAAAATACCTATTTTATTTGAAAAGACAATATTATTAATAATGTTATTTTAGATATTATTGAATTAGAAAATTATAGCACATATTTTAAATTTTATAGATGCAATTCATGAGATATATGGTAAAAATTAGATATTTTAATGGCAAATATGGTATAAATTATTTTACTTTTTTGTAAAGTATGAAAATCTGTAAATGATCAAGTTGATTTGAAAAATATATCTGATGAAAACAAGAAACTTAAATCAAATTAATTAATTTATATAGTTTTCATCTTTATTTAAACACAAAACATATCATCACATCTCTACTCTGTGCTACCTGGAGATGAAATGAGAAAAACACAAGTAATATGACTACCAGATTTTAAAATAAACATACAATTTTGTTATGACTTAGATTGAGATATTTAAAATAACTCTTTTAAGTAAAAGGATTTTTTTTCCTTTGAGAATAAATGGATTTGAAAATTGACATCTACAAAAAAAAAGTCAAAAACTATTTCTTGGCCCTGGCCAGTTGGCTCAGTGGTAGAGCGTCGGCCTGGCGTGCAGGGGTCCCGGGTTTGATTCCCGGCCAGGGCACACAGGAGAAGCGCCCATCTGCTTCTCCACCCCTCCCCCTCTCCTTCCTCTCTGTCTCTCTCTTCCCCTCCCACAGCGAGGCTTCACTGGAGCAAGGATGGCCTGGGCGCTGGGGATGGCTCCTTGGCCTCTGCCCCAGGCGCTGGAGTGGCTCTGGTCACAACAGAGAGACGCCCCGGAGGGGCAGAGCGTCGCCCCCTGGTGGGCAGAGCGTCGCCCCCTGGTGGGCGTGCCAGGTGGATCCCGGTCGGGCGCATGCGGGAGTCTGTCTGACTGTCTCTCCCCGTTTCCAGCTTCAGAAAAATACAAAAAGAAAAAAAACAAAACAAAAAAAAAACCTATTTCTTAATCTAAATAAAATTCTTAAGAATTAGAATGCATGCAGAGTAGACCAGTGATTTTCAATCAGGGCAATCGTTCCCTGCCAGGGAATCTCCCTGATTGGCCACGCCCAGGGAGATTCTTAGTGGGCACAGCTCAGGGGAAGGAGGAGCGCGGTTGGCATCTAACGGCTGGAGGCCTGGCTGCTGCTCCCCAGATCAAAGCTTTATTTGTGTCTATATGTCTGTAGTACCAAGGTTGAAAAGCCCTGCAAGACACCTTAACACAAGACTCAGAAATCAGGACAGTAAATAAACAATTTAATGTAACCCCTAACTTTTCTCAACTTATTTTCTGTTAACTCTTGTCATCTTCTTTTCTGAGTAATAAGAGTTTTTGAAGACACCATAATGTCAAAGACACATTTCTGCAACAGGCTGGTTATCTTAGGACCCGTATTAGAAATAGGGCATTATTACACAATTTGGCTAAGAAGACCCCTTTTTTGAAATTTGAATAATATAGGTAAAAGGTAACTAATTTATAATACTACTGATTAGTCTTTAATAGTGTAAATAAATATAAGCTCTAATTCTATCATTCCATATTTTTTGTGGAATGTGACTTTAATATTTAGTTTATCCTTGTGTCATTTTTATTAATTAAATGCCAAATGTATTTGAGTATCTACGGTGTGACTAGGTTATTGATTTCTGAGCTCATTTTCTTCATGCAAATTTGCAGAATTTAATGAATTATTTTAGAAAGATATTTACATGTTTAAAGTACTATTTAAGCTTTTAAAATCATTTTTTGTCACTGTTTTTACAAACATACATATTCATAATGCATTAAAAAGAAGTGTCTATTTACTAGTATGGCAATAACTAAACATAATATTTTAACACAAAACATTTTATAACAAATACGATAACCTCTAAAAGATATCACAATGTCCTACAGTGGAATATAGTCTACATTTTTAAAATAATGAAGTTGCTAAATCATTCTTGTTTGAAAAATGAAAGAAAAATTACCAAAACTCTTGTTCATTCTTTTTAATTCAACATCTGAACTATAACAATGATCGAAAGATACATCTTTCTTACTGTCATTTCTTTTCAACCAAATTTAGAAACACAAACATATATGTATGTGTGTGTGTATGTGTGTTGGTGAAGAGAAACTAGTAATGATACACTTCTTTACTATATACAATGGAAAGAGGTTTAAAAATTTGAGGAGAGACTTTATAAGCATAGAATATTTTTTGATTTTCTGGACATTGGACACAGTGACAGGGAGAGCACTCTGGACCCACTACAGATGCTCTCCGTGCCCTCTGAAGGGACTAATCAACAGTGTCTGGCAGATGCGATGGAGATTTCCATATGTCTGTCTACCATAGGAATAGCTTAACTAGTGGCTGGAAAGTCAGCTCTAAATAGAGAACTGTGGAGAACACATTAGCACCTACTCTGACTTTCATTTGGGCATTCACTTGTCATTAGACTCTACCCTTGTATATTGAAAGGGTCTTGAGTATTTAAAGGATGCGGAGAAGATAAATTTATACATCAAGTACAGCTTCATTTTCCATGGACACTTTTCTCATTGTCAAGGAGAGTTAACTTGATCCTGAATCCTTAACATAAATACTGTAAACAGGGGCCAGTTTAAGTAAGTACTAGTTTAGACAAGGTAATCTATTCATGCCCAACTGAAAATTTATAAATATTTACCCATGAGCTTGTTTACCTATAAATTTAGAACTTTTATAATTATTAAAATCCCCAGCTCCTTCCTGCCCCTTGTCTCCCTTCTCCTGACTGGCATGCCTAGCACCTGCTTGCTCCACGGCCCCTGTTTTTGTCATCTATTGCTTTGTATCTCCCCTTTCTGTTATAAAGGGATCTTCCACCTTATGGCATCATTCCTCCTTCACTTCCTTTAACTTGCAGTTCCTTCAGACTGTCTTTTCTTTTATTGTGATAAAAAACACATAATGTAAAATTTAGGATCTAAACAATTTTAAGTGCACAATTTTGCAGTGCTCAGTTTATTTACATTGTTATAAAACAGATCTCCAGAATGTTTTCCTCTTGCAAATCAAAAACTCAGTACCCATGAAACAACAACTCCTCTAAACTGTCTTTTAACGGCTTGGCCTTGCCCATTCTGCTAGGAAGCTGGGAACATCCCTGAGCACCCCCCATGCCACCCACTCTCTACTCCTGCTTTCAGCAACTGCAGAATCAGCCATCTCTGGAAATCAAACTCAGCAGAAAACTTTAAAGCACAATTCAGCAGATGGAATGCTGAGGCAGTGCCAGTCCCTTTCTTTATGCCCGCCCCCTTTCGGAGGCTCTGGAAAAGCTGTAAATGCAAGTGCAGAGGTCAGTAAGTTTGCAACAGCCATTCACCAAATGGTTGAGAAAAAATACATCTGAAGATTCACCGTGTCACGTGCTTTGGACTTCTTGAAATAAGGTCCTGATTCCTTTTAGTACTTGTTTTTACATGAAAGTCAGTGGTTTGAGAGGGAGAGACACCTATATTATGCAATGCATTAACTGGGAACAATAGTTTGATGTAACATGAAAAATCTGACCCTAAGTGAGCAAGCTAATGTGCTGTTCCATTTAACACACAAGGAATATATTTATATATTTTATAATGACTTTCATTTTATAAAGTAGTGGACAGCTCCAAGGAGGGCAGTCACTTGAAAGAAATAAGTTATTAGAAAGTCATTTGGTGAGGGATACTGTTTTCCCTAATGAGGTCAAATAAATGGCAGGAAAATAGCTAACTGCATTAATGACTATATCAACCACTTCCTTAGACAATGCAGAGTATCATATTCCCAGCATGCCGGGAAATTATGTTATTCTTCAAACATTCAATTACACATGTTTACTATCTAAAATAAGAAAATACATTGAACCTTATATACTTTTAGAAGCAGATAGAAAAATTTCAATTCTATAGCTACAGTGGGTAGGTGAGTCACTCATAAAATTTCTTGACTGCTCTGAAAGCAGAACTAATCACATACATGATAAAATTTCACAGTTGAATAAGAATTACACTTATCCACTCTAATTAAAATGCCCATACCCAGTTCATACGAAAATAACAAATCAATCGTTCCAAATGCGTAGCATGACATAATTCAATAACATCCACAGTTGTAGTTGCTGCTAACACTACCTGGACAGAGGGCAGTGTTATTGCAAACCCTTGATTCTCTTAATGGGCCGCTGCAGTGAGTCCCGTAAGGTGATACACAAGTTCTGGTTCGCACCTGCGACCCTTGACCACAAGTAACTGAGCATGTGCTCCACTGGGACCACTCTTCCACACCAGATTCACCTGTGTGCAAGACAACAAATAAACATGAAATACCATCTTGAATAGTTATTCAGTAATAAGCATTATACCAAACTGACATTATGACATGCAAGAATTTAAATGTAATAGTATGACAGTACATTAAATGGTACAAAAAACAATTAGGAAAAGAATAAATTTAAAGGGAGATATATATTAAGCTATTGCGAGATCCAAGTTTGCTATAACCTTGTTAGCAAAACTACTCTTCACAAATTCCACTGTGCCATGGGCATTATGAAGGGGCCAGTCAGAATTTTTCAACAAGAATTATTGTTGAAGTGACTGTATTTAGGCTTTGTACTTTAATGGATAAAGAAAATATATTAGTAACTTACTCTGGCTGTAATGAACAGGATGCGTTTATGTATTCTTCCCTGATCCTTTATAGCGTAACCTCCTTTCCAGTGCTGAATGAGGTGGATGCAGCCCTGAGTTCTGGGCTTATCTAATTTTTTATTGTGTTGAACAGTGACACTTACTTATAATTTATTCCTAATGCAACTCTTTTTCATCCTATGACAGCTATTTATTTTGTGATAATTTATTGAAAACCTTCTGCCACAATTTTTCCCATGATCAAGAGTAGTGATTTTTACTTGATATGAAAGAACATGTCCTGTCAATTTCTATTAAAGTGGAACTAAATTTTACTCAAAAATAGGGCCCTGAAAAGCCAATGAATGTCTGAATTCATTAATTTTCTTGGTGTAAGCATCATACTAAAACTATGTCTATTTTCTATTACTATCAAAAGTCATATCTTAAGAAGACTTAAAGTCAATAATTTCTAAGACCATCACAAATGTGCTTTTACTTCTATTCTCACATTATGTTCAGGACAGATTTTTAACACTGATTTGGAAACTTGTTGTTGCTTTATCCAAATACAAAATTGGATCATTTGTCTGCTGGTAGGAACTATTTAAATTAACCATTTTGTTGTTGAAAATGTTTACAGGAGAAGTAAACTTTGTAGCATTGATTATATAAATTAAAGAGCAATTTATATTTTATAGATTCTGCAGACAATTTGCCTTTGGAAAAGCATTCCAAGAATAGAATATGATAATTTGTTTATCCATCTTTTTTGAAAGGTTTGTAAATGACAGAAATTACTTGCTGTGCTACTTAAGACAGGGGTCCACAGACTGGTATTCCAGGATGGAAGGAGGTTGGACCAGAATGCAACTCAGTTTCTTGATTTCTTCATAGAATTTATTTAAGAAAAAAAAAGGCAGCTACAATTAAACATGTGCTTGATTAAGTACTTAAATCTACATTCTAGTGTAAGCTTCTTTGCTTTCGGAGGTCCCATAACAACTAATGCACAAATAAGCATGGTTCCATAGACAACACTTGGGTAATGCCATTAAGAAGCATTTATTTTTATATTTATCTGCATTATTTACCCAGGGGCACAGGTTATAATGCACGTATAAGTGAATATATAACATAAGGGAACAAAAAGGGGTAATTGAGATAACAGATTTTATTAACTAGGGCTTCTTTTCAGTGTTATGATATATTTGTCCTGGAAATTCTATATAAATCACTCTTGATTATTTCAGTAGTATTTGCCTTCACCAATTTATATATAACTAATTCATAAAATGTTATTGGAAGACCATTTGAACAGCATTTAAAGCTATGCCTCTGAATTTGTTCTTTTATATTAAATAATACTCTATCAAGATTAAAGATCATTACTCTATAAACCAATGATATGACAATGTTTAAATAATTCATACATATATGTATATATGCACATGTTTATTTAGCAATGAGAATTTAAGCTTAAATTTAGGGAAAATCTAATGCAAATATTTTTCATTTTATAGTCCAGCCTATATTATAAGATTAAATGAAGTAGAAATATGTTTCTGTGTTACTTAAAAGCTAGAAAACATTGAATAATGGGAGTTCTATAATAAGTACATAATAAAGGCTATAAATAAAATTATTTTTATATATATTTTTTATAAAAGCAGTACTTCTCTTACCCTTGAATTGTTATGATGGCAGGAAAGTATTTTAATTAAACTGAGCAATGAATCAGAATTAAGATCTACTTTTATATGTATTTCTGTACAAGTATGTAAAAACTTAGGTTGCTTCTTAACATGTGGTACTATAATGATGTTGAATAGGTTAAGCAGTGATTCCTGGATCATGAGGCATTGATAATTAGTGCTCAAAACTAGCCTCCTTCGCTTTTGCCAAAGTAATGATTAATTTTGTTGATCAAAAACAAAATAAATAAAATAAATATTGGCTTTCAAATTATGAATAAATTTTGCCACTCTCAAATGACTTTGCTATACCTCAAATGCTACAGTTTTAAACGACCTAGCCACTAAATATGCATGATTTTCATGCTAACACTTCCTCATTTCAAAAGGTGTGAAGACTATTCCAGTGAAGCACATTGGGTCATTGTGAGTAGTAGCTAATATATTTTATAAAAAAAGATGTATTTTTTTAAAAACTCGCTGGCATTAAAATATACTGCTCACAAAAATTAGGGGATATTTCACCACCTCCTATTCATTTTGAGATATCCCCTAATTTTTGTGAGCAGTGTAGTAAACTATAATACAGAGTATTCAATGTGCACTGAGAAGGCACATTAAACATCATGCAGAAGGCTTCTCTAGCCAAGGCACTCATGAAGCTCTTCGTTCTGGCACAGAACCGGAAAGGAGACTGGAATAGCCCTGCAATGAAAAGCAGAAGACCTGTGCTTGATGGGAGGCTACTGAATAGGAGCCCTGTGCCTGAGAATGTCACCCCATTTCTCTGAACCTCTCAATAACATGGGTAATACACCTACCTCAAAATGGATTTGTGAGGATTAAGTGAGATAATATATGACAGGACTTTTGAAATTATAAACAAAAATATTAATATAAAATCTTGCTAGTATGTTAATGAAATTAGAAAGACGGTTTTATTTTTCTGTTTTAGATAACATGTTGTACATTACTAATGTAGGCTTTTCTCTACTGGAATAAAAGACGGCTTTTCCTAAACAAGTTTGTCTTAAGGCATCTTGTTGGTATTTAATGTGTAATTTTACTAATTTCTATATATTTTATCACCTCACTTAATTTTCCTTAACCAGAAATACAAATTATGTGCTAGTCTACTGGAACACTGTCCATTTTGTTCAAATTAGCTACATCAATTACTAGAGTTATTTTGATAAAGTAAGGGTATTTTAGGAAATGTTATTCTTTAAAAAAAATTTTTCCCACCTACTTGATTACTTTAAGGAAAGTTGGTTTTTAAATACAGGTTTAATGATTATATTGATTGAAGAATATAATCAGAATATAATATTCATTTTGAGAAGGGATTCTTAAATTATAAAAGTTGACAGCGGTAGAGCGTCGGCCTAGCGTGCTGAGGACCCGGGTTCGATTCCCGGCCAGGGCACACAGGAGAAGCGCCCATTTGCTTCTCCACCCCTCCGCCGCTTTCCCTCTCTGTCTCTCTCTTCCCCTCCCGCAGCCAAGGCTCCATTGGAGCAAAGATGGCCCGGGCGCTGGGGATGGCTCTGTGGCCTCTGCCCCAGGCGCTAGAGTGGCTCTGGTCGCAACATGGCGACGTCCAGGATGGGCAGAGCATCGCCCCCTGGTGGACAGAGCGGCGCCCCTGGTGGGCGTGCCGGGTGGATCCCGGTCGGGCGCATGCGGGAGTCTGTCTGACTGTCTCTCCCTGTTTCCAGCTTCAGAAAAAAAATGAAAAAAAAAAAAAAAAAAAAGTTGATAGCTTTTGTTTTTCCTCATGACTAATATGAAAACTTATATTATCTTTTATTATTAGATTTTTACCTCTATGGCATTATTCTTTGTTTTCCAATCAGTGTTAGTAATGTTAGCACTGTTTATATATAAATATAACAACAATTTCTTGGGTTAAAAGACAAATATAAAAGTTTCATAAATAAAACTTTAATTTTGTAAAATTGTATGACACTTAGTTGTATTTATTCAGACTACCTTAATACCTAAAGAAAGTATAATCTCAGAAAATACTTAAAGAAAAAGACCTCTCTGTTTTTATTTATAATTTTCTAGTGTCAGAAGTTCTTTGTAGTTAAAAAAAAGCTATTTAAAATAATGCAGTTTTCCAGTCAATTATCAGTATCATAGTTATTTAAATTTAAAACAATTATTATACATGTATTTATATTTGCCTATACTATATTTGGATTTAAATGAAATAATAAGTATTTATGAGTCATCTATTCAAGCCCCCCCAAGATATTTTCAAACTATAATTTTGAAGTTCATTGCTTAATCTGAATTATTGTTTACATGGGAATATGGTTTTAAACTCCTCATAGATCTATTTAACAAGTGTTTCAACTTTTTTACCAAATGCTGTGTTACTATGTATTAGATACAAAACAATTCCTGTAAATTAGTGATTTCTCAGTAAGGAAACCTAAAATTCCTTATGATTTGAATTTGTAAATGGGGTTTTGACTGAAAGCTGTGAATTTTCTTGGTATATATCACAGGCAAATCCCCAAACTGAATTTATATAAAACTCTGGCCAAATTACATAATGTTAAATATAAACTAATTTTAAGACATTATTCAAAATTTAAAGCTATGGTTTACCATTTCAAGTGAGTCCACTTTTAAGTCATTTCAGTAAACCAATACCTGCCACCTCTTTGCAAAAAGTAAGGACACCTTTAATCTTGCAGAAATGCCCCAGGAGCCTGCTGCTGAAGGAGGCTGAATAGTCAGCCAGCCCATGCCCTAATGTCTCTATTTAGTCAAATGTCCCCCAATTTCTAGTCAGTAATTGAGGCACTTTGCTTCCTATAAAGGTGAAAAACACATTTAGAAATTTGAAAAACTGCCTACTTTTGGACTTCTTCAAGCAAATCAGAAAAATATAAATCAACTTTATTTAAAAATAAGAAGGTGTACCAAAAGCAATTTAGATAAGCAAGTTTTCTTCATTTCTGGATTTGGCTGCAACATATACATAAAAAAGCTAAAAATATGTCCTTATTATAGAATTTATTCTAAACATCTTTCCTGTTTTAAGACTTCTTTGGCCTACTTGTAACTAATGTATTAAAATCTACTACTCACCCATTACCAAGAACACAATTCATTAAGCAATTACAGTTCTAAGTTATAGATTCCAATTTATTGTTCTGAACAAATATTGCCCCTAAGAACATATGAACTAAAGAATATATTTATTCTTCAAAGGAATTTCATCGTAATCATTCTGAATGTCATGTAAAAAGGCTGGTTATGTACTAAAATCTTCTATATTAATGGTAAACAGTTCATTAGATCAAAATGCAGAAAAATTTATAAATACAGATAAAACTGTTAGTTCACAATTTCTCAAAATATAATGGAGAGCTGAAAATGTTCATAACACAATTTAAGCACATGTTGTATCCAAAATTGTACCACATGCAATGTATCCAGATAAAATTATAGCCCACTTATTAAGATGAGCCAATATTTGTGTGTGTATATATATATACATACATATGTTTTTGGAGGGAGGTATTTAAAAGTAACATAATTAATTTAGATAAAGAAATTTTATAAATTGGAAAGTCACTTTCATTGGTATTTATTTGGAATGTATTATAGCTTGCAAATAAAAACTATTAACTTTTTATTATTTAGCTTATACAACAAAAGTTTTCAAATCAAAATACTAAATTTTAAAAAAGTTGTTTCTAAGATTTTTATATATTTTAACAATCAATTTTATATGATTTATGACATTTGAAAAATATTCAACATTAAATATTGCTAAATTAAATTTTATCATGAAAGTCCTATTTAAAATTCTGATATTAAAAAGTCCTGTAATAATCAATTATTGCTGAAATAACTTTGTTAACTTGCTTTAAAAGTTTAATGATACATTTTAAGTAGTTAATTCACATAAGTAAAAAATAATATGTAAATCTTAAATGTCCCACAATGAAAGCAAAATAAATCAGACTTTTTTTTCACTTTTCAATTCACAGCTACTTCATTTATGGACTTTAACTGGTGACAAAAAATGGTTCAAAAAAAAAATATCAGCTCCAAAAACTGACAAATGTGCAGAAAAAGATTATGAAAACATGCAGTGGTTTCATTAAATTAACGACAATAAATAGAAAAATGTAACTAACGTATTACCAGTTTGTGCCATAAATTTAGCAGCATCAGCTTGTTCCTGAGGGACCCTTTTTTCATGAACAGATCGAGGTCGCTGACTTTTAATTGTATGATCTCCCATCATTCCAAATTCTAAAGACAGAATAAAGGTATATGAAAGCTTGTGTGTAGACATTTCTCACAAATTACATTACTGTCTCATGCAATATGTTCCTACACATACTTCGAAATCACTAATTAAATCCACCATTCGAAATTTGCTAGTCTGAACTGCTTGGAATATTTCTAAAGACGTCAGAAAAGATCTATAAACAAGAACAAGATTTCTAGAAACAAGAATAACAGTCAATGAAATGACACGCCAGGTTTTTAGTCAGCTTAATTAACAGAAATAGTGTACTCTTTTCTGATATGTTTTGAAGCAATACATCAGAAAAAATACAACCACAGTGTTAACTGTTGTGTTTCTGGAGATAGAAGCCTGACTGTAACAGCTGCTGCTCTCCTGAGTACTAATCCCCCACCAAATTCTTAGCACTTTGTTTTTGAGGAATGAGTAATCTTGTTCCCTAGCTTTCCTGAGGTAAACATTTACTTGATGGATTCTTTTTCCAAAGGTGAGCTTGCCCTCCGAATCCTCAAAGGCTCATAGAAAATGGTAGTTGAAGTAATTCTCATTCTCTCCTTCCCTGCCTCCAAATAACTCCTCATCTCTTTTCTAACAACAGGGAAGAGAGGGTGTGCTCTTTCAAAAGTTATGTTTATAAAAAGAGAATGACTCCAGGTTTCTGTTATTGAATCCTTTAGTGGTATAACCTCCTTAGGAAAGGTGAAAATTCCGGGCCTACCTCAGGAGACAAATCGGGAAGAGAAAAAAAATAAGTTGAATAAAAAATAATAGACTCCATGTAGTATATTTTTAAAAATTCATCTGCTTACAAATCTGCACGAGTTCCATGATTATTGCACTGTTACTGTAAAATAATTTTAATAAACTCAAAGCCTAATGTATGGAAGAGTTGTCCATCCGGTTTGTCGGAGGGTGGGTAGGGAAAAGGAATTTCTGAGCAGCAGGAATTCATGTTTTGTTCTGTTACATCAAGAAAATCCTTAAGCCTTTAAGACCAGGCAGGTCTTTCACACATGACAAAAATGATTGGGTAAAACAGTTTTTAATGGTAGTGCAGATATATTGCCAGAACTAATAGCATCAAAATTTGGGAATGGGTAACTTCACCAGCACATTATTTTGCCTTTTACCATCAATCTTTAAGTAATCTTCTGCTAAAATGTAGTACAAAACTAACTTTATTCAATTAAGCAGTGTATTTTCAAAATTCAAGTACTAATTCTCCTGACTCTTGTCTTTTATGTATGGAGAAAATATTAGTACACATTTTTGTCCATACTGGCAAATCCACACATAAACATTAAAGTATGGCACCTGACAGATTGATTTATCAGATATTTTCAAATATTCTAGCCAAGAAAACATGAGAAATTTGAGAAGCCTAAATGTGTGCCTGTTTTTGTCAGTTTAGGTAAAACCCAAAGCAGAAACTGGATTTTTTTATAAAATGTCAATTCGTTTCATTTTTTAAAATCCATCAGTATTTTCCATTACTGACAACATAATTTCATTCCATTTCTTTATGTGTACAGTATGTACTACCTAAAAAACCATGCTGTATTATGTTAAGTATCTAATTACATATTTAATAATTTTGAAAATTGACTACTTAAAATGTTTCTATCTAGACTCTTATGCACTATTCAATATTTTAAAATGTTATAAACAAATGAATTTTTTCTGTATCTGAAATAGCAAGAGAAGTTTAGTAGTAATCTTTATTTAACAGTATGCTTTACCTTTTGTCCTCTAGAATTTATCATTTATCTCTTATATGTTGTGTGTGTGTGTGTGTGTGTGTGTGTGTGTGTGTGTGTGTGAATCACTTAAAGCAGTGGTCCCCAACTTTTTTTGGGCCACGGACCGGTTTAATGTCAGAAAATATTTTCAGGGCCAGGCCTTTAGGGTGAGACGGATAAATGTATCACGTGTCTGAGGCAAGCATCAAGAGTGAGTCTTAGACGGATGTAACAGAGGGAATCTGGTCATATTTTAAAAATAAAACATCGTTCTGACTTAAATATAAATAAAACAGAAATAATGTAAGTTATTTATTCTTTCTCTGCGGACTGGTACCAAATGGCCCATGGACTGGTACCGGTCCGCGGCCCGAGGGTTGGGGACCACTAACTTAAAGCAGTGAAGTCAGAGTACATGTTTACATAAATAAGTTGGGGGATTCGGATGCTCACACTAAGGTAGGTTTGGCACTGGGAGGGCAAAGGATATCAAAAAAAATTGTTCCATTCCCACAACTTCTTAACTACTTAGTAAGTAACTTTATTTCCTATTGCAATAGAAGACAATTCTTCAACTCAGTAGCAGCATGATAATATCCTGCAGTCTGTTTTCTAAGGAAAATAGTTTATTTGTATAGGGAATATGATCCTAAAATTCAGTGGTTGAGTATATGGTTGGACACTGCTTAGATGATTTTAAAAGTGTCATATTCAATTTTTAATTATTTCTGAAGTTAAACACAAGTACTTATTTTTGAAAATAGGCATTAGTATTTAAGTGAACTAGTTCATATTATTAGCTGAATTTGATTTTTATCTCTCAAACATATGTATAATACAATTTAATTTCAGTATTTTTTGTGTAGTAACTTCTTTTTATCATCAATAATCAACGTTATGTGTATTAGTGCTGATAGCTTATCATGTGGTCACAGTACTTAAGAAATTATTCAATGATCTATAGACTTGATTACATATATTTATACATAACCAAAGGTTTAAAATAAAACGTTTGATTATTGCTGTCAATATAATTTATCTAAAAATTACTTTTAAAAAGTGAAAACTAATATGAGGCATTGATATAACTAAATTCCCTAGAAGATAAAAAAACATGCTAACAATTTATTTCTTTTTATCAGATGGAAAAAACACTATGGTGGTATTTTCTGAATGTTCCAGACCTATAGTTTCAGGCCTAAAACAATGTGAATTTGAAAGTAAAACGTGTAAACTATTATTTAATCATGTGAGTTTCTTCTGCCAATGTTTATGTGACCAGTGTTTGAAAAAAATAACTGCTTTGTTTTAGGGTTGTTATCAATAGTAAGATTAACAAACAAATGTCATCGTTACATTGATTATCTCCTAATGAGATCTTTTCAAAATATTTGTATTCTCTTTCAAATGATATTATCCTCTTCACTTCTAATATAAAAGAAAGGTTGATTGTACCATCCAAACTTAGAAAACAACAAGATATTATTTTTGTTATTCTCTTAATGTGGTGAATGTGATTGAGATCAATCTTTAATATAAGTTCTTCGTGGGTTGTTGATTTATATTCAGATGATTCTGAGTGGCAAGGATAATATACTACATTAGTTACATGAGAAAAATAGCATAGCCAAATAAAAAGATGATATGCTTTGGTAAAAGCAAAAAAAAGCAAGTTATGAAATCAAATGAGGTAATGTACAGCATAATATTGTATATGTACATATGGCACATGGCTTATGAAAGGACAGGGTTATTTCCCAGGTCTTGATGTTGATGTTATCAATTAAGCAAATAACTGCATTTATGTATAAAACTCAAATGACTGGAGATGCCTTCCATGTTTAGGCACATTTCCTCATAGATTCATTCACTGTGCTTCTTGATAAAAAGCTGCTGGAAGTAGGACACAAAGTTACGTATAAGAAAAGTGTTAAAAAGCTACTGCTTTAAGTATAGTTTTATGTCTTTTCTTCTTCCTCCATCCATGAATATATAAGCAGATCATTAAGAAACAAATAGACATGAAAACCTGATAGTCAATTATCAAATATGAAGTTTTTGTCTGGAAGTCAAGGGTTATAATAATGTAAAATTAAAATCATCAAACACATATCCATTTGTTATTTTACCATATGTTTATTTTTTAATGTATAGACAAGTAGAACATCAGATTAGTTGATACTGGTTATTTATTGCTGCAATCTATCTTGCAACATAAACACTAACTTCACATTGTTAGCTACTTTCCTTTGCATTTCCACAGCAATCTGCCCAGCCTAGGTTATTACTGCTTCTCAAAGAAACTTGCAAAATTCATGTTATACTTATACTCTGTGGTTAAACTGCACTATATTTTGTCATGGAAATAGTCAAGACACTGTACCCTTTTTCTCGTTTTTCTTCACTTAAAATACCAGGTCTTGCAGACATGCCTGCAATAAAGCTCCTCTCCAAGTTCAACTCCAAAGGCACCACCTCCATGAACTACTTCACCATCAGCCAATCATGGTCAACCTCTGTCTTCCTTAACTTATATTTTGCTTTATCTCAATAATGGACTTTCACTTTAACTATTAGATTAAGTATCTTACTTCTCCTACAAGATTAAAAACTTTTATGTGAAGAAAATACGGCTTATGAGTTTTAAAATAATTTCTCGCTATGCACATAGCTGGGGTCTGCATTTATTAATTATATAAATAAATTTCATGTCAAAAATTGTTTTTCCAAAATGCAAGTTTCTAGATACCTAGAACTATTTCGTTAACTTGCTAGGAGAATTGTTCGATGGGTAAAACAGAAAACTCTTAGTAAATTACTTGAAACTTAGTTATGTATGATGGTGATCGTCAACATTTTCTCTATCAAGAAAGTTTATTAGCAATAAATATGTTCTGGTTATTATTAAAATATTTTCAATATTACTTTACTTAGAACTTAAATCTCACTGCCTAAAACAAAGCTCAGTGTTTGAACATAAGGCTTGATTTTGTCAATAAACATTTATTAATTAATAAATGTGTGATGACAGAGAGAGAGTCAGAGAGAGGGACAGACAGGAAAGAAGAGAGATGAGAAGCATTAATTCTTCATTGCAGCACCCTAGATGTTCACTGATTGCTTTCTCATATGTGCCTTGACTGGGGGGCTACAGCAGAGCAAGTGACTCCTTGCTCAAGCCAGTAACCTTTGGGCTCAAGCTGGTGAGCCTGCACTCATGCCAGCAACCTTGGGGTTTCGAACCTGAGTCCTCCGCATCCCAGTCCCACACTCTATCCACTGTGCCACCGCCTGGTCAGGCAATAATATAATACTCTCAACAATAATGACTTACTAATTGGTTTCCAAAGAGATCATACATCTTTTAAGCATACAAGTAGACATCTGTAGTGACATTCCATTTGTTATATCATAATAATTAATAATATTAAATGCATAATTGTTGACAGAAAAATTTTCTATTATTTGGCTGGATTATGGTGGTATGGACAAACACATTCTATTAAGAAGCAAGTAGATATTTCCTGAAATAAGATTATTATATTTAATGCATCCTAGGCTCATAGTCAGGAGTATTAATTAATGATTTTATTCATTTATTTTTATACTTGCTGGAAGTAGAGTTGGCATAATTGTTTTGCATGCAAATAGCTGAGAGATAGGTAGACAGTGAGGAGAAGCTCAGATAATCAATCACTGATATACTTCTGTTTTCTGAGATTTTTAAAAATATTTTTTGAAATGTGCTAATTGTAAAAAAAAATGTATTTTCTCATTTAACATCTCTCTGTTAAGTGGATAATATAGCCAGGGGCTCTAACAAAAGACAGAAGTTATAAATAAAGAGCTTAAAGACTGTATTATCAAAGACATTTCTAATACTGGAATGATTATTAGAAACATAGAATTTTAAAATAGACATCATTACTTGAAATTCTGAAAAACACAGGTAAAAATACTTTATATTGTCAGGTAATTTTGCATAACTTCAAAAATGGACAAAATATAGACTAGTCAAAGAATATACTGCTAGTATGTTTAAAGAAAAAATAAAATTGTCTAGGAGTTCTCAATCAAGTTGCTAAATTATAAAATAGAACATACTTTGTAGAAATGATTATGAAATCTATTTATTGTTTATATTCTTAAACGATGTTATATTTTAATTTACCTTTATTCCAAATAGGAAATTTGAAATAATTACAAAAGTTTTTTAGATATCTTCACACATGTATTTGAAAATTAAAAAACATCTTATTTAGAATGATTCCAGAAAATTTGGGGTAAAAGGCCATAAATCTACATTTTTATGCTTATTTTCTCTCTTCTTTTTGGAAAATATCAGTAAATTGGATACACAGCTTTATGTAAAAATCATCAATGTGTGTAATCATTTAAGAATTATTTGTCAATATTTCTTGTATACTATTCATTTACACTTTATTAACTCATCTCTGTTGAGATAACTATTGAATTTTTATAAACTAGTAATGGTTTGTTTGAAAAAATATTTTATTTGTTGGAAATAAAAATAAATGTAGAAACACATACATGAAAACTGCAATTCCACTTCTAATAGTACGCTAGTAACTGAATGTCTTTTCTTGTTGACCTGTATCAGCATTTAGCACATTAGCACATAAGTGGCAAAATAAGATGCTTTATTGTGAGGTTTAATAAGGTTTGCAGAAGACTAAAACTCTTGCACTATAATATCTGAATAGTATTATTGCTAAAATGGCCAAAGAAGATCTTAGGAAATCTTAAATACAAGAAAGTAAACTAAATTGTCTCTGGAAGAAAGTCTATACTTTAAAAAAGTGAAAAATTTTGGTTATTTTTGATAGATGCTACCTTTGTATATGTATATTATATTATGTATATTATCTTATATGATGCATTTATTTAGAATGTCTATGAAAAATGACTCCTCTATAATTTTTAAATTAAGGTTCAGATCCATATAGCACTTTTCAACTTGTCAAAGCTCATTTTCATTTATTATAATAGTAAATTTTTTTATTTTAATACTATCACTGTACACATATTTACAAAAAGAAATAATTTAATAACATATTATATAAAAATAATTAGTATATTCTACACCCCAATTGAAGGTTTAAAAACTAGAAGAATGGTTGTTTGACCCAAATATTTCAATACATTAACAATGGGTAATCCATGAAATAAATGCCTGCTTTTTTTTCCATATGACATTGGTGTATGGATATTTCTGACACATCTTTATTGCACTTAAATTATAGTTAATTCAGTAATATGGCCTTAAGATTACTCTCTGTACCTGGATATAAGAGAGGATTTATTCTGTTTTTTATACATTTTAACTTATCATGTCCAGAAAAAATTTTTAGAGAATCTAGAAATATCAAAGTAGTCATGTTTTACCATTTATCTACTGCTATATTTCTATAGTTTATTACAGAATTTTAGCTTAAAGTAGTATCATATCACTACATACACATTTACTGAGGGAAATAGCAAAACTGACTTCCTTAATGAAAATGATTCTACTAAGACATACATATAGTGTTTATAATAATTTGTAAAAGTAAAAATACCAACTTAACCGGTCCCTTAAAATTGTAGCTTGTTTCTCAGGGACAAATGACTATATGTGGAAAACATTTTCACCATTTTTTTTAGAATATCAATTTTTATAATCAAATAGCATATATTCAAACTTGTTTTCATAAGTTATTGTTACTAGTATTGAAGACCAAGTGACATTCTCTAGAGAAAACTAAAATGATAAGCCTTTCAAAGCAGTGCTTCATGTACCTAAAGATATCTAAGACTATTTTAATTATGTAGGTTAAAGCCATATGCACACAGTAGACAAATAAATGGGCAACCACAGATCCAGCTTACATTTCAGAGCATCACACCTTAAGATCTCTTGACCTGTTTCCTCTTTTTGTAAAGGGTATTTGGAAATAAGACTTAAGATCTTTTTAAGCTCTAAAATTGTTTTCTCAGGTCAGAAGTTGGTCCATGAACACATGAGCTATCTTTCTTTTTTTTTTTTAATCATTTTTAAAAAATTTTATTTAGAAAATTATCTTTAACATGGTGACATTGATCAATAGATTACATGTTTCAGGTAAACATTTCTATAGCATTTACACTGTTGACTATGTTGTATACCCATCACCCAAAGTCAAATCATTTTTTATCACCCCCTCCTTGGTAAACATTTCACTTTAATCTCTGTCAAAACTACACTGAGATACCACTCACACCTGTTAGATTAGCTATTATCAACATGAGCTATCTTTCAACAGAACAAGAGGCCAAGAGGATATGACCAACCTTGATTAATGGTCTATACACAGACATATATGCACTAGAATCCGAGTAAGACAAAAAGTTGTATTGGTTGTTTCTAAACGTTTTCTTACCTCAATCAATTTTGAGTGGTTGGCTTGATTTATATCTGGCACTAAACTGTGGTTTACTTTGCATGTGAAGTCTCAGATTACCAAAACTTACTTAAACCTACGCTTCTCTGCTATTTCTAGCACTCGCTTTGGAGAAAATTATTCTTAGAAAACAATCTACTTTCAGAGGTATTTGAGAATGAATAAATATCATTCATTCAACAAGTATTAAATGAGCACTTTATTACATTCCAGATGACATTCTAGGCACTGAAGATAGAGCAGTGCACAAGCAGACAAAAGTTTGTTTTCATAAGAGAAAAATTTAGTTATTCCCTAGTTTGATATATAAAGCTTTTATCTTATATAAGTATTTATATTAAATTTACTAGCCAGCTCTTTATAAAGGTTAATTGTAAGTATTTATATATACATTAGTCAGATTAATAACTTATAAATTTTATTCTTTTAATCATAGACTGGTTCAGATAAAAGCAAGTTGTTGTTGTTTTTTAATTAAGTGAGAGGCAGGCAGGCAGGCAGAGACTCTGGCATGTGCCCTGACGGGGATCCACCAGGCAAGCCCCCTACCAACCAATGTTCTGCCTGTCTGGGCTGCTGCTCCATTGTTCAGCAACCAAGTCATTTTCAGCCTGAGGTGAGGCCATGGAGCCATCCTCAGTGTCCAGGGCCAACTTTGGTAGAACCATACTAGCCAGCTGTGGGAGAGGAAGAGAAAGGGGGAAGAGGTAGAAATGCAGATAGTAGCTTCTCCTGTGTGCCCTGACTGGGCGTCAAACCTGGGACTTCCACATTTTGGGCTGATGCTCTACCACTGAGCCAGCAATTTAAGTTCATATCTTATCCATCTAATTCTACAGAATTGGTTAAGAGAACTATTTAAATTACACCTGTTGACATAAAAGCTGTATCACCATGACCCTCCAAAAATTGTGGTTTCATTGGTTTCTCTTCTATTACCTTTAGAGTTTTCTTTCTTTTACATTTTATCTGATTTTGTTATATACTTATCTATTCTCTATATATCTTAGAAGATATATAGGATATATATATATATCCTCATTCCATTCTCATTGTTTTATATCTTTTAAATATTATTTTTAGAAATCCCAAAGAAGTGGTCTACAGATATATCTATATATATATTATCATTACATTATTCCTCTCTGTTTTCCCACTGCTGGTATTTATGTTGCCTTCAAAGGTTTACTACCAAAGAAGAGATTCCTAGAAATGGTTTTGCTGTAAAGAAGCACAATTCAAATTTGGATAAGTATTGTCACATTGTCTCTGAAATGTTTGCTTAAATATATTTCACAAGTAGTATAAGGAGAGAAAATGTTAGATCTTTTTAGTCTATTTGATTTTTATCAGTATGTATACATAACATACCTCTTTACACTGATTAGTGCTATTTCATATTTAATGTTTTCATATTTAACTTTTGTCTTAATACTATTATTCCTGCTTTATTATCACATTTGTTGGCCACACCTTTTTTTTCTTTTTAAGTGAGAGGAAGGGAGATAGTGAAACAGACTGTTGCATGAGCCCAGCCTGGGATCCACCTGGCAACCCCTGTCTGAGGCTCATGCTCCAATCAATTGAGTTATCCTCAATGCCCAGGGTCGCCACTAGAATCAGTTGAGCCACTTGCTGCAAGAGAAGAAGAAGAAAAGAAGAGGAGAAAGAGTGGGGAGGAGAGACAGTCACCTCTCATGTATCGCTTGACCAGGAATCCAACCCTGGACGTCCATATACTGGGCCAAAGCTCTATCCACGGAGCCAACCAGCCAGGGCCACCACACCTTCTCCATATTTTATTTTCAGCCCCACAGTCTCATTTTATTTTAAGCATATATCAAATATGCAATATATGTAGTTGGATTTTAAAAATCCCATTTGATACTTTCTTTCAAAAGGAAATTAAATCCTTTGACATTTATTGTATTTATTAAAATATTAAAACTTTTTTTTTTCATCTTTTTCTAAGGTCCTTCTTCAATATGTTTTCTTGCTGTTTCTTCATCTTTCCCCTCTCCTAATTTTTTAGGATTGATAGGAATTTTTACTGTTATATTTTTGTTCTCTAGATATCCTACTTCAATTATTCATGTGTTATACGTTAATTTTATTACACAAATTTAAAACATTTTTTTAATCTATCATTCTTTTTTAGTGAATCAGTATTATTATTCTTTCCCAAACCTCGATGAGGTGCCACCATGTATCCCCTGCCTTCACACTATGTCATTTACTTCCAAACTGTGGTATTAGTACATTGTGCTTCAATAGTGTAGACTTAACTATTCATTGTACTAATTTCTTTGTTGATCTTTTTTCCTGAAATTGCTTTTTAACTCTGTTCAAGTATATGCTTTAACAGAGAAAGTGTCTAAAATGGATTTATTTTGCCTTCAAAATTGAATGTTAGCTTGGCCTGGCCTAGAAATTTAACATCAATATTTTTTTTTGTACTGAACTTTGAAGAGAACTTTTACACTGAACCTGGAATCCAGGGTTGCCTATAAGGTTATTTTTTTCTTTTTTAATTAAAATTTTAAATTTATTGTGTTAACAAGATTTCAAGTGTCCCATGCACGATACCACCCTCAACCCCACGCCCCATGCAAAGTGTCTTTCCGTTCCTCTTTCACCTTCTCGCTCCCCGTCCTTCTATGACCATCCGCCTTTCTCTCTGTGACTTGCTACCCTGTTGTCTGTACCTATCTGTTATGATATATAATTTGGCTAATCCCTTCAAAGGAAGTGAAACGATAAGGTGTTTTCTTTTAAGAGAATCTATCTTTCTTTCTGGAAATTTGTTTTAGGATATTTCGCCTTATGTTTGGAGTGCTAAAATTTTACCAGCATGTGTCTACACATTGGTCTTTTTCATTCCACTTACTTAGTACTCTGTCTGCTCCTTTTCAGTATAAGGACCAGCATTTCATCTGAGCACAGTGAATGAGTTTTCCCTTAAACTAACATTCCCTCATCTTGATTGTCTTTCTTGTCTGCTGTAGGCGTTCCGAGTGACTTACTATAAACTACTCTCTGCTTTCACCTCAGCTCCCTAAATATTCACTAAAAACTACCTCTGGAAAACTGAACTCCTGATTTTTAATTATTAAAGGGTAAGTGCTAAACATATAACTTTCCATTTCATTCTCTGAACAACTCTTTCCAATTTACAGAAATTTTTCAAAAGAGTATCCGCAATTTCCTCCTCCCACTCACCCAATAATGTCAAATGATCTGACTTCAAGCCTCCTTCCTTCAATGAAACTGCTTTCTTGGAAGTCATTTGCCTCTTAGAAACTGTCACATTCATCTTGAGTCCTTTAGCATTCGATACCCTCTCATCCTTCCCCATCCCACAGCTCACGTGCCGTGGCTTCCAAAGCCTGCTGATTTGCTTTTCTTACTCCTCCTAACAGCTTCTCTGTCTCCTTCACTACTTTAGTCACCTTTCATTCTCTAAATATGTTTTGACTCTGGTTTTGCCTCAACATTTTCTCCCCCAGAAATTCCACCCCTTCTGCTTGACCAAACGGTGGCACAGTGGATAGAGTGTCGGACTGGGATGCAGAGGACCCAGGTTGGAAACCCCCAGGTCGCTGGCTTGAGCATAGGCTCATCTGGTTTGAGCACAGCTCACCAGCTTGAACCCAAGGTCACTGGCTTGAGCAAGAGGTCACTCACTGTGCTATAGTCTCTCAGTCAAGGCACATATGAGAAAGCAATCAATACAAAGAGTTGATGCTTCTCATCTCTCTCCCTTCCTGTCTATCTTTCTCTATCTGTCCCTCTCTCTATGTCACAAAAATAAAAATAAAAAAAGAAATTCTACCCCTTTCTACACACTTAAGTATTGCTTTCAGTGTGATCTACATTTTCCAAACATAGACCGTATAGTTGTCACCTAGATATTCTGCTGGCAAACTCAGCATTTATGAAAATAAGTCAATCATATCCTTTATGAGAGACACTCCTTGCTATGCATTTCAAATTTATTTTTAGTATACATATAGTGCTCAAAATAAATAGTTCATGAATATATTGCAAAAATAGAAATACAAGTTGACCAGAAATAATGCAGAAAATTATCTTGGGTTTTCCAAATCATCTTGATAGTCCAGTTTGGTTATATAAAGAGAGGGTATATGGCTTAATCTGGAAAACTGTACAGCATGATCACAGGTTCATAATTTGAAATTTATTGTGGTTCGTAGGGAGAGAAGGTGAGGCTTACTAGGGACAAACAGAGAAAGGAGGTGAGGTTAAAAGATCTTGGGAGAAGAAAAAAGAGAGAGGTGTCTATAAAAATGATGGGAGGATGAGAGCACATGAGAAAACTAAGAAATTCTGTGGAAGGAATATCAGGAGCAATTTTAATAACAGCAACATTTAAGTATAAATTCATGTACTATGCTGAGGTGAAATATAATTCCTCTCCTCTGGAGCCAACTTTCATAAAAAACCAACTTACCCTGTTTTAAAGATATTAAAAGAAGGTGATTAAGGAATAGAACATTGACTTCGTGTTGAGATTGACAAATGACAAAATAAAGAGAATATAGCCCAAGAGGCAACATACAAAGCAATGATTGATAATATAGCAAAATACACGGAAGAGTGGACAGAAAAATATATATAAAGAATATACATAATCTCTCCCTCAAAGAATCCTTAGAAATATCAGGGAGATGTTAAATTTCTAGTTCTAAATTATGTAGCAATTCCAGACAAGTGTTTATTTTAAAACCATTCTAAAGGAATGATAGTCGTCAAAGGATGGAGAATTTAGGAGTACATTGAGGGCAACTCTAGGAATACAAGCTGATATTCTGATACTAGTATCTGGGTAGCTCTTCTTGGTAATGTCCATTAAACAGTTCTTTGCCTGATTTTGTACTTTCTTAAGCATATTTGATTCTAACATTATCTAGCAAGGAGTCCCATGGTGTTTAGTGATCATCATAGAACTGAATTTCTATAGGGCTGGTGGACAAGTGGCCAAAGGATAAGCAAGCAGGGTTAAGGATGACATCTCTTACATGCTAAATTCTTCCCTATTTTAGTTTAGGGTTTTTCTTCTTCCCTCTTACCAACCTTACCAATTATGGTGAACTGTTTCACCAAGATTTAAGTGGTAGAATCAATTAAGATTTTTATTCTTTGAAGAGAGAATGTTTTCTTTTTTTTTTTTCTTTTGCAGTTTTTTTTAATGTTTTACCTGGTACTTTCCAATTAATTCTAATCTCTCTTCAAATCAGTGTATTCCATATATTATTATTTCTTTGCCAGAAGTTTGTCTCAGAATATATTTTCCAAACTGGGATATACCTGGCTTAATAAGTTACTTTAAAATTGATCTGTTATTGTATGTGTGTTTTAGACATGATTTTAATTTTCTGTGCAGAAATTATCAATATCTATTTATCTAAAAACTACATCAACCTACTAAATTATGAGATTAATAAGAATAGGAGTTTTGCCAATCTTGTTTATCACTCTATCCTGTGCCTTGTAAATGATTGAAAAGTATTATGGAACGGAGAGATAAAGTGGAAAAAGAAAGAGGAAGGGAAAAAACCATTATTATTATTGAGTAATATCATGATCCTAACTTTACTTACTGCACGTTGGTTATTTCCTCAGATCTATCTTTCAGTTCACAAAAATATTTTTTTTCTTTTCTTTTTGTTTGTTTTGTTTTCTATTTTGTTTTTTTTTCTTTTCCTTTTTTCTATTTTTTTATTATTACTAATTTTAATGGGGTAACATTGATAAATCAGGGTACATATGTTCAGAGAAAACATCTCCAGGTTATTTTGACATTTGATTATGTTGCATACCCATCACCCAAAGTCAAATTGTCTTCTGTCACCTTCTATCTGGTTTTCTTTGTGCCCCTCTCCTCCCCTCATATCTCTCACCCAGTAACCACCACCCTCTTGTCCATGTCTCTGAGTCTCATTTCTATGTCCCACCTCTATATGGAATCATACAGTTCTTAGTTTTTTCTGATTTACTTAGTCCCAAAGTAATATATATATGTCCCAAAGCTTTTTAATCCAGTCATCCACTGAGCGATACTTTGGCTGTTTCCAGTCTTTGCTATTGTGAACAATGCTGCCATAAACATGGGGGTGCATTTCTTCTTTTGAAACAGTGTTATGGTGTTCTTGGGGTATAATCCTAAAAGTGGAATAGCTGGGTCAAAAGGCAGTTGATTTTTAAATTTTTGAGAAATCTTCATACTGTTTTCCACAGTGGCTGCAACAGTCTGCATTCTCACTAGCAGTGCAAGAGGGTTCCCTTTTCTCCACATCCTTGCCAGCACATATTCTGTGTTGTTTCGTTGATGAGCGCCATTCTGACTGGTGTGAGGTGATATCTCATTGTGGTTTTAATTTGCATTTCTCTAATGATTAGTGAATTTTTTTTTTTCATATGCCTATTGGCCATTTATATGTCCTCTTTGGAGAATTTCTATTCATTTCTTTTGCCCATTTTTGATTGGATTGTTTGTCTTCCTGGTGTTGAATTTTACAAGTTCTTTATAAATTTTGGTTATAAACACCTTATCAGATGTACTCTCAA
This sequence comes from Saccopteryx leptura, assembly GCF_036850995.1. Lineage (NCBI taxonomy): Eukaryota > Metazoa > Chordata > Mammalia > Chiroptera > Emballonuridae > Saccopteryx > Saccopteryx leptura. Next base: position 355,838,633 of record NC_089503.1, read on the forward strand.
ATATGTTTTCCCATTGTGTCATTTGTCTTTTTATTCTGTTCTTATTGTCTTTAGATGTGCAAAAGCTTTTTAGTTTGATATAGTGCCATTTGTTTATCCTGTCTTTTATTTCACTTGCCCATGGAGATAAATCAGCAAATATATTGCTGTGAGAGATGTCGGAGAGCTTACTGCCTATGTTTTCTTCTAAGATGCTTATGGTTTCATAGCTTACATTTAAGTCTTTTACTCATTTTGAGTTTATTTTTGTGAATGGTAAAAGTTGGTGGCCTAGTTTCATTTTTTTGCATGTAGATGTCCAATTTTCCCAACACCATTTGTTAAAGAGACTGTCTTTACTCCATTGTATGCTTTTACCTCCTTTGTCAAATATCAGTTGTCCAAAAAGGTGTGGTTTCTCTGTTCTGTTCCATTGATCTATATGCCTGTTCTTATGCCAGTACCAGGCTTTTTTGAGTACAATGGCCTTGTAGTATAACTTGATATAAGGAAGTGGATATCTCCAACTTTCCTCTTCCTTTTCAAGATTGCTGAGGCTATTCGTGTTCTTTTTTGGTTCCATATAAATTTTTAAAATATTTGTTCTATATCTTTGAAGTATGTCATCGGTATTTTAATTGGTATTGCATTAAATTTATAAATTGCTTTGGGTAACATAAACATTTTAATGATGTTTATTCTTCGTAACCATGAGCATGGTTTATGCTTCCACTTCTTTGTATCTTTCTTGATTTCTTTTATCAATGTTTTATAATTTTCCAAGTACAAGTCTTTAATTTCCTTGGTTAAATTTACTCCTAGGTACTTTATTTTTTTGGTTGCAATAGTGAAGGGGATTGTTTCCTTAATTTCTCTTTCTGACAGTTCATTGTTGGTGTATAAAAATGCCTCTGATTTCTGAGTATTAATTTTATATCTGGCCACGTTGCTGAATTCATTTATCAAGTCCAGTAGTTTTTTGACTGAGACATTAGGGTTTTCTATATACAATATCATATCATCTGCAAATAATGATAGTTTTACTTCTTCTTTCCCAATTTGGATGCCTTTTATTTCTTCTTCTGGTATGATTGCTGTGGATAGGACTTCCAGAACTATATTGAATAAGAGTGCTAAAAAGGGGCACCCCTGCCTTGTCTCCTGATCTTAAGAGAATACCTTTTCATTTTTGCCCATTGAGTATGATGTTGGCTATAGGTTTGCCATCAATGGCCGTTATCAGGGTGAGGGATGTTCCCTGTATTCCCACTTTGCTGAGAGTTTTGATCCTGAATGGGTGCTGGATTTTATCAAATGCCTATTCTGCATCCATCGAAATTATTATGTGGTTTTTCTCCTTCCTTTTGTTTATGTGATGAATCACATTGATTTATTTGCAAATATTTTACCAGCCTTGCCTCTCCAGAATAAATCCCACCTGATCATGATGTATGATTTTCTTCATATATTGCTGAATCTGGTTTGGTAATATTTTGTTGAGGATTTTAGCATCTATATTCATCAGGAATATTGGCCTATAATTTTCTTTTTTTGTGTTGTCTTTGTTTGGTTTTGGAATCAGAATTATTCTCGCCTCATAAAAGGAGCTTGGAAGTCTTCCTTTCTCTTAAATTTTTTGAAATAGTTTGAGAAGGATAGGAGATAATTTTTTTATCAATATTTGGTAGAATTCACTTGTGAAGCCATCAGGCCCAGGAATTTTCTTTTTTGGGAGTTTTTTTAATAACTGTTTCAATCTCATTTGTTGTAATTGGTCTGTTTCGGTTTTCTGATTCTTCCAGATTAATTTTTGGAAGATTATATGTTTCAAGGAATTTGTCCATTTCATCTAGGTTGTCTAACTTTTTGGTATACAGTTCTTCATAGAATAATCTTACAATATTTTGTATTTCTGTTGTTTCAGTTGTTATTTCTCCACTCTCATATCTAATTTTATTTAGCAGAGTCCTCTCTCTCTCTTCCTTTTTTTTTTTGTGAATCTGGTTAAAGGTCCATTGATCTTGTTTACCTTTTCAAAGAACCAGCTCCTGGTTTCATTGATCCTCTCTATTGTTTCTTTAGCCTCTATGTTATTTATTTCTGCTCTGATCTTTATTATTTCCTTTCTTCTACTACCTCTGGGCTTTACTTGCTGTTCTTTTTGTAGTTCTTTTAGATGTAGGGCAAGTTGTTTATTTGAGCTTTTTCTAGCTTCTTAAGGTATGCCTGTAATGCTATAAACTTCCTTTTCAGGACTGTTTTTGCTGTGTCCCATAAATTTTGAGTTGATGTATGCTTATTATCATTTGTTTCTAGAAATTTTTTTATTTCTTCTTTGATCTCATTGTTAATCCATTCGTTATTTAATAACATGCTATTTAGTTTCCAAGTGTTTGAGTATTTTTCATTTTTTCTGTTCTAATTGATTTCTAGTTTCATGCCATTGTGATGACAGAAAATGCTTGATATGATTTCAATCTTTTCACATTTGTTGAGACCACTTTTGTGCCCTAACATGTGATCTATCCTAGTGAATGTACCATAAGCACTTGAAAAGAATGTATATTCTGCTGCTTTAGGGTCAAAGGTTCTGAAGATATCATTAAATCCAGTTGATGTAGTGTGTCCTTTAAGTCTGCTGTTTCTTTGTTAATTTTCTTTTTTGAGGATCTATCTAGTGATGTTAGTGGGGTATTAAAATCCCCTATTATTATAGTATTGCTATTGATCTCGCCCTTTATATCCATCAAAGTCTGCTTTATATATTTAGTGCTCCTATATTAGGTGCATAGATATTTATAATGGTTATATCTTCCTGTTGGATTGCTACTTTTATCATTATGTAGTGACCATCTTTATCCCTTACTAAAGTATTTGTTTTAAAGTCCATTTTGTCTGCTGTAATTATTGCTACCCCAGCTTTTTTTTTTCATTTCCATTTACATGAAATATTTTTTCCATCCTTTTACCTTCAGACTATGTGCATCTTTTGTTTCAAGGTGTGTCTCTTGTAGACAACATATGTATGGGTTCTGTTTTTTTATCCATGCAGCTATCCTATGTCTTTTGATCAGATCATTTAATCTATTTACATTTAAGGTTATTATTGATATGTAGTTGTTTATTGCCATTTTATTCTTTACAGCTGTATTCTTCTTTTGCTATATTCTTTTTCCCCTTTGGTCTGTTTACAACAGGCCCCTTAGCATTTCTTTCACATTGGTTTCATTGTAGTGAATTCCTTGAGTTTTTTTTTTTTGTCTGGGAAGCTTTCATTTCTCCTTCAATTTTAAATGATAGCCTTGCTGGATAAAGTAGTCTTGGTTGTAGGCTCTTGTTCTGCATTACTTTCAATATTTCTTGCCATTCCCTTCTGGCCTCAAGTGTTTCTGTTGAGAAGTCAGATGTCATCCTCATGGGGGCTCCTCTGTAGGTGATATCCTTTTTTTTCTCTAGCAGCTTTTAATATTTTCTCTTTATCATTTAACTTTGGTATTTTAATTCTGATGTGTCTTGGTGTACAGTTTTTTGGGTTTCTCTTTAATGAAGTTCTCTGTGTTTCTTGAACTTGTGAGACTTTTTCCTGCATTAATTTAAGGAAGTTTTCAGCTATGATATGATTGGACAAAGTCTCTATCCCTTATTCTTTCTCTTTTTCATCATGGATCCCTATGATGCAGATGTTATTTCTCTTCATGTAGTCACAGAGCTATCTTAGAGTTTCCTCAGACTTTTTGAGTCTCTTTTCTGCTTCCATGCCTTCATTTATCTTGTCCTCTAACTCGCTGATTTGATCCTCAGCTTCATCCATCCTGCTTTTATTTCCTTTCATTGTGGTCTTCATTACTGATATTGTATGTGTCATTTCTGACTGATTTTTTTTTATTATTTCAATGTCCTTTTTTATATTTGCTATATCTTTATTTAGGTGTTTGTAAGGACAATCTATTTTTGTTCTAAGATCTTTGAGCATCCTAACAATTGTTATTTTAAACTCTGAGTCCTGTAATTTGGCTATATCTGACTCATTCAAGTCCTTTTCTCGGAATTTCTCTTGATTCATTTGTGGTGCATTTCTCTGCCTTCTCATTTTGTCTGTGTATAAGAAGGTTTTGGCCACTGGAGTCCAATGGGTGTTGTCTCTGTGTTCCCTAGGTGTGGTCTGTCTGCAGGCCTGCCACCACCTCTGCTGCTGCTGCCTAGGGTGTTCTGGTGTGGCCGTTGCCAGTGCCAACCCACTGAGGTTGTCACTGCGATCTCCACCTCTCCTCCATGGGAGGAGCTGTGATCATATGCCCGGGTCTACAAACCTTGGCAGGTGGTGTTATGCGCCATGCCCGGGCCTCAAGCCTCAGCATCGCAGGCAGGGGTGAACACCTTTGCTCAGCTGTAGGTCTCCACCTGTTTCCTGGCTTTTTTCCTGCCTCTGCAGGAGGAGCCTGCTTGCAGGTCGGCTGCTAGCCTCGGATCCGTGGGCCAGGGGGCTGTGCACCCACACTCAGTCATGGATCTCTACCTGTTCTGGGCTTTCACTCCAACTCCACAGAAGGAGCCGGCTCCGGTGTTGGGCCGCAAGCCTTGGCTCCACGAACTGGGTGAGGCTGCATGCCAGGGCACCATTGCTCAGCAGCAGTTCTCTGCCCCTTCTGGGGCTCCTGCCTTTCCCCCACAGGCAGGATTGCAGGTGGATCTGCAGCTAGGTCTGACCACTTTCTTGCATTCCATCTGCCTCCACCTGGCAAGACTGAGCTCACACTCGGGCCTCAGTTGTGGCCAGCTGGCTCTTGCCCTTGCTGATGGAACTGCGCTTCCATGTCCCACTGGTGCCCACCCTCTGGCAAGCCCTAGCAGTGTGGTTGAGGGCACTGCAGCTCAGACCCTAACACTCCATACTATAGTCCCAAGAGCTCCTTCCTTCTAAGCAACTCTGCTCTGAGTGCCACTGGAGATCTTGTTTGGCTGGTGTCCTGCTTCGCTTTGCTGGTATTTTTTCCAGGAGAAATAATCGCTTCAGATTTGGAGAGTGACTCAGCCCAGGGGTTAGGGTGGCTGTCCCTCAAAGTGTTTCTCCCTGTGCCTCCAAGATTACACTCTCTTCCCGCTGCTCTGGTCCTCTCTTCTCTCCTGTCCCCCGGAGCCCTGGTGGGTGGCTGTGAGAGAGATTTTCTGCGTGGTCCCTTTAAAAAGAATCCTGGGTCTGAGAAATCTGTCTCTTTCTCACAAACAGTATCTTGACTTGTTTTGCAGCTAAATACTGTCTGTATGCCACTTCTAGGCTCTGGGGCTGCAGGCTGAGGCTTTGTTCCAGGGTCTCAGGACCCTCTCCTCTCTGCTAAACTCACTTCCCACCACGCAAGGCTGCCGTTTGCTCCAGGGAGCTGGGTAGCCCTCTCTGCGTTTCCGATTTTCCTACCAGTTTCAGTGTGGCTTCTTTGGTGTTCCTTGGTTAAAGAGTCCTCTTAGTTTAGTCCAAAGTTGGTTTTTCCAGACGATGGTTCTTAAAATTAAGTTGTAATCCACTTTGGTTTTGGGAGGTGGAAGTTGGTACGTCCGCCTACTCCACTGCCATCTTGCTGCTTCTGGCAGGTCTCTATCCCCTACACGAGGTGGCTGGGGCAGAAGGCATTGTTCAAGTCTCCATCTCTTTCTCTCTCACAAAAATATTTTTGACAGTGTCTAAATAGTGATTAATTCATCTATTGAATTTTTAAATTTCAGTGACTGTATGTTCTATTTTTAGTAGTTCTAGTTTTCCCAAACCTATTTTTTTCATGTTGCTCTATATTTATTCTTTATTAATTCTTCTCCTTTAAAATCATTTTACACATGTATCTTTTATGGTTTATTTAAGGATATATTTTTCCTATCCCTTAGTGTGATCCCTGTGTTTGTTTTGCTGGTTCTCTTGCATGGTCTTTGTTTTGTCACATAATTTATTTTATTTTGTCTTATCATATTTCTATTAAGGGTTTATCTTTCATAGTATTTTCTCTCCTGTGCAACTCCTACTATCCGCAGTGTTCTTCTACAGCAGTACATTTCTTGGATTTAAGTTTCTACATCACAAAAGAATAAATTCACACCCTGCATCCACCTCATATGTGTTAGTATTTTTTTGAGGGGGTAACCTTCTGTTCCCCCAACCAAAGCTCCTGAAGGAAGGCAAGTTTCTTTCTCACTGTTTTTCAGGTCATTGACTGGGCAGTTCTTTGCTACCCCAGGATAATCTCCTCTCCACAAAGCAGCACTAAAATCCCAGTTCTTAGCCAATTAGCACTTATAACTGTGCAAAACATTTATAAGCCACCAGTTCACCTTTAATATTTTGTCTTTTGTCTTTTTATTGTTATTGTAGGATTGAATAGACACCTATACAATTCCCTTTCTGTCTAGGTTGGTTCATTTTCACTGTCTTTACATTTATTCAGAATATTTATGAGTTTATAGCAGGTGTGAAGTCACCCACATCAGCTCATCTACAATTTTTTTCAATGGGTCAAGCACTATATTTAAATGCTATCTTCCTCATGAGCTGTTAGGTTCTGTTATTAGTCCCATTTTAGATATGGAGCTGATGAGGTTTCAAGAGGTTATATTACTTGCCCATAATTATAGTTCTAAGATATGTTGGGTCTGGGACTCAAAAAAACACATGTAATTGATGTTTAAGCCATGATCTCAAGTATAAGGCAATATAGTTAAATGGACCACTGGAGTGCCTTTCACCTTCAAAATTAATTTTATATTCCTGCCCTTTGCATAGCTTACTTCCCTAAACTGGACTACATGGTCTTATGATGTTAATTATGGTGGACTATCCAATCAGGCTAATGTTCACTCATTTGTTATCATTTAAGCTGCAGGTACCTTCCAACTGTTTTGTAGGTTTTCCTTGATACTTCATGGGAAGGAAAGTGTTCTTAAGCAAGAGTCTCACAATGTGAATTGATATTAAGTTGCCCTACAAAAGAGTATAGTCTTAATAGTGTTATTCATATAAGGTTGGATATAATGAAAATGTTTTAATAGTGAGTTATGTATCATACTGCTTCTTCCCTAATGTTTTCACCCTTGGCAACAGATGCCTTTTTAATTTTGCCTCTACCAAAATTTCCTTTATTGAGCATCAATAGGGAGATGCTATATTTTCAATGAAGCATTTAAAACTGTACATACTAGGCCACATTAGATTCATTCCCAAGAGGCCTATTAAAAAATCAAAGAAATTTATTCAATCCTTAAGTTACTGAGACTGAAATACATTAATTTGGGTGTCCTCTACAGATTGTAAAGGTTTTCTGACTCCGATATGAATAAAGAATAACATTCTCACAACAGTACTGAATTCTTCTTAGTAAATGGCTGAGAAAGAACAGAAGACCTTTACCAGACAATCTGTTAATTACTCATAAAGGTCATAACCGAATCACACAAAAACTTAATTTTTCTGGGTAACAGTACTCTATGTTCTTTCAAACCCTGTGGTTTCAGGGAATCAGAATTTCCCACTACCTCAAAACACCAGATTGACCTCAAAAACAAGTTTGAAAAAAAGCAACCTTTCAGACATTAAAAATATGAAACACAAAAAACTACTAAATAAGAGTTGAAATTTAAGAATGACTTTTGTATAGCAAATTAAGTCAATTTTCAAAAAGCCAATCTTCAAACTTTCCCAGAAACACATTTGCAAATAAAAGACATCACCAACTAAAAAAGTAATTACTAGCTATAAACCTTTTTTTTTGGTAAACACCACTAAAATTAGTGAAGTTAAATGCCCAGATTAAGTAGAGATGCTCCATCAATTCTCACATCATTTTTGATCACTCTACTGAAATAACATTTTCTTTTTAATTGAGAAACTATCTTTTCATGCAGCCTCCTTAAAGTATGAAGAGCATCTTATGGTGATATCCAGAGGAGCTCACTAAATTTAGTGACTTAGACATTCAAAGTAGGTTCATGATTTGCTGTCCTGACCTCAGGTATTGCCCCCCAAATCTCACACATATTTATAAAAGGTGATATCTAGGCTTTAAGCAGCAGATTGTCTAGTAAAGGATGGTTAGAAGCATTTAAGTCCCACCCTGAGACAAACCAGTGAGCAAAATCAACAAATACATTAACAAAGTTACCATGAAGTAATCATGTGAACTTAAACTCAGTATATTTTAAACATTTTTTGCACTTAAGTAAGAATACCAACATTTTTTTTTTTGAGTGAATTCATTGGGGTAACATTGGTTAATGTAATTACACAGGTTTCAGGGGTCCAATTCTACAACACATCTCTGCATGCCACATTGTTTGCTCATCCCCCCAAAGTCAAGTCCTCATCAATCACCACTTATCTGCTCTATACTCTCCTCTACCTTCCCCCACCTCAGCATCACCACACATCTGAAATATTTATTTTCTAGAATGAATTTTATTTACTTGTATGTGGGGGAGGTAAGATTATTTTCTTTCACAGAAATATAAATGAGGTAAAAAATTCTGTCTTTCTACCAAAGAGTAGTGACATAGTAGGTGCAAAAAATGTTGGTATTTGATAAAAATTCCTACTCCCTCACCAAATGTAGAGATGAGGAAGTGAAGGGTAATGTAATAGTGTCCAGTTATACTATAAATTAAAGAGGTGAGATTCAAAATTAAGTATGTCTGTGTTAAAGGCCCATACTCTTTGTTCTACAATACTAAAAGTAAACTCACAAAGACAAAGGTTTTTGTCTCCCATATACAAGTAAGTCAAGTTCACTAGAGAAAATAAATATTTCAGAAAAAAATTTATTTACATATTTCTATTCTATCAAAATATTCTTACATTATCTTTCAAGTTTTGAACTTTCTTTTTTGGAGAGGCATATATAATAAGATATATGAGGTTGTTTTTCTGTGTGAACTTGTACAAAGGGTTACCTAATAGTGAAAATATTTCACTGCTGAGAACTAAATTACTAAATTGAAATCTCCATTGTCTCCAGAGAACAGCTTTTACCACTGAAAGTCATCCCAAGGGAAGGCTATTGACAGGTTTTCTTCCAAAAAGAGAAAAAGAGGAGGCCTCCAGAGAATCACTGGTAAATTTAGGGGAGGCTGAAACATTTCCTAATTGGACAATCCCTTAAATCATTAGGTTTGCTTCCCAGCTTGAGTGCTCTCAGATAAAGAGGAGAAAGCACCAGTGGGAAATCCTTCCAACATACCCTGTCAGCTGCAGATACAGCAGTGGATAAATTCTGCAGCTGTGGAAAAGAGATAAGGATCTAGATACCTTCAGGATTTAAAAATTAAAAGATTTAGGGTAAAACAGATTCACTCTATGACCAATAGGAAATCACAACACGGAATTACTTAGGACAAGTTTATGACTTAATTTTGAGTTTAAGGTGAGAATGAACACATTTATTGGAAATTTTAGTAGATGGACTAAGAATATCAATAAGAGGATACAGGCTTATTGATTTTTTACTCTAATGGAGGTTGTGTGACATCTACAAAGTACCATTAATAAGGACTAGGGCTGCATTGGAAAAAGGCCCACATTTGGGGTTAGATAGAAGGAAAAAGCTGAACTTTGAGATAAGATGAAGAGAAATAGTGGAAATAGACAAAAACTAAGAGAGTATTTTAGTAGAGAATTTCACCAGGGAAGTAAAACAAGACACATTCAATTAATAAAAGAAAACCTCTTGGGATTTCAAAAGGTTACAAGGTTTAGAAATAAGGTAATCATTGGTGACAGTCAAAAATAAATTTTTTTTTTCTAAAAATGTAAAAGAATTAAGTTGATTAGAAACAGAAAAAGCCTTAAAATGGATCATTTACAAAGCCAATAGATGTATTTCTTTGAGACTCTACAAAAGCCAATTAAGAAATAAAAATACATGAAAAAATGAAAAGACAAAGAGATAATTATATCATTTACTGGTTTTAATGTTAATGGGAATATTATTTATAAATATTAATTGAAATTATTAATATTCAGAAAAGAATTAGAAATAGTAATTCAAGATGTAGGAGAAATATTTAAATGTCCAATAAAGAAAGATGACATAGAGAATGTTGTTAAAGAGAACCAGATGGCCTGACCAGGCGGTGGTGCAGTGGATAGGGCGTTGGACTGGGATGCAGAGGACCCAGGTTTGAGACTCCAAGGTTGCCAGCTTGAGCGCAGGCTCATCTGGCTTAAGCAAAAAGCTCACCAGCTTGGACCCAAGGTCGCTGGCTCGAGCAAGGGGTCACTTGGTCTACTGAAGGCCCGCGGTCAAGGCACATATGAGAAAGCAATCAATGAACAACTAAGGTGCCACAACGAGAAACTGATGATTGATGCTTCTCATCTCTCTCCATTCCTGTCTGTCTATCCCTCTCTCTGACTCTCTCTGTCCCTGTAAAAAAAAAAAAAAAAAGAGAGAGAGAACCAGATGCTGCTAATAAAGACCAGATTTATACATCCTGGAGAGAAGGTGACTTTTAATCTTTTACAACAAAATTATATCCGGAGATATAGAAAATGTTATAGAATTTGAAAAAGATGAAAGGTACCTAATTTGTTTTGTAAAATTAAGGTAACATAGATAACAAAACATGGCAAAGGTAATTAACATGGAAACCATAAAGCAAAATGATTTATATGAAAATCTTGAATAAAATGCAAGGATGAAATTAATAGTGTACAAGAGAAAAAAATCTCTCACAACTATGTAGGGCCCATTCACAAGAATAAGTAAAAATACGGAAAAATCTTTGAGAAAAATATAATTTATGTGGATCTGGAAGAGCCTAAAATTTAACTTTTTCTGAATTAAAATTATTTTAAAAGTAGGAGTCCTTAATATTATTATAAAAAAATAATAACAAGTCTCAAATCAGTAGTCATATCCCACATAGTAATGGAACTCTAGAGATATTCTCATGAGTAAAAAGTACAAAACAAGGATATCAATTATTTATTTCACAAAGGTTTGGAAGTAGATCCAATATAATTAGACTCAAAGCACAATGGGACAAGAAAAAAATGTGTTACCATTTGCAGATAACGAAATTATTTACCTAGAAAGACAAATTTTAAAACTGGTAGTTTCAATGACATTATTATGTCTAAATATGTCATGACAATACTCAATAACTATGCTATATTAACAATAGTAAATTATAAATAATTTCTTAAAATAACTAAAGCCAAGTATAAAACAAGCTACAAATTCAACAATAAACATGGAAAAGCTATATGAAGAAAAACTACAAGTGTTAATAAGAATTATAGAGTGTGCCAGACACTCTTTTACAATAAAATCCCATTTACTCTTTACAATTATACTATTGCATATGTATTATTTTCCTTGAGGCTTAGAAAGATAAATAATTCACAGTTAAGTTGCAGGATGAGAGGAAAAGGGTAAAGGAAAAGAGAAAGAAAAAAGAGGTGAAGGCAAATAATTATAGATGTCATAGATTTGACTGTAGAAGACCATATATAATAAAATACTTCCTTTGTGAGAAGAATTATAAATATAATTGAAGTTTTAACAACAAACCAGGGAAGCTATTTGTTGCAATATTACTTAAATGCTCAATTCAGAAAAAATAATAATATCGAGTGCCCTAGCCAGATAGCTCGGTTGGTTAGTGCATCGTCCCAATATACAGGTTGCTAGTTTGATCCCAGGTCAGGGCACATACAGAAACAAATAGATATTTTTGTTTCTCTCTCTCTCTCTCTCTCTCTCTCTCTCTCTCTCTAACCCTTCCTCTTGCTTTAAAACAAAATAAATAAATAAAACTTGTAAAAAATGATAAAAAACTAATGAACATGCTCCTCCACTATCAATCCAAGTAAGATAAATTACAATAACAACATTTTAATCTGTTAGATTGGCAAAAGTTAAAAGTTAGACAATACTTTTAAGACCATCACAAAATGAATACCCAAAAAATACTATGAGAATCTAAACTATTTCAACCTTTGTCTTTAGCAATTTGCAATTTTCACATTCTTGAACATAACCTGATTAAACATAGTAGACAGAGTCAAACATTTTATGAACAAATGTTTATTGCAGAAAAACCTGTTATAACAAACAATTCTAAACTAAGAAACAAATGGTAGATAATCAAGTTGATGCAGCATTTGAAAACTATTTTCTGAGAAATTTTAATGGCAAAGAAAATTTTTATTGCTATGTTTATCAGCGTATTTTAGAAAGCTACTTATCGCTGTAATATTAGAAAAATATTTTGTCTTTATAATTCATTTTCTTATGCAGATTATCCACAATAATTATATTTTATTGCTAAAAAAAGATATTTAAAAAATTGGTTTCTCTATCTAAATTCATGTATTTAAGGAGAGTAGGTGGCAAAAAAACAGAGACAACAGTCAATTCATTTTATAAGTGATAGGTGTCATGAGAGAACTTCAATAGGTTTGGTATTTGGGGAAGGAATGGCACTGGGTTTAGATTCAGTATTTGACAGAATCACGAGAATGGTGGAACACAGAAAGTCACACAGAGTTCCCGGATGTCCGTGGTTGGTGCATGTCCATAGAAAGACTCTGAATCTCTATCAATAAGCAAGAATTATACAAATTAGAATACATCCAAAATATAGAATATATTATAAGTCTGGAAGCAACAACAAAAAAAGAAAATTGGGACAACAGAGTGAAAACCAGAGTTTAAATAAATGAGAAACTTTTTAACCTGATTTGCAAAACTCATTTACAGTTTTAAGACAATCAATGAACTGCTGTGCAGCAAGGGGACACAGGGATGCTCACGATTCTCCTCAGTGCCCGGGAATGAGGTTACAGATGGAGGTCATGGACCAGCTAGCAGTAGGTAGTCTTTGAAGTGGGACACCTGAATTGTCTGCTTGGCCAACCAAATAGAAAGGAAAGTCTGCTAGGGTTGTCACTGCTATTGTGATTAAAAAGATCACAGCATGTTTTGCTGCAAAATGCTATTTTTCGGTAGCCTTATTGTTTAAATTCACAGTAAAGGAAGTGTTTTTGCTCCATCCTTTCGGACAGGAAATTAAAGGATATAGTAAGGCACAGAATCAACTTATTATAAACTATTCTTAGTGCCTGAGGCTAAGAGGCTTTGTGCAGTTCATGTCACCTGGAGAAAGAATTACATTAATGAAGTAAACACAAGGACTGATTAGAAGACCCTCATACATGTACCCTAAGTGATTTTTCATCTGTAGGAATATAGCTCTAATAAACTACAACATGGGTTCGGACTTACTGTTTGGGACTATTAATAAAGACATAATTCTTACATAATGAGCTATACATTGGCCAGATAATATAATATACAGTAGACAGCCCTAGCAATCTAAATGTACATTTTCTTCATTCTGATGTCATCCAGTATGAGCCAAAGTTGGCAGTCGAAATACACAGTGGTTATGCTCATCTTATAAATGGAGTAAAATTCAGTTCCCATGTAACTTCATCAATTTTATAAACATGCCTCACTTTCAGTTAGGAGGGAAAATTGATATTCTTAATAGTCCTAACATCACTGAAGTGATAGGTGTCATGAGAGAACTTCAATAGGTTTGGTATTTGGGGAAGGGATGGCACTGGGTTTAGATTCAGTATTTGACAGAATCACGAGAATGGTGGAACACAGAAAGTCACACAGAGTTCCCGGATGTCCGTGGTTGGTGCATGTCCATAGAAAGACTCTGAATCTCTATCAATAAGCAAGAATTATACAAATTAGAATACATCCAAAATATAGAATATTTTGCAAACAATAAATTATGAAGCAACAGATTTATGTGTATTGACTTGGAGGACTTCCCAGATCCATTGCCAAGTGAATAAAGTATCAGATATGCACCCAATTCCATTGATTCAGACCTTCATTAAAATATGTGTGTGTACAGAAATGTCACAGAAGAATCACATGATTAACATTGGCTATATCTTTATAGTGAACTTGGATAGGGGAAGTAGCAAAGCATGCAGCTAATATGCTCAGGTACTGTTTGAGGTTTCTACAATGAATATGTATTAACATCTTAGCTAGGGTGATACATTTTAAAAATCAGGGCTGAACCGGGTTTTAAATAGTCTATAGAATACAAATAAAAAAACCAATGTCAGTCAAGTACAGAAAAACTCAGAAAGGTCCTAATTCTTCTAAGTCTAAACAAATGTAATAGTATACTGTATATCTTGTAGGCAATTGTAAACTGGACGTGGCTCTGGACTTACTGGTATATACAGGAAGCTGATGATGTAACAGATGAATATTAGCGAACTGTGTCTGAAGAAAGAGATTCTTATAACACGTGACTATAGTGCAAATCCACTGTTCATCTCCACAACATAGCCCTGGCTTTGAGAATGATACGGTTATTTTTTTCAAGTCATGACTAAGTCAAATCTGCAGTCAAAATACAATAACTTGACTTGGGGTGGTGAATATAAAATGCAATATGCAGACAATGTATTACAGAACAGTACACCTGAAACCTGTATGATTTTATTAACCAATGTCACTCAATAAATTCAATAAAGAATACTATAAAATGCTGGTCCCATGAAATTCTGTCTACTTCCAAAGGTACCATCATTTGCATTACTTTGTCTTAATATAATATTTGTACATACAGAGACGTTCTCAAACAATCCTCTTTGAAATACTATTTTCAAATTAATACTTTCTTACCTATGCACCATTTTTTCTTAATAGTAGTGTTGAAAATATCATATGTGGTTGTGCCTAAGATGAGAATTAGGCACAGGAACAGAACAGGAGTCATGGCTGAGATATGCTTTCTTAGAGATCTTGTGTGATGTTGAAATTACTAACCCAGAAATCTGATGGTTACTGAGAAGAATATGATTCTCCAATAAGGCCTGACTATAAGGTCTGCCACTTTTGATCTATCTCTTCTTATTTTCAAATGTTGAGAAGAAATAGCATATACCATGTTCAGAAAACATTAGTTTTAGTGTACATTTTTTTGTTGTTGCTAAGTGAGAGGCAGGAGGCAGGGAGGGAGAGACAGACCCCTGCATGCTCCTGACTGGGATCCAAGTGGCAAACCCCTCATCGCTTCGTTGCTCCACAACTGAGCTATTTCAGCACCTGAGGTGAGGCCATAGAGCCATTCTCAGTGCTCAGGGCCAAATTGCTCTAACCATTCAAACCATGACTGCAGGAGGGGAGGAGAGCGAGACTAAGAAAGGAGAGGGGAAGGGTGGAGAAGCAGATGGGCACTTCTCCTGTGTTCCCTGACCAGGAATCGAACCCAGGACAGTGCTCTATCACTAAGCCATCTGGCCAGGGCAAGTTTTAGTGTACTTTTAAGAAATGTATTAACAGGGTCTAATTCAGACCTATTGAATCAGAATCTAGTATAGAGATCCCCAGGAACACATTTTTTTCTTTCACATTCACCAGGTAATTCTACAGCAGATGTCTACTTAAAAAAAAAATACTGATTGATTTAAGAGAGAGAGAAACATCCATCTCTTGTTCTATTTACCCACGCACTCACTTGTTGAGTCTTGTATGTATTTCTATGAGGAATCAAACCCACAGCTTTTGTATATCAGGAAGACACTCTAACCCAGAAGTCCCCAAACTTTTTACACAGGGGGCCAGTTCACTGTCCCTAAGACCATTGGAGGGATGGACTATAAAAGAAAACTATGAACAAATCCCTATGCACACTGCACATATCTTATTTTAAAGTAAAAAAACAAAACGGGAACAAATACAATATTTAAAATAAAAAACAAGTAAATTTAAATCAACAAACTGACCAATATTTCAATGGGAACTATGGGCCTGCTTTTGGCTAATGAGATGGTCAATGTCCAGTTCCATATTTGTCACTGCTAACATAACAAGTGATATGACGCGCTTCTGGAGCCGTTACACGTGCGTCCCGTGTCACCGGAAGTAGTACTGTACGTGAGCAATGCTGCACTTTGCATCCTGTGCTCCTCTCACTGACCACCAATGAAAGAGGTGCCCCTTCCGGAAGTTCAGCGGGGCGGATAAATGGCCTCAGGGGGCTGCATGCAGCCCACAGGCCGTAGTTTGGGGACCCTTGCTCTAACCAGTTGAGCTACTGGGCCAGGGCTATATCATTCCAATTTTAGATATGTGCTAGTGAAGTGAGCACAGCAGATATATGTTTTTTAAATATATATTTTATTTAGAAAATTAAATTTAGTGGGGTGACATTGATCAATAAGAGTGCATAGGTTTCAGGTAAACATTTCTATACATTTGAAATGTTGATTATGTTGTATACCCATTGTCAAGAGTCACATCATTTTTCATCACATTATATTTGTCCCTCTTTACTCCCTACCCCTAGTCCTACCACATCCCCCTCTACCTGGTAACCACTCTACTTTTTAATAGTCATCCCTCAAAAACATTTTTCAGCCTTCACAAACTGTCCACAAAAGTGCTTGGTCTAGTTTATAACATGTCTTAACAATCACATAAAATTTCACATAAAATCTGTATTTCTGACTTCTATTTAAACATCTGAAGGTGCATTAAGACCAATCTTCTATGGAAAAAAAAAAATTCTTTAGACTAAGTATACTCTCCAATCCATACAGTCTCCACCAGTTCCTAAAGGCCTTTCTTCTCAGTTTCATTAGTTTATTTTACTATTAGGAACTCTAGACTTTGGAATGTCCACATCTGTATATAATCTGGTTATTCCATCTCATAACTCAAATCTGTTATCTGACATTCAGATTGCCACTGTGTACTAAATTCTCTAAGTAAATTATTTAGTTTGATTAAGCAAAAGGTCATTAAAAGTTTACTACAATTTCACTAGGTTGAATAAATGAGAGAGTTTTATCTATTGCTCTTAGGGAGAGATTACAAAGGTTGTCACTATTATAGACAGTATTATATATATATATTACCATTTTTTCAAGTTTCAAAAAGCAGTAATTCAATTGCAGGTGGCTTAGTTAAGTACATTTTAAAAATTCTAATAGAACATTGGGTTATTAGCTCTATTATGTTGTCTTATATCTAGAATAATAAATATACAGTAAAGTAAATAAAAGTGTTAGGTAGGCTGTAATGTTTTTGAAATATCATCTTAAAATGTGTACACTTTTCCCGCTCATTAAGAAATATGTGCTCAGTACTTTCATGGTGGATTTTTATTAAAAATAGATCATTTTGGTTATTTCTTGATATTAAGTAATGAGACTTAGAAATGCAGTGGTACCTTGAGATACAAATTTAATTCGTTCTGTAACCAAGCTCATAAGTCAGTCAATTCGTATATCAAATTGCCAATACTGGACCCGTGCACCAACCAACTAGTGGCAACTTTCTGAATCACAACTCATATCTCAGAATTTCGCTTGGATCTTGAACAAAAATACAGAACGAGTCGCAGCTCGTATCTTAAAAAAAGTATGTTGGTCTGTTCGTATCTCAAGGTACCACTGTACTTGTGTTAAACATTATTATTAATATTGTTAATCCTTAAACTATTAACTTTGGGCTGTCATATCTGTTATGTACTATCATCATTTATCACCAATTATTACTTAAAAAGTCACTCCTTGCCTCCCCAGATAATTTACCTTTTTTTTTTTTGCAAAAGACTTCTTTTATGGTTAGATCACTGTGCCTGCTGCTAATGAGCAAGTCAGAAGTGAAAATTATGAATCAATTATTTTTAATCAATGTCCCAGATTAAATTATATGTCCTAGCTTTCTAGAGGAGTCCAAATTTAAACATTCTGGACCCATAAATGCATCCACACTTATTAGAACATGTGGATTAATATTTGTTTCTGTAACCCATATTCAGAGAGCCTCAGAAAACAAAAATCTAATATTAAGGTATTCCCTGCTATTAAACAATTTAAAAATGTGCTAAAAGCATCTAATGAGAGGTTAGAGAGACTTTGAAATCACATCATCTAATGCCTTTAGTCTATTCAATCACAGAGTTTAAATTGACATTGCTAATCCAAGATCATTAGGTAGAGCTATTTTTTACTTTATTATACAAATGGAATAAGTCTCATATGATTATATTTGGTAAAATGCAATTTTTTTAGCTTTCATAACAAATAATATAGTTTGTTCTCCAAAGTCTTATTTGAACAAGATTGTAGGCTTTTTCGTGGCTTCTCTTGATTACCATACAACCAAGTATATTAATCACAATTTTGGTTTTGAAATCTGACCTAACAATATCTTACCTAAGTTTTTATTTAAATTATCTTGTTCTACACATAAATATAGGGACATGTATCAACTTTTCTGGTATAATGCAGGACAATGAAATGAAGGGCTGTAGACAATATTCTTTAGCGATTCATAATGAAAAAAGCAAACAATCTCCAGGCTACTTAACATGACATGTTGTTTCTTGCTTAATGAACGATAAATTAAAATCATTTGACACTGCCATATGTTAACCATCATTTCCTAAGTAGGAAAAAAAACCCATAAAACATTACTACAAATGATTGAATTTAGGGTCCTAAA
Organism: Saccopteryx leptura; assembly: GCF_036850995.1. Lineage (NCBI taxonomy): Eukaryota > Metazoa > Chordata > Mammalia > Chiroptera > Emballonuridae > Saccopteryx > Saccopteryx leptura. The sequence goes on from NC_089503.1 coordinate 355,857,139, forward strand.
AAGACTGCAGAAAACACACCCTCTTTCTGTTGATAGTTTTTTTAGGTGTAATAATAGACAATCTTCAGTGAGTAAAATAATTGCATATATATGGCTCGACCTGACATTTTGAATCAGAGTTAGGAGTGTGAATAATATCTACTTACTTATAGACTGATTTCAGAATATAGATAAGAAAACACATGGTACAAAATTTTGGATTCTATATATATCAGGACAATGTTACTGAAAAAGCAATGCCATGAGTGATAAAAGGTCTGTAGTGAGTCATCCATTCTCTTAGTCATGCCTTATTAAAAGAGTTCTTAACCTGAATTCACATATTAAGGATACTGTGTTTCTTTTTTTTTTCTTTTTTTTTTTGACAGAGACAGAGAGTCAGAGAGAGAGATAGACAGGGACAGACAGACAGGAAAGAAGAGATGAAAAGCATCAATCATTAGTTTTTCGTTGCGCGTTGGACACTTTAGTTGTTCACTGATTGCTTTCACATATGTGCCTTGGCCGTGGAACTACAGAAGACCAAATAACCCCTTGCTGGAGCCAGCGACCTTGGGTCCAAGCTGGTGAGCTTTGCTCAAACCAGATGAGCCTGCACTCAAGCTGGTGACCTCGGGGTCTCAAATCTGGGTCCTCTGTATCCCAGTCCGATGCTCTATCCACTGCGCCACCGCCTGGTCAGGCAATAATGTGTTTCTTATAGCTAAAAAAATTAACACTAACTATGATCAACATGGTACTATTTCCCTCATTTTTAAATATAAATATGTAAAAATATTTAACAATATTATTTTTTGAAAAAAATTAATCATAATACTATTAACCTAACAACCCATTGTTTCTGCACAACGCAACTTCCTTTCCAAGCTTTGTCTTCACATATTTGGAGAATTGTGTTTTCTTCTTTTCTGTTTAAGATTATTTTATAACAATTTTATATTATACTAGGTAGTATACATAATATTTTGTGTGTTTTTAAACTTGTATTTTGACGTATGAATGTTTCCTTATGGTTAGGTACTTACATTGTTAAAATTTCACAAATATATTATGTCATGATAAAAGGAATTTTTTCACATTTTTGCTTTTTATTGTAATAAGGACATTTAATATGGTATACATCATTTTAACAAGTTTTTATTTAATTGGTGTGACAAGCAGTGTCAAAGATTGCTCCCAAAGACCTCCATCTCATGACATAATATCCTTGTGTATGTAGTCCCCTGGATTTAATGATTGACTTCTACCAAATAGACTGCAGATTTTTTCAACTGCCAGTCTACAGACCAGTCTGCCAGAAATTTCGTGCCAGTATGGAAAAGAGTTAACCATCCTGATGTTGTATGAAGATTATAGAGCCAATGATCTTTTTTTTGGGGGGGGGAAGAGACAGTGAGAGTGGGACAGATAGGGATAGACAGGAAGGGAGAGAGATAAGAAGCATCAATTTTTTGTTGCAGCTCCTTAGTTGTTCATTGATTGCTTTCTCACATGTGCCTTGACGGAGGGGGGGGGAGGAGCCAAAGCAGAGTGAGTGATCTCTTGCTCAAACTTGTGACTTTTGGGCTCAAGCCAGCAACCATGGGGTCATGACTATGATCCCATGCTCAAGCCAGTGACCCCGCACTCAAGCTGGTGAGCCACCGACTGCTCAAGCCAGGTGAGCCCGCACTCAAGTTGGTGACCTCAGTGTTTCAAACATGGGTCCTTTGCATCCCAGTCTGCTGCTGTATACACTGCACCACTGCCTAGTTAGGCCATAAAACCAATGATCTTAGTTGAATTTCATTATGATCAAGGTGATTTCTGCCCTAACGGTCCCTGAAATAATTATTCTATTTTCACTGGCCCCAAAGTATAAAAAAGTCGAAAAACACTGAAATAGACTATGAAGGAGGTAATGGGATATAACTTCCAAGACTAAGTTATAAAAGACTGTGGATTCTTCTTTTAAGTGCTCACTCACATTCTCTTAGATCACTCATCCTATAGGAAGCCAGTGTCATATTATGAGGCTCTTTGGAGAGACCCATATAGTAATAAACAAAGGTCTGCAAATAACTACATGAGTTATCCTGGAAGCAGAATCACCTTCCCCATACCATCACCGGCTGAAACTCCATTCTAGCCAACTGTAAACTCATGAGAGACCTTGAGCCACAGGCACCCAAGCAAGCTGGGACCCACAGAATTTGTGAGATATTCCTGACTCACAGAAACTGTGAGATAATAAATGTTTGTTATTTTAATCTGCTAACTTTTAGGGTAATTTGTTTTCCAGAAATAGATAATTAATATAGACTAGGGGAATAGGTATAGAGAACATAGTAAGAACAATAATTCCATCAGCATGAGAAAACCATCATGCTTCACTTACTGGGAAATGAATTCCTATGTTAAAAGTGATGCTCTTTGGAATATGATACCAGTGGATAAGCCATTCTATAAATCCACAGATGATAGTTTTGGCAGAAGCATTATGGGGAGGGAAGGTAATTCATATCAAGATTAAGTATCTATTTTAGTAAGAATAAGCATTGCCCTTTCCATGAAGGAAATGACTCAATTGGTTGATCCTCTTAGAGAATCATAACACATCACTGACTCAATGTTAGGGTCTATTCCTGGCAGACTGGACACTCAGCACTGGAAGAAGCCAGACTGCTGTCTGAGTGGAATTCCAGGTTGCTGAGTCCACACATAACCTCTATCATTGTCACCATGGTCACTTTGCTTATGTGCCCATTAGGCAGTGATGTAAGTGGTTGAGGAAGGACATTGACTGAAGTCTACAGAATGGGGTCATCCTTTTGTTTAGTCAAATCCTTCTCTGTTGAAGTCATGTTTTAGTAAGCATTCAAATGGTATATAAATATCTTCAAACTGCTGCAGTTACCTATGTAGAAATACCTTTTCCCTAGACCTCCTTGTGATCAAATCTTAGTTATGTTTTTCGCACCTCTTACACAAGCATTCAGACAAAACTAAGCATTCAGACAAAAACTATATCTCTGTAAACTACTGCTAGTTATGTAATAATAGATAAAAAATACACTTAAGGACATTCTGAGAAATGGGATTACAGGGACAAAGTTAATGGTCAGTTTTTACAATTTTTTTTCTTCTTGTCCAAGTGAGAGGAGGGGAGATAGAGAGACAGACTCCTGCAAGTGCCCAACCCTATATCCACCTGCAACCCCTGTCTGGGGCCAATGCTCTGCCCATCTGAGGCCATGCTCACAAGCTATTTTAGCACTTGAGACAGAGGCTCCACAGAGCCATCCTCATCACCTGGGTCAATATGCTTGAACCAATCGAGCCATGGCTATGGGAGAGGAAGGGGGAGAGAGAAAGAGAGAAAGAGAGAAAGAGGGAAACAAGGAGGGAGTGTGGCAAAGCAAATATTCACCTTTCCTGTGTGCCCTAACTGGGAATAGAATCTGGGACATCCACATGCCCAGCTGAAGCTCTACCACTGAGCCAACTGACCAGGGTTTTGATTTTTAATTATTATTTTCACAATGATACTAAATTTTTCATCTACACCAACAATGTAAGTAGTTAATTTGATTGCCATCTTATTATTTTATATTTTTTAATGGATGATGCACACACACACACACACACACACACACATATATATATATATACAGTCAATAAATAATTATATATACAGGGGGTCCTCGGGTTACAACCATCTCTACATACATTTCGAGTTTATGACATTCACTCCCATGAAAACTAAAAAAATGAGACATGAGTGTTTTGGCTTATGCCACTAGTGTTGTACTTAACAGACTATGTGGGTGAACTAGTTTGGAAGAGAAGAAGTCATCAACCTTCTAGAATAGCTTGGAACAATTCCTTAAGAAAGTAGAGAGGTGTGCAACAGATCCTGTACCCTCTATTATCAGCTGCTTCTTGAGATGAAATACCTGTAGGGCAGGTAGATCTCCAGCATCTCCTGCATGTTCCTTAGGCAATCCTGACTTACCTGACCCAGTATCTCCAGCGTCTTCTGCAAGTTCTCCTGCCTCTCCAGCTTCCTCCTCCCAATAGGTCACTCTCTCCCACCTGCAATGCCCCTTCCAGTGTGCAACGCACCATAGGAATAAAGTAAGGAACTTTCCTTTACTAATTTTTTGTCATTTTTTTCTGTTACTGTAGTACAGTGGATAGTACAGTGTATTTATGTCCTTCTCCTTTTTCTGTGCCTTAGTTGTGTTTTTATGTTCTAGATTGTGATTTTACAGCTGAGTTAGGATAGGTAAGTGACTTAGGGTATGTTTTAATTTACACTAAAATTTGTATTTCACCATTATAGGAACAGAACTGTGTCATAACCTGAAGACCCCCTGTATGTATATAATAATAGGTCAATAGATTTAATAATGATTTACTCATAAACTACTGTTCCCCCCCCCATGTTTAATGTTTCATTTAAAATTTTTCCTTTATTACCTTCAAGAAAAAATGTGAAGCCTCATTTTTGGCTGTTTTCCTTTATGAATATCTGTGGGGACCCCAATAGTGAAAGCCACGATGAGAGCTCTGGTTCCCGTGAGAAACTGCCAGCAGCACCAGCTCCCCTGACATTCTTGGCTGCATGCCCTAGATCCAGCTCCCACTCGTATTTGGGCTGCCTGACTCAGCCTTGATTCCTAGGCATTTCTAGGTCAGCAGCCCAGAAGACTGCCTTTGTGGGTGTAGGCTAGCTTGCTCAGCAAGCTGACATCACCACGCTGATGTAATGTTTGATTTGATATTGGCCTCATGCCACCATTGTCCGTAACCCTGTATCTATCCCTAACGGCACTACTTGGGGAGGAGCATCAGACACATATGTAACACCAGCAGCACAGGAGGAAGCTGTAGCAAGAGATATGAAGTAGCAATAAAGCACTGACACATTTACCATGTTCCTCTGTCCCTGGTGCTTTTTTCACCTTGGGGATCTCACCACCAAAGTCATCCTTTGCGGAGCAGGTGTGCTCTGACAATATTATTTATATCTTTTTCTTACTCATCTGTTGAACTCTAGATTTAAAAATATGAACTCATTGAGGTTCTTTATATATTTTTAAAATTTTAATAATGTTATATAATGCCTTCCATTGTAAAGGGAGAAGTTTAAAAAACATACACTAATTATTTATAACTTTTTTCATTCTAACACATTAAACTTTGCTGACATATTTATAATCCTACTATTGCTATATTTAATTCTTTAAGTAGTTAAGATTTTAATCCATTTGTTCTAAAGTTTGCTATAGCTTTTATTGTAATTATATAAGAATGGCAGGGGCATTTAAGAAATAGTTTTATCTCACAATTGTTTTAAAAAAACTTTTTAATATTAAGTTGTAGATAGCAGGCCCACTAGTTTTTTCAATAAACATTTTTTTTTTGTATTTTTCTGAAGCTGGAAACGGGGAGACAGACAGACTCCCGCATGCGCTCGACCGAGATCCACCTGGCATGCCCACCAGGGGGCGATGTTCTGCCCATCTGGGGCGTCGCTCTGTTGCAACCAGAGCCATTCTAGCACCTGAGGCAGAGGCCATAGAGCCATCCTCAGTGCCTGGGCCAACTTTGCTCTAATGGAGCCTCGGCTGCGGGAGGGGAAGAGAGAGACAGAGAGGAAGGAGAGGGTGAGGGGTGGAGAAGCAGATGGGCACCTCTCCTGTGTGCCCTGGCCGGAAATCGAACCCGGGACTCCGGCACGCCAGGCCGATGCTCTACACTGAGCCAACCGGCCAGGGCCCCAATAAACTTTTTATTTTAGATTAGTGTTAGATCTACAGAAAGTTTGGGAAGATAGTACATAGAGGTACCACATATCCCATACTTAGTTTCCTCTCTGTTAAAATTTTCCATTATTTTGGTTCCTTTTCACAACTAATGAACCAATACAGTTACATATTATTATTAGTAACTAACATCCGTATTTTTCAGATTTCCTTACATTTCAATGTCCCTTTTCTACTTCATAATTCCAGCCAGGACACTACATTTGCTTTAGTTTTCATATCTCCTAAAGTTCCTCTTGGCTGTGATAGTTTCTGAGACTTTTCTTGTTTTTGAACATTATAGTTTTGAAGAGTACTGGTCAGGTATTTAGTAGAATGTCCCTCAGATGACGTTTGCCTGATATTTTTCTCATGATTAGATTGGGGTTGTGGGATTTGGGGATAGTAAAAGTCACAAAATTAAAGTGCCATTCTCCTCACATCAAATCAAAGGTACCTGATATCAACATGACTTAATGATCACTGGTTTGAAGTAATGTTTGGCCTCTCCTCTGTAAAGCTATTGTCTCTTTCCATACCCTACTCCTAGTCACCATGTGCAGCCCACATCTAAGGGGTAGGGCGTATGCTTCACATCTATTGTTTTTTAAATAGTGCAGAAGTAACTTTCCTCTTAAAGGAAATATTCTGGAGTTTTAATATAAAGAGTTTCTCTGTATTTCTCATAGAAGATATATTAAATCTGAGATGCTGATGTTTCACAATAAAATTATCTTTATCCCCCTCCTTTCTGCAATTCTTTTTCCAGTGTCTAACCACTCTCCCACCAGCTACACACACATCAATTGGTTGACTTATTGCTAAGTGTCTTAGCATGGGTAAAACAGGGCTGACATGAAAGGCTAATAGTTCAATAAAGCTCAGGAAAAAGAAAATCTAAGGTTGATCTTGTAACAGAAGACCTAGATGGAATGGCTGTTGGGTGTGGTCAAAGGGTCAAGAGATTTACTGATTTTCAGAAATTAGTTTTCTGCTTCTTTTGTTTTGTTTTGTTTTTCTTTTTTTTAACTATGGCTGTATTCCACAAATCATGTGTTAGAAATCACCTTCCTTGACAAAAGTGTTAGAACCAAGGTGCCTATCCCAGCAGACAAGCATTTTTATCTTTGATGATACTGAGTATTAATGTTTTTCTCCATGTATAATACTCACCTTTTTCAAAAAAATTGGCGTCTAAAAACTGGGCATTTCTTATACAATGGTTGTAGATTTTTTTTTTTTTTACTTACATTTCCTGCTTTATCGTGCTTGTTTTTGTGCTCATTGTTGTAGTTTCTTTACTTGCATTTCCTGCTTTTTCACACTTGTTTTTTTTTTTTCAAAATCTGAGCCCCCAAATTAAGGTGCATCTTATACATGGAATCGTCTTATACATGGGGAAATACGTCACTTCTATTTAAAATTCTTCATGGAACATCAGATGCTCGATCCCCATCTCCATCCTCATTTCCTCTAATTCTTTCCTTTGCCCATACACTTAGTGCTTACCAAGCAAGAAACAGGTTTGTGTCTGTTAAAGTTAGCACCTACAGTGTTTTACCTTGGCAAGAATGTTTAATAAAAACAGGAAGATGACATTTGGAGAAGTTATAGTCAGTTAAAATAATATTGATTAAAGCAAAATTATAATCAGCATTTTTTTGTTTGCTCCATAACTTTAATATTGTCAATTTAAAAATTGTCAATTATTTCCCTCTCTCTCTAATAATTGAGAATAATCTTAAGCTGAGAAAGGAAAAGACAGACTTTTGCTTCCCTTCATGACAACTGCTGACATGGTTCCAAGATAATTTAGATTTTTCATCTTGTCTTCCCTCTATAAAGTATATATCAAAATATAGAGGACATTCAAAAACTATTATAAATTCTCAATTTTTCCTAAATTCTATGTGATTATTCGCTGTCAGGTCAACAAGTTCTAAGAGAAGTATAGCTTTCAAGCATTACTTGTACCTGAATCCTTACTCTTCTCCTGTTCATTATTAATTAAGTGTATATTTTTTTTAAGAGAAGCTTATAGTTTCAGTAATCTTTAAGGCCAGGCTAACATTTTTGGCTCTTGTCCTTATATCAGAACTCTAAGTTTGCCCTATGAAATCGTTGCCCACATAAAGATATATTCTACTTGTTTGGCCCTTTGCTTTCAGTTTCATAATTTCTTTTAATAAAAAATAATCATGTTTTTTTTTAAAAAAAAATATTACTTTGATTCTTCATAAGTTTGCTACTTCAGATTGGTTTTTTAAAAATGTAAACTTATTTGTTAATTTGTTTCTTGTTTTATTTAGTGAGGGAGGGACAGACAGACTGGAAGGGACAGAGATGAGAAGCATCAACTTATAGTTGTGGCACATTAATTATTTATTGATTGCTTTCTCATATGTGCCTTGACTGGGGAGCTCCAACTGAGACAGTGACCTTTGGGCTCAAGCCAGTGACCATGGCAGCATCTTGTCTATGATCCCACGCTTAGGGTGGCAACACCACGTTCAAGTTGGTGAGCCTGCACTCAACCTGGATGAGCCTGTGCTCAAATCTTGGGGTTTTGAACCCAGGTCCTTAGCATCCCAGGTCGATGTACTACTATCCACTGTGCCATCACCTGGTCAGTGTGCCATCACCTGGTCAGGCTGTAAACTATTTTTTTTTTTTTTTTTGTACAGGGACAGAGAGAGTCAGAGACAGGGATAGACAGACAGGAACGGAGAGAGACGAAAAGCATTAATTATCAGTTTTTCATTGCTACACCTTAGTTGTTCATTGATTGCTTTCTCATATGTGCCTTGACTGTGGGCCTTCAGCAGACCAAGTAACCCCTTGCTTGAGCCAGTGACCTGGGGTCCAAGCTGGTGAGCATTTTTGCTCAAACCAGATAAGCCTGCTCTCAAGCCGGCAACCTTGGGGTCTCGAACCACGGTCCTTCCGTATCCCAGTCCAATGCTCTATCCACTGCGCCACCACCTGGTCAGTCTGTAAACTGTTTCTTTAAGAATATATATAGTACATTCAGTAGAAAAATGACACTACTTAAATTCTCAGGCCCGCAACTTTAGGTATTAGATTTCTTTTACCTGCTGTGGGTCTTGGTAGTTTGTCTTTTTAACGAGTTGCCCAGTGACTATTCATCAGGAAACACTAGGATGCACAGTGTGTAAATATCAAGTTTTAAGAGAGCAAGACTTCACATATATATACTCATGTTTTAAGGTATGAAATATTTTAATGCATAAGAAGTTCCACTGATTCCCTTAAATAGGAGCATATTATGAGTACTCTACTCCTCCCATCTTACAGGACCCATGCAGATCTACGGGGCAGCGCACAGACTTATCTACTCTGTTCTACCTTCTTGGTAAGTTCTGGAGCCCCAGACCTGGAAAGATGGGCTTTTTCTTAAGCATGACAAAATTTGCAAAATCCTAGACACAAACTACACATTACACCACACTGGCAAAACAAAAGGGAAAATACAATTATAAAAAACATTGTATTTCAAGTCAGGATGATTTACTTCAATCTTTCAACAGTGAGTATAGTCTGCACAAAATTAAACTTAGAAAAAAATCCATCTCAGTGATTCAGCAGCTTGTGAAGCCAAGAGAATATTATTTGAACTAGGGAACAACTAGAATCATGTGTCCGGGTTAGTATTATTATGCTAAGGAATAATTTATTCAGAAGAGGATACCTTCTAGAATTTTTTCCTATGTTTAATAAATATGTTTAATACCACAGCAATTTTTTTCATTAACTCCCTTTACCTATGAGATCTGAACTTTTTCTCATTGGATTTATTGAGGTGACATTGATTAATAAAAATATGTTTCAGGTGTACAGTTCTTTAATACATCATCTATCTATTGCATTGTGTGTTCATCACCCAAAGTCCAATTTCCTTCCATCACCATTTAATTTTGACAATGTTTTTCTTTTTCCAAAATCATGCTTTCAACAACCTAAAACATGCAGCTGACCAAATTGATAAACAAAATTTTATCTGCTTATATTCACTGAACAGTGAAATAAAAAAAATGTTAGTTCACATAGCAAGTGGATTAATATAGTTATATGAAGTAACAAATTAAACTCACTTCTTAACTCTTATGATTTGAAGTGAAATGTTCATGTCAAAATTACTAGGGCACACCACATGTTCCTTAGACAGTTTTGAGATGAGAATGAGTTAGTGTTGGATGGAGCTATCTAAATAATTACTTCATCTGCATTTCACAGGCCATTAATATAATTTTTTTCATACTAACCAATCCATCTGTGCTTACAACATGAGTTCACAAGGTAATTATCTACTTTCTAACATGGCCCTTCTGCCAAGGGAAACAGAAAAAGGAAACACAGTCTTTGCGGACTCATGTTATAATTTACACCACTAGTCATCTATCTTTTATTTTCTCTATTTTCTACCTAGGGAAGCATAATCTGGCAACATTTTAATGATATAAATATTGTAACTTACATACTAGAAGGAATCACTCCCCAGAATAGACACTATGACAGTTCAACGATTATATCAGGAAAACCTTATATAGCTCAAACAGTATGTCTCCTTTTTATGTTCCAAGTTATCATTCAGAACGCTAAAACAAAGACCCATTTTGCTTTCATTATTTAATGTGAGACATTAGCCAGAAAGTACACAATTCCTACATGAGGAGGTTTTATAATTATCTAAATTAATTAGGAACTGCCTGCTACTTAATGGGTCATAGAGTGACCATGGTCACTCAATAGGAAGATAAAAAATTAGAAAAAACTCAAATAAAAATTCATTTTATAGTATTATTCATAAGATTTTCTATAATTTGGGGATAATTTTTGCTATACTATTTTTATATATTAGAAGCTAAATTTTTATATTAGTGAATATCATTTAAAAATAAATTTCATATGTCATCTATACTTATATTACCTTTGCCCATTTAAGAAATTTTAAAACCAGACAGAAGGTGACGGAAAACAATCTGACTTTGGGTGATGGGTATGCAACATAATCAAATGTCAAAATAACCTGGAGATGTTTTCTCTGAACATATGTACCCCAATTTATCAATGTCACTTCATTAAAATTAATAATAATTTTTTAAAAAAATTATGCTTTTAAACTGGCTTCTGTCAATACCCATTAGGATATGGGGTAAGTTTCAAAAGAAGGAAGATACATAAATATTTGAATAAAGTTAAATTTAAAATTAAAATCTGTTTGGCATAAAAAATTAAATACAAGAAATTTAATTTTTAACGAATGTTGCACCATCCGTATCATTCTTAGTAAAATAAAATTTTATGAAAAACAGCATTTTCTGGTTATTTACGTAAAGGCAGCAGTTCAACAAAACACTGCTTTATTTCACTTATACAATGAAGTAAACAACTATTTATCTGGGTGATAAATTGTCCTTATTTCTCATGCATTTCCAAGCAATGACAAATCCTTTCTCTTTCTCTATTAAAACTGATGATCTGAGAACTACAGGTTTTATTTTTTGTTTTCTACATGGTCATAATAGTAGTTTCTATCTTCCATTATTATTGACAATTCCAATAAAAACCCTAATCAAAAATTTTCCAGTGTTATCAAGAGTCTTAGAACTTAAAGAAAAAAATCAGAGGCAGGCATTAGTAAAGTAGCAGAGAATCAAAATCTTCCTCTAGTGTAGGGAGAAGCTGAGTGGCATAAGAATTCTAGATTTGAGGTTTTATAAAGTATGAAAGTTACATAACTTTCTTCCTCATTGAGTGCTCTCCAAATGGTGTCTTTCAATTGATATTATTTTAGGTTCTTTCGGTAAAATTGACTATTGAAGGTATGTATTATAACAATTCATTTTTTATAAGTTTCTTTGCTTATTTATTTTCTGAAATGTCATTTAACTACAATGAAAAATTATCTATGAAAACTTCTATTTAGTAGTTACATAAACTTTTAGCAGGCAGTGTTTTGGTATTTAGTCAGCACTTAACCAATAATTATTGTACACATCCCATATGTCAGGCATTCTGATAGGTATAAAATAAAGAAGACACATATGATCCCAACCCTCAGGGAACTCACAGTCCAGTAAGAGAGGCTAAGAGAAGTAAATAATGAGAAAAAATTATAATCAGCGGCATAAAAGAAATGAGTACTCAGTTGCAGAATAACAAATATGGCAATCTGGCTGATTTAGATAATGGGGCTCAAGGAAGAGTTCTCAGAGGAATGACAGGTAAACAGAGACCTGAAAGACTAAACAAACAAACAAAATGAACATGTAGCCTGACTAGGCGGTAGCGCAGTAGATAGAGCGTCAGACTGGGATGCTGAGGCCCCAGGTTCTAAACCCTGTGGTTGTAGTCTTGAGTGCAGGGGTTTCTGGCTTGAGCATGGGGTCACTGGTTTGAGCAAGGGGTCCCTGGCTGGACTGGAGCCCTGGTCAAGGCACATATGCGAAAGAAATCGATGAACAACTAGTGTGATACAACTATGAGTTGGTGCTTCTCATCCCTCTCCCTTCCTATGTCTGTCCATGTCTGTCATTGTTTCTCTCTCTCTCTCTCTCTCTCTTGCTAAAGAAAAAATAAAAAAGAGCATGTAAGAGATAGAAGAAAATAGAGGGGTACATTAGAGAAACAAAGACAAAGGCCTTGACTTGAAAAAGAACCAGCTGTTTAAGGAACTTGGCTGAAGCTTTGGTAGAGAGTGAAGACTTTAGCCGTACTTCAGTATTTTGGACCTTATTCCCAGGCACTAAAGAGCCACTGTAGAGTTTTAATCAGAGAAAGGACATAGTCCAATTTATATTTTAGGAAAGTCACTTGGTAGCTGAGTGAAAAAAGTGATTTTAGTGAGACAAAAGTGTTTTAAAAGTCTCTATAATGGCCCTGGCCGGTTGGCTCAGTGGTAGAGCATCAGCCTGGGGTGCAGGATTCCCGGATTTGATTCCCGGCCAGGGCACACAGGAGAAGCACCCATCTGCTTCTCCACCCCTCCCCCTCTCTTTCCTCTCTGTCTCTCTCTTCCCCTCCCGCAGCCAAGGCTCCACTGGAGCAAAGTTGGCCCAAGCACTGAGGATGGCTCCATGGCCTCTGCCTCAGGTGCTAGAATGGCTCTGGTTGCAACAGAGCAATGCCCAAATGGGCAGAGCATCGCCCCCTGGTGGGCATGCCAGGTGGATCCAGGTCGAGCACATGCAGTAGTCTGTCTGACTGCCTCCCCGTTTCCAACTTCAGAAAATACAAAAATAAAGTCTCTATAATGGTACTTATCAAGTCAGTAGCCACTAGCCACATGTGGCTATTTAAACTTAAAATACTAATTAAAATTAAACAAGATTTAAAATTCAGGTCTTCAAAATTCACATGTGGCTGCTGGCCACCAAACTGGACAGCACAGCTAGAAACCATTTCTGTCAGTTCAGGGTCATATCATCCATGTCTTCCTTGTCCCCATGCCTCAGTTCCTCCACCCTTCCATAGACTCCAGCCGCAGGATCGCTTTTGCCTTTCCTCATCCTCATTCCTCATTCCTCGTGTTCTTGACTCTTCCTCTCCCATGCCTTCCTGCCCCATCAGCCTTCCCTTTCTTATTCCTTCATTCCAGACCCAGCTTCCAGCAGCCTGTTGTCAGCTTCACAGAGCTGTTATGATGGCAACTTACATTCAAGGTGTCCATAAATGCATTGCTTTTTTCATGACCATTTACTTATCCTGATCCCTCTAATTTTGTTAATGGCACTGCCAATCTCTAAGTCATCAGCTTTCAGTCACCTGCACTCCTTCTTTCCCATTCAGGCAGGCATGCCATAGCAGCTAATCATAGATAAATTACCTTCATAATATCTCTCACAAACTTTAATTTCCAACTGTCTATGTTATTATTTCCCAGCTAAATTCATTTTGAATTAGCATTAGTTAAATTAACTTTATTTATTTGAGAGAGAGAGAGAGAGAGAGAGAGAAACAGAAAGTGAGAAAGAGCAAGAAGCATCAACTCATAATTTCTTTCACTTAAATTGTGCACTGAATGCTTCGGAGAGGAGAAAGAGCAAGAAGTACCAACCAAAAGAGAACACAAATAGCCTCAGCAATCATAAAAAAGAAGAATAAAGTGGGAGGTATCACTCTTCCTGATATCAAGTTATACTACAAGGCCATTGTACTCAAAACAGCCTGGTACTGGCATAAGAACAGGCACATAGATCAATGGAACAGAACAGAGAACCTAGAAATAAACCCACAGCTCTATGGACAACTGATATTTGATAAAGGAGGTAAGGGCATACAATGGAGTAAAGACAGCCTCTTTAATAAATGGTGTTGGGAAAATTGGACAGCTACATGAAAAAAAAAAATGAAACTAGACCACCAACTTACACCATTCACAAAAATAAACTCAAAATGGATAAAAGACTTAAATGTAAGCCGTGAAACCATAAGCATCTTAGAAGAAAACATAGGCAGTAAGCTCTCTGACATCTCTCGCAGTGATATATTTGCTGATTTATCTCCACAGGCATGTGAAATAAAAGACAGGATAAACAAATGGGACTATATCAAACTTTTGCAGAGCCAAAGACAATGAGAACAGAATAAAAAAGACAAACTACACAATGGGAGAACGTATTTGACAGTACGTCTGATAAGGGGTTAATAACCAAAATTTATAAAGAACTTGTAAATCTCAACACCAGAAAGACAAAAAATCCAATCAAAAAATGGGCAAAAGAAATGAATAGACACTTATCCAAAGAGGACATACAGATGGCCAATAGGCATATGAAAAACATCACTAATCATTAGAGAAATGCAAATTAAAACCACAATGAGATATCGCCTCACACCAGTCAGAATGGTGCTCATCAACAAAACAACACAGAATAAGTGCTGGCGAGGATGTGGAGAAAAGGGAACCCTCCTGCACTGCTGGTGGGAATGCAGACTGGTGCAGCCTCTGTGGAAAACAGTATGGAGATTTCTCAAAAAATTGAAAATAGAACTGCCTTTTGACCCAGCTATCCCACTTTTAGGAATATATCCCAAGAACACCATAGAATAGTTCCAGAAGGAGAAATGCACCCCCATGTTTATGGCAGCATTGTTCACAATAGCGAAGATCTAGAAACAGCCCAAGTGTCCTTCAGAGGATGAGTGGATTAAAAAGCTTTGGTACATATATGCTATGGAATACTACTCAGTCATAAGAAATGATGATATCGGATCATTTACAATAACATGGATGGACCTTGATAACATTATACGGAGTGAAATCAATCAGAAAAAACTAAGAACTATATGAACCCATATATAGACGGGACATAAAAATGAGACTCAGAGACATGGACAAGAATGTGATGATAACAGGGGGTGGGGTAGGGGTGTGTGGAGGGGGCGAGGAAGGAGAGGGAGGGGATGGGTGGAGGGGAGGGGCACAAAGAAAACCAGATAGAAGGTGACGGAAGACAATTTGACTTTGGGTGAGGGGTATACAGCATAATCAAATGTCAAAATAATCTGGAGATGTTTTCTGGGAACACATGTACTCTGATTTATCAATGTCACTGCATTAAAATTAATAAAAATAAGATTAAAAAAAAAGAAAAAGGAAAAAAAAGAAGTACCAACTCGTAGTTGCTTTCACTTTAGCTGTATGTTGATTGCTTCTCGTATGTACCTTGACCAGGGTGAGCCAGTGTCCCCTTGTTCAAGCTTGCAACCTTGGGCTTTTTATGCCAGCGAGCTTTGGGCTCATGTGGATGATTCCCCTAGGCAGTGATCCCACGCTGACTAACCCATGCTCATGACCATTGCTGGGTCAGCGCCATCACCAGTCAGGCTAGGCTGATCTTCTTCAAGTTTCAAGCAAGGTCTTCAAAGACACACATTGCTAAGAGATATATGGAATTTTCCCAGTGCCACTATAAAAGAACAATGGCAGATTTCCAGTGTTATCTTCCCCTCTCTTTTCATCGCCTGTTTGCTACTCCGGGAACCTGTCCCATTCATTTGGCCCCAAATTTTGCTTATGTTATCCCCTTTCCATCTGCTAAACATCCCCTCTCCACTTTTTGGATTTTTATATACTTTGTGATTGTCTAACCTCTCCTTTATTTAAGACCTTTCATAAAGCTGATTGCTCTCTGTAGTCATTCTTTATTTTCAAAACTTGGTATTTTCTCTAATTCCTAGTACAATTTTGGAATGTCTTTTATTTCTTGAGTTTATAGTTTTTCATTCTGTATTATAAATTTTTTAATGTCTTTTTTTTTTTTTTTCATTTTTCTGAAGCTGGAAACAGGGAGAGATAGTCAGACAGACTCCAGCATGCGACGACCGGGATCCACCCGGCACGCCCACCAGGGGTGCCACTCTGCCCACCAGGGGGCGATGCTCTGCCCCTCCGTGATGTCGCTCTGCCGCGACCAGAGCCACTCCAGCGCCTGGTGCAGAGGCCAAGGAGCCATCCCCAGCACCCGGGCCATCTTTGCTCCAATGGAGCCCTGGCTGTGGGAGGGGAAGAGAGAGACAGAGAGGAAAGCGCAGCGGAGGGGTGGAGAAGCAAATGGGCGCTTCTCCTGTGTGCCCTGGCCAGGAATCGAACCCAGGTCCTCCGCACGCTAGGCCGACGCTCTACCGCTGAGCCAACCGGCCAGGGCAATTTTTTTAATGTCTTATACCTTGTAATCTCTATGAACAAGAGTAGTGTACATATTTATATCCAAGGCAGCATCTAGCATATTTTCTTTTCATTTTTTTAGAGAGGCAAAATAGAGAAAAACAGGGTTATCAAGCTGCTCCTGTATGTGCCCTGACTGGGGATCAAATCAGCAACCTCCTCACTCCAAACAATGCTTCACCAACCAAGCTATCAGGCCAGGGCTTGATTTTTTTAAATTGATTGATTGATTTTTAGAGCAACACAGAGAAGAAGAGAGAGAAAGGGAGGGGGGAAGGAAAGCACTCATTTGTTGTTCTACTCAGTTATGCATTTTTTGGTTCCTTCCCGTGTGTGCCCTGACAAGGGATCAAACCCGCAACCTTCTTGGTCCCAGATGATGCTGTTAACCAAATGAGCTAAGTGTCCAGGGCTTCTCAAATTTAATACAAATTTTATTGCAGCTTTAAAGAAATATTCTGCTTTGATTAATCTAGGTATTAATATATGTCTAATGTCTTCTAAAATTTTTCTCAAGTATAGTATAACAATTTCTTTTTTAGGTTTGGAAATGAGAGCTAAAGTTTTCACTCACTTGGGATTATTCAGATGGACTGTTCTTACCTGTGGAAAAAAAGCATACAATTTTCTGCTTTGTCAGGGCAAAAATACTTGCTAAGGATAAATTGAACAACATATGTGAAATTCTCAAGTGACTGTATTTACTGATAAGTCAACATCTGCCAAGATTTCAATTCCAAATTCTTTAGTGCAAGCTAAATGCCTGAGAGGGTAAAAGTCATGACTTGCTCTTGGATATATAGCATGGTCCCCTTGATGGGCACATACACAATGAAAAAAAGTTAGGTCGACATCTTTAAGTGCCTTATTGTTTCCTTGGGACTTTATTGGAAGAAAATGTTTCAAGAAGAAAATACTTTTATCATCATTTAAATTTTAAAAAAATGTACAGAAAATATCAAAATTTTATTATTTGCATATATTTTGGAGAAAATGCTTAAAGTATTTTGAAATTCATTTTTGGCTGATGGTCATGTATAGAATTTTACAACAGTACTTACTATTTATGTGTATAGATAAATTTAATACTATTTATATGTAATTATATATCTAAAATATATATATACATACAAAGAAATATGTAAATTATACTTCATAATGTTGGTTTAATCTGCAAATGCTAATGACAGGGTCATTGCTGTTCATTTAGATGTCAGGCACAGTTATTTGGTATCAGTCTGGAGCAATAAACAGCATATACATGTATATAATCTAAAACAGGGATATCATATATAAGTAGTTCAATTAGGTGTCAGCATATATGCTCATAGTCACAGGTTGATTAGCCATCAATAAAAATCCAGGAACCCAATGTGAATGTAACTTTTGGAAGACTTATTATTCTAACATGCTACTTTGTAGTCATTGTTGTTATTATTATAATAACTTAAATCATGGAAATCAAGATGCTGAGCTGAAATGAAGTCTTGATTTTAATATCTGGATAAGCAGAAAGATGCTAATTTATTTAGACTATACAAGTCATTCATTAGCACGATACCAAAATATTTTTAAAATTTATACACTAACAAATTATACTTTTATTCCACCATCCTACTGATCCTAATTAGGATCTTTTCCCTAGTAAATGTCACTATTTATACTTTTAATGAAAACAGATATCAAATAATTTAGTAAAAATTTACACTGTTAATGCTAAACACCAGGTGTTCATTATCTGGATTGTTTGCCATGATGCAAAAAATTCCTTTGCTTAACATAAGAACCAATATAATAAATTCTTTTCATAATTATTAAAAATGATAGGGATAGTTGGGGACCATAAAAATATTTAAGAATTTGGTTTGAACATTTGTGGGAAAAGAATGGGTAAAGAATATGCACAGAAAGTTCAAAAAGAAAAGAATGCAAATGACCAATAAACAGAAGCATATAATGTTGACTTACAAAACACCTGCAAAATACAAATTAAAACCCTAAGGTATATGTTCTAGCTAATGGACTGTTCATTGTTTTATTGTTGAAAGAATGAGGAAATGGCTATTTACATATTCTTTTGGGGATAAAAATTGAGTTCTTTGACCCAAAAATTTCATTTTTAGAAATTCATCCTAAAAAAATAATTAGACAAGTGTGTGAACATCCACATACACATATATGTATGTTTTTATGTATGTATGTTATTAAAACAGTGTAGTAAAAAGATGCTTCTATATTTATGTGTGAAAATGCATATATTTTTTATAACAATGATATTTACAGTACAAAATATTGAGAACCATCTAAACATACAGAACTAGAAGGTTACTGAAGTAAAAATTTATAGAGGTATAGGAATGATGCTGCTTACAATTATTCATTGAAAAGACATCCACAACTAACTACAAATTGAGAAAAACAGGTCATACAACAATACATTTGGATTGATTACACTTCAGTACATAAAATATGATCACATTCAAGGAATAAAAGTTGTATTTTATGTATATGCAGAGAAAATAAGCTAGGGGATTGATTCTTACATATTAATAGTAGTTATCTCTAGATGATGTGATTATGATTGATTTTAACTCTGCTTCTTTTTTCAGTTTGTTAAATCTCTATCAATTTTGTTAAGATGTTTATTTTTAAACGCACTTTGAAAAATTTCCTAAAAAATAAACAAGATATTTTGGTTATAGACAATTTATTAAACCATAACTCATTGCATGTAAATAAACTGTGGTTAGGTCTAACAATGATTATGGAAAGCTATTATTAAATAAAAAGAAAGAGGGTGTAAAAGTGAGACAGCCCATATTGATGACAAGTGTTGCACTTACTTTCTGGGTATAGAAAATTATAGCATTAAAAAGGGTAATCATTGTCCCAGTGTGCCTCCTGGAGAGTTATATGAAAGAGGCACAGCCACTAGGTAATGTGTATTGCACTTCGGGTTATGAAAAATATTAGTGAGAGATAAGTAAATAATGTCAAAAAAAGGTGGTTGCCATCTTGTCTAAAATATCAGCATTTGACAACAGTGGGAATATTGGTGCTTTCACCTATTATCAGAACAATTGAAAATATAGGTGTATGGCCAGGGGCCACCACCATCATGGGCATTCACATGCAGGTTCCCATTAGATTCAGGTAGATGGTAAAGAAAGAGTGGAGCTAGTAACTGTTGGGCCATTCTTTATTGTAGCCTCGCAACTGGTCGGCAAGTAAACACACAGCAAGAAAACACTTCCCTTTCCATTCAGGGCTCCCAAAGCCACTGACTCATCTGCTTTTTTTCTAGAATCAAAGGCCCCCACCAGTCTCAGTCACCTCTGGTTCCCCATCTGACAACATGGCTTCTTACTCTGCAAAACTGGCTTCTCTCTCTTTCCCTTTCATCTTGCCTTCTTCTTCTTCTTCTCATTCAAACATTTTGGCACAAAACTCCTCCTCTAGCACATATTAGCAAAAAAATGGCCCTGCCCAAGCAGAAAGGTAACTAGCAGTTACACCTGACAGAGCCACCCCCCCAAAATGAAAAGCAGGGTAGGGGGCCGGGAGGTGTCAGTCAGACACACTCCTGCATGCGTCCAACTGGGATCCACCCAGCATGCCCACCAGGGGGTGATGTTCGGCCCATCTGGGTCATTGCTCCATGGCTACCAGAGCCATTCTAGTACCTGAGGCAGAGGTCATGGAGCCATCCTCAGAGCCTGAGCCAACTTTGCTCCCATGGAGCCTTGGCTGCAGGAGGGAAAAAGAGAGATAGAGAGAAAGAAGAGGGGAAAGGGTGGAGAAGCAGATGGGCACTTCTCCTGTGTGCCCTGACCAGAAATTGAACCCAGAACTTTCACACGCCGGGCGACTCTCTACTGCTGAGCCAACTTGCCAGGGCCTGGCAGCGCCACTTTTAACAACAGCAGTGAGCAAACTCAGAAATCATATTTTACACACTCATTTGCCTAACAGTAGGCTAAAAATAGATAGCATTTCTAGTTGATGTATAAGCTATATATCTTACTGAAAATTGTTATTAATTTACTAAATTATAGTTCATCAAACATTCCAATTGATTAAATTATTACAGAAACCGTTGCTCAAATTTATGAAGTATGCATTTCAGTTCTCAGACTCCACACTTTTCCTTGAATTTTATATCAAACAGTTATACAGTTCTGTCTTTTTTTCTTTGTTATTTATAACTTTCATTTGATCTAAAAAATACTCCTTTTCCATTTTCATATTGTAAAGTCAGTAGCCACAGCCACCATCACAGCCACCTGGCCATTGTAGGTTCGCATTTGATTAGGACAGATGGTAATGAAACAACGGAGCCAAGAACTGGTGGGCCATTACCTTTAATCCTAGCTTGCACCCAGCGGGCAAGTGGAAACACACACTGGGCTCCAAAACCCACTCAAAAAACCCACTCATTCAGTGCTCACAAAGCTACTGACTTATCCAAGTTTCCTAGAATCAAAGGTTTCTAGCTCACTAGCCTTATTCACCTCTGTTCCCCATCTCCTTCTCTCTGCACAAACTGGCTTCTCCTTCAGCACTCCACCATCTTGACTGCTTCTCCTCTTTTCCACGTGGCCTTTCTCTGCTCTCCTCTCAGCTCTCCTCCTAGAACGTAATCCCTCTTCTCCCAGAACAACGTGATCTCTCTTGCTTTTAAAACCTTTTGGCACAAAAGCCCTCCCCCAACACACATTAATACAATCACGCCCATCCCAAGCAAGAAGGGCAACTAATATTATCACCTGAGAGATGGGCTTCCACGTGGGCAGCGCCATCTTTAACAAAGTGAGCATAATATATTTTATCTGCCCAACACATATACATACTCTAGTCCTTGATTAGCTCATGGCCAAGATTCTTACTGTTGACTTCCAGATATGATGACCATTTTTTTGTTAAAGTCTCACTAGATACTTTTGACATATTAGTTTGATTCCACTACAAACATATTAGTTTGTAGTATTTCTCTACTACAAAGCCGACCATGGGTCTTCAGGACCTAATGAACGAAGTGCACATTCTGCAGGCAGGCATTTCACATTCTTGCCAATAAAATGACTTGCCTTCTGATTATTTCATCAAATAAAAGTCACCCCAAAATATCTTCCAAATTTCCCTTCTATAATTTCCACTACCATATTAGTCCTGAGAAGTCATAAATCCTCCTTTGAGATGACTTAAATTTTCCCAGTTTTTCAAGGTTCCAAAAAATTCTCTGCCCATTATTGTAGGGAATCACCTATTTAACCTTGAACCCTCTATGCCTTGGATTGGGAACTTCAGTTAAAATCCCTGAGTGAATGTCTCTCGGATGCAAACTCACACCAAGAAAGTGTGAGTGGGTGACCTTAGTGCAGACACAAAAGAATGCATGTGAACGGGCTTTTGAAAATTAGCCTAGAGGTTCTGTATTACCCCTTTCTTTGTGCTTGTTAATTAGCAAAAGAAAAAGAATATTCTGACCAAATTAGCCCTTTCTCCATATCAGCAAAAAGTTCATTAATCATTCTTCTCTTTGTCACCTGATCTCCCTTCCTTGTAATCCTGTTACCTGTTCTGCATCTGAGAATAAAAGCTAAGGGGGAAGGAGATCCAGGAGGTCTCTCTTTGCCGCCCTTGGCAGGCCTCTCTCTCTTCCTCTTGACATAAGTTTGTGTCTTGAGTAGGTTTTTGCCACGGGACACCAGTAGTTCCCAGCAGGCTGGGGTGCTACCTATTATGGGCCTCTGACAAATCACTGCATGCTCAACTGATTAAGTAATTATACATGGCTTGCTTATTACAGTTCCTCTGTTATTGTTCTGAACTCTTACCAAAATCTTTTATGATTAATTACCTTTCATACGTTCATGCTCTTTCTATCCAACTATACAAACTCTCTGAGAATAAGCACTGTGTTTTCTATGTGTGAGCTTCAAGTTAGGGGATGAGTATGCCTAAGGATGTATATGGAGTATTTTAAGAATTATTTTTAGATGATCAAATTCCATGTGTATTGTTGCCTGAAATCATCTCCTTGAGACCTAGCCACCCTGGCCAGTCAGTTCAGTGGTAGAGTGTCAGCCCAGCCTGTGGATGTCTGTAAGGCCAGTAGTTGTGGCCACCAACACAGCCACCTGGCCCATGCAGGTTTGCATTTGATTTGGACAGATGATAATGAAACAACAGAGCCAAGAATTGGTGGGCCATTACCTTTAATCCTAGATCACACCCGGTGGGCGAGAAAATGCACACAATGGGAAAACACTTCCCTTTCCATTAAGGGCTCCCAAAGCCACTGTCTCATCCAAGTATTCCTAGAATCAAAGGTCCCACCAGCCTTATTTACCTCTGTTTCTCTTATCCTTCTCTTTGTACAAGCTCTGCATAAACTGGCTTCTCCTTCAGCACTCTGCCATGTTGGCTGCCTCTCCTCTGCAATCCTGATGGCAGGAAATGTGTGAGAGAGCCCCTGGTCTGCCTTATTTTATAGTGTAAAAATTAAAGTCTTTAGGCCAATATACAAATAAGGAAGTCTCTGATACAAAGCCACTTATCTGAGGCATAAATGGGATTCCTCATAAGAGTGCACCACCCCCTATCATGTAACAGTCAAGGGTGTGAGGAAAAGCTTAGTTTTAAGAAGATCTTAGTATTAGAAGGGAGGAAAAGGCTTAGTCTTAAAACTAAGCCTTAGGCTATAATGACTTTACCACTTATAGCCTGTCTCCCACACCCAATGCAAACTAAAAGCGAGCAAACATAAACATCATATTTGCAAACTTATTTGACCTATAATGTCCCAGGTTGGATTCCCAGTCAAGGCACACAGGAGATGTGTCTATCTGCTTCTTCACCCCTCCCCCTCTCACTTCGTGCTTTCTCTCTCTCTCTTTCTCTCTCTCTTTCAACCTCTCTTCTCCTGAAGCCATGGCTCAATTGGTATGAGTGAGTTGGCCTCGGGTGTCAAGGATGGCTTCATGGCCTCTGCCTCAGGTGATAAGAAGAGCCTGGTTGCTGAGCAATGGAGCAACACTCCAGATGGGCAGAGCATTGCCCCCTAGTGGGCTTGCCAGGTGGATCTCGGTCAGAGTATATGTGTGAGTCTCCCCTCCTCTCACTGAATTAAAAAAAAAAAAAGAGAGAGAGAGATGTAGCCTCTTTTAAAAGGGAAATCTTTATAAGTTTAAAAAAGCCAAACTTCTCACCATTCAGAATTTTATTTTTTGTGCATTGTACAAACATCCCTTCCACATCCCCCCTCAATTTCTGTCACTCCCAGGTTCTCACTGTATTAAAAATAAAAGCCCTAAACTGGCTTGGGCTCCCCATGAAGCCTTTTTTCTCTAGCCTCATCTCAAACCACATCCTGCACCCCTGGGCAACTTTACACATTAGGGCTTTTCTGGAAACCCTTTCCTCTGCCTGGAATACTGGTCCTGCTCCAATCTTCACCTACTTATTGCTTTTTCACTCTTATGTTTGTGTTTAAGCTCTTACTCCCTTAGAGGGACAAGTCCCAACTGCAAATTTATTATAATTTCATTTATGCTTTTCTTGTCTCCCCTGACTTGCCCATAATATCTTTGCAGAACTTATCACAATTTATATTTGGGTACCTGTGTGATTATGCAATGTTTGTCTCCTACAGCCTGAGTCCCATGGCACAAGGAACTTTGTATTGTCCGCTGTGCTGTCCCTGTGCCTAGCCAGGTGCCTGACATGAAGGAAGTCCTCAGAAAGTATCTGCTGAACAAGTAAAAGAGTATGGAAAGGTCTATAATGATTCAAAAATTTTAATGTTTTAGACTTAGATGGACCTTGGAGATTTTAGAAATCAAAGCAGCAAACTCATTTTAGAGATTGAGGTGGGACTTAGGTCCCACATTTAGTGAGAGACAAAACAAGGACTAAAAGTGAGCACTTTGGGTTCCAAATTCTCTTAATTTTGTCACTCTTAGAATGCCACTCGAGGCAGAATGCTTAACTTCCTGTTTGAGTTTAGGCCTCATTAATTCTAATTTTAATAAAGTAAATGAGATGTCTACAGTTTTAAAGTTTTGGCCTCACTATTTCCATCTGTATAAGATGATGATTCTTTAGAAAAGCAACTTATTAAGTATATCAGAAGAACAGGCTATCAAATCTCTATTTTTAACTTCAGTACTTTGAAAAGAAGAGGTTTGGTCTTTCTTTTAATCATTTACCAAAAAGAAAGATAAAAATTATAGCATGGTGAATTAAGAACGAAGGATAATAACATACTTAAGAAAATGGATTCCTCTTGTGTGCCTTGCTTACGAGCAGTTTCAGAGCACACCTAAGGAAGACTGCTCACCATCAGGACTGTGTCCTTGCTCAGCAGACTGGTTTCTCCCATCTGACTTACACAATTTGTAACAGAAGTATCAACTAACAGGACTGGGTGCTTACTGAACTGGTCTTCCAGGCAAATAAACATGAGGGGCTTCTTTGGTATCACAGTATTTCAAAGGCCCTTTTTAGGTAGTGTATAAATTTGTTTATAGTAAAAGCAGGGAAGAGGAGGATAGCCGTATCATCACAGGAAATACCGGAAATAATTTGTATACATTATCACAGGTAAAGTTTTGTATGTCACAGGATAAGGGAGGAGTCTTATCGGCCACTCAAAAGAAAGAGGGTGAGCCCACCCACGAAGTAAACTTTAACTGAGAAAGAGAACTATATAAGATATTATCACAGAATAGAACGAGATGATACGATGTGAAGGAAGCATATAATTTTCTCAAGATCTCTGAAATAATTTCATAACCATCACACCAAAGCATTATTATTCCATTCGGTGTTTAACACAATAAAATGGTAGCTCTTCAGATAGAAGAACAGTACTACATGTGCATGGAAAACTCCCCAGAGGAAAAGAGGACTTCAGTATCCTGTGGCTTAAATGTTATACATGAAAGTATAGTAACTAGTATCTGTATGCAACGTACATCCATTGTCAATATAGAGTCATTACTTCAAAAGAAATTTTGAAATACTTTGGGACTCTACAATCTAAATATATTTTTCCCTTGTGGTAACAGAGTAATTACAGGTAATGTCCATAATTTTCTGTGAAAATAAGATCCATATTATCTCCCAAGTTTAGAAAAAGCATTAGAGAAAAATTTAAGAAACGAATGAGAATGTAACAATTCTTTTTTTTTCCTCAGTGGGGGGGAAAGAGTATAATGCAGTGTATGTACCTTGTCAACGGCCAGAGTTAAATTCTTCTGCTTTCTTTACACTGAACACATTTCTGCCCTTTTTCTCAACTCATTGGGGCAATGGCACTGTCTTTTGGTCACATCCATAACAATGCATTTTACAGGCATAGTTTCAAACTATTATATTTTTTCAGTATATTTGCATATGATTTATTTTGCTGGGCTATTCTGATCTGAGAGAACAGGTAAAATGGTTTTTGTTGTAATTGTTCTTGTTATATTAATTGTACTTCAAATACAACACCCTTTCCTTTCTTTGAATAAGTGTTTAGGCTGAGAAAACATCTCTGCTCAGTAGTTTGTTAAGTGTGTTAAGAGGGAGTGCTCTGCAGTAAGTGTACTTCCCCTCCCATCATATATTAGCCGGTTTTGTTCTTGGTACTTCATCTGTTTTGAACAAATATTATATGAGTGTATGTTTTCTTTATGTTTTTTTTTTGTTTTGATGTTTTATCTGAACCTATGTACCCTGATTGATCAATGTAACCCTATTAAAATTAACAAAATAAAAAAAGAGAATGTAACAATTCTAAGTCAAAGTCAAATAACCTTTAAGAAAATATTTAAAATTGCTTATGGATATAGGTTATCAATCCTAGGAGGATACAATGTACTAAAAAGAATTCACAGATCTCACACAAGCAATTAAGAATGGATTGCGATCACAGAACTGTGTGCATAAAACATGAATGTAACTTGCCTAACAATAAAAACTATAATTATGATGACATTAATATGTATACATCAAACATTTTGTTGAATTCAGTATGGAACAGATGAATACGATAATCATTTTTACTCTTTTAAACTGAAACACAGAATAAAGGAAACTAAGCCATGTTTTATTCATTTATCAAAAAAACTAATTAAATCTAGCTGGTAAAAGAGAAGTACCTTTGAAAACACTAATCAAAATGTTCCACAGGTAACTCTAATCTCCAAAATATCTGGTCTCTAATATCTGGGACTAAATCCCCATAACCATTTCTTCATGAATGACTAATTTTGGCCACTGTAATGTTGTTTTACAATAAAATGTGTGCCATAACATCCCCACATGCCTACACATACTAAACGGAAAATGCATGAATAGAAGGAATGTGTCTTTGTCATATTTGTGTTGCATAGAATAACGCCTCGCATGTCAACGCTCACTCTGGAAATATACACTGAACTGAACATAGTTTACCATTCACATATACTACGCACCTACTATGTGCAGCATTGTGCTATGCATTAAACAATAAAAACTCCATCCTTGCTCTCATGGAGCTAAAGGCTTAACAGCAAGTGAAAAGCAATTGCAATAGGATCTGGCTGGTTAGCTCAGTGGAAGCGTCATCCCAAAACAACAAGGTTGCAGGTCTGAGCCCCCTTCAGGGCACTCACAGGAAGGAACTAATGCATGCACGACTGAGTAGAACAACAAATGAATAAATCCCTTCCCCATCCTTTCTCTATCCCTTCTCTGTATCTCTAATAATTGATCAATAAGTTAAAAAATTAATCCCTGGCTGGATAACTTGGTTGGTTGGAGCATCGTCTTGGAGCACAGAGTTTGCTGGTTCGATTGCCTGGTCAGGACCTATAAAGGAGCAGCTTGATGCTCCTGTCTCTCCCTGCCTCTCTAAAAAAAAAGCAATTGCAATAATGTGCTCTAGGTGCTCTGATGCATGAAAAGAGGCAACAAAAAATTGTTGGGGGGCAGTTAGGGAAGATTTCCACTGGAAGACATTATTGCAAAGTGAGCCCTGATGAATGAGAAGAAATTAAGCAGTTAATTAACGGTGGGTTGCTTAATTAAAAAAAAAAGAAAGATACCATGTTGCACTGGTAGAACTAAAAGAAATGCAAAGTAATAGGATATGAGAGTAGAGAGGGAAGATCTTAGATCATGTTCGGAGATGGGCCTGGATTAAATCATAAAGAGCCATGGGCAAACACTAATAAGCCTGTCCTAAGAAGGGCAGACACTGAAGACTGAAGAGTAGGAGAGAGACAATAACAAAATAGGTCTCCTTCTCACAGAGATTCCCCTGAAACACACAGAAAAGATTCCTAGGAGGAAAGATCTGTGTTTTATCAATCACAAAATTGTTAATTTTATAATACAGTCATCCCTTGCCATATTACGGTTCACTTTTCACAGTCTCACTGTATCGTGGAATTTTTTTTTTTTTACAGGGATAGAGAGAGAGTCAGAGAGGGATAGATAGGGACAGACAGACAGGAACAGAGAGAGATGAGAAGCATCAATCATCAGTTTTTTGTTGCAACACCTTAGTTGTTCATTGATTGCTTTCTCATTTGTGCCTTGACCATGGGCCTTCAGCAGACTGAGTAACCTTTGCTTGAGCCAGCGACCTTGAGTCCAAGCTGGTGAGCTTTTCTCTCAAGCCAGATGAGCCCACGCTCAAGCTGGAGACCTAGGGGTCTCGAACCTGGGTCCTTCCGCATCCCAGTCCAATGCTCTATCCACTGCGCCACTGCCTGGTCAGGCGTATCATGGACTTTTAAATTGTATATATCTAATTTTGTATCACAAATTTTTCTCCGTATCATGGGATTTTGCAGTATATACGTATTTTTCTATATTTAGTATTTTAATTATTTTTGTGGTAAAATAAGCATGTTCTAGCCAAAAAAGTTGAAAAAGTTTATAAGAGTGTGGGGAGCATTTATAAAGCCTTAAAATATATATAAATAATAAAATAAATATAAAGTTGCTACTTCCCAGATTTTTGCCTATCCTGGCAGTTCTGGAATCTAACCCCCGCGATAGATGAGGGACTACTGTAAATATGGAAAACATTTTCAAGTTACTTTTAGTTTAAAAACTGGTGCTGTAGCAGTGTTAACCCCCTTGCCCCAGATCCATTTTCCATGCAATGGAGCACCATCCCATTAGGCCTCCAGTGTGTGGCACATCCCTGTGAAGAGGGAAACATTGTTCCTCATATTTTTCAATCAGTAGAATTCCAATTAAAAAAATAAAAAGGTATTTTTTTCTTACTTTCTTTTTAATGTCTCACAAAATTGATGCAGATAGGGTTGAGCTTTCATTTAGCTTTACAGCCTTTCTTTGGTCTTTTTTAAGGGAAGAACTGTATTTTTAAGATAAAAATAAAACATCAGTAACAGTGCCTAGAATATTATAGGCAAGCAATATTTGTACAATAAATATATGAATACACTGTATTAATTTGTTTGGGGGGGATGGTGGCTTTTTTTGTGAAAGAGACAGAAAGTGAGACAGAAAGAGACAAAGAGAGAGGGACAGATAAGGACAGACAGACAGGGAGGGAGAGAGATGAGAAGCATCAGTTCTTTGTAGAGGCACCTTAGTTGTTCACTGATTGCTTTCTCATATGTGCCTCGATCCAGGGGCTACAGCAGACTGAATGACCCCTTGCTCAAGCCAGTGACCTTGGGCTCAAGCCCGTGAGCCTTGCTGAAACCAGATGAGTCCGTGTTCAAGCCACAACCTTGGAGTTTCGAACCTGGGTCCTCCGCATCCCAGTCCGATGCTCTATTCACTATGCCATGGCTGTTCAGGTGGGGGATGGTGACTTTTTAAATTTTCTTTTTCTCTAAGTGTTCTGTGAAAAAAATGCTCCACCTACATTTGAATTGCAAAGTTCCCTCTTGCTCCTTCTTTAAAGAGAGTGCAGACCCTTTAGTATTTCTGTAGAATATAGTATGAATTAGGAGACCTTAATGGTTGTTCCAGGATTTACCAATACTTAGCAAGCTAGAAATAAGAGTGCTGTGAGATGAAATGGGAAGGGATGCTTTAGGAGGGTGGGGCTGCAAAAATGAATAGAATGCAACAAAAGGTTTGACTTTGTAAGAATTTTTACATTTAAGGAAAAAATCTGACTTATGTCTCCTCTGTTAAGTTGATAACATTATGTGACTCTATAGGAAATAGAATGCAGTTCATGTGTATCTGATGACAAGGCCATCTTTGATATTACAACTGCCACACCTGCTTTAGCTGCAGGAGTTATTATCAGATGGGGCGGCCTGTCCTGAATGAACATCACAGGACACTGAGCTTTCATCTGGTACACACTAACCCTGTGGCTCTGCTAGTCTGGAAGTCAAAGGGCAGAATCTTTGGCATGCCAAACCTTCTGTTAATATATATTCTGTCATATATATATATATATATATATATATATATATATATATATATATATATATATAAAACTACATCCACTGATTTAGAAATAGCTCCACTTTATACAGTTTCAAGCAGTCTGATCATACTTCGCTACTATTATAAAGGCATTATGGTATATACACCATCCTATTTTATTGAAATTGTTTTGCATCTCACAATTTGTTAGGCTGTCAGGTAAACATGCTTTAAACACAACTGACCTGGGTTAAAGTATCAGTAGAAAAAGTGAAAAGCTCCAATATCTGCTCTGGCTCATATGTCCCACATTTTAGGGAACATTAGATCAACCAATTACCTGAAATGACTTGGACAGTGCAGGAGCTAAAATTGGTGTCTTCAAGGCCCGATCAAAACTTGAACATAGAAAAGATGCACATTGTTCATTAGTTCTTCCATTCTGCTAATATTTTTCAGTACTAATATATATACATAAAGGACTTCAGATAACCAAAAACTTTTAATACAAGGCTCTTTCTTTTTTGTTTGTTTGTTTGTTTTGTATTTTTCTGAAGCTGGAAATGGGGAAGCAGTCAGACAGACTCCCGCATGCGCCCGACCAGGATCCACCTGGCACGCCCACCAGGGGGCGATGCTCTGCCCATCCGGGGCATCGCTCTGTCGCAACCAGAGCCACTCTAGCGCCTGGGGCAGAGGCCAAGGAGCCAGCCCCAGTGCCGGGGCCATCTTTTGCTCCAATGGAGCCTAGGCTGCGGGAGGGGAAGAGAGAGACAGAGGAAGGAGAGGGGGAGGGGTGGAGAAGCAGATGGGTGCTTCTCCTGTGTGCCCTGGCCGGAAATCGAACCCGGGACTTCCGCACACCAGGCCGATGCTCTACCACTGAGCCAACCGGCCAGGGCACAAGGCTCTTTCAATATTTGGAAATAGCAGGTTCACAGAAATAAAAATATTTTGATGCTAGGGAAGCAAGTAACTGAGTAACTGGGTCACTGAGGAAGAGGAACGTCCACCGATGGTATTCATGTGCTGGTTTTCTCCCTCAATCCCTCCTGCCCTCCCTCGGTCCTTCACTCTCTTCCTCTCACTTTCTTCCTTCCTCCCTCCATGCCCCCTCTACTCTTTAATCTTAACTCTATTCTAAACAAGTTAATATGAAGAAGGAAACTAGGGTGTTTAATTTAGATGTAGGTTAAAAAGGCCTATATGTTTATATTTTAAAGAATATACCAGTCCTAATTTTACTCTGCTCTTCAATATATATAAAACATTTAATTTTTCTACCATTAAAACTCATAGAAGTTAACTTATAATTCCAATAACATTTATCACAAAATTGTCAGTTATATCATGACTATTAAGTGAAAACTCTCAATGTATGAGTTTCTGTGCAAAAACATTTAATCTTTATAAAAGCAGTTAGTATATATATTCTCATGATGCTGAATAGAAAATTGTGTTTTATACCAAATATTATATAGCTCTACATTAATTATAAATAAAGCAGATTGGGACAAATTTAAATATTCTACCTTAAACCACTTCAATTTAGAGGATACTTGTCTGTTTCATCATTTCCCTTTATAACAATTATATTTGCATAGAATTTTTTTTGCATAGAATTTTTATATGATGCATCTTTTAATAATGTAGGCTGTGTCTTTTATTATGTTGGTATTTTGAGTAGACAATTATGACAAAGTTCTTAACATAAAAATATGTTAAAGACAGAATAACTAAAATTTTTACTAATATAGTATTATCCAAAAATGTGCATTGTATTCTAATCATGCTTGGTGTCAGTTAATTTGCTTGCTTCCTTAACTGGCTTTAGTCATCAATATTTGATTTATTTACTAGCTATATCATCATAAAGAGATTCAAGAAGAGTTAATCCACAATATTTTTATTTTCATCATATTCATTTCTCTATGGTTCTCTTTCTCTCTTTTTCAATCTCTCTGTCATAGTATAAAATAGTCTTTTATTTTTACAGGTCCTGTTGTATATATCTATCATTTTGGTTCTAATACACACACACACACACACACACACACACACACACACACACACACACACACAGTCTTCTAGCAAATGTTCTCATATTTCCCCTGAAAAACCAAATTTACTCTTGTTTTTAGTCCAAGTGGTCTGGATGAGACTAATGCAATCCCTGTTCTCTTGAGGGTAGCTAGGACCCCAGGCCCATCCAATCAAACCTACTTTCTTTTTTTTTTTTTTTTTTTTTGTATTTTTCTGAAGCTGGAAACGGGGAGGCAGTCAGACAGACTCCTGCATGCGCCCGACCGGGATCCACCCGGCATGTCCACCAGGGGGCGATGCTCTGCCCATCTGGGGCGTCGCTCTGCCACAATCAGAGTCATTCTAGCACCTGAGGCAGAGGCCACAGAGCCAGCCTCAGCGCCTGGGCCAACTTTGCTCCAATGGAGCCTTGGCTGCGGGAGGGGAAGAGAGAGACAGAGAGGAAGGAGAAGGGAAGGGGTGGAGAAGCAGATGGGCGCTTCTCCTGTGTGCCCTGGCCGGGAATCGAACCCGGGACTCCCTCATGCCAGGCCGATGCTCTACCACTGAGCCAACCTGCCAGGGCCTCAAACCTACTTTCTCATGTTGATAAGCTTAGGGATGAAGATGTACATATAACCCATGTTGAAAGAGTGAAAGCCCCCTGTAGATCTTTCACTGAAATCATTGGAAAGATACATATATATTATGCTTTTTCTGCCAAGGATGGTGATCAGGAGTGGTGGAAATGTTCTTCATCATCCCTTGGAAGAGATTTACTGAGAATAAAGCTAACTAAAGGGAAAGCAGAGAAGAAAGTTGGAGAGTCAGACTTCTTCTATAACTACTGTTTTTGCACACTTCACCCTCAGCAAATTAATGTTTTAGAGAGACAAAATAAACAGATATGCATTATTTAATCTTCTGAATTAGCTATAAATAAGCTTGGATTTAATTAATTACTTCAAATTTTATGTCTCTCTTAAAATAATAAAATAATCAATAAAATCTTTTGAACTTGAATGAGAATAAAAAATATTGGAGCGTTTTCCAATAAAGCACAAAGATCAAAGAAAAAAAGAACTATTAAAAAGAAGTTACCCTAAAAGATTTTCATGTTTATATTAAAATCTAAACAGAGGAAAATAAGAGAAAGTAATTTGGGAGTTATATAATAAGGATTTATACAGCAACAAGAATTATAATCAATGTGGGAAAGCTGACATGATCCTCTGTAAAAATTAAACTCTGAAATTCAATTAAATATAGCATAGATTCTACCCATTACTTTATCTCTTAATGAAGTTATTCATGTATGGCCTGATCTTGATTAGGTAATTGAATAGTGAAATAAAATTACTTGACCCCAGTTTTTGAAAAAGACAACAATATTGGAGTGAGAGGTCAGATCAGTTGAGTTGTGCTGACTATCTAGTCCGCAACTAAGATGTACTATCAGCCAGAGTCCTTAATATAAATTAGTTTAAAACTGTATTTTCTCTTTCATTTTTTGCTATACACCAATGTAAAATAATTTTAAACCAATTAATTGCAAAGAAGAAGATGTCTTTTTATCTTCAATATTATAGAAGAAAATTTCAATTATGTCTAAATAACCAAGGTTGTTAAAATCAGGGATATTCTGGGGATATAGGTCCCTAAGAAATATCAACTGGGAGATGCCCTGCCTTCAATGAAAGCATAAACAGTGAACAAATATTATTTTTAAAAATGATGAAGTAAAAAAATATTTTTAATGAGAATAAATTAGTCTTCTGTGGATAGAAAAGTACTTTGAAAAGTTCCAAAGTATGAGACTATGCTATGGCTCGTTAAGATATTGTCTCAGATCTTAAAGAGCATGATAAATCTTGAATCCTTTCTTTTGGACATATGTATTATTCTTCGTCATATTTTTCCAAATGGTGGCAGCTTTCACTATATAACTGTTCTCAAATGCTGCCACCTAAAGGTTAAAGTTGGGTAAAGCCTAATAATAATATCTAGAAACAAGAAGTAAAGCAACTAAAGATTTACAAAAACCCAATCATATCACTATTCCCAAATATTAATTTACATATACACTTATCTATCTGAATGTTTCTGAAGAGAAACATAGTGATAAACTATTAAAGTATTAATGAATATTTTATCCATGACCTTAGCAAAAGAAAGTAAAAAAAAAAAATCAGGAGTGACTAAAAAGTGCACCAAAATAATACTAATATTAATACTACTAATAAAAATTAAAAATATGTTTTATAGGTTATTTTAGAAATTAAAAGTTTTAAAGTACATATTTGCTGATTGAACATTTAATATTAGGAAATAGCCACATGAGGACCATGGGCTATACAAGTCTCCTTATGGGCTAGGTACAAGTTGATTATTTCTCATTTTTTGAAACAGTCGATAATAGCCATCCATGCAAACTAGTTAACCATAAATAAAAAAAGAAATCTTGACCATATACAAAGATACTAGACAAACTCGTTCTGCAAATATTTTGTAGAATATAAATGTCCAGGTCTAATTCAGATGATTAGAGTATATCCAGAGAAAGACATACATAAATGTAACTGTTAAGCTATTAATGTTTTTGTCATGGTGCTTTTAGTAACTCGTAAAAAAGTGTGCACAATACAATACAGTATTCTTAATGTTACACAATGTAATATATCTATTCTATTTCAATAGAGCTTAAAAATTAAATTATATAAGTTTACAATTAAACAAATTATATTAAACATAAAAGTGAAAAAACAGAATGCATAAGCAATTTTTCAGTTTCTACACATCATTGCCCAATAATGACTAAGAAAATCTAAAAAATAGAAATATTTTGTCTAACAAAAAGGCATTCTAGAAAGAGATTGGAGCTTATTCTCTAGGAGAAAAATGATTTATCCGTCTATCAATACCATCTAGATCTGTTCTCTTTTACTATATAGTCACCAAAACTTTTCAGTAGCCCTGGCCATTTGGCTCAGTGGTAGAGCGTCGGCCTGGTGTGCAGGAGTCCCGGGTTCGATTCCCGGCCGGGGCACACAGGAGAGGCGCCCATCTGCTTCTCCACTCCTCCCCCTCTCCTTCCTCTCTGTCTCTCTCTTCCCCTCCCGCAGCTGAGGCTCCATTGGAGCAAAGATGGCCCAGGCGCTGAGGATGGCTCTGTGGCCTCTGCCTCAGGCACTAGAATGGCTCTGGATGCAACAGAGCAATGCCCCAGATGGGCAGAGCATCGCCCCCTGGTGGGCATGCCGGGTGGATCCCGGTCAGGTGCATGCAGGAGTCTGTCTGACTGCCTCCCCGTTTCCAGCTTCGAAAAAATGAAAAACAAACAAACAAAAAAACAAAAAAAAACTTTTCAGTAATAATTTCATGTCCTAGGCACTTTCTATGAGGACATTATCTATTCTCACCTTTCAGAAATAAAATACTGCGGCAATTTTTATATCCTTCTCTTATGTGTTGAGTCAGTTTAACAAAGCCTGGTCATCTGCTGGTAGATTAATACTGTTCAGTTCTAGAACTCACAAAGAAGGCTCTAAAGAGCTAGCAAGATGCAGTTCATTTAGGGGCATCCTTCACAAAAGAGTTCAAGTTCCTGTTTTATATATTTTTAGTTGAAATTCATCTTGTGTATGCGTAAAGTAATCACTATACAGGAAGCTCCTTGAAGGCAGTTACTTTCTATTTGGTGCTCGATGCCTGGTACACTCAATACATATTTATTAATTAGATGAATAAAAGAGTTGTTTATCAAAATTAAGTTTATACAAGTGTTTTTAACATAATATGAATAGCACTGTTTCAAATACAAAATTTCAAAAATTTGTATCTAATATAAAGGACATTAAGTTTCAATATAACTTATTCTTTAGCACTGAATAGAAAACATTATCAAATTAATTGCCACATACAGTATATGAACAATAACAGCACTCACTTTGTTGGGTAAATTGGAACACATCAATAAGCTTGTTGCTTCTCATTTTCCCAATTTGAACTTTTAAAAAATTTAAAACTGCTTGTCTAATAAAATTCTCAGAAAAATTTTCTCATCTTAACACCAAAATCATTTATTTGAAATGATTATTTTTATTTTTAATGTGATAAAAATAGTATCAACATAGTTAATATTAAAAATATTTGGCCCTGGCTGGTTGGCTCGGTGGTGGAGCACTGGTCCTGTGTGTGGAGGTCCTGGGTTCGATTCCCAGACAGAACACACAGGAGAAGTGAACATTGGCTTCTCCACCCCTCCCCTTCTCCCTTTTCTCTCTCTTATTTCTCTCTTTTTCTCTGGCAGCCATGGCTGGGTTGGAGCAAGTTGGCTCCAGGTGCTGAGGATAGCTCCACTGGGTAGCCTCAGGTGCTAAAATAGCTCAGTTGCTGAGCAACAGAGGACCAGCCCTAGATGGGTAGAGCATCGCCTAGTAGGGGGCTTGCTGGGGGATCCCAGTGGGGGTGCATGCAGGAGTTTGTTGCTCTGCCTCCTTACTTATTACTTAATTAAAAAATACTCTAGCACTTTTGTTTTTTTTGTTGTTTTTTGTTTGTTTTTTTCTTTATAAAGTGAGAAGTGGGAGGCAGAGAGACATGCTCCCTCCCACATGCACCCAAACTGGGATCTACCCAGCATGACCCTTACAGGGCAATACTCTTGCCTATCTGGGACAGTTGCTCTGTTACTTGGTAACCAATCCATTTCAGTGCCTGAGGCAAAGCCATGGAGCTATCCTCAGCATCTGGGGCCAACTTGCTCTAACCATTCAAGCCATGGCTGCAGGAGGAGAAGAGACAGAGAGAGCGAGAGCGAGAGTAAGAGCGAGAGAGAGAGAGAGAGAGAGAGGAGGGGGGCAAGGTGGAGAATCTGATGGTCACTTCTCCTGCGTGTCCTGGGACAGGAATTGAACCGTGACTTCTACATATCCGCAGATGCTCTACTGCTGAGACAACCAGACCCTACTCTAACTAGACTCTGGAACCCAGAGAGTATGGACTGGAATTTCACTTCCTATAGACTTCAATAAGACACTTAGTTTCCTTAATCCTTAAAATGGCAACAATAATGCTGTATTTTCACAGGGATGTTGTGTCAGCACAAGGATTGAAACAAAATAAAATTGCAATAAATTATAGGCATTGGTCAGAAAGGGAAGACTGTCTGGTAATTGAATTGAGCTACTTGTTACAGTTCTAAGTGGACATGCTTATTTGCTAGATGTGATCCTACGACCATGTCATTAGCTTGGGGAAAATACTTGTTTTATGTGGAGTGGCTCACTTTAAGCATTCCAGTTAACTCTAGCAAATGCAACCGCTGAATTAGGCAAGTATTGATAAGAATGAGAGCTAAGAACTCAAAGTCCTTTTGACCATTTTACTTTGAAGAAAAAAGAAAGTATGGAAAACACTTCTCCCACATTGACATTTGAGGTAGATTGTAAACAAAGCTCTGAAGAAATGAGAAATGGCTGCTATCTGTATCAGGACCATTTCTCTTACCACACAGGTTTTCATTGCGATGCTAGGCATTCGGTGACTAAGCTTGCTTTTAGCTTATACTTGTTCTATGTAGTATAACATTCAGTTATCATCATAATTGCTCATAACTCTTTTAGACTTCCGAAGAGCAAACACCAGAAAAAATGTACTATGTGAATTGTGATTACAAATTATGATTAATTAAATTAAATAATGTACATTTAATTTAATGTACATTATACATTAAATGAATAACGTAGTTGAAAATTCCACAAAAGTCACTTAGTTATTTAATACATAGTCATCAATGTTAATAACTAATTATAAATGTGTTTATTTGAATTTTACATGTGGTAGCCTAATAGGATCTGGTTCTATACATTTGAGTTCTAAGATATTAATATTAGACTTCTAATCTTCCTAAAATCATACAATCTTTGTTTAAGGTATATAAATAGCATTTCTAAGTTTTCCTAAATATGAAGCTTAATGTTTTTTCTGATTAAAGCTAATTCAGGAGATTTTATCTATTACTAATGTTCTAAAAGGCCAGCATGTTATGTGGACCAAATGCTCCTGAGGTAGGCATTTTAGAAGGTGTATTTAAGATTCTACAGTTCATTCATCATAATCCATACTTCATAGTTTATAGTTTAAGAATTGATAATCATAAGAGTTAAGCCTACAAACTTGAGGTGTTACCTGGCAGTGATATAATAAGTCATGAAAGAATAAGATGCTATTCCCCAGAAGATAAGTACAGTAGTAGTAATCTTTATATGAAATCATATATATATATTTTAAGGGTTTCCAAAATCACATTTATAAATGGTAGCATTTAATATAGGGAATATTATCCCATTATTAGAAAATCTTAACACTATCAACTGGG
This sequence comes from Saccopteryx leptura, assembly GCF_036850995.1. Taxonomy (NCBI): domain Eukaryota; kingdom Metazoa; phylum Chordata; class Mammalia; order Chiroptera; family Emballonuridae; genus Saccopteryx; species Saccopteryx leptura. Next base: position 355,895,414 of record NC_089503.1, read on the forward strand.
TCATATGACATAAGAAATAGACAGAGCCAGCCTTCCTGAAAGTTAAATTTCAGGCCTGACCTGTGGTGGTGCAGTGGATAAAGCGTCGACCTGGAAATACTGAGGTCGCCGGTTTGAAACCCTGGGCTTGCCTGGTCAAGGCACATATGGGAGTTGATGCTTCCAGCTCCTCCCCCCTGTCTCTCTCTCCTCTCTCTCTCTCTCTTTCTCCCTCTCTCTCTCCTCTCTAAAATGAATAAATAAAACTTTAAAAAAAAAAAAAAAAAAAAAAGAAAGTTAAATTTCAGAGTTGTACCTACCGTGCCAAATGGAATATGAGCATCCAGACATTTTCAGTATTCAGTCATTCTAATTATACTATTCAACAACCAACATAATTTTAAAATTTTCATTTAGTATTTAGGATTTTCTGAGTTATGTTACTAATTTGGAACAAAGAGAATATATAGGCTAAATTTTTATAAAATAAAAATGTCCTTCAAAATATGCAGAATTACTTTTAGAGAAATATAAGCATTTTGAATATTTAATAAAATTCCTAGTATAACTAAGTTATCATAATTTTACTTTTCTTCTCATTTCTCCCCAAGAATGAATATTTTATTAATACTGCTTCTTTGATGAAGAACCTTAGATCTTGTAATAGTTATTTTATACTTTTCACTGCTGGAATTCACAGTCAATAATTTAAGGTTAAATCTTCTGTAATATTACTTCAACACTGTTGAAAATAACAACTGAAGGCATGTTTATCATGTGATTTCCCTCAGGGCAAGCGAAATCTTTATTCGCTATTTCTCCACTTCCCTTATTTAATCCTTATGGCTAAGGCACTATGCCTAGCCTACCACTGGCTCAGCAATCACATCTGTTATACTAAATGCTGCCCCACTTACTTCTTTTCTAGGGATTAATAGCATTACATCCAGGGGATTTTCATTAGGTTTCAGAGAGAAAACAAACAAACAGAAAACCATAAAATATTGCTGTAACCCAAACTATAATTTTACAGAAAGTAGCTAAACCTAAAACTGAAATATGTTTACCTGCTGTTTAGAAATTATTTCCATCCACTTCCTTTGCCGAGACTAGCTAGGAATTATACAAAGCAAATGCATTTATCATACTACATATTAATACCATATATTGTTAAGACATCTTGAAGGATTTGTCATACTTTTAGTAAATGTATACCCTTAATTTATAAACAGCTATATCGGTTCTTTAGATTTTAAGCAATGCTGTTTTCCAAAAGCCAGCATGTCTTCCAGTAGCTAAAGACAGAGAGGAATGCATGTGGTTTTGTGGAAACTGGAGAAGGATCAGTCTGTAGCCATTTAACAAGTACGTTTTATGAATCCAAGCATGCAAATATTTAATACATTTCTCTCTGCTAACTACTTTCTATTTTTTTGTAAAATGATCATAGAATGTATGAAATTACTCACACAACAATAAAATATATTAAAATTCTAAGAAAGGCCCTAGAACTTGTCAAGATGACTCCAAACGGGCCACCAACACAGAACCACTGTTTCTTCCCGTTTAGAGCACTTAAGCACTAGGAGGTCCATTTGAAGTCATATTTTGGGTTACACTAGAGAGCAAATATAAGCAAATAAACCATAAACCTAATTTACACTGCAGTTTACATGAGCATATTTTTTTCAAAAATTATATCCTTAAATCAAATGATAAGGTAAATAAATCACAGAATTAACCTTTGAGTAGTACAAACGTTCACATACATCCTTGTGCCTCCTGACCATCCAGAATACGATCAATTTATTTTAAAATTGTGTAAGGCAACATTACAAAACGGCAAATGTATGTTCTTCTTGTTTCCATAAATTGGCTATCAAACAAACATGATTTTAAGTTAATAAAACTGTAACTGGAACTAATTTTATTTTTTTTAAAAAGCTCACTCCCAGGGGGTCAGCACGCATGAAAAATACTCACTACTCAAAGGGTTAGTAAAGGACTCATCTCATAGGCATTCGACTAATATTTTTGGTGTACAGTATATATCAAACAGTAAACACTGGCAAAGCCTAATCTGCAGACTATAATAATACTATTACTTAGGGGGAATTAAAGAAAGATGAAGCTTTAAAAATATGACCAGACTTTCAACCCAACAAATAGCTTGCTCTTCTACTTTTGCTTTGTCTTCTCATACATTTCCTTTAAACAACTTACTATAGTTAAATCTATCTTTTTTTTTTTTAAGATTTTTTTTTTATTTATTCATTATAGGGAGGAGAGAGAGAGAGAGAGAGAGAAGGAGGAGGAGCAGGAAGCATCAACTCCCATATGTGCCTTGACCAGGCAAGCCCAGGGTTTTGAACCAGCAACCTCAGTGTTTCCAGGTTGATGCTTTATCCACTGCGCCACCACAGGTCAGGCTCATACATTTCCTTTAATAAAATCATTTTCTTAGCTGTTTCTTCTGTTTAAATCATATGTTCCTGACAATTATTATCTTCACTTTCTCCATACATTCTTTTTTTTTCTCTTCAGCAACAATTTAGCTATTGCATTATGTAAAATAAATAATAGTTGGCTAAGATATTACACAGTTTTTCATATGTAAACAAATGTTACAAACTGGCAAAGACATCTTCAAAGAGGCATCATTTCCTGTTTCTGACAAGCCATTGGCAGCTACAAATTCTGTAAATAGTGCCTTCACTGAATTATAGTAAACTCTCCAACTGTTGAAGTGTCAGAACCTTACACATATGGATATCTGTTTTTTAGTTATAAAAAAGATGTTAAGAGAAAATTAATTTATAAAATTTAATTTAAAAAGTCATAAAAATTGCCTGACCAGGCAGTGGCACAGTGGATAGAGCTTCAGACTGGGATGTGGAGGACCTATGTTTGAGACCCCGAGGTCGCCAGCTTGAGCGCAGGCTCATCTGGTTTGAACAAAGCTCACCAGCTTGGACCCAAGGTCACTGGCTTGAGCAAGGGGTTACTCCATCTGCTGAAGGCCCGCGGTCAAGGCACATATGAGAAAGCAATCACTGAACAACTAAGTTGTCGCAATGAGAAACTGATTGATGATTCTCATCTCTCTCCGTTTCTGTCTGTCTATCCCTATCTATCCCTCTCTCTGACTCTCTCTCTGTTTCTCTAAAAAAACAAACAAACAAACAAAAAAACAAATAAAAAAGTCATAAAAATTACTATCAGTATAAAATAATTTAATTTCTTATGTAAAACCTTAACACAAAGTTAAACATCAGAGATCTAGTCAAAAGAATTAATAGACAACCCTACTAAAATATTATTCTCTCCATGAAAATCTTTCATCCTACCTCTATGGTAGATTTGAGGGTGACAAAACAAATTTAATTTGATAGGAGGGTATAGGGAGTCCCGCATGTTAATGAGTTTGACATACGTTCAATATATATCTCTTGAATACAAAATGTTTCCCTTTACATAAAATACTTTTAAGCTCTTTTCGTCAGTGAATAGAACAATGCAAGTGAACAATATTCTCAATCTTTTGTAATTTACTTGAAAGAGTGTGAGTTATTGTAGAGGAGGAACAGAGAATCCAGATTGATGTTCAGGGAGCCAAGTCAACCCCAAATACAAAAAGTGGAAAAGAATATTCAGGAACATATATTTTAAAACTTTGTCACAAACTTTTAAACAAGAAAAACACATGACATGTGATGAGGAAATAGTATTATTATTGCCATTTTAAGGATTAAGGAAATTGTCTTCCTGAAGTCTATAGGAAGGTAGAATGTGAGTCCATGCTTTTTGAATTACAAAGTGTTAATGTTAAATATTAACAATGTTAACCCTATTTTAATCACATTAAAAATAAAACCAATCACCTCATTTTAAGTAAATAATTTTGGTGTTAGAATGTAAAACATATTTCTGAGAATATTTTCTTAACAAGCAGGTTTAATATTTTAAAAAGTTCAAATGGGAAGAATGAGAAGCAACAAGCTTACTAATGTGTGCCAATTTACCCAACAAAATTACAAGTGCTATTTTTGTCCATTTACTGAAAGTTGCAATTAATTCGGTAATTTTTCTAGTCAATGCTAAAGCAGAAGCTTAGTGGAAGTTATTTTAGATACAAATTTTTAAAATTTTATATTTAAAACTTATTTCTATTCATAATTTAATTAATAACTATATAATGCTTGTTCAAGATCACAAAATTATTCTTTGCTCAGTGTGAAATCTATATGTATAGGAAAAATAACATTTTCCCCCCAAGGCAATCAATACAATGCTAAAAGAGACCATTTAAAATCATCAAATCAAATGAAGAATATTTTGAAAGGAAATGAATTTGTCTTTTCACCCCACACTCTCCTGCCTAAGTGAGTAATCTGTTTCTAAACCTTCCAAAATATTAGTTGTTCATAAAAATGGGGAAAAATAAAATTCTTCCTCCTTGCAAAAATTAACAACTGAAGAGAAAAATCATAAATAACTTTTCTATTTCCACAATTTCTTACTTAAATATATAATCCTGTTTATAAGAATACCACTTAATGCTTCTTAAGTACTTTGTGTCTAATCTTTTATACATTGGGACTGGCTTTTCTGCCCCCCTTAGTACTTTCTCATATCCAAGACCATATTGTCCAGAGCAGTGAAAGATCCCAAACACCAAAGCTGCATAAGCCCTCCTTCAAATATTCAGAGCTGTAATAGTATCTGATAAGGGGAACTCAAGAGTTAAAAATTTAGCTGTACAAATGGTAGCTTTTAAGTATAATCAATAGGCTTAATGATTAATGCAAGTATAAAACTGTGTTCCAGGAGCTGGCTACATCAATGAGCTGACACAACCTCACAAGGGCTGTAAGCACACCCCTTTGTGCCTCAGGCCTTAGAGATCTGTCAGCAACCAAGACGGTATGTAAGCCCCGGTGCTCCAAGGACAGAATGCCTGCTGATGGTACACAGATAAAGCATTACTGGTCAGCAGATGAAGAAATGCTGAAAAAAATCTCTGAACTGCAACTTGTATCTATTTAACCTCTCCCTAAATTCAAAACCTCTCTCCTAACCCTTTTTTTCTCTAATAAAAAGGGTGCCTTGAGATGCGATGTTAAGACAGTTTTTGGAATCAGAAACCCCCCTCTTCTTAGATCCAGGTGATCTGAATAAAACACCATATAGATTCAATTTTTGTCTCTACTTATTTGGCTGAGTGGTGACAGGTAGCATGAATGCCAGTATTTCCAGGTTCACACTGACCTTGAGAAAAAATTAAGTGGATAGGGCACCTGAATTTGGCATCTGGCCAAAGATGGACTCAGATCCTTTGAGCAGGCTACTCAAAACAACAGCAAACACTGAGACAGAATGTAAAATTTGCCAGGCACTATTCTAAGCACACTCACATATTTATTGATCCAGCTGCTCCAAACTTAACGTGACAGGTATTACTTTACTTCTTACTTTACAGATGATGAAACTGATGACCAACAGATATGTTCAATAACTTGCTCAAGGTCCTAAGAGCTGAAAATTTGCTGAGCTGGAACTTGAACCTACACACACTGACTCCAGATACCATGCTCTTAACCGTTATATTTTATTGTTTAGAAAGTTCAGAATCAACAACACCTCAATGTTTTCACCTGTACACCAGGGGCCAAAAAGTAAAATAAATGCCTTTGGCAGTTAAGCAGTACCAAACTATGGAGTCGACTGTTTGCAAGAAAATAAGGATGACGGAGGCTGTGGAGAGCTGGAGGGGTTTCAACTGAAACCCCTAAAGAGATCAGTAGTTAACTCATCTTCACCTGATGGCTAGACAAGCCAAGTGTAGTTTCAAGCTGATTTTGATTTTTCAAAACAAGATGAGAATAGATTTCTATGTAAAATTGCTCAACGTTTAGTTACTAACTAGGTCAAGGTCAACTGTGTTGGAATGCTGTCTGTGAATTGCCAGTTGATGACACCTTGACTAAGTGAGTTCTAAGCTTTCCTCCAGGGCCAATGCCTTAACATGCATCTACAATACCCAAGTGGTGGTCTATTTAATTTTCCCATTTCTGATGGGAAAACTAGAAAATGATGCCACTGGTTTCAGACAGGACATACAGTGAAAAGTATGTGGCTAATTCTGCTGGGGAAGAAGAGTGTGCCTGCCACAGCATAAGAATGCTACTTTTTTTTTTGCATTTTTCTGAAGCTGGAAACGGAGAGACAGTCAGACAGACTCCCGCATGCGCATGACCAGGATCCATCCGGCACGCCCACCAGGGGCGAAGCTCTGCCCACCAGGGGGTGATGCTCTGCCCATCCTGGGCGTCGCCATGTTGCGACCAGAGCCACTCTAGCGCCTGAGGCAGAGGCCACAGAGCCATCCCCAGCTCCCGGGCCAACTTTGCTCCAATGGAGCCTTGGCTGCGGGAGGGGAAGAGAGAGACAGAGAGGAAGGTGCAGCGGAGGGGTGGAGAAGCAAATGGGTGCTTCTCCTATGTGCCCTGGCCGGGAATCAAACCCAGGTCCTCCGCTAGGCCGACGCTGTACCGCTGAGCCAACCGGCCAGGGCCAAGAATGCTACCTTTTTTTGAAAGCGATGTGCATGTGTACTGCAAATAAAATAGGATATAAAAATACTCTATAATTTTTTCATAGCAAGAATGAGTTCATAATTCTAACTAAACTGAAAATATAGATTTTTTCTTATTTTCTCTATTTCTGTATATTGCTTTCACATTTATGTTGTACTTATGAGTTGAATGATCAAGGTAGTTTACTGTACAAATATTGTTTACTGGGTTTTACTCTCAGTTTTTCATCTGTACATCATAAATGCTCAAATTTATCTTTTTGATTTTCTTGCACGATTTTTCTCCCAGCTTTTTCATGCTGGAAAATATAAGCTTCTATGGATATAATTATTACTCTAAATTTAAACCATGCATTTGGTATATTCAAAACAACTAAAGACATTCCTTAAATTTTCTATTATAGAAAAACCTCTCTAACACTAACTATGATTTCAGTCACAGTTAAATTTCTAAATATATAAAGGACTGTGAATGTCAACTATGGGCTATTTACATTTCTAAGGGGGTTATGAATTTGGGGGTCTCTGCTTTTTATTTTTCTATACTTAGCAAGTGAAAGATGGAATCAGTAATTGCAATGATAAATGCAGAATTATTGAAATGCAAGCATCTTGTAATTAGTTTTTCTCTGATGTACTTTAGCTTCCAGTTGATTGCTGAGAAAGATGACATTTTTGAGGTTAAACTCATTAGTTTCATTGAGATCTTCTGCAGAGGATTCATTTTGCTTTGAGAAGGCATCAGCAAAACCAAACCACAGAATATCAGAGCTGGATGGGAGGCTAGATGAAGTTTCTTCCCTCTCTCCCTCTCTCCCTCTCCCTCTCCCTCTCTCTCTCTCTCTCTCTCTCTCTCTCTCTCTCTCTCTCTCTCTCTCACACACACACACACACACACACACACACACACACCCTCTACTGTAAGTTTTGTCTTTAGAGTTATAGTTGGCACATAAAAGTATTTCTCAGTTACTACCCTTTTAGGAGTTTGTGTTTTTGTATTGTAAGACTACGTGCCATCACACATCTGGTACAAGCCTCCATGGAAACATTGCACAAATGTGCATCATAATATTTACTCAAAACATCTCAGAGAAAGATAATAGTTATCAAGGTTATGACAATTCCCTTAACTAGACTTTCCAAACTAAAAACTAAAAATAGCAGCATTTTTTACTTTCTTAAAAATAGGCATTTGGGGAGCAAGGGAAAATAAATGCTATGTTTGTTTTAAACACATGCCGTGGAACTGCTGTATAATTGCTTAAGCCCATTTACGTTTTGATTTAAAAATTATATTACTCTGTATAAAATGGTATGAAGTCACCACTATAAACATGTTCCTGAAAGTAACAGCATGTTGAAAGAGACCAGTGCCAAACCTGGACACAAAAAATTTGTAAATAACCCACTTTTTAAAGAGAGGTGCCTCTAATTGGAGCCAGCTCTGTCTCTCACTGATCTCTAAAATGTATCAATAAGTGATTACAGAACTCCTCCTAAATAAAAGCGAAAAGAACAGAGGAGGAGTGAGAGTCATTATGTCTTGTGAAAAACTCTACATTGCTGGTAAAATGCAATCACTTCTCTACTCTATGTCGTGTGGGAAGGGAAGGGGAAGACGACCATGCCGCAGTTGCCCAGATGGATATCTACTTAGGTCAACTGATCTGAACCCGAGAACTACAGAGTGACAGCAGGGAACATAGATGGAGGGGCAGGACTGGAGTACCTACATGCCCAGCATTTGGTCTGGAAAGATGTATGAGTTTCCATGAGCCATGGGGACACTGAGGAGGGTGAAAGACTTGAGTCCTTCTGCCAGTAGTCCACCCAACAAAGCTACCCCTCGATAAAGGGACTCTTACCATTATGTTGAGGGCTACCAGGGCTGCAGGGTCATGCTCCCAGGTGATATCCTACTCACATGCCAAAGAACAGAATTTAGGACATGTTGTTTAGATTTTCAGTTCCCTGCATTGGGAAGGCCCTGAAGGACCCTCCAAAGTATGTGCTATATCTCCTACAAGAGAGGCAGCATTTTGTCCTCTCATCATAAGAAGGGGAGCCCTGAAGAGATGGGGAGTGAAAAGGCAGGCCTTTCCCTTTCTTACTACCCAGGTCCCTCGACCATGGTCAAGTCTGTGCTGGGGGTAGAAGAGGAAATAATATTTTGGCCAAGTTTGAGAAAAATATTTTACCAAATTCACAGGAAAATTGAGTAACATATCTCAAACATTGTTAGAAAAGGGTCTGAGGACAATTGAAAGATTAAAAATAAATCTTATTTTTTTTACATTTATTCAATTTAGAGAGAGAAAGAGAGAGAGGGAGAGAGAAGGGGGGAGGAGCAGGAAGCATCAACTCTCATATGTGCCTTGACCAGACAAGTGCAGGGTTTCGAACCAGCAACCTCAGCATTCCAGGTCGACACTTTATCCACTGTGCCACCACAGGTCAGGCAATAAACTCTATTTTATATTTAAACCTCTCATTGAGTTGAAACTCCTTAATGAATTGGGGTTATATCAGGCTCAAGTAGGAATTTTTATTTTAATTTTTGAATGGATATTTGGAAAAGAGTTTAGTTAAAACCAGAGTTACACAGAAGTTTGCAGACCAAGATCGAACCTCCAGTTTAGAACATAGATAAGTTTATTATTCCTTTAAATTGTTCAGGTGACCAAAACAATGAAAATCTAGGGTATATTGTTTAGCTTTTCAGTTAAACTCAGAGCCTAATAAGTCTAAGAAAAATGGCCCTTCTCTAATCAACACCTCATTCAGGCAATATTTGCATATATATAACTGTACAAATTAATAACCAAACACAACTATCTATGGAAAACTAATGCTCCAAACCTAACGGCCTGAAAAAGTGGGATTGAAATAAAATCTACCAAGGTTTTAACTGAACCCAAGGGCTCCCAGAACAAATGAACTGACTAGTACCTTGAACAGAGAAGATGGTATCTCCACACATTTAACTATTCCTTTATACAAGTTACAATTAATGAGCAGAAATATAAGCTTGATCCCCAAATAACAGTGGCTTGAACAAAAGAGAAGTTATTTATTGTGATCTTAGTTCAATGGCTCCATTGTCAAGTTTCTTCTCCACCATCCCTAGGATGTGACCCATAACCTCTCCTGGTCCACAAGGGAGTCTGAGTAGGAGAATGGAGAGAATGGCCGAAAAGCCACATGGCTTAACTTAAGGTCATGTCCTGAAAATGGCATAGTTTCCCTCCATGTCACTGCCCAGGGCTTACCTATGGCTTCTCCCCCCCTGGCTGTCATGGCCCCAGCTGAAAGTAAAGGTCTATTACTGTATAAGAAGGAAAGGTAGGTAGATAGGTAGGTAGATAGATAGATGATAGATGATAGATAGATAGATAGATAGATAGATAGATAGATAGATAGATAGATAGATATAGATGGGGACAAGTGGCAAATAGCAGTTGTCATATCACTTATGGGGCAAACTTAACTATACACAGATATAACTTTATCTAGGAATAAAGTAATAAATATATTTGGAGCAGTTCAAATGAATTTTACAAATCCATGTACTAAGTTGGTGAAATTTATTCACCCAAGAGTCCTTCATATCTGCAATATTAGTTTGTATCATAATCAAATAATTTCAGTTATATAATATAAAGCCCAGTTGAAGAGAAGCAACTAATTATAAGAAAAGAAATAATAAAGCAAGGCATACTAAATTATAATGAGCTTTGGTAGCCTGAAAGGAAATCCAATTAAGAAAAAGATACAGCTTGAACAGCTCAGAGATCAAGAAATATTTAGTATAAGGCATACACCATTCACTCATCATTTTATCCTACAAATATCACTGGAGTAATTAAAATTCATTATGAGTTTTCAAAAAGCCTGGGCTCTTTTAAGGAAGACAAGGTTGAATGTAATGCACTTTTGGAGTGGCTATATTCAGCTAATTTCTATGCTTATATGCAATAATCACTAGGCATTTGGGAAACTCAGCAACCCAGAAAAAAACATATTATATTTAAGTCAGATAGCTGGGAGTTGAATTTTAATGTGTCCCTGTGTATAATTTCAAGTGTGTTCATCAATAAATAGTTTTTGTGTTCTTGGACATATATTCTTAAAATGTGTGAGATTGCAAATTTATTGCATTTCACTTAAAGAATTGTACATTTTGCCTGACCTGTGGTGGCACAGTGGATAAAGTGTCGACCTGGAAATGCTGAGGTCGCCGGTTCGAAACCCTGGGCTTGCCTGGTCAAGGCACATATGGGAGTTGATGCTTCCAGCTCTTCCCCCCCTTCTCTCTCTCTGTCTCTCTCTCTCCCTTTCTCTCTCCTCTCTAAAATGAATAAATAAAATAAAAATAAAATGAAAAAAAGAATTATACATTTTATTGAATATCAGTAACTATGACTCATAATCATTTAATAGATAGGTTCATTTTATCCAGAAATAAAATTATAATTTGTCTTAATTATTTTATTTATTTATTTTTAAAATATTTTATTTATTGATTTTTAGAGAGAGGGGGGAGAGAGAGAGAGAGAGAGAGAAAGGGGAGGAGCAGGAAGCATCAACTCCCATATGTGCCTTGACCAGGCAAGCCCAGGGTTTCGAACCGGCAACCTCAGTGTTCCAGGTCGACGCTTTATCCCACTGTGCCACCACAGGTCAGGCTTGTCTTAATTATTAATATGTTCTAAATTACCTTAAACTTGTTGCAGTCATTCTGCAATGAGAAACACATATACTATATTATTTTATAAACATCAGGTAACATTAATAACAATGTTTAATATTAACTTAGAATAAAAATTTCATTAACATATATTTTTAATGAATACTTCTGACCATTTATTTCATCTGTACTAATAAAGTTGGATTTATGAGTACCTAAAAATTCCTGAAAATCCAACTAGATGGCAAATATCATATGATCATTAATAAAAAGAAATTGATTCTTTTATTTGCACAACCCTTATAGAATATCTGGTGGGAAAAATGTCAACAAATGGAATACATTTTGGGATGGAATGGCGTTAAGTATGCACAAAGTTGATAATGTGAAAATCATAATGAAATAAAAAATATAGTAATTATGAACTTTAGGGAAGACAAAAACAGTGATGTTGAACAGTGTTTACATATTCATAATAATACAAATACTTGATACTTATCTACACCAAAATTATGACTCAATTCTATTGACTAATCCCAGAAGGGTGTATGAGTGTGACAGGGGGCAGGAAAAGAGAAGGGGTACAAATACTGATCTTCTGCAGTGAAGTTTAAAAAGTCATTTCTAAACCTGAAAATTAAGAGAAAGCAATACAAACATGTAACATAAAGACATGAAGATAAATGCTACGTGAATCATCCCAGAGAAGTAGAAGTGGTGGTCTCAATGGCAAGCACAGTGGGACAGGGATTGTCATTTATGAACAACTTTTATATACATTTGACCGTTAAAATGAAAAGAAAGAGCAAAAGTAAAGAAAAGGAGAAAAACGTAATACGTAAATTCTGGGCCAACTTAGCTAAGATAGGTTGGGTAGACATTGCCACATTTTGATACTTTCAGTGATTTTGCTACAAGTTACTCAATCTCTCTGTGCTTGGTACCCCTAACCCCACCTCTGTAAAATGAGTTAATACTTTCTTTACAGAAGCCCTGTGAGGGTGAAAGGAGACTACGTTTGTAAAAAAACTAATACTACTTGCTGTACATAAGCACACAGTATCTGAGTTTTCTTCTGCTTTTCCCTGAATTCTTATCATTTGTGTAATGGAGTATCAGGGTGGAACACTTCCTATTCCTATTTTATCCACGATGTTTACAGGATAGATAGCAGGCACCAATGTGAGTGAGAGACATATCCCCATTGACAGGTTTATGAAGAAATGGTTAAAAACCAATGTCATAACTTTTGAATAGATTAAAAATATCCAAATTGGTTAGAGTTGGAAACAAAGCAGTTTCTGAAGATATTTGGAAATTTGCTTTCTATTCTGCCAAGGAGTTAGTGCTGCTGGAGTGGGGAGATCCATTCTCCTTCTCCTTAAACCTAGAGAGGAGGTTTCCACAGGATGAGTTGGAGAGCTTGGTAGAAGTTCCCCTTGGTTGGGAGTCAGGGCATGACTCACACCAATGAGAAAGCAGGAGTGGTTAAGGGCAGCAGAATGTTGCATTGTTGTCGTCATCATCATCACTGTCATCGTCATCATCATCATCATCATCATCATCATCCTCACCACAGTAAAAAATAGCATGCATTTATATCCCTTCTAAAATGCAGACATTGTTCTAAACCCTTAACACAGATTACCTTATTTAATAATTATCACAACTTCATAAAATGCATAAGGATTCTGAAGATTAGAGAAAAAATGGCATAATCTGGATTTCAACTGAGGAAACTTTTCTCCAGGATCTATGTGCCTAAAGATTATACCAGGGTAATTTTCACTTATGCTTGGTTCAATCAAAATTGCGCAACTTGCCAAAAATGAAACTGGGGAAGTTAATTTTGATATGGTCTCTTTGAAAATGAAATACTACACATTCATGCCTTTGCATGACTGTGGTATAGTGAAGAATGCATGGAATATTTTAGTCAGACAGATGGTAAGTGGTGAAGCTGGGATGCAAACCCAGGCCAGCTGAAATATAAAATCCAGGCACTATCCACTCTATTAGAGTCAAATTCATAACCTGTAATCAGAGGATAATTGGGTTTACTTCATATCATGTTTTTGTTTTACAAAAGCAATGACTAGCACAGTGGTTCTCAAAGTGTTTTCCAGGAATACTGTGAAACATACAAAACATTTTCAGGGGTCCATGAAGTCAAACTCATACACAGGTAAAAGATTCATTTGAAAGGCAAAAGAGAACAATAGATTTTGATGGTGTATAAAATTATTATACCTTTCACATCTACACCATACATAACTTTTAAGAAACTACCACTTACTAAAAAGAAAAAAAAGAAACTACCACTTACTGAATTTTTACTGTAGTACCCAATACTACCTATAGTTATTTGAAAAGGATAGTAAAAGACTCCTTACTTTTTAAAAAATAATCTTTTCTATTAGGTATTTTCTTTTTCTTTTTAATTTTTTATTTATTCATTTTAGATGGGGTTGGAGGGTAGGAGGGAGGGAGAGAGAGAGAGAGAAAAAGAGAGAGAGAGAGAAGCAGGAAGTATTAACTCCCATGTGCCTTGACCGGGCAAGCCCAGGGTTTTGAACCCGCAACCTCAGCATTCCAGGTTAATGCTTTATCCACTGTGCCACCACAGGCCAGGCTGTTCTTTCTCCTTTTGTGTGTAACAGAGACAGAGAGACAGACAGGGACAAACAGAAGGGAGAGAGATGAGAAGCATTAATTCTTTGTTGAGACTCCTTAGTTGTTCATTGATTGCTTTCTCATATGTGCCTTGCTGGGGAGACTCCAGCCCAGCCAGTGTCCCCGTGCTCAAGCCAGTGTCCCCGTGCTCAAGCCAGTGAGCCCATGCTGAAGCTGATGACCCGGGGTTTTGAATCTGGGTCCTCTGAGTCCCAGTTCAATGCTGTATCCACTGTGTCATTGCCTGGTCAGGCTCATGTTATCATTTTTCTGTTGTTCTTTGTAGAGTAAATCTTGTCATTTTTAAATATGCTGTTACCATATGATTTTGTTTAATAATGGTACATATTAGAATAAAAATGTTTGATCATTTTAAATAGAAAAGCAATCTATAATATCTGAGGAAAAAGAATACATTTTTAGCATAATAGATTGAAGAAGTCATTAACAATATGAAGAATTTTAACTAGAAATTACAGATGCTATATATATATTTTTACCTTGAATAGTGAAATTAATTTCATGAGGCAACAGAACTTATGTTCTAGAAGACCCTCATACACACAGTGGACATAAATCTATTGGAAGACACTATAAATTAAAGCTTTATTTGCTATTTTGAAGTATTTAAAATTAAAGTTCTTATTTTTAAAAAGCCTAGTCAACTATTACCTTGGTTGTCAAAATCAGAAGGTTGAGTTTATATCTATTAAGAGGCAGGCACAAAAAAGTGTTAAATAGAAAACTTGAACATTTATAAAGGAAATATTTAATAATGTAACACACAGCAAAAGACATGGGGTACAGGGGATGTTATTTTATGCCAATACAATATCAGTTTGAAATCAGTTTCCTTCTTATTTTTTTATTTATTTATTTTATTTTTTTTATTTTTCCGAAGCTGGAAACGGGGAGGCAGTCAGACAGACTCCCTCCCACATGCACCTGACCGGGATCCACCTGGCATGCCCACCAGGGGGCGATGCTCTGCCCATCTTGGGGCATCACTCTGCTGCAATCAGAGCCATTCTAGCTCCTGAGGCAGAGGCCACAGAGCCATGCTCAGTGCCCAGGCCAGCTTTGCTCCAGTGGAGCCTTGGCTGCGGGAGGGGAAGAGAGAGACAGAGAGGAAGGAGAGGGGGAGGGGTGGAGAAGCAGATGGGTGCTTCTCCTGTGTGCCCTGGCCGGGGAATCGAACCTGGGACTCCTGCACGCCAGGCCGACGCTCTACCACTGAGCCAACCGGCCAGGGCCTCAGTTTTCTTCTTGATCAAAGTTGTCCTGCCTGGGTTGTAGCTCCCAGCCAGTTCATATTTTAAGTCTGTAAAATGCTGGCACAGGGGAGACCTATCTTTTCTCCAAAGCCAAACCCTTTGCCAGGATAAGTTTTAGATGTTTACAGGCTAGTCACCCCTGCATCACCCAGTAAATCAGCTTTTGAACTTGCAAGGATGCAAGCTAAATAGAGAAAAGCTATTAACAAAAAGCTAGCAACCATGGCCAGAGATCTGCAGAGAATGCCCAAGAGAAAGAAAAAGTGAGTGCTGTGGAGAGACAGTTGATAGGGTCTGTGCACACAACTTTTGATCATGCAAAAATGCAAAACCTTTAGTATATTTCTTGATAAGAGGAAGTAGCCATCTTTATATATATATAGATTACTACAAAACAAACACAGAGGAAATGAGCAGTGA
The DNA here is from genome assembly GCF_036850995.1 of Saccopteryx leptura. Lineage (NCBI taxonomy): Eukaryota > Metazoa > Chordata > Mammalia > Chiroptera > Emballonuridae > Saccopteryx > Saccopteryx leptura. The sequence goes on from NC_089503.1 coordinate 355,911,045, forward strand.
GGCAGAATTACGAATGAGGCTAAAACGTCTAAAGAGGAGTGTTGAAGAAAATTCCCTTTACATACATGTGATTGATTAGAGTTCAGCACTTCCTTTGGTTCTGAGAGAGTTAAACATCAGAACCATAATATTTGTAATCTATGTTATTCTTATTTGTTTCAGTGAACTAATAAATTCCAAACATTATAGTCCATGTGTGATTTCAGTCATTCTCACATTATTCAAATATTTTGCAAGTTTATGTTAGAAGAATCTCTTTAGTTAGTGTGAAATGAAGATATTGAAAGCAGATAGACAAAGTTGACAAATACCAAGACTATTCCCAGGCTGAGCAGACAAAGAGTGCTGCGTCCCCCAGAGAACTATGTTAAACAGAGCGTGTCCTTTCCAATTACATTTTTTACTCAAAATTATAAAGGCTATTTAAGATTTTAGCTGTTTTCCCTATTGCCCACGTGTCTTTTCTCTGTTTGATAACACCTTAGATTTTCTATTTTCTCCAATGAACTCTTTTGGGATTTTTACATAGAAAAATAAGAATCACTACAGAATAATAATAAAAAAAAACATTATTGTTTTCCAAATAAAATAAATGAAACAATATGTTTAATTCAAACTTATGCTTATGAAATATCAGCCTTTCAAATCTTTTGAAAACAAGACAGGTTAAGAAATTTACACTCAATTATAACATAACTTAATTGCTTTTTTTCCAAAATGCATTTTCTTTATATTTACCATAGACAATTTCTGCCAGATATTATTGTTCCAAGATACATCATAATTTGTTCTGCTCTGACTTGTCATGATTGCACAAAAGATTAAAAGTTTACCCATGAGTAAAAATAAATTATGTAATGAATAAAAGTTTTAACAACAACAACAAAAAAGCTGAGCTCTAGAGTGTATACAATACAAACTACACATTATTTCAGGGATGAGTTTAAAAACTGAACTTGTCCAAACTGATCAAATCGGCACTAAGGAAATCTTTCCTACTGAGCAATGCACACAGCTCATCATTGAATATTCCAGTCACAAAGGTGACATGGTTTCCATTCCTGGCATTTTTCTCCATTGAGCCTAAAGGAGTAAGTCATTATTTCATACTCAGAGCCAACATTTTCTACTTCAGACACAATTCTAACAAAATTAATGTGAGACAAGGATTGCATTCATTTACTTCCAGCTAAATTAGTTCTCCAGTCTTTGACAGCCTACATTGTTAGTGTACTGCACTGAAATCTACAGGGTTTTATTTAAAGAAAAAAAAAAACATGTTTAGAATTTTAAAAACACAGTAGATTATCATTAGGCAGCATTTTGTTTTTGGTTTCTTTTTCTTTCAGAGGGATACCATTAAAATGATGACACTGATGGCACTGGTATCAATTAAAAAATGTGTATCTTTTTTTTTACCATAAAATATTTAATGAAATAAAAATGCACTAATTTACATCTGAAACAGAGCAGTTTCAATGGATTTTTTGAACTTTCTGACAATAACAACTGTATTTGGCTATAATCTTTAGAGAGACACAAATTATTGGCTATATCCTAATATAATTTTCTACTAATTACATAAATTTTATGATTTTTTTATCAGAGATACATTACTATATTTCTTTTATTTTTCTGTTAGACGAACTTAATGTATTTTGTGTATACTAATTTGGCTACTTTAAGACTCCGAAACCCTTTACAAAAATGCTTTTATATGTAGAGTTCTTACTAATTAAAAATAAAGGGCATGAAGAACTAGTATGATTTTTTTAAATATAGTTTAGGCTATAACAAAATAAAGGATAAATCTGGACACTCATGATTAGAACATATTCATAAGTGCCTGATATTTTATTTATTTTATTTTTTTGTATTTTTCTGAAGTGAGAGGCGGGGAGGCAGAGAGACAGACTCCCACATGTGCCCGACTATGATCTACCATACAAGCCCACTAGGGGACGATACTCTGCCCATCTAAGGTGTTGCTCTGTTGCAACCAGAGCCATTGTTTTAGCACCTGAAGTAGAGGCCATGGAACCATCCCCAGCACCCGGACCAACTTTTGCTTAAATGGAGCCTTGGCTGCGGGAGGGGAAGAGAGAGATAGAAAGGAAGGAGAGGGGGAGGGGTGGAGAAGCAGATGGGCGCTTCTCCTGTGTGCCCTGGCTGGGAATCAAACCCAGGACTTCCACACACCAGGTTGACACTTTACCACTGAGCCAACAGGCTAGGGCCTGGAGCCTGATATTTTATATAAAAATTTTAAAATTCTTGTTTTAGTAAAAAATAAGATATATACATTGTCTATTTACTTAGAAAGTGGCAGATCCACTGGATTAAAATGCAAGGACTTAAAAACTGACTATAACTGATAATAATAATATCAATGTTGAAATGAGTAATTTATAAACAGATTTTATAAATTTGGCTTGTTGGTTCACTGGTCAAGTGCAGCTGGTTTGTGGAAGTCTCGGGTCTGTTCCTAGTCATGACACAGAGAAGTGACCATCTGCTTCTCCACCTCTTTGTCTCTTTCTCTCTGTCTCTTCTCCTCCTGCAGCCATGGCTCAAATGGTTCAAGCAAGTAGACCCTAGGTGCTAAGGATGGCTCCCTGGCCTCACCTCAGGCACTGAAATAGCTTGGTTGCTGAACAACAGAGTCACAGCTCTAGATGGACAGAGCATTACCTGGTAGGGGGCTTGTAGGGTGGATCCCAGACAGACCACATAGGGGAGTCTGTCTCTCTACCTCCCTACCTCTCAATAATTAAAAAAACGAGAGAGAGATTTTAAATATGTGCTATGTCTTAATCATATAAAAAAACTTGGCTCATTGCACAGTGCAAATAAAGAGCTTAGATTTTTATGAATCAGTCAACAATATCGGAAAGAAGATAAGCTGTCTCCATGAAAATTATGTTTAATGAAACTTCTATTTACTATGCTTAAACTCTCCAAAAGTTATTTTACTACTTTAAAGAATTAGAGAAAATAATTCAGGAATATACTTAAGGACTATACTAATTATATTAAGATAAACTTTTTGTCATTACTGAATGAATCTTTTTAAAATAAAATATATTTTTAAAATGCCACAGTCCATGCAGAATAATCGCTTCAAAAATATAATGATCATTAAAAATTATATGTGGTGTTTGGGAAATCATTTGATCATGTATATACAGAACTTGAAAGATTAAATAGGGACTTTCGGGTTAAGATGGCTAAAATATCTTCATGATATTAGATTTTTTTCCACTGAAGCTTAATAAAATGAATAAGAAATTGTTGTATAAAGAAAGAAAATACCACAGTATCCAGACACAAGGAAATAGGTTAAAACACTACAGTAATCTTCAAAAAGTAGCAAGGAAGACAGAGAGAGAGAGAACATGTAAACAAAGACTTAGCTGAGGACTAAGATTTAGATGAAGAAGAAACAGAGGAATAAAGAAAGAATGTGGGAGGTAGAGAGAGATAGAAAGGGAGGGAGGGAGTGTAGTTGCTAAGAGCAACAATTACTGTATGACCATAAAATTGAGAACCAAACACATTGCAAGAGACGATGCATTTTAAATCTGTAATATAATACAATCCCTCCAGATAAAGAAATGAATCTAAACATTAAAGAATATACTGTGTTTTAAACAAATTTAGTATAGAATAGTCAATGCCAAGACATGGCCCCGTAAGCCAAGGGGCTTTCCAGACTTCCCTACCTTCACTCCAAAAGTCATTTAATAAGAAGAACATTAGACTAGCAGCAGTTATTTCCAATAACATTCAATCTAAGACTAAAGAAATATCGACAATATTCTAGGGTAACAAAAGTGTACACCAAAAATTCCGCAACTAGTCAAGATGTTGTTTATGTATAAAGGCAATTGACAGGTGTTATCAAACAGGAATACATTCAGATAATGCAATGCCCAGAATCCCAATTTGAGAAAAACAACAATAAAGGTAGATTATAAATACATCCACTTAAGGGATAAATAAAAATAAGCACGCAGACATTGATAATCCACAGTAAAAGGGCTGGTATAGCACAGTGACTACAGCACACACAGAACAGAACTATTAATAAAATACCATAGTATCTAAGGTTATAGAACAAAATATGAATGTTAAAATGAGCAATGTAAAAGTAATAGTATGTCTTATTAAAATAAGAAGATGTGAAAGTGATAATATATGCATCTTTTAAACAGGGAGTCAGTAGATTTAAAATGCAAATAGGTCATTTTAAAACATGACTCTTCTAAAAAAAAGTATAAACTCTTCTCCACAGTGTCTTGTCCTCTTCTCCTTCACCTTGCCTCTCATTTCTTCATCTATTTTCTAATCTCTCTCTCCTTCTTTAACCTGAGAGGCATTTTTTTAAGAAGTACTTTTACTACAGTGAGAAATCATTTATTTGACATTAAAATTTTTCCTCATTTCTATTTCAGTTTATTTTTCTTCAATGAAATTCAAATAAAACTAAAGATTTTTTTTTAAAACACATCTATACAATGAATCCATATTGTAACTTATTTCCGTATATTCATTTGTCCATCCACACATGCATCACATTTTTTAGCTGTGTTTCTGCAGAGATAAAGGAATTGGGACATAGAAAGATGCATGAGATGCTGTTCAGCTAATGGTAAAAATGATCATTTTAGAATGATTTAATTTTGCACTTTTAATTTTCAGTATTACTTATATTCTTTAAGCATATATACATTTGCCAATGACAATGGAATGTTTTATTCTTTCAAAACTTGAAGTTAATGTGTAAAAGGCTTAAAATTCCAGTTTTCAGTAGCTGAATCTAAATTGAAGATTATTCACAGGTTTGATTTGCATAACTTGGGTATTTAAAACACTTATACCACTTCTTCATCCCTTGTTATTTCCTCTCCTAAGTAAAAAGAGAAGAAATTTTAAAAATCATTTTAATTTTCATTGAATCTTTTTATAAACTGTAAGTATAAGTTTAACTTAAATGTGTAATTAATTTAGATGCCAGACTCAGCATTCTGGTCATTTCTTAGACTCTCCTGCAAAATCCCCAGACACAGATTTTAAAATGATACTAGTAAAATTGTACCATGAAACATTTCCACTGGGAAAGATTTAATTTAAGGACACTGATGTTTTCCAGTAAACCTCTTTGTCATGATTCAAGAACCATTTCTCACCTAAAGATCAAAGCGAATATTATTCCTTTTTAGAATCTTTCTGATAAACAACTCAAATATTTCCCTCACCACAAATTTGAGTGAGCATTAACCTTTAAAATTTTTTTAAACTACCCTGGAGAGCAATCTCCTATTTTATTCTAACATATTTCAGGTACAACCTTTTTCTTTAAGGGGAAGACATCAAAAATTGGGTTAGTCTCTGAACTGTCAGGGTTCAAAAATCAATGGACGATTCATAGAATGCTAGTGCCATCTCATAAAATGTTTTCTATGTTAGTGTATATAAAATGGTATTAAGTTTTATTGCATTTTAGAGGATTGATCATTGAGAGGATAACTTTGTGGGCAAAACCAATTCTAGCAAAACAAACAAAGCATGCTTACATTATTTTGTTCTTTAGCTGAGAGTTTTCTTTTTCCTGTTGATTGTGAAACTGATACTTAGTAAATCACATAGAAGGCCTAAACATATTTTAGTAGAATTATATAAATCATGCTGTAAAAATGTTGTAAGTCTGAGGGGGAAAAAGGCCCTTTAAAAATATAAACGGAATATATGGCAGCTAGTCTCTCAGATCAAAGCAAAACAGTAGCAGCACTTTTGTTTATATGATTTTCTACTCCAATGAATCGAAGGTGTGGCTGACACAGAGGTAGGCTTACAGGTGTTTGTATGCAAAGTAATACAATAATTAATAAGTAATAGTATAAGAATAAACTGTTTCATGTCCTCACATCTATAAACCTACTTTTGCCCCATCCTGTATTTACAGGCCAAAGCTAATTTACTTTTTATTTATTATTTAGAAAATTAAATTTAACAGGGTGACATTGATCTGTAAGAGTACATAGGTTTCAGGTGAACATTTCTATAGCATTTGAACTGTTGATTACATTGTATACCCATCATCCAAAGTCAAATTATTTTCTGTCACCTTATATTTGTCCCTCTTTACACTCTTCCTCCCACTCCCTCCTCTATGGTCCCTTCCCCCACAGGCCCTTCCTCATGGTAACCACTTCAGTTTTATCTATACCCATGAGTCTCAACTTTATATCCCACTTATGTGTAAAATCATATAGTTCTTAGCTTTTTCTGATTTACTTATTTCACTCAGTATAATGATCTCAAGGTCCATCTCCAGTCCTCTATCGAGGGACACTTTGGTTGTTTCCATGTCTTGGCCACTGTGAATAATGCTGCAATGAACATGGGGATGCATGTGTCTTTATGTACCAATGCTTTTGAGTTTTGGGGGTAGATACTCAGTAGAGGGATTGCTGATAGTTCTGTTCTTAGTTTTTTAAGGAACTACCATACTTTCTTCTATAATGGTTGTACTAATTTGCATTCCCACCAGCAATAAATAAGGGTTTCTTGTTCTCCACAGACTGCAACATTTATTGTGACATATCTTGTTGATAATAGCCAATTTAACAGGTGTGAGGTACTATCTCATTGTAGTTTTGATTGGCATTTCTCAAATAGCTAGTGAAGATAAGCATCTTTTCATATATCTGTATATTCTCTTGAGAGAAGTTTCTGCTCAAGTATTTATTGGATTGTTGCTTGTTTGTTTCTGAGTTTTAAGAGTTCTTTATGTATTTTGGATATTAACCACTTATTGGAGCTGTTGTTTTCAAATGTCATCTCCTCTTTAGTTGGTGGCCTATTTGTTTTGTTATCAGTTTCTTTTGCTGTGAAGAAACTTTTTAGTTTGATATTGTTCCATTCATTTATTTTTGCCTTTACTTCCCTTGTCTTTGGGAAAAATTAATAAATTGTCCTCTACGGCCAATGTCCATGAATTTAGTACCTATGTTTTCTTCTATGTAATTTGTTTCAGATCTTATATTTAGGTCTTTGATCCATTTTGAATTAATTTTTGGGCAGGGGGACAAACTGTAGTCAAGTTTCATTCTTTTGCATGTGGCTTTCCAATTTCCCAAACATCATTTATTAAAGAGGCTTTCTTTTCTCCATTGTGTGTTTTTGGCTCCTTTGCCAATTATTTGTCTCTATATATGTGGTTTTATTTCTGGCTCTCAATTCTGTTCCATTGGTCTGTATGTCTGTTCTGCCAATACCATGCTGTTTTGATTATCGTGGCTCTGTAGTATAATTTGAAGTCAGGTAGTGTGATATCTCTAGTTTCATTCTTTTTCCTCAGGATTGCTTTGGCTATTCAAGGTTTTCTTATGGCTTCATACAAACCTGGTGACTTTTTGTTCTATTTATTTAAAAAATTACATTGGGGATTGCATTAAATTTGTACATTGCTTTGGGTAATATGGCTCTTTTAACTATGTTGATTCTTCCAATCCATGAACATGAAATATTTTTCTATTCCATTGTGTCTTTTTCAATTACTTTCAATAATGTTTTGTAGTTTTCAGAATAAAAGTCCTTCATATCCTTTAAGTTTAATCTTCAATATTTTATTCTTTTGTTGCAATTGGGGTTTTTTTAGTTAATTTTCCAAAGTTTCATCATTGGTGTATAGGAAATAGACTTTGGTATATTGATTTTGTATCCTGCAACTTTACTGTATAGGTTTATTGTTTCTAATAGTTTTTTGGTGGAGTCTTTGGTGTTTTCTACATACAGTATCGTATTATCTGCAGAAAGTGATACATTTACTTCTTTCCCAATATGGATGCCTTTTATTTATTTCTCTTGCCTGACTGCTCTGGCTAAAACTTCTAGAACTATGTTGAATAACAGTGGAAAGGGTGGGCAGCCTTGTCTTGTTCCTGATTTTAAAGAAAAAAGCCTCATATTTTTCATTATTTAGTGTGATATTAGCTGATAATTTGTCATATATGGCCTTTATTATGTTGAGGAGGTACTTTCCTTCTATTCCGATTTTAAGGAGTGTTTTAAACATAAAGGGATGTTGTATCTTATCAATGCCTTTTCTGCATCAACTGATGGAATCATATAATTTGTGTTCTTTGTTGTTTTGTTGATGTAGTGTATTACATTGATTAATTTCTGTATGTTGAACCATCCTTGTTCTAATTTTAATTGAAAACATTTAAAATTTATTGAGTTTCTGTCTTCCTGGTTAGCATATCTTAAGCACAAATATTTTAGCTTTTTTCCCGGTTTGTCAGATGAAAGTTTTTATTTTTACTGTTATTAATAGGAATAATAAAATTTATTCAATTTATATAGGATCTAACAAAGTACAAAATAAAGTAAAGAAACCCTTGGATTAAATATCAAATATGGATAATTTATGCCTTTATTCTTATCTCTTTTATACTTTTCAATAATAGTCTTTTATATAATTACCATTCTGTGGTTTCATGATATTTTAAATATTCTAATCCTTTGTAAACTTTTTCATTTTTATTTAATGACTTGTTATTTAACTTTAAAGAATGGTTAATAAATTTTAGATCTTCCCTATTTAAGGCTCTTAGATTCTTTTTTTATTTTTATTTTACAGAGACAAAGAAAGAGGGATAGATAGGGACAGACAGACAGAAACGGAGAAAGATGAGAAGTATCAATCATCAGTTTTTTGTTGCGACACCTTAGCTGTTCATTGATTGCTTTCTCATATGTGCCGGGACCATGGACCTTCAGCAGACCGAGTAACCCCTTGCTCGAGCCAGCTATCTTAGGTCCAAGCTGGTGAGCTTTTTTTTGCTCAAACCAGATGAGCTCGCGCTCATGCTGGCGACCTTGGGGTCTCAAACCTGGGTCCTCTGCATCCCAGTCCGACGCTCTATCCACTGCCCCACCGCCTGATCAGGCAAGGGTCTTAGATTCTTAAAACACAATTTTATGTTAGTTCCTTTTTTCAGACTTAATTTCTCAGTTCTGATTCAAGTTCTTAAATTTTTACTTCGTTAACACCACTTTTTTCTTTCTTCTTTTCTTTCATAAATGTAATCCTCTACCAGTTCCTTTTTTTTTTTTTTCTGTATTTTTCTGAAGCCGGAAACGGGGAGAGATAGACAGACTCCCGCATGCGCCCGACGGGGATCCACCCGGCATGCCCACCAGGGGGCCACGCTCTGCCCACCAGGGGGCGATGCTCGCCCCTCCGGGGCGTCGCTCTGTTGCGACCAGAGCCACTCTAGCACCTGGGGCAGAGGCCGAGGAGCCATCCCCAGCGCCCGGGCCATCTTTGCTCCAATGGAGCCTCGCTGCGGGAGGGGAAGAGAGAGACAGAGAGGAAGGAGAGGGGGAGGGGTGGAGAAGCAGATGGGTGCTTCTCCTATGTGCCCTGGCCAGGAATCGAACCCAGGACTCCTGCACGCCAGGCCGACCTCTACCGCTGAGCCAACTGGCCAGGGCCTCTACCAGTTCCTTTTGAATGTGTTTTTTATACTTCAGTTACATGCTTTGATTTCATACACTCTAAACAGTAGTTTGTGGAGTACAAGGTTGCAAGGATATGAATAGAAAAATTCCACAGCACCAACAGAGATCTAAACTTTCTCCCCAGAAAGTAGCATCTATCTAAAGGTAGTTCATCAATAAGTCTTATTGCTGGATACTTGGAAAAATTACGGAACAAAAGTTCCCAGGACAATCAGGGCTGGCCACATAGAAATGGTAAATGTGACCTTTTAGAATGGTGTTGCCTTTTGACATTCTACATAATCAAGTCATATAGGAAGTTGTACATTTTGAAGTTCAGTTTCAGATGAGCTTTCACCTTAATGTGCTATAATACTGGAGCAGAAAGACAGTAGAATAACTTAACCTGACTTTTGTGAGAAGCTAGGTGGTGTTGAAATTCCAAGAGGTACTTGCATTTCTGTAACAATATGCAAATGACACTATATTTCTAATCTGGACCACACTGTTCATGACTAGTCATCACAAGGGGTATATATAGTGACTTTTAGATTGTGTATCAATTTAGTTTTCTTTTTATACTGACTTCTAGGAACTGTAAGCCAATTTAGTCCCACTTTTAGATTAGGTCTTTGCCTTTACTAAACTTTGTTTTATCTATTCATATTTTACATGTTTTGTAAGTAACTTTGAACAGATTTTGGAGTAAAGCAGGCTGAAAAAAGTAAACATATACAGACACATGAAATCATTTCCAAAACAGTCATTTAAATTAGTTGAGATAGCATATCTACTCTATATATCACAATAACAAGGCATGGAGTGGTGAAGCCTTGTTATACTATATAAACCAAATCAGTATATATAAAGAACAAATATAGAACTCTAAACTTAGGATCCTGTATCCCACTGAGCAATGTTCTTTTATTATCGCATTTGGCTGTACCAGAGTAATTATAATTTTTCAAAGATATTGGTTTCCCAAATAAAAGGAATATATCATTGCTTATTGTTCCATCTACTGTGATTTAATAGTATTTGAAAAAGGAACTGTACTGCTCACAAAAATTAGGGGATATTTCAAAATGAAGATGAGGCTATAAAATATCCCCTAATTTTTGTGAGTAGTATGATTATGGAATAAGAGAGGTAATGAAGTAAATCCAGTTCAGTTCAGAAATAGATGTTTGTAGTTATTCTTTCCTTTAATACTCTGTTTAAGGGTGAGAAAAGAAAACGAGGCAAATTGCTGCACATGCCCCAGCAGCTACATTTCTGTGAGTGTTGTGGTAAATAGGTGTGCTACAGTGGGACCAAGCTTAGAGCAAACTGATCTAGTCCTTGTGATCTGTTCTGACAAGAAATGATCGTGGTCAGAGCTCTTGTTAATTCCTTTGTTTTGAGGAGACAGGGAGATGAGTCCTGACATTGCGGGAAGGTACTGTAAGGCCCTTGCTTGGGCAAGTATCTACTGATGTTGAAGCCAGGTTCTGGCATCCTAGGAACAGTCTTTAAGAACTCCTGGCATTCCTTTATCGATCATGTTCAAGGCTGGCATTTCCCTGGATATATTTTTCTTTCTGAATACAGCTTTTTCTCTCTGATTATTATAGTTTTTCACAGGAGAGTGAAACTCAAGTGTTGAAATGTCAAGATCTAGAATCAGCAATGGCTATCAAAAAAGCCTTGGAAGTTAGCTTTGATGGGCTCTCCTACAGCTCGGTCAGAGATACTACAGTATCTGGTAGCTGCTGCCACAAATAAACATAACTCCTCTAACTTCCTTTCCTGGAGGAGAGGAAGTGGGAGTGCAGGTACATAGAGGGCTCTAAATGATACATCCACTCAGAGGAAAGCCAGGCCTTCAGAGGTCATGAAATAGACCCCTGGTTTTCAAATGAGAAACACTAAAATCCCATCTTGGAAAAGCTATCTTTATGCACACATCTATTCTTCAGGCTAGGGCCGTAAACTATCACAGGATGTTATGACTCAACATCTGCCCTATTTCAAGTCTTCAAAAAGAGAAAAAATATACCATTTTTCTCAAAAACTCATTTTTCTTTCATGGATCTGCATTTTACATAAATTCTTGCATTATTCTTCTTTCCATCATACACATTATAGATTGATTTTTACCACATTATTTATAAGACCATAATTAGTTTGAACAGTTGGACAAATAATATATTTTATAGTTAAATATAAATTTATTGTACAAAATTAATGGTGTATTAGAGAAAAGTAAAGCACAATGCCCAAGACTGGTGTCATGAATGCTTCACTGTTAGCCTGGCAGAGCCACTAGGCAAGAACAGAAGCTGCCTCCTTGCAGCAGGGTAACACAGAGAAAATAATACATGCATTGAAAATAAAGAGGAAACTCCTTGATATTAGTCTGTGCAACTCTGGTCATTTTCCAGTCAATGTAATACCCCAAACTATGTGCCATCAGAACAGTGTCTTGAAGTCTCTAATGCTTTGTTCCCTTTAATTCTTACTGTATAATTTTGATTCTTTACTTCTCAAAAGTCTTGATTCATAAGACTGGTCCTTATACTTCCTACACCATGAGAAGAGTAAGAATATAGGAATAAATAAAGATACTAGCAATTCAGACTAAGAAGATGATGACACAAAAATGTGAGCCCTGGCCGGTTGGCTCAGCGGTAGAGCGTCGGCCTGGCGTGCGGGGAACCCGGGTTCGATTCCCGGCCAGGGCACATAGGAGAGGCGCCCATTTGCTTCTCCATCCCCCCCTCCTTCCTCTTTGTCTCTCTCTTCCCCTCCCGCAGCCAGGGCTCCATTGGAGCGGGGATGGCCCGGGCGCTGGGGATGGCTCCTTGGCCTCTGCCCGGGCGCTGGAGTGGCTCTGGTCGCGGCAGAGCGACACCCTGGAGGGGCAGAGCATCGCTCCCTGGTGGGCAGAGCTTCACCCCTAGTGGGCGTGCCGGGTGGATCCTGGTGGGGCGCATGCGGGAGTCTGTCTGACTGTCTCTCCCCGTTTCCAGCTTCAGAAAAATACAAAAAAAAAAAAAAAAAAAAAAAAAGTGAAAACCAGTTATAGCTATTATATTCTTGCATTAAAATGTTTATAAAATAAATTCACTTTACATTTAGCATCTAACAGCTATTACCCCACCAACTCATCTTCCCACGTTGCAGTTATAAAATTGGTGGCCCAGGGGAAAAAATAACTTCCGCTAAAAGATAAGTTGTATTTAGTCAAAATCAAAACAAAAATTCCACAGGACAGGAAAAGAAGGGCATGAAAAACTAAAAGCAAATGAGGAACTTATAACAGAGAAATTATGCTATACAGATGATAAAAGCTATAAACAAACTCTTTGAATTATAAGAAATTGTAGAAGTTGTGCCCTCTTGATAATGAAAGAAGCCTAAAAATGCATGCATGTGTTTTAAAAAAGAAAACAGCAGGAGATGAAATTTGAGCTGGAAGAGCCAGGGTACAAAGGAAGAAAAAAGATAATAAGATCATGCTTTATGTTTCTGTGAGTTTGAGATACAATTTGGTTCCTTAATAATTCATCTAGACTATTTTCATTTACATTTAGGGTAGTTATTTTTTCTAAGATAATTGGAAAAAAAGAAAAAGAACAGAACACATACTTCCTTCTCATAAAGATAGAAGAGCAGGGAAGCACCACACAACATTTGCATGTATTTTGTCTAATATAAACTCCAGAGAAAGAAGAAAGGCACTTCACATCACAGAAGCTAACCACCTCAGATACCCCAGTGATATAAACTCCGACCGAATCAGGAAAATTGTGTTCATCCATAATGGCCACTCCGATTACCCATCTTCCCTGTGCAGCTTGGCAAGGCCTCCCGCCCAGAAGCTGCAGGAGGCTACACAGAAAGGGTTACGGTTCCATCTATTAGCAGGCCTAACACTAACCACCTTGTCTTTAAGTCCCACTGCATAAGGTCCTAGTTTAAAGCATCATAATGTTGACTACAGTTTTTGAACTTTCTTCTAAAATGATCCTCTAGCAGGGTTGTGTCAAATATGTTAAGTGTAGAAATTATATAAATAAATAAATAGTTTTAAAGTGACCTAGATATTGGTTTTTCTCAATATATATTTATTCAGTTTGATTAAGTGATCATTTTTAGTTTGAAAAACTATACATTTATATCTGATTTATCTAAAACCCAAGAACTTGGGGTCTGATCAAGAGTCTTCAAAACAAAATGTGAACTTCTTTTTATAAGCAGTATTTCACCTGTTCTGCTGAATTCGGGCATGGCTTTAGTACTGCCTTGCATTAGTGACCCATCAGATGGGAGTAAAGGCCACCCTTACATAGATCTTTTTCTCAAGGCTCTCTCTGCTCTGAACAGATGGAGTTTCCATGAGTACGATTCAGAAAAAACTCAGAGTAGAAAAGACTGAAGAATATTGGATTGAAGTATTCTCCCAGAGGATTTCACCTTGGCTATAATCTTCTAGATTTCTGGTCCTTTACATGAAGTGGTTGTATTTTTTTTTAAGTTGTTTTGTTCTATGAGTTTGAATTCAGTTCAACTAGTCACAAAGGAAAACAATCAAATTACTTTAAACCACCCAACATTTTAGATTTCAAAAGTAAATTGTATATAATCATAAAATCCTAAGCAGAAAGTCATTATTACTTTAATAATGTCCTCATTTCCCAGGGTTAAAATAATAATGTTCTTACAATGTTGGTTATTAACTTTAGGTCAAAACACACACACCTTCACTTGGTCCAGATTTTTACCTCTATACAGTGAGAATCAAAGGGAGCAAAGCATTGGAGACTTCAAAATACAGTTGTGCTGGCAACTGGCTTTGGGTAGGACATTGACTGGAAAACTGACCAGAGTTGCACAGAATAATACCAGAGTGTACCCTTCAGTTTCGCTTTACCTGTTATTTTCCTCTCTATAGCTCAATTATGTCAATTTATAAATAGAAATTGGTTTCCAGACTATCTGACACATTCTCATTTACTTAACAATTACTTAAATAACTAAGCACTGTTATTGGTGCTAAAGGTATTGCAGTAATCAAAGGATCAAAAATCCCTGCCCACAATGAAGCTTATAATCTTGTACAAAGAAAAAGGTTTTGTACCTTTGGTTATTGACATTTTCTTTTTCCTTTTTTTTATTTCTTTTTCTTTTCTAATTCTAGAAAAAATATATTTGCTTTAATGTTTTTACAGTAATACAAGAGTTAAATCATTTATAGTTTGTGAATTGCTTCTAGTACAGTGGTTATTAAAAAGTTTTTTCCTATTTAAATAAATTTGCAAAATCAATAAATTCTTATTGTTTTTGGAAGTTAAATAATATGTAGTTAATTAATATTCTGAGATTAGAAAAATAGGAAGATAATGAAGATTATGAGTTCAAATGCTCTTTTGTCTTTAAGGTAAGGAATACTAACTTAGTTGAAATAAGAAAAAAAATTATTTAACCACTTGTGAATATAAACAGTATAAACTGTTTACTTTAAAGATTAGAGTTTCAATTTACAGACTTGACAAAAGTTACAAATTGAATGACTTAATATATTATGTTCCTTTGACATTTAAAGGCCTTTCTAGTACAATAATATTATAAAATAAATAACTGTAATATTTTAAAGCTCTGCTCTCCCAAACTCATTCAATATTTTACTTACTTAATTACATATACTACTTTACAGTTATTTTTAATAAAAATATTGCGTTCTTCCTAGTAATTCATTTTATTTATAAAATAATCTTTAAAAATAATTCAGAATATGTCCATGTGTCTTAGTTTTATATCCCACCTATGTATAAAATCACACAGTTCTTAGCTTTTTCTGATTTACTTATTTCACTTAGCATAATATTCTCAAGGTCCATAATGTCACTCCATTAAATTTCTATATTTTTCTTCTTTTAGGTGAGAGGAGGGGAGATAGTGAGGCAAACTCCCACATGCTCCATGGCCAGGATCCACCTGGCAACATCTTCTGGGGCTGATACTTGAAAACCGAGCTATTTTTAGTACTTGAGACAGATGCACTCCAACAGAGATATCCTCAGTGCCCAGGGCCATGCTTGAACCAGTCAAGCAACTGGCTATTAGAGGAAAAAGAGGGAGAGAAAGGAAAAAGGAGGAATGGAGAGTCAGATGTTTGCTTCTCCTGTGTGTCCTGACCAGGAATTGAACTCAAGATGTCTATATGCTAGGACAACACTCAATCCACTGAGTCATGGGCCAGGGCCTAAATTTAATTTTTAAATAAAAAAAATCATTTATCATAAAAATTACTTGTATGAAATGAATCAAGAAGCATTAGGGCAGGGGTCAGAAATATATAGCTTGCGAGCCAGATGTGGCTCTTTTGATGGCTGCATCTGGCTCGCAGACAAATCTTTAATAAAAAAAAATAACATTAAAAATATAAAACATTCTCAGGTATTACAATCCATTCATTTCCTACTGTTCATGTTCATGTTTTCAGGTGGCTGGAGCCAATCACAGCTGTCCTCCGAGACAACACCAAATTTTTATTGGATAACCCATAACGTACATGGATTGTTGTGAGGTCAGGAAAAAAAACTTCCCTCCTTTTAATCAAGTAGTCAGCTAGCTAATTGCAGAAACTCTTTTGATAAAGAAGATGGCTAAAAGAAAAAAAGATGAGGAGTATCGAACTTTTCAGCAGGAATTCTCCTTTGTAGAGAGAGCAGGTTCTGCAGTGTATCTAATATGCAATGATAAAATTGCATCAATGAAATGGTGAAATATAAAGCAGCACTTCCACACATGCCATACTACATTTGCATCGAAATATCCAGCAGGGGACAGCAGGAAGAAAGCATGTCAAGAGCTACTGTACAGAGTGCAAGCTAGTCAACAGCAACTCTGTGTTTGGACCCAACAAGGTGACTAGAATTCAGTTAGCTTTGCTGGTGTTTTAGCAATTGTGAGAGACAGAAAGCTATTCACAGATGGGGAGTATGCCAAAACATTCATGCTTGATGTTGCCAATGAACTTTTTGACGACTTTTTGGATAAAGACAAGATAATCAAACAAATAAAAGACATGCTCTGTCGGCAAGAACTGTTCACGATCGTACCATTATGATGGCAAATCAAATTGGCAACACAAGTGAAGGACATAAATGCAGCACCATTCTTTTCTCTCACTTTGGATGAGTCAACAGACATAAGCCACTTATCCCAGTTCAGTGTGATTACAAGGTATGCTGTCGGTGACACACTATGTGAGGAAAGTCTTGCTGTTTTGCCTATTAAAGAGACAACAAGAGGGGAGCATTTATTCAAGTCTTTCACTGAGTTCACTAAAGAAAAAGTCTACCGATGGATAAACTTATTTCGTTGTGTACTGATGGTGCTCCGTGCATGGTGGGGAAAAACAGCGGATTCGTAGCGCTTCTTTGTGAACATGAAAAGAGACTCATCCTAAGTTTTCACTGCATCCTACATCAGGAGGTGCTTTGTGCTCAGATGTGTGGTGAGGTGCTTGGTGAGGTGATGTCACTGGTTATTCAGGTTGTCAACTTTATTGTTGCCCAAGCTTTAAATGATTGCCAGTTTAAAACACTGCTGGATGAAGTTGGGAATAATTATCCTGGTCTGCTTCTGCACAGCAATGTGCGTTCGTTGTCAAAAAGAAAGGTGCTCAGCCGTTTCGCAGCTTGTCTGAGTGAAATCTGGACTTTTCTTGAAATGAAAAACGTCAAGCATCCTGAGTTAGCTTACACTGAGTGGCTCCTGAAGTTCTACTATCTCATGGACATGAATGAACATCGGAACCAGCTCAATGTGAAAATGCAAGGCGTTGGAAATACATCTTGTCCCTTCAACAAGCAGTATGTGCATTTGAAAACAAGCTGGAACTCTTCATCATCGACATTGAAACAGGTCATTTACTACACTTTGAAAAACTGGGAGAGTTTAAAGATGCATGCACAGCAAGTGACCCTGCTCAACATCTTGATCTCCAGCAGCTAGCAGGCTTCACATCTAATCTCCTGCAGTCATTCAAAGCGCACTTTGGAGAATTTCATAAGTGCACTCGACTTTTTAAATTTATCACCCATCCACACGAGTGTGCAATGGACAGCGCCAACCTGAGTTACATCCCTGGTGTCTCCATCAGAGATTCTGAGCTACAAGCTGCTGACTTGAAGGCCTCAGTCATGTGGGTGAATAAGTTCAAGTCACTGAATGAAGCTTTGGAAAGACTTGCATGATAGCAAGCAGAGTTGGCAAGCCAACACAATTGGGAAGAAATGAAAAAACTTCAACCTGTGGACCAGCTGATTGTCAAAACTTGGAACACAATTCCTGTCACATACTACACACCGCAGCGTGTGAGTATTGCTGTACTGACAATGTTTGGCTCTACGTATGCATGTGAGCAGTCTTTCTCACATCTAAAGAACATTAAGACTAATCTACAATCATGATTAATGGATGAAAGTCTCAACGCCTGCATGAAGCTTAACCTCACCACGTATCAACCAGACTACAAAGCCATCAGCAAAATCATACAGCACCAGAAGTTGCATTAATGGTAAGAAGTACTTTATTGATCATTGGTTAGCAACAGCATAACAACGTTATTAAAAAGAATTCAGAGACTTATTGTACTTTAAAAGTGTTGATCTTCCATAAAATGTATATATTTACTTATATTTAGTGTTAAACATATTGTATGGCTCTCACGGAATTACATTTTAAAATATGTGGTGTTCATGGCTCTCTCAGCCAAAAAGGTTCCTGACCCCTGCATTAGGATATCAGAAATTTAAATTGCCTACATATGATCTTTTTCTTTTCAAAATGGAAATTGCTATTTTGGTATAATATCATAAGCCTTAGAAATAAACGTGTGTTTTAAAAAGTCCTCCTGTGCAGGTTTATACTCTTTAAGTATGCACTATTTCTGAGCAGTCTGCTGATAACAGCACACAGGAAGACATGCAACACGTAGAGGCTAACAGGTCAAATTTGGAGGATCATCACTACAGGAAATCAGATGGCAAGGCAGGGCAAAGAAAACTTCGTGCTGTTTCTTAAGAACACACATGCTACTGATCCACCCATGTTCTTTGAACTAATTTTCCTGGTATACAAATGGATTTGTAGTGATTTTTCCCCTATTTATGTCTATCTACCTCTTCTTTGACTTTAACCAACATTACACAATTGGAAATGTGGCCAAAGTTAAGAGTAAATTGCAACTCTAAGCTAACAGTCCCACACAGAATTCAAACTGTGAATTGACTGTATTAATACACTGACCAATCTAATCACAGGTTAGCATGTTAAGAGAAAATCAAACAAAATATTTTGAAGAATTATAAAATAGCACAATGTGAGCTGTTATCATTGAGGCTGTTAGAAAAAATTAATCTCATCAAAGCAGATATGTGGTATATCATTTTTGCTGATATGATATATCAAGAAAATACTTAACTATTTCTCTAATTTTGGACTTTGGGTCTGGAGGCAAAACAATGAATCAGACACAGGTCCTCTCACTAAGGAAATTATGAGTTTGGTGAACAAATAAATTGCTAATAATTATAAAACAGTAAAATATGCTAAGAGTCTTTACTGAGACTATAATGATATCAACTTTTAAATAAGTGGAAACAATAATTATACTTTATTCATTTTTATAGAATCAGAAATAATTATTTTGATAATTAATGTAGATTTAAATGTTAACACTTATTTTAAAATACTTTCTGAACTTTTTTATAAACATTTTTATGTCAAATAATCAAGGATTTTTTAGTTAATTTTTTTCAGACCTACTAGGTTCAGTTTCCTTTGGATACAAAGTCCAATTCAGGATATATGCTTTAAATTATGTATCAGTAAATATAATGAAATTCTCTGATTTAAATTACTTTATACTGGAACTTTAAAAACAAGTAACTGCTAAATTCATACTTAATCATTGTTCATGATACTGTTATCAAATGTCTTCACTGACTCTATCAGTTCATTTGGGCTCAGATCATTGTAGAGCAAGTCAAAAGAGTTATATTTGGTAGACGTGAAAATTGATGAGTGATCTGAAAGAGAGATTGTCACTCTTAACGATGGATAGATACAAATACTATTTGAGATAGGGGCTGCAATTTAGAATATAATTAGGAAAACTATTTTTCTACAATTATTGTATACAACTTATTTCTCATTGCTGACTACCTGAAGAATCTGATCCTTTTCACTATTTTCCTCTTCTTAAAATTATTTCCCTATTGAATTTCAAATTTCTGTCATTCCCCAGTTTTCTTTCAACCAATCTGATGACTTCTTCAGCTAATGGTTTTCCCAAGGGTTCACACTTGACTGTCTTCTTTCCTCAGCCCACAGGTTCTCTTTATTTTTTATTTTTATTTTATTTTTTTCTTCTGAAGCTGGAAACAGGGAGAGACAGTCAGACAGACTCCCGCATGCGCCTGACCGGGATCCACCCCGCACGCCCACCAGGGGCAACGCTCTGCCCACCAGGGGGCGATGCTCTGCCCCTCTGGGGCGTCGCTCTGCCGCAACCAGAGCCACTACGCAGGGGAAGAGAGAGACAGAGAGGAAGGAGGGGGTGGGGGTGGAGAAGCAAATGGGCGCTTCTCCTGTGTGCCCTGGCCGGGAATCAAACCTGGGTCCCCCGCACGCCAGGCCGATGCTCTACCGCTGAGCCAACCGGCCAGGGCCCACAGGTTCTCTTTAGAAGATCTCATTTGCCTGACCTGTGATGGCACAGTGGATAAAGCATCAGCCTGGAATGCTGAGGTCGCCAGTTTGAAACTCTGGGCTTGCCTGGTCAAGGCACATATGGAAGTTGAAGCTTACTGCTCTTCCCCCACTTCTCTCTCTTTCTCTCTCTCTCTAAAATAGATAAAATAAAAATATATTTTTTAAAAAGATCTCATTCACTACCCTATTCAATACTATCTTAGCTCAATAACTCTGAAACTTTAAGATAGAACTATATATATCCCATAAACAGAAAAATCACAATTTAAATAATTTGCTCAATATAATCTAGCCTTTTCTTTTGAACTCTACGTTCATTTTCTCAACCTCTTAATAACTATACATATAAATAGTCCATACAAATTCTGTAATGCTTCAAATTCTACATGTACAAAATCATTAAAACAAGTTTCTCCTTTTGTCTTCTCCTTTAATATCCACTATTTGCCTAAATGAGAAAGAAGCGTTGGGGTCATCTTTGACATCTTTATTCTCTTTTATACTCATATCTAGTCCATCACCATAGTTCCTTCTGTGTCTCTACAACTTTTTCAAATGTGCCCCTTCTCTATATTTCTTTTTTGTTGGGTAGCAGTTCCGGACATCTGTTCTATGGTATATAACCGTAGAGCCATTAAAAATATAGTTTTTGCCACCTAGGCACAAACATTAACAAAATTTTTAAAAAATTCAGAAAATTAACTCCCTTTACTTTTCTAAGATTTAATATACCAGTTGTTTTAATTTAAATAGAAAGACAGGACTGTGAAGTCTCTTAAAGCCAATAGCATGCAGATGGGAACTAGGACAGAAGTTCCAAGTTCTCTGTACTGCTTTTTGACATCCAATTTGTAGTTGAAATTGAAAGATCTAGGTTATAGAAAAAATTAGTTCATGTTATAAATTCTAATTCTGAATATGAACCTTCGCTTACTTTGAATTTTTCTCCTTTTTTCTCCCTTTAACTAGCATTTTATTGTCTATGTGACAGTAAAGGACAAGGTATTTCCAGTTCCAATAACATCATAGATCTGAAAATGTCAAAAATAATACTTGCTAATGTAGACTGTTCACTGGCTCTGATTATGGAAATACTTATGATTCACAAGAAATCAACCCTTCTCTTAAAATGAGCCTCATTTACCACTATTCTACTTAAAGGTGAAAGTTTAGACAGCTCTTAGTACATCTGCTGTGATAATAAGATCTTAGCTGTTTATTGCCCTTCTTAAACAAGGTATAATTCTACTCACTGATAATTCTGTAAACTCAGTATGTCTGATCAGCAGATGTTGCTATCTATTTCAAATATTCATTTGTATCATGTTCTGTCTCATATCAGATTATTTTATTTCAATTTCTAATAATAGTAAAGTCCATTCAGAACATTATTTTCTATTTTAATCATTGTGCAAAATAGGACTTTTGTTATGTGATATCATTTAAATATGAATGAGGAAAAATAACCAACCTGAATAAATTGACTTTTAAGTGAGCTCTTTGATTACACTTCACTTGAAAAGCAGATCCCAAGTAACAGAAGTACCTGAAGTTACTGAATATATTTTTCAATAAATTTTTTTCCAGTTTTACATTAATCAAAAAATAGCACATTGGGTACTAATGAAGTTTTGTGAAATGCACGCTGAATAAATAATATTTTTTCTTCCTCACAACCTATTAAGTTCTTTTTCCAACAAGAAGTCAGTACTAAGCAGGACAATTCTGGAATTTTGATGCTCTTTACTGAGTTAACACAAGTCAAAGAATCTGACCTGGCCCTTGACCCACCACAGAATTCTTCTTTCCCAAATTAACACATCTGAGAAAAGATTAATTCTTTTAAAATATTAATTTTTATATTGATCCAAGTATAATACCACTTTTTTGTCTATCCCTCCATTAATGCTAAAATAATATAGAGTATTGCATCAAAAACCCAAGTAGTTTAAAAAACACCTCACCCACCTTAATTCTCTCATCCACTTGACTTTGCGTCATAAAATTCTCCACTTCTTCTATTCCAAAAATGGTTAGGGCCGAGTTTTTGCTTTGGCACTGCAGCAATGATTTTTATAACAGTTACATGAAAGGCACACTTAAAACTTTGTTCTATCTGAGGCATCAACCAAAAGGTTAACATAGACTTGATGTTAAACATTTATTTATTTTTTAAAAATCTATAGGGTAATTGTAGGCAATCTCTTTCTGTAGAAATCGTGATTTATTTTTTCCCTTCTTTTCCAAGTGAAAGGAGGGAGAAAGAGAGAGACTTCCACATGCACACCAACTGGGATCCACTGGGCAACCTCCCCTATACCGTCTAGGGCAGATGCTCTGCCCATCTGTGGCTATGCTCGCAATGAAGCTATTTTTAGCACCTGAAGTGGAGGCTCCATGGAGCCATCCTCAGTCCCCGAGTCAACCACCTGAACCATCCTCAGTGCTTAGGGCCACTGCACTTGAACCACTCAAACCGTGGCTTTGGGAGAGGAAGAGAGAGAGGGGGAGAAGGGAGAAATTGGTGGAGAAGCATATGGTCACTTCTCTTGTATGCTGTGACTGGGAATCAAACCTGGTACATTCACACATGAGGCTGATGCTCTACCACTGAGCCTACCGGCTAGGGCAGAAATCTCTATTTCTAATTTACATTTCTCTCTCATAACTCCAGTCATACTGTGGGCACATGAAGAACACTCCAACTTCTTCCCTCAGTTATGGAATTTAAGTCTACATAATCAAAAACCCTGTTGAAAATCATACTAGCAGCAAGAATCAGGACCACTCATTTAGTGTGATTTCCAGTTTGATGCAATAGCTTATACTACGTTTAAATAAGTGTTGAATGTCTCTTGATAGTTGAACATCAATAAAAAATTTGTCATCCATACTGCTTTAATCCTCATTTTGTTATTTCTATATGCATTTGAATCTACATGGAACCATTGATTCCAATTTATTTTAATTTTTGTCTTTCTAACCCTCTGCTCCCACAGACCTGTCAACACTTCAGCTTCGATACCAACATGGTCCATTACAGACCTGCTTTTAGAGACTAGTGAATGTTTTATGCTACTGAGTAAATAATAGACATATTTGAGGTAGTGCTGTTTGTAATTTGTAAAAGTACAACCAAAGGTTCTTAAATTTAAGCTCACTTTTGAGTATCTAAATAACATTTTCTGTATGAATGCATTTTGTTCTTTCAAAAAAATGCTAGGACATTTTCTAGGGAAAAACTACTTGCTGTTTTATTGAGATTACATTTTACTCACTAAAATATGTTATTCAGACAGCAGAAAATTAAATACAATTATGACAATAATTTACTTACACACCACCTAGGCAGCCAAACTGAATAACAAGAAACACCTGCATTATTTACTCCATATCATATAACTGTAAATTAAATACATTTTTACTTAAAGATGTATTTAATTCACAGTATGCTAGTGAATCCATAAATAGTAAATGTCATTGTTTGCTACTCTATGTAATATGGTTTTTATACATTTTAAAGGGATGGTGCCAGTCTCATGCAATTAAAGCTGAATACATAGTAAAGAATGGCATTATTCAAATGAGCCCACGATTGAATGGAAAGTTACTCCTGTGGAAAGTGCTGTCAAGATCGGCATAAAGTCACAGCGTGGGTGTCCTTAGAGGCGGGTGCAACAGCACATGCATAGATTCTGTGGCAAGTAGGAGCATGGAAACGTTGGGCCCTGAATGACCACTGTGACTGGACCACAGAAAAAGGCGCTAGAGAATTTGGGGATTTTATGCACTCATAAACATGATGCATTACATTTGTGAAAATACATGGCCATTTCCGACAAACTTGTACACTATAAAGTAAAAACATCCAACCCATGAAACACCTTAAAACAAACATCTTTTTTAAACCAAAAGCTCTCTGAGCACATAGCAAAAGCCAGCTCATCCATTTATGCTGCCTTAGATACATGTCTTCCTAGCTGGTCTGGAACGACACCCAGTAGTGTCCCTTCTTCAACAGTTTTCCTCTCTCTTCAAATTTTTTCTTCTGTAAACATGTCTTATTTTTACAATCTAAAAAATTCCTTTTATCCCCACTTCCCTCTGTTGCTACAACTCTGTTTTCTCATATATTAGAAAAAGAAATTAATCACTTCATTTCTTCTATGCCAGCCCTCCAAATTACAAATGCTATCATTGTCAAATTGTAGCCCTCATTTTGACTGTCAGAATCATTTTGCATACTCAGCCACCCATTCTTGTTCTTCCTTGTAGGATACTGTACTCATCTTGTTTCTCTGCTAATAAAATGACCTGTCGAAGTTCAATTCTCTTTTCTGCTTTCTCATTTCCTAGACCTCACAACATAGAGTCTTCAAAACTCAATCCCTAAAATTCACTTTTTTTCTATCCTGACTACTTTGGGAATCTTACTCAATATTGGGGATTTAAATAAAATACATATATTGATGACACTCCAATTTATATCTCCAGTCCTGACCTCTCTCTTGACTTACTATTCTATTTGAAATCTCCACAAGGATGTCTAATAGACATCTCCAACTGAACATCTCCAAAACTGAAACTTCCTCTCCAAATTCCAGTCATCCTATTTCTTTCCCCATCTCAGTAGGTGGGAAATTCACCCTGGTACCTGTTCAGACTGAAAACAATGTAGTCACTCTTGACTCTTTTCCATCCCACGGCCAACCCAACAACAAACCCCTTAGTTGCGTCTTTAAAATACCTCCATTATCTGAGTGTTTCTTCGCACCTCCACTGCTGTCACTCTCATCAAAAACACCACTATTTGTCATCTGGGTTACTATAAAGGCCTCTTGGCATACCTATGGCCAATTCTAGCAGTCAGGTGGAGCCCTTTAAAACAAATCAGATGACATCATTTCTTTTTTCTAAACCCTACAAAAGCTCCCAGTTCTGCTTTGGTTGCAACCGAATTCTTTTCCAATGTCTACACAGTCTGGCCCCTAGTCCAGCTCTCAGTGAATCTGCTACTGATTCCCTCCGTATCACTCTGCCGCAGACAAACTGACTCCGTAACTCATCCCTGTGCATATCCCAGCACTTCAGGGCTTTGTTTTCACTCTTCCCTCTACCTGGACTAGTCTTTTCCCACATAATTCCACCATTTAGGTCCTCAACCTTTTCTGATTTTTTCTTGTCATTGAGGCCTTTATGACTTCCTGTTTTTCAGTGTTATTCCAGCACCCACTAACCCTCCCTATGTTCTTTTCCTAATTTTTTTCCTACACGGTATAAATCCCTACATAGCATACTTTTTGTGTTACTGACTCCTTTAAACTAATGTCTTGCCCCTACTCTCTAAGGGCGGAGGATTTAGTCTGTTTTGCTCATTCCTGTGTTCCCAGCACTTAGAATCACATCTGGAACATAATGGGCATTCATTAAATATCTACCAGCTATATAAATAAATGGTTTCTTCATAAGAAAAATTTTCTGACAAAAGCGTGGACAGTTAGGTCCTGGAAGGTTATTATAAAACGTGGACATGTAAAATTGTTTCTTTTCTTTTTTTTTTCTGAAGTGAGAAGCAGGGAGGCAGACAGAGAGTCTCCCGCATGTGCCCAGATGGGGTCCACCCAGCATGCCCACTACGGGTGATGCTTTACCCATTCAGGGCGTTGCTCTGTTGCAACTAGAGCCATTCTAGTGCCTGAGGTGGTGGCCATCAAGCCATCCTCAGCGCCTGGGGCAAATTTGCTCCAGTGGAGCCTTGGCTGCAGGAGGGGAAGAGAGAGACAGAGAGGAAGGAGAGGGGGAGGGGTGGAGAAGCAGATAGGCGCTTCTCCTGTGTGCCCTGGCCGGGAATCAAACTTGTTTCTTAATCTATGAAGAGTAAAAATTCTGTTTATATGTGAAATATTATATAATAAAAATTTGAAGTGTCTGCATACCTGTGGAGCACTGGAAAAAGTGAAGTCTCCCTTGAAGAATGTACCCACATAAAGGTCATATAGAATGGTAATGTAAAATGTGAAAAAACAGGTGCTCACCATGAATGTTTACAAAACACACAAGGAATATAGGCACCATAATTTATCAAAAATAAAACAAATATTAAACCATAATTAGACTATAAGACATTCAGATCACAGAACTAACTGAATGCATATCATAAACACATTTAAATGACTAAAAGATTCAAATAATGAATAAAAATATTTGAAAGCAGTAAGACACTATTATAAAATAAAAATCTTAGGAAAAACAAAAGCATCTCATAGAAATATTCTCTGTGATGATTCTTCCGGTGGTTTCATGAGTATATATATCAAAACCTAATAAATGAACTGTACACTTAAAATCAGTAGAGTTTATTTTATGTAAATTATACCCAAAAAAGGTGATTTTAAAGAAAGTTATAGAGAAGAGAAATGTAGTCTCTAAAAATAGAGATGCAACTGACTGGTGCTGGCACAGTGGCTAAAACATTGACCTTGAACGCTGAAGTCACCTGTCCTAAAGGAGGTGGCTGGCTCTGAGCACCAGCAGACTAGTCAGCAGGGGTTGCTGGCTTGAGTGGGGGAATCTGTCCACAGGATCCCAAAGTTGCCATCTTGAGCACAAAGGTTGCTGGTGTGGAAAGCCCAATGTCACTGGCTTGAGCAAGGGGATGCTGGCTTGTCTGATCCCTGGTCAAGAAACATATGAGAAGCAATCAATGCACAACTAAAGTGAAAGCAATTACGAATTGAGGCTTCACGCTCTTGTTCCTCTCTCTTTCTCACTCCTTCAATAACAGCCTCTCTCTCTCTTAAAAAGAAAATAAATGAATAAAGATACAAAGCATGGTATAAAAAGTAGATTAATCATGATAGGAAACATAGTGACTTAGAAGATAAAGCTAAAAAATGACTCAAAATCCTTCATAGAATTATAAGGAAATGGAAATATAACTCTAACAAGTTTCAAAATGAGAAAACTGACACAAATTAAGATGGGACGTATTTGGCCCTGGCCGGTTGGCTCAGCGGTAGAGCGTTGGCCTGGCGTGCGGGGGACCCGGGTTCCATTCCCAGCCAGGGCACATAGGAGAAGTGCCCATTTGCTTTTCCCCCCTTCCTTCCTCTCTGTCTCTCTCTTCCCCTCCCGCAGCCAAGGCTCTATTGGAGCAAAGATGGCCCGGGCGCTGGGGATGGCTCCTTGGCCTCTGCCCCAGGCGCTAGAGTGGCTCTGGTCTCGGCAGAGCGACGCCCAGGAGGGGCAGAGCATCGCCCTTTGGTGGGCAGCCCCTGGTGGGCATGCCGGGTGGATCCCGGTCGGGCGCATGCGGGAGTCTGTCTGACTGTCTCTCCCCGTTTCCAGCTACAGAAAAAAAATAAAAAAAAAAAAAAAAAAAAAAAAAAAGATGGGATGTATTTAAAGTAGGAAAATATCTTATAATTGATGAAAGACATGAAACCTCAGATGTAGGAAGCATAACCTATAGGAAATCAAACATATATAAAGAATTCCACAGCTAAGCACATAGCAGTCGAACTTCTGCACACCAAGGCAATGGGAAAAATATTAAAAGCTGCCAAGGAAAAAATATTGTAAAAGAATAACTATTATAAAAGACAGAAACAGCAGAAATCAGAAGATAGTGAAATAAAAATTTCAGTTTTCAGAGAAAATAACAGAATTAAATACCTAATTGAATTATCATATAAGAATTAATGGAATAACTATGATATTTCTATACAAAACCTGAGAAAGTTTACCAGTAACAGAAACTCACTGAAGGAACATCTAATCAGATAGATTGTGTTTTTATTTTGTTTTTTTTTCTTCTTTGTGGCAGAGACAGAGAGAGTCAGACGGAGGGACTGATAGGGACAGACAGACAGGAAGGGAGAGAGAAGCATAAAATCTTTGTTGCGGTTCCTTAGTTGTTCATTGATTGCTTTCTCATATGTGCCTTGACCAGAAGACTACAGAAGACTGAGTGACCCTTTGCTCGAGCCAGAAACCTTGGGTTCAAGCTGGTGAGCGTTGCTCAAACCAGATGAGCCCGCGCTCAAGCTGGCGACCTCAGGGTCTCAAACCTGGGTCCTACACATCCTAGTCCAACTCTCTATCCACTGTGCCATTGCCTGGTCAGGCTAACCTGATAGATTCTTATGCAAGAAAAATGGTTATTTATTTTAATAAAGCAACTAAATTTTTGTTTTTTTAATAACATCACCCCCCCATGCCAAATATATTTTCAATCTTCTACTGAAATCATCTACCAGAGTGCAAATGCATAACTGACCTTGCATCAAGATTGCTAGTCACTGACTTGATTATTAACCAAAAGATGAACAGTTCCAAGAAAAATACTTCCCATGAGCCACTGGAAATAATATCTATTACAGAAAAATAAAGTTCATCATTATTTATCATAAATATCTTTAAAAAAAAATATATAAAGGATAACAAATTTGCTTCTGCATTACCTTAATAAGCATTCCCACTGTTTAAATAAATCATAGAATGTTAGTATCTAGGAATCCTCTCTTTGTCTCCCTTTCCCTCTGGCTACCTAATCTGTAAGCTCCTACAGAGTAATATGGAAAGAACATACTATGACTTTTTCTTGAGTAAATTTATTTTATATCATAAAAACAATACTTTGTCATTCAAAACATAAACATTTATAAATTATGGAAAGTATCTGATCTTAACGTGCTTCACTTTTTCCTACACACAATTTTTCAGAATCATGATCCTATTGACTAGAATTTTGTGTTCTAAACCCTTCAGTTAATAACAGTTTTACCAAACACCTTTTTAAAAACTACATAACATCTCACAGTGCATATGCACAAAACCTGCCCTCCTTTGACTGTGCTGAGGGTCTCTTCTGTTGTTATGATTATTTGAGAGCAGCAGTCATTTTTGTGCCTAAGGCTTTATGTTTATGTCTTCCAGTTAGATTCCTAGAAGTGGAATGACACATTCTACAGTTTGGAAACTCATACAGCTTTCTTGTAAGATGGAAAAGGAAATGATGTTTCCAGGGATTCTTAACTTGGTGGCAGCACAACCTCTTCAAACTGGTATGACTTTACTAATCAGAGAGTCACTTAGTCCGGAGTCTGACATGAAGTGCCTCACACAGAGCCTGAATGCCAATCTCTATCTCTCAGGCTCTCTAGTTTCTGAAGGTAAAGTCCAGGCTATCTCTAAAACTCAAATTTATACAGAAAACTTAAAAAAAATTGTCTCTGCATAATGAGCTATCTCTCTGGTATGAGATCTAGTTGTTCAGATCGACATTAGATGGACTTTGAATGGCAGCTTCTGAATTTTAATAAGATAAATTGCTAAACAATAGGAACTTTAGCTTTCAGAGGACACAAAAACTCTGTTGGAAGAAAGCTTTTAAATACTCTTATTATGACAATGCATCTCAAGTATATTAAATAAGAGGTGTTTCAAAAGGAACAAAATAGGAAAAAGAGGGAAAGTAGTCAAAAGAGAACCAGATTTTCTAATATCAGAAAGTTGGTACCAGGCTGCTTTTGATCACCACGTTCCAATAAATTCTAGAATTCTATGGATCAAATTACAAATAATTATTTCATTTCCTCCCTATTTTCCTCTTTTTATGTCTCTCCTTAATTTTCTTACTCATCATTTTTGGGATGATTGGAATGGTTCCATTAAAAGCTATTAAATTGTGCTTTATATATTTAGAAACATACTTGAGATTAGTCTCCCTTCTCTTTATTTTTTAAATGCCATCAGTGTTCCTTTTTCTCATCTAACATGAACATTCATATCGAGGAGAGCCAGTATAGCAACATTCTCAAGGGCACAGATACTTAATACATTCACTAGCTCTCTGATGTCGGACAACATACAGAAAGAACTATAGGTGTTCTACGTTCTCCAACTGTAAATGTTAATAATAATAGTGCCAACCTCCTGTGGTTGTTATAAAATGCTAAATAGATTAATATCTATATTGAGAACAGTGTCAGATAAATACTACATACAATGAATTTTCATTTTACCAAGTATTATCTCTAGCTTTTCAAATATTCAACGGCACCATGAAACTAAATTGTTTGGTTTCTTAATAAAATGCATGTAAGAAATTTATAAATAACTTCATTAATGCAACAAATGTTTAAATAAAACAATTCAGCTTTGCAATCAACTGAGTTTATTAAAGTTAGCAATTCTTTTCTAAGCTCTTTCAATTTTTATGACACTATGCTGGATATTGTAAGGATGTAAAAAAGATAAGAGGCAGGTTGTATATATGGCCCATTTCACATAAAACTTAAGATCTGTATAGAAACACTAATATACAGGTGGAGCCATTAAGTCATGCCATTGAAAAGAACTGGCAAAATGAGACACTGAGATTTTATGACAACAGTATGCGACTAATATTTGTTTATAAGTGAAACCGGAAAAATATCCATGTTCGTGCTACCTGTCATCAGTCAGCCAAGTAAGTAGCGACAAGGACTGAATCAAACTCCCGTATCATAAGTAATAAGTATATTAATTAAGATAGCTTTGAATAAATATTTTTATTCCATTCAATATGTATTTGAGAGAATCATACAATACATTAATCATTGCAAGTACAGAAAATGTAGGTAAAATGTAGTCTAACATTTTGTGCTTAGAGACTGAAGGTAGGATAAAGTTAATATACAAGTAAACACAGCAAGAAGCATGGTAATATATGTCAGAAGATAAGGCAAAATCAGGGAACCAGCGGGGTTCACTGTTGATTCGATTCTTATTTGTAGAGCATTCACTATGACCGGTTCTTGAAGTGCTTGGAATAGAATAGTTAAATGAGAAATCAGCTAAAATCCTTTCTTTCATGAAGATAATCTTAATGAAGTTTGTATTCTTATTGGGGCACAAAATTTATATCCTGGGCAAGTGACTGGAAAGGGGTTCCTGAAGGAGGTAGCATTTGAAGAACGCCTGGAACAATAGGCCATAGAAGGCACTCAATGGTGCAGAGAAATTGAGAAGGGGAGAGATGAAAATGTTCAGGCAGTTAAGTGATCGCTGCATTGGGAATGGGTAGTTTTAATGGAGTGAAACAGGAGAAAGAAATTTCAAAGGGGTGTGTGGGTGACATGGGGGCACATCTCACTGGCAGGAAGCAGCTAGCTACAAATGAAGATAGGCTTGTTCTACTGCCTTCCAAAGTAAGGTGAGAGAAACTGAAGAAGTCTTTATATGCTGAAGGCTAGATAATTTCCTTAGTGAAATACACAATATTCCGCTCATTCAGCCATCATTGTTGCAACAGATGACAGCTGTGAAATTGCACGATAAAGAAGCATCTGCCATGAGCATTGTTCCTTTTAAGTCAAATGTTTTATATACTGAAATATGTACTTATCAATCATTTATGGAAACACTGTAGATATTTTTGACATGTCTGTTTTCAAAGAGAGTTGGTTTTCTTTAAGAATTTCAAAGAGAAAAAGTCTAGAAGATTTAGTACAGAACGAAGATGTTTTCTTGTCCTTGAATTCTCCCTATTTCAAACTTTTGTATTGGCAAACTATCATAACATTTCTTTGGGTTTATCTGCCTGAGGATAAGAAGACTTGATAGCTGATTACGGATCAGTAGATACGGATTAGAGCTGTGAGTGATAAATAATTAAACCTGTATTTTCTGGGGCAGAAATGAGATCCATGAAAGTTTCAAGGGACCACCATTACTTAGCTAGTGAGACAGGTAGCAAAGGACTTGAACTTCTTTCTCCTTTCCAATAAAGGTTTCACGCCTGGTTACACCACTGACTCTAAATCAAAATTTCCCCCCCTTAGTACTCCCCATCAAACCAAGCTGCTTCATTTCTCCAACAGTGCTTTCACAGATCACAACAGCTGGGTCGGAGGGCTGTTTGCCATGCACGCCGCTGAACACTCATCAGTCCTTGGCTCCTTCAATCCTCATTACCTTAAGTGTGAACAAAGCTTCCAATTTTACATAAAGGTGCGGTGACATTAAAGGTGCAAACTATATTGCTCACAAAAATTAGAGGATATTTCAAAATGAATATGAAGTGATAAAATATCTCCTAATTTTTGTGAGCAGAATATATATATATCTAATTGCCAAGGAATATTTCTATTCCTCCTGCAACGAGAGTGTGTAGATGGAGAATGCTGGGGGCCAGAGAACCATGCATGTGATATGTATTCTTTCCCCTCTAAAGCCTTTGGTCTGTCAGCTTCTCACCGAACGTAGCAAAGGAGAAGGAATTGTTTCCAGTTACTAGAACAAAAAGCTATTCTACTCCCTGAGCGTTGGCTGCTTAAAAAAAAAAAAAAGAGTAACTTACTTTATCATTTTCTTTCTACCTCTTTCGCCTCCAGCCAAAGATACAAATCATGTCACTAAACGGTGAAATTAAAAAGCACAACAGTTATTTTACAATAATGAGCAGGTAAATGACAACAAAAATGGTAGAAACTGGGTCATGAATTATTTGTTTCCCAAAGTTCTAACATACTATTTTCCTAAATTTTATAACCACTCTTTTTTTTTTTCTTTTATTAATGGGGGTGACAATGGTTAACAAAATTAAAGAGGTTTCAGGTGCACAATTCCACAACACATCATCTGTACATGTATTGTGTGATCACCATCCCAAGTCAAGTCTCCATCCATTTTGACTCTTTATCTCACTTATACCCCTTCCAACTCACCCCAGGATCCCCGCCTCTGGCATCACTATTCCTCTGTCCACGTCCATGAGTTTTTCCCCCTTTTTGCTCAATCCTTCCACCCCCCTCACCCAGCCACAGCCCAGCACCCCCACAGCTGTCAGCCTACCCTCCGTTTGAGTCATAACCACTCTTTAATTGCCTATCTGCTACTCACAAAGGCAGTGGGCTTGAACGCCAGCATGAAATACAATCGTAGCTACAATTTATTGAGAGCTTAACATGGATGCTAAGCACCATCCCAGATTGTTTACATTTTACCAAAACTTATAAGCATCTTAAGAATGATTAGAAAGCCATTTTACAGAGCCATTGTGGGTATTCCTGAGTGTTTTGTTATTTTCCAAACATAGTACTTGTAATGTTTTAACCTAAAGGAACTCTTTCAAGCACTTTAGTTGCATATTACATTAAACAGGTTTTTTGTACTATATAGGAAGGGTTACTGGCTGGAAAAAGTGTCTAGATATGCAGGAAAAATCAGCTACAGGAATAAAAATGATTTTGAAACAGAAGAAAAGTGAAATACTGAGTCACAAATTTTATACATACAAGGAAAAATAAAAAAATAACTATCTTTTCACCATTAATTACCTCATAATTAATTATTAAATAAACCCTTCCTTATTGGAATTTATATCAAACTAACTAGTGAGTTTTTCTTTTACTCATTTATTCAACAAATATTTATGAAATGAGTCCAGTGACCAAGCATGTGTTACTGTTGCTAAATTACCCTCCAAGGATGAATGAGAAAGAAGTTCTACACTTAGAAAATTTAGTCTAATAGGGGAAAAAAGACATGAAATACAAGTATATATTTTAAAAGATATTGGGTGTTGTGAAGATTAAAGCCAAGGGTTTAACTTAACAGGTCTGTTTGGATCAGGAAATCTTCTCTACATATTTCTCCAATAATATTTTGGAGAATAGCATTTAGTAGATTCTAATTGGATTAGTGAGTTGACAACAGGACCTTTAGAAAGATGTAATGGTATGGTATCCAAGGGAGCCAAGTTTTGATGGGGCAATGGGAATGATAAGAAGTAAAAGCCCAGGCTGAGGAGGGCAGGCTGGGGTGGGACAGACAGTGGTAATGTAGCCAGTCTCCCCCCGCCCCCCAAGGCTCTTTACATCAGAAGTGGATTGGGATACATCATTAAAGGGAATAAAAGGAAGCATGTATATACAAATTATTCACACATTCGTTTAGGATTAAGCCTATCTTTTTCTTTTCATTTTCTCATTAGTTGTAATCTTGTGTGATTATTCTAACAACTTTAAGGAAGAACTGGGATTCAGTTGGTTTGCACCAGGTCAGCAGAACTGATACCTGTTTTTGAGTTTGGTGAACCATTTGTTAAAATGGCACTTGTAATCAGGGTTCTCTCTAAGGTGGGCACCTGAGAGCTGCCCAATGTGGAAATCACAAATTTACACTCCTTACTCTTTTTTAATGTTCATCTGTACAACAGCATATTCTAAGTGTCTGTAGTAATGTTCATTCCATCCACAGGTGAAAAAAATTGCAAGTGAGGACACCAATCAGGAAGGAATATGGAAATATCTTAAATAGCAGTTTTATTCTTCTTTGTCAGTTATTATTTAATAATTTTTCATTAATATTTTAAAACTTTTTCTTATAACATAATCTAGTTTTGTGTAGCTCTTTTGTTGTCCTTATTTAAGTATTAAATGCATGAAATAAATAAACTACCTTTCTGTATATCGGTTTTATATACTTAAAATGGTCATTAAGGCAGAGAACTGGTTGTTAAATTATTTGAGTCTCACCACTCCTTAGAGGCAAAGTAAAGAGAAGACAACTGAACCTTTAGTGCAGTAAAAGAGGTAGCCTGGGAGCCATAAGCATTTACAGGAAAACAAATGATATATTTGTTTTATAAATAAGAATTTATAAACCAAACTAATTAGAGTAAGGAGAGAAAATGCTTCCTTCTTTAATCTGGTTGTCATTAATACTGCAAGAATTATTTCTGTACTCCTGTAAAAGTAATTAGAAGTTAATTTATATAATTAGATATTAATACTCTCCATTATGTTTTCTAATAATTCTCCATTTAATAGCATCATAACTCACTGTAGATTCTTAATCATTTTTCATGATAATAAATAATTATAAATTTTATACCAACAAGCAATGGCTACTTGTTCCAAACTAACTATTTTTATGTTAATTTCAGATTTAATACATCTTGCTATATTATAGAGTTCTTAAATTAGTCAAAATTTATTTAACTTAATTTGATAATTTAAATCCATAAAATAACGTTATTTTCTTCTCATATAATATGGCCTCATTTGTGTATTTGGAAGTAGAAGCTTTAGCACACAGTATTAAATTTTATTTGATCTTTGACTTGATTCCATTCTTCTTCATGGGATGGATCCTTGTTTGATATCTTTGAGATTTTTTAGAGCTAAAAACAAAAGAAAGGATGCTGGAAGACACCTTCCCCATACCTGTCTACACAACTGAGGATTTTCTTTCAAGATACAGTTTTATCATCACCATATAAAACCAAGCACACATACGATCCAACAAATAGGAAAGGTGCTAAAATACCATGAATAGATCCTACTTCAAAAGGTTCTTAACTTTGTTAAATGTAATATCAAAAGGTAATGGTCTCCTGTTATAATATTTTTTTAAAACTTTGTTCCAAAGTATTTTCATAGTCTAAAATTAGGACATATTGAGCCATTATTGTTTCTGAGAAACTGCAAAGAGTTTTGGAAGTCCTTTATTCTGAAGAGGACAATGTTTTGCAGCTGATTGTTTAATACTTGCAGCAGAAAAAGTTGATATTGCTTTAAAAATATCTAAATGATTTTAAGAATATGGAGAATAAAAGTGGAAGAAATCAATTGCTTATTATTATAAAATAATTTTTAAAATTTTATCAAAAAAAGTTCTGGTGCCTATCATGGTTCAACTAGATCTCTGTGTATCCACAGCACATCAAATGGAATAAGTCAATAAGTCAGATGGAATGTCTCTTTCTCAGGATCTGTATTTTCCCTTCCTTCAGTTTCCCCCCTTCCTGCCTCAAGGACTGTTAGCAGATTTTCCTTATCTATTCCAAAGTGGAAATGGGGCATGTCTTCATTTCTATTTTAACCTCACCTATATTCTAAAGTAGTCATTTCAGCAGTCAAAGAATCATTTAAAGTAGTCATGCAGTCACTTCCATTAGAGGAAATGAAACATCATCAGCTGGCGATACATGAGCATGCGTTTGGAGGTGAAATAAGCTTGCAATGAGTTTTTAAATCCTTCCTCAAGCTTGGTCTCCAGAAGTCCGAGGAGGGGCAGTCAACAAGGGGGAAGAGCAAAGGTTAATGAGTTTGGTGGTCCATAAGGAGTACAGTGGTGCTCACTGTACTACTCCCTCTACCATTGTGTACCACTGAAATGTTACAAAATGAAAACCTCAAAACATAAAAAAAATGGTGAATTAATCATCAATTCGTATATAATAAATACATAAATTATGACATTTTTAAATTTCAAAATATTGTATAACATATATTAAATTATTACATTCTTTTAAGAAATATGGAAAGCAATACAGATATCAAAATTTTGTGGAAGAATTCTGGCTGTGTATCTTTAACATATGTTTATTTTATGCAATTATATATGCAAAATATATTTAAGGACAGTGATATTTTTTCTTTGGCTGAGTTTCACAATGTAGGAAGAGTTTTCCTGGAACTATATACTCACATATACACACATACTTGCACATATATAAGTATTCTTGATAATGAAATCAGTCATAAGTGGGTATCTTGAAAGTTCAATGTTCAGTACTAAAAGTATTTATTCATTAACAAAAATAATAATAAGAGAATAAATAAATATTTCATTTAGGAAGCTGATAGGAGGGATATCCTAACTCAATAAAATGATATAGAATGTTGCTGTTTTACTTCTTCCACAAATATTAGACAATTTCAGTTTACTTTGACAATTTTAGCCTGTTAGTAAATTATAGCAATGCGATAATTACCTTTCATAAGATTCAAAATTAAAAAGACCCATTTTTAAAAAAGATTTAGTATTCAGTTTGGGAATAACATAAAGGCAGAGATTAAGAACTAAGTTCTAACTTAAACTTTGTATTGAACACTCAAAGCATTTGAGTAAATAACAGCAAAAGATTGAGTAAGGGATGTGAAACAAAGAATTCCATTATGCATGGCAAGTTAAATTATTTTCACTATCTGGTTCCTG
The DNA here is from genome assembly GCF_036850995.1 of Saccopteryx leptura. Taxonomy (NCBI): domain Eukaryota; kingdom Metazoa; phylum Chordata; class Mammalia; order Chiroptera; family Emballonuridae; genus Saccopteryx; species Saccopteryx leptura. Next base: position 355,948,311 of record NC_089503.1, read on the forward strand.
CAAGCTCTAAGTTAATGGGAGCCTACAAACCTGCTACACAGGTCTAGGATCTGATATTTTTGGGAGCCTATTTGTAACTCTGGCTTTTTAACATTTTTAGGTGACACTACCAAGCACAATTTAGCTCAGTAGGTACAAAAAGAATGTGCCATATTGAGGACACTAAGAGCATTTAGATTATCCAGACATAATTCTTAAAGAAACGCTAAGTAGCAATCTTCCTACATTGCCTGGTGGGAGCAACATTTATAATTAGGTACCTAATAAATGACTTCTGTGATGAGAATAAGCCTGTTGTTGTACAGGTCACTGAATTGTCTAGTCATTCCCAAAGGAACTGGTCACATTAGGCAGGGCACAAAGGATAAATAACCTTGACAGTGTTATATGTAAAGCACTATTGAAGTACTTAAAATTCTTCTATTAGCATTGTCAATTGATAGAATCATCTAATATAAAAAAGTAATAAAGCTCTTAATACACATATTTACAAAGTTGATATTCTTTTCAAAAAGTTAAATCAGAAATAAGAATTAAGAAACATTAAGCTACTATCAGTCATATTTTAAAAAGTAAGTATTTCCATTATTCATAAGCTCTCTGCTTGTCCACAGGATAAATTTCAAAGTTTACTAGCCTGGCATTTAAGATTCTTTACAATTAGTTCCCAACCACATATATAATTACTACTCATAAGAAGTCGCTGCAATAGCCATGTTAATCTATCTACTAATCTCCTCAGTGTCTCCTCAAAACACATTGAAAACTTGTATTTTTATTCACACCTGTACCTCTGTACTTGGCACTGGTTCAAACTCATGATCAATGAAAGCACTGGCCAAATAATTTAAATCTTGTCATTAAAATATTTTCTTTATAGATTACAACAAAAATTAAGGATCTCTTTTTCACTAAATTCTTTAAGTATTCACTGACTGAATCACTCAAACATTTATGTACTTTATAAGTATCAGTTTTGAATATATGGTTGTCTATCATCTCTCTATCTCTCTATCTACATCAGCACACATTTCTCCCATAGCATCTAGGAAAGCACCTGTCCACTCTGATGTTCTATAAGCAATTGTTAAAAAAATTAATTGAGTTGACATGATAAAAAGATTCAACACTAAGTAATTAATTTTTTTTAAAGGAAATACAAATCTTAGATCCATATCGGTTATTCCACATGTAAATTTAGGAATTTTGTTTATTTGTGTATAGAGGTAGAAAACACAACAGGTTTTCAATATACAGAAAAATGTAAATATCTAGCAATTACAATGTTCCTATATTATTATCACATAAATAAAAGAGTATAGTTTAAATGAATTGAAGTAGAAATGGGTGTTAGGTTGATATTAAGTTAGGGTTTAGTATCATATTCAGGCATTGAAAATAGATTGATTATGTAAGGTAAAATGAAGTTGTTTGTTTTTAATCAATTTTGGAAGATTATATTTAAAATAACCTTCATAAAAACACAAAGAATATGATACTACAAAATTAATTTACATTGTCTTTTTGTTCAGTAATTTAAAAAACATAGTTAAAATTCCTAAAGCAGATGTGCTGAAAAGCACATTTTAAAATGCCATTTTTTCAGTTTGCTCTCTAACTGCTCACATACAAGTTTAGAGAAAAGTAATGCTATTCTTTCTTTTTTACCTGATCCCTCTACCAAAATATCTATAACCTTATACACTTAAAAGATACTTTCATAATTCCATTTGTTATTATTCTTTTTTTTTTAATAATTTTATTTATTTGGCCCTGGCCGGTTGGCTCAGCGGTAGAGCATCGGCCTGGCATGCGGGGGACCAGGGTTCGATTCCCGGCCAGGGCACATAGGAGAGGCGCCCATTTGCTTCTCCACCCCTACCCCTCCTTCCTCTCTGTCTGTCTCTTCCCCTCCCGCAGCGGAGGCTCCATTGGAGCAAAGATGGCCCGGGCGCTGGGGATGGCTCCTTGACCTCTGCCCCAGGCGCGAGAGTAGCTCTGGTCGCCACAGAGCGACGCCCCAGAGGGGCAGAGTATCGCCCCCTGGTGGGCAGAGCATTGCCCCCTGGTGGGCGTGCCGGGTGGATCCCAGTCGGGTGCATGCAGGAGTCTGTTTGACTGTCTCTCCCCGTTTCCAGCTTCAGAAAAATACAAAAAAAAAAAAATTAATTTTTTAATGGGGCGATATCAATAAATGAGGATACATATATTCAAAGATAACAAGTCCAGGTTATCTTGTCGTTCAATTATGTTGCATACCCATCACCCAAAGTTAGATTGTCCTCTGTCACCTATATGCCAATAATGAAACAATTGAGAACGAACTCAAAAGAATAATCCCCTTCACGATTGCAACAAAAAAAATAAAATACTTAGGAATAAACATAACAAAGAATGTAAAGGACTTATATAATGAAAACTATAAACCATTGTTAAGGGAAATCGAAAAAGATATAATGAAATGGAAGAATATACCTTGTTCTTGGTTAGGAAGAATAAACATAATCAAGATGGCCATATTACCTAAAGCAATATACAAATTTAATGCAATTCCCATCAAAATTCCAAGGACATTTTTTAAAGAAATAGAGCAAAAAATCATCAGATTTATATGGAACTATAAAAAACCCTGAATAGCCAAAGCAATCCTAAAGAAAAAGAATGAAGCTGGGGGCATTACAATACCTGACTTCAAACTATATTACAGGGCCACGACAATCAAAACAGCATGGTATTGGCAGAAAAATAGACACTCAGACCAATGGAACAGAATAGAAAGTCCAGAAATAAAACCACATATATGTAGTCAAATAATTTTTATTTATTTATTTATTTATTTATTTTAGAGAGGAGAGGGAGAGACAGAGAAAGAGAAGGGGGGGAGGAGCTGGAAGCATCAACTCCCATATGTGCCTTGACCAGGCAAGCCCAGGGTTTCGAACCAGCGACCTCAGCATTTCCAGGTCAACGCTTTATCCACTGCGCCACCACAGGTCAGGCGTAGTCAAATAATTTTTGATAAAGGGGCCAACAACACACAATGGAGAAAAGAAAGCCTCGTCAATAAATGGTGTTGTTATTATTCTTACTCTACCTATTCTCCTTCTGTCCTAAATCTGTTTTGTATTTGTATTTTCATATTTTCTAATTACCTTTTTTGAATTTTCTTTTACTTTTAATCTTATTGTGATTTCATCACTGTCCATCTTAGCACCACACATTTCGTGTTTTTCTTATCACATATGCATATGCAACAAGGGAAAACACTCAAAACCATCTTCAGAGGGAAAAGCTGAGGCCTGGAAAAAAATGATGAGTTTCACAGAATTGAACAGATAGTGACAGTGCTAACTAGAAATCAGTCTCCTGAGTGTCACTGCAAAGGTCTTTCTACTGTATCATGCACCCACTCAGCCTCAAAAATCAACTCAGTCATCTTTTGATAAACACCTACTTCATGCCAGGCCATGTGTATGGTAAATAGCTAAAGGTCTTATGCTTGCTGGTAGTGTCCAGGGTAACGATTCTCACTGGGCTGGGTCTGGGGCTGGTGATGGTGGTGGTGATTATTTTTAAAAGTATTTATGGGACATTTTAAATTACAGACAACATTATTCCATCTCACCCTCAGAATTCTGACATGCCCTACTCCTTGAAAGGATCATAGTCTCCATCTCCAGCGTGTTATCAACCAGGAAAACGATGGTTGTCAATCACTGATTCCTTAAATAATTTTCCATTTATGCTCTAACATTAGATAACAACAGAGTGAAAATGAAATTCAATGCCAGAAAATATTCATATATTAAAATCTTTGGATACACATGAGGTAGCCAAAACTTCTAAAATACATGATATAAACAGGAACCCGCAAAATTTTCTTACTCCAAAGCTTAGAGAATTTTGGCAGAAAAAAAATAAAAATGAACTTTTCACTAAATAATGTATGCTAAAATATGTACTTTTTGACATTAAATTTTCAGAGCTTTGGAAAGAACTGTGTTGATTTGCATAATATCCTCGTGTGCAATTCAACTTCAGACATCGAAGGGAAAAGAGGCAGAACTTAATATGTTTTTAACACAAATTAAAATGTACATGTCAAAAAGAGCTCCATAGTAACTACATTTTTTTCATTAAATAATCCACAGTTTTGACATTGATATTGGTAATATTTTTTAATGAAGGAAATCCAAAATTAGTATTTGAACTATGGGACTTTAATTTCATCTCTTGCTTTATGTATTTTGTGCTAATTGTTTTCTCAGATGGGAAAGCTTATATAAATTATATAAGTAGAAACATAGGTTTACACTCTCAGAAGTCATAATTAAAATATGAACCCAAATGTATCTTTTTAATTTAAGAAAAATCACTATTAGCAATGATCAATAATCATATCTGTTATTTAGATTTTATTTACAATATTTTCCTAGGAAAAATAGGTTCCAATATCAACAGATATAGTAAATATGTTGCCATGAAAACGGTATTTGGTTCTGAAATTCTTAATGTAATTCATATGTTTTAGTAATTCTGAGACACAATAGACATGCACAGCTTAATTATTGTTACTTAAACATTAATTACACTCAACATTTAGGCTCTCTTGAAAGAAAATCACTCTGCAAGTAAAAAGTCATTCTATCCTAAATCTCCTCTGCTTGAGTTTTAAGGATGAAGCTTCTGATAGTAATGAACAAAATAGAGTGAATGAGTTCTCATTAGTTAGAGCTTTCCAATGTATTCTCTATAGAAAGTTGGGGTTTTTTTGTAAGCCCTGGCTGGTTGGCTCAGTGGTAGAGTATCAGCCTGTTGTTTGATGTCCCACGTTCAATTCCAAGTCAGGGCACACAGGAGAAGCGACCATCTGCTTCTCCACCCCTTCCACTCCTTTTTTTCTCTCTCTTCCCTTCCCACAGTCATAGCTCTATTAGTTTGAGCACATTGGCCCTGGGCTCTGAGGAAGGCTCCATGGAACCTTGGCCTCAGGTGCTAAAAATAACTCAGTTATGAGCATGGACCCAGATGGGCAGAGCATCGGCCCTAGATGGGGATTGCCAGGTGGATCCTGGTGGGGGCACATATGGGAGTCTGTTTTCTCTCTATCTCTCCTCTTTTCCTTGGAAAAAAAAGAAAAAAAATTATAAAATTTTAAAAAGTTTTTTTTTTTTTAGATTTCTGTTCATTTATACTTCTCTTACTGCTGAGGACAAGTCATTGTATATCAATAGATTTTATAAGCCAACACATTTTTTTAAAAATCATGTCATATGTCAGAATTTTCAATTAACTTTATACTTTGTTTCAATAGATTTCCAACTTTAATGGGCACAAGATCATCTTTAGTGTTTATAAAAAATACAGATCCTTGAACTTCATTTGACACTGATATTCCAAGAGAATCTGACTTAACATAAAGGGGTGGCAACGGTAGGTTTACGGTTGTATGTGAAACCCAGAGTTTATTTGGGTATTATTATTTGTTAATTATTGTATTATTTTTCATATGAGCAGCTATAATCCTACTGTAAAGGAGAAGCATTGAAGAAGCTCTACTTTGAATAAGCACAGTGTATCTCCTTTCCTACGTGGTCTTCTGATCACATTTGAAAAATACTGCTGTAGCTAATTCTCTGCTAACAGCTCCCTACACAAGGATCTTTCTTTATTTATTACACATTTATTATATTTCTTTATCTCTTTTATCTCATCCCCCTCTTCTCCTTTTTGCCCTTTTCTTCTTCTTTTTTTTTTTTTTTTTTTGTATTTTTCTAAAGCTGGAAACAGGGAGAGACAGTCAGACAGACTCCCACATGCGCCCGACCAGGATCCACCCAGCACGCCCACCAGGGGCGACGCTCTGCCCACCAGGGGGCGATGCTCTGCCCCTCCGGGGTGTCGCTCTGTCACGACCAGAGCCACTCTAGCGCCTGGGGCAGAGGCCAAGGAGCCATCCCCAGCGCCCGGGCCATCTTTGCTCCAATGGAGCCTCGGCTGCGGGAGGGGAAGAGAGAGACAGAGAAGAAGGAAGGGGGAGGGGTGGAGAAGCAGATGGGTGCTTCTCCTGTGTGCCCTGGCCCGGAATCGAACCCGGGACTTCTGCACACCAGGCCGACGCTCTACCACTGAGCTAACCGGCCAGGGCCATCACCCTTTTCTTCTTATTCTATCTACTACTGAGTATATACAAAATGTATATGTTACCTTGTATAGTTTAGTATGGTTGTTAATGCATTCTGAAAGATATATATAATTACTATATTTTACACCTAACTTGATACTTGCATTGTATCCATTCACAGCATATAATACTTATGTGCCACAACAGACTAGGGGAAAATAAAAATATAAAATCTGCATAGAATTAAAAATGGATTAGATTTGAATAAATCATCAATGCAGTAAATGTATAGTTAGGAATAACAAAAGAAAGGTCTTGGAAAGTAAACATTTTCTTTTACCAAACTATACATGTAATAAGTCTGTGGGACTGAACACTTCCATTGACATCATCTGAAATAAAAGCTCAAACTACTTTGTATCCAGCTGACAAGGTGATGAATTATATCCCAAGAAGAGCACTTCTCCTGTTGATTTTACTTTGACCCCACTAAATGCCAGGTCAGAAACCACTACATTGGAATCCAGGGAGCTTAATTTAATTTTTTGGCCTTATTTTTTCCAGGGATAAAAATGAAATTAGCTTCATTTGACCTCAAATATTCTCATTGAACTAATTCTACAAATATTTTAGAGCTTTTTTAAAGGTACAACTAAGTTATTGTGACCAGGTATGAAAGGAGAAATAAATGGGAATTTTTCACACTTAAATGTTTTTATAACTCTCGGTCCCTAAAATGCTTTCATGTATTAACTAATGATAAATTTATCAACAAGCCTGTTCTAAGTGGTTCTACTTATAAAGTGGCATGGTATCCTAGGAAAAAATATTTGGTTTTTAAAAAGGTCTTGCTGATTTCTAAGCCCTCACTTAAGTGAATTACACATAAATGTCTTAAAAAGTATTAATTTGAAAGAGCTCTGTCTACAGCTACTGATAATTGGAATGCTGCTGTCTGTACGTCATTACCATACTGTCTATTCATATTTTGGAAACTAGGATGAAGTGGTAAGCAGAGAATATATCACCAATCACTGTCATGTTAAGAGAAATTAATGTATATTTCAATGTGATACAAAAGTAATCCACTATAATCATTATCCCACTTTCTCTATACCTAAATTGTGTTTTATTGGAAACATTTTATAATGAGTTTAAGCAATTCATGCTAAAGAATTCTTTCTAATGCTCAGAATGGCTAAGGTGTGCTACATCCTTGCTGTTAGGAATAGACTCTATATACCCTTTCCTTGTACTGTTTGTTAGTTTCGAAGTCTTAAAGATATGAGTAACTTTAACACAATTTTAGAAATTTATTCTAATCAACTAAGACATCTGTGTAATGGTATGGATGCTCACCATAATAGTACTTCCCCAAATTATGTCCTAAGTGAGCAATAATATGGGACTACTTTAAAAGTTTGATATACTCCAAAGAGAAAATACTATGCAGATAACTCTAATTTATAGATATTAGATTTGGTCATAATATACTACTAATAAAATTTTATTATAATTTATATATTCTTAGTATATGATAACAATTATATGTAATTGTATATGCATATTATATGGTCACATTTAAAAATTTAGACATATTTATATACACATTTGTATGAATGAAAAGGAAAATAGCTAGATATTTAAATATATTCAAGATATAGTCTAATATAGTAACAGTTATTGTCTTTTGGATATGAAATTATAAGTACTTTTTCATTCAGGCTGCATACTGATTTATATCTTTACAATAATTTTGAGTATTTTATAAGTAAATAGTGAGAGTATTAAGTGAATTTTAGAATACCAAGTCTCTAGACTATTATGCAACGATTAAAATAATAATTTAAAAGATTTCAGCAACATGGATAATTACGTTGGGCAATATGTGAACATACTGTACACAAAATTATATATTTGCTAAGATTCTAACCAGTGTTATAAAGTTATCTGGAATAGAACACCAGCACTTCACTAGTTCCTGGAATTGTTAGGGTTTTTTCATTCCTTTTTTTAAAATTTAAAATGTTAATACTGTTAAAAAGTTGTTTGTAAAAAATCTTAACTGAGCCCTGGCCGGTTGGCTCAGTGGTAGAGCGTCGGCCTGGCGTGCGGGGGACCCGGGTTGGATTCCCGGCCAGGGCACATAGGAGAAGCGCCCATTTGCTTCTCCACCCCCACCCCCTCCTTCCTCTCTGTCTCTCTCTTCCCCTCCCGCAGCCAAGGCTGCATTGGAGCAAAGATGGCCCGGGCGCTGGGGATGGCTCCTTGGCCTCTGCCCCAGGCGCTAGAGTGGCTCTGGTCGCAACAGACACCCCGGAGGGTCAGAGCATCGCCCCCTGGTGGGCAGAGCGTCGCCCCTGGTGGGCGTGCCGGGTGGATCCTGGTCGGGCGCATGCGGGAGTCTGTCTGACTGTCTCTCCCCGTTTCCAGCTTCAGAAAAATACAAACAAACAAAAAAACAAACAAAAAAAACTTAACAGGTATATATATCCAATGTCACAATCTAAAATATGAGAAGCCTGTTCTGGAGTTCACTCTCAGAGTGCTTACTTCTGAACACCTGGGAAATGGGTCAGGTCCCTATTTACTACAAAAGAAGAGTGTGGGCTGTGACTAAAGAATCCGAAGAGTTCAGATGAAAAGTGAACGGTGTCCGCACATGAATGCATTATTTATATTATAGTAATAGGCAAGGTCATGATGTCTGTAATTTTTTGAAAAGGAAAAACAAAGCAAATCCTCAGGAGTTAAAGAATAATTCATCTTAACCAGAATACCTTCATTTTATTAAGTCAGAAAATTAAGTTTGCAGAACTCTTATAGTCCTAAAACTATACAAAAAATTATAATGTAAGTGTGTAAAATAATTACCATGGTCATCACTTATTCACTTAAAAATATCTATAAAATACAGGCACTGCTCTAGCCTCTAGCACAGGGGTCCCCAAACTTTTTACACAGGGGGCCAGTTCACTGTCCCTCAGACCATTGGAGGGCCGGACTATAAAAAAAACTATGAACAAATTTCTATGCACACTGCACATATCTTATTTTAAAGTAAAAAACAAAACAAAACGGGAACAAATACAATATTTAAAATAAAGAACAAGTAAATTTAAATCAACAAACTGACCAGTATTTCAATGGGAACTATGCTCCTCTCACTGACCACTAATGAAAGAGGTGCCCCTTCAGGAAGTGTGGCGGGGGCCGGATAAATGGCCTCAGGGGGCCGCATGCGAGGGCTGTAGTTTGGGGACCCCTGCTCTAGCACATAAGTGCCTTTTATGCAGAAACATAACACATGGTTCCTTGCCCTTTGAAGGGCTTCATCTGCTTGGTGAGGGTAGGCTCCAGACACCTTTGCCCACAGTTCCATAGCGATAAATAATCTGATTTTTTATCTGTGATTTCAAGGTCTTAAGTAGATACAGAGGCAGATTTAACGGTGGGCTGCATACCAGCGTGCACCCTGAGCCCCGACTCTTGAAGGGCTCTGCAAATCTCCAACTTTACACTTCTTTCTAATGACACCAAGTTTGGTTTCATATGTGCAATTTTAACATTAATAGTACATAATATATTTTTTAATTTTTATTTTATTTATTCATTTTAGAGAGGAGAGAGAGAGGGAGAGAGAGACAGGGGGGAGGAGCTGGAAGCATCAACTCCCATATGTACCTTGACCAGGCAAGCCCAGGGTTTCGAACTGGCGACCTCAGCATTTCCAGGTCGACGCTTTATCCACTGCGCCACCACAGGTCAGGCCTATATAGTACATAATATTTTTTATTTATTTTAAAATATGGTTAACATTTTTATTTTCCCTGTCTCTCTCTTTTTTTAAAGGGCCCAATATTTTCTTCTGCACCCAGGGCTTCAACTGGCCTTAATCTGCCTCTGAGCAGATATGAAGAATTCCAGAATGTCTCTTGAGGAAGGAGAGTTTTTTCATGGGTTCAGGTAAAATAGGATGGAATTTGCCCCATATTAGGCTTCTTAACCATTCAGTTACATTCACAAGCAGGATGGAGTTTAATAAATAAATGAAGTAAAATTAGACTGAAATAAAAAAGACATAGACTATCAGATGAGTGATTAATATTTTGAGGGTGTTAGAAATTGGAAAAATGTTCATACTTTATTTTAAAAAGTGTGCATTCATAGAATAGACTAATATTAAGATAATATTTTTAAAGAACCATGATCTACGTAGTTTAACAGAACATGAGAAATCAAGAGAAAATCCATAGATAAAAAATCATGATAGATAAAAATATTACAATTAGTACTATCCGTATTAAGTGAATTTAAATGGTCTGACATATAAAATAAATACTGAGAAGCTATATTTTAAAATATGGCTTTAAAACAATTTTATTATAGTAATTATGAGGATAAACACTTTCCCCCAATTACTGCAAATTCACCATTTAAAATACAAAAGAACTATTTTTAAAATTCTATTTCTTTCATTAATTTTCTTTTATAGAACTACATGATCTGCAGGGATATTTTAGAATTTTACTCACTGAAGAGCTTTGATGGAGGAGAGACTAATCAAGTCAGTCCTTGGTGACCACTTATACTGTGCTAAACACTATCAGTGTAAAAATTGGTATGAGGTCTAACTTAATTGAGAAAACAATATAAACAGAATAGGTAAAAATAAGTTTTAAAAATAGTTTAAATGTATGACACGTACTATTACTTAAAAATTGTGAGGCACATAAAAAGTGCTACTGCAATGTAGAGGCGGTTACTAACTTCCCATGTAATAATCAGAAAAAGCAAGAGGCGCAGCGGGAGAGACATCTGGAAGATAATCTGCAAGATAAGCACAACTTTTCCAAGTTGACAAGTGTGAAATGGCATGCTAGACACAGCAAAAGTGTAATCTGAGGCTTGAAGGTAGGAATGTGTGTGATATTTTGGAGGCCTTTTGGTGTGCCTATGGAAAAGGTTGTGCAAAAGTTAGATTGTTTTAAGACTGCAAAAGGCCATGAAATTTATTTATATAGGTAGTAGGGAGCCACTGATATTTCATGAAGGACATAAATCATCAGATCTGGCCTGACCAGGTAGTGGTGCAGATGCAGTGGATAGAGCACCAAACTGGAATGTGGAGAACGGAGGTTCAAAACCCCAAGGTCGCTGGCTTGAGCACGGGCTTAACTGGCTTAAGTACAGGCTCACCAGCTTGAGTGCAGGGTCACTGGCTTGAGTGTGGGGTCACAGACATGACCCCATGGTAACTGGCTTGAGCCCAAAGGTCACTGGCTTGAAGCCCAAGGTCGCTGGCTTGAGCAAGGGGTCACTGGCTCTGCTGTAGCCCCCTGGTCAAGGCACATATGAGAAAGCAATCAGTGAACAACTAAGAAGCTGCAACAAAGAATTGATGCTTCTCATCTCTCTCCCTTCCTGTCTGTCTGTCCCTATCCACCCCTATCTCTGTATCTCTGTTTCTGTCACCAAAAAAAAAATAATTATAAAATCTGTCCAACTTGACCTTGAGCTCCAAAGAGACAAGAAAAAAGTCAGAAAAGTAGGTGTTCAGTGGTATCGAATATGGAAAAAACTGACGAGGATGAGAAAGATGACAAAATCACTGATTTGGCTCTCAGAACCATTTCATTACTGCCGTGGAAGTTCACACTGAGTGCATGGAATAGAAGAAGTGAAACAAGGTTATGTTTCCACACATCTGCTCATCAGATAAAGAACAAGCAGTGAGCAACAGGGCAGCAGTCTGAGTAAGAAGCAGAGATATTGGAAAACACTTGTTCAAAACAAATAAAAACAAGTATAGTAGAAGTTGATAGAAAGGAGATAATGAAAAAGAAGATAACAAAGGTATGAGAGAAATATGGCAAAGTCCCAGATGGCAAAGAAATGCAACCAAGAGCCCAGGAGAAAGATTCAGAAGGTGACATTCTGCTCTGGGAGAGAGGGGAAGCCAAAGGGAGGACATGGATATGGTTGGAGGTTGAGGGGACGTGACTTGGTAGAAGTCATACCTAACGCTGGTTTCTAGCAACTCAGTTAAATGAGCAGTAATAGCAGTAGGATTGGAAAGTTGAAATAAGTGGTAAATTTTAAATTGGCTGCTTTGGAGAATGAAAAACTATGGAACTTTGGATAGAAAAAGGGGCATCTCAGTAGCCTGGAGGGTCGTGTTAACACAGAGATTATAAATTATAATAGAGTCAATAAGCAGTGACTAGATTCTCAGTTGGGCTGGTATGGGCTATTAATCTTTGAAGAACTTCTAGGCTTTCAATCAGTAAAAAAAAAAGAGAAGGGCATTCAAATAAGAGAGATAAATACAAAACAAAAAGCCCAGGATAAGTGTATAATATATATGGGCAAAATAATTTTGGTGTAGGTATTTAATAAAAGGTATATAGTAGAATATTTAAAAGAAGGGGTAAAAAAAAAAAGGGAGTATGGCTAGGGAAAGAATGCGTAATAGGGGCCAGTGCCACCATTGGAAAGATGAACTAGGGTAGAGGACCCTGATTACCATAGGAAGGGGTTTTAGATCCATTCTGTGGGAAATTGAGAAAATATTTCTAATAAGAGGATTTAATTAAACAGAGGGTTTTAAAAAGGTAACTGATAAGAATGTGAACCTGGATTGGACTCGAGAAGACTGTATTTCTCTAACCACCTACCTGGAAAATCTAGTTCCCAGCCATTTGAACAAATAAATTCTAAAAACCTCACATACTTGATAAGGCCATCAGTTTAACTGATTAAGTTGATTCACAGGTCAATTAATTATTGGTTATGTTTATATTCCAACTGGCCAGTCGTTTCAATAAACACATATCACTATGAATATCTTGTTATACAACACTAACCTACGCAAGATTCATGAACATTCAGAAATTAAGTATTGACACTTTTACATTTCTTTTTTTTTTTTTTTTTTGCATTTTCTTTTCTGAAGCTGGAAACAGGGAGACAGTCAGACAGACTCCCGCATGCGCATGACCAGGATCCACCCGGCACGCCCACCATGGGGCGACGCTCTGCGCACCAGGGGGCGATGCTCTGCCCATCCTGGGCGTCGCCATGTCGCGACCAGAGCCACTCTAGCGCCTGGGGCAGAGGCCACAGAGCCATCCCCAGCGCCCGGGCCATCTTTGCTCCAATGGAGCCTTGGCTGTGGGAGGGGAAGAGAGAGACAGAGAGGAAGGCTCGGCGGAGGGGTGGAGAAGCAAATGGGCGCTTCTTCTATGTGCCCTGGCCGGGAATCGAACCCGGGTCCTCCGCACGCTAGGCCGACGCTCTACCGCTGAGCCAACCGGCCAGGGCGACACTTTTACATTTCTAATCAATATTTATTAAATTCCCCATCCTCTAAACCAGTGATTATCAACTGGTGTGCCATGGCAGGTGCCTCAAGAATTTTTAAAACATGCAATACCTGACTAGTCAGGGACACAGACCTCTTTTCTCTTAAGACTGTCAAATATAAAACTGACAACAGCCAACACAGCAATAGCCGTCCAGTGTGAATGAATCAAAGTTATACACCTATTTTTTGTCATATCAGCACAAAAGTAAAATTTTACTAATTAGTTTACATGTTGCATGAGATGAAAAAGGTTGAAAATCGCTGCTCTAAGCAGATGTAGTAAAAACTATTTCTTCTACATTACAAGTGAATACAATTTAAAGTTTGAAACACAAAGAGAAATCAGCTAAGCACTGTACTTTTTCTCTGCACCTATAATATGACGTATCCACAGACAGTATTAATGTGTTTGCTTCCCACCTTAAGGAGTGCTTTTATTTCCAAGAGTGCAGGAAAAATTAATCCACCCACTCAATTGAAGGAATTAGACTGTAATCAACACTCAGTTACTGTGGAGTATGTGTGTGTATGTTACTTTAATGGAAAAGGAAATAGCCTGAGATTTAGAGACTTGAGTGTCTGTCTGAGTTCTGCAAAATGGAGCTTTGCCTCCTTAGATCTATCTATCAGTTAAATTTATTCAATTTTGATTTCTTAAAAAAAAAGTTGGATTATTGCCCAATCCAAGGCTCTAAAATACTATTTTTCTTTCCTGCTTCATTATTGTGTTTTTAACCTCTCGTAAATCCCATAATCTGTACGGCAAAGAGTTCAGTCTGTGTCCATTGCTGTGCTCACAGGCGTCCAAACATATTTGTCAAGCTACTGGGACAGGCTGGAAAAGAGCAGTTTATGCATTTCACATGAGCATCTTAGGCTAAACGTGAAAAAAGTGAGCACTGTGCTGTTAGTTACTAAGTGTTGGGGAGAACAAAAACGGAAAGGACAAAATAGAAACACGCTGCTGAGTTTGAAGTCCACACTGAAGGAGAGGGATGCTTACAGACTAGAATAAAAGCGTAACAAGGAAGAGAAACATTTCTGTTGAGAACATTTTGCTCAATCCCTCCACCTCCCTCACCCCCTCAAAAAAAGAAAAGAGAACAAGAAACTCATAGAGGCAACAGTGTGATGATTGCTGTGCAGGGGAGAGCATGAAGGAGGATACGGGGCGGGGGGATAAGTGGGGATGGATGGAGACTTGACTCCGGCTGGTGAACACACAGTCCAGTGCACAGGTGATGGATGCGTTGCAGAATCGTGCACCTGAAACCTTTAGAATTTTGTTAATCAGCATCACCCCAATAAATTAAAAAAAAAGAGAACGTTTGATGAACCTATGTTCTGAAAACTCTTAGAAAAAATACAGAGCCAAGAAGAATATTAAATTTTTCCATTACACGCATGGCAACAGCTAGTAAAATAATTAAATTAATGTTAAGCATATTAGTTCAGCCTACACACACAGGCCAAGGGAACTGTAGAAAATGAGATTGAATTTGGTCATGATCTTGTCAGCAGCACAGGATCCCTTTTTCCTCTACTCCAGAATAAAGTTTTATAGTGAAGAGCTGTGAATAGAAGCAGGGCCCACTTGGTCAAGCGCACTTCTGGCTCTGAAGTTGGCTGCTTGGTCTTTCTCATGACCTTCTTCTCCCATTGAGACACAGCTCTTCTCTGTGCTCCCATGAAACTGGTTTGCGTCTGTCTGAAGTGATGATACTCTTTTTTTGTTGTACAATAATTTTATATGTAGTAGTCTTAATTCCCAATTTTGGAGCTAGTTCATCCAAAGATAGAATTCTGTTAATTTTTAAAACTCTGCAATGACTCAATGTTTAATTATCTGACTTGTCAGTAGCAATTAATACGGTTGATCCATACTTTCTTTCTAAGAATACTCTTATCACGAAATTCATAGCTAATATTTCCCCTAATCTCTCCATTATGATTCACTCTCTTGTACTGGTGTCATCCTTATCCTTATTGTTGCAGTATGTCCCCAGGTTCAATGCCTCTCTGCCTCTTTCATCTTTGTCCTCCTCTAACCTAGGTAATCTCATTCATATATATGCTCATGATTTCCAAGTTATTTTGAATTGGAACTCACTCTAAATTCCAGAGGCTTAATAGCTCAGGGAAAAAATTTAGAATTCTTCCTTGACTTTTTAATTTTCTTAATGGTTTTCTTTTTTAATGATTTTTTTTTATTGATTTTAGAGGGAGAAAGAGAGAGAGAGATGGGATCATTGATCTGTTCCTGTATGTGCCCTGACCAGGAATCAAACTGGCACCCTCTGAGCTTTGGGACAATGCTCTAACCAATCAAGCTGTCTGGACAGGGCTTTTGATTGTCTTTTTCTACACATTGAAATAAACCTATCCATATATCCATATACTGAAATACAATCTGAATCTAAACAGTCCTTAATTCTTTACCTACTCCCTAGACCAAAACACTGTGGTTTCCCTCCTAAACTGCTGAATTATCTATGTAACCAGTCTCCCTGCATCTATCCTTACCTCTTGTAATCAATTCTCTATGCTAAACAACCAATATGATCTTTGAAAGATGTTAAGTCTTGTCACTCTAATGGTCAAACTCTTCATGATTTCATTTCAAATAACATAAATTCCAAACTCTTCTCTATTTCAAGGTCA
Organism: Saccopteryx leptura; assembly: GCF_036850995.1. Classification (NCBI taxonomy): domain Eukaryota; kingdom Metazoa; phylum Chordata; class Mammalia; order Chiroptera; family Emballonuridae; genus Saccopteryx; species Saccopteryx leptura. Next base: position 355,964,462 of record NC_089503.1, read on the forward strand.
TTACTTACCTCCACTGCCCATTTTGGCTCTTTCCACTCCATGCCAAAATTATTCCTATTTGCAATGTTTGTAATCACTGTTCTCTCTCCTTAAACTTTTCTTCCAGACCCTGGCTGGCGGATCAGTGGACAGAGCATCAAACCAGTGTATAGACATCACAGGTTCAATTCCTGATCAGGGCACACAGGAGAAGCGACCATCTGCTTCTCTCCCCCACTCTTTCCCCCTTCTGTCTCACTTCCCCTCCTGTAGCCATTGGCTTGATTGGTCCAAGTATGGGCCCGGTTGCTGAGGATAGCTCAGTTGATCTGAGCACATCAGCCTCAGGCACTAAAAAGAGCTCAGTACTTGAGCATCAGTCCTGGACAGGGGTTGCCTGGTGGATGTGGTTGGAGAGCATGCAGGAATCTGTCTCACTATCTCCCCTCCTCTCACCTAAAAAAAAAAAAAATCTTCCAGATCTTCATGTGGGTGTCTGCTTCATTCATTTTCCAATTAAACATCACCTTCTCAGAAAGTGCTTTTTCTAGCCATCTTACCTATACCAGCTCTTGTAGCCGATGGTCTCTTTCTATCTCTTTATCTGATTTCTTTTTCTCTAGCACTTACCACCACCTAGAATTAAATGATATATCCTTTTTGTATATTGTTTTTTCTGTGGAATATAAACTACATAAGAACAGGAAATTTGTTTCTTTTATGTTTTCTATATACAGAACTCAGAGCAATGTTGGCATACAGTAAGAACTTGGTGACATTAAATTAATGACTGGCTATCCCCCAAAAAAACATCTTTCTTCTGTATCTCACATCTTGTAGGTAGTATCATTTCCTATTCTACCAACAAGGCATGAAACCTGGAAGCAATCTTGGGCTCTGTCTTCCTCTACTCAAAGCTAACACTCATTTCTAGTGATTCTCTCTCCTGAATAACTTTCTTTTCCTTTCTGTATGGCACTGTCTTCGGTAATGGTATCTATGGTGTATGTTTGTGTGTTTTAATATTTTATTATCTGTTTCTTTTTATTATATAACAAGTCCCTAACTAGTCTCCCTTATCTGCATTTGCACTCCTTCCCTTCTCGTCACCCACTGATATATTCTTTAAAATGAAAAAAAAAATATTTCTAGTATGTAAGTCTGTACAATTGTCTCTCTTTTTTGAAACCCTTCCCTGGATTTCCATAAACCAGATGGTAAAGTCTACACAATCAGGTCAGTATCTAAAGACTTTCTCCCACAGCCATGACAGCCTTACCTCTCTCTCACTGTCCTTACACAGCACTCAACAATCCTGAGCAACATCTAGCATTTCACCTAGCAACATTTTTCTCAGAACACTCTTTTCATCCATGAATGCCCTGATCCCACTAACTTGCTCCTCCTATAAAACTCTTGTGCAGTTTTAAAAATATAATTATGAGTTTTCTTCCCAGGAAACTTCTCCTTGCTCTCCAGACAGAGTCACTCTCTTTTCAGTCTCATCTCTATAATTTAAATATGCTTCTCCTGATGTGCTCTGTATTTAGTATTCCAGTTCATCATTTTCAGTGTTTGTCTGTGCTACTAAACTGAGAGCCCTTTAAGGGGGAGGGCAATGTTTTATTTATCCTCTAACCCTCCAGATGAAGACCTTGATCAGACTTGAAGCACAGAAGCCTTGTGAATACATAAATATTTGCCAAACTCAATTAAAATATGCTTCTATGAACTTATGTCATATATAGTTAGTTTTCAATACACTGTCCAGTCTAATAAGTTTATTATTTTTATTTAAACCTTTCATCCCTTGATTTTCAAAAGAAGTCTATCACTATGCAGTGGAACTTAAAGGCGATAGAAGGAAGATGTTCTCTAACTTTAAGATGTATCTTGAAAAGAATGGCTTCAAACTAGAAATTGGAACAATACAAATGTCACAACAAGAAAGTACAAGTAGGAAGAAGAGCATGATTATAGAAAAGGCATAAGGGGTATTCACTGGCAACTGGATAGAACCAGTCAAACTGAAGTGCTTTTAAATGGTTTACTAATAAAGCAAATATTATGTGGTTTCAGCTTTTTGGTTGAAGTTTACTATCTAGCAGAGATAAAAGCAAACACGACTGAAGAAGAATCCACACCAAATTCAAGGAACAAAACCAAGGAAAGGAAGACTGTCTTGTCTCTAGGCAGCCAAAGTAAGCAGAAGTATTTGGAAGGTGGCTAAATCACTAGACCAGGAGCTAGAAGCCTCCAGTCCAAGGTCAGTGATTCAACCTAATAAATAAGAGCTTCCAGGTCAAACCCCTAAGTAACATCCATTCACACTTCCATAACGTGGGGAGATGGCTCCCAAGGATGAGGTAGTGAGGACCTGTGCCTGCTCTCCAGCGGGGCCAGATGGCTTCCAGGTTTCAGTGTGTGCGGGCATCTCCTGATCCCTTCAACTCCACTCCTGCTACTAAAAAGCCCGACGCTAGCCTCGTTCTTCCCCTGCTAAGACTCAAGTGGAAAGTATTCCCAGAAACCTTTCCCTTACAGCTCCACGAGGGAGTGAACATGTCTGCTCGTAGTTTCCTTTCCATACTGGATTGGTTCCTACACCTGTCTGTTCTTGTTAGACAGTGAGCTGCTGGAGAGCAGGGGTCATCTTGGTCTCCTCTGTGTACCAGAAGCTTTCATCACAGTGTTTGACTGACGCTAGATACTTGATGCTTGTGTGTGGAATAAATAAATTCAGGAATTACACATTTAAGGAATTATCATTGTGACTTACTCATTACCGAGCAATAGCTTTCCTTCAGCTGCTAGATAGGCCTTGAGGTGAGGAGAAGTAGACGTTCTCGTCATAGACTCCACCTGCCCTCAAAAAAATCTTAAGAATAGGGAGACAAATACTCTTTATGTCTCTGAAAATATTTTTCAAACAGATTTTATCATCAACTGGGAGATTATTTTCTATTGATTTTTACAAAGGAGTGTATATGACACAGATACAATTATATGCAGTCTTACGCTTTTTCCCCTTTACTATTTTCCCTCCACAAAGCTCCCTATAGGTAGGCATCTAAGAAATTTTATCCTGTAGTCTGCCAAATCCATTCCACTTATTATATTTCCAGAAAGAATTGTGCCTAAATTGTTATGAATAGGTAAAGGTAATCCCTGGACTGATTGTATCAGAAGCTATAGAAGTGCACTTCATTTCATAGTTTTCTGAATTTGGGTCATAATAGCAGGATCATCACCAAGACAACAGAGACCTAAGCAGTGAACCTTGGAGACAGGGCAAACATATTCCCAGAAGATCCACATTCAGAGAATGCTTAACTGAAGCTTTCAGAAAAAAAGAAGAAATTCTCAGAAATAACTTGGAAAGACTTCTGGCAAAATGACTAAAGACACTCTGGCATTAAATATATGAATACCTCAAAGAATGGCAAAGACACCAAGAATACATGAAACCCTAGAATATCAAACAAGAACAACAGAGGGGTTATTAGGTTGAAGAGGGTTTAGGCTTGTAATGTTTGAATAACAAAAATTTAAAAAAAAAATAGAGAAAAAGTGTTTCTAGGCAGATTCCAGTTACTATTAAAGAATATTCTGCTAAATATAAAGTGGTAAAACACAAAATGAAATACCTTGGGCTAATATAAAGTTCTACCTAGATCTAAGTGGTATTGATTTGAACTCAACTCTGGCTCCAAAGCTTCTCTTGTCTCCTTTCACAGTAGTGATTCTTAAGCACAGGCCTATGACTAGGCAGAGTCAACGAGATTCACGAGGATGAAAGCTGAACGTCCATGGGTCCTTGATTCTAAGACTTTAGATAAAGCCATTAACACACATTAAGTATGATTGGTGTCTGCAAGCCATTATGGTTCATGGATAGGTTAAAAAAAAATTTTTAAAAAGTACTGTTCTAGGGAAATAATTATTAAGAGTTTTGGACTCTATTGGAAATCTGATGAAAAGTACAAACTTTCTCCAAGAGAATGCTTTGCCTTTTAATTCAAGGTGCTCGTCGACACCTTCCAGCTCACTCATGAATGGTTTATGTTTCCTTAGTATTTAGCTTAACCTTTTTCCAAGGGCTTCTGACAATTTCAGCTTCTAGATTCCCCATAAATATTCAACCGTTAAAAATTAAAACTTGACTGAGGAAAAATTCTAATGTTTTGATTTGATGAAAAACATTGATTTGACCTCTAGCTAGCTAAGAGCACCTTAAGATTTGCATTTTTATCACTGTATTCTTGCATCTGATTATTTTAAGGTGAAATACACAATTGCTCCTATTTCTCATTGTCACTTCTAGCTTTATTTTCTTTTAAATGCACATATTGCCTTGGACCTCTGTGTTTTTCTATAGTATTATATATATTTTAAGATACTTTTTTTCCACGAGGATAATTTCATTTACCTGTAGTTTATCAAAAATGACTATAACCTTCTAATTTTATCTGCCTTCTGTTGAAATGCCATGGATGGATTACAAGACTTAAAATGTGTGATTGTTAAGGTGATGAATTTTTAACGGCATATGCATGAAAGACCAATGAAAAGCTCATATCCGTGAACACCCAGGCATTTCAGAAGGCCTGATTTCTAAATGCTTCCCTTTCATAGAAATGTTATTGAAAAGCCCCAACCCATGGTTCCACTTATATACCTATAGCTTTAGTCAATATTTTATATCACCTCAACAATGGCAAGAAAGGTTATGGTTAAGAGGGATAAAATTTAGGAAAATTTTCAAGAATATCTCTTGGAAATCCATCAAGAACATTTTGGTAGATTTATGTGAATAAAAGAGGAAATATATATAATATTCTGCCGTCTTAGGATTCTAATAGTGCCTGGGTTATTAAAACTTTTAGATTATCTGAGCATAGCTAATAGTCATATTTAAGATAAGATCAAGCTGAATTTAGGTAACAGAACTCCAATATCTCTGTGATGCTTTCTGCACACAGATCCCTCCAGGAGAATTAACTGTCGGATAAGAGCTCCCAATCCCCGATCCGGCCCCTCTGCAAAGCTGTATTCCTAATAGGTTGTGGATCATCACTGCAGCGCTCATTTCCTCTGGAACTACAAAGGAAATAAAACCACCGAAAGAGACTGCCAGACTGTAGATCTGCTGAGTTCCACATCTTAGGTAAACTATTTAATTTCTTTAGGCCTCACCTTAGAGGTAAAGTAGGAATAACAGTACTTGCTTTATAAGGTTGTGAGTATTAAAGAGATGAGCATACAAAGTGGTACACGAGATGAGCTCAATATGCTACAGCTATTACCACAGCATAAATTTCTTCCCCAGTTTGCATCTCATTTTGCGGAAGAGTGAAATAAATTGGTTTGCATTTCAAACTAAATCCACAGCTTTGATAATTCTTATAATCTATTGATCTATACTTATACATTAGATGAAAATGAAAATATATATGTATAATATATGTATTATATATATAAACACACACACACTATCAAAACAGTAAGATGGGTTAACATCAAATGGCTCTCCCGGAAGGGATTATATTTTGACTCACATTATTTGCTCTGGGTACAGCTTTGGAATCATTTCCAAATTTAAAGGACACACAAAATTTTCAAATATACATAAGCAATTTTACCACCTAGAAGCCCCAATCTTGTAGAAAGCAAGAAACAGGATACTTGAGCTTAAATACTGCTTCCCACCTATAAGTCCCAAACTGCACAGGTGATTTTTAACACTTGGAGTTCTAATGTGGCAGCTTTACATGCATCTTGAGAAAGTGGCAGTGGAAAAGCTTACTTTGTCTTGGACCTAAGGGGCAGTAAATAACACAATAACTGTCCTTATACAGATTTCAGACATTTTTTTCAGTAATAAATGAGATTATAACTACCAAAAACTAAATTATAAATAGGGTGATAGTTTTTTCCAATTACAATGTTAAAAGACAAAGTATAATAGTAGTAAAAAGAATTACAAATGCCCTAAGATCCAAATCATGCAGAAGCTAAGATAGTAGTTTAACTGGACTTTGTAGATAAAGAAATAATATATTGATTTAAGTAGTATATACAATATAAACATACACAAAGAATACAAAAAATATAGACATGTTCTACCTGGTTGAAATATATAGCCAAGATGTCTCATACCCATGGGTTATTGGAATTACAATAATCAGCAAATTTTGAAGATCAAAATACAGTTATCAACCCACAAGGATGGAATTATACTTCTGAGATATGCTAACAGCCTAGAAGACCTATTGTGCAAGCAGTTGTGCTCTCTTCTATTTAGTTATAATTATGTGCCCATGAGGTCTAATTTTAGGCTTATTAATGATCCTCAATCGAATCATAAAGCCAAATGCTTTAAAGAAAATAGAAAAAATAATCAGAAACATTATGAATGCTTGATAACAAGAATTGAGAAAAAAAAAAAAAGGAAGAAAACCCAGTAATTTAAAATAGCCAGAAATGTGCTTGCTGAAGAAAAATAATTATTATTTAGCCAAGGGTTACTTTGCTGGGTCTTTGTGGCCATGTAGGTATTACTCATTGACCAGGGTTACTTTGCTGGGTCTTTGTGGCCATGTAGGTATTACTCATTGTCCAGGGTTACTTTGCTGGGTCTTTGTGGCCATGTAGGTATTACTCATTGACCAGGGTTACTTTGCTGGGTCTTTGTGGCCATGTAGGTATTACTCATTGACCAGGGCGTAAACCCAGGCATTTGTTCAGGTGTCTGAATGCAAACACTGCTGTGTGGGATGTTAGGTATTCTATTCATTAATATAAAAACAGTATTCTATCCAGTGCTTCTATGTAAGCATTTTAAAACAGTAATGTGGCTTTTTGGAAGCCCTGGGCCTAAAAGGAGGGAAAGTATAAGAGAAAGGTGTAAATCAGGAACAAGATGGTAGGCTAGCCCAATGTGAGAGCATATGGCTTCCTTATAATGGAATATATGGTGAGCTATTGTCAATTTTGCTTCATTCCTCTCTCTTTAGAGTTCTTTGGAGCTTTGTGTAGAGCATTTGGCAATCCAACTTGTCCTCTTAAATGGCAAGAAGCATAAAAGCAGAGCAGAGAACAAAAAGTGCTTCAATTGCTATGCATCTGAGCTATCGTGAGGCTGAGAGGTGGGCGCATGGCGGTGTTGTTTACGGTGGATGGGAAATCAGCATTATCCAAGGATCCTTGTTTCTGCCCCACAAGAAATATGTTTACAGTTCAGACTCTAAACTGTAAACTACTTCTGCCAAAAAGGGGTTAAAATGTCAGGGCTCTCGACAACGAGAGGAAACGTTGGCAGCACAGAGCAGATGGAGTTGCCAGGACAGCCCAGGTACAGACGGGAAAGGATTCCGGCTGGAAGATGAAGGGTTTCAGAAGCACAGGGCTGCTGACGTTTTGTTGACCACAGAGAAGGAACAGCAAGGCCTTAATCAGAATTAAAGGCCACTAAACAAGACACTAAGCACCTATCGCAACTCGGCAATCAGGGCCGTGAACAAGACTTGAGATTCTAGCTCACAGGACCGGAGCAATGCTGGTCTCAGAAGGATCTTGAATAAACCAGAACTCAGCTCTCCTCCTCTTAGGTTGGCATCTACTTTAACTTTTCACAGAAGAGGACACACAAACCTATTCACCACCAAATAACTGAACTTGGGCCTCACTACTGAGTGTGATATTTAATCCTTACAAATACATTCACCTTAAAACATTTTTTTGAGTACATACCTTTTGAGATACCTGATTCAAGAACACCCCACACAACTCTTCTAGTCAGAAATCTAGGGCCCCAGGGTGGTAAGAGGAGGAAAGTAATATTCATCTTTCTACCAATTTTTTTCTCAATGAAGATTATTTCTCTGGCTAAGCAATAGATTAAAGTAACACTGCTCTGGTTGACCACTTGTCCAACTCAGCACTGAGTTCTCAGATGTTGATCTCTTATTTTATAAACTTATTTTTCTGGGCTTTCCAAACAGTAACTTAGATTTGTATATAAACATTATAAAATCCTTGTTTTGGTAAAATAATCTATATTGTCACATTTAACTGACTTATAATTGACCTGATTTTTTTTTTTGTTGTTGTATTTTTCTGAAGTGAGAAGCAGGTAAGAAGAGACAGACTCCCACATGTGCCCAAGGGGGATCCACTTGGCATGCCCACTAGAGGGCAATGCTGGCCCATCTGGGTAGTTGCTCTGTTGAGACTGGAGCCATTCTAGTGCCTGAGGCGGAGGCCATGAAGCCATTCTCAGCACCTGGGCCAACTTTGTTCTAATGGAGCCTTGGCTGTGGGAGGGGAAGAGGAAGCTAGAAAGAAAGGAGAGGGGGAGGGGTGGGGAAGCAGATGGGCACTTCTCCTGTGTGCCCTGGCTGGAAATTAAAGCTGGGATTTCCACACGCTGGATCCAAAGCTCTTACTGCTGAGCCAACCAGCCAGTGCCTAATTGACCCGATTTAAACATAAAAAATCATTTCCAACATGTAATTTAAATAATATCTTTACTTTGTTCATCAAAATCTCTTGAGCATTTTATTTTATCTTCAAGAGAACTATTTTAGATTAGAAAGACGTGCTCACACTCTTACATATGTGGAGAATGAGGCAGTTTCCTCATTTGAGTCATCAAGCTAGCAGATCACAGAGCTAGAATTAAAGCTCAAGTCTTTTAACTCAGAGAATTTTCATCATCTCTATACTATCCTCCACTCAAATTTCTCCAGTACAAAATTAAAATTTTTAAATAGTCAATTTTCAATAGAAACAACAGCAATCAAGAGTGAAAAAAATAACAAAAAATCAACTATTTTTCTTCATATTTTTATTATAAATATTCACTATATTTATATTGCATATGCAGGTAGAACAAAAGTAGGTTTACAATTGTCATATGGAAAATAATAAAATAATAAATAATAATATAAGAATTGTGTTTTGCATATCACTACTATTGATATATACCTACATTTTCCCCACCCTGTATTTATATTTCATGCACACACATACACGTGCACAATTTTTTAACTTTTTAAAAGCAACATTTTTCTAATCATTACCAGCACAGACATGAATATACATACATTCTGAATATATGTTCATGTGAGCAATATGTGGAAAGACATAAACATTCATTTCAGAATCATGATACTGATACTATTCCTCTGAATAAAAACTAATAAAAAGTTAGAAGAATATAACTAAGAAAATCAGAAGGTAGAAATATATGTTGTCATTTAAAGATTAAAGATTTTTTTTCCTTTAATCAAGCATAGATTAATCAATTCCACTATAAACTCATTAATACTAAACTATTCTGCTAAATAAGGAGTGGTGATGAAGCTCTATGAGATTCCGAGGGACTTTCATCCCTCCCACATTAATAATAATGTGGTTATTAACCATAATTAAATTCAGCCCCTTCTCTGCTCTTCTCCATCTACTCGAACTGTTTTAATCACAAAATATTGCAGTAGTCTAGAGAATTTTGATTCATATAATTAAATGAACACAATCTCTGTGAAGAAAAATAAAACAGGAAAAGGACAATAGACTATTTTAATACTAAGAATTCTTTCTGCTTTGCTGATACAAAGCTACCTCCATTTTAACACAGATGGTGTATAACTCAAATGACCGTCTACAAGAAAGTACAGAAGGCAGGAAAATAATTTTTCACCTGTTACTGAGCAGACCAAAAATGCATTTCTACCTCTAAAGCACCTTCTAACATAATGGAACCAGGTGAAGTGAAGATTAAAGCTCATAGAAAAGTATTAAATAGCTTTCTATTTACTGAAGAAATTGATGTACCTGACAGGTAACATTTCAGAGATGTAGACCATTGCCAGTGAAAAATATTGAATTCATCACAAAGTCTATTACTGAGGAGTCATAAATGTGTATGTAGATATAAAAGGAAAACACAATATATATAAATATCTTGGAATTATTTAGAAATGCAATTTCTGAAGATAAATACATGACATTACTATAATAGAATGAGAGATAATTTGACTCAGATTTTTAAGAGGATTGTGCTCATACTGGATTGAACAAAAGGTCAGTTGATGGTTTGGGTTCTGCTACTTAGTACATTTATGGGTCAAGTTTCACCTTTCTCCTCATCTTCATATTGTAGGAAATGCAGTTATGCTACTAAACTCATAGGATTATTGGAGAATTATATATGAAAACATATGTGCAAGTTTTATGATAAAGTATAAAATTACATAGCAGCATTTTCTGAACCAAATTAACAAAGGGCCAAATCAAGACTGTATAGCTGAAGACTGCTCCAATATCATCAACCCATTATCAAGAACATTGATTTTCAATGATTGAGAAGTTAAGAGAAAAACGGTCAAGGGTGAGATGGAGCTGCTGGCACTACTAGCTTACTATCACAGTATTCAAAATCAGGTCCAACCTCTTCAAGACATTGTCTGACATTCACACAGTGACCACCACACTGACCAGGTATTGTACGAGCATGTCACAATAGCTGCCTGACTCTTCAGGGAGTGCAGCATTTCTAAAGTAAAACTTGCTAGGACTCATCTCAGCATGCAATCAACCACAGCCTTCCATTTTCTTGTGTATGAAGTGTCTCCTGAGTATGGCATGGCTCCTGGCTCCCTCACTTTTCTCATCAAATTTCCTCATCCCACACTGTGCTCCCACAGTTCCGTGTTACCTGCCCGGAACCAAGTCTTCCAGGCCTTTAGAAAAGGTTATGCAATGTTGATACTGCTTCTCTGTTCTGACTGCCCTTGCTTTCTATTTCTCCTGCAGAAACCCTGCTCCTATTCCAAGACCAGCTTGAGTGTAGTATCGCCGCTCAAGTCTCCCCTACCCCCTGGGACAAACTGGTCACTTCTTTAATACCTACACTATATTCTGGGCACAGATGTAATCCAGGACTCTGCGCTTTGTTATCCTTAGGAAGTCAATACAGTAAGGTTAGAAACATGGGTTTTAAAGTCAGACAGTCTATATCAGAATCTTGGCTATCCAGCTTTGTGACCCTTGGCAATATAATTGATCTCTTAAAGCCTCAATTTTGTTATCTGTAAATTGGGAATAATAATAAATTTAAAGGGTTAAATGAGGAAATACATTTAAATAATTTATCATTATTTCTGGTATGTAAATAGTACTCAATAAGTGTTAGCTAGAAATTATAACCACAATGAGATACCACCTCACACCTGTCAGAATGGAGCTCATTATAAGATCAGCACACAATAAGTGCTGGTGAGGGTGTGAAGAAAAGGGAACCCTCCTGCACTACTGGTGGGAATGCAGACTTATGCAGCCAATGTGGAGAACTGTATGGGGTTTCCTCAAAAAATTAAAAATGAAACTGCCTTTTGACCCAGCCATCCCACTTTTAGGAACATATCCTAAGAATAACAAATCACTGATTCAAAAGAAAAAATGCACTCCCATGTTTATTGCAGCATTGTTTACAATAGCCAAGATCTGGAAATAGCCCAAGTGTCCATCAGTGGACAAGTGGATTAAAAAGCAGTGGTACATATATATAATACAATGGAACACTACATGGCTGTGAAAAAGAAGGAAATTTTACCCTTTGTGACAGCATGGATAGACCTGGAGATTATTAGGCTAAGTGAAATAAGCCAGGCAGAAAAAGAAAAATGTCATACGATCTCACTTATATGTGAAATTTAATGAACAAAGTGAACTGAAAAACGGAACAGAAGCAGAGGTGGGGTCAGAGGGACCAGAGGGACAGCTGTCAGAGGGAAGGGAGATGAAGGATGGGATCAGAGAGGGTGAAGGGATTAGTGAAATTATACATACATGACACCGAGATATAGGTAACAGGACAGCAAATCCTAGAGGGAAGGGGGGAAGGAGTTAGGCAGAGGGTGGATAAAAAGGGACATGGGTGGGGGTGAGGGAGTTATATTCAGAGGGACACTTGAATTCGTGTAAACACAATAAATAAAAATTAATAAAAATTAAAATAAATAAATAGATAAATAAATAAATGTTAGCTAGTCTTAAACATAAAAACTGGCAGCAGTAATGTGGGGGTTGTTTGCATGATGGTTTCCCCTTGTAAAACTGAAAATTTCCTCACAGCAGAGATAACGTCCATTTCATCTCTGCCCTTAATGCTCAGCAACATGCCATCTCCTGGGTGGTATTTCCGTTAAAAATAGTATTCTTGTCACAACACTATTTGGTACATTGAGATCAATTGTACGTCCTTTCTTCTGCTTAGAACACCTGCAGGTATGAAACTAGGTTTCTCTGGCTTCCTTGCCATTAGGCTTTCAGGTTTGAGCAGTGGGTGGCACTGGTCTAACAAGGTACCACTGCTTCCTGTGACCTGGTAACATAGCTCTTTCTCTGTCCCTCCAGCCCAGGCATGGAGACAGCTTCTGCTGGTTATTAACTTAGGGGTGCCTCACCTTCCCCTGGTTGTTCTTTTAGCTCGTCCATCTAATTCTACTCATCATATTCAAATTTCTCTTTTCATTTACCTGGCACAAATGTGTTTTCCTGAATGAACCCAGTTTTTACCAAAAACCTTTCGTCTTAGGGACCCTCAAAGCTTACATGGAGAAAATATGATAATATTTGCTCGGCCTATTTCATAGGGTTGTTGTATGGGATCGAGAAAAATTCTGTACATGAAAGTGTTTTGAAACCATAAAGTGTTCCATAAAAAACCCATTTTGCTCTTAATATTTTCAATTGCAACGGTGCAACTTAGCTTCAGTGATTTATAGCAGCAATGTTCTAAATGATATTGTCTCCCAGTGACACCATGCCCGTAACGTACATGGTTAAATAAAGAGGAGAACAAAGTTCAAGAGATAACTGAGTTTGGCAGAGCAGAATTTTTATGAGCTCATAAGTCAGAAGACACTGATAGAAACAGTGAAAATTATGATCCTACCAAAGAGAAGTAACCACTTGGAAGACAGCCACCTTAGATTTCACTCCAAGTCTTGACTTTGCAGATGAGCAATCACCTTAAATTCCACAAGAATTCATGCAATGGCAGATTATATTACCCTCTCATTAGAGAACAACACACACACACACACAAAAACAAAAGCAAATATAAACACAGATAGCAGGTTTTGCTTAAGTAACCCAATTTTCAAGGAAGTTTTTGAGTTCTAAATTAAAACATATTGCAGACCAATTAGCTGAGACAATAAAATAATCAACACAATAATTAAGACAGGTTATATAATGTTTTTTTTCTAACTGCACAACTGTAATATCCAAATAAGGCCTGTAGTTAATCTTTGTAGACTACAGTCGCCCCTCACCACATCACAGTTCACTTTTCATGGTCTCACTGTATTGCAGATTTTAAAATTGTATATATCTAAGTTTGTATTGTGGATTTTTCGCTATATAATGGGATTTTCCAGTATATAAGTATTTTTATATATTATTTTAATTATTTTTGCAGCACAATAAGTGTGAGAAAGGTTAACAACAGTGTGGGAAAGGCTTATAAGAGTGTGGGGAGGGTTTCTAAAGCCTTAAATATATACAAATAATAAGATAAATATAAAATCACTACTTCACGGATTTTCACCTATCACGGGGGGGGGGGGGCGGTGGTTGTTCTGGAATCTAACCCCCACAATAGATGAGGGACCTCCGTAATATCAAGTCCCTTGTTTTGATAATAGATGCTGGTTACATACAACATTATAATTGGAGGAAGCTAGGAACTCTTTTATAAAGTCTTGTGAAGTCGTAAAATATTTTACTTCAAAATAGAAATGTAAAACACTATAAGACAAAATGGTGCCTAGTAGGCCAAGTAGATGTGTAACACATCAGAAAAATATAAAAAATTGTAAGTGCAAATTTGTAGTGCTAAAAGGACTGCCAACATGCCGTTAGCAGTGCAGTTCCTGGTCAGCTACAGAACTATAATAATTTATGTAATTTTAAAATCACTCTACAAACATGGACTGTCAAACTATTGTGTACAGGATGTGTTGCCTCTTTTTCTTCCCAACGTGATTTTGACCATTAGGGAATCATTCTATCTTCTTTTCTGACCCACCCTTCATTTTGCCAGGGGTTTCAAGTAATTTCACTCCTGTGTTTGAGATTTAGTCATCCTCCGTGAAGTCCAAGATCAACTAGTCACCCAGTGTTCCACAGCTCACTTTTCAAAATGACAATTTATTTTAACAAACAATGGAATCCCTATTTTATTTACCTTATTTTTATTAGATTTTATTTATTGCTTTTGGGAGAGAGAGAATGAGGGGAGAGAAGCAGGAAGCATCAACTCATAGTAGTTATAGCCTGTATGTGCCTTGACCAGGCAAACCCAGGGTTTTGAACCAGTGACCCCAGTGTTCCAGGTCGATGCTTTATCTACTGTGCCATCACAGGTCAGGTTTATTTTATATTATTTTTAATGCATGGAAAAACTGGAGCACAGAGAGGTAAAGTAACGTGTTTGAGTCATGCAGAAAGGTAGTGACAGATTACAGGAAAGAATCTAGGGTCCCTGACCCCCAAAGGCCCTGTGCTTATCTCCAAACACCATCCCCTCCCCGTACCTGCCAAGTCAATCCTGCAAAAATAGGAACTACAAATTTTGATGGCTCTCTTTTGGGTTTTACCAATTTTCATCTGCTGTTAGCTTAGTATTATGAGCACTGAACTAAGGTATTGAAATTCAATTACTTCATTGATACCTCAAAGAACAGCCTAAAGGCTAATCTTTCAAAAATAATGAGCTGACGTGTAAGAAGATTGCTCGCAATTAGTGTAAATCAGGGACAATGAGCAGAGGCACTGAACTGTCACCAGTCCTCGTGGTATAATTCTAGTCAAGCATAGCAGAATACAATAACTCTAGTGATTAGATCAGGAGTAGTTATATAAACAAACAAGTTAAAGCAGCATTAAAATAGCTGAACAAGGAAATGTTCAGTCTGCTTGCCTAACATGAGGCTCTGATCCCTCCGCCATAGTCCTGGACAAACAGCACAGTTCCATTCTCAATTAGGCAGATGTTTGAAAATGGATGTGCAGATAGAAATATGGGGATGGATTCCACATCAAGTGGAGGGACCCCACTGGGATGCAGTTACTCAAGATGATGCCTCAATCCCAGCTGTAACAGTGAATCAAGTTATATCATTTCCCACAGCCACTATGACCTTCCTCCGAGTGAAAAACGCACATGCCTAGCTTTCTTTGGTACAATGGAATTCTTCAACCTCCAAGACGTTACTTTCAAAGAAACAAAATATTCTTAGAGAAATTGCTCTGTAGGATATAAAAGTATTTGTCCTGGGTTTTATCTCCTTCCAGAATGTTACTTATGTCAATAGTTTCTCCTTCATATGGAAAAAGTTGCCGGGAGCACGCCTCTGTGGCATAAATGAATGCTGTTTGACTAAGAGAGTTCTTAGCTTCTCTGTGCCTCATAGAAAAAAATAAAGTACCTTATATTTAATGTCTGCTATTAGCTTCGACACATTTGTCACACAAGAAGGCCTGTTCTTGCTGAAAACTAGGAAGCTAGAGGCAGACATATTCAGAATAATTCTTGTGCATTGATTCTGCCTTCTACCCACTCATGATTGATACTGATTTTAGTTCAAGATCAGGTGTACCAAGTATTGATAAATATTCCTTCCCTTCCTGGTTTGTCAGCATAAGTCTTCTACAATGGTGATATTATTCCCGAGGGTAATAGAGCTGCAGTGTGACAAGAATGGAATCTCCCAGGTCTTCAGAGACCCCACATTGCCCAGGCAATAACTTGATTCACTGTTACAGCTGGGATTGAGGCATCATCTTGAGTAACTGCATCATATGGATGGTGTGCAACCTGGCTAGGGACTCTTGGGAGTGGGCATGGGGTGGGGGTTGTGTACATGTTTGGGGAGAAAAGGGGAAAAGGTAGCTCTGTTTATCTATTCTAGCTTTAAATTCTACTTTGTTTGCATTGTCATTTTATTTTGTCTAGTATATGCAAACACACATAATTTGTATGTGTACATATATAACATATCTGTGAATATTTTAATCATGACTAAAAATATTAAATGAGTGATCTCTTCTTACCAATTTATCACCCATCATAAGTACAGCGGCTCCCGCTGAGTGTTAGCTGCTAAAATCATGAACATTGTCTACTTTCTACACTATAGGCTCTTCTCCATTCTAGACCAGAAACAGGGTTCCTATTTGTTATATTGATCCTTCGGAAACCTGAGAAACCATGATCATACAATTTGGATGAGTCCAAACAAGAAGTGCCTTCTCTGTTCCACCAGATGGCAGTCCCGCATCAGGATGGAAAGAAAAGGGGGTGGGGGTTGTATACAGAAGTATGTAATTCTGGTATTTACTGCAATGGAAAACACTGACAATTTGGTAAGAGATGTAGTCTAGGGGTTTTGCACAAACTCATCTCAAGTGTTCTGCAAAAATAAAAATAAAAACAATTGGAACTGCTTGAATTAAAATATTTTGATGACTAATCTAAGCTTCTGCTACATGACACTGCAAGAGTTGAAAACAAACATACAGCATAGAGAGTGTTTAAGTTTGTGGTGAGAGTCACTTTCTGCATTTGGTTGGTGTTCTGAATATACCTCTGCATCATAGCTGAAACATGCCTCAACTTTTTCATTTGTAAAGTGGACATAGCCCTGGCTGGTGGTTCAGTGGATAGTGTTGGCCTGGCTTATGGATGTTCTGGGTATGCTTACCAGTCAGGGAACACAGGAGAAGCAACAATCTGCTTCTCTTCTCCTCCCTCTTCTTTTCCCACAGCTAGTGGATCAGTTGGGTCAAGTGTTGGCCCCAGGCACTGAGTACAGCTCAGTTGGTCTCAGTGGGTCAACCTCAGGTGCTAAAAGTAGCTTGGTACTCAAGCATCAGCCCCAGATGGGATTGACAGTAGATCCTGGCCAAGGCATAAGTAGGATTCTGTCTATCTCCCTCCTCTCACTTTAAAAAAAAAAAGAAAGAAAATGAATATAACACATTGCTGGCAGAATTAAGTTAGAATGTGTGTAGGTACATGAACAAGCTACAAGGAACTGTCTTTTGGTGGAGTTTTAAAAAAATTCAGTTTGGCCCAACATCACAGTGTATATGAAATTTTCCATCTTTCTCTTATAGCAGCCTTCACCAAGTACTAAATGAGATAGCTCCCTCTCATTACCTGTGGAAATCCAGTCTAGAACTTCTAATACATCTCTCATGCCAGTAGCTTGGTTCTGCTCCAAGACCATATCATTTGCCAGCAGAAAGTGATAGCAATAAAATAGCATCTATTTCAGCATGCCTGATGTGATGTCGGTGGTGGGCTAAAGGGCCGGTCCCAGAAACAAGAATGAGTAGACCCATATTTGTAGCCTTTTATCTACTGACAGTTAATGTGCCATTGGCATCAACAGGCTTTGTTGGTTCACTGCTTTAAGGATGTGCAAGGTTACTAGCTCAGGATGGTTTTACTTTATCTTGCTTACCAAGACAGCATTTTTCACCACGCTTCTAACATCAGCTAAATCAAAATTAGCCTCAGCTTTCAATTTAGCATTTTTGAAACGAACTGTGTACATTTCTGTGTATGTGTACCCTGGACCTTCAACTCATCTTTGTTGGAAATCGGCAGTGACTGTAACCACCTGTGAACACCTTTGAGAGACGGTTCTGAATATTTCCACAGCTATGCGAAAGTAGGTTTCTTAGTTCCCAGAGAGATCAATTCATTGCTCCCTCTTCCTCTTGGTCCCAAAATCCATTTTCCAGTATTAAAGTGTCACACTCCCTTTTTAGCCATTGGCACCATTTTCCATGTGTCCAAAGACATCTTCCCATTGCTCCTGTGCCTTTTATCATGATCATTTTGATTATCACTGATAGGTAATGTGACTTTACACTCTGGCTGACTAATATAAATTTATCTTGCGTGACCGAAGCATAGACATATTCAGAGAATAAAAATGATTTGAAAACAATTATTTTTGTCTACATTACTCCCAGAACCCTGGGTCAGGCATATTTTTCAACTTAGGAAATACAACCAAGATGTTGATGTCCATGGATATTTGTTAATTGCATCATTTTGCAAGTGAACTTAGGTTAATTAATTTAATGCAAAGTTTGCTGGCAGTGGTAAAAATTCTCTGCCACTGTGCTTTCAGAGATAACAGCACACACTTATGTGCCATTACAGTGGATGGTTTAATTTCTCTTGCACATAAGGAAAGGCATAAAGATGGAGTTTATCAGAGTTTTCATTTTGCAACAGTTTGATCATATTATAGCACAACATCACAAAAGCAAATTTCACATATTATATATTCGACCTTAGCAAAATAAATAAATAAATATATATATATATATATATATATATATATATATATATATATATATATATATATATATATATATATAGTAGGTCTACTAGGCTGTTTTGCAATGTTTTCTATAATCAAGTAGCTAAATGGGTCACAGTATGTTATATATTTTTCCTAACCCAAAGGCCACGTAGATTTTTGACCTAATTAAAGCTCTGTAAAGCTTTAGCCTTTTCATTTTTCCACTAGTGTGAATTTTACTGTTAGAAAATGAAGGTTAATAATTTTTTTTGATTATTTCAAATAAAATTCTTCCATAAAATCAAAGTAGCTTAATAGCTTTAGAAAAAAGATGATACTTAGACTACTGCCTTTCATTGTGAGTACCCACTATAATCAGCGATAACATTTTTCTTAGATTTGTTTACTTTCCATTACTCATAATTGCTTGTTTTAATTGGACTAAGCTAGCTTTGTTTAGATTCCCCTCGAGAGTGATGTTGGCAGAAATGATTGACAGTTCTCTCTCCTACACAGTGCCATCCTTAAATTGCAAATGTCAATTAACAGGCTTCTCTCTCCAATGTTTAAGAGTGGGAGTCTGCACTTAGCAGAAAGTAGTCTGGGTGCACACACTTCTGAATAAATACATGCGAAATTATGCATTTAAATGATGGAATCAAAGGACTCGAAAGGAAGGCAGAGAGGTCAACTACTGCATCCATGTCCGTCCACAGGGTCCTGCTCTGTTTGTCAGCCACTCTGGGCAGATGAAGTTATACACTAGTTTGAAAGATCATTACATGTAATCCCTCAGTTGTCTCTGTTAAGATATTAAAATGAGCACTGCCGACTTAATTTTGCAAGCAATTTTTAAAATATCATTATTTTTTTTGCACTAAAGCTCTTATTAAGGTTTCTGACCAGGATAAGAGTGACAAGACTTGGTCCTTTACCTCCTTATTTTTCATATCCAATTAAAATTGAGATATAATTAAACAGTACAATGGCTAATAGTGGGGAGGAGGGGAGCAGCATAAAGAACAGCTTTCACAGTAACAGAGTCTGCTCATGACAGTCTCTGGATTATAACTCAACATGCACCTTGTGACCAGAGCATGTAAAGAAAATATTCAGTCACATGAATGTATGTGCAGTGACATGGCACAATTCTACATTGAACCACAAATTCTTATTTATAATACCACTAAAAACAACAAAGGTACAATATCATTTAATAAATACTATATGAATAACATGTTTTTTTAAATATATATAATAAATCAACTAGAGATTTCATTAAAAGGAAAGAACAAAAAGAAAAGAAAAAAAAAGATTTTGGCGTCCAGGCCCTCTGAATTCAAAATGAATTGAGGAAGGGACAGAAGAGAGGATGCATCTCAAGGTTTGGTCCTGACTGGTGGTGGCTGAAGTAAAGAAGTGTGGAACGGCCCTGGCTGGTTGGCTCAGTAGTAGAGCGTCGGCCTGGCGTGCAGAAGTCCCGGGTTCGATTCCCATCCAGGGCACACAGGAGAAGCGCCCATCTGCTTCTCCACCCCTCCCCCTCTCCTTCCTCTCTGTCTCTCTCTTCCCCTCCCGCAGCAAGGCTCCATTGGAGCAAAGATGGCCCGGGCGCTGGGGATGGCTCCTTGGCCTCTGCCCCAGGTGCTAGAGTGGCTCTGGTCACAACAGAGCGACGCCCCGGAGGGGCAAAACATCGCCCCCTGGTGGGCGTGCCGGGTGGATCCCGGTCGGGCGCATGCAGGAGTTTGTCTCTCCCCATTTCCAGCTTCAGAAAAAAAAAATACAAAAAAAAAAAAAAAAAAAAGAAGAAGTGGAACGAGGGCCTAGGAAAGAGAGGTAAGGTACAAACTGGGTACTGCTATTTTATCTGTTATTATTGAAATCTCAGAGGAGTCTCGGATTGCTTTTCTTATTTGAAGGTTCATAGATCTCACTCCATGCCTGCCACTGCTCAGAGTGGTTTATAACTATATCTTATTTAATGTTTGACATCAAGTATGAGACTGAGGGACTTGATTAGGGAGTATGGCATCCAATTTTTCTCTGGCCAGCTGCTGTCTGGAAGGCATATGCACAACAAAGGAGGTGAAGTTTCCTGGCTTAATCTTCTCAGCTTCAGCTTTTGAAAGAATGACCTTCTAAATTTCACACCCCACAGCCATTCCCAGTGGAGAGCCCATAAATGGTACCAGATGCACAGAGGCAACCACATTCTTTACTCCTGGGTCAGTGAGTAAGTGTCCTCTCATGCTAAAAAAAATGCAAGAAGGCACTAACATTCCTACTGGGGGACGTCTTTCATTCATTTTGATTCCTGCTGATCAACCCAAACTTCAACCCACTCCATGTCACGAGCCACCAAAAAACGCAGACCAGCACTAGCTGATTGACTCAGCAGTAGAGCATCGGCCTGTCATGTGGAGGTCCTGGGTTTGATTCCCGGCCAGGACACACAGGAGAAGCACCCATCTGCTTCTTCCCCCTTCCCCCTCTCCTTCCTCTCTGTCTCTCTCTTCCCCTCCCACAGCCAAGGCTCCATTGGAGCAAAGCTGGCCCGGGCACTAAGGATAGCTCCATGGCCTCCGCCTCAGGCGCTAGAATGGCTCTCATTGCAGTGGAGCAGTGATCCAGAGGGGCCAAGCCTCACCTCCTGGTAAGCATGCTGGGTGGATCCTGGTCAGGTGCATGCTGAAGTCTGTCTGTCTGCCTCCCCCCAGCTTCTCATTGTGGAAAAATACAAAACAAAACAAAAAAGGCAGATCAGAGTTGAGCTGGGTAGGGGAAAGAAAATTAACACTATTTTTTTCCTTATTAATTAGCTTGTGAAAAATATGAAAGTAAAAATTTTGGAAAGTTATCTCATTTAAACCTCATAAAAAAGAAAAGGTCTTACTCCCATTTTATAGGTGAATCTGTAATCATGAGCCTTTCCCCATTCCTGAGATCTTCATGTATCCTACCCAATTACTCTCCTTAAACACCTGAAATACCTCTTGTAAAAAAAAAAGAAAAAGAAAAAAGCCTGACCAGGCAGTGGTGCAGTAGATATAGAACGTCGGACTGGGATGTGGAGGACCCAGATTCGAGACCCTGAGGTCGCCAACTTGAGCGCGGGCTCATCTGGTTTGAGCAAAACTCAGCAACTTGGACCCAAGGTCGCTGGCTCGAGCAAGGGGTTACTCGGTCTGCTGAAGGCGCACGGTCAAGGCACATATGTGAAAGCAATCAATGAACAATTCAATTGCCACAACGAAAAAACTGAGGATTGATGCTTCTCATCTCTCTATTACTGCCTGTCTGTCCCTATCTATCCTTCTCTCTGACTCTCTCTCTGTCTCAAGAAAAAAGAATTATTTTTCAGAACTCTTCCCCAAACCTCGCTGTACGAGAGCATATTTATAAAGCAGAATTATGCCTAGAGGCTGGGATATATTTGTTCAATCCTTTACAAAATGTTTTTGCTAGAAATGTGTTTGCTGCTGTGATAAACAGACTAGTTGAAAAAATGTTACTTCTTTAACCTCTATTTGGGTGAAAAATTAATGTTTTAAAATAACATATTTTAGAGGCCAATTGGGACGCATTCCTAGGCCTGCCATTGTATTTCATGTCTTCACAACTATTTATATTTCTTAGAAAGAAATGTATCGCCAAAGCATTACATTTTCCTGAACTGAAATATCCCTGAAAAAGAAAACAGCAATAAACACATTTCCCCATGTACAAGATGCTCACATGTATAAGACACATCTTAATTTGGGGTTACCAAAATTTTGAAAAAAAAAAGTATTACATAAAGTTATTGAACTCAAGTTTTATCCATCATAAAATTCATACAACTCCTCATCACTGTCAAAACTCTCATCAAGCCTGACCAGGCGGTGGTGCAGTGGATAGAGCATTGGACTGGGCCTCCGAGGACTAATGTTTGAAACCTCGAGGTCACCAGCTTGAGTGTGGGCTCATTTGGTTTGAGCAAGGCTCATCAGCTTGAGCCCAAGGCTGCTGGCTTGAGTAAGGGGTCACTCAGTCTGCTGTAGCCTCCTGGTCAAGGCACGTTTGAGAAAGCAATCAGTGAACAATTAAGGTGCCACAAAGAATTGATACTTCTCATCTCTCTCCCTTCCTGTCTGTCTGTCCCTCTCTGTCACACACACACACAAAAAAAAATTCCCCCAAAACTCTCATCCATTAGCTTGTCCTCATCTGTGTCTGATGACGAATCATTGTCTTCAACAATGAGTGCAAAAATAAGCACGAAAAAGTGGGAAATGCAAGTAAAAAAACTACAACCACTGTATAAGATGCACCCAGTTTTTAGAATCCAATATTTTTGAAAAAGGGTGCATCTTATACATGGGAAAATATGGTAAAAGGGTAGTGTGCCACTACATTTCTCGGTAATTAAAAGTACCTAAAAATGTTTGCAACTACAAAAGTAAAATTGGGAGGAAATTAATCTGGTTTCATTTTGCAATAGTTAGAACTAAATCCATATATTCTTGAAAGTGATCTAATGAGACCATCACTAAGAAAGTTCAAGAAAAACTTCACTGTCTTTAGAGCCCCTCAAAAGAAAAGGAGGCAAAGTAGAAGAGCCAGCATGATTGCCTAAAAAGGTCCTAAACTGCACAGAAATAGATTATTAAAATTTCTGAATTCCTTTTTTCTCTATGCTGCTTCTGCTTACTTCTCAGGACTAGTGACTAAACAGACAATTATATCATAGGGATACCTCACTTATTCAGAATGCTTTAGTTTATACAAGCCCGTTTTCCATAAAAATAAAAAAATTTACACAATAAATTTTATAAGTGCAAAAAATTCTGATAGAAACCCGAAATGTCTTAGACACTGCTCTACTTTCTTTAGAGACAACCCATTACAGTGCTCGCTTCGGCAGCACATATACTAGAGACAACCCATTACATAGTTTCACAGTTTTATGTGTAATTTAGATACCAAGGCCTTGCATCATCTTCCCCATCTTACCTTTTTGAGCTTCCGTGTGGACACAGCCAACAATGCCTCAGCAACCCTGTAACCTTCTCGGTCTTTCTATCAGGCCTCCCTTCCTCTCTCCATCTTACAATAAGGTCTTCATGTCTTGCTGCTTCTTCGATGAACCCAGCTCAGCCCAGTCACACTTCTGGTTTTAGCTTAGACATTGCTTCCCATGGAAAGTCATACCTGACCCTCCAAATTTGGACAATAGGATATTACTGAGTTCTCTCGTTCCTATGGGGCACTAACGATCTCCCATAATATAACTTTTCACACAGCATTTATCATTGTATGTTTTCTTGCCTGTACTTTTAATTCAACACCAAGACAATGAGGAAAAGATTAATTTCTATCTCATTCATTTCGAATCTCTACAGTTAGTACAATGCCCAATTAATAGATGTTCAATAAATATTTGTTGAGAGAATAGATGTGTTAAGGAACATAAATAACCTCACTGTGCACTACTACTGGGTTCTCTCAAGGGTTCTGAATTGAACAGCACTACAAGTTGGTATCAGTTTCACTGATTTGTCTCCTTTCAGAGAGTTTGGGGTGTTTAGGACAAAAAAAATTCTGTGAGTATAGCACAGGTAGACGGAGAAATCCGTATTCATCATGTTGTAAGGGGATCTGGACTTGATTTTTAACTCTGCCTCATAAAAATCGGGAAACTTTGAAAAATTACTTAGTTTCTTTAAACCTCAACTTCCTTTTTTTGTTTTTAAATGGAATAACAGTAATATTGAACCTACAGGTTGCTGTTAGAAAAAAAAGAAACCATGTATGCAATACTTTGTTTTAACAACCTATAAAGAGCTACACACACACACACACACACACACACACACACACACACACACACACACGCACTGTTTGTAATTACTATTCCTATTTTGGGCTACTGTTGTCTATACTATCAGTCTGCCTTAGTTTTATTTTGTTTCAAATGATTTCTCCCATTAATTGACAGAATGACAGATCTCTTAGAGTTGATTACTGGCATGATAATTATTAGCAGTTTTGTTCTTTTTTTTTAATGACATGTTCTGGATATGCCATTTTTTTCTCTATATTTAATTTTTTTAAAACATTGAATAATATTGGCATTATTTTATTAGTTTTTGAATTTATATTTTATACATTATTTCTAAATTAATATTTATTGAATGCATTGGGGTGATATTGGTTAATAAGATTATACAGGTTTCAAGTGCATATTTCTGACACGTGATCTGCATATTATGCTAGGCTGAACATCTTCACCCCCAACTCGAGATCTGAATTTCGGTTTCTTTTACACTCCAGACCACACTTGCATGAGGTTGCTGGAAATCTAAAATAAAGATTCCGATTACTACCTGCAATTACCTGTCCCAGCTCTAGGAACATATTCTTCTCTCTCCATTTTCCATACTCTCCCTTGACGTCATTCCTATCCCTTCATAATCTCAGGTTCAGACTTCAGCAGCATCTCCAGTCCTCCTGTCCTTTATCCCCACAAACGGCCTCCCCTTGGACACACGTTACGTTGCAAGCCTTTTCAATTTTGATTCTGCAGTGCTTCACCTCTGTCCCCTCCATTATAATCTCACAACCAACTTGCCTAGGGAGTCACTGAACCTTCCTACCTGATTTACCTGAGTCAGGTTCTTCGCTAATCCAATTCCTCCCACAAAGTACCAGTGGCACGATATTCCGTTCCTGAGTACAACTCCCTTCAGAGCAGTCCTGTGCGTATAAATAGAGGCAAGCAGTAAACAGAGCAGTTAATGGCTTCCCACTCCCTCAGAAGGCCACATTCCTTTATCAGACTCAAAACCCCATGTAGTTTGATCAACTGTGCCTAGAAATCAGCCTCTTCTTTTAAATTCTTAATTTTTTTGGTGCCGCTTCTTGCCAATCAGATGCCAAGGTAATCAGAGAACTCCTTGCTGAGCCAACCCGTCAAGGCTAGCACTCCCAGGCCAGGCCATCCTCTATCTCTTTATGCTGCTCCATTTTCCTTCATGGTACTTGAAACTGCATGATATTAATAACTTGCTTGTTCACTTGTTCATTATCTGTCTCATTAGAAAGCAAGTTCACTGAGCACAGGGACTCGGTTTCATTCACTGTTGTCTTCTCAGAACCCAGACTCACAATAAGTATTCAAATAATATTCATTAAATGAATGAATAAATATGGCCATTGTCTCGTATGACTTTAAAAAATAATCAGCTTACATACATTTAAATCACTTCAGTTAGAATGTAATCTACATGTGAACATAGGCACACATCTATATAGTTTATAGTCCCTTTATACCCAGCATGGACTCTAGCACATTATAGATGTTCAATAATAGGGATTCAAACTGAATTATGTACATAGTTGGGCATTTGATTTTAATTAATGCTCACTGTTCAACCCCTTGAGAAAAAAAAAACAAAAACTTTCTACATTCAAACATTTTGTTTTTGAAGTCACCAAAATCTGATATGTGGAAATTAAATTTTTTCTATCAAGTTAACATAGGGGAAGTGTAAATTAAATATTAAGATAATTTATTATGATCGACTAATGGCCACATTCTTCACTTGATCAATGTAAAACACCTTTATTTGGCATTCATGGTTTAAGAAAGAAAATAACTGCTTATTTTATTAAACTGTTTATTGCTCGCTTCCATTTATAAGCAGAGGATGACTCTGCATTTACTGACTGCCAAAAATATACCAGTCACATTGCACATATCAACTCTCTCACATTTATAGCAATGCTAAGAGGGACTTCAAAGGGAGTAACTAACTTCTTAGTGGCTAATAGAGAATTCTTGCATAAACACTTGCTGAATAAATTCCCCAGTGTCACAAAGTAATAAATCAAGGATATGAATCCAGGTGTGCCTGATTGCAGGAAAGACTCAGCTCTTCCCAGGAAGCCACTATCCCATGCCCATTCTCAGAGATCACAATATATGGGTCCCGTGTTGGGCCCGTATCTAACCTCAGCTTCTCAGAACATCAAATTCTTTATAATGAACAGGGTGGCGATATTTGGTAAGTACTGTATGTACCCTTCTAGTCATAATAAAAGGAGTGATAAAGAATAATGTTATAATATTGTTATATGCTCAAAACTGTGAGCATAAACCTTCACTCATTATTTTTATTTGTTTGTTTTTATAGGGGAAAGGAGAGATAGTAAGGCAGACTCCCACATGCATCCCGATTGGGATCCACCCGCAACCCCATCTGGGGCTGATACTTAAGTACTGAGCTATTTTTGGTGCTTGAGGCTGATGAACTCCAACAGAGCTGTCTTCAGTACCCAGGGCCACACAGAAAGGAAATGAGCCAGTGGTTGCTGGAGGCCAAGAGAAAGATAAGGGGGAGAGAGTGAGGGAGTAAAGTAGATAGTCGCTTCTTCTGTGTGCCCTAAGCAGAATCAAACCCTGGACATTCATACCCGGGTGATGTGCTATCCACTGAGCCACTGGCCAGGGCCTACTCATTCCCTTAGAAACACAGTGACAGTATTTCTGACTTGATAGGAAAAACAGAAGTCTCCCACTAGCCCATCTGAATAACAAGTTCTCCAATGAAAAAAAAATTTATTTAGATTGCTGATCCTGTGGTGTTAGAAATTATCAATCAGTAAAAATATATCAAGTCTCCCAACTGTTCTATAAAAAAATTTAGTTCCCCACACACCCCCATTGGATTGCTGATGCTAATGAAAGAGAAAAAAGCAAAAGATAATGTATAAAGTGATGAGAAAAGGGTCTATATATTCCCTACCTTATAACTCAAGAAAGAGAGGTACATTACCAAAATCACATTAGTGGTTTTGGCAACCACTTATCAGTGTAGTTCCTTTAATGTGTTCCTTCCAGAATGCTTGTCTCACTGACCAAATAATCAATGAGAGCCTCAGGATAAAAATGAGAATGAAGTCTCAGAATCCAATTACTGAGGTTTGTGTATTAAACAGCAGAAAACAAAGTATGGATATTTCTTTTCTTATTCTATTAGGATGATAAAGACAGTGGCTGTCAGTTGAAAATAAAGACAACCAAAGTAATTCAAAATATTAATTGAATAAAGATAGGCCATGCATTTAATGATGGAGCTTTAGTTAATTTCAATGCCAGTCATTAAAAATTTAGTATATTCTTTCAATGATGAATTCTCAGCTTCCCCATCTTAAGTAAGAAGAGAGTTTAGACGTAAGTTATTACTTGATAGTTACAAATTCATTAAGTTTTTTTTAAGAAAATAAATTTGAACTTATTTTTATAAGTCCATTATTTCCTAAATACAGCAAGGGAAGCAGTATTATATACCTTATTTTTTTCATAAAATTTAGAGAAAGTCCATTAAAAATATTTTAACTTTTCATGAAAAACAATGTTGTGATTATCCTGGATCAAAAATTCATATTAAAATAATTCAAATGTATTATGAACTTTTATGCTAGAGGACTTAATACAGACTGAAATATTGTCTATAAATTCATGTTATATGTTAAATGCCTCTACTTTTCTTTTTAATATCAAAGTCTTACATTTAAAATAGGGCAAAATTGGCATGAGTGTTTTGTATGTACATTTTTGGTTAAATTAGATGAACGCTTTTTAAATTTTAACAAAAAATAATACTCTTTTTTCTTTATCTTCTTTAACCTAAAGAAGTACACAAAGTAACAAAACAAATAATTTGAAATATTGTAGAATAAATTCAGCTCTATCTCTAGAAAAGAGACTTTTAGTGTGAATGAGACATTCTAAAATATAACAGGATATTTTAATAGTCATTTATTCAATGTTACATGTTTTATGATGAAATTGCTGTATTTACTAATACTTTGAAATTTTATTTCCTTTTTTGTCAACACAGAAAATATATTGACATATAAAATATCACAAACACAAATTTCATCGTATATGTTGATAATATAATAGTTAAGTGTAAAAATTTTAATACAGACAACCCTACATTTTTTTCAAGAGTTATACTATTATTTTAAAGGGAGAAATTAAATACAATTTTGCCCCGGAATCTCTTAGATTGCAGATTTCTGATTAAATTATAGCTAAATCAATATTGTTATTTATTCTAAATCATAAAACTTAAAAAATAAGCTGATCTACTTTGATAATTTTTACATCAGTGACATATAGATACAAAAGAAGCAGACAATTTATGCCTCTAGAAACATACAATTAAGAAGCTAAGAATAAATAGACTTTTAAAAGGAGCTTTATTTTAAGAAGAGCCTAGAGTATGTCGAATATAGACAGTAGATAGAGAATTTACTTTACCTGACATTAGAAAAGATGACCATGTGTAGCAAAACACATATAAGAAACTCAAAGAAGAGTGTCCTGATACAATTTATCTTGGGAACCACAATAAATGCACCATTACATTACAAATGGGTTTTGTTTCTTAATCAGATTTCATTGAATTGGTCTCTATGTCAGTAATTGACTTGTGTATTTATCATTATTACATACTGTATATTTGCATCATAAACAATAACATTTTACTGTAAATATAAATTTTCTATGGGTGTATCAAGATATAATTTTATAAATTACTACTGATTGGATCATTTCATATACCTGTCAATAATCATCTGTAAAAGAAACATTCTGTTGAAACAATAAAAAACACATAAATCAAATAAATATAAAATTATATTCAAAACAGCCTTATGTAAGAGGTATTGGCAATATCATCGAAGGAAAAATAATATAGTATTTTTGTTTATTAAATTTCAAATTGCTTATAAGGTCTATAATTGCAGATCTATAAATGATTTGCTACTATACATTATGCACTTTCAAATATGGAACAGTTGTATGTATAGCTTCTGTAAAACAATGGTCAATATGTGCATGATCCTTTCAAAATTTTCTAATACATAGGAAGCAGCTAATACAGTACCACCAGGAACATGTTTAGCCAAAAATTCATCTAATAGAAAATAAAAGAAAATTTAAAAATAAATAATCTGAATGTAAAGCCAGTTGCCACAGCCACCATCACAGTCACCTGGCCCATGTAGGTCGCATTTGATTTGGACAGATGGTAATGAAACAACAGAACCAAGAACTGGTGGGCCATTAGCTTTAATTCTAGCTTGCACCCAGCGGGCAAAAAATACACACAATGGGAAAACACTTTCCTTTCCATTTAGGGCTCCCAAACTGACTTATGCGAGTTTCCTAGACTCAAAGGTTTCTAGCTTACCAGCCTTATTTACCTCTGTTCCCCAACTCCCTCTCTCTGCACAAACTCTGCACAAACTGGCTTCTCCTTCAGTACCTTGCCATCTTGGCTGCTTCACCTCTCCTCCATGTGTCCTTTCTCTGCTCTCCCTTCTAATGCTAATCTCAGGAACCCAGAGAGAGCAAGCTCCCAGTCTACCCCCCACTTTATAGTGTAGAAATTCAAAACTTTAATCCAATAAACAAACAAGGAAATCTTTGATACAAAGTCACTTATCTGAGGCATAATGAGATTCCTCATGAGAGTGCACCACCCCATATCATGCAATCCAGTCAAGGGTGTGGGGAAAGCTTAGTCTTAAAACTAAGCCTTAGGCTATAACGACCCTGTCTGCTTACAGCCTGTCCCCCACACCCAATACAAACTATAAATGAGCAAACATTTATAACCTATTTATAAACTTATTTGACCAAAACTGAACATTTAGTAAAATAAATTAAAATGGAAATAGAGAATAAATAAAAGAAATATTGGAGAAAGAAAAAATTAAGAGAAAAAGTAAATGGAATAGATATTAAAAACACAATTGAACCTGATCAGGCAGTGGTTCAGTAGATAGAGCATTGGACTGGGATGCAGAGGGCCCAGGTTTAAACCCAGAGGCCACTGGCTTGAGTGTGGGCTCATCCAGCTAGAGCGTGGGTTCACCAGCTTGAGCAAGGGGGTTGCTGGATTGAGCGTGGAATCATAGACATGACCCAGTCATCACTGGTTTGAGCCCAAAGGTCACTGGCATGAAGCCCAAGGTTGCTGGTTTGAACCCAATCTTGCTGGCTTGAGCAAGGCATCATTCTCTCTGCTCTAGCCTCACAGTCAAGGCACATATGAGAAAGCAATCAATGAACAACTAAGATGCCGCAAAGAATAATGCTTCTCATCTCTCTGCTTTCCAGTTGGTTCCTATCTGACCCTCTTTGTCTCTCTCTCTCTCTCTCTGTCTCTCTGTCTCTCACACACACAAAAATAAAACACAATTGATATGATCAATAAAAGTAATATGCCATTTTTGAAAACAAAAAATCTGGCAAAACTAAAGAAAATAAAATAAAAGCTCATATAATGTGATAAATGTATGTAACTACAGATAAACTTGATTTTAAATGTCATCATTAAAATGTCACTAAATTGCAGCTGTCAGAGGGGATGAGGGTTGGGGGGCTGGGTGAATAGATAAAGGGATTAAACAAAAAATGTCTCATAGACACAGACAACAGTCTAGTGATTATAAGAGGAAAAGAGCTAGGTAGAAGAGAATAAAGAGAATAAAGGGAGGATAAATGGTGACGTAAGGAAACTTCACTTTGGATGGTAAACACACAATACATTATGCAGATGATTTATTACAGAATTTTGCACCTGAAACCTATATAATTGTATTAACCAATGTCACTTTAAAAATTCAATAAATCGTGGGGGTTTTTTATGACAGAGAGAGGGAGAGAGAGAGAGAGAAAGAGGGACAGATAAGGATAGACAAACAGGAAGGGAGAGAGATGAGAAGCATCAATTCTTTGTTGTGGCTCCTTAGTTGTCCACTGATTGCCTTCTCATATGTGCCTTGACTGGGGGGCTACAGCAGAGTGAGTGACCCCTTGCTCAAGCCAGCAAGCTTCACAACAGCAACATTTGGGCTCAAGCCAGAGACCATGGGCTCATGTCTATGATCCCATGCTCAAGCCAGTGATGCCAGCGGCCTCCGCGCTCAAGCTAGATGAGCCTGTGCTCAAACTAGCGACGTCGGGGTTTCGAACCTGGATCCTCTGTGTCCCAGTTTGACGCTCTACCCACTGTGCCACTACCTGGACAAGCAATAAATTTTTTTTAAATGTCACTAAATTTGAAAATCAAAATGAAACAGTATTATTCTAGAAATCTATAAATATAGAATGAAAATCATATGATGACAATTGGCCACAGAATAAAAGTAAGTGCTTTGTCCAGAAGCATTTGCAGGATTATTTTTCCCATAATTTTCACAAGTAGATAATCCTCATACACATTGTCCCATAGGCTAGAAAAAAGTCAGAAGGGATCCAATTTTATAAAACTTGTATAACCTTTATTTTGAATTATATAAGACATCACATAAAGAAAATCATAAGCTTTGTCAAACAAAGATGAATTAAATAAGAACTGAACCTTGCATGGATCAACAATGATAACACTGTGAACAATGGAGCATAATTAACAGAACCTTCTGCTTTAGTTGTATATTTAAAATATGTATCATAGACAAGGTTTTTTTTAAATGATGCTCCACACTTACAAAGTCTACCACAGAAATTTCAACACATAAGGACATAAAATATGATCAATGCTAACAGAAGGAGAAAACATATTGATTATTTTCAATGCCTATTTATAAGTAAAAGCATTATAAAAAACCAGGTGTGGAAAATAACTTCTGTAATACATCAAAAATAGCTTCCCTCTTTCCAAAACAAATTAAACATCATCTTTAATTGGTATGACATTACAAGCATTCAGTGAGTCAATGCATAAATACTTGCTATTACTTTTGCCATTCAACATGATTCTAGAGGCATAGCCAGAGCAAAAAGGTAATAAAAGTAAAGAAAGCATTTTAGAATCATAAAGCAGCCTGACTGGGCAGTGGCACAGTGGATAGAGCATCAGACTGAGAAGCAGAGGACCCAGGTTTAAGACCCCAAGGTCAACAGCATGAGCGTGGGCTCATCTGGCTTGACCATGGGTTCCCCAGCTTGAGCGTGGAGGTCGCTGGTGTCACTGGCTTGAGCAAGGGATCAATCATTCTGCTGTAGCCCTGCCACCCCCACCCCTGTCAAGGCACCTATGAGAAAGCAATCAGAGGAATAGTTTCCATGGTGTAATAGTTAGCACTCTGGACTTTGAATCCAGAGAAAGCAATCAATGAACAACTAAGGTGCTACAGCAAAAAATTGATGCTCCTCATCTCTCTCCCTTCTTGTCTCTCTGTCCCTCTCTCTGACTTTCACTCTGTCTCTATTAAAAAAAAAATTAGAACCATAAAGCAGAGTTAAATGAAAACATTTTGCAGAAAATAGATATTTATGATCTTCGGGTGAACCAAGAGGATCTATAGACAAACTCTTAGAATAATAAGAGTTCAAAAAGTTGCTGAATATTAGGTCAATGTGCTAAATTTAATAATATTCCATTCAACCAGCAAATAGAAATTTTAGTAGAGAAATATTGAAAAACAAAATTGTATAAAATATAATGAAATAAAATTTACTACACATTTTTACTTAAAAAGATAAAAGTAGACACAAATAAATGAGGCAATGCAACATATTAAAATATTTAAAGATGTTAATTGACTTAATCAATGAATTCAATTCTACCAAAATCCCATTAGGAATTATTTGGGAATATTTTTATGATACAAAGATAATGCTATTAAAGCAAAGAATTTAACAATTTTATTTTTAATTTTTTTTCAGTCTTTTAAAAATTGATTTTTATATAGAGGAGGGGAGAGAGAGAGAGAAAGAGAGAGAGAGAGAAGAGAGAAGCAGGAAGCATTAATTTGTAATAGTAGCTTCCGATATGTACCTTGCCTGGGCAAGCCCAAGGTTTGAATCCTGGCAACCTCAGCATTCCAGGCCGACACTTTAAGACACTTTATCCACTGCGCCATACAGGTCAGGATAAGAATTTAACAACTTTAAATTAAGGACATTTTTAAAAGAACTCTATCTTCATCTTCTTGCCTTTTATTTTTATATCTTCATTGAAAAAATGTGCATGATCACATTTACTCTTCCTAGTGTTGCTGTTGTGGCTTCTCTTGGTAACCTCATCTTTATTTCAGATTCTGTCTCTAGAATTTTTTAGTCAATTTCAGATTCAGCCTCAACTGCTTGATGTCTTAACATTAGTTTAAACTGTCACTCTCTTTTATCTTTTATTAGTCACTTGCTGAGTGAATTTTAATCCTCAAGTTGCCTTTATATTACTGACTAAAGTTACCTATACTTCTTTTTTATTATTATAGTTGGCATACAACATATAGTATATAGTTTCAGGTGTCCAATACAGTGCTCAACATTTATATATACCTTACGATATGACCACCACAATAAGAGTGCTAACCATCTGACACCATACAAAGTTACTATGATAATAAGGACTAGTTCCGTATGCTGTACTTTATATCCTTATGGATTACTTATTTTATAGCTGGAAATCTGTAACTCTTACCCTCCTCCATCTTTTTTACCCAGCCGCCCTGTCTTCTTCCCCTTCAGTAAACATTAATTTGTTCTTTGTCTCTATGATTATGTTTCTGTTTTGTTTTGTTCACTGTTTTCAGATTTCACATATACATAAAAACATACAGTATTTTACAGTATTTGTCGTTCTCTGGCTTATTTCACTTAGTATAATGCTCTTTACGTTCATCCTTGTTGTTGTAAAAGGCAAGATTATTCTTTTTTATGCCTGAATAATACTCCATTATAAATCTGTGTGTGTGTGTGTGTGTGTGTGTATGCATGCCACATCTTTACCCATTCATCTATCAGTGGACACATAGTTTGTTTCCATTCTTGCTTATTGTAAATAATGTTACAGTGAACAAGGGGGTTCACATATCTTTCCAAATTACTGTTTCTATTTTCTTTGGATAAATATCCAGAAGGGAAATGGTTGGATATGATAAAGGGTTAATATTCAAATACAAGGTGGGGCAAAAGTAAGTTTACACTTGTAAGTACATGAAACACAGAGTTTATTCTTACTATTTATTAATTATTTTACTATTTTCTATATGGATAACTGTAAATCTACTTTTGCCCCACAATCTGATTAAAAAAATAGGCAAAGGGCCTGATTTGATATTTCTCCAAAGAAGACATATGTAGATGGCCATCAGAGATATATGAAAAAATGGTCATCATCACTAAAGCATCAAAAAAATGCAAATCAAAACCACAACAAAATATCACCTCACACCTGTCAGAATGGCTGCTATCAAAAAGTCAACAAGCAACAATTGCTAGTGAGGATGTGGAGAAAAGGGAACCCGGGTGCTCTGTTGGTGAGACGGGAAGTTGGTGCAGCAGCTATGGACAACATCATGGAGGCTCCTCAAAAACTAAAAACAGAACTGCCATATATATTTCTCTATTCTTTTCATCTCATTTTGAATAACAGTCATAATCTATTTGGCATCCTGTGATGTTACAGCTCAGTCATCAAATTCTTTACTTTTTTTTCCCTAACTAAATCTTGCTTTTCTCCCTAAATCAGATATGTTCTATCTTTTATTTGCTCCAGACTTGACTCAATCGAGATAAAAGATTTCTTTGCAAAAAAATCTTTGGCAAGAATACTAAATAGTATTTGTAAGAATAATGAGAAAATAATTGTGTATAAAATATTTTATAAAACCCAATAACTATTCATGTCTAAAAATATTTTTAAAAAAGGAAAAGAAACTACATCCTCAACTAAGGGATAATAACTCCTCTTCCTCAAACAAACAAAGCTAAAGTGAGAAGATCCTTATTGGGCAATCTTCGAGCACACTTGCATTACAATCAGAGACAAAACACCAATACCTGCTCTCCCTTCCTCCATCCAGTTAACATTTAAAGTGTGCAGCCCTCTTCCATTATACAGTTATATTACTAGAACCAATCCTCTGATATGTGCAAAAAGTATATGAAAATGTTCAAGTGAATTTATTTCTAATAGGAAAAATCAACAATATAAATGTCTATCCATATCAGATTAAATAACTAAAATCAGAGTAGACTATTCTATTGACTGGTTAGAAAACAATAGTTAAAAGTAGTATTATGGGCCCTGGCCGGTTGGCTCAGTGGTAAAGCGTCAGCCTGGCGTGTAGAAGTCCCAGGTTTGATTCCCGGCCAGGGCACACAGGAGAAGTGCCCATCTGCTTCTCCACCCCTCCCCCTCTCCTTCCTCTCTGTCTCTCTCTTCCCCTCCCGCAGCTGAGGCTCCATTGGAGCAAGGATGGCCTGGGTGCTGGGGATGGCTCCTTGGCCTCTGCCCCAGGCGCTAGAGTGGCTCTGGTCGCGCAGAGCGAGGCCCCGGAGGGGCAGAGCATCGCCCCCTGGTGGGCAGAGCGTCACCCTCTGGTGGGTGTGCTGGGTGGATCCCGGTCAGGCGCATGCAGGAGTCTGTCTGACTGTCTCTCCCTGTTTCTATTGTAGCTTCAGAAAAATACAAAAAAAAAAAAAAAAGTAGTATTATGACATAGCAGTGTCATAATATTAATAAAGTAAAACAACCTAAATGACGAAATGTACAAGGATGTTTGAAAAAAAAATTAGACACTCAGGCTAAGGTTTAAATTGCGATTCAGCTTTTAGAGAGTTACTTGATATCTCACCCTGTGTAGCTCTCCTGAAGATTACAGAGATTCTAATTTGTGATTCATAGAGAATTCATGAAAGTGATATTATAAATAAACCATTTAAAAGAGTCCCTGAAACAGCATAAGTTTTCAGTAAATGATAGGTGCTATTATAATTATTATAACACTTTATTTATAACTATGAGTCTAAATCTTGGATAAATTTATTTGGGTTCCAAATATCAGTTATCAGATAATAATATAATTTTAAGTATAATATAGCATTTACAATTTATGCAAAAATGTTTTTGATTTATTTCATTGCTTTCATGTTTAGGTAAAAGGTAAGAATGCAATCTTTTTACTTTCTTTTACTTTTCATGTAATTATGTAATTAGGTAAATGTGAACTTGATATATTATCTAATTGATTGCATAAGAACAGCTTCCATTTTAAATTATCTCTTTGGAAGACAGGCAGGTACAATGAGGAGAAAAGCTGACAGTAGGATATATTAGCATTTTCATATTTAAAAAAAATTAATCTGCCTGACCAGGCAGTGGTGCAGTGGGTAGAACATCAGAGTGGGATGTGTAGGACCTAGGTTTTAAACCCTGATGTTGCCAGCTTGAGCACAAGCTCATCTGGCTTGAGCATATGTTCACCAGCTTAAATGCGGGGTTGCTGGCTTGAGCGTGGGGTCATAGATATGACCCTATGGTTGCTGGCTTGAGCCCAAAGGTCACTGGCTTGAAGCCTAAGGTCTCTCGCTTGATCCCAAGGTCACTGGCTTGAGCAAGGGGTCACTTGCTCTGCTGTAGCCCCCTGGTCAAGGCACATATGAGAAATGAATCAATGAACAACATATGTGGTGCCATGAGGAACTGATGCTTCTCATCTTTCTTTCTTCCTGTCTGTCTGTCCCTCTCTCCG
This sequence comes from Saccopteryx leptura, assembly GCF_036850995.1. Lineage (NCBI taxonomy): Eukaryota > Metazoa > Chordata > Mammalia > Chiroptera > Emballonuridae > Saccopteryx > Saccopteryx leptura. Next base: position 356,001,382 of record NC_089503.1, read on the forward strand.
ACTCTCTCTCTGACTCTGTCAAAAAAAAAAAAGACAATATGAAGAAAAAGTTGTTTGCACCCTTCCAAAAAAAAAAAAAAAGAAAGAAAGAAAGAAAGGAAAAGAAAAGAAAAAAAAAATCCAGAACCTTAACAAAAAGGGTAATGAAGAAACAGGTCAATTTAACACCAACTACAATCTATATGATAAAACAGAGAACAAATGGCTGGCTCCTACAAGATAGAGATCTTAGTGCATAATACACTGTGTACTCATCGAGGAAAACCAAGCAAGGACCACACCGGTACTGGGGAAGGCTGTCCAGGATACTAGAGTACAACCCATGCAACTCTTGCACATACAATTAGAAATACCAGCGAATGTACAAGCCTGATTTAGGCCCAAAGCTACTGACTGGGCATGGCAGAGACTGCCCACAAGGAGTTACTAGCTGCAAACCTGTGTCGAGTCAGAGGAGAGAATCGAAGTAGGAGGTTTAGGGCATTTATATGAATAAGTCCAAACGTTCTTGTTTTAGAATATTCAGGCCTTGTCTGCCTCTTATTTCTCCTCTTGTCCCTGCTGTCACTCGGCTGGAGACTGGGAGGTGGGAGTTCACTGTCCCAGCAGAATGCAGGAGCTGAATTTGGGCTGCCAAAATTGTACTGGTGTTTTCTGCTGTACGCAGCTGTCCTGTCCCTTAGGAACACCAGACAGGAGGGAGAACACCCACTGTAGGAGGTCGCAGGAAAGGATGTCAACACAATCAGCTTTATTTTTCCAGCACGGAGAACCCAAGCTATTTAGCTAGAAGGCACGTTTAAAAAGAATGCTAATACATCTTAAAAAATATAAGTTTGGGGAAAGAGAAAAATTAAAGGATGACTGTTTTTTCTTGTTTTTCACTATAAGCCATATATCTAAATTGCACATTGAATGCAGCTGACAAATTTATTCAGAGAACGGGACATGCTGCTATTATAACGTCCTATGGTAGTCTCAGTAATTGGACACTGCCTCGGACTAGAATTCATACCCAGTTACGTTTTGCAGAGGGAAAATTAATCCTGGCAAATGGCATGATTTTTTTCTAGCTTGAATACTAAAAGGGACTTGGTCCACCTGCATGGACAGCTGCTACTTCACAGATTCTTTGCCAGCAGCCACTATTTAATAGAGTTGTGTGGTCATTATGTTGTTTTCCTTCTGACAAAAAGAAAGATGAGTTGGACTTCAGTTGGTGCCTTGATTTGCTTTCATTGCTTCTGCTACTTTTTAGGAAACAATACTTGGCAGTATCACTTCATTTAGTTCTGTCTAAAGCAATCCTTTGATACTTTATGAATTACTTATCTTATTTTAATAAGCCTAAACATGGAAAATTAACCTCCTATACATTCCTAATTAGTTTTTAATTAATTTTAGCTCCTCTGTTAGGAAAAGATCTATCCAACAAACTACTAGGAATTTAATCTTCATTATTGAAATGTATGACAGTCACCCCATAAGAGAAATATCCTTGAGGATATTTGTGTGTCTGTGTAACTGCCATTCTCAGAAATAACTCAGATACCAAAGTTTTCCCTTCAACTTCGAAGGCTTCAGAAGCTAGCATCACTTACAACTAATAGTGACTTTTATTATGAAATATTGAGCATAATATATATTATACAATGTTCAGGTACACTGAGTTGCTTGATCCAACTTATATCTTATACTTTTAATCAAGATTTAGTAAAAAATAAAGGATTTAATAGCACATTATATATTAAATACAATTTTTAGGTTAAGACAACATTGGCTAAATGAAACCAAAGATATACTACAGCACCCAGACTAAAGTAAAAGAAATAATTTCAAACAATTAAGACATTACTTTATTTAAGATACAGAAATTCATGAGATTTTCATAGGTTAAATTTTATAATATATAACGATAATATAATGGAATAATTTGTGTTATTAACACTCATTTTCTATCACTCCAGACCTCAGTTTTCAATTCTCAACTGACCTAGTTTCTTTGGCTTATCTGGAAAGAAAAGTCATATCAAGATTATTCTCTTTAACACATACTCTTTAATAATTTCTTCTGTATTGAAGTTGTATTTGAGTTTAAAGAATATACACTTTAAGAAAATATCTTACACATTTTGAAAGTATCTTAGACACAAAAGAATTGATTTGAAACAAATAGTTCATGAGCACCATCCCATTAAAATTAGGTCATGTCATAATGTAAGAGTAGTTGTAGAATAAAGAAAGCAATACTTGAGGCCCTGGCCGGTTGGCTCAGTGGTAGAGCGTCGGCCTGGCGTGCAGGATTCCCGGGTTCGATTCCCAGCCAGGGCACAGAGGAGAAGCGCCCATCTGCTTCTCCACCCCTCCCCCTCTCCTTCCTCTCTGTCTCTCTCTTCCCCTCCTGCAGCCAAGGCTCCACTAGAGCAAAGTTGGCCCGGGCGCTGAGGATAGCTCTGTGGCCTCTGCCCCAGGCACTAGAATGGCTCTGATTGCGGCAGAGTGATGCCCCAGATAGGCAAAGCATCGCCCCCTGGTGGGCATGCTGAGTGGATCCCGGTCGGACATATGCGGGAGTCTGTCTGCCTCCCCGTTTCTAACTTCAGAAAAATACAAAAAAAAAATAAAAAAAGAAAGCAATACTTGACACATAGTATCTATATTAAACAGCCCCACCCAATTAAAAAATAAAAAAGGAGGCCAGGATTGTAATTAATATATTCAACTCAAAAAAAAAAAAAAAAAAGAATCTGCCAATATATACAGATATAAAAAGCACACACTCTGTTAGGTAAAGAAATGTAAATTATCTTTCATTAACTAAATAAAAGAACTATAAGAAAAACCTAATATATGCCGTTTTATTCTAAATGAATAGCAAGTGAATCTGAATATTTTAAAGTACATCAATTATATTTGTTTTGTTTTACTTCAAATATATGGGGAAAATGCTTATTTTATTGGCTGTGAATAACTATGTAATCTATACAATAATAAACAGGCCACAAACCACTAAAAATCACACTTAAGTTACCCAGATCTTCTGTAATTCAGTACTTATTATTTCCCCAGCAGGTAAGAAAACTGTCAAAGCAGGATGATTGTTTTATGATACTTTGTCATTGGTAGCATGTTCTAATGAGATAATCTTTCAGGCTTTTTAAGCCTATAAGAGTTCACAGTCCAGAATTTCATATCTGGGTACCTGCTGTATTGAAATACTCTTGAAATTGTTTTTGTAGCCATGTATATATAAAATCATCCATTTGAGATAGAGAGCTGGCTGTAATTCAGAAATGAATGAAACAGTTTACTTATTACCCGTTAGCAACTTTCATAGTTGGGACAAGGGTGGTCAAACAGATATACAGTGTGTCCGTAAAGTCATAGTGCACTTTTAACCGGTCACAGGAAAGCAACAAAAGACAATAGAAATGTGAAATCTGCACCAAATAAAAGGAAAACTCTCCCAGTTTCATACCTATTCAGTGTAGTTCGATGTGGGCTCACGCACAGATTTTTTAGGGCTCCTTAGGTAGCTATCCCGTATAGCCTCTACAGACTCGTCACTGATGGCCTACCAGAACAGGGTTTCTCCATCAAACTGCCGGTTTCCTTCAACTGCTTATCCCACTGAGTAATGTTATTCCTATGTGGTGGCGCTTCTTTATAAACGTGCTGATATTCACGTTGCACTTTGGCCATGGATTCAAATTTAGCGAGCCACAGAACACACTGAACTTTCCCCTGTACCGTCCACATCTAGACTGGCATGGCCGTGGGCTGCTCCACTGTATACACGGTGTTACGTCATCATCTGTGCATGTGCACATGCTGCCACATCATCCTACAGAAACTGGGAGGGTTTTCCTTTTATTTGGTGCAGATTTCACATTTCTATCGTCTTTTGTTGCTTTCTTGTGATTGGTCAAAAGTGCACCATGACTTTAAGGACACATTGTATATATACCTTTTGTACTGCAAAGCAGAATAACATATCATAAAGTTGTAAAAAGTTCTGACTCTACATAATGGGAGGAGCATTTAATCATTCATTTCCAACTGGGGGCTGTAAAAATTGCTTTGAGAAAGAGATAAGAATTCAACTGGAGAGTATGTATATATAAGCATAGGTAAATAACATTTTTGGTTTTTTGACAATAAAACTAAGGTACAGAAAGTTAAAAGTATGTGAGATACTGTAGCTTAAACACAAGATGAATGAAAGAATATATTAGAAGATAAGATGGACCTGGCTGGTTGGGTCAGTGGATAGAGTGTCAGCCCAACATGTGGACATCCTAGGTTTGATCCTCGTTAGGGCACACATAAGAAGTAACCACCTACTTCTCTCGCTCTCTCTCTCCCTGTTGGTCAAATAAGTTTGTAAATATGATATATATGTTTTCTCACTTATAGTTTGCATTGGATGTGGGGGATAAGTTGTAAGCAGGCCAGGTCATTATAGCCTAAGGCATAAATAAATATGTATTTTCCGATGGCTTTAGGCAACCCCTGTGTTTTGGTCGTTCGACCCCCGCCGGGGTCGCGACCCACAGGTTGAGAACTGCTGGACTAAGGCTTAATTTTAAGACTAAGTTTTTCCTTACACCCTTAACTGGACTGCATGATGTGGGTGGTGCCCTCTTATGAGGAATCCCATTATGCCTCAGATAAGTGACTTTGTATCAGAGACTTCCTTGTTTATATATTGGATTAAAGGTTTTAATTTCTACACTATAAAATGGGGCAGATTAGGAGCTTGCTCTCTCTTGGTTCCTGAGATCAGCATTAGAGGGGAGAGCAGAGAAAGGCCACGTGGAGGAGAGGAGAAGCAGCCAAGATGGCAAAGTGCTGAAGGAGAAGCCAGTTTGTAGAGACAGAATGATATGGGGAACAGAGGGAATAAAGCTGGTGAGGTACAAATCTTTGATTCTAGGAATACTTGGATAATTTAGTGACTTTGGGAGCCCTAAATGGAAAGGGAAGTGTTTTCCCACTGTGTGTATTTCTTGCCCGCCAAGTGCAAGCTAGAATTAAAGCTAATGGCCCACCAGTTCTTGGCTCCTTTGTTCCATTACTGTCTGTCTGAATCAAATTCAAACCTGCACATGCCAGGAGGTTGTGATGGTGGCCGTGGCAACTGGCTTTACACTCACTCACCCTTCTCTCTCTTTTCCCTTCTCTAAGCCAATGGCTCGACTGGTTCAAGCATCAGTCCAGGATGGCTTGTTTGTTCTGAGTGTTGCCCTCAGGAGCTGACAATTGGTTGGTTCATTTAAACACTGGCCCCAGACAGGGGTTGCCAGGTGGATCCTTGTCAGGGTGCATATGGGAGTCTGTTTCTCTATCATCTCTTCTGTCAATTAATAAAAAGTGCCCTGCAGGGTTGACTCAGTGGTAGAGCATCGTCCTGTATGAGGATGTCCTGGGTTCAATTACTGGTCAGGGCACACAGGAGAAGCACCCATCTGCTTCTCCTCCCCTTCTTTTTCTTTCTCTCTCTCTCTCTTCCCCTCCTGAGTCAGGACTCGATTGGTTCAAGTGCATGGACACTGGGCACTGAGGATGGCTCCTTGAAGCCTCTGCCTCAAGTGCTAAAAATAGACTGGTTACCAGTATTGGTCTCACCTGGGCAGAGCATCAGCCCCAGATGGTGGTTGCCAGGTGGATGCTGGTCTGGGCACATGCAGGACTCAGTCTGTCTATTCCCCTCCACTCAGTTTAGGAAAAATAAAAAATAATAGAAAGAAGAATACAGAATCATATCTGACTTAACTGACATATTAAGAGGAAATGGGCTACCACTGGAAGTTTGTTTCTTAAAGAAAGTGACATAATGAAACTGTTTTTCAATACCATGTTTGTTCTTGCTGTGTTACTAATAATGGAAGATGAGGTCAAGCAAGGGATAATAAAGTGAAATCTTGACTAGAGAGCACCTTGATACTACAGTAATCAAGGTAATGATCATGATGATGGTGATGATAATAATGATGGTGATGATGATGGTTATGATGATGGTAATAGCAATAATGACAGTGCTGATGGTGGCGGTGGAGTTAGCAATGTTAGGAACCCTCACAGCAGCAACTACTTACTGTATTTATAGATTATGAACTTGCTAAAAGTTAATATCCATTACCTCTAATCTTAATAACAAATCCTCAAGAACAATCCTCTCTCACAAATAAATAAGTGATCCTTAGTAGAACTAAATAGCTCTGCTCAGGTCACAGTATCAGAGGCCAGAGTGGACAAGTAAGGCTCCAAAAGTTCCCATGATTGACAGGAAAGGGACACATTATATATAAAAACCAAGAGGATGCAATGAGGAGTTTCTGATCGAAACTTCAGGTAGAAGCAATCAATAAGTAGTATCAATACTGTAAACAAGAACTGACATCAGTAACTTTAGAGGTCAATGGGACCATCAGAGAACAGTTTCCAGTAGTAACCACGGAAGCCAGCTTGTACAGTACTAAATTGTTTGTTGGTGGTAAGCGTGTAGGAGTTTTTTATGGAGATAAAAACAAATATGGTGTTATTCTAAAAAAGAAAATATTCAGTCTATTTTATTTTTTTTTTCTGTTTTGCTTATTACAATGGGAAAGACCCAAACATCTTTAGAGCTTGCAGAAAAAGAGCCATAAGAGGTACAGAGGAAATTTCAGGAGCATATGGCCAAACGAGGGGGCAAAACACTCGAGAAATAAAACTGTGACTAAAAGCACTGGTAGATAAAGTGGCCAACACCAAAGATTTAGAGGCTAATGATATTTACTTTCAAATCAATGAATATTTGACTGAGATTAGTCAGACCGATAGGACGGAGATAAAAAAGTGTCAATATCAGGAACTAACTTCAGAGGTTCTGCTTAGCAAAAAGCAGTATCCAAGAATAAAATTAATGTCTTTTTTATTTTTATATATAAGTACAGGCAGATGACGAGTCCATAGAAGGTTGAGGGAGGTGAATTCAACATAGCAATGTGAAAATCAGGAGAGATCATGCTCACATCTAGGCAGGTGGAGAAACAGGGCGTTCTATTCCGGACAGAGTCCAGGTCAAGTGAGTTAATGCTTTGGCCCTGGCCGGTTGGCTCAGCGGTAGAGTGTCGGCCTGGCGTGCGGGGGACCCGGGTTCGATTCCCAGCCAGGGCACACAGGAGAGGCGCCCGTTTGCTTCTCCACCCCGCCCCCCTCCTTCCTCTCTGTCTCTCTCTTCCCCTCCCGCAGCCAAGGCTCCATTGGAGCAAAGATGGCCCGGGCGCTGGGGATGGCTCCTTGGCCTCTGCCCCAGGCGCTAGAGTGGCTCTGGTCGCGGCAGAGCGACGCCCCAGAGGGGCAGAGCATCGCCCCCTGGTGGGCAGAGCGTCGCCCCTGGTGGGCGTGTCTGGTGGATCCCGGTCGTACGCATGCGGGAGTCTGTCTGACTGTCTCTCCCCGTTTCCAGCTTCAGAAAAATACAAAAAAAAAAAAAAAGAGAGAGAGAGAGAGAGATAATGCTTTGAAGGGGGTTCTAATTAAGAATGGAAAAAAAGGGGGAAATGACTATACAAAAATTTATGACCAGATTGGAAGGAAGCTGAAGTAATAATCCTCGGCCAATTGATTCTAACTGCTCAGGGAGGTCGGAATCCAGGAGTATGGAGAAGAGGATGTGAAGGTGTGAGAAGAGCCAGAAAATATGGAACCACCAATCCGGGGAAAGAAAAGCATGCCAGAGACATGAGAAATGGAGCTGGCAACAATACGTGAACTCAACTGAATGCTACATGATATCTCACAAATGGAAGACACATGTTATGTGATTAAATATCCATTATCACACTGCGAGAAACACAATACCCAAGCAATTTTAATCACTCCATGAATGTAAAAATGCATTCTGTGCAGAATCAGTAAATCTGCAACTATTGAAATACCATGGGTGCTGGAATTAAACAGTCTCTGTTCCTCGCGGCAACTTTCTCCCACAGCAGAGGCCATATGATAAACAAAACAATCGAGCCCCCATCTGGTCTCCGGGTAGCAAGGGAAGCCTGTGTACAGCCCGAGTGATTTGGGGGGTATTGATAATGGCCTGCAGTAAAGTGAGCACCTGCTCTACAGGAAAATAATCCATCGCCATTCTATCAAACAAATATTGGAAGCAAGGAGCTCATGTTTTTATTTGCTACTGTGTGTTTGTATTTAGGCAATAGCTCTTCTTCCACAGCCTGGTTTTCCATATTGCCTCTGCACACACTATTCCCTTTGGATTTAAAGTGCACTGTGTATGTAAAGGGAAGTACTGTATGCACTTGAAATATTACCTTATTAAATTGTTTGAGTTCTTAACTCTCATACCCATGGGGTAGATAGGAAGGAAGCCGTATTATTTAATTATAAAGTAGCTCTCTCCTTAACCAAATGCTTTAAATTATACCAAAGCAATATTTCCATCGGTGGCATTTAAATGGAAGTTATATACAGCCGTCTCCTGGGGCATTAGTGCTCTGTCTTCTGCCTTTAATTTGACCTGAGGAGATTTCCCAGAGCTGAGTTAGCCGGCAGGTGAGGAAGCAAAAACATGCCAACATAACCATTAATCAGAACTCCGGACTTAGAGAACACATACACCAATGTTTACTAAAAGCTCTTTCTAATAGGGCCTGAGAAAATGCAGATAGGTTTATATTCTTCTTGAGAATTATCTCCCTGTAAGGTGCTTATTTTCTAAAAGAATTGTATTTTAGTTGTAAAGTTAAACAAATGGATCATATCTTCATCAGAAGGTCTACACAAAACAACCATACAAACATCATTTATCTGAAAATAGGGAGTTTTAGGTGCATTGTCACCAAGCAAATGCCTTGAGTCAATTCTTCAGAAAAATATTTCCCTTGTGTCTGCGACCTTTCCCACTTCCTGACAACCATGGCATTCAGCTCTTGCTCTTCTCTTTTCTGTCATAAATATTTTGAATCTTTTTCTCCCCTCGTGGTTTCTTGCCTCCTTCCTTCAAATACCGAATGTTCAATTTTCCCTGGGTTGGTCTCTACTCCCTTCAAACTTCCATCATCTTTATTCATCTTTTATTGATCACTTCCCACAGAGTGGCCATTCATAACTGACCTTTCTTCAGATCTATATCAACCTCATTTTCGGCAGGTGGCCTTATTTCCTAATTCTCCAAGAAATATCCAGACATATCAGCTAATCCAGTGGTAGTCAACCTGGTCCCTACTGCCCACTAGTGGGCATTCCAGCTTTCATGGTGGGCAGTAGCAGAGCAACCAAAGTATAAATAAAAAGATAGATTTAACTATAGTAAGTTGTTTTATAAAGTTTTATTCTGCCAAACTTAGCAAAAATCTGACAAAAAGTACTTGATAAGTAATTATTATTATATGCTTTAACTTGCTGTAACTCTGCTTTATAAATTTTATAAAGTAAAGTTATTTCCCTACTTTATAAATCACCATTACTGTGGAACCAGTGGGCGGTTAGAAAATTTTACTACTAACAGAGATACAAAGGTGGGCGGTAGGTATAAAAAGGTTGACTACCACTGATCTAATCTATCACAAGGGCATGCCTAGAGCTGCCCACCACTTTAATCAGTAACCCTACAATCTCTTATCCTCCTCCCCAATGTCAAAAATTAGAGATACCCATTCTGCTTGTTCTGGTCAAAACTGGCCAGATACTGAACCCCACACCCTTCCTTGAGGTGGCCTTTCACTTTTCCTGATTAATGGCACCATGTTTGCTATCTGACTTGTCTAACTCCTTCCTTCATATCTTTAAATATAATTATATCAACAAGCAAGCTTGAGGAAAGATCATTCCCTACCCCCCAAATATAGTGACCTTACTGCTCATTCATGGAAGTCATTCCAGAACTCTTAGTTCTTCTCTCTTAGTGCCTTTGAACTGGCTTCTGCTCCTATTACTTTGTGTCAAATGCAAACATGTTTATAATTTGCTAAAACTACACAAACACACAAGTGCCCAAATTCATACAGACCAACATGCACACACATCCCCTGTTCTCTCAGGATTCTTTTTCATTGACACTGTTCTATTTGAATCGTCTAGCTTTATTCCAACACCTTCCATTTTTGACTGACTGTTCCTGCTCATGACACCACCCATGTCTCCCTTTCTGACTCCATACTCTTTTTTTTTTTTTTTTTTTTTGTATTTTTCCAAAGCTGGAAACGGGAGGCAGTCAGACAAACTCCCACATGCGCCCGACCGGGATCCACCCAGCATGCCCACCAGGGGGTGATGCTCTGTCCATCTTGGGGCGTCGCTCTGCCGCAATCAGAGCCATTCTAGCGCCTGAGGCAGAGGCCAGAAAGCCATCCTCAGCACCCGGGCCAACTTTGCTCCAGTGGAGCCTTGGCTGTGGGAGGGGAAGAGAGAGACAGAGAGGAAGGAGAGGGGGAGGGGTGGAGAAGCAGATGGGCGCTTCTCCTGTGTGCCCTGGCCAGGAATTGAACCCGGGACTCCTGCATGCCAGGCCGACGCTCACCACTGAGCCAACTGGCCAGGGCCCATACTCTTCCATTCAAAACTATTACTCAACACTCAGTCCCCTGCTCTGCATCCTTAGTGAGAGCATCCATGTTCATATCTTCAACCTCTCAAATGGGGGCTTTTCCTTATTCCACACGTAACATGGCACATTTCATATGAAAGCATTCATTAAATGAAGAATCTCATCTAGCTTTAGTTTATGAGTTATTTGAATTCAGGAGTCATGTTTTCTATTTTATATACTTTTTATTCCTCAATTCCCCTAGAATAGTACTTTGCAGACTGAACATTTGAGAAAAATTTACTGACTATCAGTTATTACATTAAATCCTGAGAAGAGAATACAAATAAAATACACTGCATGCTTTCAGAGCCCACCAGCATGGGTACAAAGCTGTGAATGGCATAGCTCTATGAGCAGACAAGCTATGAGAGTAAGCGGGAGAGAGAAAGGCCACCGTCTGCATTCCTGGTTCTTAGTTACTCAACCACCCTAATCCAAACTCTCTGTCCCTTTTACTGCTCAGTCTACAAGATTCTCTTCCTCAAATCAAAGAGTTCGCAGGAAGGACAAGTGTTCAGAGACTAACAAAAGTCTAAATTTCCCAATCCATTATGGGGTAACACTGTCTATCCTGCCTAACTCATGAGTAACACGAGGATCAAATACACATTGTCCTTGATAGCAGTCTGTAAATTTTTTATCTTTATTTTAACCTCTGACTTCCAGAGAAAAGTTAATCATGCTTCCTATCTAAATGTGACCCAACCCACAATGTGACATGAAGCTCTTCCTTGAGGGACCTGACCTTTCAGAGAACTCACACTTTCTCTGGATTTTTTATCTACTTCATATTTCAGACTAATTATATAGTCTCTTTGGACCCCAAAATACTTCTACAAAGAGTGATTTAATTTCAAATTCCATTTTAAATAACTTTGTGCTTTTTTAAACTTTCATCCCCAATAGTCTAGCAAAAAATGTCCACCTTAGTGGACATTTACAGGACCTTACAGGAAATCAACTCAAAATTGCCGTGTTGTCTTGGGAATACACCAGCCCCTCCAGCCGGCACCAGGTTGCTTTATTTCAGTCACTGATGTATCATCTTAAAAACACTCCAGGATAGGAAAAATGCTTTGCTTTACTTTCACTCTCCTCTTTTAGTCCATAACTGAAGTTATTTTTTTGTAATGTTTCCTCATCCATCCTCTTCTTTTTATTCTCCTTTCTATTGAGGAATTCACAAAGACTGTTATAATTCTGCAATAACTGCTCTGTTAGCCTTTACTTTCTACTCTCAGCTCAAATAATGCAACCTTAATTATAACTGTACAAAACAACTGTTTTCACATAACCTTATAATTAAAAAGTCTTCCACTGGCATGACTTGCTGAAAAATGGAGTTCTAAACTACTTTGTCAACCTTGCCGATCTGATGTCCACCACTCCTCTGCAAATCCTAGCTGTACCCACTTGCAGACACCAAGAAGATTCAGGTAATATCCTCTCTTCCCTCTTCCTATTTCCTTTCCTACTCTTTCTAAAAGGCTCATATCATGTCCAATATGTCCAAAAAAGTTTTCAAATTAATCTCTTGTTGATTGTGTTCATAAGTCTGACAATTACTTCACAGGTGCAGCCTGTGATTATCATTGATATTTTTCTATATGAATTATGTTCTCTCTGTAAATCATGGACAGTGTATTGTGCTATTTTCTCTATCCTTATCACCTAAGGTGTTGCCTTTCCATAGTAACACTCCCTGCTATTGATGAAAATGCTCATGATGTGTCCCCGCTCAGGCCATTAACATCTTCCACAGGTACCTCTGTTTCACACACCTCATACACTCTTCCTTCTAAAATTGAACACAACTCTTTCACTTTTGATCAGAAGCTTTTTAAATAAGTTTCAAACTATGGACCCTGAGAAAAAAGATGCTTACTCCTGATGACTAAATGGGCTCAGATTAAAACCAAACAAACAAACTTAATAGTCATTGCTACGCAGGGGCCTTTCATGCAAACCACACTTCAGGGAGATGCCTGCACTGAACTACCTACCTGTACTGCATTTCTGCCATCTGAGCCAGCCCTTACAAAGAAAGGAGTTCCTGAAATGCTAATTCAACTAAAAAGGACTGAGGTTTTCCCCATCCAATTAAACTGCACCACTATAGCCCCATCGACCAATCAGAGCAGTTAATTTATGACCAATCAGGACAGTGCCCCTTTAGACCAATCAAACTGTGAGCATCTGGAGTCCTTATCTGCATGAGAATAGATTAATCAGGGACCCGGGTTGGGGACTTTTGTCTATAAAAGCTAGCTCCCTGCCTTAGACAGCATCCTTTCCCTTTCCACTGAAGGTTGTGTTTTCTCAGCTGAACTGAAGATGTGACACTAGAGGAGAGTGGAACCAACCAGCACTGGGCAAAGCAAATCACATGGAGTCCAGCAGACTAGACAGGAGCAGAGTCAGGTTGTCTAGCCTGAGAGGGGCCTGGCCTCAGGTCACCTGGCTGCAGTACTGTATAGCCATGATATTTTCACAGCTGTGCTGTATCACAATTGAGCTGTTTTTCACTGAATGAAGTCTTCTTCTTCACAGCACCCCAAATTGGGGATTCCTGTTGATGTTGAATTGGCACCAACAACCATTGGTTGACAAAACCTTACTCTAATCTTTAATGGACCAGGTCTGCTTGAATCTTTGCAGCTAATTTACTTCCAATTTCTCCCACAACTAAAATATTTTTCAACTTTATACCAGATTTAATCACTATTTTTATCCATTAAAAGCAATTAAACATATATGTGTCTATATTCTTTGGAGAAAATCTTAAAATTTGCTTCTTGAACTTAATCCTAACAGCTCAGGTTGACACTCACAAGTGTCCATCAAATGGATTCTTCTTCTAATTTCATATACTTTGTTTTATTTAATCTATATTTTCTGACACTTTTTAATATATGCCTTCATATTTCAGGAATATTCTACCATAACTGAAAAGCCATTACCATTTTAGGATAAGCCAGTTCCTATAATCACATCCCAATTTTAATTTCTTATAACACTTATAATGCTTTATTTTACAATGTGTTCATAACTTACAAATAGCCTCTAATTTTTATTCACCAATTAATCACAGATTCCTAAAATGCTAGAGACTTTGTTATAAATGTCTTTGTGTTTTCTACAGTGCCTGGCATGAGTTGATGTGGTAGAAACAGTAAATTACTGATAAGTAAATTGAATGAACACAGAATCAGAGAAAATATAAAATTAGTACACAATATCATTACACCACATCCTCAGGTCACTTGACATAGACTAGTCACAGTGGCGTCACAAAGTTTGTACTCAATAAATAATCATATACTGTATATTTAATAATTAAATAAGTTTATCATGTCTTCTTACATTTATGATCTCTCTACATACAAAACAGGATTTTCTAGAAGTGAATAGAAAATAATTTTGACAAAGGTTACAAACAGATGTGAAAAATTAGGATAGAATATATTTATGTTCTTTTTAAACCAGCAGCTTTTCTTATTTTTCTGCAGGTTGGATTTTGACTTATTTCAGTGCAAAATGCTTCCTTGATATGGGGGAAGTTTTAATAAGCTATTTGGTTATGTAATTGTGTTATAATTCCAAGGAGACAACCATTCTGCATAATAATATATTTTTAGATTGGTTTCTTCCTTTCTCCATGAATTTATATCTCTGCAGTTCTTTTTTGCTTAACTTGAAGGCTGGTTTGTGACTGGACAATGGGAAAACTAATTTCCTCTGCTTAGCCTTTGAATATGAGGGCAGTGGGGAAGAAGAGTAAGCTGGGTGGGCATATACTGTTTGGGAGTGACCTGGTTAGAACAGTCTTACTGAATAGAGATAAACTGGCCTATGAATCATGATAGAAGACAAAGCAATGAATGCTCAGTGAAGGACCAAGTCCCCTGATTTAGCCTAAAAGTTATATCTAGAATTGAGTTGTAGTCATTTTTGCCTGTGTCTAGCATTTTCAATACATCCTATCAGATAGTAGAGCTTGGACTCAGCTCAGACTGTGTTTCAGGAGCTTGGTATTGTAGGGTTATATATGTCTGCCATTATCCTTCAACAGTGTAGAAATACTGCCTAATACATCAGGTATAGAAAGTCTTTCCTCCAGGTTTGGCTACTCTGACTTCTTGATTTAGTATGCCAGACTCCTTTTTTTATGTGTTCTGTAACTGTGTCATTATTATTGCTGCAAAAATGTTAAAATAGGTCATCAGAGGGATTAAACATGGTGTCATAAAATTTAATAATGCTTTCTCCTGATATCCAGTGTTATTGGATAGATTCACACTGACATAAAACTTAATCATGAAATAGTTGTTTTAAACCACTTTTACTCAACATTACAATATGAAACTAATTTACACGCAATATTGCTAATGAAACACAGATACTGTTAATGACAATTTTGGCCAAACAGTAACATGAAGGTTGTAGGCATTTTTTTTTGCCAAGAAAACTCTCAACTAGATAATTCTGACTTCTACTTGGTTTCCTAATCTCCCATAAACTATTCAAACTATTTTACACATTCATACCAACCTTCTTCCCCACTTTATGATCAGTGCCAAATTTGCAAATACAATTGGCTGAAATGATTCTTTTATAATATTTAGATGAATTATGCTAAAGTATATGGAAATCGTATATTCAGTTTCTGAGTCAATTCTAGGACATTCCTTCTGTTGCTTGAGAATGCATTCCATAGGTTTAAATATATACCAAAAGGATAATTAATTACTAAGCATGTCATTGTCTGCAGATTACTAAGCAATTGGTCCATTACCACAAACTCTGTCATGAATGTGTTCTATAAACTTTTGCCTTTAAGTGATTTCACAGCTTTTGCTACTCCTCATGCATGTATGTTCGATACATTGTTCTCTGAGAAGGAACACAGGTCACATACACATGGGCCTATTTTTCTGTTCACATAGCCAGACTTTTCATTCATATAGGCTATTACTATATCTACAGAATTTTTTCATCTATATAAATATATACTTATGTATAAATAAGTTCACACATTACAGGTCACTGTATAATCTAATTCACTGAAGGTGATTTCATTTCCTATTTCCCAAGGGGCTCACTCTCTCTTGTCATGCCTACCTAAACCCTACGTAAGGCATAGCTAGTATTTGCTGCCTTAAAAAGACAGAAACTTATGGAAACTATAAGATGCCTCTGAGCCTGTTGCTTTTAGGATTAATATATTCTGTCCAAAGTACACATTAACCCAATAACAGATCAAATTCAACAATCAATGGGGGAAAACAAATGGACTATGGAACTAAGCCCATAAAGTGAAACATTGAAGGATGTGAAAATCTAATTATCTCTAAGAGTATTAAATAAAATTAAAATGTTAGTTTAAAAGAATTAAAGAGTAAAGAAACAATACTAAAAAGTATCAAATAAATGCACCTGGAGAGAGGATAAAAAATTATATCAGGGCCCTGATGGATTGATTCATCAGGTAGAGCATCAGCCTGGTATGTGGAAGTCATGGGTTTGATTCCCCATCAGGGCACACAAGAGAAGCGACCATTTGCTTCTCTACTAGAAAGGGATAGTAAAAAATGTGATAAGGTTTACAACCAAGAAAAAGAGTGCGAAAGGGTCAATGAGAGGACATTCATGCCACAGTCTCAATTAAGACATAAAGACTAGGATTCTAATTAAAATGTAATTTTGTGTTCCACATATGTATGGACTCATGGACATAGAAAAGAGTACAGTGGTTACCAGGGGGAGGGGGAGGGGGGCATATAGAAAACCAAATAAAAGGTGATGGAGGAAAATTTGACTTTGAGTAATGGGTATACAACATAATCAAATGTCAAAATGATCTGGAGATATTTTCTCTGAATTTATGTACTCTAGTTTATCAATGTCACCTCGTTAAAATTAATTATTTAAATAAAATAAAAAACAATTTCATATGTATTATTAAATAAACTCTATTTTTATATTAATATTATAAGCATTCCTATAGTGAGATTTAGGGTAAGCAAAGTTATAGAAAGGGTTCTTATAAATCAACAAGAAGAAAGCAATTATCATAATAAAAAGAAATTAGCTAAGAATATGAATAAGAAGTTTCTAGAAAAAACATCAATCACAAAGGAAAAGATTTTCATCTCACTAATCAAAGAAAGGTAAATGAAAATAACATGACATGTTAGCAAACATTGTGGTAGATGAATTATTTTAACTGGTATTATCCAATGTTGGCAAAGTTATACCAGAAAGAACAGCCCAAAGTTTTATAGAAGTTAATTTATAATACTAATTTTAAAAATAGAAAATAAATTAAATTTGCATATTTGAAATGTTTGTATAGGAAAATTTCTACAGAGATGTTCACTGCAGCACTTTTTACAATAAATATGTCCATCAATAGAAGAATGTGACAATAGAATAAAAACCGTCTTAATTTACATTCTACAAAAATTACTGATGCCTTCTATAAAATATACTGAAGCTTGTTTTCTAAAGCATATGATAAAAGTAAATATAAGGTCTACCGGAAAGTTCTGTCTGTTTCTATCACAAGTTTCGACACGTAAGCACATGTTTATTTGGCGCATGTGTGCCTCTCTATTTTTGTCACTTAATGTATACATACTAACATAGCAAATTAACTAAAACAAAGTTGATTCACGTTAGTCTTATGTGTGAAGCGATAGTGTACCCATGGCTACTGATAAAGTTCATTTACGCCACTATAATTTTTACAAATTTCAACAAGGAAGAAATGCTACAGAAGCATGTCTGTCGCATCCACCATATTCCCTGGACTTCGCACCCTCCGACTATCACTTGTTTATGCCCTTAAAAATTTTTTTGAAGGGCAAAAAATTCAAAAATGAAGAAAATATCAAACAAGCACTGGTTCAATTTTTCACATCAAAAGATAAAACAGTTTTCAAAAATGGGATATACAAATTGCCCTCACACTGGCAAGAAATCATTAATAATAATGTCAATTATATTATTTAATAAAGTTTATTGACAGTAAGAAAAATTTGTATTTTGTTTTATTCCAAAAATGGACAGAACTTTCCCGTAGACCTTATATTATGTCTTACTGACACATAATATTGTGAAAGGGTAACTTTGCAATGATTACATGCATATTTTAAACATAAAAGCATGTGTAAAAATTAACACTGACATTGTGGCCCAAATAATGTCATGGAACTTATGAAATTTTGATTCATTGTCACTAGCCAAGTTGAATGTTTTAAAAACATCATATTTAATTTGCCATATTCCCCCTTTAATCTATAGACAGACAGCAAATATTTACTTATGGTGTTTCCACTATAAAGACTGCTGTCTTAGGGACAAATGCTGATGAACTATTTCAGCAGTTCCTCCTTCTTCAAAGACTTGTATGTCAACATAGAGCTTCACGTTTCATAGGACATACTCAAGCTCACTCCATGCTCCCTGGAGCTTTAGCACAAGGGAATGCCCTTTTTTTTTTTTCTTTTCTTTTCTGTTTTTTTTTTGTTGTTGTATTTTTTCTTTTATTTATTTATTTTTTGTATTTTTCTGAAGATGGAAATGGGGAGGTAGTCAGACAGGCTCCCGCATGTGCCTGACTGGGATCCGCCTGGCATGCCTATGGGGGGGGGGGAGGAATGCTATGCCCATCTGAAGTGTTGCTCTGTTGCAACCAGAGCCATTCTAGCGCCTGAGGCAGAGGCCATGGGGCCATCCTTAGTGCCCGGGGTGGCTTTGCTCTGGTGGAGCCTTGGCTGCGGGAGGGGAAGAGAGAGACAGAGAGGAAGGAGAGGGGGAGGGGTGGAGAAGTAGATGGGCACTTCTTCTGTGTGCTCTGACTGGGAATCGAACCCGGGAATCCTGCACACCAGGCCAATGCTCTACCACTGAGCCAAACGGCCAGGGCATAGGAATGCCCTTATTGATCAAGCTACCCAAAAGAAAGTTATATAGAGCAACCATGACAGACTGAGCAAGTGAGTGTCATACTATTCATCACCAGAACGCTGCAGCCCAGTGAAAACAGTTTCAACTGTCCCGGGAAGCAGCACGGCAGATTGGGAAATCCTGTCCAAGGGGTCCTATACTGCCCCTTCATTTGGAGTTAACCCTCAAGGACCCCTTTGGGCAAAGTTGAGGGACAACTTTGGCAGATGGATGTTACTCATATACCTTCATTTGGCAAACAGTCGTATGTCCACATTACAGTAGATACATATTCCGGATCTATAGTAACCTCTGTCAGAACAGGAGAGGCTGCTAAGCATGTTATAGCTCATTGTCTGTATGCATTGTTCTATTATTGGATTTCCTAAACTGGCTAAACTGAAAATGCTCCTGCATATGGAGCAAAAGCATTTACTGTATTTTGTCATGCTTACAATCTTTAAAGTTAAGGTATTATTAAAGTGTACTCAGCAAACATTTTAAGGTCAATTTAAAAAAAAAAATTAAAAGGGGGTAGTCATATCCTGGAACTCCTACGGGTCTACCCTATCATGCTTTTTACTTAAAAAAAATTTACATTTCTTTTGAATGCTGATGAACAGGAGACACCAAATCTTTTTTGCCTGCAAACTACTACCTTCTTTATTAGATCCAGCTAATAACACTGTTTTGTCTTTTTCCAAATAGCTCCAGATAGATGGAAAAGATTTATATAGGCGGATGGGGATCCTCAAACCCCTCAGCGAGATCTTCTGAGCATGGCTTTTAAGATACCTAGAGGCAGAAAAAGCCCAATAGAGATCAGGGGAACTACCAGCTTTTAGGATACACCCTTAAAGGCTCCAATGCCCCAAAGGGGTCTCATAGGATGCCATCTGGGTCCTGCTTCAATAGTGGAAAGGAAGGTCATTGAGCTAAAGCCGGCCAGGCTTACATGCCTCTGCTGTGAGGAAACAGGGACACTGGAAGGTAGGCTTCCCTCTCGCTCCTCTAAGGGAGGGTTCAGTCTCTTCCAGCCTGCTCCAGCCACCTATGACCTAACCTTGCCCAGAATGCTGGGGTTTGCCACTGAAGGCTGAAGGTGCCCAGGGCCATCGGCCCCATCTAGGACACTGTGGACGAGCCTAGGGTATTTCTTCCAAG
Source organism: Saccopteryx leptura (assembly GCF_036850995.1). NCBI lineage: Eukaryota > Metazoa > Chordata > Mammalia > Chiroptera > Emballonuridae > Saccopteryx > Saccopteryx leptura. Next base: position 356,021,087 of record NC_089503.1, read on the forward strand.
AAGCAGGTAAACTGATCTCATTTGCACAAGGGCCACTTAACTATGTTTTGCCTGAATAGTCAGGTTTTTTATTCTTCCCTCAAAGATCTCTGTTGTGGGTGTTGATAGTCCTATTTTCTGCTGCTTTGCTTAATATATAGTGTTTCCTTTATCCCTCCTACCTCAATGCCCCACTCATATTTCAGGCTGGGACCTATTCCTAATTTAGAGCTCTCTTTCCCCCTTTTGCCAACTTCTATTATGAATCTACCTTTGCCACCCAGCTTAGTGTATCCCAAGGTTCTCTTTACCATGCCACAGTCGCAGAGCTCCAGGGAAGAGCAACCTGGTCTCATCTCTCCAAGCAGAGGAGAACAGAAGCTCCATATCCACGCATGCTGCAAATGGCTTTTCCAGTCTACCTGAATCATTACCAGCTAGAAGCAGCGGTCATTGGGTCTTGGACATGAGCTGCAAAGTATAGAATGGTGACAACAATTCCAGTGCCATGAGGACTTTTCCTGGATGTGGACTTTTCTGGACTCCTGCTCCCTGTGACAGCTCCTAACAGACTGAACTGTGGTTGGGTTGCATTTTTCAGGGATTTGGCATGGTGATGGGGCCAACTTGGACTTAGTGAACATGTTAAGGACACTACTCTTTTATGGATTCTTGCTGTATTGGCCAAGAGTTTGCTTAAAGGCTTTTAATCACTGTAAAAAAAATTAGAAGACTGGATAAAGAAGATGGGGCACATACACACCATGGTATACTATTCAGCTAGAAGAAATGATGACATCAGATCACTTACAGCAGAATGGTGGAATCTTGATAACAGTATGCAGAGTGAAATAAGTGAATCAGAAAAAAACAAGAACTGTAGGATTCCATACATTGGTGGGACATAAAAACAAGACTAAGAGACATGAACAGGAGTGGGGTGGTTACGGGGGGGGTGGGGGGAGGGAGGAGGGAGAGGGGGAGGGGGAGGGGGAGGGGTACAAAGAAAACTGGATAGAGGGTGACGGAGGACGATCTCTCTTTGGGTGATGGGTATGCAACAGAACTAAATGACAAGATAACCTGGAAATGTTTTCTTTGAATATATGTACCCTGATTTATTGATGTCACCCTATTATAATAAAAATTTATTTATAAAAAAAACAAAAAAACCCATCATATTTAATTCTAAACCAACCCTTTTGCCATATTCCCACCTGAGGTTAATGACATAAGTTAATTTTCAAGGTGTTTTAATTATCTAAAAAATTGTTTTTGTTGATATGTTTTCTTTTTATTCCTGTTTATTGAATTTATTGGGGTGACACTAGTTAACAAAATTATACATGTTTAAGGTGCTTAATTCTACAAAACATAATCTGTAAACCGCACTGTGTGTTCACCACAAGTCAAGTCTCCTCCATCACCATTTACCTCTTTTACCCCCCTTCACCTCTGCTCACAGTGTCTCCTGCCAGCAATCACTACACTGTTCTGTGTCCATGAGTTTTTTTTTCTTTTTTGCTCAATCTCTCCACCCCACCAACCAGCTCCCCAACCCCAACCCCTGACAGCTGTCAGCCAGCTATCTATAAATCTATTTTATTTTGTTTGTTAATTTGTTCATAAGATTCTACATTTAAGTGAAATCATACGGTACTTGTTTTTCTGTGACTGGCTTATTTCACTTAGCATAATGTTCTTCAGGTCCATCCATGCTGTCACAGATGGTAAGATTTCTGCTTTTTAACAGACACATGGCATTCTGTTGTGTAAATGTACCACAGCTCTTTTATCCATTCATCTACTGATGGACACTTGGGCTGCCTCCAAATATTGGCAATTTATCACTTCATGCATTCTGTAACCAGAGCCCTTTATAAAGCCTGGTATAGACATATAACAAACACAGTATAAGACTATTAGTAGCACAGACTTATACTCATTATCATATACTCTGAGATTTGTTCTGAAAGGAATTCTTTATTGATTAGCAGAAAGCAGTAGAAGCAGAAAACATTATAGGGGTACAAATTTACAGAAACTAATAAAACAGTGGCAGAAATCTTTGTGTAGACCGACTACTTCTGACTAATTGGCATATGTATCCTGTGGTTGTTCCTATGTTGATAAATATATTGTTATTCACTTGAAAATGCTAACTGAGCATTTCTCTTAACAAACTATCAAGTTTATACTAATTGTAGTATAAACAGATGAACAAAAGCAAAGAAAGTTAAAACCAAGCAATTTTCTTTACCTCAGCCTCTGTTATTTATACTTCTAGGGCCTATGGCTCTCAATTAACTTTAACCAATATTTATACAGAACAATAATATAACTGCATTTAATTAAGTCCAATTGTTAGAACCACTCAAATGTGGGAAAACCAGTCTTGTTGTGAACTGACATCAGCAATTGCTGATAAGTGCAGTTCAAAATAATACAGTTTAATACTATATTTGTATTGTCTAGGAAACATTCAGTGTTATTTGTATTTTAATTTTGACAAAATTGTAGGCATAGACAACAGTATGGTAGTTACCAGAGGGAAGTGAGTGGTAAAGAATAAAGGGGCCAAATATATGGTGACAGAAGATGATTTAACTTTGGGTGGTGGGCACACAATGCAAGGTATAGATTGTGTATCACAGAAATTTACACTTGAAATCCTATAATCTTATTAATGTCACCCCATATAATTTAATTAATTTTATAAAGTTAATGACTGTGAAGTTAACTTAAAATATTTCTATGAAATATTACATTCAATATTTGTATAATCGTCCCCAACAATCAATCAAACATGATAAAAAATTATTCTCAACTTCTTGTTGATTCTAGTAATTATTATTATGACTTCAAATTTAAGTAGATCTATTTCATCATAAAATATATGTTAAAGTTACATCATTCTCCATTCAAAATTCAAGTACAAGCAAATAATTAAAATAAAAACATCTTTTAGGGGAAAAAGGAGAATTTAGGGCTCATTGTATTATGGAGAAGGTAATATCTTTCACTCAAAAACTTCCACCAAAATTGAAGCATTCACCATTTTTTTAAGACAGAGGGCAAAAAAACAGGTTTCCCGACTTTGCTCCTAATGTGGCCTTTTGTAATCTCTAGTTCTTTTTCTCCATAAAATAAGTCTAATGTTATAATCCTTCATTAACTAACCATTTCATTTAAGGCATGGTGATAGGTTTACCTCTAGTATCCAGGTTAGAAGTCTTTCCATAAAATAAATTTAAACAGAATTTACCCCTGCTAATTTAGTTACAACCATATGCTAAAAAGTTACAAAATTTGTTATCTATCTAATTAAACAAATCTTTAGTTTCAAGTGGAGTATTTTAATGTGGCACAATCATATTGTTAAATCATTATGACCACCTGAGTACTTTCCAAATATTTGCTCAGTAAATTAATGAATGTATTTCTATTTTTAATTGATTTTTTAAGAGAATTAGAGTAAAAAGGGGGCTGTAGAGAGACTAAGAGAAACACTGATTCATTGTTCCACTTATTTATGCATTAATTTTTTAATTCTTATATGTACCCTGAATGTGAATCAAACCTTCCACCTTAGCATATCAGAACAATGTTAACCAGCTGAGCTATCAGCCAGAAAGAATGTATTTCTATCTTTAATTTTTAACACTATGTTCTCCTGTTTTTTTCTCTGTTGAGTACATTTACACAGTCTATAATTATGATGCAGTTTAAATCTTCTCATATTTTATTAGAACATTTTATTCTCCATCATAGAAAATTAGAAGTGTCTATATTCTGAGCAGTGAACTGGTTTCAGAAAACAGAGTAAAACTATCACGTCAGACAAGTCTTATTTTCAACTACCTATAATTTAAAATTTAATAACCATAATTCTAGAATTTTATTCTAGAACTTATTAATTTATTCAATTAACATTTTTTAATATCACACGCTATGTATATATTAAATATGCCATTGAGAGGAGTGACTGAGATAGACTAAATTATTTCTTGGAGGTAGCAAGAAATTGAACAAGAGGAGGGTGGAGATATAAAAATTTACTCTCTTATCTTTACGTCTTATTTGCAGTGGAAAACTCAGGATACTCAATTAGGCTGACATGGACAGTGATATACAATCTATCACAATGTTTGAAATTTTTCTTAAATTTTTGAATCAGAGTTAGTTATTTTCATAAGTATTGTATGATCTCTATATTTTTTTATCACCTTACTTTCCTCATCCAAGTATGGCACTTTTTAGCAGAATTACAGATTAGACTATCAAAAGGGTAGGAAGTAGGAAGCTATTCAGGTGGCTTAACAAACTGACCTCTGAATTTCTTTAAACAGATCTAATCTGAAACAAAACCTAGATTTTTTTCCTCTTTCCATACCTCATTCCTATAAACCGTTTTAAGCTGAATATTTGACCATTCTCCCAAAATTTTTGTTCAAAGGGCAGTCCAATATTTTTATCAATTCTTCCTTGTCATCTGTAGTTGATAAATATGCCCTAGATTGCCTCCTTCTCTTTGAACCTCTCTGTTATCTGTTAATATCCAGTGGTGAGACTCAGCAGGTTTGCACCAGTTCAGCAGAACTGATACATAATTTCTTGTTGAGTTAAGCAAACTGGTTGTTAAAATGGCACTTGTAATCAGGATTCTCTCTAAGGTAGTCACCTGGGCAGCTGCCCAAAGTGGAAATGACAAATTTACATTCTTTACTTTATTTTTAACATTCATCTGCATAACAGCGTATTCTAAGTGCCCATAGTAATGTTCATTCCATCCATAGGAGAAAATAAATTGATGAAACTATGCTTGTAATATTCATTTATTAATTTCATAAAACTCATTATACATTGAAGACATACTACATTTTAATTCCCTGGCATTTGTTACTTCAGTAAACAAACACATAAAGAGAAAAAGGGCCAAACAACCAGGGGGTGACAAGCTGTCATTGGAATTATTGTGTCTTTTTTGTTTTGTTTTGTTTTTTTGGTATATTTCTGAAGTGAGAAGTAGGGAGACAGATTCACACATGCGCCATACCAGGATCCACCCGGCATGCCCACCAAGGGTTGATGCTCTGCCCACCTGGGGTGTTGCTTTATTGCAACCGGAGCCATTCTCGTGTCTGAGGTAGAGGCCATGGAGCCATGCTCAGTGCCAAGGCCAACTTTGCTCCAAGGGAGCCTTGGCTGCAGGAGGTGAAGAGAGAGACAGAGAGAAAGGAGAGTAGGAAGGGTGGAGAAACAGATGGGCGCTTCTCCTCTTTGCCCTGACCTGGAATTGAACCCGGGACATCCACACACTGGGCTGATGCTCTACCGCTAAGCCAACCAGCCAGGACTGTTGGAAATATCTTAAATAACAGTTTTGGTTTTTTTCAGGTATAACTTAATATTTTTCATTAATGTTTTGAGACTCTCTCTTTTTTTTTTTTTCATTTTTCCGAAGCTGGAAACTGGGAGGCAGTCAGACAGACTCCGCATGCACCCGACCGGGATCCACCCGGCATGCCCACCAGGGAGCGATGCTTTGCCCCTCTGGGGCGTCGCTCTGTTGCATCCAGAGCCATTCTAGCACCTGAGGCAGAGGCTACAAAGCCATCCCCAGCGCTCGGGCCATATTTGCTCCAATGGAGCCTCGCTGCGGGAGGGGAAGAGAGAGACAGAGAGGAAGGAGAGGGGGAGGGGTGGAGAAGCAAATGGGCACCTCTCCTGTGTGCCCTGGCCAAGAATCAAACCCGGGACTCCTGCACACCAGGCCGATGCTCTACCACTAAGCCAACCGGCCAGGGCCTTGAGACTCTTTCTTAACATAGATTTGTGAACCTCTTCTATTCTTATTTAAGTATTAAATGCATGAAATTATAACCTGTCTTTTGGTATACCTTTTCTGTTTTATCCTTAAGTGAGAAGCAAGAAGGCACAGAGACAGACTCGTGCATGTACCCTGATGGTGATGCACGTGGCAAGCCCCCTACCAGACAATGCTCTGCCCATCTCTGGTGTTGCTCTGTTGCTCAACAACCAAGCTATTTTAGCACCTGAGTTGAAACCATGGAGCCATCCTCAACGCTTGGGGCCAACTTGCTCCAATCAAGCCATGGCTGCAGGAGGGGGAGAGAGAGATAGAAAGAGATGGTAGAGGGGGAGGAGTGGAAAAGCAAATAGTCACTTCTTCTGTGTGCTCTGACCAGGAATTGAACATGGGACATCCACACGCTGGGCCGACGCTCTACCACTAGTCAACTGGCCATAGCCTTGTTATAGCTTTTATAACTAGAAAAAAATTTATTTTGAAAAGTTCAATACTAAAATATTTTACAATAACACTGAATAAAACTTTGAGACTAGCAACATTTTGTTTCTAAATGACCAATTATTTAATGAGCAATTACTTTACTATTCTAAAGAATAATAAATCTGATTTATAAAAGTATATTATGTTCAAGAGTAAACATAAATATAACCATAAAGATACTACCGCATGATTTTACTCCATTAACAATGAAATATTAGAAAAACAACCTAAACGCATTGAAAAACTATGTTTATGTATTGTTGTTCAAATATGTATAGAATTCAGTCATTTAATTTACATATGTCCATTACTTTTATAAACCATGATCAATTTTTGTACATAGTGATTCATGTTAATAATTTAGTAATATCCAAATATATCTCATTTTTGCTAATCCTTAAATTTAAATACAATTTTACATTGTAAAAGTGACTAATCATATGATTTATTGTTTTACTATAAATAAAAATAATTTGATTTAGGCATAAGTCACTATATGTTATAAATTGTGTTTGTGACTAAAACACGAGTAATCCAAAAATGTATTTAAAAATTAGAAGTTAGAAATATGTCCATTACTTTTATAAACCATGATCAATTTTTGTACATAGTGATTCATGTTAATAATTTAGTAATATCCAAATATATCTCATTTTTGCTAATCCTTAAATTTAAATACAATTTTACATTGTAAAAGTGACTAATCATATGATTTATTGTTTCACTATAAATAAAAATAATTTGATTTAGGCATAAGTCACTATATGTTATAAACTGTGTTTGTGACTAAAACACGAGTAATCCAAAAATGTATTTAAAAATTAGAAGTTAGAACATTAATGATACATTATTAGAAACAAAATTATTTGAAAGATATCATCTTTTAAAACACTTGTGTTCTACACTGAAGCTTTTTAATAAAATTATCAGTATTGTAGATCACATGCTAATATTATAATTTGAAATTTTAAGTTTTTTCATAGCTCTTTTTGTATAATTGGTCTGTGCTTCTCTGGACATCTTGACAAGCAACTTAAGTTAGGGGTTATTTATGTTATAGTTTATGTTATTATATCAAAGTATAATGCATATTCCTTATAAAAGAATCAAATAAAAATAATTTAAGTCAAATTCAAGTGGGGCCCTCACCCATTGACTCAGTCATAGACCCCTGCCCTGGTGTGTGGCTGTCCCAGGAGAAGCACCTATCTGCTTTCCCACTGCTCTCTTTCTCTCTCTCTCTCTTTTCCTCCTGCAGCCATGGCTCGATTGAAGCAAGTTGGCCCCAGGTGCTGAGGATGGCTCCATGGCCTCTGCCTCAGGTGCTAGGAAGAGCTCAGTTACTAAGCAATGGAACACTGCCCAGTTGGGCAGGCTGCTGAGTGGATCCCAGTAGAGGCACATACAGAAGTCTGTCTCTGCCTCCCATCTTCTCATTTCATATATAAAATATATAAAAGCCCAAGTGGAATTAAGAGATTTTTTGAAAAAAAAAAGTTACAATATATAATTGACCTGTAGTAAATAGATCACATAAAGATTAAGATATCTATTGGAAAATGTTTTTTTGAGAGAAAGGGAAGATTTGATATGTGATCAAATATTCCTTTACATATTTATCTTATTCTCACTACTACTATTCACAGGTCTCTTTCATCTTCAGCACCATTGGAAAAAAGGACAAATATCTTTTGTATTTCTTTCCAATAATTTCTTAAATTTGATCAAACAACACATCATACTTACTTGTTGTTTGGCTGCACTTAAGAAAAATCATTAGTTCCTCCTTTCCTGCATATAGAAGTTTTTTTTTGTGGGGGGGTTGCCTCTCTGTATAATTAAGATTTTATTTTCTTCCTCTCTGAGTATAATATAACCCTGGGGCCTGCGATTGATATCAAAGCAAACAGCAGGTCCAGAGAGCAAACACTGTCTCCAATGTGTAGATTAGCATTGAAAATAAAAGCTACCTACAGACTTATGACTAATTGAAACACTCATGCATAAATAAGTTACTTATAATTAAAAAGCCTCATTTCAATCACCAGGTTTAGCATCTTTCATCACTACTTCTCTTTGTAACTGAATTGTTGAAAATTCTGGAATTGACTCTCAACTTTTACCTTCTTTTCTCCTGCTCACCTTCTAGAAGAGTAAGCCCAAGAGTACCTGAAGCACAAAGTAAACTGGGGAGAATGAAATAGGATTCTACATTTCACAATCCTGAAGTAGTCAGGAGTCAATTAGGTGTGCATTTCCTCCACGTGGATTATTTCAATATACATGTGTCCATATTTTCTAATTTTCTCTTCTGGCTCCATGGTGCCTGAGTCATCATTTACACTGGATAATTGCTGGATGTGTGTCATAATCCCATCTCAAAATGCAAATTTGTAAAGGAAAGACACATCAGTGTTCAGATTCTATAAAGTATCACAGAAATTTACATATCAATAAAAGCCTACCCCTCTTGGCCCTGGCCGGTTGGCTCAGTGGTAGAATGTCAGCCTGGCATGTGGAAGTCTTGGGTTCGATTCCCACCCAGGGCACACAGGAGAAGTGCTCATCTGCTTCTCCGCCTGTCCCCCTCTCCTTTCTCTCTCTCTGTCTCTCTCTTTTCCTTCCTGCAGCCAAGGCTCCATTGGAGCAAAGTTGGTCCGGGCGCTGAGGATGGCTCCATGGCCTCTGCCTCAGGCGCTAGAATGACTCTGGTTGCAATGGGAGTAACAGCCCAGATGGGCAGAGCATTGCCCCCTCATGGCCATGCTGGGTGGATCCTGCTTGGGCGCATGCGGGAGTTTGTCTCTCTGCTTCCCCACTTCACACTTCAGAAAAATACAAAAAAAAAAGAAAGAAAGAAAGAAAGAGAGGAAGGAAGGAAGGAAGGAAGGAAGGAAGGAAGGAAGGAAGGAAGGAAGGAAGGAAGGAAGGAAGGAAGGAAGGAAGGAAGGAAAGAAGGAAGGAAGGAAAAGAAAGAAAAAGGCTACCTCTTTTATGGGATTAATTTTATTTTCTCTTGTGATGCTTCATTCACATCTTATGATGCTGGTTCAAAAAACTTAGAAAAAGGAAATGATTCATGCAATGTCACATGATTACTTATGGCCAAAAAATCTACTGAAATTTTAAATATAATTTTACTGCAAATTTGATTGAACATAAGAATTCGACATTTACTTAGTTCAGTTTTGGCAAGAGGTCTATGTGCCTAGCCCTGGACAATAGAAAGAAAGGTGAATAAGATACTGGCCGTACTTTCCAATATTTCACTATTCAATCATAGAAACAGACACATAAACAGAACAGAATGCAGCCGCATTTCCAAATACCAATTGCCTTATTTTGCTTTTAGCTTGTAAACTTCTCTAAGGCAAAGGCGGTTTCTTATTCATCTTTGTATTCTCAGAGCTGAGAAGGCTGCTTTACCAGTTTATAACTTGGCACAACAGATTTTTGGCTTCTAGAAGTAGGATCCATACAGTAAGAATATAGAGGAAAAAAAGTGCATTTGTAAATGGAGAATCAATAGAGCAAGAAGAAAAGGCATTTTATGACTATGCTTCCCTCAGCACAGAACTGATGTTAACTGTTCTGAAAAGTGGCACCATAATAACAGCAGTAATTGCAACAACCACACAACAATAATTGAAACTTTGGATCTGATTTCTTAAGTAGTTAACATGGGAAAGAGATTCTTAGATGACCCCAACCTGGCTCAGTGCCCTTGACTGCCTGCCCTGAAGCACAAGAACCACATACAAAAATCAGGCAGTGGGTCCACAGGAGCCAGACCTATCCCTCCAGCTTCTGCTCCACACTGGCCACTTGGAATCCTTCTGCTCCGGCTTGTTATCCACAGTGTCCATCATTCTCTCTAGCACTAGAGAGAACACTCTGAATTTCTGTTCAGTTGAATGAGATATCAGATGACATATCATTTCCTTAGTATAACAAGGTTATTGAAGGTACTTAGATAATCTTTCAAAAATAACAAGCTTTTCGATATCCAGATATTGATTGTTGTGGCAAATTTAGAAAGGATTTTAACTCCAAGATCACACTTTTCAAAGATATTTCAAATTGTTATGATTACTTATCCAAGGATGTTAGGGTATTGACCTCTAGCTTTTGCATCAACACCACGAATCATGAAGGCGAGTTTTCCGGGCAGCTCTGCCATTCAAGACCCTGACCCAGGGCAGAGCAACCAGGGAGGCGGATCCCACCTTGCCAGTGCTGTCTGCCTTTCCTCCCCACCTGATTAAAATGCAAATCGTTTTCAATTTACATCCTAGTTTAATGTTTGAATTATTCTATCCTGACATCTACTAAATTCTTTGCCTACATCAGAGAGGCTTAGTTTAGCTTGCTATCCACAGTGGAAAAGAAAAAGGTTTATGTGTGTCTCTTAGTAGAAAAAAAAAAAAAAAACTAGTACATTGCAGAATTGGCTAAAGAACTTATGATAAATATATTGTTTGGCTGGGAACTCTAATCCTACACTGTAGTTTGCCCATTTAAGTCAGAACTGCACAGCACTGATTATTGGTTAAGTTGAGGGGCTGTGGGATCAACCTGTCTTGTTGAATTCCAGCCCTGCCTCTTTATGCTGGCTGTGTGATCTTGGGCCTCAATTTCTTCACCTGTAAAACAGGGCTAATAATAATCCCTATGCAACAGGGATGCTATCTAAAACAAATAAAATGAATTATGCATATAGTTTAGATGAATGCCTGGCACACAGTGCTACAAATGTGTTTATATGTGTGAAATTTGTTTCTGTAAAATAATAAAAGGAAAAGAAAATTAGAAACTGTATGGTCTGGAAAATTCAGTGGTTATGAAAAAGATTCCTTTACGGTTTCAGAAAGTGTTTTGTTTTTGGTTTTTTTGTTTTTTGTTTTTTTGGGTTTTTTTGGTTTCATATTGCCAGACTGGGAGATGAGGATTCTGTGGTATTTGTAGACTGCCAAGAACTCAATTTACATACATAAATCTAGATACAGAAAGATGTGCTGCAATATTGTCACATATCATCTGGACATGGAGTGAGAGTATGTCGCAGGGAGCTACCAAACAGCAGCAAATATGTTATCAAGCTGCAAAGGAAATCAAAATGCACTCTGAAATGTCCCTTTAGTGTACTCTGTCAGTATTTTACTTTCCAAAGAACACAGACTATCTTCTAGGAATTTCATTAATGCATTAAACCATCAAAATGTCAATTTGAGTGAAACTTACAAGCAAAAAGCTATCCTCACAGAAGAGCCAAATCAAGTAAAATTCAATAAAAATGCCCAGATAAAATCAAACAAAATAAATTTATATTAAGCTTTGGACAAATAAATGCCTGATTATTTCAACTTTGGAAACTATTAAAAGTTCAACAGTCCTCTTTGGTGAAGGAGTTCAGCTGGACTCCGGAGTATTTCTTTTGTTGTCTGATTAAGATGACAACCATTTTGTCACTGAGAAAGACTTGCTGTCAATTGGTTGAATGCAGTAAGTACACTGAAGTGAATTCGCACTAATAATTTCTAGCACCAATTTTCTAGTTTCTCATGTGACAGTTAAATTTCCAAGGAATGCCTATGGAAAATAATGTCCCATATGTAAGACAAATCTTATGAGCCCTTTAATATTAAATTGAGAAAGTCCCAATGAAGGAAAATACAGAACTGTAATAACTTTTTATAGTGACAAACGTGTCTTAGTGTAAAATGTGACTTTTGGGATAAAGAGATAAAGTTACATACCACCACAGATATCTGCATACACATCTTTTGCTTTTTCTACTAGTTTACAGAACAGTATTGAGAGTCGTTTGAAAGGATTGTTTAAAACAACTGACCAAGGAAGGTCAAACTATTGACCACATGTTTGTGCAATTCTGATCATCTTTAAATTACCTTAACTACATCCAATTATATATGTTTATTTAACCTAAAGAATTTTTAATATCTAGTGTTAAATTATTTTTCCAGGAGTTTTTCAACTATGTCATTATGGGCAACAAATGAGAAGTCTAGAAAATGGTTGTGTGGGTTTATATTTGTTTTTTGTGGCATCGATGTACTTTCAGCGCATTTGCTTTGCCAGTTTCAACACAAGTAAATCAATACTTTGAAAACCTGACCACACAGAATTACTAACTCTGATCCTTCAATGGTAGAATCACTAAATAACGAGACTGAAAGGGAAATTGACATCATGGCACACAAGCCCAAGTGCTTCCATGGGTCACGATGTGGATATATACTGTTCACAAAAATTAGGGGATATTGTATTACTTCATATTCATTTTGAAATATCCTCTAATTTTTAGGAGCAGTGATATGTAGGACAAGAGGACTTCAGGTATCCTGGGGAAAGCAATTCTGGTTGAAGATATCAAAACTCCAAAAGCTGCAGGGTTTTTATCAAATAAGTCTTCAAAGGACCTCAAAAGACCTCCAGTCTGACCCCCTGACCTAGTCCAGTAAGGAAACTGAGGCTGAGAGTATGCTGTGTACAAAGGCACTAAGTATCACACTCAAGATCAGAATCCAGGTACCTGATCTCCATCCCAGTGCTCTGTCCGCTTTATCATTTTTCTCCCTCTAAGAGCAATGTTATTATTTTACCCCAGTTACATATTAATATGTATAAAATATAGCAGGTCAACTAAGAAGACATAGAGCTCCAGAATCTTACAAAACAAGAAAAGTTAGTCCTCAAAAATCCCATAACTCTAGGCTCTTGGTTTTGGCATATATATTTGTATCTCTCATAATCCATATGTGAAAATAACCAAACCCCTCACATAAAAGATCTCCCTTGCCCTGTCCACATGGTCCATCTAAATGCAGCTCAACAGTCTCAATTCCTGGGAGTCCAGATTGAGCTTTAAGACAGATGGCAGCAAACCATGCAGAACATTTCTGCAATGACACAGCTCATTTGTTTTTTCTCTGCATAGAAATGACCTCTATCTTTCTACTCATCGAGTAATGAATAATGTACTAGACCAAGAATCAGGAGATCAATCCCAGTTTTGGTTTTGCTACTGATTGTGCGTACATATTGGGCAGAATACTTAACCTTTTTTATTCTAATTTCCTTCCCTCTAAATTGAGGTAGATAAGATAACCTATAAAGCCCTTTTCCACATACCTCTTCTGTTGTTATGATAGAATACATACTTTTGATGAAAAAGTAACTTACTTAGATGATAAGAAAAAAATTAACTCATTCAGATGATAGATATTCCAGCATATGTTTGAGAAATAATCTTCAACAGTACTAATATAAATCTAAATAAACAGCAACAAATAAACTCTCTAAGAGTTACCTTAATCCAACAATCTGACTTTTTCTAAAAATATTGTAAAAAAATTATACTCAATAATATTAATAGCTTCCCAGTTGTGAAGTCCATAGGGGATGCCTTCGTAGTCCTTATCTTTCTTAGACTTTTCGCAAAATTTGACACTTGTTCATCTTCCACTATCCGCTATTTCCATCTTGATTACTATGACAACACTTTCCTGGATGCTATATTACCTTGATTAATTTAATGTATAGCCAGTCTTTTGGCTCTTTGTCCTCAACCCTCCCCTTAAACTTCTGTCAACCATGCACGCTTTTCGCTCTGCACTAGTGCAGACTCTTCCCTGCTCAGAACCTGGCTCCCATCAATAGTTGCTAATGATTCTTAAATTCTACTCTCTCGCCTTATCCTCTCCCCTTAGACCAGGTCAGTCTTCTTGACCGCTCCCTAAACACTACACAGGCAACTGAAGACCACCTTTGATCTCAAAATAGTTCTTTAGTCTGCATTCTCCATGACACCTGACCAAAGCCATGACTTCTCAAATTCTGGTTTGTTCTTACATCTGACATCTAATTGGTCATCAATTCCTTTCTACTTGTGGTGAAAATATTGTTGAAAAACACCCCCTTCTTGGTAATACCATCACCTGGCTTACTTCATATCGTTGGCATGTGAACAATTATAATAGCATCCTAATAATTTGTCATTCTAGTTTCCTTCCTATCATATTCATCAACTGAATTACTGAATTATCTTTATAAAACAAAAAATTGATTATGTCATTCCCACTGCCTTAAAAGTTTAAGCATCTAAATTACATAGTTGATACATCTTAAAATCCTCAATATGTATATAACATAACTTAGATTCTAGATTGGACTCTCATTTTTGTCTCCCATTGTTTCTTTAACAAACTGGTAGAGGGGCACAGGCTTACTCTTTATGAAATTTGTGATGAATGTTTATGTTACAATGCCCTTCAATGTCACATCCATTCTGCTCAGAATATACCAACTCCTTTCTAATCTAAGTAGCCTTCATTTGTTCCTCAAGGTGACTGACAGCACAATTCTCTGGTTCCCAGTAACACAGACCTAGGGTCTGACAAATATAAATATATTCATGGAAACTATAGGTCAGATTATTAAACATTAAGGCAGTATTAGAAATCGTGGCTGTGTGCATTCCTTTGCTATGATGTTTGCAACTCTATTTCTGTCAAGTGCACAGACCACATCTCGCTCTTCCTTATATTCCTACCACCTAACACACTGCTTAAGCATTTTCTTGGTGAAATTAGTAAATGGTTCTTTTATAAATTTGCACAATGACAAAAGGCAGAATAGTAAAAATGAGAAAGGTTCTTCATAAATTGGGAGTTTTTATGGACAACTCACTTTTATTTGTGCTTGTTTGTTACAAACACTAGTCTGTATCTGTCCAGATCATAAATCTACAAAACAAAGGACATACAAAGTTAGTAATCAATTTTCTTATTTTGGCATGTAAGAGTTCAAATTAATATTTTATGGCTATTTACTGATTTTTGCTTACTTCTAATATAAAGTCTTGTGGGAGTGTGTGTGTATGTGTGTGCACCTGCATGTGTGTTTGAAAATAACTGTCAGTATCCAGGAAATAGAAAGGCTTGTTTCAGTATAAGCAAGATTTTATTAAATTAGATACATACTTCCTTTTTACCACAATAAAATAGTGAGATTTAGTGAACTGACCTGTAGTTAACCTATATTTTGACCATTCCCGAAAGTTTATTTAACCTCTAATTTAATTTCATATTTCACATGTTGCGGTTAAAATCTGTTTTTGTCAGGAATTTGAAATCTGTGTAATAAAGGCTAAAAGAAATGAATGTATGGAACCTGAACATCCTTATAACATCTGTATGATTCTTGAAAGTATTTGCCCAGACCTTCAGATATCCTGGACCAGTACATAATAGGTCCAGGATACTAATACTGTCTTAATGTTTAATAAGCTGACCAATACATATAAAATAAGTATCAAATGGATAAAAAGAACATTTCTACTGGGCTGTTCCCTTAGTACTTTATAAATACTTCATATAGACAGAGACCTTAAAATGTCATCCAAAAAATTATTTACATTTTTTTTTTTTTTTACATTCAGGTCAAGGTTTCTCAATTTTGGCATTATGGGGCTGGATATTTCTTTGTTGTGATGGTCTTCCCTGTGCACTGGAGAATGTTTTACAACATCACTAAATGGCACTAGATGACACTAGAGGTCAGTACCTTCCCCCAGGTGTGACACTTAAATACCTTCCCAAACACTGACAAATGTGCCCCAAGGAGGGCAAAATAATCTCTAGCTCAGAACTACTGCTTTAGATAGTGAGTGATTTAGCTTGTATTTCTTTTTTTTTTTTTGCTTCTCCTGTGTGCCCTGGCCAGAAATTGAACCCAGGACTTCTGCACGCCAGGCCAACGCTCTACCACTGAGCCAACTGGCCAGGGCTATTAGCTTGTATTTCTTTATAGACTCATCACATGGTACCTGATCTGACACATACTAGGTATTCAATAAATATTTCCTAAGAAGAATAGTGTTAATTATTCAAGACTATATGATGTACTTTTTCTCAATAACCTTCCATTACATGTATTAGCCCCAAGGTATACATCCATAAGTACAGTAGGAAGATAATCAACTTTTCTCACTCCTGGAGAAATGTACAAAGTCAACACCGTTTGACTTCCTTATACGTAGATAGTTTATATTTTATGTGAGAGAGAACACAATTTGGAATCATTCCTCTTCAGAGAATATAGACTCCTAGTGCAAGTGAGAAATAACACTGCCCTGTGGGTATTGCACTGTCAAACCATCAACTAACAGGTAAGACAGAAGTCATAAAAAGTCATCTCATAGGGGTCAAACGTCTCCCAGAAAGGCAGACCTTGGCTGTAACTTCACTGAACATATTAACATATGGAGATGGAAGACTGCAGTTATAAGGGAGCTATCCAAGCTGGGAAAATTTTTAAAAAAAGAAAAAATCATGAAGGCAAAATTGGGGCCTGGCAAATCTAAGAACTACTTCTTTTCTCAAGTTCCATCTCCATATATTACCTTTATGTAAGCAAACCACATGAGAATCCAAATTATCAGAAGTTTGCTAGCTGAGCATAAAATCAAAACAGAAGTTGGTTATATGATACAATGTTTAATATCTGCAAACACTTGTTTTTGAGTACAACTCTACCCTCTCCACAAGTAAAAATTCACACTTAGATGCCACCATATGAAGCCCTCGAAAGACCCTAGAATGGCCTTCCTTCCAGAGACTACCAAGCTCATGGGGCTTTTTGCTGCATACAAAGTCCTCATTGGAATTTTTATGATTTTTTCCTTACTTATTTGTCTGCTTATTGTCTTGGCATCATTTCTAGAAGAATATCACCGTATGTAATAATTAAATATAGTATAGGTAAGAAACGGTCACTCTCTAAAATTATCTCCTAGGAAAGAAAGAGTTGATTTATATTTGAATCTTCATACAGTGTCTCATACTATGGGGCAATTTCTAATCACTTCATTTTTCAAAATAAAATGCTTTTGGAACACACATTAGCTTAAAATAACTCCAAGCAATGATAGTTTGAGATACAGAAGTTACCTGATAGATTCAGTTAAAAAACAGAATAAGAAATTTAGTGCATATTTACTCATTTTTCAAGGCAGTATATAACCTCACCATTTAAATAGAAATTATGTTTGGTGGTACCTATGAACATATACATCAGGATTAATGTTTTAAATCCTCAGTCTATGCAAATGAATGTTTGTGTCTTGGAATAAAGTAATACATAGATTAAAAAAAAACAAAAGAGCTGTATTTTGCCTGACCTGTGGTGGCACAATGGATAAATTATTGGCCTGGAATGCTAAGGTCACTGGTTCAGAACCCCCAGCTTGGCTAGTCAAGGCACATATGAGAGTTGATGGTTCCTGCTTCTCCCCTCCTTCTCTCTCTCTTTCTTTCCCCTTCTCCTATATTACAAATAATTTGGCAGGAAGGAATATTATGTAAATCTACATTACATAACTCAAAAAAGTAACTTTGGTGATGATGTTGACAGAGCTCTCACTGTACCAAATGTATATGAGAAGAATAAAGAAAATTATTTCATCAAATGTGAATGCAAAATAAAATAAAATGTTATTGTGTAGTTACAATAATAAATTAAATATAAGTTAAAGAGACATCTGATATATATTTGTAAAGATGTATTCAAGTTATTCTACTTTCCCCTACCCCGTTTAAAGATCGTCATGTTCATTGGAAAAAACTAATTCACCTAACATTAAAGGCAGCTATATCTGGGGGCATGTAAAACAATTTAAAATAAGGTCTTCCGTTCTTCTCTGTTAGGAGACCAGAGAGCACTTTATTTTAAAAACATGCATAAATATATTTTAAAGTAAATATGCATATATATTTTAAATATATATCAAATAATATATAGAGATATCTCTATATATAACATCTATATTTATATATAGATATACCTCCATCTGCATATATCATATTAAGATTGAGGTGATAATTTAGGTGGATGCCTTACTCACTTTATTTTATTTTATTTTGTTACTTTATTTTTATGAGAGAGACAAAAAGGGACAGATAGGACAGACAGACGTGGAGAGAGATGAGAAGCATCAGTTCTTCTTATGGGGAATCTTAGTTGTTCATTGATTGCTTTCTCATATGTGCCTTGACCAGAGGGCTACAGTAGAGCAAGTGACCACTTGCTCAAGCCAGCGACCACTGGGCTCAAGCCAGTGACCATAGGGTCATGTATATGATCTACGCTCAAGCCAGTGATCCTGCACTCAAGCTGGTGAGCCCACACTCAAGCCGATGTTTCGAACCTGGGTCTTCCGCATCCTATGCCGACGCTCTATCCACTGTGCCACCATCTGGTCAGGCATTACCCATTTTAAAGAGCAGAAAACTCTCAGAAAGCTAGAATACCATGTTAAAATGACTACTAAGCCATGAAAATGACTACTGTAAAGGAAAAAATCATTATCATCTTGCTAATATGGTCTGTCATCACTGGTTGAGAGGACAGTTCTAAGAACTGGTGAAACAAAATACTCAAAGAGTGTTTTATAGCTCTCCATATTCTTCAAGGTAACAGAAACAACTTCTCTTCCCCCCTACTCCATTTCATCACACGCTGAATTGGTTTCCCTTCTCTGCCCTAAAGCAGATGTGTAGGTTTAATTATATAAATTCATAACCAATCCCTTGCTTTTGTATTTTTCCACAGCCATAGGATGCTTATCAAACATGTCCATGTACACAAGAAAGTTTAATAAAATTTCAGTAAAAACAAATGAAGTGATGGCTACACAAATGAGTTGGGAAAACATGGGAGCCTTCCATTTCTTCACTACCAGTGAGGGTGCATCCAAAGCCCTCAACAGCCTCTCCCCTCTTTCCTCTGCCCCTTATCATTACTCCACACCAACCTCAGCACACACAAACTCACATGTAGAACTTATGTGTAAATCTTTACGCATTTATAATTTCCTTCCTTCACATTTATCTTGGCACATTTTAGCCTTTTAAAAGATGCTAGTTCATCAGTGAAAATGCTGAAAGACTAAAAGAAAAAATAGAAATGTTAAGAAAGCATATACCTACAAGAACATCAGTCTAAGTCTTAAAGTAGGTTTCTAATTTCTAACATCCAAATCTTAGAGTACACAGCAAAAACAGAACAAGGGCTCATATATTTTTATAGTGCAGAACTATTAAAAAAAATAGAGGTATCAGAGCTATCTCATAGATTTTATTAATTTTCCTCTCCCTTTCACTTTCATTGCATGCTGTTTGTTTTCAGGAAGAATTATTTATAAATCTATTACTCTATCTATAACGTCCAACATAGTATCAATTAGCTATAATATTTTAATTAATTTTGTATTAATTAAAATTAAGTTAAAATCAGTTATTCAGTTTTACTAGTCACTTGTCAAGTGCTCAATAGGCACATGAGCCTAGTGGCTACTGTACTCAATGAACATCATGGATAAGGAACACTGTAATCAGAGAAAGTCTACAGGAGCACTGAATAATTTCAAGGAATCTAAACCAAACTCAGGAATGAGATAAGAGTTTTCATCTCCTTAATTTTTATGGTAATCATTTATTTCCCAATTATCATTTTATTCTTTTACCAATTATTTTATATAATTTACAGGCTATGAAATCTTAATAAAACATTCTCTTAAATGCTAATCCATAATTAGTATGCAATATTGTACATATTCTAGTACAGGGATTGGCAAACTCTAAAGAACCAGATGCTAAAAATCTTAGCCTTTGAGGACCATTCATCCCTGTCACCACTCTTCAACTCTGCAATTATAGCACACAGCAGTCTTACACAATGTGTAATCAAATGGACATGGCTGTGTTCCCATAAGACATCATTTACAAAACAGTTAGTAGGCTAGGTTTTGCCTGCAGACCATAATTTGCCAACTCCCATTCCAGCTGATAGATAAGCACTTACATAATAGGCAAAGAACTCCACATAGATGCAATCTGCACTGTGATAGATGCAATCATATGTCCAATGTCTTATGAAAACACAGGGTTGAGAGAGACTGAGTAAACTAGGGGAGATTTCCCAGAGGAGAGGAGATACCAAATGAGTCTTAAAGATGAATATGACCTAAATAAGAAAATACAAAGAGAAGGGAATTTCAGCAAGAAGGAACAACTTGAGAAAAGACAAAAGGCTTAACAGTATTGGACTTATTCAATGAGTTGATGGTAGATCATTATAACTAGATCTGACACAGGCACCAGAACATATATTAGTAGGAGACGGTCACATTTTCTAAAAATATACTAGGATGTTCTTTCCTAACATCAACAGAAAGCAGGATTTGCTAAGCTGAATCATATTGTGTTTGTTAAAATTTAGTCATTGGTCCAAATCAGCACTAATTCCAATTCAGTAGATGTGAATAGTATTTAGAAATCACTATTTTGAACAAACATGGCCATGACTCTGAGGCACATTAACTCTTTAGAACCACTGACATATATGGTTGGCTAAATAATTTCTATATACATTTCCTCAAACACTACAGACAGCCTCAAGAATTTTAACATTTCAAATGGCTGAATAATACTAGAATTATTATTGAGCCTGTTTACCACCTTTATCTTAAGTAAAAGTTTCCAAATGTCTATTCACTGTTTAAAGTGGCTTCAGCAAGGTCCTCCTCATTCTAACTTATTTACTTATTTCGATTCACTGAATGAGCCATAATGATGAATTTTTATAGTTCAATGGCACCCTTTGCCAGGCTTCTGTATTTGGGAATCAAATTTATCTTTATTTATTTATTTTTTTACAGAGACAAAGAGAGAGTCAGAGAGAGGGACAGGTAGTGACAGACAGGAAGGGAGAGATATGAGAAGCATCAATTTTTTTGTTACAACACCTTCATTGTTCATTGATTGCTTTCTCCTATGTGCCTTGACCGGAGGGATACAGCAGAGCAGGTGACCCTTTGCTCAAGCCAGCAATCTTTGGGCTCAAGCCAATGACCATGTGGTCATGCCTGTGATTCCACACCCAAGCCAGTAACCCTGTGCTCAAGCTGGTGAGCCCACACTCAAGCTGGATGAGCCCATGCTCAAGCCAGTGACTTCGGAGTTTTGAACCTGCATACTCTGAGTCCCAGTCTGACACTCTATCCACTGCACCACCACTTGGTCAGGCAAATATATAATTCTTTATAATTGTTCTTACTCACATCCCTGGCCTCACATTTTCTTAATCAGATTATTTATTCAATGGAATTTCTCTATATTTCTTTCTTGCAACATATCCATTAAGTTTATATAAGATAGTAGAGAGATGGCTTTATTAATTTACAAAAACATAAGAATAATTATTACATCATTATTAAATATGACTAGTTATATGAATAAGTCTCTAATCAATAGAAATTCACCAAATTCTAAAAACAAAACCAAACAAAAGGAAATGAATATTTCCAGCCGTTTCCTTGTATATATAGGACCTCTCTTGGACCAAAGTGACTTATAAGTAAAATCACTTTTCCCTAAAAACATTTCCTTGTTCTTATTCACACTAAATTTATTTATTTTATCCATTCAATAAGACTTTGTATAAAATAATTTTTATTTTCATCATTTTTAATATCTAATATATTTGTAGGCCAGAATTTGTTACAGTGCAACATTCCAAAATACCATTTTTTTTAATGCTGACTTTCACTGAGTACAATTTGAATGTGCTATACTAGCACCTATCACTGGGGCTCTAAATATTAAATTATTATAATGTGCTGTGAATTTCTTATAGATCTATTGCTATAAGGACTTTTTAAGAGCTATGCATACCTAACATTTAAAAGTGTTGAAATGGCAGAAGTAAACATTTCCCTTAAAGACAGTCCTTTATTGAAAGGTTGTTCAAGGCAAATTGAAGCAATTTCTTTATAAATGTGTTATAAAGTATGGTGGTACTTTTTGAAAGAGAGCTCTTTCAAAGAAAATATTCTTGGGTAGAAATTGAAAACTGCTGAATAATGCCATGTAGAAAATTAAGCACCTAAGTGAGAAATGAAGGGAGCCATCTCTATCCCAATTTCTCTTCATAGAAATAAAGAACATGAGAAAATTAATCCTACAATAAAAGAAAATGTCTAAATCTTAAATTTACAGGCTCAGAGAAAGTAAATCATTTCCAAAAGTCAGAGCTTATCTCTAGGGAACAGAAGGGTAAATTATGTTGCTTAGATGCAGACTCTTCACAAACCTCCCAAATACTTCAGTAGACTTCCTAGCAAAAAAAATGTTAATAGCAGTGATGAGCTTTAAAAAGTGTAACAACTGGTTCTGCTGGGGCACTGGGAGGTGGCAGGTTGGCAAAGAAGGAAGGAGGAAACTCTAATTTGTGGTGTTTTCCAATTTCTACGGTATAAATACTCTTAGTATGGGTGATTCCAAGCTACCAATGGGATGTCACTGATTGTGAGCCGGTATGAGGTGCTTCTATAAAACATCTAGAAAAGAAATCAAAACTAGGCTGTGATATGAATTTTAGCATGTACTAATAAATATAGAAAATATGGTCTATATTATGGGGCCCATTAAACATAGGCACACAACTTTAGTTTTTTTAAATAGCTTCAGATTTCTTCATTTAAAAAAATATATCTTCATTTTAAAATATATCTACCTTTAATGAGCTTGGATGTACTAACTTGCAATGGATCAGGAAGAATAATATTTCAATTCTACTCAACTAGAGTGTGCTTAAACCTGTCGACTCTGTAAACATATAGTTATTCTCACAAAATGAGCAAGTGAAACCTATAATTTAATTAAAACAGATGGATAGATCAACTCCAAGTATTCTCACAACATGTTCATGGAAGAAAGGTGGTGTGGTTACTGAAAAAGAATAGATCTTAAAATCAGAAGAACTTGGATTTGAATGCCCAGATTTCCAATGATAATTTCTCTAACCCTGAACAACTCATCTGACCTAGCTAAAACTCAATATCTTTATTTAATCTACGCAATACCAAACCTGATACAATTAAATAATAAAATGCTTGGCACTTAGTTGGAGCTCATAGAAGTTTAAATTCCAATCTCTGTCAACATCCCTCTCAGACATATGCATCAACATACATATGCCAAGAAAGAATAGTCGACTTTGCAGATTGTCTACCTGTTTGTCATCCCTGTTCCTACTTTTGGATACACTGTGTTATGAGATTTTGAATTCAGTTATTTATATGTTCACTATAGCCAATAGTGTCCTAACAGATACCAATTGGAATAAAATTATATATAAAGTCTCAGTACAATTTTATATGATATATGTAAAGCACCAAGTAGAATGTCTAAATCAAAGCACACTAGTTGTCCACGCATTTACCAAAATGTTTCTTGGCTTCCTTTAATAAATTTGGAAGAGTGGATAAATAGTAATCTTTGAAATAGCATAGAAGACCTGTAAAAGAATGGTCTATGTTATGTACCGTTAATTAGCCCTATGGCTGTGGTATAGTCGCTACCTACTTCAATCCTTCAGCCATTCATTTACTTAAAAGAATCTAATATTATTGACTAGAAAAATTCAGAAGCAAAATAAAAAGATCAGGCAGATAATTGGTGCATGGCAATCATCAGTAAACATACTTCTTTTCACAAGTGCCTACATTGAAGGGGCATAGAAACAGTATAAAAAATAAGGAGAAGTGTGCTGAAGAAAGAATCTGCAGAACTACCAGCTAGAGGCTTAAGAAACTATTACACTCCCTGGTAATCCATTCAAGTCTCCACTGTAATTTCAATGCACAGAGCTGTAGTAGGTATTAAAATTAAGGTACTTTCTAATTTTTTATCAAACTATAGTTTTGCCCTACTACTGCCTCATTGCCATAATAGAAATATTCTCAAGGTCTTCATATTTTATCATGAATAAAAACCAACTATTTAATGCAAAACTATAATGATGACAAAGATAACTACCATTTTGTGTACTTTGCTAACATCCTTTGTATGCATTGATTTATTTAATTCCTCTTACAACTTCAAATATGACATGGGTCATATTAACCTTATGTTATAGATAAGAGTACTCAATTTCTGAGTACTTTCCAAGGATTACTTAGGTAGAAGTGTCAAGAAGAAGAACTTAGATCTAATTCTAAAATCTATATATTTTTAAATATTTACATTATAATAGGAGGTATTTTAAAACCAAAAAATAATGTTTTTATATTTTTCTATCTCTTTGAAATAAACCCTTGTTATTTCTAAGATATGCCATATATCAAACTATAAAATATATATTCCTACAAAGTCTTCCGTTTTGATAAACTCTTCAGTATTTTCCCTTTATCTTGCTTACATGTACATTTTGAATGAAAACAACTTCAAAACAGTTTTTAACATGCCAATTATATTGGGGTACACAGGACATTCAATCAAGCTGTACTTTCCTTCCTGATCAGTATTTTTCATTATTTTCCAGATTGTCTATTGGGTAAAATAAACAAGTGAACCTCGGTATGGTTAAGTGCACACCTGTGCACCGGCCCTCCCATGACCACCAGAGGAAGATAAAACCTGTGTAAACATTGATAATAGTGCCATATAACTTGAGCAGAATGAAAAGTAATTGAAAATCTACTTACTGCTATGGATATATTTCCTCCTGTATGCTGTCTTTCGAAATTAAAATTGTTGCCTAGGTCATCAGCAGACTACATTAATAAATGCTAAATAAATTTTTAAAATTATGTATAACTATTTTCTAAAAATCAAGACTATCGCAAATCACAGTTCTATTGAGATTAGTAGTTTGATTTTTTTTTGTTTTGTTTTTTTGTATTTTTCTGAAGCTGGAAACGGGGAGAGACAGACAGACTCCCGCATGCGCCCGACCGGGATCCACCCGGCACGCCCACCAGGGGACGATGCTCTGCCCCTCCGGGGCGTCGCTCTGCTGCGACCAGAGCCACTCTAGCGCCTGGGGCAGAGGCCAAGGAGCCATCCCCAGCGCCGGGGCCATCTTTGCTCCAATGGAGCCTTGGCTGCGGGAGGGGAAGAGAGAGACAGAGAGGAAGGGGGAGGGGGAAGCAAATGAGCACTTCTCCTATGTGCCCTGGCCCGGAATCGAACCCGGGTCCCCCGCACGCCAGGCCGACGCTCTACCGCTGAGCCAACCGGCCAGGGCCAAGATTAGTAGTTTTAATACCACAAATGCATTAAAATATTTTATAGGAATTCCTAAGTACCTGTTTACATTTTATAGATATGAACATATGTACAAAATGTTTAGATTGTATGTGAATAAAAGTTTTTTAAAACATCAATTAGAAAGTATTTACTGCTATTCTAATTAACAGAAATTACTTTGTAATGTTCCTTTGATATAAAATATATTATTTTATATTTTAAATGTACAACATATGCAATGTATAAATAATAACATAAATACTATTTTAATCATAATATAAATTTGATAATATATCTATTAATAACTATATGATTACTAACAATAACTATATTATGTAAATAAAAGACAAATTATCCTGAGATAAGAGATATTATCTTTAACTTTCTAGATCTAAAAATAAAATATTAACTTGGATTTAAAAATAGAAAGATATATGAATAACTGAAAGGAAAAGGGTTGCCCTTTGTTACCCTTGTAGTATTCATACTAAAGAAAAGGTACTGGATGGGAGGTTGTAAGTCTGGGATAAAAAGAAGGCACTCTGTTAACAAGAGGGTGAGCATGGAAGTAAGTTGGCAAAGCAAATAAAAATGTTAAGGTAGAGTTAAATTTCCATTCGATTCAGAAAGCGACAGAGAAGAGAGAGAGAGAGAGAGAGAGAGAGAAGGAGAGAAACAGAACCACACAGAAAGAGACAGACATACAAAGAGAGAGACACAGAGAAAGACAAAGAGGGAGAGACAGAGACACAGAGAGAGACAAAGAGGGAGAGACAGAGACACAGAGAGAGGCAAAGGGGAGAGAGACAGAGACAGAAAGGTGGAAGTGGAATGGTAACAAGACCTACTGGACAAAATGGTTCCAATAGTCAATCTGGGAATGATTTTATATACACTGTCATATAAAATATACCTAAAAAAACCACAAACAAACATAAATTTCAAGATAGCAGTGGAATACAAAATTGGAATCTTCCCGACATGAAGCAGGCAGAGCATTTGTGTGGGAGCAGCAGAGAAATGGTGGGGGCTCGGACTCCGATTCAGAACAACAGTCTCTGAATCATTTGCTCACAAAAACTGAACACTGCGGAAAGGGGCCTGATTCACTTACCTCTGAGCTTTCCTGTTTCCATCAAGGTGTCATTTATTGTTGTTGATCATACCATATGTTATCTCTAATTAGACCATAAACCCGAGTTTGATCTGACAGAAAAGGCTGAGAAATAGGAAATATCTGCTGATTCAAAGTATAACCTTCAGCTATTTTGGTACAAGGTAGACTTAATAATCAAAAAACAAAAACAAACAAAAAGGATTTTCTGCCAGAGTCTGAATGTCAGAGGTGCTTAAGCACATATACTGACCCAAACCTGTGAAGTTCCACAATGAATTCTTTTTTTTTTTTACAGAGACAGGGAGAGAGTCAGAGAGATAAACAGGGACAGACAGACAGGAACGGAGAGATGAGAAGCATCAATCATTAGTTTTCGTTGCTCATTGTGGCAACTTAGTTGTTCATTGATTGCTTTCTCATATGTGCCTTGACCGTGGGGCTACAGCAGACCAAGTAACCCCTTGCTCGAGCCAGCGACGTTGGGTCCAAGCTGGTGAGCTTTGCTCAAACCAGATGAGCTCGTGCTCAAGCTGGCGACCTCAGGGTCTTGAACCTGGCTCCTCTGCATCCCAGTCCGACGTTCTATCCACTGCACTACCGCCTGGTCAGGCCCGAAATGAATTTATAAAGAAAATATTCTTTCATCTTTTAGCAAAACCATTAACTGTCAATAAGATTTATTTTAAAAAACACCAAAACTTTGAACTGTGAAAATTAAAGCTGGCAAGCTGCTTTCAAGAAAAGAGTGCTTTCAACTATTACACACTGAGAGTCCAAATAACAGGGACAAGAGTCAAGAATGTTTATCACACAAGTAAATGGGAAGAAGCACAATCCACTCCACTGGGCTGAGCAACCAAAGTAATATTTCACTGGACTCTCTTACGTCTTTCTCTTATTCCTGTCTCTCTCCAGACTCTCCTTTTTTCCTAATCCTTTCTCCTGTATTTTTATCTATGTCTCTATCTCTGTCCTCATTTTCACAAGACTCCTACTTTTTCAATCCTCTCATTTGTACTCCTATATTCTTTCTCCTGATTTCTGAAAGTTGCAGAGTACTATTATAAGAATGTGGATTCCTAGAGATTTTGACAAGGTATGAATAAAATATGCAAGAGGCAAAAATTTACATTTGTATTCTAGTTTTACAGGCAAAGCTATCAAAATGCAAAAAAAAAAAGACTTAAAAATAAATTTGAAATTGTAGCTATTGAAGTGTCTGTGCAGATCAAGAACAAAACTGCTAGTACAGCTATGCCCTTTGCTTTCTCATCTATAGTCACCAAACTTGCTGCCTCTTTATTTATTAAAGGATTTTTTTTTAATCTCGGCTCAAGTCAGATAAGTTACAAAATAATGATGTTCCACACATCAGTTAGGCTTCTGCTCAACTTGTTTCATAAAAATTTTAGTGCACTTTGGAAGTCAATATATTTATTAATAATATTTTTGGCCTCAGCCATTATTTTTTAGAGATTTAATTCTTACATTTTAAGAATATTTACCCAGGAGTTTTCTTTTGTCTCCATAGCATAATATTTCAAGCCAAGAACAGACAGAATCTTTAAGACAATATTTAAAACTATGCCTCCCAACAAATTGTTTCCTTAAAAGCCACTTCTTCTAAACCTACCTCATTAATGGGTAAGGTATTTTTACAGTGCTTAGTTCACGAATAAATTTCCTGCTAATTAGGTTTAAACCATTTACAGGGCAGTAAACATGCTTCTTTGGGTCATGTGATGAGTAACGGTGCAGATATACATTGGTGGTGATTGAAACCACCGGGAGAATTAATCAATCCAGGGCTACAAAGATGGAAAAGAGACATGGCCAGCAGGCACTCTCCAAGCGTCCCCAAACTATGGCCAACGGGCAGCATGCGGCCCCCTGAGGCCATTTATCCAGCCCCCGCCGCACTTCTGGAAGGGGCACCTCTTTCATTGGTGGTCAGTGAGAGGAGCACTGTATGTGGCGGCCCTCCAACGGTCTGAGGGACAGTGAACTGGCCCTCTGTGTAAAAAGTTTGGGGACCCCTGCTAAACCTCTAAAGCAGTGGTTCCCAACCTTTTTTGGGCCACGGACCGGTTTAATGTCAGAAAATATTTTCAGGGTGGGATGGATAAATGTATCATGTGACCGAGACAAGCGTCAACAGTGAGTCTTAGAAGATGTAACAGAGGGAATCTGGTCATTTTAAAAAAATAAAACATCGTTCAGACTTAAATATAAATAAAACAGAAATAATGTAAATTATTTATTCTTTCTCTGCGGACCGGTACCAAATGGCCCACGGACCTGTACCGGTCCGCGGCCCAGGGGTTGGGGACCACTGCTCTAAAGGACACAGACTCACAGTCAGCCCAGCAGTCAAGTCAACTTTACATTTCCTGAGGCTAAAATCTCATCTGCTTTGCTGGGCTGGCTGAGTCCCCAAATAAAAACCAGAGGCTGGGAGCAGAACAGCCATAACGCAAGTCAAGGGTCAGTATCAGGGAATATTAGAAAGCCTACTTCACTCCCATTTCATTTTAAATTAAGCCTTCAGAGGACTGGTACTTTCCAAAATTCTCATTATTTGCTAATTTTGTAAATTCTGTTTGCTTTCTTATGAACCATAATACTCATAGAAAATAGAAGCTACTTTAAGTGCTGTTTTTGAGAACTGCATTGTAAACAAGGGATTAGAAATAACTTACCAGTGTTCTAAAGGGAAAAGGAGCACAAGACAAAGAAATGACATACAAGGTTAAAGAGAGAGACAGAGAGAGAGACAGAGAGAGAGAGAGAGAGAGAGAGAGAGACAGAGAGAGAAATATAAGCAGGTCACAGCTTTGGTATGAGTAAAGAAATAAGGTCTTAAGTGGTGGATCTGGGCCCTGGAAAGACAAAGATAGCATTAATTGCCCTCATTCCATGAGGATGAGGACAGTGGTTGGGGGTGGGAGGAAGAACACATGGAGACTTACAGGGCTAAATTCATAGCAGGATAGGATGTTAAGGGGTGAAATTAGATTATTGGGAACTAGTATAGTATAATTTCCCCCACCAGTCTTTTATTTATTTCAAGAAATGGAAGGAGAAAGAAAATGGGTCCCTGAAAGAAAACTATTGTGGGAGGCAGGCCCTTAGGAAGATTTGAAACTACTATGCACACCTCTAGGCGTTCAATTTCCATGCAGATCAAACACCCAAGCCTAAAGAAATGATGGGCTATAGGTATCCCCAAGTTTAAGGCTCTGAAACCAGGGTGGGTAGGAGAGAGACAAGGTTGCCCTTTAACCAGAAGTGGTTTCTGAGAAGAACTGGCCTTGAGGAAGGTCAGCAGAGAGGCACCCTCCTGAGCGGCCAGAGTGGTGCCCTGGTATGTTCCCTGTCCACTGCCTCAAGTCACTGTGGCCGGAAGAGAGAAGGTTCTGCTTGAAACTAGAGCTATTATAAAAATAGTATAGATGTAGGAAATTGAAGTTGGTTCTTGTTTAAACACTCAGCGAAAGCAAACACATCAGCAACCAGCAGAGGGGCCAGATAAACTCAGTAACAGAGGGCACTCACTAGTCATTGTATGATATACTCAATGCCAAACTTAGAGCAGGGGCAGAAGACTGAGACCCCCTCCTCCACCCCACAGGGTGAAAGGTGCTGCAGAACACATGAGGCATGGCAAACCAGACAGGCAGAAAATGGAAAGTCACAGCTCCAGTTTGGGAGCAGACGTATTTAACATCCTTAGAAGAGAATCAGGGAATAAAAGTGTTTCCAGGGAATGAGGTTTCCCCGATTCTTCTGATAAGAGTGCAGACTGAAGGTTATAATCAGAACACTTTTTTAAACACTACCTACATTCTCTGCCCTGCTTCCACCTGCCAGCCCCTGCAGTCCCCCTGAAGAAGGAAGAGTGGAGAGCATGAACTTTGTTGAGTGGGGAGCTAGACCACTTCGCTGTAAACTTGCTGTCCATTAGCCAGCTGGACGCCATAGGTAAGTTACTCCACCAACAGGGCTTCCGGGTTTTTTTGCTTATAAAATAAAGATAATAAGAGCATATATTTAATATGTTTATTGTGAGTGCAATAATCTTTCAAAGCATTAAACACAGGATCCAGTACACAGTAAGCATTCAATAAATGTCAATATGTGGCGGCTGTTCTTATTTATATTAATACTATTATTATTTAAACATAATATTAAGATAAAAGGAAGAGAAAAGCAATAAGGAACAACATGGGCAAAGGCTAAACTGAGGGTCAGAAAGAACACAGTAGGTTTCAGCTTCTCAGAAACCAAAGAGCATAATAATCTCTACCAAAAGGCAGTATACTGACCTGAAGTAATTCTTCAGGAGAAAACAGGATATTTAGGTCATTTCTATAAACAGAAACTTCCTTTTTGCGTATGTAATTTGACACAAATAATGTATCCCAGTTTAATATTTTAATATAGGAGCTGTGTCCTTGATGGAGATGATAGCCACCCCTGTCCCACCCAGAAAAAAAAAATCAAACTATTTGGGGAAAATAGTTGCTTTTTCCTCTTAGCCCATGTCCACAGGCTCCAAACCTCCAGCTGAAATGCTGAGGCACATTTTCAACACTGCAAGTTTCTGAAAAACCCCCTGAGTCCACCAACAGATTCATTAGTGGAAAAACATGCCCTAAGTATTCAAATAATCTTATTGTTATGTAAAATTATTTGCTTAAATCTGATGCATATTTGTCTGAGATCAAAGTATCATGTCATATAATTATTATAATTTTGCAAAGTTAAATTAATTAAAGAAAGTGTGATAGAGCTTAACACACACTTTACCTCTCGTTAAACGCATTAGAATATGATTAGTATGCAATACTCCATCTTAACTAGAAAAGAAAGAAATCAGTGTGACCAAAGGAAATGTTTCTCGCTATTAACTAGCTAAAGCAGCAGCAGGTCTAAAGTATTATCCGCATCTCATTTTGGATTTAATTATTGCAATAACATCTCATTTGCTTCAAGGTATTACAATTATCTCCTGTTTTAAATTGAAAGGTATTTTAGAATGAATGCAGTTAATGAAGCAAAAGGTTCAAAATGTCCAGAGCATTGAGCTTTAAAGTAGAACAGCCTACATTTTAAACAAATCCTTACTAAAAGACTGCATGCAAAATGCATTTCTTTTCATTGTAACCCCAGTATATGTGCCAACAAGTGAGGTATAATGATTTTTTCTGATTTCAAAGCTCTTAAGTAGGAAAATGACATTAGGTACAGATTGAAAATAGGCACTGCCATTAATCAAGCTCTTAAAAAAAAAAAAGCTCACTTTCAGAAGATCATAAGATACCATTTGCAACTATAAAATATTCACTTAATTTTCTGTAAAATTAAAGTATTTTAAAAAATGAAATCAAATGAAGCTTTGAATCTAATATGTATCAAGAGTAAGCCATTATCTTGTTCTTAATTAACTATTCTTAAAGTAATTCAAAATATTTCTTTAAATATTCTGCACAGATGTCAGTGGTTAGGCTCTTTTAAATGCTAGACCTCTGTACTTAGAATTATCTTTAGTTTTTGATTTAAAAATCTAATGATAGAAGATGATCCAAATTTCTGCGAATTTTAAAGAACGTACGTGTCTATCAGTTGAGCCCGTTAGAAATGTCAGTGGAGAGTGGTTTTCTTAGGTAGGGATTACATGAGGACAGGGGACAGGGCACACTCAAAAGCTTCAGGCCATGACTGACTTCACCATTGGGCACAGGGCCTATGGGCCTGCAGAAATGTTTTAATTTTTTTGTAAAATCAGGAGAAAATTGAATTTACATAATCTAGCCCAGGTTGTACTTCTCTCTCCTTTTTTTTTTTTAAATGAAGGAAGGAGACCTGGAATTCAAAAGTGCCATAGGCCAAGAAAGTAATAAATTCAACCCTGGCTCAAGAACAAAAATTTGCTATGTGAAAATCATATCGATCTCAAAAATGACATCTATAAAAGATGTCACTCAGCCTCAGAGGAACTAGAAAATTTCCAGGTATTCTTTGTCTCTTGCTCAACCTCCAAGTCTGCCTGGGCTCTTGTCCATTCTTCTCTTGGTGGCTTCACTGTCCTGTATCCCTGCACAGCCTTCCTCTTGCCCCTGACGCTTTTAAACCGTCCAGATCAGATCTCCAAAGCTAACTGACTTCATCTGACTCACTTTATGCCAGCTTAATCTGACTTAGTCTGGCTGTCCCACCTGTGTCAGCTCCACTCCTCGGCCATCTGTCTGGAGGCCCTGAGCAAGCCCAGTCTCTGGTCATGGTGGGGGTGGGGATGAGGGTCAGAGAAACGAAATCTTACAGTCCTTACACTGCTAGGGTTCTTCCTAAATATAAGTCACCCAATTTTGTTCTTCCATTTAACAGTTAATGTAATTATAACGACTTGATGCACCGACTTCGAAATAGAACAAAGATTATTTCTCAGTAATTTACATGTGTAATTATGCACTTCATCTCACACTCACACAAAATGGCAATTTAACCTTATCCCATTTGATTGGATTACATTGATAGAACAGGTAAACTGGAAACAACAGATACATGGTAAAAAAAAATGCATTTTTTTCACTAAGTATAATTTTTATAATAATAAATCATATATATTTGAAATATATGTTCTTTTAAATACATACAAACATACATAAATGCACACACAGATATAGACAAGTGACTTTACAGTCATGTTCCACAAAATGACTTTTGGGTCAACAAGAAACCACATATATTTATATAATGGTGGTTCCAGAAGACTATCATTGGGCTGAAAAATTCCGATCGCCTGGTGTTGTAGCCACAGGAACATCATAACACATCGCACTACTCGGGTGTGTCTGGGGAGCTGCCTGTCAAACCCACTTCTCTGTCAGCTGTGCAAAAGCATAGCGCAGACAGCTATGTATGGTGCCCAATACTTGAAAATGATAAACTATCTGCTGACTTACATATTTAATATACTATATTTGTCATTATTTTATTCTACTTATAAAGTTTGCTGTTAAACAGGATGCCCTGCTAAGCCAGCAGCAGCCTCACACATCTTGTGTTCACTGAATTCTTTGATTGTATAATTTCCTCTTGTGCTTGATTAATCTTGCATTGCTATAAAATTTAGTGTCGACTAAGTGTACAGTGTTTTCAACATCTACACTCGTCTACACTAATGTCCTAGGCCTTCACGTTCTCTGACCACTCACTCACTGACTCTTCCAGAGCGATTTCCAGGCCTGCAGGCTCCATTCAGGGTGAATCACTTTTTCTCTTTCATATCATATTTTTACTGTACCTTTTCTATGTTTAGATACACTAATGCTTACCACTATGTTGCAATTACTACAGTGTTCAGTACAGTGACATGCTGTGCAGGCCTGTGGCCTAGGAGCAATAGGCCGTATCATATAGACTAGGTGTGTAGTAAGCTATATCATCTATGTTTGTGTTACACCATCTATGATGTTCACACAAGGACAAAATCGCCTAAAAATGCATTTCTCGGAAGGTATCCCCCTTGTTAAAAAATGCATGGCTGTACCTCACTCTAACAGCAGATATTTAACTGAAGGAGTGTCTTAAAGTATTTGGATATATAATGAAGACATGATGCTAGAAGGGAGAATATTTATAGAGCACAAATCAATACAAGATATAATTTAAACTGTTTCAGCAATTTCAATATAATCAGTCAGATGATCGGTTCAAATAGCCTATACAAAAATAAAAAGATGACTTTTTATCACTGGTATAGTCATTGTCAGCAAATCCTTTGGTCAAAACAATCTTATTATAATTAAATAACAATAAGTAGATCTATAGCATTATATATGCATTAAAATTATTACATATCCCTGTACTAATACTAGTATTTAATAAGTGTTTATTAGCCCTGGCTGGTTGGCTCAGCAGTAGATTGTTGGCCCAGTGTGTGTAAGTACTGGGTTTAATTCCTAGCCAGGGCACACAGAAGTGCCCATCTGCTTCTCCACCCTTCCCCCTCTCCTTTCTTTCTCTCTCTATCCCTCCCACAGCCAAGACTCCATTGGAGCAAAGTTGGCCCAGGAGCTGAGGATGGCTCTGTGGCCTCTGCCTCAGGCACTAGAATTGCTCCAGTTGCAGTAGAGCAACAGCCCATATTGGCAGAGCATCACCTTCTAGTGGGCACGCTGGGTGGAATCTGGTTGGGCGCATGTGGGAATCTATTTCTCTGTCTCCCCACTTCTCACTTCAGAAAAATACAAAAATAAATAAGTAAATAAATGTTTATTATGTCCCAGGATTTGTTCTCAGAATTTAACTTGTATCAATATATTTCCTATTACTCTACAACAAACAACATTGTTGCACTCATTCCATAGATGTGGAAACTAATGCACTGCAATATTAAGTAATGGCCAAGGTCACAAAGCTAGTTAGTGTCAGATGCAAGATATGAACATAGCCAGCCTAGCTGGGAGCACACACTCAAAAACTGCTGCCACAAACAACACACATATACAGACACACATATGTGCTGTGCACACACACGATCATCTCCATTGTTCATGAGCTTTTCTTCCTCATAGGCTAGGTATGGCAAAATTTTATATTCACCAAAGGAATTTTTTTCATATTAATTACATTGCCATATCTTTTACCTCTTTAGTCCATTCTAGATATTTTCGACTTGTATGTTAACTCAAATCAGAAGAAAGTTTAAAGTTTAGGAACCTCAGGGATTTAAAGTTTTATATCTATTCTTAAAATTCAAAGAACAGGGACATTATAGGGATGAATATATGCTAAGTGACATATCTTTTCTTCCTTTTAGTCCTGTTCTGATGTAGATTTTACTGTTCACATATTATTGATGAGAAAATAAATTTTGAGAGAATGAATAATTTGTCTAAAGTTACCTGCTAGTTAGAGCTGATTATTCTCTGGTGACCCCTCCAGTCTCCCTTTGCTCTCCCGTCCTGCTGTTTGCCTAGAAGATTGACTTCTACACTTGGGCTCCCTTGCTTACTGGCCGCCTGTTGGGTTGGCTAATTGGGGTACTTATTCTTCATTCCTCCATCTTCCCCATGCCCAGCAACCTCCTTCCTGGGTCAAAATTTTAGCAATGGCTGTATTCTGTAAGCCAGAGATCCTACGATGCTTCATCCTTATGCCTCTTCAGCTTCTGATTGCTGCAGTGACAACGATCGCCTCCTTGATCAACTCTACTGAGGCTTCTCTGAACCATTTCCTCAATGAGGTCTCAAGTTCCAGATTCTGTGTCCATCTTTGCATTACTCAACTTTTTCTCCTACGTCAGTTTAAGAAAATCCCCCACCCGCTATTTGATCTCCTTGATAACTGATCAAATTTCTAACCTCCCACCATCCATCCCCCAGGTGATATCTGATCACCTAGCCTACCTTCAGTAGAATCCTGTTGTGTCAGTTTAGCTAAGTATTCCCTTCCCTCCATTAGTAATTTTCAACCCAGTGATGCCCACCCTGCATTTTGGCTATAAATTGCATCCTATCCATGCTGTATTCAGAATTGGGCCCAGATCTGATAGGGGAGCCCCAAAGTAGAAGTCTAGCTTCAGTAACAGTAGCTTTTAGTTGTAATGAATAGGAGATGTGTAAGGGTTAGAAAATAGTTAATCAACTTGCTATTCTCTCTCTCTCTCTTTTTTTTTTTTTTTTTTGTATTTTTCTGAAGTTGGAAACGGGGAGGCAGTCAGACAGACTCCTGCATGCGCCCGACTGGGATCCACCCGGCACGCCCACCAGGGGGCGATGCTCTGCCCATCTGGGGCGTCGCTTTGTTGCAACCAGAGCCATTCTAGCACCTGAGGCAGAGGCCACGGAGCCATCCTCAGTGCCCAGGCCAACTTTGCTCCAATGGAGCCTTGGCTGTGGGAGGGGAAGAGAGAGACAGAGAGGAAGGAGAGGGGGAGGGGTGGAGAAGCAGATGGGCGCTTCTCCTGCGTGCCCTGGCCGGGAATCAAACCCGGGACTCCTGCACGCCAGGCCGACGCTCTACCACTGAGCCAACCGGCCAGGGCTTGCTATTCTCTCTTAATGGCTCCCTGGCCTTTACTTTGAAATGTAGGGAAAAGATTACCTTGGGGAAGGTCCTGACAATTAGGGGAGTTTAAAGCAAAATTGTTGTTTATAAAAGCCTAGCCACATGATTTACTGTGAGAAGTCAAGGCTTTTAAATTAATTAGAAACCTAGTTCACCAATCTGTGATCTTTACTTTGTATCCTAACAAAACAGAGAGTCTTTTCACAGAAAATTCAGAGGCGCCAGGTCCCAGGTGTTCCTGGGAGACATCTGCCCACCCCCACCTTGAAGATTTACCAAGGACCCAGCTAGGACCATGCTGTTTGGGCCTGTACTAAATCAGAAGAACTTGCAGAGGAGACGTTCCTGCAACTGAACCCTCACCTCCTGCAAATTGTTAAGTGATTAACTGCACAGACTTTTTATTTTAGTTTTTTGAATCCTATAAAAACCACCTGCACCAGGAGAAGGTTAAGGCAGCTTTGTGGACAGAATTCTTCTGGCTTCTCATGGCTACTGGTTTTTTTGACAAAGACACACCTTGTACCTACCTGGTTCTTCTCTCTTTAAATTGGAAAAGGGAATGATAGGTAACCTCGAGTCCTGCTTTGTTTCCAGTTACAGTTTTATACTGAGATGCTTCTTCCTCTATTGCAATAGTTCCTGAGTAAAATGTTTGTGCTGCTTTAAATATTGTCCAGCTCTGTTTTTCTTTAGCACTAGTCCTTCAGTGCTTACCACCTGTTTGTTCAACTTAACCCTGCCCACATCTCTAACATCCCCTTTATTAAACTCCCTTCAATAAAAACTTCATCAGTCCATCTGCTTCCTGGAGAGATGCTGATTGATAAAAAGAGACCTAGAATAATTAACCTAGACCAGGGGTCCCCAAACTTTTTACACAGGGGGCCAGTTCACTGATCCTCAGACCGTTGGAGGGCTGGACTATATAAAAAAACTATGAACAAATCCCTATGCACACTGCACATATCTTATTTTAAAGTAAAAAAAAACCACGGGAACAAATACAATATTTAAATAAAGAACAAGTAAATTTAAATAACAAATTGACCAGTATTTCAATGGTAACTATGCTATTCTCACTGACCACCAATGAAAGAGGTGCCCCTTCCGAAGTGCAGCAGGGCAGGATAAATGGCCTCAGGGGGCCGCATGCCTGTGGGGCCACAGTTTGGGGATCCCTGACCTAGACTGACTCCACCATGATTCTTAACAACCACACATGTTATGAAAAAAATAAAGGACCAGGGAACCTGAAATTAGTCTGCTCCCTTTGAGACCATGGAAATGCTGATTTGCATTAGAATGACCTTTAGAGAGGAAGGCTTTCAGGAGTAAGTCATCTCTGCCAATTCATTAAGCACTTATTCTGTGCATGGTGTGTGTGTGTGTGTGTGTGTGTGTGTGTGTGTGTGTGTGTGTGTGTGTGTGTGTGTGTAGGGGGTAGTGTAGTACGGGGCAGAAACAACAGTGAAAAAGTATTAGGCAAAACAATTCTGGCCCAATTTAAGATTAGATTCAAGTGGAGAAGATATATAAGTAAACATTGTACTAAGTGCTACAAGGTGCTGTATTTTAGGGGAAATTTTCATAGTGGGGCCAGTCATGACAATTGAGCTGGTACCAAATAGTGAAGAGAAGCTGGACAAGTAAAACACAGGCAAGAATGTCCTAGATAACGTGAACAATAACTGAAAGATCTGTGATTACTTCCAGAATGAATACGGTAAAAACGCAGCATTCTGTTGTCTGGTAACTATTATATATATTAAATGCATTTGTGATCCTAAAAATATTTTCCAGTATTATGATAAATTTATACTCATATGTATAATTACAGTTATAAGTACATTTAAAAAAGTTTATGATATTGCTAAATTATTAAAGAGATGCTATAACTTTCTTCCCCAAAGGCTTTTACTTTTTTCACTTAATTTTGAGAAAAAATTATACTTTATGCTATAGAATTTTATTTTTATTGGAATTTTGAACTTACATTTTTAACAGCAGCTCCTTTCCATAAAGCAAAGTTTTAATATGGCAAATACTTAGCAGCCATTTGTCAAATCAAAACCTAATTATACATACCTGTAGATTGCCAATTAAATTGAACATACTGGATTTTGGTTTGTTTAGAGCAAACCTGTACACTTCTCTAGTTAGACTGCTCCTGGAGAGAAATAAATTGCTTCTCATGAATTCTGTCAGGAGCCAAAATGTGAGATCATTGTAATATAAGACTACAAACTGTGACCTCGATAAATTAGCAATCTAAAAGTTATTGATAGGAGTACTTTCTAAAAACAGTGAAAGCTTTAAAGTAGGTGAATTCAAATTTGGTGCTGTTAAAAATAGCTGCTTCCTAGAGCATGCTGTTCTCTTCTTAACTTTTAATGATCTCTTGAAAGCTCACTTGAGAATGATAATCAGGTTGGCATTATTCTCTAAATGCCCCAAATCTAAAAACAGAGCAAAACTTTTACAACAATAAAGATACATAATATGTGACATTAATAACCCTGATCTTTTAATAATCCCATGCTTACCTCAATTATTTCATGGTGTCCCTATCTTATATTTTATAAACAAACAAACAACCTAGAAAAATTGACAGTGGTGATTTCCAGGGGCTGGAGTGTAGTTAAATAAAGAAATGTTGTTTAAGGATATATACTTGCAATTATAGATAAATAACTCCTGGAGATCTATTGCAGTGATTTAGGACAACAAAACTGTATTATAAACACTGGCCCTGGCCGATTGGCTCAGCGGTAGAGCGTCGGCCTGGCGTGCGGGGGACATGGGTTCGATTCCCGGCCAGGGCACATAGGAGAGGCGCCCATTTGCCTCTCCACCCCCGCCTCCTTCCTCTCTGTCTCTCTCTTCCCCTCCCGCAGCCAAGGCTCCATTGGAGCAAAGATGGCCCAAGCGCTGGGGATGGCTCCTTGGCCTCTGCCCCAGGCGCTAGAGTGGCTCTGGTCGCGGCAGAGCAACGCCTAGGAGGGCAGAGCATCGCCCCTGGTGGGCGTGCGGGGTAGATCCCGGTGGGGCACATGTGGGAGTCTGTCTCTCCCCGTTTCCAGCTTAAAAAAAAAAAAGAAAAAAAACTGTATTATAAACACTAAGTATGCTAAGTGAGTATATCTTAAGTGTCCCTACCACTAGAAGAAATTATAATTACGACACCAAGAGCGTCGCCCCTGGTGGGCGTGCCGGGTGGATCCCGGTGGGGCACATGTGGGAGGGAGTCTGTCTCTCCCCGTTTCCAGCTTAAAAAAAAACAAAAAAAAAAACTGTATTATAAACACTAAGTATGCTAAGTGAGTATATCTTAAGTGTCCCCACCACTAGAAGAAATTATAATTATGACACCATGGAAGTATGTGCTAATACTCCAATGGTAATCATATTGCAATATAAATGTATCAAAGAAATATATTTTTCAACTTAAATTTATACAAGGTTATATCAATTGTATCAAAATTTTTAAAAAATTAAATGCAGATAGTGCTTTATAATAATTTACATTTAAAATGGTGGAATGAGAGTCAGTGGTAGAGCATAAATAATCAAATAGGTTATCAACAGGTGTTAGGGACTTATATATTGACAACATTCCATTTTTCAGTTCCATTGAAAGGCTCCCTTTAAATGGAGTATATCAAGGGCGGTGTACTAATCTCAATGAATAAGGTTCCCTCTGTTTAATATAAGCATTTTTTTAAATTGTCAATTAAATCTTTGAAACAAGAATGGTCACCAATTATAGCCATAATTTATTTTAGAAATCTAATTAAGTGAACAATAATGATAAGTTTTTACACTTCAATTCTGAATCTGTCCTTTATGACTAAAAGATAATGCTCCCAGAGTTTTGAAGTCATACTCCTTGAATGACCCACAAAATAGTGGTTTATGAGAGAGATTGTTCAAATTGTATTTAAGCTTAATTTTCTTGTTAACTTTTACCCAATTAGGAGAAGCAACAATGTTGATTAGGAACTCTTCACCACTGGTTCTGAGTGTGAAGAAAAAGAAATTGCTTTGGAATCTACAATATTTTTTTCTCCAAAATTTTATTTGAAACATTTCAAACATGTAACAAAGTTAAAACAA
Source organism: Saccopteryx leptura (assembly GCF_036850995.1). Classification (NCBI taxonomy): domain Eukaryota; kingdom Metazoa; phylum Chordata; class Mammalia; order Chiroptera; family Emballonuridae; genus Saccopteryx; species Saccopteryx leptura. The sequence continues at coordinate 356,061,795 of NC_089503.1, forward strand.
TCTTATGGTAAGCAGCTGTATACCCATTAACCTTGACTCTACTATTAATATTTTACTATACTTATTTTTTTATCTATTATTAATTTTTCAAACCAACCATCAATCTGTATTATTTTTGCTGCACCTAAAAATAAATTGACAATACTGAATTACAAATATAATTGTTAATTTCATTTATTCCATTTTTGTAATTATTTTTAAAATCCTAATAGCTACTAAATAGCATTTCCAATAATACTGCTAAAATCCCAAGCTTGAAATGTCTTTAAAAAATCATAGATTTATCTTAAGTATTCTGTGAGATAATAGCCAAAAGTGATACAAACATTATGTAAGTTCTAAGAACATATAAACGAATCAGAAAATAAAAGCAAATTCTATATATTTTATATTTCAGTCAAATGCATCAGCCAAGATCCATTTAGGAAAACAGAAACCATCCTGAGTGGTTCCAGAGAACAAAATATCACCATGATATATTTATTTATAAAATTATCATGGCTGTTTATAGATTCTCTCAACTCTATTTTGCATTCTTACCAATGAGACTAAAATATTAAGAGGCTGTTTGTTACCTGTGTAATGAAGAGGTTCGTTGGTGAGTTTTTGGACACAGATCCTTGCCTAGCTGGTCTTGCTCTACAATGTGGGGCAAAAACGCCTGAGACCCAAAGGCTGCCTCACTGACACTTAACTAGAAGTTTAAAAATAATCTGATGACTGGAATAAACACTATATTAAAAATTAAATTCTGCAGGTTCTAAAACAATTTATCAAATCTGCCAAATCAAAATCAATTGCCCCAGACTCTTTAGCTCTGTCTAGTTTGTAAAAAACACACATACAGAACACCATTTCATTGTTGATGAACACTGTTTATATCTTTAAAGAGTGTCTGAGACAGTGGACAAGGGTGAAAAAAGAGTATTTTCCTGGTGCCATGTGTCTGTGGCATTTAACCGAGGAAATTTTCGCTCTTTTTTGAGGCAGAATAACAATAACGAACAGCCAATACAAATGGCTTTCAAAGCGCAGAAGTAAAATGAAACTGCTGTTTTGCAAGCTGTCAATCAAGAGCCCTAACCCAACATGCGGTAAAAATGAGCTCATTTAATAAAAGAAGGTTTTCAAGATGTGTTCATTTGAGATGAGACAGCGTTATCATCATAACCAAAAACATCTTACAAATACAAAACATTTTCCTACACTGATTAAGTTATTTTATCACACACACACACACACATTAATATGGGGAGGGTGACTAGGTTTCACCTTATGTGCCAATTCTGATCAACCAATTGGTAGTGGCAGCCTGAAACCTGTACTGAGTCTGGCTGTGGGTTCCTATTTGGGCCAGGTGGGGAAGAATGCCTGCGTGGTGATTGATGGCTGACGTTGGAAAGGACGGAGAGAACTCACATTCATGTTTGTCAGCCTTGACTAAAGCATTATTCTTAAATTACTTTATAGTCACTGGCTGTAAAATATCCAGGTAATAGAATCGATTTCTTGGTTTCTACACTGTAAGATTTATTTAGAGGCAATTTTCTTGCTGACAAAAATAAATGGCAGTTCCATAATGGTGAGTTGCATTGGTTATTTAAATCATTTCTCAATGTTTCTTATGCTTCTTCTATATTGAAACAAAGATCCCAATTAGGATATCTAAGCCTTTTTTGTGTTGTGTAGAATTTCTGGATTAAATATAAATAAATGTGACAATTAATTTAGCTTAGTGACAAAGAAGAAAAATATCCAAGTGTTCCTCAATTCCATAACTAACAATTGATTTGTAAAAAGCAGTTTCTATTTGTTTTTCTTATATTTTAACTGTACAGATCTTGGTGGATACGGCAAAAAAGACCACATATTAAAAAACAAATTAACACCAATATAGTTTTGTATTTGTTTTCATGGCAAGGGTTAGCGGAGAAAAATTACACCAGTTCTCCTTTATACTTTCCTACGATTGGGAAATAAATGCTAAACTGAATCCAACGCAGTTTTCTCTTTAATCTCTTCTTATACTGACTGAAGTAAAAAAAAAAAAAAAAAGTTTGAAAACACAAGAAATTTACTTGAGGAAAAACAAATACGTACTGGTTGCCTTTAAGGAGTATAAACATTTGCAGGTGTATTTTTGAGATGCTCACTTGAAAATCTACTGTGGACACAACTATTTAAACTTTGGAGCTTTTGCCCTGTCTCCATAGTCAAGTCCACATTCAGGACCACGCTTTCTCTGTGCTCTCTGACCCACATACCTGAGGGTACTTTTCATTATTTGTACTAATATCTGACTCTGCATTAAGGTGGAGATCACATCCTGTTCATTTACTTTTTCTCTGACCCGTTCACCTCCTCTAGCACCAGGTTAGTTTGTGTGTGTGGGCACTTGTGTGTTTTACAGATTTCCTAACAATGACTGTGGACATCTTCACTGTTAAGTGACAAAGAAACAATGTGTCACAGGGATGAGAGTGGAGATGCCCTGGAAGCAGGAGGCACCTAGCAAACACATGGAAGTGTTGAAGACTGTCGTCTGCTGGAATCACTAACTCCCCCTCCCTCTGGGCCAGGGGACACAGGTGTCTCCTGTGTGTCCATGTCTCCACAGCTGGAAAGACTGCACACAGCTGCGCACAGGGCAGGAGCCCTAGGACGCTGGGCCTCATCAGCATCCTCCAGCATGCTGTCTTTCTCAAGCGCTCTGGGTCGTGAAACACAATCATCTTCTTTCCTCTCTTATTTTTTCACTCTAAGGCACAACTCTGGGGGTTTGTATTTATTTTGTGACTGTACCCATGCCAGTAGGTCTGTGGGTCTCCAAATAAGAGTTGCCCATTTAATTCACAGGAATCCACTGGATGTTAAAAGAAGGGATTGTCTAAATAGAAAAAATTGTGATCAAAATACCACCACCCAGCTACTGAAGACAATACATTTTTAGGATCTCAAAATATTAAAATTCTCACCAGCCAGACTATGAAGATTCATCCCCTTCTGACTGTATTCAAAGTAAATCACTACAACCCAAGAATATCTATTTGGTTTTATAAAAACTTTTTGAAATAATAATCTCTGAAAATTTCTAGGAACAAATTAGTTCGGTTTTCTGTTTAGAATTACATACCTCGTTTACCTGCCTTTTTTCTCTCTAGCAATAATGTGCACAAATAGACATACCAATCTGATAATAAGCCTTAAGTATGGAAATTGTACAGTGTTTCTTTAAACAGTTTCTCCGGTTGTTGTTAAATAGGAAAAAGCTTAAGTCCATTCATATTATAAGAGTGTAGTTTTCAGGGTTTGTGGTCCAAAATATATAGCAAATAAGGATATATTTTAATTATAAATAACTAACTCTTAACATATTTTATATTCATTGTATTGATTATGTTTCTGCAGAAAAATAACTGAGGAAGAGTGAAGTGGGTTTGTTGTTGTTGAAGTAAAAATAGCTCTAAATAGGCATCAGAATCACCTGGGAAGCTTTGGAGAAATAACACATCTGCCCAGTTCTACCTAGTTTGGATTCTGATTCAACAGGTCTGGGATAACACCTTTGATCCTGCTATTATCTTTGCCAGTTACCTGTGTCCTTGTATTGTTTTACCTGAAAGTCACAAAGGTAGATCACATCATCTCCTCAATGAACCTTCCCTGACCATAGGTTGAAATAAATACTTCCACTACTTGCTTTCCTAGCATCCTTGCTCAAGCGCATTTCAACCCATTACACACAACGTTTCTCTATGCTACTAGTTTTTTAATGTTACTGTGCCCATCACTAACATTCAAAAAGGAAAAATAATGCTGTATGTCTATCATGTGATAAGACACTTCAATGATATCAGCTGAAATAAAAAGCTTAAAAAATAAATTTAAAAATGACCTAAAACAATTAAATAAACTAACAAATATATCAATTAATAAACAAGCTTATCCATTAAGTATGGTTTTCTATTTATTGTGAAAAACTAATTTCAGTTCTTCATGATAAAATTTAAGCTCCTTACATTTTGGTCTTTCCTCAGTGGTTATTATTCTTTGTGTTTGTCTTTCACAACCTCAGATTATTACTGTATCATTTCAACTTTCTCTAAGATTTGCTTTTTTTTTTTGTTTTGTTGATCTTTCCCTTTTTTGCTCACTACCAATGAGAAGCATTCAATTCAAAACTGTTCTATTCAGTAAAATTAAAATATAATTAGTGTTCCATTGGTTAATTACAAATCTAGCACAAATGGCATTAATTATACATTATGCTGTAAGTTATATTTTGTTTAGTAAGCTACATAAAAATCTATGTATATCTATATCTATCCATGAATCTATATAGCCACATTATCCTCACAATAACTCCAAACAGTAGGTATCATTAATATAATTTTACAAATGAAGAAACTCAAGTTTATATTATAAATAACCTGCACAACATTATTTGAATACTAATCTGTGGAGCCAAAATTCAACCTCGGGTTCATGGAATCACAAATTTTATAACTTTGGAATAGTCAATAGTAAAGAACTAATCATGCTTCTGGAAATCAGGGCAACCTGGAAACTTCTGAAAGGTGTCTGTTTTCCCCAATGTTTGAGATTAAATGATAGGTGACAAGCAGTGGCATCGTCCACCAGGAATGAGTAACAGTGCTGTTTTATCTGCACTAAACAGAAGACAAGGATATTAGAAGATAGTGAAATCCTTGCTTTCTAAACAGTGATTAGCATTATGCTGGAAAAGAAATAGCTTTATCCAAACACTTTTATTAATTCACTTATGATTTTGTATTTTATTTTTAAATAAAGTTGTGTGAAATTCATAATTTCCTGTTTTAGATTATTTTAGGATATCAATGTCAAAATGTCAATTTTCATAAACACAACAGTATAAAAAATGTAAAACCCCAAACTCATAGAAAGCCTTAACATTATTTGATGTTTTTAATGCAGGGGAAAAAATATTTACTTTTTAACTTCAAAAATAGGTAACTGAGCTTAACTAGGCAGTGGTGCAGTGGATAGAGGACCCAGGTTTGAAATCCCGAGGTCGTAGGCTTGAGCATGATGCATCAGCTTGAGCGTGGGGTTGCTGGCTTGAGCGTGGGATCATAAACATGACCCCATGATCGCTGGCTTGAAACCCAGGGTTGCTGGCTTGAGTCCAAGGTCACTGGCTTGAGCAAGGTGTCACTTGCTCTGCTTTAGCCTCTGGGTCAAGGCACATATGAGAAAACAGTCAATGAAGAACTAAGGAGCCTAAGGAGCCACAATAAAGAATTGATGCTTCTCATCTCTCTCCCTTCCTGCCTGTCTGTCCCTATCTGTCTCTCTCTTTCTCTGTCTCCCTCTCTGTCTCTGTCACACACACACACACACACACACACACACACACACACACACACACACAATAGGTAACTGACTCCACAGTGACACAATAATCACAAAAGCCAGCCTTTGCCTAAAGAGAAAATTAAAAATTCTTAAAGTTCCCTTTAAATAGTAAGATTCAAGCTTGGATAATTCAGATCCTAAAAGCTTACTGAAAACTGTTGGTAACAAGATTTAAAAGAAATTCTGCCCAGGCACAAGAGAAATGGAAAGCCTTCAGAGGGGAAGACCAGGCGAGTCAGATAAACAGAGCCTGAAGGGAGAACCACTTCAAGGCCAAATACAGTACAGGACTGAGAAAATCCACAATGGAGAATCTAAGATCATCAGAGCATGTGGGTCCTCTTGCTCACCACATTTAATGTGGCACAGACAGCTGTTTTGCTTCTGTAGGATCCAAAGCACTGGGAAATTAAGCAGAAACTACCTGGACTCTCAGAGATCTTCAATTGTGCTATCTGATAGAACCAGTGATCTGACCCCATCAACACTCTGATCAGACTGGGAGAGAACATCAACAGCAAGAGCCACTGAGAACAGAGCAAGAGTCCTGTCTACTTGCTATGGACTATAGTGGCAGGGGTAAAGCCACTGCCCAGACAGCATACTTGTCCAGCCCCAGCCACTTTTTCCCCAATGTCCAGTATCACTTATTTTTTCTAGAATCTAGAGACAATCAACTGTAGCAAGACGGTGTTCAATATTTAAGCCTCTTTTTAGGTTCTTGAAACTACCTCAGTATAGGTAAATGTGGGAATTCACATTCCAGTAAAACTGGAAAATTAAAGTTTGACATATCAACAGATTTACTCAGTACTGAAATAACTACAGAAAATTTTATATGTAATACATGGAATTTAATGTAACAGAACTTTTAGCACCAGAGATCAAAAGGGAGACCCAGAGAATGCTATGCAATCCAAGGAGGTCCTTCCCATCACTAGAGGACATATCCATAACCTTCCTTGACCTCCTATGCCATCTTGTAAAGAAAAGGACAGAGTTCTCATAACAGACTGAGAATTTGCTCAGAAGAAACCTTTCACTGAAAGTTTAGATTGTTACCCTCAGCTCCTCCCACTACCTACCTCCACCCATTAGTGACAGAAAAGCTCAAAAAGAAATTCTATTCAGTAAGAGGGACAAATTTTTCATGTAGGCAATTTGAGCAGCAGTGAGCAAATTTTGAATTTGGTACACAATACGGTACTTCTCTGATATGATACAGGACTGCATGATATTTTGCAATTATAGCCATTTTTTTCAAGACTCTTATTTCTCCCCTGTGTCATTTCTCTACATTCAACCAGCTACATGTACTATCTACAGCAGCCACTAGCCACATGTGATAGTTTCGTAGTCACACTAGCAACATTTCAAATGGATATAGCCACATGTGGCTAGTGGCTATCATATTGAACAGCAAAAAACATCTTTAATTGGACAAGGTGCCAATAGACTATCTATGCCTATTGCCTCATAACAGTCCTGTTGCCCAACCCAGATAAAAAGTGTTCAGGAATTTGGTTTCTAAATGTCTAAACCCGTAGAGATAAAGAGAGGAGTCAAAAATAAAACCACAATGTTTAGGAGAACTGAGTTTAAGGAGATGGAAGCTTTCTCCAAACACAGGAACTGCCTGGGGAATAAGAAGACAGTGGGTAAGGGATAGAATCCACAGATGGAGGAGTAGGGAGTTTGGGGGATTCTGGAAAGTACAGAATACCCAATACCCATTCCCTTGCCCCAGCATTAGCCTGGTAACAACAAAATGATTGCCAACCATGAAAGAAAGAGAGTACCAGACCTTAAAAATCAGTCTGACAGGAGCGGAGCATGTCTCTGAGCTAACCTAGAGGAAAACTAACGGAGAGCCACATGGGACAATGGACAACTCAGCAGACGTGTGTGTGTAGACAGAGGACTTGAAAATAAAATGAATTAGCCTTCTCATACACATGTCCCCCTACCCCACTTCTAAAATAGTGCCTGTTATACCAGTTACACTTCAAGTTGTATAAATCTCAGAGAAATGTGGGAGATGGGTCATATCAGACACTCACGGGAGTTAGGTTTCTGCCATCCCAATGGGTGGTGTTCCCAAATGAATCTATATGCATTACCACCCACGTAGGGAAATGATATTCACTTCTTTTATACTTCCTTATAAACGGAATTCAATATGTCAATTCACTAGGCCTCTTGCATACTGCTTTGTGCAAAGACTATCTTCCCATTTTGTCAAAAGTTCCAAATTTTCAAATGATACTGTTGAGTGCTTTCCAAACTTGGGGGTAAATGCCATGTGTTCCTGGTGATTAATATGTATTTAAACTTGTCAACCAGTACAGAATATCCAGCCCTGCTGGTATAAGTTCAGAATGGAAAAAGAAATAGAAATTCATAGGCATAAATACACATGAAAATGAAAGACCCATTATGCATCAGAGAATAGAAACACCAAAAATATAAGGTGACATACATTACTTAGTTTTAAGCAACTCAAAAATTCTTCCTACAGAATCAGAGAAAATGATGTCATGTTCCAGCTAATTGATTTACATTATACGATATGAAAGGTTATAGAATATATTTTCAATACTTTGAAATTTCTTAACTGGGGAATATCATCTCTAAAATATACATAAATGCAATGCTCTCTTCACTAGACTCATGATTCATCTGGGTCTGTTTCAATAGATTGCCATACTCCAACCCTGACAATTCATTTCATTCTCTCTCTTTGTTGTGCAATTAATCTTCATAAGCCTAAAACCCATAGTTGGAATTATAGCAACATATGAGGAAAAATGTGGTCAATGAACTGTAGCATTCATTGAACTCACTAAAGAGTAGACTTTTATTACAAAAAATTTGACTTCAGTTTCCCACTATTATTTCCTTCCTTAAACTCACAATTTCCTTTAAAACTAAACATGCTGTCCGTTTTCACCTTCTAAGTTTCCTTAAATTGAATCTATAGAGCCAATAGGTCATAGAAGCCCCAAAGACAATATTTTTCCCAGTATATTTGTTTTTAAGTGTGTGATGGTAAGAGCCCTTTTGAAACGTTATTTTCTTATTGACATTTTGAAAAAGGCAACTTTCTCTACACTGGTAGTTACCACTATCATTTCTTCTTACAACTCCCTTTGCAGGAGGAAAAATCATTTTCCCACATCTCAAAATAGAAGTGAGAGTCAAAAGGCAAACTTTTAAAACAGCGATATCGAGTTTCAAAATTCTATCAACGTCAAAATTCTAGTAACACAAAAAAGCCATGAAATGTTCAGTAACATCCAGTAGACAATATTAGCTCTAACCACTTCAAAATACCCCTACGGCTTTCCTTGCTGGCTTGATTTTAGCATTAGTTAAGGACCATTGCTGGTGAACACGAATTTCATGGCCTTCTGGATAGCTAGAGTGCGGATTTAAGTAACCCCTGGTATATTTTACTGTTTGTCTTTTTTCTTAACCAAAATGCAAAAACGATGTAACATATGAAATATTTAAATATATTATCTCATTTCTTAAAATAACAAAAAAAGATAAAAACCAGGAGCTTAAAAACAAAGTGATATATATGTTGAGGAACAGGGCTTATACTTGTTCAGTATATGAGCTAGCTGTACTGATACTCTTCCCCCCCACCCTTCTGTAATTTTAAATGTGAAAGAAAGCAGTTGCCATTGCTTTAAATACCAAATTAACTTTCTAGGGAATAATCAAAGTAGTTATTTCATATGTAAACAGCATTTTAAATGACATCAAAGTTAATGGACTCTAAGAACAGATTTCAAGAGATTTTGCATAGTTACTTCAAATGTTAGAAAATGCTTATCCTATTTTATGTTTCCTAGGAAATATATTTGAAATTATTTTTAGGAGTCAATATGAAAATATCCCTTTCATAATTATAATGTGGTCTAGGTATTATACTTAATCCATCATAGATGTTGTGTTTTTGCATGTGCATGTACACAGTTGTATAATCTTTGTATGTATGATCATTTTTTTGTCAATCTTTTATATACTCACCATTATTAGTCTGTGAATTAAGATCTCTAATTTCTTCAATTAAATTCACTTAGTTTCTGTTAGAAAAAGATAATGCATTTGAAATTTATAAGCAATCAAGATACACATTTTTTAAATGAAGGCTAAATTTATTTGTATATTCATAAGTCTTGGTCCTTTTAAGGCTTAGGATAGTTAGTACCCTCCGACAGAGTGAAAATAGAAATTGGTACTTTAATAATGCTACATGTTTCTTATTATTTCTTAGTTGTCAACATTAGTACCTATTATAGTAGCTATGTGCTGAAATAATCTGTGATCTGATAAAGATACCTACAAATTCATTTTAATAATGTGAAAGTGTGAATTAAATTGCATAAGAATATATTAATGTCTTTCCAATGACTGCCATCATTCCTAAAATTGTTGGATATGAGAGTAGCAATTAAAAACTCAATGTATTTAAAATCAGTCAAAGGTAAGTGGTAGTATAATAAATTATAAATTTAAATACACTGTCTTCAATCTGGGAGCCCAATAACTGAGATACTTGGTAATAAAGAAACTTCAAACAATACATGCAAGTTGCTGCTAGCCACAGCCACATCAATTTAGAAATTTCCCTGAGAGGATAAAACTCAGGCCCTGCACATTCATCTACCAATCGACCAAATGCCAGGTCCTTGTTTCAAGGCTCTGAAATGTTCATGCAGCTGTGACTTAGCACTTACATTTTCAGAGAGAAGAAAGAAAACAGGATGAGAAACCTATTACAATGACTATCACAATTCAGGTAGTTAATTAAGAAAAAAGTCATGTACTCTAAAACACATTCAGTTTTGTTAAGATCCGTTCAAATACTGGGCTGATGCCCTCCGGAACTAAAAGGGACACAGAATTATACCTAAACCTATATGTATTTTAATCTATTCTGTCCTAAAGTCTACAGTAATAGCATATGAAATCAATCAGTGGAGAAGTAGTTTTGGTAAACATTTATCAAGTGCCTACAATGTGTAAAATCATGTGACACTGTTGGATCAAGTGCCTCGTCTGAAAAAAAGTATGCTAGTTATTTTATGAGATGATTATCGGTATTTTTATAATTATTTATATAATGTCTTTCTCTCCTTAAGAAAAGTGTAACCCAGACCAGTTTCCCTATGAAATAAATATGAAGATAAACACAAAATACTGAAGCATGGGGCAAAGAGAAAAGGAGAACTGTTTTATCTGAGGAGCCAACTATATGTTAGATTCCAAATTAGAATGTTTATTCTCTGGGATTGTATTTATTCCTTACAGAAGATAGCTGTTATCCAATCCTACATTATGAATTGAGAGAAGTTAGACTTTGAGGTTAAGATCAATTTTATAAAACGAGAATGTAAATAAAACCCAAGCTTTTCTAAACTGAAAGTCATTATTCTGTCCACAACCCCAGGAGAACTGCTAAAATGGAATTATTCGGGAGTTAGAAATGCAAACTTTTCTTCTTAGTGATTTGTCAGTACATTTAAAATATAAAGGAATTTGATCCTGATCGCGGAGAACATACCAGTGGGCAGAAACATTCATTCTGACAGGAGCAAACCTATTATTATGTCAGAGAAAAGGAGTTATTTATTTCAAGATTTAAATTTTGAGAGGAGAAAACTTCTTTCCCCTAAGTATACGTTAAACTGTGTTTCCATGCCTCAAAAACACAAAGCAACAAAAGCATTATATTCCCAAATCTTTTTAGGGACAAACCTCCCACAGACACAGCAGAGCTGCGGTTGGTCCCACAAATTGCTCCTGGCAGCTCAGCAGCACATACAGGCTCAGATTTGCACTCAGATTAATCACTCACTGCATACTGGATTACAGGATCCATGAATTTAGATGGCGCAGGGAAGGCAAGACCTCCTAGCACTTGCTGAGAAGGACTTCAACTGTCACTCCCTCTTAAGCATGTCACCAGACACTGGACAAGAACTGTGCCAAGAAGTCTAAAGACAGTGATTTCCAGGAAGACACTGGTGGAGTTCTAACTATAAGAACCAGGAATGGCAAACTGCAGAGCAGAGGCAGATAAAATAGTGTCAGCAAGCATGCAGATGTTGGGGGTGAGCAAACTATCCCGAACTTTTGTTAGAAGAATTATTTATTGTGTGCTTAAATTACAATTCACTCGCCTTCCATAATATCAATATGTACTCTTCACAAACACGTTTAGCAATAAATCCCTAAGCATTATTATATGACTGTATAAATTCACAGTGCCTTATGGATTTTTTTGTTGTTTTTGTTTCTGTTAGTTTCCATCAGCAAAAATAAATAAATAAATAAATAAACAGAACAAACAACAAAATAACCAACTAAACAAAAACCAGTAGTTTTGCTTTCTTCTTCATGGAGTTTTAATTAGTGGTAAAGAGAGTTCTCACAATGTTGGAAATTGACATAGGCATGTACCCAGGTGATCAACATCATTTCAGCTCTTATTTTAAGGGTATGTGAAGCCTGTGCTTGTTAATTTTGGCTTGTTCACCCACAATATTCATTGTCTGTCATTGTCTACTCAGCATTGTACCTTCTGAATTGTAACATCCAGCATCCCTGAGCCTCCTAACTACTATTAGGAGCAGCCAGCAGTAGGAGGTCCCACCAGGAGCCCTGAGGAGGTGAGGCTGTGGACATTGCTCAGCCCTCTGCCAGCCTCAGTGCCTCAATGCCTCAGTGCTCATTACTGCTGCTCTCCTTCAGCCCCTCTTAGAACCCTGAGCCCCCTCAGGCTCTAATGCTCTGACTTCCACCATTTGCCCCTTAGACTTGGGGTTGTTCACAACGTGCAAGTTGCTAGTCCCTGGGTACTTTACCTGAACTCTGACCACATCTCTGTAAATAGTCCCTTCCTTAAACTTTCCCCAAGTAAAACTTTTTGAGGGTGTCATTGTATCTCCATGAAATCCTAAAATAACTTCTTTGGGAAAAAATGTATACAGTGTGTCATAAAATACGGAACAATTAACACAATGGGAAATCATTAATAAAAGAACTAAATAATGCCCGACAAAAGGTTAGACTTCAGAAATATATTCCAGCCTATTGAGAAAGGCGGTTTGCAAATTTGATTATAAGCTTTCTGAGACCAGCGACTCATTTTCTGTGAGGCTAACAAAGCTTACATTTCAAGGCCCCTCACTCACAGGGAATGTCTAAGGCTCTGAAGGGGACCTAGCATATGGTTACATAATATTTTTTGTAAAATATGCACAAGAAGACATTTCAATTGCCATCAGTTAAGACCACTGTCTCCTTCCAAGACATCTTTTCTCTATCAAATTTTCCGCTCCTATTGTATGCCAATACAATGGCTGACCAGAGGCAATTAGAGATCCACCTACGGTGAAGATGAGGTATGAATCCACTTAGTTTACCTTTTATGGGATCTAATGTAATTATAAAAATCCCTGTATGTACATAATCTATTATGTTATTCTTTTCAAGGTAGGAATGAATTCCTGGAATGCTCCTACTGGTCACTTTCTAGGCATTGTGACTTGAAGGTTTTATCACAATAAGAACCTCTCCTACCATGCCCAGCAGTATGTGTATAGCAGAAGAGAACAAAGAATTTTGAAATAAACAATGCAAGGAATGAGTTCTGTGTGAAATTACTGCACTCATAAGGTCTATAAAACTTTAAGTGGAGAATTTGGTTCTCGTAATGCTTAGTCAAAATAGTTCTTTGCTATCGGCAATACACATGGCAAACACTCCATCACTTCTTTCCTCTCTCTTATAAAAGGGAATTATATGAAACAGAATTTATTAGAACACTTGGGCTTTTAGAACACAAACTTATAGCAGTCCATCTATATGCAAAGTCGTATGTTGTATTCATCTCAGCTATCAAAAATGAAATACATGTTACAGAAAAGATTGAATTAACTTTCTATTTTCCTAAGGAACAATATATAAAGTTGATGTCTTATAAAGAGGTTATAAGTTTTTAGGAAATAATATTTTTAAGAGCTATGTTAGATAACTTCTAAAATTATTAAAGTATTATTCTGAATTTCATGATGTGTGTGGCACTTGTCAGTTCTTAAAATCTTCATCTTATTATAAACTTATTTCATTGTCTTAAACATTCATTATCATACCTGTATTTTTATTCTCTTTCTTTAAAATGGCCTTGAAAATTGAGTAAGGCTTTGTTCCCATAAAACTTGTGGTGTTTTCGCTGCTAAGAGTCAAGTAGAGATCACTAATTAGATTAATAGTATCTTTAATATAAAAAATATATATAATTTTGTTAAGAGGAAGTATGTTTCCTTGCACTAGTGTTCAACCACAGTTAACAATAGTATATTAATAAAAATATTAAACATATAATAATGATGTTTTTAAAAATTTAATTAATGAATACATAATAGCTGGGAGAGAAAAATAAAGTTAAAAATAAGTAAAACAGCCTGACCAGGCAGTGGCGCAGTGGATGGAGCATCAAACTGGGATGCAGAGGACCCAGGTTTGAGACCCCAAGGTCACCAGCTTGAGCGTGGGCTCATCTGGTTTGAGCAGAGCTCACCAACTTGGATCCAAGGTTGCTGGCTTGAGCAAGGGGTTACTCGGTCTGCTGTAGCCCCACGGTCAAGGCACATATGAGAAAGCAGTCAATGAACAACTAAGGTGTCACAAAAAAACTAATGATTGATGCTTCTCATCACTCTGCGTTCCAGTGTGTCTGTCCCTATCTATCCCTCTCTCTCTCTCTGTCTCTGTAAAATAAATAAATAAATAAATAAATAAATAAATAAATAAATAAATAAATAAATAAAAGTAAAACATAGAACACTTATATTCAGTGTATCCCATCTATATAACATGCACCATATAGTTTACTTTTTAATTAAAAGTTATAGGAACATCAATTTAGGACAGAAGAGCCCTTCACAGAAAATGAAGACAGAAACACAAGATCTTTTTCTATAATCATATACTGGAGCATGCAATTTTATAAAAATCAGTGTAGTGAATAGCATAAACTATGTAAATAAGTGAGTATAAAACATTTTGGCATTTTAAGAAGAATGAACCAAAGTAAGAGGCTGATATTCTCTCTCTCTCTCTCTCTATCTATCTCTCTCCTTCCTTCCTATCCTCCCCCTCCAGAAAGTACACCATAAGGAAGAAGATGAAAGCATCATTCAGACTACATATTTTAGAAGTTGTATCTTTTCTAGAATAGATAACATTCTAGAATAGATAACATTTCTAGAATAGATAACATCTTTTCTAGAATGTTTGGGGTAAATACTACATATTTAACTCAATCATAGGTAGGTGGAGAGAGGAATCATAACTTATTATAGTATAAAGTATTTAATTGTAAAGAGAGAGTAAAATCTGCATAAATAAGACAATCTCAAGTTAACTTAGTGAGCATGAGAAAAAGGTGGGGGAGTAAAGAGAACAAACGGTTAAGAATCAAGTCACCTGTATAACAGTTAAACTTACAGTTTTGTGACAGTGAGTAAGATCTTGACCTAAATTTTATCATCTGTAAAATGATGGTGTTGGTGTTGGATTTCTTAGGTTCTTTCTCTATCTATAAGCCAAGCCTGACAAGCTGGTCTTATGAATAGTTCCTGGATGTAAAGAGCTTCAGTTTTCATGACTTAATTTTCTTTGACAAATTACTCAATCTCTCCTTAACTGGATTTCCCCAAGAGCCAAATAGAGATAACAATATATTTCCCTTTCTGAATGTATTTGACAGCAATGGAAAATTACAACAATTACATTGGAAAATTACATCGTTCTTCAACTAAAATTTGGTATATCTTAGTGAATAATGTACCTCAGAAAAATAACTTTATAAATGCTGGTATTTAGGGGATAAATATGCTTGAGAGCATTCAGATATTTTACACATAAAAACTAAGCATATTCTAGTACATTTACATTTTCATAGCAGTTTCTTTTTCCCTCAAAGAACTTATAAAAAATTCCCTGGTGTATATTTATTTGTATAAGTTACATATTCAAAGTTTTCTCCTCTGCAAGGTAAGATTCATGGTGAGTGATATATAACAAATACACAATATGTGTTTACTAATTATTCATAAATCAGCGAAAGAATGCTGGCTAATAACATGCTGAATTCCAGTAACAATATAGAAACAAGTATGGCTGCACAATTTTTTCTTTGAGAAGTCATCTAGCTCACTTCCACAGTTTAGACACAATTTATAGCAAACGTCCATAATTTAAAATGTATGTTATATTCAAAGATGTACACAAAGAGAAATTCCATAACCTTCCACAATAATCCATGTCACTAAAAAACATTTAAAAATTATTTATGTTTGTAATTTGGGACACAGAAATGTTCGATTTTTACCTTCTATATGATGATTCTCACATATCTGAATACAACTTTAAGTTTATCTTCTTCTGTCGCTGATGTAATCTTTGATTACATAAGGATTCTTCTACTCTGTAGCCACAGGAAGTTTATTTACTTATCCAATTCTAATTTTCATGAATTATTTGTAGCTTGCAGAAGAACTACAGATAATAATCCTCTTGTTAAAAAGATTCTATTTCTCAGGAAGATATAACTTGATAATCTGAAATGCTATCTCTATAAATTTAAAAATAATATAAAATATCTACACTTTCTGAAATATTATGTGCAGCAGTAACTTTTAGTAGTTTGGGCTATATGAAGTAACATTTACAGTACACCAGGAAAATATTCATATACATGTGGCAAAACTTCTAATGGCTTAACTATATTAAATAATTTTTTTAAATTCATTTTAGAAAGGCGAGGGAGAGACAGAGAGAGGAGAGACAGAGAGAGAAGGGGGGAGGAGCTGGAAGCATCAACTCCCATATGTGCCTTGACCAGGCAAGCCCAGGGTTTTGAACCGGCGACCTCAGCATTTCCAGGTCGACGCTTTATCCACTGCGCCACCACAGGTCAGGCGGCTTAACTATATTAAAAAATTCCTAAATATCAGCTTTAAGTCATATAACAGCAAGATGCTATTATTAGTGTTATGGAGAAAGACCTTTAAATTTCACATCACTTACCATTTTTCTTTTGAAAGTTATATATATATATATAATATATTTGCCTTAAAGAGATTGCTATTATAATTGTAATTAGTTTAATAAATATAAAATGCATTCTATTTAAATATTTTAGAGCAAAATTTTTTCTGAAGTTGAAATAACAAAGACTTTCCAAATGCATGTTCCATAACGTAGCCAAATTTTAAAGACCTATCAAAACATGATCCCCTCGTAGATGATGCAGACATGTGGCTGAATAAAATGCATTTTCTATTCTCTAGTGACTCACAATCTGTTAGACATGCATACTAAGAGGCACCTTAAAGTCATTAAATGCTACAAGGGCAACTAAATGAATTGGTAAATATGTGGAAAAAGAAATGAGGAATTATGAATTTGTTTCTGGATTGGAGAAAATCAGAGAGAAATCACATTTGAGCTTGATCTTAAAATTTAGAGCTGGACTTCTCTACATTTTTTTAGATATGTTTAAATATCGAAGGTATTTTTTTCTCTTAGAGATATCCCTTCTAGGGTTTTTTTTTCCTGGAGTGGTTGATTGCTAGGTTTGCAGTACAAATTACCAGACAGTATTTTCCTCTATCATTAGTTTGGAAAAATCTCTTCACCTCTCCCTGAATCCAGTTTTTCGGATCCCATATCTCCCTCTTTCTTGACTTACAATTCATTATTTTGTAAGACCACCTAGAAGCTTCCTGAGAAAGAATACTGAAAGGTATAGTTTTGTTATTTTTTGGTTTTAAAATGTCTATAATCATCCTTCATGTTGGATTCATTATTCAGTTGGGTATAGAATTCTTGGTGGAAAATCATTTTCCTGAAAAATTTGAAGGATTTATCTCATATTTTGGCTTATAAAGTTGCCATAAAATGACATTCTACTCCCTATTATCTTTACTGTTTATGTGCTATTTTTCTTTTTGATTTTGTTTTTTTGTTTTTCTATATAAACTTTTAAGGTCTTGCTTTTATTCCAAATATATACAAATTAATAACGATGCACTTGACACACATGTCCTACAATTTACTGTTCTGAGAAATTTTGTCCAAATCTGGATACTCATGCCCTTCACTCATAATCTGAAAGACTAAATAATCAATTACTCTATTTCTTTTCTGCTAGTGATATTTTCAATTTTAAGAACTCCTATCCGTCAGACATTGCATCTTGTAGATTAAGTCTATACATTTTTTTAATTTTCTCCTTCTCTTTGTTTATCTTTGTGCTCTTTGTACATTCTGTCATCTTAATTTTACATTTCAACATCATATATCAAACTTTCATTTTGCTTCTTGTATTTAATTTCTAAGAGTTCTTTTTTGTTTGTTGATTTTTTTAAAATTTTTATTTTGTTTCAGAGATGCAGTATATTCTTTTATTTCTCTCAGGCTAATAATTCATAGCTTTTGGGAAGTTTTCTTTTACTCTCAGAAAATCTTCATTTTCTGAGTTACTTTTTACCTTTTATATTTTGATTTTAACTTCAGAGATTTTACTTAGGAATGAATTACTGAATATGTTAATTGGAAACTCTGTGCAGGATGTATCCAATCAATGGGATTCACAGAAACACAAATTCAGTTGTTCCACTGGAGACATTCTTCATTCAAATACGTGAATGTGGCCCTGGCCGGTTGGCTCAGCGGAAAGCGTCGGCCTAGCGTGCGGAGGACCCAGGTTCGATTCCCGGCCAGGGCACACAGGAGAAGCGCCCATTTGCTTCTCCACCCCTCCGCCGCGCTTTCCTCTCTGTCTCTCTCTTCCCTTCCCGCAGCCAAGGCTCCATTGGAGCAAAGATGGCCCGGGCGCTGGGGATGGCTCTGTGGCCTCTGCCTCAGGCGCTAGAGTGGCTCTGGTTGCAATATGGCGACGCCCAGGATGGGCAGAGCATCGCCCCCCTGGTGAGCAGAGCTTCGCCCCATGGTGGGCGTGCTGGGTGGATCCCGGTCGGGCGGATCCCGGTCGGGCGCATGCGGGAGTCTGTCTGACTGTCTCTCCCTGTTTCCAGCTTCAGAAAAATGAAAAAAAAACAAAAAAACAAAACAAAAACAACAACAAAAAAAACCCCAAATACGTGAATGTCTTTTGTCTTCAGTTGGTTCAGTTTCTGTTCAGTCTTTCCCTGAAGGGTGTAAGTCGTACCAATATTGGGGTCAAGTAAGAGAGTAAAGCATGGTCTCTTTCTTCACATATTTTCATCCTCTATTTGTCCAGCATTTCACTCCACCTTACTGTGATTGTAGGAGCCAAGTCCAAACACTCCTTGATTTCATATTTCTATATTTTTTAAATACACAAAAGTATGGGTTCCTACTTTAAATAACTAATGATTAAAAAGAGGGAATTTCATGGTGATTTTAATAAGTAGTATTAAGTTTAAATTATATGATATATGTGATCAGTTCTACTCCAAAAAATAATCTATTTATGTGTAGCCAGTCTATTGTAAACATATCCTTATTTTTTTCTGAAAATTTCCCATATATTAACATTAGAATCTCTCATAACTTCAGTTTATATCTATTGCTCTCATTTTTCTCCCAATGGAAATCAAGTTCCTCTTAATAAACGCTATATTAAAAGAGAGGGCCTAATTAAAAGTAGGCCAGACATCTCAACTCAGATTTCAATGACCCCATTATAAAATATCAGACTAAATCTTAAGAAATGGTTATAGTCTACATTTAAGTGTTGAGGGTCTAAGAAATACATTGTTTGTACCTTTTTAACTAACGATATTATTAAAACACTGATTTTTTCTTTCCTTCCTTTTCTTTTGTTCTCTCTCTCTCTCTCTCTCTCTCTTTTGCTCTTCTTTCTTCCTATCTCTCTTTATTTCTTTCTTTTTAAGTAAGTGGGAACTGTAACAAAATATGCAGTGGAATTAAAGCTAAGAAGCAAACAGCCCAGAAATCTATTGTATGGGCTCAGGAACAAAACAGATCAATAAATAAAACAGAAAAGTAGAGAAACGAAGTAAATTCAATCCAGAGTGACAGAGAAAGCTGGAGGGCAGATACAAGAGCTATCAAGAAACTATACTGGTATATTACAAAGTCTTCTAAACACCAGGAATGATAAAACAAAGACTGCAAACTATCATTCCAGAGCTAGATTTATTCCACATCTGTGTTACCACATGTCAAAAAATCTAAAATTCAAATAAAAATCTAGATTTTCAGCTTTTATTGATAAGGCAACACTTGTCCCCATTTCCAAATGACAGAAATCATTTGGAGCAGCAGATGTCCCCTCCAGTTTATTGGTGTGCTCACACAATGTAGGCATTCCCATGCCCTAACACCTGGCACCAGTAACTCAGCCCCTGCCGGGTCCACACACACCACTGCATCTGCTATCCCTTCTATGAGGCATCTGCACAGACAGAAAAACATCACTTAAAGGATAAATGCAGGAAAGGGTCAGGAGGTATTTATAAACATAAGTCAGATGCAATTATCACTCCACTGCTCACAGCCCTCCATTGGTCCCACATCTCTGTGCAAATGAACAGAAAAGCCTTATATCAACACAGCCCCAGCTGCCAGATCCCAGAGTTATTCTTGATTCCAGTGACCCACTCAATAATTCTGTTTTCTTTTTTTGTGTGTGTGTGTGTGTGACAGAGACAGAGAGAGACAAAGAGACAGCTACGGACAGACAGGAAGGGAGAGAAATGAGAAGCATCAATTCTTCATTGCGGCACCTTAGTTGTTCATTGATTACTTTCTCACATATATGTGCCTTGACCTGGGGGGGGGGGCTATAGCAGAGCGAATAGTGACCTTGGGCTTCAAGCCAGTGACCTTTGGCTCAAAGCAGGGACCATGGTGTCATGTCTGTGATTCCATACTCAAGTCAGTGACCCCACCCTCAAGCCAGATGAGCCAGCGCTCAAGCTGGCAACCTCGAGGTTTTGAAGCAGGATCCTCTGCGTCCCAGTCCGATATACTCTATCCACTGCACCACCGCCTGGTCAGGCCAACTCAATAATCTTAATATAAACATTTACTTAGTATAAAATAATGTGTACTCACTGTAGAAATTAAAAAAAATTTAAAAATGTAAATGTAAATTTAAAAAACTCGTAATTCCAAGCCCCAGCCGGTTGGTTCAGCTGTAGAGCGTCTGTCCCACGTATGTAAGTACTGGGTTCAATTCCCGGCCAGGGCACACAGGAGAAGCACCCATCTGCTTCTCCGCCCCTCCCCCTCTCCTTCCTCTCTATCTCTCTCTTCCCCTCCCGCAGCCAAGGCTCCATTGGCGCAAAGTTGGCCCAGGCACTGAGGATGGCTCCATGGCCTCCACTTCAGGCACTAGAATGGTTCTAACCACAATGGACCAGTGGCCCACATGGGCAGAGCATCGCCCCCTGGTGGCCAGGCCGGGTAGATCCCAGTCAGGAGCATGTGGGAGTCTGATTGCCTCCCCGTTTCTATTCAATAACTGGAAAAATACAAAAAAAAGTACAAAAAAACACAACTCATAATTCCACAGTCTAAAATAATCACTATGCTGGTTGTTTTTATTTATTTGTTAATTAACTTATTTTAAAAAAATTACTGAATTCATCTCTTTATTGCATATTGTTATTTAAAAAATTGTACAATCTCATAAGATGTACATTTTTTGCTTGGCACTATAACAATATTCTTGCACCTAAAGACTAAGTGATTCCAACTACTAAATTAATAAGATGCAAGGCATATAATTAAGCTTACAAATTATAATGCTTTTTCTTTTTGGTATTAATTAAAAAAAAAAAAAAAAAAACTTCAAACATACACCCAAAAGAGAAAAGTGGCTACTTATACAGCACTAATCTAAAAAAGTAGGTATTTTTTTTTTTCAACAATAGCACATGGAATTACCTGTACACAGCTTTTGGTAAAAGAAACCAAAGTGGAAATGGCAGTGGAAGCCTACCATTTGTCTATATAAAAATGATCATGATGAGAAACGGTAAGAGGGACACGACACACAAGTTTGCTCCTTTATGTGACTCTCCATCCAGTTGTTCCTTATACTGTAAAAGCAATGCCTTCCCAAATACAGTTCCCAAAGTGAGCAGGATCAAACTTCTCCTGCGATGAATAGAAAAGGATATACATAGAGGCACTTTACTTAAATATACAAATCCATCAGTATATCCCACTCCTCCTCTCCCAACTGTTTTTTGAGTCAAGTCTTTGTCTATGCTGGTTGTTTTTAATACATATTATCTACTTGTTAAATTGCTTCTTAAAATTTAATAATAGTAATGATGCAAATAAATTAACCATTTCAAAAATATTTTGAAATCATTATTGTTTTATGGTTCTTTCATATTGCCTTATATCATAGTTTTTACCCAAATATTTGGGTACTTGGTTTCTGATACAGTGTATTATAAACATTGCTATCATAAAAGTACTTATTAACATCTCAGATTACCTCAGTAAAATAGATACTGGGAATAATAATTATAAACCAAATTATTTAAAAATATATAGGCAATCCAATTTACATGATTCCAGCAGTTGACTATCCTAAGTCTTAATCTAACCAATATTGGCTATTTTTATTTAAGAATCTTTCATTTTAATTTTGTGGAGTAAAATATACTTCACTATTTTGCTATGATTTCTTCCCTTACTTTTTATGGTAGAAATCCAATTACCACTAAGACCAGAGAAGCACAAAAATTTCTTTAAGAATAATTGTTTATTGCCTGACCTGTGGTGGCGCAGTGGATAAAGCGTCGACCTGCTCAGGTCACTGGTTCAAAACCCTACATTTGTCTGGTCAAGGCCCATATGGGAGTTGATGCTTCCTGCTCCTCCCCCCTTCTCTCTCTCTCTCTCTCTCTCTCTGTCTCTCTCATTCTCTCTCCTCTCTGAAATGAATAAAAATTTTTTTTAAAAAAGAATAATGGTTTATTATTTTGTTCTTTTAAAAAAATTAATACTTCTGAAACCTCATTTGGTATATATTGGGGAATGAGTTTCTAACTAACTTTGTTTTCTGCCAGTTAAAAGGTGCAATGTATTGCATGACTAAAAGAAGTTATTAATGTAAATAAAATATTAAAGTAATTTATTATTCTAAATATTAGTATTTTCTTAGGTTTAATTTCAATCTTCAGAAATGATTATCTTCATTTCTATAATACTTTTGTCTTCAGAGAAATTCAATTTTGGGGTAAAATAAAAAGATAAAATGATTTCAAGTAAAACAGACTGCATCGATTGAACACTTAAAGTACTTTTTATAGTCAAAGTGTTTAAAATACCAGTTTCAAGTGATTCTTGTAAAAGATGGTCAAAAGCCAGTAAAGGTACATCTGACACATTAATGTGTTCAGGAAAGAGGATTTCACCTGTCAAGTGTTGAATAGAAAGAACCATCTACAACTGGTTCCCCAATCATAATAATGCCAAGTAGTTTCTTCCATGGAGCCTTGATTTCATGCTCAGTCTTGACCATGGAACCTCCCTAGCTTAGCCAATGAATTCTCCCGGTAGCATCATAAGTAGCTGATCTGCCTGTCTCCCACAGTCCTTTTTATACTATTGGTACCTGTTTCCTCCTCATCTAGAACCAACACATCAACCCAGCAGTCATACCAGACAGGGTAAAAATGAATAGGTTTCTAGGACAAATTTAAGAATACGATACTTGTCCATATGTAAATCTGATGTAGATGTCTATGAAACCTCTCCTGGATTAAATGGAAGTAAGTTCTAAAGTGCACTAACCCAAAACCTTGATCATTCACAGGCCATTATTGCTGCTGGTGTTATAATAATTACTTATTTGTATAGAGATCAGTCTGAATCTAATCTAGTTCTATAACAAATTCTCTAATTTTAAATTTGTAGTTAAAAGTAATATATTTTGAGAAAAATTTTAAATTAAAAGTGGGGATAAATTTTAGCAATTTTTAATTTTTTTTTAAACTGAGTATAGTTATGATATACTTACATGGATTGCTTATTTCTATATCCAATTAATAATGATTCAAAACACAATACTGATACAAATTTTCCTAAGACTTTCTGATGGTTAATTTTATGTGTCGACCTGCCTAGTCCACAGGTTGCCCGGATATCTGCAGTAGACTGAGTAAAGCAGTTTGTCCTCCCCAGTGTTGGTGGGATTCATTCAACCCAGTAAAAGTACGAACAATAAATAAATAAATAAATAAAGCAAAGTAAGAGAGAATTGGATCACTCTGCGTGACCATCTCCAAACAGGAACACTGCTCTTCTCCTGCCCTCAGAGACTCACAGACTAGAACTTAAACTATCAGCTCTTCTGCTCATCAACAGCAGATCCTGAGACTTCTCAACATTCAGAGGAGGAGCCAATTCCTTTACACACACACACACACACACACACACACACACACACACACACACTTATATAGTCACTGATGAATAGTCATTAAAATTCTACTGGTTTTGATTCTCTGGAGAACCCAGAATAATACAAAGTAAATAATGATTTAACATAAAAATATTTTTAAAAATAATAATCGAGAGACACAATATACTATATACTTGTTTTCTGAGAGAGTCCTTCATTCTCATGATATAAATGTAGCAGTCCTGAAATGTGTTCTTCCATCTACATAAATGTTCCAGGCAACTGAAATTTTCTCATTTAAGTGTCAACAGTTGACATTTAATTGAAAATATTTTCTCCAAAAAATTTTTTGGAAACACATTTCTTAATTTTTAAAACTATGTATATTAAATATATCGTAAGTATTTCTTACTTAATGTCACCATTTTGTCCACTCAATAATGAACTGAACTATAATGTGAGCATTGTCCTGAGATTAGGGATTAGAGTGGGGTCATTGGAAGATGTCAGGTTTTAGGTGCAGACAATACCTGGTTTTAAATCCACAATCACTTGTGTAATTTGGGAAGTCACTTAAGTCTGGAATTACTCAGTTTTCCCTTAAGAATTATGGAAACAGCTTTTCCCTTAAACTGTAGGGTATTTAGAAGATTTTATATAGACAGAGTATGCCACATTATATAAAATTATGACCATTATCATTTTCAATACTTCTAATTTAAAAAATCAGATCACCATGGTTATTAGAATATTTGTTGTCAACCAGTGTTCAAAACAGCTTGAAAACATGCTCTGATAAACTGAGGATCTGTAAGACCAACCACTATGATGATCAGGTGTTAAAAGGTTGGATAAATATGAATTTGACCTCATTAAAAGAAACATTAACTTAAATACATTGAATTTCAACAGATTTTGAGAAAGTTTGATGTTTCAGAATAATGACACAATTCACTGAAGAGATTTTTGTCTTATGAGGAAATGAAACAAGCAAAGCAATACAAAAAGAAGAAAAAAATAGCTTTAAAAATCTTTTTTTTTTTTTTTCCTGAAGTTAGAAGCAGGGTGGGAGGCAGACAGACTCTCGCATGCGACCAACCGGGATCCACCTGGCATGCCCACTAGGGGGCGATGCTCTGACCATCCAGGGCGTTGCTCCTTTGCAGCTGGAGCAATTCTAGTGCCTGAGGTGGAGGCCATGGAGCCATCCTCAGTGCCCGACCAACTTTGCTCCCATGGAGTGTTGGCTGCAGGAGGGAAAGAGAGGTAGAGAGGAAGGAGAGGGGAAGGGTGGAGAAGCAGATGGGTGCTTCTCCTGTCAGGTTTTGGATTCCTGGCCAGGAATCCAATCCAGGACTTCCACACGCTGGGCCGACGCTCTACCACTGAGCCAACTGGCCAGGGTTAGCTTTAAAAATATCTTAATGTGTTTTCAAATTTATCACTGAGATAACAAGTTTAATTTCTGGTAAAATAATGTCAGAGAATTTGAGAAGAATTTCAGTTTAATTAGATAATAGAGTAAGAATGTCATAAAGATTTGAAATAGCACTATTCAATGTAATAGTTTAGAAATTTCAAAATCTACATCACTCATTTGAACTATCATAGGTTAGCAAGAGCTGCAAATGAAATCAATAAGAAAATATTTAGGTAGATTTACCCCACAGTCTTGAATCTTTTTCTTTTTTAGATGACTTTAAAACATCCTATTGAAATCACTCTTGGCTTCTATGCTATTTTCCCATATTACTGATAAATGGATCTCTTACATTCTGTGTAGTTACAGGATATTAGATCTGAATCATCTGATGGTAACTCTACAATCCTACAGATTTGAAATAGGAACTAAATTTAGCAATATTTAAATTTCCAAATTATATATACATATATACACACACATACACACATACATATATGCATGCATACATACATACATATACGCACACATACTTACATACATACCTGTGTAATTTGGGAAGACACTTACTTCTGGAATGACTCAATTTTTCCTTGAGAATTATGGAAATAGCTTTCCCCCTAAACAGTAGGGTGTTTAGATGTTACATAGACAGTGTCTGCCACATTATATGTAATTGTTGTTTTTATTCCCCTATTAATAGGTATCTGAATGCATGCCTCAAAGGTGAGGTGAGCTATGACACCAATTGCAACTGATTTCATTTAGTTCCTCTGGTTCCTGATCCCTAGGCTTAGAAATTAATTTCTACCCTGTCGGGTTGCTCTAGTTATTCCATTCAATGTGGAGCCTCAAAGGCTTTAGGATTAAAGGAACTGAAACACACTTACTGAAGTTAACCAGCTCTACCACATTTCAAATACACTGAGTCCAGAATGCTATACAGTCCATTACCAGAATGCTATACAGTCGGAGGCCTGCCCTCCAACACATACTTCAAAACCTCCCTTTATCCTCCCTGTTCACTGTCAGTCTCTTTCATTCTTCCCTCTGCTTAGTTTGTATAGATCTTTTTAACTGCCTCCATCTTTCCCCCTTTTTTCTTCTGTTCTCTAGTTTACTGATTTTTCCTTTATTCCAAGTTTATTAAGGCATAAATGACAAATAAAAATTGCACATATTTAAGACAGGCAATGTGATGCTTTGTTATAGGTATACATAATGAAATAATTACTACAAACTAATTAGTATACCCATCACATCTGTTGTGATTTTTTTCTGATGACTCTCTTAGCAAATTTCAAGTAAATAATATATGTGGTATTATCAACTACAATTACCTTGCTGTGCATTATATTTCTGGAACTTACCCAAAATTTATTCCCTTTAACCAACATCTCCCTATTTCTATCACTTCCAGCACTTAATTTGGCTACCACAAGTCTAGTTTCTGCTTTTATGAGTTCCTCTTTTTCAATTCCACATTTAAAGAGAAATCACATAGTATTTGTCTCTGTGTATCTAGTTTATTTCATTTAGCATGAAGTCATCCTTGTTGTTGCAAATGGCAAGATTTTCTTCTTTTACAAGGTGAATAACATCCTAATGTGTGTATGTGTGTATATGTATGTATATATGTATATGTGTGTATAACATTTTTTATCCATTCATCCATCTATAAACACTTAGATTGTTTTCATAACTTGAATACTGTGAATAATGCTGCAATGAACAAGGAAATGCTCGTATCTCTTTGAGATTCTAATTTAATTTCTTTTAGGTATCCACCCAAAACAGGGATCATCCAACAATTCTATTTTTTATTTTTTGAGGAGCCTCCAGTTTTCCATATGGCTGTAACACTAACAGTGTACAAGGGCTCTTTTTTCTCTATATCTTTACCAACAAACTATCAGAAAAAAATTAAGAAAAAAATTCCATTCAAAATAACAAACAAAAGGTATATAATACTTAAAAATAAACTTAAAGAGTTGAAAGACGTGTACAATAAAAACTGTAAAACATCAGTGAAGAAAGTTAAACACACATAAATGTAAAGATGCCCCATGCTCATTGATAGAAATAATTAATATTGTTTATATTTTCATAGTAAATAGTGTTGTACATATTTAATGTAATCCCTACCAAAATCTCAATAGCATTCTTCACAGAAATGTAAAAACCTTTAAATTCATATAGAACCACAAAAAAAACTGGAATAGCCAAAGCTATCTTGAGTAAGAACAGCAATGTATGCATCATACTTCCTGATTTCAAAATATATGACAGAGCTACAATAAAAACAGTATGGCATTGTCATAAAGACACACACATAGACTAAGACCAATGATACATACAGCCCAGAAATAATAACATATATCTACTGTTAACTGATTTTAGAATAGCTGCCAAAAATACACAGTAAGAACTGGATTGTCTCATCGATAAATAATGCTAAGAAGACTAGATAGCCAGATGCAGAAAAATATAATTGGGCACATCTCACACCATATACATCTCAAAATAGATTGAAGACTTGAATGTAAGACCCAAATTATAATAGAAGAAAACATATGGAAAAAGATGCTTGAAACTTGTCTAGGCATTGAGTTTTTACATAAGACTAAAAACACAGGCTGGAAAAGCAAACATAGACAAAGGGATTGCATCAAACCAAAAAGCTTCTCCACAGAAAAGGAAACAATCAATAGGGTGAAAAGGCAACCAACAGAATGAAAGAAAAATTTGCAAACTATTTATCTGATATGGAGTCACTATCTAAAATGTATAAGGTAATCCAACTACTGAAAACTAAGAAAAAAATTTGATTTTAAAAATTGGCTAAGAATTTCAATAGACATTTCTTTTAAAAGACATACAATGGCCAACAGGTATATAAAAAAGTTTTTTTTTTCCTGTTGCGTTCTTTTTCCCTTCTCTTATACTTTACTGACAACAGTATGTAAGCATGAAAAATATTTTTTATTATTTGTTATACTATTTCTTGTGCTTACATTTACTGTTTTCATTTTTTTCTCTATGAAAGAAAATGACTAAATTTTTTTGATGATGCATTTTTTTAGATATATTCTCAAGTTTTTGTTTGTTAATATTTTGATTGAAAATGTTCACTTCCCTGCTTATCAAAGCCACTGTGATCAGTACAAACTGAAGTTACAAATGGGAAGATTTATTAATCTGGAAGACAGAGTTGACTAATACTTGTTAATAAAAATGTGAGTGGAAGTGGCACTTCTAATTCATGAAAAGCTGTGTCTTCTCTAGAATTTCTTTTCCCCTACTGGGATGGAAGAGGCTCCACATCCCGAAGGGCTGCAGAACCACAAGGAAGGAGTCTGAACCCTTGTGTTACCCCCTGAAGGACAGCCACCCACAAACCAGACATGCTCACATTGAAATGTTACATAAATAAGAAAAAAAATTTTACTGTGTTCAGCCATTAATCCTTAGAAATTTGTTACAATACAATGTAGTAAACATTACCCAAACAATTCCAATGATTTTTTTTATCTAGACTTGAATATTTTCATAGAAATGTAACAAATATTTAACTTTATGCAACTGCTTCCTATACAAATAAAAAGTTAAAGAATTCTGGAATAAATATTTTAAAGGGATATCATAGAAAATGTAAAAATGGGGCCCTGGCTAGTTGACTCAGTGGTAGAACATCGATCCAGCATGTGGAAGTCCTGGGTTCAATTCCTGGTCAGGGCACACATGAGAAGCAACCATCTGCTTCTACTCCCCTTCCCCTTCTCTTTTTCTCTCTCCCTCTTCCCCTTCAGCAGCCATGGCTAGAGTGGTTCGAGTGCATCACCCGGGGTGCTGAGGATGGCTCCTATGAGCCTCCACCTTAGGCACTATAAATAGCTCAGTTGCAAACATGGTTCCCAGATGGGCAGATCACCTGCCTCAGATGGGGGTCATAAGGTGGATCATGCTTGGGGCACATGCAGGAGGATAAATAAATAGAAAATATAAAAGTCAAAACAATTAATTAAACTAGGATAAGAATTTGAAAGAAATGGAGTCAAGAAAACCCATCAGTTGTATTCATATGCATAACATATGCGTAACACCAAAAGATCTGTCAGATAAGTCACTAGACAACATGAAATAATATCCATTTTTAAATGTTTATTATCAATATTATTCTTATTATGTATCTTTGATGTTATTAGCATTATTATTTTAAATTGCAAATTCTAGATTTTAACTGAGTCCTGGGATAGAGTGCTAAAATTTTTATACTACTAACAATTTTGCATATTAAAAGTCATAATAAAATTAATGAGTATGAGAAATTCATAAAAAGAATAGATGGCTTTTATAGCCAACAGGCAGGTATTCTGAAAATAACAATCTGATCTGGATATATTCTTATCTTTTACTCCATTTAACCTTTCTTTGGTCACATTCACATTTCAAATAAATTCAACATTTTTTAAACCACTTTTTTATTCTATGTACCTGTCTTTTATATGTTCTACAGCAGAGATCACAAACTCAAACACTTACAGGGCTGAGGGAGTAGCCCAAGTCTGTACGTCATACCTGCTGGGAATGGTGGGCTTGTGAGAAAATGGAGGAATCTGTGCCCCCTTTAAAGGGAGCAGATGCCCCAGGATCCAAGCATTTGTCCCATGGAAATGCTGTTTATAATTTTTTAAAATTTGTTAGTGAATTAATTGGAGTGACATTGGTTACTGAAATGATACAGGTTTCAAGTGCACAATTCCACAGTGCATCATCTGTATATTGTGCTGTGTGTTCACCAGCCCAAGTCAAGTCTCCCTCAGTCACCATCTGCCCTGTGCTAACCCACTTTACCTTCCCCGCCACCACCCTTTCCCACACACGTAAGTTTGTGTCTGGGAGTCTGGTCTAGTATTTTTGAATCTTCTGATTTTATTCAGAAAAATTAGAACATCAGAGCTGCACGTGAAATTAACTTCTGAAACACTGGAGGCAACCAAATTATGTGGTGAACACAGCCTTGACTTTTCTTCTGAAGATCTATCTCTGTGTGAACAACTGGGCCTGTGTTTTCAATTAGCGAAGAAAATAAAAAGCAAAGGTCATTCGGGAGCAAAGACACTTTGGCCTCACTTTTGTTACAGCAAGACTGAAAGAGACAAGATGGCCTCTTCTATAATGGTTTTATTAATGGCTAGAGTCTCAATACTGGGTGTTGTTTTTTTTTCACGATTATATCTCAGGCCATCACATTTTATTTTCATGTAAGTAAATAAAAAAAATAAATTTGGATGCATCTTTTTATGTAAACCTCTTTATTATTACTTGAAATTACTTTAAAAATTCCTATGGTTACATTTACACCCTAAATTCTAAATATGAATATTGAAACATTCATGGGTGGGGAGGGTAAAAAGGCAAAGTATTAATACCCCACAAATAAAATTCTGAGTTACAGTCTGAAGTAAGAAGAAGGAAATCACTTAAGAAAATAATTCTTCAGTAATAAATAATTCTATGAAATAATTCTTAAGAAAAGTGAGAGTTTTCTTAAGAAAATGCAACCAGAACAGGTAGAAATGTACTAAGGACAAAAAATCTTTTACTATTTAAACAATCTATAAGCAGCATAAAAAATAAATTTTTAGGTTTACATAATACATACATATTTAAGGCTTTTAAGAAGACAGATATCTGAATACAAAAAACAACAGAACCTTGCCAATATAAAGTAAGTAGTCTGGCCAAAAGTTAATGTACGGAGTACTTACACTTTAGTGTATGGAGTATTTACTCTGTAGGTGTCCTCTTTGCCAAAACAAAATAAGATGTGTACTGAATAGGATTTATTTAAAATTACTGGTAGCCTGACCTGTGGTGGTGCAGTGGATAAAGTGTCGACCTGGAAATGCTGAGGTTGCTGGTTCGAAACCCTGGGCTTGCCTGGTCAAGGCACATATGGGAGTTGATGCTTCCAGCTCCTCCCCACCTTCTCTCTCTGTCTCTCTCTCCTCTCTCTCTCCCTCTCTGTCTCTCTCTCTCCATTTCTCTCTCCTCTCTAAAATGAATAAATAAAATTTTAAAAAAAAGATTTAAAATTACTGGTAACAAACAGCAAAATGCAATTAAAATAAATAATATTCTGTAATGATTGGCTCCTGAGAAACTACATTATATTTTTTTGGAAATTAAATTAGGGACTATCAGAATTTAGAATAGGCTTATCCTTTTAAGAAAGCTAGTTCAGACCTGACCTGTGGTGGCGCAGTGGATAAAGCATTGACCTGGAACGCTGAGGTCACCAGTTCAAAACCCTGCACTTGTCTGGTCAAGGCATATATGGGAGTTGATGCTTCCTGCTCTTTCCCTCTTTCCCTCTCTCTCCTCTCTAAAATGAATGAGTGAATAAATAAATAAATAAAAATTAAATAAAAAGGTGTTCTCTTAAGAAAGCTAGTTCAATTTAAATATAGGTGTACTAGACTCAAAAATCCTTGGTAACTTAGAGATGTCACATGACTCATAATATAAACTTAACTGCAACATTAATTCAACATACAGATATTGAAAGGCACACTGTACCAAGATCTATGGAGGACATAAAAGTCACTGTCCTGGGGAATTTTACAGGTTAGCTAGGAATAGAAAACAACAGAAATATTAAAAAACAAAAGCAAGTGCATAACAATGTAGCTTGAAACAGATTCACAACATAGGTAGATGCTTAAAAAGTGGGGTTTGTTTAGCTAGGAGCTACTGGGGAGATAGTGAGGAAGACTCCTGCATGCACCCTGACTACGATCTACCAAGTAACCCCATCTAGTGCCTATGCTCAAGTACAAAGCTATTTTTAGCACCTGAGGATGACATGCTTGGACCAACCCAGCTATCCTCAGCATCAAGGGCCATGCTCAAACCAATCAAATCACTAACTATGGGAGGGGAAGAGGTAGAGAAGCGGAAGAGGGAGAGGAAAGAAGCAGTTGGCAGCTTGTTCTGTATGCCCCTGACTGGGAATCAACCCAGGACATCCATATGCCGGCCGATGGTCTATCCACTGAGCCACTAACCAGGGCTGAGTTTGCTTTTTTACAGTTTCATTATTGCATTAGCACTCTAGAAAGATAATACCATTCATGAAATGGCACACCTTTATTTAGAAAACAAACAACACAATGTTGGAAGACAATTGTAAAAGAGGGTACTATTTAGGTCAAAACATTTTGAATAAATATTTATAATGTATTTTTTAATACAAATGCAAAAATGGGACAAAGAAAATAAAGCACAGCTTGGTGAGTGAAAAACAAAATGATGAGTCGGAAAAGAGAATGGACCTTTTAATTATTCTAATAAAATTTTTAAATTATGATAACTCTAATTGGATAACCTTCAAAGGGCAGCATGACTTTGAACATGAAATTTACATCTGTAGCAATAAATGATCAATTTATTATTTATCATCTTTATTTTCCTTCTATTTGAACTGACTACCAGCAAGATGAAAGTTTTGAAAAGAGAATGTAAATGTA
Organism: Saccopteryx leptura; assembly: GCF_036850995.1. NCBI lineage: Eukaryota > Metazoa > Chordata > Mammalia > Chiroptera > Emballonuridae > Saccopteryx > Saccopteryx leptura. The sequence continues at coordinate 356,094,604 of NC_089503.1, forward strand.
TCAGATTAAGGAGGATAGAGGTATATCACAAAAGTTATAAAATCCAGAGTCAGAATGGTGTGTGTACACAAACTTCCTAATGCCTTCCTTAAGTCCCACCTTTGTGTTGATTCCTCTCTAATGGATAGCCAAACCTTGCTCAGATTTCTATCTAATGCGCACCAACTATCTTTGTCTTGTCAATTTTTCACAAATTTACTATTTCTTTTTCTAAAAAAGTATAAAAAGTTCATTTGAACACTTCTTTGGGTCTAATTTTATGATCAAAGCATCATATTTTATTTTTCTGTTTACACATATTAAATTTTTTCTCTGTTAATCTTGTCTTGTGTCAATTTTATTACTCATCCAGCCATAAGAACTAAAGAAAAGTAGAGGGGGGACATTCTCCCTCTCCTGACAAATGTTATTTTACTCCCATCTACTCCTGCACTTTCTAACTAGGAGTTCAGAAGAAAATATTAATTTACCCTGACAATACCAATTGTTTTTAACTACACTATATTAAAGTCAGTATTGGTTTACATTAAATTTCAAAATTTGCAAAATTAGGCAGGTGACGACATTCTCTAAAACAGAGTCCAAAACCTTAAGTTTAAACAAATTTTTCTATCTTAACTCTTACTCTGATCTACACCCTGTATCCCACGCAAAACCCAACTCATCTATGAACTCCTAGTATGTCCCTCTGCTCTCCCAATATATTTTTGGAAAAATATATGATATGAAGCTAAAACTACCTGGCTTTTACTGTTGCCTCTAATATTTAAGTGGTTCTGTGACTCTGAAAAAAAAATTATTCACTGAGCTAGTATTTCCATGTTGGGTTCCATTGAATGTGGTTCTCTTCTTCCTTCTGTTCTTTGTACCTCTGCTCTCCAGCACAGGCTGTGTCTCTGCCCAGAAGAGCTTCCTCTTATCTAAATATGGTGAAATCAGTGCTGTCCTCAAGGTCCAGCTCATACATCAGCTAAAGGTGAAACCATCTTTGCCCGCATAATAAACCAAGAGCTGTACCATTATCACTGCTCTCCCAAGGTGCATTTAAATCCTAGTTTTCTTAGCATTTTCTCTGCATTTGCTTTGTCAGCCCTAATAGATTGTAGTTTTCAAAAGTAGAAAAATAAGATTTGATTTTTCCCTGTGACACTAATTTATTTGTTTATACATATTTCTGTAAAGGTAATTTTAATTTATAGCTATTTTTATTTGTATCTACTTGTTATGTATAGCTATGCATGGTAGAAAAAAAAAAAAACATGGCTTTTTTCCAAGTTTCATAATGTGTCACACCTACTATATAAAACTTTTACTTTTGTAATCATGTTATGTGGCACCTATGGCATATTTTTCACCTAAAACATTTTGACAGAATTCCAAATAAAAATTAATCAAATAAAGTACATTATTAATCAGAAAATCCTTCCTCTCTATATATAAATAAGATGCCAACTCCTCAGACAGCTTAAGATAAATTGCCTCTAGCAAGATGTCTTAACATCATCATACTCAATGGTTCTAAAAATAGATGTGACATGCTTTTCAGGGAACTTCTAAATAATAGAGATATTTAGAAATAATGTTTGCTTTACATTTTAAAGGATGTCTCAATTTAAAGTATAAAAAATCCAATAATTTTACACTTCCTTTCTTGGGCTACTATAATTTTGGCAACTCTTGGGGCAACTGTTTCTACTAAAAGCAGATTAGGAAGTAGATTCCGGCATGCACTAGGTTTGGAGGGGAACGATTTGTCCTACGCCTGCCACAGTGAAATATCAGAAAATGAAACCTGTTTCCAAGGAATTAGACAACAAATTTGAAATCAAGAAAGAAATAACTTTTTCAAGTTTACTAAAGGGTGAAAAAAATAAGGATCTGGAAAAATACCACTTAAAAAAATATAGTTGGGAGAATTGTTTTGTCATCTCTGAAACCAGGGCAATGGCAAGAAAATGATTGTTAGCACAACTTAAGTGACAATCCTGCTAGGTTCCCAATAACACTTAACAGTTTATCCTTCGCCCTCTATTATCCCCAGAGCCTCCCTTATTTGAGGAAAACTGCTCTGTCTGGCTAATCAAGGATACAGAGCCCGTTTCTCTCAGGGAGCAGGCAGCAAGATCTGAGAAGAGCAGAGCATCTGAAGACCCATGTGCTTGGGTCCTCAGAATGGCTTCTTGCTGTACACTGCTGCGCATTTGTCTTTCCTGGGACTGGTTTTCTTTTCCCTGTTAAATGGCAATAACAGTTAAACTCCCTTTCCAGGGGCCCAGGGCAGGCTGCCTTACCTTCAGCATGCCATATTGATTATACCCAGAATTTCTATGAGAATAAAAGTAGTTAATACTAAATACAAATCCAAGCAAAAGTTCATGCCCTCACTTCTTTGCATTTTAACTTCCTGTATTAATCAGGATTCTTCAAAGAAACAGAACCAGTAGGATGTGTGTATGTGGCAGGGTAAGGGGACAGAGATTGATTTTTTACATTTAGAAATTAAATTTAATTGGGTGATAATGATCAATAAGAGTACATAGGTTTTAGGTAAACATTTCTATAGTATTTGAACTGTTGATTGTGTTGTATGCCCATCACCCAAAACCAAATCATTATCTATCACCATATGTCTGTCCCTCTTTACTCTGCTCTCTCCTCTCTCCTCCCCTGGTTACCACTTCACTTTTATCTGTGTTCTATGTATGAAATCATATAGTTCTTAGCTTTTTCCGATTTACTTTTTTCACTTTATGTTCTCAAAGTCCATCCATGTCATAAATGGCATTAGATAATCATTTCTTATGGCTGAGTAGTAAAGGAGATTGATTATTTTTAATCAGTTCATGTAACTGTGGAGCTAGCAATCTGAAATCTGCAGGGCATGCATGCAGGCTGGAGAACCCAGGAAGAACTGATACAGGCAGCTCTATTATGAAGGAAGTCTGGAGGCAAATTCCCTTCTTCCTCAGGAGACCTCAATCTTTTATCTTCAGGCCTTCAACCAAGAGCAGAAGGCTTACCCACACAATGGAGAGTAATCTAGCTGCACAACTAAAAAAATCTACTAATTTAATTAATAATCCTGCCTTTAAAAAATATCTTAACAGAAACACTAGACAAGCATTTGTCCAAAAACTGGATACCATGGCCTAGCCAAGTCGACACATGGTATTAATCATCACATTCCCCAATGTGGAAAATAGTAACCCCATTCCAAGGTATGCTCAATCCAAAAACCCCCCTGTACACTAGACAACTCATGTTCGTCACTGACAAAGGAATACAGGAAGAGTCAAACTCCTCAGAATACAAAGAGGCCTTATTCATTCATGTAGCCAAGTTTTATTAAATATTTTTTACTACTAGTCCCTTTAGTAGACACTTTTATCCTAAAATTAATTTACCCATCCCTTTTTCACCAGGTCGCAAGGAATAAATATACAATGTTACAGAAGCAGGAGAGCCTGACAAAGTTCAGGAAGTTGGAGAAAGCCTCTCCCAGGAAGTGATATAAAGGCTGGGAAGTGAAGGGTGAGGTAATGTCAATCATATAATAAAAAGTTAATTATACTGTGCAGGTGGGGAGAAGGGAAACTAGAGATCCTAGTAGAAGGAACAGCTTACATGTGGCCCCTGAGATATATAAAGGACATATTATAAATAGCAAGCGAGGAAGGAGACAGAAATAATCAGTAAAAACAAGCCTTTCCCACAATTCTAAACCGAAGAGAATCACAGGGAACGTTGGTGCTACAGAACAAGCACTGCATTTCTTGGTATACGTGTATATCAGTTATCAATCTGAAGATGGATTATATCCTTTCTATATCAAAAGAGTACTAATATTGATAGAGGATTCAAAAGTTATGAATTTAGCTTCAGTAAGAGTAGCTTTTAGTTGTAATCAAAAGGGGTTAGGAAATAGTTAATAAGCTTGCTACAAATTTGTAGGTTAATCCACAGATTTTCTAAAAGTCAAAAGTCAACTCATTAACATGACAAAAGACACATTTTTCTATGCTTATCACAGGAAATCCCAAGGCTTGTAGGCCTTCTATTTCTGAAACATGGTTGAAGACCAAACATATATGACATTTCCTATTACAGATCACAGTTCATCAGCTTGAGCCCAAGGTCGCTGGCTTGAGCAAGAGGTCACTCACTCTGCTGCAGCCCCAGTCAAGGCACATATGAGAAAGCAATGAATGAACAACTAAGGAGCCACAACAAAGAATTGATGCTTCTCATCTCTCTCCCTTTTTGTCTGTCTGTCCCTATCTGTACCTCTCTCTGTCTCTCTCTGTCCCTGTCACAAAAAAAGACTACAACCCACTTCCCTTTAAATTACTTCATTATCGTTATCATTAGTCACAGAAATCCATTATTTTTATATCAAAATTATTTATCATTATTTAATCATCAAATTATACTTATAAAGTTCAAAATAAGTTCTAATTTTGACATTCACAAGTGTTAAAAAATTATTCTAAGAGAAAGTGAAATTAGCTAATGACAAAACTAATAGAAGAATATAAATTTGCTACTTTTTTATAGTGAATTAATATACATTACTTTTAGAAATGTTATTGACTATAAAATAATGGGCATTAACAAAAATCAGGACATTTTCTGGGACCTGTAATCAAAATAAAAACAGCCATTCCTTTAAAGAAGAATATGACAGTTGCAGGTACCCACCAAATAATGCAACTGATGGGACAGGTGTGTGGAAATAATGACCAATTTGTTCAGTTTTCTACTAAAGAGAAACAGCAATAGAGATACACAAAAACTTTAAAGCAACCTCAGAGACATAGGTGTAGGAGTCAAAAACATCAAATTCCTTCAATGGTCCCTAATATAAACATATGAAATGGACACACATAAACTAAAACTGAGAGGTAGAGTCTGAAGAGAACTGGTGATTATGTAACGACTGAAGCCATTTAAATTAAAAAATGCTTTAAATGCAGGGCTGATAACATCAAAATATTTCTCCAGGCAGATGCAGGTCTGACAGTTTGTGGTTACAGAACTAATCTACAATATATTTTAATAATGAAGAACATAAGACTCACAGGAAGTACAGGCAGAGGTAAATAAAGCCTCTGAATATATTCTAGCTGAAATACAGACATAAATAATTAAACAGCACTATAGTAAACCTAAGAATATATCTATTTATCATTTAATATTAGATAAACTTTTAAGAGATCACGCTGCATTACTAAACTAGGGAATACAGAAATTAGACATGTGTTGATGCTTGTCTGATATAAATTGATGTGAATATGGCTTTTAATCATGTCAAAGCTCAATATATGACTATATTCATATTAAATTCTACTCCAAAGATTAAATATGCATTATTGATTTATTTTATTTCACTATTCAGAATAGGGTTAATTTTAATTAATTCACAATTTGAAATGAAATCCAAACAAAAAAAATTCAATATTAGCAAAAAAAAAAAAGTTCCAACTATATGAAAAAGTGATGGTGATGAAAGCCAAGCATCTCTAATTGTGTAATTATTAGTATATGGTGCCGGGTTAATCACTTTGCACATGTTTGTCTGATTCATTAAACCTCAACACAGCTGTGTGCAATGGGTATTCTTGTGTTCTTTTTTCCTCTCGAGGTATGCAAGTTACACTAAGACCTTATCATTTTAACTGAGATAAATTTTTTTTCCGAAAAATTATTTTGAACTACAGCTAAAGATGCAGAAGATCAGCATCTTTCCTAACCTTTTCTCACTCCTTGAAACCCAAAGGGCACAATAAAACAAATATAAAGGGAAAGATGAACTCTCTATTATTTTTCAGCAAAAAAAATGAAACCACCATTAACCTCCCAAACTCCAACTACAGAGAGTCTGTCGATAGCAAACACCATGAAATGACGTGTGCTGATATGAGGGGTGGGCACTTCCCTCCTCACTCCTCAGCACGATGCAGAGTTCCCTAAAATACCCTGGTCAGAAGAGAGGACTGAAAGTGCTGCCGATGGAAGATGAAAGGGAAGGGATCCTGGGACTAAAAAGATCGAATCTGATCCACATTGGGCAGGTGAACGTTAAATGTTGAGGACTATGTCCCCAACTAACCACCAAAAAGAGAAAAAAGAAAAGATTTAGTAAGACTTTTGGGACCTGGCCGATTGGCTCAGTGGTAGAGCGTCAGCCTGGCGTGCAGGAGTCCCGGGTTCAATTCTCGGCTAGGGCACACAGGAGAAGCGCCCATCTGCTTCTCCACCCTTTCCCTTCTCCTTCCTCTCCGTCTTTCTCTTCCCCTCCTGCAGCCAAGGCTCCATTGGAGCAAAGCTGGCCTGGGTGCTGGGGATGGCTCTATGACCTCTACCTCAGGTGCTAGATTTGCTCTGGTTGCAACATAGCAACGCCCCAGATGGGCAGAGCACCGCCCCCTGGTGGGCATGCCGGGTGGATCCCGGTCGGGCACATGCAGGAGTCTGTCTGACTGCCTCCCCGTTTCCAGCTTCAGAAAAATACAAAAAAAAAAAAAAAAAGACTCTAAACGTTGATGAAAGCTGCTCTGATATACTTACTTGAAGCCATTCTCTGTCCCTCTCCCATCCCTTCAAAACTCCCTCCCTTGCACTCCTCCTGTCTAATCAGCAAATATTTGGAGGCAGTAAAGGGCGGTGGTGAAGGGCACATGCTCTGGACACAGAATGACTTGATGCAGATCACGGGATTGCCCGATAGTCCTTGAGCAGTACTTAATCTTTCTCTCATCCTCAGCTTCCTCAGTTAGGCCAGACCTGCATGAAAACACTAGACGACAGATATATCTTAAACATCAAACACATTTCAAACATTTTCATAGTATTCAAATGAAGCAAATTTTCTGAGGGTGACAGTCCAACTGCTTTATGTATTGATGGTATTTTATAATATAATATATGATTAAAATTATTTGTTCTATTTTACAAATCCAGAACATATGAGAGAAAATAGGATGAGAACATTGATCATTAACAAAATGACAAATATCACTCACTAGGTTTTGTTCCATTTAAAGGTAATCTTTTTGTGCCACAAATGGAACTTCTATTCAAATTTTGCTGACAGGGTGATCTTCCTATTGATTCTTACGCTTTTAGTGAAAATTAAATTGCATAGAAAGTGTCACACTGCAGATGTTGTGGTTAGGCTACTTGTAATTTGTAGATAATGTAAATTCCAAAGATTACAATCTGTGGTATATATATGCTAAATACTTGAATCATCTTTGGCTTTCACATATTTAATAACAAAATTTCTAAATGAGGATGAAACAGAGGAAGGCCAAATACTCTGTTCAGATCTTTGTATTTAAATCATGTGGAAGTCAAGGCAATTTGCTCATTGAGAGCAGCAGAATTTCTATTTGAAAATTATTTCTATTCAAAGCTATTAATGACTTCCAAAGAATAAAGGCAAAAAATTGAAGTGGGTAATTCTGAATCCTACCGTCTTTAAAGGCAAAATGTTTCTTTCAAAATAATTTAATATCTACCGCTGTCTACAGGCATAACAAAACGAGATATTAATGGCCAATCTCAGCAAATCCAGGTGACTTAAAAGGCATGAAACTGGTTCCATGGACTTGAAATAATTTTAATCCTATTCAAGTTAAGAATTCCTAAAATTATTCATAAAAACGTTTTATTCAAATACTAAAATATGATTTCTGTTTATGTATAAATCATGCATTATTGTACATTTTTAAAATTATATTTAAAAAAGTTGATTCCAAAATCAGGAACTACTTCCAACAGCTTTTCAAAATAGAACTGTTTGGGAAATAGTAGTTATAGTTCTACATAGAAATATAATAAACACAAAATATAATTTGTTTATGAAATGCCCTATAAATTCTCCCATATGTGCCTTGACCAGGCAAGCCTAGGGTTTTGAACCGGCTACCTCAGCGTTCCAGGTCAATGCTTTACCCACTGCACCACCACAGGTCAGGCTACATAAGCTTTTAATTACAATCTTATGAACTAGTGCATAAAACTTCATAAGATTTTATTTTTACAATATGACCTGCGACTAAGAAGAAGGAAAACAGCAAGAATCATGATTTTCTTTCAGCCAATTATTCAACTTATCTTATATAAATTCCATATATGCCATCTACAACCATTGTAACATGACATGAACTAAATTTACTTTTTGCTAACGAGAAGAAGCACATGGCAAAACTCAGTCCTATTCCTTGCCTCAGTCCAGTCCTATGCCTTGGCAAAAGCTTAAAAACAGGATTTATTGTATGAGTAAGTACAAAATATCTTGCTATACACTGAAGCATTTAATGGAGATTAGACATTTTAAAAGTTCATTATCATTTACTTCGTAAAATTTTCCTCTTTACATTAATTGTTTTCACTCTGTTAACTATGCCTTACATATGCCTAGAAATCTAGAGATAGTTGTCACTCAGTATTCATAGGACCTGGTTCTAGGACCCAGGAGACACCAGATCCTGTGGATGTTCAAGTCCCTTATATAAAATGGTGTACTATTTGCATATAACCTACACACATCCTCCTATATACTTTAAATCATCTCTAGATAACTTACAAAATCTAACAGAATGTAAATGCTATGTAAATCGTTGTCATACTGTGTTGTTTAAGGAGTAATGACTAGAATGTAAAGGGTCTGTGCATGTTCAGCATGGAGACAACCATCATAGGCCTAACTACATAGCACACATCAGCAACAATTAACTTCTTAGCATGCTTACTCTTGCAAGAAAGAGAGACAGACAGGTAGGGAGAGAGATGAGAAGCATCAATTCTTAGGTGTTCATTGACTGCTTTCTCATATGTGCCTTGACCGGGGGGCTACAGCAGAGCTCAAACCAGTGACCTTGGGCTCAAGCCAGTGACTACGAAGTCATATCTGCCATCCCATACTCAAGAGAGTGACCGCAATCTCAAGCTGGTGAGCCTGCACGCAAGCCAGAGACCTCAAGGTTTCGAAACTGGGTCCTCAGTGTCCCAAACCAATGCTCTATCCACTGCATCAGGCTTTCCCCAATATTTTTGATCTACAGAAGGTTTTATTCATGGATACAGAAGGTGGACTATACATGGGAATAAAGGTTTAAAAGGGAGAGGCATTAATTTGAATGATTTTGAATAATTTAAAAGAATAATTCACTACACCAACTTCTGGGATCTTCTAATAACAGAAAGTATAAGGATTATTTTTAAAACTAAATTAGAAATTTAACTATTATTCACAGAATCTCAGCATGCAAGTTCATTTAACATTTTTAATTGAAAACATCCCAAAGTTATCAATCAACATAGTAAATAAAAACATAAAAATACATAAAAAATAGATTCATTTGAAATAGTAAAAACTTGAAGCATTAAAATATACTTTACATACTTAATAAAAATTGTACATACAAAAATGTATACTCTAACAAATGCACTAAACATCTTAAAATGTGTGCTTAGTACTTATCTACTAATCACTTCAACATTAAGATTCTGCTAAATATATTAGTTATTACTGTAATATTGTTTATTGCCTAAAATGTGTTTATATAAATTTTAAGAAAATTCTATCATAACCATGTGTATCAACTGTCAAGAGTTTTTTATTTCAATTTATATTAATAAGTTGAAAACTGATTTTAATCAGTTATTCAATTTTGCCTATAAATTTCAGCTGAAATTCTACTGTAAAAATTCTCAAATCTTCTTATTCCCTTTTTAATCAAATCCCTATAGCAAAGGAAAAAAAAGGGACACGAATTAATAGTAGTTAATCCTTTCCAGTGTTTGTGTGTGCATGGAAGATCAGTGTAAAAGACGGTTACTGCTGTGTTAACTTTTATTACTCCAGCTGTTAACCAGATGTTCAAAACAAGTAAATTGCCCTAGAATGTTTTTCTAAATTCTTCTTCTTAGTCTGTTAAATTATGCAAATGCTAGAATATTTTTAATCATCTACCTAAAGTCCTGCTACAAAATTAGACTGATATAAGAATTCTGGAGTGCCCTGACCAGCCAGATGGCTCAGTTGCTTAGAGCATCGTCTGGAAGCACAGAGGTTGCCAGTTTGATCCCCAGTCAGGGCACATACAGGAATGGATTGAAGTTCTTATCTCTCTCTAAAATCAATAAAATAAATATTACAAAAAAAAAGAAAAAGAAAATTCTAGAGTAACTCAAATTCAAAGCCTTTGACAAAGTATCCAAATAATTAATATTGGGGCTAACAGCATATGACATAGTTGTTTTGTAATAAAACTGTAAGGTGTATAAAAATCAATAAGAAATGCACACTAAAGATCTATTGATGGGAAAATATGCTTTCCTAGCACACATAAATGTATAAGAAATTCAAGAATATGTAAAATAAAGAGAAAATGGAAATAAACCTTAACTGTCCTGATATATATACACTAGTCAAATAATTCCTCTTGAGTTATCTTTTTTGCATTATGATTCACATTGACCTACATGAAGTCTCTGAATTCCCCTTTTTAGAATACATGAAATACCTATTTTTTTATGAAGAAAAGTAATTTTGTTTTGATTACATCCTCTCAGAAAACTCATATTCCCAAAAACACTGATTCACTATCACTCAAAAAGAAAAGCTGTCGTGAGCTTGATTTTCAGTATTTGAGTATCATCACAATCATGAAATATTAAACAAAGAATGATTTTAGTCAGAAAGGGTCAGAACTTTTGCTTTTTCCCCAGTAGAGTAGAATTCATATTCTGAGCCCAGGCAAATAAAAGTTGAGAATTTTTAAAAGAACTTACTAAAATTAAATTAAAGACAGATTAAATAAAATAATCCTTGAGCTGGAGTATGAACTTTTTACCTCTATATCTTTTTATAAGGATCCTGTATTCTCCAGTACGAGATGCTTAATCTAACTATAAACTATTTTTGTCTAATATAAATGACACCTTACCAACTTAATATCATTGTAATGCAAGAAAAGATCATTGTAATTCTAATTTTATTTTGATCTTCTATGATAATAATTACAGAAAAAATAGGTGCTCCATTGTATTAACGTGGAGCTAAGTGAAGTTCAAGGACTAAACCTGCAGCCTTTACCATATATATTCCTGTCACTTAAGAAATGTATATTTTTATAGAAAAAAATAAAATCAGTAAACATGTACATAATATTTAAATTAACTGTAAATATAAAAAATTATAAAAATGTATATTTTTGAGTAAAAAGTATTTCATAAGCATTGCATGTCTCAGAATGTCAAAATTAATATTTGCCAATTTAATCACTTGGGAGAGATAAGATTGAAGAGTTCTTTGAATAACAGACTTGATTAATGAAGAAAGCTACTTTATGAGTGGGGATCTACATGTAGGCTAGAGCTTGGGAAAGGCTAAGAGCTGGAGAAAACATTCACAGATCAGACTACTACTAAATATCAATATATACAAGAAAATATACTTTGGAGGGGTTAAAATAAAACTTTATACTTTAAATTTAATATATATATATTTTTTTCATTTTTCCGAAGCTGGAAACGGGGAGGCAGTGAGACAGACTCCTGCATGCGCCCGACCGGGATCCACCCGGGATCCACCCGGCATGCCCACCAGGGGGCGATGCTTTGCCCCTCTGGGGCATTGCTCTGTTGCGTCCAGCGCCATTCTAGCGCCTGAGGCAGAGGCCACAGAGCCATCCCCAGCGCCCAGGCCATCCTTGCTCCAATGGAGCTTCGCTGCGGGAGGGGAAGAGAGAGACAGAGAGGAAGGAGAGGGGGAGGGGTGGAGAAGCGAATGGGCGCCTCTCCTGTGTGCCCTGGCCGGAAATTGAACCCGGGACTCTTGCATGCCAGGCCGATGCTCTACCGTTTAAATTTTATATTTTTAAACATCTCATAGTTACAAAGGACTGTATGAATTGAGTACCCTTTGAATTACTGAAACATTAGATTGTATTTATCTTTACACAGGGGCAGTATATTGAGAGAATTAAGGGCTCATATTAAGCTCCTCCACTTCGCAGAGAGTTAGTGAGCAAGTCACTTTAGCCTCTTGGTGTCTCAGGTTCCTCATCTGGAAATTGGGGGGAATAGCAATAGCTATAGGGTTCTTAGGAAGATTGAGAGAGTTATCTAAAATTGTACCTGACACACAGTAAGGTATTCATAAGTATTGCGGCTATAAAATAAATACACAGTTGAATAAATCCACAAAGAAATAATATGAAATGTAAGTTTGGTAGTCTAATTTGTTCCATTAGGATTCTCTTCAAAATATCCACTATCTTTGGTAAATGTCTGTTGATGGATTTTTAAAGTGGCCAGGTTAACAGAAAATTGCTGACTTTAGGGGTTAGGGCATACAATGCCCATAGTAGGAAGCTGTAAATCAAAATAAATACTTAAGCTGATAAAACCTGAACTAAGCAAGATTTGTTCTTAGAAGTATGAATATAGTTCCACCTGTTAATTTTGCTATACTGTTCAAATGCACAAAACTGAATAATTTAAGGAAGTGTTGACCAAGTATTAGGTTACCTAAAAGTCTTCACAAGTTGATTAAATAGAAAGTAAGCAGAAGAATTTTTTTATCTACTATATTTGATGAATAATCCCATTGGAACAGTACATGGCCGACTGCTAGGTCACATGTGGCCTCTGCAATATTCCCATGTAAGAGCTGTAAAGGACAGATTCCAATCTGTACCTTTTTCAGGACTGATACAAAAGCACTTTGTGAAATTATGATATTCTATCCATGTGTTCCTACTTTAGTCTGTTTTAAAGTTTACCCTGATTCAAAATTTACCTAATTTCTATTTCTTAAAGATTAATTACTTGACATGTACAGAGACCCTTGTTGATTTTTTTTTTTTTTATTTTTTTTTATTTTTTTTTATTTTTCTGAAGCTGGACACAGGGAGGCAGTCAGACAGACTTCCGCATGCGCCCCACCGGGATCCACCCGGCACGCCCACCAGGGGGCGATGCTCTGCCCATCCGGGGCGTCGCTCTGTCACGACCAGAGCCACTCTAGCGCCTGGGGCAGAGGCCAAGGAGCCATCCCCAGCGCCCGGGCCATCTTTGCTCCAATGGAGCCTCGGCTGCGGGAGGGGAAGAGAGACAGAGAGGAAGGAGAGGAGGAGGGGTGGAGAAGCAGATAGGCACCTCTCCTGTGTGCCCTGGCCGGGTTTCAAACCCAGGACTTCCACACGCCAGGCCGACGCTCTACCACTGAGCCTACCGGCCAGGGCGAGACTCTTGTTGATTTATATGTAGTTTTGCTCCCTAAATAAAATAGTTCTGTAAAGTTACATTTACTCTCAGACAGCTTTTTTTTAGCCCCTGGAACGAGTTTTCAGCAAACATCCACATTCATCTGTAGCCTTTCTTCTCTAATGCTAGCTCTTGACTTTTTTAAGAAACAAAAAGAAAGAAAGAATATGTTCATTTGCAAGCTGTTTTTCTGACTGACATAAAGCGTGGAAGCTGATGATGAAGTGACTCATTGTATTTCTGAAATTCATCTATAGGTGAGGAAAGCTAGAACAGGGTACAGTTGAAGGTAACTTTTAATTTACAGTGAGGAGCCTAAACTTAAGGTTTTCTATTATCTTCTCTTTTATTATTTTTAGAAATAAGAAGAAGATGAGCAAGAGAGAGAGAAGAGGGGAAAGGAGCAGGAAGCATCAACTCATAGTTGCTTCTCGTAAGTGCCTTGATCAGGCAAGCCCAGGGTTATGAACTGCTGACCTCAGCATTCCAAGTTGACACTTTACCCACTGCACCACCTCAGGTCAGGCAAAGGTTTTCCATTTCTTAAAAAATTAAGAGTATTGCCTGACCAGGCAGTGGTGCAGTGGATGGAGTGTCTGACTGGTACGCAGAGGACCCAGGTTCAAAACCCTGAGGTCGCTGGTTTGAGCACAGGTTCATCTGGCTTGAGCATAGGCTCACGAGCTTGAGCGTGGGGCCACTGGCTTGAGTGTGGGATCACAGACATAACCCCATGGCTTGAGTCCAAAGTCGCTGGCTTGAGCAAGGGGTCACTCGCTCTGCTGTAGCCCCCCATTCAAGGCACATCTGAGAAAGCAATCAATGAACAACAAAGGTGCCACCATAAAGAATTGATGCTTCTCATCTCTCTCCCTTCCTGTCTGTCTGTCTCTGTCTGTCCTTGTCTCTCTGTCTCTGTCACAAAAAAAAAAAAAGAGAACTGACCACCTTCACATTATTTGTGGATTAATCTTAAAACTGTTTTTGTATAGCCCTGGTGCTGAGGTTGCCACTTTGACTCCTGGTCAGGGCACACACAGGAACAGATTGATGTTCCTGTCTCTCTCTTTCTCTCTTCCTCACACTCTAAAATCAATCAATAACACTAACACAATTGTTTTATTTTGTACAGATTACTTACTAAAAAAATAAGAAATGTGCTAGAGAGGATCTCTATTTTACACACACACACACAAAATGTGGTCCACAAATATCAAGCAAAGTGCCAAAGGTCACAAAGATGGTGGAAGGTAGAACTGGGATTCACACTGAAATGTTTGATATGAAGCCCAAGATGTAACTGCTTTTATTGATATAGAAAATAAAAAGGAAAGCCAAGAAAATAGTGTTTTCCATAAGACAGAAGATTAGAGACTTACCTAAAAACGTCAAGCTCACAATCCAACAATTGGTGACATTATCATCATAGGACAGGACCGTTAGTACATGTACATACATGCCAATGAACCATTACACTTAATACACTTAACTGAATTTACAGGATGATATTGGCAATTATGACATCAGAATTTTTGGATGCCACTTTCCATTTTCTAAACGGCTTTCATGTACAGTACAGTTTTACTTTCCAACAATGTTTGTAACTGAGCTGAGCAAACTAAAGCTCCCTGAGAGGTGATGTGACTTGCCTGGAGTTACCCAGACAGTAGAGTGGTCCCTCATCTATCTGTGAAGTAGTGACCTTATAGGTATTTTATTATTTATATATATTTTAAGGCTTTATAAACCCTCCCCACACTCTTATAAACCTTCCCCACACTGTTATTAACATTTCCCACACTCTTATATATACTTCCTATGCTCATAAACACTTTCTATACTCTTAAACTTACATACTTTCAACATATAAAATGCTATATGGGTACTCACCAGTGAATATACTACAACTTGAGTGATGAAGATGATGATGACTTAATATTCTTTTAATGTTTTAATATTTTTATAGTTTTCATTTTTTAGCCTAGAAAATGCTTATTTTGCCACAAAAATAATTAAAATAATAAATATATAAGAATACCTATGTACCGCAAAATCCCACGATATAGCAAAAAATCCACGATACTAAATTAGATATATACAATTTAATTTTTTTTTTTTATTTACTCATTTTAGAGAGGAGAGAGAGAGACAGAGGAGAGAGAGACAGTGGGGAGAAGCTGGAAGCATCAACTCCCATATGTGCCTTGACCAGGCAGGCCCAGGGTTTCGAACCGGCGACCTCAGCATTTCCAGGTCGACGTTTTATCCACTGCGCCACCACAGGTCAGGATTTTTTTTCTTTTTTTTTTAAATTTTTTTATTTTTTATTTTATTTATTCATTTTAGAGTGGAGAGAGAGAGACAGAGGAGAGAGAGATATATACAATTTAAAAATCCAAGATACCAGTGAGACCGTGTAAAGTGAACCACGATATGGTGAGGGACGACTGCAAATCTCATCCAGAACGCCGTTGTTCAGGTTTGTACTCCAAGGTCGCTTCCTAATACAGAGCACTACCAAGTTAAAAATTTAATGTCACATTGCACAGTCTCCTTTTTGTAATGGCAAAAGTAAAAGTTTTTATAACATGGAAAGTAAAAATAGTATAATTTTTTGAAAAATGTGAATTTATATTTCATGGATTTTTTCTTACATTATGCCTTAGAACAAATGTTGAAAAGCAGACAGCAAACAGAATACTTTCCTAAGAGATCTGTTGCTGCTCAGAAGGAGAATGGGACTCAGGGCCAGGTCAAGACATAAATGACAGTTTGCTTTGTTTTTTACACGCTCACCTATCCTTCCAAAGAAATTAGAATACAGATTTTAACTTGATTTAACCAATGAAATGTGAATGCATTTAAACTATAATGTTATGGAGGAAAAAAAACTAGACTAAAAGGACATAAATACGTTTAGGAAAGCACCCAAGATGAGGTTGCTTTGGTGGTCAAAATACAATGGACACTGCTTTCTGATTACAGTGGAGACAGTCTTTCAGGAGAAAAATCATTTAGGGAAATTACCCTCTGCCAAGCGATCTGTGAATATCACTGTCTAGTGCATTTTAAAAGGAAAAAAAATGGTGATGTTGTGAATGAAGTGGCTCATTTTTTAAATGTGGAATAAAGGAGCACAGATATGGCAGCTTAACTGTTTTCCTCAGGAACATGAGTGTCCAGCGGGAATAAAGGATTAAAGACAAAAGAGTGCATCTCTGTAGACAAACCGATCCAACAGGCATTTTAATTTCTCTAAGGTCAATTAAACAAATTGATTACTTTTTATTATGAATCAAAATTTTATTTGTGTTAAAGAAATCTAGTATAGTAAAGGGTTCTAGAATCATTCACCCAATTGATAGTTACCATTTACTGAGTATCTACTAGACAGTGTGTCATGTTTATTATTTTACATTAAGTACCTCATTCAATCTCTGATTTACATCACTAAAATAATCACCACTTCATGAACAAAGTAACTGAGATTTAGAGAGGTGTGTCACATCCTTAGGGCAATGACATAGAAATGGAGAATATTATTTAAACCAGGAAGCCTGACTCTTATCCACTAAAATCTGAACCTGAATTTACAGGTGTTGGAAATGTGGGATCCAACAAGTAACAAAGTTGTAAAGGAGGAAAACAATCAACTATTAAGGAGAATATAAAAGACCATTAATTTGTTATAACATGATATATTTCTTTTTCACAAATATAAGTAAATTGTTCACTTTTGAAGATTACATTTGTTTTCAACTTTTTGAAACTTGCTTGGCAATCATTTACCCTTAAACCCTAAGTAAACCTTTAATTTCTGATATCTAATGATCCACAGAACACTGTCCTGAATATATTTATTTAAAAGGCTCCAAGTAAAATTTCAAACAAAGAAACTTCAAGTTTAGAGCTTCCATTGCAAAAAAGTATTTTTATTGTTTGTTTTTCAAATGCTTTCTTAAGGAACTCCAGTTAAATTTATATTAGCAAACTTTCAGGTAGAAAATGCAGTTTAGCCTGACCGGGTGGTGGTGCAGCTGAGCGTTGGTCTGAGATGCGGAGGACCCAGGTTCAAAACTTCGAGGTCGCCAGCTTGAGCGTGGGCTCATCTGGTTTGAGCAAGGTTCACCAGCTTGAGCCCAAGGTCGCTGGTTGAGCAAGGGGTCACTCGGTCTGCTGTAGCCCCCAGACAAGGCACATATGAGAAAGCAATCAATGAACAACTAAGGTGTCACAACGAAGAATTGATGTTTCTCATCTCTTTCCCCTCTTGTCTGTGTGTCCCTATCTGTCCCTCTGTCTCTGTCACACACACACAAAAAGTAAATGCAATTTAACAGGGAACATATTTGTAAACTATTTTTAAATATTCAGCTTTCAAATTAAATATGCATTTAATATTTGTAAGCATTTAATGCCATAAGTCCATATGTGAGTGATTATTATATGTGTGTGTCCTACATATCAGATATAAATATGTGGACAGCAAACTGATAATGCACTCTATCTGTGATTTTTCTTCAGGACACAAAATTCAGTGTTTTCATTTTTGTTTTCTCAGTTACTCAATGGCCTTTGTACCCACTTTGAATTCTGGAGTGTGTCTCTTATAATTAATGAGTTTAGCATAATCCAAACTTCTTGAGAACAGGAAAGCCAGGGAAATAATGGAAGGTACAGCCCAGCAGAGCAGAACTTGCCAGTGTACCACTAACACTGGGAAGAATGCTTCACACCCACTAAGTAACTCATAGGGGCTTGTTTCATGTTCACAACAGCCTACTTTACCCTCCTGCCTCTCGTAGGAGCTAAGAATACTTCTCATTGTGACAAAAGCCCACCTACTCAAAACGGAGGTTAATTACTGCTACATAATTAACATCACAAGAAAATTGTTCAGATTAATGAAGCAGGGCTTGATTACAAGATCTCCATGAGCTACCATAGAAATATTTGTTTACAAAAAAAAAAAAAAAAAAACGACTTACATATCTACTAATAATGGATTCTGTGTAAAATATTGTAACATTGAATCTGTAGATTAACAGATTAACGCATATAAATCAGACTCTACATACTCAGGGGGGGAAAAAAAAGAAATTAAAAGAAGGAGGGAGGGAGGGAAGAAAGAAAAAAAAAAGAGGAAGGGAGCCCTGGCGGGTTGGCTCAGTCGTAGAGTGTTGGCCTGGTGTGTGGGAATCCCAGGTTCAATTCCCAACCAGGGCACACAGGAAAAGCATCCATCTCCTTCTCCACCTTTCTTTTTGCTTCCCCCTGCTTTCCATCTGCTTTCTCCTTTCCTTTCCTCTATCTTTCTCTCCCCCTCTCACAGGCAAGTCTCCATTGGAGCAAGGTTGCCCTGGCGCTGAGGATGGCTCCATGGCCTCTGCCTCAGGTGCTAGAATGGCTCTGGTTGCAGCAGAGCAACGCCCCAGATGGGAAGAGCATTGCTCCCTGGTGGGCATGCCAGGTGGATCGGGAGTCTGCCTCTGTTTCCCCACTTCTCACTTCAGAAAAATATATTTAAAAAAAAAGAAAGAAAGGAGGAAGGGACACAATAGGAAAAGTTATACCTTTCAGCAAGAACTACCATGCTAATATTAAAATTTTCTAATTAGTTCTGTGACAATCACAGCTCAAAGACTACAAAACCTTCTTTAATAAGGATACTTCAAAAATATTGGCAAATCTAGGTAACTTTTCAAATAAATGTTGAAAGAATGGTCTCTTGTAATATAACTATACACTTGTGTAAGTTATTTTAGTAATAACTAATTTTAGTTAAGCTGACTTGATATATAATACCTAAAATGAGTGACAGAATATTGCTTGTAATAAGTTCAAAAAGTGAGTTCCTCTTCCCAAAATACCATAAACCAAAATGGCCATCAGATCATTACAGTCAAATGACAAAACATATCACCATTGTGTATAATAGTTACCTTTCAGCACCAGTCATCAACACAACTACTCCCCACCCTTCCCAATTAGACACTGTATTACTTAGAATAAGCTAGGCTGTAGCAACAAAGACAAACTCAAAATACCCAGTGTCTCAAAACAGAAAAAGTTCTCCTTGCTCACTCTCACAGATCGGCAAGAGTGTGGTCAGAAAGGCTCCCTAATTTTAGTCATTCAGGACTCAGGCTGACAGAGAAACCTCTTCTCTTTAACTACAGGTCTCCATGCTAAAGGTAGAAAGCTTCACAGTCTTGCTCAAGCAATGAAATGATTCAGCTCAGAAGTGAGGAATGTGCATTTCGGTTACAATTCCTTGGCTAGAGATGGTCACATGATCCTACCCAACTACGAGTGGTCTGAAACACAGTTCCCACATGTGCCCAAAATGGTAGAAGGCTGGACTATTTGGAGTAGAGCATTAATGACACCTATCCACTCATACCTATGAAATGTCAATGCTAATAAGATTTTTGTTGTTGCTTTAATAAGCTGTCTTCAGTAGTGAATATCCATTATGTGTGAACAATTAAAGGAGTTCAAGATAATTTTCATTGCCCTGTTAACATTAGGGTATTCCAATTAGTTTGACAATTTGAAACTAAACTATCTGGAGACTAGTAAAACAATAAAGGAAAGAGAATATTTCTCAAATACATTCCATTTATAAAGATGTAAATTAGCGCTTCTTAATATTCATCACTTAAATTTAAAAACAAAAAAAAAATCTAAGATTGTATTCGTGTTTACCTAGGTATAAGAGGAAGACTGGAAAGAGCAAATTCACAGGAGGGTTGGGACCCTAGGGTAGAAGAACTTTTGAATCCAGACGACTGACTAGAGAGAAAGATGAGGGACAACTGTGGCCCTCCTGTGGAGGTCACACATGGAGCCCCAGGGCTGCCTGACTCCAGAGAGAATCTGCAGAAGTGTTTACATGACAGGATCTGCAGACAGGTTATCAGCAGGTCTCCAACTCCATAAGTGAGAGATAGAGAAGAAGGGGTAGGGGCCCCAACTCTGGTCTAAACACAGTGTGACTTCATCACACTATGGTCTCTATGAAGCAAAGACAGAGGTCCTGATGCCTGGCAGAAGACAGCAAATCTCTATCCGATTGGATGAGATATGACAGAAAAAATGACAGCAAATGTTCAGAAGACATCGCCTGAAATCTCAAAGATGCCTGAGAGACATGATAGCGTAGGCTGAGGATGTGCATGAAGGGGTATGTGAGGCCTTGGCCCTTACTGTGTCAGATAGGAAAAAAGGTTAGGAAGGAAAATTAAGCATAGATACATGTGGACCACAGGATCCTAGACAAATTATAAATTTTGTTCTAAGTAAAATGCAGTAAAACAATATTATAGTTCTTACACATTCTCAGTGATCATGACACTGAAAATATTCATTTCTCAGTGGAAAAAATTTCTAACATTAATTCATCATATGTGGCTTCACATGGAGGCTCCGAGATTTACAGTTCTGCGGTAGCTTTCAGAGCAAAGCTGCCTCTAGCATGAACAGAGGAAGAAAGAACTGATTACGTGGGACTCTAGGCCTCCCACCCACAACAAAAACAGCACTCCTTTCTAAACTCACTTTTATATATTGAGTTTTAACAGAAAGAAGTTTCCACTAAGGGAAATTAATTGCATTAATTTGTTGCATTAATTCACATCCTACATGTACTGATTTATTTCACCTTAATCAGTGCTTGCTACTTAGTGGATCAGCTTCTATTCTGTTTCTAAACCCCCCTTGTTCTATTTCTGTGGTTTCTGTGGTCTCAGGATGCAGAGGCCAGAGGCAAGCATGTATAATATTTATTATGTGTGTTACTCACTTATGCCCTTTGTAATCAATTGAACACCAAAACACAGTTATCAGAAAATTCCAGGAAAACTACCAAACAGAAGGAAACCATACATTTTAAAGAGAACAGATCTTTCAAATATTACAAGCTAAGGTCTTACAATGTCCTATGCTGTGCAGATGGAACAATGGTGCTCTATAGCACTTACTTCATCATATTTCAAAGTAAAGTCTGTGGAAGAATAAAAAGGCCACCTTCCTTGGGTAATTTCTCAGGCACCACTTAAAAAGTAGACACAGCTTGCCCTCTCAATTATAAAACCAAGGCCAGCCAACGAGAGCTGGCCACAGACTGACATATCTGTAAAGGAAGCTGACCTCTCAAGGAAGCCAAAGTAAACAAAAATTTCTCATTCTACAGTGCAGCAGCAGATTTTTGACAGTTTGCCAGATTTATATGGAAAAATTATAGACAGGTTTTTTTCTTCCTAAAGTGCCCTCTTTTCCACAATTATTATGAGTAGTCAGTGACAGAAGCTGTGATATTCAATAGAGGGGATCCTGACCTCACTCTTCTCTCACTCTCAATAGTATAAATATTTCTCAATGTACTATAAGAAAACTAAAAAGTGTAAGATATGCTATTTCTCAAAAACACAGAATTAACTAGAATTGTATAATGAAATGAAAATCCTACCTAGAACTTGCTGGATCATTTTCGAGAATCTAAAAAAACTCTGAACTTGAAGTGCATCTCTAAGTTTAATGAGCTTAGGCTGAAGATCAATAGTTTTTTTGAGACCTGAAACACATTTATTTAATCATATATACCAAATAGGACAAAAATACAATGAATGAAAGCTTTAATTTGTAGAGATTAGTCTCTATTAAGCAATATGGCGAAATATGATATATTCTGATTATTGTCCTGGCTGGATCCCATGTAATTTTTTTTAATGGTTGGATCGATCAAATAATAGATCTAAATAATTGGGTCTCTTTTACATTATAGAAATGGTATTAAATACAAATTCAATACAAATAATGTTCCTATTATATGTTTGCAGATTGGAATTCCATCAATGAGGTAAGATTTGGACTAGATAATGCCTTAAGTCCTTATAAATTTGTGAGAATTTGTGATTCTGATTCAAGTGCTCTAGAAACAGTAAAAAAAAAAAAAAGATTGAATTTTTTCTGATTTTTATTTGAACCAATTTGTATTAAAATTGTTAGAGAAAGAAAAACTATGATCTTTAAGGTACAGTATTCTATGTAACTAACACATTTCAAAGGAGCAATTATCACAGGTCTCACAGTTATTGCCCAAATAAAACAATATGTGCAACAGAGCTTTGTGATGCACTTCCTCAATGCTAGGTTTTATTGTATGCTTTTCATTTATAAAAAGTTTATTAAACACTTTACTTATTTTCTTAGGTGTAATATGTAGATGAATCTTCTCTTTAAACCTGTGCTTATTGGAGAATAATTTATTACTGTTTCAATATTCAAGTGTCGAAGTTGTTTTTTTAAAAATTATTCTTAAAAGTGAGGAACACCAGTAGAAATGTCATGAAATAATATTGTGTAATACTCATTAGTATGATTCATACTGGGTGAATATTCATACCGAGGATTATATTTCTGATAGTAAATATTGCTGTGACATTTCTACCACCTCATTATATTCATTGCTATAAAGTAATTTCATCAAGATAGTGTCCTTTGGCTGACTCCACAACTGTTTTAATGCTTTTCATTATATCTAACTGCATTAGGTTGTATTCTAAATATTGTAATTTGGGTCTGTCAGTTTTCCAAGCACGTATTTGTTCTTGTTTTTCTCAAATAACCACCAAACCTCAAAGAAACTTGTCACTTAGAAGAAATAATTTGAGAATGTAATGTCCAGGATTGGGTTAGCAGGTAAATTATTTCCTTTAACAAAGTAGGAACCAAGGAGGAACTATTGTGCCTTCATATTTTAGAGCATGTTCCAAGAATAATAAATGTGTGATAGGAAGTTGGTTATGGGGGAAATGCACATCAGCCAACATGTCAGATTTCAAAAAAGACTCCAGTTCACTGATTAATTTTGAGAGAAACAGCTCCATGTTAATGTGTTTACTACGCATTTGTTACTACTGCACCTTCAGTGCAAACTAAAAATATATTACTCTAACAGGTATGTAGCCAGGTCATTCTTTGCAAGTCAACAAAATTCCTAAGTAGCATTGAAACATAATTGAACATAGAGCATTTAGCATTTTATGAAGTCTTATAGATGGCATTTTGTAGTTTTGTTTTAAGAAAATATCAGAATTCTCACATGAGTACTAACAAAAGTTTTTGCTTGCATTTTAATATCTGAATATATAAATATAAGGCTTTGGTGGAAGCTTGGGGCTTTCTGGTCTGTAGCAACTGTTCACAAGCCACTGAAAAGAATCCCAAAATGTCCTTTGTTTTTTCAAATGCGTTTTTTCATATACACTAGAATTTCAAGATAATTCTTTTTCAAAAACAGATATCAAAACATGACTTAATTTTGCATAATGCAGCAAAGAGCAAAATACTTGGAAACTGTTTGATTCAAATGGCTTTGCAGGCTCCCAGCAATGATATCCTAAGGACAGCTTCCCAGGCCTAAGATGACTCACACACCACTAGCCTGATCTATTTGATGTATTAGTCATGCCTCCATCAACACAAACATATTCAGATTCTATATTTTCTTTACCTAATAACAAAATAGACATATACTCAAATGTTTGATGATCCTTTGTTAAATGCCCCTTAATTTTCCTAAACAAGTTCAAACAATTAAATAACAATCTACTTCATTACGTATTGTCAATTCTCTATCACATATTGCCAGAAGATAAAAAAGAGGTTTCAAAACCTGAATCAAGGGCCTACTATAACTTGGACAAAGTGTTTCACAAGTGCAATCTCATTAAATACAATACTCTACTACATACAGTAGATTAATGATGAATCAAACTTAGTCAAGCTCAGTAACGTGTCAGAGATACTATAAGGTGGCTGAGTCACTTAGGGGACCCAAGTACATTTTACACCAAAACAGACCTTTCAGGTCAATGAAGTGACACACTTAGAAAAGCTGAACACTTCTCTGATTTTTATTAGTTCATTGAATTGGGTCAACATTTCCACAGCACTGACAGCAACTAAAATATTCCAAGCCATTAATTTTACTGGTTTTTTCAATACATGAAGACATTTACTGTTCCCCTGTACCCTGAGAAATAAGCATCCTTAACCTAGGCTGAGTAGGGAAAAGTAGTAATACAGAATAGCACAGTTACAATGTGGAAGAGCAGATTCAAACTCAGCTCTCTCTGGTTGGGATCTTAACACTCCACACATAACATTTTGAAAAAGTAAAAAAAAAATGTTTACTTTTGAATGAACATTGATTTCAGATTCAAGGGCCAGATGACTATTATAGTTAATATATTATATACCACAATTATTCTAAATAATACTATATTTTATAAAAAGTATTCAATTAACAATAAAATTGCAGCCCGGGCCAGTTTGCTCAGTAGTAGAGCATCAGCCCAGCATATGGATGCCCTGGGTTCAATTCCCAGTCAAGGAACACAGGAGAAGTAACCATTTGCTTCTCTACTCCTCCCCTTCCCTTCTCTCTCTCTCTCTCTCTCTCTCTCTCTCTCTCTCTTTCTTCCCCTCTGGCAGCCATGGATCAATTGGCTCCAGGGTATCCACCCAGGTACTGAGGATGGCTCCATGGAGCCTACACCTCAGGTGCTAAAAATAGCTCCATTGCAGCACGGCCCCAGTTGGGCAGAGCATTGGGCCCAGACGGGTTACTGAGTAGATCCCAGTCATGGCAAATGCAGGAGTCTGTCTTTCTATCTGCCTCCTCTCACTTGGAAAAGAAGAAAAAATAAATTAAGAAATAAATAAGGCCCTGGCCAGTTGGCTCAGTGGTAGAGCATCGGCCTGGCGTGCAGAAGTCCCGGGTTCAATTCCCGGCCAGGGCACACAGGAGAAGCGCCCATCTGCTTCTCCACCCCTCCCCCTCTCCTTCCTCTCTCTCTCTCTTCCCCTCCCGCAGCAAGGCTCCATTGGAGCAAAGATGGCCCGGGCACTGGGGATGGCTCCTTGGCCTCTGCCTCAGGCGCTAGAGTGGCTCTGGTCGCAACAGACGGCGCCTCGGAGGGGCAGAGCATCGCCCCCTGGTGGGCAGAGCGTCGCCCCCTGGTGGGCATGCCGGGTGGATCCCGGTAGGGCGCATGCGGGAGTCTGTCTGCCTGTCTCTCCCCGTTTCCAGCTTCAGAAAAAAATACAAAAAAAAAAAAAAAGAAAGAAAGAAATAAAATTGCTTCTTTTAGGAAATGAATTAAATAAAGGAATGCAAGTAAAGTAAAATTCCCATCTCAATTTTGGAAGAAACTAATGTGCAGTACATTTATCTAGAGCTATTATAAAAGGCCACTGAAACATGCATCTTGACATGTGTGCGTGCAGAGCACACATACATACAAACAAATATTTTCTTTAGGCCACTGCAGCTTCACCACACACATATTTTCATGTTAATATTTTAATTCAGTGTCTATAAAAATTACGTTGTCATGTAACAGAGTTTTGTTTCACTAAATATATATATGAGCTGCTTGCTAAATTGACAAAATTTTGAAATGACAAAAGTAAAAATAATGGCATTACTTAACCAGGCCTACAATTTTATTAACACTCTTATTACTATATTTATAGACCATAACCAGGCGTAATAGAAGCAACGAACATAATATGCAAATACTATTTTTCTCTTTTTTTGGAATCTATATATGTTTGACTTCAAACTAAGGAAGAGAGGATTTGAGAAATGTCATGTTACTAAAGAAGTAGTGCCAGAGCCAGAAGAGAGAAATGTAGAGATAAATAAAGACAGTCAAACAGATAGAAATTGGCAAATTTTCTAACTACATTTGTTGTAGAGAGCCATATATAGAAAGTTCTATTTATCATTAATCCCTTAAAGTAAATATATATGAAATTAAGACTATTTCTCGATAGCTTCATTCTTCTCATTCTTTTTAAATGTTATTAAATAATACCTTGTGATCAGGAGCTGGTATAAATAATACATTAATAGAATTGAAAATGAGATAAACGGTAGCCATCTTCCCCTAAAAAAAGAAAGTAAAAAGTGGCTTTCTCAAAATTATGTAGTTTTATTCTTCTAATTGTAATCTATTGTTATCTTTCCTAGTGAGAGCTTTGTTTTGTTCATTTAAGTATTTTTTTAAGTGAAGTAAACCAGTCAGAGAAAGACAAGTACCATATAATTTCGCTATATATGAAATTTAATGAACAAAATAAACTAACACAAAAAATAGAAACAGACTCATAGATAGAGAACAAACTGACAGCTGTCAGAGGAGATGAGAGTTGGGGACTGGGTGAAAAAGGTGAAGGAATTGAGCAAAGAAAAAGAAACTTAGACAACAGTATGGGGGGATTGCAGAAGGGAAAGGATGGAAAAGAGGGAAAGGATGGAAAGGAGAGAAAGGAGGGAGGGGGAAAAGGGTAGAGGAGAGATAGATGGTGAAGGAGGAGGACTTGACATGGGGTGGTGAGCACAATACAATATACAGATGATGTGTGTTATAGAACTGTACACCGGATTTGCATAGAATTTTGTTACCCAATATCACCCCCAATACATTCAATAAAAATTAAAAAAAAAAAACAATATACCAACATTTATGGGATATAGCAAAAGCAGTTCTAGAAGGGAAAATTATAGTGGTAAAAGCCTATATTACAAAGAAGAAAGAGCCCTAGATTCAAACTATTAGGAAGTAGAAATAAAGAAGGACAAACTGAAACCAAAGTTATCAGAAAGAAAGAAACAATAAAGATTAAATCACAAATTTTAAACATAAATACTAGAAAAAAAGTAAAAAATACCATTTAATATGAATTTCATCCAATATTTATTGATGGCCTGTTGAGACTGTCCTAGACAATTCATAGACCTAGTCTTTACCCTTGAAGAACTCTCAAGTTAGTAGAAGGAGATGAAAATATAAATGAAAAGTATACTGCAGTGTGACAGATGCTACAACGAAAGTACAGCATGTGCAAGGGGCTATGGGAACCCAGCTAAGAGGCAGGACAACTGGAAGACTGTTTCAAGGAGCAACAGACTCACTATATATAATGTTCCCCATTCTGGTAAAGAGTATGGGAACATGGCAGTCATTTACAAAGGAAGAAAGATCCAAGGAGGGTAAAGAGGAAGATGGAAAGGTGGCTGAAACAGTAATTAGGGCAAAAAGAGCAAAGGTAAAAAGAAATGGAAACAAACAGATAGAAATACAAATTGCCCTAGAGACAAATATGGGCCTAATACTGCACAAATCATGGGCTAGATTTTACACGGCACATAGTGAGACTTCCCTCGGGCAGTGGAATATCAAGAATTATCAGAAGCAGAGTGGAAAAACAAATGAGCATGTGTGTTCAGATTTCCTGGAATCTATACAGGGATCCCAATTTCCATTCACATAAGTAGCACCATTGATGTAAGTAGGAAACAAAGGTTCCATTAAGGCTTATTATGTGATTTAAATACTCCGGAGTAGAATTTTTCTGCCAGAACTGTTATAATTTATTTTAATGGAAGTCGTAAGAAATAAGATCTTATATGGCCTTTTACCTTTTAGCTATATAGTCCAGAATTCTCTTTGGTAAAAGAATCCTAGAAAATATAGTAAAGACCTTGTGAATAAATGCCAACCTATTCCCAAGCTTATTTGTGAATACCACATAAACAGCACTGAGTTTCTTTTTTTTTTTTAAGTTATACATGTTATATATAGGGAAAATTCTTTAAATAACTTCCTGAAATAAGACATCATTATTTTTAAAAGACTTCATTTTACTGATGTGCGTGGTTTTCAAAATTTCCCATAAAAGTTAAGGAATGACAACCAAGTTTCTATAATCACATGCCACCCTCAACTATATCAAAATGTGATCTCAAATAAAATATTTCAATGTATGAAAATTTAACACTTTAATGAAGCATCAGTCCAAAATTTTACTTCTACAGCATATTCCAAATAACATTTGTAAATATTGATATTGTCACTATAAGCAGTGATAGTTCTTGTTGTTTTCTGGCTATGAAATTCTTCAGTACATGAATGAATTATTAACTAATATTTTAGTACAAATACTATCTCAAAATTAATTATCTCACAATTGAGAGCCTACAGTTTTCTCAAATCCTAACTAAATATGATTTTGTAACTCCAATAGATAACATTCAAAATATTCAGCATTTGGTATAACTTGATCATCACCATCAACATCATACAAAACAATCTGAAATTAGATCTACTGAGTGTGAGACTCTTCCTTCAAATGTGTGCCACTTCTACGATGTAATAACTGTGGAAAATATTTCTATTGAAGGCTGAGTCAGTGCTTATTCCAGTGAATAAAATGGTAGTCATAAAGTGTGGAGAAGAATCCTGTGTTTATTCCCTTGATATCACACAGGATAATTTGACTATTTTTCCATAGAAACTAGAAGTCATAAAGTAATATAAAAAGAATTTTTAAAACATAATTTTAAAAAGCCAGGTTTACATGTTATCATATAAAGTAAAGACATGTTGGAATAACAGATATGAGTAGCACAATTACATGTACTTGTTGACCTCAAACCATGTGAATATCATTGTGGTAATTTATTTGGAATGATATTAAATAATTCTTTCATAGGATTTATGGATCGTTTATGTCAAATATAAAGGTTTAACATATAGTACTTTCCATACATTTCACTAAATTAAGAATCTGCAGAGTTTCAAATTTCTTTCCCACAATGCGGCATAGCCAAAGGGTCTTCTCTGAATGAAGTAAGGAGTGCTGTGTACATTTTACAAGAACTACACATGCATCAGCTACAGTTGCCATCAGAAATTATTTAGTCTTACCTTTCTGACTCAGAATAACAATTAAAGAGTACATATTTAGAATACAGACTTTGCAGTTTTACTGACACTTGAACTTTTCCTAGTTCAGTTTGACTAACATGTTAACAATCTTAATATCATTTATTTGTATACTGCTTTCTCACTGTGCCAGTGAGCCAAAGGATATATACATTCTCCTACATGATGTATACACGTAATGACTAAAATCCCTCATTCTTAGCCATTTACAAAACAAATGTCTATCTAGCCCAATTTCTATAAATTCCAGCACTTTCTAAACCAACATCTCATGACCATGACCAGCAAAATCTTTGAAAATCATGCTTAATATGCACAGAACAACTTTGTCACTTACTACCAAGTGAGAAAAGAAAGAGCTGTGAGACTGGATTCATTTTCTACTGTCCTCAGCAGTCAATCTGATGGTAGAATTTTACTCATTGAAAAACAGATTTTCTAAGTTTCGTTTAAACAACAATAAAACATACAAATAAAAACTAGTTTCTGGTGTTAATTGTCTTATTAACCAGCTTGTCACATCACATTTTCTGAGTGTACTAGGGGACACTAATTAGTTTTAAATGGTGTTAAATACCATCCCTGCAGTTGCAAGTGCTTCTCTGGGATTTTTACTAGAGAAAAGACCTCCTGTAATTTAAAACCACTTTGTATTCTTCAGTCAAAGCTGTTAGTGAAACACTGACCTGGAGAAATCTTGAAGGTTTTCCACCCCTCCCTCATTGCCATTAGTCTGCATTTATTTTCTAACACATCTTTTTTTTTCCCTGTACCACTGGCTCTCCCATAACTCCCAACCCCCAAATTGCTTTCAGCAGAGAAAACGCATTTAGCTAGTTAAGCCTCTCTTCTCCCCACCCCTTACAAAGCCTTGGCTACCCTTAAATAAAATTCTCCAACAACGTGTCAATTTTATATTGGCCACAAAGACAACTTCTGTTGGGGGAGGGTAAGGAAAGAGGGACTGGAGCTTGGCTGTCCCTTTCCACAGACAGGGATCTTTGTGGATGTCAGAAAACATTTCCTGCATAAAAAATCAACACACTTTCTTTTGCAGGGATGGGAGCAAGAACGAATCTGTTATCAGCCATGTCCCCAAACGAATGGAACACATCCATTAACCATCCAAACAGGAAACTAATTTTCTCAAAATGTGTCAGCTTTCTTGCATTATTAAACATAATCCACAGTCTCAAATCCTCTGGTAGCTCCCCCACTGGGGATTGGGTGAAAGCTATAAATCACTCCCGTATTTTCTTCCTCCGCATTTCCGTTGCACTGTTTCGGTTTTTTTTTTTTTTTCCATGTAGCTCAGCTCAGATAAGATCCCTCTCCCCTCGTGTATACCAACAGGGGATTAAGAAGAGCAAAAATCACCGAAAGAGGGGTGTCAGTTTTTAAAGGATCAACATGTGTTTTAATTCTGCCCTCCTCCCCTCCCACATTGAGGCTTCACAGGCTAGGGACCACAGAGTTGGCGCTTCCATTAGGGTTCTCTTGACCCAGGAAAGAGCAGGCACGTGGGGACTTATTATGCAAAGCATCTGAACATCACTGACCAGGGAGGGGGGGGGGGGGGAGTGAGGCACACCTGGCACATGTATCGGAAAGTCACTCGATCCAAATAAGCTTGCATTGATTTTATGTCATGTCACCTTCTATTCCTGCTGCCACAAACCTGGAAAAGGGGTCCTGGATGAGACGGTGGAATAGAGAGAGAAGGGCAACTCTCTGCAGGGCTGGAGCACAAGGGAGATGGCTACAACTCCATTTCACAGGTGTCACGTTTGCTCTCGGGTGTGGGTGTGTGCGTGTGCGTGTGCGTTTCGCAGAGGGGCTGCAATTGAACCCTCCTCACCAATCTCCAGGGCAGGCTGGCTCCCACGTTTCTGCATCTTTTCTCATGAATATCCCACCCGCACTTCCGGGGCACGTTGTTGAGAACTATCCTGTCTTCACTAATCCACCTCTAAAAATTTGAAACCTAAAACTACCCTAAGAGACCTTTATCACAAATCAAATAAATCCACAGATGATAAGAGTTAAGGAGCAGCATGTAGGCCCACGTGATGAAACAACGCGTTTTGACTTCATCCCCAAAGCCCCCCCCCCAACTCCCCCCCTCCCTGCTGGACACTTACCTTCTTTGGGCGGGCGCTTGGCCTCCCTGGTAAGATTGCAGACCTGCGTGGTTTGCAGCTCCTGGGTCAGGCAGCCCTCGGTCTGCTCATTCAGAGGTAACACCACGTTATTTAACAAAACCAGGGACTGGTCGTCGATCCCCCACTGTCCTAAATGCTGAGGGCAGGTGCATTTTGTATACATGATCCCACATGCTTCTGTTCTCCCATGTTCTGATTTTAAGCAGCTCTCCAACCAAGTGCATAACACATGACAACCAAACTGGCTTGGGCTCACCTTGTTCAATACCAAAAACTCAAAAAAAGATTTCTGGTCTTCTTCCCCTTTTTTCTGTAATCCCGGGAAGTCGGTTGGAAATACCCGACGAATTTGAATAAAATTTTTATCATACTGTAGAAAAACGAAAGCATTCTTGGAATCGCAGAGTTGCATTATAGAATGATTCTTTCGTAAAAGATCCTTTATTTTTTCATGAGAAAAATGATCAAACTGATAAGCCAGGAGGGAAAAGTTAGAGCAGCTAAGGTCCTTTTTGGAAAATTTCAGGTAAATGCTATATTTGGTTGGATCTGGATTTTCCAGCGTCCAAGTGCAGTTTGTAAAGTTTTTGGGAAACATTTCACTTACAGAATACGATCCATAAATGACTCCCTTCACCAAAGTTGAACACCAGAAGTCTTGGGCAGCATTAAATCCAAACATAACCAGGAGATAGGTGGAAAATATATAAATCAGCAGGTTACGAACAGCCTTCATCCTATGTCATTTGGCCTGTAAAAATGGCAATGAAAGTGAAATGCAAGTAGGAGTCTACGTGCATTGAAAAAGAAAATCCTCCAATATTACAGCCAGCTGTTTTGAAGATTTCAGTTAGAAAAAAAAAAAAAAACCTTTTTAAAAGAAGGGCAGGTAATTTTTATTTTATAACGCCAGGAAATTATCTGTTGCTGTGTGAACAGCGCCCTCAAGTGGTCATTCAAAATGGCCAAATTTTCTACATTCAATTGAAAAATATTTAATAGATTAATAGGAATGCCATAATGTATCTACCAGGATTTAATCCAAGTGCATTATAATATTATTGAAAGAAGAGGAAAATTTGAGTTTTTAAATAACACTGTCAAAATGTTAATTTTTGAAATA
Organism: Saccopteryx leptura; assembly: GCF_036850995.1. NCBI lineage: Eukaryota > Metazoa > Chordata > Mammalia > Chiroptera > Emballonuridae > Saccopteryx > Saccopteryx leptura. The sequence continues at coordinate 356,126,967 of NC_089503.1, forward strand.
TTTTTAAGCAACCTATACAACCTTTTCTCTCCCTCAGCCTTCTCTGCCTGCAGTAAACATCACACAAAATCTAATCTGATAATCTGGGAACAGCTGTCATCACATTTATTTTCCCTTAAATGTGACAGTAATTAAGATAAATGATAGCCACAATTTTAAAAGCACAAGTGACAATTTGTTGCAGATGAAATATTCTCCTACATGTCTTTGCAGGGGGCATGGTGGGAACCGATGAGAAATTCCTGTGCAAAAACACCGGCATTCACGTGGATTAACAGAATTTTAAAAACATCATTTGAGAAAGGGCATGGTGGGTACATACTCAGGGAAGCCTTGTTGTTCAACCTCACCACTGAGAACCATAATTTAAGGCAGTCATTTCAATGTGACATGCCCTCTTGGGATACATAAAGTGAATCACTGTATTAGTATCTATAGCAAAAGGTGATGTCAATGAAAAAAATTGCAGAACCACAATAATTGAGTTGGCTTCAGTGTTTCAGTTTGTTTTTTAAAATAGGGCTATTGTATCTAGATTTATCTACTGTAATTTAAGATTTACACATGGTAGATAAAAAACATTAGAATTTTCTTTTCTAGCAGATTTCAATTATAGAATTGCTCCTTTTCCAATAACAGCTCCAAAGCTCCTCTTCTCTTCTTTATTTTTTAAACTTGGCCTTGCATAACAAAGTAATCCTTGGTCATATTTACCTCTGTAAGTTGTTATCCAAAAATAACTTGAATTTTTTCAGCTTTAACCTTTAAGAAGTTATTTCTTAGCATAAAAGACACTGCTTTTTTCTATTTAGCCTTTGAGCTGAGAAGAGGGATGCCAACTTAATTTTAAAAGTCTTTAGGCTGCAGTCTCTTCCACTATTCTGTAAACAGATACAGACATATACATAGTTAAGAGTTTTCATGTCTTTGCCTGGGTGCTCCCTGGACCAAAGCATAAAACCCTCTTCCTTCCCATTGCATAACACACACCAACGCATACACACAAAATTCAGTGACCAAAGTCCCTGAAGATAGATCTGCATTTTCCAGATCATAATTCAAATTTTAAGTCTCGATATAGGCAAAAAAAAACAGCCTCAACTCTAAATCTCTATATAGCAGCAGTTTAAAATAACATCAGAACTGCTGGAACTATCAAAATAAGTGTTCTCTGTTTCAAGCATATAGCTCAATGAATAATGTATTTTCCCTCTGAGAAAATAAAGCCAATGAACATTTAAAGATTTTAAAAAATAGGCAAAGTTGTAGGAAATTCTGGAAATAATTTCCTCTTTCTTGCTGTAGCACTTTGCAGGCAATGCAGGTCTGCGCAGTGTTCTTCAGGATAGAGTGTAGGCGTTGAGAGCCAATGTGACAATAAGTGTCTAAATTAGGAATTCCATCCATGAAAGGGGGCTTCATTTTATAATCGGTATAAAGAGGTCATATTTTTTTTCCTAATGAAATCTAGCAGTTTTGCTCCCATCTATTTGGCAGTGCATGTCTGCATTGCTGTGCTCATCAAGGATTAGAAAGAGTGAGGAAACAGCTCTGATTTCACTTTCAAGCCTGCTCAAGAGTGTCCCCTTACTATAATGCTCTTTATTTTCATCATTAAGCCTTGGTTGCAGAGTCTTGTTTTATTCTAAATAATCAAAAATGAAGCCTTGTACTCTGCCGCCACCCCCCTAACTCCCCAAACCCCGACTGCAGAGCCAGTTCAAACAATTGTATATCCCTTTTTTAAAAAAAGAATGGGGTGGAGGATGTCTAAGGTCTGGCCACCGAGGTCTCAAAGATGTTGCCTTTATTATTTATTTATTTATTTATTTATTTCCTGCTGAGAGGCAAACCGGCGTTTAGTTTAGCTATTCTCAAAACTGATTTTCTGGGTGACACTTTAGTTTAGTCGAACATAGACGGCGCCATCACTCCACTGAATTTTTCCCCACTAGAAGACCCACTGCTTCCCTTTAACTTCCTTTTTAACCTAAAATTTTCTCCTCGTAAAATTGCCTCAATCACACACAACCGTCAGATTTTCTTGGTCGCCCTGCCTATTCCTTCCGACCCAGCTCATCGCTTGAAAACCAGACTTCCCTAACTTTTCAACTGCGGCGTTTAAGTAAATGCAGACAGTCGGGTCTGCTCGCAGCCCCTCGGTCTGCCAGCAACAGCCTCTCCTGGTCCTCCCTCCGCAGCCCCGTGGCGGAAAGCTCCTCGGTGCCGACCCCTGGCAGAGGGAAGGTGACCCCGGGACCCCCTTCCTTACCTTCCACTCCGAAAGCTCAGGGAGGCTCTTGCTCTAAGACACCAGCACAGGCACGCGTCCCAGCAACAGTGACGGAGAGACTCCCCTTCGGTCCCAATCACCGTTGCCCATTTTCCCCGGCTCGGCTTCAAAAATCAGGATTTATTTTTTTAAATGCACACATATGAAAAGCAAAAGATGGGGGCGGGGGATCAATAAGGGGACGGGTGGTAGAAAAAAATCCTCCAGGACCCCGGAGCCTGACGCCGTATTCAACCGAGGGCCGGGGGCGGAGGATAGCCCCCCGAAGAGAGGCTCAAAGGAAACAAACAATTAAAAAAAATGCAAGTGCCTAAAGAGCGAGGATTTGTTTTACCAAATCTACACCCTCAACAAACCGATAAGCCAAGAAGCAAAGAAAGCGCTGAGACGAGAAGTGACCGGCGGCGGCAGCGGCAGCTAAGGCAGATTTGTTGGGGCGGTGGGTTTATTACAGGAGTAGTCGTGGTCGGATCGGAAGGCTCAAGCTTTTGCTTTTTTCCTCTTTCCGCTTTCCTCCCTCCTCCTCCTCCTCCCCCCCGCCCCGCAGGTACTGATGGACGGACGGCGACTGAGAGAGGGGGGGAAAATCCTTGGCTGGTGATGTCGGAAAGCTGTTTGAATGCCCAGCGAGGACAGAGGGGCGAGAGGGAGCGAGATAGTAAAGCTCTGTCTCGGGTGTGCGCGCCGACGCGCGGCGCTCGCTCTCCCGGGGGCGCGCTCCCGGGGTGCGCGCGCGCGCGCCGGCCACCCGCGTGCTCGTGGGCGCGCGCGTTCCCCAGCGCCGCGCGCCGGCGCCAGGGCTGTGCGCCCGGCGGCGGGCCCGAGGCTCGAAGCGCACAGCGCGGCAACTGCGCCTCCCCGGAGTTCTGCCTCCTGAGTGCGCGGGCGGGTGTGTGAGAGAGAAAGCGAGCGGAGCGGCGGGGTGCGAGAGGGGTGGGGAGCGCCGGCGAGGAAGCGGAGGGGGGCCCGCGGGCTGGGAGAGGAGGGGGCACCGGTGGGAGCGGGGCTCCGCGGAGCTCCAGCCAGGGCCGCGGTGCGCTTGCACGTCACGGCTACTCAAAACCAAGCACGTCCCAGAAGCGGTCTTTCTGCGTCTGGGAGGTTTTTGCGTCCTCAGTTCCCACCGCTGGAGCTGGCGGCGACCAACTATAAGAGAAACTCACTGGGAGACGAGGCAAGAGGGGTGCGGAGGACAGGGAGGGCACTCGGAGCGATGGGAAGTAAATACTGGACTTGATCTTCTTTCTTTTAGTGCGGACCTGTCGCTGGCGAAGAGCTGTCCTTTCAGCACCGGGGTTCAGAAGAATTGATCGTCAGCACCGGAAGGGGTGCATCTCAGCTCCCCGGTTGCTGCGTGTCTCCGGGTGGAACAATACTAGTTTTCCTCAGCTAGGCTGCAATTAACATCTTATTTGTTCTAGCTAGATACAGGCTTTTTCGGGACCGCGGTGCGGCGACTGAGGTTGGGCATCTTGCAGTGCTTTCTGCATGGCAATGGAATCGTGGTCGTGGGATCTAAACTTTTTTTTTTTTTTTAAATGTATCTGATTCTTTTTCAAGTTTCCCCAGTAACAGGTTTGGGGACGGGGATGAGAAGAAACAAAGGCAAGTGCCGGGGTGGGTGGGGATGTCAAAGCTACCAGATTTTCTATTTAGTAGGAGAAAAGAGGTACATGTCCATCATTCCCCACTTTCACTTATTTATTTTTATACCCCCTGGACAGTTAGTTGGCTGACAAGTATTTGATGAACTATCTTCAGATACATGCTGCAAAAAGGTCATTGGCTCACTTATTATGTCTCTACTTGTAAACGCAGTTGGTGGTTTGCAAGCAAGTACTAAATAGTGCGGTGATGTGTGGTAGGAGACCATAATGGGTAATTCATATGAAATGTTGGAGTCTTCCTAAGGGTAAGTGGCTTGAGCAGCAGGTGAAGTTGAATAAAACAGTTTCCCATCCTTTTCTCTCCTTGCTTTTTCTAAAATTTTTCTTCCTCTTTTTGTCACTCCCCTGGGGCGATTGTATAGCCAAGAACATCATTTTAAAATAGGAGTACAGTAAAAACAGGAAGGTGTCAATGATCTTTTATTCACTGGAGTTGTCTGAAATATTAAAATTGGCCTTTACATTTTAATACATATTAATAGAGTGATCCTCTTCAAGGCTTTCTCTTCTAGGACAAGTGTTCAGAATAACATCCTGTAAGGGAAACAGTTAATCATTCCCCATCCAGCAGGCTTTACCCATGTTCCGGGAAAATTCACTGCTGAGAGATCCAGCCTGGGTGGCGTTTTGGTTTTGTGTCATTTTTAGATCATTACAATATTTTTCATTCATTTAAGGGAATATGAAAAGAAAATAAGGTTTATGTTCAGGGATAATCAAAACATTGTGTCTTAAGCAAATACATTTTCTTTTAAAAACAAACATCGTTAAGCAATACAAAAGAGAAACACTTTATTTAGTTCAGCTCTCCTAGAGATTGTAATTACGATATTTGCAAGACATTTTGGTCAGTTCTGTTATTTTGCCAAGGGCAAAAATAAAGAGATTAATGACAGATGTTTAAAAAAATGAAGAAAAGGAGACTATTTTGAATGATTTATAAATAAAAAAGGAGAGAAATCAATATGAGGCTTAGATATACTTCTAATTTGGATCTAGTGATTTCTCACATTATCTTAGAACACTGTGATTTGGATGTTTCTTAGAAAATCTTAAAGAGATGACACAGTGGTATAAGAATAACAGCCAAAAGGGACAATTTAAAAAGCCTTAATTCTAAATGGAATGGAACAGTCACTCCCAGGGTCATTTATATTCAAGTAGAATGCAGGGCTGGGTCAGGGAGAAAGCCACCCTTAATAAAGCGCTTCACCCTTCACACTGCTTCCCATAACCTTCATAAATTGCAGGCTACTGAGCTGGCCTGATGATGATCCTGCTGAAGTGTATTTATAGCAGCTGATTTGTGGATGATAAATATGCCAAGCAGGACACCTTCTCCAGTAACCCCAGGCAGGCCTGACTTCCTCAGGGGGTCATAATCAAGAATCACAATAAGAACCATAGATGGAGAATCTGCACCCTGACAAGAGCCCAATCCAAAAGCGAAGCAAGGAAGAACCACCCTGATTCATGTCTGCACTGTGTTCCACTTGAAAGCACTGCTGACATACTGACCCAACAGCAGAAAAAAAAAAATAGAGCAGCAATTTACACACTGTAGGCCCTCTGTGTCCTTTCCTCCCTATTGAGCTTGGTCCGTTTTTATGCTTTAATATATTTTAAAATCACCATTTTAAATTATAATTATCAACTTTCATTGGTCTTTTCTAAGAAGACCATGTGTGTATGTCTGTTTATGTGTCTTTAGGTATACAAACACACACACACATATTTTACATATACAGAAACTAGACACATAAAAGTGTATTTACATAAATATTTAACATATACTCATGTATTTCAGTTGTTACACAACATGCATTTGTTTGGGAGAACAGTTTCACTGCTTTGTTTTATATTTCTCTTCAATAAAGTATTCTCACCCTAAAAGTGTCAGGTTAATTGTTCAAGCTAAATTTCATACACGTTCCTGGCCACCTTTCAAAAGGACTATTGAGAAACCAGTATCTTGCCGTCTCTTTTCGGTGATCTCTCCATGCCTACATACCTCAGATGTCTTTCTATTTGTCCTAATTTTTCTTATAAAGACATCAGTCAGATTGGATTGGTGACCTCATTTTAACTTAAATACCTCTTTAAAGAGCCTTATCTGCAAAGAGTCATATTATGAGGTACTGGCAGTTAGAGATTCAACATATGAATTTGCGGGGAAGGACAGAATTCAACTCATCGGACACCTCAAACACATATTTTAAATCTAACCAATTATTTGCCTTTTTATCATTTTTCTTTTTCAAAGCATGTAGACTTTGCCTAGCCCACTGTAATAAACTCTTATCTGGTGTCAAATATTTCTTGTTAATTTATCTCCAATCAATTATGCTCAAGGAAAAGAAAAAAGTGTCCTTTAAAAAAAACATGCTGAAAACCTTTTTTTTTTTTTTACACCTTAGTTCTCATGACACATACAATAAATCCAAAGCCTTAATCATGGCCCACAGTGCCCTTCATCATCTGACTCCTGTTTCCTTTTCATCCCGAGCCACACTTCTGCTTACTTATGATGCCTAAGCTACATTAATCTTCTTTCTGTGTCTCAAAGAAACCAAATTTTTTCTCTTACAGCCTTCCTATATAATGAGTGAACTTCCCTTTTCTGGCTGTTGGGATAACTTATCGACCTGCCCTTTTCTCATCCCTCAGGCTTCATCTTGAAAATCTTTTCTCAGAGAAGCTTTTCTATTTTCTAACCATTCAGTCTGCTGCATCTCTCTTTTTATTCTCTTTCAAGAACTTATTTGTTTGTTTTATAGTGCTTGCTAATTTTTAATTATTTAATGTCCTTGATCTGTTTTCCTCATTACCTAAATAAGCTCCATCATTGTACAGGATGGGGCAAAAGTACTTTTATGGTTGTGAGTGTGCGCAGCACAGTTTATTCTTATATGATTATTTATTAATTATCGTATTATTTTCCCTACAATCAACTGTAAGCCTACTTTTGCCCCACCTTGTATATTCTTGTCTAACATAGTGCAGGGCACATAGTTATTAAGAGATATTTAGGGAATGAGTCTATTGAAATTTGCAATGTAATAAACTCTATAGGTTGGAATTGGTTATGCCCATTGAGATAATATCTATTTTTACAGTTACATAACATATATGTGTACCACAGGTCCGCCAGAGTTCTCTTCTCCTTGGACCAAGTACTCTATTTTCTATTTCATTTCTCATGTGACATGGTCTCCACAATGTCCATATTAATGGCTGCTTTCAATTGAATTTATCTCAGTTTTTCACAGTTCTTCGATGCTATAATTTTTAAAAATAATTCAGATTTTAACTTTCCAGTATAGATATAAGAAATCTACTTGTTTAGTTCAGATGAATAAACATTTAATGGGCATGTACTTAGAGAACTCCGTAGTACAAGGATGACTATCTCAGGGTCTTCTATATGAGGAGAATGAGGTTTTCAACTCCCTGAAATTGTGGGTGGAGCGCAGAGCACATTCCTAGCAGCTGTGGCTGATGCAATGCTGTGAGAATACTCCAGCTCCCAGAAGCCTCCTGGGCATACCCAGGAAGGGAGCTCGCTCGCTATAAGGAAGTGACTTAGCGCCAACCACGCAGCTCCCTGATCTTTTCAGTCATTGGCTTTGAGGAACACGCTGTAACACCCTATAGGCTGAACCCATGTATATAAGCTAACTTACTTCCTGAATAAAGCAGGTCTGCGTCACTGAACCTGGTCCCCAGAGTCGGGTCTTTGCATCTTCATCGTCCTCACCCCCCGCAGGACTTGTCCACATGAAATGAATCTACCGTTGAAAGTTTTAACACCTAATTATTAAGCACATACTCCATATGACATGCTGTAAGATTTCTGGGAAAGAGAAGTGACAGTAATAGTCCCTTGTGATGATTGTCTCTATTATTAGAGATGGTTAATACACAGCTAGCCACTGCCTCATTGTAAATTGCAAATATATAAATTTCTCAGAGAAGAAAGATAAGATGTTACCAAAAGTGTGGAGTGTGTGGTGGTGGATGAGGAGGCAAATGATTGGTCTGAGAGGTCAGAGAACATTTACCGGAAGAAACATTTGATCAGAGATCTGGAGGACAATAAGAGCTTACTCATCATTCCAGGCAAGGCGAACAAAGTGTGTAAAGAAATGGACGCAGGATGGAAAAGAACACATTCTAGAAAAGAAAGTAAAATTGAGGGGAATGGAGAGAACAAAGAAGTCAGTGGCATTTGATGAAGTTGTTTAAAAAATCTGTGCCTTTATTCTGATATCAATATTCATTGAAAAATTGTAAATAGGGAAATAACTAACTCAGATTTACATTTTTAACAGTTCAGTTTTACCTAACTTTAAGGAGCAATTTCAGAGAGGTAAGAATCAATGTGAAGAAACAAGTTAGGAGGCTATTACATAAGTGACAGTGGTAGCATTAGTGAAGATGGAGAGAAGTATTGAGAAGATACTTGTAGGTATAATCAATAGAACTAGTCAGTGGTTAGATATAGCAAGAATGGCAATTTGGATAAAGGCATGTAGTGAATCTCCATACTCAGGTTCATTTTGAAGTGACAGTCAGTTACAATATTTTGATTGATTGATTCAATTGAATTTTTTATCCTAAATGTGTGTGTGAAGGGGGGTTGATGAACATGGTGACATAATAACAAGCGTTTGTTTTCTCATGAATTAGCAATCTGAGAGGGGTTTGGTTATTAAAACACTTGTCTTTGAGTCTTGGGATGTTAGCTGGGATATATAGTTCAACTGCATCTAAAGAATTCACTTCCAGGATGACCGGCACTTGGTGGTACTGTTGGCTGGGGGCTCAGCGGAAGGTGTAAGTATCTCTTCACATGGGCCTCTCCATAAGACTGGGTGGTCTTCCACACAGCACTGCAGCTGTCTTCTGTGAGGCAGTATTCCAATGTACATGGAAAGAAATCTGCCAGTTTCTTAAGGCCTATGTCTGAAAATGGCACAGCATCACACCTGACATTATTCTACTTGTCAAAGCAGTCGCCAAGCTTGCCTAGGTTCAAGGTACTTGTGGAAGAGAAGGTGACTAAGAGGAATATTTCTAGTTATTGAGGTAATCTCCTCTCTCAATGGAAGGAATCTTAAAGAACATGTGATAAGTGGTGTGCATTCTGTTAATTGACATCTTCTTGGTGGGTTATTATCATTCCAAACATTGTTTTTCCATAATCAAGGACAACTAAATATCTACCGAGCTTATGCAAGTCAGTGTGCAGTGGTAAATAGATCAGGCTCAAAAATGTTCAGTAACATACCACTAGAAGCTTCTTTCCATTAGAATATAAGGATCTAGATGTCAAGGATACTGCCTTATGCTATGATATTAGCCTTTGGCACAACACCTGATAATATTCATTGGCTAGTCCAATAATTTGATATTTTTTTAGTTGTTACAGAAGATTATTTAAACAAACCCCCATGCTTATCTTTCCTCTCTCAATATTCCAGATCATGCCAAATGTCTTATAATAAAAAGCATAGGCACATTCCTACAACATTCTTGTCTTGTAAGATCTCTAGCAGTAGCCATTACGTTAACATTATTCCTTAGTAGATCCAGGATAGTTCCTATTTATCACCATTTTGTTTCCTATATATTCACAAACCACCTACCTAGTCAATAATTTATTCCATTATTTTTTCCAGTGATCAATATTGAATTCATTAAACTATAATTTCAAGAAATTAGTTCTTTCTCCCTTTTAAAATTGAGTCAATATGTACTAATACCCTTTCCTGTGCCCACTTCCTTTCCAAAATTTTTCAAAAAATCATAAATAATAGTTTTATGAGAACATTTATACTTTCTTTATATATTCTATGATGCAATTTTTCTAGATGAGGATGTTTGAATAACTATAAAGTGCTTAAGGGTCCATTTAATATTTTCTTGATTTTTTGGGTATCATTTTACTCCAACATTTTTGGAACATACTTTCCAGATAAAAGATCATTCTCTTTCTTGGTAAGAGAAGAAATCAAAGTAGGAATCAAATAGTGCTGCTTTCCCTTTGTCTCCGGTTGTCACTAAATTCTGTGCTATGTGTGTCGCAGGATCTTCTTCAGACTTCCTGTTCCAATGACACATTTGAGCTTTCATGTTTGTTTCACCTTTTTCATGTGGACATGTCTCTCTTTTTAATATCCTTAAAGTTTATAATTAAACTTTGAGGCTACATTTTAATTCCTTCAAGAAAGTAACAACTGGAAAAAAACCCACCTAGATTAAGCATAAATATTGGCAAAAATAAATCATTTGGTTTAGCCATTCTCCACTTATCTGCACAAAACTTTGATGCCCTGGCCTGTTTGTTCAGTAGTACAGTATCTGAGGTTTGATTCCAGATCAGGGAATACAGAAGAAGTGACCATCTACTTCTCTATACCTCTCGTTCCCCCTTCTCTCTCTTCCCCTCCTGCAGCCATGGCTCAACTGATATGAGCACATCAGCCTGGGCACTGAGGATGGGTTGTGGAGCCTCCGCCTCAGGCGCTAAAAATAATTTAGTTGAGAGTATGGCTCAGATGGGCAGAGCATCGGCTCCAGATGGGGTTTGCTGGGTGGATCCTAGTCAGGGTGCATGTGAGAGTCTGTCTCTCAGTCTCCCCTCCTCTCAACTTGGAAAGAATAAAATAAGATAAAATAAAATAAATAATAAAACTCCGTTATCCAGTGATAAAATGGAATTGTAATGCCATGACTATACGCAATACTAAACATGGTTTATGGCTGTGTTTTGAATCTTGCCACATCATCATAGGGGTGTTCATTAAAATACAAACCTCTAAGGCCTGTCCTCAAGGATATAAATATTCTAGGGTATGATATTTTTTTTTATTTTTTTTATTTTTTTTGGGGGGGTATGATATTTTTAACTATAACCTCAAGTGTCTCTTAGGATCAGATGAGTTTGGGACATAATGGTATATAGTTCAGGGTAGTTCAAGCTCATTTTACAAACAGGGATCCTGAGACACAGACATCAGTAGTGACCGTCCAGTGTTACCCAGCCAGGTGATGGCAGAGCTGAGTTGAGATGCTAAGTTTTTATGATCTATATACTCTTTCCCATTTAAGAAATCATTTCTATTTTGATTTTTTTAACATCTTAATTTGTGAGACAATTATTCATCCAATTCTCAGAGTAGATATTTTTTCCTCACATTAGATTATTTGAACAAAAATATACTGCATTATCTTCTCTTACTACTTGTTAAGATATAGGCATTGTTTACCTTTCTGCACTGTGACCAGCAGCATAGTCACCGAGAGGAGCTAATTGTTACATGGTGTGAACCTTTGCTGGTGATCTGTCTAACCTGGGCCCAGATAGAGAGCTGATTAAACATTTTGCAACCTCTGAGAGCTTTCGTGGATACACTTTGAAATTAAGTAATTAAAATAGTGGATGAAATTCATAGAAGTAAAGAAGAGCCATTCTAAAATTAATACAATTTTATTGACGCATGCATTTAAAAAGAATGCCGTTCTTTTGTTCTAGCAATACATAACCTATATTTGAAATAATTCCAAGGAGATTATTGTGGCTCACAATGCAGATATAACCAAAACATACCAGTGGTAGTATTAAGATTTTAAGACACACTCAAGTTTGAATTTTGACTTGGAATCCTAGTGACTATATGACATGGGGAAGTCACTTCATGGCTGAGTCTCAATGTTTTTAAAAAAATCAATTATTAAGACAATACCACTTCACGTTATTGCCATGAAGATTACTGTTAACATGGGTGAAGGGAATGAAAAGGTCCTCAATGAACTATAAGCACTATTCACAAGCATATTATATGACTCTGCATCAAGCACTGGGAATATATGGATGAATACAAAAGTTTTCTGTTCTCAAGGCAAAGAAAAGGTCTGACCTGGAATCCAGAGATAGCACTAAGCACAGAAGTGGAAAAGGGGTTCTGCATCCAGTATTGCTACTGTCACCCACTTATATTTCCTTTAGACTGGAGACTACTTGCTGTATCAAATCTTCTAAGCCAGGGGTCGGGAACCTATGGCTCGCGAGGCAGATGTGGCTCTTTTGATGGCTGCATCTGGCTCGCAAATCTTTAATAAAAAATAATGTTAAAAATATAAAACATTCTCATGTATTACAATTCATTCATTTCCTACCGCTCATGTTCATGGTTGTGGGTGGCTGGAGCCAATCACAGCTGTCCTCCAGACAACACCAAATTTTTATTGGATAATGCATAAGGTACACGGGTCATTGTATGGCTTTCATGGAATAACATTTTAAAATATGTGGCGTTCATGGTTCTCTCAGCCAAAAAGCTTCCTGACCCCTGTTAAGCACTAAGGAAAGAAAAGTTAACTGTTCTGTGTTATGGTTAAACTATTAGATGTAATTATTTAAGCATATTTGGCAATATGTATTTTTCCATAAAAAGCAAAATAAAACTCAGATAAAGAAAGCCATTTGAATTAAATTCTTTTGTAGAATTCAGTAAATTTTGGAGTCTGACTGATTAACAATAAATTCTGAGTACATTTAAATTCTTTAAAACACACACAATGTATATATATTTTAAACAGATGTGTTGTAGAATTGGGTATGTGAAACATATAATTGTGCTAAACAATGTCACCCCAATAAATTCAACTAAAAATTACTTGTATAATAACATGAATTATGTTTTATTTAGGCAGCAAATATCTAAATATAAATCTGTCCTCATTTGTGAATGTAACATTATTATTAGTGAGAAAAGCCTTGGCCCTGTAGCTCAGTTGGTTGGAGTGTGATCCTTATGTGCCAAGGACATGGGTTTGATCCCTGGGTAGGACACATACAAAAATCAACCAGTGAATACATAGATTAGTGGAACAGGAGATTGATATTTTTCTTTCTCTCTTTTTCCCTTCCTCTCTCTCCAAAGTCAATCAATACATAAAAATTTATTAGTGAAATATAAAACCAGCATTCAGATATATTTCTTATTATTTTGAAATATTTTATATAATCAGACTTGGGTAATGAATAATAAATCCATAGTTCTTGAATAATAAAATTATTTTAAATATACATTTAGTTCTATTTCTGTGAAAATAAGAGAAATATTAAACTATCAAAATACCCTTTAAGGTTCTTCTACATATAAGAAAATGGTACTGGAACCTACTTTTTATTTTTGATTATTTAATAGTGGTCATCTTAATTTTCAAAGGTTGCATATTAATACATTCAAGACATATATTAACTAACAGTTTTCATATTTTTTAACCCATGTGATTAAAAAGTTTGCTGAAAGAGGCTTTAAATGTAAAGTATTATTATGAGATAAACCTTTTTACTTAATGTCAAACTACTTATAACCTCCTGAAAAGTACTCAGAGAAAATGACTTTGTCATTATATTTGTTTTCATAAGAAAATCCAAATGATTGGAAAATTAAATTTCTGTCCTGCATTTACAGTAAAAAGAAGATAGTAATACTCACTGAAAACTTAGTTTATATGAATTAATGTTTAAGATTAAACTCTAGCCGTTATTAGCTATTTAAGTTTCTAAAAGGTGTTACATGATGTTTTTTGGTTATATTACATGTTATTAAATTGAAACACTCTTTCCAAGCAATTACTAGGTATAAGAGTTAATTTGATACATCAATATTTTCATATTTTAAAAATTGTTAATTTTATAAATTACTTTAATGCAAATCGAGAAAAATATTCATGGAAACTTTTGAAGAGGACATTATGCTAATTGCCAGACAAATTCTTCTTACTCTTCTAGGTCTCCATAAATACTCACTATGTAACCAAGATATCAGATTCTCATATCACTGCCTATGAGGTTCATAAAAATTTGGATTTACATTTAAATTCAATAGAATTTCAAATCAGTTTATCTCCCCCATTAGGTAAAAAAAGTTGAAACTGAGACATGAATAGCAGATCAGATCTAGTATAATGTATCAAAATAAGTTTCATTCCTCTTTATGTATTCTGTTCATGTCTGCTGGAATACGAAATGAAGCCAGATTTTAGGTTTAACAACCCTAAATTTTGATCAAAATCCTACACCATCTTTTTGACATTTTCAATATTTTAATTTACTTTTTTTAAAAAACACAGGTATTTCATTTTCAGCTTTTCCCAACCTGTTCAGTTAATAATTTATATGAGAGATGTAGCTAACAGATAAGATGAAAAGAACAGTTGAAACCTATGCATGAAAAGGAAATGTTTGAATGAATCCCTTAGTAATGAGAACAAACCGGGTAGTTTAGATCATCTGGTTAGTAAATTAGCTGCAGTTTTGTTACCATAGCCTCTATTACAGTGGTCTCCAACCACGGGCCGCAGACCGGTACCAGTCCGTGGGCCATTTGGTACCGGTCCACAGAGATAGAATAAATAACTTACATTATTTCCGTTTTATTTATATTTAAGTCTGAACGATGTTTTATTTTTAAAAAATGACCAGATTCCCTCTGTTACATCCGTCTAAGACTCACTCTTGACGCTTGTCTCGGTCATGTGATACATATATCCGTCCCACCCTAAAGGCTGGTCTGTGAAAATATTTTCTGATATTAAACCGGTCCATGGCCCAAAAAAGGTTAGGGACCACTGCTCTATCAGATAGGTAGCTAACTAGCTAGCTAGCTAGATCTGACATTATTAGCATAATTCTGTCTACTGATATTTTTTTTTTAATAAATTTTTATTTTAATGGGATGACATCAATAAATCAGGGTACATACATTCAAAGAAACCATTTCCAGGTTATCTTGTCATTTCGTTCTGTTGCATACCTATCACTCGAAGAGAGATCGTCCTCCGCCACCCTCCATCCAGTACTCTCTGTACCCCTCCCCCTCCCCCTCTCCCTCCTTCCCTCCCCCCACCCCCCGTAACCACCACACTCCCGTCCATGCCTCTTAGTCTCGCTTCTATGTCCCACCAATGTATGGAATCCTGCAGTTCCTGTTTTTTTCTGATTCACCCATTTCACCCCACACAAAGCTACCAAGACTCCACCATTCCACTGCAAGTGATCCGATGTCATCATTTCTCCTAGCTGAATAGTATACCATGGTGTATATGTGCCCCATCTTCTTCATCCAGTCCTCTATTTTTTTTTACAGTGATTAAAAGCCCTTAAGCAAACTCTTGGCCAATACAGCAAGAATCCCTAAAAGAGTAGTGTCCTTAACATGTTCACCAAGTCCAAGTTGGCCCCATCACCATGCCAAATCCCTGAAAAATGCAACTCAACCACAGTTCAGTCTGTTAGGAGCTGTCACAGGGAGCAGGAGTCCAGGAAAGTTCCCCACAGGAAAAGTCCGCATGGCACTGGAATTGTTGTCACCATTCTATATTTTGCAGCTCATGTCCAAGTCCCAATGACCGCTGCTTCTAGCTGGTAATGATTCAGGTAGACTGGAAAAAGCCATTTGCAGCATGAGTGGATATGGAGCTTCTGTTCTCCTCTGCCTGGAGAGTTGAGACCAGGGTGCTTTTCCCTGGAGTTCTGTGACTGTGGCCTGGTAAAGAGAACCTTGGGATACACTAAGCTGGGTGGCAAAGGTAAATTCATAATACAAGTTGGCAAAAGGAGGAAAGAGAGCTTTAAATTAGAAGTAGGTCCCAGCCTGAAATATGAGTGGGGCTTTGAGGTAGGAGGGATAAAGGAAACACTATATATTAAGCAAAGCAGCAGAAAATAGGACTATCAACACACACAACAGAGATCTTTGAGGGAAGAATAAAAACCCTGACTATTCAGGCAAAACATAGTTAAGTGGCCCTTGTGCGAATGAGATCAGTTTACCTGCTTCTTGGAAGAAATACCCTAGGCTCATCCACAGTGTCCTAGATGGGGCCGACGGCCCTGGGCACCTTCAGCCTTCAGTGGCAAACCCCAGCTTTCTGGGCAAGGTTAGGTCATAGGTGGCTGGAGCAGGGCTGGAAGAGACTGAACCCTCCCTTAGAGGGCGAGGGGGAAACCCACCTTCCAGTGTCCCTGTTTCCTCACAGCAGAGGCATGTAAGCCTGGCCGGCTTTAGCTCAATGACCTTCCTTTCCACTATTGAAGCAGGACCCAGATGGCATCCTATGAGACCCCTTTGGGGCGTTGGAGCCTTTAAGGGTGTATCCTAAAAGCTGGTAGTTCCCCTGATCTCTATTGGGCTTTTTCTGCCTCTAGGTATCTTAAAAGCCATTCTCAGAAGATCTCGCTGAGGGGTTTGAGGATCCCCATCCGCCTATATAAATCTTTTCCATATATCTGGAGCTATTTGGAAAAAAGACAGAACAGTGTTATTAGCTAGATCTAATAAAGAAGGTAGTAGTTTGCAGGCGAAAAAGATTTGGTGTCTCCTGTTCATCAGCATTCAAAAGAAATGTAATTTTTTTTTTCTTAAGTAAAAAGCATGATATGGTAGACCCATCGGAGTCATTGGCTGGTGTGCAGGATTCCCGGGTTTGATTCCTGGCCAGAGCACACAGGAGAAGCGCCCATCTACCTCTCCACCCCTCCCCCTCTCCTTCCTCTTCATCTCTCTCCTCCCGCCCGCAGCCAAGGCTCCACCGGAGCAAAGCCACCCTGGGCACTAAGGATGGCCCCATGGCCTCCGCCCCAGTCACTAGAATGGCTCCGGTTGTAACAGAGCAACACCCCAGATGGGCAGAGCATTCCCCCCTGGTAGGCATGCCAGGTGGATCCCAGTCAGGCACATGCAGGAGTCTGTCTGACTGCCTCCCCATCCCCATCCTCAGAAAAATACAAAAAATAAATAAATAAAAGAAAAAATACTAAAAAAAAAAGGGGGAGGGCATTCCCTTGTGCTAAAGCTCCAGGGAGCATGGAGTGAGCTTGAGTATGTCCTATGAAACATGAAGCTCTATGTTGACATATAAGTCTTTGAAGAAGGAGGAACTGCTGAAATAGTTTATCAGCATTTGTCCCTAAGACAGCAGTCTTTATAGTGGGAACACCATACGTAAATATTGTCTTCTGATATCTTAATGAGAATGCTTTAAAAATCAAATTTTACATCTTTGGAGTGGTTATATTACATACTACCAAGCACACAATCGGATGTTACACATTCGACATTCATATTCTGAAAGTTCCCTTTAGTATATAGACATTTTGTCTTTCCATCCTACTTCTCTTCCTCTTTAGAAACAATGACCACAATTATATCTTATATGTTTCTGTACCTCTGTATTTAAGTCTTACCTCCAAACAGCCTACCAATATATTTTTGAAACAAAGATATTTCTTCCCTGAGCAATGTTCTGGTCCAAGCTATAAAAATAATTAATTTTAATCTTTTATCAAATAGTTAAATCAATATCAACAGTGATATTAATATTGATGATTATATTTTGCATATTGTATTGGCAAGACAGTGAATTCCGAAATCAGAGTACTGGGTTTAATTTGTAGTATTACCACTTATTTGAGTTTCTTAAATTCTCCTGAACTCCAGTTTCATCAGTAAAATGGAGAGAACACTTTTCACCTTATAAGTTTGTTGTAGAATTAATAATGCTGTTAAGTACTGATTACTTTTCTTAGTCTATCAAAAATACTCAGTTCCCTCAAATAAAAAAAATGAAGGTAGAAATAATACGTGCTTCAGAAAGGTATTATGAAGTATAAGTGAAAAAAATCCAAATAATGCTTAGCACAAGAAGTAGCACATTCTACATAGTAGTGAACAATATAGATTGTTGCTACTATTATTAGTAATAACTCAATATCACTTAATACAGATGATCAATTTAATATATCATCAATTAATTATAATAATTATTAATCATCTATATTTTAATAATATCTTATATCTACCAAATCAGATTGTATATTATTATCTACCTTACATGCAAGCCTTTCTACTGGTTCCACAAATTCAAACTCAAACATCAGGATGTGTTTAATAGGTAATATAAAGATGCCTAGGGTAAAACACATTCTCTATTCCATGGTCCTAGATGTGCATAACATTACTTAGCAGTAAGTGTCACATTGAGAAAAAAGGATAATCTGTGATCCTTGTTATCCACTCATCTAAATGTTTATAACAGGATGATAATGTTCTTGGTATTGTCTTAATAAATTATTATTCATATATATATATATATATAATTTATTTATTTTTTCTATTTAGAAAATAGAATACAGCTTGACCTGTGATGACTCAGTAGATAAAGCATTGACCTGGAATTCTGAGGTCATTGGTTCAAAACCCTGGGCTTGCCCCATCAAGGCACATACAAATAGCAATTACTGTGAGTTAAAGCTTCCCACTCCTCTTCCTCTCCCTACCTTTCTCTCTCTCTCTCTCTCTCTTCTCTCTAAAAAAAAATAGGATACCTAAATCATAATATTAAATTAAATGAAATGGATTAACATTAAAAAGTATAGGTAGTTTCCAATGTATTATGTAGGAAGATTAAGGCATATATAGCATCTGTCAAACAACTGTAATCAGAAAGAATAGAATAATTTAAGCAGTGTAAAAGAGATTTCTAACTAAATACTTTGGCTAGGCTCATATTCATCTCCTTAATTCAGCTTTTGTAGTAGTGACCTGAAAATAATTCCTAAAGGTCCTTGCTTATTAAAATGATTTGCTATTATAGCAATAACACAATCTCATTTTAGCATCTGAAAGAATCAATGCAATGTTCTACTCTCAAGCCTCCAAGTCTAGGGCTTAAAGAAAATTTTTTAAAATACATAGCTCTATTCTGGCTAAGTTCATATCATCTTGGTTTCAAGCCAATTTTTAATTGAATTCAGTTAGTTTAATTGCACCGCAGAGATGTCTATAAAATGTGCTCTCCCAGATTTCCTAGCTGAAGTGCCATTGTCTGTGCTCAGCATTCCCAAGCAGACAGCAAAACTGCCATCAAGCTTCATCTTGCTCAACAATGACTATTTAATGTGGTCATCTCATGTGCTTTGTGTTTCAATTATAATTTAGGATGAATTAAAATCTATTTAAATGGATAGCATCATCTCTTAGTACACTTGATGGAAATCCATTTCAGAATATACTCTTTAAGGCAGAAGAGTAAAAAAAAGTGTGTCATATTATATACCCTTAATTTTATATCATTAATTTTATTTCCGTTCATAATGTTATCCTACATTTTTGTTGATGTTTATTAACCACATAAAATCTAGCAATGTGTTTATGCCATATACTCTTTATAGATGAAGCATCAAAACTTTTTAAGGATACTTAACCATCCAGTATTTTGTATTTCAGTACTACTAAGCAGACTGAAGAATCAGGCTGTTCCTGGAAGTGAGTGAACTTATTTCCGGTGCTATTGAAGGATCAGATTATGATGTTTCATCATAAAAGGATCTCATGGAATGTATTTTAAGGTTATAAAATCATAAATAATATTCAATGTCATGCAAGAATATAGCAAGTTGTAGGGTATGAAGTAGTCCATCTTCATGTATTTGATCACTTATATCAACCCTGTGCAAGAGCTAGGACTGGCATTATTATTCTTATTTCATACATCCGAATTTGACAAACAATGGCCTTTGGGCTAAATTTGGCCAGCCACTTGTTTGTATAAATAAAATTTTACTGGATCACAGCCATGACTAGTCATTTACATATTGTTTATGGCTGTTATGGATCTTTAAGGGCAGAGCTAAGTAGTCATGACACAGAAGTACAGCCTACAAAAACTAAAATATTTACTATATTATTCTTTACAGTAATGTTTATCCAATCCGTTATAAATGCCTACACTAAAATGCAGAGTGTTTGACTAATGTTTCCTAGTTATATATCTAATCTAATGCACATGTGGTTTACTCAAGTATAAATTCAACTCTTTTGAATCCAAGTCCAGCGTAGTTTTCTTTTTAACATCGAATGAATATTAGCAAGAAACACCTGTGTCAACACTGGAAAGCCTTGTAATCTGTTTTTATTTGATATGATTGCATAGAATCTACTTGAGTGAACAACTACTTAATGACCTGAAATCTACAAGGACTAGAAAGATGTGAGAGGGAAAACAGAGACATTAGGTATCATGTCCCATGACCAGTTTACTGGTCCTGAGGAACCAGCAATCCAAGGTTAAGAAAGATTTGCCATAGTGTTAGGCAACTTTGTGGAATCCAAAACTTGAAAACGACTAAAGGTAAGGAACCACAGATTATTGGAGTTGTAGTCAAAACAATCTGGGAACCAAAACACGATCCTAGCACTGTCAGGAAACTATAGTGCACCTTCGTCAGCCAACAAGTGTTCCATCTATGCCTGGGTTACCATGGTTTGTAGACAGTAGCTGAGATGCACAGAACTGACAGAATCTCATAGGGATTTGGGATTTTCTTTCCCTTCTTTCCTGACAATTTATGTTTACTTAGCCCTTCAAATACTAAGTTTGTTCAATATACTTTCATCTGAGGAAAATTCATTATTACTGTACTTGCCAAACAAGTCCTTTCATCTGAATCCACATTTGCAAATTACATGTGACAATAATGTCTTTTATAAGGTAAGTGGAGGAGCACTTGTATTTGGTGAAGGTAAACCAGGCTGTTTTAACATTTTTTGTTGCTATGGCCCATTTTATAATTCTTGTCTACATTCAAATGATTTCAACATGGGCTCTACCTTACTCTTAATTTATTGTCACAAATTTGTAGTTTAACATTAAAAGGATTTTTCATATTTATAAATCCTTTTGAAAATGTAAAATGCAATTTGTATTGTTTTAGCGTAGCTGGAAAGTAGACACAAAATTAAGAAAACATTTTATATGTTTTTTATATTAATTATAACTTTCAAAAAATATGCATTAATAGGAAAGAATATAAGTATTTTTGGAAAACAGCCATTTTTAGTGTGGGATCTAAAGATAGGATCTAGACAGGCTTGAAATTTAATTTAGGGTTCCATGTTCCTTTCATATGCTTTTTATATTCATTACCTCATTCAACAATGAGCACCCATTATGTTCCCAGCATTATCCTGGGACCTGGGATGAAAAAGTGAAGAGAATAAATAAGTTCTCTGCTCTCTAGGGGTTTAGATCATGGGGTCCTAAGTGCTATAATTAGTAGCAAACCCCCAAAGAAGAGTAGAGAGGAAAAGTCAAGGGCATAGGGTCTGCTATTTTTTACAGGTGGCTAGGGAAGGCCTCTCTACTCTTTGAGAAGAGAACAAAACACAGTGAGGAAGGGAGGCAGGCATATATCTGGAGCCAGAGGAGTTTGAAATGGTAGGAGTGTCTAATACAAAGGCATGAGATAGACATGTGTTTACCATCCACTTGGAACAAACTACAAGAAAGCTTGGTGAGAGCAGCTGTTGATGGAACATAAAGCAGAGAGAACCAGGTGAAACAACACTGAGGCTACAAACAAACAAACAAACAAAAGAAGAAAAAAAAAGCCCAGGCTTCCAGGAAACTGCTGTGCCCTCTGCTCCAATAGCTGCTTCTGGACAACTGAAGCTCTTAGTGCTCCTCTGCTCATGATGACAGGTTTCACTGTACGAATATTTGGTGTCTGGATTTTTATCATAGAACTTGTTATGTCATCCCAACAAATATCATGATAATTAAACACATTTTACTTCCTTATTCCAATCTTTGCATGGCTTGATAATTTCAAAAGAATTTTACTACCTTATTTTTAAAGGTCAGGTTTTTTTGTTTGTTTGTTTGTTTTTGTTGTTGTTTTATCTTAGTGAGAAGAGAGGAGGAGGGGAGGTATAGAGAGACTCCCACATGCAACTTAACCAGGGTCCACACCACAAGCCCACTAGGGGGCAATGCTCTGCCCATCTGGAGCCCTTGCTCCGTTGCAACCAGAGCCATTTTTTTAGTGCCTGAGGTAGAGGCCATGGAGCCATCTCAATGCCTGGGGCCAACTCACTCTAATTGAACTTTGGCTGCAGGAGGGGAGGGGAAAAGAGAAAGAAGGAGAGAAAAAGAAGTGAGGGGGGGGAGGGTGGAGAAGCAGATGGGCACTTCTCCTGTGTAACCTGACCAGGAATCAAATCCAGGACATCCACACACTGGCAGACACTCTAACACTGAACCAACCAGCCTGGGCCAAAGGTCAAGGTGTTTAATATAATTTTTTTCTTGAATATAAATTTCAGCCTGACCAGGCAGTGGTGCAGTAGATAAAACATCAAGCTAGGACGCTGAGGACCCAGGTTCAAAACCCCGATGCTGTTGGCTTGAGTGCAGGCTCACCAGCTTGAGTGTGAGATCATAAACATGACCCCATGGTCGTTGTCTTGAAGCCCAAGGTCGCTGGCTTGAGCCCAAGTCACTGGCTTGAGCAAGGAGTCACTGGCTCAGCTGGAGCCCCCCAGTCAACGCACATATGAGAAGCAGTCAATGAACAACTAAAGTGCCACAACAATAAGTTAATGCTTCTCATCTCTCTCTCTACCTGTTTGTCCATCTCTCTCTCTTGCTAAAAAAATAAAATAAAATTTAGGTTAGCACATTGCTTTTATATATTTATTCAAAAAATTATTTTCCAATTTATAGCTCTATTTCTTTAGCAAACTAATAGGCTGCATTTTTAATTTTAATGAGTTCATTTGCTTCAAATAAATCATGATTTAAAATACATATGTTGATACAGAGTTCATATATATTTAAATTACTTTGGCTTATAAATCACACTTTTGTAAGAGAATAAAACTTATCTACCCCACTCTTACCTACATAATACTAATAGGTGAAGAATTACCTCTATTTGCATATATTTTATGGTTTATCGCTGTGATTCTTAAAAGGTGAATATACAAATTTATATATATAGATTCAGAAAAAACATATATCCATTAAAAATGCAAACAGGTTGAGGAGTAAAATATTCAGAACTAAACAGGATAAGATTAGTATTTATAATCATGCATAAGTGTATTTAAAAACATAAGCCTGACCTGTGGTGGTGCAGTGGATAAAGCGTCTACCTGGAACCCCAAGGTTGCCGGTTTAAAACCTGAGCTTGCTTGGTTAAGGCACATATGGGAGTCGCTGTTTCCTGTTCCTCCCTCATTCTCTCTCTCTCCTCTCTAAAATGAATAAATAAAATAAAAAAATAACATATACACAATTGTGTCACCCTCTATATAATTTTTCGTAACATACTTTTTAAAATGAAAAAATATATTTTGAAATACTCTAATAAAGTAAATGATGCAAAAATATATAGTACTTTTTAAATTGCAGAGCAATAAAGTAGAAAAGCTGATACAATATGAAACTATTAATAATAAAAATTCCAAAATCATATAGTATATGGCACATGGAATAATAAAAGTAAACAATACAGTCAGGAAACAAGCATAACAGTGTCAAGATGGGATTTCACTGGGGATAAGGAGGAAAGAAAAAAGAATAGTGATGAAAGTGTTTTTAAAGTGTATCCGCTAAGTTTTATTTCTTTATAAAATATTATGTGGGACACATTGCAAGACTTTAACATTTGTTAAATCTGTCTACAGTCAGGCATCACATAACAATGGGGATAAAATCTCAGGAATGTATCCTCAGGGGAATTCATCACTGTGCAGACATCATAGATGGTACAGCCTACTTACTACCCACCTACACTACCTGGTAGCCCATTGTTTCTACGCTACAAACCCGTAAGGCATGCTACTATACTGACTGCTGTAGCCAACTGTGACATACTGAGAAGTATTTGTGTATCTAAATATTCCTAAACACAGAAAATGTACATAAAAATATGGTATAAAAGATAAAAAGAATGTCACACCTGGATAGGGCACTCTCCATGGATGGAGCTCTCAGGGCAGGACGTTGCTCTGAGTCAGTGAGTGAGTAGGAAGGCCTAAGTCATCACTGTAGACTTTATAAACACTAAAGACTTAGGTTACACTAAATTCCTAAAATAATTTGATCTTACTGCAACTTTTTAAATTTATAAACTTTTTTTAAAATTTAACTTTTTGACTCTTTTGTAATAAGACAGCTTAAAGCACAAACACTGTACAGCTGTACAAAAATATTTTCTTTCTTCACATCCTTATTCTATAAGTTTTTTAATTTTAAAATTTATTTCTTTTATTTTTACTTTTTGAACTTTTTTTGCTAAATACAAAGACACAAACCACATACATTGGCTTAGGACTACGCAGGGTTGGGACCATCATTAATGCTATTTCTCCCTCTACATCTTGTCCCACTGAAAGGTCTTCAGGGGAAGTAACATGCACAGAGCCGTCATATCTAATGACAACAATGCCTTCTTTCAGAATACCTCCTGAAGAACCTTTTTGAGGAGGTGTTAGTCTTTTCAGAAATATATTCATGGTGGTTGGCTTGGTTTATTCATTTTTCATCATAGCTCTGCTTTTAAGCAGACAATGTACCATGAACATTCTTATCAATGAAAGCTTCTCAGTGTTGGGGCCCATTTTTTCGAACATTCTAAGAAACCTGTTGAGGTCTGCAATAGCTTCTACTAAACCCTTCTTGGCAAGTTTTCTTTGGGTTTCTATTTCTTCTCTTGCTGTTTCCTTTCCTCTGGCCTCTTCTTCCGCCATGGTTTCCTGTCTAGTTCCAACAACTCCTCATCAATCAGTTCCTCAGGAATCATTTCCAGGAGTTTCTCAATGTCATTCCTGTCCAAACCCAGGTTAAAGTCGCTTGCCATTTTAACCACAGTCTTGTTAATTTTTGCAAACTTCTCATTCCTGTATATCCTTTGAAGGCAGGGGGGAAACAACTTGAGTGTCTACTTCCATTATGCCTTTCAAACACTTTTTGGTGACGTCATCCCAAACACAAACAAGGTTTTTAATGCAGTCATAGATGTTGTAATCTCTTTAGAATTGCATCAGTATCTTTTTCAGTCACAGCAATAGCCTGGGCAAAGATCGTCCTCAGGTAGTACTCCTTAAGAGCTGAATAAGTTGGATTGAAAAGGTGATGTTTAGGAGAAGAAAGACCACTTTGATATGAAGATCACCAATAGAAGAAGAATATCCAGGAGCATTATCAATAATGCAAATTATTGAAAGTTATTTTATTCTCCAAACAGTACTTTTCCATTTACTGGCACAGTAATTCAGGAGAGCACCTTGGAAGAGGAACTGGGCCACCCACGACTTCTTACT
This sequence comes from Saccopteryx leptura, assembly GCF_036850995.1. Taxonomy (NCBI): domain Eukaryota; kingdom Metazoa; phylum Chordata; class Mammalia; order Chiroptera; family Emballonuridae; genus Saccopteryx; species Saccopteryx leptura. The sequence goes on from NC_089503.1 coordinate 356,152,109, forward strand.
GCCCCTGTAGGACACTGGCAGTGTGTGCTTACTGGTATGCTTGAAGGGCCTGGTGTTCTCACTGTAACACATCACAGAGGGTTTCAATTTGTAGCCTGCAAGATCACCCCCAAGAAAAAATATTACCTAGTTCCTTTAAGTCTTGATACCCTGACCTATGTATTGAGCCAAGTTCTTTCATGCATCCGATTCAAAAATAGGAAAGTTTCACCTATATTGAACATTTGTCTGCCAAATAATTTTTTTCCATAATCAGCTCATCACCAGTTTCCAAAAGGTTTTTAGGGCCCTTCACATCAGCATTCACAGACCCGTCACTCACTTTTATGTTATATAATGAATGACAATTATTTAATCATTTAAACCCCCCAACCCCCATCAGAGCTGGCAATAAATTTAACATCAGAGTCAGTCTTTTCTTTCAACATCATAACAAACTTGTTGCTCTGGCAGTGGCTATTATGGTGCTGTGAGAGATATGCTTTGTGTCTGGTTTTCAAACCAGGTCATTAAACATTTCTCCATGTATGATATAGGCTATTCTTGAATTTTTGTTAAATTTACTCCCTTCAATGAAGGAGATCCTTTAACAACATCCCTCATTTTTTCTTGTTCTTCAACATTATAGTGGAATGGGACCTGCCCAACCAGCAAACAATAACCACCACCAATTTCCCACTTTTGTAGTCCTAATCACTTTTTTTTTTGTATTTTTCTGAAGCTGGAAACGGGGAGGCAGTCAGACAGACTCCCGCATGCGCCCGACTGGGATCCACCCGGCATGCCCACCAGGGGTGATGCTCTGCCCCTCTGGGGCATTGCTCTGTTGCGACCAGAGCCAGTCTAGCACCTGAGGCAGAGGCCATGGAGCCACCCACAGTGCCCGAGCCATCATTTGCTCCAATGGAGCCTTGGCTGTGGGAGGGGACCAGAGAGACAGAGAGGAAGGAGAGGGGGAGGGGTGGAGAAGCAGATGGGCACTTCTCCTGTGTGCCCTGGCTGGGAATCAAACCCGGACTTCCGCACACCAGGCCGACGCTCTACCATCGAGCCAACCGGCCAGGGCCTAGTCCTAATCACTTTTAATTTTATTTCCAGATTAATCACTTGACATGGCCGCTTACTGGCAATATTAGCAGTGCATTTTGTATGCTTAGGAGCCATTATGAATAAAACAACACAAGATTAAAACAATCACAAGAGAAAATGATGTAATCAAGAGACCTTGTAAACATGGGAAAAGTGAGGCCATTGCTTGTGTAGTATAGCATATTGTTTTAGAGCAAACTTTTAAGCAGAAAGCGTACACTCTAAAATAATGTTAAAACATAAAGTAATACATAAATCAGTAGTCACATCACTTTCAAGTGGTAGGAATTATGCATAATTGTTTGTGCTATACTTTTATATGACTGGCAATGCAGTAGATATGCTTACACTAGCACTACCATAAAGTACTAAGCTTTGCACTGTGACATTATGATAGCTGCATTGCCACTAGGTGACAGAAATTTTTCAGCTCCATTACTTTATGGGCCACCATTGTATATGTGCTCTTTCATTGACAGAAGCATTGCTATGTTGTGCATGAGCGTATCAATTGGTTTTTATGCCAGTACCTTAATTTTTTGATTACTATAACTTTGTTATATAGTTTGAATCAGTAATTATGATACCTCCAGCTTTGTCCTTCTTTCTCAAAATTATTTTGGGTATTTGGGGTCTCTTTTGGTTCCATATGTATTTTAGGATTGTATTTTTCTCTTTCTGTAAAAATGCCTTTGGAATTTTATAGGGGTTTCACTGAAGCTATAGATCCTTTTGGATAGCATGGACATTTTAACAATGTTAATTCTACCAATCCATGAACATGGGATAGCTTAAACTTATTAATGCCATCTTTAATTTCTTTCTCAATGGCTTATAACTTTAAGTATGTTGGTTTTTTACTTCATTGGTTACATTTACTTCTCAGTATTATATTCTTTTTGATGCTTTTGTAGATAGGATTGTTTCTTTAATTTCTTTTTATTATACTTTTTTGATAATGTATAAAAATGCAACTGATCTTTGTATATAGATTTTATATCCTTCAACTTTACTGAATTTGTTTATTCAGTTTTTGTTGAAATATTTACGTTTTTTATTTATTGGATATTATATTATCTACAAATAGACAATATTGCTTCTTCCTTCAGATATTTTTGGGTATTTCTTTTTATTGCCTAATTGTTGTGGTTGGGGCTTTGAGTACTAGATTGAAAAGCATTGGTAAGGATGGGCATCCTTCTCTTATTGCTAATCTTAGAGGAAAAGTTGAAGCTTTTCACTGCTGAGTATAATGTTAGCTGTGGGCTGATCATATATAGTCTTTATTAAGTTGAGGTACACTGATTTCATATCAATTTATTGGGAGGTTTTATTATGAAAAGATGTTGAATTTTATCATTGCTTTTTGTGCATCAGTTGAAGTGATCAGATGATTTTTATCTTTCATTCTATTACTACTACTCCTTTTTTGGGAAGATTTTTAGGAAAATTGATACTCATTCTTATTTAAATGTTTGTTACCATTTTCTAGTGGACTTCATTGTGGACTTTTTCCATTTTATTTTTTTGTGATAGAGACAGAGAGAGAGACAGAAAGAAGGACAGATAGGAATGGACAGACCAGCAGGAAGGGAGAGAGATGAGAAGCATCAATTCTTTGTTGCAGCATCTTAGTTGTTCATTGATTGCTTTCTCATATGTGCCTTGACTGGGGGGCTACAACAGACTGAGTGACCCCTTGTTCAAGCCAGTGACCTTGGGCTCAAACTGTTGAGCCTTGCTCAAACTAGATGAGCCCATGCTCAAGCCAGTGACCTTGGGATTTCAAATCTGAGTCTTCCGCGTCCCAGTCTGACACTCTATCCATTGCACCACTGTCTGATCATGCACATTTTTTATTTATTTATGATACAATTGTAGTAGGTTGTATGTTTCTAGAAGTTTTTAATTGTTTTTTAGGTTATCCAATTTGTTGTCATATAATTCTTCATAGTAGTCTCTTATGATCATTTGTATTTCTGTTTTCAGTTGTAATAATCTCTTATTTGATTTCTGATTTTGTTAACTGAGGCTTTTCTTTTCTTATTTAGTCTAGCTAAAGATTTGTCAAATTTTTTTATATTTTCAAACAATCAGGCTTTAGTTCCATTGATCTCTTCTACTGTTTTTTTTCTAATATACATTTTATTTCCTTATGTGGCCTTATAGAAAAGGGTAAATTTGACACAGAAATAGACAAATAGTATTTATTATCTTTTTCCTGCTCATTTTCTCTGGTGTGGTGCCTGAAAGTGAGCAAGTTTGTAAGTCATTGAAACCCCAGAGTTGGGAAGCTTTCTGTACACTCACTTGCTGTCTACAAAGGCTCACACTTGCTGTCTTCAGGATTGTTTGCTGAGTCTGGCCATGGTGAAGAGAGGTTGTGGGTAAGGTGTGAAGAATATTGGAATGCTGAGGGTGCCTGTGTGCCAGCTGGCTTGTGGGCTGGCTTCTTGAGGCAGTTTGTGAAGTAATTGATGGATTGAACTGTTAATTGGTTAGTAGCATCCCTTTGATGAATTCTTTGCCCTGGTTTCTGTGCTCTTAGCCTCTCCTGCCACCTCAGCTTTGCCGACCAGCTCAGTATTTTGGGTGGGGCAGATGGGAAAGCTTGGCTCTTACTCATGTATTCTCATTTCTCCCCATAAGAGAAATCACAGGCAGGGAGGATCCATCTTTTTTTTAAAATTTAGTGTATTAGGGTTAACAATATGATACAGGTTTCAGATACTCAATTCTACAACACATCTTTGTTCACCATATTGTGTGTTGACCACCCTCTCCAAGTCAGGTTTTCATCCATCATCATTTATCCCTCCATACACTCCTCTACCTCCCTCCCCCAACCCTGGAAGTCACCGCACTGTTGTCCATGTCTGTGAGTTTTTACCTTTTTTTTATTTTTGTCGTTTTTTGCTCAATCTCTCCACCCCTCCTCACTAAGCACTCCTACCCCGACAGCTGTCAGCCTGCTCTCTATCTATGAATCTGTCTCTATTTTGCTTGTTATGCTAAGTGAAATAAGCCAGTCAGAGAAAGACAAGTACCATATGATTTCACTCATATGTTGAATCTAATGAGATAACATATCTTGACACTGAGATGTGCCACCTTGGGGGATGTGGATAAAGTGAAACTGTTCTTACTCTCTTCAATGTATCTATTTTCAGATTTTTGCTCCAATTATGTGCTAGAGTTTCTCTGCTAAACTCCTGAACTCCCACAAAAATATTCTCGTCTGTGGGTGGTTGTGAAAATTGATGCTCAGTCAGGTGTGGGAGGGGGATGACAGTAGAAAAATCATATTGTGCTATCTTCCTGATGCCCCATTCTCAATCCTTGTCATGATATATAAAACTTTTCACCAATAAAATTTTTAAAAGATTATATATTTGGTTGTTTTAAAAATATATTTTTTCATTACTTTTAATGACTATGTAAAATTCTATCATATGAATGTGTCATAGTGTATTTATGTTTCCCTATTGTTCATCCAATTTTTTTAATGCTTCCATATGGTCCTATAAACCATATTGTAATGATCAAATATTTTGCATATTTATAATGATATTTTAGGATAAATCCCTTGTGATTGAGAAAGATGAAAATTTCTAAGGATTTCTGTACATTTATTTTGTAAATATTTTAAATGAGTTTGTGTTAATTTATACATCAAACAACAATGGGAATTACCAATTCAGTAAACCATCTTCACTACAGTATTTATTATTAAAAATATTTCCTATTGATAAGCAAGTAAGATATCATTTCTTTTTATTGTTAATGAAAGTTATTATCATGTGTTTATTGACTCTTCACATATCTTTAATGTAGTAGAATTGTTAAGAATATAGCTTTCAGCATCAGAAAGATCTGAGTTTGAGAACTAGCACTGATATCATTGGATGTATTCCCTTTGACAATTTAATTAAACTAAGTTGTTATTTTCTTTTATGTATGAAAGTTATTGTGTTAGGTTGTTAGGGTTACTATAACAAAGTACCACAAATTGGGTAACTTACAAACAGAAATATATTTTCTCACAGTTCTGAAGTCTAGAAATTTGAAATCGAAGTGTCAACAGCATTGGCTCCTTTTGAGATCTATTTAAAGATTCTTTCCTTGGTTTATACATGATGGTCTTCTATGTATCTCTCTATCTCTATCTCTTCTTTCTATTTGTCTACTTCTGTATCAAATTTCCCTATTCTATATGGTTGCTGGCCATAGTGGATTGGGTCCCACTCTAGTAACTTTATATGTTACCTTGTTTAACTATAAAGACGCTATCACCAGATAAGGTCACACTCTGACCTCCTGGGGGATAGAACTCCAACATATATTATTGAAGGGGACAAAACTCTACTCATAACAGGTATAATAATATTATCTCATTATAAGTTTCACATCATAATTGTGAAAATTAATTGATAGCATGTACTTGTACAGAATGTGGCAAAGTGAAATCAATATCTGTATCAGCTATTATTATGATGTTTTAAGATTTGTTCATATAATCATCCCATTTTCCTATTGAAGTTCTTTTTCTTATTATTTTGTCAGACATGTTTGTATATGAACAATTTAAATTATAAATTCGAGTATTTTTTCAGTTTTTAATATTGTTATATTTTATTGTTATAATTTATATAATTAATAAGTATTTTATAAACATATCTAATTTGCTCTTTTTTATAATTTCTTTTTTTAACATTTAGGGAATGTTTATACACACAGTAGTATAAATTTTCACCGTTATTTTCTTTTAATTCTTTCATTATCCAATTTTCCTTCACATAGCACTCCCTCATATATACATGTCCTATATAATCTCAACCACTGATTGTGGGTGATACCTGTGAATATGATTATTAGATTAGCTAACAAGGTAAGATAAAGGTATTTTACTGATGTAATTAAAATTCTAATTAATTGAGTTAATCAAAAAGACGATTATACTGGATGAGTCCATCTCAAGTGAGCCCTTTGCAAAGAGAATCTAAAATTCAGAGATGAAAGAAGTTAGAACCAAAGAAGGCCACATATTGTCCTTAAGTTTTCAATCTCTCACCTTGTAGAAAAGGCCATTATGTGCTCTCTAGTAGCTGAGTTCCTATATCCTATAGTTGCTAGGCACTGAATTCTGAAAAACCCCGGGAGCTTGGAAGAGGGCCATGAACTTCAGCCTGGGCTACACATTTTGAGTTCAGATTTGTGAGATCCTGAACACAGAACCTAACTAATGTGTTGAGACTATTCACTCATAGAAGTTGTGAGATAATACATTGGTGTTCTCTTAGAACTACTAAACTTGTTACCTAGTAATGTATAAACTAATACTCCTTAATATGTATATCCAAGACTATGCACAGATTCCTACTGGAAACCTAAAATGACACATATTCCATTTATAAATACTTATGTATTCTTGAATCTCTTGGAAGAAACACCATGTTAAAAATTTTAACTTTATAAAATGATTTTATATGGAAATTTATATTTCACCCATTTTTATTTTTATCCCCAAATTCCCAGACAATTTTTAACAGTTAATTAGCAATAAATAAAAAAAATTTGATAAATTCTTCTTAAAATGAATACATTTTGTTTATTAAGAGGTGGTATTAAGAAAATAATGGAATCATGGACAGGGAAATATTATTTGTTATACAAGTGAAAATTTACTAATAGGTTTAAAGGTAACATACAGAGGCTTGTAAATGTTTGTACTTAAAAAGCTGACATCAATAATTGTCTAGCCGCTAGCTAATTGAACCTTATCAATGATTTAAGAAAGAATCTGATTAAAATGGTTAACATGGTGACTTAGCTTTGACACTAAGTTCCTTTAAAGTCAACTTAAAAATAAATATTTGTAAAAGGTTAAAAAAATCAGTTGCAAATATAAGAATGTTGACATGAGTAAAGGAAATAAATGATCCAAGTTTCACCTTTACCAGTGATCTAGTGTCCTGGAATTAGAATACAGTAACTCAGCCTCTGCAACCTCTGATACAGACAGAAGAGAAAATGGCAAAGAAAATAATTGAAGCCTAGAAAGGATTAATAAATTAGATGAAAAGAAGATTGCTCTGGATTATGCAACAGCTCCCAACTGACCTCCGCTTCGCCACTCTCCAATCAAGACTACTGTTTATTTCCAAACTGATTGTCCTAAAACATTATTTTTAGAATGTCATTCTCCAGGTCAGAAAATTTTATGTATCAAAAGGACACTTCACTGCTAGTATTACAAGATGCTCTATAATTCTACTTCACCCTATCTACCCAGGCACATTTATATTTCTCTCGAGTTAGAACTATTTGTTTTATCAGCTCAGAATTGGAACATGATAATTTCACTCTTTAATTCTGTTTTTAGGTTATTTTCTAGTCATGCATTAAATTAAGTTCAATAAGTATATTCACTGTGCTCATCCTTTATATAAGATGCCATAAGTAAAAGAGATGGCAAAATGAATTCAAATATTGCCCTTCCCGCTGCAGTCTCTTATATAGTACATGCTAGATACCAAGAAGATACACAAAGTAAAAAAAGAATAAATGAACACTGTTGTTATACTTTTCTGAGCCAAGGGTCAGAGTGTTTAGAAATGCATACTCTTAGGTGCCACTCCAGATCTACCTAAGCAGACCCTGCCTTTTAATAAGATCCTCGATGAATCATAGGAACGTAAATTTTTTTTTGAGGATCAGTTTATACCACAAAATTTGGCATTCCTTTTTGTATATCATCTATATGATTGCCTGTTTCCCTGAAAAACTAGTGAATCCTTAATTGCCACGCATAGAGGTAGTCACATGCCCTCGTGGCAATTATCGACTTGGTGTAAAATAGGTCTTAAATAAAGGCTTTTTTATTGATGACAGTCAGACATTACCAAGACTTTAGTGATTCATAAGCATTGTATTTTGTATACTACACTTAGGAAGGATGGACTATGTACTTATATAACTCCATCACAGTAGCCAGAAGAAAATATTTAATATGGGCACAGTATTCTAACATACAAGTGATAGAGAAAAAATTCTATATTTAAATACATAGTTTTATTTATAGGTTTTTAAAACCTATCTAGGATCCAATGAAATATATATATAAAGCATTTAATTGAATTGTAATATCTCCTTTGACATAGAAGAGCCATTTCCTTTCCTCTGTGTCTTTCATAGTGTTGGCATTTAAAAGAATTTTCAAATCAGTTGTTTCATAGAATATCCTTCAATTTAAATATGTGTGATTAGTAACTCATTTTGATATTTGGACTAAATATTCTTTGGAAATAACATTAAAGAGGCAATACATCCATCCACCCAGTAACATACTACAGGAGGCACAAAATGTCAGTGTGTTCCATTATTAGTTTTTAATATTGAAGGCTTGATTGAGATGTCTGACACATTTTTTGATTACCAAGGTGTCTTTTTCCCTTTTTAATTAATAAGTAATATATTAATATAAAATTTGACTTATTATATTATTTTATTAATATAAAATAGGACTCCGTGAATGTCCTATTCTCAAATTTAAGTAATCATTTTAGTATCAACTGATGACTCTTTTCTATATCATTTATTATTTTAGTGGTTTATAAAAGTAATTTTTAATTTATCATTTCTTCTACATTTATTATTCATCATTCTTCCCTAAAGAACATCTTCCCCTCTGCTGCAAGTTTGAGCATCTCTAATAACTCAGATAACACACCTACACAGACACACACCCACACACAATCAATGTGTGATTCTCCACTACTATCATTATTTTTGATGCTCAACTTGTTCCAAATGGGAACTCTTTCAAACTGGCTTCTGTGTTATGATACATCCCCTTGAGGTTTTAAGTGCTGTCTTACTCTCAGCATAGCAACAATATATTTCAGGCTTACCTTACCTCGCACTTATCACAACCCAGTCCTGGAGTCTGCCATTTCTCCAGAAATTCTTCTTTACCTTCTTTTTTTTAAGTAAAAGGCATTAAGCAAAATATGAGAACTGTATATGTTCATTGCTATTGAGATATCATTGTTTCTGGCCCTTTTAGTGATCATAGCTGGCAAAGGCATGCATTCATGTTAATATTTCCAAGTCCAAAGCCAGTCACTGGGTTCTTTCTTTCTTCCCTGCATTCTATATTTATATCTTTCTTCCCTCTGACAGCCTTGGTTCTATACAATATCAATATATTTATTCATTTACTTTAGTTTCATTACAAGGTAGTTTGAGATTTAAAATATAATTTCCCACTCATTTCATATGGTTCAGATATTTCTTCAATTCTTTTTCTGTGCTCAAACTAGTTTTTTAAAGGTGTGCAGTAAAGATACTCAGTTCAGAATTCCTTGTACACATTACTTGTTCACAAAATTACTTCTGCATATGTTATCAATTTATGGGTAGCTTGGTTCAATTGCTAAGCTTTGATTCAATTTTAATTTTCCCCACCCTTGCTGATGTTATGTTTTTAGTATACAAAACTTTGACATTGTTAAAAATTACCATAGCCTGACCTGTGGTGGTGCAGTGGATAAAGCGTCGACCTGGAAATGCTGAGGTCGCCGGTTCAAAACCCTGGGCTTGCCTGGTCAAGGCACATATGGGAGTTGATGCTTCCTGCTCCTCCCCCCTTTCTCTCTCTCTGTCTCTCTCTCTCTTCTCTCTCTTTCCCTCTCTCTCTCCTTTCTAAAATGAATAAATAAAATAAAAATAAAATGAAAAAAATTACCATAGAATGAGGTAAACTCAAAGATGTCTCATTCTTTTTTCTGTACCTCCTTTTCATTCTCAGAAACTTCCTGTAGATAATTACACTAAGTTCTCATTTATCCTTTCTGTATTTCTTTTGAAAACTGATCCAATGTGCACATATAGTGCATTTTGTTTCATTTCTCTTTCCTTATTACACAAAAGACAGTATATTATATAAATGCTTTTGAATTTATATTAAAATATTAATGGTATATTCTGGGTGCCACTTTACACCAGTTCATAAAGCTGTTGCTTATTTTTTTTTCTTTCTGAAAGGGCGAGCATGAATGCAGTCCCCCACTACCACAAATTATGCAGTTGAGTTTTTCACATTTGGGAAAATGACAGGGGGTCAGCACATCCAGAGTGCAATAGATAAGCCTCACCCTGAGAAAACCACCTTCATGATCATGGTATCTCTCCTGTCAGGTAAGTATCCTCTTTTGTTTCTTAAAAGCATCTGCATAGTACATGGTTGTATGAATGTTATACTGTAGTTTATTTAATGATTTACCCCAGTGTGGGCAGTTAAATTTGTTTCCAATACTTTGTTATTACAAATGATGACAATAAATAACCTTGTGTTGTTTATTGTGACTTTTTAAATACATAGCTGGAGGTATATTTCCATGGAAATTCTTAGAAGTGGGATTGCTGGGTCAAAGGATAAGTGCATAAGTATTTTTGTTTGGCATTTCCAAAGTCCCCTCCTTAGGAGTTGTTATGGACTGAATGTTTGTGACCCCCCAAAACTCCGATGTCAAAGCCTTAACTCCCAAAGTGATGGCATTTGGAGATGGAGCCTTAGAGAAGTAATAGGTTTGGATGAGGTCCTGACCACAGGATCCTCATGATGGGATTGGTGTCCTTTAGAAAAAAGAAAGAGCCTGGAGCTTGCTTTTTCTCTCATATGAAGACTTAGACAGAAAGAGGCCATCTGCAAGCCAGGTAGAGAACCCTCATGGAACCTGACCATGCTGGGTTCTGATCTTCGATTTCCAGCTTCCAGAACTATGAAAAAATAAATTTCTGATGTTCGGGCTACCCTGTGTCTGATACCTTGTTAAGGCAGCCTGAGCAAATCAAAACCAGGGCCTTCGGCATAACTATAAAGCTCCTTATGTTAAAGAATCATGTCCCAAACCTTATATATTTCCAATGTTAAGTATGTACTTTCATTTTCCTGTTCCTAATAAAGTATGTAAGAATGATGACTCTGAGTACTTGTTTCAAAAGTTATCTGTAATAGTTTGGACTATTGTTCAAAATATATTTACTCCCTGCCTGCTCTCTCTTTGAGTGAAATGTACTTCTTGTCCCAAAATATGTTGGGTTTGTCCATATGTTCTCTTGACCTCTCGACTCAGGTTTGGCCATGTGGCTTGCTGTGTCCTAGATCATAACAATGATGATGCAAGCAAAATATGGAATATGCTGGCATAGTAAGGCTTGCATCTTATTTTCCCACCATTGTCATGTGAAGAGCTTCCCATGGGAAATTGCTGTCCCTTCATCCAAGCTTCTGAATAAAAACATACTAAGTGGAACAGGGATGCAGAGTCAGTGAGGAACCAACGCAACTGGAATCAAAGCTTAAAATATATCCTTAGGTGTCTGAAAAATAAATGCTTGTTTTTGTATGCCACTGAGATTTTGTATTTGTACATATAGCAATATTTGCCTGATAATATATTCCTTTATTTTAAAACAATTTAAATTATTTTTATTATACTTATCTTTTTCTCCTCCCCATCTAGTCCAGTCTTAGTTTGGAACCTTCCCTGAAGGAATGTCATTTATTTGTATTGTAATGAAAAAATAGGTAAAAAAATCTTAGTTAAATAAATATGGATACTAACTACTTCTAAACTTCAGAACAAGACTACATGTTGTCTCCAAGTACTAAATTTTTTATTTATTTTCAATTTATTAAGAGAAGTCCTAATTCTCAAGAATCCAAGGCATATTTCAAAGCTTAGGAGGATATAGCTTTTCTGGGAAAATTTAGAATCCTTTTATTTTATTTTTTTTTTAATTTATTTTTTTTTAGAGAGGCGAGGTGGGGGGGGGGGAGGGGAGCAGGAAGCATCAACTCCTATATGTGCTTTGACCAGGCAAGTTCAGGGCTTTGAACCGGCGACCTCAGCATTTCCAGGTCGACGCTTTATCCACTGGGCCACCACAGGTCAGGCTAGAATCCTTTTATAATCTATAACGTGTGTTTTGATCTTTTTGGTTGAGATTTAGAGAAAATATTTTTTTTCAATTTGGATTCTGTATCCTTGGTTTAATGGAGAAATTCAGAAATTCTCTAAAATTAAATACGAAGATACATACCAGAGAGAATAATTAGTTGACGATCAATCATTTATAGAATTTATTTTTTGTTTGATTCATTTTGTTTTAGCTGATAATTGTTGTAGGCAATAGATTCAAGAATGTGGGAAAAGAGTGTCTTTATTTTGCTTTGTATTGCATATCAAGTACTCACCACCTAATAGTCAGAAACAAAATGTGTTAAATTAATGAATAAGTAAATAAAATAATTAAATATTGATGAAGATCAATATAATTTTCTGCAGGTGCAATAAACTTGGTGAAACATCAGCTTCAGACACATTATAAGTATGAGAGGCAGAATAATGATACCCCAAAGATGTTCATGTGCTAATTTCCAGACCCCATGAATATGTTAGGTTACATGTCAGAATGGAATTAAGGCTGTAAATGAATTAAGGATGCTCATAGCTGACCTTGGAATGGAAGATGAGCATGAATTATCAGATAGGCCCAGTGTATCAGAAGGGTATAAAAGTTGAAGAAGGAAGGAGAAAATTCAGAGTGATGTGATGTGATGTTGTATTGGAACGAGAAACAGACGTCCTGCAGACAATCAAGAAGCCAAATTAAGAAATTAGGGAGTCTTTATTAGCCAGCTGCATGACCACATGGAGACCAAAGCCTTTCAAATCATATGGTCCCGACTACAGTCTGGGACTAGCTTTTTAAAGACAAAGTTACATACTGATTGAGGAATGAGGAGGAGAGGAAGCATAGCAGTAATACAAAGCAGTGAAACAAGCTTTCTTACAATGTTTATCTATAGGATTAAGTCAGGGAGAAACATCTGAGAACACCTGCTACCTTGCAAAGCAAACCCATGGCCACAGTTTGGGAGATCAGCCCTAAGGCCATGAATAGGGAGTCTTTATAGAAAAAGTAAGTTCTGCTAAAAGACTTTATTTTAAAAAAATTAAGTTCTGCCAAAAATTATTCATGCTAAGAGCCTTTCTTTTCTATATCTCAGTGTGAGAAGGACTTAATTCGCCTATGCTAGCTTTGAGAATGCAGGAAGAGGAACCACAAACCAAAGAATGCAGGCAACCCCTAGCTGCTGGAAAAGGTAAGAAAAAGTCTGTCCACAGCCTCTGAAAAGGAATGCAGCCCTGATGCAGCTGGGATTATGCCTTGATTTTAGTTCTGTAAGACTGTGTCAGGCTTCCAAATTCCAGAACTCTAAGATAATAAGTTTTTGTTATATATTATACCAAGTTTATGGCAATTTGTTAGAGCAGCAATGGGAAACTAATACAGCAGGTTATATGATTCAGTTGATTTTATCTGATTACTTGTATAGGCAATTTGTCCTAAATTTGCTTACAAATTCTACCAGGGAATTGCAGCTGCTGTTAGTCCCTTGACCAACAACCAAATCTGCCTTTAAATTAAGGCCATTACCTTTGATGAAATATTTAGTTTTAGGAAAAAAGAAAAACATGTGCAGCTATGATGACAGAAGGAAATAACCTCTCACATGTTTATCAACTAACTAAGGCTGGTAATTAGTAGGAGTCATGTCTTAGTCAACCAAGCTTCTGAGAGCTTTTTCTTCTACACTGGTAGCTGTGTTTTGGGCTTGAAAAAAGGCAAATATTGCTTCAAAGTATACCTCTTCATTTCAGAGATAACCTAGAGTTTCATTCAAAGGTTACAAAAACAAACATCCAAACCAACAAAAAACACCACACACACACACAACTATGGAATAGTTGTGCAGCAAAGGACAAACGCAAAATCTAGAAATTATCATTTTCCTTAATTGGTACTTTCCCTGGTTAATAAAAATTTAATTCTCCAAAACCCAGAAAGAAGCATACAATCATATAAAATGTTTCAAAATACTTGGTATACAAGAATAAGTTCCTGATTGGAGATTAATAAGTATTAAATTAACATGTTTAGTTTAGAGTTAGAAATTTAAAGAAATACAATGCAGACACAAATATTCTAAAGAAATACTTCATTCCCAAAGTAGATTATTTATATTTCCCGTGCTCATTAAACTATCTTAATTTTCCCTTTAAATTAAATAGAAAACAAATATAGAAATGGAAAAGTATATGCCCAGTTATTATAATTTACCCTTATACTTTTTCACAATTATAAAATTTAGTTTAATTTTTTAAACTTAATTTACCTTTGAAGTAAACTCTGAAAGTTTGTGGGTATATGAGAACTTTAGCTTTTAATAAAATAATTTTAATAAAATTATTTTGGTATACATAATAATATGAAGAATATTTCTTATAATCAACAGTATTTCTTTAATTCTTTCATTTATTGAACCAATTCAAGGTTTTGCCCTTGTATTATTACCATGATAGAAATTTGTGTCATTATCAATTATCAATATTGAAAGTTTGATATGATAATAAAAGTAATCTATTAACTTTCAAAACTAAATTAATATTAATTCATTACTTCAAGGCTTAAATAATCACTTAGATATAATAGTTAACATTACTTATGAATTTATTTTATTTCATTTTTAGGAGACATGTTTAAAAAGCAAGTTTTTATAGAAGAATTATATATAGTTTTACAAATTTTTTTCACACTAAATATATATGTTAATTCTCAGAAGTGAGGGGATAGCATAGTTGAGTGGGGGAAGTATAGAGTTTGTACTTGTTCATATAAAGAAATATATGTTACTATAATGATAAGTCAACTTTCTATATAATATTGTCACCACAGTACCAGATGAAATCTGTTTGAATTCATATATAGTTCTTTGCAAAGTGTCCTTACCCTTCTGTTGTTTTAGAATACATCTGTAAAAATCTGAAAATAAACTTACTTTAAAGTGAAATTGTTAAAGATGATTCTCTCACCAATTTGTTTTTTCTCAACATAAATATATTCTTGTCAGTTATTTTAACTTGCTCTAATACTTTCTTAATGTTTTATCCTCACTTTTATACTTATGTACTCTTCTAAGACAACTGTATGTTATAGACAATAATGTGCATAGAAAGTAGGACTCTAGATGGCTTAAAACTATATTGCAATGTTTTTATGACCAATGAACGGGAAAACATTAAACAAGCTTCAAAAGCACACATCATAATGGAAAAATTTAACCATTGGATTTATGTTAAAATTGAGTTTTTTTGTGCATTGAAAAAACCACATATGATAGAATAGGAGAAAACATTTCCATGACTAATACTGTTTCATATTTTTAATATACAAGTGATTTCTGAACTAACCTGAAGAGAAGAAATTAGCCAAAATAGAAAAATGAACAAATGAATTTGAAAAACAATGATCAGAAAAGTAAACCACACATCTCAGTAGCATAAGATGAGATTTCAAAGTAATTGTGTTCATATAAATGCAAATACAACAATGTCATTTCACTGTATTACTTAGCCTAATCCATCCTGCGAGCATGCTCTGGTCCCTCAGGAGGGATTATAGATTGGTGCAGCTATCCTGGAGGAAGGTGTGCTATTTCTTAGCCATCAATTAACTTCCTTAATATCAACCCCTGAGTACTATTTTTACAAATTCAGAGGGGATTACGCGTGTGTATAGTCCTTGCAGCAAGTTACCTGTGGACACAAGCAGTTGGAAACATTTTGGATTTCCGTTAAGGAGGGAGTGAATAGTAAAACCTGCTTGATGCATTCCTGTGTTGTACTGCAGGTAGAAGCAACTGATGTGAAATCAACATGGCAACAAAGGCAGATCTTAAAAACATTGTGCTTAATGAAAAAGCTGAGAAAGAGAATTAGCTTTACAACACACTAACCTTCATACAACTTAAAAATATAGGCAAATAAAACAATATTATAGATTTTAAAAAACTACATGCACTTATGAGAGTCGATGATTACTCATGCAGAGAGGCTGAGAGTACAGGGTAGAACAATACAAATAAAATAAGAAAAATGGGAAAATAACAAAACTCCCCATACTCTGTAGTTTAAGTCAAACCTTAATGATTAATTCAGAATGACCAAATAATAGGTAGCTCCTTAGATGTTTCAATAACAAAATATGGCATAAACACAATCTTTAAATTAAGTGACTGAATAGGGAACTATCTGGTGTCTGTTATAAAACAGAATGGAGCCTTAAATATGAGGGATTTAGAGGGATTCTGCTTGGTAGAATTGTAAACCAAGTCACAAGCTATCAAAATATTTATATAACCTATGTTTTTTTAAAGTAACTAGAAATCCCACATATGGTACATAAATCTCTAAAATATATATGCTGCCAAATATGCTTCCTAGAAGCCAACTGAGCTACAGATACTGAGTGTGGGTTCTGAATTCGTCTCTCATTGGAAGGTAAAGCGTGGATTTGTGACTGACATAAAAATGCATTTCCCCGAAAAGAAGTCTGATCAATGTGGAGTGAGCAGCCTGTATGTGAAATAGTTTTTAACTCTCATTTGCCATTTGAATAAATAATATTATCATTACTTAAGAAAGGGGGAACTGGCTCCATGAATATACACTATCCGTTAATGACTATGACAAACTTCCTTTCCTCATTAGATGAACACTGATTGAAAGAGAATATGATGAGGGAATGTTATTAGTAACATTCTTGGACACATAAAAAATAATTGAGCTTTCATCAAAGTGCCAAGCAGCTGTCTCTTTTTGTCTAGGTACTCTACATTAGATGCTATTTTACTTGGATTCATATTGCTTTCAGTTTAGAAGAATTACTGCTTCTGTTATTTCATTCAAGGCAACTGGAAAAGTTAATAGTTGTCACCTCATTTGAAACTTTTTTTTCCCCTCTTGATTTATGGAAATAATCAAAATATATAATGCTATTCATTTCAGAACTGCAAACCAATTAGCAATGTCCATTAGAAATTTTATAGGTTTAAAGTGTGTCCTCGTGATGAAAAAAAACTGTATCATTAAATAGCTGTTCCAGTGTACTGTCCTTATTAAGAGTAAATTTGGACTTAAGCAAGGCCAAAATACACTTAATTGTGTGACCAAAGCATGTTATAAAAATTAGAAGAATAATTATCCAATTCTGTGACCAGAGGTAGAAAAGAGTGTGAGCTGAAAATAATTGGATAGAGATGAAAATCCTTTGTTTGACCTAATGTACTATTTTTTCTATCATGTTTTCTATGTCATGTTATGACATAACACTTTCAAAAATATATTAACATACCAGTATAAGCTCAATTTCATGTTGCATTCCTATTGGTCTGTGCTTGCTAATTTCAAACTAAACAAAAGGACTTGTATTGTCAGTACTGTCCCCCCCCTCAAGCTAGGATGGGGACATGAGGACGAGGGTCTGAAAGCCGGTCTGACAAAAGGGGATTCTAAGATCACTAGCATATCTTTGTGTTGTCCTTAGGATTTAACAAACGAATATAACTTCTCTCTTAAATCCTCCCTCTCAAGTATGGATAAAGAGGGCAGAAAAAGGCTTAATTTGGAGAGTCAGACTTAGTAAAATCAGTATCTTTCACTTTAGATATGAGTTCATTTTGGATATTATTTTCATGTCAAAAGAAAATGCTTGATTTAGGAGAGCTATTTAAAAAGAAATATGCAGTAGTATCAAACTGGAAATATTTAAAGTCCTTGTAGACCTATCTTTCACAGAATTAGTCTACGAGCTGTAATATTTGGCATCATCCTTATGGGAATTCAAGCAACTAAAATGTTGTGACAAAATGATTATTTGATCTCATTGCAAGTTTCCTTCCTTCCTTCCTTCCTTCCTTCCTTCCTTCCTTCCTTCCTTCCTCCCTCCCTCCCTCCCTCCCTCCCTCCCTCCCTCCCTTCCTTCCTTCCTTCCTTCCTTCTTCCCTCCCTCCCTCCCTCCCTCCCTCCCTCCCTCCCTCCCTCCCTCCCTTCCTTCCTTCCTTCCTTCCTTCCTTCTTCCCTCCCTCCCTCCCTCCCTCCCTCCCTCCCTTCCTTCCTTCCTTTCTTTCTTTCTCTCTCTCCCTTTCTTTCTTTCTTTCTTTCTTTCTTTCTTTCTTTCTTTCTTTCTTTCTTTCTTTCTTTCTTTCTTTCTTTCCTTCTTTCTTTCTTTCTTTCTTTCTTTCTTTCTTTCTTTCTTCTTTCTTTCTTTCTTTCTTTCTTTCTTTCTTTCTTTCTTTCTTTCTTTCTTTCTTTCTTTCTTTCTTTCTTTCTTTCTTCTTTCTTTCTTTCTTTCTTTCTTTCTTTCTTTCTTTCTTTCTTTCTTTCTTTCTTTCTTTCTTTCTTTCTTTCTCTTTCTTTCTTTCTTTCTTTCTTTCTTTCTTTCTTTCTTTCTTTCTTTCTTTCTTTCTTTCTTTCTTCTTTCTTCTTTCTTCCTTTCCCTCCCTCCCTCCCTTTCTCCCTCCCTCCCTCCCTCTTTCTTTCTTTCTTTCTTTCTTTCTTTCTTTCTTTCTTTCTTTCTTTCTTCTTTCTTTCTTTCTTTCTTTCTTTCTTTCTTCTTTCTTTGGATGAGTTATATGTTATACTGCAGTTTGAATCACTGACTATAAAACTTAAGAGGGCAGGAAATAAGAATATCTTGAGTCATTTGCATTATTAGCACAGCCACTCACTGAAGGGTCCAATTCAGACAAATAAGGAAACAATAAAAAATCTATGTATATTTCAAATGCCCATCACAGTATGTGTGAGCGGAAAATATTTTCTTCTACTACTACATTTTTTCAACTATATTACATTCAATATATGACTGCTTTTTACTTTCCTTAAGCTAACACACCCATTTTATTTTGATAAAATAATTTGAGATATGGTTGCTTTAGAATTTTTAAAATAGAATACTATATTTAAATTTAAATATCTAATAAATGTCATGTTTGTCAAAATGTATTTTCATATTTAAAATGTGTTAACACTGCAAGAAAATTTAGAGTCAATGATGACTTGTGATAATGATTAGCTCAGCTCAGAACGCTGGAAACTTTTCATTAATCTCCAGGACTTCTGATGGAGAAATTAAGAAGAAAAATGTTGCATTATCTCATCTAGTTTTTAAAATCTCTAACTCACTGTCATGGGGGAAAGATAGTTTATGCTAGGCATATAGTATAAAGATGGTAGTTTTATTCATTTTAACACTTAAAAATTTATTCTACTTTTGAAAAAAATTCTTGTAGGTATTCATGTTTTATAACTAGAAGCTGTAGTTATGAATTTTAACTGCACTTTTTTATTGAGGTCACATGGAAACTTAAAAAGTAGAATGTGAACATATTCTTCAGAAAATCAGAGTTACAATGGCACCACCAAACTATGCTACTAAGGCAGCAAATTATGCACTCACCCCCTTCTCCTCAAAAGAAGAAAGAGAGAGAAATTCATCAAGAAAGTTCAGTACATATTTGGGCCTCAGAGGGCTATCTGGCATCAAGGTGGCATTAAGCCCCAGGCAATGAAAAAAGAGTCAAGTTTTATTGTCATTAGCATGAACAAGATATAGTCTGATCATAAACCTGTTTGGAGTCCTATCATCTTTGAATCTTAAAACCTTCTGAATGATGGATGATGTAAAGTTTTAGTGTGATGGTCTTCTGAAAAGAACTGTGCCTGTCAATAGATTATCTAATATTTCCCTATGATGTTGATGATAATAATACATTACAGTATTCTACAATTTGCAAATATGTTATCTCTTTCAGATATAGCCCAAACAACTTTGAGGCAAAGGTATTATTTCTACTGTATTTTTTCTGTAAAAAAAATAAATAAAGCCCAGCATGAATTGCCAATTGTCATATAGAAACTATATTATCTATAATATATCTATGTATCTATATTCTTATCTATGTGATAAGAGTAGATCTTAAACATTGTCCATTTGATTCTAGGGGCTTTGCCTATTTATTTCACTAGAGTTACCTTTAAGTGTTATTTGAAAGGATAAAGTTTTGACATGTTTAGAAAATATATATATATTTTAAAAAAATGTGATTTGGGGAGTTGAAACATCCTTTAAACAGAGGTTGTAGCAATGTGGGAAGAACAACGAATTATGAATCAAGAATCTGGATTCACATTTTGGAAGTTCCATTTAAGAGATTTGTGAATTGCTTTAGTAAATGGCTTTCTAGGTCTTCCTTTGCCTATTTAGAAAATGATAATAAATATTTGTCCCTCTATTTCTCTTTATCATTAAAGCATTCAAGAATAATATCTGTATTATTATAAGATATATGTATATATATATGCAGAAACCAGAAAAATATCCCACATAGAAATGAGCTATACAGATTGGAAAGTCTGTAGACCAGACCTTTTTTTTTCTTTCTGTTTTTCCTTTTCTGACCATTAAATGCTTAACAAATATCATTAAATCATGTTATTGAGAAGTCAGGTTTGAAATCTGGAAAAATGACTTTAAGGATACTAGAAAGATGTTCCTCCTCCCCACCCGCAATCCCCACCACCGTGACCTCCCCATTTCCAGGCTGCTAAAAAAAAAAAAAAAAAATGATTTCACTTTACTTTTGAAAATATATTTATAAAAATATATCTTAATAAATTTTTATATTATTTTGATTCTGGTTGTAGCGGGCACTATTGGAGTCTTCTCACTCAGGTTCCTGGGGATCCCTGTTAACAGCAGCCACAGGCTTTGCTAGAGGCTTCACTTTCTGCGCCCTTCCCTGTCGCGCTCACTCCCTTCGGCTCTTGGAGCTGCCTCACTGATGAGGAGGGCAGAAAATGACTGACTGCTTCTGGACTACAAAGGCTGTTGCCTCATGGGCCACAGACTCCGTGATACTACAATATTTCTGCTCTAGAGTTCCACATGGGTTCAGGCTGAGGCTGGACTTCCCCTGCCCCACAGCCCTACTTCCGCTCTCCCCTTTCCTACTTCCGCTCTCCCCTTTCCTACTTCCGCTCTCCCCTTTCCCAGTCGAGGCGGCTCTCTATTCATGCTCTCAAAGGCTTCTGAGAACACACCCTTAGGGAATCACAGTGCAAGGATTTCAGTAATCTCAGGCTCTTCTAGAAACTAGACCTAAAACAGGCTCTGATTCTTGTTAAATAGTTCAAAGCTACTAAAGGGTTACATTTTAGTTGGTTTTAGTAACTTGTTTGTTGATCATAAGACCAAACTTGGTTAGGAAGGAAAAGCAGGACTGATTACTCAGATGAAGGTGAAGATGAAACGTTTGAGAGGACCGTCTTTTTCTATTTTACTATTTTGCACAGGCTGCAAAAAGCCTAATAAAGGAAGAATTCCCTACATTGTAATGTTGAGATGAAAATTAATCTTTACATTAAATATTATAGAAAGAATGGGTCACTCAACCTCACAAATGTTCGCTTTAGTTTTAAAGCGATTTAAAGAATTTAAAGTATTCTTATGTTTTAACTTCTTTTCTTTAAAAAATTATCATTTAAAATAAATTCTCCAGTATCCATTTTTCAATCTGCTTTTTCTTGTCATTTTTTTATAATCTTGTGTCTGGTAACTACAAATGTGGATGACCTTGTTTTCTGTGTGGAAGTAGGTCATTCTTGTACATACTTCAGTTTTTGGCCTGGGAGCAATGATGGATGTTTGTCACCTAAGTTCTCCTTGCTAAGTCCCCACAGGAAACAATCTCCATTTTTGGAGCGAGTAGTATTAAACATGATGTTGTAATTGCAGTGTTGTGACAGATTTTAACAGTAAAAATAAAACACATTCTTGATTTTGTTTTCAAAGTCCAAGGCTATTTATGACCATGCTTCTTGTCCTTCCTTCACATCTAGTGATATTCTTCAACCTTTTACCAAGTGGTGCACAGAACAATTTCTCAAATCTCTTGCTTGTCATCGCTGTCTGCATGCTCCTGGTCACCCACTTGTGTTATCATCACATATTATACTTAGTTGTATTTGTAATCTCACTAGATTTCTAATATCTGTAAATGCCTCAAGCTGATCAGATAGAATCACTCACTCACTTTAATGTTCCGCCCCTACTTTTAATTATTCCTTGCAGGTCCATAGATAGTGGCTGCCCATGAAGGGGCAGAATGAATCCGAGTTGATATGGGGGAGGTTGACAAAGGAGAACAATATTGAAAAGGAATGAATTGGCTGTGCCACAAGTAACAAGATGGTGAGGGATGCTAGCTTTGCTCTTCATCATTCCTTTGTGCTGTAATTTGTGCATTTACTATTCATTCAATTGATATCATTCAAAAGGGAAGCATTATTGTTTCCACTTTAAGATAAGAAAATGGGTTCAAAAGGCTTAAGCAATTTAAGAGGTAGCATTGCCACGTTTAAAACCTATATTGTCTTTCTCAAAAATATTCCCTTTTAACCATTATGCATAGTAACACCTTATTATTATATACTCAACTCCCCAAATACGTCTGAAACAAGAACTGCAGTCCCTTATTCTCTTGACACAATAACTTGAATTAACAGCTGACATTCATAGGCTTCCTACAAAGGCCTTGTAGGTATCAAAACAAACTCTCATAACTTTTTTCCCCTTTTTTTTAAATCTTGATGCAGGGTTGGGTAAGTATTATGAATTTTCCTGCTAATTATTTTTCCACCCCCTAGAGTCTTTATGTTTTCTCTTTCACTCATTCTTTTGTAGGCATATTCACTGCCCCTCCCATGTTTAATTCATTCTTTCTTCTTTCTGTTTCTTATATCACAGCACAAGATTGTGTTTCATCAAAAGGCTTTTTTTCCAAACCAGTCATCTCTTTTATCATTTATTCCAATCATTTTTCAATGCCTTTATATGTTTAACTCTGCAAAGGTTAGTGTTATGAGGATAAATGAGAGTGGCTTTCTGAAAATAGAGATGTACTATAATATCTCTACTCACCTGGAATCTTTCTGGCTCATAAAGAATTACTATCTATTGTGTTCTTCAGCTAGCTGGCAGTTTTTTGATGGATACAACATGTTGCTTCTATCTACCTCATGAGAGACTGAAACAGTATTTAGGTCACAGATATTATAACTCCCTGCACAGCCCTTAGAAAACCAATAATTAAAAACAGAATGTGGCTGTTTGAAAGGGACCAGAAATATAGCAATTTTTGAATACAATAATTTGAGAATGAAGCGTTAAATTACAATCGCTAGGGTGAGAAAGGCATGTTTTTCCTGGATATGTAGAAAACATGTACTGTGGAGTTTGCCGTATAAATTCTGTTCTGCTGACCCCTCACAAAAAGTAAAAAAAGAAAAAAAGAATAAGTAAAGAAAAAAAGATTCAAACACACATAAATCAAAGAATAATCAGTCCATGCTTATGATAGGATTTACTTCAAGTGGAATAAAACTACAATGAAGGCAAAAAATGTGACATGAAGTCATTAGTCAATTCCAGACATGTTTCATCAAGATGAAGCATATACTCTGACTCAATATGAATCAAGATACCTAGCAGGATACTAATTTTATAGGTATCCAAAATAGAGATATAATAGAGACAACTACCTTGCTGGCTTCTTTGGGGGCATTGAAATATTCATAAAATGTCTCATAGGGCTTAGTCAGATTTTTCTTTTTGTGTTATTATTGCACTATTATTATCAGACTTTTATGGCTGGAGTAAAGCCTGATTTGTTCAAGATCACCCAATATTTAGATTTGAATAATTTGGCATATAAAGTATTCATTTGTTTAGAAAGTTATTTTTAAATATAATATTTCAAAATTCTTATCTTTTTTAGGGTGAAAACTGAGAAATATTCTTTGAGGGACTGTTTTGCTCTCTAACAAAAACAGAAGTCTATGCTTTGTGACCATCAAGAGATCAGAAATAGGGTCTCTGTTTTTCTAGTGAGTTTTGGAGCAGTTTCATATCATCGCCTTTAATGGCTATGCGTGTCATATATGTCCACTATTGCACTTAACAAAGAGAAAACAAGGAATTATTTCCACAGTTCATTCAGATAATGGACAAAAACTCAGAGGACGTTCCAGATGGAGTATCAGCATTCTGCAGGGGAAATAAAAAAGTTTGGTTTGGAGCACTTTGAAACATAAAAAAGAGAAAATAAACTAAGTAACTTAGGATAGTGTTCTAGAAGATATTAATAGGCCCTGGCTGGTTTGCTCAGTGGATAGAGTGTCATAAGGCATGTGGATATCTGGGGTATGATGCTCGGTCAAGGCACTTGGGAGAAGTGACATTTGCTTTTCTTCTCTTCTCTTTCCCCTCCTCCTTCCCTTTATCTTCCCCTCTTGTAGCCAGTGCTTTATCAAGCATTGGCCTCAGAGACTGAGGATAGCTTGGATGATTTAAGCATTGAACCCAGATGGGCATTTGGTTGGGGTACATGCAGGATTCTATTTCTCTGTCTACTCCTCTCATTTAAAAAATATATGAATAAACTATGTGAATTATGATCTGTTAAGATGGAGATGGTTACTAAAACTTTTCAGAATCTTATATACTTGAAGACCTATCGCAAGTCTCACTTTATTTTTAATATTAATTTATTGGCTGTTAGTTATTTAATATTAGTTTATCCTATTGTTATAGATCTATAAAACCAAATCTCCATTTGAATATCAGTTAATCTTTACAAATATAAATCAAGCAAGTAAATATCTATGAAAACCCCATTACACTGCTGATCTAACTAAAGAATAATTCCCCAGATATGTAAATTCTATAATTGAACCCACTAATTTTTATTTGACCAAATTCAGATGACACTTCCATACATAGTCAACATATCTCAAATGAACATTGTCAATTTAGTTATTCCTTATATGAATAGACATAATAATATCAATATACTCTCTAATTCTTTTGAGTTAGCAGGGATCAAAGGGCCTCTTCTTTTTACAACTTGAATATTGTGCATACTTTCTATGTGCTATACTGTGTATGTTGTTCCAAGGTATTATGTATTTTCCTTGTTGTAAATGAAGCTGCAAAATATACAACATGTTGCTATACTGTAAGTAATAATTGCCATAAACTCAAAAGGCAACAGAAATGTTTCTGGGCCAAAGAACAAGGCTGCAAGGAAAAATAAGTTTCCTGGAGGTCTTAGCACAGGCTAGTTTGATCACTGTGAGTTTTCATTGGTTGCCTGAACAATCTTTTGAGGACCTTCTTGATCTCATCCCCTGAAAGAAGTCACTGGAAAGCTGAGTTGACTATGCTAGGAATGAAGAAGTAACACCAAACAAAAAGATTGTCCAATTAGCAGTTTGGCTCCTAAAGAGACAGGAAAGAGTTCAAAAATATGGATAGTGATTGTGTGACTCAACCAAAACATAGAAAAGGATTAGGGTAGGATTGTAAATCATTACTATCTTCCTGAGCCTTTCTCTGACAGACCTTGAGTGTGAGGTATGATGAAGAATGAAACACAGTTAAGTGAGATAGAGAACATATGTGTGTGTGTTTGTGTGTGTGTGCATGTGTGTGTGTGAACTTGAAAATGCCTTGTCTATTCTTTATTTTTGTTTTTACTTCTTTTCTCTTGATAAAAATCCCAAATCTTAATCATCTACCCTCCCATTGTTTTGGATTACCCTATATCAATTTTTTTCCTTTCTCTCAATAAAATTCCCATCTTATTATACCTAGAATTTTTATGTTCTCAGGCAGAGCTCTAAAATCCTATAATTGGTATTCTGTTCTTAAAAAGTAAGTATGTGTTTGCAAGTCTTGTTACATAGTTACCTTGTAGAGATTACTTATGACAACAGATTGTTAGCATCTAATGATTTTAGAGACATTTTAAAATGAGTTTAGAGACATTCTGAAGTGCAAATCTTAAATAGTTCTTAGAATATTGCCTCTAATTCAGTACATTAACTGGCTGGTGATATGAAATAACAGACCATTATATTGTATGTGTTAATTAATATTTTTCTTTCTTTTTGCTAAGTATCCTATAATTTTACCCAGAAAATATAACTTTGTAGCTCATATGGACATTTTTATTTTTAAATTTTGGCTAATGCCTTTTCTTTAAAGGAAAATTAATAACTTTAATATAGGCAAAGATCAAAGTATTTACATTAATATCTATTAAGGGATATGAAGCACAACCAGCTCTTTATTGTTAGAAAGATACAATTCTTTTATTTTTTTTAAAGTATGAATTATTGTGTTAGGGCTCGGTTAGCAAAACAAAATTTAAAAAAATTACTGGGGTGACACTGGTTAATAAAATCATATAGGTTTCAGGTATACAATGATATAATACACAATCTGCATATTGTATTATATGTACATCACCCTGAGTTGTTTCACTTAAATGCATTTATTGATAGATTCTTGTATATACCCTGTCTGGGGATTGAATTCACAATCCTACCTATTCTGGATGATGCTCCAAACAAATCAGTTACCTGGCCAGGGCCATTTTAAATTTTGTGAGGTAATTCCATACTGCTTTCCACAGTGGCTGCACCAATCTGCATTCCTACTACAACTAGTGGAGTTGAGGCAGTAATCAAATACTTTCAACAGACAAAAATCTTGGACCAGATGACGTCACAGGTAAATTTTACTAAATTTTCTTCTTCTTTTTTTTTAATGGGGATCTTTCTTTTTTTAAAAAAGTTTATTTTATTGTTTTGAGAGAGAGAGGGAGAGGAAGAGAGAGAGAAGGGGGAACATTGATCTATTCTTGTACATGCCCTGACCAGGGATCCAATCCACATCTTCTGGGTTTTGATATTCTGACCAACAGAACTATCCAGTCAGACCTACAAACTTTCAAAAACCTAACACTTATCATTCTAAACTATTCCAGAAAATTCAAGAGGAGGGAAGACTTCTAAGGTCTTTTCACAAGGCCAACATTATTCTAATTCCAAAACCAGAAAAGATAATATAAAGAAAAAAATTATAAGCCAATATCCTTGATGAACATAGATGCTAAAATCCTCAACAAAATATTAGCAAACGAGATCTAGCAATACATTAAAGAGATTATATACCACAATCAAGTAAGATTTATACTGGGGATGCAAGGTTGGTACAACATCTGCCAATCAATAAACATGATATACCATGTAAACAAAAATGAAGGATAAAAACCACATGATCAAATCAATAGATGCAGAAAAAGCATTTGATAAAATTCAGCACCTATTTCTGATAAAAATTTTCAGCAAAATGGTAATAGAGGGAACATACCTCAACATAACGAAGGCCATATACTATAAACGCACAGCCAACATCTTACTCAAAGAGTAAAAGCTACAAGCATTTCCCTCAGTATCAGGAACAGATTTTGATTTAAATAAAAAAAAAGTAATTTCAATGTGAAAATAAAAATATTTGAATAAATTATGAAAAGACCAAAATTATGTATCAATGCCTCCTCTCCTTACAAAAAATATTAGTAACACATGTAAAAATGTTTCATAGTACAAAGTGCTGATATCTTTTTGTTACTAATGCAGGAGGGTCAAGAAAATACCAGGGAAAAGACAGTTTTTTTCAGGGAGGAGTGAAGGTTTGTGCCTCCATTAACTTATGAGAGTTTAACAAAATATGTTTTAAAAAGGTGTCTCTCTTCCTTCTAGACTAACACAGTTCCATGCCAGGACTCATATCTTCAAGAGCAGAGTGAGGACAGATGTTGACTCACAATCAACTCCTGAAATAGTGTCTTCTGTGCAAAGCATGACTTGCATACCCTTTGAAGTCTTCCCTGAAGATATTTGTAAACCAGCACTGCACATGTCTAAGAGTTCAAGAATATCGGCAATATCCCCTTTATACCTTCACATTCCATCTTTATATTCACAAGTAGATACTTTAGGTAATATATGGAATTATATTGATGGTAATCAGTTCTCTTTACACAGCTTAACCCTATCATCACAAGCCTGTGTAATTCAACTGATCAGGTATTGTAATGAATTGTAATTTTTTAGTGCTAGTAGTCCAAATATGAACAACTTTTATTTATTTTTCACTAAGTGAAGTTGTGACACTTCAAAATTTAATTTTCTTGGTTTTTTTTTCTATTTTTTGTTTTTTTAGTAAGAGAGAGAGAGAGAGAGAGAGAGAGGGACAGACAGACAGGAAGGGAGAGAGATAAGAAGCATCATCTTATAGTTGCGGCACCTTAGTTGTTCATTGATTGCTTTCTCATATGTGCCTTGACTGGGGGACTACAACCAAGCCAGTGACCCCTTGCTCAAGCCAGCGACCTCTTGGCTCAAGCCAGCAACCACAGGGTTATTTCTATGATCCTACGCTCAAGCCCACAACCCTGGACTCAATCTGGTGAGCCTGCAGTCAAGCCGGATGAACCCATGCTCAAGCCAGTGACCTTGGGCTTTCTAACCGGTGTCCTCTGCATCCCAGCCCAGTGCTCTATCCACTGCGCCACTGCCTGATCTGGTAATTTTTTTTTTTGTTTCTGATAGATTCAGGTGAGTGGCTTTAAAATATTTTGAGAACATGAATTGAAAACTAGGGCTCAGCTTTTTTAGAAAGTATCATAAGTTGTAAAACCCCACTGGCTTTGGTTTATTTTATTGTGCCCTGATCTCCTTATCTGACTTTAATTATTGCATACTAATCTCCTCCAGTTGCTTAGTTTGGTGTTTGCTACATCTTGTCTTCTGATTGCTACAAAATAGCTTCTTGCTACTTTGCTATTTATCAACCTCAACTTTTTTTTCTTAAGTGAGAAGCAGGGAGGCAGGGAGAGAGACTCTCCCATGTGCCCTGACTGGGATCCACCCAGCAAGCCCCCAATGGGGTGATACTCTGCCTACTTGGAGCTCTTGTTCCATTGTTTGCAATTGAGCTATTTTAGCACCTGAGGCAGGCCATGGAGCCATCTCAACTCCCAGGGCCAACTTGTTCCAACTAAGCCATGACTGTGGGAAAGGAAGAGAGAAAGAGAGAGAGGGAGAGAGAGGGAGAGAGAGGGAGAGAGAGAGAGAGAGAGAGAGAGAGAGAGAGAGAAGGGAGAGAAAGGAGAGAGGCAGGGGTGGAGAAGCAGATGGATTCTTCTCCCAGGTGCCCTGACTGGGAATTGAACCCAAGACATCCACATACCTAGCCAATGCTCTATTACGGAGCCAACTGGCTAGGGCCTATCAACCTCAAATTAAACAACTGAACTTAAAAGGAATAATTTTGTCTTTCTTTGGCTAGTATTTTAATTAGCATTCATTTCTGAGGCTATTCCATTTCTTACATCAGTGGAAATAGTGCATAGTAAACCAGATTCTCCATTTTTTTCAGGTATTCATGACTTGGCAGAATAAATATAATACATCTTTTGATTCTCCTGAGTTTCAAAGCCTATTATTTCATCAGAAAATAGAATTTGATCAATTTGAAAAATATGGTGATACAGAAGTTCTAGTCTATTCTTCATTTTACTCCAAATTTTTCAAATTGATTTTGTTCAACATAGTCATATATTTTTCAAACAAAAGTTATGAGAGATGGGAAAATAGTATCTTTTATGTTGTTAAAGGAACAGGTTTAAGGTAAGAATTGTATCAGGTACTTCTGTATTCACTATGGCAAAGTTCAAGCCATAAAGTGAGTGCGTCACAAATCTTTTTGAATTACATTTTTTTTAGCCATTACCTAATATTCAGTTTTATTCTAGCTTCTTGGGTCTAAAAAAAGGTGAGACCTAATACTTTTGTTGAAATACTAAACAGAGGTGCATATATAAATACACACACACACACACACACACACACTAGTCCCTTTATCTGCAGTTTTGCCTTCTAAAGTTTCAGTTACCTATAGTCAAATGTGGTCTGAAATACTACATGGAAAATTTCAGAAAGAAACAATTCTTAAGTATTAAATTGTGCACGTTTCTGTGTAGCATGAGGGAATCTCTTGCCATCCTGTTCTGTTCACATGGGACATGAATTATCCCTTTGTCCAGAAAGCATATCCACATATCCTTACTGCCTGTTAGCCTCTTACTAGCCAGTTAGTTATCAGATAGACTGTCTCAGTATCTCAGTGTTTGTATTCTAGTACCCCTTACTTTACTTAATAATGGTTCAAAGTACAAGGGAGTATTCATGCTGCAATTTGGATATGCCAACCACATACTGTAAAGTGTATGTAGTATAGGAAAAAACATAATATACATAGAGTTTAATACTATTTGTAGTTTTAGGCTTCCACTGGGGTCTTGGAAATCACCCCTGTGGATACAGGGGGGACTAATGCATTGTGTATACAGGAACACAAAATAGGAATCCCTCCTTGAAATACCTAGAAATTCCTCTAGAAAATTCTTAGGTCTTAAATTCTAAATGAGTTACACCTTTGGGTCCATGCAAAGATAATTTGCCTGAACTGAAATGTGTGTGCATGTGGGGGGTATATAATATTTTGGGACTACATATCAATATATTATATTTTGCTATATGATTAATAAATATATCCAAAAAAACTAAGGAACTGTTTGCAGTCTGCATTTGCATGTACAGTGTCTACCAATGGGGAAAATAATCCATTTTAATCTTAAAGAATATGCAAAGATATAATTTAGATAAACAACTTAGAATTTAATTAGAAACCTGTGTTTGGCCTATAGAAGTAGATAAAGAAATATTTTACATTGCCTTATTACAGCAGGAAAAACAATGAAGAGTGATTTGGGAGAGGGATGTGTGAAGGTGGAATGGGCAGATTGAGGCATATTGAAAGAATGTAAATTTGCTTTGGGATATAGCCTACTAACTAATTAGTCCAGATAGAAAAATCTTAATGCCATGCTATAATGTTATTTTTTCCCTTGAAATCCATAAAAACAAAAACATTTGCCTTAATTTTAGAGATCAGTTACATATTAGTTGCTGCTAGTTTTAAATTTTTATTTTCCATGAATTCATTTCATTGACATGTTACTTTATTGTCTCATGTACAAGAAGGTTTCAAGACACTATAGTGTCTTGCAACATCCATCAACAAAAAGCAAAGCCCTGCAAATTACAATTAACCATAGAGAAAAATCTATATTATTGGTCACTCTTTTATGGGTGACTTGCTTTTCCATGAATTATAATGGCATGAATTTTTTTAACCTGAAATTATAATATTTAATATTGTTATCACAACAAGGAATAAACAATTGCTTAAGGAAATGGGTGATCCTCCTTCTCTGAGCTACAGTGCTGACTCAGTCATGCAGAACTAATTTCCTGGCGGTCTCTGAATGCACATAAAGCTGCTCTGTAGCTGCCGCTGACAATGAACTAGTGACTGGAAAAAGGAATCTTAAACACAGTCACATCTCCTGACTGTTAAAATCCTGTTCACAAGGCACGCTGGTGTAATATGCTGCACAACAGGAATAACATTTTTAAAAAAATGGCTAAAGAGTATACAAAGTTTCCCATTTTCTAATGTTGGGGGTGTTGCTAGGCAACTAAATCATTTTTACATATAGTCCTCAGAGTGCCAAAATTTTATTTTGGGTATTTCTTTACCATGAATAATTAAATATTAAAATGTTTGCAGGATACATAGTGTTACAGTAAATGTTTGTCATGATATCTTAAGGCAATTATTTAAGTTTTGAATGACCATTTTAAAGAAAGTTTTAGAACAGTTTCAATTAGAGAGTTTTATAAGAAGAGTGTTAATATCATACTTAAAAAGGAATATACCATTTTAACTGATTTGTATCCTAATTATGGTAATTAGCTTGTTAATTAGTATTTATTGATTGGGAAAGATCAACTGATTGGGTGTTGTTTTAAAGTGCAAATATTAGAACCAAATTGATTTCTCAGCTGGACTTTCTATTTGACAGAAAATAAAGTTGTATTATACAGTTACCCATGTGGCTTTGCAAGGAGCTAATTGTACTGGCGATCTCCTGGGCATATAGCAAGACTTTACTGCCCTCTAGTAGTTACAGGGTTTGCCAAATTCATTTGGGAAATTAATTCTACTTAGGAATTTAGAGATATGTAAGAGAGTAATAACACCAGTAGCTAAGAATAAAAATGAACTTAAATGTGTTAAAGTTGAAGATGATTTTTGATAAATATTGTTTCCATCATCTTTATGTTCATTAACCAATGTTATAAAATTCAGTTAAAATATGGCCATATTGGATATATCATTTTAATTAAGTTTATCGATCTTTTTTGTCATGTGTGATACCTTCTAATTAATCAACATCAGTTTTTTGAAAGAGTTAAATATAAGAGAATATTTTTTTGTTTGTTATATTCAAAGGCATGATATGAAATAAAATTATTTGGGACTTTAAAATATACAGCTGAGTTAATTAAAGTGGATTTTATTACGTTTAAAACAATCTAATTTTTTATGTTAAATTGGTGATTAATTTAAAATGAGTAAATACGAATTCTTTCACTTAATTTAAAAATAATGGGGCTCACTGAGTTAATATAGTCATATCACTAATTTCAACTCATTGAATCCTAAAAATTTAAAATTAGAAATAACATTTTAATCTTAATTGGCCCAGTAATTAATTCAACAGGATTTTTAGATTTCCAAGTGGTTGAAACTATTAAAATGTAAATATAATGTTAACATCTATTTCTAGACAGTATAATTTATGTTTTGGAGATTGTTACATGTTTTATGGAAAATTAAAGTCACATTTCTATGTTAGGTTAAGAAGTCAAAATATACATTAACATTTTCCCTTACTGATTATGTTGAATGATGTTCCTGGTCTTCATATTTCTACTTACTCTGATGTGACATGATTACTATATTTTAAATTTTATATTTTAATTGTGTTTCTCTCAATTTGTTAATTTTGCTTAAAAATTTTCTATCTGTGCTTTCTTTTTATTATTCAATTAATAGAGTCTTATACCAGTTATGTTTTTATTATGCCATTAACCTTTATTAGTATAAATGTTTGTTGCATTTCTGCTTTTACTTAAATTCTTTTCTGATGCTAATATTCCAATTTTACTTTATGATTTTATTATACATTTAGCTCATCATTTTTCTTTAAATTTTTTTACATCATTTTGGTCATCTTGCATTTGGCATCTGTTACTGTTTTTGTTTGCTTTTCTTCCTGTTGTGAAAGCTTCCATCTTTGCTCATGGGCTACTGCATTCTCCACTTTGGCTGCCGCAGGAGTGGATCTGTGAGTCTCACACAGCTGGATATGGCGATAATTCAGAAAAGGATTTGTAACCAGAGTTGGGCCAATCAGAGTTATTTCTTTCTTTGTGAATCCCTCACTACTAAGAAATTGTCAGTCTAATTGTGGCTTGTTTAGATCTGGTCACCGTTCGAAGATAGCTTTCCAGTGAATGAAGTCAATGCTAGAAAATTAGGGAAACAATGAAGAGCTCAAATTCACTGGACCTTATCACATCTAAAACCAGTCACCCTATTTGTACCTGGCATCCCACTTGCACCTTGCCAATAAATTCCATTTATTGAGTTAGATTTCTGTTACTACAAGTCCAGAATCCTGACTAAACTAGAAATATATAATTATATAGTTTTATCTCAATCAGAGAATCTGTTTAGTATTAGAAAATTAAAACCATTTTTTTAGGTTTACCTTTTAACCAAAATACATTTGTTTTGTTTTATTTTGAAAAAAACAATACATTTAACTATTTGTTATGCAAAACAATTCTGACAGATAAATATATTTGTTTTTAATATCTTTTAATCATCATATTTGTTTTAAAATCTAGCAAGACATTTAAAAATATATCTAGATGATATGCCACAGTGATTAAGTGCACAGTTTCTGGAAAGATTTTGCTTAGTTTCAAATTCTGGCTTCACCACTTCCTAGCTGTGTGAAGACAGTCAATCTGTTAATTGACTCTGTACAGTAAGGGAAATGATAATACCAACATCTTAAGGTTTTTGTGAGAATTGATGTTATACGTCATTTTAATAAGAATTGAGATTATATACAAAGTCCTTTGAAAATAGTGAGGCACATAAGTGAATATAAATGTTAGCTAATGTTTAAATCTTCTTTTAATTTTTCTTTCTGTAAAACTGTCTTTTCTTTATATTCTCTGCAAAATGGAGATCCTTTCTATCTATCTATCATCTATCTATCTATCATCTATCTATCTATCTATCTATCTATCTATCTATCTATCTATCTATCTATCTATCTATCTATCATCTGTAAGGTTGGTGGATAGAGGGATAGTCATGTGGAGAACTCAGACCTGCCTACTTTGGCTAGGACCGCCCCCAATCAAGCCCGCCAAAGGAAGCTTCCCAGGAACCATTTGGAAAGAAGCGATCATCTGCCAGCCAGTGAAATTTCACCACGTCATAGTAGCTCCACTTCCCTAAAGGGACCCTTTAAATATCTCCCACGCGGTTTAATCCGTGCAACTTCCCTAGCCTCCATCTTTCTTTCCTCAGGGCCAGGGAACCTTGCCGGGTGGGATGTGCGTTCTGTACTCAATAAAGCCGCTTATTATTCCACACTTTGCAGCTCTGGCCCTCTTCCTTCCTTCTCGGCGGGGAAAAATACCTTACACTATCTATCTATCTATCTATCTATCTATCTATCTATCTATCTATCTATCATCTATCTATCTCTATATTTATTTCTCTATCATCTATCTATTTAAAAATGTACTAGTGCTTATATTTAAGTTTTAAAAAAATAATATATCTATTTCTATATAAACCTAAGCATGGGCTAATTTTATTTGTCTCATAGCATTATGAGCAGAAATATCTGCAGACAGATTTTCTTCCATAGGAACCATTTTTTTTTAATTATGATGATTACACTATGATCATTACTGCTGTTCCATTTGTTCTCATTTCTTCCTCAGCAGCACCTATAATTCATCAGATGGGTCTCCATTCTCTGCCCTCCTTATGTATCATCTATTTCACTTTCATTGATATTTCATTTTCCTTTGAAGCTCTTTCAGTTTGTCACTCACTCACTTCCCTGTACTGTTGATGCTCACTGTTGAATCTCCTTTTTATGGACTCTCTTATGTGAGAACTTAATTCTTCATGTTTCATTTTAGGTACTTATTATTTTTGTTGTTGATGATGATTGATTTTAGAGAAACAAAGAGATAAAGGAGAGAGAAAGAGAGAGAGAGAGAGAGAGAGAGAGAGAAGTATTCATTTGTTGCTCCATTGAGTTGTGCGTTCATTGCTTCCCTTATGTGCCTTAACTGGGAACCAAACCCACAACCTTGGCCTTTTGGGACCATGCTTCAGCCCACTGAGATAACCAGCCAGATACTTTTCATATCTTTAATGGAATCTCATTGTGTTTCTGTACCCTGAGCCACTCAGTTCATTGTCTTTTTTCTTTTTAATTTATTGATTTCAGCGAGAGAATGG
The DNA here is from genome assembly GCF_036850995.1 of Saccopteryx leptura. Taxonomy (NCBI): domain Eukaryota; kingdom Metazoa; phylum Chordata; class Mammalia; order Chiroptera; family Emballonuridae; genus Saccopteryx; species Saccopteryx leptura. The sequence goes on from NC_089503.1 coordinate 356,187,551, forward strand.
GGAAAGAGAGAGAGAGAAAGATAGAGAGAGAGATAGGAACAATGAGCTGTTCCTGTATGTGCCCTGACCCGGAATTGAACAGCAACCTCTGCTCCTTGGAGGATGCTCTCACAAACCGAGCTATCTGGCTAGGGCTCAGTCCGTTATCTTTCAATCTCTTCTTTAATCTCATGTTTCACCATAGCCACAGCTTCTATTTGTCTTATAGTTTTGCAAAGTAGATGCTTTTCAATTATTCCATTTTGTTTCTTAGAAAAAATATTTCTAAACTGTACAGTTTTTCCATCTTTAGGGAAATTCTCCCTTGATTGTAAGGTTTTCTCTTCTTTTTTCTGCTGTTGCTAGTGATGTGTCATCTCAAATGAGGATAACTATATGCAGGATTGATGTTTGACAACAGAGATCGTGTGGATTCTTTCTTATGCATATTATTGTTCAGCAGGGTATGATCAGAATTCGTCTTCTCAGTTTTAAACTTTAGAGTCTAAATGTGTACGTACTCTAAACAAATACCCATGACCTTGCAGCATTAATATATATAAAACAGTGTAGTGGCTAAGAAAGAATATTTGTCTACTCACATTGACTGGTTATCTCTGTGTATAAAAATGTTTTCCTGTATAATAAAATCAATTTGTACAACTACTTTGACAAAAAGAAATACATAAAACAAAACTGACAAAATAAACTGTATCTAGGACACTCTCAGACTTTACTATAAGAGCACTTACTTTGTCTCAAAGTCTTACCTAGTTACTGATTTAGTCCAACCCTGGGAGCTATAGCTTTAAGTACTTGAAGCGATACAGATACAAGTTACCCCTGATGATTGGTTGGTTATGAGAAGTGGCAGAATCAGTATAGAATGAGGGATTAGAAGAATGGACTGTTCTCAGAGAGAGGCTTTACACAGAGTAAGGAGAAAATATTGTTTCTTTATTGATGAACTTTATGATTGCATGAATCTTAAGAGAGTTGCGTTTAACCTAATTCTAACAGTCTTTATGTTTAACCCTGTTCATCTGTTTCATAAACCAAAGCATTCATTGATCACTGATTATTTCTCAATATGATTCCTCTTTGAAAGTTAATGCATTCTTACATATTTTTGCTGTTATGATTTTTGAGACTTTTTGTAAGTTTTTATAGCTGTTCATATTAATAATTAATTGCTGTTTTATTCTAAAAAATAATAGCATACATAAAAAATTTTAATAGACTTGTAATTCTGGCAGCAGTGTATCAGATTAATCCAAAAAAAGCTGCTGTTATAAAATATGTATAAATTCTGGATAATATTTATCAAAAATATATTTTAAATGACTACTTGAGCATTCAGGAAACTAAAGAATACTCAGAGTCAAAAGTAAAGGTGAAGCTAACTCCATAGAGGTTGGAAGTCTTGAACTTACCCTTAGGTCATCTTAGATGATTTCCAGTTTGATAGCTAAGGGGCTTGGTTTTTAACATCGTCCTATGGAGATAAGACAAGACCTTGCTTGAATGTATAGAAGGTAATAAGGAGGGACCAAAATGCTGAAACATTAGGAATTAATCTATAGCTTCCAGCAGAACAAGACTTTTCCATATTTCTCTGTAAACTCTAGGTCAGGAAAATATATTAACTATGAAATTGTAACTAAGGGCCTAAAACTCAAATATGTTTTGATTTTAAATTTATACTGGGCTGGCCATAAAGCCAGAAGCTGAGGCATTAAGATAAAAAATATATCCCAAGCCAAGAAGCACCTGATTAAGGCAAATGAAAAGATGCTCTAAAAGAAATGAGTCAACTCAATTTGTAAAGGATTTCTACGAGAAATTTTTGTTTTAAGATTACCTCAGGGATTTCTGCTCTCAGTAATGGTGAACTGTGCTAACTAGACTAATTTTCTGGCTAAGAACCACAGAAAAAGTGGAATAAATATAGATAGCCTTAGATCTAGATGGAAATTGATATAAATATTTCTACAAGAAGGCATAGAAGAATACCAAAATAGTGAAGAAATAGTCAATCTAGATCCAGGGGAGGCTATCAACTCAGGGCCATGAGCACAGCTGTGGGTTTGCTTTTAGTCTGGAGACACTGGTCTATTCTGAAGGGGACTGACAGTCTGAAAAGATGGGGAACAATTTGATAGTTCCATATTGTTAGGTGTCAGATGTTGAAGTCAAGGACCTGCCAAGTGGTATAGGCTAATGAACATGCTTTCTGTGAACAGAGACAGAGAGACTGCATTCTAGGAATAAGAGTGAAACAGAAGTAGAAATGATCTAACAGAGACTGTCGCTCAGCTTTAGATCATCTCAGTCTCCTTTGGATTGTAATTGTCCCCAGGCACTTCGCAAATGCAAAGCAAATTCTCTGTGGAGGAAAATAATATTGTCCATGCTTGAAATTATTTCTACAATTTTTATACACAATATCTACCACTCGCTCAAAACTAACCAGACATATCAAGAAATAAGACAATGTGATTCTAAACCATAACAACAATAGATAATTGAAACAGAGCCATAGAGGATCCAGATAATGGAGTTGTCAGAAAAAGACATTAAAGTAATCATGTTTAATACACACAATGAAATATAAGTAACATTGAGATTTTCAGTAGATAATTGGAAAGTATAATAAGAACCAAATAGAAATTCTATAACTGAGAAATATAATAGCCAAAGGAAGAAAAGGAAATACAGTATATTTAATGTGAACCCTTGATCCTGCCTGCAACATGTGCCTTCTCAGACTGGGAAATGTTTTGGAGTTATGGTTTATTCTATTTTTATTGTTATGCTTGTAATGCTTTGTGAGTTGACTCCAGTTACTTTACTCTTATTTAAAAAGTATAATGTGGCCATGGCTGATTGGCTAAGTGATAGAGTGTCAGCTGGGCATATGGGAGTCCCTGGTTCAATTCCAAATCAGGGCACATAGAAAAAGCAACCATGTACTTTTCCCACCTTCCCCTATCTCTCTCTCTCCCTTCCCCTCCTGCAGCCATGGCTCGAATAGTTCAAGCAAAGTTGGCCCTGGGTGCTGAGGATGGCTCCATGGCCTCACTTCAGGCAATAAAATAGCTCAGTTGCTGAACAATGGAGCAGTGGCCCATTGCCTGGTAGGGGGCTTGCCAGGTGGATCTCAATTGGGGAGCATGTGGGAGTCTGTCTCCATTTCCCTGTCTCTCACTTAATAAAAAATATATATATATATTATTTTCATATATTATAAATATAATGCAATGGTCTCATTTGCAATGTATCTTACCTAGATTGTTCAACCTTATTATTTATACATGTTTCTATGTATGTATGTATACATGCATATAAATATTTTCATAACTAATACATTTTTTTCTGTACCTGATATTTCCATTTTTCTCTTTGGTTGTGTCATTGGACATCTGAAAGGGATTTTAATTAGGGGTTTTAATACTGATCAATCTTTTATGAATATTTTAATGATTGTCATTCAAAAAATGCAGATTCCATATGTACCTTAAACTTGAATGTCATCCCTTGACATATTTTTTGATAATTTATTCTATTACCTAACTTTAAAAAATGGTTTTCCATCTTTTATTGTCACATACAATTTCAGTGATAAACAAAAGTTTCAGTGATAAACAAAAAACTATTCCTTCCCTCAAGGAGCATATGTACTAAAGAGGAGGTGGTTAGGTAAATAGGCTATTAAAACTCGGTATAATAGTTTCATATTAAAAATAAATGCAAGATGGGACACATCCAGTCTACAGGAAATGGGAAAGTCTTCTTGAAGGATCAGTATTTAGTGATTGAGTAGAAATAGCGGTTCAAGTGAGAGTTATTAAAATCTGTAAAAAAATAATACTGCATGAATGAAGCAATAATTTAAGGCAAAGGGAAAGTGCCAATATTTCTTTCAGGTAAGAGAGGCAAATCTGGAAACGAGCATGAAGGGTATTATCCCTATTTTAAATCCTTCTACCGCTAGCAACATAAAACTACTCAAGACTTTTGTGTGTGTGCATGTTTAAGAGTAGCGGGGGGTGTGTGTGTGTGTAAAAACTCCCACATGCACCCTGACCAGGACCAACCCAGCAACCTCATCTGGGGTCAATGCTCAGGCCTACTGAGCTATCCTCAGCACCCAGGGCCAGCGCTGGAACCAATTGACCAACTGAGTCACTGGCTGTGAGATGGGAAAAGAGAGAGATGGGGGAGAGGGAAGGGAAGAGAAGCAGATGGTTGCTCTATATGTGCCCTGGGTGGGGATCAAACATGGGACTTCTGCATGCCGGGCTTATGTTCTATCCACTGAGCAAACTGGACAGGGCCTTAAGAATTTTAAAGATGAGAAAATACTATAAATACTCTGTTTTTTTTTTTAAAAAAAAAAACACAACCAGAAAACCCCCACAAAAAACAATAATCCATTCTGACTGCAATATGGTAAAAATATTGTTTTGGTCTAGTCGAGAAGCTAAGATATTTATAGCAATGATCCAGAGAAACCTTTATAGGGCTCCAAGATACCACTAATGGGAATCAAGAGAGGAACATGTTCTCAAGAAATATTAGATCTAAATCTGTACCATCCAACATGACAGCTACTGTCCATATGTGGGTATCTGAGCACTTTTAAGTGTGGCAAGTCCAAATTGAGATGGACTGTAAATGTAATTTATACACTGATTTCAAAGACTTACTATGCCAAGGTAGAAAATATCTCAGTAATTTTAATACTAATCATAAATTGAAAAACTCGGGTTATATTAGGTTGAATATATTAAAAGATATTGCAACTTTTTTATTTACTTTTTTAATGTGACTACTAAAGTTTTTTTAAATAAAACATATTAGATAGCATGAACAGGACCTGGAAATTAGGTGAATACAAAGAAGAGTGAGAAAGATAACGTTAAGAATGAACTCCAGAACTTGGCTTGCACAATGTGTTGCAACCAGTGCATTTGCAGAGATAAGGATTTTTTTGGGGGGGGAGGGGAGGTGATAATATGGGCTCAATTTCAGTCACTTTGAATTTGAAATGTCACTAATTTGTTCTATAGTACTTCAAAAAAAAAGAAAAATTTATAATTTTGGACTTGAAGTGAGATTTTAACAAAGAATTCAAGTTTATGTTTAATCAGCTTATAGATAAAACTAAAATAATTATGGTAGGTAAGAACACTTCAAATAGTAATTTCAAATCACTTGACAAAGATCTCCTTGTGGATAATAAATAAATTTAGACAGAACAAAACTTCATTTAAAAAAATGAAATGAAGTAACACAAAGAGTGCATAAAATAATAAGAGAGAGATGTAGAACTCTAGTTGTAAAAACTACAGTATTAATAGTTGCAGGAGGAGAGGAGCCAGCGATAGAGTTGGAGAATAGGTGGAGGTAGGAAAAGTGCTGTCCTCAAATATAATCATGGAGAATGTGGCAAAAACTCTGATCTATTGCTGAGTGCTTAAGTAAGAAACACACACATACACAAAATGTTGTCTATAGCCTGACCAGGTGTTGGCGCAGTGGATAGAGTGTCAGACTGGGATAAGGAAGGACCCAGGTTCGAGACCCCAAGATTGCCAGCTTGAGTGCAGGCTCATCTGGCTTGAGCAAAATGCTCATTGGCTTGGACCCAAAGGTGCCTGGCTCGAGCAAGGGGTTACTTGGTCTGCTGAAGGCTGCGGTCAAGGCACATATGAGAAAGCAATCAATGAACAACTAAGGTGTCGCAACAAAAAACTGATGATTGATGCTTCTCATCTCTCTCTGTTCCTGTCTGTCTGTTTCTATCACTCTCTCTCTGTCTCTGTAAAAAAACAAACAAACAAAAAAAACAAAACAAAACGAAAATGAAAAAAAACCATGAAGCAAAAAATGTTGGCTATAGTGGTAAGCAGTCAGTACAAGGCTCCAAAATTTTTGTTATTTAATGGAGTCAGAAAACTATGAGTCCTAATTGACAACCTCTCTCAGTCCCACTTCATCAAATCTTATTGATTTAATTTCCAAATATTTTGAGGAACTTTCAAATTTTCTTCATCTTTACTACCAAGAATGCTAATCCCAGAACCTCAATGTTGGTGTAACAACGCTTAATTGTTCTCTTCCATGCTGCATCCAAAATAATCCTTTCAAACCAAAATGCCCATCTTAACCACTCACCACTCTCAAGTTGATTCAGTGTAATTATTTTGATATGTTGCTTATTAGTTACTTTTGTATTTGTAAATTATCTGTGTGGTTATGATTATTTTAAGTATTTTAGTTATATAAGTTATGCAAAAACCTTCTAAAGATATTTATATCCTACTTTTTACTTATCATTATGCATAACTTATTCCATGTAATTACATATTTTCTAAAAGCAAAGGTTTTAATGGTCTTATGATATTGCAGCATATGCATACATCCTTATTTAATTATTACACTATTAAGTCACCCTTAAGCTGTTTCTAATTTTTCAACATTAACAAAATGATTATATGTATATATGTATAAATATATGTGTATATATATATAATCGTATCTCATTATATATTTAGAAGAGGTTCATAGAAGTTGTAAAATATAAAGCTCATTAAGTATAGAACCACATCAATTATTACAGATCAATATAAATTATTTTTATGTAGAAAAATAATATTTTTGATTCTTAAAAAATATTTATAAATACTTTCTAGAAATATTGTACCAGTCTATAACCCCACTACTAGTGTGTAGGTATACTCTGTACTCTTGTTTCTTTCCTTCTGCGGTATAAATCCTTTCCCATTGTTGTTCTCTTTCTTTTAGTCACACTTTTAAATTTCCAAAAGTTTTATTACTTTATTTTTGAGTGCAGTTTCAGACTTATAACAAAACTCAGGGGGAGGTTCAAAAATTTCCCATATAACCTCCTGGCTCCATACATGCATAGCTTCCTCCATTATTAATGTCACTTATCAGGCCCTGGCTGGTTGGCTCAGCAGTAAAGTATTGGCCTGGCGTGTGGAAGTCCCAGGTTCGATTCCCGGCCAGGGCATACAGGAAGCACACCCATTTGTTTCTCCACCCTTCCCCTGTCTCCTTCCTCTCTATGGGGAAAGAAACATTTTTTTCAACAAATGGTTAGGGAACAACTGGATATCTATATGACAAAAAAAAAAATTAATTCTTCACCCCATCAACAATTATCTTTAAATGGATCATAACCCTAAATGTAAAACCTAAAACAATAAAATCTTTATATAAAATAAACGCAATAAACTTTGTGACCTTAGAGTACTTAAAAGAATCTATCTTCCCCTTCCACAGCCAAAGCTCCATTGGAGCAAAGTTGGCCCAGGCACTAAGGATGGCTCCATGGCCTCTGCCTCAGGCACTAGAATGAGCAATGGTGCAGATGGGCAGAGCATTGCCCCCATGGTGGGCATGATGGGTGAATCCCGGTCCAGCGCATGTGGGAATCTGTCTGTCTGCCCTCCCCTTCTCACTTTGGAAAAATACAAAAAAAAAAAAAATCTCACTCATCAGAATGGTATAATTTTTACACATATTCAACCAAAGTTAGCAGTTTGTCATAGGATTCACTTTTAGTGCTGTATATACTATGGTTTTAAATAAGTAATTGAGTAAGTAAAGTAAATAAATAAATGTATAATGATGACTTCATCATTTTAGTATTATACAGAGTATTTTCTCTGCCCTAAAAAGCTTCTGTATCCCACCTATTCTTCCTGCATTTCTCCTTCAACCCTGGGAAAGTGCTGATATTTTTAGCAACCCCATGATGTGACTACTCCAGAATTTTATACAGTAGTAATCATACATGATGTAGTCTTGTCATATTGGCTTCTTTCACTTAGTAATACTGAAGTCTTTTCATGGCACGATAATTCAGTTTTCTTTCTTTGAAAGCTCTGATGTCAGGATGTACTACAGTATATTTATCCATTCACCTACTCAAGTACATCTTAGGGTTGCTTCCAATTTCTGGCAATTATAAATAAAGTTGCTATAAACATCAATGTGCAGTTTTCTTCCTTTTTACAAATAACAGCTTTATTAAGATGTAATTCACATATCATAAAACTTATCCTTTTAAAGTGTACAATTCAGTGGGTTTTAATATATTCAAAGTTGTATAACCGTCACTACTAAGTTCAGAACGTTTTCATCATCCCAAAAAGAAACCCTATACCCATTAGTAGTAATTCCCTATTGTACCCTACCTCCAGGCCCCGACAACCACTGGTCTACTTTCTATCTCTTTGAATTTCCCTATTCTGGATATTTAATTGGGAGTGGAATTGTATACTATGCGGCCTTTTAGTGACCTGCATCTTTCATTTAACATAATATTTTCAAGGTCTTATACAGTTTCTGTATGGACATAACTTTTCAACACTTTTGGATAAATGCTAAGGAGCATGATTATTGAATAATATAAGTATGTATAATTTGTAAGAAAGTTCTAAACTTCCTTTTTAAGTGTCTGTGTCATTTTGCATTCCCTCCAGCAATATATGAAGGATTATATTGCTCTACATTATCATCAGCATTTTGTGCTATCAATGCTCTAGGCTTTGGCCATTCTATTAAGTGAGCAGTGGTATCTTATTGTTTTAATTTGCATTTACCTGATGACATAGAATGTGGAGCATCCTTTTATATGCGTATTTGCTGTTTCAGTACAAACATACTACATTTGCTCCATTGTATTTCCTTTGTTCCTTCTCAAAGATCAGTTGACTATATTTATGGAAGCCTATTTCTGGGGTCTCTATTCTGTCCCATTCATCTCTTTGTCTGTTCTTTCACTAATGATACACTGTCTTGATTCCTGTAACTGTGTAGTATGTCTTGAAGTAGGATAGCATCAGTCCTCCAACTCTATTGTGTTGTCTATTCTGGGTCTTTGGTCTTTCCTTATACACTTTAGAATTAGTTTGATTATATCCATAAAATAACTTGCTGGGATTCTGATAGTGATTGTATTGTAATAAAGCTGGGAAGAACTGATAACTAGACAATATTGAGCCTTGTTATCCATGAATATAGATTCCTCCATTTATTCAGTTCTTTGATTTAATTCATCATAGTTTCTAAGTTTTCTTATATCAATCTTGCACATATTTTGGTAGATTTATGCCTACATATTTCAGTTTTCAGGGTGATATCATAAGTGGTATTTTGTTTTAAATTTCAGGTTCTACATGCCAGGCCAACACTCTACCACTGAGCCAACCGGCCAGGCCGGCCAGGGCACACAGGAGAAGCGCCCATCTGCTTCTCCACCCCCCCCTCCTTCCTCTCTGTCTCTCTCTTCCCCTCCAAGGCTCCATTGGAGCAGAGTTTTCCCAGGCGCTGAGGATGGCTCTGTGGCCTCTACCTCAGGCGCTAGAATGGCTCTGATTGCAGCAGAGCGATGCCTTCTGGTGGGCATGCCGGGTGCATCTGCCTCCCCATTTCCAACTTCAGAAAAATTAAAAAATAAATAAATTTCAGATTCTACTTTGTTGGCATGTAGGAAAGCAATTGACTTTCAATTAACCTCATTTTCTCACACCTTACTATAACATATTAGTTTCAAAAGATTTTTTGTTGGATCTTTCATGTCATTTATGAACAGAGATAGTTTAATATCTTTCTTCACAGTTGGTATATATATATATATATATAACAGAAAAATCTAATATATATATATATGTATATATATATATATATTAGATTTTTCTGTTGACTTTATTGGGGTGACAGTGTTTAATAAAATTATACAGATTTCAGGTGTACAATTCTATAATATATAATATGGCATTGTGTATAGTCAAGTCTCCTACCATCACCATCCATTTCCCATCTATCCTTCTCCACCCTCCCTCCTCTTCCCTCCTGTGATCCCCACACTGTTGTCTATGTCTATGTCTATAAGTTTTTCTTTGCTTAATCTCTTCACCTTTTTCACCCAGGCCCCCAACCACTCTCTGTTCTGACAAATGTCACACTCATTTTATATTGCCCTTCTTTCTCCTTGATACCTTTCCTTACTTTGAAGTCTGCTCTGTCTAAAAGTAATATAACTACTCCTGTTTATTAATTTAGTTTTAGCATGATATATTTTTCTTTATTCATTTACTTTTACTCTATATGTGATTTTAAATTTAAAGTTTGATCCACTCTGGCCATTTTTCTCTAATTGGTATATTTAGACCGTTGATGTACAATGTGATTCACTGGGGAACAAAATTCTTGTTGCATCCATAAAAACACTTGTTCTTACCTAAGTTGAGTGTGATGATCTCATATCTGACATTAGTTTTTCTCTGCAAGCTACAGCTTTTTTGCAATTCAAGATTTTAGGTTTTCATCTTATTGTAAAAATTTTAACATTTAGTTTAACATAATGAAGTAGAATGTCTTCTTGGGCATCATCTTTGTAAAAATATAATAATTTATATAATGCAGTAAATACACCAATACAGTAAAAGATATGACTGCATCAGAATTTGTCTACAATTTTGAAATAGAACATATTAAAACACTTATTTTAATCATAAAATTTGCGCAAAACTTATTTAAATTCTATTCAGGCAAAAATTTGCGTTTGTAGCTCTTGTATTTGTGTACTTGTTGAGGACAATCTCATTTGATGCTCCATCAGTAGTCTGATCATCACTAACAGCTCCAAGATTTTTGGGAATCTTATCAAGGTGACTGTACAGGAAGTGAATCTTTTTTTTTTATTTTTTAAATTTTTTTAATTTTTAATTTTTCTGAAGCTGGAAACTGGGAGAGACAGTCAGACAGACTCCCACATGTGCCCGACCGGGATCCACCCGGCATGCCCACCAGGGGCGATGCTCTGCCCACCAGGGGGTGATGCTCTGCCCCTCCAGGGCGTCGCTCCGCCGCGACCAGAGCCACTCTAGCGCCTGGGGCAGAGGCCAAGGAGCCATCCTCAGTGCCGGGGCCATCTTTGCTCCAATGGAGCTTTGGCTGTGGGAGGGGAAGAGAGACACAGAGAGGAAGGGGGGGTGGAGAAGCAAATGGGCGCCTCTCCTATGTGCCCTAGCCGGGAATCGAACCCGGGTCCCCCGCACACCAGGCCGACGCTCTACCACTGAGCCAACCGGCCAGGGCCCAGGAAGTGAATATTAACGCTCATATTACATTCAATGTCGTGGAAAGCCAACAGCATCAATTGAACCAGAATTTCATAGTTTTCTGCTTTTTTGTTGCCAAGAAAGTTCTTGTAACTGCCACAAAAGACTGCCATGCTGCTTCTCCTCCTTATTCATCTTCCTGGAAAATTCTTCGTCATGTATGAGGGTTCGAATTTGAGGTCCATCAAATACTCCTGCTTTTATCTTCTTGAAAGAGAAGGTAGGAAATGCAGAAATAATATGTTAAAAGCATTCACTTTCTCTATTCAAAGCCTGAACAAACTGCTTCAGTCAGCCAAGTTTGATGTGAGGTGGGGTAAAAATGATCCTGTCTCGATTAACTACAGGTTCATCCACAATGTTTTGCATCCCTATTTCCAGAGCTTCATGTTTTGGCCACTCCTTCTGTGTCCAGTGTTTCTCCTGAGCTCGGCTGTCCCACAAACACAGAAAGCAAGGAAACTTCGTGAAACCTCTCTGTTGTCCTAGCAGGACATTTACCATTTTAAGATCCACACAAATGATCCAGTTATGCTCCTCATACTTCAGAAAGTCGAAGACAATATTTATTGTCATTATAATCTTCTCGCAGGTGAGTGAATAACCAATTGGAACCGCTGCATAAACATTACTATTGTGTAGGAGAACACATTTCAGACTCTGTTTAGAGCTGTCAAAAAATAGCTGCCATTCTGTTGGACTGTAAGTGGTAACACCTAGTTTGCTGAGAAGACTACTGATATCATGACAGTAAACAAAGTGTTTGTCTTCAGGAAAAAAGTCCACAAAATTTGTTCACACTTCCTGAAATGGATTACTTTAGCTGACCAATGAAGTACATCCTTTTCTTGAAGCCTGGAGGCTAATAACTCAGCTGCTTTCTTTGATAGGCCCAAATCTCTTACTAAGTTATTCAATTTGTGTTGGCTAAACTGCTGAGGGGTTAATGACTGCTTGGCATCAGAAGAAGACCCTTCAGATTCTACAACCATTTTCTCATGTATCTTATTAAAATACACTTGATCACCATGTTCACTTTCTTCATCCTTAGAAGAAATAAAACCATTGAAAACTGGACCCGGGAGTGTCTCACAGTGTGGGATAGGTCGTATTGCAGAAGGAATAATAAAATATGCAATCATATGCCATTTTTCTTGCCAATGTCCTTTGTATGGATCAGACAGAAAAAAACAGTCACTGCTATGGTCCTTAGGTTCACGTCTAACCATGGGAATACCAAAAAGCATTTCTTTGTGTTTTCCTTTTGTCCAGTCACGAAGCATTTCCTCACAATTATGACACACAATATGAGGAGCCCAATTCTTGTCTTGATTGCCAAGGGGAACTTGAAAATAGGCAATATATGCGCGTGTCACAAATGATGAAATATTGCGCCTTTGATGTTGAAGGGTGTAACAGCCACATATATAACAGAAGGTGTCAGGACTATTCTTACATTTAAGCTTACTCGAAGAAGCCATGATTCCATCTTAAAACAAAATAAAAGGGTGTTTTTATCAGATAATAATTTTTTACATTTAAAAAACAACTACAATTATGTAAAAGTGATGTGTGTAAAACATTAATTGCTTTGTGGTTATGTTCAATCCAAGAGTTGTTGCCTTTTAACTCCAATTTAAAAACCAATGCTGCCATTAATTGTAACAAAAAGAAATTAAAATTGCATAAAAACTAGAGCAAGCACCAAATAACGGATTTTAATTTTGGAATCAGTGATGCAAAAATATGTAGAAACAGTTCTAAAACCTCATGCAACAGAAAATGAAAAAAATTGTTCCCCAGTGTATTGATGTAGGTGGGTTATTATGTATATATAACATATTTATTACTGGTATCCATTTGTTGCCCACCTTCTTTGTTGTATTTTCTTTGTCTTCAACCCTTTTTTCTTGCATTTTATACTTGTAATTGAGCATTTTAAATTATTATATTTTTTTCCTATCTCAGAATATTAGTTTTACTTTTTTAGTGTTTGTTCCAGAATTTTTAATATATATTTATAATTAATTCAGTTTCATTCTTAACTAACTTTATACTACTTTATGGGTGTGAGTACCTTATAATAATAAAATAATTTTAATTTTTTCTCTTATATCTTGTATTATTGGGTAATTCGTTTTACTTATATATAAGTATGCATAAATATATATATATAGATATAGATATATAGATATACACACATGTAAGCTAAATAAACAAGCATACATAATGGAAAGTGATGCTGCTGTTATTTTGAAAAAAAAAAACCTGTTACCTGTTATATCAAAAATAAAAACAAGAAAAATAAGTTTTGTTTTTTTTATTTAATGTATTGTGTTTACATAGATTCTAGTGTTGCCTCGATTGCACTCCCCTTCCCCGTGTTTCCCTCAATATCTCCCTTTCCCCCTTCTCAACAGTTCCCTCCCCTCTTCCCTTCAGGTTTAATTTGGTTCCTCAGTTCACATTGTTCCTTGGATTCCTCAAATTAGTGAGGTCATATGATACTTTTCTTTCTCTGACTGGCTTATTTCACTTAACATAAGAGTTTCCAGGTCCATCCATGTTGTTGCAAACGGTAATATTTCCTTCTTTTTCATGACCCCATAGTATTTCATTGTATATATGTATCATATCTTTTTAATTCACTCGTCCACTGACAGACACTTGGGCTGTTTCCAGATCTTTTCTATTGTGAACAATGCTGCTATAAACATAGAGGTGCATCTTTTTTTGAATCAGTGATATGGTGTTCTTGGGGTATATTTCTAAAAGTGGGATGGCTGGGTCAAAAGTCAGTTCCATTTTTAATTTTTTGAGGAATCTCAATACTGTTTTCCACAGTGGCTGCACCAGTCTGCTTTCCCACCAGCAGTGCAGGAGGGTTCCCCTTTCTCCATATTCTCGCCAGCACTTATTCTGTATTGTTTTGTTAATGAGTGCCATACTGACTGGTTTGAGGTGATATCTCATTGTCGTTTTAATTTGCATTTCTTTAACGATTAGTGATGTTGAACATCTTTTCATCTGTCTATTGGCCATCTGTAGGTCCTCTTTAAAGAAGTGTGTATTCATTTCTTTTGCTCATTTTTTGAATGAATTGTTTGTCTTTCTGGTGTTGAGTTTTACAAGTTCTTTATAAATTTTGGTTATTAACTTCTTAACAGACGTATTGTCGAATGTGTTCTCTCATTGTGTGGTTTGTCTTTTTATTCTGTTCATATTGTCTTTAGCTGTACAAAAGCTTTTTAGTTTGAGATAGTCCCATTTGTTTATCTTGTCTTTTATTTCACTTGCTCATGGAGATAAATCACAAATATATTACTGTGAGAGATGTCGGAGAGCTTAATGCCTATGTTTTCTTCTAAGATGCTTATAGTTTCACAACTTACATTTAAGTCTTTTATCCATTTTGAGTTTATTTTTGTGAATGGTGTAAGTTGGTGGTCTAGTTTCATTTTTTGGGGGGTAGCTGTCCAATTTTCCCAACACCATTTGTTAAAGAGACTGTCACTACTCCATTGTATGCTCTTACCTCCTTTGTCAAATAGCAATTGTCCATAAAGGTGTGGGTTTATTTCTGGGTTCTCTGTTCTGTTCCATTGATCTGTATATGCCTTCTCTTATGCCAGTACCAGGCTGTTTTGAGTACAATGGCCTTGTAGTATAACTTGCTATCAGGAAGTGTGATACCTTCCACTTTATTCTTCTTTTTCAAGATTGCTGAAGCTATTCTTGTCCTTTTTTGGTTCCATACAAATTATTGGAATATGTGTTCTATATCTTTGAAGTATGTCATTGGTATTTTAATTGGTATTGCATTGAATTTATAAATTGTTTTGGGTAGTATAGACATTTTGATGATGTTTATTCTACCTAACCATGAGCATGGTATATGCTTCCACTTGTTTGTATCTTCCTTGATTTTTTTTAATCAATGTTTTGTATTTTTCCAAGTATAAATCTTTAACCTCCTTTGTTAAATTTACTCCTAGGTATTTTATTTATTTTATTTTTTTGCTGCAATAATGAAGGGGATAGTTTCCTTAATTTCTCTTTCTCACAGTTCATTGTTGCTGAATAAAAATTCCCTTGATTTCTGTGTATTAATTTTATACCTTGCCACCTTGCTGAATTCATTTATCAGGTCCAGTAGTTTTGTGACTGAGACTATAGGGTTTTTTATATAAAGTATCGTATCTTCTACAAATAATGATAGTTTCACTTCTTTTCCAATTTGGATAACTTTTATTTCTTCTTCTTTTCTGATTGCTGTAGCTAGGAATTCCAGTACTATGTTGAGTAAGAGTATTGACAGGGAACACACCTGTCTTGTTCCTGATCTTAGGGAGATTGCTTTTAATTTTTGCCCATTAATTAAAATGTTGGCTGTGGGTTTTTCATACATGACCTTTATCAAGTTGAGGTATGTTCCCTGTATTCTCATTTTGCTGAGAGTTTTGATTATAAATGAGTGCTGGATTTTATCAAATGCTTTTTCTGCATCTATTGAAATTATCAGGTGGTTTTCTCCTTCCTTTTGTTTATGTGATGAATCACATTGATTGATTTACAAATATTGTACCATCCTTACCCCCCAGAATATATCCCACTTGATCATGATGTATGCTTTCTTTCATGTATTGCTGGATCCTGTTTGCTACTATTTGTTGAGAATTTTAGTATCTAAATTCATCAGGAAAATTGGCCTATAATTTTCTTTCTTTGTGTTGTCTTTGCCTGGTTTTGGAATCAGAATTATGCTCTCCTCATAAAAGTATCTTGGAAGTCTTTCCTTCTCTTGAATTTTTTGAAATAGTTTGAGAAGGATAGGAATTAGTTTTTTATTCTTTGGTAGAATTCACCAGTAAAGCCATCTGGCCCAGAGATTTTGTTTGTTGGGAGTTTTTTAATAACTGTTTCAATCTCATTTGTTGTACTTGTCTGTTTAGGTTTTCTCATTCTTCCAGATTGATTTTTGAAAGAATATGTTTTAAGGAATTTGTTCATTTCACCTGAGTTGTTTAATTTTTTGGCATAGAGTTTTTTATAGTATTTTCTTACAATATTTTGTATTTCTGTTTTGTCAGTTGCTATTTCTCCAATCTCATTTCTAATTTTATTTATTTGAGTCCTCTTTGTTTTTTCCTTGGTGAGTCTGGTTAAAGGTTCATCAATCTTGTTCACCCTTTCAAAGAGCCAGCTCTTGATTTAATTGATCCTCTGTATTGTTTCTTTAGCCTATATTTCATTTACTTCTGCTCTGATCCTTATTATTTCCTGCCTTCTACTACTTCTGAGTTTTATTTGCTGTTTATTTTCTAGTTCTTTTAGATGCAGGGTTAGGTTGTTTATTTAAGCTTTTTCTAGCTATTTCAGATATGCCTGTAGTGCTATGAACTTCCCTCTCAGTACTGCTTTTGCTGTGTCCCATAATTTTTGAGTTGTATGCTTGTTATCATCCGTTTCTAGGAATTTTTTTATTTCTTCTTTGATCTCATTGTTAAACCATTAGTTATTATTTAATATCATGCTATTTTGTTTCCATGTGTTTTAGTATTTTTCAGTTTTTCTTTTGTGGTTGATTTTTAGTTTCATGCCATTGTGATCAGAGAAAATGCTTAATATGATTTTAATCTTCTTAAATTTGTTGACACCTCTTTTGTTCCCTAACATGTGTTCTATCCTAGAAAATGTACCATGAGCATTTAAAAAGAATGTATATTCTGCTACTTTAGGGTGAAAGGTTCTGAAAATATCTATTAAATACAGTTGATTTAGTGTGTCTTTAAGTCTGCTGTTTCTTTGTTAATTTTCTTTCTTGAGGATCTATCCAGTAATGTTAGTGTGGTATTTAAATCCCCTACTATTATAGTATTGCTGTTGATCTCACCCTTTATATCCATCAAAGTCTGCTTTATATATTTAGGTGGTCCTATATTAGATGCTTAGATATTTATAATGGTTATATCTTCCTGTTGAATTGCTCCCCTTATCATTATTTAGTGTTCTTCTTTATCTCTTACTATATTCTTTGTTTTAAAGTCCATTTTTTCTGATATAAGTATTGCTACCCATGCTTTTTTTTTTTTTTTCATTTTCATTTGCATAAAGTATTTTTTTTCCATCCTTTTACCTTCAATCTATGTGTATCTTTTGTTTTAAGGTGTATCTCTTGTAGACAGCATATGTATGGGTCTTGTTTTCTTATCTATGCAGCTACCTTATGTCTTAGATTGGTTCATTTAATCCATTTACATTTAAGGTTACTATTGATATGTAGTTGTTTATTGCCATTTTATTCTTTAAATCTATCTTCCTCTTTTACTATATTCTTTCCCCCCTTTGTTCTGTTTACAACTGGCCCCTTAACATTTCTTGCAGCATTGGTTTGGTTATAATGCATTCCTTGAGATTTTTTTTTGTCTAGGAAGCTTTTTATTTCTCCTTCAATTTTAAATGATAGCCTAGCTGGATAAAGTACTCTTGGTTATAGGCTCTTATTCTCCATTACTTTAAATATTTCTTTCCATTCTCTTCTGGCCTCAAGTGTTTCTGTTGAGAAGTTGGATGTCATCTTTATGGGGGCTCCTATGTAGGTGATAGTCTTTTTTTTTTTTTCTCTAGCAGCTTTTAATATTTTCTCTTTATCTCTTAGCTTTGGTATTTTAATTATGATGTGTCTTGGTGTGAATTTCTTTGGTTTTCTCTTTAATGGAATTCTCTGTGCTTCTTGAAGTTGTGTGACTATTTCCTGCATCAATTTAGGGAAGTTTTCAGCTATGATTTGATTTAACATGGTTTTTATATTTTGTTCTTTCTTTTCTTCTTCAGGAACCCTTATGATGCAAATGTTATTTCTCTTCATGTTGTCACAGAGCTCTCTTAGAGTTTTCTCAGACTTTTTGAGTTTCTTTTCTTTTATCTGCTCTACTTCTATGCCTTCATTTATCTTGTCCTCTAACTTGCTGATTAGATCCTCAGCTTCATCCATCCTACTTTTAATTCCTTTCACTGTGACCTTTATTTCTGATATTGTATTTGCCATTTCTGACTGTTTCTTTTTTATTATTTCAATGTCCTTTTTATATTTACTATATCTTTATTTAGGTGCTTGTTATATTCATTTATTGCTGATCTAAGATCTTTGAGCATCCTAATAATCATTATTTTAAGTTCTGCATTTGGTAATGTGTTTACATCTGACTCATTTAGTTCCTTTTCTGGGGATTTCTCTTGATTCATTTGGGTTGCATTTCTCTGCCTTCTCATTCTGTCTGTTTATAAGAAGAGTGTGGCCACAGACGCCCAATGGGTATGACCTTGTGTTACCTAAGTATGGTCTGTCTGCAGGCCCACCACCCCCTCTGCCACTGTCTCAGGTGTTTGGTATGGGTGTTGCTGGCACTGGCCCACTGCAGCAGTTGCTGTGGTTTCCACTCTTCTCCACTGGTTGGGCTGTGGTCATATGCCTGAGCTACAAGCCCTGATGGGCCTCAGCCATTGCCCCACTCCCTCAGGTGGGGCTGTGCTCTAGGCTGGAGCTACAAGACTTGGCACTGCCAGCGCAGATGCACATCTATGCTAGCCATGGGCCTCCACCCTTCCTGGCTTTTGCCCTGCCCCTGCAGGTGAGGCTGTACTCTCCATGGTTGCAAGACCCAGCTCCAGGGTGGGGCTGTGCACCCTCACAGAAAAATAAAAGTTTTTATTTTATCTTTATTCCTTCTTCAATACTCTTTCATATGAAGAAGAAAGTTTCTTATGTATATAATTTTCCTACAATTCAGGTTTATTGGCAACAAATGCCCCAATTTTTGCTTGCTTTAGAAACTCTTAAATTCTCTTTCTGTTGTTAAGGATAATTTCACATGGTACAGAATTCCAGGTTGGTGATTTTACTTTTTATTTTCCTCTCATCACTAAATATTTCACCATATTATCTTCTTGCTTGCAAAGTTTTTGAGAAAACATCAGATGCAATTTGTATATTTGTTTTCCTATAAGTAAGGCATTCTTTGCCCTAGCCATTTGGCTCAGTGATACAGCATCGGTCCCACATGTGGATGTACTGGGTTTGATTCCCAGTCAGAGCACATAGGAGAAGTGACCATCTGCTTCCCCTCCGCTCTGCCACCCCCTTCTTTCTCTTTTTCTCTCTTCCCCTCTGTAGCCACAACTCTGACACATTGGCCTGGATGCTGAGGATGATTCTGTGTAGCTTCCACCTCAGGCACTAAAAATAGCTCAGTTGCAAGCATGGCTTCAGATGGACAGAGCACTGGCCCCAGATGGGGGTCATTGGGTGAATACTGGCCTGGGCACATGTGGGAGTCTGTCTATCTATCTCCCCTCTTCTATTTTGTAAGAGAATATAGAAAAAAAAGAAAAGAAGGAAGAAATAAAGGTGAGAAGGAAGGAAGGAAGGAAGGAAAAAAGGAGGAAGAAAGAAAGAAAGAAAGAAAGAAAGAGAGAAAGAAAGAAAGAAAGAAAGAAAGAAAGAAAGAAAGAAAGAAAGAAAGAAAGGCATCCTTTTACTCCCTCTATAGATAAAACATTTTCAAGACTTTTTTTTTTATTTTAAGTGAGAGGAGGAAAGATAGAGAGACAAATTCCCGCATGTGACCTGACTGGGATCCACCCAGCAACCTGTCTGGGGCTAATGATCAAATCAACCGAGCTATCCTCAGTGCCAGGGGCCTAAGCTCAAACCACCAAGTTATCCTCAGCACTCGGAGCCAATGCTTGAACCAATTAGCCACTGGCTGTGAGAGGGGAAAAGAGAGAAGGTAGAGAGGGAGGGGAAGCAATCAGATGGTATCTTCTCACATGTTTACTGACTGGGAAGGAACCTGGGGTGTCTAAACACTGGGCCTAAACTCTGTCCACTGAGTAACCAGCCAGCACCCAATATTTTTTTTAATATTTTATTTTCTATCATTTAAAGATGAGATACCTAAGTATAGTATTTGTGTATTTATTCTACTTGATGTTATCTGATTCTCCTAGGTCTGTGGTTTAGTGTCTGACATTAATTTGGGGAAATTTTTCAGTTATAATGTCTTTATTTCTTCTGTTTCTTTTTATCTTTCATTTCTTCTGCCATTCTCATTATATGTATGTTACACAAATAGTCACCCTAGAGTCCTTGGATATTCTGTTTTCTTTGGTTCAGTCTTTGTTCTCTTTGCTTTTTGTTTTTTTAAGGTTTCTAATGGTATGTCCCCTAGCTCAGAGGTCTTCTTTAGATATGTCCAGTCAACTAATAAGTTCATCAAAGGCATTTTTTATTTTGCAACAGTATTTTTGTTAATCTCTAGCATTTCTTTTTGGTTCTTTCTTAGGATTTCCATGTGTTTGCTCACATTGTCCATCTGTTGTTACATGCTGTTTACTTTATCCGTCAGAGCCCTTAGCATACTAATAATAGATTTCAAATTCCTGAGATGATAATTCCGACATTCCTGCCATCAGGAATGTCTGATTCTGATGCTTACTCTGTCTTTTCAAATTGTGTTTTTGGCATGTTAGTAATTTTGGTAGCCAGACATGAGGTAAGTAGACTTTTATTAAAGATTCTTTAGTCCTATGGTATGGTCTCAGTCATTTAGTGAGCCTACTAAAAGAGTGCTCTTCAGACAAGATAACTAGAGCTACTTGAGAATGGGTATTTCCCTCTCCTGTTCATTTAGTTTCTGATAATACCCCAGCATATAAGACTCTGGTTAACGAGTTTGTCCTGAGAGCAGACCTTGTTAAGAAGAACAGATTATTATCACATATTTAAAAATGATTCCTTTTTTTGTTTTCCAGAGGCACAAGAAGGTTTTTCTCTGATATTTACTGTGAGAACTTTGTTAAACACCTTCAGGTAAATTTTATAATATTGTGTTCCCTCCCATGACTGAGACACACTGACCTTTTTAACTCCCAGAGTTGTCCACATGGATCCTCCTGCAATTTGTCAATCACATTTCCAGTTTCCTGCCCCACCAGTGGTTTCCAGTCCTGAGTCTCCATACTGGTAAGTCACAAGTCTCTGCACATGCCTGTCTGTCTCTCCAATCTTGGGGGCAGAGCTTGCTCTATGTCTTCTCATGTGTTATTGATGCAAGAACAATTGTTGATATTTTAATCTATTCAGCTTTTTATTTATTGTTAGGATAGAGTGACAACTTTCAACTTCTTCATGCCTTATGGACTGCCTTTTAATTTTAAAAAAATCAGCATATTACAATAAAACTATTTTGTATGTGTTGATTGGCAAACTACTGACTGAACTACATTTAGTTCACTTCTTATTACTCAATGCAATCTACTATCTACCCCATCACATTATTGAAACAGCATTTTTTAAGATAACCAATGACCTCCTAATTGCCAAATCAGTGGTATATTTTAAGCATTTATCTTCTTTAACCTTTCCAACTCATGAGATAATGCTGCCTCCCTCTTTTTGAAATTCTCCTCTTTATTTGCTTCTCATCGACAATTTCCCGCAGGGATTCATATTCAAGGTGTCAATTTTCCACTAGACCTTTACCTGAAAGCCACACAATATTTAAAACTCAACACAATCTAAATCAACCGTATGGTAACCTGCTCTCATTCTTATTCTTCATCTTTGCACCTGCTCCTTCTTTTATAATTCCCTGTATGTAATGATAAAACTTGTCAGCTTCTGCTTGGCTTCTTTGCCCTTAACATTCCTCTTTTGTGAGAAATGGGTCCACAGTTTCCTCCTGCCTGCAGGTTCTGCCGTAGGCCTCTTTGTAGATTAACTCTAATTAAGAAAAGGAAATTATCAAAAGCCTCAGAAATATTTAGAAAGTTCAAAATAAGTTACTCTCTCAAACCTGGGATCAAGTGGCACAGTGATCTCTTTAACTAAGATTCTCTGTTAAACTCTCTGTATTGATTGCGTCCATAGAAGTGACATCTATTTTTGTCTGTCTCCCTACATTTTTCCAGGCTATTTTTCAAGAGTTTCACCTACTCAGCGGTAGAGCATCGGCCTAGCGTGCGGAGGACCCGGGTTCGATTCCCGGCCAGGGCACACAGGAGAAGCGCCCATTTGCTTCTCCACCCCTCCGCCGCACTTTCCTCTCTGTCTCTCTCTTCCCCTCCCGCAGCCAAGGCTCCATTGGAGCAAAGATGGCCCGGGCGCTGGGGATGGCTCTGTGGCCTCTGCCCCAGGCGCTAGAGTGGCTCTGGTCGCAATATGGCGACGCCCAGGATGGGCAGAGCATCGCCCCCTGGTGGGCAGAGCGTCGCCTCATGGTGGGCGTGCCGGGTGGATCCCCGTCGGGCGCATGCGGGAGTCTGTCTGACTGTCTCTCCCCGTTTCCAGCTTCAGAAAAATGAAAAAAAAAAAAAAAAAAAAAAAAAAAAAAAAAAAGAGGAGAAGTATTAAACTAATACATCCCATCAAAAAAAAAAAGAGTTTCACCTACTCCATTCCTCTATTTTCATTACATTCTTCATGGAAATTTCTTAATTATAAATTCTGCAACATTATTCATCTGTTTAAAATTTTTATATAATTTCTTATTGCTTATTGTCTATGTATGATTAAGAAACTAAATATTTTTGGATAGAGTCTTGTATCCATCCAGTAGTTTCACTCCTTAGGAAATCCCCCAGATGACTAATATACAATAGTCACTTACTATTTTTGGGTGTTTGTAATTCTTGTGGTAGGCATTTCTGGGAACATAAATTATTAAAAAATTGTTCCCCTGACAAAATATTTGCTGTAATATGTAGAGTTGGTGTAGTATCAACATTTGAGTAATAACAAATACACTTAAAGCTATAGTTATTTGTGTCAGTCTTAGGAATAGCCTTTTATTTAGGATCTTATAGATGATATGGTGGCTCTATATTGGACATACCCTGATAAATAGACATTAGGTGGAAATGTCACTGGCCCAATGGCAAGCAAGTTCAGATTGACAGGTGAACACTTATATTTAAACTAGATAGTAAGAGCAGGTATAGAGGTATATGGCAGCAACATAACTAGACATAGAATTGACATCAGGAAGTCAGAGAACCAGAGAGGAACCTGGCATAGCCAGGAGAGGTAACATAACTCTAACTGTGGGGAGAAGAGAAGGCACTGGTCATGGGAAAGAGGTATAACTTGCCAAGGTAAGGCTGGTTATTATCTACAAATTAAAAATAGGAAGCATGGCAGAGGTGTAATTAGTTGGGGAAAACACCGTTATGACAGTAAAGAAGCAGAATATGATGAAACGCTCTGGGCTAGGGCTTGTGATTCAATTTAACCTTTGCAAATCATCATGTCCAAAGGATAGGGAAGAAATCTAATGAGAACTGCTAAAGTCAGCTTTGTAGGGGATTAATGGCTAGGGCCTAAAGTAAAAAAATGGGCTTGTTCTAGATACTACTTTTTCCTTGGAAAAATCCCAACTTCTTGCAAAATAGTAAAATCTCTTTTAGTATGTAAAATATAAAAAGTTTATAACACAGAGGTTTCCATCAAATTAGCCTGAAATACAAGGTCAATCAAACTGTTTACTAATTAAGTCCTAAATCTATGATAATGAAGTAAACATATATTATGCACTTAGGCACAGTCTTTAGAAATAAAATTTACATGAGTATATTTTTCTCAAAATTGTAAAGCTATAGCCTAAAAACTTTCATTTTGTAATTATTGCTTGCCATTGCCAAAAAATAAACTAGTGGTTTTGATCCTGTCCAAATGAACATGACGAGTATTCTAGAAGACTTAACTCGTGGGTTGTTTGAGACATAAGGAGAACTGTTTAATTGAAGGAAATTTTATTGCGCATTTTACAAAACAATATGTGTTTTCCTACCCAGAGACAGGAACCAAATCTCCTTCAAAGACTAAAATTTTAACACATGGTCTTTACCCTCTGAAATATTCATTAGTGACTCCTCACTTACAAAGGACAATTCAAACTTCTCATGGCTACTCAAGTACTGACTATAACTGGTTAAAACGTATTTATATTAAATAACATGTATAAGTAAATAGTGTGTTTTGGGCCTCCAAATACAACAGGGATATATATTTTAATAATATACTACCCTTTTATATTTTAAAGTTATGAACATCTGGAAATGGTTAAATATATACTTTCCCTACATATATTTATTGCCACTAAGTCACTGATATTGAAAACTCAGGTATTGATGTACACATACATGATATAGAGACATTTGTATTATCAGTAATATGATTTTTCACTAGATAAATACTTCAAACTGTGATATTTATTCTATGCTTCCAGAGTAAAAATAAAAGAGCACACAAGGCAAATATAAGTGACAACCAGAAAAGACTTTGAAAATATAGAATCCTATATGCAACATTTTCCAAATTTCCTAAGCATTTCTTTTTTTTTCTTCTTTTTTTTTTTGTATTTTTCTGAAGTTGGAAATGGAGAGGCCATCAGACAGACTCCCGCATGCGCCCGACAGGGATCTACCCGACATGCCCACCAGGGGGTGATGCTCTGCCCATCCGGGGCATTGCTCTGTTGTGACCAGAGCCATTCTAGTGCCTGAGGCAGAGGCCATAGAGCCATCCTCAGCGACCGGGCCAACTTTGCTCCAATGGAGCTTTGGCTGCAGGAGGGGAAGAGAGAGACAGAGAGGAAGGAGAGGGGGAGGGGTGGAGAAGCAGATGGGTGCTTCTTCTGTGTGTCCTGGCCGGGAATCGAACCTGGGACTCCTGCACGCCAGGCCGACGCTCTACCACTGAGCCAACCGGCCAGGGCTCTAAGCATTTCTTAATACTTAAAGACTAAAGTTTTATTGCACAAGAGGGACAATGATTCAAGATTAAAAAACAACACCAAAAGATTTCTGTAGGAAAAATTGCTTCAGACCTTATAACTAGCTTTACAAAGGGAGCATATCCAATCAAATGCTTTGCATCAACTAAAATCAAGCTTGGAAAAGTTCATACATATTTCAATAGACCAGTCTTTGCTATCTTAACAATCATAACATAAGTCAGTTCACTCATTAACTAGTAGTTTTAGCCATCAGAATACTGAAAATAACTGATAAAGCAACCTATCTCAGGCTCTGTTTTCCTAATGTCCAGATTTGATATACTTTATAGGTATTTGTGATCCTTACTACAACTGGCTTTTTAAATAGCACTTTATCAAACACAAAGCACTATCACATATACTATTTATTTAGCATATCTAATTTTATATTTGTAACTAAAATAAAATCTTATGTTAGTGCAATCTTTCTAGTCTTGGTTTAGAAGGTATCCTGAGGGAAAGACTTATATTCAGTATTAGTTTAATTTCAGGGTTATTTTTAAAGAGCCACCAGAAAAGAGAAAGTTATGAACAATTAGCAGGAAACCAGACAAGCATAACTTATGTGACCATGAATTTCTCATTACTTATCTACATTCTGCCAAATATGGACATCAAAGATTTGGCCAAATAAAGCTTAATATTCAACCTGACTTGAACTTGCTTAACAACTGATTAAGGTAAGGATTATAAGATGTACATATAAATAATGGATTATAGTGCTGAAAATTTTAAAGACCATTTTGGAATATTAAATAAGTGCTATTCACTGGGGAAAATAAAAAAGAAAAAGGATTGTAGTATGACAACCTGGTATCTTTCTGCCTGGGGCCCACCAGGTGTTTTAGTTTCAGGGGCTCACAGCCAATTCACTTTCTCAGCATACTGTTTATCAGGTTCCAGCACTTCCTTTGTCCAGACTACAGAGAAGTAATAGAGTTGTGCAACTTGATAGGATAAAAATACTCACACATGTGCACACAAATGCCATTTAGTGTACAAATCTCTGAGCAATTCAAAATATTTAGTTGTTGCATGTGGAAGAAAAAAAATCCCACTATTTCCCACATAGAGGTAATTTGTAGAAATTAGTAATTATCAGTTAATAAAATAATGCAAATATTAGTTATAAATGTAATCATCCAGTTTCCCTTCTGTGGCAATGTAAGTCCTTCAACAGGGTGCTCTTCTGCATTTAAAGAGGAGAAATCAGTATCTCTGATCTGCTTAGCTTTTTTGTTCAATGCCTCTTAAAAACAACTAAACAGCCCTGGCAAGATAGCTCTGTTGGCTAGAGCATTGTTGCAAAGTGCAGAGGTTGCCGGTTCATTTCCCGGTCAGGGCACATCCAGGAACATCTTGATGTCCCTGTCTCTCTTGTTCTCTCTCCTTTCATCTCTCTCTAAAATCAATAAAATAAAATTTAAAGAATTAAAAAAAATAAAACATATGTTCAGTTTATCTTATTAGAGTAGAATTCATTTTCTCTCTACTGTTTCTCATAAGGTGGCTGGATAGAGAAGACATTTTCATGGCCAAGATAATGTCTGAAAACATATTTTTCTTCTTTTCTTTTCTTTCTTTTCTTTTCTTCTTCTTCTTCTTCTTCTTCTTCTTCTTCTTCTTCTTCTTCTTCTTCTTCTTCTTCTTCTTTTTCTTCTTTTTCTTCTTTCTTCTTCTTCTTCTTCTTCTTCTTCTTCTTCTTCTTCTTCTTTTTCTTCTTTTTCTTCTTCTTCTTTTTTCTCCTCCTCCTCCTCCTCCTCCTCCTCTTCTTCTTCTTCTTCTTCTTCTTCTTCTTCTTCTTCTTCTTCTTCTTCTTCTTCTTCTTCTTCTTCTTCCTCCTCCTCCACCTCCTCCTCTTCCTCCTCCTCCTCCTCCTCCCCCTCCTCCTCCTCCTCCATTTTCTTTTTCTTCTTTTTTTTCAGGTGAGAGGAGGGTAGATATTGAGGCAGACTCCTACATGCATCCAGACCTGGATCTATCCAGCAACCCCATATGGGGCTAGATGCTGCAGTACCAAGCTATTTTTAGTGCCTGAGGCTGATACACTCCAATGCAGTTATCCTCCATGCCAGGGCTACGCTAAAACCAATCAAGCCACTGGCTGCTAGAGGGGAAGAGGGAGAGAATAGGGAGAGGGAGGTGGGGAGAAGCAGATGGTAGCTTCTCCTGTATGCCCTAACCCAAAATTGAACCCAGAATATTCATATGCCTGCCTGACCCTCTATCAACTGAGCCACCGGCCAGGGCCTACTTATTTTTCTTAAAGCTAGTTTTCTAGGTGGAGGGATTGAGCAAAAAATAAAGAAAGAAAATAAATAATAAAAACTCAGAGACACAGAGAACAGTGTGGTGATTCCCTGGGGTAGGAGTGTAGGGAGAGATGGAGGAGAGTATAAGGGTGATCAGTGATGATGGAGGGAAACTTGACTTGGGGTAGTGAACACACAACACAGTGTACAGGTGATATGTTGTAGAATTGTGCACCAGAAATCTGTATAATTTTGTTAACCAGTATGGCCCCAATAAATTCCATTTAAAAAGCTAGTTTTCCAGGCTTGAAATACAGTTTTTGAGGGACTAGAAAGGGACACATGTAGGGAGTCTGCATCATCTGGGAGGGGGTGAATTAATATTTGAAAAATATAAAAAAAAACCAGTGTATAGATGTGTGTTTATTTCTTAACATGAAAACCAATCTGTTGTGTAAATATTGCATTAAAACCTTAGATGCAGAATTGGTGTTTTCCATTTTCAGCCACTTAATTGTAGTGCATCAACATCAGAGAGGCTCCATCCCTGGAAAGAACAAATCCTCAAAAGAAAGGGATTAATTTTCAAATACTTCTGTTTTTAATTTGAATTATTTTATATATCTATATATGTACACATGAAAATTTTATATTTAAGTATTTATAGGTATACTTTTTTGAACTAAATAATTTTCCTCAGTGTCTCAGACTTGAAGTGACTAGACATAATCACTGAAATGCAGTCACATTCATATCCTTGAAACAGAAGCCATTAAGACATCCAGTTTCTAACTCAGTAGTTTAGTGATGTGGAGGTTGGAAGAGGGTTGAGACGACCTTATAAATTAAGTTTTCATATTGCACATAAATTGATCAAGCAAAAACTAAGTGTATTATTTTTCCTGTGGCTGCTGTGACAAAGTACCATGACCTAGGTGGCTTAGAACAGAAATTTATGCTCTCTCCTCATTCTTGAGACAGAAGTCTAAAATAAAGTCATTGGCAGGGCCTTGCTTTTTCTGAGGCTTTAAAGGAGACTTGCCTTGTCCTGTCTTCTAATGGTTGCAGGCAGTTCTTGCTCTTCCTGGGCTTGTAGTTGCATCACTCCAAACTCTGCCTCCACCTTCACACGGGTACCTCCCTTATGTGTCTGTCTGCTTCTGTATTTCTTTTTCCTTTCTTATACAGCAAAGCTTGTGTAAATTGAATTAATTACATATGCAATGACAGCATTTCCAAATAAAGTCTTTTTCTGAGGTTCCAAAAAGGACATGAAGTTTTGGTGGATATTATTCACTATAACCTGGTACACTAAGCTATGTTTACCTTAGGGGGAAAATATCTTGAAGACCGTATAATTAAATATCAAGAGATTTGACTTCTACTTTAAGTTACAGTAAGTCTATTTTTCCTAAAATTTATTAAAATATATAATATTGAGAAGGTACCTTATTCAATATGGGCTGAACAGTGTGTAAAATCATTGATACAAATGAATAGAGCCGTTTGCCTTAATTGACTTGGTATGTTTGATAAAAGAGAAATATAATTTGGGCAAAAGGATGGATGAAGTGTTAAAGAGATTAAATAGTGTACTGCTGTGAATTATAGCTGAAGTAAAGCTGCCTTAAAGCAGTGAACATTTAAAAAGCAGTTATTTGAAAAATAGCTCATTTTTGAGAAATTATGCAAGGCATTATTAATAAATCCAGGTGTATAACAATGTAAATACCATTATTCATTATTAAATACATATTTATTGACTATCAACTATGTGTAGATACTGTACAGTACAGAGAGAAGCATAAATATATTTTTTATTTTGTTTAAAACCTTGAGGAATCTTTTGTATCCTACAATCTCCAGTGACAGCAACCTGAATTATGAAGGGATTATAATGCTTGCATAGTCCTTTGATTTACTTAGCATTTTTAAAAGTTGCACATAAAAACCTGAAATTTGAAAAGTCAGTGGAAAACAGTATACCATTCAATCTCATAACTTTTAATTATGTCGTTTAGTTCAAAAGCAGAACAACATGTATAGATGTCTAACATTGAATTTGTATAGAATTCCAGAGTGAATTGTACTGTGCTCTGCTGTATTTCTTTGTACCTGATACACTTGTCAGAACACTGAGATCAATTTCTCACTGTCACAAATAACACACTTATTATTTAATTTGAGTAGTTCTTACTGAGGGAATTTAGATTTTACGAGTGAATTTGTATCGACTAAGTGGTTGCATAATTGTTTAAGAGGTCAGCAGATTTTCTAATATTTTATGCTACCTCTTTCTTTTTTTTTATTTCAGTGAGAAGAGGGGAGATAGACATCATGTGCTCTGCTTGGGATCCACTAAGCAACCCCCATCTGGGGCCAATGCTCTACCCATATGGGGCCTATGCTAGGAACCGAGTTATCTTTAGCGCCTGAGCCATCCTCAGTACCCAGGCCAATGTGCTCGAATCAATTGAGCCAAAGCTGCAGAAGGGGAAGAGGGAAAGAGAGAGAGAAGAGGGAGGGGGAGGGGATAAGCAGATGGTCATTTTTTCTGTGTGCCCTGACCAGGAATTGAACTGGGACATCTATACATCAGGCTGACTGACACTCTACCACTGAGCCAACTGGTCAGGGCCTAGGCTACTTCTTTCAGTTAATATGAACTTTTTGGTAGTTTATTGGTTATTTCAGGTGTTCAGATTATTGGTTAGTGCTAGTGCTCATTCTATTTGTGACGACAATTGTCAGAGCCCACCTGCTCACAACGAATGGTTCAGGCAGTGAGATTCCCAAGGCAAAGAAAGCACGAGGAGCTAAAGAAGAGTGAGACATGCTGCAATGCTTTATTCCTTCATTCCTTATTCCTCAGTCCTGCAGTCCCACAGTCCTTTCCTAATTCCACGCTGTCCTGTAGCCCCTAACCTAGCAGTGCTGGTGTGGTAGATATGGTGCTTAAGGATAATAGTGGCATGGGACCAACATTTCATCACTGAGGTGCTGTCAGTTGCTGAGTCAGGCAGCTTGAAAAGGCATGGCTGCCGGAAAGGGCATGGCTGTCCTAGAGAGGCATGGGAACCGGAGCTGAGTCAGGCAGCCCAAAAGGGTGTGGGAGCTGGAGCTGAGGCAAGCAGCCCAGAAAAGCAGAGAAGCTAGACCGCCTCTGCCGTTTATGTTGTTAACTACAGCCTACATCCTAGGTCTCACTCTTATGGCTCCCAGTTAGCAAGTTCTTGCTTTAGTCCTTTGACTTGAGAGAATTAACCATTTTACCAATTTGTCATGCTTTAGAAAAATTGGAGAGAATTGGATTTCAGATGATTGAACAAAATAGTGGTGATTTTTTTCTTCTTTCTACACAATTTGAGGAGGTAGTCATATAAATGGTATTGCGTTAAGTAATAAGATTGTTTATTCTGTATATAAATTGACCAGAACAATAGCAAAATTAAATTCTTACAAGCTCATAGTAAAGAAAATACTGTCAGATCCTGTATTTGTCATGTTACTGTAATGCAAGTGAGATTAATTTTAGGAAACTGGGTTTCACTTTAATGTCAATTCATTTATTGTTAATCATTCAATAAGTATTTGAGTGTCTATTCTGAAGCAGGTACTGTCTGTACACTTGGGATAAATCAGTGGAAAAGAGACAAAAATTCTTATTTTTAAGGATCAGTGAGACAATAAATAATAAATGTAATAAACAAAATTATAAATTTATTTTAAAAATTCTATATTACAAAAAAGAAAAATTGGAGTAGGGTAAGGAGAATGACTATAACAACTGTAGAAGTGTTTTATTTTATTAAATAGAGCTATCTGATAATTAGTGAGAAATAGACTGCATTGAAAATTTAATATTTGAGCACACACTTGGAAATCTAGCTAGCTTCCAGGTAAAAGGAATAGTCAGAGCAAAGGCTCTCAGCAGCATTTCTGAGTTCAGCCAGGAGGCCACCATGACAGATATAGTGAGTGAAGGATATGACAGTAGAGAAGGATAAACGTGATGGAAGAACCAGATCAAGTAGGTTCTGAGAGGTAGACCATTGTAAAGATACTGCTTTTACTCTGAGTGAAGCATTTTTGTTTTGTTTTGTTTTTTTACAAAGACAGAGAGAGAGAGAGAGAGAGAGTCAGAGAGAGGGATAGACAGGGACAGACAGACAGGAATGGAGAGAGATGAAAAGCATCAATCATCAGTTTTTCGTTGCGACACCTTAGTTGTTCACTGATTGCTTTCTCATATGTGCCTTGACTGTGGGCCTTCAGCAGACTGAGTAACTCCTTGCTTGAGCCAGTGACCTTAGGTCCAAGCTGGTGAGCTTTGCTCAAACCAGATGAGCCTGCACTCAATCTGGCGACCTTGGGGGTCTCGAACCTGGGTCCTCCACATCCCAGTCCGATGCTCTATCCACTGCGCCACCACCTGGTCAGGTGATGAAGCGTTTTAACAGATGAATGACTTGATCTTATTCAGGATTTTTTTATCCTTTTTTTCCTCATTGATATATGTCTAGATGTGGTTTTTTTAATCGTATTTTTATTAATTTTAATGCAGTGACATTGATAAATCAGGGTACATATATTCCGAGAAAACATCTCCAGGTTATTTTGACATTTGATTATGTTGCATACCCTTCACCCAAAGTCAAATTGTCTTCCATCACCTTCTATCTGGTTTTCTTTGTGCCCCTCACCTCCCCCCACCCCCTCTCTCTCCTTCCTCGCCCCTTCCCCACCCCCTCACCCCACCCCCCGTTACCATCACATTCTTGTCCATGTCTCTGAGTCTCATTTTTATGT
Source organism: Saccopteryx leptura (assembly GCF_036850995.1). Classification (NCBI taxonomy): domain Eukaryota; kingdom Metazoa; phylum Chordata; class Mammalia; order Chiroptera; family Emballonuridae; genus Saccopteryx; species Saccopteryx leptura. The sequence continues at coordinate 356,219,585 of NC_089503.1, forward strand.
CCCATCTATGTATGGGTTTATATAGTTCTTAGTTTTTTCTGATTTACTTATTTCACTCCATATAATGTTAACAGGGTCCATCCATGTTATTGTAAATGATCCGATGTCATCATTTCTTATGGCTGAGTAGTATTTCATAGTATATATGTACCAAAGCTTTTTAATCTACTCATCCTCTGACGGATACTTGGACTGTTTCCAGATCTTCGCTATTGTGAACAATGCTACCACAAACATGGGGGTGCATTTCTCCTTTTGGAACAGTTCTATGGTGTTTTGGGGGTATATTCCTAACAGTGGGATAGCTGGGTCAAAAAGCAGTTTTATTTTCAATTTTTTGAGGAATCTCAATACTGTTTTCCACAGAGGCTGCACCAGTCTGCATTCCCACCAGCAGTGTAGAAGGGTTCCCTTATCTCCACATCCTCGCCAGCACTTATTCTATGTTGTTTTGTTGATGAGAGCCATTCTGACTGGTTTGAGGTGATATCTCATTGTGGTTTTAATTTGCATTTCTCTAATGATTAGTGATGTTGAACATTTCTTCATATGCCTATTTGCCATCTGTATGTCCTCTTTGGAGAAGTGTCTATTCATTTCTTTTGCCCATTTTTTGATTGGAATTTTGTCTTCCTGTTGTTGAGATTTACAAGTTCTTTATAAATTTTGGTTATTAACCCCTTATCAGACGTATTGTCGAATATGTTCTCCCATTGTGTAGTTTGTCTTTTTATTCTGTTCTTATTGACTTTGGCTGTGTAAAATCTTTTTAGTTTGATATAGTCCCATTTGTTTATATTGTCTTTTATTTCACTTGCCCGTGGAGATAAATTGGCAAATATATTGCTGCGAGAGATGTCAGAGAGCTTACTGCCCATGTTTTCTTCAAAGAGGCTTATGGTTTCACAGCTTACATTTAAGTCTTTTATCCATTTTGAGTTTATTTTTGTGAATGGTGTAAGTTGATGGTCTAGTTTCATTATTTTGCAGGTAGCTTTTTAGTTTTCCCAACATCATTTATTAAAGAGACTGTTTTTACTCCATTGTATGCTCTTACCTCCTTTGTCAAATATCAGTTGTCCATAGAGCTTTGGGTTTATTTCTGGATTCTCTGTTCTGTTCCATTGATCTATATGCCTGTTCTTATGCCAGTACCAGGCTGTTTTGAGTACAATGACCTTGTAGTATAACTTGATATAAGGTAGTGTGATACCTCCCACTTTATTCTTCTTTTTTAAGATTGCTGAGGCTATTCGTGTTCTTTTTTGGTTCCATATAAATTTTTGGAATATGTGATCTATATCTTTAAAGTATGTCATTGGTATTTTAATTGGTATTGCATTGAATTTATAAATTGCTTTGAGTAATATAGACATTTTAATGATGTTATTCTTCCTAACCATGAGCACGGTATATGCTTCCACTTGTTTGTATCTTCCTTGATTTTTTTTTATCAATGTTTTATAATTTTCTGAGTACAAATCTTTAGTCTCCTTGGTTACATTTACTCCTAGGTACTTTATTTTTTTGGTTGTAATAGTGAAGGGGATTGTTTCCTTAATTTCTCTTTCTGAATGTTCATTGTTGGTATATAAAAATGCCTCTGATTTCTGAGTATTAATTTTATATCCTGCCACTTTGCTGAATTTGTTTATCAGGTCCAGTAGTTTTTTGACTGAGACCTTAGAGTTTTCTACATACAATATCATATCATCTGCAAATAATGATAGTTTTACTTTTTCTTTTCCAACTTGAATGTCTTTTATTTCTTCTTCTTGTCTGATTGCTGTGGCTAGAACTTCCAGGACTATGTTGAATAAGAGTGGTGAAAGGGGGCACCCCTGCCTTGTTCCTGATCTTAAAGGAATTGCTTTTAATTTTTGCCCACTGAGTATGATGCTGGCTGTGGGTTTGTCATAGATGACCTTTATCATGTTGAGGTATGTTCCCTGTATTCCCACTTTGTTGAGAGTTTTGATCATGAATGGGTGCTGGATTTTATCAAATGCTTTTTCTGCATCTATTGAAATTATCATGTGGTTTTTCTCCTTCCTTTTTTTTATGTGATGAATCACATTGATTGATTTGTGAATATTGTACCATCCTTGCCGCCCCAGAATAAATCCCACTTGGTCATGGTGTATGATTTTTTCCACATATTGCTGGATCTGGTTTGCTAATATTTTGTTGACGATTTTACCATCTGTATTCATCAGGGATATTGGCCTATAATTTTCTTTCTTTGTGTTGTCTTTGCCTGGTTTTGGAATAAGAATTATGCTCGCCTCGTAAAAGGAGCTTGGAAGTCTTCCTTCCTCTTGAATTTTTTGAAGTAGCTTGAGAAGGATAGGAGTTCTTCTTTGAATATTTGGTAGAATTCACTTGTGAAGCCATCAGGCCCAGGACTTTTCTTTCTAGGGAGTTTTTTTGATAACTGTTTCAATCTCATTTGTTGTAATCAGTCTTTTTAGGTTTTCTGATTCTTCCAGATTATTTTTGGAAGATTGTATGTTTCAAGGAATTTTTCCATTTCATCTAGTTGTCTAGTTTTTGGCATACAGTTCTTCATATTATTTTCTTACAATATTTTGTATTTCTGTTGTGTCAGTTGTTATTTCTCCACTCTCATTTCTAATTTTATTTATTTGAGTCCTCTCTCTTTTTTTCTTGGTGAGTCTAGTTAAAAGATCATCGCTCTTGTTTACCTTTTCAAAGAACCAACTCCTAGTTTCATTGATCCTCTGTATTGTTTCTTTAGCCTCTATGTCATTTATTTTATTCAGGTTTTGAAAGGGTAACTATTCTTTCTGAGTGACTAGAGAAGAACAGAGACAGAAGAAAGGGAAGGTGTTGGATATTTCACTAACCCCAGTGAGCAATAATAGTGTCTTCAATCAATTTACTAGTAGTGGTAGATATGGCAAAATGTGATCTAATTCTGGATATACTTTAAAGGTAGAACTAACATGATTCTCCTACACAGCGAGTGGTGATGGTAAGGAGGAGAGAAGAATTTAGGATACCAATAAGAATTGTGGATTAAGCAATCGGAGGGATGGATTGCTGAGATTGAGAAACTGATTGAGGAGCACATTTTAGGGAGAAGATGTTCAACATTGAAAATATTGAAAGTTTCCAAGGGAAGATGTCAACTTGGCAGCTCAATTTTATTTTAAATTCAGAAGAGAGGAATAAGAAAGTTATATCTTTAAAAACCACAAATCAATAAAAGAAACATACAAAAATATTTCTGAATAGAAAGTATATTTGAATCCTTAGAATATAATAAGATAACTACATGAGTCTCTTGTGGCTACTGTAACAAATTATTACAAATTTGATGGCTTAAAATAAGAACAATAATATTCTCTCCTAGTTCTGGAGACCTAAGTCCAAAATCAGTTTCTCTGAGTCTCAATCAAGGTCAGATATGTTCTCCCTCAGGAGGCTAGGGGGTGCTTCATTCTTTGTTTCTTTCAGTTTCTTGTATTTTGGCTTGAGGCTTTATCACCACAGTCTTTGCCTCCCTGGTCACATTGCCTCAACCTCCTCTGTCTCTGTCATATCGCGCTATGGAAATGTTAAGATAAGAGTATATAGAGTTTCTGTATACTTTGCATCTTGGTTCCTTTGTGTTCATATAATACATTACTATAGTATACTTTTATAGTATACAAAGAATAAAGAATATTGATATGTTGTTTTTCACTAAAGTAATTACTTGATTCTCATTTTCTTATTTTGTTCTTACCTATTGTTCTTATTCTGTTCCAGGACCCCATCCAGGGTCCCACATTACATTTGATCACTGTTCCCTTGGGTTCTTCTAGACTCTGATAAGTTCTCACTTAATTCTTTTATTTTTTTTAATTATCCTGACAGTGGTGAGGCACACTTGTTACAAATTTTGTAAAATGTCTTTCAATTTGGGTTTGCCTGGCGTTTTACTCATGATTAGACAGGGGCTACATATTCTCAGGTTTAAGATCATAGCACTAAAGTGCCATTCTCATCCCATCATATCAAGGATACATGCTATCAATATAACATCACTGATGCTGGTAAGATTGATCATATGGCTGAGGTAGTATTTGTCAGGTCCTCAGCAACAAAGTAACTTTTCTCCACATGGGGTAGCTTTTAAAGGTACTTTTAAACTTTTTTTCAAGGTTACTAACATATTACTCTCTGTGAAATCTACAGTTCTTCCACTGCCTTGTCAATACTGAGTACAGTCAAACTTTAAAATGTTAGTTATTCTAGTGCAGGGGTCCCCAAACTACGGCCTGCGGGCTACATGTGGCCCCCTTAGGCCATTTATCAAGCCCCGCCATACTTCCAGAAGGGGCACCGCTTTCATTGGTGAGAGGAGCACAGGATGCTGATGCTTAATTCTTTAATTTTTTTTTAATGATCCTAACAGTGGTGAGGCACACTTGTTACATATTTTGTAAAATGTCTTTCAATTTGGGTTTGCCTGGAGTACTGTATGTGGTGGCGCCGCAAAGTGCAGCATCGCTCACGTACAGTACTACTTCCAGTGATGCGGGACGCACCCATCATGGCTCTGGAAGCACGTCATATCACTTGTTACGGCTAGCAGTGACAAATATGGAACCGGACATGGACCATCTCATTAGCCAAAAGGAGGTCCATAGTTCCCATTGAAATACTGGTCAGTTTGTTGATTTAAATTTACTTGTTCTTTATTTTAAATATTGTATTTGTTCCCGTTTTGTTTTTTTACTTTAAAATAAGATATGTGCAGTGTGCATAGGGATTTTTTTCATAGTTTTTTTATAGTCCGGCCCTCCAACAGTCTGAGGGACAGTGAACTGGCCACCGGTCACCTGTGTAAAAAGTTTGGGGACCCCTGCTCTAGTGCATATGTAGTAGTTTTTCATTTTGGTCTTCATTTGCATTTTATTTGTATTTCCCTAATGACAAATGATGACCAGCCTCTCCCAATGTACCTATTTGCCATCTTTGTCTCTTTGCAGGAATGTTATTATTTTTTTTCAAATCTTTGGTCATTTAAAAATTAGGTTGTCATTTTATAATTCAGTGGTAAGCTTTCATTTTATTCTGGATATGACCTTTATTAGATTATGTTCTGAAAATATTTCTGCAATTCTGTATCTTAACTTTTATTTTTCTTCAAACTGTCATTTGAAGAGTAGAAATTCTTACTTTTGATCAAGAGGATTTATACAATTTTTTGTGCTTTATATATGTGCTACTGTATTATAGAAATCTTTGCCTGAGATCATAAAATGCTTTTTATGTTTTCTTTTAGAAGTTTAACAGTTTTAGGATTTATATTAAGTCTGTGACAGATAACAGATTGATTATTACATAATATGTAAGTTAGGAGTCAGGGTTCTTTTTTTACATTAGATATCCAGTTTTTCTCCTTTTATAATATTGTCTTTGTTGAACATTATTTATTAAAATCTGTCTTTGTCACCTCTGTTGAAAATCATTCTACTAGCTGTGTATGGATCTATTTCAAGATTTTGTTCTATTATTCTATGTCTATTTTTATATGAATACTATATACTATAAAGTATTGTACTTTCATATTGCCTTGGAATTAGTTATTGTAAATCCTTCAACTTCATTTTTATTTTCAAAATTAAGTACTCCATCACTTAAAGTATAAAACTGCAATAAATTTAATATGCAATAAAAATATATGAACATTCAAGAAAGGACAATATGACACACAATATATAGATGTCAAATATGTATTAATATCCTTATATAAGAAAGTAGAGGAAGTCTTAAGCATGACAGATAAAAATAAAAAAAAACATAAGAAAGACACAAATCAAACCTCTAGAAATAACCAATATACAGTATTATATTAGATAAAAAAGTAACTTAATGGGATTAACAGCAGCCTCTATACCACAAAGCAGAAGATTACTGAACTTAAAAACATAACAAGACTATTGCAAAAAGCCAAAATATAAAAAATACAGAAACACATGAATAGGGAACAGGGAATCACGGGACAGGAAACACCAGATGTTCTTTGCAGGCAGTAGGCTAGGAAAACCGAAAGGCTTGTTCCCTTGTTCTCAGAGATCATTTTCCTGTGCTCCTTGTCCAATACTGGAGCTGGTAAATCACACATTTTGTCCAGTTTACTATTTTTTAACACTGAAATATAAATTTGATCCCTCATTGTTGAATCAATTCAGAACACATTGATTCTGACCAAAGCTTTTACTCTTTGCCCATGACTTTATTTCTTGTGACCAGGCCTCTGCCTTGTCTTCAGCTAGTTTCCACTTACGTTCCCGCAGGTTGAAGTTCCTGTGTGGTGCTCTAGCTTTTCAGAGATAGCAGTACTGCTTGTGAATTTACTAATGGTCCTGGGTTATGGTTTATTTTTTTCAGTTTTCCAAGTCTCTGCTCAGCACTTTCAGAATGCTCTGAAAACAACATGCCTTCTTCGACTTCACTAATTTATGCCATTTTCCTGGTATTTTCTAGCGTTGGCTCATGGGCCTCGTTATCTTATCTCAGTCTCTCAGTCTCCCTAATCTCTTCCTCTTAGCCCAACTTGTCTGAGATCTCTCTTATTTAATATAAATCTCTGGTCCTTGCCAAGTAAATCATTTGTACAAAAATATACCTATTTTTTATGATGCTTAACAGTGAAGGACTAATATATCCTCGGAATTTTGTAGTTTTGTTTTTCTAAAACAGTAAATATCCTGTTTCAAGATCTGGAGAGCAGTCTATAGGTATATATTCAGAACTTGACTACTGAGTAAATGAAATATAGGGATTTATTTTCTGCAAACTGAGAATGTTCTTGTGCCCTCAATTGTTTCTTTCTACCTCAGAATTTGCTATTGAAAATGTTGCTTTTGTATATTAATTTGAAAGAAAAAGGCTTTAGTCATTAAAAGTATTTTACTTGCATGTTATAAAGCAACAACCACTCTGAAAGGGATAGAAGCATAAGTTTTATGTACTACTACTATGGCAGGAATTAGTTTCTTGTTTCCTGTTTCGATAGTTACCAAAAATTATCAGAGTAACACCGTGTATGTAGTAAATGAATAGAGAGATCTTCAGGACTGACTAATGGGGAGGGGGAAGCCCTACTTAGAGATTAAAGATGAACTGTTCATTTTATAATTTTATATCAAGATGACCCTCAATAGAGCATAAAATACCCAAAGTTAATGTGGTTGTTTGTAGCCATATGGCTGAATAAATTCTAAATTTCCACTAAGGGGGACACTGACGAATACTATTAAAAAAATAACAAACCCATCATTTATTTACTCAGTTATCTATATCCTACATCTCTCTTGAGAAAGAATGAACATTTGTTCTAAAAGTAAGGATAGATTTTTAAAGATGTGATCTGTCTATGAAGCATTCTATTCTAGTTTATATTTCAGGTGTGGTTGGTTACTTTAATAAAAGTTTCAGTTCCTTAAAAAATGCACAGATGAAGGAAGTTTATATGGAAGACGTGACTGTATCTTGAGATGCTTTGAATTACTTGGTCAAGGATCTTCCAAGAAGAAGGGAGACACCTGAATAAGGAAAGTATATTTCTTATATCTGAAAGGTGTTGGGGAAGAAAAGGAGGATAAAAACAATAGCAGATCCACCTGCTCTAAATAGCAATCCTATTTTAGGAGCAGACCCAGACTTCCCTGGCAGGGCTATTCAGGAGAGCATATGCTTACTTGAATCTATACAGTCATGTTCAGGGAACACTGATTTCTTGATGATACACGTGGCTGCTAAAAGTCACAAAGTTGAAATGTATACTTTCCTTTTTGCAAAAAATCTGGATTTATGGCTAACCTTTATATCTGTTGCTGACAGGTAGTTTCAGTTATCTAAAGAGACCAAAGGAGTAAAACAAGAGAAGAAATGAAAAAAGAAAAGGTATTTCATTACACAAACTAAGTATTTTATTCTGATAGAAAAGCCCCATTTTCTCCATGAAGAAGTTACTCAAAACCTTATTAACTATAACTGCAGACATGTTAGAACTTATAGGGTATTGGATTGGGATATGCTGTACCATTTTGCCATTTCTATTTATAAGCTTGAGAATAAATACTTGGAGAACTTTGCGTGTGACATCAGAACAAGTGTGAAATAGAAGGTTCTCACTTGTACTTCTACCTTAGCAACAATAATTTTGCGGCCACATGGACAACAGTGTCTTTCTGGGTGTTTTAGGATCTAGGTAGGAGACTATGAAACCTTGCAAAGCCCAAGTGTCAGAAAGTCGATTTTGAGAAGTCAGGCCCATGTCCAGGTGGCAGACTCACTGACTGTGGACCCTGCCACAGACTCAGAAGTAGCCCATCACCTTGTGGACTGGGCTACAGCCCCATTTGGCCTTGGTCTTGGCACCATTTACCAAGGGACCTAGTAGAAGGTCCTGAGTAATAGGCCCACAGTTCTGATTTCTCACTATGGACCCTGAGGTACTCTATGACCCAGAGCTATCCCTTCTTAACCTCCTGTCCTTCCAGCCCAAGGCCAGGCAGAAGACATGTCTGCTCAGGCCCTGAGGCAAGCCTTTTCACCTTGGTCCTGTCCTATGGAAGGTCCTTGAAATGACTCAGAAACTGAGCTCCAGCCCCTCCGCAGTACAGTCTGGGACTGGTTCTGCCTTCTCAGGGATTCACCAGGAGACATGCTCCTCTGAGCTTAGGAAGGTGGGCCTGCCCAACTCAGTCTAAATGATGATCATGAAGCAGCTCTATGTCTTGATTCCAGTCCCTCTTAACTGAGGTCTGGGCCTACTTTTGCCTTCCCAGGATACCCCTAGGTGGCCTATTAGGAGCTCTTCCTGGGACCTGGGAGAAACCACACCTGTCTCTACACCTTGTAACAGACATGCCATTGAAAGACACAGAGTGGCTGAATGGATTTAAAATACAAAGAAAAACAATAAAACAAAAACAGTATACAACAAGATGATGCCCACAGAAAATCATTTTATTTTAAGGAAAAAAATAGGCTAAAAGTAAAGGGATGAAAAAAGATGTTTCATGGAAATGATAAGAAAAGAGAGTAGGAAAGGGTACATTTATATCAGTAAAAATAGCCTTTCAGTCAAAACACATCATAAAAGACAAGGAAAGTCACTATTCAATGATAAATGGGTCAATTCATGGAGAAACTATAACATTTGTAACTAGAAAAAAACCCAACATTGGAGAATTTGAATAATATATTAAGCAAATATTAACAGAACTGAAGGGAAAATAGATATCAATACAATAATAGATGACTTTAATATCCTACTTTCATCAATGGACACTCTTTTAGGCAGAAAATCAATAAAGAAAGAGAGAACTTGAATAACACTGTAGATCTAAAGGATCTATTTAATGTATTCATATTCAGAGCAGTCCATCCAACAAGAGCAGAACACACATTCTTCTCAAGTGCCCAGAGAACATTCTGCAGGGTAGAACATATTTTGGGCCACAAAACAAGTCTTAACAAATTTAAGAAAATTAAAAATATTTCAGGTATCTTATTGTATGTCCACAAAACAGGAAAACTGGAATTTTCACAAATATGTGCCAATTAAACATTATTCTTCTAAACAAGCAATGGATTAAGGAAGAAATCAAAAGGGAAGTCAAAAAGTATCTTGATACAAACAAATATGGAAACACAACACACCAAATTTTATGAGATGCAGCAAAAGCAGTTCTAAGGCAATTTCATAGTGATAAATGCTTACATTAAAGAAAAAAAGAAACATCTCAATTAAACAACCTGACTCTATAACTCAAAAAACTTTAAAATTAAAATACTAAGCCCAAATTTAGCAGCAGAAAACAATAACAGAGATCAGAATAGGAATAAATGAAATAGAGATTATAAAGACAAAAGGACAGGTGAATAAAACTGAATTAGTTTTTTGAAAAGATGAAAAAAAGACAAATCTTTAACAAGACTAACCAAGAAAAAAAAGGAGGACTCAAATAAATAAAAATGTAAATGAAAAAGAGATATTACAACTGTTACTACAGAAGACTGGAGAAATTATGCTAAAAGAAGTCAAAGAAAAACAACAGACACTGTATCCTCACATAAGTCTTGTGTTTTGGCCCTGACCAGTTGGCTCAGCAGTAGGGTGTTGTACAGTATGTGGAAGTCCTGGGTTTGATTCCCGGTTAGGGCACAGAGGAGAAGCGACTATCTTCTCCTTTCCTTCTCCCCAACTCTTTCCCTGCCAGCCCCAGAAAGGTGTTGAAGGGTGGATCCAGGTTGCAGCACATGTGGGAGTCTGTCTGTCTGCCTCCCTGCCTCTCACTTGATAAAAAAAAAAAAAAGGAAAAAAAGAAAGAAAATCGGACTTCTGTTTTGCTTCCTCTGGAAAATTTGCTTTTAGGATATGTGGTCATAAAGTGAAACTAGTTTCTTTGTCTCAGTATTTAAGTTGTATGTTTCTGCTTTTCAGATTTGGTTTCTATAAAAAACTGTGTGGTTTTTAATTTTGAATATATTTTTCCTCCAAAATAAATGAGAAAATGCCTTTCACTTACTAAATTCATGTTAGGAGGTTCTCTATGAAAGCTAAAGGCAATTTTTTGAAAACCAGAACCAAGAATAGTGCTATTATAATTACACTTAGAAAATTTTAAGTTATTTATTTATTGAATGGACTCAGAGAAATTGGGCTAATTTTGGATTGTATGTTTTTGCCTCCTTTGTCAAACATTAATTGACGGTAGACTAATGGGTTTATTTCTGGGCTCTCTGTTCTCTTCCATTGATCTATATATTTGTGTCTATGCCAGTACCCTGCTGTCTTGATTACTATGAACTTGTAGTGTGGTTTGATATTAGGCAGTGTGATTCTTTCAACTTTCTTCTTTTTCAAGAATGCTGTGGGTATTTGTGATCTTTTATGGCTTCATATAAAGTTTTGAAGTACTTTTTATAGATCTGTGAAATAACACCATTGATATCTTGATAGGGATTGCATTGAATTTATAGATTGCTTTGCATAGTATGTAAATTTTTTTTAATTGTATTTATTTTTAATGGGGTGACATCAGTAAATCAAGATACATATATTCAAAGATAACATGTCCAGGTTATCTTAAAGTTCAATTATGTTGCATACCCATCACCCAAAGTCAGATTGTCCTGTCACCCTCTATCTAGTTCTCTTTGTGCCCCTCCCCCTCCCCCTTCCCTCTCCCTCTCCTCCCTCCCCCCGTAACCACTACACTCTTATCAATGTCTCTTGGTCTCACTTTTATGTCCCATCTATGTATGTAAATTTTAATAATGTTTATTCTTTCTATCTATAAACATGGTGTGTGCTTCCATTTCTTTGTATCTTCTTTAATTTCTTTATTCAGTGTCAGTGTCTTATAATTTTCAAAATATAGTTGTTTTACATCTTTGGTTAAATTTATTCCTAGGTATTTTATTCTTTTTGAAGCAATTATAAACATTATTGTTTTCTTCATTTCCCTATATGATAGTTCATTATTGGTGTACAAAAATACAATTGATTTCTGTATATTTATTTGTATCTTGCTACTTTACTACTTTTCTGAATTTATTAGTTCTAGTAGTTTTTTGGTGGAATCTTTAGGGTTCTGTATATATATTTTCATGTCATCTGTAAAGGGTGATAGTTTTACTTCTTCCTCTCCAATTTAAATTCTTTTTATTTCTTCTTCCTGTCTGATTACTGTGGTTAAAACTTCCATTATTATACTGAATTAGACTGATGATAGACAACACCCTTGTGTTGTTCAGATCTTTTTTTTTTTTTTTAGAAAGCTACTTTTAATACTTTGGGGTGAGCCCCACAGGAATAAAAAACACTGGGATGGGGTAACCCCCTCACCCCCAGGAGTGGCCCAGGGGGAGAGAGGCTACCTGAGGGGAAGGAAGCACAACAGGGACCCGCTGCAGACTCAGGGCAAAGGGAATGCCATTGGTGCTGGGACCTGTGAGCACTACAGGAGGAAACGCGAGCGTGGTGGGACTGGCTCCAGGCACACAGGTGAAGGGTTAGAGGGTTGGACACGAAGCCACAAAGCTACTTGGGTTCCTCCTTCTTCTCGTTTGCCTTTTTCTGCTTCTGCTGCATGATCTCCAAGTCCCTCTGCTTGCGGGCAGCAGCAGAAAGCCCGTCATCTCGGCGCTTTCCCTTAACCGAGTCGCTCTGCTTTTTCATATTCTTCTGGCGGGCGAGCTCACGCTGGTTACTGCGGGTCATGGTGATGGCAGCGGCTCCGGCCTGCCTCCATTTCGTCCCCTCGTTCACTCCGACATTGTTGTTCAGATCTTAAAGGAAACACTTGTAGAAAGCCCGGCGGTCATACGAAATGACCGCTGTTCTAGATATTATAAATTGTAATTAAAATGATTTGTGCAAAGGTGTCTGCTAATTCAATCTGAATTACCCAGGGCAGGCGGCGAGGACGCCCCTTTCCTTACTGTCCCACGGGGTTTCCCCCTTCTACTTGCTTAATTGCTTAAAGTAGAGTGCAATGAAGGAAACCACTGGTGTTACATTTCTTAAGAGCCACTGCTAGCTCAATAAATAAAGGTGATTTAAATAATAAAATGTTAATTCACATGTCAAAGATCTCTTTGTACACAACATTTCTTGTGTAGATCTTTCCATCATTTTTAAGCTCGCCTTGCAGAGGACCATCAATTATTTTTAATTTTACGTCCGTTCTTTCACGAACTCTTGAACAGGCAACATAAAGTTGACCATGTCCAAATGCAGGCTCAGGTAAAAAAATGCCAACACGCTTAAGCGTTTGGCCCTGAGACTTAATGATGGTCATGGATCGAATGCTATCCATGTACTGTTTGCTATTTGGATGCTGATTAGTCAATAATTTATTCAAGAGTGGTGGATAATTCTCAATTAGTGGAACTACAATGTTTCCGTACTTGCAACATTGAGAAAATCCTTTCTTGCCACGGTCAAATCGATTCGGTTCTAACTTGAAGTTTAAGGACTGACAGTGTTCATATTTAATATTCATGTCACCAGAGGAATGCTCAAAAATTAAAGTTTCTCCGTTTGAAACTGTTTTAATCCTTTTTGCATTTCGGTCAGCATTACTTTGTCATTTTTTTGCATTTCTCTCCTGCCTTTGTTCAAGGGATTCATTTTGTTGAGACAGGCTTTTTTGTCTTGCATCTAAGGCAAGCCTTGTTTCTCTATGCTCATCAGTCTCATTTTGCCAAGAAAGACGCATTTGCTCTGCAACTGAAGCAAGCCTTGTCTTTCTCTGCTCAGTGGTTTCTTTTTGTCGAGAAAGCTGTTTTTGTGCAGCTTTAGCTCCTTTTCTCTCCTCTTCAGTGCTGTATTTTCTAGGAGGCATTCTTAAAAGAAATTACGTTAAGACGTAGTTTTAATGTAAAACAGATGATTGCCAATGCAAACAAATGTTCACCTTCCCCCTGACCCGCTCAATTTGCATTCAGCCATGGCAACTTCACCCCATTGGCTAGTACAGTTACGCAAGCAATCAATAAGCTATCGGTGACAAACAGACACTTAAGCCGCATATAATAAAGATATAAATGAATATATATATATTTGTGACAGAGACAGAGAGAAGGACAGATAGGGACAGACAGACAAGAAAGGAGAGAGATGAAAAGCATCAATTCTTCATTGCGGCACCTTAGTTGTTCATTGATTGCTTTCTCATATGTGCCTTGACGGGGGTGGGGGGGGGGGGGGGGGCTACAGCAGACCAAGTGGCCTCTTGCTCAAACCAGTGACCTTTGGCTCAAGTTGGTGAGCCTTGCTCAAATCAGATGAGTCCGCACTCAAGCTGGTGACCTCGGGGTTTCAAACCTGGGTCATCCGCACCCCGGTCCAATGCTCTATCCAGTGCACTACTGACTGGTCAGGCTATCCTTCATTTTGTTGATGTGGTGAATCATATTTATTGACTTACGGGTATTATATTTATCTTGCTTCCCTGAATATATCCCACTGGATCATGATGTATGATCTTTTTAATGTATTACTGGATATGATTTTTAATATTTTGTTGAGAATTTTAGCATCTATGTTTATCAGGAATATTGACCTATACTTTTTTTTCTTTGTAGCGATTTTATCTGGTTTTAGAATTAGAATAATGCTGCCCTTGTAAAATGAGCTTGGGAGTCTCCCTGCTCTTGAATTTTTAGGAATAGTTTGAGAAGGATAGGTGTTAATTCTTTTTTGAATGCTTAGTAAAATTCCTCTTTCAAGCCATTCAGTCCAAGATTTTTTTTAAAGTGCTTTTTTGATTACTGCTTCAATGTACTAGTTATAATTTGTCTATCAGGTTTTCTGATACTTTTTTTGTATGACAGAGACAGAGAGAGTCAGAGAGAGGGACAGATAGGGATAGATAGACAGAAAGGGAGAGAGTTGAGAAGCATCAATTCTTCGTTGCAACAGCTTTGGTGTTCATTGATTGCTTTCTCATATGTGCCTTGACCCAGGGTGGCGAGGGGACTACAGTAGGCCAAGTAACTCCTTGCTCTAGCCAGCATAGTTGGGCTCAAGCTGGTGAGCTTTGGTCAAACCGATGAGCCTGTGCTCAAGCTGGGGACCTCGGGGTCTCGAACCTGGGTCTTCGGTATCCCAGTCTTACGCTCTATCCACTGCATCATCGCTTGGTCAGGCGGTTTTTTGATACTTTTCTGATTCAGTTTTGGAGATTGTATGTTTCTAGGAATTTATCCATTTCATCTGACTTGTCCAATTTGTTGGCAGATAGTTGTTAATATTGACTCAAGCCTGCTCTTGGTGCTCTAGGAATGACCCTTGTATGGGTTATAGGACCTCTTATTGTAATTGAGTCTTGGGTGCTATTGGCCCATTGTGCATGGGTTCAACCATCAGACTGGCTGACTAGGAGGCTCAGTCTTGACAATAGTATGTTAGCTGCTGTGCAGCTGCTGTCCACATGAAATGGGATTTGCCTCAGCTGGGACTGGTGCCTGCAAAGCCCTCCTTTTGGATATGCTGATTATGAAGCTTATTGGATCTTGCTCTGATGGTGTCTGAAGCTGGTCACAAGCTGTGTTGGTTCTAGACCTCTTGGGAGGGATTCTGGTGCTGCTCAATGTCAGACACTACCTCTGCCTGACCCTCAGCAACCTGTTCCAGGCTACAAACGATCTATAGTCTGTGGCTGCATCTGCTGAGCTTGGGCGTGTGTTGGAAAGACCAAGCTGAGCCCCAAGGCTGGCTTTTACCAGCATTGGCCTGGGGGCAGGTCAGCCAATGTCCCAAAGGAGCCTGAGATCTGCCTCTGGTTGTCTTTACCTGCTGGATGCTTGTTAGGCTCAGTCACTGAAACTGAGAAGATGTAGCTGAGAGGATTAGGCTAATGGAATTTTGTAACTTTTAAGTACTTCAGAAGTCTTCAACTTCTCAGCATAAGAATTTATTTTTCCTAAAATATCCTGACATAGCATCATCTAGCCTTTTTTATTAGCATGCTAATTAAACCATTTATTACACCATATAAAATTTCTAAAGCACTGTAATTATTGCTAATTTTGTACCTATTTTACATTTAAATATTCATCCTATAGTATATATTCATCAGTCTTACATTTACAACTGTATAGAATAACTAACACGTCAAATATTTGCAAACAATTCTGTCTCTTGTTTTTTTGTTCTTGAACTCTTGAATTTTAGATTAGACAGCTGCCTATGTATTAATATCCCCTTGAAAGGGGATACAAAGATAATTCTTACTTTTTTATATTCTTAAAAATAAATACTAAATTAATAACATTGAATTTACTTTGTATCCCAACTTTCTGAAATATTTTCTTTCCTTGAGCAAATCCCAGATTTGTACGGGATTATTTGACCTATTCAGACAGAGATCAGTGTTTCTAAAATTGGATTATTTTATACAGATAGGCAAACTGATTTTAATGGACCTTAAAATTCACAAATGACTTCAGAATATTTTACAAGCATAATACATTTTAAGCTCAGAATGAGTTTCTCATTTCTATAGCCTTTCCCAGTATAAGCAATTAGTAAAGGAAATCAAATCCCTCTACAAATGACAATATTTTTATATTTATATAAAAAATAAGAAGAGTAGAAATTATTTTTATTTGGTCAGTTGGTCAGAATAAAGTATTATTACCAATTATCTAACATCTAATTGCTAATTCATTATATATGGCCAATTTCCAACTGACTTTGTTGCTCTTATCTTAAAGTTTAACTATCTCCAAAAAAAAAAAAAAAGAAACCTGTGAGGATAGACAAGGTTTCTGATGGTTTTAAATTTTGAACATTTCTGAAATTATGGAAGATTATATTATGCCCATGACTGACTTTTTTTTTTCTAACTATATACCTAATCAATCTTTGAATAATGGACATTAAAATAAATTCTTAATGATATACTCTTTCTGATCATATAGAATAAATGAGGGGCACCAAATGAAGAACAATTACTATAGTCTATCCTCAGGGTGAGACATTATAATTTTTTCTAGCAAAGATATTAAAATAGTTTGCTCAGAGGAATTATAAAAAAAACCTTTCTTATGAAAGTTGAAGATGGTGGTTTAAAACTCTCTTAGATATGTGACAAAAACATTCACATTTTATTGTTACAAAGTTTATATTTTATTTTTATTATTCAGATAAAAATAAATTGTTTTCTACTTGTGATTTTTAAGGCAAATTATTAAGTGTATTATCTCACTTTACACTTGCCATTCAAAGTGTATTTTATGTAATGTGATAAACTACCTTTTTATTTGATAGGAGAACCAATCTATTTCTGACAATGGAAAATTTGGTAAAGTCACCAGTTAAGTACACATCAACTGAGTCCTCATAAATAACTGAAAGCTTTTTAATATGGTTAGAAATTTAAAAAAAAAATTAAAATTTGACACAATTATTAAAATATCACCTTATTTAGAAAATCACTTGTAATCCTCAAATTACATAGAAATGTGTGTTTCTTTTAACAGTCTTTCCCCAGAATCTTAATAATACTATATGAAAATAATTCTGAGTTTAAAAGGCTTGAAAAACTTGAAAAATAGTGGGTTAACAGAACTGAAGAGTCAGCTATAATTTTCATAGGATTGGCATTTCAGAATAAAACATTTCCTGAACTCATGTTGTCATGGAAAATTTATTTATAGGACAGAATTTTTTTTAACTGAAAGGAGGGAGAAAGAGAGACTCTTGCATGCACCCCATCTGGGATTCACCTGGCAACCCTGCATGGGGCCGATGCTGAAAAACAACTGAGCTATTCTCAGCGCTCAGGGTCAGTGCTTGAAGAAATCAAGAAATTGAGAACTGGCTGTGGGAGGAGAACAGAAAGAGAAGGGGAAAGGGAGGGAAAGAGAAGCAGATGGTCACTTCTCATATGTTACCCTGACCAGTGATTGAACCCAGGATGTCCGCACACTGGATGGACGCTCTATCCACTAAGCCAACTGGCCAGGACCAGGACAGAATATTTTGTCAGGCTCTTGTTCTAAAGCAATGCTTTCAAACTACCTGTAATAAAGGGAAAAAAACCTTTTCTTGTCTGGACTGATATTTTTGTAAAATACGATTAAAATAAAGACATACAAAATAAGAGCCCCCAATTTCTATGATTAGATCCAAAAGACATAAAATTAACCTATCTTGTTGTAAATATTCCTACATATTTACTCTCATTTTCTGTATTTCATCTCATCAGCTTCCCAAAACAGACAGGTGTTGACAGGAAACAGTGCAAAGCTCAGATTTTAAGTAGGAAGGCTTTCCAGAATACACATTATGAAACATAGGCCTATGGTAACATCTATTCACTCCTTTTATGACCTTAATGACAAAAGAAATGTCATTCATGATTCTTGACTATTTCACTCATATATTGAATATAAAAATGAAAACAACAAATGGACAAGCAAGAAAAACAAACACTCAGGGATACAGAATATAGTATAGTGGTTACTGGAAAGAGGGGATGGGGTACTAAAAGGTAAAGGGGGTCAAATATATGGTGATGGAAGAAGATTTCAATTTGGGTGATGGATACATAATGAAATATACAGATCATGTATCATAGAAATGTACTCTTGAAACAAGTATAATTTTATTAACCAATGTTACCCCAATAAGTTTAATTTTTAAAAAAATATTTAAAAATAGGAAAAAAAAGTCGTTCAGCTTTTGCTTGAAATTTTCTGTTGAGGATAACTTACTAACAACCAATTTCTCTTATGTGCCCCCCCACCTTCCTCCTTCCTGCCCTTCTCTCCTTCCTTCTCTTCCTTTCTTTTCCTCTAACAGCAATAATAATTCATATTAAATAAACTTTATTACTCAAAACCTGTAAGAAAGAAGCCATCATACAAAGTTTTGTGTAGGCTATTTATACAATGACAAATATAAAAGAAATAATATATTTGTTTCACTTATGTACTCCTGTTATTCCAATATAAGTGCAATAATACTACAAAAGAATATCAAATACATTCAGGGGACCCATATTTGTTCTATTTAGTTGTCATGCATTTGTATTATTCATTCTTTCAGTAGTCATACAGCAGGTCTAATATTTCTGCAATTCCAGAAGCTTAAATATATTTAATGAGAGCTACCATTTCCATCCAACACGTGTTGTTTATCATGCTCAAAACCACCAGTTCCAGCAACTATTTGGTTACAGCATGATTTTACATCTACTCAAACCAGTTCTTCCCTTCCTCTCACAAAATGTAATGTACTGAATGAAAAGTAGGCTCATTAACATGTCAATTTATGTAAAATCAAATAACATATATGACCTTCAGCCAATTAACTACATTCAGGTCACATAATTGGGAAGACTGTTTTGTATTTTTGATAAGGCTATCTAGGAGCTTATCAATTGTACTAATCTTTTCAAACAAATAGCTTTTGGTTTCATTGATTTTTTCTCTATTGATTTTCTCGACTAATTTCTGGTCCTTTTTTTTTTTATTTCTTTCCACCTGTTTAGTTTTTGTATAATTTACTCTTATTTTTCTAGTTTCTCAAGGTAGATGCTGAGAACATTGATTTTCAGCTCTTTCTTAGTTTTTAATAATAAGTATTGACTGCTATATATTTCTCTCTAAGCCTCACACAAATTTTGCTTTGTTCAAATTTTTATGTTAATTCATTTCAAAATAATTTCTAATTTTCCTGTGATATATTTTCTCACATAAGTTTCTTATGGATGTGTTGTTTAAATTCCAAATATTTGTGTACTTAATATACATATTTCTGGTATTGATTTCTAGTTTAATTACACAACAGTCAGAGAATATAATACTCCATTTGATTTAAATTACTTAAAATTTATTGTCATTTAGAATACTGTCTATCTTGATGCGCATTAAAAAGGAACCTGTATTCTTCTATAAATGTCAATTAGGTCAAGTTGGTTAATAAAGTTTTTAAATAAGACTTCTAATTTCTTGCTTTTAAAATGTTTTTTTTTTTTTTAAGTGAGAGAAGGACCTAAAGGGACAGATAGTGACAGACAAGAAGGGAGAGAGACGAGAAGCATCAGTTCTTCACTGTGGCACCTTAATTGTTCATTAATTGCTTTCACATATGTGCCTTGACTTGGGGGGGGGGGCTCCATTAGAAGATGTGACCCCTTGCTCAAGCCAGTGACCTTGGACTCAAGCCAGCAACCTTGGGCTTCAAGCCAGCATTTGGGATCAAGTCAGTGACCATGGGGTCATATCTATGATCCCACGTTCAAGCCAGCAACCCCAAGCTCAAGCTGATGAGTCCATGTTCAATCCGGATAAGCCTGTACTCAAGCTGGTGATCTAGAATTTTTAAACCTGGGTTCTCAGCATCCAAGACCTAGGCTTCATCCAATGCGCCACTGCCTGACCAGGCTCTTCCATTTTTTATTTAACTTGTTATCTTAGTCATTGAGAAAAGTTTGTTAAAATCTCCAATATGATTCTAAATTTCTGGATTTCTCTTTTCAGTTCTATCATTTTTTAATTTATATGTTTTGAAGTTCTGTTATTATATAGATTCACAATTATTATTACTTTTAATAAAATTAACACTTTATCACTATGTAACCTTCCTCTTTTAATACTCTGAAAGTCAATTTTTGATAGTAGTAAAGCCAGTCTGTTTCTTTTTATGATTACTGTTTTCTTGTAGATATTTTAATATCTGTAAAATTTTAAACTCTCTGTATCTTTACATTTATAATGGATTTCTTGCTTCACAATATCTTTCTGTTAATTGTAGTGCTTAATCCATTTGTATTAACATTCTGTATTTCCTGCTGTGGTTGATTTTAAATCTACATTTTGTTCTTTATTTTATACTTTGTCCTTTTACTCTCTGCTTTTCTTTCTTTGGATAAATTTCATTTTGTTAGAATTTCATTTTATCTGCACTATTAATTAATTAGTTATCATTTAATTTCATATTTTAGTCATTATTCTAGGGTTTTAATGTACATTTTCTTCTTATCAGTATCTATTTTCAAATAAAATTATAGCATTGGCTATATATTATAAAAACCTTTCAACAATATAATTCCACTTTCATAACCATTTTCTCTTCTCTGGGCAACAACCTTAAAATATATTGTTTTTATTTTTGTGCTTGGTAGTTACTTATAGTTTATCAATGCAAAAATTGAGGAAAAATTTTTATAATTACCTAAACTTTTACTATTTATTCTGTCAAACTTCATTTTTTTTTGTATAAATTCATTTTGTCCTGGTATCGTTTGTCCTCTGGCTAAAGAACTTTCTTTAAAATATCTATAATCAATGTCTGCTAATGATTAATTCTTTATGATTCTGCAAATCTAAAAAATTCTTGATTTTATTATACATTTTGAAATAGTTTTTTGCTGATTATAGAATTTAACACTCTTCAGTTGTCTCTTGGATTAATATTCTGTCTTTCCTCTCCCCTCTCAGATTTCAGTTAATGTGTATATTATTCCATAGGTCACTTTGGTTCCCACTGCTTCTGTCAGTCATTTTTTCCTTTTAATCCATTGATATATCTTCAAATTTTCTGATCTTTTCTTCTATGTCTATGTTGCTGTAAATCCAATTGAATTAGGAATGATGGTGGTGGGACAACTGGGTTAATGCAATAATAAAGAGGTAGCATGAGGAGAGTTTTTTTTGTGTGTGTGATAATAGTTTTGTATTTTTTTTAAGTGAGAGGAGGGGTGACAGAGAGACAGACTCCCACATGTGGCCTAACCAGGATACACCCTGTAAGCCCCTTTGGGGGTGGGGATGCTTTGTCCTTCTGGGGCTCTTGCTTGGTAATTGAGCTATTTTTAGCACCTGAGGCAGAGGCCCCACATCCTCAGCACTTGTGGCCAATGTGCTGGAACCAATTAAGCCATGGCTGTGGGAGGGAAAGAGAGAGAGAAAGAGAGAAAGAGAGGGAAAGCGAGAGAGAGAGAAAAGTGGGCATGGGTGGGATGAACAAGCAGATGAATGTTTCTCCTGTGTGCCCTAACTAGGAATTGAAGTTGGAAGATCTACAGGCTGTGCCAACAGTCTACCACGAGGCCAACAGGCCAGGGGCATTGTTTTGTATCTTGACAGTGAATGTCACTATATGAATACACAGATGTTATAAAATGGCATAGAACTATACGCTTACATGGTACCAATGTAAATTTCCTGGTTTTTAAATTGTACTACAGTTATGTTGCACTATTTAGGAAAAATTAGATAAAGGGGACATGAGACCTCTCTAGTATTTTGCTATTTACTGCAAATATATAATTATTTCAAAAAAATTTTAAAAGCCCTCTCTATAAAGAAAACTCCAAAACTAGATTGCTTTATTGATAAATCTTGACCAACACTTAGAGAAGAAATAAAAACCATATAAAAAACTATCTTACTTTAAAAAGTAGAGGAAAAATGACACTTTCTGGCTATTTTATGACGCCAGGATATTCTTGCTACCCAAAAGTTACAGGGTGATTATAAAAGAATGAAAAAGACAAACAAATATTTCTCAAGAGCATATATATATATATATATAAACATTTTAAAATTAATTTTAATGGGGTGACATTAATAAGTCACAGTATATAGGTTCAGAGAAAACATCTCCAGGTTATTCTGACATTTCATTATGCTGCATTCCCATCACCCAAGGTCATATAGTCTTCTCTCCCCTTCTATCCGGTTTTCTTTGTGCCCCTCCTCTCCCCCCAACCCCTCCCTTACCCTCCCCACCCCTGGTAAGCATCACACTCCTGTCCTTGTCCCTGAGTCTCATTTTTATGTCCCACCTATGTATGGAATCATAGAGTTCTTAGATTTTTCTGATTTACTTATTTCACTCAGTATAATGGCATTAAGGTAAATCCATGTTGTAAATGATCTGATGTCATCATTTCTTATGGCTGAGTAGCATTCCATAGTATATATATACCACTCTTCTTTATCCAATCATCTATTGAAGGGCTTTTTGGTTGTTTCCATGTCTTGGCCACTGTGAACAATGCTGCAATGAACAGAGGGCTGCATGTGTATTTATGTACCAGTGTTTTTGAGTTAGGGGGGTATTTTCCCAGTAGAGGGATTGCTGGGTCATGTGGTATTTCTATGTTTAATTTTTTGAGGAACCACCATACTTTCTTCCATATTCATTGTACTACTTTACATTCCCACCAACAGTAGATGAGGGTTCCTTTTTCTCCACAGCCTCTCTAACACTTCCTATTACCTGTCTTGTTGATAATAGTTAATCTAACAGGTGTGAGGTGGTATCTCATTGCAGTTTTGATTTGCATTTCTAAAATAACTAATGAAGATAAGCATCTTTTCATATATCTGTTGCCATTTGTATTTCTTCCTGTGAGAAGTGTCTGTTCATGTCCTCTTCCCATTTTTTATTGGATTGTTTGCTTATTTGTTGTTGAGTTTTATTAGTTCTTTGTATATTTTGGATATTAGGCTCTTATCAGTACTGTTGTTTGAAAATATCATCTCCCATTTAGTTGGCTGTTTTGTTGTCAGTTTCTTTTGCTGTGCAAAAGCTTCTTAGTCTGATGTGGTCACATTCATTTATCTTTGCCTTCACTTCCCTTGCATTTGGAGTCAAATTTATAAAGTGCTCTTTGTAACCAAGGTCCATGAATTTAGTACCTATGTTTTCTGCTATGTACTTTATTGTTTCAGGTCTTATATTTAGGTCTTTGATCCATTTTGAATTAATTTTAGTACAAGGGGACAAACTGTAGTTGAGTTTCATTCTCTCCTCTATCTGGCCTGTTCTATTGGCTAAGCTTGTTACCTTGTTTTTGAGTTCATGAATGAGTTTTTCATCTCTGTTTGATTTGTTTTCATAGTTTCAATTTCCTTGGTAAAGTATTCTTTCTGTTCATTGAATTGTTTTTTGAGCTCCCTAAATTGCCTTTCTGTCCTTTCTTATATATCTCTGAGTATTTTTAGGACTTCAATTTTAAATTCTCTGTCATTTAACTCCAAGGTTTCTAAGCTATTGAAAAATTTTTCTATAGATTTTTCCTCATCTATCTGAACTATATCACTGTCCTTTGTATCCATGATATTCGATTTCTTTTTCTTTAATGACATTTGAGAGTGGTATTGTTAATAACATTAATAAGAGCTGATAAAACAATTTTTTTTGAGAAAATGCAGTGAAAAACTGAAAATTATATCGTGCTAAGTGGAACTAAAATATGTAGAAGGAGGGCCTGGGTTGGGGGGAGTGTCAAAGAGGAAAAAAATGAGACAAGAACCCACAAAATGCCACAAGAAAAAAATTTGGATCAAGAATAAAATAATTTGTTTGTAAATGATGGTTGAATGAGAGAAATAGTGTAAGAGAAATAAAAAAAAGAAAAATAAAAAGTGGGAAAAATACAGTGAAAAATGAAAATTCTATTGTATAAATATTAAATGGCACAAAACTATAGAATGGAGAGCCGGAGTTGGAGGAAATGCTAAAGCGATAAAAAGTGAAGTAAAAAGCACACAAAATGCCACAATGAAAAAATTTGAATCCAGAATATTATTATTTGTTTGTGGGTGAGATTCTAATGAGAGAAAAAGTGAAAGAGAAAAGAAGAACCAAAGAGAGAGAAAAAAAATTGTTTTTTAGAATGTAACACTCATAGAAAGAAAAAAAAAAAGAATGGGAAATGTAACACCTATGGGTAATAACATTCAAAATGAAAAGAATAAAATAGAAAGAGGATAAAATGACCAAAGTGGAAGGAAAAAAAGATATATAAAAAATACAAGAAAAAAAAGAGGAAAAAGTTATAAAGACTGTGGATTTTTCCTGGTTTTGAGAAGTTATTTTCTTTCTTTTTCTTTCTTCTCTTTCTTTTTGGACAGTGGTGCTGTACCCCAGGTTCTGCCCCTGTGGCACTCTTAGGCAGAGATTTGCTGTTGTATCGCTATGGTGATGACATAAATTAGGCCCCAGTCTTGTTGGTAGGTGGGGGTTGTTAGCATTTGCAGGCTCTGACAATGGGAGAGTCTGTTTTCCCAGAGCCTTTCCCCAAATCTCTCCTTCCTGAACCAGCAGCCTGGGACCCAGCTGTGAAGTTGCCCCAGCCACTGCCTGGAGAGCAAAAGGTTCTAAGAGCTGCCAAATCCCCCCTCTAACCCCACTTAATGCAGGGTTCTGGTTAAGGCTTTGCCAGCCAGAGCAGCCAGCCTAATCAGGCAGGGCTGGGAGCTGATTGCTTTTGGGTGTCTTTCTATGAGCCTCAGGGCATGTCTAGTATGCCTCAGCACTCTGCAGGTTTGCTCTCCAGGGGCTGTTTGCAAGCTGCCTGTGTGCCCCTACCAATACCACTTCTGCAGTTCTCTTCCCCAGGAGTGTGCTTTGTTAGCCTGTATGGCTGGCAGAGGTGATGTGTCCTGACAAGTCCAGGTGTAGAGAAGCTGGCTTTCATGCACTTCCCATGCGCTGTTGTTTGGGAAGCCGGGATTATTCAGAAACTCTAGTCACAGCCCACACAGAGGGTCACTACTGACACTCTCCAACCCAGCCCCTCTATCTGGGAATGTGGGCACCCACGCCTGAAGTGCCAGGTGGATCCACTGGCATACTGCCTGTGCTCACCCACCTCTGCCAGGGTCTGCTGCTGGCATTAGCTACATGTGGGCTGAGCCACAGGCAATCTCTCTCCTCATCTTGAATGTCTCTGCCCTTGCCCAGCTTTTTCCATGACCCCAGTCGCATTCTCTCAGTTCCAAGTGAAAGCAGCCCTTGCTCAGGGCAGTGAGCTATAAACATCTTAATAAAAAAAATAAACAAAACTATTTCAGCAATATATATAAAGAAGAAAATGCCATGAGTAGTTGAGGTATGAGGTTGGTCCAATATTCCAAAATCAAACAATATAATTTGCTGCACTAAAATAAAGAAGAACCCTGGCTGGTTAGCTTAGTCAGTTGGAACTTTGTCTTAAAAACCAAAGCTGTGGGTTTAATCTTGGTCAGGGCACATATGGGAAGCGATCAGTGACTGTACAACCATAATGGAAAATCAGGTGAATGCTCCCTCTCTCTCTCTCTCTCTCTCTCCCCCCCCTTCTTCTCTTTCTCGCTAACGTCAATCAATAAAAAAATAATAAAGAAATCATGTGACCCTCCAAGAGACATGAAAGAAAATATTCGACAAAATTAACACTCATTATTGACAGAAAACAATTGTAAGAAGAAGTTATAGAGGACAATTTTTACAATACAATTATTAAAATTCCACAGTTAATATATTTAAGGCTACTCTTTTGATTCTTTTTTCCACACCAACAGGATTAAGGCTAAGATGTCTGCTTTCATATTTTCTATTCAAAATTATACTGCAGAATCTAGCTAGTACAAAAAGGCAATAAAATAAACATAAATAAAATGTAAAAACTTTGAACACTAGTTTTATTTGTAGAAAACAAGACATGTAATAAGATTTATAAAAAATTTAAAATATTAATAATAAATAAAACATTTTAAATATGTATTTGATATAAATATCTAATTTAAACTCTTTTTTAGTGACAGGGACAGAGGGAGAGACAGAGAGAGGGATAGATAGGGACAGAGGGATAGACAGACAAGAAGGGAGGCAGATGAGAAGCATCAATTCTTCATTGCAGTACCTTAGTTGTTCATTGATTGCTTTCTCATATGTGCCTTGACTGGGGGGCTACAGCAGAGTGAGTGACTCCTTGTGCAAGCCAGCAACTTTGGACTCAAGCCAGCAACTTTTGGTTTTAAACCAGCAACCTTTGGGCTCAAGCCAGCGACCTTGGGCTTCAAGCTAGTAACCTGTGGCTCAAGCCAGCCAACATGGGATCACATCTATGATCCCACGCTCAAGCAGGTGACCCTGTGCTCAAGATGGTGAGACCCACTCAAGCCCACGACCTCGGGGTTTCAAACCTGGGATCTCCACATCCCAGTCTGAAGCTCTATCCACTGCGCCACTGCCTGTTTAGGCCAAATTTAAATTCTTATAGTAGTAATAAACAAATGGAAAATAATATTAAAATATTATACCTTTACATACAGTTTAGATGGGAATAAATTTAACTATAGATATGCAGGATTTCTACATTGGAACATATTAAATATTGCCAAGAGAAATTAAAGTCATAAATAAATGGAGAGAAACACCACATTCATAGATTGTGATGTTCAATATTTTACATTATTAATTATCTCCAAGATGATTTATAGATTTCACACAATTATCACAATCAAAATACCAGTGAGATTTATTAATAGAAATTGACAATATTTATTTATTGACTGATATTTATATGAGAAACCAAAGGATCTATAATAGCCAAAAACAATTTTGAAAAATAAGAAAATCAACTATTTATGCTACGTGTCAAGATTAGGTATGATTTTGGTATAGGACAGAAAATAGATTATTTAGTATTGGGTTCAGAAACAGACCCATATATATCATAAAATAATAATAAAGTAGTATAGTTTTTCACAAATTTTGAGATTATATTAGTAAACATAGCATGATAATATGTTATAAGAAATCTATTTTTGGTTTATATGAAATGTATCCTAAAATGAATTTACTGCTACAGAAATGCAAATTTACTAGGACAAAAAAATTCAGAGTCAACAATCTTGATTTACTAAGATCAACTACAGACACACAAAGCAGAATATAAACTACATGTTATAATTATTAAAGATATGGCAAATTTTGTGAACTGAAGGAAGTCCTGAAATTACAGGTCAAACAATTCATGGCATACCAGCCAAGAATTAGTCATATCATGACAAGTTGTTTTATAATGGGAAAGACAATATCTTATAAGCCACCAGGCAGAAGAAAAAAGTCCCCATAATTTACCTTTGAAAAAAGAAAATTTTTTAGATTTTAGTCTAAACATAGAACATCAGAAGATACTGAGTTAAACTGTGTTTCAATTATTTGATACATTAAATAGTTTCCATTTTTATAAAATTCCAAAGAAACAGTATCTGGACAGGTGACCTCAATTCTGTAATACTAGGGGATGTTGTAGGTTGTGGGTGGAGCGCAGAATGCATTCCTAATAGCTGTGGCTGATGCAATGCTGTGAGAACACTCCAGCACCTGAAACTCTCCTAGGCATACCCGGGAAGGGAGCTTGCCTGCTATAATGAAGTGACTTAGCGCCAACCACACAACTCCCTGATCTTTTCAGCCATTGGCTATGAAGGACATGCTGTAACACCCTATAGGCTAAACCTGTGTATATAAGCTAGCTTACTTCTTCCACATCCCAGTCCAAAGCTCTATCCACTGTGCCACCGCCTGGTCAGTTACTTCCTGAATAAAGTAGATCTGTGTCACTGCTAACTGCGCCATCAGCTCTGCCACTGGAAAAAGCAGAAGTTGCTACTTCCACATTCCCTACTGGGGCTCAATGCCCCACCCCAGCCTCTCAGACACCATTAACTCCAACACGTGTTCCTGCTGCAGACCCATGGGCCAGCCTATATGCCCCCATGTGTCTTTTTTCTTTCTGTCTTGTCTATTTTTCTATATCTCTTGCTCTCTTTCTCCCCAACCCCTCTCTATGAAATGATGCTGGAAGGACCCAGCCATGGCACAGTGGTGGGGATTACACCTTCTTCTAATGCAAGGGAGAGGTTATGCTTGTGTTTTTCAGCCAATTTGGATCCCAGGAATTCCCCAACCTGCTTGACAGGGTTTCTTGGGCACCCACTAAATGGTTCAGTCTTCACTTGTCCAAAGCCACAGTCCTGGCCTTCTCCACACCAACTATACCTGAGGAGAGGAGGTCCTCTGTGCTCCAGAAGAAGACCTCATGGCCGGCGTGCATGCCCCATCACCTGGGGGGATGTGGAGACTTTGGTGGGGTGGGCCCAGAGAATTGCCCCTGATGGGCCCCTAGGCCTTGGCGCTCTGTTCTTGCTTATGTGTGCTATGGTAACTGCTGACTTCCAGACGTAGGCAGATCCCCACATCTGGGCTGCTTTTCCCCACCCTGGCATTATTCTGCCCATAGAGACAACAACAGCAAGCTGTCATTCATCACGTCCAATTGGCCTTAATTAAAAGAGAAGGGGAAGGTGTGAGTGGAGCACAGAGTGCATTCCTAACAGCTGTGGCTGATGCAATGCTGTGAGAACATGCCAGCACCCAAAACCCTCCTAGGCATACCCAGGAAGGGAGCTTGCCTGCTATAAGGAAGTGACTCAACACCAACCACACAGCTCACTTATATTTTCAGCCATTGGCTATGAAGGACACGCTGTAACACCCTATAGGCTGTACCTGTGTATATAAGCTAGCTTACTTCCTGAATAAAGTGAATCTGTGTCCCTGAACCTGGTCCTTGGAGTCGGGTCTTTGCATCTCTGTCGTCTTCACCCCTGGCAGGACTTGTCCACAGTAGGTCATTATATGATAGCAGATGGCCAATGCTTTGCTGGTTTCAACCTAGTTTTACAAGAGAAAATTTTGTCTAGAGCAGCCAATTTTATAGCAGAGATTAGATTTTCAGGAAATGGATTTAAAGGAGTTAAAGCATCTGGAACTATCTCCACTTGTGAGTTCTCTTATTCTCTTCTGAACTGCAAACTTCCTATTTGATGACTGGAGCTTCAATATCCATCTTGGGTTATGTAGTGATCTTTAGAATGAACACCATGCCCTTGACTACAGAGAAGAATGATAATTACCTTAGTCACTGATGGCCTACTAGATCCCTCCTAAGACTGCCTCCTTCTAGGGGAGAACTATTGTTAACTCTGCATTTTTGTACTTTTTTCTTTTGCTAGTATATATACTCATTTCTAATTGGTAAATTGAGTATAATAAATAAAATGTGACTTTGATCAGGTATTTGGTTACTAACCTCAAAGGAAGATTTTCAAAATTTAGCTCTCTAAATTTACATGCAAATTTTTGCCTATTGGAAGATTAGAGAGTCCTGTATTTTCACTGATTACAACACTAATGCTTAATCACTTGGGAGATATACACTAAACCCTTACCTTGTGCAACACTGATCCAAGCATCTAATTCTTTACATGAATTTTGATGTACTTTGTCTTTTCTAGGTAGTAGTAATTTCTGAGTAATCAGAACACTTAAAATTAAATGTTAAAAGTACCATCCATAAATGCAGGAAGATGCTGCCAAGGAAATTTGCCTTGCAATTCAAAAGGTTTCTTCCTAACTATGAGGAAATGAGTCATACTGGCTGAGAGCAAACTTTCTGACTTACAGCAGTAGGAGGAATCTGACTCCCAAATAGCATTGAAACAGGTTTGAATTTCTGCTTTCAGTCATTTACTTAAAAGATTTTATGTTTTCCTGTTTATAGGTTCTTACTGGGGAGTTGTTCATACACGAAAGTTGCTGAGCCATGTACATTTTTTTTTACTGAAGTATTTTTTAAAATACTGTGTGATGTTAGGGAAATTTTGGGGAAACATTGAAAAATTGATATCTACTATAGTGAATTGTTAACGGTCAGTCACCAGTGTTTTCAATACTGATTATTAAAAAAATTGTTACTTCTTTTGTAAAAAATGTGTAATTCAGGGAATTCTGTTGGAAGTGCTTGGGAAAGATTGATATGAAAAACAAAAAACAATTGTGGGTGATGAAGAATAAGTTAATGAATATTAATGTTGATAACTTGCTCTTTGCTTGACTCAAATTTAATGTAGAATCAAATATATAAAATCATAATTTTCATAGAATTGATGCAAGATTTTAAAGTTCTGGAAACATTATACTTTAATATGTTTTTTTAATATACTTAAAAGCTTTAATTTAGCAGGTGAAAGATCAAGATTGAAAAGAACAATGAAGATAATACTCAATTACATGAAATTTATTTAAAACTATAGGATTTCCATTCTTCAATTTAAATTATTATCAGAAAATACTTTGAACTTACATATATATTAGAAAATAAGTAACTTCTCCCTAAATGCCAAAATAGATTATTTGTATATAGTTAACTGCATCTTCTTACTTTCCAGAAAGGAGGCCATCCACCCCAAGATTTTTAATTTGTGGAATATGAAACTGATTGACAGAGATTAATTGCTTGAAAGAACCAGTAATCAATTGTAAACTAAATTAGATTCTAATTCTCTTATTTTTCCCAGCCTTGCGTTCATACTATAACATTTCCTTTGATTACTTCTACTTACTGTAAGAATTTTCCCTTTTCCACATTTAGTTTTATATTATTGTAAATTGCTTATTTTTCTTATTTCTAATAGTATCAAATTTAAATTTTATTTTAAGATTTGATTTGGAAATATTGTAAAATATATTTCAGTATTATTTCGTTATTGTGCCCATCAGTTTCTCAGAATTGAATTAGAAGTATTTTACATATAATTTTGGGAAAAAAATTGAAAGAAGGACTCACATTTGTGTGGCAGCAACAATGACTGCTTAGAGTAGCATACCTGTTGTTTGGTTCCCATTCTTCACATGGCACCAGTTGTCACAACAGCAAAAATCTACTAAGAAACCAGATGAAATGCACTGAGGGGCCAAGGGTAGGCAACAGTCCTGGTCAGCAGATTGAAGGACTGAGCCCTGACCCCAGCCTAACTCAGATATTTATTATCCAGTACAAAGAACTCAAGGAAGCAGACAGAATTTCTCAGGAGGTGAAGTAAAGAACAAGAAATATGGTGACTCCTAATCTCTGTTCTGAGAGTCTAAATATTTGTTACTAAATATTTTGCTGTTTTCTGCACACAATGTTTCCAGCATGGAGTCAGAGGGGCCCCTGGACTCATATCCCTTCAGGGCTTTTGCCCTAGTATGCCTGTTTATCTCTAACTTGTTATCCTAACTCTGCGGTTTTTATATGATATTACCACACATTTGAGTCTTAATCCTTTGAGGAGTATAATTATTCATGTACATCCTGGTGCCTCCTGATCATCCAGAGTATGATCAGAAAAAAAAATGTAATGCAACATTAAAAAAAGACAAATGTATGTTTTTCCTGTTTCCATAAATTGGTTATCAAACAAACATGATTTTGCTAATAAAACTGTAACTAGAACGAATTTTATTTTTTGAAAACAAACTCACTCCCAGGAGTAGTGGGAAAGAAAAAAACTCACTACTCGGACCTGAAGATGGCAGCAGAGTAGGCAGATGCACACACTCCCAGCTCACACCACCAAACTGGATTACAAATTAATTTAGGAGCAATCAGCGTGAAGAAACTAACTCTGGACTACAAGAACAGCTCTCAAAAACCAAGGAGCAAAGAAGAAGTCACACTGAGACTGGTAGGGAGCACCAAGGAGCAGTGGGTCTCCTCTGCTTACAGGAACAGAGGGGGGTTGAGGCTGAGAACCCAGAAGGGCTCTCACTCCAAGGAAAAAAGCAGAAAATATCACTCACAGCCACTTGCCTGGGGAACTGGGAATGAGGTGTGTTGAAAGGGCTGGCTAATCTTCCAAAAGGAAAGGGGAGAGAGAGACAGACAGTGAGGGGCAGAGGAATGCATGGGACCTGAGAAGCTGACTCATCCAGTCCTGGAGGCGGCCATAGCTGGGGGAGGGGTTGAACCTTCTACATGATATAAGACTAAAGTAGTTCCGGATGACTAACCTCCAGACATCTCTCCAGCTCCAATCAGCACAACAAGACACAGCTGAAAACTAGAAGTGGGGAGGAGGGGTAGTAACTCAGGTCTTCATGGAGATCTAAGATACACCTCCCCCTACTGAAGCTGAGAAAACACCCCACACCTGGAGAGAGTAACTGGCAGATCAGGCCTTCAGAGTTTCAGGTTCCACTCACCGCATTCCTGGATACAGTTTCAAATAAGCCTCCTGCTGAGATCAGTAAACAAGACTACCATGTGTTAAGAAAACAGAAGAAAAAAAACAAATTAAGACTTCAAAGTAGCTCTACTAGAAAAGCCAAATCTGACAGTGGATTACAAACAACAGCTGATGCCAACCCAAGAAGACCTAGAAATAACACAACTGAAAATTGGAGGCAGACAACACCAAGCCTAGACTCAACCAGCTCTACAAATAATACATCTAAACTCACAGACATAATGACAAGACAGAGAAGTGCAATTCAAATGAAACCACAGGTGAAACCTCCAGGAAATAAACTAAGTGATATGGAAATAACTAAACATCCGTATGCAGAGTTTAAAATAATGATTGTTAGGATGCTTAGGGATCTTAGAACAACAATGGATGGTCATTATGAACAACTAAATAGAGAAATAGCAAGTATAAAAAAGGACATTGGAGTATTAAATAAGAATCAGTTGGAGATTATCTGAAATGAAGACCATAATGGAAGAAATTAAAAACAGGATGGATGAAGCTGAGGATCAAATCAGTGAGTTGGAGGACAAGTTGAATAAAGGCATGGAAGCAGAGCAGAAAAAAGAAAAGAGACTCAAAAAGTCTGAGGAAACTCTAAGAGAGCTCTGTTACAACATGAAGAGAAATAACATCCACATCATAGGGGTTCCTGAAGAAGAAGAGAAAGAACAAAGGATAGAGACTTTGTTCAATCATATCATAGCTGAAAACTTCTCTAAATTAATGAAGGAAAAACTCTCACAAGTTCAAGAAGCACGAAGAACTCCATTAAAGAGAAACTCAAAGAAATCTACAACAAGATACATCATAATTAAAATATCAAAGCTAAGAGATAAAGAGAAAATATTAAAAGCTGCTAGAGAATAAAAGGCTATTACTTACAAAGGAGTCCCCATAAGGCTGACATCTAACATCTCAACAGAAACACTTGAGGCCAGAAGGGAATGGCAAGAAATATACAAATTAATGCAGAACAAGAACCTACACCTGGCCGGTTGGCTCAGCGGTACAGCGTCGGCCTGGCGTGTGGGGGACCCGGGTTCGATTCCTGGCCAGGGCACATAGGAGAAGCGCCCATTTGCTTCTCCACCCCCCCTCCTTCCTCTCTGTCTCTCTCTTCCCCTCCCGCAGCCAAGGCTCCATTGGAGCAAAGAAGGCCCGGGCGCTGGGGATGGCTCTTTGGCCTCTGCCGCAGGTGCTAGAGTGGCTCTGGTCATGGCAGAGCGACGCCCCGGAGGGGCAGAGCATCACCCCCTGGTGGGCAGAGCGTCGCCCCTGGTGGGCGTGCCGGGTGGATCTCGGTCAGGCGCATGTGGGAGTCTGTCTGACTGTCTCTCCACAACCAAGACTACTTTATCCATCAAGGCTATCATTTAAAATTGAAGGAGAAATAAAAGCTTACCAGACAAAACAAAACAAAACAAAACAAAACAAAAAACCAAAAACTCAAGGAATTCATTACAACCAAACCTTTGCTACAAGAAATGTTAAGGGGCCTGTTGTAAACAGATCAAATGGGGAAAAGAATATAGCAATAGAGGAATAAAGCTTTAAAGAACAAAATGGCAATAAACAACTACATATCAATAATAACCTTAAATGTAAATGAATTAAATGATCCAATCAAAAGACATAGGTTAGCTGCATGGTTAAGAAAACAGGACCCATACATATGCTGTCTACAAGAGACACACATAAAAAAAATGATGCACATAGACTGAAGGTAAAAGGATGAAAAAGAATATTTCATGCAAATGGAAATAATAAAGCTGGGGTAGCAATATTTATATCAGACAAAATGGACTTTAAAACAAAGGCTATAGTGAGAGATAAAGAAAGTCACTACACAATGATAAAGGGAGCAATCCAACAGGAAGATATAACCATTATAAATAGCCACACACCTAATATAGGAGCACCTAAATATATAAAGCGACTTTGATAGATATAAAGGGCAAGATCACCAACAATACTAAAATAGTATGGGACTTCAATACCCCACTAACATCACTAGATAGATCCTCAAGAAAGAAAATTAACAAAGAAACAGCAGACTTAAAGGACATACTAGATCAACTCGATTTAATAGATATCTTCAGAACCTTTCACCCTGAAGCAGCAGAATATACATTCTTTTCAAGTGCTCATGGTACATTCCCTAAGATAGACCACATGTTAGGGCACAAAAGCAGTGTCAACAAATTTAAGGAGATTGAAATCATATCAAGCATTTACTCTGATCACAATGGCATGAAACTAGGAATCAACCACAACAGAAAAACTCAAAAGTTCTCAAACACATGGAAACTAAATAGCAGGTTGTTAAATAATGAATGGATTAACAATGAGATCAAAGAAGAAATAAAAAATTCCCAGAAACAAATGATAATGAGCATACAACAACTCAAAATTTATGGACACAGCAAAAGCAGTACTGAGGGGGAAGTTCATAGCACAACAGGCATACTTTAAGAAGCTAGAAAAAGCTCAAATAAAAACTTAACCCTGCATCTAAAAGAACTAGAAAAAGAACAGCAAGTAAAGGCCAGGTGTAGTAGAAGGAAGGAAATAATTAAGATCAGAGCAGAAATAAATGACATAGAGGCCAAAAGAACAATATAGAGGATCAATGAAACCAGGAGCTGGTTCTTTGAAAAGGTAAACAAGATAGATGAACCTTTAACTAGACTCACCAAGAAAAAAAAAAAAGAGCAGACTGAAATAAATAAAATTAGAAATGAGAGTGGATAAATAACTGACACAACAGAAGTACAACATGTTGTAAAAAAATATTATGAAGAATCGTATGCCAAAAAAAACTAGACAACCTAGATGTAATGGACAAATTCCTTAAAACATACAATCTTCCAAAAATTAATCTGGAAGAATCAGAAAACCTAAACAGACCGATTACAACAAATGAGATAGAAACAGTTATCAAAGAACTTGCAACAAAGAAAAGTCCTGTGCCTGATGGCTTCACAAGTGAATTCTACAAAATATTCAAAGAAGAACTAACTCCTATCCTCCTAATCTATTTCAAAAAATTCAAGAGGAAGGAACATTTCCAAGCTCCTTTTATGAGGCAAGCATAATTTTGATTCCAAAACCAGGCAAAGACAACACAAAGAAAGAAAATTATAGGCCAATATTCCTGATGAATATAGATGCTAAAATCTTCAACACCTTATTAGCAAACCGGATTCAGCAATATATAAAAAAAAATCATACACCATGATAAAGTGGGATTTATTCTGGGGAGGCAAGGCTGATACAATATTCGCAAATCAATTGATGTAATTCGAGCCTGACCTGTGGTGGCGCAGTGGATAAAGTGTCAACCTGGAAACGCTGAGGTTGCCGGTTCAATATCCTGGGCTTGCCTGGTCAAGGCACATATGGGATTTGATGCTTTCTGCTCCTCCCCCCTTCTCTCTCTCTCTCTCTCTCTCTCTCTCTCCCCCCTCTCTATAATGAATAAAAATAAATAAAAAATCGATGTAATTCATCACATAAAAAAAGAAGGAAAAAAACCACATGATAATTTCAATAGATGCAGAAAAAGCATTTGATAAAATCCAGCACCAATTCATGATCAAAACTCTCAGCAAAGTGGGAATACAGGAAACATACCTCAACATGATAAAGGCCATCTATGAAAAATCCACTGCCAACATTATACTCAATGCGCAAAAATAAATAGCAATCTCCTTAAGATCAGAAACTAGGCAGGGTGTCCCCTTTCACCACTCTTATTCAATATAGTCCTGGAAGTCCTAGCCACAGCTCAGATAAAAAAAAAAAAAAAAAAAAAAAGAAAAAGAAAAAAAGAGGCTTCCAAATTAGAGAAGAAGAAGTAAAAACTATTATTATTTGCATATGATATGATATTGTATATAGAAAACCCTAAAGTCTCAGGCAAATAACTACTGGATCTAATAAATGAATTCAGCAAGGTGGCAGGATATAAAATTAATACTCAGAAATCAGAGGCATTTTCATACATCAACAATGAAGAGTCAGAAAGAGAAATTAAGGAAACAATCCCCTTCACTATTACAACTAAAAAAATAAAGTACCTAGAAGTACATTTAACCAAGGAGACAAAATACTTGTACTAGAAAAATTATAAAACATTGATAAAAGAAATCAAGGAAGATACAAACAAGTGGAAGCATATACTGTGCTCATGGTTAGGAAGAATAAACATTATTAAAATGTCTATATTACTCAAAGCAATTTATAAACTCAATGCAATACCAATTAAAATACCAATGCATACCTCAAAGATATAGAACACATATTCCAGAAATTTATATGGAACCAAAATAGAACACGAATAGCCTCAGCAATCTTGAAAAGGAAGAATAAAGTAGGAGGTATCACACTTCCCGATATCACTTATACAAGGCCATTGTCCTCAAAATAGCCTGGTACTGGCATAAGGAAAAGGCATATAGATCAATGGAACAGAACAGAGAACCCAGAAATAAAACCACAGTTTTATGGACAACTGATATTTGACAAAGGAGGTAAGAGCATACAATGGAGTCAAGACATCATCTTTAATAAATTGTGTTGGGAAAATTGGACAGTTAACTGCAAAAAAGTTATACTAGACCACCAATTTACACCATTCACTAAA
The DNA here is from genome assembly GCF_036850995.1 of Saccopteryx leptura. Classification (NCBI taxonomy): domain Eukaryota; kingdom Metazoa; phylum Chordata; class Mammalia; order Chiroptera; family Emballonuridae; genus Saccopteryx; species Saccopteryx leptura. The sequence continues at coordinate 356,256,639 of NC_089503.1, forward strand.
ATAAACTCAAAATGGATAAAAGACTTAAATGTAAGCTGTGAAACCATAAGTATCTTAGTAGAAAACTTAGGCCGTAAGCTCTCTGACATCTCTTGCAGCAATATATTTGCCAAATTTATCTCCACAGGCAAGTGAAATAAAAGACAGATAAACAAATGGGACTATATCAAACTAAAAAGCTCTTTGCACAGCTAAAGACAATAAGAACAGAATAAAAAAACAAACTACAAAATGGGAGAAGATATTCGACAATACGTCTGATAAGGGGTTAATAACCAAAATTTATAAAGATCTTGTAAAACTCAACACCAGGAAGACAATCCAATAAAAAAATGGGCAAAATATATGAATAGACACTTCTCCAAAGAGGACATACAGATGGCCAATAGGCATATGAAAAAATGCTCAACATCACTAATCATTAGAGAAATGCAAATTGAAACCACAATGAGATAGCACCTCACACCTGTCAGAATGGTGCTCATCAACAAAACAACACAGAATAAGTACTGTCGAGGATTTGGATAAAAGGGAACCTTTCTGCACTGCTGGTGGGAATGCAGACTGGTGCAGCCACTATGGAAAACACTATGGAGATTCCTCAAAAAATTAAAAGTTGAACTGCCTTTTGACCCAGCTATCCCACTTTTAGGAATATACACTAAGTACACAATAGCACTGTTCCAAAGGAGAAATGTATCCCCATGTTTACGGCAGCATTGTTCACAATAGCAAAGATCTGGAAAGAGCCCAAGTGTCCATCAGTGGGCGAGTTGATTAAAAATTTTGGTACATATATACTATGGAATACTACTCAGCCATAAGAAATGATCACATTGGATCATTTTCAATAACATGGATGGACCTTGATAACATTATACTGAGCGAAATAAGTAAATCAGAAAAATACTAAGAACTATATGATTCCATACATAGATGGGACATAAAAATGAGACTCAGAGATATGGACAAGAGTTTGGGGGTTACAAAGTAGAGGGGGAAGAGAGGAAGGGGTTTTGGGGAGGGGAGGGGCACAAAGAAAGCCCTTTAGAAGGTGACGGAAGACAATTGGACTTTGGGTGATGGGAATGAAGCATAACCAAATGTTAAAATAACCTAGAGATGTTTTCTCTGAACATATGTACCCTGATTTATCAATGTAACCCCATTATAATTAATAAAAAATAAATTAAAAATAAAACAAAAAAAAACAAAAAAACCCCAAACAAACAAACAAAAATAAATAAATCAGAAAAAAACTAAGAACTATATGATTCTATACATAGATGGGACATAAAAATGAGACTCAGAGACATGGACAAGAATGTGATGATAATGGGGGGGGGGCTAAGGGAGGGAGGAAGGAGAGGGAGGGGTGGAGGGAGGGGAGGGGCACAAAGAAACACAGATAGAAGGTGACAGAAGACAATTTGACTTTGGGTGATGGGTATGCAACATAATCAAATGTCAAAATAATCTGGAGATGTTTTCTCTGAAAATATGTACCCTGATTTATTAATGTCACCCCATTAAAATTAATTTAAAAAATTCACCAAAAAAACTCCCCCCCCAAACCTCACTACTCAAAGGTTAATACTTAGATAAATATTTAATACATAGTAATGTGCCTCTTTCTATGAGCCTACGTAAAACTGTACTCCCAGGTTTTTACTTCCTTTGTAGTAAAACTGTACTCCCAGGTTTTTACTTCCCTTGCCAAATTTTCAACTGATATCCTTAAAGTTATTACTGGAGATGTCATATATGTCATCACAGCACACGCCCTGGTTCTTGGGTCATAGTCAATAGGATCATAGGTGTTATGTGACCTAAGCTATACCAAAAAGGTCCTTCCTTAGGCCTTTTGAAATTAATTCTAAAAAGGATTTCAATACAATTTTTGATAGTTAAGCCACAGAACTTAGACTTTGGAAAATTCAGTAGCAGTGTCTCTTAAAAAGTGGAGGTAGCCAGTCTGAAGTGTCCCAATTTAGGAGAGTGGAAACGAGAGAGCTGGTGAAACAGTTCTAGAAATGTTACTCAGTTCTAGGCAATCTGTAGTGTCAGCTGTATCCTGTCCTTCACAGGACTTCCTTGTTTAAACTTCTTAGTGCCTCATAAATCAGAACACTTTCTCTTCTTGCTTTAGGCTGTCACTTGCATCTTAGAGAACTATCTGGGTGATGCATGTTTTGGGGAAGTAATGATTATGCCATTAGCTGGTCTGAAACATCAGCAGGACTCAGTACAAAGGGGAAAAATACTTTGTTAAATTGGATATTGAATGTGTGGTTTGAAATCCAAGAAATACCTAGATTTAGGTGACTGAATTAAAAAATATCAACACATAGCAGTTATTCAAGCCCTCAGCAAAGGGTTTCAAGATTGAAACAATTTACAATGCTATCTGAAAAGTTATATTGAATATCAGCTTATGTGTATAGATTTTTCTCTCAAATAAACTTTAGTAAACTTTACATATTTTATATCTTCCCACTTTAAATGTCTATTTTAATGAATTTCAACAGATACATACATCACTACCAAGGTAAAAAAATATATATTTCCATTTTACCAAGAGTTCTCTCCATCTTTCGTAGTTAAATTTTCCTACCGCCAACCCCTAGCAAAAAAAAAACCAAAAAACAAAACAACAAAAAAATCCCCAAAACTTTTATGTTATTACAAATGAGTTTTTGTCCAAAGTTTTCAAAAAATTTTAGAATTATGTGGTATACATTTTGAGTCCAGCTTCTTTTGAACAGCCTACCATTTTGGACATTTATCCATGTTGTTGCTTCTAGGAAAAATTTGTCCTTTTTGAAAAATATCATAAATTGTCCACTCACATGTTAATGGACTGTGGGTGTCATTTCTGATTTAGGGCTATGAGAATAAAGTTGTTGTAGTCATTCTTTTACAAATATTATTAGAAAACAAAAGTCTATAAATGTAATTTTCTCCAACATTCTGTTATAGACATTTTCAAATACACAGAAAAGTTGAAAACATTTTACAGCGAATTCTTATACAACCACTAATTAGTTTCTACTGTTAACATTTCACTGTAATTGATTTGTCACTTATTTGCCATCTACCATCCCTTTATTTATTTATCAATTTATTTTATTGCTTTTTATGAATTTCAAAGTAAGTTGCAAATACCGGTAAATGTCACCATAAATATTTTAGCATGATTATCAAGTGAAATATTATCAATATTTCTAGTTTTTCTTTCTCTTTTGAGGTAAAATTTATCTGAAGTAAAATCTACAAATATGATGTGTAGTATTAATGACTTTTGAAAAATTCATAGGTAACCCAAACTTCTCATAAGATTTAGAAGATTACCGTCACCTGGAAATTTGTTCATGCCCCTTCCCAGTCAATCTCTGTGCCTACCACCAAGAGGCAACATCTTTTCTCTTTTTTACCTCCATCACAGATTCATTCTACTAGTTTACGCAATTCAAATGAGAAGAATTACCGTATATATTATTGTTGCATAAGGCTTATTTGCTCAACATATTGTTTTGATACTTTCCATGTTGTTTATATCAGTAGTTCATTCTTTTCCATTACTGAATAGTAGTAGTATTATATAATTGTACTTGGAATATTTAGCACTCTTCTAAGTTATTTGTAGAATGAACAGAAAGTCAATAAGGATATAGACTATTTGAGCACTACTAGCAACCAACTAGACCAAACAATAGAATCTATGTGGTTTTCAAGGGCACATAGAACATTTATCAAAAAAAACCCCAAAAACCTGAGCCATAAAACATATTTGAATGAAATTTAAAATGAATAAAATCAGAGTGTACAAAATCTTTGAAATATTTGGAAACTAATATCCATGCATTAAAAAAATCATGAGAAATTATGTATTTTTGTTAATAATGCGAAGCTGATTCTAAGATTAACATAGAAAAGCAAAGAGCTTAAAATAGACAAAGAAAACATGATAAATAACAAATTTGAAATATTGAAACATCATAAAGTAATGGTAAAAATATGAAGTATAGGAAACACTGAATAATTGGTAAGGAAGTAAACAAGACTCAATATTGTTGTCAGTCAAAAGATAAAGGTCTACTGGAAAGTTCTGTCCGTTTTTAGAATAAAACAAAATACAAATTTTTCTTACCATCAATAAACTTTATTAAATAATATAATTGCCATTATTATCAATGATTTATTGCAAGTGTGAGGGCAATTTGTATATCCCATTTTTGAAAAATGTTTCATCTTTTGATGCGAAAAATTGAACCAGTGCTTGTTTGATATCTTCTTCATTTTTGAATTTTTTGCCCTTCAAACAATTTTGTAAGGACAAAAACAAGTGATAGTCGGAGGGTACTAATTCCAGGGAATATGGTGGATGCGACAGACATGCTTCTGTAGCATTTCTTCCTTGTTGAAATTCGTAAAAATTACAGTGGCATAAATGAACTTTATCAGTAGCCATGGGTACACTATTGCTTCACACTTAAGACTAATGTGAATCAACTTTGTTTTAATTAATTTGCTATGTCAGTATGTATATATTAAGTGATAAAAATAGAGAGGCACACATGCGCCAAATAAACACGCTTACATGTCGAAACTTGTTGTGATAGAAACGGACAGAACTTTCTGGTGACCTTATAATTTTGTGCATTTATATGTATCTATATATGGCAAATTTTAATCAGAAAAGCCCAATCTGATGAATATACAGTGGTATCTTGAGATACAAATGGAGCAACATACAAATTTTTTAAGATACGAGCTACTGCCTGACCTGTGGTGGCACAATAGATAAAGCATGGAGCTAGAAAGCTGAGGTTGCCGGTTCAAAACCCTGGGCTTGCCCGGTCAAGGCACATATGGGAGTTGATGCTTCCTGCTCCTCCCCCCTTGTGTCTCCCTTCTTTCTTTCTCTCTCTCTCTCTCTCCTGTCTCAAATGAATAAATAAAATCTTTAAAAAAAAAGATATGAGCTACAACTTGGTCTGTATTTTTGTTCAAGATCCTAGTGAAATTCCAAGATATGAGTCATGAATCGGGAAGCTGCACTAGCTGGCACATTGGTGCATGGGTCCAGTATCGGCAGTTTGATATACAAGTTGACTGACTTATGAGCTCAGTTACACTACGAATTAAATTTGTATCTCAAGGTACCACTGTATATCTAATTGCATATATACAATCATAAATTATATAAATGATCATGTATATATGATCTTGCTTTTGCATATAATGTTAGAGCTTGAAATCCTCAGGACAGGTAATCTGAAAGAGAAGGTGTATATAAAGTTGGAGAGATCAGGGACAGGCTGAAATTCAAAAGTATGAGATGGAACCTACTAGGATTAATTGAAGCTTGTATAGTTCTCTATCTCTCTGACTTTGATAGTAGTTCTTTTAAATCTGTTTTAGCCTATTAGATATGTTGGTAAATGATAAATTTATAAATTACCCCATATGTTGCTTGACCACAAAAGACTATATGTATTCATAAAGGAACCGTTTTTAATATCAGTAAAGTTTTACTGTGAACCCAAAACTGCTCTAAAAAATAATGTATTTTTTAAAAAGCCATATTTAGAGACTGACAGAAACAAATATCAACCAAATTTACTGAATCTGGAAGGGGAGGTGGTGAGTTTTGAATTTGAGTTTTTTCCCCTTAGAGCAGAAGTAAAAGTATTCAAAATTTAATGTTAATATTCAAAATTAATATAACAAACATATTCTGTGGGGTGTTAGTTTTAAAATTGTACAATGAAAAGGAAAGATGAAATGAAAAGCCAAGGAGGTAACTGTAGGAGAGATTTGTTATTACCTATCTGCCAGGACAGACGATTCTCCTGGATGCTTTACCTCCCCTGTGCATCCTCAGAGATCTGCCATATTCTTCAAAAACTACACACACCTACCTCTCTGGCCAACAGTCCAAGTGTGACAAAAGTGCTATTATTGTCTCTTGTTGAAATTGAATACCAAAGAGAATTAACAGATATTGGTACCTAGTCAAACATATTCCACTTCACTGGTGCTCACTAGCAAAAACTACTTCAAATTATCAAGGACTAGAAACAATAAACTTCACTTTCTCACTTTTGAAGGTAGAATTTGGGAATGGAACTTAAACTCTGTCCAACTAGACCTGAAGTGGAGCCCTCTAGAAATAATTTCCTCCCTGATTAAAAACAGATGCATGATAAGAAATGGTATTTCCTGTAGATATTACTGACTGAGAAAGGATACTTGGGATTGTATCAGATATCTCCCATGTCAAAATGTATATACAAGCCAACAGAGTAAAGGTGGGGAAAAAAAGATGAAAATAATTTCCCTCTTTAATTTGGGTATATAATTAACTAATTCTGGATCTCCTCATCTACAATAGAAACTTCCAAAGTGAAGGACCTGAGAGATGTATTTGTCTGCAGAAATTATTCTATGGGCAAACAAATTTGTTTCAATCATGTTTATGGTAGGTGAAGGTCTTCACATTATCATTCCAATTTTAGTATATGTGCTGCCAAAGCAAGCATGAAAGTCTAACATTAAAAAGTTGAAATTTTTGGCAGGTCTGTTGCCTATTAGGAGAATAAAGCCTTCTTGCATTGTGAGTGTAAAGCTTAGAGAACAATGCATTTAGAGAAGAAAAAGGATAGTTTTAGAATTTATATATTGTGCCCTAGCTTTACTCAGCTTCAACTATAGCTACTTGAACAATTTTTAAACTGGAAAAGTTATGCAACTTCTCCCCTTTTGTTACTACATTATCCTTCTTGAATTTCTGATATTAACCACTAGCATCCTACCTAATATACTAGAACACTTAAGGAAATATCAAAATCTTTAGAAACCTGTCACTGATAATGCATGTGAAGCAATTTTGGTGCACACATGCATAGGGAAGCTTACTGAATTAAAAACAAAAATGAAAGAATTGTTGAAAATACATATTCAGGAAAACCAGAATATGTAGTATCCATTTTGTAAATACTAAGAAGTCAGTGTATGACTTAAAAAGAAGAGTACTGGGGGAAAATGTATTTATTCTATACTGGAAAGACACAGATATTAGTTCTAGCTAATTTTGTCAAATCATTTAAAATTAATATGACCTATGTGCAAAATTTTTGCTTTATTTTTAGATTTTTATTTTCATTTATCTTAAGTGAAAAATGATTTACCCTCAATGTTGCTGTAGTCGATGACCAGTAAATGACAATAAAGTCACACTAGTAATGAATTAAGGAGATATTTTATTTTCCTTTGTTTTGTGAGAAATGTCAAAATAAAAAAAAATAAAGTGACTACTGCAGGTATTACAATTTTGGAAGAAATTGCATATAAGTTAAATCAGTGCATTTTATGATAGTGGACCTCATTTCATATAGTGCCTGCAACACATAAAACAGTATACAAAATATGGGGGTTGATAAGCCTGTTTTTCTATTTTATAGCTTCCCTAAAAATATTAAACACTGGAATGAGGAGACCCTTTGATAGCCTGCTTTGAAATTCACATTAAATCAGCAGTCGTACAGCAGTTCCATTACTTGGGAATCATGTCTGAGTTTGTGATTTTGCAACTTTCAGTGCCTGTATTCAGAATAGCAGAGATTACTTTGGTAGCATTTAAACTGCTTTATCTAAAACTCTTAATGAACCTAGTCAGCTTGCTTGGATCAATCAAAATTTAGATTTAATTCAGAGAGAAAACAGATATAGATTTTCAGAGTATGTGATCAGAATTTGTGATCAAAGTAAAGTATACTAAATATGCTCAGGAATTTTATTTTGCGTGTGTGAGTGTCAAATAAGAGTAAAGAGAAAGGGCAAATTTGGAAAATTATTTATCTGGACTCATCAACAGTGTCTGGCATCATCTATAAATTTATTTCAATAACTTTCCACTAGCTGTCATTTTAAAATATTTAATTATGCATAAAAATAAATTCACACATGCGTATATTATTTAAAAAGTCATTTAGAGGTACACAATATTATATCTAGTTCTTTATGAAATCCCTACTTCTAGACTCCTTTTCCATAATAACACCTCCAAGGTTCCATATCAGCAGAAATCAGAACAAGTCATGCTATGGATCTTTAAATTATCCTTTGGGCCTAAACCAGGGGTCCCCAAATTACAACCCATGGGCTGCATGCGGCTCCTTGAGGCCACTTATCTGGCCCCTGCCACACTTCTGGAAGGGGCACCTCTTTCATTGGTGGTCAGTGAGAGGAGCATAGTTCCCATTGAAATACTGGTCAGTTTGTTGATTTAAATTTACTTGTTCTTTACTTTAAATATTGTATTTGTTCCCGTTTTGTTTTTTTACTTTAAAATAAGATATGTGCAGTGTACTTAGGAATTTGTTCATAGTTTTTTTTTATAGTCCGGCCCTCCAATGGTCCAAGGGACAGTAAACTGGCCCCCTGTGTAAAAAGTTTGGGGACCCCTGGCCTAAACAAATGTGGACAATTACTTGCTAAATGTATAATTTTGTATAAAAAAGACAAATTGAGAGCAGGCATTGCTTGTATAGGAAAATTCATGCTGTTATTCCCAAGTTATATTATCATTCACACATTCCATTTTAGCATTTACCCTTAAAACAAGTAATGCCCTTTAACATTATAATGTGCAATTTTACTATACTTAAAAGTGATGGGAAAACTCAACAACTGGTAAGAAATATGAAGAGAAGCTTAAAAGCTAGTTTTTGTTAAAATACTGAAAGCACTAGAAAACTATTTCACTCAGTATCCACAGATAAATATATCTTCTGGGATTTAAGAAACACTGGAGGAGGAAAGTAAAGGAGCACTAAATAGAATGGTAAAATGGAAAAAAGAATTATGTAAAAATATATCTGTATTGTGTTTTGAAAAACTGAAGGCAATTTCCTAAAGTAGTGTATTTTTCCAGCCATAAAAAATTAAAGAACATAAAATTCAAGCTATATTAATGTAGAATAGTAAACATTTAAAAGCTTAGATATATAAGGATAAAATGATGTATCTTAAATTCTCTGGCATCTAGAATTTCTTTAAAAATAGAAAGGAATTGTATATAGAAGACAGACAAGAAGAGCAGAAGCGCTGCCTATTTTGAGGGTAGGTTTTGTTTTTGGTTATTACCTAAAGCTGTTAAGAACACTCATGTTTGGTTCTTTGTATGGACATGTACTTTTACTTTAGTCAGGTAAATACCTGGGAATAAGATGGCAAGATTATGAAATAGGTATAAGTTTAAAATTTTAAGAAACTGGATTCCAAACTGTTTGTCATATTTTACATTCCCATGAGTTTATGAGAGTTCCAGTTCCTCCACCTTCTTGTCAATGCCTGGTATGGTCTATTATGTTAATGGTAGCCATTCTAAGAAGTCTGTAACAGTTTCTCAAGGTTGTTGTAAGTTTTCAAATCACTAATAATGATGGGTATTTATCTTTTCATTTTTTTTTTTTTTTTTTGCTGTTTATATATCTTCATTGGTGAAGAGTTTGTTCAAATATTTTATCTATTTTTAAAATTGGGTTGATTTCTTATTGAGGTAAAGAGTTTCTCTTTTATTCTGGACACAGATGCTTTATCAAATATATGATTTTAAAGTATTCTCTTCCAGTTTGTTGTATGCCATTTCATTCTCTTAACAGTGTCTTTTGATGATGAGAAATTTTTTAACTTTGATGAAGTCAGATTTATTCATTTGTTCTTCGTGGGTTGTGTTTTTGGTGTAGTATCTGAAGAATCTTTGCCTAACTAAATTTCACAAAGATTTTCTCCTGTGTTTTTTCTCTAGAGGTCTGATAGTTTTATAGGTTTTATAGTAGGTCTATAATCAAATTTCAGTTAATTTTAGTACATAGTGATTATTTATTTGTTTTAAAATATATATAGCCAATTGTTTCATCAAAATTTTTTAGCCCTGGCTGGTTGGCTCAGCAGTAGAGCGTCCGCCTAGTGTGCAGAGGACCCGGGTTCGATTCCCGGCCAGGGCACACAGGAGAAGCGCCCATTTGCTTCTCCACTCCTCCACCGCGCTTTCCTCTCTGTCTCTCTCTTCCCCTCCCGCAGCCAAGGCTCCATTGGAGCAAAGATGGCCCTGGCGCTGGGGATGGTTCTGTGGCCTCTGCCTCAGGCGCTAGAGTGGCTCTGGTCACAACATGGCGACCCCCAGGATGGGCAGAGCATCGCCCCCTGGTGGGCAGAGCGTCACCCCATGGTGGGCGTGCCGGGTGGATCCCGGTCGGGTGCATGCGGGAGTCTGTCTGACTGTCTCTCCCTGTTTCCAGCTTCAGAAAAATGAAAAAAAAAAAATTTTTTTTTGAAAAGGCAATCATTTTCCGTTAAATTGCTGTGGGAGACTGCAAGTGGCAAAAAGCCTTTGTGAGTTCAAGGCTTAGCAAAAGGCTAAGTTCTCCCCCCCCCCTCCTTCCCCCCTCCCTCCTCCATATTGGCTATGAAGCTGAGTACTGGCACTCATCCCATAGCCCCACTTCACTTGCCTAAGTTGCTAGAAGAAATTTACATGTCCTTCCTCTCAACCTTTGTTTGTTCAGATGTTGGTTGATATTGCTTATGCATGGTGGGGGGATTCCTGTTTACTCTTTAAATTGATTCCCTTTTATGCCTTAAATGGATTCCTGTTTATGGCTTAAGATAATTCCTGTTTTTGTCTCAGATGTGTCACTTTGTATGGAAGATTTCCTTATTTGCATATGGCTATATAATGAAGCAAACCAGGTGCTATTTCAGTCTGTCTTGCCATGAGCTTGCAGAGGCCTCCTGATCTCATCCTATTTCTCTTTAAGTCTATTTTCTTCAGTCCGTATCGTTCTCCCTTAAGACATGGAATTACTAGCTGTGCTGGTTCACGGGAAATTGCCTTTGTATTTTTCTCAAAAATAAATTGTCTTTATATATGTGGGTCTTTTTCTGGATTCTTCTTTATATTTGATTCTATGGTTGTTCGTCCTTATGACAATACAACACTGTCTTGATAACTGTTAGCCCTTTATCTTTGCTGTTCTTTACCAAGGTAGTTTTTAACTAATCCAGGTTCTTTGTACTTCCATGTGGACTATAAAATCAGCTTGTTAAATTCTGTCAATAAGTATACTGGTATTTTGGTTGGAATGCATTAAATCAACAGATCAATTTAGGAAGAAATGACATCTTGACAATACTGAGCCTCCATATCCAGCATTAAGGTGTATCTCTTTATTTATATAGGTCATTTTTAATATTTTCAGCAATATTTTACAGTTTCATCACATAGACTTTCTATAATAAACTTTGGTGTTTGTATGGTAAAATAATTTGTTCATTTAATATATTTGATTTATTTTATAGGCACAGTTTTACTTATACATTTACAATTTGTAGAATGTATACTAATATCTCCTCTCCAATTCCTGGAATGATAATTTGTATTTTTTTCTTTACGTTTTTGTTCACTGATATAAACAGAGCTTTATCAATTTTATTGCTCTTTATAAAGAACCAGGTTTTGGGAGGGTCATTTTATATTTGTACAAAAATGGCTTATATATATTCTCTCTTGGAACATAGATAAATAATAAAAAGGAACTGTGAATGCTTTCTTCTAAGAAACAATTAATTCATTTATATTTAGTATAGTTTTGAGTGTTTATCTTATAGTTGACTCTGTTCTAAATTATGAGCTACTAAAAAACACATCTGAAATAATTGAGAACTCAACAAAATCCATAAAATAATTACCTTGAAAATGTTTTATCTGTGTCATTTTATTAAAATATAAAGTATGTATTATAACCTCTCAAGGTTGATAAGAATTGTATCTTGCTTAGCTCTTTTAGTAAAAAATATTGTGTAAGTTATTTTATGAATATAAGGTAAAGGTTTAGTTGAAAATTTATGCCAATATTTTGTGGGAATCTTTATTGACCAGTGTTGTATAAGCCTGTGTTTTTTCCTTGGTATGTTAAGAACTTTTAAAGCTTACTGACTTTCTTTGTTTTCTTGTTGTTTAGAAAACTAAAAGAGAGGTATTTTGGGGGAATTAAGTGCATTGATTTTAGTTTTAACTTAAAATAGTCTAATAGATAGCTCTTGGGTACCAATATATCTGGCAAATTCTGACTTCAGGTTTTCATGTGCCCACATACAATAACCATAATAGTGGTTTAAACAGCTGAAGTATGAGAAAGAGGAGATTGCACTGACTAATTTGTTTGATAATTCTCTGCAGTGCCTTTTTGTCCAAATAGGGAGATAAAAACATTTGTTTTCAAGGAAAGAGGGTAGTCATGGCTGGAGGAAAAAATATCTAATATGAATTTATTCACTGAGTTATTAACCTAATATTTACTTATTGCTTAATATGTGCCAAGAACTTCTATAGATGCTTTAATTATAAAGGTTGACATGTTAAACTCAATAAGTATAAAAAATTTCAAAAGAAATTGCAATGGTGAATGAGAAGAAAACAAACCAAAGTCTAAGCTCTTAAAAATAAGTACATCTAAGATTTGAACAGACAAAAAAAAGTCATAGATGGAAACAGGGCAGTTGCAGAGAAACAGGAGAACAAAAACTAATTAGAAAGACTTCTACCATGGAGAACTTATGCTGTGATTTCTCCACAGCATCAAATGCCTTAGAGTCTTAATAGTGGCTGAAATATTAGGGTTCTAAGAAAACTGCAGCCCTGGCTGGTGGCTCAGTGAATAGAACATTGTCTAGGCATAGGGACATCCTGAGTTCTATTTCTGATCAGGGAACACAGGAGAAGCAACCATCAGCATCTCCTCCATTCCTTCTCCTCCCCCACCCCTCTTTCCTTTCTGCAGCCAGTGGCTTGACTTGCTAGAGCAGTGGCCCCAAACATTGAGGATGACTCTGTTGGAGTGCATCCATCTCAGGTGCTGAAAGTGGCTTAGTCTTTGAGTGTTGGCCCCAGATGTGGTTGCTGGGTAGATCCCAGTCAGGGCACATGCAGGAGTCTGTCTCACTATCTCCCCTACTCTAAAACACAAAAACAAACAAACAAACAAAAAGGCTAATATATTGGCATCAATTGGTAGCAGTTAATTAGTAACTTTTACAAGCCCAGTAAATTGTTGGGAGCTATGCCTTTCAATTAGATCCATTGCATCTAGAACTATGTATGTAAATGTTTAATGCTTTTAATATAAATGAATAAATTAATGAATGTTTATGTAGACTATTTTTCTGAGTAAAAATATGAATACATTTAACTATTGTATTGTATTTTTTATATAATAGAAGTAGATTATCAACAGGAGTTTTAGGGAAAATAATTAATTCATTGTTACTCATAGTAGTATACAGCTTTCACCAGAAGATATCAGTAAAGAACTACCTAACTCAATTACTATGTCACTAAAATATGGTGGTATTCTATAAATATTTGATAAATGGATAAATTAAATGTTGCTAATTTTGATAATGAAGCTTCTTTCTTTCTTGAATATAGCATGCATTTTCACATCGGATTGGCATCAAGTTCATTGTTTTCTCTGTTTGTAATTCTATTTCTTTTCTCCATCAAGAAAAATATAATACATAATTTTAACTTTTTCTTGACAATACATTATAAAAATTTCTTAACTCACAAGAAGCTAATATCTATACGCTTTTAACAAATAACGTTTGAATTAGGATAATTTTTAAGTTGAGGTATAATTGTCATATAACATATAATATTATATTAGCATCAGGTGTACAACATAATGATCTAATATTTGTATATGTTGCAATATTATCACCATAGTCAGTCTAGTTAACATCCATCAACACACATGGTTAAAAATATTTTTTTGGGGGGGTGAATGAAGACTTGACTTTGGGGGCATGAAACACAATATGGTGTACAGAGATGTATTATAGTATTGGGCACCTAAAACCTGTCTAATTTTTTAACCAGTATCACCTTAATACCTTCAATTAAAAATGATATAATTTTCCAAACTTTCAAATATGTAATATAGTATTACATACAGTCACCGTATTGTACATTACACCACAATATATTTTGCAACTAGAAGTTTGTATCTTTTGATCTACTTAACCATTCCCCTAACTCCCCTTCCCTCTGGAAACCAATATTTTGTTCTATCTTTGAGCTTGACATATATCTTAGCTTCCACATATAACTGAGATCACAAACTATTTGTGTTCCATGTTGAACTTAATTCAGTTTGCATAATTTTATTAGTTTATGTTTTCACAAATGGCAAAATATCCATTTTTTGTAGCTGAATAATATTACACTCTATAATACATCACATTTTCTTTACCCATTCATCCATTGGTGGATACTTCAGTTCTTTCTATATCTTTGCTATTATAAATAATAATGCAATGAATATGGGTAGCAAAAATTTTCTGAGTTAGTGTTTTCTTTTTCTTTCGATAGATGCCCAGAAGTAAAATTGGTATTTCTATAGTTCTATTTTTATTTTATTTTTTTTGAGGAAACTCCTTACTTCTTTCCATATTGGCTGCATAAATTTGCATTACCACCAATAGAGCACTGGGTTTTTTTTCTCTGCATTGCCACTATTAGTTGTTACTTCTTATCTTTTTATAATAGCAATTCTAGCAGGTGTGGGACAATATTTCATTTGACTTGATATCTTTTATGTATTTCAGATATTACCCTATTCCTAGATATATTATTTTAAATATTTACAACAATTTAGTAGGCTCTCTTTTCATTTTATTTAAGATTTCCTTTTTTTGTGAATATACTTTTTAGCTTGATGTTAACATAATAATGTCTGAAAAATAATATTGTATATATGATTTATGTTATGCATATTTATATATGTTCAGATGCATATAAATACAAAATATAACAGGCTAGCTCAATCTTTACACTTGTTCATTTATTTTTATTTTTTATTTTTTTATTTTTTTTTACAGAGACAGAGAGTGAGTCAGAGTGAGGGATAGACAGGGACAGACAGACAGGAATGAAGAGAGATGAGAAGCATCAATCATTAGTTTTTCATTGCACGTTGCAACACCTTAGTTGTTCATTGATTGCTTTCTCATATGTGCCTTGACCGTGGGCCTTCAGCAGACTGAGTAACCCCTTGCTGGAGCCAGCGACCTTGGGTTCAAGCTGGTGACCTCAGGGTCTCAAACCTGGGTATCCCGCATCCCAGTCCAATGCTCTATCCACTGCGCCACCGCCTGGTCAGGCTACACTTGTTCATTTTACTCAAAATAATTTTCACAATTTCTCAAGCCTAGGCTGCAAGGTTAAAACTATGAGTGCCCTTGCTTTTCTGATCATTAAATGACCTATTTCCTGAAATTTCTTCCTTGGTATAACTTTTTTTATATGAAATTCTTATTCCTTGGTTAAAATTTTCCCTTTCAGTCTATCTCGTATGCTAGTAGCATTATAGATAGGAGAATAAAACTTTAACTCAGTTCCAGCTACATGTAAGGTCTACTACTATCATTAAACAGTCATAAAATACTTATTAAGTGTCTACTATACTTCAGGCATCAGAGCTTTTTATAATTAGAAAATATCTAAATAAAACAGACAACTGTCTTTACCTTCCTTGTGTCTATATTCAATAAAATTAACATTTATAAATTATTTAATTGGAAATGTTAGAAAATAAGTGTTATTAAAATATTATTTTCTGATTTAATTTCTTACTTGAATATTGTAGAAATTTTGCTACTCTTGTAGAGTTGATTTTTATATTTATATTTATATTTATTTATTTTTTAGTTTTCTTAAGTGTGAAGCAGGGAAGCAGAGAAACACACTCTGTATGCGCTCAGACTGGGATCCACCCAGTAAGCCCCTCATGGGGCAATGCCTTGCCCATCTGGGGCCGTTGCTCTGATCTTTGGCAACAAAGCTATTTTAGTGCCTGAGGTGTTGCCATGGAGCCATCCTGGGCACCTGGGGCCAACTTGCTCAACCAAGCCATGGCTGCAAGTGGGGAAGGGAGAGATAAAGAGAGAGAATAGAGAGAAGGAGGTGTGAAGAAGCAGATGGTCACCTCTCCTGTGTGCCCTTACTGGAAATCAAACCCAGGACATCCACACAGCAGGCTGATGCTCTGAGCCAATGGGACAGTGCCAAGAGCTTAGTGTACTTTCATTATAAAATACCTTGATCTTCCATTATTAAAACTTGATTATAGTAATTATTTGAATCAAATAATTTAGCATTTATTTGTGGGTCTATAAATTGTTTTCTCAAAAAGACTAAAGTTCATTGTTTGTACTTATAAGAATACATGTTTGGGAGTCAAAGCAAATGAGGTAATATTCTAGTTCTCCAGGAAAAATTATTTAATGTCTTTGCTTCTGTTTCTCATCCTTAAAATGGAGATGGTGTTGATGTAATATTATTCCATCTCACAAGATTTTTATGAGGAGTAAATGAAACAATGCATGTTGAGCAGATATTCAATTATCTGAAGCTATCACTGTTATTATTATTCTTAGAAAAGCATTATTTTTTAAGAGTGGAAATATTATTAGCTTTGGAATATGTGGAATATGATTAATCTGGATAAAAATTACAGCTCGAAGCTTTAATACTTGCATGACCCTAGGCAAAATTTTTAATATCTTTGAATTTTACTTTTTTTAACTTTATGAAATATATAAAAATATTGGTTTTTAAAGAATATTGACCAAGATAACATATGTGTGTGTGTGTGTGTGTATCCTGCCCATCTGAGGCTGTTGCTCTGATCGTTGGCAACAAAGCTATTTTAGTGCCTTAGGTGTTGCCAGGGAGCCATCCTGGGCACCTGGGGCCAAGTTGCTCCTACTAAGCCATGGCTGCAAGTGGGGAAGGGAGAGCTATTCTTTTCTTACCTCTTAAAGCATGTACTCCTGAGTTCCAGCAATCTAACTCTACTAATCTCTATAAACATAGGGGTGGCTGTCCCCCTGAAGACCAGATCTGATAATGTCATATGCAATGGCACAGGGCTGTGTGTGACATCAAGTCCTAAGGGCAGTGATCTTTGGCAGCAGATTTGCTTTGAAAGGCAAGTTAGATGCAATTCTATATTGCCAAGCACTGCTAGGTGCTTGCCACAGAGTAGTTTCAGTAGTTTAAGTGTTTCCTTATCACCATCTCTTAATCTGGCGAAGTTAGAAAAACATACACATAGTAGATCTTCCCATCAAAAGAAGCTTAATAAAACTTCTAGTATAAGCCTTTAAACTTTTAAGAAACTACACTCTAATATTGATGCTTCACTTATAATCAACATGGTATTTTATAAAAGCCAATAGTTTCAGATCTGTTCAAAAAATATTTTCCTAACACATACCAGATGTCAAGTCATGGATTAGGCCTCACTTTGACTATGATACTATGTCTGTATTTAAAACAAAAATTTCAATATAATATTTTAACTGTTATGACATCAAGATATATCAGTGGCATTATCATAGATCTGGATTACATAGTGTAATGTGGAATATAGAGAGGTTTGGAATAACCCAGGGGTAAAACTTGAAAAAAAATGAATAAAAATACTATATTTGGGAAGGGAGTACAGGCTGGGAATGGGCTAATATATGGAGCATCCTGGCTGTTACAGAGAAATATCAGAAGGTCTACACTCATAGACATTGAGTATAGGCTAGGGAGAAAAAAGGGATGGCTTTTGAGATGCAGACTAGGGACTGAAGTCTTATACTAATAAGCTCTGAGAGTGGCTTTAAGGCTCCTGGGAGAAAACAAAGAATTATATGAATTTATGGATTTGGGGACAGACTAGTCACTGCCCCTGTTTCCTCCCCATTCTTTTCTCAAAACAATCTTTCAAGTACTTTATATTTAAAGTTCTTTTGAAATTTACTCATTCATTTAATTAAAAAATATTTATTAAGTGTTTATTATTTACCAGGCACTGTTGTAAACAGTGGTTATTCAACAATGATCAAAATATAGAAAAATTATTTCCAATCAGGGCACATACAAGAATCAACCAGTTAATGCATAAATAAGTTGAACCACAAATTGACATCTTTCTCTCTATATAAAATCAATATTTAAAAAAGCACAGAAAAATCTCTGTCTTCATAGAGCTTATACTGTATGGAGAGGAAGACTCTTTAATAAAGAGATGAGTAAACCATAAAGAATTTAGTAAGGTGATTAGAACTAAGATCAGCAATGAAGTGATAGAGAACATAGGGAATGTATGTGAGCTGTACCAATTTAGAAAGGGTGGTCAGAAAAGTTATAATTTAAAAAGTGATATTTATGGAAATATATAAAAGGTTAACATAAAACATTCTCTGCTTAAACTAATATTATAAATGTTACTTTATATAAAATGAACCTGATGCATACTTTAAAAAATATGACTAAATTCTTAGCTAAAATAGATCAGTCTGGCTAAAGCATGTAAAAATGATTTAAGTTAGACAAGATTCTAGGTAACAGAAGCCTTTCATTGGTTGCAGAGAAAAATTTACATGTAGATTAATGACAAATTATGGCAGAAATCACAGGGATGAGAGAAGAACAGTGGCAAGAAAGGCAAGGCAGATGCAAGAATCTTATAGAAATAAAATCGGCACAACTTTGCAATAAAATGCATGTAGAGGATGATAAAGCATGAAAGCCAGGGTAACTCCTATATTTCTTGATGACATTACAAGTACAGATTTTAGCAAAAAAAAAAAAGCCTTGAAAATAATATAACAAGACTTAGCTTTGTGAAAGTTCAGCTCACCAACCATCTAGTTCAGTCACCTATTCTGTGTATCTGATGTTATACCTGCCATATAAAAATTCAATAAATATTTGTTCAATCAATGAATAGTGTTAAATATGAAGTAATTCTGAATTCAAAGAATTAGATAAGTGAGATGCTAAAGAACAAATCCTAAAGTGACTATAGATTTGTAAGCCATTAAAATCAAATTAGTACTTAAAGCCAAGAATGTGAACTCACACTTGGAAAGGCAATCATGTTTGTAGAGATTAGTAGAGTTAGATTGCTGGAACTCAGGAATACATGCTTTAAGAGGGTAGGAAAAGAATAGCACAAATAACACACATTATTTTCTTCATTCAGAATTCATTGTTAGCATTTTAAAACATTCTCTTTTCTCTCTCAGTTGCTGACATTATGCGCCATCATTTTAGAGTATGCCTTTAAAAGAAAATATACATAAGCACAATGCCACAATCAAGATCAAGATACTAATATTAATACATAAAAATTATAATCTACAGATTCCATCAGAAAAAAATCTATCATTCCAGTAATTTCATTTATAGCACAGATTCCAGTACAATATGATGCACTGTATTTATTTGTCATATCTCATGTCTCTTTATTCTTCCTCGGTTTAGATGACTTGCTTCATTTCCCCTTGACTTGCCTAAGCTTGCCATTTTTGAAGATTTCATGCCAATTATTTTGGAGAAAATTCCTCAACTTTGGTTTGTCTTTATTTTCCTCAAATTTAGATGCTATTGGGCAGGTGTCCTGAAAAATAATAGCTATAAAATATTCTTATCTTTATTGAGGTAAAATTCATATAATATAAAATTACACATTTTAAAATGAACAATGTCTGCTTGCTATTTGATCTTTTCGAAACTTCTGTTATACATATCGAGTACATTTAATGGTTTTCCACAGGTCCTTTGATTCTGTTTACTCTCTTCTTATCTCAGTGGTCTGATCTTCAAGTTTACTGATTTTTTTTTTCTGCCTGCTGCAATCTGTTGAAACTTTCTAGTGAATTTTTTATTTCAGTTATTGTATTTTTCAGCTTCAGAAGTTATATTTGTTTTTTTATAGGGTATATTTTTATTGATATTCTCATGTTATTTACAAATTGTTTTCCTAATTTCCTTTAGTTCTTTGTCCATAATTTCTCTTAGGTTTTTGCAAAATTTGTATTCCTTCTCATCTGTGGTCACTGAAGTCTCTGTTCATTATCTTAAGGGTCAGCCGGTAACTTGATAGGGATTTTTCTAAATGTATTGAGCCTAAAAACTAAGTGGGGTCTTCATAGCCTGGCTGTGAGCTGGTCACTCTTTCAATGCCAAGTCAGGCCACCCACAGCTCTGTCTAAAGCTCAGTTGGACCGCAGTTTTGTTTTTGCCTCCTCTTTTCATGAAGACTAAAAATCCACCAAGGGTGCAATTTAAAAGTTCTCTTGAGTTTTTTCTGAGTATGTTTTTTGACCAGGGCATGAGAATTTTCCTTCCTCTTTCCCCAATATAAATGAAGACCTTTGAGCTCTTGTTTTTTGTTTGTTTGTTTGTTTTTTGTTTTTCTCAAGAGATTTCCTCCTCTATTTTCTTGTTATCTGGGTTTTGTGTCTTTCTGCTAATTTCCTTGTCTGCTGTTCTTATCCTAGGTGGGTGCAAAGAGTATATTCGTTTAAATCTTTCAACAGAGTTGGCTGCCAAGAAAACTGCTCCAGCCTGTGAAGGGTAGAGTGGAAAGGGCAAAAGAAGGGCCAGCCTCTGTGCTAGTTCCTGAGGGTACTATAAACACATCAGAATGCTCAACCACAACATTTTAAGAGTAAGGTCGCCCTCCGGAGCGAGTAATCTGCACCAGGAACACGAGCTACCATCTCGTGTTCTCCATCAGCTGTTGGTGAATGGGAGGCTGTAGGCATGTAAGTAAAAATGCCACAGCAGGCTCTTACTATCATTAAGCTGCACTTCTCTTTAGTAGTCCTCTAGTTAATTAAAGTTTTGAATTAGATTCTGAGGTTCCAAAATTTTTTCCTTTTTATTGAGTTTATTGGGGTGACACAGGATAACAGAATTATACAGGTTTCAGGCACAGAACTCCACAACATATCATCTAGTATATTGTATGTTTACCACCCTAAGTTAAGTCCCTTTCTTCACCATTTATCTATTCTGTGCCCTCCACCATCTCCTCCTGCTGCCCTACCCCCAGCAATCACCACACTGTTGTCCGTGATATTTTTGCTTTTCTTTTTTGCTCAATGCCTCCACCTCCCTCCCCAACGGCTGTCAGCCTGTTCTCTGAATATATCTCCATCTTACTTGTTAGTTCATTTTGTTCATTAGATACCACATATGAATAAAATCATATGGTAATTATCTTTCTCACATTGGCTTATTTCACTTAGCACAATGCTTTCCAGGTTGGAGTTCCAAAAAAATTAATTCTGTAATTTGTTGCCAAATTTTAATGGTTTCAGTGGATGTACTAGATTTTTTACTGCTCTAATATGTCATTTTTCATGATGTCACTCATGTAGAAAATATTCTCATCTTATACATATGATTAAGATTTGTTTATGTTTAATGTTTATTAATATAGATGATGCTCTAGATTTTAAATAGAAATTAAATTCTGATTCTAGTTCTGTTTGCACGAATGTTTATGTTTTCCATTTATAAAATATTTGCCTTTTTGACACCAAATTCCTTCATATATTCTATGCTTTCTATAAGTGTTATTTTATTTTATTGCTATTTAAGTTTAATATGTTGGTGTGGAGTGCTTGGATGTGACTGACTTCCACAATGATCCATACTGTTGCAAAAGAGTGAGTACCAGTTCTAACCACCTACAAATAGTCAAGCATTATAGAGAATATAGTGATTATTATTATGGTTTCAAGATAATTCTTTTGTTGTATTATTTAATTAACATCTTAACAGAACTCTGCTTTGGAAGATACAAGTTTGGATGATGCATTTATACATAACTTATTATGGAAATAGAATGAATTAATATATCTTAAGTTAGTACAAATATATTTGGAGATTTCTGGTTAGCATTTCATTTTTATGTTAATGAAAGTTGATATTTTATCTATATTTTCATGATACAACAGATTAATCCAATAGTAAAAGTATTTTTAAACTTTAATTCTGAATAAAATTGTTCAAAATAGAAAACTTAATTTCATTGATTTAATGACAGCAACCAATCATAAACATTGCCTTGGCCATGTAGTCGTGAATAAAACACTCTGGAGAAATTAGTTCAAGTAATGATGCTCATTATTTTCTACATGGTATTGCTTATATCAACATACACCTGGCTTCAGTAATCATATAAAATAAGGATTTAAATAAGAGACAAATTCTAAACCATGTGTTGATATAATTAGATCAGCCTATTTTTTTGATGGAAATAAATGATGGAAGCTACAATTTTATAACAGACGAACGCTTTTTGAATTAATTACATTGAAATAAGTTTTTACTAAATTTATTTAGAAAATTAAATTTAATGAGTGATATTATTCAATAAGAGTACCTAGGTTTCAGGTAAACATCTTAATAGCATTTGAACTGTAGATTGTATTGTGTGCTTATCACCCAAAGTCAAATCATTTTCCATCACCATATATTTGTTCCTATTTACTCTAAATTCTTTTTTTTTTTCAGTGAGAGGAAGGGAGGCACAGACAGACTCCTGCATGTACCCCAACTTGGATCCACCCAGCAAACCCAATAGGGGACAATGCTCTGCCCATCTGGGGCCATGTTCACAACCAAGCTCTTCTTAGTGCCTGAGGTGGAGGCCATGGAGCCATGCTCAGCATCCAAGGCCAACTTGCTTTAATTGAGCCATGGTTGCAGGAGGAGAAGATAGAGAGAGAGAGAGAAGAGAGAGGAGAAGGGTGGAGAAGAAGATGGGCACATCTCCTGTGTTGCTCTGACCAGGAATTGAATCCAGGATGTTCACATGCCAGGCTGGTGCTCTATCACTGAGCCAACCAGCAAGGGCCTAAATTCTTTTTTTTTTATTATTATTTTTTTACTAAATTCTTAAATTACATTAAAAACATTTTTTATATAATTTATACTTTATAACTATAATTTTGAGGATTTCTTAATATCCCATGAAAAATATGACAATATTTTTTTTAGTCTACAAGTAACTATGCTTTATCATTCCATTTTCTGCTGCCAGACAATAACTAGCTAGCCCATTTGGTTTCTACACCAAGATTTGCTCCTCATGTTCTTTAATATACTACATAAAGATCTTTTTAAAATTGATTTTAATTTATTGTGTTTACATAGATTCAAGTGTTACTCTAAATTCTTGACAAATATATGGTGATGGAAAATGATTTGACTTTGAGTGATGAGCACACAATTCAATCTATAGTTCAAATGCTATAAAGATGTTCACCTGAAACCTATGTACTCATTGATTAATATCACTCATTAAATTAAATTTTCTAAATAAATTTAGTAAAAACTTATTTCAGTGTAATTAATTCAAAAAGTGTTCATCTGTTGTAAAATTGTAGCTTCCATCATTTATTTCCATCAAAAAGATACATCTTTTATTGACATCTACCTATAGTAACCTTATGTCTCTGGACTACAAAGAAGAATTATTCTGGGAGAGTTCTGGAATTTGTCCCATTACACATGGGACCAAAGGCTTACTACTTGGTTTTGAGACTAATGACAGATTTAATACCTGTTTTTACAAAAAGTCAAGAAATTCAAAACCCTGTTGAGGGTCTTTCTGGATAAGCTTGACCTTTAAATTGAGACTGAGTGAAGATTGCTCTCCCTAGTCTTTGTGTGTTTCAACCAATCAGTTGAAAGTTTGAATAGAGGGTTCCTTATACCTGACTGCTTTCCCTCTGAGACATTAGCCTTTTCCTGCCTTGGAACTTAAGCATTGGCCCTTCCTGGGTCTTAAGCTTGCCAGCCTTTGGACTAAAATTTACACCAGTGGTTTTCAATGCTTTTACAATTGGGGACCAGTGAAAATAGAAGAATTATTTCCATGACCACTAAAGTAGAAATCACCCTAAGCATAAGTGAATTCAACTAAGAAAATTTGGTCTATAATGTTCATACAATATCAGGGTGGTTAACTTTTTTGTGGACTGGCACTAATATTTAGTGGATGGGTCTACAGACCTGTGGTTGAAAAACACTGATTTGTACCATTGGCTCTGCTGCTTTATAGGCCTTCAGACTCAGACTTAAATTAAACCATCATCTCTTCTGTTTCTCCTTTCTCTCTTTTTCTTTCCCTCTTTCTCTCTTTTTCTTTCTCTCTCTCTCTCTCTTTCTCTCTCTCTTCTTTCTTTCTTTCTTTCTTTCTTTCTTTCTTTCTTTCTTTCTTTCTTTCTCTCTCTCTCTCTCTCTCTTTCTTTCTTTCTTTCTTTCTTTCTTTCTTTCTTTCTTTCTTTCTCTTTCTTTCTTTCTTTCTTTCTCTCTCTTTTCTTTCTTTCTTTCTTTCTTTCTTTCTTTCTTTCTTTCTTTCTTTCTTTCTTTCTTTCTTTCTTTCTTTCTTTTCTTTCTTTCTTCCTTTCAAGAGGCAGGGAGAGAGAGAGAGACAGGAACATCAAGCTGTGCCTGGATATGCAGTTTTTCTGAGTTTCCAGCCCACCACCCTCAGCTGGCAATCTTGGGACTTGTGTGTTTGTGTGCATAAACATCTGCATCTATTTCTAAATATGTATTTATAGTCTCTTGGTTCTGTTTCTCTGAAGAACCAAGACACTGACTAATACACATATGATTTTAAATTTATTTTCCTATTTTTAGTATGTAAACTTTTATTTCCTTTATTACTCTGATTTGGGGGAATAGCCTATTTTCAAATTAATTCCAGTTAGATATGATAATGGTAACATACATAACATATACAATTTTTGTGTTGTAGGCTGTATTATAAAATGAGAAGTCAAATGTGATATGTTTTTATTTATTTTGGCCTTTGTGATCTATGCTATCTTCTAAACTATTAGATATGATTATTAAGTATTATGACTTACATAATGAAGCCTTTGTTTATACAAGTTTAAGTTTTAAAAAAGTAGAAAAGATTGCAAAAACTCTTCCTGAAGCAAAAGACTCCCCTCTCTAAAAAAATATAATCATAGAAAACCACTTTGTAAATTTCATCCTTATATAACCTTTGGCCCTACATGATTTTAACTTTAATAAATATTTAATGACATGATTTTAAGGTGTTACTTATGTACTCATATATCAGGCTGTATAATCTGATTTCAAAATCAATCATGATATAAACAAACATTATTTACAAAAAACCAGAACATCCTGCAATGAGCAAAAAGCATAGTTGTAACTGGTTCCTATAAATTTCCCTCTGGCTTAGTTGGCAAATATCACATAAAGGATTATAAATAGTGTATATGGTCATGATTATTTAGTAACAGAGAGTATACAAATCTGAGAGAAATTTTCTATGAAACTCCTAATAACTACTATCATTTACTACAGGCACATTATGTCCCAAGCATTGCACTAACTTTGTTTTAGGAAATTAAAGGTGGCTTTTCTAACTAGACCAGATGGCCCTTTGATCCTTTTAAATACTACAGACTGGAATCTTGGAGCACCGAGGCAGAGACTGGTCAAAGGGTATCAGCAAATATTTTACTCCCTAATAAACAATCCTCAACTAAGATGTTGATATTCCCTGGACTTTTTATAGTTATATGACTAAAGGTAAGAGGATTTACTTAATGAGGGCCCCAGTCTAGGATTGGTGACAAGGATTCTAGCACTTTCGCTCTCAATCAGTGACTCAGTCAACTCTGACTGAACGAAAAAATTACATGGGAAACTTTTAAAAGACACTCATGCTCAGGCCCTGTTCCCAGAATGTCTATTTAAATTGTCTGGTGTTTGCCATGGCAGAAAAGTACCATATTTCCCCATGTATAAGATGCTTCCATGTATAAGATGCACCTTAATTTTGGGGCCTGAAATTTGATAAAACATTTATTACATAAAATTACTGAACTCAATTTTTATCCATCATAAAATTCATACAATTCCTCATCACTGTCAAAACTCCCATCTTCATCTGTGTCTGATAACAAATCACTGTTTTCATATATTGCCTGCTCCTCAGTTCCATCTATGGCATTTAAAATGCCACAACCCCTGTATAAGACGCAGCCAGTTTTTAAACCACAAATTTTTTGAGAAAGGGTGTATCTTATACATGGGGAAATATAGTATCCCATAATACTGTAATTTGCAGGCTAGCTCAGAGCTATTGGCTTATGAAGGGCAGTAAGATCTTTTCTAAACTTTCTCCTTGGTAGATAAGGCAGACTATCTGGTGTTCAATTCTTCACTCAAGCTCCCCAGGGCCTATCCCCAATAGATACTGATTAGGCAAAAACATACTCTATATGTCAATGGACACCTCATTGATACTATTTGACCTGAAGTACAAGAGTAAGCCGCTTCTAAAGAGAGGAGATATAGGTTCAAAAGAATAAACCAGCAAAATACTTAAACACAAGACACTTTAAAAATAATTTGCATTCATTATTCATTCTCCCTTAAATGCAAATATAGTTCTTGTTCCAAAGAAGGAATGACAAAAATCACAATATGCACTGATATTTGGCATACTTAATTTAGGATCGAGTGTATTATTCATGTATCTCACAAGAAATAAAGTTCATTATATGGCAGATGATTGCGAAGGGTCACTTAGGACCATGTAAAATTTTCTTAAGGATCTGTGAACAAAAAAGGGACTATTCAATAAAACTGACAAACTCAGATGGGCGACATGGCAG
Source organism: Saccopteryx leptura (assembly GCF_036850995.1). Lineage (NCBI taxonomy): Eukaryota > Metazoa > Chordata > Mammalia > Chiroptera > Emballonuridae > Saccopteryx > Saccopteryx leptura. Next base: position 356,283,228 of record NC_089503.1, read on the forward strand.
CCTTGACAAGCTCAGTGATCAAAAGTACCACACAGGATGGTCTCATCACAATTCCTAACTGAAAAGGCCATGGTGAATAATCACGTCCCAGGCATATAGCTTCCTTAGTGAAGTCAATCTTTACATTTAGTGAGCCCTTCTCTTTATTCTTGTATATCTTGTATATATACCTTTAAAAAATCAGAGTAATTTTTTTTCCAGACCCTGTGAAGGCATGATTGCAGCACCAGAGCAAGAGCCCACTAGAGCACAAGACCACCGAACCTCTCTTTAGTATCTTGTTCCCTAATACTACCTCTATGTACTGTAAGTGTTAATTATTAACTATCTTGTATCCATCAATGTAAAAAAATGTTTTTCCATTTTGCCTTTTATCTAATTCTAGATATTTTCCTACTTTGATTTCTCCTACCTCTTTAATCTACCACCAATGTATCTCATGGAAATTTCTTATGTCTTCTGCTTTGGTTGTAAAATAAGCTGCATAGCCCTGGCAGGTTGGCTCAGTGGTAGAGTGTCAGCCTGGCATGTGGATATCCTAGGTTCAAATCCTGGTCAGGGAACACAGTAGAAGTACCCATCTGCTTCTCCACCTTTTCCTCTCTCACTTTTCTCTCTTCCTGTTCCCCTCCTGCAGCCATGGCTCAGTTGGAACGAGTTGACCCCAGACTCTGAGGATGGCTCCATGGCCTCTGCCTCAGGACTTAAGATGAGCTCAGTTGCTGACCAATAGAGCAATGCCCCAGGTGGGCGGGCATTGTCCCTTAGTGGGGTTGCTGGGTGGATCCCTGCCCAGGAGCATGTGGGAGCCTGTCTCTCTGCCTCTCCTCCTCTCACTTAATAAAAAAAACAAACAAAACAAAAACAAAACAAAACTGCAAAATATGCCATTCTTCAGAGCATTTGAGATCTCGCTCCCCAACCTATGTCATCAGTTTGGCTCAAAATAACTCATAAAGAGTTTCTATAGGATTGGATGTTTTTTATGCAGATAGATCAATGGAATACACAAAGCAAGAGGAACTTGACTGGGTACTAAAATTCCATTTTAGGAATATACCCTAAGAACACCATAGAACTGTTCCAAAAGGAGAAATGCACCTCCATATTTATGGCAGCATTGTTCACAATAGCAAAGATCTGGAAACAGCCCAAGGTTCCATCAGTGGATGAGTAAATTAAAAAGCTTTGATACAGCCTGACCTGTGGTGGCGCAGTGGATAAAGCGTCAATATGGAAATGCTGAGGTCGCCGGTTCAAATCCCTGGGCTTGCCTGGTCAAGGCACATATGGGAGTTGATGCTTCCAGCTCCTCCCCCCTTCTCTCTCTGTCTCTCTCTTTCTCCCTCTCTCTCTCCCCTCTAAAAATGAATAAATAAAAAAATGTTATAAAAAAAAAGCTTTGATATATAATATACTATGGAATACTACTCAGCCATAAGAAATGATCACATTGGATCATTCACAATAACATGGATGGACCTTGATAACATTATACTGAGTGAAATAAGTAAATAAAAAAAACCCTAAGAACTATATGAATCCATACATAGATGGGACATAAAAATGAGACTCAGAGACATGGACAAGAATGTGATGGTAATGTGGGGGGGTGGTGGGGAGGAAGGAGAGAAAGGGGGTGGGGGAGGGGAGGGGCACAAAGAAAACCAGATAGAAGGTGACAGAAGACAATTTGACTTTGGGTGAGGGGTATGCAACATAATCAAATGTCAAAATAATCTGGAGATGTTTTCTCTGAACATATGTACCCTGATTTATCAATGTCACCACATTAAAATTAATAAATTAAAATAAAAAAATAAAATTCCATTTAAATTCCATTCATCAAATTCTATGCCCTGGCACAGGACTATGTCAGCAGGAAGAATGTGGTCTTTTCCTAACTTGCCTACCAAGAAGGGGTGGTGGTGGTTGTCTTTTACTCTTAACCATACAAAATGACAAACAGGTTAAAAAATTTTACTAATAAAGTTTTCTTATCATTTATTAGTCTTGTCACCTGGAACTAGATAAATTTTTTGTGCCTCAGTTTCTTCATCTATAAAATGAGAATACATAACTGTGCGGTTATAAGGATTGAAAGAGTTATTATTTTTAAAGTGTTTGGGGCTGTTAAATAAAATAAATGAATAATTTAAAAGTACTTGGGTAAGTTTCTATAATTATTTAGCAAATAGTTAGGAAAGGTTAACTTCTATGACTCTAATTTTTAGAGCAAGTATTAATTTATTGTTTTGTCTATAATACCATTACACAGTTGCTTGCATTGTCTTATTTATGAAAACCTGAGTTACATCCACAAGGTCTTTTTAGAATAATTTAGTTGCAAAGAACACAGCCATGCATCTAACAAATTAATCTTTTAGACAGGTGGTTTGTGATCATTAATATAAATATTGGCACATACCATCCAACTACATAAGTTGTAGTTTGTTAGTTCTTATAATTCCGAGGGCTTGGTTTGTTTGAGAGATTAAAGTTGTACACCTATCCTGTTGTCATGATGACAACCAGAAATTGTTAACCTGGGTGACCTGGCTTATTGCTGACCTAGGTATTGTATAATATATAAAATAAAAATTTTATCCTGAAATTCTACCTATGGACTTAAAAGATTGAGGGGAAATGGATGCCACTTTATCATTTATTTTTTAATAGTCTATTTCAGATTTTTCTTTTTTTTCATTGTCAAAAATGACCACAGGGCATTTGCATTACTATTATAAATAAAAACATGTCCTATGTACCAGGCATTTTCTAACATCATGTTTATGCAATATTTAAAAATATATAATTCATGGCCTAACCTGTGGTGGCGCAGTGGATGGAGTGTTGACCTGGAAATGCTGAGGTCACCGGTTTGAAACCCTGGGGTTGCCTGGTCAAGGCACATATGGAAGTGATGCTTCCAGCTCCTCCCCCCTTCTCTCTCTCTGTCTCTCTCTCCTCTCTCTCCCTCTCTGTCTCTCTCTCCTCTCTAAAAATGAATAAATAAAATAAAAAAATTAAAAAAATATAATTCGAATATTTTTTGTTATAAGCTTCTATGTTATAATGTGTTCAATATATCCATCATAAGAGGTAAATAGATTGTTTTTTTTTCAATATAAGTATTTTAATGTATAGAATAACAAAAAAGTGTAGAGAACATCAACTAAGGAACACTAGAATTACAAAGTATGAATGTGATCTCTAACCTGTTTCTGACTTACTATAATAATGCCAAATTTTGGCTGACCAGGCAGTGATGCAGTGGATAGAGCATCAGACTGGGACGCAGAGGGCCCAGGTTCAAATCCCTGAGGTCGCTGGCTTAAGAGCAAGCTCATCTGGCTTGAGCACAGGCTCACCAGATTGAGCTTGGGGTCGTTGGCTTGAGTATAGGATCATAGACATAACCCCATAGTTGCTGGCTTGAGCCCAAGGTTGCTGGCTTGTTCAAGGGGTCACTCACTCTGCTGTACCCCCCCAGTCAAGGCACATATGAGAAATCAATCACTGAATAACTAAGGTGCTGCAATGAAGAATTGATGTTTTTCATCTCTATCCCTTCCTGTCTGTCTGTACCTATCTGTCCCTCTCTCTGTTTTTCTCTCTGTCTCTATCACACACACATACAAAAAGCCTAATTTCTTGAAACTGTGATCTGGCCTAGTCTTCAGAATTCTGCTTGCATAGGCCATTCTGGAAAAAGTTTTTGTCTGAGTAGTGCTGGAAAAAAATGATCTAGTGATGGGATATAGGAATTCAGCATTTAGAAAGTTCTTCTGGGTTTACAAGTTATTATCACATCTTAGATCTGACCCCATTACCAACTGCAGTTCTTAAGAGAACTTTTGAGCCCAAGCAATTTTGAAAGACTCATCGCTACAGCTGCTGCTGAGGTATATAGTTATCTACAGACAGTTTCCTGAAAGACTTGAAACCAAAGCAGAAACAAAATATTTACAATTTTTACTAAATCAGCAATAATACAGATACTGAGTTTGCACCAAAATTAGACTGTTTCTATCTCTTTGATCTATTATTGATTCAAAAAATAATGTTGCATGTGGAAAAATAATTAATATTTCCTGATTAGATGATAGTTAATTGTATCTGTATATATGGTAAAAAGCTGGCATCTCTATAAATAGAAACATATATAAACATTAAATCAAATGGCTACTTTGCAATACTACTATCATTTTATAAATACGGAAGAGTTCTCTTAATCTACCACCATAAACTGACAAGATTAACCAATATGGTACATACTAACTGATGTCTTTTATGCACAGACACTCAGGGTTAATAAGCTACATTGTAGAGCACAGCACTCACTTTTTCCTTGACTATTAATTAGACTGTCTCAAGTGGGCATTGTGTTTAGTATTATGTTTAGAGGATATTGTGCTTATCTTAAAGCTCGATTATGTCAGTTTAACTTGTTATTATGACAAGTTATTATAATTAATCAAATATTACATAACTGGTGAAAAAAAAGTATGAGAAAGAAGATAGCTATTCTTTTCATAAAAAGCAAGAAAAAACTGTCAATTATTAGCTGTCAAAGAGGTGTGTATGAAGCAAAGGTAATAGGTTAGGAAATACATTTTAAAATTTCAGGATGCTTTATGAATATACATTACTTTGTGAATCTTTAAGGTCTTACTTCAACTAAAACTGGATATCATAGGCTATAAACCATACCAATGGTTTATGAATGCAACACTACATGTTATTCCAATGAGCATATCTATATTTTTGAATAACTTAGTTAGTCTTAATCTTATAGATAAGAGGGAATATCTATAGTATAAATATAATATATCAAACTTTTTAAAATTGAATTTATTAGAGTGACACTATTTATAATAATTTCATAGGTTGCTGATGCCCAATTCTACAACACATCTCTGTGTACCATACTGTGTGTTCTCCCCAAGTCTAGTATTGAATCTTGAGAAGAAATTGAGACTTGTTAGATAAGAACCAGCATTTTATGTCATATAAGGATATAAATTCAGTTGATTTTGGATTATATATTTTAACTATTTACTAATCCACCTTTGGGAGAAAAAAGAGTCTAATCTTGAAATATTTTCTTATTTAAGTCCAATTGTATATATTAGGCAATCATGCCCACTCATGGAGGCTCTTAAATGTTTTAAATATAGAAATTACAGGTGCAATATATTACAGCTGCTGATACAGAACTCTCAAAGATAACCAACAATCACTTATACTGAGTTTATTTAGTGAAGGGTTAACTTTGAAAAAAAACACGTTTGTGGCATGGCACATTTGAACATTACTGTTTGCAAAGCATATAACATAGTGCTGTAAACATATTATTTCACTGTGAGTCCTAAAGAACTTAGTAAAATTGTGACTTCATGTTGAAATAAAAATGCATGACAAGTGTTATACATGTATGGTATTTTAGTGTTGTGAAACAATTTAAAAATTCACAATGGTATTTTAATTATATCAGTGAAACTATACCCACTGTTTCTTTCTTCTTCTTGTAAACTCACTCTAACCTTGACTCTTCTTCCAGTTTTTGTTCAGCCTTTCCCTTTTTAAGAAAAAAGTAGGAGCTAATATACATGTAAGGCTTATTATCATCAGACATGCCTTACTTTCTCCATGGAAAGAACTTTTACTATCATCTAGATCTCTCTCTTCATCATTAAGACTCCACTCAAAAGTCACTTCCTCTAGGAAGCTTCAACAAGAAAAGCACAGAAATTTAATTCACTTCTGACAAGTCATCTAATTTTAGATAAATTCCATCTAGTTTTATTTACCTATCAATCCCAATGATAATAACTGTATTGATAACTTTAAGCAAAAATTACTCATTCAATAAAGAAGCTTTTCTTAATAGCCCTATTATTTTTAAAATTTTGAGGTACATTACATTAATCCTTGTATTTAAACCCTAAATCTAGATTTATTCTACATGTGTGAGTTGTATATGGTATCATAAAAAATTTGAATTTCTTTCTCCAGGGGTATGTAAATACTGGTTCAACAGAGGCTCCTAAATATGAGCAAAAGAAACAAAATAGGCCCTGGCCGGTTGGCTCAGCGGTAGAGCATCGGTCTGGCGTGCGGGGGACCCGGGTTCGATTCCCGGCCGGGGCACATAGGAGAAGCGCCCATTTGCTTCTCCACCCCCCTCCCCTCTCCTTCCTCTCTGTCTCTCTCTTCCCCTCCCGCAGCCAAGGCTCCATTGGAGCAAAGATGGCCCGGATGCTGGGGATGGCTCCTTGGCCTCTGCCCCAGGCGCTAGAGTGGCTCTGGTCGCGGCAGAGCAACGCCCCCTGGTGGGCAGAGCGTCGCCCCTGGTGGGCGTGCCGGGTGGATCCCCGGCAGGCGCATGCGGGAGTCTGTCTGACTGTCTCTCCCCGTTTCCAGCTTCAGAAAAAATACAAAAAAAAAAAAAAAAAAAAAGAAACAAAATACTAAAATATATATGCTGCATGATTCTGTTTACATTAAGTTTGAGAATATTGAAAATATTCCAGAGTGATAGATATCAGAAAGTAATATCTTAGTGTTGGGAGAAGACAGATTTACTAAAAAGGGGCATGAAGAATCTTCTAGTGTGCTGATAAGGTTCCATCTCTTGTTATGGATGGTGGTTACATGGGTGTGTACAATTATCAAAACAGATCTAACTGTACATTTTTAATGTATGAATTTTATTGTATATAAATTATACATTAGCAAAATATATGTAATACATATTTTTTAAATAAAAGAAAAGTGGAGCATGAAAAAAGTCATTTTGCACCCTCAGGCTTACAATATTTTATAAAATTGCATTAAATCTCCACTTCTAACATTTATACAAATCCAAATCCTTTCCAATAATTTCAGGAAAAACTCGGGTGGGAGGTGTATCTCACATCTCTGTAGGCTTGTCCCTGCACGGCATTGATCCAAGCCCAGAGCTTCATGTGTTCAAAATAAACAAAACCATCATTTATACATGTGTAAATTCTTTTTCTCCTTCATTTTTCTTAATTGAGAAGTGGGGAGTCTGAAAGACAGACTCTTGCATGTGCCCTGACCAGGACCTACCTGGCAAGCCCCCTATGGAGGGGAGGTCTGCCCGTCTGGGATCCTTGCTCCATTGCTTGGCAACTGAGCTATTTTCATGCTAAAATAAAGAAGGACATGGAGCTATCTTCAGCACCTGAGGCCAGCTTGCTCCAACCAAGCCATGGCTGCAGAGGGGAAGAGAGAGAATGAAAGAGAGAGAGAGAAGGAAAAGGTAGAGAAACAGATGGTCACTTCTCCTGTGTGCCCTGACAGGGAATCAAACCCAGAACTTCCACATGCTAGACCGATACTCTATCACTAAGCCAATGGGCCAGGGCCACATGTGTGAATTCTTAAAAGGTATAATATACTATACATGGGGTCTACGTGTTACAACACAGTTTCTTTCCTACAATAGTGATGTAACCTGAATTTTGGTGTAAGTCAAAACACACCATAGCCTAAGTCACTTACCTATTCTAACACAGTTGTAAAATCATAATCTAGAACATAAAAACACAACTAAGCCACAGAAAAAGGAAAAGGATATAAATATACTGTGCTGTAGTAATAAAATTGACAAAAAATGAGTGTTAAAAGAAGTCCGTCCTTACCTTTATTCCTGTGGTTGGCTTGCACATTGAAAAGGACATTTCAAGGTGGAAGAGAGTGACCTATTGGGAGGAGGAAGCTGGAGAGGCAGGAGAACCTGCAGAAGGTGCTGGAGAAACTGAGTCAGGTGAATCAGGATTGCCTAAGGAACATGCAGGAGACGCTGGAGATGATTCTACCTGTACTACAGGTGTTCTTGAGAAGCAGCTGATGAAGAGGGTACAAGATCTGTTGCAGGCCTCTCTACCTTCTTAAAGAATTGTTACAGGCTAGTCTAGAAGGTTCATAACTTCTTCTCTTCCAAAATCTGCCTATAGCATTGCAAGGCATCCATTACATCTCTGTAGACCTCCCTGAATCTGTCATCACTGAGGTGCTCAGCCCAAAATTTTACCAACCCATCCTCTATCATAGAAAAACCTTCTGCCAAACCCTTGGTAGTAAAACTCTTGGGTTCTGGAGTTTCTATCTCTTCCTCTTTAATCAGCTGCTTCTCCAGCTGAATGAGGTCCTCAGCAGACAGCTCCTCTCCATGTGATGCCAGTAGCTCCGTGACATCCTCAGCCTCCACCTCCAAATTAAGTTGTTTACCCATGGCAACATCATTCCAGAGAATGAACAGCCTCCACTGACTCCTCAAAGCCATGGAAGTCACATACAAACTGGCAACACAGTTTTTTTCACACACCATTTAAGTTTGTTCACTATCTTAAATTTTTAAAAGTTTTTATGGAAGTGAGCATCATAACCTCAAAATGTCGTATGCTGAGACTGTTGCAAACCAAGGACCCCTTATCAATAAAAGTAGGGTTGAAAATAAAGGGTCTTATCCTATATGTCACAGCCAAGAATTAATTATAATTGTTCTGCAAGATCATTTTATTTACTCTACCCATTCCATTACTTACTTTCCTCCATCACTACATGAATTTAATTTAAAATGAACCAAACCTAAGAGAAAGGTTATATTGCATACAGGTACATATTGCATACAATAGCTATAAACACTAGAGAAAATACAGAAAACCTCTAATTATTCAAAGGTACTGATAATAAACAAAAGCAGGTAGAAACTGGAGCAGATTCAACACTTGAAAGAAGAGATGCACACCAAGTGAGGAATTATTTTAATTGGCTTTTTCTAGAGAACATATTCATACTTACTTGAAAGGTGAGGGTATAATAGAACACAAATAGAAATCAAAACTACTGTTAGATTATTAAGATGAAGTACAGGAGTGTCAGGGATCTACATATTAAAAAAGGAAAAGGAAAGGAAATTAAAAGAAAACATTCAGAGTTTGGAGAGTGCCAATATCTGCATATAAACTATGCTCTAATCCAGAAGTACCCTGTACAATATAGTACCTGGAAGGCTTAAAAATGGGACAGAGATTTTGCTGCTGCCCATTATAAGGAAAACAGAGTTTGGTGTTTGAGTCCTGTTGAGTAAGAAAGACTTATGAGCACTTTATACAGAACTACATTAAAAAAAAAAACAAACTATAAAGTGAAAACCTTAAAGCTGAACTCCCTCTAAAAAGACAAAACAAGACACTTCTCTCGGATTTCTACAATGTATAATCCCCAATGGTCAATTTCCAATATAAATAAAAAGTTACTGGCCAGATAAAGAAGCTAAAAATGTGATCCACTGTCAAATCAAAACAAAAACAAAAGTTAAGAAAATAGAATAAGGAATAACATAATGTTAGGATGCAGATAACCAAATATAATACATTTATTTCAGGATTTATAGAGAAACATGGTCATTATTTTTAAGTAGGTGATTACTTCAATGAAGAGATAGAAACTATGATGTAGAACTAAATGGAAAAAGGAAAATAAAAAATCTGTGGCATAGGTTTAACTTCAGTTTGAAAATGACAGAAAAGAGTTAGTGAAATTGAAGAAGGCCAATTGAAACTATCCAACCAAAAAAAAAAAAAAATAGAAAAGAATGGACAAAACTAAATGTAGCCTTTATAAAAAGTAGAATGCTATTAGGTGGTATAATATGTATATAATTTGAATTCAAAAAATAGAAGAAAAAGAGAAAATCTATTTGAAGAAATATTAATGTTTTTCCAAACTTGATAAAAACACAAATTTACAATTTCTAGAATCTGAACAATTGAAAGGATAAGTAAAAAGTAAAACATAAAACTAAAAGTAAAGAGTACTTAATAAAGAAAACTAAAAGTAAAGAGTGAATCTTGGAAGGATAGTTTATGGCATACAGAAGAATGACACAGGCTTCTATGGACTTCTCATAAGTAATAATGAAGTCTGATAAGTTCCTCGGCATTAGACTTAATGATGGTTTTTTTATTTGGCACCAAAAGCAAAGGCAACAAATCCAAAAATAAATAAGTGCAACAACATCAAACTAAAAAGTTTCTTTATGGCTAAATGCACAGAAAAAACAAACAAAAAATGAAATAGCAATGTATCAAATAGGAGAAAATATTTACAAATCACATATTTGATAATGGTTATAACCAAAACATATAAAGAACTCATAAAAGTCAATAGTAAAGATACAATCTGATTTTAAAAATTAGTACAAAATCTTTTTTTATTAATTTTAATGGGGTGGCATTGATAAATCAGGGGACATATGTTCAGAGAAAACATCTCCAGGTTATTTTGATATTTGATTATGCTGCATTCCCATCACCCAAAGTCAAATTGTCTTCTGTCACCTTCTAACTAGTTTTCTTTGTGTCCTTCCCCTCCCCCAACCCCATCCCTCTCCTCCCCCCAATCCTGTAACCACCACACTCTTGTGCATGTCTCTGAGTCTCATTTTTATGTCCCACCTATGTATGGAATCATATAGTTTTTAATTTTTTTCTGATTTACGTATTTCGCTCAGTATGTTATCAAGGTCCATCCATGTTGTTGTAAATGATCCGATGTCATCATTTATTATGGCTAGGTAGTATTCCATAGTATATCTTAATCTCAAAGTTTACAAGCAGATGTATAACATGTACATGTAAAGAAGCTCAACATCACTATTCATCAGTGAATTGCAAATCAGAACCAAAATGAGCTATCACCTCATATTTCTTAGAAGGGCTGTTATAAAAAATCTGAAGTAACAAGTGCTGTTGAGGATGTGAAGGAAAGGAAACTTTTGCACACTGTTTGTGGGAAAGTACATTAAATTGGTGCAGACATTACAGAAAATAATATGAAGTTTCTTGTAGGAGTAAAGGTAGAACTATCACATAATTTAGTAGTTTTATTTCTGGGTGTTTACTCAAAGAATATAAAAATACTGACCCCAAAAGAGATATACACCCCAATGTCCACCACTGCAGTAGCCAAGATATGTTAAACTAAACATCCATTGATGAATGAACAGATAAAGTAAACTTATATATGAATATTTTTCTACTATTGAAAAGAAGGTAATTTTTCCATTTGTGACAAAATGAATGAATCTTGAGGGCATTATTCTAAGTAACAAAATTCAGATAAAGACAAAAACAGTATGATGCCAGCTATATCTATAGCCTGAAAAAAAAAATGAGTCCAGACACAAATAACAGATTGGTGATTTCCAGCCATGGGAGTTTGATGGTGGGTGAAATGGATAAAGGGGTTCAAAAAGTACAAACTTCTAGCTACAAAATAAATTAGTTATGGAGATGTAATATACAATAAAGTGACTATAATTAATAATAGGGTACTGGATATTTGAAAGTTGCTAAGGAAGCGGATTTTAGAAGTTCTCATCACAAGAAAAATATTTTGTAACTATGTGTAATGGTGGGTGTTAATTAGATTTATGATGGTGGTGATTTCACAATACTGACAGATCTGTAATAATTATGCTATATATCCAAATGTCATCTAATATTATATGTAAATTACACCTCAATAAAAAAAAGCAATAGCTGAAAACAGAAAAAAAGTTTCCACTTGGGAAATCACTGTAGTTGGGTTTTGTTTTCAATTTGATGACTATTAAATTGTTCATTTCCTTATTGTATAAATGTATCATCTTTTTTTTTTTTTTTTAGAGAGAGAGACAGAGAGACAGATAGACAGTTAGATAAACAGGAAGGGAGAGAGATGAGAAGCATCAACTTGTTGGTATGGCACTTTAGTTGTTCATTGACTGCTTTCTCATATGTGACTTGGCCTGGGTGCTCCAGTCCACCCAGTGACCCCTTGCTCAAGCCATTCACCTTGGGCTCAAGCTGGCAACCTTGGGCTTCAAGCCAGTGACTTTTGAGCTAAAGCCAGCAACCATGGATTCATATTTATGATTCCACACTCAAACCAGCGACCCCATGCTCAAGCTGGATGAGCCAGCGCTCAAACTGGTGACCTAGGGATTTCAAATGTGTGTACTCAGCATCCCAGGCTGATGCTCCATCCACTGTGCCACCGCCTGGTCAGGTGGCTGTTTTTTAAATTGCATTTATTAAATTGACACTGGTTAACATAATTATGCAGGTTTCAGGTACCCAATTGTACAACATATATCTGTCTTCCATATTTCTTCATCTTTATCTAGATGAATCCAGGAATCATATATGTTTCATTTTAAATTTGTAGAGGAAAGAGAATTTAAAGAGGAGTTATTATAGCTCTGCATGATTGGCAGTGTACATCTCCCCCTATCACCCTTACTGTTAGTATAGTCCGGTACTGTTGATGTATTTTTCCATGCGGAAGTGCTAGATAGTTAAATTTTAATTTTTAGAGAACACTATGACCTCTGAGTAGTTATTCTTTAAGAATATTTCAAATCAGGGGTATTGCACAAATAAATAATAAGTGTATGCCATAGATTTATTAAACATTAATTAGGGAAGTAGGATGGTAAACTGATTCAAAGGGCATTTGAGGAACTGGGCATTGATATTCATGGAATAAAAAATATCTTGGATTTATAGATTACATATAACCTTGGATAACATCCTAAAGGGCAATAATACCATAATCTTTGGTTATAATTTCAAATAGACAAAAATTGCTAAAATCTCTATCAGACAAAATCTCCAAAGCAACATGTAACATTAGAGAGTTCAGACTCTGATTAGTAATAATGAGCATATCAAAAAAGATTCATTACACTAGAGATATCAATAATTCTAGGTGAGACAGGTTAACAATCTCTAGTGTGACATAGAAAATACATCTAGTAATTTTTTATTTTAATGTTTTCATATTTCTTAATAGAAATGACTCTCTGATGCTCTAAGATTAAATACAATAATATGTGCAAAATGCCATAAAGCCTCATAAAATGTAAAATTTTTTATAGGTTATTACTATAATTACATGATATTCCAAAGGCAAGCTAAACATAAAGGAAGTAAGGCATAGTTAGACTATCAGTATATTTTTTTCTGAGATCCTAAAATGAAGATATTGGTGCCCCAATGCAAGATGGTAATGAATTTATGTCAACTGGGACACTTTATGCACAAAAGATAAGAGGAACAACAAATTCTTTACTACACAGAGGAGGAAATCTGCAAAATAAAACTGTTTTCATTATCCTGTCCTAGCTCATAAAAAACTGAATCCACTACTTTATTAATTTGACAAATAATATGTTGAGCATGAACAAGGTGCTTTGTGTATCCTATTGTGGGGAGATAAAAGGGAAAATATATCCACATTCTTTATAAGAATCCAGATTTAGCCACAGAGACAACACAAAACTAACAAAAATGGTGGAATAATTATTTAATTTTGAAAAAAGCCAACATAAAATCTTGATTAATTTCACAATTGTTAAATTGTTTAATCATGTATAAGTTACAAGCAGCATTTTTTGTTTCTGTTGGATACTAGACATGTAAAACTGCCTATGAAACTCCTGATTGCTTTGCCTTTATATTTCATATTTTGTTTCTATTTCTTCTGTGTTCTTATATCTTTGTATATAGTTGAAGAAAAACTATAACTGAAAAATATTCTCTTTATATATTTGACTTTGTAGAATAAGACGTATATAAGTCTAACAAAAATGATTGTCAAGTTCTTTAATGCCCAATATTAAAATGCATACAGACCTGTGTTTGAAAAACCTAACTAAAAAAGGGAATATAAAGAAATATAGTTAAATAGCGAACTGAGGAAATTAAATATATTATTGTATAGTATTGTATCTGTACCAAGAATGTTAATAAATTGGTTAAAGTAAATGGACTAAAACTTTAATTGTTTTATTAGATAGGATAGAAAAAACAATACCAAACTATATGCTATCTATAAGAAACCTACATTGAATATAAAGGCAGAGATATAGGTAAAACAAATAAAATGTAAACAAGATATACTATGCGAAGATAAGTAAGGATAAGATAGCAAGATAGCTATGTTCATATCAAATAAGTTATCCTTCAAGACAAAGAGTACTAGCAAATATAAAGAGGGATATTTATAGAGATAATAGAAGAGGTAGTTTAAAATAAAGATATAAAATTATAAATTTTAAATTTGTACAGAATAACAGAATTTCCTAACTAATAAAAAAGATATCAACAGAAATAAAGAGAGACATTTAGAAATTTATAAATATAGTAGGAAAGTTTCAAATATCTCCCTGAGCAATTCAGAATTCAACAAGAGAAAAAAATCAGTAATAATAGAACAAATTTGGACAATATCCTCAAATTTTACCTAGTTAATATTTATTGACCACTCCATCCAACAATTGTGGATACATTTTCTTTTCAAATATACTTATTCATAATTTGTGGATTAAAGAAAAAAATTGCAATGGAAATTATAAAAATATTTTAAACTAAATTATATTGAAAACATGTATCACAATTTGTGATAGTAGCTAGAGCAGTGCTTAAGAAAAAAAACTGTAGCTTTAAATGTAACAAAAATATTGTGCTATGTAAAGTGATATAAGAGTCCACCAATGGAATTTAGAAAAGTACAAATAATTAAAGAAATGACATAATACAGGTAAGAGAAGAAATCAAGTTAAAAAAAATAACCTAGAAAATTATAAAAGCCCAAACTGAATTTCTTGAAAATGATAATAGTTGATATATTTCTTACTGAGTTGAATCAAGAAAAGATATACATCACTATAGATCATACAGTCATTACAGTAGTAGTAATAAGGTTTAAATGAGCCATTTTATGCCAATATCTGCAACAATTTGTGTAAAATGGAGAAAATCTTTGCAACATACAACTTATCAAAAGTTATACAAAGGTAAATAGAAAAATCAGAAAATCCTTACCTAAGTCAATAAAGCCCTTAAATTAATTATAACCATTTTCTATAAAAATAAAACAAAACAAAACAACAACCAGAACAAAATGGTTTTACTGGTGAATACTATGAAATGTTTAAGTGATAAATTGGACCCAACTATACAACCTCTTGTATAAATTATGAGGACAGCATAACTTTTATACCAAATCTTGACAAAGTTAATAAAAAAAGCAAATTAAATATCAATCTCTCATAAACATAAATGCAAAAATCCTGTACAAGATGTTGGTCAGCACTTTCAATTAGCAAAATATAAACTATATATTTGTAACAATTAGAGCTGAACCAGAGAATAGGGATAAATAGGAGATTAGGTAGATGATATATGGACAAATAAATATAGATAGATGATAGATAGATAGATATATAGATAGATAGATAATAGATAGATAGATAGATAGATAGATAGATAGATAGATAGATAGATAGATAGATAGATGATACTATTATTATAGTTAAAAGGAACTGGCTTATGTGTTTTGTGGGAGCTAGCTAAGTAAAGATGAAATTCAACAGCAATCAGGAAGAGAAGTTCATGAGCAAGATAGAGCTCCATGGGCATAGGTGAAGCTGCATCCACAGAGTCGCTTTTCTTACCAGAGAAAAACTCAATTTTGATTTTAAGGCTTTCTGACAGATTCAGTCAGGATCACCAAGGAAACATTGTTTCCGACATAGTCCTCCTTATGTTTAATGTCAACTGATAACTAATTTTATTTGTAAAATGCATTTATAACAATACCTAGATTATTGTTAGATTAAAAAATTAGAAATAGGTTCTAGACAAATAGATACATTAATCAAGTTATTGCAAATTTTGTATTGGTCAAGTGCAGTTTATCCCAGAAATGCAGTTTATGCAACATTTGAAAAGAAACTAAATAAATTTACCACAATGACAAAATAGAAAATCAAAGTGATATAATCAATTTATTCATGCTAAATATCATTTGATTTTTGAAAGACATTGATAAAAAAATGAAAAGGCAGTATATATACATTTCTAGTATATGTATTTACAAGAACTTGTATCCTAAAGATGTAAATAACTCTTACATAGCATAATGGGCAAACAATTAAACATCCCTTTACAAGAGAAGATATTCAAGTGGTCCATAAGCATATAAAAAGAGGCTTGATACAATTAATCATCAAGGATATGCAAATTAAAACCATGAAAAGTTAAAATTATAGATTTACTGAAATGAGTCAAGTTAAGAAGACTGCAGGACCAAATGTGGGTGAATAGGAGCAGCACTGGGCACTCTTCTGCATTGCTAGAGGAAGGTGAGATGATAAAACCACTTGGGAACAATTTGGCAGTCTCTTATAAAGGCAATCATACACCAATCCTCTGACCTACTCTTGGGTATTATTAACCCAATTTTAGCTGTGTTATTTACTCAAGAGAAAATAAAATTCTCAAAATTACTTTCTAGAAATATTTGTAAAAACTTTAATCACAGTACTTCAACATAATAAAGGCCATATATGGCAAACCCTCAGCTAGTATCATACTCAGTAGAAAAACTAAGAGTTTTTTCTCTAAAATCAGGAACAAGACAAGGATGCCCACTTGTTATTCAATATAGTACTGGAGTCCTAGCCAGAGCAATTAGGCAAGAGGAAGAAATAAAAGGCATCCAAATTGGCAATAAGGAAGCAAAACTGTCAGTTGTTGCAGATAACATGATTCTTTATATAGGAAACCCTAAAGACTCCACACACCCACACACAAAAAATAACTATTAGAAATAATAAACAGATACAACTTTACTGTAGGAGACAAAATCAATGTAGGAGAATCTACTGTAATCCTATATACTAACAATAAAATCTCAGAAAAAGAAATTTTAAAAATATATTTATTTTGCACTTGCATCAAAAAGAATAAACTACCTAGAAATAAATTTAACAAATGATGTGAAGGACCTAGTAACTGAAAACTACAAGACATTCATATAGAGATTGAAGAAGATATTTAAAAATGGAATGAACCAGCAGAATTATAATGGCCCTATTACCCAAAGCAATATACAATGTTAATGCAATCCATTTCAAAATTTCAATGGTATTTAAAAAAAAACCCCAAACAAATAATTATCAGATTTGTATGGAACCACAAAAGATCCCAAATAGCCAAAGTAATCCTGAGAATAAAGAACAAGGCCAAAAGAAAAGCAGGGTGTGGAAATGGAGGAGGATCGAGGGGCGATAGATGTAATGAACAGAGATTTGACTTGGGGTGGGGAACATACAATACAGCATACAGATGATGTATTATAGAAATGTACAACTGGAATCTGTATAACTTTATTAACCAATGTCACCCCAAAAACTCAATAAAAATTTTTAAGAAAGAATAGAGCTGGTTGTATCACACTCCCTGACATCAAATGATACTACAGACTGACAATAATAAAAATATGGTTTTGGCAGAAAAAAAAAAACAAACATACACACAAACAAAAGGAGGAGAACTGAGAGCCCAGAAACCAACATGTATAAGGGCAAATAATTTTCAGCAAGGAGTCAAAAACATACAATTCATAAAAGAAAGCCTCTTCAATAAACGATGCCAGACTGCACATTCACCACCCCAATTGTAATGAATGCTGCAGTGAACAATGGGGTGCATATATTCTTTTGAATTAATCAATGTGTGGTGCAGTATACAGATGTATTATGAATGCTATATTCAAAACCTATATAATTTTATTAACCAATGTCATCTTAATAAGTTCAATTAAAAGTATAAAAAATAAATGATGCTGGAAAAATTGGAAAGCCACATGCAAAAAAAAAATATGAAACTAGCCTGCTATTTGTCACCATATATAAAAATTAATTCAAAATGGTTTAAAGACCTAAATATAAGAATTGAAATAATAAATTACATAGAAGAAAACATAGACGCTAAACTTATAAACCTAGATAGTATTTTATGAATTTGACCTCAAATCAAGGGAAGTTGTTGCAGCGACAGTGAACTGCCCAGAGACCAGAAGACATGCTCAGAGGGGAGGCAACAGCCCCAGTCAGCAGACGGAAGGACTAAAGCCCTGTTCTCAGCCTTCCTCAGATATTTACTATCCAGTACAAATAACTCAAGGAAGTAGACAGCAGAAGTTTTCAGGGGGTGAAGTAAAGGACAAGAGGAAGAAAAGAAACATGCTGACTCCTAATCTCTGTTTTGAGAATCTAAATATTTCTGTGTTGTTGAATTTTATCCTGCTGTTTTGCTGTTACCAGCACACACTGCTTCTAGTGTGGGGTCAGAGAGGCCCCTGGACTCTCATCCACTCAGGGCTTTTGTCCTAGGGTGCCTTGCTGTCTCTAATTGTTTTCCTAACTCTGCATGTCTTCATAGCATATTCCTTCAGAAAGTAACAGTAAAAATAAATGAATGGGAGTATATCAAACTAAAAAGCTTCTACACAGAAAAAGATACCATCAACAAAACACAAAAAAATCAACTTATCAAGTGGGAGAATATATTTCAAACAACAGCTTTGACAAGATATTTCAAAATATATAAAGAACTCATACAACTCAACAACAGAAAAATAAATATTACAGTTTAAAAAATGGGCACAGGGCCTGAACAGACATTTCTCCCATGACCAAAATTGAAAACAACTCAAAGTCTATAAACAGGAGAATGAACAAACAAAATACAGAATATTCATACAATGGAATTCTACACAACAATGTAAAAATATGAATTACTGATACACTCCCCAATATTGATAGACCTCAAATACACTATATCAAGAGAAAGGAGTCAGAAACAAAATAGACACTGTATAATTCTATTAATATGAAGTTCTAAAGTTAGCAAGATTAATCCACAGAGATACAATGGTTGGTTGCCTTTTTTGGGTGAGATTGATTGCAAAAGAAAACTTTTAAGAGTGTTGTGCCTGACCTGTGGTGGCGCAGTGGATAAAGTGTCGACCTGGATATGCTGAGGTTGCCGGTTCAAAACCCTGGGCTTGCCTGGTCAAGGCACATATGTGAGTTGATGCTTCCAGCTCCTCCCCCCTTCTCTCTCTCTGTCTCTTCTCTCTCTCTCTCTCTCTCTCTCTCTCTCTCTCTCTCTCTCTCCCTCTCCTCTCTAAAAAATGAATAAATAAAAAAAAATTTAAAAAAAAAGAGTGTTGTTACTGTTTAATATCTTGGTTGAGGCAGTGATCATTCTGGTTCATTTATTCATTTTTACTAGACTTCATTTGTTTTGTTTTTATTGTTATTCTCCTGGGGAAATGCCATTGCCTTTTTAAAAAAATTTATTTTTTGATTTAGTGTTCTCAAGTGTCCCACTCAATAAAACACTATCTATACACTGCATCATGCCCCTCCATGCAGAGTCTCTTCCCACCCCCGTTTCATCTTTTTTACCTCTCTCCCCACCTTCATTCCAGCTTGTCCTCTAGCTACTGTTCCCCTGTTGTCTGTATACATGGGTTATGTGTGTATATATATTTAGCTAATCCTTTCATCTTCATTGATGAAGTCCTCTCTTCCCCCTTCCCTCTGGCAGCTGTCCATCTGTTCCCTGAGACCCTACTTCTGTTTCTATTTTGTTACTCAGTTTATTGTGTTCATTAGATTCCACATGTGAATTAAATCATGTGGTAGCTGTCTCTCTGCTTGGCTTATTTCACTTAGCTATTAAAAATAATGTTGCAGTTAACATTGGGTGCATATGTTATTTTAAATAAGTGTTTTGAAATTCTTAGAATATACTCCTAGAAGTGGGATAGCTGTGTCAAAAGGCAGGTCCATTTTTAATTTTTTGAGAAAGTTCTATACAGTTTTCCTCAGTGGCTGTATGAGTCTGCATTTCCACCAGCAGTGCAGGAGAGTTCCCTTTTCTTCATATTCTAACCAGCACTTGATTGTTGTCTTATTGATGTAGCCATTGTGGCAGGTGTGAGGTAATATCTCGTTGTAGTTTTCATTTATATTTCTCTTATGATTAATAGTGATCACAGTGGTTAATATATTTGTTAAGAATCATACAATTGGGACCTTTTGATTGGTTCATTTGGGTATGCATTTTATATAAAAAATATAAACATTAAAAAACTTTTAATTAATAAAAAATAAGATAAAATTAACATGATAGAGATCAACATAAAAACATTTAATGTGGGCCAAGGAAAGCAGAACATCTAAATTAAAGTATGTTTACAACTTGAGAAATTATATAATCAATTTTAGCAATAGAAAATTTGATGCTAAAAATGTCAAATTTCTTAAATAACACAGTAGAGAATTTTCATGTGGAAATTTAGAAAATGTTTTGGAATATCCATGACTTTTTCCCAACCCACCACAAACAAAACCAGGCAGCAGTAAAATATATCTAAATCCTCTCCTACAAATAAAATATTTTTCCACAAATTATGAAGAACATTTCACCATTGGCCACCTTTATTTATTAGGAAACTTGCTATATATTAAGATCCTTAGAAGATAAAATTCTATCCTTTAGAATCTTTTTTTCTCCTTAAATCATTGGAAACCAATAGTTTTATAAGTGTCAAAATAGCAAGTCAGGTCCTTTTTTGATGGCAAATATTCCATATAAAAACATAATTATAAGATTTATAGCTTTAAATTTGCTTTTGCATCTTCAGACATATCAATTAAGGTTTTTAGTTATTAGAAAACAAGTTTAAGAATACCAGGTCAAAGGGAATAGATGCATTTACCTAGATTTCTCTAGTATGGTTATCCATTTAAGTCATGGAGGCTGTGGTGACCGGGTAGATAGATTTAGCAGCATAAAAAGATTGTATAAACTAATATTGTTATTTCCTGCTTAAAATATTAAAATAATAGTTCTGAATATGCAGATAATAATCTTCTTTAGTACTTCTGAGTTATCTTTAGAGATGGGGATATTGTAGTTAAAGTAAATAATTTTAACTTAAAATTAGGCAGAAAACCAAGTCCTTTGTGCTTAGGTATGGGGTTTTCAGCCTTGTTTGCAGCACTTATGATGTTCTAAAAGGGAATAAAAATTGCCAAGCATGCATAATTAGAGCATTACTACATACTATTTTTTATCTATTCCTGCCTAAGAGTAGTTAAAAATAAACTAACCCAAGCAAAAAGACAAAAAAGATCAGGTAAAATAAAATAAAATAAAATAAAATAGAAGATACAAGATTAAAGACTCTACAAGGGCCACAAAGGCTGAACATTTAAATTAAACATATTAAGAATGCAAGGGATGTAAATCACCAACTTGTACAATAGCAAATCCTAACTAATTAACATTGGATTTCAAGGAGGACATTGAGTGCAGAATTTATCCCGAAGTGAAACTTGAAAAATGTGTTATATAGAACAT
This sequence comes from Saccopteryx leptura, assembly GCF_036850995.1. NCBI lineage: Eukaryota > Metazoa > Chordata > Mammalia > Chiroptera > Emballonuridae > Saccopteryx > Saccopteryx leptura. The sequence continues at coordinate 356,304,530 of NC_089503.1, forward strand.
TAGCACAAAGCTATTATGACTCCTCCATTTGGCTTGTTATAGAAGACACTTGAAAGTCAAAGTCACCCAAGTTTATTCCTGATTTGGGGAAGAGCTGTATATGAATAGAGTTCTTATAAAAAACACAGAAAAAATGTTATTAAATAATACACAATCTCCTAATTTGTTGGCACTATGAGTTATATGCAACTATATATTTATATATAATATTTAATTTTCAATGAGCATACCAATAAATTTTGTATCAGTCATTGTATAGAATCATAAAATAATGAGAAGGATTTAATCTGGGGTTATTTTAGAAGGCCATTGTAGTTCTACAAGCCTATTAACCTTAGGTCTATTACAATTCATACTACTAGAGTTCAATTATAAAGTGTATGGTATAGTTAGCTTTTTATATCATTGTAATAAAACAGTGGAATTAACAGTTGAAAAAACCCATCATTCCAAATTTTATTAGTGTTGGGCAATTAAGTTTATACAATTTCTATTTTCTGGTTTGCTCATTTTTATTGTTAAAAATGGCGCTGCCTATGTGAATGGGTGTTGCCCAGGTGATATGGCTAATTACCTTTCTGCTTAGGTAGGGGCTTGGTTATGCTAATGTGTGCTAGAGGAGGGATTTTCATGCAGAAAAGTTTTAAAAGGAGGTGCTAGGAGGCCATTTTGGGAGAGACCAGTTGTTGCAGGAAAGAGAGAGGCCAGGTGGTTGCAGAGGAGGCAGCCAAGATGGAGGTTGCTGAAGGGGAACAGAGGTGAGGGGCTTTGTAAGCTCCACTGAACTGGTGAGAGCCTGTGATTCTAGGAAAAACCGGAAAAATTCTGCTGGTTATGGAACCAGGGAACATGTGAATGGTTTTGGTCCCCTTGTGTTTGTTTTTTACTCGTTGGGGGGCAGGAGTCTAAAATAAAGGTAATAGCCCACCCTTCTCTGACTCCGCTTTTTCTTTACCATCTGTGTAAATCCAGTGGGAACCTGCACAAATCAGGCAGCTGTGATGGTGGCTGCAGCTACTGGATTTACAATTAGGAGTTCACAAAAACTCTCATTTTTGTCTAACCTCATTACAGTGACAACACAAATTTTCATATAATATCATGTGTCATAATGCAATCTAATTGCCTTTAATCTTCTGAGATATAGAGATTTAATATCTCAGTATATATTATATAATAAATCATTATTTATCTTGGAAAATAACTTGATCTTTGTTTTTAGCCATCAACTTAAACCATTTTTCTTTGAACCATGAGGGTATATGTATGGTTGATTTATAAATGTTCATTACTTACATTAAATATAAATAAGTAGATGACCAACTTGAAGTTTCTTGTTGAAAAGTGGAGTTGGGAGGTAGAAAACAGAGACTAAAACACAAAATAGGAATAAATAGAATTTAGTCACTATTTGACAAATACACACTGAATGAAGGTAATGTGCATACCTTCCCTTAAAACTGTATTGAGAAAGGCATTTACAGGTGGATTTATTTTAAAAACAGCTTTGAAGTATTATAAGAATTTAGGTAATGCTATTGCTCTTATTTATTATTTCTTTATTTTATTATTGGACTGAGACAATTAATTATTTGGAGATATTTTAGAAGAAAATTTCACATATCACATGTTTAAGCATAATCAATCAATTTATTAGGTAACATTCTTTTACATATTGTATTTTTTGGTGATTTAATTTTGTACCAAATATTGCAAATGCCACTGTTTAGCTCAGTCCTAAATATAAAGCAAACTATTGTATGTGAGTCATCTGCTACAACAATGCATGTAGCCCTTCCTATGAAGAAAGAATGTTTGGTTAAGTGACAAGGCAGCCTAATTTATCCTCATACATCTGTTTATCTGGCATTATGTTTATGATGAAAAATAAAAAATGATGCCTGAAGGGGGTTGGGGACTAAAGGGAAAAATTGGAAGGGATTGAGAAGACAAAATAGTCATGGGGATAAAAATACAGTATAGAAAAAATCAATAATTCTGTAATAACTATGTATGGTGCCAGTGAGGTACTGGAAATATCAGGGGAACACAATGTAAAGTATATGATTGTCTAACCATGATGCTATACATCTGAAATTAATATAAAATAATATTGAATATAAACAATAATTGGGAAAAAGTAAAAAGGATTAAAAAAGAAACAGTTATGGGTATAGATATTGCTATCTATCCAGAATATAAATTTCCAGTTTTAATCTAATATAACACATTAGTATTTTATTTTATTTTACTTATTTTATTTTATTGATGCACTTTTATGTACATATGTTTATTTTTTAATTTAATTTATTAAGGTGACACTTGTTAACATAATTATATAGGTTTCAGGTGCCTAATTCTATAACACATTTCTATATACCATACTCTGTGTTCATCGCCCTCAAGTCAAGTCTTCATCCATTGCCATTGATAAATCCATACACTCACATCCACCTCCTCCCTTCCTGGCAATCCTACTGTCTATGTCCATAAGTTCTTTTATTTTTTTTTTAGCAAGAGAGACAGAGACAGAGAAAGAGCGAGACAGAGAGAGGGACAGATAGGGACAGACAGGAAGGGAAAGGGATGAGAAGCATCAATTCTTCATAGCTGCACTTTAGTTGTTTATTGATTGCCTTAATCAGGGAGGGGGGCTACAGCCGACCCAGTGACCCTTTGCCCAAGCTAGCGATAATGGGGTAATGTCTATGATCCCATGCTAAAGCCAGCGACTCCACCCTCAAGCTGGTGACCCCATGCTCAAGCTGGTGACCTCAGGGTTTCCAACCTGGGTCCTCTGTGTCCCAGGCCCACACTCTATCCACTGTGCCACTGGCCAGACATTCTTTTATTCTTCCTCCTCCTCCTCCTCCTCTTCCTCTTCCTTTTTCTTCCTCTTCCTCTTTTTCTCCTCCTCCTCCTCCTCCTCCTCCTCCTCCTCCTTCTTCTTCTTCTTCTTCTTCTTCTTCTTCTTCTTCTTCTTCTTCTTCTTCTTCTTCTTCTTCTTCTTCTTCTTCTTTCTTCTTTTTTTGGCTTAATCCCTCCACCTCTTTATCCACCCCTCTTCCCAGCTGTCAGTATGAAACATAAGTAAAAAAATGGTGCATGCTTTTAAAATGGTAATCAGCTGTTTGAACTCTGGGAGTGCAAGTTTAGAAATGTAAAAGCCTATTTCATTCTGATATTACCATCCAAATTCCACATCATTCTGATCTCTGAGAACATAAGAATGGTATAAGAGACAAAGGGGCAGCATGGATATTTCAATTCAACAATAAAAAGTAAGCATATTTTCAGTTGACAAAAGCTTTGGTGATTTAAAAACTTTGTGATTGCCAGAGGAACACTCAAATTTACTTTTATTTGTTGTTGTCTAAGTTGTGTGGGTGATGTATTTCACTTCTCCATTGCACTCCATTCCCTTACTAAACTTATTTGTGTAAACTCTTGTAGATGAGGGTGAATATAAAAATATAATTATCCCTTTGAGTTTTAACTATAAAATATATTTCTGAAAACTATATCTTGACTTGTGATAGCAACAGCTGCTTTGGTTTAATAGAACTCTGTATTTTTAACTTATTTGTTATTTAAATATTGTATTTTTTACATGTGAAATTAATATAAAATTATTCTAACTAAAACTGTTTCAGCATGACCAGGTGGTGGGGCAGTGGATAGAATAATGGATTGGGATGATGCAGAGGACCCAGATTCAAAACCCCAAATTTGCAAGCTTGAGCACGGGCTCACCACCTTGAGTGCTGGGTCCCTGGCTTGAGCATGGGATCATAGACATGATCCCATGGTCTCTCGCTTGAGCCCAAAGGTCACCGGCTTGAAGCCCAAGGTAACTGGCTTGAGCCCAATGATCGCTGGCTTGAGCAAGGGGTCACTCACTCTGCTCCAGTGAAGGCACATGTGAGAAACCAATCAATGAACAACTAAGGAGCTGCAACAAAGAATTGATGCTTCTCATCTCTCTTCTTTCCTGTCTGTCTGTACCTATCTATCCCTCTCTCTGTCTCTATCACAATATAAAAACAAAACAAAACAAAAAACTGTTTCAAGTTTTTTTTCGCTGGCACTAAATTCTTTGATGGTATTGCCACTTTAGTAAGTTAATCAAACTTATCTGAAAGAATCCATTTCTATAATAACCTAGACTGTGTGATCAAGTAGCTTGAGAAATTTCACTAAAAATTTTATAAGGACATTTCAAATGGCTAAAGGCAAAAATCAGATATAAATGATTTGAACATAGTATTTGTGGATTGTGCTGATGATCCTGAATGGTAATCGAAAAACCACTGTTCATGCTTCTCAGATTGGATCTATCAACCTAAGCTCAGGATCTGGCCTCTAGCTGCTTTTTATCTGAGGATGATTAGGACTGGATTTTGCCTGGGAACTCACCGGGCTGTTGGTCAGAACATCTGCATGGATTTTTTCCCTGTCGCGGGTTTGTGGGCCACTTTGTGGTGGGGTGGCAGCCTACAACGGCGTGTGGTGCATACACGCATGAGACACAGACTTGCAGCATCCACCTTGTATGGGAGGGGGAAGCTCCCAAAACAAGGTGAGCACACAAGATAGAAAAGCTGGGAGATGGAGCCTGACCAGGCGGTGGCGCAGTGGATAGAGAGTCAGACTGGGATGCAGAGGACCCAGGTTTGAGACCCCGAGGTCACCAGCTTGAGGGCAGGCTCATCTGGTTTGAGCAAAAAGCTCACCAGCTTGGACCCAAGGTCGCTGGCTCGAGCAAGGGGTCACTCGGTCTGCTGAAGGCACATATGAGAAAGTAATCAATGAACAACTAAGGTGTTGCAACAAGAAACTGATGATTGATGCTTCTCATCTCTCCGTTCCTGTCAGTCTGTCCCTATTTATCCCTATCTCTGACTCTCTTTAAAAAACAACAACAACAAAAAAGAAAAGCTGGGAGATGGAAAGAATGGAAACCACTGAATTAATCCAGAGTTCTCTACTTTCAACTTCCTGTTCAATGAAATAAAATAAATTTTCTGTATGGTTTAAACCATTTTGAAAAGAATAAAAAACAACCAACATTTTCTTTGCCTTCCCACAAATACATCTTCAGTGTTCTTTTCAGTAATAAAGTAACAGGGGTAACAGAGAAAAATCTCTGTATTGACTGTTCTTGTTCCTTTCATTTTAGCAGAGTTGCCAGACTTAACTAGAATTTATGGAAAGAAAATAGTGCTCTGTGTCTGCATCCAGTCATTCTTGCTAAACTGATTCCAATTCAAACCTAACTGATTATCCAGGCAAAGCCTGAATGGCAACAGATATTGATGAACTAAGGTAAATGTTTTCTATAAATACACTTAGAGTTTTTAATTCATTTTACTTCTACACTTAAAAATAATCCCACTATATATGACAAGTGTTTGATTTTACTTTCTATTTCCAACAGAATAAAATACTTTCAAGGACACACAATTATAATGCCCGTTTTTCCATTCGAATAATTCTCTACCTTTTTTTAGAGGGCTCATTAGAGGAAAACATGGTGCAGCTGTGTGCATAGTAAATAGACACTTCATGATAAATCCTGATTATAATCCTTGTTTTTAACACTGGTTTATCCCAGCAACCTTGAATAAAGTCTAAGTTGTGTATACTTAATATTTTAAGCTATTAAGAAAATATCTCTGCTTTATGAAATCATCATGAAAAATACTAACATGGTTTTGAATTTCTCTGAAGAAATACTTTCTAAAAACTTCAAGTGTTATTTATTAATTACAATAATAAATAGGAAGAAAAATATTCCACTAGAAACCCTAGTAGAATAATTTTTTATATAAATGTCCCCTAAAGTTGTGCCTAGCTAGTTTCTGGAATTTTTGTAAAGGTAAAGGAACCTCCCTTATTTCATACTAGTAACCTACAAAACAATAAATTTGTGGAAAAAAATGATATATGTAGGCATTAAGCACTAAGGATTATTTATTTGTACTTGAAAAAATTGTTTTCCAATCTGGCTAAATCTTTTTTTTTTTAATTCTTATCTAAGGTGTATAAAAGTGCTATTTATGGGTGGGCTTTTATTATAATAAACATAAAAATCACTTAAAGTTTTTAGCACCCAGAAATTTGAATTTAATGGCAAAATGATTGCTGAACAACCATATTTTATTACCTAAGCTTATTATGGATCTTAGCATAAATAAGGGCCTAAGATCTATAGAATTTTCATCTTAACATAATATTATACCACAAGAATTACAATAAAATATTAGAATGCTTCTTCTATTATAACATCCATTTTCATAGTTTAATAATCATGGGATCAAAGTACCCTGAACAATTTGACATACATTTTAGGTCAGGTTATTAGTTACATTCAAATGTGGAACAGCCTTATGAAATTATATACCTATAAATAATGCAATTCTTTTATTCCAAAGGAGAGCTTATATAATGCTTTTTTCTAATCATTCTTTGTATTCCTGGTTAATATGTCTAATCACATTAAATATAGAAATTTATAAATTATAACAACTTTCAATATGAGAAGTGAAAGAAAACCCATTTTCCAAATGAAAGTTGTCCACATAAGCTGCTTTTGTGTCAAAGTAGCTTTGATTCTGTATGTTGTAAGTTCTAATAGCATATATTTAGTTGCTTTGTGGTGAACTCTTAAACCTAGACCTGCCTTTTTGAATTTCTTTTTAGGTTTCTTTAGCTCAATAGAAAAAAATTCAGTAAATTCCCAGGAGACTAGGCCACTAGGCAGGATTTCTATTGATTTTAAAGTACTTCTTGTTCTTTTCTCTAGGAAAATGCAAAAAAATTAGGTTCCCCCTGAAAGCCACCAGGGATTTGCCTCCACAGCTGCAGGATCACTTTCCCTTCCTCCTGATTTGTTTCTCAGCTTCACGGTTTAGTAAGAACCTATGAAAAATTACACAGTATCAAGAACTGTACATATGTTTAGAAACATAGCATTTAGTGTTTATCAGTTATCTCTATGGTATTTGATGATTTAAGGTGTTTTATTTGAATTAGCATATAATTAAATTGAAAACATTAAATACAGGGTTTATAATCATTTAAATTACTTTAAAATATTGTAAAAATTTCAAGGGAAACACAAGCTTATGTAACTTATAGATTGATAGATATGTTTAGACTGAAGTTTAAGGATTTTCATATATCTATCTCCTAATGCATGTAATATGTTATTCATGTTATAACACAAGTGGAAAATATATGTACATATTCACTATAATTTAATCTGTTTATTTTTATCTACTGAATCTATATTAGCTATATTTACATTGAAAACCACATATAGCCTGACTAGTAGATAAAGCATCGGACTGGGATGTGGAGGACCGAGGTTAAAACCCGAGGTCACCAGCTTAAGTGTGGGTAAGTCTGGTTAGAGCAAGCTCATCAGTTTGAGCCCAAGGCTGCTGGCTTGAGCAAGGGGTCACTCTGTCTGCTGTAGCCCCCTAGTCAATGCACATATAAGAAAGCAATTAATGAACAACTAAGGTGCTGCAACAAAGAATTGATGTTTCTCATCTCTCTCCCTTCCTGTCTGTCTGTTCCTATCTGTCCATCTCTCTGTCTCTTTCTGTCTCTGTCACAGAAAAGATAAAAAACCCATATATTATACATATTCTAAATGACACAGACTCATACATCCTTGAAAATTATTTTCAAAATGTATGAAGATTATAAAAACTATTTACCTGAATAGTATCTATATTATTTTAGCAATGCTGCTTCCCTTTACCTTGACTTACTATTGTGGTGACATGTCCTTAGCCCATGCAGAGCCTTCTAGGGAGTTGAAAGTCTCTTGACAGAATATGGCTTTCTTGTTTTATGGAAAGAGAATGGAAGGAAGTTTTCTTTAAAAATGACTTAGTGGGTCCAAGATTTAAACTACTGATAGTCACAGGGATATAGATTGTAAAAAAGTTACAAGATACACTAGTACACAACTAGGCATAAAAAGATGATTTTAAAGCAGAAAAACATGTTCTAGGGTGGCTTTTCTATTTTTATTTGGTACCAATATGCCATTAGACAAGCCAGTGCAAAAGTATTGGCCACCTTCTCTCTTTTATGAAAACACTCTTTCTTACTTTGTTCATGCATTTGGGTCTTTGCCTGACTCTCTGCCTGGAGTTCCATGTTGCATCATATGGCTAGCTGCTCCAGGCCTTGTCTTCAGGGTCACCCCCATGGCAAAGACTGCCCACCAGCCAACTGAAACTACTACTCTCTATTTCACTTATTCTTGTTTCATTTTCTTCATCACTTACTACTCTCTGAAATTATATGGTGGATTATTTGTTAAAACCTCATATTTCCTGCCAGACTATTAGGTTCTGTAATAGCAGACATCGTCTTTACCCTTACAGTACCCCAATTTCTATAAGGAAGCCTGGATCAATTAAGTAGTCAATAAACTTTTTTTTTAAATGAATTAATTGACTAAAGTTATGTGGAAAAAGCAATAAACTATTTCAACTATGTAGTGAATAGTTAGTCCCTTTTGGAACTTATAGGCTGCCAAACTTTATACCCTGAGTCAATTTCCAAGCTCATAAAATGAGTCAGGGTTCCTATCTAGTTACCACTTTTTTAACTTTCTTGGGAAACTGATGAGAGGTTGGAGAGAAGCATTCAGTGGGGAGAATTCAATGGTAGGAGCAGAAGTACAAAAACATGTCACATTATTATCTCTGCTTGTCTCCTCTAGATAGACTGTGCTATTCAAATTTTAATGAGCAATTACTTCGAAGTCCTACATGATTTCTGGGGCTACAGTTCCATGACCAGGGTCTGTGCAGTGACTGCCTGTCTTTGGAAACCTCAAATTAAGAAAAGAATAACTGCTAGAATAATGGGTTTTTAATACTTAATGAAATTCCCTTGTGAAAAGTTGTAAGAGAAGTACTTACACATTTCTATCCTTTAATTTCATTATATTTTAGAATTGTTAATTTCTTTAAATTTAAGACATCAGACTAAAATTATCCTAGAAGTATATATATATATATATATATATATATATATATATATATGAAATATATATGTAGAAGTATATACAATATATCAAATCCAATAACTATATTTTTATAATAATGCAGAAACTTTGGAAACATCATAGGAAATGAAATTCCTCTTACTCTATACATTTAGAAAAATTGCAGCTTGGCCAGAAAACAGTTTTATGATAAAAATATTCACTGAAAAATATACTTTCTCTCCAATGCTCTAATATTAAGAGCATTAACAGAATACTCTAGCTGACCTTAATTATTAGGATAATGCACAGATACTTGCCATCGTTTCTATTCGGTACTGTTCTTAAATTGCACTCTAACTTTGTGACCTCACTTGTATTCCACTAGTTTTATGACCTTATAACTTCATCCAATGATTTGCTCTTAAAATGATAGTCTTAAAGGTTTTTTGTTTTGTTTTTGTTTTTTACTTAGTTAAGCCACACTGTGGGTTTCACTTTACAAAGCCCATCACTGCAAAGCTACAGTGTAATGACCATTTGCATTGGCACTAACGCCATCCTCTCTGACTAGACAATACAAGCTGTTGATTTCAGATATTTTTTTCAGTTGGAACAGCATAGTATTTTGTACTTCAATTCAGTGTTATTCTCTTACCTTTCTAGTTCAAGCTTTCCATTTCCTAATCTTTTTTTTTTTTTTTTTTTTTTTTTTTGTGACAGAGCAGAGTCAGAGAGAGGGACAGATAGGGACAGACAGGAAGGGAGAGAGATGAGAAGCATCAATTCTTCACTGCGGCACCTTAGTTGTTCATTGATCGCTTTCTCATATGTGCCCTGACTGTGGGGCTAAAGCAGACCGAGTGACCCTTTGCTCAAGCCAGTGACCTTATGCTCAAGCTAGTGAGCCCTCACTCAAGCTGGCGACCTCGGGGTCTCAAACCTGGGTCCTCCACATCCCAGTCCAACGCACTATCCATTGTGCAACTGCCTTGTCAGGCATCATTTCCTAATCTTAATAACAAACAATTTACCTGTCCAATCTGATTTATTTAAATTCTCATTTTAAATACTCTATTTAGTCATAATTTTTCCCTTTTTTCATGGTTTTTTTATTCCTTGGACATGTAAATCCTCTGTAATTTCTCTAGCAAAATTTTGCCTCTTGCAAAAATAATTGTTGAATTTTAAAAAGAGTATATCTAATAATTTTAACCTTTTTTATTTTTTTTTAATTTATTTTTATTTATTTTTTATTTATTCATTTTAGACAGGAGAGGGAGAGACAGAGAGAGAGGAGAGACAGAGAGAGAGAAGGGGGGAGGAGCTGGAAGCATCAACTCCCATATGTGCCTTGACCAGGCAAGCCCAGGGTTTCGAACCGGCAACCTCAGCATTTCCAGGTCGACGCTTTATCCACTGTGCCACCACAGGTCAGGCAACCTTTTTTCTAAGGTTAGTAAATTAAGAGTGTACAAACACCACTTCTGTACTTTAACAAAATTAATGTTTTCATCTAGGAGAAGAAGCACATTTTCAAGTATTATTAACATCATTAATAAAGATCAATATTAATATATAAAAGTGCATATGTAATCTTGAGGTTATACAGCATTAAAATACCAGGCTTAACTATTATGTCTTTAAATATGGTTTTCTTTACATAATTACTCCAAATGAGTGTTTTCTAAGGCAGTATAAAAAGTGTACTAGAATACTACAGATTATGTTTTAAAGTAGGAAAATGTAATAAACACATAGAATAATTAAAAATAGAGTCTTTAGCTTTCTTCCCAGTCCACTATTACTTAAAATACTATCACTTTGATCTTGTAAAGGCATTTCCTTTTCTCCATTGGCTTTTGCCGTTATTCTATTGCTGATTACGTGTTTTCTACTTCTGGATGTTTAGGCATTTCTGTCATTCATTTATCTTCAATATCTGGCTGTTTCCTGTGTTAATGTCCTATGCTCAACCTTTTATGTCTGTCTTTCCACAACAGGCCTTTGTACACAGAACACATATTTTTCCTTCTGCTTTCACTCAGTAAATAGTGTTCTATATAAAATGAATATGAATTTTCTCCTTTGCACGCTGATTATGAGATTTAACTTAAAAAATAGCCAAAAAAACATGAGACCTTTTGACTTTTAAACTGTTTCATTATATATTTGAATAACTTAAGCACTTTACATTTTTAATAGACTTATACTTTTTAAAATAGACTTTTCCAAAAATTAGAGCAGGGAGATACACATCTGTAACATGCATGTCAAGGAAGATTCAAGCAAAAATTATGTCCTATTTTAGCTGAGAGGTCCAGCATTATCAGGGCATAGGCTAGAGTGCAGGGAATGCAGTATTATTTTTCAGTAATGCAAATAAGAGATATAGCAACTCTTTTTACCTTTCCATAATAAAGATTGAATTCTTATATAAGCTTGCATAATTCTAAATTTTTTAATAGAAATGTTGGTTTTCCATGGGATATGTAATTAAGGCTGGGAGAAAAGCTAATGGAAGAAATGATGTGATGACAGGAACTGACTTAATTTATTGTGAACTCCATGCAGAGTCATACAAATTTTAGTTATCATTTTTATTTCAAAAATATTATTTTACACAAGTATGGCATTGTTTATGTTTGAACTTAGAGGTTAGTTAGAAAGACTTGGATATCTGGATAAAATCAGTCAGTTTCTTTACATAGTTAATTGCTCCTTGTACTTTTTAGTGTCTAAAACTCTAACACTTAGTATCTATGATTATTAGAATTATTAGTCATAAAACCATATTATGTTGCCTGCAAATACATAATTTTATATCAAGTAAACACTGTTTGCTTTAAACTTAATCTCTAAAAACATGACTGAATATAATTTCCGAGTAAAAAAGATACACATAAACTTTGACATTCTCTTAGGTTGTGTGTGTGTGTGTGTGTGTGTGTGTGTGTGTGTGTGTGTGTGTGTGTGTGACAGAGAGAGAAACAGAGAAAGAGAGGGGCAGACAGGGACAGACAGACCAGAAGGGACAGAGATGAGAAGTATCAATTCTTCATTGCGGCACCTTAGTTTCTCATTGACTGCTTTCTTATATGTGCCTTGACTAGGGTGCTACAGCAGACCGAGTGACCCCTTGCTCAAGCCAGTGACCTTGGGCTCAAGCTGGTGAGCCTTACTCAAACCAGTTGAGCCCACGCTCAAGCTGGTGACCTTGGGGACTCGAACCTGGGTCCTCCATGTCCCAGTCCAATGCACCACTACCTCTTCAGGCAAGTTGGGTTTCTTATTAAGCAGAATTCAAGTGAAGGATATGTATCTATGTTTTTACTGAAAAAGTGTTTTGAAGAGGAGAGTGATGGAAGCAGGTGAGGGCTAATATAAACTATAAGCTATTAGTAGTCAAGAGAGCAGCTGGGAGATCTGATTATTAGTCAGGTAAAGAGATGGGCAGGGCATCAGCAATGTCCACTAAAAATGTACAAATGTTAAAAAAGGGTATTTATGTTCAATGGCAAACAATATCTCCCCATACAATACCTCTCAATTTTCTCCTAAGCAAGGATATACAGGGAAATGTAACTCCCTCTGGTTTCAAATAATATGTTGTTATTGGTGGTGGTGGCTTGTTTTTAAATCCTAGTGTAAATTTAGTTTCTTTAATTTTATAGCTTATATTTCAGGGCTTCTTCTCCAATGTAATTTATCTATATGGTCATAGTGAATGCTGATTTGTTTTTCATTTTTACCTGGCCTGAGGATGTTAATTTTACCTTCCTGCAACCACTGTTGAAGTTTTTTTCTGATTGTGACACTTCTAATTTCAGGCACCCTGATTCAAATAATTTTATGGGGAGAGAAAAATAGAAGTAGATGTGCAAACACCTAGCTTTATCAGTTTATATTGCACTCAGCTCTATGTAGTGTAACATTCATTTAACTGTGGCTTAACAGCTTTATTTGTTGTTTTATCCTGAAGGCAAATACCAGTTTCTGTAACCCTTTAAATTATATTCTAATTACCTGGCCACCGGCCTTAGACCTCCTTCCATCCATTAATACCTATAACATTTGGCTAACAATAATTTTTAAAGGAAGACTCACATTTTGAAGATTTACTTTGATAAAGAGGGTTGTGAATTCTTTAGCTCTATTTCATTTCACCCTCACTATGATACTGTATAGTTTATATCTTATGAAATTTTAATAATTTTAAGACTAATAATGTTTTTTTGGGAGGAATTGGGGCTCTTTGGAATATCTATGAAGTCATTTTTCTAGTATCTTTTTCTCTTTAATAATATTATGGGAAGAAGAATCAGTAAATGTTGATGCTTACTTAACCACTTTATGTCAAAGTCATGTATCATTTTCTGTCTGATTATTTCTTGGAAATCAACATATCCTATATTAACTGAAAGTACGCAACTAAAGCAAATTTATAATTGTACTTTTACAATAAAATAAAAGTATATTTATACTGATGATTTGCTAATTTATAAACATATAATAAAGTATATTTAATTTGTTTAGCAGGGTTATTTTAAAAGATTCTTTTGAAAGTCAGGTTAGTGTAACCTTATTTCTGTTACAAGTTTCTTGTTTGTTATGTGTGGACAGATTGTTTTACAGCGCAGGTCATCATTGTTTTTTGTTTTTGTTTTTTTTTTCATTTTTCTGAAGCTGGAAACAGGGAGAGACAGTCGACAGACTCCCGCATGCGCCCGACCGGGATCCACCCGGCACACCCACCAGGGGCGACGCTCTGCCCATCCTGGGTGTCGCCATGTTGCGACCAGAGCCACTCTAGCGCCTGGGGCAGAGGCCAAGGAGCCATCCCCAGCGCCCGGGCCATCTTTGCTCCAATGGAGCCTCGGCTGCGGGAGGGGAAGAGAGAGACAGAGAGGAAAGCGCGGCGGAGGGGTGGAGAAGCAAATGGGCGCCTCTCCCGTGTGCCCTGGCTGGGAATCGAACCCGGGTCCTCCGCACGCTAGGCCGACGCTCTACCGCTGAGCCAACCAGCCAGGGCCAGGTCATCATTGTTAAACTAGAATCCCACTGGGGTGGGTCTGAAGTCCTAGAGCTCTAGTAAATATGCTTTTACTGTTTGGAGTTATATATTTTCAAAGACAAATATTTCTATAATATATCTGTATAGTACAGAAGCATATTCAATCAGAACAAATTACTCTTGGCTAGCAGGTCTTTTCTTTCAATACTTTGAATATGGAGATAAGATACGATGAATAGAAAAAAAATTACATATGTGTAGTTTTATACAAACGTCATGGTAACCATAAAACAAAAATCTAGAGCAGAGCCATGAAACATAAAGAAGAGGAAACTAAGAAAAATTCCATAGAATCCATCAAACTGAATTGGCAGGCAAAAACACAAGTAAGGAGAAACAATGGAGATATAAATCAAACAGAATCAAAAGACAATATGGCAGTGGGAATTACCCTAAATGTAAATAAACAATTACCCTAAATATAAATAGAATAAATTTCTCAATCAAAAGATGGAGAGTGGCTGGCTTGATTTAAAAGGAGACCTAAGTATACTTTGCCTACAGGATATTTATTTCAGCTCTAAAGAAAGTCATAGGTGCCTGACCTGTGGTGGCGCAGTGGATAAAGTGTCGACCTGGAAATGCTGAGGTCGCCGGTTCAAAACCCTGGGCTTGCCTGGTCAAGGCACATATGGGAGTTGATGCTTCCAGCTCCTCCCCCTTCTCTCTCTCTGTCTCTCTCTCCTTTCTCTCCCTCTGTGTCTCTCCTCTCTAAAAATGAATAAATAAAATTAAAAAAAAAAAGAAAGTCATAGGCTTGAAATAAAAAAGGGGTGGAAATGATATGCCAAAGAAAGTATGTGTAGTCACACTTTCATCAGACAAAACAGACTTCAATCCAAAAATAGTAACAAGAAACAAGGATGGACATTATTTAATGATAAAGGGGACAATTAATTAAAAAGACATAGCCTTTATCAACATATATGCACCCAACATAAGAACACCAAAATACATGAAGGAACTATTAGCAATCTTAATTAAAGAAACTGACAGCTTGACAATGAGGTGGTGAAGTGGATAGAGTGTCGACCTGAGACCCTGAGGACCCAGGTTTAAAGCCCTGAGGCCACTGGGTTGAGCGCAGGCTAACCAGTTTGAATGCAGGATTGCCTCCTTCAGCATGGGATCATAGACATGACCAGATGGTCGCTGGCTTGAGTCCAAAGTCACTGGCTTGAGCAAGGAGTCAGTCACTGTGCTGCATCCCTCAGATCAAGGCACATATGAGGAAGCAATCAATGAACAATCAAGGTGCAGCAAAGAAGAATTGATGCTTCCCATCTCTCTCCCTTCCTGTCTGTCTGTCCCTCAATGTCCCTCTCTCTTTCTCCTTCTCTCTCATTCACCAGAAAAGAAGGAAACAAAGAAAGAAAAAAAAATTGGCAGCAACACAAGTAAAAAAAATTAATGCCCTACTTACATAAGTGGTTAGACAATCCACACAGAAAGTCAACAAGGAAATAATGGCTTGAAACAACATATTTGATTAGATAAAATTAATAGATTAATTTAAAATTTTTCATTTAAAAGAAGCAGAATACACAGTTTTCATCACTTTTCTTTCACATAAAGCATTTCCAAGGATTGATCAATCATGTTAGAAATAAAACAAGTTTCAATATATTTAAGATGACTAAAACTATATTAACCTTATTCTGCAACAACAAGAGCATGAAACTAAAAACTAATTACAATAAGAAAACTAGAAAATTTACAAATAGGTGAATATTAAACAACATGCTATTTGGCCAAACTATTTGGCCAAAGAATAGAGATAAAATACAGAGACAAATGAAAACGACAATAAGACACACTAAAATTTTTGAGGTGCAGCAAAAATGCTATTAAGAAGGAACTTTATAGTAATACAGACCTACCTCAAGAAAAGAAAATCTCAGATAAACTTGGCCCTGGCTGGTTCACTGAGTGTTATAGTGGCACCTGGAGTGTGAAAGTCCTGGGTTTGATTCCCTATCAAGGCACACAGAGAAGTGATCATTTGCTTCTTCACCTGTCCCTCTCTCCTCTTTATCGCTCTCTCTTCCCCTCCAGAAGCCATGGCTTGATTGTTTTGAGAGAGTTGACCCCCGGTGCTGAGGATGGCTCTCTGGAGCCTCCACCCCAGGTGCAAAAAATAGCTCAGTTGCCAAGCAGTGAGCAACAGAGGGCCCTGGATCTTCAGAGCATTCCCTTTACGGGCTTGCCAGGTAAATCCTGGTGGGGTGCATATGGGAGTCCTCTCTGTCTCCCCTCCTCTCACTTAAAAAAATAAAAAATGAAAAAAAAAAGAATCTAAACTTTTACTTAACAGAACTAAAAAAAAAATAAATGAAACTTAAAATCAGCAGAAAAAAGGTAATAATAAAAATCTGAGCAGAAAAAAGTGAAATAGAGACAAAAAGGACAAGATCAATAAAATTAAGGATTAGTTTTTGAAAAGTTAAAGAAAATTGGCAAAACTATATGTAAACTCACTAAGGAAAAAAGAAAGCTCAAATAATTAAAATTAGAAATGAAAGAGAAGTTAGAAGATACAAAAATACAAATTAACATAAGAAATTACTGTAAACAGCTATATACCAACAAATATGAAAATATATAGGAAATCAATAAATTCTTACACAGACTTCCATTACTGAATTATAAATTCATAGAATATCTGTGTAGATTGTTCACTAGTAAGGAGACAGAAACAGTAATAAAAAACTTCCTAAACAAAACAAAACATATAGGACCAGATGTCAAGCATTCAAAGAATATTTAATACCTGTTCTTCCCGAACTCTTCCAAAATAATAAAGAGGGGGAATGCTCACTAGTATATTTTACAAGGCCAACATTACCCTGATACCAAAACCAGACAAAAAAATAAAAAAAGAAAATAAAAGAAAATTATATGTCAATATCTCTGATGAACATAGATGCAAATAATCTTAACAGAACACTAGAATACTAAATACAACAATAATTTTAAAGGATTATAAACTATGATTAAGAGAAATTTATTCCAGGGATGCAAGGATAAATAACATTCACAATCAATCAACATGATATACCACGTTAACAAACTGAAGGATAAAAATCATACGACCATCTCAATATATGCAAAATAAAAGCATTTGACAGGATCTATCTTCTATTTATGATTTAAAAAATGCCCAATAAAGTGAGTATAAAGGGAAAGTAAATCAACATGGGTCATATATGATAAATCCACAGCTAGTATCATATTCAGTGGTAGAAAACTGAAATCTTTTCCTCTAAGATCAGAAACTAGACAAGGATGCCCACTCTCACCACTATTATTCAACATAATACTGCAAATCATAGCTAGAGCCACCAGGCAAGAAAAAGAAAAGTCATCTAAATTGGAAAGAAAGAAGTAAGCTGTCACTATTTGCAGATTACATAAAACCCTAAAGACTCCACCAAAAACGAATAGAAATAATAAATATAGGAAAGTTGCAGTCTAGAAAACCACTATACAGAAATCTGTGGCACTTTTATGCACTAAGAGTGAAAAATCAGAGAGAGGACTTAAGAAAATAATTACATTTACAATCACAACCGAAAGAAAGTACCTAGGAATAAATTTAACAAAGAAGGTAGAAGACCTGTGCACTGAAAACTATACGATGTTGAAAACAATTGAATACAATACAAATGCTCATGGATTGAAAAAATTTATATTATAAAAATGTCCATATCATCTAACAGATTCGATGCAGTCTCCATCAAAATCCCAATGTTGTATTTCAAAGACATAGAACAAAAAATAGTAAAATTTGTACGGAATCACGAGAACCCCAGTAGTCAAAGCAATCCTGAAGGGAAGAAAACCCAGTGGTATCACACTTTCTGATTTCAAACTAACTACAAACCTATAGTAACAGTATGATGCTGGCACAAAACAGACACACTGATCAATGAAACAGGACCGAGAGTCCAAAAATAAACATACATGCATATGAGCAGCTATTTTATGACAAAGGAAGCAAGAACATACAAGGGAGATGAGAAATTATCTTTTAAAAACTGGTGCTTACCTGACAAGGTGGTGGTGCAGTTAGAGTATCGGACTGGGATGTGGAGGACCCAGGTTCAAAACTCTGAAGTCGCCAGCTTGAGTGTTGGCTTATCTAGTTTGAATAAGGCTCACCAGCTTGAGCCCAAAGTCGCTGGCTTGAGCAAGGGGTCACTCCGTCTGCTGTAGACCCCTAGTCAAGGCACATATGAGAAAGCAATCAATGAACAACTAAGGTGTCGCAACAAAGACCTGATGCTTCTCATTCCTCTCCCTTCCTATCTGTCCCTATCAGTCCCTCTCTCTGTCTCTGTCTCTGTCACAAAAAACAAAACAAAACAAAATAAAAAAACTGGTGCTGAGAAAACTAGACAGCCACATGCAAAGGAATAAAACTAGATCACTATTTTACTCCATACACAGAAATTAATTCAAAATAAATTAAAGACTTGAATACAAGACCTGAGACCAAAAACTACACAGAAGAAATTATTGTTGGTAAACTCCTTGACATCAGTCCTAATAATGTTTTTGTGGATTCGACTCTACCAACAAGGAAAAAGAGAACAAATATAAACAAATGGAACTACATGAAATCAAAAAAGTTCTGCAGAGTAAAGTAAGCTATCTACAAAAATGAAAATGTAAGGTATTAAATGAGAAAAGATATTTGCAAGTCAAACATCTGATAAGTATTTAATATCCTAAATATATAAAGTATACATACATCTTAACAACAAAGAACATACAACCCAATTAAAAAATGGGCACAGGAATTAAAAATACATTTTTCCAAAGAAGATAAATTTTTTCAAAGAAGACATACAAAGCTCCAACAGGCACATGAAAAAATATTTAACATCAATAGAAAAATGCAAATCAAACTATAAAGAGAAAACACTTGTTAGAATGGCTATCACCAAAAGGCAAGAAACCACAAGTGTTAGAGAGAATGCAGAGAAATGGAAACCCTTTTACACTGCTGGTGGGAACATGAGCTAGTGCAGCCACTATAAAACAAAGAGTATGGAATTCCTCAAAATATTAAAAACAGAACTACTATATGATGCAACTATTCTACTTCCAGGTATTTATTTGAAGAACATGGAAACACTAATTTCCAAAGATATATTCACCTCTATGTGCAGTGCAGCATTATTTACAATAGACAAAAAATAGAAATTACCTAAATGTCCATTGACAGCTGAATGGATAAACAAAATATGATATACACACACATTATCAAATGTATTGGACATACTGATTACCTTTGCTTAAATACTCAGACTCTTTATGCCTATTTCCCTGAGGCAAACTAATACTACCCCAGTAAAATCAGCAATAATTGCATTATATTGCCATATTGCTCATTTAATGTGTAAATATGCTTCTTATAAAATAATAGCATGCTTGGAGTTACAAACCAGAAAGTTAATGTGAATAAGTATATGAACTTCTACCTCAAATAAAGTATTTACTCCATATTTTAGAAATTGGTTTAAAGCAGGGGTCTCAAACTCACGGCCCGCGGGCCGCATGTGGCCCGCCGAACAATTTTGTGCGGTCCGCAGACTAATCCACGAAGTTCAAAATATTTTGGATAAAATTAAGTAAGCCTAGGGACCTACTTGTATTTTTCATTTCTCTAGCATCCTAGCTAGATATTAGCTTAGTTAACAGCAGTTGTGATGCGAACTACAGTTTCTGGTCGTTTTGTGACACTGAGTAAACTGCATGTACAATTGTGCTTGTTGTACTGATTTTTTTTTTTGTTTTCAACTGCAGTGAGAAAAGTGTTGCGTAACAGTTGCCTTTAGTAGACCTAGTGTGGCCTGCCAAACGGCTGTGATCTTGCTCTGTGGCCCACATGCTGAGTTGAGTTTGAGACCCCTGGTTTAAAGGATGCTATAGACACAAATATAATTATTTATTCATCTGACATAGTTAGGATATAAAAATATATTTAAATTATTTTGATATTTAAAAAGATAATTTATTTATTTATTTGTCCTATTAATTGAGTTTTAGAGAGAAAAAGAGAGAGATGCATCAGATTCTTTGTTCCACTCATTCATGCCATCATTTGTTGAGTCTTGTATGTGCTCTGACTGGGGATTGAACCTGCAACTTTGGCATGTCAGGACAATCAACTGAGCTACCCAGTCAGGGCTAAAAAGACAATTTATTTCTAGATTATTTTAAATTTAACAGAATAATGCAAAGATAAAGAGAGTTCCTGGATGTCTTCCCCAAAGCTAGCATATTACATAACCATTTTCTACTTGTCAAAACTAAGAAATTAACATGGGCAAAATACTGTTCACTATATATATCACTCAGATTTGTGAACTTTTCCCTCTAATATTCTTTTTATTTCCAGGATCCAATCCAGAATGGCATATTACATTGGGGGATGATTTTCCTTAATTTTTTCCAGTCTATGATTAATTTTTAAGTTTTCTCTCATTTCTCAAGACCTTTGCAATTTTGAAAAATAATGGTCCAGTATTTCATACAATGTACCTCAATTCGGGTTTTATCTTTTCTTATGATTAGATTAGGAATATAGATTTTGAGAAAGAAAGCCACTGTTGAGTGCATTCTCATCAAATTATATTAGGCTATACTAAATACTTTTAAAATATATTTAAAAATTAACTTATTACTGGTTTTGTTTGACTTGGTTTGCGAGGTTTCTTCACTGCACAGTTATTATTCTTCACTATCTATACTTTACTTTTTGGAAACAAGTCACTGACTTCAGCTCACTGAATACACTTCCAACAAATATGACAAATTTATTTCTGTTAAATTATTCTAAAAGCAGATAACTCCAAAGGCTTTATATATATATATATGGAGTTAAAGCCTTCTATTTGAGATTCTGAATGGAATCAGATATGTTTTTCTAAATGGAAATGACCAAATGAAGTAATTTCTATATTTGTGTTTCAGTGGGGAAAGGGAGTTTCCCAACAAAGCTCTGATTTCTAAACAGTGCTAATACGAACATCAAGAAGTTAGAAACCTTGAATAGAACGCCAAAAGCTTGGAGATATACTCAGAACTTAATTTTTACAGTAAACAAACCATTTTCAACGTGTCAGATAGTTTTGAAAACTGAATCTGTTCTTACAGAATGTGAGAATACATTTAGTATCAGAAGCATTACTCCCATGGCCTTAAATTACTGTTTGATGCAACATCAAAAGTAAATGATTTGCTTGCAGGTAACAGCTTGCTCATGAAAAGAATAAGTGAGTCTTAGTTCAAATACATTTTTGTTGCATTAAAACAACACTTTGCAAATTATGAATTATATTAATTTGATGTATTAAAGCCTCTTAGTAAAATATAAATCTTGCCATGTATTTATTCACTATTATATATTTTTGAAGAAGTATAATTGAATACAAAAGTAAAGAGAAATCTTTGTACTGGTACGGTAGAAATTCATGAAAAATTCATTAAAAATATTTTTATTTTTTCCCTCACTCTTATGAGATGGACCTACTAAATACATGCACACAAACAAATTTTCTATTTCTATTGGAGGTTCCTGATCATTATTACAAACATATTTGATGTCAGCTTTGAAATCACCTTCACCAACTAGAATCAACCATCCATCAAGGTTTACTCTTTCTTTTTTTCAAAATCTTTAATTTAACCTTTTCTTTATAATCTTATTGCCTTTACCTTAGTTTAGGCCCTCATTGGGGAACCATCAAAATATCATCATCTTTTTTAATACATTTCCCTTAGGTCTCTTCTTCTCTACCATTAATACCCTCTCATCACAGGATATTCTCAAACATTCTATGGAATATATAACTTTTTGCTAAAATTTATTTAATGGCTCCTCTGTATTTACAAAAGAATATCTCAGATATGTTATTGTCTTGTTCCTGTGTATAAATACTGCAGTAGATATTGCTAAGTGTCTCTTCTTTCTCTTACTATGCATGCCTAGTCTTCTTAGAAATGCTTCTCTCCTCTATCCTAAGCATGTTATTCTAGTATAACCAAATCTTTTTTTAGAGATATTTTGTGTCCTTGGCTTTGTGTTAATAGGTCTGGAGTTTAGCTTCTGGTATATATCAATTGTGTTTCTTCATCACTATGGCCACAGTTAATAGCTCAAAAAATAGTGCCACAAATGAGAACAATTACAATTTTCTCCTGGTTGTGAACTTGTAACCAGAGAGAAACTTGGTTACAAGTTTCTCGAAACCCTCCCCAGTGAGGAATAAGAAGCTATGTTTAATGATGCTTGTATTTTCTGCCACTTATGTGGAGACAATGTTAAAGAATGATGCCAAGAGAGTAAAACAGAAAATAGAAAATGAGAGACCCAGTAGCATTGAAGTTCTTTGTTCTTGAAAATGAAAAGTCTATCACAAGAAGCCCAGCCAAACCCCAGAATGAGTCTCAGGAAAATTCTTCTAGATGTTAGATGCCATCTCTAACACCTCTACCACTGATAGCACTGCTGTTCCCACTAGAATAGATTCTCAGCTGTCAATTTTTTTTTGTCTCATTTATCCAGATTAAAGTCTCAGGTGAGAGTGTCTGATTTCCCAAAACAGCAAATGTACTTTGGTTGCCAAGACTTGAAGAAAGCAGATTTCTGATGTCATAGGTGAATCCTGCCTCTCATGATGAGTCACTTGATGGCAAACTCCCAAAAATATAAAGTCAGTTCTGAGGCTAGCAAATAAAATGAATGACCAATACTTAGTCTTTACATTAATTTATTTTTCTGCCTCAGCTAGTTTCAGGAATTCCTACGGCAACATGATTTAGAACAATACATTAATCACATATTAATCAATAAGTAGCTTATATGTCTTAAGAACCTAATATATGCCAGGAACTTTATATTCATTATTTCATTTAACTCCCACAATAACTTTATGAAATGTGTTATTCCTCCCAGTTTTACCCCTGAGTAGAAATGGAGGGAGATTTAGTGACATTAAATAATTTGTCATAGACTATAGAATGAAATAATGACAAAACAGTGATTTAAATTCAAGTTCTTAACTTTTATATGATATTGTTCCCTATGGCTACTACATTATCTTTTTCTAAATTTACCTTGAAATTTTGCTTGTTGCTTCTGCCAAGTAGCCTGCCAGTCACTCCCACTTATTCACTGAACAGGGTGGTTTCTGGATCACTGCTTCCCTCTCCACACCTAACCCTGTGTCTTCAACACTCAGATGTGTGACTGACTCTTGATCTCTTGCTTCTTTACCTTTTGAGTCGTAACAACCTTTGTCTTCATCCTACATTTCTCACCCACTCACTTTCTAATACCTATACCTTCTCATCACCAGCAACTATAGTGACTTCAAAATCTTAACTTAAGCATATTAACTTCCTTCCTGCTTTCACACTTATTGTAGTACTTCTAATGTCCTGGCACCATTTAATTTTCTTGCCACCTTATTAAAAATTCATTGGCCATAAATGCAAGGATAGATGTCTGGAACTTCAATTTTATTCCACTGATCTATATGTTTATTACACTATCCTGACTACTATAGCTTTACAGTAAATATTTATATCAAGTAGTATAAATCTTCCAAGTACAGGGTGGGGCAAGTTAGGTTTACAGTTTTTCATATAGAAAATAATACAATATTTAATATATAATGATACAAGAATAAACTCTGTATTTCATATACTGATAACTGTAAACCTACTTTTGCCTTACTCTGCATGTTTTTTTTCTTTTCAAGATTGTTTTGCCATTTATAGACCTTTTATATTTCCATATGAATTTTACTACAGCTTATCAACTTATGTAAAAAAGCAAAATTGCCAATTTATGCAAAAATGAAAATTTTATTTACTCTGCAGACCAATTTCAGGAATATTACCATCATTAATAATATCAAGTCTTCTGATTCATGAGATATATTTTCATTCATTTATTTATTTTTTTAATTTCTTTAACAATATTTTATAGTTTTCAGATCCTAATTGTTGTATTTTGTTAAATTTATTGCTAAATATTTATTTATTTTTATGGTGTTATTAGTGGAATTGCTTATTAAATTTTATTTCCAGATTCATGCATATTTTGTAGAAACAATTGATGGTGTATACTAAAATTGTGCTCTATAATCTTAATAAGTTAACTTATTAGTTCTAAGAGTTTTTTGTGAATTCCTTATAGTTTTCTATGTATAATCTCCTATCATCTGTGAATAGAGATAGCTTTACTTCTTTCTTCTAATTTGGATGATTTTCTTTCATTTTATTTTCTAAATACTATGATGAGAGCCTTCAGCACAATAATAAATAGAAATGTCATGAGTATATATGTTTGTCTTGTTCCTGATTTCATGAGGGAAGCATTCAGTATTACATACAATATGTATAGTATTAGCTATAGGTTTTTAATAGATGTCTTTTCAAGCTGAGGAAGTTCCTTTCAATTTCTAGTTTGTTGAGTACTTTCATCCTGAATGGGTTATTAACTATCCAACATATTTTTATGTCTACATTCAGATGATCTGACTGGTTCTAGTTGTTAGAATCTAGGTGGTTCTAGATTCAGAATGGTTATTGGCCATTATTCTGTTATGGCTTATTATATTAATTGATATTGATGTTAAGGCAACCTTATATATCTAGAATAAACATTTCGTCATGCTGGGTAATCATTTTTATATGTTGCTGGATCAGTTTGCTAGTATTTTATTGAGAAATTTTGTATCTATATCTAAAGGGGATATCAGTCTGTAGTTTTGTTTTCTTTTATTAATTTTTGACAGAGACAGAGAGAGGGACAGATAGGGACAGACAGAAAGGAAGAGAGACGAGAAGCATCAAATCTTTCTTGTGACACCTTAGTTGTTCATTGCTTTCTTTCTCATTTGTGCTTTGACAGGGTGGCTACAGCAGAGGAAGTGACTCCTTGCTCATGGCAGCAACCTTGGCCTCAAGCCAGTGACCTTTGGGCTCAAGCCAGCGAACATGGGGTTATTTCTATGATCCTATGCTCAAGCTGCTGAGCTCATGCTCAAGCCCAATGAGCCTTCTCTCAAGCCAGTGACCTCTGGGTTTCAAACCTGGGTCTTACACGTTGCAGTTTGATGATCTATCTGCTGCACCACCACTGATCAGGCTGTAGTAGTTTTTTTTCTTTTTTTTTTTGGTTGTTTCTTTGTTTACTTCTGATTTTAGTATTATCATAATAATACCTTCATAGACTGAGTAAAAATATGTTCTTTCTTATTCTATTTTTTGGGAGAGTTTATAAACAATTGGTATAATTCTTTTTAAAATTTTGATATGATTCATCAGTAAAGCCATCTGACCATGAGTTTTTCCTTAATGGAGGTTTGTGTTTGTTTGTTTATGAGACAAAGAAAGAGAGAGAGAGAGAGATGAGAAGTATCAACTTATACTTGGTCATTGGTTGCTTCTCTTATGTGCCTTGATGTGATGGGCAAGGAGGTGGCACATCTGAACCAGTGAACCCTTGCTCAAGCCAGGGACCTTGAGATCATGTTGATATGCCCATGCTCAAGTTGGAGACCTCAGAGTTTTAAGCCTGGGCCTTCAGCAATCTAGGCTGACAATCTATCCACTGTGCCAAACTAATGACTTGAGTTAGTTTTGGTATAGTTTGTCTTGCTGGGAAATTTTCCATTTCTTCTAAGTTATCTAATTTATTGATACTAACTTGTTTATGGTATTCTTTTATGAGCCTTTTTATTTTTACAAGATTGAAAGAGATTTTTATTTTTTACTTTTAGTGAGGGGTGGAGGCAGAGAGACAGTCTCCCGCATGCACTCCAACCAGGGTCCACCTGGCAAATCCACAAGGGGGTGATGCTCTGTCCATGTAGGGCTGTTACTCTATTGCTCAGCAATGGAGTGCCTGAAGCAGAGGCAACAGAACCATCCTCAAAGCCCGAGGCCCACTTGCTGGAAGCAGTTGAGCCATTGCTGCAGAAAGGAAAGAGAGAAAGAAAAAGGAAGTGGAGGGGTGGAGAAGCAGATGGTCACTTCTTCTGTGTGCCCTGACCGAGAATGGAATCTGGGACATCCACACACCAGGTTGATGCTCTACCACTGAGCCAACTGGCCAAGCTGAGATGTTTTCTTAATAATTTTTTAAAAATATTTTGGTGGTTGTTGAAATGTGAAAACAAAGAGTGTAACATATGAGAGCATTGAATAGTCATAAAATATGAACTTCTATTTTGTAATACCTTTGAGCTTATTGAAATTAACATTGGACTAATGAAAAGTTTATCTGCTATTTCTATACATTTTGAGATTAGGTTTGCAGTCATGATTTTTATAGATGACTAAAGGAATTAAAGAAAACAGAACATGAAATATAAGAATTGTAATATTAAAAAGGTCAGGACTACCTAGATATAATAAAAATGTATGTTTTAATAAATATTGAGGTTACATCAATTAATAAGATTATATAGATTTTAAGTGGACAACTGTATAATACATCTTTTGTAAATTGCACACTGTGTTTGCCATCCAAAGTCAAATGTTTTCTCATCACCATATATTTGACCTCTTTGCCTTTACATCCTCTCCACCCTCTTTCTTCCCTGGTAACTGTCTATGAGTTTTTATTTTTTTGTCTTGTTTTTTTCATTTATTGTTTTCAGTGAAATCATACAACTCTTAACTTCTTATGTTTTGGAAGAAAGTGGTTACTTTTCCTTCTGTAGTTAGAGAAAAATTTAGGTCCCAGCTTTAAAATTGTATTGTATTTGTGGTCACTACTTCTGTTGATCACTACTAGAATCCAAGCAATGTCCTAGATGCCTACAGGTAGGGCCAGTTACAAATGTGCACCGCAATTCCCCAGTTATGGGTGTGAAGCAAAATCTGCCTCTGACTGATCCCTGAATATGCATTTTATTTTGGCCACAGCCTTAGAATTTGCTTTTCTAGAGTCCTGTAAAATGGCTTTTTTCTCTTTTTGTAAATGACAATAATATAATTGTCCTCTACTCTCTTCCCTAGGGGCTTCCTCATATGTTGGTCACATAGCCTCATTTTGTGGTCTTATTAATGCCCTAAAATTTCCTGATTTTTAGTTCTGTTTACTGGATTTTGAAAAGTAAAAACTGCTTTTAGTGTTCAGTACCTTTTATCTTAAAAAGGATGAACTTTTTTCTGTTTTTTTCTTTCAATAGTATTTGGCAAAATGTATATTTTTAGACTACTGTTGCATATGAGCATAACCTTGGAGGTAATAATGGGATTCAAATGGAAGTTTTTGGCTGACTAAAATAGTACACTGGCTAACCAAAATTAATACAGTTTTTAATTCCATATATTCTCTGTTGTCATAGCTTAATTTTTTGTGTGTGAATAGGAAAATTACCCTCCAGATATCCCTTTATCTTGATGCTTGAACATCTTCCAACTACCTTATTGAAGTAGAAGGAAAACATTTTTGGAATTTACATTGTCAGATTTTTTTTAGAAATCTCCTTGTGTTTCCATGAGTAGTTTTCAAACTTGTATAATATTTTAACATATTTTGGGAAATAGCTTTTAAAAGAATAAAAGACTGTTATTTGAGAGAAAATGGAAAATATTTAGTATTAGGTGGATTTTCAAATCACCTAACAGTATCTTCATGATACACAGGTTTATTTTATCTTAAGAAATGTTTTATAATAAATGTGCTTGTTGTAGACAAATATCTTATAAAGTATATCAGATCTATTTTCATATTATTTTTAGAAAATTATTGTTCATATGTATTTATATATGTTTAGAGACAAAGCATTAAAATAAACACAAATACCTTTTGCAACACTATGAATGGACCTGTAGAGTATTATGCTAAGTGAAATAAGCCAGTCAGGGAAAGACAAATGCCGTATGATCTCACCTTAACGTAAAATATAACAAATAAAATGAACTGGTGAACAAAACAGAAACAAACAGAGACATGACTAGATGGAACAGACTGACAGCTGTCAGAGGATGGGAGGTTGGGGTCTAAATGGAAGAAAGTGAAGGTTTGAAGCAAAAAGACACATACATACATAGACACAAACAACAGTGTAGTGACAGGTAGAGGGAAAGAGAGTTGGGGGCTAGGTGGAGGTAGGCAAAGGGGCAGTAGACACACAATGCAGTATGTAGATGTTTTATTGAGTTGTACACTTGAAACCTATATGGATTTGTGAACCAATGCCACTCCAATGAATTCAACAAAAAGTAAACCGTTAACACCTTTCAAAGACAACAATGAACTTAACTGTTATTTTTATTACTACTGTTTCTATATCTTTTTTCCACTCACTCTATGTGTTAGTCCTTATGCCTCCCCGTACAGGACTGTAAAGTGCTCCTCATGACTCCTCACTATTTGACCACAATTCCTTCAAGACTTAGATAATACAAATATTATATAACCTTATTTGTAACATTTTAATTTACCTTCTATGTTGGTATTCTTTTTTTTTATAAATAAATTTTTATTTTAATGGGGTGACATCAATAAATCAGGGTACATATATTCAAAGAAAACATTTCCAGGTTATCTTGTCATTTAGTTCTGTTGCATACCCATCACCCAAAGAGAGATCGTCCTCCATCACCCTCTATCCAGTTTTCTTTGTACCCCTCCCCCTCTCCCCCCTCCCCTTGCCCCACCCCCCGTAACCACCACACTCCTGTCCATGTCTCTTAGTCTCGCTTTTATGTCCTACCAATGTATGGAATCCTGCAGTTCTTGTTTTTTTCTGATTCGCTTATTTCACTCTGCATAATGTTATCAAGGTTCCACCATTCTGCTGTAAGTGATCCAATGTCATCATTTCTTCTAGCTGAATAGTATACTATGGTGTATATGTGCCCCATCTTCTTTATCCAGTCTTCTATTTTTTTTTTTACAGTGATTGAAAGCCTTTAAGCAAACTCTTGGCCAATACAGCAAGAATCCATAAAAGAGTAGTGTCCTTAACATGTTCACCAAGTCCAAATTGGCCCCATCACCATGCCAAATCCCTGAAAAAATGCAACCCAACCACAGTTCAGTCTGTTAGGAGCTGTCACAGGGAGCAGGAGTCCAGGAAAAGTCCACACAGGAAAAGTCCACATGGCACTGGTATTGTTGTCACCATTCTATACTTTCAGCTCATGTCCAAGTCCCAATGACCGCTGCTTCTAGCTGGTAATGATTCAGGTAGACTGGAAAAGCCATTTGCAGCATGCGTGGATATGGAGCTTCTGTTCTCCTCTGCCTGGAGAGTTGAGACCAGGTTGCTTTTCCCTGAAGCTCTGTGACTGTGGCATGGTAAAGAGAACCTTGGGATACACTAAGCTGGGTGGCAAAGTGGTGGTATTCTTAATTCCATTACTTACTCTGTATGGAAAGCAAATGTCATTGAGAATACTACTGAATAAGAATGTATTGTTTCTAACTCTTTTTGCTTGCTGATCATTTTTAATAGTTGACTTAAATATACTTATTCTCCTCATATCAGCTCTTATGTGATTTGTCTAATTTTACCATCTGTTACTTCATAACTAGTCTGCTAATTTGGCAAATGGAAAATATTAAATAAAAATAACCTTAAAATTTTTATGATGAAAATTTGGTTTGCAGGCCCTGGCCAGTTGACTCAGTGGTAGAGCATTGGTCCACCATATTGAAGTCCGAGGTTTGATTCCCAGTCAGGGCACACAAGTGAAGCAACCGTCTGCTTCTCTCCAGCTCCTTCTTCCCTTTCTTTTCCTGTTCTCCTCCCACAGCCAGTGCCTTTATTGGTTTGAGCATCAGTCTTGGGTGCTGAAGAAAGCTCAGTTGGTCAGAGTGCATCAGCCTCAGGTGCTAAAAATAGCTTGGTTGATTCAAGCATCCACCCTAGACAGGGTTGTGGGATCTCAGTCAGGGTATATGCTGTAGTCTGTCTATCTCCTCTATTCTCACAATAAAATTTTTTTTCATACAGTATTTTGATTATTAATGTCATTTTTTAAAGCTTTTCACCTGACATGGCAGGATGTCACTTTATGTCTACTTCACTTCTTTCTATTTTTGGTTAAATCCAGTAAAGAAACAGAAACATTGTTAGCATAATAAATCAACAGTGTTATGACACGAGAGACAGCTGTAATTAGTAAAAAGGAGATTTTTTTTTTGGTTTTATATCTTTCTATCTGAAGATTCTAAGGGAACATATTCAGAATTCAAACTATAAAATTGATAAATGTTGTCATGGATGGACCTTAGAAAGAAAATGGAAACTGAAGAAACTGGATGCAAATCTAAGTATTCAAGTTAAATCTAGGCCTGTGAAATAAATACTGAAGGTAAGAACAGACACCAGATACAGGGGTTATATTAGGGATAAGAGAAAATAGAAAATAGAAGGGGATACTGAAGAAACAAGGAAGACCATAAATACTGGTTTAAGGTGGATTTCAAATGGATTAATAATTGACTTTATGTTAAATATTTTGGATTGTCATGACACTCTGTATTGCTGATCTTCACAAGACAAATGTTGCTTTCTTATAAGGAATTATACTTTTATACTTCTCAAGGATTCAAAAGCAAAACTAAGGCATTGCATGAGGAGAGGAGAGTTCAGGGTGGGTATTTTTAACTGCAGTCTCATATCTGCCTTTGTCAATATAAATTGTTATTCTTAACAAGAAAAACGCCAGTGTGGCATTTAAACTGGTGGAAAGAAATGGTCCTGAAATTCACATAAGAAGTAATGGTGGGGAGAGATGAGGAGAGGGTTAACACTGTAATAGCACCAGAGTCTCTGGGTAGTGTAGTCTAAGAGTGGATAGTTCAATACGAAAGCCAGAGCTGTATTCTACTGATAGTTTTTTAATGCTGATCACCGCAGCAATTCTTTTTTTGCAGTAGTTATCCAGAAAGGGAGAAATATTATTCATACATATTTTGTGGCTCACAGCCCAGAGGGAGGAGTAGAAATTCTAAAACCTGGCCCTCTTTCTGCCCTCTGATCTCTGTGCCTCTCGTTTGCCATACACAGTAGGAAGAGAGTTGGAAAAGGAGCTTGAGTGATGTAGTGCCTGGGAGGCTGCCTTTCAGGTACAGAGCAAGGGCAGAGGATAGATCTGGGTGGACAAATGAACAAAAATCACAGAGGGGAATTATAAAACCAGTGAAATTCTGCCTTTCAGGTAGAAAGCAAGGACAGAGAATAGATCTGGATGGACAAATGGAAAAAAAAAATCACAGAGGGGAATTAGAAAACCAGTGAAATACCCTTGTTGCTAAGGCTATTGGTATATCTCCTATTACAAATAAATGCAGTGACATTTCTTGCTATGCTTACTTCGTTTGCTTGCTATAAGCTGCAGGACCAAACTGACCCAATGCTTTCTAAATTCCAAAAGGCTGTTGAGAGTCAACAAAACTGTCAGATTGACTGGAAGTTCAAAAATTTCACAGGGCTTGAGCTCTTGGATAGCTATGAGGTGTTCAGTTATAACCCTGTACCTTTGAGTTATGTTCAATTTGGCTTCTCTGCCCCCTTAGCTACCTCTCTTTCAAAGATGTCTCCCTAAATTAAGATGCCACCGCTGAACTGCCAACAGCTGGAAATGTGAATTTAATTGTTCATCCAGGAGAGAAAATATGTTGCACCCATCCCATTGGGATCATTGCCTGGCTTTTCTGGGATGGCTGACCATGTTTAATGGTACAAACTGTGTTGGTAGAATGGCTTTTCTTTTTTTTTTTTTTTTTTTTTTTTTCCTCTTTTTTTTTTCATTTTTCTGAAGCTGGAAACAGGGAGAGACAGTCAGACAGACTCCCGCATGCGCCCGACCGGGATCCACCCGGCACGCCCACCATGGGGCGACGCTCTGCCCACCAGGGGGCGATGCTCTGCCCATCCTGGGCGTCGCCATATTGCGACCAGAGCCACTCTAGCGCCTGGGGCAGAGGCCACAGAGCCATCCCCAGCGCCCGGGCCATCTTTGCTCCAATGGAGCCTTGGCTGCGGGAGGGGAAGAGAGAGACAGAGAGGAAAGTGCGGCGGAGGGGTGGAGAAGCAAATGGGCGCTTCTCCTGTGTGCCCTGGCCGGGAATCGAACCCGGGTCCTCCGCACGCTAGGCCGACGCTCTACCGCTGAGCCAACCGGCCAGGGCAGAATGGCTTTTCTTGTTGTTGATGTTGATTTATTTTTTATGCAAAGCTAATTGTTTCATACAGTTAGATTGGTAACCTTATGTAATTAACAGTTGCTTAAACAGCTGAGAATCAACCTATAACTTTTTTGTTAAATGGTGAGAATTCAGTGTGATTCTTACCTATGAAGTGAAAGACTTAAGATAACTTCTAGCAAAACAGAAACACTCATGCACAGAGAGCAAACTGACAGCTGTGGTGTGTATGTGTGTGTGTGTGTGGGGGGCGGTGATAGAGGTATAGGAATAAAGCAAAAAAAAAAATCATCTCATGAACATGGACGACAATGTGGTGATTGAAGGGAACAGAGGTGGAGGAGGGGATGGTGGTATAAAAGATGGGTGAAGACTTGACCTGTGTGGGGTGAACACACAATATGGTATACAGAGATCTGTTGTAGAATTGGGCACCCGAAACCTGTATAATTATGGTAACCAGTGTCAACCCAATAAAATGTAATTAAAGAAAAGTGAAAGATAACTTGTATGAGGTAAGCTGTTTTAATTTTAATTTGTGAGGTAATTACTTTTTTCATACTTAATATATGGATATTTTTTATTCTTTCTTTATAATTCAATCTCCTTATTATGTTTTGCACATATAAATATATACATGTTTATTCTATGTCTTTATTTTTCTAAAATGAAAATAATATAATAATTATACCTTTAAATAAAGATTTTTATAAGGGAAATTTTATATAATATAGCTTTCTCTAATATATAACATAGTTTGTAAAGATACTACATAAATCATTAGAAGTTTTAAAAGCCATTTTGATTATCAGTTAGTCATTATTCTCCTTGATATTATATGCCATTATTTCATTTTTTAATTCACAAATATACAGTTAAATTTACAGTTTAATACAGGCAGTCCCTGGGTTACAGACAAGAAAGGTTCTATAGGTTTTTTCTTAAGTTGAATCTGCATGTAATTGGAACAGGTACATTAACTTATTAAACACAACTTAGATGTTTCTCCTAACATAGTATTTATTTTTACCTTTCTGTGCATATAGAAACTTAAATATTTTCAAACATAGAGAACCTATCTCAATTGTAACCTGGGACTGCCTGTGTATAATTTATAAAATTTATTCTAAATTCTAAAGTAATGTTATCCAAAAGTAGAGCCTGTAAGCTTACAAAACTGAAGTATATTTATATACACTTACCGTTACTTGCAAAATAAAAGATTTTACCGAATAGTTCAATATCTAAATCAATCTATCAGTAAAAATTTATACAACTTTTGGATAATATTTGAAATATTCCAACAAAAATAATAAAACAAACAAAAACTATTTCAATACTACTTCATAAAATCTGGAAATTGACTCCATAGCTTCTTGCTAATATAGTCACATCGTTAATTGCCCTAAATTTTTATCTACTATCACATATAAGTCAAATCACCACAGCTACCTTTGGGGAACTTCCCAAATACAAGAAGTCTAACATTATATGTTACTCAGTTTTGGGGAGTCACATTTAAGGACCATTGCTCTTATTCATGTTTACAGTATATAGCTTTTCTGCATAAACTATTTATGTTTAATTAAACAACACCTAATTTATAATATGGCAGCTAAGAAAACACTTTGTAATTTTCTCTGAAGATTACCACATTGTTACTCCCAAGGGAACAACATCTGAGAGAGCCTAGCTAGTCAGATAATACAGATAATATTGTGGGGTAAGTATAATCAATCAGAAAGAGTTGTCTCCATTAGTTTGTGAAACTCTTAATGACACTGATGACCATCTTTGTGGTTATATTTGTATTGTCTAACACAGCATATGACCTATGTTTTTTATTTTTTATTATTTATTTTATTTTTTTGTCTGAAGTTAGAAGCAGGGAGGAAGTCAGACTCTTGCATGCACCTGACTGAGATCCACACAGCATGCCCACCAGGGGGCGATGCTCTGCCCATCTGGGGTGTTGTTCCGTTTTGGCCAGAGCCATTCCAGTGTTTTAGCCAGAGGCCATGGAGCCGTACTCAGTGTCCAGGCCAACCTTGCTCCAATGGAGCCTTGGCTGCAGGAGGGGAAGAGAGAGACAGAGAGGAAGGAGAGGGGGAAGGGTGGAGAAACAGATGGGCGCTTCTCCTATATGCCCTGACCAGGAATCGAACCCTGGTCTTCCACACACTGGGCTGACCGCTGAACCAACCAGCCAAGGCTGGTTGGCTCTTAATATCTGCTTGATTAATGAGAGAATGGAACTATATAATTTGGGGCACTGCAACATGCAGCGAGATGATTTAAATAAATGATAAATATTTAATATAGTATCTCCACTAATATAAATACTTCTTTAAGTATAATGTCATTTTCTGTTAAAATATTTTCACCTAAATAGATAAAAGGAAACAAATATGATTGAATGTAGAAATTTATATATTAAAAAATAAAGCTCTTGCACAAATTACAAATATAAATTATAATTAGAAAACATTTATGATGTAATGAGTCTTGTTTATAATTAATTTGCTATAAGTATTTTTAATGCTTCTTTGATTCTCTATTTTTAAAAATAAATATAGTCATCTTTTCATTTTTCCCCTTTATTTATAATATATTAATAACCTCATAATCAAGAGATGATAAAGTACTTTAGAAAAGTATGGCACAAATAGCTAAATTAGTCTCTAATGCCTCCAACTTCTAAATTTCCTTGAACTACTTTCTGTTCTCTCCCATACAAATTTACTGGATTGAATGCAATACTGGTGGAAATTAATTTTCTTCCTGTCTTAGAGCCTAGGTACTACAATTAAATCCCTTGACATAGATATTGTGATGTTGTTAAAATATTGACCATAAAATATATTCTATAGTAGGTACAATGTGACCTACTTAACTGTACTGGAGGAATTTTTGTTCTTTGGCATATTAATTTTTTTAGTCCTGAAATTATAGGTCATAGGTTAAAATAATAGAAAATTTGAGCAGTTTAAATAATTCTAAAGCACACAGTTTCTCTTCTTTACCTTGGAAAGGATTAGCAATTTTTTATACTATTAAAATAAATTGGTATAGAGAGCATCTGGTCAAATGACAGAGTAAGTTAACTCTGTGTTAGCCTACTCCCATTATTATATCAAAATTCCCACTAACTTATAGAACAATCACTAAAATCCACCTGAAGACTAGCTGAACAGAAGCCCTATAACTAAGGATGTAAAAAAGAAACCACGTAGAGTCTGATAGGAGGGGTGGAAATGCTGACCCAGCAGGTCCCATGCTCATGGTGTGGCAATTAGAAATCAGGAGGGATATATCTCAGCTGTGGAGATTCCTCCTGAGGATCAGAAGGCCTCAGCACCACACTGGCCTCATCAACTTAGGGCACTGGACCCAGAAAGAGGAGTTCCCATAACATTCAGCTGTGAACACCTGTGGGAACTGTGTCCTGTTGGAGACTGAGGCAAATCGCTTTACGGGATCACTGGCTAACAACCTCATATGTTCTAAGATCCAGTGCAGGAGTCAGCAGCTCAGAAAGCGCCAGGGGTACATAGGAAGGAACTTAATTGACTAAATTCAGTGCAAGGGATGGAGGGGCAGGGGCAAGGGCTTGGGGCAACCTTCTCCAAGGACAGAAGTGTTGGCAGGTGCCTTTGTTTCTCTGTGTAGCTCCCACCCAGCTGGCACTGTACAGGCAGGAACCAAATCTATGCCACTATTAACCTAATTAACACCATTCAGCCCACCCTTGTGAGTCCCTGAGACACCAACCAACCCACGCAACATGCCCACTTGCCCAAACCTCTTCCAGGACCTCCTCTACACAAGCGGCCTGCCTTGCTATTGACTTCCCTCAATCTCTCGAAGGTCCACAATCCCCAAATGAACAGTGGCAAATGTTGGCCTGCCTTGTAGCTCTAGAAAAACAGCCCCAAGACGAGCACAAATGGTAAACTGTCTCTACTTGCATTGTAACTTCCATCATATGACTCCAAGTCTGGCAAAAGCAGTGGTCAGTCTGGACCTGCAATGTAGCTTCAACTGAGATATCAGAAGCTTGGTACAAGTAGAGGCTGACCTCAGTTCACATTGTGGTGTCTACCAAAGAGGCCCACACCTGTCATAAGTGGCAGTTCGCCTCAGTTTATAGTGTAGCTTCTCCCAGGTACCCCCAAGCCTAGGACAAGTGGTACCCAATCTAAGATCACTCTGTGGCTCCTTCCAGGTAGTGCCAAATAGAGCACAGTGGCACCTGACCTTGGCTTGTACTGAAGCATTAGAGAGACCAGAACCAAAACACCCAGTTTCAGCTTTAGACCATACCAGAGCAACTCCCAACCAACTTTAAAAATGACATATCTAAAGGGCAGACTTGGCTAGCACTGGAGCCTTGCTAAAGTGACTGCTCTGTGGGTGTCAGCCCACACACAACTCATCTGCTATAGTAATGGGCAGACCTCACATCCAGTCAGCCTGAAGATCAACCCACCAAAGTGCCAAGGAATTGAGGCTAAACTACAATAAAAAGGAACACACAACCCAGATAAGGGACACCCACTAATCATCCTTCCCAGGGGAACAGGTAGAATGCATCACTGGGTCCACAGGACACATTCTGTATAAGGATACTCTGATAAGTCCAGGTGGTATAGAAGATCTACCTAATAAACAGAAAAAACAGGGAATTACCCAAAATTAGGAGACAGAGAAATTTGTCTCAAATGAAAAGAAAACAAACACAGAATAAAACCACAGAAAATACAAAGTAAATGAAATGGAGACAATTTACTAGATACAGAATTTAAAACACTGGTTATAAGAATGCTGAATAAATTTAGGGGAAAAATAGATGAACTCAGTGATAACTTCAACAAAGAAATAGAAAACATGAAAAGAGAAGATAGAAATCATAAAGATCAGTCAGAAATGAAGAAAAAAATAAATGTAGAAACATTACAAGGGAATTAACAACATATTAGATGAGAATAGGATTGAATCAAGGCAACAGAAAACACCGAATCAGCACAGAAAGAAAAAAAAAAGTTAAAGATGAGGACAGTTTAAGGGATCTCTGGGACAACATCATGCATACCAACATTCTCATTATAAGGGTACCAGAAATAGAAGAGAGAGATAAAGGGAATAAAAATAGTTTTGAAAAAATAATTATGGAAAACTTCTCTAATCTTGTGAAGGAAATAACCATACAAGCACAGAGGGTTCCAAACAAGATGAACCAAAAAAGGCCCACACTAAGACACATCATATTTAAAGTGGCAAAGTTAAGGTCAAAGAGAGAATCTTAAAAGCAGAAAATGAAAAGCAGTTAGTTACTTAAAACGTAGCTCCCCAAAAACAGTCAGCTAATTTCTCAACAGAAACCTTGCAGGCCAGAAAGGATTGGCATGAAATACTAAAAGTGATGAAAATAAAGGACCTATAACCCATATTGCTCTATCCAGCAAGGCTATCATTAAGAATCAAAGGAAAGCCTGACCAGGCGGTGGCGCAGGGGATAGAGCGTCGAACTGGGATGCGGAGGACCCAGGTTGGAGACCCCAAGGTCACCAGCTTGAGCACAAGTTCATCTGGGTTGAGCAAAAAAAAAGCTCAACAGCTCAGACCTAAGGTCGCTGAGCAAGGTGTCACTCGGTCTGCTGAAGGCCCATGGTCAAGGCACATATGAGAAAGCAATCAATGAACAACTAAGGTGTCACAACGAGAAACTGATGATTGATGCTTCTCATCTCTCTCCGTACCTGTCTGTCTGTCCCTATCTATCCCTCTCTCTGACTCTCTCTCTGTCCCTGTAAAAAAAAAAAAAAAAAGAATCAAAGGAAAGATAAAAACTTTTTCTGACAAGAAAAAGCTAAAGGAGTTTATCATCACTAAAAGAGTATTTTAAAAAACGTTAAAGGGATTTTAAAAAGAGAAGATAAAAAATATATATACAAAAATATAGAAAAAAGTTTTCACTGACAAAGGCAAACACTAAAAGCAGTGTATCAATCAATTATAAAGCTAGTATAAAGATTAAAAGACAAAAGTAATAAGATCATGTGTAATTACAATAATAAATTAATGGATACACATAAAAATACACAAAAATGTGAAATAATGACAAAAACATAACATGGAAGGGGTTAGTGAAAATTTTAGTGATTCAAATGTTTGAATTTAAATGACTATCAACTTAAAATAGGCTGCCATAGACATACCTAAGAATGTTTGAAGCACGTGGTAATCACATACCAAAAATCTATAGAGGACATAAAAGAAATAGAAAAAGAAATTCTCCAAACATTATGTTATAGAAGGTCATCAACATACAAGGAAAGAGTACAGGAGACTAAGAACAACAACAACAAAAAAAATCAGAAAATAATTAATAAAATGGCAATAAGTACATGACTATAACTAATTACTTTAAAGGTAAATGGGTTAAGTATTCCAGACAAAGACAGGGAATGGTTGAATGCACTAAAAACAAATGAAAAAACACTTGTACATATGCTGCCTAAAAGAAACTCACTTCTGATCAAAGGATATATAGAATGAAAGGAGGTAAGAAAGATATTTTATGCCATGAAAAGGAAAGAAAACTGGGGCAGCAATATTTATAAACCAAAAATGACTTTAAAACAAAGGCTGTAAGAATAAACAAAGAAGGGTTTTTATTTGATTGACAAAGAGATCAATCAAATAAAAGGATATAACTATATCTCTTGCAAACATCTATACAACTAGCATAGGAGCAACTAAATATACAAAGCAAATATTTATGCAAATTTAAAAAGAAATTGACAGTAAGTTCATAATAGTAGGAGATATTGACACCACTTTGACATCAATGGATATATCATCCAGACAGAAATCAATAAGTAAATAGCAACCTTATATGATATATTCAACCAGTGGTCTTAATTGATTTTTTAAAAAGATTTTACTCAAAAGCAGCAGATTATATATTGTTTTAGTTTACACATGGAACATTTTCCAGAATAGACTACATGTTAGGCCTCAGAATAATTCTTAATTAATTTAAGATGATTAAATTATATCAAGCAAATTCTCCAATCAAATGATATGAAACTAGAAATTAATTTAAAAAAGAAAATGAAAAAAAATGCCACACACATGAAGGCTAATGGCATGTGACTAAATAATGAATAAATTAACAAAGAGATCCAATAATAAATAAAAATATATACCTCAAAACAAGTGATAGTGAAAAAACAGTAACACAAAAATCAATGGACATAGCTGAAGCAGTTCTAAGAGGTAAATTCATAGCAATATAGGCTTACCTCCAAAAAACAAGAAAAATCTTAAACTATCTAAATTTATATATAAAGGAACTAGGAAAAGAACAACAAACCAAGCCTAATCTTACTAAAAAAAAATAGTAAAGGTCAAAATGAAAATAAAATAAATGGAATCTAAAACACAATAGATGAGATCAATGAAACTAGGAGCTGCTTTTTTTTAAGATAAACAAAATGAACAAACCTTAAGCCACACACATCAGGAAAAAAAAAATGCTGCAATATACATGGGGCTGCATGTGTTTTTATGTACCAATGTTTTTTAGTTTTAGAGGTATATACCCAGTAGAGGGATTGCTGGGTTATATGGTAGTTATATTTTTAGTTTTTTGAGGTACCACCATACTTTCTTACATAATGGTTGTATTACTTTACATTCCCACCAACAGTGAATGAGGGTTCCTTTTTCTCCACAGCCTCTCCAACACTTGCTATTACCTGTCTTTTTTTTTTTTTTTTGTATTTTTCTGAAGCTGGAAATGGGGAGAGACAGTCAGACAGACTCCCGCATGCGCCCGACCGGGATCCACCCGGCACGCCCACCAGGGGCAACGCTCTGCCCACAAGGGGGCGATGCTCTGCCCCTCCGAGGCGTCGCTCTGCCGCGACCAGAGCCACTCTAGCGCCTGGGGCAGAGGCCAAGGAGCCATCCCCAGCGCCCGGGCCATCTTTGCTCCAATGGAGCCCTGGCTACGGGAGGGGAAGAGAGAGACAGAGAGGAAGGAGGGGGAGGGGGTGGAGAAGCAAATGGGCGCTTCTCCTATGTGCCCTGGCCGGGAATCGAACCCGGGTCCCCCGCACGCCCGGCCGATGCTCTACTGCTGAGCCAACCGGCCAGGGCCTGCTATTACCTGTCTTGTTGATAATAGCTAATCTAACAGGTGTGAGGTGGTATCTCATTGTAGTTTTGTTTTGCATTTCTCTAATAACTAATGAAGATGAGCATCTTTTCATATACCTATTGGCCATTTGTATTTCTTCCTGGGAGAAGTGTCTGTTCATGTCCTCTTGCATTCTTTTTATTGGATTGTTTGTTGTTGAGTTTTATGAGTTCTTTGTATATTTTGGATATTAGGCCCTTATCTGAGCTATTTGAAAATATCATCTCCCATTTAGTTGGCTGGCTGTTTTGTTGTCAGTATCTCTTGCTGAGCAAAAACTTCTTAGTCTGATGTGGTCCCATTTATTTATCTTTGCCTTCACTTCCCCTGGCTTTGGAGTCAAATTCATAAAGTGCTCTTTGTAACCAAGGTCCATGAGTTTAGTACCTATGTTTATATCTATGTACTTTATTGTTTCATGTCTTATATTAGGTTTTTGATCCATTTTGAATTAATTTTAGTACAGGGGGACAAACTGTAGTCGAGTTTCATTCTTTGCATGTGACTTTCCAGTTTTCCCAGTACCATTTGTTGAAGAGGCTTTTTTTTTCTCCATTGTGTATTGTTGGCCCCTTTATTGAAAATTATTTTACCATATATATGTGGTTTATTTCTGGGATTTCTATTCTGTTCCATTGGTCTGAGTGTCTGTTTTTCTGCCAATATCATGCTGTTTTGATTGTTGTGGCTCTATAATATAATTTGAAGTCAGGTATTGAAATACCCCCAGCTTCATTCTTTTTCCTTAGAATTGCTTTGGCTATTCAGGGTATTTTATAAACCCATATAAATCTGATGACCTTTTATTGTTCACAGTGGCCAAGACATGGAAAC
This sequence comes from Saccopteryx leptura, assembly GCF_036850995.1. Taxonomy (NCBI): domain Eukaryota; kingdom Metazoa; phylum Chordata; class Mammalia; order Chiroptera; family Emballonuridae; genus Saccopteryx; species Saccopteryx leptura. The sequence goes on from NC_089503.1 coordinate 356,345,850, forward strand.
AACCAAAAAGCCCTTCAATAGATGACTGGATAAAAAAGATGTGGTACATATATACTATGGAATACTAATCAGCAATAAGAAATGATACATCGAATCATTTACAACAACATGGAAGGAACGTGATAACATTGTATAGAGTTAAATAAGTAAATCAGAAAAAACTAAAAACTGCATGATTCCATACATAGGTGGGACATAAAAATGAGACAAAGAGACATGGACAAGAGTGTGGTGGTTACCGGATTGGGGAGAGATGATAAAGAAGGAGAGGGGGCAGGCAATGGGTACAAAGAAAACCAGATGGATGGTGACGAAAGACAATTTGACTTTGGGTGATGGGTTCACAACATAGTTAAATGTCAAAATAACCTGGAGATGTTTTCTCTGAACATATGTACCCTGATTTATTAATTTCACCCCATTAAAATTAAATATATAAAAATAAATAAATAAATAATTTAAAAAAAACAAAAAAAAAACTTAGAGGGCTGAAATAACAAAATCAGAGATGAAAGTAAAAGAGTGATAACTAATACCATAAAAATAAAAAGGATTTTAAGAAAATATACCCCTACACAAAACCAGAAAAGACACTATAGGAACAAAATTATAAGCCAATAAACCTGATGAACATAGGTGCAAAAATTCTCAACAAAATATTAGAAAACTAAATTAAGTAAAACATTAAAAGAATTATTTACCACCTGACCAGGCGGTGGCACAGTGGATAAAGTGTCGGATTGGGATGCGGAGGACCCATGTTCAAGACCCTGTGGTTGCCAACTTGAGTGTAGGCTCATCTGGTTTGAGCAAAGCTCACCAGCCTGGACCCAAGGTGTTACTTGGTCTGCTGTAGCCCCATGGTAAAGGCACACATGAGAAAGCAATCAGTGAACAACTAAGGTGTCATGTGGACAAGTCCTGCCAGGGGTGAGGATGATGGAGACACAAAGACCTGACTCCGGGGACCAGTTTCAGTGACACAGATCCGATTTATTCCGAAAATAAGCTAGTTTATATACACAGGTTCAGCCTATATGGTGTTAAGGCATGTTCCTCAAAGCCAATGGCTGAAAAGATCATGGAGCTGCGTGGTTAGCGCTAAGTCACTTCCTTATAGCCGGTGAGCTCCCTTCCTGAGTATGCCCAGGAGGGTTCTGGGAGCTGGAGTATTCTCACAGCATTGCATCAGCCACAGCTGCTAGGAATGCGCTCTGCACTCCACCCACAGTGTCATAACAAAAAACTAATGATTGATGCCTCTCATCTCTCTTTGTTCTTGTCTGTCTGTCCCTATCTATCCTCTCTGATTCTCTCTCTGTCTCTGTAAAATAAATAAATAAACAAACAAACAAATAAATAAATTTCCATGATTACCCATCTGGGGTGCAAGTTTGAGTCACTCTCTGCAGAACAATTAATGTGATATACCACATAAACAAAAAGAGAGAAAAATCATATGTTCATATTAGTAGATGTATAAAAACATTTGACATTTTTTTAAAGTGGAAGTGTCCAATACATAAAACAACAGAAACCAGACTAGGAAAGTGTGAGTTCTGAGGGGGAAATTCCAGCATACCATCACATATCAGCCTTTAAAACTAAGTTTAATAAAATAAAAGAGAATGACCTCTTTTTGCAACAGTATGGAGAATTAAATAACCTAAATAATTTCCACTTCAAGACACTATAAATTATTTTCATTTCAAGACACTAGTAATTAACTACTATGTATCTGAACTGACAAGAAAATTTGGGAAAAACACAGGGACCCCAAACAAAGATCGTAGGAAAACCAGAGTGGTAATCACATGAACTGACATGGCAGAATTCCCAGTAGGCACTGACTATGTGGGGACTGGAGATCAAGTCTTAGACCCGTGAAGGCCTCATGGCGAACCTTTTTATAAAAACCGCCCACTTTTGCAGTGCTGGTCAACCTGGTCCTTCCCGCCCACTAGTGGGTGTTCCAGATTTCATGATGGGCAGTAGCCAAACGGCACCACAATTGGCCCACCATGAAAGCTGGAATGCCCACTAGTGGGCGGGAGGGACCAGGTTGACCAGCACTGCAAATGTGGGCGGTTTTTATAAAAAGGTTCGCCATCCAGGCGTCCCCAAACTACGGCCTGAGGGCCGCATGCAGCCCCCTGAGGCCATTTATCCGGCCCCCCTGCTGCACTTCCGGAAGGGGCACCTCTTTCACTGGTGGTCAGTGAGAGGAGAACTGTATGTGGCAGCCCTCCAATGGTCTGAGGGACAGTGAACTGGCTCCCTGTGTAAAAAGTTTGGGGACCACTGTTTAGATTTAGAGTGGGAACTGGAAAACACTGAATTACCTTAATCCAGATTCCTTAAAAGGCTATACTATCACTTGAATATATGCAGTAAGAAAATAAAATTTGCCAGCATTATGCAGTCAATAATTTTTTTTATTGGCCTTACCAATAAATAGCTTTAGAAAAAATATAGGTAATTTAAATTCCAGTATGTTACATCTAAATTTATGGTACAGATTTACAGTGTCTTCACCGTCCAGTTAAGTTTCAGACTAAAAAATTATCAAAAACATTTTTCTAGGTTAGAGATACCACTGAAGTGCTTGGCAGAAACAAATGCAAAACCTTTCGGAACAAAAAGTAGTTCAATCAGGCCTGCAAAAGATTTTCACAACGTATTACTAAAAAAATTCTTATATTGTAAAATTATAAAATACACTAAGAAATAAGTTACCATGAATGACAACCAGACATAATAAAAAACATTATTTGAATCTAAGAATTGTATATAACAAAATATTAAATAGAGATTATGTAACACATTTGTTTTTAAAACAAAGCAAAGAGACAAAAATTATCTTAAAATTTAATAGTATCAAACAGAAATTCTACAAATTAAAAATTTAAAAGGCGCCTGACGACCAGGCAGTGGTACAGTAGATAGAGTGTGGGGCTGGGATGAGGAGGACCCAGGTTCAAGACCTCGAGGTTGCCAGCTTGAGCATGGGCTCATCTGGTTTGAGCAAAGCTCACCAGCATGGACCCAAGGTCGCTGAGCAAGGGGTTACTCATCTGCAGAAGGCCTGCAGTCAAGGCACATATGAGAAAGCTATCAATAAACAACTAAGGTGTCACAATGTGCAACAAAAAACTGATTAATGCTTTTCATCTCTCCATTTCTGTCTGTCTGTCCCTGTCTATTCCTCTCTCTGACTCTCTGTCTCTGAAAAAAAAAAAGAGTTGTAAAAAAATAAACTTTAAAAAAAACAAAAAAAAATTTTAAAAGCAAGTAAGAGTAAATGTAAAAAGAAAAGGTAAGTAAAGACACATATTTTCAGATAAATGTAAACAATTAATAACAAATTTATTTATTAGAGAAATAGTACAAGGACCATAAAAAACATGTAACATACACTAAACAAAGGACATTGAATAGAATTTATTCTTTAGAACAGCGGTTCTCAACCTGTGGGTTGTGACCCTGGCGGGGGTCGAACGACCAAAACACAGGGGTTGCCTAAAGTCATCAGAAAATACATATATATTATACAATACATTTTTAAATAAAATATGTATTTCCGATGGCTTTAGGCGACCCCTGTGTTTTGGTCGTTTGACCCCCGCCGGGGTCGTGACCCACTGGTTGAGAACCGCTGCTTTAGAATTAATTTATCCTAAGTATTACTTAAGAAAAAAATTCAAATTCTACTAAAACATTTCTTCTGTTGAACAATTTTGTGTATTAAAAAAAAATTTTTTTTGACAGCGACAGAGAGTCAGAGGGACAGGGACAGACACACAGAAAGGAAGAGAGATGAGAAACATCAATTCCTTGTTGCAGCACCTTAGTTGTTCATCAATTGCTTCCTTATATGGGCCTTGACCTGTGGGCTACAACAGAGCAATTGACCCCTTGCTCAAGCGAGTGACCATGAAATCATGTATATGATCCCATGTTGAAGCCAATGACCTTGTGATCAAGCTGTTGAGCCTGCACTCAAGCTGGATGAGCCCACACTCAAGCCAATAACCTCAGGGTTTTGAGTTTTGAACCTGGGTCCTCTGCATCCCAGTCTGATGCTGTATCTACTGTGCCACCACCTGGTCAGGCATTTTATGTTTAAATTTAAGGATTGCAACTAAAGCAATAGACATAAAATGTACACTTTTCAGAGCAATAGTTGGGAAATAATTGAATTTTAAAAATCTTAATTATTCCAAAAGAAGGCAGATAAAATAGAATACACAAAAACATAGTAAGATGTTGGAAAGTAGAAACTAAATATCATAGAAAAAGATATAAATATGTTAGTATGCTATACATACAAGTGTACTAAATCAGCAGAATTTAAGGTTTTCAGATTGGATGTAAAAATGTAATCACCACATGCTATTTACAAGGGTCATAACTAAAATAAAGAATATAGATATATTAAAATTAAAAGATGAGGCCATCTTACCTTAAAGCAATGTGGCACATTACAAGGTGCAGCAAAGTAGGTTTATAGTTGTGAGTACCTGAAACATAGAGTTTATTTTTGTATTATTATTTATTAAGTACAGAGGGGTCCTTGGGTTACGACATAATTACATTTCTATGACTGTGACGTAACCTGAATTTGGGGGTAAGTCAAAGCATACACTAGCCTAAGTCACTTACCTAACCTAAAATAGTTCTAAAATCACAATTTTGAACATGAAAAGACAACTAAGCCACAGAAACAGAAAAAGGATGTAAATATGCTGTATTGTACACTGTACTGTGTATTCTTCTGCCTTGCACACATGTAGTCCATAAGGATACTAATAGCAAAAGCCAAAACACTCACATCTCAATTTTTAAAAGTTTTTATGGGAGTGAGCATCATAAACTTGAAACGTTATATGTCAAGACCAGGCATCCCCAAACTACGGCCTGCAGGCCGCATGCAGCCCCCTGAGGCCATTTATCCACCCCCCACCGCACTTCTGGAAGGGGCACCTTTTTCATTGGTGGTCAGTGAGAGGAGCACTGTATGTGGCAGCCCTCCAATGGTCTAAGGGACAGTGTACTGGCCCCCTGTGTAAAAAGTTTGGGGAACCCTGAAAGACTGTAGTAACTCGAGGACACACTGTTTTGTATTATTTCCCATACAAACAACTGTAAACCTATTTTTGCCCCACCTTGTATACTTTTTACATAAAATTGTAATTAAGGATAAAGGCAACTTATGGGATATGGTGATCACCATATAATGAAACAAGAAACAAAAAATATGTAGTTTGTAATGGAATTTTAAAAAATAAATAAGAGATGAAATTATTGTCTCTTATCTTATACTTGTAATGCAACTTAAATTTTTGGATACATAAAAAACAAAAATTATAAACTAGAATACTCAAATTGATAGTCTCATAATAAAAGTATAGAGAGTACTTGATAATTCTTGATTATAAAAGGACATTTTCACACATCTTTTTCAAAAATTAATAGATCAAATAGAAGAATTAATAAGGGCAGAGAACATTTGTTATAAAATTAGTATGTTTGAGTTAAAGGACAAAATGAATAATATCTAACCTTTAGAAACACACGTGAAACAGTTACAAACTTTGCCTGCATATTAAGTAATCTAGAGAAAAACCTCAAAACCTTTTAAGTAATTTATATCCTGAAGACCTCAGTCTTTTACCACAATGAAATGAAAATAGAATGCTATTTGAAATTATAGAAGTGTATATTGGGTGGCTGCTAAGGCATTACCTAGATATGTGGTAGTCAGATCTATAGCTACAGAACAAACAGAAAGTAGAATAAAGGAAATGACAAAATATAACATATTAGGGAACAAAAACGAAAGATATAATAAAAAGCATTAACAAAGCTAAAATTTTTTCATTAAAATGTGTAACCAAATAAAATTTAGGTGAAATAAAGTAAAATTATAGAAGGCAAAACTTGAGAAAAATTACCAAAATGTGGATGTAAATATAAATATATATGTATACAAATATATAAAGGGCCTTAAAAAGCAGGAGAATGATAAAATAAAAAGTTTCTGGTGCTGAATAAAAATCCTTAAACATTAATGTACAATCTCCTAGTTTGCTATCTAATCAAAATCAAGAAGAAATAGGAAATAGGTATAGGCTTATAGATTTTTAGTGATAATTGCTTTTCAAATATCTACCAACCAAAATAGCCACTAGATCCAGAGATTTAGCAACAAGTTGTAAAAATTATGAAAAGCATTTTTATTTATTTTTATTTTTTTTCCTTTTTGTATTTTTCTGAAGCTGGAAACAGGGAGGCAGTCAGACAGATTCCCGCATGTGCCAGACCGGGATCCACCCAGCATGCCCACCAGGGGGCGATGCTCTACCCGTCTGGGGCATTGCTCTGTTATAACCAGAGCCATTCTAGCACCTGAGGCAGAGGCCACAGAGCAATCCTCAGTGCCCAGGCCAACTTTGCTCCAATGGAGCCTTGACTGCGGGAGAGGAAGAGAGAGACAGAGAGGAAGGAGAGGGTGAGGGGTGGAGAAGCAGATGGGAGCTTCTTCTGTGTGCCCTGGCCGGGAATCAAACCTGGGACTCCCACATGCCAGGCCGACGCTCTACCACTGAGCCAACCGGCCAGGGTATAAAGCATTTTTAAATAGAGACTATTCCAGAAAACGAAAAAAGAAGGAATGGCGTCAGAGAAATGGCGCCGTGAGGAGCGATACTGATAAATCTCCCCAAAAATTCAACAAGATCTTCAACCAGAGACAGAAAAATCTATCCTTGGAGCCTCCAGAAGTTCCACACTAAATGCAAAGGCAGAGGCAGCAGCAACCTCATAGCTGGATCATCAGGCTACTAATTCAGGAAGGAAAGACTAGGAGAGAGGCTCTGGGAATACAGACTCTCTCATTGGCAGAGCCTGCAAATGCTAATGAGCCTTGACTGCCAACAAGACTGAAGCCCAATATATGACATCACCATAGAGACTTATCAACTGCAAACCTCTACCTAAGCGTGCCACAGGGGCAGAATCCGGGGTACAGAGTCATTGACCAGAAAGAGGGAGAGAAAAGAAAAAGCAAGAAAGTAACCTCTCAAAATCAAGAATAATCCAGACTTTATAACCTATCCCATTTTATTATATTTGTTCATTTGTTTCTCTTATCTTCTTGTCTTGATTACTTTATCCTCTTCCAATTAGGTCGTTTAATTCTCTGCTGGTCTTACTTTCTCCTCTTCTTGAACTACACTACCCATAAGTGTTACATTTTCCATCATTTCTTTCTTCTTCCTTTCTCTCTATGAGGGTTGCACTCCAAAACCATTAACTCTCTCTCCTCAATCCTCAAACATGAACAAATTACTTTATCTGGGACTCAAATTTTTTTTTGTGGCACTTTTGGGGTTTTCTACTTTGCTTTTTTAACTCATTAGCAGTGCTCCCAACCCTGGCTCTCCATTTTATCTAGTTCTTGCTCCACTAAATAGTAATTTTTTATTTTCCCCCTTCTTACTGTTTCCCTCTTATTTCTTTCATCATATCTCTTAGTCAACCATCACCTAAAAGCAAATCATTTTATTCTTGACCCAAATTTTTTCCTTTTTTGCATTTTGTGGGTCCATACCCCTATATTTGCTCCTTTATCACTTCTCTCCAACTCAGGCCCTTCATTATAGGTAGTTTTTGTTCTATTTAGCACAATATAATTCACAGTTCACCGCAAGATTCTCTCAAGAACTAGGGAAGAGGAGAGGAGAGAAAAAAAAGGGGGGGATAATAATTTTATTTTTTATTTATTCTTTTTTATTTTTTTATTTTTTTAACTGTAAAGCCAGTGGCCAAGGCCACCATCACAGCAGCCTGGCCCATGCAGGTTCGCATTGGATTCGGACAGTCAGCAAAGAAACAATGGAGCCAAAAACTGGTGGACCATCATCTTTAATGCTAGCTTGCACCCAGCGGGCAAGTAAAAACACACACGAGGCTCCAAAACCCACTCACATTCAGTGCTCACAAAGCTACTGACTTATCCGAGTTTCCCAGAATCAAAGGTATCTAGCTCACCAGACTTATTCACCTCTGTTCTTCATCTCCTTCCTTCTCCCTGCACAAACTCTGCACAAACTGGCCGCTCACTCAACACTACGCCATCTTGACTGCTTCTTCTGGCCTCCTCCACATGGCCTTTCTCTGCTCTCCTCTCTGCTCTCTCCTCTAATATTAATCTCAGGAACCAAGAGAGCAAGCTCCCATTCTGCCCCATTTTATAGTGTAGATATCAAAACCTTTAATCCAATATACAAAATAGGAAAGTCTCTAATACAAAGTCACTTCTCTGGGACATGATGGGATTGTACTACCCCACATCAAAAAGGGTGGGGAAGGCTTAGTCTCAAAACCAAGCCCCAGGCTACAAGGATCCTGCCTGCCCACAGCCTGCCCCCAACACACATTAACATCACTTGGTGACAGGCCTCCATGTGGGCAGCACCATCTTTAACAAAGTGAGCATAATATATTTTATCTGCCCAACATTAACTTTTTATTCTTTATTAATTCTCATTAATACTATCAACAAAACCACCCTCAGATACCATTAAGGAAAAAGAAATCAAATATCATGGATACAAAAGACAGAGAGGTAGCACAGGTAGATGAGAAAAAATCTATGGAGAAAAAATTTAATATATTGGAAACCTTGGAGCTAAATGACAGAGAATTTAAAATAGAAATCATAAAAATACTCAGAGTTATACAAGAAAACACAGAAAGGCAATTTAGGGAGCTCAGAAAAAAACTCAACGAACACAAAGAATATATTACCAAGGAAATTGAAACTATAAAAACAAATCAAACAGAAATGAAAAACTCAATTCACGAACTGAAAAACGAAATAACAAGCTTAGCTAATAGAACAGCCCAGATAGAAGAGAGGATTAGTGAAATAGAAGACAAGCAACTTGAGGCACAATAGAGAAAAAAAGAAAGACTCAAAAATTAAAAAAAATGAGAAAGCCCTACAGGAATTGTCTGACTACATCAAAAAGAATAACATAAGAATAATAGGTATATCAGAGGGAGAAGAGAGAGAAAATGGAATGGAGAACATACTCAAACAAATAATAGATGAGAACTTCCCAAGCCTGTGGAAAGAACTAAAGCCTCAAATTCAAGAAGCAAACAGAACTCTGAGTTTTCTTAACCCTAACAAACCTACTCCAAGGCACATCATAATGAAATTGGCACAAACAACGACAAAGAAAAAATTCTCAAGGTAGCCAGGGAAAAGAAGAATACAACATATTAAGGAAGGCCCATTAGATTATCATCAGATTTCTCAACAGAAACTCTACATGCTAGAAGAGAGTGGACCCCAATATTTAAAGTCCTGAAAAGAGGAACTTTCAGCCACAAATACTATACCCATCAAAGCTATCCTTCAAATACGAAGGAGAAATAAAAACATTCACTGATACAGAAAAGATGAGGGAATATATCATCAGAAAACCCCCACTCTAGGAATTACTAAAGGGGGTTTCCAACAAGATACAAAGAACAAAAAACACCAAAACCACAAGTAAAAGCTCCACCAAGAACACAATAAAACCAAATTTAAACTGTGACAACAACAAAAAAAAGGGGGGGGGGAGGACGGAGATTAACAGTAGCAAAGGACGATGGAGTGCAAAAGTACTCACAAGATAGTGAGCTACAATGAACAGGGTAGGAAGCCTTTTCATTACTTAATGATAACCACTATTGAAAAAACCACAATGAAAGCACATGATTTAAGAAAAATAGCAACAGAGGAAAAATGTATGGAATACAACCAAACAAAAACAAAAGATAGAAAAACAAAAGAGAAGGATCAAACAAGACACAAAACTAACAACAAGCAATGTATAAAATGGCAATAGATGCCTGACCAGTGGTGGCACAGTGGATAAAGCGTCGACCTGGAATTCTGAGGTCGCCGGTTCAAAACCCTGGTTTTCCTGGTCAAGGCACATATGGGAGTTGATGCTTCCTGCTCCTCTTCCCTTTCTCTCTCTCTCTCTCTCCTCTCTAAAATGAATAAATAAAATCTAAAATGGCAATAAGGAACTCACAAGTGTCAATAATTACACTAAATGTAAATGGATTAAACTCACCAATAAAAAGGCAAAGAATAGCAGAATGGATTGAAAAAGAAAATCCAACTGTATGCTACCTACAAGAAACTCATCTAAGAAACAAGGATAAAAACAAATTCAAAGTGAAAGGCTGGAAAATAATATTCCAAGCAAATAACATCCAAAAAAAAGCAGGCATAGCAATACTCATATCTGATGATGCTGACTAAAAGACAGCAAAAGTACTCACAGACAAAATGGTCATTTCATAATGATTAAGGGAACACTGACTCAAGAAGACATAACAATTTTTTTTTTTTTAGAGAAGGAGAGAGAGAGAGAGAGAGAGAGAGAGAGAGAGGGAGAGGGAGAGAGAAGAGGGTAGGAACAGGAAGCATCAACTCCCATATGTGCCTTGACTAGGCAAGCCCAGGGTTTTGAACCGGTGACCCCAGCATTCCAGGTTGACACTTTATCCACCGTGCCACCACAGGTCAGGCAACAATTCTTAATATATATGCACCAAACCAAGGAGCACCAAAATATATAAGACAGCTACTTATTGACCTTAAAACAAAAACTGACAAAAATACAATCATACTTGGAGATCTCAATACACTGCTGACGGCTCTAGATTGTCATCCAAACAGAGAATCAATAAGGATATAATGGCCTTAAACGTAACACTAGAGCACCTGGATATGATAGACATCTACAGAACATTTCATCCCTAAGTGACAGAGTATACATTTTTCTCCAGTATACTTATGTTGAGCCACAAAAACAACATCAGTAAATTCAGAAAAATCGAAGTTGTACCAAGCATATTTTCTGATCATAAAGCCTTGAAACTACAATTTAACTGCAAAAAAGAGGAAAAAAACCCCACCAAAATGTGGAAACTAAACAACATACTTTTAAAAAATGAATGGGTCAAAGAAGAAATAAGCGCAGACATCAAAAGATATATATAGACAAATGAAAATGATAGTATGACATATCAGAATCTATGGGATGCAGCAAAAGCAGTGATAAGAGGAAAGTTCATATCACTTCAGGCCTATATGAACATACCAGAGAGAGCCCAAGTGAACCACTTAACTTCACACCTTACGGAACTAGAAAAAGAAAAACAGGACAACCCAAAGCCAATGAAAAGAGATAATAAAAATCAGAGCAGAAATACAGTGGTAGAGCTTCGGCTGGGTGTGCAGAAGTCCTGGGTTTGATTCCCAGCCAGGGCACACAGGAGAGGTGCCCATCTGCTTCTCTACCCCTCCCCCTCTCCTTCCTCTCTGTCTCTCTCTTCCCCTCATGCAGCCAAGGCTCCATTGGAGCAAAGATGGCCCGGGCACTGGGGATGACTCCTTGGCCTCTGCCCCAGGTGCTGGAGTGTCTCTGGTCGCAACAGAGGAGGGGCAGAGCATCGCCCCCTGGTGGGCATGCTGGGTGGGTCCTGGTCGGGCACATGCAGGAGTCTGTCTGACTGTCTCTCCCCATTTCCAGCTTCAGAAAAATACAAAAAAAAAAAAATCAGAGCAGAAATAAATGAAATAGAGAACAGAAAAACTATAGAAAAAATTAATAGAATAAGAAGTTGATTCTTTGAAAGATCAACAAAATTGACAAACCCTTGGCAAGACTTACCAAGGAAAAAAGAGAAAGAACTCATACAAACAAAATCCAAAAAGAAAGAGGAGAAATCATCACGGACATCATAGATATACAAAGAATTATTGTAGAATACCATGAAAAACTTTATACCACTAAATTCAACAACCTAAAAAAATGGATAAATTCCTAGAACAATACAGCCTTCCTAGACTGAGTCAAGAAGAAGCAGAGAGCCTAAATAGACCAATTAGTAGGGAAGAAATAGAAAAAACTATTAAAAACCTCCCCAAAAATAAAAGTCCATGCCCAGACGGTTATACTAGCAAATTTTATCAAACATTCAAAGAAGACTTGGTGCCTATTCTACTCAAAGTCTTCCAAAAAATTGAAGAAGAAGCAATACTTTCAAACACATTTTACGAGGCCAACATAACCCTCATACCGAAACCGGGCATGGACAGCACAAAAAAAGAAAACTACAAACCAATATCTCTAATGAATACAGATGCTAAAATACTAAACAAAATACTAGCAAATCAAATACAACAACATATTAAAAAAATAATACATCACAATCAAGTGAGATTCATTCCAGAATCTTAAGTATGGTTAAACAAATGTAAAACGGTTAACGTAATACACCATATCAACAAAACAAAAAACAAAACCACATGATCTTATCAATAGATGCATTCGATGAAATACAGCACAATTTTATGTTTAAGACTCTCAACAAAATGGGTATAGAAGGAAAATATCTCAACATGATAAAGGCCATATATGATAAACCATCAGCTAACATCATATTAAATGGCACAAAACTGAAGGCTTTCCCCCTTAAATCAGGAATAAGACAGGGTTGTCTCCTCTCTCTACTCTTATTTAATGTGGTGCTAGAGGTTCTAGCCAGAGCAATCAGACAAGACAAAGAAATAAAAGGCATCCATATCGGAAAAGAAGAAGTAAAGGTATCACTTTTTGCAGATGATATGATCCTATACATCAAAACCCCCAAAGAATCTACAAAAAGACTACTAGAAACAATAAGCCAATACAGTAAGGTGGCAGGATACAAGATTAACATACAAAAGTCCATAGCCTTTCTATATGCAAACCATGAAACATTTGAGAACAAAAAAATAATCCCTTTCATAATTGCAACAAAAAAAATAAAATACCTAGGAATAAACATAACAAAGAATGTAAAGGACTTATATAATGAAAACTACAAACCATTGTTAAGGGAAATAAAAAATTATACAATGAGATGGAAGAATATTCCTTGTTCTTGGATAGGAAGAATAAATATAATCAAGATGGCCATATTACCCAAAGCAATATACAAATTTAATGCAATTCCCATCAAAATCCCTATGAGATTTTTTAAAGAAATGGAACAAAAAATCATCAGATTTATATAGAACTATAAAAAAACCCCAAATAGCCAAAGCAATCCTAAAAAAAAGAACGTAGCTGAGGCATTACAATACCTGACTTCAAACTATATTATAGGGCCATGACAATCAAAACAGCATGGTATTGGCAGAAAAATAGACACTCAGACCAATGGAACAGAATAGAAAGTCCAGAAATAAAACCATATATATATGGTCAAATAATTTTTGATAAATGGGCCAACAACACACAATGGAAAAAAGAAAGCCTCTTCAACAAATGGTGCTGGGAAAACTGGAAAGCCACATGCAAAAGAATGAAACTCGACTACAGTTTGTCCCCTTGTACTAAAATTAATTCAAAATGGATCAAAGACCTAAATATAAGACCTGAAACAATTAAGTACATAGAAGAAGACATAGGTTCTAAACTCATGGACCTTGGTTTTAAAGAGCATTTTATGAATTTGACTCCAAAGGCAAGGGATGTGAAGGCAAAAATAAATGAATGGGACTATATCAGACTAAGAAGTTTTTGCTCAGCAAGAGAAACTGATAACAAAATAAACAGACAGCCAACTAAATGGGAAATGATATTTTCAAACAACAGCTCAGATAAGGGCCTAATATCCAAAATTTACAAAGAACTCATAAAACTCAACAACAAACAAACAAACAATCCAATAAAAAAATGGAAAGAGGACATGAACAGACACTTCTCCCAGGAAGAAATACAAATGGCCAACAGATATATGAAAAGATGCTCATCTTCTTTAGTTATTAGAGAAATGCAAATCAAAACTGCAATGAGATACCACCTCACACCTGTTAGATTAGCTATTATTAATAAGACAGGTAATAGCAAATGTTGGAGAGGCTGTGGAGAAAAAGGAATCCTCATTCACTGTTTGTGGAAATGTAAAGCAGTACAACCATTATGGAAGAAAGTATGGTGCTTCCTCAAAAAACTGAAAATAGAACTACCTTATGACCCAGCAATCCCTCTACTGGGTATATACCCCCAAAACTCAGAAACATTGATACGTGAAGACACATGCAGCCCCATGTTCATTGCAGCATTGTTCACAGTGGCCAGGACATGGAAACAACCAAAAAGCCCTTCCATAGAAGACTGAATAAAGAAGATGTGACACATATACACTATAGAATACTACTCAGCCATAAGAAATGATGACATTGGATTATTTACAACAAAATGGTGGGATCTTGATAACATTATACGAAGTGAAATAAGTAAATCAGAAAAAAACAAGAACTGCATTATTCCATACGTAGGTGGGACATAAAAACGAGACTAAGAGACATTGATAAGAGTGGAAAAGGGGGAGGTGAGGGGCACAAAGAAAACTAGATAGAGGGTGACGGAGGACAATCTGACTTTGGGTGATGGGTATGGAACATAATTGATTGACAAGATAACCTGGACATGTTTTCTTTTAACATATGTACCCTGATTTATTGATGTCACCTTAGTAAAATTAATAAAAAAAATAAAAATAAAATAAAAAATAATTAAAAAATAAAAAATAAATAAAAATCAATTTGAGCCCTGAAAAAAAAAAAGAAGAGGTATTTTGTAAGGGTAGTAATCATGGAATTCTAATAAAAAAAGGCTATGATGAGTTTGGAAGTTAGAGGACATTATTGCTCTCATAAATGATTATAAATAATCTAAATTAAATATTAACAAACAAAATATAGTTGTTTTTTTTTTAAAAGTTACACCATGATTAGTTTGGGTTTATTCTAGGAATGAAATGGATAGTTTTAACTTAAAAGTTGATTCATATAATTCACCATTATAACAAAAAGTAAATATGGGATTTAAAAAATACCCTAGAATCATTTTAACAGATTAAGAAATGATTTAATCATGTGAAAAGTATGCAAATGGATAATAAGGGATAGTATTTATTTTAATAAAATAAAACAAAACCTTACCAAGGAGATACAAAATTTGAATTTCTCTGTACTCTTAATGTTTTAAATCATATATATTAAACTGATAAAAGAACAAAAAGTTGATAAGTTAGTAATCAAAATGTAAGAGTTTGTGTTAAACCATTGGAAACTATTGTAGATACCATAACAAAATGTAAGTGGAGCTATGATAAACTTGACTGAAACTGTTAACTCTGATCATTTACAAACATACACAAATATGAAAACAACAGAGAAAACACACTCTTTCCAAAAATTGTAGAACATATACAAAAGTTTAACATGTGGTAGTCTGAGTAGTTTTCAAATTCTTAAATACAGTAACAATAGGCCATTACCAATATCAGCAATTAAAAACCTTTACAAAAATTAACAAGAGAGGCAAACTTTAATATAAGATCACAGAGTATAAAAATTCATAAATTACGTTATATTGTAAGTACAAAAGAAGACATAACTAAAGGGGATAGTTGTTATAATTTTTCCATTGTTCTTATTTAATTCTATAATAAAGTTAATTATACATTCCATAAATACTGAAGAATTAGCACTTATATTTCTACCTCTTACTCATGTGTGTGTGTGTGTGTGTGTGTGTGTGTGTGTGTGTGTGAGAGAGAGAGACAGACAGACAGAGACAGAGAGAGGGACAGAAAGGGACAGACAGACAGGATGGGATAGAGATGAGAAGCATCAATTCTTCATTGTGGCACCTTAGTTGTTCATTGATTGCTTTTTCATATGGGCCTTAACTTAGGGGCTATAGCAGAACAAGTGACCCCTTGCTCAAGCCAGCGACCTTGGGCTCAAGCTGGTGAGCCTTGCTCAATCAAACCAGTTGAGCCCGCACTGAAGCCGGCGACCTCGAGGTTTCAAACTTGGATCCTCTGCATGCCAGTCTGAAGCTCTATCCACTGTGCCACCACCTGGTCAGGCTTACTCTTTTCTAACAGAATTTTATCTTACTTTGATTGTTGATATTGGTGATACTGAGGGTGTTGAATAGGTAGAGGTCAGCCACATTTCAATTATCTTTGAAGGTTGTATTATTTATAATAATTTAAATGTGTTCTACACTTAGTCTAAAAAACTTATCAAAACTGACCCTCTGTCAGTAAAAGAAAGTTTACAATTCTGAAACTGCTCAGCCTACAACTGGGTTTGCAAGTTTAATTCAGGATAAAGAAGTTTGGAGAAGTCCAATTCAATTTCAGGAGCAAGCCACATTTTCTGATTCAGTTGTATCAGGTATAAGGTGGATATTCAAATCCTTATTAACTATTGTCCATCATTTCCAGTGTGAGTCATTTTTGTTCAAGATTCTAAATTAATTTTATCACACCTTTAGTCAAAAAACTCCAGGTCTATAAACACGTCCAGGCAGGTGGCCATGAATCCCATGGTGGTAACTGGAATTAAGTTCTTGCTCCAAAAACTTAGGAAAAATATGTGTATGTGTGTATATTTCTATTTCTATTTTCACTTATTTTATCTGTATCTCTCTTCTATCTCACTTTAGTTTAGGAGTTTAAATTGAGTACCTTAGTAGGCCTCTTTAACCTTCTGAGTAGTGAGTTTTTTTTCATGCTTGCTGACTCCTGGGAGTGAGTTTTTTTTTTTTTTTTCAAAAAATGAAATTAGTTCCAGTTCCAGTTTTATTAACTTAAAATCATATTTGTTTGATAACCAATTTATGGAAACAAGAAGAACGACAGTTGCCTTTTTTTCATGTTGCCTTACACATTTTTAAAATAAAATTTTTTTTATGATGGTACTCTGGATGGTCAGGAGGCACTTGGACGTATATGAACATCAGTACTACTCAAAAGGTTAAAAAAATTTTTATACTCCATAATCATATCATCATCACCACATAAATGTGCAAGTCAAGATATTCTAACTACTACTACTTCATCCCTGTAGCTTATTTCAGTAATTGCTGCTGATTGCATTGTCACTGTGGCAGCTGGATAGATGTCCTTCCTGGATCATCACCCCATTGATATCAGAGAATTCATTATCGTTGCAATCCTACCACCATTACTGGCCTAAAGAAGACAGCCACCTCTGAATGTTTCAAGGGTGCTGGTGTCCCCTTCACCAATGCCTTTTTAAATGTCCTTGTAAAGAGAGTACTGTTGCCAGGGAATTAAGAATAGGTTGATGACAGTCTCTGGAGATATCATTGGGGGTTGTCAAGAGGATGCACAAAACATATACATTTCAACATTTCCATCTTTGAGTTTTCAGACTCCTTCTCCACTGTATATGAAGAAAATTCAAACATTTCAATTAGATTTTCAGAAGCCTTCTTTGATTCAAGGCTTGAAATTGCTAACTAAGCACTTCTAATGCCTCTCCTGTATGCTCAACACATCACATTCAATTTTTAATCATAAAGGAATGCACTCACATCTATAAATTTAACATTATCAAAGTTATATTTTATTCTTTTTGGTCTAACAAACTTAGAATATATTTCTACTTATGGTGCCAAGAATTCTACTGATACAAATAAATTATTTCAGATTGTATAGTCTATTTCTGCATGGTATAATTACTTTCTAAAAAAGTTGAGTTAGGATCTAATTCTCATTAAGAAACTTGGAGCAATACAAGTGTTTGTGGGGACAACAAATTACTTGTGAAGCAACTTCCCTTAGTGAAATATTTTATCATTATTTTAGAGAAAAGCTCCTACTGGCTGCAGATGTGAAGAAAAAAGAGAGATCCACTTCTTGTTGCAAGGGAAATTGAATAACATTTGAACTCAAATTTGTCAGATTTGTGGTATTTCTTCTGAATCTCTCAACCACACTTTTGAATATCAGCTTATCTCTAGTGCCCTTGATTAAGCTAGAGATCAAGTAGTTTTAATATTTATTTGGCATGGCAACTATGTAAAATTTTTGTCTGGGAGGCATAGATCTCTATACTGAAAGTACAGGAGATGGAGACTCCTATAGCTGATATCAAGGCTGTCTGATTGTTCATTCACTCTCATTTGGGTATATGTACATAACTTTTCAGTTTATTCTTTTTCTTATCTAGGTGTCTAGGAACATGGAGCAAGTGAGCTATTCACATTACTTTGTAGTCACTTTTGTCACCATAATCACTAATTGCAAAATCTATCCAAACTTCTAATGTCTTTCTCTATTTTTACTCCAATCCATGCTATGTCTGATAGCCACTGAAGTAAGTGTGATGAGACTACAATAAGAGAAGAAAGTGTATTCAAACCTGTGGTATAAAAGGGCTATATACAGATTGAAACTTGACAGTACTGTTGATCTTCAATCTAGAAAAGCAACCAGCCAATCCAAACCAGGAAGGAAGGAGCAGAGAAATGAATATCCTAAATTCATTTATCTTCCTTCCTCTCATATTTCCTAGTGTTCCTGTGGGTTAAACACAACTGAAAGTCAAAGGACAAAGGAATCTCTTTATAGGCATTCCCAAAGGTCAGGCTTCTGAGGAGAGTTGAGATTGCATACACTGCTTGAAGAGTATAAATGTGCAAACCCCAAAATATTAATTCACAAGTCATTTTATTCATTGGTATACTCTTACCAAAACTTTCTTAATTTGAAAATTTTGATATTCTACTTCATTGGGAGCTTGTTAGTCCATTTATGATGGTAAAACACCAAAATAAACTCATTAAATTAAAATAAAACATTTTGAGAATAATACAAACTATATCTTTAGGCAGCCCTATTGTACTTACTGCAATGAAATAAGTTAGCATACCATATGAATGAGACTCAAAAACAACTTATAATTTCTAAACCGATATAACTGTTCCCTCTAGCATTTAGTATTTTAAAGCATATGGGTCTCAGTTCAACCAACAACAGAGAATTTTTACATTAGAATTCATTTTTAAAAATTGCAGTACTAATTAACTAAAATCTAAAAACTACCCAGGGTTGGCTCAAGACTTGTAAAATTTAAACAGAAAGAAAATTCAACAGATGTATTAACTATCTGTTCCTCTTATGTTTGCAGGTCCCATTCCAGTACTGAAATAGATCACCAGAAATCAAGTAATTACATTTTCTCAAGTCATTAGAATAATGTTACAATTAACTTATTAAAGGTATTTCTTTATTTTTCATAATGATAATTATACACTGTTATAGAATATTCAGTATGTATCTGGCACAGAACAAAGATCTCTGCATGCACTAATTTAATACTCACAAAACTCTGTTGTATAATTTCCTATTTGAATATCACTTTTGCATTGTTGAGAAAAGAATGCTGAAGATATTGTCTGCAGTTTTCACCATTACAACACAAATAAGACTTACAGTAGTCCCTCTTGATCCGTGGGGGATATATTCCAAGACCCAAAGTGGATGCCTTGAAAGTATGCCTGAAACCATGCATACTTTTTTTCTGAATCATACATACCTATAATAAAGTTTAAATTACTCTTGCACTTTTGGGTTATTATGAAGTAAAATAAGAGTTACTTGAACTCAGGCACTGCAATACTGTGAGTTGATCTGCTAATTGAGAGGACTGAGTGACTAATAGATGGGTAGCGTATACAGAGTAGACACACCAGACAAAGAGATAATTCACAGTCCAGGAGGCATGGGTAGGAAAGTGAAAGTATTCATCACTCTACTCAGAACGGTGCACAATTTAAACCTCATAAATTGTTTATTTGTAGAATTTTTCATTTAATAAGCAGTTGACCAAGAGTAACAAACCACAGAGATCTATACCATGAATAAGTGGGGCTACTGCATATGTTAAATTTTCTGTCTAAGTAAAAATTCTATGAAAAATATTTTTTTCTCCTTGGGCTGGTGTGTGTGTATATGTGTGTTTTGAAAAATAAATATGCACTTATTGCATATCTTAATATTTTAATTATAGATTTTACAAGTATAGGGTTAAATTCAGAGAGCAATAAGTATAGCTCAGGTTTCTTTCTCTGCTCAATGTACATGACTTTTATTTTGTTGTATATCCCAAATAGCCATACTTTGCATTAGGTTTAACTTTACTGTAAGTTTCTGTTCCATTATGTTTGAAATAAAGGGTAGCAAAAGTAAGTTTACAGTTGTTTGTATGGAAAAGACAACAGGTTATAATTCTTATGATAGCTTTATTAACTCAAAAATGTCATTACAACTGTAAACTTACTTTTTCCAACCCCTATATATGGCATATACATTCTTAATAAATAAGGTAACATTAATCACTCTAGCTTGTTCACACAGATACTCTAGCTCTAGTTATTAAAGACATGTAGACAGGTTTTGCTTCCATCCACAGGAATGTATCATTAAAAGCAATTTCAGGCATATAAAAAAGAAACAATTGTTTCATGTACTTAGACATGGGATTATTATGTAAATGTATATCCTTATGAATATTAATGAGTCTCAAAGCACTTACACATATTCATTAATCTTCACCATCTTATTTTCTAAGCACAGAAATAACTAACATGCATATATTAAGAGTGACTAACTTTAATATAAATATCTATAAGTATGTGAACATACATCTTTAGCTTTTATATTATAAAATAATCTTGTGGAAATGTTAGATAAAACTGTAGTAGATACCTCTAATTATTTGTAAAGAAAGTTATTTAAATTACATACATTTTGAAATAAGTTTTGGTTATAAGGAAAAAAATAAGGGCAACAAGTTCTTTTTAAATTTTTAATATCTAAAAATGTAGCCTGACTACATTGATAAAATATTGATTCATTAAAGCAATATTCTGGAGCCTAGACTTGTGGGGACTCCACTGGCCTATTGGTAGATGCTTCCTAGGTTATTTAATGTAGTTGATGTGTAGTAAAATCTGCTGTGTTCATTATCCATTACCCCTTTCAGATGTGTTTTCCACCCTTCTGCACCCTACTCTCTGCTTGGGCTAGTAGCTGCTTAGACTATCCTGACAGACCTCCATACCCTTCGGCTTCCATTTGGTTTTAACTAAGAGAGAGATGCAGGAGATTCCAGGAATAAAGGAGTTTAAAGTCAGGTTACATTATATTCTTTAGATACCTCCTTACATAGCTAATCAGTTAGATTGTATTTCTTTATTTTTTAAAAAAATTTTATTTAGATGATTAAATTTAATAGGGTGACATTGGTCAACTAGAGTACATAGATTTTGGGTAAGCATCTCCACATCATTTGGACAGTTCATTATGTTGTATATCCATCACCCAAAGTCAGATCATCCTCCGTCACCTTATATTTGTCTCTCTTTATGTGCTTCCACCTTCTCCACCCTATTCCCTTCCTATTTTCCCCTTTCCCTGGTAACCACTGCACCCTATTTATGTCCATGAGTTTCAGTTTTGTGTCCCACCTATGTATGAAATCTTCACTAGCTATTAGAAAAATGCAAATCAAAACTACAATGAGCCTGACTAGGTGGTGGCACAGTAGATAGAGCGTCGGACTGGGATGCGAAGGACCCAGGTTTGAGACTGCGAGGTCGCCAGCTTGAGCGCGGGCTCATCTGGTTTGAGCAAAGCTCACTGGCTTGGACCCAAGGTCACTGGCTTGAGCAAAGGGTTACTTGGTCTGCTGAAGGCCCACAGTCAAGGCACATATGAGAAAGCAATCAATGAACAACTAAGATGTTGCAACAAAAAACTGATGATAGGTGTTTCTCATCTCTCTCTGTTCCTGTCTGTCTGTCCTTGTCTGTTCCTCTCTCTGACTCTCTCTTTGTTCTGTAAAAACAAAAACAAAAAACCCAGAAAACTACAATGAGATACCACTTCACACCTGTTAGATTAGCTATTATCAACAAGACAGGTAATAACAAGTGCTGGTGAGGCTGTGGAGATAAAGGAACCCTCATTCACTATTGGTGGGAATGTAAATTAGTATATAAACCATGGAAGAAAGTATGGTGATTCCTAAAATAATTAAGAATAGAACTACCATATGACCCAGCAATTCTTTTTTGGGTATGTACCCCCAAAACTAAAAAAATGGTACGTGAAGACACATGCACCCCCATGTTTATTGCAGCATTATTCATAGCAGCCAAGACATGAAAACAATCAAAGTACCCTTCAATAAAGGACTGGATAAAGAAGATGTGGTACATATATACAATGGAATACTACTGAGCCATAAGAAATAATGACATAGCATCATTTACGACAACATGGATGGACCTTGACAACATTATACTGAGTGAAATAAGTAAATTACAGAAAGCTAAGAACTGTAGGGCTGTATTTCTTGAGGTTAGTACTATCTTCTCCAAAGGTAACCCCCTCCACATGATTCTCTGCCTACAGGTTTTGGGAACTATCTTCTTCCTTTGACTCTTCAGGTCTAGGAGTAGTAACAGTTCTCTATTTCTAGCTGTGCATGTTGCATCATTCTTTATGAATTCCTAAAACTCTGTCCATACATTCATATGTTTCATCTATCAAACTGTCTTCAGTTTATTTTAATATAAATATGTCATCTGTTTCTTTTTGCAATTCTAACATGACTTATCAGCTTTTCCTTCTATTGGTGCCAGGGCCTCATGCCCTAATCCACTTGTCCATGTCATATTGGCTGCATCTGGCTTGCTTGATCCCCTGTGACAGCACATCTCACTGGCACATTATATTATTTGAAGTTTTGATCAGGCAGATTTTTTTTCACTCTCAATCAGCTTTGGCTGCCATCAAACAGCATCTATAATATAGCAGATGACTGGGTAAGGCATTGCCATTTATAGTTCACAATCTCAGACAGAAGCCCTGAGTTATAGAATCATCATTTCTCTTATGATGGTCTGCCCCAGTTCAAAGCTATGCTGTTCATAACTCTGCTAGTCTTCTATGATTTAGAGTATGTGATCTCAATATGCATATAATGATGAGAAAAAGACAGGAACATTGGCACTGTATACACCTAATTTGTATTTATAGGATATCATATTGGGATAATTTTCTAAGTATATTGTTTTGATGTTTTCACTATGTTATTCCCTATCTATTTAGCTATTTTTGAATCCTTTTATACATTTCTCAAATTTTAAAGTTTTTTAAGTCATCCCCATTCTTGGTCAACATTTTGGCATGACTCACACGTCCCATTATATTCTACCTATACTTTATCTTCTCAGAGTTATAGAATCACAACTGAGTCATCATTTGTTAAAATTATACATTTTTTTCTCTTTAATGGTCCTTCTAAGAATAAAAAAGAGTGATCCTTGTGAAATATTCTTGAGTAGTAAATAAGGGTAAGATTAAAAACAATATTCAATATTAAAACCCCTCATTCATCTCTTAAAGGATTTACTATCAAACTCACATCCTAGTTTGGGGGGTTTGGTCTTCTAAGGAGAACGTCTTATACTTTCAAAGCAGTTTAACTCCCCATATCAGGCCTCTTCTTCTCACTGAACATTTTACTGGTGACTAAAAACCTTCAAGTCCCTGACCTTTAAAATATAAATAATTATATTAACAAAATTTTGATAAGTGATGGAGTTCTTGTTACCAACCTACCAGTGTAAATGGCACGAATCGTGGGTATTTCTTAAACCTGAAATCTGTGTCATATTTCTGTAACTTTAGATCCAGGGCAATCCCCCTACAGTTGTGTCTTTTGCTTTCACACTCTGAAGAGGAGGATCATCAAGTAGAGTTTTCCTTTTATCCTCTAGAAGAAACTAGGTTTCTGGAGAAATGAGTCTTTCCAAGTCTAGGACAGGAATGTAAAAGGTCAGCCTAATATTTCATTGGGCCTGAAATTCAAAGAGTGATGGGTACATAAAAAGACAATGTATAAACAGATTAAAGTGACCCCTATTAGTTTAATCAAGGAAAATTTGAGCATTACAACATATAATGATAGTAACAAATTATAACCTACTAAATAAAAATAAGAATCTACTACTTAGTAGTATTATGTGTAAATAAATAACTGCAAGCTTTAAAAGTAAATTGCCAAACATTTAATAAAAAATGATTTCACTTATCTTGTCGGGATATAAAACTGAAAGTAGCAAATGAACAAACAAAAATGCATAGACACAGACAACAGCGTGGTGGTTACCAGAAGGAAAAGGTGGGGCTTAGTAAAAGGGGTGAAAGATAATGTGAGAAAAAATTTGACTTCGGATAGTGGGCACACAATGTAATATACAGATTATGTATCATAGAAACATACACTTGAAACCTATACTATCTTATTAACTAATATCACTCTGGTAAATTTAATAATAAAAAAAGTTGTACTGATGATACATGCTACAAAATAGATGTACCTTGAAATAAAAAGTCAGTTGTGAAGGAAAAAAAAGAATGATGAAGTTAATTACCATTTGAAAAACATTATATTAATACTGAATAGGTAAGATTCACCAATGGACAAATAAAACTAATGGTCAAAATTTGATAGCCCTGGCCTGTTGGCTCAGTGGTAGAGTGTCGGCCTGGCGAGTAGAAGTCCCAGGTTTGATCCCCGGCCAGGACACACAGGAGAAGTGCCCATCTGCTTCTCCACCCCTTCCCCTCTCCTTTCTCTCTATCTCTCTATTCCCTTCCCTCATCCAAGGCTTCTTTGGAGCAAAGTTGGCCCAAGCGCTGAAGATAGCTCCATGACCTCCACTGCAGGTGCTAGAATGGCTAAGGTTGCAGCAGAGCAACACCCCAGGGAGCCAAGCATCGCCCCCTAGTGGGGATGACGGGTATATCCCGCTGGGGCGCATGCGGGAGTCTGTCTGTCTGCCTCCCCCCGCCCCGCAGCTTCTCACTTCAGAAAAATACAAAAAAAAATTGATAAAGTATAGGGTATCTACATATTCTTAAAGTATCTTCCCTCCAAAATATTTATTAAAAACAGAAAACTACTAGTTTTACAATGAAAAAGTCTGGCTGACATCAACTTAATCAAGTAAGCTAAGTCAATATCATAAAACAGTGGAACAAATGCAAACCTATTTATGTATATATAATTTTTTTTGTGTGTGTGACAGAGACAGAGAGAGGGACATATAGGGACAGACAGACAGGAAAGGAGAGAGATGAGAAGCTCCAATTCTTTGGTGCAGCTTCTTAGTTGTTTATTGATTGCTTTCTCATATGTGCCTTGACCGTGGGGCTACAGCAGACTGAGTAACCCCTTGTTGAAGCCAGCGACCTTGGGTCCAAGCTGGTGAACTTTGCTCAAACCAGATGAGCCTGCACTAAAACTGGCGACCTCAGGGTTTCGAACCTAGGTCCTCTGCATCCCAGTCCGATGCTCTATTCACTGCGCCACCACCTGGTCAGGCACTTTATATAATTTTTAAAATATTTTAATTTTTGCTCAAAATTGTATTATTTAGGCAAATGTGATTAGGATTTGTAGATTTGCTAATAGGTTTTATTAACTTTAATTTATTGATTTTGGTAACTGTTTTATAACTATCAATATATAAGTAAATGTATCTTATCTTAGTAAATAAACTGAAGTATTTAGAGTTAAGTAGACATAATGTCTGCAACTTATTCTCAAATCATTTAGGAAAAATATTAAAAATATGTAAAATATGCAGAAGTATTAGTGACAAAGTAAATACATTAAAATATATAAAATTGAGGAATCTGCATCAATAGTATATAAGAATTTATGAACTTTTATATGAGTATGAAAATATTTGAAAACAAAAAAATATAAAAACATGAAATAGATTTTATTAGTTATCCAGGACTACTCTAACAAAATACCATAGACTGAGTGGCTTAAACAACAGAATTTCTTTTCTCACAATTATGGAGGTTAGAAGTCTGAGATCAAGGGGGATCCATGGTGGGTTTTGTCTGTGGCCTCTCTCTTTGACTTGTAGATAGCCAGCTTCTCTCTGTGTCCTTCCCTATATGTGTGTCTGTGTCCTAATTTCCTCTTCTTATAAGGACATCTGTCATATTGAAATAGGGCCAACCCTAATGACCTCATTTTAATTTAATTACCAGTTTAATGACCCTATCTTTAAACATAGTCACATTCTGAGGTATTAGGGCTAAAGACTTCAACATATAAATTTTGAGAGACAAATATCAGCTTATAGCATACATAAGTCTCCAAAATTAATTAATAATATTTCATAGTCATCTGATATTAAAATTTCTGCCTTGGAATAAATTTATTACATATTTTTAAAAATTGCACTAGAAGTCATTCATGTTTTATTGTCAATAGAATTAAATGATTAATTTATATATTGGATTGATTAGCATTATTTTTAAAATAAAATTGCTTTAACATTTACCAGTATGCTTTTTATATTTGTGTGTATGGGATTGTATTATTTTGCTCTAAAAAATCACATTCTTTTGTTTCATTAGTAATTATTAAAAGCTTTTAAGACTAAATTTCAGGAGTTTTAAAGACATCTTGGACTGTAGAAGGTAGCAAAGAAGGAATGATTATAATATTATATTTTCATAATTAAGCTAAATTTAGACAATTACAAGAACCTTCTGGGAATAATGATTAAATCTGAAGTCTGGAAATACAGTACACAGTTTTGCTACCTGTAGTAAACACTAAAATTTTCTCTACTAATCAGTATTCTTTAGACTTTGCTTTCTTAATACTCTCTGAAGTATTTTCCTTAGTACCATGGCCCGTTTTTTAGCACTAGCTTCTGTACCCTCACTCCTGAATTTTGGCAGTGCCATTCTAATTGTTTCATTATTCTTATCAGTAGAGTTATTCTTTCTCAAATCTAATGAAGTCACTATTACTTAATACCACTTAACCGCTCTGTAAAAGTCTAGAATAATTTGCTTTGTAAAATCTGTGCCTGCTTACCTTTCCTGTAGTCTTCTACTAGCTGTCCCACAAAATATCTTAAACC
Organism: Saccopteryx leptura; assembly: GCF_036850995.1. Taxonomy (NCBI): domain Eukaryota; kingdom Metazoa; phylum Chordata; class Mammalia; order Chiroptera; family Emballonuridae; genus Saccopteryx; species Saccopteryx leptura. The sequence goes on from NC_089503.1 coordinate 356,372,771, forward strand.
AAACTCAATAACTCCTCCCTCCTTCCCTCCCTCTCTTTCACTGTCTCTTTCACACACACACACACACACACACACACACACACACTACTGATTTTAGCTTATAAACTTTCAAGAAATTCTCCTGGACCACTGAAATCAGGTCAGTGACTCTGACTCTCATTTGTGATCATACAGCATCTTTTTATTATTATTTTTTGCAATAAAAAATTGAGGTATTATACACACATCATAAAATTAACTATTTTAAGTGTACACTTCTATGATTTTTAGTATATTATTTTAGTATATTGTGCTACTATCACCATTATCTAATTGTAGTACATTATTATCATATCCTCAACCCCAAATTCCCATACCCATTAGCCACATCCTCATTCTCCACATCCTTTGGCTCTTGTCTAGCATTAATATACTTTCTGTCTCTGTTACCTGGACATTTCTTATAAATAAAATCAAACAACATGTGGTCTTGTGCATTTGGCTTTCTTTATTTAGAATGATGTTTTAAAGAATAGTCCATGTTGTAGTATGTATTAGTACTTCATTCCTTTAATGCCTTTTATGGCCAAATAATATTCTAATGTATGCCATCACCATATTTTGTTTACCAGTTTACATATTTGTTACCCATTCATCTGTTGAAGGGCAATTCCATTTTTTGGCTGATATAAATAATGTTACTACAAACATTTGTGCATAGATTTTTTTATGTGGATATAGGTTTTCAATTCTTGTTTGTATACTAGGAGTAGAATTTCTGGATCATATAGTAACTTTATGTTTAACTTTTTGATATTTAACTATTTTCCAAAACTGCTTAATCATTTATCATTCTATCAGCACTGTATGAGGTTGCCAGTTTCTATACATCCTTGCCAACATGTGTGATCATTCCTGTTTTGTTTATGTTCTAGTGGGTGTGAAATGGTATATCATTTTATTTTTCACTTGTATTTTCTAATCATTAATGATATTGATAATCTTCTAATTAGCTACATGTTAATTGTATAACTAGGAAAAATGTGTATTGAAATCCTTTATCCATTTTTTAATTGGGTTGTCTTTATATTGGTGAGTGGTAAGAAATCTTAACATATTCTAGATACAAGGCCCTTATTATATATACAGCGGCAAATAATTTCTCCCATTCCATAGCTGTCTATTCACTTTCTTGGTAATGTCCTTTGAAGCACAAATATTTTAAATTTTCATGAAGTCCAACTTATTTATTTTTCTTTTGTTGCTTTTGCATTGGATGCTATATCTAAGAAACCATTGTCTTATACAGGGTAATAAAGATTTATAAAATCTACTTGTAAAATGTATGTTTTATTTTAAGAGCTTTATACTTTATCTTATACTTAGTTCCTTGATCTTTTTTTGAGTTATATTTTGTATATATTGTGAAATAAAGGTCACCTTGATTCCTCTGCATGTAGATATCTCAGCATTATCTATCAAAGACTGTTTTTTTCCATTGAGTTGTCCTGGGAACCTGTCAAAAATTATCTCATAGACCTTCTTTCATATCCTTTATCTCACTGGGTTGGTCTGCTTGGGATACCATAACAAAAGAGTATAGACTGAATGGCTTAAAGAACAACAATGCATTTTCTCAGTTTTAGAGGCTAGAAGTCCGAGATCAATGTAGATAAGGGTAGGTGGTTAGTGAGGCCCCTCTTCTTTAGCTTATGCTGCCTTCTCACTCTGATCTCACATAACACAGAGAGAATACTCACTCTCCTGTCTTCTATTATGAGAACATTAATCTTACTGGATTAGATTCCCACTTTTATGATTAAATTTAATCTTAATTATCTCCATAAAGGTCTTATCACTAAAAACAGTAACACTGAAGATGAGGATTCAACATATGAATTTTGGAAGAGCACAAATATTCAATCCATAACAGTCATCATTTTTTTGTTGTTATTTCTGTGTTCGAAAAAATTGCAGACTTCTTGTTTCATACCTTGTAGTGCCCCCACACTCAGTAAATTGTCAGGTATATAGTAAGCATTATATAAATATTTATTGAATTAATGAATAAATAACTCTAACATAAAAGTATAGTGGAGAAAATTTATGAGCTAACCATATTCAAAATACATTTATTGTATGTTTTGATATCCTCTTTTTTTCTGTTATAGTAGGTACTAGGCAGATTAAAGAACATCTTAATCAGCTGAGAATACTGCAAAGTTAGTGGTCACAAAAAAATCAGTAAAGAGAATGTTACAATCCTTCCTCAACCACCCATTGAACCTTCTTTCAAAACATTTTAGTTTTCAGAGAATTTATATGAAGACTTTTTAATGAGTTAAATCTCTGAGTCTTTGGGTAATATCAAACTTATGGAATATAGCAAAAGTAGTTTTAAGACTAAAGTTCACAGCAATAAATGACTGCATTAAAAAGCAAGAAAGAGAGTAAATGACCTAACTCTACACTAACAGGAACAACAAAAAGAACAAAATGAGCCCAAAGTTAGAAGAGGGAGGGAAATAAATATTTGAGCAGAAAGAAAATCTTGGAGAAAAGGAAGACAGTATAAAAGATTAATCAAAACTAAAAGTTGGTTCTTTGACAAAACTTTAGCTAGGCTAACCCAGGAATAAAACTGAGAAAATGCATTGTTGTCATTTAAGCCTTTCAGCCTACACTCTTTTGTTATTGTAACCCAAGCAGACCAATCCAGTGAGATAAAGGATATGAAAGTGGGTCTATGAGATAATTTTGACAAGAGTCCCAGGACAATTCAATGGAAAGAAACAAAATTATAAATGAAAAAGAAGACACTACACTGATACCACAGAAATGCAAAGGATCATACTCTGATCAATTATATGCCAAAAATCAGACAACCTAGAATAAATGAAAAATTTCTTAAAAATTTACACAGTACCAGGACTAAATCAGAAAGAAATAAAAAGTTGAACAGACAAATTACTGGAAGAAATTAAATCAGTAATAAAAAATTCTCTAAGGAAGAAAAGTCCAGGACCAGGTAGCCATAATATAATACAATACTTATATAAAAATTATATCCTTATATACAATAATACTTATATACAATGCTTATAATACAATGGTGAATATAATACACACTTATATATAAATTAACACCAATCTTTCTAAAATTCTTCCAAAAATATAGAAGAATAGGTAACACCTCCAAGCTCATTTTATGATGCCAGCCTTTTCCTGATTCCCAAACCAGAAAAGGACACTACCAGAGAAGAAAACTACAGGCCAATATCCTTGATGAATATGGATGTGAAAATTCTCAATTTATATATTAGCAAACCAAATTTAGCACAACATTAAAAATATCATTCACCACAATCAAGTGGGATTCATACCTGGGATGCAAGGAAGGTTTAAAATACAAAATCAAAATGATACACCACACAAATATAATAAAAGGGAAAAAACATATGATTATACAGGGTGTGGCAAAAGTAGGTTTATAGCTGTTAATATGGAAAACCATATAATAAATAATAACTAATAATATAAGAATCAACTCTATGTTTTATGTACTCAAAATGTTCTTTTGTCTCACCCTGTATCAATAGATGCAGAGAAACTCTTAGACAAAATTCAACATCCATTCAAGATAAAAATTCTAAACTTAAGCATACAATAAGCATACTGCAACATAATGAAGATCACATATTTTAAATACAGCTAACATCACATTAAATGATGAAAGCTTGAAAACTTTTTCTATGAGATGAGAAAAAAGACAAGGGTGACCATTCTCACAGAGCAGTAGGGCAAATAAAAAAATAAAAAAATATTTGCAGCTGACATAATTTTACACATAGAAAATTCTGAGGACTCAACCTAAAAACTTGTTAGATCAACAAATTTAGTAAAATGGCAGGATACAAAATTAACATACATAATTCAGTAGTGTTTCTATACACTCACAACTAATTTTATGAGGAAGAAATAAAGAAAAATCCCATTTACAATAGCATCAAAAATAATAAAATACTTAGAAATAAATTTAACCAAGTAGGTAAAAGTGTTCTACTCTGAAAACTACAAGACATTGATGAAATAAACTGAAGACAACACAAATAAATGGAAAAATGCTTCATGCTCATGGATTAGAAATATTAATATTGTTAAAATATCTATAATGCCCAAGCTAATCTACAGATTCAATACAAGATTACAATGTCATTTTTTCAGAAGTAGAAAAATGTTATTAATATTTATATGGAACTACAAAGGACCCTGAATACCCAAAGCAATCTTGAGAAAGAAATGCAAAGCTGGAGCCATAACATTTTTTTATTTCAATCTATATTATAAGGCTATATTTATCAAAACTGTATGGTACTGGCATAAAAACCAACAAATAGATCAGGGGATCAGAATCTAGAGTACAGAAATAAATCTAAGAATATATGGTTAATTAATATTTGGCAAGAGAACCAAAATTATTCAATGAAGAAAAGATAGTTTCTTCAATTAATGTGCAGGGAAAATTATATATTCACATATACAAGAATGAATCTAGGCTCTTATCTTACACAACTCATGAAAAGTAACTCTAAATGGAGTAAAGGGTTAAATGTAAGACCTGAAATTATCAAACACTTAGAAAAAATAGTAAAAAACCCCTCATTGATATGGATTTTGGTAATTATTTCTTGGATATGACACCTAAAGCACAACAAATAAAACTGAAAAGTAAGCAAGTGGAACTCCATTACATGCTGATGAGGAGGCGGAGAAAAGGGATTCATTGGATACTGTTGGTGAGATTGTACAGTCACTTTGAAAAACAGTATGGAGGATCTTCAAAAGATTACAAATAACACTACTCATGTGACACAACAATACATTTCTGGAGATATATACAAAGGAATTGAAAACACTAACTCAAGGAGATATTTGTACTCCCATTTTCATAGCATCATTAATTATAACAGTAAAGACAAGAAAACACCCTGAGTGTCCACTGAAGAACAAATAAATATGCTGTAATATATATATGGAGAGAGAGAGAGAGAGAGAGAGAGAGAGAGGGAGAGAGAGAATGTTGTGATATACACACACGAACACACACACACGAACACATACATACAATGGAATATTATTCAGCTATGGAAAAAATGAGGACATTCTGCCTTTTGCAATAATGTGGATGGACTTTGAGAACATTATGCTAATTGAAATAAGTCAATGAAAAGAAAAATACTGTATGCTCTCATTTAGATATGGAATCTAAACAAATGAACAAATAAAACACTAAAAAATAAAACCCACGGAAAAATAGATTAAATGTGTGATTACCAGAGTTTGGGTGGCTAGGGGAAGAGAAATTAGAGAAAGGTGATCAAAACGTGTAAATTTCCAGTTATAAAATGAATAAGAACTAGGGGTGTAATTGTATAACATAACTGCAGTTGACACTGCTCTATGAATATTTACGACAGTTGTTAAGAGAGTAAACCCAATGCTGACTAAATTTACTGCAGTAATCATGTCTCAAGCCATTTTGCTGTATACCTTAAACTTATACAGTAATATATGTCAATTATATCTTAATAAAACTGGAAAAAAGAGTGAAAAGTAAACATAAAAAGAGCTTTAAAAAGTATAAAGTAATTTTACTCCTTACTGCACTTGTTTTCCAGTTACCCAGTTCCACTACTACTGATGTTTGTGGATTGTCTTTTAGAGAGTCTGTGTGTGTGCACTCACGCAAGGGCACATGTATACAACTGTAGATTTTTTTCTCTAAGTGGAAGCATATGATATTCTTGCTCTGTTGCTTGATATTTTAACTACATAATATATATTGCACTCTATATCAGCATATATAGAGCCACTCTATTCTTCTTCTGGTAACGGCATATTAATTAATTGTGTAGCCCCTACTTAATATAGCAAATCTATTTAGGTTGTTTACTCTGCATGTACATATTTCATTCCAAACATGTAAGAGCATATGTAGGATACATTTCAAGACATGAATTAGTTGAGTCAAAGTATACCTGAATTATAAAATTAAGTAGATTGCCAAATTGCTGTCCATTAAAGGTATATGAATCCATACTCTCATTCGGAATGGATAAATATTTGTTACAATTCTGTTTGACATTACTACATTTATCAGTTCATCATCCATATCATATAGTTCTCATAAATTATACCTGAGTAAAGTAGCCTTTTGTGACTTTTAAATTTATTCTGATGATGTCTGCAACATTATATCTTATTTTTGATTTTGTGGGTGTTTTTTTTTTCACTTTTAGCAGGATAGGTCTCCTTGCTTCCCAGTAAGTGTATAATTTGGTAAGATTTTTTTTAACTCCTTTCATTTTGTAAATTTTTGCATGTGTGTGTGTGTGTGTGTGTGTGTGTGTGTATGGGGTAATATGTGTGTGATGCCTAGCACATTACTTTATTTTAAATATATTATTTTAATCATCATAAACACTCATGATATGTTTATATGTTACTTTCATTTTAGAGATGAGGAAGAGATAGAGGCTCATAGAGATTTAATACATTTTACCAGAGGGTCAGACAGCTAAACAAAATAAGACCTAGAAATGATTTTAATTTTAAACTCTCTTAACTAAACAGGGCCTTCTGATTATAATCAATGTGTCAACTTAGTTTTATCAATGTTTTATTTTATATTCTATTATGTCAAAATAACTTAATAAGAGGAAAAATTTCTTATATATATAGGTCACATATACACCAAAACAGAAACATTTATATGTCTAAATATTTTCTGTAACTCCATTTTTAATGAATTATGTTTCAATTTATTGAGATATATATTTAATTATTTTCAGAAAAAAAGAGGCTGGCATCTTTACAAATAATCAAACTGGAGCCAGCAATCTGAAAGTGGTTGATAATAATAATTACAATTCCTTCTGTGTTAGCTATGTACAAGATACTTTCTTAAGCACTTCACTTTTCTTTTAAAGCAATTACATTCTTAACCATCCATGGTACGAAATATGATTATGCCCATTGTATAGTTAAGAATTGAAGGCTTAGACAATTAACACATGTAATAAGGGTAAAAGCAGTATTCAACTAATGTCTAACTGATCTTGATTGCAAAATAATAATGTCAAATTTGTTAATGAAAGAAATTATTTAAACATAAAATGTATTAGTTGATCAAGGAAGTAGTGAGAGATGAGAGGGACTTGGGTATAATGAAATGACGTAGATGGTCGGGTTTCAGTGTAAGCTCTACCTGACAGAGTGAAAGCACCAGTTAAGAATTAGGTAACTCTAGCCTGACCAGGTGGTGGTGCAATGGACAGAGCGTTGGACTGGGATGTGGAGGACCCAGGTTCAAGATGCTGAAGTTGCCAGGTTGAGCATGGGTTCATCTGGCTCTGGTTTGAGCAAAGCTCACCAGCTTGGACCCAAAGTCGCTGGCTTGAGCAAGGGGCCACTTGGTCTGCTATACCCCCCTGGTCAAGGCACATATGAGAAAGCAATCAATGAACAACTAAAGTGCCGCAAAGAAAAATTAATGTTTCTCATCTCTTTCCCTTCCTGTCTGTCACTATCTATCCCTCTCTCTGACTCTCTCTGTCTCTGTCAAAAAAAAAAAAAAAAAAGAAAAAAAAAAAGAATCAGGTACCTCTAGATTTCCTTTTACGAATAATATGAATAAGTAAAAAATTAAGGATTTTGGAAGGAATTCAGAGATGCTTAAAATATAGGTAATTGTCTACTATCAAAGAAAAGGACCTCAGTCCCCAAGATTATCAGGAGAGAACAGTATCAGTTCTAAGTGAAGTGACAGAATTAAAAGGTAATTGTCATCCTTTGACAGGAGATTGGAAATAGATAAATTTGGGTATTATATCTAAACCTCTGAAATAGTATCTTATACTATAATTAAAACTGAGACTGACATGTTCCTAAACCTTAATTTTCCAAACACAGAAATTCAAGGTTAATGTGAGCAGTAACCAGTTACTGTTAAAATTTTCTAAGAAATAAATCTTATATAATTGCATTAAAAACCATATTGGACTAGAATCTATGTAAACACAATAAATTAAAATAAATAAAAAAGACATATTGGAAATTATAGTCTTTTGTTCAGCCTAACAGGATTACTTAAGTATATTAAAATATAATATTTTTATTTGTATAGCCAAATTTCATGTACAAAATTTCATTTTTCCCTTAGAATTTTATACCTGGGATACTTTTTATGTTTTGTTTTATGGAAACATGCAAATGCTCACACATTCATTACTTATGAATGGCAGTAGAACATAGTGGAGAGAGTTTTGGATATCGGACAACAATATGGCTAAGGTAGATTTGAATAGCTATGTGAAAAAATGTTAGCCTCTTGGCTCTCAGTAAGTGAAGGAGGTACAATAGCAAATTTTTGTATTTGATAGATTTGAAATAATTTTCAAATTTGATAAAAATTTCAAATAAGTTGGAAAAAGTACCTGACAAATGATAGCACTCAATTTTTAAAAGTGTACGGCTAGTTGAAATGCACAGCACATGTCTCTCTAAATTAATCAGTAAAATGTAGGTGATTCTAGAGATCACAGAAAAAGAATTGCATAATTCATTCATTCATTCCTTCATTCATTTGTTTATTCATTTTGAATGCCACTTACATTTAATGCCAAGGACATTGCAATATTAAGGCTTTAATATCTGTTTCATCTGAGATTCTTTCCCAGATATTCACTTGACTCAGTTTATCTTCCTTGACCATCCTTAAAAATAGTGTGTGAATCAGGCTCCCCTTTATTCTGTTTGTCACTAACAGACACTATGTTTATTTATTTATCTTTTTCATATCGATTTTCACCAAAAGAATATATGCTTTACATGGGTAACCTTTACAAATTTGTACCAAATTTGAAAACTATTTTAAATCTATTAAATCCAAAATTTTGCTATTATACCTCCTCTACTTACTGAGAGCCAAGGGCTAACATTTTTTAACATAGCTATTCAAATCAAACATATGTAGCCCGTGCCTTGTATTATATGTGTATATTGCATACGATCATAAATAAGTTGGAATAAATGATTTAATAAGCCATGCCATAATGCCATATGTGGTACCCATTTAAGCTTGTCATAATAAAATATCCCTTTTCAACATTCTTTAATGTTGATGAATTATTTTCTGTTTGGAAAAAAATGAACATTTTTCTTTCTTTATCTTTAAACATTTTGACATTTCAAATAATACTAAAATAAACATTCCTGTCTATGAATGTTATTGTTTAATTCTGATGATCTCCTTAGGATAAAGTCCTAAAACAAAATAATTTTCTCAAATGATTAACATTGTATGACTTCTTAAATATTTTGACATAGCAGTATATTCATTGGCAATTGTTATTTCAACAACCTACTATGAAAAAGAACTCAAGAGCCTGACCAGGAGGTGGCGCAGTAGATAGAGCATCAGACTGGGATGCTGAGGACCCAGGTTCAAGACCCCAAGGTCGCCAGCTTGAGCACGGGCTCATCTGGCTTGAGCAAAAAGCTCACTAGCTTGGACCCAAGGTCTCTGGCTTGAGAAAGGGGTTACTCAGTCTGCTGAAGGACCACGGTCAAGGCATACATAAGAAAGCAATCAATGAACTAAGATGTCGCAACGAAAAACTGATGATTGATGCTTCTCATCTCTCTCCATTCCTGTCTGTCTGTTCCTATCTATCCCTCTCTCTGACTCTCTCTCTGTCCCTGTAAAACAAACAAACAAAGACACTCAAGAGATATTTGTTTAATTAAATGTGTAGGTGTTTGTTTAAAGGAATAGGGTGAGATGTAGAGGAGCTCAGAGAAATGGGGTACTTTATGTTACTCTCTGGAGTAATAAGTATTTATATATAAATATTAGAAACTATGAACTTGATAAGATATTGACTATATAATAAGTGTGTGGGGGGTGTGCAATAAACTGTACAATTGTGAATGAGTGTGTCAAATAGCAAGTAGAGAATAAAGTTTTAAATAGGTTTATTGATATAGCCCAGGGCTGCTTATATAAAAGCCAATGATTACCTGAATAGACAGCAGAACAAAATACACAGTAAACAAAAAATGGTATCATACTTTTGATTATGTTAACCTAAAAAGGTTTCTCCTGATTGTGCTATTTACCAGACTATTTGTAAACTAAACTATTGACTACTGGCATATTATTTAGTGTTAGAAAATTAAAAACTAAAATGCATTTGTGAATAATTCTTCAACTCATAAATATAGTTTTGAATTCTCCCATATTACATCATTAATAGGTACAAATTAAGCATTTTTAAATTTCCTCTGCTTTCCAGACTATCAGAGTACCCACAAATTTACTTAAGAGTGCTTGTAAACTAATTAACACTCAACACTGTGCACTGTTTGTTTATTAAACGCCTTAATAAGTGCAAAATACTGTGCTAGGTGTTATCTTAGCTAGAATAAGGTAAGTCGTTGTTGTCCTTGGAAGCTTTTAATCTCTTTGGAGAAAATATGAGTACAGCAAGTAACAAAATAAGAGTTAAATAAATGTTTAAGGGAAAGGGAAGTAGTGAAATAAACAGTAATAACATCCCTAAGTCAGAGACAGAAATATGACCTGAATTTAAAAATGAGAAGGATAGCTTGCTTAGATTTGAAGTTCCAGGGAAGGCTCTATGAAGAAGTAGGATAAGGAGGTTATTGGAAAAGTCAGTGTCAGTGGGAGGAAATGGCATTATGTTAGGACAAACAGAATGATATATATATATATATATATATATATATATAATACAAAATGCAAAGAAAGGAAGTGGATAAAAGAATGTTCACCTCATGGAAAATAAAACAGTTTGGCTGAAATAAATGGTAAATGTAGAAAATTACAGGCAGACTACTTTAAAAGACAAGCTAGATATCAGAGAATACCAGACTAAAACATTTAATAGAAGACTGAACAAAGTGACTAACTCCTAAAATGGTTTGCCTAATCATTACGCATGTGACATTTTAACAGTGATCCACATGCTTTCATAGAGAATTATAAAGGCAGGGCTTGATCCATGAATGAAGTTAATTGACACTACTGAATGATTTCTTTCACCTTAAACCAGAAGGTTCATAAAATGTTTAGCCACTGAGTTCACAGTTAGGAGGAAGGAACTATAAACACTGGGACCGACCTACATAATTTAATGGACTAACATTTCATAAACTCACAGGTTGTGATTCTTAATCCTGATCTTATAGTGAATACAGCATGTGGCCTTTCTGCATTAATTTCTCTAGTTATAAAATAGCTGTTTTCCACAACTCTCAAGGGGATTTTACAAATCAATTGAGTAATGACAGATAAGTACTTTGAGCTTCTCAGAGAGAAAACTAAATCTTATAATTGCCTTCTTCAGCCACCTTCCTTTTATTTTATAGAGTGAACTGGAGTACATATAAGAGATGAATTAATCTTATTTCTCTTCATTTTTCTCTTTGTAAGTTGCAGAAAAACTGAAATTGCTACAGAAACTCAACATATATAGAAGTTTTGTTCATCAAGATAAACATATGCAATAACTAGCATTGAAATCACTTCTATGATACATTTAAGGACTGAGGAATAAATCTTCATAATCAAAACACGCATATAACATATCAGAAATACGCTTTTATGTATAGTCTACCTTTAGAATGTTCTGTGTGCATTTCTTAGATTTTTTTAGAAGTAATAATGGACTTTCATTAATTCACTTATAAAATTTTGATTTCAGATTCTACTTTTCTCTATGGTACACATTTTTTAATGTCTGGCTCAGTTTATATGTGCTGTCCTCAGACATAGAACAGTCCTCTATGTAGCACTAACAAGTTTATTGTTATCTGTTAAGGTTATTCTCAGTACATATAATAGAAAGTAATGAACCTTGGTCTACTTAAGTACAAAGAACATGTATTATCAGGTTGCATGGTACTCAGAAGGCAATGAAAGAGTGGAGCAGCAAAGCCTCTGCAAGGGCAGGTACCAGAACAGATCCCAGGACAAGGACTTCCTAGGTGATATCATCAAAGCACTGTCAGCAAGTTGTCTCATCTTTGCTGAGATTCCAGCTTGTTACCTCTCTGTTTATGATCAGGCAAGGGGTACATCTGATTAGCCCACTTTGAATCTAGTCCATAATGGTTTGGCTCAGTCATAAGCAACGAGTAAATTCAGGTGTTGTGAGGCTGTATCCAGAGCAGGAACATTTGTTGGCTATCCAATTCCCACAACACTTGATGACTACTAGAGTTTTTATGATCAAATACATTTTTTAATCTTGTATATAAACTCTTTTTCAGGATATGCTAAATAGAATTTGAATTAAAACACCCTTAATAACTTAGTAAGTATTGTGAGAAGCATAAAAAATGACATTCCTGAGAACTAGGACAATGATGTTTGTTAGGAGTTAAACCTATCTGTACAAAAGTCACTTAAATTTTTGAATGGTTACTACTTTTTAAAAAGGATTTAAATAGTGAAATATTACAGCCTAAACAGGTGATTATACAGTGGATAGAGCATAAGCCTCGGATGCTGAGGACTCAGGTTCAAAACCCCGAGATCGCCGGCTTGAGTGTGGGATTATAGACATGACCCCATGGCCACTAACTTGAGCCCAAAGGTCACTGGCTTGAAGCCCAAAGTTGCAGGTTTGAGCCCAAGGTCTCTGGCTTGGCTGGAGTCCCCCAGTCAAGGTACATATGAGAAAGTAATCAATGAACAACTAAGATGCTGTAACTATGAGCTGATGCTTCTCATCTCTCCCCCTTCCTGTCTGTCTGTCTCTCTCTCTCGATGAAAAAAATAAAACAAAACAAAACAAAATAGAAAATAAAAGGTAAAATATAAAAAGAGAAGGAGACAATTGTATAAGAGTTAAATTTTATTATGTCACATAAGTAGTTGAAAATCTGTTTAACAAACATAAACATACTATGGCCTTAGAGATGGCTACAAAAATACTAAGGACAAAGAATTTGTAATATCAACGAAACACTTCCGCATTCAACTACTATCACTTCACATGTATCATGGAAATTCTTCAAGGAAGGAGCCCAGACTGGATTAAATTGTTTTCTTAGTGAAAATATATACATAAAATAGAAGTGGTGGAGGAGCATCCTAGATGACAAGTTGTGCAACTGAATGGGGATCCATGGATCTGAGGATGCATCACAGCAGAGAACATTTGGGGGAGGATAAAAGGAAAGAAAATCATAATTGATATAGCTGTGGAAGTAGATGACAGCTTATTCATCCCAGCAGGTGCTTCCCTAAAACACATCATAAAACTGTCACAGAAGCAAGATATAGTATTAATGTGGGACTTTAAATGTCTGGACATCTGCTGGAAGTCTTGTTTTGCTAAAAGCAACAAAGCTGATCAATTCTATAGTGATGGATAATGTGTTCTCTTTAATAATGCCACCACCATATGTCTCAGCATTCTCCCACACAGACCTGTCCTCTGACCTCACTCAGGTCCTGACATTCCATCTAGGAATCCCAATGTCATACACTTAAACCCTTTTCCATTCTCCCAAAAGCTCTCTCTCTCCTCTGTTGCTTTTACTAACAGCTGATTCTTTCCTAAGAGCATGGATAAATTTTAGTATTTTAAAGGGAGTTTTCTTAGTTTCCCAAGACTCATATAATACAGGGTAAAGCTACTTTGACAATCTCTTGCTTCATTCTTGTGTTCTAAATCATTATGACACAAAGCTCATGTAAATAGGCATAATCTGCTTTTTGATGCTCATGCTAACTGGCTTTACCATCTTGATCCTTTTTTTTTTTAAATCTCTGTTATCTATCCACCACTTGACAATATCTCAGTCTTCTACCCACACTCCTTGAAAGGTCCAACCCTGGTTAACAGTTTTACCTTATACTTTTAGCTTTGCCATTATTCTGGGGCTGACATTGGAAATCGTTAGAACAGTAAGTTTCAACCAGTGTATTGCAAGAATTTTTAAAACATGCAATACCTGACTATTTATTGATAGTTAGAGGCACTGACCTCTTTTCCCTTAGATCAGAGGTAGTCAACCTGGTTCCTACTGCCCACTAGTGGGCATTCCAGCTTTCATGGTGGGCGGAAAATCCAACATAAAGTACTTGGTAAGTAATTATTATTATATGCTTTAACTTGCTGTAACTCTGCTTTATAAATTTTATAAAGTAAAGTTACTTCCCTACTTTATAAATCACCATTACTGTGGAACTGGTGGGCAGTTAGAAAATTTTACTATTAACAGAGATACAAAAGTGGGCGGTAGGTATAAAAAGGTTCACTACCCCTGCCTTAGCTTGTCAAAGAAAAAAATTTAACCATCAACATAAAAATAGCCGTCTGCTCTGAATGCCCTGTCTTGAACCATAAAGACTTAGGTCATATAATACAGTTGTATCTTACTGACCATGCCATATAATAGGGTTGTGTCTGATTGGATAATTCTTCATACCAGAAATCCTTATATATAAGTATAGGCATCTAATTATATAAAAATCTCTTCAGAGTAAAAAAGGTAGGTAATTACAATTATTTTTTTTGTAAATAAATCAAAATTGAATATTTTTGTTAGACTGGAAAAGAAAATTTTTTTGGTGTGCTGCAAAATTTTTGTAATTAATTGGTGTGTGCCATGAGATGAAAAAGTTTGAAAATCACTATCTTAGAGCATTCTGACTTCTCATTTCTCTGCCTTCAATTTCTAAGACTCTTTTCCTCTTTCCATATTGGTTATTCCCACAGCTTTCACAGTCTAGAGTAGTGCTTTTGTAACAATATTCTCTTTTGCTTCTGGAATCTTTTACTCTACTCCCGGCCTATTTCATCAAGTTGCTTACTCCTTTATTACAATTACATCTGTTTTCTAACAACATTTAGAGAGCATATCCTTGATTAGTTTATTTTTCTCAATTTACTTTCTTTGTTTCTTATTTGATAAAGCTAGATCATGTTACTCATCAATTTATCCATTCTCTTGCCAATAAGTTCATCTCCCAAGCCTTCTTTCTTTACTAACACTCATTTAGCCAATTAACTGTCTACTCTCCCCA
Organism: Saccopteryx leptura; assembly: GCF_036850995.1. Classification (NCBI taxonomy): domain Eukaryota; kingdom Metazoa; phylum Chordata; class Mammalia; order Chiroptera; family Emballonuridae; genus Saccopteryx; species Saccopteryx leptura. The sequence goes on from NC_089503.1 coordinate 356,387,871, forward strand.
CTCATATCTAGGCTGTTGAGCAGAGTGAGAAAAAATTCAGTTTGCTCATTGTTGTGACTACTCTTATCTGGGCTGTTTCAAAACACCACCTAAAGACTATACTTTCAGGGATCATTTCTATAGTTTGTCAAAACACCACCTGAAATTCCTTGTATCTTATCCTAAATCAACTCCCTTTCCTACTCATCACACCTGATATGTTTGATTTCATTTATGATAAAGCCCAAATAGGTCATCTGCCTCAAATTCAAAGAGAAAATACAGTCCCTCAACAGAAAAGTTCTTAATATTTCTTGTCCCTATGTCACACAAGATATTCTTTTTTAAAGAGAACACCCTTTTTAATTTTTATTTATTCATTTTTTTAGAGAGGAGAAGGAGAGACAGAGAGAGAGAGAGAGGAGAGACAGAGAGAGAAGGGGGGAGGAGCTAGAAGCATCAACTCCCATATGTGCCTTGACCAGGCAAGCCCAGGGTTTCGAACCAGCGACCTCAGCATTTCCAGGTCGACGCTTTATTCACTGCGCCGCCACAGGTCAGGCACAAGATATTCTTTTGCTGGAAGTAGCACAACTTCTTATCAAAAGTGGCTTTAAAGAATAAGAACTTTTATTGTCTCATTTAAAAACAATATCTCTGAAATGATTCCATGGTTAGTTCAGCTTTATAATAACATCATTATAGAGACTCAGCTACTTTTCATCTGTGGTAGAGAAATTCAAACATGAACCTTCATAATCCCTCACTTCTAGTATAATTTTATAATCTTCTTCCCTGGGCTGTGGGTAGGACATGTGACTTAGTTCTACCAACAGAATACAGCAATGGTGACAAGATGGCACTTCTTTAATTATGGTGTATAATATTGCCAGAGGACTTATTTCAGAAACTCTCCTGGGCACCTCTGAAGATGTATGCAGCCATATTTGAAGGGCCCCATGTAAAGAAGAAGCTGAGGGTGACCTCTAGGAGCTGAGGGCAACTCTAGCCAACAGGCGGAAAAAAAGCAGTTGTCCTCAATCCAAAAACCACAAAAAAATGACGTCTGCTTACAACATGAGTGATGTTGGCAGTTCTTTTCCAGTAGAGGATCCAGATGAGAACATAGTCTAACACTTTCATCACAGCCTTGAGATACCCTATACAAAGACCCAAGGAGGCTGTGTCCTGACTCCTGATCCACAGCAACTATGAGATGATGAGTGTGTATTGTTTTCATCCCTGAAGTTTATGGTGATTTATTACCTAAGAGCAATCTTGATTCCATTTGTCCTTGACATGCCACAACCTATTGATCCACAATTTCTATTTGCTTTACCTTTAAAAATAACTACTGCTTATTACCTCTACCAGAGCCACCTTATTGGATAATTAAATGTCCTTTAATTCTTCTCCTTATATCTACCTATTTACTTACTCTTATATGTATACTATAATTTCCGCCCAAAAGAATGAAGAAATTTTAAAAAGCGTAATTAAAATATGACACACCATATGCCACTCAGTACAAGAGCCTACAAAAGCATTCTATTCCTTTCAGAATATAATTAAACTTTTTTAAAAATTACATTCTGCAAGAACCTTCAAGATTGGACCACTGATGACACAATTAATGTCGTATTCTTAAACTTTCATGGAACCCATTTTGTGTTAGTCAAAATGGCTTTCTTACCAAGTCTGGTCCCCTCTTGTTAGAGGCTTTACTTGATAGTTCCTTTTCATGTCACTTCCTTTATTTAGTTAAACAAAATTATTAAATGTCTATCCTGTTCCATGCCCTAATTAGACGATAGTAATCCAGCAGCAAACAAAACATTTTATCAGAATGATAATAGTTGTTACACTAACTGAGATATTTAAATTATCAGATTGGATACAGCTGGAAAGAAATTTGGAAATTTCTCACTAAAAGAGTCCAGCATGCATAATCTGAACAGTAATTTATGTTGCAACCCTTTAGCAACAAATTCAAATATAGATATCTATGATGGACCAGAACATAAGTCATTTACTAGCAAAAGTAAAAAAAAAAAAAAAAAAAAAAACCCAAAAAACATTACATGGATGTTTTAAAAACTTTACCTTTTACATGTCAGTGTTTATAATGTAAAATTTTTAAGAAGACCTAAAACTGACTTATTTGTCTTTTTGACTCCCCCCATGTAATTAATCAATTCCTATTCATTTCCAGTCTAAAATGTTTGAGCTTCCACATGTTTCCTATTTTCTGGAGGAAGGTCTTGCTCTAGGGCAGTCCTTATCCTCACAATAATTTTCCCCCTATGTCCTTACCATTGTCAGTTACAGTGCATATGAAATTGTATCTTTTAGTGGAAGACTAGAAGACAGACCTTCTGAGTTAGTTGTTTTGGTCTCTGTGCTCTTCTGATAATTTACCATTGTCTTTATAAGGCACCTAAACAGTTTATGTAATTAACATACTTGTCTGCCCTGTCAGATGAGGTTTTTTTCAAAACCAGGTTCATATCATATTAACCAATTTTTCCCTCTCCGGAATATTTGAAAATTGACTGATATAATAATCACACAATGAGTTTATTTAAAATGATTAAGAATTAATGGAACATTATCAGTTGATTTTCATCTCTAGCACCATCTTTATTTTAAAATGGAGATTATTGATAACGTGATGCTGATTTTATTTTTTCTAAATTACTGCAAAACAATTTAAATCACTAATTTTTAATGGTAATTAATATGTATTTTCAGTTGATAAGAGTGAAAAAACATGAGGAAAATGGGACCCAACAGTCTGAAAAAATAAGACATACAAATTAGCCAGGCAGAAAATGTTCCAGATAAACTGAGCACGCATGTCCTGTACAAAGTTCTTTCCATCTATTCCCATTTGACTCTTTTGCTTAGCTTTATTTTAAGGCCAAGTGAGTATTACACAAGTTTTGTATTTTCCATTCATTTATAATCCATTGATTACTTGAAGTAGATAGTATAAAAAAACATCCTGTAATATTTATGTATGTTTTGGTGGCTGGAAAGTACCTTGCCTTCACAAGAGACCATGTTATACAGAGCTCGGTGATTGTAGTCAGAGTAAGTAAAATAGAACTGACCTTCGTGAATAGACATCGCAGCCTGGTGTGGAATCTGGATGATCCAGTACATGCACATGGAAATGGATAGAGTGTGCAGCAGGGCACAGGGGACAAGTATCAGAAACAATAGTCTGTCACCAAACCAAAAACAATGACAACCCAAAGCAGAGGCATATTATCTGATTAAATTTTCTAGTTTTCTTCTCATAATGCAATTAACGTAGGAATAGTTCTTTTCCAATGAAGATGATTATTAAAAATTCTTTGTGTGTAAGTGTCTAATATTTAAGGTGAAGGAGCTACGAGTCCTCCCTGTGGGTACTTCCTACTAGTCTAGCATATGGGCACAGCTTAGCTCTAATGTGAAAACTGACAAGTGTGATTGTGTGCCACAGTCCAGCTGGCCAACAGAGCTAAAGGATCCCCATCAGCACCCTTTTCTCTCATTGTGGACCAGTTACATAAGTTTTAGAACATATTCTGCCATCTCTCTGCCACATAAAGTATAACATATATTACCAAATACAAACATAATTACATTCACTCTATAACCATGCCGTTTGGGAAATATCATTCAATGCCAATTTATTATTATTATTATTTAGTTAATTCTGAATATATGTAAGGAAAAATTTTTGTTATTTTACCTTAGAACATCTCAAATTTTTAATATCTTCTTATTCTTTCTAAATTGTTATCAGACTTGTTTTAAAGAAAGGCAAAGCCAAATTTTACTATAAATTATAAAGACATTTAATATTTGTTGAAAGGTAAGAATATAAAATTCTAAGAATATCAACTTTTATTCTTTCAATATACATTATTTATAGCAACACTAACTGGTTGTGTCTTCCATATATCTTAAAGAGGTATAATATTTAAAAACTCTCATTAAGGCAAAGCTCTATGTAATGTATTATCTCTTTCTCTCCCTTTCTGTTACCTTTGTCCCCATTTTGTGCCATAGTTGTAGCATTATCCTTATATCTCAGCTAAAAAAAAAACAACCTTCATTAAAATATCTCTTGACACCTCAGAATAGATGAGTCTCTCCCATGTACATTGTAAATTTAACTCCCTTGTCTTCAGAAAATTTAAAATATTTCTTTTGTTTTGTTTTGTTTTTATGCCAGAGCCCAACTTAATCCTTTTCCTGGGAACAAAACAAACAAACAAACAAACCTCTATTAATGTCTGCCTGAGTCCACGGGTACCAGAGTGCAAACCACAAAGAATCACTTGCAGTCTGAACTAGTGGTGGAGTGTAGTTTCTCACCTGGGTAGTGGAAACATTCCAAATGGGAAGGATGAAAGGAACTATGAAAAGAAGAAAAGAGAAGAACAGATACGTAGATGCAGGGCAGATCTATAGGAAATATCTTTACAGAAGTATTAAAAGAAACTTGATCCACCTGTTCCTTATTTGATACAAATAAATGATTTGGATGGGATTGTTTGACTTCTTACTTTTGATTCCTCTGAAAGGCTAGATAACTTTTTGGCTAAAAAATGCTAAAACCTCCAGTGATATTCCTCACACATCTCTTCTCTGGGGTAAGCAGGTATAGTACTTAGGAAAGTGGTTGTGCTTGCTTCTTGCTCCACTGGGAGGCTATCAAGGATTGGGGGGGAGGGCGCAACAGATCTGCCCCTAGAATAAGGTGACCAATATTCCTCCTTTAGGAGGGACAGTTCTTCTATTGTAAGTTCTGTCCTCCCTCAAAAAATGTCCTTCTACATGTCCTTCTTTTTGATATTGGAAGACTAATCTGTAAATGTCTGTATTCGATCCATGCAGAGCCGATCTATTACATGTGATGTGACATATTTGTATTTAAAGGAATACTTTTTCCTTACAATTACTATTAAAAATTAATAGACATGTAAGCATAATTATAATATAAAATATTACAAATGTTTTTATTATGCATTTATCATATTATAGTGTATTATTGTTGCAATGAATAAAATGTTTCTTTTATTTACAATGTTTTCTTCAATTTATTTTTGTCCTCCTTTGTTATTTTTTATTTATTTTTTATTTTTTCCCCCTTTTCACTGTAAAAAAGTGGGTCACCTTACCTAGAAACATTTTTTTTATTATAAAAGAAAATCAAATCTCACTTATGCATATTTGAAAGGCTATGACAAGAGATATATTTCATGGGCACCAAAGTTAAACAAAACAAAAACAAAAACACCTATTGTGTGATTTCATTTATATTTACAGCCTTGTTATTAAAAACAATGAGCTCTGTAATATTTTTTTAATACATCCTTAGATTTTTGGGCCACATGGAAATTAAATTTACTTACTTTATGTGTGAAAATTCAAGTATAGGAAGAGTTAATGATTTTAAATGTTTAATTCCTCAAGACTGGCCATGCAATCATCCTGCTGCTTCTTCCTATGATCTGTTTCCCCCACAACATCCAATGGTGCTAAAGGCGATTACTACAGCACTGATGAGCTTGGACAAGTCAAAATAAATAGTCTAACAGAAACAGTTCACTTTTTTCTTTCATCTCTAAAAACAAATGCCCTAAATTTAGTTTTGTTTGCACTGGTTCCCTCCTTTGATCCCTCTTTTTTATTACCGTCTCCTTTTTCATATTTCATATTTCTTTCCTATTATGCCATTAAAAGTGTATAAAAGTAAAATGGAAGTCAGGAAAACAATATATGTCTGTATTAATTTAATGTAGGACCTGTCAGTTTTAATCATATCAAAGTACATTATGTTTATTTTGGTTAATTCTCTAAATTGACTTGAATTCATCATCTCTGTTGTGGTTATTGTGAGTCTAAGGAAAAATTCAAATATGACTCACTTTATCATGGACCATTCTCTACCCTCTAAATTTAATCTTCCCTAAACATTATCAAGCAAGGGAAGGTTGTTCAAAATTATCTATAGACGTGTTTAGTTATTTCTATTAATCTAAGTATATGTGCTAACTATTTTGGACCTGATTGGTCCACTGCAAATGATTATAGTAAAATTCTATACTCTGCTTATTTAATCTTTGTGCTGCTGCCCTTTATGATCTCCTTCACAGACCACGAGGGAGGGACTCCTTCTTTATGCATGCATTCATGCTGGAGAAAGAACCATAGCCAAGTAGACCTGGCTTCTCAATGTTTACACCAACCAGCTGCAACCTGGCCCTGACCACTTCTCAGCACGCTGATATTTCTCCCTCATTGACTCCTTGGCTCATTGTTCTCAGAAATGTTCCAAATCTCTTTAGCTTATAAGCTTCCAATTTTTTCTCCTTAATCTCAGAGCAGATCTCTCAGTTTACTGGACATTTAGGCACAATTTAGGAGTCCTTTTGTTATCTCAGCATTTCTTACTTTTTCTTTATTGTTTTATACAGTTGAATGAATTAGAATGGAGTAGAATTGTCTAAAATTCAGAATAGTATTTTGACACCATATTTTGGCATCATGAGGACTCTAAATTCTTGCTAATTCCTTTCATTTTAAATATTTTAAATGGTACTCTTCTAATTTTCTTTTTTATTATCCAGCCATTCAATTAGCAAATATTTACTCATGGCCTACTATATTTTGCATTATGTTTAAAGAAGAAAATAAAAAAGTCTTAACATTAAGGAGTTTACAAACTGGTATTTAGATAGTTATTTGTAATATGTTGAGTAAAATAAGAATATGAATAAGAATATCAATAAATAATGTATTGAACCATGACTATAGGCCAGGGGTCTCAAACTCAACTCAGCATGTGGGCCGCAGAGCAAGATCACAGCCATTCGGCGGGCCGCACTAGGTCTACAAAAGGCAACTGTTATGCAACACTTTTCTCACTGCAGTTGAAAACAAAAAAAAAATCAGTACAACAAGCACAATCATACATGCAGTTTACCCAGTGTCACAAAACGACCAGAAACTGTAGTTTGCATCACAACTGCTGTTAACTAAGCTAATATCTAGCTAGGATGCTAGAGAAATGAATAATACAAGTAGGCCCCTAGGCTTACTTAATTTTATCCAAAATATTTTGAACTTCGTGGATTAGTCTGCGGGCCACACAAAATTGTTCGGTGGGCCGCATGCGGCCCGTGGGCCGTGAGTTTGAGATCCCTGCTATAGGTAGACATTGTGTTAAACTCATTACTTGATATAATTATGAAACAGAGCATGACAAAAAATCTGTCCAAGGGAATTTCTACGTTTATGTTATTTCTACCAACTATAAAAATGAATTTTTGAGAGATTTAAGAAATTAAAACATTTAACTAGAGTGTGGCAGACTTGATAGTCAAACCTCTTCGTTATTCCAGGGCTCACGTACTTAAAACATATTATTTATATAATAAAAATGAGCTATATAAAATACTGTTGAAGAATACAAATGCCTACCACAGATTAAAGTATTGCAAAAGTCTTCATGGAACAGGTCAAACCCAAATTGTCTTAAAAAGTAATAGTTGGATTTAGATAAAATAGTCCATGTGTCTTTCCCTGGAGGATGTTGCACATAGGAGACACTGCACATAGTCATTCTGCTATGAGTAGTATCAATAGAACAAAAACACTCTCGTGTTAGAAGATCATAAAGTTGAAATATAAGAGTGGTGGAAGATTATGCTGGGAAGTAGGCTGAGGCCTTGTCCTTGAGGGACACAATGAGGTGTTTAGATTTTATGTAAGAAGGAATAAGGAGCCAGTACAATTTTAATATAAGAACTTCCAAGGTTATATTTGCATTATGCACTTATTCATCATTCTACATAGAATTTTAAAAGGGTTAAAGAAGAAGAGCAGACAAGAAGCAGAGACAGAAGTTAGACAATGGTTCCAATAATCCAGGTGGGAAATGATTAATGAGAGCTCTACGGAGCAATGACGTTGGCATCAAGCAGACCTGTGCTGTCATTCTGGCTCTGCTACCTACCAGCTGTGTGACTCAGGGGTAGTTTTTAACCATTCTAATTTTCAAGCTCCTAAAATAGTAAATGAGGGTAATAACACCTTCATAGTTATTGAAGACTAAATGTGATAACCCATGTAAACTGCTTAATATATTACTTGGCACATTTTAAGTATTCAACAAATTAGTGATATTATCATTACTAATATTATATTAACTTTCAAAATCAATGCTAACAGCCTTCTTGGGGAGCAAGACATGGAGCATTAGCTAAAGCTTTGGTTTTAGAAGTCAGGATTAAATGTTGCAGTTGATGAATCAGGCCTAGTACAGTGGATTGCAGAGATTTCTAGGTACAAAGCAGACATAACAGATGGCAGTCATAGTGCACAAACCTGAGATAGATTTCATACTAAAACTTCATCAAGGCCTCTTCTGATACAAGTTTCAACCTCAGATATGACTGGGGCTCCCTCTCCCATAGAGTCTCATAGGTAACCAATTATCTAATAGAAGGGCCAGGCCCTTAATCCATAGTTATGCTATTATTTTCTTAGATTTTCTGCTACCCAGTATGAAGACAAGAGCTGGTCTTCAAATGCTCTTCATATTCAATACCTTGCTCACAGTAAACTCAAGACTATTTTGTTGATCAGATTATGATATGATAGTAACAAGCCCCAGAAACTCTATCACCTTTTTCTTGCTCATGCTTACTTCCGGACCACGGGATGGCCCTGCTCCGCATTGTGAACACTCTGGGACCCAGGACAATGGAATGTTTCCAGGCACCATGACAGAGGGAAACAAAAGCATCATGAGTCCCTCATTGACTCTTAAAGTTTCTATCAGAAAGGGACATGATACATCCTTTCCTATTTAACACTTGTCAAAGCAAGTCATAAGGGGAAGGCGAGATCCCAAAGGGTATCAACTTGAAATTCCATCATGTACTCAGGAAGAGAACTAAATATATTTGGTAAACAATGCCTACCAAAAATGCCTATTATGCTCTCCTACCCACAAAATTGCCCACAGTGACCTTTCCATCAGTTCTTTAGTTTGAAAAGTGTAGTGTACAGTATCCACTAGTTTCTCAGAGTAAACACAAATATAAGCTGGCTGATGGGAGTTTTGTCTCTATGATTCATGGAGAATGTCCCTGAGACCACCACACTAAGCAATCTCAACCCCCCTTGGGTGGTCCACTCTGCTTCTCTCCACTTAAGCTTTCTTTGCCTCAACAAAGTCTTTGTAAAGATGATATCTAGACATCTGCAAATTATGCTTGAAACCCATTACAACTCCCCCCCCCTCCTTTTCACTGAATTTATTTGGGTAACAACATTACAACATTAACATAATTATACAGGTTTCAGTTGTACAATTCCACAACACATTAACTGTACACCATACTGTGTGTTCACCACCCCAAGTCAAGTTGTCATCCATCACTATTTATAAACCCTGTGCCCTCCTTTACCTTCCTCCCTCCCCCACCCCTCGTAGCAATCACCACACTGTGTGTGTCTGTGTCCATAAGTTTTTTCTTTTTTTTCTCAATCCTTCCATCTGGCCAGCTTAACAGCTGTCAGCCTGCTATCCTCCTATGAGTCTGTCTCTATTTTGCTTGTTAGTCATTTTGCTCATTAGATTCTCCATATGAGTGAAACCATACAGTACTTGTCTTTCTCTGACTGTCTTATCACACTTAGCATAATGCTCTCCAGGTCATTCTGTGCTGTTGCAAGGGGTAAAATATCTTTCAAGTAGTATTCTATCATATAAGTGTAGCACAGCTTTTTTATCCATTCATCTACTGACAGGCACTTGGGCTGTTTCCAAATCTTGGCTATTGTAAGTAATGCTGCAATGATCATAGGGGCATGTATATTCTTTTGAATTATTATTTCAGGTTTTTTCAGATAAATTACTAGAAGTAGAATCGATGGGTGGTAAGGCAGTTCATTTTTAATTTATTGAGGTAACTCCATACTGCTTTCCACAGTGGCTGCACCAATCTGCATCCCTACCAACAGTGCAGGAGAGTTCCATTTTCTCTATATCCACGCCAACATTTGTTGTTTGTTGGTTTATTGATGGTAGCCGTTCTGACAGGGATGAGGCGATATCTCATTGAGAATTTGCATTTCTCTGATAATTAGTAACATTGAGCATATTTTTATGTCCTCTTTGGCAAAGTATCTATTCAGGTCTTTTGTTTTTTTAAAATAATAATTTATTTATTTTTCTTTTTGTTGTTGAGTTTTTATGTTTATTTGTTTTTCTGTTTTTTTATTTTTGTTTTGTTTTGTTTAAGTGAGAAGATGGGAGATAGTGAGACAGATTCTCGCATATGCTTTAACCAGGATCCACCTGGCAACCCTTGTCTGGGGCTGACAGTCAATTCAACTGAACTGTTCTCAGTGCCTAGGCCCAAAACTTGAACAAGTCAAGCTACTGGCTACAAGAAGAGAAGAGAGAGGAGGGGAGGGGAAGGAGAAGAATAGAAGATGGTTGTTTCTCATGTGTGCCTTGACTGGGGATTGAATCCAGAACATCTGTACACTGGGCCAATGCTCTATACCAGTGGTAGTCAACCTGGCTCCTACCGCCCACTAGTGGGCATTCCAGCTTTCATGGTGGGCAGTAGTGGAGCAATCAAAGTATAAATAAAAAGATAGATTTAACTATAGTAAGTTGTTTTATAAAGATTTATTTTGCCAAACTTAGCGAAAATCCGACATAAAGTACTTGGTAAGTAATTATTATTATATGCTTTAATTTGCTGTAACTCGCTTTATAAATTTTATAAAGTAAAGTTACTTTCCTACTTTATAAATCACATTACTGTGGAACCAGTGTGCAGTTAGAAAATTTTACTACTAACAGAGATACAAAAGTGGGTGGTAGGTATAAAAAGGTTAACTACCCCTGCTTTATACACTGAGCCAACTGTCCAGGGCCTGGTATTGAGTTTTATAAGTTCTTTATAATTTTGGGTATTAACCCCTTATCAGATGTATTGACAAATATGTTCTCTCAAACAGTGGGTTTTCTTTTCATTTTGTTGATGCTTTCCTTTGCTATGAAAAAACTTTCAGTTTGATATAGTCACATTTTTCTTAATTTTTTGTTTGTTTCCCTTGCTGAAGGCAATATATCAGAAAGAATATTGCTATGAGAAATGTCCAAGAGTTAACGAACTGTCTATGTTTTCTTATAGAAGTTTATGATTTAGTATCTTATATTTAAATTTTTAATCCATTTTGAGTTTATTCTTGTGAATGGTGTAAGAAAGTTGTCTAGTTTCATTTTTTTGTAAGTCTCTGACAATTTTCTCAACACCATTTACTGAATAGACTCTCTTTATCCCATTGTATGTTTTTGCTTCCTTTGTCAAAAACTAATTGACTATAAATTTGTGGGTTTATTTCTGGGATCTATTCTGTTCCATGGAGATATGTGTATGATTTTATGCCAGTACAATTCTGTTTTGATTCTATGGCCTTGTAGTATAGTTTGATATCAGGTATTGTGATTTCTTCAACTTTGTTATTCTTTCTCAAGATTGCGCTTAACTAAAATAAATTTTGCTACTGCTTAACTGTCAGCTAAATAATAGTTAAACTATTACCAAAATCATAACTTATTAAGTTTTACTATGTGTCAGGGACTAGTTTCAGTATTTCCAAAACAGTTGATTTAATTCAATAGAGTTAATTATATATCCTTCAGGTATATAGCATTATTTTTGTGTGTGTGGAGTAAAACTTAGGCTAAAAGAATTTAAGAATGGAGGGTACAAGATTATGGCAGAGTACATGGAAGTGACACTCAACTCCTCCCAAGATCAAACTGGAATTACAACTAAAATATAAAACAATTAACCTGAAAAATCAACTGAAGACTAGCTGAACAGAAGTCTTAGAAACAAGGATTTACAGAAGAAGCCACATTGAGACTGGTAGAAAAAGTAGAGACATAAAATTTTCTGGCCCCACTCTAATGGGCAGTGAATGAGGTTCTGGAGAGCTATCTCAGTTGTGTGGAGGGGAGGGGATTTTCACTGAGAAGCATAGTGTCTCAACCTCATGCCAGGCACCCTACCTCAAAGCACCAGAGTCAGGAAGAGGTGCCCGCATAACATCTGGCTATGAAAATCAGTAGGGATTCTGTTTACCAGGGAGAGAGACAGTAGTCTTCTAGATACACAGGTCCCCACTTAAAGGGCCAACACATGACATTTTGCATGCAGTCCCTCTCCCAGCACTCCAGTAGAGGGAAGCTGAAGTAGATTAGAATTGTGTAAGGAGAGACTGGGGTTTGTGGCTTCAGGGAAAGAGCTGAAGGGACAGCCACCAGGATCCTGTGATGATCCCTCTTTGACATGGCCAATACCATCTTTCTTGGGTGGAAAACTGCCCTCCATATATCACCAGCCTAGGGGAATGTAATAGCTACCCTATCTGGAGTCCTTGTTGCCCCACCTGTGAAGCTTTTATCTGACTGAGAAGTCATTTGCTTGAAACAGGGTGTAGAGGTCCTTGCAGATTCAAGGGGTGTCAGTGACTGAGTTATGTGGCTCTGGGACAAGAGCCATTCCCTCCATCTTCCTCCAAGCTTAAAAAGCACCTCCCTTCACAGGAGATTCACTAGCCCAGTCTCCCAACTCTTGGTAGCCCCACAATGCTGAGATAGCGTCCCAGCAGAACCTGGGAGAAACTGAATAGGTTTCTCTAGGATGGGACCACTATTCCTTCTCAAACCTGGCCAGTGAAGAGCCTTCCCCTTACACGGCCAAATCTTGGTCTGTTTGGACCTGAAACTCAGCTGGCCTCACCCTAACAACTTCTTGAGATACTACCCCACCACAAAGGTCTGCAGGGATCTATAAGAAGACAGTGAGACTAAATATACCCTGGGCCTTTTGCTGAGTGATGTCAGACCCAGCACTGGCACTGAGTTTGAAGCTGTATTAATCTGGTGAACAACACTCGCCTCAAACCAGTCACTCATGAGAACCTACCTCAGGCAACATGAGTACATCCAGATGATCTTTCAGTAACAGAAATCTGGCAGATGGAAGCAGGCAGAGGCAGATCTAGTTTGCCTTCAGCCTTTTTCTGACCTCAAATTGGGTTTGGTGCTGGTGGTAGCATATCTTGGTCCTTCCTATAAACACCCAGGACCAGGAGAAGCAGCCCAAACTGGGAATAATTTCGTAGCTCCAAAAAGGTTGCCCAGGGCCAGTCACAGATGCATCTGACATTGACCTGCATCAAAATCCCTCCTAAGAGGCCCCAGAACCAACATACCCAGTTGCCAGCCTCAGACAACATTGGAGCAGGATCTAATTAGACTCACAAGTGGCAAATCCAAAGAAAGGTCTCAGTAGGAACAACATACTATGAAGGTAAATTCCACTTTATGTAATCAGCACCTGCATAACAGTCTGTACACTGGGTTCAGGGTTAATCCTCACAATCAGACAGTCTGAGGGTTACCCCCACAAATGTATGTGCCAATAGCAATCAAGACCCAATCACAACTGAAGAACCCACATAATCCACAATCCACACAAGGGACATGTTTGGAGCACCCAGCTTAAGTGATCAAGGAGACTGCTCAACAGGGTTCCACAGGACACATAAACATAGGCCACCCTACAAAGACTGGAGGATATAGCAGATCTACCTAATATGTAGAAAAAAGCACAAAGTGGCAGCCAAATGGGGGGTGGGGGCAAAGAAACATGCCCCAAATTAAAGAATGGGAATAATATCCAGAAAAAGAATAAAAATAGCCTGACCAGGCAGTGATGCACTGTTTAGAGAGTCAGAATGGGACGTGGAGGACCCAGGTTCAAAACCCCAAGCTCACTGGCTTGAGCAGGGGCTTACCAGCTTGAACACAGGGTCGCTGGCTTGTGTGTGGGATTATGGACATTACCCCATGGTCAGTTCCTTGAGCCCAAAGGTTGCTGGCTTGAAATCCAAGGTCTCTGGCTTGAGCCCAAGGTTTCTGGCTTAAGCTAGTAGTCGCTTGCTCTGCTGTAGTCCCCCCACCCCCACCCATCAGGAGACATATGAGAATGCAGTTAATGAACAACTAAGGTGCCGCAACAAAGAATTGATGCTTCTCATCTCTCTCCCTTCCTGTCTGTCCCTATCTATCCTTCTCTCTCTGACTCTCTCTCTGTCTCTGTCAGAGAAAAAAAAAGATCAAAAATAAAATAGAGGCAAGCAATTAACCCAGACATAGAGTTAAGAAAAAAAAAAAAAAGAAATGGTTATAAGGATGCTCAAGGAATTTAGTAAGAACTTCAATAGCATTTAAAGGACAGTGAAACCATAAAAAATTAAAAGTTAAGAATAGAAAAATTGAGAATACAATAGAAGAAATAAACAGTAGGTTAATAAAGGAGAAGATTGAATCAACAATTTGGAAGACAAGGCATAAGAAAACAGCTATAAAGAGCAGCAAAACAAAAAAGGAATAAAAGAAATGATAGTTTAAGGGAACTGTGGGACAATATGAAGTATAACAACATCCACATCATAGGTGTACCAGAGTAAAAAATCAAGAACTTATTTGAAAAAATAAAAAACTAAAAACTTCCCTAATCTGCGAGGAAAAAAAGACTCAAAAGTCAAGAAAGTGCAGAGTCCCAAAAATGATGAATCCAAAGAGGCCCACAGCAAGACACATCTTAATTAAAATGCCAAAGGTTAAAGACAAAGAATCTTAAAGACTATAAGAGAAATACAGTTGGTTACCTACAAGGGAGTTTCCAAAAGATTTCCTACTGATTTCTCAACAGAAACACTTCAGGCTGCAATAGATTGGCTTGAAATATTCAAAATAATAAAAAGCAAGGGCCTACAATAAAGACTACTTTACTCAACATGGCTTTTATTTTAATTTGGAGAAAATCAGAGTTTCCTAGACAAAAAAAGAAAAAAATAGCTAATGTAGTTCATCATCACCAAACCAGTATCACAAAAAATGTTAAACAGTCTTCTTATGAAAAAAACAAGCAAGCAAACAAACAAAAACAACAACAAAAAAGAGAAACATAGTAAAAGAATAAAATGACAATAAATACATACCCATCAATAATCACTTTAAATATAAATGAGTTAAATGTTCCAATCAGAAGACATAAGGCAGCTGAATGAATAAGAGAACAATACCCATATATATGCTGTCTATACCTCAGACTAAAAGTAAAGAGATGAAATAAGATATTTCATGCAAATGAAATAAAAAAGGGTGGAGTAGGATTAATTATGCCAGACAAAATAGACTTTAAAACAAAGTTTGTAATAAGAGACAAAGAAGGATACTACACAGTGATAAAGGGATACATCCAGCAAGAGGATATAACCCTTGTAAACATTTATGCACCCAACATAAGAGACCTAAATACATAAAGCTCCTTTTGAATTTTTTTTTTTTTTTTTTTTTTTTTTTTTTTTTTTTTTTTTAGAGAGAGAGGAACATTGAGCTCTTCCTGTATGTGCCCTAACCAGGAATTAAACCAGCAGCCTCTGTGCTTCTGGATAATGCTCCAATCAAGCTGTCTTGCCAGGGCTTAATTTCTTATTTATTGATTGACTTTTTTAGAGAGACAGAAAGAGGAAGAAAGAGAGAGGTAAAAGAAGCATTTTTTGTTATTTCATCCAGTCATGCATTCATTAGTTGCTTATGTGTATGCTCTGACTGGGGATCAAACCCACAACCTTGTCATTTCAGGATGACACTCTGACTAAGCTAGCCAGCAATCTTGATGGACATAAAGGGAGAGATTGACAGTAAAACAGTCATGGTAGGGGATTTTAACACCCCATTGACATCAATGGATTGATCTTCTAGACAGAATATCAATAATAAAACAATGGCCTTAAATGACATACTGGATCAGATGGATTTATTGATATCTTCAGAGTATTTCACCCCAAAGTAGCAGAGCATACATTCTTTCAAGTGCAAATGAAGTATTTTTTTAGAATAGATTACGTGTTAAGACACAAAATAAGTCTAAATAAACTTAAGAAGACTTAAATCATATCAAGCATCTTCTCTGACCATAATGGTCATAGTGAAACTAGAAATCAGTCACAAGAAAAAGTCTGAAAAACACACAAAGACACAAAGACTAAATAACATGTAAGTAAACAACAAATAAGTTAACAATAAAATCCATAAAAAAATAAAAATATACCTTGAAACAAATGAAAATGAGCACACAGCAACTCAAAATCTACAGGACACAGCAAAAGCAGTCCTAAGAGAGAAGTTTATAGCACTACAAGCCTTCCTCAAAAAACTAGAAAAATCTCAAATAAAGAATCAGATTACACACTGAAAGATACTAGAAAAATAACAACAAAGCCCAAAGTCAGTAGAAGAAAAAAAATAATAAAGGTCAAAACATAAATAGAGGAAGTAGAGTCTAAAAAGCAGTACAAAAGATCAATACTTTAAAACCAAGAGCTGGTCCTTTGAAGAGATAAACAAGAATGACAAACCTTTAACCAGACTCATCAAGAAAAAAAGAGAGAGGACCCAAATAAATAACATCAGAAATGAAAGAAAACTAACCATTGACACTAAAGAAATATAAAGAAGTGTAAGAAAATATTACAAACAACTATATGTCAACAGTTAGACAATCTGGACGTAATGATAAATTCCTAAAAAAAATACTATCTTCCAAAACTGAATCAGGAAGAATCAGAGTCTCAACAGACCAATTACAACTAATGAAATTGAAACAGTAATAAAAATTTAAAAAAATTAAAAAACACCCAAAAAACAAAAATCCTGGACTGATGACTTCACAGATAATTTTACCAAGTATTAAAACACTAACACCAATCAGTCTCAAGCAATTTTTTAAAAATTTCAAGAGAAAGGAATACTCCCAAGCTCATTTTAAGGGGCTAGTATTATCTTAATTTGAAAACTAGATAAAAACACTACAAAGAAAGAAATTAGGGGCCAATATTCCTGATAAACTTAGATGCAAAATCCTCAACAAAATATTAGCAAATTTAATCCAGCAATACATTAAAAAGATCACACAGTATGATCAAGTGGAATTTATTCTGGGGATGCAAGGTTGGTACAATACTTGCAAAGCCATAAATGTTATACACCACATAAACAAAATGAAGATTAAAACCACATGATTACAGCTGACCTGTGGTGGTGCAATGGATAAAGGTCGACCTGGAATGCCAAGGTCACAGGTTCAAAACCCTGGGCTTGCCTGGTCAAGGCATCATATATGGTAGTTGATACTTCCTGTTCCTCTTCCCAGGCTTCTCTCTCTCTCTATCTTTCTCTTTCTGTTTCTCTCTCCCCCTCCTTTTCTAAATGAATAAAAAACCAAAAAACCCCACAGGATTATATCAATAGATACAGAAAAAGCATTTGATAAAATCCAGCACCCATTTTTGATAAAAAAAAAAAAAAAAAACTCTCAGCAAAATGGGAACCAAAAGAAGATACCTTAACATAATAAACTCCATATATGACAAAACCATAGCCAATATCATACTCAATAGGGAAATCTAAAAGTATTTCCCTTAAGATCAGGAACAGGAAGGGTTATCAGCCTTTACCACTCATGTTCAGTATGGTACTGAGAGTCCTAGTCACATCAATCAGACAAGAACAAGAAATAAAAGGCATCTAAATTGGAAAGGAAAAAGTAAAAGTGTCATTTGCAGATGACATGATACTGTACATAGAGAATACTAAAAATTGTACTAAAAACTTCTAGAACTAATAAACAAATTTAGTAAAGTGACAAGTAACAAAATAAATATTAAGGTATCAGTTCAGCCTGACCAGGTGGTGGCACAGTGGATAGAGCATCAGACTGGGACACAGAGGACCCAGTTTAAAAATCCTGAGGTCACCAGCTTGAGCACAGGCTCATCTGGCTGAAGCATGGGGTCACTGGCTTGAGTGTGGGATCATAGACATGACCCCATGGTCGCTGGCTTGAGCCCTAAAATTACTGGCTTGAAGCCCAAGGTCGCTGGCTTGAGCCTAAGGTTGCTGGTCACTTGCTCTGCTATAGCCCCTCTTCCGTCCCCCCCACCCCATCAAGGCACATATGAGCATGCAATCAATGAACAACTAAGGAGCTGCAACAAAGAAATGATGCTTCTCATCTCTCTTCCTTCCTGTCTGTCCCTATCTTTCCCTCTTTCTCTGACTCTCTCTCTCTGTCTCTGGTTAAAAAAGAAAAAAAAAGAAATCAGTTTAATTTTATACATCTATAATGAACTATAAGAAAAGAATATTAAGAAATTAATCCCATTTACAACTGCATCAAAAATAATAAAATACCTAAGAATACATTTAACTAAGGATATGAAATAACTGTTAGAAAAATTATTAGATTGAAGAAAGAAACTGAAGAAAATACAATAAGTGGAAGCATGTTCTGTGTTCATGGATAGGAAGAATGAACATCAGTAAGATGTCCATATTAACCATTCAAATGATAGATTTAATGCAATTTCTATCAATATAGCATTGACATATTTCACAGAACTAGAACAAATGTTTGAGATACTTATATGAAACCAAAGACCCTGAACAGCCACTGCAATCTTGAGAAGAAAAAAAATTGAAGTAATCAAGCTACCATATATCAAACTAACTACAAAGCCATAGTAATCAAACAGCATGGTACTGGCATAATAACAGACATATAGATCCATGGAACAGAACAAAGAACCCAGAAATAAACCCATGCTTTTATGATCAATTAATATTTAACAAAGGTGTTAAGAACATACAATGAGGTAATGACAGTTTATTTAATAACTGGTGTTGAGAAAATTGTCAGATATATGCAAAAAATGAAATTAGACCACTTTTTTACACCATACACAAGAATAAAACCACAATGCATGAAAGATTTAAATATAAAACTCAAAACCATAAAAGTTATAAAAAACATAGTAAATTCTCAGCATTTCTCACAGCAATATTTTTTTCTGATATATTGCCTTGGACAAGGGATACAAATGAAAAAATAAGCATATGGAACTGCATCAACTAAAAAGCTTTTGCACAGCAAAGAAAACCATTAACAAAACAAAAAGTCAACCCACTGAATGGGAGAACATGTTTGCCAATGACACATCAGCAAGAGGTTAATATACAAAATTTATAAATAACTTATACAAATCATCACCAAAAAATCATATAATCCAATTAAAAATGGGATAAGAATCTGAATAGACACTTCTCCAAAGAGGACATACAGATGGCCATTAGACCTATGAAATGATGCTCAACGTCATCAATATTCATAGAAATGCAAGTTAAAACCACAATGAGATATCACCTCACACCTGTCAGAATGGCTATCATCAATCAATTAAGATACAACAAGTGTTGGTAAGAATGCAGATTGGTGCAGCCACTGTTAAAAACAGTATAAAATTTTAATTTTTTAAAGAATTAAAAATAGAAGTGCCTTATGACCAAGCAATTCCATTTCCTGGAATATGCTTGACAAAATCAGAAACACTGATTTCAAAGTTTATATGCACCCTTATGTTCATTGAAGTCAATTTACAATAGGCAAGATTTGGAAGCACCCTTGTAAGGTATTTTTCCCCGCCGAGAGAGAAGGAAGGAACAGCTGGAGCCACAAAGTGTGGAATAGTAAACGGCTTTATTCAGTACAGAGCGCGCATCCCGCCTGGCAAGGTTCCCTGGCCCCGAAGAAAGAAAGATGGAGGCCAGATGGAGACCAGGGAAGTTGCATGGATTAAATCGCGTGGGAGATATTTAAAGGGGTCCCTCTAGGGAAGTCGAGCTAACATGACGTGGTGAAATCCCACTGGCTGGTAGACGGTCGCTTTTTTCTAAACGGTTCCTGTGAAGCCTCCTTTGGCGCGCTTTGTTGTGGGCGGTCCTAGCCAAAGTTCATGGGTCTGAGTTCCCCACATGACCATCCCCCATTATCCACCGACCTTACACCCTGTATCCAACAATAGGTGAGTGGATAAAAAAACTATTGTACATTTACATAGTAAAATACTACTCAGCCCTAAAGAAAGAAGGAAACATAACAGCATGGATGGACCTAGAGGGTATCGTGCTAAGTAAAATAAGCCAGTCAGAGAAAGACAAATACCATATGATTTCACTTATATGTGGAATCTAATGAATAAAATAAACAAAACAGAAACAGTCTCATATATACAGAGAACAGAATGACAGCTGTGAGGGATAAGGGGAGTGCTGGGTGAAATAGTTGAAGAGATTAAGCAAAAAACAAGCAAATATATATCTCATAGACACAGACAATATTATGGTGATTATCAGAGGAAAAGGGTGGTGTGGGGATGTTGAAGAGGGTAAAGGGGAGATAAATAGTGACAGAAGACTTGCCTTTGAATGGTGAACGCACAATACAATACACTGATGATGTATTAGAAAATTGTACACTTAAAATCTATATACTTTTATTAATGTCACCCTAATAAATTCAATAAAAATTTTTTTAAAGGAGTTTAAGAGTGAAGGAAGAAATTTAATCCATAATTTAAGTCCATTTTTTAACTTCTATAGCAGGTTATATGCTTTGTTATCTACTGGATAAAAGTGTTGATTTATTAATGATTTAGAATTATTAAACATTCATCAAGTAGTGATTGTGTTTAGCTATAAGAGGTGAATTACTATTGAAGTTATCATTTTCAATTCTCTTTCAAACTTGCTACCAAAAGATCAATGCACAAAGAAAACACTTTAATCATGCACAAGAGGTAATGAGTGAATGTGCCCCTAGTGTTGCAGGCACTAATTAATATTATCAGTTACTCATGTTTCCACTGAGCAGTATATACTGGTTTTTTGGGGTAGTGCAATAGGTATCAGTCCTGCCACTGAAAATAGTTGTGCTGGACATTTCTGAGAGTTTAAAAATGCTTTATCACATTTAGCACCAGAAAGTGAGGCTGAGCCCTGTTATTATGGAAATGAGCAAACAATTATCAGAAAGCCTAATTTCTGTACAGGGCTAGCCTAAAGCTGAAAAGTAGAATTAATAAACAATGTTTAAGAAAATATAATAGCAATTCATAGCCCATAAGTGAATGGTTACTAAGAATTTAGCTCACTTTTAGTATACTTTTATATCTAAATAAGAGTAGTTAAAAGAGAATTGCCAGTTTTTTGACACTGACAGTATTCTTTTTTAAGGTAAGAGAGAGTTTCCTGAACTTACATGCTACTTGACTCTACAAGCCCATTGTTTTATCTGCTATAATCTGACTGAAATATGCATGTAATAATTTTGGTAAAAGACTACTCAAGGCCCTGGCCAGTTGACTCAGTGGTAGAGCATTGGCACTGGATGTGGAAGTACCGGGTTCAATTCCTGGCCAGGGCACACAGGAGAGGTGCCCATCTGCTTCTCCACCCTCCTTCCTCCTCCTCTCCTATTTCTCTATCTCTTTCCTCCCTCCCACAGCCAAGGCTCCATTGGAGAAAAGTTGGCTTGGGCACAGAGGATGGCTCTATAGCCTCCGCCTCAGGCACTGGAATGGCTCAGGTTGCAATGGAGCAATGCCTCAGATGGGCAGAGCATCACCTCCTAGTGGACTTGCTGGGTAGATCCCAGTTGGGCACATGCAGGAGTCTGTCTCTCTGCCTCCTTGTTTCTCACTTCAGAAAAATACAAAAAAAAAAGGAACTATAATAATAAATAAAAGACTACTCAAAATATAAGATTGGTATGGCTTGTAACATATCTTTCAGATGAGAATGAGTATATATTTCAATATAGATGAAATAGTAAGGACACCGGAATCAGTTGTTTACTTGGTAGTTAACTGTAAAACTGGTCTTGGTTTATTTAGCCCTGGCCTAAATCTCTCACTGATAGTTCCAATAGATTATTTCAATGGGACCTACTTTCTTGACATAGAACTTTAGCGACAGCAAATTGTCACTCTGCTCTGTAGGCACATAAATAAGCTACAGTCAGCCAGTTGAAACTTTGTCATTGTTTTATTCCGGTTAGTATACTTAGAAACTAATATCTGACCCCTCCCCTCCAGATTAGCTGCCTTTAGATATCACATAATTATTTTTATTAATAATTATAAAGCTATGACACATTGTGTATTTTCTGGGATTTTAACAATTAAATATCTAAAATTTATTGCTAACATATGCAACCTTAAGTAGATTAATTGGGTATTTAAGAAAGTTTCACCTCATCTGTGTATAGCAATGCTGATGAATTACTTCAGGACAGATGTTAGCGCTTAACACATTTGGTTCTTGGATGTTCATTTGAAAAGAAATCCTGTAGGCTGTAAATTATCAGACTGATGTACTGGAGAGAGGAAAAATATCTATATTTTTTCCTATCAGTTAAAGACCTTTGATTTTAGAGTCAATGTCTTTAGTGAAGCCTTTCAGAGCTGTTCAACATTGTTCATGTCTCTTCAATTACTCTCTCTATGCATTTAAATACTCCACGGGGAGAAATTTTGTTCCCAATGTCAGTGGTTGCACAAATCTCGATGTTAATCCTCTTATTCCTTAAAAATAGTTCTTACAGTAACTATTTGTTCTGCGAAGAGGAGTGGGTTGGGATTACTCAAGTTATATGTAGAATAAAGTAACAGACCTCAACCTTCAGTTTGCATGTAATTGGCATGCAGGCATGTAAAATCGCCGACTGCTGGGTCCCAACCGCAGAGTGTCTGATCCAATAAGTCCGGGGTGGGGGTCCAAAAATGAGCTTTCTAACAAGTATCCAGGAGAGACTGATGCTGACGTTGCTGGTGTGAGAGGATACTTTAAGAACCACTGGTATTGAATATAAGTTTATCTAGTTGTTTTCCTAGGTTAGGAAGTATTTAATAGTAGGAAAAGTTATAAAAATTCTGCAGACTATATGATTCTATTTCTTGGAATTTACAAGAGGTTCTAAGAAGCTCTAAAGTTAAGAAAAAAATTTTTGATTAATTTTTTTACTCAGTATTTCCCTAAATTATCTGATCCAAAACCCTTGACATAATGAATAATTAACATCTACTTAGATATTTCCTAAAATAGATTTTAGAAAATCCCTCTCTTAAAACTTGACTTTGAAAACCTCATAGCATGCTGTCTTGAGAAACCGCATTGCTCACGTTCTTTTCCCTCTTTTACCATTCTACCAAGAAGTTATTTTGCTATATTACATAAATTTCATGGGAGTAGTCTTCCTCACAGAGAAGGTAGAACTTCAATTTACTTTTTTAATATAATAATAATTAGAAATGAATGTGAAAGTAAGTAGGACATTTTAAAGGAGAAAACCAGGCTCAGCGAATATAAGATATGAGGACACAAGTTAGGTCTAAGTATGGGGTTATATAGGACAGATGACATGACAGAATCTCAGACCAAAGCAGCCTCTTTCAAAGAGTCATGGTGGGTCGGTATCGAAGTCCACTTTAGTACTTTGCAAAAGCTGAACAGGTTGTTCAAAAGTTGTTAAAATTTCCAGCTCTGGCCTACTATATCCCATTTCCCTTATACCAGGTCCAATTTTCTTCAAGGGAAAAGCCATTTTTTTAATTATAGAAATATATTTATAAAGGATTTTTTAAATAGACATTGTAAGAGAAATATAATTGAGTCAGTTAAAAAAAAGGGCTGACACTACTAGGGTCTCAGCCCAACTGTTTGCAGATGGGTAGATAAACTTATAAAATTCACCAGGCCTTGTGCGTCTCTCCTTGTGGTCTCTCATTTTCTGCTGTAACACAGGAGAGTCCCAGGTGGGCAGGACCAGAACAGTACCCTGTTCCCTGATCATCTCGGGCTTACCTCCAAATCCTTCTCAAGGTCATGGGAGCATCCTGTACCAGGTTCTTCCCCTGTGGCCCTCCTGAGCCAGCCAAGGAGGATGCCAGACATCAGCAATTTCTCCTTTCCATTACTGACTTACCAGTTCACAATTTCCCAGTCATCAATTTCTGGCGAGTGACTGTAAAGCCAGTAGCCACGGCCACCATTGCAGCCACCTGGCTCATGCAGGTTTGCATTTGATTTGGCAGACAGTAATGAAACAACAGAGCCAAGAACTGGTGGGCCATTACCTTTAATCCTAGCTTGCACCGGCAGGCAAGAAATACACACAGTGGGATAACAGTTCCCTTCCCATTCAGGACTCCGAAAGCCATTGACTTATCCAAGTTTCCTAGAATCAAAGGTTTCTTCCTCACCAGCCTTATTCACCTCTGTTCCCCATCTCCTTCTCTGCACAAACTCTGCACAAACTGGCTTCTCCTTCAGCACTCCACCATCTTGGCTGCTTCTCCTCTCCTCCACATGGCTTTTCTCTGCTCTCCTCTCTAATGCTAATCTCAGGGACCAAGAGAGAGCAAGCTCCTGGTCTGCCCCATTTTATAGTGTAGAAATCAAAACCTTTAATCCAATATACAAACAAGGATGTCTCTGATACAAAGTCACTTATTTGAGGGATAATGAGGTTCCTCATGAGAGTGCACCACCTCACATCAAAAAGGGTGGGAAAGGCTTAGGCTTAAAACTAAGCCTTAGGACAGGGGTTGGGAATCTATGGCTTGCAAACCAGATATGGCTCTTTTGATGGCTGCATCTGGCTTGTAGAAAAATCTTTAATAAAAAAATAATAACATTAAAAATATAAAACATTTTCATGTATTACAATCCATTCATTTCCTACTGCTCATGTTCATGGTTGTGATGGCTGGAGCCAATCACAGCTGCCCTTCGGGACAACACTAAATTTTTATTAAATAATGCATAATGTACACAGGTCATTGTATGGGTCTCACGGAATTACATTTTAAATACGTGGTGTTCACAGCCAAAAAGGTTCCCAAACCCTGCCTTAGGCTATAAGGACCCTGCCTGCTTACAACCTGTCCCCCACATCCAATGCAAACTACAAGCAAGTAAACATGTACATCATATTTGCAAACTTATTTGACCGACACCAATGAAAGGGAGGGAGTAGCTGTTGGCCTTTTAGGACAAGATCTAGGGCCAGACCTAGAAGTCATAGCATATTGTTGGGCAAATAAGTTTGTAAAATGTGGTTTTTATGTTTGCTTACTTTGTTAAAAATGGTGCTGCCCATGTGAACGGTGCTGCCCAAGTGAAACTGCTAATTACCTTCCTGCTTGGGAAGGGCCATTGTTATGCTATTGTGTGCTGGAGGAGGGTTCTTTGTGGGCCCAGGTAGTTTTTTAGAAGGAGGAAGAAGAAAAAGAAGGTAAGATGGCAGGGTGCTGAAGGAGAAGCTAGTTTGTACAGAGATGAGAAGGGAGAAGATATGCAGATGGGGAACCAGAGGTGACTGAGACTGGTGGGTGCCTTTGATTCTAGGAAACTCGGATAAGTCAGTAGCTTTGAGAGCTCTGAATGAGTGGGTTTTGGAGCCCTGTGTGTTTGTTTTTACTCACCTGCTGGGTGCGAGGCTAGAATAAAGGAATGCACCACCATTTTTTGGCTCCACAGTTTCTTTACCTTCTGCCTGAATCTAATGGAAACATGCACATGCCTGGCTGCGATGGTGGTGGGTGTTGGTCATACACATATGTATCAAACAGCTTTAGGCTACCATTAAGAAATGGCCAACCAGCATAAAGGCTCTAGCAGAGGCCACAATCCTCACACAAGAGAGCAAAAAACTCCCTTTGGACAACCAACATTATTTCCTCCCACAATCTTTCTTACTATCTCAGAAAGTTACACAAACTCTACCTCCCTCCCTCTCAAATTCAAGCTTTTCATGTCACCTTTATAGTTTCTCCATATGTCACCTAAGCAAATGCACAAAACATAATCCTGCTATTCTCCTGCCTCTGCCTGACCAAGGCACACCTATTCACATTTGGACATTCTTTTTTTTTTTTTTTGTATTTTTCTGAAGCTGGAAACGGGGAGAGACAGTCAGAAAGACTCCCGCATGCGCCCGACCGGGTTCCACCCGGCACACCCACCAGGGGCGACGCTCTGCCCACCAGGGGGCGATGCTCTGCCCCTCCGGGGCATCACTCTGTTGCAACCAGAGCCATCCCCACCTGGGGCAGAGGCCAAGGAGCCATCCCCAGCGCCCGGGCCATCTTTGCTCCAATGGAGCCTCGGCTGCGGGAGGGGAAGAGAGAGACAGAGAGGAAGGAGAGGGGGAGGAGTGGAGAAGCAGATGGATGCTTCTCCTTTGTGCCCTGGCCGGGAATCGAACCCGGGACTTCTGCATGCCAGGCCGACGCTCTTCCACTGAGCCAACCAGCCAGGGCCTGGACATTCTTGATTTTAGAATGCCTCTTTTTCCACATCACAGACCAATCCCTGCTTAATTCAGACCACACTTGGATCATTGTTGGCAGGTCCTACACAAACCAAGGAAAATAGATAACAGGGTATGCTATATTCTTCCTCCACCAGACTATGAAGGACAAGTCCCTCCCCTAGGGATCACATCCCAACAAGCTGACATCAAGTCAACACCTAGGACACTTAGTTAGACAAGATCAATTGGTATACATAGCTACTCCCTCTAATAGGTCCTATAACCCTCCTCATCCTTACTTTAATTTGGACCATGTCTTGTATGTCACCTTTCTTCTTTTCTCTAGGACCACCTTAGGGCATTTACAAACCAATCCTTGGAGAGATTATGCAACTTCAAGCCACCTCTTCATAACAGACCCTAGCCTGAACCTCAGAAGACCAATCAATGTCAACAACCAGCTGACTTCCATTCATCCTTCCCGCCCAATGGTTCAATGACCCTAATCAGCAAGAAGTAGCTACAGAACAAATCTTCACCCCTTTTTCTTAATCAGCAAAAGGCTGGAATGTTAGGTTTGGGTCCAAGGCCCCTTACCGATAGCCTTAACTAGACAGGTTGAACTTTAGGTAACCCAGGGCCAGAGCAGCCCAAGTGACTCTCCACCTGAACAATTCTGATTGATATCTTATCTATGCTCTACCCTGGGGCATCCTGACAGTTAGCCATCCCTATCACCTATGTGGACATTTTGGTACTTAGTCAGTACCACTCTCCCTTTCCCATTGTTTAAATCACCATTGGTAACAGAAGCTTTCCCCCTGCAGTGAGAAATATGCCCAAACTGTGCCCTGTATAACACGAGGCTTCTCATCCCCTTGCAGCTGATGCCACTAAGGTTTCAGCTCATGTGTTTGCAGATGCATAAATAAACTTTTAACATTCAAAAAAAAGTGTTTTTAGAGATTTTTGATCTAAGGGCATGTATATTAGGGTTTGAGTAAGTATGAATAAGTGTGGCAGTTAGGCTGAATTTAACACACATTCTTTTTATTAAAGATAATAAAAAGCAATTTCAAAATTCTTAGTGTTATATTCTATGCCCAATGATTTGTTTTTAGCATTTACTCACCAATATCTCAATGTAGGGAACTATGAGCTTTATTGAATAGGTTTACTTTACTTCCAGCATAGATAAAGAAAGCAAGTGATCTCAAAAGAGATCCTTGAAACTGTAGATATTTTCTAAGTGGGTAAAATAGGACAGCGATGCTCATTATATGTGGGTTACTTTTATTTTTCCCTGATATTATAATCAATCCAAAATATTTACTAGTCACTGACTTTGTGTCTAATGCTCTTCTTTTTCCACACTCAGATCCAAATAAGATCGATAACTTCTAACAAATGGAAATATTGCCTGGCAGCCAAAAGGCTTTGGTAACTGAATTAATTTTATATTTATGGGTAACAAATTATCACACATAGAGCAGCTTAAAACAATACACTACTTCACGTTTCTGTGGGTCTGGAATCTGGACACAGCTTACCTGCATCCTCAGCTCAGAATTTCACAAGGCTGTGATCTAGGTGTTGGCCAGATTGCATTCTCAATGAGGTGATCAATTGGGGAAAAAAGTGTCTTCCAAGATCTCTGGAGTTGTTGGAAAAATTCATCTGCCTATGACTGTGAGGCTGAAGTCACTGTTTTCCGGGCTATCAGCCAGAGCCACCCTCACCTCCTGCAAGCTGCTTGGTTTCTTTCTTCTTCACCCTCATCACTGGCCTTCTCACAATGCAGCAGCTTCCTCTAACAAAGGCAGGAAAGGGAAAGAACCATTTCCTTAGTGAGGACCCAGTTCTTTCAAGGATTTTGAAGTCAGGTCTAACCCAGATGATTTCCTTCTTGATTAAAAAATTAACAGTTTTAGAACCTACTTTCCATCTTCACAAACCTTTTATGTAAAAGATTTGCCATGTTATGTTGGCTGAAAGCACGTTCCACTAACACTCCTGGGGAGATGAGCACAGTGGCCAACTGCGATTCCATCCCAGTGTTAGCTTCCTACAATAGATTAGGTCACGTGCTTTCAATGACAAATCTGTAAGAAGCAGAAAAACACTTTGAATCAGTGGTTAGTGGAAGGGAGGAGCACATGGAGAATTTTAGAATATGCTCGTGACTGGCCCTTACAACAGCGTTTATGGCTTTATTGCTTTGGAATAGGACTAGAGTATATAGTATTTTTAAATATCCCCCTCCAGGTAATTCTTACTTCAACTAGGTGGAGACAAGTATTTTCCAAAACAATGAAAGAACTAAAGTGTCTACCCAACAGCTTACCTCTTTGCTATCTCATCAGACGACTCTGAAGTAATTAAGATTGTGTGTAATTGAACACCTACAGGATTGGGGGCTGTTGTAATTTGGGAATCATTTTTACGCACACTTTTTGTGAGTCCTGGGATATCTAGGTTTTTAATTCTTTAATTGAATTAAATATTTGACTTGAGAAAAACAGTTCACTTGCCTGATTCCTTCCTGAAAAACTCAGCTGGGGTTGAGAGTGATTTAGTCCAGCACAGGTGGGGTGGGGTTGTTGCCCTCAGCTGGGGAAGAGTGTGACTGAACAGGGCTGAAGCATCATAGTGTGAGAAAGCTGAGGAAGGTTGACACCTGGTGTGGTGTCAACAGTAGACGTATGACATAACTAAAGACTGAGCTTATTTACACTGACATAGAGGATCAAAATTTCTCATTGTCAGAGGACAAAGGTGTAAGTATAAAAGGCAAGAAAACTATAATAAATCTTGTGATGATGTTGGATTGGAATGATTATCAGTGTGAACTAATGTGTGTGTGTGTGTGTGTGTGTGTGTGTGTGTGTGTGTGAATGTAAGAAAAACAGCTGTGTTAGGCTGGATTGCTTATATTTGCATGCTTAGTGCATGAGCATGTGGCAATGCCACGTTTGTATAGTCTATGTAAGGCTACGGCTGCCTGCGTGGATTGCAGATGGCCTGCTCACCACTGCGAGGGGCCGTTGCTGTTTGTTCACCTGATGCCATGAGCAGCAGTATTCCCCTGTCTGTTTGCTCTTCTGCCATTGTGAGAATCTGTTAAATGAATGGCCCACCACTTTCCGGTTCTGAAGTTTCTCTATTGTCTGTAAACAAATTCAGTGTGAACCTGCCTGGCCTTGGCCACCAGCATTACAGTGAGCATACAACTCTGTCTACTGAATGAGCTTGGAAGCACTGACACCCCAATGTCAATAAGCTCATTTAGGGCCTAGCTCTTGGTTTCTAGATGCCACTGTCACTAAGAAAAATCACAAAATCTTGGAGAATTAACTGATTATAGGAATGGGGCAGTAAATGTATAACATGAGATTGGAATGTCTTGTGGAGAAACTCCTAAAAAAATGTTGGGGACATGTCAAGAGAACATAAAAGTGAGCTTGAATACGCTCCCACTATTGAAATTAGAAATGATTTAAGCATTAAAATATATAAATATATGAATTGTATAAAGAAATACATAAATGAAGACAACACAAATCTTTCTTTACAGTAGAAAGTCATCTAATATAGAAGGAATTAAAAACTTATTGTTTGGGAAATTCAAATAAATTGATATAAACCTGGAAAAATAAAGCTGGACTTGGGGTTACCCATCATCCCCAGTGGAAATAAAGACAGACAAGGACTGAGTAGGTATAAGATGTGTCTTTAATTTCAAATTGTAGAAATTTGAGAAGACAGGTGACTCCTGTTCAATAGAACTGCCTCAACACTCTCCTGGTGCTGGTGGTTATTTTAGGGTTCAGGGGCCAAAGAGAAAAAGTAAAGGTTAAAGTCTATACAGTTAGTTACATAACAATATGAAGGAGGTGTGGGTTCGGTTTCAGGAATGTCTTCTCTGCAAAAACATTTCTTCTTCTTCCAATATAGCACAGATCTAATCAGCATGGTCTTATCTGGTGTCTTTGAAAATCTTCAAGGCAGGGTGGGGGGAAGTTGTCTCCCAGGAACAGCTGGGACCTGGTGCCTCTGAATTGTGAAAAGACTCTATGTTTTCTTTGGACACAAAGTAAAGATTAAAGGTGAGCTTAGTTTCTAATTAATTTGTAGGCCTTGACTTTTCACAGTAAATCCTGTGGCTGGGATTTTTATAGACAACTATTGTGATTTAAACTCCCCTAATTGTCAAGTCCCTCCACAATATAAGCTTTTACCAACATTTCTACAAAGGTAAACTTTTCGCTACATTTCAAAGTAAAGGCCAGGGAGCCCTTAGGAGACAATAGCAAGTAGAAGAACTATTTCCTAACCCTTACATATCTCCTATTCATTACAACTAAAAGTTACTATTAACATTACTGAAGTCAAATTTCTCAGTTTTGGGCTCCCCTATTAGATACAGGTAAGAATCATTTAAGGATGCTGAAAATACTAGGAAAATTTTTGATGAGGGAACTAGTATATTTACATAATCTCAAGCTTTCTCTCCATGAACAACAAAATTAATGTCAAAAGAAAAAAAGACTGTCTTTTAAATGACAAATCACAGCAAACATAACTGTAATCAAGCGGTTAAATTAACATTACCAGTACTGGGACAAAGTTCAAAAGAGGATTCAATGAAATAAATCACAGGGCACATTATCTTAATCTAATCTTGAAGAAATATAAAATGACTCTGCAGAAGTGTATGCTCAAGCATCAAGGTCATGAAGGTCAATGGAAAAAATGAGAAGCTATTCCAGATTAGGAAGAATTAAGAGACATGACAACTAAATACAACTGAGAGTCTTTGGATATTTCACTACATATTTTATTATTAGACAACTGAAACATTTGAATGGGGTCTGTGGGTGAACTAGGATATTAGTTTACTAGGGCTGCCATAACAAAATTCATGGACTGAGTAGCTTAAATAATAGATTTATTTTCTCACAATTCTGGAGGATAGAACTCCAAGGTAAAGGTGTTTGTTGGCAGGTTGGGTCTTTTCTAAGGCCTATTCCTTGGCTTGAAGAAGCTAGTCCTCTTGCTGTCTCTTCACATAGTTGTCAGTGTACACGTGCTCCTGGTATCTCTTTGTGTGACCAGAGTATCTCTCCTTATAAGGACACCGTCCAGATTGGATTGAAATTTTTCCTATAGGCCTGATTTTAACTTAATCAGCTTTTTAAACATCTCCTAACACAATCATATTCCAAGGTACTAGGGTTTAGGGCTTCAATTTATGAATTTCAGGAGGAAAGAATTCAGCCTGTAACATAATATGGTGGTAACAAATCATTGTTAATTTCCTAATTTGATGGTTATATTGTGGTTAAATTTGAGAACATCCTTGTTTTTAGGAATTTACACTAAGGCATTTAGAAGTGACTAAACATGAATTCCTTGGCTTATTCTCAAATGGTCCAGGAAAAAAAAATTACTTGTGTTATTCTTTAAAAACAAAGTAGAACTAATAAGAAAATTATCTTCTGAGTGGCATTGTGAGAGAGATATGAATGGCATTCTGTG
This sequence comes from Saccopteryx leptura, assembly GCF_036850995.1. Lineage (NCBI taxonomy): Eukaryota > Metazoa > Chordata > Mammalia > Chiroptera > Emballonuridae > Saccopteryx > Saccopteryx leptura. Next base: position 356,419,706 of record NC_089503.1, read on the forward strand.
GAAAAGGGGTAAGATAGTGGCAATATTTACTAAGTGACCAACACATGATATTTTAGTTCTAGTTCATGTTGCAAATAGTAGGAAAAGTGAATACATGTGGAATCATATTTTTGTTTCAAATGCAAAAAAATATCCAGGCAAACAAACAAAATAGAACCCTGAGGAAAAATAAGAGATAAAGCTATAGCTCAGTATAGTCAGAGATGAAAGATTTTTGCTGCTCCAGGCACAGAACTTTCCATCAAACCCTAACACCCTAAGTGGAGAGCTCTGCCAGACAGAAGGAGATACATGTGTGGTCGGCTGTGAATGAACTGGGAGCATCAGAGTGGAGAGTCAGTTAAAATCATTTCTGGAGGAGGCAAGAGCCAAGTTCAACATTAATTAATAACTAATACCAATGGGCAGTATATAAAGAAAAACCACCTCATTTCTCTTTACACTGATTCTTTCTCCTTTGTCTATTGCTATCATATTTAATTGCATTCAACACAGTTAGTTGATTAGTGTCCTAAATTGTGTGTACAACATTGCAGAGAATATAATAGGATCTCTCACGTAAAGTACTTGCTATATGGTAGTGAAGATTAAATAAAAAGTTGCCCCAGAATTTTTACAGAAAGGGAAATAAGGCTTGTTTTGCTATTCATTGACAGAAGAAAAATGAGGGGTCTGGAAGGTGAGAAAGGAAGTTCACTGCCCAGTGCACCGTGCTCTCTCTGTCAGGCCTTTTTACATGCTGCAGAAACTCCTCTTCCATCTCTGGGGCCTCCATTCGCTTGACTAACTTCTACACTATAAGTCTATAAGTGCCTTGCAGCATAAGCTCTGTTTTGTAGACAATAGGGAGACTTTATAAATTTCTGAAAAGGAAATTGGTATAATCACACTTCTAATTTTGGGCTCATTTGTTATTTCAAAAAAAGACTTACTGCTTCCTAGCCACAACAGACTTGACCTCTTTTAGACATTCTTTCCTGATACCCCGAGATCCTGGCTTGATGTCTCCCTTGAGGTTGTCTGAAACCCTGTACTTATAAGTACTCAAGTCTCTCTAGCATAGTGATCTGCTTGCATATCTGGATTTCCTACTAGCTTATATATCTCATAAGCAGTCACCATGTTTCACTGACTCTTGGTTCTTCAACACTTAACTCAATCCCTGTAAATAAAAGTTGGCAAGCCTGACTTTGTGGTGGTGCAGTGAATAAAGCATCAACCTGAAACACTGAGGTTGCCGGTTTGAAACGCTGAATTCACCTGATCAAGGCACATATGGGAGTTGATACTTCCTGCTCCTCCCCCCTTTTCTCTCTCTCTCTCTCTCTAAAAATGAATAAATAAAATCTAAAAATAAAAAAATAAAAATATATGTTAAAAAATGTTGGCAAAAACTATTTGCTGAATCAAACTGTAAATACTTTCTGAAAAACTTAGAGCCAGTGTTTGTAAACTGCATGTAATTTATTCCTTTTGGAGAAGCATTCATGTATTAGGTGAAACTTGAGCTGGTATTTGAAGTATGAATATAATTTGAAAGGATAGAAAAGAAGAAAATGAATTCTAGTCAGAGATAACAGTATTGTGCAAAGACGAAGACATCTACGGTCAGCGTATGCTATGAGGATGATTTACTTTCACTGGATTAAGAGTCTAGTCGAACTGAAATGTACTCTTTTCAGACATTGCATTTATAATATTTTTGAATAAAAATTGAATGCTACGTTATAGAGATATAAATAATATCCTAAGAAGTATAAGTTATACTATGCTGTAGGTCTTGAGGATCCAGTAAAATATTTGAGCAGAGAGTTAGCATTTTCAAAGGTCTGATTTGGGGGTCATTCATTGTTTTAGTACCTGTTTTCTAAGTTTTTCCTCTGTTGTAGTCACGTGTCAGATTCTAGAGGTAATGCAGCACTATTATGGAAGTCAAATGCATAGACTGGAGTCATAGCAAACAAGACAAGGCAACTGAAATAGAATTGAAATAATCTAATGAGAAGTAATGAGACCTTTACTAAGACACTGACAATGAAAATATTGAAGTTATTTTGATAAACTTCAGATAACATTAAAAAATAATAATGAGATACGCGTTTTTTCCTATATTCCATTAGTTGTCCATACCTGGAGAACATCTGTGTCCTAGAAACAAGTAATCATTTTATAGATAAAGTTTTGAACTACCTCAGTTTACAATATTAAATTTCAAATCTTCCTGAACTATTCGTGCTCACCTACATTGAGCACATTTTAACATGTACTTAGGGGTAGAAGCCATTTATTGGGCTCATAAACAAAAAGGAAAGGATTGTTCAGCTCCTTCCCCTTCATTCTTGTCACTGGTTCTGGAGAGGGAGAGTTTATTCTGCCTTCCTTAGTCTCAGGAGGATTGCCACCTCTGGTGAAAGCAATGTCAATGGCTCCTTACGCATCCAGGTCTCTGCTTCTCTAAAACTGCAGGAGGCATGAAAGCTTAAGATTGAGTCTTTGTTCAGCCTATTGCAGGGATGGACCAACTTCAGTCATCCTTGTTTGAAACCAGGTTTCAGACATTTAAAAATCTCTCCCTATTCCCTACCAACTTTCACCATTTCTTCCCCTCCCCCCTCAACAGCAGTTGTATCAAAGCAGAGTTTACATTTCATTGGTCTCTTTCCTCTTAAGCCTCTTTCAACAATATGTGTACATAATGGGGAGGGATAATGACTATTGGTTCACTACTTTAAATGTACCTACCTTAACATATTTAGAGAACTGTACCTAATGTATTAGGTTAAAACATTTCTCTGGCTCCCTTGTTTTGCTGACCAGAATAAAGAAAGCTTTGATTCATAATATATTTTGGCCTAGACATACTTACAGTCTGATTCTAGATAGACTTCACTTCAGTTTTCAAAGAGAGAAAACTGTACAGCTTCTGACCATAAAAATGTCTAACTTTGTTACTTTTTTATCTGAACTCCTAAGAGGGGCTTATAAAACACAGGCCTTTAAGAAATATTGTCCATGTTTTTAAAATGGTAAAACTGGTTTTGGATTGGTGGCAACAGGAATTATAGGCATAATGGCTAGAAGAAAATAATTAGTTTTTAGGGTGACCACCTTGTCCTTCTTCCCTTATTGAAATAATGATGAATATCCCAGAAAGTATCAGAGTCGGTTGGCCTTCTTTTTCATTTCATTGCAGGCCCAGGGTCAAAAATTGCCTCTGTGTCATCAAAAATCAGTTTGAGCCACCTTGGCATGCTTCCATGGTAACTGATGCATGCTTGAAACCCATTTTTTAAGTATTTCTTAAGCATGGGCACAACAGTTGCAGTCAAATATTATTAATGCCAATCATTAAGAACAGGTTTACTTTAAAATATATATAGAAAAACACAAAAATTATTATATTTTGAACAGCATTACAATTTTAAAGGTGAAATACTAGGGATAAAGTTTCAATTGTGTGTGTTTGCAACCAATGGAAAGCAGAATCATAAGGATTACAAAAATATTGAAGCTGTTAGATAAAAGAAAAGACCCGTTGACTAATAAGCAATGAAACTATATGTATTTTTTTGAATTAAACTTTATGTATCTTTATTCATAGTATATTGGTAACTTTTAAAAAGGCTTTGTTTCTAGCATAAACAATAAGACTTCAGGAGCAAACTCAGATTTCTATGAAATATTCTGAGCATTAATAAATCAATTGTACCTTAATAAATCACAGTGTACACTTGCTGAGCACCTACTTCAAAGTGCCATAGACTGATCTGAATACTTTACATATATGTTTTTACTAATGTTCATTTGATCTTCACAGCAATTGTGTAAGTTAGGTACTATTATTATCCTGATCTTATAGATAGGGAAAATGAGTCACAAAGATTTAAGTATCTTGCTCAATGTCTAAACCTAACAAACATTAAAAAAGGATTTAAATTCCAGCAATCTGGCAGTAGAACCTGTGTTCTCTTCAACTGTGCTGTGTGCATTTGCTTCTCTGAGCCTAGAAACAGTGGGGACCGTGCTCGCCAGTGTAACATGCCAGAAGCCATGGCAGAGAGAGCGTGGGAGCATCAGCTGCTGAGGGGCTCCGAGTACTCAAACTGCTACTGCTCTGTAGTAGGAAGGCAGCCAGGAGCAGCCCTCTGAGTCACTAAGTTATATCACCAAAAACTAAAGGCGCAGACGTTAGTGAGGCTGCCAGAGTAAATTGATTTCTACTGAGATCAAAATAAGTTTTACACTAATAGTAACTGATAAAAACAAACCCTTCCACTGAAGTATCTTCACTGTTTCTTGTTGGAGGGTATTTTCAAGTCACAGTTATCTTTTGAAAAAGTTAATTCACCCTTTTGGTGGTTCAAAATGGTAGACTATGTGATGGGCTGTGCTGCAGTCAGAATTCATATGTTAAAATTCTAATGGCTGATGTGATTGTTTTAGTAGGTGAGGCCTTTGGGAGGTTTTTAAGTCACAAGGGTGGAATCATTATAAACAGAATTAGTGCCTCATAAAAGAGGCATCAAAGTGATCCCTTGCCCCTTCCACCTTGAAAACACTGAGAAATCTATGACCTGGAAAGGGCCCTTACCCAATCAAGGCCATACCCTGACCTTAGACCTATAACCTTCAGGACATTGAAGTTTACTGTTTATAGGCTACTTAGTCTGTGTATTTTGTTTTAGCAGCTTAAAAAGACCAAGATGGGCTGTTCTGTGAATCACCGAATATACTGCTGGCAAAAATTAGGGGATATTTTATTGCTTCATATTCATTTTGAAATACTCCCTAATTTTTGTAAGCGCTATATTTCTAAAGGTCAAATAAGCCAGAGAATTTGGATTTCTCATTTCCAGACCTTATTTAGTTTTTAAGTTTTAATTATTCTCAGAGTGATCTAATATTAATTTCTGCTTCTTTCTTCCTTTAACTAGTCTCTTTCAACTTTCCTTGATCCTCCAACAATTTCTTACACTCAAGTCTGGCAATCAATAGAAATACACCTGAATTCTTGTGTGTGTGTGTGTGTGTGTGTGTATGTGTGTGTGAGACAGAGACAGAGAGAAGGACAGATAGGGACAGACAGACAGGAAGAGAGAGAGAGATGAGAAGCATCAATTTTTCTTTGCAGCACCTTAGTTGTTTATTGATTGCTTTCTCATATGTGCCTTGACTCGGGGGCTACAGCAGACTGAGTGACCCTTTGCTCAAGCCAGTGATCTTGGGCTCAAGCTGGTGAACCTTGCTCAAACCAGATGAACCCGCAATGAAGCTAGTGACCACAGGGTTTTGAACCTGGGTCCTTCGCATCCAGTCCAACACTTTATCCACTGTGCCACCGCCTGGTCAGGCCACGTGCATTCTTGACAGATATTTTCATTACCAATGTCCATGCCATTTCTGTTGTTGATTATATTATTATCATTCCTGCTTATATCATTACTATTGTTGATGTCTTACTCATTGATGGTCTTCTTACTTATTTTCAAGAATTCTCTCCATGCAGAAATATTAAGTTCTAGATAGAATGTAAAGGACAATGCCAGGGGACGAGAATGAACATCAACAACATTTCCATCTCTTAACCAATGTAGAAATACACATCTCATCTCATCTCTAAATATAACCATTAACATCAGTGTGAAAAGAAATATCATCCCAGAGCTATTATTACCAATGACCAAAGGCTGAATTTGTTGTGAAAAAGTTTCCGTCACTCCTGAACATTCAGATCAGCATATATCTTTAGGATGTCAGAGATCTGGATGCTATCTAGATCTATATCTTTATTTTATTAGTAATAAAACAGGCTCAGAGCACTTGAGAAAGTCACTCAAGGTCACAAAGATTGTTTAGAAAGAAAGCAAGAATAAAAATCTGAGATAAATAAATATGAAAAATTTGGTTCCCACCTGAAGAGCTCACATACTAACATTATAGAGTGCCTACTATGTGATTAGCTAAATTTAATTTACATACATTAACATTTAATATTCACATCCATCTCTGCATCCTTTTTGGCTGTTAATATATGTTGCTAAAATATACCTGTGCCTTAGTTAGAACTACAACAACAACAAAAAACATTTTTAGAGACTGTAAGATGTGTCCAAAAATATACGCTTGCAATGAGGATTAAACTAAGTATGTGCTATGAACACTAGTTTTTAAGAGATTATGATTCACTTGGATAGACTAGACTTCGCAGTCACAAACAAGAGACTATTGAGAAGTCATAATCACAGAAATGACATCCAAATCTGAGGCATGGGAAATATCATCCATCCATTCAGTAAATATTTACTAGATAGCTCTATTACACCATGATCAGGTCTAGGCATTAGGCAACTGCATTGAATAAAATGGTAGAGTTTATTTCTATTGATGGAGTTTAACTGATGGTGGAAGAAGATACTCATAGACTTAAAACAAGTAACAAGTAAGAAATTTATATATTGTTATAAAGTGATGAATTTTTTGTTGAACTGAATAAAGTGATATTGGAATTTGGGAGGATCTGAGGAGGAATGGTAGTTGCAATTTATATGAATTTTTTAGAGTAGATTTGCTTGGAAAGTTGTTATTTGAGTAAAATCTTTAAGACAGAGAAGTAGGTATTTGGGGAAACCAAAGGGACAAGTAAATCTCCCTAAGAAGGAAGAGTTGTCTGGTATGTTCAAGATACAGCAAGAAGCCCAGTGTGGTTGGAATAGTGTGAAGAGGAGCCCAGTGTAACTGGAGATAAGATAAGAGAGGAAAAAAGAAGCCAAAACTGGAAAAGCTCTGTTTTAAGAGAACAGGGGAGCCATAAAAAAAGGTTTTGAGATGAATCAATTTATAATTTATGTTTTAAAAAAGATCATGATAATTTGTACATTTAGAAAAGTATTGGTCAGGAGGCTATTGCAGCAATTCTAGTGAGAGATCATACCGATATCTACTAAGGTGGGTCAGTAAAGCTAATCATAAATGGTAAACTTAATATATTTTGAAATTACTTACAGCAAAATTTACCTGACAAATTTGTTATGGGGCCTGAGAGAAAGAATGGAACCGATGATAGATCCAAATATTTATTTATTTACTTATTTTGTCTTGAGCAACTGGAATCATTTGTCACTAACCAAGAAAGAGAAAATGCTAATATCACATGCTTTTTAGAAAAGAGTAATTACTAATTTAATTTTTATATATAATGTTTGAATTAAATATTATAGTTTCAAGTGGAGATGTCAAGTAGACAGTTTGAGATGTGACACAGAGACACCTAAGTGGGAGATACAAAATTTGAAAGATTTTTGTCATATAGATAATATTTAAAACCCTGAGAATACCAAGGGAGTATGGATTAAGGCAAAACAAAGTAGGATCAAGCCCTAGACACACTAATGTGAGAAAATTAAAAAAAAAGAAAGAAAAGAAAGGAAGAAAGAAAGAAAGAAAGAAAGAAAGAAAGAAAGAAAGAAAGAAAAGAAAGAAAGAAAAAAAAGATTAACAGAAGAACCTAAGAAGGAACAATTACTTAATTATGTGACAAAGTACATAGAGTTCTGGTAAACAAGAGACTGATGTGTATTGATGGAAGGGGAGTGATCAATTGTGTGGAATTCTGCTGATCGATCAAGTAAAATGAAGACAGAAGATTGAACTTTGGATTTAGCTACATGAAGAGCATTGGCGATGTTTCTAATAGTAGTTTCTGGGAGAAATGAGTGTAAAGTTGGATTGGAACAGATTAAGCAAAGAATGGAGAATAATAATAATAACAACAATAATAATAAACAAGGGGAGAGTCTCTAGAGGAATGTTACTGCAAAGGGGAGTAGTGAAACGAGGCTGAAGCTCTTCGAGGTATATGTACATATACGGAGGATGTTTGTACGCTGGAGGACATCATCCACTAAAGTGGAGTGTGAAGGGTGAGGAGGAAACCTGAGCCTAAGGAAAATGGGGAATGGCTACATTTTAAAAGTGATAGAGGAAATACAGTTATTTAAAAGAAAAGGAACAACTAGAGGAGATATTTTATAGAAGTTAAGAATAAGACTGCCCAAACACTTTTTTCCCTATACAGTACATATTATTATTCTAGGTAGGAATATACTATACTATGTTATTATCTGAATATCACTGTTTAATAGAGGGTGTTAGGCAAAGTTACTCTCCTGTGGAGATGATATGTTTGAGAAAATTGCATGCTAGTGACTCAGAGAGAAATCACTTGAAGAAGGCCAGCTGGCCAATCAAACACATCCCAACAGGGTGGCACTATTTGGGTGAATTTATGACCACTTATGTGTCAGAACTGAATTAATGAATTAATGCTAAAGAAACTTGCAGAGACTACAAATTTATTTATTTAAATTAAGCACATTATGTTCTGACATTACTACATTTTGTCTTTTAGTCCCTTCTTTTTTTCATAGTTTATCTTTCTCTCTGTATGTATTTATCAATGTTGTTAAATATAATTATTTTAATATGCATTTCCTTAGAGTCAAACCCAGTCATGCCTTCCTAAGAGCGTTTTTAGGTCACTTTGATCAAATTACAGGTGCTTATGCTAAATGATTTAGACAAATGTGATGATTAAGCTTCTTCTACATCTTGAAGATCTCTAATTAATATATCACAAGAGAACTTTTACTACAGTCCTGGAGGAACTTTATGTATACCTCATACACTATTCATGGGTAGTGGCTGAGTTTCTTCAAAAGTATGGCCATTTTGGATGTTAATCATTCAGGAAACAGAACCTTCAGAAAAGCCAGGAACAGATCATTTTCACCACTCTAGGTTCTCCTTTCACAGGTGTACAGCAGATATTTAGGCAGGTGCTTTTGGGGAAGCACTAAATGGCATCTTTTAGATGACAGCCATCCACGAAATAGCATCATCTGTTAATTCAGTTTTGTATTTGGTTAGCAGCTACAGACATGAGAAAAATTAGCTTTGCAAAATAAAGTAAAAAGGTCCAAAGGTATATAATTTAGGATCAATGTGATTCCATGATGCCAACACATAAAAAGCTATCTTCTTGCTCCATCATTCAATCTTTGAAAGTGACTTCTATCCTCAAGTCTATCTCATTGTCATTGGTAGTCACAGAAACTTCAGCCATACTGTCTCCAAGAAAGGTAGAGGAACTTTAAATTCCTGCCAGTTGAATTCAGTCTCGCAGAAGCCTCACCCAACACTTTTATTCACATCTCATTGGCTACAACTTGTTTCTATTAAAACAAACAAACAAACAAACAAACAAACAAATACAACATAGCACAACAAAACTAAACGGAAACAGAACTTTGGGTTTAAACACAATGTCACCCCATAAAATCAGGAATTTGTTATTAAAGAAGAAATCAATGAATTTAGTATAGACAATAAACTTTTTTTTAGTCATTCTCCTAAACTTATTCTGTGCTTTAGGCAAAAATAAATCATTTATTTCAAATGCAGTCTTCCATACAATGATTTCCATCTCATTATGCTAAAGCTTATTACTACAATAAACTCATTGAGTTTTTGTGAAATCTTTCCAAAAACTCCAATGACTTATAGTATTTTAACACTTATGATTATTAATTTCACCCTTTCAGGTTTGTTTTCTTTATGACTTTTTTTCCAAACATAAGAAGATAAATTTCTACTTATACAACTCTCAAAATAATCTCTTCTTTCTAATTTTGTTTTAGTTTATGTTTATGATGATGGCAATTCTATGAGATTTTTGGGGGGGCTTTTTTATTATGTTAAGGTCAAATAACATAATAAACATTTATAAAAATATCTATCACTATAGAAATTTAAAATCCAACCTAAACCAACTTTTAAAAATAATAATATATACTTACTGAATAGCTACTCTGCATCAGAGAAGTAATACTGTACAGACATACAAACATCAATAAAAATAGTCCTGATTGAATGACAAGACGTGTAAGCAAATAAACCCAAGGCAGTATGTTGAGTGCTGTAATAGGTGCATCAGCTGAATCACTTGTGTAATGCCAGAATAAGTATTTGGACAAATGCTGTATTTGGACAAATGAAAGCAATGGTTGGCTCTCAATCCTCATACTCTCTTAGAATCAACCTCAGGGTCAAAAACACAGATGTCAGGACTCCTACTAGAAAATTTCTCAAATAATTCTAAAGAAACAATAGGTGGGGGGAAATATTGGACTAAACAAAAAGATATTGGGCTGATTTTTGAAAGTGGAGCAGGGGTTCCTTCTAAAGAGAGTCAAATTAGGTAAATATAATAACAGGCGTAATCACTAATGAAGGTGCTGTAAGTGTTCCATTGTAGTAAGAATCATAGGAAGGAGTTGATATGAGCAGGTTTCAAAAGTGGGCAGGATTGCTGGACTGGTGGTGGTGCAGTGGATACAGCATCAACCTGAAATGCTCAGGTCCCCTGTTCTAAATTCTGAATTCACTGGCGTGAGTGCAAGACTGCCACTTGAGTAAGGTGTCATCGGTTTGAGAGGTCATCAACATGATTCCATGGTCCCTGGCTTGAGACCAAAGGTCACTGGTTTGAGTCCAAGGTTACTGGTTTGAGTCCAAGGTTGCTGGCTTCAGCAAGGGGTCATTGGCTCAGCTTGAGCCCCGTGGTGAAGGCACGTATAAGAAGTAATTAATAAAAAACTAAAGTCATGCAACTATGAGTTGATGCTTCTCATCTCTATCCCTTCCTCTTTCTCCCTTGCTCTCTGTCTCTTGCTAAAAAAAAAAAAAAAAAAAAAAAAAAGTGGGCAAGATTAAAAGCATTCTTATATTGTCTAACCTGAAGTTTTGAAATTCTTTCATAAAGCAGCTTTTAAAAATTCTGTTTGTAAGTATTTACACCCCTCACCCCTCTACCACAGATTTTATGAACTAATAACTTTGGGAAATGCCAAAAGCTAGTCCATCTTCATGGATATTAAAAGTGCTAATAACATCGAGATCTTCTGAGAACTCTACAGTAATAAGGACAGTTATATCCATAATTTCCCAAGATTATTTTTCCAGAGAACTTTTGTTTTTTTCTCCTTTCCCCATTTTGAACTTCAAGTGATATTCTATAGAACTCAATATGGAAGACACTGTTATGGGTTATGTAGAAAGCTTTGAATATGGCATCAAATCGATATGCTCTATGTGTTTCAAAAGTCTGTAGTAGTTATATTAAGTTGAAAACATGGCAAGACTGGAGGCCTGAAAGCAATTATCAGTCTATAGTACCAGTCTGAGAAGGAGGCATAAGTTCCTGAGCAAAGAAATGCTAGTGGAAAAATGAGAAAAGAATGGTTTAAGATATATTAAAATACAGAATGAGAGGATGAATCTATGAAAATAAAACAGGAGTTATTTGTGTACAGGCAATAAAGTACGGATTTCTACTGAACAGAGTGGGGGATGTTTACATGGGAATACTTACACATCCAAATGAGATAATCACAGCCTTGTGAAAAATGTTTTATTTTGAAATGAAGAAAGAAAATTGCCTATAAGTAGTGATTAGAATTCTTCATATGAAATAGTGAAAATGCAAAGCAAATATTTTAGCTTAAAATAAAAGTATTTCTATTATAAGAACATTAGCTTGTAACAGAATTCAGTAAGAAAAGTACAATTTTGGACATAATTGTGTTTTATAAATGTCTCGGGAACAGATGCATTTTGTCATTGGGATAATACACCAGGATGAGATTGAGAAAATCATGTCAACTGTCAGCCTGAACAAAGAAGTTACAGCAGAAATATGATCTGAGAAATAGCATGCTGGTGCTGTACTGGGAACCAGAAAAGATGGGAGTGCAATGTATTTCTGCAGCATATGTGATAGAGAGTGGAGAAGCAAGTTTTTATTGGTTAATTATTTTTAGTACCTTAATGGACTATATTTAGTCTAAATGTGAAGTATATATTTATTTGAAGAACAAAGGATTTTTTTTTAATTCAGTGAGAGAAAGGGAGGCAGAGAGACAGACTCCCACATGAGCCCTGACTGCGATCCACCCAGCAAGCCCACGAAGGGGCGATGCTCTGCCCATCTGGAGCATTGCTCTATTGCTCAGCAACTGAGCTCTTCTTAGCACCTGAGGTGAGACCATTGAGCCATCCTCAGTGCATAGGGCCAACTAGCTCCAATTGACCCATGGCTGCAGGAGAGGAAGAGACAGAGACTGAGAAAGGGAGAGGTGAGAGGGGGAGGGGTGGAGAAGCAGATGGGCATTTCTTCTGTGTGCCCTGACTGGAAATCAAACGCAAGATATCCACACACTGGGCTGATGCTCTACCACTGAGCCATATGACTAGGGAGACAAAAGATTCATAAATTTCAAACTTTTATTCTTGGTTATTCTCCTATTTCTTTTATTATTTCTTTATTTATTAATATCAGATTCTCTCTGTTTGGGTGCCATTACCAAAAGTTTTTCATCAATCTTGACAACTAGATGTCTCTAACATGATAAAGAGCTTAGAATTTGGGGGATTAGTGATTACTGTTAAAAATACAGTGTTTCACTTTTTTTTTTTATAAAGAACAAAATAAAGTAAACCTTATCATTTGGATGTGGTGAGTATGCCTTTGAACTATTCTTATATTTATTACAATGTAGACTGCAAGAGTTTTTATGTCACAGTTGAAATAATATAAGGAGATTAAATTAAATATTAAAAAGATTAAGATTAAATTTAAGAAGATTTTTAATCTCTTGAAATACTATAATAATATCATAAACCTCAGATTAAAGAAAATTTTAGATTAATACCTATCCTAAATAATTTATTTTAAAATACCTGACATTATTTAATTAAAAAAAATTAGCACTCAAAATGATGGTATGAACATATTGAATAAGAACAAATGTACTAATTTGAATATATTTGGCTAGCTAATGAATACAAGGCAGTGTGTAGCAATGTGTGTGAAATCTCAAGTGTTCTTTTCCATTTTTTTTTCATTTCTGTTGATCATAAGGAGAAACAGACAGTTCTACTCAAAAGAAGCATTGGCCCATCTGCTTCTCACTTTTATGCTTGACAGTTTTAAACTAATTTTCAGATCATTTATAAAGCTGATCTAAAAGAACTTCAATTTTTAAACTTGGCGCTGAAGAAAACATCTAAAAATTCTGATCTCAACTTATTTATATTTGTTAAAATATTTCATATTGCATCATCAATTCCTTTCCCTTCCAAGGGATATTGATATTGACTTTAAAGCTTTTCATTCTCATAAACACAATAGAAAATAGAAGATAAGGATAAAATTAATATACTCTGAGTCCATTATACTGTTAAATTTCATCTTTCCCTACAAATTTCTTAGTATTGTCAAGAAACTCATTTTCCCTGCATATAAATATCACTACCATCTATAAATAGATTCCATGTACCCCCAATTATAAATTCATTTATTTATTATGCATATTCTTTTACTATTTCTTGAACTACTGATTATTTGAGAATAAAAACAGTATTCATTAATAAAAGGGGTTAAATTAATTTATGCTGAGGAATTAGTATGTCAAAAAACTAAAATTGTTATTATTAATTTACTAATTTTGTCTAAAAGCTTCAGTTAAATCTTTTCAACTGGACAGGTATAATTGACATTAACAAAATAGAAAAAACATTTTGATTCCTGGCACCTACTGTACTTGGTTTTCCAGTTTATAAGACTTAAGTCTATTCTTTTCATTTGAAGTTGGAGGAAATTTATAGGAGAAGTTACCTTTAAAATATGATCTTTTAATCATTCTCTGTTTAGTTTAACAAAGAAAAACAGAAAATGAAATAATCAACAAACCTAATCTTCTTACTAAGTGAATTAAGTGTTCATTGGGCTACAGGTAAAAATTTTCCACGATCTATACCATCAATGACTGTGAAGGCTGTAATACTTTCAAGGTAAACACCTACAAGTACTGGTCTCTATCACCTACAATTCTAAAGAAAGTTTTCTGCCCGGCTCCATGAATTGATTCATACTGTATATTGAGAAATGGCATGAGAAACATGCAGTGCAGAATTTACTTGTGAAGAAGAAATAAATTTGAGTTCTGTAGAGTTGTGTGAGAATGAGGAAAACCAAAGTTTGAACTGTAGGCACATATTTCTACAGATTTTTGAGAAAATGTGAGGTAGAAAGGTTTTTCATTCTAAATCCTTCAGAGATTCTCAGTGTCTTCATGTTCCATGTTTCTAATATTATATGAAGGAAGTTTGTTCCCTGGTCATTAAACTTCTTACTATGACTTGGTAGTGATTTATTTGTCTCGTGTTTTCAATATTACCAGAAGTACTGGGAGAAAAAAAAGCGTTAGTGTTAGTGAGTATATTTAAATAAAAAAATTGATTAGATATGATTGTTTGAATTATGATATTTCTTACAGTATTTACTGATTTATTCTTAGGTAGGGCTTTGCTAAGAATACATGATGCTAATGGTTACATACTTGGTCCTTTGGTAGATAAAGCAGTTGGAACTCTCTTAACTAAGAAGGTTCTGTGTTACTTTTAGTCACAAGTAACAGGCAAATAGCCCACTAAAAATTATTCCTTATAATAGCTCATGTTTCACAGATTATTTTTAGATCAAGAGCCATTGTAAAAAGTTAAAAGCCATGTCTGAATTACATGATTGATATCTTTCTCTAATGTATTCTACCATGGTGGGAACTTGGCTAGAATGGGCTGAATCCTTGCAACCTACCAAGCCGCCACAAAAATGATTCGCTGTCCTTCAAACAAGCTGCCCAGGCTCGAGCTCTTCGAAAAGTCATAATAGAAAAACCAGTTTCCCATCAATTTCCCATAGAGCCCTCGATAGCATAAAATCTGTGGTATGCCTGGGAGAGCATTGGTGGAATTCCTTATGGTCTGAATAATAGTACTAGATAGGGTATGCAGAATAATGGCCTCCCATGCAGATGTTATGTCCTAATTCAAAGAACCTGGAAATATATCATTGCATGGACAAATGGAATTCAGGTTGCTGTTGAAATTAAAATTGTTCACCATTGTACCTAATTATGTGGATGCAATATAATAATGAGTCCTTAGAAGTGAAAAGGACAATTGGAAGAGAGAACCAAAGGGATAGTAGCATGAGATCATGAGATCAAACTGGCCTAATGTCATTGACTTTGAAGATAGAAGCCAGCTGAGGAAACTGGTGGCTATTTACAGATAGAATAGGAATGATGTGCTATAGATACGAGCACAGCAATGTGTGTACTTTATATGGGCCTAGTGAAACTCTGCTAGAGTTCTCACCTTCAGAACTGTAGAATAATAAATTTATGTTAAGAAACTAAATTGGTGTAATTTGGTATGGCAGCAATGTGAAACTATATATACATATATTTTGGTACCTGAAATTGGGTGCTGCTGTAGTAAATACCAAAAAATAAAAAAAAAATGTGGAAATGGCCTTATAATTGGACAATGGGCAGAGGCTACAACAATTTCGGGAACATGATTGGAAAAAACCCCAGATATTCTTGAACAGACTGATAGTTGAAATATGGATTTTACTAACTCTGTAAAAGAGGACTTAGGAGGAAGTATAAAGTCTGAAAGAGAAAATATTTATTGCCTTATATACTACCTAAATTGTCACTAATAGAGAGTTGTTAAGTAATGTTGAAGATGCTGCTGACGAAGTCTCTAAAGGGAATGACAAAACCGTTACTGAGTGAGAGGAAGAGAGATAGAAAGACTCCCGCAAGTGCCCTGACTGGGATGCATCTTGCAACTCTCATCTAGGGCCGATGCTTGGACCAACAAAGCTATCCTCAGTGACTGGTGTTACACTTGAACCAGCTGAGCCACTGTCTGCAGGAGGGGAAGAGAGAGAGAATGGGGGAAGGGAGGGAGAAAGAAACTGGTCACTTCTCCTTTGTGCCCTGACTGGGAATCCATCCCAGGACTTCCACAGGCCAGGGCAGGGGGAGAGGGCATGCCCTATCCACTGAGCAAACCAGCCAAGGCCAGAACATTTTACTGAAAGTGGAGGAAAGAAGACACTTGTACAGTGGCAGAATCTTAGCACAACTGTGCCTGGCAGTTAGATGATGAAACTGAATATTAACTGAGGAGATTATCAAGTAGTGTATTGAAGATGTATCTGAGTTACTTATCAATGCTTATAGTAAAATACAAAATACAAAAATCGGAAATGGGATTATCTGTGAAAGACCTGAGGAGAGATCTCTGGTCTAGTGGAGTGAATGCTGCGACATACACAGGTATGTAAAGGTTCAATCTCAATCATCAGGATCGCATGTACTCGGTATCCCATCCTTCCCAGCAAGCACCAGCAGTGTTACAGAGAACTCTGTTGGAAGCTTCATAAATTGTAGGGCTCATTTTGAGGCAACAATTCCCTGCTGCTATCTCTGTTCCTTGTTTGATCTTTGAAGCTTCACATTTGAGAAATGAATTACAGTACACATGGCCAACCTCATGCTTGTTTTGTTAAAATATTGTACAGATGATATGGCAGGAGCTAGCAAAGTTGTACTGGACACTAGAGCTTCTTATCACATGTTGTGAGAGCAGGGTAACTACCTTTCCTAAGCAAGTTTCATCCCTCTGAAGGGGTTCTGGCAGGGGATATTTTTTATGTTTGCTAGCAAATGGTGACTTTCACCTGATAATGATGAAATATTTCTCCAATTTCTGCTGTCCTATATTTTATCAGTGGAAGGATGCTGGAATTTTTTATTTTATAAGAATTAATCATGTTGACATTTGAGGGTTTTGTGAAACTAAATATATTCACACCACAACTTCAGTTCTATGAGTTTAAATTCATACTCTAAATACAAGATCCAGTTCTCATGTCCAGATTTTTTACTCATGAACCTAAAGGTATATAATATATTATAAAAAATTTTTAAATGCAGACATGTCCCAAAAGTATTACTTATGGTTTCCCTTGTCTTCTTTAAACATAATCTGACCTAGTGGTAAACAGAAAATTGTCTACATACTAGTCAAATCAAATTAATCTAATATGCCTAAGACAATATTTTGAATGTAACTGGTAATTCATAAAGATGAAAAAGGTTTTTATTTGTACTAAGAACTGAAAAAAAATTTCTGACATTTAATTGTGAGTAAATTTTTGTTTCACTAGAGATTATTCAACAAAACCTGATATCTCATAGCAATGACAGATTGCATTTACTATATCAAAGCAGCATTTTTGAAATACATTGTTTTATATTTCCCTGATATTTAGGTTTAACTCCTCCCAAAAGGCTGTGTACTTATTGTAAACTTTATGAGGATAAATGAGATTGTAAAGGCTTTTCATGTGATTTTTTTCTCTATATATTATTAAATATACAAAGCTTGGAGGGTAAAGAATATGTTATTAATATAAGAGTTAGAGTGTATTTGATGCTTCTAGCATGTGCTGTCATTTCCATTGGGATTGAAAATATGGTTTTCTTTCCCTTGAATCTGAAGGGCTGCTGCCAGAAACGGGTGTTTTGGAAAAGAAAGATCATGCCCCTCAGGTTTTCACAGCACAACAAAATAATGTAGTTGTGTTATGGAGGAGGCAGTTTGGATGCACTAGACTTTTCTACAACCCGAAAAGCCCTGCTGAGCAATCATTTGCTGTGTCTGGTGACGACAGAAACTATTTCTTCTGGTCTTAGTGCCTTCTGGTATCCAGACATGCAGGTGGACCGGAGATTCTGTCACATAAAAAAATCTCCCTCTCTCCCTGCACTCCAATCTCTTCAATATACATTCATTTTCTTGAGTTCATTCTTAAACCCCCATGCACTTGGGAACATCAACTAGGATTGCATTTCTTCAGGTCCAGAATACAAAAATAGAGTAAAGCCAAAGCAAATTATATTCCCTAGTACCTATTCTTACCTTTAATTTATGCTTAGCACATTAGTTTTTGACCTTTAGGATCAAACCACAACCAGGAGAATACAAATACCATTGTAAACATTAGACTATTAGCTAGATCTAAGCTCCTTTATACACCACAAATTATGAGAAATTTATTTCATGATGGCAAAGGTTAAAATTCAAATGTCCCATATTATTCTACCAATGACAAGATATAGCAAAATTATTATAATATAGTCCATGTTATTATATTAAAATATATCTTTTAAAAGGCAGTGCTCAGGTTTATAAAGCAATTTGAATCTCTAGGGACACTAGGAAATACTGAAATATAGTCAACTAATAGAGAAAGAGTACATTACACTGTAATTTTTTTTGAGAGGAGTGCAGATTAGAATGTAAATCATAATAATTTAAAAGACTTAATTTAAAGAATTTCTTCAATTTTCTATTCAAAGAAATAAACACCTCAATATAACCATAGTAAAACACTATTATGTCAATTTTCATAATCAAACAGAGTAGTTATTGCTATTTTCTTTGTCAGTAGGAAACCAAGGTTCAAAGAGGTTGAATTCCACAAATCACATCCAATTTTGAATTCCAAAGACTACCAACTGCCTCCCACTTTAATAGACTCCGGTAAAGAAATCGAAAGTGTCAGTAACAATTAAGGCAGTGCCTTCAGATTCTTTTTTTTAGGTAAAACATACACTTTTAAAAAGCTTCGAATTCTCACTAGTGGAGTCAATTCTGAAAATTAGTGTATTCCTTATTCTAGATATTTCAATCCTGTGACATCTCTACTTCACCCAAGTGTCAGGCTATCCATATATAAGCATTTGTGATTTTCCTCAACTCTGAAAATATCTTTATATAAAATTGACAATTTTCTCTTTGCAACAATTATATTTTATTGATTTTGAATTTCAATCTATTTTAACTTGCTTAGATTTTTTTGGTATTGCATATTATATATTGCTTTATGTGATAATCTTCAAAGCTCATTATCAAAATCCATTTATTTCTACAATAGTAAACATTCTTATTTGCAGAGAAAAACAAATTCAAAAAAAGATTGAGCATAAGTGACTAAGTTTAAATTATTTGCTTAATAAATAGAATAGGAGCTCTTGTGGCTTGTAATTGTCTTTATTCTGTTTTCTGAGCTCTAAGCTGTCTGTGTCTCTAGAATGGCACTTTCAGATATATTTTGATTTCAGACTATAATGGGTTAAAAAAATTGCTATCCTTTCTATAGCCATTCCAAGGAGTGTTCTTGGGGCCTTTAAGCCACTGGACTGTCAGTCATCTTTATAAATTAAGGAAATTTAAAGAGATAGCTAATTAGTACTTCTCTTTTAGTAGCAAGTTCTAGATCACCAAGGGGCAAGGCCAACATGGATATTAAAATCACTCTGATAACTTTGCAGCCTAACTAATCTGTACTTTAGTTTTTGAAAGAGCTTTGAGCAACTATAGGCAAAAGAACATGTATGTATATTGAGGCACTGCTATGCTATGTCAGGTCTCAAAATATTAAGCTTACTTGGAAGCCAATGGTGCCCTACACTGAGATAATTTATAGAAACTGATATGCCTACATCATTCTTCATGACTACACTTAGGAAATGGAAACTACTGAGATACATGTAGGTAATCCAGTAAATATATTCTAGTTGATTTTAGGTAGAAATATGCAAATAAAGTTTTCATTCTTTATTTACTGCCTTTCCCCCTACTCTGTTTCTAAATCCTATGAAAAAATAAATTAAACATTTATTGGATAATAAAGTACAAGCTATGTGATAGCACCAGATAACATTTGTCTAGATGCATCTTTACAACTAAAAGGGTTTAGAATATTTTGCATCAGTAATTTGAATCTCATGTTTATAATTTTTTCATGCATTTGAGACTGTTAGATGTCTCCTTAATATTTAAATTTATTCATCTACATCTTGAATCTTACTAATACTTAAAGCCTACAGTGGATTAAGAAATTGGCAGGAAAAATGATAAGAATCTAACTTATATCCTTGAAATGTTAATTACATTTTTATTTTAGCTTGTCTTAAAATTCCATTCCTAAGTAATATTTACAAATAAGATGAACTATGTTTTTTACGATGGAACAAAATTTCACTTGACAATTAAAATATTGTATTATTTAGCCTGAACAGGTAGTGGCACAGTGGATAGAGCATCGAACTGGGATGTGGAGGAACCAGGTTCAAAACCCCGAGGTGGCCGGCTTGACCGCGGGCTCACCAGCTTGAGCCCAACGTCGCTGGCTTGAACAAGGGTCACTTGGTTTGCTGTAGCCTCCCCCTCAGGTTAAGGCACGTATAAGAAAGCAATCAGTGAATAACTAAGGTGCTGCAATGAAGAGTTGATGCTTCTCATCTCTCTCCCTTCCTGTCTGCCTGTCTCTATCTGTCCTTCTCTCTGACTCTGTAACACACAAAAAAATTATATTATTTATAATTTAATTAGAAAAGAAAAAGCTGTGTTTTAGTACTGTTGGGTTAAAAAAATATCAATTTTCAGATTTGAGTTTCCACCTTTGTGGTGACAAAATATGCTTTTCAATGCTACTTTAGACTAATAAAATAACTCTAAAGTCTCTGATATGTAACTATAAAAAAGCCATATATTTACTTTAAGATCAAATACATAATAATTAAATTGAATTTAAGTTATTGTAAGATTATTTCATACTTGGTGTGTGACTATTCACCAAAAATTTACACACTTCAAACATTACATTTTAGAATGTTATATTTAGTGAATAATTAATAAATAAATAAATAATCTTTATAATTCATCTAAAAATTTGTTTTTCTGTTGTCATCATGATAAACATTATATCCCCAAAACATAATTATAAATGGAAATTTGTGTGTGTGTTATGTGCCATTGAGCTGGCTTCAACTCTTGTTGAATGACCCTGTGAATGAGCCGTGTCCATGATGTTCTCTCTCCTTAACATCCCCGCTCAGCTTCTGCAGACTAAGGCCGATAGCTTCTTTTAATACTTAAAGTGGTTTTGTAAAAGCCTTAATTCTACTTTTCTTCATTTAAGCAATGTCATAATATTCTGCTAATACATGATAGAAGTTGGTATCCAAGACAGTCAATTTCATGAAGAAATAATTTTAGCTTCTAGGGCCTTCTGCATAATTAAGAACCCTTCTTATGTTAAAATATAATATTGCAGACCTTTTATATTTCCAGTGATAAATCGGTTCTTCTTTTTTCTTGTAACAAAAATTTTAAGGGTTTCTTTTGGTGATAAAAATTATATAGTACATTTTTAAAAAATGTATTCAACTCTACTCTAGAGTTAATGGAGAGTGTATGCATAGAGACTTTTTTTGTGTGTTTATTTTTTTCTAACTGACCTGCAAATATAAAATGGTTAAATAAATTGCAATGTATTGATAAAAGAGAAAATGTTTAATTACTTATTCAAATATTTTTAAAGGTCACTAATTACCTGGGAAATGCTTATAATACTCAATGAGAAAAAAGGCACATGTGATCTACCATTATTTGGTTCAATAATATATTATTGACTGCTGCTTTTACTGTCTTTATCTTTTTTCTTTTCTCTCTTTAAAATTTTTTCAATTACATTTTACATTCAATATTATTTTGTATTAGTTTCAAGTTTATAACATAGTGATTACACAATTATATATATACTTTTCAAAGTGTTTCTTCAAATGTTTCCAGTACTCGTCAGGTGCCATACATAGTTATTATAATATTATTGACTATATTTCCTATGTCATGTTTCACATCCCCATGACTATTTTGTAGCTACAAATCTGTACTTCTTAATCCTTTCATCTTTTTTACCTAGCCCTCTAACCATCCTCCCATCTGGCAAACATCAGTTTGTTCTATGTGTTCAGAAATCATAAAAAAATTAATTATTCCATAACCAAACCTACAGAAATATATTTTACATATGATATAGTAAACAGTAGGAACTGTCAATAAAATTATAAAAATAATATAAAATTAATTTTAAAAACTAACATGATATAATGTATTTAAACATACTCAATTTTTAGTTCAGATTTTTTCAATTATAAATAATGCTCTGGCATTTAATAAGAATTTCTTAAAATATAGAATATATAAAAGAGTAAAACTGGCTATAACTTTACTACGTAATTTCCTAAGGAAACCACTTTTGCATTTTGGTGTATTTCCTCAAAAAAAGTATATATACTCTTTGCATTATTTGTATAATTGTATTTTCCTTTGACTATAAATATACATCTTTTTCATGTCATTTTATATTCTTCAATAACATGTTTAATGTTCTATTAAGTAGGTGTGCCAGTTTGCCATTCTAGTCCAATAATGATTGACAATAAAATTATTTATAGCTTTTTATTCTTACAATGTTATAATAATCACACTTGTATAGAGAAATTTGGCACATTTCAGATTATTTTTTTAAGGTTTCTTCTAATGGGCCGAAAGATGAAATTAAACAGTATTAACCTACTTAAATCTTCCACAAAATTGCCAAGCAGGTTTTCAACTTGGTTGTCCAACCAGGGAA
Organism: Saccopteryx leptura; assembly: GCF_036850995.1. Classification (NCBI taxonomy): domain Eukaryota; kingdom Metazoa; phylum Chordata; class Mammalia; order Chiroptera; family Emballonuridae; genus Saccopteryx; species Saccopteryx leptura. Next base: position 356,442,168 of record NC_089503.1, read on the forward strand.
ACTTCTCAAATGTAGTTTCTAGGAGTGGAAGTTTCACGAAATCCTAGGCAAATATATTTTAAATAAATTCAAGTGTTCATGTACCATTGACATGTTTTGTCAAGCTCTAACAAATTGTTTGTTCTCATAATACTCAATGGTTCTCAGGCGTAATTTTTACTTTTCTGAATATCATTTTTTCCTTAAAGGACTTTCTTTTTATTGTTTCATTTATTCTCAGTGGTTGTTAAATCTTAGTTTTCTTTGCTGGCCCCTCCTACTTTGATTGACATCTCAGTATTAAAAGATTGTAGGGACATTTTCTGGTCTTCTCCTTTTAACCATCAATATCTTTTCTTTTCTTTCTTTCTTTTTTATTCTTTTCTTTTCTTTTTTTTTTTTTTTTTTTTACAGAGACAGAGAGAGAGTCAGAGAGAGGGATAGATAGGGACAGACAGACAGGAAAGGAGAGAGATGAGAAGCATCAATTATCAGTTTTTCGTTGCAACACCTTAGTTGTTCATTGATTGCTTTCTCATATGTGCCTTGACCGTGGGCCTTCAGCAGACCGAGTAACCCCTTGCTTAAGCCAATGACCTTGGGTCCAAGCTGGTGAGCTTTGCTCAAACCAAATGGGCCCACGCTCAAGCTGGCAACCTCGGGGTTTCGAATCTGGGTCCTCCACATCCCAGTCCGATGCTCTATCCACTGGGCCACCGTCTGGTCAGGCTCAATATCCTTTCTGTAGATGAAGTCCGCATATCCTCAAAACTTCAGATTCACTTACATAGTTGCCACAGAACCTTTCCTTGAGAATCCCAAGCTGAGCATATGCAGGAGATAATTTTTTTTAAAGAAAATCTGGTAACAGACCAGACTTTCAATTTTTTTTTCTAACTTCTTTCAGAAAAAGACTTTTTTAAAATTTTTATTTATTTTTATTTATTTATTTATTTATTTATTTATTTATTTATTTATTTTTTGTGTGTATTTTTCTGAAGTTGGAAATGGGGAGGCAAACAGACTCCTGCGTGCACCCGAACCAGGATCCACCCGGCATGCCCACCAGGGGGCGATGCTCTGCCCATCTGGGGCGTCACTCTCTTGCAACCAGTGCCATTCTAGCACCTGAGGCAGAGGTCATGGATCCATCTTCATTGCCCCGGCCAACTTTGCTCCAATGGAGCCTTGATTGCAGGAGGGGAAGAGAGAGACAGAAAAGAAAGAGAGGGAGAGGGCTGGAGAAGCAGATGGGCGCTTCTCCTGTGTGCCCTGGTTGGGAATCGAACCCAGTACTCCTGCACACCAGGCCAACGCTCTACCACTGAGCCAACTGGCAGGGTCTCTTTCTTTTTTATTACTCGAAAATGTTATGCACCTATTTTTTTATTTTTTATTTTTTATTTTTTTTTGTACTTTTCTGAAGCTGGAAACGGGGAGAGACTGTCAGACAGACTCCCGCATGCGCCCGACCAGGATCCACCTGGCACGCCCACCAGGGGCAACGCTCTGCCCACCAGAGGGCGATGCTCTGCCCCTCCGGGGCGTCGCTGTGCCGCGACCAGAGCCACTCTAGCGCCTGGGGCAGAGGCCAAGGAGCCATCCCCAGCGCCCGGGGCCATCTTTTGCTCCAATGGAGCCTTGGCTGCAGGAGGGGAAGAGAGAGACAGAGGGGAAGGAAGGGGGGGGTGGAGAAGCAAATGGGCACTTCTCCTATGTGCCCTGGCCGGGAATCGAACCCGGGTCCCCCACACGCCAGGCTGACGCTCTATCACTGAGCCAACCGGCCAGGGCCTATTTTTTATTTTTTTACACTTAGTAATTATTTAATTTATTATTCATTCATTTATTTATTTAGAAATTAAGTATAATGGGGTCACATTGATCCATAAGATCACACAGGTTTCAGGTGTACATCTCCATGGTACATTATCTATACATTAAATTGGGTGTCTATTGCCGAGAGTCAAACACCTTCCATCACTGTATGTTTGTCCCTATTTATCCCCCACAACCCCCTCCCACCCTGATCATCAATAAAATGGATATAGATGGAAAATACCACAACATAATAAAGGCCATGTATGACAGACTGTCATATTAAATGGTAAAAAAACTGAAGGCTTTTCCTCTGAATCAGGAACAAGACAAGGCTGATCTCTCTCCACTCTTATTCAACATAGCTCTGGAATTCCTAGCCAGAGAAATCAGGCAAGAGAAAGAAATAACAGACATCCAAATGTGAAAAGAAATGAAAGTATTGTATATAGAAAATCCCAAAGACTATAAAAAAAAAACCCTAAACAAATACAGTAAAGTCACAGGGTACAAAATTGATACACAGAAATATACTGCTTTCCTATATGCCAACAAAGAAATCTTAGAAAATGAAAAACAAAACAACAACAAAAAAAACCTGACTCCTTCTACAATTGCAACAAAAAGAATAAAATATTTGGGAATAAACTTAACAAAGGCTATCAAAGACCTGTATACTGAAACCACAAAGTATTATTAAAAGAGATTGAAAAAGACACAATAAAATGGAAAAATATTCCATGTTTATGAATTAGAAGGATCAACATAGTTAAAATGACTACACTACCCAAAACAATATATAGGTTTAATGCAACCCCCATTAAAATCCCAATGTTATTTTTTAAAGAAATAGAACAAAAAATCATTAGATTTGTATGGAATAATAAAAGACTCCAACTGGCCAAAGTGATTCTGAGAAAAAAGAACAAAGCTGGGAGTATCACACGAGTAGACTTCTAATTATACCACAGAGCTGCAATAATCAAAACAGTATGATACTGGCAGAAAAACAGACATACACCCCAATGGATGAGAATCTAGAGACCAGAAATAAAACCACATGAATATAGGCAAATAATTTTTATACAGAAGAACCAAAAACATAGAATGGAGAATATAAAGCCACTTCAGCCTAACCAGGTGGTGATGCAGTGGATAGCACATTTGCCTGGGATGCCAAGGACCCAGGTTCGAAACCCTGAGGTCACTGGTTTGAGCATGGGCTTGCCAGCTCGTGTGTGGAGTTGCCAGTATGAGCATATGATCATACACATGACCCCGTGGTCACTGGCTTAAGCCCAAAGGTCACTGGCTTGAAGTCCAAGGTTACTGGCTTAATCTAAGGTCACTGACTTGAACAAGGGGTCTCTCACTCTGCTGGAGCCCCCTGGTCAAGGCACATATGAGAAAGCAATCAATGAACAACTAAGGCGCCACAACAAAGAAATGATGCTTCTCATTTCTCTCCATTCTCTTCTATCGGCCCCTGTCTGTTTCTGTCTCTTTCTCTTGCCAAAAAAAAAAAAAAAAAAAGCCTTTTCAATAAATGATGTTGGAAAAATTGGAAAGCCTCATATAAAAGAATAAAACTTGATTATAGTTTATACCCATATACAAAAAAATAATTCAAAATGGATCAAGGATCTAAATATAACAGCATAACTCTTAATGATCAGTTTTTCCCATTTTAGTTGATGGCAACACTGTCTACCAAGTTGCTGGTCCAGCTGGATGTTGTCCCTGATTTCTCATATGCCATATCCATTGGCACAGTCTGTTGGTTATACTTTCACTATATATCCAAAATATGAGTACATTAAATATCTTCAAGTCTAACATTTCAGTCCCAGCTAACTTCAATAACTTCCTCCATCCCAGACTTTTCCACACAGCAACTTGAATAAATTTTAAAGAATAAAAATCTAAAGCAATTACAAGCATGTGTGTAGATTTGTAAGCATGAGTATGCACATACACAATGGTTTAAAAAGCCATTCATAATCTGATATTGCCTGTGTCTCCAAACTTATATTGCTTTCATTCAAGTTCGCCTTTGCTTGAAATGCTCTCCCCACATTTTCATTTAGCTAGACACTTTCTTTAATCACTCAAGTCTCAGTTCAAATATCAACTTGTCAAACACACTTATTTGAAGATATCATCTAAGTAACATCACACAGGTAAAGTCATCACTTATGCTATTATTGTTTCCATAGCAGTGAAACTGTCTTTACTGTACATAAAATAATAAATGTTATATTTAACTAGCATATTTTTAAAATATCTATAGCACCTTTATTAATAATACATATTATTGCCTCTTACTGTTACTTCCTTCATACCACAGTCTCTGGACTCAGGGGAATGTAGTGCTGGAAAACCCTAGAAACTCATGAGGTCTACATGATACGAGTCACTTACACCTTGTGATCTCAAGCTAGTCCTAGTTTCGGCATTATCAGTGGGTTCCCTTTCTTCCCTAAATATATGGAGTATTCTAACTTTATGAAAAAAATAAATATGCATGCACATGCTCATACATAATTTCCCAAGTATAGTACTTATTTATTGTGATCTTGGATGCTGTTGCTAGCCCCAAAGTATCTTCCATGCTTTTTTTCCCTCCTTCTACCTCCTGATTTTTTAAAAATATTTGCCCTATGCTTTCTTCCTTTTATGAGATTGCAACTTTGATGTTAAACGACTTTACTCCCTAGTTGTGGTCTAGTCTAGGAGTTTTAATTAGCCTATAGAGCAGATATATAAAGTACACCAATTTTTAGTAATCCCAGAAAGTCTGTTTAATATAAAGGCACAGGTTTGAGCACAAAGTGATTCAAATGTGAAACTGTAGATTTAAATTTTTTTCTGTTATTGATCTTCACTGAACCTCAAAGTTTCTTTCTCTGCTATTGGCAGGAATGGAAAAATTTCAAGAAAGTTTGGTTACTGATTATATGATAATATATATACATAAAACTCATTTCACTTGAATATTCACTAAATCATAAGCTTGGTTTTCTATCAGCAAGTGCTATGTGCAGCCCGCCTTTCTGCTACCACCGTCTTGTCAGCCTGATATAAACCTGCTTCCCAACATCCTCCACATCTTCCTAACAATAAGAAAGAGGAAAGACTTGTCTGGATCTTGACTGACCTTTCCCTGAATTTTCTGTACGTGCATCTATCATGAGTATCCTTGGCATACACTGTATGACAAGCTTATTTCTGAACCAATTATGGTGGCCCAGGGAAAGTTTGTTGCCGATTGTCTTAAACTATACAAAGTTGTTTCTGGTAGTGAGGAAAAACCAATCCCATCCCATCTATAACGCTATGAATAGAGAGGTGTGGTTTCTCAAAAGAAATTCAGGACGCTATTCCCATGAAGGAGAGTAATGGCTCATGGACAGCAAAAAGTATCCAGTCCAGTGACAAAATGTCAAGTTCACGATAACCTCTGCTTGGCTTGCTCAAAAAGAACAGCTTGGACTGTTGATGTGAGTTTGGGAACTGGAAACTTGCCTTATTTTCTGAAACATTCACATATTTGCAGAAATAATATTTCTAGGTTCTCCCTCTGGCTCCTCTCCGCTTCTGCTAGTGTAGCTCTTGGCAAACGTTCTTTCAGGGTCCAAACATTCGAAACGAAACAGCCCAGAATAGCCGTGGTTCTCTTGATTACATTAATTTCAGAAAGAAGTCACAGTGAGAGAGCTGAGAAGCCATCAGGAAGAGAGGACAAGGAAAGAAAGAGGAGAATTATAACCTTTTCCTTTAGAGATTTGCCCATAATTTGATATATAACAAATATGATGGGGATTTTATAGATTTGATACTCTATTTTGATGGAGTCTTTTATTTCATTGAAAGAAAACAATTTCTAGAAATTTCAGAGAATGTAAGAACTTAGCATTTTAGATATTAATTTGCATTTGGAATAAAATCCAAATGTACTACACAATTGCTGCTGCCTATTTTTTTCAGTCTCAGGATTTCCGCTTTATCTCTGAGTTCACCATACACTAGACACAGACAATCTTTCGATTTATTTTATATTTTTTTCTTAACTCTCTTTTTTAAGATTTTATTTACTGATTTTAGAGAGCAGAGAGAGAGAGAGAGAGAGAGAGAGAGAGAAAGAAGTAAATAAAAAAGAGAAGAAAGAAATAAAGAAAGGGGTAGTGAGGAGCGGGAAGCATCAACTCATAGCTTCTCGTATGTGCCTTGACCAGGCAAGCCCAGGGCTTTGAAACAGCATCCTCAGCATTCCAGGTCGACACTTTGTCCTCTGTGCCACCGCAGGTCTCTTTAATGTTTTAAAAAGAAAAAGAAACTCCTTTATGCCTTAGCCTTTTGCTTAGCCTGTTCACTGCGCATGCTCTTTTGACATTCTCCTGCCCTCCCCTCTTCACCTGAGATATCCCTACAGTTTGCAGGTATCAGCTTTAGTACTGTCTCTCTCTTTTTCTCTGGATGCTTTTTGTTCCAGGACTAGTTTCTGTTCTCTTAGGTTATGCTTCCAAATCATCCTGGGCATCTATTTCTTATCACTCATCATCAATGCAATTTCAAAATATTTTTATTAATGTAAAATTGCCATTTAATAAATTGTACATAGTAAAATCACAAAATTTGATATATTTTGACATATTTATATACTGTAAAACCATCAATGCAATCAAGATAATAATTATATATGTATGTACATATTTCAAAAGAAGATGGAGGAATTTATCTAGATAATAATGAATTAAAGGGCAGGTTCAGAGAGAGAAAATGTGAGAACTCTGCAGATTGAATGTAGGTGAGCGTTCAGTGAAAATCTCCAGAACCATCGAATAAATGAAAATGGAGAGTTATGAGGTGATTTTGAGAAATGTTCCTTCCGGTAATTATTTAAATAATCTCTGTAATTCTTCAAGAGATGCCAAAAAGATAGAAACTCCTTTTCAATTACTCATAGTTTTACTTCTGTGCACCTGTAAAAATGCCTCAGTATCAAATCTTGACTATGTGGAATGCTAGAATACTTTAGGTTATCACTGAATTCACCCATCAGAAAAGCCATGATTATTCCGTTACCAACATCACTGCCAAAAGTACACGGCCATCTATGATTTATTTTTATCTTTGCTTCTTCCCTTAGAACACAATTATCTATTTAATTACTGTGTTCTATAAATTCCATTTCTTAAACTTGTTTAGAATTTATTCACATTGTCATCCTATAGCCCCTGGACTCTGAACCAGGTTAACAGCCTCTCTGATCTTTAGTACAATTTACTTTTTTTACTTTTTCCTCTTTTCCAAGTGAGAGGAGGGGGATAGAGAGACAGACACCGGTATGCACTCCAATCAAGATCCACCCAGCAAACTCCATCTGGGATTGATGCTCTGCCCATTTGAGATCATACTTACATCTTAGCTATTTTTAGTGCCTGAGGTGGAGGCTCCACAGTGCCATCCTCAGCACCTAGGTCTGATGCACTTGAACCAATTGAACCCTGGCTGCAGGAGAGAGAGAGAGAGAGAGAGAGAGAGAGAGAGAGAGAGAGGGAGAAGGAGGGGTGGAGAAGCAGATGGTTTCTTCTCCTGTGTGCCCTGACTGAGAATCAAACCCAGGATATTCACATGTGCTGGATTGCTCCTCTACCACTGAGCCAATCAGCCACAGCAACAATTTTTTTTTAACTTATTCAGTGAGAGGAGGGGAGGCAGAGACAGACTCTTGCCTACATTCCAACCCAATCCACCTGGCAAGCCCACTAGGGGGTGATGCTCTGCCCACCTGGGGCATTGCTCCAGTGCTCAACAACTGAGTTTGTCTTAACACCTGAGGCACAGGCCACGGAGCTAGCCCCAGCTACTGAGGCCAGCTTGCTCCAATTAAGCCATGGCTGTGGGAGGGTTGAGAAAGAGAGGGAAAAGTGAGAGGGTGAGGGGTGGAGAAACAGTTGGGCGCTTCTCCTGTGTGCCCTGACCAGGGATCAAACCTGGAACATACACACACCAGACCTATGCTCTTCCACTGAGCCAACCAGCTAGGGTGGGCCAACATCTTCTAAATATTCATATTACCCTACTTTATCTCTTGGCTTCTAGTCCTTTACATTGAAGCCAAAATATTATTTCTAGAATACATATCTGATGAAGATATTCAATTGCTCCCTACAACTTCAGTGATTTCTTGTTCCATGGCAAAGAGTCCAAAGTTCTCTTCTCTTTACCTTTCTTATCTCTGAAGCCTCATACCTCACTATTCCCCACTTTGGACTCTTAACTTCTTGACATACCTAACATTTTCTTTCTTCAACTATGACATGCCTATGAGACCTTGTCTTCTACGCGTAGGACATATATATTTTTATTTTTCTCTACCCTATTTCTGCCTCACCTGTGTTTGTTCCTACTCACTTTCTGGTTTTTACTCAGGGTTCACTTCTTTTAGGAAGCCATCCAATCATTCTCTTCTCTCAAGTCTTAATCAAGTGCCTCTTCTCTGTGTTCTGATAACTGCCCTATTCCCATGTGTTGGAGTTTATTGAAATATGCAATAATGCCAATATTTATTTTTCTTACTAGTGTGAAATCCCTGTAAGAACAAAGACCAATGCAAAAAATAAAGCTGAAGGAGGTGCACTTGGAATAAGTGTGCAGAATCCCTGGGAGTGACTAGTGATGAGGCAGCCTCTGCAGTAATGCTGTCCTCCCAGCTGGGAGTGACAAGAGATGTGATTTGTAGTTTATATCTAGGAGGGACTGTGCTCTAGGTGACAGTACTCTTGTTCTTTTCCTTTCTCAAATGATGGGGTTTCCTGAAAGATAAAACATTAATAGACCCCTCTATATCCACAAATCACTCAGTCAGCTGGGAACAGGCTCAACAGATAGATCTGAAAACAGTGTGGGGTGTGCAGAGCATGGGACATCCCAGAGGGGTGAGCATTTTCCAAGCCAAGGCAGGGGAGGCTGAGAGCACTGATGGAGGTGCTCAGGTATCAAGCATCCGCGGCTCAGTAGGAAGCAGACTGAGCAGATGGTGGCAGCAAATAAAAGGATTTATCTGATTCATTTCAAGGATTCTCTGGAAGTAAGCAAAGTAAACAGAATGAATTAAAGAATAAATAAACAGGCCCTGGCCAGTTGGCTCAGTGGTAGAGCGTCGGCCTGGCGCGCGGAAGTCCCGGGTTCGATTCCCGGACAGGGCACACAGGAGAGGCGCCAATCTGCTTCTCCACCCCTCCCCCTCTCCTTCCTCTCTGTCTCTCTCTTCCCCTCCCGCAGCCGAAGCTCCATTGGAGCAAAAGATGGCCTCTGCCCCAGGCGCTAGAGTGGCTCTGGTCGCGACAGAGCAATGCCCCAGATGGGCAGAGCATCACCCCCTGGTGGGCGTGCCGGGTGGATCCCGGTCGGGCGCATGCGGGAGTCTGTCTGACTGCCTCCCCATTTCCAGCTTCAGAAAAGTACAAAAAAAAAAAAAAGAATAAATAAACAAATTGCAGAAGAAAAACTGGTTATCAGAGGTTACACACTATGCTAAGTCTAAAGAACAATGCAGATAGATTAAGGTAGAAGAGAGAGTAAATCCAGAAAAGAAAGATGAAGGAGAAATTGAAGGTGGTCATAAAGGATATGCCACTGTGGAAGATGTGCTTAAATAAGAGAATAATTAGACTTCAGAAAGAAGTTGCCATCTCTTCCCTTTTGTGTCTGGGATGATTAAATAAGAACTTTTACCTTAGTTTCTGTCCCTTTGCCCTTTCTTTTTTCTCTCACTTACTACACACACCTACTAACCCAGACCATGCATTTCTTAGCATTGTAAAAACAAACAAACAGAAAACCTAAAACTCATTAAAAAAAATCAAAACTGTGGCTGGTTCATATAACATTCAATAACACTTGTTGGAGTAAAATTAAACTTCCCGTATTCTATCTTTTTATGCAATAGTAAATATGTTGAATGTTAAGTAAAATACATCTTTCATTCTCCTGCTATTATGAGATTGGTTGAGACTGTGATTATCTTATATTATCTTGTCAGATTGACTAAGAACATAAAACTTTAGGGCTCACTATTATATGCTAGACAAATATATATTTAGTGTCAGCACATTTTTTTCCTCATTATTGGAAACACAAGAATTATCACACCTTTACATGCAATATTCTTAAATAATTTTTGAAATATAGTAGGGTTTTTTTTAGTGAAGTTATACTTGTCAGCTCTGGGTTTCTATTATTCTGAAACCTCATAATTTGCTAAGAGAACAATGGGCTTTACTAATTATACTATAATTCTGTAAGTGGTGTCATGCTTTTGTCTAGCTGGTTATTATAATATTAAATGTCTAATAAATAAATAATATTGCCCAAATAGACTGTACATTTTGAAATTGTGAACACAGTTTCACCATTTTCACATATCAACTATGTGTTTTTGCCATATTTTGAGGTCACGTACAACTGCATTGAATTTTATTTATTCTTGATCTTTCTGAAGTGTCAATACTGTTATTTGCTTTTCTTTATGTTATATATAGGAAAATAATCAAGATACATAATGAAGACAATCATTGCCTTTACCAATCTTCTTAAAAAGGGAAATATAAATTGAACACATACTACCAGAAAATAAGACATCTTTTGATGATTGACATCAGTTTTTTAAGTATAATATACATATACATATAAATGAGTTTAATTAACATTCAAAATTAAATTTTACAGATTTTACATAACTTTTTAAAGGCATCAAGATTACAGAACAGAAAATTACCATCATACCATAAGATCGACCTCCCCATGGCTTCTCCTAGTCACTAAACCCCTCTTCTGAGGTTAATCACTAGCCTGATTTTAAACACAATAGGTTCATTTTGCTTGTTTTGAACTTTACTTAAATGCAACAATATGGTGTGTACTCTTTTGTCTATTTTTTACTTCATTCAGTATTATGTTAATAAAATACACATATTTCTGGTTCTGCTTATAGATTATTGTCATTGCTGTGCAATATTCCATTATTTGTATAAAGTGCACTTTATTTTTACATTCAACTGTTGATAGACATTTGAGGTATTTCTAGGTTTTTGCCATTGTATGTAGTCCTATTATGAACACAGATGTATAATCTACCAGATATATACTCCAAGTGGATCATAGGATACATATATACTTAACTTTAGTTATACAGTCAAATACTTTCCAAAGAGATTTACTAATTGCTCAACTGTAAGCAGTGTATTAAGGTCTGGTTTTTCCAAAACCTTGCTAACACTTACTATTACACAATTATTACTATTACTATTATTATTGTTTTTATTTAAACTTTAGCCATACAATAGAGTGCAGTAATAATTGCATTTCTGATAATCAGTAAAGTTTTTTTATATGTTTACTGGCCATTTAAGTATTTTTTTTTGGTAACATCTGTTCAGGCTTTATTGTTTATTTTTTATTAGCTTCAACTTTATTTTCATATAGATTTGTAGAAGGTCTTAATTTCTTGATATTATGTATTGCAAATATCTTTTCCTACCCTTTGAATTTCTTTTATCTTTATCTCTTAATGGATTATTTTGATAAACATAATTTCTTAAGTTTATTCAATTTTTAGCATTATGATTGGATAAAAATTAATTTCTATAAACTTTGATTTATCATTAAATATTATAAATGTTATCTTTATAAAGTTATAAGCATTTGGATTCCAAGACCTGTTTTGTGCCTTGTATCTTATGTATAGCATTCCTGTATGCAAGATAGTGAATTTCTCCTTGCCTTTATTTCCTCATTATAGAACAGAGATAAAAAAAAATATTATAACCTAGTTCCTAGACAGAATGCCAAAATAAAACAATATATTTGATAGTAAATTTTCTTTGTAAACTGTAAAGCACAACATGAGTATAAGACAATAATAAAGAGAACTATGTGATTTTCTATTACAGACAGAATAGATTTTATGTGCCCTAATTTATGCCTTGACAATGTTCATCTCACAGAATTAATGAATTGACAAATCAGGTTATTTTTATCAATCCACAGATATCTCTAATATTGCTAATTTTCTAATCATTAATTAGTTCTTTTTAATTTCATAGTAGTTTTATGCTTCTATTTAGAAACCACTACTTAAAACCATGTGTCCCTAGGGCATATCAATTCACACATGGACTGTAGCCAGGTATACTATAAAGAATTTCAACATAAAGCATTGTCATTTTACAGAATTATATTTTTATATATATTTTAAAGTTTATTTAGCAAATTAAAGTTAATGGGATGACAATGATCAATAAGAGTGTATAGGTTTCAGATAAACATTTCTATAGCACTTGAACTGTTGATTATGTTGTATATCCATCACCCAAAGTCAAATCATTTTCTGTCACCATATATAATGTTATAAATCTATGAGATATTTTAGTTTATTTTATTTGTACTTCCAATTAACATTTATCAAGAATTGAATTAATGCTAGTCAGGATAGATTGAATGATGCTTTATAAAAAATAACTTTAACCTTTTGGTAGCTTAAAACATCAAGTTACTTTTGACTTGTGCTCTATAAGCATCTCAAGTGAGTTGCTGTCTCTGATCCATGTTTTTACATTCTAGATACAAGCTATAGGATCAGCCAGCATTGCAAAATGTAGAAATAATAACAATGGTGTTTTAAACAGTCTCTCTTTAGATGATCCACCCAAGATACACATAAGTCTTTTTGTTCATAAATCATTGACCCATAACTAGTAACATGATCCCTCTCAAACAACAGAGGCCCATGAAATGCACACTTACCATGTTGTTGAATGGTGAAGAGCTGGGATAACTGACTAACAAAAGTAATGATAATTTGTACTATATATATGGGTTTCTTTAGAACACACACACACACACACACACAAAACATAGCCTATGTCTTTATAGTGACAGACAAAAATTACACACTACTGCTGAGATGTATGTAATAATGGTGCAGTGGCTACACAAAGAAAAGTGTGATAAATTTTTCTGAGTGTGGAAATATTTTGGAAAGAGGGATATAACAGATAATTTGTCTAGAAACATAAATAAGAGTTCATCAGAAAAAATGAAATTGGATGGATAATTGTACAAGCACATGAAACGTGTTCAAATCATTAGAAGTATTAATCTACAACAAGGATAGTTTGTGACATAGCGAAACAAGATCATGGCATAAAAAAGAAAAATGGTAAGAAAGGAAGCTGGAAAACTAAGAAAGGGGTGATCACGCTCATGGGAGGGTTTGGATGCCAAAGACTGAGCATAGAGTTTGTTTATAAATAGCAAATAACTAAAATATTTTGAAAAGGAGAGAAACATTACCAATTTTTTTTAATTTATTTATTAAATTTAATGCAGTGACATTGATAAATCAGGGTACATATGTTGAAAGAAAACATCTCTAGATTATTTTGATATTTGATTGTGCTGTGTACCCCTCCCCCATAGTTAAATTGTCTTCTGTCACCTTATCAGATGTATTGTCAAATATGTTCTCCCATTGTGTAGTTTGTCTTTTTATTCTGTTCTTGTTGTCTTTAGCTGTGCAAAAGCTTTTTAGTTTGATATAGTCCCATTTCTTTATCCTGTCTTTTATTTCACTTCCCTGTGGAGAAAAATCAGCAAATATATTGCTCCGAGAGATGTCCAAGAGCTTACTGCCTATGTTTTCTTCTGTCACCTTCTATCTGGTTTTCTTGTGCCCCTCCCCTCTCCCAACCCCTCTCTCCTTCTTCGCCCCCTCCCCCCTCCCCCCACCCCCCACCCCTGTTGCCATCACATTCTTGTTCATGTCTCTGAGTCTCATTTTTATGTCCCTTCTATGTATGGATTCATATAGTTCTTAGTTTTTTTCTGATTTACTTATTTCACTCCATATAATGTTATCAAGGTCCATCCATGTTATTGTAAATGATCCAATGTCATCATTTCTTATGGCTGAGTAGTATTCCATAGTATATATGTACCAAAGCTTTTTAATCCACTCGTCCTCTGATGGACACTTGGGCTGTTTCCAGATCTTTGCTATTGTGAACAATGCTGCCACAAACATGGGGATGCATTTCTCCTTTTGGAGCCGTTCTATGGTGTCCTTGGGGTATATTCCTAAAAGTGGGATAGCTGGGTCAAAAGGCAGTTCGATTTTCAGTTTTTTGAGAAATCTCCATACTGTTTTCCACAGTGGTTGCACCAGTCTGCATTCCCACCAGCAGTGCAGGAGGGTTCCCTTTTCTCCACATCCTCACCAGCACTTATTCTGTGTTGTTTTGTTGATGAGCGCCATTCTGGCTGGTGTGACGTGATATCTCATTGTGGTTTTAATTTGCATTTCTCTAATGATTAGTGATGTTGAGCATTTTTTCATATGCCTATTGGCCATCTGTATGTCCTCTTTGGAGAAATGTCTATTCATCTCTTTTGCCCATTTTTGGATTGGATTGTTTGTCTTCCTGGTGTTGAGATTTACAAGTTCTTTATAAATTTTGGTTATTAATCCCTTATCAGATGTATTGTCAAATATGTTCTCCCATTGTGTAGTTTGTCTTTTTATTCTGTTCTTGTTGTCTTTAGCTGTGCAAAAGCTTTTTAGTTTGATATAGTCCCATTTCTTTATCCTGTCTTTTATTTCACTTCCCTGTGGAGATAAATCAGCAAATATATTGCTCCGAGAGATGTCCAAGAGCTTACTGCCTATGTTTTCTTCTAAGATGCTTATAGTTTCACAGCCTACATTTAAGTCTTTTATCCATTTTGAGTTTATTTTTGTGAGTGGTGTAAGCTGGTGATCTAGTTTCATTCTTTTGCAGGTAGCTGTCCAATTTTCCCAACACCATTTGTTAAAGAGGCTGTCTTTACTCCATTGTATTTCTTTACCTCCTTTGTCAAATATCAGTTGTCCATAGAACTATGGGTTTATTTCTGGGTTCTCTGTTCTGTTCCATTGATCTATATGCCTGTTCTTATGCCAGTACCAGGCTGTTTTGAGTACAACGGCCTTGTAGTATAACTTGATATCAGGAAGTGTGATACCTCCCACTTTATTCTTCTTTTTTAAGATTGCTGAGGCTATTCGTGTTCTCTTTTGGTTCCATATAAATTTTTGGAATATGTGGTCTATATCTTTGAAGTATGTCATTAGTATTTTAATTGGTATTGCATTGAATTTATAAATTGCTTTGGGTACTATAGACATTTTAATGATGTTTATTCTTCCTAACCATGAGCATGGTATATGCTTCCACTTGTTTGTATCTTCCTTGATTTCTTTTATCAATGCTTTGTAATTTTCCGAGTACAAGTCTTTAGTCTCCTTGGTTAAGTTTACTCCTAGGTACTTTATTTTTTTGGTTGTAATTGTGAAGGGGATTGTTTCCTTAATTTCTCTTTCTGACTGTTCATTGTTGGTGTATAAAAATGCCTCTGATTTCTGAGTATTGATTTTATATCCTGCCACTTTGCTGAATTCATTTATCAAGTCCAGTAGCTTTTTGACTGAGACCTTAGGGTTTTCTATATACAATATCATATCATCTGCAAATAATGATAGTTTTACTTCTTCTTTTCCAACTTGAATGCCTTTTATTTCTTCTTCTTGTCTGATTGCTGTGGCTAGGACTTCCAGGACTGTGTTAAATAAGAGTGGTGAAAGGGGGCACCCCTGCCTTGTTCCTGATCTTAAGGGTATTGCTTTTAATTTTTGCCCATGGAGTATGATGTTGGCTGTGGGTTTCTCATAGATGGCTTTTATCATGTTGAGGTATGTTCCCTGTATTCCCACTTTGCTGAGAGTTTTGATCATGAATGGTTGCTGGATTTTATCAAATGCTTTTTCTGCGTCTATTGAAATTATCATATGGTTTTTCTCCTTCTTTTTGTTTATGTGATGAATCACATTGATTGATTTACAAATATTGTACCAGCCTTGCCTCCCCAGAATAAATCCCACTTGATCATGGTGTATGATTTTTTCCATATTTTGTTGGATCCGGTTTGATAACATTTTGTTGAGGATTTTAGCATCTATATTCATCAGAGATATTGGCCTATACTTTTCTTTCTTTGTGTTGTCTTTGCCTGGTTTTGGAATCAGAATTATGCTCGCCTCATAAAAGGAGCTTGGAAGTCTTCCTTCCTCTTGAATTTTTTGAAATAGTTTGAGAAGGATAGGAGTTAGTTCTTCTTTGAATATTTGGTAGAATTTCATTGTGAAGCCATCGGGCCCCAGACTTTTCTTTGTTGGGAGTTTTTTGATAACTGTTTTTATCTCATTTGGTGTAATCGGTCTGTTTAGGTTTTCTGATTCTTCCAGACTGATTTTTGGAAGATTATATGTTTCAAGGAATTTGTCCATTTCATCTAGGTTGTCTAGTTTTTTGGCATTCAGTTCTTCATAGTATTTTCTTACAATATTTTGTATTTCTGTTGTGTCAGTTGTTATTTCTCCTCTCTCATTTCTAATTTTATTTATTTGAGTCCTCTCTCTCTTTTTCTTGGTGAGTCTAGTTAAAGGTTGATCAATGTTGTTTACCTTTTCAAAGAACCAGCTCCTAGTTTCATTGATCCTCTGTATTGTTTCTTTAGCCTCTATGACATTTATTTCTGCTCTGACCTTTATTATTTCCTTCCTTCTACTACATTTGGGCTTTACTTGCTGTTCTTTTTCTAATTCTTTTAGATGCAGGGTTAAGTTGTTTATTTGAGCGTTTTCTAGCTTCTGAAAGTGTGCCTGTAGTGCTATGAACTTCCCTCTCAGTACTGTTTTTGCTGTGTTCCAAAAATTTTGAGTTGTTGTATGCTCATTGTCATTTGTTTCTAGGAATTTTTTTATTTCTTCTTTGATCTCTTTCTTTTTCTTTCTTTTTCTTTTTTTTTTTTTTTTATTTTTCTGAAGGTGGAAACAGGGAGAGACAGTCAGACAGACTACCGCATGCACCCGACCGGGATCCACCCGGCATGCCAACCAGGGGCGATGCTCTGCCCACCAGAGGGCGATGCTCTGCCCCTCCAGGGCATTGCTCTGCCCCTCCAGGGTGTTGCTTTGCCGTGACCAGAGCCACTCTAGTGCCTGGGGCAGAGGCCAAGGAGCCATCCCCAGCGCCCGGGCCATCTTTTGCTCCAATGGAGCCTTGGCTGCGGGAGGGGAAGAGAGAGACAGAGAGGAAGGAGGGGGGATGGAGAAGCAAATGGGCGCTTCTCCTGTGTGCCCTGGCCGGGAATCAAACCTGGGTCCCCCGCACACCAGGCCGACGCTCTACCGCTGAGCCAACCAGCCAGGGCCTGATCTCTTTCTTAATCCATTCATTATTTAACAACCTGCTATTTAGTTTCCATGTGTTTGAGAATTTTTGAGCTTTTCTATTGTGGTTCATTTCTAGTTTCATGCCATTGTGATCGGAGAAAGTGCTTGATATGATTTCAGTCTTCTTAAATTTGTTGAGAGCACTTTTGTGCCCTAACATGTGGTCTATCCTAGAGAATGTACCATGAGCACTTGAAAAGAATGTATATTCTGCTGCTTTAGGGTGAAAGGTTCTGAAGATATCTATTAAAACGAGTTGATCTAGTGTTTCCAATAAGTCTGCTGTTTCTTTGTTAATTTTCTTTCTTGAGGATCTATCTAGTGATGTTAGTGGGGTATTGAAATCCCCTACAATTATAGTATTGCTGTTGATCTCGCCCTTTAAATCCATCAAAGTCTGTTTTATATATTTGGGTGCTCCTATATTAGGTGCATAGATATTTATAATAGTTATATCTTCCTGTTGGATTACTCCCTTTATCATTATGTAGTGGCCTTCTTTATCTCTTACTATATCCTTTGTTTTAAAGTCCAATTTGTCTGATATAAGTATTGCTACCCCTGCTTTTTTTTCATTTCCGTTTGCATGAAATGTTTTTTTCCATCCTTTTACCTTCAATCTATGTGTGTCTTTTGTTCTAAGGTGTGTCTCTTGTAAACAGCATATGTATGGGTCCTGTTTTCTTATCCACGCAGCTACCCTATGTCTTTTGATTGGATCATTTAATCCATTTACATTTAAGGTTATTATTGATATGAAGTTGTTTATTGCCATTTTCTTCTTTAAAGGTGTATTCCTTTTTTTGCTATATTCTTTTCCCACTTTGATCTGTTTACAACAGGCCCCTTAACATTTCCTGCAGCATTGGTTTGGTTGTAATGAATTCTTTGAGTTGTTTTTTGTCTGGGAAGCTTTTTATTTCTTCTTCTATTTTAAATGATAGCCTTGCTGGATAAAGTAGTCTTGGTTGTAGGTTCTTGTTCTGCATTACTTTAAATATTTCTTGCCATTCCCTTCTGGCCTCAAGTGTTTCTGTTGAGAAGTCGGATGTCATCCTTATGGGGGCTCCTTTGTAGGTGATAACTTTTTTTCTCTTGCAGCTTTTAATATTTTCCTTTATCGCTTAGCTTTGGTATTTTAATTATGATGTGTCTTGATGTAGGTTTCTTTGGGTTTCTCTTTAATGGAGTCCTCTGTGCTTCTTGGACTTGTGAGAGTTTGCCCTGCATTAATTTAGGGAAGTTTTCAGCTGTGATATGATTGAACAAAGTCTCTATCCCTTGTTCTTTTTCTTCTTCTTCAGGAACCCCTATGATGCGGATGTTATTTCTCTTCATGTTGTCACAGAGCTCTCTAAGGGTTTCCTCTGACTTTTTGAGTCTCTTTTCTCCTTTCTTCTCTGCTTTCATGCCTTCATTCCAGTTGTCCTCCAACTCGCTGATTCGATCCTCAGCTCTATCTATCCTGTTTTTAATTCCTTCCATTGTGATCTTTATTTCTGATATTGTATTTGTCATCTCCGACTGATTCTTTTTTATACTTGCTATTTCTTTATTTAGGTGTTCATAATGACCATCCATTGTTGTTCTAAGATCCCTAAGCATCCTTAAAATCATTATTTTGAACTCCGCATCTGGAAGTTTGATTATTTCCATATCACTCAGTTCATCTCCTGAAGGTGTCTCTTGTGGGTTCATTTGGATTGCACTTCTTTGTCTTCTCATTGTCTGTTTTGGGGTTTTTTATTTGTAGAGTTGGTTGAGTCTAGGCTTGGTGTTGTCTGCCTCCAGTTTTCAGTTATTTCTAGGTCTTCTTGGGTTGGTATCAGCTGTTATCTGTAATCCACTTTCGGATTTGGGCAGCTTTGAAGTCTTGATTTGTTTTCTTAACAGGTGATAGTCTTTTTACTGTTCTCAGCAGGGGGCTTCCTTGAAACTGTATCCAGGAATGCGTGGGTGTAACCTGAGACTCTGAAGGCCTCTTTAGCCAGCTAATCTCACTGGGGGCAGGGTGTTTTCTCAGCTTCAGTAGGGGGAGGTGTATCTCAGATCTCCATGGAGACCTGAGTTACTGCCCCTCCTCCCCACTTCTTGTTTTCAGCTGTGTCTTGTTTTGCTGATTGGAGCTGGATAGATGTCCGGAGATCTCTGATCCGGAAGCAATTCAGCTCTGTTTTGTGAAAGGCTCAGTCCCTCCCCCAACTATGGCTGCCTCCAGCATGGATGAGTCAGCTTTTTTAGTTCGTCTCCTGCATTCGTAGCCCCTCATAGTCTGTCCCTCTCCCTGTCCTTTCCACTTGGGAGATAAGCTGGTCTTTCCAACACACCTTGCTCTCTGGTCGCCCGGCAAGTGGCTGTGAGCAGTAGTTTCTGCCCTTTTCCCTTTTGTGAGATCCCCTCTGGGCTCTCAGCCTCACCCTCCCCTCCATTCCTGTAAGCAGGGGAGATTCAGGCGCTCCCTACCAGGCTTTTGGTGGTTGCTTCTTTGCTCCTTGGTTTTTGAGAGCTATTCTTGTAGTTCAGAGTTGGTTTTCCATGCTGATTTTTCCTAAATTGATTTGTATTCCAGTTTGGTGGTGAGAGCTGGGCGTCTGTGCATCTGCCTACTCCGCTGCCATCTTTTCAGTGTTGAAACATTACCAATTTTTCTTTTACAAGGTATATTTTGGTCTAGATAGAGAACTGATTGATAGCATAAAAATGTAGTCAAGGACTCCAGTAAGAGAGGTAAAAACCAGACTAAAGTCCCAGCCAGTTTCTCAGTTGATTAGAGTATCATCCTGATACACCAGGTTGCAGGTTCAATGCTCCGGCAGGGCTCATACAAGAATCAATCAATGGATGCATAAATAAGTGGAAGAAGACATTGATCTCTCTCTCTCTTCCCTTCCCCTTTCTCTCTCTCTAAAATCAATTAGGAAAATTGATTTTTAATCTCAATTAAAAATTTAACTGTGTAAAATTTTATTAGTCTATATAGATGAAAAAGAAAGAGTATATAAAATATCAAGAAGTGTTTGGGTTTTGGCTAAAATGTATGAACAATGGATTTTGAGATATCATACATCATATATAAATTACAGTGATTCTTGAATAACAGGAAAATAACAATATATGTCCTACCATTGTCGAACTTACTATTTAGCAAGAGTTTCCCATCTGTGACACAGGGAGACAAGGGATCTAAACAGAGACTGATGATATCTCTGAGTTGCAGAAATGCAACTAGGAGTATTGGAAAGTCAATGCAGCTAGACAGTCTTTAGGGAAGCATACATGAGAAGAAGAGAACTGCAGAGAAAGAAAGGAGGAAGGGTAGTGGTAGAAGAAAAAAGAAAGAGAGAATGGCTGTGTGTTTTGAAGAGCCACAAAATTTTTACCAGAATATTCATCCTTGCAATGAGAAACTACCCAAGGCTGAGGAAAGGACAACCTTAAGGAATTAGAGAACCAAGAACAGTTTCTGACCCTACCAGTTAAAATGAAAAATCTCTGAATTTATGGAACATGGGATATACTATAGATTTTGAGTATAGATTTTGTCTCAGATTGAGGAAAAAGAAAAAAAGATACCAGAAAGCATCATACTTTTAATATAAGTAACAATAATTTCTGGAACAAAGCAGAAGAATATTTATAGAAACATAAAATATGCAAGAAAGTTAGTTTTCTTTCTATGATTGTTTTGTAATTATTTTAGTGATGTTAAGAATAATGAAGAAACATGTTATAAGGAAAATGAGTGTTTATTAAATATATGTAACTAGAGGTTAGATCAGTGTTTCCCAACCTTTTTTTGTGCCATGCCCCACCTTAACCTTTCTAAAATATTTATGTCCCCCCCTATGTAACATACATAATTTTTAACATTAAAAAATTGATTTGTTCACTTAATAAACATAAATGATAGGTTCTAGGAAGAAATCACTATGAAATTGTTAACAAAACACAGTAAGTAAAATTTCAAAACATATAATGAAAAACAGAAATTTAAATTCCAAATAATTTTAATACAGATTTTTCTATATTAATTTATTATTTCAATTTAGTGTGATCCTTGCGCTTGATGCTTGCTGCACAGAGATTTTATATTAGGTTCCAATTTGGTTAGCTTTAGTCTCAAGTCTCCATGTTGTGTTATATCCAGCCGATTTCTTTTTTTTACCAGTAAATCATTTACAGCACTAAATCCACATTCAGCTAAAAATGAAGATGGAAATGGTAGCAATAGTTTTCTTGCACATTTGGTTGAATTTGGGTATTTGATTTCTGTTTCCTCACAAAGCCATGCCATCGCTCCTTTGATATTAAATAAAGCTTTAACTGACTCATCATTTTGCAATTCTGCGAGTTCTTCTTGATACTGTATATTTGATATATCAGACAAATCCACTAACATTGGCTGCATCATCCATGTTGGGAAATCAATTTGTTTTAAATCAGAAAATCTTTCTTTTAAATCAGCCGATAGAATATTCAAATGATTGACAATAACAAGTAAAGCGGTATCAGTTACTTCACATTTTTGGAGCCAATGAAACTGTTTAAAGTTTTTGTTGTTAATATGTTTCTGACATAACTCAATATTGGTAATGAAACCAGATATCTTTGCTTTTGCATCAACAAGAGTTTTATTTGTTCCTTGAAGTTGCTTATTTAATATATTTAGTTTTTCAAAGATATTGGCTAAATAACTCACAAATGCTTTACCATCTATTGTTAACAGATACTTCATTTCAGGTTTGTCACTTAAAAAATCACTAAGAGTATCAAACAGTTCCATAAATCTTTTCAAACAGTTTCCTTTAGATAGCCATCTGACTTCAGTATGAAGTAAAAGTCTCACATGGTCTTCATTTTGTTCTTCACAAAATAGCTTGAAAAGACGCTCACATTTGGCACTAGCTTTAATAGCATTAACACACTTTATTACTGTATGTAATACTTCATTCAGAACAGGCGAGATGTTTTTAGCTACCAAGTTTTCCCTATGAATAACACAATGCACAAGAATCATTTCTGGATTCGCATCTTTCATCAATTTTAAGCAGCCATTTTTCTTGCCCATCATATTTGGGAGCACCATCTGCAGCACAAGATGTTATATTTTTCATTGGTATATCATTGACATCTAAGTAGTTTTTTAGCTTATTATATATATCTTTGGAGGTAGTGGTGCTTTCTAATCTTTTACAGAACAACATTTCTTCAGCAAAATATCCTTTATCAATATATCTTATGTAAGTTATCAATACTGCCTCACTGTCTCTCAAAGTTGATTCATCCATTTGCAAGGAGAATTTTCTTGTTTTCAGCTTTTCAATAAGTTGTTTTTCAATATCCTCACTCATTTTGTCTATTCTTCTGCTAACAGAATTGTCACTGAGTGCCATAGCTTTTACATCTTTGTCATCTTTTTCAAGAAATGCTGATATTGACAGTTTTATTAAATTCTCTCCTATAGTGTGATTTTCTCCAGTTTTAGTGATGAATAAAGAAATTTGATAACTAGCCTCAAGAACACGATTATTAGTTGAAGTATGAGCAGTAAATAGAGACTTTAATGTTCTTTTTTCAAAATTTTTCTTTAAAGTTTTAAAGTAACTCAAATCTGAATTAATATGAGCACTATGTTTCACCTTCAAATGTGCCTCAAGACGACCTCGTTTCATTGATTCGTTGGTCAAGCATTGCTGGCATAAAAGACAAAAAGGAATCTGCTCATCGTGAACAGCGGGTATGAACCCAAATTTTAAATATTCCTCTGTATATTGACAAGTTTTTTTCTTGCTTGCACCACTCATTTTACTATAGGCTATAATAAAAATAAGATCAATTAAAAACTAATATTAAAATATGTGTTAAAATATATTCAATGTGACATAGAGTAAACGTATACTAAAAATTCATATTTATTTAAATGTATATAACACATTTACTACACTACCACCGCAAATCAAAAGGTATCTATATTTTTTCCACTTGACAAAATTTTCTGGAAAGTTATCCTTCTAAAATTAAAATTGTCATGCATGCACTATTATAGCCCCAATAATATTTATAAAATATTAGTGCTTTCTAGCCCTGATGCAAGAAGTACTTAATAAAGAGTTTAATATTGACAAAAATAAAATCAAATACTTACCAATTATATCTATACAATATATATATGTATATTTATTAAATCAACGAGCTTTTACAACATTTTTGACTGACACTTATTTCAAATTAACACCAACTGAATGATGTGAAACACTACAGAAGTTGCAATGGGCCAATTAGGTGAGAATAACTGCGTTGTTCAGCGAGTTTTTAAAACGTCCGGGGTTCCCCGCGGCAGACGGCATGCTCCGCGGTGAACCCAGGACGAAGTTTACTTGATGACTCCAATCATCCAGTTGATATTTTAGTCTCGTCAAATGAAATTATACTTAATAATTATTTACCGCAATTATTTAAGAATTGCATTTTTTGTTAAATTTGGCACCAATATCTAGCATTGCATTTAAATGGCCCAGGGTGAAAGAGTTAAAGTCGTGTTGAGTCCATTTTCAAATTGCCCCCCTTAACTATCGAATTGCCCCCCTGTGGGGCATGGGCCCCACGTTGGGAAACACCAGGTTTGATGGTGCATTCAAAATGTGATGAGTTATAGAAAGTTTGATAATATATTAGTAATGTCGAAGAAATTTGTAGTGTGTGATGTTTTTAGAGAATAATACTGTAGCTAGTGGAGGACGTCAGAGTAATGATGAAGCCACAGTATTTATGACAATTAGGTGAGTCAGATGACAGGTAGGATTCGAAATAAATTCTTATCAAAAGAAGGATGGAAAATGGAGATTAATAAAGAAATCTTAAAGAGGCAAAAAAAAAATTAAAATAAACACAACCCTAAAGATAAAAGATGCAGAAAATTCTAAGAACATTAAAGGAAGTTTAGAGTACATATGAAAGAGTGACAATAAAAAGAAAACAACAAAAAAAGTAAAATAAATTTCTATGAGAATTGAGAAAGTTATGATTCCACAAAGATAATTTCTTGATTTAGGAGTAATAAGTTAAAGAAATTTGCATCTAATAGGATAAATTTACTCAATGTAATTGTAGAAAGCAAGATCCAAATTCAAGTGGGAAGGATGAACATTTATATACAACTTTTATAATAAATACAACACATAGAGCACATTTATGTAACAGAAATGTAGCTCATTTAATTGATAAATTAGATTACTCAGTAGGTGAGGTATAGTACAAATACACATTTAATAAAAATTTTCCATGATTTCTCTTGATTTTGGAAGAAATTGATTTGGCATATTAATTATAAAATATATAGTAATAAATCATTTATGAAGTAAATACTCAAAATAGGTTTTTCTTGCCCTTTGGTTTAAATTTTTTGACTATATTAGTATAGTAATCTAGGTAAGATAATAGATAAAGAAGCTCACTATGCAGTGGCAATACACTGATACTTTGAGATATGAGCAGACCAACATGAATTTTTTTAAGATACGAGCTGCGACTCAGTCTGTATTTTTGTTCAAGATCTGAGTGAAATTCCAAGATATGAGTCATGATTAGGGAAGCTGCCACTAGTTGGCATGTTGGCACAGGGGTCCAGTATCGGCAGCACAACATCAGTATCTTATTCTTTCTCACGTGTTACCCTCAGAATCAAGTTGAATCTTGTTCTTGCATCATTTTTGCATTTTTACTAACTTTTTTTGTGTGCTATCATGGGGTCAAAGAAAGTGAGTGTAAAGAACAATGGTGAGAAGAAGAAGATAATAATGTTCATAGAAGTAAAGCAAGAAATAATAGAAAAACATGAGTGTGGTGTACGAGTGATTGAACTGGCAAGGCTGTACGACTGCAATACATCTACAATTTGTACCATCCTTAAACAAAAGGATGCCACCAAAAGTGCAAATCCAACAAAAGGAACTATAATTCTGTCCCAATTAAGGACAAATATCCATGAAGAAATGGAAAAGCTTCTGCTGGTGTGGGTGAAAGAGAAAGAGCTGGCAGGAGATACAGTAATGGAGACTGTAATATGCAAAAAGGCATGTGTTATTTACAGCGACTTGAAGAAGAAAGAACCATCAACCTCAAAAGAGGCAGCAGAAGATACATTTAAGGTAAGTCACAGCTGGTTTGAAAATTTCAAGAAGAGATCTAGTATCCACCTGGTGGTGAGACATGGTGAAGCTGCGAGTGCTGATATTAAGGCAGCTGAGGAGTACATCACATGTTTTGCTACGCTTATTGCAAAGAAAGGCTACATCCCAAACAAGTGTTCAACAGTGACGAAACAGGATTGTTTTGGGAAAAAATGCCCTGGAGGACTTTCATCACCCCAGAGGAGAAGAAGCTACCAGGCTATAAACCCATGAAGGACCCTCTGACTCTTGCATTGTGTGCAAATGCTAGTGGTGACTGTAAAGTAAAGCCACTGCTAGTGTATCATTCTGAAAATCCTCGATCCTTTAAGACTCACAAGATTCTTAAAGAAAAACTGCAGGTTATGTGGCACGCCAATGCTACAGCATGGGTTACGCAGCAGTTTTTTATTGAATGGGTAAATCTTGTCTTTGGTCCTGCAGTGAAGAAATATCTTCAAGAAAATAAACTTCTGATGAAAGCATTACTAATTCTTGATAATGCTCCAGCCCACTCACCTTGTCTTGAAGATGACATTCTCAATGAGTTCAAATTCATGAAAGTCCTCTACCTCCCACCCAACATGACTTCAATCTTGCAACCTATGGATCAGCAGGTCATTTTCAACTTTAAAAAGCTCTACACAAAGCACTTGTTCCGCCGCTGCTTTGAGGGGACTGAAAATACAATTTTAACCCTTTGAAAGTTTTGGAAAAATTACTACAACATCATGATATGTTTACACATTATTGACTTGGCATGGCAAGAGGTTACAAGAAGAACCTTGAACTTGGCATGAAAAAAGTTATGGCCTGATATTGTTGCAGACAGGGACTTTAAAGGATTCAAACCAGAGACCGAGACCGAGGTAGAAGTGTTGGAGTAGATTGTGTCTCTCAGCAAGTCGATGGGTCTGGAGGTAGATGAGGGTGACATAAATGAGCTCATCGAGGAACATGAGGAGAAACTCTCAACTGAGGAGTTGAAGGAGCTACAGATGATGCAACATATGGAGCTTCTGCAAGAGATTAGTAGTGAGAAGGAGGCAGTCGGAGGAAATGATTTCTACAAGTGAAATTAAAGACATGCTGGCAATGTGGGAGACACTTTCAAGTTCCATTGAAAAGAAACACCCAGAAAAAGTTTCAAAGGTCGTGCTTCAGCACTTTTAAATGACACTTGTTTGTCACATTTCCGTAACATTTTAAAAGACAGGCAAAAGCAAACCTCTTTGGATAGATTTTTATTCAAAAGTCCTGCAAGTGCAAGTGCCGAAAGTGCAGCCAAAAAGGCAAAAACAGGTGATAATTAAATGAAAAATACATAATGTTAAGCTTAGGTTAAGTTTAAAGTTAAGAAAGTGCATTTTTTTAAAAATTATGTTTTTGTGGTTTCATTTTTTTTTAACTTCTTTTTTTAATTTTTCTTTATTCATTTTAGAGAGGAGAGGGAGAGACAGAGGGAGAGAGAGAGAAGAGAGACAGAGAGAGAGAAAGGGGGGAGGAGCTGGAAGCATCAACTCCCATATGTGCCTTGACCAGGCAAGCCCATGGTTTCGAACCAGCGACCTCAGCATTTCCAGGTCGATACTTTATCCACTGCGCCACCACAGGTCAGGCTGTGGTTTCATTTTAAATAAAGAAAGCGCAGTTTTAGTTTTGTTTAAAATAAAGAAAATGCAGTTTTAGTTTACATTTAGTGTTAAGAAAGTGCAGTTTTAGTTTACATGTCTACAGTGCCTGCATTCCTTCCTCCCTCCCTCCTCCTCCGCCACTCACCTCCGTTAGCCGCACTCGTCTGTCTCCAAGGTAAGAATACAGTACTACATAACACTTTTTTCTTTTATTTCATATATTTTGTTATGCATTGGTAAAGTATACATGTGTGTTTCTTAATTAAAAACGTCTTTTTCATAATTTAAGATGGTTTCGGGATGTTTCACAGGGCTGGAATGGATTAAATCTATTTCAGTTATTTTAAATGGGAGAAATTTGTTTGATATATGAGTTGACTGACGAGCTCGGTTACAGAATGAATTAAACTCGTATCTCAAGGTAGCTCTGTATTTTGTAACAAGTTCTTTTATTAAGGATTTCATGAGTTTAAAGGTTAGAACTAAGAAATTCAGTAGAGTTATCTGACATAAAAATCAATATAAAAATCAGTTCTGTTGCTGTACACTAACAATGCTTTATCTGAAAAAGAAATTAAAAAAATGATCCCATTTATAGTATTATAAAAAATATATCTGTAAATACTTTAACCAAGAAGGTAAAAGATCTATAAACTTAAAACAATAAGACACTCTTAAAAAATTGAAGACACCATATCAGTATACAAGAATTGTTAAAGGGTCTTTTTGCCCTGGCCTCTTGGCTCAGTGGTAGAGCGTCGGCCTGGCATGCAGAAGTCCTGGGTTCGATTTCCGGCCAGGGCACACAGGAGAAGCGCCCATCTGCTTCTCCACCCCTCCCCCTCTTCTTCCTCTCTGTCTCTCTCTTCCCCTCCACAGCCAAGGCTCCATTGGAGCAAGGATGGCCCGGGCACTGGGGATGGCTCTGTGGCCTCTGCCTCAGGCGCTAGAGTGGCTCTGGTCGCAACAGAAGCGATGCCCTGGATGGGCAGAGCATCGCCCCCTGGTGGGCATGCCGGGTGGATCCCGGTCGGGCACATGTGGGAGTCTGACTGCCTCCCTGTTTCCAGCTTCAGAAAAATACAAAAAAAAATAGAAGAATTATTTAAGAAGAATAACAAAGATTAAAAATATATAAATTAGAAGTTGGCAATAAATTTATATCTATAAGCAACTACTTTAAATGCAAAGAAATTAAATGCTTCAATCAAAAGTCATAAATTGTGGCTGAATTGATAACAATTCATGACCCTTACAAATGCATCCACAAGAGACTTACTTCAGTTCAAAAGACACACATGCACTGAATATAAAGGGATAGAAAAAGATAGTTCATGAAAATGTAAATAATAAAAAAAACTGTGTAGCAATATTTATACCAGACAAAATAGACTTTAACACAAAGGCTATATAAAAAGAGAGAAAAGGACCTAGCAGTTCCACTTTTGAGTATTTATTTAAAAAACCCTAAAACACAATATTGAAAAAAAAATCATCCATATGTTTATTACAGCATTATTTACAATAGCCAAGATATGGATGCAACTTAATTGTCCATCCATAGATGAATTGATGAAGAAATGATGCACACATACAAAAGAATATGACTCAGCCATAAACAAAATATCTTGCCTTGTGCAACAACATGTGTAAACCTAGAGGCTATTGTGTTTAGGGAAATATGTCAGACAGATAAAGATGAATGTTATGTTGATTCTAAAAAAACAAAATAAACAAGCAAGCATAACAGAAACAGACTCATTGATTTTGAGAACATCTTGACCATTGTCATATGGTAAGGGCTTTGAAGGGTTGGGTGAAAAGTGAAGAGATTATGAGGTACAAATTGGTAGTTATGGAATGGTCATAGGGATGTGAAGTACAGCATAAGAAACATAGGTAATAATATTGTAATAACTATTTATGGTGTCAAATGGGTACTAGATTTATTGGGGTGTTATTCATAAGTTATATAAATGTCTAATCATGGGGTTATACACCTGAAACTACCATAATATTGTATGTAAACAGTAATTAAAAATAAAAAAATATTTTAAACAAATAAAATTAAATTGCTATAAAATTTAAAAATAGAACTACATGTGATACAGTAATTCTACTTTCAGGTATATATTCAAAGGAAATAAAACCACCATATCAAAGAGATATCTGCATTTCCATGTTCAGTGCAGCATTATTCACAATAGTCAAGACATTTGAACAATCTAAGTATCCATGGATGAATGAATGGATATAGAAAATGTAGATATATGCCTGACCAGGTGGTAGCACAGTGGATAGAGCACTTGCCTGGGACACAGAGGACCTAGGTTCAAAAACTGAGGTCACAGGTTTGAGTGTGGGCTCACCAGCTTGAGTGTGAGATCATAGACATGACCCCGTGGTCATTGGCTTGAGCCCAAAGGTCACTGGCTTGGAGCCCAAGGTTTCTGGCTTGAGAAAGAGGACACTGGCTTGGCTTGAGCCTCCTCCTTCCACTAGTCAAGGCATGTATGAGAAAGCAATCAGTGAACAACTTCAGTGCTATGATGAAAAATTGATGCATCTCATCTTTCCCCCTTCTTGTCTGTCTGTCCCTATCTATTCCTCTGTCTGTTTCTCTTACTAAAAAAAGAAGTAGATATATAAAGTGGAATATTACTTAGCCTTATAAAAGAAGGAAATCTTGCCATTTGCAACAATGTGGGTGAGCCTTCAGAGAATTATGCTACATGAACTAGTCACACAAAGTCAAAAAACATTGAGTATCACTTATACATGGAATTTTTTTTAAAAAAATGAAACTCATCAAAATAGAGTGCAGAATTATGGTTGCCATGGCCAGGGTTTGGGACAACTAGGAACGGTTTGTACAGTGTACAAACTTTCAGTTATAAGATGAATAATTTTTGAAGATCTAATGTACAACATGGTGACTATAGTTAATATTACTGTACTATTTATTTAAATTTGTCAAGAGAGTAGAACATAAGCATTCTCATACATGAAAAGGTAACTATGCAAGGTAATGGATATTTTAATTACTTTGATTGGGGGAATCATTTTACAATGTACATCATGCCATCATGTTATATACTTTAAATATTTCTCTTATATATGGAATTTAATGAACAAAATAAACTAACAAACAAACTCATAGATACAGAGAATATACTGACAGCTGTCAGAGGGGAAGGCGATTAGGGGCTGCGTGAAAAAGTTGAAGGGACTAATCAAAGAAAAAAGACTCATAGATACAGATAACAGTATGGTGATTACAAGAGGGAAAAGGGGGTGGAGAAAGGTAGAAGAGGGCAAAGGGGGATAAATGGTGCTAGGAAAGCCTTGACTTGGGATGGGGAGCACAAAGTGCAATGTAGAGATAATGTATTATGGAATACACCTGAATCCTACATAATTTTATTAACCAATGGCATTCTAATAAATTTAATTATAAATAAAAAATAAAGGTAAAAATCAATCAATAAATATATGTATTAATGTCAAAATTAAAAGAAAAGAAGTAAGTAAAGGAGCAGAATGTCTCGAGAAGTTAAGAGAGAACTGTAGAGTAACATTAGTAGGTTAGAGTAGAACATGACACATTACTGTCATGGAGAAATAGAATTTTTTTGTCACTCTAAGATGTAAGTAATAAGTCTATTTGAGGATGCCACTTACTTTTCAGGGAGAGGATTTTTCATATTTATTTGTTCATTAAAATAACTTAAGACCCCCATTTTTATTGAAAACTTTAGCAGTTTATCTGCTGAAAGAATAGATGGCTCTGGGGAAGTACTATAGTTTAAATTGAGACTGCTTGTATTATTAGTCTTTGATTGAGTTCTTCCTCTTTTCATTATGTTTTTAAATAGAAATGGCCAATTATTTGCATTTTCTAAATAGTAGGTATAACAAATAACTATTCTCAACCTTTTTTTTCAAATCATTACATGTCACTGTTAAGAATTTATAGAGTAGTAAATGCAACTGATCTAGATATCAGCCTTCCTTTTATATCATTGTCCTCTCGTGTGTTCCAGTGATGGCAAACAATTGGATCTTTTTTTCTGTTTCAGTAATATTGATTTGTTTCTTTATTTCATTATTCTAATGCTAGCCTCTAGCTATTGATTGGTGTCAGCATAGTCTTTGGATGTAGAAGGGAAAAAAAGGAAGCTGAGTACGAATAAATGTTCATCTGAGGTTTACTGATGGGAAAATTACTAAAAACAGCACAACAGCAAGAACAACAACAGTAACTAACATTTGAACACTTACAATATGTCTAGTACTCTGGTAAGTACTTTCTACTTATTAAGACATTTTATAAAGTACGTTTTATGTATTGCCATAATTTACAGATTAGAATATTGATAATCATATCAATAGTAGGTAACTGATCTTAGACTTCACAGTTAAGTTACCAAAGCAAGATTTACATCCAGCGAAGTGCACTCAAAAACAACATACTAACTCTTTCACTTTGAGATTTTTATTGAAAAAAAAAAAAACAGAAACACATTATCATCATACACAGAGTACCAGCCCACACACATGCAAATTGCTTGTGAATATTTCCATTACAAGAAGATGTTTGTCATAAAGAAGTATTCTGATAATTACCATTTTCTGTTTTTAAAGATGTGGTAGGACTAATGCTGAAAAGCCAATTTAAATATACAGTAATTTTAAACTTCTGAAATTAGAACTGGAACATTGCTCTCAGCAGGATTTCATCTAGGTCAGTTAACCTCTCTAAACTTTATCTTTTGTCTGCAAAATGGGAATAATATCATATTACTCATCTTTGTTGGGAAGATTCAGGAGAGATAATGTGTGGGTTTATAAAGTGACTGGACTATAGCACACCCTCAACAAAGGCAATCATTCTTTTCATTTTCATCATCATCATCATCATCATCATCATCATCATCTTTATAATTTAAATTGTATAAACCCATCTGTTCAGGTGGGTAACTATTATGTATGTTTGATATACCAATGCAGGCTCATTGTAACTCATTACTAACAAGTTTCTAATTCTAGGCTAGTTTGATTGCAGAGAGATACTAAGAGATTTTTTTTCTTGTTCTAAATAAATAGCAAAATGGTAAATACAAATTTAATATAGTGATTTGATTCTTAAGTACAACTTGCATATAAAACATATTAAAAATCACCAACACATAATAATTCCTTATTTCCTTAGGGAAGAAAATGAATATTGTTATATTTTTGGATTTATAGCTTTACTGATCAAATTAGAGCAACTTTATAGTGTTTTTTATGACTTATTTTTAAACCTTTTATGTAGGTATCATGTTAGAAAACATTGAATCAGTAAAATCAGAAGTGCTTGTAAAGTTTTCACAAGCCATCTCTGCACTGTGCTCAGTATATTAAATATACATGTCACTACAAACAGAAACCAGTGGGGGCGTGCCCAACTTCATCTAGTTGGTGGTCCTGAGTTACACAATATTTTCAAAATTATTAAAATATTTTTAATTTTTTGGCTCTGTTTTATGTTATCTGGGTCACAGAAAGTATTATGGCAAATACATATAATTGAATTATAACTTAGAGTTTTGTACTAAATGTGAATTCGTGACATATGTTTGATTGGATGTCCTCAAGCTGGGCATTTCTTAAGGCACTTGAGGGCACAGAGCACTAAGAAATGGCAATCTTTTGTGGCAAGTTCTTTGACTAGAAAGATTTGATGAGCTTAAAGGTTAAGTACAAAATTAAATACTGGAAATAACATTATTCATTCAGATGGAAAATTGTAGCACAAAGAAAAATATCTGTTATGTTGATTAAAATTTATTGGTATTTAGCATCAGTGGGTTAAATGGAAAAAAATTTTCAAAGCTCTTAGCTATACATATATTTATGTCCTATCATATTGGTATAGCATAGTTCTTGACAGAAACCCTATGCCTTCCTGACATATTGCTTAATTGAGGATAGAAAAAAAAACAGAGTTTGGTTGTTGGGTTCATACAAAAGGTAGAAGAATTAATTAACATATTTTAATGATTAACTTGAATTCTATCATTTCAAGCTGTCTAGTGTCAGAATTTTGAATGCAGTAAAAGTTCAATAAATAGTTGTTTAATGAAAAATAATAAATCACATTAACTTAAAATAATTTGGCACTTGATATTTTTAATTTTTAAGATATGACATTTACTTCCTGAAAATAAAAATAAAGGCTGATATCCAAGTTATAAGCTGTACATTTTTATAAACATGTGGAATGACTGCTAGCAGCTTTTATATTACAAATATTTAAATCATGAAAAAAATGAAAGAATGTACAGATACAAAAGGGATTCTTGTGCATTTTATTTCACAAAATGTAGGCATAAGGAGGAGCTATAAATAGCTTAATGATAAATAGAACATTTAAAATGTCACTTTCTCCAAGGGTAATAATGTGGATTATATTGCTTTAGGTTGTTTTTAGTTGTTTTACAAAAAGTGTTTAAGTCACTTTGCTTCTGACCTGCAGCAGAAAACAAATCAGATTACCTT
Source organism: Saccopteryx leptura (assembly GCF_036850995.1). Classification (NCBI taxonomy): domain Eukaryota; kingdom Metazoa; phylum Chordata; class Mammalia; order Chiroptera; family Emballonuridae; genus Saccopteryx; species Saccopteryx leptura. The sequence goes on from NC_089503.1 coordinate 356,475,644, forward strand.
CTATTGGTTGTATCTTCTGTATCCATTAGTTTCCACATTTATGAGAGACTTGGGAAGATAATCCCATTGAGATCTATCATTCCCATACAGAGAGTCTAGCATGTTTCTATAAGTTTTATTAGTTCCTCTGATTTTTTTTCTTTTTTAGATGACAGGAGGGGAGATAGTGAAGCAGTCTCCTACACACGCTCCAACCAGGATCCACCCAGCAACCCCCCACCTGGGCCTACTGGAGCACCCAGCTATTTTTAGTGCCTGATGCTGATGCCCTGGGGCCAACCGAGCTGGGGACAATGGAGCTGGGGCCACGCTCACACCAATTGAGCCACTGGATGTGGGAGGGAAATAAGGAGAGAAAGGGGAGAAGGAAGGGGAGAGAAGCAGACCGTCGCTTCTCATGCATGTCCTGATCAGGAAACCAACCCGGGACATCCATACACCAGGCTGACACTGTCCACTGAGCCACCGGCTAGTGCTAGTTCCTCTGGTTTCAGTAGCTTTGTTCTGATGGGGGAGAAAGCATGCTTAGGCATATGGCTAGTAAGGGGTTGGGTTAAAACATTAATTGCTGGATTTCATGTGTATTGTGTATGTACCATCTACATACTATTTAAGATACATCAGTAATAGTATAAACAGATAATTATTTGTATAACCTTTGTTTGACTTAGAGCAAAACATAGAAAAACCACGGGTAGCCTGCTGGTATCTTTTTTCATAACTTCCCTAAGTAGGTACCACTTATGAATCAAAAAATATTCACAAGATGGTGCCTTAAACTGTTTTTGAAACAGTGATAAAGAGTTTTATCACTACTTTAGATCAGTGCTGGCAAATGTGAGAGCCTACATTGGCCATCTTTGGACTAAACTGATTATATCCAACAACTTGTGTGTGTGGAAGATAATTTTTTACAAAACTCTTTATATGTATGTAATATATATAATGCTAATAAATATTATACAGTGTGTCCGTAAAGTCATGGTGCACTTTTGACCGGTCACAGGAGAGCAACAAAAGTGATAGAAATGTGAAATCTGCACCAAATAAAAGGAAAACCTTCCCAGTTTCTGTAGGATGATGTGGCAGCATGTGTACATGCACAGATGATGATGTAACACCATGTATACAGCAGAGCAGCCCACGGCCATGCCAGTCAAGATGTGGACGGTACAGAGGAAAGTTGAGTGTGTTCTGTGGCTCGCTAAATTAGAATCCATGACCAAAGTGCAATGTGAATATCAGCATGTTTATAATGAAGCACCACCACATAGGAATAACATTACTTGGTGGGATATGCAGTTGAAGGAAACTGGCAGTTTGGTGGTGAAACCACATTCTGGTAGGCCATCATTCAGTGATGAGTCTGTAGAGGCTATACGGGATAGCTACCTAAGGAGCCCTAAAAAAATCTGTGTGTGAGCCCACATCAAACTCCCCTGAATAGGTATGAAACTGGGAGAGTTTTCCTTTTATTTGGTACAGATTTCACATTTCTATCGTCTTTTGTTGCTTTCCTGTGACTGGTCAAAAGTTCACCATGACTTTATGAACACACTGTATATATTGCTAATAATTTATACATAATGGTAATAAAAATGATCCCAAATATGCATACAATTTTTATGTTTAAAAATTATTATATGTATAGTATACTAGGATTACCCCTAAAGAGTATCATAAAAAGTTTCTAAATTGTCTTTTTTATTTTTTTGTATTTTTCTGAAGTTGGAAATGGGGAGGCAGTCAGACAGACTCCTGCATGCGCCCAACAGGGAACCACCTGGCATGCCCACCAGGGGGTGATGCTCTGCCCATCTGGGGCATTGCTCTGTTGCGACCAGAGCCACTCTAGCACCTGAGGCAGAGGTCATGGAGCCATCCTCAGCGCCTGGGCCATCTTTGCTTCAATGGAGCCTCAGTTGCGGGAGGGTAAGAGAGAAACAGAGAGGAAGGAGAGGGGGAGGGGTGAAGAAGCAGATGGGCGCTTCTCCTGTGTGCCCTGGCCGGGAATCAAACCTGGGACTCCTGCATGCCAGGCTGACGCTCTACTACTGAGCCAACCGGCCAGAGCCTAAATTGTCTTTCTTTTTCATGATTCTATGATTTTATATTAAGCTTATTGTTATACAATGAGAATAAATAATATTTCCATACATGTTTTCTTGTTTAAAATAGTGCAATATGAATAGTGACTTAATCAGTACTTAAATATTGATAAAATGATTAAAGTAGAATTTCAATAAGTTGCTATCACTCAATATTTATTGAATATTATAATTAGCAAGTTGTAGATGCAATAGGCACAGGATTTTAGAAGTTTTCAAATGGTCAACTTTTTATTTTATTCTAATATATTTTGAAGAAAAAAAACTGTATGGGGGTTCATCAAAAAACTAAAAACTAAAACTAGAATTATAGTATGCTCCAGCAATCTTTCTTCTGGGTAGGTACCCAAAGAAAATAAAATCAGTATTACAAAGAGATACCTATCGTGCACTACCATGTTTATTGAAACATTATTCACAATAGCTAATTATGTTAGCAATCTAAGTGGTTGTGAAAGGATTAATAGTTAAATTGTTAAACAGACACATACACACACACACACACACACACACACACACACACACACACACACACACAGATATTGTTCAGCCTTAAAAATATCTTCTCATTTGTAACAACATGGATGAATCTGGAAGAAATTATACTTTAATAAAATAAACCCTACAAAGAAAGAGAAAAAACCCTTGTGTCATCTCACTTATATGTGGAATCCAAAAAAGTTAAATATATAGAATCAGAGAGTGGAATGCTTATTACCAGAGGTAAGGAGGTAGAAGAAATAGATATTGGTCAAAGGGTACAAATTTGTAGTTATGTAGAATGAATAAATCTGGAGATGTAATATAAAGCATGATGACTATAGTTAATATATCTGTATTGATACTACAAATTTTCTAAAAGTTGACTTCAGTTGCTTTCATCACACAAAACGGTAACTGAGAATATATGTTGATTAGCTTGGCATAATCATATTATCATATAAAATCATTATATATAAAATATATATAAAATCATTATTTTGTACGCTTTAGCAATATACAATGTTTATTTAAAATACAAGCTTGATTCCCTGTAAATAGCATGGTTTAAGGGGGAAAAAAATATAAATTTGAATTCATATATAGGCATAGCTGGTTATTATCTCTATGATACCAGGTAAATCAATATTTTTTTTCTGCTCCAATTTTTTTTTACATTTAATAGGATATAATTATATTTTGTTTATAAGGCTATAGTATAGTGAGTACTAAATAAAAATAATGCAAAGGGTCTTGGCCAGATAGCTCAGTTGGTTAGAGCATTGTCCCAAAGTGCAGAGGTTGCTGGTTTAATCCTCCATCAGGACAAATACAGGAACACTCTTTCTCTCACTATCTCTCTCTCTCTCTTTCTCTCTCTCTCTCTCCCCTCCTCTCTCACTAAAATCGATATGTAAAAAAAATAAAAAATTAACAAAAAAAAGCCTGACTCATATTAAACATTAACTCATGAGATCACTTTATACTTGTCTTTGTATAAGCACACTGATAATCAAAATAGAAATTGCTGTCTCTCAACATACAGGGGAAGGAGATACAGTTAGCTGTCAATAATTAGATTTATATATCCAAAAGTTATTTTTTACAAGGTCAATCAGAAAGTGCCGGTAAACTACCAAAAACCTTATAAATCTTAAAATACAGATAAAAGATTTTACTATTGGTAATGTCTATCCATGTCTATCTATCTTCTAATAATTTATTAAAAGCTATCATATTTTTGTATCTCTTTTGTGGCAGACAGACATTGGGTGACCCACCTCCCACGATGTCCAACTCCCCACCTCCTGTAATCTTTTGTCCTATAGCGCTGGAAGGATTGGTGACGTCTTTCTAACCAACAAAACATGACAAAAGAGGTAGCTGGACAGCACTCCTTTGAACATGTCACCCTGAATAAGGTTCTACTGGGTTAGCAGAATCACACTAAAGTTTTACTTATTTTTATCCTTGATGGCTTTGAAAAAGCAAGCTGAAACAAATCCTACAGCTGCAAGAAAATGAATTCTGCCAACAGCTTCAGTAGGCGCTTCTCCAATTGAGCTTTCAGATAAGAAATTGGTCTTAGTCAAAACCGTTACTGCCGTCTCTCAGAGGATCCGGACAAGCATTTCAAGAACTCCCAATTCACAGAAACCATGAGATAAGTGTATATAATTTTGGAACATTAAATTTATGGTAATTTGTTATGTGACATGGAAAGTTCCTTTCTAATTCTTCAACATACAAACTTATTTACTCATCATGGTTTTAACCCAATTATACTAAGTCCTACTATTTACAAACTGCTAAGTCATTGTCTATACACGTTATACTGTGTTTTATTCATTGTTCTAACATATTTAAAATTAACTTACTAAAAACTTATTTGTTATGTGATCTTCCAAGAGATTTTAATTTCCAAATTTGTGCTGAATTCTGCTACATCTCCAGAAACTTGCATAGAGCCAGGAAGAGAAAAAACTCTATGTCATCTTTCTGAAAGTGCAGTTTCTATCTTCACAATTCTAACCAACTGGCTTGTACATCCTACTGACATAATTGACCTTTGGTTGAACCTTTTCCAGCAAAATTATTTGGTTTGTAATATCCATAATTATCTATATAACAAATTACTGCATATAAAGGCAAGATAAAATTGGCATCAATTAGCAGAACATCTATTCATAAAACATGTAACAGTCTAAAATAAAATGTTTTAAATATGAAAGATCACCAAATGCAGAGCTACTGAGGTTTCATAATTCTTTATCCCTATAAAAAAATTCCTGATGATCACATTCTGAGACATAAATCTGTAAATAGATTTTCCCAAAGATCATGAGTCCTAAATTGTATACTAGATACCGATAGATAAATCAGGCTATCTTTAAAAATCCCTTGCGGTGCACTCAGATCTTGATAAATTTGCTTCATTCATTTTGGAGGCATTTTTAAACTCTCTTAATGGTAGAAAGAAAAGGGCATGCTCATTAATAGAAAACATATGTAATCACATAAAAATTTCATAATCAAGCTGACCTAAACATCTACCAGTTTATTTAAAGCAGTACAATAGTGAAGAGAGATCAACTTTTGTTTGTAGAGAAAACAAACATCAAGCTCAATTGAATTTCTTAAAACGTGAAGCTATTTTTAGGCAATGCAACTTTACCTTTTACCTTTCCTCAAATTGAATGGAATATACCCAAAGTTTTAAAACTATATAACCAAGTACTTTTAATTCTCTTTTAAAAAAGCTTCTATATCTACCATGCCAAAAATGTAAGAGGTTCCCTTTGATAGTATGTCTATTTTATCCCCACCACTTTAAAGCGTATGATCATCATAGAGAAAATAAAATTTAAGGATTAACAGAGATAATAAGTCAAACAATATTATGAAAGATGGATATACATATATTTCAATGCATTTTATAAAACTAGGAGTATTTTCTATAAAAATTAAATATATATCTGCTATACATTATATGTTGAGAGCATGAATTTAAATTCTGTCCTGGTCTACAATAATTTTTACTGTTTTTACTGTGATAAAGTTAATTTGCCTTGCTAACCCTCAATCTTTTCATCTTTAAATACAGAAACTAATTTTATGTACCCTATGGGGTGCTTATGAGGATTAAATGATATAACAGATTAAATGAGCACAATAAACGCTAGATATTATTATTAGCAACATACAGCTAAACATCACTTATGTTTTAAAATCATGCACATGCCTGACCTGGCAGTGATGCAATGGATAGACTGTCAGCCTCAGATGCCAAGGACTCACGTACAAAACCCTAACATCGTCGGCTTGAGCATGGGCTCACCCAGCTTGAATGAGGGGTCACCAGCTTGAGCATAGGATCACAAACATGATCCCAAGGTTGCTGGCTTGAGCAAGGGGCCACTGGTTTGGCTGGAGTCACCTCCACACCCATCAAGGCATATATGAGAAAGGAATCAATGAACAACTAAGGAGCCACACAAAAAATTGATGCTTCTCATCTCTCTCTTCCTGTCTGTCTGTCCTCCCATCTCTATAAATACATACATACATACATATGTACATAAAAAATCATGCACATTAGACCCTGGCTGGTTGGTGACAGCCTGACTTCCAGGGTTCCATTACTGGTCAGGGCACACAGGTGAAGTGACCATCTGCTTCTCTACCCCTTCTCTCCTTCTTTCCCTCCCATGGCTAGTGGCTTGATTGGTTCGAGTGTGATCTTGGGTGCTAAAGATGACTCGGTAGGTCTGAGTGTGTCAGCCTCAATTGTTAAAAATAGCTTGGTACTGGAGCATCAGCCCAGACAAGGTTGCCAGCTGGATCCAAGTCATGTCGCATGTGGGAGACAGCCTCACTATCTCCCTTACTCTCATCAAGAACAAAAACCAAAAAACAAAAACAAAAACATGCTGTATAAAATAAAAACAAAAAATTTCATTTTGCTTAATTTCTAATACATGTTTGTGTTGCTTACCTGCAAAAAACAAAAAACAAAATAAAACCCCACAAAGGCTCCTTGGACAAAGAAATGCATGCTCCAATTTTAATTGTGTCAATGTCACACAATTATAAATACATCCACATTTTCCTCTGAAGAAAAGCAATATTTCCCCAGAGGCAGAAAGCCTTTCCTTACCTAAAAAACACTACTTCTCTGCCCGCATTGTTCCTCTTGCTTCTAAAGATAAGTTTGTAGACTATATGAGTTATTATGTACTTCTCTCTTCTGAGTTACAACATGCGCTGGCCTGAGGGGGTTTGCAAACCCAGGTTAATATTAATATTAATGAAACAATTTGGGAACAAGCAGCCCAGAGAGCAAACTTGGTCTTTACGAGCTGAGCAACATCTCTTCATTAAACATGGGAATCTTCCACTCATGTTCAATTACAGAGGCTTAAATACCGGTAATATTGTTTTCCTTGGCAATCTAAGGTTTTGAAGCATTAAAAAGGGAAAATAAATGTCATCTTGTTTCTCCAAATAGCATTCATTTCTCACACTCAGATACAAAGTACTGTCAACCAGCCGTAAGTGTGTAAGTGACTCACTGGTCAGGGAGATGCCACATGTTCTTTTGAGACATGATGAATGATTTAAAATTCATGATCTGAAATAAAACTTGGATCCCTGAGGGTTATTGGAGAGCTGTGATCTGTAACCACTCACGGAAAGCCATCCACTGCTGGTTCTGCACTCTTTCAGCAGATATATCCCTGGGTCTAAAAGGTTACTCTTGAGTTTTATGCGTTATTAACTCTTCCTGAGACCAGGTATCTTTTGGAAGTAGTAGATATGGCATTAATGAGACAGTATCCAGGGCTGTGTTTAGCAAACAGTTGTCTCAGTGAATTCACAAATTTTCTAAATTCAACTAAACTCTCACAACACCTGGCCAATTATTTTTTTTTCTCATCTGTTTTTTGCCTTCCCCAACACATTCCCCATGAAAGTTGTCCAGAGCCCTCTTCTTTTAACTTATACACCCAAACTTACTGTTACTAACACTTGAAGGCCATTTGTCAACTAACGCCCAGGGCTGTTTTGAGCACTATAATAAGAGTAGGCTTTCAAAACATGTTGCTTTCTTTCTCTCCTTCCCTAATCTTCTATAGAAGTAGAATATTAGGACCATTCCTTCATCTATAGATGAAAATATATATATTTGGCCCAGAGAAAGCAAGTGGCTTGCTGCATATCATACACATTGAGCTAATGACAGAGTATGAATTCTAACTCAGGTGTGTCTGATGCCAGTGTCCATACTTCTTTGCCGGAAGCACACTTTATTTTTGCCAAAACTAAGAATGTTTCTGCCCTGTGTGATCAGCCCTATGTCTGTCTACTATAGGGCCAACTTCCTCCAGTTTTAACTATTACTAGCATTTAAAACCCTTTCTTAGCTGATTAGTTTAAAGGTAAACTTGTTCTTGCCTTGCATAGTGGAAAACATAACAAAACTAACTGTATTTCGGAGTAAAAGCAATATTTCCTATAATTTCAAACCTACTGTACTTGCACCACAATCTAATGTCCTCCTTCCTTCACTGCTTACCTATTTGAAAGGAGAATTTATACTCCAGACTTCACTGTCTCAGAAACCACTTTCTTTTTAATCTCTTGCTATCTGGGTTCCACCTCCATTTTTTTATGAAATATTCTTTGCAAACTCATCAGTTGTCTCACATTTACAGATCGAAATGCTTCTCTGCAATATCTAAAAGCATTCTTATTTTTTGGTTTCTAGTATGATATGATTCTTTTTTTCTTTATAAAAATAATAACTACAATACATCGCATGCTAGTGACTCTGCTAGGATCTCTATATCTTTATTACATTTGATCCTCAAGAGAGTCCTTCAGGTTAGAAATTATCCATTATTACAGATCAAGTAAATGAGTCTCATAGAGCCAGTATAAGTTCCCTCAGGTAAGCACAGTAATAGGGATCATCTGAATGTGATCCCGTAACCGCTTTCTTTCAAAAAGTGTCATCCTTACTGATTTTGTTTCTTTTTTACAGTCCACTAATGATGGCATTTCTTATAATTCCCTGACAGTCTCTTCTCTCTCTTCATTAGATATGTCTGAAAACATCATCCACTATAATGCCACCTGTCTTCCCCAGATAGGCTGACATAAATCTGAAGCTCTTTGCATGTCTTTCATACACCTTTCTTTCTTTTGTCCATGTATCTCCGCCCTGAGCATTACTTTCTTACCACCAGTTATGCCAAACGCTCTCAGCTAATTAATCCTGAAAAACAATGCATTCAGAGTCCTCCACACGCTAGTTATACTGTTTTTAATGCTATTTTACCGATGTCAATGCTATTTTACTGGTTAGACATCCTAACCGATGTCTCCTTTCCATTGGTAATGCTATAAAACAGATCACTGCTTTTGCCTAGGCTACATCAATAGGTAGATTATTATGAGTTCTGTACAGAATTTCAACCAAAACTTCCTAACATGTGTCTTCCTTCATAACATTTCCCTTGCTCATGAAGCTCTGTACAATTTCTGTTCCACTCTAAAGTCTGACAGTTCTTTCTTTCAAGAGGCACCAGCTTCTCTAACATAGTCAAATCCCCCATCAGTAATATGTAGTCAAGTCAAATGGAATTCAAGAAACTAGAGGTACTTGCTTATATATCTTTATGTTTTTAACAGACAAAGTTAATTTTCTTTCATCTATTTATAAACATTATTTTGTTCTTTTTTTTTTACAGAGACAGAGAGAGAGTCAGAGAGAGGAATAAGTAGGGACAGACAGACAGGAATGGAGAGATATGAGAAGCATCAATCATTAGTTTTTGTTGTGACACCTAAGTTGTTCATTGATTGTTTTCTCACATGTGCCTTGACTGTGGGGCTTCAGCAGACCGAGTATCCCCTTGCTAGAGCCAGCGACCTTGGGTCCAAACTGGTGAGCCTTGCTCAAACCAGATGAGCATGAGCCTGTGCTCAAGCTGGTGAACTCGGGTCTCGAACCTGGGTCCTCTGCATCCCAGTCCGATGCTCTATCCACTGAGCCACCGCCTGGTCAGGCTAAACTTTATTTCTTCATTATATAATCTGATGTGTATGTGTATACACACACATACATATATTTTTATGTACCATATATGTATATATGCATATAATATATATATGTAAATTTGTTTTAAAAACACTAGTCATCCTGTATTTTTTAAATGTTATTTGTTGGAATTTTTTATTTTCTTAAAAATTTGGAAGTATGGGGTATTAGTGAGTAGAAAATCTCTTACCCTCTCTCTCTCTACACAGATACACACACACACCAGATATACAGTACAAATACATATATGTGTATATATGTATAAATATGCATTCATACATATATCATGTGTAATGTAAAATACAGTTAATTGTAAATTTAATTTTGAGTGTATTTTTAAAACTGAAGTTACTGATTCACATCTAGTTGACTTATTTATTCAGGTGCCTTTTACCACTTTTTATGCATTTTGATCATTTTTCAATAATTGTTTATGTTCTCCATGAAAAACTATGCTTGTTTTTTTTGTATATCGAAGTTTCTATACATACTATATAAATAGAAAAAAACAGACAGTGTGAAAATGAGGAGGAAGGAAAAAGAACCATCATGCAAAGATTTTTTTCTTTTAAAACGTTGCTTCTTGATTTATTGTATGTATTATGCTGAACTTAATTTGTTTCTTTAATCATTTTGTTTTTTCTTGATATCTGCATCTACAGATAGGTTTACATAGTTACATATAATGAAGAGTTAAAACAATTTATTAAGAGAATCTGATATTTAAACTATTTATAAAAACATTTACTATATGGAAGTATTATCTGAAAACAGATAATGTTTTATCCTTTTGTTATATAGCTGTATTTTTTGTAATGTTATAAACAATTTCTTTAAACACTACTGGTAGGTTGAAAAAACTTATTCAAATATAGGATGAAATAATAATTTGAAAGCTAAAATTTCTGCCACAAAATGTTTTTTTTCTAATGGCATTTAACATATACCTTAAATGCATCCATTTGAGGGAAAATCAAATTTATTATCTTTAAAAGTCAAGAACATCCCATGATAAAGGCAATATAAAATTGTCTGTGATAGAGACAAAAATACTCACCAAATGGTCCATTTACTCTTCTGTATTTCCCATCTTTCCTTGTATTGCCACATCGCTGTGTTGACTAATAAAATTAAAGAATGACATACGTTATTTCCAGGCTGAAATAATGCACAATTCTGCAGTCTCTTTTCCTTCTTGGTGGCAACTAAAGATGTTGCACAGTCCAATAAATACAGCCATAGTTGATGGTTCTTCTGCCTCTCAGAACACTGAGGAAACTATAGGAAGCACAGACCCTTCATGCAATCTCACACAATCACTGCATTAGCATGTAGGGTAAGCAAAAATAAACATCTGTTTTGATAAGCCACAAGAGTTGTGGGGGTTAATTTGATAGTGCAATATAACAATGCTTTCTTAGTAAATACAATGTCAATACAATGGAAGAGAATCCTTTAATTATACATTATTTTAATACTAATATTGTTCTTTTATTATAACACTGTATATATTTCTCAGAAAATAGTTCTTCTATATATAGAAAGAAAATCATTCTGGAGGTAATCTGAAACAATAAATCAAGCTCTAAAGAGAATGTTACTCATTTAATGACTTCACTTTAGATAATATTTGGTAGTTTTCAGAATTTAAATACTTTAACAATTTTAATGCTGACAAAGTAAAATCATTACATAGAGTCTATTTGGAAACAATTTATTGTGAATTATTTCATGTTAGTTATCATATAGCAATTAAAATGAAACACAGAAATAATAATGAACCCATAGGCCCTGGCCAGTTGGCTCAGTGGTAGAGCATCGGCCTGGCATGCAGGAGTCCTAGGTTCGATTCCCGGCCAGGGCACACAGGAGAAGCACCCATCTGCTTCTCCACCCCTCCCCCTCTCCTTCCTCTCTGTCTCTCTCTTCCCCTCCCGCAGCCAAGGCTCTATTGGAGCAAAGTTGGCCCGGGCACTGAGGATGGCTCCATGGCCTCTGCCTCAGGTGCTAGAATGGCCCTGGTTGCAACAGAGCAATGCCCTGGATAGGCAGAGCATCGCCCCCTGTTGGGCATGTCTGTGGATCCTGGTCGGGCGCATGCGGGAGTCTGTCTGACTGCCTCCTCATTTCCAACTTCAGAAAAATACAAAAAAAAAAAGAAAAAGAAAAAAAATGAACTGATGTATCTGATAAATGACCCAGAATCCATGAGTATCTATCTACTTGACCTAGAGACAGTAAAATATAAAGTACAGAAAGATACAGCAACACATATTTTTATACAGTTTACTATAAAGCTGTGTATAAGTTGAAAAAAAAATTTTCTGTAAAAGCAGCCATATTAGTAAAGACCATTGAAGAATAACATGTTTTTATAACTGTTTATATATACAGACACATGTATACATGCATACTGGGTGGGAAAAAGTAGGTTTACAGTGTTTGTATGGAAAATAATATAATAATTAACAATAATATAAGAATAGACTGTGTTTCACTTACAACTATAACCCTACTTTTGCCCAATCCTGTACACACACATATATATACAAACACACACACATATATATATATATGTCTATGTGTGTATATGTCTATATATATATATATATATATATATGTACATAGACATATACATACACATATATATATGCCATTCACATTTCTTAAGAGTTTCAACTTTATGTACTTCAGTAGCCATATTAGTTTTGGGGAGCAGTGTGGCATCTGAAACTCCTTCCAGAGTTGGAGCAGTAAGTCATTCTGTAAGTTGGGTAACAGACAAGATTCTCTCTTCACAACAGGCTGAAAGGACGGATACTGGCTTTCTCTAATGCTTGGCACTGAGCATTCTGACTAGTTAGCCAAACTGAACCCATTTAATGCTACCACCTCCATTTAATGCTACCACCTGGAACTTTAATTCTGGTTCAATGATACAATAAATTATATATACATTATAATTTATTATGGTAGTAGCCACACTATAAAAGTCTTGATACATATTGCCAAAAGATATTCACAATAATAAAAAAAAATGTATATATATTTTTTTGCTCTAAGTCTTAGGAAAAAATCTCAAAAGCCTTATAATCACTCAACAGATGCTATTTAATTTTAAAGAACACTTTGTAAACATTACAACTGAATGAACTGCAGTCTGTACTTTAGTTCTTAAATCAAGTTAGTCCATTGAATTTTAATGAATGTTTCATTCCAGATATTTTTTATCTCAGGTATGTGCATCCATTAAAATGAATAAATCTTGCACTTTAGAATTTACCTTCGCAAAATGAATTTCAATTTATTTTATAGAAAAAAATAAGGCCATAAGATCTATTCATAAATAGAATTTCTATAGGTGATATAAAAAATCCCTTTTAAAAATAGCAAATATGAAAACAATAGTTTATATTCTCCACACCATAAATTACACTTTAAAACTATAATGAATTGTATACTATATTAGGTCACAAAAATAAAGTCAAAAGTGTAATATATTCATTTCCTTTTAGCACTTTAAATAAGTATCTACTTTAATGTATGTCAGAAAGATTCTGCATTTTTTTTAACTACGGAGTAACACATTTAACTTTTACTATAAATTCTCCAACTTAAAAGTAATGTAGTAAATATAGTTTCTAATGAATTGTGATTAACTACTTTTGGATATAACCTTTAGGATTTCTTCTAAAAAAGGATATACAAAAAGAAATAAAAAAGATATCATTATTTCTTAGTGTTACCATGATTCTGAGCACTGGTACCAATCATATTAGACTGTAGAAAGAGGATATATGTGAAATTAGTTTAATTTTTTGCTACATCCTGAGGTACAGTTATTCAGAGAATTGATGAGAGTATTTAAGATTAATTTAAATGTGAATTTGTGTCAGATTGTGCCTCCTTTTACGAATGCTCAAAAGCTACTTTCTTTATGTGCAGCCCTGCCAAGCCTACAAATCACTGGAAACCGGTATAGACAAATTTAGGAATCCTTCTTATTAAGCAGGACATGTGATATTCTGTAATGATGAGCTTCCATTTCATCTGAATTGCAGCTGTCTCTCTCTTCTTTATCTTAATCAGCTTAATGCATCTGACCATTCCTGCGACTATCTTCATCCTTCAACTTTAGTTATTCATTCAAACTCCTGGATAGCAGCTGAAAGACCCTTCCCTTAATCGCAGTCTGTATTAATTTTACAAACTGGGTTCTTGCATCAGTATGGGCAGAGTTGACATTCAAAGCTGTCTTTGGTATTGAAACTTGTTAGATTGTTTTAGTAGAGATATTTCTATCTTTAAACTTCTTTAGGAATGGCAATGTCCAGTCTCATACCTGCGCTTCACATTTCTAAATGTCCGTTTTCTAAAGGAAGCTAGTCTTACTTTCCAATAGATTACATTCATCTTTTCCTCACTACCCTTTCCTCAACAATGGTTTCATTTCTTTTCTGGTTCAGACAATGTAAGTCCTCTGTGCTGCATTGTAAACATTTTTCTCTTGTCCTCCTCCCAGTGTGATATTTTTCTTCAGTGAATTCTTTAAGAATGAAAACTAGTCAGGCAGTTGAAGCAATATGTTGGACATTGAAACTTGAAACTGCTCTTTTTGTCTCAGGTAAATTAAAATTTTAGTTTTTTAAACTTTTTCATATTGGCCTTATTTCCTCAAAGTTATTAATATTTGCTAAACCTTTTCAAGTTTTTCATAGTTTTCATTCTATATCTGAATTCCCTATTTCTATTTTAGCTGTATTAACTTTACTTTTTTCTTTGCAAGTTACTTTAAACCATTTAAAAAGAAATATTTTTAAAACAAACAAATCAATATTTCTTATATATATTAGAGCATTTATATGGCCACAAATAACTGGAAAAATGATAAGTAAAAGGAAAAATAAAATAATTTTGCAATGCTAAACTCACATTAGAGAAGCATATGTTTATCACCTGTCATTTAAACTCACTTAATGTGTTAAATTATAATGAGTTAATAATGAGAAATATAAAGAAGAAAAACTCAGTGCTTACATTCAAGATGCTTTCATTTATTGGATATTTTTTAAATGTCATTACAAGAAATAAATATAAATGGCATAATCAAATGTTAGTCTTTCTTGTGAATTATTGCATATTATTTAGATTGCTGTATTTTTTATCTATAAATGTGGTTAGTTCTGCCTTTTTCAAACTTTACAGATTGAGGAATTTATATCTTTATTACAAAATTAGTAATGAATTCCATTTTAGAATCCATAAAACTGTATGCATTTATATAATTTTATTCAAGGTATAAATAATTAATTCTTAAGATCAATGATTAGACCTACAATGAAGGAAAAAATATTATTTAAGCATCTATGAACATGAGACTGACTTCTTCAGAACAAGACATTATCATCTTACTGATAGTAGTTATTTGTACAATTCTCCAATAATCTTGTCTGGGTACAACTCTAATAATTTTCTAATATTTAGATTACCTTAATATTGTATGTTCTACTTAATATACTAATTTCCTGGACATTTCTATTTTATTTTGTCACCTGAGCTACTCTTTAAATCTAAGACCAGTCAAGTTGAATGGTTTAAGCGGAACATCACAAATACAAAAGATGACGATATCACTGTCAAGTACTCTCAAACTAATCCAGGTGATTTATGTGGCTTTCCAACATTTGTAGCAATTTGAAGAATGTGTTTCAGAGGGAAACATAGCTGGATACTGAGATGGGTCTCCACAAGGTGACAGTGTGTTGAAATTATCATTATGTGGCATGATCTGCTTCTGTAATGAGTGCCTGTTAATCTTAGAAATTTGATTCCATTAGTGCAGCCAGAGGCAACAAACTCAACAGTGGCCCCAAGGCATGCATAAAAATCAGAATATTATTTTAATAAATACTTTATAATAAGTGTCTATTGAATTGATGTTCATTGACTATACTTCATTTATAGGCAGATCTACATAGTAATTCAAATTACAATCATAAGGTTTCTTAACATGTGTAGTGCTTATCAAAGTAAAACATGAAATGCTATTCATGTGTAGTATATTTTGTCTACAAAAACACTGAAATGCCCATTTTCAGTTACTGGTTTTACCAACCCCATCAACTAGATATTTAGTGATGTTACTACTACTGCATCTGCTAGTACTAGTAATACTGCCATATCTCAACCCCACTTCTACTAGCTATTCTTGATGTTTCTATGGAAGATGTTAATTAGCATAGCCCCCCAGGACCCTTCTTGTCTCCGTCTTCTCACATACTCTACTGCTATACTGTGGTGACCTTACCTGATTGATGGGTTTAGAAAGAAAAAATTTTAACATGCCTAGATCAACCCCATGCTTCTCTCTCTCTTTTTTGGGGGAGCTCTGTGCATAGACAAGATAAACACTGCTTTGTTTCTCCATGCTATAAATTTACAGAAGTAACCTCTCTTACGGAGAGGATATGCTGGATCTGGTACCAGTGTTACTGGTAGAGAAATTCTTCCTAAATCTGGAATCTGGTATTTTTAAGTCTACTTGCATGTAGATACAAGCCATAGTGCTTTAGATTCAGCTTTATTCATATTAAGAACTTTTTTCCTATTTATCTTCCTTATTCTACCTTATTTCAAAATTGTTTTTGATTCAGTCAAATAAAAATATCTGTTATTTATTAGGCCCTGCTATATTCCTTAATATTTGTAACCATTGTTAGGATATTTACTAAAGGCTAAAGTGCTTTCCATGGACGGGAAAACTATTTATATTGTCACTATGTGACAGATGTGAACACTGAAGCCTTGAGAAACTAAGATATTTGTTAATGGTAACACTGCAGGTGTTAGTTACCCAGAGCTGTGTGACAAATTACTCCAAGATTTAGTAGCTTTAACACAACCCCAATTTATTATTGTGCAATTTTTGTGGGCCAGGATTACAGCCTTAGCTTCAGAGTATCTCATGAAGGTGTAATGAAGGTTTTGGTCCAAGGACTATAATCTCATTTGAAGGCTCAGCTGAAGAAGTGTCTGCTTCTAAATTTACTCAGTCACTATTGGCAATATTCAGTTCCTTGCAGGGTGCTCCTGGATGAAAGTCAACGTCAATCACTTGCAACCTGGGCCTCTCCCACATGGTAGCTTGCTTCATAAATGCATGTAAAATGGCAACAACAAAAAAAATGAGTCTGATAGCAAGATGGAAATTATAAAGTGATATCTTACCACCTTTGCTGTATTGCATCAGTTATATTCATTTTACTAGGTCTAACCCACACTCCAGATAAGGGTACTACACAAGGTTATGACTAAGAGGATATGGAGATCTTTAGAGACCATTTACTCCAGCCTGCCACATTGCAATTAGATGCAAGAGTCAAGATTTGAATACAAGTATTCTGATATGAGACCATTCCCAGCTATATCAATAGTTCAAAGCAACTTCCTCCTCTACATTGTTAGAGCACATTGGAATTGTTAGAGCATTTGGCTCTATTCAAACTTTGTATTTCTAACACACACGTCTAGTACACACAATCATTTTTTAGACTATTTAGACTATGGTTCAGATTATGGTCATGTTTTTACTTGAGCATCTCTGTAAGCTGATTTTCTTACATCTGTTACAAGGTATCATACATACTTTTTACTATTTTAACTCTTAGATGAGGATATTTTTTCTAGATTATTCTGTCTCCAGAAATTACTTCTTTGGAACACATTTTTTTTTCTCAAATAAAACATATTTCTTATTTTAAACACTAATTTTTAATACTAAGGAAGTGATTCTAGATTGAATATGGTGATCAATCTAAATTAATCTTTTGCTAATACAATGAATTTCCATATACATTTTAAAGACAAATATAATTCCCATTTTTTATTACTCCCAAAATTATAATAGCATGTGAATACAGCAGTTATCTGAGTTGAACTGTATATATTAGTAGAAACAAGAGGAAATTAGTAAGTCTTATAACAGTGATGCCTAACGTTTTTTCCTGTTGTTTATTGTTCTTACTGTAAAATATCAACATCAGCAGGAAGGTTCATAAAATAATCAGAGATATATAGAAGTACTAGATTTTTGCCAGGGGATATGAATTAAATATTTCCCCCTGAATTATAGTATTTTAAACAGTTTCTTTATTTTCAAATAAGTGGGGATTTAAAATATGATATTTCAGGCTTAGGCTCTTTTGCACCTCAGGCTCAGACTCTCATTCAAGTAGATATTGATTTATACATAAACACTTAACTATTAGTGGAGTATCTATAAAATATTGCAGTAGTCTTCTATAACAAAAAATTATTTCCACATAATCTATTTGTCTAAAAATGTAAATTTAGTGCTTCATGTTTCTGAAAGCAATATGAAGTTACTGTTAAAAATAAGCTGTGAAACAAACAAACAAAAATGCTCGTTTCCCAGAAAATGTTAACAGGTCAATTAAAATGGATATTCCTTGCTTTTAAATAAAAATCCTCGAAGTGTCCCCCATTACTGAATAATCTCTTTAGATCTGGTGGCATTTCAGAATATTTGTACATCTCCCCTTTTATTTACTATCCAATTCCTTGAGCTTTCTCAATTCTCCTAATTTTCTTTGTGATAGTCGGTAGAAAATCATACATTTCATATGAAGAATACATGTTTGTTTGCCATTTCATAACAAAAAAATTAATATTTTTGTGGCTTTTTTCCTCATTCGGCTTAGACATTGTCAGATGTAACTATGCTATCAGAAATGTCTTCTAATTCACCAAAGGTATTTTTCTGTCAGCATAGTAAGAATCTACAATGTTTTCACTTGCAAATTAAAGGGGAAAATGTGGGCACTTTATTATATGTTAAATAAGATGTGAATGTCTGGGGAATATAATCTCTGTTGTTGCTTTTTCTTTTTTTATTATGTAATATTAACAACTATGTTTATTGAAGTCAGTTAGATGACATCAGAGTAACGGTGATGTGACAGATACCCTTGATTTCTCTCCTGAAATGTCAATAACTTTAGTAGCTAGAATGCAGCAAAAAAAACCCAGCTGGGTTTGCAGGCATGCCTGATAAGACCCATCTGTGGAATCAATTAAAGGTGGGAAGGGTTGAGAAGGAGGACGGAAGATAAGAGATATTCATAGTTGGATCTACAGAGGAAAGAGGCCCAGAGTGACTGGGTCTCCTGCTGGGAAGAGCAGAGAGATTGGGGGGACCAAAGGGGAGATACTCAACTAAAGCCTGGGCAGAATGAGGGGCCACAGTTAGTGTCCACAGCCTGCACTTGGCACAGAGACAGAGAAAACCAAAATGCGGTCCCTAGCCTCCCACATCCTGCCCCCTCACCTTATGAGTATAGAGAATGGCTGAAACTTACCCCACAGCTAGTGCTCCAGACACACGATCTCTACTGAAGGAAAGAGGCCCTATGTCTGGTGCCCTAAATGTTGAGATGTGGGAAGTTCACTCAGCGGCCTGAGATCACCATTGCTAACGTAAAGTCCTCACAAAACGTCCCACCTATTATCACAACTGCAGCTCCACCTACATATTAGCCACAGTAACATCACAGTGGATGTCAATCAAGGAAATTCACAGAGCTAATGTAATATAGTGTCACCTACTGGAAGAGAACAGAAAAATTTCCCAAAACTAAAATCTATTTTATTTTCTTTTTAATTTCATTTTCTTTAATTTTTAAATTTTTATTCTTATTGTTTGTGAATGTTTTGTTTGTTTTTTATTTTTTTGGTTTTTGCTTCTTGTTTTTTTATTTTAACTTTTTATTTTTTATTGTATTATTATTATTAAAATATTTAGTTGTTTTTTTTTAGATTTCTTTCTTTTTTATCTGTGGGGTGGAAATAGACAGACTCTTGCATGCATCCCAACTGGGATCCACCCAGCAACCCTTGTCTGGGGTTGATGTTCAAATCAACAAACCTATCCTTAGTGAAATCAATGTTCAAACCAACTGAACTATCCTCAGTGCCTGAGGCCAATGCTCAAGCCAATGGAGTCACTGCCTATGAGAGGGGAAGAGAGAAAGAAGAAGGAGAGAGAGGGTTGGAGAAGAAGATGGTTGCTTCTCATGTGTGCCCTGCATAGGGATGGAGTCCAGGACGCCAACAGAATGGGCTGATGCTCTATCCTCTGAGTAAAGTGGCCACGGCCTGTTAGATTTCTTTTTTTTATTGATTTTAATTTATTGTGTTTACATAGATTCTAGTGTTACCTCAAATGCATCCCCCTCCATCTGTTAGATTTCTTAAAAATACTACTGTCTAATATCATCAAGAAAAAAGAAAATTAATACCATGGCAACACAAGAAAAAGATGTAGTTTAGAAAGAAAATAAAAAAAATATTTGAAAGCAATCTCAATCACATGCAGTGGGGGTTTTCTAGTGATAAATTACCTAAGCTTCTGTATGTCTGGAAAAGTTTTTATTTATTCTTCATATTTGAAGGATAACTTTGATAGATATAGTATTTTTGTCTGGCAATTCCTCTCTTTCAGTACTTTGAATTCCCACTGCAGGAAATACTCAAGGGGATTATCCTACTGATACAAAGAAAAAAACAAAACCACAAGTAAAATCACCAATAAAGTTACAATAAAAACAAAGATAATATGTGACAATAACACTAACATAAATGTGAGAAGATAAAGATCTGTGGTAGCAAAGGAGAATGGTGTGCAGAAGCACTTATAAGACAAAGTACTCTTGTATATATGAAAACTTGTCTTTTAATAATCTAATGATAACCACTCACAGAAAGACACAATACTGAAATACATAGCTTAAAAAGAAGTATTAAATACTACCAAACAAAAACAACTGACAGAAACACAAAAGATAAGAACTGATGGAGACACAGAACTACCAGAAAACAAAACATAAACTGCCTATAGAAAATCCTCAAGTGTCAATAGTTACCCTAAATATTTATATAAATGGACTAAACTCACCAATAAAGAGGCATAGAGTAGCAGAGTGGAAAAAAGCAAAATCAACCATATGCTGCCTTCGAGACACATCTAAACTGCAAGGACAAAAGTAAACTGAAAGTGAAAGGTTGGGAAACAATTCTCAAAGGAAATAATAGCCAAAGAAAAGCAGGTATAACTATGCCAATATTTGACAATGCTGAGATTGAGACAACAAAGGTATCAAGAAGCAAAGATGTTCATTTCAAAATGATAAAGGGGATACTATATCAAGACGACATAACACTTCTTAGTATATATGCACCGAATCAGGGTGCATCAAAATATACTGATATATAAAACATCCTGACCTGTGGTGGCACAGTGGATAGAACATTGAACTGGAAACACTGAGGTCACCAGTTCAAAAACCTGGGCTTGCCTCGTCAAAGCACACATGAGAGTTGATGCTTCCTGCTCCTCCTGCTTCTCTTTCTCTCTCTCTCTCTCTCTAAAATGAATCAATTTAAAAAAATCAAAATGTATAAGACATCTGCTAACTGATCTAAAAATAGAATTAGACAAAAACACAGTCATACTTGGAGATCTCAAGACACCGTTGATGGATTTAGATATATCATCCAAACAGAATATCAATAAAGAAATATTGGATTTAATTGACACCCTAGAACAAAAGAACATATTAGACCGATACAGAACATTTCACCCCAGAACATCAGATTATGCATTTTTTTCAGTGTGCATGGAACATTCTCAAGGATAGACAATATTTTAGCCACAAAGCTCACCTCAACAAATTAAAGAAGATTGAAATTATACCAAGCATATTCTCTGAACATAAGGCTTTGAAATTAGAATTTAACTCCAAAAAGTATAAAAATACACAAAAAATATGAAATTAAACAACATACATCTAAAAACATGACTGAGTCAAACAAGAAATAAAGGCACAGATCAAAATATACAAATATATACAAATGAGAATGACAAACATATCAAAACTTCTGAGATTCAGCAAAAGCAGTAATAAGAGAGGCATTTATATTATTACAAGCTTATATTAAGAAACAAGAGAATCTCCAGGTAAACAACGTAACATTATATTTGATAGAACTAGAAGATCAGAAGCAACTCAAATTCAGCAGAGGAAAGGAAATGTTAAAAATTAGAGCAGAACTAAATGAAATAGAGAACAAAAAATTATAAAAAAAATTTAATAAAATAAAGAGCTGTTTCTCTGAAAAGATCAATAAAATTGGCAAACTCCTGGCTATACTCACTAAGGAAAAAAGAGAAAGAACTCATATAAACACAGTCCAAAATGAAAGAGGAGAAATTACCATGGACATCATAGATATACAGAGGATCATACTAGAATAATATGAGAGATTATATGCCACAAAATTTAACAATCTAAAAGAAATGGGTAAATTCCTAGAACTATACACCCTTTCTAGACTGAATCATAAAGAAATTAAAAAAACAAAAACTAAATAGATACATAAACAGGGAGGAAATAGAAACAACTATCAAAAACCTCCCCAATAATAAAAGTCCAGGACCAGATGGCTACATTAGTAAATTCTAACAAACATTCAAAGAAGATTTCGTACCTATCCTTATCAAAGTCTTCCAAAAAATAGAAAAAGAAGCCATACTCTGTCTTTCTCTGCCTAGCATATTTTACTTAGCATAATAATCTCCAGGTCCATTCAAGCATCACAAAAGGTAAGTTTTCCATTTTCCACAGGCATTCAGTATTTCATTGTATATGTGTATCACAGCCTTTTAATCCACTCATCCTCTGATGGACACTTGAGCTGTTTCCAGATCTTGGCTATTGTAAACAATGCTGCAATAAACATGGGAGTACATATCTTCTTTTGAATCAGTGATTTTATATTCTTAGAATATATTTCTAAAAGTGGGACAGCTAGGTCAAAATGCAGTTTCATTTTATATTTTTTGAGGAAATGTCATACTGTTCTCCACAGTGGTTTCACAAGTCTGCATTCCCACCAGCAGTGCAGGGGGTTCCTTTTACTCCACACCCTCGCCAGCACTTATTGTGTGTTGTTTTGTTAGTGAGTGCCATTCTGTCAGGTCTGAGGTGGTATCTAATTGTGGCTTTAATTTGCATTTCTCTGATGATTAGTGACATTGAACATTTTTTCATATGCCTATTGGCCATTTGTATGCCCTCTTTGGAGAAGTGTCTATTCAGTTCTTTTGCCCATTTTTTGATTGGACTGTTTACCTTCCCAGTGTTGAGTTTTAGAAGTTCATTATAAATTTTGATTATTAACCCCTTATCAGATTTATTGGCAAATATGTTCTCCCATTGTGTGGGTTGTCATTTTATTTTGTTAATGGTGTCTTTTGTTGTGCAAAAGTTTTTAGTTTGATATAGTCCTATTTGTTTATCTTGTCCTTTATTTCACTTGCCCATGGAGATATATTGGCAAAAATATTGCTATGAGAGATATCAGAGTTTACTGCCTATGTTTTCTTCTAAGATGTTTATGGTTGCACAAC
Source organism: Saccopteryx leptura (assembly GCF_036850995.1). Classification (NCBI taxonomy): domain Eukaryota; kingdom Metazoa; phylum Chordata; class Mammalia; order Chiroptera; family Emballonuridae; genus Saccopteryx; species Saccopteryx leptura. The sequence continues at coordinate 356,498,820 of NC_089503.1, forward strand.
TTACATTTAAGCCTCTTATCCATTTTGAGTTTATTTTGTGAATGATGTAAGTTGGTGGTCTAGTTTTATTTTTTTGTGTATACTTGTCCAATTTTTCCAACACCATTTATTAAAGAGACTTTCTTTACTCCATTGTGTGCTCTTATCTCCTTTGTCAAATATCAGTTGACCATATTGGCGTGAGTTTATTTCTGGATTCTCTATTCTATTCCAGTGATCTGTATTCCTGTTCTTGTGTCAGTACCTAGCTGTTTTGATTACAATGACCTTGTAGTCTAACTTGATATCAGGAAGTGTGATACCTCCCATTTTATTTTTCATTTTAAAAATTGCTGAGGCTATTTGTGTTCCTTTGGTTCCACATAAATTTTTGGAATGCATTTCTATATCTTTAAAGTATGCCATTGGTATTTCAATAGGAATTGTATTGAACTTATATAAATTGTTTTGGATAATATAGGCATTTTAATGATGTTTATTCTTCCTATCCATGAATATGGTATATACTTCCACTTGTTTGTATATTCCTTGATTTTTATTTTTCAATGTCTTATCATTTTCTGAGTACATGTATTTTACCTCCTTGGTTAAATTTACTCCTAGGTACTTTATTTTTGTTGTAGTTGCAATAGTGAAGGAGATTGTTTTCTTAATTTCTCTTTCAGACAGTTTATTATTGGTTTATAAAAATGCCACTGATTTCTGAATATTAATTTTATATTCTGCTGCCATGTTGAATTCATTTATCTGGTCTAGTAGTTTTTTGACTGGGATTTTAGGGTTTTTATGCACATTATTATGTCATCAGCAAATAATGATAGTTTTACTTCTTTTCCAATTTGGATGCCTTTTATTTCTTCTTCTTGTCTGATTGCTGTGTCTAGGACTTCCAGAACTATGTTAAATAAGGTTGTGAAAGGGGGGTTGGTTGAGGCCCTGGGTGCAGAAGAAAATATTAGGCCCCTTAAAAAAAAAGAGAGAGACAGGGAAATTAAAAATGCATATTAACCAATATTTTTATATAAATAAGAATATTATATACTACCAATGTTAAAATTGCATATATAAAACCAAACTTGGTGTCTTTAGAAAAAAGTGTAAAGTTGGGGTTTTGTGGGGCCCGTCAAAATTCAAGGGACAGCATGCATGCCCAGTGCACCCACCGTTAAATCACCTCTGCACACCTCTGCCTTGTTCCTGATTTTAAGGGGATTTCTCTTAATTTTTGCTTATTGAGTATAATGTTGGCTGTCAGTTTGTCATAAATAAACTTTATTATGCTGAGGTATGTTTTCTGTATTCCCACTTTGCTTAGAGTTTTGGTCATAAATGGGTGCTGTATTTTATCAAACTTTTTTTCTGTATCTGTTGATATAATCATGTGATTTGTATCCTTCCTTTTGTTTATGTGATGAATCATACTTATTGATTTGCAAATGTTATACCAGCCTTGCCTCTATGGGATGAATTTCACTTGATTATGAAATATGATTTTTTAATGTGTTGCCATATTCAGTTTGCTAATATTTTGTTGAGAATTTTAACATCTATGTTCATCAGAAATATTGACCTATAGTTTTCTTTCTTTGTCTTTACCTGGTTTTGGAATAAAGATAGTGCTTGCCTCATAAAAGAAGCTTGGAAGTCTTCTCTCCTCTTGAATTTTTTGAAATAGCTTGAGAAAGATAGTTGTTAGTTCTAATGTTTGGTAAAATTTGCCTGTTAGCCATCTGGTACAGGTTGTTTGCTGGGAGTTTTTGATAATTGTTTCAATTTTCATTTGTTGTAATCAGTCTGTTTAGGTTCTTTGATTTTTCCAGATTGAGTTTTGGAAGATTGTGTGTTTCAACAAAAATATCCATCTCAACTAGGTTATCCAATATTTTGGCATAGTATTTTCTTACAATCCTTTGTATTTCTGTGGTGTTAGTAGTTACTTCTTCATTTTCAATTCTAATTTTATTTATTTGAGTGTTCTCTTTTTTTCTTGATGAGTCTGTTTAAAGGTTCATCAATCTTGTTTACCTTTTCAAAGAAACAGCTGTTGGTTTCATTGATCTTTTAATTTTATTTTTGCCTCTATGTCATTTAGTTTCACTCTGATCTTTATTATTTCCTTCTTCTAATTCCTCTGGGATTTGTTGTTCTTTTTCTAGTTGTTTTAGATTCAGGATTATGTTGTTTATTTGAACTTTTTCTTGTTTTTTTTAAGATATGTCTGTAATGTTTTGAACTTCTCTCTCAAGACTGGTTTTTCTGTGTCCCATAAATTTGGGGTTGTTTTATGTTCATTTTTATTTGTTTCCAGAAAATTTTTTATTTCTTCCTTGATATCATTGTTAACCCATTTGTTATTTAATAACATGCTATTTAGCCTCCAAGTGTTTTAATTTATTTCAGTTTTTCTATTGTCATTTATTTCTAATTTCATGCCATTGTGATCAAAGAAGATGCTTGATATGATATCAATCTTCTTAAATTTATTCAGACTTGTTTTGTGTCCTAACATGTGGTCTATCCTAGAGAATGTACTATGGACACTTGAAAAAAATATATATATATATTCTGCTGTTTTGGGTTGAAAAATTCTGAGGATACCAATTAAATCCAGTTGATCTAGTGTGTCATTTAAGGCTACTGTTTCTTTGTTTTTTTTTTTCTGTCTGGAGAATCTACCCATTGATGTTACTAGGGTATTAAAATCCCCTACTATTATAGTATTGCTGTTGATCTTGCCCTTTATGGCCATCAAAATCTGCTTTATATATTTAGGTGCTCCTATATTAGATGCATAAATATTTACAATGGTTATATCCTCCTGTTAGATTGCAATCTTTAGTATTATGTAGTGACCTTATTTACCCCTTACTTTGTTTTAAAGAGTATTTTGTCAAATATAAGTGTTACTACCTCAGCTTTTTTTTTTCATTTCAATTTGCATAAAATACTTTTTTCCATCCCTTCTCTTTTTTTTTTCTTTTAAATTTTATTTATTCATTTTAGAGAGGAGAGAGAAAGGGAGAGAGAGAGACAGAGAGGGAGAGAGAAAGGAGAAAGAGAGACAGAGAGAGAAGGTATGGAGGAGCTAGAAGCATCAACTCCCATATGTGCCTTGACCAGGCAAGCCCAGGGTTTCAAACCGGCAACCTCAGCATTTCCAGGTCGATGCTTTATCCACTGCGCCACCACAGGTCAGGCTCCATCCCTTCTCTTTAGTGTGTTGTATCTTTTGCTCTGAGGTGGGTCTTTTGTAGACAGCATATGTATGGGTCTTGTTTTCTTATCCATGCAGCTACACTATGTCTTTTGATTGAAGCATTTAATCCATTTACATTCAAGTTTATGTACTTATTTATTGCCATTTTATTTTTTAAATCTACAATCTTCTTTTTCCAAATTTTCTTTCCTTTGCTCTTTTTATAGCAGGCTCCTTAACATTTTTTGCAGTACTAATTTGGTTGTAATAAATTCCTTGAGTTTTTTATTTTTCTTTTTTTTGTCTGGGACGCTTTTTATTTCTCCTTCAATTTTAAATGATAGCTTTGCTAGATAAAGTTGTCTTGGTTGTAGGTTTTTCTTTTGCATCACTTTGAATATTTCTTGCAATCTCTTCTGGCCTCAAGTGTTTCTATTGAGAAGTCGGATGTCATCCTTATGGGTGCTCCTCTGTAGGTAATTAACTCCTTTTCTCTTGCAGCTTTTAGTATTCTTTCTCTATCTTTTAACTTTTGCATTTTAATTATACTATGTTTGGTGTAGGCCTGTATGGATTCCTTTTTCATTGGACTCTTTGTGCTTCTTGAATTTGTGTGACTTTTCCTTTATCAATTTAGGGAAATTTTCAGCTATGATTTGTTCAAACAAGTTCTCTATTCCTTTTTCATTCTCTTCTCCTTCAAGACCCCTTATGATGTGGATGTTGTTTCTTTTCATGTTGTCACAGGGGTCTGTTAGAGTTTCCTTAGTCTTTTTGCACCTCTTTTGATTTTGCTGCTCTACTGCTGTGCTTATGCTAATTTTGTCTTGTAAATTGCTGCTTCTATCCTCTGCTTCATCCAGCCTGCTGTTGATTTCTTCTAGTGCCACCTTCATTTCTGACATTGTATTTGTCATTTCTGACTGGTTCTTTTTTATGATTTTAATGTCCTTTTTGATGCTTGCTATCTCTTTATTTAGGTGTTAATTATGTCCATCTATTGTTGCTCTAAAACCCTTGAGCATCCTAAAAACTATTATTTTAAACTCTGAACCTGGTAGTTTGGTTACTTCCATTTCATTTAGTTCTTTTACTGGGGTTTTTTCTTGTTGATTCATTTGGGTCACATTTCTCTGTTTGCTCATTTTGTCTGTGTATTAGGTAGCACTACCTGCCTTTGAAATTTTTGTGGGTCTCTATGAGGAAGATGGGCTCAGTGGTACTGACCTCTAGGCCACCTGTTTTTTCTTGTTCTAGAAATGCTTCTTGAGGGTACTATTTTCCTTCCTGTTGTATGTGAGTGTTGAATGTCATTGGTCCTTTCATGTGTACGTTTATTTCTTCAGGCTGGCTGGTTCTAAGGGTCAACCTTAATCATGTGTATTACACACTATGCAATGTCTGTCTTGTTGGCTGTATTTATTCTCCACAGTGTCTGGTGCCTGCTAGATTCCTCCTTTGGGCATGCTGTTTGTGTCACTAGCTGAGTCTAGGGTTGGTGCTCTCTGCCACCTACTACCATTTGTGTTGGTTCTAGATCTTCTTGTGTTGGCATCAGCTGTTGTTGTAACCCACTGTGGGCTACCTGTCAGCATGTACTGCTCTTTCCACTGTTTGTGTCTGCATTTTCTGTGCTTGTGTAGTGTGTATAAGAATCAGCTTCCTCTGCTTAGAGATGACAGCAGCTCCATAAAAGCCTCAAGCTCTAAGACTGAACTCCATTTTTCAGCTGCTCCACCTCCTCTTGCATCTGCCTGGTGTTCTGACAGAGTCATCAGTCTCAATGTGGCTTCTCTTGTGATTCTTGGTTATAGATTCCCCTTTATTTAGTCCAAAGTTGGTTTTTAAAGATGATTGTTCTTAAATTAAGTTATAATCCAATTTAGTGTTAGGAGGTGGCAGATGGAACATCTGCTTTCTCCATTATCATCTGGAAATCCAATTTTCCCAGATTTAAAATGAAACCTGAGTCACTCTTGCTGGTTTCTTGGTCAGGCAGAATGTAGCCAGGAGCAGTCACAACCCAAGATGCATATTTTTGGCTCCTCTAGAGCAAGAGTCCTAGGAGACTGATAAGCAGCTCTACAGCCTGGGCTCATCAGATCTCCATTAGATGCTTGAAGACTGCTTTCTTATTCAAGTGGACAGGGTAGGGGAGCAAAAGGGATCACTTTGGAAGAAATTAAACTCAGCTCCTAGATAAGAAGTGCCCCAAAGAGAATCACGCTCAGCAGCACCAGCTACAACTTGCCACATTAAAAAGATACCAATGTCATTTTTAAAAGAAACAGAAAAATAAATCACCAGGTTTGTATGGAACCCTAAAAAACACTGAATAACCAAAAGATCCTGAGAGAAGAGAATGAGTCTGGATGTACCATACTACCTAACTTTAAATTATATTACAGAGCCACGATAATCAAAACAGCATAATATTGGCAGAAAAACAGATATACAGTCTAATGGAACAGAATTGAGAGTCTAGAAATAAAACCACATGGATATGGACAAATGATCTTCGACAGAGGAGCCAAAAACACAGTGGAGAAAAGAAAGCCTCTTCAATAAATGGTGCTGAAAAAATTGGAAAGCCACATGCAAAAAATAAAACCTGGCTAGAGTGTTTCCTCATGTGCAAAAATTAATTCAAAATGGATCAAAGACCTAAATATATGATCTGAAACAATAATTTACATAAAAGAAAACATAGCTACTAAACTCATGGATCTTGGCTGTAGAAAACAATTTATGAATCTGACCCTTAAAGCAAAGGAAGTAAAGGCTAAAAATAAATGAATGGGACTATGTCAAACTAAAAAGCTTCTGCACAGCAAAAGAAATCGACAACAAAACAAGACCGCCAACCAAATGGGAGATGATATTTACAAACATTAGCTCCAATAAAGGGTCAATATCTAAATTATACTGCTCACAAAAATTAAGGGATATTTTATCACTTCATATTCATTTTGAAATATCCTCTAATTTTTGTGAGAAGTATAGTAAAAAAAAAACTCACAAAGCTCAGCAACAAACAAGTGAACAACCTAATTAAAAAATGGAAAAAGGACCTGAACAAATACTTCTCCCAAGAAGACATATAAATGGCCAAAAGATACATGAAAAGATGTTCATGTTTTTGCTAGCTAATAGAAAAATAGAAATCAAAACAACAATGAGATTGGCTGTTATCAACAAGACAAGTGATAACAAGTGTTGGAAAGGCTGTGGAGAAAAGGGAATCTTCCTTTACTGTTGATGAGAATATAAAGTGGTCCATTATGGAAGAAGTATGGTAATTCCTCCAAAAATTAAGAACAGAGCTACCATATGACCCAGCAATCTTTCTATTGGGTATCTACTAAAAAATCTGAAAAGCTGATATACAAAGATATATTCACTCCCATGTTTATCATGTGTATTACACACTGCAATGTCTGTCCTGTTGGGCATATTTAATCTCCACAGTATCTGGTGCCTGCTAGATTCTCCTTTGGTCATGCTGTTTGTGTCACTAGCTGAGTCTAGGGCTGGTGCTATCTGCTACCCACTACCATTAGTCATGGTGGCCTAGATATGGAAACAACCAAAGTGTCCTTTGATAGAGGATTAGATAAAGAATATGTGATACATGTATACAATGGAATACTACTCAACCATAAGAAATGATGACATTATGCCATTTATGAGAACATTGATGGACCTTAAGAACATTATACTAAATGAAGTAAGTAAATCAGAAAAAGCTAAGAACTATGTGATTTTACACATTGATGAGATATAAAACTGGGACTCATGGACATAGATAAAAGTGAAGTGGTTTCCAGTGGGAGGGAGTCAGAAGGAGGGAAGAAAAGTGGAGCAAGTATACAGTGATGGGAAATGATTTGACTTTGAATGATGGGCACACAACACAGTTAGCTGTTCAAATGTTATAAAGATGTTCATCTGAAACTTATGTATTCTCATTGGTCAACGTCATCCCACTAAATTTAATTTTTTAAATTAAGAAAAGAAATTAATTAAGGAAGATAATCCTTTGCAACTCAAAAATATATTTGAAACAAAATATTATTTGACTGACCTTTTAAAAGTAAGTTGTACTCCATAAGTCATTTTTTTATATTTGCAAATAAAGGTATCTTTGAAGTAATCCAGCTATGATGCTCAGCACCTTGTAATATATAGGTTAGTTATAATTCAATCCCACATGGATTAAGAACACAACCAAAAGGGAAAGTGTTTCTCAATTCTGTCCAACAAAAAACTTAATTTAGGTCACAGGACATTATTATCATTTTTTATAATAATCATTTCTGATGTTATCTTTACTGCTATATTCAGAACCTGTGATATGGTAATGAAAATCTATCTAGCAAACAACATAATGAAAACATCACTGATCCGTATTTTACTGTCAATATATGCACACTTGTCCTATACCAATTTGTACAGTTTGAGGACTTTCAAGACTTTTTGTTTATTGGCTTTTTGATTCATTATACTTCACAATTTTGAATGTTAAGAGTGCTATTATAGAAAGAAGGTTTATTTATTGTTGAGCCTTATGTAAGACAACGTATTTGAAAATAAGTAGAACCCACATATTATAAAAAAGGAGAGTTTCTAAACTCACTTTTTAAAATTGATTTTAATTTATTGTGTTTACATAGATTCAAGTGTCCCACTGAATACATCCCCCCATCTCCGTGTTCCCCTCAATGCTTTCCCCCCTTCCCTCCAGGGTTTGCTTTCTTACTCTCTATAATGCTGTGCTATGTATATATAATTTCACTAACTTTTAGTAAAATCAAATGTGAGGAAGAGAAAAAATATAATTTGAAGATAATATCTGCACAAGTAAAACAGATCTTTTGGCCTTGCTGCATATTAAAATTACATTTTGAGCATTTAAAAAATTATTCAGTTTTCATCTCCAAATATTCTGACTCACTAAGGCTTGGATGAAGCCAGAATATCTGCATTTCTAAATATGCCTCAGTAATTTTAATATGCAGCTAGACTTAAAAATCATTTAAATCATTTGAATATAGGAATTAATATAATGCAACATGGTTTATTTTGTATTATAAAAGTACAAGATAAAAATTATTATATCTCATGAGAAATTGATTATATATGACTATTGCTGCAGTATTTGGGCAATCTGTTCTGTGAATTCTGACTGTGGAGAACACAAACATATACCAGAATTTGACAAATTAAGTGACATAATTTGAAAAGAAAAATGTTTCTTAAACCAATAGGAAGAGGCTCTAGATTGAAACTTGATGAGTAGTATTAGTCAAACAGAACATGACATAGAGGTAAGTGAGGTAAACAGAGCAATAGCCCCCAACTCCTCAAAGCATCGAAGTACTATCCCCTGGAATGTCTGATGTTGCTTTACATTACAAAAGGGCATTAAGGTTGCAGATGGATTAAAGTTGTTAATCGGGTGACATGTACAAAGATTATCCTAGATTATTTGAGTGAGCCTACTCTAAACACAAGCGTCCTTAAAAATAAAAAAGGAAAGCAGAACGAAAGGTCAGAGTAATACACTGTGAGATCAGAATCTGCTGTTGCTGATTTTGAAGGTGGAATAATGGAGCAAAAGAATGAAGCAACCTAGAACATGAACAAGACAAAGAAATGTATTCTCCCCTAGAAACTCCAGAAAGGTATGTGGCCTTGCAGATATTTTGATTTTAGCCCAATTAGACACATTTCAAACTTCTAACATACAGAAGTGTAAAACAATACATTTGTATTATTTTAGACTATGACATTTACAATAATTTCTAATATCAACAATAGAAAACTAATGTAGTAAATTGTCATAATACTAAAATGAGGACCAGGGAAAGAAAAGTTGTCAATGTATAGCATATATTCTGAGAAAGAGAGTGAAAATTAATCTACAAACATGTGTAATCCAGGCACTAAGAAAGATGCTCTCTTTCAAGGTAGAGATAGTCCAAGAATTTTTCAAACTATAAAGTATCACTTAAAACTCTCCTATCCTCTCTTTCCCTCCCTTCCTCTCATCTCCCCTCCCACTCTTCTTCCTTTTTATCCCTTCCTTCTTCACTTCCCTCTCCTACCTTCTATTTTCCTTTCCTTTCCTTTACTTCCCTCCCCTTATTTCTTTCCTTCCTTCCATTTACCTTTTTCTCTTCATTTCTTTTATTCTTTCTTCACAGACACAGAAAAAATTTTAATGGCTAATTTAATGTTCCATATAACTTTTCTCAAAAATAGTATTCTGAATAGACAGTACCTATAATTCTGGTCATTATAAAGAATAGTCCTTATTGGAAAATTAACGTTTAGCTATACATTAATCTGTGTGAGGTTAGTCAGTGAAAGTTACTTTCATTCTCATAAATATTTGTCCATGACTAAAAAGTTCTTACTTCTTTTAGAAGTGAAATTTTATCAACAAAACAATGTGCAATCATTTTTTCTTTTGACACATGAAATTCATTACAAAAATATCAGTCCACTTTTAAATACTTAAATGTTTATTACTCATCAGAAACTGATTGCCAATTTAAAAATACTTTTATAATGCATGAAATATTCCATTTTTACACCCAAACAAATATATATAAACAAATATATATATATTTTACCTCTTTCAGTATTTCAGTACATATACTTAGTTAGCTTCATTTTTAAATTATAGTCTTATTCTTCTTTCTGTCTTTTTCATCATATAAGTGGGCTCTAGCTTCATAGGAAGAGACAAGGGACATTTACATTATTTTGGATCTCCCAATATGCAGTGACAGGGGCCCTGTTTTGCTCTTTTAATAAAACAATTCCCATTCATTAGCTTACATGTTACCTCCTGAGAGTAGTAAACCAATGCAATTATGCTATATATATAATATATATAAAATATAGAATTTTGCCTGGCCTGTGGTAGTGCAGTGAATAAAGCGTCGGCCTAAAACACTGATGTCTCTGGTTTGAAATCCTGGACTTGCCTGGTCAAGGCACATATGGGAGTTGATGCTTCCTATTCCCCCCTTCTCTCTCTCTCCTCTCTAAAATGAATAAATAAAATCTTTAAAATTTTTTAAAAAATTGAATTTATAACTAAAAAGTGGATTCATAATTAGTTACTAAGAATAAATTGAGAGATTAAAAAAAATTTTTTTCTTTACTGTGTTTCTTTGGTTTGGCTCTCTAGTGCAGATGTTGTGATTCCTATTTTTGTTATTATAATTAATACAAACCTTGTTATTGTATGTTATTGAGAAACAGCAATTTCATGAATCAGAATGACATTGTACATTCTGATACTTTGTTCACCCTAAAATCCTCTCTCTAGTTTTGTGTTAGAATAAGTGCTTACCATTGGCCATAATGACTCATTTAAGATTCACCTGATTTACTTTTCTATTTTCCCCTCTAGTGGAGTGACTGCTGAATTGCAAAAATGATTATAGAACGGCAAAGTCCAAGTAGGAAATCAGTCATGACACATGAGAGACAGATCAACCATGATTCATGATGAAAATCATTGTGTGTCTACTAATTTTCAATGCAAAACAAATGTATTGGACACCTACATGGTTCAGGCTGTATTAGGCTCTGGACATTGAAAGAGGCATGAGAATCAATTAACTATGTTTGTGCTCTCCACTCCCCAGAGTTTCCTGATCATTCACACTGTATTCGGTGCATGCTTTTCCACTTCTTCATTATTGCTTCCCAGGTATAACACTTGTTGAGATTTTCAGCCCTTCTGAGCAGAATTTGTTCATGTATTCTGTTAGTGTACTCCTCTGATTCTCTCTCTCTCCAAAATCATTTTTCTCTTGTATTTCAACACCTTTTCCTCATTATTCATTTCAAGAGGCTATAGGCACTTGAGGCCAAACCACTATAACTCCCTAAATTGTTTCTTGCTATTGATGATAATTAAATCTAGAGGTTTTAGATTCTGATTTCTGAACCTAGGGTTTGAAAGGTAAATTGTTTACCAGGTCAAATAAAAAATTGTCAGATTGTAAAGCTTTTTTTGTTTGTTTGTTTATAACAAACAGCTTCTTATATTAAATGTTTATTATCATTCATTTATATTTTTTACTCATTCATTTGACCTATACATATCAAATGTCAACTAATTTTGAGGTACTGAGTTAAACCTTTCTACTCTAGCCTGTGATGTGAAAGGATGCTCCTTTCATTCCTTGATAGCTTACATTAAGATCAAATGCATATTAAAAAGCTAAAATTTGGTACTTTTTTTTTTTTGTATTTTTCCAAAGCAGCAGACTCCCGCATGCCCCCAACCCGGACCAACCAGGCATGCCCACCAGGGGCATTGCTCCTCTGCAACCGGAGCCATTCCAGTGCCTGAAGTGGAGGGATGGAGCCGTCCTCAGCGCCCAGACCAACTTTTGCTCCAATGGAGCCTTGGCTGCAGGAAGGGAAAAGAGAGATAGAGAGTAAGGAGAGAGAGAAGGGTGGAGAAGCAGATGAGTGCTTCTCCTGTGTTCCCTGGCTGGGAATTGAACCCTGGACTTCCACATACTGGGCTAACACTGTACAGCTGAGGCAACAGGTCAGGGTGGTACATATTTTTTACTAAAAAGAAACATTTACTGCTCTTTGTTTGCTATTTTGTAGCTATGCCCAAAGCATGGGGCACACATTTGTAAATAAAATGTAAGTCTGTGCAGTGTTGATAACAGACAAGACTATTTCCAACTATACCATATGCATTTGGTAGGAGCGGTGGTTTATCTTTAATTGTAGGTTTTTCCTAGTTTAGTTAAAAATGAAAGTGAACCAACTAATATTTCTGCCTGAAAAGTTGTATTTGAATATTAGGCTGAATGGTATGATGTTAAATTTGCTTACCCCTAAGCATTTTGTCTATCAAATCATATTATAATGATTAATAAAATAAAAGACTGGGACCCAATGAACAATGTTCAAAAACACTATTTACTGTTTTAAAATATATATGAAATACTAATTTTATTTGGCCCTCAAATCCTGGCAGAGAAAAATACTGGATAGAATATGAGATTCTTTTAATATTTTTTATAAAAATCTTAAACATTACTAGCTAAATATTTGATTATCCAATTAAATACAAGCTATCTGACTAATAATGAACAAACCCTAAGTCATGTGGCTTTTAAGTTTATTAATAATTGGGGAAGACATAAGGCTTTAAAAATCTCATAGGTGAGGAAATAGATTTCTCTTTATTTTATTTATTTATTTATTTTGGTTAATTTATCTTAAACCATAGTTTAATTTTTTTAAGTAGGCTGATTATGTTGATGGAAACAGTATAAATCATTTAAAATATTCAGAATTATTATCAACTACTTAAAACAGCACTGAACATGACAGACTTCTAAAAGATGGGGATAGGGGAAAGAGGGGCACAAAGAAAACCAGATAGAAGGTGACAGAAGACAATTTGACTTTGGGTGAGAGGTATGCAACATAATCAAATGTCAAAATAATCTGGAGATGTTTTCTCTGAACATATGTACCCTGATTTATCAATGTCACCCCATTAAAATTAATAATAAATAAATAAGTCAAACTTAAAAAAAAAGAGCACTTGCATCATGTCCTATTCAGGTCTTACAATGGAATATCTGGACATGTGTGCTCCCTATTCCCTAATGAGTGTCTTCAAGAACCATTCACAAGAGCATCCAATTGCATCTCATGGTCAACAGCAGTTACAGCATCTGACAGGGCCAACCGTGTCTGGGCAAAGCTGGATGACATATAGAATTCCTCCAATAAACATAGACAATACACAAGAAATTTTAATGTTAAGATCACTTGAAAATTCTAATTTGATTATAGCTTTCTTTTCTCCCTCACTGTTGCTGAGAAGTTGTAATTCTGAATTTTAATTGATGAAATAAAAGTGGCTCAACAACAACTTGCCAGGTTTTGTGGAATTTTTAAAGGATTGAGACAATATGCTGATAAAAATGAGAAGATAAGAACAGATATTCATAAAAGATTAGTTTCAAAATTACAAAATCAATTTTCAAGGTAGTTACATGGGACTTAATTCTTATGAGGGATGACTTTCAAAGATTCACACTGAAAACGTATATGATATCTGGGTTGTTACAGAATAATTATAAAGATTTGGCAGTAAAATTAATTTGGATTTGATTTAAGAACAGTGGCAAAAGATGATTTTTACATAACACGTCTTTAGGCCCAGAGTATCAATGACACATATGCCATTCTATGGTAATGTTTGCAAATTCCTGCTCTCAAATATGTGAACAATTATTTGTGTAAGCAATCCATTAACAGCCATATTTGTCTGTTAAAAGTTAGTCATTGAAGAAATTATTTTATATCATGTTATTTTACATGCTTTAGCATATTGTGATTTTCCCAGATGTATAAATTTATATGGAATCTGAAAAATGGCAATTTGAGACCATGTCATAGACAATGAATGATTGTTTCCTATTGTTCAAGTTGTTGCAGAAAATACTACAATGGATTCCAATAACATTTTCTTTCTTGACCTGTTAATACATAGTTTCCTTGTCCTCCTTCTAGAAATTCCTTATTTAAATGAATATATAGTTTGTGAATTTTTCAAGTCTGACATAACAAAAAATGTTCCAGTGAAACTGAGTCTATAGTCCTCAGGAACAATTTTGTTCAGCAAAATTTATTGTACAGTACCGGCATGAGCAGGTCATTACTTTTGCCCTTCTCTCTTGTATTTGTAAATTTTTAATAATTCTATCATGTAATTAGAAGATAATTTAAAATAGTAAAAACATTTTTCCGCCTGACCTGTGGTGGTGCAGTGGATAAAGCGTCGACCTGGGAATGCTAAGGTCGCCAGTTTAAAACCCTGGGCTTGCCTGGTCAAGGCACATATGGGAGTTGATGCTTCCAGCTCCTCCCCCCTTCTCTCTGTCTCTCTCTCTCCCTCTCTCTCTCCTCTCTAAAAATGAATAAATAAAATAAATTAAAAATAAATAAATAAAATAAAAACATTTTTCCCCATCATTTTATTATACAAAATTTTAAACACACATAAAAGTTGAACAGTGGATATTCATGAGCAGACCTACTAGATTTCATAGTAAACATTTTATTATATATAATATATTATATGTATAATATGTAATATAATATATAATATAATATATATATATCTTTCTCTGTAATTTTACCTATCCATTAGTCCACATTGGCTTGTTTATATATGACAAATAAATTGCAGACATCAGTATACCTCACCCCTAAGCATTTTAGTATATTTAGCAGTATAGCTCAATTACTGATAGCTCATTAAAATATTTCTTTACATAAACACTGTTCTTTAGCAATATGTTAATTAAAATTATTTTTACTTGTTTATTTTACAGATATTTTTCCCTTAAGCAGGTTGTTGCAAAATCTTTTCCAAAACTAAGGTTAGTTATTATAATTACCTAAAGTGAATTACTTAGACCTGAATAGTGTATAATTATATTGAACACTGGAATGATACATATTCAGTCAATAATAGTTCACTGTTATTTGTGATTCAAAAATTATTTCATTTTGTAATATAATCAGAGTTGCTTAATTTAATATTAAGTGCATTATATATATAAAAACAGTAGCATTAAGTCATGTTTTCTTAAAGCAAACAATATATAAATATGTTTTGCATTGCTCAAGTAATCTATACTGTTATTTATAACAAATAATATAAATATTGATCCAATTATGTCATTTCAAACTAAAAGTTAATTTAGCTTAACACATTCACCAAAAACTACTATATTTTAAATCTCAAAGTGTCATTTAATAAACTATCTCTAAAAACTGACATGAATATAAATACAAACATGCATATAGACACACACACAAGTAAAATACTTTCAACAGAAAATAAATGGATTTTAGTTTGGATAGTATTTAAAAAAAATATATCTCCCTTATTCTAATTTTATCAAGGTTCCAGTTTGTCTTATATTGTCTACATACTTTGTTGTTTTTTGTTGTTAGTTTTTATAATGCATAAAATAAGTACTAGGTACAAAATTAAATATAGAAAAAAAACAAGGTACTTGAGACTATGGTAGATAATTACTGTACTTTAAGATAATTATTGTTACTTTCATATAACTGAAAATATTATAAAGTCAATCAATAATTTTCTTGGTAAAAAATAATACATAGGTACAAATTTTAATTTTAGAAAAGGCTTGAGCCAATATTATCTACATTATATCAATAGAGTTCTGAGGGAAATAATCCAATAAAACTCAGAAGTTTTGCATATTATCTAAAATATTACTTAAGGAAGTTTGAATAATGACTCCTATTTAAATATAATGTAAAAATAAAACAAAATATAATCAATTTTATTGGCTCACCTGCTTAATATATGGAAACATATGGAAATCTAAATCAAATTATAAGAGGTAAACCTTATTATGCATATTTTTTTAATCTCCAGAATAAAATCCCTGGGGTGAGGGGAAACCATAGTAAATAAGCCAAATTCAATTATTAATTTCACAGTTTTGCTTAAACTGCCAATAAACTCTATCCTCTCAGAGCTCCAAAACATTCTGATTTTTAAATCAAGGTGGAGCTGTAAAATTATATTCGTCTTGGTCTGTAAATATATTCCCATTTCTGTTCATTTCAAAGTTGACATTAGGAGTATTTGTGCCAGATTCTCTTAGTTTAGACCTGCAGTTGACTCAAATACATACAGATGCAGGCAGGTAACTAATGAGAGAAGCAGCTGATTATAAGAAAAAAATTGAGTAATCTCCATGAAAATAACAACTACTCTTGGTTGGTGAATCTGTGCTGTGAATATAAATAAAACTTGGGCAAAGAAGACAAGCTGAAGAGAATAGCACTAGTTGATTACATAATATGGTAATATTGATTCACTGTTATTATATCTAAGTCAGAAATCTATTTTTTATGATATAGGAGAAGTTCTCCAACCTAATTGTAAACAACTAATTAAATTTGAATGTACAGAAATAAATACAACAACTACAAATTCCAATGGGCAATCAAAACACTTCTGCTTGATTGATAAAACCTGAGGGCCAACAATATGTGACTTCTTGTTCCAACTAACAAAAAAATTCCGCTTCTTCTTGATCTCTACAGTCCTTATTCTAAGTGCATCAATTCTTCTAAATAAAATGGCACAGTTAGGTACCCTATTTCCAGAGGATACTCATTAGAAATAAATGAATATAACCAATGTACACCTCTCTGGGAGCAGTCTTCAAAATGTATCAAGGTCAGATATTCTCAGCCTTCTTGATAATGTATGAAAAAACTGCTGATGGCTGCAACTGTGATGCTACTGTATCATGCCATTTCCTCTTCCCTTAATTTTTGGGAATACTGTTATTCTTCTTCCACACTCACTTTGAGTTGCAGCTCTTCTTTCCTTTTGACACATTAGCAATAGCCCAAGGAAGAATCCAAGCACTTGGCACATGAAGTACTTAACAATGACGTAGTCTTAAAATTTTTGTAAAAATGAATTGAAAATATTTTTCTACTTTGTGAATAGCATAAGTTAATCCTTTCAGTAACTTTCTCTGACTTCATTTTGACCTAAGCAATCTGTTTGTTTTGGATATTGCTATGTATGTTCATGTAGGTTTCCCGAGAGTCAAAACATGCAGGTCATTTTGGTGGGTACTACACAATATAGTATCAGCTATTTTATTTAAAGCTATTTTAGAGGAGAACAAAAAATATTACAAAAACCCTTCTCTGTCACTATTTAGAATCATGAATATTTATAATCTGGAAAAGGGAACATTTGGAAAGATGTTCTAGTTTCTGATTTCAATTCTCACTTTGTCACAGTGACTCCCATTCAATAGCATTTGCACATTTTATTTACATTAAATACTCAGTGCATAACATTAATATCCTTTTACATCAATAGATATTGCAGATGTAAGAGTAACTTCACTTTTCTGAGTGCCAAGTTCCCCAAAATACACTTCCAAGATTATCATATCAAGTTCTTTTGATAAAATATGCGTCATTTAAAAATCTGAACGTGTTTAGTAACTTTGTTTCTGTCCCTTCTGGCTCTTTTGCTTTTTCATTTGCTTTACATACTAAAGATCATGTATATCTTGCTAGTATACTAACTTCATTGCCTAAGAAATCACATACTCCCAATGGCATAAAATTCTAGACTACTAGTCTTCATATGGAATGTTTCCAAAAAATGAATTTGTTATTCATTTGACTGTATAGCATGCTGTGATTTTATGCCTTTAAGTCATGTGATAAAACTAGGTGCTCAGATTGTTAAATAAGGAATCAACAGGCTAACTAACCATGCTCTTCAGCTATCTCCCTGAACATATGTCTCTCAGAGGAAAAATTTTTTTTGAAGTCTGAATGTTCTGTTAATCTCAGAATAGCTGCATTAAAACCTCTATTATCTTTTGTTCCTTTGAGCATGGAAAACATATCCTGGAGGTCAGGCCCCCTGAAGGGTGACATTTTTGTAAGACAACTGCAGAATCAAATGCAGTTACAAGCAGTTTTAGACATCTACATTTAGATCATATTTAAACAACTCTTAATTCCATCTTGAACCAAAAGCCATTGAATCCACAGAAAGATTAAACAGTCATTTAAAATTACATGTAGTAAAGTGATGTAGGCAAATCCACATGATTCTGCTCAAATTATATCAAATGTCTACTTCAGATAACTTGTGTTATAGAATTTTTTAGGACATTATAGTTAAATCATTTTTATTAACATACTTCTAAATAGAATATTATGATATTGTTCTTCTCAAAAATTATATGAATACTCTATTATGTACATAAATTTCCCTGTACCCCAATAAGATGCAATAAATATAATAGCACATTCTTTTTCTATTAAGCAATTGAAGAAAGTGTGTTAAGGCTATAGTTGAATCCATATTTTTTGAGTTAATATGTGCAGATATTAAGATATTCATACTTACTTCGTAATGGAATACATATAAGGAAGGTAATTCAAATCAAAACAGATCTAAGACTTAGCCTTCAAGAATGTTACCAGTCTCTTTACTAAAAGAAATTAGAAATTAACATTAAAATTGCAAGTAAGCTGGTATGTAACATATGCTGTAAAAGTATGCTTACTCTCTGAAGGAAGGAGTTGTATGGCGACTGGATCCACACATTTCCTATCCCTCCAGACTGAAGGGCTAATCGACTCAGCTTCTAGAGAGCTGCAGGCTCCCTGGCCCCAGCTTATGCCTCTTTCCCATGGGCTGCTGTATTCAATGACTGTCTGACATAAGAAGATCAAGCCTCTTTGACTATCAGAGATATAACCTCCTTCTCAGGTTCTGCTTTCCAGTGTATGCTCATCTGCACAGAGCAAACACAGTGGGGGTGCTCGGTCAATATTTGGTAGCTTTTGACATCTAAAAGTTCATCAAAGATTTCAGATAGGTTATATAAGAGGATGTAATGGGGTTAACTTAAGTCAATATCTTTCTATGGTTCTATCTTTTGAAGGTTTAGCTAAAGAAAGATCTGTCCCCTGATTTTAGTGAAATGGAAAATTTTAAGTACCTCAGTCACAACCAGTCCAATGGATTAACAATGAGATCAAGGAAGAAATAAAAAAATGTCCTTGAAACAAATGAAAATGAACATACAACAACTCAAAATTTATGGGACACAGCAAAAGCAGTTCTGAGAAGGAAGTTCATAGCATTACAGGCATATCTTAAGAAGCTAGAAAAAGTTCAAATAAACAACTTAACCCTGCATATAAAATAACTAGAAAAAGAACAACAAATAAAGCCCAGAGAAAGTAGAAGAAAGAAAATAATAAAGAACATAAAAATAAAAAACACAAAAACATGGCTAACTCAAACTCTACCATTAGACGTTATGATCAAGTTAGAGAGAGAGAGAGAGAGAGCTCCTACATGCCAGTAATTAATTCCAAACTTAAAGCTGGTTAGATCTGAATGTTCATATTTTTATCTACTAATGATTACTTTAAAGTGTTTGAAATTATGGTCAACTTCAATTAATCAAATGAAATATATGAAATTAAAGCATGGATTGTTTGTCTTGTTTTGTTTGTTTTGTTTTTGGTAATGATGCAGTTTAAATTTGAGGTTGGACATTTATTTCGTGAAATTATTGATGTTTCATAAGCCTTCCTGTTCTGGAGTGAAATTTTACTGAAAGTAAAAGATAAACCTTCAGGTGTAACATCTGTTACCATGGATATAATAACATTCTCATTCAGCAGGAACAGCTGTACCAACTGCCAGGTCTTCTCTCTGGAGGAAACCGTCCTGGGAAAAGAAAAGGCCCTGTAGAATTACCATGGGCTAACACTGAGCAGAAGTGTTAACCTGTTCAATAAGTTTGTGTATATGTGGTAAAGTTGGAGTTTTATTTAGTTTCTTGACATTTACATATGTCTTAGGTAGAAAGTTTTTTCCTGGTTAGACATTAAAATGATCAACAAGACATTTTATATTAATGATGTGTGTGCCTGCTCTTATTGTTGTATTTTTATTGCTCTCCTTACACTGTGCAACATCATTCCAAAAACTGCTTTATACCTGCCTTTCAGATACACAGAACAACATATCCGTTACTACAGAGTTTGGTTTACAGTAATACAAAATGCTGCATGTTTAGTAATTGCGAATCTTGTATCTTAGGCAATAAGAAAGAATTACCAGGCATTCTGGGCATTGTAGATTCTGCATGGAGCTTTAACTCAAAGTCTTGTAGCTTGGGATAGAGACTTCTAATATTTTTTACATGTCCAATTTTTCTTTTCTTCTAGGTGAAGGAGGGGATTACATTCCATGCACTGTTGAAATTAGATAGAGACATGTGACTATTTTTAGGTAATGAGTTTTGAGCAGAAGTAGCATATATCACTTCCTAGACAAAGCATTTAGTTAATGGTTTGACAGCCTGTAATACTCCTCTTCCTGCTGCATGGACTAAGAATACCACATATTGCAGAGTGCAGCAGCAGCATGCTGGATCCTTTATAAGCAGAGAATTCTGAGAAGCCTCTTGGAGGATAAGGACTCTGGGAAGATATTCAGATGCACAAAAGATTTGATAAGTGAGAGATCAATCTTTGCTCTGCTAAATCAGTGCGATTTTGTGATTGTGTGTACTACATCATAATCTATTATATCCTGACTTTTGCTTGTAGCTAAAATACATCATCCAGATGCTCATTTAAATTTCACAAGAATATATTTTTAACTGTATTGTTGTTGAAATATTCATGATTTAATAGACAACCCAAAGAAATACTTCCTAAGAACAGGGTAGTCTGTATTTGAAAACACCAAAGTCATTTTGGTTGCCCCTAATAGATCAAGTTATATCTTAAGAAAACTTACCTGTATAAAACAATGCAGTTATTTCATGTGTTAAAAGTCAAATTTATGTCATGAAAAAATGCATTTTCTTTTAGCTTTTCACTTTGAATATTATGGATATACATACTTAGAATCATCTACTTAATATTTCTAGTTTATCTGTTACCATCTCTCAAGTTTATTCTGTTAACATTTCCAATTATAGATCCTAATGCTGTTATTATTCTACAGTGTTTTCTTGTCACTTTACAAGTTCTTCTGGGAAATAACTAAACAGAAAACATTATCAAATATTACATATAATAAAATTAAGGAGATCTCATGACCCTGCTTTCTATATATATAGTTTCTAATATTTTCCCAGTCAGATTTAAGAATACTTTCTTGCTAATCTCTGTTTTAGAAAATATGTTCTCTTACCTCATTCTTGAGATTAATATATTTTTTCAATTTTCCAACATTTAAAATTATTGCATTTATTCTTGTTTTACATGTTAAAGTTCTAGTTGCAGTTGTCTTACAAAACAAACAAACAAAAAACGTGGTTGAACTAAGATGGGAATAAACTGCTTCTGGGTCAGAATACGTGTGCTGTTCTGTTTTGTTTTTTACAAAACTGCAGAAGTGTTATTAATGAAACACACATAAGAGCCATATATTTTAAAATATACATATAAAATAAAAACTATAGACATGATTGTAGAATTTTGAAACTGCAGAGACTCATGGTCTGAAGATTGCTTTAATGAGTTTATAAAATTATTTATATAAAATATATTGAAATTACATAAAACTAAAATATATAATATAAATTTAAAAGATACCCTAATTATAACAAAATAAAGTAACGCATATAATAATTCCCTATTAACAACATTCCTGAAACAGATAAATAATAACCTGTGATTATGTTTAAATGATATAATTGGAGGGAATGAGCTCTTCAGACTTAAGGTAGTAGAAGTAGTCATAAAAGCAATAGTAGTTTAATTGGTCTTTATTGCTGAAGTAGTAGGAATAGAGAAAGCATCATGTGGTCAAAACTAAATTTCATGAACTACTGTGAAAAAACATGAGTCTACTAAGAGTTAAGGCATGGTTTTTGTAATGTTAGATGGTATTTGGCTTGATATTCAAAGACTATCTGAATCTCATTTGCTAATTGCTTCTTTTCCTATAAGATTTCTGAGGGAGCTTATATGAATAAGGAGTCAACATAATGCAGGGGGAGGGGGAGACCATGTTATTGTTAGATGGATCAGTGCTGGATAATCAAATGTAAAGTTCTGGTTAAGATTGGGTTTCAACAGATTTGTAGGGCAGTACAGCAGGCAAACTGGAGTTTATGCTTTAGTCTTGAGGCAGAATTTTGTCTCTAGGAATCTTCAGTCTTTCTTCTTAAGGTTCTCAGTTGATTTGATAAAATATACCAAGTTATTAAGAGCATTTTTTTAAATTTAAAATCACTTGATTTAACTTATCTACATCTATAAAATTGATCACAGTAAAACCTAGATTAGCATTAAATAACTGGCTACTACAGGTTAGCAAAGGTAACACCTAAAACTGACCATATCTTTTTATATCACAAAATCTAAATCTTGATAACCTAATAATGTTAAGTTAGAAACTTGGTATAAGGATTGAAGTGATGATTAGTTTGAGTACTTAAAAGGAAGAAGTCTATATGCTTAAATTGGTCCTGCTCTGGGGCTGGACCTAAAGCAGGAATAAAGGAAAATTTCAAAGACAATTATACACACTAATACAATTTTTGCAAGGATGCTATCCTGTCGGTTCACAAATGTAATACATCTTAAACTTTGCAAATCGACCAAAGCAATAGCAGCACATCCTCCCTTACAGAGAAGAAAGGAGGATGGTATGAACAGAGAGTTAGACAGTGTTAGAAGCTTTTCTCTTTTCTCCACAAGCCCTTGGGTAAATCCACTTTATTTTATTATTATCCTTTTTTAATTTAGAAAGCTAAATTTAACGAGGTGACATTGATCAATAAGTTATCAATAAGAGTACATATGGTTTCAGGTAAACATCTCTATAGCATTTGAACTGTTGATTGTGTGGTGTACCCTCACCCAAAGTCAAATCACTCTCTGTTACTTGTATCTCTTTATTCCACTCCCCAACCCTTCCCCAAACCTCCCCCACCCCCATAACCACTTCACTTTTATCTATGTCTGTAAGTCTCAGTTTTATATACCTCTTATGTATGAAATCATATAGTTCTTAGCTTTTCTTGATTTACTTATTTCACTCAGTATAATGTTTTCAATGTCTATCCATGTTGTCATAAATGGCGATATGTCATAATTTCTTATGGCCGAGTAGTATCCCACTGTATATATGTACCACATCTTTTTTAAAAAATGCAGCTCTAGCATAGGCTATTGGTGCACTGTTCAAATCCCATTAACATCCATCATTCCTGAGCATGCCAGAAGCTTCCTACTAAGGAAAAGCCAGGAAGTTAACATCACTGGGATAGTTCTCATGTACTGATGGATAGAGGTTCAAGATAAACACCTTAATTGCCTCATCTCTGTGTGCAACAAGTCTCTGATACATTCTGCACATTCTCTCAGAGTACCTCAGTGGAATGTGCCCCAGCTGCCCAGAGAGAACCTATATATTATGCTACTGCTGTAGTGGTTTCCTTTCTTTTGTGAGTCATTTCTCCACTCTCCTACTGGCATTTCCTGGGATTACCTTCCAAATAAACCAGTTGCAGTGGAATACTTGACCTAGATTCTGCTTTAGGGAGAAAGCATGGATGGGATTCTGAATCTAAGACAAATACACATGCAATCCTTCTAATAATCTTATTAAAAACATTTTGAAATGCTGCAGTAAAAAAACTGGTTATCCCTACATAATTCAATATACTCTAAATTTTTTAACCATGGAAAACATCTTTTCATATTACTATACAGATTAGTTTTATGTATAAATCTTTGAGAAATGCTGACCTAGAAGAAAATTGACCATATTTATTTATATTCCTTAACTATTATGATTATTTTTTATTAGAAAAATATATATGTAACTGTTTTTCAATTACTCATGTTATTTTCAAAATTAAATAGAGACTCTAGATTAATGAATTTATTTATATTTCATGTTCTTCCAGTGAAAGTCTTTCTAAGGAAGAAAAAAACATGCAGTAGTCCTACAATTAGAAATATTAATATAATATGTTAATGCATAAACATAAAAAGTTCTGAGTGGAAAACTACTGTTATGTCTAAAGACCAACTGGAAAAAAATATTTACAAGTCACCTCTCATATGCATATTTTTTATATAAAAACTCTATATTAAATCTGTAGAAAGAAAAGTTCCATACCAAACAGATAAGATGGGAAAAGAATATGACAGAAAATTAATAGGAAATACTTTTAAAATATGAAAAGGTGCTTACCTATAATTCTTATCTTTTAAGAATTGTGTACAAAGAAACTATAGCCATGTTTAGGTGACATTTTCTTCTATGTGAATGTTTCTAAGCTCAATAACTTGACCTATGACAGTATTATCAAACAGTTCTTATAGAAGTATAAACTGGAACGAACTCCCTGAAACATAATTTGGTCATATCAATAAAATTTTACTTTTAGAGATGGATTTACAAATAAATATTTATGTAAAAATTATTTATAGGAATATTCATTGAAACCTTAATAGAGAACTTAGTAAGATATACTAATTTTACATTTGAACACTTTGTATTCATTCTAAAAAATGAAACATGAGGAACCACTGAGCCATTTCACCCGCAGGTTTTGTAAAGTACCAAAGGCTACAGAATTAATATTAATATTTTAGGAGGCTTGGAGAACATTTTATTAATTTGGGTTAAGGTGTGCAGAGAAATTGTGAGAATAGTCTCTGTACTGTGTGATTGGCATAACCAGGATGGCCCTTGGCATTGTATTGTAAATGCAAGGGGAGGAAAACATGGATTCCCAGACATGCCACCACACCTGTGGGGAAAAGGGTGAATGGCTAGCCAGGTGCAGGAAGAGAAAAGCCAAAATAAACCTTTTCTTATAACAATGAGCCATTTGTGGGCATTTGTCCCCACCGAAACTACCTCTCCTATGTAAATGCGTGTGTGACTCTGGACAGAGAGATAGCAGATAAACACTAGATAATATAGGAAAGCCTTTAATATGTAAAGAGACATCTTTCTACCTGTTGACTTGTAAATTTTGTTTTCTCCAAAATGATGTATGGTTTGCAAATTGAACGTGGTCCTATCATGTTAAAGGACATATGACTATAACCAATAGCGGTAAGGGGCTCCTAATTGCAATTATTGCTTCTGTACTTCCCACTTACAAAACTATAAAAACTAAGTAGAACAAAGGGCCGGTGCACTCTCCATCAGATTTCTGTCGGAGTTCCCGCCGCTTGGCCAAGCTAGACAATAAAGCTTTGATGTGTAAACGATGGACCTTGTTCCTGTCTTCCATATATCAGGTCCCTCCGAATTTGGATTAACAAAACAGAATTTTTATTATGATTATTATATGCAAAAGTTTGGTACTAATCATTGATTCCCAGAAGAATTAAATGACTGGGAAGGAGCAAATGGAGACATCATCTTTTTTTTTTTAATAATTTTATTTTTTTAATGGGGCAACATCAATAAATCAGGATACATATATTCAAAGATAACAAGTCCAGGTTATCTTGTCGTTCAATTATGTTGCATACCCATTACCCAAAGTCAGATTGTCCTCTGTCACCTTCTATCTAGTTTTCTTTGTGCTCCTCCCCCTCCCCCTTTGCCCCCTCCCCCCGTAACCAACACACTCTTATCAATGTCTCTTAGTTTCACTTTTATGTCCCAGCTATGTATGGAATAATGCAGTTCCTGTTTTTTTCTGATTTACTTATTTCACTTCGTATCATGTTATCAAGACCCACTATTTTGCTGTAAACAATCCAGTGTCATCATTTCTTATGGCTGAGTAGTATTCCATAGTTTATATGTGCCACATCTTCTTTATCCAGTCATCGATTGACGGGATTTTTGGTTGTTTCCATGTCCTGGCCACTGTGAACAATGCTGCAATGAACATGAGGCTGCATGTGTCTTTACATATCAATGTTTCTGAGTTTTGGGGGTATATACCCAGTAGAGGGATTGCTGGGTCATAAGGTAGTTCTATTTTCAGTTTTTTGAGGAACCACCATACTTTCTTCCATAATGGTTGTACTACTTTACATTCCCACCAACAGTGTATGAGGGTTCCTTTTTCTCCACAGCCTCTCCAACATTTGCTATTACCTGTCTTGTTAATAATAGCTAATCTAACAGGTGTGAGGTGGTATCTCATTGCAGTTTTGATTTGCATTTCTCTAATAGCTAAAGAAGATGAGCATCTTTTCATATATCTGTTGGCCATTTGTATTTCTTCCTGGGAGAAGTGTCTGTTCATGTCCTCTTCCCATTTTTTTATTGGATTGTTTGTTTGTTTGTTGTTGAGTTTTATGAGTTCTTTGTAATTTTTGGATAATAGGCCCTTATCTGAGCTGCAGTTTGAAAATATCATTTCCCTTTTAGTTGGCTGTCTGTTTATTTTGTTATCAGTTTCTCTTGCTGAGCAAAAACTTCTTAGTCTGATGTAGTCCTATTCATTAATTTTTGCCTTCACTTCTTTTGCCATTGGAGTCAAATTCATAAAATGCTCTTTAAAACCCAGGTCCATGAGTTGAGTACCTATGTCTTCTTCTATGTACTTAATTGTTTCAGGTCTTATGTTTAGATCTTTGATCCATTATGAGTTAATTTTAGTACAGGGGGACAAACTGTAGTCCAGTTTCATTCTTTTGCATGTGGCTTTCCAGTTTTCCCAGCACCATTTATTGAAGAGGCTTTCTTTTCTCCATTGTGTGTTGTTGGCCCCTTTATCAAAAATTATTTGACTATATATATGTGGTTTTATTTCTGGACTTTCTATTCTGTTCCATTGGTCTGAGTGTCTACTTTTCTGCTAATACCATGCTGTTTTGATTGTTGTGGCCCCATAATATAGTTTGAAGTCAGGTATTATAATGCCCCCAGCTTTGTTCTTTTTCTTTAGGATTGCTTTGGCTATTCGGGGTTTTTTATAGTTCCATATAAATCTGATGATATTTTGCTCTATTTCTTTAAAAAATGTCATTGGAATTTTGATGGGAATTGCATTAAATTTGTATATTGCTTTGGGTAATATGGCCATCTTGATTATATTTATTCTTCCTAACCAAGAACAAGGTATATTCTTCCATCTCATTATATCTTTTCCGATTTCCCTTAACAATGGTTATAGTTTTCATTATATAAGTCCTTTACATTCTTTGTTATGTTTATTCCTAAGTACTTCATTTTTTTTTTTTGTTGCAATCATGAAGGGGATTATTCTTTTGAGTTCGTTCTCAATTGTTTCATTGTTGGCATATAGAAAGGCTATTGACTTCTGTATGTTAATTTTGTATCCTGTGACCTTACTGTATTGGTTTATTGTTTCTAGTAGTCTTTTTGTGGATTCTTTCGGGTTTTCGATGTATAAGATCATATCATCTGCAAAAATTGATACCTTTACTTCTTCTTTTCCAATATGGATGCCTTTTATTTCTTTGTCTTGTCTGATTGCTCTGGCTAGAACCTCTAGTACCACATTAAATAAGAGTGGAGAGAGTGGACAACCTTGTCTTTTTCCTGATTTAAGGGGGAAAGCCTTCAGTTTAGTGCCATTTAATATGATGTTAGCTGATGGTTTATCATATATGGCCTTTATCATGTTGAGATATTTTCCTTCTATACCCATTTTGTTGAGAGTCTTAAACATAAAATTTTGTTGTATTTTATTGAAATCCTTTCTGCGTCTATTGATAAGATCATGTGGTTTTTGTTCATTGTTTTGTTGATATGGTGAATTACCTTAACTGTTTTACGTATGTTGAACCATCCTTGAGATTCTGGGATGAATCCCACTTGATCATGATGTATTATTTTTTTAATATGTTGTTGTATTCGATTTGCTAGTATTTTGTTTAGTATTTTAGCATCTGTATTCATTAGAGATATTGGTCTGTAGTTTTTGTTTTTTTTGTGCCATCCTTGCCTGGTTTTGGTATGAGGCTTATGTTGGCCTCATAAAATGTGTTTGGAAGTATTGCTTCTTTTTAAATTTTTTGGAAGACTTTGAGTAGAATAGGAACCAAGTCTTCTTTGAATGTTTGATAAAATTCGCTGGTATAACCGTCAGGGCCTGGACTTTTATTTTTGAGGAGGTTTTTAATGTTTTTTTTCTATTTTTTCTCTACTAATAGGTCTGTTTAGGCTTCCTGCTTCTTCTTGACTCAGTCTAGGAAGGTTGTATTGTTCTAGGAATTTATCCATTTCTTTTAGGTTGTTGAATTTAGTGGCATAAAGTTTTTCATAATATTCTACAATAATTCTTTGTATATCTATGGTGTCTGTGGTAATTTCTCCTCTTTCATTTTGGATTTTGTTTATATGAGTTCTTTCTCTTTTTTCCTTGGTAAGTCTTGCCAAGGGTTTGTCAATTATTGTTGATCTTTTCAAATAACCAGATCCTTGTTCTATTAATTTTTTCTATAGTTTTTCTGTTCTCTATTTCATTTATTTCTGCTCTGATTTTTATTATCTCCTTTCTTCAGCTGGTTTTGGGTTGTCTTTGTTCTTCTTTTTCTAGTTCCTTAAGGTGGGAAGTTAAGTGGTTCACTTGGGCTCTCTCTTGTTTGTTCATATATGCCTGAAGTGATATGAACTTCCCTCTTATCACTGCTTTTGCTGCATCCCATAGATTCTGATATGTCATATTGTCATTTTCATTAGTCTGTATATATCTTTTGATCTCTGCACTTATTTCTTCTTTGACCCATTCATTTTTTAAAAGTGTGTTGTTTAGTTTCCAAATTTTTGTGGGATTTTTTTCCTCTTTTTTGCAGTTGAATTCTAGTTTCAAGGCTTTATGATCAGAAAATATGCTTGGTACAACTTCGATTTTTCTGAATTTGCTGATGTTGTTTTTGTGGCCCAACATATGGTCAATTCTTGAGAATGATCCATTTACACTGGAGAAAAAAGTATACTCAGTCACTTTGGGATGAAATGTCCTGTAGATGTCTATCATATCCAGGTGCTCTAGTGTTTTGTTTAAGGCCACTATATCTTTGTTGATTCTCTGTTTGGATGACTGATCTAGAGCCATCAGCGGTGTATTGAGGTCTCCAAGTATGATTGTGTTTTTGTCAGTTTTTGTTTAAAGTCAATAATTAGCTGTCTTATATATTTTGGTGCTCCTTGGTTTGGTGCATATATATTAAGAATTGTTATGTCTTCTTGATTCAGTGTCCCCTTAGCCATTATGAAATGGCCATTTTTGTCTCTGAGTACTTTTGCTGTCTTGTAGTCAGCATTATCAGATATGAGTATTGCTACACCTGCTTTTTTTTGGATGCTATTTGCTTGGAGTATTGTTTTCCAGCCTTTCACTTTGAATTTGTTTTTATCCTTGTTACTTAGATGAGTTTCCTGTAGGCAGCATACAGTTGGATTTTCTTTTTTAATCTATTCTGCTACTCTGTGCCTTTTTATTGGTGAGTTTAATCTGTTTACATTTAGTGTAATTATTAACACTGTGAGTTCCCTATTGCCATTTTATGTATTGCTTTCTATTAGTTTTGTGTCTTGTTTGATCCTTCTCTTTTGTTTTTCTATCTTTTGTTTTTATTTGGTTGTATTCCATACATCTTTCCTCTGTTGTTATCTTTTTCATCTCATGTGTTTCTCTGGTGGTTTCTTCCATGGTGGTTACCTTTATGTAATGAAAAGGGTTCCTACCCTGTTCATTGTAGCGCACTATTTTATGAGTACTTTTGCACTCCATTGTCCTTTGCTACTGTTAATATCCATCCTCTCCCCCCCTTTCTTTTTGTTGTTGTCACAGTTTAAATTTGGTTTTATTGTGTTCTTCTTGGAGCTTTGACTTGTGGCTTTGTTTTTTTTTTTTTTTCTTTGTATCTGATTGGAGAACCCCCTTAATAATTCATGGAGAGGGGGTTTTCTGATGATAAATTCCCTCATCTTTTCTGTATCTGTGAATGTTTTTATTTCTCCTTCATATTTGAAGGATAGCTTCGATGGGTATAGTATTTGTGGCTGAAAGTTCCTCTCTTTCAGGACTTTAAATATTGGGGTCCACTCTCTTCTAGCTTATAGAGTTTCTGCTGAGAAATCTGATGATAATCTAATGGGCCTTCCTTTATATGTTGTATTCTTCTTTTCCCTGGCTGCCTTGAGAAGTTTTTCTTTGCTGTTGGTTTGTGCCAATTTCATTATGATGTGCCTTGGAGTATGTTTGTGGGGGTTAAGATACTTGGAGTTCTGTTTGCTACTTCAATTTGAGGCTTTAGTTCTTTCCACAGGCTTGGGAAGTCCTCATCTATTATTTGTTTGAGTATGTTCTCCATTCCATTTTCTCTCTCTTCTCCTTCTGATATACCTATTATTCTTATGTTATTCTTTTTGATGGAGTCAGATAATTCTTGTAGGGCTATCTCATTTTTTTAAAATTTTGAGTCTCTTTCTTCTTCTCTCTGTTGTGCCTCAAGTTGCTTGTCTTCTATTTCACGAATCCTCTCTTCTATCTGGCCTGTTCTATTAGCTAAGCTTGTTACCTCGTTTTTCAGCTTGTGAATTGAGTTTTTCATCTCTGTTTGATTTATTTTTATAGTTTCAATTTCCTTGGAAATATATTCTTTGTGTTCATTGAGTTGTTTTCTGAGCTCCCTAAATTGCCTTTCTGTGTTTTCTTGTATATCTCAGAGGATTTTTAGGATTTCTATCTTGAATTCTCTGTCATTTAGCTCCAAGGTTTTCAATATATTAAATTTTTTCTCCATAGATTTTTCCTCATCTAGCTGTGTTACCTCTCTTTCTTTTGTATCCATGATATTCGATTTTCTCTTCCTTAATGGCATCTGAGGGTGGTTTTGTTGATAGTATTAATGAGATTTAATAAAGAATAAAAAGTTAAAAAAATAAAAAATCAAAGAGTTGTTTTTTTAAAAAAAATTAATAATGAAATAAAGAATAATAAAATAAAAGAAAAACTAAAAAATAGGAAATTATTCCCCCCCTCTTTTTTTCTCTCCTCTCCTCTCCCCTCTTTCTTGAGAAAATCTTGTGGTGAACTGTGAATTATAACAAAGAATGCCTGTAATGGAAGTCCTGAATTGAGGAAAAGTAATAAAGGGGCAAAAAAAAAAAAAAAAAAAAAAAAAAAAAAAAAAAAGAAAAAGAAAAAAGAAGGGGGTATGTACTCATGAAAAGCAAATAAGGAAAAAATTTGGGTCAAGAATAAAATGATTTGCTTTTAGGTGTTGGTTGACTAAGAGTTATGGTGAGAGGAATAAGAGGGAAACAGGAAAATGGGGGGACAAATTAAAAAATTATCTTTGTATTTAGTGGAACAAGAACTAGATAAAATGGAGAGCCAGGGATGGGAGCACTGCTAGTGAGTTAAAAAGGTGAAATAAAAACCCCCCAAAATGCCAAAAACATAAGTTTTAATCCCAGATAAGATAATTTGTTCGTTATTGAGGTTTGAATGAGAGGAGATGTAAAGGAGAAAGGAAGAAACTAATATAGAGCGAGAAAAGAAAGAGAGAGAGAGAAAAAAGAGGGAACCACTAAAAGAAGAAAAAATAAAAAAGAGGAGAGAGAGAGCGAGAGAGTTAAGGGTTTTGGAATGCAACCCTCATAGAGAGAAAGGAAGAGGAAAGAAAAGATAATGGGAGATGTAACACTTATGGGTAGTGTAGTTCAAGGAGAGGAGAGAGTAAGACCGGCAGAGAGTTAATCGACCAAATTGGAGGAGGAAAAAAAATATCAAGAATGAATATAAGTGAAACAAACGAACAAATATAATAAAATGGGATAGGTTATAAAATTTGCAGATTATTCTTGATTTTGAGAGGTTATCTCCTTGCTTTTTCTTTTCTCTCCCTCTTCCTGGTCAGTGACTCTGTACCCGGGTTCTGCCCCTTTGGCACGCTCAGGTAGAGGTTTGCTGTTGATAAATCTCTATGGCGATGTCATGTATTGTGCTTTAGTCTCGTTGGTAGTCGAGGCTCATTAGCATTTATAGGCTCCAACAGTGAGAGAGTCCGTGTTCCTGGAGCCTTTCTCCTAGTCTTTCCTTCCTCAATTAGTAGCCTGATAATCCATCTATGGGGTTGCTGCTGCTCTGCCTGGATAGTAAGAGGCTCAAAGAGCTGGCCACTCCCCACTCTTTTCCCACTGAGCACAGGGCTCTGGGTAAGGCTCAGTCAGTCAGAGCTGCTAGCATAATCAGGCGGGGCTTCCGCCCACTCAAAGACCTCTGGCTCTGCCACTCTGTCCGGTAACACAGGCGGGCGCACACTCCCGGGGCGCTTGGAGGAATCTGTCGCTCACTATCTGCATGCGCAGACCAGGATATCAGGCCGGCAGTCTTACACTCTGAGTGAAACCCCCACCCGCATGGAAAAGTTCCAGCATTGGAATTGGCTCTCGCTCCGTCCCATGCGCAGCTTTTGCAAGGCACTGGGGCAGCCCGAGATTCCACTTTTGACCCACACAAAGGCCCCTGACTCTGCCCCTCTGTGGGATAACACGGGCACGCACTGCCGAGGCACTCAGAGGAATCTCTCGCTCACTATCTGCGTGCGCAGACCAGGATATCAGGCCGGCCGCCTCACCCTCTGAGTGAAACCCCCACCAGCATGGAAAAGTTCCAGCATTGGAATTAGTTCTTACTCCCTCCCCGTGCGCTGCTTTCTCAGGGCGCTGGGGCAGCCTGGAGATTCTGCTTTCGGCCCACACAAAAGCCTCTGACTCTGCCTCTCTGTGGGATAACATGGGCGCCCACTCCCGGGGCTTTGGAAGGAATCTCTTGCCCACTATCTGCGCGCGCCAACCAGGAGATCGGGGAAAATGGCTGCCCCACTTGTCTTTCTTTGTCTGGGTTTGGCTTGAGTCTTAGCTTGTATTGCCCAGGTTGCCACAGGAACAGTTTTTCCTCGGCTTGGATCTCCGTGCCACAGCCTGGTTCGGCTGTTTGTGCTGCAGCCTGGATCTATTCACCCCCTTTGCCCGCCTCAGTTTCTATATTCTCAGTTCCCAGTGAAAGCCGCCCTGTTTAGGTTAGTGAGGAAGGCAGAGCATTTCTTACTCCCTATTTCCTTCTGGGTTTGGTTATATATTTAGCCAATTTTTCGCTCGACCATACCTTCGGGTGTATTGTGAAACATCTGGAGGCTCCAAGGATAGGTTTTTCTGTTTCTGGTTAAAGATCTTGTTGAGTTTTGGGGGAGATTTATCGGTATCGCTTCCTACCCCACCATTACTCTGACGTCATCTGTTGAGACATCTTCTTTATTCTATATCTATTGAAACATTTCAGATTTTGTTCTTGTGTGCATGCATTATTTTAGAGGAAAAAAGTCTTTGTGATATTATTCACCCTGTTGATTAGCTATCTGAGGAAAAAAATATTAGAAAAAAAGAAATGTGTCTGTTTTGTTTCCTTTTACTTTCTTTAGTATATCCTTGACCCCATTTATCTATATAAAATATGCAAGAAAGAGAAAGAGTGAGAAATGTGAAAATCACATGGTTAAATTTTTTCAATTAGAATTACTTATGGAAATGGCATGCTTTGAAGCCAGGTAAAGCTAGACACTAGATCTTTTTCTAGGAAGGGGGAGATTCAGAGATAACTGATACTGTTCTCAAGATCTCCAGGTCAGTAGCCAGTCCCAGATATGTAGAGGATCCCAGATATTACACAATTTTCACACCCTTTAATTCAATTATGCACTGCACATTGAATTTTTCTACATAGATTATATTAGGTGATATGAGAACAGTAGTCTATGAAAAGTACAGACTTAACATTATTTCTCTGACAAAAATCCTTGTAACAAATGACTTAGGGTTAGCAGATTTCCAAATATTGCTACATCTCTCTTTTCTGGGAAGAGTGTCCCCAGTGAGTTGGAAATCCTTGAAGCAGATAGCTCTAACTAAAGGGATTTCCAGAACTGATATCTAGAATTGTTTGTATTGCAATTAGAACAAAGGATTCTATAACAACAATATGACACATTTTAAAAGAAAAAATTAAAGTCTTTTAATTCAACAGATAATTCCTTTGTCCTCTTGTTCTCCCTAACATTCCTACACCCTCTGCTGTTTCCTTTCCCGGTCATTACAGTGTCTTTAGTAATTTATTCCCTTTACTTTCATTTTTTGCAATGCCACCAGGAACTGCAAAAAAAAGAAAAATTACAGCACATAATATTTAGCAGCCTAATTTTGTATTTATTTTTATTAGTCGTTGAACATTATTGATCGTGACTGCAAATTCAATGGCTTCCGGCCTATGTATACTGTTTGTACCCCTTTCTTGAGCCCTCGGTTGGGTATTTAGCAGTCCTTGTGAACCTTTCTTATATACAATTCAATTCTCTACATAATGATTCTGTTTCTCCTCTCAGAGCTTCAGTCTGACAACTGCCAATACCCTTCCAAGGTGGCTTTCCTGCATGGAGCCTCTTACCTCAAGGGATTTCCTCCTACTAGGTGTCCTTTCCTTGAAACCAGAACTGAACACAGGAAGCATGTCTATGAGACTCCAGATCTTGTAATTCAGTTCACAATTCAGTGTTTTTACTAGTCTTTTTGAGAATGTATGCCAAATATTGACATATTTTATTTTTTTCTTATCAAAAACCTTGTTTGTGTGTCAGCTGCATAATATATAATTATATTTGCTATTTAAGGATTTGTTTGTGAAAAATACACTTGACTATCAGTTAAAATTGATCAAAATAGTTTATTTTTATAAAACACACTCTTATTTTTCTGTAATGTATCATATTTTTATTTATAAAACAGAAGTACTAAGGCATAGTTTTCTGTGTCCCTCCTCATTGTAGTTTCCGAACTACAACAGTTTAACGAAGTACAAACATATCCAAACTTGAGATTATTGCTAGCGACGTTATTAAATATTTTCTAGTTCTGGATGTATTTCTGATTTTTGTAACTATAGATATTTGAGCAGCCAAAAGAGAAAGTTACTAATTGCTAAGCCATATTGCTTGTGTTTATATTAAAGACAGTGCAAGCAATGGACATTTTAAAAGTACACTGGAATGCTGAAACTATTATTCAAAATTATTATGGGTGTAACAAACAAAGAAAAATGTGCCAAACAGTCCTAGGCAGAAATTTCCTCCACATTGTTGAAAGTTTAGAAACTGATTTGGAAGGGTAAGCAAATGCAAGTTAAGATAGAAAATAATGGAGCAAATTTACTGTGTCAAACTGAATAGAATATTTCAGCTAACAATATTGTATTACTCAAATCTATTCATAGCAAACAGAAGACAAGAGAAAATTGGCTCTCTAAAGTGACAAGGGGAGAATTGTATCTTGTGGATAAGGCAAAGGGGATTTGCTAAGCAGTTTATTTTTTGCTACCATTAGAACAGAGAAAGGCTCGAATTTCTGAGGCATATTTCATTGTATATGTCACTGTTTAGAATCATTAGTGCCACATCCTATCAGAGCTGGCCATAGTGACTCAGCTTGATTCTTAACTGCCCTCTCAGACAATATAAACAACTCAGGTGGTACCCACTTACACTCAGGAGGTATCTCTACTGTTCTTCAAATGAGATATGGAACTAGAAACAATATGTTCCATTCTAGTCAATAAACCTGCTAAAACATTTAATAGATTGGCATGATCCTCAAAAAATGCTGACTGATATGTGTGTTTTTGTGTTATTATCCCAGAATACAGGATGTCTTGGGTTATTAATGAAATAGGTTTGGTAGGTTTGTTCTTAAGTTGAATTTGTTATGTAAGCTGGAAATGCAAATTAGACAGATGTGGCCATAACATAGTATTTATTTTTATCTATCTGTGCATATAAATACTTAAGCATTATCAAATACAACCTTAAAAAATCTTGGGTGATATAGAAGATGATGAACTTGTTGGAGAAGATGGGACTGGTGTTAGAGAGTCAGGGTTTGCTTCTGCTGCTTGAGTCGGTTTCTTATATTGGTATCAAGGGAGGTTTGTACAGAGCTTATCTTTTTCTCACCATAAATAGCCCTGTAGCATCTCAGCACTTCAGTAAGCATACGGTAAACTTTGGTGGATCTCTCTGTATTAGGATCTTGCTCCTCTAATTTTGCCATTCCTACTTCAATGAGATGAAAAGCATCAGCTAATTTTTTTGTAGAAAACTGTTTTGGTCTTGGAGTTTTTAGGTCCCTCTTTTCTTCCCTAAATGCCACCATTTGCTTCTCTACTTCCATAAGGTCTTTATTGGTTAGTTCTTTGCCATGGGAGTTGAGTAACGCTATGACATCATTTTCACTGATGTCCAACTGCAGTTGATTACCAATAGCACTTTTGGTGCTCCATTCGTAAGTATGAGTTTTATGTAAGTCAGATGTTTGTAACTTGAGGATTTATTGTATTACAGTTTCAGGGAAAAGGGAGAGGGAGAATATTAAGTTTATTTGACCACAAATTTGTCTGATAATTTACTGTGCCCACCTTCAGATATTCTAAAATTTTTTTTTTGTGTGTGACAGGGACAGAGAAA
The DNA here is from genome assembly GCF_036850995.1 of Saccopteryx leptura. NCBI lineage: Eukaryota > Metazoa > Chordata > Mammalia > Chiroptera > Emballonuridae > Saccopteryx > Saccopteryx leptura. The sequence goes on from NC_089503.1 coordinate 356,535,130, forward strand.
GAGAGAGAGGGACAGTTAGAAACAGACAGCCAGGAATAGAGAAAGATGAAAAGCATCAATTCTTTGTTGTAGCACCTTAGTTCTTTATTGATTGCTTTTTCATATGTGCCTTGACCAGGGAGCTCCAGCAGACTGAGTGACCCCTTACTCAAGCCAGCGACCTTGGGTTTAAGCTGGTGAGCCTTGCTCAAACCAGATGGGCCCATGCTCAAGCTGGTGGCCTCGGGGTTTCAAATCTGGGTTCTCCGTGTCCCAATCTGACACACTACCCACTGCACCACCACCTGGTGGGCACCCTCAGATATTCTAAATCTGTATGTTTGGGTGGAGCATAAGAATGTACATTTGCAAAGAAGTTCCTGGGTTGTATTGATGCTTGCAATGTGAAGATCACAGAGAAAAGAGCTAGAGAGCCTTCTTTACTTTTTATACTAAAAATAATATATTTATCTTATTTAAATGCTTAATATGTGTCAGGTCATGTTCTAAGTCGTTTATATATTTTATCTTATTTAAGAATCACAAAAAAAATCTTACATTACAAGTACTGCTATTATTTCTTTTTTATTTTTACTTTATTATTATTATTATTTATTTATTTATTTTTCTGAAGTTAGAAGCAGGGAGGCAGTCAGACAGACTCCTGCGTGTGCCCAACCGGAATCCACCCAGCATGTCCACCAGGGGGCGATGCTCGGGGCATTGCTCCTGGGCAATTGGAGTCATCCCAGTGCCTGAGGTGGAGGCCATGGAGCCATCCTCAGCGCCCGGGCCAACTTTGCTCCCATGGAGCTGCGGGAGAGGAAGAGAGAGACAGAAAGGAAGGAGAGAGGGAAGGGTGGAGAAGCAGATGGGCGCTTCTCCTTTGTTCCCAGGCCAGGAACCGAACCCAGGACTTCCACATGCCAGGCTGATGCTCTACTGCTGAGCCAACTGGCCAGGCCCTATTATCTCTTTTTTAAATATGGGAAATCTGAGACTAGAGAGAATCAGTAATTGCTCATTTGACACAGCTCGTACGTGGTGAAGATTTGTATGCAGGCAGAATGCCTACAGAGCCCATGCTCTTAGCCAGTAAGTAGTATGTTCTGCCTCATCTTGTACCATAATGCAATAACACTTGTTATACATTTTGTGCAGAGAAAAATCTAGGCTCCAAATATTAGTAGTCTTGAGTAGGAACAAAGTCTAAAGAAGGAATCAATTACTGATGTGCCTTGAAAATTAGCATTGGAAAGATCCTTAGAATCTTATGTAACCTCAAAATTTTCAATTTACTTGTTGCAAGTATAAAATTTCTCTTCTGTCAATGAATTTATTTGGTAATCAAAGTTTTTGTTGCATATTTCTGAGCCTCATATTGTTGAGTATGGATAAAATGGTTATTTAAAAACTACAGGGCTGTTTTCAAATTGGGTTGCAAAATATGTTCCCATTCCTTTTTGGTGAGAAGTTTGGGATCTGCTGGTAGCTCTTACTTACTATGAAGAGGAGGTCAGTCCACAGAAAAACTAAAGAAAAAGTGAGAAAATGGAGTGAGATTGGTCAGTGTGTTGGGTAAGGGAAGTGAGGTAGAGTGAAAGTTTTAGCAATGTTGCATTCCTTAGGGCCAATAACTCCAGAGACCACAGTTTTTCCCATAGTTACATGAGTTTTAGAATAAATTTTCTTTAAAAAAAAAACATACCTACTGTGATTTTTGATTCTGCCATTTGCAATAAAATATACCAATCAATAGTTGTAAAGATGACTTTACTATTATTCATATAGCTTTTGAGGACAGGGCAAAATCTTTCCAGATAGTATTATGTTAATTCATCATGGACATTCTTTAAAAGCAAATGGTATGAGTGAATTCTTAAAGGTAGGAGAAACAACAAGAGAGAAAGAATTTTTACTTGTCCAGGGAATATTCTCTAACCAGTTTGTCCTTTGAGCTCAGAGGAAAACACCTTTACTAGTAAATTCCAGAGATATAACACGAGTGCATAATGTTCATATACATTTAATATCATTTTAAAAATCACCAGCTTTGTTTAACCCCAATTTGGAAAGTAAAATACTATGTATATTTTGGAATGAATTGACAAAGAAGATTACAGCACTAAAGGCCTCCTCATATGTAGTCAATGTAAAATAAGACAGTCTACAGAGAGGATATGTAAACTTTTCAAGTCCTTGATTATGGATTGCAGAGGAGCTATTCTTTATAATATTAAACATAAAAAAAACTTGAATTTTTTTTTAAATATAGAAAGGTAGTTTTCTGCTCTAAATATGAAAAATCTAGGGACACTTGGATACATAGGTTGATACTTTTATTATCTTCCATATCAATAGTGGACCCATCAGAATAATTATAATTTACATAGCAAAAACTGACTAAATGGGTAAGAAATTAATAAGGTTAAGTAAAAGATGAATATATTTGATTACCTAGAATTAAACACTTGTAGGTATCACAAATCACCAAAATAAAAAACAACAATAAAATACTGGAAGTAATTTGCAATATTTAAGACAGAAAAGTTAACAATGATAATTTATTAGAACTTCCAGAAATGATCCAGAGAAATATGGACATCATTATAGATATATGTAACAAGTATATGAAGTGACATTTACATTAAAAGGCCAATAATTATATAAAGAAGTCAAACACTAATAATTTAACATATTACATGTAATGTCTGTGAAGATATAGTAAAATGGTTGGTTTATATAATGATTTTAAGAATGTAATGGTATTTGCTAATATAAAAAAGGCATTATAAATATGAAAGTTTGGCTAAGAATATGGATTGGTGAGCAAATAATGCCATGGTAATAAAGTGATATTATGGAAGAGGTTAAAATGACACAGTAAAAGTTGATGACATATTGCAAGGTGAAATAAGACGGGCTACCAAATAAGTAGAGTCTCATTCTAGAATAACACTTTGTAAAAGAGAAGGAAATTATTAAATATATGTAACTAAAGAAACATATACCAAAGTATATTTTTTTCCTTTTTATGTACAAAATAATTTAATATTTAAATTATAAAAATGATATAGCAAAATAATAAATAAAAATATGCATATAAAATAAATAAGTATGACATAAGACATATAAAGTCTTTCCTTTCCTAGAATAAAAGATATTCAGAAAATAAAATCTTATCTTTGGAAGAAACAACTTTAGGTTACTTAATTTCTCAGAACTAAATGTTAAGTAAGAGAAATGGTTTCTTAGCAGAAGGATTCTTGAGTGGAAATTAACAAATAGATATTTTATAACAATAAAACTTTTAGTGTAAGATTTGTTTTAACATATAAAACAAATATGAACAAATATATATAAATATATATATATGTGTATATAAATATATATAAATTCTATGAGAGAAGAGGAGGCAGAGACAGACTCCTACATGTGCCCAAAATGGGGATCCACTAGGCAAGCCCACTAAGGGGTGATGCTCTGCCCATTTGGGCTGTTGCTTTGTTGCTCAGCAACTGAGCTTTTCTTAGTGCCTGAGGTGGGGACCATGGAGCCATCCTCAGCACCCAGGGCCAACTTGCTCTAACTGAGCCATGGATTCAGGAGGGGAAGAGAGAGAGAGAATGCGAGAGGGAGAGAGAAGAGCAAGAGGAGGAGGGGTGGAGAAATAGATGGGTGTTTCTCATGTATTCTCTGACCAGTAATTGAACCTGGGACATCCACACAATGGGCCATGCTCTACCACTGAGCCAACTGGTCAGGAACAAATGTTTTTTAAATAACTGCTAATGATAACCAACAATTCACTATGATCTCTCATGCTCTTTTGGGTTAACTAGATTCATCTGGAAGCTTCTCGGTGGGGAACTTTATGTGATTGAATTCTAAAGTTATCTGAAGCTGAAGTCACCTCAAGTCCAAGCTGGGCTGGTTGTTTGAGATGGCCCACTCATGTGCCTGACTATTAGTACTGGTGGTCTGCTAGGAGCTCAGCTGGGACTGTTGACCCAAATGCCTACACATTGGTCCTCCATAGTTTTTTACAGCATAATATATGGGTTGCAAATGGGAGTATCCTAAGAATGAGCATTTCAACTGATGCAAAGGAGAAGTCAAGTCCTCTTAAAATTAGCCTATGAAATAGAGAACTCAAATTTGCCACACTTCAATGGTCAAAAATAGAATCACAAAGCCAACCATATTCAAGGGGCAAATACTATGTTATGTAAAGGTACAAATAGCTAGAAGATAGTTTACCCATGTGGAAGAGGCATCTTTGGAAGTTAGCTGCCACATTTTTCATAGTTAGTAATAGTACTTGTTACTCGTATACAATTTGGATAATAATAAAGTTTAAGTATAGACTGTTTAATTGTCCTACATAAGGTCAACAACTAGCAATCATACAAACCAAGTTCGAACTGATTAAGTCAAACCATAAACAATTTTGTTTAGTTAATTCCATACTTTGACTCTAATATATTTAGACTGAGAATGGTGTGACTTCACCACCAACACATTCTGACATTGGACAAGTCACTTATTTTTCAACTTCTGCTTTTTTTTTAATTGTCCTCAGAAAGTAGATTTACTTTCTATCTTTAACTTCCCTTGTAACTATGTTCTACTCTTTCTCCCTTATAAGTCATGTCTTTTTCATTAAGGATTTGAGCTGTAGCCATTCAGAAAGTCAAGTTCTTGTCTTTTTAATGCCTTCTTTAACCTAAATCTGCTCATGCTGTTCCCTTACCTTGAAACAATCTTTCAGCCTCTGTTTGATGATTTTCTACTTGACCTTTTAGGCACAATTTCTAACAATTTCCTCAAGCAGTTCTTTCATCATACCCATTAGACTGTATTAGGTGTTTTTTCTTATGTCCACTATGTTAGCTGGCCCTTTAGGACTATACCTTTGTTAAAGAGCTGTTCTAATAACCCCATACTTTCCTTATTAGAGCATTACACACTATTGTTATGAGCCTGAGTCACTAGGCTATATCCTCAAAAATTAGTCTTGTCTGATTGGTTTACTATTGCACTCAGAGTGTACCTAAGTCTTAGTGGGCACTTAACTATTAATATTTGCTGAATAAGTTGTGAATGAACAATAAATAAATTAAATAGAAAACAAAGAAAGAGACTTAATACCCGTTGGAGACCAGGGGTTAATATCTTTCTCAATAAAGAAAAAAAATTATCAAATTTTTAGAACACTGATATAATTGTACCCAAATAAACAATGCCAAAAAATGGTTGTAAACTTTTAATTTGACTATTTTATTTGAAATTAGCAATGCCAATTGTACATGCCAATTTAGTATCATTTATATTTTCTTTTTACTTTTATATACACACTTTCATTAATATTATATCTAGAGTCTAATCAAGTTGAAGCATTTTGTTTAAAGTCCAGAAATTGTGGAAATCATAAATAATGTGGAGATATTTTTTAATAGTTTACTTCAAGGTAAAGAACATTGTCGTGGTCTGAAGGTTTCAGTAGAAATGGTTTTTCCAACTTTTTTTTTTTTTCAGAAATTAACTCTAGGTTCTCTTCCTACCTAGAAATAAAGAAATTTCAATATGTATGTTTACCTTTTACTCTTTCTCTCTATGATAACTGAGGTGGGGAGATGTTGGTCAAATAAGTTTGTAAATATGATATATATGTTTGCTCACTTATAGTTTGCATTGGGTGTGGGGGACAGGCTGTAAGCAGGCAGGGTCGTTATAGCCTAAGGCTTAGTTTTAAGACTAAGCTTTTCCCACCCTTTTAATACTAAGACCTTTTCAAAACCAAGCTTTTTCCCACATCCTTGACTGATGGGGGGTGGTGCACTCTCATGAAGAATCCCATTATGCGTCAGATAAATGACTTTGTATCAGAGACTTCCTTGCTTGTATATTGGATTAAAGGTTTTGATTTTTACACTATAAAATGGGGCAAAGGAGCCCATGCTGGAGGAGAGCAGAGAAAGGCTACATGGAGAAGAGTAGAAGCAGCCAAAATAGTGGAGTGCTGAGTGAGAAGCCAGTTTGTGCAGAGTTTGTGCAGAGAGAAGGAGATGGGAAACAGAGGTGAATAAGGCTGGTGAGGTAGAAACCTTTGATTCTAGGAAACACGGATAAGTCAGTGGCTTTGGGAGCCTTGAATGGGAAGGGAACTGTTTTCCCACTGTGTGTATTTCTTGCCTGCAGGGTGCAAGCTAGGATTAAAGGTAATGGCCCACCAGTTCTTGGCTCCTTTGTTTCATTACCGACTGTCTGAATCAAATTCGAACCTGCATGGGCCAGGTGGCTGTGATGGTGGCCGTGGCTACTGGCTTTACAAGAGAACACTACATTTTTTCCTCTTATCCTGGATTATTGACCATATCAAATATTTAGATTCTGATGGGTATTATAGAGTAAGTAAATTAATTAAAACATGAGGATGGCATTTGAAATTTTATTAAGGGTGGTATGTGCTGACTATGAAATTAGACTATATTGCCTTTAGATAAATTTTTCTGCATGGAAGAGTATTGTCACATTGGAGGTAAAAGTACGTATCATAGAGAAACTTTAAACATTGTTTAAAAATAAAATCTTTAAATATAAAGATACATTATTACCCTCAAAATATAAAATTAAATTTATAGAAAACTTCTTAACAAAAATAATTTTATTAAGACAGTGCTGATGCAGAGTAACTGGAAAGCTATAATTCTATACTTAGATAAAACCTCATCAGAGTTAGAAGAAATGTAGACAATTTTAGACAAATATGAAGAGAGGTCATGTTTCACAGAACACTAAAATGAATTTGAAGGGATTTCTTTCAACAATAAGAATTGTGAACACAGATAAAGTAGATTGTTAAATAACAAAAAGAAACCTGTGGTGAGCAAATAAGTATAATATTACATGTAATTAAACATAAGCCATCAGAAAAACATTTCTTTTATATAAAAATCTGAAACAAAATTTCCAAACAAAAAGTAAAAAAAGCTAGAAAGGTTGATGTTGAGCTGTTCAGTGAGGATTTAATGTATATTAAAGTTATTACCATGTTCAGGAAGAGGAAGCGTATTCTAAATTGTTAGTTTTTTATTTTAAAAATACAAACTATATGAAATTATAAAGGAAGAATGACATTTTCTCTAAAATTTTCTGTCATTTTCACTTTCCAATCTGCCCCTTCTTGTTGCTTAGAATGAAGTTCAAAGTAGAAGTTTCTTCACTATTGCCTTTATATGTTTGTAGTAAAATGATCAATCAGGCAGAAATTTAAGAAGCCAGACATATAAAGTATATTAGTAGAATAAAAGTTGTAAAGATGAGTGTAGTTGGCTCCTCCCTAGTTTAAAGAGCCAGGTCGACACATTTCCCCATTCACAAGTGATTCAACTCACCTGGTCTGTCTGTGGCTCTGTTCCAAGCCTGACTTTAAGAGTAGAGTTTAAGGAAATGAAAACAGGATATCAAAGAGAGAGCTGCACTCCCATACTCATGACAACATTATTCACAATAGATACAATATGTAAACAACCTACGTGTCCATCAACAGATAAAGAAAGAAAAAGTGATATATGTCATTTGCAAACAACATGGATAGATCTTTAGGACATTATGCTAAGTGAAATAAGCCACACAAAGACAATTACTCCATGGTTTCACTTAACATGTGGAAACTAAAATTAAAAAATGTCAAACTTACAAAAACAGAGTGGAAGCTGCCAGGGACTGGGGGATGGAGAAGATAGAGAAGTTGGTACAAGAGTACAAACTTTCTGCTATAACATAAATAAGATCTGAGGATCTAAAGTATAACATGGCAACCTGACCAGTGGTGGTACAATAGATAGAGAATTAACCAGAAACACTGAGGTGCCTGGTTGGAAACCTTGAGGTCACCAGCTTGAGCATGGGATCAGCAATATGATCCTAAGGTTGCTGGTTTGAGCCCAAGGTCACTGGCTCAACATAAGCATCCCAGTCAAGGCACATATGAGAAGCAATCAATGAACAACTAAAGTGAAGCAATTATGAGTTGATGCTTCTTCTCATCGTTCTCCTTCCTCTCTCTGTCCTTCCCATTCTCTCTCTCTGTCTCTCAAAAAAGAAATAAAAAATTATTTTTAAATTAAAACTTAAATGTGCTCATAGATATAGTATAAAAATAAAAAATAAAAAGAGTAGAGTTTATTTTCAGCATGCTTAGTAGACTCTTCTAATTTCTGCTTAAAATTCTGCTTATATTTATTTAAAATACAGTAAATTGGCAGAGTCAGTGGGCTTTAGAACAGATGATCTTAACTGCACACTTCTATGTGCAATTGTGACCACCTGTGTGCCTGTGTGCCAATGGGGAAGGTGTGGAGGAGAGTGAGCAGAGGGAGAGGAGACTAAAGACTATGCGGAGGCATTGTCCAGAGAAGAAGTCTCCCTCAATTGGCTCTGAAATCATTACCTTTCATGAAAAATACCTGAGGAAAAATTATTGCTTCATCTGCAAAGATAATTTTTAATAAAAGGTTGATATTTTATTAAACACTGAATTCAGAAGTATAATTATATTTCAAAAAGAAATGCACCATACTAAGAATACATAATCTATGAGAAAATATTCAGTTTAATAAGCCTGTGACTTCAAATGCTTTGATGATACATATGTTAATGTGCACCATTAGAGACTTTTGTATGGGAGGGGGCTTAGCCTATTAAAGATTCTCACAATTTACTAATGAATTATATTTTTGCCATAAGTTTATTTAAAATGTGTTTTGTTTTTGTTTGTTAATTTTAACAAACTCCCCAAGGAAATAGTCTGTGTTCTGTGTAAGCATTTATAATATGGCTCTTCCCTTTTGATTCTTATAAGTGCTTTTCTTTTGATCCAACCTTCTGGAGGCATTTCTGCCATTAATATAAATCGTTAGAGCCTTTTATTCTCTGACATAAACACATAAAAGGTAGATTTTTATGTACCTGAACATGCCAATGAAGATTTACTTGTAGATTCTACTTCAGAGATAATGCTTCTTCTCTACCCAAAGTCTGAGCCACAAAAAGACACCAATCTAATTGTATAGTGTTCTCACTCTGCCTCAGATGGTCAGGAAATTTTAACTACAGAAAAGATTGACTTTAACATGCCTGAATTTCAATATTGCAAAAATATCATAAAATACTACCAGTAAATCTTGTCTTAAAGTGCTTCACTGGAGTTCTTTTTTTTTTTCTTACTTTATCACTAAATTACCTTGAAAGGGTTTTAAAAGTCTTTATTGAACCCCTTTACTTTATATCTTTAGATTAATATGCCGTGTCAGAAGAAGTGAGTCTTGGGTCTGTGGAAATTACATGAGCATTCAAGTGGATCGTAAGCCATTAACCTGGGTACAGGTACAATTATGTTAGTTCAAGTTGCCTTCTGTATCCCTGTGGTTATGTCTTCCTTCACTACTTCCAGAAATCCTTCCTTGTTCTCTTATTACCCCTTCCTGATCATGATATTCGTTACACCTTATTGGCATCGATATGTTTAGTGTCTTTATTTATGGAATGAAATTATATGTAATTCTCTGTTTAATGATTTTAGAATGTTATGCAATTAGAGGATTTGAAACCAGATAGCTGTTGCCATTTGGTGTGTGGAGAGGCCCCAAGCTTTGCAGACAGATTGGAGCCAGACATTTTCCTCAGCACTATTTATTAGATGTCTGACCTTCATCAAGCAAAACAACATTCCTGAGACTCATTTTCCTCATACGTAAAATAGGATCCATGAAAATAGTTAAGACTTGTGATGACTAGAGATAATATAATACCTAGTACATAATAAACACTTAATACATGTTAGTATTTTTATACCTGAAAATAATATAATAATGTATATCAACTATACTTAAATAAAAAGTACATTAGATGTTTTGCTTCCTGCTTTTTTTTTTATCTTTCCTCAAAAAAGTACTATTTTTCTTTAAACAAAATATGTTTAAAAGAATAAACATTAAGCCTTGTCTAGAAATATATTTTATGAGATACACTTTGAACTTTACAACTCTCCCATGTTAGGAGCTTTAGTTTTAAGTGTCTTTCTTCTTTAATCTAGGTCCCTGGTAACTTCATGTTTATTCTTCTTTTCTTCCTACCTAAACCAGTTCTTAAGAAGTGACCTGCTAATTATATTTACTCATAGTGGAAAATGACTCATGTGATTGAATGCTTCCAGGCAAATTTGCATATTTACAGAGTTTAAAAGTTTAAAGTGAATGCACATTCCCTACTAGTAAAATTTGGGGAAACCAGTAGTGGACAGCAAATGAGAATATATATATATATATATATATATATATATATATATATATATATATATATATATTTAATCTGTGCTTTTCACCAGTATCACTCATATTAAACCACATAAACGTCACTTCTTTGCACCTCCTCCATGCTGATTGAGACTGTGAACATTTTATGCTGCAGAGAAAGAGAGCAATGGTTTTGTGCACACCCTTGTGAAGCAAGGGAGCCACATAATAAGGCATTTGACTGATTAGAGAATTAAGCATTACAGAGGCACACTTGTTGTGCAAGGGCTCTGTCAGTTCCTATCCTGAATCATTCATATAGCTTCAAGGAAGCTGAATTGTTTAAAATTTTCTGTGACTTTAACCTCTGATTCATCACATTTCAATATATTCTATCCTACATTCTAATTCATCTCAAGATTCCTTCATACATTTTTTCCTATCTTTAACATTTAAGTCTACCATCTGCTTAATTTGTTTTGCTGTGCAAGATTTAGCTGGAAGCACAGTGAAAATAAAGCACTTATGGTGAGTAGCTTTTATTTTGCAAGTAAAAAAATAAGTTCTATACAGCATGTATTCGAACATACTTAAACAGAAATTCAGAAGAGGCTCCGAGGCAACGTTTGCTTAAATGTGCTGTGGGCAGTATTTACATGCATGTTTGGGAGAGGGGATGTGAAGAACAATCAGAATAGAGAAGAGGGGGAATTCTACTCTTTTAATACAGAAGGAGAACATCTATAAAAATGGCCAGTACCCCCTTGTACCTATGGGGATAGGGTTTTTCTAGTTGCAAACCACAAACCTCTCTATGTAGCACGACACAGGTGACATAAAGCTCTTCCATTAAGAATGTTTTACCTCAAATGTTCAAGTACATTGTTGGTCTGGCCTGAAATAGGCTTGAGTCTCTCATCCATTTTCCAATGTTCTACTCACCTCTGCTCTGAATATGTAAAATTTATGAAGGCGTTCGGTGCCTGGACTACATCCACGCTGTCTAGGTTTAAATTACAGCTCTGATACTAAGTGCTATGTAACTATTATTTATTTATTTATTTTTGTGATAGAGACAGTGAGAAGACAGAGAAAGGGACAGATATGGATACACAACAGTAAGGGAGAGAAATGAGAAGCATCAGTTCTTTGTTGCAACACTTTAGTTGTTCATTGATTACTTTCTCATATGTGCCTTGACATGGGGGGCTATAGCAGAGAAAGTGATTCCTTGCTCAAGCCAGTGAACTTAGGCTCAAGCCAGCGACTTTAGGCTCAAACCAGCGACATTTGGGCTCAAGCAGTGACCATGGGGTCATGTCTATGATCCCACACTCAAGCCAGCAACCCCATGTTCAGGCTGGTGAGCTTATGATCAAGCCGGCAACCTCAGGATTTCGAACTTGGGTCTTCTGCATCTCAGTCTGTCACTCTATCCATTGTACCATCACCTAGTTAGGCAACTGCTATGTAACTTTCAACAAATAACATGAACACCCCATGCTTTATTATTTTTATCTCAAAATAATAATGGTTATAGTAGTCCCTATATCATAGTTCCTGGAACTTAATAGTTATGAGCCATTTTGCAATGTATAAGAAAATGCTAAGGTTATTCTTCTACCTTTTTCTCTATTTGCATGGTTATTATATATTATGACAAACTAACTTTTTATTTTGAAAATAGAGAATTAGACCTAACCTGTGGTGGTGCAGTGGATAAAGCGTCACCCTGGAACACTGAGGTTGCTGGTTCAAAACCCTTGGCTTGTTCGGTCAAGGCACATGTAGGAGTTGATGCTTCCTGCTCCTCCCTTCTCTTTCTCTCTCTCTCTCCTCTCTAAAATGAATAAAGAAAGTCTTTAAAAAAACTTAAAAAAAAGTAGAGAATTGACTGTTTTAGTTATTGTAAAAATGGAGATTCGTTTTGTAGGACTGGAATAGATACAGAGGGTGTACCTCATTAGTTAGATTTTTTTAATAGTTAAGTTTATTATTAGGTTAATCATTTGTCTGGTTGAAGAGGACAATGAAGATGGCAGATAACACAATATGGGTGTGCTAGTCAGGGTTGAAATACAGCTTAAATTGGAAGGTTGGGATAGGAAGAGGAGTAACTACAAGAGGATAGAATAGTTTGATTGTCTAGACCTGTCTATTAGGCTCACTTCTGGAAGAGAAGTAGACTAAAGAAAAAAAAAATTAGGAGAGATAAAGTTGGTTTCACAAAAACACCTGGATTGAATAGAAAACTATGCAATGTAACCCAATTGAAGGAAATCTAGATAAAAAAATATATTCATTAGGTTTTTACCATAGTAGTCCATAAACATTTATCTTCTCATACACATACTTTAAAAAAAGAAAATGTCAGTTCTAACATAATGCAACTATTTCCATATAATACTAAAAATGCATTTACTTTCTCCCCAAAGGTTGACAACCCGAAGTCTTATTCAATTTCTGTACCCAGTTTCATGACCAGGATCCTTGGGTGATCTGATTTGTTCTTGTTCAGTCTGGATGTTGTCCTAAATAAATTCATAATATGCAGCTACATGATAAAGCTGAACAGCCCCAAAATACCAAGTCCAAAATGAAGTAGGTAGAATGGGATAAACATTTAGAATAAACAATTTTATATAAAAAGATGAGAAGAATAAACAACATACAGTGGTCTTCGAGCCAGAACACATATCAGTCCTGATGGACTGGAACCAGAGACCATTGTACCTGGCAAATTGGCACTGTGTCTTAATGCAGAATGTTCCCTGCCCATTTTCCTCACTGGCTGCAACTAATATTAGAGCAGTTCCTTTCTGAGACACTGTTTTGGTAGACAGCTTCCTTTCTGTGTAAACTCAAGAGATGTTTGAATTGTGTTATATATTGAAAAGTTGCCAAGATTCAAGTTTCCCTGACCGAATAATGCCCTTAAAACCTCAGCTGACTTTTGTCGGACCTCTTCCTGCTTACTTCCTAGACTGGTTAGCAGTGTCCAAGCTTGAAGAGTCTCATCTTAAATCTTAATTGCATTCTGATAGTTTCCGTGTCTTAGCAACCCATCTCACTGTCTAGGCTTGCAGCCTTGAGGCCACAAATCTGTCACTTAACTCCTGACTACATGAGAAGAATACAAGATCCTTTACAATAGGATTCCTATGTTCTTTTTCAGAGTTGCAGTACTGGATGTTTGAGTCTGGCCCTGCCTTTACAATTTTGATATTTTGTTCAGGATGATTTTTTTTCATTAATTTTGTTTCATTAAAATACTCTTTGTGTTAAATATCAAAGATTTTAGTGCCTTTTAATATCGGCCATATATATCTAGATCTCAATGAACAGAAACATTTCTCCAAGAGTGACAACATTATGAGAGAGACTGTGGTTAGAATGGATTTGATTATATGGCCTTCTCTAAAACGTTTACTATAGCCAGAGTGATAGTGTAGTCTGATTGGTAGTGTACTCTGAGTAGCCAAGTTTTGGTCACATACTTATCGATGGGCAGGGACTATGAACAGGGGAGTCCTACTATAAACAGTAGGACTGAGTAGGATTACTATGATATGATGAAAGGGTGGTTCATGAAAGATGAAATCTGGAGAAGGCAATGGTCCATTTCAATATGACACATATGCTTGGACAGGGAAGAAGCAGTAAGGTTATATCTTAAAAAAGTACTGAAGGAGGAAGATATTGAATGAAGCAACCAAATGAAGGAATAGGTAGAACATTCACAATGTATGCTAGACTGCTCCCATGTACTGCTCCGGTCTTCCTGGGAGAAATGAAGACACATTCTCTCAGAGTATCTTTTTCTTTACCTTGGCTCAGCTCAAGAGATGTGCCTGGGCTTCCTTTTTTTAGAATAACAATTTTCTCCTTGCTGTTAAGCAATCCCAATAGATTGTGTGAAATGTGCGCTATTTGTGTTGAGGAGGGTAAACAGGATAGAAGTATGAAGAAGCTTCTCTCCTCTCCAGTTCAGGATTTAGGAAACACAGAAGACAGTAAAATGCACCACACACAGGTTTTTACAGACCAAATTGTCCTTTACAATTTGTCATTGGTCAAATACACACTTCAAGTGTGTTTTTAGTATTACCTTAAAATTCTTTTTAAAAAATTATTACTTTTCAAAGTACTTTACCTACCATTAATAATTTCAGTTTATTGCCCATTAAATGCTGTCATGTATAAGCTATGTATGTGCCCTGTAAATCCTGGTCCACAGTATAGTATACACACAATGAGTAAATAGAATTTTCTTTATAACTTTTACCTGATTAAATATTCTGAATATTTTATATATCTTTTTATTGGCTTTATGTGAATTTATTAATAACAGGAAAAAGTATTTACTTATGTGATGTTTACTACTTAATGTAATTTTTAATTGGGAACTCACTAGTTTTTTTTCTAATATAATTGCAGATATTTCTATTTTTTATCTATTTAAAATGTGGTATTTCACATCTAAAAGGATGGGACAGGGATAACGATGCAAAAAGAAAGCTGTGGTAGGAAAGTGTTGCAAAGCACAAATACACAAATAGAAAATGCAGAAATACAACAGCCACGGTTATGGTTATTTCCCTGATAACCGCACAGTTGGCTAAGGTTCTCTGGAACCTGAGAGTAGTTGAGGCAAAGCAGTCCAACTTAATCACTTAAAAGAAAGGAGAAAAATAAAAATTGAATTTTTCACCTTTGCTTCAGGATAAAACATTAGCTGACAAAGCTTTCCCAAACACTATGCTCTTGTAGGGAAAAAGATAAAAAATTCCACAGTTCAAGGCTTCTCAAATAGTTAATATCCAGGAAGGTTAAAATCTGCATCTCATCATCACAAATTTGAGACCTGGTAGTGAAGGAATAGGTGGACTTTGCCTTAAATTACCTAGCCAAGTTGCATATGGGATCTTTTGAACATGAATATTTTTTACTCCTATTTGTGGAAAAAGAAAGTTTTCAATAATTGACTTTGGATTTTTTTTTCATTTTTGCCAACAGATAAAGTACACTGATTTTATTACATTGCTCAACATTTACGTAGTAATTTTTCAAATATAAAGAAAGGAAAACAATTTGATCAAGTGCATCTGACATTTGACCAATACCCATCAGTTCACCAATATTGATTGCTTACAGCTGATATCCATTCTTCTAAATCAGTGACCGTATTACAGGTTAAAGTAAAATTTTGACTATCACACCTGTTTGAACATACTGGAAAATAAACAACTGATTTTCTTCTATTTAATTTAAATTAATATTTTTCAAAGTCTCTGACCAGATGAATATTCTCAAATAAATAAAAGCAAGAAATTTAACCTAACTTAATATAGTCTGGACATATCCAGACATTATTGTTTTAAGTTATCCATGGGATTATAAATAGAATGAGCTTAAGCCACAGAGTACAGGTAGTCAGCTAATATAATGTGTAAATATGGTAAGACTTAATATTTTTATCAGTTCCCATGACATTTTTTAAATGGTGCACAGTATATTTAACTAATGGTTCTTTTTTCTCTGTGTCTATATCTATATCCATCTATCTCCATCACTATTAAAGAGGTACTTTCAATTTTTATTCATTCTGGTAAAGTCCTACTTGTCTAAATTACCTTTGATTATTTACCGGGATATTAAGAGATTTCTTTTACATTACATAAAATATTATTTTGGCTTTTTATTCTCCACAGGAATATTTTTATATCAAAGAAAATATTTTTGTTGAGCAAAACCAAATATATAACTTTTACTTATTGTTATTATAATACCCCATGTCTATTTCTAGCACATGGATGTAATACTTTCTAGTTATTAGAATATGTGTTCACCTCTTTTGCTATGCTACCTGAAAGGTCTGCTAATTATTGCATCTTTAGTACTTTACCATCTGCCAAACTCATAGCAGGCTTGAGGTAAATGTTTATTCACTGGATGAATGGATGAATGACTGATGAGTGGCTACAGTTACTGAAAGCTCACTTACAATTTGCAGGGTTTGAATTAGAGCCTCTCTTTATAGATCTATTCAATACTGCCACTGTGTATACTTGCTAAATTAGGTGACTCTAACAGGTGCTTGATGTTTAACCAGAATTTAACAATTTGAACTATGATCTGTGACTATAAAGGTAGCCCATTAAAAAACGTACAGTTTTCCAACAGTCATAAAAGGAAAGAGTTACTATTCCCTAATGAGTCTTTAAAATAGTTTACAAAATTAGACACTCAAAAAAGGTCTTTGGGGCACAAAAAATTTGCATTGACTTTGTCCAAAGTTATCTTTAACATGATTGATCAACTGTTCCAAAGCCTTTAGAGCATCTTTTGAGTCCTTAAATGCCGCATGGACCTAATTAATTATATCATACAATTGGATGCAGCAAGAAAGAAGACTCCAAAATAAATTTTAAAAAACACCAAGGAAGAATTAGCAGACAATTTCAAAATTTTAGTACTAAAATTAAACAACAAAAAAAGCCAATAGCAATGATAAAACTGGAGAAAATGATGATAAATTGCAGTTCTTTTTATTGGATGGAAAATTTCTTTGTATGATCCATATTTATAGGCTTCAATTAATTGTTACTGATCTGTTGAGACTTAATAGATCTGTTTCCTCTCTCTAATTGATCCTACTTACACCCATCTCCACCTTATCATAACCACTGCAACTTCTACTCCTCAGACCACTAACAGGTAGTAGTAATGTGTCCTGTTACAGAACATACCACAGAGAAGTGGGAATGACTTCAATGGTAAAGCTATACAACTGATTACTGGGTCTACTCTCCAAGCTGTTTCTCAGGAGGCAGTTCAGTGTTGCTGCTAGGAGTGCTTAGTTTGCTTTAAAACATGAATGGGTTGAATTCTAGTTCTCCCACTCACTAGCTTGAGATTTTGACCCAATCACTGTTGTTATTGTTACCTTAGTTTCCTTTTCTATAAGATCAGAACAAAATATCTACTGTTTAGAGATTTTATAATAAAAGTTTAACACATTTGAAAAGTTTACTGGCTAATATTCAGGATCCTGTATTATCTTGTGCTGTCCTGGCATCCTGGGAGGTATATTGATAACTGGCTTGACACAGAACCCTCAGATTGTGAGACTAAGCTTCTGAGCTTAGTCAACAGGCTATAGTCACTACTCAGATTCCAAAGAGAGGGTTGAAAATTACTTATAGTGTTTCATAGGAACTAAACCCCAAAGATATGTATGAATTTCAAGTTAAATCTTCTCTCACATCAGAATCTAATTGTCTAAATCTAACTATCTAAACTAATTATTTGGAATTTGTTCTATTCTCTGCTTGTTATTTTGTCAACACTTTCCTTAAAGGAATCAACGTAATTTTTACACATGAGAGGATTCTGAAAAATACAACAGAAGATCAAGCATAGTTTACAAAAGTTCCTGAAGCAACTAGGAGTCAGTTCTGTCAAGTGATAGTATATCATTGCTAGACTTCAAGTCTTTCCTATTGTAATGTATGTGCTATCACCCCTATGTGCTTATTGGCCCTAGCAAAATATCAAAAACAAACAAAACAAACCAATAAAAACAAGTCATTCTTTTTTTTCTTTCTTTCTTTTTTTTTTTTTTCCGAAGCTGGAAACGGGAGGCAGTCAGACAGACTCCCTCATGCGCCCGACCGGGATCCACCCAGCATGCCCACCAGGGGGCGATGCTCTGCCCTTCTGGGGCATCACTCTGTTGCATCCAGAGCCATTCTAGTGCCTGAGGCAGAGGCCACAGAGCCATCCTCTGCACCCGGGCAATCTTTGCTCCAATGGAGCCTCGGCTGCGGGAGGGGAAGAGAGAGACAGAGAGGAAGGAGAGGAGAAGGAGTGGAGAAGCAGATGGGCGCTTCTCCTGTGTGCCCTGGCTGGGAATTGAACCCAGGACTCCTGCACGCCAGGCCGACGCTCTACCGCTGAGCCAACTGGCCAGGGCCAAATCAAGTCATTCTTAACTCTTTGTATACTTACTCTAAATTTGCTCTGAAAGAATTCAGTCTAGTGGACTTTTATCTTCAAAATAGACATACACTCATATGTGATAAAAAGCAGAGGTGGGTAAAAGTAGGTTTACAGTTGTTTGTGTTGATAAAAACATGCAGGTTATGGTTATTACGAAAGTTTTATTAGCTCAAAAGAATGTCACAATGCAACTGTAAACTTACTTTTGCTCACCCTATATTATCCCCACTTTAGGTCGACTGCCACACCCTGTTCAAGCCACCATATGTATCCCAAAGAAGACTGTAATAGGTTTCTAGTTTTCTTGCATCTTCTCTTGCTCCCTCTACAGCCCATTCCTACACAACACACAGAGATACTTTCTTTAAAGTAGTGCTAAGTAAGGTCTGAATGTTTGTGTCCTAAAATGCATGTTAAAATCCTAACTCTCAAAGGTGATGGTATTAGTAGGTGAGGAGATTAGATCATGACATTGAGAGTCCTTATGAATGATGTTAGTGCTCTAATATATGAAATTCCATGGAATTCTCTAGTGTTTTTGTCATGTGATGATACAACTAGAAATTTGTAGTCTGGAAGAGAATCTTTCCCCAACCATGCCAACGCCATAATCTTGGACTGCAACCT
Source organism: Saccopteryx leptura (assembly GCF_036850995.1). Classification (NCBI taxonomy): domain Eukaryota; kingdom Metazoa; phylum Chordata; class Mammalia; order Chiroptera; family Emballonuridae; genus Saccopteryx; species Saccopteryx leptura. The sequence continues at coordinate 356,554,035 of NC_089503.1, forward strand.
TTCAGACTGACTGTACGAAATAAATGTATGTTTTTATAAGCTACCTTAGTCTGTGATATTTTGATATAGCAGACTGAATAGACTAAAACAAGCAGTGATCATATCATATAAATTTGTTAAAGCTCTTCAGTGACTTTCCACTACAACTGGAATATGGTCCAAATTTATTGCCACCGAATAGGAGGTCTTATTTGATATCTATATATTATCTTTTCCTACAAATTTGCTTTGACTCATTCTTTTCCTTAATCACCTTTCAGAGACAATGGTCTTTCTTCAGTCTCTAAAACTGTATTGCTTGATATGGTACCTGTTAGTCACTAGTGACTATTGATCACTTAAAATATAATCAGCATGTAACATATTCTAGTCTAAATTCATTTGTTCTGTAAGTTCAAAATACATACCGTGTTTCTAGGACAGTATAAAGATGAATTTTAAAAATCTCATTTATTTTGGCCTGACCAGCTGATGGCGCAGTGGATAGAGTGTCAGACTGTGACTTGGAGGGCCCAGGTTCAAAACCCTGAGGTCGTCAGCTTAAGTGTGGGCTCATCTGGTTTGAGCAAGGCTCACCAGCTTGAGCCCAAGGTCTCTGGTTCGAGCAAGGGGTCTTTCGGTCTGCTGTAACTTCCCAGTCAAGGCACATATGAGAAAGCAATCAATGAACAACTAAGGTGCCGCAATGAAGAACTGATACTTCTCATCTCTCTCCCTTTCTGTTTGTCCCTATTTGTCCCTCTCTCTGATTCTCTCTATCTCTGTCACACACAAAAACAAAAAAATCTCATTACTTTATTGATGACATGTACAAAATGTATTATTTTGGATATATTAGATAAAATACAACAAAATTATATATTAATTATAATATAACACTTTAATTTTACTTTTTAATATGAATCCGAGAAAATTTTAAATTATTTATGTGCCTTGCAGTATATTTCTAGTGGAGAGCATATTTCTGGAACAGACTAAACTTACTTCCATTTCAGAAACTTTAATTTTTCTTTCTAGTTTTCCTCTTTTTTGAGTATTCTCCCACCATATTGTTGCTTGATTGTTTTGTTACCTCTCAGATCTCAGTTAAATTATATCTCCTCAAAGTGCCTTTCTTTGGACAGCCTGCATAATAAAATCTAACAGCACTTAGATAATTATTAATAAATCTACTCTTTATAATGTTACTTATTTTATTTAATTCTCAGTGCTTATAAATTTTTTAAATTATTTATTATTTTGTTCACATATAAATTAATTAAAGAGCAGAGCATTGTCTATACTATTAATTGTTATGGCTTGGGCTTCTATAAGAGTGACTGGAAAATTGCAGATACTTAATATATATTAAATGACTTACTGAGATACTAAAAGACTTAGTAGTTGACTATCTACAATACTGTTCTTTTAACTTCCATTTTCACCTACTTCAAACCTATGAGTTTTCTGAAATTGAAGAAAGCCATTTTAGTTGATGTGATGGGAAAGAGTGTGTGAAAAGAGGTATGGAAAATATAAACTAAGATACTCGTGCTCTTAATGAACATGTATCTAGCTTCATTACCAGGAATATGAGCAAGAGTTTTCCTGTCTTTGAATCCTTCACGGAGATACTGCATAATCTTGGGTACATATTAATCATTCAATAAATTTATTTTGGTTTTACTTTTTATGAGCCACAAAGAGCAGATGCAGCAAGGCTTTAATTGAAACTGATTCTGTTAGAGCACATATAGATTCGGCTGTATTCAGTAGCTCCACAAAGATTCCCATGGAAACTCACTTAAGGGAAGCAAAAAGAGAAACAAGGATATTAAATCAATTTAAGCTTGCCAAATGATATCCATTTGAATGCCTTGCTTTCTTAGTTTTCTTTTTTTAAAAGAGAAATAGAATCTTACCGGTTGTCTATTATTTTGATCAATATTATGTTTTCAATCCTGAATAATCAGAAATGCATTTGCTGTGGAAGCCCTAATAAACAAGGTAGAGAGAGGTATGGAGGAGTGCATTGCAGAGATGGATGAATGCAGAGACACGTCTCTTGGTGTCCTCCTTTCCACCAGAAGCATTATTTTCTCTTGTTATTTGGAGCTGACAATTTGATAGGAAGAGGTTGATTTTTCTTAGGTTGCTTTCTAGAGTGAAAGAAACTATTTCTTATCTTGTGTAGAAGAATCAGAGATGTGCTTGCCAATTCTCCTTAAAAACAACAACAACAACAACAAGCTGGCATCTAGGTGTGTGGTTATTCAACAGCATCTTGTTAACTTCATGGTCAGACTCAGCCTTTCAGCTCAGGTAACACTTTGCTTGGAATGGCTGTCAGCCAGTGACTGAACAAAGTGCCAGGGATCCAGCCCTCTGCACCTGATATGGGACTCCTCTGAGAGTCAACCTTTACTCTAAGTTACCTGAGGAGCTGACAGAGCCTTTGTCAGATCTCACCACTTCTTCTTCCTCCATTTTCCTTTCACTGGCATTACTTCCCAATAAAAAGGGTTGCACACCCAACTCTAACTCAGTGTCTGCTTCCTGGAGAGGTCAAACTACAACGCTGTGCATTGTCTACACTGGACATTCTTGCCTGGATCGGTAGTAGCCACCCACATTGTCTACTGATAAAGCATCTGTGAAAGAAACAAGAACAACAAAAATAGGTAACATATATTCCTCTCTCTTCTTCCCACTCTCTTCCCTATCTCTCTTTCTCTTTTTCTTTCTCCTCTTCCTCAAAATATATACACTTAGTAATTAGGCCCAAGATATAGAACAATAACAAGAATGATAATAAATATTCTCTGCTTTAATAGGTGCCTACTAACTAGTAAGAATGGTTTTTAATATTTTAGGTCACAGGACCTTTTGAAAACTTAAAAAAAAATACATTTGGTCTCACTTATTATTATTTTTTTTTCATTTTTCCAAAGCTGGAAACCGGGAGGCAGTCAGACAGACTCCCGCATGCACCCGACCAGGATCCACCCGGCATGCCCACCAGGGGGCGATGCTTTGCCCCTCTGGGGCGTTGCTCTGTTGCGTCCAGAGCCATTCTAGTGCCTGAGGCAGAGGCCACAGAGCCATCCCCAGCGCCCAGGCCATCTTTGCTCCAATGGAGCCTTGCTGCGGGAGGGGAAGAGAGAGACAGAGAGGAAGGAGAGGGGGAGGGGTGGAGAAGCAAATGGGCGCCTCTCCTGTGTGCCCTGGCCGGGTATCGGACCTAGGTCTCCTGAACGCCAGGCGGATGCTCTACTACTGAGCCAACCGGCCAGGGCCTGTTTGGTCTCACTTAAATGGATATATGCACAGTCACACCATCCCACACTTGTTAAGTACCAAAGAAGTCGACTACAAAAGTGCCCTAGATCTATATGGATCCACTTTTATTTAAAAGATAATCATAGAAGTTTCTCTATCGCTAAATTTTAAAATGATTTAAATTAAATAAATCAATGAAACTGAAGAAAATAAATATTTATTTTTACAAGAATTAAGAATTATAAAGTTCACAGAAGTTCAGATATTTTAAAAGGGCCCTGGGAAATGAGGTTGCTACTTATTTGAATTTTTATCATTAATTGACTTGCTACCTAAATATGGGAACTCAACTTTTTGTTTCTAAATACCTTTTTTAGAATCAGAATCACAATCTCTCTCTCTCTCTCTCTCTCTCTCTCTCTCTCTCTCTCTCTCTATATATATATATATATATATATATATATATATATATATATATATATATATATATATATATTTGCCGAGTATAAAGAATCAGGAATCTGGTGAAACATTTTTTAGGTAATTCTTATGGATTTGGGAATCATTACAGGCCATGTATTCAAGACCCACTATTACTTATACATAGCATGTTGTCCTTTTAGGTCCAAGTCTTCTGTGTAATTAATAAAAAAGCCCTTTAGTAGGAAAACATAAACATTTAACTTGATGAAATATTTTCTCTTATAGATATGCATGCATACAGAACAAGAACAATATTTCAGTTTGCTTTATTGCACAAAATTTCCAGAAAACAAATCTCTTTCTAGAAATGCATTTTCTTCTTCAGCTATGAAATTTAAATAAAATAAAACTTAGCAGAATAAAGCAGCTGCAGCTGAATTTTGTTTCTTAGGGAAGTTGAAGAGAAAAAATTAAATGTTTTAAGAGGTTGTTGATTTCCCTAACAGTCAAAATAGGTGAAGGACACACATATACACACCTGCTCACACTACTTACAAATACATGAGACATCAGGCTGTCTCTTTCATGAGAATTTCAAGTCTAGGTATAGTAGTTACTTATGAAGAAGGTAAATTGGACTTCTTGCTGCAGCAAGAAAAGTACAAGTACTATACAAGCAAGCCTGTTTTCCAGCAGCAGCAGAAAGATTTTTTTTTTGAGAATGACTGGGCACAGCACTTGAAAAGAATACATTACAATTAGATATGTTTTCCACAAAATACAATCAATTCCCCAAGGTTTTCAGTATGTGTGTGTGTGTGTGTGTGTGTGTATTATATATATATATATATATATATATATATATATATATATATATATATTCAATATATCCTGAACATCGTGTAATTCACAGAAATATCCACTATGTGGCACTGTGTTTTTTTAATCAATAATTGAGAATAGAGGGCTACAGATGCTGTCTAGCCAAGAAAGCTGAGGAACTTGGAAGACGTGAACAAAAAGCAGGAAGTGGTAATTGCTTTTTCTTTTTAGGAGACGGTTGGTGAAGTTCTCTTTCCTCCAAAGACATTAGATCAGAATTTCAGTTATTTAATGATTTCAAAATTATCAAACACTTTTAACTTACAAAAACAGTTTTTAAATTTGTGGGAATATGCATAAAGCATAGGATATTTAATTATATTGAACAAATAATTTTTTCCTGCTGTGGGAAGTGAACTTTCTCCCAATTTGGTCTCTGTCTCCAGTATCTTCTTGTCTAATAGGGTCTGAGGACAATGGAGGTCAATATCATTAACCAAAATCCCTTCTCTATAAAGAGGAACAAATTAAGTATTGTCAGCACAAAGATATATACTTTATAATATAAAATATAAGCTTTAGAATTAATTTGCTAATAAATTAATTTATTAATACTGAAATTTAAAATATATAAATATTATAAATACACAAATTTATAAATATTTCACTGTACCCATTGGGTTAAAGTTGTGATTAGTTTCCTCCACACTAGCTTCAGAAAAGCAGGGATCTTTGTCGTCATTATGAAATTCTCTTCACAAGTACTTGTTTCATATAAAAGCAATAATTATTAAGTACTTATTTGCCAGACCTTGTGGTTGAGAGACATCACAGGAAAATATATTAGTTTAGGAGTATACTTTTGTATTTTTGCAAACTTCAAAGCCATAAGTGAAAGTAAGAAGGACAGATAAAAAAATTAACATAAAGGTTGGAAAGTAATCTTTAGGTTGCAATAAAAGTTTTCCTAGTGAATTTGAAATCTTGTCTCTAGGCATTTGGTAATTCCATTCTGTTAGGGTGAAGGAAAATACATCATATTTTAATGAGGCCCATTTTTATGAAGGCATTCTGCTCACTCTTTGAAAAAGTGACACAAACCTTCATAAAGAAGCCCAGCAGGTAATATTCCTAGTGAAGTATATAACTTAGTGGCTAAACAATGTTTGAAGTCATATTGGCTGTATTTGAGTTCTGATCTGACATATTAGTAGTTATAAAAGCTTGAGCAGTTTATTCAATTGCTTTGCCTTTAGTTGCTTGCCTCTTTGTACTAATGTGGATAACAATAATAATATTTACTTCCTGGACTTATTTTGAACACTCAGTGAGTTAACACATGGGAAGTACAGTGCCTGCTACAGTCAGCATGCAATGAATATTAATGTAAAAAGGAATCTTTGAGAAACTTCTGATTCTTTCAGTCTTCTGCCTGCAGAGGGCATTTACATGTTTGTAAAGACTTTGTTGCTCTGATTTTGTGAGGGAAAGTTAACCTGAATAACAGGGACTTGGGGACGTGTGGAAAGAGAAATGGTTTTTACTTTAAGACTGGAAATGAATACTGGACTATCCAACTTAGAGCTCCAAAGAAACACATGTCAGACGACGCTCAGACCAGAAACTGGGCGTGTGAATCTACATACTCATCTGGGCACGGCAAAGGTCAAGAAGCAAGAGAATGTCAGTGGCAAAAGATGTAAGAGTCATTTCTAGCAAAGTTACAATTTTTTTTTGAAAAGTTACAAACTTGAAGAGAGTTGAGACAAGGTAGACTGTGCTTTGGGGACATTCAAAAGTATGCAAAGATTTTCTTTTAAAAAGATAGTCTTAAAAAGAGCAATAATATGAATAATACATTTTATAGGTCATGCTCAGTATTTTTTTGAACTACACATCAGAATTACCTACTTTATTTCAGATATCAATTTCTTTATTGTAACTAGTCTTATTAGAAAACCTTAGGCTAGAAGAAGGATGCCATTAATTAAGAATAATTTAACCTCTGTTGAATTACCATACTAAGTGCCTTTTCCCCCCATAAGCTCACACTCTAGTTTTCTAAGAAAGTAAGAAACAGCTTCTTCGTGGTTCACCAGAAGATCTTCCCGCCAAACCATCATGCTTTGCCAGCTAAAAAATTACAAGGTTATGGAGCACAGCTGAGGTTCTTGATACATATTAATATTTGGAGAAAATAAATATTTCTGCACATTTATTGTATTTAAGAGAGCTCTCAGGTTGTGGCACAGAAAACCCAGGTAGGTGAGTCTTATTTACTATTCTATAAGTTTCTAGGTGCTATGATTTAAGAGACAGAGAGACACCCTTTAATCCTTTTACTTAATGATGTATAAACCCTCCTCCCAAGTTTAATATGGCCTCTAAACTCTACCCCCAACATCAATGTCTACTCCTTGAGTCATTCTTTTATGTTTACAGTGGTTGGCATAATGAAAATTTCATGGAATTTGAATTGCTAACAACTCACTGGAACTCTGGCATATTCATGATATGTGAATTTGAGCAATTAGCCTATTAGACACCAAACTTTTTTTTCATTTCTAAAATATAACACTTATCCTGTGAAGTTGTTGAGAAGATCAATTAAATTGTCTTTAAGTGTCTGGTGTCTGGTACCTAATAGTTGTAGGATAGGGTTTTGTTTTGCTTTCTGGTTTTGTTTTGTTTTTTTTTTCAGCTTTTATATCCTAGGCACAGATTGCATATACCTAGGAAGAAAAGTAGAGCACACAAGTATCTTTGGGATGAGGAAAGGGGAAATGAGAAAGTTCCAACTAGTGAATGGTGAAACCAGGCAGATCTCCTCCACCCAATTTCATTCACTCAACAAATATTTATTAAGCATACACCCTGTAGCACACAAATGAGGCACTTTGAAATAGTGGTAGCATCAATGGATTGCTAGTCCTGGTGAAATGCAAGGATTCAGGGAGTCAGGATTCTAGTGGAGGTAAACTGAAAGTGCTCAAAGTGGAAGTCGAAAACACATTTGAAACTGTGACTAGAGAGGGACTGTAGGTATTGTAAATAACAATATGTAGAGTATGGTTAGCAACTTTGCTTAAAGGGTCAGATAGTGGATACTTAAAGCTTGTGAGTGAGGAGGCAAATTTAAAGATACAATGTTGGTACTTATATAACCATTTTAAAATATATTCATTTAAAAACCTAAAACCTATCCTTGACTCATGGGCTTCACAAAATTAGGTGGCATGCCAGATTAGGCCCAGTGGTTATAATTTGCCAACTCCTGATATAAAACATTTTTTAGGTAAGAGTATATTTGTGTTAGGATGAAAATCAGATAGACGAAAGAATCTGAGACGCCAAGGTCCTGAGTTAGAATAAAATTATTCTTTTCTAACGAGGTTTGGGGAAGAGCAGTGGCACCAGTGAGATCTTGCCAGGGATGTGTTATTGTCAAGAATGTTGGTTCCTCCAAACTGGTGAGGATCAAAGAGAAAAGGAATGGAAATTATCAGGCGAAGAATACATCTGGAACAGTCCTTACCCAGGAAGGCTCTGACATAAAGACTGAAAGAACAGGGGGTGGAGTTGAATGCTGAGCATTGAATCTTCCTAGAAGATGTGTGTGACTCTGTGTGAAGACCGAAGGCTGATGCTTCTGCCCATGGCAGGCAATGGTATGTTTCTGAGACTTTATGTGAAGGACCACAAGCACATCTAAAGAGTAGAGAATCTGGTGGAGTGACTGAAGAGGGGTAAAGATAAATCAGAACTGCTCCTCACTTCAATACTCCCTTAGCTAGATATTCCTTTATGTAGACTTAGTTGCAAATTAAGAATCCACTAATTATTTTTGTTTTTGTTTATATATTTCATTTGAGATGAAGTTGTAATGGAATATTCATAGTGTACTGCTACCTCCCACCTTCCTTAAGGGTGTTCTTACTCCTGAGTTGTGATAGTGACAATCCCTTGCTAATTGCTATCAGTCTTCCTTTATCATGCCTGTAATTCGTGAATAAACCTTGCCACCGTTCCTGTGCAAGAGTCAATACTGCTGCACCATATATCTCCTCCAGTCATTAGTGGGATCTGATCATCGAGCAGGAACTCGGAGAAGCTGGATCAGCTTCTGTCACAGTCAGGGACAGGGTGCCTGACACTTAGCATGCAGTAAGCTGTCTCTTTATACACTCACACAGCCTCTTTTCTTTTGCTCATCCCAGCCAGACCCTCCAGAGTGTTCACTTCTTCTTGTAACATGGCAGATATGGTTCCTGTCACTGTGTCAAATCCTTCGGACTTTGTAAATTTTTCTTCTATCACATTTACTGCTAGAAAGGTTTCATTTGCTTTTGCCTGGGAAGTGGTCTTTTCCTAGGCATCACTTCTTTCCAGTGAGCATTACCTATCATAATAACCACTGCCTTCCCTCTCCCAGAAAGTTTATGTTCTTACCAGTGACATATATAGCCCCCCAGATCTGAATTAAGGGTCAAAGGTAGAGTTTGGATGAGAGTAGATTTTTTACTACATAATGATTTGGGAAAAGGGATGAATATTTTTTGCCTGAATGTTTTTTAAGAAATTTAAAAAATAAGAAGCATAGTAAAAAAAAAATACTTCTGAGAAAAAATTGATTTCTCTTACACACACATTTATTTGTATGTATTGTCATAAAACATATTAGCTATTTTATTAAATCAAAAAAATGTAAATAAAAAACTGACACAATTTTTTAGTCACTAACATTAATGTATTGGTTATATCTGAAAAGTAGCATCACAGAAAAAAATGCTTTTTAAACTTTATTTTTAAATTGAATTTTAGGCCATATGAAACTGGGGGAGTTGCATGTATTTTGGTAATCATTGCTGGCATCTTACACTACAGAAGAATCTATTTTGCCTTTTTAAACTTTTTTAGATTTTATTTATTCATTTTTAGAGAGAGAGGTGAAAGAAAGAGAAAGAGAAAGAGAGAAAAAAAAGAGAGAAAGAGAAAAAGAGAAAGAAAATGGAGGAGGAGCAGGAAGCATCAACTCCCATATGTGCCTTGACCAGGCAAGCCTAGGGTTGCTAACGGGTAACATCAGTATTCCAGGTCAATGCTTTATCGACTGCACCACCAGAAAAATCTATTCTGAATGCTATCTTCACCGCGACCCATTTGAGAGAGAGAGAAAAAAAAGTTCATAATGAAGATACTAAAGTTATTTTTAAGAAATGTGCTGACGTAGGACAACACTAACCTTTCTCGAGGTATATAGTCTCCCTCATATCATCACAGCAAAAGATTTATAGCGATATATTTTTTTGACTTAATTTTAACTAGCATTCTTGTTTGTTTTAAGTGAGATCTGCCTAAGTTTCCAATTCTAAGCTTAGAACTGGTTTGGAGAGATGGGAAACCCTTTGATATGCCCTTGTATATTGTAGTCTCAATAAATGCTAATTTTAGGATAAGAAATAAATGGTGAATAAATTATGGAGATATTGTAGTTGATTTATTATTATGTAAGAATAGAAACAGCTAAGTCTAAAATAGTGTGGTGTCCTTTAATAAGAAAGAAAAACACACAACTCTTGTACCCGAATTGACATATTGAAAAATATTTTATCCCCCAGTCAACTGATATATCATGTAAATTTTCCATATAAAAAAATCAGAAGGAATAAATGGCATAAATTGCTCCTTACCAGAGAAGCCTTTTGTAAAGTAAATCCCCTTCTCTTATTTTAATGAAAGGGCTCATCAGTTATTTAAAAAAATATAGAGAAAAAAAAGGAAGCCAATAATTTAACTAGAGATTCATCTAGTCAATTTAACCAGAAAAACCAAACTTGGTCCCAAATATATAACTTTGACACATTTGAGATATGTGTCATGTATAGCATGTATTGTACTTCTGTATATAGTATTTTTGGAGGGCTCATTCAGTTTGACAGCGCCAAAGGGGTCATAGGCAGCAATACTCATGCTCACTGAAAGTTTGATTTTATTTTATTAGAGGACATAGCTGTCATTAATTTACTTAATATTACTTCTTAATTTTCTCACAATAGAAAAAAATATTTCTCTGTAGAATTTTTTTTACTTGTTCATATTTTTTTAAATGCTGGTGTTTAACTAAGGGAAAATACTTGTTCAGAAATCAGTATCTTTTTTATAATATTGAAAATCAGCCTGACTGGCAGTGGTGCAGGGGATTGAGCATCATCCCAGGACACTGGGGTCCAGTTCAAATCCCTGATGTCATGGTTTGAGTGCAGGAGCATCGACATAATCCCACAGTTGCTGGCTTGACCCTGAGGTCGCTGGCTAGGCTTGAATCCTCCTGGTTAAGGCATGTATGAGAAGCAGTCAATAAACGACTACAGTAACGCAACCACAAGTTGATGCTTCTCATCTCTCTCCTTCCTGTCTTTCTCTCTCCTCTCCCTCCCCCTAAAATAATTAAACTTTAGATTTCCACCTACTGATTATCTTATACTTTAAGGTTTTGCTGAACCAGACTTTGTCTATCATCCAAGTTCCTTAGCCTCGGTGAAGCTCCCTCAGATCCCAGGGAAACCACAATGTGATTGTCTATCAATGGCTGCGTTCACAAAGCTCAAAGCAAAGTTGTATTTAGTAAATATAGATAGGTGCCGACTAACAAATAGATTCTCTTCCAAATTATCATGCCATTTAGTACAGCCATTGAACTTCTGCAAGAGGTACCAGGACTCTCTTACTTCCCTGGACACTTGCTGAGATCGGGCAGTGTTGTTATTTCATTCTAGTTGAATAGCTATTTCTCTAATCTGAAGATGCGTCCTGCACTCTACATCATTTAGAATGACCTATTTTCTTCTCTCGCAGTTCATATTCATATGTATAGGATGTACATAAGATGACTTTCTAATTTAGAAAATATCTACATCTAATTAATTATATCAATCTGGTAAACACATTTGCATAATTCTGAGCACATTTACATAATTCTGAGCACAAAGTACGTTTATTTGGTTTGGAAAGCTATAATTTGGTTTATTGCATACCCAAGTCCTTAATGCCTTCCTATTGCACATTTTTGGTAGATTTAGCAATTGAAATAGACAGTTCTACATAAAGTGTTGTTTAGTAGTACATGTGCCTTTAAATCAATTATGATAAGAATAGTCACCTAACAGTATAAAGGGAGTAATTTTTATTCTCATCTATCATAAAGTATTAGGTACTGCAGAAAGCTGAGCTCATTTATTTTTGACTATTTTATTCTCCCATTGAAAAATAAATCAAGTTAGTTCTGACACTATGTGAATTTGCATGTGTTTAGTTTTAAAAGACAGTCCAGAAATCTTTCTTATTTCTTATTTATAGTATCCATTCTGCAAGCTGTTCTCATTCCCATATTCCTTGCTGGCCATTAAATGCTCTGTTTCTGAGTCCTGTTTCTAAAACACCTATATCTCTCACTAAATTATTAAACAATTCCCACTGAAATTTCATTCCTTAAATTAGGATAGTCAAGAAAACAGTAGTATTAGGCATAGTAGACCACAGAACTCTTTGTTTCTCTTTTCCAAATGGTTTATTAATATGTTCCACTTAGTATAATATTGAAATTCATCCAAAATTGTGGTTTTGGAAGAATCATTTCCTGGAACGAAACTGTAGAATAAACCATTTTCTATTATTTGAAAGCTTTATTTATTTATTTACCAAAAATTTTAAAATCCATTAAATAAGCATTTACATGTATGCTTTTAAGTCATTAAAAGGTTACATTTCCATTACTATTGATTGTTAGATAATATGATCTAAAGATAACAAATCAATTGTTAAACTTAATATCAACTATGAATTTAAGAATGTTTTAAATTAAGGAAGGAGAATATATTTTGATAGAAAATGACTATAAATTGAGTTTAAAATTGTTACTCAAATAATCTATAATTGCTTTAATAAAACCTTAAATTTTAACTATTATTTTCATATTTCTTTTTCTCTTTTTATAATTAAAATGAGTGTAAATTAATTTTAAAACAAATTAATTCTTTTAGACTTTTATAATATTCTTTTGGAAGAATTAAAAGTTATAGGTTTAGTTTCAGAATAATACCTAAATATAGGTAGTAGAATGATATATTGACAAAGATTAGTGAGCAAATAAAAAATCATTTTTGTTTTTAATAATGTAATTGGAGGTATTCATTATAATTAAATTCTCTGTCTTACAGAAGCTAATGTGGAAAGAATTAATTCTCAGAGATTTTAATAAATATGTGATAAACACTTGTGTGGTAAATTCTTTAGAAAATTCTTGTTTTTCAATGAAGAGTTTCTTAAAAGACACACAAGTACATATAATTTTAAAAGATAAAATTAAAAAGCTTGTTTTTAATCATTGTTTCATAAAACTCTAGAACTGAAAATTATTATATAGTATCTATTACAGTGTAAAGAAATTACTTCAAAATTTAGTGGCTGGAAACAAAAATATTATTTCACCATGTCTGGAGTTTAGCAATCTAAGCATGGTGTAGATAAGAGACTTTGACAAGACCTTAGTCAAGGTTTCAGATGGAAGCTGAGGACATTTCACAACTTTAATGGTAAAGGTCAGTTTCCAAGGTCATACATGTAGTTGTTGGCGAGATTCAGTTCCTCACAGGCTATTGTACAGAGAACCTCAATACCTTAATACTTCATCTTCATTCCACATGGACCTCTCCTTAGGACAGCAAACAGTATGGAAAATGGATTCATCAGAGTGAGCAAATCAGAGGGCATGAGAGTTCAAGAAAGATGAAGTCACAGACTTGTGTAACCTATTCTCTGAAGCAACCTCATTTTTGCTCTGTTCTACTAGTTATAAGCAAGCCATTAGGTTCAGCTCATGCTCAGGGTATGGAATCCCTCAAACATATGAATGACAGATAGCAGGGATCACTGGGAGCCATTTCAGGAGCTTTCTACTCCCCAAGGTTTTCAACAGTCACTAATACAAACCTTTATTTATACTTAGAAACTGAGACAAAAATAAATAAATGTATTCAAGATCTACATTTACTACGGACTATCAATAATTGATTTCTTCATATGTTTGAATTTGTTGCTAAGGGCTTTATACATTTCATGTTATTTAATCTTAGTTATCTTTTGAAAAAATATATATTTTAAATACATTTTATAAACTAGAAAACAAATTCTGAGAGATTCAATAATTTGCTTAAGTAATATACAGTTATCTATTGGTGGCTGGATTAGAACTTAACTTGTGGCATCCTGACTCCAGACCCTAGACTTCTAGGAACAATATTATACTGAAAAGATTACCTGAACTAAATCTTAAATTGCTATAAGAACATTGTCCATGTTTTTTTTTTTTTTTTTTTTTTTTTGTTTGTTTGTTTTTTTCATTTTTCTGAAGCTGGAAACAGGGAGAGACAGTCAGACAGACTCCCGCATGCGCCCGACCGGGATCCACCCGGCACCCCCACCAGGGGGCAACGCTCTGCCCACCAGGGGGCGATGCTCTGCCCATCCTGGGCGTCGCCATGTTGTGACCAGAGCCACTCTAGCGCCTGGGGCAGAGGCCACAGAGCCATCCCCAGCGCCCGGGCCATCTTTGCTCCAATGGAGCCTCGGCTGCGGGAGGGGAAGAGAGAGACAGAGAGGAAAGCGCAGCGGAGGGGTGGAGAAGCAAATGGGCGCTTCTCCTATGTGCCCTGGCCGGGAATCGAACCCGGGTCCTCCGCACGCTAGGCCGACGCTCTACCGCTGAGCCAACCGGCCAGGGCTTGTCCATGTTTTTTTACATGTATTTTCTTTTATGAATTTTCATATGAGGGTGGGCTCTGTCGTGCAATGGATAGCACATTGGACTTCTAGTGACGAATTTTCATATGAGAATTTAGTCTACTATTAAGGTAAAGAAAATATTTTCATTTGAACAGACAGTGGCTCAGTAGATAGAGCATTGGCCTGGGATGCAGAGGACCCAGGTTTGAAACCCTGAAGTTGCTGGCTTGAGTGTGGGCTCATCCGGCTTGAGCGTGGTACCAGCTTGAGTATGGGATCCTAGATATGGCTTGAGCCCAAGGTCACTGGTTTGAGCAAGGGGTTACTGGGTCTGCTATAGCTCCCCAGTCATGGAACATATGAGAAGGCCATCACAACTAGAGTGCTGCAACAAAGAATTAATGTTTCTCATCTCTCCCTTCCTGTCTGTCTGTCCCTCTCTGTCTCTCACTAAAAATGAAAGAAAGAAAGAAAGAAAGAAAGAAAGAAAGAAAGAAAGAAAGAAAGAAAGAAAGAAAGAGAGAGAGAGAGAGGAAGGGAAGAAGGAAAGAAAGAAGGAAGGAAGGAAGGAAGGAAGGAAGGAAGGAAGGAAGGAAGGGAGAAAGGAAGGAAGGAAGGAAGGAAGGAAGGAAGGAAGGAAGGAAGGAAGGAAGGAAGGAAGGAAGGAAGGAAGAAAGAAAGAAAGAAAGAATATATTTTCCTACTCTCAAAGACTAATACACTTGTTTCATTGTATAGTTTCAAGGTAGATATCACTTTTCCTTATTTGGCATGACTTCCAGAACACCCCTTCCCCAAAATGATTTTTTGAGTGTGCACATTGTTTTGTAAAGCAATGCAGCCATATATATAGGATCTTAAAAATATTATGTTTTTCAATTTTAAAACTTTATATCTAGATAGTAAATATAAATACAATGCAAATACCTGCAAAAAAAGATACTCTACAGAATTTTTAATGGTAGTATAAGCTACGATGAAATAAAATATCAAAACTTTGATGTAGTTAAGTACATTGAGAAGTAAAGTAGAATATTGTTTAGTCATTTCAAAAGATATTGTAAAAAAATTAGAAAATTCTCAAGCATTAGCTGAAAATATTAGCAACAGATATTTTAAATGCAACATCAACTCAACTATAAAAGATAAATTGATAGGAAAATAGAGTAAAAGAAGTATCTAAAACTGTTCTACAGTTTGCTTGTGAGTTATGAGAACAAAAGTTTTTTTCAGTTACTTTGTCCTTAGATTTTTTTTTTAAACAGGGAAATAAGATTAAGTACTGGTAAATAAAGGTTTTGTTTGTTTGTTTTTAAAGATTCCTAGAAAATGGACCGGTTTTTCTTTTTGACATTTAAACTTCATATTCCTTGTATTCTATCAAGATTTTATTTTCTGAATGTTAACATTTACTATTTTTTAATTTAGAAAAAAAATTTTTTAGAAAGTCAGACTACCACATGAAATACCTCATTTGGATCTGTCTGGAGGATTTGAAGTTTGGCTACTCTACATTTTCCTACAAATGGATCTTGAGAGCTTTTTTGGAGGTTCTGGCAAGGGAGAGCACCTACTCTTACACCATTGACAGACCTCTCCTCTAGCAGGAAGCTTGTCCTTTTGCACTGAACACGAGTGTACAGCTTCTGGAGGGAGGCACGTGGAGCAGTGAAGGAGGAAGAGGGCATCCGCCTCACCAGCCAGGGCAGCCAAATCAACTCTGGTGATCAATAGGATGGCAGATGTCACAGCCAGATTACCCTTGCATCTTGGATTTACTATTCTTAGCTGACATAGCTTTCCATCATTCCTACTAGATAGAAAATACTTAAAGCTAAATATTTCATCTATGAATCCTCAATGTATGTCATAATGCTTGGCACAAAGTAGATGCTTAAGAAATGTTTCTTGAAAGAATAAAAAATAAATAAGTCGGTATAGTTAGCATTTTTGTTTATCTTTCTTTCCATGGTCCTGATATTTTTTTTTATCTGTCTTATTTAAGTATAACAGAACTCAAACCCTTTTGAGGAAAATGATGGATAAAACAATTTTGATTTTTAATATGGATTCTTATGGAACAAAGGTCCTAAGACTACATAGAGCCTAGTCCTCCCACCTCTGGATGACTATACTAGTTTCTGCATTTCTCTCCTCAAATAGAGTTTGGAGTAAGTGTCTTTGCATAAATGATTATGTCTAATACATCATTCATTTTCTATACTCAAAGACTGCACAGACCCTGGCACAAACCAAACACTTGCAAAGGTAGCAAGATTGATTGTTGAAATGAATAAAGGCTCTGAGACTTGATAAACTGAATTCATGTCATTTTTTTTTACTTTTATATTATATATACAGGGAATCATAAAAATGCTAACAAGAAAATGGGCCATTATTTCAGTATATAGTTGAGTCTGGAGAAACTAACAATAATAGTTGACCTTTATGTGAATATTCTAATAGTAAAGAAAGGGACTGGACCAGCAATAATAGCATTATTGGGACTGATTCTTCCTTTCCACATTTCTATCTCTGATATAATAGACTGTTAACATTTTCTTGTGATTTCTAATAAAGTGTCTGCTAAAAAAACAATAACTAGTTACATTCTTTACACAGTTGTTTCTAAATTTTAGTTTACACTGAGTCAGTCCGAAGGCTGGTTGAAAACATAGACTTCTGGGCTCCATGCCCAGAAGTTACTGATTCAGTGCATCTGGGGTGATACCTATAATTTGCATATCCCAGGTAATGCTATTATTGCTGGTCCAGGGATTACACTTTGAGAACCACTAATTAACTCAGTTTACTAAAGAGATAATAAAATTCACACTGCTTTCCCCTTTGCTTATTCACTAATAGCATATCTTTTAAATCCAACACAGGAATATCTAAAATTTGAAGAAAAAGAAAATTTAAAGGAAATAGGAGGCTATCAAGACTTAAAGCCTTGCAGAGTATAAAACTAAGCAAAAAAGTTACATAAAGTACAAGGTTTATCTAAGTGGATTGCAGAGTGCATATCAGTGTTTTCTTTTTCCTCTAGACTTGTTCCTTTTGGTGCCACCATTTTTATAAAAATCCTCTTTCTCATCTCTCTTAGATTTTTGTACTGCCAATAATTGAGCATGCTTGCTTTTACAGAGAAGGTTATGCTCTTTTTAAAAATAAGCACAGTAATTTAAAGGATTAGCAAACAGACAGCTGCAACTTCTTATTAACATAAAAGAACAGACTGGTTCAAGCCTATCATTTCTTAAGCATTTTTTGGTACTGTTTCCATAATTAAAAAGGCTCTGAACTTTTCTATATGAAATTCACACAGTTGCCCCCTACAGAATTACTTTGAAGTTTTGAAGCTCCCTGTACATTCTCTATTCATATAGGCAACATATTTCATAACAGACTTGTGACATGTGATTGAAAGAAATAGACAAGATTTGATGAAGATACAGTTTAAAGCTAGCTTACTTTTTAAGATTACACAACATCATTTTTATTAAGTGTTAATTATATGGTTGACTACATTTGAAGAAGCTTACCGATGATAAGTTTTGTGAAATGAGTTTATAGAGACTGTAAATGTGATAAAATTTGGAAGCTTTATAATATTTACAAAAGAGTAATTGAAAAAATTAAGTTAAATTTGAACTCTACTGAGAGGCCTCAGAGTGAAAAGAGAAGAAAGAAGAAAGCCAAAAGCCAAAATTCTCATGAATAAACCTTCCTCAATAGAAAAGGTAAGTGCCAAAGGTAGACTTACTCAGCTACCTAATTGTCTTAACATATTTTACATAATTAAAATATTATTAATGCAACAATTATAGTAATTGTTTAAACTACTATTATGCTCAATAAAGTTAAGGTAATATTTTTGTTACTTTGGTCTACTATTACTTGCTATAATTTCAACAATCCTATATAATCAACTTAATTTAAAATCTTGGTTATACTGATAAATTATAATTCCTCACTTTACTTGCAGGGCACTAAGTGATGACATTTTGGTGTTAGCGAAATTCTCCACAGTTTCAAAAAAGGCTCCTACAGATGGCAATCTATGATTTATGTGTAATAAACAATGTATACATCATAAAGAGAAAGATTCAAGTAATATTTTAATATCTAATTTTCTCTTGTTAAAGCCTTATCTTATTAGGGGTATTCTGAGAAATTTTATAAATGTATTTATGCATTTCTTTCAGTAACACTGAAAGGAATAAAACACAAAATTTAGATACATATGTGATAGAATTTTGGGGTATTAAAAATCAGAGACAAGACCGGACCTGTGGTGGTGCAGTGGATAAAGTCTCAACCTGGAATGCTGAGGTTGCAGGTTCCAAACCATATGCTTGTCTGGTCAAGGCACATACAAGAAAGCAACTACTACAAGTTGATGTTTCCCACTCCTCTCTCAACCTTCGCTCTCACTCCATATCTCTCTCTTCTTTCTCTAAAATCAATAAAATGAAATCTAAATAAATAAATCAGAGACAAAGAATGAAGATAGTAAGTGTTATGTCACAAAGATGTGAATACATTTTTTCTTCAATGTTTAATTTGTATTGATATTTAAAATTGGTGTATAAAACACATTCAGGATCTCATGATTAAAAAAAAACAAACAAACTTAAAGAAGCCACAAAATTTGGCAATTCACTTGGTATATCCTCTCCAGTTTACGGTCCGACTCCTGTAGTTAACAAGTCTTGTTTTTAGTTGTCAAGGAAGAACAGATTGTCCTTTATGGATGAGTTCTTGTTAATCAAAACAAATATATAAACAAGAAAATCCAGCTACTAATTTAAAGTCAGAATTATAACTGATATGTAGAACTTGACAATTTTGTTAGCACAAACAGTGAATTCTCTCCCTGTGGGAATTGAAAATAAAATTACAATCAACATTTGAAGATGAACATGGATCAAGGGTGATTCAAATACTTAATGACATGAAGAAATGACAAATATATTTATTTTCTTAAGTTATTACCCACCTTAAAACTATCTTCATTAAACTTTATGTCACCCAGACCACACCCTTCTTACTGCCTGACCTCTATGAAGCTAATGCTTTCACATTCTTTGAGGACTCTGGCCCCTGGCTTATAAACGTTTTCTTCACTATTAATTTCTGTCTTCCTGGCCAATTTAAGAGTGTGTTGGAAAATAAATATCCACCCCTTCACTTTAGACCATTGTAACTTTCTGAACCACAATGGGCTTCTCACCTCCTCTACTCTAGCATCACTACATTATTTTATTAGCTGTTGTCACTGTATCCACTAAACTTCTGAGATCTAAACTATGCCCCCCCCCCTTTTTAAACCATTGTGCACTACACTTACAGGATTTTTATTCTCTTACTCATAATCTAACTTTTACCCTGGATTTAGATCATTTTATAGAAGTTTTTCCTCAATCTGTATGGTCTTCTTAAAGATTAGTTTTGATCACTATAAACATGAATGCCATTTATCCTGGTTTGTTTGGTGACAGACTCAGTTTATTCCTGTTTTCCTGTCATACTGTTTTGTTATTGTCTTCTTTCATTCTTAAGTATGTTTCAGTTTGGATGGTACATTATACCATCACCAAACTAAAAACATACAATCTCCTTCTCCCTATTATATTTTTATAAATAGTTTTATTTAGTAAATTAATTTTAACAACATGGCATTGGTCAACTAGAGCACATAGTTTTAGAGAAAACATCTCCAGATCATTTTGACATTCGATTATGTTGTACACCCATCATCTAAAGTCAAATCATCCTCTGTAACCCTTTATTTAGTTTTCTTTATGCCCCTCCCCTCCTACCACCCCCTCCTTCTCATCCGTTCCCCTCCCTCTGGTAACCCCTACACTCTCATCTATATCCATGAGTCTCAATTTTGTGTTCCACCTATGTATGGAATCATATAGTTCTTAGTTTTTCTGATTTACTTATTTCACTCAGTATAATGTTATCAAGGTCCATCCACATTGTCATAAATGATCCTATATCATCATTTCTTATGGCTGAGTAGTATTCCATAGTATATATGTACCACATCTTCTTTATCCAATCTTCTATTGAAGGACTTTTTGGTTGTTTCCATGTTTTGGCTACCATGAACAATGCTGCGAAGAACATGGGGCTGCATGTGTCTTTATGTACTAATGATTTTGAGTTTTGGGGGTATATACCCAGTAGAGGGATTGCTGTGTCATATGGTAGTTTTATTCTTAATTTTTTGAGGAACCACCATACTTTCTTCCATAATGCTTATACTACTTTACATTCCCACCAACAGTGAATGAGGGTTCCTTTTTCTCCACAGTCTCTCCAAAACTTGTTACCTATCTTGTTGATAACAGCAAATCTAACAAATGTGAGGTGATATCTCATTGTAGTTTTGATTTGCATTTCTCTAATAGCTAGTGAAGCCGAGCATTTTTCCGTATATCTATTGGCCATTTGTATTTCTTCTTGGGAGAAGTGTCTGTTTATGTCCTCTCCCATTTTTTTATGGGATAGTTTGCTTGTTTGTTGTTGAGCTTTGTGAGCTCTTTATATATTTTGGATATTAGTCCCTTATTTTAGCTGTTTGAAAATATCACCTCCCATTTAGTTGGCTGTCTGTTTATTTTGTTGTCAGTTTATTTTGCTGTGCAAAAGCTTCTTAGTCTAATGTAATCCCATTTATTTATCTTTGCCTTTACTCCCCTTACCTTTAGAGTCAAATTAATAAAATGATCTCTATGGCCAAGGTCTATGAGTTTAGTACCTATGCTCTCTTCTACATATTTTATTGTTTCAGATTATATTTAGGTTTTTGATCCATTTAGAATTAATATTTGTACAAGGAGACAAACTGAAGTCGAGTTTCATTCTTTTACACATGGCTTTCCAGTTTTCCCAGCACAATTTATTAAAGAGGCTTTCTTTTCTTCATTGTGTGTTTTTGGCTCCTTTTTCAAAGATGATTTTACCATATATAGGTAGTTTTATTTCTGGGATCTCTATTCTGCTCCATTGATCCAAGTATCTACTTTTCTCTCAATCCATGCTCTTTTGATCATTGTGGCTCTGCATAATTTGTATAGTGTATATTGTGTAGCATAATTTGAAGTCTAGTATTGTAGTGCCCCCCAGCTTCATATTTTTTTCTTAGGATTGCTTTGGCTATTTGTGGTTTTTTATGGTTCCATATAAACCTGATGATTTTTTGTTACATTTCTTTAAAAAACAGCATTGGAATTTTGATGGGAATTGCATAAAAATTTTATATTGCTTGGGGTAATATGGTCATTTTAACTATTTTATTCTTCTTATCCAAGAACAAGAAATACTTTCCCAATTAATTGTGTCTTTTTCAAAAGCTTTGTAGTTTTTCTTACATAGGTCTTTTACATTCTTTGTTATGTTTATTCCTAGGTATTTTATCTTTTTTTGTTGTGGTTGCAACCATAAAAAGGATTTTTTTTTAGGTTATTTCCTAAAATTTCATTGTTGGCATATAAGAAAGCAATGGATTTCTGTATGTTAATTTTGTATCCTGCAACCTTACTGTATTGGTTTATTGTTTCTAATAGTCATTCCATGGAGTCTTTGGCATTTTCTATATACAGGATCATATCATCTGCAAAAAGTGAAACCTTTACTTCTTTCCCAATATGAATGCCTTTTATTTATTTCTCTTGTCTGATTGCTATGGCTAGAACTTCCAGCACTATGTTGAATAGGAGTGGAGAGAGTGGGCAACCTTGTCTTATTCCTGATTTTAGTGGAAAAGTTTTCAGTTTTTTGCCATTTAATATGACATTAGCTGATGGTTTGTCATAAATGACCTTTATTATGTACAATATTTTCCTTCTATATACATTTTGTTGAGTGTTTTAAACATAAAATGATGTATTTTATAAAATGCCTTTTCTGCATCTATTGATAGTGTCATATGTTTTTGTTCTTTGTTTTGTTGATATGGTATATTATGTTAATCATTTTATGTATGTTGAACCATCTTTTTGATCCTGTGATGAATCACACTTGATCATGGTGAATTATTTTTTTAATGTGTTGTTGTGTTCAATTTGCTAGTATTTTATTTAGGATTTTTGCACCTGTATTCATTAGAGATATTTGTCTGTAGTCTTTTTTTGTGTTGTCCTTGCCAGGCTTTGTTAGGAAGATTATGTTGGCTTCATAAAATGTGTTTGGAAGTATTGCTTCTTCTTCAATTTTTTGGGAGACATTGAGAAGGATAGGAACCAAATCTTTGAATGTTTGGTAGAATATACTAGTAGAGCAATCTGGCCCTGGACTTTTATTTTTTGGGGGGGAGGGTTGTAGTTGTTTTTATTTACTCCCTGCTTATGGGTCTGTTTAGGCTTTCTACTTTTTCAGTCTAGGAAGATTATATTGTTCTAGAAATTTATCTATTTCTTTTAAATTGTTAAATTTGGTGGCGTATAGCTTTTGATAGTATTCTACAATAATTCTTTGTATGTCTATGATATCTGTGGTAATTTCTCCTCTTTCATTTTGGATTTTGTTTATATGAGTCCTTTCTCTTTTTTCCTTAATGAGTCTTGCCAAGTGTTTGTCAATTTTGTTGATCTTTTCAAAGAACTAGCTCCTTGTTTTATTGATTCTTTCTATAGTTTTTCTGTTCTCTATTTCATTTATTTCTGTTCTAATTTTTATTATTTCCTTTCTTCTGCTACTTTTGGGTTGCCTTTGTTCTTCTTTTTCTAGTTTCTTAAGATGTAATGTTAAGTTGTTTACTTGGACTTTTTCTTGTTTGTTCATATAACCCTGTAGTGATATAAACTTTCCTCTTATTACTGCCTTTGGTGCATCCCAGAGATTCTAATATGTCATGTTGTCATTTTTGTTTGTCTGCTTATATCTTTTGATCTCTGTTTTATTTCTTCTTTGACCCAGTCCTTTTATAGAAGTATGTTGTTTAATTTCCACATTTTTGTGGTTTTTCTTACTTTCTTGTTAAAGTTGAATTCTAGTTTCAAATCTTTATGGTTAAAGAATACGCTTGGTATAATTATAATTTCAATCTTTCTAAATTTGTTGGTGTTTGTTTTGTGTCCCAACATATGGTTAATTCTTGAGAATGCACCATGTACACTGGAGAAAAATGTATACTCTGATGTTTTGGAATGAAATGTCCTGTAGATATCTATCATATCCAATTGTTCTAGTGTTTTGTTTAAGGCCACTATTTCTTTATTAGTTTTCTGTTTGAATGAACAAATTAGAGTTGCAATGGTGTATTGAGGTTTCCAAGTATAATTGTATTTTCATTGGTTTTTTATTTTTAGATCGGTTAGTAGATGTCTTATATACAATACTTTGGTGCTCCTTGGTTTGGTGCATATATATTAAGAAATGTTATGTCTTCTTGATTCAGTGTCCATTTTATCATTATTAAATGATCATCTTTGTCTCTGATTACCTTTTTTGTCTTCTAGGCAGCATTGTTAGATATGAGTATGGCTATACCTGCTTTTTTTTTTGGATATTATTTGCTTAAAGAATCATTTTCCAGCCTTTAACTTTGACTCCATTTATATCCTTGTAGCTTAAATGTGTTTCTTGAAGGCAGCATACAGTTGGATTTTGTTTTTTGATCCACTCTGCTACTCTTTGTCTTTTCATTGGTGAGTTCAATCCATTTACATTTAATGTAATTATTGACACTTGAGTGTTTCTTATTTCCATTTTATATAATGCTTTCTAATAGTTGTATTTCTTGTTCGGTTCTTTTCTTTTGTTTTTCTGTCCTTTGTTTTTGTTTGGTTGTATTCCTTACTTCTTTCCTATGTTTCTTCTTATTTTAGGCCATGTGTTTCAGTAGTGGCATTTTCAGGCATGGTTAACATTAGGTAATTAAAAGAATATATATCATATTCATTGCGTTCATTATCTCATGTGTGCTTCTGTGCTCCATCCTCCTTTGTTATTGCTAATTTTTGTTTTCTCCCCATTTTTGCTTTTGTTGTCAGAGATTATTCTTGTTTTTATTGTGGTCTTGTTGGAGCTTGTTTCTTGTGTGTGTGTGTGTGTGATTTTGTTTTGTTTTGTTCTTTGTATCTGTTCAGGTAACCCACTTTAGTATTTCCTGGTTATAAATTCCCTCATCTTCTCTATAGCTGTGAATGTTTTTATTTCTCCTTCATATGTGAAAGAAATTTTTGAAGAATATAGTATTCTTGGCTGAAAGTTCCTCTCTTTCAGTACTTTAAGTATTGGTGTTCACTCTCTTTTGGCTTGCAGAGTTTCTGCTGAGAAATCTGATTATAACCTAATGAGTCTTCCTCTATATGTTGTAGTCTTCTTTTCTCTGCTGCCTTGAGGACTTTTTCTTTGTCATTGATTTGTGATAATTCATTACAATATGCCTTGGAGTAGTTCTGTTTGGGTTAAGGTAACTCGGTGTTCTGTTTGCTTCTTGAATTTGAGGCTCTAATTCTTTCCACAGACTTGAGAAATTCTCATCGATTATTTGTTTAAATATGTCTCCATTCCTTTTTCTTTCTCTTTTCCTTCTGATATAACCATTATACTTATATTGCTCTTTCTGATGGAGTCAGACAATTCTTGTAGGGCTTTCTTATTTTTTTAAATTCGTGAGTCTCTTCTTCTCTCTGTATTATTTCTAGTTGTCTGTATACTATGTCAGTAATTCTCTCTTCTATCTGGCCTGTGCTATTAGCTGAGCTTGTCACCTCATTTTTCAATTCATGTATTGAGTTTTTCATTTCTGTTTGGTTCCTTTTTATAGTTTCAATTTCCTTGATAAAGTATTCTTTTTGGTCATTAAATTGTTTTTGAGCTCACTGAATTGCCTTTTAGAGCTTAATTGAATTTCACTGAGTATTTTTAGGACTTTAATTTTGAATTCCCTGGCACTTAACTCCCAAGTTTTCACATAATTGAAATTTTTTCTAGAGATTTTTTTGTCATCTATCTGAGCTATGTTTCTGTCTTTTGCTTCCATGATATTTTATTTCTTTTGCTCTAGTGTCATTTCAGAGTGGTATTGTTAATAAAACTAATAAGAGATATTTAAGAAAGTAAAATAAAAGTTAAAAATATACAGTGAAAAAAAGAAAATTCTATAATGAAAAGTGGAACAAAAACTACAAAAGAACAAGAAGCAAGAACTGAGGAGAGATGACAAAATAGAGAAAAAATGAAGTAAAAAACAGACAAAATGTCACAAAGAAAAATATGAATCCAAAATATAATAATTTAATAATAAATGATGATTGGATGTGAGCAAAAAAAAAAAAAAAAAAAAAGAAAAGGAGAAGAAGAAGAATTGAGAAGGGAGAAATACAAAACAAAGAGAAAGAGAAAGAAAAATAAATTAAAAAAAAGAAGTAAAGGTTTCTTTAGTTGAAATGAAACCCTCACAAAAAACAAGAATGAAATATGTAACAACTGTGGATAGTGTAGTTCAAGAGGAAAATAACAAAAACAAAAAAAAAAAGAAAGAAAAAGGAAAGAGGTAAAAATGACAAAAAGCATTAAAAACTATAATTTTTTTCTGGTTTTGAGGGGTAGCTTCTATCTTTTTTTTTGGCAGGTGTCGATGTACTGCAAGTTTTGCCTCTGGGAGGCTCTTCGACACAGGTCTGCTGTTGCGTCACTCTGGCAATATCATAGGTTGGGCCTCAGTCCTGTTGGCAGGCAGGGCTTGTTAGGGCTTTGCAATTATATGGTTCTAGTAATGGCAGTCTCTGTTTTCCAGGTGCCTCTCCGCATATCTCTCCAACTGGATCTAGCAGCCCCGAGACTTAGCTGTGGGGTCCACCTCAGCTACGTCCTCGCAGCAAGGGAATCTATGCACAGCCAGATTCCCCCTCCAGTGCCACTCAAAGCGCAGTTCTGGGGAAGACAGTGGAAATCAGAGCCACCAGCGCAAGCAAGCAGGGCAGGGCACATAGACCAAGGGCCAAGTGCCTTTCGGTTACACACAAGCAAAATTCTATGGGCCCGCAGGCATTTCTAGCATGCCTCAGCATGCTTCGGTTTTCATTTCCATGGGCTTTCCTGCTTGTGCTGCTTGGTACCCCTCGACAGGCCACGTGTGTGTCCAGCTCCCACAACTCTAGCAATGCTCACAGATGGTTGCAGCTGCCATTCAGGCACCCAGTGCAGGCATCCTAAGACCAAGGCTCTTCTCCCATGTGCATGCTCCACGCTGCAGATCATGGAGCTGGGAATGCCCAAAGATGCTGGTGCCCATGCCTGTGCCCAGTGTTGACAATCTTGGACTAAGCACCTCAGGCAGAGCGCACCTGCTTGCTCCCCATGCTGATGATGATAGATGGAGTAGCTAGGGCTGTGCAGGTGATTGTGGACCTGGGAATGCACAAAGATGCTGGCACCAGCCCACGCGGGCACCCTGTGCTGGAAATTTTAGGTGGATCCCTCCGCCTGTGTGCACACCCAGTGTCCGCGATCTCAGGCAGAGCAGGTGTGTTCTTTCATTTGGGTGACTACCCTAACTCAGCTCCTTCTCCACTAGCTCAGTCTCTCTTCTTCACCTGGTTCCAAACAAATGTGTCTTTACCTCAGATCAGTGTGAAAAGCGAAATGCCCCATCCTCTGTCTTATATATTCAGCAATTTTTTCACCCAATCATACCTTTGTTTGATGTGTGTAAATTTTGGGTGCTTCTAAGGGTTTTTTCCCCCTCTATGCTTAGTTGTTGAATTTATTGAAATTTCAAGGGGAGAGATTGAGAGCATCCCTCATGCTGCCATTTCTCTGACTTCTCCCTACCATCTTAACTACATACTTTTACCTCATTTTGTTCTATGTAACTGCTTTGAGTTAACATAACCACTTTACGTAGCCATTCACCTGGTTCACTGAGTGTACCTGGAGAAAATGACCCAACATTGCATATTTAAGCCTATACAAATTCCTGTTCTCCAATCATATATGCAATCCCAATAATACCCATGGATCCTCAAAAAAATTCCTTAGCCAGATCCTTCCTTCATTGTCCTAACAACTCTTCCAGATTTTGAACTTCTTTTCAAACTCCCTATCCTCCAAGGCTCCTCTCTCAACCTCAGGCCAAATTTGTTTTCTACCTTATTAACACAATGAAACAGACAGATTTTTATATTACTTTCGTTAATCTTTACATATGAGTTGCCAATTATTCATTCAATTTTTAACTACTCTTCCTTATCAATGAAAATGGCAAGGCTTCTCCTACACACAGTAAATCCTTGCACATAGGTGTTGATTTCCTTCCTTCCTACATCTCAAATACCTTGATCCATCAGTGAAGCTTTCCTATTCCTGCATTATCAGCCTTTGTTTTTTTACTATATGCAAACACATGCATATAGCAAAGTCTATTCAATAATAAAAACAAAAAAATATATTTTTCTAACTTCTGTTCCCTTCTGTTCCCTAAAAAAGATAGATTCTTTACTATCTTTTTAAATTTTTTTATTGATTTTAATTTATTGTGTTTACATAGATTCTAGTGTCGCCCTGAATGCATCCCCTGCCCCTGTATTCCTCTCAACATCTCCCTTGCCCCTCTCCCAATAGCACCCTCCCCCCTTCTCTTCAGGTTTATCCCATCCTATCATCCCCTTTCCCTCTGTCCTCTTTTCCTCTGGTCCTTTTGATCTCTCCTCTGTCTCAATTCTGTTCCTCAGTTCACATTGTTCATTGGATTCCTCAAATGAGTGAGGTCATATGATATTTTTCTTTTTCTGTCTGGCCTATTTCACTTAACATAATAGTTTCCTTAAGAAAAAATTTTCAAATAATTAATCAGCTCTCAATCCACTTCATTACCTCCCATTTATTTGTACCTTTGCCCACTATATTTCGGCTTCTGCTCTCACCACACAGTGGAAACTGTTTTTTCCAGCATGACCTCTGTATTTTCTTCTCTAAAACTCCTCGTTCTTTTACTTCTTTAAATCATTCTCTTTTGCTTGGCCTGTGATGGCAAAGTAAATAGAGCATCGATCTGGAATGCTGAGGTTGCTGGTTCAAAACCACAGGCTTGCCTGGTCAAGGCACATATGGGTGTTGATGCTTCCTTCTGCTCCCTCTTCACTTTCTTTCTCTCTGTTCTCTAAAATAAATAAATAAAATATTTTAACAAAAAAGTTACCTTTTTTCTTCTACATCTCCGATTCTCATTCAGGCACTTTCACTGTTTTTTTTTTTTTTCTTTTTCTTTTTTTCCTACTCATTTCTTTTATATCTATGTTCATCAGTGCCCAATCATGACCTTTTACCCCTTATGTTCATTGCCCCTGCATAGCTCATCAAAGCTCATGCTGATTGCCGGAATGCTTATTTTAATCACCTTTATATAGGTTTAGGTTATGAACTAATATTAGTGGCAGTATCTATTACTGAGAAGTAATAAGTTGCTTTAGCAACTCATGTTTGACCTCTGTCATTTCCAGGACACTTCTCCATCATTCAGTGCTAGTCAGTACTCATTTTGTCAAAAGACTTTATTAATAGTAGTTCATTCAGGAAAATCTACAATTTTCTTTAGCCTGTTCCAAATTCTTTTAACTCTGATTTTATACAGGATACAATTTATATATATTTAAATAAACATTCATGAGACCTTATGAAAGAACACTAAATCTTCACAAACATTTTCAACGTCAGAAACAATTGGAGTATTATTTAAACTTGACGGGAAGTTATTATGGCTACACACTTGATGGTGGGCACACAATGAAATATATATATATATATATATATATATATATATATATATATATATGTATATATATATATAATGTTTTATGGAATTATGAACTTGAAACCAATATAATCTTATTAATATCACCCATATAAACTTAATTAAAACTTTAAAATTAGATTGCCATTCTTTATATATCCCCCCAAACTGTATCAGTAACACTTTATGATCTTATAATGTAAAGTTGTTCTCCTTTATCTTTGATATGGCCCAAGACCACCATTGGATACCTGAAAACACAGTACCAAATCTAATATATATACTCTTTTTTTCCTATACATACATACGTACACTTTATGGTTTCTCTTGTCATATATGAATTTCTAGCACTACTACTCTTGCACTTTGGGACCATTATTAAGTAAAATAAGGGTTACTTGAACAGAAGCCTTGCATTATTGTGACTGTTGCTCTGATAACCAAGATGGCTACTAAGTGACTAATGAGAGGGTAGTATATACATGTGTATACACTGGACACAGGGACGATTCACATCCCGGGGACAGGGCACGATGGCATATGATTTCATCACACTATTTAGAATAGCAAAAATTTTAAACTTATAAGTTGTTTATTTCTTTAATTTTTCTTTTAATATTTTCAGACCATGGTTGATCACTGGTAAGTGAAACCATGGATAAGGGGGAACTACTGTAGTCAGAAATGAGCTTTAAGAAAAATGGGCCGTGCCTGATTAGGTGGTGCGCAGTCGATAGAGCATTGGACTGGGATGCAGGCTCAAAACCCTGAGGTTGCCAGCTTGAGCAGGGACTCATCCGGTTTGAGCAAGGCTTACCAGCTTGAGCCCAAGGTCACTCCATTTGTTGTACCTCTCAGTCAAGGCACAAATGAGAAAGCAATCAATGAACAACTAAGGTGCCGCAACAAAGAATTGATGCTTCTCATCTCTCTCCCTTTCTGTCTGTCCCTATCTGTCCTTCTCTCTGTCTCTCTCTAACTCTGTCACAAAAAAATAAAAATTAAAAAAACAGGTCTTATATACTCTTTGTAATAGTATGTGGCATGTGGGGATGTCTTCTCCATCACCACAGGCAGGAAGGGGCCTCTCTGAAGTATTAAAATACCAAATTCACATAACCAATTAAAGCACAGAAGTATACAAATATGTGGAGATTTACTTTTAACACAGAATTGACAAACATACTAAAATGCAATAAAACATCAATGGATTCACGGAATTCTGACCTTTCTGCATAAAGAAGAAATGTCATAAGAAAGTCTGTGTGTATTAATCACATTGATATTGTGACTGGCATTTATCTCTAACACTTATAGAGGAGAAGCTTAGATATCCCAGGATTCATGTATCTGAACTTGAGGGTTATAACTTTCAGGACGATTCCCATCTAAAGTATTCTGATATCTTATAGTAAATGCCTTAATATTTATCTTAGACATTGATGTGCTGTAGGTAAAGAGCAAAAATTAGAATATTTATCAGAAATCTTCTCTTCACATGTCTTGTGTTGTCCCTTGCAAAAATAGTATGGCAGAGAAAACATTTATTTTAATTTTGAGCACCTAATAAACTTTGCTTTTTCAAGCCTTGAACTATTTTTCAAATTTTACCATAAAAATACCTCTATTTATCTTAGCCTCTAGGCATTTGTACATTGAAAATACATAAATCATCTGAGAACTAATAAAACAACTGTAGCCCAGCAGAAACTCAAGAAAATAAAAGCATTGCTTTAAAGACTAACACACGGGATCTCTACTGGACTGAAAGATAGAAGCAAAGACTGCTTGCTTTCAGCACAGCAGACTTAATGTGAAGGGACCACATTGTAACAGCTACAGAGGTTTTTCTGTCATGAAGTAGAATAAGTGTTGTGAAGAAAGATAACACTAGACCTTGATAAAAAGTCCAAGAGATTCTTTACTTTAAACTTTAATATGTTTATCAGGTGAGTTGTGCTTTTTTTTTTTTCCAGAATTAGGTAAAAGGCCTTATTTGTAATGGCCTAGATTTTCTTTTCTGTCTTAGGTTATTAGTGGAGAAAGAATGATCAAGAGAGAAAGGTATAAAAACACAAATAACATAGACAAAAAAAATACAGATATTATAAATATACATATTTTACAGCTATGATTGTATTATTACAAGTATTTGATGGAGTCGTCATGACCTTTATAACAATTGACATTCTCTTGACAAGATGTCAGAAAATTTCCAGATAAGCTTTCATTTATTCTCATTGTCTTCTTTGGCTATGATTACTCATTCTTTATTTTTACCTTAGATTTTACCAGAATAGTGACAACATGCTCCTCTCCTATATTGGTCCCATAGCCAACTCCCCGAACCACTAATGCCTCTATTCTCTTAATCAGGACTACAATAGGCATCAAAACATTAATTGTACTTTAAAAATAAAGGATTATGGAGAAAGACTTATACATACTAATCTTCATAACAAAGAGTGAAGAAAAGTCATAAATTAAATATTGTGTCCTTTAACTCTTTTTGGCTTTTCCATTGTAATGAATTTCAACTTTTCTAGAATAAGTCTAAGTCCTCACACTTGTTTTCATCCTTCATCTCTCTCCTTCTTTCATGGCTCCTGTCCCCACCTAATGGCCTTGGGGAATTCTAAGTTTTTCCCACACCTTCCCTCATTTTGCTGATCAATTCAATGCAGTCTAACATCAGCTTCTAAAATCAGCAAATAAAATTCTACATTTATGTATTTTAAATCCCTTAAAATATTTTTTCTGACCCAGAATAGTCTTTCTTTTCTACTTTCTTATAATGAATTCACATACGTTAGAATTTTTTTAAACAATTTTTTTTTTGGGGGGGGATTTTTCTGAAGTGAGAAGCAGGGAGGTAGAGAGACAGATTCCTGCATTAACGGGACCCTGGTCCACCTCACATGCCCACCAGGGGGCAATGCTCTGCACATCTGGAGTGTCGCAACCAGAGCCATTCTGGAGCCTGAGGCAGAAGCCATGAAGCCATCCTCAGCACTCAGGCCAACTTTGCTCCAATGGAGCCTTGGCTGTGGGAGGGGAAGAGAGAGATAGAAAGGAGAGGGGAAAGGGTGGAGAAGCAGATGAGTGCTCTTGTGTGCCCTGACCGGAATCGAGCCCAGGACATCCACACGCTGGCCTATGGTCTACCACTGAGGCAAACTGGCCAGGGCCAACAATTTTTTTCTTTTATACATATACAGTATGCATACATTTTTTTTTTATAAACTGAGTTTTTCATGCCAATATCTGGAATTAATTTTCTTCATGGCACCCTAAGATACAGGTTCTAGTATTCTCATTTAACAAGTAAGAAAAAATAAAGATAAAAGAAGAAAAAATTGAGAGATTGAGAAGTGTAATCAAAGCACTCCTAGGTAATAAGTCCCTAAATTTGAACTCCTATATATATGAGTGCAAACACTGGATTTCTGTAAGTTTATCTAATTCAGAAGGAGATTTCACATGCACATTGTTGTTCATGTAACTGTATATAACCAAGAAATTGTATGCTTTACTCCTAAGAAAGTCTGCAAGATTATGCACAAGAAGGAATGAGCAATGGAGTTCAAAATAGAAGCTAGAAGGGCATATAAAAAAAGAAAAATAAAGCAGTTTAGTAGTTTTGATAGACTGAGAAGGCATAACATAATTTGATACCTGAATGTTCCAATATGATGAGGACATGATTTTAAAAAATGAAGTTATAAGCCCTGTCTGGTGGGCTCAGCGGTAGAGCATCCACCAGGCCTGTGGAAGTCCTGGGTTTGATTCCCCGCTAGGGCACACAGGCAAAGCATCCATCTGCTTCTTGCTTCTCCACTCTTCCCCCTTTCCTTTCTATCTCTTCTCTTCCCCTCCTGCAGCCAAGGCTCCATTGGGCCGGGAGCTGAGGTTGGCTCTACGGCTTCTACCTCAGATGCTAGAATGGCTCTGATTGCAGCAGAGCAACACCCCAGAGGGGTGAGCATCACCCCCTGGTGGGCATGCGGGGTGGATCTGGTAGGGCATATGCGGGAGTCTGTCTGACTCCCCCACCCATCTCTCACTTTGGAAAAATACACACAAAAAAATGAAGTTATATTCACAGCCAGGGATGAAGTGGGTATGGGACTGGGTTTGGGGTCCTCCAGAACAGACAGGAGAAATCCCAGTTCCTTTGATTCTACTCACATCCTTCTATTCTGACTTGTAGTTGGAAAACTAATTCCTAAAACTGTAACTGGTATGAATACTGCTTTATTTAATTTAAATGAAGCACATGACTCTAATAAATGCTGAAGAGTGCTTAGAACCCACTAGGGAAAAATTATTGAGTCAATGAGTTTTTAAAAAGTTGAATATAATTTAAGTTTATTGATTTACTCTGTATGAATATGTGCAAAGCTGCAGTTGCTAATTTCAAAACAAATTCCTGAAAAAGATGAGAAGATTGTTAAATTTTGTAATCTCAAGGGTGTTACATAGTATAGTGGGAGGAGTCACTGTTTTTGAAGTCAGACAAATGCAGGTAAAATCCTAGCTTTTTTTCTCTTGCCTGGGACATGATAAGCAAGTCAGAATTCCATGCCTCTGTCTTTTTGTCTGTATGTCAGCAAACGACCATTGCTGTGTAGTGGTATCTCACAGTGGTTTTAAATTTTTTTTCTAATTACTAATGATTTTGAATGCTTGTTATGTGCTTATTCCCAATATCCTATATCTCCTTTGGTTAAGTGTCTACAAATTTTTATTCAATATTTAAAATAGGTGTTTTTTAATTATTGATACATAGATTTTTATATTAATATATTCTAGATACATGTCCTTTCTCAGATATATTATTTGCAACTATTTTGTCAGAGTTGGTGACTTATTATTTTACTTTCTTAACATTGATGTTTAAAGAGTATAAATTTTAAATTTTTGATAAGATCCAACTTGTCAGCTTTTTCTTATATAGTTTGTGCAACTTCTTGTTCAGTAATTTATTTTAATATCTGCAGTATGAACCAGTATGGTATTCTGCAATATGTCCAGATATTTCAAGTCCCTAGTAACCATGTTATGAAAAAAGTAGGGGAATTTACATAGCAAGACTGTAAGTGTTCATTGTGGTCCATTCCAAATTTACATAAAATGTTTTTAGACCCTCCTTTGTTTTAAAAAATATAGAAGAATGTTTCTTACAACAATGGCCACACAATATGTTCCAAAGATGTTAATTTGCTCTATTCAAATACTATGTCTAGCATAGCATCTACCATTGTGTTGTTACAATAGAGTTCAGAAAATTATGAGGATTCAAGGTTTTCAAGTTCATAATATTTCAGGATACAACTCCTTTGCTCCAGGGTCTTGACATTCATGTAGGAGCTTTCTAACTTTAAATTTCAACTGCTTCCAGGGCTTTGCTACTCATGATTGTACTCTGGGCTGGTCAACAGCTTTTTCTGCTGTAAGAACTATTTATATGCTCCAAGTCTTTTTTGCTTTCATCCTTTGAAATTAGTTGGTTATTAGTCAGTCTTTTTTCATGGAATCTATTAAGGTGACATTGACCAATAAAACTTTATAGGTTTCATGTGTACAATTCCATAGTACATCATCTGTATATTCTATTGTGTGTTCACCACCTGAAATCAAAACTTTCCATCACCATTTATCTCTCCTTATTCATCATTCTTAATCTTTAATTTTCTTTCTGTATAATATTAATTGGCTCCAGAGGATCCACTCAGTTCTCTTATTCTCATATTATTATTTACCCCACACTCCCCAAGTGTCTGACACACAGCACCCATCAGTGCACTCGGTATACTGTCCCAATTCACCACTAATAAAACTATTAACGAATGCACTATTACCACTTAACAGGTGTATCAGTGTTTCACTTACCATCAGTGATGGTACCCACACTGCTCACTGGCCTAAAGGTGATAGAATTCTAAAATCCAATTTTAGAATCAATCTTCTTGGGTTGCTTCTTACAGTATCTTAAATTGTGTCTAAGAAACAGAAGTTGAAACAGAGAACTACATGTAGGAATTAGAAAGGGGTATTTTTCAAAAGACTACCTGTAGGAAAAAGAAGGTAGGAGATTGGGCAGAGAAAGAAATTTAACTGTATTACCGCAACAATGAAAGTCATAGCCCATCCCGTGGGAGCTCTGACCTTTGGATCAGGTATTTATTAATTCATTAATAATAATAATAAGCTAAAATAGGCAATGTAGTTTTCTAAGACTAATGAAAAGAGTGGCATTGTTTATATTTTTGTAAATTTTCTTAAATTTCTAGTTCAATAGAGAGAAGCTGGAATCAATATGATGCCATATGATATGTCATGTAATTTCTGGAAATTTCCAATGTAACCTCACGAGTTAATGAATGAGAAAAGACAAACAATATCCCACTATTCTTAAGAAAATATTTTGGGTTTTGACGACACCCAAGAGTCCAAAGGCTATGCTTTGAGAACCACGACATTAGGTTAGCTCTGATAATAAAGACAGTTTTTGTTCTTTAAAAGCAGCGCCCATTAATCTATTTCTTTTGATCCTTGCAGTGGTTAGGTTAATGGGCCTGTGGAAGTCATTAGGGATGTTTCTAAATATTCTGATCCTCTTCTTCATCTAGTCACAGGTAGAATAGATTTATTTTGTAGTCTTTGAAGTTAAGTCTAGATATAACATTTGCTTTAGCTATAAAATTCAGTCTGAGTAGTGTTTGTTGCTTTCTGGGTAAGCTTGGGAAACAGTATGAAAAAGGCTACATTCTGTTTTCTCTGTCTTGAGTTCTTGAACACTGACAATAAGCAGAATCCTCATGCTGATACACATTGAAAGTGTAGTGTGAACAAAAACAAACCTGAAAATAAGTCACTGAAATTGTACAGATGTTTGTTATGGTGGAATATGTATTGTATGCTAACTAATCTAATCTCTCTCTGTGTGTGTGTGTGTGTGTGTGTGTGTGTGTGTATGTGTGTGTGTGTGTGCTATTTTACTTTTCTTATCCCTCAACCTCCACAAGTATGTCTAAACATTATTCTCAATATTTAGATAAAGGCCAAGTAGGAATTGAACTTAAGCCAAATAAGGTTGTGTATGTGGTATTGTGAACTTGAACTTCTGCAATAGTTACTAAAGTAATGCTCTAATTCCCCTTAACCTTTTTATTTTTTGGAGATGTTTTATTTGGAAAGTTGCAGAGGGTTGGGAACGGTGATGGTAAGAAAAGGAATTGTGCATTATTTGTACATGTATGTAATGCCACGTAATATCTTCAAATTCTAACCTCACTTCCAACACTAGACTTTTAGCAACTGTCCAGAGAGGAAAACTGCAATTTATTAACATTTGAATAATTTATTTTATCATTTTAATATGAATATGTTATATGTGATTGTATTAGGATAAACAAAGAGGTGCTGGGATGTTCAGCACATTAAAGACAAAAAAAAAAAAAAAACCCGCAGAAAAGACAACCTTATAAGAAATTTTAACACGAATTGCAAAATATTTTAACAATTTAGAATTATAAATCAATTGTAGTAGAAGTCAATTCTCCATATCATTTTGTGAAAACTTAAAAATACACAAGATCTCAGTGATAAATAAGTTGGGTCTACTTTGTGATACAAAGGGGGAGAGACAGAGAGGGAAAGAGGGAGGGAGGGAGAGAGAAAGAGAGAGAGAGAGAGAGATGCAACAAGGTGAGCTTTTTAAAAATATTCTTATGGCTGAGTTTCCAAAGAAGAGTAGAGTAAGAACCAGGTACCCACATCCTGTCGTGATATATTAGTCTAGTCTTGATAAAAATATTGTGAAATGGGTTTAGTCAGCATCAACCATCAGTGGCTTCAAGTCTGTATAAGAGAAGGCAAAAAAACAAATTGAGCAGCTGAAGAGCTAAGAGTTGTGCTATTTTTTGAGGAAGATATTTTTTAGGCTTAGTTTTCAAACTTTTATATGACTGGTAGGGGAATAATTGTCCCTCACTTCAGGGATCTAAGGGAATTACTTGGAGAACCTGGATATTGATTTGCTGAAGTCTGAGGGACTGCTATCTGAAACATCATGAAAAATCTGAAGTTTAGAACCAGTGGTTAGCCAACCACCCTGAGACAGCTGAGTAAAGATGGCTGTTTGTGAATGCCTTCACTTACGGCATAAAAGAAAGGGTGATGTTTCATGAATGCACAACAGGAGTACAATACATTCCCTGAGACAGTAGCAGGACCAGGCCACCTGGAGTGGAATTCTGCCCAAGAGAATAGTAGAACAGAGAGGTGAGCTCACCAGAGAGGAACCTGAGAAACCAGGTGCCAGAGAGAGCAAGTGTAAGGAGTTGGAGGAAGCATGGTTCGATTTTAAAAATATATAGGTGAGAGCAACGCAGTAATAGAAATGAGAATCACTTAAGAAACATCCCCTCCTCCCAGTACTGGAAAGAATCTAACACTGGGGTCTCCACACCCAGAAGACACCATAGCAACAGCCAGTACTACAGCTCTTGGTAGAGAAAGAAATTGAAAGAAAAAGGGAAAAGGGCTCATGGCACCTACTCCATCCACAAAAATGTGCACAAAACTAAAGAGGGTGAGAGGTGGGGGAGAAAGAAATCTTAAATTGAAGAAAGGTCTGCAGGTTTGACATTGTACTGGACTGTATAGTCTTTAATACATCTAGAAGGAGACAACTTATTTACTTCTTAAAAATGATGAAATGGCCTGACCTGTGGTGGCGCAGTGGATAAAGCGTCTACCTGGAAATGCTGAGGTCGCTGGTTTGAAACCCTGGGCTTGCCTGGTCAAGGCACATATGGGAGTTGATGCTTCCAGCTCCTCCCCCCTGTCTCTCTGTCTCTCTCTGTCTCTTTCTCTCTCCTCTCTAAAATGAATAAATAAATTAAAAAAAAATTTAAAAAAAAAAAAAAATGATGAAATGCTGAGATTTCATCCAGGGTCAGGAAATAATAGATGTAGAAGGAGGGTTTGCAGGGTGAGTAAAAAGTCATACATCTTAATAACTTCATGGAAATGCTTCGTTTGAAAACTAGTAGAGTTATTAATTTTATTCCAGGCTAAGAATGAACATCAGCATTTTTTTCTTTTTTCACTCTTTTAACTTGATCATTGACAAAAGATTTCAGACTTCCTTTTATGGATTGCCTTCCAGAATATTTTTATCTTTTTAAATATACTTCAATAAAAAAAGAAAGAAAGAAAAAGAAAATAAATGTACTTCAGATTTATAACCTCTAGGTTCATAAATAATTGTGATAGCTAACTTTAAAATTTTGTAAATCAATACTACTTTGTGCTCAAATATTATATTTTAAATTCATTTTTTGAGAAGCTTTCAAAGTTTAAAAAAAATCAATTTTGTACTGGTTTCTCTTATTTAAAAAAAATTCTGTTTAAACTCTTATTTTCCACTCTAGGATAGCAGATTTTTTTAGGCGACAGCTCTGTGTTATGTATTTTGTGATTTTTATCACCTGGGTTTCTTTTCTGATAGCCTATAATTGGTATCACTCATTTAGTTAGAGTAAGGAAAAGAAACCTAATAAGAAATTATAGAAGAATGAAGTGAATGGAAATCAGCCCTTAATATAAAAAAGCTTTATCTTTTTCTACATCATTTGATGCGGCATTCTAAAATTCAGACAATAATCCAGAATAAAAGCAATTTATAACTGATACAGAGACCCAAGGGACACTTTCTTTTCTCCAAACACTGTCCTTACCAAAAATACTATTTCTGTGTTCTATCTCATTTAGGTTCTCTGCGAACATTTTAATTAGCAGATGGAATTAGGATACAAAAGAAGTCATACTGGTTTGTCATTTTTTTTTTAACCTTCATTGCTACTGAT
Organism: Saccopteryx leptura; assembly: GCF_036850995.1. NCBI lineage: Eukaryota > Metazoa > Chordata > Mammalia > Chiroptera > Emballonuridae > Saccopteryx > Saccopteryx leptura. The sequence continues at coordinate 356,592,948 of NC_089503.1, forward strand.
AAATCCTGTTGTGTGCAAATAAGCTTAAAAATCCCTATGCAATTAGCTTTCTATTTTACCTTGAATGTTTTAGTGCAGATTGTTAGCTAACCAAGCTGGGAAATTGAAATAGAGTGTACCCAAAATTGTTTATGAGTAATATTATAAGCAAGCAGGGCAGATAGCACTGTACCTGTTTACTGCTATAATAAAATAAGCAGTACTATCAGCATTGCATCCATTTAGGTGTAATTGTACAAATTGCTAACTAATCAGATGAGAAACACAGTGCTTACAAAACCAATGTTCTTTGTATATGCTATTGCCTTTGTTTATTTGGCTATATGTGTTAAGGAGGATTTTAAGACAAGAACAAAAAGAATAAATATGTATTTTATAAACACTTTGATACCAAAAAGTGAATCTGTCTGTTTTGCAATAATAGGCCTTGGAACCTTCTTTAAAATTCAAACTTGTGCCAATGCATAATATTCACTAAAAAAATATACCAATCTTTTTATCTAGCCACATGAAGTTATTAGCTCAAAGGATTTTATCATGCTCTACACAGCGGGGCCTCGGCCAGAATTTTACAAGTCTGGCAGAAAGACATGTAAATTTTTCAAGGAGTAGGTTGAAAATTTATAAGCACAAGGGGAGATGACACGTTCTCACCTTTATATAAGTTTTATTTTATCTCAGGTTTTATAAACCCTAGTGTGGGTTTGACAATGTATAAATTCTCTTGTCCAGTGGAAATTTCTACTAGAGGGAAGCTTTAAGACATAGAATAAAGAGCACAAATTAGGATTTCATGTCCTTAGACTAATTCAGACATTTTTCCTGAGTACTCCTTTTTAATGTGGTCCTAATATATCTTCCAAGGAATTGAAAATATCCTGTGTGCACAGGTGTTCATGTATGTATGCAATTGTGTTTATGCATGCATATATATCTCGAGCTGACGATGTTTTTACTCAAATTCCCACAAATGCCTTTAATTTCAAACCCATAAAGAGTTAAGTCTGCAGGTTTTTTTGGACATTCGTACATTCTACACATATATGTTTGGCACCAATTATATTTCAGCATTGCACCTGGTGCTTCTTTATGCAGGTTGCATTCTACTCATCTACTTCTCTTTAGTATAGTTTCTCTAAAAGACCTTCTCTGGTTTCTCCAGATCTTGTTGTATGGTTCTCATTCCAAAAGTGTATAGTTGATAAAGGAAGTACATTTATATTTCATGCCGCCTCCTTGTATTTACATTATTTTCTATAACTGTGCAGTAATTCATATAAAATCAGCTTCAATTCTTCTAATTTGGAAAGAGCTGTGGCGACAAGGGTAAGTGAATCACTATACACTAAGAAGAATGAATTACAATAGTGAGAAAGTATCTATAAGTCTCTCTAGTCATTTTATACGCAAACTATTAAAATAACTTGTCCATAACATGGAACTAGATTCAGAACTACAACCAGGTTAACTGGCTCTCAGAATCTTTCCATTGACTAGAACACATACAAGAAGTAGACGATAATTAAAGATGGATGAGAGCTAGGGGTTATTCACAGCTTTATCAGATGTGACATTAGTTAAGTCAATGTGATGTAAGTCATTTCAAATTTTCTGAGTTCCAAACAATCCATGAATTGGGGACACTAACAAAATAAATTTATGACTGTAAATTATATGTAGTATGCAATTATCATTACATATTTTATTTGTAATATATAAATGTTTATTCTCATTATAATAAGAGACACTGATTGTGATCCTTAAGTAATTAGGATCAGAGATTTTACCAAAGACATCGCCTTCTAAGCTAAGGTCATAGCTATTCCAGTAATTGGATTGTTGTGGCTATGACCTTATTATTTTGAAGTGATCTTGCTTTGATTTATTTTTATTTTCATTTTTAATTGATTCATTTATTTATTTTTTAATTGAATTTATCACAGTTTCAGATGTGAAACTCATTAAAACATCTGCATACTGCATCATGTGCCCATCACCCCAGGCAGTCTCCTCTCCCCACTTTCTACCGCTCTGCTCAGCTCCACTTACCCCACCCCTTTTTTCCTCTGACTACCACCACACGGTGATCTGTGTCTAAATGTCTTTTATATATTTTATACATATATATATAATATATTTTTTGCTTAGTCCCTTTACCTTCTATTGTCCAATCCCCCAATTCCCTTCCCCTCTGACAGCTGTCAGTCTGTTCTATGTATCCATGTCTCTGTTTCTCTCTTGTTCATCAGATCAATGTGTTCATTAGAGATCACATATAAGTGAGATCATATGATATTTATCTTTCTTTGACTGGCTTATTTCACTTAGCATAATAATCTCCAGGTCCACCCAAGCTGTGATTATTTTTAGAAAAACTTCATTGTTGTCGCCCTGGCCAGTTGGCTCAGTGGTAGAGCGTCGGCCTGGCGTGCGGAAGTCCCAGGTTCGATTCCCGGCCAGGGCACACAGGAGAAGTGCCCATCTGCTTCTCCACCCCTCCCCCTCTCCTTCCTCTCTGTCTCTCTCTTCCCCTCCCGCAGCAAGGCTCCACTGGAGCAAAGATGGCCCAGGCGCTGGGGATGGCTCCTTGGCCTCTGCCTCAGGCGCTGGAGCGGCTCTGGTCACAACAGAGCGACGCCCTGGAGGGGCAGAGCCTTGCTCCCTGGTGGGCAGAGCATGGCCCCCCGGTGGGCGTGCCGGGTGGATCCCGGTCGGGCGCATGCGGGAGTCTGTCTGACTGTCTCTTCCCATTTCCAGCTTCAGAAAAATACAAAAAAATAAATAAATAAATAAAATAAAAAAATAAAAAACTTCATTGTTTTGAGCAGTTTTAGGCTTACAGTAAAATTGAAAGTATGATACAAAGATTCCCTATATGTTCACTGCAGACATGCATCACCTCTGTTTTCTTTTAGTTTTTCTTTTTTATTTTAATTATTTATTTATTTATTTGGAATATTTAAATTTTGTTTAGAAAATTAACTTTAACAGGATGACATTGATAAATAAGAATACAGAGGTTTCAGGTAAACATTTCTATAGCGTAACGAACAGTTCATTATTTTGTATACCCATCACCCAAAGTCAAATAATTTTCCCTCACCGTATATTTGTCCCTCTTTATACCCCATCCACTCCCCCCCACACACATCCTCTGTTCCTGGTAACCACTTCACTTTTCAACATCTGCCAGAGTGGTATTTTTATTATCACTGATGAATGTTCATTGACACATCATTATAACCCCACATCCATAGTTAATATTAGGGTTTATTTTTGGTGTTATATATTCTATGGGTTTGGACAAATATATAATGATATGTAGCCACTGTTATAGAATCATATGGTGTATACACTTCTTCAACAGCATCTATGCTCCAGCTACTCATCCACCCTCTCTATACTTAACACCTGGCAAACACTAATCTTTTTACCGTATTCATAGTTTTAAAATTTTTCAGAATGTTATATAGTTGGAATTATGTACTAAGTAGCCTTCTCAGATTGACTTCTTTCCTTTAGTGATATGCATTCAAGTTTCCTCCAAGTCTTTATATGACTTGGTAAAATATTATTAAGCACTAAAAAATGAGCTATTTTTTGAATGTGCCACAGTTTATTTATTCAGTCACCTACTGAAGGGCAGCTTGGTTCCAAACTTGGCAATTACGAATAAAACTGCTACAAACATCTGTAGACAAGCTTCTGTGTAAATTAAAAGTCCACCTCTTTTGGGTAGATACCAAAGAGTGAAATTCTAGATTGTATGGTAAGAATATGTTTAGCTATATAAAAAACTGCTAAACTGTCTTCCAAAGTAGTTGTGCCGTTCTGCATTCCCAACAGCAATAAATAAGACTTTCTGTTGTCTCATGGCCTCATCAGCATTAGCTGCTATCTGTGTTCTGAGATTTGGCTTTTCTAATAAATATTTAATGGTATCTCACTGGTTTAATTTGGTTTGTTTTGACTTAATCATAAACACAGATTTGCCAGCCATAAACATATGTGTGCTCCAAATATGGTAAATAAGAATAGAATTTAGGGATGTAAATGTAATTTTTTATTTCAGCTTTCCCGACATTGTAATTTCAGGGTGATTCTAATTAGCATATACTATTTTTTTTTTGCATTTGGTCAGAATCACAGTTTTTGAATTAGAAGACTTATCCACAGACCCAAATATAGCATGTAAAACTGATTTATGCTTCAGTTATCAAGTTCTTGAGCATAGCTTCAGTGACTAAATGACAAAATGTTGACTAAATCTGCAAATTTTGGTCCTGGCCGGTTGGCTCAGTGGTAGAGCGTCGGCCTGGCGTGCGGAAGTCCCGGGTTCGATTCCCAGCCAGGGCACACAGGAGAAGCGCCCATCTGCTTCTCCACCCCTCCCCCTCTCCTTCCTCTCTGTCTCTCTCTTCCCCTCCCACAGCCAAGGCTCCATTGGAGCAAAAGATGGCCCGGGCGCTGGGGATGGCTCCTTGGCCTCTGCCCCAGGCGCTAGAGTGGCTCTGGTCGCGACAGAGTGACGCCCCGGATGGGCAGAGCATCGCCCCCTGGTGGGCATGCTGGGTGGATCCCGGTCGGGCACATGCAGGAATCTGTCTGACTGCCTCCCGGTTTCCAGCTTCAGAAAAAAAAAAAAAATCTGCAAATTTTAAGCAGCCCTGATTCACTTAGTGGTGAAAAGATGGAGATCAAACAAGAATGCTTTCAATAGTAACAGTACCAGTTAGAATATTAAATGGTAGCCTTTGTAATTTTAAAATGTCTTTAATACCTATTATTAAGTTTAATGTCTATATTTTTCTAAAATAATTTGATAAAAGTGAGGAAAAATAGTTGGAGATATAAGCCACCTTAGTTGAGATATGATATAATTTGGTTAGGTCAATCAAACTTAAGAAATTAACATCGAAATCAACATTTGACTGGAGAGGATCAGAACAATGCTGAAGTATTTCTGAAGGATATACTTCTAAAAAATATACACGAGAGGTTATTTAGAGAACTACTCAGCAGTCTCAAAAAAATTAAAAATAAAAAACTAAAAACCATAAAAAAATGGACTGAGATTAAAATATAGGTATATATAACATAAGAAAAGATTTAAGAAAACTAAAGAGGCTCTAGTTGGTTAGCACAGTTAAGAGCATTGTCCCAAAATGACAAGGTTATGGGTTTGCTCCTGGGTCAGGGCACAACAGTAAGTAACCAATGAATGCAGGACTGTGGAACAACAAAACAAATGAATGCTTCCTTTCCCCCTCTCCTCTCCCTCCTTCTTCTCTCTTTCTCTCTAAAAATAAAGTCCTGGCCAGTATCTCAATTGGAGCCTAGCCTGGAGTATGGAGGTTGCTGGTTCTATTCCACAGTCCAGATACTTACAGGAGCAGCTCGATGTTCCTGTCTCTCTCTCTCCCTGCTTCTCAACAAACAAACAAAACACACACACACACACACACACACATACACACACACACACACACACACATGCGCAAGAGTTAAGATCTGAGTCTATGTTAAAGGTAGAAAACCAGATTTGGTTTTGAAAAATCAAATAAGTAATTAAGACAATCTCCAAAATGTAATTAAGAATAATACAGTCATAAGAATAGTGTAAGAAATTATTATCTATGTATGGTGCAATTGATAATGTATAATTTAAGAGGTAACATATACCTAAGTAAGAAACAAAGTAGTATGGCAGAAACAATAATCAACTATACAATTGAAATGTAAATGAAGAAAATAAGGAAAATATCAGTAGACTAAATAGCACAAAAATTTAAATGTGCGAGTGTCAAAATATACTATAGAAGCTAAAAGTCATATATGTCTTAGTCATAGTGTCATAAATGTCGAAGAGAAAATATTTTGAATATGTAATGAACTCTTCATGTCCATGGTTGAATTTTAAAAACACTAAAGTAGAGACCCGTTATATATATACATATATATTAGTCATTGTGTGCATGTGTATGTACGAAAAACCAATCTTTAAAATAAATATTTTTATTGATTAATTTTAGTGAGAGAGGAAGAAAGAGAGAGACAGAAACATCAATCTGTTGCTGTATGTGCTTTGACTGGAGATAGAACTGGATACCTATGTGCTCTGGGACAACACTTTAACCAACTGAGCTATTCAGCCAGGGCAAGCCAAAAAAGAAAACAATAAACAAACAAACAAAAAAAAACCTTAGTTTTTTTTAAGATGATAAAATTTTAATGATATTTTGATTATACTTTCCAAATTTTTATAATAAATTACTGAATAAATTTATAGTTCAAAAAGAACCCCTAAATAATCAGATATTTTATTTATTATTATTATTAATTATTATTTTTCTATTTAGTGAGAAGAGAGGAGGCTGAGAGACAACAGGATGTGCCAACCAGGATCCACCCAGCAAGCCCACTAGGGAATGATGCTCTGCCCATCTGGGGCGTTGCTTCATTGCTCAGCAACTGAGCTCTTCTTAGCACCTAAGGCAGAGGCCATGGAGCCATCCTCAGTGCATGGGGCCAACTCACTCCAATTGAGCCATGGCTGCAGGAGGGGAAGAGAGAAAGAGAAAGAGGGAAGTGAGAGGGGGAGTCATGGAGAAGCAAATGGTTGCTTCTCCTCTGTGCCCTGACCGGGAATCAAACCCAAGACATCCACATGCTGGCCAACGCTCTACTTACTAAGCCAACCAGCCAGGGCAGATGTTTTTATTTTAAATTAGTGAACCATTAACTGAGCTTTAGTTAAACATAAATTTATGTTAGAAAAGTTATTATATATGTAAAGCAACTTTCTTTAAAGGTTAATCTAATTTCTCTTATTCCCGTTCAGTTAGAGCTAATTGGTATTTAGGTTTGCTTGCCTGTGCAAAGGGTCTTTTTGAAGAATGTATCTTTTCCTAATAGTTTTAGCAAAAAGATTTCTCACTCACAGTGCTAACCACACCTGGAAACATCCTCTAACTTATGTGGACATAACTTTTCCTGACATTTTTCCCCTCTTTCATTTTTACTATTTTCTTTTCTTCTCACTTTACATTCTCACCCCAAACTAATTTTTAATTAACCAATTCAGAAGAAAAAGACAGAAAGAAATGCTCAAATAGTTCTCATCCAAAGCAGACATTTTAATATAGCCCAGACAGCTGAAAACTGAAGTTATCCATTAAGTGACTCTCCAGGCAGGCGCCAGTCACAATGTTTTCAGGCTTTATGTTATGAGTAGCTCACAGTGCAATAGAGATTCCACTGAAAACAAAGGCTTTGCTGAAATACATATGTAACCTTGAAGAGCTAGAGGCAGGCTGTGAAAACAATCTCCACATTTTTCCTTCTTTCTTTCAAAAATACCACAGCCACATTGTTAGCTTTGGGAGAGAAAGACCAAAGATATTATAGAGAATTGCTGATTAACTGGAGACCCAAGGAGAGACCCAGGACAGGTGCTGGAGACACCACAGGCAGCTAAATAAAGAGCAGTTGAACCAATAGCATTTCTGCAGGACTGTTTTAAGTCTTGAAATACTCTTGAACTTGATTATTAAAGGCACTCTACCTCCAAAATTTTTTCAAAGTATCTTGGCTACACCTGGACTGTCTCTGAATTTTGATGAACACCAAAGAAAAATCAAACACTGAATTGTGCTCAATTCACATTTTTTACCTTTTTTTCTACCAATGTTTCTTTAAACCAACCTAAAACCATTGTGAGAAACATTTGTCTTAAGGTTCTGGTATGTTACCCACTTTCCCAATTTTCCTGAGCATTTATTCAGGTGAGAAAGCTCCTGTTCTCTATTTCCCGCATTGCTATTATGTGTTACCTGGTGATGATACTAACTTTTCCAGCTTAAATAACTTCCCTCTTCAGCTCAGGATGTAGAGACTGGGTCTTATGTGATTTTTGTGTTCTCCAAAAAACCCAGAAGTGTATCTGAAACACAGAGTAGAAACAGCTGCTAATTGTTTTATTAACTGATTAAGAAGATAAAAAATATTGATATGCTACACAGTTTGTTATAACTGGCATATACTATGTAAGGGGAAAAATTACTTAGATTATCCAAGGTAAATATGCATTTTTTTCCTTTCTGTATGAACCATATAGTCTATACTTTCTTTTGCTTATTTAGCTTTTCTCTGACAAATCATACTAAAGACACATCACCAAGAGAGCAGTTTAAGTAACATAAGTATTAATTAATTAATGTGCACCATAATGCCAGTGACCAAGGTTATACAGGTCCACTTTGGATTCAGGCAGATGGCAGAGAAACTGTGGAGCTGAAAAGCATTGGGCAATTACCATTTAGTAGATTCACCAAAGGGCAGACAAGCAAACAGGGAAAACCCCCTTATCTCAGCAGAAAGCAAACAAACAGCAAAATAGACCCTCTAAATGGCGGGCAGGCAATCTGCCATTTGCCCTCTGCAATTCACCCTTACAGTAAGCACCCATAGCCTTACATAGGCTATGCACACGTGCCTCTGCCATGTGCTCACGCACCAATCAAGCAAAGTGCTTGCCGCCAATGAAAGTAAGCAAGCCTAACACAGCTGTTTTCCCAACATGCACCCCTAGGACAATTTAAATACTTCTTTATGGGCATGTATTTACATTAAGTTGTGTCTAAAGCCAGTTTGTAACAGTGTCGGACATACTTTTGTTCTAAAAACTTTTGAATAATTTCAAGTTTATATTTAAACACTGTCAGGAAGATTTAAAAGTCAGGAAATGGTGCAAAGACTAGAGGTGATACTTAGACAATAAAAGTATAATGTTTAAATGTAAGTATTTTGTCACATCCCAAAGGAATTGGGAAGAGAGACTATGAAATTTTGTTAACACATTGTAAAGGGAGAGTGATGACCCAGTAATGTGATTGTGCAGCTATGCCCAGAGTTCCTGCTTGCTTCCTCCTCCCTGGGTAGCTGGCTGCTCATTCACGACCACCAATAAATTTTTATTGGACTTCTACGAGATACCTGGTATGTATATAAGGATTCATACAACATGGATGTACCTTATCATCTCCCTATTAAATTTTGAAAAAGCCTTGTTAATGTGAATTTGAGAATTACTGTACTGTTAACCAATGTGTGCGTTACTAATTCCATACTCGGTTCATTTGGTCTAGTGTGGTGAGGTTTAGATGAAATGGCAAGGAAAAGAAACAAATATTCAGGAAAATCTCTATCTACCTCCTTTTTATAAGCAGAAGATATGAAGAATTTTTCCTGTGTCGGTACTTAGTTATAAACCAACAAAAATCACAGATTTTTTAAAAATAAATCATACACAAAGGACATAATTTGCCCTTCCAAAAAGTAGGAAATTACAAGAGCATCACACATAATGAAAGATTTGAAAAAAAAAACAGCCTCTTGTTTAGATCACATTAGCATTTGGTCTTGTCCATTCTACTGGATAATTGAATTGTTTAATTTGCAGCTAGATTGTTTTAGTAGTTCCTTCCATCACTCATTATTGAATGATACTAAATTCCCATAAGAGTAATTAAAAAAAAAAAACAAAAAAAAAACTCTATCTTTGCTTTACATTGAGCTAAGCCCGGATGCTTTCTAATGAGTAAATAAACGGTATAGCACTTTAATCAGTGTTGTTATACACCAGAAAACTGCTATGTAAACACCTCTATGCTCTGCTACATATGTCACTTTCGTTTTCTAAAGTCATTTTAATTAGATTGGCATGTGAGAAACTATAGACCATTTTCTCTGAGACGGTGTGAACTAGACATTAGCATTAGTTCTCCCTGAATACCAGAGAGTCTATATGATTAGGATGAACACAATGCATACTGGAGAAAGCAAAATCAAGGAAATTGTAGTTGCTGATACAGTCTTGATTATAATGAGAAAGGTTTTCGTGATTGTGCCAAAGTAAAATATGGGAAACAGCTTTTCATTTGTTCACTATTCATTAGGTGGAGGAGACTTTTTCTTCCCTTTAGGAAATTTTATTAGTACGATAGTGCATCATAACTGAACTGAATAAAGAGGGTTTCATTTTCAGTACAATATACCAAACAAGAATTATGATATTTTAAATATTTATTATTAATTCAGGGAACTGATAAAACTATGAGTAAAAACCTACTAATTAATATTTATTAAGAATGAGAATGGCCTGACCTGTGGTGGCGCAGTGGATAAAGCGTTGACCTGGAATGCTGAAGTCACCAGTTCAAAACCCTGGGCTTGCCTGGTCAAGGCACATATGGGAGTTGATGCTTCCTGCTCCTCCCCCTGTTCTCTCTCTATCTCTCCCTCTCTCTCTTTCTCCCCTCTCTCTCTAATAAAAATGAATAAATAAAATCTAAAAAAGTAAATAAATAAAAAATTTAAAAAAAATAAAAGAATGAGAATGATTCAGTGGTAGAGCGTCGGCCTGGCCTGCAGGAGTCCCAGGTTCTATTTCCAGTCAGGGCACACAGGAGAAGCACCCATCTGCTTCTCCACCCCTCCCCCTCTCCTTCCTCTCTGTCTCTCTCTTCCCCTCCCACAGCTGATGCTCCATTGGAGCAAAGTTGGCCCCGGGCACTGAGGATGGCTCCATGACCTCTGCCTCAGGCACGAGAATGGCTCTGGTCACAACAGAGCAACGCCCCAGATGGGCAGAGCATCGTCTCCTGGTGGGCATGCCAGGTGGATCTCGGTCAGGTGCATGCGGGAGTCTGTCTGACTGCCTCCCCATTTCCAACTTCAGAAAAATACAAAAAAAAAAGACTGAAAATGATTGATAATATAATGATTAAGAAAAAACAATTGCTATGTTTTAACAATAGTTGAGAGTAACATTGTCATTGGTTAAATATTGTTATGTTTACAATTTCTCTTTTATCATGGTCATATTTACTTAAAAAAAGTACCTTGAAAATTGTTTTAATACTGTATTTTTTCTTGATTTAAAAATTTATTCATGAGGTTTCAAATGGGCAAAAGTAGCAATATGCCCAGAAGCTTCCAAAGGTATATGAAATAATTGAAATGAAAATAACAGGTCTGTCATTCAATTAAATAAAACATAAAACTCAGAAAATTAATAAATCATTCAACTTTTTCATTTGAAAAGTGCACTGGAATCTCATTCATTAAATTTTGACTGTAAGAATATACTCAAAGGGTACCTTTCTGAAAAATTATATGGCTGTTGGTTGCATATTCACATTTATTCTACTAATGTAATTTATGTTGATTAAAATGGGGGTGTATTTTATGCTTTATGATCCTGAATTTTATGGTTTCAGAGCTAAAGTCCAATTTCCTTGGAAATATAATTTTAGGTCAAATGCAGGTTAAATATGGACTCTAATTACTCCTCACATTTCTCCCACCTCTCCTGGGTGAAAAAAAAAGTACCAATTCCATTCAGTAGACCAAGCCACATAAAAAAATAGCCATTTGAATAAGTGAAACTAATTTCTTCTCTAACGGGTATGGCCATTTATTCTGAAGTGGCAGCTACCACCACACAGGCTAAGTATGGATAGATGAAATGCACATGCAAACTAGTCTTCATGACTTTCAGGTTCTATGTTTGATTCATGGATAATCCTTACAATCACAAAGAAATCTCTTAAGAGGTGATATTGAATATTATCATGGTTGGTTCAGTTCCTTAAATTAAACACAGATATCTTTAAAATAAGTAAATAGCTTAGCTTCCCTCTCTCTCATGTCTCATATTCTTTACATTTTTTTCATGTATTAATAGAGAATAATAAGATTACAAATCCTGACACTATGAACTAAATCTCTAAATAGTATTTTGTTTAGTTTCATTTTGTTTTATATGGTTTTCTGCTCAGTGGTATTGAAGACTGATTTCAGACTTTAGATTAAAACGATCTGGGTGTGAATCCTACCTCTTTAAATAACTTTGTTGTAATTTTAGTCAATAATGTTCCTGAATCTCAGCCTCTTCAAACTTTGAAATTGGAATAATCCTACCAATGTTATACAGTTTTGAACAAGGAAGTCTATTGAGCCTTTGATCTACTAAGCACATCAGTAAATGGTAAATTTTACTTATTTATTGTTTTATTTTTATTTAGAAAATTAAATTTCCTTTTAATTTTTTTTTTATAAAGAGAGATTTGTCTCTATGAAAACAAGGCTGAAGGCTTTATTTATTTATTTATTTATTTATTTATTTATTTGTATTTTTCTGAAGCTGGAAACGGGGAGAGACAGTCAGACAGACTCCCGCATGTGCCCCACCGGGATCCACCCTGCACGCTCACCAGGGGCGACGCTCTGCCCACCAGGGGGCGATGCTCTGCCCCTCTGGGGCGTCGCTCTGCCGCGACCAGAGCCACTCTAGCGCCTGGGGCAGAGGCCAAGGAGCCAACCCCAGCGCCCGGGCCATCTTTGCTCCAATGGAGCCTTGGCTGCGGGAGGGGAAGAGAGAGACAGAGAAGAAGGAGGGGGGGTGGGGGTGGAGAGGCAAATGGGCGCCTCTCCCATGTGCCCTGGCCGGGAATCGAACCCAGGTCCCCCGCACGCCAGGCCGATGCTCTACCGCTGAGCCAACCGGCCAGGGCCTAGAAAATTAAACTTAATGGTGACATTGATCAATAAGAGTACATAGGTTTCAGGTAAACATTTCTAGAGCATTTGAACTGTTGATTATATTGTATACCCATCACCCAAAGTCACACTATTTTTCCTCATTATATATTTGTCCCTCATTTCTCCCTTTCCCCTACTCCCTCCCCAACATTCCCCTCCCCCTGGTAACAACTTCACTTTTATTTTGTCAATGAGTCTGTTTTATGTCCCACCTATGTGTGAAATGATATAGTTCTTAACTTTTTCTGATTTAATTATTTCACTTAGTATAATGTTCTCAAGGTCCGGCCATCCATCCATGTTGTTGTAAATGGCAATATGTCATTATTTCTTGTGGATGAGTAGTATCTCTGGCTGGAAAGCTCGATTGATTGGAGCATTATTCCAAAGCACAGAGGTTATTGGTTTGATCTCTGGTCAGAGCACATACAAAACAGGCCAATGGATATTTTAAAAAGAGCTCCATGTAGTAAATTCAATTGTTTATGCTTAAAAAACATAATCACTTAAGTTATCAAAGCATTTTCTAACACAGGTCATTTCAAGCTGTCTATAAAAATGATTTTGTGAGTCTGTGAAGCAATGTGCTTGCCTCAATAGCACCAGGATGTCAACAAGACAGGGATGCAAAGTCCAGCTTGAAATATAACTAACTATCCATACACCCTGAGGCCTGGAGGATCCCATACTGTGCAGGTGGATGAGAACATGCAGGGTAAAGTAGGGCTCTCCCTATATTTGCCCCCAGCCTTTGCACATTCACAAATGGCACTCACGGAAAGGTCAGAAAAGGAGGACAGGGCAGAGGCTGTGAAGAGCACATTGTTTATCTCCATCCATACTGCCCTTGCTCCCCTTAAGATAGAAACAGAGCTTAAGATAGAAACAGAGTCAACGTGGCAAAAACTAGACCATTCCAGCCCTTGCTCTTGGTAGAACAAATATGAGGCTGAAGATTAGGTGCTTTCAATAACCATAATTCACAAACAGAATCTTTAATAATAAAAGAAACAGAAAAATTATTGAGTATACTTTATATATAATTTAAATATGATTTATAAATAAAAATAGCAATAGCTTGAGACTTGAAGCAACCTGTGGAGGTAATTCTTTTCAATTTTGTTATTGCTGTCATCTCTTGATGTTAACTTGTTACTGCAATTCTGTTTTGTAATTTCTCTTATAATCTCAAATTTTTAGTTTTCACTAACCAAATTGGAGAATATGGCTTTTCCCCCCACAATTTACCTATCTTAATACTTTCTAAAACTTTCTAAACTTAGTAGACCATCACTAATACTTGTAAATTTACTTCATTTGTATAAATAAAGTCTATATTACCATAGTAATTTATTGATTATTGGATCACAACAATCACATTGCTTGTATTTTCAGAGCGCATATTCATCCACAATAGCTCTACCTTCCAAACATTTTTTTTTTTTTTTTAGGATCACGGAGACTGAAGAAAATCTAAGACAGACTTGAGGCTTCCAATTACAGCTACTGGCTTGTGCGTCACTGAGCTTGCCTATCCATGACTGACTTGTCTTTCAGTATGTCATACATTTGGACTTGGCTCTAGTTTGGAACTTTCTTGAGATGCTAATAAGAGAAAACCCTCATCCATTTCACCTCCACTTTTGTTTTATTTTATCTTTAATTTAAAATAAAATTAAAACATTGTTCAATGCTGTCCTGTTGTGGTGACAATGAACTACTCAGGGAAATGCTCCAAGGGGCTAAGGGGAGACAATAGCCCTGGTCAGCAGACTGCAGGACTGAGGCCCCGTCCCCAGCCTTACTCAGATATTTATAAGCCAGTACAAATAACTCAAGGAAGCAGACAGCAGAAGTTTTCAGGGGGTGAAGTAAAGGACAAGATACATGCTGACTCCTGATCTCTGTACTGAGAGCCTAAACATTTACTGTTGCTAAAATCTTATCCTTCTGTTTCGCTGTTTCCAGCACGCACTGTCTCCATTATGGGTCAGAGAGGCCCCTGGACTCTCATCTGCTCAGGGCTTTCACCCTAGGGTCTCTTACTGTCTCTGATTGTTTACCCTAATTCGGCAAGTCTTTACAGCATATTTCTACACTATCCTATTTCTTGATATAAAGTATTCAGCAGCTTCTTATTAATAGACTCTCTCACTTCTCACTGAGTTATCTATTTTCCTCCTCAGTTGTGATATCTTTATAAAATTCTAGTGATAAATTCTTGATGCTTTTCTTTCCTTCATTCTGTTCTTTTTTAGAAGAAAAAAAGCAAATATTTTTCTATGCAGATAGAAAGTAATGTGGTATAGTAGTTGAAACTTTGGACTTCAAAGGGAAACAATAATAAATAAAAATTTAACTATGCAACTTGTCTTTGGGGGATTTTATTCACTTAAAATTCTTTTTGGTGCAGTTGGTGGAGAAGTGGAGCATTACTATTCATCATAGAAGCATGAATATAAACCAAACATGATTCCAAAAGTCAGAAATATGAGAAGGATTATATGGTAATGGAATATATAAAATTTTCAATGTGCTTCAGAAATCCTCTTAGATTAAAAAGTGTCCTTGAGAAAATGCCTTAGAAATAGACTAATAGAATTTATAAGAATAAATATCAGCAGAAACACAGGCAACCAACTTCATTGAAGGTTAATTATTTTATCAGAGATGGAGAAGATATTTTTTTTATTGTGGGGTAAAGATAGAAAGGTGTTGGGGACTGAATAAATAAACAGGGTATTTTTGCAATCTTGACAGAGGTGCTGGGCCCAAACTCCAACTCATTAGCCTAGTTAACAAAGAGCTACACCATTGTTTTTGTCTCACCCATGTTCTCCAGAGGAGGCTGGAAGGTAGTTTCTTATTAGTGTAAAGTAGATTTGGATGGTATGGTGGGGGTTGTCTTTGAGTTGCCTTGGAAACTTAATTGAATTGCTGATGGACCACATTTTTTTCTATGAATAAAAGTGGATGTGTTTCTGGGAGCAGGTATGTTATGGCTAAGGAACAGTAGAGACTGTTTGCCATGACGTCCTCCTGAACCCATTTGTGTGTGTATATCTTTAAGTCCCTATCATTTATTTCAAGTCCATACATTTTCCCGTTCAAAGACTCTATAATAGACTTGTCATGGCTGGACCACAACAATTGGTGCCTAACGTGGGGCCATTGAAAAAGGGAAAGAGGAGAGGTAATGGAACTTCCCAAAAGTGTACATACAAAGTAAGTATAAAGCTTTTAAAAAGTTAAGCTTTTAAGTAGAGTTTGGTGAGAAGTTATAATAAGAAATAATTCAGGAGAAAAATAAATATGGGAGTTGTACAATCAAAAGTGAGAGACCTTTTGCTTTTTGTACAAATGTTTTTATTGAGAAGAAGCTGTTTGAACAGAATGAAGTAGAAACAGAGGAATGTAAATATGAGAAAAACTTGGAGTCTGAGAATAACTTGGGAGATGAGAATATCATAGCTTTGGCCATTTTAAACTTTGCACCTTTGCAACTCTCTGCTCCCAAAGTCTTTGTCTCAGACCTTTGGAGATCCCCACTCCAACAAGCTTTGGATCAGGCTCATGATGCAGGGGGAAAATGGAGGAATTAAGCAATATTTGGCAAAGTCTGGATGAGCAATATCAAGAATTTGTTTCACGGCTGATTCCAGCAGTTGAAAGAATAGTGATAGAAAAAGAAGTGTATATCAGAATATGTGCTGATGTTGGGACTTCATACATGCAAGGTCTTGCTTTTGCCACAGCCCTTAAGGAGAGGATTCCAAGAATTTTTGATAAAAGGCAGGACAAACAAAAGAAAGAAGGTCAGAGAAACACTTCTGCCTGTGAATTTTGTTTCCAGTGCGGCAGCTGGGCTGGGCCCAGACTGGTGGAGGCTGCAGCCAAGGGGAAAGTAAAGCAGGGAGGTGAACAGGTAAGCCTTCCTCACCCTGGTAATCTAGGTCTGCTGCTCAGCTGGAATTGAGATGGGGGCTTTTGGTGGCCTACGACTCAGAATGATTAGTCTAGGCTGCCAATTGCAGCAGTTATTGGAATTTGAGCTTTAGTAAATAAAAAGATGTAAGAGTTTGGGAAAATTACAGCTTTTCCCCATTATTCTCTAACTTTCTCTAAACTGTCATTTTATTTATTTCCTATTCTATGCCTGGAAAGAGGGCAAAGGGGGAGCCTGTTTGGATATGCCTAAATAGAGATCTCATACAGCCGACTTGAGATTTTTCAAGAGAGATTTCTGATTAGAGTAAAGGTCTACCGGAAAGTTCTGTCCATTTTTGGAATAAAACAAAATACAATTTTTTCTTACCATCAATAAACTTTATTAAGTAATAAAATTGCCACTATTATTAATGATTTCTTGCCAGCGTGAGGGAAATCTGTATATCCTAATTTTGAAAAATGTTTTATCTTTTTTTTTTAACTTTTTTTAAAGGTTTTTTCTATTTTTTATTTTATTTATTCATTTTTAGAGAGGAGAGAGACAGAGAGGGAGAGAGAGGAGAGAGAGACAGAGAGAGAGAAAGGGGAAGGAGCTGGAAGCATCAACTCCCATATGTGCCTTGACCAGGCAAGCCCAGGGTTTCAAACCGGCGACCTCAGCATTTCCAGGTCGACGCTTTATCCACTGCGCCACCACAGGTCAGGCCAAAATGTTTTATCTTTTGATGTGAAAAATTGAACCAGTGCTTCTTTGATATTTTCTTCATTTTTGAATTTTTTGCCTTTCAAAAAATTTTGTAAGCTGTAGCATTTCTTCCTTGTTGAAATTCATAAAAATTACAGTGGCGTAAATGAACTTTATCAGTAGCCATGGGTACACTATCGCTTCACACATAACGTGAATCAACTTTGTTTTAGTTAATTTGCTACGTCAGTATGTATACATTAAGCGATAAAAATAGAGAGGCACACATGTGCCAAATAAACATGTGCTTACATGTCGAAACTTGTTGTGATAGAAACGGACAGAACTTTCTGGTAGACAGTTCCTATTAAAATAGCCCTACATAAGATCAAGCAGGCCACATTCTAATCTCTAAAATCCCAGGTTTCACTCTTGATTTGTTTAATTGTATGTGAAGTCTCTAATGTCTACATGTTGCTGTTTTCAAGACCTGAATTATGTTCTTGCATGCAAAAATTGGAAATGCTGGCTCTAATATTGTAAAAATAAAATATCATCCCTACAAATTTAAAAATTTAATTAGAACAAGTAAAGCATACTCATTAAAATTTAAATAAAATGAAATGTAGATCCTAAAGATTTCCTAATTTGGTCAAACTGCTCCAAGCGAAAGTTGCTGTAGCTACAAAGCTTGAAGCAGGGTGGATTTGCTTAACAAAGGTGTAATTCCTTTTCTCTTTGAATTGCCTGTTGATTTATTGGGTAGAAGTTTTTTGATGGGTGTGGGAATGTTACTTGAAAGTTCATTTGCTGTATTTTGATGGTGGTTGGCATTGAGACGGGTGTTTCTTGCAGTTTTTAAGATCAAGGTATTGTGGAGTGTACTCAACAAAAGTTTAAGGTCAATTTTAAGTTATATATATATATGGCATATATATATGTATATATATATATGTATGACTCCCCCATAACCCCTCTTTTATATATATGTACACACACACACACACACACACATATATATATATATATATATATATATATATATATATATATATATATATATATATATATATATATATATAAAAGAGGGGTTATGGGGGAGTCATGTCCTGGAACTCCTGCAAATCTATTTACTTTGAAGAATTTCTTTTGAATGCTGATGTACAGGAAACACCAAACCTCTTTTTTTTTTTTTTTTTTTTTTACAAACTTCTACCCTCTTTTATTTGATCCAGCTAGTAACACTGTTTTGTCTTTTTTCTAAATAGTTCCAAATATGCAGAAAAAGTTTATATAGGTGGATGTGGACCCTCAAAACCCTCAGCGAGATCTTCTGAGCATGGTTTGTAAGATCTGTAATGACCAAGAGGAAAAGAAAAGGCAGATAAAGCCCAAAAGAGATCAGGAAAAATACCAGCTCTTGGCATACACCCTTAAAGGTTCCAACACCCCAAAGGGGCCTCATAGGACTCATCAGGGCCCTGCGTCAAGACTAGAAAGGAAGGTCATTGAGCTAAAACCTTCCAGGCTTTTCTGCCCTGACCAGGGACATACCTTTGCTCTGGATAAAAAGGGACACTGGAATGTAAGTTGCCCCCTCACTCCTCTAAGGGAGGGTTCATTTTTTTCCAGCCCTGCTCCAGCCACCTGTGACCTAACCTTGCCCAGCCTGCTGGGACTTACCACTGAAGGCTAAAGTTGCCCAAGGCTGTTAGCCCCATCTTATGTCACTGTGGACAGGCCTAAGGTATTTCTTCCAAGTAGCAGGTAAACTGATCTCATTTCTTGCAGACACAAGGGTCACTTACTATGCCTTGCCTAAATATTTGAATTTTTATTCATCCCTCAAAGACCTCTGCAGTGTTGATAGTATCTATTTTCTGATATAGTGTTTCCTTTATTCCTCCTGCATTAATGCCCCATGCCTATTTTAGGCTGGAACCAGCTCCTAATTTATATGAATTTACCTCTGCCATCCAGCACAGTGTATCCCAAGGGTCTCTTCACCATGCTACGGCTCCAGAGCTCCAGGGAATAAAACCCTGGGTTCATCTCTCCAGTTTAAAGAAAACGGAAGATCCATTTCCATATGTGCTGCAGAGGGCTTTACCAGTCTATCTCAATTGTTATCAGCTAGAAGCAGTGGTCATTGGGACATGAACTCTAACTGCAAAGTGTGGAAATGTGACCACAACTCCAGTGCCTTGTGGACTTTTCCTGAATGTGTGTGACTCCTGCTCCTTGGGACAGTTCTCAGACTGAAGTGGGGTTGGATTACATTTACAAATAATATGAAGTAATGATGGTGTCAACATTGACTTGGTGAAATTACATTAACATGTTAAGGACATTTAAGATTGTAAAAATTTTTATTATAGATCCTGTTGTATTAGTTAAGACTTTGCTTGATAATCTAATCACTTAATTGTATTAGGACACTTGTTATATTATCTGTTAGCATTGCCTATTTCAATATTGTTGTTTATTTTATAGTTTTCCAGTCTGCTTCCAAATTGAAACATGGGAATTCAGATGAGTATGAATCACAGCACAAAAACTGAAGTTTTAAAAAATAAAAATAGAAAGTGGAATATGTTTGGGACTGAATAAATAAACAGAGTATTTTTGCAATCTGGACAGAGGTGCTTGGCCCAAACCCCACCTCATTTGCCTCGTTAACAAAGAGGTACACCTGATTCTCATTTGTCTCACCCATGTTCTCCAGAGGAGGCTGGAAGGTAGTTTCTTATTAGTGTAAAGTAGATTTGGATGGTATGGTGGGGGTTGTCTTTGAGTTGCCTTGGAAACTTAATTGAATTGCTGATGGACCAAATTTTTTCTGTGAATGAAAGTGGATGTGTTTCTGGGAGCAGGTATGTTATGACTAAGGAACAGTAGAGACTGTTTGCTGTGGCGTTCTCCTGAACCCATCTGTGTGTGTGTGCGTGCATATATATATATATATATATATATATATATATATATATATTTTTAAGTCCCTGTCTATCATTTATTTCAATTCCATGCCTTTTCCCATTTGAAGACCCTGTAATAGACTCATCATGGCTGGACCATGACCGAAAGGGAAGTATGTTTCCAAAGATATTCTAGCCCTGGCTAGTGGATTAGTGGATAGAGCACTGGCCCAGCATATGGACATCCCAGGTTTGATACTTGATCAGGGAACACAGGAGAAGTGATAATCTGTTTCTACCCCCCCCCTTATATCCCTCTTCTTCTCCTGCAGCCCATGGCTCAATTGGTTTGAGCATGGTCCCAGGCACTGAGGATAGCTCCACTGGAGAACATCAGCCTCAAGCACTAAAAATAGCTCAGTACTTAAGCATTGTCCTCAGACAGGGTTTCAGGATGGATCCTGGTTGGGGCACATGTGGGAGTATATATATACTACATGAATGGCACTTATGTCAAATGAAGAGTCAAAATAAAGAGCCTTGGTTGTGTGACAATGAGACATTTTAAAAATGGACTTACCAATAGTATGCATTATTTTAACATAAATGTTTATTTTATTATCCCACTCTGCTTGCTTAATTTTCACTATAATTTATTATACTTGCCCTGGCCAGTTGGCTCAGTGGTAGAGTGTTGGCCTGGTGTGAGGATGGCCTGGGTTTGATTTAGGTCAGGGCAAACAGGAGAAGTAACCATCAGCTTATCCACCCCTTTCCCTCTCCCTTCTCTCTATTTCTCTTTTCCACTCCCTCAGTCATGGCTTAGTTAGAGAAAATTGTCCCTGGGCACTGAGAATAGCTTCATGGCTTTGCCTCAAGTGCTAAAATAACTGGGTTGCCAAGCAAGAGAGTAATAGCCCCAGATGAACAAAGAATCATGCTATAGAGGGCTTGGCAGGTGGGTCCCTGTCAGGGTGCATGCAAGAGTCTGTCTCTATGCCTTCCTGCTTCTCACTTAAAAAAAAGATTATACTTTATTTATAAATCTTATATAAGAGTTTGAGATTTATGTTTGACTCTATGTCATATAGGCTAACAGTTGATCCTTGAAGACACAGATCTAGAGGTTATTATGAGATTATAAGATCCAAGGATATCAACAGAACTATTACAGAGTGAAAATCTGGTTTCTACCCACTTGAAGCCAAATTTTAACTTTACATACAAAGAACTTCAAGTTATACTCACTGTTGAGAATTTTAATTTTTACTTCTTTTCTCTATGCCAGTCATTTGTGCTCTGTGAACTTTAAATAATAAAGAGAGATATTATATCTACTTTTTCCATTATGTTAATCACTAGGTAAAAATTTTATTAAATCAGAGTAATTTTTCTCATATCCAATGTTCCTATAAAATTCCTACAAAATCCAAATTAATTTCAATTTTTATGAAGTCTTTTGACAACTGACCTTGGTAGGTAAAACTGTTGGGTTTGAATCAATATTTCTTTAATTAATGTTTGATTTTCCTTGTAGATTATCCATTTTATTATTCTTTTATCTCTGCATAACAAATTAATAAAGTTTAGTCACTGAAAACTATATATA
This sequence comes from Saccopteryx leptura, assembly GCF_036850995.1. Classification (NCBI taxonomy): domain Eukaryota; kingdom Metazoa; phylum Chordata; class Mammalia; order Chiroptera; family Emballonuridae; genus Saccopteryx; species Saccopteryx leptura. Next base: position 356,614,708 of record NC_089503.1, read on the forward strand.
ATATATATAATATTTCTGTGTTCTGTGGTTCAGGACTTTTAACTCTGATTAAAAGTTTTTCATTATAGTTCATTCAAGCTTTTAGCCAGGGCTGAAAATTCATCTGAAGATTCAACTGGTAGAGGATCTTCTTCCAAATTCAATGGTGAGATTGAAGGATTCAATTCCTGAGAAGTTGTTCAGCTAAAAGTCTCACTTCCTCACTTGCTGTTCCCCAAATGTAAGCTGGCTTCTTTCAGAATAAGCCAGTGAGAAGGCAAGAAAGTGTACATACAACAAAGCTATATTCTCTTGAAACAATCTCAGAAGTAATAATGTTCCATCGTTTTTACTGTATCCTATACTTAAGACGAGAGTCTCTAAACTCAGCCCACATTGAAGTAAAGGGTACTGCACTGTCATAGCACACCAGCTGGAGCCATAAAGTGCCACATTAGAGGCTGCCTGTATATTTAGAAAAATAGAAGATGTGGTTTTTCATATAATGTCTCTCCAAAAAATTAGCATATAGTAAGAAATCAAGAACTTATTAAAATAAAATTTAACTAAATTGAATTTGATCTACCATACTAGCAAGATATTATCTTCAAAGACAAGGAGGTAAAAATAGCTAGTGTCTCATGATTCAACAATTGGAAGCTACACAGTCCTTTATCCACACCTAAATAACAGTAATTGATGTAAAAATTTCTTTTGCAAAATTATTATGAATAGTTTTTATATCTAATGAGATTTTATTTTAGTTCTACTAAATATATAATATTTGACAAGATGCTACAATATTAGATGATCATTTATTTAAAAGAAAAACATATTTAATAAGAATTATATACACACTTGTGTATATCAGGAAGAAAATTCTGTCTCTAGAAAACATCATTGAAACATTTATTTTGAACCCTGGCATCTGCTCAAACTAATGTTATTTTAGTAAATACTTGCTCCCCTATGTATTACTTTGGTGTAATACCAAACAGAGTAACCTATATTTCTGGTTCAATTTGAGAAGAAGGGAATCCACTTTACCGTGAATAAAAAAAGATTACCAGGTAGAATATATTCCATACTATTTCTGTTCTTAGGCCAAAAATATGAAAACATTTCCAGGTCAGAGAAGGCAGCAAAGGACTGGAGTAGATCAACAACATAACATGTAAAAGTGTTTGTTTTTCTTGTTGTGTTTTAAAATTTATATGCAGGGCATCAAATAAAAATAAATATGACAACTCTTAGAAGGAGGGTTAACAAGCAATGTATTACAACCATGTCAAACTCCTAGAGAGACTCATACTTTTGCTATTATGCCAAATAAAATATATATTTTATTGTTTGTGTTCCTATTTTTTTTAAATACTCTACTACACATTTTCTAAGTGTTTGGTAATATTGTCATACCCATGAACAAATTTCAACAAATGTCATATAAATGATCCAATCAATGGAATTCATAAGCATATTTTATAAGCATTATAAAAATGCTTTACTCCCAAATGTTTGCTTTATATAATGTGGAAATTTCCCTAATGTAGTGTGTGATTTGATCATTATATCTTCTTGGAAAATTGAACACTTATATTTGCATAATGTTACTTCATCCCAGATAATCTTTTTCTGTTTCAAATTTGGTTTTGTCTGAAATTAAAATAGCTATACTAGATTTATTTTGAATAGTATTTTCATTGAATATCTTTCTCCATTCTTTTGTTTTTAAATTAACTGGGTCTTAATATTTTATATAAATTCTTATAGATAGCTCAATCTGTTTTCTTAATCTAGTCTAAAAATATGTGTCTTTTAACTAGTGTGTTTAGATCAATTATGTTTAAAATTAGTCATCTTTCTGTTTTTTATTTATGCACTTGTTAATTTCTTTTTCATTTTAACAAGTAATATATTACAATCATATGAAACTTCTAGAAAAAACTTTTTGTACTTTTACTATTATGCCAAATGAGTTAAATTTTATTGTTTGTTGTTTTAAATGAATGTCTGATTTAAGTGAATATTTTTAATGATTGTATTTTATCTCTTCTCTTTTTAATTTATATTTATTTTTATAATAAAATCTTAAGGTGGCGTCTCTAAAGTATACAATATAAATTTGTAAATAATCTTACTCTACCTTCAAATGATGTACATTTTACATGTAGTGCTGGTGATTTAGAATAGTCCCCTTTTCTCCATTATGATATTGTCATTTATTTTACTTTTGCATATGTTACAATTAACCAATATATTGTTACTATTTTTTAAACTTTTTCTTTTTTTTAGAGTAATTAATAATAATTTAGCTTTTAGGTGATATGATGGGGTAAAAAGAACTAAGAATATATAAATAAAAGCAACTTGGTAGCATTGGAAGACATATTAGAGGGTCAGTAAATATCTTATGAGCAGCATAAAGAAAGAATCAAAGTGTTGGAGGTCAAAAAAGATGGGAAAATTGTCAAAAATGGGACCAGTATGGAGGAAGAATAAAATTAATTCATCAACATAAAAAGTAGAGGGAAACTTTATTGTTTTTTAGCAAATTATAAGATCCTAGAGAATTGTTTATAAAGTATGAAGAGCCTGACCTGTGGTGGCGCAGTGGATAAAGCATCGACCTGGAAATGCTGAGATCGCCGGTTCGAATCCCCAGGCTTGCCTGGTCAAGACACATATGGGAGTTGATGCTTCCTGCTCCTCCCCCTTCTCTCTCTCTTCTCTCTCTCTCTCTCTCCTTTCTAAAATGAATACATAAAATAAAACTAAAAAGAAAAGACAAAACAAAAAAAAGCTAAAAAAAAGTATGAAGAAACAAAAATGTACTCTAAATGTTCATTAATAATTATTTATATATTTACTAAATATAATTCCAAGAATTTAGTTTTGCATATATGTAGTTACATAATTATTTTTAAACAATAAGGTCATTTTTATTAAAAAATAACATTAATTTAAATATCACTCGATCTTGCAAGAGATAAAAGGACCTAAAAACAATAAAATAAAAATACAACTGATCAAATTCTGATATTTTTTATAAATAACCCTTATATAATCCCAAAACATTTCTCTCTCTCTCTCTCTTCTATTAGAGCTTTCACTTTCTCTCTCTCCCTCACACATACATACACACATACACACATACATACACAGATACATACTCACATGCAGTTTTATTTTTAATTATTAAAACTTGGAAGCAACTATGATGTCCTTCAATAGGTGAATAAATAATCTGTGATACATTAGACAGTGGGATATTACTCCATGCTAAAACAAAATGAGATACCAAGCCAGGAAATTACATAGAGAAACTTAATTACGTATTACAAAGTGAAAGAAACCGATCTGAGAAAGCTATATACTGTATATGACATTCTGGAAGCTGCCAAACTATTGAGGCAACTGAACAGATCTGTGTTTTCCAGGTGTAGTGGGGAGAAAGATGAGTATGTGGAGCACAGGGGCTTTTTAAGGAAGAAAAAAATCCTGTGTCTAATATTGTAATGATGGATACATGTCATTATACTTTTGTCTTAACCAATAGAATGTACAACATCAAGAGTGTATTCTAATATAAACTATCAACTTCGGATGATTATGATGAGTCGATGTAGTTTCATCCTTGACAAAAAATGTACCACTCCATTGGGAATGTGAATAATGAGGGAGATTATGTATGTATTGGGGAATTGGGTAATATAATTCTCATCTCAATATTTTTGTTAAACTCAAACTGCTGTCAAATTTATTGAAAAATTTAAAAACCTGATATTTCAATTTTATATAATAAAATTCATTTTGAGAATTTAATGAATATAGGCACTACTGTGTCTTCAGCCTCCAAAATTCCCTTGTCAATGCATAAGTCATTGTTATTTAATTTTGGTGTGGATAATGCTATCTTGTTTTGTTAACTTTTGTTTGTTTGTTTATTTTTTGGAATATGGTATTGTTGAAGAAGATAAAATGGGGAAGTCCCAGAATTTTCAATTTTAGTTTTTCATCTCAAAATCTTGCTAATATTACCACTATGTTCACTGTTTTCCAATAATTTTTTATTCTGTTTTCAGTCTCTAAACCTTTGTTCAGCTCTATTGGTTGGTCACGTGGTTGCTTTACTTCATCCATGCTCATTTATAACACAGCTCACCTCTGGCAATTTCCTTCACATTAGAGGTATGCCACAAAGGATGAAGGTGGCATAGCTGCATGATTTTTCTTTAGCTCCAACTTCTCTACATTCTTGTGACACGTGTTTTTGCTCAAATAAAGACATTTTCTATTCTTCTTTACTTTGCTTATTCCTAGATTAAGTTTCTTTAAAGCCCAGTAAACCTTTCATCAGTATTACACTTTCAAAGAAATTTACCTTCTCCCCACAGCCTTAAGGATATAAGTGCATGATCTTAATATCCTTCATTGTTTTGGTTTAAATTCCACTATATTAAAAGAGCATAGTTTTCTTTGAAATTATGGCTGCATATTGAAAATAAATTATATACAGTATTTTTTGTCCTTCTTATAGAGTTTCCAGGTATCAAAGATAGAAATAGGAGTAAAAAGATTGACCTCTTCCATCTTTTTCAAAAGTTCCACAAAATATTCTCAATACTTGAAATGATGACAATGGAACACCTTAAAATATTCTCCTTTCTTGCTTAATTTTTCTCCAATTATACTACTGCACACATAAATGGGACTATTGAAATTTTCTCTCATGAGTTAAGTTTTTCTGAGATGATAATTAATTGATTTTCTTCTATATATAGATAAAAGTTTAATAATGCTAACCAGTCATGAAAATTAAATAATACATTACAATTCTTTTATAATTTTTCCATCAATGTATTGTAAAAGAAATATTATTAAACATAGAGTTCAGTTCTCAGACATTAAAAACATTTGCTCTTTTTTGGTTGTGAAGGATTTTCTTATGGTAAGAATTTATATTTCTACCATTCAAATGGTAGATTTAAAAGAGCTGCAACTTTCAAAAATTAACCTTTAATTAGAACCCATGGCTGTATTTTTAAAAAATTATGAGTGAAAGTTATCAGAAAAAATTATTGAACTGAATATACTATTTCTAAAAATAAAAGTGAAAGATACAAAAGATTCCTTTCTTATGTTTAGTTAAAATTAGTGTTTGAAATGTGCACTGAAGTACTTGATTTTAAGATTAAATTTGTGTACTATCAATGTATCTACTGCATCATTTAAGGAGAATATTTCAGAATTTTAGTGTTTAATATTTTTAATGCCTAAAGAATATAAAACATGATAAAATATCTCAAAAATTATACTGCCCAGTCTCTTTTTAGTAGTTTAATATAATATAAAGGTATAAAATTTTAAGATAATATTTAAAAATGCAGCAATACATTTATATATATATGCTGCTCACAAAAATTAGGGGGTATTTTATCACTTCATATTCATTTTGAAATATCCCTTAATGTTTGTAAGTAGTATATTTACTATAATGCTTTTGAACTGTGCTTGTTATTCCCATGAAAAATATATTTTGTAAGAATAGGTAGCTATAAAAACTATCTTGCAGGCAATGTTCCATTGGTGTTTAAAGGAACACTGACTTAAAAAAAACCCACTAAATATGTGCTACTTAGGGGAAAAGGAAGGTTTGTACCATCTTCTGTGATGTTATCATTATTGCAAAGCAAGGATTGCTGGTTGTATCAATATGAGATTCAGAGACTACGAATAAGTGTATGATTTTAGGTTATAAACTTTATTTAGCACTTCCAAAATATTTTGCATGATTCTTGACTTGATTCTAAATCTACAGAAATGAAAACTATATTTATTGTCCTCAAGGAGTTTTCAATATAATTAAAAATAATGATGATAATATTAATGCTATTGTTATTACGCTATATATATAGCATTGTTATATTATTGATATTATAGTTAATATTTTCATAGCCTCTAATATAGGTTAGCTCATTTAATTCTCTTAAAATATATTTTCAAATATTTTATAGCTAAGAGATTTGAAACACAAAGAGGATAAGTAAATTTTCAAAGTTAAACACTAGGAAATGTCAAAGTCAGAACTTCAACCCAGGAAGTTTAGCATTAGAGTCCATCCTTTTAATAATTAAGCAAATAAACAAATAGGATAAAATGGAATGAAAAATGACAACAAAGTTCTGTTAAAGGTGCTATTTAAACTCAAATGAGAAGGCAGTTAATTCAGTTTGCAGTCCTTTCATGACAGAGATGGGAATTTGACAATAATGTTAAAGGTTAAGGAAGATGTAGACATAAGGATGGCAAGAAAATAAGAATTTGAGCCAAGTTATTGTTAGTGCACAGCCACGCAATTTGCAAGCAGTACCGACAACTAGTGTAATGTAACAGAGTTGATAACACACACAGTTAGTTGCAACAGATAAAATAGTTGAATTATGGAGACATGTCCACAATCTACAGATTTCATTATAAACAAAATAGAGAAATCAATTAAGTTTATTCTGAGCAATTTAAAAGTGTGTATGCAGGCCTGACCAGGCGGTAGTGCACTGATTCAAGACCGGCTTGAGTGGGGGCTCATTTGGTTTGAACAAGGCTCACCAGCCTGAGCCCAAGGTTACTGGCTTGAGCAAGGGGTTACTCAGTCTGCTGTAACCCCCCCCCCATCAAGGCACATATGAGGAAGCAATCAATGAACAACTAAGGTGATGCAACAAAGAATTGATGCTTCTCATCTCTCTCCCTTCCTGTCTGTCTATCCCTATCTGTATCTCTCTCTCTCTCTCTCTCTCTCTCTCTCTCTCTGTCTCTGTCACAAAAAAGTGTGTATGCAGCTATGTTCTCAAAAATAAAAGTCTTCATATTGTTTACAATACATTGCAGCTGACCACAAGTGTGATAGCAAATATTAAATATAGTTGTAGTATCATAGAATACAGATTTTACTAGTTATTTTGAATCTACTTTGCTGCCGGGGGGGGGGGGGGTCAGAGTATACAGTGTATCAATTGGGATTTAATATTGATACACATTTTTTAAAATATCATAGTTTTTTCAGATGATCTGAAACTCATATTTAACTCATGTTGGAAAGTTATACAAACTACTCTGTAATACACATTAGGATATAAAAATTAATTCACAGATTAATACTGTTTTTAGCCCTGCTACGTGTTAAGTGACATGGAAGAAAAAGATGAATTTAAAATAATGAATGTTTCTAAGGAGCTTTAAGTCTAATTTCCTGAGTAAATACATAGCTATAAAACATATAATATTGTGGTTAGGGTCTTGGAGACATTCAAAACACTATGGTAATGATTAAAATAAATTTTTAGATTCATGAAAAAGTACCCTTTAAAATTATAAGGAGAACAAAATGTTTGAGTAGGCAGGTCTAAATTTCCATCCCTCCAGATTAACATAAAAAACAAGTAGAAGCAGTCAGAATGAACTTTATCAGAAGGTACTCAAAGATTTATAACCAAGCAATTGCTTAATCAAGAAAGAGGCAATTTTGAAATAGGACACCTATGTGACATTTGTCCGCATCTACTCTAACCCTAGCCTAACCCTAACACCTTCCAGATCAGCAAAAGTGATGAAGATGGAAGACCCATGTTCTCAGTTGTCCTCAGTTCTGGAGGGATCATGGCATACCTTATCCACATATTGTTTATTTTCTAGCTTATCTAGGGACTACCTGAAGGAATAAGCCAAGATGCTTATCTCTATTTCGCCTACCATAAAACTCATTTAGGAGAGACAAACAACAAACATTGCTTTGTTAAGTTAAATGAGAAAATTGCAGCTATATGTGGCAAAAGATTATAACTGAGGTATACGATAGAGTGTATTGAGCTTGCAAGAATAACTGAGGAGAGAGTTTCTTTGGAAAATTAGTGCATTGAAAGGCATTTGTACATAGTAGGATATTTGGCAACACTTACATATACCCAACACAGAATGTACTGGAAGAAGAGACCGAAAAGAAGTCTAAATTTTTACAACAGGCTTATAACTATATAAGTTTGTAGAAAACAGGAAATGAAAGCTACAGCAGAAATGCAAACCACCTGGCCAAATGTTAAAGCAGAATCTAATTCTCATAGTTAATTGTTAAATACTGGGGGAAGCATATTTTGTTTTGTTTTGTTCCTGGCATTCAAGGTTTCTCTGTCAAAACAGTTGCTGAACTCAGACTAAAGGAAGAGCAAATTTATTGAAAACATACACCAAGGATTACAGTTTTGGAAAAAATAGTTTAAAAAAGAAACACAAACTGCACCTACAATAATCAACAATAGCAAACACTGAGAATGAGGAGAATTACATTGACAGATGTATCAAATATTCAAATATCTTGTTATTAAAATAAAATCACAAAGCATACAAAGAAACAGAAAAGTCTGACTCATTTGAAGAAAAACATGATAAAAAACATTCCTCAGGTTGTAATACCTATATATGGTGCCAATGAGTATTAGATTTATTGGGGTTATCACTTTATAAGTTATATAATGTCTAATCACTATGCTGTATACCGGAAACTTATATAATATTATATCAAATGTAATTTTAAAATAATTTTAAGTAAATAAAATTAACTTAAGCATTAAATAAAGTATTTCAAACAGTAGCTTGTATTTGATAAAAAATTCCTTCCCATTAAAAATTAGTCATTACATTTATGTATTGAATGACTTAAAAAATGCTTTGTTTCAGGGATCAAATTGCATGGGCAATCTTTAACACTAAAGAAATTAGTTCTGCTACCAAGTGGTGATCTTTATTATCATAACTACAGCTGAATTAGCATAAATATTGGGCCAGTAACTGTCAGCTCCTGTGAAAGAATAAAAATGATGTGTCTCCATAAAGACCTTTTTGAACTCTAAAATTCTTCTGTTATTCTACATTCATTTAATATCTTAATATTATAGCAAATTTTTATGTTAGACATGTTAGCTATTCTATGAAATATGAAATTTAACATATCTTTTGTGAAAAATACAATATTTAATAATAAAATATCTCATAAAGAAAAGAAAACTGAAAAAATAAAATATATATTATTCAAAGGGACACACATTCTTTAGAAAGTCCAAACATTGGATTTACTAGATAAAGACTTTAAATCAACTCTCTTCGCAATTAAAAAAAAAAAGCTAAAGAAAACTATAAAGAACTAAAAAAGCCTGAACAGGCAGTGGTGAAGTGGCCATAGCATCAGATTGGGATGAAAAGGACCCAGGTTCAAAACCCTGAGGTTGCCAGCTTGAGCATGATCTCATCCGGCTTGAGTGTGGGCACACCAGCTTGAGTATAGGGTTACTGGCTTGAGCCCAAAGGTCACCGACTTGAAACCTGTTAGATTCAGGGAGTACTGGGGCTGCCAAAGAGTGTAACTATTGAAGGAACAGTAAGTGCTGATATGGCTCCTGTGAGGCTGGGAACAAAGAAGGTCAGAGACCCTTATCAGAAGTTTAGGTTTGAAATTCACCACTAAGCTAAAACCGGCCCCTGTTGCTATGCCGGCCCCTGTTGCTATGCTGCGTGAGACCTCCCTAGCCAATAGCTAATCTGCCACATCTGCTTCTGTACTATGCTTGCTCACTTAGGATATATAAGGGCTTGGCTGTAAGCTCCAGGTGAGGCTCCCATTTGCAGCTCCTTGTGGGCACGGTGTCTCTGGACATCTCGGGAGTTCGCCCCTGCGCAGGTTAAACTGGCCAATAAAGTAACATCTTAACTCCTGAAAGTCTCTGACGTTTGTTCTCTTACCTGGTGGATGCTATAAAACCCAAGGTCAATGACTTAAGCGAGGGGTCACTTGCTCTGATATAGCCTCCCCTCAGTCAAGACGTATATAAGAAAGCAGTCAATGAACAAGTAAGGTGCTGCAACAAAGAATGGATGCTTCTTATCTCTCCCTTCCTGTCTGTCTGTCTCTCTCTCAGTCTGTCACACACACACACAAAAAAAACTAAAAGAAACACTAAAATGGTATAGGAACAAGATGAGCATATTAGTAAAGACATAGAAATTATAAAACTGTAGCCAAACAAAAATCCTGTAGCTAAAAATCAGAATGACTGAATTAAAAATTTCACTAGAGGGATTCAACAGCAGAGTTAAACAGAAGAAAAAATAATTGAACTTTAAATCAGAAAATTGAAATTCTTTAGTCTTAAAAATAGAAAGAAAAAGCAAAGTAAAAATAAAGTAAATGAAGATTAAATGACTTGCAGGATGCTCTCAAGTAGAATAGAATACTGACTATGGAAGTCACAGAATTAAAGGAGACTAAGAAAATGGCAGAAAATAATAGTGACTAAAAATTTCCAAAGTTTGATGTAAGACATAAACTTACACATCAAAGAAACTCAACAAACCATATGCATCATGATCTCAATGAGATCTATATCAAAATACATTATAATTAATCTGCTGAAAGCCAACAACTTTGAGAGAATCTTGAGAGCAACAAGAGAGAAGTGCCTTTTTATGTACAAGGAATCCTTGAAAAGATTAATAGCTAATTATTCATCAGAGATCAGGGAGAAGACTGTAGTGTGACCTGTTTAAAGCTGAGATAGAAATACTATTAAATAATTTTACATCTGGTAAAGTGAAAGAGAATTTAAGACATTAATAGAATTCAAGTAATCAAATAAAAACATGACATCAACATTTCAGGGAAGCAGTGAAAGCAGTGCTTGAGGGAGATTTCTAACATTGAGTGCATATTGTAGAAAAGAAGAAAGATCTAAAATCAATAATCTAAGTTTTCCTCTTAAAAAAATAGAAAAATAATGAATTAAATTCAAAGTAAGTAGAACAAAATAAGAATTTAAAATTGAATAACAGAAAGTTTACAGAGAAAAATCAATGACACAAAAACCTGGTTCTTGAAAAGATCAATAAAATTGATAAGTCTCTAGCCAGATTAACTAAGAACAAAAATTAATATCATAAGTGAATGATTGAACACAATTACAGATCCCAGGGTCATTAAATTGAAAATTAGTATTTTGAACAACTCTGCAGCCATAAATGTCTTAACCAAGATGAAATCAACCAATTCTTTGAATGACACATCTTCTAAAATATAAAAACTAAAAAATAATCTGAATATACTAACAACTATTACAAAATTAAATCAATCATTAATAACCTTCCAAAACAAAAACACTTGTTCAAATGGATTCACTGGTGAATTCTATCACACATTTAAGGAAGAAATTATGCCAATTCTCTGCAATCTAACAAGATAAAACCAAGGAAATACTGTAACTCACTGTAGGAAGTTAGTACCCTAATATTAAAACCAGAAAAATGTCACTAAAATAATAAATAAAAACTATATACTGATGTCCCTCATAAACATATATGCTAAAATTCTCAACAAAATATTAAGAAATCAAGTATATCAACAGATAAAAAGAATTATATACCAGCCAAAGTGGAATTCATCCCAGGTTTGCAACACTTGTTCAACATTCAAAAATCAATTAATGTGGATTTCAAGATGCCAGCGTAGTAGGTGCACGATCCAACTGCCACCTCCCAGGAACAAATTGGATTGCAAATAAATTTAAGAAAAATTATCTTGAAAAATCAACTTCTGATTAAACAAAGAGGAGTCTATAACCAAGGATCACAGAAGAAGCCACAATGAAACTGGCAGGAAGGGTGAAGACATGAAAAGGGCTGCCCGCTCCCAGGAGTGAGTGGCGGCAGAGGGTCCAGAGGGACTCTCACTGCAGAGAGGGTCACCCTGAGAGGCGAGGGTCCTAAGCCCCAGGCCGGGAGCCCCAGCCTAGAGTCCCCTAGCCTAGAAGAGGCACGCACCCAATAGCATTGGGCAGTGAAAAGAGCCAGAGTTTCTGTCTGTGAGAAAGAGACAGAGCTCTTGGAGACATAAGCTTCCTCTTAATAGGCCAGCACAGAAATCCTCATTCACAGCCACTTACTCAGGGCTCTGGTGTAGGGAGAGCTGAGAGAACTAGAGTTGCGTGAGGAAAGTGTGAAGTTGGAGGCCCAGGGAGAGACACTATGGGGGATGGCCGCTAGAACCCCTCTGCTGAGTCATTCTCCAATACTGCAGTAGCCATCGTTCTTGGGCTGAGCAGTCCCCTTGTGTGGCATTAGCTTGGGGGAAAGCAACTGCCCCATTCTTGAGAACCTCTCCTACCCCATATTGTGAAGAATGGGCCATTCTGCGAAGTCAGCCAGGAATCAGGGGGCCCATCAGTGACTCAGTTTTCTAGTGTTGAGGCCGGAGCTTCTGCCCCTGCCCCCCGCCCCCCACTCTCCTGAGTCTATGACTGGTGCTTCTGACTCACAGGATACTCAGTAGAACAGGGGTCGGGAAACTTTATGAGTGAGAGAGCCATGAACGCCACATATTTTAAAATGTAATTCCGTGAGAGCCATACAACAACCTGTGTACATTATGCATCATCCAATAAAAATTTGATGTTGTACCAGAGGACAGCTATGATTGGCTCCAGCCACCCACAACCATGAGCATGAGCAGTAGGAAATGAATGGACTGTAATACATGAAAATGTTCTATATTTTTAACGTTATTTTTTTTTAATTAAAGATTTCTCTGCAAGCCAGATGCAGCCATCAAAAGAGCCACATCTGGCTCGCGAGCCATAGGTTCCCAACCCCTGCAGTAGAAACTGTCTGCAGGCTGACCACATCTTTAGGTGTCAGAGGCCATGCCCACTGGGCTCCTGGCGATCACAAACTACTTGTAAAAAAAGTCAGGACAGACTAACACCTGAGGCCTAGGGATGGGCGCCACACCCACTACTCTTCCTAACCCTTGAATTTCCCCAGGCTCTAGACTCTTCCAGAGATTTTATTTGTTTATTTGTTTGTTTGTTTGTTTCCAGTGGCTCAGCCCTACAAGCAGCCAGTAGACAGAGGCAGCAGGATCCAGATCTCAGGGAACCTCGTCCTTTTGCCGACATTCCCCCAGGCCCAGTATGGGTAAAAGCCAGGCTAGGTATGCAGCTTGGTATTTCCATGTGCATGTAGGCCCAGTAGAGGCAGCTACCAACTCTGGTTTGCTTATAGTTCCAAGAAGGTTGCTGATGTCCAGTCCCAGGCCGTGTCCTGCACTAGTCTCTGCCAGATTTATTTAAGGGAGGCTTAGGGACAGAAAATACAGTGGCCAGTTGCAGTAGGCACTGGAGCAGGACCCAGCAATTCTTGCTGGCAGCATGTCCAAAGGAAAGGTTTATTGAACACTGGGTCCTGCCGAGGTGGTATTTTCTGTGGTCAGCATCCATACAATGGCTCTTGAGTACACACATTTGACAGGGTGGAGCTTCTCAGTCAGCTAACCTGGGACTTGGATATCCTACCCCACTGGGCCAGGATCCATAGCGGGAAGGGAGAGAAGTTTGGCCCATATATATTGAAGGCGTGGGGTCCCTGAAGCCTAATTTTGGGATTGGTCAAAGGGCTTAGCCACTTTTGAAGGGGGGCATAGTCAGCCCCAGGGCAGGACTCTCTCAGTCTCCCTCTATGAGACAAGGGACTCTAGGTAGAAGAACTTCTGCAGAGGGGACTGCCAGCCCCACCAAATCTGAACCTGCTGCCCACCTTGCTGGGGAGAAATAGAATTGGAGTATCCAGCAGTTTCTGAGAGATTAGGCTTTAGAGTAGGGAACACTTTCCCTGTACTGAGTTCAGTGGTGGGATTCAGCTGGTTCACACCAGTTCAGTAGAAACAATACCTAATTTTTTGTTGAGTTTGGAGAACCGTTTGTTAAAATGGCACTTGTAATCAGGGTTCTCTCTAAGGTGGGTGTCTGGGCAGCTACCCAATGTGGAAATCACAAATTTACTTTTCTTACTGTTTTTTAACATTCATCTGTGCAACAGCATAATCTAAGTGCCTGTAGTAATGGTCATTCCATCCATAGGTGAAAAACATTGCAAGTGAGGATGTCAATCAAGAAAAAATATGGAAATATCTTAAATAACAGTTTGTTTTGTGTCAGGTATTATATAATATTTTTTCATTAATATATTAAAACTCTTTCTTATAGCAATCTAGTTTTGTGCACCTCTTTTATTGTTCTTATTTAAATAGTAAATGTATGAAATAATAAATTACCTTTTGGTATATATTTTTTTATACTTAAATGGTCATTAGGGCAGAGAACCAGTTGTTAAATTATTTGAATCTAATCACTGGCTGCGATATTGACAATGTGCTGCAACTATGAATTGATGCTTTTCATATCTTCCTTTTTGTCTGTCTGTCTGTCTCTTTCTCTTTCTCTCTCAAGTAAAAAAAAAAGAAATATTAAAAAAACAACCGTACAGCTAACATAATTCTTAATAAAAGAAACTTGAAACTTATCCCCTAAGAACAAAAACAAAAGAAGTATATCCCTTCTCACCCCTGCTTTTCAACATCAAAGTGGAAATCCTATTTAATTTAGTAAGACAAAAATAAAATAAAGTTATACACATTGGGAAGAAAGTCACAAAAGTCTTTTGTTCACAGATTACATAAAATTTTATGTAATAAAAAAAAGAAGTCAATAGCAATAAAAATTTCTTGAACTAATTAACCATTATAGCAAGGCTGCAAGATATAAGTTAATATACAAAAGTCAATTAGTTTTCTATACATCAGCAATATACAAGTGGAATTTAAAATTAAAAACAATACCATTTACACTGGCACTAAGAAAGTATCAAAAATTATAAAAGAAAATTAAAAAAGAAATAAAACCCACAAAAATTAAGTGAACACAAAACGATGCAGTAATGAAGGAAATTAGGACACATATGATATTATAGAAAACAACAGAATGGCAGTCCTTTATTTTATTTTTTAATTTTATTTAGGTGAGAAGAAGGGAGATGGTGAGACAAACACCTACATGCACCCCAATCAGGATTTACCTAGCATCTCATCTTGGGCTGATGCTCAAGCACTGAAATGTTTTTAGCAACTGAGGTTGATGTGCTCCAAGAAAGCTATCCTCAGTGCTTGAGGCCACCCTTAAAAAAATGGAGCCACTGTTTGTGGGAGGGAAAGAGGGAAAGAACAGGGGGAGAAGTAGATGGTTGCTTCACCTGTGTGCCCTGACCAGGAATCAAACCGAGCACCTCTATTTGCTGGGCTGACACTCTATCCACGGAGCCAACAGCGCCACAGTTCTTCTTAAAAAGTAATTACTTTAGATATATTAAATGCATCAAACAACACATCTATTAGTAGAATGTATAAAAATTATAATTCAACTATATACTATGTCCCAGAATCTCAGAAACTTTTTTATTTTTTAATTGATACTTTTTTATTGATTTTAATTTATTGTGTTTACATAGATTCAAGTGTCCCACCGAATACATCCCCTCAACTCCCCTGTTCCTCTCAACATTCTCCTTGCTGCTCTCCCCTCAACGCCCTCCCCCTTTCCCTCCAGGATTGCTTTTCTGCTCTCTAAAACACTGTGTTATGTATATATAATTTCATCCATCTCTTTCCCTTCTCTGATCCCATCCTCTCGTCCCCTTTCCCTCTTTTTTCTTTCCCTCTGGTCCCTTTGATCCTGCTTCTGCCTCTATTCTGTCCTCAGTTCACATTGTTCATTGGATTCCTCAAATGAGTGAGGTCATATGATATTTTTCTTTCTCTGTCTGGCTTATTTCACTTAACATAATAGTTTCCAGGTCCATCCATGTTGTCGCAAAAGGTAAGATTTCCTTCCTTTTTCATGGTCACATAGTATTCCATTGTGTAAATGTGCCACTGCTTTTTAATCCACTTGTCCACAGACAGACACGGACATTTGGGCTATTTCCAGATCTTGGCTGTTGTTGACAATGCTGCCATAAACATGGGGGTGCATTTCCTCTTTTGAATCAGTGATGTGGTATTCTTAGGATATATTCCTAAAAGTGGGATGGCTCGGTCAAAAGGCAGTTCCATTTTTAATTTTTTGAGGAATCTCCATACTGTTTTTCACAGTGGCTGCACCAGTCTGCATTCCCACCAACAGTGCAGGAGGATTCCCTTTTCTCCACATCCTTGCCAGCATTTGTGTGTTGTTTTGTTAATGAGCACCATTCTGACTGGTGTAAGGTGATATTGCCTTGTGGTTTTAATTTGCATTTCTCTAATGTTTAGTGGTGTTGAACACTTTTTCATCTGTTTATTGGCCATCTGTATGTCCTCTTTGGAGAAGTGTCTATTCATTTCTTTGCCCATTTTTTGATTGGGTTGTTTATCTTCCTGGTGTTGAGTTTTACAAGTTCTTTATAAATTTTGGTTATTAACCCCTTATCAGACGTATTGTCAAATATGTTCTCCTATTGTGAGGTGTGTCTTTTTATTTTGTTCATATTGTCTTTAGCTGTGCAATAGCCTTTTAGTTTGATATAGTCCCATTTGTTCATCATATCCTTTATCTCATTTGCCCGTGGAGATAAATCAGCAAATATATTGCTGCGAGAGATGTCAGAGAGCTTACTGCCTATGTTTTCTTTTAAGATGCTTATGGTTTCATAACTTACATTTAAGTCTTTTATCCATTTTGAGTTTATTTTTTGTGAATGGTGTAAGTTGGTGGTCTCAGAAGATTATAAAACATTAATAAAAAAATCGAGGATTATACAAACAAGTGGAAGCATATACCATGTTCATGGATAGGAAGAATAAACATTAAAATGTCTATATTACCCAAAGCAATTTATAAATTCAATGCAATTTCTATTAAAAAACCAATGACACACTTCAAAGATATAGAAAAAATATTCCAAAAACTTATATGGAACAAAAAAAGAACACAAATAGCCTCAGCAATCTTGAAAAATAAAAATAAAGGGGGTGGTATTATACTTCCTGATATCAAGTTATCCTACAAGGCCATTGTACTCAAAACAGCT
Organism: Saccopteryx leptura; assembly: GCF_036850995.1. Taxonomy (NCBI): domain Eukaryota; kingdom Metazoa; phylum Chordata; class Mammalia; order Chiroptera; family Emballonuridae; genus Saccopteryx; species Saccopteryx leptura. The sequence continues at coordinate 356,631,622 of NC_089503.1, forward strand.
TGGTACTGGAATAAGAGCAGGCATATAGATCAATGGAACAGAACAGAGAACCCAGAAATAAACTCACACCTTTATGAACAATTGATATTTGACAAAAGAGGTAAGAGCATAAAATGGACTAAAGACAGTCTCTTTAACAAATGGTTTTGGGAAAATTGGGCAGCTACCTATGAAAAAATAAAACTAGACCACCAGATTACAACATTCAGAAATCATTTTATATATAAAAAACACACATAGATTGAAAATAAAATTATGGAAAAAATTCTCCAAAGTAATAGTAATAAAAAGAAATCTGAGGTGGCTATACTAATGTCAGATAAAATAGATTTTAAGTCAAAAGTTGTTATAACACAAAGGACATTATAAAAGGTCAATTCATCAAAAATGTAACACATAAATATACAACAAAGCTCAAAATATTTTCATAATAATAACATACAACTAGGAATAGAAATGCAAATCAAAATCCCAATTATGTACTACTTCACAATCACTAGGATGCATACAAAAATCAGAAAATATAAATGAAAGTGAGAATGTGGAAAATTTGTACCTTCATGCATTGCTGGTAAAAATGCAAAATGTTTTAATAGCTATAGAAAAAAGTTTGGCTGTTCCCCAAATGTTAAATGTAGAATTACCATATAACCCAACAATTCTACAACAAATATTTATAATTGGAATCAAGTACTCAAACAAGTACACATGTTCATAGATATATAATTCACGGCTCTGGCCAGTTTTCTCAGTGGATAGAGGATTGGCCCAGCATGCAGACATCTCAGATTTGATACTTGGTCAGGGTACACATGAGAAACAACCATCTGCTTCTCTGCCATTCCCTCTGCCCCTTCTCTCCTTCTTCCTCTCCCACATCCAAGGGCTCGAATGGTTCAAGCATTGGACCCAAACACTGAGGATAGCTTGGTTGATTCAAGCATCGGCCCCAGATGAGGTTGCCAGATGGATCCTGGTCGAAGTGCATGCAAAAATCTTTCTGTCTTTCCTCCTCTCACATAGAAAAAAAGAAAAAAAAAGAAATATAATTCACAATAGCCAACAATGAAGACAACTCAAATGTCCATCAACTCAAAACTATATAAACAAATTGTTGTATATACATAAAATATCATCCAACTATAAAAGGAAGAAAATACTGATAAATGCTGCAGTGTGGGTAAACCTGCAAAACATCATTCTATATGAAAGATAGACATAAAATGTTACATATTATGTGATTCTATTAATATAAAATATCCAGAAGAGATAAATGTGCATGGAAGGAACGCAGATTATCAAGTTACCATGGACTAGGAGGAGAGAATGGATAGAAATTGCTGAATTTTAGGAGGCTTTGCTTTGGAGTGAAGTAGATGTCTTGGCACCAGATAGAGGTAGTGATTGTACAATGTTATAAATGCACTAAATTCATTAACTTGTTCTTTTTAAAATCATTAATTTTCTATTATGTGAATTTCACTTCAATAAATAATTTACTGTATGGAAAGAATATGAAAACCTTCATAAAGTTAAAAAATTATAAAGCTCAATCTGTCTAAATTACTAAAAAATTATAATAGAAATCTTCATATTAAGGAAAATAATATAATTCTTATATATTCACTGGTTCTAACCAAAGTAAACAGATATGAAACAACATCTCTTTTACTATTGTAATAACTTGTGGAGTTTCTAAGCTGTGAAACTGCCATGTGTTATGATTAACACAGAGGTTTTTCAGAATGTGCATATCTCAACAACTAAATATGTGCTTTTAACATGGAGCATGTTTTGTTCACATGAAGCAGGCTAGAGGAGAAGGACTTCAGAAGGTGAATGAGGAGCCACAGAGCCATTTCACCTGCAGGTGTTGTAAAGTACCAAAGGCTACAGAATTAATATTAATATTTTAAGAGGCTTGGAGAACATTTTATTAATTTAGGTTAAGATATGTAGAGAAATTGTGAGAATAGTCTCTGTACTGTGTGATTGGCATAGCCAGGATGGCCCTTGGCATTGTGTTGTAAATGCAAAGCGGAGGAAAACATGGATCCCCAGACATTCCACCACACCTGTGGGGAAAGGGGTGAATGGCTAGCCAGGTGCAGGGAGAGAAAAGCCAAAGTACCTTTTCTCATAGCAATGAGCCATTTGCGGGCATTTGTCCCCACCGAAACTACCTTTCCTATGTAAATGCATGTGGTTAAAATGTGTGACTCAGGACAAAGAGATAGCAGATGACACTAGATAATATAGGTATGCCTTTTAATATGTAAAGAGACATCTTTCTACCATTGTGTTGGCTTGTAAACTTTGTTTTCCCTAAAAGGATGTATGGATTGCAAATTGAACGTGGTCCTATCATGTTAAAGGACATATGACTATAACCAATAGTGGTAAGGGGCTCCTAATTGAAATTTTTGCTTCTGTACTTCCCACTTACAAAACTATAAAAACTAAGTAGAACAAAGGGCCGACATGCTTTCCTTCAGAATTCTGTCGAAGCTGCTGCCGCTGCTTGGCCAAGCTAGACAATAAAGCTTTGATGTGTAAAGGACGAATCTTGTTCCTGTCTTCAATGTTTTGGATCCCTCCGAATTAAGCTTAATAGTGAATGTATCTGGATACTCAGTCTACTGTTCTCTTAAGTCTACAGAGTGGGAGAGAATTAGTGTCCTTATAAATGGTATGCTTTTTTATTTTTAAATTTAATATTTATTTATTAAATGTATTGGGGTGACATTGGTCAATACGATCATATAGTTTTCAAGTGTTCATTTCTATGATACATGATCTGTATTGCTCTACTCAGTAACAATACCCTTCTGGTTTTTGAGTGGATCTGGGTACCCAATGGAGTAGTTGTGTTATACTCTGTAGCACTCTGCTACACTGAATTAGTTATATTGGATTGGAGTACATTGATTTCTACACTTTAGTGCTCACACTTAATTGTGACTTAGAAACAACTGTTTTAACAGTAGGTATTCTTTTGTTTCCCATGCAAATAGAGAAATTGAGGTTTGTGTAATTCTTTTCAGTGTGATCCAGTGTTGGGCAAATAGGTTTGTAAAGTCTGTATTATCTGGGTTTTGCTCACTTTTATTGTTAAAAATGGCACTGCCCAGGTGAAAGAGCTGCCCAAGTGAAACTACTAATTATCTTCCTGCTTTGCAAGGGCCATTGTTATGCTAATGTTGCTGGAGGAGGGGTCTTTGTGGGCCCAGGTAGTTTTTTAGAAGAGAAGAAGAAGGAAGGAGGCCATGTTTTTGCAGAGGGAAAGCAGGGAGGAAGTGTGCTGAGGAGAAGAAGCAGCCAAGACGGCGGGATGCTGAAGGAGAAGCCAGTCGGTGCAGACAGGAGAAGGGAGAAGATGTGCAGATGGGGAACCAGAGGTGACTGAGACTAGTGGGGGACTTTGATTCTAGGAAAAACCAGAAAAGATTCTTCTGGTTGTAAAACCGAAGAATGTGTGAGTGGGTTTTGGTGCCCTGTTTGTGTTTTACTTGCCAGCTGGTTGCAAGGCTAGAATAAAGGAATAATAGCCCATGAGTTTTTGGCTCCACTGTTTCTATACCATATGTCCGAATCTAATGTGAACTTGTACCTGCCTGGCAATGATGGTTACAACTCCTGGCCATACACCCAGTACAGTTTTTTTGGATAGGAAAAAAATCATATTAGAGTAGTCCCTTTACAATTTCAGAATGGGACTTGGAGACTGAGTTGGTAATGAAGTCATTGAATCAGCATGAAGTAACCTCTCTACTTGAAAGGTTTGGCAAAGCCGTGGAACAGTGCTGCTAAATGAGTTAGGCAACTCATTTAAACTAAGTCTAAAGAAGAGGAGAAGCAGTTAGTATATAATAGATTCTGAAAGGTCAAAGAATGAAAGGGCTTGACAAAATTTTACTAAAAGAGAAAATTAAGAGAAATAATACTAGTTCAAAATGAAATTTGTACTTCATAACCTGATTATCTAAGAGCAGATTATTCAGTTTTGTAAACTAGCATGTTTGTTTCTTTCCTTGCTACTCTAGGATTGTCAAATTCACTGCTTATTAGCATTTAAATACTGGTATGTAAAAACATATAAACATATGTAAGTAATTAATGGACAACTGACTTAATGCCTTAAACTGCCATGGCTTTCAAGTCCTACTCAGAGGGAAGAGACAAGACTCTTGAAAGAGAGAAAATCATTGTCCTATTGACCATAAAAATAAACAGTAATCATATAGGTGTATGTTACCACCCTTATACAACTTGGCTATTCATGATGCTAGGTCCAATGGTTAAAGATAGGGAATGGCTATGAGTCTCTTACCAACAACCTAGTGTCAAGACTAATGTTTTATTTAAAATAACTAAAATTTGCTAATGCCTATCTTCTTAAATTCCTTTTAAAGATGAGATGTCAAGAGTGGAAAGTAGTTTTATCACTTATTATACTATATGTAATGTTGCGAAGAAAAATATTATCATAATGATTATTGGTAGGATGACCATAAAATTTATTATTTCAACAATTGACATCGAAAGGAAGGATAAGTGATCATAATATAGGATAGCTGGAGTAATATAGAATAACTGGGCCTATCAGAAGCAAAATTTTGATATATGGTCATCACAGTGATATATAAAGAAGATCAGATTAATGAGAGTAAGAACTCCTTATTGTAGTTTGTAATGTAATATATAGGTCTCTTAATAAATATTCACATTTACCTAATTTTAATATATATTTCCTAATGTCTGGAAAATGAAATAAATAATCTAAGATAATTCAATAAAATAATTCAAATAATCACAAATTCTGTAGATAGTTAAGCAAAATATTAATACATTAATACAGATAATTTAAACAAAACATCCATAAAAGGCAAAAAACACAATGACAGTGTTCATGAGACAATGAATTTGACTAAATAAAAATAAACAAAAACCAAAAGAAATACAAATAAGTAATAAAAATATTTAATTTTAATAGTAAATTGAAACAATTACACAAATGAAATGAAGATGAGGGTTGTATTTGCTAGTACTAAGGCTTATTTCAGTAGTGATAACAATTCAACTATAAAGTTATTTGTATGACAGCCTTTTTATAGAAAAAACTAAAGCTAATAGAAACATTTCAATAAAAGTATTCATTAGGAAGTTGATGAGTTCACACCTAAAAATATGTCTCTTTAAAGTAAATACATCAATTTCTTTTAAGTGTTGAAAATGTGCCATCATAAAATTTTTAGATCTAAGCAATGCATAAACATCAATCATAGTATACATATTAAATTAAGCAAATCTAAATAACTAAAGCAAAATAGTTTAAAATAAACTGTACAAGACAAAAGAAGGAAATATATGTAGTTCAAAACAGATTAAACTTTAAAGATTCATAATATGTGAATTTGTTCTAGAGTGTGTTAATGGCTCACAGGCATTATACTGCATAATTGCTTGAATGGACTGAGACTTTTAAACAAGATATTGCATATAAAAAGATGTTGGAAATTGCAAGCAGTTCTTTTATTTTCAGCTTTAGAGTTTATTTATAAGGCACTTCAATATATGCTATGTAAATTCTCTCTAACCTACATAAATATTGTGTCTGAAGATATTTTATTTTATTTTTCAAATTAATTTATTTTTTAAATGTTTATTTTATTGATTTTAGAGAAAGAGGAAGGGAGAGAAAGAGACAAGAACATCAATCTGTTTCTGTATGTGCCCTGACCTGAGATCGAAACAGCAACTTTTGTGCTTCTGGGTGATGCTCTAACCATCTGAGGTATCTAGCCAGAGCAGAAGATACCTATTTTAAAACAAAAGTAATATAACCTATAATAAAATATATATAATAATGTTAGAGGGTTGGCCTTAAGTAGAATAATGTGCTATAGTAAATTCTATTATGTATATCAAACTATTTTAATTTAAAATTTTATAATGAATTTCATATTTGAAAACATCTACCAATCTAGTATTCATAGTTTTTGAAAAGCAGCAGTATGTTGGTCAACCTAGACAAGATTTTATGTGGGAAAACTGCCCCAGTCTTAGTGGCTCACTAAAAGTGACATTTATTTCATATTTGCACTATGTGCCCCAAACCAGTCAGCCAGGAGACAGTCATATGGAAACATTTATGGACCTAGAATATTGGAGGCTTATTATATACTATCTGAAACATATGGCCTCCCAGGTCACAATAATAGGAGAAAAGACAGATGAGAGCTTTTCTCCTCTGTGGTTGGAGTGACATACGACACTATGAAGTCATACCTGTGGTCCAAGCTAGTAATACCCTAGGCTTCCTTTCAGTGTGCTAGAATTTGAAGAGAGAAGATGGAATAAAAAATGAAAAGAGCTGTGGATTGTTTCTACTTGCTTCTTTAATTAGTTACAATTATGATTCTGGACAGGTCATGCAACTTGCCCAAACTTTAGGTTCTTCAAATATAAAATAATGGAATAAACCTGGATAACTTTTTTTTATTGATGATCTTTATTTTCCTCTCTGTCTCTAAAATTCAGAGACTTATATGCTCAGGACTATGTTCCAATAAACTTTTTTACAAAAATAGACAATGAGCTGGATTTTGTTCATAGGACATAGTTTGCCGAACTTTAATCTAGGGCAATGTGAGTAACTGGCACTTTTTCCCCCTTCCGCTGTTTAATAGATACCCAGAAAGAGCGGAGTAAAAAATAAAATTTCCCAGTATAATAGAAGTGAGATGAGAGATGATTTTCCAGTTCTGGAGGACTTATATACTCACCTGTACCTCTTGTGTTTTCTGTCTGGAGCTTCAAATGATAATTATTCACAATTTAACAGGGTATTGGAAATACTACTCATGAGAATGGATTTTTTATATTTTAGTAAAAAGGTATATAGTATAAATTCACAAGTCTAAGAGGCTTAAGAATATGGCAGCAAAGATTATTTTTATATAAAACTAATAAAATGTAAGTTGTGGTTCAAGTACAGCCACACACACACAGGGTGAAATCAATTATTCTAAAAAAAATAATCTACCAAATTAAGGAGCCCAAATGCCCAAATGTCTAAATTGATAGGAAGAAAGATGGTGAGGATAAGATCTGATATTCCAAAAGCAGGATCCAACAAATAGAGCCCAAGGTCTATACTTCTTTCTCTAAATATCAAGGTTATATCCAAATGAGTATACTAAAGCAAACCACACTAATGTGTACCAGTTGAAGATCTCTTATGTCACAGAATTCCATGTGTTTGATCATCGATGACATATTTTTTTCCAAAGACTTATCTAATTCAAAGTTTGCTGTATCCTCTGGATCAGCAAACTTCTTCCTTTAGTAGAGATAGCAAAGTCAGGAATCAGCGATGAACTGTATAGCATCTTCTAATACACACCTTTTCCTACTCTACTTTCCAGTAAAGAAGAATTAGTGGTATCAAATCTTCAGTAATTTCTAAGCCAAAATCTGTGTTCTTAGCTTGGTCTTAAATATATTTTTGAGATATATGTCCTTCTTGTACCATATGTTGTCTTTCTTTTCTGCTTCTTTTACAATAGTTAATGTGCATAGATTAAAATTTTCAGAATGTACAGTGACATTTTAACACTTATCTAGCCTCATTTTCTGCCCTACTTTTCTGGAATGTTAAATGAAAATATGAAGTTTAGTAGTGGAGTGACAAAACAATATTCTGCTTATTACACAAACTCTCCTTTTTCAAAAATGATGTCACGAGTGTGGGGGATGTGACCTAATTTCTGATTCTAATCTGTTTTGAAACCTGAGTCTACTGGGTGAAAAGAAATGCATTTTATCTTTGAAATCAGTAAGCATTTTTTTTTACAAAAAAGGTGCATAATGTATAAATCTGAGTTTTATCAGGAGACAAACTACACAATAATTTAAAAGGGGTATAAAAAATAATCAAGTAAAGAGAGAAGATTATTTAAAATTAAATTTAAAAGTCAAATATGAGAGAGAACAATTATAAAAGGAAAACTTTCTACTCTTAAGGCTGGATTTTAGACCTTGTTGGAGAGTGTGTTGGCTACAGCCAGACACATTTGCTGAGTTGCATGCTCCAGAGATGGTCTACCATAGCCAGTCAAGTAGGAAATAACTGTCTAGGGTGCAAGCAAGCCAAGACTGGTAGGAAAATGAACTGGGGGGAGGGGTACGGTTGCACATGCAAGGACTGGACTTGGGCAGAGTTTTGTGAAGGTTGTCATGGGATCCAAGTTTAGACAGTATGGTTGTTGAAGGACTTTGGGCATGCAGTTGGGACAGGTCACCACTAGGTGTCTCCACATACCTGTACCTCTGAATGACTTGAAGCAAGAGTAAAAAACAGCATAACACAAAACAAAATGCATGCAACACACTATAATGAGAAATAACCATTTTTCTACTACATCTTTTCAGTACACTGTGTAGATAATGTGAACACTGTGCTCACTGTAAAGGAGAAATGCTAAAGGAGTTCAGTACATTATTATACCAAGTACTGAAAAGTGAATTTTGAGAGGCAATAAATCAACAACAATTCGTATGTATGGATAGATCAACTTTTATTTTTCTCAGTCCAAATCATTGTAGTTAATATTCCATCGAAATTATGACTATTAATACCTTAATCCTAATAATTGTTTCTATCTAGAAATCTGCCGCACAGCAGTGCACATATAGTTTGCCATATTTTAGACTTAAAACTTTAATAATTGAGTAGATCTTATGGAAGTGGTAGAATTCATCCAATTTGCATCAGTTCAGAAGAACTAATACCTAATTTTTTTAAGATGAAGTTTCATCATCATTCTTTAATACAAGTATCATTTTATTTATTTATTTTTAAAGATTTATGTATTCATTTTAGAGGATATATATATATATATATATATATATATATATATATAGAGAGAGAGAGAGAGAGAGAGAGAGAGAGAGAGAGAGAGAAAAGAGGAAGAGCAAGAAGCATCAACTCCTATATGTGCCTTGACTGGGTAAGCCCAGGGTTTCAAACCGGTGACCTCAGAGTTCCAGGTCCATGCTTTATTCACTGCACCACCGCAGGTCAGGCTGATACCTAATTTTTTGTTGAGTTCTGCAAACCTGATTATTTAAATGGCATTTGTAATCAGGGTTCTCTCTAAGGTGAGTACCTGGGCAGACGCCTAATGTGGAATCACAAATTTATATTCCTTACTCTTTTTCTAACATTTATCTGCACAACAGAGTATTCTAAGCACCTGTAGTAATGTTCATTCCATCCATAGGTGAAAAAAATTGCAAGCATGGATGCCTATCAAGATGTAATATGGAGCTTGACCAGGTGGTTGTGCAGTGGATGGAGTGGTAGAATGGGACGCAGAAACCCAGGTTCAAAACCTTGAGGCTGCCGGCTTGTGCACAGGATCATCTGGTTTGAACAAGGCTGCTTGAGCCCAGGGTCGCTGGCTTGAGCAAGGGGTCACTTGCTATGCTGTAGCTTCCTGGTCAAAGCATATGTGGGAGGGCAATTGATGAACAGCTAAGGTGCCACAATGAATAGTTGATGCTTCTCATCTCTCTCCTTTCCTGTCTGTCTGTCCCTCTTTCTGTTTCTCTCTCTCTCTCTCTCTCTCTCTCTCTCTCTCTCTCTCTCACACACACACACACACACACACACACACACACACACAAAAGCAATATGGAAATATATTAACAGTTTTATTGTTTACTTTTCAGGTACTATTTAATATTTTTTCATTAATATTTAAAAATTCTTTCTTATAACAATCTATTTTTGTACTTCTTTTGTTGTTCTTATTTAAGTATTAAATACATAAAATAATAAACTACCTTTTAGTATATATTTTTTTTATAATTAAAACAGTCATTAGGGCAGAGAACCGGTTGTTAAATTATTTGAATCCCACCACTGTCTTATGCCATGTGTATTTTAATACAATAATAAAAAATAAAAGAAGCATATATAGTGTCAAAACAATACATTACTTAGAAAAACATTGAACAAAACATGTAGAAAACTACAAAAGATAGCTAAAAGAAGAATTCAAGTAGACCTAAAGAAATAGAGAAAAGTGCTATGCTTATTTATTGGAAAATTCAGTAGTGTTGTCATTTTTTTTCTAAAATTTGTCTATATAGTCAACTGAATTCTAATTAAAATCTTATTGCTAACTTGAAGATTTTCAATTTACACTAAGTATAAAGTGCAATGGGCATATATATTTTTTTGTGTGCATATACAAGTGACTCTTGATAAATTCAGGTGTGGAGTGCTGATTCCTACAGCTGAAAATCCTCATATAAATTTTCACTTACCTATTGAAACCTACAGTTGACAGGAAGCCTTACCAATAATATAAGCAGTTGACTAAAACATATTTGTATGTTATATGATTTATGTACTGTATTCTTACAATAACATAAGCTAGAAAAAAAGAAAATGTTTTTAAGGAAACCATAATAAAATATATTTACATTACTTATTAAAATGAATCCACATATATATAATTTGACCAACATAAATTAAACTCAAGTATAAGGGTCAACTGTATTTATATTTAAATATTAAATGTATATTTAAATCTTAGGAAAGATACAAATAAAACTCATATCTGTGTAAACTAGTTGTACAGGGTATAGTAATGGGAGTAAAACATAGCACTATTGTTTCTTTTTATAATTTTTTAATTTTAGCGGATTAATTTATTGTACTGAAGGGGTCTGTTTACTTCAGTGCATCAAAGTCCAGTAAGACAAAACAGAAGCTTTTGAAAAAGACAGTAGGGTTTATTTTCAGGAAGTGGCCCACACTTGAAGACAGGTGAGCTAATGCTTAAAGATATGGCCCTGCCATGGCTTCCAGAGAAGGGTTACGTAGGGGAAAATCATTAGTCATGGTAACTAGCAGAGTTAGGGGCATGGTCAAGGGTGTGGTCTCTACTGATTGGTCAGTGCTAGGGCAGTCATTGATCAGTGCATCTGGTCCTAAATTCAGCCATGGCATGTCTTCCTTTTATGCCAACTTTTATAAGCATATTATTTGATGCCAAATTTTATTGGCTATTGTCATTCGTTTATGTATCCATAGGAAATTTAGTATTATATTATCTTCCTCACTCTGGAAAAACCATAAAATTTTATTAAATTATTACAATCCAAGAAAATGTCATATATTTTAATTTTTTGAGATCTAAATTTATATCATTCAATAATATTTTATGGTTATCATTTAAGTCCTTTACTTTTCTTATTAATTTTTTTGTATTTCTTAGAGACGATCATATTGTACATAATACAATCTTTCACAATTTCATTAAGTATCTCTGAAAAAGGAGTCATATTTTAAAATGTATTTTAAATGTTTAGCTATTTTATTAAGTTTTCTTACTTCTTTTACCAGTGAAACCATGGTTCTTGTCTTCTTGAAAGAAAGAATTAAAGTGAGAGAAAAAGTGCAGCAAGTGCAAGAGGAATGTATTGCCATGCAGGAAGGTCAGAGACAGAGACCCCTGGAAACAGATTCAGGGGGTAAGCCTGGGATGAGCTTCCACTCCCCATGGCTCCCCTTGTTGCAAGTCTTGTGGGGTTCCCTAGAACTTAAAAGAAAGAGAGTTAAGAAAAACACACCTGGGGGGAAGAAGAGGAGAAAGAGGAGGAGGAGAAAGGTGAGAGCATGCTCTGGAAAAGGAGAACACACTAGGTCCTCTGTCCCATGGGGTTTTAAGAATGAAGGTTTGAGGAGAGGTCCCAGGGAGGATTCATCTGTTCTCCAGGTGTGACCTTTTAGGGTCGTGATCTCCACTGACTGGTAAAGAGCAGGGCAGAGTCGTTAGTCAATGCTGCTGGTTCTGACTTTTGTAAAGCACCTAGGAATGGGGGCTGCTTGCCAGGGGAACAAGCTGTAAATACAGGGTTGGAACTAAACAATGGCCCATGAGTTAATCAATCATGCCTATATAATGAAACCTCCATAATCCCCCACGAGGAGGAGGTTGGGAGAATTTCTGTGTTATGGGAACCAAAAAGCTTCCACATGCCAAAACACCAAACCTCAAGCTCCAGGACAGACACTCCCTTGTTCTGGTGGAAGGGGCTTGTTATGAATAACAAGACACTAATTATGACTCTGAAGTGGAAAGTTGAAATAAGAAGTCAAATATTATTTTTTAAGAAAAGATGGTTCTAGTGCTCTTATTACTCAGGAAATCCCAAAGATTCTGGGAGTTGTGAGCCAGGAATTGTGGATGAAGACCAAATTTATATGGGAAGTATACATATATTTTGATCAGAATATCACAGTAGTTTAAAACATGTTTGAAAGGTAGCATTTTCTAAGGGTCTTCAAGATAGAAACAGAATATAAATTAGGAAATTTTGTTTGACTGACAGATTAGTGTTCAGAATATAATATTTGCTTCCTACCAGATGCAGTATCTGAGCTATAGAATAGTGCTTCTTTTCCAAGTAAAGGCAGGAGTTAGAGTGCAGAGAATGATTGGGATGATAAATCTCTTCACTCTCCAAAATAAAACAGCTCAGTCTCTTAGTCACAGTTTAGATAATCAGATTATCCATGTATTGAGTTATTTAGAGCAACAATTATATTTTAGTAAATGATTGCAGATAACATTTCATCTTGAAGATAAAAAAAAACATCTACTTTAGAAGATGAAAATGACATAAAGTTTGAAGATCAACAAACCAAAGATCTGATAGTCACACACAAAAAATGATTGTCTAAATATGCATTCCATGCTAGAAAAGCCCTGTCTATATAGCTGCCTGCTTCCACGAGGAGAAAGGCTATACAACTCAAAATTATGGCTTTGATCTCTTGATACATAAAGGATCTAAACTGGATACTAGTTTAGTAATTGAGCAAAAGAACACTTGTTCCAAAACATTATTCAAACATATTTGAGTATCAGATGACATATGTGTGTTTGATTGTATATATATTTTAATATATATATACACACACATAAATACATATGTGTTTATGTGTATAACATGTGCATGTAAACTGTGTAGTCTGTAAGCTCATGTGTGTGTAAATTAGTCATAGCAGATTGCCCATCCTAAGATTTAGAGTTTCTTAAATATTTGTTTGTGCATAATTTATTGCATTTATTTGTCAAATTTCAGTATTATGTAGATCTTTCCATATGCTTTGGAGAAGGTTTCTCAGTCTTGGCATTTTGACAATTATGACTACATCAGTCTTTGCTGTGGGGATGAGGCTTTTCTGTGCAATGTAAGATGCTTAGCTGCATCCCTGGCCTCTACCCATAGATACTGTAGTAACCAGCCTCCTAGTTGTGATGACTAAATATTTCTCCAGACATTGCCAAATGTTCCATGGAGGGAAAAATGTCCCCATTTAAGAACCACTGCATAGAGGAAATGATCCAATAAAAGAAACTTGCAGGCAATCAATCACCATACACAAATGTTTTTGTAAATATGCCATATAATTTCAATTTTACATATTGTTACATTATTCAACTGTATTATTTCTGATATGGCCAAAGTCAAACTTGAGAAGTATAATATTTTATTTTATAAAATCTGTATAAAAATAAGGTCAAAATTATTACTATATTCTTCTACTTTGAAACTTCTGCTTGATCAAAAGTCTGTAATGACTGTGCCATTATCAGTTATTAATTCTTCACAAAGAAGGGTGTAACAATAAACTCCACACTTTCTGAATTAAACTTTTAAATGCTAGTGACATCTGCATCTTACATGAAATTACTTCTATACACAAAGGATATGTTAAAAGTACATGAACTTAAAAATGTTTTAAAATAAATGCTTGTCTAATTTTGAAAACCTATTGGAATCACATAGATTTTGATATTTAATGCATTAATTCTGTATGAAACATTTTACTGCATTGTTAGAAGTTTCAAGGACATCTTGAAAGAGGTTTAAATTATCAAGTAACATTACAGCTTTTTCTTATACTTACATGAGTCTTGAAAGAAGATATTTTATGTTTTTTGGGGGTGAAGAGAACTATACATTAGACTAATGTACACTCAATTTAAAACTTGCCATTTGTGCTATGACTAGACATTGTCAAGCTCAGTTTGCAGTAGTTTTATTGAGGAAGTAGAAATAAACATACTCCATATTTGTTTCAGCTTAGAACATATTTTCTGTTTTACATTTATGTGGGAGCAGCAGAACAAAAAATCATCTTCTAAACAGAATAACCTCCATAATAATCACTTCCAAAATCTGCTGAACTGATCCTCATATGTCTACTCATATGGTGAAATGGTGAAAAGGAACTAAAAACACTTCTTGGAGGCAGTTGTTATTGTTAATCTCTGGAAGATTTCAATGTGGAAGCATACTTGCCCTAAGTATGCATCAATGTGCAAATTTAAAAGAGAACTTTAATATATCAAATAAAAAGTAAGATAGTAAATATTTTGTGTATTTACTCTTCTAACAAAACTAGAGAATTTTACTCCTCTGGGAATACAAATATGTAACATTGTTTTGCTTGAGAATTAAATTATCAACAACACTTACTGCAAGTTTGTTCTGAGCTTCTGACTTTTCAGATTCTTATAAATTCCATTTTAATGCATTGAAATACAAAATCTGAGCTGGAAAACAGGCATGCCAGGAAGAGAATGGAACTTTATAGAATAGTAATAATAATAAAACCCTCCATTTCCCTTTATGATGAAGTGATATTTGAAAACAAGGTGATGAGCGTCCTCTTAATCCAGATGATAACATTTGAAAGTTGCTCCCTGGATAATTTTATGGCCAAGACTATATAGCTTCAAGAACAACCAATTAAAATGTGGGAAAGGAACCAAAGAATATAATCTGTCTAGTAAAAGTAGTTACTGGGAACTTGTATTATAAAATATGACTTTTTTATTATTATAAAAATTGAGTTTTTATAACTCCCTGTGCCTGTCCTGTGGTGACACAGTGGATAAAACATTGACCTGGAATGTTGAGGTTGCTGGTTCAAAACCCTGGGCTTGCTGGTCAAGGCACATATGGGAGTTGATGCTTCCTGCTCCTTCCCATTTCTCTCTTTCTTTCCCCTATCTAAAATGAATAAATAAAATATTAAAAAAAAGAAACCTGCTTGTGTTTGCTACCACCATTATCATGTGAAATGCCACATTTAAGTTAGGAAAGCATCTTCACACACACACACACACACACACACACACACACACACACAAGATAGGAAAAGAATGATTGAGAGAAAAAGAGCAATAGGAAGGGAGAGGAAGAGAGAGAATCAAATAAATGTTTTTTTCTCAGTTTTATTTTGTATTGGTTTTAGTTTTACAGGTTAGTGATTAGACAATCAAGCTGAAGAGAGTCAAATAATTCTTTTTTTAAATTGAT
Source organism: Saccopteryx leptura (assembly GCF_036850995.1). Classification (NCBI taxonomy): domain Eukaryota; kingdom Metazoa; phylum Chordata; class Mammalia; order Chiroptera; family Emballonuridae; genus Saccopteryx; species Saccopteryx leptura. Next base: position 356,647,033 of record NC_089503.1, read on the forward strand.
TTTATTGGAATGATATTGGTTCATAAAGTTACATAGGTTCCGAGTGTACAATATCATTATGTATCTGCATACTGCACTGTGTGTTCACCACCCCAAGTCAAGTCTCCTTCCATCATCTTTTATCCCCGTTCACCCACCTCTACCTCCCCTGCTTCCCTTTCTCTCCAGTAATCATCATACTGTTGTCTGTGTCTTTGAGGTGTTTTTTTCATTTCTTAATGCCTTCACCTTCATTCCCTATTCTGCCATTCTTCTGACCAACTCCTAATGGTTATCATATATATTCTATGTTTTACTTCATAAATATTATAAATTACCAACAATATTTGGAGTATTTTTTAAAGAGAAAACTGTGAGGTCCTAAATCCCTAAGATATGTTGATCTCTTGAGAATAAAAGAAAACAAAAACAACAAATTGTACCAGTTAACAAAAGTACTAAAATTAATAAAATATTTATGATAGTACTTTACTCTTTCAGTTTAGAGTGGCATATATGTGGCAGTACAATATTTAAATGTTTTTTATTGTTAAAGTATATCATCACATTTATCAACTGAAAAAACAAAAACATTTTCCCGAGGAACCAGTCTTAAGCTATTGTCAAGCACCATTAACCACTAGGTTCAATAAAACTCAATTTATCACCATACATTTCCCAGAAAAAAATTTGAAACAAACAAGCTACAGCAATTAATCTAAATCCTTCAAGTTGTATCCCTCGTCAAATATCTTTAAATAACCTCAGTACTTATGCTTCTCCTGTATACATTTATACATTTTATTGTGAAATTTGAATAAATACCTCTGATGTCTTCTCTTCACTATCATCTCTCACATTACATCTCAACTTCCTAACCAGATCAAAACCTGATTAGGCATGAAAAAGCCTTACTAAAGAGAATAAATGAGTAGGTTAATACAGACTCCCTCTTAGAGAATAATGGAAAAGAAATAGCTGGAAACAATGCTAAAAATTTCACCCAATTTTAGGTTATATTTATTCTGACACTATATTTGCTATAGAATAATGCAGAATTAACTTAAAAACAAATTTTAAAAAATATTAAATTAAGACTAAAAATTCTAAAAGGGTGTTTTTCTATTCAGCAGATAATTATTCCATGTAAATAAACAATTTAAAACATAGAAACTACAAATGGCTGAAAAAAGGCCTATGTTTATCCTCACTAGTAATGAAAAAAAAAAGATTCAACAGCAAATAGTTTTTAAAAATTATATGGATTAGTCCTATCTGATTTAGTAGACAATGAGTACATGTAGTTAGTGAGCATTTTAAGTGTGTAACTAGTGATCCTGAAGAAATAAATTTTTAATCTTAGTTAATTTAAATTTACAGTTATTTGTGGCTACCATATCGTTTGGCATGATTATGGGGGACTTATTGATATTATTAGCAATTTATATTAGTTTATTAAAATAAGATCGCATTGTTTCCTCATAAAATTCAGAAACAATAAAGAATACAACTTAGTGTTAACCAGTCAGTTAAGAAAATTTTTCTAATAAAATTATTATATAAGTGTATATTAATAATATATTAGGAAAAAATTGGTAATGTATGCCAAAAGTCTTAAGCTATTAGTATCTCTGACTTCATAATTTCATTACAAATATAATCCAAAAGAAAATTTTATAGACTAAAACTTTTCACTACTAACATATAGCATACTTTCATTTTTAGGGAAGAGATTAATCAATTGTTCTAAGAGCTCATTAACCTATTATATTGGCAAAATATCCAATAATATGAGCAACAATTTATAATTAAATTGAGCACCTAGTAGGTTGGCACAAATTGATGTGAGTTGTGCTATAGCAAAAAACAACAGAAAAAAAACCCCAGCAATATACTGGAAGCCTGAGAAACGACATTTCAGTTCTTGTATGTCTTTCAGTTAGTTGTATGTCTTTAAGAAAATCCATTGACTGCCCTGGGTCTTGCTTTCTCATTTGCAAAAATGAATGGTAAATAATCTATAAAAGGCATTCAAGTTTTATAATTCTATGTCTCCTGGTGTTTTTGTTTTGTTTTTGTCCAAAGCCAGAAACAAGTTTAAAAAAATAGTCTTGTTACTTACCACAGTTGTATTTAATAAAACTTAGATTTTGGAGGGAAAATTAATATTTATCCTGAGGCAAAAAAATGTTTTTTAAGTAAGTTTAATTTGTCAAATGCATTTTGAGCGGATGCTGTGTTGTGCATGATCAAAGAGAGAGAAAGCACTTCGACTGATCTTGCAGTAACATATAAGGAGAATACTTGGACTGGAACATATAAAATGAGAGCTCCAAGGCATGCTCAACAGTCAAAGGAGAAATGAGCTGAGCAGCAGACCAGATGAAATATTAACCATTGCGAGAACCTGACTATTTTCATAAGGACTATCATGATAGAGTCTAAGAGGAAGGCTGTGCATTTAGATTTCACTTGTATAAATTAATATAAACTGGAAAGAAAAGCTCTAGATTATCTGTGTAGAATGCTGGGGAAATAAACTTGTATGTATCTCTGATATAATCAATGAATTACATATATAGGTAATAAGTATATTTAAAACCAAATATTAGATTTGAGCCTACGTGACAAAGAGTATGATTCTCTTAATAAACTATTAACTGTGAATGTGAGGAAGAAGGAACTATTAACTGTGAATGTGAGGGAACATTTTGGAGAAGAGAACATATTTTAGTTTATGCTCTAATAGAATCAGTAGTTTCACAAAACAGCTAAGGGGGATGAATATTTGAATCTGTATAAAGTAGTCAGATACAGAGAGAGATTTTTGATATGCATCATGCATATTCCATGGAGTCAAAACTCCAATCATCAATGAGGCTGACAACTTTTTTTACCTTCACAATCTCAGTTGTTAAGACATTTTGTTTTGTGAGGTTCACGGATGTAGATAAAAGTGAAATGGTCACTCTGGCAGAGTGGGGAGAGTATAGGGGTGTAAATAGAGACAAATGTGACAGAAAATGATTTGACTTTGGGTGATGGGAACACAACACAGTCAACAGTTCAGATGTTATAGAGATGTTCACCTGAAACCTATGTATTCTTATCGATCAATATCACCCCATTAAATTTAATTAAAAAAAAAAAAAGAAATGTTGTTTTGTAAATACGTTTAAAACAGCAGAATCCATCTAGGCACTATCACAGTTATGTCCGATAAGACAACCCTAAGATACTTTCATTCCACCTAGTACACTTATCCCATGTCCTTTAACTTTGTGTCATGTCTCATGCCCTTCCATTTTAGCCCTCATGAGATTATGAAAAATTGATTTGTGGCACATGTGACCTCCCTCTTCTCCTTTGCTCTTGCCCAGACAATTTTTGGATTTGGGTCTCTATGTTCAGCTGTATCATATCTCTTCTCTAAATATTTCTTATTAACCTCATTTATTGGCTAACTCTTTATTGGCTACCTAAGGTGGGATATTCTATCTAAATTTTTTTTCATGATTTAAAATTCTGTTCTGAACATTAGCGATGGGTGTTAGCACTCAAAAAGATTTCAAATATACTGGTCACAAAAATTAGAGGATATTTTCAAAATAAATATGAAGCGATAATATATCCCCTAATTTAGAGCAGTATACATCTAAATTACTCCAGGGGCCATACCTATGCTCTAGGACCTGTTTTTTGTGTTTTTTTTTACCATAAATTTCAAACTACAAAATTAAGGTGAACCAATATAGGAAAATGATATTTTCTTTTTCCAGAATTTGACACTTGAACAGAGATACAGACATTGAGACTCATGGGATCTAATATATTAGAGATATTTTGGAACCTGAGCAATAATTCTTGTGAACTTTTGTGGCTGACGTCTCAGTGCTGCTCTTACCCTGTCCTGGCCAAGACCTTCATTCTCTACTTTGCTTCTGTTCTTCAGTTTCCAAATAAACCTTCCAACAACGTCATTTTGTTTATGCTTTCCATAGCAAGTGTCAGCTAGGACCTTAGCAAGCACTACCACACAACCTGTGTGATATAAATACACATAGGCAGTAAACAGAAGAAATATCTGTATCTATGTCAGTCTATCTATCATCTATTTATCTATCTATCTATCTATCTATCTATCTATCTATCTATCTATCTATATCATCTTTCTATCTGCTTTTGGGTATCTCGCATAAGTCAATTTTGACTGACTAGGGAGCTGGGTAGAAAATATGGCCTAGAAAACTTCATTAACTTATGTTTACTATTTTATATAAGTGTATATATATATATATATTTATATATACAAGCATTTATGTATGTATATACTTATAAATATACCTTGGTTGAATCAGCAATGACCACAAGAATGTGTTATGTTCTCCCATTTGAGTTAACCATAATAAATTTTTGCATAAAATAATCGAGGTGACATCAGAGAAATGGCAGTGTGAGAAGTACTCCCAATTAATCCTCTTGAAATTTCAATAAATTCAACAACTAAACATAGAGAAAGAAAACCTTAGGAGCACCTGAAATTTATACACACCAGACAAAGCTATGATTAGGTGAAAAAGTAGCTAAATATATAAGATGGAGGATGGGGCATTTTGTTTTCTATGCTGATCTGAGGTTGGGGCACTTTTGCTTGTAGTCTGTAAGAGGAGACACTGAGCTAGTGGGGATGGAGCTGAGTTAGGGTAGGTGCCCAAACAAAAGAAAGAACAAACAAACTGCCTGAGATCGCGGACAATTGGCACGCGTGCATGAGCGATTGGATCCACCTAAAATTACCAGCACAGGGTGCCTGCATAGGCCAGTGCTACCATCTTTGTGCCTTCCCAGCTCCATGATTAGCCGCACAGGGCTAGCAGTTCCAACTAGCATCACCAGCAAGGGGGGCCAACCAAGGTGCTTAGCCCGAGATTAACAATATTAGGCACCTGCGTGAGCAACACTGTCTTTGGGAACTCCCGGCTCCAGGATCCCCAGCATGGGGCACGCACAGGGACCAGGGTATTGAGCCCGAAATCATCAATGCTAGGCACCGGCATGGTCACCAGTGTCTTTGGTCATTCCCAGCTCTACAATCTCTAGCACCAGGTGTGCCCACAGGCCAAGACCTTTGGCCTGAGAATGTCCACGCTGGGCACCTCAATGGCATCTGCAACCAACTGTGATCATTGCTGCAGTCCTGGAAGCTGAACATACACGTGGCCTGTCATGGGATACCAAGCAGCACAAATGGGAAAAGCCCATGGAGATTAAAACCTCAGCATGCTGAGGCATGCTAGATATGCCTGCCAGCCCATAGAATTTTGCTTGTGTGTAAAAGAAAGACATTTGGGCCTTGATATATAACCTGCCCTGCCTACTCATGCTGACAGCTCTAGTTGCCACAGCATTCTCCAGAACTGTGCTTTGAGTGGCACTGGAGGGGGTCCTGGCTGTGTATAGATTCCCTTGCTGCAAGAACAGTAGCTGAGGTGGACCCCACAGCTAAGTCTCCAGGATGCTAGCTCCAGTAGGAGGGATATGGGGAGAGGCAGAGGCACCTAGAAAACTGAGACTGCCATTACTAGAGCCATGTAATTATAAAACCCTAACAAGACCTGCCTACCAATGCGAGTGAGGCCCAGCCTACATCATCGCTAAAGTGATACACCAAAAGACTTCTGCCAAAGAGTCCCACAAAGGCAAAGCTTGTAATACGGTGGCACCTGCTGATAAAAAGGAAGAAGCTACCTCTCAACACCAGAAAAAAAATACATTTTTTAAAAGCTTTTGTAATTTTTGTCATTTTTACCTCTTTTCTTTTTTTTTATTATTTTACTTTTGAACTACATTATAGATAGTTGTTATACTTTTTTTCTTGTTTTTTTTTTTTTGTGATGTTTCATTTTTTTTCTTTCTCTTTGTTTTGGATTTTGTTTTCTGTCCTTCCTCTTTATTTTCTCTTCTCATTTCCTCTCCCTTATATTTTTCTTCTTTTTCTTCTTGTATTTCTTTTCTCTATTTTTTCTCTTATCCGATTGTCATTTATCATCAAATTACTATATTTTGAACTGATATTTTTCTTTGTGGCATATTGCTTGATTTTTACTTCATTTTTTCTCTATTTTATCATCTCTTCTAAGTTCTTAATCCTTGTTTTCTTTAGTTTTTGTTCACTTATCAATATAGAATTTCCTTTATTTACTGTATTTTCTCAACTTTTATTTTACTTTCTTAATTATCTCTTATTAGTGTTACTAACAATACCACTCTAAAATGCCATTAAGGAAAAAGAAAATCAAATATAATGGAAACAAAACTCAGAAATGTAGCTCAAATAGATGGTAAAAAATCTCTAAAAAAGAATTTCAATTACATGGGAACCTTAGAGTTAAATGACAGGGAATTCAAAATTGAAGTCCTAAATATTCTCAGTGAAATACAAGAAAGCTCTAAAAGTCAATTTAGTGAGCTCAAAAAAAATAATTTAATGACAAAAGGAATACTTTATCAAGAAAATTGAAACTACAAAAAAAGAACCGGAGATGAAAAACTCAATACATGAACTGAAAAATGAGGTGACAATCTTAGTTAGTAGAACACGCCAGATAGAAGAGAGAATTAGTGACATAGAAAACAAGCAACTAGAGATACTACAGAGAGAAGAAGAGAGAGAGACTCACGAATTTAAAAAAATTGAGAAAGCCCTACATGAATTGTCTAACTCTATCAGAAAGAGCAATATAAGAATAATGGGTATATCAGAAGGAGAAGAGAGAGAAAAAGGAATGGAGAACATATTCAAACAAATAATTGATGAGATTTTCCTAAGCGTATGGAAAGAATTAAAGCCTCAAATCCAAGAAGAAAACAGAACACTGTTTTACCACCCAAACAGACCTACTCCAAGGTACATCATACTGAAATTATCAGAAATCAGTGACAAAGAAAAGATGCTCAAGCAGCTAAGGAAAAAAAGACTATAACATGTAAAGGAAAGCCCATTAGGTTATCATCAGATTTTTCAGCAGAAATTTGCAAGGCAGAAGAGAGTGGACTCCAATATTTAAAGTACTGAATGAGAGAAACTTCCAGCAAAGAATTCTATATTCATCAAAGCAGTCCTTGAAATATGAAGGGGAAATAAAAATATTCACAGATATAGAGAAGATGAGGTAAGTTATCACTGGAAAACCCCCATTTCAGAAAATACTAAAAGAGGTTATTCGACCCAATACAAAAAAACAAAACAAAGCAAAATCTCAAGTAAAAGCCTCAACAAGATTACAGTAAAAAGAATAATTGATGAAAATAAAAACAAAAAAGGGGAGAAGGCAAAAATTAACAGTAACAAAGGAGGATAGAGTGCAGAAGCACTCATGAGCTAATGGACTACAATAAATATAATATATATTCTTTTAGTTAACTAATGGCAACCACCCACCCCTGAAAATACCACTACTGAAACACATGGCTTAAAATAAGACAAAACAGATGGAAGAAGTAAGGAATACAACCAAACAAAAACAAATGACAGAAAAACAAAAGAGAAGAACCGAACAGGAAATACAGCTATTAAAAAGCATTATATAAAATGGAAATAGGAATCACTCAAGTGTCAATAATTACATTAAGTGTCAATAGATTAAATTCACCAATAAAAAGACACAGAGTAGCAGAGTAGATCACAAAACAAAATCCAACAGTATGCTGCCTTCAAGAAACACATCTAAGCTACAAGGATAAAAACAGAGTCAAAGTGAAAGGCTGGAACACAATTCTCCAAGCAAATAATATCCAAGAAAAGCAGGTATAGCCATACTCGTATTTAACAATGCTGACTATAGGACAGCAAAGGTAATAAGAGACAAAAACGGTCATTTCATAATGATAAATGGGACATTGAATCAAGAAGAACAAAGGAGTACCAAAGAATATAAGACAACTACTAACTGAACTAAAAATAAAAACCAACAAAAATACAATCATACTTGGAGATGTCAATACACCGCAGATGGCTCTAGATTGTTTATCCAAACAGAAAATCAATAAAGAAACATTAGCCTTAAATGAAACACTAGAACAATTGGATACAATAAACATCAACAAGACATTTCATCCCAAAACATCAGAGTTTACATTTTTCTCCAGTGTACATGGAACATTCTCAATAATTGACCATAACTTGAGCCACAAAGCTAACATCAACAAATTCAGAATAATTTATATTATATCAAGCATATTGTCTGACCATAAATCTTTGAAACTAGAAATCAATTGCAAAAAAGAAGAAAACAAACCCACAAAAATGTGGAAATTAAATGACATATTTCTAAAAAAGGACTGGGTCAAAAAAGAAATAAAATCAAAGATCAAAAGATACATACAGACAAACAAAAACAATATGACATTTCAGAATCTCTGAGATGCAGCAAAAGGAGTAATAAGAAAGAAGTTCATATTATTACAGGCTTATATGAATAGACAAGAGAGAGCCTAAGTAGACAACTTAATATCACATCTTAAAGAACTAGAAAAAAAAGAGCAGTGGCAATCCAAAACCAGCAGAAGAAAGGAAATAATGAAAACCAGAGCAGAAATAAATGAAATAGAAAACAGAAATACTAAAGAAAAAAATCAATAAAACAAGGAGCTGGTTCTTTAAAAGCATCAACATAATTGACAAACCCTGGGCAAGACTCACTAAGAAAAAAAGAGAAAGGAATCCTATAAACAAAATCCAAAATGAAAGAGGAGAAATTACCACAGATATCATAGATATACAAAGGATTATTGTACTGTATAATACTATGAAAAACTATATACCACCAAATTTAACAATCTAGAAGAAATGGATAAATTCTTAAAACAATACAATCTTTCTAGACTGAATCATGAAGAAGTAGAAAGCCTAGACAAACCTATAAGCATGGTGGAAATAGAAATAACTATCTAAAACCTCCCAAAAAATAAAATCTAGGACCAGACAGCTATACTAGTGAATTCTATCAAACATCCAAAGATTTTTTTCCTATCCTACTCAAAGTCTTCTAAAAAATTGAAGAAGCAATACTTCCAAACACATTTTATGAGGCCAACATAGCCCTCACAAAAACCTGTCAAGGACAACACAAAAAAAGAAAACTATAGACCAATATCTCTAATGAATACAGATGCAAAAATCCTAAACAAAATACTAGCAAGCTGAATACAATAACACATTAAAAAGTAATTGACCAGGATCAAGTGGGATTCATCCTAGAACCACAAAGGATGGTTCAACATATGTAAAACAACATAATACACCATATCAACAAAACAAAGAACAAAACCCACATGATATTATCAATAGATGCAGAAAAGGCATTCAATAAATATAACACAATTTTATGTTAAACCACTCAACAAAATGTGTATAGAAGGAAAATATCTCAATATAATAAAGGCAATTTATGACAAACCATCAGCTAACATCATATTAAATGGTAAAAAACTGAAAATGTTTCCTCTAAAATCAGGAACAAGGCAAGATTGCCCACCCTGTCCACTCCTATTCAACATCGTGCTGGAAGTTCTAGCCAGAGCAGTCAGACAAGACAAAGAAATAAAAGGCATTCATATTGGGAAAGAAAAAGTAAATGTTTCACATTTTTCAGATGATATGATCCTGTATATAGAAAACCCCAAAGACTCCACTGAAAGACCATTAGAAACAGTAAGGTCACAGGATACAAAATTAACATACAGAAGTCTATTGCTTTCTTATATGCCGACAATGAAACTTCAGAAAATGTACCCAAAAAGTAATTCCTTCTACGGTTGCAACAAAAAAATAAAATACCTGGGAATAAACATAACAAAGAATGTAAAGGACCTATATAATAATAACTACAAAGCACTATTATAGCAAATCAAAAAAGACACAATAAAATGAAAAATATTACTTGTTCTTGGATAAGAAAAATAAATATAGTTAAAATGACCATATTTCCTAAAGCAATATACAAATTTAGTGCAATACCAATCAAAATTCCAATGTCATTTTTACAGAAATGAAACAAAAAGTCATCAGGTTTATATGGAACCATAAAAAACCCTGAATAGCCAATGTATCCTAAGGCAAAAGAATGAAGCTGGGGGCATTACAGTTCCTGAATTCAAATTATACTACAGAGCCACAATAACCTAAACAGCATGGTATTGGCAGAAAAATAGGCACTGAGACCAATAAAACAGAATAATGAGCCCAGAAGTCAAACCACATATATATGGTCAAATCATCTTGATAAAGGAGCCAAAAACACACAATGCAGAACAGAAAGCCTCTTCAATTAATGGTGCTGGTAAAACTGGAAAGCCACGTGCAAAAGAATGAAACTCGACTATGGTTCATCTCTTTGTACAAAAATTTATTCTAAATGGATCAAAGACCTAAATATAAAATCTGAAACAATAAGATACATAGAAGAAAACATAGGTACTAAACTCATGGACCTTGGCCATAGAGAATATTTTATGAATTTGACTCCAAAGGCAAGAGAAGTAAAGGCAAAGATAAATGAATGGGACTACATCAGACTAAGAAGCTTTTGCACAGCAAAAGAAACTGACAACAAAACAGACAGCCAACTAAATGGGAGATAATATTTTCAAGTAACAGCTCAGAAAAGGGGCTAATATCCAAAATATAGAAAGAACTCACAAAACTCAACAACAAACAAGCAAACAACCTAATAAAAAAAATGGAAAGAGGACATGAACAGACAGTTCTCCCAAGAAGAAATACAAATGACCAACAGATATATGAAAAGATGCTCATCTTCACCAGCTATTAGAGAAATGCAAATCAAAATCACAATGAGACTCCACCTCACACCTGTTAGATTAGCTACTATTAACAAGACAGGTAACAAGTGTTGGAGAGGCTGTGGAAAAAAAAGGAACCCTCATTTACTGTTGGTGGGAATGTAAAGTAGTACAATCACTATGGAAGAAAGTATGGTAGTTCCTCAAAAAATTAAGAATAGAACTACCATATGACCCAGCAATCCCTCATGTTTGGGGGTATATACCCCCCAAAACTCAAAAACATTGGTACGTAAAGAAACATGCAGCCTCACGTTCATTGCAGCATTGTTCACAGTGGCCAAGACGTGGAAACAACCAAAAAGCCCTTCAATAGATGACTGGATAAAGAAGATGTGGCACATATACACTATGGAATACTACTCAGCCATAAGAAATGATGACATAGGAACGTTTACGATAACGTAGATGGACCTTGATAACATTATAATGAGTGAAACAAGGAAATCAGAAAAAAACTAAGAACTGTATAATTCCATACATAGGTGGGACACAAAATTGAGACTCATGGACATAGATAAGAGTGCAGTGGTTACCAAGTGGAGGGGAAAGGAGGAGGGCGGGGGAGTGGTTGGGAAGGACATAAAGCAAACCAAATAAAGGGTTACGGAGGACGATTTTACTTTGGATGATGGGTGTATTACATAATCAAATGTCAAAATGATCCAGGTATGTTTTCTCTAAATCTATTAAACAGTATTATGGACAACTCATATTTAGGTATTAAAAATTGGAGACTAGAGTTTTCAGTATCTGGTAGAAGTAGACCCTAGAAAGGACATTCTGATGCCTCATGACTCAATTGTCTATATCTTCAGCATTACCAACTGTCCTTTCAGTGACTGTCATGAAAATTTCCACTCAATGAGAATTGTCAGCCCAGGAGAATTTCTCTTACCTCATTTTCTTACAAACTCCCATAGAATATTCAGATGAAAGCAGATTTAGTCACTACAACCTTCTACCGTATTTTAATTGCTGACATGAAATTACTCTCCTGAGTCATTCTGTCCCTCAAGATTGTTTCCATTTTTAGTTTCAGTTACATAGGACAAAATGCCAGGTGTTGAATCAGTAATTTCATGGAGTTACATGAATTTTCTCACTTTTTTATTTTAAATAAATTAGAAAGAAACTTGGACTTTGGGTCCCGGCCAGTTGGCTCAGTGGTAGAGCATCTGCACAGAGTGTGGATGTCCCAGGTCTGATTCCTGGTCAGGGCACCCAGGAGATGCAACCATGTGCTTCTCCACCCTTCTCTCTCTTTATTTCCCTCCGGCAGCCATGGCTCGATTGATTTGAGTACATCACCCAGTTGATGTGGAAAGCCCAGTGGAGCCTCCTCTCAGGTGCTAAAATTAGCCTGGTTGCAACATTGCCCCGGATGTGCAGAGCACCGGCCACAGATGTGTTTGCTGGTGGTTCCCAGTTCAGGTTCATGAGGCAGTATGTCTCTGTCTTTCAGCCTCTCACTTTGAAAAGAAGGGAAAAAATCCCGGAAATTTGAGCATGGTTGATGTGTCAGACAGCAAAAAACCTGTAGCTCAAGAGAAAAATATATTTTCATGGTTTAAGATTAAAAACATAACAATAAAATATTCAATCCAACCACATATGTATTTGTTCATGGAAATCAGGATAACTCGTATCTGATTGCAGCTCATTTTTGGTAAACTACATGCTTTTGGAGTTTTATATGAGAAATGCAAAAAAAAAAAAAAAAAAAACAGCAAATTTTCTTTTTTCTTCATTTTGATTTGGAGGGGTTTTCTTACATTCCAAGATATATTTTGTAGCTGAATTTAATATAGCTCATTCTCCTTTCATCACCTTCCCTCTTTGCCTATCTCTGTCTCTCCCTCTCTGTTTAATAAACCTCATGGGAAATATATCACTCATCTTCACAGATGTTTATCTTTAAGCTATATTTTCTCATTATTCTACATGTAGACTTAACATTTGCTATTCCTCAGTACTGAGGTATGTTAAATGGCTTGCATCCTAATCCCAGAGGGCTGGCACGAAGGCCGTTTCAGGGCTTGTACAGGTGATAGTCAAGTCAGCAGGTGTTTGCCATAACCATCATGAGAATAACTCTAATATAAATGTTGGTCTCAAGAGGAAGTAAAATGATTGGTTTTATTGATAGGTATTTTTTTAAGTGGTGCATAAATCTGTAGTTACAAGGATTTGGCAAGGTTCCTTATTTTGAAATTAAATTCTATATTTTATGATTTGTATGGCACAATTTCTGTTGCCTTTGTCTTTCATTACTAAAGTTATAGCAATCCCAACAACAACAGCATACTAGCCCATGAGTTCAACTAGTAAAAGAAAATCTACAAATTGGAACAAAAATAGATACTAAGCCTATATATTTAATATCTGTCTCCCATAGTAGATTGTAAATAGAAATGTATCTTCCCATTTACTGCTCTATCTCTATTTCCCTAGGATTGTGCCTGGCTCATATTAGGTCCTTGATAAATAATTTTTGATGAACTGAATGGATGAACGCTATCTCACAGCCATCTTCTCAGATTGTTCCACTGTTACTTTATCCCAGGAATCTTTTCTATACTTAGAAACATTTTTTATTTCTCAAAGCAGTGTTAAGTTTAACCAAGCTTTATGGAAGGTATGGGGCTATCCAATAGGGAACACCAATACAGATTGGGAAAAAAGAATAAAAGGACCCAAATAACATACACGACTACTCCAAAAGTACATAGCATAAGGTCCTTCAGAGTAACATTTTATTAAGCATGGAAACATGTTCCCAAGGATAACTTATCTATTTGACTCTCACTTTCAATTCAGTATATAGAAATGTCTTCATAATGTCGCCAGCGTTGAGAACTGGGATTCTCCAATTTTCCTTCTACATTCATATTTGAATCATGCTATCAGAAATGTAAGCACTTCACAATATAAACATTCTTATGATTGGCAGAACTAGGTACCTCTTTTTATTTTTTGGTACTTTGCATTATTCTAGTATAGGACATCTGTTTTACATTTATATGATTATAAATCAAAACAGAGGGAAACATTGCCTTTGAATATTTATTCAAAACTTCACTTCAATTAAAGGAAAAAACCTCCTGAAATTTGACAATAGCTCTCTTACTCCTCTACTTATTGAGTTTCAGTTGGAACCAACCCCTACCCAATGACTGAGCGACGATGAGTATGATGAATACATATTTCTTAAATTCCATTTGAATTTAGCAAAAATTGACTGAGCACCTACTGTACTCCAGATGGTGTTCCATAATGAATAACCTTCTACAAAGTGAAACATAATTTATAAAAAGCATATAAATATGTCCAAATGTAGCTAAAATATAACATATGATTGCTGTATTAGCAGGATGAGCAAAGTGCTAGAAGAGCACAGAGGAAGGAATAATTGTTCTACTTTGGAACATCAAGAGATCTAGCACAGAAATGTGTCATTTAAGTTGGCCTTGACAGGAAGGAATAAAAGCTTATGAAAGAAATTACAGTAACTATAGAAAATTAAATGTATCTTTTACTTTTTAAACCCCACCAAAATCCTTGTAAAATTGTAAGAAAACAATAAAAGAAATATACACCTTCACCATCATCCTTCTTTCCATCCCCAAGAAATAAACGAGAATTGAAGAAGGAAAACTAGACCCTGGCTAGTTTGCTGAGTGGTAGAGCATCAGCCCAGAGTGTGGAAGTCCCAGGTTCGATTCCCAGCCAGGGCACACAGAAGTCCCCATCTTCTTCTCCACTCTTCCCTGTCTCCTTCCTATATCTCTCTTTCCCTCCTGCAGCCAAGGCTCCATTGGAGCAAAGTTGACCTGGGCACTGAGGATGGCTCCATGGTCTCTGCCTCAGGAGCTGGAATAGCTTTGGTTGAAATGGAACAACGGCCCAGATGGGCAGAGCATCACCCCCTGATGGGCTTGTCGGGTGGATCCCGGTGGGATGCATGCAGGAGTCTGTCTCTCTGCCTCCCTGCTTCTCACTTCAGAAAAAATAAAATAACAAGGAGAAGGAGAAGGAGAAGGGAAATTATAATTAGGACATATCAATGTATTTTCTTCCCATGAGAAACAGCAGAAGGATAAAATAGACATAGTTATACACCAACAACTTGCAGATAAGGAGCCAAGCAGAAGTATAGTTTTTCACCATAAGATGAGTAAAAGTTTACAATTTTGTGAGGTTGCTACACTAAAATTGGAATATGTATTTTTATAAATATATCCACCAGCCATCCCCACCACGGGGTGATGTTCGACCCCTCTGGAGCTTTGCTCCGCCCCTCTGGGTTATCGCTTTGTTGCGCTGGAGCCATTCTAGCACCTGAGGCAGAGGCCATGGAGCCGTTCTCAGGTTCCCAGCCAACTTTGCTCCCATGGAGCCTGGGCTGTGGAAAAAGAAGAGAGAAATAAAGAGGAAGGAAAAGAGGAAAGGTGGGGAAGCGGATGGGCGCTTCTACTGTGTGCCCTGACTGGGAATCAAACCAGGGACTTCCACACACCGTGCTGACACTCTACTACTAAGCCAACTGGCCAGCACCTACAAACATTTTTTTTAAAATACTTAACATACTTTTTAATTGTCAAAGTATAAGAAACAATAAGAAATTTAATAAAGGCAATAATAATTTTCAAAAGTACTACTTTCAAGTTTAAATTAGTACATAATATGAGAATGTATATACTCCTTTGGAACATAGAAAAATATGTCTGGAAATAAATTTTAAATATGTATGATGATAAAGAAAAAGAAATAAAGAGACCCAATATTTGTAGAAAGAGAAAGGGCTTAAATAAAATGTAATATTTCCAGATTATATTCAACAATGTTGACAGAAGAATATTTTATCATTCCAAATTATCATTTAAATCTTAGAATATGAATATGGTTGAATTTAGAGAATGATGTAATATTATATTGGTTATTGGTTAGGTGAGATATAAGTTTATACTCATCTTCACTGATGGTAAGAGGCTTGCCATAAAATTGAAGGCTACATAGCTGTGATGACCAGCCACTACAAAATCTTAGAGTCTCATAACAATAAATATCTATGCTCTGTTCATGGTTTATGCCACCAACTGCAGGTTGCTCAGATCTCTTCTTAGGATCTCATTTTTCCAGAACCCAAGCTGGAGGACCAGCCCTATTTAAGACATACCATTTTCTTGGCAGAGGGGGAAAAAAAAGACAAAACAAAACAAAAACAAGAGAACTAGTGGAAATTTTCTAGGCTTCTTAAAGCTTTTGCTCTTAAGTAGCATATACCATGCATTCTTAGATACCACTGATCAAGTACATCAAAAATCAATTAGACTCATTAATGGGGCAGTGTGCACTCCTCCCTCAAGAGACACTTGATATCATGTAACACTTAGGTCAGATGAATTACCATTGACACAATTATTCTTGTTATGTGGTATATGACATGGAAAAGTATTCTTATTATGTAGCAGGTAGTTCTGGGTACATTTAGAATAGAGCAGATGGAGTGTTTTGGAGAATTTGATGTTATACATTAATATGTTGCACTTTATTTTGTGAAATTCATTAAAAAACAAACATAAAAAATGAAGTAAACCATAGTAAAGTAGCTGAGTAGTATAAAGCAAATTCAGATTCTCCATAAAAGTGAATGATTGACTTCAAATTTATAACAGATAATGGGTAGTAATTAAGAATATAATTATTTCTGAACTATTGTCCACATGCCTAAATTGGGATGAGAAGACATTAAGAGATAGACAAAGTGTTCATTTCAAAGAGTGTTGCATCCTACAGAATTTTGCGAAGGATGAAAGAGGTCATGGGTAATAACAATTATGCTTAAAATTTGTTGAAAGCTTAGTAAGTGCCAGTCAAAATATTAAATGCCTTTATATGTTTCATATTATTTAGTTTTATCAACTTTTCTATGAAGTATTATGATTTCAAACTACTTTAGAAGATATAAATATTGAATTAGAGAAGTGAAACAATTTTTCTAAAGTATAATATTAATAAATTTTGGTGTAGTTTTATTAGGTGAAAAATATTATCATTGTGAGATTGTTAAAGTGACATAAACTCTGATTATAGTGAGACTACACAGTTTGTTAAATTCTGTAGGCTAAGATTTTCATTTTATTTTTCTTAAACTAGGCAAACCACATGTGTTTCTCTCGATATCCTTCATTGGATGGTTGTGATGGTGAATCACAAGAGATGAATACATATTGAAAATGTCTAAGAAGTAAAAAAGTAGGGATAAACAAATATACAGATACATAGAACAGAGACAATTGTAGCTTGCACTGTAAACAGGAGGCAGATGCAGTCTACTTTGGAGTTCATCTTTCTTATAAAAATTAGGGAAAGATACATTTTATTTTATTTATTTATTTTTTTTAATTCTTTTTTTTAAAGATTATTTTTATATTTTTATTTACTTATTTTTTCAGAGAGAGAGAGAGAGGAGAGAGAGAAAGAGAGAGAGAAAGGGGGAGGAGCAGGAAACATCAACTCCCATACATGCCCCTACCAGGTAAGCTCAGGGTTTCAAACCGGCAACGTCAGCATTCCAGGCTATCACCCTGTCCACTGACCCACCACAGGTCAGGCAGGAAAGGTACATTTTAAAAGGTGCATAGGGAGTAAGAGAGAAGAATAAAGTAATTGAAAGTTTATCTCCAAAAGGATTTTTCCAGTTGTCCCTTTTCTCTCAACCAAAAAAGCTAAGCAGGATGTTTATATCCAAGAATAAAACAAAATCAAAATTACTAGGATTTCCTTTTTTATTTTTTTTGAGAGAGAGAAGCAAGTGGAGAGAGAGACAGGGACATCCAGCTGCTCCTGTATGTGTCCTAATGGGGGAGTCGAACTGGCAACCTCCGTGTTCCAGAACAATGATCCAACAACCAAGCACTCTGGCCAGGTCTTAATTTTGATTGACTTTTTAAGAGACAAAAAGAGGAAAAGAGAAAGAGGAGTGTGGGATGGAAAGGATTTGTTGTTCTACTCGGGTGTGCATTCTTTGGTTGCTTCTTGTGTGTGTCCTGACAGGGGATCAAACCCAAAACCTAGATTTTTTTTTAAACCATATTAGTTAGTGGCAGTATGGGTCTCCTTATTCTGACATTTTGTTGACCTCTAAGTAGTGGGCAATTCTTTGCACAGTGATGATAAAGCAAAGTTTATAATATTATACAAGCCAAGTGAACATACCAATTCCACTCAATATTCCAGTAACGTTTTCTTTTCAGATAGAAACCCATTAGTAAAACAAAGCAATAGCAGAGGACATCTGAACTAGAAATAAGAAAAAAAAATGTAGTCCTCTCAGTATGAAAAAAAAAGCCTCAAGATCAACAGAATATAAAGAAAATCAGCATGAAAGAGAGTAACAAATTAAGAAGAAAAAAAAAAGAAAAGAAGAAGAATGGACCTGTAGAAAGTCAAAAGATTTAGTTTGGGTATTTACAGGGATATTCAAGAAGGTGTTTCAACCGTGAAACAAGGATAAGAGACTATAAAAGGCAAATGATATAAAAGGTTCCATAAATTGAAAATATGATTGTCAAAATAATAATTTAAAACTCAAGATATAATGAGGTAAAACGAATCTCAAAATGTAGAGTAAAGACTGGACAATATGAAAATGTATGATACAGAGAAGATTGGTTGACAAGTAGTATCTGACTGTAGTAGTTACAGGCAGGGAGGAGATCAGAATCATCACAGATGTTATTTCAGTGCAGCAGAATAAAGTATGAAAGTGTTATTCAGCAAACAATCCTTATACAATCATAAAAATGATAAATAATGTTTACATATTTCCATTTTAAGACATAATTTACATAGAGTATATGTACAGTATCTAAGTGTAAATCATATAATTTTTGAAAAAAAATATGTATTTGCATATAACCCAGATCCCTGCTATGCTGTAGAATGTTTTCTTTGCCCATAATTCTCTGGTGCTCTTTTCTAGTCAACTCTTAAGCTGCACTCGAAACCTGGTCAATTATTTACCATTTTGATTTTCTTTTTACCTTTTTAAAATATTTATTATTCATTGATTTTAAAAAGCAAGGAAGGAAATAGAGAAAGATCACTTTATTCTTCCACTTATTGATGCATCCATTAGTTGATTCTTGTCTGTGCCCCGGTCCAGGATGGAACCCCGCAGCCTTGTTGTGTTGGGATGAAGCTCTAACCAACTAAACAACCAGGCACTGGCCTGTTTTGATTTTCTACCTTTATTTTAATGTAGAAATTTATACAAAATATGCAATATGTACTCTATTGTGACCTAACAAAATATTTTTGAGATTTTTATATGTTGTGTATTATTAGTTAATTTCTTTTTATGGCCAAATAGTATCCCAAGGAATGACTATCCACAATTTGTCCATTCACTTATTGTTGGAAATTTAGGTTGTTTTCAGTTTTGAGCTACAATGTATAAAAATTTTGTGATAATTTATGGTATAATGTTTGTTTTTCTTCTGCATGAATATAGGTTTTATTTTTATTTCTCTTAATAAATAGTAACATTTTTTGGTGGTTTATATATGCAAAATTTAAAAGAAACTACTGCATAATTTTTCCAAGTGTCTATACCATTTTACACTACTACCAATTATATATGAGTTTTAGTTGCTTCATATCTCGGCAACACTTAGTGTTACTAGATTTTTTTAAAAGCCATTTTGGGTTCTTAGAAAATTAGTGGTATGTTGTGGGTTTTATTTTCATTTTTCTGATAAGTAAAATGAGTTAATCATATTTATTATATTATACACTATTGTATCATATTATATCATATATATTTATTATGTTATCCTATTTTATTTTATTTTACATATTTTATGACTTCTCTAGAAGAATAATTCTATTAAAAAGGTAATATATTTATTATTTTCTTATCTATTAGTTGACATAAAGTAACAGGTTTTAGTTTGGTTTATCTTTTCATGTGCTTATTGGTCATTTAAATGTCTTTCTTTGTGAAATATCAGCACAAGTCTTTTGCCTATATTTTTGTATGTTGCTTGTCTTTTATTATTGAGATGCAAAAGAAGATAGGTAGGTAAATAGATAGGAAGATTAGATAGATAAATGATAGATAGATAGATAGATAGATAGATAGATAGATAGATAGATAGGCAGGTAGATTTGAATATATAGATTTTGGATGGTAAAGTAGCTCTCAGCTCTAATTGCAAATATATTCTCATAGACTGGCTTTTTTATTCATTACCTTAATGACATTTTTTAGCATATGTTCTTAATTTTGATGCAGTTTAATATTCTTGGTCATGAGACATTACTCTTTTAATATTGCTGGATTCAATTTGCTAATATTTCTAATTTTTTTATGTTTATAAGTATGTTGACCACGTAGTTGGGGGAGGTGTTGTGTTCTCTGGGTATCAGGGTTATGCTGACCTAATGAAATTAGTTAAAAATATGTATTATTCTATTTTTGAATTAAGTTACATAATATTGGAATTATTACTTTAATAAATAACTTACCAACGAAGACATCAGGGTGTGAAGTGAGTGAAAGTGTATGTGTTTTTGTATGTAGGGAGTGGGGAAGATAAAAGATTCTTAATTAGTTTTACTATTTTTAATAGATTTAGGGATTTGTAGGTTTTATTGTCATTTAGAAAATAGTTTCATAAATAAGATTCTATTTCACCTAAGCCATCAAATTTGCTAGCATTATGTTATTAAACTTATACTACTATTATTAATTCATATGAATAGATTATATAATGTTTTTCTTTGCTATTTATGATGGTAATTTGAGATAGTTTTATCTTGATTTTCTTGTGTGTTATCAATTTTATCATATTTTCAAAAGCTCATATTTTATTGTGTTGATAATTTTTGTCTTTTTTTTTTTTAAGGACAGCAAGAGAGAGAAAGAGATGAGGAGGGTAGAAATAGGAAGCATCAGCTCATAGTAGTTGCTTCTCAAATGTGACTTGACAGGGCAAGCTCAGGGTTTTGAACCAGGTCAATGCTTTATCCACTGTGCCACCACAGGTTAGGCCAGATAGATTATTTTGTTTTTATATTTCTTGTTGCTTCTTTATGTTAGTTTAAATTTTATCTTTGTTCTTTATCTTTAGTAGAAATGTCAGTAATTTATTTTATATTCATAATATTCACAGTAAATATTTATTTTATAACTTCTTTAGTTGCAACATTTTAATAAACTACTTCATAAATATAAAATATCTTTTTTATTTTTGGTATTACTCTTTTTTTTTTTTACAGAGACAGAGAGTCAAAAAGAGGGATAGGTAGGGACAGACAGACAGGAACGGAAAGAGATGAGAAGCATCAATTATCAGTTTTTCGTTGCGACACCTTAGTTGTTCATTGATTGCTTTCTCATATATGCCTTGATCACGGGCCTTCAGCAGACCAAGTAACCACTTGTTTAGGCCAGCGACCTTGGGCTCAAGCTGGTGAGCCTTGCTCAAACCGGATGAGCCCATGCTCAAGCTGGCGACCTCGGGGTCTCAAACCTGGGTCCTCCACATCCCAGTCCGAGGCTCTATCTACTGCTCCATCACCCAATCAGGCTACTCTTTTCTTGATGTATAATTTCTTTGATATAACTATAAGCATGTTATTTTTATGTGTATATTTAATGTAGTATATCTTTTTCTGCCCTTTTAAAATTATCTATATGTGCCTGACCAGGCGGTGGCACAGTGGATAGAGCATTGGACTGAGATGCAGAGGACCCAGGTTCGAGACCCCGAAATCACCAGCTTGAGTGCGGGCTCATCTGGTTTGAGTAAAAAGCTCACCAGCTTGGACCCAAGGTCACTGGCTCGAGCAAGGGGTTACTCAGTCTGCTGAAGGCCCACGATCAAGGCACATATGAAAAAGCAATCAATGGACAACTAAGGTGTTCCAAGGAAAAACTGATGATTGATGCTTCTCATCTCTCTCCATTCCTGTCTGTTTATCCCTATATATCCCTCTCTCTGACTCTCTCTCTGTCTCTGGAAAAATAAAAAATAAATAAAATAAAATAAATAAAATAACCTATGTGTATCAGAAAAAAATATTGTTATGAGAAATGTCTGAGATTTTACTGCTTGTATTTTCTTCTAGGATTTTTATGGTTTTGAGTTTTATATTTAAGTCTTTAATCTAATAGACTGTCTTTATGCCATTTACATTCCTACCAGTTTTGCCAAATATTAATTGACCATAATGGTGTGGGTTAATGTTTAGTGTATCTATTCTGTTCCACTGATTTTACATGTCTGTTTTTATGCCAGTGCCAGACTATTTTGATTACAATGGCCTTATAGTTTAGTTTGATATCAGGTAGCATACCTCCCATATTTTTCTTCTTTCTCATGATTGCTGAAGCTATTGAGAATTGTATGTGGTTCCATATAAATTTTTGAAATATTTGTTCTAGTTTTGTGAGATATGCCATTGGTACTTTGAAATAATTGCAATGAATCTATAGTTTGCTTTGCATTGTATGGACATTTTAATGATGTTAGTCCTTTTTAGCCATCCATATGGTATATGTTTCCACTTATTTTTATCTTCTTATATTTCTTTCTTTAGTATCATATAATTTTCTGAGTACAGAGACCTTTTACTTCCTTCGTTAAATTTATTCCTAGCTACATTATTTTTTGGTTATAATTGTAGATGGAATTTTCTTATTTTCTCTTTCTCATAGTTCATTGTTAGTGTATAAAAATGCCACCGATTTCTGAATATTAATTTTTTATCTTGCTACTTTACTGAATTATCTTATTAGTTCTAGTGGGTTTTTTGCTGGAGTATTTAGGGTTTTCTATACTCAGTATTATGTCATCTGTAAGTAATGACAGTTTTACTTTTTCTTTTCCAATTTGGATGCCTTTCATTTTTTCTTCTTGTGTAATTGCTGTGTCTAAAACTTTTAGTACTATTGTTTAATAAAAGTTGTGAAAGCAGACATCCCTGTCTAGCAAAGAGTACCATCAACAAAATGAAGACTACACATTGAATGGGAGAACATATTTTCCAATGGCATATCTGATAAAAGGGTTACCATTAAAAATGTATAAACAACTCAAACTACCTAACACCAAAAAAATCTAATTAAAGAATGGGCAAAGTACCTGAATAGACACTTCTCCAAAGAGCACATAGTGATGACCAATGGACAAAAGAGAAGATGTTCAACATCACAAATCATCAGAGAAATACAAATCAAGCCCACAATGATATACCACTTCACATTTGTCAGATTGACTCTCATCAATAAATCAGCAAACAATAAATCTTGGCCAGGATGTGAAGATAAGAAGACCTTTAAACACTCTTGGTGGGAATGCAGATTGGTGAAGCCACTGTGGAAAACAGTTGGAGTTTCCTCAAAAAGTTAAAAACGTAACTGTCTTATGTCCCAGTGATTCCACTTCTGGGAATATGTCTGAAGAAACCTGAAGCAATGATTTGAAAGAATGTAGCATCCCCATGTTCACTGCAGCACCGTCCACAATAACCATGATTTGGAAGCCACCTTAGGGCCCATCATTAGATAAGTGGATTAAAAAATAGCTTATTTATGGAATGAAATACTACTCAGCAGTGTGTGTGTGTGTGTGTGTGTGTGTGTGTGTGTGTGTATATGTAAATATATATATATCTCTTTCCTTTCAGGATAGCATGGATGGACCTAGAGGGTATTATGCTAAGTGAAATTAACCAGTCAGGGAAAGACAAGTTCCATATGATGTCACTTATATGTGAAATCTAATAAACAAAGTAAACAAATAAAACAGAAGCAGAGAACAGAATTAAAGTAGTCAGGGGAATAACAATTGTACAGTTAGAGGGCTGGGTAAAATAAGCAAAGGAACTAAGCAACCCCCCCCCCCCCAAGAACAAAAATCAAAACCCTTATAGACACAGACAACAATGTAATTGTTATGGTGATTACCAGGGAGACAATGGGTGGGAGAGGTAGTTGAGGGTAAAGGGAGGATAAATGGTGATGGAAGAAGACTAGACTAAGGTGATGAATATATAATACAATATATAGATGGTGTATTATATAGAATTATACACTTGAAACCTATTTAATTAACCAATGTAATCCCAGTAAATTCAATACACACACACACACATACACACATATTTAAAATCCTGTCTATATTTTTGTTTATATTTTCTTGAAATCCATATAAGTTTTGTCTTGCTTTCCTACCTAATCAAACATATTCACTGTAAAGCCAGCAGGCAGGGCCAGGACCACTACTACTATCACAGCAGCCAGGCCCATGCAGGTTCGCATTGGATTCGGACAGTCGGTAAAGAAACTGCGGAGCCAAAAACTGATGGGCCATAGCCTTTAATCCTACCTT
This sequence comes from Saccopteryx leptura, assembly GCF_036850995.1. Classification (NCBI taxonomy): domain Eukaryota; kingdom Metazoa; phylum Chordata; class Mammalia; order Chiroptera; family Emballonuridae; genus Saccopteryx; species Saccopteryx leptura. The sequence continues at coordinate 356,671,278 of NC_089503.1, forward strand.
GCACCCGGCGGGCAAGTAAAAATACACACTGGGCTCCAAAACCCAGTCACACTCAGTGCTCACAAAGCCACTGACTTATCCGAGTTTCCTAGAATCAAAGGTTTCTAGCTCACCAGCCTTCTTCTCCTCAGTTCCTCATCTCCTTCCTTATCCCAGATACAAACTCTGTACAAACTGGCATCTCACTCAGCACTCCGCCATCTTGGCTGCTTTTCCTGGCCTTCTCCACGTGGCCTTTCTCTGCTCTCCTCTGCTCTCTCTCTTCTAATGATAATCTCAGGAACCAAGAGGCAAGTTCCCGTTCTACCCCTATTTTATAGTGTAGCTTCACAACCTTTAATCCAATATACAAAATAGGGTAGTCTCTAATACAAAGTCACTTCTCTGAGGCATGATTGGATTGTACCGCCCTACAGCAAAAAGGGTGGGAAAGGCTTAATCCCAAAACCAAGCCCCAGGTTACAACAATCTCCAACACACATTAATATCACCTGGGCGATGGCCTCTTTAACAAAGTGAGCATAATACATTTTATCTGCCCAACATTCACATTTTAATTTTAAGTAAAATTATTGACATGTTTGAGGTGAAATTTACCTTGCTATTTGTTTTCTATTAAATTTATTCTTTCTTCTGTGACTAAATTTTATGATTCTATGAACTTTATAATTATTTTAAATCCTTTTAGAAAGTTCATTATGCCTCTGAACATTGTGTATTTCTGTGGTTTACCTTTTTACTTTAGAAATTACAATATTCATCTTTATCTATCTCATTCTCTATGTTGAAAAGCATATTAAATTATTTTATGCCCTGGCCAGCTGGCTCAGTGGTAAAGCGTTGGCCCAGTGTGTGGATGTCCCAGATTCGATTCCTGGTCAGAGTACACAGGAGAAGCACCCATCTGCTTCTCCACATCTCCTCCTCTCATTTCTCTCTCTCTTTCTCTCTCACTCTCCCTCTTCTGCAGTCATGGTTCAATTAGAGCAAGTTGGCCTCAGATGTTTAGGATGGCTCCATGACCCCTGCCCAAGGCACTAAGAAGAGCTTGGTTGCTGAGCAATGCCCCAGATAGGCAGAGCATCGCCCTCTAGTGAGATTTTTGGGTTGATCACAGTCAGGGCACTTGTGAGAGTCTGTCTCTCTGCCTCTCCCCCTCTTACTGAATAAAAAAAAAAAGGAACTACCTGTACTTTAGAAATTGTATAAGAACCTTACAGCAATATGGTTTTCTCACTCTTCTCTTTTCCTTTGGCTCTAATTTCCCACAATTAACATCTGCATATGGTATAAGTGCCACAGTACACACTTTTACCTTAAAGTCAGGAGTAGTTTATGAAGGTTTTAGTAAGTCTAAAGTTCTCTTATATTTGCCTTTTATGAGTCTTCTTTTCCAAATATTTTGATTTTTCATTCTATCCTTTTTTTTTTAACTTGAAACACTCAGTTATATAAAACATACTTTGAAGTACATCACTAATCATTAGAGAAATGCAAATTAAAACCACAATGAGATACCACCTCACACCAGTCTCAAGGGTGCTCATTAACAAAACAACACATAATAAGTGCTGGCGAGGGTGTGGAGAAAAGGGAACCCTCTTACATTGCTGGTGGGAATGCAGACTTATGCAGCCACTGCGGAAACAATATGGAGTTTCCTCAAAAAATTAAAAATGGAACAGCCTTTTGACCCAGCTGTCCCATTTTAGGAATATATCCTAAGAATACCAAATCACTGATTCAAAGACAATATTCATTTTCATGTTTATTGCAGTATTGTTTACAATAGCAAAGATCTGGAAACAGCCTAAGTGTCCTTCAGTGGATGAGTGGATTTAAAAGCAGTGGTGCATATTCACAATGGAATACTTAGGTGGCCATGATAAAGAAGGAAATCTTATCTTTTGCAATGGTGTGGATGGATCTGGAGATTATTATGATAAGTGAAATAAGCCAGATGAAAAAAGACAAATATTATGTGATCTAACTTATATGTGGGATCTATTGAACACAGTGAACTAAGGAATGGAATAGGCAGAGGCAGGATCACAGGGAGCAGATGGACAGCTGTCAGAGGGAAGGAGAATGAGTGGATGAGATCAGAGAAGGTGAAGGGATTAGTGAAATTACATATACAAAACACAGAGTATAGTTAATATGACAACAAATCTCAGAGGGAAAGGGGAGGGAGTTAGGCAGAGGAGGGCAAAGGAGTTACAATGAGGGACACGGGAGTGGGGGGTGAGAGAGTTATATTGAGTAGGAAACTTAAGTCTATGTTAACACAATAAATTAAAATTACTAAAAATTAAAAAAAAAACAGAAATAAATACCAAGAAAAAAGATATATATATACAGACATGTTTATGTGAGAGTGAGAGTAGGACACTAGAAAAATAAGTTTTAGTCAGGATGTATTTTATTTAAATCAATGCAAATTAAACTTTCAACTCTTGACATGGATGATATAACATACCAATTAGTAATGGTAGTAGTGCAAACCTTGTATTTGGAGGTCACTATATCCAAGATAAATCTTTATCATCTCATGTTAGCACAGAAACAAAAATATCAGCTAGTCTAGGTCATCACAAATGAGGAACATGTGACAACTGTGAATTGGAGCTTATTTCTCTTCTGTCTTCTAAAATGAGTTTTTAATTTTACCTGATTCTATGAGTAATAGGGAAGATAATTGGGATGTGTGTTTAGAGTAGTACTAACATGCTGATGTCTTTTATCAGAAAGTTTTCAGCTTATAGGGCACAAAGGTTATTAACTGGCAGAAGTTATACTAATAAGCTATAAAAATGATTGTTTATATTAACGTGATAATAAGAACTTAGAGAATAAATAAAATTCTGGGGTAAAGGTGTTGCAATTAATTCTTTTTAAATACAGTGTATGTTTCTAAAAAATAAGCAAATTATACAAAAAAATTTAGTGAGACCATAAAAAGGACTGGGAGGCTTTAGCTTTAATACTTTGTCTACACATTTTAGTGCCTTCAGTGACTTCATGACATAGAGTTACTGTTCAGGAAAGCTCACTTATTGCTCTATTAATGGATCATAGATTTTGGCATTCTATCATGAATAAGTGTAAAACCTTTTCAATATTAATCTTGACAATTTAAGCCCCTTAAAGTTAAGAAATGCAAATTTTAGGTTGTTATTGTTAATTCTGTATCCTCGGATATATTTTGCAATTTGTTTTGAATATAAGCAAATTCTAATCACTTTGATTATGTCATATAGCCATCTAAATACTGATCTTCACCTTAGAAATGCTGTAATGGGCTTATATAATAGCCATCCATTGTTCTGTTAATCTGAATGCAAGATATGAGGCTGAGGCACAGAAGCTCAAAGCCATTCTATAATAGCAGACTTGAGGCTATATGCCCTTTCTGGTTATCTTCTAGTATTTCACTTTTGTAGTCTTAGTTGAAGATATAAATGTGGTTACTCCTATTTAAGTTCCCTAACTCCTCATCTTTTATGGAACCTCATGTAGAAATGAAAGACAGTAGTGTGTGTGCTAGAGGGAGTGGGAGAAGGAGTATCGGAATGGCAACAGGAATAAGAAGTGGAAATGGATGAGAACAGTGGGTAAGAAGTAGATGGACTATATAAAAGATAATATGTAAAGCCAGGAGCCACGGCCAGGGCCACCATCACAGCAGCCTGGCCCATGCAGGTTCACATTGGATTCGGACAGTTGGTAAAGAAACAACAGAGCCAAAAACTGGTGGGCCATAGTCTTTAATCCTAGCTTGCACCCAGCGGGCAAGTAAAAACACACACTGGGCTCCAAAACCCACTCACATTCAGTGCTCACAAAGCTATTGACTTATCCGAGTTTCCTAGAATCAAAGGTTTCTAGCTCACCAGATTTACTCACCTCTGTTCCCCAACTCCTTCCTTCTCCCCGCAAAAACTCTGTATAAACTGGCTTCTCACTCAACACTCTGCCATCTTGGCTGCTTCTCCTGGCCACATGGCCTCTTTCTGCTCTCTGCTCTGCTCCCTCTGCTCTCTCATGCTAATCATCCCAGGAACCAAGAGAGTAAGTTCCTGTTCTGCCCCCATTTTATAGTGTAGATTCATAACCTTTAATCCAATATACAAAATAGGGAAGTCTCTACTACAAAGTCACTTCTCTGAGGCATGATTGGATTGTACCACCCCACATCAAAAAGGGTAGGAAAGGCTTAATCCCAAAACCAAGCCCCAGGCTACAAGGATTCTGCCTGCCTTTAGCCCACCCCAACACACATTAATATCACCTGGGCGACGGCCTCCTCATGGGCAGCATAATCTTTAACAAAGTGAGCATAATATATTTTATCTGCCCAACATAATATATCAGTTTTTCTTGCTTGATTTTGCAGATCCAGAAAGGTTATTCTATGTTCTGTCATTTCTTGATTTGGTGTGCTTTAGATCTAAGCTAGTTGTAGATACTGAAATCAATAATTCATTTTACAAACATTTTTCCAGAAATCATAGTGTTTACTTTGTTTTTATTGGTATTTTCACTAATTTTATTCAAAAAGAAAAAGAAGCTTTTTATAATCTTCCTGCCTTTCTTATATTAATTTAATTTTTGCTACTTTGATGGGATGTAAATAATTTTAAAATTTTATTTTTTGAATTTATTGTTTCTATGGTATAGAAATTATATTTACTTTTAAATACTAATATGTATTATTAATCTTGCTAATCTAGTTTATTAATTAATTCTAATAGTTGTCCACTTATTCTTTTTTATTTTTACTTTTTCTTCATTTTCAATCCTTGAGTTTCTTTTTCTTCCTTTTTTCTTCCTTCCACCGTTTCTTCCCTTCTTCATCTTCTCTACCTCCATCTATCCCTCTTTTCCTTTCTCCTTTTTTCTTTTCTTTTCTCCCCTTCCTTCCTTCCTTCCTTCCTTCCTTCCTTCCTTCCTTCCTTCCTTTCTTCCTTCCTTCTTCCTTCTTTCCTTCCTTCCTCCCTCCCTTTGTTTCTTTTCTTTATTTCTTTATTTTCATATTAATTTTAATGTAAAAGTTATACAAGTTGACCTCATGTGTACTAATAGTAGTAAGAGTAATAATACTGAATAAGAGTATCAGTAAAGGAAGTACTAGTAATAGTAAGAGGAAGAACAGAAAGAGGAGTAGAAGTATTGGTGTCAGTCTTCATTCTGTAAAAATAAGTTTTGTGAGTAAAATTTTAATACAAAACAGTATATGGTTTAAAATTATATATTACATAATTTTTCATTCACTGATTTCCACCTCCTTTGATTGACTCTCTGCTAAAATGAACAAAGCTTTCCTCATCCTCTTACTATTTGGGATTCTCTTTCTTCTTTGCCATTTAACTAGATTTTTTTAACATTAACAATTATTACAACTTTAGAATCTCTTATATTTGATGAAGCTGTAGAAATTAAAAAAATAATGCCAATTCAGTTCACTTGTATATGTCACAAGGATAGTGACTTGTAATATTTTTTCTCCATTTTCAATGACTTCTTTTAGCAACAAGATATAATTACCCTACTAAATTAATTGGTTTGTCAACCAGTAAATAATAAATGGTCTGTTGTGTTATATTCTGGAAAAGTTATATATGACAGTGGTCATATTTTCCCTGAAGTTTTGGTACAACTTATGACTGAAGCTATCTGGGGCTTTGTTTGTTTGTATGTTTTACTTCCGAGTGGATAGATTTACCTGCTCAGAAGCATCCACTTTACCAGTTACTTGTGCATTCCAGAAATAAATATATAAATAGAGAACCAATACTTACCTGGCAAGGGAGATAGCATAATCACAAATGGACAGCCAAGCTCATGACTCATCCTTTTTCTATTTCCACCTGCGACTTCTACCCATATCACAAGATGCTCATGTGTATAAAGGTGATGAAGCTCACCTTTGCTTGCAAAGATTTGCTATGTTCACCTCACTTCCCCAAACAGCTGTTCCTAGGCCACCTTTGAGACAGACACATATACATACCATAACACAGCCCATATATAAGAGAATGACTACTGAGAGTAAGCCTGCAATTTCCTTTGATTTAACCTGGAAACTTTATGGGGTAAGAATTTTTGGGGTCTTGGATAACTCAGATTTGATTTAGAAGGGATCATGGGCTTCAAGTGGTCATGCTCATTGCTTTATTCCATCCTCCTTGCCCCTCATCATTCTTTGCCTTGTGGTAGGGGTGCAGCTATAGAAGGGCAAGTACTGCTGTCAAATTCTGGACTCCATAACGCACAGTCACCTGCTATAGTCAACAGAAATAGTAGATAGAAGAAGAGCCTATAAATTAGGCTGTGAGGGAACAATAAGAAATATAAATAAAGGCATTGGTATATAAATGCCAAAGTGTTTTTAAAGGAGATAAAGTGGTAAATACATTAAATGCTGTAAGTAGATTTGACAAAATAAGAAAACAAGTCTATGCAGTACCTTTACAACCATATATATCAGTGGATTGTCTCATGAGACGTGGAATAAAGAATTCCGTAGTGAAGAGAATATCAATATTTTCACTGAGTTCAGATATTATGTCATAAATCCATATTGTTGTTACCTACCCAAAATTGGACTTGGCTTCTTTTTCCTCAGTAAATGTTATTGAATTAATACCATTAAATAAAATAGTTTATCTATTGTCAAGTTGATTTTCTGTCATAGCTGAAGCAGTCATTTTCCCCCACTAACTTAAAAAATGTCTGGTTTGACGTTTTATCCTTCCATAGTGGGCATTGGAGAGCCAATTTAACCCAAATAGAAGCCTCCAGAAAGTCAAATTCTCAGCTGCCTGAATAAACAAGTTTAAGTGAGATAATTGAAAACAATTTCAAAGACTATTTGAAGTAAACCCTATCCACTTCAGTGGCTGAAAATTGAGAAAGAAATCTAAGTTTATTTGTGGCATAAAAGAAACAAGTAGAATATGTGAATAAAGAAATCTTCTTTCTTTTCACTATATTTCTAACAAGAGAAAACAACAGTGAGTTTTAATTGCCTATTTCAGTCATTTTATTATCAATTGTCATTATTTCTCCAAAAGTAGGCACTATTCAATTCCTGTTTGATATTCTGGTTGTGTTCCATTAACATTAAGTAATGCTTTCTTTTTTTGGTCTATTTTTCCCTCTTTTTATTATTTAGTGCAGAATAATATATTCCACAGTTGCATAGAGGATGAAAGACCCTTTTAAAAGTGTTTTGAATTTCCCTGGAGTTGAACTCCTTGTATCAGCACAGAAGGGTCTCGAACATGACTTTAGTAATTGTTAAACAATTGAATCTATATCCAAAGACATGCAAACAAGAATATGAAACTTCTTTTAGTATACTATTCTTTTGTCAACTCTGAACTTTCCAGTTCTGTCTTGTTTTAATGCTTCCTTTCCTATAGAAATTCATGTGCTTATTTCTCAATTTACTCTACAAAATTAGCCAATAAAAAGCAACACTATGGTCTGTTTAGGGTCCTTAATTGTTCTTAAACATAAAAGTTGGTTTTGTCTTAATAATGCTGGGATTTCTTCAGTGTAACTAGAAAAAAAAACTCATGCAAACGATGTTTTTAAAACCAAAAAAAGACTTTACTCTTTTTACATATACTATTTTTAAATTTATGGATCTAAGTCTTCTCAAAATTAATTTTTTATAAATAATAAAATAGACTCCTAGCTTTAAATTTTTATCATAGCTCTAAACGTGCATACTTTTCTCTAATATATGAAAAAGATATGATTTATGGGCTTATTTAGTAATATCAGAATTTATAACTGACTTATTTACTAGTAAGCTTGTTTTTTGGAAGAATACTGTCCCTGGCAGAAACAAAGTAAGTGACAATATCCCCCTATTTCTGAAACTATAATAATATGACTGCCTGAGAGGCTAAATACTCACCTGGGTTGTTATCCTAAGACACTCACATTTTTTTTTTCATTTTTCCCTACTGCGGTATTAGTCAAAATGCTTGATAGTATAATTTAAATAGTCAGTGAAGTCAGAGAAGAGAGGCATTGACAACCAGTATTCCATGGTCTAGAAGAGAGATATACTCCTAGGGAAAAAAAATCAACAAAATTTAAAGGGGATCCACTGAATAAATGGAAGGATATATTTGCCAATGGTACATTGGATAAAGGTTAATTTCCAAACTATATAATAAACTCATACAACTTAACAATATATTAAAATATTGACAAAGGACCTGAATAGACACTTCTCCAAAAAGGACATACAGATGACCAACAGACATATGAAAAAAATGCTTAACATCACTAAACTTTCTAGAATGGCTATCATCAGTAAATCAATAAACAGCAAGTACGTGCAAAGATATGGAGAGAAAGGAACCCTCATTCACTGTTGGTGGGAATGCAGACTGGTACAGCTACTGTGGAAAACAGTACAGAGTAACCTCAAAAAATTAAAAATGGAACTGCTTCCCATTTTTTGGAATATATTTTAAGAATCCTGAAATAATAGTTCAAAAGACTATAAATACCCCTATGTTCATTGCAACCTTATTTACAATAGCCAAGGTCTAGAAACAACCCAAGTGTCCATCAGAATGTAAGTGGGTTAAAAAACTGTGTTACGTATACACAATGAAATACTACTCAGCCTTAAACGAGAAAAATATCTTACCTTTTGTAACAGATTGGATAGACCTGAAGATTATTATGCTCAGTAAAATATGCCAGTTAGAAAAAGACAAACACCATATGATCTCACTTATATGTGGAATCTAACAAAACAAAATAAACTGATAAACAAAATAGAAACAGAGGCATGGACACATGGAAAAAACTGACAATCATCAGGGGGTGGTGGGAAGGGGATTGGATGAAAGTAGATAAAGGAATTAACCAAAAAACATGTATACTTAACAAACTGACACAGACAACAGTGTGTTGATAGATAGAGGTAAAGAGGGGGGCTAGGTGGAGTTTGTCAAAGGGGGGAGAAAATGGGGGCAGAGAGAGACTTTGATTGGGAGATGGGCTCACCAGTGCCATTCCAATAAATTCAATTAAAAATAAATAAATAAGGGACTAAAAGGGTCTGAAAGATTAGAGTATCCAGGACTTTTGAAATAGTATTCTTTAATAAAACAAAACCTCTTTCTGTCTGAGTAATATTGCTAACAAATACACACATTTTAGAATCCTAAATAACTTAAGATCTTAAGTAGACTTCAGTTAACAACTTAAATTCTTTAAAAGGAATATAAGTTTAAAAGGTATATTTTGACAGTTTCAATTCAGCTGAGTTAAACAAATACTGATTAGTGTCAGCTATATGGTAGTCACTTTGTTTCTAGATAGAAACAACAGAATAGTGCCTGGTTCCTGGATATCTTTGATACATACAAGTGAATGTATGCATACATGAAACTATGTGGGGTAGTTGAAATGTGACTCTGGATTTCAAGATCTATGTTAAAGACTGAGAGAAACATATATACAAGGGTTGGAATACATCTGTATATATAGTATATAGTAGCCATAGCCTCAGGATTAAATAATCTAATAAAGTCAGGTCTGTTGAATACAAATAAGACCAAACTTCAAGTCCTTTATATGGCTCTATATGCCTTTATTAAAGAATAACTTCAACCTTTTTCTCTACCCCAATAAACCTGGGGGAAAAAAATACAACTTGTGTAAGTCACAATGGTTTTTTAGAGAAGTGGTTTTCCAAGATTTGTGAACTTGGGTGCATGTGTGAAACAATGTGTTACATTTCTTTGGTGTGTTAAATAAAGTGAAAGAATTTTACCTGGTATTTCTGATATAATATCCGTATGGATATACATTTTTTTCTTTCTTTTTTTTTGTGACAAAGACAGCAAGAGTCAGAGAAATGGACAGAGACAGACAGGAAGGGAGAGAGATGAGAAGCATCAATTCTTTGTTGCGGCACCATAGTTGTTCATTGATTGCTTTCACATATGGGCCTTGACCGGGGGGCTACAGCAGACTGAGTGACCCCTTGCTTAAGCCAGCAGCCTTGGGCTCAAGCTGGTGAGCCTTGCTCAAACCAGATGAGCCTACATTCAAGCTAGCAATCTCAGGGTTTCAAACCTGGGTCCTTTGCATCCCAGTACGATGCTCTATCCACTGTGTCACTGCATGGTGAGGCTGGATATAGATTTTCAAGGCAAAAAAATTACTAATTCAAAAGTTGAAAGAGGCAAAACAAACAAACAAACAAAAAACAAATTCACTATGAAAAAACCCAGGGGTTTGAGTATTTTTTCTTGAAAATAAAACACAATTACTTCCGGTTTGGCATTTTTTGGTAAGCTCTTTCTTTATGCATGATATCAAAGAGCCTTACATCAAATAATTTAACATTTATTGTGGACTCTAACAGGTTTCCCTCAGAATGGGTGACAAAGAAGTACAATTTGTCTCTCTGTTTGGCCACTGATTTAAAACGCAAACAAAGAAACAAAAAGACAGTGAACAGGAAAAGAGTTAGGACAACCAGGTATTAGGTGTCTCCCTTTGAATGATTTCTTAAAGCCTGGAACTGTTTCTAAGTTGAATAGTTTCTTTGTATGATATATATAAGAATTGTAATGTTCAATCCTTATAATTAAATAATTTCTGTATTGTCATTACCTAGGCCTCTGGGGGAATTCCAATTTAATAACTTTACAACCCAGGTATGAGCAGATTCTGGGATGGAAACCCATAGATGTGATATATATAGGATCTGTAATAGGAAGTGGCTTTGATACTTTTTCTGAAATATTGATCACTGTGGTTTCTTGTAACCCCTGGAATACACTTTCTAGGACTATTTTATGTTTGTATCCACCTTTATTTGGGAGATGAATATGGACAGTACAGTCTTCATGAGCTTATTCTGGTGTGTCATGAGGAAACTTAAAGCATTGTCCCTTTACTCTTTTTTATAGTTTTCCCAGTTTCCTCAGCTCTCTAAGACGTAGAATTGAAGGACTTATTCTTATGACCATCTATCTGCATGCCCCTAGACCTTCAAAATCACAGCATATATACTTAGAACTCTATTTTATGCTGTATCAAGGTAATATCTCCTTAGTAGTAGATACTTAAATCATTTCAGGAGACTATTACTGCTGTGCTTTTCATAGTCCTGTACAGTTGCTAATGCTTTAATTAATTTTGATCTATGTTCATTTACATTTGCTGCTAGAACTATGGCAGTTATTGCCTCTATCCAGATTGTGAGCCCTTCCTCTCAAAATCCCCTTGCTTTCCCACAAAATGACCTTGAACATTTTAATAACAGAATAAAGTTGGTGAAAATCATACTCTGAATTAGATTTGGAACTCAGTGTTTTACCTAAAATAGCCTCAGCCTGAGCTAGATCCAAGTGAGTTTGGAACACTTTTTATTCAGAATCTAATGACTTACCACCAATGTTTACCCTGGTGCAGTCTCTAACTCTAATACATTAGTATATTCTTCCTTTGCACACTTTAGTGTTTAAGAATTTATAGAGTAGTTTTCAGCCTCTTTGCTCAAGGTTACTCTAACAATTGCTGCTTTATCAACTTCTGAGTTATATTTCTTAGTCTCCACTCAACACTAGTAGTATCCTGAAAAGAACCTCAATATTGCCTGACCAGGAGGTTGCGCAGTGGATAGAGCATCGGACTGGAATGTGGAGGACCCAGGTTTGAGACCCCTAGGTTGCCAGCTTGAGTGCGGGCTCAGCCGGTTTGAGCAAAGCTCACCAGCTCGGACCCAAGGTCATTGGCTCGAGCAAGGGGTTATTCAGTCTGCTGAAGGCCCACGGTCAAGGCACATATGAGAAAGCAATCAATGAACAACTAAGGTGTCAAAACGAAAAACTAATGATTGATGCTTCTTGTCTCTCTTTATTCCTGTCTGTCTGTCCCTATCTTTCCCTCTCTCTGTCTCTCTCTCTGTCTCCGGGGGAAAAAAACAAAACAAAACCTCAATATTGATGACTGTGTCTGTCAGAAATATAGAAAATAATATTTTTCAGAGACCGTTCCCTGTGATGAAGTACACTCAGCAAGTTCACTAGAAAGGGCTACTGACTATGAACAGGGTTACCCTACCACATTGACCCAGCCTACAATGGTATGTCTTCTCCCTCAAGTACTTTATCCTCTTTAAAAGGTGTTAAAATTAGTTTTAAGTGTCCCTCACCTTGATACGGTGTCTGGAAAGAAATTTTAACAAATTATATATTTTCACATAAAGATACATACAATCACACTCTTTTTTGTGTCCTCTCAGACCTGAACTGCAGATGTCTCAGCTATTCTGTTTTACTTTTTGCCCTTCCCGTCCTTCTCAGGGCTGGTAACCTTTAGTACCGTTAACAATTCAGAGGACTGATCATTTTATTCTTATGTCACATTACACTATGCGCAAAATTGCTTAAGTTTGCCTAGATGACCCACAAAAATAGGAAATATTTGAAAAGCTGTTTGAATTACAAGGTGTTAAACAGTTATTATGAAACAGGCCACATGATCTCCAGTTTATTTATGAGAAAATGTTTTTTAACTTTTCTGACTTGCTTATAGTCATATAAAGTATTTTGCCTTTGTAGGTTCTGTGATGATTGTGTGACTAAATAGAATAATCATCATTAATATTTAAACACAACTATGATAACTTTACTATAGTCTACGAAGGACTCTTAGGCGCCTAGCATTGGGGTATTAAGATTCTGCTGTGACTGAGATGGCATCGCCTGATTGGAGAAACATTCATCAGATATGCACTGAACCTTTAAATTTTTAATCTTGTTGTTCTAACATTTACAAGATAATTTCTTCAGTGGTACAGTAGTTTTTCAATCCCCAAAGCATTATTCAGTATGTATTTGTTATTGAGTGAGGTGCAGGTTCTTTGTATTATGTAACTAATGCACATTTGTTTTTGTTCATTCTGTCTGCCAGTAGGAGAATGAATTGAGACTTCTATAGTTCTGAGAAAAAAAACATTTATGATAAAACCTAGTTCTCCTGTGTCTACATAAATACTCTACAACTTTTGTATGAATGACTATGTTTTATTTCTTCTTAATATGGGTCTTCATCCAATATGGTCCGCACCTCCTTGCTTGAAGACAGATAAATGTATGGGTTTCACTTTGAAGTGACCTTGACCTGAAATATACATACTGAGAAAGCAGGCACTTACCGTGGCATTCTTTTTAAGTTTAGCAGAAAGTCTTATTATCTACCTTGGTGCATATTCTCCAGAGATATTTCATTTGCATAAAAAGCAACACAGAAAATTCTCAAAGGAAAACTTGCTGAAGTTTACAGGGAATATGAGACGTCCCTAAAGACTGATAACTACCCTGCAGTACACCAAACTTATTCACAGTTCACAAATTTTTCGTTTGTCTCATTATGCTAAAGGAAACAAACAAGAAAAGTTTACATGTGTCCATGATTAAGACAAAATTATAAAATGAGTTTTTTTTCTTGACCTTTATCTTTTGAGAAAAGAAGTATGCATTCTCAAAAGAGGCAACTGTCCCCTTGCCGAAGGTGAAAATATTTTATTTTTTATATATAAAGTACAGATGTACAAAAACATATAAACAGATATTCAATATATTTGTGGTATTAAAATTTCATGGGAGGGATTAAATAAAATGTCTAACAAGCCTTTTTAAGAAGTGATAATAAAAAAAAATTTAGAAACTCTGGTCTATGGAATGCGTGTTTCAGTTGTCCAACCTGGATTTTTGGTTCCTCTTAATCCATTCTTAAAATTCTAGGGTTCTAGTTTTCCTCTATTTGTGTAAAAATATTTAAGCTTATCAGGAAGCATATCTGATATACCCTGGAAAAGCAAAAACAAAAAAATTTATATCTACTATATATTTATCTATAATATTTGTTTTGTCCTGCTAATTTAAATATAGTTATAGAAGGGTTGATAATATACCTGACCTTTCTTATCTAAAAATATTCTCAAATTCTTTGACATGCAGTTTTGCTTATCATGTAAGACACTTTGATATGACCTGTTGGATGTGAATCTTAGCCATGTTCATGCATCTGACCATCTCCCGTCCAGACCCTAGAATGAGATAAAATCTGGGTGTTACATTAAACTTCCATTTTGTATATACCTTGCCAAAATTCAGGCTATGAAATAATTTGTTATTCATATCGATATAAAATGTTTTGTCATTGAAACAGCTTCTCTGGATTCCCATGAACTCAGAGATTGCAACCTTATTTTAGTTATTGTTTTCAGTGAGACCAGCTAGATGAAACCAGGCAGGTTCAGGCTTGCAAACAAATAAAAACAATACAACTTGGAAGGTTCTATTATAAATAAATATATATCTGAAAATAGCTACAGCACAAAGAAAAGACAAATAAAATGATTTCTATAGAAGGTAATGACTGCACCGCATCTGAAAAGTTGAGTAGAAAATTTCTTAGTGAATTTTTAAAATCTTAATCTCAACTATTAAACCCTATTTAAAAAAAGGAGAAAATATCTGAATATACATTTTTCCTCAGAAGTCATACAGATGGCTAACAGGTACCTGAAAATATGCTCAACATCACTAAGCATCCATCAAAGAAATGCAGGTCAAAACCACAATGAGATAACACTTCACACCTCTCAGAATGATAATTACAAAAAAGACAAGAAAATATCAAGTGTTGACAGGATGTGGAGAAAAGAGAACACTTGTACAATTTTGGTGAGATTGTAAATTGGTACAGCCACTATGGAAAACAGTATGGAGAGTCCTCAAAAAATAATAAAAAACGAAAACAACAAAAAGCACTATTATATGAATCAGCAATTCTGAGTATTTATCTGAAGATAATGAAAACACTAACTGGAAAAGATATATGCACCCCTATGTCTATTGCAGCATTGTTTACAAGAGCCAAGACATGAAAACAACCTAAAGTGTCAATCGATTATTGAATGTATGAATCATATATGTACACAATGAAATATTAATCTAATAAAAAAGAATGAAGCTTTGCATTTGTGACAACATAGATCTTCTTGAGAGCATTAAGTGAAAGATATCAGACAGAAAAAGATAAATATCATATGACCTCTCATACATGTAAAATCTAAAAAAAAAAAAAAGAGAAACAAAACTAAACAAAATCAAACTCATAGATACAGAAAACAGTATGGTATTTGCCACTGGTGAGGGGTACGGGGTGAAAGAAATGTGTGAATTTCTGAGTTGGGGAATAAGTTCGTAGCATTTTTACCGGACTTTTATTTAAACAAAAAACAATAATTATATCAATAAGTTAATCACTTATATATTTGCCGTTGCTGTTTATAACCTCTTCCCACCTCTCAACCAATTTGTTGATGCCGTTCCACCAAAAATCGCCTGGTCTGGTGTCAAAGAAGTTGTTGAGCCAGTTTTTAAGGACCTCTTTGTTATCGAAGGTAACGCCCTTCATATGGTTTGATAGGGAGCGGAAAAGATGGTAATCTTCCGTGCAAGGTCCGGAGAATACGGCGGATGCTGAAGGACCTCCCATTCGAGCTCTTGGAGTGCGGCTTTGATGACTTGTGCAACATGGGGCATGGCATTGTCATGAAGGAGTATGGTTTGACCATGTCGATCAGGTCTTTTCAGTCGAATAGCCTCATTCACGCAGTGTAGCTGGGCAATGTAGAGCTCCTTGTTGACCGTGGCATTCTTTTTGAGCATTTCCCAGTTCTTCATGGAATTCAGAAGGCCTTCCGCTGCGGCACGTGTCATCGACGTCAAAGTCGCCATTTTTGAACTTTGCAAACCATTTCTGTGCTGTAGACTCGCCTATGACACCTTCTCCATACAAGTTGCAAATGTCCCGGGGTGCTTCGGCAGCTTTTTGACCTCGATGAAAAGCAAAGAAGAGCAGGTGTCGAAAATGTTGATTTTTGCCTTCTGGGTATTCCATTTCTAAGCCTCAAAACTAATAAAAAATTAAATAACTCAAAAATACAATTAACATAGTTTTGTAGAGCAGAAAGAGTTTTATCGAATGAATACTTACCCTTTGCCAAACAGCAAACAAATCATTGTAAAATAAAAGAAAATATAAAAACGCTACGAACCTATTCCCCAACCCAATAATTATTTTTTTATTTAAATACATTGTGTGAGATGACGTCACAGTGATGGCGCGGTAGGAAGCGATACCGAAAATCTCCCCATAAACTCAACAAGTTCTTCAACCAGAAACAGAAAAACCTATCCTTGGAGTCTTCAGATGCTTCACAACACACCCGAAGGTAGGATCGGGCGAAAGATTGGCTAAATATATGGTCAAACCCCGGGGGAAATAAGGAGTAAGAAATGCTCCGCCTTCCTCTCTAATCCAAACAGGATGGCTTTCACTGAGAACTGAGAATATAGAAACTAAGGCGGGCATAGGGAGTAAATAGGTCCAGACTGCAGTACAAACAGCCAAACCAGGCTGTGGCACGGAGATCCAAGCCGTGGAAAAACCAGGGCAATTCAAGCTAACACGCGCGCCAAACCCAGACAAAGAAAGACAAGCGGGACAGCCATTTTCCACATCTCCTGGCTGGCGCGCACGGGGTTAGTGGGCAAGAGATTCCCACAAACACTTCAGGGGTGGGCGCAGCCCGTCCTAACCCACAGAGAAGCAGAGTCAGAGGCCTCTGTGAGGGCCAAAAGCAGCATCTCCTAGGAGCCCCAGCGCCCTGAGGGGACCGGGCACGGGGAGGGAGCTGGAGCCAACTCCAAAGGCGAAACTTTTCTGTGAGGGAGGAGGGATTTCTCCGTCCCTCCTGAGACTCAGAATCGGGTCGGCGCCCACGCACGGAGAGTGTGCAGGAGATTCCTCCGAACTCCTCAGGGGTGGGCGCCCGTGTTTTCCCTCAGAGGAGCAGAGTCAGAGGCCAGTAAGCGGGCCAGGAGCGGAAGCCCCAGCGCCTTGGGAAAGCCGCACGGGGACAGAGCGAAAGCCAATTCCAACCCAGTAACTTTTCTGTGTGGGAGGAGGGCTTTCTCGGAGTGAAAGACGTCCCGGCTGAGACTCAGAATCGGGTCAACACCCACGCACGGAGAGTGTGCAGGAGATTACTCCAAACTCCTCAGGGGTGGGCGCCCGTGTTTTCCCTCAGAGGAGCAGAATCAGAGGTCTGCGAGCAGGCCAGGAGCGGAAGCCCCAGCGCCTTGGGAAAGCCGCACGGGGCCAGAGCGAAAGCCAATTCCAAACCAGTAACTTTTCTGTGTGGGAGGAGGGCTTTCTCAGAGTGAAAGACGTCCCGTCTGAGACTCAGAATCAGGGTCAGCGCCCACGCACGGAGAGTGTGCAGGAGATTCCTCCGAACTCCTCAGGGGTGGGCGCCCGTGTTTTCCCTCAGAGGAGCAGAGTCAGAGGTCTGTGAGCGGGCCAGGAACGGAATCTCAGGCAGCCCTAACCCCCTGGGAAAGCAGCACGGGGATAGAGCGAAAGCCAATTCCAAAGCTCAATCTTTTCTGTGTGGGTAGGGATTTCACTCGAAGTATGACCTGTCTGGTCTGACATCCTGGTGGGTGCGCATGGAGAGTGGGCAAGAGATTCCACCGAACGCCTCAGGAGTGGGCACTCGAGTTATCCCACAGAGGGGCAGAACCAGAGGTCTTTGAGTGGAAGGAAGCCACGCCTGATTATGCTAGCAGCTCTGACTGACTGAGCCTTACTCAGAGCCCTGTGCTGAGTGGGAATAGAGTGGGGAGTTGCCCGCTCTTTGAGACTCTTACTATCCAGGCAGAGGCAGCAGCAACCCCATAGCTGGATTACCAGGCTTCTAATTGTGGAAGGAAAAGACTAGAAGAGAGGCTCCAGGAACACTCTCACAGTGAGAGATCCTCTCACTGTTGGAGCCTATAAACACTAATAAGCCTCGACTGCCAACGAGACTGAAGCCCAATACATGACATCACCATAGAGAATTACCAACTGCAAACCTCTTCCAGAGCGTGCCACAGGGGCAGAACCCGGGGTACAAAGTCACCGACCAGAAAGACAGAAAAGAAAAAGCAAGACGACAACCTCTCAAAATCAAGAATAATCTGCAGACTTTATAACCTATCCCATTTTATTATATTTGTTCGTCTGTGTCTCTTTTCTTTATACTTGATTTCTTTTTTTTATTCCAATTTGGTCATTTAATTCTCTTTCAGTCTTACTCTTGCCTCTCTTTGAACTACACTACCCATAAGTGTTACATCTCCCATTATCTTTTCTTTCCTTCTCCTTCCTCTCTATGAGGGTTGCAATCCAAAACCCCTAACTCTCTCTCTTTCTCTCTCCTCCTTTTTCTTTTTTCTTCTTTAAGTGGTTCCATCTTTTCTCTCTCTCTCTCTCTCTCTCTCTCTTTTCTCCCTCTATATTAGCCTCTTCCTCTCTCCTTTACATCTTCTCACATTCAAACCTCAATAACGAACAAATTATCTTATCTGGGACTCAAACTTAAGTTTGTGACATTTTGGATGGTTTTTACTTCACCTTTTTAACACATTAGAAGTGCTCCCATCCCTGGCTCTCCATTTTATCTAGTTCTTGTTCCACTAAATACAATAGTAATTTTTTAATTTTCCACCCCTTTTTCCTGTTTCCCTCTTATTCCTCTCATCATAACTCTGAGTCAGCCAACACCTAAAAGCAAAGCATTTTATTCTTGACCCAAATTTTTTCCTAATTTGCTTTTTGTGGGTCTATACTGCTCCCCCCCTTTTTTATATATAAATATTTTTTTCTTTTATTTTATTTTTTTTCTTTTTTGTCTTTTTCCTTTACCCCTATATTACTTCTCCCCAATTCAGGCCCTCCGCCACAGGTATTGTTTGTTCTATCTAGTACAATATAATTCACAGTTCATCACAAGATTTTCTCAAAAAAGAGGGGAGAGGAGAGGAGAGGAAAAAAAGGAGGGGAAGGAATTATTCTTTTTTTTTCCTCAAATTTTTATCTTATTTTATTTTTCTTTATTTAATGATTAATTTAAAAAAAAACACGCAATTTTTTATTTTTATTTTTATTTTTATATCCTTTTATTCCTTTTAAAATCTCATTAATACTATCAAGAAAACCACCCTCAGATGCCATTAAAGAAGAGAAAATCGATTATCATGGATACAAAAGAAAGAGAGGTAACACAGAGAGATGAGGAAAAATCTATGGAGAAAAAATTTAAGATATTGGAAACCTTGGAGTTAAACGACAGAGAATTTAAAATAGAAATCCTAAAAATACTCAGAGATATACAAGAAAACACAGAAAGGCAATTTAGGGAGCTCAGAAAACAACTCGATGAACACAAAGAGTATATCTCCAAGGAAATTGAAACTATAAAAACAAATCAATCAGAGATGAAAAACTCAATTCATGAGCTGAAAAATGAGGTAACAAGCTTAGCTAATAGAACAGGCCAGATAGAAGAGAGGATTAGCGAAATAGAAGACAAGCAACTTGAGGCTCAACAAAGAGAAGAAGAAAGAGATTTAAAAATTAAAAAAAATGAGATAGCCCTACAGGAATTATCTGACTCCATCAAAAAGAATAACATAAGAATAATAGGTATATCAGAGGGAGAAGAGAGAGAAAATGGAATGGAGAACATACTCAAACAAATAATAGATGAGAACTTCCCAAGCCTGTGGAAAGAACTAAAACCTCAAATTCTAGAAGCAAACAGAACTCCAAGTTTTCTTAACCCCAACAAACCTACTTCAAGGCACATCATAATAAAATTGGCACAAACCAACTGCAAAGAAAAAATTCTCAAGGCAGCCAGGGAAAAGAAGAATACAACATATAAAGGAAGGCCCATTAGATTATCATCAGATTTCTCAACAGAAACTCTACAAGCTAGAAGAGAGTGGACCCCAATATTTAAAGTCTTGAAAGAGAGGAACTTTCAGCCACGAATACTATACCCATCAAAGTTATCCTTCAAATATGAAGGAGAAATAAAAACATTCACAGATATAGAAAAGATGAGAGAATTTATCACCAGAAAACCCCCACTCCAGGAAATACTAAAGGGGGTTCTCCAATCAGATACAAAGAATAAAAAAACAACAACAACAAAGCCACAAGTAAAAGCTCCAAGAAGAACATAACAAAACCAACTTTAAACTGTGACAACAATAAGAAAGGGGGGAGAGGATGAAGATTAACAGTAGCAAAGGGCGATGGAGCGCAAAAGTACTCACAAAATAGTGCACTACAATGAACAGGGTAGGAACCCTTTTCAGTACTTAATGGTAACCATCATTGAAAAAAACCACCACAGAAACACATGATTTAAAAAAGATAGCAACAGAGGAAAGATGTATGGAACACAACCAAATAAAAACAAAAGATAAAAAAACGAAAGAGAAGAATCAAACAAGGCACAAAACTAACAGAAAGCAATCTATAAAATGGCAATGAGGAACTCACAAGTGTCAATAATTACACTAAATGTAAACGGATTAAACTCACCAATAAAAAGGCACAGAGTAGCCGAATGGATCAAAAAAGAAAATCCAACTGTATGCTGCCTACAAGAAACTCATCTAAGTAACAAGGATAAAAACAAATTCAAAGTGAAAGGCTGGAAAACAATACTCCAAGCAAATAACATCCACAAAAAAGCAGGCGTAGCAATACTCATATCTGATAAAGCTGACTACAAGACAGCAAAAGTACTCAGAGACAAAAATGGCCATTTCATAATGGCTAAGGGGACACTGAATCAAGAAGACATAACAATTCTTAATATATATGCACCAAACCAAGGAGCACCAAAATATATAAGACAGCTACTTATTGACCTTAAAACAAAAACTGACAAAAATACAATCATACTTGGAGACCTCAATACACCGCTGACGGCTCTAGATCGGTCATCCAAACAGAGAATCAACAAAGACATAGTGGCCTTAAACAAAACACTAGAGCACCTGGATATGATAGACATCTACAGGACATTTCATCCCAAAGTGACTGAGTATACATTTTTCTCCAGTGTACATGGATCATTCTCAAGAATTGACCATATGTTGGGCCACAAAAACAACATCAGCAAATTCAGAAAAATTGAAGTTGTACCAAGCATATTTTCTGATCATAAAGCCTTGAAACTAGAATTCAACAGCAAAAAAGAGGGAAAAAATCCCACAAAAATGTGGAAACTAAACAACATACTTTTAAAGAATGAATGGGTCAAAGAAGAAATTAGTGCAGAGATCAAAAGATATATACAGACAAATGAAAATGATAATACGACATATCAGAATCTATGGGACGCAGCAAAAGCTGTGATAAGAGGGAAGTTCATATCACTTCAGGCATATATGAACAAACAAGAGAGAGCCGAAGTAAACCACTTAACTTCACACCTTAAGGAACTAGAAAATGAAGAACAAAGACAACCCAAAACCAGCCGAAGAAAAGAGATAATAAAAATCAGAGCAGAAATAAATGAAATAGAGAACAGGAAAACCATTGAAAAAATTAATAGAACAAGGAGCTGGTTCTTTGAAAAAATCAACAAAATTGACAAACCCTTGGCAAGACTTACCAAGGAAAAAAGAGAAAGAACTCATATAAACAAAATCCAAAATGAAAGAGGAGAAATCACCACAGACATCGTAGATATACAAAGAATTATTGTAGAATACTATGAAAAACTTTATGCCACCAAATTCAACAACCTAGAAGAAATGGATAAATTCCTAGAACAATACAACCTTCCTAGACTGAGTCATGAAGAAGCAGAAAGCCTAAACAGACCTATTAGTAGAGAAGAAATAGAAAAAACCATTAAAAACCTCCCCAAAAATAAAAGTCCAGGCCCAGACGGCTATACCAGCGAATTTTATCAAACCTTCAAAGAAGACTTGGTTCCTATTCTACAGAAAGTCTTCCAAAAAATTGAAGAAGAAGCAATACTTCCAAACACATTTTATGAGGCAAACATAACCCTTATACCAAAACCAGGCAAGGATGGCACAAAAAAAGAAAACTACAGACCAATATCTCTAATGAATACAGATGCTAAAATACTAAACAAAATACTAGCAAATCGAATACAACAACATATTAAAAAAATAATACATCATGATCAAGTGGGATTCATCATACGTAAAACGGTCAACATAATACACCATATCAACAAAACAAAGAACAAGAATCACATGATATTATCAATAGATGCAGAAAAGGCTTTTGATAAAATACAACACAATTTTATGTTTAAGACTCTCAACAAAATGGGTATAGAAGGAAAATATCTCAACATGATAAAGGCCATATATGATAAACCATCAGCTAACATCATACTAAATGGCACAAAACTGAAGGCTTTCCCCCTTAAATCAGGAACAAGACAGGGTTGTCCACTCTCTCCACTCTTATTTAATGTGGTACTAGAGGTTCTTGCCACAGCAATCAGACAAGACAAAGAAATAAAAGGCATCCATATCGGAAAAGAAGAAGTAAAGTTATCACTTTTTGCAGATGATATGATCCTATACATCGAAAACCCCAAAGAATCCACAAAAATACTTCTAGAAAAAATAAGCCAATACAGTAAGGTCGCAGGATACAAAATCAACATACAGAAGTCAACAGCCTTTCTATATGCCAACAATGAAACATTTGAGAATGAACTCAAAAGAATAATCCCCTTCACGATTGCAACAAAAAAAATAAAATACTTAGGAATAAACATAACAAAGAATGTAAAAGACTTATACAATGAAAACTATAAACCATTGTTAAGGGAAATCGAAAAAGACATTATGAGATGGAAGAATATTCCTTGTTCTTGGTTAGGTAGAATAAATATAATTAAGATGGCCATATTACCCAAAGCTATATACAAATTTAATGCAATTCCCATCAAAATTCCAATGACATTTTTTAAAGAAATGGAGCAAAAAATTATCAGATTTATATGGAACTATAAAAAGCCCCGAATAGCCAAAGCAATCCTAAAGAAAAAGAACGAAGCTGGGGGCATTACAATACCTGACTTCAAACTCTATTATAGGGCCACGACAATCAAAACAGCATGGTATTGGCATAAAAATAGACACTCGGACCAATGGAACAGAATAGAAAGCCCAGAAATAAAATCACATATATATAGTCAAATAATTTTTGACAAAGGGGCCAACAACACACAATGGAGAAAAGAAATCCTCTTCAACAAATGGTGCTGGGAAAACTGGAAAGCCACATGCAAAAGAATGAAGCTGGACTACAGTTTGTCCCCCTGTACTAAAATTAACTCAAAATGGATCAAAGATCTAAACATAAGACCTGAAACAATAAAGTACATAGAAGAAGACATAGGTACCAAACTCATGGACCTGGGCTTTAAAGAGCATTTTATGAATTTGACTCCACAGGCAAGAGAAGTGAAAGCAAAAATTAATGAATGGGACTACATCAGACTAAGAAGTTTTTGTTCAGCAAGAGAAATTGATAACAAGATAAACAGACAGCCAACTAATTGGGAAATGATATTTTTAAGCACCTGCTCAGATAAGGGCCTAATATCCAAAATATACAAAGAACTCATAAAACTCAACGACAAACAAACAAACAATCCAATAAAAAAATGGGAAGAGGATATGAACAGACACTTCTCCCAGGAAGAAATACAGATGGCCAACAGATATATGAAAAGATGCTCATCTTCTTTAGTTATTAGAGAAATGCAAATCAAAACTGCAATGAGATACCACCTCACACCTGTTAGATTAGCTATTATTAACAAGACAGGTAATAGCAAATGTTGGAGAGGTTGTGGAGAAAAAGGAACCCTCATCCACTGTTGGTGGGAATGTAAAGTAGTACAACCATTATGGAAGAAAGTATGGTGGTTCCTCAAAAAACTGAAAATAGAACTACCTTATGACCCAGCAATCCCTCTACTGGGTATATACCCCAAAAACTCAGAAACATTGACTTGTAAAGACACATGCAGCCCCATGTTCATTGCAGCATTGTTCACAGTGGCCAGGACATGGAAACAACCAAAAAGCCCATCAATTGATGACTGGATAAAGAAGATGTGGCACATATACACCATGGAATACTACTCAGCCATAAGAAATGATGACATCGGATCATTTATAGCAAAATGGTGGGACCTTGACAACATTATACGGAGTGAAATAAGTAAATAAGAAAAAACCAGGAACTGCATTTTTCCATACATAGATGGGACATAAAAGTGAAACCAAGAGACATTGATAAGAGTGTGGTGGTTACGGGGGGGAGGGAGGAGAGGGAGAGGGAAGGGGGAGGGGGAGGGGCACAGAGAGAACTAGATAGAGGGTGACAGGTCAATCTGACTTTGGGTGATGGGTATGCAACATAATTGAACTTTAAGATAACCTGGACATGTTGTCTTTGAATATATGTATCTTGATTTACTGATGTCACCCCATTAAAAATAAATTAAAAAAATAAATAAATAAATAAATAAATAAATACATTGTGTATGCATGTGTGTTTAAATAAATGTGTGTTTAAAAATAACAACATGTAAACAAAAATAACAGCATGTAATGAAAAAAACTGAATTTCAACTCTATCTGCAATAGATGCTGTCTCCCAGGAGGCTATACTAGATGGGGCTGCATCTTTTTGTTTTTTTAGAGTGAATCCTATAACAAAGACTTTATTTTTCCTGAAACAGAGAAATCAAAGAATACATGAAGTAGAAATATGATAATCTGATGTAAAAACAGACAGTTCTGTTACATGGCAGAATTCTTGGGGATTCAAAGTCATATTTTCTTATGATGTTGGTCACAACTGGACACTGGTGACTCTGCTTTGGGCTGCATCTCTACACTCACTTCCCTCTGACTTCAGCAGGCAGAAAGTAATGCCACGTTACTCATTTGTTTACCAGCCAAAAATAAACAGCGGGGATCGCATCAAATTATAAACGTTTTGCACAGTAAAGAAAATCATTAAAAAAATGAAAGGAAAATCTACTAAATTGGAGGAGATATTTGTAAATCATTCATCTGATATGGGGTTAATGTCTAAAATTTATAAAGAACTTACACCACTTAATATTAGGAAAGCAAACAACTCAGTTAAAAAATGGGTAGAGGACTTGTACTGGCATTTTTTCCAGAGTAAACATGCAGATGGCCAACAAGCATATGAAGAGATACTCAACATCACTAATGATCAGGAAAATAGAAATCAAAACCAAATGAGATATTATCTCACCCCTGTCAGAAGGACTATTATCAAAAAGACAAGAAACAACAAGTGCTGGCGAGGATGTGGAGAAAGGAAACCCTTGTGCTCTGTTGGTGGCAATGTAAATTGCTGCAGGCACAACAGAAAACAATAGAGAGGTTTCTCCAAAAATTAGAAGTAGAATGACCTTATAATTTAGCAATTTTATGTCTCAGTATTATCTGAAGAAAACAAAGACACTAATTTGAAGAGATATATGCATCCCTATATTTATAGCATCAGTGTTTACAATACCAAATATATAAGCAAACGAAGTATTCATTGGTAGATAAATGGACAGAAAAGAGTGGTGCTATACAATGGACTATTACTCAGGCATAAAAAGAATGAAATCTTATCTTTTGTGTCAGGATAGATGGACCTAGAAGGTATTAAGCTAAATAATATGTCAGAGAAAAACAAAGTCCAAGTGAGTTTATTTATAAGTGGAATCTAACAGACAAACAAAACCAAAAAATCTAAAAACAGACTCATATTTACAGGAAACAAATTGACATTTACCAGAGTGGAGAGGGGTTAAAAGGTGTATGAAATATACAAGTATAGGAGAAAGGGATTAAGAGGTACAAACTTCAAATTATAAAATAAATAAGTCATGGGCTGTAATGTACAGCAGAACAAATATAGTAAATAATATTTTAATAACTTTGTATGATGACAAATGGTAACTACACAAATGTGATCATTTCACAATACATATGCATATTTAATCATTATGATGTTTACCTGGAACTAATAGGATACTGTATGCCAGTTATACTTCAATTTTAAAAAAAATCAAATATATAGAAAAAATACTTGTTGAAAAAATATAGATGATTATAAAAGTATTAGAAAATATTACTATTAAACTATATAAGTATAAGTACAGTATTTTATATTCTAGCTTTATAGCTCTATCAGTATTTAAATACTCTTCATTTTCACATTAAAATAATTGCTTAGAAGAATGCTCTTATCTTTCATGAAACTAGAATCCTGTGGATAGTTAGCCACTTTTAATTTATTCTACAGAACTTCAGTCTTTATAATAAAATTCTATTTTTAATGTTATGATGTTCTGACAGTATCTGTAACTTCAGATACTATTCATATTCATGAGTCAATTTGCATATCTCTTTAATATTCTCTGGCTTTGCTACACTTGTGGAGATATGCTATCTAAATTACCAGCTCAATTTTCAGAGTGTTGTAAGTGTTTAGTTAGAGGCAATGATATGCAGTATCACTTACGCAAAGAAATCAAAATATTTTCAGAAATACAATTGAAGTGCCTTATGTTAAGGATTTGTAGTACTTTCATATCTAAGTCAGTTTCTTTCCACTGTAGGTGTTATGCAGGATCAGATTGCCTAATAATTTAAAATAACACTCAGTACTTGCTCTCTTACAAGGTCTATTTTATTTAGCCCCATTCAATTTTGCTCTCATTTAGTTCTTATTTTTATTTAGTCTTATTAATTTTGTTCTCATAATTTAAAAATCTTCTCTCTCCATTTTAAAACTGCCTTACAGAATATAGATGGTTAATAAGAAGCCAACGTTTATTAAAAAAATTCTGTGCCTGACCTGTGGTGGCACAGTTGATAAAGCGTCGACCTGGAAATGCTGAGGTTGCCGGTTCGAAACCCTGGGCTTGCCTGGTCAAGGCACATATGGGAGTTGATGCTTCCAGCTCCTCCCCCCTTCTCTCTCTCTGTCTCTCCTCTCTCTCTGTCTCTCCCTCTCCTGTCTAAAATGAAGAAATAAAAAATAAAGAAAAAATTTTAAATAAAAAAAAAATTCTGCACTCCCAAATCTTGGACAAGAGAACATCTTTAATTTTAAATTTCCAGCCACCATTTTTTTATTGAACATGTTTTATTGTCACTATCAAGTAAAATTCAAGAAGTCCAAAGATTAAATCATTGTGTATTCTCCTCCATAATCTGTTCTTCCCTACCATGATTGATATCACCCAGGACCCTATGTCAAAATTGTGAAAATTAGTCTAGATTCTTTTTTTTTTCTCTTTGTCCTCTACCATCATAATCCAATCTAGCTCAGTGACACTGAAGCCATGTGAATATCTCACAGCATTCCTCTCTTTCCATTTCCATTAATTTTGTCCTAGTTTGAACTTTTTTTGGTGTTATTTACATTAATGCTCTCAACTACTGTCACAGCCTTCAACTGCAACATTTTTTTATTTTTTGTATTAATAAACATTTTGGGGGGATTAGATTTACAAAAAAAATAAATAAATAAGCAAAAAGAACAGAATTTTATACACTCACTCCCAGCTCACAGTTTCCTCCTTTAGAGTGGTGTGACTCATTTGATATAATTGAAGAACCAATATAAATACATTATTATTAAATAAACTCCATAGATTACATTAGTACTCACTTTTTATGCTAAATAGATTTTTGTGGAGTTGACAAATGCATAATGTCAAGTACCTATCATTACAGATTATATATAGTTTCATTGCCCTACAAGTGCCCTGTGCTCTACCTGTTTATTCATCCCTCTCTCCCTCCCCACTGAGCACCTGAAAACCAAAACTGATCTTTTGTTCTATCTATATAGTTTTGCCTTTTTGAAAATGTTATGCATTTGAAATCATACAGTATGTAGACTTTTCAGATTGGTTTCTTTCACTTATCAATATGCACTTTAAGTTTCTTCCATGTACTCTTGTGACTTTAAAAAAATTTATTTAGAGAGAGAGAAAGGGAGAGAGAGAAAGAAATAGAGAGAGAAACATTGATTTATTGTTCACTTGTTTATGCATTCATTGGTTGATCCTTCTATATTCTCTGACCAGGATTGAACCCCCAATCTTGGCAAAATGACAATGACACTAACCAACTGAATTACTTGGCCAGTGTATTTTTGTGACTTTATATCTTGTTACTTTTTATCATTAAATAATGTTTCATTGTATGAATGTACTACAATTTTTTTTTGTCCACCCACCAATGAGGGACCTTTTGGCTGCTTCCAAGTTTTGGCAATTATAAATAAAACTGCCAAAAATGTTTTAGTGCAGATTTTAGGTAGATATAAGTTTCAACTTGTTTGATTAAATACTAGGAGAGTCGTTATTAGATCCTATGATAATAGGATGATTGTTTCTTTAAGAAACTACAAGGATCTTCCAAAGTGTCTGCCCCATTTTGCATTCCCACCAGTGCTGAATGAGTTTTTGTTATTCTGCATACTTATCAGTATTTGGTTTCAACAGTGTTCTAAATATCTTTTTTTTTTTGGGGGGGGGGTGAGACAGAGAAAGAGAGAGGGACAGATAGGGACAGACAGATAGGAAGGAAGAGAGATGAGAAGCATCAATTCATCAGTGAGGCACCTTAGTTATTCATTGATTGCTTTCTTATATGTGTCTTGCAGAGGGTGGAGGAGGGGGCTCCAGCAGAGCGAGTGGCCCTTTGCTCAAGTTAGTGACCTTGGGCTCAATCTAGTGAGCCTTGCTCAAACCAGATGAGCCTGCGTTCAAATTGGCGACCCCAAGGTTTTGAACCTGGGTCCTCCGTGTCCCAGTCCGATGGTCTATTCACTGTGCCACCACCTTGTCAGGTTCTTTTGCCCATTTTTAATTAGATAGTATTTTTCTTTTTGGTGTTGAGTTTTATAAGTTCTTTATGTTTTGTATATTAACCCTCATGAGATGTATCAGCAAATATGTTTTCTCATTCAGTGAGTTGTGTTTTTATTTTGTTGATGGTTTCCTTTGCTGTGTAAAAACATTTGTTTGTTTTAGTTCCATTTGTCTATTTTTTCTTTTGTTTCTCTTTCCTGAGAAGATATATCAGGAAAAAATAAAGTATTGCTATAAGAAATGATTAAGATTTTACTGCCTATGTTTTCTTCTAGAATTGGACAAATATATGCAAAAAAATAAAACTAGACCACCTCTTTACATCATACACAAGAATAAACAAACACACAGATTGAAGAATATTAAACTTATTTATATTGGTTTTGTCTTTTTTTTTTTTTTTTTTTAAGTAAAGGAAAGGAGATAGACTCCCACATGTTTCCAACCAGGATTTACCTGGCAACACCTATCTTGGGTCAGTGCTTGAATTCAGTCGAGCTATCCTCAGCACCCAGGGCCAATGCTCGAACCAATATAGCTATTTACTGGCTGTGAGAAGGGAAGAGGGAGAAAGGGGGAGAGGGAGAGGAAGAAAAGCAGATGGTTATTTCTCATGTGTGCCCTGACTGGGAATTGAACCCAGGACATCCGCATGCTGGACCAATGCTTTATCCAGTGAGCCAATCAACCAGGTATTATATTGTTTTAATATGAATATTAGCTTTAAAATTTTGATTATGATTTGTTTGATAGGGATGCATTGGGCAGGACTTCATTGTTATTGTTATAAAATGAATACTGCACCACATGCTATTTGGTATTTGTCTCAAATTTAGTGATGAGATCTATATTTGGTCAGTTATAGCCTGATCCATTCCTATTATCCTATTATCTTGATTTAGGTTAACCCTAGCTTGGAATCTAAGACAATGACTTACATTTAAGTAATTCATTTGGGAGATAATTCAGGGAATTAAAGTTAAGGAAAGGGAAAGTGGGATAGACAAGGAGGAAAAGCCAAAATTTAGGGTATTGTTAGTGTTGTTGTGGTCTGTAAGGAGCTGTAGTTTGCAGGACCTCTGAAAATCACAGTATGTACTCAGAACGATCTATTAAAATGTGGGATCATGGTTTCCTCATACTTTTTAGTTGAGGATTGCTTCTAGTGAATTTATTCTCCCTCACTCCCTCTTTTTCCCCCCATTCCCATTCCCCACTCACTCTCACAGTTACTTCCAGGCAATGTCTATGAGCAGTTTTTGTAATCTGTCTGCTTAGGAAAAGATTTAAGATGCAAAGTTGCACTTGGTGTGGCATTCTGGTAACTATGATTAGTATTCTTGCCAATATTATAAAAAATTACACTACCCAATAAAGTTCACAATTTTTTCTAATTAAATTTGTTTTTATATTTCTCTGATGGATAGTAGAGTTGTCTCCATTCTTTTGTTCATATAAATTCCACAATTAATAATCTTTTAAATAAATATTTTCCTATTTTTGCCATGTGTTTTGGGGCTAGATTTTTAAGAAGTGAGATTGCTGAATCAGACTTTTGACTAATCTAATAAGGGAGAAATAATATGACATCTATAAAATTATTATTAAATTAGCAATTTCTAAGAGCCATTTTTTTCTGTGATTTGCCTCATCATATTCTTGACTATCTTTCCATTGAGTTACGTCTGTTTCTTTTCATTTTTTAAGAACCACTTCTTTGTATTTTTAAAATATTTTTTATTTTTAATAGAATTTATTGGGGCAACACTAGATAATAAAATTATATTGATTTTAGGTGAAATTATGGTCTGTATACCATATTGTGTGTTCACCTCCCACCCTTAAATTCAAATTTTCACCCATTACCATTTGCTATATTCCTGTTGTCGTTTGTGATTTGCTATGGTATTTTTTCTCTTCTTTATAAAAATTTAAACATTGTTTTATTTTTCTATAATTCTAATTTGTTCCGTATCTTTTATACTTTTGTGGTTTTTAGTTACTTTTAGGAATTGTATGGATTGAATTGTCCCCTATAAAATATATGTCGGAGTCTAACCCTCAGTACTTCAGAATGTGAGGCTATTTGGGGACAGGTTTATTACAGAGGTATTCAAGTTAAAATGAGGTCATTAAGGTGGGCCCTTTTCCAACATGAGACTGGTGTCCTCACACAAATTTGTGACTGGTATCCTGACAAAAAAAGGGAAATTTGAACACAGAGACAGACAAACCCAGAGAAAAGATGTGAAGAGAAGCAGGGAGAAGATGGGTATCTATAAGCAAGAAGGATTTGGAACAGCTTGCTCCCTCACAGCCTTCCACAAGAACCATTCTGGCTTGCACCTAGATTTTAGACTTCTAGCCTCCAGATGTAAGATAACACAGTTTTGCTTTTTAAGCTCCCAGTTTGTAATATTTTGTTATGGAAACCCTACAAATGCTAAAAATCAGTAAGGGAATGGTTTCCCAACTCAGGTTTTAGGCAAATTTGCTTCTATTTTCTGTTAATTTTTTTTGCGGGGGGGTTCTTATAGATTTTTTTCTTATTTATATATATATTTTATTATTTATCTTACTGATGTTTTATACTGGGATATTTTACATAAGTATAAATTTAATTTTATCTTTTTTGTCCAATATTTGTTTCTTCATATAGACTTGATGTGTTATTTTCATCATATACTGAATTTCATTATATACTGGGGTTTCTATACTTACTATTCAGTTTTAACAGTCTGCATATTGATTTATACACCAATAACGCACTCATTGATTGTGACGCTTTTAAAAAATGCTTTAATATTTGACAGATTATCTTCAATAACTCTATCACACACATAAGCACACACAGTCACACACATTTTTATTTTATTTTATATTAATTTGGTATTTTAATTGAGCTTTTCCTTTTCTTTTATTGATTTTAATTTATTGTGTTTACATAGATTCTAGTGTCATCCCTAATGCATCCTCCCTTTCCTGTATTCCCCTCACTATCTCCTTTGCCCCCTGCCTACCACGGCCTCCCCCCTTCCCTTCAGGTTTATCCCATCCTATCATTTCATTTCCCTCTGTCCTCTTTTCCTCTGGTCCCTTTGATCCCTCCTCTATCTCAATTCTGTTCCTCAGTTCACATTATTCCTTGGATTCCTCAAATAAGTGAGATCATATGATATATTTCTTTCTCTGCCTGGCTTATTTCACTTCACACAATAGTTTCCAAGTCCTTCCATGTTGTTGCAAAAGGTAAGATTTCCTTCTTTTTTATGGCCCCTTAGTATTCCATTGTATATATGTACAATTGCTTTTTAATCCACTCATCTATTGATGAACACTTGGACTGTTTCCAAATCTTCACTATCGTGAATAATGCTGCCATAAACATGAGGGTGACTTTCTTCTTTGGATTCAGTGATATGGTGTTCTTTGGATATATTCCTAAAAGTGGGATGGCTGGGTCAAAAAGCAGTTTCATTTTTAATTTTTTGAGTAATCTCAATACTGTTTTCCACAGTGGCTGCACCAGTCTGCATTCCCACCAGCAGTGCAGGAGGGTTCCCTTTTCTCCACTTCCTCACCAGCACTTTTTCTGTGTTGTGTTGTTAATAAGCACCATTGAGACTGGTGTGAGTTGGTATCTCATTGTGGTTTTAATTTGATTTCTCTAATGATTAGTGATGTTGAACATTTTTTCATCTGTCTGTTGGCCATCTGTATGTCCTCTTTGGAGAAGTGTCTATTCATTTCTTTTGCCCATTTTTTGATTGGATTGTTTATCTTCCTGGTGATTGAGTTTTACAATTTCTTTGTAAATTTTGGTTATTAACCCCTTATCAGACGTATTGTCGAATATGTTCTCCCATTGTGTAGTTTGTCTTTTTATTCTGTTCTTATTGTCTTTAGCTGTGAAAAAGCTTTTTAGTTTGATATAGTCCCATTTGTTTATCCTGTTCTTTATTTCCCTTGCATATGGAGATGAATCAGCAAATATATTGCTGTGAGAGATGTTGAAGAGCTTACTGCCTATGTTTTCTTCTAAGATGCTTATGATTTCATGACTTATATTTAAGTCTTTTATCCATTTTGAGTTTATTTTTGTAAATGGTGTAAGTTGATGGTCTAGTTTCATTTTTCTGCAGGTAGCTGTCCAATTTTCCCAAACCCATTTGTTAAAGAGATTGTCTTTACTCCATTGTATGTTCTTACTTCCTTTGTCAAATATCAATTGTCCATAAAGGTGTGGGTTTATTCTTGGGTTCTCTGTTCAATTCTATTGCTCTATATGCCTATACTTATGCCAGTACCAAGCTGCTTTGAGTACAATGGCCTTGTAGTATAACGATATCAGGAAGTATGATACCTCCCACTTTATTCTTCTTTTTCAGGATTGCTGAGGCTATTCGTGTTGTTTTTTTGGTTCCATATAAATTTTTGGAATATGTTTTCTATATCTTTGAAGTATGTCATTGGTATTTTAATTGGTATTGCATTGAACTTATAAATGCTTTGGGTAATATAGACATTTTAATGATGTTTATTCTTCCTATCCATGAAAACAGTATATGCTTCCACTTGTTTGTATCTTTCTTGATTTCTTTCATTGATGTTTTATATATTTTCGAGTATAAGTCTTTAACCTTCTTGGTTAAATTTACTCCTAGGTACTTTTTTGTTGTTGCAATAGTGAAGGGGGTTGTTTTCTTAATTTCTCTTTCTGACAGTTTCTTGTTAGTGTATAAAAATGCCTCTGATTTCTCTGTATTATTTTATATCTTGTAACCTTGCTAAATTCATTTATCAGGTCCAGTAGTTTTGTGACTGAGACTTTAGGGTTTTCTATATACAATGTCATATCATCATCAAATAATGATAGTTTTACTTCTTATTTTCCAATTTGAATGCCATTTATTTCTTCTTCTTGTCTGATAGCTGTGACTAGGACTTCCAGAACTATGTTGAATAAGAGTGGTGGAAGGGGGCACCCCTGCCTTGTTCTTGATCTTAAGGGGATTGCTTTTATTTTTTGCCTATTGACTATGATGTTGGCTGTGGGGTTGATATAGATGGCCTTTATCATGTTGAGGTATGTTTTCTGTATTCCCACTTTGCTGAATTTTGATCATAAATTGGGGCTGTATTTTAACAAAGGTTTTTTCTGCATCTATTGAAATTATCATGTAGATTTTTTCCTTCTTTAGTTTATGTGATGAATCACATTGATTGATTTGTGATTATTGTACCTTCCTTGCCTCCCCAAAATAAATCCCACTTGATCATGATGTATGATTTTTTCATGTATTGCTGGATCCAATTTGCTAATATTTTGTTGAGGTTTTTAGCATCTAAATTCATCAGGGATATTGGCCTATCATTTTTTTCTTTGTGTTGTCTTTGCCTTGTTTTGGAATCAGAATTATGCTCGCCTCATAAAAGGAGCTTGGAAGTCTTCCTTCTTCTTGAATTTTTTGAAATAACTTGAGAAGGGTAGGAGTTAGCTCTTCTTTGAATATTTGGTAGAATTCACCAGTGAAGCCATCTGGCCAGGGATTGTGTTTGTTGGGAATTTTTTGATAACACTTTCAATCTCATTTGTTGTAATTGGTCTGTTTAGGTTTTAACAGATTAAAAAATTAATCTGTTTTTCTTCCAAATTAATTTTTGAAAGATTATATGTTTCAAGGAATTTGTCCATTTCATCTAGGTTGTCTAATTTTTTGGCATACAATTCTTCATAGTATTTTTTTACAATCCTTTGTATTTCTGTTGTGTCAGTTATTATTTCTCCACTCTCATTTCTAATTTTATTTATTTGAGTCTGCTCTTTTTTTTTTCTTGGTGAGTCTGGTTAAAAGTTTATCGATCTTGTTTATCTTTTCAAAGAACCAGCTCTTGGTTTCATTGATCCTCTGTATTGTTTTGGTCTTAGCCTCTATTTTATTTATTTTTGCTCTGATCTTTATTATTTCCTTTCTTCTACTCCCTTTGGGCTTTACTTGCTGTTTTTTTTTTTCTAGTTCTTTTAGATGCAGGGTTAAGTTTTTATTTGAGCTTTTTCTAGATTCTTAAGGTATGCCTGTAATGCTATGAACCTCCCTCCCAGTACTGCTTTTGCTGTGTCCCATAAACTTTGAGTTGTTGTATGCTCATTATCATTTGTTTTTAGGAAATTTTTATTTTTTCTTTGATCTCATTGTTAACCCATTTGGTATTTAATAACATGCTAGTTAGTTTCCAAGTGTTTGAGTGTTTTTCAGTTTTTCTGTTGTGGTTAATTTCTAATTTCATGCCATTGAGATCAGAGAAGATGCTTGATATGATTTCAATCTTCTTTAATTTGTTGAGATCTCTTTTTTGCCCTAACATGTGGTCTATCTTAGAGAATGTACCATGAGCACTTGAAAAGAATGGAAATTTTGCTGCTTTAGGGTGAAAGGTTCTGAAGATATCTATTAAATCAAGTTGATCTAGTGTGTTCTTTAAGTCTGCCGTTTCTTTGTTAATTTTTTTTTTCTTGAGGATCTATTTAGTGATGTTAGTGGGGTATTGAAATCCTCTACTATTATAGTATTGTTGTTGATCTCACCCTTTATATCCATCAAAATCTGCTTTATATATTTAGGTGCTTCTATGTTAGGTGCATAGATATTTATAATGGTTATATCTTCCTGTTGGATTGCTCCCTTTATCTTTATGTAATGACCTTCTTTATGTCTTATTATAGCCTTTGTTTTAAAGTCCATTTTGTCGGATATAAATATTGCTACGCAGCTTTTTTTTTCATTTCCATTTGCATGAAATATTTTTTTCAACCTTTTACTTTCAGTCTATGTGTATCTTTTGTTTTGAGATGTGTATCTTGTAGACCAGGGGTCCCCAAACTTTTTACACAGGGGGCCAGTACACTGTCCCTCAGACCATTGGAGGGCCGAACTATAAAAAAAACTATGAACAAATCCCTATGCACACTGCACATATCTTATTTTAAAGTAAAAAAACAAAACAGAAACAAATACAATATTTAAAATAAAGAACAAGTAAATTTAAATCAACAAACTGACCATTATATCAATGAGAACTATGCTCCTCTCACTGACCACCAATGAAAGAGTTGCCCCTTCTGGAAGTGCGTCGGGGGCTGGATAAATGGCCTCAGGGGGCTGCATGCAGCCTGCGGGCCATAGTTTGGGGACCCCTGTTGTAGACAGTGTATGTA
Source organism: Saccopteryx leptura (assembly GCF_036850995.1). Lineage (NCBI taxonomy): Eukaryota > Metazoa > Chordata > Mammalia > Chiroptera > Emballonuridae > Saccopteryx > Saccopteryx leptura. The sequence continues at coordinate 356,707,394 of NC_089503.1, forward strand.
TGGGTACTGTATTCTTATCCATGCAGCTACCCTATATCTTTTCATTCGATCATTTAATCTATTTACATTTAAGGTTATTATTATTGATATGTAGCTGTTTATTGCCATTTTGTTCTTTAAAGCTATCTTCTTTACTATGACATGTTCTTTTCCCCCTTTGTTCTGTTTACAACAGGCTTCTTAAAATTTCTTGCAGCATTGGTTTGGTTGTAATGAATTTCTTGAGGTTTTTTTGTTTTGTTTTGTCTGGAAGCTTTTTATTTCTCCTTCAATTTTAAAGAATAGCCTTGCTGGATAAAGTAGTTTTTGTTGTAGGCTCTTGGTCTGCATTACTTTAAATATTTCTTGCCATTTCCTTCTATTCTCAAGTGTTTCTGTTGAGAAATCGAATGTCATTCGTATGGGGGCTTCTTTGTAAGTGATTCACTGCTTTTCTTTAGCAGCTTTTAATATTTTTTTATTTATCCTTGGCTTTGGTATTTTAATTATGATGTGTCTTGTGTAAATTTTTTTAGGTTTCTCTTTGATGGAATTCTTTGTGCTTCGTGAGCTTGTGTGACCTTTTCCTGCATCAATATAGAGAAGTTTTTAGCTATGATTTCTTTGAACAAAGTCTCTATTTCTTGTTCTTTCTTTTCTTTTTCAGGAACCTCTATGATGCAGATGTTGTTTCTCTTTAGATTGTCTCAGAGCTCTCTTAGTATTTCCTCAGATTTTTTGAGTCTTTTCTTTTTGCTGCTCTGCTTTTGTGTTTTTGTTTATCTTGTCTTCTAAATCGCTGATTCGAGCCTCTGCTTCATCCAGCCTGCTTTTAATTGCTTTTAGTGTATTCTTCATTTTTGATACTGTATTTGTCATTTCTGACTGGTTTTTCTTTATTATTTCAATGTCCTTTTTGATTCATTTGGATTGCACTTCTCTGCCTTTCTATTTTGTCTGTGTATACACTCCTTGTTTGGGTGTGTTGTTTGTGAAGCTAGCTAAGTCTAGAGTTGGTATTGTTTGCTTACAATTTTCAGTTGTGTTTATCTAGGTCTTTTTGGGTTGGCATCAGCTAATTTTTGTAATCTGCTGTGGGCTACTTATCTGCTATCAATGTTGTTTTGCTGTTTGTGTTGAAGTTTTCTATGTCTTAGCTGGGTCAGGTGTGAGAAGCCCTTCATTAAGCTTCCACTTTAACAAGGGTTGTTAGGTCATGAACTGGTGCTTCCCGTATGTGGCTGCTGAATTTGCCTGCCCTGGACCTCCCTGGCCGGGGCTTGGTGCAGATCAGTGGGGGTCACTTCTATGACTGGGTCTTATCAACCTTTTAGAAGCTACAGGTGACCCAGATCTTGTGGCTACGTCTGCTGGTTCAAGGTGCCATTGTAAATATCAGTTGTACTCCTAGGCTTGCTTTTATCTACTCTTGGCCTGGGCAAAGTTCCTTTAAATGGTTCCTTTAAAAGTTCAAGTTCCCCTAAAATCTACTTTCTGTTGTCTCTTATTGCTGACTATTTGTTGGTCTCAGTACTGTAATTCAGTGATTAGGTATGGTCTTGGATGTGGCCTACTCCTTAGCCTCAGATGTCATTTTATCCAGACTTTTTATTTATTTATTGTATTGTTTTATTTCTTTTTTTTTTTCAGCACTCAGTAGGATGTAGTCACAAGGGTCCAGTGGGTGTGGCCCCTATGCTCCCTTTGTGTGGTCTGTCTAGCTGGCCACTACCACTGTTGCTGCCTGGGGTGTTTGGGCTCAGGTGCTACTGGCACCAACCTGCCTCCACAGCCACTGCTGCTCACATGTGCCCTCTTGTGCCTATTTGGACTGCTTCCATGACCTCACCAGCCTTCGCTGCCTCTGAGGGCCAGCCTGTGCCAGGGCACATTTGCTCATGGGCTTGGGCCTCAGAGGTGCCTGCCCAGGCTTTTCCCCTGTGAGTGGGCCCACTTCTGGAGCTGCCTTGGCCTCCTCTGCTGTGGAGAGCTGGTCCATTGCCCGGTGTCTTCACAAAGGCTCAGACCTCAGCATTCACGATGGGGGGGGGGTCATGTGCGCAACCACTCAGACCACCCCTGAGGTCGTCTGGCTTCCGCTGCGTAAGCCCCTCATCAGGACCAGGTGTGCCCGCTGGCTGGGAACCCCTGCAGAGGCTGCAGCAACTTCCACCTCACTGGCGAGCTCGCATGCCCACCTGTACCTCCTCTGCTGATGCTCGGGCCTCCACCCCCACAAAGGGCGGGCCCATTCAGAGAGCAGAACTGTGTGAACTCAGACCTCTGATGCTACAGTGGCGGTTCTAGGCTCCATGGGCCAGCTTGCACGTGCTGGCTGGGAACACATGGGCTTCTACATCTGTGCCCTGCGGCCTGCTTGCCCTGGGTGAGCACTCAGCAGTGTGGGGGTGGGGGTTGAGGGGGTTGTAGCTTAGACCTCTGCACTCCCTATTTGTGTCCCTAATGTACTGCCTATCTCTAAGTGACTTTGTTCTAGCTAGGGCTCTTCCCTTTGCTGGTGATGCCGTTCCTAGGAAAATTGCTCACTTTAGATTTGGGGAGTGACTCAGCCCAGGGATTAGGGTGTCTATCCCTCAAAGTGTCTCCCCTTGTGCCTCTGAAACCACTCTCTCCCCTCGCAACTCCAGTCCTCCCAGTGCTTTCCACTCCTGGAGCTCCGGGAAAGTGGCTATGAGCAAGGCTTTCCATGTGGTCCGTTTAATACAGAGCCTGGGTCTGAGAGTTCTGCCTCCTTTTTTTAAACAGTGTCTAGGCTTTTTTTCTCAGTCAAATATAGTCCATTAGCCTCTTCCAGGTTCCAGGGCTCTAGGCTGGGATTCTGGTTTTGGGCATGAGGACCCACAACTTGCTGGACAACCCTCCCCATCAGGAGAGTCCCTCTCCGCTATTGCTGGCTCCCAGGAGCAGGGCAACCCTTTCTGCATCTGTGCCTTTTCTACCAGTATCAGTGTGGGTGCTTTGGTGGTCCTTGGCTGTAGAATCATCTTAGTTTAGTCCAATGTTGGTCTTTCACAATGAGTGTTCTCAGATTTAAGTTGTAATCCACCTTGGTTCTGGGAAGTGGGAGTTGGAGCATCCACTTACTCTGTGATCATCTTGGAACCACATTTTTCTTTTCTTTATGTCAGTTTTATTTAGATATTTTGATTTTTCCCCCATAGGAAGTTTTAAATAAATTTTTTTCTACATATAGAATAGAAGTAAAATTTTGTTTTTAGTTCAAGTTTATTATATTTTAATTAACTTAGAAACCATGACAGCTTTTGAATAATAAATTATTTTTATTCATAAATATGTTATATTTTTTATTTGTTCAAATCTGTTTTTATTTTTCAGAAATTGCTTTACAGTTTTTGTAAATTTATTTTTAGCTATTTAAAATTTTATTTCTATTATAAATGGTGGCTTTTCATTTATCATATTTTTAGTTGGTTATTATTTGTTCATATGAATGCCATTAATCCATTAATATTTGTGCTTATTTTATGTCCTAACATTTTATTAAATTATGTTACTGTTATTTTTTAAAGCTTTCTTACATTTTGCTTAGGTGTAATTTTACTCATTTTCTGATTTTTATCCTTCTCTTTGCTTGTATGATTAAATTTGTAGGTATGTCCAATATATCTCAAAGTATAGGGTCAGCCTTTTTTTTGACACTGGAAATGGTCTGAGAATATTCTTTTATGTAATATGCTGAATTTGAGGGTGGTGTGTATTTATTTTGTATGTTATTTTAATATTCATCAATATGTTTTTTGTTTTTTAATCAGGATTTTCTTAAAATTTTATAAAAAATTTGGCTAGCAATGAATATAATTATGTGATTTTTTTCATAAATGTATTAAAATAATATATTATAATAACAGATTTTTAATATTAAACTAAATGTGCTTTCATGGACTAAATCTGGGGGATTATGAATTTTCTTCAACAATTATAACTGAGATTTGTCTGCATTATTTTTGTGTATGCAACTATATGTTTTGATATCAAATTTAAATTTGCTTCATAAAATAAAATGTAAACTGTTTTTTTTCAGAAATTTGACTTTAATAAGGATAATTGTGTCTCATAACAATCTTTATTAAAAAATAATAGCAATATTGATACTAAATCTTGAATTTTTAAAATTACTTTTATCATCTACTACTCCACATATATAAGATTGTAGGTGACACTATTTCAATTAATATCTGCTCATGATTATAAGTATTTAGAAATGATAAATAAATATAGCACTGTGCTTCAGATGCATGTACTTATATCTTTTTGTTTTCTATTTTGACATTCTGAGAATACACTGGAGGAAGAGAAGGTAGAAAGTCAAGACACCATGTTTATTAATTTTAAGCCCCCCAAAATTAAATCTGGAATGCGGATTATGTTACTGTGTCTCTGGTTTTGAAGTTTCAGCCAAGGACAAAGTAATCTGCAGGCCTGTCATAGGCACAATTTGCTGTTCCATGAAGTCCCTCATAATAGTTAAACATTCTACCCAGAAGTTTGCAGCCCAAGAAGCACTTGCACAATCCTATGCCTCCCTTCTCCTTACAGGTATACTGTAAAACCTTTCATTTAGACCAAATAGTGGGGTTGATGTTATATTCCAGAACATTACTTTCAGTAGTTCAAATAGTTATAAATTCAGGTTTTCCACAGACCTGAGCATCTTTAGGTTTTGCTTAAATTGAAGCTGTTAAAAAGCAACCTTTATCCTTATCAAGTTACACAGTGAAATTTAAGTAATTTTAAAATTCCATGACTGCTGGCTAATAAAAGGTATAAAATTGGCCACCATTTTTTATTAAAAATATCACCAACCGTGGCGGAATGGAATGTCTTCCATAAAATGCATAAAAACATTGCCTTACAAGGCACATCTCCTAAATCACTTTTAGAATAAAAAAAAAATTTAAAAATTCACATATTTATAAATAAAAATTTAAAAATATTGAAGGGCTGATTTATTTTAAAGTAGAGAACATTCCTTCTTGTGAATACAGTAGTGGATTCTCTCCTAAACTGTCTCTGCTCCCGACTGCATTAATTGGCTAGGGAGCAAAAGCCTCCCCAGAAGCTTTTATACCAGCAACACATTATGTATTTATCACTATATGCAGTTGACTTCATGTTGACAAAGAGACTGTCATCCTTTGAATCATTAATTTGAAGACTTTTAATTAATATTAGCCTGTGGTGGCATCAGGGAAGAATTTATTACATTCACTACGACAATTTTTTTCACATCAGAATCAATATCAGTTAAGAAACTCAGTTTCAATGATTGTCGGCAATCCACTTCCCAATTGTACAATATGATCCTACATAATTTCTTGCTCAAGATTTTATATATTGATGAAAATATATCCTTTCTTGAAAGTTTTAGCTTTGTTTTCTGTTTTGTTTTTCCAATATAGCGGGGTGTGGAGGAAAGTCTTTTTTTAATAGGATAAATTTGTATGTGTGAAATCTCAAGAAATTTAAGAGTTAATAGTTTTTATTACTTAATATTTTTTTCATGCAATTAATGGTTTATATTTTGTTGCATAAGGACTGTGAATACTGTAAAGAAAATTTTAGTAAATTTAGTGTTAAAATGTTAGCTTAAGAATTCTTTTCTTTGTTTCTTTCTTAGTATACATAAAATTGTGTTCATTTAATTTATTTCCTCTGTTGATTCCAATGAAAAGACCCCATGAGTTTGCCCCTATAAACACACATTTTAAATTCTCTGCATTTTCTCTGCTATTGTGTTGACTTAAACTGTGATTTATATGATTAAGCTAGGCAACACTTTCTGCTTTTCTTCTCTTCAATATTTGTCTCCAGCTGCTCCCTGTTGAAACTTTTGTTCTCTTTTCAACAGGAAAGAATATCCACCCACACCAGCTTGAAGTGCTTTATTAATGTCAACTAAAGATTTAAAACAGAAAGTAAAATTCTCAGTATCGAGTACGTTTTTTTTTTTTAAAAAAAAAACAAAAAATGTTAGATTAGAGGTGATAAATAATATGCATTAGGTAACTTCTTTAAGTCTCACACATTAGATAAATCATCTCATTTAATTCTCGCAACGAACTTTCACCTGGTGAGGAAAACCACCATCATAAAATTTTAGTACATTATGAATTACCAGATATGTAGTATTTCCTGATTTGGAATGAAAATCCAGTCAGAATACATGGTTTTTGCTCTTTCATCTACTTTCTGACAGGTGTAGGGAGGGTTGACTGGTTTGGGTCACCCTGCATTTAAACTTATGTTCCTGTAATACAAAAGTGTGCTCTACCTTTTACAGTGGACACTGGAAAGTTCAGACACAGGCTCTCTATAACCCCTGGAAAATAAATTAGGGCCCATGACCTTGATTTGGTCCATCAGATACACCAGCCTAAAATTTCAAATCCTCCCTGCATGTCACAAAATAGCAAAGGACATTCAGAATTTACTTTTGTGGTTATAACACTGCCATCAAGTGTACAAAGGTCATGGTCATGGTGGCCTCAGGAGTAGCAGTGGCAGTGAGTATCTAGGCTTCTGGCTGCTTCACTTCCCTTTTTCACTGATTTTTAAGTGTGTGTTGGGAAAACAGTTGTGTTAGGCTTTCTTGCTTGCACTTTGCATGATTAATGCATGAGCACGTGGCAGAGCCACATGTGCAAGCCTGTGTAAGGCTATGGGTGCTTGCCCTCAAGATGAATTGCTGATTGTACATTGCTTGCCGACCACTTTGAAGGGCTGCTTTGCTGTTCATTTGCCTGCTACTAGGAGAAACAGTGTTCTCTTGCCTGTTTGCTCACCCTCTGTTGTGAGACTCGAATAAATTTCAATGACCCAATGCTTTCTGTCTCCGCAGTTCCTTTACCATCTGACCGAATCCAGTGTAAACCTACCAGGTCTCAGCCATCAGCATAGCATCTGGCATAATGGTCAGGATTCAGATCAGATTTGTATGGAGCCACTGACACCCTTAAAGGGTGGAATAGAAGAGTGGCTGTTCCCTCTAGCTACCTTGTTGGGGGCCATGGGCTGGGTGTTGTTTACAGTCTTGCAAGAAAAAACTAAAATCTCTGTGCAAGAGGCTGCAACAGGTCCAAAGCTCCAATATGAGCTGCAGATTGAGTGCTGACAGAAGCAGGAACTGCAACAGTTGCTGGAGAAGGAGGCCAACCACTTGCGAGAGCTCCGTTGTGAAATGCAGGCTGAACATCAGTGGTGCCTGGAAATTGGAATTGTCGCTTGAGAAGAAAATATGGGTCTGAGAGTTGTAGTTTGCCCTAGAAGCTGAATGCTGGCAGTGACTATTGTTAGAGGAATAACTGGCTTCAAGAGCTTGAGTCTCAGCTTTAAGCCAAGGGCCGTCAGCCACAAGAGCCAAAGCAGTTGCTGAAGAAGAAGCTACTTGTGCCAGCAGAGAGGCTCTGAGTTGGTGGTAGCAGGTGCTTCCAATTCCTCCTCTTCGAAGGAAGAGGAGGTTTGGGCTGAAACTGCCATCAGCAATCTCAGAGTCTCACCAGTGGTCACCCAGAAGGTAAAAACCCAGCAGCCAAGAGTGCCTCAGGAGCAGGAACTAGCCCTTCGGCAAGTAGTTGAGTACCCTGTGGTCTGGCCCTACACCCAGACAGAGTTGATAAAGTTGGGGGCAAAATTCAGGTAGAAACCCACTGAGTCCCTGGCAGCTTGGTTGCTCAAGTTGTGGGACATAAGAGTGGATGGCATCATGCTCTCCAGAGCAGAGATGGAGAAATTAGCTGCCATTACCATGCATTCCTCCTTGAGGCAGCATCTTCAGAACTGCCATGACAACTCATTAGACCATCCCCTATCACAATGGGTGATGTCTGTCATTTTTATGGTCTGGCAGAATGCTGGAGATTTGCTGGGGACAATGAATTGGTGGCAGTCAGATACTGAGCTGTAGCAGGTCCTCTGGGAACTAGGAATGAAGAATGAGGTTTTCAACCTGAGATCATGGGGCCAGATGGGAAATATTTATGGCAGGAATGAGGAATCTTATTCTCTGTAGCACCCCATCAGCTGTTTTTGGATCACTATCTTGAGCCTCTATGTGGGGCAGCCCATCAACATGGTTACCCAGACTGTGGCAAATTTGTGAGAGCTGGAGACAGCATGAAACCGTAAGTCTGTGTGGGCTGTTGGCCGTGCTGTTCCCCAACCCATGACTAACAAAAGAAACAGGCCTATAAATGTTACCTGAACACAGATATGGGCAGGTTTAATTGCAGCTGGGGCAGATAAAAAGAAATTGGATGGCAGGTCTAATAGAGTTCTGTTAGAGCTTTGGCATCAGCTTAAGCCATTGCAGATGTCCCAGCTGCAGAAAAAGCAGGGGAAGTGGGTGGTCCCAGAAGCTGCCAAGAAAATGACTGGCACTTGTGTTGTATGACTGCAAGATTACTTGTTGGAGACAGCTGAGGGAGAGGAGGATCCCCAAGACTTGTTGTTCCAACTTGAATAAGGGGAAGGCTGAGGGACCCATCTAACAGGGATGGGCACGGGGTCAGAGACCCCATGTGAAATTGACAATCCACTAGTGCCTTTCTAATGTGCATTAGGTGTTGACCTTACAAGAAAATAGGTGTTTTTTTTTGTTTGTTTGTTTGTTTTTTTGTTTTTTTTTTTGTTTTTCAGCTAAGAAAATTGTCAAGGCAGTACAGGTCTTGATTCATATAACTTTCTTTTTATGAACTAATTCTAGTTCTCATTTCATAATTTTAAAATAAAGTGCTAATTTATTTTTTTAGGAGTTGCTCACTCGTATTTATTCAGGAGCAGAAAGAGATGTATGTCTCATAAATAACAAGTTGTATTCTCTGTCTTAAGTACTAGCATATAAAAGCCAGTCCTAATTTTCTGTGTCCTGATCTTTTGCTTGCTAATCTTACTTCAATATACATTATAAGAATCTTAAGATGGTTAATAAGACCCATCAAATCCAATCCCCTCATTTAATATACAAGCAAATTGCTGAAGAAATTACATATCTATCTCTGAACAGCAGCTTCTAGGCATAAGTACATGTCTCTTTGTTCTGTTTATTTGTTAAGGACTCACTATGTGCTAAGAATTACTCCTATGCTAGGAATTGCAAATATATAAATACATGTATATGCTTTAATTATTAACTTATTTAATGTTGCTAATACCAAAATAGTTTCTATTATTTATTAAATTCACTGTACAGATAAGTAAACTAAGGCACATAAAGATTGGGTAACTTGTTCCAGGTCATAGAGCTAGCACGTGTCACAGTCAGCATATGACCACAGGCAGTCGGGCCTTAACTTCTGCTCTCCCAGCCATGGGACTCTGCTGCCTTCCAGATATTTGGGTGCTTTCCAAAAGAATGGCCTAAGTATTTGGCCAGATATATATAATACTTCTGTTTTTTATTCTCCAAATATATGTCTTATTTTCCCTTGATTTTATTTTACATTTCAAAATATAACTTCCAAGATTGATCTTTCAGGTGGTTTGTTTAAACGGGTTAGAATTTATGTATTGAGAAAGTTATTAGGCCCTTAATGTAGCCACTTAAACCACTAACATTGTTTTTTATATAAGATATATCTGTATTGCCATTAGACAGAAAGTCTTTAGACTTTGGGGCTGACTGTAATTTTTGCAAGGAAATAAACATTTTTCAAAGTAATTATTTTCGAGGTGATGTCAAAACACGTAAGGATGAGGGATAAACTATAGTCTGTTTTTGTTTTTATATATGTGATCTACAAGACGTTCCAAAATTAATTTCTCCAGATGTCTGGAGACATCACAGAATCCTTGACATTATAGATACTATCCCAGGTTTATGACACTGAGAAAGACAAGCTTTGTCCTTTGGATACCATCAGTTATATCATACATCCAATGATCTTGTATTATAAGTCCATTGAACGCGAATCTTCTCTTGACCTTCAATGACATTTGCTTCAATTGTTCTAGATTGCTGATATTGTAAAGTATGGAACATAAAGTAACTGAGTGCATTTTTGGTAAGCTGGGACATTGTAAAGATGTTTTGCTGGAAGATACAAATAAGATGAGAAAAAAATTGATTGCTTTATTTTAACTTTTTTTATATAACTTAAAAGAACTAATAAAGGAGTTAAGTAAAAAATTATATTATTTATTATTCAAAAGTAAAGTTTATTACATCATAATGTCTGAATTTACACCTTTTATCAAAAAGTCAGCTAAAAGTTTCCATCATAGTCTGTAATTCCTCAAAGTCAGCCTCTTATGTATATCATTTTCACTATTGACTTTTATGGTCAAGAATTTTAACTGAAAATTATTTTTGGAAACGTAATCTTCAAAACTTTGCATAAAACACATTTATCTCTACATTGATAGGTTGTCATAATAATACCATACATCTCTCTGTATTCATAAATAGCATCTTTTCCAAATCAGGATATAAAACTAATATGTAGTTTAGCAAAAACAAAAACAAACAAAACAACACTTTACAAAAATGTACAAATTGTGCAAATTTTAAAAATGCTAAGTTCCAATGATTATTTGAGATAATTAAACTGTATTACAAGGATATATTTTCCACATCCTCTCAACTGATTCTGAAGTCCATATTATTTATATATTTTTATTAAACATTTTATTTATTCATTTTAGAGAAGGGAGAGACAGAAAGAGAGAGAAGGGGGGAGGCGCATGAAACATCAAATCTGATATGTGTTTTGACCAGCAAGCCCGGGGTTTCAAACCGGCAACCTCAGTGTTCCAATTCAACGTTTTATCCACTGAGCCACCACAGATCAGGCCATATTACTTATCTTCATCATCTAATTTAGTTTTACATCAAGAGTCATACTGAACAAAACAATAAAATTTATATTACAAGGAGAAAGAGGTTTATAGAAAATATTCAGGTACATTTCAACTTAGGTAAAATAAACTTATCTTATAAGATTTAAAGATTATTACCAAAATGAAAGCTCTAGGTTCAGCAAACATCTAATATATTGAAATGCCTTTGCACAAATTATAAAACCAAAAAGTTAACAAAGCACTACAGAAAATTTATTTTCTTGTTACCTTATTACTTTTTAAATTTATTTCTGTTCCTCATAAAATCTAGAATCTTGCATACAATTAAGTCATTCTGAACTTGTTTACTTATGGTCAAATATTTCACTTGTTTCTTCTAAAGCAAGTGTAAAAAAAGGAGGCAACTATTTCTCTGTAGCATGAATTCATGTTTCCCAAGTCGCACTATAATTTGTAAACTGGTTAGACTGTATTGACCGGTATGTTATGGGAATAATTATTCCTGCCATAAGAATGCCTTTTGTATAGTACTCTACAGAATATACTTAATTACCATGTTTTAATGTTTAGAATAATTTTGGAGTGATGAACTTTATGGACAGGACAGTGTTGTTCCTTTATAACTGTGTTTATATACTAATTTTGCATCTACTGAATTTAATTTTTCATTTTTTTTTTGTTATATGGTCAATTTTGAGAGGATTGAAAAGCTATCTTAATGGAACCACCAAAAATTTAGTTTATACTGAAGACATTGTTGAAAGCATTTATCTACAGGCATTTTTTCATAACCTGAACTATTTCAACAGCTATTTCAAAACACATTTTTACAGATTTTTAAAAACATTTTAAAGAGGGCTTTTATTGTACATCTTAAAGTAGTATATTTCATTTTAAACTTTTAATAGTTGACTAATGGCAAGAGATAGAGAACCACCAAAAACAACTGCTCTCACCACACAATGACAGGCTTCTTGAAATCTTCAAAAGATCTTAGAACAAAACAAATTCACATGATTGAAATTCTTCTCTCTTCAATTTTCTATCGTATCCTTGGGACTCTAATTTTAAAAACATTTTATTTTATACATAATTGTCTAAATTTGTATAATACGAGTGACTTGATATTTCCATTTTGACCCAAAATAGTCTAAAACACATCATTTGAGCAGCTAATAGTCCAAATCACTGTGACAGAGTAAGAGTTTGATTCTTTTTAGAGAGGTAGTTTTCAGGGCCCTCAGACTTCACATGGTCACATCTCATTCAAGTCCAAATTATCCCTCTGTTACTTACTTTTCAACATTTATACTCTACAATAACCTTCTTTTCAGCTATCTGACAAGGGTTCATTCATTCAAACTTTTATTTGATGCATGCTTTGCTTTACGTATATTAAAAAAAAACTCAATGAATGTACAATTATTAAATAAAATAATCAGGTAAGCCAACAGAAATGGACAATAAATACATTAAAAACAAATCCCTCTATCAGGCATTATGTGTATTTTTGAAAACCATGTTAAACTAAATAAATGTAATCCCGATGATGTAATGTATGTCAAGAAGGAGAAATGGAACTTTTTTTTCTCCTAAAGTTTTAAAACTGTTTCCACAATTTTTTCTCCTTAGATCAAGGCTGGACCCATCTCTTAGGTTTACAAATAATCTGATTAAAACTAAACCAATAATAGTGTCTTAAAATAAGTGACTCTTCAATTCCTGCCTCCTGAATTTAAGTATCATTGTAACATTTTCAGCCACCATGACAGGAAGATAACTAAATAAAATTAAAAGTACATGCAATAGTGGGGGGTGAGACAACCATCATTAGTATTTAAAGTATTTTTATAAAAAATATTTAAATGAGTGTGTTAAAATGTTGACTGCTCTCAAAGTCTAGCCATATTGATATGGCACTTTCTATCTAGGAGCCCCAAATCTCAGTGGGGAAACTGATGTTGAATGACATGAGGTCAAAGGAACAACTGAATGAATGAAAACTTAATTTTGTCTCTAAATTGACATTGTGCACAAGGAAAAAAAAAGAATGTAAGTTTTCAGGGACAACTTGAGTGATATGACTGCAGTTCACAGAGGATAAGAAAAAATAAATAAATGCTCTTTCAATCAGTTAAAGATTGTTAGCAAAGAAACAATTCAGGGATTGGAGTATGCGGAAGACAGACTGTTCCATGACGTGACTGCTGTCTTTCCCATGAGCTGGATCCCGGCCAGAGCTGAGATTGCTTACTGTAAACCCCCCTTAGAGACTAATCACAGTTGATATTTATTCTGACATAATCAGCACCCTTCCCCTGCCTCCTGCTACATGCTGGTTCCTGGAACAAGCTGTTGTCCTGACCTGATCAAGCATGTAATTTTCTGTACCTGGTAGTATTCATGTGTTATTACCCATGATTATTTCTCTCACCCTTAGCCTGTATAATTCTCTGGTACCTGCCAAGCCGTGAAGGGATCCGTTTTGTCTTATAGCAGCCCAAGACACGCCTCCTATGCAAATTTTCGGGAATAAATTCTGTTGCCAGACTGGACTGACCTGTCTCTTTTTGGGTCTTTTCACTGTCCTCCACCAATAGAGGTAGATTTTCAGTTCAGGGGTTTTCCACTGGGTCTGTGCATATACTAAATAACCATGTCTTAGTGTTTTGGATAATTTCAACAAAAGAATAATTCTGAAGTGGTGAATTTAACAGAGTAAGATTGTTGGAATATACGCACGCCATTTAGGGATCAGAAGAAAATTCTATATAAGGTAAAAAGAAATGAGGGTGTAATGAATTGTACTAAGACAATTTTTTGAGGTATTGACAAACTCCAGGCTACCTCATTGGTGGTGTGCTGAGACTCCAATCATTCTCTATGATCACCTGCTCCAGGGTTCAGCATGGAATCATGGATAGCCAATTCAAATGCCATTGTTGCCCTGAGGTACATTGAAACTTAACACAATTGTAGGAATACTAAGGACTATAGAAAGCAAAAAGACTAGTAAGGTAAATGCTAATTTTACACAATACCTTCATCAGAGACATTGTTGGACATTCAAATAGCTCAGTGTTTTCAAAAGTACATTCTGGCCACACTATTCCTACAAGATGTTTTGAGAAAAGAACGGAAGGGAAAAAATTATTCCATATTCAAATTAGTTTTAAGTGTTATGTACTTATTATACTCTGTTTGAATACCTACAATGCACACGGTAGTTAAAGATCTGAGAGGCACTACCTTAGAACAGTCTTAACTTGGCTCAACTAGACATTTAAACAAATTATTTAACAACAGAAACCAGAAAAAATCACTTAATGCTTACTAATATTTGTTGAATTTTGAGAACATAGTTTGTAAGGGTTTGGTCTGTTTCTTTCTTATCCTAGAATTTATAAATGTATTTCAAAGGAACTATTAACTCTGCAAACTGTATTTATAAATTTGGATATATTTAAATGTTTTCATATATAGAAAGAATTTTATTTATTATTGAATGTCTGTGACTCTAAATGTTGAAAATCCATTGACTAGAAAAAAAGTTCTTAAAAATAATACCAACAAAATAAAATTAGTTATTTTACATATTTTCTAGCACTTTTACCTGTAGAAATCTTCATGTTAGCCTTGTTTGTATGAAGGCAATAATGCATTAAATCACAAAAAAGAAATATCTTTAAAAAGTACCATATAATTAATTATAGCTTAATAAATTTCAATTATTATTACTAATATTATAAAGCAAAACATTTACCTCATTCTGAATTATTTAGACCACAGTTATCTTCAGATAAATATCTTAATTGGTACACAGCTCTTCTTGGATTAGATATGTGCCAAGATTTTATATAAAATCAATTTGTGTTTAGTAAAAGTTATTTTCCCAATAAAATAATCATTTTCTAGTTAAGAAAAGGAAAGAGAGAAAAATGCAGTACTGGCTAATTACTTATAAATACACATAATCTTCTAAAATAATTTTAATAAAAAATAATAATTTTGCTTATCAATATACAGTGTTATACAATAAACCAGACATGTAAAAACCCAATAGTTAAAATGTGCTATCAGTCATTCGAATAGAATAGAAAGTGTAGAAATAGACTTAGTCAACTGAACTTTGTTAAAGGAGCAAGCACAATTTAATGGAGAAAGGATAGTCTTTCCAAGAAATAGTGCTGGAACAATTGAACATTTTTATGTAAAATATATCCAGACACAGACTTATATGTTATGAAAATTAACTCAATATGAATCATAGATCTAAGTGTAAAACTATAAAACTCCTAGAAGATAAAACAGGAAAAAGTCTCTGTGACTATGAGTTTGTCAATGTCTTTTTATATACAATACCCAAAGAATAATCAATGAAAGAAAAAAAAAAAGTTAATTAAAAACAACAACAGCAACAAAACTATTGCTCTGAAAAAAATACTGTTAAGAAAATACAGAGACGAACCTTAGACTGGAAGAAAAATATTTGCAAAACACATAGTTGATAAAGGACTTTATGCAAAATATACAAAGAACTTCTAAAATCCAACAGCCAAATTAATAATTGAGCTAAAGATCTCAATTATAAATAGACATCTCACCAAACAGCATATACAGGTGCTCAACACACATGATAATATGGTCAACATCATATGTCATTAGGGAATTGAAAATTAAAACAACTAGGAGATACCATACACACCTATAACAAACGCTAAAATCGACAACACAGACTGTATCAAATGATGGTAAGGATTTGGAGCAATAAGATCACTCATTCATTGCTGGTGAGAATGAAATGGATGGCCATTTTGGAAATTTCTAACAAACCTTACATATAGTTTACTACAAGATCCAGCAATTGTGTTACTGGTATCTACCGGAATGAGTTGAAAATGTATGCTCACGCAAACACCTTCACACAAATGCTTATAGCAACTTTGTTTACTATTTGCCAAATCTTGGAAGCAACCAAGATGTCCTTTATTGATAAATGGACAAATTTAGGTGTATCTCTACAATAAAATAAATAAAACACATAAAAATAAATGAGGTATCAAACTACGAAAGGTCTTGAAAGAAGCTTAAATGGATAGTGTTAAATAAAATAAACCAATCTGAAAAGGTTACTTACTGTGTGATTTCAACTATCTGGCATGCTGGAAAAACAAAAATCCTGAAACACTAAAAAGAACAGTAGTTTCCAGGGGTTTGGAGGTAAAAAAAGGAGGATGTATAGGGGGAGCACAGGTTATTTTTAAGCTAGTGAAACTATTCTTTTTTTTTTTTTTTTTTTTAATTTTTTTTTAAATTTATTCATTTTAGAGAAGAGAAGGAGAGACAGAGGGAGAGAGAGAGAGGAGAGACAGAGAGAGAGAAGGGGGGAGGAGCTGGAAGCATCAACTCCCATATGTGCCTTGACCAGGCAAGCCCAGGGTTTCGAACCAGCGACCTCAGCATTTCCAGGTCGATGCTTTATCCACTGTGCCACCACAGGTCAGGCAAGTGAAACTATTCTGTATGATACTCTTAACTATGAATACAAGTATCATTACACTTTTGTTAGAATCAAGAGAATGTTCAATACCAAGGAACTTGTGTAGAGGATTTAGTCAATAAAATTGTATCAATAGCCTGACCTGTGGTGGCACAGTGGATAAAGCATCGACCTGGAAATGCTGAGGTTGCCGGTTCAAAACCCTGGGCTTGCCTGGTCAAGGCACATATGGCAGTTGATGCTTCCAGCTCCTCCCCCCTTCTCTCTCTCTGTCTCTCTCTGCTCTTTCTCTCCCTCTCTGTTTCTCTCTCTCTCCTCTCTAAAAATGAATAAATAAATTTAAAAATTAAAATACTTAAAAAATTAAAAAAAATTATATCAATATTGGTTCACCAGTAGAAACAACTTTATCACAGTAATATAAAATATTAACCATAAGAGAAATGTGCCTGTGAGGGTCAGGGGTTATACAAGAACTGTTTGTACTCACTTAATTTCTTTGTAAACCTCAAAATACTCTACAAAATAATTTTTATCAATTAAAAAGTTAATATATATAGCCAAAAATTATAATTGCCTCAACACTGGACACTCCAATATAAGAAATAATTTTAAAATTAGAAAATTTTGTTAAACAAATTAACGTGCTTCTTATATTGTACTATTTTTTCTATCTTCAAAATTAGTATTTTTTTTACATATTTTCAAGCACTTTTACCGGTAGAAAATTTTATGTTAGCCTTTATTGTGTGTAGGCAGTAATGAATAAAACTACAAATTGAGATTTTTTTTTTTTAATTTGCATTTAGCCAATGAGATCCACACATTAGCCGGTTAAACTCTCTTTCTAAAACAAAATGTTGCCTGACCTGTGGTGGCGCAGTGGATAAAGCGTCAACCTGGAAACACTGAGGTTGCCGGTTCAAAACCCTGTCTTGCCTGGTCAAGGCACATATGGGAGTTGATGCTTCCTGCTCCTCCCCCTTCTCTCTCTCTCTCTCTCTCCCCCCCTCTCTAAAATGAATAAATAAAAAAAATCTACTTTAAAACAAAATGTTTTGCTCATTTAAATTATGGTTAGGCCCTGGCCAGTTGGCTCAGTGGTAGAGCATCGGCCTGACATGCAGGAGTCCTGGGTTCAATTCCTGGCCAGGGCACATAGGAGAAGCACCCATCTGCTTCTCCACCCCTCCCCCTCTCCTTCCTCTCTGTCTCTCTCTTCCCCTCTTGCAGCCAAGGCTCCATTGGAGCAAAGTTGGCCCGGCTACTGAGGATGGCTCCACGGCCTCTGCCTCAGGCACTAGAATGGCTCTGGTTGCAACAGAGCAACGCCCCAGATGGGCAGAGCATCACCCCCTGGTGGGTGTGCCGGGTGGATCCTGGTCGGGTGCATGCGGAGTCTATCTGACTGCCTCCCAGTTTCCAGCTTCAGAAAAATACAAAAAAACCCAAACAAAATATGGTTAGTATTCTAAAAGCTTAATGTAACTTCACATGATTGTAAGTGCTGCTTATTGCATAGATGGGTTTATTGTTGTATTCAATACATTACATGTAGCAAATTGAGGGGTAGAAGAGAGTGTGACTAATTGGAGGAATTTTGATAAGTGAAGACCCTCCTTGAATATCATGCCATCCTCTTATGCAGCTGGCTATACATAAGACATAGCAAAAGACATGTCCTAAAGTACATTCCAAAGCCAAAATCGATCTGAGCTAAATCTATCAAAGATTTCATGGCAAAGTTTAGTCCCTTACTTGTAACTTTAACGTACCTTACTAGGTGTCTATACTACTGAGAAATATATAGTACTCAGTGTATGGAGGGTTGGCAGGTGACGTGAGATGCTTAAGAAAAGAAAACCAGAATAATAAATATAAAGTAAAATGTGTGAAAGAGCTTGTTAGGCAGATATTATTTGGTACAATACAAAATTGCATTAATGTGATGAATGTAATCAGTTCAAATTTGTGAACAGGTATGTGCTTGCACACACACACACACACACACACTAACACTCAAGTGAACCAAACTAACAAGCAGAGAAAGTGTTATTTGGGGACGTTTTCTGCAGTTAGTTTTTTCTTCATAAAATTTCTAGGTAGAGACATGCCTGCTTTTCAGCATGTGTTTATGATAACCTCTTTATGACAGTCAGTTTATATTCTGAGCTTTCAATTTATTTCCTGTCTCTGCAACCCAGATAATAACCTCCAATGCAGAATTTTGCAGAAAATTCTCAAAAAGTATATGTGATGTAAATATCTCTTTTGTCTCAAATGACAGCAATATCCTCTGAGAATGTGAATGAGCAGTGAACAGCAAGCTTCCTCGCTTCTCCTTACTTCCTATAAGATAACACCTTTATTTTGGCTCTTGTCCAGTTTCTCTAGCTCTGTATTTTTTTTACTTCCATATTTGAGGATATTGAGTTAATAAAAACGATTGCAAAACATATTACTTATTTCAAGTCTTATCTTGCATAAACCAATCCTGGATATAGTTTTCTCGGTCATGGACGTCTCAATTTGAAAAGCTTTGATATTTTCAATTCCCACACCATGGAAATTAATATTTAAGTTCACAAATACTTAAATAAGATTTAGGTTGTTTCAAAATATTCTTACCAGGAATAGCATCAGCTTATTACTTAGGAAGGACATTCACTCTGGGTCTGATTTTATTGTTTTGTTCAAAGTGACCCTGGGCTATTGTAAGTTTTGCTGAGAAAAATTCATGGAACTCTGAGTGGAATGGAAGGTAGAAAGAGTGACATAAACTCAAGACAAAAATTCGACTGGTGTTGTGAATTGCAGGCTGCAGAATAGTTTGTTCCTCTGTCTTACTTACCCCCGTTGTTGTGCTTTACTTGACTTTAGAGGATCAATATAACCCCAAATACATAAAAATATAGATTATTATTTTACATATTTCAGTTTAAATATGGTTTATATCATATATTTCATAAAAATCTATTATCAGATCTAGTTTTTGTCCTAATGTCTTATCATCATCCTGTACATAATAATTTAATCACATTCATTGAAAAATTGTAATGGAGTATACTGATTTTTTAACTTTCTGATCTTTGAATAATTAGAATGGTATTAATTAGATTGATATATTTACAAATTACCCAAAAATTACATGGCAAGGAGATTTTAGCATTGCTCAACATTTTAAAATTTATAGTTTCTTTTAATAACTATAATAATTTAATTCAGTTCCCAACTTTTAATCCAGAAATGCTGAAATATTACCTTTTAAAGTCTAGAAGTCTAGACTCTGATATGATATCTGAGGCTATACAGAAGGTTAAGTTCATAGTACAGCAAGATGTAAGCAAGTATTGAAATAACCATACATTAAATCAGGTATTAACAGGCATCCCCAAACTACAGCCCACCCGTGGGCCACATGCGGTCCCCTGAGGCTATTTATCTGACCCCCACTGCACTTCCGGAAGGGGGACCTCTTTCATTGGTGGCCAGTGAGAGGAGCACTGTATGTGGCGGCCCTCCAACAGTCTGAGGGACAGTGAACTGGCCCCCTGTGTAAAAAGTTTGGGGACCCCTGACTTAGAATATTGTCTAGGAAATTGTGGCATAATTCTTTATATCTAAACAGGTTATTTTTCTGAATAATTTAGATACAATTTTCTTATTTTTGCTTTTCTTTACATATACAAACCTGAAAGATTATTTTACTTAACCCACATTAAGATTTTGCTTCGTTTCTTATTTGATTTTTAATGGTTCTAAATTAATCCAGACCCCAAAAAGTTTCACTTAACTTGAGATAATTCTAAAATTGTCAAAATTGAGTCTGTACTTTTCGTAATGAAATGATATCTGGGCCCACTAAAGAAAGCCAGGTTATTGATTGCTTATAATTTTGAAGAATTCTACATGATGTTTCTATTCATATTTCATTCTGAATAAAGTAATTTAGAATTTATGCAATTGAAACCATATCACTTGATCCAGCAACAAGATAGGATGAGTTTAAAAAAGTAGACTGTCTTTTAGAAATAAGAGTTAAAAAACAAAAGAAAAGAAAAGGAAAAAATGTTTCAGTACATTTAAAAGCAAAGTAAACTTAATTTTTATTCCTGTCCAGTATAGATAAAAGACTGTTTCGTATGTACAATGAAAATATTGATTATGTGCTAAACTTATGATTGGGTGAACATTTACACACAACATGAAACCATGAAATCTGTATTATAACAATGATTATATACTAAATCAGATGTATGTCACAATATGTATAGGAGCAATGTAGACCTAGGTTAGGAGAGAATAAAGAACAATTGGGAGGCTGGATGCTGGTCTTAACAGGAACATTGAGATGTATATTCACTATTCTTCAGGCACAAAAAAGAATGGGGTAGAGGGGGTATGAACACAAAGCCAATGTAATAAGAAACTGGTGATTATAATTAAATAGTAGCATTTTTGTTCTATAGTTATTATAATTTAACTCCACCCGCCACCTCTAGCACCACTTCCAACAGCCTGGAAATATGTGGTCTAGCCACGTATGTTATTGAAACAATTTATAGTATTCCAGTCTTCTAAAATCTCTAGTTTATCCTAATTTCTGCATGAAGGTATAGACAAAATTTAAAGTAATCTACTTACCTTGAAGCACCAAGTATTTAGCAAAATTTATAAAATATAAAAATATAAACTCATAGTGGATTAAAACTTAAATGTTAAACTCAAAATCATAAAAACCTAGAAGAAAACATAGGCAGTAAAATTTCAAATATTTTTCATAGAAATATTAATATATATACTTTCAGGTAAGGGAAACAACATTATACGGAGTGAAATAAGTAAATCAGAAAAAACCAGGAACTGCATTTTTCTATACATAGATGGGACATAAAAGTGAGACCAAGAGACATTGATAAGAGTGTGGTGGTTACGGGGGGAGGGAGGAGAGGGAGAGGGAAGGGGGAGGGGGAGGGGCACAAAGAGAACTAGATAGAGGGTGACAGGACAATCTGACTTTGGGTGATGGGTATGCAACATAATTGAACTTTAAGATAACCTGGACATGTTATCTTTGAATATATGTATCTTGATTTACTGATGTCACCCCATTAAAAATAAATACAATAAAAAAAAATAAAAATAAAAAGTACACATATGGGACTACATTAAACTAAAAAGATTTTACACAACAAAGGAAACCAATAAAATGAATAACAACAAATGATTGGGAGAATATATTAGCCAGTGATACATTTGAGAAGGGGTTAATCCAAAATTTATAAAGAACTTATTAAACTAAATAGAAAATATACAAAAATCCAATTAAAAATGGGTAAAAGACACTTTTCCAAAAAGAACATACAGGTAGCCAATAGAGATATGAAAAGATGTTCAAGATCACTAATGATCAGAGAAATGCAAATTAAAACCACAATGATATATCACCTCACACCTGTTGAATGGCTAGTATCAATAAATCAACAAGCAATGAGTGTTGGTGAGGATGTAGAGAAAAAGAAAGCCCCGTTCACTGTTGGTGGGAATGCAGACTGGTGCAGCCACTGTGGAAAGTGATATGGAGTTACCTCAAAATATTAAAAATGGAACTGCCTATGACCCAGCAATTCCACTCTTGGAAATTTATCCAAAGAAACCTGAAACACCAATTTGAAAGAATATATGCATCCCTATGTTCATTGCAGCAGTATTTACAATAGCCAAGATTGGGAAGCAGCTCAAGTGTCTATCACTAGGTGAGTGGGGAAAAAAATTTTGTGATACATTTATACAATAGACTAGTACTTAGTATTATAAAAAGAAGGAAATCTTACTTCTGAGACTGTAGGGATTGATGTGGAGAAGATTATGATAAATTAAGTAAGACAGAGAGACAAGTACCATTTGATTTCACTCAAATGTGGAATCTAATGAACAAAATGAACTAATAAACAAAATAGAGACAAAAAGACAACTGACAGCAGTTGGGTGGGGGCTGGGTAGGCGGATGGAGGATTAAGCTAAAAATATAGAGAAAAAAATTCATTAACTTAAACAACAGGATGGTGATTGTCAAGGGAAGGTGGGTGGGGGGAGGTGGAGGAGGGTAGGAGGAGATAAATGTTGATGGATGAAGACTTGACTTGGGGTGGTGAACACACAAAACAATGTATACATGATAGATTGTAGAATTGTGCACCTCAAACTTGTATAATTTTGTTAACCACTGTCAGTCATGTAAATTCAATTAAAAGAAAAAGATTCAGCCTGACCTGTGGTGGCGCAGTGGATAAAGCGTTGACCTGGAAATGCTGAGGTCGCCGGTTCAGAACCCTGGGCTTGCCTGGTTAAGGCACATACGGAAGTTGATGCTTCCAGCTCCTCCCCCCTGTCCCTCTCTCTATCTCTCTCTCTCTCTAAAATGAATAAATTTAAAAAAAAAATAAAAAAAGAAAAAAAAAGAAAAAGATTCAATATTATCTTTTTGTAAATTCCTGGAAATTAGAAGAGTGATTCCTTGTTACATAAGTGGTTTATGACCAGAAAGAAACACAAGAGGGGATTCCAGGATGAAGGTAATGTTGTTCTCTGTTTTTCAATCTGGAGTTGCTCACACTGGTGTGTTCAGTTTGTCAAAATATTCCACAGTACCCTTCTTGATTCATGCACGTTTTTTCTTTCTTTTTAAGTGAGAGGAGAGGAGACAGAGAGACATACTCCCGCATGTGCTTCCACCAGATAGCGATCCACCGCAACCCCCTCTGGTGCTCTGCTCATCTAGAAATGTTGCTTGGCAACCAGACTCTTTTTAGCGCCTAAAGTGGGGCTCAGTGGAGCCATTCTTAGCGCCAGGGGCAATGCACTGAAACCAAATGAGTCATGACTGTGGGAGTGGAAGAGAGACAGAAAAAGAGAGAGAAAAAAAGGAGGGGGAGGAGAGGAGAAACTGATGGTGCCTTTTTCTGTGTGGCCTGACCAGGAATCAAACCTAGGACATCCACGCATAGGATTGACACTTTAGCACTGAGACAACTGGCTGGGATGAATCATGTTATTTTCTAAGTACATGTAATACTTTATTAAAGTGTTCAAAAATTTAAAAAAATAACTACTGTAAAGAAGAAAGTATTATATTTTTATACCTTTTCTACTAAATAAAAAATAAATATTTCATATAATTAAATTCTTACATTATTTTCTCTGTAATTAAAATTATCAGTCAACATCTGTTAATATTTTAATTTTACAAAAGTTAAAACATTAAAAAATAAAATGAAATAATTATATATATATAATTATATTTTATCATTTTGGTATACCAACATATAAAATTACATTTTATTTTTTAAGAAAGCCCAATGAAGTTGACATAATTATAGTCATACATTGTATCATAGATTTTCATTTTGAAGACTCCTTTTAAGTACCTGGTCTTTATTTTCATTTTAATTGTAATAAAATTTGATTGAGAATACTGACTATCTTTTGACAAATCAGTTCATAAAAACAATAATTCCAGAATCAGCACTTTTTTTTTAAAGGGCCACATAGTAAATATTTTAGACTTTGCATGTCAGACAGATTCTTTCTTAATTACTCAACTCTGTCAATGCAGAGCAGCCATAGACATTATGCAAATGCATAGACAGAGTGTGTTTAAATAAAACTTGATTTGCAAATATTAACAGCAGACTGAATTTGATCGTTGTACTGTGGTTTGCCTTTTCTGAACATACTGTCATAGAAATTAGATGAATATTTTAAAATTTTTGAAACAAAACCTTGGAGTAAAACTTATATGATGTTTGGTTAAATTGTGATATGATATTGCTTAGTTTGGTATGGTTATTTAAAATAATATACAACCTGAGGTCAAGATTTACCTTTTTTAAAGAAAATAAAAAGGAAAAAAAACTTTTATACATACGTGGTTTTAAAAAATCAAATTAAGTATTCTGAAATAAAGTCAAATTAAATACATAAATGCCACAAAGAGAAACAATTTAAATGAAAAGGAATCTATGAACATTAGATGTGCTTTCTGTTGCTTAACCATATGGTTTTTATTTTAGAATAATAAGATAATATATTAAAATGTCTTCATTTAAATAAGAAAAAGATAAGTTCAGGGAGGTTAAATGACCCCCCATAGTCTCAGCAAGTGTTAATATTTAATTGAATAATCAACTTGTTACCAATTTTTTAAAAACAATTCTATTCTGGCCCTGGCCGGTTGGCTCAGCGGTAGAGCGTCGGCCTGGCGTGTAGAAGTCCTGGGTTCGATTCCCGGCCAGGGCACATAGGAGAAGCACCCATCTGCTTCTCTACCCCACCCCCCTCCTTCCTCTCTGTCTCTCTCTTCCCCTCCCGCAGCCGAGGTTCCATTGGAGCAAAGATGGCCCGGGCACTGGGGATGGCTCCTTGGCCTCTGCTCCAGGCGCTAGAGTGGCTCTGGTCGCGGCAAAGCGACGCCCCGGAGGGGCAGAGCATCGCCCCCTGGCGGGCAGAGCGTCGCCCCTGGTGGGTGTGCTGGGTGGATCCCGGTCGGGCGCATGCGGGAGTCTGTCTGACTGTCTCTCCCTGTTTCCAGCTTCAGAAAAATACCAAAAAATAAAAAAAAATAATAATAATAAAAACAATTCTATTCTCACTAATTTATCATAACACTCATAGAGATAAAATCATACTTGTCTTCCAGTTCCTTGTTTCTGTGTGCAGCTATTGTAAAGTCAACCCTATTAATGTTTGTAGTATTTTGTACACTAGCAACTAAAATAAAACTTCATATCACATTTTAAACTCAGTGATAACATTTAAAAATTTAAAGACAATTATTTGGGCAGCAAAAAGAAGTGACTTACAAATCTGACAAATCACATTATTTGGTGAACTCTTGAGAAATAGATCTATGAGGATTATATCCAAAGATTAGACTTTTTTTTTTTTTTTTGTATTTTTCTGAAACTGGAAACGGGGAGAGACAGACAGACTCCCGCATGCGCCCAACCGGGATCCACCCGGCACGCCCACCAGGGGGCGACGCTCTGCCCACCAGGGGGCGATGCTCTGCCCCTCTGGGGCGTTGCTCTGCCGTGACCAGAGCCACTCTAGCGCCTGGGGCAGAGGCCAAGGAGCCATCCCCAGCACCCGGGCCATCTTTGCTCAACGGAGCCTTGGCTGCGGGAGGGGAAGAGAGAGACAGAGAGGAAGGTGGGGGGGGGTGGAGAAGCAAATGGGCGCTTCTCCTATGTGCCCTGGCCGGGAATCGAACCCGGGTCCCCCGCACGCCAGGCCGACGCTCTACCGCTGAGCCAACCGGCCAGGGCCAGATTAGACTATTTTAAGCTAGAAGTAAAGCTTATAGTCAACATTCTGTAAAGCTCATTGGGCCATACTGCATATTATCAGGTTTGGAAATTAGTCACCATCACCTTGATGGCTAATTGCTAACTAAGCCTTGTTCTCCCCACTTCCTTCATTCTCAAATCATACAAATATTGAAAAATATTGGTCTGGGCTTCCTCAATACCTGTACTTCTATAAAGGATTTGTTTTTCTTGCAAAATATTGTACAGATTCAAAGAATTTATAAAATGTATTGCGATAAAAATATGAACATCTATATATTTAACATCTAGCTTCGGATACATAATATTAACAATGCCTGTGGGTCAATCTTCAATATAATTCTTTCCTTTCTCCATAAATATAAATACTATTCTATATATTGTTTAGATTTTTTTTTTACTTTTAAGTAAAGTATTAATACATCTAAGTATATAAATGAGTATGTTATAACTACTGTTTTCCTATTTGAGCTCTGAATATATGATATCAATTGGATTTTTTACTTTGTATTGTCCTTTGGGCTTCCTGTATGGTGTGACATAAAGCTATTTCTCCGATTCACTAGTATAAAATCCTCATGTGTGAATGAATATATGACAATGATTTTCCATTCTCCTGTTTATAGATTTTTTATTTTTGGTTTATCTTAGGATTCATTGTGAACAATTATTTTTAAAACATATGAATATATATATATTTTAAAGTGCTTCTGGTACGTACACTAATGTAATGGTATCTTTTAAATATATATCTATTGTGGAAGTCTTATATCTTGAGTATGTACATACTGTGCTTTAAAGCATAACCCAAAATTGCTGTAGGAAGTAGTTGTATCAGTTGATCCTCTTTCCAGTAGCATATGAAATTCCCCACTGTTGCATTTGTCAGTAATGCTAATATTATCTGACAATGTAATTATTGTTTATTTTAGTAACTTAAGATATCAAGATTAAAATAGGCCCTGGCTGGTTAGCTTAGTGGTAGAGCATCCTCCCAGTGTGTGGAAGTCTAGGATTCGATACCGGTCAGAGCACACAGGAGAAAAAACCATCTAGTTCTCCATTCCTTTCTCTTCTCTCTCTTTCTCCTCTCTGTCTCTCTTCCTCTCCTACAGCCATGGCTCAAATGGTTTCAGCAACTTTCCTGAGCAATAAGGATGGCTTCGTGGCCTTGCTTCAGACACTAAAATAGCTCAGTTGCCAAGCAATGGAGCAGTGGCTTCAGATGGGTAGACCATCACTGGTCTTGCCAGGTGTATCCGGGTCAGGGTGCATGGAGGAGTCTGTCTCTGTCTCCCTACCTCTCACTTAAAAAATTAAATTAATAATAATCCACCAACACATATAAGTGTACATTTTTATTTATTTAAAAAAATAATTTCACTTTTGATTTTCAGTCTTCCTTCATTTGTGTCTCAGTTCACAAAGAAAGTGTTCTCTACTTCTGTTTGTTTTGCCTGTATACTATATATATAGGTACTTTAATCAGATTTTTTTTCTAATGAAATTATATTTTGCATTTTGTTATAAAAATGTTTTATTTTCTATATAAAATTAACATTCATGTTCAATTACTCATTATATGTTTCAAGAATGTCTTAATTCTGATCCTCCAAGCCATTTGTGTACAGCTAGGATCGAAGGCAAGAAAGACTTCTCTCTCTCTCATGTTTTCTCATTTTTTCTTCTATGTTTTTTTGTTCCTATGAACCCCTTTTTTCCTACAATAAAAGACTTGTTATTTCTTCCTTACTCTTTCTTTTTTTTCTTTCATAGAAGTATTGGTAGCACCAAGAATATAACTTACTATCTCCAGTAAGGAAGATAGTAATTTAAGAAAGGTTTTATCATGCCAAAATATAATAAATATGCAATTAGAAATACTTAAGAATGTGAAATTCAGATTAATATTAGCTTTAAATGTCTCTTTCTTTTTGCCATTTCCAATGTCATAAATTTGGAATTTCTGGTTTAAAAATAATGTGTATCAGAAATTTTCCTCATCATTACCTGAGACATCAAAAATAAACATTTGATGTTTATGGAGTTAATCCAGTGAGGTATGGTTAAAGAAACATAATACTGTGAATATTTTTCATGTATGCCAATTAGATATTGGCTTGGAATATTTTGAAATTAATTCCAGGTGAATTCAATATTATTTTTCAGAAAAGTGATATTTTTCTATATGGGAATTATCTGCATTGCTGTTATCGACAAGCAACAAAAAAGTGAATCTCTAATACTGACTTTCTAGAAAATGTTTGTGTATAATTTGAGTGTGTTTGATAATCCAAATTTATTCAGGTTCTCTTTAATTGAAGAGATAATTAATTTCTGGTAGACTAACAAATTAATAATGTTTATAAAATATTTTTCAACCTTCCAGCATTTTAAAATATTTTACATATTATAGAAAATACAGCAAGTTAGAAAGACTCTATATTGTATCATATTTGAACTTTAAAAATTTTAATATTTAAATATTAAAATGTCAATGACTAAATCAATGGTCAATAACATTGAAACACATGATTTTATTTATTTATTTATTTATTTATTTATTTATTTATTTTATTTTTTTTGTATTTTTCTGAAGCTGGAAATGGGGAGAGACAGTCAGACAGACTCCCGCATGCACCCGACCGGGATCCACCAGGCTCGCCCACCAGGGGCGACGCTCTGCCCACCAGGGGGCGATGCTCTGCCCCTCCCGGGGGGGGGTGGGGGGGGGGGGGGGGGGGGGGGGGGCGGGGGGGTCGCTCTGCCGTGACCAGAGCCACTCTAGCGCCTGGGGCAGAGGCCAAGGAGCCATCCCCAGCGTCCGGGCCATCTTTGCTCCAATGGAGCCTTGGCTCCGGAAGGGGAAGAGAGAGACAGAGAGGAAGGGGGGGGGGGTGGAGAAGCAAATGGGCGCTTCTTCTATGTGCCCTGGCCGGGAATCGAACCCGGGTCCCCCGCACGCCAGGCCGACGCTCTACCGCTGAGCCAACCGGCCAGGGCCCATGATAATTTTAAAAGACTAGTTTTCTGGAATTTTGTGTAGTTCTGTTTGGAATGAGAAAAACGTCTCCAATTTAAGTCTTCTAAAAGTCTCTTTTTTAGCTATAGCATCCTAGCTTTTATCTGAATTTTACATTGATCTCTTACTTCATACTGCTTTTAATAAACTATTATATAGATTATTAATAAATATTTTAGCACAATAATAAGGTATAATTATTAATGAATATTTGTAAAATAATTAATTTTTTTGAAATTTCTATTTCAGTGTAAGATACATCTCAAAAAAATTCACTTTTTTTTCAATGGTTGACATTTTCTGGCTAATTTCATCTTTTTTTATATTATATCATATTATAATACAATTCTGCTTTAAACTCAGTTAATTTACTAAATTTATTATGCAGTTTGATGTCATACTGCATAAAATGCCACAGAAATTGTTTTACTAAGATTTTTCAACAATTGAGCATTTCAATAATCTCCCTGGTCAATTTATATAGACATCTTAAAAGCCAGTTAATAGAATTGAACAACCGTTTGCTTTGATACATGAATGAACACAAATCAGTTAAACTGGTAGGGTGTGCAGACACAGTCAGAAAGCCAGTTTCAATATTAATTAGACATTATTACTATCACATAGAAATAAAATAATTATTATGTTATAGGGATTTGGCATTTTTCATACTAAATTTAAATACAGCCATCTAAATATTCTTCCCTGATATGTATGAAGTTGATGGAATTTCAAACCTTTAAATAAATCCTCTCCCAAATAAGAAATAATAATCAACCTAACTACCCAGTTACTAAAGAATGACCAGAGATTGACTTTTAGAAAAACAAATTAAAATAATTATACACATATGCGTGCACATGCACACACACACACACGCACACACACACACACACACACACACACTCACAGTTTAATAGGTTTAGTATTTCCTAAAGTAAGGGCATACACATATGCAAGGATGATAGAAACACTTTTAAAACTAATTTTATGTTATTAAGTTCTGTATAATTTCTATTTATGCTTTTGTAAAATTTTGCGTAGCAGGTTAGTTAATTGGTACTCATAAGTTTTAAGATATGTCATTTTTAATAACTTTAATATTTGCTAATAAATTTATACTGAAACCACAGTACATAAGTAACAAGAGCCATCTGAAATAAGATTTTCTATCTTTACTTCTCTCACATTTTGGAGCAAGACGTTTGTTTCCTTTTTGCTTTTTTATTTTCTAATTGTCAGCAATCCCTGCAGTAGCAACTACATTACTCCTGAACTTCTGAAGGATTTATAAAGACATACAATGTTTTCTATTTTGGAAATTAAATTATGTTTTCTAAATATCTTTGAAAGATCCAACTGTTGGGATATAAAACCTACAAACCCAAAACTACAGAGACAGAGGCCATAGTGATGCTAGAGTTTAATTTTCTCCTTTCCTGGAAGTCCCAACTTATGTACAATATTGATGGAATGGGCGAAGGCTAGAGAGAGCACAGCAAAGCGCAAAGGAGGAAATTATGGGGTTGCCTTGCTGGCATAGGAAGAAAGAGTCTGCAAGTAATTTGAATCCATATAAGAGAAGACAGTCAGATGTCAAATGCAAACTAAATTTTAGAAGCGTTTTTAAATCATTGCAGTCCATAAAAACTTAATTCTTTTTGTAATAATAGTCATGCTACTCAGCCAAGTTATTACTACAGCCATCTATATCTGCTGGCAACTGCCTATAAGTGATTATTTAAGCAGATTAAAGTACTCCACATGATCTGAGGGCAAAAATTTTAATGGTATTTTGAGACATGCACACATTTTATAAATCCTACAAATAAATGTAGAATTGTACATAGCAAGAGTATTATTAGATAGATCACTCTGAAATGTTTGTGAAAATAAATACTCAATAAATTTATAGTAAATAATGCCTCTATTTTTAGTAACCCAAATATCTTATATTGTAAAAGTAGAAGAAAATTTAATATGGCATTTAAAAGTTTTAGTAGAATATAAACTTAAAAAAATAGACTAAAAATCACATAAGGGCTCTAGCCTGTTAGCTCAGTCGGTGAAGAGCGTAATCCTAAAACAACAAGGTTGTGGGTATTATTCCAGAGCAGGGCACACACGGGAAGCAACCAATGAATGCACGACTGAGTGGAACAAAAAATGAGTGTTTCCCTTTTCCCTCCCCTCTCTCTCCCTACTTTCTCTATCTCTCTAAAAGTAAATCAATAAATACAACCTTGGCTGGATAGCTTGGTTGGCTGGAGCGTCATCCAGGTGCAGAGGTTGCCAGTTCGATTTTCCCATCAGGGCAAATATGGGAGCAACTTGATGTTTCTGTCTGTCTGTCTGTCTCTCTCGCCCTCCCTTCCTCTAAAAACAAAACAAAACAAAACAAAAAAAACCCCCAAAATGTAAGGATCAAACCAATGTCTTTGAAAAGAAAAAATCAATTGTACTTAATATCAGCTATTAAGGGAGTATTTAACAGACACTTTTGGAGAACACAACTATATGAATAAACCAGCGATATAGAATAATTTGAGGAAAGATATATTTTGTAATGTGTTTTATAGAAAATGAACTCTTTCCTGATGTAAATAAAAAAAGAATAGCACAATTATGTATTTCATTTTAATATTCCCCTCTACGTATCATCTGGTAATTTTCCTGAGATAAATAAATGTATATATGCCCTGGCTGGGTAGCTCAGTGGGTAAGAGTGCCATGCCAATATGTCAATATTGCGGGTTTGATCCCAGGTCACAGCACATACAAGAATCAACCAACGAATGAATGAATAAGTGGAACAACAAATCGATTTCTCTTTCTTTTTCTCTCTCAAAATAAAATTCATTAAAAATATGTATGTGTGGATTGCATTTTTCTTTTTTTACATTTCCTACAATCTAGATCTAAAGTTTTGTAAGTTAACAACACACAATATATGAAGAATGACTTAAATATATTTTCTTTCTATATAAAAGGCGAATTATAACAGTACTTAGCCCATAGAGTTATTGTAAGTCAAAAATGAAAATAAAAAAGGTGATCTACTTAGCACAGTAATTTATTTAAAACAAACATTTAATAAATACCAGTATTATCTTTCAGATTAATGTTATTTTTCCATTTTGAGGCAAAATTTTCTAAGGGTCATTTTCAACATCCACTTAGAATATTGGAAAGGTCACTTTATTTTGAGTTGTGTTTAGTAGTAGCAAATATTTTTTAGGAATTTATGCATAGAAGTGAGCTCCTATTTTAGGTCCTGGAGGAATGTCCTGTTAAAACACTATTCCTGGTGCCTGAACAGGTGGTGGCACAGTGGATAAAGTGTTGGTCTGGGATGTAGAGAATGCAGGCATGAAACCCTGAGCTGGCTTGAGCGCAGGCTCACCAGCTTGATCGCGGGGTCACTGGCTTTATGCGTGGGATCATAGACATGACTCCATGGTCTCTGGCTTGAGCCTAAAGGTTGCTGACTTGAGCTCAAGGTCGCTGGCTTGAGCAAGGGGTCACTGGCTTGGCTAAAGGCTGAAGCCCCCCTAATCAAGGCACATATGAGAAAGCAATTGATGAACAGCTAATGTGCTACAGCAAAGAATTGATCTCTCCCTATCTGTCCCTCTCTTCATCTCTCTTTCTGTCTCTGTCTCCTTCACTAAAAAAAAATAAAATAAAAATAAAAATTCCTGGTGTGGAGAGAATTGCTGTCATGACAGTAGAAAATCGTAAACAATTAGACCTTAGATCTTACAGTGTGATAAAGAGTAAGGCTGACAAGCCAGGTTCCACGTTGTCACCTGACCTGGTTACAAAGACTGAAGAACAGACCAAGCAATAGGTCCTGGATGAGTTTGAATCTCATCCAGAGGCATTGTGAAGGTTAGTAGGTGTAGAGGGGAGCAATATTTTAAACAGAAAGAGAGCCTATGGGTAAAATATGAATTACATAAATGTGTCTCAGATAATTCACATTGTAACTCCCAGTCTCTGTGCAAGCCATTCAACCTTTTGAATGAGTTTTCTTGCTATCAATGAATAATACTAAAAAATATAACCTATTTCTTCCTAATGAGCTTCTTGGAGGGAGGGGTCAAGTGAAATAATATATGTGAGTGTTTTTATACCTTAAAGTCCGGTGAGAATATTAGATACAATATTAGTATTATTAATGTTTATTTTGGTATTGGAACAATGGTAAACTCATTCATTCAGTGAACTTATTTCTTGAGTTGTGGCTAAAATATTTCAAATTTGCCACCTCACACCTGTTAGATTAGCTATTATCAACAAGACAGGTAATAGCAAATGTTGGAGAGGCTGTGGAGAAAAAGGAACTCTCATCCACTGTTGGTGGGAATGTAAAGTAGTACAACCATTATGGAAGAAAGTATGGTGGTTCCTCAAAAAACTGAAAATAGAACTACCTTATGACCCAGCAATCCCTCCACTGGATATATACCCCAAAAACTCAGAAACATTGATACGTAAAGACACATGTAGCCCCATGTTCATCGCAGCATTGTTCCCAGTGGCCAAGACATGGAAACAACCAAAAAGCCCTTCAATAGAAGACTGGATAAAGAAGATGTGGCACATATACACTATGGAATACTACTCAGCCATAAGAAATGATGACATCGGATCATTTACAACAAAATGGTGGGATCTTGATAACATTATACAGAGTGAAATAAGTAAATCAGTAAAAACCAAGAACTACATGATTCCATACATTGGTGGGAAATAAAATTGAGACTAAGAGACATGGACAAGAGTGTGGTGGTTACTGGGGGTGGGGGGGGGCACGGGAGGAAAGGAGGGAGAGGGGGAGGGGGAGGGGCACAAAGAAAACTAGATAGAGGGTGACGGAGGACAATCTGACTTTGGGTGATGGTTATGCAACATAATTGAATGACAAGATAACTGGACATGTTTTTTTTGAATATATGTACCCTGATTTATTGATGTCACCCCATTAACATTAATAAAAATTTATTTATAAAAAAATAAATAAAATAAACATCTTAAACTTAAAAAAATATTTCAGATTTGTAGAGTTCTTACTTTATTGAGGCTACTCACTTCAATATTAATGCATCTGATCTTGACAACTCTATGAGTAGATTTTAATTGTCCAAGATCACACAACTAGTATTTGATTATGCCACAATTAAACTCACTTCTGGCTCTAGAGACCAAAAGTTCAACTCCTAAACTTAACATTGTACTATGTTGTGTCATTGTTTTCTAGTATTGAACATACAGTGGGTCTCGTGCTGGAACAGAGGCATAAATATAAATAGTATGGTTCTTGTCATCAAAGAGCACCCTCCCAGTTTTATGAGCACCCAGAGGATAAGGTGATTAGGAGAAGTGTCTGATTGGTATTATCAGGTACTGAGAAGATGTCAGACCTAGATCAAGGACATGAAAAAGCCTACTTGAGCACATGTTAGAGGGACTTAAACATGAAAGTTGTTTTGACAGAATTAGGCAAAGAAATTTGGGAGGACACTTCAGGCAGAGAGCAAAAGGATACATGGATGACCTATTTGTCTGGAGAACCCCTTTAAAAAGTATTAATAAATGCCACTTTCCTCTCAGTAGTGTCCTAGTTTGGACAATAAATTATGTGGTCACCCCAGGTAAAGGCAGGGAGACAGCGCTGTGAGCAAATATAGCCTATCTTGGCAAATGCAAGCAAATTTTCGTGCCTAGAATCCAGGATGTGTGATGAGAATTATAAAAGATTAGAGAGTCTGGGGAAAAAGCATGGCATGGAAGGTCTTGTTCTTTAGCCAAAAAGAGTTTAAGTTTCATTTTTTTTTTTAATTCAGTGAGAGGAGGGGAGGCTGAAAGACAGACTTCTGCATGCGTCCTGACCGGGATCCACCTGGCAAGCCCACTAGGGGGCGATGCTCTGCCCATATGGGGCATTTCTTCTTGCTCAGCAACCAAATTTTTTTCTTTCTTCTTCTTTTTCTTCTTCTTCTTCTTCTTCTTCTTCTTCTTCTTCTTCTTCTTCTTCTTCTTCTTCTTCTTCTTCTTCTTCTTCTTCTCCTCCTCCTCCTCCTCCTCCTCCTCCTCCTCCTCTTTTTTCTTCTCCCTCTCCCTCTCCCTCTCCCTCTCCCTCTCCCTCTCCCTCTCCCTCTCCCTCTCCCTCTCCCTCTCCCTCTCCCTCTCCCTCTTCTCCTCTTCCTCTTCCTCCTTCTCCTCTTCGTCCTCCTCCTTCTTCTTATTCTTTTACATATATTTTATTTATTTATTTTTAGAGAGGGAGAGGAGGAGCAGAAAGCACCAACTCCCATATGTGCCTTGACCCGGCAAGCACCACGTTTCCAACTGGTGACCTCAGTGTTCAGGTCCATGAGTTCCACTGTCCTGCCATGAGTCAGGCCAGCAACCGAGTTCTTAGCACCTGAGGCAGAGGCCATGAAGCCATTCTCAGTACCCGGGCCAACTCGCTCCAATTAAACCATGGCTGCAGGAGGAGGGAGAGAGAGAAAGAGAGAGAAGTGAGAGGAGGAGGGGTGGACAAGCAGATGGGCACTTCTATATGCCCTGACAGAAAATAAAATCTGGGACTTCCACATGCCAGGCTGATGTCCTATCAGGGGGCCAACTGGCCAGGGCCTAGTTTCATTTTAAAGGTCACTAAAAGTTTTTTTTTATTTTTTTTATTTTTTTATTTTTTATTAAAGGATATAGTATGGTTTAGTTACACTTTGAAAGATCACTCTGATATTCAAATCATGCATTCAAGAGACTATATCCTTATGTTGCAATAGTATATAAAGGAAGACAAAAACTTTTATTCAACACAATTTGTTAAGTCCCTGTCATATGCTGGCATCATTCTAAAACCTTAGGATACATCAGTAAACAGGTTATATAAGATCTCTGTCCTCATGATTCTATTATTTTATGGGGGGGATAGTTATAATAACCCCAAACATAATAATGAATAAATGTAGATCAGTGTAAGAGAGATTTGGGTTATATTGCAATTTTAAATAAAGTGACCAGTGAACAATTTTAATTTCATATTTGAGCCAAGGCCTGCAGATACCAGGGAAGTTGGCCATTTAGATATTGAGAGAGTCCCAGTTGGACAGAAGAGCTGGTGCAAAGTGAAAGTATGGCTGGAAATTCCAAAGAACAGTATTTAGCTGTTGTGTATGGAGGAGGAAGAACAAAGGTGAAAGAGGGACCAGAGAGAGTTTGCGGTGGAGAGTGCTTAGAACATCGCAGACCATTTTAAGGAATTTGAGTTTTACTCCAAGTGACATGGGAGCCATTGAAAAGTTTTGAACAGAAGAATGTCACACTATGAGTTAATGTTTACAAGGATGGCTGCAGCCTCTGTGGTGAGAACAAACTCAAGGGGCAAAGGGTCTGTGAAATACCATTTAGGCTACTATTGTAGGAGTCCAGGCCAGAGATGTTGGTCCATAGGCAAAGGTGTGCAAGCAAGTGGAGCTAATAAAAAAGCATAGACTTATTTTTATCAGTCACGATAAATGGAGGCCAAAATAAATAAAAGAGAAATAAAAGACACTTTACAAAGTGATAGGCCGTAATTCACATTGGATGTATAATGACTTTGAAGATATATAAGCCAAATAAAAATAATGCTGTCCTTGCCTGACCTGTGGTGGCACAGTGGATAAAGCGTCGACCTGGAAATGCTGAGGTCGCCGGTTCGAAACCCTGGGCTTGCCTGGTCAAGGCACATATGGGAGTTGATGCTTCCAGCTCCTCCCCCCTTCTCTCTGTCTCTCTTCTCTCTCTCTGTCTCTCCCTCTCCTCTCTAAAATGAATAAATAAATAAATAAACTAAGCTTTTAAAAAAAATAATGCTGTCCTTAAACAGGTGCTACTGGAAACACAAAAGAAAATGATAGCTTCTATTAAAAATAGATGTTACTATGCTGAGTTCAAGAAAGGTTAAGTGTACAAATATTATTAAATATATTGTGAAAATTCTTAAAATATGTCTCAAAATTTAAATACAATAGTTTGATAAATATAATTATATTCTTAAAGTGTATGTATTGTGACAAAAAAGATAATGAAGTAAAAAGAAGATAAACTAGAGAATGCATTTGCTATATAGATCTCAAAGTAATTACTTCATAGTTAATAATAAATTTTATAAATTGATGACAAAAATAATCCAAAAGTCTGGTAAAAAAATGGGCAAAAACCATGAACAAACCATTCATAGAAACAGATACAAAATTAGCTTTGAGCATATGAAAATATTCTTGAGTCTACTCCTTATAAGAAAAATAGAATGTAAACTATTACTTCTCATTTATCATATTGACTAAAATTAATGATGTTAGATACCTCAGGGAAAAATTGTGTTTCCTCAGTCATTTCCAGATTGGAGCCAATCTTCAGATCCAGAAGAAAATAAGTAAAGGGGAGACCTTGGAAAAGGACTCCAAATTGCTACCTCCAGAAGGTATAGAAAGCATTCTCTCATGAGCAAATTTGAGCAGTGTAGCAATCTCCTCCATTTCCCTGAACCAAATCTCCTTAGTTCACCTCTGATTTTAATAGCAGCTATGGTGGACAGCTGTGTGCAAGTTAGGCTTATCCCTAATTTACATCATGACACCTGAGAGGCACGGTATCTTTCGGGCGTCTAACCCTTCCCTAATACTAGAGGAACCTACTTGGCTCAAATGCACTTTGGCCTGGGGATACTGTCATAGCTTTTGGGGGTGCCCTCAATCAATGGGAAGTGGGGTCTGATGAATTATTTTTTCAAGCAGACAACTCTACAAAGCACACTGTACCTGTTAGGCTGCTCTGGCAGAGATCTGCCCTGTCGTCCACAGCAGTGAACTCGAAAATGCGCTCATATTTTATATTCGTCTTCCACTGACTCACTTTTCCAGTTCTCTCACTTTAGCTTCCTGGGATCACCTTCAAATAATCTACTGAACCCCAGTCTTCTTCCCCCAAGGAGTGATTATGATCGCTCTTAATATATCGATCTCTTAATCTACCTCTTTTTTCTTTTGGAAAAGAATTTTTCAAAAATCATTTGTCAAAACGTGAAGTAATTTCTTTAAAGATTTTTGTCCATCTTCCTCCTAATCATGAACATTTCAAATGTAAAAAAAAATAAAAAATCCACTTGTTGATGACAAATACATTCCTTGCTTTCAGTAAAAATAGGTGTAATTTCCTCAGCAACAATTTCATCTTGCTGTTCTCTAACTTAAAATAACTCTTAATATTTATGCAGTTTGGTTTTAAATTCTCAAGCCATGATCTTATCAATTCCATAGAAAATATGACCTTAATCATGACCAAATTGCCTTTATCTTGAGCTAGCTATTACCTATTTCTCCTCCCCTATATTTTTATTTTTTCTAAGAGCTATATTTCTCAGGAATAAGAACATGGGGACTACATTTAGCAGGTGTTTGACTTAGATTCTATTAATGAAGGGTCCTTTCTTATGATGGGAAAGGAAGCAGCAGGAAAGAATGAAGCAACTGTTGTAGCATTGCCAGCTATGTGCATTTCGCCAGAAGGCAGACAAGAGGTGAGACTCTGGCTTCCAGATATCTTCCTGTAAAT
This sequence comes from Saccopteryx leptura, assembly GCF_036850995.1. Taxonomy (NCBI): domain Eukaryota; kingdom Metazoa; phylum Chordata; class Mammalia; order Chiroptera; family Emballonuridae; genus Saccopteryx; species Saccopteryx leptura. The sequence goes on from NC_089503.1 coordinate 356,745,690, forward strand.
TGGCTACTTATATGCATTAGGCAGCTGAGATCATTGACAGTTATCTGTTATGATTCTCTGGTTCCTGGGTTGCTAGAAAGTCAGTGACCCTTTACCTGTATCCTGACTTTCACATCCAAACCCTTTCAAATTCTCAAAATTTCATGTATTAAATCCCTTTCTGTGGGAAATACCCAGAATAAATTTTCTTTTCTGAAAACTAATTATTAGTAAAGTTATTTTATTTATTGATTTTATTATTATTTTTTTATAGGTGAGAGGAAGGAAGATAGTGAAGCAGACTCTCAAATGTGCCACAACTAGGATCCACCCGGCAACCCATGTTTGGGGTGATGCTCAAGTATAAAGCTATTTTTAGCACCTGAGATTGATGCACTCCAACAGAACCATCCTCAGTTCTCAGGGCCAGGCTCCCACCAATTGAGGCACTGGATGCAGTAGGAGAAGGAGAGATGGGGAGAGGAAGGGATGGAGAAGCAGATGGTCACTTCTTCTGTGTGCCCTGACCAGGAATCAAACTTGGGACGTGCACACACCAGGCCAATGCTCTAGCCACTGAGCCACTGGCCAGAGCCTGTAAACTTTTTTAAAAGTTGAATATTTGGGTAATTTTATCTTACTATGTTACTGTGCATAGTATTAAACTCTTATTAATAAAATATTTAGATTCATTTCTCAATTTTAACAATTTTTCTTCCAGTCTTCAGGTTGTTTTCTCTTCCAGTGGTCTGCACTGTGCTTTTTGGCCTAATATGGCCATGTATGTTTATATACACATTGTCTGCAGCTATAATTGAATGGTAATGTTAGAGTTGTGTAGTTGAAACAGAGACTCTATGACCCCAAACTGAATATATTTACTATCAGCACTTTTTCAGAAAAAATATGCTGATCACTGCCCTAGAGGAATTAGTTTTTGTTAATATATTGTGTATTGCTGTATAGTATAAGAGATGTATTTGATTACCTTTATTGTGATGCTGTCTAGGCAAATTTAATAGTAAAATCCTTCTGCATTAAAAGGCACAGAAATTTGAAGTATTTATCAGGAATGGATAATTATATGCCAGAAGATGGAGGCTTTAAAATCATATTTTAAGGAAAAAGACCTAATATATGTAACGATGACATAGCTAAGGTTTGTTGAGTGCCTCAAAAGAACCAGGTATTTTGCTAGAGCACTTTGTAAGCATTATACAATGCAATCTTTACATCACTCTGACATAGTTGCTAACTAAGGAAATGAGAAAAAAGAATAATTGTTTCCCAGGGTTACATAGCTAGTTGTTAACTGGCATTGAACTCACCTGATACTAAACTCTGCAGTGAATCTATTGCTAATTGTTAAAATACTTGCAATAGTAAAGAACCATAATTCTGTGAGTGTTTTTATACAACTATATGATAGTTTATATTATTTCACACTGAAATCAGAAGGTAAAATTTATTTACTCAGCACAACCAATCATCACTTATTTTCTCTGTGAAATAGTGGTTTCTCAAACCCACGCCACTATAACATTTATAAAGAAAGATTTCGTATGATCCCAGAAAGCAGCATGAAAGAGTATTTTCCATCTTGTCAGGAACTGACTACATGTCTCTTCGTAGGCTCTGCTCACACATTACGTAGGTTGGTGGTGTTGGATGAGTGCATGTGTCTAGTTAGAAAAGTCTCACCAATCAGGGGGGAATAAATCGGAGTTCTATGTCAAACGCTGGCTGTGTGTGGTGGACACTCAGGGTGCAATTTTCCAAGCTGATAAAAAGCATCTTTTCTTCAAAATTGAAAATGTGACTTCTATGCATTATACCTGAGACTATTTGAAATGAAATTCAGAGAATCAGAGAATAATTGGCTGCCTTAACTTCTTGGCTGAAAAGCACTGCTTTCTCAAGCCTGAGAATTTTCCCTTGGGGACAAATTGTTAGGTTTTTGAGAAAGCTGGAAAACATCCAATTAGAGTGATACCACAGATTTGGAATACTTTCCTGGACATGCAGCCTTATTTGATTTTATTAACAACTTCCAGTATGTGAGAGCATTAATGATGCATCTTGAAAATGGGTAAATAAATCATCAACTCAATAATCTTCAAAATGGTTATCCTATATTAAACACATACCAGAATGTAGATTTTGAGAAATGTTGCTATTTCTATCAACTGCTTCTTTGAACAACTGAATGAATGAATGATATGGCTAACTCTAAATTAATAAACTGTAGTTACAGAGAAACAGTTTCAGAAAATGAATTAATAAATAAAAAATTGATAACAGAATTAATTCAAGTAAATAAAATGACATTCTCTGGAAATATCTAGTTTGTTTTTACTGAAGCTGTGAAAGCTCTGTATGATTTCATCAAAAACAACATAGTTCCAGCACATCATTTAAATTATGAAACTTTTTCTTATTGCAGTGTAGCATTATTTTTCAGAGGAATTTAGTTTTGTGCTCATGAAAGTGACAGAACTTTTTCATTTAGTAAGATTATCAAATTGCCAATACTTAGAGCCATAAGCTCTAACCTTGTTTGCGTAATAGTTGGAACACAAGGATGGTTAATGATTTGGAACTCCTACATTATTCTACCGACTAATTACTCTAACCTTCCATATATAAGATTCTCTTCATTCCTGTTGAGCAGAGGCACACTTGATTTACTCTTATCAGAATCATGCACAGCATAGGAAAAATGTCAAAATTCCCAAAGGTAAATTTCATTTGATTGGATAGAAAGTCATTCACCTTGATTATTTCTGACACCTTCTCTATTATGCTATGAGTATTGCAAGAGAAAAGAGAGAGCTCATCTCCTTTACAAACAGTTTATTGAGAGTGACATGCTACTGTCATTATTTGAAAGCCCTGAAAGCTATTAAAGTTCTAGAAAAATTAAAAAAATACAGTTTTAATGAAATTCATTTCTGCAAGGCAAAATACCTTGTCGAATATTAGTAACTAATAAAATGGTTTTGAAATGCGTGTAAAATACATTGCATTTAAGTTTTTTTTTCTTAAAATACATGTGAAATATAACTTGCAAATGGTAAAATTTAAAACACAAAATGTCCGCAAACAATTGTATTTACATGTGAGATAAATTTATGTATGTTATGCCTAAGTCATGATATCCATTGAGTCTTGGAAAATCTTCAGTTGCCTCATATGATGTTATTAGCATTCATCAGTTGGAAATGACACAGCTGTTAGGATGGCCCATGATTAGGCAGAGTTACAATCACAAGTATTTATTCAGGGATCTCTGTCAATGGGAATATAGAGCAAAGTATGATTAACAGAAGGCAGTTGTGAACATATCAGAGGTTAAAATTTTCATTAGGTCCTGGGACACAGTAAGTTTACAAATCACTTGAAGATATGTGAAGAAGGTGAAGAAAAGACTGTATCATGGTGAAAATGACCATTGAAAACTTGAAAAGTGATCTGGAGCAAATTGGGGAGGAAAGAATAAATAATAAATACAGGTTAAATATTGTCTGTGAGTTAAGTAAAAAAATATCAGCTATAGAAGCTGAGAGAAAGTTCAGTGTACGGCAATGTAAATTGAGCAAGGCACAAATATACAACTATATTAAAATGCAAATAAGGGAGTTCTGAGGAATACATTTGAGGTACAACTGATTTCTAAACATGAAATCTCACAGCCTTATATTCATTCTTTTTCTTCCTTTTACTTGGGTTAGTATGCTCTCACCAGGGATAATTGTTCCAAATAATCTGCATTTTACTACAGGCAGCTTTTGAAACCTATGATATCTATTGATCACTACATGAATGCCAAACACCTCATTTATATTTTTGTTTGATCTTAAAACTCCTCATCCTTGCTTTCAAAGTCATTTTAACTGTGACTGCACACTGCAGATAGATAGGTAACTATATCAGCTTCTGCTCCAATTAATATACACTGATCAAGTTTTATGTACCTCTTCCCTGTTCCTTCTCACTGTTGAAGTAGAATCTTTTTTTGTTTTTCTTTCTCTAAACTACCTAGAAATGTCATTGCTTTGACTCATTTAGTCCTAATACTCCCTACTCTTCAAGAATAAGTTCTTAAGAAATACCATGTCAGCCTGACCAGGCAGTGGTGCAGTAGTGCAGTGGATAGAGTGTTGGTCAGGGATTCAGGACCCAGATTTGAAACCCTGAGGTTGCTGGTTTGAGCACGGGGGTCACCAGCTTGAGTGTGGGATTATTAACATGACCCCATGATTGCCGGCTTGAGCCCAAAGTTGCTGGATTGAGCAAAGAGCCATTGGCTGGGCTGGATTCCTCTGGTAAAGGCACTTATGAGAAAGTTGTCAACTAAAGTGCCGCAACAAAGAATTGATGTTTCTTATCTCTCTCCTTTCCTGTCTCTCTGTCCTTGTCTGTCCCTCTCTCTGCCTCTATCTCTCTCTTTCTCTCTTTCTCTCGCGTGTGTGCGTGTGCTAAAAAAAATTGGGTTGAATATTGTTTCACAATATTATATATAGACTTTTGGAGTTTAATGTATCCTTTGTTGCCTTCTTTCAAAATATTTTTTTTTATTTTATACCAACTAAATTTTTTCCTAAGGTTAATGCATGAGAGCCATTTCAAAAGTCAAGATATTCATGGATTTTGCAGCATAATAATAGCTTCAAGATGATTTAAAGCCCAACATATTTAAATAAAAATGTTAAAACATCATTTTTATTTTATGCAGGTGTTTTTAATCAGGAAAAAATTACTACAAATAAAATAACTGGATAAAACACACTGATATTACTAATGACCGTACTCTAATACTAAACAACCAAAAACAATATTTTAAGTAACACAGTCTAAAGAAAATATAAACTGTGATGTAAGATTCTGTTCTGTACACATATTTTTCTTTTTTATTTAAATTTTTAAAATTATAATTTATATTCAATATTATTTTTTATTAGTTTTCAATGTACAGCAAAGTGGTTAGAAAATCTTGTACTTTATCCTAACCTGTGATGATGTAGTAGATAAAGTGTTGACCTGGAATGCTGACATCACCAGTTCAAAACCTGGGCTTGCCCAGTCAAGGCACATATGGGAGTTGATGCTTCCAGCTCCTTCCCCCATCCCTTCTTTCTCTTTCTTTTCTCTAAAATCAATAAACAAAATCTTTTTAAAAATCTTATATTTTACAGAGTGGTCCCCCTACTGCTTCAAGTATCCACCTGACCCCATACATATTTATCACAATGTTATTGATTATATTTCTATGCTGTAATCTAAAAAAAACAAACAAACACAAAAAAACATTATTTATTCATTGAGAGAATATTTTCCTCTCCATATTAATTGTCAAGCCACATCTATTCAGTGAGCTATTATGGATATTTATAAATAGCTAGGCTGTGAAAGTGTTTTTAAATGTGTTCAGAGATTCCACATATTCTAGATATCCCCTTTCACCTTAACGTCCACATTGTGGGAGAATTGCTAGTAAAGATGTATGGCCTTGAAGAGAAAAGATCACAGCCTCACTTAGAAACTTCAGAGAACAAACCTAACCCTCACAATCCATTAAATCAAGGCGTTCTTTCTCAGTCCAGACACCTTGCTATAAACTGTATCCCCACTGTTCCTTCCTGGAAAGGCCACTTGTTCTTCATCACTATCAAGAATCTCTTCACTATTTATGGTACTTAAGTCTCTGCCCTCAAGCTCTAACGTTCAGGTCTATAGGCATTACTAACCCGTTTTTTTTAGCCTTTTCCCCCAGGGCTTATTTCTCCAGTTGTTAATCATCTTTATTACTTATCTTTGGTTTCTTTCCAAATTCTCTTTATCATGACTCAGTTAGGGATGTCAAATGAAACCCACTGTGCTAATAAATATTTAACCAGCACTTGAGTAAAGAAGAAAATGTCTTTAGTGATTTATTCAGACACTACTTGCCTGATGCCTCCTTGGCTAAGGAGTAAAAATAGTGGAACTTGGAAGTATTGTGGTTTGGCCTTAAAACAGAAAAATTAAGGTACTGAACTGTAGTAAGGACCAGTATGGTGAAACTGATTCAAACTATGTAAGAAGCAATAAACTTAGAACAAAGTCAGAGAAAGTAAATGCCAACACAATGTCCTTTGGGCAGAATCAGAAATAAAGTGAGAGATTAAGTTAAATATCAAGAATCAGGAAGATAGTAGAATGCAAGGAGAGAAAAAGGTTGTAGTTGAAGCAATGAGCTCTTTCTTGAATAAAGCTGGAATATCTCTGGTTCATCGTTATTGGTCAGTTGCCTGTTTGGGTAGAGGCAAATGCAAACTGAATTTAATATATATTTAAGGCAGATATTATTCTGATTATAGTTTTAGAATATTGGATTATTCTACGTAATAACTGACTTTTTTTCATTTATTAACAATTTCCATAAAGTTAATTTCCTTGCAATTATTCCACATAAAAACACAGTAAAATTTTGAATGATGTAAAGGAAATCCTTCATTTCCAAAATCTTTCCTAAAGAGCCATTTGTTTTAAGATTTTAACAAAGTAGAAATGTTATTTTATCAATTTCAGACAAGTAAAACGGTATTTCTCTTTTTGCTTGTCATATGTAAACATGAGGTTAGTAATCTTACGTGTTTTATTCACTGATATATTCCCAGTACCTTGAATATTGTATCAGCTCAATAAACATATTTGCAGCTCAATAAATGAACAACATCACCCTCTGCTTTCCTGTCTTGGTGAGTGTGATGCTCTATCCTACCTTGTATACCAAATTAAAAATTTAAGACTCATCCTTAAAGCCCTGTTTCCTATTATTTTTCTTCTTATTCATTTCTTCACCAAATCCAGAATTGTCAGCTCTCAAATCAAGCTTCTGTTCTCTCTTTCTTGTGTTTGATTAATCTTGTGCCCAATTGACTTATTGAAATTGGTTAACAACTCCCCTTTCTCAATTGCAACAATTTTCCAAAATGCTGTCAGAATGATCAGAGTAAACTTTCTAAAATACAGATATGATTGTCACACATCCCAACTTTAAAAGTTTCATTATCTTTGAAATTTAGAAAAGCCACTCTAACAGCACATGGGCTCCTAACTGTATCTCCGTCTCAATTTTCAGTTTTTCTTTCCTTGTTGTCTCATTTTATTAACTCTTATGGTATACCTTTATGAAACTGCAGTTATTAAGCATCATTGTGCTTTTTCTACATGCTATTTTATCCATTTAAAATTCTAGTACTTTTTCCCTCATTTTCTCTAACTTCTGCCATTCAGTTAAAATCTTTATCTTTTTCTAAGCAGCAGTTAGTTGACTTTGTTGACTACACATCTCTGCTTACATTTATTTTGTATATGGATTTCCAAAAATTACACTCTGGCATTTTCTCATACTCCAATAATCTCTCTTCTGAGTGTCATTATGTCGTTATACCTTTTCTACTATCTTATTTATGAAAATATTAAATACTGTTGGATTTCAGGGCCTGTATGTAAGCCCAGATTTCATTTAATTCTATGTTTCCTTTGTGGCAGATCTAATCCAAAATGTGGCTTCAACTTTTTTTTTTATCTCTTTCTTTGTTGACATCTCACTAAGTTATTTTTGTACTCAGACATCTTCCTGAGCTCTAGACATATGTACTTAACTTGCTACATCCTCTTGGATAGTTTCCAGGCACCTTAAACAAAGTGTGTTTAAACTTGTATTCACTTACTTGTTTCCCAGCAATACCATCCTCTCAATTGTTCTAACAAAAACCCTGGTACTCCCTCTCCTTCACCTGCTCCTCTAGCTTGTGCCTGTTCCCTTGGACACCACCCCAGTGCAAAGCATCCGTGTCTCAGTATCTCACTTAGAATTTTCATACCCTATTCCCCATGGGCAAAGTTAAAATTTTAAATACATATATTTTGTGTCACTTCCCTTCTTAAAGTCTTTAAATGTCATTCCACTTCTCTTAGGTTAAAAATAAAATGTGGACATGGCTTGTAAGACATACATCTCACATCCCACCACCCAGATCCTTTCTTTGTTGCTTATTTCCCTCTCTCCATCTATAACTTCCTTCAGTTCCTTCATAATAGTTATAATGACATTGATTTGTACTCTTTATTTTTATTTATTTTCGCTACTGGGTTTATGGTTAACAAAATTATACAGGTTTCAGGAGCACAATTCTACAACACATCATCTGTGTATTGTATTGTGTGTTGACCACCTTCCCAAGTCCGGTTTCCTTCCATCACCATTTATCCCCCCTTACCTTCTTCTGCCTCCCCCACAACCCTCTCCCCAGCAGTCCCCACACTGTTGTCTATGTCTGTGAGTTTTATCTCTTTTCTTTTTGAGTAATCCTTCTGTCTTCCTACTCAGTCTCTCACCCAACAGCTTGTCAGCCTGCTCTTTATCTATCAGTCTGTCTCTATGTTGCTTGTTAGTTCATTTTGTTCATTAGATTCCACACATGAGTGTAATCATATAATACTTGTGTACTTTTTAGACAAATATTGAATTTTGAATACGATTCAGCTGATTTTCATGTGCTCCAATATTCCCTTACGAACATGCCTCAGCTACTCTCTGATCTTTCCTCATGTCATTTTCACTTTTGCTCACTGTGCTCCAGGCAAACAAATTCTCTACTAGACAAAGTTCTCCACTCTCTAGAGCTCCGTGGATGCTAGCCCCTTTGTATGAAACATCTTCCCTGACATTCTGACTACTTGTTTCTTCTTTCCACCATAGGAATCAAGTTCAATGTCCTCCTCTCAGAGTAGTTCTTTCTGACTATCCAAGGTAAAGTAGATCCCCAATCCCTATCCGTTCTCTTCTAGTATTCTTATCAGTTGTTTTCCTAAGTTTTCACTATTTATATGTGTTCACTTGCCTGGTTACTAACTATCCTCCAAACTAGATTTAAAGCTACAGGAGGTCAGGTACATGTCTGTTTTGTTTATCATATTATACAGGCATTTATGAGTATGGCTAATATATATTCGTTGATTAAATGAATCAATATAGATCTGTAGTTTTGGACATTGACATAAACTTATACGTGTTAGCTCTTTTTGGATCCCTGAGAAAAATAGGATCCAAGGTGTTCAAAGAAAATGTGTTGGTTCCTTTTTCTTGCCCATAAATTGACCGGCAACACAAACCTCAGGTCCTGGTGCTAATTTAGAGGGCCCTGGTTTTGATCTTTATCGGATACTGAGAACAAAGTCGCTGAAAAAACATGATGTCTTGTGCTCTTTGGCATGTCAGACTTTGAGCACATGGGTTGGGTGGCATTCAGACTGATTCCGACCTTCAGTGGAGTATCAGAGGGCAACCAGAAATGAACTGGGGTGTGGCAGAGCTGCAGCACAGAGAACATTCTTGGACTGAGATAATTCCACAGTTAAATCTTAGAAATTTAAACAGAAAAAAATATATTAGCCAAAATACTTCCATGTAAACATAATAGCGTCACTAAAAGTAGAACCACTTGGCATTTTCTTTGTTTTATAATTGCTAGTGATTCAAAACTCATCTCCCACCAGGTATTATTTTCCCCTAACGCTCATTATGATTATACATTTGATATCAATTTAATGCTACATATTGTCAAAATATCCATTGGACGGTAAAAATATAATAATTTTAAATAGTTTTAGAGTTTTAGTATACCAGAAATATCCTTCTATTTTGAGTCAGGATAGTGCCACTCTGTGGCTTTGGACACATGATTTACCCTATTTGGGTTTTAGTTTGTCTTCTTATAAAACCGGATTCTATTATGCTGCTTAGTAACAGATTTTTGTGCAGTCTAACGTAATAAAACCTTGTTTTTAAGAATTATAGCAAGTATCAAAGATTAGCTTTCAAAACTGAATCAGAATCATATCACCTTTAAGTTCATATTTCATCTTTTTGGTATTTACTATTAGCAAATACCCTAAGACTTGGATCTTTGCTGTCTCTTTAATCTTCTCTGAGCTGAGAAATGGTTTTCCCAGTTTCTACTGCCCTACTGTCCATTAGATGGGAAGACTCACAGCATGGTAGTCAGGCCCTGCAGACACAATAACGTTAGGGTTATTTTCCTGTTGTATTTTCCTTAGCAATTTCACAGAAACTTTTTCCCTGTATCAGTTTCCTACTGCTGCTGCACAAATTATGACAAATTTAGTGGCTTACACACACACACACACACACACACACACACACTTTTTTTGTGTGTGTCTTATAATTTTCGAGGTCTCAAGTCCAAAACGGGTCAACATAGCTTTATTTTTTCCTGGAGGTTCAGAAAGAGAATCTATTTTCCTTGCTTTCTCCCAGTTTATAACAACCACTCAAGATGCTCAACTTTTAGTCCTGTCTTGCATCTTCAAAGCGTCACAACTTCAAATCACTCTTTCTCCCTCTCTTTTTCTTCGATCTCTGCTTTTGTCATTGGATGCACTCTTCTGATTCTAATTATGATCATTCATCTTCTAAAGACCCTGGTGACTACATTGAGCCCACCAAATAATCTCAAATAATCTCTCAATCACAACATTCTTAATGTAATCATATCTGCAAAGTTCTTTTGTGATGTTATTGCGGAAATCAGAGGAGGACAAAAAGGCCCAGATAACTTGATGAAGAAAGTAGGATTTATTTAGCTGGTGGAGCAGTGTGACCCCAAAAGAGGAAACCAAACACATGTCCCCGAAGTTAGATTTTTATATCTTATATACCTTTCACAGAATACAGGTTTCCATGCAATGGTTGCGTGATCCCTTTGTCTAGAGGTATATGTCACTCATATGACTCTAGGATGGGAGGGTGAGTTTAGGTGAGGTCAGAGAATAAGCCTTGGAATTTGTAAATTAAGGTCTTAAAAACTTATTTTTATTTTTATTTTATTTATTCATTTTAGAAAGGAGAGAGAGAGGGAGAGAGAGAGAGGAGAGAGAGATAGAGAGAAGGGGGGGAGGAGCAGGAAGCATCAACTCCCATATGTGCCTTGACCAGGTAAGCCCAGGGTTTCGAACCAGCGACCTCAGCATTTCCAGGTCGACGCTTTATCCACTGCGCCACCACAGGTCAGGCAAGGTCTTAAAAACTTTTAAGAAAAGAGAAGAGGAAGGGGTTTTCAGATAAGTTCTATCTTCCTTTCTCTGTGTAGCAAGTGGCCCTCAGCACCCTTTCAGAGAACTATAGGAAGTAGTTAATCCATAATTGCTTGCCTCAGCTACCCCTGCTGGCTCCTTCCCTTGCATTCTTCTTGTTTCTTCCTCTTCAGTGGAGGAGGGATAGGGGGCTCTGACTTCTCCTTCCTTAATGTTAAGTAACAAACTGGCAAGTCATAAGAATTGGGAGAAATCAGGACTTGAGGGGTACTGTTATTCAGTTTAGAATATTCTTTTTTTCCCCCAAATAACCAAACTGATGAATAAATATGACTGTACAGTATCAGTTCAAAGCTAATCTAATTCAAAATAATTATTTTCTCATTTGTTGATGATATAGTCAAATTGCTTCTCTCATTATCTCACTGTTCTTTGTGAGTTATAAGGCACTCAGAACTTTGTGTCTCATAGCCCACTTTTCTAACAGCCAGGCCACTACAGCAGCACTATCAAGAGCCTCTGTGATTGAAAGTCACTACACATTGAAGTCTGGAATGTTGCTGATATTGCTGATAGTATGTACTATTACTTACCGTAGGTCTAAGAATAATGGTGGCAAACTTCCATTTGCTCTAAATATCTATCTGAGCAATAATTGGAGAGAATTCTTAAGTAAAGCAACTTGAATAAAACAGAAAAGATAATTTTCTTAATTTAGCGCTTGCTTGTAAAATAAGTTTTTAAATATGATGTATGTTTGCTCGCTTATAGTTTGCATTGGGTGTGAGGGACAGGCTGTAAGCAGGCAGAGTGGTTATAGCCTAAGGCTTAGTTTTAAGACTAAGCTTTTCCCCACACCATTGACTGATTGCATGATTTGGGGTGGTACACTGTTGGGCAGATAAAATGTATTATGCTCACTTTGTAACGCTGCCCATGGGGAGTTTCCCAGGTGATATTAATGTGTGTTGGGGGCAGGCAGGATCGTTGTAGCCTGGGGCTTGGTTTTGGGATAAGCCTTTCCCACCCTTTTTATTGTGGGGTGGTATAATCCAATCATGCCTCAGAGAAGTGACTTTGTATTAGAGACTTCCCTATTTTGTATATTGGATTAGAGATTATGAAGCTACAATATAAAATGGGGGCAGAACGAGAGTTTGCGCTCTTGGTTCCTGGGATGATTAGCATGAAAGAGCAGAGGGAGCAGAGCAGAGAGCAGAAAGAGGCCATGTGGCCAGGAGAAGCAGCCAAGATGGCAGAGTATTGAGTGAGAGGCCAGTTTGTGCAGTTTGACGCTGGAGAAGGAAGGAGATGGGGAACTGAGGAGAATAAGGCTGGTGAGCTAGAAACCTTTGATTCTAGGAAACTCAGATAAGTCAGTGGCTTTGTGAGCACTGAATGTGAGTGGGTTTTGGAGCCTAGTGTATGTTTTTACTTGCCTGCCGGGTGCAAGCTAGAATTAAAGACTATGGCCTACCAGTTTGTGGCTCTGTTTTTTCTTTACCGACTGTCCGAATTCAATGCGAACCTGCATGGGCCGGGCTGCTTTGATAGTGGTGGCCCTGGCCCCGGCTCCTGGCTTTACATACACTCTCATGAGGAATCCCATTATGCCTCAGATAAGTGACTTTGTATCAGAGACTTCCTTGTTTGTATATCAGATTAAAAGTTTGGATTTCTACACTATAAAGTGGGGCAGACCGGGAGCTTGTTCTCTCAATTCCTAAGATTAGCATTAGAGAGAGAGCAGATAAAGGCCACGTGGAGGAGAAGAGAACCAGCCAAGATGGTGGAGTGCTGAAGGAGAAGCCAGTTTGGGCAGAGTTTGTGCAGAGAGAAGGAGATGGGAAACAGATGTGAATAAGGCTGGTGAGGTTAGAAAGCTTTGATTCTAGGAGACTTTGATAAGTCAGTGGCTTTGGGAGCCCTAAATGGAAAGGGAAGTATCTTCTCACTGTGTGTGCTTGCCCTCCATGTGCAAGCTAGGATTAAAGCTAATGGCTCACCAGTTACTGGCTCCGTTTGTTTCATTACCATCAGCCTGAATCTAATTCAAACCTGCATGGGCCAGGCGGCCATGGCTACTGGCTTTACATTTGGCGTAGTCTGTGGCAGGATTTGGCACAGTTCAGTATGGAGCCACCACCACCTTTGAGCAGTGGAGTAGAGGACTGGTTGCTGTTATGGTTCCCCATGGCTGTCCTTTTGGGGGCCATAGGTAGCCTGACTTCTACAGCCATGAGTGAGGAAACCGAGAGCTCTGTGGAAGAGCCTGCCCAGGACCTGCAAACCGAGCAGTGGAAGGAGCTGGAGCAAACGTGGGAGAAAGAGATGCTGACCCTGGAGTTGAACCAAGCACCGTAGGAGGCCAACCAGGTTCACGAGATTCGCTTGGAAATGGAGCAGCGGCTGGAGAAGAAATCACAGGATCATGAGTTGCAGATTGCTCTGGATGTTGTAGAGAGCCAGCAGTGGTGGGAGGCCAGGGCTCAGGATGAGTCTGGGCAGCAAGGCCTACAGAGCAGAAAGCAGCGGCAGCAGCCTGGGCTTGAGCTTGTCAGCTGGAGCTGGCATTTTCAGTTCCTCTTTGGAGGATGAGGAGAATCAGGCTGCAGTTGTGATACGCAGTCTCCAGAATGTGGAGCCAGCAACAAGGAGTATCTACCATGCCCCTGGTAGGTCTGCGATTTTGGGACATAGGGGTGAATGCCATCATGCTCTCCGGAGCAGAGATGAAAATGCTGACTGCCATTGCCATGTGCTCCTCTTTGGGACAGTGTAAGACCTACCAGGATGGCAGGAATGAGGGGGGTGGCTGAGGCCCCATGTGCGTGGACTGATTCCTGGACTATGTCTAGAGTGGGCACTGGCTCCTTTGTTGGATGGACTTATGGATTTTGGACAACATGAAATACCCTGATGGGGTTGGGGGGCGGCTTTGCTGGAAGCACTCCCCTGACCCGGTAAGCTTTTCCCGTGGCTAGAAAGAAAGCCTAGAACATTTTGCGCTTTGGGCTAAGTGAGAGGTCTAGAACCTATGACTCATGAGCCAGATGTGGCTCTTTTGATGGCTGCATCTGGCTCTCAGACAAATCTTTAATAAAAATAATAATAACGTTAAAAATATAAAACATTCTCATGTATTACAATCCATTCATTTCCTACTGCTCATGTTTATGGTTGCCGGTGGTTGGAGCCAATTACAGCTGTCCTCTGGGACAACACCAAATTTTTATTGGATAATGTGTAACATACACAGGTCGTTGTATGGCTCTCACAAAATTACATTTTAAAATATGTGGTGATCATGGCTCTCTCAGCCAAAAAGGTTCCCGACCCCTGGGCTAAGTGCTCAGACTCATGAAATGTACCTTTGTAATTGTTGAAACTGTATGATTTGTGCTGTTGTAATTTGTGTGATGTGCCTAATTTCCTTGTGCAGGAACACTTGTGCTTTAGACTGTAAGCGAGCAAAAGGGGTGGAATGTTGGTCAAATAAGTTTGTAAATATGATATATAGGTTTGCTTGCTTATTGTTTGCATTGGGTGTGAGGGACAGGCTGTAAGCAGGCAGGGTGGTTATAGCCTAAGGCTTAGTTTTAAAATTAAGCTTTTTCCCACACCCTTGACTGATTGCATGATGTGGGGTGGTGCATTCTCATGAGGAATCCCATTATGCTTCAGATAAGTAACTTTGTATCAGAGACTTCCTTGTTTGTATATTGGATTAAAGGTTTCGATTTCTAAACTATAAAATGGGGCAAACTGGGAGCTTGCTCTCTGAGTTCCTGAGATTAGCATGAGAGGAGAGAACAGAGAAAGGAGAGCAGAGAAAGGTCACATGGAGGAGAGGAGAACCAGCCAAGATGACAGAGTGCTGAAGGAGAAGCCAGTTTGTGCGGAAAGCAGGAGATGGGGAACACAGGTGAATAGAGTCGATGAGGTTAGAAAGCTTTGATTCTAAGAAACTCGAATAGGTCAGTGGCTTTGGGAACCCTGAATGAAAGAGAAGTGTTTTCCCACTGTGTGTATTTCTGGTGGCCCACCAGTTCTCGGCTCCATTGTTTCATTACCATCTGTCTGAATCAAATACAACCCTGCATGGGCCAGGTGGCTGTGATGGTGGCCGTGGATACTGGCTTTACAGTGCTAGACAATATAGTACACATATTTATGACCTAAGCACATATACCTACATTGAGATGTTAGTAGAAAGTTTCCCTTTTTTCATTGAAAGTCTATTTAAATATTATCTCAGTATGATGGAGACTTTTAAATGTTCTGATAATGTATTGTTTTTACTTTTAAAATAGATATTTTCTAAAATCCACTCATTAAATGTATTCTTTCACTTCAGGTTCTCCATATTTCTTTGCTTAAGCATCCAGACGAATTTTGAGATGTCCATTTTCTGTTCAGCATAATACCTGGAACTGGATTTTCAGTGGTCTGTAAAAAAGAGTCATGCCCACTGCTTTCATAGAGCTTATACTCTAGTGAAGAGGAACAGTAACTAATCACACACAGTAATATTGTGTGTGTGCAAAGAGTTTCTATTTCAACCTAATGTAAAAATGTTTGAGATCATGGGCTAAGTTTATTGTTTCGGACATTTTCCAAGAGTACTATATCTAGTGCCCTTATCATACAGTGAGAGTAGATAAATATTGGTGACTATCCGTGAAGGAAGACATTTTTGCCAATAAAACCATTTAACTGGTATATACATAATTTTCTGAGAAAACCATGCCTTTTTAAAAAATCAACAGTATATAAACACTAGACATTTTCATGTCAACCTGATTCAGAGATTAAGGACACAAAAAATATATAACTATTGTTAATTAAAGCTCTCAGTTTTCTCTGAACCTCATGTCCTTTAGCAAAAAAAAAAAAAAAAAAAAAAAAAAAAATTCATGACTACCTTTGTCCATTATCATTTTTCTATTTTATAATAAAGTAGAACTTTTAAAATACAATTAAAAGGAGTGTATGAGTATAAAAATGGGATAGTTTTGGAGCTATATGGTTTATAATTAGCAGATTACAAACAGAAAGGTTTTGCGGATGGTGGAGATACAACACAGTACAAAACCACCACAATCTGGGGGAAAGCCAGCTGCTCTTTCTTACATTTTATTCACTAAATAAACTTAGCACTTTGTTGCTTAATTGAGCTCAAGATAAGAATCCATAATTTTATGCTATACCACAGATTTTGTGACAGGAAACACATCACAATGCTTAATTTACAATTCAAATTATAAACTACCCAATCATCATGGAGTCATTTCCCTACATGGTGAGTCATCTAATTTACAACTAAAAAAAACAATGACAATTCATCTTCTAATCTTATTTTTGATGCTTAACAATATTATAGAACATGTAAGTGTTTTCTCTCAGTGCTAAATTCAAAATCAATATAAATCAGATGTGTTTGAATTACAAAGCTTTTGCAATAGAAAAAAAATACAGCTTCTATTTCCAGTGTTTGTATTGTGAGGAAGATTTTTTTTTTATAAATAAGTAAAAATATAAAAGGTGAATTACTTTCAATTTTAACATATTTCCTGTTTTAGAAATAGCGATCACTCATATCTCCAAATAGAATAAGAATGTAGCTAAATATACTAAAGAATGATTCTCACTTTGTTTTAGTGAAATTAGATTCCTTTTGCACTATTAGATGGAATATGCTACTCTGATAGGCTCTTGTTATTAAGTCTCTCTCATGCTCCCTTATGTGCTCTTCCCTAATTCACATGGTAATAAGGAATGTTTTCAAAAATGTAAACAGTTTCAAAAACATCACATTATCTTTATGTTTGCTTACAGGATTGTACCTCATATGGCTCTTACCTAATTCTTTGGCCTTATCTTATGTCACAAAGTCACCTTGCTCATTGTGTCTCAGCCTAACTGAAAATTTTTAATTCTTTGAAAATTCTAAACTGTTTTCAGCCTTAGTGCCTTTGCACAAACCAATTTCTTTGCTAGAACACTTTCTTGCTATGGCATGCCTTGTTCCACCATTCTCCATTTAAAAATCATCTTGTTAGAGTCTTTCCCTCATTAGTCAGTGTCAGGTAGGTCACTGCCCCACCTACAAATGTACACCTAGATATTCATATTCTCTCTTATAACAATTTGATCATTTTCGTTATAAGACTTTTAATAAGTCTTGTGCTCTATTTATTAAGCAGGGAGGGTAGAAGCCAAACCTGTCTCATTCAATATACTGTCCTTAGCTCTAGCACAGTAGAGATATTTTCAGGTGCTTTATAAAAACTTCTTGGCTGCAAGACTAAGTAAGTGAATAAAAGATAAAGGCTCTGTTCCATTTATTCTTTAATACTCACATTCACTGTCTCAGAGACAGTGAGAGAACACTCTCTATAAGGTGAATATCCAGAACAGTTGTGCAGCTCAGCACGAGGACTTTAGCAGATGCAAATGATTGGAGCTTCTGTTGAGTCAGTATGTATTCCAATTTAGAGTTTCCGGAAGAATAATTCATATATTATTAATTACAGTCCAACCTTCATTGACCAGCACAGTGGTTCCAATGAATATACCAGGAGCATTATGGATAAATGGGTGCCAAATACTTTGGTTAGATCACCCTCTGATCTATACAATTGTAGGTTCTTGAGTGTCTTCCAAGCAGTGTGTGTTATGTACATACTGGAATGTTCTGGTCATGGAAGCGAGCATATTAGAAAATGATTCAGTCACTGAGGAATTAGTTGAGGAAATCTAGTTTACAGCCAAGAAGATATGGATAATTGTTTATATGATTATGAATAAATCTTCCTTTGTATGCAAGGACTGGAGTGTGGAAGGAGAATTAATCTGTGTTTCAAAATTATTTTTCTAAGGGAAGAAGAAAGTAATTAAAATACTAATGTATGGAAGATGCTTCTGCTAAAATGGATGGAGAGATACATACATTCTTTCTGTGGTTTTATAACAAAATCTTAAACATTTCTATTAATGATAAAATTGGAGCCCATAAGGATTCTAGAACCTTGGCTGAAAATCTGTGGAACTGCAATTAGATGACAACAGTATTAGCACTAATACTGTAATCAACCACTTCGACATGTCAATACTCAACAGTAAAGGAATTCAGAACTAACAACATCAATGATTAAATCTAATATGTAGATGCAATGTATTCAATGGATTAAAATATTGAAGACCCAAAAGGAACCTAGATAGGTCCAAAAAGGATCAATACCACTGTATGAAATTTTGGTGAAATTGTTAAATAGTTTTTCAAATTCTTATACTTTTGTATAATCTGAGAGATGGTTGTAAAGCAATGAATGACACAGTTTTACTAATTATTTATATATTTCTTTATTTTTAGAAGTCTGAATCATACTTTTCACAAAATATTATAGTTCAGTTTTTATATATATCAGCTTTTATAACTTTTGACAGCTGTAAACTATAATTATAATTGATGGAATAAAGTTTGGATACAGTTATGTATTATACACTCATAGTAATCAATTTCAAGTACTTTTTTGCTCTGGAAGGTTTTTAATTTAGTAGGATCATTGTTTTTACCATGACAATATGCTTTATTTTAATGTATATTCATGTTAAATAATGTTTAAAATAAATTAAATGCTAATATTGTTACTTTGACATTTTTGTTTCTTGTGATTTTCATGTGATTATTGATATCACCTTGGTGCTCATAAAGAATAACAAATGTTAAAGTACATTTAGAGAAAGTTACTCATTTATCTTCAACATTTTTAAGAAAGAAGTTTAGAATGTTATTTTTCATTAACCTTGCATGTTCATATTTTCAGTACATTACTACCTAAAAGATTTATGGTAACATTTTTAAAAGGCATTTCAATTAATAAAAAGTCTTATACCATTCAGTAAAAGACAAAACCCCTGAGGCAATAACATTCAAGTTCTTATAGCTTCTTGAATGGGACTACTCAAGCCCCATTTCTCAAATATATTCTACATATAACTACCCATAGTTCTTCATGATTCACCCTGACCCCTTAACTGTGGGCCTGGTAACTTCATGCATTTCAAGGCCAAGCAAGGGTCATGCCCTCCCTAGTTGGTACAATTTAAGTCCTGCAGTGGCCACAACATAAAATCCTTCTTCCACCAGCCCAGAGAATAGAAGCACTTAGCTGTACTGAGCTGGTCACATCTGAACACAAACCATTTTGTAAGAATCTTTCATGCTATTTTTGAAAGAATGTCATTAAGTATGTTATGACTAGAAAGAGTTAGAAAAAGGTAAATAAATAATTTTTGTTTATCTTTCAGTTTGGGCCAGTTGTAAAATTGAGAACTTTCTTCTGTGTACAAGTCTTACACATAACTAATATCATGGCAGAAGTTGGAAGTACAAAACTCAGCTATTACTATTAAATAAAAGTTCTTTGCTAAACACAGAATTATATAACAAATTCAAAATTTAATCTGACAACAGGATGACAGTCAAAACAGAACTGTTCAACCTAAGTACAGTGGTTCCTCTGTTGGGGGAAAAACTAAATCTAAATACATGAAAACAAGTTGTTTGTGAATTTCAAGAGGCATGCTTTTTTAAAATAAAATTTCTAAAATATATCCAGATACTGAAGTGGAAAGGCATTTGTGATAAGATTCTACATAATATTCTAAATGACCACAATAAAAGTAAATTTTCTGAATATGTAGCTCTACCTCATGCTTTTAAATGTAGTCCCTTAATTTATTTATTGCCAACATTGGTATGCCCGTCATGCATCTGTGCCTGCTTTATTTATAGAATGCTGTGACATTCAACTGCATTGGCACTCCAGCCAAGCAACCACATTTTAGCCAAGCTAAGACGTTGTTGGAGTTGGAAATATTCACGATACTCATTTTATTTTTTCTGGAAAGTTAAGGACCTGGGACTATAATAAAAGATTATTTAAAAGATTATTTCTGCCATTGAGACTGTCTGCTGTCTTATCTAAAACACTTAGGCAATGGCAAGTCATGTTGGGCACACAACAAAATCAACAGTTCAAATGCTATGGACACATTTACCTGAAACCTATGTACTCTTGTTGATCAACGTCACCCCATTAAATTTAATTTTTTAAATAAAATTTTTTAGAAAAATATAAAATTTATTAAACAGTATTAGATAAAATTTCTCCCATAGCATGTAGTCCAACATATAGTGTTAGTCATAAATTTGCTTCTTTCTCTTCATTTCAAAACTTAAGCCCATCAAGGTTTAGTCCTTTTGTTAGTTTAGTGTCACTATTTCATTACTTCTTTAATAGGATTAAATAATATAATACGTCCATTTCTGTTCTAGACTCTCAAACACTTTTTAGAAGCCATTATGGTTTGACATTGGACCACTGATTTAGAAGACCAGTCTTTGTATCCTGATAACAACTATGTGAGGTCAACACAGTACAGTTGTACCGGTACTTGAAATTTTTTTTTTCTTAAACTAAAAAGTATCTTTCCTTGATGTATTTCAGGGAGACGGAAAGAGTAAGTATATGTGACTGCACATGAAAATTATACGATACAAAGAAAGGGCCGAATAAAGGAAAGATAAATCTAAATCGAATTCTATAGCAGTGCTCAACTCTTGAAAATAAATCTAAATAAGTTAACCTGACCAGTCGGTGGCGCAGTGGATAGAGTGTCGGACTGGGATGCCGAGGACCCAGGTTAGAGACCCCGAGGTCGCCAGCTTAAGCGCGGGCTCATCTGGTTTGAGCAAAAGCTCACCAACATGGATTCAAGGTCGCTGGCTTGAGCAAGGGGTTACTCGGTCTGGTGAAGGCCCGTGGTCAGGGCACATAGGAGAAAGCAATCAATGAACAACTAAGGTGTCGCAATGCGCAATGAAAAACTAATGATTGATGCTTCTCATCTCTCAGTTCCTGTCTGTCTGTCCCTGTCTATCCCTCTCTCTGACTCTCTCTCCATCTCTGTAAAAAAAAAAAAAAAATCTAAATAAGTTATATATTCCTTTGTTACAGATGTTTATTGAGAACCTACTATATGCCACTGTGTAGGGCACTAAGGACACATGAGTAAAAAATGTGCAATCTGTCCTCATAGAATTTAGACTATTAGTAAGATTCCAATAAATTCTTAACAAATCTAAAGCTTATTTCTTTGTGATTTAAAAACTTTCACTGAAAATTTTTTTCATGCCTGACTTTCACAGGCTCAGCTAGAAATATACACAACAATTCCTCTGTAACACACAGAGAAGGTAGCCTTTGGCAATGTCAATAATAAACTAAACAGATTTTCTTCTTTTGTCAAGCCACTGATTGAGAGGATTAGTAATATATGAAAGACATATGCTAAGGGATAATAAAAGACAAGGGGAAAAGAAGATTTCATTTGTCTGGTAAATAAGATTTCTGCACCTGCTTAAAAATTTTTTTTGGTTGCAACACACATTTCAAATGTCAGGATAATTCAGAGTGGCAACCAGTGAATATCTATTTTTCACATGGTTAACCAAGCCAAACCTCAGCTTCTCTAACTGTGCGGGTCTGGCTATTACTAATTATAAAGCAGAAGAAAAGTACAATAATGGTTACAACATTCGAGTTAAGAATTTCAGACTCTAGATTGCATTACTTTCATGGACAGAGGACCATTTTTGGACTCCATAACTGAAATGTTTTTATTTTTTTTCTGATTGATTCAAAAACATTCAGAGACTGTATTTTCACTAGAACTCATCTCCTTTGTATTTACAGTCTTCTCAGGGAGATTTCTACCTGAAATATAATTATGGAAATAATATTTTTTACTAAAAATTTAAGTAATTACGGAACCACACTGAAATTTAGAGTTTAGTCTTTTAAAAATCTGATTGCCAAAACAACATAATAGGGGAAAAAATGTCTTTCTAAAATATGTTTTTGCCCTGGCCAGATAGCTCAGTTGGTTAGTGAGTCATCACAGTGCTCAAAGGTTGTGAGTTCAATACCTGGTCAGGGCACATAGAGAAACAGATAGATGTTTCTCTCTCTCCCTCTCTTCTTTTTTCTCTAAAATACATCAATAAATTTTAAAAAGTGGTTAAAATGATGTATTTAAAAATAATAAAAAATAAAGTAAAAAAGCTTTCTAACATTTGAAAACTCATGAAGAACACCATCCAAAAGATTTTTTGTTAATCTCAATGTTATGAAATTAATTTGATTTATTGATGAATAAGACATTAACCAATATTTTCTGTGTATTATAGTGATAGGCTTGTTTACTCATTTAATGGACTTTAAACTGGTGGTAATATGGTAGTTTGTTTTAACAAATCACTGAAAAATGTGAAAAAAAGGTATAAATATACCTTAACCAATATACTCATTTTCCTCCCCTCTCCCTTACTACCTTTTTCTTTTTCTTTTTCTTTTTTCTTTTTTTTTTGACAGAGACAGGGAGAGAGCCAGAGAAAGGGACAGATAAGGACAGACACACAGGAAGGAAGAGAGATGAGAAGCATCAATTCTTTGTTGCAGCACCTTAGTTGTTCAGTGATTGATTTTTCATATGTGCCTTGTCTCAAGGGCTACAGCAGACTGAGTGACCCTTGCTCTAGCGAATGACTTTTGGCCTCAAGCCAGAGACCATGAGGTCATGTCTCTTATCCCATGCTCAAGACAGTGACCCCTTGCTCAAGCTGGTGAGCCTCCGCTCAAGCCTGATAAGCCCACAATCAAGCTGGCGACCTTGGGGTTTCGAAACTGGGTCCTCCTCATTACAGTCTGCCGCTCTATTCACTGTGCCACCACCTGGTCAGGCTCCCTTACTACCTTTTAACTCGGTGTTTTTCTAAAGGTTTTTCTGATTTTTATCTTGGAAGAAAATGAAAATTTGAAACATTAGTTTAACAAAATTAAGGACAATAAAAATAAATATTTACAAACTTATATATAAGGGTAAAATATTCAACCTGTTTGAAAAAGAATTACTTTCTCCAGCATTTTCAAAACAATTTGTATAAATTTAGGTTGAAATAGATATTTTTTGAAAATCTTAACCTAAATCTACAATACAAACATATTTTTAAGAATATATCTGTAGTTGTATACAAAAAAAGACATAAGTCCAATTAGGTGCAAAATTAATGTAGACTTTGCTGCATGTATCCAACAATTTCACCACTCAAATATAATCTGATAAACATCTTTGTGTTCTAAATGCAGAATTTTTTGAGGTGAGAATAGGAGCTGGATAGACTGTGATGCTGTGCTGTATGTGTTTGAACAAATGTTTCTAACCAGGAGACAAGAAGTCCAGCCAGAAATCAGCCCAAGCATAACCATTTCTCCTTGCTAGTTTAGTCTAAAGAGAATACAGCCTTTTCTTAATTATTCAGTCCAGAGAATTCATCTTTATCTAACTAGCTTGGCCTTGGGGAAAAGATGTCAATTTACTTGTATCTAATTATTCTGCTTTAGCTAATATTTATGGTGTCTACATGGATCCTGTAAGAATGAGATACAATAATTATATAAGAAATAAGTCAGGCGCTCTTTGGCACATACATATGAACAGAAGAGAGGAATGCACTTAATAACAAGCATTTTCATAAATAAGTACATTCTCATAAGTAAGTCCTTATAGACTTCTGAGTTGTAATTTAGGCATGCAAATTAAATTGCTCTTAAGTTTAACCTTCTCCTTGAGCATGTCCAGGCACTAGGGCAGTGTGGATTGTACCTGCTATGGAATTGTAGCTAAACTTATAAAACCCTTATTCTGTTCCAGGGGTAGCCTACAATCATGTGGACACCTTAAAAAAAGAGGAAAAAAAAGAAAGATAAGGAGGAGAGGTTAAGAGGAAAATGAAAAAAGAAAGATGGGGGGAAAAAAAGAAGAAAAAATATAACTTATATGGGGATTTTCATATCAAAACTGTTTTAATATCTGTATGTTGAATTAATGTGTCAATGACATTTTTTTTATTTTCTTTAGAATTTTATGCATATTACAAATCTTCTACAAACAACATAAGGAATATCTATTTTATAATAAAATATATAACATAATTAGAACTTCTTAGAAATGTATCTATTCTCACTTGCTATTTCACCTGATGTTATCCCTTCTTTTAAAAAAAGTTATATTGTATACTTCATTTTATCTTATCTTCTTAGAAGCTAATGTTCCTTTTAGCACGTAACATTTCCAGAAAAGGCAACAGGGTACTTTTTGCAGAATTTTGAATTGAAGTTATTAACATTGGCAAATTTCTCTCAGTGGTAGTCTACTTACCAAAATAATTAGATACAGGGTATGTCTTGTGTGCATCACTTCAAGTGATTATTTAAAGACTACTTAAAAGTCAACCATCAAACACTGAATGCTATCTCATAAACCTCTAGTAAAGTTTTCCAGGCTTTTAGTTTTCCCAATCTCCCCACAGGGTGTTGTTTGTATTGGTTATTTAAATATATATGTATATAAAAGAAAAGAAAGAAAGAAAGAAGAAGCTTTAGACACAATACTTGGTTTCTCAAACATCCTCCACCTACAAGAAGCGGCTGACTTACACCGAATTACAGAGCAAATAAAAATCATTTGCTGAGATTCAGGAATGTTGCTGGTGTTTACTCTACAGCCTCAGTTTTAATGAACTGATTTAAAGTTGTTTTATTGACTGACAGACAGGAAGAGAAAGTGGTTGTTTTTACAGCAATCTTTATCCAAGGTTGAAAAAAAATGCACCAGACCAGTTAAACAGGCAAGAGAGACTATTTTAGATTTATAATAGGGGAAAAGGATTAAGCACATTTTCTCTGAATCAAAAGACAGGAAAGTTTTTAGCTTCTATACGAATGGAAAAGTAATGGAGGATGACAGGGGTAAGGTTGGCCCATGGAATTAAGTCATTTGTGTTGTGTTCATAGTGTTATCTAACTTGGACTCTTACCCTCCCACAGAGTCTAAAAGACAGGACCACCTTCTTCTTGATAATTACATTTCAAAGCAATGGCTCCAAGATCCTTGGGAAAGATATCCTAGGTCAGAGGTCCCCAAACTATGGCCTGTAGGCCGCATGCACCCCCCTGAGGCCATTATCCGGCCCCCGCTGCACTTCCGGAAGGGGCACCTCTTTCATTGGTGGTCAGTGAGAGGAGCATAGTTCCCATTGAAATACTGGTCAGTTTGTTGATTTAAATTTACTTGTTCTTTATTTTAAATATTGTATTTTTTTCCATTTTGTTTTTTGTTTATTTTACTTTAAAATAAGATATGTGCAGTGTGCATAGGGATTTGTTCATAGTTTATTTTATAGTCCAGCCCTCCAACAGTCTGAGGGACAGTGAACTGGCCCCCTGTGTAAAAAGTTTGGAGACCACTGTCCAAGGTTATAGAAAATTTACATCTCAAAGAGGTAGAGAAAGAAATTATAATTGCAAGTCTTCTAAAGTAAATGTTCTAAGAAAGAGATGTCAGGGGCTGAGAGTCAGGAAGAACCTGAAGTTGAATAAAGCTGGGGCAATATCCAGGCTCTCTTAGTCACCAGGGAGTCACTGATCAATCCTGAACCACTCTTTTCCTTTTAATTTTTTCCCCTTTCTTTTCTTATTTATATTGTCAAGATTGTTTATCTTATCTCCAGGCAATGCCAGCTCTGACACTTTAATTAGGAGTATCATAAATGAGCTTTACTCATACCAAAGCCAGAGACATATTGTCGGGCAGATAAGATATATTTTGCTCACTCTGTTAAAGATGGCTGCTGCCCATGTGGGGCAGCTGATTGCCTTCTTGCTTGGGAAGGGGCTTGGTTATGCTAATGTGTATTGGGGAAGGGCTTTCCCTTGGAAAAGTTTTAAAAGGAGGAACTAGGAGGCCATTTTGGAGAGATCACATTGTTCCAGGGGAGAGAGAGAGGCCACTTGGGGGAGAGGAGGCAGCCAAAATGGAGGCAAAGAGGTGAGAGCCTTTGATTTTGAGAAAACTCAGATGAGTCAGTGGCTTTGGGAGCCCTGAATGGAAAGGGAAGTGATTTCCACTGTGTATATTTACTCGCCTGCCGGGTGCAAGCTGGGATTAAAGGAAGATGGACCACCAGTTTTTGGCTCCACAATTTCATTACCGTCTGTCAGGATCAAATGCAAACCTGCAAGAGCCAGGTGGCTGTGATGATGGCCACGGGTACTGGCCATACACATATAAACTGAACCTATACTGAGGAGATATCTGGATAGTAATGAGAAAGACTAAAAGGACATAATGTAAGGGATGCAAAGAATTTCATATCATTTTCAAATCCTGAAAAGGAACCTATTTCTATTCAAATACATCATTTTCCTTAAGGTTTCTGTATAACTACAGGGTGGGGCAAAAGTAGATTTACAGATGTTCATATAGAAAATAATACAACAGTTATATAAATAAAAATACAAGAATAAACTCTGTGTTCTGTATAATCACAATTGTAAACCTACTTTTGCCCCACCCTGTAGGGAGAATATTATTGACACACTTAGTGCATGCTCAACAATAATTTGTTGATTCAAATTCTTATTGCTTATTATCATGAATTTATATTTCTAATTTCTTCTTTCCTCTCCTTAGCTTATTTTTCTTCCAAAATAGCAGGATTCCCTAATTATTTACAAATAGATAAAAACAAATCAAATAAGTAACGTTTATCATTAATCTTATATAACTATATATTTTATTAATAGATATATGTTTTCAGAATTTGTTTATATATGTTTAATTCCTATTGTCTTCAACAAGAATATTTTTAATATTAAATAATAAGAGATTTAATAAATTTTATGTTTAAATGTCTTAAGCAGTTACTGTTTCCAACTGAGATTTGTTCTGTTTTCTTTAAAATGGTTACTAATGCTATTTTAATAATATTATTTTTAAAACTACTTGTTCTTGTATAATCTCATTTAATATTCACAAATAAAGTAAATGAAGCCCTGGTTAATTTCATATATCTGTATAATGTTATCAAGATCCATCCATTTTGTTGTAAATGATCCAATGTCATCATTTCTTATGGCTGAGTAGTATTCCATAGTGTATATGTGCCACATCTTCTATATCCATTCATCTATTGAAGGGCTTTTTGGTTATTTCCATGTGTTGGCCAATGTGAACAATGCTGCAATGAACATGAAGCTGCATGTGTCTTTATGTACCAATGTTTTTGAGTTTTGGGGGTATATACCCAGTAGAGGGATTGCTGGGTCATCTGGTAGTTCTATTTTTAGTTTTTTGAGGAACAACCATACTTTCTTCCATAATGGTTGTACTACTTTACATTCCCACCAACAGTGGATGAGGGTTCCTTTTTCTCCACAGCCTCTCCAACATTTGCTATTACCTGTCTTGTTGATAATAGCTAATCGAACAGGTGTGAAGTGGTTGGTGTGTCATTGTAGTTTTGATTTGCATTTCTCTAATAACTAATGAAGATGAGCATCTTTTCATATATCTGGTGGCCATTTGTATTTCTTCCTGGGAGAAGTGTCTGTTCATGTCCCCTTCCAATTTTTTATTGGATTGTTTGTTTGTTGTTGAGTTTTATGAGTTCTTTGTAAATTTTGGATATTAGGCCCTTATCTGAGCTGTTGTTTGAAAATATAATCTCCCATTTAGTTGGCTGTCTGTTTATCTTGTGATTTATTTTATTTATTTATTTTTTTACAGGAACAGAGAGAGAGTTAAAGAGAGGGATAGATAAGGACACAGGCAGGAACAGAGAGAGATGGGAAGCATCAATCATTAGTTTTTTTGTTGCGACACCTTAGTTGTTCATTGATTGCTCTCTCATATGTGCCTTGACCACAGGCCTTCAGCAGACCAAGTAACCCTAGTATTTTTATATAAATAGCAATGTCTATTGAATTTCAGATAATTGAAATTAGGTTATTATTAATTCATCAAAGTCAATTTTGAACTATTTTCAGAGATGTCCGAGTTCCTAACCAAATATATGCTTATCAATTCTATTTCTATTACTGAGACATCTATGTTTTTAAAATTTCTGTTTCCTACATGCCAGATGGGCTCATTTGCTCTTTATAGTTCATCAAAAAAAAAAAATTGTCGGCAGGATGTTAGTGTCTTGGCAGAGACATGTAGGACATATAGTTGAAAATGAATTTTGAGCAGAACTCTGTTTGCAAATGAAATAATTCTAATGCCAAATATATTTTATGTAATAAGTTGACACAAACTCTTTGATTATAACATTCAAATGCTCAATTTTTCTCTGATTAAGCAGGGATTAATTTTGGAAAATACAAACTTTCTAGTGAGTAGTAACTTACTTTGTTTATTTAGATGGCTAGAGGTAACTCATATTAGAGATGAACTAACTGTGAATATAGTATTCATAATGATTTTGAATCCTTTTGATCTTCTATTTTGGATATAATGAGCTGATGAACAAAGGAGAAAAAAGATACAGTTAGAACTGTCAGTAAGCTGACTAGCAAAATTTACTCTTTATGCACATTATTCAGTGGTCTATTTACATACAAATCTTTCACTTCTATCTTTTTAAGCACAAGAATCAAAAGTTTATTATTGGATTATCTGTTTCTCATCATGTGTATCATATTATTCCTTCATCAGTGCTGGCCCCTATAAATGCTATTGCTTTAGTCATGTGTACTAAACTGACAGAGTTAACCATAGTGTCAGCAGACAAGTATAGTTTCAGAAAACTTTCCTCTATTACACAAAAATAAAAATTTTGGTGTCATTGTAAAGCAATGTTTCATTGTAAGTGGTGTAAACATATGGCAGCCATGAAAATATACCAGCAGGGTTGCATAATTGAATAAAGACCCCAGATGCTCCACTTTGAGACCCATCACTACAACACATTTATGTTGAAGACATGCTTCTCAAGGGTTGCTACTGATAGGGTATAGATATAGTATACAATCAATAATATATATATTATATATTTGCAATTAAAAATATATATTTATATAATTGCTGATATACCATATGTACCCTATTTCTTAGATTATCTTTAACACCCCTCACCCAGGAATGCAGGAGAACTACTGAAGTCGGAAGTCGGACACTCCCATATCCCTGAGGAGAAGTACTGAAGCAGGAAGTTTCCATATCCCTGAGGAGATGAGGGGCACCTAAGAAGCAATCAAGACCATGATTAGATTGGAACAACATGGAGAAATTACAATCCTGGAAACTGTCCATCCTGCTTTATGACTCTTACAGTGCTGAAAACCAGCTATCCTACTTCATGACTAACTGCATGCTGCCTATTGCATTATACTAACCTCACCTGAAAAAGTATATCATCAGCCCTCGCAAATGAGATTGGAAGGCAGGCTTTAGGATATGACGCCTGTCTTCTCAAGTTGCTGGCAATCTTGATTAAAGATGCCTCTTACCCTCTCAGACCCAGTCTCTGCTTCTTGGCTATTATGGTGATGAGTGAGCCAATACCTGGACCAGTTGTAGTCCAATAACACTACTAGACAGTGCACAAGTATTAAAGTCATACTATATCTGTGAGACTTGGTTTTCCTCTATTGGGTAACTTTGGCTTAAAGACAGCCTTACTAAAATGTTCTTAAAATTATACAGCAGTCTAAAGCAATGTTTTTCAACAGTGGTCCACCAGAAATTTGGTTCCAGTTTAGCAAAGAGTTAACTACCTTAATGATGTATGGATGTATGAAAATTATAGGCCAAATGAGCTTAGTCGAATTCACTTAAACTCATGTTGACTGCCACTTATCAGCCTGTATCATTGATGAAAATACTGTTGAGGTTGTCTTAGACCTCTTTGGAACTTGTAGGCCCATTCTAACAACTTTTTGCACCATGCAGAGAGCATTTACAAGTCATGCACAATAGACAAAAAGCATTCAGATAAACTTATGTAGTATTCAGTGCATTGTACATGTGGAGTTCATAAATCAAGCACCAACTTGTACCATGTTGCACTATTATGCACAGCAAGACAAAACTTTATTTATTGTGTTTCTGTTTCTGGCTGGGTAAGTTTGCTCAGGTTCTAATTCCTACCCAATCTCTAGTTAATTTTTTTCACACTTGCACAAAAAAAACATTTGGACAAAGTTATGTCATGTTCAACGTATCATACATGTGGCGTTTGGAAACCAAGTATCATTCTGTACTATAATACACTGTTGTGTACAGCATAATAAAGCTTTATCTGTTGCATGTTTCCATTTCTGGACCCCTTCTCTCATTAGGACATTGTTTTTCACACTTACTCAAATAGTTGTGCATGTATGTACTCATCTTTTCAGAACGTGTCCATATTGTGGGAAAATATATTATTTTTATGTTTTAGTGTCATTGTGCTATTAATTTTAAACCTTACAAAATGAAAAAAAAGGAACATTTTAACCTTCTTGGAAAGTAACAGTAGTCAAAAGTAATGATGACATTGAAAATTAACAAATTTATAACTTCAAGTTAAAAAAAACAGCAAAAATGAATGTGTTGGTAATTTGGAAGATGCAACAAAAGCAAAATAAGAAAGGAAATTTTGTTAGGCAGTACAATAAGAAGTGTTTAAAACTTGGTTTCACTGTAGAACCTGGTAGCAAGTTATCACTATGGCCCTTGTGTGTAATAGGCTCTGAAACTCTGTCAAACAATGTAGTGAAGCCTTCCCAACTTGTCATTTGCACTGGAAGTATAGCAATCTCATTTAGAAGCCAGTGGACTTTTAGTAAAGGTTACACAACTAAATAGAACTCAAGAAATTTAAATGAAAACAATGACTAGTGACAAATCACTGCTTCAAGTGTCTTATTTAGCTACACTTTGAATATTAAAAAAAAAAGTTTACTATTGGTACAGAATTACTAAGGCCTTGCATTTTAGATGTCAAAGAGAGCTTAGACTGGGAAAAGTGCATTAGAGTGTGTATGGACAGTGCTGTGAGCATGATTAGATATCTCTCAGGCATAGTTGCAAAAATGACGCTGCACATCCAGAAATGTTGTCTATGCATTGTATGATTCACTAGCAGCATTAATTACAAAGAAACTTTCCTCTGAATGGAGCACAGTAATAAATGATGCAGTGAAAGTCAATAGTGATATTCACAGTCAAGGTTTGAACCAAAAAATGTTCACAACACTGTGTGGATTCACACACTAACATCTTCTTTATATGGAAGTGAGGTGGCTCACAAAAGGAAGGGTTCTTTCATGCTTTTCTGAGCTGAGAGAAAAAGCGAAACTGTTTCTGCAAGAGCAAAACTCTGCATTAGTAGATTTTTGTTGGATGAATGGATAGCTAAGCTTGCATATATGGTGGATATATTTAGCCTCTTCAATGACCTAAACATTTCAGGGGTTTAACACAAACATTTTTACATGTAGAAATAAGATCAATGCATTCAAAAAGAAACTTGTTTTCTTGGAAAGTTGCATTCAGGAAGAAGATGTAGAAATTTTTCCACTTTTTCAAGATGTTTTGATCACTACAGACATCTACCAGAAATTTATATTTAATATAATAAGTCAATATTTTAAAGTGTTAGTTCAAAACTTTGACCATTATTACCCTGAAAATGAGGATCCCCATAAAAGTAACCTCTGGATCAATAACCTTTCATAGAATATATCAACTCCTGCTCCCTTAATCATTGTGAAAAAGAAACACTGATAGATTTATCTTCTGATGTCACTCAGTGTCCAAACATAAAATGCAATCATCGTCACAATTTTGTATATCACTGGAAGAAGAATATCCTTCTTTTACTTACAAAGCTATAATTTTTTAATTGTATATTCTACTACCTACTTGTTTGGAAAGAGTTTTTTGGCCTTATCCCTAATAAAAACCAAACAGAGAAATTAAATGGATGTCAATGCAATACTTCATCTCTCGGAAATAAAACTGCAGTCTTGGTTAGCAACTATTCTTGCAAAGAAACACCAGGAGATTTCACACTAGCTTTACTTTAATTAAATATTGTTCTCTAGAAATTTTAGTAGTATTCTATAAAAAATATATATGTTTTTACTGTTCATCTGGTAAAACTAGAGAAATTTTATTTTGCAGTGTTATAAATTAAAAATAATGCAAAAATACTAGTAATAGTTTTTATTTCTCTCTTAGTGGTCCCTGAAATAATTCTCTTATTGTTACCAGTCCCCAAGTATACAAGGATTGAAAACTACTGGTCTAAATTCTTCCACTCAATCTTTCTTTCTTTCTTACTGCATTAACAGTGATCAGACCTATATTAGAGTCCAGTGGCCTTCAGTCCCTTCTACATCACTCCTCCTTTACTCTCACTAATATTCCCCCTAATAGAGACCCTGCACACCTGCATATATAATTTTTTCTTGACATCTACTTTGGGCTGGACTCAGACTAACACATGTGAAACTGAGTAAACAATATTGGGATAAAAATTTGGGAGGGCTTACACATCACTCAATAGGCAAAGAGATCACCTGGTTGATAGGTTAGGCAGGAGAATCTCTTGCCTAAAATTGCTAAAATGTTTTACTAGTGTTGGCTTGGAAAATGATTACATGAGAAGAATTCTTTTACAGGTGTGATTATTTGGGCATTTAAAATATAATAGGCTCTGGACAGTGGCTCAGTGGATAGAGCATCGGCCAGTGGTATGAACATTTCAGGTTCGATCCCTAGTCAGGGCACACAAGATAAGTGACTATCTGTTTACCCCTCTTCTCTTTTCCTTCTCTTCCTTTACCCACCCAGCAACCATTGATTCAATTGGTTTGAACGTGGCCCTGAGAGTTGAAGCACATCAGCCTCAGGTGCTAAAAATAGCTCATGACTTGAGCATCAGACCCAGAGAGGATTGCCAGATGGATCCTGGTCAGGGCACATGTGAACATCTGTCTCACTATCTCCTCTCCTCTCACTTAAAAAAAGAAAATAAAAAAAAGAAAAATATAATTGTGTAAACAATGTTTACAAGGTAGTAGAGTCAGCTGATTACTAACTTGTTTAACTTACTGATAAGAGGTAAAGAGGCCTGACCAAATCATGGTGCAGTGAATAGAGCATCAAACTGGGATGCAGAGGACCCAGTTTCAAAACCTTGAGGTTGCTGGCTAGAGGGCAGTCGGTTAAGCACGGACCCACAAGCTTGAGCATGAGATCATAGACATAACCCCATGGTTGCTGGCTTGAGACCAAAGGTCACTGATTTGAAGGCCAAGGTCACTGGCTTGAGCAAGGGGTCACTCAGTCTGCTGTAGAGCCCAGGTCAAGGCATATATGAGAAAGCTTTCAAGGAGCCACAACAAAGAATTGATGATTCTCATCTCCCTCCATCCCTGTCTGACTGGCCCTACCTGTCTCTCTCTCTCTGTCTCTGTCACAAAAAAATAAATAAAAATAAAAAATAAAGGGAGAGAGAGAGAGAAAGAGAGAGAGAGAGAGAGAGAGAGAGAGAAAATGAGGCTTATTTAACAGGCAGTTAATGGCAAAGTGTTGGTTAGCTTACAAGGACCTTATCTCTTACAGAAGAAGAGTTGACAGGGCTAAGCATCAGTTTCAAAATATAATAGATTTGCAAAGCTGAAGCAATAAATGTTTGAATGCTCAGGCAATTCTAAAGTCAGTGACCTTGTATAGAAATCCTGGAGCCCTAAAGCTAAACCAGTCATCTGTATGAATGTTTCTACGTATGTTAATCTGAAGAACCTCATAAACTTTCTGGGCATGCTGAAGTGAATCTTTCCTTAGCAGAATTTCATGTCGGTTGTGTTGAGATAAACTATGGAGAACCAGCAAAGAACAGGTTTCTCCCTTTATCATATCCAGTGATGCTCCAACTTCTTCTTGTTTGTCAAGCTAAACACTAGGATTAAAACTCAAAAAACTTAACCAGGGGTATTATGAGCCTGAAAGAAATTATACAGTAAAAGAATTAAAAGAATTTGGTAGCATCTACAAACAAGACACAGAAGAGTATCACTGAGAATGGGTTTTGAAATTGCTTGATCAAGGAGGCAATATAAAATTGATATCAGAATTTATTGATTTGGTGACATTTTTTCAGAATATGAGATTTTTGGCTTTCTAAAAAAGTTTCAAAAAATGGGGATAACTTGACAGTGCTTTGAAATATGGAAGAGATGATTCTGATGATCAATTTTATGTGTCAATTTTTCTGGGTCAAGGTTTTTCCTGATATCTGGTTAAACATTTCTTCTTGGTGTGTTTCTGAAGTTGTTTCTGGATGACATTAATATTTATCTTGAAGAAACAAAAAAAATTAGACAGCCTTACCCAGTGTGAATAGGCATCACAGAATTAATTGAAGGCCTGAATAGAATGAAAATGCAAAGAAGTTTGAATTAACTCTCTACCTGACTATTTTCTTATGAAACAAATCTTCTTCTGCCCTGAGAGGTGCTGGTTCTCAGGTCTTCTAACTATAGATAATCAGCAAAAATCAGAAACTTCCCTGAGTTTCCAACTTGCAGATGGCAGTTCTCATAACCATGTGAACCAATTTCTTATAATAAACCTCATATTTTATTGGTTCTATTGTCTGGAGCACTGTGAATAATAGCAATTTTGGTAATAGGAGTACCTGAATTATAAAAACAGAGACTCACAGTCTTTCAATCAAACCTGAGCCAGTTTAAATCCAGAACCTTTAAAAAGGAAGGAGGTTGAATCCCCTTGAGAAAAAAATCTTAGTACACTACCAAAAATTTATAATGTTAATTTTTCTTCTAATCTTCTCCAAAAGGGCCTATGAACTTTTAGCAAGGTAACTGCATTGGAGAAAAGGATACAAGCAGATGTAATTGGATCTACTAGACACTGGCTATAAACTGACACTAATTCCAGGAGATGGAAAACACCACTATGACCCATCAATAAAGTAGAGTCTATGGAAGTCAGGTGGTGATCAATGGAGTCTTAACATAAGTCTATATTACTGTGGGCCCAGTGGGTCTGTGAACCCATCCTGTGGTTATAGCCCTAGTTCCATAATGTGTCATTGAAATATATATATATATATACTTAATAGCTGGCAGCTTCCCCACAGTGGTTTCCTGACCTGTGGAATGAGAGCCATTATTATGAGAACAGCCAAGTGGAAGCCACTAGAACTGCCTGGTTCTAGAAAAACAGTAAGCCAAAAGCAATATTGCATTCCTGGAGCTATTGTAAAGATTAAGGCCACCGTAGAGGACTTGAAGAATGCAGAAGTGGTGATAAGAAAATAGCATCCCATTCAACTTGTCTATTTGGCCTAAGTAGCAAACAGATGTATCTTAGAGAATGACAGTAGATGACAGTAGGTTTAACCGGGTGGTATCTTCAATTGCAGTTACTGTGCTAAATGCAGTTTCACTGCTTAAGCAAGTTCACACAACCTCTGGTACCAGGTATACAGCTATTGACCTGGTAAATGCCTTGTTCTCTATCCTTATCAATAAGGTCCGCTAGAAATAGTTTGTTTTTAGCTACCAAGCCTACTCTTACCATTTCATTGTCCTACCCCATGAGTATATCACTTCTCCAGCCCTGTATCATAATTTACTACTCAGAAATCTTGACCACCTTTCTCTTTCACAAGGTATCACACTGGCCCGTTATACTGATGACAACACTCTTTTCTTACTGGAATAGACTTATATAATGCCCTACCCTGTATTATGTATTCCACACATGATTGTTTTTGATCAAAGAATCCACTTCATAGAAAAATAAATAAAGCAATGAGCCTTCACTCATGAGAGTCACTGATCTTAATATGTTATCCACCATTCTGAAGCAACTAATATTATAGAATGGTTGAAATGGCCTTTTGAAGACTCTAGTATTATGTAGATAGCAATATCTCTCCATATTTTAATAAAGTTCACCAGAAGGTTGTATATGTTCTGAATCAGCATCATATGTATAATGTTGTATTTTTCCATTTCCTGTAATTATAATTAGAAATTATATAATTGGCAATTGTACTGGTTCTACATTGAGTCCCTTGTTTGTGGGGTAAGACTGAGTGTAAAAGAAAGGCTATGAGGAAATATCTAAAAAACTGCCCCTATTACCAATATAAAATAAAAAAAAGACAATATTGAATTCTGAAAGTGGGCAAGATAGACATAAATAACATTATTAAATTCCTAAAGGAATGCAGATATTTTTTGTGTGAAAGAGACAGAGAGAGAGAGACATAGAGAGGGACAGAGAGAGACAAGATAG
Source organism: Saccopteryx leptura (assembly GCF_036850995.1). NCBI lineage: Eukaryota > Metazoa > Chordata > Mammalia > Chiroptera > Emballonuridae > Saccopteryx > Saccopteryx leptura. Next base: position 356,782,002 of record NC_089503.1, read on the forward strand.
ATAGGAAGTGAGAGATGAGAAGCATCAATTCTTTGTTGCAGTTCCTTAGTCTCCTTAGTTGTTCATTGATTGCTTTCTCATATGTGCCTTGACTGGGGGAGGGTTACAACAGAGCAAATGACCCCTCGCTCAAGCCAGTGATCTTGAGCTTCAAGCCAGTCACTTTTGGGCTCAATCCAGGGACCATGGGGTCATGTCTATGAAACCATTGTAAAGCCAGAGACCTCGGGGTTTAGAACCTGGGTTCTCTGTGTCCCAGTCCAACATTCTATCTACTATGCCACTGCCTAGACAGGCAGAATTTTTTATTCTTTTCATATCATATGCCAGTCTCACCCTGCAGAAGCTTTGAGAATGACTATACATTAATGCACGATTAATTAAGTAACATCACTGGTCCCAATTATTGTGCTGAACATGATATCAGTTTAGAGTAGATTAACAAGATCTCAGACACAGGATATATTGCTTCTAATTTTCTAATTATGCTCTTTTTTCATTCCAATCATAGATAGTTTACATTTAAGTGGGACACATAAGACTACTTACTTTTAGTTTTACTGCAGCTCTAAGCAAAGTCTCCCTACTTTTATCATAACATGAAGTCTCACTTACCAAGGCTGATACAAATTTATAGCAACAGAAACTGATGCTAAGATCTACTAAAGAAGACTAATAAGCCATTTGGTAGCAATTCATCTATGTTGAACACCTTCCATCCAGGAAGTACTAGATGTTTTTTCCCCTAAGGATAGATACTTATTTTAGGTATAGCATTGACTTTTCTATTGAGCTTCAGTCATTACTGCTACCCAGCAGGCATGATCCACAGACACAGACCCACACATCATAGCATTGACCATGAGACCAAATTTACAGTGAAGAAGGTTCAGGAAAGATACACAAATCATGGTATCCACTTCTTTTTTTTTTTTTGGTATTTTTCTGAAGCTGGAAACGGGGAGGCAGTCAGACAGACTCCCGCATGCGCCTGACCAAGATCCACCCAGCATGCCCACCAGGGGGCGATGCTCTGCCCATCTGGGGTGTTGCTCTGTCATAACCAGAGCCATTCCAGCGCCTGAGGCAGAGGCCATGGAGCCATCCTCAGTGCCCAGGCCAACTTTGCTCCAATGGAGCCTTGGCTGCAGGAGGCGAAGAGAGAGACAGAGAGGAAGGAGAGGGGGAGGGGTGAAGAAGCAGATGGGTGTTTCTCCTGTGTGCCCTGTTCGGGAATTGAACCCGGGACTTCTGCATGCCAGGCCGACGCTCTACCACTGAGCTAACCAGCCAGGGCCACCACTTCTTTTATTACATGCATATCTAACCATATTGAAGCAGCCAGTCTTATAGAATTATAGAAAAGCCTTTTATAAGCATAACTAAAATGTCAGGTGAGAGGCAACACTCAAAGAATGGGTACCATCTTTCATGATGCAGTATATACACGATATGAAAGATGGCTGTTTCTCCAGTTGGAAGAATATATAAATCTAATAATTAAGAAATAAACAGTTGTGAGCACTATCATCACTTCCAATGACTTGCTGGGGAATTTTGTGTTATCTCTTTTTACCTTCTTGCCAAGGGATACAGTAAATATCCCATTTCCCATTTGAACATTATCATGCTACCAGGGCACTTTGCACACCTTGTTCTTATGTACAAGGAAGTAAGAAAAGTCGTTCTCTGACAGATATAATTTGTCCTGATCTAAAGGAGAAGGTTAGACTGAATTTCATAACGGGGCTGGGATAAATGTATTTAGAATATATGTGAGCCACTTTGGTATCTTCTGCTACTTGATTTTCCAATTGTAGCTGTGAAGATACATATGGCGTCCCTGCCCTGAGAAGGACATGGTTACCAAGGGTTTAGACCTCTTAAAAATGAAAGTTAAGGTCATTAAGGTTAGCCATCAAAAATTGCTTGTTCTTGATACTTGAGAGTGAGGAGTATCTAAAAAGAATTTTTCAAGAAGGAGAGAATTAATTGCTGGTGCTGAGATCAAATGGAGCCATGTGATTCATCTCATTGACATCTCTTTTTGTAATTTTCCCCTAAGAAGAGAGGCCTTTGGGGATCACATATTGGTATCTTGAACTTGTGTGAGACAGGTGATGTACTGTGGCAGCAGTGGAAATATACCATCCAGATCTCCTCCTGTGAGGAGCATACATGACATTTGAAGATATCTCATCCTTTCGCGGATCCGATGTCATTTTCTTTCCCTAGCATTTCCCCAGTAAATCTCTTGTATGGTGAACACTGTTTCAGTGATTCCTTCTCAGAGGACCCAGGCTAACATTTAATGGAGACTTAAGTATTTGCTAATGTTCTCATACTTATTTTGTATTTTTTACATATCACTATTCTTCACTTACTTTTACCAAATGATAATGATTTAATCCTGTGTCTATAGTCCTTTAAAATTATTTAAATTAATCACATTAATTATAATGCCTTATTTTGTTTCCTTCAATGCCCAAGCATTGTTTCCAGAGCATTCTCAAAACATGTTTATTTAACAAAAAAGTAAAATGGTAAAATTATGCATCAGCGTTAAAAATTAACACTTATGAAAGAAAGTAACATGTATTTTCTTGTCCTCGTATCGTCTGTGTAGTGGTAAGTTTTGAAGTTTTAAAATAATATTTAAATGGATCCATTTGTACAAATATTTTCAGCATATCAGCAATAAAGAAATGAAGATATAGTCTGAAAAATAGAGACATTTTGATAATTTAAGAGTGAAATGATATGTTTACATACCTTTGGGAAGGTATTAATTAATTCTTTGGGAAGATATATTCCATTATGTACCATCTTACCAAAATAACCACTATTTAGTTGATAGTTTGCACAAGCTGAAATCAATATAACAATAAACAACTATTCTTTATTAATACAACTAAGATTTCTTTTTTGAATTATAACATAAATTTTACTACTTTATACAAATGTAGTTATTTGAAAATAGAAAAAAAAAGCCCACAGATAAAAGAAAATTAAAATTTAGAAATTAGGTTATGTCATTATGTTTAACAATAGACAAAAACTAATTATATCATTTTAAAGTTTAAATGTATTCTAGTAGTCTTAGGTAATATTCAATTTATAATATCATTTTAATTCACATAATAGTAATTTGTATTATAGTAAAATTGTTGGTATATTATAAAATTACCAATAACAAAGAAGAAAAATGTTAACATTTATAACTATATAAGTAAGTTATTAAAAAAATTGTCAACTATTAGTAAGAGTAAGTGTCTAGGAGGTACATTAATTTCAAGTTGATTACAGAGACATACAGTCAAAATAATGAGCCCAGTGGCACTAGCAGGAATAAACAGATCCAGAGCAGATATAACATTTGAAGAAAAATGCATGCACCTATTATATTTCTTCTAGCAGCATTTGGATCACTTATAATCAATTTAATTAATAGCTCTTCCCAAAGTGACTACTTGTCAGAGACAAGCACACATAGACTGTAAATAGATTCTAAAGATAAACATGTCATTGGTATTTACATGGCTTATTAGTAAAAACCGTTTTTGTGTGATGATGCATAAAACTATGGCTGAAGTGTTTGAGGTGGGTATTAAAAAGGTACTAAAATAAAATTAAGTATTAATGTTATATTCTTCTAGCTATTGTTAAAATGAACTGTCAGCATGATGTGATCTGTTCTCTTACACAATTGAAAAAGACAGTATATATCTATCTGCATTATTGTAGGTTTTGTGTTTTCGTCTACTTTTTGACATATAGTTAAAATAAAGGATATAAAAATAATTCTGCTTAAATATATTGAACTTTCATATGACAATCAATATTAGCTCTTATCAAGCCTTTCACTTCAGTTTGATATTCTTGGTATGTGTTTATTTGTCTACTTAGAAAAGACATTCATAGAACTTTGTAGCTACTCCCAACTTGACAATGCAATTAAACTGGTGACGATCATGGCCTGAAGATAACCTAAGTGTGAACAGACTATGTAGACTATGTTCATATAGATAACATTATGCAAAAATAAATTTTCCCATTTAAAATGATTTAAGAGTGTATTAATTCCTCGCACTTAGAGCAGAAGATAAAGTTCAAAAGCCATGAAATATTTGACTTCATTAGGCAGAGAGGCATTATTAATGGTAGAGAGCTTATTAGTCACATCTTATATACCAATGGAATGCTCACAACATCTGTAAAAAATAACTACAAAAATAATTGGGTAAGTTAAGAACAAAAATTCAGGATATTTTGAAACTCTCAGAAAAAACTAATTGGATTCCAGTTTGATTTAACTAATTTTTGAAGTGATTATTGTCATTGCATTCAGGCCTAAGAATGTCTAATAAAATGATGGATAACACGTAAAGCAGCAATGGCCATGAAGAATGAATATGAATTTCTGCCTCTGCTATTCCTTTATTTATTTGTTTATGAGATTTATATATACAACGGCTTGGATCTCAGATGCCATAACCTATTTTTATAAGAAAAATTTGTAAGAATTTATGAAGGGAAGAAGAAAGGACTTTGATACAAGGACGTAAATTCAAGTTTTGTCGGCTGAGGAGCCTCTGCTTGGCTCCAGTAACTGCAGGTTTTGCCTCTTTTCAAGTGATGTTTCATCTCTCTTCAACCTCTTGTTTTACTGACAGAAGAGACAACAAGGTCTAGTTCATTAATCCTGGAGGTAATAATCCTAATTATCTTCCCAAACTTAACTCTAACTTTTCTGTCAGTGGAGGCCATGAAAGCTGGCAGCAGAATTTAACCATGGCAACACTCAGAGGAGACGAGCAGGTGATTTGATTCCAAAGGACATGATTACCTCCTCTTTTCAGATTTAACTGTTTTGTTCTTAAGACAACTTGAACTTCTACTTTGAAATATGAAAATAGACCATTTAAGTTGCTTTTGACTTTAAAATGAATCGAAATGGTAAAATCACTTGGATCAACGTCCACAATGTGGATGGTTACAGGATCTTATAAAGAAAAGAAGTGACTAATTTCTTTTTTTTTTTTTAAAGAAATGAACATTTTTTTATTCTTAACCACTCCCCCTTTATTTTATTTTTTTATAATTTTTTTTCCTGTATTTTTCTGAAGCCGTCACCTTTTATCTAGTTTTCTTTGTGCTCCTCCCCCTTCCCCTCCCCCTCCCCCTCTCCTCCTCCCTTCCTGTGCCCCCCCTCTCCCCCACCCCTGGTAACCACCACACTCTTGTCCATGTCTCTTAGTCTCGTTTTTTATGTCTCACCAATGCTGGAGAGGCTGTGGAGAAAAAGGAACCCTCATTCACTGTTGGTGGGACTGTAAAGTAGTGCAACCATTATGGAAGAAAGTATGGTTGTTCCTCAAAAAACTAAAAATAGAACTACCATATGACCCAGCAATCCCTCTACTGGGTATATACCCCCAAAAATCAGAAACATTGATACGTAAAGACACATGTAGCCCCATGTTCATTGCAGCATTGTTCACAGTGGCCAAAACATGGAAACAACCAAAAAGCCCTTCAATAGATGACTGGATGAAGAAGATGTGGCACATATACACTATGCAATACTACTCAGCCATAAGAAATGATGACATCAGATCATTTACAGCAAAATGGTGGGATCTTGATAACATTATACGGAGTGAAATTAGTAAATCAGAAGTGACTAATTTCAAACCAGCCAAGTGCTGCTTGTCTGGCTGTGAAGGTGGAAGGTGGTCAACCTTGAAAAATGATTCTCTCTTCTAAAGTCACTGCTCTCAGAGGCACATTGTAACAGACTAATTGTGTTGTTTAATTTACTTTTTTTCTTATATTGTTGAATTAGAAACATTTAAATGGCTTCTGATTTATTGTGTAAGAAAATATGAATCTTAAACAGTCTCTAGTCCTGCAATGTACATTTTATTTCAGCATGTTGGCTGGGAAAGAAGATAAAGGATTGACTAGAGATGAAAGAGAAGCAAAACTAAGTACTGCTTCCATTACAAAAATAAACAAAATCAAAATAAAAGCAATTTTGTAATGCTGCATGATTTCCCATCAAAGTTAGCATGAGGGGGATTGAAAGTATAATTTTTTTTCACTTTTCTTACTCTTCATTAATCTATTGTCTACAAAATGTTTACAAGATTGCTGAAGCTCTATTGTTTTTCTTGCTCTCTTTCTTCTTTGTGACACTGAGTAAGCATCTGAGAAATTAACTGCTTCTTCACCCTGTGCTAGCTGTTGTATGGTCTGATATCAGCCCCTCTGTCCAAGATTGTTTTACTTACATCACTGAGCAGAGAGCAGCATGCATCTTTGCAGTGTTTGTTTCTTGACAGCTCTTGTCTTCAATGATAGCAAAACAGAGCTTTGAGAGTCTCTATTAAATAGACTTATTTTGCTTCTGTTCTTAGATTACATAAATAAACCCCAAAGAAAATATATATGCTGAAAAGTATATCTTGTCTAATTCCCAGGTGTGTTGTTCCAAATGATTTACTTTAGAATTGTGAGTATAATCTCTATGTATTAGGGGACACATCCTGAGGTCCAGATACAGACGGCTGTTGTGAAACAAAGGGTTGCTTTAATGTACAAAAGGATACTGTCTTACTTTGAGCAATAGGGATCTGTTATTATGGGACTGGATGAAAATTGAAAAACTAGGGCAGGAGGCAGAACTTTAAGCCATAGGAAAAAAACAAACAAACAAACAAAAAAAAACTAAATATGGCTGAAATTCAGCCACAAGCAATAGGGTAAAATAACTCTCAAAGTCCTCCTAACTTTCTTCTTCTTGCCATAAACCTTTCCTGAGGGGTAAAAGTAGGAGGTAAAAGAAATGAGGACACAAGATTCTTTGACTTGCAAGGCCATTTGGCTGAAGAATAATCAAATTTTTACCAAGAGATTAAAAACAACATTCTATTTTTTTTCCTGTTCTCCCAAAATTTAAAATATAGCTTTAAAAAGTCCAAAAGAAGAATCCAACGTTTTTTGTTTTAATTCCCAATCATTTTACAACCTACTGTTATTTTGTTATATTTGTTTATTTTTTTAGAAATAGTATAATATTTCAGTTTTTGTTTTGCAAAGTAGTCATTATAAGTGACCTTTGAACTGTGCTAGTCCATGAAAAACAGATCTGTCACGCAACTCACCGGATTTCACTTATTTGAGAAGTAGTCTTATCTTCTATGCATAGTCTTAGAGACAGCAGCAGCAAAGCCGAGTATAAAAGGACCAGGTATTTTACATGCTATGGATTGACTGGCATGGCAACTGTGAACATTCAGGCAACATAAATAATTTGTAAATAACTATGTTCTCACAACTGGAGAGGCTTTTCATAAATAATGAAGTTAATATACTTTATTGCCTGCTGAACACGAAGTGATTGTTCTAATATGCATCTTGGATTTTTTTCCATACATTGAAATGTTTTTAAAATTATTTTAGCTTAAAATGATCTTTAGCTACAGAAGGTGGGAGAAAAATACTTCTCTGACATTTCTTCCTTCCTCTGTTTTCTCTTCTTTTATTGGCAACATAGCACACTCTTCAAAGAGGGTAAGAAATCTGATGGGTGGATGAGGGAAGAGTATGATGGAACCAGCAAGGCTGTACCCTGTACAATTTAACTGGCTGCCTCAAGGCACTGTGATGATCATTCCTTAGGAGGAAAAATCCATGTAAGTTAAGAAAGAAGCTTTATATCTGAACTTAGATTTAGAAAAAAAAATGACTTATGTGCTCCTATTCTCATAAAGAAGATTGGTCGAAGATTGAATTAATCTATGCTTTGGAGAACAATAAGGATGCTTCATCTGAAGCAAGTTTTCAAAGATAGATCAAAGAAGAATCTATTCAGACCTAATGGGACTGTTATGAAGACCAGTGAGATAGTCTACTGTAATAGTTTTAGAATTTTAAGAAAGAAGCATATTGCACTGAGTAAAAATACTATTATTGTGAAGTCATAGAATCCCATAAAGTTAAAATATCTTTTTTCAAAAGCACTTCTTGCAAACTATGAAACTATAAGCACAGCCATTTCTACACTATCGTTTTCAAATCCAAGGAAAGTGCAGCCAACTAACTACTATTTAATAAAAGTAATAGAAGCTCTTCCTTTGAAGAAAACATTTTTCATCTACCAAGTGCCGAGAAGGAATATTAATATTGATTCAGACTCAGATATGAATCCTGACCTCTAAAGTACTGAATGTGATTAGCCTGTATGTGCATTGGCCCCATGGATTATGAATTCTGACTTTTTTTCTTGATGATAACATTTTACATCAAAGCAATTTAAGTCTTCTATAGTAGTATTGAAACTCTGCATATTTATAAATGCTTTTGGTATAGTCCAATAAGGTCAGAAAGCTATTTTTTTTTACAGTAATTCTGCACAACACCATTCCATCTGCTGTTAGGGTATGATTCTGCATAATAAGTTTAGTAAAATAAGAGTGGTATACAAATGATAAATGCATTTTGAGAAGTGGTCTTAGCAATAATATTGATAATATAGTAAGAGAAGAGGGACTAGATTTATAGAAAATGATATGCATTTGTTTCCTTTAAAGGAAGGATTCTTCTGCCTGACCAGGCAGTAGTGCAGTGGATAGAGCATTGGATTGAGATGCTGAGGACCCAGGTTCGAGACACTGAGGTCGCCAGCTTGAGCACAGGCTCAACTGATTTGGGCAAAGCTCACCAGCTTGCACCTGGCTTGAGCAAGGGGTTACTCAGTCTGCTGAAGGCCCACGGTAAAGGCACATATGAAAAAGTAATGAACAATTAATGTGTTGCAACAAAAAACTGATGATTGATGCTTCTCATCTCTCTCCATTCCTGTCTGTCTGTTTCTATCTATCCCTCTCTCTGACTCTCTCTCTCTCTGTCTCTTTAAAAAAAAAAAAAAAAAAAAGGAAGGATTCTGAACATTAACAGAATGCTAGTTCCAGAACGTGTGGAAGCCACAGATACTTAAAATCAAGAAAATATATAATTCTTAATTCTCTTTATTGATCTTCTAGCTGATTTAAAAATGTAATGCCCCTTTAAAAAGACTGATTCTTTGTGATTTCAAAAACACAAACTAGAATCATACAGTTATTAAGATTAGCAATGTCAATCCAGACATAATGTTATTACTAGCCCAGATTCCAGATTCAGAAGTATTATGAACTTTTAAAAATCTTTGACACCTCCCTAAACTTCTTCCTAGTTTTTTACCTACTCTGTACCATCCATATAGTTTATTGAAAAAGGACTTACGGAGATGACGTCAGAGTAATGGCAGGGTAGGAAGCGATTCCGATAAATCTCCCCCAAAACTCAACAAGATCTTCAACCAGAAACAGAAAAACCTATACTTGGAGCCTCCAGATGCTTCGCAATACACCCAAAGGTATGGTCGAGTGAAAAATTGGCTAAATATATAACCAAACCCCGAAGGAAATAGGGAGTAAGAAATGCTCCGCCTTCCTCACTAACCTAAACAGGGCGGCTTTCTCTGGTAACTGTGAATATAGAAACTGAGGCGGGCAAAGGGGGTGAATAGATCCAGGCCGTGGCACAAACGGCCGAACCAGGCTGTGGCACGGAGATCCAAGCCGAGGAAAAACTGATCCTGTGGCAACCCGGGCAATACAAGCTAACACTCACGCCAAACCCAAACAAAGAAAGACAAGCGGGGCAGCCATTTTACCCGGTCTCCTGGTCGGCGTGCGCGCAGTTAGTGGGTGAGAGATTTCTTCCTAGGCCCCGAGAGTGGGTGCCCGTGTTGCCCCACAGAGAGGCAGGGTCAGAGGCCTTTCTGTGGGCTGAGGGCAGAGTCTCTGGGCAGCCCCAGCGCTCTGGGAAAGCCACGCACGGGAGGGAGTGAGAACTAATTCCAACGGTGGAAATTTTCTGTGCTGCTGGGGGTTTCACTCAGAGGGAAACGCGGCCGGCCTCATATCCTGGTTTGCGCGCGCAGATAGTGAATGAGAGATTCCTCCGAGTGCCTCGGCAGTGCGCGCCCGTGTTATCGCACAGAGGGGCAGAGTCAGGGGCCTTTGTGTGGGCCAAAGCGGAATCTCGGGCCGCCCCAGCGCCTTGCAAAAGCTGCACACGGGGACGGAGCGAGACTCAATTCCAACGCTGCAACTTTTCCCTGCGGTTGGGGGTTTCACTCAGAGCGTGAGACTGCTGGCCGGATATCCTGGTCTGCGCGCGCAGCCAGTGAGTGAGTTTCCTCCAAGCGCCCCGGAAGTGGGCGCCCGCCTGTGTTACCAGACAGAGTGGCAGACAGAACCAGAGGTCTTTGAGTGGGCGGAAAGCCCGCCTGATTATGCTAGCAGCTCTGACTGACTGAGCCTTACCCAGAGCCCTGTGCTGAGTGGATATAGAGTGGGGAGTTGCCAGCTCTTTGAGCCTCTTACTATCCAGGCAGAGGCAGCAGCAACCCCATAGCTGGATTATCAGGCTACTAATTGAGGAAGGAAAGACTAGGAGAAAGGCTCCAGGAACACGGACTCTCTCACTGTCGGAGCCTATAAATGCTAATAGCCTCGACTGCCAACGAGACTAAAGTACAATACATGACATTGCCATAGAGACTTATCAACTACAAACCTCTACCTGAGCGTGTCAAAGGGGCAGAACCCGGGGTACAGAGTCACCGACCAGGAAGAGGGAGAGAAAAGAAAAAGCAAGAAGATAACCTCTCAAAATCAAGAATAATCTGCAGACTTTATAACCTATCCCATTTTATTATATTTGTTCGTTTGTTTCTCTTATCTTCATTCTTGATACTTTTTTTCCTCCTCCAATTTGGCCGATTAACTCTCTGCCGGTCTTACTCTCTCCTCTCCTTGAACTACACTACCCATAAGTGTTACATCTCCCATTATCTTTTCTCTTCTCTTCCTTTCTCTCTATGAGGGTTGCACTCCAAAACCCTTAACTCTCTCTCTCTCTCTCCTTTCTTTTTTCTTCTATTAGTGGTTCCCTCTTTTTTTCTCTCTCTCTCTTTCTTTTCTCCCTCTATATTAGTTTCTTCCTTTCTCCTTTGCATCTCCTCTCATTCAAACCTCAATAACAAACAAATTATCTTATCTGGGACTCAAACTTATGTTTGTGGCATTTTGGGGGGGGTTTACTTCACCTTTTTAACTCACTAGCAGTGCTCCCATCCCTGGCTCTTTATTAAATCTCATTAATACTATCAACAAAACCACCCTCAGATGCCATTAAGGAAGAGAAAATCGAATATTATGGATACAAAAGAAAGAGAGGTAACACAGCTAGATGAGGAAAAATCTATGGAGAAAAAATTTAATATATTGGAAACCTTGGAGCTAAATGACAGAGAATTCAAGCTAGAAATCCTAAAAATCCTCCAAGATATACAAGAAAACACAGAAAGACAATTTAGGGAGCTCAGAAAACAACTCAATGAACACAAAGAATATATGTCCAAGGAAATTGAAACTATAAAAACAAATCAAACAGAGATGAAAAACTCAATTCACGAGCTGAAAAACGAAGTAACAAGCTTAGCTAATAGAACAGGTCAGATAGAAGAGAGGATTAGTGAAATAGAAGACAAGCAACTTGAGGCACAGCAGAGAGAAGAAGAAAGAGACTCAAAAATTAAAAAAAATGAGATAGCCCTACAAGAATTATCTGACTCCATCAAAAAGAATAACATAAGAATAATAGGTATAACAGAGGGAGAAGAGAGAGAAAATGGAATGGAGAACATACTCAAACAAATAATAGATGAGAACTTCCCAAGCCTGTGGAAAGAACTAAAGCCTCAAGTTCAAGAAGCAAACAGAACTCCGAGTTTTCTTAACCCCAACAAACCTACTCCAAGGCATATCATAATGAAATTGACACAAACCAACAGCAAAGAAAAAATTCTCAAGGAAGCCAGGGAAAAGAAGAATACAACATATAAAGGAAGGCCCATTAGATTATCATCAGATTTCTCAGCAGAAACTCTACAAGCTAGAAGAGAGTGGACCCAAATATTTAAAGTCCTGAAAGAGAGGAACTTTCAGCCATGAATACTATACCCATCAAAGCTATCCTTCAAATATGAAGGAGAAATAAAAACATTCACAGATACAGAAAAGATGAGGGAATTTATCATCAGAAAACCCCCACTCCAGGAATTACTAAAGGGGGTTCTCCAATCAGATACAAAGAACAAAAAAAAAAAACAGAGCCACAAGTGAAAGCTCCAAGAAGAACACAATAAAACCAAATTTAAACTGTGACAACAACAAAAAGAAAGAGGGGGAGAAGATGGAGATTAACAGTAGCAAAGGACGATGGAGTGCAAAAGTACTCACAAAATAGTTCGCTACAATGAACAGGGTAGGGACCCTTTTCATTACTCAAAGGTAACCACCATTGAAAAAACCACCACAGAAGCACATGAGATAAAAAAGATAGCAACAGAGGAAAGATGTATGGAATACAACCAAATAAAAACAAAAGATAGAAAAACGAAAGAGAAGGATCAAACAAGACACAAAACTAACAGAAAGGAAGATATAAAATGGCAATAGGGAACTCACAAGTATCAATAATTACACTAAATGTAAATGGATTAAACTCACCAATAAAAAGGCACAGAGTAGCAGAATGGATTAAAAAAGAAAATCCAACTGTATGCTGCCTATAGGAAACTCATCTAAGTAACAAGAATAAAAACAAATTCAAAGTGAAAGGCTGGAAAACAATACTCCAAGCAAATAACATCCAAAAAAAAGCAGGTGTAGCAATACTCATATCGGATAATGCTGACTACAAGACAGGAAAAGTACTCAGAGACAAAAATGGCCATTTCATAATGGCTAAGGGGACACTGAATCAAGAAGACATAACAATTCTTAATATATATGCACCAAACCAAGGAGCACCAAAATATATAAGACAGCTACTTATTGATCTTAAAACAAAAACTGACAAAAACACAATCATACTTGGAGACCTCAATACACCGCTGACGGCTCTAGATTGGTCATCCAAACAGAGAATCAACAAAGACATAGTGGCCTTAAACAAAACACTAGAGCACCTGGATATGATAGACATCTACAGGACATTTCATCCCAAAGTGACTGAGTATACATTTTGCTCCAGTGTACATGGATCATTCTCAAGAATTGACCATATGTTGGGCCACAAAAACAACATCAGCAAATTCAGAAAAATTGAAGTTGTACCAAGCATATTTTCTGATCATAACGCCTTGAAACTAGAATTCAACTGCAAAAAAGAGGAAAAAAATCCCACAAAAATGTGGAAACTAAACAACATACTTTTAAAAAATGAATGGGTCAAAGAAGAAATAAGTGCAGAGATCAAAAGATATATACAGACTAATGAAAATGACAATATGACATATCAGAATCTATGGGATGCAGCAAAAGCAGTAATAAGAGGGAAGTTCATATTACTTCAGGCATATATGAACAAACAAGAGAGAGCCCAAGTGAACCACTTAACTTCCCACCTTAAGGAACTAGAAAAAGAAGAACAAAGACAACTCAAAACCAGCCGAAGAAAGGAGATAATAAAAATCAGAGCAGAAATAAATGAATTAGAGAACAGAAAAACTATAGAAAAAATTAATAGAACAAGGAGCTGGTTCTTTGAAAAGATCAACAAAATTGACAAACCCTTGGCAAGACTTACCAAGGAAAAAAGAGAAAGAACTCATATAAACAAAATCCAAAATGAAAGAGGAGAAATCACCACGGACACCGTAGATATACAAAGAATTATTGTAGAATACTATGAAAAACTTTATGCCACTAAATTCAACAACCTAGAAGAAATGGATAAATTCCTAGAACAATACAACCTTCCTAGACTGAGTCAAGAAGAAGCAGAAAGCCTAAACAGACCTATCAGTAAAGAAGAAATAGAAAAAAACCATTAAAAACCTCCCCAAAAATAAAAGTCCAGGCCCTGACGGCTATACCAGCAAATTTTATCAAACATTCAAAGAAGACTTGGTTCCTATTCTACTCAAAGTCTTCCAAAAAATTGAAGAAGAAGCAATACTTCCAAACACATTTTACGAAGCCAACATAACCCTCATACCAAAACCAGGCAAGGATGGCACAAGAAAAGAAAACTACAGACCAATATTTCTAATGAATACAGATGCTAAAATACTAAACAAAATACTAGCAAATCGAATACAACAACATATTAAAAAAAATAATACATCATGATCAAGTGGGATTCATCCCAGAATCTCAAGGATGGTTCAACATACATAAAACGGTTAACGTAATACACCATATCAACAAAACAAAGAACAAAAACCACATGATCTTATCAATAGACGCAGAAAAGGCTTTCGATAAAATACAACACAATTTTATGTTTAAGACTCTCAACAAAATGGGTATAGAAGGAAAATATCTCAACATGATAAAGGCCATATATGATAAACCATCAGCTAACATCATATTAAATGGCACTAAACTGAAGGCTTTCCCCCTTAAATCAGGAACAAGACAGGGTTGTCCACTCTCTCCACTCTTATTTAATGTGGTACTAGAAGTTCTAGCCAGAGCAATCAGACAAGACAAAGAAATAAAAGGCATCCATATCGGAAAAGAAGAAGTAAAGGTATCACTTTTTGCAGATGATATGATCCTATACATCGAAAACCCCAAAGAATCCACAAAAAGACTACTAGAAACAATAAGCCAATACAGTAAGGTCGCAGGATACAAAATTAACATACAGAAGTCAATAGCCTTTCTATATGCCAACAATGAAACAATTGAGAACGAACTCAAAAGAATAATCCCTTTCACGATTGCAACAAAAAAAATAAAATACTTAGGAATAAACATAACAAAGAATGTAAAGGACTTATATAATGAAAACTATAAACCATTGTTAAGGGAAATCGAAAAAGATATAATGAGATGGAAGAATATACCTTGTTCTTGGCTAGGAAGAATAAATATCATCAAGATGGCTATATTACCCAAAGCAATATACAAATTTAATGCAATTCCCATCAAACTTCCAATGACGTTTTTTAAAGAAATAGAGCAAAAAATCATCAGATTTATATGGAACTATAAAAAACCCCGAATAGCCAAAGCAATCCTAAAGAAAAAGAATGAAGCTGGGGGCATTACAATACCTGACTTCAAACTATATTATAGGGCCACGACAATCAAAACAGCATGGTATTGGCAGAAAAATAGACAATCAGACCAATGGAACAGAATAGAAAGTCCAGAAATAAAACCACATATATATAGTCAAATAATTTTTGATAAAGGGGCCAACAACACACAATGGAGAAAAGAAAGCCTCTTCAATAAATGGTGCTGGGAAAACTGGAAAGCCACATGCAAAAGAATGAAACTGGACTACAGTCTCTCCCCCTGTACAAAAATTAACTCAAAATGGATCAAAGATCTAAACATAAGACCTGAAACAATTAAGTACATAGAAGAAGACATAGGTACTCAACTCATGGACCTGGGTTTTAAAGAGCATTTTATGAATTTGACTCCACAGGCAAGAGAAGTGAAGGCAAAAATTAATGAATGGGACTACATCAGACTAAGAAGTTTTTGCTCAGCAAGAGAAACTGATAACAAAATAAACAGAAAGCCAACTAAATGGGAAATGATATTTTCAAACAACAGCTCAGATAAGGGCCTAATATCCAAAATATACAAAGAACTCATAAAACTCAACAACAAACAAACAAACAATCCAATAAAAAAATGGGAAGAGGATATGAATAGACACTTCTCCCAGGAAGAAATACAAATGGCCAACAGATATATGAAAAGATGCTCATCTTCTTTAGCTATTAGGGTCAACTTAATTTTGGCAGCATTAGAAATGTACTCTGTGGCAGAATGGCCTGACATCAGCAAAGCATGGTATTCAGTAATCTGGCCAGATATATTTTTTCACAGGTGTCATAATCTGTTCAGTTTTGCCCTGTCTTTGATATTAATCAAGTGGCAATGGAAAATTAAAATTTGAAGTTTTAATTTGAAGTTATGAAATTATTAAATTAATGTGAAAGCAACCTTAGAGATATCTAGTCTAGTTAGCATAATTAGGGAATATGCCATTAAGTTTAACATATAACATTATATAATATTTCTTAAATATCAAACAAAAATAAACTTAATGGTAATGTGATATTTTCAGTTAGTTAAATGAAAAAAAAAACAATGCTTTATGGACCACTTAGGGGAGATAATTATGGGAGAGAGATTTTAAAATAGATTTGTCTTATAGGTAAAACACGGATAACCCATAAAGAAGAGAAAACTCATTAAGTAAGTAAATTCAAGAAATAAATATCTTTATATCTTTCCCAAAAGGAACCTGTAGAGACCTCAGTAGAAGACTAAAATAGAATACACAGTAAAACTAACTAGAATGGCTGGAGAAAGAGAAAGTATAGAACATTAGGTGCCTTAATAACAATAATGGGTTTAAAGTTATACTCCGTATGTACTAATTTTCAATTCATTTTGTTTAATTTTCTGCATATGGTTATAACCTTTTCATGGATAATCTTCACATTTCTTATTTGTGAGGCAGCTGTCATGTGAAACTGAAGCTGTTTTCTCAGTTATTGAATTATAACGATCATGTTATTTTTGCAGAAGAGCTGTGAAATACAGTCTGCATGAAAATCTATGTCAAGGAAGATGGACCTAAAATGAATAGACTTGCTGTATTAACAGCATTGTTTTTATAAACATAATGAGCTAAACATGTCCAATCCTTCAGCAATTTTCTTGGCCTCGCTTCTTAGCTCTATCCAGAATCTGTCCATGTGCTACCACTTCCACCAGTGCCACTCAGGACAAGCTGTCCCCATATCTTGGATTATTGTAGTCTCTTCTGAACGGGTGTTTCTGCCTCCAATCTTATGTTCCTATAATCTGTTTTTAAAACCTCAGGGATAAAAGGCCTTGAAAATGCAAGTCCAAGTACTGTATGTTGACTGCTATACCATATAGGATAGAAGTCAAAGTTCTCAGAGTGACTACTCCCTTGTCCCCTCCCTGGCCTCATCTCTTCCCATCTATATTCTTGCTGCCTGCACTCCAGCCATAAGCTACTGCAAAGGGCAAGGCAAGCTCCTTCCTCAGGACCTTTGAAATATGTTGTTTCTTTTACTTGATGTTTTATTTCCAGATATTTGCTTGTATGTTTGTTGTTATTGTTGTTGTTGTTTTTACCTCCTTTATGAGTTTACTATAATATCAGCTACTGGATTAATAGTTTAATATTTTTATTTAATATTCATATTTTATTAACCTTCAGTAACAACCAATGCTGTCAAATCTAACTAGATCATCTCCTAATCAATTTTAAATGATCATTTTATTTAAATGATGGAAGGAGAAAGAAAGAGAGAGGAAAATTAATCTGTTGTTTCACTTAACTGTGCATTCATTAGTTATGTCTTCTTCTATGTACCCTAACTAGGGATTGAACCCACAACCTTGGCATATTGGGATGATACTCTAACCAACTGAACTACTCAGTAAGGGTCCTCTCATAATCAATTTAAACCAGGTTTTAAAATAACTAAAATAATAAAGTATTTATTAATAAACTTAAGCACCTACTCTGTGTCTAATTTTTTTGTGTGAATAAGTTTATGAGTACTTATATAAAGCATCTGCAAATATATAAATGAACTTCAAAAACTGATCATATAAATACATATAAAAATTATTTTGATCTTATATTATAAAATCATGTCATTAGTCATAATTATATAATTTTAAAACAAAATGCCTTATTTTTAAAATGTATAACTGCTTATGATTTGAAGTCAGTACAAAATGCTGTATATGTAAAAATTTTAGTTATTGAACATTCTTACCTTTGAATAAACTTATTAATAAATATATCAAATTTTTCAAGTTCTTATGCTCATAGAAAATAGATTTAAAAGCCAAGCTTTATGGTTTAAGATAGCTATTAAAGAGAACTGTAGGCAACTTAAATTTAATTTAAACTATTTTGTTGAAGATATTTTTATTGTACATTTTTAAGTAACTTGTTTACATTCATAATTTCCTTAATTTAAGGGAAGAGATATTATATATATTGCCTAAAAATATGAAGAAGTCCTTAGCATCCCTAAATACTCTTGTTCAGTTTTAACAAATTATTTACCTTTACACTTTATTTTTTATCCTAAAGATGTTCTTTCTTTAAGTATTATATCTATAAGCAATATGAAAAACATTTAAAATATTATACAATGGATCTCTCTAAAAATGGTCCAGCTACTATGAAGACATAGTCTCATGTAATGAGTTGCCATCAATAGAGAATCTTCAAACGACAGTATTTACTATATGTTTCTGAGTAGTCCTCAGATTTCATTTCAATTATTATCTGTATTCAGTAAAAGAATTTTTAAAAGGCTCTCTGTGTGAATTTACAAATAAGCCAAAATCCTACTTTATTACCCCAAAGTAAAACCCTTAGGCGACTTTTTCTGTAGGCTGGATTAATATAACACGATATGCAAGTACATTCATATTTGCAGTCATATTTCTTGACATGTTCAATTGTTATAGTAAATGTTTCCTTTGTTTATTCAAGGAAAAATCATTCATATTTCAACCACATTTTAAACTTTGAATTTTAATCTTCACACTTCTTGCACTCACTGTTTTATTGTTTTTGTGCACATTTGTTTTAAAAAGCCCATTAAAACTAATAGGTCAAATTGTTCAAGCATACTTTTATCACAATCTTTTCTCTGCATTTTTAGCATTTTTGTATACATGGGTACAAGCAGTATTTGAATTTATTTTATTACAGAATTCACTCAATTTAACTTTTCTATAAGGTTGAATAAACCCAGCCATCATTTTTTTTTGTATTTGTCAAATAACTTGCACTATTTTTCAAAGAATTATGTTTCACTATAAAAATATTTATTTTTTCTTAACTAGTATTCTTATTATTTTTATTCAATATTAATAAAAAGAAAGACTTTTCTTTATCATAGTAATTAATAAAATTAGATTGTAATTGTAAATGTATCATAGTTATATAAGATGTTAACATTTCTGTATACTAATTGACTGTGGTTAAATCTGCTATAATTCAGTTTTGGTGCTGTAAAATGCCTTTGACAAAACTAAGTTGATTTTTAATTTATTTTCTTTCAGAAAGTAAATGAATAAATTGTTTTATAAGTCTAAAAATATTGTGTTTGTAATTGAATATACATTGAAAAACATTTTCAAGTAAAGGATTTTTTTTGATAGCAAAAATACAAAACAAAACAACAATAACAATAAAAAGAAAGCACACGCAGCACTGGATTTACATTTAAACATGTTATCCCAGTATCCTGGTTTATTAGTGCTTATTAAAATGTACCTTGATGCCTGACCTGTGGTGGTACAGTGGGTAAAGCGTCGACCTGGAAAGCTGAGGTCGCCTGTTCAAAACCTTGGGCTTGCCTGGTCAAGGTACATATGAAAGTTGATGCTTCCTGCTCCTCCCCCCTTGTGTCTCCCTTCTTTATCTCTCTCTTTCTCCTCTCTCAAATGAATAAATAAAATCTTAAAAAAAATTAAAATTCACCTTAAACATTGAAGTCAATAAATGTAGAAGTCAAGTAGACAAGTCAAAAATGTCTATATTCTTTAATACTCCCCATGTAAAATATACTCAGAACTAAAAAGATATATGGTACTTTGAAATATTTGGATTACTTTTCAATCAATTTGTTAGTCAAATGACTACATGCTTAGATATAACAGAGAATAATATTCAAATAATATCCAAATAACCAAATCATACAAACAGAGCAATGGGAATTTAAATACCCTAACATGAGATTTAAAATTTTCATTACCATCTCCTTTTATCTCATCCACAGTTAAACATACCATGAATACAAAGTTGTGAAAATATTCCCACTGCATCCAATGAGCATTGGATCACTCATAATCAACACCCATAGTGTTGGAACCTAAATATTCTAATATGGATAAAAATAGCTGTCAGATGATAAATGAAGAAATGCTCTCAATACTCACTGCATCAAGTAAATTACTTTAAAACTTGTTTCTAATTATAAGTACTACATTAAAAATAAAATCGTTGTTACCATAGTTCAGTTATAAATGCTACTTTTTTTATCTCTAAATTTTTATCTAACATAATTTCATCATTTAATTGTAATAATAAAGGACAATTGAGATGTTTGGTAGTGGAGAAAAATGTTGATATGCAACTACTTATCCATCTATATAAAAAGTTGCAAATCAATGCTTCAAATCAGATCAGCTCCAACCACAAAGCATAAAGTATAAATACATATAGACTCCTTCACATTCATTTTCACATCACTCCAACTTTTGTTTTTTTTTTTTTTGTTTTTTTTTTTTTTTAAATAAATTTTTATTAATGGTAATGGGATGACATTAATAAATCAGGGTACATATATTCAAAGAAAACATGTCTAGGTTATTTTGTCATTAAATTATGTTGCATACCCCTCGCCCAAAGTCAGATTGTCCTTCGCCACCCTCTATCTAGTTCTCTGTGCCCCTCCCCCTCCCCCTAACTCTCCCCCTGTCCTCCCTCCCCCCACCCCTGGTAACCACCACACTCTTGTCCATGTCTCTTAGTCTCATTTTTATGTTCCACCAATGTATGGAATCATGTAGTTCTTGTTTTTTTCTGATTTACTTATTTCACTCCTTATAATGTTATCAAGATCCCACCATTTTGCTGTAAATGATCTGATGTCATCGTTTCTTATGGCTGAGTAGTATTCCATAGTGTATATGTGCCACATCTTCTTTATCCAGTCTTCTATTGAAGGGCTTTTTGGTTGTTTCCATGTCTTGGCCACTGTGAACAGTGCTGCAATGAACACGGGGCTACATGTGTCTTCACGTATCAATGTTTCTGAGTTTTGGGGGTATATACCCAGTAGAGGGATTGCTGGGTCATAAGGTAGTTCTATTTGCAGTTTTTTGAGGAACCACCATACTTTCCTCCATAATGGTTGTACTACCTTACAGTCCCACCAACAGTGAATGAGGGTTCCTTTTTCTCCACAGCCTCTCCAACATTTGCTATTACCCGTCTTGTTGATCATAGCTAATCTAACAGGTGTGAGGTGGTATCTCATTGTAGTTTTGATTTGCATTTCCCTAATAACTAATGAAGCTGAGCATTTTTTCATATATCTGTTGGCCATTTGTATCTCTTCCTGGGAGAAGTGTCTATTCATGTCTTCTTCCCATTTTTTTATTGGATTGTTTGTTTGTTTGTTGTTGAGTTTTATGAGTTCTTTGTAAATTTTGGAAATTAGGCCCTTATCTGAGCTGTTGTTTGAAAATATCATTTCCCATTTAGTTGGCTGTCTGTTTATTTTTATATCAGTTTCTCTTGCTGAGCAAAAACTTTTTATTCTGATGTAGTCCCATTCATTTATCTTTGCCTTCACTTCTCTTGCCATTGGAGTCAAGTTCATAAAATGTTCTTTAAAACCTAGGTCCATGAGTTTAGTACCTATGTCTTCTTCTATGTACTTTATTGTTTCAGGTCTTATATTTAGGTCTTTGATCCATTTTGAATTAATTTTAGTACACGGGGACAGGCTGTAGTCGAGTTTCATTCTTTTGCATGTGGCTTTCCAGTTTTCCCAACACCATTTGTTGAAGAGGCTTTCTTTTCTCCATTGTGTGTTGTTGGCCCCTTTATCAAAGATTATTTGACCATATATATGTGGTTTTATTTCTGGACTTTCTATTCTGTTCCATTGGTCTGAGTGTCTATTTTTCTGCCAATACCATGCTGTTTTGATTATTGTGGCCCTATAATATAGTTTAAAGTCAGGTATTGTAATGCCCCCAGCTTCATTCTTTTTCCTTAGGATTGTTTTGGCTATTCGGGGTTTTTTATAGTTCCATATAAATCTGATGATTTTTTGTTCCATTTCTTTAAAAAATCTCATAGAAATTTTGATGGGAATTGCATTAAATTTGTATATTGCTTTGGGTAATATGGCCATTTTGATTATATTTATTCTTCCTATCCAAGAGCAAGGAATATTTTTCCATCTCATTGTATCTTTTTCGATTTCCCTTAACAATGCTTTGTAATTTTCATTATATAGGTCCTTTACATTCTTTGTTATGTTTATTCCTAGGTATTTTATTTTTTTTGTTGCAATCGTGAAGGGGATTATTTTTTTGAGTTCGTTTTCTAATATTTCATTGTTGGCATAGAGAAAGGCTATGGACTTCTGTATGTTAATTTTGTATCCTGCGACCTTACTGTATTGGTTTATTGTTTCTAATAATCTTTTTGTGGAGTCCTTCGGGTTTTCGATGTATAGGATCATATCATCAGCAAAAAGTGATACCTTTACTTCTTCTTTTCCAATATGGATGCCTTTTATTTCTTTGTCTTCTCTGATTGCTCTGGCCAGAACTTCTAGCACCACGTTAAATAAGAGTGGAGAGAGTGGACAACCCTGTCTTGTTCCTGATTTAAGGGGGAAAGCCTTCAGTTTAGTGCCATTTAATATGATGTTAGCTGATGGTTTATCATATATGGCCTTTATCATGTTGAGATATTTTCCTTCTATACCCATTTTGTTGAGAGTCTTAAACATAAAATTGTGTTGTATTTTATCAAAAGCCTTTTCTGCATCTATTGATAAGATCATGTGGTTTTTGTTCTTTGTTTTGTTGATATGGTGTATTACGTTAACCGTTTTGCGTATGTTGAACCATCCTTGAGATTCTGGGATGAATCCCACTTGATCATGATGTATTATTTTTTTAATATGTTGTTGTATTCGGTTTGCCAGTATTTTGTTTAGAATTTTAGCATCTGTATTCATTAGAGATATTGGTCTGTAGTTTTCTTTCTTTGTGCCATCCTTGCCAGGTTTTGGTATGAGGGTTATGTTGGCCTCATAAAATGTGTTTGGAAGTATTGCTTCTTCTTCAATTTTTTGGAAGACTTTGAGTAGAATAGGAACCAAGTCTTCTTTGAATGTTTGATAGAATTCACTAGTATAACCGTCTGGGCCTGGACTTTTATTTTTGGGGAGGTTTTTAATAGTTTTTTCTATTTCCTCCCTGCTGATTGGTCTGTTTAGGCTTTCTGCTTCTTCATGACTCAGTCTAGGAAGGTTGTATTGTTCTAGGAATTTATCCATTTCTTCTAGATTGTTGTATTTGGTGGCATATAATTTTTCATAGTATTCTACAATAATTCTTTGTATATCTATGATGTCTGTGGTGATCTCTCCTCTTTCATTTTGGATTTTATTTATTTGAGTCCTGTGCCTTTTTTCCTTGGTGAGTCTTGCCAAGGGTTTGTCAATTTTGTTGACCTTTTCAAAGAACCAGCTCCTTGTTTTATTGATTTTTTCTATAGTTTTTCTGTTCTCTATTTCATTTATTTCTGCTCTGATTTTTATTATCTCCTTTCTTCGGCTGGTTTTGGGTTGTCTTTGTTCTTCTTTTTCTAGTTCCTTAAGGTGTGAAGTTAAGTGGTTTACTTCGGCTCTCTCTTGTTTGTTCATATAGGCCTGAAGTGATATGAACTTTCCTCTTATTACTGCTTTTGCTGCATCCCAGAGATTCTGATATGTCGTATTTTCATTTTCATTTGTCTGTATGTATCTTTTGATCTCTGCGCTTATTTCTTCTTTGACCCATTCATTTTTTAGAAGTATGTTGTTTAGTTTCCACATTTTTGTGGGTTTTTCCCCCTCTTTTTTACCGCTGAATTCTAGTTTCAAGGCTTTATGATCAGAAAATATGCTTGGTTCAATTTCAATTTTTCTAAATTTGCTGATATTGTCTTTGTGGCCCAACATATGGTCAATTCTTGAGAATGTTCCATGTACACTAGAGAAAAATGTATACTCTGTCGCTTTGGGATGAAGTGTCCTGTAGATGTCTATCATATCCAGGTGTTCTAGTATTTCGTTCAAGGCCACTATATCTTTATTGATTCTCTGTTTGGATGACCGATCTAGAGCCGTCAGCGGAGTATTGAGGTCTCCAAGTATGATTGTATTTTTGTTAGTTTTTGTTTTAAGGTCAATAAGTAGCTGTCTTATATATTTTGGTGCTCCTTGGTTTGGTGCATATATATTAAGGATTGTTATGTCTTCTTGATTCAGTGTCCCCTTAATCATTATGAAGTGACCATTTTTGTCTCTGAGTACTTTTTCTGTCTTGTAGTCAGCATTATCAGATATGAGTATTGCTACACCTGCTTTTTTTTGGGTGTTGTTTGCTTGGAGTATTGTTTTCCAGCCTTTCACTTTGAATTTGTTTTTATCCTTGTTGCTTAGATGTGTTTCTTGTAGGCAGCATATAGTTGGATTTTCTTTTTTAATCCATTCTGCTACTCTGTGTCTTTTTATTGGTAAGTTTAATCCATTTACATTTAGTGTAATTATTGACACTTGTGGGTTCCCTACTACCATTTTATAAATTGCTTTCTGTTAGTTTTGTATCTAGTTTGATTCTTCTCTTTTGTTTTTCTATCATTTGTTTCTGTTTGTTTGTGTTCCATACTTCTTTCCTCTGTTGCTACCTTTTTTAAGTCATGTGTTTTTGTGGTGGTTTTTTCAAGGGTGGTTACCATTAAGTAATGAAAAGGGTACCTACCATATTCATTGTAGTACCCTATCTTATAAGTATTTCTGCACTTCATCGTCCTTTGCTACTGTTAATCTCCATTCTCTCCCCCCCTTTTTTTTTCCTTTGTTGTCACAGTTTAAGTTTAGTTTTATTGTGTTCTTGGTGGAGCTGTTACTTGTGGTGTTGTTTTCTTTTGTTCTTTGAATCTGGTTGGAAAACCCCCTTTAGTATTTCCTGGAGTGGGGGCTTTCTGCTGATAAATTCTCTCATCTTTTCTGTATTTGTGAATGTTTTTATATCTCCTTCATACTTGAAGGATAGCTTTGATGGGTATAGTATTCTTGGCTGAAAGTTCCTCTCTTTCAGGGCCTTAAATATTGGGGTCCACTCTCTTCTAGCTTGTAGAGTTTCTGCTGAGAAATCTGATGATAATCTAATAGGCCTTCCTTTATATGTTGTACTCTTCTTTTCCCTGGCTGCCTTGAGAATTTTTTCTTTGTCATTGGTTTGTGTCATCTTTATTATGATGTGCCTTGGAGTGGGTTTGTTGGGGTTAAGAAAACTCGGTGTTCTGTTTGCTTCTTGAACTTGAGGCTTTAGTTCTTTCCACAGGCTTGGGAAGTTCTCGTCTATTATTTGTTTGAGTATATTCTCCATTCCATTTTCTTTCTCTTCTCCCTCTGATATACCTATTATTCTTATGTTATTCTTTCTGATGGAGTCAGATAATTCCTGTAGGGCTTTCTCGTTTTTTATTATTTTTGAATCTCTTTCTTCTTCTCTCTGTTGTGCCTCAAGTTGTTTGTCTTCTATTTCACTAATCCTATCTTCAATCTGGGTTGTTCTGCTAGCTAAGCTTGTTACCTCGTTTTTCAGCTCGTGAATTGAGTTTTTCATTTCTGTTTGATTTGTTTTTATAGTTTCAATTTCCTTGGTAATATATTCTTTGTGTTCATTGAGTTGTTTTCTGATCTCCCTATATTGCCTTTCCGTGTTTTCTTGTATATCTCTGAGTATTTTTAAGATTTCTATTTTAAATTCTCTGTCATTTAGCTCCAAGGCTTCCAATATGTTAAGTCTTTTCTCCATAGATTTTTCCACATCTATTTGTGTTACCTCTCTTTCTTTTGTATCCATAATATTCGATTTCCTCTTTCTTATTGGCATCTGCGGGTGGTCTTGTTGATAGCACTAATTAGAATTAATAAAGAGTAAAAAGTAAAAAACAAAAACAAAAACAAAAACAAAAAACAAACAAACAAACAAAAAAAAAAACAAAGGGTAAAACACCCCACAAAAAAAAAAAAAAGCAGTAATAATTTATTATTTCCCCCTTTTTTTTTTCTTTGTTCTCCTTCCCTCCTCTCCCCTCCTCAGGGAAATATCGTGCCTATAATGGAGGGCCTGGTTTGCGGTGAAGAGTTCAAGGGGGGCAAAAAATAAATAAATAAATAAAATAAAATAAAATAAAAAAAAAAAAAAAAAAGGGAAGAAAATCTTAGACAAGCATAAGTTGATCTGCCTGTGGGTGACGGTCAACCAAGAGATATAATGAGAGGGACAAGAGGGAACCAGAAAAAAGGACAAAAAAAAAAAAAGGAATAATCAAGAAGAAAAAATAAAAATAATAAGTAAAAATACGTTGTATTAAGTGGAGCAAAGACCAAATACAATGGAGACCTTGGGTTGGGAGGACCCAAAATGCCACTAAAACAAACCAACCAGAAAAAAACAAAAACAAAACCGAAAAAGAAAAACAAAGCCAAAAAAAAAAACTTTGAGTCCCAAATTAACTAATTTGTTCGTGATTGAGGATTAAATGGGAGGAAAGTAAAACGAGAAAAGAAAAAACGAATAGAAAGGAAAAAATAAGAAAAAGTGAAAAACGAAGGAAGAAATAAAAAAGGAAGAGAAAAAAACAAAATAAGGCAAAAAAAACAAAAGAGGAGAGAGTGAGAATTAAGTGTCCTGGAGTATAACCCCAAAGGAGGGTGAGGATGAAGGAGAGAAATAAAATGTAACACTTATGGGTAGTGTAGTTCAAGAAAAGGGAAGCATAAGATGGGCAGAGAATAGAAGGGCTGAGGTGGAGGAAATAAAGGCAATAAGATAGAAGGAACAAACAACAACCACTACAAAAAAAAAAAAAAACAACCAACAAACAGTGGAACAAGCTGCAAAGTCTGTGGATTTTTCCTGATTTTGAGATGTCAACCTCTTCCTCCTTCTCCTCTCTCCCTCTTCCCGGTCGGCGACTCTGCACCCCAGGCCCTGCCCCTGCGCCACACCCAGGCAGGGACTTGCAGTTGATGGGGTTCTATGGCAATGTCACACAATTGGCTTTATTCTTGTTGGTAGTCAAGGCCTGCCGGCGTCTGCAGGGTCTAACGACGAGAGAGTTCGCCTTCGTGGATTCTCTCTCCCAGTCCCCCCCTCCTGAACTAGCAGCCTGGCGATCCAGCCCCAAGGCTGCCACTGCTTCTGCCTGGGGAGTAATAGGCTCAAAGAGCTGGGAAATCCCCACTCTATCCCCACTCAGTGCAAGGCTCTGGGAAGGGCTCTGACAGTCAGGGCCTCCAGTGTAATCAGGCGGGGGTGGGAGTCAATTGTTGTCAAGGTGATTGTTCAACGCCTAGCATTCCGTTGGACCTCTCAACCCAGGCTTTCCACACTTTGTAGCCTGTTTTGGCCGGTAAAAAGAGGCACTAGTCTCTGCTTGCGACTAGTGTGGTATAGATCTTATTATCTGCCAAGTCCTTCTTGTTAGCGTTTATCCCTAAATATGGAGGCTCTATCAATCAGAAGTTGCCCCCGCCCCTTTAGCGAGAGGCACCAAAAAATATCACTCCTCTTGTCTTGGGTCGGTGAACTGAGAGAGATCTTATCAATTAGAACCGAGGGTGCGCAGATTTCACGGGTTAAGTTAATTTTAGTAATTGGGTCGCAGCTGTGCTCCCGAAGGTATTTCAGGCTGCCTGCGTGCGCCCCTCCCCCAACGCTTGATTGTTAGCTTGAATGGCTGGGTGAGGTGCCCCGCCCGCGGAGAGAATCTCCCAAGTAGGGAATACCGCCCTGGGGCCTCTCCCGCTCCCGTGCGCGGGCCGCTGGGAACGTTAGCGGTGCTCGGTCTGCAATGCTCGGTCTGCAATCAGACCGGGAGCGCGCCAGCGGCTGTTTGCCGCTGGCTCTGCAACCGACCCACCGCTCGCGGCGGCGGCGGCGGCGGCGCGCGGCGGTTTCCGAGTGCGGGATGACTTACCACCGGCGCAGTTTCTCGCGGCTTGAATGAACGTCCCTGCGGTAGCTTCCTCCACACCCTCGTCTCTCAGATTCGAGTGATAACAGTCCTTTTGCTTTCAGTTTGCTCCGAAGATAAATTTTCCTGTTTCTAGTTGATAAATTTGTTGTGATTTTGGGGAGATCTGTCGGACGCGCTGCTCACGGCGCCATTTCCGTGACGTCACTGCCACTCCAACTTTTGAACCCTAACTACTCTATGCTCTTTTACTCTTCTGAAAATTTAAACAACCTGTGCTCCCAATTTGAACAGATTTAATAATATTAATAACACTTTCATACTTTCATTATATTTCATGTCTACTCTAAAAGCATTACATAAATGAATTCCTTTAGTTTTCACACTAACCCTAAGGGGCTGGTACTATTATTTTCAAAGCACAGAAATGTTAAGTTGCCCAGATTACCCATCTAGTAGGTGAAAGGCAACTTGAATCCAACCAGCCTCGCTTCACAGTGCATAGCTATTCTGGAGCTCCACAAATGCATCAACCTGGATCTTGTTAAAATGTTGATACTAATTGAAGCAGGACAGGGCTAGGGGTTGAGACTGTATTTCTAACAGGCTCCTAGATAATGCTGTTGCTGCTCTGCAGACCAGATGTTGAGGAGCGAAGTGTTACACTGTGCTGCCTCTCATATGGCAGGCAAAGATGACAAACATGCAGTCAAAAGGACACATTTTGTCATTCATGGTTTCTGTGCCTCCAAGCTTTCCTCATTTTTTTTTTTTTTGTGTGTGTGATAGATACAGAGGGAGAGAGACAGAGGGAGGGACAAATAGGGACAGACAGACAGGAAAGGAGAGAATGAGAAGCATCAATTCTTTGTTGCGGCACCTTAGTTGTTCATTGATTGCTTTCTCATATGGCTACTGATTGAGTGAGCAGATTGAGTGACCCCTTGCTCAATCCAACGACCTTGGGTTCAAGCTGGTGAGCTGTGCTCAAACCAGTTGAGCCCGCACTCAAGCCAGCAACCTCAGAGTTTCAAACCTGTGTCCTCTGCATCCCAGTCCAATGCTCTATCCACTGTGCCACCACCTGGTCAGGCCAAGCTTTCCTCAGTTAAATCAAGCAGATGTGACTCTCTAAAGCTTTAAGCAAAGTATAGATATATCTGTCCCAACTGTACCAGCTTTGTCAGATCCTTGTCCTATAATTAGGTTATAATTATTTTTGAGGTCAAAGAATTATTTCAGTATGAACTAAGGTCATGATCCATGTTCATGTAAAGTTACTGTAAGACTGAAATTCTGACAGGAGAAGTGGATGCAAATATCAAGACAATCTTTAAAGCTAGCTGTGAGATTATATAACATATCCTGTGTTTCATCTCCTCCAGGCTCTGTTTTATTCAAGATTTTCTCTAAAATCAGTTTTATGTTTTTTTTACAAATCTGCAATTTCATTAAGGTCATTCTAGAATAATAGAAATATTGTTTTATGAAAGGTATAGTGTTTTAAATAATTGATACACATAATAATTTAAACCAAATTATTATTATCATCATTATTATCATTATTATTATTATTATATATTTTTAAGTGAGAGGAGGAGAGAGAGACTCCTTATGCATCTCAGTGGGGATCCACCTGGCAACCTCTGTCTGGGGGTGACCCTTGGACCAATTGAGTCACTGGCTACAAGAGGGGAAGGGAGAGAGGAAGGAGAGGGAGGGGAAGAGAAGCAGATGGGCGCTTCTCATGTGTGCCCTGACCTGGATCGAACCCATGACATCTGCATACTGGCCAAAGCTCTATCCACTGAGCTAACTGGCCAGGGCCCCAATTTATTATTTAATGACCTTTAACATTTACACAACCATAAAAACAATATTTGACTGAACTATTTACATTATTTTAAAAACATTGTTATAATTTAAAGACCTTGATTTTTTACCTTATCTTACTCTATGCCTGGGCTTTCTGATAGTCTTTTCACTGATTCTCTGGAATCATTTAACATTTCTCACAATTCGACTGAAACATTTCTTATAAAAATTTATGACCTGTGATGATGCATTGGATAAAGCGTCAACCTGAATGCTGAGGTTGCCAGTTCGAAAACCTGGACTTGCCTGAAAAAGAACATAAAAAAAAGATAATACCATTAGAAATTTACTATTTTGACAGGTAATAAATGGTTATTGAATTTACTGTATTTTACATTTGATGACCTTAGCAAAGATACACTGACATGTGTTTTTCTTCCCAATACATTAATATTTATTATCTTTGTGTTTTTGCATAATATATTTATACATTAATAATGATATCTCCACCCTGTTCTGACTTCTGAACAACAGAAAAAAAAAAACTATACACTGCTCTGGGAAATGTAAAAAGTTATTTAAAGCAAGTACAGTTAGTTTAATTTGAAAAGACAAATGAGATTTTAAATGTTGAATTATGAATATTTTTCAACTTTTCTTGTGAAAGGATTTCTTCATTTAGTTAACATACCCATACCTCACCTATTTTTCCTTCCTTCCTTCCTTCCTTCCTTCCTTCCTTCCTTCCTTCCTTCCTTCCTTCCTTCCTTCCTTCCTTCCTTCCTTCCTTCCTTCCTTCCTTTTTCCTTCCTTCCTTCTTCTTTTTTCTGTTTCTTTCTTCTTTTTTTCTTTCTTTCTTTCTTTCTTTCTTTCTTTCTTTCTTTCTTTCTTTCTTTCTTTCTTTCTTTCTTTCTTCTTTCTGTCTTTCTCTCTTTCACACTCTTTTTTTCTCTCTCCCTTCTTTCCTTCTTTTCCTTCCTTCCTTCCTTCCTTCCTTCCTTCCTTCCTTCCTTCCTTCCTTCCTTCCTTCCTTCCTTCCTTCCTTCCTTCCTTTTTTCTTCTTTTTTCTGTTTCTTTCTTCTTTCTTTCTTTCTTTCTTTCTTTCTTTCTTTCTTTCTTTCTTTCTTCTTTTTCTTTCTTTCTGTCTTTCTCTCTTTCACTCTCTTTTTTTCTCTCTCTCCCTTCTTTCTTTCCTTCTTTCCTTTCCTCCTTCCTTCCTTCCTTCCTTCCTTCCTTCCTTCCTTCCTTCATTCTTTCCTTGTCTCCCTCTTTTCTTTCAGTGAGAACCTTTACATTCCACTCTCATAGCAAACTTAATTATAAAAAATGTTATTAACTATCAACTATAATCATGTTTTAACATAAATGAATATTTTCTTATGATTAATACCTAACTGCTTAAGATTAATCAATTATTGATAAGCATGTCATAGTTCATCTATATTTATCTCTTCCGTGAGAAGCAGCAGTCCATTTCCTCAAGAATCCTTTGGATAGCACCTAATTAATGGCTTATACTAATGAACTCAGTTAAAGTTCATGTTCAAGTCATAAATTATCATTTTTCTTTAAAGTGAAATAAGATTATTTTTAAAGTAACTATACAAATCATTAAAACAGATGAATTAATTCCATTCAAAAGATATTGTTGTTACTGAAAAATATTTGAGGAAAAAAAAAAAAAGTTAAAAAAATGATACTTAAGTCTTAGTATATAAGCAACTACTACCCTGAAGAACAGAGCAGTTAGTGAGGTTAAGTAAGAGGGTTAAATGTCTCTTAGAACAGACCCATCTGAAGATATGATTTTCTGTGAAAGATGGTGACCTCTTGTTGGGTAAGCAACTGATTCCAAAGTTTATGTAAGTGTAGCTGACAGCACAGAGAGGTGGATGGATGATAAGTTAGAACCAAACAGACTTACAGAGAGAAAGGTTAGGTCTTTTCAGTGAGAAAGCATAACCATTTAGGATTGTGAACATTAAAGTTAGAATTTTAAAAATGGAAATAGAATATAAAATAAAAGAAGAAGGTGACCATGTTGATGTGATATTATAATGGAGTTTAAGACTCACAGAGAGCAGAAATACTATATACTAAAAATGAAAACGTTGACATTATTTAAGAAAGAAGAAATCAATTATAGGCTTAATGATATGCCAAGAAATTAACCAAGATATAATTAATAAATACTATGTCTAGCTGTTGATTATAATGAAGCAGGACATAGCAGATTCTAAAGTAACTTTAAGAAACTCTCTGCATTGGCATAGGAATTATTTTGTCAGTAAAGAAATAAAAAGGGGTGTTTATAGCATAAATAACTATGACATTTATAAAAATGCTTATATTACAAGCAGGGAGAAGTATCAGAGCTTCCATTGTAAAGTTTGTGCATTTGAAATTTATTACATTCAACAGAAAGTCTCTGCAAGTGTAGTTTTTCAAATAAATGACCTAAAATATTGGTTTTGTTATTCTTCAGTGATATGTATAAACTCCAGTAAAACCCGTTCACCAGTTTAATTCCATTTTTATGGTAGCATAACATAGACAACTTTGATTTATAAAAGAACAGCTCAAGTTCTGAACTTCTGAAATGAGTTTTCTTCACCAGGAAAAGTTCCTGAAGTGAAAAAATAAAAATCTGTATTAATATGATATGAAAATTAGAAGTTGAAATACATATCATAAGAGTGAGTACAAGCTTCTCTTTTTCTTATTATTTTATAAGACATATGGAAAGACTGTATATTTTTATATGGGAAAAACTAGTCACTTTTCTTATCCCTATACCATGTCATGTTCCCATGGTTTTTGTTGTTGCTGTTGTTGATATAATAAATTGGTATTTACACTTATACTTCTGGTTTTCCTGATGACATTCAAAGGCTAAAGGCATTTAAAATAACACTGAATGCTACGGGATGTAAAAATGACAAATATCTTAATTTTCTTGTTTCTAGTCTCAGCAACTCTTAAGTCAGAAAGTTGACATACTATTATCCCCAAACATAAGAACTTGGGATGCAAGTAATTTTCAGTTATTTCTCCAAAGTCAATGACAAATGCAGATCTCTGGTTTTCATTCCTGAATGTGTCATTTTCTGTAAACTGAGATTAATATGTGCAAACAAAACAAGAAAAACTATCTTTGTTTCTACAGTTTATCTTTTACTTTTGATAAAATGGAATCTCCCTCAATTCTGTGAACCCATGAATACTGAAATATTCAATAGAAACTTTCCTGTGACCTTTCAAATATGAAGAGGTTGTTCCAGGATC
The DNA here is from genome assembly GCF_036850995.1 of Saccopteryx leptura. Classification (NCBI taxonomy): domain Eukaryota; kingdom Metazoa; phylum Chordata; class Mammalia; order Chiroptera; family Emballonuridae; genus Saccopteryx; species Saccopteryx leptura. The sequence goes on from NC_089503.1 coordinate 356,815,047, forward strand.
AAGAATGGATTAGTGCCCTGGCCAGTTGGCTCAGTGGTAGAGCATCGGCCTAGCGTGTGGAAGTCCCGGGTTCGATTCCTGGCCAGGGCACACAGGAGAGGTGCCCATCTGCTTCTCCACCCCTACCCCTCTCCTTCCTCTCTGTCTCTCTCTTCCCCTCCTGCAGCCAAAGCTCCATTGGAGCAAAGATGGCCCAGGTGCTGGGGATGGCTCCTTGGCCTCTGCCTCAGGCGCTAGAGTGGCTCTGGTCGTGACAGAGTGATGCCCTGGATGGGCAAAGCATTGCCCCCTGGTGAGTGTGCCGGGTGGATCCCGGTCGGGCGCATGCGGGAGTCTGTCTGACTGCCTCCCCGTTTCCAGCTTCAGAAATATACAAAAAAAAAAGAATGGATTAGTTAAGAATGGTGACTGAGGGATCTCCCTCATGTCCATATTCTGGACACATTCTTTACACCTTCTATACTTCACATGACATGTGTACATATTATTTGGTACTTATTTTCTATTCAGATGTTAACAAAAAGAAAAAATTAAGTGAAAGAAGGAGAAATATACAGATTCCTCATGTTCCCGGAACCAGATCCACCCAGCAACCCCGATTCTCAAATCAACCAAGTTATCCTCAGTGCCAGGGGCTGATGCTCAAATCAATGGAGCCACTGGCTGTGAGAGGGGAAGAGAGAGAGAAGGAGGAGAGGGAGGGTAAGAGAAGCAGATGATGGCTTCTTATGTGAGTCCATACCAGGAACTGGACCCAGGACATCCATATGCTAGGCCAACACTTTATCCACTGCTCAAACCAGCCTGAGCCAACCAAAACTTGTTTAAACACATCCAAATGGTGCAACATATTTGAATAGAGAATGAAATTGTAAAATAAATTTTTATTTTGCTACAATTTAAAATAGATCAGAGGTAAAAGAAAATTAAAATTAAAAAAAAAAGCTGTGGAACATCTACACAATGGAATACTATGTGGCTGTAAAAAGAAAAGAAATCTTACCTTTTGTGACAGCATGGATGGGCCTGGAGATTATTATACTAAATGAAATAAGGTGATTAATGAAAGACAAATACCATATAATCTCCCTTTTATGTGGAATCTAATGAAGAAAATAAACCAATGAAGAAAATAAGAAACAAAGCCATAGACATATGGAACAGACTGACAACTGTCATAAGGGAAGAGATTGGGGGCATTGAGTGGAAGAAGGTAAAGGGGTTAGCCAAACAGTTATATACATAACATGTAGACGTAGCCAACAATGTGGTGACGGTCCAAGGGCAAGGAGGTGGGGTTTAGGTGGAGGAAGCAGAGCTGGGGAAGATGTAGCCAGAAAGAGACATCGCTGGGGCCGAGGCACACAGTGTGGTGGGCAAGTGGGGGTTTGTAGAGTTTTGCACTTGAAATGTGTATGGATTTGGAAATCAACGTCATCCCAATAAATTCAATAAAATAAAAAGAGGAGGGAGAAAAATGAGGTGGTAGCTAAAGGGGGGTATGGGATCAAGAGAGGTTTTTATGAGAGGAATAGCATTTACATGCTGATAGGTAAAGCTAGTAGAGATTTGAAAATTAATAAAGGCAGACCTCCCTAAAAGGTGTCAGGAGTCCAAGAGGGCGAGGCTCTCACTCCCTATCAACCATCATCAATTACCCCAGAGGTGAAGAGAAAATGTAGGTACGTTGCATTTCTAACAGGAAAATCTTTTCTACTTTACTAAAACAGCAGGAGGAAGGAAGGTTTTCTCTTTGGCAACAACTCAGCCAATAAAAGACTGTTACAACTCACCCCTTGAAAAGCCACTCTACATCAAACTCCTACTTTTCTCCAACGGACTTTTTGTTTGTAATGGTCCCTCTGAACCCCTCCTTTTTCTCTATAAAACAATGCTCTTCTCCTCTGTTCTCCAGACTTGCCTATGGTTTTACCATAGTTTACATATCCCAAATTATAATTCTTTACTGTTCCCAAATAAACTCATTTTTTTGCTGATAAGAAACACACAAAAATAGTATATTAGGTATAATGGGTTAAATAAAATACCTTTTAAAATTGAAAAACAATGTTTCTGAGAAGATATTATAACACTCAGGCCTGCACTTTATTTTCAAACATCATCACTAGTATTCAAAGTAGTTAAAATGGTAGGTTAAAAAAACTTAACATATATACATGTTATTTCCAGTTATTAAGTAGTGTTCTTGGACTGCTGTTTTAATAGAATGTCTTAAACATATCTATAAGACTACTGGAATTATAGAAGAAAAATAATGTGGGAACATTCTAATCTTTCTAAAGGAGGAATTTATATTTTCAAGGAGGGTACCATCCCTATAGTTTTACATAATTCAGTTATAATTTGTCAGTTTCTTAATCATATTGTTATATAATATCCTTGTTGCATTTCTGCCAGGCACTGTGCTGACATTTGCCATAGTTTAACTTATATAAAGCTTTTAAAACTTTTTATGGCAGTCAAACTATTATCACATATTGCAGATGAAGAAACTAAGATAACATGTTAAAAAACCTGTCAAGGTAAAAATTTGTAAGTGATAATGTCAAGAATGAAACCCAAGTCTGGCTGACCCAAATTCCAAGTTTTTAATCATTTTGCTCATATAATGCAAGTCATAACATGCTCTATAAGTATTTAAATTTATTATTATTGCGTGTCCTTTTGGAGTGTCAATTTAAGCCAAATTTCTTCCTATACTGTATTACTCAACTCTGAATTATCAATTTAAGGACAAGTATAGTATATATCAGGAAAAAAACATTGATTAATATTTGTCTAATACGTATTCACTCTGATTGTTTGCTAATAAAACATGTTTTTATTAAGGATGGCAATGTATATACCTATCAAAAAATACCTTTTTCAGTGTTCTTTATGCTTATTTGTGGGTAAATAAAACAATTATAAATCATGTGATGTTACCAGAAGTAATTGAATGAAATCCTGGAGTGGCTTTTAAAAGGGAAATGTTTCATGTTACACACACGTTTTTAAAAGTTTACTCCTCTCTTTTATGTAGCTTGAAATGAAAATATAATGCCCAATATCTGGCAGCCTTTATGAGATGATGAGGGCCAGACCACAAACATGGCAGAGCTTAAAAAGCCTGACTATCTACATTTTGGTGGTTTCTTTGTTTATGAAAAACAATCAATCACTATTATAACACAGTTGAAACCATTGTTTCAGGGTGTCTCTTAATAGCAACAGAATAAAATACCTCCCTGAAATAGTATATAAAATTAGTCCCATAGCCTGACCTGTGGTGGCACAGTGAATAAAGTGTTGACCTGGAAATGCTGAGGTCGCCGGTTCGAAACCCTGGGCTTGCCTGGTCAAGGCACATATGGGAGTTGATGCTGCCTGCTCATCCTCCCTTCTCTCTCTGTCTCTCTCTTCTCTCTCTCTCTCTCTCTCCATCTTTCTCTCCTTTCTAAAATGAATAAATAAAATAAAATAAATAAAATAAAAAATTAATCCCATAGAAAAACTGTTTTGTCCTAGGTAAATTTAATTTATCTTATTTATTTTAAATCTTAGCGCCTTGAAAGAAAACTGAGTGTGTGGCAACAAATACTTATAGTGTTAGGAAAAAAAATTGCCTTATGACTAGACTCATTTAATTTTACAAGTAAAATAATAAAAGAATAGCTTTTTAAAAAAGTATATTGAAAATTAAATTGAATTTTTAAATTACATAGTAATTTGAATTTATTCTAATATCACTTTTTAAAATTTTATATTCCTTGGTTCTAAGGTAAAGAATACATATTTAAATAAAAATATTAGGCAACCCCACAATCATATTCAAGTGATCATACAGAAACATGGTAAAAAAATTAATATTATTCATTAAAATTTTGAAGGAAAAAAAGAAGTAAAGAAGAACGAAAGAAAACAATATAACATTTCACTGTATAAAAGTAAATTTTACTTTTTTCAATAGCAAAGATAAAATCAGCATAATAAAATACTCAATATTAGTTCTATTGGCGTATTTTATAATGTCTGCAGAATTAAAATGAGACTGACCTATTTCAAGCCTTACCATTTTGCTAAAAAATATACCTCTCTTATGCAAAATAGAGCCATGGTGAGCTTTTGTACATTTAAATTAATTCTTAAAAGGAGACAGGTGGTTTGATTTTCATAAAAATCATAAAAAAGTCAAAACTTTAAAAACAGTAAAAATGACTGTCAGAAATAAAAAAGAATGACAGTTGAAATATAGATTCTAGACAGTTAAATTTCTAAATCTACTTTCTTATAAAATAAATAAATGCAATAATGATTCTTAAGACATATGTCTGGTGAGACTAAGGAGATATGAGGAGAAAGAAGAATATAAAAAAATTGAAATTAGACAGTTCAATATTAACTATTTTCATACAAAACACATATGGATAGAAGAGTTTATCATAGTACTCAGGAAATCTCAGCTCTGGTTTTCCCTGTGGTCTGATTGTCTTTTTTCCTTACTACCAGCAAAGAATTAGATGCTTATCAATAATGAAATTTTAGAAGGTGACCCCCTGTGGACATCCAATTACTTTCTTTCTCTGCAGTCAGTTATTTGGGGATGGTAACTGATTGACAGCTGACTCTGGGGTGCAATCCTCTAGGCCCAGTGGTGCTCTTCCAGATTGAATCTTAATGTTGAGACTTTTCCAGACTCTTTCAAGGACACCCTTGGGGACCCTAATTGAACTCCAGGGGACTGAGCTTAATTCATTTTCAAACCTTGATAGCTCGCAGCCTACAGAAACCTCCTTAGGCCCAGAAAAAGCTTGAAGTTGTAGAAAAAAGAAAGAGAAGCCAAGACAGAAGATCTAGGCTTCCATTGCATCAGCGTATCTGTCCTTCTACGTACTTAGGAGGAGATTTATGCTTTCATGCTTCTGATAGTGAATAGTGATACTTCCTCTGGCTGGAGTGTCTCTTTTCCTCAACTCTGTAAAATTCTGCATTCCTCTGAAGTCTAACCTAAAGTCTTCCCTAAAATGCTTTTCTTAGATCCCCACATCATTCCCTGAGTTACACATTATTTTGTTAGACTTTGCTTTTGGCACTGATATTAGTCTATTATAGTAGGTGTTTACATATTTATGGTGGCTACTTAATGACAACAAAGTCTTTATATATATTGATATATTGTATTTAAGAATTATGTAGTAAGTATTATATGAATAAATGTATCTTGGCCCAAGCCAAAAACCCTTCCATGTCTAATTATGCCCTAGATAAAGTTATTTTTGGAATAATCAAGCACAAATGTGTGAAAGCAAATAGTTTGATAATCAATATAAATATCAAATGTTAATGAAAATAATGTTTTTGAGGTTCACACATAGTATATTCTTAATACATCTGTGGGCTTTTGTAAAATGAATAGCATGAAAACAGAAGAGAGGCCCTAGAGATTAGCTATGCACTTCATAATCTGTAATTTATAAAATGGGTCTTACTAGTTATTGGGAGATGTGGAAATTCCTCCTGGGCCTGATTCACTGTCTCCAGATGTCTAGAGAGTACAAATACACCAGGCTTGTGGGGCAGAGCACACGTATTTCCCAGTCGAGCTACATTTTAGCTTCTGGAAATGGCTCTGACAGAGAAATTAGCATATGGCTAATTTGCTGGATGCCCAGAGGTTCCTGGATCATGCTGATACATCTTTATCTACTCATTAGGATTATGGCCTGAAATTTGGTTTTCTTAAGTTCATGCCTATTACTCTTGAAGTATAGATAAACAATTTATTCACATTATGCTTCACTTTCTCCTATGAAATAGATTAATTAACACTAAACAAAAAAATTGTCCTTGGTAAATACATCAACCTCCATCCAATTATATGTAATGTTTTCTTAATGGGAAGAAAGTGGGGAATAATATTCTAATTGCATATATCTATAATATACTATGGCAATATTTACACTTGATCTTAGCCAAAAGGTCGAGAAGCGATTACTATGGCAATATTTAAACCAGTATATAGATGATTGATACAGTGTGCTTGCTTTTATATTATTTATATATTAATAAGATCTCTTTCAAGAAAATTAATATATATGTACCCTTAATATTGATAATCTATTTATAAAATGGGATTTACTTGATGTCACCTTAATGAAATTAAATTTTGTCCTCTGTTTCCCATTTAAAAATCTTTTTTTTTTTTAATTCAGTGAGAGGACAGGAGGCAGAGAGAGACTTCCCCATGTATCCCAAACAGGATCCACCCAGCAAACCCACTGGGGGGGCTGTTTTGCCCATTTGGAGCATTGCTTCATTATTCTGCAACCGAGCTCTTTTTAGCACCTGAGGCGGAGGCCATGGAGCCATCTTCAGTGCTTGGGGACAACTTGCTCCAATCAAGCCATGGCTACAGGAGGAGGAGAGACTGAGAGAGAGAGAGAGAGCGAAGCAAGAGGGGGAGGGTAGAGAAGCAGATGAGTGCTTCTCCTGTGTGCTTTGATCAAGAATCAAACCCAGGACATTCATACACCAGGCCAATGCTCTAACTACTGAGCCTACTGGCCAGGCCTTAAAAAGTTTCTTAACAGGGAACATCTTTTCTTGCCCTCAGATAAATGTGGGCAGGTCTCAGGGATTCTCTACTTACCTGCTTACTCTTAAAAAACTTCTAGGTTACAAAATGTTCTCAATTCAGAGATTAAAATGTCCAGTCCTGTGCAATGATCGGAACTCTGTAATTTGCTATCATTTATTCTCCACCCACCAGCTCCATCCACATGGCATTTATCGATGCATCCAGCATTGCAGTCATTTGGTCAGGCAGATGATCACTGCTTTCTCTCTTTTTCCTCACAGTGTTTTTTAAGAGACATCAGAGGCTTCCTTGTTGAGAACCACATGGGTGATATCTCTCTTCTGACTTACCACTCTCCCCTTTGCTCCAGCTCTTTACTGTCCAAATCCACACTGCTGTGGTGCCTTTCCCTCTTTGAGTTTGACCTTTTGAAACTGTGGAATTATAATAATGTTTTACTTTTTTGTGTGTGACAGAGACAGAGAGAGAAACAGATAGGGACAGACAGACAAGAAGGGAGAGAGATGAGAAGCATCAATTCTTTGTTGAGGCACCTTAGCTGCTCATTGATTAGTTTCTCATATATGCCTTGACTGGGGGACTACAGCAGACCGAGTGACCCCTTGCTCAAGCCAGTGACCTTGGGTCCAAGTTAGTGAGCCTTGCTCAAACCAGATGAGCTCTCACTCAAGCCGGCAACCTCTGGGTTTCGAACCTGGGTCCTCTCCATCCCAGTTCGATGTTCTATCCACTGAACCACCGCCGGGTCAGGCACTTTACATAATTTTTAAAAATTAAAATATAAACACTGTGACTAAGGGGAAGAAAGAATGAGAAGAAAATAGAATCTTACTGTTAAGGTAAAAAAATACATAGTTAATATTTAATACTTCACTGATATTTGTGAAGATTGTTAAAAATGTCTGAAAGAGGAAAGTCTCTATGGTCAATGTAATAATAATTGCCATTCAGAAGGAGAGAAATAATATCTCTTAAAAAGTAATAAAGAGAAACTGACCAAGGTCAGATGCTAGACTAGGAAAGAGAAAGATATAACCACTGGACTATTATTAATTTTTTTCATGATTGGTGGGTGAAAGGACACTTTGGAGGAAAGAAAAATGCAGTTGACATTGTGTAATCTTGTACACATGATAATTGAGTGTCTGGGTAAATAGATTAATCATACTAGTCATTATCTATAAAATAATCTTAATTTCCCTGGATTAGAATGGTTTAGGTAAACAAATATAATTTATGGAGAATGTCACATAAGCTATACAACTCTCTGAAGTATAAGACATAGATGATTCACAGCTTAAACTTTTCTTGTTGTATGTTGTAACATTTGAACCTCTCATAGAAATCTCTTTTATTTTAGAACAGAGAATATGTGTCTGATATGGAAAACAAGGTTCTAGAGAGTCGCATGGGATGACAAAGCTCTCCTGCTTTGGCTGGCCCCCTGATTGCTTGATCCTTAAAATTATTAGTAAAGAAAGAAATTATATAAATTTTCTTGTTGATTCTAAATTGGATTATTTTGGGTTCTAGAAATTGATTTGCTGAAAAATTCTACTTTAAAAAAATTGGTGGTTGTATCATAAGCAATTATTGTATACAGCGTTAAAATTTGTTTTATTTGTCTAAGTAGTTTTTTTCATGAAGAGTTGATGTTATATTCTTGTTTTTCTTACACCTGAGAGAATTTCATGAGCAAAATGGTATTAAGGAAACTCAGTGGTGGAGAAGTGAAAGGAGTTGGTGAAAGCTGCTAATTGAAGAAAAATGACTCCAAAAAGGCACTTTAGTGAGCCCTCTCTGGCTTGCACTGAGCAAGAGAAAGAAGAAATTTGAGTTGGAGAGATGCCTATGTGTTTGTGTGTGTGTGTGCTTGTATGTGCATATACTAAAATAGTATATATGCACACACATGCACACACACATACATATACACACACTATAAAATAGAACCCGGGACTCCTGCATGCCAGGCCAATGCTCCACCACTGAGCCAACCGGCCAGGGTCAACAACTTGGGGATTTTATGTGGAACTTTCCTGATACTCAACTGTGTGGAGCTCTTTTCTTTATGAATATAGCTATATTTCTGGTTGAAAGCAGTTGAATGTTAAATTAGTAAATTTACTTGAAAATATGAGAAGTTCCTCAACAAGTCAATGTTGACATGTCTCCAGCCCTTTATAATTCTAGCATCATGTTTCTACATTGTATCCATTGTGTAACTATACATAGCGAGTTTGGATAGACAAATGGATTTGCATAAATCCAGATAACAAGAAGTTTAAATTTTCATTCTATAACTTGAGTCCTTAAAGCAAACTTAATTATTATCTTCTCGAGTTCCATTTCAAAGGCCTCTGTGGTCTTTGAATGTATATGCCATTGTTCTAGGTGAGATGTATTTATATTAATGGGAATAAATAAAAGACAACTTGGGGATTTTTTTTTTGTATTTTTCCGAAGCTAGAAATGGAGAGGCAGTCAGATAGACTTCCGCATGCGCCCCACCAGGATCCACCCGGCATGCCCACCAGGGAGCGATGCTCTGCCCATCTGGGGCGTTGCTCTGTTGCAACCAGAGCCATTCTAGCACCTGCGGCAGAGGCCATGGAGCCATCCTCAGCGCCCAGGCCAACTTTGCTCCAATGGAGCCTTGACTGCAGGAGGAGAAGAGACAGACAGAGAGGAAGGAGAGGGGGAGGGGTAGAGAAGCATATGGGCGCTTCTCCTGTGTGCCCTGGCCAGGTTCAAAATGAGGAACAAAAATTGAGGACATTTTGGCATCTAGGGAGTGTGTATGATTTCTTTTTCCATCCATACTTTGTTGGAAATACAGGTCAGCTCAAGTGCATGATAAATATTGAGTCCCCAGAATCGGTACAAACTTAGAGTCTTCTCATCTTCAACAGTATAAGAATATTTTAGGCTGACTTTCACAATTTTAAAAAAATACTTTTATGTTTATTTCACTGATGTTTTTTAGAGAGAGATAAAGGGAGTGAGAGACAGAGAGACAGGAACATAGTGCTGTTCCTACATGTGCCCTGACCAGGGATCAAACTGGCAACTTCTGTATATCTACACAATGCTCTAACTCAACGAGCTATCTGCCTACGGCAGTGGTTCTCAAATTTTTTGAATTCGGAGCACATTTAAAATTCTACAAATAATTGTAGGTGCACTATATACAAATTTTTGAGAAATATTTTATAATAATTAAGTCAAATATTAAAGAAAAGATATAAAGTCCAAGTATACTTTTATGGTAATTAAACAAAAATAAATACTACAATACTAAATTTATTCTGACATTAAAAAACATTTTTATGTTACATTTTTTGTTATGCTTTTTAGAATTTATAAAAAAAATGACAAAAAAGTTATCTTTTTATATATATAGATACATTCTTAGTAAGATTTAGGGAATTCAGCAGGTTCCAGTGCAAATGTGTTGTTTCTTCATTCTTGTGTTTATGAGAAACATGAGCCTGATGTGTCCTAGCAATTTCTTCAATGTTTGGGCATATATTTGAAAGGCAAATTCTCATTTTTATTTTCTGATTAATACATTGAAGAATTCCTCTCTTTTTACTCTTAATTGTGTTGAGAATAGAAAATCCTAATTCATATAAATAGAATATTGAAAATTGTAGTAAAATGTTCAAAGTTTTTTTAGTTATTGCCACATATTCTTCTTTTATAGAAATCCAAAAGGCTTCAAGAGACAATTCCTTATGTTTAATCATCAATCCATGATCAGTGGATATAGCTGCCAGTTCTTCTGTTAATGTTAAACCAAAATCACTTAAAGCTTCCATGAATGGGTTTCTAATCCAATTGTATTGTTCAGTGTTAAGTGATGGAAAATGCTATAAATTAAATTCTGCCCATCAGCCTTCAAGTCCTATTTTATTTACACTTAACTTTTGCTCACTTCCAGAATCGGATTCTTCAATATCACACTTCTTTTTGAGAAATCTATCCATTTTATTTGGGTATATTTATTTAAAAATAATATAATGATGTGTTAATAATAAATATAATAATGATGTGTTAATAAAAAGAGTGGTATTTCTGTAAAGCAATGGTATAATATAGTAACTATATTTATATTTATATTTATATTTATATCTAGGCACATGCCGCAAACCACCACAGCTAGTAGTTCCAGGTCCCGAGTGGGAACAGTGCAGAACTAAGAAAATACATGGAATTAAGAAAATATGGGGTAGGGAAGGCACTGTAATTGCTGCTGTCAAGAACAAATAGCACCCCAAAACCACATCTTGCTTTATTTACAGGGCAAAGTGAGGCCATTAGCAAATCTTAACTTTACACCAAACAAAGGATAGAAGAAACTTGCCTCCAGTCTTTCCAGGGAACATGGGAGGTAGTGTAAACAATCCAGCACCACAGCTTAACAGCCTTTTGCAACCTAATTAGGCAAGTGAGGTGGGGGGTTGGGCAGACTGTCAGTTCACAGCCAATTCCCCACACCTCTGTCCACCAAAAATATAAACTCCAAAAATCCTGTTGGTGTTTTGGTCCCCAACAGGCACATATTTCTCTGGAATACCATAGGGCTCACCTGGAAATGTTCTAGGGAGCACCAGTGTGCCCTGGTGCATACTTTGAGAACCACTGGCCTAGGGCCCGCCTTTCACATTTGGGTAAAAACTTTATCTTAAGAAAGTTTTGTGGTTTAGATTTGACTGCTTCTGCTGTGTATCTTATTGTTTTCATTCTCATTGACTCACTTTACCTTGAGACTACTTATCTTCACATAAGGAGCCAGATTCAGGGCATCCAGAGACCACACCATACATTGCTACAAACTACATTCATTGACTACTCAGAGTTTGTGGAAAAAATTGAGATATCATGTCTTCTCAAAATACAGGATGATTTTTGTCTTTATTCTTTTTTTGCATCTCTTCCAAATCTGTAGCAGGAATAGGCAAATGGTCCCAGACTGTAGTTTTCAGGATTGGGTTATCAGCCAAATATTCTTTTATTCTAACTACAGCAATATCCACATTATGTTTTATTGCTACCTACGACTCCATCCATTTGGGTTGGCTAGACAGGGCTGGTGAATAAGTAAAGCACTACTCATATTTTTTTTTGCAAACATTACATCATTTCATGAATATTTGGAAAAGTCAGGGTGAGTACCCCCTGTGTAATCATTTCCTTTCTTATTGACAAAAAGGATTAATCTATGTAGATACACCTGCTAGTTGGGAATAAAGCCAGTAGCATGGATTTAAGCATTTAGCATGTACAGATGCTGCTAGGGGTCTCTCTTCCATCAATTATTATGGAATTCATACCTTTAAAAAAATCATGACTCTTAAATCAACTTCATTTGGTGGCGTGAACACAGTTATAAAACATCATTTGAGTAAATAGAGGGTAAGAGACTATGAATTCTAGTTTTTATAAGAACATGTCAGTTTGCTATAATAACTGTTTAAATTCCTAGATTTATCAGATGTGTAGAGTTAGCATTTGAAACTTACTCTTAAAGCAATTACTTCAACTGTAGTGTAGTATGTGGGAGAGAAAAAATATACAACATTAATCATCTGATGATTTATTTTAGCAAGAGTTTAGAATATGTTTTTATTTGTTACTCTGATTTTTCCACAAAACCCTGAGTTATCTGTGATGGAAACAAGAGTAATTTACCTTGGTAACTGAGTTACCAAAATTACTACTGGTAGCAAAAAAAAAGATACAAAATTCAGACTTAAATACTGTATACCACATGATAAGAAGGACAAGGATAATGCAAATGGTTTAAAAGCTTTTTATGTAAATTAGGAAGCATATTCTCTATTACAAATATGTAATTAAAGAGCACCATAGAGACTGAAAGTTATATATGAGGTACATTTGTATATTTTGTGATATTTGCTCATGTTAGCTTTTGTTGTGTTAGATAACAAAAATTTTAGTTATATATCTAAGATGGCAATAATGCTTGCTTTTTAGTCAACAGATGAACATTAAAAAAACTATAAGAAAAAATCTATCACATTATAACAAAACATTAAATATGAGAAACATTAAAGATAATAAATTTCAGTGGGAAAAAACAGGTTTTTTATACCAGAATGGATTACAAAATTACTAGCATTAAAGGTAAAAAGAGTGGATTCAAAATGAATATCTCTAATTCTCTTATAATTTACTAAAAATATTTAGTTTATACAAATATGACTATTCATGGTTCATGAGTGATTTTTTTCAGGCTAGTATGGCCTTTGTCAATAGCATTCACCTACTTTCTTTCAGGCTCCAGGCACCATGTAAAAGAGATTTCATAAAAACTTGATCTCCTTCCAGTACAAAAATCTACATCTCCTTAATTTTACTCCTCAGACTCTGCTAAATACGGACCTGGTACTAATCTTCTTGTTCTATTTTGAATTTAATGCATGATATTGACTCCCAATTAAGTCAAATTCTCTTTAACTGTGGTATTAATCTCAACATCATGTTGTTGCTAATTAAGTAGTCTTTCTCCACATTTACCTCCTAACAATCCGTTTCTTAAGAATGGAATTCTTTCTTAAGCGTTTCTGAGAACACACAAATATTTCTACCTATCTTTGATTTCAATATACATATTGACTTGATAATATAAAATGTTCATTACAAGAAGAAAAATATAATTTAAATTTTTTTTTCTGATTTGTTTGTGATGCATAAGTGTAAAGAGGATTATAAAAATGATAGAAAAAAGTTGGAGACAGAGAGAATGCAAGTGAATCAGTACAGTTAAGTGGAGTATGGGTGAAAACATATCATAAAATCTACCTATATTACACTTAATTGTCCAACACTAAATTAGATCGTAGCTTTATGCTCAATTTTATAAAATTCTACAAATTTTTATTTTCTTGGAAGTTACAGTGTTTCTGTCAAAGCTATTTTGAATTTGCTATGATTTATAATTTTTATATTTTTTCAGTATCAGCTCTCAAATATCTAAATCTGCCACTTAATATTTCTATGATCTCAAGCAAGTCACTTGATAGTTCAACAAAAGGTGAATAATGATAAAGTACCTCACTGGGCTTTCACTAAGGATAAAAGGAATAACATGCCAATTCCTAAGAAAAATACTTAGATGCATTTAATACTTGTCAATTATTATTTTAAAAAATTATCATTATCATGAATAGTATCAATATTAATACATTATTGTTATGGCATCTTTTTAGTGGAAAAAAAACTTCTTTAGCACTCACAGGAAAATAACATTGATTTTATTTTAATCTGTATGACATAAAGGCATTATCTCTCTAGCATTTTTTACTCTTATTAGTTACCTGGATCTTCTGTTTAATGATTGTAGTATACTCCTTCAGCCTATCTATTTTGCTATTTGTTTATCTTATTCATTCTTTGATGCCAAGCTCATAATCTTAATCTTAAGGAAACATGTGGCTATTAACATCAATAGGCAGTGTGTAGTCAGAACTCACTATTTATCACTTTATTGAAATACTAAGTATTCTATAGTAAAATGATTAAGAAAATCAATTATATTCTGAAACTTAAAGCAAGTTCTATTTGAACTAGTTCCTCAAATAACTGAAATAGTTCCTCAAATGTGTAGAAACTATAACAAGGAGTCATGTAAGACTTACATTTAAAGGATGAGCAAGTCTTAGGTCTTCTCTACACTCTTATTAACTTCTCTTTGACAGGATATTTATGGAAATATTGAGGCCTAAACAGAAAAATGTAAATTAAAAAAAAAGGAAGAAAACAAACTTTTTTTAACTATTATTTATTTCAAGTGTTTTATTTTGTTGTTCAACATAAATTTATATATTTTTTTATTTTTTATACATTTATTGGGGTGACATTGTTCAATGAAATTGTACTGGTTTCAGGTACAGAATTCTATACTAAATCATCTGTACATTGCATTGTGTGCTCGCCACCCAAAGTCTCATCTGTCACCATATATTACTACTCACAAAAATTAAGGGATATTTTATCACTTCATATTTATTTTGAAATACCCCCTAATTTTTGTGAGCAGTATATTTGACTATCATTACCCTCTTTCACCTTCCCCCAATCTCCTTTATACTGGTAACCACCACATGTTGTTTGTGCCTATGACCATTTTGTTTGTTTGCTCTATTTGTTGGTTTCTGATTCATATCCCACATTTGAGTGAAATCATATGGTTCTTGTCCTATCCCATCTGTCTTATTTAATGTTTAAGAATTAGAATGCAGCTATTAAAGTAGTGTTTAGATAACAGATTTTATATTCTAAAATCCTTAACTAAACTGCATGAAAGGTTGAATGTCTGTCTATATACATATATGTATATCATAGTTATTTTAGGAACAAGACTTTTGTGGTTTAGCATATGTTAATTCATTTTCCATTTTATTATTACCTACAACGTAGGAAAGATAAAAATAAAATGAAAATTGGAGCTTTCTCAGGAGTAAAAATATATTATTAAAGAAAATGTGTTTATTGATCATTTTCATTTTTCATGATCTTTTACTACAATTTAAATGAGGAAAAGAAAGTATATATAAATATGTATATAAATATTTATATGAATATACATATAAATATTTCTATTTATAAAAATATTTATATATAAATGCATATATAGAAACATATATGAGAGAGATAAAAGGAAGAGAAAGATGATATACATAGGCAGAGATATTTTTTATTACTATACATTTATATCTATATAATGTATCTGTGAGAGGAGGAGGAAATGATATATAGAGGGATGTTTTTACATCTATATATTTATATATATTTATCTATGACAGAGAGAGAGATAGAGAGAATATTAAACTAGATTATTCTGTAGTGCTTAGAATAACTCCTCAGTGAATAAATATTTTAAAACCTTAAGTGAAGTATAGGTTTATAGCCATAAAATAATAAGAAAAAATTATCAGTAATAAAAAAAGAAATAAGAAAAAGAAGAAAAAGATGTAGTTGCCTGAAAGGCAACAAAGCATAAATTTTAATAAAAGTAGAAACTACAACTTAGAGAATTAATATCATAATATATTGCTTAATTTATATTTATATAATAAATAATTTACATTCAGTTTATTGAGAAAAATCAATCAAATAACTAATAATTTGACATGACTTGATTAGATCTTTGAAGGAACTATAAGAATGAGTTAGGCTTGATTTCTGTGCTACAGGCCAAATATTGCTTATACCTATCACTTAATTACCAGAAAATGTTTTAGAGAAAGAATTAGAAAATAGTTTCTTTTATGACAGATATTTGGAGGATAGAAATTTTATTATTTATTTTCTTATGCAAATTTATATTGAAGAGTTAGCTTCATCAGAGTTAGCAGAGAAAACAAACAATGACTCCGGTCTAAACATCTTGAACATACATCTCACTGACACTGCGGTAGAATTAATTAATTTAAAATACTGTAGATATCTACACTGGGGCTTGGACTGTTTTCTTTAAATAAATCTTTTACTTACCCAGTATTTATATAACTTTTATACCTAAAAGTTGAAGGGTTTTTATACTCAGAGATAGCTATTTGTTGTAAATACACTGGTGATTCGAATAGCTGGAAGTCACAACAACTGTCCTGTAGAATAAAACATCTCAAGGCAGAGAAACTATTTATATGGCTGCAGGGCTCTCCTGCACACAAAACATGTCTTCCTAGCAGTAGTTTCCAAAGCTGATGAAAAGCAGAATTAAAATAACAACAACCACATCTTCTTTGGCCACATTTAATTATAAAAAGTAAAAATCATATAAATAGAAAAGTAACTTTGTGTCCTTGTTAAGAATTAGTTTATTATCTTACTATGATCTGTTAGTTAGGAAGGCTGGGTTAAATTCCCTGATAGTCAACCAAATATGTCGATAATTAAAGGGTTCACTGAAAGCTACTGTTTATGTGTGATTATTTTCAATAATTGTGCTAAGCAATTGGTTCCCAACACCAAACTACAAACTACATAAGCCCAAGATAAAGATTGTATGTGAGTTGTCACACTTACTTTCTCGATCATTATTAAGGGTTTAATTTTTTCCTCTGCTTTTGAGAAAGTGTTTCTTTATTTCTTAAGTGATAACTTTAATCAAAAAATTCTTTTTTTTCTTTATGTTTTTTACTTGGAAAAATATAAAAATTGCCACTTAAATATCACTAAATCAAAATAATTAATAAATAATGAACAATTGATACATGTTTTCTTTTGTAAACTAATAAATTTACAGAAAAATAAAATGGACTACTGTGGCTTTCTCTGAACTCTTTTATCGAACAGTCTAATATGAAAATATTACAAATAAGTAAAAATCTTTTCTATACTTTAAAATAACTTGTTTATATATATATATTTAATTTAAATGTCTCAGGTGAGAATTTTATTTTTTTTTCATTTTCATTTATTTTTTTCCTGGGTCTATGAGTCTTTTTTTTCTTTGTTTAATTCTTTTATCTTTTTCATCCAGCTCCCAATCACCCTTCCCTCAATACTGTCTTTCTCTGTATCTATGAGTCTGTCTCTGTTTTTCTTATTAGTTCATTTTGTTCACTAGATTTTACATTTTAATGAAATCATATAGTACTTGTGTTTCTCTAACTGGCTTATTTCACTTAGCCTAATGTTCTCCAGGTTTATCCATGTTGTTGTAAAAGGTAAGATTTCTTTTTTGTTTTTTAAATAGCCAAGTAGTATTTCAGTGTGTAAATGTACCGCATCATCTTGATCCACTTGTCTATTGATGGACATTTGAGTTGTTTACACATCTTGGTTATTATAAATAATACTGCAATGAACACAGGGGTACCTATACACTTTTGTATTAGTATTTCGTGTTTCTTCAGATATATTCCCAGAAGTGGAATTGCTGGGTCAAAAAGCAACCCCATTTTTAATTTTTTGAGGTAACCTTATATTGCTTTTCATAGTGGCTGCACCAATCTGCATTCCGAGAACTCTAATTAAATAAGTCCTTCTGCATACACATTGATCTTCTCTACATTTTCGGTAAGATGTCATTAAGTGACTTTATAGAAATTGAAAGTACATCGGTTTAGAGTAGTGAAATCATTAAAAGGAAAAAAAAATCAGAAGAAGTTTCCACAGATTGTAGAAACAATAAATTAATATAGAGGAATGGCAACTGATAAAATAAACTGACAAAGCAGCATCTTAGAATATTTATACAATATTCTTCAGAGATAAAAATAATCCTGCCCAAAGTAATCATGGAAATGTTTTGGATTTGGAAAAACTAAGAATGTCAAAGGTAAGCTGTGAGGTTGAAAACCAGGAAAAATAATTGAAGTTACACAAAGCAGTTAAACTATCAATATCCCTCTCTCACTTCATAATGACAATGCCAAAGAGCTATGTATCAAGCCTTTCTTTTACAGAAATTGAACACACCCAGGGCAAGAACTTTTACTTTCTGTCCAGCAAAATGACCAGCTTTGAGATCAGACACAAAAAATGAAGAATGATATCGGACAGATCTGGCCCTCATATATAAAGTACCTCCCCCATATTCTAGGCATTGTCCCTAAATGTGAATAGACTTTTCTGAATCAACAAAAGTTAAAGAAAATGCACAAAATAAAAGAAAAATAATTTAAAAAATAATATCTGTTACTGAAATAAATAGAAGCAATTCCAGGATGAGAATACAGTTTCTAGATATAATGTTATTCAAAGAGTCTAAAAGGAGACATAAAATCATGAATGAGAATAAGGTGTTATAAAATGTAATAGTAGCCTGACCTGTGGTGGTGCAGTGGATAAAGCATCGACCTGGAAAGCTGAGGTCGCCAGTTCAAAACCCTGGGCTTGCCTGGTCAAGGCACATATGGGAGTTGATGCTTCCTGCTCCTCCCCCCTCTACTCTCTTTCTTTCTCTCTCTCTGTCTCCTCTCTATAAAAAAAAAAAATGAATAAATAAAATGTAATAGTAAAGGCATAAGAAAAATATTTTAAAATATATATATAAACTACTTCTTAATTTAAATATATATAATTATATGTTATAGTACATACATTGTACATAATTATGTATTATAAATAAATTATATAACATTTATTTACATGTATTATATAATTACATATAAATTAAGGTGTAAATTTGTTATTTCAGTTTAATATACAAAAAGCTTGGAAATTTTCTAAACATAACAAATAGGAAAAGCTGAACACACTGAATATCAACAACTTTTTTAAGTTATCTGAAAACTGGCCCTGGCCAGTTGGCTCAGTGGTAGAGCGTCCGCCCGGCGTGCAGGAGTCCCGGGTTCAATTTCTGGCCAGGGCACACAGGAGAGGCACCCATCTGCTTCTCCACCCCTCCCCCTCTCCTTCCTCTCTGTCTCTCTTCCCCTCCCGCAGCCAAGGCTCCATTGGAGCAAAGATGACTCCGGCGCTGGGGATGGCTCCATGGCCTCTGCCTCAGGCGCTAGAATGGCTCTGGTCCGGACAGAGCCATGCCCCGGATGGGCAGAGCATCGCCCCCTGGTGGACGTGCCGGGAGGATCCCGGTCGGGTGCATGCAGGAGTCTTTCTGACTGCCTCCCGGTTTCCAGCTTCTGAAAAATACAAAATAAATAAATAAATAAATAAATAAATAAATAAATAAATAATCTGAAAACTAAGATTATAAGATAAATTCCTCCTAGAAGTTAGATATCTGAGGAAATAAGTGAATACAGAGATCAAAAGTTGCTTTTTTTAAAAAAGAACAATTAAATTGATAAATTGGTAAAATTGATAAACCTCTTTTCAAACTAGGCAAGGGAAAAAAGAGAAAAGATAAGTTTATCAATAAGGGAAATAAAAGAGGAAACATTACTACTGATTACATGGACATAAAAATAATAGTAAAAAAATAACAGCCTGACCAGGCAGTGTTGCAGTGGATGAAGTGTTGACCAGTGACACTGAGGAACCAGGTTCAAAACCCCAAAGTTGCCAGCTTGAGCACAGGCTCACCAGCTTGAATGCGGGCTTGCCAGCTTGAGCATGGGTTCATAGACATGAGCCCATGGTCGCTGGCTTGAGCCAAAGGATGCTATCTTGAAACCAAAGGTCTCTGGCTTGAGCCCAAGGTTACTGGCTTCTGCAAGGGGTTACTCACTTGGTTGGAACCCTTTGGTCAAGGCACATATGAGAAAGCAATCAATGAGCAACTAAGATGCTGCAATGAAGAATTGATGCTTCTTATCTCTTTCCCTTCCTGTCTGTCTCTTTCTCTCAAAAAAAAAGAAAAAGAAAGAAAAGAAAAAAGAAATAAACAGCTCATTGTTCACAAACTTAATGACAGATAAAATGGACCATAACCTTCAATGATGCAAACTTCAAAGCTCATGAAAGAGAAATACATACTCTGAGTAGGTCATTTCTATTAGAACAATTAAACCAATAATAACTATCCTTCCAAAAAAAACAAAAAACAAACAAACAAAAAACTAAAACACATGTTTTCATTAGAAGCATAAACAATACCAATTTTACACAAATTCATGCAGGAAATGTAAGGAGGAAGAACACCCTCATTCTATGAAGCCAAAATTACCCTAATATTTAAACTAGACAGACATTACAAGAAAGGAAAAGTACATACTAATATTTCTCATGAACATAACTGCAAAAATCCTCAACAAAATATGTATTAATAAACTGAATCCAACAAGATATCAATAGAATTACACTTCATTACCAAGTGTGATTCACTTTAGATATGCAAGTTTGAGTTCACATTCAGAAATCATCTAATGTAATTTATAATACAAACAGGCTAAAGAAGAAAAATGATAGACCCTTGGCCTTTCATATCTATGGGTTCTGTATCTGCTGATTCAACCAACAACCAGAGATAAAAAGTTTTTCTTTGAAAAATGGATCACTTTATCAGTGGATTAACAAAGCCTATAGAACTTTACAGCACAAATACTGAACCTTAATATATGAAAAATTGAAAGAAAAAAAAGAAATCCATTTGGGAGCTTAAAGCATTTCTATGAAGGTATTGTAGACTACGACAAGAGAAATTAATGGTATTATTAATGTATGAAACAAACAGTGAAGGGACAGAGGGAAAAAGAAGTGCTTGCTTAAGTAACTTTAGAAATGAGTTGAGTCCATAAGAATTAAGAAAAGACTAACTGCAATCAACTAAAGTAATTGTTACACAAATAAAAACTCTTGATTATATAGACCCTTAATACAATATGATGAAGTTGATCAAATGGTTTCCTTTGGGTGTAAAGATAAACAAGCCTGTTGCTATTATGTATATATACTATAATTGAACAATTATATAAATGGATGGCAGATGGTGAGAGCTAGGTTTGTCACTTTTAGAGTGGGTATATTTAGAGCAAAAGAAGCTACAGTGATCCATGTGGTCATGGATTTGTTGGAGACTGAGCCTAAATTCATGGTTAAGGTAATATAAATGAAGATGTTGACTCACAGAAATATTTATATATGTGTATATACATGGATTAGTTTATATTTATCTATTTTTTGTTTTCTGTGATCTGAGAGGAATTAAAATCATTGACACTGTAGTAACTATGAGTGCGTCTATTACTTCGATTTTGGTTTCTAACACAATTCTCTAAAAAAAGGAACTGAAAAAGGAACTGAACTTCCTGAATAAATGATAGTTTAAGAATGGGAATGGAAATAAACAAAGTAAGCCTGGAGTATATTATAATGCCAGACAGTGAGGCAGTGCTAAAAAAAGAAATCATTGATAGGGATATATTAAGAAACACAGATGGCAAATAAAAGGTCCTACTGGCCAAGATTGGAACTAATCAGCATCAAAGTAAAGTAGTATTGGATTATAATCCAAAGTATAAATTATATATGGATAAAAATAAATAAATGAGTACCTTAAAAATGGGGGTGAGCTGAGGGGAAACATTTCCCATACAGAAGAATGTCAATAATTGATGTAATCTGCCCTTATTAAAATAAGTAGCATAAATCAACACATCCTAAATTATGGCTGTACATAGTTACTTTCTCCTTAAGAACATGGTAAGAAAAGGAGACAAAAGGTGAAAATTTCTAGTTAAGGTTATCATTAACAGTCATAAATCATGTGGTACAACAACAACAAAAAAATTCAAACAAATTTCAACAAAGGAGCATTCTATAATATACCTGTTTAATACTTTTTAAAACTGTCAAGGTCATCAAAAACAAACAAACAAAAATCCTGAGAAACTCTTGCAGATAACAGAAGCCTAAGGAGATATGACAACTAAGTGTAATATCATATTCTAGATGAGATCCTGAAACAGAAAAATACATTAGATTAAATACTAAGAAAAACTGAATAAACTGGGTACTTCAATTAATAATAATATATTAATATTGGTACAATAATTCTAACAATATGCACCCTATTATAAGGTGTTAGCAATAGGAAGAATTTGGTGTAGAATACACGAAAATTCTTCATAATATCTTCTAGTTTTTCTGTAAATCTAAAATTAAAAATATTAAGTCTATTTTTAAAAAGTGAAGGAGAGATAAAACTTCCTCAGGCGATAAAAGCTGAAAAATTTCACTGCCAGTAGAACAGCCCCATAAAATATGTTAAAGGAAGTTCTTGAAGTAGAAGAAAGTTGGTGTAGGCTATAAATATGTATATGAAAAGCATCAGGAAAAAAAAAACAAAACATGTGAAGTATAATCTTTTAATTTACCTATACTTAATTGCTCTAAAAATAACTTACATAAAGCAGTAATTGTGACCATGGATTGGATGTTTATAGCATATGTAAAAGTGAAATGAATGGCAACAGTGTCATAAAGGATGAAAGGGAAGAATTGTGATTATTCTGTTAAAAGATTTCAGCACTATATGTGAAGTATATTATTTGAAAATCAACAGACATTATTTTGAAATAGACTTTGTCAATTCAAGAGCAACCCTCCAAAATAATTTTTTAAACTGTAAATCGATATTTAGAAAGAAGAGCAAACAGAAACATCTTGATATTCAATTACAATGAGGGAGGGCAGGAAAAGAAATTAAAAAGAAACAAAATCCAAAAGCAGTGAGCAACAGCGACAAAAATAGTAAGATGGGAAATTTCAATCTAACTATTTCAGTAGTCACTCTGAGTGTAAGTGATACAAAAAAACACCAGTTAAAAGACAGAGATGGTCAGATTGGTTAGAAAATAAAAACAAAATTCAACTATATGCTGTATATAAGAAAACTACTTTGTAGATAAAGATTCACTTTAAATATAAAGATATAGGTTAAAAATAAAGTAATGGAAAAGGATATGCCATGTTAAAACTAATCAAAGGGAGCAAAGGTAATATTAATTTTAGATGATACTGACTTCAAGCCAAGACAGGTAATCAGGAAAAAAGGGAAACATTACACAGTGATAAAGGGAACAATATTCCAAGAGGATATAACAACCTTAAATGTGTATGCATGCAACAACATGTCAAAATAATGTTGAAATTAAAAGCAGATGAGTACATATTCGCAGTTGTCATTGGAGAGTTCAATGCTTCTTGCTCATTAGTTGATGTGTTGTTATACAGGCAAAAAATCAGTAAGGATAAAGACAATCTAAACAGCATTCTTAATCATATTGAACTGACCATTATAGAATTTCTTAAATTTTTGCCATGAACTGGTAAGGTTTTGCCATGAACCACTATGAAAATCTGGTGAAGTCTACGGTTCTTTATTCAGAATAATGTCTTTATATCCATACAAGAAATACTTAAAATTACAATGCATATCAATTACATTGAAAGGCAGTTGGCAAAACATTAAAACATATACTTAACATACAACAATTAACTGTTTCTTTACTAAAACATTAAGGAACAATTTCTAGTAATAAATCTATCAGTTACCATAATTTAAAAAAAAACAGAAATGGATATAAAAGGTATTTTGAGATAGTGGTAACAACTTTGATGGAGGTAACTAAGACTCATCTCATGAGACTCACTTTTTATGTACAGACAAAACTACTCTGGTTTGTTACCTATAGACAAATTTCAATGTAATGTATTAGTTAAAATAAAAAAAAAAATACATTTTTTTTAATATATCTCATTTGAGTTCAAAGATTTCTTAAATTCTCTTTATGAACTCCCAGTTAGAGTTAGATATTCTTGTTTTAAACTCCCTGAACAAGTTAATAATAATCAGACTAAACTTGGCCTAGATAAGGATGTAAACATTTATATCTTTTTTTTTTCTTTTTTTTTTTTTTGTATTTTTCTGAAGCTGGAAACGGGGAGAGACAGTCAGACAGACTCCCGCATTCGCCCGACCGGGATCCACCTGGCACGCCCACCAGGGGCAACGCTCTGCCCACCAGGGGCGATGCTCCGCCCCTCCCGGGCCGCGACCAGACCACTCTAGCGCCTGGGGCAGAGGCCAAGGAGCCATCCCCAGCGCCCGGGCCATCTTTGCTCCAATGGAGCCTTGGCTGCGGGAGGGGAAGAGAGAGACAGAGAGGAAGGAGGGGAGGGGGTGGAGAAGCAAATGGGCGCCTCTCCTATGTGCCCTGGCCGGGAATCGAACCCGGGTCCCCCGCATGCCAGGCCAACGCTCTACCGCTGAGCCAACCAGCCAGGGCCTAAACATTTATATCTTTGACCTTCTGGATGCTGAAAGTCCCTACTCTACTAGTTGTAGTCACGAAGGGAAACTTCATGAGAAAATGGAGATTATTTATAGATTTAATTGTTTAATATCATAATGGTTATTAAATAGTATTATTATTTTAAATATTATATTAGTCTAAAATGACTATTTAAAAATGGGAAGAAAATAAATTTTCATTGACCTGTAAAAATTTATAAATATGATATTCTGACAGGCTTTATATTAATATACTATGAATTTTAAATTAGAATTTTTCTCTGTTCTATTTTCCATTGTAGACTGAGAAATCTAGTTTCAAACTATTATATTAACACACATGTACAAACATGGAGTAATCTTCCAGGTTACCAATAAATAATAACATTACTAAATCCTTAGTTTAATGAAATAATTATTTAATCTTGTAGTAGGTAGTTAAGTCTTATTTTTTTATTTGTTTTTACACAGCTAGTTTGCAGAGAAAAAACTCCAGTTTGTGAAATAACTATAAGGAAAAAAGTAATGACTTAGCCACTTGTAAATAAACAGTAATATATTAAAAGTAGTTTTAAGGTTTTGTTTATTTATTTTTTTTACAGAGACAGAGAGAGTCAGAGAGAGGGATAGATAGGGACAGACAGACAGAAAAGGAGAGAGATGAGAAGCATCAATCAGTTTTTCGTTGTGACACCTTAGTTGTTCATCGATTGCTTTCTCATATGTGCCTTGACCGGAGGGCTACAGCAGACTGAGTAACCCCTTCCTCAAGCCAGAGACCTTGGATCCAAGCTGGTGAGCTTTGTTCAAACCAGATGAGCCTGCGCTCAAGCTGGCGACCTCCGGGTCTTGAACCTGGGTCCTCCTCATCCCATTCCTACGCTCTATCAACTGCGCCACCACCTGGTCAGGCAGTTTTGGGGTTTTTGATCCACAAAAAGAAAATATTATGTTTTTGTAGAGTTCTTGTTAAAGTATTTAATCACAAGAACATTAATTTTTTTAAAAGATTCAGTTTCAGTAGATGTATTATATTATATCACTATATTACAATTTGTGGCTTTTGAAATTTTAAAGATAGAAGGTGCTTTTCAAGCACAAAATGTTATTATATAATTATGAATCACTTTTTATTAAAACTAAATATAAGTGATCCTCTTGGCCTGTTATTTTCCAGAGAACCTAATCTTTTTTTTTTTTTTTTGGAAGCAGCATTTACTTTAATAAAAGTAAATGTAGAAGATATTTTTTTAAGTGGTAGTTGTTCAAGTGGGTGAATTAAAATTGAATTAAATAAAAATAACATTTGAGCAACTAACCCTTTCTCTACTTAGGAAAATTGCATATATAAAACTTATTAATTATGTTTATTTTTGTCACATTTTGAAATGTCATCCTCTTTTCTTTAAGTTTACTTGTTCCTATAAAATCATGTATATAATTTTGATGAATATTCTTATCTACAAACACTGCCAATAGACTATTTTTAGACTAAATAGACTATTGCTTTACTTTTAAATGTTCACATTTATGGTTTCTAACAAAAATTAAAAACACTCCTTGGAAAATAAGACATAATTAGGAATTGAATGTATGCATTTCAAGCATAAAATAACATTTAAAATTCAGAAATATATACCAATATAAATATGGATACAATTACAGTATCAATATAGATTAGTCATGAAAGCAATCTCAACTATATGTTTAGAAACTTGAAAATATTTTATAAAAATGTTCACAAATTCAATTTTATAATTTTCCTACTTTTTAAAAAAATTATTACATAATTTGGAAAAATACATGCATCAGCATACCATACAATGCTATCATCTTCTGAGTGTCCCAACACTGAATAAACACAGATGGGAGACAAGCCTCTCAGCAGATACAACTTAGGTCCAGAATCATTTAACTGCCTGCCTATAAGGGAATACTGAGACCTGACTCATGGGATCCTTCATCTCATCGACCTGTCCTGTTTCAAAACTTTCCCTCCGGCCTGACCTGTGGTGGCACAGTGGATAAAGCGTCGATCTGGAATGCTGAGTTTGCCAGTTCAAAACCCTGGGCTTGCCCGGTCAAGGCACATATGGGAGTTGATGCTTCCTGCTCCTCCCCCTGTTCTCTCTATCTCTTTCCTCTCTCTGTCTCTCTCTCTCTCTAATAAAAATGGATAAATAAAATATTTAAAAAAAAAAAAGACTTTCCCTCTGACCACATATCTCCCCACAAGACCAAGAGCTTCTCTACAATGAACACTTTCAGAGTGACTAAGTTAGTTCCCGAAGTTATGGGAAGGGAAGAAAACAAAACCTAGACAGCTTTTAAAATGTTAATGTATATGAAGTAAAGTGCTCCTGCTTAATAAAGATTGTAGCTTATTAATAAAGAAGGGAGGTGAAGGGGGGAGGGGCACAAAAAAACCAGATAGAAGGTGATGGAAGACAATTGGACTTTGGGTGAGGGGTATGCAACATAACCAAATGTCAAAATAACCTGGAGATGTTTTCTCTGAACATATGTACCCTGATTTATCAATATCACCCCATTAAAATTATTAATAAATTTATAAAAAAGCTAAAAGAATTCCTAAATAGAAAAAAAAAAAAAAGAATGTAGCTATAGGAGAACTGCCTGTAGAGGCACATAAAAAAATATTTGGGATAGAAAATTTTCATGTGGATATAGAAAGACCAAGTTCTGCAATTTGAGATTGCTTATTGCTGAAGGAATTAGAAAAAGTTTTGTGACAGGGTTCATATTAAGCAGCTACTTATTATTTACAATATAATACTATAATAACTATTTTACATGATATATATTGATGCCATATAAATGTAATGTTTATATTAATTGTTTTTATACATTGACATTTAATTTTTATAACTGTCCTATATTATAGTAAATAAATTATGCATTGTGTGCCTGAAGAAATTAGTGCTTACAGAAACTAATTAAACATTTCTTAATGTCATTTTTTTTCACACCCCACATCCAATAACTTAGGAAAGACTGTTAGCTGGACATTCCAAATAGGTCTAGAAACTGGCCAACTCTTATTGCTTCTACCAGTACAACTGTGGCCTGAACCACTACCTTTTATTGAGTCTAGACACTTAGAATAGTTCTTTTTATTCTTTTTCTTTTTTTGTGACAAAGACAGAGAGAGACAGAAAAAGGGACAGATAGACAGGAAGGGAGAGAGATGAGAAGCATCAATTCTTTGTTGTGGCACCTTAGTTGTTCCTTGATTGCTTTTTCATATGTGCCCTGACTGGGGGGCTACAACAGAGCGAGTGACCTTTTGCTCAAGCCAGCGACCTTGGGCTCAAGCTGGTGAGCCTTGCTCAAACCAGATGAGCCTGCGCTCAAGCTGGTGACCTCAGGGTTTCAAACCTGGGTCTTCTAGGTCCCGGTCCGATGTTCTATCCACTGTGCCACCACCAGGCCAGGCTACAATAGTTCTTAACTGGTTTCCTTGTAATTAAGACTTATCTCCTTTTTACACCTTCACACAGTCTAGTCTCTTTCTGTAGTAGTATTTGAACAAAATGTTTGTGTCCCTTTAAAATATATACATTGAACCTGTAATCCCAAATGTGATGGTATGGAAAGGAGGGGTCTGTGGGAGGCAAGTAGACTTAGATGAAGTCTTGAGAGTGGTGTCCTCAAGATAGTTATTGTCAGTATAAAAAGAGGAAGAGAACTGAGATCTCTCTCTCTCTCTCTCTCTCTCTCTCTGTTTCTCTCTGTTTCTACCATGAGAGAAGGTGACCAGTTGTAAACAAGGAAGAAAACCCTCTCTTAGAACCCTATCATGCTGGCCCTATCACTTCAGACTTCCAGCCACCAGAATGGTGAGAAATAAATATTTGTTGTTTAAAGCACCCAGTCTATCATACTTTATTGTAAAAGCTTGAACTTACAAAAACAGGTAGCCAGAGTGATCTTTTTAAAACTGTTAGATAAAAATTTGGAGATAAGTTAAAAATCCACAATATTTATCATGGCCCAGGACCAAATGATGCTTCTCGGTTGTCTCGCGGGCCCTCTCACCTCCAGCCCCCTTGCTCACTCTATACCAGCCTCCCACAACTTCTTGCTATTCTTTCTATCTGCTGCTCACTCTGTTATTTCAAAGCATTTACATAAATTGTTTCTTTTGCCTAGAAGAATCTCTTCTTAGATATCCATAAGACCTGTCTCAATTTCTTCTGTCTCTAATAAAATGTCTCTACAACCTAAACTCCTTGCCTCTCAGCTATTACCATTTAATGCAGTGGGCTTTGCTTTTATTTTTCATCTAATTCAGCATCTTTTATCAATTACACATAAGTGTGCATTATACATAATTGAGTGAAATATACCCTTATATCTGTAAAGAAGAACAAAAAATTTCTCCTTCTCTCTGTTGTATTTTATACGCCTATTTTTAAAATTTCCTGCAAATCACTCTCTTCTTTGGTAAGCAAGTTTATATTTAGTTTTTATTTTATTTTTTTTCAAGTTATCCTTTCCCTTTGATTGTTTTACCCTAAGGACATAACTAAAATGTTCTTTGTTTTAAGTCCTCTTTTTTTCAAAGAATCAACAGTTATATTTATGGTTGTAAGTAAGAATTCATGCTTGACTCCTAGGAGAAGAAAATTTCACTTAAACATTTCAATCTACTTTTTTCAAATGTTGGTTTGATAGTTCTTAATTTTTTAATACAGATTTACTCCAAATAGCTAGTTAATAAAATCTCAGCATATGAATTGTGAAAGTTATCCGAAAGCAATTTCCATGCAGACCTTTAAATTTCCATGTTCCCCCCCTCCCCATTCCCTGCTATGAATTAAATTGAATCATGCTGAGAACTCACTTATGAAATCTTTGTTATCATAAGGTTAAAATTGGGTTTCATTAGTTAAGAGTATTCATCTCCAAATAAATCATTGACTTTAATATGGTTTTAGCCAAGACTTTAGATCTAGGTATTTATTAAACCTCTTGTTCATGAAAGAGAAATATATTTAAGAATACACACATTTTTAGTTGAATCTTAAAAGCCAAGACAGCAATTGCCGATGGTAAAGGTTTCAAAGCAATATAATCTTAAAACATTCTTGTATACATACACAGTGTATGTGATAAAAGTATTTGTGATAAAGGTGGGTAAATATTTTGAAAACTATTCTGTCATTTCCCCTCTGATTAGAAAAATTGATAAAATGTTAAAAGGCTGACAACCTGCTGCAATAGTAAAAACAAATTATAGTCACAACACTTGACTCTATGGCATTAGTTTAGTCCACAAATTCTTTTTAAATTCCAATGAAATTTAATTTTTCATGCACTGACACTGATGGACCGTTGTTATTTTTAGACCCAGTGCTGTAACAAGTCACCAGCGTTAGAAGTGCCCTGGCTAACATGGCAGCCGTTACAGTTTTGATCGAGATCACTCTTGACGTAGGTCAGGCAGAGCAGCAGACTGGGTCATGCTGTCCTGGCAGCTGGCCTCTTTCTTGCCCTTGTGCTCTAAAGAAATATGAACCTAATTCAGAACATGCAGCATTGTGGTGGTAATCATTTCTAATGGAGTGTGGTTACAAGATGTTGCAGAAATATATATATCATTCCACCCTGGTAATATATCTTCTTTACATAGAGCAAACACTGCCCTATTTAACAGGAATGGCCACATTCATCTTGATCTGCCTGGGGTGTTAAACTTTACATGGTTACTGAACTGATTTCCTAAACAAAGGGCAGTAGGATACTAAAACATGATAGAACACAAACAAACAAAATATTTCTTCTCATGTAAGGATTGCATGCCATAGCTCTTCTTAAAATTTTTCATCTGAATATCCAGTCATTCAAGAGCAAGAGCTTTTGTTATGTTTTGTTTTTACTAGTTTTTTTTAAAGACAGTTAAATATTATTTATATCTGAAGTTAAGGGGAAAAGCTTTAATAAAAGCTGATAAACTGCTTTCTTCAAAATTTAACTTATGAGTATTAGTATTGGTTCTTCTTATTCAGACTGAAAAAGGAGACGAGACAGATGGTAATGCAGTCTTATCCTGTGGCAGAGGACAACTACCTACTCATTACCCATTCTCTTCCTCTTCCCTGGTAGCACAGAACCAATTCTACTTCACGTAGCAATGTGTCAGCTACAAAAAACCTTGATATTTTTCTGCTTTTCTTGACACTTGAAGTGAATGAAACATAAATGGAAGGCATTGATTAAAAGCTTATGAGAACACATCTGAGAGAGTTCCGTATTTAGTTAGCAAGTCCATTATTTCCTTTACCTACCTCTCAGTTTTGTTTTCTTGATGCCAGAAATACTGTTTAGGTTTTCAATAAGCATCCTGTGACAATGAACTGACCTCAAGTAAGAAAGTCATATACTAACAATGTCTTGGCAGGAAGACAAAGGAGCTGCCATAGACTGACTCCTGCTTTATTTAGGAGAGAGAAAAACATTATTATTACCAGGTAAGCTATCATTACTAAGAATCATCTTAACAGCAAAAAAATTTCATTCCCGTATGACATAACTCAATGTATCACGTGCTCTGAGGTCTTTACTACTGCTGATGTAAACACGGATTCTTTAAAACCATGTGTAGGCTCTTGGAATCTTTTGTCTTACTGGTTTTCTATTTTTGTTTCCTAATCTAAGGTACTTTCTCTTTAAGCATGTAAAGAGCCGAGGGGTTCCCTCTAAAGATATTAGAGCTCTCTCTACATGTCAATTTTTTTCTTATTCATCCTTGAAAATTACACTTTACTTAGCTTCTTTAGTCTCCCATTCCTGTCTTCCCAATTTAGATTACTAGGTTCTGTTGGGATTCTACCATTCAGTGTTGCAACCTAAAAACTACATAGAGGAAGTAGGCTGGGGATACAACGTGCTTCTTTGTACCCTTCCTTCTTAGTTCTGTGTCATCTTTTTAATGTATAGATGTCATTGTTGGATATATTTTGTCCTGTTTTCTAATTGATTATGATAGGAAAGTAATAAAGATTACTCCATCAGGCTTGAAAGCTAAAATCTGGAATCCCTATTAATAAAACAGTTAAAAATGACTGCTCTGAAGTGAGGGTGAAAAGCCATGGTCACTGTCACCTTAAGTGTCTTTTCTGCCCACAATATCTCCCTTATAAAGTAATGAGCTCAAGAACTTTGGGAGAGGTGGGACATAATTTGAAAGTAGCTCATCTAGGAAAGTCATGTCCCCAAAATAAATCTTAGTAACAAGTAAGTACTCAAATACACCTTTGTTAATTCAATATATATTTACTGAGTATCCACTATGCTTTAGGTACTATTGAGTACTATAATGTGCACAGTGTATTCCCAGTATAATAATTCACACACACACACACACACACACACACACACACACACACGCAGAAATTATTATAAAGCAGTATTTACAAATAAGTGCTAAGAGAGTTGTATAATGAAAAGATATACATGGGGAGAATTTGAAGTTTTACTGAAAAATAAAATGTGTGTGGATTTGTATGAACAGTGGAAGAATACCAGCTATATCATATGAGGCAAGATATTTAGGCAGAGAGGAGAGAATAGACAAAGACAGTAGCTTGAAACAGCCTAGCTTGCTCTGAAAATCATAAGGAACCATAATATCTTCAAGGTGCTGGATGCAAAGGTCGTCTCAGCTCAGAAGGCAGCGTTCTGGAATGGAAAGGGATTCTATTATAGAAGTTAGATTTTATAATTAATTTGACAGTAAGCCATGGACTGTGCTTTAAAAATGATTATGTTTTAAAAAAACAACAACATTGCTTACAATTTGAAAAATGGCTTATGACTAGAGTTCTTAACACTGGCTGCAAATTACAATTTCCTGGTACCTTTTTAAAAATATAGATGTCTAGGCCCTATTAGCCTGAGATTCTGATTGTAATTTTTAGCCCTGGTTCACATCCAGTATTTTTTCAAAACTCCATATAGTCACATGATTTCAGGCAAAACCTGAAAATAATAGTTGTAAGAGAAAGATCAGTGAAATAGAAAGTTAAGTAATACACTGATAATATTGATAGGCAATTATAACTAATGTAAAAGTAATACAAGGGGAAAAAACAGTAGGAGGCATTAGACAATAAAGATTTTGGTCCTCCAAATTTGATATACATGCGAATTACCTAGGGTACTTGTCTAGAGTGCAGATTTTTAGGTCCGTTTTTTAAGTCATTCAAACTTACATACGTGGGATAGCACACATTTTCATAAAAGAGTCCCAAGTGATTTCAAATCAGAAAGTTGGAAGATTACAATCAAAGGGGGAAAACTTCATTGCTTGAGTTTTAAAATTGTATAATTCAAAGATAGACAACATACAAAATGATTCCAATTACATAACATTCTGAAAAAGGCAAAGCTATAAAGACAATGATTGCTGAAGGTTAGTAGGGAGGAAGGGATGAAAAGTTGGAACACAGAGGATTTGTAGGGAGATTAAACTACTCTGTACTATACTATAGTGCTGAATACATATCACTATAAATTTGTCCCAATGTTTGGAATTTACAATATCAAGAGTGAACCCTCCTAAAATCTCTGAACTTTGGATGATAGCGATGTCTCAGTGTAGGTTAATCAGTTGTAAATAAAGACTACCTTGGTGGGTGATGTGGATAATGGGGGAGGCTATGCACATGTAGGGGCAGGAGATACATGGAAAATCTTGTTATCGCCTGCTCAGTTTTGCTGTGAACTTAAAACTTCTCCAAAAAATAAAGTCAAAATGAGATTTTCTTATATAATACCACATTCTTTTTTATTTCATATAGTTCATAATTCAGAATAAAGATAACTGAAAAGTAAAAAAGTTCTCTCTCACATATGTTTTCTCTTCTAACACACATACATATTCTTAAATTCACTGATATAAAGAGAAAACTATTCCGCTACATAAGAGTACTGTGCTACTTAATAAACAAAACATGTAAGTGGTTGGCTAGATTTATTTCATTTCTTGGTTTGCTAAAGACTGTATTGTCTAGTTTTTGGTAAATTTATTTTATTTACTTTATATGATTTTCTTAATAGTAGGTTATATTTATTCTAATAAGAACATTAGAAAGATTGAATCTTTCTATTCAATAATCTTTGCACATTAATATTTTCTTCCCAGAAATAGTAGTAATGTCAGGAATAATATTTTTATGTAGTAATATGAATTCTTATATGGTACATAATATTGTGAAATAGAAATACTATTGATTTAGATACCATAATCTTAAAATTAACTTGATGAAGTCTTAAACTCTGTATTTTAAAATGTTCATTCAAAAAATATCTGTCATATTTCTTACCTGGATTATTCTCAACTATTCATTTCTCTTAACTGTTTTAACCAGTATTTCAATATCCTCAGTTTTTTAGAGTTAACAGTTGTTATTTTTTGCTCCAGTGTTCCTGTGTGAGAAGGGGCCTGTCTGATAAAATATCCTTGGGAACAGATGTACTTGGAATGATTACAAAGAAAATACTCCATTTTAAAAATAAAATGCCTAATCTACCATGTGGGCAAATAAATCAAGTATGAAGTAGGGAGAAACAAACAATAAAAAAGAAAAACAAAAAGAGTAAAGAGGAGGTATGTATTTGTAAGAGAAGAAAGAATTTATTTTGAATCTACCTTTTGAGTAAAATCAATAACAGCACACATAGTCCACCCATAGACACATAAGTTAAAATTAATAAATTTGCAATAAAAAGTTACATGTGCAAAGTTATTTAAGACAGATTATTTATTACTTTAAACAGACACTTCCATAAAAACTTTGTTAAATAACATCTGTTTGTTTCCTATGAAATACAATTTAGATAAATCTGTCTAGCTAATGTTAGGCTACCTTTCTAGTAAACATTGTAGGCAAGAAGAAAATATGAGACCTGTGGAGAAAAGGGAAAAAGCTTAGTGAATTCAGATCTATAAACCAATACTAAAGGACAGAATACAGAGAATAAAGAGTAGAAAATGTGTAGAGATCAAGACAGAAAGACCATTTCATTTCATAAGTTACATAAGTATGTAATTACTGCTGAAAATACACCTGAAATTAATATAATATTGTTTGTCAAGTGTAATTGAAAAATAAAATACTTTAAATGAATCTTATTGGACAAACTTAAGGTTACAGAAAGACATGTTTTTACTTCTACATATGATATATAGCTCTACTTTTTGTCATTCCACCAAACAGAAATATGGTCTTCTGTCAGTTTTCATAACTCCAAACACAGATGGCTTTCTTAGAATGAAGAAAATGCCAACCTCCTCTTTTCCTTATAAATTAGTGTCCTAAGACAGTGGTAGACAAATTATGTGGTCCACAGGTTAAATCCAGTCTGTCATTGGTTTTTAAATTTCTAAATGTCTGGGGGGAAAATTTTTTAAAGTACTAATAATTCATAATATGAAATTAAAATATCAGTGTCCATAAATAAAGTTCTATTGGTATACAGACATGATAATTTGTTTATACTAATTTTCTTTATCTTTTCCTTTTTTGCATTATAATAGCAGGCTTGAGTATTTGCAACCTGTGGCTCACAAAGAATAAGATATTTATTTATAACTTGGTCTTTTGCAGAAAAGTTTTACAACCCTTCTTCTATATAATTGAACAAAGCCAAAACTTAGACCCTTAATTATGGCTAGTTCCATACTATATGGGCCCATTCATCTTACCTTCTTAATTACCACTAATATCATATATATATATCTTTTCTTTCCACAACATAATATGTTTTTTTGAGGTAAGATTCATAGCTTATTTTAGTTACCATTTCCTTCAATATTTCTATAGTTCTTATAGTTCTCAAACCCCCAAATAGTTTAAGCAGCCATGTGATACTATATTTGCTTATAATGTTTACATGATACTCCTAAGTTTATCATTGGTTTTTGGAGATAGGATTTTAACAAAACAAAGTTGAATAAATGGTGAATAAAATGTAAAATTTATCTTAATACACTTTATTTTTTGTCATATATATGCTTAAATATATTTTTTCAAAAGCATGTTGCTTCTCATACCTTTTTATTTGTTATTAATTTTTTTAATTTATGTGTTAACATGGATTCAAGTGTCCCACTCAATGTAACTCCCTGACCTCTAACAATAGGCTCCCTATTACACCCCTTTGCCCCTTCCCCTAGACTGCCTCAGTTCTCATACTTTGTTATCTTCCAATATTTAATTCCTGGGTTGTAATAGTAACTATGTTATAAAAGTAATTTCAAAGGGTATGTAAGAGGAGAAAATTATTAATTTATGAGTGTAAAGACTTCCCCTGTATTTCTTTCCAGTTAAAGAGGGAGGAGGAGATGGAGAGAATTCAACACCCATTTTAATTTCTATAACAGACAGTTGAGATCTGAAGAAAAATTCCTTTTCTAGTTCTGTGTACTATAGGACATAATACTTTCATCCCTTCACTGACCTAGAGACTTGAGTGTGGCTACTATGTCAAAACGTAACATTTTAGGTTATTTCCATCCTTTTAATAAGTAGCATGATCAGAAAATATTATTGTTTTGCTCTTAAAATGTTAAAAATAAAGCTATTAGAACATAGTTAATACATATAATGGAAGAGATGAAGGGAGGACTAATATTTGGACAAGGTTCCCATTAGAGTTTTCTAAAAATAAAAGCAAAAAATTGAGCTTGGAATAGAACAAGTAACAAAAGCAAAAAAATTATGGTTCTATCATATTGAAACTGGGATTGTAGTGGCAGAATTTGGAGCTGATACTTAGACATCTGTGGGAGCATTTTCACCATAGCTTCCTAAATCTTGCACTTGTGCTATGCTGGACTAAAACAGGATGTTGTATAAACTGATATTATGTTTCTTGAAATACCACCAGAAAGATAGAGCAATATTAAAAAAGATCATACTGAATTTAAAATTAGATATTTCCTTCCAGAAAATATTCAGTTTGAGACAACATGTTTCAGAGAAAAAAACAGAAGTATATGGCAATGTGAGTGAACTAAATAAAAGTGAAAAAAAAAAGGCCTGGTAAAATTTCTGGTTGAACTTTTTTTCCATGAATCTATCTTTAAAGACACCTGGTTTTGAAAGAAATTGAAGGCAATTATAAGGAAAGAGAGAAGGTCAGTGACAGAGTTTTGATGAAGGCTCCAACTTTCATAATAATCGTGGCCTAATAAATAATCTGGTGAATGATGCACCCATGTGCATGGTTCTTGGACAGGATTTAGAATGAATAGAACAGAAAATATTATGCCATGATTGTGAGAGAAAGACCTTGGCCTGTGGTAGGTAGACAGCATTGAGAAGATAAGAGATAGCTGAGCAGTAAGAACTTGCCTCAGCAGGGCATATGGAAATTTAGAAAGCTCTGTACTAAGACTGTTCATAGACTTAATTTCCACAGCATAGTGATTTTGTATAGAATGGCTTTACTTTGCTTATTGAAGGTACTGAGACTCATCAGGTGTCACTACCACTAAGATGTTGCTGACTTTCTGCTTTGACTTATAAGCCTATTAGGCAAAATTGAAAAATCACACACCCACAAACACACACCCAACACAAAACTCTGCTTTCAGAGTTTAAGTCAAGCAATATATAACTCAAAGTATGTTAAGATTATATTTTGACCTTGGAGCTGCCTGCATTCCTTGGATTTGTCGCTCCTATCCAAGTAGCCTCTGGAGACCTGCTTCCATAGGATTCACATTGACATGTTTTGTTTTTGTTCTGTTTTGGTTTTGGTTTTTTGCATACCTGATCTATGAAGGTTGGTTCAAATGCTTTACATACTTTTTTATTTTCCATCTAGTCTTCATAACGGTCTCTAAGATAGAAAATATTATAATTCTAAATTTTACCAGTAAATAAATGAAGTTGAAGATAAAAGGTAATGTTTTCCGAGCTCACAGTGGATGCGATGGGTTGGTCACAAATTTTGATGCACATCCGTTTCTTCTCTTTGATCTAGTTTTTCACAACTACAACAAAACATGAGGCTCAGAGTGGCAGAATTATAGGACTAACGAGGCTTCAGAGAAGTTAAATTCACACTTAGTTTTTTAAAATAAGAAATTTAAATTTGTTGAAATAAGAAGTGATCTGTTCAAGGTCAACCAAAGATTAAGAACCAGAACTCAAGTCTCCCTAGTCCTGTGTGTCCATGTGACTGTATAGGTTTCTTATATTTTCTTTCATAACAAAATACTTATTTCATCCACTGAAGATTATTTTTATTTAAGTAAGTTTTAAGATAGTGCCTACAAAACAAGTAATTTTTTTTTTTTCTTTCATTTTTCTGAAGCTGGAAACAGGGAGAGACAGTCAGACAGACTCCCGCATGCGCCCGACCGGGATCCACCCGGCACGCCCACCAGGGGCGACGCTCTGCCCACCAGGGGGCGATGCTCTGCCCATCCTGGGCGTCGCCATGTTGCGACCAGAGCCACTCTAGCGCCTGAGGCAGAGGCCACAGAGCCATCCCCAGCGCCTGGGCCATCTTTGCTCCAATGGAGCCTCGGCTGCGGGAGGGGAAGAGAGAGACAGAGAGGAAAGTGCGGCGGAGGGGTGGAGAAGCAAATGGGCGCTTCTCCTGTGTGCCCTGGCCGGGAATCGAACCCGGGTCCTCCACATGCTAGGCCGACGCTCTACCGCTGAGCCAACCGGCCAGGGCCAAAACAAATAATTTTATGAGGTGGTTATTTAATGACTACATCTTTTTTAAAAAATAGTTTTGTAAATTTTTTGTGAATCTGTCTGTCTTGCTGTTGTCACTGACATAGCAAAATCTTAATCTTCTTGTATATGGTTAAGGAGGTATTGTTATAAACCATATTGAAAGCTATACAAGCACTTGAAATAAAATTGATTCTTATGCCCCTCAAAGTACTGATCTGGAAACAAAATCAGAAATTTGGCAGGATGAGCTTAAATTCTTAAATGGAGAGACTCGAACATTACAATCTGAACTACAGACTTCTAAAGCTCTCTCTGGAGTTCTAATTAAGAATATGCTAGGGTTTTTTGTTGTTGTTGTTGTTGTTTTTTGTTTTTTTCATGAAAGACAGACAGATTTTAAAACTTTAGGGAAAAAATAAGCAATAGATTTTAAATCCGTGTGAGCACTCAGAAAGAA
This sequence comes from Saccopteryx leptura, assembly GCF_036850995.1. Classification (NCBI taxonomy): domain Eukaryota; kingdom Metazoa; phylum Chordata; class Mammalia; order Chiroptera; family Emballonuridae; genus Saccopteryx; species Saccopteryx leptura. The sequence goes on from NC_089503.1 coordinate 356,853,500, forward strand.
ATACTACATATAAATCCTACTGCTATAATTGAAGCTATTTTGAAGATTTAATTCTCACTCTTCCTTTTTTGCCAAAGGCTAATACTTTTGCATGTTGATGATAAGGTTCAATACCCACAAGAGCTCAGAAATGTCTTCCTTGGGGCTTTAGAAAGCAATGCTGTAAAGATAGGATTGCCTCTATTATTTGAGGAAGAATTACATGTACCATATAAAGTGCTTTCTTCTTTTAATTATCCCCTCGCTTTTTATTCAAGTTCTTTGAGCCTTTTCCCAAAGAGACACTATTTTACCTTAGATAACTCCATTCTCATACACTGTGATTCATTTGCCATACCACTGAATAAAAAATAATAACAAATAAAACATTTTCTAAAAGACAATAAAGTAGACCAGATCTCACACATAATACAGAATTGACCCAGAGCTATGTTGTTTGTGCCATTGAATGTTAGGTAATATGATGTTGGTATTTTTTTAAATGAATTGTAACATTTAGGATAGAGGGTAGGTACCACATTTATTTTATCTAAGTTTCCTGTTTGTTTGTTGTTTTTAATAGAAGTTCTGTTAATATTAGGGATATATATCTGCATAAAAGCAGAAACCCCCACATCTGCATGGTCTGTAATGTCTTCAGTTTACCACATATCCCAATTCCTCATATTAATCCAAATACCTTCCACGGGTTTTGGAGGTCTTGGATATTTCTACGTATTCAGTAAACTTTTGCATGTATATATATAATAATTATGGCTTTATTATCTGCAAGCAAAACTCAAGGTTCAGAATATAAACAAATATTTTACCTTACTACTGACCAGATTAACTTAATGTGTGCTGTATGATGGCAAGCAATAGCATGTCAGAACATTAGAGAGTGAGCATATCCCTTTTCCATTTTCTTCATAGTATACAAAATTTGTCTTTCTCAGCTCATCATTATGTGGGTAATGTCTTAATAATACAACAATATATAAATATATTTTTTGGCCCTGGCCAGTTGGCTCTGTAGATAACGCATTGGCTGGTATGCAGAGATCCCTGCTCGGAACACAGATGAGAAGCTACCATCTGGTTTCCCCCTCCCTCTCCCCCTTCTCTCTCTTCCTCTCTTGCAGCTAGTGGCTCAGTTGGTTCAAACTTCAGTCTCAGGCACTGAGGAAAGCTTGGTTGATTTGAGCATCGGCCCCAGACTGCGGTTGCCAGGTAGATCCTGGTTGGGGTGCATGTAGGGATCTATCAGTTCTCCTCTCACTTAAAAAAAATTAAAATAAAATAAAAAATAAAACAATATTACTTACTTTGAAAAACTACCTTAAGAAAATAATTCAAATTCAATTCTCTTTAGAGAACACAATAAATAATGTATATACCTAGAAAGTATGTGTTTAGTAGTATTTTATTGAAAATTTGAAAAATTTATTTTTATGTTTCTGATAAATATTCTAGTTATAGAAAAAACAATTGTCAATTGAAAGAGAAAGCTTAAGTAGAAATTAAAATTGTACTTTACGTGGAATGTGAGTTTAATGCATAAGGCACATATAACTTTTTCTAGGAAAAGTGGTTTGAGAAAACTAATAAATTGCACAAATATTATAAATTACCAGGAGATAAATGTGATTAATAGAGTGTTATTTCAAGTAAAATTTCATTAGAAAATTTTAAAAAGTATATATTTTGCCTAATCCATTTACTTATAAAATAAATATTTATCATTATATATCAAGCATTTTTCTTTGTGTTTATGGATCTCATATTCTAGTGAGGGAAGGTAGACATTAAACAATCATACAGATATATAAATTTAACTGAAAGATTTATGATTGCCAAGATTTGGGATAAGGGGTTGCAAGGAATAATTGTCAGTGGTCACTGGATTTGTTTTTGGGGTTAATGAGGTATTAAAATTTATATGTGGTGGTGATTGCATAACTCTGGGAATATATTAAAAACCACTGAATTTAACATTTTAAAATAGTAAAATTTATGTCAATGTATCACAATAAAAAATTCTATTAGCAAAAACTTATGACTATTCATGGTTCAAAATCCCCATGACATTGTCAAGCTTATATCATTCTATGTGACCTAACACTATTTCAAAGGCCATTTGGCTATTTTTTAATTGCCAAATTAATTTTTGCCTTATTAATTTTACCATATCAATTCTTCTTTCTAAAAAGCCACTGCTGTCTGACCTGTGGTGGTACAGTGGATAAAGCGTCAACCTAGAACACTGAGGTCGCCAGTTCAAAGCCCTGGGTTTGACTGATCAAGGCATATATGGGAGTTGATGCTTCCTGCTCTTCCCCCTCTTCTCCCTCTCTCTCCCCACTCTCTAAAATAAATAAATAAAATCTTAAAATAAATAAATAAATTAATTAAAAGCCAATTCCCTGAATAGTATCACAGTTCATTCTCTTTTATTTCATTGAAATTTATTTTTGAATTTTAACAAAATTTTGAAGCAACTTTCTGGAACATAGTATCTGAAATACTCTAGTTTCTCCACATTCTTCTCCTAGCCACTTATGTATACTATTTAAAAGTCCTTATTTTATAACCTTCAATAAATTCTTAATATTTTTTATATAATTATTTCTTACAACTAAAATTAAAATATCTATTAAGGTGTTTCCCATCTGTCCCTGTAGAATGAGTAAAGCCTCTGTTTTATTTACTTAGATGGTTTTGGCATTTTTGAATGAGTTAAAAACTAGAAAAAAAGAAGAAAATATTTATTATAGATATGTTGACTACATTAAACATGATAGTCAAACCTTACATCTTAGTTTTTTCATATGTAAGATATGAATAATATTGTTCTATTTTTGAAGACATTTTATGGTTGAATAAAAATAATACATGAAGAAGACCTGGCATGTATTTGACTTAACTGTCTTAAGAGATAAGAACTGAAGCCAATTGCTTCTCCATAAAAATTTGGGGAGCTCTGAATTTTGTCATACCATCATGGATACAATCACATAAAAACACTTATAATTTGCCTTATCTTGAAAATATCTAAACTTACATTCTAAAAAAAGAAAAAGTGGGAGAAAGTAAGAAGCAAAGCATTCAGGTTTTAAATTTATTACACTTTGAGATCTTAAAGGTAGACACTGTTAGTGATTTCTTTAATTGCCTCACTTAATGTCACAAAGCCCCTGGAGTAATGGGGTTACTGGCCCCACAGTACTTACTAAAGGAAAGCATTATTCAGGCCTGCTGATTTGTCCTTAGAAAGAAGGCTCGAGTGCTGAACCAATTTTATGTTCTCAACATCTAAAAGAGTGTTGCCTGAAAGAAAGCAAAGCATAAAAGATAAGGGTCTGAAGAGTCTGTTTTGTTCCTGCTTTTATTAAAATAATATCAAAGGGGTTATGCTACATTTTCTCCATCCCCTCAAAAAGAAACCCCTCAATTTTTAATAAAATATTACCAAGTTGGCAAGCATGGGAATATGTGTATTTTGTTTTGTTTTGTTTGAATTTTTCTGAAGTGAGAAGGGGGGGCAGGCAGACAGACAGACTCCTGCATACTCAAGACTGGGATCCACTGGGCATGCCCACCAGGGGGCGATACTCGGCCCCTCTGAGCTGTTGCTCGGCTGCAATCTGAGCCATTGTAGTGCCTGAGGCAGAGGTCATGAAGCCATCCTCAGTGCCCAGGCCAACTTTGCTCCAATGGAGCCTTGGCTGTGGGGGGGGGGGAGGAGATAGAGAGAAAGGAAAGGGGGGAAGGTGGAGAAGCAGAGGGGTGTTTCTCCTGTGTGCCCTGGCCGGGAATTGAACCTGGGACTTCCACACACCTGGCCGATGCTTTACTGCTGAGCCACCCGGCCAGGGCGGGAACATGTGTTTTAAATGGGTATCTGAACTGTGCAATTATTTATATGGGTGAAAAGCATGTAATGAGTGCCTAATGTGGATTTTCTTTTTCTTCTTCTTTTCCAAGTGAGAAGAAGAAAGATAGAAGGATACACTCCAGCATATGCCCTAACCAGGATTTACCCAGCAACCGCTATCTGGGGCCAATGCACTGCCCATCTGGGGCCATGCTCACCACCAGGCTATTTCGTGGAAGCTTCACGAAACCATACTAAGCATTCAACTTAGTTATGGTCTTAGGAGGGGAAGAGAGAGAGAGAAGCAAGAGGGGAAGGGGTGGAAAAGTAGATGACTGCTTCTCCTGTGTATCCTGACCAGGAATCAAACCTGGGATGTCCACACACCTGGCCGATGCTCTACCACTGAGCCAGGGCCTGAATGACTAGTGTTTTTATAGCTATGCTTGGTCTAGGATGATAGTGAAGAACAAAGCAGACATATTATTTCTTCATTGAGATTAGAATGTTACAGGGGATAGTGCATTTAAAAAACTAACCAAATATTAAAACATAAAGATACAGTTGATCCTTGAACAACATGTGTTTGAACTGTGTGTGTCTAGTTGTACAGTATTTTTTTTTTTAATTCAGTGAGAGAAAGAGAGACTGTGACAGACTCCCACATGTACCCTGACCAGGATTCACCTGGTAAGCCCACTAGGGAGTGATGCTCTGCCCATCTGGGGCATTGCTCTGTTGCTCAGCAACTGAGCTTTTCTTAGCTCCTGGGGTAAAGGCCATGGAGCCACACTCAGCATATGGAGCCAACTTGCTCCAATCAAGCCATGACTGCAGGAGGGGAAGAGAAAAAGAGAGAGAAAGAGAAGCGAGATGGAGATAGGTGGAGAAGCAGATGGTCACTTCTTCTGTGTTCTCTATCTGGGAGTTGTACCCAGACTATCCACACGTTAGACCAACACTCTACCACTGAGACAACTGGCCAAGGCCTATGTTTTTCTTTCAAAAATATTACAAATGTATTTTCTTTTTCTTAGAATTTTCTTAAAAATGTTTTATTTTCTCTAGCTTTCTCCATTATAAGAATAGAATGTATGATACACACAACATTCAAGATATGTGTTAACTGGTGTTTACATTACAGTAAGCCTTGTATTCAAGAATATGTTGTTAGCAGTTAAGTTTTTGGGAGTTAACATTTAAACACAGATTTTTGGCTTCACTGAGAGTTGGCACCCCTAACTTCTGTCAAGTTCAAAGGTCAAATGTACATTAGAAAGTATTATATGTTAGAAACAACAACTACATGTAGACTCCAAGAAGAAAAAAAAAATAGAAGTACTGCTAGAAATTTTAATTTAAAGTATAATTAGGGAATATTTCTTTGAGGGAATAAAACTTAGGAAAAGGTGCGGAAATTTAGTTGGAGGTTACCAGGAAACATGAAGGAATTCTGAGTTTAAAACTATAACCAAAAGGAGCAGTGTGGTCACACCCCTGCGGGGGGATCTACTTGAGCCTACGTGAAGAAGTGCAGCATCACTAGGAGACATCTGAAATGGGCATGTTTTCTAAGCTGGGTCTCGAAGAATAGGCAAGGATCAGATTCTCAAAACTTTTCTATTTTTTTTTTTACGTTATTGAGTTCATTTCTAAATCACTTGTGGACTTGTTTTTACTATTTTTAAGAGTATTGTAGGAAATACCACAATCAAGTCTGTATTTTTAAAATTATTGATATTTTTTTTAAAAAAGACTGCCTACCCCTTCATTTCTAGTAACAAGTGAGTTGGTTTGCATTGAGGTATTAGGGCAGTATGGACAGATAGGGGTGGATAGGCTGTAGATCTAATTTAGAGGTTGAATTGACAGAATGTGAAGCAAAAAATAAATAAATAAATAAATAAAATACTTCAAATTATTAATTATGAAATGTGTATGGTAGAAGCTCTCGTATTGTCTGTGAGACCAACCCCACATCATAAATACAATTCAAGCCTTTTTTTTTTTTTTTTTTTTTTACAGGGACAGAGAGAGAGAGAGAGTCAGACAGAGATAAGAAGCATCAATCATCAGTTTTTCGTTGCAATGCCTTAGTTGTTCATCGATTGCTCTCCCACACGTGCCCTGTCCGTGGGCCCTCAGCAGACCAAGCAACCCCTTGCTTGAGCCAGCGACCTTAGGTCCAAGCTGGTGAGCTTTTTCTTTTTTTTTTTTGCTGAAGCCAGATAAGCCTGCGCTCAAGCTGGCAACCTTGGGGTCTTGAACCTGGATCCCTCCGCTTCCCAGTCTGATGCTTTATCCACTGCGCCACCGCCTGATCAGGCTAATTCAAGCCTTTTGTTTGGAGCAAGAATCAACATCTTGCAGCTTTCTCAAAGATCTAAATATTAACTATTTCTACTGATTATTTATATGCTATACTCTGGATTATGTGTTTCTTACCCAATATCTCATTTGATATTTAAAATAATAACCTGAAATAAATATTATGTTTTTCAAACTTTTATGATGAAGAACGGAGCTTAGAAAAGTCACTTGATTTACTCAAGGACTTCCAGCTAATAGATGGCAGAAGCTACACTCTAATTCATGTTTGTCCTATTCAAAAGTCACTGGGGTCACAGTTGTCAAAACTAAGTCAACATCAGTGTCATCTAAGGTGCTAATTAAAACACTTATCCTGCAATACCAAATCCAGTTTCTTGTTGGTTTGTTTTTTTTGGTTTTGGACCTGAGATTGGTCCTAGGGTTCTGCATTTTCAATACCTGCACCAAAAGGACTCCAATGAGGACCACACTTCCACAAAAACTGATACAATTTTAACAGATTTTTTTAGAAGCATGTGGGTGTGTAAAGTAAAGGGCTACAATCATACATCTCTGTAAGAATCCAAACTTGACTTGGAAAGCTGCCTGCCGTGACCTCGTTGGGATTTTACAGGAAACTACACCAGCCTGTAAAACTAGTATCCTCAGTACTTTAACCTACTGAAGTATATCAGTGCTGAGCCATGTGGGAAGCCAGTATGGTGGTGAAAGTTTCAGTATTCATGATATTCGCTTTGATTTTTCTAGAAAACATTTTACTCCTGAGATATAGTTAGTTTAAAAGCAATGGAAAGAAGACATGCTCGATGCCAAGACACTGTTAAAAAGAACATCTATCAAATAATCAATAGCTACATGACGTAGATATGAAATATAAATTCCACCTTGTAGTAGTATTTGTCAGCACATTCTTCTGCTTTAAGACTTACCCCAATTCTCACATACATAGATTGGCTATCCTTACTGTAAATTGTGATAGAATCTAGTGCAATTGTACTATACACTTATGTCAACAAGTTAGATTAAACTTTCCATTTATTTGACATGCAGATAATAAAAATTGTTGCTTGTAATAATAAATGATGTATAAAGTGTCCTTGCTCTGGAAACTATAATCAATAATATTCCAAAAGGTTGCATTCTCAGATGACAAAGCTTATTCTTAACTTGTGCCTTCCATCATGTTTAACTCCATGAATACCATCATTATTTTAATCACTGACACTTATTCCAGAAACCATAATAGAGGACCAAAAAAAAAAAGAGAGAGAGAGAGAGATAGTTCAGTTTTCAAAAGCATATAAATGTTTACAACACCTTTTCCAACATCTGAATTTGTTCAAATTTATTCATATGGATGTGTCCACTTTATATCATTTAACAATTATAAAACTAACACCACTAATGTAATAATGCAAATAATAATTGTATTATTAATTCATGTATTAACACAGCCATCAACTATCTTATTAAGATAATTCAATGGAAACATTGCAGAATGATGCATAAAGAAAATAAAGATTAAGATATTAATTTTAAAACACTCTTAGCTTTAACAGATAGCTGAGAAATGAAACTAAAATGCAGTTGAACCACTTATATTACCAGACATTGACAAGGACAGACTATGACTAAAGTAGTTAAGAACACAGACTATAGAATAAAAGAAAACAAGATTCAAATCCTCAGTGTGTCATTCCCTAGTGGGATGTATCTGGTATGATTTACTTAGCCTTCCTGAACTTTGGTTATTTTGTTTCTGTAACCTGAGAAAAAAATAGTCTTCCCCAATGATTTTATTACAAACGTTAGTGTGAAGTGATGCAAATGAATTCTTGGGGCGATATTTCACACATAGACCTCATGAGCAATTAGGGCATGTGACTTTCAGATTCTCAAATGAAAGTAAGGGACTTGAAAACCTTGTTCTGTACTTAAAGAGTTTGGGAAGGTTACTGAAAGCTGAAACTCATTTATGGACAAAAAGAAGCTAATGATAGTATCATTTAACAAAGTGGATTCTGAGAAGTTTCTACTTGAAACAGTGCCTGATCCTGTATAGGATCTTAATGAATTTATATATTGATACATATATATTCTTATTGTTAGTGTCAAAACACATCCTCTTTTTTGAGAAGGTAAATTTATTATTACTGCTCACTTTTTGCTTACGTTGCATAAGCAAAATTTTAATACTAGTTTAGTTCTCAGTAAGAAATAATTATTGCTTGAGTATATTCACTTTTGTAAAAGTGTGTTTTTTCATAGGACTCTGAGAGAATTTAGGAAATCAATTTTACTATGAATAAAATAATATAGTGCATTCCAAAAGTCAAATTTAATGGTTTTTTAAAAAATCCCTGAAGTTGCTTCTCCCTTTAGATTGACTAAAATTACTAATACTTATAATTAAGCAAACCTAAATATATTAAGGAAAAATATAATATTAAATAAACTTTCCCTATATTCATGAACATTTTGCAAGGCTTCAACCAATTCCAAGTGTAATTATCAGTGTAGCCCTATCAGATACATCAATCAAATGTGTAAGGGAGTTGAAATCACCATGACTATAACTGACAGAAACATTTTCTCAAGATAGTTTTCATTTATGCAAGTAGAATCTGGAAGAAATATTGCCTGAGGGGGACGCAAAGAACACAGTGGACTACCATTACTTTTGCTATCTAAAGCACACATAATGCTGATAATAATTCTGGCCCAGAAGATAAAACATTAGGAACATTGTTAAAGATAAAAACATTATAAAAGCACTAGGAACATTGTTATCAGGTGGGAAGAACAAGATAAACAAGCAAACATACACATTGAGAAATAATGATATGGAACAAACATCCATATTACAGCTCTGTGTTAACATACCTGGAGAGTAGTATCATTAATCTTAGAAAGACTCACTACCAATACTCCTAGGGTGTGAAGTACATATTTATGGACTGTGATTTTTGACAGACAGTGAATGACATTTTATTTAACATAACTCACAAAATTGAATACGAGTATTTTAAACAACTTGGCAAAATTTCAGGTGGGGGATGGTACAAGTTGTTGATGGTGTTCACTTTTCTATGTGTAGTAAGAAATGCAAAAACTCTCCACTAGTGTTAGTTCTAAGCAGGCTGGACTTGTAAAAATCTGTTATTATGAGAGAAAAGGTCACTGGTTTTTCTAACCACAAAGACTTGGCACCACCATAAAAGTGAATTCATTTTATTAAGTGAATGATGAGCCAAGAAGGTCACAGTGGCTTGAAAAGAACAATAGCAGGTCGTGAGCTTATAAATCTTAGAAGAACTTTCTTTCATTTATAAGGCCCAGGGTTATTATATGCTTTGGAGAAGTGTAACAAGCAATAGGAGGTCATTTATGCTGATAATCATACCGATTAAAACTTTAAAAATATTGAGTGTAAAATTTTACCAACTTGGTATCTGAAAAAATATAAAAAGAGTACAAGTAAACTTATACCATTTTGCAAAATTAGCTTTATTAATTGTAACTTAAACTACTCAGTTTCAATAGAATAATGAAGATAATTATAAATATTTCTTTAGTGCTATTAATTTATTTTCCTGTAAATGTTAAACTGTACCAACATGGCAGCATTTCAGAGTACCTTTATGGTATGTTATTTATTATAAATATTAGGTCTACTGGAAAGTTCTGTCTGTTTTTGGAATAAAACAAAATACAAATTTTTCTTACCATCAATAAACTTTATTAAATAATATAATTGCCATTATTATTAATGATTTCTTGCCAGCATGACGGCAATTTGTATATCCCATTTTTGAAAAATGTTTTATCTTTCGATGCGAAAAATTGAACCAGTGCTTTTTTGATATCTTCTCCATTTTTGAATTTTTTGCCCTTCAAAATTTTTGTAAGGACAAAAACAAGTGATAGTCGGAGGGTGCTAAGTCCGGGGAATATGGTGGATGCGACAGACATGCTTCTGTAGCATTTCTTCCTTGTTGAAATTCATAAAAATTACAGTGGCGTAAATGAACTTTATCAGTAGCCATGGGTACACTATCGCTTCACACATAAGACTAATGTGAATCAACTTTGTTTTAGTTAATTTGCTATGTCAGTATGTATACATTAAGTGATAAAAATAGAGAGGCATACATGTGCCAAATAAACGTGTGCTTATGTATCGAAACTTGTTGTGATAGAAACAACCAGAACTTTCCGGTAGACCTTATACTAAAGATACTGGGATAAATTATATATATCTACATACACATACATATATATTACAAAATACAATTTATTCCATTGTTGCTATTTGTCAATATTCTTATTTCACAGAACATATGATAATATTCTATAAAATGCAAGGAGAAAAACTTGCATTATTTAACTCTAGAGTATGCAGCATAACATTTGCACATACTATATACAAAATCAAATTTTTAAGTTAGCAAATAGTGATTAATTTTTAGCATTTTTCTATTGCATGAAATGTTTCTCAGTTGATTTGAATGTAGTAATTATTTTTGTTTCTATCAAACGTAAAAAAATTAACTTTCAGTTACAGTTTTAACATATACAGTGCTTAAAAATCAGGATTTCTGATCTTAAAAGAAACAAATAAATGAACATTCTAAAAATCAATGAGTTTCAGAGAACTGAGACTTCAAGGCTATCTGCCACCTCTAAGGATAACTAATTAATTTTTTTTTTTTATGTGCCTGACCGCGGGCCTTCAGCAGACCGAGTAATCTGTTGCTTGAGCCAGTGATATTGGGCTCAAGCTGGTGAGCTTTTGCTCAAACCAGATGAGCCCTCGCTCAAGCTGGCGACCTTGGGGTCTCGAACCTGGGTCTTCCACATCCCAGTCCGACTCTCTATCCACTGCGCCACCGCCTGGTCCGGCTGCCACCTCTAAGGATAAATAAAATCAAAGAGTAAATGGCAATCTGCTCACTTGAGCCAAACTGCTGGAATTATACATAGATTGAAATGCTAAACTAGTAATTCTGATAAATTGCTGGAGGCTGAGATTAGATCGGCGTGAGATGGAGAAAATGTAGAGGGCTACCTTCTTGGGAAACTCAAAACTTCTGTAGGTTTAGTGTGTTAAATCTCCTCTAGGTACTCATGGTGAAGATTCAAAAACTACAACTTCTCTCCCTGGTGGAGAGAAAAAAACTAATCATGAAATACATCCAGAATATATTCTATAACATAGGCCAATTATCCATCAGAAAGGACATTGTTGGAGCCTTAATTCAACTGCAGTCTCCGCTAGCCTTCTGTCATGACTTAAGAGGGGAAAAAGCTATATCAAGACAAACACAATTGAAGGTCACAGACATTATTAGTCCACTAGAGATCATCATTTAATGATAAAAGTATAGAATATGTTCTCTATCTTTCCCTTTATAACCAAACAGGGCTCCACAATAGAAACAGTTCGTATCCTTTAGCCACAAGAGCTAGAGGGTACAAACCATAGCAAAGATGAATCCTGAGTCAAGAAGGGAGGCAAAATAAGACCATAAAATAAATTGAATTTCCTGAAACTTATGTAGGGAAGAAAAAACTTTCTTTCACTCTCTTAGGGCATGTGGCTGGCTAAAGAATTAAACTGACATTAAACAAATTAATAAGATTAAAGCATCCAAATTCACTTCACATTTTTATTTTTACACTGGAGTCTTCTTAAGAAGAATGAAGATCCAGACTCAGATATACCGAGAATTTGGCAATATAAGATAGGGAATTAAAAAAAATAATAACACCATGATTTATATGGTATAGGTTTGAATGGAAAATTAGATAACAAGAACAGATGGATAGTGTCAGCAAAGATACAGAGCTTTAAGAAAGAATGAAAGTGAAATGCTAGAAATCAAAAATACTGTAACAGAAGCCTGACCTGTGGTGGTGCAGTGGATAAAGCAATGATCTGGAACCCTGAGGTTGCCAGTTCGAAACTCTGGGCTTGCCTGGTCAAGGCACATATGGGAATTAATGCTTCTTGACCCTCCCCCTTATCTCCCTCCTCTTTAAAAAGGAATGGCTAAAATCTAAAAAAAAAAAACAACAAAAGCAACAACACTGTAATAGAAATAAAGAATTCCTCTGATGGATTCATCAGTAGACTGGACACAAGTGAATAAAGCATGAATAAATTTGAATGCAGCTCAACACAAACTTCCCAAAGCGAAATGCAAAGAGATAAAAGAGAGTGGAAAAAAAAGACCAGAAAATTCAAGAACTATAGGGCAGCCACAAAATGTGCAACATATCTGTACTTGGAACATAAGAAGAAGAAAGAGAAAACAAAGTTATATATATTTATTCTGTAATAATGGTTGAGGACATTTCAAAATTAATTGTAGGCAGCACAAAACTGATTCTGGAAGATCAAAGAACATCACAGAGAATAAATGTTAAATGAAAATCTATACCACAGCATGTCATATTTAAATTATGAAAAGAAGTGAAAAGATATAGAGAAAATTTTTGATATAGGATGAAGGTTAAAAAAACTCCACCTAACCTGTAGAGGGATATATGATTGTATGTGTATTCACACACATCAGTGTGCGTGTGTGTGTGTGTGTGCGTGTGTGTGTACTAGTGCAATGGAGGCTAGTCACCGTCATCATTTTGTGAAACAATGGATACCTGAATCTTGGCACCCAATACCTCCAATATTTGGCACCCAATACTTCAGTAAATAAATGAATAACTTCCTATTAGAAGGAAAAGAATATTTGAACATTAGTGACCATATGCCAAATGCTAAGAATTTTAAGTATAAAAGCTTTTTATACCTTAAAATTTTTACACTTCAAAGTAATATTTTAAGAGGATTTAATATTTTAGATATAAAACATACCCCCCCAAAAAAATATCTAAATTTTTATTTAAACATTCCCGAAGGAAAATTCTATTTAAAACTTTGTGTTGTAAATGGAGCCTTAGAAGTCTTAGCAAGGTCTCCATTCATTACGGTATTTTTCTACATCAAGCCAATCACTTCAGTGACATGCAAAGTTTTGATAGACAAATCAGAGTAGTCCAGGAAACAAAAAGAAAATATCTTTACTTATCTAACGGCATTTAAGTAATTTATATTCAACTCTACAACTGCTCATGATAAAAGATAAATCTGTAATGACACCTCTTACGAAATTGAAGCTTTTAAAGCAGTTATAGAGAAAACTTCAGAGGTGTGTTAATGTCTCTCTTATCTATTTGTCATTGAATCCATAGACAAATTGGATGTGAGGTCTATATTTAATATGCTCTGTATCCTTGTTACTTCAGAGAATGACTAGGATATTTTTTCCCCTTTCAATAGTTGATTTTCAAGTGAAGACAAAAAGAAGAATGGTCTTATTAAATAGCAGTATTTGGAGACTGAGCTAGCAATCAAAAAAATAAATAAATAAACACTCATATATTTTGCAATAACATTTTAATTTAAAGAGATATCTCATGTAATAATATACAGAATAGTATGCACACTTTGATGAAAGAGGAAAAATGGATTAATGAGTGTATGGGCCGTAGGCACGGCCACCATCAAAATTGCCTGGCTCATGCAGGTTTGCATTTGATTTGGACAAACAGTAATGAAACAATGAAGCCAAGAACTGATGGGCCATTAGCTTTAATCCTAGCTTGCACCCAGCGGGCAAGTAAAAACACACACTGGGCTCCAAAACCCACTTATTCAGTGCTCACAAAGCTACTGACTTATCTGAGTTTCCTAGAATCAAAGCTTTGTGCCTCACTAGCCTTATTCACCTCTGTTCCCCATCTCCTTCTCTCTGCACAAACTGGCTTCTCTTTCAGCACTCCACCATCTTGGCTGCCTCCCCTTTGTCCACATGGCCTTTCTCTGCTCTCCTCTAGCATGGGCTCTTCTGCTCTATTTTATAGTATAGAAATCAAACCTTTAATCCAATATACAAACAAGGAAGTCTCTGATACAAAGTCACTTACCTGAGGCATAAAGGGATTCCTCATAAGAGTGCACCACCCCCTATCATGCAACAGTCAAGGGTGTGGGGAAAAGCTGTCTTAAAACTGAGTCCTAAGGCCCTGGCCGGTTGGCTCAGTGGTAGAGCATCGGCCTGGCGTGCGGGGGACCTGGGTTCGATTCCCGGCCAGGGCACATAGGAGAAGAGCCCATTTGCTTCTCCACCCCCCCCTCCTTCTTCTCTGTCTCTCTCTTCCCCTCCCGCAGCCAAGGCTCCATTGGAGCAAAGATGGCCCGGGTGCTGGGGATGGCTCGTTGGCCTCTGCCTCAGGCACTAGAGTGGCTCTGGTCGAGGCAGAGCGACGCCCCGGAGGGGCAGAGCATTGCCCCCTGGTGGGCAGAGCATGGCCCCTGGTGGGCATGCCAGGTGGATCCCGGTCGGGCGCATGCGGGAGTCTGTCTGACTGTATCTCCCCATTTCCAGCTTCAGAAAAAAACACAAAAAAACCCCCCAAAACTGAGCCCTAGGCTATAACGACCCTCTCTGCTTACAGCCTGTCCCCCACACCCAATGCAAACTATAAGCTATAAGCGAGCAAACATATATATCATATTTACAAACTTATTTGACCAACAATGAGCTTTCTTTTTAACTATCTTAGCCAGCATTAACTGAGAATTCTCTGTGTATCAGGAATTTTTCAGCAATTCTCAAATATTTAATTTAATTGTGTGTGTGTGTGTGTGTGTGTGACAGACACAGAGAGACAGAGAGAAGGACAGATAGGGACAGACAAACAGGAAGGAAGAGAGATGAGAAGCATCAATTCTTCATTGTGGCACCTTAGTTTCTCATTGATTGCTTTCTCATATGTGCTGTTAGTCAAATAAGTTTATAAATATGATGTATAGATATATGTTTGCTCGTTTATAGTTTGCATTGGGTGCGAGGATAGGCTGTAAACTGACAAAGTCCTTATAGCCTAAAGCTTAGTTTTAAGACTAAGCCTTTCCCACACTTTTAATACTAAGATCTTCTCAACACTAACCTTTAACCCACACCCTTGACTGTTATATGATGGGGGGGGGGTGCACTCTTATGAGGAATCCCATTTATGCCTCAGGTTAGTGGCTTTCTATCAAAGACTTCCTTGTTTGTATATTGGATTAAAGGTTTTGATTTCTACACTATAAAATGGGGCAGAGGAGCCCATGCTGGAGGAGAGCAAAGAAAGGCCATGTGGAAGAGAGGAGAAGCAGTCAAGATGGCAGATTGCTGAAGAAAAAGCCAGTTTGTTTAAAGTATGTGCAGAGAGAAGGAGATGAGGAACAGAGGTGAATAAGGCTGATGAGGTAGACACCTTTAATTCTAGGAATACTAGGATAAGTCGGTGGCTTTGGGAGCCCTAACTGGAAAGGGAAGTATTTTCTCACTGTGTGTATTTCTTGCTCACTGGGTGCAAGCTAGGATTAAAGCTAATAGCCCATCAGTTCTTGGCTTTGTTGTTTCATTACCGGCTGTCTAAATCAAATGCGAACCTGCATGGGCCTGGCAATTGTGATGGTGGCCGTGGCTACTGGCTTTACAATTAGCTTAAAGCCTTTAATTTTCTACACTATAAAATAAAGCAAACCAGGGGCTCTTGCTCTCGGTTCCTGCCATCAGCATTGCAGAGGAGAGGCAGCCAAGATTGTGGAGTGCTGAAGGAAAAGCCAGTTTGTGCAGGTTTGTGCAGACAGGGAGATGGGGAAAAGAGGTGAATAAAGCTGGTGAGGTAGAAACCTTTGATTCTAGGAAACTCGGATAAGTCAGTGGCTTTGGGAGCCCTGAATGGAAAGGGAAGTGTTTTCCTGCTGTGCGTATTTACTCACTTGCCTATTGTGAGCTAGGATTAAAGGTAATGGCCCACCAGTTCTTGGCTTCATTGTTTCATTACTGTCAGCCTGAATCCAATGTGAACCTGCAAAAGGCAAGCTGCTGTGATGGTGGCTGCGGCTACTGGCTTTACTTGTGCCTTGACCAGGAAGCTAGAGCAGACTGAGTGACCCCTACTTCAAGCCAGTGACCTTGGGCTCAAGCTGGTGAGCCTTGCTCATACCAGATAAGCCTGCACTCAAATTGGCAACCTCGAGGTTTCAAATCTAAGTCCTCTGCGTCCTAGTCTGATGCTCTATCCACTGTGCCACAGCCTGGTCACGTTAAGCATTTAATTTTTAAGATAAACATATTAGTTATTAATGTCATAATTATCATTATTTCTATCATTTTATTCTCTAGGGAATCACCCATCTAACCTTGAATCTGATAGATACGTAAATTTACCAGGAATTCCAAACTGCCCTCTTTTTTTTTTTTTTTTGTATTTTTCTGAAGCTGGAAACGGGGAGAGACAGTCAGACAGACTCCCACATGCGCCTGACCGGGATCCACCTGGCATGCCCACCAGGGGCGACGCTCTGCCCACCAGGGGGCGATGCTCTGCTCCTCCGGGGCATCGCTCTGCCGCGACCAGAGCCACTCTAGCGCCTGGGGCAGAGGCCAAGGAGCCATCCCCAGTGCCCAGGCCATCTTTGCTCCAATGGAGCCTTGGCTGCGGGAGGGGAAGAGAGAGACAGAGAGGAAGGGGGGGTGGAGAAGCAAATGGGCGCTTCTCCTATGTGCCCTGGCCGGGAATCGAACCCGGGTCCCCCGCACGCCAGGCCGACGCTCTACCACTGAGCCAACCAGCCAGGGCCCCAAACTGCCCTCTTAATGTTCCACTTATCTGTTAGACCTGACCCTAACTGGATTATCACCCCTGAGGCAGAGGAAATCCAAGAAGCTGGCAAGCCCCCCAAGGAGGAGCATTCCAGACAACCCAGGACTTTTGATTCAACACCCACTTGCTTTAGACTCTCCTTTTACCCTATAAATTCATCCCCTAGCCTGTACCAGTGCCTTTCTCCCCAGAAGAAGTGCCCGGCAGGGTTCCTTTCTACCTTGCAATAAATGCCTGTTACTCTGGTCTTTTCAGACTCCCATGGATTCCAACATTTGGTGCCGAAACCTGGGACAAGGTACTAACTGCCTGGATGATCCCTCTTTTCCATCCAAACTTACAACCAGGGAAGCAATGGGCAGCAGCTGCTCATCCCAGGCTTACTCCCTGATTCTGTGTAAATGTGTAATTGTAGGTCAACTGGCCTGCGATCTGTCTCTGTCTTAAACCCCTGCTTCCCTGGTTTCTCCCTCCCCTTCCCTGGTTGGCCTCCAAGTTTCTCTCTAAAAACACCCTTTCCTGGCCAGTTTTGACTTCAGACCCCATATCTCTGAGGTCTGCCTCTACTACTTAATAGACTTCTATGGCAGTCTAGGTGCGCCTAGCCAGGCCCCTTTCCGATATCCCGGGATTTCAACTTTGGGGTGATGACCTCCTGTCTGAGACTCTCTTTCTATGGAGATTTTCTCTTCTCGAAACTGTGACTGAAGGTGGAGATGCCCTCTTCGCTCACCAGTCTCCTCTACTGTGGGTTCCTCTCAGTCCAAATCATCTAGCCACACTCCCCTCGGAACATGGGCTCCTCCCAATCTCAGGCCTCAGAGACTACTCCTCTACTCCTTCGGGACTCCTCTATACCTTCGGGACCACTCCTTCGGGACTCCTCTACTCTCTAAGGTTAACAGTTTGGGAGGTTTCTACTCCAAGCGGCCTGCTTCTACGGACTTCCTCAAAAATCTAGGCACCTAGCCAGGTTGCTTTCTACTACCATTACAATATCCTAAGAGATCTTGACAATTTCTGCCACTGGACAGGGAAGGCATCAGAAATTACTTACATGCAGGCTTTCTTCTCCTTTCACTCCTGTCCTTAATTTCTGTGCCACTTGTTCTACACGCAGGCCATTTTTGGCCAAAGAAACCTCACTTAAAACCTCCACTCCTAATCTTTCCTTCCCCGTGAACTCCCAACTCTCTTCTCCTCCTGCCTGATCCCTGGGGCACCCCTCTCTCGGAACCCCTCTCTGGTCCCTCTGCAAATCTTTTCCACTTGGGTCTCTTTCCTCCAAGAGCCCCCTCCCTTCGCAGAATCCTCTTTCTCATTCACCTGCAAATAGGAGTCTCTCTTTCTCCTCCCCTGCTGTCCAGGGGCCCCTCCCTTCTCCACTGTGTTCTTAAACCCTACCTCCATCCTCTCAGATGGGCATCTCTGTCTCTTTTTCTTTTTTGACCCATTCCTCCCAGCCCACTGTTTTTGGCTGTATCTTACCTTCAGGGGCTTATCACCTCATACAAGATTTATACATAATCAATGAGGCAGTAATTCCCCTCCATCCAGTAGTCCCTAATCTCTACAAGTTACTGTCACATATTCCCTCAAACACCACACACTTCATGGTCCTAGACCTCAAGAATGCCTTCTTTACCATTCCTCTACACCCTGACTTTTACTTTCTGTTTGCCTTTACCTGGACACTAGTGCAGCCCAGCAATTTACGTGGATTGTCTTACCCCAAGGGTTCAAAAACAGCCCACACCTGTTTGGGCAGGCACTAGCTCAGAATTTAGCAACATGCAATCTCAATACTAGTACTCTAATACAATATGTAGATGACCTACTCCTCTGCAGCCCCTCCCTGCCTGCCTCAAGGAGACACACCACTACCCTTCTTAACTTTTTTGCAGTGAAGTGATATAGTGTCTTCTCTGCTAAGGCTCAACTTCACTCTCAGTCCATAGTCTATATGGGCATCACCTTAACCTGCACCACCTGAGGTCTCACCCTAGATTGAACTCAGATCCTCCACAGTCTCCAACCACCTACCACCACAAATCAAATCATTTCTTTCCTCGGTCTAACAGATTTCTTTAGACACTGGATTCCCAATTTTGTTCTCTTAGTCAAACCCCTCAGTGAGATCTTCTGAGCATGGATTTTAAGGTCTATAATTGCCAAGGAAGTAACAGAGAAGGCAAATAAGGCCCATAAGAAGTCAGGAAATACCAGCTTTTGTCATATGCTCTTAAAGGCTCCAGTGCTCTAAAGGGCTTCATAGAATTCCATCAGGGCCCTGCTCCAGACTGGAAAAAAAGGTCATTAAACTGAAGCCTGACAGGCTTCCCAGTCTCATCAAGGAACACATCATTGCTGTGGAAAGAGGGACACAAGAAGGTACACTGCCCCCTTGAACCATGAAGGGAGGGTTCATTCTCTTCTAGCCCTGCTCCAGCTACCTGTGACCTGAGCTTGCCCAGCATGCTGGGAATTGCCACTGATGGCCCAAGGACATCATTCATGAACCTAAGATATTTCTTCCAAGTAGCAGATAAACTGATTTCATTTTTTCTAAACACAAGGGCCATCTACTATGCCTTGCCTGAATATATGAATTTTATTTATCCCTCGAGGATCACTACTGTGGGTATTGACAGTCTGACTTTATTGCTTTATTTACTCCTTTATTCCTCTTGTCTCAATGCCCCATGCCTATTGTAGGCTGGGACCTGCTGCTAATTCCAGCTAGAAGCAGTGGTCACTAGGACTTAAACTCTAACTGCAAAGTTTATAAATGTAACCACCCTTTCCCTAAGTACTTGCAGGAATTACATGTTACTCAGCAAACTATTTAACGACTGTCCAAGAGGTGCTTCCAGCATTACATTACCCAAGGATTGACTTTCATGTGGACAGATCCACATACCGTGATCCTGACAACTCTCATTACTGCTAAGGATGGCTCTTTCCTCCACTCTGACCACCTGGAGCCCAGAAACAGAGAAACAAAACTGACCCCTTGTCCTTCCATTCTCTATTCACCTCTATTCAGCCTGCCTCACCCAATCAGGGTTTTTTTACTCATATGGTACCAACACCTATATGTGTATCCCTACTAAATGAACAGAAACCTGTACCCTAATCTATCTCACCCCAAATATCAACCTAATCCCACCCCATGAGCATCTCTCAATTCTGTAAGGCAAGTAGCCAGGGGCACCATCACAGCCACCTGGCCAGTGCAGGTTTGCATTAGATTCGGACAGACAGTAATGAAACAATGAAGCCAAGAACTGGTGTGCCATTAGCTTTAATCCTAGCTTGCACCCAGCGGGCAAGTAAAAACACACACTGGGCTTCAAAACCCACTCATTCAGGGCGCTCAAAGCTACTGACTTATCTAAGTTTCCTAGAATCAAAGGTTTCTAGCTCACCAGCCTTTTTCACCTCTGTTTCCCATCTCCTTCCTTCTCCCTGCACAAACTCTGCACAAACTGGCTTCTTCCTCAGCATTCCATCATCCTGGCTGCTTCTCCTAGCCTCCTCCATGTGGTGTCTCTCTGCTCTCTCCTCTAATGCTAATCTCAGCAACCGAGAGAGCAAACTCCCGGTCTGCCCCACTTTATAGTGCAGAAATCAAGACCTGTAATCCAATATACAAAACAGGGAAGTCTCTAATACAAAGTAATTTATCTGAGGCATGATGGGATTATAGCATCTGTTGGCCAGGTAAAATGTATTATGCTTTGTTAAAAATGGCGCTGCCCACGTGAGGCCGTTGCCCAGGTGATAGTAATGTGTGTCTCTGTGGGCAGGTAGAATCCTTGTAGCCTGGTGCTTGGTTTGGGGATTAAGCCTTTCCCACCCATTTTGAGGTGGGGCGGTACAATCCAATCATGCCTCAGAGAAGTGACTTTGTATTAGAGACTTCCCTATTTTGTATATTGGATTAAAGGTTTGGAATCTACACTATAAAATGGGGGCAGAATGAGAGCTTGCCCTCTTGGTTCCTGGGATGATTAGAGGAGAGAGCAGAGCAGAGAGCAGAAGGAGGCCACGTGGAGTAGGCCAGGAAAAGCAGCCAAGATGGCAAAGTGCTGAGTGAGATGCCAGTTTGTGTAGAGTTTGTATCTGGGATGAGGAAGGAGATGGGGAACTGAGGAGAATAAGGCTGGTGAGCTAGAAACCTTTGATTCTAGGAAACTCGGATAATTCAGTGGCTTTGTGAGCACTGAAAGTGAGTGGGTTTTGGAGCCCAGTGTGTGTTTTTACTTGCCCGCTGGGTATAAGCTAGAATTAAAGAAAATGGCCTATCAGTTTTTGGCTCCATTGTTTCTTTACCGACTGTCCGAATCCAATGTGAACCTGCATGGACTTACGGGCTGCTCTGATAGTGTCCCTGGCCTTGGCTCCTGGCTTTACAGCACCCCACATCAAAAAGGTGGGAAAGGCTTAGTCCTAAATCCAAGCCCTAGGCTACAAGGATCCTGCCTGCCCAAAGCCCGTCCCCAACACACATTAATATACTTGGATGGCAGGCTTCCACGTGGGCAGTGCCATCTTTAACAAAGTGAGCATAATATATTTTATCTGTCCAACAAATTCCTAGTACACTACTGTAAGGCCAGGAGCCACCATCGTGGCCATTCACATGCAGGTTCCCATTGGATTCGGGCAGACGATAAAGAAATGGTGGAGTCGGAGGATGGGGGGCCATCCTATTTATTGGTGTCTCACCAAGACAGGCAAACCACAAAAGAAAACAGGGAAAAGCAGAAAACCAGCTCTTCCCATGAAGGGCAAGGGATCAGGGAAGCCCCTGCAATTGTGATAGCAGGAACTGTGCATCCAAGCTCCTGGTCTGTCCCACTTTATAGTGTAGAAAACCAAAATCCCTTAATCCAATATACAAACAAGGAAGTCTCTAATACAAAGTCACTTATCCAAGGCATAATTGGATTCCTCATGAGAGTGTACCACCCAGATCATACAATCAGTCAAGGGTGTGGGGAAAAGCTTAGTCCCAAAACCAAACCTTAGGCTACAATGACCTGGCCTGCTTATAGCCTGTCCCCCACACCCAATATAAGTCACAAGCGAGCAAACATATATATCATATTTACAAACTTATTTGACCAACATTCCACCCCTTTTGCTCACTTTACAATCTAAACCACAGGCATCTTCCATGATGGTCACTGTGCAAGGAGTAGGATACATTGCATAAACAGAAATAGTACCAACTACAGCAATAGGATTAACAGATCAAAAACTATGGGTGAAATGAGAGAGCTGTCAGTGGCACCAAGAGAGGCAAATCTTTTCCCTCTGGCAAAATACAGGCCAGAGTTTTGTCTGCAGACAGCACCGTAGCTGGCACCAGAGGCCGCCCTGAGCGGGCACACCAAACCTTATTGGCCAATACACCAGCATCTGCTGGTTCTATGTGTAGTAAAATAGGGGAACTCATTATTGCCCATAAAGAAATTACAAAGGTGCCCTTCAAAATGCTGTCTCCTTGAGCACTCAAGGGATAATACACTTCTACCTTAGGTGGCCAGGTGCTGGTTGCCCAAGGAGTTAACTGGAGGTCCACCTCTAACCCCTTTCCCCATGGTGCCAACAAGGCCACCCATCTCAGATGGGGGGCCTGTACAGTCCAGGGCCAAGTCCATTGAAGCCGTTGTCCTTTAAGAAGGGCTGTTGGAGCAGGCAAGAGCACGTTGCCCTGCTGTCCAAAACCTGGCTTGAGTAAAATGTCCTTGGTGTGTATCTGCAACTGAATAGGGCAGCTATCTGATGCAGGAGGGCCTTTACTGGAGCTGGGCTTCCCCGTCGAGGTCGCTCATTCAAAATCCGAAGTACTGTCCATAAGCGGCGTGTCCATCCAGTAAGAGAGCCGGTGCCCCCCTCCTGTCGCAGTCCCTGCTTTAAGAGTCCATTATAACGCTCAATGATACCAGCAGCCTGGGGGTGGTAGGGAACATGGTACTTCCAGTCCATCCCCAGCTTTTGAGCCCATTGCCTCACCGTTGAACCAGTGAAGTGGGTACCATTGTCACTTTCAAGGACCAGTGGTCGCCCGTATGCAGCACTCAGGCGGTCCAGAGCCTGTATGACTGCCCTCTGGTCAGGGTTACGAGCGGGGTAAGCAGCAAGCAGCCTGGTGGCAGTATCTACACAAGTGACTGCATACTGGTACCCTTCTGACTTTGGTAAGGGTCCAATGATGTCTATCTGCCATCGTGTCAGTGGGACATGACCCCTCTGGATCTGTCCAGGTGACACCAGTGGTCTCCGAGGGTGTTCCTTGGAACATACTGCACATTGCTCACAGGCTGCAAGTACCTCTGCATAGGACACAGGCAAGTTCCAAGCTTTAACCGTAGCCCACATAGTTTTCTCTCCTGCATGGAGCAGGTGCCGGTGGAGCCACTGTGCCATATCACCTGCAGGTGCAGTCTCCAACCATCACACCCTTGCCAACGTATCTGCCTCATCATTCCCAGGATGAGCTAGAGGGGCATGCCCTGTGACATGATATACTGTCACCTGCTTCTGGTGTCCTATTTCCCATAAGTCTTGCCACATGGCCTGACCCCATAATGGATGGTGCATTACCATCCACTGGTTAATGTGCCAAGTAGCAATCCAAAGGGTCAGTCCATGATAGACAGCCCAACTGTCAGTACAGATCACCAGAGGTGAAGGTTCATTATGGGCAACTAGCCAAACAGCTCTTAATTCTGCCCATTGGCTGCTTTGGCCTGTACCCGTGTCCATCCAAATAGTCTCAGTGGCCGGATGGAAGGCGATAGCCATCCATTTGGCAGGTTGGCCCCTGCTGGAACCATCAGTATACCAGGCATCTTCGGGGATGGGCACCCGCCCCTCCTGGTAGGGACTGACCTCAGGTTCTGCCTCCTGAGCCCCAGTTGCACCTGACTCTAAGGTCGCATAGGTGACTGGACCCAAGACTTCCTGCAGTTCTGCCCTCAATGGGCTGGTGCTAAGAGCACAGCGTTGTTGCAGATAGGCACCCCACTTGGCCAGGGTAGACATTTGGGCCATACCACTACGTGGTTTAGTTGCCCAATCTCTCACCTATCCAGCTATAGGGTATGTTGTTTTGACTGTAACTGGTGTTGTGGTTGTAATACTCTCAGTTGCCAGGAGGGCAGCATACACAGCTGCCAGCTGCTTCTCTACTAATGAGTAACGAACTTCAGCACCTTTCCACAATTGGGACCAAAATCCAATAGGTTGCCATAGGCGCTCTGTCCGCTGCCACAAGCCCCATCCAAACCCCTCCGAGGTTATATGAACATCCAGCTCACAGGGCCTGGCAGGATCAAACACATTCAAGGCCTGTGCCACCTTGACAGCTCTCTTAGCAGCTGCAAATGAACCTTGCGCCTGCTCAGTCCAATCCCAGCGAACCCCCTTTCGAATAAGGTTGTACAAGGGGCGTAGTAACTGAGCCAAATGCGGTATAAATGCTCGCCAATACCCCAACAAACCTAAGAATTCCTGTAACTGTTTTACCATAGTGGGCACGGGGTATGCTTGAATCTTATCTATAACTGCGTCAGGGATAACTTTTGTCTTACCCGACCAGACAACTCCCAAGAATTTAACAGATAACCCAGGTCCTTGTAATTTGTTCTCGTTAAATGCCCAGCCACATGCTTTCAAATGGGATAGCAGGGTAGGGACTGCTTGCTCCAATTCTGAAAGAGAATCACTAGTTAGCATAATATCATCAATATAATGGTACATGCGGACTACCTCTGGCTGTTTCCATTTAGCCAGGTCAGCAGCCACCAGCCCATGGCACAAGGTGGGGCTATGCAAATAGCCCTGGGGTAACACTGTAAAGGTCCATTGTCTCCCTTCTCAACTGAAGGCAAATTGGTCTTGACTCTCTGCGGCTATATCAATAGAGAAAAAAGCATTGGCCAAGTCTGCCACAAAGTGGTATGTCCCCAACTCATGGCTTAGCTGATCCATCATGTTAGCTATCGAGGGAACAGCAGCGTGCAAAGGGGGAACAACTTTATTAAGTTCCCTGTAATCTACTGTCATTCTCCAGGTTCCATCTGCTTTGCGCACAGGCCATACTGGGGAGTTGTAAGGACTGTGTGCTGGCCGGATGATCCCCACCTTTTCTAGTTCGAGGATTGTCCCTGTGACTTCTTCATAACCACCTGGCAGGCGGTACTGCTTGGTGTTAGTCACACGCCGAGGGACGGGTAATTGCAAAGGGGAATGTGATGCATGTCCCCGCAATACTGCCTTCACAACCCTGATCCGCAGCCGGAACTCCCCAGCTGTAGTTTCCAACCACAGTCCTTGCAAGACATCTACCCCCAAAATATATTCAGGAATAGGAGATACATACACCTTATATGGCTTAGGAGGCAGTCTCCCTATCCCCAATGGAATAGTTATTGGCTTCACTTGAACAGTTTGGCCCCCATAACCGTCAATGACCACTGGGGTCCCAGCAAACCGCTCTGGGTTTCCATAGAGAAGGGGACATTCTGCACCTGTATCCACCAAGGCCAACACCTGTTGTACATTGGAAGGGGACCAGTGGATAGCCAGTTCCACATGTGGCCTCCGGTCCCTGCCCATCCCCGTTAGACGGGTCCCTCTGCCTTTTTCCTATTCAAACTGGTACAATGGGTCTTGGGAGTTCCCCTCTCCCTCGGCCATCTCTATCATATAATCTTGTAACCGAGCTGTGCGCGCACCAAACGTTTTATTGGTAGCTGCTGGGGCCTTTCGTCTCAGTGGCTGGAACTTCTGTTCTGGTTTAAGCTGCCGCCAAAGCTCCAAAAGAATTTTATTAGACTGGCCATCCAATTTCCCCTTATCTGCTCCAGCCGCAATCAAGTCTACCCACATCTGCGTTCGGGTAACCTTTACAGGCCCGTTTCCCTTGTTAGTTGGGGGGGAAACATAGGCAGCAGCCATCACTGCTTTATGATCCCGAGCGGCCTCCAGCTCTCCCAAATCTGCTACCATCTGTGTAACTTCATTGATGGGCTGCCCCACATAGGGGCCCAAGATAGCCACAAGTGACCCAAAAAGGGCTGACGGGGTGCTAGCAAGGACAAATTCCCTCATTTTGGCCGTAAACACTTACTCGTCTGGCCCACGAGACCCAGGGTTGAAAACAGCATTCTTCATACCTAGTTCTCGAAGGACCTTTACTAACTCACTGTAGCACTGCCACCGACTCATTGCCCCCGGCAGTTCTCCAGCATTCTGCCAGACCATACGAATGGCAGCCATCACCCATTCTAATAGGGTATGGTCTCCTGGGTTGCCATGGCAGTTCTGAAGATGCTGCCTCAAGGAAGAGTGTGTGGTAATGGCGGCCAATTTCTCCATCTCTGTTCCGGAGAGCATGATGCCATCCACCCCTATATCCCATAATCGTAGTAACCAGGCTACCAGGGATTCAGTAGGTTTCTGCCTAAATTGTGCCCCCAACTCCATCAGCTCTGCCTGGGTATAGGGCCGGACCACAGAGTGTTCCATTACCTGGGCAGGAGGCTGTGGCTGCCCCTGAGGGACTCTTTGTTGCTGGGTTTTTACCTTCTTGGTGACAACTGGTCGGGCTCTCAGTGTGCGTATGGCAGCTTCAGCCTGAGCCTTCTCATCCTCAGAAGAGGAGTCGCAAGCGCCTGCTCCTGCTGACTCAAAGCCAATCCACCAGCACGGATGCTGCTGCTCCTTTGGTGACCGTTTAGGCTCCTGTGGTTGTTGGCTTTTGGCCAGAAGCTGAGACTCAAGCTCTTGAATCCGCAGTTGTTTCTCCAACAACTGCCAGTGAAGACGTTCAGCTTCCAGGGTAAACTGCAACTCGCGAACCCGTAATTCCTTCTCCAGTGCTCGCTCCAATTCCAGCCTTTTCTGCCGTTCTATTTGCAATTCACACTGAAGCTTTTGACCTCGGGCAGTTTCCTCTTGAGTAAAAAACATGTAGCCCATGGCCCCTAAAAGGACAGCCATGGGGAGCCAGAGCAGCAACCAGTACTCTATCCCACCCATCAAGGGTGGTGGCTCCATACCAATCTCTGAATCCTGCCGACTACGCCAGTTGTAAGGCCAGGAGCTGCCATCGTGGCCATTCACATGCAGGTTCCCATTGGATTCGGGCAGACAATAAAGAAATGGTGGAGTCAGAGGATGGGGGGCCATCCTATTTATTGGTGTCTCACCAAGACAGGCAAACCACAAAAGAAGACAAGGGAAAAGCAGAAAACCAGCTCTTCCCATGAAGGGCAAGGGATCAGGGAAGCCCCTGCAATTGTGATAGCAGGAACTGTGTGTCCAAGCTCCTGGTCTGTCCCACTTTATAGTGTAGAAAACCAAAATCCCTTAATCCAATATACAAACAAGGAAGTCTCTGATACAAAGTCACTTATTCAAGGCATAATTGGATTCCTCATGAGAGTGTGCCACCCAGATCATACAATCAGTCAAGGGTGTGGGGAAAAGCTTAGTCCCAAAACCAAACCTTAGGCTACAATGACCTGGCCTGCTTATAGCCTGTCCCCCACACCCAATATAAGTCACAAGCAAGCAAACATATATATCATATTTACAAACTTATTTGACCAACAATTACCCATCAATCTAAGGACCAAATGAGCTGTACAGGTAATTCCTCTTCTTGTTGCTTTAGGAATCACTACAAAAGTAGGTCTAGAGTCAGGGGGACTGGCTACTTCCCTGTCTGTTGGGCAGATAAAATATATTATGCTCACTTTGTTAAAGATGGTGCTGCCCACATGGCAGCCCATTGCCCAGGTGATATTAGTTGCCCTTCTTGCTTGGAATGGATGTGATTATATTAGTTTGTATTGGGGCAGGCTGTGGGCAGGAAGGATCCTTGTAGCCTGGGGTTTGGTTTTAGGAATAAGCCTTTCCCACCCTTTTTGATGTAGGGTGGTGCACTCTCATGAGGAATCCCATTATGCCTCAGATAAGTGACTTTGTATCAGAGATTTCATTATTTGTATATTGGATTAAAGGTTTTGATGTCTACACTATAAAATGGGGGCAGACCAGGAGCTTGCTCTGATCTCTGCCGCACAGAAATTGATGACCTCCTTAACTGGATGGGGGACTTGGCTTGGCAAGATTTTTTCTTGATTTCTCTCCAGAAGAAGCAATAATTTTCCAATTTTTTCTCCTTGTCACCCCTCACTGTATATTATAAAATTAATAACTGCCTTTCTTTTATATGTAACCACAGAGTTGAGAAATGATAGATACGTAAATTTACCAGGAATTCCAAACTGCCCTCTTGATGTTCTGCTTATCTGTCAGACCTCACCCTTACTGGACTATTGCCCTTGAGGCAGAGGAATTCCCAGAAGCTGGCAAGCCCCCCAAGGAGGAGCTTTCCGGACAGGACTTTTGATTCAACACGCACTTGCTTGAGACTCTCCTTTTACCCTATAAATTCCTCCCCCTACTGGTACTGGTGTCTTTCTCCCCCAGAGAAGTGCCCGGCAGGGTTCCTTTCTTCCTTTCAATAAGGAAAGGTTACTCTGGTCTTTTCAGACTCCCATGGATTCCAGCAGAATGCTCTATGACTTGGATTGGGGAACTTTAGTTAAAAGCCCTAAGTGAATGTCTCTTGGATATAAACACCAAGAATGTGAGTGACCTTTGTGCAGCCTTAAAGAAATGCATGTGAATGGGCTTCAGAAAATTAACCTAGAGGTTCTAGATTGCCCCTTACTTTGTGCTTGTTAATTAGCAAAATAATGTTCTGACCAAATTAGCCCTTTCTCCATTCAGCAAAGACCATTAATCATTCTTTCCCTTTATCATCTTATCTCCCTTTCCTATAATCTTGTTACACCTGTTCTGCTTCTGATAATAAAAGCTAAGGGAGAAGGAGATTCAGGAAGTCTTATCTGCTTCCCTTGGCAGACCTCCCCCTCTTTTTCTTGACATAAATTTGTGTCTTGTGTAGGTTTTTTTCATGCAACACTGGTAGTTCCCAGTGGGCTGGAGTATTACATTATGGTGAATTCATGATACTTCATACTTTTCTGATTCTAAAGTTGGCACCTTTAACCAATATGCTATGCTAACTATATTGAGGAAAGAATGGTAAGCGTTGTTTCTATCAGAGAAGTGTTTAGCAACCCCAGTATATAAAACATAATTTTAAAAAAATATTCATATTTATTCTAATATGCACAAATTATTTTAAGAACATGTAAAGCCAGAAGCCAGGGCCAGGGCCACCATCAGAGCAGCCCAGCCCATGCAGGTTCGCAATGGATTCGGACAGTCGGTAAAGAAACAATGGAGCCAAAAACTGGTGGGCCATAGTCTTTAATCCTAGCTTGCACCCGGCGGGCAAGTAAAAACACACACTGGGCTCCAAAACCCACTCACATTCAGTGCTCACAAAGCCACTGACTTATCCGAGTTTCCTAGAATCAAAGGTTTTGTTGGGCGGATAAAATGTATTATGCTCACTTTGTTAAAGATACCATCGCCCAGGTGATATTAATGTGTGTTGGGGGCAGGCAGGATCATTGTAGCCTGGGGCTTGGTTTTGGGATTAAGCCTCTCCCACCCGTTTTGATGTGGGGTGGTACAACCCAATCATGTCTCAGAGAAGTGACTTTGTATTAGAGACTTCCCTATTTTGTATATTGGATAAAGGGTTTGGATTTCTACACTATAAAATGGGGACGGAGCGAGAGTTTGCCCTCTTGGTTCCTGAGATGATTAGCATGAGAGAGCAGAGGGAGCAGAGCAGAGAGCAGAAAGAGGCCATGTGGCCAGGAGAAGCAGCCAAGATGGCAGAGTGCTAAGTGAGATGCCAGTTTGTGCAGAGTTTGTATCTGGGATAAGGAAGGAGATGGAGAACTGAGGAGAATAAGGCTGGTGAGCTAGAAACCTTTGATTCTAGGAAACTCGGATAAGTCAGTGGCTTTGTGAGCACTGAATGTGAGTGGGTTTTGGAGCCCAGTGTGTATTTTTTACTTGCCTACCAGGTGCAAGCTAGGATTAAAGACTATGGCCCACCAGTTTGTGGCTCCGTTGTTTCTTTACCGACTATCTGAATCCAGTGCGAACCTGCATGGGCCAGAAGGCTGCTTTGATAGTGGCCCTGGCCATGGCCACTGGCTTTACATTTGGCGTAGTCTGTGGCAGGATTCGATACAGATCGGCAAGGAGCCTTTGAGCAGTGGAGTAGAGGACTGGCTAGTGTTAGGGTTCCCAATGGCTGTCCTTTTGGGGATTGTAGGCTGGCTGACTTTTACAGCCATGCATGAGGAAACCAAGAGCTCTGTGGAAGAGGCTGCCTGGGACCTGCAAACCGAGCAGTGGAAGGAGCTGGAGCAAATGGAGGAGAAACCAATGCTGACCCTGGAGCTGGAGGAAGCGCTGGAGGCGGAGGCCGACCAGGTTTGCGAGATTCTACTGGAAATGGAGCAAATGCTGGAGGAGGATTCAGAGGTTCGTGAGTTGCAGCTTGCCCTGGATGTTGTGGAGAGCCAGCAGCGGCAGGAGGCTGGGGCTGAAGCCGGAGATGAGGCTGGAGCTGCAAGGTCTGCAGAGCAGAAGGCTGCGGCAGCCCGAGGCTCGAGCCCAGCAGTGGGAGCTGATGTTTCCAGTTCCTCTTTGGAAGTTGAGGAGAATCGGGTTGGAGTTGCAATCCACAGTCTCCATAAGATGAGAGCCCAGCTACAAGGAGCACCTACTACGGCCCTGGTAGATCTGCAATTTGGGGACATAGGGCTGGACATGCTTTCCGGAGCAGAGATGGAAATGCTGACTGCCATTGCCACGTGTCCCTCTTTGGGACAGTGTAAGACCTGCCAGGATGGCAAGAATGAGAGAGGTGGCTGATGCCCCACGTGCACGGACTGATTTCCTGGACTACGACCGAAGTGGGCATTGGCTCCTTTGTTGGATGGATTTACGGATTACGGATTTTGGACATTGTGAAATACCCTGATGGGGGTGGGAGGTGGCTTTGCTGGAAGCACTCCCCTGCCCTGGGAAGCTTTTCCCATGGCTAGAAAGAAGGCCAAGGACATTTTGCGCTTTGGGCAAAGTGCTCAGAGACTGGTGAAGTGTACCTTTGTGATTGTTGAAACTGTATGATTTGTCATGTTGTAATTTGTGTAATGTGCCTAATTTCCTTGCACGGGGATGCTGGTGATGTAAATTGGTGGATAGTAAAGTGAGCATAGGGGTGGATTGTTGGGCAGATAAAATGTATTATGCTCACTTTGTTAAAGATGGTGCTGCTCATGTGAGGCCGTCCCCTAGGTGATATTAATGTGTGTTGGGGATCACTGTAGCCTGGGGCTTGGCTTTGGGATTAAGCCTTTCCCACCCTTTTTGATGTGGGGCGGTACAATCCAATCATGACTCAGAAGTGACTTTGTATTAGAGACTTCCCTATTTTGTATATCGGATTAAAGGTTGTGAAGCTACAGTATAAAATAGGGGCAGAACGGAAACTTGCGCTCTTGGTTCCTGGGATGATTAGAGGAGAGAGCAGAGCAGAGAGCAGAAGGAAGCCATGTGGAGTAGGCCAGGAGAAGCAGCCAAGATGGCGGAGTGCTGAGTGAGATGCCAGTTTGTGCAGAGTTTGTATCTGGGATAAGGAAGGAGATGGGGAACTGAGGAGAATAAGGCTGGTGAGCTAGAAACCTTTGATTCTAGGAAACTCGGATAAGTCAGTGGCTTTGTGAGCACTGAATGTGAGTGGGTTTTGGAGCCCAGTGTGTTTTTACTTGCCTGCTGGGTGCAAACTAGGATTAAAGAAAATGGCCTATCAGTTTTTGGCTCCATTGTTTCTTTACCGAATGTCCGAATCCAATGCGAACCTGCATGAGCGGGGCTGCTCTGATGGTAGCCTTGGCCCTGGCCCTACCTACTGGCTTTACAGTACACTTCACCAGTCTCTGAGCACTTTGCCCAAAGCACAAAATGTCCTCAGCCTTCTTTCTAGCCATGGGAAAAGCTTCCCGGGGCAGGGGAGTGCTTCCAGCAAAGCCACCCCCCAACCCCATCAGGGTATTTTACAATGTCCAAAATCCGTAATCCGTAAATCCAACAAGGAGCCAATGCCCACTCCGGTGGTAGTCCAGGAAATCAGTCCACACACATGGGGCATCAGCCACCCCCCTCATTCCTGCCATCCTGGCAGGTCTTACACTGTTCCAAAGAGGGGCACGTGGCAATGGCAGTCAGCATTTCCATCTCTGCTCCGGAAAGCATGTCCAGCCCTAGGTCCCCAAATCACAGACCCACCAGGAGCATAGTAAGAACTCCTTGCTTCTGGGCTCTCACCTTCTGGAGACTGCGGATCACAACTCCAGTCTGATTCTCCCCATCCTCCAAAGAGGAACTGAAAACACCAGCTCTCACTGCCAGGCTCAAGCCCCGGGCTGCCGCCGCCTTCTGCTCCGCAGACCTTGCAGCTCCAGACCCGGCCTCAGCTTCAGCCTCAGCCTCAGCCCTGGCCTCCTGCCACTGCTGGCTCTCCACAACACCCAGGGCAAGCTGCAACTCACAAACCTCTGAATCCTCCTCCAGTAGCTGCTCCATTTCCAGGCGAATCTTGCAAACCTGGTCGGGCTCCTCCTCCAGCGCTTGCTCCAGCTCCAGGGTCAGCATCGGTTTCTCCTCCATTTGCTCCAGCTCCTTCCACTGCTTGGTTGGCAGGTCCCGGGCAGCCTCTTCCACAGAGCTCTCAGTTTCCTCATGCATGGCTGTAAAAGTCAGCCAGCCTACAATCCCCAAAAGGACAGCCATGGGGAACCCTAACACTAGCCAGTCCTCTACTCCACTGCTCAAAGGCTCCTTGCCGATCTGTATCGAATCCTGCCACAGACTATGCCAAATGTAAAGCCAGGAGCCAGGGCTAGGGCCACTATCACAGCAGCCTCCTGGCCCATGCAGGTTCGCATTGGATTCGGACAGTCGGTAAAGAAACAATGGAGCCAAAAACTGGTGGGCCATAGTCTTTAATTCTAGCTTGCACCCGGCAGGCAAGTAAAAACACACACTGGGCTCCAAAACCCACTCACATTCAGTGCTCACAAAGCCACTGACTTATCCGAGTTTCCTAGAATCAAAGGTTTCTAGCTCACCAGCCTTATTCTCCTCAGTTCCCCATCTCCCTCCTTATCCCAGATACAAACTCTGCACAAACTGGCATCTCACTTAGCACTCCGCCATCTTGGCTGCTTCTCCTGGCCTACTCCACGTGGCCTCCTTCTGCTCTCTGCTCTGCTCTCTCCTCTAATCATCCCAGGAACCAAGAGCGCAAGCTCCCTTTCTGCCCCTATTTTATAGTGTAGATTCAAAACCTTTAATCCAATTTACAAAATAGGGAAGTCTCTAATACAAAGTCACTTCTCTGAGGCATGATTGGATTGTACCACCCCACATCAAAAAGGGTGGGAAAGGCTTAATCCCAAAACATAGCCCCAGGCTACAAGTATTCTGCCTGTCTTTAGCCACAGAGACAAACATTAATATCACCTGGGCAACAGCTTCCATGTGGGAAGCGCCATTTTTAACAAAGTGAGCATAATATATTTTATCTGCCCAACAGAACATTTTTAAAATTCTTTTTTTTTTTTTTATTAGCAAGAGAGAGAGAAACAGATAAACAATAACAGAGTAAGTAAGACAGGAAGGGAGAGATGAGAAGCATCAACTCATAGATGTAGCACTTTCATTGTTCATTGATTGGTTTTCATAGGTGCCCTGATTGGAGGGCTCCAGCTGAGCCAGTGGCCCCTTGCTCAATGCAGCGACCTTGGGGTCATATCTATGATTCCACTCTCAAGCCAGTGATCCGGCACTCAAGCTGATGACCTCAGGGTTTCATACCTGTGTGTTGGGCAGATAAAATGTATTATGCTCACTTTGTTAAAGATAACATGAGGAAGCCGTCGCCCAGGTGATATTAATGTGTGTTGGGGTGGGCTAAAGGCAGGCGGAATCCTTGTAGCCTTGGTTTTGGGATTAAGCCTTTCCTACCCTTTCTGATGTGGGGTGGTGCAATCCAATCATGCCTCAGAAGGTGACTTTGGGTTGGAGACTTCCCTACTTTGTATATTGGATTAAAGGTTGTGAAGCTACACTATAAAATGGGGGCAAAACGGGACTTGGCTCTTGGTTCCTGAGGTTAGCATGAGAGAGCGGAGAGAGTAGAGCCAGCAGCTAAAGGAGGCCACGTGGAGGAGGCCAGGAGAAGCAGCCAAGATGGCGGAGTGCTGAGTGAGATGCCAGTTTGTGCAGAGTTTGTATTTGGGATAAGGAAGGGGGAACTGAGGAGAAGAAGGCTGGTGAGCTAGAAACCTTTGATTCTAGGAAACTCGGATAAGTCAGTGGCTTTGTGAGCACTGAGTGTGACTGGGTTTTGGAGCCCAGTGTGTATTTTTACTTGCCCGCCGGGTGCAAGGTAGGATTAAAGGCTATGGCCCATCAGTTTTTGGCTCCACTGTTTCTTTACCGACTGTCCGAATCCAATGCGAACCTGCATGGGCCGGGCTGCTGTGATAGTGGCCCCGGCCCTGCCTGCTGGCTTTACACTGTGTCCTCAGAATCCCAGGTTAATGCTCTCTCCATCACACCACTGCCTGGTCAGCTCAAAAACATTTTAAATGAAAATATTATATAATAAAAGGGGAAAATCAAAGAAAAAAATGAAATAACTTGAAATTACAAGTCAATGAAACAAAGTTTTTTTTTTTTACATTAAAAGGAATTTTTAGCATGTGGGAAAATATATTATTCAAATTTACAAGTATAGCATTGATTATGACAGATTTCTAAAGACTTCCCAAAAGACAATAAATATTTGATAAAGTTGCACAAAATGCAAGCTATCATATTTATTCTCATACTCTTACCATTAGAACGTTGCTCTCCTTTTGAAGTCAATGAGATTGTATTTTATTTTTTACTCAGAAAAATAAAATCTTGAGAAGTAATACATAACTTCTTTTATTATTATTCTTAAGTAAGAAGCCGGGAGGCAGAGAAACAGACTCTCACATGTGACCAGACTGGAATTGTATAGCCAGTGGCCAGGGCCACTATCACAGCAGCTCAGCCCATGCAGGTTCCTAAAGAATGATTAATTGGATTCAGACAGTTGGTAAAGAAACAATAGAGCCAAAAACTGGTGGGCCATCATCTTTAATCCTAGCTTGCACCCAGCGGGCAAGTAAAAAACACACACTGGACTCCAAAACCCACTCACATTCAGTGCTCACAAAGCTACTGACTTATCCGAGTTTCCTAGAATCAAAGGTTTCTAGCTCACCAGACTTATTCACCTATGTTCCCCATCTCCTTCCTTCTCCCTGCACAAACTCTGCACAAACTCTGCACAAACTGGCTTCTCACTCAACACTCCATCATCTTGGCTGCTTCTCCTGGCCTCCTCCACGTGGCTTTTCTCTGCTCTCTTCTCTCTCTCCTCTAATGCTAATCTCAGGAACTGAGTGAGCAAGCTCCCGTTCTGCCCCCATTTTATAGTGTAGAAGTCAAAACCTTTAATCCAATATACAAAATAGGGAAGTCTCTAATACGAAGTCACTTATCTGGGGTATGATGAGATTGCACCACCCCACATCAAAAAGGGTGGGAAAGGCTTAGTCCTAAAACCAAGCCCCAGGCTACAAGGATCCTGCTTGCGCACAGCCTTCCCCCAACACACATTAATATCACCTGTGTGACAGGCTTCCATGTGGGCAGCACCATCTTTAACAAAGTGAGCATAATATATTTTATCTGCCTAACCACTAGGAAACTGATAAGTCAGTGGTTTTGGGAGCCCTGAATGGAAAGGGAAATGTTTTGCCAGTGTGTGTATTTTTTGCCTGATGGGTGCAAGCTAGGATAAGAGGTAATGGCCCACCAGTTCTTGGCTTTGTTGTTTCATACCGTCTATCTGAATCAAATGCAAACCTGCATGGGCCAGGCAGCTGTGATGGTGGCCATGGCTACTGGCTTTACAGGGACACACATGAGAAGTGGACTATCTTCTTCTCTCCCCTTTCCTCTGCCCATTTCACTCCCTCTTCCTCTCTCCCTTCTCTTCCCCTTCTCCCACAGCCAGTGACTCAATTGGTTTGAGCATGGCACCAGGCATTGTGGATAGTTTGGTTGATTTGAGTGAGCATCAGCCCCAAACAGGGGTTGTCAGATAGATTCCGGTCTGGGTGAATGTGAGAGTCTGCTTTACTCTGTTCCCTTCTCTCACCTAAAAATTATAAATAAATAATTAAAAATAAGTTAAAAAATGAACTTTCATACATTTGTCCAATTTACAAGATCACTTCATAGAATAATTTGTTGTTTTAATCACAATTTGAATTAAAGTTCTCAGCTTCCACCAATTTTTTCCAGGTCACAGATTCTTTATTTGAATGATCCCAATACTGCTCATTAGCACTGTCTTTAGATGTTCTAAAATTGAGCATGCCCTTTAATGGGTCACCACTGTAAAAGAGAAAGTCTGACTCTTTGGGGGTATAGTGAAAATATTTCATCATGGAATCTGAAAACAAACTCTATTTACTTTGTGGACCTGCTTCACAGTTTGTTTGATACAGAAGTATATATTTCTTGATTACCTATTATAATTTACTCTAGGCAGTTCTAATGGTGTAGAGGATTCAACAGACAAGAGCAGAGAAAAACTTCTGGTCTCATAAGGGCTTCTTTTAGTGTAAGATAATACATTATTCTATACATAGAATATTAACAGACAATTTGCTTTATTTTGAAAATCACTTCTGTGAAAATTCATAAATAATATTTATTTCTATTTCAGATAGAATGGAATTCAACCCTTTAAAAATATCAGCTTAAAATATACCTGGTTATGACATAAGTGAATAAAAATGAAAATTATTTTGAAAAAAATAAATCTATGTGTTCTCCCTCAGATATTTTTATATCTTCTTTTCTGACAATCATTTATGTAACGTTATTAGTTAAAAATTTAAATGCTTATTTTTCTATATCTTTTTATGTTTTACTGCAATCTAATAAAGTTAAAGCATCTAGAATAAGACAACATTAATATTTAGGATAAATAAAAGAGTATGGTAATGGGAAAATTAAAATTTAAAAATAAAAGAGCATTGATTCACTAGTAATTGGCATTTGACAACTTTGTGTAGCAAAATAAAATAGTTACAACAGATGTTAAAAGTGTCATAAAATCATTAAATGAGGATTCATCTAAACTCATATTTTAAATTTTTACAGGTACTACCAGACATTGTCATAATGAATTCACCCTGAAACACACCATCACCCTCACGTTTATCGCAAATTAACAGAAATAGACAAACATTAGTGAGGCAAATCATGTTATCAAACTGGTGGTTTACAAACACAGTATCATGATGACGGCACACAGACCAGCTCTGTCCGTAGGCAAATTACAGCATAATTAGATTTTCTGTCTCACAGGAGAATTTAGAAAGTGTCCACAAGAGAGTCATTTTTTCCATCTATTCTTCTGTCAAAGAATAAAAACTGACTTTTATGAAAGAAAACTATAATAAATATATGAAAGTTGTTTATAAGTTTTGAATTTAGATAAAATATATACATCTAATTATTATATAGACTATACTAATAAAATGCAAATTGACACAACTATTTAGTGTGTGTAAATCCAGAATTTGAAAACATGAATTCAAAAAGAGTAAAACCAAAATACTAATTTCTTAGTGCACCATTTCTCTATCTTTGACAATGTTCATTGTTAGCATAGTTAGCCAAAATACATACTCTGTTACTATAATTTTTATAATAATGGTTTTTGAAGAAAAAAATAGCAATATTATGTCTGATTTTAGAAAGTACATATAAAACTTCTATATGAATAGAGACCACTTTTAGTCATGTAAATAATGACATCAATTATATATTCTGAAGATTCATGAATACATTAAGATTGGCAACTAAATTTTAGCTTCTTATATCTTTGTATACAATGGAGAATCTTAGTTTTTAATTTTATCATTTGCATTCAATTTACATAATTATATTTCTTTCTTTCTTTTTTTTTTTTTTTTTTTTGTATTTTTCTGAAGCTGGAAACGGGGAGAGACAGTCAGACAGACTCCCACATGCACCCGACCGGGATCCACCTGGCACGCCCACCAGGGGCAACGCTCTGCCCACCAGGGGGCGATGCTCTGCCCCTCCTGGGCGTCGCTCTGCGTGACCAGAGCCACTCTAGCACCTGGGGCAGAGGCCAAGGAGCCATCCCCAGCGCCCGGGCCATCTTTGCTCCAATGGAGCCTCGGCTGCGGGAGGGGAAGAGAGAGACAGAGAGGAAGGAGGGGGGGGGGTGGAGAAGCAAATGGGCGCTTCTCCTATGTGCCCTGGCCGGGAATTGAACCTGGGTCCCCCGCACACCAGGCCGACGCTCTACTGCTGAGCCAACCGGCCAGGGCCTATATTTCTTTTTAACTCTAATTTTTAGAGCTAACTGGGCATAGCACAGTTGTAATGGTTCTTATAATAACATATTTTCTGAACTAATCTTTGCCATCTATGTCTTCAAAACTGTTTCAGATGACACAGGGGAATTACTATAATCCTTTGATCAGAAAGTCTGTGTTTCTTTCATATTAGAAATGAACACCTTCAGGAATATGTCACAAATTCATATCAAAATGAATGTAGCAAGCTATGGAGAGTATATATTTATTTATGTAGACATTTATAATGAATGTTCTAGTCATATTTATTTTATTAGATTGAATTTAGCCTGATATTCTTGGAAATCTTGACATTGCCATTAATAATAAATGAGTTGCCTAAAATGAACCATCTCATTTATCTATGTACAATTTTAATACTTATAACAATATAATGTAGAATATGAGTTCAATTTTACAAAGAAAAGTAAAAATTTTAAAATCATTTATTTGTGTTAACTTTTTTATCAAGTGATTGTTTCATTGTGATTTTATTATGAAGGCCAAGGTTAAATAAATTATACATTTATTAAAGACAAAACACTTTTAGAAAGAATTTGTTTGATAAATTTGAAAGAATTTGCTAGACTTTGTATAAAATTAATACCCAAGTTGTTATATCAAATTAATACATAACTTATAGTATCATAACTAACTTTATGCTCTGAAAAAAAGAGATGTCTTTGTATCTCTAAGAGTGAGTTACTTCTTAAAACACAGTTAATCTTGACCTGTGGTGGTGCAGTGTTAACCTGGAGGTCACCAGTTCAAAACCTAGGCTTGCCTGACCAGGCTGTGGCACAGTGGATAGAGCATCAGACTGGGATGCGAAGGACCCAGGTTCGAGACCTCGAGGTCGCCAGCTTGAGCGTGGGCTCATCTGGTTTGAGCAAAAGCTCACCAGCTTGGACCCAAAGTCACTGGCTCGAGCAAGGGGTTCCTCAGTCTGCTGAAGACCCGTGGTCAAGGCATATATGAGAAATCAATCAATGAACAACTAAGGTGTCGCAACGCACAACAAAAAACTAATGATTGATGCTTCTCATCTCTTCGTTCCTGTCTGTCTGTCCCATCTATCTCTCTCTCTTTCTCTGAAAAAAACAAAACGAAACAAAAAACAAAAAAAATCCTGGGCTTGCCTGGTCAAAGCACATGTAGGAGTTGATGCTTTCTACCCCTCCCCCACTTCTCTCTCTCTGTCTCTCTGTATCTCTCTCTCCTCATTGAAATAAAAATAATAAAAAACAGCAGATAATATACACATACCGATCATAGATAGTAATTACGCAATAATAAAAATGATAATATCTGTTGTTTATCAGGACAATATCAAACAATAAGCAATTGGTATATGCTGATTTTAATTCTTATAATAATCTTCCAAGTTAGGTATTTTTGCCTCCATTTTGAAGTTAAAAAAATATGGCTTATAGATGTGAACTTTCTAACCCTAGTGGACACTGATGTGAACATTGTAGCCAGGAACAAAAACTAGGGCTACTTCTTCTTCAAAATTCATATATATTACTCATTCATTTATATATATTCATATATATATGAATTAACAGTCTGACTTTGACATTTACAGATTTTGTGACTTTAAGTAAGTTATATATCTTACATGAGACCTTTATTCATATTTGTATAAATAGATAATTATTTTATTTAGATATAATGGCTGATTAAGGAGGTAACATAAAATTTCTAGAACATACTACAAAAAATAAATATTATAAAGAAATAAGAAATATTTGTGCTGTTGAGCAAACCAACGTGTTTCAAATTTGTAAAGTGTTTTTCAGGTTTGCTCACTGTATTTTGCATTAGTGGGGGGGGCAGCACTAATGTGTCTGTAGTCAATGAAAGGCTGTGGCTGCTTGCCCTCAGGGTGGCAGATTGCAAATTGTGGATTGCCTTCCTGCTTGGGAGGAACAGTGGTTTGCTAGAGAAGGGTTTTTTCTCCAGTCTGTTTATCCTAGAGAGAGAGAAGGGGAGTGCTGAGAGGCTTGGGAGCCCTGAGATTTCGGCCCAGCCTGTTCAGCAGGGTAGTGTTGAGACTGGTGGGGGTCTATAAATCTGGGAGTCGAAGAATGAGTCTGGAGTGAGTCCAGAGAAAGAAAGGGAAGTTGTCTTCCTTGCCTGTTAGTTTGTCTGCTGTTATGAGACTCTAATAAATGAAATGGCCCATCATTTTCTGTCTCTACTGTTCCTTTACTGTCTCCCTAATCCAATGAAGACCTACATGGCCACAGCAACAGCAACTGAACTTATATATGTCTTGCTCTGTATGTATGTATGTACATGTATGTAAATATATACATGTAAATGTGCATTGTGTATGTGTATATATCACAGAGAGAATAAAATATTGAGAGAGACATTTTTAATTTGATTCTAATAAGAATTTATGGTATTTTTTAAAATTATATTTTCTGTAAATGCAGAATAAATTGAGATCTCAAAATCTGTTTAGAAGACACTTTTGTTTTTTCAGACATTCTATATTTTTTCCTTAATTTTAAAAGTGTAGCCTTCCAAACATTTCAACATGATGGAATAGTCTATTTATATGAACTGTTTCTACTTTTTGTCTCTTGAAGAGGTATGTCACTACAAAAAAGTGTTTTAGGTTTAATTTTGGACACAATATTATAGAAAAAATGACATTAAAAGGAATATAATAAACTTAAAATTTTTCCTTTTACTTGCTGTAATGACTATAGTTTAATATACCAATTTGATTATGATTTGGTAAATAACACTGGGGAACAAAATTTTTGTTGTATCCACAAAAACACTTGCTCTTACCTAATTCAAGTATGCTAATCTCAAATCTGACATTAGTTTTTCTCTGTAAGTTACAGTTTTTTGGCAATTCAAGATTTTAGATTTTCATCTTATTGTAAAATTTTCAACATTTAGTTTAACATAATGAAGTAGAATGTCTTCTTGGGCATCATCTTTGTAAAAATATAATAATTTATATAATGCAGTAAATACACTAATACACTAAAAGATATGATTGCATTAGAATTTGTCTACAATTTTGAAATAGAATATATTAAAACACTTATTTTAATCATAAAATTTGCACAAAACTTATTTAAATTCTATTCAGGCAAAAATTTGCGTTTGTAGCCCTTGCGTTTATGTACTTGTTGAAGACAATCTCGTTTGATGCTCCAGCAGTAGTCTGATCATCACTAACAGCTCCAAGATTTTCGGGAAACTTATCAAGGTGACTGTTCAGGAAGTGAATCTTAACGCTCATGTTAAATCCAATGTCGTGGAAAGCCAACAGTATCCTTTGAACCAGAAGTTCATAGTTTTCTGATTTTTTGTTGCCAAGGAAGTTTTTTGTAACTGCCACAAAAGACTGCCATGCTGCTTTCTCCTCCTTATTCATCTTCCTGGCAAATTCTTCATCATGTATGAGGGTTCGAATTTGAGGTCCATCAAATACACCTGCTTTTATCTTCTCTAAAGACAAGGCAGGAAAACCAGAAATAATATGTTGAAAGCATTCACTTTCTCTATTCAAAGCCTAAACAAACTGCTTCATTAAGCCAAGTTTGATGTGAAGTGAGGGAAAAATGATCCTGTCTCGATTAACTACAGATTCATTCACAATATTTTGCATCCCTACTTCCAGAGCTTCACGTTTTGGCCACTCCTTCTGTGTCCAGCATTTCTCCTGAGCTCAGCTGTCCCACAAACACAGAAAGCAAGGATATTTCGTGAAACCTCTCTGTTGTCCTAGCAGAAAATTTACCATTTTAAGATCCACACAAATGATCCAGTTATGCTCCTCATACTTCAGAAAGTCAAGGATAATTTTTATGTCATTATAATCTTCTCACAGATGAGTTGAATAACCAATTGGAACTGCTGCATAAACATTACTATTGTGTAGGAGAACACATTTCAGACTCTGTTTAGAGCTGTCAAGAAATAGCCGCCATTCTGTTGGACTGTAAGTGGTAACACCTAGCTGGCTGAGAAGACTACTGATATCATGACAATAAACAAAATGTTTGTCTTTGGAAAAAAAGTCCACAAAAATTTGTTCACACTTCTTGAAATGGGATACTTTAGCTGACCGGTGAAGTACATTCTTTTCTTGAAGCCGGTAGGCTAATAACTCAGCTGCATTCTTTGATAGGCCCAAATCTCTAAGTCATTCAATTTGGGTTGGCTAAACTGCTGAGGAGTTAATGCAGGGGTTGGGAAACTTTTAGGCTGAGAGAGTCATGAACACCACATATTTTAAAATGTAATTTTGTGAGAGCCATACAACAACTCGTGTATGTTACGCATTATCCAATAAAAGTTTGGTGTTGTCCTGGGAGGACAGCTGTGATTGGCTCCAGCCACCTGCAACCATAAACATGAGTGGTAGGAAATGAATGGATTGTAATACATGAGAATGTTTTATGTTTTGCACATTATTATTTTTTTTATTAAATATTTGTCTGTGAGCCAGATGCAGCCATCAATAGAACCACATCTGGCTCGCGAGCCACAGGTTCCCAACCCCTGGGTTAATGACTGCTTGGCATCAGAAGAAGACCCTTCAGATTCTACAACCATTCCCTCATGCATCTTATCAAAATATATTTGATCACCATGTTCACTTTCTTTGTCCTTAGAAGAAATAAAACCATTGAAAACTGGAACCGGGAGTGTTTCAGAGTGTGGGATAGTTCGTATTGCTGAAAGCATATTAGGATATGCAATCATATGCTGTTTTTTCTTGCTGATGCCCTTTGTAAGTATCAGACAGAAATAACAGTCACTGCTGTGGTCCTTAGATTCACACCAAACCATAGGAATACCAAAAGACATTGCTTTGCATTTTTCTTTTGTTCAGTTTTGAAGCATTTCCTCACAATTATGACACAAATATGAGGAGCTTAATTCTTGTCTTGATGGCCAAGGGGAACTTGAAAATAGACAATATATGCACGTGTCTCAAATGATGAAATATTGCGCATTTGATGTTGAAGTGTGTAACAGCCACATATATAACAGAATGTATCAGGACTATTCTTACATTTACACCTACTCGAAGAAGCCATAATTCCATCTTAAAACAAAATAACAGGTTTTTTTTTTATCAGATAAGAATGTTTTACATTTAAAAACAACTACAATTGTGCAAAAGTGGTGTTTGTAAAACATTAATTGCCTTGTGGTTATGTTCAATCCAAGAGTCATTGCCCTTTAACTCCAATTTAAAAACCAATGCATGCAATTATCTATAACAAAAAGAAATTAAAATTGCATAAAAACCAGAGCATGAACCAAAAAACAGATTTTAGATTTGGAATCAGTGATGCAGAAATATATAAAATCAGTTCTAAAACCTCATGCAATAGAAAATGAAAAAAAAATTGTTTCCCAGTGAGTTATTCTTTTATATCCTTAAGAAAATCTTAAACACAGTTTGCACATAATTTATTTCTTCTAAGTACATGCTATAATTTTTTGTTCCTCGTATAAATTTGTGCTTTCTTAATGACTTTCAACTTAAATTTTATTTTTTAAAAATCTTAATTGCTTTTAAAGAAAGTGAAGAAGGGAGAGGGGAAGAAAGAGAAGAGAGAAAGCAAGGAGAGAGATTGACTTGTTCTTTCTCTTATTTATCCATTCATTGGTTGATTCCTGTATATGTCCTGATCAGGAAGGAAACCCACAACTTTGGCATATGGGGACTACACTCTAACCCACTGCGCTAAATGGCCAGGATTTGACTTGAATTTTAAATAATATGTTTGAATAGTATAACATAATGTCTTGT
Source organism: Saccopteryx leptura (assembly GCF_036850995.1). Lineage (NCBI taxonomy): Eukaryota > Metazoa > Chordata > Mammalia > Chiroptera > Emballonuridae > Saccopteryx > Saccopteryx leptura. Next base: position 356,897,733 of record NC_089503.1, read on the forward strand.
TTTGAGTTTTAAATAAAATACAAAGCAAATACCTAATAAATAAATGTCTGTGAAATTATTTATATCTTGCTTTATTCCATAGATTACTTTAAGCATCTTATAATATGAATACATAACAATTATGTACAGGTTAATTCAGAAATATAATGCATATCTATTTAGTTAATGAATAAATGTATTTCATGGATGGTTGCAAGCAGCTGTCAGTTTATAAAGTATTCTGGCCTGATTATTTACAGACTCTGTGCTGGCTTTGATATATACTGTTTTTCTTTTTCAACAAATGTTTAACTGTTGTTAAATTCAGGGAAGTTACCTTAATTTAATTTTTAAAGTTTATATATCTCTATTATGAGGAAAAACTTTAATATCAAAATTTTATCCTATTATTATGAGTTCAGTTCATATTAATTAATTTAAGCAACCCATAAGAATGTGCAATCAGTCAGAGATAGGACTGATGATTCAATTGTGTGGCAATATATGTGTTGGCTACATTGCCTCTCCTGAAAGATTAGACTCAGCAAATTTATCTCATAAGGCCAAATTTTAATTAAGGGATTTTTTTTGCTAGGCTATCATTTTTTACTTCCATTAATCAAATGTTTTATGTAAAATTAAGATATATTACTTGGACTTTCTAGATCATTCCAGGGACAACATTATACACCTTAATCTATTCACTTAATATTTTATTATTTATTGAAATAATAATATTTATAAAATTTAATTATAAACACAAAAACATGTAAGTGCCTTTTCAAATAGGATTATTACTATTGTTCTTTTTGTGTACATTGTAATGTCATATGACTTTCTAATTATAGTATAAGTTAAGCTTATAAATGTCCTAGAAAAATCTAAATAAATTTAAATTTTTATTTTACATGAACATGTTTGGAAAAATAAAACAAATTGCTATTTTATTTAATAATAAAAAATCTTCTGATTTAATATCCTTGGTTAATTAATCTAAAATAGTAAGGTGATAATTCATTGACTGAAAACAGGCCATCTCTATATCCTTATGTTCCCTTCCAACAAATCTATGGAATATTATTATGTACTGGTTAATATAATTGCCTATTAGTTTCAGTTCTATAAGTTTTAATATTGTTATTTTAATACTATGATAACTCTGAAACTCCATAATACAGAAGGATCTCTGGTTTTGATGGTATCAATACACAATGTTTCGAGTTTACAACACTCACTCCCAGAAAAACTTAAAAAAAAAATTAAGACCTTAGTGTTTTGGTTTACACTGTTAGCATTGTACTCACAGACTCTGTGGGTGAACTAATTTGGTTGCGCGCAGTGGAAGAATACACAATAACATGGTATATGAGTGAGGGAGTTGGCGTCCCCCAGTACGCTTACCTACTCCACTTTAGACTATTAAAAGCACAAATGTTTCATTTGTGTTGCCTCGTTTGGCGACTTCTTTGGCCTTTTTCATGGCTCCTAAATGAAAGTCAGAGTTACTGGCATCACGTGGAGAGGAGCTGTCTGCTGAGGACCTCATTCAGCTGGAGAAGCAGCTGATTGAAAAGGAAGAGATAGAAACCCCAGAACCTAAGAGATTTACTTCCAAGTGTTTGGCAGAAGGTTTTACTCTGGTAGAGGATGGGTTGGCAAAATTTCAGGCTGAGCTCCCTAGTGATGCCAGATTCAGTAAAGTCTACAGCAGGGGTCCCCAAACTTTTTACACAGGGGGCCAGTTCACTGTCCCTCAGACGTTGGAGGGCCATACTATAAAAAAACTATGAACAAATCCCTATGCACACTGCACATATCTTATTTTAAAGTAAAAAAACAAAACGGGAACAAATACAATATTTAAAATAAAGAACAAGTAAATTTAAATCAACAAACTGACCAGTATTTCAGTGGGAACTATGGGCCTGCTTTTGGCTAATGGGATAGTCAATGTGCTCCTCTCACTGACCACCAATCAAAAAAGTGCCCCTTCTGAAAGTGCGGTGGGGGCCGGATAAATGGCCTCAGGGGGCCGCATGCGGCCCGCGGGCCATAGTTTGGGGACCCCTGGTCTACAGAGCTGTTATGGATGCCTTGAGATAGGCAGATTTTGAAAGAGAAGTCATCAACATTCCAGACTAGCCTGGAACAGTTCTTTAAGAAGGTAGAGAGGCCTGCAACAGATCTTGTACCCTCTATATCAGCTGCTTCTTGAGATGAAACATGTGTAGTGCAGGTAGAATCATCTCTAGGATCTCCTACATGATCCTCAGGCAACCCTGATTCACCTGACCCAGTATCTCCAGCACCTTCTGCAGGTTCTCCTGCCTCTCCTGCTTCCTCTTCCCAGGAGGTCAGTCTCTCCCACCTTGCAATGCCCCTTCCAGTGTGCAAGCCAAGCACAGCAATAAAGGTAAGAAATTTTTTAAACACTCATTTTTAGTCATTTTTTTTTCTGTTATTACATACAGTACAGTACACAGTACAGTATATTTATGTCCTTTTCTTTTTTCTGTGGCTTAGTTATGTTTTATGTTCTAGATTATGATTTTACAACTGTGTTAGGATAGGTAAGTGACTTAGGATAGGGTGTGTTCAACTTACACCAAAATTCAGGTTATGTCACTGCTGTAGAAACAGAACTGTTTTGTAACCCGAGGACCTCCTGTATACTATACTTAGACTCGTTCATGTAAAGCCAAATTATAATTGTTTTCTGTATGTACATATATAATAATTTTTTTGGCCATATTTGAGAGGAAAGTGTAAAGGTCTTACTAATAAAATGAGATTTTTATCTTAAATGCATAAATGGACTGGCAAGCATTTCATATTTTTTATGTATATATTAATATATAATATGTAATAATACTACATACATACATGAGAAACGGAGATGAGATTCTAATTCTGTATGTGTTAATATTTATATCATTTTATATTCAGAACATCTTATACTCTGAAGTGGGTATCAATGTCCAGACACTATTATTATCCTCACTTTAAAGATAAAAATAAGAAAGTGTGTAGCAGAAAGAAAAATAGACTGAACAAATTCAGGACCAATTCTGATGCAGCCTCTGTGAGTTTTTATATATTTGAACACTAACATTAATCACACAAGGAGATTTACTGTTTGAAAAAGGAAAACAAAAATGAAAAGTCTTAGCTAGCCAGTCTAGGCATTCCTCTAAATATTATTTTCAAATCTTATATGACCATTTATTTGAGGGCTTTATTTTCTTCCTTCTCTGCATCTAATTATACTTTTACCGCCTGTACCTTTCATTTAGCAGCTCAGATCCCATGGCATATGGGAATGTAGGAGATGCAAGAGTGATTTGGGAATTCTAATGGTGTGATTGATATGTCATGCGGCCTTAGCCATGTTAAAAGTTTTCCTGAGCCAAGTTTGTAGGGTAGTGATAGGGTCAAAGTTATAAGCATGATAAAAAGCAGCCAGCCAAGTGAGAGGGAGCAGAGGGTATTGTTGAAGAAAACAGCTTGGAGACAGGCAGCTGGCTTTGAATCCTGGCCCTATCACTTACCTCTTTTTCAATCTTCTGACATCTGTGAAACATAGATAGCATTAATAAATTCCAACAGGTTTTTTTATGAGGTACTATAGAAGTATTTTCAATTACTGTTACTATTATTGTAAAGCTTGACTAAATTACACTATTGTTCACTTATGTCTTCTTTTATATCATGCTATGTATTGCATTTATATCCTGTGTACTTACCTAATTTAATTGAATTATGAACAGAAATGTATCCTTAAACTCTGGACAACATGGGACTTCCATAACATATTTCTAGGCAGGATATTATATCTATCCAAAAGGAGGAAGTGCTTTTTATTTCAATAAGGTGATATAAAAACTACTTAGAAAATAATTGAAGAAAAATACAAAATTTTGCCTGGTTTTTAACAGAGATAACCCAAAATATATTGGCACAACAAAGGTGAAACTTATTTTTCTTTTTCTAGCATTTCAGAGGTGACAGGTTCAACATAGATCATCTACATGGTCAACCAGGCACTCTGATTTTTTTTTCTTTTGTGTCATACATATGGTCTTCCACGTATTGTCACCCTCCCTATGCTTAAAGCTGACTCACTGCTACCAAATTCCCATTCTAAGTAAAGAACAAGCAATTTTCCTGTTAAAATGTATGGCCCAGAATGTATACTTACTCCTTCACATCACATCCTCTTGGCTGGAATGTAGATGGAGGTCCATCCTTAACTACAAGAAAAATATGTTTTGTAATTAGATGTTTATGAACCAGTTCCAAGGAAGGCGGTGAGAACAGATACTGGAGTACAATTTGCCATATTACAACCCAGCTGACACTCTTTAAAAAACAAAACTCATGGTTCTTAATTCAAATTAATGTCTGAGAGTAAAATCAAATAGCATAAACTGAGGAATAAAGTGAAAATGTCATGAAGATAGAGAGACAGAAACAGCAGCATGTGGCATAGTTATTTTTTCCATCAATTTTACTAAACTATCTTCATAAAATCTTTTTCCACTAATAAACTGATTATTTTCTCTGCAAACACTTGAAGGTTTCCGTGTAGTTGCTGCACAAATGGTTTCCAGGGTTCCAAAGTGCTTGGAGAGAAATAGTTCAGGAAACCTTTGGTAAGCATCTTATTTTCATAGTTCTTCCAAATTCAGAAAACAAAACTTATTGAAGCCCTGCTAATGAATTACGTTCTATTAAAGATGCTGCAAACTCACCAGCGTCAAGGCCGTTTATGGCTCACAGGAATATCAGGTTTGTATGTGAGAAGGTGTCAGGGAATCTTTTCATCCTTCCCTTGTCCTTATGTCTCTCTTTACAGTTAACTAACTTTTTAACTGTGTTCCATCCTTTCTCTGCGGACTTGACATTAGTGATCATTAATAGTTTACACACAGTCATATCTTTAAGTTTTCAGTTTATCTTTCTTTATCAAAATCTCACATTATTTATTTTTTTATTAAAAAATTTAAAAGAATATGTAGCTTTGGATACTTAGTTACCATAGGGCTCTTTACTACATGCACTCTGATCAAGGTAAGAATATTGAAATGACCTGTGGGCAGATAAGAATAGTTTAGTGGACTTTTACTATTCTGTCAAGAATATACCTTATACTTCCAATTTAAATAATTTTTAAATTGCACCTGCTTACATGTTTTAAGGTTTCAAAAGAAATCTAGATCTACTTTCTTTATCTGATGGAATTCAGAGTGTATTTATTAAAACTTCTTTAAAACTGGATTCAAAGTGATGTACATAGAGAAAAAAATAATGCATGGCATTATACTTATTAAATATGTCTTTATAATGTGTTCCTATTCATATATCAGTTTTTCTTAATACTAAAAAAAGATGCATTTTGCAGTTATACACAGCTTTAAACATTTTTAATTAGAGCGTGATTATTAAGTAATATTTTGATGGTACAGGGTGTTTTTATTTATTTTAATTATTTTATTTTATTTTATTTTATTTGTATTTTTCTGAAGTGAGAAGCAGGGAGGCAGATTCCCACATGCACCCAACCCGGATCCACCTGGCATTCCCATCAGGGGCGATGCTCTGCCCATCTGGGGCGTTGCTCCATTGCAGCAAGAGTCCTTGAGGTGGAGGCCACGGAGCCATCCTCAGAGCTCGGGCCAACTTTGCTCAATGGAGCCTTGGCTGCAGGAGGGGAAGAGAGAAATAGAAAAGAGGGAGAGGGGTAGAAAAGCAGATAGGCGCCTCTCCTGTGTGCCCTGATCAGGAATCGAACCCAGAACTTCCACATGCCAGGCTGATGCTCTACCACTGAGCCAACCAGCCCGTGCTGGTAACCACTTTATTTATTTATTTTTTTGTATTTTTCTGAAGCTGGAAACGGGGAGAGACAGTCAGACAGACTCCCCTATGCGCCCGACCGGGATCCACCCGGCACGCCCACCAGGGGCGATGCTCTGCCCACCAGGGGGCGATGCTCTGCCCCTTCGGGGCGTCACTCTGTCGCAACCAGAGCCACTCTAGCGCCCGGGGCAGAGGCCAAGGAACCATCCCCAGTGCCCGGGCCATCCTTGCTCCAATGGAGCCTTGGCTGCGGGAGGGGAAGAGAGAGACAGAGAGGAAGGAGGTGGGGGTGGAGAAGCAAATGGGCGCTTCCCCTATGTGCCCTGGCTGGGAATCAAACCCGCGTCCCCCGCACGCCAGGCTGACGCTCTACCACTGAGCTAACCGGCCAGGGCTCCCACTTTATTTTTTTATATGGTATTTTTTATGAGTGTATACAGGAGTTTATGAGAAAAATAATATGACATAAACATAATTTCTTCTAGAAATTTGTCTTATTTGAAAAAGTCTCAAAATATATATTTAATTTTGCTTATTTACCCAAATAAATTATATATACTAATAGCCATAGTCTAAATGATAGACATTATGTAGAAAAATATCTATTATTTTGTGTTTAGGTATTCTGCTGTGCAATGCTCACTGATGTTGTCAATAAATAGACTTCATATAAAATTCTTTTTTATGAAATGAGATCAGATATTTTACATTGTATTTCCAAACTGTCTAGACAGAAGAAACAAATCTGTGAATCAAGTCAATAATATTGATAATTTTGATAAAATATTATGATACTGTAAATAAATTATTTAGATTGATTTTGTTTTCCAGAATTCTTACCTGGATTTCTCTGAATAAGAATCAGTTTCATAAAACTCTCTTAATGTTTTTATGATAAATTTTAAAGTTAAGGTTGTTTCTTATGTTTAATTTTAACCACAGTGACTAGCATCATACTTTACACATTGTTGTTGTGAAATAATTTGAGGAATTTTACCTTATGGTTCAAAAGAGTAAAAAATACAACTTAAAATTTAATTTATAGAGTATGGAAATTTGATAGTTTCTAAAATTATGTTTTTCACAAGGTAATAATTTAGAGCAAAATGGTCAAAGGTATCTGAATTTTTCAAAGCAAAATTCATAGAGTATAAGTATTGCTGAATAGTAGATAAAATGGCATTTTGACTAATTCACATAAAATTTATCGATTAGCTGAAAGTTATTTAACAAATATATATTATATGTTAATTGTATGTCTGTTTACTAATTTAGCTGCTGGACATAGCAATAACCAAAAGTAAAATTTTCTGATCTTGTGAAACACATTATTTTAGACAATAAAAACATGAGTGGTGATAGGTGCTTCACAGAAAATAGAAACCATTATAATAGTGAATAAAGACCACAGTGATTTTAGATAAAGGAGTTGTCATTTGGCATAGATCTGATTGAAACAAAGAAAAAACTGGAAGGCTATGTGGGCTGTTGAAGGTTGAATCACCAGATTAACTTGTTCAGAGTCAGATTTATTAATTTATGGTAGTAAAGGAGAGATTCAGAATGCGGAATGTTAGTAGAGAAGCATAGGAGAGGAGATATAGTATAAGACTCAGCTATAGACCCAACTAACTTAAAGGCATATCTTAAAATACAAGGATCTAATTCTGATTAAGCAGAGTTTGTAATATAATAATTTAAGATTGATGGACACAGCAAGGTGAGAGTCTTGAAGCAAATTAACAAGTGAATACTTATTAGAGGAGTGCAATTATTTCCCCAGTGAACAACCTATCGTTTTAAGAAGCCTACTGAGATGATTAACATATTATACAAATAAATTGGATTCCAAGAGTGTCTTGAATCAAACTATATAGTTTTATCTTTCTGGGAAAATTTGGTTTAAAATAAAGATTTAAGATATTTACATCAGTGCTTGAAGTTTCAGTCTTAATAGTTAACATGTTATTGGATGCAGATGGCTTTAAATTTTCATCAAGAAGAGGATTCAGACAGATAGAACACTAAATGCAGCGTTAATAAAAGGTAAATAAAAGAAATTTATAGCAGCACAAGAAATCTGTTTCTAATACTTAGAATGACCTTATATACAAGAACTCAGTACCTGTTTGAATGCCCCAAGTCTTTCTTGTAAAAAAATTGGCCCTGGACATCAGAGCCCTAATGTCCTATTGAAGAAATAGCTTGCCAAAAGTTAAATAACAGAGAATACATCATCTATTACCCTCCTAAAACACCTTCTATGCACTGATATTGTAAATCTTTATGTTTATATTTACCTGTAAGTAAACTGATATGATCAGCAAAAGACAATTCTAGACTCCTAAGAAATAGCATAGTTCATGTCTTTTATTTTCTAACTATTAGAGGATACTTTGCACACAAATGATAACTAATCAGTCAGTAATGGCTAGAAAGAAAATAATTTTGAGGGATTGACTTTAGAATTAAATATATATATATATTAAAATAGGACAAATAACAATAAAGAATGAAAACAGTACAATTGCTTTACCAAAAAAAAATTATTTAAAAAATTTTAATGTAAAGACATTTCTGAATTCCTTTCCTTGGTTGTACTCTAGCACTTAGATGTCAGGCCTCTCAGTCACCTTAAACTAGGACTAGGCTCTGTGAAATTGGACAATCTACTTCCCTTTAAGTCAGTGGTTGGCAAACTCATTAATCAACAGAGCCAAATATCATCAGTACAACGATTGAAATTTCTTTTGAGAGCCAAATTTTTTAAACTTAAACTATATAGATAGGTACATTCCTTATTGAGGGAGCGCCTGCATGTGGTATTTTGTGGAAGAGCCACACTCAAAAGGCCAAAGAGCTGCATGTGGCTTTCAAGCCGCAATTTGCCGACCACTGGTTTAAGTAGTAGTTGAACCCAAAGTAGAAAAGTAAATCTAGGCTCTGGCTGGTGGCTCAGTGGATAGAGCATCAGCATGGCATATGAATGTCTCCGGATCATTCCCAGTCAGGGCCCACAGGAGAAGTGACCATCTGTTTCTCCTCCCTCCCTTCCCCCCTCCTCTCCCTCTTCTCCTCCCTCAGCCAGTGGCTATATTGGTATGAGTGTGGCTCTGGGTGCTAGCTCAGTTGGTCTGAGCATATCAGCCTCACATGCTAAAAATAGCTTGGTACTTGAGCGTTGGCACTAGACAGGGGTTGCCAGGTGGATCCCACTCCCTGGTCAGGGCGCATGTGGGGTCTGCCTCACTATCTACCCTCTTTTCACCCAAAAAATAAAAAAAATAAAAAAAGTATGCCTGAACCCAGAGAATCTAAGAAACTTGACAGTTAAGAAGTGAGACTAGAATTTAGTCCATTAGTAGTCCAGCCATACAGAAAGAAAAAAATATATAAAAAGAAAACAGTTTTGAAGCCACACTATGTAGATAACAGTGAGGGTGGGATAAAAGTGACAAATATGCCTGACTAGGTGGTGGCACAGTGGATAGAGCAGCGGTTCTCAACCTGTGGGTCGCGACCCCAGTGGGGGTCGAACGACCAAAACACAGGGGTCGCCTAACCGCTGGGACAGAGTGTCAGACTGGGCTGCAGAGAACCCAGGTTTGAAACCCCAAGGTTGTCAGCTTGAGCGCAGGCTCATCCGGCTTGCGCGTGGGATCATAGACATGACCGACCTCATGGTTCCTGGCTTGAGCAACGGGTCACTTGCTCTGCTATAGTCCCTCCCCGCCAGGCAAAGCATATAAGAGAAAGCAGTCAATGAACAACTAAGGTGACACAACAAAGAATTGATGCTTCTTATTTCTCTTCTTTCCTATCTGTCTGTCCCTATGTGTCCCTCTCTCTGTCTCTGTCACAAAAAATACAAAAAATAAAATGATGAGTACTGGTAATGGATCTGGCCTTAAAAATGAAGGCCTAGGAATAATAAAAAGTAGTAATAGAAATAGCATGATATGGGGTGAAGTATTATGATAGCCTGAACTATGCAAAATGATTTTAGTGGCACATAAAGTACTGAACTTAAAATACTGCTAATTACAAAAATTGATGCCACTGATAATTGAGAATAAAATTTCAAGTCAGTGTCACCTTGAATTTTATTCTTAGGTTTAACATTTTGTTATTGCTTTCTATATTTTTACAGGGAAGAAACTCTAAGAGTTGGCATGAACAGACAAGCAATAAAAGTTTTAAGACTCTGAACAATGCATGCCATGTCAACCTTTAAAGTTATTGGAGTATCAGGCAGGTGCTTTAAAAAGTGTTTCCTGTGTTAAAAAACTTTTTTGAAAATAACCTCAGGTGTTTTAATTGAATGTGTATGCTACTCTTAGAGCCTGCATCCTCCTGGTATTAAAAAGAAACTGAGATTGGAAAAATGCTCACTGATGAGAATCTAAATAAATAACCTGTGAGTTTTCTTTGTACTAATTATCATATATAAGAAAGAGAGGGATTAAAGCAAAATAACATACCATAAATACTGTATTATACTAAGTACTACCAGTAAGAAACACAAAATGTTAACTTTTGATATTTTGAGGTTTTCACCTTTTTTAGGACCTAACTCACTAAATTTCATAAACTGGAAGTTAAAAATTTTGTTTTTAAGCAATGTGGTAGTTATTGTTTTTAAATTAACTTATTTTATGGGAAAGGGTAAAGGAAAAAAATGTGTATTCATATGCATAGCTAAGGGATTAGAAACAAGAAAATGATCAAGACCTTGGAAATATTCATGGGCATTTCTTTCCCCCAGGAAAGCAAACAAATAGATGTTTCTACCTGTGAGTTTTGTGTCATCTAATGTTAGTCTGTAAGTAAATTTAACTGAAATTTTTATGAATCATATTCAGAATTTATCATGAATATCCACCCATTGTCTAAAAAGAAGTTAGATTTTTTTTTGAGGGGGATTAGTATGAGATAAGATTTCAGATGAATTATGCTATGAGCTAATACCTTGCAAAAAATTAAACAATATAAAAATAGTCCTCTGAATGAGAGAACATATTCCTCAATGATACATCTGATAAAGGCTTAATAGCCAAAATTTACAAAAAACTTATAAATCTCAACACCAAAAATAGCAAACAATCCAATTAAGAAATGGGAAAAAGACCTAAATAGACATATGAAAAGATACTTAATGGCATTAATCATCTGAGAAATACAAATCTAAACACAATGAGATATCACCTCACACGTGTCAGAATGGCTATTATCTATAAATCAACAAACAAGTGTTGGTGAGGGTGTGGAGAAACGGAAATCTTTGTATACTGTTGGGAATGCATATTGATGCAGCCACTATAAAAAGCAGAATGGAGTTATCTCAAAAAACAAACAAAAAAACCCCTAAAAAATAGAGCTGCCTTATCACCCAGCAATTCCACTTCTGAAAATATATTCAAAAACACCTGAAACACTAATTTGATGAAATATGTGCACTCTTATGTTCATTGCAGCATTATTTACAATTGCCAAAATTTAGAAGCATCCAAAGTGTCCATCAGTAGTTGAGTGGATAAAAAAAACATGTGGTACATTTACACAATGGAGTATTAGTCAGCCTTAAAAAAAGAAGGAAATCTTGGATGGACCTAGAGTTTATTATGCTAAGTGAAATGAACCAGTCAGAGAAAGACAAGTACTGTATGATTTCACTTATATGTGGAATCTGTTGAACAAAATAAACTAACAAACAAAATAGAAACCAATTCCTATATTCAAAGAATGAAATGACAGTTGTCAGAAGGGATGGTGGTTAGGGACTGAGTGAAAAAGGTGAAAGTATTAAGCAAAGAAAAGATATGTAGATACAGACAACAGTGTAGAACTACAGAAGGAAAAGGGAGTGGGAGAAAGTGAAGGATGGTAGAGTGAGAAAATGTTGATGCAGGGAGACTGGGCTTGGGGTGGTAAACATCCATGGCAATATACAAATGATGTAGTATAGAACTGTACACCTGAAACCTGTATAATTTCGTTAACAATGTTACCCAAATAAATTGAATAAAAATTGTTTTTAATTAATTGATTAGTTTTTGTCATCCTTACCCCCTTCTTTTTCCTGTTTTCTCCTTCTGCTCCCTTTGTTTTTTTTTTCTTTCTCTTCCTCTCTCTTTCCCTTCTTCCTTCCACCCAATTACATTGGTACATTGCTGCTTGACCACACATAGAGTACTGCAACAGTATAGAGCTGAGTAACATCTTTCGCAGGTCTTTTTGTGGAGACAGTTGAAGTTTAAGCTTATTCTAACAAGCATCTCATCTTCTGGGATACACAGCCTATCCAAGTATATATGCCATGTCTTCAGTGGGTATGTCCCTAATCTGTCATGGAGGTAAATATTGCTAATACACTAAAGTTAATCATCTCAATTAGCTTTGTGGTCATTGTTAATACACTGAAGTTAAACTTTATTGAGATGAATACATCTCAATGTCTGCCCATTTGTATACTTTCAGGTCTCTATTCAGTGATCTTTTCAGTCTCTACTATGAGGACACAGGCCATCACCTTGTGCTGACTTTTTGTCTGTGTGCCCATGAAAGGCAGCTTCCCCTGTATGTCTTATAGGCTACTGCTAAACCACTCAGCTTCCATCATCCAGAATTCACTTCACCACCACTAAAAATTTAGTCACATGATAGCTTCCCTTCAGTTACCACAATCTTGAACTTACTTTAAAAGAATGTATTTTAATGAAAGAGTTACATATAGTCCAACATAAATACTTCATAAACTATGTGCTACATGTAATGGAGATAAAGCACATAAATATCATTGAGTTTTTTAGGTCTTCTATTTTCAACTGAAACACATCTTCCTTGTAGGACCCTCTACCCCTCACCTCATGGAAAAATTAGTGGACTTTTTAAATAGCTAAAGTCCCCTGGGAAACTTATTTTGAAGTTAAATAAAAATGGGAAAACCTCGTCTAAATAAATCAACAATGGTTTAATTTTATTTAACTATTTACATTAAGAATTTACATGCATAATATCATAGTTTTTTTTTCCTTCTTTAAGGGCCAACTTAAGTCCTTTCTCTGTATCTCTTCTCTTTTCCAGTGCCCTGCCATGCTATCTGGGCAGAGCAATGTGACTTGCTTTGACAAATGGAACTGTAGCCAGTGTGACACAAGCACAGGCTTGAAACAGTACGTTTTCACTGGAGTTTGCCCCTCCCTTCTTGTGGGGCCTTTTCCAGTAATGAGACCAAGTACCCTGATAGAGAATGACAGCTGATATGGAAGAAAGATGACCTGTCCTAGCTCAGGATTGACCCCCACATCTTTCTTAACCATTTTCCCTAAAGAAACTGTGCATTAATGCTGTGTATGTAATGAGTTAATTGTTCATATGCATTTAACATGGTATTAGTTACATGCCATTCTTAAGATAATTTAAAAATAGTCATACAAATAATTTTCTGTGTTCTGTGATTCAGTTGAAAAACTTTAGTTAACAAATCATTATTCTTTAGACAACCTGGTAGCTGACTGCAGACCAATGAGAGAGCTCTAATGAGTCTAGAAGAACTGTCCAGGAGAGCCATAGGGAAATTGCCAACACTCAGAGTAATGAGCTAAACACTTTGTTATTGTTTTAAGTTTTAGAGTGATTTGTTATCTAGTTTTAAATAACTAATATAAATAAAAATTTGAGAAGGTTAGTTACTGAAGACTAGACAAATCAAATTGCTTGTGCTATAGACACAACCACATTTTAAAAGATTATTTTGTCTTTGTGATTTAGTATTCAGTAATAGTGCATAATACATATTGAGCAATTGATCTAATATGATTTCAAGATCATCTTATTTCCACATAATCATCCCCTTTCCTTTGCAATTCTTCTTCATTTGATTTTTTAATCTTTGTTTTATTTCACTTACCATTATATCAAAGTTGTTCTGAAATATTTTAATTAAAAAAATAAGAACTAGTCAAATTAAAGGTAATTAAAGCAAAGAGCATGTGCATAAATAATTAGAAAATTTTAATATTCTTAAAAAATAACATTTAGAATTTGTTAACTAAAATAGTCTGACATATTCTAGAATATATTTAAGAGATAAGCTATAAAAATTAAAAACAAAATAGTAAGTAAAAATGTCTTGGCCTTTTATAAAATTTCATCAAATTCAACATTTAATTTCTTTTATAATACTTGAGATTTTATAATTTAATTATATAATATAAAGACAATATAGCATTTTTATATTAAAAATGTTTATATTTACAGCATACAAAATTATGCCTTAAAACCCATACACATAACTAAAATGATTACTACAGAAGAGTTAATTAACATAATTTATCTCTTCACATACTTACCTTTGATTGTGTGTGTGTGGTAAGAGCACCTGATATATACTCACATGATTGCTATATATAATGATATTGTATTGTATACTGAAAATTTGCTAAACTGACTTAATATTAAGAGTAATAATAGGAAGAATGCAAATATACTATTTTTATTGAATTTAAATTTGTGTGTTGATTACAGGATTACTATGAATAAATTATCCATGTACATTGGAAGCAATCCTATACTCCATGATGACATTTAATAATGATATATCTTAACAAATAATTTCTCTGTTTTTGTTTGTTTGCTTAGGCCAAAACAAACAAACAAACAACAAAAACATATTCCTGGAAGTCAAGTATCTGAACCAAGTTTATTTAGTATCTGTTTTTAGCATTTTGTTTATGAAGTGCTTAAATATTATTCAAGAGTTATAATGGATTGTAGGCTACTACATTTGTCAATTTAATATGTAGAAATAAATAGTGAAGAATAAGAATATGACTAAAAGAATGGATAGAAAAATGTGTTGAGATTTTAAAGATGATACAAAGAGCAATAACATTTAGGCACTAAGATTGTTATTTTGCAGGTTATCTGATGATAAACTCAATTGAGAAAAAAATACAAGTGAGAAAACTAAGTCAATGACAGAATTGCCATCTGTCTTGTTCTATATAGTTTTGGTTAAACACTTTCATATTCCCATTTTTCCCTTCTTTTGTTTTTTTTTTACAGAGTCCTCCTTTTGACCCTTTAATATTTATTAATTTTTAAATAACTTAATAGACCCCCCAAAAACCATTAAAATAATCAAATAAAAATTGCAGAAGAAAAGTGAGTTAAAACAACCAGCTCTATTTATTAAGCTTCTACTCTGTATGCCAAAAAATACACTTGTCACTAAAGGGAATACCATGTCTGGTTCTTACTCTAACCAATTTTGGCAAGCCTGAAGCTATAAGGCTACATTATATATGTTTTCACTCATTTCTCATCATTCCCAACATTATATTAGCTAAAACACCAATAAAAATGGAAGATATTATTTGACTCTTATTCATGGATTTTAAGGAAACAAATGCAAAGTTGAAAGTAATATGAAATAAAAGAATATGGTTGGAGGTAACATTTGATGGCTAAGGAAAAAAAACTGGCAAATATAAAAATAATAAAACTATGAAGAACATATTTGGGTTTTATATAGGCACATGGTGGAGGCAAAATTGCAAATAAATGAGATAATTTGAATTTTAAAATTTGTGCCTCTGCCTTGGTGGTTTGCAGACATTCTGTGGGTGATCCAGTATGGCAGATTACTTGTAGGTCTTAATAAAAGGCCAAGCAAACTGCAGAAAAATGAAACACATGCCTGGGGCTCTCTGAAAGAAATCAATGGAAATATTTGAGCATTTAGTAAGAGAGATCTTCTAAGTGACAATTTTCTCTGAGAACCCAGGACTGAAAATATATGAACATTTTTCCATAAAATGACTGTGCCAAGTAATAACAGAGAAGGTAATGTAGCAAACAGTTATTTAAAGAAGAAAGATGAGGGATTAGTAACTAGAAGGCCTGAAAATTAGAAGCTAAATCTATATTTGTTAATTAGTGTCTGTTATACATAAGCATTTTGTATTTCTAGATAATTTAGTAAATTGTTCATGAATTAGCTAAATAGTTTATGTCAGTCTTCACAAATCCACACATAAATGTTAATTTACCACCAGAATAGAAGGGAAAGAGAGGAAAGGGCAAGAGTCAAGTAGAGGCAACACTCTGCCTTTAACAGCATTCTAACCCTTTTTCAAAGGCATTGTTTTCTCAAAAACATGATTCCCCTTAGCCTGAATGAGGTGTGGATGGATCAATGTTATGTTAACAACCATGACATAATTTAATATATCCCCATCTTTAGTTGCTCACCCATAGGAGAAGGTAAATAAGATAAATTATATCATTTTTCCCTATCTGGGGATAAGTCCTCTTGTGATTCCTGCCCCCAAATAACCATCTTCTTATTAACAGAAGAGGTTTAATAATCCAATGTAATTCACACTTTCAGGGTCATTTATACAATTTATTTATACAATAAAAGTCCAGATCATTATTGTCTTAATCACCCTATTTTACCAGGATGTTTAGTATCACTAAGAAACCAGAAGCGGCAAGGTGGTGTTGGAGTAGGCAGACATACCAACGTCCACCTCCCAGAACCAAAGTGGATTACAACTTAATTTTAAGAACCATCATCTGGAAAAACCAATTTTGGACTAAACTAAGAGGACTCTTAAACCAAGGAACACTGAAGAAGCCACAATGAGACTGGTAGAAAAAGTGGAAATGCAGAGAGGGCTGCCCAGTTCCCGAATGTGAACTGCAGCCTGGAAGGACTCACGTGGCAGGAAGTAAGTTTATTGGAGAGGGGAGGTCCTGGGCCTCAGGAACAAAGCCCCAGCCTACAGCCCCCAAAGACTAGAAGAGGTATATGGACAGTATTTAGCTGCAAAACAAGCCAGGATACTGTTTGTAAGAAAGAGAGAGATTTCTCAGACCAAGGATTCTTCTTAAAGAGACCGCACAGAAAACCTCTTTTACAACCACTCACTGAGGACTCTGGGAGATGAGAAGAGATGAGAGGACTGGAATAGCAGGAAGAGAGAGTAATCTAGGAGGCACAGGGAGAAACACTTTGAAGGACAGCCATCCTAACCCCTGGATTGAGTCACTCCCCAAATCTAAAGTGAATATTTCCCTTGGGACCAGCAATACCAGCAAAGGGAAACAGGGCACCAGCCAAACAAGCTCTCCCTAGGCACTCAGAAGAGAGTCACTTAGAAGAAGGGAGCCTTCAGGAGTACAGTATTGAGTGCTAAGGTCTGAGCTGCAACACCCCCACCCACACTGCTGTGGGCTCACTGGAGGGTGGGTGGCAGCAGGACGCAGAAGTGCAGTCCCATCGGCAGGGGCAGAAGCTGGCTGGCCATGACTGAGGCCCTGCGGGAGCTCAGTCTGGCCCGGTGGGGAGAGAAGGGGTGCATAAAAGCAGTCCAACCTGACTGTGGGCCTGGTGAGCAAGAACAGTCCTGCCTGCAATCCCACCCACAGGGGCAAAGTGAAAGCCAGGCAAAAGCCAGAGAACCCAAGGAGAGCCATGGTGTTCAGCCCTGCCCAGGAGCCGGGGCTTGCACCCAGTGCATGAGTGCAGCCCCACCATCAGGGGCAGGGTGAAAGCCAGGAACAGTAGGAGACCCGTGGCTGAGCATAGCTGTGCAGGTGCACCCACCGTGCCCAGGCTTGTGGCCCCAGTGCGGCACACAGCTCCACTTGAGGGGTCAGAGCAAAGGCCAGGATCCACCAGGGCTTGTAGCCTGAGCACATGAACAGAGCCCTGCTCATGAAGGAGAGGTGGAACTGCAATGACTGCTGCAGCATGCTGGTACCAGCAACGCCCATACACGAACACCCGAGGCAGCATCAGAAAGGGTGGCAGGCCTGCAAACAGATCACACCTAAGAAATACAGAGGCCACAACCATTGAACTAGAGTGGCCACATTCTTCTTATACACAGACAGAATGGGAAGGCAGAGAAATGCAATCCAATTGAATTAAAATAAATCCCCAGAAAATGGCTTGAATGAGTCAGATATAAATAAATTATTAGATGCAGAGTTTAAAATAATGATTGTCAGGATGCTCAAAGATCTTAGAACAACAATTGATGGACATAACAGACACTTAAATAAAGAGATAGCAAGTATAAAAAAGGACATTGAAATAATAAAAAAGAATCAATCAAAAATGACAAATACAATATCAGAAATGAAGAACACAATGGAAGGAATTAAAAGCAGGGTAGATGAAGCTAAAGATTAAATCAGCAAGTTACAGTACAAGATAAACAAAGGCACAGAAGCAGAGCATCAAAAAGAAAAGAGACTCAGTCTGAGGAAACTCTAAGACAGCTCTGTGACAACATGAAGAGAAATGACATCCTCATCATAGAGATTCCTGAAGAAGAAGAGAAAGAACAAGGGATAGAAATCATAGCTGAACACTTCCCTAAATTGATGCAGGAAAAAGTCACACAAGTTCAAGAAGCACAGAGAATTCCATTAAAGAGAAACTCAAAGAAATCCACACCAAGACACATCATAATTAAAATATCAAAGCTAAGAAATAAAGAGAAAATATTAAAAGCTGCTAAAGGAAAAAAGACTATCACCTACAAAGAAGCTCCCATAAGGATGACATCTGACTTCTCAATAGAAACACTTGAGGCCAGAAGGGAATGGCAAGAAATATTCAAAGTAATGCAGAACAAGAGCCTACAACCAAGACCTCTTTATCCAGCAAGGCTATCATTTAAAATTGAAAAAAAAAGAAGCTTTGCAGACAAATAAAACTCAAAGAATTTATTACAACCAAACCAATGCTGCAAGAAATGTTAAGGAACCTGTTGTAAATAGATCAAAGTGGGAAAAAGTATAGCAAAAGAGGAATAAAGCTTTAAAGAATAAAATGGCAATAAACAACTACATATCAATAATAACCTTAAATGTAATTGGATTAAATATCCAATCAAAAGACATAGAGTAGCTGCATGGATAAGAAGACAGGACCCACATATATACTGTCTACAAAGACACACCTCAAAACAAAAGATATATGTAGACTGAAAGTAAAAGATTGAAAAAAGATATTTCATGCAAATGAAAATGAAAAAAAAGCTGGAGTAGCAATACTTATATCAGACAAAATGGACTTTAAAACAAAGGCTATAGTAAGAGATAAAGAAGGTCACTATATAATGATAAAAGTAGCAATCTAACAGGAAGATATAACCATTATAAAATCTATGCACCTAATATAGGAGCACCTAAGTATATAAAGCAGATTTTGATGGATATAAAGGGCAAGGTCAACAGCAATACTATAATAGTAGGGGATTTAAATACCCCACTAACATCACTAGGTAGATCCTCAAGAAAGAAAATTAACAAAAAAAAGCCACACATAAATGACACACTAGATCAACTGAATTTAATAGATATCTTCAGAACCTTTCACCCTAAAGCAGCAGAATATACATTCTTCCCAAGTGCTCATGGTACATTGTCTAAGATAGACCACATATTAGGGCACAAAAGCAGTCTCAACAAATTTAAGAAGATTGAAATTATATCAAGCATTTTCTCTGATTACAATGGCATGAAACTAGAAATCAACCACAACAGAAAAGTTGAAAAATACTCAAACACCTGGAAACTAAATAGCATCATATTAAATAACAAATGTGTTAACATTGAAATCAAAGAAGAAATTAAAAAAATTCCTAGAAATGAATGATAACAAGCATAAAACAACTCAAAATTTATGGGACACAGCAAAAGCAGTACGGAGATAGAAGTTTATTGCACTACAGGTATACCTTAAAAAGGTAGAAAAAGCTCAAAAAAACAACTTAATCCTGCATCTAAAAGAACTAGAAAAAGAACAACAAGTAAAGCTCAGAGGGAGTAGAAGGAAGGAAATAATAAAAATCAGGGCAAAAATAAATGACATAGAGGCTAAAAAAAAACCAATACAGAGGATCAATGAAACCAAGAGCTGGTTCTTTGAAAAGGTAAACAAGATCAATGAACCTTTAACCAGACTCACCAAGGAAAAAAGAGAGGACTAAAATGAATAAAATTAAAATTGAGAGAGGAGAAATAACAACTGACACAATAGAAATACAAAAAATTTTAAGATAATATTATGAGGAACTGTATGCCAAAAAGTAAACAACCTAGGTGAAATGGACAAATTCCTTTAAACATATAAACTTTCAGAAATTAATCCAGAAGAATCAGAAAACCTAAACAGACCAATTACAACAAATGAGATTGAAACAGTTATTTAAAAACTTTCAGCAAACAAAAGCCCTGGGCCACATGGCTTCACTGGTAAATTCTACCAAAGATTCAAAGAAGAACTAACTCCTATTCTTCTCAAGCTATTTTAAAGAATTCAAGAGAAAGGAAGACTTCCAAGCTCCTTTTATGAGGCGAGCATAATTCTGATTTCAAAACCAGGCAAAGACAACACAAAGAAAGGAAACTATAGACCAATATCCCTGATGAATTTAGATGCTAAAATCCTTAACAAAATATTAGCAAACCGGATCCAGCAATACATAAAAAAATCATACATTATGATCAAGTGGAATTCATTCTGAGGAGGCAAGGATGGTACAATATTTGTAAATCAAACAATGTGATTCTCATATAAACAAATGAAGAAGAAAAAATCACATAATTTCAATAGATGCAGAAAAAGCATTTGATAAAATCTAGCACCCATTCACGATCAAAACTCTCAGCAAAGTGGGAATACAAAAAACACACCTCAATATGATAAAAGCCATCTATGAAAAACCCACAGCCAACATAATAATTAATGTGCAAAAATTAAAAGCAATCCCCTTAAGTTCAGGAACAAGACTGGGGTGCCCCCTTTCACCACTCTTATTCAACATACTTCAGAAGTTCTAGCCACAGCTATCAGACAAGAAGAAGAAATAAAAAGCATCCAAATTGAAAAAGAAGTAAAACTATCATTATTTGAAGATGATATGATACTGTACATAGAAAACCCTAAAGTCTAAGTTAAAAAACTACTGGACCTGATAAATGAATTCAGCAAGGTGGCAGGGTATAAAATCAACATTTAGAAATTAGAGACATTTGTATACACCAACAATGAACTGTCAGAAAGAGAAATTAAAAAAAAAACAATCCCTTTCACTATTGCAACAACAACAAAAAAATACCTAGGAGTAAATTTAACTAAGGAGATTAAAGACTTGTACTTGGAAAATTATAACACATTGATAAAAGAAATCAAGGAAGACACAAACAAGTGGAAGCATATACTGTGCTCATGGTTAGGAATAATAAACATCATCAAAATATCTATACTATCCAAAGCAATTTATAACTTCAATGCAATACCAGTTAAAATACCAATGACATACTTCAAAGATAGAACACATATTTTAAAAATTTATATGGAACCAAAAAAGAACACGAATAGCTTCAGCAATCTTGAAAAAAGAAGAATAAAGTGGGAGGTATCACACTTCCTGATATCAAGGTATACTACAAGGCTATTGTACTCAATAGCCTGGTACTGGCATAAGAACAGGCATATAGATCAATGGAACAGAACAGAGAACCTAGAAATAAACCCACACCTTATGGACAATTGATATTTGACAAAGGAGGCAAGAGCATACAATGGAGTAAAGACAGTCTCTTTAACACATGGTGTTGGGAAAATTGAACAGCTACCTGCAAAAAAATGAAACTAGACCACCAACTTCACCAGTCACAAAAAATAAGCTCAAAATGGATAAAAGACTTAAATGTAAGTCGTGAAACCATAAGCATCTTAGAAGAAAACATAGGCAATAAGCTCTCCAACATCTCTCACAGCAATATACAATATTTGCTGATTTATCTCCACAGGCAAGTAAAATAAAAGACAGGATAAACAAATGGGCTATAGCAAATGAAAAAGCTTTTGCACAGATAAAGACTATATGAACAGAATAGAAAGATAAACCACACAGTGGGAGAACATATTCAACAATACATTTGATAAGGGACTAATAACCAAAATATATAAAGAACTTGTAAAACTCAACACCAGGAAGACAAACAATCCAATCAAAAAATGGGCAAAAGAAATGAGTAGACACTTCTCCAAAGAGGACATACAGATGGCCAATAGACAGATGAAAAAATGTTCAACATCACTAATCATTAGAAAAATGCAAATTAAAACCACAATGAGATACCACCTCATATCAGTCAGAATGGCACTCATTAAAAAAACAACACACAATAGGTGCTGGCAAGGATGTGGAGAAAAGGGAACCCTCCTGCTCTGCTGGTGGGAATGCAGACTGGTGCAGCCACTGTGGAAAACATCAGTATGGAGATTCCTCAAAAAATTAAAATATCAAACTGGCTTTTGACCCAGCAATCCCACTTTTAGGAATATATCCCAAGAACACCATATCACTGATTCAAAAAAAGAAATTCACCCCCTTGTTTATGGCAGCATTGCTCACAATAGTGAAGATCTGGAAATAGTCCAAGTGTCCGTCAGTGGACGAGTGGATTAAAAAGAAGTGGTACATATATACAATGGAATACTATGGGGCCATGAAAATGAAGAAAATATTATCTTTTGCAACAACATGGATGGACCTGGAAACTATTATGTTAAGTGGAATAAGCCAGGCAGAGAAAGAAAAATATCATATGACTCACTCATTTGAGGAATCGAAGGAACAATGTGAACTGAGGAATGGAATTAAACCTGAAGGGAAGGAGGGAGGGAGCTGTTGGGAGGGTGGCAAGGGATATGTTGAGGGAAAGACGAGGGAGTTGGGATGCAATAGGGGCAACACTAGAATCTATGTAAACACAATAAATTAAATTAAAAATTTTTTTAAAAAAAAGAGACAAGAAAAAAAAGTATTAAACCAATTGTGTGGTTAGGTTAGGGATAGCCAGTGAAGGATTATTGCTTTATTTTCTTATTTAATTATAATCTAATTTGGGCAAGTAGCTTGACATCTCTAGGCCTTGTTTTTTCATCTTTAAAATGAGGTTAACAATAGTAATAAATTTCTAAGGTTGTCATAAAGTTTAAGTAAGCTAATACAAGTAAAATTCTTAGAATGTTGACTTGCTAGTACTTTAAATATTGCCTCTGATTATCAGCATAATTATTATCATAATTATTATCTTATATTTTATATTATGCTTACACCATTTCTAATCACAAGTTACTAAGGTTGGAATTTTAATTTGGGGGATTTCAGATTCCTTTAAACTTTGTTAATGATCTATACTTCTTACAAATATTCATCTCTGGAAGAAAGTGAGAAAACACAAACTCTAGGAGCACAAGAATTGGGTCTGTTTATTTGTCCAGGACTTGTGTTTAGTTATTCTGAAGTAGAGCACAGAATTCTATAATATTGGGAAAATCCAGGTAATCTTGCTGTGGGTTATAAACAGGCTCTGCTTTCAGAAAAACATTCTAGAGACAGTTAAGATACATCCACTTATTCATTCATTCATTTGTTAATTCATTCATTCACCCATTCATATTTGACCATATATTTTTATTGATGCAAATTCACAATTTATACAAATTCTTTTTCATTTTTGTAATATCCTGCCCATTAATTTTTTTATATACTTGAGTATAATTTTAAGATGCCTATGAGAAAATAATGTTGTGTTTGTTTATATCATATTTCTATAATAGTTATGATGAATTCAGTATTCAGTTTTTCTATATTATGTAATAATTTTGTATTTTTTTACTTTCTTTTAGAACTCTCAGTAGTGTTCTAAAATTCTCTAAATATAGTTTATCTACATTTCTTTTTAAACTTATTTCTAGGTAATTTTTTGTTGTAGCCATTTTTAAGAGATAAGCAATGTATGTTTATATGTAAACTAAAAATCTATGTTTAGATTTTTAAACTAAAATGTATAATGTGTTACACGACTTGTTTCAAATGAAAAAAAAAAACTGCTTAAATTTTTTGAATGTGTTTCAGGGTAGTGAAAGTAAACAGTTTCATAAACATTAAGATAATTAGATTATTAACATAAGAAGAAACAAGTTATGTTGCAAGTTGATTTCTATGCTGCTATTCCCGTGATGGCAAACCTTTTTATAAAGACCTCGCCTTTTTCAGTGCTGGTCAACCTCATCCCTCCCACCCACTAGTGGGCATTCCAGCTTTCATGGTGGGTGTTGGGAAGATAAAATATATTATGCTCACTTTGTTAAAGATGACACGCCCACGTGAAGGCCGTTGCCCAGGTGATATTAATGTGTGTTGGGGGCTGGCTGTGGGCAGGCAGAATCCTTGTAGCCTGGGGCTTGGTTTTGGGACTAAGCCTTTCCCACCCTTTTTGATGTGGGGTGGTACAATCTCATCATGACTCAGATATGTGACTTTGTATTAGAGACTTCCCTATTTTGTATATTGGATTAAAGGTTTGGATTTCTACACTATAAAATAGGGGCAGAACGGGAGCTTGCTCTCTTGGTTTCTGAGATTAGCATGAGAGAGGAGAGAGAGCAGAGCAGAGAGCAGAAAGAGGCCATGTGGCCAGGAGAAGCAGCCAGGATGGTGGAGTGTTGAGTGAGAGGCCAGTTTGTGCAGAGTTTGTGCAGGGAGAAGGAAGGAGATGGGGAACATAGGTGAATAAGTCTGGTAAGCTAGAAACCTTTGACTCTAGGAAACTTGGATAAGTCAGTAGCCTTGTGAGCACTGAATGTGAGTGGGTTTTGGAGCCCAGTGTGTGTTTTACTTGCCTGCCAGGTGCAAGCTAGGATTAAAGATGATGGCCCACCAGTTTTTGGCTCCATTGTTTCTTTACCGACTGTCCGAATTCAATGTGAACCTGCATGGGCCAGGCTGCTTTGATGGTGGCCATGGCTACTGGCTTTACAGTGGGCCAATCCCAGCGCCATTTGGTTGCTCCACTACCACCCATCATAAAAGCTGATGGGAAGGACCAGGTTGACCAGCACTGCAAAAGTTGGTGGTTTTTATAAAAAGGTTCACCATCACGGTGCTATACACTTCATTTATCTAAAGCTTTTATCCTCATCTCTATAAAGTTATAAGCTCATGTATACTTATGAACTACAGAGAACATATTGTCTAAAATTTGGGGCAGAGGTCTCACATCTGTTCTACTATAGAAATGTCTCTGCCACAGTGACATAATCATGTCCTAACATTGTAACAAGGAGTATGGCCAGTAGTTGTGGCCATCATGTCCATTCACATGCAGGTTCTCATTGGATTCAGGCAGACAGTAAAGAAATGGTGGAGCCAAAAAAGGGTGGGCCATTCCTTTATTAAAATCGTGCACTGGTGCTCGCTTCAGCAGCACATATACTAAAATTGGAACGATACAGAGAAGATTAGCATGGCTCCTGTGCAAGGATGACACGCAGATTCGTAAAGCATTCCATATTAAAAAAAAAAAAAAAAAAAATCTTGCACCGGCCAAAGAGCAAATACACAGAGAAAACACTTCCTTCTTCATTCAGAGCTCACAAAGCCCAGACACATTCCAGGTTCCACAACCAGAAGAGTCTTCTCTGGTTCCTCCTAGAATCAAAGGCCTCACCAGTCTTAGCAGGGCTCCCAAAGCCCCTCACCTGATTCTTCATCTACATGTGATAAGGTGTCAAGGAATGTAAAAGTTAGCATTAGCAATGCCATTTTAAAGAGGAAAAGTCAGGCTTATCACCCCCTCCTTTCTGTGAGAAAGGAAAGAGAAGAATGCAGGAGCTTCCTGGCATGCAATGGCAACTGGGTCAGATAAGTCATAATTAAACTACAAAGCAAGGAAGATAGAACTTATCTGAGAGTCCCTTCACTTCTCTTCTCTTAAAAGCCTTTAGGAAAGAATGTTTAAGTACCTTAATTAAGAATTCCTATACTCGGACTCACCCTAACGTCATGAGAGTAACGTATACCTCTAGACAAAGGGATCACGAACTCCTTCTTACCCACCCCAACTGGTATGTGATTTGGTCTATAAAATCAGCCAAGAATTGTATGAGGGCTACATGATTTGGGATTGTGCCCCATGTAGCTAGCCAGCTAATTAATAAACTCCTCAAAAATTCATTTGGACTTGGTGTAACCTGCAGATTAAAGTAAAATACTTTTTTTGGTCAAGAATGTTTGTAAGTATGATATGTCTGTTTGCTTGCCTATAGTTTGCATTGGGTGTGGGGGGCAGGTTATATGCAGGCAGGGTGGTTATAGCCTAAGGATTAGTTTTAAGACTAAGCTTTTCCCCACACCCTTGACTGATTGCATGATGTGGGGTGGTGCACTCTCATGAGGAATCCCATTATGCCTCAGATAAATGACTTTTATTAGAAACTTCCTTGTTTGTATATTAAATTAAAGGTTTTGATTTCTACACTATAAAATGGGGCAGACCAGGAGCTTGCTCTCTTTCAGTTTCTGAGATTAGCATTAGAGAGGAGAGCAGAGAAAGGTCACATGGAGGAGAGGAGAAGCAGCCAAGATGGCGGAATCCTGAAGGAGAAGCCAGTTTGTGCATAGTTTGTGCAGAGAGAAGGAGATGAGGAACAAAGATGAATAAGTCTGGTGAGGTACAAACGTTTGATTCTAGAAAACTCGGACAAGTCAGTTGCTTTGGGAGCCTTGAATGGAAAGGGAAGTGTTTTCCCACTGTATGTATTTCTCGCCCGCCAGGTGTGAGCTAGGATTAAAGTTAATGGCCCACCAGTTATTGGTTCCATTTTTTCATTACCATCTGTCTGAATCAAATGCAAACCTGCATGGGCCAGGTGGCTGTGATAATGGCTGGGGCTACTGGCTTTACAGAGGAAAAGAAAATAACATAGCCACAGTGTGGTGGAAGCAAAGTATTTAAGAGCTACACAGGACTGTAATCTTTATTTTATTTTTAATTAATTATACCACCATGGTATAAATCTGCCTAAGTCAGTAAATATGTACTATTTTTAAACTGGTTTTGTAGGAAACACTAGAGTCCTTACTAGAACAATGCTTTTTGTGGTTCTCAGGGTTGTATAATATCCAAACCCAGCCTACATTTTGTTTTTACTGAAAACAAAGAAACAAATACTTCTGAGATGAAGTTAATAGTCATTTGCTCTTTATTTTTGTGGTTTATAAAGCATTCATTCATTTATTTATCTACATCATGAGAAAGAGGGAAGAGGAAGACGCATACTTTACTGTAGAGAAGTGTTAACTCTAGTTGTTTACAAAAATTGGCAGTGAGTATTCTATCTGCTTCAGCTTCTCCAGGTTTTGTCAAGATTTTCTAGTTTCTTTCAAACCTAACTCACTCTTGATATTTCTGGTTCAAAGACCACCCTCCTATACTTCCTTTGCATCCAGATTACCCTGTTAGAGGGTGGATGGGAAGAAGAAATAAATAAAACACTGTGGTAACATGTTGATCATTGTTTTGAATACATGATGAGAATGTAGACTATCCTTAATACCATTTTCTCTACTTTTGTATATAATTGCCATTTTTTATAATAAAAATTAAAAAAAACATTTTATGTATATCTCCCAAATGTCAATTGCCTTGATAAATTCACTTGTGTGACAGACAGAAGGACACTAAAGGGTAAAGATTCATTAGTTTATTAGTTTATTTTAATAAAACACCTATCACAGTAGTGAAAAGTCCATTGTAATGTATATATTTTTAGCTAAAATTGTTAATTTGAAATTCAGACTAGTTATCTGATACCTAAAGAAAATTGGACGAAACTAAGTTTTGGTCTGTCTAAGATCCAAAGCAAGCTGATAATATAAGAGCATCATATTAAAAATGCTACTGTTTCACTAAATTTCTGTTTGTTTCTTTATATTTCTTTTAACACCAAGCATAGATGTTTATGTCTGTATTTAAAAACTTTAAAAAAATGAGTCATATGTTATCTATGCAATTTTATTTTTAATTGACTACTACATAGTCATTTTCACTACATATTACTTTTGCTTTTTCTTCTAAGACTACTCTTTCTTTTATTTATTAAGTGAGAGAAGGGGAGGCAGAGAGACAGACTCTTGTATGCACCACAACCAGGATCCACCCAGCAAGTCCCATATGGGGAGATGCTCTGTTTACCTGGGGTGGTTGCTCTATTAATCAGCAACCAAGCTATTTTTAGCTCCTGAGGCAGAAGCCACATAGCCATCCTCAGTGCTCCAGTGTCAGCGTGCTTAAATCAATTGAGCAATGGCTGTAGGTGCAGAAGGAGAGGAGGGAAGGGAGAAGCAGATGGTTGCTTCTTCTGTGTGTCCTGACCCAGAATCAAACCTTATATATCCACATTTCAGGGCCGTCACTCTGCTACTGACCCAGCTGGCCAGAGCCTAGGCCTATTCCTTTTAAATGTTACCTAGCTTTGATATTCTAACCTCTTAACTATTGGCCAAGACATTTTGATGTAAATATGCTTTGAAGTATATCAGCATTAATTTTCTCCTCCTTGATATAATATAAAAATTATTCGTGTTTTTTAAATTAAATTTTATCAAGGTATCGCAGATTAACATAATTATACAGGCTTCAGGTGCCCAGTTTTACAACACATCTCTGTACATCATATTATGGGTTCACCTCCCAAAGTCTATTCTTCATCCATCACCATTTATGCCCCCTATAGTGTCTTCCTTAGTCCACTGTTGTTTCCTGGTTTGTTTTAAAGTATGTAGGAAAAGCCCTGGCCACCTGACTCAGTGGTAGAGCATCAGCCTGGCATGTGAATATCCTCAGTTTGATTCCCAGCCAGGGCACACAGGAGAAGCACTCATCTGCTTCTCCACCCTTCCCCTTCTCCTATCACTCTGTCTCTCTCTTCCTCTCTTGCAGCCAAGATTTCATTGGAGCAAAGTTGGGCTGGGTGCTGAGGATGGCTCCATGGCTTCCGCTTCAGGCACTAGAATAGCTCCGGTTGCAACAGAGCAACACCCCAGATGGGCAGAGAATCCCCCCCCTGGTGGACTTGCGGGTAAATCGTGGTTAGGTGCATGTGGGAGTCTGTCTCTCTGCCTCTTCGCCTCTCACTTCAAAAAAATACAAAAAAATAATAAAAAATAAAGTTTGATGAAAAGGAGTCTAGTAAAAATTGTTTTATTTCTTTTTGACTTTAGATAATTTTAAAGCTATAATAAGCTATAATCAATCAGGTGTGGATGAAATAAATCAAAGATGGGGCCACAAACGAAACCTGACAGGCTCAGGTGAGCTCTGCACATGGTCTTGCAAACTCAAGACACCTGAAGTAACCACACAGGATAGTCTGACATTAAATTTTTCTAACTGAAAGCAATTCATGGTGGGTAGTCATACTTTAAGGAGGTATTTTTCTCTAAACAAAGGTTAGAGCTTACCTTAATCAAACCTCTCTGTTGACTTTTTGCAACTATGATAAGTACCTGATTTTAAAGTGCCTTTAAAATGTAAGGGTAATCTTCATTTCCTGACCCCTCTGAGCAGGCATCCCACCAGAGCAGGAACCAACACACTCCCTCATTGATACTGTTATCATGTGAAACGTTAACTGTTAACTGTCTTGTTCCTGTCTATGTAAAAGAAGCTTCAGCATATACATTTTTACTTTTCATCCCATTCCAAAGATTAACCTATCTCGCTTTGTTTTTTCCAGCCTCCTAAATCTGTCACCAATTTCATGTGACTCCCTTTACTTCTTCCCCTTTGATTCTAATGTATAAAACAAGCGATTAAACTGTCATTTTCAGGAGCACTTTCTCAATCCATTGAGATCTTACTTCTCAGCAATTGTCCACAGTTTGGCTCAAATAAACTCAAAAAAAATTCTTACAAGCTTAGAAATTTCTTACATTGACACATGTATCGAAGCTGCCTATTTTATAAATAGAACTAACCTTGAGAGTGATCAGTTACTGGTTTGATTATGATAAAGCTGTTTCTAAAATCTGGGTCTTCTAATTCTGATAATGTTTCCTGATTACCTCACAATCTTTTAAAAGTTCTTTTAACTTCTAATGTAATGATTTTCTATTATATAGGTTTAATGTTGTCTTAAATAACTGAATATTTTATAATTATTTAATTTTTTATCTAATTCCTAATGACTAGAAAAGTGCAGATAAAATATCACTGGGAAATTAATATTAGGATTAAATGATTAACTGACTTCAAAATAAAGTCATAATTTTATTTATGTGGTGCTATTATTTTTGATCCAGAATTCAGTAAGTCAAAGTCATAAATTACACAATCTTCTCCCCCAGTCTTGTCTCTGTGGTAACTATGTACTCATTCAACATATTTTCAACAAATATTTATTGAGCACCTACACTGTACGAGGCACTCTGGAGACAAATAATACAGAAAAAAAATCAACTACCAAAACAAACAAACAAAAAAAAAACTGTTGTCACACTAATAGAATAATTTAGTCAAATAAAAACATTCAAATCCCTTCTCTGTCACACACAGAAGATCACAAATAATATTTAACTAGGTTAGGTGTTGAGAATAATATGCATGTAGTCAATCAGTGGAATCAGTTAATATATTAGTAGTATACATACTTGTAGTTGACAGAGTGAAAAAGTAAAGAAAGACTACCTTTTGAATAAGATGCTAGTGGTCATTTTTATAGGATATACATAAGTTATTTAGTTGCTATTCTTGTTTTTTTTTTTTTGTATCTTTCTGAAGCTGGAAATGGGGAGGCAGTCAGACAGACTCCCCCATGCGCCCCAACGGGATCCACCCGGCACGCCCACCAGGGGGCTATGCTCTGCCCATCTGGGTGTCGCTCTGTTGCAACCAGAGCCACTCTAGCGCCTGAGGCAGAGGCCATAGAGCCATCCCCAGCGCCTGGGCCATCTTTGCTCCAGTGGAGCCTGGGCTGCAGGAGGGGAAGAGAGAGACAGAGAGGAAGGAGAGGGGGAGGGGTGGAGAAGCAGATGGGCGCCTCTCCTGTGTGCCCTGGCTGGGAATCAAACCGGAGACTCCTGCACGCCAGGCCGACGCTCCACCACTGAGCCAATCGGCCAGGGCCTAGTTGCTATTCTTATAGAGAACTCTGGAAGAGAACCAGATTAAGAGATATGACTCAAATCATATATATTTTTTGACATAGAGATGCCACAAATGCTTACTAAAATATCTTGCATTCTATAAAATCATGCAGTAGAAATAATATTTCCAGAAAAATAAGTTAAAGAAGACTACTTATCATCTATGAAATTTGTAACTAAAGCACCATCAAACAAACAAATAAAAAGTCAAATAATTCTGATACAATTTTAAACAGGGTTAAAGCTTTTTGTTGATATTAAAATTCTTAGTCAGCAGGTCGCTTGTAGTCTGAAATATGGAGTGATGTGTTTCTTATTTCAAGAGGTTATTAAAGAATTTTTAAAATTGAAAATCTGATTCATGATTATATCTCAACACTTATTAATACAGGGGAAAATGACTAAATCTTATTCTGAACTCACAGCTCTGCCAGCATAATGCCGTGGAAAGTTGAGAGATTCTTAAAAATCATCAAGCTAGACATTAATTGCACTTTTTCAAAATTTTCAGCTTTTCCTTAAGATTTTCATATTTTACTAAGGTTTCCCTTTTAATTGTAAAGTACTTGTTACTGATTAAATTATATCATGCTGAAAAACATCACATATGAACCAACATGACTTGCACATTAAACTTACATCACCCTCATATGACAATTTTGTATGAGCCAATTCTCACTAAAGAATATGTTGTAGCAGAATATATTAAATTGAGTTTGAAATTCCCCTGAGACAAGTGGTTAGACATATGGGTATGGAGTTCAGAGGAGACATCTGTGCTAAAGATATAAAAGCTAATTATCTGAGCATGGTTGGTTATTGAAGGTCTGTTTGTGGATGAAATTATATATGGAGGGAGTATAAAGTAAAAAGACAGGAATTTAGACTGATCTGGAAGAGTTCCACCTTTTTATAACCATAATCTTGAAAAAAAATAGAAAATGAATGGCTGGAATCTCTAGGGAAAGCAGAAAAATGAATTATAGTAGCCAAGGGAAGAGGTAAGACCACAACTCAAATATTCTCACTTTATTACTACCTTTCTTTCTTATACCACTTCAAGTATACTTACAAAGAGTTAGAAAATAGTTAAAATAACATTGTAAAATAGCACATATATTAGCATGTTCATAAAATACATCTATATTAATATATTCAGGATTTAAATATACATACTTATTCTTTGTATGTGTGTGCATGTGTTTTTATACATAATTTATAATCATATTACTGTGAATTACTCTTTCTTTTAATCCCTCCTAATAAATAAATAAATCACTCACATTCAGGCTATTAGAGACATCATTTAGTGGTGCTAACTTTGTGCCCTTGAAAAACAATAGGGATAACTTTTACAAAGGATTATATACACATTAAAATTCCAATAGATATGCCAGAAAAAAAAAAAAAAGACATGTATATCTTAATACATAGACCTTGTAGGGAACATAGAGAAGCTATCAGTAACTATTCAACAGTGTGTGCAAAACTTCTAGGACACGTAATGCTGCTGAGAAGCCAGGAGGCACAGCCGACGAAATGAAGCCTGGTTGTAAGAAGATAGCAGCTCTGATCAGTGATGAGAGAAGGGGATGGTGCAGTGAACTGAAGGAGGGTACGCTGCAAAGTTTTACTTTCTTTTAAAACAGGGACGTACTGAGGGAGGCAATACATAGAAAAAATATTTTAAGAAAGCGTTGTGAATGTACTTTTTGGATAGTAGAAATAACTAAAAGTACAGTGAGAGATCATTCTAAATCTAAAAACAGCCTTATAAATCAGATTTAGAATCAGATCTTTGAAAATCAATTGTATAACTCCTAGCTGCTACAATTCTGGTTCAATTTGATGGGCTTCAGGTTTTAGAACTAAGACTACCATAAACCCTGTGTGATTATGAGGGGATCAAATTTTCTACTTTTTTTCTTATGTGACTCTCTAGTCTCACCCTTAAAGTAATGCCTCTTAATACCACTCTGCTCAGGGCTTTGTCCACAGAGACAGAAGAGCAAGGAGGAGCAAACATTCCTACTTCTACTTCAGAAGCTCTCCCAGCCCATTTTAAAAAGTGACTCCACAATATTAAATTTGTGTTCTTATACCTTCCTTTGATGAATACTATTAGCTGCACATTCT
This sequence comes from Saccopteryx leptura, assembly GCF_036850995.1. NCBI lineage: Eukaryota > Metazoa > Chordata > Mammalia > Chiroptera > Emballonuridae > Saccopteryx > Saccopteryx leptura. The sequence goes on from NC_089503.1 coordinate 356,930,735, forward strand.
ATGCCTTAGCCAATATCTGTGTATGTACACTTTTAATCTGCTTTGTTTAAAATTTTTTTTATATCATATAGCTAGAGTAATTTAAATTATGTATGTTCTGTAATGGGTGGAGTAACATTGGGGTTGGACTGCTAATTATATAAATATTATTTAATATCAGAGTAGTTCCAAGGGGAGGGGGGACAAAAGGGGTGAAATGGGAGTGGGAAGAGACATTGCATAGGACATGGGGGGCACAATATGGGGGGCTGAGAGTGGTATATTGAGTGGGATACTTGAAATTATATCAACACAATAAATTAAAAAATTAAAAGAACTGTATCAATGTAGTTCCTCATTAAATAATGTTATTAAAACAAGTGGCAATACACTTATTCAAAAATTTGAAATTAATATCATTACTTAGTGGTGTTTAAGAAATACAGTATCCTTAAAACTCTGTAAAACAATAATTGTAATTAAGACTATCCTTTATATACTAGAAAGTAATGTGCTCTTTTAAAGATAGGAGAACATTGTAATTCAGCAACCAAGAAAATTGTGTAAAATACTATATTTCTGATATCCAATAACGTTCACAGCTTCTTACTTTAGGAGTTGCACAACATCAGTTAATTAACCTGCAAAAACTATTCAGGAAAGACCTAACTAAGTACTTCATGTTTTATGTTTTGTATAATCATATCTTTGGTAGCTATTGGCTCTAGATAATGAGAACTCCATTTGACCTTCAAATCTAAATTACCCAATTTAAAGTATAGAAATTTTAATCTACAAATATGTTTATTTCAGAAATGAAACAAGAAGAAATATGGAGATAACTGAAGTACTGCAGATCATATGTAGTCTAATAATAATACTGCAAACTTAGAAGAAAAGATGAGTATAGCTATAGAGAAAATGCAGAGCCCCTTTAAATTTTCTCTTTAAATATACAGTGGTACCTTGAGGTACGAATTTAATTTGTTCTGTAACCGAGCTCGTAAGTCAGTCAAGTCGTATATCAAACTGTCGATACTGGACCCGTGCGCCAACGCGCCAACTTGCTGCAGCTTCCTGAATCATGACTCATATCTAGGAATTTTGTTCAAATCTCAAACAAAAATACGGACCGAGTCGCAGCTTGTATCTTTAAAAAAAATTTGTATGTTGGCCTGTTCATATCTCAAGGTACCACTGTATTATACATGTGTGTTCCTTATAATTTTATCACATCTAAAATGAGAGGAAAAAATGAGTTACTTGTAAGGATAGAATGAGAAATATAAGTATATCCAAAGGGAAGGATTTTCAATATGAAGAATAATAAGCAAGGCTGAAACAATCTGTGACTAGTTTTTATTTTATTTATTTTTTACATCTAGAGATGAACTTACTATATTTTGATGAAACTATTCATCATTTACAAAAGGTAAGTGAAAAATTTCGAGGCTGCCTTTTGGAGTGTAAGCAATTTCCTTTAGGGTTAATTTCCAAAGTTGGGAAAGAAAAAGGAAAAAAAAAATGTTTAAACATATTTTTAGTGACATAAAAATCTCTGAAGGACTAATATCAACTGATAATATTTTTAGATATCTTTTATGTTTATAAGACTACACTGGATATAATGCATTAGAAGGGTGACTTTTGACGTGATGACTTTAGAACAGTATCAGTCTTTGTATAAAAAAGGGCTCACTCAAGATCACTAAATTCTCTTAAATTTTCAATTTCCTGATGTTTGATAGGGAGTAGTACTTTCATCACTTTAACTTTAAAGAGTTATGTTTATTGCAGAAAACATCCTAGTCTAATATATACTTAATTTAATATTAAGCTATGAATCTTATATTCCTTTTATGTATATGTCCTTTGCTAATGTGCTAAACTGAACAATATGAATTTCTAGGAATGATTATCAACATTTATCTCAGGAGCTGACCAAAATAAATAAATAAATAAATAAATATATAAATAAATGAAAAAAAAAGCTTGCTTTACTTTAAGAAACTACCCCTGGCCATTGCTTGATTATCTTCATCTTCTCAAGTATGGAAGAGGGGATTGCCTCCCCAATGAGAGTCTGTATTCCAAGTGAGAGCCAATAGTAGCCGACAAGAGCAAAAGAAAGATGCAAATTGTTTACCAATTAAAGTCCCAGTACATAGGCCAGAAGACTAATTGTGAACTGCATTTTATAGAGGACCTACTTCACATTTTGCTAAATAAGAGCAGACGACTTCCAGGTATAAATTAGGGGAGGGGATCCATCAAGTTTGTCTAAAACATTTACTTTTATATGTCTTTTGGCTAACATTCTGTTTTAAGAAACTGATTTTAAAAAACTATAAACACACTCTTTACAAAAAATTCACAAAACCATTTATTCATATAAGAGAATACTACTTAACAATAAAGAGGAAGGTCATTTTTTTATTTTATTTCATTTTATTTTTATTTTATTTTTCTTAAGTGAGAAGCAAAGAGGCAGAGAGACAGACTCCTGCATGTGCCCTAACTGGGATACACATGGCAAGCCCCCTATGGGCTATGCTCTGCCCATGCAGGGTGGTTGCTCCATTCCTCATCAACCGAGCCATGTTAGGGCCTGAGGTAAAGCCACGGAGCCATCCTTAGCGCCTGAGGCCATTTTGCTCTGTTGGAGTCATGGCTATGGGAGGAGAAGAGAGAGATAGGAAGAGAGAAAAGGGAGAGGAGGAGGGGTGGAGAAGCAGATGACCAATTCTCCTGTGTGCCCTGACTCGGAATCAAACCCAGGACATCCACACAAAGTTAATTATTGATAAAACAATATAAGTAAATCTGAAAAACTTTATGCTGAGTAAATTAAAAACTAGATATAAGAGAATACATAGTGTATAATTCTATTTATATGCAATCAGCAAAACTAAGCTGTAATGACAGATAATAAAGCAGAAGTTACTTGGGACCAAGCATTGAAATGACTGCAAAGAGATAGAAGAAACTTTCTAGAGTGACAAAAATATTCTGTATATCAATTGTTGTGGTAATTATACATGTGTGTATTTTTTTCAAAACTCATTTTAATGGATATACATTAACTTTAATATATTTTATTGTTTAAAAATCACCTACCTAAGAGTGGTGCATGCAGATTCAGGGGCTTCAGAGAAATTATAAACTCAACATCTCTCCTAAATATCTTTAACTCCAAGTCTGTATAATACAATTTAGTGGAAAATACAGAAGAAATAAAATGAGCTACATTTGAAAGGGCCACGATAAGTTCAGATAGGCTGTGAAAGAGTGAGGAGTCATAAATGCTTTAAAGAGAATCATAATGTATGCAAATTTTTTGTGTTTATTGTTTGTGTAGATTGGGTCTAAATAAAGTTGATTTTAGAGTTAGTTTTAAAAATTGTAAGCATGGCTTATTATGGGCAACAGATTCTTTGCTCTAATATATTTCTAATGTATTCTCTAATATTCTGATAGACCCTAATAAAAGGTATTATATATATATATATATATATATATATACATATATATATATATAATATATATATATATATATATGTTTAAAATTAGTAAAAGCAAGTAGCAAACAGGAGGATTTAGATGTATTCTTAAGCAGTGTTGAAGTTGAGAAGAATTAGTCAGGTCCTCCATTTAACTCTAGGAACTAAGAGATGACAGCCTACATCAGTGATTTTCAACCTTCTCATAGCACACATACACTAATTACCTAAATTATGTGTCACACTGAAAAATATATTATGCTTTTTGGTAGATCTGACAAAAAATATAGGAATAATTTTGATTCAGTCACTCTATAGGACTATTGTGTTGGCTATTGTCATTTTTCTATTTGACAAAATTTAAGGTAAAAGAGGTCAGTGCCTCTGACTAAATACTCAGGCATTGCACGTTTTAAACATCCTGGTGGCACACCTATGTACTATGCCACACTGTTTGAAAATTGCTGGCCTATATTGTTGAGGGAAATAGTGCAAAGTATAGGGAATGAGCTTGAGGAGGATGTTACAGGTTTGCAACTGGAATGAGGAGGAAAATAAGTAAAGTTCTGTAGAGTGGCAAAGACAATCCATCGTAGGCTGGAAACCACAGATTTGTGTTAGCATCAGTCCAAAAAGTTACATGGCTTTTTTTTTGTTTCTTTCAAGATGCCCAGTAACTCAGGAGATAAGAAACTCTACAGTTGGATTGAGATGGAGGTGGGAATTTAAAGGTCAGTGTGTTAGAAGAACACGAAACTAACCCTGCTTGAGGGAGTGAGGTCACCTTGGGATCCATACTGATTAGAAAAGGAAAAGAACCCAGAAGGAGGGGGCTGATAAACTGGGCAAAACGAAATGGGTCAAGGCACAGGCGGCCTGAGGAGGCAAAGAAGAGGGTATGTCAGGGCTCTGGAGGGAGAGAGTGCTGCAGGCAAAGCGTGGTATGCTCAGTCTTTAAAATTTTAGGGATACAGCAGTGTGCTCTTAGAGAGCGGAGCATTACCATCTTCTGAGGCTGAAAGTGAGCCTCGGGCTTTCAATTGAATCAAGAATGCAACTGGGGGAAGTGACCTACTTACTCACTCACCAGACAGAGATATGGAACTTGATAGGAAAAAAAATTACTTACCTAGAAAATTTACTTCGTGAAGATTAACCAAGAATAGAACAGAAGAGATAGAAGAGACAGAGGGAGAGACTAGAGAGAGACAGAGATTGAGAGAGAGAGAAAAACAGAGTGAATAAGATACGTTGTTGTGTTTTGTTCTTTTGGGCATATAATTTATACTCTCTTTGCCATCTATTGAAAATTCTAACTACCAGAATCTATCTATCTATCTTACAGTGCAAGCTAAGGGGTCTGCTCCAGAATGGTCTATTAATTTACTACCTTAAAAATAAAGTTAAGTTTTCTGTCTGAAGCCATATTCTGTTTATGACATATATATTTTTCCCAGCCAAAATTCCTAGCAGATTCCCCACAGTTTGTGATTTAGTGGTGAAGATAAACTTATAGTAACTGAGGAGAGTCTGTGATCGTTAATAATGGCCCACTCTGGTCAGGTCTCCATCATGAACAGTGGTAGTGGCCACAGAAAATAATACAAAAATAGGTAGAAGCACTTCTTTACACCTGATTTCCTGAGGGCTTGGATAATTTATATTTATGTGACATAAATTATAATCCCAAAATAAAATGCTATTATGGATGTGAATATCTAACTCAAAGAGTTTTCATTTGAGTTATTTGAAAAAGTAAATTATTAATGAGGGACACTAAGACTATATAGTACATTTTCATACTAGGGAGAGCTCAGAGGAGAACATATAAGATACAAACCATTATACATATTCCCATAGCACTTTAGTCAAAAAATGCTTTCTAAGTTATCAGTTAATCTTAACTAAAGTTTTGAGGCATATAGTATCATTTTATAAGAGGGAAGTGATATATCTGACATGCCAAAGTCACAAAGATGCTAAATTTTGAAACTGAATTTCTGTATTCAAATCTTAGATTTTTTTTTTTACTGAAACATACCATCTTGCTGAGAAAATTTCTGACTCAAGGTGATAGAAACCAAATGACAAAGAATGACAAGGGTGGGTTATGAAGAAACATTTCATTCCTTAATAATTTTGCTATTGAGTGTCTATGGTGTACCGAGTCCTCTTTAGGAACTAGAATCACAGAGGAAATGAGACACAGACTTTGCTGTCATAAAACATTTATTGCTATGATGTTCATGAAGCAAAACAGCACAATGTATATAAATACATTTTTAAGAAACAATTAGAAGCCCTGGCCGGTTGGCTCAGCGGTAGAGCGTCGGCCTGGCGTGCAGGGAACCCAGGTTCGATTCCCGGCCAGGGCACATAGGAGAAGCGCCCATTTGCTTCTCCACCCCCCCCTCCTTCCTCTCTGTCTCTCTCTTCCCCTCCCGCAGCCAAGGCTCCATTGGAGCAAAGATGGCCGGGGCGCTGGGGATGGCTCCTTGGCCTCTGCCCCAGGCGCTAGAGTGGCTCTGGTCGAGGCAGAGCGACGCCCCGGAGAGGCAGAGCATCGCCCCCTGGTGGGCAGAGCGTCGCCCCTGGTGGGCGTGCTGGGTGGATCCCAGTCGGGCGCATGCGGGAGTCTGTCTGACTGTCTCTCCCCGTTTCCAGCTTCAGAAAAATACAAAAAAAAAAAAAAAAGAAACAATTAGAAAAGATATAAATGTGAGTAAATTGTGAAGTACTTTTTACTCAAGAAGGGGTATGATTCTTTTAGCCTAGAATGGTCATCTATTTGGAAAAACATGATTTTGAATAATAGAAGAGGCAGCCTGACCAGGTGTTGGCATAGTGGACAGACCATCAGCCTGGAACTCATAGGACCCAGTTTCAAAAACTGGAGTTGGGGTCACTGGCTTGCGCATGGGATCATAGACATGACCCCATGGTTGCTAGCTTGAGCCCAAAGGTCACTGGCTTGAGCTCAAAGGTCACTGGCTTGAGCCCAAAGGTCACTGGCTTGAACAATGGGTCACTTGCTTGGCTAGAAACCCCTGGTCAAGGCACGTATGAGAAAGCAATCAATAAACAACAAAGGTGCCACAACCAAGATCTGATGCTTTTCATCTCTCTCCCTTCCTGTGTGTCTGTTCCTGCCTGTGCCTCTGTCTCTCTCTCTCTCTCACTAAAAAAAAATAAAAGGAAAGGAAATAATAGAAGAGGCAGTTTCTGAGGTTAATTTTTCCTGGCTATCTCCTTAAAGTAGGCAAATTTTTTTTAACATCGTTATGTGGTAATTGTATAAAAGTGCTGCAGACATTATGTGAAAGTCCTGGAAATCTGAAATGTCCTGTCATAAGAAGTCTTTCACCAAAATGGAGGCACACACTGAAAGGACTGCACCTGAGCATCAGGCTATGGCAGGGAAACAATAGGAGAATTTTAAAGATGAAGTATGATAAGGAAAGAAAGAATGCTGAGGCTTGAGGTTAGGTCTCTAAAGAGTAATACAATCTAAGGCAACATCCCAAACTGTGTATGTTCACACCACCAGGCTGATCTATACGTATTTAAGGGAGGTGGGATGGGCCAGTTAATAGTGCCCATGGCAAACTGGAAATCAATCAATCTACCTGAAAGTACAATCACTACTCCACTCAACTAATTCTTGCTCTATAAAAGGATAGGCATTCTCAGATTTATTATTATTATTATTATTATTATTATTATTATTAAAGAGAGTGTTGGAGCAGGTCTTTAAGAAGCTGTGACTGTCAGTTAACCTGCAAACCAAACCCACACAACTGGAGGTTCCTCAGGCACTTTGCTTGACTAAGAATTTAAGTTCCACCCAATTTTCCCACAGAGGGAGCCATTTTGAGGACGCACAATCCTGGAGAGAACTGTTGTTGAGACTATCCTGACATTCACAGGACTGAACCAAGGTAAGGCCTCTATATAAACTTTTAAAATTCTGGCCCATGGGTGCAAATATTTATTTTTCTTGCCACCGCTGAAGACAAGCCACGTGTATGAGTTCCCTTGCTAATTAAACCTGCAACTTATCAGTCTGGGGTGGTCTGCATCTTTCTCTAGTCTCTCCTCACCCTCTGTGTTTGGGGGCCAGTTGCAGATTTTGTCTGAGGAAGACCCAAAGTTGTGAACACAACAAAGAGGTATGACAGTTAGATTTTTAGGTCAAAATCTCTGAATGTGTCACGTAATTTAGAAGTGTTTACTAAAACTGTAGGAGCCAAAAATGGGCCTGCAGGCCAGATATAGCTGAAGGGTGTCTGGTTTGTGCTCTGTGATGGGAAGGAAAAAGCATTTACTGGATTATGAATCTGAAGGCTCAGGACCTTCCCTGGCTGCTCGTGCCCTGCTGTGTGATGTTGTATAATAACGCTGAGGCTCTTTGTTTCAACGGACAATAAAGGCAGTATTTGACATTTTATTTCTTAGAGTTGTTAAGAGGGCCAAATGAGATCATGTCAAATGGTATCTAAAAGGTTCAAAATGTGGCTGAGAAGTACTTTTATTATTTACAGGAATGATTTATGAATCATGACAAAGACCTATTACTGATCAACAAATATTATATTGTTTCTGTGGTGTCAATTCTGTTTTTCAGCCTGAGGAATTGTTTGTTTTATTGTTTTCATAAGAAACTATTAGCACTTGAAGTGTGTAAAACATCACTGGGAGAGCACAATTTATCACTTGGCCAGACTCAATAAGAAGTAGGTTGATGTGTTGATTAAACAAGTGTTACTTATTTGGGCTCTAGAACTCAGAAGGGCTGCTAGGTAATCTGAGATTGAGGGTGATTTTGATATGACTAATACCTTTCTGTTTCACTTCACGATGACTTGTAACTTAACTGAATTTTTAGAAGATATCTTAATGACACACTAGTGCTATTAAATAAGTAAATAGAAATGAGAGATGTTTATATAATTCAGGTATGGAGGAGAATAAAATTGGGACAATGTGGTCCAATGTAGTAAAATTGAGCTTGGTTTGAATAGCTGCTGATATCAAAGGGGTAAACTTTCATAAGCAGGGTCTAGCAGCTCTACAGATATATGCATCTGATCCTTAGAGATGCTCGGTTTCATGGAAAGTTCCATTTAAAGCCAAGTGGCACATGTATCTAGTGACATGGATAGCAGACTCAAGTAGTCATACTCATAAGTGACTGGAACTAAATCAGTTCAGTGATTTCACTGATCACACCTATTTTATTTTTAATTGAGATGTAATTTAATAATATAAAATGAATGCATTTTAAGGAGTAACATCAGGGAAAGAGGGGATTCTGGTTAAATCAATTTAACATAATTCTTGCAAAAGGCTGGCCAGGGTGAACAGATATCACCTAGAGATGGTAGAGGAATAAAACTTTGATTTGTTTTGTTTTGTTTTGTTTTCTTTCAATGACAACTGCATTATTATTAAAGGTTACTGAATTACATGAAGTACACAATGCAATTTATATTCAACTAATAAAGGTTTGATGTATGTATTAAAATGATATCTAAGTTTTATCTGTCTTTTAACATTTATATTTTATTTTGAAAGGAATAGCTTTAGATATTTTACAACTTGGATTTGTAAAATATATACATCCACCTCATTCAAATCTTCAAGAGCTAGCTTTTATTCTTATTAATAAAACACACAATCTGTATTTCTGAATATTGAGAGGAAATGATACCAACTAAACACAACAAATCCATTTTGACAGATAAATGCACTTAAGTCTGAGCTACTAGGTAATTAATTTAATAATCTAGTCAAATAATTATTTTACCTCCAGCATGGCAACTAATTTTCATTTATGTAAACAATCTACGGTTAACTACGAAGAGACTTGCATTTTCATGGTACCTGACACAATCGACCAATTCCTCACTAGTCTTGTTTCAGTCTTTATAATTATAGAGACAGAATTATTTAATCTTTCATGAATCAGGACATCTGACAAGTGATGATCGAATAAGCCAAAACCCAGTATGTTTGAAATTGTGCTTTTTGCCTTTATGAAAACAGCTTAGAAATATTGTAGAAACAAACTTTTCTCAGAAACCTGACAGTGTATGTGCCAAGAATCAGAACAAGAACTGTTTTCTTTTTCCCAGTTAACTGCACTCAATTTGCAAGACTAGAATACTTTAGGTTAGTTTAGATATGCCAGCTTCGATTCTGTCATTTCTTCTAGTTATTCAAAATTACTTTAGATGTTAAAGTTCTTTTTATCAACAAAAAAGTTTTCATTAAAAAATATATTCTTGTAATCATTCAGGAGCTTCATTCCCAAATATAAGTTTCAATACTAACATTGTAGAATTAAAATCACAATCAGCACCATAGAGCCAGAACTTCAACTTGAAGAAGAGAAATCTAGTTTGAAGGTTGTGTTTAATTCTGTGAGCCTCTCATGATGAATTGATGCATGGTTCATGCTGAGAAAGCAGAAGTCTCCACAGATTATTATATTTAAAAGAGAGTTCCAAATCCCAAAGTGTTATAGAAACTTAAATGGAAATACACTTTTACCAAAATAAGTAATTTAATTCAATTGGGCAATAATTAGGTTTTAGGAGAGTCACCATCCAAAAAGTAAATAAAATTCCCTTAATGTTATGATTTAAGAATTAAATTATAGATAACAACTCATTTATCAAGCAGTCAATTATTTAACAAATTTAGCCAGCCTCCGATAAAATGAAGTTGCTTATCAGAAAGTCTGTATTTTATTTGTGGGAAGACCTGTTTATTTAAAAAATTCTGATGAGAGGTAGAAATTTTAATACTCTTTTTTTTCTCTGTATTGCCTAACTTCAAGAAAAGAAAAGGAAAATGGAAATAAGGGAAAAGGATAAGGCTATAGAGGAATAAAAGAAGGAAGAAAGGAAGGAATAACAAAGAAAGGGAAGGAGAGAGGGAAAAAATTTAGATGTTAGAAAAAGAAACTATTGAAGACCAACGCACTACACATCTGTGAAGAGAGAGGAAGGAAAAAAAAAAAAGAAGAGAAATAAAAACCAAAAACAGCCTGACCAGGCAGTGATGCAGTGGACAGAGTGTTGGACTGGGATGCGGAGGACCCAGGTTTGAAACCCCAAGGTCGCTGGCTTGAATTCAGGCTTATCTGGCCTGAATGTGGGCTCATCCAGCTTGAGCGCAGGGTCACTGGCTTGAGCAAGGGATCATAGACATGACCCCATGATCGCTGGCTTGAGCCTAAGGTCGCTGGCTTGAGCAAAGGGTCACTTGCTCTTCTGTAGCCTCCCAGTCAAGGCATATATGAGAAAGTAATAAATGAACAACTAAGATGCTGCAATAAAGAATTTATGCTTCTAGTCTCTCTCCCTTCCTGTCTGTCCCTGTCTATCCCCCTCTGGCTCTTTCTCTGTTTCTGTCAAAAACAAAACAAAAAAACCCACAGAACAAGACAAAATAAACCAACTGCAAAGAGGACTAAGGCCAGTTGGTGCAAATTAAAAGACGCCTTTTCAGATTTTAATCTGCATTAGCCAAACACAGAATATACAGCAGCTGATTTAGATAATAATGAATCCTCAGAAGAGATACATAAGGTTAAGCCTCAGCTCTTTATAAAAACCAACTTATATACACAATTATAAATCTAAAACATTCTTCTATAATATATACACAAATAAATAAATAAAAGTGAGATTGACAAATATAAGCAGCAGGAAACATAAAGCCTTAGATCTAGTGACACTGAATTTCTTTTTAACTTTTTATTGATTTTAATTTATTGTGCTTACATGGATTCTGCTGTCCCACCAAATTTATCTCCCTCCCCCCCACCCCCATGTTCTCCTTGATACCCCCTTTGACCCCTCCCTCCAATGCCCTCCCTCCTTCCCTTCGGGAGTTACTGTCCTCTCTCTATACCGCTCTGTTATGTATATATAATTTCACTAATCCCTTTACCTTCTCTGATCCCATCCTCTCCTCTCCTTTTCCTCTGACTGCTTTTCCTCTGGTCCCTTTGATCCCGCCTCTACCTCTATTCTGTTCCTCAGTTCACATTGTTCTTTAAATTCCTCATATGAGTGAGGTCATATGATATTTTTTCTTTCTCTGCCTAGCTTATTTCACTTAGCATCCATGTTGTTGCAAAAGAGAAGAATTCCTCCTTTTTAATGGCCATGTAGTATTCCATTGTGTATATGTACCACAGCTTTTTAATCCCCCCATCCACTGATAGACAATTGGCTGTGTCCAGATCTTGGCTATTGTAAACAATGCTGCCAAAATCATGGGGGTGCATTTCTTCTTTTGAATCAGCGATTTGATATTTTTAGAATATATTCCTAAAAGTGGGATAGCTGGGCACTTTCCATTTTAAATTTTTTGAGGAATCTCCATACTGTTTTCCACAGTGGCTGCACCAGTCTGCATTCCCACCAGCAGTGCAGGAGGGTTCCCTTTTCTTTGCACTCTCTCCAGCACTTACTGTGTGTTGTTTTGTTAGTGAACACCATTTTGACAGGTATGAGGAGGTATCTCATTGTGGTTTTAATTTGCATTTCTCTAATGATTAGTGATGTTGAGCGTTTTTTCATATGCCTATTGGCCATCTGTATGTCCTCTTTGGAGAAGTATCTACTCAGTTCTTTTGCCCATTTTTTTTATTGGATTGTTTACTTCCCTGGTGTTGAGTTTTATAAGTTCTTTACAAATTTTTGCTATTAACCCTTTATCAGACTTATTAGTGACATGACTTCTTTATTTAAAAATAAAGTTAATACATGGTACTTCTTCCATTTTTATGAATAAGCTTTAACAAGTTTTAAATATCTCAATTCTCAAAAACAATAGGCTTTTTTAAAAAAAAAAATATTTGGTTACCAGAAAAAAGTAATATGTGGTTACATTCCAGTTTTCCTGGGGAGTAAAAAGTGCTTTATTTCCCTATGAGCTAAAAGAATATGTGTGTTACAAGTAAAGTCCACCTTACCTGTGGCGGCACAGTGGATAAAGCATCAAGCTAGAATGCTGAGGTTGCCAGTTTGAAACACTAAGCTTGCCTGGTCAAGATACATGTGGGAGATAATGCTTCCTGCTCCTCCTCCCTTCTCTCTCTGTCTTCTCTCTAAAATAAATAAATAAAATCCAAAAACAAACAAACAAAAAAACAAGTAAAGTTCTTTAGAGGTGAATATTAAGTTCCTTAAGAGAATGTCCATAAAAATTTTAAAATTTTATCTTAGAAAACTGATAACCATATTTTCTCTTTAAAATTTACATTAATACCTACTTGGCATATAGTTTTTTTCTGAAAGGGCACCAAGTTCTGGATCTAAGCATGCAAAATAAGGAATTGAATATATTACTGTCTTAACAGAATTTGGCAAACCATGAGAATGATGGATGGAAGGAAGGAAGGAAGGAAGAAAGGAAGGAAGGAAGGAAAAAAAGAAGGAAAGAAGAAAAGGAGGGAGGAAGGGAGGGAGGGAGGGAAGGAGGGAGGGAGGGAAGGGAGAAAGAAATAAAGAAAAAAAGAAAGGAAAGAAAGAAAGAAAGAAAAAAGAAAGGAAAGAAAGAAGGAAAGAAAAGAAAGAAAGAAAGAAAGAAAGAAAGAAAGAAAGAAAGAAAGAAAGAAAGAAAGAAAGAAAGAAAGAAAGAAAGAAGAGAGAAGGAAGGAAGGAAGGAAGGAAGGAAGGAAGGAAGGAAGGAAGGAAGGAAGGAAGGAAGGAAGGAAGGAAGGAAGGAAGGAAGGAAGGAAGGAAGGAAGACAACAACAAAAAAAAGAAAAAGGAAAGAAAGAAAGAACACATTGTCAAATACGAAAGTCTAATTCTGTATGCCTTTGCAGCAGACAGTGAGCGGGGCAGCAGGAAAGAGGGAGAAGCATGCTTCTATGTACGTTTTCTTGGTATCCTGGTTGTCTTCACCAACATATCACAGAGAAGTATTCATTTTATTACTATAAAGTGATTAATTGCCCTCTCTAGAGTAATGGCTCAGGCAAATATCTTATATCTTTCAAAAAAATGTAACTTACATTTAAAATTAACTAGTTAAATCTAAGTGTGAAAGACTTTTCAATGATTCCTAAATTCAAGAGAGAAATAAAGTGCTATCTGATTGCAAATTTTGAATGGTTAGTGTTTCTATATTTTAAGATATTTCATCTTAATTTCTTCTCTTTAAATCATAAAATGTACTGACATTATTTGATCTTCCTTTACATTCTTCTGCTTCATTTTAATTTTTATGATATCTCTATGTAAAGGGAGAGATATGTTAAAATATTGTTATTCGTAGTTAAAAACTCAACTGAGGCTATATACGCCCCATCAATCTATAGTATCGTATTCTTAATCTTTAATTTGGTACATTTATTCCTATGCTGAATAAATGTCACATGTAATTTGTGTGTGTGTGTGTGTGTGGCAGAGATAGGGAGAGTCAGAGAGAGGGACAGACAGGGACAGACAGACAGGAAGGGAGAGAGATGAGAAACATCAATTCTTCGTTGCAGTTCCTTTGTTAATTGATTGATTTCTCATATGTGCCTTGACCAGGGGGCTACTGCAGACTGAGTGACCCCTTGCTCAAGCCACCGACCTTGAGCTCAAGCTGGGGAGCCTTGCTCTAACCAGATGAGCCCGCGCTCAAGCTGGCGACCTCAGGATCTCAAACCTAGGTCCTCCACATCCCAGTTCGATGCTTTATCTACTGCGCCACCACCTGGTCAGGTTGTAATTTTTTTAATAAAGGAATTTTAGTAAGAGAACAAGGAGAATGAAGAGAAACTCCCCCAGCTCCTCTCCTGAAAACATTCGAGTCAATCAGTAGTTTAGAGCAGTTATATAAAATATGAAAAATACATAATTTACAGCTGTAATTTTCAAATTAAAAAGCAGTTAAAAACTTTCTGACCAGGTAATTGCGCAGTGGACCGAGCATAGGACTGGGATGTGTAGCACTCAGGTTCAAGACCCCGAGGTTGCCAGCTTGAGCGTGGGCTCATCTGGTTTGAGCAAAGCTCACCAGCTTGGACCCAAGGTCGCTGGCTTGAGCAAGGGCATACTCAGTCTGCTGAAGGCCCGCGGTCAAGGCACACATGAGAAAGCAATCAATGAACAACTAAGGTAGTCACAATGAAAAACTTACGATTGATGCTTCTCATCTTTCTCCGTTCCTGTCTGTCTGTCCCTGTCTATCCCTCTCTCTGACTCTCTCTGTCTCTGTAAAAAAAAAAAAAAAAAAAAAAAAAAAAAAAAGGCAGTTAAAAACTAAGAGTAGTTCAAAGCATCCCCAAAAACATTTTTTGTCTTGATTAAACAGGCCAACAAATAAAATAGAGACTACTGTGAGAATTTATGTATTCTTAAACAAGCTATAACACAAACTGCTTTTAATTTTAAACAATGGTAGTTGATAATTAGCAGTATAAATAGTGTTCACAATTGGGTGGCTGGCTATATTTTTAAATTTTTCAGGTTATTTAATTAATTATTTTTAAATTTTTTTGAGAGAGGCAGGGAGAGAGACAAGAACATTGAGCTGCTCCTGTATGTGCCCTGACTGGGGAATCAAACTGGTGATCAAGTTATTTCAAAAGCCAACATTTTTTTTTTTTTTGTGTATTTTTCTGAAGCTGGAAACTGGGAGAGACAGTCAGACAGACTCCCGCATGCGCCCGACCGGGATCCACCCAGCACGCCCACCAGGGGCGATGCTCTGCCCACCAGGAGGCAATGCTCTGCCGCGACCAGAGCCACTCTAGCGCCTGGGGCAGAGGCCAAGGAGCCATCCTCAGCGCCCGGGCCATCTCTGCTCCAATGGAGCCTTGGCTGCGGGAGGGGAAGAGAGAGACAGAGAGGAAGGAGGGGTTGGGGGTGGAGAAGCAAATGGGCGCTTCTCCTATGTACCCTGGCCGGGAATCGAACCCAGGTCCCCCGCATGCCAGGCCGACGCTCTACCGCTGAGCCAACCAGCCAGGGCCAACATTTTTTTTTGAAATCTACCCACCCCTGAGTTCAACAATTATACTTTAGAATTTAAAGTTATATGCTCTTAAATAACAATATGTGCAAAGCTACCAGATGTCATCTATACAGAGATTAAAAACAAATTTTAAAATAGTCTTTGCCAATAATTAATTGGATGGTTTTGCCGGGGTATATATTTCACTTTTCAGCTTTATTTTTAATCCTAATATGATTCATAAATTTACTGCAAGTTATGTCAAAAAGAGTGCATCAGTATGTATTAGTAAAAATAACATTGTAAAACCAGATTTTGCATATGTGGAAAGGTAATTTATAAAATAAATTAATCCCTTTTTTTTTTTTTTTAATTTTTACATTTTTATGAAGCTGGAAACAGGGAGAGACAGTCAGACAGACTCCCGCATGCGCCCAACGGGGATCCACCTGGCACGCCCACCATGGGGCGACGCTCTGCCCACCAGGGGGCGATGCTCTGCCCATCCTGGGCGTCGCCATGTTGCGACCAGAGCCACTCTAGCGCCTGGGGCAGAGGCCACAGAGCCATCCCCAGCGATTGGGCCATCTTTGCTCCAATGGAGCCTTGGCTGCGGGAGGGGAAGAGAGAGATAGAGAGGAAGGCGCGGCGGAGGGGTGGAGAAGCAAATGGGCGCTTCTCCTGTGTGCCCTGGCCGGGAATCGAACCTGGGTCCTCCGCACGCTAGGCTGACGCTCTACTGCTGAGCCAACCGGCTAGGGCCTTTTTTTTTTTTGAGAGAGAGATTGAGAGGGACAGACAACAGGAAGGAAGAGGATGAGAAGCATTAGTTCTTTGTTGTGGCACATTACTTGTTCATTGATTGCTTTCTCATATGTGCCTTGACTGGGTACCTTGACTCCAGCTGAGCCAGTGACCCATTGCTGAAGCCAGTAAACTTGGGCTTCAAGCCAGCAACCATGATGTCATGTCTGTGATCCTACATTCAAGTTAGCCACCCTATCTGCTCAAGCCAGATGGCCCCGTACTCTAGCTGATGACCTCAGGGTTTTCGAACCTGGGTCCTCAGCATTTCAGGCTGATGCTCTATCTGCTGCACCACTACCTGGTCAGGTGGTTATTCGCTCTTTAAAAAGAAAATCTAGTTGCTATATCATTAATTTACATGGTACCAAGAATTAGACTTTTCAACAATTATTTCAATTATTTTCTATAAAAAAAATTTTATCTGGCTGTAAGCAAAGTCTTTTAAACCAGAAAACAAAACAAAACAAATCTCTGCAAGAGTAACTCTATGATTGTGTGAAACAAATAAGCAAACATAAAATTCTATATTGTATTTTTGCCTACATATTAAAATAAAAGTGTCTACACTCTTGTTAAAACATTAAGCCTTTTTCAAAAAATTCATTTCTTATTTTAAGACACAGGATTGAAGGTCACAATGATACAAGTAAAGAAAAT
The DNA here is from genome assembly GCF_036850995.1 of Saccopteryx leptura. Lineage (NCBI taxonomy): Eukaryota > Metazoa > Chordata > Mammalia > Chiroptera > Emballonuridae > Saccopteryx > Saccopteryx leptura. Next base: position 356,947,645 of record NC_089503.1, read on the forward strand.
TTACTACAAAAAGTATTATAACATTCAAAATTGACTTAAAAATAAAAAAAGAAACAAAATTGCAAACAAAAGATTTATAGATATTCCAAACATAGGTAAATGAAATAGTGTTTAGGCAGTAGGGTTCATACTGATAGCTAGCAGAAAGTAACTCTACTTTAAAAAATCATTAATGTGCAAAAATCTCAAATTATGGACTGAAAAAATTGAATCATCATTGCCATCTTTCTTACTTCCCAAATAAAATCTTGATTAAACAATTCATGCCCTATGTTACTTATACCATTACTTTAGAGATTAAGGAACTATATACAATAAATTTATTTTCACCAAAAGAATAGCATATCGTACCTCTCTGCCAATGTCACTTGAAAACTTTCCATGTCAAGACAATTTGACAGTAGATATAAACAATTCAATAAATATGCAGTGATATCTCATTACAATCATTTAAATATGCACAATAATTCATTCTGTTAACCTTAGGATCACAGTGCATAGAATCCAAACAGAAACAAGTTTGGGTGATTTCCAAAGTTATGTTGGATTCCTCACTTTATTTATAATCCCACTAGAAACAGTAAGTTTATTCCATAGCCCTATAATACATTAATCACTGAGTGGCAGGAGTTAATGAAAATTGTTTTTGTTACAAGGACTATTGCTGGCAATGAATGTCTCAAAACTGCCAAGGAAGTCACTGTTATTGCACAATACATGAAGACCTGGATCTTTTCCAAAATCTTAAAAAGATAAAAGTAAAAATAATGGAGTTATATTTGACATTTTCTTAAACCTGCATTATTACTGTATGACTAACAAAATCATCAGTTGCCTGGACTGATCCAATAATCAGCATGTGCCCAGAATACACATGGGTAAAAATGCAGTAAAACAAGGTATTCTTTATTGCCTATAGGTCACATATAGTCAAAGGTTAAAGTTTAAAGACTGAATAATCAAAGTGCTCCCTTTCTCAGTAGGACTATCTTTGGCTAAGAGGATGATAATAATAGTATTAACGAATATCTTCATAAAACCACCACTTGGTTTTCTTTAGATTCTTGTTACATGTTCGAACATAAAAAGAATTATCTGGTGGTCAACCTTTTTCTTTGCAGCTGGAAAACTTGCTAATAATTCAAAGACAAAGTGATTAGACTGAGAGTGCTGGTGACCAGTTTTCTGTCAAAATGATAAAACAGATATGACTGTTGCTGCAAACATGAGGACGAACGGGAGAATTTTCAACATTAAGTATGACCTGAGGAGAGTCAAAAGGATATTGATTACTAGCCTGACCTGTGGTGGCGCAGTGAATAAAGCGTTGACCTGGAAATGCTGAGGTCACTGGTTCGAAACCCTGGGCTTGCCTGGTCAAGGCACATATGGGAGTTGATGCTTTCTGCTCCTCCCCTCTTCTCTCTCTCTGTCTCTCTCTCCTCTCTCTCTCCCTCTCTGTCTCTCTCTCTCTCTCCTCTCTAAAAATGAATAAATTTTTAAAAAAAGGATATTGATTACTAAACTTAAATAGAAGCTGAATTATTTTTTCCTTTATGGAAGGTACCTGGTATGCTTACAATCCACTGTGTAATTGAATTTTGAGCACTCTTTTTATTTAAAGTCATCCCATGAGGTGGGTCATTTGGCAAAGCTAAGAGTTCTTTCTGCAGCCATTTCTGCATTGATGCCATAATAGAATGACAACTTTGATCTTGAGCGTGGAGGATTCTCTCCAGAAAGACTTAGCAAGATATTTGCTAAAACCAAGCAATGCAGACCCAACATTTGTGGAAACTAATGCACAAGGTTGAAATCTGACTGGGAAGAGGTGTTAGAAAAGCCTGACTAAAGTTCAGTCAATAAGAGTGTCTTTGTCCCTTGAATTTACTATGATACTAAGTCCTTAAGATGTAAGGCAAGTCTTTTATTTTACAATTTTCTTTTTTTTTTTTAGTATAACTATTTCAAGCAATAAATTTTCCTCTAAGACTACTTTGGCAGCATTCCACAAATTTTAATAGGTTGTGTGTTCATTATCATTCAGCTTGAAATACTTTCTAATTTCCCTTGTGATTTCTTCTTTTTTCATAGGTTATTTGGAAGTGTGTTACTTAATTTCCAAATGCTTGAGAATGTCCCAGATATTTTAAAAATGATTTCCAGTTTAACACTACCAGGGTCAGATAAAATGCTTTATATGATTTTAATGTTTTGGAATTTATTGAGACATTTTTATGATCGAGTATATGGTCTGTCTTGCTGAATGTTTATGTGCCCTCAAAATGAATGTGCATTTTGCAGTTATTGGCTATAGTGTTTCATAAAAGCAATAATATTAACTTGGTTGACATTATTGTTTATTTATGTTATAACTTTACTAATATTTGACCAGTATTTCAATCTCAAAGGCAAAGGTTCTAAAATTTCCAAATATATATATATATATATTGTATTTGTGCCTATTCATTGGCCATGTCAATCCTTATTTCCTGTATTTTGACACTGTTGAAGTACACACATTTTTAATTCATGTTGTATTAACACTCCTGCCACTAAAAAATGATCCTTTTTATCTCAGTAATACATTTTTGTAAAAGTTCACTATAATATTAACCTGGCCAGCCTAGCTTTCTTATGTTTAGGTTTTACTTAGCACATTATTTGTTCCATCTTTTTACTGTCAACTTGTCTGTCTTTTTTTATTTTATTTTTTTATATTTTATTTATTACTTTTTTTAGAAAGGAGAGAGAGACAGAGAGGGAGAGAGAGGAGAGAGAGACAGAGAGAGAGAAGGGGGCAGGAGCTGGAAGCATCAACTCCCATATGTGCCTTGACCAGGCAAGCCCAGGGTTTCAAACCGGTGACCTCAGCATTTCCAGGTCGACGCTTTATCCACTGTGCCACCACAGGTCAGGCAACTTGTCTGTCTTTATATTTTACATGTGTCTATTATAAAACACAGAAAATTGGATATCATTATTGTATTTATCTGACAAACTTTGCCCTTTAATTAAAGTAATTATCCATTTTAATTTACATAAGTGTTGATATGAAGTTTACCACTTGTTCCTTTGTTGTTTCTGTTTCTTCATTTCTTCTAAGTTAATGAAGTATTTTTCAATATTTAATTTTTGTCTTCTAGCTATATTGTTTTTATTTTATTAATTGCTGTAGCCATATCTTTCTTTGAATTAATATATATTTCATATACAATGTAAGAATTTTAAAACAGTGTAATATAATTTATATTACTTGCATCTGTTGGGCTATTGCTATATATTTTGCTTCTGCATATGTTATAAACACTAAATATATATTTATAGCTCTTGCTTTGAACTGGCAATTGACTTTTAACAGATTTGAGAAGAGAAAGAGTAGATATTTTACATATTTACCATTTCCAGTTCTCATCTTCCTATCAACCTGTAATTCCAGCTTGTCTCATTTCCTTTCATCTCAAAGAACTTTCTTTAACTATCTTTTATTTGAGATTTTGTTGACAACAAATACTCTCAGCTTTTATTACTTTTACTATAATTTACTTTTTAATTCTAGTTGACTTACAATATTATATTAGTTCAGGTATGCAGCATAGTTATTTGACATTTACATACCATAAACAACTACTTTTAAAATTAAATTTATTGGGGTGACATTAGTTAATAAGATTATATAAATTTCAAGTTTACAATTCTATGATATATGGTCTACATATTGCATTATCTGCACACCACCCTAAGTTAACTTTTATTTATTTATTTAAATGTTATCTGTCATTTTGACATATATTTTTTACCCAATATAAAATTCCAAATTGACTTGCTTTCTTTTCATACTCTAGATGTTATCCACTGTATTTTGAATTACATATTTTTTGGATGAAAAGTCAGCTGCCATTATTAATTTTATCTTTGCTCTTAAAGTTTTTAAAATTTGCTTTTGTTATTTAGCAAGTTTATTAGACTGTGCCTAGAGGTAATGTTCTTTATACTTATTTTTTGAGGAGTTCACTGAATTCCTTATATATTTAGTTCATTTTTTTTTACATTTGAAAAATATTAGTATAAATGTTCATTTGTTATGATTTTTATTGTATTTATAAATTGAGATATAACCAATATATATATAACACTGTATAAGTTTTTAGGTGTACAATGTGGTGATTTGTTACATTTATATATTACAATATGATTATATGATTATCACCAAAGTCTTAGCTAATGCTTTCATCTATTTATATTATTATTCCTTATTTGTGGTGAGAATATATAAAATCTAGTCTCTTAACAACTTTGAAGTACAGTGTTAACTACAATTGTAATGCTATTCAGTAATCCCCAGAATTTAATCATATTTTAACTGTAAGTTTATACCTTTTGACCACATCACTCCAATATCTTCACCACCTTACCTCTGACAGCCACTATTCTATTCTACACTTTCCATCAATTTAACTTATTTAGGTTCTATTTATAAATAATATCATAAAATATGTAAATATGTGTCTTTCTCTGACTTATCTCACTTAGTGTGAAGATATTCATTAACTATTCTTCTGCTCCATTTTCTATCTCTTGTTTTTGGAGATTCTAATTAATATATGTTAGAATTTTTTACACTGTTGCACAAATCATTTTTCTTTTTTCTCTGAAACTCACTTTAGAATTGGTTCACATACTTCTCCCCAAATTTTACTAGTCCTTTCTTCTTTAGGGTGTAATTTGCCATTACTACCATGTAATATGTTTTAAATTTCATATATTGCATAGGTTCTTATACATTGTTTTAAAAATCTCCCTTAAAATTTTCAGTTTCTTCTTCTATTCATTATATCACATCTATCTTTACTTAGAAGCTTTGATATGTTTATCATCATTTTAAGTTCCTATCTGCTATATTTTAACATTTGATTATTTAGTTATGGATCTTCATCTACTGACTTACTCTTCTCTTGACTGTAGATTACAGTTTATTGTTTATTTTCATTTCATATCTTTCTCTGAAAGGATTTATGCTTTATATAAGAGGCTAAATTAATAGTAGATCACTTTAACTCTTGAAGGTACAAAATATTTTATTTTATTGTTTCATTTTTGGCTTTTCTATAGTCCTAGGGAGACTCTCTGAGACTGGGATATTTGTTTTATTCCTAAGGTATGTCTCTTATAGAGTTTCAGTATAAATCTCATGATGTATTTTAAACCCGTCAAACTTGCCAGGCATCAAACTTCAAACCCTATCTTCACTGTTAAGAGCCATAGTAAATCTCTGCCACTTATATTTCCACCTGAGTTGTTTAGAATTTTTCCCATGTATGTTCAGTTCAGGAGTAAACTAAAAATTTGAGGAAAGTTTCTAATTGTATTTTGGGGCTTGCTCTTCTATGACCATCTTTCCGTAATTCCACCCCCCACAAAATTTATGATCAATCTGGGAATCCCAAATACAGCTTTCTACTTTCCAGGCAATATGACTCCAATTTAATAAGTCCCAGACATTCCATGCTAAATGGGCCAAGAAATAACCTTTTGAGGAAAGCCCAATATCAAACTTATTTTGAGAGTATAATTTCTGGCAGATTCTCTTTACTTTGGGTCATTTTTAGTCTTGTGTCTTAATTATAACCAAACTTTATAATTGCTATCTGAAGATTGGTTTGTCTAATATAAGTTATTCCACTCTTTAATCAGAACCAGAATCATTCTCATTCTCTACTTAAATTCAGGGCCTTTTTTTTCTTTTTCAATTCTTTGAGAAAGCATTGTAATTTTAAGAAGAGAGGAGAATGCTGACGTGCTTCCTTTTCTTCTCACTCCCATTCTCTTGCTTTAAATTGTTGTCTTACTATGGGTCTGGTGAGAAAAAGATATATTCCAACTTTGATGCAGATTCCTCCAGGTAAGTCTAGCCCCTTAAGTCATTGTAGTTCATTTATAATAAATACAGTATTTGAGCACTTACTCTGTTCCAGGCACTGTTATCGATGCTAAAATACTGCAATGAATAAATAAAAAAAATCATACTCTCAAGCAGTTCATATGCCAATGTGGAACTAGACAATAAATAAAAAAATTATAAAAATTCATATCATGTTTGATATCAATTAAGGAGAAAAATAAATAGAAAAGGGGTTATAGGTAGTATTTTGTGAGAGATTACAATTTAGCTCATATGTCTTTGGCCAATACAACCTGCTACCATAAAATACAGTCACAGATTATTTCTATATAAACACCCACTGCCCTCCTTTTCAGAAACTATCACTTCCTCATCTTGCTTACCAAGTATTTTACTCATTCTTCAGCTCAGTGCCCCAGGCGTGTCTGTGCTGAGGTTCCTCCAAACCCCACTCAATCTTCTTGTTCTTTTATTTTTCTGCTGCTATAGCTAATGCAGCTGAAACCTTTGAAATACCTACTGTATTTGAGCTTTCAACAGAAATCTTCCAGTACTCCAAAATAGGGCTTACATATTTTTTCCTATTAGTCATGTTTCTGTCAAGGCTGATTATTGGGTCTGAATCATTGGACTTCTGTTTTTTTCATATTTTAGAATTCTTGCTCTGATGAATCCTTGCTTCAACCAGAGTAAAGGTCAAGATTTGATTCTTATTTTAATTCAAAGGCAACTGCATTTCCTGGCTTAAATCATGGAAACAAGGAAACAGCCCTTTATGTAATAAAAATACTAACCCCCTCCTTGATGGTGAAAGTTTTCTTCTCACGTCAAGGCTCAGCTAATAATATAAGATGGTTCCTTTGCCAAATCCATTGATATACAGCCTAATCCATGACCACTTTATTATTACACTCTCTCTAGAACAAGGGTCGGTAACCTTTTTGGCTGAGAGAGCTATGAATGCCACATATTTTAAAATGTAATTCAGTGAGAGCCATACAACGACCCGTGTACGTTAGACATTATCCAATAAAAATTTGGTGTTATCCCGGAGGACAGCTGTAATTGGCTCCAGCCACCCACAACCATGAACAATGCTTTATATTTTTAACGTTATTATTTTTTTAATTAAAGATTTGTCTGCAAGCCAGATGCAGCCATCAAAAGAGCCACATCACATCTGGCTCATGAGCCATAGATTCCTGACCCCTGCTCTAGAACTTGAATTACATGACTGCTTCCATAACGATGGCTATTTTAAGTGACATTAGATATCAGTCTAAAATATTGTCTACAAAGGTCAGGGGTAGAATCTCCTTAATTGGCATTTTTCTGTTATGCTCTTAACTCCGGAAACAGAAGACATTTATCTAGCTTCTCTGACCTTGGTTCATTCAGCAGGTGAAGATGAAAAACATATTCCAAGTTTGTAATTCAGAGTCAGTGCATCAACTATGAAACAACTTTGCAGTAGGATGGTGTTTTGTGTACCTGTGTGTGTATCTTCTATTCCAATATATCCTGAGCCCACTTTACCAATTCACTCTCCTCAGCTCTAAACAACTTTCTGTTATTCCACAGAATAAGTGTAGCTGGGAAAGATATAACCTCTATCATTTTTTTTTGGAAAAATTGTACATTTTATAAGAACAGTTCAAATTTTTTGTCTTTTTATAACCAATTTCTTAGTAAAACTAAATTATTTCTTAAAACTGTTAATTCATGTATTCCAGATATTTGTAATGCTTATAAATCTATTTTTTTTCTATATTATAGCATTGGAAAAGATTTTGGCCTTTGGAGGGCAAACTATTCTTTATTTCTTAAAAGACTTTCCATAGTTTCTTCCTGTGTCCCATTATTAACTAAAATAAAGATGATCTAAAATATATTTTTGCTGCACCTTTGTAATGTACCATTCATCATATTCTAAGAGGATACCAAGATTATCAAGATATTTTTTTTTCTTTTTGGTGTAAAACTAAGAGTGAATTATAGAGCAAATAAAGCCCTTACCAGGGAAAAGGGTTATAACAAGTTAAAAAATGTATATATTATATAGATCATTGTTTATACATATACCAAATTTAAACTTTAATTACCCCAGTTTTATATATTTATGTAATTCTTCTGCTTCCCTTATTTCTATGGAGTTGGGAGAGTCAGAGAGCCAAAACTCCATGAGTTTCTAACTCCTCAGATTTCTTTCTACTCACTACTTCATGAGAACAATCCTTTAATGTACTGTCTTCCTAGCATTTCTTTTTATTTGTCCTATTAGCAAGTTTGAGATTGAAAGTTAAAAGAGGTAGGGGTAGGACATAAGTCAAGATGCCCAGCCCCAGAAAATGAATCCTGATTGGTGGAATCCTGTTTCTTTATGCCAGTCTATGAGCAGCATATGGCCTAGATCCAATCAATAAAATGTAAAAGGAAGTCTGCTGAGGGTGGGGGGGTAGTGATATGGGGAGTTTTTTCCTCTAGTAAAATCAAGTACAGATTTATATCCATTCAACCTGACCAAGTGGTGGTGCAGTGGATGTAGCCACGGCCTGGGACGCTGAGGATCTAGGTTCAAAACACTGAGGTTGCTGGCTTGAGCATGAGCTCACAAGCTTGAGCACAGGGTTACCAGGTTGAGTTTGGGATGATAGACATGACCCAGTGGTCATTGACTTGAGCCCAAGGTCGCTGGCTTGAGCAATGTGTCACTGGCTTGGCTGGAGCACCCTGGTCAAGGCACATGTGAAAAAGCAATCAATGAGCAACTAAGGTGCCACAACTATGAGTTGCTGCTTCTCATCTCTCTCCCTTCTTGTCTGTCCCTGTCTGTCTGTCTCTCTTTCACTTATAAAAGGGAAAAAAAAACCAGAAAAAAAAGTTCTTTTTGCATAATCAGCTATCTTGCTGCATAAGAAGTATCCTATGTGGATGTAATACTTCTTACTGCAGGTGCCATTAGTGTAGATATGATCAAAGTATTTAAAAAAAAAGGGAGGTGACTTTTGGTCTTTGATGATATAATTAAATTACTGACCCAACTTTGGAATTGAATTTTTAAAAACTTATTGTAATATGAAAAAATATTACTTTCTAGATTATTACACATAAGGTATCACGTGAAGAGAAGAAGGCATCATAACTGAAACAGAGGCTATAAAAGAGGCCAGGCTCAGTTCAGTTATAAATCTTATAGGGGACAATGAAATTATGTCTCCATTTTCTTGAGGCTAGTGGGTTAGACTTTTATATAATTGAAGTAGTGTGCTTTCAGATTTGAAAGTGGTTTTAGAAAAATAGCAGACACTTGCTTGATTCTACTATGGGAGTGACGCTGTCTTTACTAGTTAAAGACACATGTAGTCCATGTAGCCCAGATAAGTATGGTTCTGCGTTGAAATTCTGAAATTAGAGCTCATGGAGCAGCTTGGATAGTAGAACATCGTTTCTTTAAATTTTCTTTCTATATCTATCTATCTATCTATCTATCTATCTATCTATCTATCTTTCTTTCTTTCTTTCTATCTATCATCTATCATCTATCTATCTATCTATCTATCTATCTATCTATCTATCATCATCATCTATCTAACATCTATATATTTCTCTATCTATCATCTATCTATCTATCTATCTATCTATCTATCTATCTATCTATCTATCATCTATCATCTATCTGTATCTATCTTTATATCCATCCATCTATGTAAATAGTCTCTCAATCCATCCCTTGCAGACATAACTGATATTGAGTTAAAGCTGGTTATGCCATCCCATATTTAGAGTATTTCTGTGTCTCCTGAATAATTACAGTTTTAATTTTTATACCTGTTTAAAAACTTTGGGGTATACAAGTAATATAAAATATGTGGCATTATAACCCAAATGAAAATTACTCCAAAGAATTGCAGTTCGAGACACAAATATTATGTTTCTATTTTAAAGTCCTATGATTCTTCCAAGCAAAGTCTCAATCCCTTTCTACAGAACTCTCTACAGCTGGGCCCCTTTTTAGCTGTCTGATATATTTAAGATCATTATAGAGTAGTTATTGGAGCTTAATAGGCATATTGAAGATCAACAGAACTATTAAAGATTGAAGTCTTGAAGAAGAGTGTCATGATAAACTAGTTAGTTGGTTATAAATAAGTTATAGTTGGGTTTGTTAGTTCACAATGTAATATAAAGGTAATTAGAAATCAATTGAATAGGCAAAGACACTCATAGGAGGCTAAATAACATAAACTTTAATTCACTCACGGTTAAGATGAATGGCCAAGTAAATCTAGGTCCTTGCTTCAGTGGGGCCCTGAACAAACTTGCTTGGAGAGGCAGAGTGCTTCATGGCAATTGCCAAATAGTTGTGGTGGGTGATGTAGAATCTGCTACTTTTATCTGGTTTGGCCACTCATCACATCATAGAGTTACATTATCATACTTCAAACATAAGTCACATATGGACTTGATAAGGTTGACAAATGATGTTATCAGAAAAGGGAGTAAACCCATTTTACCTTGGTAATCAGGCCTTACGTAGTGGCCTTTTATGTAAAATATAGTTAATCCCATGACTTCACACATGGTACTGGTACACAGTTAAAACATAAAGCGTTGTCTTAAAAGGGCATAAACTGGTAACACCTTATTCACTCTTAGTTTCTTTTTACATTTTATATTAGTTTTATTTTATGTTTAGTATAACAAAGCAAAAAAAATTGAGTAAAATAATAGTGATTAAAACTGAAAGTGAATAAGTTCTAAGTGGTCCTGTCAAGAATTCTCTTGTCTACTATTGAATCTAATAAAGTTGGCCCCAGCTGGTTGGCACAATGGTAGAGCATCGGCCCGGCCTGTGGAAGTCCCAGGTTCAGTTCCTAGTCAGGGCACACAAGATAAGCAACCATCTGCTTCTCTACTCCTCCCCTTCTCAATCTCTCTCCCTCTCTCTCTCTCTCTCTCTCAACCTCTCTCTCTCTCTCTCTCTCTCTCTCTCTCTCTCTCTTTTCCCTACCTTCAGCCATGGCTGAAATGCTTTGAGCAAGTTGGTTCTGGGCATTGAGGTTGGTCCATGGCCTTGCTTCAGGCACTAAAATAGCTCAGTTGCCGAACAACAGAGCAGCAGCCCCAGATGGGCAGAGCATCACCCCTTAGGAGGCTTGCTGGGTGGATCCTAGTTGGGACACATGTGGGAATTTGTCTCTGCCTCCCTGTCTCTCACTTAATTAAAAAAAATCGGATAAAGTCAAGAAGAGATTTGGGCAGAGAAAGATAAAGTAGTCATAACTAAGTGTGACCAACCTCATTACTATAAAATTAAGTTCTAGATTTTAAATATAAGATACACATGCACTTCAAGTGATATTATTTTCAAACATATTTCTAATAGAGACAGAACTCTGCTGACAAATTTCCATGCAACAAGTTATTGTGGTGTTTTTACATGACATTATTCCAGAAATGTTAGTGATTATCTAAAAGTATAAATTATTTATTGATAATCAACCCAAAGAATTTAAAGTTATTGATACCAAACCATATTGTCATTTAAAATTTAATCAGAGAATCCTGTAGCAGGCAATATATTAAATTTTTTTCTAACAGAAGTGACTTCTTTTCAAATTCTGACTTTTCATTAAAGCTTTACTTTAAAATTATTCTCTCAATTTAATATTTTCTGTCTGTATCTTTTAGAAAAAAACCAGGTATTCTGAATGGATGCGAATGCATTAGGATACTCATGATATTCTGTTCTCGAGCTGGATTTATGCCCTAGTTGGAATACAAATTGTTTTCCTTGAACTATATGACCTTTGATGTCTTAGGTTAATTGGAGCTTTCTCTCGTGTCCTGATACTCCCATTTGGGAAAAATCCTGCACTACCCTGGATGGAACTTTTTCTAAAACTGTATGCTAGAACAACAAAAAGAGGTCATTTCATTCTTGTTCCTGTAACTAGAAAAAACATCATGTGAGAGACAGCAATAAGATTATTGTTCCCTATCAAGTGACCTTTGGAGAGTAACCTGATAAGAAAAATGTATTTTAAAATATTCTAGAACTATTTACCTTATAGAATAATGATTTTCAAATAGACATTTAGTTGTAAAAAATTTCTTTCTGAAGACATTAGAAAAATAGAATAGTGCTTTTAATCATTTAAAATTAGAATTCTATGATTCATTAAGCAAATACATTGCTTATCTCATCTATTACCTATATGCACTAAAATTAGTTTTAAAATATAGACAATGGTTTTATTTTTATTTGTTTGATATTTTTGTCAATGCAAATACCACCATTAACAAATGATGCTTTTAAAAGCGGTAGCTACGCCTATTGTTTATTGGCTAGAAATATGTTTGCTTCTTTAATGGCTGAAGAATTACAAATTTATATAGGATTTAAATACCATCCCTTTCTAACTTCATTTGACTGAAGGAGGAATTAAATTTTCCCTGAATAATGCTGATCATCTGGTATTCCTGACCTTTTTATATATCCTGCTTAGAGGAAGGGGGAAAGAAAAATTTGAACAGGTAATGGGAACTGCATACTATGACATTTAGTGTCTAAATGAAGCATTATATTTTAAAAAATGATTTTAATTAAAAATAATATAGCTTACTATTATATCTTTCATTGTTTCCAGATAAATATGACTACTACGTGTTTAACATACCTTCCAAATACTTTTGGTGGCTACTCTCATTTTAAAAGTTGTAATATATCATAGAGATAGTAAATTAAGTTTATAGGTGTCCTGCCACCACTGTCCTCATCCTTTGTCCACCACTCAAATGCCGAAATCTATTTCTATGCCGATGAGTGGCATTATCAACTTCTAACCCCACAGACATAGCCAGTGGACACCTAATCAAATGAGAAAGAAAAGATAAGTAGAAGATTAAACTCGAGGTCAAATAAATCCTAAAATACAAAAGCCTATGTTAGTGAATACGGTGCTTCATGTACAAGCTAGAGAAGAACCAGCCTTTGCAAATCTACTATAATATTTTTGTTTATTTTTTTCTCTCTAATACAGTCCTTCCTCCTCCTTCTTTTAATAGAACTAGTTTTCTTATTAAGAACTCATTTTCTTAATAAGAGGAATTTTGAAATGTGTCATTATAAACATGATCCCTTATCAGAGTAGTGAATAAACAGACCAATATGAGCCAATCAAAGATAATCACTTTATCTTTCTGGCTAAAGTAATTGACCCAGAGATGGGCAAATAACCCAAGCTAAGCCATCATTGTCTTTCATATAACTTTACCATATGACTTCCCAGGAAATTGATCTCTTTATACTGTGATTGTGAAACAGATAGAATATGAGTTTGGGATTGGTTATGAGCAGTTTTTCAGTTATAGGGAGAGCAAACCTACCTGGTCTCTGCCAAGACCTAGTATAGTAACATCATCTGAACTCCTTAGCACTTTAGATATTATCCTTCAGTGAAAAACCTGTACTTTATCAATGATTTTTGCTTGGCTCTTTTTTTGTGGAATCTACTTAATATGATCAATTATTTGACTAGTATAAAATCAAATTCTCTCATGTCAGTTTGGTTCATATTTACTACATACATAAACATTATTAGAGAAAACTTTTCATTTCATATTGCAGTAAAGAAGCTTCAATCAGTCTACTCAAAGATCTAGAAATGTAGCTCACAAGTAAATTACAATGGTACTTTTCTGATAATTTAGCTCCTATGTCCACAAAGATATATGAAAATTTAATGTCTGGATTAATAAACAGTAGTTGCTTTAGATCACAGCTCTTATATAGTTTTAAATAATTTATTACTATAATTTTTAGCATCTTTATAGTAAACTACTAATACTACTAATAGTGTTTACCTTATACAAGTATTAAAGAAGGTGGTATGTGGAAAGCAGTTAGCATCCTGTGTAAATTATAGAAAGGACTCAATAAACATTATATTTGATCATCTTCTATTTCCTCTCTTTCCCTTTCTAAGTCATCACCATTATTATCTGCAAAAAAATGTTACATTTAAAAGTACTATAGAAAGAACAGAATCTTTTGTCATGTACATCTTATTGAGCATCATTGTCTTTATTAATCTTCTAAGCACTACATTCTCTATGACAAGCTTGACACTTTTAGTTTAAGAATACATATGGGAATACACAGAAGAAAGGAGGGGATCGAAAAGCTGATGTTTCTCATTTATCTCAACTCAATAGAAAATATTCTTAGGAGCAATGTTGCACATGGCAGAGAACCAGCTTTGATGACTATATGCTCTGGTATTAAATGGGGTAAGGTCTTCTAAGCGATTGAGTTAAAAAAAAAACTAGGGTTTACATAAGACAAGTGTCTGTGTAGGTAGGGATGAGTGAGGGAGAGAGATTTATCTGTCTGTGGATATGCTAGATTGGGAAGGTAATTCAGACAACACTATTTTAAATATTCCTGTTTTCTATAAGTTTGCATTCTTTACCACTCAATAAAATTGTATGACAGCTTTTCAATGATTGGTACCTGTTTCCAATCTGTCCCAAAGTTGGGTTCTGTGAGAATTTACACTGATAACAAAAAGTTAGGAAAGAACTCTGAGACACTGAATCAGGGTAGCACAAATACAAAGTTAATTGGGTGATAGATATACAACATAAGTGACTAATCAAATGATGGAGTTATGTTTCTCTGAAATCTATGTACCCTTGTTGATCAATGTCATCCTGTTAAAATTAATTTTTTAAATTAAAAAAAATCCAAAGGTAAGGGGTAAAGAAATTTAGAACCTGAGATGAGGGAAAAATATTCCTTCTTCATTTTATATTGTGTCTTCTACTACTTTAGTCTTTTAATTATTTTACCTTTTTAATTTTTGTATCTTCTTCTTATTTCTCTTTTTTTCTCTTCTGTAGCTTTTATCTCTGTAACATTCATTATTCTTTCTTTCTTCTACCACCTAATTTGCCACTATCATTTACATCCTATAATTTTAATTATTATATTAATGAAAAATTAAAAATTGAGTATACTGTATAATCTAAAATTATATAATCACATTGTACAGGAGGAGCCCATTCATATTCTATTTTATTTTACTTTAGTTTGAACATTTTATTTATTTGTACAGTGTGCAAAATAGATAATTAGTTAACAATAATTGATACAAGTGCTTAAGTAAAAATATATATAATAGTTTAGATCCTATAATGCAATTGCTGCAATAGATGTCTACAAATAAATAAATTATTATTAATAAAAGCAACATTACCCACTTCTAATATGATTAGAAAAAAGAGTAAATATTTGTTTCAGTGATATAATGTTATAGTTTATATATATGGAAATATAGAAAAATATAGAAGATATATAGAAATAAGTTAGGATATAACATTTAAAGCCATTAAGGCAAGTGAATAGGAACTACCATATTTCCCCATGTATAAGACACACTGTAAGGCCAGTAGCCATGGCCACCAACACAGCCACCTGGCCCATGCAGGTTTGCATTTGATTTGGACAGATGGTAATAAAACAATGGGGCCAAGAACTGGTGGGCCATTACCTTTAATCCTAGCTTGTACACAGTGGGCAAGAAATACACACAGTGGGAAAACATTTCCTTTTCTATTCAGGGCTTCCAAAGCCACTGACTTATCCGAGTTTCCTAGAATCAAAGGATTCTACCTCACCAGCCTTATTCACCTCTGTTCCATATTTCCTTCTCTCTGCTCAAACTCTGCACAAACTGATTTCTCCTTTAGCACTCCACCATCTTGGATGCTTCTCCTCTTCTCCATGTGTCTTTTCTCTGCTATCCTCCAATATGGGCTCCTCTGCCCATTTTATAGTGTAGAAGTCAAAACCTTTAATCCAATATACAAACAAAGAAGTCTGACACAAAGTCACTTATCTGAAGCATAATGGGATTCCTCATGAGAGTGCACCACCCCAGATCATGCAACAGTCAAGGGTGTGGGGAAAAGCTTAGTTTTTAAAAGATCTTAGTATTATAAGGGTGGGAAAGGCTTAGTCTTAAAACTAAACCTTAGGCTATAACAACCCTGCCTGCTTACAGCCTGTTTCTCACAATCAATGAAAACTATAAGCGAGCAAATGCTTAGCCCATTCCATTTGACGCACCTGAAACATCAATTGTGTCCTCCTTTGACATCAAGTGTGGTAAGGTACCAAAGAATTGCAAAAATTAACATTTTAGGAGAAGAAGTCAGGCTTCTTGCCCATCCTTTCTTTGGAGAATGGAGGGAGAAGAATGCAGAAGCTTTCTGGCTTGCAAGAATGACTGGGCCATTTAGTTTAACAATATTTGCTAACTTATTTGACCCCCACACACCTTAATTTGAGGGCCCAAAATTTGAAATAAATGTATTACATAAAGTTATTGAACTCAAGTTTTATTCATCATAAAATTCATACAACTCCTCATCACTGTCAAAACTCCCATCCATTAGCTTCTCCTCATCTGTCTCTGATGATGAATCACTGTCTGCATATATTGCCCTGTCCTCAGTTTCATCTCAGGCATTTGAAATGCCACCTCCTTAAATGACTTGACAATGATCTCAACCTTGATATTATCCCAGGATCTTTTCACCCAGTTACAAACTTCTCCTATAGTTGGTTTCTTCACTCTTCCTGCTGGTGTTAAATTGTCCCCAGAAGACTTCATCCATTGGTTCCATTTGTCTCTCATGAAGCTTTGAAGGATTTGTTAATATTGACATCAAGTGGTTGGAGTTGGGATGTATAGCCTCTAGGTATGATGGCAAGTTTTCTTTCTTGCTCTGCAGCAATCTTCTTTGTGATTTTTGATATGGGTTCCCTGAACTGATCAATCACCAATAGGGTAAGTTTGCATAAGAGCCCACCTGGTCTCCTTCTCCAAATTTTCTCCAACCAGATCTTTACCGCATCCTGATCCATCCAATTGTTGTCATGAATGTGGACAATCACTCCTTGAGAAATGTCTTCTTTTGGCATTGTTTTGCATTTGAAAGTCAGCATAGGAAGCAGCTTGGTTTCGTCTGCACAACAAGCTAGAACAACTGTATGATGGCTCTTTTCATGTCCACTTGTGTTCACAGTTACAGTTTTCACCCCCTTCTTATCAACAGCTCTCTTACTTCGGATATCAAATTGAAGGGGAAACTTCATCCATATTTTCAGTCTGCCCCAATTCAAAATGATGTGTCTTCCCACAATGAATGACAAAATGATAAAATTCAAGAACTTTCTGATCATAGCTTTCTGACATCTTTGGGCAAGTCTGGTGTGTGTACACATGCTTAGCCCATTCCATTTTACGCACCTGAAACATCAATTGTGTCCTCCTTTAACATCAAGTGTGGTAAGGTACCAAAGAATTGCAAAAATTAACATTTTAGGAGAAAAAGTCAGGCTTCTTGCCCATCCTTTCTTTGGATAATGGAGGGAGAAGAATGCAGAAGCTTTCTGGCTTGCAAGAATGACTGGGTCATTTAGTTTAACAATAGAATAAAGGTTATCTGAAGAAATTCCTTTCCCTTTCAATAAGAGACAAAATTTATATACCCTACACTGATTTTAACTCTTCCTCCCTTCCTAGAATCCTGAGAGTAACATATACCTCTAGACCAGGGGTCTCAAACTCAACTCAGCATGTGGGCCGCAGAGCAAGATCACAGCCATTCGGCAGGCCGCACTAGGTCTACAAAAGGCAACTGTTACGCAACACTTTTCTTGAACTTCGTGGATTAGTCTGCGGGCTGCACAAAATTGTTCAGCGGGCTGCATGTGGCCTGCGGGCCGCAAGTTTGAGACCCCTGCTCTAGACAAAGGAATGGAAGGTAGACACTAAAAGATCTGTGAATGTCTCCGATATTTAAAGTGACATCACTATTGTGTTACCTTGTAAGTTTTAATATATAGGAATGTTTTTTATAGATGTTATAGACAAATGTTATAAGCTTGATTATTGTGTCATGTTCCCCTTCCCTTTTCCCCAAACCTGTATGTGATCAAGTCTATATAAAAAAACGCAAAGCTATTTCACACACACACATGATTTGGGTCAGCTATACCCCATGTCAGTCATATGTGGCCGGTTTAATAAATCTCCTAAAAATTCTTCTGTATCCTGCCTTGGTATCTCTACATAAACCTGCAGAATGCTACTTTACAACACAATAACTTCTTTTTCTTCATCAATTCTTCTTGCCTCATGCTGAACCATCTTTGTGGACACAGTAATTCTAATTGCCCTTTGCTCTTCAATCCATATCTTCAATTCTCTCTCTAAATCAGTCCATTTTGCTGTCTTGACTCTCATGGCTTTCATCTGCCATGGAATTTTCAGTAGGGTTTCTTTTTCTCATAACCGGTCTTGGATTGGTTTCTCAGTAGGAGGGGGACCAAACTTATGTTCAGCAGCATGATTTCCATTCAGTTTTGCAAACTGGATCACTTTTAATTTGAATTCAACACTGTACGAAAATCTTTTCTGAGCCATTCCTGGGCAGAACATGGCAAAATGTAACCTACCGTAACATACTGGTAACAAGTATGAAACAATGAGTGCAAAGACAGCAGGAACAAAAATGTAGGCAGTGCAAGTAAAATAATCTACAACCACTATATAAGATGCACCAAGTTTATAGACCCATTTTTTTTTAAAAGGATGCATTTTATACATGGGGAAATATGGTAATCTAGTCTGTACAGATATGATAGGCAGACTATGTCTTTTGCTCAGGACCCAGTTACTGTTTGCGTGAAGTTATATAGAGATAAAAAGTGGCTTGATGTGACAACTCTGTAGATTAACATAAAAAGGGCTCCCTGCCAAGAACTCCCAAAAAGTGGCTTGATGTGGTAATCCCATAAATTAGCAACTGTTAAAAGGTTTATGCCAGAAAAAGGTACTAAAGCTGAGGGGCCCCCAGCTGCAGTTAGTTGTCCAGACTCTAACATTTAACATGGACTGTCTCAACGCTGCTGTGACCAAGAACAACCAAGAGGAGCGTGCCAATGGGGTCCCATTAAGCTGTACCCAGGCACACCATAAGGATTTGTGAATAATAAAGTGCCTGTGTGATTCTTGCAACTAACTTGTGTGTTGGTCGTGTCTTTTCTCCAGTGGCGATTGCTCCTGGTACCAATAAGTAGAATCCTCATAGCTGCCTCAAGAGTAGTCTCAAGAGGCTTCCACCCCTGCTGTTAAGCAAGAGTGTTCCACTGTTTAATTGACATAAAGCTCAGGCTCTACTGGGACAACATTTCATATCTGTTTGGAGAGAACCAATAGGGTGTGTGTGTGTGTGTGTGTGTGTGTGTGTACTGAGAGAAAGAAAAAGGAAAGATTTTATTTTAAATTGTTTCACATGATTAGATGATTGTGGGTGCTGTCAAGTCTAAAATTTACTGTGCAGGCATAGAATCAGAAAAGTTGATGTCATAATCCTAAGATTATCTGGAGGCATAATTCCTTTTTTCCTATGGGAATCTTTTTTTTTGTTTTCTTATAACAGTTTGGCTGACTGGACAAACCCCATCTACCTCATGAAGAGTAAATTAAATTCTACTGATTTAAATGCTATCTTTCTTTTACCTTCACAGCAAAATCTTGATTAGTGTTTGATTAAACATCTAAGCACTACAGCCTAGTCAAGGAGACATATAGAATTAACCACTGCAAATCTACCACTTTCAGTTTGGCATTCATGCACATTTTCTTAAACCATGCCTAATATAGACAATAACAAGTTATATTTTGGATTTTCATGGTAAAAATATTCTGAATTCAACTGCAAACAAAATAACACTTTTTCTAGAAGACAAAAAATGTCTTAGATCATGGTCACTCTTCTTGATATCTTATAATTCTAGTAGTATCAGGTCAAGTAAACTATACTTAAATATGATTTTAAGTTAATTTATTTTATGTTGTATTTTAATGGGATAAGAAATAGAATAAAACAAAGATTTTGATTCATGAACTGATAACAAAATTAGAAGTATAACAATAATAATACTTCTTTCTGTACTTCACAATGTGGTTACAGCTTTTCCACTATCAATTTTGTATTTCTTTGTCCTCAGCATACACTTCAACTGGTCCTTATTCTTTTTCTTTCCTGAGATAACCCAAAATTTTATTCCTCAAATTCTGGGCCATTAGGAATTTTGCCTGAATTTGATTGTTGTTGTGTTTCATTTATTTTCTTCACAGCACATGGTAATACTAAAAGATGCCCCAAGGGATCTACTTTATTCAAAACATCCTCCTTTTTACTTCCATTGTGTAGTAATAGTGCAATTTCCCCTCCGTAGTCAGAAAAATTAATTACCCCAGCTGGCACAGTAACTCCCTTCTTTGCCTGTTGATT
The DNA here is from genome assembly GCF_036850995.1 of Saccopteryx leptura. Lineage (NCBI taxonomy): Eukaryota > Metazoa > Chordata > Mammalia > Chiroptera > Emballonuridae > Saccopteryx > Saccopteryx leptura. The sequence goes on from NC_089503.1 coordinate 356,967,920, forward strand.
CAGAGTGATAGAAGCTCAAAGTGGTCGGTGGCTGTCTGAACTTCTAATTCAATGGAATTATTTTTGTATCTCTTGGTGAAAAGATTTCCCTCTGTGGAATTAAGACTTCTTTACCAGCTGAACACTGGTTGCAGAAACAGGAAGAAAAAAATTTGCTAGTGAATTTCTAAGGGTGTTAGTTAATAGTACTCTCAATTTCACTTCTTGATTCTTGGACCTGTGAATCCTGCTAATGGGAGTAAAAGCACTCTATATTAGACCCAGATTCAGAGCATGTGTAATCTCCAAGAGAGAGCCTTGACTCAAGAATATATGATTAAGTGTATTCAGTGGTGATATTTTATTATATCTCTATTGCCACACAATGTCATGTATTATCAGTGCTCTCTGTAATACTAGAAATTGAGTCATTAGTACCTTTAAATATAAACAGATTAGAGAACTAATTTTAGAAACCTCAGACTTATTTAGAAAACTCAACATTAAGATTATTTTCTTGCCTTATCTGTGGTGGTGCAATAATAAAGAAAGCATCAACCTTGAATGCTGAGGTTGCTAGTTTCAAACCCTGGGCTTGCCAGGTCAAGGCACATACAGGAAGCAACTACTTAATAATGTACAAGTTGATGCTCCCTGCTTCCGACTCCCTACCCTTACTTTCTTTCTCTCTCTCTCTCTAAAAATCAATAACAAAAAAATATTTGTTTTAAAAGATTCTTTCCTCTATAACCACTCTTTATACAAAATCTGTATGTGTTAAGGATTAGAGTTCTTCAGAGAAACTGAACTCATGTATATATATGAGATAAAGAGAAGAAATATTTTAATGAATTGATTCACACCATGATCTAAAAAAGAAGATCTAGTGATCTAGTATACTAGAGAAAAACATTAGAAAGAGACTACTTTTTGGCTTTGGTAGAAGGTACCATGTCACGTATGCTTGAGTCCATGCTTTATAATTTAATTGACATCACTTATCCAGAAAGAGTTGGAAAAAATTGGAATGCTAAAGATCTTTAACTTAGGTTCCATAGACATCCAGTAGATGATCCTGAAGATTCACTTCTTACCTGCATCGTTAATACAAATGAGCAACTGTATGGAGTAAACAGCTTCCACTCATGAAACTTAGAACATGATTATTTTACATGTTACAAACTCTTTAATAGCTCTTGTTTGTTATGTTCTTTTTTTTTTCTGGACTTTTAGCAGTTACTGGTTTTAGCTTTCATACATTTGATTTAGTCTATCAGATTCACTTACCAATAATAATAGATTAATTAAGACTTTTGAGAATCATCTCTTTACTTCTTTGAGTTCTCTTAGTAAATAATAATGTAATCTATCTAAAAATCTGTTGAATAAGTCATACCTTGCCAATTCCTAGGCTAATGCATATAATAACTACACCTGAAATCAATGCCATTAAAGTAAATTTTGACTGTAATAATCTTATGAATAAACTTCTGTGATATCAGAATGATATTCATCAATGCAATAATTTATTAAGATTACGTTGAAACAACTATACTTATTTAACAAGTAATGACCATTTGTCGTTAATAATGTACAAATATCGATACATGAAATTTCTTTTTAGTAATAATTTAAATCAGATTCCAAGTTTTAAAAAAACTAAACATTTGAAATATTATTTTTATAATAGAAAAATATATATTTGAAATGTATTATTGTCTATTTATTACAACAGCCTCCAGAGATAAATATAGGCCCACTAAATTTACTTGATCACATCTATGATTATTTTTTTATTTTATGATTCATAAAACATAATCTTCTATGTCTACCTAGGGCTAATTTTTTATGGGTATATTAGATCATTTCAAGCATACAACATACCTAAAGTAGATCATTTCTCCTTACAAAGTATATAAAGATTCAACACTCTTCCTTGGGTATACATACTAACTGAGGGAGCTGGTTTCTGAGGATGTTGGTATCATCAATATGAGTCAGAAAATTTTGGTTGACATCAAAAATCTATCTCTCACTTTGGTTGACATAATACATTATATAGCCTCAGTCCTGAGAGAATAGCAAATGCCTTCTCTCAAGTATAGGGGGTCCTCAGGTTACAACACACTTTCATTTCTATGACAGAATGAAACTCGAATTTTGGTGTAAGTCAAAACACAGCTTAGCTTAAGTCATTCACCTATCCTAACACAGTTGTAAAGTCATAATCTAGAACATAAAGACACAACTAAGCCACAGAAAAAGGAAAAGGACATAAATATACTGTACTGTACACTGTACTATAACAAAAAAAATTACCAAAAAATGAGTGTTAAAAAAATTCCTGTGTTTATGTAATATTTTTGCCATATTTTTATGGTTAACATTTAACTGACTTGAATTGTATATGTATGATGCTAACTGCTTAAGCTGAAACACTCATGTCTCAATTTTTAAAAGTTTTTATGGAGTGACCATAGTAAACTCAAAATGTCATATGTCAAGACTGCTGTAACCTGAGGACCCCTATAGTTATGGACAAGAGATTAGTGTTAAGTCTTCTTTTGACAAATCAAGACAGTGGGGTTTTACATCATTATTAACACTTTACAGTATATTATATCTATATCAACACTCAGGTATGATGTAACAAGCTAAATACAAGTACAGAGAATAAGAACTGCCTATTTGGATGTTTTCATGGAGACTTTGGGATCACTTGACTTATTCAAAACAGTGAAATCTTGGTCATAGTTCCAGAATATTGTCCAGTCCCTTCTTATTTTACTTCTAGCAACACTTAGTCTTATAGTTGTTCAACATTTTTGAATAAGAATTATAATGAATTCTGCATAATCACATTTTGACAGTAAAAAACTTATTACAGGATAAAAGTAGAAAGGAATAATTTTGATGATACTCAAACAAAAATTGAATTTTTGCAAGTAAACGCTAATGCTAAGAAGGTAGAATCAACAGCAGTGGTTAAAATCAAGACAATCTTTATTGATATCTCTTACAGCAGTGGTCCCCAACCTTTTTTGGGTCACGGACCGGTTTAATGTCAGAAAATATTTTCATGACCCGGCCTTTAGGGTGGGACAGATAAATGCACAAAATAAAATTATGCAACCGGCATAAAAACTGTGGTATTTCTAAATATAATTGTCGAACTTATGAGACAAGCGTCAAAGGTGAGTCTTAGACGAATGTAACAGAGGGAATCTGGTCATTTTTAAAAAATACAACATCGTTCAGACTTAAATATAAATAAAACAGATATAATGTAAGTTATTTATTCTTTCTCTGCAGACCAGTATGAAATGACCCTTGGACCAGTACCGGTCTGCGGCCCGGGGGTTGGGGACCACTGTCTTATAGCAATTTGAGTAAACAAACAAACAAAAAAATAAAATAAAAAACCAATAAATCTCACATTTTTAAAGTGAAAAGTAGATTGTTTTTAGCTACGGTAACAGGTATCACCAGACTGCTTTAAAATTCATAGAATTAATCAAGAAAAATCTTTCTCAAAAATGCTTTGCAAGCCAAATAATATCAGCTCATTTCTGAACCTCAGCCAATCAGAAGCATATCAATTATAGTACACATACTTCTTAATGTTAGTCAATCAGCAACAGTCTTACACAAATGGCCACACATTTACAGATGATGTCAAACCATTTGCATTGTTGATAACCTGAAGGGCCTCCAAATTCTTATATGACACCAACAGTCTTCTCTACTTGAAGAGATTATACCTGATAATACTGTCTCTCCTAATCAATAAGTTCAACATTGTTATTTATTTTTATTTTCTTTTGAAATAATTAAGTTGATCACATCAGGTAAAATTAGGGGGGAAAATGGTGTGTGTGTGTGACTGTGTACTTGTGTACTCAAATATAAATATGTACAGTGAATCTATGATGTGGGCAGATTCTTCTTAATAGTTATTTTCTTCATTAGTGACATGCAAGTATTGAACTATATCATTTTTAAATTTCCATTGTATTTCAGGATTCTATAAACTTACACATGTATATACCATTAAATTTTAGTGTAACAAAAAATTAGAAGTCAATAACTTTATTATTTGCATATCAAATAAAAGCTAGAGGAGTAATGTTTGTAGTTTAATTTAGAAATTGGTATTAGAAAAAGAGGCGAACTTTTTCTAATAAAAAAGAAAAGAACATTGGTAAAGAAAAGAACATTGACTGACAACATTTATAAAAATTAATATTCTGGTAAGTAGTTAATTTCCAAATTTGTAATAGTTTGCTTTCAGAGAAATATATTTAAAACCATTTGAAAAATTACAAGCATTATAAAAGAACCATGACATTTTTATATGTTTAAATCCTTTTCATTACACTAGGTAATAGTCAAGAGAACTAGTATAGCTTATCATATCTCTTAAAATCTGGGTTTCCTCATTGGTAAAATGACTTGATATACTTAAAGTTATTTGGAGATTAAATAAAAACACATAAATTTGGTTAATTAAATAAACATAAATGGTGGGTTTTTTTTTTTCTTTTTTTTCTAACTGAGAGGAAGGGAGATAGACTCCCACATGCAACCCCAATCAATATTCACCCAGCAACCCCAATCTGGGGCTGATGCTCTGTCCATCCAGGGCCATGCTCACAACCAAGCTATTTTTAGCATCTGGGGCTGATGCACTGGAACCAATAGAGCCTTGGCTGCCAGAGTGGAAGAGGGAGAGATAGAGAGAAGAGGAGGGAGTGGAGAAGAAAATGATCACTTCTTCTGTATGCGTTGACTGGAAATTTAACCTGGGACATTAACATGCTGGTCTGACACTTTACCACTGAACCAACCAGCCAGGGTTATAGTGTTTTCAAATAATTTTATACATTTGTTTTTAAATTCAAACTTTTTATTCTTAAGGAATTAGGAGTATCAAGTCACACAAAAAAAGAAAAGAACACAAAAAGGCTGAAAATTACAGCAGTAGCAATGAATCTGTTGCTGTCTCATGTACCATTGGAACTATTACTTTATAACAGACCATTTTTCTTTAAATTGAACAGAAAACATCCTTAAAACCTGAAAAAGTTAATAAATACATATATTTTTCTACTTTTAAATTTTACATAGGTATGGGCCAATCCAAGGGAGTAAATACAAAAAGCTTCGTAAACTGATTTGTGACAAAAGAGTCCTTCAGAAATGTGACAGCTTCTCTAGGAAAATGATGGATCTGGTTATAGACAGATAAAGGCAAAGGACTAAACAGAATTCAGGTACTTTCCTAGATTAAGAAAATGTCAAAAATGCTATTAGTGCTCTTGAGGGGGGAAAAGGCCATATTTGAGACAGGAAAAACTACAAACTGAAATAATAAATTTATTAGCATAACATTTCTCTCTCCCTTCTTCCTCACATTTGGCTAAGAAAAGTGCATAGAAGATATAAGTGAAGAGCAGAAAAAAAGGTGCATTCTTTGCTTCGGTGGAAAATGAAACCACTGAATCTCAAGAACTATTTGATCATCCTCCTTTAAATTCTAAGCTCAAACACAGATTAGATCACATAGTCCTTTAGAAGTATCTCTGTTTGGGATGACTGAAGTTGGACTGACCAAGTCATCTCAGTTTACTTAGAGCAACTTCTAAATTCCCAATCTCCTCAATAGTTAATGACATCTAAGTGATTACATCCTCAATTTCATCACCAGAAATACAAAAGGACTTACATAGTTAAGGACATAGGAGAAGAAATAGAATCAAAGAATGTAGCAGTATATCTCAATTTACACACACACATATATATATATATATATATATATATATATATACATAATAACTGCTATAAAATATTTTAGACATTATCAAGAAATTTATAAATCAAAAAGAAAATAAATTCTTGTTTAGAAAGTAAAAAAAATACCCCTTACATACAAGAAAAACATTCAAATCCGCATATAACATACAGACTAACTCTTATTTTGAAAGTAGTAGAGAGGAACTTAAAATAACAAATATGAATGAAAAGTAAAGGGGTTAAACGAAGAAAAATACTCATAGACACAGACAACAGTGTAGTAGTTACTAGAGGGAAAGACGGGTGAAGGGGGTTAAAGAAGGTACAGTGTGGATAAATGGTGATGAAAGAAGACTGGAATTTGGTTGGTGAACACACAATACAATATACAGATGATGTTTTATAGAATTGTACATCTGAAACTATATAATCTTATTAATCAATTTCACCCCAATATATTCAATTAAGAAAGTATTTAGCCAAATGTTTAAAAGTCAATGATTTTATGAAGATATAGCAATCTCAAATCTATTGTTAAGAAAGCACTGAAATTATAAAAAATATAAATATAAAAGGCATTATAGACAAAGCAGTATAAAGGATCATATATGTTTTAAAAATGTCAACAGAAATTATACAAAATATAGAACAGCACAAATAATTCAAGACACAGCATAGAGAGGAAGAAGAAACTTAAAATTTGCAATCTAAACAGAATATGTGTCACAATATCAAACAGTCCATTATATAGGTAATTGTATAAAATGACAGAAGAATAAAAGGGAAGAAAAATATATTAAAAATTAATGCCCTAAAATTTTGCCATAAAATCAAAAGCAGAATACATGCACAGAAAATCAAATTTGACACATTTTTTTTCTCAACCTGTTGAAAATAAATCCTGATACAAAGTTTTAAAAGTAGTGGAATAAAAGTAAGTATCAAAAGTTATTTCTTAACTAAAATATAAAATAAAAAAAATATATGACATTTAAAATATTTTTAAAAAATAGCTCGAATTTGAGTTCAATATTTAACAAAAGATTGTTAAACTAAGGTGAAATAAAAATAGTTCCAACTAAATTTTAACTGAAAATTTGTAATTATTTTTCTTGAATCACAAAAAAATATTAAAAGTTCTCCATGTTCAAAAGAAAATAGGTCAATTCTAAAATTAGATCAAAGAGATGATAAAAGAGCACTGTAAATGGTCAATAAACAGTAGGCATAATACATTATTTTTTAGATTTTTCTAATTCTATTTAAATATATTTAATTGTTCAAAGAAAGAAACAATTGCATATATGTGGATATTTAAATTCAATAAAGGATTAATTAAAAGAAAAAGAAAGAGGAGTGACGGCAGTGAAATGGCAGCAGGAGAGATACTTTTCCCCCCAGACTCTCCCCTTGAAATTTCAACAAATTCTACAACTATATGCAGAGAAAAAATTTCAGATGAACCTGAAATATAAACACACCAGATAGACAAAGATCTGATTGTACAAGAAGGCAGGCCAAAGCACAGAAGAAAAATGCCACAGGACTGAGTATTTCTCTTTCATCACAAACCTGAGGGATGAAGGCACTGTTCGCACAGGCTTTGTCTCAGACTCGGAGGAGCCATGAGGAGAGCCTGGGGGGAAAAAGCTGAGTTAGTGATGATGACCAAGAACGGGGAGCAGGGCCATTTCCTGGTGTCTGCCATACCCATGATTGCAGGGCTGGGTGATTACAAGTGCTGGGCACACACAGAGCCCGTGGTGCACTCCCAGGAACTACATGCAAATAGCTTGTAGAGATTGGCCCATGTGGCACTGGGGCATGCTTGATCTGCCTGCAGAGTTTAGCCTTGTGGTGCCAGAAGCACTTGATCTGGGATTTGTGCCCCAACCACTCCTAAAATTGGTCACTAACTTGCCGGAGAAAGTTTCACATGTGTGGGCAGGACACCTCTGATCTGTGATCTCTGCTGCAACTGCTCCTGAAGTTTGGACAACAGCTTGTGATACACAGCTCCTCCCCTGCCCAGGGCTTCACTTTGAGTGCTTAGAATGGTATCAGAGGAGGGACTGGACTGTATCACCCCAGTCTCCCCTTCCCGCATTGCTCCTCTGGATCTGCAGGCTGCTTTCTACTGTGAGAGGCAGAGATGCCCTGGCGCTCTGTGTGATGTGGGGGAAGGCCTTGGAGGACCCCTGCTCAGCCATTGCTAGAGCTATAAAATTGCAAAGCCCTAAAAACAAGCCCCTTGTACCAACGGGATGACCTTGCCTGCATCATTAGACAGCAATGCCTCGGCAGAACTCCACCTAAGAATCTCACAGTGGCAAACCTTGTAGTACACTGCTCTCTACCAGAAAAAGGAAAAATTATCTCTGTTGAGGCTATTAATAATACCACTCGCAAGTGCCACCAAGGAAAAAGAAATCAAATATGGATATACGAGACAGAGATGTAGCACAGATAGATGATAAAAAATGTCCAGGAAAAAATCTCAATTACATGGAAACCTTGGAACTTAATGACCAAGAGTTCAAAAGTGAAACTCTAAAAATACTCAATAAGATACAAGAAAACACTGAAAGGCAATTTAGTAAGCTCATAAAACAATTTAATGAACAAAAAGTACTTTACCAAGAAAATTGAAACTATAAAAAAGAACTAGACAGAAATGAAAAACTCAATACATGAACTGAAAAATGAGGTAACAAGCTTAGCCAGTAGAACAGGCCAGATAGAGGAGAGAATCAGTGACATTGAAGACAGGCAACTAGAGATACTACAGAGAGAAGAAGAGACTCAGAAATTTTTAAGAAATGAGAAAGCCTTATAAGAATTATCTGATTTCATCAGGAAAAGCAGTATAAGAATAATGGGTATAATGGGTATATTAGAAGAAGAAGAGAGGGAGAAGGGAATGGAGAACATATTCAAACAAATAATCAATGAGAGCTTCCCAAGACTGTGGAAAGAGTTAGAGCCTCGAATCCAAGAAGCAAACAGAACGTCAAGTTACCTCGACCCAAACAGACCTACTCCAAGACACATCATAATGAAATTATCACAAATCAATGACAAAGAAAGAATCCTCAAGGCAGGTAGGAAAAAGAAGAATATAACATATAAAGGAAAACCCATTAGGCTATCATCAGATTTCTCAGCAGAAACTCTAGAAACCAGAAGAAAGTGGACCCCAACATTTAAAGTACTTAGAGGAAATACCAGCCATGAATACTATACCCATCAAAGCTATCCTCCAAATATAAAGGAGAAATGAAAACATTTATAGACATATAGAAACTGAGGGAATTTATCACCAGAAAACTTCCACTACAGGAAATTCTAAAGGGGTTATCCGACCAGATACAAAAAACAAAACAAAATAAAACTACAAGTAAAAATTTTAAGAAAACCACAATAAAATAACAATAATCTGTGACAACAATACCATAAAAGGGGAGAGGATAAAGATTGGCAGTAGCAAAGAAGGATGGAGTGCAAAAAAAAACATAAGATAATGAACTAATAAATATGATAAATTTTCTTTTAATAACCTAATGGTAACCTCCCCTGAAAGTGCCACTCCTGAAAAACATAGCTTAAAAAAAGAAGAAACTGAAGCTAGAAGTATGGAATACTACCAAACAAAACCCAATGACAGAAAAACAAAAAAGAAGAACCAAACAACACACAAAGATATCAGAAAGCAATATACAAATTGGCAATAGGAAATATTCAAGTGTCAATATTTACACTAAAAGTAAATGGATTGAATTCACCAATAAAGACACACAGAGTAGCAGATTGGATCAAGAAGTAAGACCCAACAATATGCTGACTTCAAGAGACACATCTAAGAAACAAGGATAAAAATAGATTCAAAGTGCAAGGTTGGAAAAACAATTCTCCAAGCAAATAATACACAAAGAAAAGCAGGTGTAGCCATTCTCATACTGACAGAGACAAAGATGGACATTTCATAATGATAAAGGGGACATTGTATAAGAAGACATAACACTATGTCTTTTAAAATATATAAGACCAAAATATATAAGACATCTACTAACTCAGGGTAGTCAACCTTTTTATATCTACCACCCACTTTTGTATCTCGGTTGGTAGTAAAATTTTCTAACCGCTCACTGGTTCCATAGTAATGGTGATTTATAAAGTAGGGAAGGAACTTTACTTTATAAAATTTATAAAGCAGAGTTACAGCAAGTTAAAGCATATAATAATAATTACTTACCAAGTACTTTATGTCAGATTTTTGCTAAATTTGGAAGAATAAATCTTTATAAAACAACTTACTAGTGTTAAATCTATCTTTTTATTTATATTTTGGTTGCTCTGCTACCGCCCACCATGATAGCTGGAATGCCCACTAGTGGGTTGTATGGACCAGGTTGACTACCACTGCACTAACTGATCTAAAAGTAAAAACCAATATATATATATATATATATATATATATATATATATATATATATATATATAATCATACCTGGAGAACTCAATACACCATCAATGGTTTTAGATCGTTCATCCAAATAGAAAATCAATAAAGAAATATCAGCCTAAAATTATAAACTAGAACAAATGGACATAATAGACATCTGTAGGACATTTTATTCCAAAATGTCAGAGTATACATTTTTCTTCAGTGTACATAGAACATTCTCAAGAATAGACCATGTGCTGGACCACAAAACCAACATCAATAAATTCAGAAAGATTGAAATTATACCAAGAATATTCTCTGACCATAAGGCTTTGAAACTAGAATTCAACTGCAAAAAGGAAGTAAATACACCCACAAAAATGTGGAAATTAACATACTCCTAAAAAAATGGGTCAAAGGAGAAATAAAAGAAGAGATCAAAAGATATATACAGACAAATGAAAATGAAAACATGACACATAAGAATCTCTGAAATGCAGCAAAAGCAGTCATAAGAGGGAAGTTCATATCATTTTTGGTTTATATGAAAAAAACATGAAAGAGCTCAAGTAAACAACCTAGCATAACATCTTAAGGAGCTAGACAAAGAAGAACAAAGGCAACCCAAAACAAGCAGAAAAAAGGAAATAATGAAAATTAAAGCAGAAATAAGTGAAATAGAGAACAGAAAAGCTATAGAAAAAATTAATACAACAAAGAACTGGTTCTTCGAAAAGATCAATAAAATTGACAAACTCTTGGCAAGACTCACTAAAAAGAAAAAAAATAGAGAAAGGACTCATATAAACAAAATCCAAAATGAAAAAGGAGAGATTGCCATAGATATCATAGATATATATATATAAAAAGATTATTGAAGAATACTATGAAAATTATATGCCACCAAATTCAACAATCTAGAAGAAATGGATAAATTCCTAGAACAATACAATATTCCTAGACTGAATCACGAAGATGTAAGAAGCCAAAATTGACTGATAGCAGGGAGGAAATAGAAACAACTATCAAAACCCTCCCCAAAAATAAAAATCCAGGGCCAGATGGCTATATTAGTGAATTCTACCAAACTTTCTAAGATTTCTTTCCTATCCTCAAAGTCTTCCAAAAAATTAAAGAAGCAATACTTCCAAACACAGTTTATGAAGCCAATATAACTCTCATACCAAAACCTGCAAAGGACAACACAAAAAAAGAAAACTACAGATGAATATCTCTAATGAACACAGATGCAAAAATCCTAAACAAAATACTAGCATATCAAACACAAGAACACATCAAAAAAATAATTCATCATGATCAAGTGAGATTCATCCCAGAAACACAAGGATGGTTCAATATATGTAAAATTATTAATGTAATACACCATATCAACAAAACAAAGAACAAAAACCCATATGATCCTATCAATAGATGCAGATGTCATGTGATAAAATATAGCATCCTTTTATGTTTAAAACACTCAACAAAATGGTACAGAAGAAAAATATCTCAATATAATAAAGGCCATTTATGACAAATCATCAGTTAACATCATACTAAATGGTAAAATAACTTAAAACTTCTCCTCTAAAATCAGGAACAAGACAAGGTTGCCCACTCTCTCCACTCCTATTCAATATAGTGCTGGAAGTTCTAGTCAGAGCAATCAGACAAGAAAAAGAAATAAAAGGCATTCATACTGGGAAAAAAGTAAAGGTTTCATTTTTTGCAGATGACATGATCCTATATATAGAAAACCTGAAAGACTACAGAAAGGCTATTAGAAACAATAAACCAATACAGTAAGGCCTGACCAGGCGGTGGTGCAGTGGATAGAGCATCAAACTGGGATGTGGAGGACCCAGGTTTGAGACCCCAAGGTCTCCAGCTTGAGCACGGACTCATCTGGTTTGAGCAAATCTTACCAGCTTGGACCCAAGGTCGCTGGCTAGAGCAAGGGGTTGTTACTTGGTCTGCTGAAGGCTCATGGTCAAGGCACATATGACAAAGCAATCAATGAGCAACTAAGGTGTTGCAACAAAAAACTGATGATTGATGCTTCTCATCTCTCTTCATTCCTGTCTGTCTGTCTCTACCTGTCCCTCTCTCTGACTCTCTTTGTCTCTGAAAAAAACAACAAAACAAATAAAAAAACAAAAACCAACCAATACAGTAAGGTCACAGGATATAAAATTAATATACAGAAGTCTACTGCTTTCTTACACACCAAAAATTAAACCTGGGAAAAAGAACTAAAAAAAAAAAAATCTCTTTTACGGTTGTAACAACAAAAAAAATACCTATGAATAAACATAACAAAGAATGTAAAGGACCTATATATGGAAAACTACAAAACATTATTAAAGGAAATTGAAAAAGACACAATGAAATGAAAAAATATACCATGTTTGTGGATAGGAAGAATAAGTATATTTAAAATGGCCATATTAACCAAAGCAATATACAAATTTAATGCCATTCCCATCAAAATTCCAATGTTATTTTTTTTTTAAATGGAACAAAGGGTTATCAGGTTTATATAGAACCCTAAAAAACCTTGAATAACCAAAGTAATCCTAAGGAAAAAAAAAACAAAAAAGGAGGCATTAAAATACTTGTATATGGTCAGATCATCTTTGATAAAGGAGCCAAAAACACACAATGCAGAAAAGAAAGCCTCTTCAATAAATGGTGCTGGGAAAATTGGAAAGTCACATGCAACAAAATGAGACTTGACTACAGTTTGTCTACCTTGCACAAAAATTAATTCAAATTGGATCAAAGACCTAAATATAATATCTGAATCAATAAATTACATAGAAGAAAACAGATACTAAACTCATGGACTTTGGCCATAGAGAACATTTTATAAATTTGGCCCCAAAAGCAAGGGAAGTGAAGGCAAAGATAAATGAATGGGACTATATAAACTAAGAAGCTTCTGCATAGCAAAAGAAACTGTCAACAAAACAAACAGACAGCCAAGTAAATGGGAGATGATATTTTCAAACAACAGCTCAGATAAGGGGATAATATCGAAAATATACAAAGAACTCACACAACTCTGTAACAAACAAGCAAAAAATCCAATACATAAGTGGGAGGAGGACATAAACAGACACTTCTCCCAAGAACAAATAGAAATAGCTGACAGATATATATAAAAAAATGCTCATCTTCACTAGCTATTATAGAAATGCAAATCAAAACTACAATGAGATACCACCTCACACCTGTTAGATTAGCTATTATCAACAAGACAGGTAATAGCAAGTGCTGGAGAGGCTGTGGAGAAAAGGGAACCCTCATTCACTATTGTTGGTGGGAATGTAAATTAGTGCAACCATTTTGGAAAAAAAATATGGTGATTCCTCAAAAAATTAAGAATAGAACTATCATATGACCCAGCAATTCTCTACTGGGTATATACCCCTCCCAAACTTGAAAACATAGGTATGTATAAAGACACATGTGCACCCCCATGTTAATCTCAGCATTGTTCACGGTGGCCAAGACATGGAAACAGCCAAAATGCCCTTCAATAGAGGATTGGATAAAAAAGATGTGATAGATATATATATATCACACACACACACACACACACACACACACACAATGCAATACTACTCAGCTATAAAAAATGATGACATAGTAGCATTTACGACAACATGGATAGAACTTGATAACATTATACTGAGTGAAATAAGTAAATCAGAAAAAGCTAAGAACTGTATGATTTCATACATGGGGGAACACAGAAATGAGACTCATGGACATAGATTAAAGTGTAGTGATTATCAGGGGGAGGGAAAGGGAGGAGAGGGAGAAGATGGGGAAAGGGAGGGGCTTAAAGAGAAACAAAATATAGGGTGACAGAAGATGATTTGACTTTGGGTGATCAGTATACAGCATGATCAACTGTCCAGATGATGTGGAGATTTCTTCTCCATGTACTCTGATTGACCACTGTCACCCTGTTAAATTTAATTGTCTAAATACATAAATTAATTTAAAAAATAAGGAGAAAGAGGTAAATATATTTGGAAGTATATGTTGTAGCTCATATTATGCTTCACATGGTAGAATATTGATTAAAAGAACCTCTAATAAGTTACGAAAACATATTCAACAAAGTATATAAACATAATAAAAAGAGGGCCAAAGTATATAAACATAAATAAAAGAAATAAAATGGGACACTAAAATGTATATACTAATGAAAAAGAAGACTAAGAAAGAGAATTAAGTTAACAAAGAAAGGGGGAAAAAAAAGGATGGGCTTAAACCCAATGATACAATTACTTATAGAATATGAATATGTGAAATATTTCAGTTACATAGGATACATTTTTAGATGTTAAGAAACACAAGGCCCAACCATACACAATTTATGAGTTAGATTAAATATAAAACAATAAAAAAAATGTAGAAAAATACTAGTCATAAAAATGCTGATATGGCTATTAAATATCAGCTAAACTATACTTAAAAAGAAATGCTATTACCAGATATAATAATAAGGATTTTTTTTTATTGATAAAAGAGTTAATTTGTCAAGACAGATTATAATTCTAAATATTATTTGTTATAAATATCACAGTATCCTAAACAATATGAAGCAAATTTTCAGAACTAAAGGAAGCTATGAACAAACCAATAATAATAGTTGAAGATTTTAATAATCTTTTCTTAGTGATTGATGTAAAAAGATAAAATCAATAAGCAAATAAAATATATGAAAATATTTATTATCCTGACAATAAATATTGTGCATAAATACATGCGACAAATGTAGGATATACATTACCTTTATGTTATATCAATCAATATTCAAGATAGATTATGTAATGCAGCATAAAATAAGTTTTAAATTACTAACCTGTACAGAGTATATTTCTCTTACCAAAACAGAATTAGATTGTCTATAAAAAATGTAGAGACTTAGAAATATTCCACAGATATTTTAAAAATATGCAAAACATTTCTGAATGATATATGGGTTTAAGAAAAAAAAATTACAGGTTGCATTAGAAGATATTTTGAACTGAATGATGATGAAAATGTGATATATTCAAATTGTTAGACATAGCTAAGGTAGTTCTAAGAAAAAAGTATAATTTTTTTTTTTTGTATTTTTCTGAAGCTGGAAACCGGTAGAGACAGTCAGACAGACTCCCGCATGCGCCCGACAGGGATCCACCCGGCACGCCCACCAGGGGCAAAGCTCTGCCCACCAGGGGGCGATGCTCTGCCCCTCTGGGGCGTCGCTCTGCCGCGACCAGAGCCACTCTAGTGCCTGGGGCAGAGGCCAAGGAGCCATCCCCAGTGCCCGGGCCATCTTTGCTCCAATGGAGCCTTGGCTGCGGGAGGGGAAGAGAGAGACAGAGAGGAAGGGGGGGGGGGAGAAGCAAATGGGCGCTTCTCCTATGTGCCCTGTCCGGGAATCGAACCTGGGTCCCCCGCACGCCAGGCTGACGCTCTACCGCTGAGCCAACCGGCCAGGGCCAAAAAAATTATAAATTTAAGTATTTACATTAGAAAAATAAATTCTAAAATACAAGTTTCTGGTTTGAGAAGTTAGAGAAACTAAACAGAAAGCAGATTGAGTGTAGAGAGTGAAGAAAACTGTTAATACAGAAAAATCAGTGACTTGTCAAACAAAGCAAAATGTTATTCTTTGAAAGTTTTCATTATTTGTGATAATTTCTTAGCAAGATTATTAAACAAACATAAAACATGAAAAAAATACAAATTATCAATATCAATAAGATAAAAATATGCATCACTAATAGAGATTTACAGATGTTAAAAAAATTAATAAGGAATCATGTAAATAACTTTATGCCAACACTTAAGTAAACATAGATGAAATAATCAATTATTTGAAAAATAGACAAACTATATAATCCCATAACTGTTAAAATAATTGTCTTAAAAGCAAGTAAGTAAACATACACCTAATGGCCCACAAGTTTTTATCAGTAAATAGTATCAGATGTATAAGAAAAAAAATACATTAAACAGGATATATCAGGAAAATAGAAGAGAACATATTATTTTATGTTGTCTTTTTTTATTTTATTATTTTTTAAGTGAGAGGGAGTCAGAGAGACAGACTCATGCATGTGCCCTGCCCAGGATCAACCTGGCAAGCCTCCTATGCCTCGATGCTCGGCCCATCTGGGGCCGTTGCTCCATTGTTCAGCAACCGAGCTATTTCAGCCCTTCAGCAAGGCAATGCAGCCATTCTCAGCACCGAAGGGCAGCTTGCTCCAACCAAGCCATGGCTGTGAGAGGGGAAGAGAGAGATACAGAGAGAGAAAGGTGAGACAGATGGGTGGAGAAGCAGATAATGTTGGTTAATTGCTGGAGGTGAAATGTTGATAAGTGTAAAAGTATAAAACTTTTGATGGTAGTAGTCTTAAAAAACTCCCATCTTTCTCTGGGTTTGGACTCCAGAAACCCCACAAGTTTCTCACCGAGAAGAGTCAGAAAAACTCTCATGTTACTGGCAGGGGAGAGATGATTATTTTGAAATTTGTCCAGCTTGTTCTTCATTACAAGGGCCTCCTGAACAAGTCAAGAAGTTCACCACATCCTTATCCTACGTGAGAAAAGGAAAATAAGCCACCTGCATACACTGCTAGTCTTCCTGTCTTATGGTGAAAAACAAACAAACAAGGAATACTTTGGAAGGTCACAGTTAAAGGACTCGAGCCAAATAAAGGACTGAGAGTAAATTGTAGGGTTATAGACTGCTTCTCACATCATAAGGGCATCATGAAATAAAAATGTATTACATCTGGAAAACTTTAAGGCTCTATCTGATAAGACGTGTTTAGAGAAATTGAGACAAAAGAGTAGACAGGGGAAAAAAAAACAGCTAGAGGAAATCAAAGCCTCTGACATTTGCAGCTACAGTAAGAACTAAAGACAAACCAATCCCTAGCCAGATTAACATAAAAACTTATACTAAAAGCCTATTTACCTTGGTTCCTATAAACTGATACAACATGTTTAGCTTTAAAAAAATATTACAAGGCATGCTAAAAGGGAAGTCCAAACAGAGTCCATAAGACAAAGACTCAGAATAGACTGGGCATGCCTAACAATATATCATTGAGCTTAAAAAATTATTAATAGAAATTACATAAAAATTTCAATGAGAAAAATAATTTAACAGAACAAAACAGAAAATCTAAAAATTATAGGGTGATTTCAAAAAGTGTAACATGGATTATTGGAACACAAAAGAAAGAAAGAGAAGGGTATATAAGAAATATCTGCAGTAATACTGGCCAAGACATTTTCAAAATAAGGACAAACACTAAATTTCAGATCCAGGAATCATCAAGCAACCTTTAATGCAAAACAAAATAAACCAAAACAAAAAACATGAAAATGTATTATATTCCAATTTCAGAATTCCAAGAAGGCATGGGAAGATCTCTAAATCAGCCTCAGAAAAAGAAAAATACCCTTACCCATAAAGAAACAAGTATAAAAACATCGGTCTACTCAACAGAAACTGTTCAAGCAAGAATGGAGTGAAATAAAATTGTTAAAAGAAAAGTAGTATTAACCAGAAATATGGAAAAAAAATCCATCTATCTATTAATTTGAATGCTATATTAATTTGACTGCTATACAATAATTATGAAAAAAATTGAATGGCTCTCATAAACATGATGAGCCTCACATGAAGTAATTTATACTATATATTTTCTTTTATATAAATTAAAAAACAGCTTTCAGGATATTGATTATAATTAGACAGGAAAGATAAAAACTAAGGGGGGGGGGTCTGGTGTATTTGGCAGTATTCTTTTTCTTGATTTTTATAGTTTTCATTGGAATATTCACTTTTTTGATAATTCTTAGACCTATACATGCATTATTTGTGAATTTTTCTGTAAGCATGTTATAATTGAAAAACTTATTTAAAACTCTGAAAGTCACTTAAACAATTTTGCCATATATAATATTTAGTCAAAAGAGAGTGTCTTCTGCCTTCATCCTCAATCTGTAATTTAGGATTAGTGATTGAGCCAAGATCACATAGATGAATGCGACCAACACATATAACAGATGTTCTCTGGTGCTGGTTTTCTGAACATCTTGTAAGAGTAGTTAGTGCCCAGGCTGCTAAAGAATTATCTTCAAATCATTGGATTAGCATAAAAAATATTGTAAGTATTACAGAAAGCTATAAATCCTAATTGTTTATAATTTTATATATTATTCACTTTCCACTAGAAAATAAAAATATAGAGTTTTTCCTTTGAAATATAAGAACATTTCTTGATTTATATAAATATGGAATAATTAGTACTTTCAGAGTACTAATTAAAGAAATTTTTAATTAATTAAACAAATTATTCTGACATATTTCCATCTTTTGTCTCCACAGTTGGTAGTGAAGCAAAAGTATAATGCTTGTATATTCATTAATATTTAAACATTTTTTCTTTGATATGAATTTGACCTAAATAATCCTTTCAACTCTATAAACCAGTCATATAACAATACAAACATGTTTAATTATAACTCTTCTTATTTTACAATAAGCCTTAACATGTGCATGTTCAAATAGAATAGCCCATTTAAATCCATTTTATCTCAGAGACACTCTAATTTTTCAACTATGGTGTTTGGTCTCTGGGTTTCTCTATAGCTCTAGATGACTTTTAGGCAGAAAATCATAAAATGTATAACATTTACTGAATTCAAAGGATTGATCTATGTTTCTCTAATCTTTTTCCTCATACATTATTTTCAAGAAGACATTAACATATAAATTCTGATTTATTGAAGTACAATGGCCTATGTGATAATTGTGAGAAAAACCTATAAGCTTAGGCTCTATGTTTGTATAAAATTTATCAAGAGCTTTAATGTTATATTACTTCGTTAGTTTTGAATGTTTTCACAAAACTGTGAAGAAATGTTGCCAGTCAAATTCCTTGAGTTCTACATCCTTCAAACTAATTTTGTGTTTCTGCTTTGGTGTGCTCCTGCTGCATATTAAAAGTGAGCTTATTTTTTTTTTCAACACCTAAAATAAATTATTCTGTTTGAACAGGCCAAGCTGTTCTAAACAGCCTACTGCTGACAGTGCTTAACTAAAGTCAACAAAGAGAAGATAAGGCTTACTGGTATTGTTTGTTGAAATATTAATACCAATTCCAGCTGTAAAGATGATAAATTCTTTAATAAAGATAGCTTGTTTCTCACCAAAGTTTGCAGTACTCTTTATTCTATCCATGCAAGAATATTCCCAGCAGACAGATTTAATCTCACAAAAGATATGGGTTACTAAAATGTGGTCATCTTACAAATGTCCCCAAAGCTTTTAAAATAAGCAACCCAACTGTGTTAGCTACATTTCACATCCTTTAAGATCCTACATATCTCATCCTATTTAGTAATTTGAAAGAGGTACATTAATTTTGTTTAAGATACTACTTCACATGTGTACTTATTAGTAGCTCATTTGAACATCAACTGTAAGTTCTTTGTTGTTTGCCTTTTCTAGGTTTCTATTTTGTTGTTTGTTTGCCTTTCCTTTTGCTTTGCTTTTTTGAAAAAATACATCAACAGGAACTACAGTGAGTCAAGCATCAGCATAAATTATGGAGAATTGGCAGAGTTAAATTGGTGAGCTAAACTCGAGTGGTAGAAATATTAAATGCTAATTTGTTGGCAAAGAGTCTCTGGGCCATGTGCTGAGTGTATGCTGAAAATAAAAGTATGTAAAGCGCCTGACCAGGTGGTGGTGCAGTGGATAGAGCGTCAGACTGGGATGCGGAAGACCCAGGTTCGAGACCCCGAAGTTGCCAGTTTGAGCACAGGCTCATTTGGCTTGAGCAAAATGCTTGCCAGCTTGGACCCAAGGCTGCTGGCTCCAGCAAGGGGTTACTCGGTCTGCTGAAGGCTCGCGGTCAAGGCACATATGAGAAAGCAATCAATGAACAACTAAGGTGTCGCAATGTGCAAGGAAAAACTAATGATTGATGCTTCTCACCTCTTCGTTCCTGTCTATCACTCACTCTGACTCTCTCCCTGTCTCTGTAAAAAAAAAAAGTGTGTAAAGTCTCTACCATTTTAGTTTCATGAGCTTTTTATGTGACACAGCACATGAAAGCTGTCAAACACAAGACCATCTAGAAAGAGAATACCAGTCAAGATGCTGATTTTCTTTCAAAGAAAAAATTTTAAGTGAATATTAAGTATAATAAGCAATTATATATATATGTATGTGTGTGTATATATATACATACATATGTATATATATATGCATTTATAGCACTATTAATAATAAAATAATCACAAATGAAGTATATGGAAGAAAAACAAAATTGCTTTTGTCAAATCATTAAAGCAAGCTTGAAACTCTATTAGTGATTTTGAGTAAAAAAATAGTGAAAGAAAAAAAAATTAATAAATGTTTTTGGGTTATTAAAGCTATATTTTGGGAAAAAAGTAAAATTTTAGTTTACTTCAAAACAAAATAAATGGCAGATGTACTTAAAACTTACAAAAACCTAAACTTCATAAGGTCTACATCATTATTGTAGTAAGTAAATAAAGAGTATTTTCACTGCCCTGAATATACTCTGTATAGATTATTTATCCCCTCCCACAAACCCCTGCCAACCATGACCTTGCTACAGTATTTATAGTTTTGCTTTTCAGAATGTCATACAGTTAAAATTATACAGTATGTAATTTTTTAGATGGACCTCTTTCACTTAGAAATATATATTTAAGTTCCCTCCATGTCTTTTCATAACCTAATAGCTTATTTCTCTCTCATGCTCTCTTTTTTTAAAGTGAAAGCAGGGGAGATAGTAAGACTCTCACGGGCCTCAACCAAGATCCACCCACCAACTCCCATCTGAAGCTGTTGATATAATCAACTGTGCCATCCTCAGCACCTGGGACTGATGCTCAAAACAACTGAGCCACTGGCTATGGGAGGGGAAGAGAGAGAGAAGGGGAAGAGGGCAGGGGAGAGAAGTAGATGGCCGCTTCTCTTGTGTGCCCTGATTGGGAATCAAACCCAGGACGTCCATATTCCAGGCCCACACTCTATCCACTGAGCTACCTGGCCAGGGCCAACATATTTTATTTTAGTTCTGAATCATATTCTATTGTCTGATGTAGCATAGATTAATTATTCTTTCATTACCTGAAGGACATCCTGGTTGCTTCCAAATTTTAGCAATCATGAATACAGCTGTTATTAACATTTGTGTGAAGGATTTAATATGAACATAAATTTCAATTCCTTTGGTAAATAATGAGAAACCTTATTGCTGGATTACATGGTAAGAGTATGTTCAATTTTGTA
This sequence comes from Saccopteryx leptura, assembly GCF_036850995.1. Classification (NCBI taxonomy): domain Eukaryota; kingdom Metazoa; phylum Chordata; class Mammalia; order Chiroptera; family Emballonuridae; genus Saccopteryx; species Saccopteryx leptura. The sequence continues at coordinate 356,989,489 of NC_089503.1, forward strand.
AGGAACTGCAAAATGGTTTTTCACAGTGGCTATAACATTTTTCTTACTTCCCTGCTCTTGGATTTAGTGTCTTGAGATTTTAGTGTCTTAACAACCTTTATGTAGAGTCTGTCCATTGTTTCTGAAGAAAACTCCTAATTAGTTAACTAAAAATCCCTTATTTTGTAAGATAATTTAAAGGATTTCTTTACTTTTTATTAAATATATTATTGAATGCTTTGATGTAGACATCTTTTTACCTTTTCTCTTTTTGTGGGATGATCAAATAAGGCAGTGTTTAGAGTCAATATTAAAATTTTGCAATGTACTGCTGAATCTTTTATAGACCTTTTATGACATAATTTTCTGTGCAAGAAGCTAATCCTGGCTTAAAGTTACATAAATTTTGTGATTCTGACTACGTTTAGACTCAAAGTTACTTTTTAAAGAATTTGTGCTTTAGCCATCTTCAGTCTTTGGTACCACAGGAGTAATTACAAACATTCACTGACTTGATAAATACTAGCAGAGCATTATTGAAAGAAGAGAGTGAAAATGATCAGCATTTTCCAAACTTTAAGGACTTTGAGACTATATTGCATTATTATTAGCATTCCTTGATATCTTCTTCATACTATAACCATAATTTTTTAGCTCATTTATTTTTGCCCAATTCAAAAATAATGATTTTGTGAGCTAATGTGCTTCAGAGAAGGTTACTTGACTGGCACAGAATTTCCAAAGTAGTTAGTAATAAAATCTAGATAATTCATTTTCTGAGTAAGGCTCTTCATGGGTTTATTGTAAGATAGCACTTCTAAGCTTTCACCAACTTCTAAGTTCAGGGGGTTTTCAGGTTATAGTCTCAACGTACAATGATTCGAGTTTATGATACTCACTCCCATAAAACTGAGACATGGGTGTTTCGGCTTATGCCGTTAGTGTCATACTTTTTTTATACTCATTTTTTGTAATTGTTTTCTGCTACTACAGTACAGAATATTTATGTCTTTTTATTTTCTGTGCCTTAGTTGTGTTTTTATGTTCTAGATTATGATTTTATAACTGTGTTAGAATAGGTAAGTGGCTTAGGCTAAGGTATATTTTGACTTACACCAAAATTCCGGTTATGTCACTATTGTAAGAATGAAACTGTGTTGTAACCCAACGAACCCCTGCATAGCATCACCAACTCAAAGCATAATGGGGCACAATAATAAATGCAAGTCATACTTTGTGTATCTAAGTTACTAAGAATATATTTTTAGCTATTTCCAAACAAATTATTCTGCAATTAAGAGTTTTGTCTTTTTTTTTTTTGAGCCCTGCCTAAGGTGTTATCTTCTGACAATAGACCATGTCTTTCGTTTGATTTTGCTGCCACACAGATTTATGTTAATAAAATCTTTTCATTTTACGTTAGTGCTACACTGAGTGTAAATCTCTTATACCAGTATAATAGAATATAATTCATTAATTTTAAAATGGATTAAAGTCATTTTAGTCATTCTGGTCTGAAAATCATTCATACTTGTCAGACAATTGGTATAAAACTTATGATCTTTAATCAAGAAAATGCTGTATGAGTAGTAATACTTAAGATTCAAATTATCTCAATCATGCCATTTAATATATTGGCATTAATTCATTAATACATGAAACATTAAATTGATATAATCACCCAAAACCTCAAGAGATATTCATCAATATAGGCAGTTGTAATTTAAAATGTCTGCTTTTGAGGGAAAAATTGCTGTATTTCATATAAAGTAGAATTTGTCATATTGGTATATGGCATTATATCAGCACGCCTATTTCCATCTTGTTCTTAGCTCTGTAACTTTGGGAGATTTATTGTTTTAGTGATATTATGTAAAAATGGTAATATTTAAACAGAAAATGTGAGAGAATATATTAGCTTATGTAACTTAAGCGTTTGACAAAATATTAGAGTTTCTTAAGAGTATAACACTTCAGTGTTCCTGGTCATCAAGGAAAGAAAAAGAGTATGATTATTAGGTGATAAAATACTTTTGATTATGCAAACTTTTATAAGATATTTATACCCGGTTTTTACATTTTCATATAAATGCTTCATAGAATAATAATTTAAGCTGTATAAAATATCTTGTATTATAATACATTATTATGATATATATATTATATATCATGTTTGAAAAAATGTGAACAGTAGAATACTGTGACTTTTCTGTGTAAAGTTTGTTTGAATGTAAGATGTAAACATATCTTGTATTTTGAAGTTTGTGTGGATGGAAATATAATATTACCCAGAAATCAAAACCTCTTTCTTTCATTAAGAAATAAGCTGTAATGTGAATGCCTTTTCTATGAAAGGAATGTGATTATATGATCTAAAGAATATATTAAATACATAAAAAATTATAATGCATGATAGTTTGCCTTATCTCTAAACAAGACATATGAGTTTTAAGAAAATTAAAATATTTAATTTAAAAATTAACAAGTCAGCCTGACCTGTGGTGGCGCAGTGGGATAAAGCGTCGACCTGGAACACTGAGGTCGCCGGTTCGAAACCTTGGGCTTGCCTGGTCAAGGCACATTTGGGAGTTGATGCTTCCTGCTCCTCCCCCTTCTCTCTCTCTCTGTCTCTCTCTCTCACTCCTCTCTCTCTAAAAAAATCAATAAATAAAATATTTAAAAAAAATTAACAAGTCAACATGATATTTGGTTTTCCAAATTCTCATTAGTTTTTAGTTGCCATTTTATTATTTAGACAAAAAACAAAAACAAAAAACACTACTGATCAAATCTAGAAGTGCTTCAAAAATAGCAACCAAATAAAAATACAATAATAATTTGTTAAAGAACATTCAGTACTCTTAAATATTTTCCAATGAAAAAAGCAGTATATAGGCCTATGCATTATATATCATATATGGTCCATGTTACCTCTCTTTCAAAAGTTACTCACACTGACATGACATTGAAAAGTAAGTAAGTGACTTATACATAAAATAGTAAGAATAATCAGAGGAATGGGCATATAAATTTTACACTATGGCCCCAGATTCACTTGGTTATTTAAATGAGTTTCAAAAGAGTAGCCAAGGTTCTCCACAGTGGAGTTTCACCTGAGAGCACTCCCACCTGAGACTTCCAGCCTGCTCTTTGCCACAGCATTCAGACTTGCCTTGCTACCTCCTGCAATAGATGTTATTAACAATACCACTCTCAAATGACATTAAGGAAAAAGAAATCAAATATTATGTATATAACAAACGGAGATGTAGTTCAGATAGATGAGAAAAAAATCTATAGAAAAAAATTTAATAGCTTGGAAACCTTGGAGTTAAATGACAGAAAATTTAAAATTGAAGTCCTAAAAATACTAAGGGATATATAAGGAAGCACAGAAAGGCAATTTAGAGAGCTCAAAAAACAATTCAAAGAACAGAAAGAATACATCACCAAGCAAATTAAAACTATGGAAACGAACCAAACAGAGATGAAAAACTCAATTCATAGACTAAAAAACGAGGTGACAAGCTTAGCTAATAGAACAAGCTAAATAGAAAGAGAATTAGTGACATAGAAGACAGGCAACTAGAGGCACTACAGAGAGAAGAGGACAGAGACTCAAAAATTTTAAAAAGTGTGAAAGCCCTACAAGAATTGTCTGACTCCATCAAAAAGAGCAACATAAGAATAATGGGTATATCAGAAGGAGAAGAGAGAGAAAATGGAATGGAGAAAATATTCAAAAAAATAATAGATGAGAACTTTCCAAGCCTGTGGAAAGAACTAAAGTCTTGAATTCAAGAAGCAAACAGAACACCAAGTTATGTTGACCAACAAACCTACTTCAAGGCACATCATATTGAAATTGGCACAAACCAATGAAAAAAAAATTCTCAAGGCAGCCAGGAAAAGAAGAACACAGCATATAGAGGAAGGCCCATTAGATTATCATCAGATTTCTCAGCCAAAACACTACAAGCTAGAAGAGAGTGGACCCCGATATTTAAAGTTCTTAAAGAGAGAAACTTCCAGCCAAGAATACTATACCCATTAAAGCTATCCTTCAAATATAATAAAGAAATAAAAACATTCACAAATACAGAAAAGATGAGGGAATTTATCACCAGAAAACCCCTATTTCAGGAAATACTAAAGGAGATTTTCCAACCAGATACAAAGAACAAAACAAAACTACAAATAAAAGCTCCATCAAGATCACTATAAAAACAAGTTTAATATGTGACAACAGAAACAAAAAATGGGCAGAAGACAAAGATTAACAGTAGCAAAGGAGGATGGAGTGCAGAAGCACTCATGAGATAATGCACTACAATGAACATGATATGTAGCCTTTCCATTACTTGATGGTAACCACCCCTGAAAAAAACCACCACAGAAGCACATGGCTCAAAAAAAAGAAGTAACAGAGAAAAGAAGAATGGATTACAACCATACCAAAAAAAAACATGATAAAAAAACAAAAGAGAGGAAACAAACAAGATACAAAACTATCAGAAAGCAATATATAAAATGGAAATAGAAAACCCTCACATTTCAATAATTACACTAAATGTAAATGGATTGAACTCACCAATAAAAAGACACAAAGTAGCAGAATGGATTTTTAAAAAAAATCCAACTGTATGCTGCCTACAAGAAACACATCTAGGCCCTGGCCGGTTGGCTCAGTGGTAGAGTGTCGGCCTGGCATGCAGGAGTCCCGGGTTTGATTCTCAGCCAGGACACACAGGAGAAGCACCCATCTTCTTCTCCACCCCTCCCCCTCTCCTTCCTCTCTGTCTCTCTCTTCCCCTCAAACAGCCTAGGCTCCATTGGAGCAGAGTTGGCCCAGGCACTGAGGATGGCTCTGTGGCCTCTGCCTCAGGCGCTAGAATGTCTCTGGTTGCAACAGAGCAATGCCCCAGATGGACAGATCATCGCCCCCTGGTGGGCGTGCCGGGTGAATCCCGGTTGGGTGCATGCAGGAGTCTGTCTGACTGCCTCCCTGTTTCCAACTTCAGAAAAATACAAAAAAAAAAACACACAAAAAACGAAAAGAAACACATCTAAGCTACAAGGATAAAAACAAATTTAAAGTGAAAGGTTGGAAAATAATACTCCAAGCAAATAACATTAAAAAAAAAAGCATTTGTAGCAATACTCATATCTAACAATGCTGACTACAAGACAACAAAGGTAATCAGAGAAAGAAAAGGTCATTTCATAATGATAAAGGATACAATAAATTAAGAAGACATTAAACACTTCTTAATATATATATGTACCAAACCAAGAAGCACCAAAATATATAAGACAGCTACTGACTGACCTACAAACAAAAAGTGACAAAAATACAAACATATTTGGAGACCTCAATGCACTGCTGATGGCTCTAGATTACTCATCCAAACAGAAAATCAATAAAGAAATATTGGCCTTAAATGAAACACTAGAACAATTGGATATGATAGACATCTACAGGAGATTTCATCCCAAAGTGCCAAAGTATACATTTTTCTCTAGTGTACATGAAACATTCTCAAGAACTGACCAAATGTTGGGCCACAAAAATAACATCAACAAATTCAGAAAGATTAAAATTATACCATATAATTCCCTGATCATATTCTCTGATCATAAAGCCTTGAAACTAGAATTCAACTGCAAAAAAGAGGTAAACAAACCCATAAAAATGTGGAAAGTAAACAACATACTTTTAAAAAATGAGTGGGTCAAAGAAGAAATAAAAGCAGAGATCAAAAGTACAAACACAAAAAAAATGAAACGACATATCACAATCTCTGGGATGCAGCAAAAACAGTAATAAGAGGGAAGTTCATATCATTATAGGCCTATATGAACAAACAAGAGAGAACCCAAATAAACCACTTAAATTTACATCTTAAGGAACTAAAAAAAAAGAACAAAAGAAACCCAAAATCAGCAGAAGAAAAGAAATAATAAAAATCAGAGCAGAAATAAACAAAATAGAGAATAGAATACTATAAAAAAATTAATAAAACAAGGAGCTGTTTCTTTGAAAAGATCAACAAAATTTACAAGCTCTTGGCAAGACTCAGTAAGGAAAAAAGAGAAAGGACTCATATAAGCAATCCAAAATGAAAGAGGAGAAATCACCACAGGTAGCATAGCTATACAAAGAATTATTGTAGAATACTATAAGAAACTGTATGCCACCAAATTTAACAATCTAGATGAAATGGATAAATTCCTAGAACAATACAATCTTCCTAGACTGAATCATGAAGAAGCAGAAAGCCTAAACAGACTCATAAGCAGGGAGGAAATAGAACCAACTATCAAAAACCTCCCCAAAAATAAATGTCCATGGGAAGACAGCTATACTAGTGAATTCTATCAAACATTCAAAGAAGACTTGGTTCCTATTCTACTCAAAGTCTTCCAAAAAATTGAAGAAGCAATACGCCAAACACATTTTATAAGGCCAACATAACCCTCATACCAAAACCTGGCAAGGACAACACACACACAGGCACAGACACACACACACACACACACACACACACACACAGAGAACTACAGACCAATATTTCTAATGAATACAGATGCTAAATACTAAATAAAATACTAGCAAATCAAATACAACAGATTAAAAAAATAATTCATCATGATCAAGTGGGATGCATCCCAGAATCACAAGGATGGTTCAACATATATAAAACGATTAACGTAATACTTCATATCAACAAAACATAGAATAAAAAACATATGATCCTATCACTAGATGCAGAAAAGGCATTTGATAAAATACAACACCATTTTATGTTTAAAACACTCAACAAAATGGGTATGGAAGGAAAATATCTCAACATAATAAAAGCCATTTATGATAAACCACCAGCTAACATCATATTAAATGGCATAAAACTGAGGACTTTTCTCCTAAACACAGGAACAAGACAAAGTTGTCCACTTTCTCCACTCTTATTCAACGTAGTGCTAGAAGTTCTAGCCAGAGCAGTCAGACAAGAAAAACAAATAAAAGGCATTCATATTGGGAAAGAAAAAGCAAAGGTTTCACTTTTTGCAGATGATATGATCCTATACATCAAAAAAGACTCCACATAAAGACTACTAGAAACAATAAATCGATATAGTAAGGTCGCAGGATACAAAATTAATATACAAAAGTCCATTGCCTCCGTATATGCCAACAATAAAACATCAGAAAACAAACTAAAAAAAATAATCTCCTTCATGGTTGCATCAACAAAACAAAAATACCTAGGAATAAACATAACAAAGAATGTAAAGGAGCTATAAAATGAAAACTACAAAGCTTTTTTAAGGGAAATCGAAAAAGTTACAATGAAATAGAAAAATATTTCTTGTTCTTGGATAGGGGAAAAAATACATAGTCACAATGACTATATTATCCAAAGTGATATACAAATTTAATGCAATTCCTATCAAAATTCCAATGACATTTTTTTAAAGAAATGGAACAAAAAATCATCAGATTTATATGGAACTCTAAAAAAACCCCGAATAGCCAAAGCAGTCCTAAGGAAAAAGAATGAAGCTGGGGGCATTACAATACCTGACTTCAAATTATATTATAGAGCCATGATAATCAAAACAGCATGTTATTGGCAGAAAAAAGTAGACTCTCAGACCAATGGAACAAAATAGAAAGTCCAGAAATAAAACCACATATATATGGTCAAATAATTTTTGATAAAGGGGCCAACAACACACATAGAGAAAAGAAATCCTCTTCTACAAATGGTGCTGGGAAAACTGGAAAGCCACATGCAAAAGAATGAAACTCAACTACAGTTTGTCCCCTTGTACTAAAATTAATTCAAAATGGATCAAAGACCTAAATATAAGACCTGAAACAATAAATTACATAGAAGAAAACATAGGTACTAAACTCATGGACCTTGGTTATAAAAAACACTTTATGAATTTGAGTCCAAAGGCAAGGGAAGTGAAGGCAAAGATAGATGAATGGGACCACATCAGACTAAGAAGATTTTGCATAGCAAAAGAAACTGACAACAAAACAAACAGACAGCCAACTAAATGGGAGATGATATTTTCAAACAACAGCACAAATAAGGGCCTAATATTCAAAATATACAAAGAATTTATAAAACTCAACAAACAAGCAAATAAACAATCCAATAAAAAAATGGGAAGAGGACATGAACAGACACTTCTCCCAGGAAGAAATACAAATGGCCAACAGATATATGAAAAGATGCTCATCTTCATTAGCTATTAGAGAAATGCAAATCAAAACTACAATGATGCCTGACCAGTGGTTGGCGCAGTGGATAGAGCATTGAACTGGGATGTGGAGGACCCAGGTTCAAGACCCCGAGGTCACCAGCTTGAGCATGGGCTTATCTGGTTTGAGCAAAGCTCACCAGCTTGGACCCAAGGTTGCTGGCTCAAGCAAGGGGTTACTCGGTCTGCTGAAGGCCCATGGTCAAGGCACATATGAGAAAGCAATCAATGAACAACTAAAGTGCCCCAACGAAAAACTGATGATTGATGTTTCTCATCTCTCCATTCATGTCTGTCTGTCCCCATCTATCCCTCTCTCTGACTCTCGTTCTTTCTCTATAAAAACAAAAAAAACAAAAAAAAACCTACAATGAGATACCACCTCACGCCTGTTAGATTAACTATTATCAACAAGACAAGTAATTACAAGTGTTGGAGAGGCTGTGGAGAAAAAGGAACCCTCATCCACTGTTGGAGGGAATGTAAAGTAGTACAACCACTATGGAAGAAAGTATCATGGTTTCTTAAGAAATTAAAATTAGAACTACCATATGACTCAGCAATCCCTCTACTGGGTATATACCCCCAAAACTCAAAAACACTGGTACATAAAGAAATATGCAGCCCCGTGTTCATTGTAGCATTGTTCACAGTGGCCAAGCCATGGAAACAATCAAAAACCCCTTCAATAGATGGTTTGATAAAAAAGAGTGGTACATATATACTATAGAATACTACTTAGCCATAAGAAATGATGACATCGGATCACTTACAACAACATGGATGGACCTTGATAACATTATACTGTGTGAAATAAGTAAATCAGAAAAAAAAACAAAACTAAGAACTATATGATTCCATACATAGGCGGGACATAAAAATGAGACTCAGGGACATGGACAAGAGTGTGGTGGTTACAGGGGGGTGAGGTGGTAGTAGAGGGAGGGGGTTGGGGGAGGGGAGGGGCACAAAGAAAACCAGATAGAAGGTGACAGAGGACAATTTGACTTTGGGTGATGGGTATGCAACATAATCAAATGTCAAAATAACCTGGAGATGTTTTCTCTGAACCTATGTACCCTGATTGATCAATGTCACCCCATTAAAATTAATAATAAAGAAAAAAAGGAGTAGTCAGAGAGTTCGGGTTAAACCACAGGAGTGTGATATCACTAAGGCAGTAGAAAAGGTGTTAAACGTTAAGGCAACAAAGTCTGTCAATTGAGTCTGTGAATAACTGTCTCTGCTTTATAAGCATCCATTTATACAACAGATATTATTGAGCATTTATTATGTACATAGCACTCTTCTAAGTATTTTGGATAAACTAGCAAGAAAAAAAGACAAAATGTCCTGCTCTTATACAGTTTATGTTTCATGAAGGAAGACTGCCAATAAATTTTTTAAAAAACATTAAAAATACCCCCAAAATAAAAGGTAACAACCAAAACTGTGTCTTAAATGTTACATTTTTATGTTTTAGAGAGTGGTGACTGAAGAGCATATCTTGTTGGAGGAATAGCCTGCAAATGTCATTTGACAGGATGAAAATTCACATGCATCAAGAACAAAGAATATACATGATTAAGCATAATGAGAGTGAGTGCCTTAGGCTGGCTTTCTGGAAGCAGCTTTGCATGAATTTTGAGAAAGTAATCTAAGATAAAAAAAAGTAGCCTGTAATGGAGAGGGTAAAGTAATATAGGGAATGAAAAAAATCTGAGCAAGAATGTGGACTCTGGAGCATGGACAACATGGTGAATTTTCACATCCTTTTGAGCAATAGGGCTGATCAATTAAGCCTAGTTTCAGTTAGTCAGTGTTTGGGGTTATCATCCATCTGGAGTCCAGTTGAGGTGATGCTTGTCACTTGAGAGCAGTTTTATGGAGATAAGTGAATTTGTAAATCTGTAGCATTCAACACTCACACGAGCTGGGGATAAATGCATCAACTTTGGAAAGAGGATCTGGATACGACACCACAGCTTTGGTTATGGTAGAAGGAATTCAGGAATAAATTAGAAAGGCCAAAACCATGTAAAGCTTTATTTCAAGGTAAATAATTTAGGTTTTATTCTAAAAACAACAGAAACACTTAGAGGGTATTAAACAAGAAAATGACATGATCTGGTATTCATTTTTAAAGTTCACAATTAACTTTTTAAATTATATTTATTTATTTTGTCAGCGAGACAGAGAGAGTCAGAGAGACAGACAGGAAGGGAGAGAGAGGAGAAGCATCAATTCTTCGTTGCAGCACTTTAGTTGTTCACTGATTGCTTTTTCATCTGTGCCTTAACTGGGGGGCTACAGCAGACTGAGTGAGCCAGTGACCTTGGGCTTAAGCTGGTGAGCCTTGCTCAAACCAGATGAGCCTGCACTCAAGCTGGTGACCTTGGAGTTTCGAACCTGGGTCCTCCGCATCCCAGTCCGACGTTCTATCCACTGTGCCAACTCCTGGGCAGGCTTAAGGTTCACAATTAATAGTGAGTGTAAAGTGAGATTGATAAGAGTAATGTATAGATATAAAGATATAAATTATAACATTAGTTTAGGATTTTTGCTAAGTGATAATGATAGCATGAATGAGTTAATATCAGTAAAAATGGAAGAAATATATACATAAGGTTTCTGTGAAGAGAAACAGAGAAATGACTCAATAAATAAAAGGGTATGTGAAGTTAGTAATTTAAATAATTATTTATTTGTTTTATAGAAGGGAGGTAGAGGGCAGAGGAAGAGAGAGTGAATGGGGGAGGAGCAGAAAGCATCAACTCCCATATGTGCCTTGACTGGCAAACCCAGGGTTTCGAACTGGTGACCTCAGCATTCCAGGTTAATGCTTTATCTACTGCGCCACCACAGGTTAGGCCTTAAGTGATTTTTTAAAAAATTTAATGTGAATTACTAGAACATATTTATTTAGAAGAATAATTCAGTTGAGAAAACAAAAACATTTTTTTAAGAATGAATTGTTTTAGAAGTCACGTCCTTGATAAGGCAAGAGAAAATAAAATACAAAATAATAGCGAAGGTGTTGAAATTTCAGAGTCAAGGTTTTGTGTAGGTGAATGATATGATAGAATTCTGAGTATTATCTCAAGGTCTAAAACATTGTCATTTTTTTTTTATCCATACCTAAAATGCTGTATATATATTAACCATTGCATGAGTGAATGGACAAATAAGTCACATATTGTCTATATTATGGAAGGCATCATTTTGCTAGAATTGATCAATGGCTCTGTTATTTATTCCTTGCGGTACACAGAACAATAGATGAAGAAGAGGAGGACAGCCAATCCAGAGCTGTAGATATTTAATAGTGAGCAAAGGAGAAGAAACTGAACAAAACAAATAAGAGTTATTGTGGAAACAGGGCTTCCAGTTTGCTCGTTCTTTTTATTACCTTGACTGCCTTCAGAACTATATTTCTCACTGTAAGACATTCCTTAGAGCTATACATAACCACTCTCATCAATAAGCTAATGAGTCAGAAAGAAACAGAAACTTAACAATACTCTTTATACCTTCGGTAATTTAAAGTAGATTATGAAACAGATGTTATACATTAAGGTGCATCATAAAAGTGTGATCTTACATAACCTCTAGAATTTTACTGTGGAAACAACAATTTATTTACCAACCAAACTTAGTGTAGGCAGTAGTCCAACACCTGGAAAGAAGATTAGAAGCAAGGAGTAACAATTCTATGCTCTAAACAATAATAACCCAACACATTCTAAGCATATATTTATTTAGACAAGCTAGTTTTCATTCTGTATCCTAAAGAGCATTGGTATTTGAAGGTCTAAAAGAAACACATTTTCCACTAATGCATATGTCCAACACAATTATTGGTAAATGGTAAGTTAGATTAGATTTCAGAAGTTACACATGGTGATAGAAGTGGTTGTGCAGTCCTTAGTGATCTATAAAATCAAATGCAACAATAGATCAAGCAGAATCAAAGTTGCCTGAGAAATCTCAGCACAAGTAACAAGTCATTACAAACCCTATTGAAAATCCCTTTGGTGCAATGACTAGCCCTAAGCCCAGATTGAAAATTTAAAAATAATTGACTCCAAGGGAGATGGGTGATCAGCTGTGAAGCAACTTTTATATAAAACTCTTGCAGAGGCGAGTATATTTTACATGGGAACATTGGAATGAAATTGTTCTTTAAAAGATAAAGATAGACTTTTCTGTTACCATAAAAACAGGAATGATATCATTTTTGTTTCAAATAAAACTAGAAATGGCGGAATATCAAATATAGTAAGCCTTTAGAATCTCATATCTTATGTGAAGTTTTTCCGTAAAAAAAAAAACACCCAGAAACTAAATAGGAAAACATCAATACCCCACATATGTAAACACACACTATATACATTTTAGTTTACTGTATCTCAAATATATTTGCACTTTGTATATAACTCTTCAGTTTATGTAAATTGTGTACATTCAAATATGCTAGGCATGTATTCATCTTCTTCCTTAGTTTGGCCAAAATCATTCATTTTATTGATTCCTTTCTTTGTTTTTTCTTTCACTTAATTTGTTTTCTTGTCTCCTTCCTTCCTCCCTCCCTCCCTCCCTCCCTCCCTCCCTCCCTCCTTTCCTCCCTTCCTTCCTTCCTTCCTTCCTTCCTTCCTTCCTTCCTTCCTTCCTTCCTTCCTTCCTTCCTTCCTTCCTTCCTTCCTTCCCTTTTCTTTCACTTTCTATCAACTATCATATTTAAAATATAAGCCTCTTTAGGGAAAAATAGTTTTAATTCTTGTGTTTTTTTTTTGAAAGCCTAAAAAGATGCTTTACTTTTGACAGCAATTAAAATGTTAGTTACAGTGATATATCTCAGTAAATCTAGAAAGGAAAAATTAGGACTTTCATATAAGGTTGCACCCATGGGCTTGATGTTTCGTAGGTCAAAATATATATATATCAACTTTACAGAGATATGATAAAAGAAGGGACTAGATTGAATGCATTACATATCTAAAGAGAAAGATGGAATGTACCAGCCATAAGAGGAGTTAGGCAGTTTTAGAAAGATATAAGAGTGAGACTATTAAAAACAAAACTTTACGAGTCCACCTAAATCATATACATTGGAGAGATAATCATGTTCAATGATCTAAAAGTATTTTGGAATCATTGGCAAGGCAACTTACTTTGTTAGAAATGGCTACTGAAGATTACCCCGATCTAAAGTGATTGTATTTTGAATCAGATAACTAATACTTAGCACCACAGTTTCTGTCATTAATCAAATAAATTCAGTGAATTCTCTGTTCTGGTTTTATACTCACTCGGTGGATGCACCCTTATATCTATTTAAAAGATGGAGTAAAGTATGTACTCTAATGTGAATGTTACAATTCCTTTCTAGTTATATTTTTTTAAAAATTGATGGAGTTGAGATTTTGGTTTTTCTTTACCAGTCTCATGAGCTTGGAAAGCATACACTGTTTTTGGTATATAGATCTTTTCTTGTATATATATAGTCTATAGTATAGTATATAGTTCTATCAAGTCTATAATAATTGATAATGGCAAATTCCTTATAGGTAATGATATCCTTGAAATATCAAGTAACCTTGAGGTCGCTTCTCATATGATTTCTGCCTTTAGTAAGACTTTTTTTGGATTTTTACAGGTGATTTTTGTCTTTAAGAAATGAGAAACAGTTGTTAGAAGGGAAAACTACTCAATCAATATTTGAAAATAAATGAATTCCCAGTATTCACTGTAGCATAAGGTACTATGGAAAGGGCCTTAAACACATTTTCACTTGTATCTTCTAAACATTTCTATTGGTAAGACTTACTACCACCACTATGAATTTCTACTATATGAATGTAGAAATTAATGTTAGTTACCATGGTCAGCCAGTGATAGAACTAGGATTTGAATTATTTTACTTTCTGATTCTACATTTTATGTTCTTAAAACTTGCTACACACAAATAATAAGCAAAACCTCATGAATGATTCATAGCTTATTTGCTTGTATTATAATACTTCGAGAGTATTTTCCAAAATTTTGAAGAACATTTTATATGAAAAAATATTGAAAAATTCTTACTTAAACAAAGTACCTCATAGGATTCCTCAGAATTTTTGTGGATGTTTTAAATCTGTAAGAGAAGAATGAAGCACATATGTTGGAAAATATAACTTTAATATGTAATGGTAAAAAACAGGGAAATTCATTAAACATGTAGATTTTTAACTTAAATGTACTTATGTAAATGGAAATTGATAATTCTGTATATTTAAATATGTGCACTATGATCCAGAGTCTTTCAATTTTCCCTTCTCGTAGAATTTAAAATATTTTTATTTAGAAAAAAGAACTTAAGTTTCAAAAAGAAACCATGATAATTTTTCCTGTCTCTAATAAAATACTCTACTTAAAAAGAGTTTAAAATTTTCAACCACATTTATATATGTTGACTAATTTGATCTTCAAAGAATTATAAAAGAAAATAAAAAAATTTATTACTGAAAATATTAAAATGATTTTCTAGCATAACATATATAATAGAAATTTAAGAAATATTTTACACTATAAGAAGCACTTATGGAAAATGTTAATAACTTGTTAAAATATTTTTAGAGTGTTCTAAAAAATTGAGAGAAATTTATACTAATAAAATTTTTACAGTATAATAATAAATCATAAGTTTTTATATGCAGCAATTATCTACTAAATCTAAAACAAATATTGCATAGCTAGGAATAAACATGATACTTTAATGACTGCTCATATATAGGGAGAAAGCACAAAACTATCTCTTTTTTAAAATACAAGTAAATATTCATATTTTGATAAATACTTTAGACTGTATTAGTATTAAATTATACAGTGAATTTGAATAAATTTAATTATACTACACACAATTCTGTTGTATTTATAAGCATCCTGTGTAATAAGCAACCTGAACATTAAAATAACATACTTTTTATATAGGTAGATCAACATAACTATTTCACCAAAATTAATGCAAAGTTATACATTTGCAAGTATTCCAAATCCATGCTTCTGCATTTAGCAAATCACATTTCCCTGAATGTATAAAAAAAAGCAAGAAAGTTTTTTTTTAAAACTGCAATTTCAGGAATTGTCATTCACATAATTGGGAATAAAGTAATATACAAGGTTTATAAATGTCTCATTCTCTTATCTTAAAACCTAAAAATGGTCACATGGTGGGACAGTCATCCTTACCATCATTGATAAAATTGTATTTTATCATTATTATTTGCTTATTAATAACTGTATTTAGTGTATCGGAAAGTGCATCTTACCTTACACACCTGGCAAAATAAATGATACTTTTTGTGCTTGAGACAGTGCTATAGAAAAACAGCATTTCGGCCTGACCTATGGTGGTGCAGTGGATAAAGCGTCGACCTGGAATGCTGAGGTCGCCGGTTCGAAACCCTGGGCTTGCCTGGTCAAGGCACATATGGGAGTTGATGCTTCCTGCTCCTCCCCCTTTCTCTCTCTCTGTCTCTCTCTCTCCTCTCCCTCTCTCTCTCCTTTCTAAAATGAATAAATTAAAAATTAAATTAAATTAAATTAAAAAATTAAAAAAAAAGAAAAACAGTATTTCAAAGAAGCTAGGCTCAAACCCTACAATGCCATTCAGTCATATTGTGAATAAAGTTTGCACGCTAAACTGCTTTGTGTGGTTCATTTGTCACAGAGGCCGCTCTACCCACACATTTCCCCAAATAATTGCTGGCCAGGAGGGCTAAGAATAGTTTTACTACATTTGGTGAGTTTCATGGCTTATATATGCAAATCCAAGGATTTTTTTTTTTAATGACAAAGAGACAGAGAGAGAGACAAACAGGAATTGATGAGAAGCATCAATTCTTCTTTGTGGCACCTTAATTTTTCACTAATTGCTTTCTCATATGTGCCTTGATGGGGGGGACATCCAGCAGAGCGAGTGACCCCTTGCTTAAATCAGTGACCTTGGGCTCAAGCCTGCGACCTTGGGCTTCAACCCAGCGACCTTAGGCTTCAAGCCAGTGATGATGGATCATGTCTATGAGCCTGTGTTCAAGCCAGTGACCTTGGGCTTTCGAACCTGGGTCCTCTGCATCCCAGTCTGATGCTCTATCCAATGTGCCACAGCCTGGTCAGGCCCAAGGGTGTATTTTTAAATTGTCTGTTGAAGAAAGTTAATGATGGAGAGTAGAGATCTCTAAAATGTGATCACCTATGAACAATATGGGCACACTAAACACAATTTTATATTATTTATTTAAAATTTTTATTTAGAAAATTATATTGCTCAATAAGAGTACATAGGTTTTGCCTGACCTGTGGTGGCGCAGTGGATAAAGCGTCGACCTGGAATGCTGAGGTCACCGGTTCAAAACCCTGGGCTTGCCTGGTCAAGGCACATATGGGAGTTGATGCTTCCTGCTCCTCCCTTCTCTCTCTCTCTCTCTCTCTCTCTCTCTCTCTCTCTCTCCTGTCTAAAATGAATAAATAAAGTCTTTAAAAGAAAAAAAAAATCAAATTAAAAAAAAAAAAAAAGAGTACATAGGTTTCACCTGACTGGTGGTGGCACAATGGATCAAGTGTTGATCTGGAATGCTGAGGTTGCTGGTTCAAAAACCCCAGGCTTGCCTGGTCAAGGCATATGTGGAAATTGATGCTTCCTGCTCCTCCCCACCTTCTCTTTCTCTCTCTCTCTCTTTCTCTCTCCCCTCGCTAAAATAAATTTTATAAAGAGTACATAGGTTTCAGGTAAATATTTTTATAGCATTTGAAGTGCTGATTGTGTTAGATACCCATCACCCCAAGTCAAATCATTTTCCATCACCATATATTTTGTCCCTTGTTAATTCCCTACCCCCCACCCCTTTCGCCCCATAACCCTCCTCTCTTGGGAACCACCTTACTCTTACCTATTGGACACACTTTTAAATCAGAAAATTTTGCCCGGTGTGGATGACAGTTATTTAATTTTCATCATGAAATCATGAAACCAAAAGAAAAAGTTTTCTTTGACATTGTATATAAATGTTACACAAATATATTTGTTACTGTTTCACCTATGATTTATTTTCTTCTAATAATGTGGGTTATATTACATGAATACATTGAGTTATAAATGACAAAATGATATTTTGTGCAGTATGTTCTTTTTGATACAGATGTATCTTATTCAACTTCAAGATGTTTTAAATGACTCTTTCCTAATAAAGTTTATCAGTTTTTAGAAGAGAATTTTTTCATCTTTTTCCCTAGGCAATATTTTGCTGATTTAGCCTTTTAAATTTTTAAACTATACCTTTAAGTGTATTATCTTATTTTGCTAGTATAACTTTCTGTTTTTGAAACTAAATAAGATTAGATCTATACCTTCTTACTGAGAACTAGCTTGGAGTTGAGCATATTGCTAATATTTGTGAACACCAATGTAATAAAGAAAATAATTTATTGGAAAATCTTAAGAGCAAAGTGCCAAGAGTGAAGAGTGATTAGTCTTAATGTGCTCTCTCTCTTTTTTTTTTTAAAGTCTTCATTTTATTATTATTATTATTTTTTCTTCTTCCACAGAGACAGAGAGAGAGTCAGAGAGAGGGACAGACAGGGACTGACAGTCAGGAACAGGGAGAGATGAGAAGCATCAATCATTAGTTTTTTGCTGCAACACCTTAGTTGTTCATTGATTGCCTTCTCATATGTGCCTTGACAGTGGGCCTTCAGCAGACCGAGTAACCCCTTGCTCAAACCAGCGACCTTGGATCCAAGCTGGTGAACTTTGGTCAAACCAGATGAGCCCGCGCTCAAGCTGGCAACCTCGGGGTCTTGAACCTGGGTCTTCCACATCCCAGTCCTACGCTCTATCCACTGCGCCACCGGCTGGTCAGGCCCTCTTTTTTTCTTTAACTTATAAAAATATCAGATGCCAAGAATAAAAGGGTAAGAATTTTGTAGAACTTTTCATTACTGTGAAAAAAAACATACAGTATTCTCCCCTTATCTGTGGTTTCACTTTTCATGGTTTTAGTTACTCGCAGTCAACCACAATCAGAAAATATTAAAAGGTTGTTGGAAGATGATTTGACTTTGGCTGGTGGGAACACAATGCAATATATAGATCATGGATCATAGAAATGTACCCCTGAAAACTGAATGATACTCTTTATCAATGTCACCCCAATAAATTTATTTTTTTTTAAATGGAACATTTCAGAAATAAACAATGTATAAGTTTTAAATTCTGCAGTCTTCTAAGTAGCATAATGAAATCTCCTATAGTCCTGCTCTGTCTCCCCTAACCCACCACCCACCCTCACTCTCCTACCCCCAGCTAGGATGAGAATTATCCCTTTGTCCAGTATAGCCATGTTTAATATACTACCTAACCATTAGTCACAGTGTAGCCATCTTGGTTATCAGAAAAAGAGGGAGAGAGAGAAATCACATTCACATAACTTGTATCACATTATATTGTTATAACTTTTCTATTTTATTATTAATTACTGTTGTTAATTTCTTACTGTGCCTAATTTAAAAATTAAAGTTTATCATAGTTCTGTATGTACAGGAAAAAGCATAATATATAGTGTTCAGTACTATGTTTAGCCATTCGCGGAGGATCTTGGAGCATATTCCCTGGAGATCATGGGGGGGGGGCTATACTTACAATTTTCTAATCAAACTATAGTGTAGTCCTATTTTAATATTTAAAAGAAATTATTTTTGTTCAAATGTACTTAATTTTAATTTTTAAACCAAATATTTTTCTGAATATTTTATATAGATCAGTATATATTTTAAAAATAAATGTATTTCATTAACACCATCTATTTTCACTTCTTTTTGAAAGTTTTCTTCTTGAAGCCCTTTTAATTGGCCCATTTCCTGGCATTTAAAATTAGAAATAGATTTTCTGCTCCTTATTCATCTCTTTCTATCTTATTTGTATATTTCTTACTACACAAACAGGAATTTTCTCATCTTTGAAATACTTCTAAAAATCTTCCCAAGTTTTGATAAATTAATTTCTTCTATTATTATAACAAGAAGAAGAAGAATGGAGTCTTCATCTTTAGTTATAAAAATTCAAATGTCCACTGTTTTAACTGAGTTGACAAGAGGTATTACCAAGGAGCCTTTTTTTGCATTGATTTCCAGCTTGGAAATTTTGTGATAAGACAAGCCATGTAAATTCTATCACAGACCTGAACTGGGGCTTTGCAGTGTTATGAATATGCAGAAGGGCATTCCAGAGACAAATGTAGTTCTTTATACATTCCTATATTGGTGGGCAGATCCTTTTTTTTAATCCTACTTTTCACTCAATCATACCATTCATGGTTAAAGTTCTATGTGATCATTTAAATTCCAACATTGTTCCTCTGGTCCCACGTAAAAATTAATATGCAATACTCACACTTAGGGTCAGTATACAGGAGTGTTTGCTTATAATCACATGTCAGCTTTCCATTTTTCTTTTCATGTTTGGCATTCTTTTATTTTCTGAGTGTTCAGCTATGTCCTATGTTAATTGCTAATTACCTACTGGCTAGGGTTTCCAGGGATTTTATAGTAAGAGGTTATAAAATAATTTGGCCCAAGTAATAATTATGTCATAACTAAAGTAGACCCTTTACTCTTTTGAATGTTTAGATTATTTTGATTTTTGCCACTACAGACATGTGAGAATGAATATCTTGTGCATCCATTATTTGATAATTGTGCTTTTATGTGAATATATAAATTATATAGCCAATGGAGTATATTTTAAAGTATTGTTTATTTCTATGACAAAAGAATTCTAGATTACTTTCAAAAAAGTTTCATGAAGCATCTGATATTTCCATTAGTAATATGAGTTTCTATTTTCCTCCATTTATTTAAAGTTTGGACAGTGCTTAAATATTTGTGAGTTATATGGATGAAAATCAGCCTGTCATTTTTGCTTTAGCTTACATTTATTTGAAAACTACCAAAATCGAGCACTTCTTCATATGTTAAAGAGACATATGCATTTCCTTTCTCATGGCTTGCTCTATTTTAGTATTTATTTTTAGTGTCTGTTTTTATTAAAGAGTTAAATATAATCTATCCTAGAAATATTCACTTTTGTTTGACCTACATGATGTTCTGTTGAACAACTGTGTTTTCATCCCTGTTGTTTTGGATTTCTTGTCTTGCATATTCTTCTATTTAGTGGGTTTTCTTCAAATATATTTTTTCCTCATTTATTTATGAAGCTCTATTTTTATTTTTTATATTTTTGTCTAGTTTATGAACTTTGTTGGATAATCACATCTTTATCAGTATCATTAGTAGCACTGAGTATTTCTTTTTTAATTGAATGTATTAGGGTAACATTGGTTAAAATTATATAGGCTTCAAGAACACAGTTCTACAACACATCATCTGTATACTGTTTTTGTGTGTTCACCATCTCATGTCAATTCTCTGTCCATCACCATTTATCACCTATGATGTTCCAGTTATAAAAATATAAGTGGAGGCTAACGATAGGTGGTAAGTAGTAAGATTAAAGGTAGTTTTGTATTTAAAAGGTACATATTACTAATCTGTTCATTAATTTTTCTAACATATTTATATATGACCTAGTAAGCATGTGATAAAAGTAAAAAGAAATAAAATCATATTTATTAATAACAATAGAAAAGCAACACTCAGACACGTCATGATTGAGGCATCTTGTCCTTGCATTCTAACAGGATTCAGAATATAGATCAATTCAGTCTATTGGTGCTTTAGGGGCAAGTCATCCTGATGTACAGGACTACCTCTAGGGCCTGTGGGAATCCAGGCTGGTCCTAGCCACAAGAAGAGATTTTGGAAATTTTGTGGAAGGCTCTGCCACTACTGGGACCAAAATGAGCTAAAGTTTGGTCTCAGACAACTGTCTCTGGCAGACACTTATAGCTCTGGTTAGTCCAAGGCTCCAGAGGGGACTGAGAACATTTTCGGGAAGATACTCTAAGCACTGGAAAACTTGCATAGGTAACCCTGATTAAGGCTCTGTTTGTCCAGGTCTAAGAGTGATACTGCACATACAAATGGGCTTTATCATGTTTAGATACGGCTACCCCATTTTATTATACACTTGATAATTTAGAAAAATTTTTCATATCACTGTTTTGATCAAGATAGCATTTCTCTCCAGGTGTAATATATGTGAACTGTAACAGATTTTGTTGAAAAAGATAGTTGTGAATGGCTTAGGAAATCTGATGTTTGTTAAGCAGCTAT
Organism: Saccopteryx leptura; assembly: GCF_036850995.1. NCBI lineage: Eukaryota > Metazoa > Chordata > Mammalia > Chiroptera > Emballonuridae > Saccopteryx > Saccopteryx leptura. The sequence continues at coordinate 357,011,014 of NC_089503.1, forward strand.
TATGTGACAGATATTGTGATGAATATGGTTTCCAGTTAATTCTTTAATTTCCTTTCATTCTCTCTCTCACACACACACATATACCCACACATACACCCACACACACACAGCTATTTTAGACAAGATCACCTTTCTTATACAGACACAAATATTCTAGGTTTATAGAAGTCACATAACTCCCATAGCCTCAGAGCTCAATGGTCTCTATCTAGTCTTTTTGTGGTGCTGTAACAAAATACCATAAACTAGGTAACTTATAAACAACAGAAATTTATTTCTCATAGTTATGGAGGTTGGAAAGTCCAAGATTAAGATGAATGCAGATTTGGTATCTGGTGAGAGTCTACTTCATATACGATTGACTTCTTACCGTAACCAGTGGTGGGATGCGGCCAGTTCACACCAGTCTGGCAGAACTGATATCTAATTTTTTTTTTGTTGAGTTCAGCAAACTGGTTGCTAAAATGGCACTTAAAATCAGGGTTCTCTCTAAAGTGGATGCCTGGGCAGCCACCCAATGTTGAAATAAAAATTTTACATTCCTTATTCTTTTTTTTAAAGATTTTATTTATTTATTTTAGAGAGAAGAGAGAAAGAGAGAGAAAACGAAAGGGGAGAGGAGCAGGAAGCATCAACTCCCATATGTGCCTTGACCAGGTAAACCCAGGATTTCAAACTGGCGACCTCAACATTCCAGCTTGGAACTTGATCCACTGAGCCACCACAGATCAGGCTCTTTACTCTTTTTTTACTCATCTTGGCAACAGTATGCTCTAAGCACCTGTGGTAATGATCATTCTGTCCACAGGTAAAAATAAATTGCAAGTAGGACACCAATCAAGAAGTACTATGGAAATATCTTAAATGACAGTTTTATTGTTTTTGTCAGTATTATTTAATATTTTTCATTAATATTTTAAAATTCTCTTTTATAACATAATCTAGTTTTGTGTACGTCCTTTATTGTTCTTATTTAAGTATTAAATGCCTAAAATAATAAACTGCCTTTTGGTATGTCATGTTTTTATACTTAAAATGATCATTAGGGCAGAAAACTACTTATTAAATTATTTTAATATCACCACTAACTGTAACCTTATATAGTAGAAAACCTGATCCTGGCCAGTTGGCTAGCAGTGGAGTGTTAGCCTGTCATGTGGAAGTCCTAGGTTTAAGTTCTGGTCAGGGCACATGAGAGAAGCAACCATTTGCTTCTCCACCCCTCCTCCTCTCACTTCTCTCTCTCTCTCTTTTGTCCTCCCACTGCCGTGGCTCTGTTGGAACAAGTTGGCCCTGGATGCTGAGAATGGCTCTATGGCCTCATCTCACATGCTAAAATAGCTCTGTGGCTAAACAACAGAGCAATGGCTGTAAATGGGCAGAACATCAGCTCCAGATGGGGTTGCCATATGGATCCCAGTCAGGGCATACACAGGAGTGTGTCTCTCTGCCTATTTCCCTCTCATTTAAAAAAAAAAAAAAAAAAAAATAGAATAAGATGATGATGACCCAAGGGAGATACTCAGGTCTCTTTTAAAAGGGACAGTCTCATTCATGAGGGCTCCACTTTAATGACCTGAACACTTTTGAAAGACTCTACTCCTTCTTAATATTATTATCTTGGAAGTTGAGATTTCAGTTTATGAATTTGGGGAGGAACATAAACATTCAGACCATAATAGTCGCATAGGTAGAAGTAAAAAAGTTATGATTCCAACTCAGATGTCTTTCTCTATAACAGTTTCTCCTAATATGTACACATAAAAATTATCTAGAGGACTGCTTAAAGCAGAGACAGCTGAATTCTACATCCAGAGGTTTTGACACTAAATCTTGGGTGAGGCTCAAAATTTGCATTACTAACAAGCTCCCGAGTGATGTTGATGCTGCTGGTACAAGAACCACATTTTGAGAGCCATTACTCCATAGTTGTACTCTTTGTTCACATTCAATCCTCTCTTCAATCTGCTTCTGGTAGAGAAATATTATTTTTGGAGATCAAAAGGCTAAGACAAGACCCATATAACATGTTCTTTTTACTCTGTATTGCATGATTGTCTTTATTAGATTAAACTCAATGTGTTGATTTTATATGTAAAATATAATGAGAGGCATTAGAAGTTGTAGTGGCAGTGGCTTATTATAGGAAGAAAGAAATGACAGTTATGCTATTACTATATAAAATGGATTAAAAAGTTTGATTTTAATATGTATGATTTCACAAGGGATTGATAAAATAAAAGTCCTTTGGAAATAAATCACTGATTTATTTTAGTGGAGTGTTCTGTTAAAAAAATGAATATAGAAAAGTGGAATTTTAAGAAGAATACTAGAAAAGCAAAGATGATAAAATAAAAGTCAAATAACACTTATTGTTGGAGTGTCTGATATTTGCAATTAGTATAGTTGGGATATTAGTACAATTTCCTAAACAAGAATTCTGCTTTAATTTTTAATATTTCTTAAACAGTAGAATTAAAATAAGGAAAGTTAATACATTTTAAAATTCAGTAAAATGCATACATATATTGAAGCTGTAAATAAAAATTTGGTATATTGTTTTTTACCTTTATTTTTAGAAAGCTATATATTAGTTAACTTTTGGGGGTTTTCTATATCACAAAGTATTGTATTCAAATCAAATTCCTATTCACAGTTAAATTATTTGAATCCATGTGTATAAAGCCAAAATTTTGAAACAAGTTTCTCTGATTTCAATAAAATTTATACTATTTTATAATTGATAAGAAATGAATTTATTTTGAATTGACAAAAAAGATATATAGTATAGAATCCCCAACTTTAATGATTTCACTTTGGATTTATCAGTAAAAAATTACTTAATAAGGAAGATATGATACATGCTTAAATATTTTAAATAGTATTTAATATCAGACCCTTCAGAAACATAATCATATTTACCAAAGAAATATAAAAATATGATAAATTAATAAAGTCAGGTACTGCAATGAAGGAAAGGAAAATTTTTATGATTGGGGAGGGAATCTAATTAAGTGACTGACTAGCCTGTAATTGTCAGTACAGAAAAGCAACAAGCCTAGGATACCACTGTGTGAGAGAAAGGTTGGATGATACAAGTTGCAACCACATTCGGTACCAACCTACATTTTGCTTAGTTGGTTATTAAATAAGTTGATTGTAATTTAAAAATGAACATAATGAAAGTGGCACAACAAAGCTTTGTTGTGCAGCTTCTGTGCTCAGTACTGTTATTGGTGACATATCTGGGTTTTTTGTTGTTGTTTTTTTTTTTGTATTTTTCTGAAGCTGGAAATGGGGAGAGACAGTCAGACTCCCGCATGCGCCCGACCAGGATCCACCCGGCATGCCCACCATGGGGCGACGCTCTGCCCACCAGGGGGCGATGTTCTGCCCACCAGGGGGCGATGCTCTGCCCCCCTGGGGCATGGCTCTACCTCGACCAGAGCCACTCTAGCGCCTGGGGCAGAGGCCAAGGAGCCATCCCCAGCGCCCAGGCCATCTTTGCTCCAATGGAGCCTCGGCTGCGGGAGGGGAAGAGAGAGACAGAGAGGAAGGGGGGGTGGGTGGAGAAGCAAATGGGCGCTTCTCCTATGTGCCCTGGCCGGGAATCGAACCCGGGTCCCCCGCACGCCAGGCTGACGCTCTACCGCTGAGCCAACCGGCCAGGGCCAACATATCTGTTTCTTTAGAAAAGTAATTATCTGATACTGTAGATATATGTTAAATGGAAAACCCATAAAAAGAAAACTAGCATAAAAATATAAACAGGTAAACATAACTTTTCTGGATGACAACTGTTCAATATGCACATATATCTTTTTTTTTTCCTGAGACAGAGACAAAGAGAGAGACAGAGAGAGGGACAGACAGAAACAGACAGGAAGGGAGAGAGATAAGAAGCATCAATTCTTTGTTGTGTCTCCTTAGTTGTTCATAGTCTTAAAATTGTATACATTTGACTGTACAATTTATTTCTACAATTCTATTCTAAGATAGTAATCAATATGAATAAAATGAGTTGTTACATTTTCAGCAGGTGGATGAGACTAAAAATTGTAAATATTTAAGAAAGTTTAAAACACCAGAAAGACTCTTTGTTTGGAAAGACTGTGGTAGCAAACTGTGAGCACTGTCATGAGACTCAAGTCCAAGAATAGATATAATATTCAGGCAAACAGCTTATACAACCAAAACCAATGGACCCAGAAAACAAGGCATAGATTTGAATAACTGACTCAGGAAGAATATGAGGACCAAATGTCTTGTTCTTGTTGTTGTTCTGGTAAAATCTTAAATGAGTTCTTTTTTTTTTTTTGAAGCTGTGCTTAAGTTGGTCTATGCAAGGCTGATTTTAGTGAGTGAGGACTCCAAGAGAAATAAAAGGGGGATGGGCTGAAACAAGACTTAAGGTTGTGGTAGTTAAAAAATGGGTGATGATCAGGGATATATGTTTATATTACTTGTTTATCAAAAAAACTACAATGTAATTGTCAATATTTAACATCATAAAATAAGAGTAAATGGTAACATGTTCTGTTAAAAATAGCCAGCATTCTCAAAATGATCAGATTGCAACATCATGTTTTTAAGTTTAATGTTATTGTTTTTATATTTTGTACTCAGTAGGATTTTATTCAGGACTGCTGCCACCAATTCTACATTTGTAGAAATCTGTGGACCCACTATAGAGCAATGGGAAATGACAGCTGTTTCTCTGTTGGGTTTTGGAAACCAGTGAAAGAAACTACACCTATTACTAGCAAATTTCATCCTGAAACTGTTTTTTATATCTAGCCAAAAAGCATGTAGTCTTTTTTTTATCCTCAAATCATGCTAAAATGCATAAGGTAGTATTGAGCATTGCTTTGTGCAGTGGGTGACACTTTAGTACAATGACAATGTAAATAATAATCTTTTTCTGAAGAAACAACAACAGTATTTCAACTAAAGCAGATCAAATAATTATAATAATTTAAAAAGACCAATTTCTTATAACTTGCACAGTATCAAATTGTAGGTAAATCATTAGAAGTATAATTTCTTAGGGTTTACAATATGATTTGAGATGTTGAGACTTAGGTATTACCAAAAATGGTTTAAGATAAAAATAAATCTAAACGACTAATGATCTGAGAAATAAAAAGTTCAAAACTTAAAAGAGCACTTTGTCACAAATTGTAATGTGTTTTATTAAGTTGGTTTATGGAATGTATCACAATAAATCTTTCTATCTTTTCTGCTTTTGTTGAAGTGGTAGATAAATTCACAATTTAACTGAAAATGATAGTTTCTAAATTCACCTTAGCTCAGTCATGTGCTAATCTTCCAACCAGTCATTTCATGCTATAATACTCTTTTCTTCTCAGTCTAAATTCAAGAGGCACACATCATCTAATCATCTCAATTCTTGTGGCAAGGATTTTTTTTTTTTTGAGAAAATACATTATGTATAGTTCTTTTATAAAATGCTCTTGTAAGTTTGTTTGAACCAGAAGATTGAAATGGAAATTTGGTCAATAATCTGACTACTAAAAGAGAAATATTTATTGTGCATCTGATACATGCCAGGCCCTGTGTAATTTTAAAGTTTTAAAGAAGAAAGGAACCTTTATGTGTTTTGTTTGCTCAGAGCTTATTATAAGAAGGAGACAACCAAACAAATAAAATGCAGTGTAAGTAAAGTGGCGGTAGGTTGGTAAATTCTGTGTGTGTTCTGGGAACAAAGAGTCTCAGTGGGTCTTAATAGACATTTTGATGACTGAAAGAGATTATAAAAGATGATTAGGAATTAGTCCAACGGTCATGTAGGGAACGGCAGTCTAAGCAAATAACGTGTATTAAATGTAGCAGGAATAAAATAATAGTTTGTTCAGGAATACCACCAAATCATTTAGCATTAGTTTATATTATCAGACACTGCTGGTTGCCTTTTCCAGTATAACCCCTCCTTCATAGCTTCACAGAAATGTATTTACTTATACATTTTTTTTTCTGGCACATTCTCTTCATAAGTTGCTATTTTTTCAGAAAGGAAAGCCCTTCCCATTTCTACTACTCTGGCAGACAGTGTGCTGTATGCTCATTAAATGGTCTTTAATTCATCTTGACTACATAGGAAAATCACATGTCTTTGAGTTTTAGCAATAAGGTACTGTAACCTAATAACCATGAAAGAATCTTCAGTTATACCTTATGTAGTTTCAATGTCCCAGTGGTCTCACAGGAAAACATAACCAGGTCCCTTGCCCTTGGTGGGTCATGACATGAACAGCACCCATATAATGTCCAGCACCTCCAGTCTGAACTTAAAAACTCCTAGGTGATCCTCCATTTGTTTTGCTCTCTCCTGTCACAGAGAATGGTGACGCACAATAGCAAGGGCCCAGATCTCTGACTTACAACTTTGTGTAAAGCTACTTAACCAAAAATGTCAAAATTTGACTATAGGTAAGAAAGACACAAAGATTTTGCAAGTCACTGAGATTTCATGATTGGTTTATTTGTACTTTCAAGACATTTTGCAACTTACCAGACTCATCTAAGTTGCCATTTTGCATCCCTGTGAGAACCAAACTGAAATATAATAGCTTGTAGGATGTTGATTTCAACCTAGCTCCTGAAGTACAGCCACATTTAAACCAGGACAAGACTTAGGTCAAACTGTAAATTATATGAGGTCTGAGATTTATCTTTATGAATTCCCTAGCCTATGTCTTTTTAATGTCCTTCAGCTTGATTTCCATCTTTAATCGTCTAAAGAGTTCAGATGGTACCCTGACTGTATTATAGTAACCCATCTTTTTTTTTTTTTTTTTTTTGTATTTTTCTGAAGCTGGAAACGGGGAGAGACAGCCAGACAGACTCCCGCATGCGCCCGACCGGGATCCACCTGGCACGCCCACCAGGGACGATGCTCTGCCCCTCCGGGGCGTCGCTCTGCCTCGACCAGAGCCACTCCAGCGCCTGGGGCAGAGGCCAAGGAGCCATCCCCAGCGCCCGGGCCATCTTTGCTCCAATGGAGCCTTGGCTGCGGGAGGGGAGGAGAGAGACAGAGAGGAAGGAGAGGGGGTGGAGAAGCTAATGGGCGCTTCTCCTATGTGCCCTGGCCGGGAATCGAACCCGGGTCCCCCGCACGCCAGGCCGACGCTCTACCGCTGAGCCAACCAGCCAGGGCCTATAGTAACCCATCTTATTGACTTTACTTCGTAAGTCACTTCTGATTGATTTCTATCTACTGTGTGTGGAATGTCACACAAGAAAATATCCAGGAACTGGAAAAAAATGTTTCCTGTTCTAATATGCATACAAACACCCTAGGAAGTCACAAAGAATCTGAGGCTATCACCACTGATCAACAACACAGATGTAAAAATAAAAGGAAGAAAATAGGAAGAAAAAAATAATTTGGCACTTACTATGTACTAGGTACTCTGTTATATATTTTTAAATGTATATTATTCAATTTTTATAAAACCCTTAAAGGTAGAAATATTCTAATGAATTTTTGACAGAAAAAGTGTATGGAGTTCTGTAATAATACAGAACTTTATCAAGCCAGAGAAAACCATGTTTATGAAGAAATAAAATAACAGTATGCTAATTGGTAAAGATAAGACAATATTTAAAGTATTTATTAAAGAAACAATTGAGTTTTACATAATCTTGTTTTAGAAATAATAACCTATCTATTTTGTGGTGCTTTCCCATTCACAAACTGCATTCATATAAATGATCTCATTTTATAATTTAGAAACATTTTTGAGTCAATTCTATCTTCATGGTACAGATGAGAAAACCATAGCTCAGAAATTTTACATCATACAGATATTAAGCCAATCAGAATGATAAGTTAAGACATTTTGATTATATATCCTATGCACATTTTCTTAACCTATCTTGTAGGTTAGCTTTCACTGGTAAAATTTTATATTTATATTAGGTGACTATATACTTGGGTTCTAGTGTCTCTCCCTCAATATTTTATGACTGAAAAGAAAAAACACTAAACTCTGTAATGCAATTTGGTCATCTCTAACATTGCTTTCAACCCACATGTCTTTGTTTCTAATTCAAGCTTAGATACTAGGAACAGACGATGTCTCAAATAATTAACTTTTTCTCATATCACTTGCACTTAAACTTCATTTTCTTAATCCAAGCTGAATATTCAGTTGGCAGTTTTAGACAGGGTCAATGAGGGAGTTATTTTGATACTAGATTTTGTTTTGGAGTCACTCACATCACATTTCCTTTTACCACAAGAACAGTTCAGCTTGTGGAAAATAACACATAGAAGAAAAGACAGTGCGTGTTCATTTTTATTTTATAAGATTTAAAACTACAGAGTTCTTTTTTTTTTATGTGCCTAAAATATAACAACTTATGACATGGTCAGCAGTGAACAGAAGTACCTGTCACTGCTATTATAATTGATTAGCCTCCCTTCTGGGATAAGAAGGATGATGGGCTAGTGTGGGAACAGGAGATCTGCTAAATCGTTGCCCTGCACGTGGGGCTCAGCCTGCTGCAAATCTCTGTAGAGGATGCGTACTGATAAATCTATACTGATTAGTTAATAAGTGCTGCCCGTTGTTTCTCTCATTAATAAGCAAAAAATAATAATAAAGTACTACAAATATTACTGAATTCACAGTTCTTAGACAGGCAAACTAATATTCATTTGTGCATAGATTTGTCTATCAACTTTCACTCAAAAATCATTCATTGGGTCCTTTCTCTGTCAGAGACAAAATGTTCATTGGTAGGAATACAAAGATAAATAATATCTTATCTATGCACACTTTATTTTCATAAAAAGAACAACAAAGATGCACATCGGGGAATAGAATGTTGAATGATCTAAGGGGTGTTCTTATGGGAGCACAGAAGAAAAGCTGGCTATAACTTTGTCTCAGGATGCAACCTATAATGAGATGCATATAATGGGACAATAGGTACTCTAAATATGAGTTAGGGTGTATTGATTTAACACTTGTTATTTGAGATTAATTAACCTTTTCTGGATGCCATTGGGGAAGAACAAAGATTACCTTCTCTGGGAGGCTGCATATCTCTTATCTTTTGGGTCAGTTTTTGAGATTAAGGGCAGGTGAACAGCAACATCAGAACGTTTGGGAACCTTTTGTTCATTCATCCACTCATTAATTCATTTAGTTATTTACCAGCCTCTAGAATAAAATTGACATATCATAAATGCTAAAAAGCCATAATTATAATAAATTACATCTAAAATTGTTTTCATTAAGTTTTACTCCTTCCCAATGAAGACCATTAGAAGCTGGATTAAGGGAGAAAAAAGAGAGACTAGACATCACCAGTGTGAGAGCACAGAGAACATGAATCCTTTCAGTTTCGTTCCAAATTGAGTGATGCCTCTTCCAAGACTGTATTATTCTGCTGAAGAATGAGCTGGCTAAACAGGTCCATCTCAGGTCCACACACCCATTTTGTACATTAAGCCGTGCTTCGGCCAAGCCTGTTGCTTCTGCTAGAACTCAGCCCAGTTTGTGGCTGGCTCACCCTGCAGAGAGCCCATTTCTTCTGCTCAAATTGAACTCGGCTGTACTATTGCAGATCACAGCATCTAAATGATTCTCTCAGCTAATGTTGTTCCCAACCTCTGCCTTAATGGAGTTTTAACTCAAATTCTTTTATCTGATAACCTTGTAGACTATTTAAAAAATGTTTTCAGTATACATTAATGGTGTCGTGTCTCCCACTATTCTGAGCTGTCTGCCCTGGGATACATCTTTAACAGTTGGAGGTCTTTTGTTGTAGGACACACTGTAAAATGTGCAATACCTGTTAAATAAAATTGGGGGTAGGGGATCTCTAGTGAGTCCATCATTTCTAGCAACATTTGGATGATCTTCTCCTATAGTACAATGCATGCTAGCAAAGCACTGCTGAGGGATCAAAAAGCCAATCTCACCATTTTGCTGAAGGTCATTGTGGGAGGGTTCATGACTGCAAGTCTGACATGCCTAGAACATGTTGTGTATCACAACCTCTACCTCATTCTAATCAGACCTCAGTGTCACTTATAAAACAGTCAATGCCAGCTGCCTTTCTTCCTGAGCACGTGCCTCCAGGGCACCAGTGTCAATGTAATATCTCCCAGATGACTATTTTAAAGCCTGCCTCAGAGTTCTACTTTATGGATGAGCACCATTCATCTTCATATCAGAGCTCAGATTTCCTTTGGGCTTGAGCTATGTAGGCTTTTTTGATGGGAGAACTATCATGGAAGAAGAAATGAAGGGAAGTTCCAGAACCTGTAAAGAATTCTGAACAGATGCCAAAACCCCTACAAATGTGAAAAAGCTAAAATTTGCTGTTTTCCAGCATGAAAAAAGGAACAAGCTCTCTGACTGTTCTCACAATTACATTGAGGGTGCTTTAAGTTTAAAGATCTGTCGGCACTGCTACTGATAGGGTTACTTACTTCACAGGTGAAAGTAAGCGGCAGATAAATGTGTGATATGTGACCAGCTTTGCCTTGCAGATTGTGCTTTCTTGCAGATGCTATCATTTAAAAAAGCTGCCACTACTACCTGCGAGCATACTTGTATGCTTTTAACTCAGTTTGATTTTTGATCTCTTCCTTAAATAAATGGTGGCTTGGCCTGACCTGTGGTGGCACAGTGGATAAAGTGTCGACCTGGAAACGCTGAGGTCTCCGGTTCGAAACCCTAGGCTTGCCTGGTCACGGCACATATGGGAGTTGATTCTTCCAGCTCCTCCACCCTTCTCTCTCTCTGTCTCTCTCTCCTCTCTCTCCCTCTCTGTCTCTCTCTCCTCTTTAAAAATGAATAAATAAAAAAAATAAATGGTGGCTTCTCAGAAAAGTTAACTATAAGAAACATTTTATTATCTGACTGCCTTCTATGGTATAATTAGAGATGTATTGGAACAAAATGAAAAGACATCTTTCCTAAAGAAGGAGTTAATACTATGCCTGTCCTTTTAAAATTTTTAGATTTTTTTTCATTGATTTGAGAGAGAAAGAGAGAAAAGGAGAGAGAAAAATTGCCCCAGATGGGCCTAGCATCGCCCCCTAGCAGGCTTGCCGGGTGGATCCCCTGTCTGGACACATGTGGGAGTCTGTCTCTGCCTCCTCTCCTCTCACTAACTAATAAGAGAGAGAGAGAGAGAGAGAGAGAAAGAGAGAGAGAGAGAGAGAGAGAGAGAGAAATATCAATTTGTTGTTACACTTAGTTGTACACTCATTGATTGCTTCTCATATGTGCCCTGACTGGGGATAGAACCTGCAACCTCAATGTGCGAGAACGATGTTCTATCCATTAAGCCACCTGGCCAGGGCCACTGTGCCTCTCCTTTTGACATTCTTGCTATTGAAGTATACTGGCAACATTGTAAAATTGAAATTGTAGCATGAAATATACATTTTGTCTTTTTAAAATTTTATTTATTCTTTTAGAACTTTCTTAACTCTAAATCTCTACTATGAAATTTGCTCTCATCAACAGGAATTTTTATAGCCTGTAAAGTATAAGGTTTTTTTTTTCCAACTTAAATGTTTCTCCGTTTAAATAAAAAGCTTAAAATTGCACCTCACATTTTTTTCTCTTTGGAATGCACAATTTTGTTGGATTTGAGTTGCTATTTCTATTCTATATGCATAGTTACTGAAACTCACAATTTCTTGTTTTTTATTTTTCAAGATATATACAATAGATTTTGGAGAAATGGCTAGGGATATATTCTATTGTGGCTTCTCATTACTAGTTATGTCTCATGAAGATCAAGTGTGATAAGATGTAGAGTTCACATGCCTGAATTAAGATGTAGTTCAAATAGACATGGTCTTGATTGGCTTAAACTAAAAAGTTTAATCTGCTGAAGCCATAGAATGTTCTTAATAAATTGAGAAAATGATATGACTGATGACCAACGGTGCTGAGGACAGCTTTTTTTGTGAGCAGCGTAACCTCATTTTTTAAATTCACACTTACCATACAATCACTGAAAGAAGCCATTTGAATCCAAAGGCTCTACAGCAGCAGGTTTTCAGTAATTGACTCAATACACAGATCTGTGCACAATTTTTGGAATAAAAACTAATATTTAGAGCTTTAGAAATAAAGGTTGAAATTTCTGAGGTAAATAACACATATAATATATTAATAAATATGTGTATTAGAAAATCAACATTTCTCTGAGTAGTTAACAATTCTAAACAAAAAGTATATATATATATATATATATATATATATATATATATATATATATATATATACACACACATATATAATTCCACCATAGATAATTTGATGATATTTAGCATACTGGCATGCAAACAAGAAAAAAGAATGAAAGAGTGTACAACTAGAATGATGAAAGCAGATATTCTAAAAGAGTCTAGTTCAGAAAGTACATTGAATCATTCAGTGTACTAAGGAACAACAATTGTATTCAGTATTAGAACTGCACTGACTTGGATGTTTACATGTATTTATATTTTATTATATACTTAAAATATTAATAATGCATTTCACAAATTTCAAAAATTATTAAAAAGTCTCTAATTTTATAAAATCATGTGTAATTAAATGAAAATTTTCAGATCTCAGTAAATAAAAATTGTTATAATTTTATTTTATAACACTGTTTAAATAAGACTTTATTTTGTTTTGTAATTTATATTATAAAAGCATAATGTTGCTGTAATTTAATAAATAACTTTAAAAATTTCCTTAAAAGAGCTATCTGTATGATTTTTAATATAGACACTAGCTAGGTTTTGTTTCAAATATATATGTTCTAAAATATTGACCATTTTTACTTATGTGTTTGGATAATTAATATGTGAACATAATACTTTGCAGCATATGACAGTGCCATTGTAACATACATGTTGCTATAACACGGTTTTAAATTTTATTTAACAGAATGATTGAATATAACTTGTTATTAACTTATTTTTAGCTTCTATTCACTTTTTTTGCTAAATAAAAATTAAATTGGATATAAAATAACAACTTTAAGTCCTCAAACTCAGACTTGAGAATAAAATCTTTCAAAAACAGCCAGTGTAATCATTAAAAAGAAAATGGACATTCAGCTTTCAGAAATAAAAAGTTTATTGAGTAAGCAGAAAAACAGAACCTTTTTGTCCTACTCAATGTATATGAAATATTCCAGAGTAAAGACACACCACCCTCCTCAATTTGCAGTGATAAACATGCTAAATGTTGCAATTTGTCTTAAGTAATTTATATTAAAGTTAATGGGACCCAAGTATCTGAAAACCAACATTTATCATTTTATACAAATGTCTGGCAAATATTCATTATACTTAATCTTCATGCTGTTAGGTTACGGGATTTTTTTTTCCTTTCCAATTTACTAGTCAGATAAATAAGAGAGGATTACCTCTACTGGAAATTTAACAAAGAATGATTTGGCTCCCTGATATTACTGGATAACAGCCTGTAAGAAGTTAATGCTCTTTAAAATCCATAGTAATGAGAAACTACCTATAAATTCAGTATAAAAATAGTAGAAAAAGAATGAGTATCTGAATATTAAGATGATATATTTCTCTGTATATATATGTGTATTTATATGTACATATATATACACACACATATATGTCTATAACATAATGCAAATAAAGAAAAAAAGAAACATCTAAATAGAAATATGAAGTATAGTTTTTCAATATGGATTACTCCAACATGATTATCACTAAGGGGAGTGAATATGTATTGGCTTTTACTAGGAGCACTTTCAAAACTGACTTGACTTTAGTTGTGAGCATTCTGTCAGAGAATCATTATCACCAAAACCATCATACCTTGGGAAAGAAATTCAAATGATGGGTTGACCATTACATAATTTTTTAAAAAATAAATAAATTGTCGCACTACTGAACTCCATGAACGGGAAGGGATAATTTCTACAGCACAGATTATATAATTGTTTTTTCTCAACAGTAACCTTAAGCAATCTCTAGATTTCAATACAGAGATACTGTATTAGGAAAGCGGAAGGTAGGTCTCTCAGATTTATATTTTTAAAAACACTATTAAGTGGAAGATTATATTGCCCTTTACAAATTCACATTCTTTTTTTACTTTAATTCCTGCTGAGCTTTTCATCTGAGGTTTGCTTGTTGCTTCTCAGCTTCTTTGGCCTCCATTTCCTGCATGATCAGTCGAAGTACTCCCTGCCACCTAAGGTCTTGGTGAAACTGCGTAGAAACCCATATTCAAGGGTTTATAGAATTTTTACAGCCTTCAAAAATGTTTGCTAATTTTCAGGGATCTTATAGTCTCTGAGGCTTTGATTACCCTACTGTTGAGTTTTTCCATGGTTGTCCCTGTCTCCTTAACATGTCAGCACTTCCTTCTCTTTCCTGTCATTCCACCACCTCAGCTCCTCACACCTCTACCACTGTCAAGCAGGTCTCTCATACAGAGCATGTATGAATTCAGAGGGTTCAGGGTCTTAGCAATTGACCACATTGGATGTACTTTAACCTTCTTTCACCATTTTTTTTTGCTTCCTATCTCTTCTATTTATTATAACTGCTAAGCAAATATCTTTAATATTCTCCTGTAGCTTTGGTACACTACAATGCTATGTCCTAAAAAGGAAGGACATGGTGCTAAATTGTACCTTCTGATAAGGCTACTTCATAAAATATTGTTTATGCTCTAGCCAGTGGCTCAGTGGATAGAGTGTCAGTTCAGTGTATGGATGTCCTGGTTTCAATTTCCAGTCAGGGTACACAGAAGAAGCTACCATCTGCTTCTACTCCACTCTCCTCCTTCTTTTCCTCTCCTCCTCCCCCCGCAGCTAGTGGCTCGACTGGTTTGAGCATGACCCAGGCACTGAAAATAGCTTTGTTGGAGCGCTTCGGCCTTAGGCACCAAAAGTAGGTTAGTACTCAAGCATTGACCCTAGATGGGGTTACTGGGTGGATCCCAGTTGGAGCACATGCAGGAGTCTGCCTCACTATCTCCCCTCCTCCCACCTAAAAAAATAAAAATAATAAAAATAAAATACTGCTACATGAAATAGAATTCTTCCTGAGGAAACTTTGTGCTTATTTTTAAGGTGTTTACATTTTCTTGTAACTGTTTGAAAGTTAAACACCATTATTGCACTTTTTCCTATAAGAGTAAGCACATGATGCTCACAGAAAATCAAAGACTCCTTAACAATTAGGTGAAAAATTTAACAGCTAAAGTTTAATTGACTATATTCTTTCATTCTATACTGTTACTATAATGAATGAAAAAAAAATCAAGTATTTACAGATAGAAACTCATAATGTTATCATTTTTTAAAATTTTATTTTGTTTTTATTTTATTTTAATTTTTAGTGAGAGAGGGACAGACAGAAAAGGAAGAAGAGAGATAAGAAGCATCAACTTATAGTTGCAGCCCCTTATTTGTTCATTTATTGCTTTCTCATATGTGTCTTGACTGGGGGGCTTCAGCCAAGCCAGTGACCCCTTGTTTAAGCCAAGATCTTGGGCTCAAGCCAGCAATCTTGGGCTTCAAGCCAGCGACCACGGGGTCATGTAAGTGATCCCACACTCAGGTTGGTAGCCCTGCACTCACGCTGATGATCCAGTGCTCAAATCAGTGATCTCAGGGTCTCGAACCTGGGACCTCAGAATTCCAGTCCAATGCTCTATCCACTATGTCACCACCTGGTCAGGCTAAACTCAGGGCGTTTTGAAATGACTCCCTTTCCACTAATTCTTTCAACAAAAGTTTCAGAGTACCTAGTGTGTTCCAGGTATTGCACATCTAGCAGCAGAAAAAGAGACAAAAATGTAAGCAAAAGAGTCTAAAAAAATTGACTGTATATTATATTTCATAGTAATAAATATAAGAAACATTAAGCTTGAAGGGCTATTGGAAGGAATTAAATTAGAAAGGAATGAAATTTTAAATAGGGTGTTCAGGAAATATCTCAGGAGATGCTAGATGAAGCCAAGAAAAAATTCTCTACTCCCAACACAGGCTTAGAAAAAAGTTAGGTTTACTGTTGAAGAAAAGAGAAGATGGTGGAGAAAAGGTCTCTCATGATGCAGACAGGCAGGAATGACTGAAAGGTGAAGATGAAGTATCAGTGAACATACAATAAATATACAGATGAAAAAAAAATAAAGTAAATTTAGAAAATAAAACAATGAAATTCCAAGACTAAAAAAACCTTTGACATCTCAAATACCCTTTGAAACACAAGGCGACAACATTCCGTAGCTGCAACTTGAAGACTGTGGAGCTCTGATGGTAAAAATATAAGCAAGTAAACCCAAATTTAGTTCAACTCTTTATCAGAATGTTTCAATGCTAAGTGACCAAAGGAACCTGTTTATTTCCATATAGAGATACAAGGGTGGCAAAAGTATGTTAATAGTTGTTAGTATGAAAAATGATACAATAATAAATAATAATACAAGAATAAACCCTGTTTTGTTTAATCACAACTGTAAATTTACTTTTGTCCTACCCTGTACTCTTAGTTTTAGTGTCTACTACTCTTCTTACACTGTTGACTTTAATTGAAAAAAAAATTCATACAAAAGGCAAGAAGACATAAGCAGATAAGCAGTCAGCTGACCAGACTTTGAACTATCCAGTAAATTTTGAAACTATTAAACAGGATATTTTAAATGACTATGGTATATGTTTATAATTTTAATGGAAAAGGTAGACATCATGCATGAACAGTTGGGGGATTTCATTAGAAAGAATGAAACAAAAGAAGAACCAAATGAAAATTCTGAAGAAAAGAAAATAACACAATGTAAGTAATGGAAAATCTCTTCAGTGAATTCACCAGTAGAGTTAACACAGCTGAGGAAAGAGTGTATAGAATTGAAGGTAGGTCAGCTGAAATTTCTGAAAACTGAAATATACAAAGAAAGAAAAAGAACAAAAAAAAAACCCCAAATAAATAACAACACTATAAAAATGAAGTATCCAAAACTGTAGAAAATTTTAGTCTAAAAAATGTATTAGAGATACCAAAAAGATTGTTCATATTGGAACAAAAAATAGTAAGAATTTTGCAAAAAAATAATGGAAGACATCAATGCATAGGCTCAGGATGCTAAAAGTAATACAAGCAGGATTAATGCCCCAAAAATTCTAAAACATAAATAGAGATATAGTCAAACTGATGAAAAATAAAAGACAGAAAGAAACAATAAAAGTAAGGGAAAAATGAAAATTGAAAGACATTTTACATACAAACCAACAAGAATAATAATTACACCAGACTGCTTGTCAGAAACTACACAAGCCTTAAGATACTGATAAATGTTTTTTTCATCTGAGCATCCGGTACTTATTAAGGATGCTTGTCTTTCATGCTATGACTCAAGACATATGTTATTTTTACCTTGTGGTATGTGTGACAAGGGCCAAAACAGGTAAAATGATCCAAGGATGCTTGATTAATAAATTACAGGATTCAGAGTAAGCCAAAGAGATCTTATCTACATTTAGATTCTGAGAGACTTTCTCTCTTGATTCCTCCTACACCACACATCCAAATATATGTGGGATTGAGGAGTATAGTTTCCTGGTGAAATATAGGGCATCCAGTTAATATTGAATTTCAGATTAACAAATAATTATTGTTTTTAATGTAAGTATGTTGTGAATAATGCAGAGGAGAAACTTATGCATTATACTTATGCAATATATAAGTTTAAACTTATGAAATAAAAATTTAATTGAGTATTTTGTCTTTTATTTTGTTTGATTTTGGCTAAGTCTGCCAACACTAATTGTGTGAGAATACATAAAAGACTGTATGTTAATAAACTGAGCAAAGGGAAACAAGTGTTAAAGTTAAATTGCTACATACAAACTGAAAACACTTCTATACTTTTAAGAGTGGTAAAGATCCACTATAAATCTCTGATATCCCCAAAGCACTTCCAACCTGATTAAGAACCAATAAAAAATAAATAAAAAAAAATGAAGCCACTTCCATCCAACAATGGTTCACAAAATCAATGGTCCATTTTTACTTTATTGATTTCCACTTTACTCTGAGTATTATAAGTCCATTCGTGCTTTTTTTTTCCCTTTTGCTCAGCATTGAATTGGTCTTTTGTTTACCACTAGACATGTTATACTCAACTCATGGCCCTGAGGGGCTCTGGGCACTAAAGACTCAGTTGAACATAGATGAAGCTGATTTAAATGCCAGCAGTAGAGGGCAGGTTCAGATTTAGATTACATGCCACTTACTTCCAATTACTTAACCTCTCTCTTTAGGATTTTTCATTTATCAGCCATGGCTGATATTATAGAGTTTTTGTAAAGAACAATGGCTTAATGTATGTAAAATGATTACAATGACTTAGGGTACATGGTAAGCATTATATATGTATTAATTATGTTACTGTTATTAATATTATTACTTGTTTGGTATTTTAAACTACATTCCCTACAGAGACAAAACTGGCAAATGGTAAACTTAATTCTATCTATTTCATCTAATAAACCACAGAAGTGGCCATAATATGTACTCCTAAAGATATAATAAGTACTCAATCAATAAGAAGCAGAAAGATATATATTAATATATATAATATTTGGATAATTTAATAATTTTTATAATTTAGTAAAATAATTTTCAAATAAGTAATATATAAATTGAACCAAACAAACCCATATCAGAAAGCCACTTGATGCTTTTTCTAGACGTTGTTTTCATTTGGAGAAGCTCTAGATATGTAACTGGAGAAATTAGTGAAGGTGAACTTACATAAATGAACAAAGTGGTAGTGACAAAAAGAATGAAAATATTTCAGTAAAAGTGCTGCTGGCAAAAAATGTCACATTAAAGGAAAATTTGGAGTTATTTCATGACATTGAAAGCTTAAAAAAAATAGTAGACTCTAATCCAGATATGAAAAGTAGTATAACAATTTTTCAAGCAATTAAAACGATGCTTGCTCCATGTTATATTATAAGAAGAAGGCAAGCACTTTTCAAAGTACCCATTTCTTTTTTTATAAAGGAAAAATAAATATATTAATCCTTAATGAACCAATATACATACGGTGGCATTCATTTCACTGTTAAATAATTACGGTGCAGTAAGTAAAGATCAGCATTACTATTTATTCACTTTTCTCATATATTTTTAGTTGACAATAAGAATTATAAATATTTTGACACAACATTTTAACTTTCCCATTGATTATTAAATCGCTTTGTACTACTTTATTATACATAGTCATTTTTATATTCTATACAACACATAGGGAGGGATCTTATAACCTTTCTGCTGTGTCAAATCATGAGGAGAAGAGCATCTTGGGAAAGCTACTCAACAGATATGAACCTTTTTAACTAGAATTCAAATGAACAAAACTGAAAATTCTTATAAAAGTATTATATTTTATCATCATAAAATATTAAAAGTATTATAATATTTTTAAATGAGAATCAAGTAGTGTTATAAAAAATACAGCCTGACCAGGCAGCGGCGCAGAGGGTAGAGCGATGGACTGGGATGCCAAAGACTCAGGTTTGAGACTCCAAGGTTGCCAGCTTAAGCGCAGGCTCATCTGGTTTGAGCACAAGCTCACCAGCTTGGACCCAAGGTTGCTGGCTCCAGCAAGGGATTACTCAGTCTGCTGTAGGCCCATGGTCAAGGCGTATATGAGAAAGCAATCAATGAACAACCAAGGTGTCGCAATGCGCAACGAAAAACTAATGATTGATGCTTCTCATCACTCCGTTCCTGTCTGTCTGTCCCTGTCTATTCCTCTCTCTGTCTCTGTTAAAAAAAAAAAAAAGAAAAGAAAAAAAGAAGTTTTTTTTTAAAAAAATACAGTAAAACCTAAAGAATAATTAATCGAAACCAAAGCCAAAGGTATAACTGCCTAAATATAGAAATATAGGATAAAGGTCACTGTTTTCTAAATCAGTTGTTCTAGTGTTCTTTGTTTTCAACTACTGTTTCTTAGTGGCCCCAAATACTACTTGGGAAAAGTGATTTATGAACCAGAGCAACTACCACCCATTCACCCTTTGCTTATTTAATATAAAATAATTCATAACACAAAAACATGTTTTTCACAGAAAAAAATTATATCTGTATTTAACATACTTTATTTCATTAAATTAATGTTTTTATTATAATATGACCCTAGTTCTATGTTTTCTTAAAAAGTAGAAACTATGACATTTCCTATTAATAGAGTTTTTACTTTGTACTTATTGGTTGGTCTTTATAGTCTCTATCATATACATTATTTATAGAAAACATTATAGGTAAGAAGAGACATTTTAAGAAAAAAACTTTAAAGAAAACATAAAATATACTATAATTTGGTTAAGAAACTCTTAAAACTTCTTTACCTTCAGAGTTTGATTCTTATTTCTTGTTTTTAGCTTAGAATATTTGTTTGTTTTTCACAAAATGCCTTTCTTGTTTAATTAAAAGCATTGGTGGTACACTATTTCTTAAGAAAATCTTTAAAGGAACTAAAAGCCAGCCTTGAGACTCTATAGATCTCATCTGTCTACCTTTGATTCTTCCTTGGGAAACTGTGAAAAGCATATCTAATTGCCTTCATCCCAACTCTCACACCATCTAACTTTTTGGGATGAAAATACTATTATTCTTGCGTTTTCTTCTAAGCCATTAATCATTTTATTTTTAATTTTCAGAGATAATCGAGTTTTTAGCTTTCATTTCTATTACATTTAAATAAATACACTTTCTCTTTTAGAGAACTTAAATAATTTATTTGAGGACTACTACCATGAATTCAAGATTTGAGACACTTAGCTAATTTGATTGTCATTGATGGGTCTGTCATGGTTTAATACCACAGTTTTGAAAAATATTATATATTTTCTATTATTATAAATGTTTGCTAATATTTCTATTTCTATTATTTTTAATTTTTTTTAAAATTTTTCCAGGGGGTGGCAAACAGACTCTTGCACGCACCTGACCAGGATTCACCTGGCATGCCCACCAGGGGCGATGCTCGGCCCCTCTAGGACATTGTTCCACTGCAACTGGAGCCATTCTAGTGCCTGAGGCAGTGGTCATGGAGCCATCCTCAGCACCCAGGCCAACTTTGCTCCAATGGAGCGTTGGCTGTGGGAGGGGAAGAGAGAGATAAAGAGAAAGGAGAGGGGGAAGGGTAGAGAAGCAGATGGGCATGTCTCCTATGTGCCCTGACCGGGAATCAAACCCAGGACTTCCACATGCTGGGCCGACTCTCTATCGCTGAGCCAACGTGCCAGGACCTGTGTTTCTCTTATTTTTGAAAAATATCTGATGGAATACTGTCTTAAAGTTTAAAGTTTTAAAATTATTAACTAAATTCTTTAAAAAATAAAATCTGTATTAAGATACATTTAGTTGCAAATTGTGAGGCATATTTTTTTTTGATAAGTAACTTTGAACACATTTATAATCAGATGATAAATTCAGGCTATTGAAGGGAAGTTATTATTATTTATGTAGAAAGTCATTCCGAGAATTATATTTCAAGCTTCTGTATGTCAGATGGAATTTCTCAATAACCCTTACTTAAGACTGCTGGATCCCATTATTAGAGCCTTCACTGAAACTCCAGCAGTCAAAGCCAATAAAATTGGCCCTTATCCCTCTGTAACTCAACCTGGGAGACACTCTTATCTTATAATCCTCTAGCTAGCACTATTTCTGAAATGAATAAACAGTGAAAATAAAGTTTGAGAAGTAATAACAATGAATACAGGTCTTTTTAGAACCAATATCGCTGTTTTGCAGAAGAGAAAATGATTAATCTGATAATTTTTAAACTGATATATACAAAAAGATTTGCTTGTGCTTTAAATTATTTTATCTATTACTAAAAATTAAAAAATGTTATAGGAGCAACTGTGACAGAAAGAGATATCAATAAATATATCTTTGGGAGAAAAAAATGAAACCTGGAAAAATTCATAGGGCTGCACTGTCAAAAATATTTTTAAAAATGCAAGGGAAATAAATTTTACTAATACGTCATTATATCTAATATATCCAAAATATTATAATCTTTCTGTAATCAATATTTTGAAATTATTAATGAAGCATTTTACATACTTTTCTGTTATGTCTTTGTAATCTATGTAAAATACATCTCAAGTCAGTTCGTCTATGCTTCAAGTGCTCAAGAGCCCCATAGGGTTAAGGGCTGCCATATTTGACAGCACAGATTTAGGGATTGATTTTCTTCTCAGTATTATAAATATGTGTAGAGGTAATTTCCTCTGTGGTATATATGGGGGAGAAGCCCTGCTATTTTCTCACTTCCTCAATTCCTTCACATGTCCCTCGTTAACACAATAAGTAATGCTTTCTTCAGTATTCAGTCATGCATCTGTCATTTGTATACACTCTTACATTGTAGCAATGGTAAGGTAATTTTATTTTTGGTAAAATATTACTGACTATGTGGTTTAAAAAAATTAATTTAAAGTGACTCATTTAAATGTTTTATTTTCAAGAAATTAATAAAAATTAAATAATTAAAATACAAATGATCATTTAATTTCCATTTTACTTTTATTAAAAAGCAATGATAAATTAAAAATGCATCAGCTTTAGGCATGGACAAATGGACATATATTTAAATCCCATCATGACAATTATATGACCTTGAGAGTGTTGCTCAGTGTTTTTCTGGGTCTCAGTTTTCTAAATTATAAAATTTGATACATAGTTATATTAAAAATTTGTCAAAAGTCACACATTGGTAGTAATTGGTTAAGTTGACCTTTGAACCTGTAAGAAAAAGTGTAGTACATATCAATAGTTTAGAAGTAAATTAATTAGTAATATAAGTAAATATTTCATAAGATATATGCTGTCAGAACGTGGTATAGTGGCAGATGACTAATATATTGTTACAGATTTTCAAATAAGAGTAATGACAGGGTGAATGGAAATATTCAGAAAGACATAGTAAAAATTATTTTTTTGCCTTGCAGAAAAGTAGTGATGTTAGTGTGCAATCCAAATCACAAAAGAACTTGAATAAGTATATTCATTCAGGAAATCACATGATGCCTTTGGAAAAAAATAATGACTGAACTTTTTGGCAGCAACATTAACACTTTCTGGAAAAGAGGAGAAATCATATTGCGGACATAAATAATAGATTACCTACTTTAGATTGTTACCAAGTCACCAATAATAAAAGAGGTCTTTAGGGAAAAAATTCTAACAGTGATGTCACATTCATTTTAAAATACCTGCTTTTGTGTTTCTCTTGTTTTTCTATGTTGAGCATAATTAGTACTTAGAATATTCATAGATTTAGAGCATTGATTTTCTATTCCTATTAGAATTAGGGTCTAAAAATAAGCACTGAAATCACTAAAAATAAATGTTTAGGCCCTGGCTGGTTGCTCAGTGGTAAAGCGTCAGCTGGTATGTGGATGTTCTGAGTTTGATTCCTGGGTAGGGCACACAGGAGAAGTGACCATCTACTTCTCCACCCCTCTCCTTTTTCTCTTTCTCTCCTTCCTGCAGCCATGGCTGTATTGATTAGAGCGAGTTGTCTGGGGGCGCTGAGGATGGCTATGTGGCCCCCCTCAGGTGCTAAAAATAGTTCAGTTGCCAAGTAAGGAAGCAATGACCCAGATAAGCAGAGCATTGTTCCATAGGGGGCTTGCAAGGTGGAGCCCTGTTGGGGCACATGCAGGAGTCTGTCTCTCTGCCTCCCCTGCTCTCAATTAAACAAAATAAAATAAATAAAAAAATAAATGTTTTATACATAATAGCTCTAATTCTAACAAATATATAAATATATGATAGATATTATCTCATTTAATGTATGAGGAAAATAAGGACTAGAAAGATTTAAAAATTCTCAAATAGCCCTGGCTGGTTGGCTCAGTGGTAGAGCATCGGCCTGGCATGCAAGGGGTCCCGGGTTCGATTCCCGGCCAGGGCACACAGGAGAAGCGCCCATCTGCTTCTCCACCCCTCCCCCTCTCCTTCCTCTCTGTCTCTCTCTTCCCCTCCCGCAGTGAGGCTCCATTGAAGCAAAGATGGCCCGGGCGCTGGGGATGGCTCCTTGGCCTCTGCCCCATGCGCTAGAGTGGCTCTGGTCGCAACAGAGCGATGCCCCGGAGGGGCAGAGCATCGCCCCCTGGTGGGCAGAGCATCGCCCCCTGGTGGGCGTGCCGGGTGGATCCCGGTCAGGCGCATGCGGGAGTCTGTCTGACTGTCTCTCCCCATTTCCAGCTTCAGAAAAATACAAAAAAAATAATAATAAAATAAAAAAATAAAAATAAAAAATAAAATTCTCAAATTCACAAACTTCATGTGTGATGAACATAGGAGGCAGACTTAAGTCAATTTGATGACCAAGCTACTTTCCCCTATTATATACTTATTTGATGTACCTTTACATTTTAGACACTTATTATATTATTTTCTTTTAAAAACTCATATATTTTTCACCCTGCCTTGTTTTAATAACTGCTATATGCCAATTACAAAGAAAACAGCATGATTCAAGGACTAACATATTTGACTCCTTCTTCAGTTAAAAAAGAAAAAGAAAGATGATTTTTCTCATCTCTTTAGGAAAACAACTCTTCCAAAAAGGACCTCCCACCCATATACCCAACTCCCAAAATATGCTTATGTTCTAACTAGAAAGCCCGGCAGTCATACAAAATGACCGCTGTTCTAGATATCATAAATTGTAATTAAAATGATTTGTGCAAAGGTGTCTGCTAATTCAAACTGAATTACCCAGGGCAGGCGGCGAGGACGTCCCTTTGTTTACTGCCGCACGGGGTTTCCCCCTTCTACTTGCTTATTAAAGTAGAGTGCAATGAAGGAAACCACTGGTGGTACATTTCTTAAGAGCCACCACTAGCTCAATAAATAAAGGTGATTTAAATATGTTTTAATCCTTTTTGCATTTCGGTCAGCATTACTCTGTCGTTTTTTTGCATTTCTCTCCTGCCTTTGTTCAAGGGACTCATTTTGTCGAGACAGGCTTTTTTGTCTTGCATCTGAGGCAAGCCTTGTTTCTCTATGCTCATCAGTCTCATTTTGCCGAGAAAGACGCATTTGCTCTGCGACTGAAGCAAGCCTTGTCTTTCTCTGCTCAGTGGTTTCTTTTTTGTCGAGAAAGCTGTTTTTGTGCAGCTTTAGCTCCTTTTCTCTCCTCTTCAGTGCTGTATTTTCTAGGAGGCATTCTTAAAAGAAATTATGTTAAGACGTAGTTTTTATGTAAAACAGATGATTGCCAATGCAAACAAATGTTCACCTTCCCCCTGACACGCTCAATTTGCGTTCAGCCTTAAATTGTTTCAAAAGCAGATGATTGCCAATGCAAACAAATGTTCACCTTCCCCCTGACCCGCTCAATTTGCGTTCAGCCATGGCAACATCACCCCATTGGCTAGCACAGTTACGCAAGCAACCAATAAGCTATCGGCGACAAACAAACGCTTAAGCCGCATATAATAAAGATTACTTATGCCATACTTGATTGTTACCATGTTTCTTAGAAACAATTTTTTTTATATAAAGGACTTCTAACTATGTAATTTTATTTTTTTTTAGCTGTTATATTCCTCCATTTAAATAGCTTGCTCTTCCATTTGCCTTTTTTATTATGACAGAGACAAAGAAAGACAGAGAGAGGGACAGATAGGGACAGACAGACAGGAAGGGAGAGAGATGAGAAACATCAATTCTTTGTTGCGGCTCCTTAATGGTTCATTGATTGCTTTCTCATATGTGCCTTGACCAGGGAGGCTACAGCAGACTGAGTGACCCCTTGCTTAAGCCAGCGACCTCGGGTTCAAGCTGGTGAGCCTTGCTCAAACCAGATGAGCCCATGCTCAAGCTTGCGACCTCGAGGTTTTGAACCTGGGTGCAATGCATCCCAGTCTGATGCTCTGGTCAGGCTATTTGCCTTTTTAAATAAGATGATAACATGATGGCTGAAATGCCCATATTGTGTAAAATATTATTATATATGTTGGTTCTTTTTCATCAAGATCTATTTGTACAGATCAGTTGACAAAAGATGAGTGGAATATGAGAAAAAGTAAAAGGTTTAGTATTCTTAATAAACTATTACAATTTTCTATTCAGGCTCCAAAGAATTTAAAAAAAAGTTCTGAGTGTTTATTTTGGTTGAATTTTTAACTGCATTTGCTGTTTTATAAAATTAATTTTAATGGCATTCATCATAAATGCACACTTTAGATGTAGTCATATAGCCATGTATATGTGCATAAATTGACTGGGGCTGAAAAGAAAATAAAACTCATAATTTTATTCAGCATAATGGAAAGTATGAGTCATTCTTTTCTTTCCAAAGCTTGCTCACATCTCTTGTTCTTAATTTTAGTTAATTGCAGCAACATCTTCCCAGCCTTTCATCTTAGAAAATACAGAACTATCTTATCATCATATTCTTATATCCTTCAGTCAATATTCTGCATCATTTCCTGAACCCTTCAAGGACTAGGACGTTCATGTCTTTGAACAATTCTTTTCTTTCTTTCTTTCTTTCTTTCTTTCTTTCTTTCTTTCTTTCTTTCTTTCTTTCTTTCTTTCTTTCTTTCTTTTACTGAGAGAATGGAAGGCAGACACAGACTTCCACATGCACTCAAGTGAGATTCAGCCAGCGGGCCCACTGGGTGAGGCTCTGCCCTTCTGGGGCCCTTGCTCTAAGCAACTGAGCCATTTTTTTTTAGCACCAAAAGTGGAGGCTATTCTCAGTGCCTGAGACCAACTGGCTTGAGCCAATCAAGCCATGGCTGCAGGTGTGGAAGAGAGAGAAAGAGAAGGGGAGAGGAAGGGGTGGAGAAGCAGATGGTTGCTTCTGCTGTGTGCCCTGACCCAGAATTAGACACAGGACATCCACACGCTGGTTTGATGCTCTACCACTGAGCCAACTGGCCAGGGCCTGAACAATATTTTTTTTGTGTGTGGTATTTTTTCAGCCCAGACTTTTACCTTTCTTAATTAAACATATCTGTATTCTCCATTCAATTTAGGGAATAGGACAGAAGATTCTGCCTCAAGGTATTTTCCCTCACAATTTTACATAGCTGTCATCTCTTCCTCTTTTGCCTTCTCCAGATCTCTATCAGTTTATTTAAACACGTTTAACATTTTCTAGCTTGTTTTATCTTATTATGTCTATCTCTTATCTCTTCTTCTATAATTTAAGATGTCTGAGAAAGTTCAATGTGCAGTATAATAACTCAGTAACCATTTAGTGACTTATTTAATATTTCAGTGTGTTCTTCTAAAGTAGATACTCTGTGGGAGTAAACTAGACAGATTTGGAGCCTGCACTGGTTTTGTTTTGCTTTATTTTTTTAAATAAAATTTACTATAATATTTGGAAATAACTTTTATACCATAAAAATAATAAATATTCAAGACAGGTGAGATTTGATTCTCAATGAAAGGTATATTTAAGAGCATTTTTCTGTTATAATTAATATTATACATTCAGCCAGTTACTAATTAATGAATAATATTTTTTAAAATCATATTTTAGTATATTTTTATAATTTTAAATATTTTTCTAAAGTTAAAAACCCCAATTACACCAGCAATTGAGTATTTTTATGCTCAAAAATTTTTCACGAGTAACATATTCACAGGTTGAAATGGCCATGATGACCTATAAAATGGTAAAAACTGACCAGTTGGCAAAGCAAACTATTAATTTGTAAAATAAAATATAATGCGTAAACAGAAAGGTTCAATGAAGACTATCATAATATCAACTTGTCAATTTATAAATGAATAACAGATAAAGAAAACTGTTTTATTTGGCTTTTTAAAAAATTAAGATATAAATTTCTTAACATCTGATATAAATTTAGGCCCTCAATTGTTAAAAATTCAACAATAGAGGACTACAATAGCTCTACTGTATTTTGTTTTCTTTCTTTTCTAAAACAGAATTTAAAGGTCTACTCCCTGACAAGGAATGTGAAGGTTATCTCAGCTTCCTGACAGAGATGGTGTAAAGCCAGCAGCCAGGGCTACCACTATCAAAGCAGCCTGGCCCATGCAGGGTTGCATTGGATTCGGACAGTTGGTAAAGAAACAACGGAGCCAAAAACTGGTGGGCCATAGTCTTTAATCCTAGCTTGCACCCGGCAGGCAAGCAAAAACACACACTGGGCTCCAAAACCCACTCACATTCAGTGCTCACAAAGCTACTGACTTATCTGAGTTTCCTAGAATCAAAGGTTTCTAGCTCACCAGACTTATTCACCTCTGTTCCCCATCTCCTTATCCTTCTCCCTGCATAAACTCTGGTTTCTCACTCAACACTCCGCCATCTTGGCTGCTTCTTCTGGCCTCCTCCATGTGGCCTTTCTCTGCTCTCTGCTGTGATCTCTCTGCTCTCTCATGCTAATCATACCAGGAACCAAGAGAGCAAGCTCCTGTTCTGCCCCTATTTTATAGTGTAGAAATCCAGACCTTTAATCCAATATACAAAATAGGGAAGTCTCTAATACAGTCACTTTCTGAGGCATGATAGGATTGTACCACCCCACATCAAAAGGGTGGGAAAGGCTTAATCCCAAAACCAAGCCCCAGGCTACAAGGATTCTGCCTGCCCACAGCCCGCCCCCAACACACATTAATATCACCTGGGCGACGGCTTCCATGTGGGCAGCGTCATCTTTAACAAAGTGAGCATAATATATTTTATCTGCCCAACAGATGGGCAATCCTGAGGCAAGGCCCCAGGAAAACACAATTGTCCTTTTCTAGGCCCAGGATCTCTCATTCACAAATACAGCCAAAACTGGAACTCAGAGTAGAGGTAGGTGGCATCTCCTGATACCTTCTTGAATCCTGTGAGGTGTCAATAAAACACAATAGAATAGTTTTTGCTTTGTTTTGTTTTTATTTACAAATTTTGAATCTAATGGAAAATGAGGAACCCTGAGGAGCCACTGTGCCACTTCACCCGCAGGTGTTGTAAAGTACCAAAAGCTACAGAATCAATATTAATATTTTAAGAGGTTTAAAGAATATTTTATTAATTTGGTTTAAGGTGTGCAGAGAAATTTTGTGAATAATCTCTGTACTGTGTGATTGGCATAAAACCAGGATGGCCCTTGGCATTGTATTGTAAATGAAAAGGGAAGGAAAACATGGATTCCCTGACATTCCACCACACCTGTGAGAAAGGGGTGAATGGCTAGCCAGGTGCAGGAAGAGAAAAGCCAAAATAAACCTTTTCTTATAGGAATGAGCCAATTGCGGGCATTTGTCCCCAAGGACACTACCTCTCCCATTTGATTGCATATAGTTAATGTGTGTGACTCTGGTCAAAGAGATGTGGATAAACATTAGAAAATATAGGAATGTCTTTTAATATGTAAAGAGACATCTTTCTATCATTGTGTTGATTTTAAATTTTGTTTTCTCCAAAATAATGTATTGCTTGCAAATTGAACATAGTCCTATCATGTTAAAGGGCATATGACTATAACCAATAGTGGTAAGGGGCTCCTAATTGCAATTTTTGCTTCTATACTTCATGCTTGCAGAACTATAAAAACTAATTAAAACAAAGGGCCGGTGTGTTCTCCCTCAGATTTCTGTTGGAGTTGCCTACACTTGGCCAGGCTAGACAATAAAGCTTTGGTGTAGAATTGACGGATTTTGTTCGTGTCTTCAATGTTTTGAGTCCCTCCGAATTAGGCTTAACAGAAAATATTATATCTATAGCATAACAATGTGCGTGGCTTATTATTTCTTAAGAGAAAGTGTTTTTTTTTAAAAAATTATAATTTTCACCCAGTAAATGAATAATGTCTGAATACTTAATCTATAATATGCTGAAAATAGTTAATAACACTATTAAATAATTTAAAAATTTTTTTTTTATTTTATTTATTCATTTTTAGAGAGGAGAGAGAGAGGGAGAGAGAGAGACAGAGAAGGAGAGAGAGGAGAGAGAGACAGAGAGAGAGAAGGGGGAGGAGCTGGAAGCATCAACTCCCATATGTGCCTTGACCAGGTAAGCCCAGGGTTTCGACCTCAGCATTTCCAGTTTGTTGGGCAGATAAAATGTATTATGCTCACTTTGTTAAAGAGGCAGTTGCCCAGGTGGTATTAATGTGTGTTGGGGTGGGCTAAAGGCAGGCAGAATCCTTTAGCCTGGGGCTTGGTTTTGGGATTAAGCCTTTCCTACCCTTTTTGATGTAGGGCGGTACAATCCTATCATGCCTCAGAGGGTGACTTTGTATTAGAGACTTCCCTATTATGTATATTGGATTAAGGGTTTGGATTTCTATACTATAAAATGGGAACGGAGCGGGAGTTTGTCTCTTGGTTCCTGAGGTTAGCATGAGAGAGCGGAGAGAGTAGAGCCAGCAGCTAAAGGAGGCCACGTGGAGGAGGCCAGGAGAAGCAGCCAAGATGGCGGAGTGCTGAGTGAGATGCCAGTTTGTGTAGAGTTTGTATCTGGGATAAGGAAGGAGATGGGGAACTGAGGAGAAGAAGGCTGGTGAGCTAGAAACCTTTGATTCTAGGAAACTCGGATAAGTCAGTAGCTTTGTGAGCACTGAGTGTGACTGGGTTTTGGAGCCCAGTGTGTATTTTTACTTGCCCGCCGGGTGCAAGCTAGATTAAAGACTATGGCCCACCAGTTTTTGGCTCCATGGTTTCTTTACCGACTGTCCGAATCCAATGCGAACCTGCATGGGCCAGGCGGTGGCTGTGATAGTGGCTCTGGCCACTGGCTTTACACAGTTCGACGCTTTATCCACTGCGCCACCACAGGTCAGGCCACTATTATATAATTTAAACTAGCTAAGAGTAGAACTTAAATGTTCTTATATACACAACCAAAGATAAATATATGAGGTGATGGATCTGTTAATTAACTAGAAGAGAAAAATTCTTTCACTGTTGGGCAGATAAAATATATTATGCTCACTTTGTTAAAGATGGCACTGCCCACATGGAAGCTGTCACCCAGGTGATATTAATGTGTGTTGGGGGTGGGCTGTGGGCAGGCAGGATCCTTGTAGCCTGGGGCTTGGTTTTGGGATTAAGCCTTTCCCACTCTTTTTGATGTGGAGTGGTACAATCCCATCATGCCTCAGATAAATGACTTTGTATTAGAGACTTCCCTATTTTGTATATTGGATTAAAGGTTTTGACTTCTGCACTATAAAGTGGGGCAGACCAGGACCTTGCTCCGGTTCCTGAGATTAATATTAGAGGAGAGAGCAGAGAGGAGAGCAGAGAGAGGCTACGTGGAGAGGCCAGGAGAAGCAGCCAAGATGGCGGAGTGTTGAGTGAGAAGCCAGTTTGTGCAGAGTTTGTGCAGGGAGAAGGAAGGAGATGGGGAACAGAGGTGAATAAGTCTGGTGAGCTAGAAACCTTTGATTCTAGGAAACTTGGATAAGTCAGTAGCTTTGTGAGCACTGAATGTGAGTGGGTTTTGGAGCCCAGTGTGTGTTTTTACTTGTCCACCGGGTGCAAGCTAGGATTAAAGATGATGGCCCATCAGTTTTTGGCTCTGTTGTTTCTTTACCAAGTGTCCAAATCCAATGCGAACCTGCATGGCCCGGGCAGCTGTGACGGTGGCTGTGGCTACTGGCTTTACATTCACAATGTATCCTTATAGTAAATCATCAAGATGTACACTTTAAATATCTTAAAATTTCATCAATATAAATTTTGTATCGTTTTACTTTTTAATTTTAAGAACTGACCTTACATGATTTCTTGAGTCGTGTGAGCATTTTTATATGACATAGTTCAGTAATACATGACCTGGCATTGGGAAAAAATGTCTTTACAAAGCACCCAGTTATTCTCCTGAGTGAAAGGTAAGGAAAAATGATAAATGTTTATTATTTAAAATATTTTTTGCTCTAGTAAAGTGCCTAATTTTCCTCAATCAGGCAAGCATAACATCAGTCAAGAGTATAATGTTTCTATTATTACAACTAAATGTGTGGTCTGTGGACAAGGACCTTCCACATCACCAGGGAATCTGAAAAATTCAAACTATCAGGTCTCATCCCAGATGACATCCCTAGTATCTTCATATGCTAATTAAAACTTGAGAAGTTCTAGACAGTTAAATGTGGATAGGAAGGGTAAACATTACAGAGATCTCTTGCAACCGAAATAAAGAATTTAAAGTGTCCTGTGTCCTGTGCAAGACTTCATAGACATTAAGGATAAGGTTTTTGTGAAAACAGTGGGAGAACAGAGATATCACATAGGTTGCCTAATAAAACATATGAGAAGAACAAGCTAATATTCATTGTTACCAAAATCCTTGTAATTTTCCACAGGCAGAAATTAACCAGCTACTAAAATTTTATGTTTTCAACATTTTAGTTAAAGGATGAAATTTTCTGGATTTTGTGGATATACTTGTTGTCTGAGAGACATTATACCAAACTCCAAATTATACATTATACATTTCTTTGGCCTATAGCCTATAATTAGCAAGCAAGTTACACCAGGCTGTTGAGATCACTTCAGAGGACAGAACATATCATCTCATTTGCTTATTTTACATCAGAAAGTATATAAACACAAGAGAGCTTGCTGTAATAATGTCCTATCCTTGAAATGAGATGTAAAGGAGAAAACAAAATGTTTTGTTATCCTTTTTAATGGTTTCATTCTAGAGACTTGCTTAGTGTCCCTTTGTGTTTAATTTAATGCAAATGTGGCATCAGTTTTAATCAACATTGAAAGAATAAATAAACAATTGAATATAACAACCAATTAATTAGGGAAGAACTGAATAAAGTTCTTATAGGGACAATTATTAATTTATGCAAGGGATTAGATAGAATTTGTAAGGTTTCCCTGAAAATCAGAACTAAGAAAATTGTGGACCTATTAAAAAGTCTGATGATGAAAAAAGGAAGTGAAAACCCCAGACATGTCAACCCTAGTAAATATCTTGACACCATTTTTACCAACTTCAAGCTTGTTAAATGTGTGTGCTACCAATTAAATGTCTGTTCTACCTATATTTTTTTCCAGCATGAACCATATGATAGTTGAATTCAGGAAACTTGTAATCAATATTTAATTCTCTCAGTGGACTATTTCACTTAAGATAATAATTGGCCTGACCAGGCCGTGGCACAGTAGATAGAGTGTCAGACTGGGATGTGGAGGACCCAGGTTCGAGATCCCGAGGTCGCCAGCTTGAGCGTGGGCTCATCTGGTTTTAGCAAAGCTCACTAGCTTGGACCCAAGGTCGCTGGCTCTAGCAAGGGGTTACTTGGTCTGCTGAAGCCCATGGTAAAGGCACATATGAGAAAGCATTCAATGAACAACTAAGGTGTCGCAACGAAAAACTGTTGATTGATGCTTCTCATCTCTCTCTCTGTTCCTGTCTGTCCCTATCTATCCCTCTCTCTGACTCTCTCTCTGTCTGTTAAAAAAAAAAAATTAAAAAAGATAATAATTGGAAAAACTTCAAATTCTTGATGTAAATTAATCACATTTATAATAGTAAATATTTTATTCAATAAATTATACCAAATATTTTCCTAATGTGTTTTTAATGAACATATACAAAACTAGTAAGTAGTTATAAATCTTTAGTTTAATCAAGGTTACAACATATATGTCCTTTATTTACAATTTGTATCATATTGTATTCTCATAGATGAAAAACTTAGAAGTTATTTTTATTCTTTGATTTAAAATAATAATTACATTTCATCATATGTATAAAGCTACAAGGATATCAATAACAATAAGAAGTTGTTAGCTCAGTCATGATGTATTCTCCTAATGTTTCATCATAAAACCCTTAATATAATTCTCTATGTTCAGCCAGAGCCTAAAATTAGACACCAGTTTTGTTACAGGTATAAAAAGGTGTAAATCCAGTGGCCAGGGCCACTATCAAAGCAGCCTGGCCCATGCAGGTTCGCATTGGATTCAGACAATCGGTAAAGAAACAACGGAGCCAAGAACTGATGGGCTGTCATCTTTAATTCTAGCTTGCACCCGGCGGGCAAGTAAAAATACACACTGGGCTCCAAAACCCACTTACATTCAGTGCTCACTAAGCAACTGACTTATCCGAGTTTCCTAGAATCAAAGGTTTTTAGCTCACCAGACTTATTCACCTCTGTTCCTTCCTTATCCCAGATACAAACTCTGTACAAACTGGCCTCTCACTCAGCACTCTGCCATCTTGGCTGCTTCTCCTGGCCTCTTCCACATGGCCTCTTTCCGCTGCTCTCTGCTCTGCTCCCTCTGCTCTCTCATGCTAATCATCCCAGGAACCAAGAGCACCAACTCCTGTTCTGCCCCCACTTTATATTGTAGCTTCACAATCTCTAATCCAATATACAAAATAGGGAAGTCTCTAATACAAAGTCACTTCTCTGAGGCATGATTGGATTGTACCACCCCACATCAAAAAGGGTGGGAAAAGCTTAATCCCAAAACCAAGCCCCAGGCTACAATGATCCTGCCTGCCCCCAACACACATTAATATCACCTAGGCACCTCCACGTGGGCAACGTTATCTTTTACAAAGTGAGCATAATACATTTTATCTGCCCAACAAAAGGTAAGAGCAACATAGTTTTTTTTTCCAGTGTCAAAGCCTGTTCCATTAGTATCACACATACCAATTCTCAATTCACTTGCCTGTCTTTGGTCAATAATTTTCCCCCACTAAATCAGTAATAGAAAAGAAATTTTATTTTTAGCACCAGTTCTGGTCAATTGGTAGAAACTACCTAAAATTCTGTGTCACATGATTTTATTTTATTTTGTGGATGGAGCGCAGAGTGCAATCCTAGCAGCTGCAGCTGATGCAATGCTGTGAGAATACTCCAGCTCCCAGAAGCCTCCTAGGCATACCCAGGAAGGGAGCTCACCCGAAGTGACTTAGCACCAACCATGCACCTCCCTGATCTTTTCAGCCATTGGCTTTGAGGAAAACGCTGTAACACCCTATTGACTGAACCCATGTATATAAGCTAGTTTACTTCCTGAATAAAGTGGATCTGCGTCACTGAACCTGGTCCCCAGAGTCCGGTCTTTGTGTCTCCGTCGTCCTCACCCCCAGCAGGACTTGTCCACAACTGGCGCCCAACGTCGGGCAGGGACCTAACCGGCATCCAAGGGACAGGTGAGTGACCCTCTGCAATGGGAAACCTTCTCCCCCACTCTCGAACCCTGCAGGCTCGAGCCCTGCATGCCCTATTGCAGAGTAGGCGAGTTAAAGTTTGTGAAAAGGATCTCTGTCCTTACTGGGAGATTCTCTCTGGTCTCAACCCCTGAGGATGCGCCCCTCTGGGACCCAGATACTTGGGCCCGAGCTCTCCAATGTGTTTGTTCAGCTGAGGTACATGAGGGACAAACTTTCCCTCTCGGCCTCACTCCTGCCTTATTGGCAATACGCGCCTGCTTGACTGCTGCTCCTACTCGGGACCCTCCGCCCGTCCCTAAGGTCCTACAGGCTACTCCTCTTTCAGAGGAGCCCCTACCTCCCTACTCGCCCCCCTCCACTGAAGAGGAAAGTAGTTTAGCCTCCGAGTTTGCAACTGAGCGTGCAGTAATGAAACCAACTGAATTGCTAATCGCACCATCAGCTCTGCTACCAGGAAAAGCAGAAGTTGCTACTTCTGTATTCCCTGCAGGGGCTCAATGCCCCACCCCAGCCTCTCAGATGCCATTTTCTCCAACAAGTGTCCCTGCTGCAGACCCATGGGCCAGCCTATACGCCCCCAGGATGGCAGGAATGAGGGAGGTGGCTGAGGCCTCATGTTCATGGACAGATTTCCTGGACTACAAACTGAGTGAGCACTGGCTCCTTTGTTGATGGACTTATGGATTTTGAACAATGTGGAATGCCCTGATAGTGGTGGGGGGCAGCTTTGCTGGAGGATCTTCCCCTGCCCCGGGAAGCTTTTCCCATGGCTAGAAAGAAGGCAGAGGACATTATGTTCTTTTGGCAAAGTGCTCCGAGACTGGTGAAATGTACCTTTGTAATTGTTAAAATTGTATGATTTGTCATGTTGTTATAATTTGTGTTATGTGCCTTGCAACCATATGTAGTACGCAACCTGTGGCAAGCCATTTATTTCGTGTTTGGACACTGGGACCTTTGTGGAAAGTGGGTGTGCATGGACCTACATCCATTTTTTACAATCAAAATCGAACTGTGTTTAACGGCACCTAGAAAGTCTCTGTAACACAGTGGGAGAGAAGTGACATCCTGACCCCTAGGAGTAATCCCCTGTTTAAAACCCTGATTCTATTTCCTAAGTAGTCAAACATTACAGAAGCTTGTCTCATTGTTTAATCCAGCTAATCTATTAAAATATAGTATAATAGGTATTATAGTTGATTTAGTTCTACTAGGGTTCCGTTGCATAACGTGTAGCATTCAGAAGCTACTACAACAGCAAGCTGTCATTCATCAAGTCCAATTGGCCTTAATTAAAAGAGAAGGGGGAGTTGTGGGTGGAGCACAGAGCACATTTCTATTAGCTGTGGCTGATGCAATGCTGTGAGAATACTCCAGATCCCAGAAGCCTCTTGAGCATACCCAGGAAGGGAGCTCGCCCACTATAAGGAAGTGACTTAGCGCCAACCATGCAGCTCCCTGATCTTTTTAGCCATTGGCTAAAATGACACACTGTAACACCCTATTGGCTGAACCCACATATATAAGCTAGCTTACATCCTGAATAAAGTGGATCTGTGTCACTGAACCTGGTCCCTGGAGGTGGGTTTTTATGTCTCCATCGTCCTCACCCCAGGCAGGACTTGTCCACATTATTTACTTATTTATTTACTTTTTATTAGAGAAAATTGTAGATTCACATATCATATAAGAAAAATACCAAGAAATCTGGGGTACTCTTTATCCAGTTTCCCTCAATGGTAATGTTTTGTGAAGCTGAATAGTCCAATATCACATTCAGAAAATGGACATTGACATAATCCACTACCTTAATCAGATTTCATTATTTTTCTCTGCACTTGTGCTTGTGTGCATGTGTGTGTGCACTTAATTCAATGCACGTTTATTACGTATAGACTCATGGCACCATCATTAGACAGAACATGAAACAGTTTGATCATAAGAGTGCTTCATGCTATCCTTTGATAGCCACAGCTTCCTCCTTCCCTTAATGTATTCCTAATTCCAGGGAACCACTAATTCCTTCTCCATCTGTACAATTTTGTCATTTCACAAATGTTATAT
The DNA here is from genome assembly GCF_036850995.1 of Saccopteryx leptura. Classification (NCBI taxonomy): domain Eukaryota; kingdom Metazoa; phylum Chordata; class Mammalia; order Chiroptera; family Emballonuridae; genus Saccopteryx; species Saccopteryx leptura. The sequence continues at coordinate 357,048,285 of NC_089503.1, forward strand.
AAATGTAACTATCTGAGATCAGTTTATTTTACTCATCATAATTCTCTTGAAATCCATTCAAATAGTTATATGCATCAGTAGTTCGTTGTGCTTTTTTTTTATTGTTGAGTAATATTTAATGACATGGATGTGTGGTATTTACACTATTTTCTTGTTGAAGTACACTGGGTTGTTCCACATTTGGTTATTATAAAAAGAGCTGCTCTAAACATTCTTGTACAGGTTTTTGTGTGATTGTAAGTTTTTATCTTACTGGGGTAAATGTTCAAGACTATAATTGTTGGGTTATTGGGTAAGCACACATTTTGTTTAGTTGTATAAGAAACTGCCATACATTTTCTAGAGGCTGTTCCCTTTAGCTTTTTTGTAAGTAATATATGAGTGATCTGGTATTACTGCATTCTTTGTTTGTTTGTTTTTATTGAACTTATTGGGGTGACACTTGTTAACAAAATAATACAGGTTTCAGGTGCACAATTCTACAGCACATCTCTGTATACTGTACTGTGTATTGTGTTCACCACTCCATGTCAAATCTCCTTCTATCACCATTTATCCCCATATTCTTTTTTTTTTTTTTACAGAGACAGAGAGTCAGAGAGAGGGATAGACAGAAACAGACAGACAGGAACGGAGAGATGAGAAGCATCAATCATTAGTTTTTCGTTGCTCATTGCGACACCTTAGTTGTTCATTGATTGCCTTCTCATATGTGCCTTGACTGCAGGCCTTCAGTAGACTGAGTAACCCCTTTCTGGAGCCAGCAACCTTGGGTGCAAGTTGGGGAGCTTTTGCTCAAACCAGATGAGCCCGTGCTCAAGCTGGCAACCTCGGGGTCTCGAACCTGGGTCCTCGGCATCCCAGACCGACGCTCTATCCACTGCACCACCGCCTGGTCAGGCTATCCCCATATTCTTAATAGCATTTTTAAGTTATTACTTATAAAAAAAATTTAGTCATTTTATGGTGAGTAGCAATACTTTATTGTAGTTTCAATATTTTTTTTTCTAATGGCTAATGGTTTTGAATATATCTCTAATATAATCTCTAATGATTTTGTTTAATATATCTCTTCATATGTTTTGCCCACTTTCTAATTTTTTTTCAATTTGTGAATTTTCAGAGTTTTAATATGTTCTAGATGACAGTTTATTGTTATATATGTGGCTTGCAAATATTTTCTTTCATGGTTTGGCACTTGAAAAACTATAATTCAAATACTTTGTTTAGGTTTATATGATAATTTAGCAATGTGTTAAAAAAAAGAACAAAAAAGACTATAAAAATCTTAGTTTTTCTAGATATACATTTACCACCCTTATCCTAGATATAAAATATAATCCAGATATTAAATAATTGTGCATATATACTGCCTTTACTTCTCATTTCTGTCAACTTGTTGTATCTGGGTAATACATTCTCAGGAGAATCTTTCAATTTAGTTATTTTAGTTATATGCATCTCATTTAGGAAGCCTGAGGCAAGAGATCATGGTCCAATACAAAGAAAAATGTCTAAAACGCTAATGTGAAAAATGACACAATCCTGCTCAAAGGTTTTGCTCCTTCATTGAAATGAAAAAAGTCCATGATTTCTAAATAGAGACATGTAAATTTTACCAGTTTCTTAAGAGCACAGTGATTTCTTTCCCTTAAATTTTTGTCTTTATTTCTTATGCAATAGATACAAATAAGTGAGAAATTATAATTATAATCAGAAGCATTCCTGTTTTGGGTTAAATGTATAGAAAGCAGACATTAATATATCATTAGGAGTAATTTTTATTTAATATGGAACATATAGCCCTTTCATTTTTAAGTCATTTATTTTGTTCATATTTGAATATTTATAAAAAATGAAAATTTATTTTTTAATTATATATTATTAGCTAATTTAAAGTTACTTTTAAAAAGGACAGAAAATAGATATTTTAGAAGATTCTCATACATTACATGTATTTGGCAAACTACATAAAGGACAAATTGGCATAAAAATTTCCCCAAGAAGGCCCTGGCCGGTTGGCTCAGCGGTAGAGCGTCGGCCTGGTGTGTGGGGGATCCCGGTTTGATTCCCAGCCAGAGCAAATAGGAGAAGCGCCCATTTGCTTCTGCACCCCCCCTCCTTCCTCTCTGTCTCTCTCTTCCCCTCCCGCAGCCAAAGCTCCATTGGAGCAAAAATGGCCCGGGCGCTGGGGATGGCTCCTTGGCCTCTGCCCCAGGCACTAGAGTGGCTCTGGTCGCAGCAGAGCCTCCCCCCGGAGGGGCAGAGCATCACCCCCTGGTGGGCAGAGCGTCGCCCCTGGTGGGTGTGCCGAGTGGATCCCGGTCGAGTGCATACGGGAGTCTGTCTGACTGTCTCTTCCCGTTTCCAGCTTCAGAAAAATACAAAAAAAAAAAAAAAAAATTTCCCAAGAAGATTTAATTCATAGATCATTCTTAAAGTGCATTTATTTTAGGAACAAATTCATGTTAGAGGATATAATAATCTCTAAGATAATTTAAATTACAAGGTAGTTATATTACACCTAAGAAGTATTTTATTCATTTTAAATTGCAGGAGATAAGGTTAGTGAAACTGTGCTTTTAACTGAATTACTGATAAATTTCAAGCAAGATTATTCTCTGTGTAATGCTTAATATAATAACTACCAACATGATAAATGCAAATTATTTTTACAAATGTTGGTGTAGTATACCTTTAGACACATTGCATAAGAACAGCATTTTACACCACCTCTAAATGACTCCAGGTTAAAGTTCCATTATCCTAAATCTTGTTGAAGATAGTGAAACACATGAAAGTATATAAACCATTTGAAAAATGCAAAATGAACTATATAATTCCTGAAACTAAGGCCAGCCTCCCAGCTCCCATTTAACCTTATTTGCCCTATAAATTCTAAAAAGCTAGGTTATCTATTTTTGTAGTTTTCTGTGGATTAGGAATTGAAGTTAGACTAGAAGCAACAAAATAGATGTGGGGAAAATAATGAGAGGTGTTAATTAGAGGCATTCTGACAGCAGGTAGAAGTTCCAGCTGACAGCCTGACATTGAAGAATACAGAAACTCACGAGCATATGCAAAAATGTGCTGTGAGTTCCAGCACAGAACAGGAATGGAGATACATAATGATGGTGATGAGTCACTAAGAAATCCATTACATTATGTACTGTATCCTCCATATATATTTTCTGCCTTTTGGAAGAATTTCTACACTGCTGCTCCCCCCCCCCCCTCAAAAAAAAATTAAATCATTGGCTTTGATGGGACATACTTTGTTCATGTAGAAAAATGTTGGGCAGATAAGTTTGTAAACTTTAATTTTATGCTTACTTTATTAAAGATGGCGCTGCCAGCGTGGTTGGCCATCGCCTAGGGGATAATATTTATTACCTTCCTGTTTGGGAAGGGGCGTGGTTATGCTAATGTATGCTGGGGGAGGGCTTTGCTACAAAAAGTTTTAAAAGAAAGAGCTAGGAGGCCATTTTAGGAGAGAACAGGTTGCAGGGAGGGGAGAGAGGCTATGTGGTTGGAGGGGAGGAGACAGCCAGCAAGATGGAACCCTGCAGATGGGGAAAAGGAGGTAGCTGGGGCTGGTGAGACCTTTGATTCCAGGATAAACTGGAGAAAGTCAGTGGCTTTGGGAGCCCTAAATGGAAAGGGATGTGTTTTCCCACTGTGTGTATTTTCTTGCCCACTGGTTGCGAGCAGGAATAAAGAATGGCCCACCAGGGCCCTGGCCGGTTGGCTCAGTGGTAGAGTGTCAGCCTGGCGTGCAGAAGTCCCGGGTTCGATTCCCGGCCAGGGCACACAGGAGAAGCGCCCATCTGCTACTCCACCCCTCCCCCTCTCCTTCCTCTCTGTCTCTCTCTTTCCCTCCCGCAGCAGAGGCTCCATTGGAGCAAAGATGGCCCGGGCGCTGGGGATGGCTCCTTGGCCTCTGCCCCAGGTGCTAGAGTGGCTCTGGTCGAGGCAGAGCGATGCCCCGGAGGGGCAGAGCATCGCCCCCTGGTGGGCGTGCCAGGTGGATCCCGGTCGGATGCATGTGGGAGTCTGTCTGACTGTCTCTCCCCGTTTCCAGCTTCAGAAAAATACCAAAAAAAAAACAACAAAAAAAAAACGCTAAATGAGGGAAAAAAAAAAAATGGCCCACCATTCTCCAACTCAGCTGTTTTATTACAATCTACCTGAATTAAATGGGAACCTGCATGGGCCAGACAGCTGTGATTGTGGCTGCAGCTACTGGCCCTACAAATAAGCACTTACATAAAAATGTGGCTGCATGAGAAAAGATTTCTCCCAACTTTCCTGTTTCTTTTAGAATTTTATTCTGAAACAAATTAGGATTATGAAAATATTGATATGAATTTAAGTTTATTCATTAAAATATGTTACTTTGAGCAATGAAGTTTATTTGAGGCTGAGGATTCACATCTGTAAACTCCAGTTTTACTTACATCATTTGTTTCAGTGCAGATCAAACAAAAGTAAGTGCAAGCGAAGTTAGACTGACGGATTATGTGATAAAGAAGATGTTATTGATATTAGTGTCAAGCTTCCTCCTGAGATAATTGAGAGGATTTGAGATTCCGGAGTACTATTTTTAAATGATCAAGGTCTAAGAGCTTGCTGACTTCAAGGAGATATATATTAAACTGATTAATAGAGTTTATTTTTACCCTTTCTTGGTTCTAATTAATATTAAAATATATTATGTGTCTCTTAAGAGTAAGGAAATCAAAGCCTATAATTATAAAAATAATTACAAAAAATAGAATGAGAAGACATTGGTTAAATTTACTGTCTAATATGTGACTATCTTATATAATATGCATGCTTAAAAAATTAAACAATGTTTAGAAGGAAAAAATAATTTTTAAATTTTTATTTCTTAAGGAGAACATTTTAAAGGTTTAAAATTATTTATGCAAATGAAGTAAATAATCATATAGTCAATTAAGTATTTTTTGTTTTTATATATTTTAATTTACTTATTGATTTTAGAAAGAGAGGGAGTTAGAGAGAAAGATGAAAACATCGATCTATTTCTGTATGTGCCCTGACCAGCGACTGAACCCGCAATCTCTGCATATTGAACAATGCTCACCAAATGAGCTATTCTGCCAGTGCCTTAAGTATTCCCTTTTTGAGGTTGGTGTAGGGTAGTGGTATGTGATGCTCTTGCATGCCATAAAACTCAGTTCTGTTTTCCACAGGCACAGATAAGCTTAACTCCCTGAAGTAACGTTATCCTTTTTAAGTGCTAAAGAACATTTTACCATATTTCCAAAATGTGTGATCTCTATTTATCATCCCACCTTTTTAGTTTCTTTAAGCAAAATCGTTGATAAAAGGGGAAAATATTTTTTATTTTAAATATTGTCAACCTAAGAAAATGAAATACCTTAACAAAGGCAAAATATCTATAATTGATTGAAGCATGAAATCACATATAAAAATAAAAACAGCTACCCTTTCATTAGCTTTCCTCACTAAGAAATTTCTTTAGAGTCTTTTATATCCATCACTAAATGATATTGTAATATGGAATGTAAAGGTAACTTTAGTAAGACATGATGGAAATGTAAAAACATCAGTTGTCATTAAATGAGCATTAATTGATTGTCTACACTGCCTACTACATCCTGACAAGGGCTCTGGATGTGTTGTTGAAAAAAAACAGTGGCATGCCACCAATATTTGGGATTGTAGCAGATGCCACAGGCACATAGACAATCAAATGTTACCTCAGCTGGTATAAAGTAATCGTCATAGTAATAGTAAGGTCAAAATAGCTCATGGACGTCTTTACACAGAGTAAATAATGATTAAATCCATTGTAATAAATAATGATTAATTGCATTTACAGTAAAAGTAAAGAATGATTCATCTCAATAGGAAATAGGACTTTTAAATAAATGGAGATTAAAGGATTATATAATTTTTTAGAAGAATAAAAAGAACAACTTAGGCTGAGGAAAGGATAAATCTTAGATTCTTACACAGTCATGACTCTGTAGAAAATAGAAAACTTCTCTTTCTGGGTGGCTCAGTGGATAAAGCATCTACCCAGTTCACCAGGAGTCATGGGTTTGATCGACTACAATCAAAGTACATATGAGAAAAAATTAACAAATACACAACTAAATGAACAACTGAGTGAAACAAGTTGATGTTTTTCTTTCTCTCTTCTCTCTCTCTTTTTCTCTCCCTTCTCCCACAATCTCTTTCTCTTTCTTTCTGCCACTCTATTTTTCTCTCAAATCAATGGAAAAAGAAAAAGGAAAGTCTGGGGTATGGATTACATTGAAATACATAGTAGAAAATTTGTTCAGAAGGTAAATTATAAGGCTCAATTGAGATGTGTTTTCATAAATTGGTGGTAATACAATATTATAATGATTCCTTTTTCTCTGGCTTCTGGTGAAGATGGCAGAGTAGGCAAATGTGGTACACACGTCCTCCCACAATCCCAACAGAATTACAACAAAACTACAGAACAATCATTATTCAGAACTGCCTGAAGTCTAACTAAACAGAAGTCCTACAACTAAGGATATAAACAAGCCACATCAAGACAGGTAGGAAGGTCAGAGATATGTAAGAGATAGGCTTCACACCCATGGGTGGTGTGTAAAATTGGGATGGATATTTCTTCTGTGGAGGTAACCCCTAAGGAGCAAAGTGTCTCAGCTGCACACTGGGCCCCCAGCCTAGGATTCCTGTGCTGAAAAGAGAAATTCACATAACTTCAGTTTGTAAAAACCAGCAGAAATTGTGGCTGAGTGAAACAGAGGGCTGCTGGTGTCTCAGACCTTCCTTTGAAAGGGCCTGCACATGGACTTTATTGAACACATTCACTCTGAGCTCCATCAACTGGGCATAAGTTCAAAAGGTGCCAGGGACATATGAAGAAGAACTGAGTTTTCTGGATTTGGGGAAAAAAATTAGATTGGAGGGGTAGTTTTCTCTGAGACAGAAGTTTCGGCAGAGGTCATTATTCCTTTGATGAGCCCTTCCCTCACTCTGCCGGTAGGTGGGCCCCATAATGTGATTCTTTATCAACCTGGCTATCCCTATTAGCCTCTCTGAGAGATTACTTGATTCCTGAGACCTTACTTGAGCAATTTAGGGGCCCACTCAAGCTGTCCCTAGTGGCTTTTTATACAAACGTTATTCAGATTATTCATGCTGCGTACCTTAAAATCTCTCAAAAGTTTACAAAGGTTCTGACTTAGTGTGCCCCATAACTCTTTCTAAGTTGTCCCAAGCCCAACACTAATAGCAGCTGGCCTTGACTTCTCTCAACAACCTCCAAAAACAGCACAAGAAGTAGCTATCTTTAGATTGCTTTGTAGCTCATACCAGGTGGCCCATGGACAGGCAAAACATTATCTTGGCTTACACCTCCCATGGGCCCCAGAGCCAGTGTACCTGGTGAACAGCTCCATAAATTGCTGAAGTATCACTCAACCACCTCTACAAGTGACACACTCAAGGGGAAGACTCAGCAGGTACCAGAGCTCCACTGAATGAGCCCTACTTTATGAGGTCAGTTCTTGCATAGCACATCTTCTGCTGTGGTTGCAGCTATTCCTTGTAACAGATCTTTCTGAGGGAAGCTATTGCTTGTAACAGATCTTTCTGAGGGCAAATCCCTCCCATTGATGTGCTAACAGAAATCTGTGCCACTAAGCCCTATAAGATACCCACAATATACGGCTACTCTACCCAACACAGAGACATAACAGTTCTACCTAATACATAGAAACAAACACAGGAAGGCAGCCAAAAGCGAGAGAAAAATAAATATGTCTCAAATGAAAGAAGGTAGTAACACTTCAGAAAAATAACTAAATAATAATAATAATGATGAAAACAAGCAATCTACCAGATGCTAAGTTTAAAACACTGGTTATAAGGATGCTCAATAAACTTAGTGATAAACTCAGTAAGAACTTCAACAGATAAAGAAAACATAAAAATAGAGGTAGAAACATATAACAAGAACAAGGCAGAAATGAAGAGTAACTGAAATGAAGGCACATTACAAGGGTGGCTTCCAGTCATGATGGCAGCATAAGTACATGCTGTACTCACATCCTCCCAGAATCACATCAGAATTCCAACTAAGCTATAGAACCATCATTCAGAGCTTCCTAAAACCTAGCTGAATGGAAAGATATAAAGAAGAAGCCACATTTTGATTGGTAGAGAAGCAGGCATGAAGGATGGTCTGATCTCACACCCACATGTGGTAGTTAAAAATTGGGAGTGATATATCTGCTGTGGAGATCCCCCCTGAAGAGTGAGGGGTCCCATACCCACACCAGGCCACTCAACCCAAAATTCTAATGCCATTAAAATAAGTAATCATAATTTCTGTCTCTAAAGACCAGTGTGAGTTGTAGCAGACTGAGTTCTAGGCATTCTTCCTAAATAGTCCATACATGGACTTACTCAGAATCACATCCTTTGAATTCAGTGCTGGGGCAGCACCTTAAAACTCACTAGGGACAGCCTGGTCAGGTGGTGGCACAGTGAATAGAACATTGGCCTTGTATTTTGAAGACCCAGGTTCAAATCCCCGAGGTCACCAGCATGAGCATGGGCTTATCCAGCTTGAGCGTAGGCTCACCAGCTTGAGCACAGGGTGGCTGGCTGCAGCATGAGATCACAGATATGACCCCACACTCACTGGCTTGAACCCAAAGATCATTGGCTTGACACCCAATGTTTCTGGCTTGAGCAAGGGGTCACGGGCTTGGTTGTAGCCTCCCGGTGAAGGCACATATGAGAAAGAAATCAATGAACAACTAAGGTATCGTAATGAAGAATTGATGCTTCTCATTTCTCTCCCTTTTTGTCTACCTCTGCCTGCCCCTCCCCCTCTGTCTCTCTGTCCTTCTCTCTCTCTCACTAAAAATAAGTCACTAGGGATATATGGGGAGGAAATAAACTGTCTGGCATCAGAGTGAGACCTATTGGGGCTGAATTTTCCCATGCAGAAGTTCAAGCAGAAATCATTTCCCCCTTTTTGAGCCCTTCCTCCATAGAGCTGGCAGACAGGTACCATATGAATCTTCATCAAACTGTCTATCCCTATTACCCCCACCCTAACCCCACCCTGGTGATTCCCTGAGACTTCACTTGACTAACTTTGTGGCCCACCCAAGCTATTTTTTCAGTTGCTTTCCCATAAGAATGGTCTGTCTTGGTTCATGATTCAGACTTTTCTAAAATCTGTCAAACAAACAGCATTTGGCCTTAGCATACCTCATACCTCTCATCAAGTGACCCCAGGCCTGGCACTAGTGGCTGCTGGTCTTGGTTTTCAACTTGGCCTCTCCTGGGCACCTGTAAGCACAGTACAAGTAGCTGCCATCTGCAGGTCGTGTTTTAGTTCATGGAAGGTGCTCCTGGACAGAACACAATTGACAGCTCACATTGGCCTGTACCTCCCTGGAGTCCATAGAGCCATTACTCATAATGGATAGCTTCAGACCACATTGAAGCCCCACCCAACCACCCTGACAAGTGACACACTCAAGGGGTAGACTCAGCAGGCACCAGAGCCTTGCTGAAGTTAAATCCTGCTCTGTGGAGTGGGCCTCTGAAAAGTTGAACCTCTGTGGTGGTCTCTAGTCCTTCCAGCATATCAGCCTGGGGGTAAATCCCTCCCCTTAAATGCCAAGAGCAGTCAAGTCTCAGCTACAACAAAAGGTGCAATAGCCCACATGGAATACATACTTAGAATACCTAGATTGGGTGACCAGGGAGCTGTGCCACTGAGACCTATAGGACACTTACTACATTAGGCCACTCTGCCAAGTCTAGGAAATGTAGCACCTGTACCTAATACATAGAAACAGAGGGAGTCAAAATTAGGAGACAAATAAACATGTTTCAAATGAAAGAATGGAGCAAAACTACGATAAAAGATCTAAACAGAATGGAGACAAGCAATTTACTAGATGCAGAGTTCAAAACACTGGTTATAATGATACTCAATGAACTTATAGGAAGAATAGATAAAATTAGAACTTCAATGGCTTTAAAAATTAGAACAAAAAATAAAAAAGACCCATCAGAAATAAAGGATACAATAGCTAAAATAATCATTTATAGGCCCTGACCAGTTGGCTCAGTGGTAGAGCACTGGCTTAGCATGTGGACATCCCACGTTCTATTCCCAGTCAGGACACACAGGACAAGTGGTCATCAGCTTCTCCACTCTTCCCCATATCACTTCTCTCTCTCTCTCTCTCTCTCTCTCTCTCTCTCTCTCTCTCTCTCTTCCTCTCTCTTCCCATCATGCAAGCCATGGCTCGATTGGAGTGAGTTGGCCCCAAGTGCTGAGGATGGCTCTAGGGTTTCTGCCTCAGGAACTAAGAAGAGCTCAGTTGCTGAGCAACAGAGCAATGCCCCAGATGGGCAGAGCATCACCTCCTAGTGGGCTTTCCAGGTGGATCCCAGTCAGGGTGTATGCAGGAGTCTGTCAATGCCTCCTTTCCCCTCATTGATTAAAAAAAAAAAAGTAATTTATAGGAAATCAATAGTAGAGTAGATGAAGCCAAGAATCAAAACAGCAATTTGCAATATAAGGAAATAAAAACACCCAATTAGAACAGCTGAAAGAAAAAGAATCCAAAAAAATAAGAAGACTCTGGAACAACTTTAAGCATATCAACATATTTATCATGGTGATATCGAAAGGAGACAAGAGGGGAAAAGGAACTGAAAAGCTATTTAAAGAAATAATGATGAAAAACTTTTCTAACTTGGTCAAAGAAATGGTCATGTAATTCCGACAGGCACAGAGAGTCTCAAATAAGATGAACCAAAAGAAGCCCACAGCAAGACATATCATAATAAAAATGTCAAAGGTTAAAGAAAAAGAGAGAATCTTAAAGGCAACAGTTAGTTATCACAAGGGAGCTCCCATAAGACTGTCAGTTGGTTTCTAAATAAAAACTTTGTAGGCTAGAAGGGATTTACACAAAATACTCAAAGTGTTCTAAAGCAAAAACCTACAACCAAGATTACTCTCCCCAACAAAGTTATCATTTAAAATTGTAGGACATATAAAGAGTTTCTTAAACAAGAAAAAACTAAAAGAGATTATCACTACTAAACCAGTATTACATGAAATGTTAAAGGTTTCTCAAAGAAGAAGAAGGAAAAGTAGACAGGGAAGAAGAAAAATAAAAGATAAAATATATGAACAATAAAATGACAATAAATATATATCTATCAACAATGAATCTACCAACAAAGTAACCAAAATGCAGAACAGAAATAGACTCATAGACACAGAGTATATTTTAATGGTTGCCAGATTGGTGGTGGTGGTGGGGGTTTGGGGATAGGCAAAAAAGGGAGGGATTGGGAAGTGTAATTTCAAAATAGCAATAGGGATATATAATATAGCATAGGACATATAGTCAATAATATTGTGATAACTATTTATGTTGTCAAATAGGTACTAGATTTATCAGGGTGATCATTTTATGTTAGATTTGTGTGTGTGTGTGTTTAATCATTGAATTGTATACTTTAAACTAATAAAATATTGTACTTCAACTAACTGAAATATTATATATATATAAATATTTAAAATATATATTTTTTCCATCAGAAAAGAATCAGTGATTTATGCTGTGCTTTTAAAGTTAATTACTGATTTTTATGAAAAAGATGGTTGGCAAAAGGACAATGTACACACAGGGAGATCTGTTAACAAGCTTGTTATAATAGTCATATAAGTCAAGATGAGAGCTTGAACACAGTTAGTGCCAATATGATTGGAAAGGAAATATCTTCCAACATCACTATACACACAGAAATTTGAGGAAACACAAAAATGCAAAGTGATTGAGAATATATGATGCTTTCGATAGTGGCGACAACAACAAATTAATAGCAATAATTTCAGAAAGTCTATGTAAAATTGTATAAATTCTACTTCATTTTCATCTTTTCAACTATAACATACATGATGTGAGGTAAAATCTAGATAACTTTTACTCCAAAAATATTCTTCTTTTTTTTTGTTTTTAAGGTATAATTAATATACAAAATGCTACATACAGTTATTGTGTAAATATATTAACTTCTTTTCTGAAAATAATTAGAAGGGACAAGGAGAGCTATGAAAAGTTCAGGAAGAAAACTGACTATTTACTTTAAATTGTAACCTATGTTCAGATATTGGTAATCTAACTAAAGTTCTAGTTTTTATTATTTTAATATTTTGTTGTATTATGTTAGAAGATAAAATATAAAATGTTGTTTTCTGAGATTGATTAATTTAAGATAAAATCTATAAACAGTTACAATTATTTTTGTGTCACCTGATTAAATAAAATTAAAATATTATATAAATTTTTTGAAACATACAATTTTTGTATGTATGGATAATGTCTTACACTATTTTTGTTCTAGACACTAATTTGTTTCCTTAAATAGGAAAAATATCCATTAAATTGGAAAGCCCCAGCTGAGGAAATAATATAATAAGCAATTTCATTTATGCAATTTAGCAATTTTATGTTGCTTTTTACTCCAAAGTTTGACCATTTATTTCTTCTTTGTCTACATTGTTCTTTAATTAAAATTCTCCTCCCCTTCCCCCACTTTTCATATGCCTAATATTTTATTAAATTGTCTCCAGGATTATTAATGTTACAAGCTAAATGGTTTTTAAAAATCATAGTTGTTTTTTTTTTTTTAAGTAGTAAGAATCCATAAAAGAAGTTTATTTTTAAAGTTTCTCTCCTATGGTGAGTTTTACAGCTTTCACAACTCTTATGGGAAAAATTTTTCATTGGTCAATGGTAAATTAGATGAGCAAGTTTCATTATTTTTAATGGGCACTGTGGTGTGATTGTATTCATATTGAACAAAAATTTACTCTTTATGATGTGAAAATGCTTCAAAGAAAAAGATGGAACTGATTTGTTAATTTAATTTTCCTCTTGCAGTTGAATAAGCATAATAAAAATTTTAAAGCTTGATTAATCAAATGATAAATACAATTTTTTAATTGGAAGTATAGATGTTTTCATTTATCTATTGAACTGGTCATTTTTAATTCTGAAGAACTTAATTCATCACATACATATGATGCATATCAGGACAAAGAAGGCAGTCTATTTCATAGAAGAGACTGATGTAGACCAAATTCAACTACAATGCTCTATATCTTATAGTTTTGACAATGCAGTTTTCTTAGTGCCTTAAATCATTCTAGTCATAAAAAATATCTTTTGTTTTACTTTTGGAAGAAAAAAAATGCCCACTAAAAAATTATTACTTATAGAATAATATCAGTTCTAGTACAGCAATCAAAGTAAAGTATAATTTAATATTTCTGTTGATTAGTTTTTTTACTAATTATAAAATAATTTTTAAATTAAATTTTTGTATAATAAGATTATATACATACAAATGATTGTATCATTAATAATATTTATAATAACCTTACCCTACTTTACTAGTATATTTAAGTTGACAATAATAATCTCAATAAGTAAAGGGTTCTTTTTGGACTTAACTGTGGCTATATGATGCTTGGTCCATCTCTATTAGTCTCCACCTTTAAGAGGTATCCTTGCAGGCCTCCTTTCTGGGAACTTAATGATTACTGGAAATCCTCCTTGTTAGCAGAGCTTAATCTACAGTTTCTTTACCCCTAGTTATTTAAAACTAATGAAAGCTCCACTGAGCTTATAAACCACATTTTTATTGGCTTTTTTGCTTCTATCATATTACAGTTTAAAATTAAAAATCCCAAATGCCTCAAGTGAAAAACTGGTACAGATTGTCAAGCTCTCTTCAGTACTCTTGCTCCAAAATTTTGAGCCCAAAACTTATGGTGGCTTTATAGGTATGAACTTCAAAGTCTGTCTGGTCAGATTTGTGACATAATTATTAATAAAAATTCTTCTGGCTATTCTGTCTGTTAACAGATACCCTCTGACTGGTTTCACAGCCTGTAGCTCACAGAATTAACCTGAAAAAGCATGTCACAGCATATGGCTCTCACCTAAGTAAACTAACCAGAATTATTTTTTCAGATTATTGGCACATAAAGCCAATGTCCTCACAGATGCTATCCATTTAGTGTAATAGACCTTTTTTTTTCATTATCTAACGTTTTTATTTTATTTTTTTATTTATTTATTATTTATTTATTTATTTATTTATTTATTTCTGAAGCTGGAAACGGGGAGAGACAGTCAGACAGACTCCCGCATGCGCCCGACCGGGATCCACCCGGCACGCCCACCAGGGGCGATGTTCTGCCCACCAGGGGGCGATGCTCTGCCCCTCCGGGGCATGCTCTGCCGCAACCAGAGCCACTCTAGCGCCTGGGGCAGAGGCCAAGGAGCCATCCCCAGCGCCCGGGCCATCTTTGCTCCAATGGAGCCTTGGCTGCGGGAGGGGAAGAGAGAGACAGAGAGGAAGGAGGGGGGGTGGAGAAGCAAATGGGCGCTTCTCCTATGTGCCCTGGCCGGGAATCGAACCCGGGTCCCCCGCACGCCAGGCCAACGCTCTACCGCTGAGCCAACCGGCCAGGGCCTAACTTTTTTATTTTACTTTTATAAGATTGATATGGTAAAATCTTCTCCATCATAGCTGTGATCTCTGCCTGTTTTTTTGTTTTGTTTTGTGTTTTTTTTGTTGTTGTTATTTGTTTGTTTGTTTCTTCTGAGAGAGGCAGGAACATTGAGGGTCCCTGTGTTTGCCCCGACTGGGGCAATCAAATCGGCAACTTCCGCACTCTGGGACTAGACTCCATGCCTGGGGTTTTGACATCGGCAACTAGAAATGGTTGGTGTCATTTTCCTCAGATTTGACATAATAACTGAGAAAGTCTATATTAAGTCATGACTAAATAATTCTATTTTGGGCAACTAATGTTGAAATGCCTTTTATATAGTGGTGAGGCTTAATGACCAATTTTATGTATTTGGTACATTCTTTAAATTTAGCAAATAGGTGTTTAATGTATGTCCAGCAGTATTCCCATAACAGTGTAGAATGATAAAAAGACATTTGCTTTAAAACATTAGACTGTATTAAAAGACATTAAAATAGTTCATGCTTTCCAAATCATAATGTTTGTAAAAATTTTACATAAGATTTAATACAAATCTACTATAATATGGAATCTTTATTATAATTTTTAATTTTTTTGCTGAGTATTAGACCTGAATATTTTTTTATTAAGTATCAGTTTATGGTTTCATATAAGTTTTTATTCTCTGAAATATATTTAGTAATATGTAGTTTCATTCAGTTTCCAATAAGTGTTTAAAAGCCATTTGAAAAATTTTCATGAGAGTGTAATAATAAAACAACTGAGACCAAAATGTAGAATTTGCTTGTTCAATTATTCCTCTTCAACTCTCTCTGCCCTGATTATCACAAAGTATGGATCTACAGTAAAATGTAAAGAAATTTAGTTACCTTTTGCGTGTGTTTATGTTCAGATTTGGCATTCCTTATGAAGATATACATGTCAAGAAGTGAATCAAATATTGTTTAGATGCTTCTATTTTTATGATGTAATTATATAAATAATATATTACTCTGTAGTTGAAGTAAGTCATGGAGATAATGAAAAGAGAAAAATTCCAAGTATGGAGTGCTTATTTGCTTGCATTACCTCCCATAAAATTTCTAACTATTCTAGAAAGGAGTAACTACTTTCAAATGTGTACATTTGTGAAAAGTAAAAATATGCATGTTAGATACCATCATGTCTGCAGAGTAGATAAAAGATGTAACCACCTGCTACCAGCATCAAATTGGATTTAAAAGTAAATTTAAATTATAGTGCAACCAATCTAAGTAATCAACTTGAAATGAGATAATATAACAAAGAATTTGCATAAGAAACCAATAAGAAGGGTAGAGACACAAAAAAGGCTGGACCCATGGCCAGATGCATTGGATGTGGCAGTTGAACTTCCTCCCTGAGGAGTAGGCATTCCCAACCCCAAGCAGAAATCCCTGGTCCAGAGAGGCAAACGTGGGAAGAGGAGCCCACAAAGCAAATGTTGGTAAAAGTCAATGGTGATTGAGTTGGCCTGGGTCACCCAGACTCCACCTACATGATACTGTGTCTAAAGAACCATAAAGACTCACCAAAAATCTACCAGAACTGATAAATGAATTCAGTAAAATAGCAAGATAAAAAATAATTATCCAGAAATTAGTTGCATTTACATATACCAAAAATGATCTATTGGAAAAGGAAACCAAAAAAGCAACACCATTCACAATTGGTTCAAAAAGAATATAATACCTAAGAATAAACTTAACCAAGTATATAAAAGGCCTACACTCAGAAAATTATAAAACACGGAAGAAGGAAAATGATACAAACAAGTAGAAGCAAACACTGTGTTTTGGATAGGAAGAATGAACATAATTAAAATGTTCATATTACCCAAAGCAATCTATAGACAATGAAATTCCTGTCAAGATACGAATGGTGTATTTCACAGAACAGAAAAAATAGTTCAAAAAATTTAATGGAACAACAAAAAAACCCAAATAGCCACAGCAATCATGGAAAACAAGAACAATGTTGAAGAAATCACACTACCTAATATCAAAGTACACCACGAAGGCATAGTAAAAAAACAACATGGTTCTAGCATAAAAAAGACAGATAGATCAATGGAACATTATAGAGTCAAGAAATAAACCCACACCTATATGGTCAATTAATATTTGACAAAGAAGGCAAGAACATAAAATGAAGTAGAGATTGTCTATTCAAAAAATGGTGTTGGAAAAATTAGAAAATACATGCAAAAAGGTAAAACTAGAATACCTTTTTATGCAATACACAAGAATAAACTCAAAATGGGTTGAAGACTTGAATTTTAGACACAAAACTATAAAAATCCTAGAAGAAAACATAGGTACTAAAAAATCTCAGACATTTCTAATATTTTTTCAGATATACAGTGGTGTCTCGAGATACGAGTTTAATTTGTTCTGTAACCAAGCTCGTAAGTCAGTCAACTGGTATATTAAACAAATTTCTCCCATTTAAAATAATTGAAATAGATTTAATCTGTTCCAGCCCTGTGAAACATTCCCAAACCATCCTAAATTATGAAAAAAGACATAATTTTAATTAAGAAACACACATGTATACTTTAACAGTGCATAACAAAATATATGAAATAAAAGAAAAAAGTGTTATTTAATACTGTATTCTTACCTTGGAGACAGACAAGTGTGGCTAACGGAGGTGAATGGCAGAAGAGGAGGGAGGGAGGAAGGGATGCAGGCACTGTAGACACGTAAACTAAAACTGCACATTCTTTACTTAAAATGAAACCACAAAAACTTCATTGTAAAAAAATGCACTTTCTTAACTTTAAACTTAACCTAAGCTTAACATCACATATTTTTTATTTAATCATCACCTGTTTATGCCTTTTTGGCTGCACTTTAAGCACTATCACTTGCAGGAATTTTGAATAAAAACACTGGGGAACAAAATTTTTGTTGCATCCACAAAAACACTTGTTCTTACCTAACTCGAGTGTGCTGATCTCAAATCTGACAATAGTTTTTCTCTGTAAGCTACAGTTTTTTTGCAATTCAATATTTTAGGTTTTTATCTTATTGTAAAATTTTCAACATTTAGTTTAACATAATGAAGTAGAATGTTTCTTGTGCATCATCTTTGTGACAATATAATTTATATAATGCAGTAAATACACTAATACACTAAAGATATGATTGCATCAGAATTTTTCTACAATTTTGAAATAGAACATATTAAAACACTTATTTTAATAATAAAATTTGTGCAAAACTTATTTAAATTCTATTCAGGCAAAATTTTGTGTTTGTAGCCCTTGCGTTTGTGTACTTGTTGAGGACAATCTCATTTGATGCTCCAGCAGTAGTCTGCCATCGTATTTCTGTCACATCGCTCCTGATAACATTCTTCCATCATCTTCAGATCTTTTTTTTTTTTTTTTTTTTTTTTTTACAGAGCCAGAGAGAGGGATAGACAGGGACAGACAGACAGGAACAGAGAGATGAGAAGCATCAATCATCAGTTTTTCGTTGCGCATTGCGACACCTTAGTTGTTCATTGATTACTTTCTCATATGTGCCTTGACGGCGAGCCTTCAGCAGACCGAGAGTAACCCCTTGCTTGAACCAGAGACCTTAGGTCCAAGCTGGTGAGCTTTTTCCTCAAACCAGATGAGCCCGCGCTCAAGCTGGCAACCTTGGAGTCTCGAACCTGGGTCCTTCCGCATCCCAGTCCGATGCTCTATCCACTGCGCCACTGCCTGGTCAGGCGTCTTCAGATCTTGATGAAAGCGTTCTCCCTGCTCATCACTAACAGCCTCAAGATTTTTGGGAAACGTATTAAGGTGACTTTTCAGGAAGTGAATCTTAACACTCATGTTACATCCAATGTTGCAGAAAGCCAACAGCATCTTTTGAACCAGAAGTTCATAGTTTTCTGCTTTTTTGTTGCCAAGGAAGTTCTTTGTACCTGCCACAAAAGATGGCCATGCTGCTTTTTCCTCCTTATTCATCTTCCTGGCAAATTTTTTGTCAGGTATGAGGGTTCAAATTTGAGGTCCATCAAATACACCTGCTTTTATCTTCTCAAAAGACAAGGCAGGAAAAGCAGAAATATGTTGAAAGCATTCATTTTTTCTATTCAAAGCCTGAATAAACTGCTTTATTAAGCCAAGTTTGATGTGAAGTGGGGAAAAAATGATCCTGTCTCAATTAACTACAGATTCATTCACAATATTTTGCATCCCTACTTCCAGAGCGGAGGTCCCCAAACTATGCCCCGTGGGCCACATGCAGCCCCCTGAGGTCATTTATCCGGCTCCTGCTGCACTTCCGGAAGGGGCACTTCTTTCATGATGGTCAGTGAGAGTTTCCATTGAAATACTGGTCAGTTTGTTGATTTAAATTTACTTGTTCTTTATTTTAAATATTGTATTTGTTCCTGTTTTGTTTTTTTTTTACTTTAAAATAAGATATTTTATTATATGTGCATAGGGATTTGTTCATAGTTTTTTTTTATAGTCCAGCCCTCCAGTGGTCTGAGAGACAGTGAAGTGGCCCCCTGTGTAAAAACTTTGGAGACCCCTGTTCTAGAGCTTCATGTTTCAGCCACTCCTTCTGTGTCCAGTGTTTCTCCCAAGCTCGGCTATCCCACAAACACAGAAAGCAAGGATACTTCGTGAAATCTCTCTGTTGTCCTAGCAGTAAATTTACCATTTTAACTTTCACACAAACAATTCAGTTATGCTCTTCATTCTTCAGAAAGTCAAGGACAATTTATACGTCATTAGAATCTTCTCACAGATGAGTTGAATAATCAATTGGAACCGCTGCATAAACATTGCAGTTGTGTAGGAGCTTATTTAAGACTAGCTAGCTTATTTAAGACTCCGTTTAGAGCTGTCAAGAAATAGCCGCCATTCTGTTGGACTGTAAGTGGTAACACCTAGCTGGCTGAGAAGACTATTGATATTATGACAGTAAACAAAGTGTTTGTCTTCAGAATAAAAGTTCACAAAAATTTGTTCATGCTTCCTGAAATGAGATACTTTAGCTGACTGGTGAAGTACATCCTTTTCTTGAAGCCTGGAGGCTAATAACTCAGCTGCTTTCTTTGATAATCCCAAATCTCTTAATAAGTCATTCAATTTGGGTTGGCTAAACTGCTGAGGGGTTAATGACTGCTTGGCATCAGAAGAAGACCCTTAAGATTCTACAACCATTTCCTCATGCATCTTTTTTTTTTAATTTTAATTTTATTTTTTTAATTCATTTTAGAGAGGAGAGAGAGAGAGACAGAGAGGGAGAGAGAGAGGAGAGAGAGACAGAGAGAAGGTGGGGAGGAGCTGGAAGCATCAACTCCCATATGTGCCTTGACCAGGCAAGCCCAGGGTTTCGAACTGGCGACCTCAGCATTTCCAGGTCGACACTTTATCCACTGCACCACCACAGGTCAGGCCATTTCCTCATGCATCTTATCAAAATACTCTTGATCACCATGTTCACTTTTTTCATCCTTAGAAGAAATAAAACCATTGAAAACTGGAACTGGGAGTGTCTCAGAGTGTGGGATAGGTCATATTGCTGAAGAAATATTAGTATATGCGATCATATGCCATTTTTTCTTGCCGATGCCCTTTGTATGGATCAAACAGAAATAACAGTCACTGCCGTAGTCCTTAGGTTCATGCCAAACCAAGAGAATACCAAAAGGCATTCCTTTGCATTTTTCTTTTATCCAGTCACAAAGCATTTTCTCACAATTATGACATACAATATGAGGAGTCTAATTCTTGTCTTGAACGCCAAGGGGAACTTGAAAATAGGCAATATATGCACGTGTCACAAATGATGAAATATTGCACCTTTGACGTTGAAGTGTGTAACAGCCACATATATAACAGAAGGCGTCAGGACTATTCTTACATTTATACCTACTGCAAGAAGCCATGATTCAATCTTAAAAAAAATAAGGGTGTTTTTATCAGATAATAATATTTTACATTTAAAAACAACTACAATTATGTAAAAGTGATGTTTGTAAAACATTAATTGCCTTGTGATTATGTTCAATCCAAGAGTCATTGTCCTTTAACTCCATTTTAAAAATTAATGCATACCATTAATTGTAACAAAAAAATAAAATAAAGCTATATAAAAACTAGAGCATGCACCAAAAAATGGATTTCACATTTGGAATCAGTGATGCAGATATATATATATAGAAACAGTTCTAAAACCTCATGCAACATAAAATGAAAAAAAAAAAAAAGTGTTCCCCAGTGATATCTATTCAAAGAGGTTTGCTTTTTCCTGCCTTTTAAAATGTTACAGAAATGTGACAAACAAGTGGCATTAAAAAGTGCTGAAACACAACCAGTTGAAACTTTTTTGGGTGTTTCTTTTCAATTAAACTTGAAAGCTTCTCCCATATTGCCAGCATGTCTTTAATTTCACTTGTAGAAATCACTTTTTCCGAATCTACCTCCTCCTCACTACTAATCTCTTGCAGAATCTCCGCATGTTGCATCATCTGTAGCTCATTCAACTCCTCAGTTGAGAGTTTTTCCTCATATTCCTCAATGAGTTTGTGTAGATCACCCTCATCTACCTCCAGACCCATCAACTTTCCGAGGGACACAATCTCCTCCAACATTTCTACCTCGGTCTCGGTCTCTGGTTCAAATTCTTCAAAGTCCCTGTCTGCAACATCAGGCCATAACTTTTTCCATGCTGAGTTCAAAGTTCTTCTTATAACCTCTTGCCATGCCAAGTCAATAATGCGTAAACATATCACGATGTTGTAGTGATCTTTCCAAAACTCTCGAAGGGTTAGATTTGTATTCTCAATCACCTCAAAGCAGTGGCAGAACAAATGGTGTGGACAAGTCCTGCCGGGTGTGAGGACAAGGAAGACATAAAGGCCCAACTCCAGGGACCAGGTTCAGTGACACAGATCCACTTTGTTCAGGAAGTAAGCTAGCTTATATACACAAGTTCAGCCTATAGGGTGTTACAGCGTGTTCCTCAAAGCCAATGGCTGAAAAGATCAGGGAGCTGCGTGGTTGGCACTGAGTCACTTCCTTATTGTGGGAGAGCTCCCTCCTAGGTATGCCCAGGAGGGTTCTGGGAGCTGGAGTATTCTCACAGCATTGCATCAGCCACAGCTGCTAGGAATGTGCTCTGTGCTCCACCCACAACGTGGTTTGTGTAAAGCTTTTTAAAGTTGGAAATGACCTCCTGATCCATAGGTTGCAAGATTAAAGTTGAGTTGGGTGGGAGGTAGAGGACTTTCACAAATTTGAACTCATCAAGAATGTCATCTTCAAGACTAGGTGGGTGGGCTGGAGCATTTTCAAGAATTAATAATGCTTTCATCAGGAGTTTATTTTCTTGAAGATATTTCTTCACTGCAGGACCAAATATGAGATTTACCCATTCAATAAAAAAATTGCCGCATAATCCATGCCCTAGCATTAGCACACCACATAACCTGTAATTTTTCTTTAAGAATCTTGTGAGTCTTAAAGGCTCGAGAATTTTTGGAATGATACACTAGCAGTGGCTTTACTTTACAGTCACTGTTAGCATTTGCACACAATGCAAGGATCAGAGGGTCCTTCATGTGTTGGCAGCTTCTTCCCTTCTGTGGTGATAAAAGTCCTCTAGGGCTTTTTTTTTCCAAAACAATCCTGTTTTGTCACAGTTGAACACTTATTGGGGGATGTAGCCTTCCTTTGCGATAAGCACAGCAAAACGTGTGATGTACTGCTCAGTTGCCTTAACATCAGCACTCGCAGCTTCACCATGCCTCACCACCGAATGGATGCCAGATTTGTTCTTAAAATTTTCAAACCAGCCATGACTTGCCTTAAATGTATCTTCTGCTGCCTTTTTTTGAGGTTGATGGTTCTTTCTTCTTCAAGTCACCATAAATAATACGTGCCTTTTCGTATATTACAGTCTCCGTCACTCTATCTCCTGCTAGCTCTTTCCTTTCACCCACACCAGCAGAAGCTTCTTCATTTCTTCATGGATATTTGTCCTTAAATGAGACAGAATTGTAGTTCCTTTAGCTGGATTTGAGCCTTTGATGGCATCCTTTTATTTAAGGATGGTACAAATTATAGATGTATTGCGGTCATACAGCCTTGCCAGTTCAATCACTCATACACCACGCTCATGTTTTTCTATTATTTCTTGCTTCACTTCTATTGACATAGTTGTCTTCTTCTCACCACTGTCCTTTACACTCACTTTCTTTGACTCCATGATAGCACACAAAAAAAGTTAGTAAAAAATGCAAAAATTATGCAAGAACGAGTACAGCACACAAGATTCGACTTGATTCTGTAGGTAACGTGAGAAAGAACAAGATGCTGGTGCTGTGCTGCTGATACTGGACTCGTGTGCCAACGCACCAACTAGCAGCAGCTTTAGAATCACGACTCATATCTCAGAATTTTGCTCAGATCTCGAATAAGAATTTGGACTGAGTTGCAGCTCATATCTTAAAAAAATTGTATGTTGGTCTGCTCGTATCTCAAGGTACCACTGTATCTCCTTAGGCAAAGAAAACAGAAAAGTTAAACAAATGGGACTATATCAAACAAAAAAGTTTTTGCACAGCAAAGGAAATCATTAACAAAATGGAACAATAACTCACTGAATGGAAGAACATATTTGCCAGTACATCTGAAAAGAGATTAATATGCATATTTTATAAAGAACTTATAAAACTCAATACCAAAATCAAACACTCCAATTAAAAAATGGGCAAAAGACCTGAATAAACATTTTCCTATTTTTAAATTTTTATTTATTTATTTTTATTAAAATGAAAGAAGGAGAGATAGACAGACTCCCACATGTGCCTGACTAGGATCTACCTGAGACCTCCATCTGGGGCTGATGCTCTGTGAGGAGCCACTGTGCCACCTCACCCGCAGGTGTTGTAAAGAATTAATATTAATATTTTGGGAGGCTTGAAGAACATTTTATTAATTTGGGTTAAGGTGTGCAGAGAAATTGTGAGAAATAGTCTCTGTACTGTGTGATTGGCATGACCAGGATGGCCCTTGGCATTGTATTGTAAATGCAAAGGGGAGGAAAACATGGATTCCCAGACATTCCACCACGCCTGTGGGGAAAGGGGTGAATGGCTAGCCAGGTACAGGGAGAGAAAAGCCAAAATAAACCTTTTCTTATAGTAATGAGCCATTTGTGGGCATTTGTCCCCATAGAAACTACCTCTCCTATGTAAAAAGACATCTTTCTACAGAGAGATAGTAGATAAACACTAGATAATATAGGAATTCCTTTTAATATGTAAAAAGACATCTTTCTACCATTGTGTTGACTTGTAAATTTTGTTTTCTCCAAAATGATGTATGGCTTTCAAATTGAACATGGTCTTATCATGTTAAAGGACATATGGCTATAACCAATAGTGGTAAGGGGCTCCTAATTACAATTTTTGCTTCTGTACTTCCCACTTACAAAACTATAAAAACTAGGTAGAACAAAGGGCCCGGAGAGCTCTCCCTCAGATTCCTGTCGGAGTTGCTGCTGCATGGCCAAGCTAGACAATAAAGCTTAGATGTGTAATCGACAGACTTTGTTCGTATCTTCAATGTTTCGGGTCCCTTCGGATTAGGCTTAACAATCTGCCCATTTGGGACCTATTTTTGCAACCAAGCTATTTTTTGCACCTGAGGCAGAGGCTCCACAGAGCCATCTTCAGCACCCAGGAATCAATATTCTGGAATACAGTATCAACATATATTTTCTTTAAAAAAGCACTATTTTAAATTTGTGAAACATTCAATTTTCCTTTAGCTAATTTTTCACATCCAAGCAGGTAATCAGAATCTATTCCTAAATATTCTTTTATAATTTAAAACACCTTACTTGTGAAATAGTTACTTTAAAATAAAACAGAAGAATGATGAGACTTTTTAAAAATGGATATATTGTTTTTTTAAAGCTCTTATACATGACAAAATATGTTCTATTAATAACATTTTATTTCGCCTGACCTGTGGTGGCGCAGTGGATAAAGCGACAACCTGGAAACGCTGAGGTTGCTGGTTCAAAACCCTGGGCTTGCCTGGTCAAGGCACATATGGGAGTTGATGCTTCCTGCTCCTCCCCCCTTCTCTCTCTCTCTCCCCCCTCTATAATGAATAAATAAAATCTTGAAAAAAAAATTAAAATAAAAAAAATAACATTTTATTTCATTCAACTTTACTATGGGAAATAAAAATTAAGCTAGCAAGAATACATACTTAATTTGATAAACAGCTGAATTTTCTTCTTAAAATGATTTATTTATGCAATAATTTGATTTTTGTATAGAACATTGTTTCCATTTAAGAATTCAACATATTGTGAATATTTGAGGCTTGTTGGGGATTCATTGAAAAAAAGATTTATGTGTGTACTTTCTTTTTGATCTGTCACTGAACATATGACTAATTTACCAAAAATCTTTGCTTCTGAATTTATTAGACATTGTGTAGAGAGAAAAACAGTTCAAATTAAAATTTATTTAAAAATATTATAAAAATGTGATTCAAAGCCAACTTCAAAGAGAAAGAGCTACTTATAAAAAATATATTAAAATTTTTGAAGTTACATAATAGATGGATATATCTATTTGCTGCTCTTCTGTAAAAAACTTGATTTGACTATGATACAAAGTATTACTAGAAAAAATAAAATAATACAGACAAATATTAAAAAAAGATTTGAGCAAAGTTTGTAAAGTTAGGAAAAAGATTAAAATTATATTAATAGTTAACAAACATGTAAAAGACTTATCCCTACAGTATTTCAGAAAGAGAAATATAACAATGAAATATTTACAAGATATACTTTTTCTATCTTCATTCTGTCCTATTAATTAGCTCATTCATTCATGGATTATCTTAATAATTATTTTGTTAATTTTTATGGTCTTTCATGAAAAAAAATTTAGTTTTCTTATTTATTGTATCTTAATCTTGTATTAAATTGTCAGCAGTTATATTGCTTTACTTGATCCTTCCATATGTTTCCAAATTAAAAAAAATGTCTGCTATTTCTTGATTGTTCCTTCATATTTTCAAAAAAAAAAAAAAAAAAAAAAAGAAAAAGGAAAAAAATAAAGTAAAAAAGAAAAAAATACCTTGATTGATTTTGAAGGTACAGAAATTTGTTTCTTGCTTTTTTTTCCCCCTCCATCATGTGTGGACAATCCTTTTTGTGGCATGTGCA
This sequence comes from Saccopteryx leptura, assembly GCF_036850995.1. Taxonomy (NCBI): domain Eukaryota; kingdom Metazoa; phylum Chordata; class Mammalia; order Chiroptera; family Emballonuridae; genus Saccopteryx; species Saccopteryx leptura. The sequence goes on from NC_089503.1 coordinate 357,074,115, forward strand.
TTAGACTGGACCCTTTGCGCTGATACATGGCTTTAACAGAGAGTAGCAAAAAACACTAGAAACCCCAGTATAGTTAAAAGAAAGTTTCTATATAAATTGTGAATTACAGTGTAACCACTATTGAACAGAATTGCATTACTTTGCCTTGCTTTTCTTCCTCTCATCATTTTTTGGAGGACCATATTGTTATCAAATTGAAATCCAGTTTTTTGATTAATTACTTTAATTGTTTTTTTTTAATGTCCAAGTTCTATCTTTTTTTTTTTTTTAACAGTGGATGATATCTCATTTAATATATTTGTTGTATTCCCTTATAAAGAATCTTTCTTATCTTTGGAGACATTTTCTCTACTTTTATTTCTTCATCAATGTGATTTCTCAAGCTTTTGAAAGACCTGATATTTTTAATATACATATGGCTCTCCTTCCAATTTTAGTACTTCTTCAACTAGATCTTTTACATGTTTGTTTTCAGCTGTCAACAACACCATCTTGGCCTATTTTCCAGGTACCACAGCTTTCCCTTACAACTCATTATCTTCGTTCCAAAGTACTCTTCTTTCCTTGTCTATAATACACTACTACTCATTATTCTAGCTTCTAACTTTGGTTTCTCCTGTTTATTGCCTTGCCTTTATATTTCAGGTCACTCTTTCATTATTGTCTTCTCAACATTGATTGAGATTTTTTCAATAGTTTTCTTGTGTAAAATGCTATTATTACCTTTGGCCACAGAATCCTGGTGCCAACCATTAATGGCTAACATATTGTTCAAGTTAATTTCTGTCCTGTAAACTGGAACTGTTCAGTTCTGTTGATTGTATCAGTCTGAGAGGTGTGTACCATGTAAACATAATTGACTTGTCTTTGTTCAGCAAAATTCTGACACATGGTATTTTCCAAAGCAATATTTAACCAGGGCACTAATATTAGTGGCAAGATTGAGAAATATATCATATTTATCACACTATTTTCATTAGGATTTGCTTTACTTAGTAAATTCTTATGGCATAATTTGATTTTTATTGTTTTTTAGATGCCAGTATATAGTTATAAACTCTGGTGCCAGTGTTGAAAGTCATTCCTAAACATACCAGAAAGTCAAAAGTCACCAAACATTTCGGTTTTACTAGAGAAGCAAAAGTGTAAGAAGAGCTTGCTGGGGGAGAGGTTGTATCACAACACTCACAGAGATGATAAAGTGTCGATGGATTCTCCAGTGTCTGGGGGACAGCAGGATTGAAAACGAGAAATTTCGCTGAATGAATTGTTGAAATAGATGTTTGATTTATAAAATGAAGAAAAATCTCTCTGCCAAAGAAAAGGTAATATAAATGGGAATAAATAACTGAACAGGCTCAAGAGCTACAAGCGACTCAATGTATTATGAATAAATTGAATTGAGTATATTAATGTAAATTTAGAAATAAATAAAATTAAACTTTTTTTCTATGATTTTTATTGTGTTAACTTAAACTGAAATGTGTGTCATTTTAAAGCATTTCAAAATAATTATAATCAAATTAAATAGTGATTGTCAGCATTACAGTCAGCTAGACTTCAGTATGTATTAGACTTAATTTAAGTAGTTTTAACCTCTACCTCAAAATTTCATTTCTTAACCTTTCAATTAATTCACATACACTGATGAGAAATAAAACCTCTTGATTATGTCTGCTTGCCTTAGTTTTTTATCTCCTTTTTTGGTGTGCTCTCAACCACAAAAAAGGGGGGAAATGTTCTTTTAGAATTTGCAAATTTTTTTATAGGTGGTCCTGAATTACAATTGCTTGTGCATCCAGTGAATTGTAGAATGACTTTTTTTTTGATGAGGATAAAACTGTAGTGGCATATTCAGTCATACACATAAGAGTTTAATCATTTCATAATATGCCTGAATTGTCTTCAAAGATAAATGTTTTTTTCTTCTTCTTCGTCTTCTCCAGAAATGATTGCTTCAGGTAAAAAACCTTAATTAGGCACAATAGTCAATTTGAATACTTTGGACTGCTTCCCAGATCTGCTCTGCCTCTTTTTTTTGCAAAATAGTGACAACAGCATTTCATAATTTAATATTTATTCTAAGAAAAAAGTAATTTTTGAAGTTAAATAAACAATGATATTGTTAACAGTGAAACAGAACCAGATGTTAGAACTCAGTCATTGAGTTTGACTAGAAGAGAATTCAGATCCAAGATTGAAATAACAGTGAACGTTTATTTAGAATGTCACTGAGGTAGTAGAAATAAGCCAGCTGGGCTGCATTTACTCAGAAAATGAGTTACAGAAGCAAAAGAATGGCCTTTGGAACTTAGAAAAAGAAAGGCAAAGAAAACACACCTGGGGCAGGAGACAGGGAAAGGTATGGACATGCTCCAGAGAGAGAGAGTGTGTGAATACACTGGTCCTTTGTCCTAAAGACTTTTATTTGGAGGTCTCAGGGGAGGATCTCAATAGAATATTCATCAGTTTTTCTCTGTGTGTCTCCTCAGAGTCACTATCTCAACTGTTAGTGCAAAGGCAAGGGGTCATTAGACATCACAGCTGGTTCTGATGTTGACCATGGTGCTGATTTTTAGGGCATGGAGCTCAAACAACACTGCAGCCTAAATGTTACTCAAGTTTGACCAAAACTCTGTCTCTGTGGTTAACAGACTCAGAGCTTTATTTCTAAGATTATTTGATGCAAGCCATAACCTCATTGTCTTAAGGGTTTAATACTTAAAGGAGTGGTTGTGAAAGGGAGGTATATAAGACTGTTTTCTGGTCTCCTTGTCCCTCCTTTCTTGGGGTATAACATATGACTAGAAACATACCAGGTGAGGAAAATTCAGGGGAGGGTCTGAACTGCATGACCAGTGATTTGAAAGGTCAGGGGGTCTAAACCAATACTTGTGTTTTGAGTTTTGTCCATTGCTAGGCACCTGGGGCTTTCTGTCTTGGTGATCTTCTATCCTGGCCTATATAGTTCCTAGTCTGCTCATACCTAACTGCTTACTACAATATTATTATGCTGGTAACACTAAATAAATAACAAAAACATCTGTATATACTTTATGTCCTTTAAAACTGTGGGATGGAGAAACAAATAAGAAGGTGGTTTTATTAATCAACTTTAGTTTATAAAATTGATAACACATAAAAAGCTTTTTTCAAGCTAGAAAGTATTCATGTTACTTTTAAATTTTCACATAACTTATTAAATAGAAAAAAAATGTCTATTAAATATATAAGGAAACTTACCAGTCAGTGGTTCAGTGGATAGAGTGTTGGCTTGGGACACAGAAGACCCAGATTTAAAACTCCAAGGTCACCAGCTTGAGCATAGGGTTTCCAACTTGAGCATGGGATCATAGACATGATGTCTAGTTGCTGGCTTGAGCCCAAAGGTCACTGGCTTAAGCTCAAGGTCCCTAGCTTGAGTCCAAGGTTGCTGGCTTGAGCAAGGGGTCAGCTGTAGCTCCCTGGTAAAAGCACATATGGGAAAGCAATTAAATATATAAGAAAAATATTTTACATTTAAAATTCAAAGAATTATATTTTGTTGAAAGTTTATACATTTGTTGCTGAGGAGACAAAAAATGTAATACTGTGTTCTGCAAATATGTTGCGATAGTAAACTTACACTTATGGAATATAAATGATTGGACTTTTAGTATTTTACATAAATTAGGTAGAGAAATAATTATAAAAATATAAAGGTACAATGCATTTTTAGGCTTTATATAATTTAAGTGCATTTCTTGTACCTGCGGTAAATTGAGAAACTAAGAACTACTTAAATATTAACTGTTTACAAACATAATTTATGGTACTACGTTGATTACGCTGGCATATAACAAGATCCAAGGGATTGATATTTGAAAATTTGTATTGAATTAATAAATTATACAGGTTTCAGGTGCACAATTCTACAATGTATCATATGATTTTATAAATAAATGCAGAAAAATCATTTGATAAGATAAAATATCTATTTATGATTAAACATTCAATAAAATGAGTATAAGAAAACACTTCAACATAAAATGGGCCATATATGACAAGCTCTTAGTCAATACCATACTCAGTGGTAAAACAGAAAGCTTTTCATCTAAAATTAGGAACAAGACAAGGATGTCCACACTCAGCAATGTCATTCATAGTTCTGAAAATTGCAGCCAGAGAAGTTAGGAAAGGAAAAAAAAAAGGAATCCATATTAGAAATGAAGTAAAAGTGTCACTCTTTGAAGATGACATAATTCCATATATAGAAAAACTTAAAGATTCCATCAAAAATATTAAAAACAATGTACAAATATAGTAAAGTTGGAGAATAAAAAAATAATGTACAAAAATACATTGCTTTTCTATACACTAATAATAAAATTTCAGAATAAAAAAGAAAATTCTTTTTGCAGTTGCAACCAAAAAAAAAATCCAAGAATAAATTTCACAAAGAATGTGAAGGTCTCATATATTTAAAACTGCAGAGCATTATTAAAAGAGATTGGAATAGATGATGAAATAAGAAGATAGTCCATGTACTAAAAGAGTTAACATGGTTAAAATGTTTATATTACCCAAGCAATAGGTAAATTTAATGCAATCATGTTCAAAATTATAATGGAATTTTTAAAAGAAATAGAAAAAAAAATATCTGATTTTTGTAGAACTACAAAATACTTCAAATAGCCAAAATAATCCTGAGAAAAATGAATGAAGCCTGAGGTATCACACTATCTGACTTCAAATTATGTTACAAAGATATAGTAATCAAAACAACATGGTGTTGGCAGAAAACAGACACACAGTCGAAAGGAATAAAGTTGAGAGTCCAGAAATAAAACCAAATGTATATGGGTAAATAATTTTTGACAAGAGAGCCAGAAACACATAATGGGATAAAGGAAGCCTCTACAATAAATGGTGTTGGGAAAACTTGAAAGCCATATGCAAAAGAATGAAATTAAATTATAATTTGTCCCCCTGTACAAAAATTAAATCAAAACAGTGATTACCAGAGGGAAAGCAAAGTGTAGGTAGGTAGAAGAGGATGAAGGATGTAGGGGGATAAATAGTGATGGAAGAAGATTTGACTTGGGTGCTGAACATACAGAATAATATACAGATGACGTATTATAGAACTGTTTACCTGAAACCTATATAGTTTTATTCACCAGTGTCAGCCTAATAAATAAATTAAAAATAATTCAAACTGTTTCAAAGACCTAAATATTAGATCTGGAACAATAGATTGCCTAGAAGAAAACATAAGACACTATACTTATGGTCCTTGGTTTTATAGAACAAAATATATAGATCATGTATCATAGAAGTGTATACTTAAAACCTGTATAATCTTATTAACCAATGTCACCCTAATAAGTTGTATAAAATAAAAAGGAAACAAACACAAAGATCAAGAAGCCCCAGAGAAATACTCTTTTTTTTTAGGTACTCATGGCTTTTGACAGAACAGTTTCAGTGTTCTAAAATTATCCTGTGTCTCCTTTTCTGCTAGAGGAAGTCGATTATAGCTCAGAATAGTCCATGTTAATTTGAAAGGGAAAAAAAAATCCCTTCAAGTAATTTTGATGAGTGGATCTTGAATATTTGAGAATCATTGCTGAAATGTATAACAATTAATGTGATTTCCTAGATCTCATTACTTACTTTAACAGAACTGATAAGTAAAGCAGATTCTTTCCTTAATGAATAATAATAATAAGGAAATTTAAAATAGACTATTGAAACACTTTATACAATCTATTTTAGCTTGATAAATGTAACCTTAAACTTAATTTGTATATACCAAATCAAATTCTAAAAATTATTCCAATACTCCTGGCCAGTAGCTCAGTTGGTTAGAGTCGTTCTGATATACAAGTTACAGGTTTGATACCAGGTAAGGGAACATGCAGAAATCAATAAATAAATAGAACAAGAAATCAATGTTTCTCTTTCTCTCTTCTTTCTTCTTTCTCTAAAATCCACCAAAAATCCTATGATAAACAATTATTTTTATATATAAAAATTAAATGAAATGTACAGTCACACACCTTGCCAAGTTATTGCCACTGGTTATCTTTTACTTATAGTTGAACAATCAAATCATCGCATAGGCTTTTAGCGACTTTTGAAGTGCTGCTTGAAGTATGAATACTCCAAATTAAAACCATAAGATTTATTAACATTCTAAGTGCATTATTTTTGTGAAAGAATGTATTTATTTTATTTTCCTTATTTTTCTTATAACTGCTCAATCATTCTATGAACCAGTTTAATGCCCAACCACGATATTATTGACTCAATAGCATTTAGATGACAAATATGTTCTTTAAGAAAAGTCATAAGATGAATTGCTTGTAAAAAGTTATGATATTGTTAACACAATTCTTAAAATAGTATCTGAATATATTAAATTTAATTTAAGCTTGAAACGCTATTTCCAACATTTATGTTCGAGGTAATGTTCAGTTTATTAAACTCACCACTAGCAAGAATGTGTCAAGAAGAGTCATTTAAAGTGATAAAATTTTCAATTTAATTCTGAAATATTTACTGGACAATTGCAAGCCACTACATTAGACTCAGTTAAGAAGACGTAATAAAAAAAAAACAAGGTTTCTACCTTACATTATTTTTTAATGTAAGCAACTATATAAGTTAGTGGTTTTTATCTTTAAAATTAGCTATAGCCATCTTTCCTGAATTGCAATTATAATTTTCAAGGTACTAGCCATATTTTTCAGAAATGTGATTATCTATTGTTTCTCCCAAAAAGTAAGTTGTAGGAATTTGTTCAATAAGCTAATTTAGTTTTGTTGTTAAAGAATCAGATTTATGAGAATTTTGTTTAAAAAATATCTAAAAGTCAGTAATTTTTACTTAATTTTTTATATCCTCCATATCATATTTTTCCTTTTAGTAAATTACTAGTTTGAGATATGAAAATCTATTGTCTTTGTAATATGGAGAGAATGTTAAGAAGAATGGCTACTTAAAAGGTAATTGGGGAAAAAAAGGTCATTGGAGAGGGTCTGTTTTGCATGTAGAAGCTTTTTGAGAGAAAAAAGTGGGTGGAGCCATTTATATTGAAAAAGGGAAAGGTAATACAAAAGTAGCAGATAGCCTGTACAACACAGGAAAATCCTTTTGCTTTTCTGCTCTAAAAAATGCATGAGGTAAAACATTGAAATTCTCTAATTTTTAAAACTTTAGCATTTATTTTTATGGTTGAGTATTTGCAAATTAGGATTCAGCATGGTGGAGTTGAAATATGTTATCCTGGCCTTTGTGTTGAGTATGATTTTCAAGATTTCTGTGTTTGGCTAAAATGTCAGAGAAATCAAAACAAAATACTAAACTATCCAAATTCTTACAAAAATAAATCAACACTACTTATAACTTCATTTGAGTCTCTATGCTACATTTATCATTTTATTTTACCTTGATTTTTTTTAATATAACAGATTGTTTTAAAAAATATTAAATAAAATTCTAGAAGAGGCCCTGGCCGGTTGGCTCAGCGGTAGAGCGTCGGCCTGGCATGCAGGGGACCTGGGTTCGATTCCCGGCCAGGGCACATAGGAGAAGCGCCCATTTGCTTCTCCACCCCCCCTCCTTCCTCTCTGTCTCTCTCTTCCCCTCCCGCAGCCAAGGCTCCATTGGAGCAAAGATGGCCCGGGCGCTGGGGATGGCTCCTTGGCCTCTGCCCCAGGTGCTAGAGTGGCTCTGGTCAAGGCAGAGCAACGCCCCGGAGGGGCAGAGCATCGCCCCCTGGTGGGCGTGCCGGGTGGATCCCGGTGGGGCGCATGCGGGAGTCTGTCTGACTGTTTCTCCCCGTTTCCAGCTTCAGAAAAATACAATAAAATAAAATAAAATTCTAGAAGATATGGCTATATATAATGTCATTTAAAACATAGTGAATATCTATAAACATATTTTAAGTTTGTACAAAGAGACAAAAATAGCCAGAATAGCCAGTACAATACTGAAAAGGAAGAACAAAGTTGGTGGACTGACACTCCCCAACTTCAAGACTTACTATGAAGTTATAGTAATCAAGACAATGTAATTTTTAAGAAAAATAGGTATAAATATCAATGAAACAGGATAAAGAGCCTAGAAATAGATCTACATACCTGGTCTTTGATGAAGAAGCAAAGGTATTATTGGGAAGCAATGACAGTCATTTCAACAAATGGTGTTGTAAAACCTAGACAACCACATGCAAACAAATAGTGAATCTAGATACATAATTTACACCCTTCACAAAATTAATTCAAACAAATCACAGCCTGACTAGGCAGTGATGCAGTGGACTGAGCATTGATCTGGGATGCTGAGGACCCAGATTTGAGACCCCAAGGTTGCTGGCTTGGGCACAGGCTCATCTGGCTTGAAACAGGCTCACAAGCTTGAGTATGTAATCATAGACATGATCCCACGATCACTGGCCTGAGCCCAAAGTTTGCTGGCTTGAAGCTCAAGGTTGCTCAGGGTTGAGCCCAAGGTGCTATCTTGAGCTCAAGATCACTGGCTTAACCAAGGGATTGCTGGCTCAGCTGGAACCCCCCAATCAAGGCACATATGAGAAAGCAATCAATGAACAACTAAGTTGCCACAACTATGAGTTGATGCTTCTCATCTTTCTCCCTTTCTCTCTGTCCATCTCTCTCTCTCTCTCTCTCTCTCTCTCTCTCTCACTCTCTCTCTCCCCCTCTCTCTCTCTCTCTCTCTCTGTCACACACACACACACACACACACACACACACACACACACACACACACACACACACAAAATCACAGCCCTAATGTGAAACATAAAACTATAAAATTCATGGATAACAAAATAAAAGGAATCCTAGATGACCTCAGATATGGCAATAAAAATTTTAATACAACACTAATGGCACTGTCCATGAGAAAAATAATTTATAACCTGACTTTTTAAAAATCAAAATATCTGCTCTGTGAATGACAGTGTCAAGAACAAGAAAATCAGCTACAGATTGAGAAAAAAAATATTTTCAAAAGACAGGTGCAAAGAATATGCTAAAGAAGTATTATCCAAAATATCTATAGAACATTTTAAATCCAATAGTAAGAAAACAAACATTAAAAATTGGGCCAAAGACCCTTCTCAGTCTTTTGCCTAGGAGCAAGTGTAAAAATGGGGCAAAGATCTTAATAGACACTTCACCAAAGAAGAAATGCAGGTGGCAAGTAAGCATATGAAAAACTTTTATGGCGTTTATCATCAGAGAAGTGAATATTAAAACAACAAAGAGATACCATCCTGCATCAATTAGAATGGCCAAAATATAGAACACTGACAACAAATCTAATGAGCATGTAAAGCTGCAAAAACTCTCATTGATTGCTAGTGGGAATACAAAATGGTATAGCTACTTTGGAAGACAGGTTGATGATTTCCTACAGACTTAAACATACTCTTGCCATATGAGATAACAATTATACTCCTTGCTATTTACTCAGAGGACTTGAAAATATATGTCCTCAAACATACTTGCACTTGAATGTTTATTGTAGCATTATTTAAAATTGCCAAAACTGTAAGCAACCAAGATTGTTTTTAGTATGTGAATAAACAAATAATGGTATATTTAAAAAAGGGAATTATTACTCAGTGGTAAAAAAAGAAATGAGCTATTAAGTCATAAAAAGACATGGGGAAAACTTCACTGTATGATACTAGGTAAAAATATTTAATCTGAAAAGGTTAAATACCATTTGAATCCAACTCTATAATATTCTGGTAATGGAAAACCTGTGAAGACAATAAAAAGATTAGTGACTTGTATGGGTTGGGTTAAGAAAGATAGATGAATAAGTAGAACACACAGGATTTTTAGGGTGGTGAACATACTCTGTATAATACCATCATGATTAGATATATGTCATTATATATTTGTCCAAAACCAAAGAATATACAAAATGAAGAGTAAGCCTTAATGTAAATGATTCACTTAGATGTTATATGTTACTATATATTCATTATATGTCGCTATACGTTACTATAGACTCACCATTTGTAACAATTGTACAACTGTAATTGGGGATTTTGATAATTGTGGATACAGTGTGAATATTTGAGAAAAGTATATATGGAAATTTTCTGTATTGTCTTTAATTTTTGCTATTAACCTAAAACTGTTCTAAAAATAAATTCTTAATAAAATATAATTTGGTAGTTTAGATATTTGATGGATCAAAAATTTGCCTAATGAAAAATATATGATATTTTATTAGTTTACTAGGATTGCCACAACACAGATTGGATGGCTTAAGCAACTGTGATGTGTTTTCTTATAATTCTGGAGTCTAGATGTCAGAGATCAAGGTCTAACCAGGGTTCACTTTTTCTAAAGCTTGTTCCTTTGGTTTGTAGATGACTGACTGTTCTATCCTTGTTTTCAGGAGGTCTTTCCTGTGTGTGTATCTGTGTCCTACTTTTTTCTTTTAATAGGGTAAGCAGTCATATTTTGTTAGGATCTACAATAATAAACTCATTTCAACTATAATTACCTTGTTAAAACACTTTATTTTCCAAGATAGTTACATTCAATGATACTGAAGGTTAGTGTTTCAACATTAGAATTTCATGGTGAGGCAGAAGTAAAAAATTAACCCCTAATATAGATGAACTCTTTCTTCTGTATCTTAATTTAATGTTTCATTTTAGTACATCTTTCTTTTTTTTAAATTTATTTTATTGATATTTGAAAGGAAGGGAGAGAGAGACAAAAACATTAATCTGTTCTCTTATGTGCTTTGACCAGGAATCAAACTGGCAAACTCTGTGCCTCATAATGATGCTCTAACCAACAGAGCCATCTGCCCAAGTGATATCTTTCCTTATACCTAAAAATGTTTTACTGTTATTTAAAATCTCTCAACTGACACTTTATTTTCCGAGATAGTTACATTCAATGATACTGAAGGTTAGTGTTTCAACATTAGAATTTCATGGTGAGGCAGAAGTAAAAAATTAACCCCTAATATAGATGAACTCTTTCTTCTGTATCTTAATTTAAACTAATGGTTTAAATTAGTTCTTTTAAACTAATGTCAAAATCAAAGATAAATACTATATTTAGGCAAAAGACCTAAACATGATAGATTGATCAAAATTTTCTTAGAAAGTACAATTCTAAAATAAACATATTTAAATAAAATTTAGATTCAAATGCATATATTTAGAATATGCATTAAGATCAAGTTGTATTTATTATAACAGAGCAAGGCTGGATCTTTTAGAAAATATATTAATGTATGTTCTTACATAAATACATTAAAGTATATAAAACTGAAAGAATAGAACACTAGATGCCAACAAGTCATACAAATAATTTGGTAACCATTTCTAATTTTAATTTCACAGAACAAGAAATAAAATTAGACAACCTAAATATGATAAAACTAACCATTGTAATCACTTTATTAGTTAATAAAATAAAACAATGATTAAAATTTGAAAAGAGAAGTTTATTATTATTTTGGTCAGTATTTAACTAAATTCTAGAAAGATGATGATGTTCAAGAAAACAGAGAGAATTCAGATGCTTTTAATAAATTCTAAACAGACTGGCTGACCCCAACATGAATGGACTCGATTTAAGATGTCAAATAATTACTATGTTTTGACCTCGGTTTTGTGTCCTAGGAGCCAATTTTGAGAAACAAGAAAATGACATGTTTAAAATATAACCTTTTCACTATATGATTGTACCAATCATGAGAAACAATTTTGAAATTCCATTTACAATATTGGAACAATATAAAATAGTACAGAAAATGTAGCGACCTGTAAACACAAAACTATAACATCATTAAACTAAAGATCCCTGAATGATATTAAGAAGCATGTAATTTCCTTGGATTTGAAGATGTTGAATAAACATATAAACCACTTTATGTTAATATAGATATTACTGAAATTAAAATTATAATTTTCAAATGGTCTTTTGGAATTTGTAGAAATGACTCATAAGTTCCAAAGAAGTAATGCATTTCTAAGACTTTTTAACTGACTTTTAAAACAAAACACAATGTATTTAGACTAAAAATACTTCTAGTACTATGAAATCATTTACCATTATAAAATCAGAAGTATACTCTCAAATATAGTTTGTATACATAATAGAGTATATTATTAACTTCTTTCTAGTTTCATCAATTTAGACTAACTGAATTAGCCCTTATTTTCCAGACATTCATCTTCAATGAATCAATTGTATATGTATTTTTAATTTTTTTAATATTTTATATTTATATTAATATAAATATTTATAAAATGTATTAAGAAAACTGTAAAATATTAAAAGCAATTTAAATAATGCATGTAACTTTACTGAAAGCTCAATTTATTAAAGCAGAAAATATAAAAGCCATAATGAATACATTAATTAATATATTCTGTATGAAAGAACGAAAATCAAATATAAATTATACCCCAGAAGAAATTATTATGATATAATATGAACAAAGGGTTAATATCCCAGTACAAAAATATCTCTACACAGTAAATATATAATAAAAATGTACACAGAATTTTAAACAAGTAATTATTAGAAACAAATTAAACTATAAAAAACTAAAAAGTAACTATTGCCACAATGTATAAACTTTTACTTGATTACCCAGTTCAATTTATTCAAAGGATGTAAGAATGCCACATCATCTGCAAATCAATATGATTCATGACATTAACAAAATTATATAATCATCTCAATAGATGCAATAAAAACATTTCAATGTTGTTTTGTAGTCAAAACTCTCAACAAAGGGGATATAGAGGTAATGTACCTCAACATAATAAAAACCATATATGACAAACCCCTAATATCATAATCAATGGTGAAAAGCTGAAAGTTTTTTTTAAGACGTTATTAATTTATTTAGAGAGAGGGGGGGAGAAGAAAATATCAACTCCCATATATGCCTTGGTCAGGTAAGCCCAGGGTTTCAAACTAGGGACCTCAGCATTCCAGGTTGAGGCTTTATCCACTGCACCACCACAGATCATGACTGAAAGCTTTTCTTATAAGATAGGGAACAAGAGAAATATGGGTACTATTCCTTTTATTCAACATAGTACTGGAAGTTCTATCCATAAAGCAATTAGGCAATAAATAAAGAAGGCATTGAAAATGAAAAAGAAGAGGTAAAACTGTCTGAAGATGACATGATTTTTAAAAATAAATTTATTGATTGATTTGAGAGGGAGAGAAATATCACTTTGCTACTTCACTCATGTATGCACTCACTTGTTGACCCTTGTATGAACCCCAATGGGGGATAGATCTCACAACCCTGGAGTGTTAGGAGAACACTACAACCAACTGAGCTATTTGGTCATGGCAGATGACATGATTTTGTAAATAGAAAATCCTAAAAACTTTATTAAAAACAGAATTAATAAACCCTGTAAAATTATAGGATACAAAATGATGGTTACAAATATATTGCAGTAAACACTAATTAAAAACTATCAGAAAGAGAAATTATGAAGACAGTTCCATTTATAATTGTATCAAAATAAAATAAAATAAAATAAAATAAAATAAAATAAAATACTTAGGAATAAATTTAACCAAGTAGGTGAAAGTCCTGTATCTTGAAATCTATGAGACATTTATAAAGGAAAGAAAGACAAATAACTGAAAGAATAGTCTATGCTCTTGCCTTTGGAAGAATTAAAAGTGTTAAAATGTTCATGTTACTCAAAACAATCTACATATTCTATTTAATCTTTATCAAAATCCTAATGGCATATTTTACAGAAATGGAACAAACAATCCTAAAATTTGTGTGGAACAAAATACCCTGAATAAGGAAAACAACCTTGAGAAAGAAGAAAAAATCTGGAGGCATCATATGTGTCCTGATTTTAAACTATATTATAACCTTTCAAAATCAAAACAGTATTACACTGACATAAAATCAGACATACAGATCAGTAAAACAGAATAGACAGCACAGGAATAAATCCACATGTACGTGATCAACTAATCTATGACAAAGTAGCCAAAAAATATATATTGATGAAAGCGTAGTCTCTTCATTAAATGGTGTTGGGAAACTGGACAACCACAAAGAACAAAATGAACAACTATCTTATACTATGTAAATATTGAACTCAAAATAGATTAAAGACCTGAAATCGTAAACTTCTAAACAGACACACACACACTCACAAACCATAGGCAGTAAGATCATTGACACTGGTTTCAAAAATGATATGTATATATATTTTTAGATTTGAATTTGACACCAAAAGCAAGGATACAAAAACAAAAATAAATAAATGGGACTACATCATAATAAAAAAAAGATGCATAGACAAAGAAATCAACAAAATTAAAAGCTAATCTACTGAATGGGAGAATATTTTGGCAAATTATATTGATACAGGATTAATATCCAAAATATGTAAATAACTTATATAACTCAATACCAAAAAGCCAAACAATCAGATTTATAAAGGGGGCCAAAAAATCTAAGTAGACATTTTTTTTAAAAAGAAATACAGATGGCCAACAGATACACGAAAAGCTGCTCAAGGAAATGCAAACCAAAACCACATGAGATATAGATAACACTTCACACCTATTAGGATAGCTATTATTAAAAACACAAAAAGCACTGAAGACCTTTCCTCTAAAAACTGAGGACTTTTCCTCTAATATCAGAAACAAGACAAGGTTGTCCACTCTCTCCACTCTTAGTCAACATAGTGCTAGAAGTTCTAGCCAGAGCAATTAGACAAAAGAAAGAAATAAAAGGCACTCTTATTGGAAAAGAAGAAGTAACAGTTTCACTTTTTGCAAATGATATGATCCTATACATCAAAAACCCCAAAGACTCCACAAAAAGACTACTAGAAACAATAAACCAATACAGTAAGGTCACAGGATACAAAAATAATATACAAAAGTCTATTGCCTTCCTATATGCCAACAATGAAACATAAGAAAACAAACTCAAACATAATCCCCTTCATAATCACAATAAAAATAATAAAATACCTAGAAATAAACATAACAAAAAATGTAAGGAGCTATATAATAAACACAACAAAGCATTGTTAAGGGAAATCAAAAAAGGTACAATGAAATGGAAAAACATTTCTTGTTCTTGGATAGGAAGAATAAATATAGTCAAAATGACTACATTACCCAAAGTGATATACAAATTAAATGCAATTCCCATCAAAATTCCAATGTCATTTTTTAAAGAAATGGAACAAAGAATCATCAGGTTTATATGAAACTATATAAAACCCTGAATAGCCAAAGTAATCCTAAGGAAAAAGAACGAAGCTGGGGGCATTACAATACGTGACTTCAAATTATATTATAGAGCTACAATAATCAAAACACCATGGTATTGGCAGAAAAATAGACACTCAGACCAGTGGAAAAGAATAGAAAGTCCAGAAATAAAACCACATATATATGGTCAAATAATTTTTTATAAAGGGGCCAACAACACACAATGGAGAAAAGAAAGCCTTGTCAACAAATGCTGTTGGGAAAACTGGAAAGCCACATGCAAAAGAATGAAACTCGACTACAGTTTGTCCCCTTGTACTAAAATTAATTCAAAATGGATCAAAGACCTAAATATAAGATCAGAAACAATAAATTACATAGAAGAAAATATAAGTAATAAATTCATGGACCTCGGTTATAAGGAGCACTTTATGAATTTTAGTCCAAAGGCAAGGGAAGTGAAGGCAAAGATAGATGAATGGGACCACATCAGACTAAGAAGCTTTTGCACAGTAAGAGAAACTGACAACAAAATAAACAGACAGCCAACTAAATGAGAGATGATATTTTCAAACAACAGCACAGATAAGGGCCTAATATCCAAAATATTCAAAGAACTCATAAAACTCAACAACAAACAAGCAAACAATCTAATAAAATAAATGGGAAAAGGACATGAACAGACACTTCTCCCAGGAAGAAATACAAATGGCCACTAGATATATGAAAAGATACTCATCTTCATTAGCTATTAGAGAAATGCAAATCAAAATTACAATGAGATAACACCTTACGCCTGTTAGATTAGCTATTATCAACAAGACAGGTAATAAGTGTTGGAAAGGCTGTGGAGAAAAAGGAACCCTCATCCACTGTTGGTGGGAATGTAAAGTAGTACAACCATTATGAAAGAAAGTATGGTGGTTCCTCAAAAAATTAAAACTAGAACTACCATATGACTCAGCAATCCCTCTACTGGGTATGTACCCCCAAAACTCAAAAACACTGGTACGTAAAGACACATGCAACCCCATGTTCATTGCAGCATTGTTCACAGTGGCCAAGACATAAAAACAACCAAAAAGCCCTTCAATAGATGACTGGATAAAGAAGATGTGGTTCATATATACTATGGAATACTACTCAGCCATAAGAAATGATGATATTGGATCATTTACAACAACATGGATGGACCTTGATAACATTATATTGAGTGAAATAAGAAAATCAGAAAAAACTAGGATTTCATACATAGGTGGGACATAAAAATGTCACTCAAGGATATGGACAAGAGTGTGGTGGTTATTGGAGGGAGGGGAAAGGGAGGAGAGGAGAGTGTGTGGTGAAAGGGGAAGGGAACAAAGAAAACCAGATAGAAGGTGACAGAGGACAATTTGACTTTGGGTGATGGGTATTCAACATAATCAAATGTCAAAATAACCTGGAGATGTTTTCTCTGAATGTATGTACCCTAATTAATCCATGTCACCTCATTAAATTAATAATAAAGAAAAAAATGAACCTATTAAAAGTTTATAAAAAGGCCCTGGCCGGTTGGCTCAGCGGTAGAGTGTCGTCCTGGCGTGAGGGGGACCCGGGTTCAATTCCCGGCCAGGGCACACAGGAGAAGTGTCCATTTGCTTCTCCACCCCCCCCCTTCCTCTCTGTCTCTCTCTTCCCCTCATGCAGCCAAGGCTCCATTGGAGCAAAGATGGCCCGGGCGCTGGGGATGGCTCCTTGGCCTCTGCCCCAGGCGCTAGAGTGGCTCTGGTCGAGGCAGAGCGAAGCCCTGGAGGGGCAGAGCATCGCCCCCTGGTGGGAAGAGCGTCGCCCCTGGTGGGCGTGCAGGGTGGATCCTAGTCAGGCGCATGCCGGAGTCTGTCTGACTGTCTCTCCCCGTTTCCAGCTTCAGAAAAATACAGAAAAAAAAAAAGTTAAAAAAAAAAAAGACAAGAAAGAAGTGCTGACAAGGATGTGGAGAAGAGGAAACCCTTCTGCAATGGTGATGGGAATGTAAATTGGTATAGATACTATGGAAACTGTATGGGGGTTCCTTAAAGAATTAAAAACAAAAAACTACAATACAATTCAACATTTTTACTAGTAGATAATTATTCAAAGCATCTGCAAATACTTGTTCAAAATTATATATACACTCTTATGTTCATTGCAGCATTATTTATAATAACGAAGATACTCGAAACAACCTCAGTGTTCATTGAAAGATGAATAGAAAAAGAAAATATATTAATATATAATAGAATATTGTTGAGCCATAAAAAATAATCTTGCTTTTTGTGATAACATGGATGGACCTTTAGGGTGTTATTCTAAGTAAAACAACTTAGAGAGACACAGAAAAATGTTATCACACTTATGTCTGGAGTCTTAAACTAAACCATGTTCATGGATTAGAGAACAGATTAGTTTTTGCCAGAGGCACAGTTTGGAGGACAGGCAAAGTGGGTATAAGGAGTCAAAGGTTTTAAACTTTTAGATAAATAAGTCATGAAGATATTATGTATAGCATGATGACTATAGTTAGGAATCCTTTATGCTAATAAAGTACATCTTAAAAGTTCATATTACAAGAAAAAAATCTATATGTATGTTGATGTACCCTAACTAGATTTATTGTCACGATTATTTTTTAAAGTATACAAAATATATAATCATTGTATTGTACACCTGAAACTAATTTAATGTATGCTACTTTTATTCTTCATTTAAAAAATTAAAATTTACTTAATTAAAAAGTTAATTTTGGAATTTCTGTTAGATAAATAAATACACCAAGACATGATACAATATCTATTTAATCAGTCTTTGTGTTATTTAAATAAATATAGAAGAAATATCTATTATAGGAAAGAGTTCCATCAATTATGGATCCTCCATGCTATAAATTATCTTCTAGTTACTTAATTTTTAAAAAGACAGAGAAAGGTGTATGGGAAATAAATGGTGAAGGACAAAGATTTGCCTCGGGCCAGTAAACACACAATACAGTGTACAGATGGTATGTTGTAAAATTGTGCACCTGAAATTTGTATAGTTTTGTTAACCAGTGTTACTTTCAATAAATTCAATAAAAAATACTTTCTTTGAAATAAATACTTATTGAAGAAAGACAGTAGTGAAAAGAATTCCTATTAGTGTGATCATATTTGTGAAAGCGATTGAAGCCAGAACGAATATAAGAAGCTCAAAAGCTACATGGTGGCAGGATCATAGATAACACTAAATATGTTTAAATATTTTATTTAATAATGATCACTTAGGTAGTTATATTAGGAGGAATGAGCATAAATTAACTCTGGCAATGTATCTTTATTAATTAACTTATAAAAGGTCTTATTTTATAAAAAGGCAATGTAAGGTAAAATATATTAAGAAAATAAAACAGCTCTCAGTTATAGGAAGGAAAATTATAGCTTCAAATTCTAATAAGACATAAATACATAATTGATTGCAAATAAATTATTGGCTCTTATTTTATAATTAATTATTATACAGTATTTTCTGTATTTTCAGTGATTAACTCCTGAAAACTAATTAGAAGAAAGTCAGCATTGCATTTTCCTCACAATGGTCTTATTCTGCCTTGTCCTTTGGATGGCATAGGTTTTATTAATATATCCAGTAATCTCTTTTTTGACCTTCAATTAAAATTTTTTTAAAGTTCTGGCCTATTGTTGCCTTGGCCAGTTGACTCAGCCGTAGAGCGTCAGCCAGGCTTGTAGAAGTCCCGAGTGTGATTTTGGCCAGGGCACACAGGAGAAGCATTCATATGCTTCTCCACCCTTCTCCCTCTCCTTTCTTTCTATCTCTCTCTTCCCCTCCAGCAGCCAAGGCTCCACTGGAGCAAAAGCTGGCCCAGGATGGCTCCATGGCCTCTGCCTCAGGCAATAAAATGGCTCTGGTTGCAATGGAGCAACACTCCAGATGGGTGGAGCATCATCCCCTGGTGGGTATGCCAGGTGGATTCCCTATATTGCACATGCAGGAGTCTGTCTCTCTGCTTTTCCCGCTTCCCACATCAGAAAAAAAAAAATTCTGGACTATTGTCATTTATTTTGATTGTTACTCAAAATTACAATAACATTTATATAAATGTACTTTAAATTTGATAAATTGTTTTGTTAAAGCCAACCAATATTTTGATATAGATGATTATTCTAATTTGATATATACTGCATATTTCCATACATACATCTCTAGGACTTCAATAAGGTATTAATGCTAGGTTCCAAGAAGTTCATGAAACTTTATCAATGTTGCCTTTTTTTGTACAAAGTTCATCAATACACAAATATCTTACCAAAACATATAAGACACATTATAAAATAAGATATTTTTAAAAGGCTCAAAATTAAACATAGATTAATTGTATAAGATCCTTAAATGAAATGTTATTTTTTGGTATTCAGCTCTATGCTCTTCTGATAGGGATGGGTCAGAATTCTGTGACTTTGATAGCCACCATGTGGTGATTTTTCTCTAATATTCATTTTTATCTAAGTATTTCTATAGCGAGCATAAGACATGAATATGTGGCTGCCATTTGGGCCTCTTCATTGGACGACCCACAGACAGTTAAAGCTCAAGGTACTCAACATCAAAACAATATCTTTCCTCAGTGTTCCCAGTTTCAATAAATTGCACCAATATCTGTACAGATGACCACTCTAGTAAACTGGACTTATCCTCTATTTATTTCCCAGATACAGATAGTAAAGAATTATTCTATGTCCCCAGTCTCATTTAATACCAATAATTGGCTCAATTTTTTGGAGTGTAAAATGCAACTTTAATTATAAGGCAAAACTTAATCTGAAGACTTATCTGACCATTCTCAGCTCTTACAACTCATTGACCCTACACATTTTCCTGAAGTATAGATAGCATTATACTAATTTCTGCATTTTTCTTTCATAATGCAACACATAGCATTTATTTAAATGTTTATGTCTCCCAATCTAATGAAGTATCACCCACCCCCTCGCAAATGTCTGGCACAATGTCTAATGTGCAATATATTTCTCTGGCTATTTGATGAATGTATGAATAAGTAAAATAAATAAGTATACAAATATATATAATTGTGAGAGTAACTAGTAGCGATCTGCCAGTCTGACTTTAAGCTTCTTGTTTCATAAATAAAAAGGTCATATTATCAGTGACAAAATTGGCATTATTTCATGAACCATACCAGATGCCTACAGACATTTTAAAAGATTTAAATACATTAAGTAATTTATTAAATTTTTGCTCAAATTATTATTTGTTAGCATGAGATAATATAAAAAAATTGTCAACACCATCCCTACTATAATGTAAAATCTTTGCTTATCATTAATTTATAATTATCCTTAAAATAAAGCAAAAACATTTAGTAAAAGCAACATGACAAAAAATCAAGATGAGTTTTCTAGCATTGTGCAATCAATTGCTATTATGTGTGACTTTTTCCAAATATATGTGTCCAGAAGAACAATGTCTCTTTAAAAAATTACAGATACAATCCATTTTAAAAAATTATAAAACAATGTGGATAATGTACATACGAATGCATTTTTAATTCAATACTAAACTATTGTAGAATTTAGTTGCTGTTATTTCATCCCTTGATTCCATGCCATTTATATAACTGCCTATTCATCCAAGTTTCTCTACATTGTAAAGGGTTAAGAATGATTTTTCTTCTAGGCCAAGAGTCAGCAAACAGTGACCCACAGGGTAAACCAAGCTAGTCATGTCTTTTCTATGGCCTATGAAATAAGAATAATTTTATATATTTGAAGTGTTGTAAAAACAAAACAAAAATTGAAAAATATCATAACATGTCATGCAAAGCCTAAAATATTTACTATCTGACCCTATAAAGAAAAAAAAATTGCCAAACTCTAAAAAAAATTGCCAGCTATATAAAATTAGAACTTTAATAATAGTGATGAACTAAAGCAGCATCCATATTCAGATGACAAAAAATTAAAAATAATTTTTTCCATGGCAAAATATATATAATGCATTTATTATATTAATCCCAAAGGTTGATTCACGGCTAATGTTTAGTATTTGAATCGTATGGATAAAAGTACAGCATTTTGAAGTTATTCTGGTTAATAAATGCATATACATGAGGATCATAAAGTTACCTGTAGATTTAGTCATTATGAGAACAGAAAATTTCTCTCTCAGGGTTTTAATCATTGCTAACTGTGATAATTAATGACAATAATTGCTCACAATTGTTAAATACTTATATATTAGTTTCATGCCTTACAGAATACTTTTCATGCTTTATTGCATTTAATCTTCAAAAATCCTTTGAATTAAGTATTATTACCTCATTTCAAAGATGAGAGAACAGAAGCTTAACAAGTATAAGTGAGTTGCCCTAGATCTCACAGCTATTAACTGATTGAGTCAGAAATCAAACCAAAGAAATCTGACCCCATAGCCTGAGCTCTTACCCACTGTGCTAAATTATTGCTAAATGAATAGCAACATGCTAATAGTAAATTTGAAGTTGTTATTAAAGCTCATTACTTATTTTAGATGTTCAACTGACCTTAGTAATATGGATAGAGAATATAAAAAAATTTAGGGGAGGTAAGGAAAAATATGTGCAACATTTGACATAATTCTAGACTAATTGAAAAGACTGAGGCAGTTCAGAATATACAACCATAAAAGATGATGATGAAAAGGTATAAATAAGGGGTGTTTTTTGTTATTGTTCTCTGTTTGGGTTATTGAGGTATAACTGACATATAACATTGTGGATGTTTACAATGTACACTGCACTGATATGGTATATTTATGTATTGCAATATGATTATCACTATCATTTTAGCAAATACTATTATCACTTTATATAATTATTATTTCTCTTTTGTGATAAAAATAATTAAGAATGACCTGGTCTCTTAGCTACTTTGGTGTTTATAATATAGTACTGTTGACTAAATCTCTGTGCTATGCATTAGATCTCCAGAACTGATTAACCTACTTATAGGTTTGTACTCCTAAAGAACAACTCACCAATTCCCTCATTCCCCATCCTACTGTTTTCTCCTGTATGCCTATTTACTTAGATTCCACATTTAAGTGATATAATATACTATTTATCTTTCTCTGACTTATGCCAATTAGCATAATGCTCTCGAGGTCTGTCCATGTCCAAACCTGTAGAGAATTTTTATAAGATTTTATTTGAGCCAAACTGACATTACTGGGAAGCAAGATCTCAAAAGCTTAGAATGACCATTTGCAGTTTCTTTTATGCATTAAGGAGGGAATGGAAAGATTATTACATAAAAGTGGAAGAAGGCAAGAGGATTGGATTACAGCATAGTTAACAAGATTATGGGCTTTCTTGAAGTTAGTTACAACTTCTAGGTATCTGGAAAAAATGGGTCACCACTGACATTTCAAAAGTGTGCTGACTTTGATTCTCAAGACAATGGACAGGCTTGCTTAAGGCAAAGATAAACCCTTTACTGAAATGTTATATGCCTGGAGCGGGACGACCCACCATGACCTTCCCTGTTACGAATTTATGATCATATCACCCTGTTAAGTTACTTTTCATAACTGGACTTGTCAGTTTTGTACAGAACCCCTCTTCTCCTTTTTTTGTTCACACCTACCACACATCTAGCCTATCAATCTATAGGAAAAAAGTAATTTTTCCTCCACCTTTCTGGATTCTCAGCTGAGATATCCCTGTAATAAAAGACAGATTAACAGAGGAAAATCAGAGGTATAAAAACTGATAAACTCCCCCATATTGGCTGAAACTATTACCTTAAATACTGTCTTCAGCTGAAGACAAAAGATACAGAGAGTCCTCAGGTTACAACAGTCTCAAGATAAGACGTTTCAAGTTTATGATACACATTACTATAAAAACTTAAAAAACTAAGACATAAGTATTTCAGCTTACACCATTAATGTACTTATGGACTATGTGGGCTAACTAGCTTGGTTGTGCACTGTGGAAGTATACACAGTAACGCCCCGTATGAATGAGGGAGTTGGCACCCCCCAGTATGCTTATCTACGCCATACTGGACTGTTAAAAGTACAAGCGTTCCATTCGTGTTGCTTTGTTTGGTGACTTTGTTGGCCCTTTTCATACCTCCTAAGCAAAAGTCAGAGTCTTAAGGTGGTAGTGCTTTGAAGAAAAAGAAAGCTGTCATGATCGATGTCACAGAGCTACTGGCATCACATGGAGAGGAGCTGTCTGCCGAGGACCTCTTTCAGCTGGAGAAGCAGCTGATTAAAGAGGAAGAGATAGAAACCCCAGAACCCAAGAGATTTACTACTAAGGGTTTGGCAGAAGGTTTTTCTATTGTAGAAGATTGTTTGGCAAAATTTCAGGCTGAGCTCCCCAGAGATGACAGACTCAGTAAGGTCTACAGAGCTGTTATGGATGCCTTGCAATGCTATAGGCAGATTTTAGAAGAGAAGTCATCAACCTTCCAGACTAGCCTGGCACAATTCTCTAAGAAGAAAGAGAGGCCTGCAACAGATCCTGTATCCTCTACATCAGCTGCTTCTTAAGATGAAACACCTGTGGGTACAGATAAAAATCATCTCCAGGGTCTCCAGCATGTTCCTTAGGCAATCCTGATTCACCCGACTCAGGATCTCCAGCACGTTCCAGAGGTGTAAAGAATCACCCATTAAAACTTGAGTTATGACCTGGATTGGGGAACTTTAGTTAAAAGCCCCAAGTGAATGTCTCTTGGATGCAAACACCTAGAAACTGTGAGAGTGAGTGACCTTTGTGAAGACACAAAGGAATGCACGCAAAGGGGCATTAGAAAATTAAATCTAGAGGTTCTAGATTGCCCCTTCCTTTGTGCTTGTTAACTATCAAAAGAAAAAGTATGTACTGACCAAATTAGCTCTTTCTCCATGTCAGCAAAATGGCCATTAGTTATTCTTTCCCCTTATCACCTGGCCTCCCTCCCTTGTAATCCTGTTACCTCTGTTCTGCTTCTGATCAATAAAAGCTAAGGGAGAAGGAAATCCAAGAGGTCTTCTTTGCCTCCCTTGGAAGGCCTCCCCCTCTTCCACATGACATAAGTTTGTGTCTCAAGTAGGTTTCTATCATGCTACCCTGGTAGTTCCCAGCGGGCTGGAGCACTACATTGGGGGTTCTCCTGCCTCTCCAGCTTCCTCCTCCTAATAGGTCACTCTTTCCCACCTTGCAATGCCCCTTCTCATGTGCAAGCCAACCACAGGAGTAAAGCTAAGAAATATTTTTTTACATTAATTTTTATCATTTTTTTACAGTATACTGTATAGTAGAGTATATTTATGTCCTTTTTCTTTTGCTGTGCCTTCGTTGTGTTTTCATGTTCTAGATTATGATTTTACAACTATGTTAGGATAGATAAGTGTCTTAGGCTAGGGTCTGTTTTGACTTACACCAAAATTCAGGTTACATCACTGTCATAGGAACAGTATTGTGTCGAAATGCAAAGACCCTCTGTATTGGGAGTCAGTTTTCAGAGTTTACCAGGAAAAGCATGGCAAACAAGGGTAAGGTTGTCCTGCAGAATTCAGTCATTGCCATCTGTATGATCAGAGTTTCTAGGTGTAAGGGCATACCCCTCTTTCTGGTACAGCAAGACAGACACCTTTGCAAATGGAGAATTCTCTTACAAATATAAATGTCTTTTACCAAGCTTAACTTTTGGTTTTCAGAGCTTCTACTTTGTTTGTTGTTTCTTAAAATTAACTAGTTTAAGTTAAGCATTGTGCCAAATAGACATATTTCAAAATGACAAATTCTGTTCCCCTATAGCTCCTGGGCTCCAGACCTCTACAGATTCTACCATAAGCAGTTGAAACACAGTAATATTTGTGTAATGCATTGTGTTATAAGGGTATGTAACTGCAAAACCAATTCAAAATAGCCCTAGACTGTTTAACTGGATATTGAATCAGTTTTGTTTTTGTTTTTTTGTTTTTCCATTTTTCCAAAGTTGGAAACGGGGAGGCAATCAGACAGACTCCCGCAGGTGCCCGACTGGGATCCACCCGGCATGCCCACCAGGGGGCGATGCTCTGCCCCTCTGGGGCGTTGCTCTGTTGCATCCAGAGCCATTCTAGCACCTGAGGCAGAGGCCACAGAGCCATCCTCAGTGCCCAGGCCATCTTTGCTTCAATGGAGCCTCGCTGTGGGAAGGGAAGAGAGAAACAGAGAGGAAGGAGAGGGGGAGGGGTGGAGAAGCAGATGGGCGCTTCTTCTGTGTGCCCTGGTCGGGAATCGAACCCGGGACTCCCAAACGCCAGGCCAACACTCTACCGCTGAGCCAACCGGCCAGGGCCTGAATCAGTTTTTAGAGACAATAAAATAAGACTGAAAATCATGCAGTTGGGGTAAAGCAGAGGAGAGAACTTTGGCCTTCAGCTGTACTCAAAACCAGATTCTCTCCCACCCTATAACCCACATGTAACCAAAGGTCCAGGACATAACTGGAACTAGAACACCAGAACCCTTTCAGAACCTAAGCATCTGTTGTCCAAAAAGATCTGGTATTGAAGCCTCTTTACCATAAATGGCCAAGTCCAAGGTCCTCCAATTAAAATTTGCCCTACTAGCACTTCCCTTTTCCTGAGGAGGGAACAAGCCTCCCCCCCACCCCCCACATTGAGAGGGAAGAAACCAGAAGGATACAAGGGAAAGGAGGATAGCTGAGTCAGCCAATTATAAATGAACTACATCCCATAGTTCTATAAATGGTTGCTTAGAACCATTTGCAACACAAAGCAAGAAAAGCAGGATCTGTATGTAGCTATGACCAGTGATGATCTGGAAACCCTTTCCCCCTTCCTCACCCCACCAAAACTCCCCCTCCCCTCTCCTTGAGTCCTGGGAAACCTTAAACAAAGAAATCATGCACCCATTTCTTAGATACTGTAAAGGTATATAACCTGTAAGAAAATCTAATTCAGGGAGCTCATGCTTTGGTGCTACTATCTTCACATGCACCACTGGCTACTAATAAATTCTCCTTGCTTCATTAAGTTGTCTGAGTGTCTCCTCCATCAGGGTCATTTTCCTGCAACATCCTTGTTCCCTGTTGGTCAAATACATTTTTAAATATGATATATATGTTTGCTTGCTTATACTTTGCATTGGGTGTGGGGGACAGGTGGTCAGCAGGCAGGGTCCTTATAGCCTAAGGCTTAGTTTTAAGACTAAGCTTTTCCCCACACCCTTCACTATGGCATAATAGGGAGTGGTGCACTCTCATGAGGAATCCCATTATGCCTCAGATAAGTGACTTTGTATCAGAGACTTCCTTGTTTGTATATTGGATTAAAGGTTTTGATTTCTACACTATAAAATGGGGCAGAGGAGCCCATGCTGGAGGAGAGCAGAGAAAGGCCATGTGGAGGAGAGGAGAAGCAGCCAAGATGGTGGAGTGCTGAAGGAGAAGCCAGTTTGTGCAGAGAGGAGGAGATGGGGAACAGAGGTGAATAAGGCTGGTGAGGTAGAAACCTTTGATTCTAGGAAACTCGGATAAGTCAGTAGCTTTGGGAGCCCTGAATGGAAAGGGAAGTGTTTTCCCACTGTGTGTATTTCTTGCCCACCGGGTGAAAGCTAGGATTAAAGCTAATTGCCCACCAGTTCTTGGCTCCATTGTTTCATTATTGTCTGTTCAAATCAAATGCAAACTTATGCATAGCCAGGCACCTATGATGATGGCCGTGGCTACTGACTTAACATTCCCCCAGTTCACTTTACTTAACACTTTGCCTACTCTAGAGAGCAAGATGAATATGAGGCATTCCTAGATCTCCTATGTTCTCAGTTGGTGCTTTCTCAATCAAATTATGTTTTTTGGGCTTTGGCCTTTGTAAAGCCAGTAGCCAGGGCCACTATCACAGCCGCCTGGCCCATGCAGGTTTGCATTGGATTCGGACAATCAATAAAAAAACAATGGAGCCAAAATCTGGTGGGCCATCATCTTTAAATTTTTTTTTTTAATTTTTTTATTTTTTGTATTTTTCTGAAGTTGGAAATGGGGAGGCAGTCAGACAGACTCCCTCATGCGCCCAACCAGGATCCACCCGGCATGCCCACCAGGAGACGATGCTCTGCCCATCTGGGGCATCGCTCTGTTGCAACCAGAGCCATTCTAGCGCCTGAGGTAGAGGCCATGGAGCCATCCTCAGCACCCGGGCCAACTTTGCTCCAATGGAGCCTTGGCTGTGGGAGGGGAAGAGAGAGACAGAGAGGAAGGAGTGGGGGAGGGGTGGAGAAGCAGATGGGTACTTTTGTGTGCCCTGGCCAGGAATTGAATCCAGGGTCCCTTGGCTGAGAGAGAAGCTATAAGGTAAATGAAAGTTATGTATGTGTTCATAGCTACCAGTATAGAATAACCTATGAATATTGGTCATGTGTCCAATAGGCTGCTTATGAAAAGGACACCTCCAAAAGCAATCTTTAAAAGAGGATTACTTAGTACTAACTTAGTCTTTGCTGAAGGTTAAGGTTTTTAGGATATAAGAATTCTGATAAATTAGAAAGGAATTGTATGGTTTTGATAATAGAAGGTATAAGGTGTAGAGGTACTTTTGAAAAGGAAAGGAAAAAGTAAGTTGTTATGAAGGCCAGTTAGTTATTCCTGGATAAGAAAGTGCATAAAAGTTGAAGGTTTATGTAAGTTGCAGAAGGTTTGTGTAAGTTGCAGAAGGTTTGTGTAAGTTGCAGAAGGTTTGTGCAAGTTGTAAGAAGTTAGTACAGAGAAGAAAAATGCAAGGCAGAAAGAAATTAGTCTGTAAAGCTTGTAGTACTAAGGGCACACTATCAGCGTGCCAGCACATATTAGGGAGGACCCCTGACCTAATTAGCTTATAGCTACAGCTAAAGTAGAAAATTCTCATGAGCCTCAGCCTTATACCATTCTCCCCACTGATGAAGAATCAAGGATTTGATTTATGCCCAAAAGAGATGGGGGAATGTTAGATTCAAGGAGTACTGACATGCTGGGGCTGCCAAGAGTATACAAGGTCCCTGTGACGCTGAGAACAAAGAGTTCAGCAACATCCTGCATTGAGTCAGAGACCCTTATCAGAAGTTTATGTTTGAAATTCTCCACTGAGTAATACCCCCCCCCTGTAACTGCGCACGACCTCCCTAGCCAATGACTAACAGCCACATCAGCTTCTGTATGATACTTGCTCATCCTAGACAGCCACCCTATAAAAAGGAGCCATTTTAGAAGCTCGGAGCTGCAGTCCCTGTGCAGGTTTGGGGGGCTGCAGTGCTCCAGTCTCTTTGGAGGCGTGGGTTGGCTGCAGTCCCTGTGCAGGTTTGGGGGGCTGCAGTCCCTGCGCAGTTTGTTGGCTGCGCAGGTTTGGTTGGCTGCAGTGCTCCAGTCTCTTCGGAGGCGTGGGTTGCCTGCAGTCCCTGCGCAGGTTTGGGGGGGATGCAGTGCCCCAGTCTCTTCGGAGGCGTGGGTTGCCTGCAGTCCCTGAGCAGGTTTGGGGGGCTGCAGTGTTCCCCTGTGTGGGTTACCTGCAGTCCCTGTGCAGGTTTGGGGGGCTGCAGTGTTCCCCTGTGTGGGTTACCTGCATCCCTGTGCAGGTTTGGGGGGCTGCAGTGCTCCCTTGCATGGGTTGCCTGCAGTCCCTGTGCAGGTCTGCAATAAAACCTATAAAATTTACTTTGTGTCTGCTGTGGCCTGTCTCCTAGGATGTAACAATAGCAGGGCTACAAATTCTCTAAATGATAGGAATTTTTCAACTTCAATATAATTGTAAATCCAGAAGGCAGGGCCAGGGCCAGCATCAGAGCAGCCCGGTCCATGCAGGTTCGCATTGGATTCGGACAGTCGGTAAAGAAACAGTGGAGCCAAAAACTGATGGGCCATAGTCTTTAATCCTAGCTTGCACCCGGCGGGCAAGTAAAAATACACACTGGGCTCCAAAACCCAATCACATTCAGTGCTCACAAAGCCACTGACTTATCCGAGTTTCCTAGAATCAAAGGTTTCTAGCTCACCAGACTTATTCACCTCTGTTCCCCATCTCCTTCCTTATCCCAAATACAAACTCTACACAAACTGGCATCTCACTCAGCACTCCATCTTGGCTGCTTCTCCTGGCCTCCTCCACGTGCCTTACTCTGCTCTCCTCTGCTCTCTCTTCTAATGATAATCTCAGGAACCAAGAGCCCAAGCTCCCGCTCCGACCTTATTTTATAGTGTAGGAAATCCAAACCTTTAATCCAATATACAAAATAGGGAAGTCTCCAATACAGTCACTTCTCTGAGGCATGATTGGATTGTACCACCCCACATCAAAAAGGGTAGGAAAGGCTTAATCCCAAAATCAAGCCCCAGGCTACAAGGATTCTGCCTGCCTTTAGCCCACCCCAACACACATTAATATCACCTGGGCGACGGCCTCCTCGTGTCATCTTTTACAAAGTGAGCATAATACATTTTATCTGCCCAACAATAATTATATGGGACCATTGTCTATATGTGATTGGTCATCGATCAAAATATCCTTATGTGGTGCATGACTATAATACTGCTTCTTTATCCACTCATCCTGAATATGGAAAAATATGTTGGCATTCATGCTGCCTTTCAACAACTCAGACACAGAGATTGACTCTTTATGGGTGCTTTATTCTGATGGTTAGTAATCTGGTAACTTTCCCAAATCATCTCAATCCCCTTTCTCCGACAACCCTTTTGATGAGGGAAAGAAATGTGTAGGTAAAGGTTTTGAGATTTCAAGGGAGAGTCAATCAGATCATTGTCAAAGTTAATTGGATTATCATCAGCAGTTCCCATGCTTTGCAGTTTCCTGGGATACAAGGGTGGGCTGTTCACAAATCCTCTGGGGCACAAAAGGGCATTACTTGAATTCCCCTGGGACACAAATGTTAATCACTGGCAGCTCTCATTAAGTCCTGTACTCCTGACAAAGGCATTACTTGCAGATAAACCATGTGAGCCTGTTCAGATATCCCAGTTCCTGGAATAAAGTTTTTAACTGTATTAACAATTATCCTAATTTATCTTAACCAAAGCCACAATTTTTCAAGCTAAAATTTAAACTCTTGAGTTTCCCCTATCAATCCATTGAGGTACACTTTGTTTTTATATTTATTTATTTATTTATTAAATGAGAGGAGGGGAGATAGTGAGACAGACTTCCACATGCACATCCTGACCAGGATCCACCCAGCAAGCCCCAGTCTGGGGCCAATACTCTAATAAACTGAGCTATCCTCACTACTTGAGGCAGACAATTGATGGGACTGACCAAACCAAACTATCCTCAGCTCCCAGGGCTGATGCTTGAACCAGTCAAGCCACTGGCTGCAGGAAGAGAAGAGGGAAAGAAAGAGGAAGAGAAGCTGATGTTTGCTTCTCTGTGTGCCCTGATCAGGATTCAAACCTGGGAGCAAGTTGGCCTCAGGCGCTGAGGATGGCTCCATGGTCTCCCTGAGGTGCTAATGTCTTTCGGTTGCAGAGCAACAGATTAATGACTTTAAATGGGCAAAGCATCACCCTGTAGGGCAGTGGTCCCCAACCCTGGGGCTGCAGACTGGTACTGGTCCTTGGGCCACTTGGTACTGGTCCACAGAGAAAGAATAAATAACTTATGTTATTTCCATTTTATTTATATTTAAGTCTGAACGGTGTTTTATTTTTATTTTTTTCTATTTTATTTTTTATTTTTATTTTTTGTATTTTCTGAAGTTGGAAATGAGGAGGCAGTCAGACAGACTCCCACATGCACTTGACCGGGATCCACCTGGCATGCCCACCAGGGGGCGATGCTCTGCCCATCTGGGGCATTGCTTTGTTGCAACCAGAGCCATTCTAGCGCCTGAGGCAGAGGCCATGGAGCCATCCTCAGCGCCCAGCCAACTTTGCTACAATGGAGCCTTGGCTGCGGGAGGGGAAGAGAGAAACAGAGAGAAAGGAGAGGGGGAGGGTTGGAGAAGCAGATGGGTGCTTCTCCTGTATGCCCTGGCCAGGAATTGAACCTGGGACTCCTGCACACCAGGCCGACGCTCTACTACTGAGTCAACCGGCCAGGGCCACGATGTTTTATTTTTAAAAAATGACCAGATTCTCTCTGTTACATCCATCTAAGACTCACTCTTGACACTTGTCTCGGTCACATGATGATACATTTATCCGTCCCACCCTAAAGGCTGGTCCGTGAAAATATTTTCTGACATTAAACAGGTCCGTGGCCCAGAAAAGGTTGGGGACCACTGCTGTAGGGGGCTTGTCTGGTGATCTGGATAAGGTACATGCAGGAGTCTATCTCTATGCCTCCATGCTTTTCACTTAAGAAAAATAAAAAACCTTTTAGTTAATAAATTTGAAGATCTAAATATTTTTATTAAGTTATGCATGATTTGGGCAGCATCTCATCTAGCAACTTAAGAATACTTATAGGATTATTTAACATATGAAGTTTTTAATAAAAAGAAGTATGAGGCAAAGAAGCTATTAACAAAACATCAAAAAAAATTACTTTTGATTGGGACATATTTTAAGACGGAAGAGAAAGGAAAAGGTTTTTATCTCATTGATTGCCTCTTCTTTCAATGGGGGGTGGAGGAGGCCCAAGTAACAAATTACTAGTGCTTGGCCAGAAAATTTCAGACTAATTAAGATTACATTTGTAGGGGACATTGAAACTACAGTTAGATCAAGTATTAAATCTAGGTTTTGTATTACAGACTTTTAGCATGAGAGACATCATTTTGGACCTGTGGTTTTCTTTTTAACACTAGTCATATATTTACTTATTGAGCATATAAAAATATTTAAAATAGTCTTCTGTTTTAATATTTTTGCCTTGTAGAAGCAGCAGGATCAACAGTTGAACCTTTTTGTGTATAAATCAAAAGTTGAACCATTATGAGTAGTGTATATAAATAGATATTTTTAAGGCTCTAAAGTATGTGATAAACTTTCCAGACTTCTAAAGGATTTCAGCACATCTCATTTTTTGGTCTTAAGATATATTTTCCAATGTTAGGAAGTTTCCTAAGGCCTGAAGAAATTCCAGTGTATTTTGAAGTGTAAATTCTATTTACACTATATTCTGTTTAGTAATTTCTTTTTCTTATTGCTTCAGTGCCCAATTAGCTATTGTCATAAAAAATATGGGAAGTAATCCCACAAACTGTTTCAGTAAGAAGTTAATTTCATGCAGAGCAAAATAAACGGTTTTCAATGACTTCCATTTTATTTAAAAAGAGAGCAACAACAATAACAAAAATTATCAATATCCTTCTCACCACTGCCTGGCTATAACTTTTGGCATTCTTTGCAACAAAGAGCTTATAACATTTTTTTTCTTAATTAAAGACATTTAAATATTTTATGAAGCACTTAATATAACCATTGTATTCAAGAATAACATTAATATTATAACAAATGCAATTATTCTCAAAACTAATTCAAAAGTCTATCAGAAACAAGTAAAGAAATGTAATAGCATGTTCAATAGGAGTAAAGGGATTTAGAGTTATGTAGTTTGGAATGAGGCACTTGACAACTAAAGTTTAAATCAAATGGATTGCACAAATGTGAAGTCTACCCAGCAGAGAATTGCAATAATAAAGTTATATATTAGTCCTTAAAGTTATGAGTAGAGATCTAAACTAATTTTCTTCTATTGCTGTCTTGGTTGATCAATAAGGTTTGGTATAAATTGCTCTAGCTAGATTATGAGAAAGCTATTATTCTTTAACCTATTATTGTTTTGTGTCAACCAAAATAGAGCTGTCTTAATATTTTTATTTATAACAAACTGAAAGAGATAGAATAATGTTTTATTAGACAGAATATTTATTAAAAATAAAATTAAATATAAAATTTTATTTCAACAAGTCAAGCTTTCAGAGATGTTTAAGTCTAATTTTAGTCATTTTGCTACACTTAGCTATCACTGGAACACAAAAAAAGTGTCAGCAAAATTCCCTGAAAAGAAACTTTATTCAAGCACAGTTGCCAATTGGGAAGATATAGCCTCTGATGGAAACCCAAAATGTGCTCCCTCAAAACAAAGGATAAGTCATCTTTTATAGAGAAAGCTCCTGCCCAAGTTCTCAATTTGATCTGTTTTAGAAAAATGAGGTTTCCAAATTGTGCAGTTCTGACTGGTTAGAACAGATGCACAAATTAAGATATAATTTGTGCCGTTCTGATTGAATGGAGTAAGTCTCAGCCCCTTGGTCAAAAGACAAAACAAGGAATTTTTCTGCAGTGGTTACCTCAGAGTGGAACAGGCAGGAGCAGGGCACAGAGGTGGCTTGCTTCTCCTGACATTCCGAGAGCAAGAAAAGCCTTGCTTAGAAACAGCTGCTGGGCTCCAGTTATAAATTTGGGCCTACTTAACCACAAAAAAATCTATTTATTTTTACAGATATCTTTCTCTTCTGGGTTCACAAAAGAGAGATTAATTATTTTTATAAAACTCACTCTTTTTTCTTTCTTCTTTTTAAAACCTCTCTCTTTTGTTTTTTGATATTTGGAAGAATTAAAAGTATGTTTCATCACATTCATTAGAGTTTTTATTTTACTAACTTGCTTGGTATCTTTCTTCCACTTTAGTATGTAAACTATATCTGGATGAAGGCCATACCTCTTTAGTTCACTAGTATTATATTAGTTCCTGAGCAGTATCTGAAATAACATATGCTTGTTAACTAAAATATGAATTTAAAGAATAGATAATAATTGTAAAAAAATTGATTGATTCTCTTACGAAAGTTATTACCAAAAATAATTGTACAAAGGAAATAGAAAGAGATACAAACAAAAATATACAACACATACATGTTAGTAATAAAATCATATAATTACTATTTTGACTTCATAGTAATGTTTATGAAATTTATAATATTTAAAAAATAAAATTAGTAATGAAAATTCATTATTGGAAATGATGTCAAGATGTCACATGATGTAGTAAAATTTTAAATGTGACTTCAACTGCATATTGTCTTCTGAGAGATAATGAAAAAATACTGTCTATAAAGATATTAATTAACTGTTAAATTGTTCCTTTTCTTTTGGAAACCTTCTATGTGACAGGGAATGCAATATATGTTAGTCCTACAATGATAATAAACAGAGATATTAACGCTATTTCCATGGAACTTGTGTTCTCATTAGGTAGATAATTAAGTCCACAAAATAATACCTTGAAACATAAGGAAAACATGCAATGCTGTCTGAGTGCTTGAGATGAGCACTTAAACTAGATGTCTAAGCTATGCGGTGGAGGTGTTTTAACAGGTTTGTAAGACAATCTTTTGTGGTACTCCAAGTACAGAATATATCACATAACAAGCAATATGATCATAATGATCATAATGCACAAGAGAAAATAAAAGAAATTAATATGTTTAAAGATGAGTTGTCATATTTATACAAAAATCTGCTCAATAATGGTCTCAAAAGCCTTGTTAAAATTTGGTTTTATCTCAAGAGAAAAATCAGGAAGCCATTAAATAACTTATCTTTAAGCAGGTGAGCACATTGATTTGAATGTTAATACATTTTTATGCTATCCATGTTACAGCTTGAGAGAAGCCAGAAGGTGGCATAAAGGTAAGATTTTCAAATCTCCCATGGAGGATCTTACTTGAGTGAGAGTACTAACTACCAGAGAGAATAAATGAACTCAAAGAATATTGTTAACATAGAAATTCGTATTATTCAGGGAAAGCAGTGTCTAGATGGAACTTTTTACTATTAAGGACACATATTAGAAAAAGAAACATCTGAAGTAAATAATCTAAAATTTTAATGTGGGAAATGAGGGAAGAAAAACAAGTAAAGCTTAAAACAAGCAGAAGAAAATAAATAAAACATACAACAGAAATCAGTAGCATGGGAAAAAAAGATTATGAGAGAAAATGAGTAATAAATTGGTAAATCTTTAACCACTCTAACCAAGAGAAAATAAAGGATGCAAATTATTAATATTAGAACTGAAAGTTATCACTACTGATTTCTTGAAAATTAAAAGGATAATAAAGAAATATTATAAAAATCTTTATGTCCCAGAATTTAATAATTTAGATTAAATGGACTGATTGCTTGAAAGACACAAACTGGAACACCTTATGTTATGAATAAGTCATATTTATAGACATTAAATCAATAATCAATATTCTTTTAAACAAAGAAATACCTGTCAGTTATGATTTTATTGGTAAATTTTGCCAAACATTGAAGGAAGAAATAATACCAACTGTTTACAATCTATTTTGGAAAACAGAAGAAAAGGACCATATTCTCATTAATTCACTATGGTCAGAAAGATCCTACAACCAGAATAAAGCAAAAGACATTACCAGATAAAACAACTACTGACCAAAATCCTTTATGTATAAAAATGTCAAACCCCTTAGAAAAATACTATCAAATTAAATCCAATAGGTCTAAAAATAATTATACAGTTATATTATACAGTTTATTTCAGTTATGCAAGACAGTTTCAGCAAGTGAAACCAATCAATGTAATATATTAATACATCAACAGGGAAAAAAAAATTGTCACAGAAAGAGTATTTGCAAAATTTAACATCCACAAAACAGGGATTAGACAGAAATAACTTTCTAAAGAACATTCACAAAAATCTTACAGCTATCATCAAATTTAATGATGAGAAAGTGGGAACTTTTCCGCTAAGACTAGGGAAACAGCAAATATGTCCTCTCTCACAATTGCTATTCAGCATTATACCAGATGGTCTAGCTAGTTCATAAAGGAAATAAAGACGTATAAAGTAAATAAGAAAAATTAACCTATATTCCTCAGAAATGACATTTTTGTCTATGTAGAAAATCCTAAATTTTGACAAACTTCTGGAACTAAAAAATTATTACAGTGTCTTACACGATACAAGTTTAGTATACAAAATCAATTTCTTATCTAGATACAAACAATGAATATTTGGAATTGGAGTTTAAAAAACAGTGTAATTTATATTAGCACCAAAAAAAAATAATAAGTGTTGGGGGATGCAACAAAATAATCATAAGAGCTATATGAGGAAAACTATAAAACTTTAATAAAAATTTTAAAAAGATATAAATAAATGGAGATATATTCTATGTTTGTAAATAGAAAGACAGTGTTAAAATTGCAATTCTTCTTAACTTGATGTATACATTCAATGTAATTTCAATCTAAATCCCAGTGGGTAATTTTGTGGATAGTTTAGATGGAATGCAAAAGAGCAAGAACCATCAACACAATGTGCAAGAATAAGTTATAGTATGCGTACTACTCAATTTCAAGATTATTGCAAAGCTATAGTAATTGAGATTTCTTGATTTGTGCAGAAAAATTGGCCATATGTATCAACAGAACAGAAGAGAGAGCCAAACAACAGACCTACAGAGATATCCAATGATTTTTAAAAGGAATAGAATCAGTACAATGGAGAAAGGCTAGTATTTTCAACAAATGATTGAAGAATAAGTGGATTTTTATTATCCTTCTCCACATCCAAATTGGGGTAAATTTATAAACGACATCTTATTCAGCAATAAAAATGGAGTGATCAAACTACAGAAAGGCATCGATGAACCTTAAATACATGTGGGCAGGGTCTATAAGCCAATGAAAAGGCTACATACAATATGAAGACAATTATATGACATGTGGAGGAAGCAAAACTAAAGAGATAATAAAAATAAATAAGTTTTAAGAATTTAGAAGAATTGGGAGCATGTCAATTAAGTAAAACACAAGGTATATTTTTAGAGTGGTGCAACAATTCCATATGATCTGTAATGACAAATACATGGCATTATGAGTTTGTCAAAATCTCTAAAAAATTCTGCATAAAGAATAAACCTTAATATTTTCCAATTAATATAAAATAATTTTGGAGCTTGGGGGATGCCAAGATGGAATGCAGACTATAACAACAATAAAAAGAAATCTAACCATATTGCAAATTTATACAACAAACTTTTAAGGAGGTTATGGAGAAAAGTTGAGTGGAGTCTTTCATA
This sequence comes from Saccopteryx leptura, assembly GCF_036850995.1. Classification (NCBI taxonomy): domain Eukaryota; kingdom Metazoa; phylum Chordata; class Mammalia; order Chiroptera; family Emballonuridae; genus Saccopteryx; species Saccopteryx leptura. The sequence goes on from NC_089503.1 coordinate 357,111,451, forward strand.
TTTTATATAAGCAAAAGAATGGTATGTATTTATACACTGTATTCTGTTTGATAACGTTATTTCCACAGGGTTTGGGTTACTGAGACCAATAGAAATAGATGAAAGTGAAGTGGTTATCAAGGGGAAGGGGGAGGAAAGGGAATAAAGAGAGACAAATATACAGTGACAAAAACTGATTTGACTTTGGGTGAAAGGTACAACACATAATCAACTGTTTAAATGCTTTAGAAATATTTACCTAAAACCTATGTACTCTTATTGATCAATGTCACCACTTTAAATGTAATTTTCTAAATAAAATTTTTTTAAAAAATTTTAATATTGCAAATTTGCATATAATGGATTTGAATAATTAAGTAAATGGATGGCAGATGTTGGGTGCTAGGTGTCTCTCACTGTTGGAATGTGATTTTTTTTATTTATTCATTTATTTAATTTTTTTAAGTGAGAAGAGGGGAGATACTGAGACAGACTACAGCATGTACCCCCATGGCAACTCCAGTCCAGGGCCATTGCTTGAACCAATGAGCCACTGGCTGTGGGAGGGGAAGAGGGAGAGAAGAGGGAAAGCGAGGGAAAGAAAGGCAGATGGTCGCTTCTTTTGGGTGCCCTGACTGGGAATCAAACCCCTGACATCCATGCACTAGGCTGACACTATATCTACTGAGCCAACTGGCCAGGGACTGGAGTACGATTTTAAAGACAAGCAAAGAGAAAATCTAGAATAATCCATATGTTAATGAAGTAGAGTTGAAGATACCACTATGAACTCATGCATACCATAAAATAGATACAGATAGTAACGTGTAGAAATATTTATAAATTTGTATATATTTTCAAGTTAGTATATACATATATACATTTTTGCCCTGTTCACAGAAGAGATATAGAATAAATGAAAACAAGCATACCTAATCCCCAGATCTTGATTTTTCAATATTATTCTCTAATAAAAGGAACAGCAGACTTTGAAGAAATTGCTTACTTTAAGTTTGTGGCAGAAAATATATAACATAAGCAGTTACCATATTGTACTTACAGAGGGTGAGAAAGGGAAAGAGAGAGAGAGAGAGAGAGAGAGAGAGCGAAAGGGAGAGAAAAGAAGAAAAGCCTATATTAACATAAGTATATATGTCAACAAGAGAAAAGACAGAGGATCCAACCGAAAGATTTCCTAATAGCAAAGCTGAAACTATTTGAACAACTAAATTGAAAGAAAGAAAGAAAGAAAGAAAGAAAGAAAGAAAGAAAGAAAGAAAGAAAGAAAGGAAGGAAGGAAGGAAGGAAGGAAGGAAGGAAGGAAGGAAGGAAGGAAGGAAGGAAGGAAGGGGAAAGAAAGAAAGAAAGAAAGAAAGAAAGAAAGAAAGAAAGAAAGAAAGAAAGAAAGAAAGAAAGAAAGAAAGAAAGAAAGAAAGAAAGAAAGAAAGAAAGAAAGAGAAAGAAAGAAAGAAAGAAAAGGAGGGAGGGATGGAGGGAGGGAAAGAGAGAGGGAGGGAGGGAGGAAGGAAAGGAAGGAAGGAAGGAAGTTAGGAAGGGAGGAAGGAAGGGAGGGAAGGGAAAAAAGGGAAGAATGGAAAAGAAATATTGACTATAATCCAAAGCATAAAATTAATATCCATGAGTCTACACTATATAAATGAATGATTAAATAATAAATAAATAAATAAATAAATAAATAAATAAATAAATAAGAAGGAAAGAAGGAGCCAATTAATTCCAAAGTTTTTATAGCTCATTTGCCCTCAAGGTAAGGGAGCATAAATCCTCACTCTTTCAGTATGAGTTGCATAAATATATTTTTTTTTCCAAAGAATATAGTTTGGAAAAGTGGAAAAGGGAAACTTTAAAGTTGAGAAACCTGACAAATACTACCTCGGGCAGGTGACTACGGTACCATAAATCATGTTGACAGTATATGTGCCTTTGATATGGTGTGATAAAAATGACATTTCACATCTCTGGTCTTCCTTTCAATAATACATAACCCCAGTCTAATCATGTGAAAAACATCATACAAATCCCAGTTGAAATATATTATATAAGCTACCTAACTGGTACTTGTCAAAATTCTAAAAATTATCAAAAAATAAAAATTCTGAGTAACTGTCATAGCCAAGAAGAGTCTACAAATACATAGCAAGTAAATATGATGTGGTAATCCAGATAAAATCCTGAAACATAAAAAATATAGTAGATAAAACTGTGAAGTATGATTTCAGTTAATAACAGTATGTTATTTTTGGTTAAGTAATCGTGACCGGTGTATCATATTAATATGTTCTTAGTTGGCAAAACTGGGTATGGAGAATATAAATCTCTACACTGTTTTTTTTAATTTTCCTGTAAATTTTAAATTACTCTAAAAAATAAACTTAAGTGATATATAGAGAGAGGAAGAGAGGAAGAGAGAAAGAGAGAAAGAATTCCATGTGCATTTCTAGAGTCAGACAGAGCCAAATGGTCTGTTAGCAAATCTGCTGCTTTCATTAGTTTGACTCCTTTCCTCTACAAGTCAACAAATAAGTCTTTATTTTTTTCAAATGTAAAATAGGACCATTAAGATTACCTTTATTGAGAAAAGAAAAAAAACCTATAAATTTAATATTTATTCTGGAATGACAATTTAACACTATTTATTACATTTGTTACAATTTAAAATGTATGTATTCAAAAAATTCTAAACACTTTAACTATGGCACAAGAAAATATGCACCCGAAATAAATAGTCTTTCTTACAAACACGACTATTAGTGTTTATTGAAAAAAATTTACATGTAATGTAAAACTGAAATCAATGAAACTATTCATCAAAAATATAGCTGGTAAAAGATACATGTACATACTAAGAAATATTTAGTAATTAAAGCAAAAGTGAATATGTTCTGATACAAACTTTAAAATATTAGCTTATTTAAAATAAAGAATTATTTTGAAAAAGAACAAAGAATATAAAATTAAATATATAAACTATATATACATGTATATATTCTCACTGCAAATGACCAGAAACTCTTAGTTGTATTCATCTTTGAAAGAGGATGAAAGCGGAGTGATGATTGTCAAAGTGTATTACATCTATTTGTAAAATATATGTCTTTAATTATTTATATACATAATTAAAAAATTAAGTGTACATCCTGTTAACCTCTATTTCTAATACTGTATATAGTATATCCCTCCTGTGTGGGATATGGTTTTTTCAGCACTGTGTGTGCTTACATCTCCTTTTCTGGCTTAACATTTTCACTATCAAATAGTCTGAGAGAGAGATGTGAGATATTAATTAAATTAGAGTTTAATAAATATATCATGCTTTTTACTGTTTTTTAATACATCAGTGATATGTCTTTGCTAACTTGCATTTGGTATTTAATCATATGTTACCTGTAACATTTCTTGTGTCATATTATAGAGCCTCTTGTATTATTAACAGACCGCAAGGACAACAACACAAAACTTCTTCAATTTTTTCACTCCTGGATTGTGTATATATATACCCCATTACACAATGTGGTACTGATTTTTACTTGTAATATATATCATATGTAATATATGAACAAAATATTTGATTGCTTAATTCATTCCTATTTAAATTTTTTTCTGGTTTATTACTGACCAAAGAAACAATTATTAGTAGCTTTTGAATTATGAACCACTTTGAAAATCTATACTGCTCACAAAATTTAGATATTTCAAAATGAATATGAAGCGATAAAATATCCCCTTATTTTTGTGAGCAGTGTATTCTCATACAATTACTTAGGTATATGTCAGTGTGTCTCAAGATATATTATAAGTTTTGGTGGAATTAATTTAAATATATAATTTTATCTTTGCAATAATAGGTTATCATATTAAAATGCATAGTTTTTTTACTATAAAGCTTGTTTTGATTTTCATAACACTGTAACTTTCTTCCAAAATAGTCAATAAAACATAAATTTAAAAAAAAACATAAATTTTCCTAAATGTATTTTCTGACCATTTTTCTGACCAGTTTTTCTACTAAAAAACTCCTTACATTTTTTTTCTAGTAATTTTTCATTAGCTCCTTCAGATACCCATAAGAGTAAATCATACTATATTTTAAAATAATAGTTTTATATATTATTAACTCTTAAAGATTAAACTCAGTGTCCTATGTACTATTAGTCTTTCTTTCAAGTCAGTTTGATAAGAGAAGTAAATTGGAATTATAAAATGGCTGTTTCTAGTGAGCCATTACCTTTAGTCATTATAGTTATATTAATAATAGCTGTATCTTAGCTTTCATATAACTTTTTATCCTGACTAAAACAAGCAGAACAACATTTCAGAGCTCTTTACATGAATAAAATAATAATAATAATAATCTCTCCAGTGCTCACATTGAGGTAATTATTCTTATTTAAAATCAATGCATACAATTTAGATAATTTGTCTTGAGAAATATTAAGTTACTATAAAGGAAAAGGAAAGTATATTCTTTAATAATTGTTCTTCAATAATATTTTGTGGACTAATTTTATAATTTTTATAATTTGTTAATTTTTGATGAATTAAAAACCAATTGTTTCAATTAGGATGAAAATAATAAGAAAAAGTGTAATTCATGAGCTTCCTATGCTAGTTTATTAACCAAATGTAATTCAGGCTTGGCTTTAAATCCCTGCCCATCACTAAACTAGTTGCATGTCTATAAACCAAGTCTTTACATCACTAGCCTAACTTTGTAATATGTGAAATGAAAATAATTTTACTTATATCACAAAGATATACACAAATTTTAAAAAGAAATTATAAGTGGAAAGACATACATTTGGCTTTTATTATAAACAAGATGATTATTATAATAACTTTGATATTCATAGAGGCAAACAAATATTTGAAATTTTACATAATGCAATTTAAACTAAGTCATATATTACCTTGAATCTAAGCAAAAGAAATTATGGGAAAGGAAATAAATAAATTATATGTAAAATCTCTACATAAAGTTTATAATACAAACAGGTGGATATTCAATTCTTATTACTGAATAAACACTGAAAGAAGTGATAAGTTTCAAAAATAGATAAAATAATTATCATAAATATATCATAAAACATATAAAAGGTATGCAATTTTAAAATGTAGTCATCTAAATTTACATTAATTACACTTGAGTTTGGGGCAGCCTTTGAGCAATAAATGAACATTTTCCTTTTGCATTTACTGGAAATTAAGGACAGATACTCAGAACTTTCTTACAATTCCCAAGAACAGAAGAACTCAAGGTTCAGGAAAGACAGGTGGATGAGCAATTAAAATATTAGAATCTCAAAAATCTCTAGTGTTCAGTTAATCCCATGTGAGAATTCAGAAATCAAAGCATATTAATTTTCAGTAATTTTTTTTAAGATTGAGAAATATTTTATAAGGCGCTAGATATAAAGAATTAAATTTTACTTTTAGAAAAGTCAAATCTGATGAGAAATATGGTAGATATATAAGGTTCCAGTATTATATTTATAAGACAAATCTTAACTCAAAAGCTTTAGGACTAGGGAAGCAAACAGACTGGGCCTTGTTAACTTCAAAATAAAAAGCCAAAAATGAGAAGCAACAGCATTTATTTGGCATCAAAAAGAACTGCAGTTTTTGAAGCACACATTCAGGCAGAAAATCAAATAGTGTCCTGTTTACAGAGTGAAGGCAAGGGGTATCTGTGAGAAAAGGAAGGGGAAAATTACACAAAGAGAAGAAAAAGATTCTTATGGGTGCCAGCAAGCTGAGATCCTCTTTAGCTGTACAGGGCAGGTGCTGATTCTGTCTTCAGAGAGTCCGTGATCCTCAGATCTGTGGTCGGATGTCTGCTTTCTTGTTAGCTTTGCAAACTGTAAAACAATGTTAGTTTGGCCTAATACAAATATTTTTTTTTTCTTTTACCCGGTTAAAACATTCCAAAGGTTCAAGGAACCAGATGTGTGAGATAGGTCCCCTGATACGGTGACTTTAACTCCATTTGGAAATGGAAGAAATGGCTCTACTTACATCAACTTTTATAACCTCTATTTTGTTCAAACATATTTGATAATAAAATAGACAAAAACAAGGCACTATTTTTAATATAACAAATAATATCTTATATTTTTTTGCATGAATTATATATAAACTCACAAATATATAGAGAAATATATACATATATAAATATAGAAAATATAGTTGAGAGAAATAATATAAAACACAATATAAATTTGTTAAATGTTTAGTATAACTTAATGGCTACAAAATATTACCTATAGAAAGTTTACATTATTAAGAATTGTGTATGTTCCAAGCATTGGCATTATCCATATACTTAATATAATATGCATTTGTTACTATACACTACTATTTTCTTCTAACTTAAAACATAATTTTGATCTAGCATTTTGAGCCTGCTTTTCTATTTCTTGTATCTCCAAAGGTCCAGAAGGAATCCTTCCCTGTGGCATACTGTGAAACTGGACTAGACCAATAAGCTTTTATTTCCCCACAAATGGGGTCACCATCCAAACTGTTTCTTTGGAAGATCATTCCACTGCGTATAGTTTCTACTCTGCTATGGGCTGAATTGTGTCCCTCCAAAATTCATGTATTGCAGCCTTAACACCCAATATTGATTGATTTGAAGTTAGGGCCTATAAGGAGAGAAATAAGATTAAATGAGACCACAAGGTAAGGCCCTGACCCAATGGATTCATATCTTTATAAGAAAAGACACCAGAGAACTTGCTGTCCCTCTCTGTCCATGGTCACAAAAAAAGTCATGTGAGCACATAATGAGATGATGACTGACTCTAAACTAAAAAGAGAGCTCTCACGAGAAACTGAATTAACTGGCACCTTCATTTTGGACTTTCTAGATTTCAGAATTGTAAAAAAGTCAATTTATGTTGTTTAAGCCCAAAAATAATAATTACAATAAAAAACTTTTGCTGAGTAGAATATATTTTACTATAAAAAAATCTACAATATATTCTTTTGAGCAAACAAAAAGTATCTGGTAAATGTGTAAATATGTTTATTTGGGGGTCAACTATTAACTAACTATTATTTGTTGAATATAAAACTGAATTTGAGTGGAGGATTAAAAAAGTAGATCTGAGAATAATAAATAAATTCATATATTAAGCATCCAGAGGCCTTTGACCTTCAGTATTTTAACTATAAAATGAGATGAGATATATACCGTGTCAAAAGATTATAGAATTAGGACACAAAAATAACAATGGAAAATGATCTAAAAGTAACAGTATAAATATATAGGATGCATTCTAACAAAACAGCTACAGATAGTTTGTTTAGCTTTCTAGTTTGTTTGTTTATTGATTGATTTGGCCATTTTACAGGTTTTGAGAGCTTCGGCCCACTTTTCTTCCTAGAGAGTGGGGATCTGATCTCTGAGCAGGAATGTCACTTCTAGTACTGGGTGTCAGGGTGAGTGGTGGCAGGAAAACACTTGGCTAAAACAGAGTGTCAAAGATAACTAGATTCTGATGTAGAAACAGACTCATAGATACAGAGAACAGACAGATGGTTGTCAGAGGGGAAGAAGATTGGGAGCGGGGAGAAAAGGGAAAGGATTATGCACAGAAAATAAAACTGATACACACAGATAACAGTATGGTGATGGCAAGAAGGAACCGGTGGTGGAGGAAGGTAGAGGAGGATGAAAAGGTGATAAATAGTAATGAAAAGAGACTTGACTTAGGGTGGTGAAAACATAATACAATATATTGTATTATAGAATTTTACACCTGAAATTTATACAAATGTAATAATCAATATCACCTTAATAAATTCAATTAAAACAAAACAAAAAACTATGCCAATTAGCTCTGTCATTTAAGAGCATTATCCTGAAACAGCAAAGTTGTGGGTTCAATACCCAGTAAGGGCACACACAAGAAGCAACCAATGATTGCACAACTGATTGGAACAACAAATGACTGATTCATGCTTCCCTTCCTTCTCCCCTCTCTCTTCCTTCCTGTCTCTAAAAAAAAGAAAGAAAGAAAGAAAGAAAGAAAGAAAGAAAGAAAGAAAGAAAGAAAGAAAGAAAGAAAGAAAGAAAGAAAGAAAGAAAGAAAGAAAGAAAGAAAGGAAGAGAAAGAAAAGAAAAAGGAAATTAAGCCCTGGCCAGATGGCTCAGCTGGTTGGAGCCTCGTCCAAGAGTGCTAATTGCCAGTTGGTTTCCCCCATCAGGGCACATACAAGAGACCAGCTTAATGTTCCTGTCTCTCTCTCCCTGCTTCTCTCTCAAAAAATAACAACAGGCCCTGGCCAGTTAGCTCAGTGGTAGAGCATTGGCCTGGCGTGCAGGAGTCCTGGGTTCGATTCCCGGCCAGGGCACACAGGAGAAGCGCCCATCTGCCTCTCCACCTCTCCCCCTCTCCTTCCTCTCTGTCTCTCTCTTCCCCTCCCACAGCCAAGGCTCCATTGGAGCAAAGTTGGCCCGGTGCTGAGGATGGCTCTATGGCCTCTGCCTCAGGCGCTAGAATGGCTCTGGTTGCAAAAGAGCAATACCCCAGATGGGCAGAGCATTGCCCCCTGGTGGGCATGCCAGGTGGATCCCAGTTGGGCGCATGCAGGAGTCTGTCAGTCTGTCTGACTGCCTCCCTGTTTCCAGCTTCAGAAAAATGCAAAAACAACAACAACAACAAAAAGAAAACTAGATTCTGAACCCTGGACTAGGAATTTCTAGGAATACATGGAAGTGCGATTCAATAAACTCAGAGGAGCAGGTCATATCAAATTCCATATCCAAACAAAATTAAAAGCAATGAGCAAGTACAAAACTCTTGCAAGTGGCAAAGGTAGAGCTTAAAATAATCTCATGAATTAACAAAATCCTGGTTAAAAAGATAATTTTATGGAATGCCAACTTCCACAGTCTCTAGGATCCTCTTTAGGAGACTTATACTTACTCAACAGGAAAAATATTTATATATTTATTAAGCATTAGCTATGTACTGTGTACCAGCATGAGAACTGATGATCTCTATAAGAAGTTTGATGTGGTCTCTGTCCTCATAATCATTCAATCTACAGGAAGTGTCATCTGGCTAAATGATAATGTTACTATAATCTCATCAGTCTTCTCTGATGGGAAATACAGGATGCTATGAAATACATAGCTGGAACATTCGACTTGATATAAAATGATAGGGCTTCTCCAGCAAAGGAAAAGTGAGGACGAGTGAGAATCATTCAGACAAAGAGGAACCACAGGTTTTCAGTTGGAGGAAAGTGAACAAGAAAAGCAGTGATGGTTAACTCAATATAGTAGAAGAGAGGCAGAATGGGAGACTTAAAAGTAGAAAAGCAAGGGCCACGTCATAAAGCACTTCTCAAGATGTGCATTAGATGCAGTTTGAATTTTAACCAAAGTGCTACTGGACATTCCTGCATTGAAGGACAATTTTACTTCCTAGAAAGAACTTTGAATGACATAACAAAATAAAATTGGGGTTGTTTCAATAAACTAAGGGAGAAGTGATGTGACCAAGATTAAGTAACTGGTATATAAACAAGAAAGCAATAGATTTAAAATATTTTTTTTTAAATAGAGAAATTGGTTTTTATAATTTAGAAATGAAGGAAAAGAAATTAAAGATAACACTAAAACCTCTTTAGATAATTTTAAGTAAGATCAAATATTTGTCATAGAACTTTGCTAAATACTTAAAAAACACCTCTCCACAACCCTATCAGACTACTTTAACAACCAACTTACAAATGTTAAAAGTTAAAAAGTTTAAATTTCTTGCCAATTGTCTCATTGAGACCAATTTATCAGTTTTTATCTTTATGTTGTAGCATTATATTACTAAGAAAAACATTTTTTTTACCTTAAGTTTGTCAAGATATTCTCCAACACTCTTTGTAAAATATATATAAAGTTCAGTTTTTTGTTTTTTGTTTTTTTGTATTTTTCTGAAGCTGGAAACGGGGAGAGACAGTCAGACAGACTCCCGCATGCGCCCGACCGGGATCCACCCGGCACGCCCACCAGGGGCGATGCTCTGCCCACCAGGGGGCGATGCTCTGCCCCTCCGGGGCGTCGCTCTGCCGCGACCAGAGCCACTCTAGCGCCTGGGGCAGAGGCCAAGGAGCCATCCCCAGCTCCCGGGCCATCTTTGCTCCAATGGAGCCTTGGCTGCGGGAGGAGAAGAGAGAGACAGAGAGGAAGGAGGTGGGGGCGGGGGTGGAGAAGCAAATGGGTGCTTCTCCTATGTGCCCTGGCCGGGAATCGAACCCGGGTCCCCTGCACGCCAGGCCGAAGGTTCAGATTTTTAAATTTATTTAACCTGTGACACATTTTAGGTATTTTTTATGCTCCTTCAATTTCTTTTAAGATTATTAGAACTCTAACGTAAAATGCTTGCATATATTTTGTTATATATAACCTTATTTATTTCATATTTTCTGCTCTTATAAATGGTATACTATGCTTAACTTCCAAATTGCTTTTATTTCTAAATATACAGAAAATAATTGATATATAAATTTATCCATTCACATGATGTTTATCCTCTGACCATGATAAATCACTTCATAGTTTTGGCTTTTCTTCTTCTTCTTCTTCTTTTTTTTTTGGTAGATTAATTATTCTATTTATATATGAAATTGTTGTACCTATGAACTAAAAGAGTGTTAGCTTGTGATGACAACAAAAACTATTCAGAGACCAGATGAAATGCACTGAGAGGCCAAGGGGAGACAACAGTCCTGGTCAGCAGATCAAAGGACTGAAGCCTCATCCCCAGCCTCACTCAGATATTTATTAGCAAGTCCAAATAACTCAAGGAAGTAGAAAGAACTTCTCAAATGGTGAAATAAAGGACAAGAAACATGCTAACTCCTAATCTCTATTCTGAGAGCCTAAACATTTTTTGTTGCTAAATCTTTTTTTGTTTGTTTGTTTGTTTTATTCAGTGAGAGGTTGGGTAGCAGAGAAACTCCTGTATACACCCTGACAGAATTCACCCAGCAAGTCACTAGGTGGTGATCATGCTCTGCCCATCTAGGGCATTGTTCTGTTGCTCAGCAACTGAGCTCTTCTTTAGCGCCTGAGGTAGAGGCCATGGAGCAATCCTCAGTGCTAGCGTCTAATTAGCTCCAACTGAGCCATATCTACAGAAGAGGAAGAGAGAGAGAGAGAAAGAGAAGTGAGAGGAGGAGGGGTGGAGAAGCAGATGGGCACCTCTCCTGTGTGCCCTGACTGGAAATCAAACCCAGGACCTCTACACGTTGGGTGGATGCTCTACCACTGGGCCAACCAGCCAGTGCCTTTGTTGTTAAATCTTATTCTGCAGTTCTGCTGTTTCCAGCATGCATTGTCTCCAGTACTGGGTCAGAGCCCCTGGACTCTCATCCACTCAGGGTTTTCACCCTAAGGTACCTCACTGTTTCTGTGTGTTATTCTAACTCTGTATATTTTCACAACATATTTCCACATTAGCTCTTTCTTTCTTTCCATTTCATATTCATTTTATAATATTTTCTGGCTAAGTTGCACTGGGAAGAACCTTAATTATAAGGAAAAAAATTATAATTTTTCCTGGGAGTTGTGTCCCACCTTGAAGGGAAAGTGCACAGATTAGAAACAAGTAAATATTTAGCATCCAGTAATTCTTAAACCTAATGGTCATTTTAAATCTTATTTCCACTGGAAGTAAGGAAGCCATATTGCTTTCAATACATTCTAAAAATCATATGCTATTCTAAAATCATATTTACTGTTAGTGTAAATGTTGAAAGTTTTGCCATTACCTGGGATGTAGGACCATGTAAGCCTGTATAATTTGGCTTTTTGGATGATAGTAGCCAAAGGCAAAAGTGCCATTTTACTTACATCACAAGATGTTGGTATTGCATATCCAGCGTGATATTTGTTATTATCACCTTTTAAATAAGAACCAACAGTGAACCATGAAAAGTTGCCATTACTGATAAGAGTTTTTTATAGATCATCATGAGAGGTCAGGAGGAGATCTGTCAGTTAAGCAGTAGGGAGGTTTGTTAGTAATGAAGGGGAGAAGAGCAGCAGCGTTAAAGTCATTATAACATGAAATGGTGGTTGTATAAGGAGACTTGAAAAGGATTCATAAGAGCTGACATGGTTGACTGAAAAATGTTAAGTGTGATGAGGTTTCAGCAGGGCTTCTACTGCATGTGGTACAAGGGTAGTTAAAAAGAATCCATAACAATTGTTCCACAGCTTTAACCAAAAGGGCAGTGCCAGTAATGAATCTAAGAAAAATATTCCTGTATCACTGGTTGTATCCAGTTATTGGCTGAAATATGCTGTTAGTTAATGATAGTTCCTATGTTTTGAGATGAATACCCCAACACTGTATCTTTTATGTTCATACAAAAAGCAAAAGGAATTCTGATATTTGAGATCCCTGAAAGCACGTAGATTTATTTAACTCATCTTTAATGTTTTAAAGGCTATGTTCTGAGAAAACTGAGTTAGCATTCTTGGCCTTGAAAACAAAATACAGAGATTTGGCCATAAGAAAGAGATTTTGGACCAATTTTGGCAATAACAAACTAGCCTGAGAAAACTTTGCAACCGATGCTTCATTTTGGGTTTTGAGAATTTTAGGACATAATAAAACATGTCTGGATCTGTATGCAACCCTTGTTCTCATATCAGATACCCCAAATGCCAATCTTGGGTTTGAGCAAACTGCCATTTTTCATTGGCAATTTCACTGAAGTTTAAAAACTTTCATGAAGTCTTCCTGTGAGGAGACTTAGAAGGAAGAACAAAGAAGTAACTAATTTACATATCACTGTGGACAAGTCCTGCCAGGGGTGAGGACGATGGAGATGCAAAGGCCCAACTCTGGGGTCCAGGTTCAGTGACGCAGATCCACTTTATTCAGGAAGTAAACTAGCTTATATACATGGGTTCAGCCTATAGGATGTTACAGCATGTCCTTCATAGCCTAATGGCTGAAAAGATTAGAGAGCTGCGTGGTTGGTGCTAAGTCACTTCCTTATAGCGGGTGAGCTTCCTTCCTGGGTATGCCCAGGAGGGTTCTGGGAGCTGGAGTATTCTCACAGCATTGCATCAGCCACAGCTGCTAGGAATGTGCTCTGCGCTCCACCCACATCTCCCCCTTCTCTTTTAATTAAGGCCAATTAGACTTGATGAATGACAGCTTGCTGTTGTAGCTTCTGAATGCTATGCATTATGCAACAGAACCCTAGTAGAACTAAAATAACTATAATACCTATTATATTATATGCTAATAGATTAGCTGGATTAAACAATGAGGCAAGCTTCTGTAATGTTTGACTATTTAGGAAATAGAACAGGGGTCTTAAACAGGGGATTCTTCCTAAGGGTCAGGATGTCATTTCCCTCCCATTGTGTTACAGAGACCTTCTAGGTGCCATTAAACACAGTTACATTTTGATTATAAAAAATGGACGTAGGTCCATGCACACCCCCTTCCCACAAAGGTCCCAGAATCCAAACACAGAACGGATGGCTTGCCATGGGCTGTGTACTGCATATGGTTGCAAGACACATTACACAAATTACAACAACATGAGAAAGCATACAATGTCAACAATTACAAAGGTACATTTCACCAATCTCTGAGTACTTTGCTAAAAGCACAAAATGTCTTCAGCCTTCTTTTTAGCCATGGGAAAAGCTTTCTGAAGCAGGGGAAGAGCCTCCAGCAAAGCTGCCCCTCACCTCATTAGGGTATTTTACATTGCCCAAAATTCTTAAGTCCATCAAACAAAGGAGCCAGTGCTCACTCCAGTCATAGTCCAGGAAATCAGTCCACACACATGAGGCCTCAGCCAGCCCCCCCATTCCTGCCATCCTGGCAGGTCTTACACTGTCCCAAAGAGAAGCACGTGACAATGGCAGTCAGCATTTCTATCTCTGCTCCAGAGAGCATGATGGCATTCACCACTATGTCCCAAAATGCCAGCGAACCCACCAGCGGCTTAGCAGGCACTCCCTGCCATTCCAGCAGCCACTCTGCGATGCAAGCCTGGCTTCCATTCATCCTCCCACTGCAGCTGCCTCCGTTTACCTTCTGTAGTCTGCAAATCACAACTCCAGCCCAATTCTCCTCATCTTCCAAAGATGAAGAACTTAAAACACCAGCTCGCGCTGCCAGGCTTGAGCCCTGGGCTGCTGCCGCCTGTGTCTGGGAGTCAGCGGTTACTACAGCAAACATAAGCAAGAACAGAGCACCAGGGCCTGGGGGCCCATCAGGGGCAATTCTCTGGGCCCACCCCACCAAAGCCTCTACATCCCCCCCAGGTGATGGGGTGTGCACAGCGGCCACGAGGTCTTCGTCTGGAGCACTGAGAACCTCTTCCCCTCAGGCATAGTCACTGTGGAGAAGGCTATGGCTGTGGCTTTGGTTGGGTGAAGACTGAACCATTTAGTGGGTACCCAAGAAACCCTGTCAAGCAGGTTGGGGGAGTTCCTGGGGTCCAAATTGGCTGAAAAACACAAGCATAACCTCTCCCTTGTGTTAGAAGAGGGTGTGATCCTCGCCACTGTGCTGTGGCTGGGTCCTTCCAGCGTCATTTCAGAGAGAGGGGTGGGGGAGAGAGAGAGTGAGAGATAAAGAAAAATAGACAAGACAGACAGAAAGAAAAAGACACATGGGGGCATATAGGCTGGGCCATGGTCTGCAGCAGGAACACGTGTTGGAGTTAAAGCTGGGGTAGAAAATAGCATCTAAGAGGCTGGTGTGGGGCATTGAGCCCCCGCGGGGAATGTGGAAATAGCGACTTCTGCTTTTACTGGTGGCAGAGCTGATGGCACAGTAAGCAATTCGGTTGGTTTTGTTTCTATGCTCTTAGCCGCAATTTTGTCAAACTTGGAGGCTAAACTACTTTCCTCCTCAGTGGAGGGGGGGAAAATAGGGAAGTAGGGGCTCCTCTGAAAGAGGAGTAGCCTGTAGGACCCTAAGGACCAGTGGAGGGTCCCCAGCAGGAGCACTGGTCAAGCAGGCATGTATTGCCAATAAGGCAGGAGTGAGGCCGAGAGGGAAGATTTGCCCCCCATGTGCCTTGATCGAAAGAGCATGTCGGAGAGCTCAGGCCCAACTATCTGGGTCCCAGACGGTGCGTCCTCAATCCAGGAATTGAGACCAGAGAGACTCTCCCAGTAAGTATATGGATTCTTTTCACAAACTTTAACTCGCCTACTCTGCAATAGGGTGTGCAGGGCTCGAGAGTGGGGGAGAAGGTTTCCCTTTGCAGAGGTCACTCACCCATCCCTTGGATGCCGGTTAGGTCCCTGCCCGACGTTGCGAGCCTGTTGTGGGCAAGTCCTGCCAGGGGTGAGGATGACGACGGAGACTCAAAGACCAGACTCCGGGGACCAGATTCAGTGATGCAGATCCACTTTATTCAGGAAGTAAGCTAGATTATATACATGGATACAGCCATAGGGTGTTACAGCGTGTTCTTCATAGCCTAATGGCTGAAAAGATCAGAGAGCTGGGTGGTTGGCGCTAAGTCACTTCCTTATAGCAGGCAAGCCTCCTTCCTGGGTGTGCACAAGAGGCTTCTGGGAGCTGGAGTATACTCACAGCATTGCATCAGCTGCAGCTGCTAAGAATGCGCTCCACCCACATATCACAAGTAGTACCCCTAGGGAACTTTACATAATCCAGATCAGTGTTCAAGACTTGTGAGAAATAAGAAGGATGCTCAGTAGAACCCAGAGACATTATGTCCAAATGAACTGTCTTCCTACCCAAGAAAAAGCAGAAAAGGTATTGGCTAGCTTTAGCAATTGGAATGCTAAATAATGTACTGTGTTTACAATGAGATACCACCTCATACCAAGAATAAATGGTGGACAATGTTAGATTAGCTATTATCAACAAGACAGGTAATAACAAGTGTTGGAGAGGCTGTGGAGAAAAAGGAACCCTCATTCACTGTTGGTGGGAATATAAAGTAGTACAACCATTATGGAAGAAAGTATGGTGGTTCCTCAAAAAATTAAAAATAGAACCACCATATGACCCAGCAATTCCTCTACTGGGTATATACCCACAAAACTCAAAAACACTGGTACATAAAGACACATGCAGCCCCATGTTCATTGCAGCATTGTTCACAGTGGCCAAGACATGGAAACAATCAAAAAGCCCTTCAATAGATGATTGGATAAAAAAGAGTGGTACATATATACTATGGAATACTACTCAGCCATAAGAAATGATGACATTGGATCATTTACAATAACATGGATGGACCTTGATAACATTATACTGAGTGAAATAAGTAAATCAGAAAAAACTAAGAACTATATGATTTTATACATAGGTGAGACATAAAAATGAGACTCAGGGACATGGACAAGAGTGTGATGGTTATGGGGGGGGAGAAAAGAAAGGAAAGGGGTAGGGGAGGGGCACAAAAAAAAAACAGATAGAAGGTGATGGAAGACAATTTGATTTTGGGTGATGGGTATGCAACATAATCAACTGTCAAAATAACCTGGAGATGTTTTCTCTAAACCTATGTACCTTGATTGATCAATGTCACCCCATTAAAATTAATAAAAAAATTTTAAAAAAGGTACTATGTAAGTTAGTTACAGTAAAGAATTTACTTAGATTTGGGATGGATATTAGTAGCATATAAAAATTAGGAGCAACAGGGTATCCAGGAATAACAATGTTATTTATTCTTGGATAAAACTTCTCCTCAGTTTTTGAGTATTCTCACAGGTAAAGTAAAAATATTATAGCAACTAGCGCTTTATACTTGATGGGCCTCTTTTTTCTTATGAGGTATTGACTAAATCTGGGAAGAATCACACTGTGGATTCTGTCAATATCAGTTAATGATTTTTTTCCATAAAGAGGATGACTGATCCAGTGCATTCAATGATTCGTATACCCAGATTAAGTTATAGGCCTGCTAAAAATAGAGCAAATGAGATCTAATAAAGGGTCATTTAATTCACTGCATTAACTATTTTGGTGGACTGTCAAATTCTAGATTAGTTTCTCCTTTGGGTAAAAAAAACACTTTTCTTTGAAATCTCAAACTAATCAACAAGTAGGGACAATAGAGTGAAGGAGAAGAGGGTTAAGTATCACTGAAAGGGCCCCCCAAAAGGGATAAGTTCAGAGACAGAAACCTGGTGAGGTTTATTAGAGATCTCCAGTACTTTCTCTCTTTTGTTTTGTTTATTTGTATTTTTCTTAAGTGAGAAGCAGGGAGGCAGAGAGACAG
This sequence comes from Saccopteryx leptura, assembly GCF_036850995.1. Lineage (NCBI taxonomy): Eukaryota > Metazoa > Chordata > Mammalia > Chiroptera > Emballonuridae > Saccopteryx > Saccopteryx leptura. The sequence continues at coordinate 357,128,704 of NC_089503.1, forward strand.
ACTTCTGCATGTGCCAGACCAAGATCCACATGGCATGCCCACTAGGGGGTGTTGTTCTGACCATCTGGAGCCATTGTTCCATTGCAACCTGAGCCACTTTCATGCCTGAGGTGGAGGCCATGAAGCCATAGTCAGCACCCGGGCCAACTTGCTCCAGTGGAGCCTTGGTTGCAAGAGGAGAAGAGAGAGATAGAGAGAAGAGAGAGGTGGATGGGTGGAGAAGCAGATGGTTGCTTTTCCTGTGTGCCCCAACTGGGAATTGAACTTGGGAGATCAACATGCCAGACTCAGGCCGAAGCTCTATCACAGAGCCAACAGGCCAGGGCCCAGAGATCCCCACTATATGACCTGCTTTGATATTTCGAGGCAGGGGATACTTTCTAGCAGTGTGACTAAGCACTGAAAGTATGACTCTGGAGATAAGTGAGATAGATTTGTTCTCAGTCTAGAGAGTGGATTCTTTGAGCCAATTAGGAAGGAAGATGGGAAAAGCCCGTATAATTTTTGAAGCCCAATCATTGGGAATTAGAAAGATATTGGAAGGTCTAGTTAGAAGGTCATGGCACCTGAAGCACTTAAATTTGTGGCAAACTCTTTTTTAGTGTCTAGACTCTTTGCAATTATAAGCAGAAACTGGAAGGTTTTTTATTGTGTATAGGGACCTTTATTTGCTGAAATTAAAAAATTAGAATTATTGCCGTTTTTCTTTCAGGTGACTTAGCTAGGGTTCAAGTAAACTGATTTGCCAAACTGACCAAATCTTGAATGGACATGGTCTCTCATTCCATCTGGTTCTTTTAACTAAAAGAGGGAGTTCACAGTTCAGCTCATTAATGAGCAGAGTTAAAAACTACTTGAATGGGATCAACATCTGAAGAAAACCACAATTTTCTTTGAAAATATCCAGAAGTTGATTATAATACTTATGAACAAGTTCATCATACTTTTGTGAAATATCTTGAATTTTATTCCAATCAACAAATTTAAATAGATCCCTAGGGCCCTGTTTAGGTGGCTCAGCAGAGAAAACATTGGCCTGGCATACCAGTACGCCAGAGGTTGAGGTTCCCCCCATCAGGGCTTGTATGAGAAGCAACCAATGAGTACACAACTAAACAAAAAATGACTGAAATGAAACACTGAGTGAAAAAACGAGTCAATGCTTCCCCCTCTTCTTTTCCTCTCTCTTGCTTTCAAATCAATGGAAAAAATTAAAAGAAAGAAAGGAATACCTAGGAATTGCCAAATGCCATCAGTTTACAATTGCCTGAGCCTGATTATATAATAAATTAGGGGTTGGTTACCAGGTTGTAATCCTAGAGACCTTTCAGGATTTTCCCAGTCAGTAGTTTTTATCCAGTACTGAGCATGGTCTTTACCTACAAGCACTTGAACTAGCTAATATAGGTCAGAGAACCAAGGTTAATTAGTTTTAATGACTATAATAAATTCCTTAGCAAATCTGTGGAGATTCTCAGTTAGTTTGTGAAAATTATTGATTAGACACACAGTTAAGCTTTGGTCCAGAGAATATAAAAAAATAAGAGTTTAGGTTTTCAATCCTTAGGTTCAGAGTAGGACAGCGTGGGGAGAATTAAGAGGAGGATAAGGATGGTACTTGAGGCCAAGCCTGAGACAAAGGAGTGTGGGAGGATGAGAAGTATGATGGCTTCAGTGGCCATTTTATCTTTCTTTAATTGTTTTCTTGCATCAATTAATCTTTTTTTTTTTAATTATAACTGAAGTCATTGGGGATGACCCTGGTTTGTAAAACCACACAGGTTTCAAGTGTACAAGTTAATATAACACCATCTGCACACCACATTGTGCACCCTTCGTCCCAAGCAAAGTCTCTCTTTGCCGAGAGGCAATTTTAGATTCCTGTTAATGTTTGGAAGTCTCAAAATACCAATCAAAATAGGCATTCCTTCCAGTTTTGACAATTTTAGAGCCAAGAAGACTTCCAACTTCTGCTTTAAGTAAGTTTGGGGAGGTTAAAATTTTCTCATATTGGTCAGTGGTATTCTAAATTGCTTTTGGTCAAATTGGTCCATTTATTTAAAAATGTGCATGAGAAGTTTCTAAACGTAAAATAGTTTAGGATCCCTGAATAGGGTGTGCCTTTAAAGTATTTAAATAACTCAGATCTCATTTATTAGAAGTTTTTTTCTCTGCAACAAAAGCCTAACAGCCTGCAGGCCAAATGCCAGCATGGTTCTACTAGGAGCAGCTCAATTGCAGAAAGCTGAACCAAAGGCTAAACAACAAAATTCTAGTAGAAACATTCTGGTTCCAAAAGGAATTGGACTGAAGACTGAACAGAACAGTTTTAGAGGAAAAGTCTGATTTTTAAAAAGTCAGGCTTAAATGCAACTTGCATCCTCACAGACAAAATAAGACTTTAATTAGAAAAAGACAAAACCGTAAATTAAATCTTGAATAGAGCCTAAGGGGCTTCAAGATGCACAAAGAGCTAAAGCTTAGATCTATGAGAAAGACTTCCCCTTCAACTCCAGGATCAGCAAAAAAGCAGTAAGCTCCATAGACTCTGTGGGTACCACACCTATTTGGTCAGCAGTCTCAAAGTTGTCAGGGGTCTTCTCTGGGTCCCTGTATAGCCCACAAAATAATGTTGACCTTTAACAAATAGACAAGCAGATATTTCTCCAGCATAATGGGTTTGTTTGGGAATCTCAAAGAACTGCAATTTGGGACAAGCAATCTAATGGGGAACCATGATTAGAAACAAAGGAGAGGAACACGCTTTTATAAACTTGGAGGGAGTGTTGTAAATGAAGAAAGAGTACATTGGAGAAAACTGAAGTTTGAAGTATGGTGAATTTTTATTGGTTGAGCTATGGTCATGTACCATTGGTTGAGCTGTTACTGGGTAAGGAGTAATTTTTTCTTCCTCCGGTCAAGATAGTAATATGGTATCACTTCTTATCAAAGATGCAAGGTAGTGCTGGTCTTCTTGTTGGGGTAAATAATTTGTATTGAGAGACAAGTGTATGACACTTCTCTCTTCTAGCTTTCTGCTCCATTTTACATGATGTCTCTGTTTCTTAATTTTCATACTAGAAAAATAGAAGTGAAATAATTTCTGGCCTTTAATTTTACAAATATTTATTAAGCAACGTCTCTGTACTAGCCACTATTTTAGATCTTATGGAGAGTGATAACAAAAACAAGGTTTTTCATCATAATAAAGACAAATAATGAGAAAAAAGGATTTCTCATATAAAAGCAGACAGTGATGAGCTATGCTTAATAAAGTAGGCTGAGGACCAAGAGCAGAACTATCAAGAAGAAATCACTTTAATGATATAAATAGTCTATATCTGTTCTATCTAACATATTAGCCACTAGCTACATTGCTGTTGAATTCTTGAAATATTACTTGTGAGACTGAGGAAGTAATTTTTTAATTTTTAAATGAGCACATGGTGATAGTGGTTGCCATATTATACAAAACAGACATAACAGGGACAGTCTATCTCTGAAATTAATATTTAAACCGAACCTGAATGAATTAAGGGAGGGAGTCTTCATATATGTAGAATAACATCCTTCAAAGGGAAGAGCAGAGACATGAGCAAGGGGCATGTTCTGCTGTGCTGTAATGGTTTAAGAAGTTTGTTTGTACTAACATTTGCCCAGTTCATACTGACCAGATGAAGTAAATGCAGCATTGGCTGGTTGAAACAAACCAGAATATGATCCTGGAAATAAACCTTCTCATTTCAGATTCATCATATTTTGCATATTTTAAGTTATTATATATATATACCACATAAATAAATATTAAAAATATATTGTACCAGGCACTGACTGGTTGGCTCAATCAGTTGAAGAGTGTTTGCAGATTCAATCTCTGAGCAGGACACACATGAGAAGCAACCAAAATATACATGAATGAGTAGAACAACAAATGCTTCCCTTCCTCTTCCCTCCTCCCTCCCTTTCTCTCTCTTTCTAAAAAGGAATAAAAATTAAGCCTTGGCCAGATAGCTCGGTTGGTTGGAGCATTGACCTGGACATGAGGTTGATGTTTGGATTCCCTGGTCAGGATACATACTGCAGCAGTACGATGTTCCTGTCTCTCTCTCTCCCCCTCCTCTCTCAAATAAATAAATAAATAAACAAATAAATAAATAAATAAAAAATAAATAAATAACATCATATTAGAGTAGATTAAATATTTTTGACCAATTTCATGATGAAATCGAATCTTTTGTGCTGTAACTTCCCTCAGTTGTGAAGTCACCTGAGAAGAATGGGTTGCTGAAGCATTTAATGTAACACTTAAATATTTAAAGAGTAGAAAGTAATCACTTACTCTCATGACTTTGCCACTAAAGGTGCTAGAAGTGCCATAGAGAGTATTAATTTGCAAAAAAGAAATAGTCACATAGTCATCTTCATTGTGGTTTATAGATTTTAAAAATTGCATTAAGAAATTATTTAAGTCAAATAAATCATGTTTAATTAAATTTATCAAATATATAATGTGGTCTATGTGTCCTTCCTATACAAACATAATTTTTCAAATAACTTATGACAGTAATTGAATTAATAACTTGAAACAATTATAAATGATGTATGTATATATTTTAATCTGGAGTATTTTTATTCCAATTATAATTAAATTTTATAAAACTTTAAAAGAAAATTCATAATATATTTCTATTGTAGTATGAATGACTTGTAAAATGCTTTTATAATAGTTCATTGAACTGAAATTACATTATACTATTAGAATTTATTTGAATAATTTAGAATAGTTTTATCAAAAATGTACTTTATTAGTAACATTTATAGTTGCATAATTACAAATAACTAATAGTTCTTTTTAAGTTTAATTATGTTTTTCCCACTTCTAGAATTTACCAAGATTTTTTAATTGAGTTTTTTGAGGGGGATATTTACACTAATTCCTTCAGTTTAAAGCAATTTAAGATTTTTCTAGGTGCATTTATGGCTTAGGAAAGTCAATTGACTCATATATAGGCTTGTACTTCAAGCTTCATAGTGAAAGCCAAATTTCTTGCAAGACACTACTTCCCATGATTTATTGGTGCTAAGTAAACCAAGTACATTGTTTTCTGTGCCCTCCAGGAGATCTCTGTGTAGTAGAGAAAGCAGGAATTCAAAATTATAAATAATTATTTGCAAGCATGAGTCCCTCTTCTCCTGATGGGAACTTCAATGAATGGCTTTAAATTCCCGTAAAGATCATTGGGAATGCTACTACTTACGATATTGTGGACCAGACAGAAAGAAAATATTTTATGGTACCAGTATATTCCTAATACTGAAAGTGGTAAAGATAATCTGAAAACAAACTGATAGCTAATGTAGATTAAGAAACAGAAAATACAGGGAATGGTGATTGGCAGTATATCAAAAAAATTATGTCCAAAGACCAAGGCACAGGCCTGGAACACAAAGATCATTTATCATTAGGGGAGTTATTTATTTTACCAAAAAAATAAGGAATAGATTATATCAATAAATATAGAAAATTATTCTGATAAAACTCAATAATCATTCATTAAAAATTAAGAAAAATAATAAGAAAAGTAATTGTTAAATATGATAAAATATTTTTAAACCAACAAAATCAACCTAAAGGCTGAAATTCAAAGATTGAAGATTATTTGAGAACTTGAAATCAACTTTTCCAAATACAAAAAAGAAATAATAAATATACCTTTTTGGAAAATAAAAATTCTAATTGAAATCAATATTTGCATTAAAAATCTAAAAGTATGTAAGAAACTTTTTCCAAGTTATTTTATGTTTGAAAATACATTTGTATTTTTAAAGGTAGTACTTTCTAAATAATGTTGTATATTGTACATACATAAAAGAGTTATCAAGTAGAAATATCACAGATCACATAAACCTAATTTTTAATATTAGATTGGTTTTTAAATTCTCTATGATAAAAAATTAATGTTTTCTGGCATTTTAAAAACTTATTTTAAGGTATAATACCTTGTGATAGTTCTCAATAAGTGGGCTAACCTAGGTTTTTGATATGCAGAGGTGTAAATTGATATTACAGATCTTCTAAGTAAAATTTATTTCTTTTCTTTTCTTCCTTTTTTTTTTTTTTTTTTTTTGTGAGAGGAGGAGAGCTGGAGAGACAGACTCCTCCATACTCCCTGACCAGGATTCACCTAGCAACCCCTGTCTTGGGTTGAAGCTTGAAGCAACCAAGCTATCTTCAGTGCCTCAGGCCTACACTTGAAACAATCCAGCCACTGGCTGTGAGAGGGGGAGACAGAGAGAACGGGGAGAGGCAGGGGAAGAGAAGCAGATGGTTGCTTCTCATGTGTGCCCCGACTAGGGATTGAAGCTGGGATGTCTGCATGCTTCCATGAGCCAACCAACCAGGGCTAAAATTTCTAATAATATTTGCAATTATATTTCAAAATATTTAAACACATACAGTGTTTTATTGGGCAAAGCTTTAATCAGGAATGAATAGCTTAGTCTGACTAGTGGTAGTGCAGTGGATAGAACCTTGACCAGGGACATTGAGGTCCAAAGTTCAAAACCCCAAGGTTGTCAGCCTGAGCAGGGGTTCCTTTTGGCTTAAATGCAGGCTCAGCAACTTGAGTGCTGGGCAGCTGGCTTGAGCATGTGATCACTAGCTTGAGCATGAGATCACTGATGTGATACTAAGGTCACTGCTAGAGCCCAAAGTCACTGGCTGGAGCAAGGGGTCACTGACTGGGCTGAAGATTCCCCAGTCAAAGCACATATGAGAAAGCAATCAATGAACTACTGAAGTGGTCCAACTACAAGTTGATGTTTCTTTTTCCCTTCCTGTCTATGTCTCTCTCATTAAAAAAAAATAGGAAAGAAAGAAAAGAGAAGAAAAGAAAAGAAAAGTTCAGTGAATAAAATGTCATCCTTGAGTAAAGAGGTTTGGGTTCAACCCTGGTCAGAGCACATATGAGTGCACTAATATATGGAACAACTAATTAGAATAATGAGTTGATGCTTTTCTCTCTCTTCCCCCTTTTTTCTCCCCCCACCCTCTCTCCTTACTTTCTCTCTCAAATCAATGGGAAAAAAAGAATCAATAGTTTAGGAGTCAGCTTATTATGATCATATGCTGATCAGAATAATATTGTTGGGTATTGGTCAGATAATGTTAAATGTGAGGTTACTAAAAATGAGGTAGGGAGAAGAAAAATCTCAGATAGTCAGTAAGGTAATTATTTTATTGACTATCTGGAATGCATTTTAGTTGTGAAATAATGACATTATTTAGAATGGAGAATATAAAACTGGGTTCTCAGTCAGTTATGTTGAAAGACAATGGAAACTATTTGAATAGAAAGATCTGTAATTCGCTTTATTAGCACCTGTAACAATATTTCAAATGATCCCTTCATTGGCTGTTATGGAAGTTTTAACCCCCAGTAGTACTTACATTTACTAAAAACTGGATTAAGTGTTTTAACTTTCTTATATTAGATAGAAAAAGGTGGTTATGAAAGGTGAAAAGAGAAGCTTCATCACATTTACATTATATAGATTATGTGTAGAAGCCAAATATCTGGAAATTTCTTTTAAAACTATCTCAGAACAAGTAACCTTACAACTACACATATTGAGGGTACAATATTCCAGTTTGAAAACCATCATGAAAAATATTTATTCTCTAACAGGAATAAATGGTACATGACTCATGAAAATGTCTGTTCCAAGGCCAGCCAAGAAATAAAGCCTTTCTTTTTTGGGAATTGGAGGTAGTAGGAAGGTTAGTATAAACTGAATTTGGAAGATTTGGTTTAAATCTCTTGTCAAGTGTTGGGAGACCTAGAACCTGTCTCTAATTAAAATCTCTTCAGTTTTAAATCTAATGTATCATAGCTTTTTAAAATAATGAATAAATACTTTTCTAAGGTACTATCTGCTCATATGACCTATTTTTAAATATACTTTGTTTTTATTTATTTATTCATTTTAGAGAAAAGAGAGAGAGAGAGAGAGAAAGTGAGAGAGAGAAGGAGGGAGGAGCAGGAAGCATCAACTCCCATATGTGCCTTGACTGGGCAAGCTCAGTGTTTTGAACCGATGACCTCAGCATTCCAGGTAGACAATTGATCTACTGTGTCACCACAGGTCAGGCCCCATATGACCTATTTTTAAATCAAATAAATATCAGATAATAGGCACATTATTAGAAAATGCTGAAAAATGGTAAGACATAATAGGATTTAAGTATATATAAATATATCTAAATTAAATAAATAAATTTAAAATTTAAATATAAAATGATATAGAAAAAAGTTTAAATTTCATATACAATTAACTAAGAAATGGAACTTTATTCTTTAAGATTTACATTAACACCAGAGAGCTGGAGGTAATAGTAACCAAATACATCTGCAGTTTTACAAGAACTATTTCAACTTGTATTTGCTATCATATAGTAATTTATTCATGCTCTGTCAGCCTTGTAATTACAATGCAGTAAGCATCAAATTCCATTAAGTTAAAGAGTCAGATGAAGCAACACTCAAAGATACACTAAAGTTGAATTTTAAAATTATTAAATAGAACACTTAGATAATATTTCATAAACTTACTGGAGTATGTATGATTGAGGCAAAAATCATTTAATATAGATATGCAAACCTACATGTTTATAATTGTTATTACTTTATTATGAAAAATTTTTGATTATAGGTATTGACTATAGTGATAGAGAATATATAATATAGATAACCAGTATTCATAATATTAGAATCATTTAAATATTTAAGGACTTTTAAATGGAAGGAATGTAAAGAAAACAGAATATATATAGTATAAGTATTACATACATATATCATTTGGGTAGTAAATCACAGCCTTTAGATTTATTTTCATAGTAATTTCAGAAGATCATTACTCTTATGTAATACAAAAAGGACTCTTTGCAAACTAAGTCCTTTAAAATGTTTTTACATTTCAATTGTTATGAGATATCTGGACAAGTTAAAGAAAACCCAGTGTAGCCTAGGTCTATTGTTGACTATAACTGAAACCTTGGTCAAAATACAGGAAGCAACAAATACTTGAAGACTGAGAAATAAATCAAAAGCAAGCAGATTACAAAAAAGGGGAGTAAGAAGTTGAAGAAGTGATTCCTATGGGTTAGACATAAGTGTCAGTGCTCTCTCTCTCTCTCTCTCTCTCTCTCTCTCCCCCCTCACTTGTGACAGTGTCCCAAAGGCAGTCATCTGTTGAGTGCTGGTCTGTCACTATTGGGAAGGCATAGCAGCTAATATTTCAATAGACATTTTTTTTATTCTTTCTGGAAAGATAAACAGGAAAAGGGATTTCTGCCATTTGAAGTTTGAGGGGTTGGAGTATACACATTTTTTTCTCTTTCCTCTTCTAGGGGAACCACAGTCATGGGGATGTAGCCAAAACAGCCCCAAATCACCAAATTCCTGACCACGGCAACCAAAACTTTGAAGATAAACTCATGAACTACCTCAAAGCTAGGTCCCATCAATTGGGATGATCCTTATTGTTGGTTAAAGAGGAAAGATAAGAAAGAACATGAAATAAAGGAGAAAGAAAGGAGGAAGTGTGAGAATGAAGTGGGAAGAAGAATAGACATGAATGGAAGAAATTGGAAACACAAAGAAAGAAGACAGAGAAAAAGCAAGTTAAGAGTTAGACCATGGGTAAAATGTTTCTTTCTATCAGTCACTCTATGCAAATTTGGCCCTGAACTTATCAGTGTCTCCCACTAAGTATTATTTTAGAAAATATATTAACTGTTTCAGAAATTTTTAAAGAAAATGTATCATTTTTGTTTTTGTTATGTATATATATTGTTGCATATGTTCACACTTGGTTTCTTTAAATGTTGAGTGTGTATATATTATGATGTATTTATTCATTCATGAGTTGAAATGTATTTGTTTTGTTTTATTTTTTTCTAATTTTATAAAAAATGCTGCTATGTAACATCTATATTTGTACCTTTAAGTGGACCTATGCTTTTATTTATTTTGGAACAATATATGAATTCTCTGGTTGCATGATAAATGTTGATATTAAGTGGCTCTACCAATTTGCAAGTCTAACAGTAATATATTTCTGCTAGAATGTGTATTCCAGGAGCTACCAATCAAAGGGCCAAAGTGAAAGGTTAAATACTTCTATAATTTAGTTTTGGATGTCCTAAAACTCAACTCACTTCTGCCATAGTCTATTGCTGGATCAAATCATTAAGGTGAGACAAATCAAAATGGAATTAAAAAAATAATGCTCAAATAATATGAAAAGATCATAGAAAGGAAACATATATCAAAATTTTAGGGAACATAAACAATGAAATGGGTGACAAACTAACATATCAATTATTATATTAAATGTAATGATTTAAATATCCCAATTAAAAGACAGATAATGGCAGAGTAGATTAAAAACCATGATTCAGCCCTGGCCAGTGGTTCCATTTCCATGGATAGAGCATCGGCCTGGCATATGCATGTTCCAGGTTCAATTCTAGGTCAGGGCACATAGGAGAAGCAACCATCTGCTTCTCTCCCACCCTTTCTCTCTCTCTTTTCCTCCCGCAGCCAGTGGTTTGATTGGTTCTAGCATTGGTCTCAGGCATTGATGGTAGCTCAGTTGGTCCAAGTGTCAGCCTCAGGTGCCGAGTATAGGTCAGTTTATTTGAGCATCAGCCCAGATGGGGAGGGCTGGATGGATCCTAATCAGGGTGCATATGGAACTCTGCCTTCCTATCTTTCCTCCTTTCACATGAATGAATGAATGAATGAATGAATGAATGAAAAACATGATCCATTTAAACATTATAAAGAATTCACTTCAAATATAATGATATATGGAGCATAAGAGTAAAACAAATACAAAAAGATATATCATGCAAACTTTAATTTAAGGAAAGCAGGAGTGACTATATTTTATTTAATAGACTTCAGTGTAGTTCAGTATGTGATCTACTGTGGTAATCTCACAAACTTACACATGTGATAAATTCTGTAGAACTAAACACCCCCATGCTCATATGCATGCATGCACATAAATTTGTACATGTAAAACTATTGAAGTCTAAATAATTTGGATGGATTATATCAGTCTATTTTCCACTTATACTATTTTTAATATAATAATTATGCAAATGGTAATAATTGGAGAAACTGTGTCAAGAGTATATGAGATCTCTCTATATAATTTTTATAATTGCATGAGAATATACAATAATCTCATAATAAAAGTAAAAAAATAAATAAATCTTTTTTTCAAAGTAAAAAAATAAGAATTTTTTATAAGCTGATATAGAAAACTTTCTAAGTTATAGCATTAGGTGAAAATATAAATTTGCAGACCAATGTATAAATGTCCTATCACTTATATGAAGAGGGGAGAAAGTGAATTATATTTATTTTTTACAAAGATTTTATTTGTATTGAAGTTTTAGATTTACAAAAAAATTTAGATAAAGGGACAGAGATACCCCATGTATCCCTGATCTTCACATAGCCATCTGTATTATCAGCATCAATCATAAGAATGGCATATTATTTTTTATTAATCAAAAAGTCAGTGGTTTACTTTAGGGTTCACTTTTGGTATTGTACATGCTATAGCTTTGAACAAATGTACAACAAATATTTATCATTATAATATATATATATATATATATATTCACTGTTTTAAATATATTCACTGTTTTAAAATCCTCTGGGCTTTCCTTATTTATCTCTCTTATTTCAACTCCTGACTACTAGTGGTATTTTTATTATTTCCATAGTTTGCTTGCTACAAAATGTCATAGAATTGAAGCTATTAAGTATGTAGCTTTTTTTTTAGATTGCCTTTTTTCACCTACTAATATACATTTAATGTTACTTCATGTCTTTTTGTGACTTGATAGCTTATTTCTTTTAAGTGATAAGTGATATTCTATTGTCTGTATATACGATAATTTGTTCTTTAATTACCCTACTTAAGAACATCTGTGTTGCTTCTAAGTTTTGGCAATTATAAATAAAACTGTTATATATATATGTATATGTATGTATGTATGTGTGTGTATATATATACACACACATATATATATATATATATATATATATCATGTGCAGGTTTTTGTGTAGACAAGTTTTCAATTGTCATATTCATCTTTGAAAGTGTACACAGAAACACAACAGTGTTACCTGTTGTTATGTGGGAAGTGAGGAGCAATGTATACCATTTTATGATTTATAACTCATATGCATGTTTTGCCAATTTTAAATCAAATCAATAAAAAATAAATTTACTAATGCTTTGAAAAAACTTAATCTTGTTTCTTAATATCAATCAATAAATTATTAATTAAAATTTTAAAATCAAAATCACATGTATAGCCTGACCAGTGGTGGCCCAGTGGAAAAAGCATAGACCTGGGAAACTGAGATCCCAGATTAAAACACCCAAGGTCTCAGGTTTGAGCATGGGCTTATCCAGCTTGAGCATGGGTTTGCAGACTTGAGTGCAGAATCATTGACATGACCTCATAGTCACTGGCTTGGAGCTCAAAGTCGCTGGCTTGAGCCCAAGGTTGCTGGCTTGAGCAATGGGTCACTAGTTTGCTACTCATACAGTCAAGACATGTATGAGTAGCAATCAATAAACAACTGAAATATCACAACTACAAGTTGTTGCTTCTCATCTCTCTCCCTTCCTGTCTGTTTGTCTCTCTTTCTTGCTTAAAAAAAATAGAAGTCATATGTATAAAATGCTAACAAATCAAGACCAATAAAAATTTGGTTCACAGTGGAAAACTATTTAACAGATTAAAAGAGAAAAATAGCATTTATTTCAAAAAGAGAAGAAAAGCATGCTATATAATTTAATAATCATCTGTTATAAAAAAGAATTTTGAAATTAAAAAGAAAAATATACATCTCACTCTATGAAACATTTACATGGGTAATAGTAACTAGGAAGATATAGTCTCTTTAAAATGAGGTGCAAGACAAGGGTGAAAAACATAATTTTTACTCAACATTTTTATTTAACATCTTTCAATTAGTCTTATATCTAGAGTTATAAGAACCAAAGGAACATATGTAAAGAAAACTAAGCTAGCCTGACCAGTGGGTGGTGCAGTGGATAAAGTGTCAGACTGGCACCTGGAGGAACCATGTTTGAGATTCTGACATTGCCGGCTTGAGCCCAGGGTCTCTGGCTCGAGAGGGGTGTTGCTCACTCTGCTGTGGACCCTCGGGGCACATGTGAGAGGGCAAAGTGAATGACGATAAGATAGTTGATGATCTTATTTATTATACTATCTTCATATTTAAATTAGAAATAAAGTCTTATAGGGAAATCATGAAATATAATTAGAAACAAAAGGGAGAATAGAAATAAATATGAGAAATAATGTAGTGGTAGAATTTTAATAATCCAACAATTTAGTAGGTATGTGATACAGAACTCAAATGCTCATTGAACAATTCAGAATGCAATTCATGAAATTAAATAATGACTGATAAAGGCTCTAATGAAAACCAAGAGAATAGACCCTCAGAAGAGAAAGGGATAAGAAAGTATTATGGTGAATCTAAAGTAATTAAATAATATCTCTGAGTTTTTATGTTTGAGTCGGTGTACATAACCAGGAAATAATAATTATTAACTCCAGTAGAAGTGTTTTAGCTTTTATCTAATTTGGATTTTTTAAACATTTGACAATTTAACCATTGTGATGGTCAATTTTATGTGTCAATTTTGCTGAGTACCCAGATATGTGGTCAAACATTATTCTGGATGTTTCTTTAAAGATGTTTTTGAATGAGATTAATGCTTAAATCACTGGAACTTGAGTAAAGCAGATTGCCTTCCAAAATGTCTATGGGCCTCACTCAATCAGTGGAAGGCCCGAGTAGAACAAAAGTTTGACCTTTATCTAGTAAGAAGAAATTCTCCGGCAGCCAGCATTTGGACTTGACTTGTAGATTTTGGGTATATTATTGTTGACAATAGCATGAGCAAATTTCTCCAAATCTATCTATGTATTTATCTACCTAGTTATCTACATATCTTGTTGGTTCTGGTTCTGAAGTAATACTGACTAATATAATCATCCCCTTTTGTTTTTTTCCTCATATATTAAGATTCATAGAATCACTTTTCTATAAAATTAAAATTTGTCTTCTCTAGTTTCTTTGTTCTTACTTCTCTTATAAAATATATGTTTCCCAGAGCTCCATCCTAATCCATCTTTGATTTCTCATGTCCTATATTTAATCTGAACATTTTTACTTCAGTGGTTTTAGTTATTGTATATTTGCAAGAAACTGTAATATGTCTATTTCCAGCACTCAAGTTATATTGTTTTTGTTATTTGATATATCTAGTGAAAATGCTTTGCTTTCTGTCTCTTATCTACTATTACAAAAGCTTAAAAGATAAAATAAATAAATAAATAAATAAATAAAAAGTAAATTTTATTTTTTGGCAAAATATTTTTAAAAATATAAATTTTGAAAAACATTTAGCTCCAATGATTTTACATAGTGGATTTTAAATCGGCTCTTGGGTTTATTAAAGTCTCCTCAGATTAACTTATTTTTTAACTTGATGATATGAATTTTTAGCCCCTGCCCTGAGTTCTCAGTTAAGATTACTGATTCCATCCATTTTTTGCATTGAAGCCTTAAAAGTTTCCATGACTGGCATTTTAAAGTTATGTTTGGTGTTTTGGAAATAGAGAAATTTTAAAATATTTAAATGTTTATAGCTTTAGAATTTATCATCTTAGAAATAACTTGCCTAAAAATATTTATATATGTGCTCATGTTGTATCAATTTTTATTAGGGTTTTTAATTTAAATTTTTATTTTATAACATTATATGTATGAGCATTCAAAGAATTTATTAATCTTTTCTATTGAAATGTTCAGAGGGGCATTAAGTAAACTGACTTTTCCAGGATTGCAGGAGCTAGTGTAATCTTGTCTGTAAAGTCAATCTATATACAGGGGCGAGCAAAAGTTTTACAGTTGTGAGTATGTGGAATAAACTTTATTATTAATTATTAGCTATTATTGTATTATTTTTATTACAACTGTAAACCTCCTTTTGCACATCCCTGTATGTTTTTTCT
Organism: Saccopteryx leptura; assembly: GCF_036850995.1. Classification (NCBI taxonomy): domain Eukaryota; kingdom Metazoa; phylum Chordata; class Mammalia; order Chiroptera; family Emballonuridae; genus Saccopteryx; species Saccopteryx leptura. The sequence continues at coordinate 357,143,849 of NC_089503.1, forward strand.
CTATCATTTTGTGTTGCTTCTTCATATGTAAATCCATATTTCCTCCACTACTTTTATTTACTCTTATTTCCTAATTGTCACTGCTTTCCTCCCCAAGTTCTACTCTTCTACTTGCTACTGTACATTCTGAAATCTTTCTTTTCTGTAAATATGCTTACATAAGTATTTTTATCAAAAAGTACTCTGCACCAATGTCCTGCTGTGTCTTATTTTAAGTTTCGTTTTCTTTGAAAATACCTTCCTTCTTGTGAAACCTTCAACTAGGTACTGCTCGTTCTTATAAATACAGTGGTCCTAGCATTACGATAAAGGAGCTTTACCTTTCTACTCAGTCTTTCTAAAAACAACCATTCATATTCAAAATTCTATTTTGAAAGTCATATGATCTCCTTTCTCCTTTCTTAAACTCATAACTACTGCCATCCAGGAAGGAATCAAATTATCTCTTCCGCTTCCCTTTATTTTACACTATTTTCTACTCAGTCAAAGAATCACTTTCGTACTGTTGTCACTTACAAAAATAGTGTCATCACTATATTTTTCCTTCTGATACATAGATACAATAATTCTTGAGTTTGAGTTAATCAAATATCTGTATTTTTCATTGCTATACTCTAACTTCTAAGAAGCTTTATGAAAAATTACATAAATAAGAAAATTATAACTACTGAAATGTATAATTTGTTATCTCAGTATGGGGGATGGTGGGGATCCATTATATGTTCAGCACAAACTCACTCTGACACCATTCAGCATCTTTAATGACTTCTTCTTCTGTTGCTACTACTACTACTTTTTTTCTACTTACTTTTCTTTTTTTATTAAAAGATGTTTTTGCATACCTTTCAAAGAGAAAATTGAGGCCAGTAAACATTAATTCATCTTTATTTCTGTTCCATAACTACCAACTTATTTATAATATCTGATTACTTTATTTTCTGGTTTCTGGCAAATAATTTTTTAGTGATTTCACATCAATTCTTGATTCATTACTTGCATTCTCTCTCTTACTTTTGTTTTCTATTTGGATTATATCACAGAAGAAGAACCTTAAGATTACAACATTCTTATATAGGGCTGCTAGTGAACGCTTCAATGGTCAAGAGAAGAGAGAAACAGAGAAAGAGAGAATCTCTAGATTTATTGCTCTGGAAAAAAAGCAAGTCTACTTTTGGGAGGAGAAGGAGAGGCTTTAAACTTACTATCCTGGACCAAGAAGGGACACATGTCTTAAGCAAACCATCCTGTAATTCTTCTCTATACAGCATTTGTGTGTGTGTGTGTGTGTGTGTGTGTGTGTGTGTATGACAGAGACAGAGAGTGACAGAGACAGGGAAGATAGGGACAGATAGACAGAAAGGGAGAGAGATGAGAAGCATCAATTCTTTGTGGCGGCACCTTAGTTGTTCATTGATTGCTTTCTCATATGTGCCTTGACTGGGGCGGGGGGGGGCTACAGCAGAGCGAGTGACCCTTTGCTTAAAAGCCAGTGATGCTGGGCTCAACCTGGTGAGCCTATCTCAAACCGGATGAGCCCACGCTCAACCTGGTGACCTTGGAGTTTCGAACCTGGCTCCTCCACATCCCAGTCCAATGCTCTATCCACTGCACCACTGCCTGGTCAGGCTCCTTTGTTATTTCTTACATGTGTCCTGACTGGAGATCGACCCTACAACTTTGGTTGATTAAGACAATGTTCTAATCAACTAAGTTACCTGGCCAGGGCCTTACCAACATTTGTTATTTGTTGATTTATTGATGATGACCATTCTAACAAGTGTAAGGTGATATTAATTGTGGTTTTAATTTCCATTTCTCTGATGATTAACGACATTGAGGATGTTTTTATATGTCTATTGGCCATTGTACTCTTTGGAGAAGTCTCTATTTATTTAGATACTATGCCTATTTTTTAATTGGATATTTTTTTGTGTGTTGAATTTTTAAGTTTCTTTTAAATTTGGATAGTAAGCCCTTACCTGATCTATTGGCAAATATAATCTTCCATTCAGTGGGTTGTCTTTTCATTTGTTGATGGTTCTCTTTGCTGTGTGAAAATTTTTTAGTTTAATGAAGTCCTATTTGTTTATTTTTTTCTTTTGTTTCCCTTGCTTGAGGTGATCAGAAAACAATATGGCTACAAGAAATGTCTGAGAGTTATACTTTCTATGTTTTCTTCTAGAATTTTTTGGTTTCAAGTCTAACATTTAAGTCTTTAATCCATTTTGAATTATTTTTGTGTGTGGGTATGTGTGTGTATGTATGCTGTAAGAAGATGGAAAGAAAGAATAAAATACCTAGTAACAAACTTAACCAAGCATTCTTAACTTAACTGTAAATGCCTTACTAGAGGATCTGGGCCAAACAGAAACATGAAATAAACAGAAAAAGTCTCTCAACAATAGCCATATTTTGCAATATTTGTTTTTTTAAATTTTTTATTTATTTATTCATTTTTTGGAGAGAGGAGACAGAGAGAGAAGTGGGGGAGAAGCAGAAAGCATCAACTCCCATATGTGCCTTGACCAGGCAAGCCTGGGGTTTCGAACTGACGACCTCAGCGTTCTAGGCCGATGCTTTTACCCACTGCGCCACTGCAGGTCAGACCCTCAATATTTGAAAAAATATTTTAATTGGCATGTTTATCCTGGCATTTTTCTATATTTATCATTTAAAATTTATTGAGTAATTTCAATTAAAAAATTCTTAAGTTTCTTTGACACTTTGCTTAAAGCAGTCTTACCCACAACTATGTAATAAAGCTCTCTCATTTTCATTTGTTATGGTTTCATTTATTCATTTACTTATTCATTATATATTTAACATTATAATTCTTACTTTGTTTGAAATTAATATTAAAGTTAGGTTAATATTCAAGATTGCTAATTATGTCATTACCTTTTTTTAATACTATATCATTTTATTACTAGTTGAAATTCTACAAGTTTCATACAATAACTGCATACATAGACATACATACTTCTGACATATTGTAAAATTTACTTTTCGCTTTATTAATCCACTCGATTATTCTTTAAGATGGTTTTACCTTTTGGTATATATTTAATATTTGGTAGGGTTTAAGGTAATTTTTTTAATTATTGAGAATATTGATGTCATAGATACAAAGTATTGACATACCATACTGAAGATAGAGATGTCATAAATAGAAATCAGGAAGATTTGGAACCAGAACACAGGTGTGGGTTTCAGTTGTACATTTTGGGGATAGAATACTATTTCCATTAGTGGATGGCAAATAATAGTGGTAAGCAATAGTATCATATTTGATATTTGTAGATTGGAATTTGAAGATTTTATTTGCTAAGAGATTCTGGATTATGTATATGTTGCACTTCTTTATACTAATGCTGATCTTTTTGGTGTTCCCTATTCCTTTGAATTCTGAATGGTTTCCAAACACTTCTAGTTAATTATTTTTCTGCTATGGGTTTTCTGAACTTTATTTTACTTTCATTAATGACTTAGTTCTATAATGTTATTGTTTAAATTTTTAATAACTCAAATATTTGAATTTTGGTGTACTATAATGGCATTTGTTGTTTTTACCACCTAAGATACCTTTTATTATAGTGATATATATTTCAGTTTTCCATGGACAACTACTTCGTTCTATTAATTACAGTTTTAACTTGATGGTTATATACCTTCTTTAGTCTATGGCTATCAGTCTCTTATACAAATTTGATTTTAGTTAGGAGAACACAATAAAGAAATACTGTAGTTTATTAAACTATTTCTTCACAACTGTACTAGGTCTTACTCTATCTGAAACAGCATTTCTCAGTTTTTTCTTCTGTTGTATATTTCCCCATAAATTTAATTTTCTTTGGTAGAGACAGAGAAAGAGAGAGTCAGAGATAGGGATAGATAAGGACAGACAGGAAAGAAGACAGATGAGAAGAATCAATTTTTCATTGTGACACCTTAGTTGTTCATTGATTGCTTTCTCATATGTGCCTTGACCGTGGGGCTACAGCAGATCGAGTAATCCCTTGTTAAAGCCAGCAAACTTGGGCCCACGCTGGTGAGCTTTGCTCAAACCAGATGAACCTGCAGTCAAGTTGGTGACCTTGGTGTTTCGAACTTGAGTCCTCCATGTCCCAGTGCAATGCTCTATCCATTGTGCCACTACTTGGTCAGTCTAAATATGTTAAAATATCACTGGTTTTTGTTTTTTTTTTTATTTTTCTGAAGCTGGAAACGGGAGAGACAGACTCCCGCATGCGCTCGACCGGAATCCACCCGGCACGCCCACCGGGGTGACGCTCTTCCCACCAGGGGGCGATGCTCTGCCTCTCCGGGGCATTGCTCTGCCGTGACCAGAGCCACTCTAGCGCCTGGGGCAGAGGCCAAGGAGCCATCTCCAGCGCCCAGGCCATCTTTGCTCCAATGGAGCCTTGGGTGCGGGAGGGGAAGAGAGAGACATAGAGGAAGGAGAGGGGCGGGGTGGAGAAACAAATGGGCGCTTCTCCTGTGTGCCCTGGCTGGGAATCGAACCCAGGTCCCCCGCACGCCAGGCCGACGCTCTACCGCTGAGCCAACCGGCCAGGGCCAAATATCACTGTTTTAAAAGGAGAAATGCACCCCTATGTTTATGGCAGCATTGTTCACAATAGCAAAGATCTGGAAATGGCCCAAGTGTCCATCAGTGGACGAGTGGATTAAAAAGCTGTGGTACATATATATAATGGAATACTATGGGGCCATGAAAAAGAAGGAAATCTTACCTTTTGTGAAAACATGGATGGACCTGGAAACTATTATGTTAAGTAAAATAAGCCAGACAGAAAGAGAAAAATATCATATGACCTCACTCATTTGAGGAATCCAATGAACAATGTGAACTGAGGAACAGAATTAAGATAGAGGAGGGGTCAAAGGGACCAAAGGAAAATAGGACAGAGGGAAAAGGGATAATAGTATAGGATAAACCTGAAGGGAAGGGAGGAGGGCACTATGGGGAGGGGGACAAGTGAGATGTTGAGGGGAATATAGGGGAGGAGGCATGCATTCAGGGAGACACTAGAATCTATGTAAACACAATAAATTAAAATCAATAAAAATAAAATAAATTAAATTTTTTTCAGTTTGTGCATATGGTAACAAAAGTCAATTGGTTTTGTCTGAAAATACTATACAGAAAAACATAGAGAACTGACTGAACCCCATTGTTCATAGGAAAAAATTTTAATTTGTTATCAAGCTGACATGAAGCCTAATGACATGAAGCAAAAATCTCACTGATTTACTGGGTTGTAATAGTAATATTCCATGGTAGCTAATGAAGTTTTCACCTATGGCCACACAGAACTCTGTCTACTCTAGGAAAAGCTCTGGGTAATTGAGAAGCCAAAGACATAGTGTAATTTGAAGAGGATAAGAAATTGCGTAATCATGGTTGAGTGGGGGGAGTCTGTATGCTCAATTGAATAAATGAATAAAAGATAATAATCAGTTCTTTAAATTTTCTCCCCAGTCACAGAATATTAAAATCCTTGTACTAAAAGGATAAGATACTTCTTGTAGCCACAGGATTGAAATCATTAAAAAGAAAAGTCACTGCTAAATTTTTGATTTGATGAATTAGAACATCATTGAATTTAAATACCTTCTGGCAATCCAAATTGAAAGTTAAATAAATTCAAATAATTAAAATGAAAAATATGTTCAGATTTAGAAATACACTAGTAAATTCATATTACAGATATTACTGAACAGCCTGAACTCAGCCATGAGTTCATTTCCAAATAATTTCTATTCAAAATTTTTTTTGAATAGAAATCTCCTGAAACATTCGCTGAGCTGGGGGTGAGAATTTAGTGGAGAAAAATGTAAAATCATCATTAAATGTCGTCTTGGCATCTAGAGCATAGTAGTCTTTCTTATATTTTTAAGAACTGAACTCAGTGAATTATTAGAAAAAGGCAGAAAGTGTTGACTTAACTTTCTTCTTTGATTTCTTTGATTTCTCTTTCTAGTTTGTATCAGAAACCCTCCCAGTAGCACAGGGGCAAGCAACAATAGCTATTTGCATCCTGGCTGGTTTGTCCAGTGGTAAAGCATTGCCCAGGCATGTGGAAGTCCTGGATTCAATTCCCAGCTAGGGCACACAGGAGAAGTACCCACCTGCTTCTCCACCCCCCCTTTCTTTCTCTCTATATCTCTCTTCCCTTCCCGCAGCCAAGGCTCCATTGGAGCAAAATTGGCCTGGCCACTGAGGATAGCTCCATGGCTTCCACCTCAAGCACTAGAATGCCTCCAGTTGCAATGGAGCAATGGCCCAGATGGTCCGAGCTTTGTCCCTAGTGAGCTTGCCAGGTGGATCCTGGTTAGGCGTATGCAGAGTCTGTCTCTCTGCCTTCCCACTTCTCAGCTTCTCACTTCAGAAAAGTACAAAGAACAACACCAACAACAAAAAACAATAGCTATTTGCATCTTCTTCCTCTCATTTGATACAAGTTGTACCTCTGCCTGATTCTATTGACCTACCATTTCCCTCTTTGTTACTGACATCTAAAAGCTGCCAATATTGGAAAGAGTGTTTGGTGGGTTTTGAGGAGACTCTTCAAAGGCTCCATGTTCAAGGAGATGCCTGGTTTGAGGGAGGGATGCAGTTACGCTGCAGCTTCACCCTGCGTAGCATTCCCAGAGTGTGGTCCACTTCACACCACAGGCTTTAGATGCATTGCTTCCCCCTCTAGTGGATGTCCCTTTTGAACGATTGAAAAGATCTTTTGAGGTTTGCATACTGCCACAGATACTGTTCAGTTCACAAGAATTCATGTAATGTTACCATATCAAATGAGAAAAATATTGCTTCCTACCATATATAATCTCTTCTCCTTTATAGAGCTTTTGTTATTTTTGCGGCATAGAGGTATTTAGATGAGAAACAAATAATAACCTGTAACCCGGGGAGAGGACCAGATAGAAGACGGAAGGAAATTGGTCTCATTTCCTGACAAAGTACCTTGCTGTTTCTCTGCTTACCCCTTTATAGATGGAGTGAGTGCCAATGGTGCAAAGTCATTCCGTTTCTCCTGGAATGCCACCACTTTGTAAATCTTCTAATGGGGTCACTGACAGTCATCCAAATTAGAAAGTGAAGTGTGTTCTTCTTTTTATATTTTAGATGTGAGCTAGCTGCATGCTTACTTCTGGACTATTATTTAACAAGAAAAATAGTAAATGGCTTCAAAGTAAGGAGAGTAACTGTATATCTCAAGTGTTTGAATGCAAATAAATATTTCTTTTCCTACACTGCAAAAGTGAACAAATTATGTATTTACCATAGTCTGAAGTAACATATAGAAATAAAATGTAAGAATAATAAGTTTTTACTCATAAAATATAGCAGGGACTTACTAATGTACTTTAACAAATGAGGAATGTTTTTGATAACTTTTAAGATTATTAACTAAAGAAACAACAAGGATAAATCAGACTAAATTTACACTTACAAGTGCACTTGCTAGAAACCTTGTGGTTCTTTAGATGACTTAGTTATCTAGTATAAATCAACATGTAATTTGGTACTCAAATCACATTGGATAGACACATCACATGGTATTTGAAGATATTAAGACTCAGAGATACTGAGTACTGAATTCAGAAAATTCTAAAATGTTAGATGTATTTTAGCATATTAATTAAAAACTGTTGCCTTGTCATATTCTCTGAAAGTTACTAGAATGCACTTCTTTTGCTAAGAGTTTAAGGAAAAGATTTACAAGAAAAGTACAGATTTCCAAAAACAAAAAGGAAAACAAGGCATCCGCATCTAAGGGAAGGGACCAATTAATTTATAGCTAAGTGAAACAACAAATGAATGCTTCTCTCTCTCTCCTTTTCTCTTTGTCTCTGAAAAATCAGTCAATAATAATAATAATAATAATAATAATAAAACATCCATGATTGATGTAGTAATGAGTTCCAACTGAAAAGGGCTCTCTAATTTCAGTGTGTCAGGATGAATTATAGAAACATCAGAGTGTAAGTATAAGAAAAAACGTTTTAGAAGAAGCAAAGTTGATGTGATTGACATGCTGCTCTAAGGACAGTGATAGTATGACAAGAATAACATCACTGAAGAGAAATTCTAAGGCCATTCTGCAAAAAATTACTTTATATATCAAAGTAAGAATTAGATACTTTTATTGAGTATTATTGTAATTCATTATATAACATAGTTAAGAGAGGCTTGACTTGATAATTATATTACAGAGCTACAATGCTTCCCCCAATACATTATTCTAAGTCATGACGTATTGCCAGGTCCCGAAATGAAGAGAAGTAGTTGTGCTCAAATATCTCATGTTCAAACTGTGGTTCTTTCTTCAAAGCTCTTCCAAAAAGACCAGTGATATTGTACTTACTACCTGCCTAATTAAGCTTTTGAGAAGAAAAAATATGCATAAGTATTGAGAATTATTGGCTACTGGCTCTAATCTAACATTAATCATTGTGGTCTGCTAATACGAGTTTTAGTCTCGTATTAATTTATGAGTCTCAAGAGAATATGAAGTTTACTGACTGCTACATGTTAGGCACAGGTGAACTCAGATCTTTTTGGTGATCACTTTTGCAGATTGCAAGTTTATAGTTAAAATTGAGAAACACTCAGTTGACCAAAAATTATAATAACTTTCTTGATCCATGGGTAAGATTTACATTTATAGCGAGGGACAAATGGTAGTTATTGATATAACTCTCCTTTTAAAAAATAGTTAACATCAGAGCAACTTCACACATTGATTCCTGTTGTGCATCTTTAAAATCCTACAGTAGCTCCAATGGAAAAGTCTGATAGTTTTGGAAAAATTACATGTGTTTATCATAAACTTAATTATGATTTGACCCTTATTGAATATGTGTCAGAGATCATAATATATTCCATAAAAAATTGTTTTTCTAGAAAGTTTACTTTGTCCCATTTCCCATGCTTGTGGCTTAGGGTCATGTGGCTGCATTCTCACTAACTGTGGAAAGAAATAAAGCATAAAATATTTAGGCCTGAAGGTAACACATTATTGCACTCTCTCACATTCTCTTCTCTGCTTGCATGGCTGGGAGTAAAATACTCCAAAAATGATGAAGCAACCTCATACAACTCTAGATTCTTATATATGTTACATAGTCTACAGCCATCAGGAAATCTATCAAACCAGGATCATTTGCAACAGATTATGTGTGAGCAAGAATGAAGTCTTTATGGGGTTGTATACCTATCTCAGTCCCTCACTATAGTCACTCAGTTTATTGCATAGTGACTTGCTGCTATTAATTGTTCACTTTAATTATACTGAAGACAGCAAATATTAGAATTTTAAAATCTCTCTTCAGAGACATTTTCATCTTGCCTCAGAGGTACATTAGCTCTCTAGTTTTTTTTTGTGTACAACATAAACATCAAGAAACTTGGCATTCTTACAGTTTTGATAGGATATTACACTAGTCCACTGCACTGATGAAATCATGCTGATAGTTACTACAGATTAGAAGTTAGCAGATACCTTACATGGTTTGATAAGACACAGAGCTTTCAGACATGGAGAATAAACCACACACACACACACACACACACACACACACACACACAAACTCTGAGACTTGTCACCTACGTGTAGTTTTCTATACTGCAATGATGTAAAATTTCAGGAAAATGCCTTTGTATTAAAGGAGAATTTTCTCTAATTTTGTACCTAAATTATTATATGAGGTACATTTGGGGCCCTTATACATTGTAGAAAGCATATATACATTCTAACTCTTTATTTGTGGTTTAAAGAAATAAAAGAATAAAATTAATGTTTAGTGCAACTTGAAGTAGTGAGCTGGGAAGACACACTATTAGGAGATCATCAAAGGAATGTGACTGCTGATTGACCTGTGAGCTGGACCCAGGCAATTGAAGGTTTCCTGCCCCTTGGAATGCATAGTCTGTCCACTATTTTCATAACAGGAACAATTTTCAAGGACACAGCCTTGAGAGAGCAATGTGTTGTTAAGATCATTTGAGCAGTATATGTGACAATCTCATGATACCTTGTTTATAAAAGCTGCCACTTACCAATCTGGGAGAGTCTTCTTCTTCCTTCCGTCTCTCCTTGACTTCCATGTACTGGGATCATTTCAGATTTCACCCAGAAAGATCCCAAGGCTTTGAATTAACACTCCTCAGCTGCTTTTGACTTCCGGGCTAGTGGGTTTCCCTCTTGACCTTTTAGGCACTGAAGCCATGGAAAAGGGAACCCAAATTAGAGGCCATTCTTATCACTTGTATGTTTTCTATATAGTAAAACATTTGGAATTTTTCTCTACACCCTCATTTCTGTTTCAGTTTACCTGCTATGGTGTAAGTGGCTCAGACTATTGTACCAGTTTTTTTCAAAGTACAAGCTTCAACACAAGATATTATATTTATTTTAGTGTGAGTCTTCATTACAGCTACTGGGAAATACAGAGAAAACTCGCATGTGGGAAGTTGCCTTGCAATCTCTTCTTTTCCTTACTGCCAGCCTCTATGTGGAGTTAATGTTTTTCAAGAATGGGATCTATAAAAACTACACATTTGTGTTGCATAGTTTATTCTAAAGACCACATTATTACCCATTAGATTAGAAAATACTAATGAAACTTGTCTTAACTTCCTAGTTTTATTCTTTTCATAGCACATTTCAATGCCTATAAAAGATCTAAGTATTGGTGTGTTCACTTATGTAGTAGTATCTACCTTCCCTCAGTGGAAGATAAATTTGAACAGGGACCTGTTTTATCTTTCTCAAAATTCTTCTTACTGTCCTTAGAAAAGTGTCTGGTATAAGGTAAGACCAATTAATATTTGTTGAATGAAGATTGGTTGACAGACATTCTTCTAATTTAGCTTCATGTGAGAAAATAGTCTGTAAATACTGTTGAGTAATTTTGGTTATTTTTATATCCCCCTCTTTTCCTTCCTTCCTTTTCTTTTTTTTCTCCTTCATATCTTTTCTATATATCCAGGAATGACATAAACCTGTTATTCACTGATATGATATAATCAGCATCTATTCTAATTGATCATTACATCACATATACTAGTTGGTAAATAAGTTTTACATTCATCCTCTGCATACCCAAACCGTTTTTACTGTACATTCACTATATGGAAGTTTGCTTAGGCATCTTAAAATCAGCATACTCTAACAAAACACATCACAGTTCTCCTAATAATCTTATTTGGCTTCCATTCTCAGATAAGAGCAGTGCACTCTTTCCAATCCTTTTACCCAAGCTGACTGTAAATTCTATCCTTCTAAAGCTCTCTCTTCATTCACTGCCCCCTGCTTCCCAGCCATTGCTTCCTCATTAGTTTAGGCATGGATTCTTCCTACCTGAGACATTGCAATAATATTCTGACTAGTTTCCCTGCTCACTAACCTATAGACCTCTCAATAAGCATTTCTTAATTGGATTTTTCATAACTATGGTATAAAGAAATGGTCTAAAAATGCACATCAGTGTTTTAAAGACTCTGAGATGAACTATCAGGGAGGAACCTGCAGATTGGTGTTAAGGAACAGATGTTCTTCAGTCAGACTTTCTGGGATCAAATTTCAGCACTTTCCAGTATATAAAACAATGTCAGGCATGTAATATGTGGTCAATATATATTTTTGAGATTGAAATAGAATCCAATTAATATATAAACATTATGGGAATGTTAGTTAACACTGATAAGTCTCATTTTCTATTATTTAAATTAGCTAACAATATTTTAGAACTGCAGTTGCAGAAACTAAAAAATAATAAAGTAAAGAAAGACATGGATTATTTTTGTCATGTAACAGTATTATTCTGGAAGTAGGTACTTTTACATTTGATACCACTGGTTCATCGAAACCACAAACTTCTGGTTTTCTACCCTTCTATCCAAAAACGTGGATGAAATCTTAGTTTTTTATGATATCACGGTAAATCTCCTGGCATTGCATTTATGTTCCATGCACGAAAAAGTCAGAGAGGGTAAAAGTTACAAACACGTCTTTTTACATCAGGAAATCAGTAGTTTTCTTTAATGACTCACCTATTCAATTCCGCTTCCTTCTTATTAAACAGTCCTGGGACACATAGCTATGCCCAACGTCTAGAAATTAAGGGAAATAATAGTTTTAAAATACTCATGTAGATATTTTGCAACAAAATTACAGTTTTTGTAGTAAGTTATTAGAATAAATGGATATATATGAGCATAACAGCTTTCTCTACTAAATAAAGCCAGACTTTTGCAATTTGAACAATACTTATTTATTTAATGCTCACATGTCTGTAGGTCAACTGAACAAATTTGCTCCTCTGCACTAGTCTCCCCTGAACATGGCCTCATTCATGTTTTCTGAAGCCTGTATGATATGAAAGTAGGCTCACTGTGGGTTCTGGTGATGAGGCTAACTGTGGTGACTGGGACACATATATCCTATTATCCAGAAACATCATTAAATGTACTCACATCATTTAAAAGTGAAAAAGACTACCAGAAAAAATGTACATGTATATATGTCTGAAGAGATTATGGCATACTTAAAATAAACAAATAAATGTTGACAACATTATTACAATGAAAATATTTGTGCAGTATATCTGATACAGTACTTATAAATATTAACATAGATCAATGAAATGTTTTAAATCACATCAAAATCCAATATTATCTTTATTGTAGTAGAATCCTCATTTTTTAAATATTCGGTCATATATTATAACCATTGTGAGCCTGCTGACAGGAAAAAAAGTACAGGCGGTTTGGTTTATATTCAACGGCTTGGCGTAAAAATCTGGGATTCCTTCTGAAGATCTCTCAACCTTATCTCTAAAGCCAAACTAAATAAATATTTTATTTTAATTTCAAAAGTTTCTTTTCCTCACCCTTATCAAATCTAATAATATTTCTCTTCGGACTTGATAAGAATGTTTAAATGGATATCAACTTAGCTATCCACCTCTCGCCACACATAAGCATACACACAAACACAATATATATTAAATATGACAGCCTGAGTTATCTTTATAACAAAGCTTTAGATTAATATTAATTCTTTGCTTAAAATATCTATATGAATATGGAGGTCCATGCTGATTTCCTTCAGCAGGAATAAAATTATCTTTAGTAAGTGTTTTAGTGCAAATTTACTGACTATAAATTATGCATTTTGTATTTCTGTGAACATATATGTTTTTAAACATGAATTATACACACATATAGAAGACCATACAAATATCATTTTTGTTTTTAACAAATTTTGCTATTTAACGTGTACATCATACATATATGATAAAGCCTGTTATTTCATAAAATGATTATGAAAATAATTTTGCTTCTAGTTTTTCCTAATGCAACAAAAATCACTTTTAAATTTGTATTTCACTTGGCTTATCTCTTGAGGGTTATTTTTATTCTAATAAACACCACAAAATTATAGCAATAAGCAGTATTATGAAATTATATTGAGTGAAAAATGCTGAGGAGAAAAAGAGTTAAGATGAGCCCTAGAAGATACGAATTTAATTTAAAATAAATTTGAAAGTCATTGCACTATTTAGGGGACCCAACACAAAAGCCTGACAAAATAGAGTGTAATCTTAATGAAAGATATACTCTTTCTGTTAGAAATCATTGTCAAATTTAAAACAAATAAAATATGACAAGATTATCTTATATACAGAGAGCACAGTATAGATAATATTAAAATTACATGCCAGGATTTAATTTATATTAAATATTTGGTTGAAACTGGAGTCTATATTGTTATGGAATTATAACACACTTATGACTATGACTGCCCCAGTAGTCAGAAAGCTTTTCATGCTATTTTACTGAAAACAAGTGGTGGATTTAGCAGGTTGTTTATATATCATAAAACATAAATTACTGGGGTAAACACCTTACTACTGACAAGAATATATTTATTAATAAGATATTAATGTTAATGGATGGTCTACAATTTGTAAAAGTTTGTGTGGAAAGCTTTACATTAAATAAACAAATATTTAATAAATTTCTATCTAGTGATTAATATCTATTGATCATATTTAAGAGACAAGAAATGAAGAAGTGAAGTCAGCATCATGGCAGCATAAGACATTTTTCCTTTTATTCTGGCAAAACAAGTTGCCTTTGTGGGACTTGTGGAATTGAACACCACATGCTCAAGTCCCTGGGAGGAGTCTTGCTAACCTGTGCACCTGGTAATTGGAAGATACACTTCATTTTCACTTTGGAACCAGTAGAGAAGTAAGATTGTCCCAACCCCTATGGCTGTGGTTGGGGGAAAAAAAAAACCTGGAGAGTATTAACCTGGGAAGATAGACTAGAACAGGAGAAATTTCTAAAGTCTAGCCTTAAAATGAGATTCTGGCATGTCATTGATAAAAGAAAAATCAAGTTACGGTACAGTGAAAACATTAAAAAGTGCTACCTCTCCCCAAGGCATTGCTGCTGAGCTGAACTAGCAGATAGTGGCAACCTCTCCTGCAGGGGAAGGGAGGGATGTGAGATTCAGGAAGCCCTTTGTCTCAATAGCTCTCAGAGTACTGAGTTGGGTTTTTAATGAGAGAGAAAAGAGAGATCATGATAGAGTCAGATAAAAATATTGAAAGGTATTAAAGAGATGTGTTTAATAAAGAGGAAGAAGATTTAATTGGTGATCAAAAACTTTCCACCATAAAAAAACCTCTTGAACAGATAGCTTCACTGATAAATTCAAACAAACATTTAAATAAGAATTAATGCAAATCTTTCTCAATCTCTTTCAAAAACATTAAAAAAATAGGGAATATATCCAAATTATTTTATAAGGGCAGCATTTTCCTGATACCAAAGCCTGATAAACTGTAAACTTATTAAACTGTAAACCGCCTGTGCAGGTGGTGGTAGTGGATCTAGTGTTGGACTGGGACGCAGAGGACCCAGATTCGACACCCCAAGGTCTCCAGTTTGAGCTTGGGCTCTTCTGGCTTGAGTGGACTCACTGTCTTGAGCTCAGGGTCACTGGCTTGAGCATGGGATCATAGACATGACCCCATGGTCGCTAGATTGAGCATAAAGGTCACTGGCTTGAAGCTCAAGGTCGCTGATTTGAGTAAGAGGTCACTTTCTCTGCTGTGGCCCCCTCCCCACACACACCCCAACCCTGTCAAGGCACATATGAGAAAGCAGTCAAAAAAACTAAGGTGCTGCTACAAAGAATTGATGCTTCTCATCTCTCTTCCTTTCTGTCTGTCTGTCCCTCTCTCTGAATCTCTGTCTCTGTAAAACAAACAAACAAAAAAACTGTAAACCAATCTACCTGATGAAAGTTGATACAAAAATTCTAAACAAAATATTAACAATCCAAATTAAAAAACACAGTGAAAGAATTATATACTATGATCTAGGGGGATTTATACTTGGAATGCAAGAATGGATCAGCATACACAAATCAATAAATGTGATACAACACATTAACACAACAAAAGGTAAAAATTTATATGAACATCTCACAGATGAAAAAAAAACATTTGACATACAACATTCTTTAATGATGAAAATTCTTAACAAATGTAGTATAAAACACATGTGACAACATAAAAAAAAACGAAATATGACAGACCCATAAGTAACAAAATTTAATAGTGAATAACTAAAGCTTTTTCTCTAAGATTAGGAACAAAACAAGTGTGTCCACTATCACGAATTTTATTATTCAACATAGCACTGGCAGTCCTAGCTAAAGCTATTGGGTAAGACAAAAAAAAAAGAAAAGAAAAGAAAAGAAAAGGCATTCTAATTATAACAGAGAAATAAGATTATAGTTCTTTGTAGATGATATAATCTTATATATAGAAAACTCCCAAGACTCCATCAAAAAAGTGTTGGAACTAATCAACAAAATTAGTAAATTTGAACTCAACATACAGAATACAATCTCATCATAATAGCAAAGAAAAGCAATAAATTATTTAAGATCAATTTAATCAAGGATGTAAAAATTAGATTTTGAAAAGTTGAAAAAGACACAGACTGATGAAAAGCTATTTTGTTTTCATGAATTGAAAACAATTAATATTGTTTATAAACCTGCACTATACAAATCTATCTACAGATTCAATGTAATTTCTATAATAATTTCAGTGACTATTATAACTTTGTAGTACAGTTTGAGATCTGGTCTTATGTTTGTTCTTTCTCAAGATTGCTTTGATAATTTGTGGTCTTTTGTTATTTCATATATATTTTTAGATTATTTGGTGATCAAAAACTTCCCACCATCGAAAACCCAGAACCAGATCTGAGAAAAATGACATTTGTTTTTGATAAAAATTGAATTGATAACTTTGCAATATATTTATTTTAATAAGATTAATTCTCCCTCTTCACGAGCATGGTATATCCTTTCATTTATTTGTGTCCTATGCAATTTCTTTCTTCAGTGTCTTACAGTTTTCAGAATAAAGGTCTTTCATCTCATTGGTTAAGTTTACTACTAGGCATTTTATTATTTTTGATGCAGTTCTGAATAGGATTGTTTTCTTTACTTCTCCTTTGATTGTCTGTTATAAGAACACAACAAATTTCTGTATATTCTGCTACTTTACGGAATTATTTTATTAATTCTATTAAATTTTTTATGGATCCTTTTCATGTGATCTTCAAATAGTGACAGCCATTTTCCACAAAAATGGAAAAATATATAAAATTTGTATGCAACAGCAAGATACCCTGGAACAGCCAAAGCATACATAATAAAGAAGAACCAAAAAGAAGTTTTTTCTGATGAAGAGGCTCTTTCTAATTTTAAACTATATTACAAAGTGATAGTAATAAAAATAATATAATATTGGCATAAAAAATGGACATTGACCAGTTCCAACACATTTGAAAGGCCTGAAATGACCCCCACATTTATAGTTAATATTTGACAAGAGATCCATGAATACTCAATGGTAAAAGGATTGTCTTTCAACAAATAGTGTTGGGAATATTGGACAACCAAATGCAAAAAATTTAAATGGACCAGTACTTTACACCATTCACAAAATTTAATTTACATTGGATTAAAGACTTAAACATAAGACCTGATAATATAATATTTCTAGAAAAAAAATATGGACAAAAGTTGACACTGATGTTGAAAATATTTTTAGATGTGACACATAAAGCACAAGCAACAAAAGCAAAAATCAATAAGTCTGACTACATCAGAGTAAAATGCTTCTGCCCAGCAAAGGAACAAAACAAAAGAAAAAAAATTGAGAATGTGATCAAAATGGATAACATATATTTTATTTAACAAAGGACTGGGTTGTATGCTACATTTTAAACCCATAAAATTATTGAAGCAAAAGTGTTTGCCAATCTAGAATTCACTGCTTATTAGGGTAATTAATATGCTACTCTAATATAATGTGATGTGGATTAAAATGTAGGTAAATATAACTAAAGTGGAGGAGCAAGTGATTTTCCTGGGAATTAGATAAAGTCTTAGAAAAGATATAGTTGTTTTGCTTTGAAAGATTGCAAGTTTTACTGGTGAGCAAGAGTCATCTATCTCTTGCTCACCTGAAAAACTTGTTAAAAGTGTTACCAATAATATTATGGTTTCCTGAATGTCCCAAGCATGTCTGAGACCTAGAAGAACAAGACAAGTGACTAAAGAGATAAAGAGGCAAGTCAAGTGGGACAGGAAGAAATGAGAATGAATGGAACTCTGGTAGGTTGTAAATGACATGCTATGATTGCAGTATAATTTCTTGGAATTCTGCAACAACTTAATGAACATGTTTTAGTAAATTTTGTTACACATGAATCCCATAATTTTATAGTCACAGTAGAATACAAGTAATATATTTGACTTCAGATCATTGATTAAGGTTGCAGGATGAAAAGATACACTTAATTCCCCAAACATCTGAATTTAGATATCTTTACATTAGAAATCAAAAGGTCTCCTGTGGGAGCTCACTCTTAGTCTAAGGAAGGTCCTTGAACCTAAACACTGACTCAGAAAAATGTGAAAACTCAGTTAATTTTATGATAGGTGGACAAAATATAAGCATGTAGTACCATGTAAGGAACATGAAAAAAAATAATTTTCAAAAATGCATAATATACACTAAATAAACTGTCCTCAGGAGTAACATTTTATTTACATTTCTTTTTTGATATATAGATAAATATATATATGTGTGTGTGTATATATATATATGTATATATAAAATCAAGTAATTTTTCCATATATTTCTGAGTCAGTGTTCAGATTCAATGACGTTTCTTAGGCTAAGACTGAGCTCTCGCAATCCCTTCAGGAGACTTTCAATTTCTAATGTAAAGATATAAATTGAAATGTCTGGGGGATTAAGTACAGTGTGTCCGTAAAGTCATGGTGCACTTTTGACCGATCACAGGAAAGCAACAAAAGAAGATAGAAATGTGAAATCTACACCAAATAAAAGGAAAACCTCCCAGTTTCTGTAGGATGATGTGGCAGCATGTGTGCATGCGCAGATGATGACGTAACACCGTGTATACAGTGGAGCAGCCCACGGCTATGCCAGTCAAGATGTGGACAGTACAGAGGGAAGTTCAGTGTGTTCTGTGGCTTGCTAAATTTGCATCCATGACCAAAGTGCAACGTGAATATCAGCATGTTTATAACAAAGCACCACCACATAGGAATAACATTACTCGATGGGATAAGCAGTTGAAGGAAACCAGCAGTTTGGTGGAGAAACCCCGTTCTGGTAGGCCATTAATCTGTAGAGGCTATACGGGATAGCTACCTAAAGAGCCCTAAAAAAAATCTGTGTATGAGCCCACATCGAACTGCACTGAATAGGTATGAAACTGGGAGAGTTTTCCTTTTATTTGGTACAGCTTTCACATTTCTATCATCTTTTATTGCTTTCCTGTGACTGGTCAAAAGTGCACCATGACTTTACGGACACACTGTATATCCTTCATTCAGCATCCTTAATGATATATATTATATATATGATTAAAGTCATTGGGGTGACAGTGGCCAATAGAATCATATAGATTACAAGTGTATACTTCTATTATACATGATCTGCATAATTATAACATTTATTTTGTGGTTTTGTATTGCTACTATTTAGAATTACACCAGGGGGGCCATTATTTTCATATCATAGAGCCTCTAAACACTTTAATCATAGCTCTAAATGAAGAAGTCTGAAAGGTAGGTTAATTTTCAAATTATAGATCCTCAGAGTAATGCTTCCCTTGGACTTCTGCAAAGAAACTTTAACCAGCTTCTTTCCACACTTATATCTTGAAAGATCACTGTAGCAATGTACCTGCTTCTAGAGAGGTCAGTAGGGCATGACAAGAGACTATCCTCTAAAGCAGGGGTCCCCAAACTTTTTACACAGGGGGCCAGTTCACTGTCCCTCAGACCGTTGGAGGGCCGGACTATAAAAAAAACTATGAACAAATCCCTTTGCACACTGCACATATCTTATTTTAAAGTAAAAAATAAAACGGGGACAAATACAATATTTAAAATAAAGAACAAGTAAATTTAAATCAACAAGCTGACCAGTATTTCAATGGGAACTATGGGCCTGCTTTTGGCTAATGAGATGGTCAATATCTGGTTCCATATTTGTCACTGCTAGCCGTAAAAAGTGATATGTGCTCCTCTCACTGACCACCAATGAAAGAGGTGCCCCTTCCAGAAGTGCAGCAGGGGCTGGATAAATGACCTCAGGGGGCCGCATGTGGCCCGCGGGCCATAGTTTGGGGACCCCTGCTCTAAAGGGTATTAAAAAATAAACAAGATAGCACTGGTGTTCCTGGTGTGATGCCCAGCTATGGAGAAACCCCCAGGAGCAGATGCACTGGCCTATAGAGAATTCTTTTGCTGCAGGTTGATGTTCTAAAACACTGGACTATTTTCTAGAAGGTGAAAAACTTACTGGAAATTAGTGGAGTTAGACACCAAAAGCTGATCTTGGCCAGGACTGACTACAGAGAAGCCAAACCAGGAAAACAGACGTTTCAAGCAACAGAGCAAATCTGCAGTTTTAATAAGGGATTAAACAAGACTCCAAGTCTGGGAGGCTGAAAGATTCTCCAGTAAAATGTGATTCATTCTGTCTCTGTAGTTATGTAGGTACATTTTATTATGACAAAATACCTATTTTACTGTGCTAATAAAATCAGTGGCAATCAAGTTTTTAGGAAATACAGACTTTGCATTATAGTCTTTAGATCCGATTAATTTTAGTAGACATGGTGGGTGTCTACTAAAGATTATTATACATTTACAGTTTAAAACAGAATTATGTAATTATATATTAAATACAAAATCAAATGTTATTAATAAACAAAGTTGCTTTTCACTCTAATATATGAATTTATTAATCCATGTAACTTTCTATTTTGACTTAATATTTTACTTAACACGTTCATATGAATGTCCTGCTGAGAAAATATAATGCAGTTTCTTATTATTTAGATTATTCATATACTCATTTCTGATTTTCATTTCTTTAGTGGATTGATTTCCAATTCTTCAAGTTGTTATAATTGCAAAAAACAGAACTATTCTTCATCGCATGCATTGATTACTTGAAGTTAGCTGCAGGTTCTGAAAGAGCAAAAATACATTTTCTATATGAATCAAACTTCTGTGAAAAAATTACCTGCTCACCTTTACCCTCAATTTAGTTTGCTGCATAAGAAACTATTAATAGTCATCTATGAGGTTTATTATGACAAGACACAACAAGGCAATTTATGTGGTGTTAGGAAATCACTTCACATTTATCTGAGTGTAGATAAATGTGCATGCAAACAAGACTAGAAGAGGCCATTTTGCCTTTAATAATTGAGATTTTATTATTTCCTTTGTCTTTATAGACATCCTCCAGTTAATAGGTTTTCTGAATCACAATCAAATAAGAAAAACTCGAAGGAAGCATATGGCTAGAGCCTAGGTGAAATGAGTTTCGCCATATGCTTTTGGGCTCCTAATATGTGCAAAGCACTTTAACAGATATAGCAGAAGATACATTGCAAAAGATGATGCCTCAGATGGATAAAGAATTCTCTCCCTCAGAAGAATTAAACCTGACTGTGATGAATAAGTAAGTGCTAATTACTTTTATTCATTCATTCATTCATTTAGCAAATAATAATTGACCACCTACTGAGACCATGCATAAGTAGATACTTAAAGTATTTTTTTGTTGTTGGATTTATTAGGGTGGCATTGCTTAATAAAATTATATAGGTTTCAAATTTACAACTCTATAATACATCACCTGTATAACGCATTGTGTGTTCAATACCCCATGTCAAGTCTATGGTTTATGATTTATCTCCCACTTCATCTGGGAATCACTGTTGTCTGTCTCTCTTTCTCTCTCTATATATATTTTTTTCTTAATTGCTTTATCTTTTTTAGTCAAACTCCCAACATCCCTCCCTCTAACAGCTGTCAGTCTGTTTCCTGTTTCTATTTTCTTTGTTTTTGTTTGTTTATTTTATTCAGTAAATTCTACATATAAGTGAAATCATAGAATATTTGTCTTTATCTGACTGGCTTATTTCACATAGCATAATACTCACTAGGTTCATCCATGCTGTTTCAAAATGTAAGATTTTTTTGTTGTTGTTTTACAATTGAGTAATATTCTATTGTGCAAATTAATCATAGTGTGTTTTTTTTATCCTCTCCTCTACTGATGGGTATTTGGGCTGCTTCCAAATCTTGGTTATTGTAAATAACCTTGCAATGAATATAGGTGTGCATGTATTTTTTTGTTAATGTTTTCAGTTTCTTTGGATATATTCCCAGAAGTAGAATCACTGGGTTACAAGGCAGCTCTATTTTTAATTTTTTTTTATATAATTCCATACTGTTTTTCACCGTAGATGCAGCAATTTGCATTTTTTACCAATAATACAAGAGGGTTCCCTTTTTTTACACATCCTGGACAACACTTGTTGTTTGTTGATTTATTGATGATAGCTACCCTGACAGGTGTAAAGTGCTAGCTTACTGTGGTTTTAATTTGCATATATCTGATATTAAATGTGGAGTGTCTTTTCATATTACTATTGATCATATATATGTCCTTTTAAGAGAAGTATCTATTGAGGTCCTTTACTCTTTTTTAATTCAATTGTTTCAGTGTTTTATTTTTTCTGTTTTTTTTATTGAGTTGCTAGTTCTTTATAAATTTTTGTTATTAACTCCTTATCAGATGTATCATTTAGAAATATGTTCTTCCATTCAGTAAGTTGTCTTTTCATTTTGTTAAAGATTTTTTTATGCTATGCAAAAACATTTTAGTTTGATTTAGTGGCATTTGTTTATTTTTTGTGTCCCTTATCCAAAGAGATATATCAAAATTAAATATTGCTATACTGTCTGAAGTTTTACTGCTTATGTTTTCTCCTAGGCTTTTTATGGTTTTGCCTTCCAATTAAGCTTTAATCCATTTTGAGTTTCTTCTTTTTGTATGGTGTAAGAATGTGGTGTAATTTAATATTTTACATGCATATGTTCTAATTTTCTAACAAAATTTATTGAATATACTATCTTACATATTTTCTGACCATAATGCTATAAAAAAAACTAGAAATCAATTACAAGAAAAAAAACTGAAAAACACGCAATGACATGGAATTTAAATAAAATGTTACTAAACAATGAATGAATTATTTGACTTGTGTGATGGGTTATGCAACATAATTAAATGACAAAATAACTTGGAGATGTTTTCTTTGAACATATGTACCCTGATTTATTAATGTCACCCCATTTACATTAATTAAAAAAATGAATGAGTTAACAGTGAGATTAAGGAAGAAATGAAAAAAAATTGAAATAAAATAAAAACACAACAACCCAAAGTCTAAAGGCCACAATAAGACAATTTTAAGAGGGAAATTCAAATCATTACATGCTTATCTGAAGACACAAGAAATATCTCAAATAAAAAAATCTAAATTTACAGTTAAAGGAACTTGAAAAAGAACAAAAGACAAAGTGCGTAAGAAAGGAAATAGTAAAGATCAGAACAGAAAGAAATGAATTAGAGTCTAAAAAACAATAAAAAAAAATCAATGAAGCCAAGAGCTTGTTCTTAGAAACGGTAAACAAGATTGACAAATTTTAACCAGACTAATAGAAAGAAACGGAAAGAAAGAAAAAAAAATAGAAAGGGCACCCAAATAAGTAAAATCAGAAATGAAAGAGGAGAGAAGTAACAACTAATTCCACAGAAATACAAGGGATTGTAAGAAAATATTATGAAAAAGTATATGCCAGCAAGTTGAACAATCTGGATAGAATGGATAAATTTCTGGACGCATATAATATTTCAAAACCTAACCAGAAAATCTATTTAGAGAGATTACAGTTAATGAATTTGAAGCAGTAATCAAAAACTTCTCAACAAACGAAAGCCCTGGACTGGATGGTTTCACAGGTGAATATCACCAAACATTCAATGAGTAACTAACTTTTATCCTTTTTAAGCCATTTCCAAAATTCTAAGAAGAAGGAAGACTCCTAAACTCATTTTACAAGGCCAACATTATCTTAATTCCAAAACCAAATAAAGACACTAGAAAGAAATAAAACTATAGGCCAATATCCCTGATGAATATACTATAAATATTAAAATCCTCAATAAAATATTAGCAAAC
Source organism: Saccopteryx leptura (assembly GCF_036850995.1). Taxonomy (NCBI): domain Eukaryota; kingdom Metazoa; phylum Chordata; class Mammalia; order Chiroptera; family Emballonuridae; genus Saccopteryx; species Saccopteryx leptura. The sequence continues at coordinate 357,167,571 of NC_089503.1, forward strand.
CAGATTCAGCAATATATTAAAAAGATCACATACTATGATTAAGTTGGGTTCATTTAGGGATATGAGGTTGGTACAAAATTCACAAATCAATAAACAGGACACATCACATAAACAAAATGAAAGATAAAAATCTCATGATCACATCAATAGATACAGAATTTTTTTTAAAATCTAGCAACCTTTTATGATAAAAAAAAAATTCTCAGAAAAATGGGAACAAAGGGAACATACCTCAATGTAATAAAGGCAATATGTGACAGACTCACAATCATCATCATACTCATGCACAAAAACTAAAATGATTTCCCTTAAGATTAAAAACAAGACAGGAATGTCAACTTTCACCACTTTTATTCTACATAGTACTGGCAGTCTTAGCCACAGCAATCAGAGAAGAAGAAATAAAAGGCATCCAAATTAGAAAGGAAGACATAACTTGCAGATGACATGATAGTGTATATAAAGAACCCTAAATATTGCACCAGAAAAACTACTAGAACTGATAATAAATTCATAATATCACAGGATTAAAAAAATACATTACCAGAAATCAGTTGCATTTTTATACCGCAATAATGCACTCTCATAAAAGGAAACTATCCTCCTTACAACTGTGTCAAAATATTAAAATACCTAGGAACAAATTAAACCAAGGTTTGAAGAGAACTGTATTTTGAAAATTGTAAGATACTGACAAAAGAAATGGAAAGATACTAGTAAGTGGAAGCAAATACTATATTCATGGATAGAAAGATTAATATCATTAAAATATCCATACTACCCAAAGCAATCTATTCATTTATGTAGTTGCTATCAAGATACCGATGGAATGTTCCATAGAACTAGGAAAAATATTTTAAAAACTTATATAGAACCACAAAAGATCCCAAATAGCCACAGCAATCTTAAAGCATTTTAAAAAAACTTTAATTAATAATACTCTATCCAATAATGTTGTGACAATTCAAACATTTTTTCTAAATTCTCTGCATATCAAGGCTTGGATGTATTAAGGATGTGTTGTGCATGAGCACATGCACAGGTAATAATAAAATTTGCAGAGTGACTGATGATTATTACAATTAGTGGAGTGATCACAATTAGTAAGCTGTAAAAATGTTGAAGCACTGTATTGTATACTTATAGCTAATATAACTAATATAATACTATAAGACTTAAATGAAAGTCTCTAAATGTACACAATACAAATTAATTTGCTCAGTTTTCTCTTTCCAAATGATCAGCAAGATATAAACTCCTTTGTAGCTTTGGATTCCACATTATATGACAAGTGAAACATATAGTGGGAAGTACATAACACATTTTATGCAGCTCTAAATAGAGGTCACTTCATCACTTTATTTTTGCCACTATGTTAACACTTCAGGATTTGGTGATCTATATTAGCTAAAGTGAAAGGTCGATTAGACTGTTACTATTTCACGTGATAAGAAGTCCAGGGGTAAGTGCTAACAAGGTTAGCTCCTTTGGAAAACAAGCTTTCTTTTTCCAACTGATCAGCTAAATGTAAGCTCCTTTGTGGTTGATTGATGGATCTTCTACAAATTAAGAAAGGTAAAATAAATAAATAAATAAATAAATCTAAAATTATGTGGTTAAGACTGACTTTATGATAACTGATTCTCAGTTAAAAATGCTTGTTTTAAAGAAGTTCAGTATTTTGTTTTAAGCGAATCTTACTACTTCTCTAAGTATTTGACAATTTTTTCTCAATACTATCTAAGTTGTAAAAATCAGAATGCTTTTTGAAGACAGAACAAATACTCTTGGCTGATATAAATAATTATTATGGAAAACAGGAGTTAAGATTCTATTTTTAAAAATATTAGAAATTTAATTTCATACACAGTATATCTCATGGGATCGACTAGAGCGAAAGAGAGCTCATGAAGCTGGAGAAACAAAGGGTACAATCTTGGTGAGAAAATTCTTAGGTTCCTACTCTTCATGTTTCCATTATTGAGATAGATATTTTACGTTTGCTGCTTCTGCTAACCTCTCTGAGATTTTTTAAAATCTTGTATCTGAAAAAAAAAAAAACTTGTATCTGCTGGTTTCTCCTATAAAATTACCGTGTGCCTGAAAGAGTCTAAAATCTTAGTGTTCATTGAACACATTTTTTTCTACTTGTAATTCATATTTGTTTCTTCTTTAATCAAAGGGCAAAAGTAATGTAAAACATTATAATACATGAGAAGTTTTTAACTTAACTCATAAGGCATGAGAAGTATGCACGAAACTGCAAAACTTAACCAATTCTAAATAAAACCTATGTAACTATTGTCTTAGCTTGGGTTCCTCTAATGCAGGCCCTGACATAAAAATGCTACTGAAAGTATTTTATTTGAAAGGTGAAAGATAAACAACATGGATGTAGAAAAATGAGATAAGGGAAGCACCTGATAAAGATGCATTACCAAACCAGTTACTATAAAGGACCTGAAGGTAAATTTCAAGGTCTGCTGCAGAGCTGCACCACAGAGACAGACAAGTAGCAGGGATATTTAAACACTAGCTCATGTCAAATATCAGTTGGAGATTGAACTTGAACATTATTTCTCAGTATTCCAATCTGCTCCATGGGTGAGACAGTGACTTCAGCAGCAGAGAAAACTCTCAAAGAAAGGAATAAGCTGGTAATAAGGAGTAAGGCCAATGTGTGCTGTTCTCATACAACCAAGGGGACATATGTGCACATCTTAATGAAGACTACAAACTTCTGATGTCTTTTGAAGAGCTATCCTCATATTAGCACCATTTTAGGACAAAGTGCTTAAATGTTCTTTCAGATATTTTAGGAGATTAAGGAGTGGGCTGGAGGATAATGACCAATATTTCTCAAGTTTGGTTATTTCACAAAACTTCTCCAAAAGATATATTATAGCTATCAGAAAAAAAAATGGGCAGGATTTGTATCACCCATTTACTCAAGTAGATTATAGAACAGCTCTCACAGGAAAGACTATTTATTTATAGAATATACATCGAGTACTTTAGAGCTATGTGTTAAATGGATGAATTGATACATGAGAATATAGTGTGCTTTTATTATTACAGATATAAAAATCAGAAAGATGTTTGAAGTGTATGAGAAATGATGACTGCCAATATTCAATCTCTGACTTTGGTGATTCTCCTATCTTTAAGAAAAATTTCATGGAGTTCTCATTAAGATCACACATTGAAATATGAATATAAATATATGGAATATTACTATGCTGCACAATCACTTTTTCACCATTCTTTCATCACAATAGTAATTTCTTCCCCAAAATAAAGAAAAATGGAGCCCAGCTAAGTATTACTTGTTTATAAACATTGAAAAAAATGTTCATTTACTTTATTAAATATAAAATAAACATATTTAGGCACAAATAAGTCTAGAGTAGAAATGGAAATTCTTGATTTCTCCATCATTCTGTAGAGGTTTCAACTGATGTACTGATACGCATATCAATGATTCCAAGCTTCCTTCCCCAGAAACCCCATTACCAGCTCCAAGAAGGCTGATGAGTCTTGCCAACCATTGCTGCATGCTGTCTTGTCAGCATGTGTGGAGTAATTGCTGTTTGAGGATTAGAAGGATTTCTATCATTTGGCAAACATTTCAGCTGCACTGGTCAAGAGGAACACTAACAGAAGCTTTTCATGCTAAACTGCACTCTGCCACAGAGTTATTCAGGCCATAGGGTACCACTGAGAAAAGGGAGCAAGTTATATGTGCACTTGAGCTGTGAGGTTTCTTTTCTGAAGTAACAGGTGCTTTAAAATTAAGGCAGTTATCTTAGAACAGGGGTCGGGAATCTTTTTGGCTGAGAGAGCCATGAACACCACATATTTTAAAATTTAATTTCATGAGAGCCATACAACGACCCATGTACGTTATGCATTATCCAATAAAAATTTGGTGTTGTCCCGGAGGACAGCTGTGATTGGCTCCAGCCACCCGCAACCATGAACATGAGCGGTAGGAAATGAATGGATTGTAATACATGAGAATGTTTTATATTTTTAATATTATTATTATTTTTTTATTAAAGATTTGTCTGTGAGACAGATGCAGCCATCAAAAGAGCCACATCTGGTTCACGAGCCATAGGTTCCCGATCTCTGTCTTAGAAGGAGTCAAGAAGTGGTAAACTATGTAGGGACTGGTATAAAACAGATAAGTTTTAATGGGCTTGAATAATATATGGAGAAAGTGGAGCACTATAGGATTACTAGCAGAATATTTAATTACATACCACCATAGACACTTTATAAGCACAGAGGATCCTTGTGAGGATCCCACAGAGGTTACGACAGTCTTGACATAGGACATTTCGAGTTTACGACACTCACTCCCATAAAAACTTTAAAAAATTGAGATGTGAGTGTTTCAGCTTATGCCATTAACATTGTACTTATGGACTATGGGAGTAAACTTGTTTGGATGCACATGGTGGAAGAATACTCAGTTACATGGGATATGAATGAGGGAGTTGATGTGCCCCAGTATTCTTACCTATGCCATTTTGGACTATTAAAAACACAAGTGTTCCATTTGTGTTGCTTTGTTTGGCAACTGTTTGGCTCTTATCATGGCTCCTAATAGAAAGTCAGAGTTTTCAGCTGGTAGCACTTCAAAGAAGAAGGAAGCCATGTCACAGAGCTACTGTTAACCCATAGAGAGGAGTTGTCTGCTGAGCATCTCATTCAGCTGGAGAAGCCATTGATTGAAGAGGAAAAGATAGATAACCCATAGCCCAAGAGATTTTCAAGAATTTGGCAGAAGGTTTTTCTATGGCAGAGGGTAGGTTGGCCAAATTTCAAGCTGAGGACCCCAGAGATGACAGATTTAGTGAGGTCCACAGAGCTGTTATGGATGTCTTGAAATGCTATAAGCCAACTTTGGAAGAGAAGAAGTCATTAACCTTCTGGACAAGACTGGAACAATTCTCCTTTTTAAATAAATTTTTATTAATTTTAATGGGGTGACATTAATAAATCAGGGTACATATGTTCAAAGAAAACATCTCCAGGTTATCTTGTCATTTAAATATGTTGCATACACGTCAACCAAAATCAAATTGTCCTCAGTCATCTTCTATCTGGTTTTCTTTGTGTCCTTCCCCTCCCCCCTCTCCCTTCCTTCCCCCCCCCCCCGTAACCACCACCCTCCTGTCCATCCATGTCTCTTAGTCTCGTTTTTATGTCTCACCTATGTATGGAATTATGCAGTTCTCAGTTTTTTTCTGATTTACTTATTTCACTGTGTATAATGTTATCAAGATCCATCCATTTTGTTGTAAATGATCCGATGTCATCATTTCTTATGGCTGAGTATATTCCATAGTATATATGTACCACATCTTCTTTATCCAGTCATCTATTGAAGGGCTTGTTGGTTGTTTCCATGTCTTGGCCACTGTGAACAATGCTGCAATGAACATGGGGCTGCATGTGTCTTTACGTACTAATGTTTTTGAGTTTTGGGGGTATATACCCAGTAGAGGGACAATTCTTTAAGAAGGTAGAGAGGCCTGCAACAGATCCTGTAGCCTCTACATCAGCTGCTTCTCAATATGAAACACCTGTAGTACAGGTAGAATCATCTCCAGCATCTCCTGCATGTTTAATAGGCAATCCTGATTCACCTGACCCAGTATCTCCAGCACCTTCTTGAGATTCTCCTGCCTCTCCAGCTTCCTCCTCATAATAGGTCACTCTCTCCCACTTTGCACTGCCCTTTTCAGTGTGCAAGCCACCACAGGAATAAAGGGAAGGGATTTTTTTTGCACTAATTTTTTTTGTTACTACAGTACAGTGTGTTCAGTACAGTATATTTATGTCCTTTTCCTTTTTATGTGGCTTAGTTGTGTTTCTATGTTCTATATTATGTTTTTACAACTGTGTTAGGATAGGTAAGTGACTTAGGCTAGGGAATGTTTCAACTTACACCAAACTTCGGGTTATGTTACTATTGTCAGAACAGAATTGTGATTTGAGAGAGAGAGAAGCATTCATCTGTTGTTCCATTTAGTTGTGCATTCATTGGTTACCTTCCATATGTGCCCTGACTAGGAAATCAAACTCATAACCTTGGTGTCTTGGTATGATGCTCTAACCAACATAGCTAACTGGCCAGAGCATAAAGACATTTATTTAACCAGCCTATGTTCTTTCTGCTGTTGGGTATTTCTCATATGGCAGACAGTTGTCAGAGTTAGCACTGTTACCAAATCGAGAAGTTTTTTGGTAATGACCTCAATGAAAGAAATCACTGAGCTCTAGTATCTAGGCATAAATATGTTTTATCTTCAGTGAGAGAGAAGATGGTTTATATACATACTTAAATTTGTCTCCAGAAGTTGTTAGAGGGATTTTATCATGTGAGTGCAGATATTTTCTCAATTGGATATTGTTTTTTATTTCATTCAATCAACAATTAATTATTGAGTACTAACAATGTGCCAAGCTCTAGGAATTAAAGAAATACACCATCCTAGCTCATTCAGAATTTATGTCAATATATTATGAGGAAAGAAAGCTATTTTAAAAGTTACTTGTTAGTTTAAGAAATCCAGTTGTGATTTATGTTTCAAAACACAGGCAAAGGGTGCATGAAAATCTTCAGCAAAAAAGGCTTATTCTAACTTCTGTGTCTATAGAAGTAGTCCAAAATGTATGACATTTAAACTGCGATGGGAGAGGTGATTGTTATTTGGAAACTGAAAAGAAGGAGAATGTTTAGAAACAGTATCATTTCATAGTATTTGAAAAAAGGAAAGGTCTTTATGCAATCTGTTAGTCTAAAGGAAATAGGTTTGACTATAGTCTAAATCTTGTGAAGGAGGCAAAAAAGATAGGCAGAGCTTGTAATACAGCCTTGTGATAAGGTACCGGTAGATAAGAATTTTTATGTTTTCCTAAGGGTAATAAAAAACCATTGGATAATGGTGACCTAGAGCACTGGGAGTCTATGGGAGCTGATTTTGCCCCCAGTGGACATTTGGCAATGACTAGAGGCGTTTCTGTTTGTCTTGTATGTGGTAAGGGTGCTACTGGTAACCAGTGGCTGAAGGGAAAGGATGTTTCCAAATATCTTTCAATGCAAAAGAGAGAATCTTCACAAAAAGAAATCATCTGGCCCAAAATGTTTATAATGAGAGGCTGACTAGCAGTGACTTTCTAGATAATTCAGAATAGGATTTAAAATCACAATGTTTCTCTGAAAGAAGTTGAGTTTAAAGGTAGAAACAAAAGATGTAAGATGAAAAGCCAGGAAGCTGATCTTGCAGTGATGTAAGAGGTCACTGTCGCTTGGATTGAATTTCAAAAATTTTTAAATATGAAGAAAATAAAGTGGACACTGTTGCTACTCATGCACTTCATCATGGATTTGTTGGCTCACCTTCTGGTATGAGGCAGCAACTTGGCCCACATCTTACCCGATGCTACTAAATTTCTTCCATTAGCATCTTCAATTATTGGGCCAGGTGCATAGTTAGCTCCATGATGAAGGTCACACCGTTTTCCTGCTGCTCATTCTGTCATTGAAGTTGGAGTTGTGGTACTGGTGAGAGAATAATGTGGGTCCTCGTTTGTCCTGTGGACTCCAGCTCATCCTCACAAGTTCCACATCAGTTTTCTCCTCCTTACTTCACCTTTATCTTTTTTTTTTTAATATTTTGGGTTTTATTTCTTATCTTTACAAGTATAATCTTTTTTTCAATAGTATGAAGTTGTACAGATTAATGTGAAAAAAGTAACCATTCCTTTACCAGTATCCTGACAGCCAACCTTGCTGCTGGCTCACCCAGAACCAAATACAGATGAGTAGCATTGTAAAACTATTAAACCAATTTCCAAAATGGTGCAACCTCAAATCCCTCACACCGTTATTCGGCACCACTCTTAGTAGTTACACATTTCTAATCAAATCCTGGATAATACAGTTCAAAGTTATCAGTTAAAAATTTTAAATAGCTGGACAAAATTAGAGAATTAGAGTTCAGTAGCAACAGGCCTGATGTCAGGACACCAGGATAAACCTCTATAGTAGTGGAGATTGAGATGTTTTACAAAGACTAAAACACAGCTTTGAATAAATCAACCTTGGATTGTATAGAGGTAGTCTGCTATTAGCCTAACTGTCTTCCTGTATAAAAAGTAAGCCTGGCCCTGGCCGGTTGGCTCAGCGGTAGAGCGTCAGCCTGGCGTGCGGGGGACCCGGGTTCGATTCCCGGCCAGGGCACATAGGAGAAGCGCCCATTTGCTTCTCCACCCCCCCCCTTCCTCTCTGTCTCTCTCTTCCTCTCCCGCAGCCAAGGCTCCATTGGAGCAAAGATGGTCGGGGCGCTGGGGATGGCTCTTTGGCCTCTGCCCCAGGCGCTAGAGTGGCTCTGGTCGATGCAGAGAGACGCCCCGGAGGGGCAGAGCATTGCCCCCTGGTGGGCAGAGCTTCGCCCCTGGTGGGCGTGCCGGGTGGATCCCGGTTGGGCGCATGCGGGAGTCTGTCTGACTGTCTCTCCCCGTTTCCAGCTTCAAAAAAATACAAAAAAAAAAAAAAAAAAAAGTAAGCCTGACCAGGCGGTGGCACAGTGGATAGAGTATCAAACTGGGATGCAGAGAACCCAGGTTTGAAACCGCGAGGTTGCCGGCTTGAATGTGGGGTCACTGGCTTGAGCATGAAATCATAGACATGACCCCATGGTCGCTGTCCTGAACCTAAAGGTAACTGGCTTGAAGCTCAACCTTGCTGACTTCAGCAAAGTGTCACTTGCTCTACTGCAGCCCCCCAGTCAAGGCACATAAGAGAAAGCCATCAATGAACAATTAAGATGCCGCAACAAAGAATTGATGCTTCTCATCTCTCTCCCTTCTTGTCTGTCTGTCCCTGTCTGTCTTTCTCTTTGTATCAGTCACACACACTCACACACACACACACACACACACACACACACACACACACACAGTAAATCTACTTTTGGAGGAAAACATTAACAGAACCTCAAATGATCTCACAATTTTAAATCTATATTTGTTTATAGCAATACTTCCTAGCAAAACTTTTGTTCTATTTTACATTTTATTTTTGTTCAAAACTATCTTGGCTATTTTTGAGAACTTCTCTTTCATGTAAAATATAGGACAAACTTTTTGATAAACTAATTTATTATAACTTAGTGAAAGTCCATTAAATTTGTATAGATCAATGTATAGATAACAGTTTATATTGGCAATACTCTAGTTTATGTAAGATGATATGTCTATATTTGGATCTTCTATATTATTTCTATCTCTGTGTATGGTTGTGTGCATATATATACATGTGTACGTGCATATATATGCATACATATAGGTATATATATGACACATGCTTTTATAAAATCTCTAGTTATATAGATTTTATCATTTGGAAGATAAATTTTTTTATTTTATAAGTAGTTATTTTCTAGATTTTTAGTATTGCTGTTATGTGAATCTGAGAACAAACATTGGGAGGTTCTTATTTCTAGCAAGATGACAGAGATGTAAATTATTGTTAGTAGTAGTATTTTTTAAGTGTGAGGAGGGAAGATAGAGAGACAGACTTCCACATGCACCCTGACGGGGATCCTCAGCAACCCTTGCCTGGGCCGATTCTTGAATCAACCAAGTTATTTTTAGTGCCTGAGGCTGACACACTCAACCAACCAAGCTATCCTCAGTGCCTGGGCCAATACTTGAACCAACTGAGCCACTGGTTGTGAGAGGGGAAAAGGGAGAGAAGGGGAATAAGGAGGGAGAGAGAAGCAGCTGATGACTTCTCTTGTGTGCTCTGATTAGAAATAGAACCAGGCATGCTCATACACAAGGCCAATGCTCTGTCCACTGAACCAACCAGCCAGGGCCTGAGGTAAATTATTTTTACAAGTTAAACAAGAGATAGAGTCTCTCTTAAAGCCTAAGGATGTGTAGATTTCCATTTACATAGTAAATATGACTGAGGAAGAAAAGTGATACATGAACTTGCAAATGGGACCTTTTTTTTCTAGGAGCTTCAGATATATGGAGCCAGAAAACACAAAAAAAGTTAATTTAGTAAAATATAGTATCCAGATGTGGACAGCAACATTTCACTTTATTCTCCACTCTTTCAATCACATTTAATATAACATATTTATACCTGAACACCATGATTTATGTGAACATTAATTACAAGATGGCAGCAAGATATCTGTTCACTGAATAGAATTCTAAGAAACAAAAAATCATGCCTTTTTTGTTTGTTGTTTATCTAATATACAGCTAGAGTTAGCTAATGATCAATGCTACCAGTTTATTGATGGGGAAGAAAAGAATTAAAAAAACAAGCTTATGATTTGATGAATACTGCTATGCTTACAAAGATAAAATACTAAAAATAATAAAAATTAGTTTGAAGACATAATGACCAAAGAATTCACAACATCCTTTAAATATTTGAGAGAATGTTTCAAAGAAAAAGAAATAAAACTATGAAATCAGAAAAATTATTTGGAAGTTATAAAGAGTACCTGGGCTATGTATATTAAATAATTGTGTTCTTCTAAAAACTATAGTTGGTAAAATGTGTCGTAGAGAGCAAGCACCTTCCAGAGATTAAATGAAAACTGAGCTTATATTTGTGATGATTGCACTCTATAACAGTACTTGCGAACTAGCAGCATTAAGGATTTAAATTGTGATTCAGAAATCTATGTTTTTACATTATTCTTAACCAAGCCTAATGGAGATTTAATTTTGGATATCATTATTCTAAATGGTGACAGCTGACCCATCTAAAGTGACCCCACTCAGTAGATAGTACTGGCCTGGCCGATGACACATAGACCACTGGGCCACACACCTCCCATCTTCCATCAAGCAAATCTCTGCACCTATTCACACAGTAATGTCAGAGTTCCAAAAAAGAGAAAGAAAGGAATTACATTAAGCCTTTTATGGCCTAGTTTCAGAACTTGTGTACTGTCTGTTGTGTTGCACTCTATTGCTAAAAGCCAAGTTTGTACTTAAGAGAGTTGAGTAGACTCTATCTCATCATGGAAAGTCATATTGCAAGGAGTTTGATACCAAAAGGGTAAATATTTATGAATATTTCACCGATCTTTCAAAAACTGGGAATAACCAAAGGTGCATGTGAGCGTAGCATGCTGAGCAGAGTGTAGTATATCTGTTGTCTCTGCATTAAAAGGATTGGCTTTGATGTTGTGTCATAATTCCATGATTTACACTGACTTCTATACTCACTGGCATGCTTACTGAACCCTGTGCCATAAAAAAATAATGGATTAGTCTAAATATGACAACATTAATGTAACTCAGTCGCTTGCTGAATTCAGTGCTTGGAAATAGATAAAGAGTTGTGAAAATACTTGATCTGAAATCTTATATGAAAAGAAATTGTCCATGTGGTTCTAACTATAATGTGACAAAATTCAAAGACCTTATTTTTATTCTTGTAAGTGAAAATTAAAAAAAAATCCCAAGAATGCAATCATTGCTATTCTATGAGTTTACTGATACTGATGTGAGGCTTGAGTAAATTATTATAAAAATAAAACGTATCAAAATGTAAGCTCTCAACCTAATCATTAATACTGCTCAGGATAAGCAATTCCTTTATGACATAGATTTGATATATACACGGGAGTCACTTATTTTTTCCAGTATGACATATGTTTCCAAAATACATAGCTTTGTGTGTTGTTACATGCTACTGGGAAGTACAGGCCTAAGAATTATGTTTAACTGTAGTAACATTTATATTATCAAATATATTCATATATGTTCAATTTTCTCAGCCTAAACACTTCTTACTTGAACCAACATTTTATTTTTATTTTAATTGAACTATTTATTTCATTTTTGATTTAACTAATTCAAATCACATATGGAGATAATACATAAACTAAAATATCAAAAAAAAATAATTACAAATTTTTCTGTCACAATTTTTTGTTCACTTATTGGAAATAATTCTTATAGAAAATTTTGTTAGAGATAATGAAGCAAGTAATATATTTTCCATGAGAAATACTCTCATATTTAGATAGTAAAAATTAATTGCTTTAGGCAATGTCTTAACCCCAATTAGTTCTATTAGGTGTTTCATGGAATTCATTATACTCAGTTAATTTTTCTCAAGTTTATACAACACTTTCATGAGTGAAATAAAACTCGTAAAGTGAACTCAAAGCTTCTGTTCTTGAAAGTTGAGTTTGAAACATAGCTATTTAGATTTCTGTATTGACTAATCAATAGTTTATAGATTCAATTTTTTGTGTGTCTGTGGCAGAGACAGAGAGAGACACAGGGAGGGACAGATTGGGACAGACAGGAAGAAAGAGAAATGAGAAGCATCAATTCTTTGTTGCGGCACCTTAGTTGTTTATTGATTGCTTTCTCATGTGTGCCTTGACTGAGTGGCGACAGCACACCCAGTGCCCCTTGCTCAAGCCAGCAACTTTGGTTTAAACTAGTGAGCCTTGTTCAAACCAGATGAGCCAGTACTCTAGGTGGTGACCTCGGGGTTTCAAACCTGGGTCCTCTGCATCCCAGTTCGATGCTCTATCCACTGTGCCACCACCAGGTCAGGCTATAGGTTCATTTTTTAACTTACAACTTTATAACTTCTTTCAGATTGTGGTTTTAGTGCATTTATATTTTAGTGTTACTAGAGTCTATATTGTATAAACTAATGGTTGTTCATAAATGGATTCTAAACTATTCTTCCCAAAATCATATTGTCTGGTCTCAAGATTTGTTAATACTTCAACTTTTCTCCCATTCTTTCTTCATACTACTTCTAGCATTGTTGAGACACCTGTCTTTGCCTATAACTGTGCCTTACAGTACTTCTAAAACAGAAATTCAAAAATGTATCATGAAAAAAAACATTTTCTCAAAAGGTTGTAAGCAATTACAACCAGTGATTTGCTTGAACTTGTATTCATTGTATTTTGTAAGTAAAATGTATTGTATGCACGTTAGCTAAAAACAAATAGTAGAAGTATCATGGAAGTTACTTTTTTGTAGGGAACTAAATTTATTTCATAATTTTACACTGAAAGACACTGAAAATCAGAAAAGTTAAATAACTATTTTAAATTAAAAAAAACCCTAATAGTGAAAAAAATCACCAATTCTGGACTCTCCAATGCCAAGATTTCATAAAATATTTTTCCATCATAATTTTGAGAAAAGTTATCAAGAATTTCTTCTCCAAAAGGTATTAATTTAAATATATTCACTCTTGTCTCTGATATACAATTTAATGACCTAAAAATGAAAGTCATCTGTCATTTGGGACGATAGACCCATTAATTCTCAGAATCTTTGCCTAATATATATATATATATATATCTGTCTATCAGAACTCTTGTGAGATTTAAATAATAAGTGGTAGAGTTTTAATACCAATTTGTAAAGACTGCCTAATTGCCAGACTATATCTCTGATGCAATAGAGAAAATATAGAGTTTAATGACACAGCCATATTTTGATTTTTTATTTGTAAAACACATATCATTAACTGTATTTTATTTTCTTCTTGATTACTACATATTGACAATTATTTGATATAAATATTTCATTCAGTACATTTTATTATATTTAGTATATTGATGATGTACTTTAATAAATGCCAATTATTCTACAATCTTGTGATTAAATAATTTGCTATGAATTGATGCAATATTTATATCAATCCATGATTTGCCTATAAATCCATTGACATTTGAGATTATTAGAATACTCTCTGGTTCTCCATCTCTGTAGATATTTTTATGAGTCAATATATAATCTGAAAAACACTATACATACTCTGAGTTTTAGTTTAAAAATTTAAATGATTTGTGAGCTTGAATAACCCAAGTTCCTGTATGAGGAACTAGAAATCTGTTACGTATCTCCACCAAAGTGTTGAAAATAAAGAATTATTTAAAAATTTGTTTTCTTGTTTATGTGTGTGTGTGTGTGTGTGTGTGTGTGTGTGAGAGAGAGAGAGAGAGAGATTTTTATGACTGAATCAAGTAATTAGAAAGTGTATAGAAATCAGAGTCCCACATCTAGCAGATTCTAGAAAGTAGCTTTGTGTGTTTTAGGAATATAAACTATCTTTGGACTGCTTTCCACTGCCCATTACCAAAGGATTTTTATGTGATTTTTAGATCACTTTATGAAGTACAAAAGTAAAAAAAGTATTTTCATAATAATACTGCAACATAATTTTCTTTTTTGTTTGTGTTGATATTTTCCCTGCTGACGCAAACGTAGTAATATGTACAAATGCCCAAATCAATCAGGGCACCAAATTTTACTCATAGTTCTGTGTTCTTTACCTCCATATGCACACATGCACATACATACAGAAAGTTTTGCTTAAAAAATGTCCTTGATAACGGAGTTTAAATATTAATTATAGTTTTTTAGCATGTCTTATTTTTTAAAAAATTTTTTTAGAGTTTTATTTGTTCATTTTTAGAAAGAGAGAAAGACAGAGAGAAGTGGGGAGGAGCAGGAAGCATCAACTCCGATATGTACCTTGACCAGACAAGCCTGGGGTTTTGAACTGGAGACCTCAGCTTTCCAGGTCGACGCTTTATCCTCTGCGCTACCACAGGTCAGGCTTCATTTATTTATCTTTATTCTACATTCAGTAAGGAAACTACACAAAGACCATTCTGTTTCTAATCAAATTTAATGGTTGGCTTGAAAAACACACTTGTGTAATGATTCTAATTGTGAGCTAAAATAGCCAATATTTTTCATTAAACTCCTTTTATAATAAAAAGAATCTGACTAGTAGCATCATTTAGACTTGGTATTTGGTAGAATTTTCTCAAAAGAATCAAAATGAGACTGTTATTTCAAGGAAAAATTAATAGTTATTTTACTGGAAATAAGACCTAAGCTTCAAACATAAACTAGAATTCTAGAATATTTGTATATCCCACTGTGAGTTTTACTTACCTATTACTTTTAAATATTAATGATAAAATAGGTTGGTGATACCAGTAAATATGAATTTTTGATACAATATAGTGAAATGTGTCAACAATTGGAAAATCTGCATAATTCAGTGAAAAAATATTTCTAAATGATTAATGCTTGTTATTATATAATTATTTTTGAGTAAGAGATTTATTCCAGTTTAGGACAATAGGTTTTAATATAACAAAGTATGAAAAGTATGTTGATATGGCTTGAGATTTCAAATTGCAACTAATATTTAAGAAACTAACACTTGTCATGTTTGGATAGAGTGTCAAAAAAGAGTATCTACAATTATCTAAAAAGGCTACTTAAATACCCTTTTTTTTTCTAATCACATATAGCTATGAGGTAAATTCTCTTCATATATTTTAAAACAATATAAGACAATATAATATGGGAGCAGATGAGAATGAAACTATCTGTTTTAAAAACAGATTAAAGAAATTTACAAAAATGTAAAACAATGTTCTTGAGCACATTAATTTTTAAATAATCAATGCAGTTCTGCATAAAATTATTTCTGCTAACAAATAATGGTTTACTATGTTAATTTTAAGTGATTTAATAAATAATGTTAATTTTTTATTTCTAATATGTTAAATATTAATAAATATTAATGACATAAACTAACATTATTTAGAGTCTGCAATAAATCTTGAACTTTTAAAGTTTTTGACTTTTTGTGTTTACAAATATTTTCATTTTAATTTTTAATATTTTATTTTTTAATTCTTGAAACTTAAAATTATTAAATATTTAATTTAAACTTTTTATTATGTTTGATTATAATTTTAATTTATAAATTTTAATATTTTTATTTAAATTTTAACATTTAAATATTTTTACATTTTTTGAACTTTTAGATTTTATAATTAATTAAATTTAACTTGTTCAGTTTACATAAAATTGCTAAGCTGATACACAGTGTTCTCATTTATCTCTCACACATATTTTGTTTTATTTAACATTGTATGTAATTATAGGATAATTGCCAAAACAAAAAAATTAAACTGCAGATTTTTCTACAGTTTTGAGACAAATATATTATTAAATTTCTATTTATAATCAATCCAGGACACCATATTATATTTAATGCTGTATCTATTTAGTTTTATTCAGTGTATAACACTACTTCAGAATTTTCTTATCTTTTACAAACTTGCCAGATTTGAAGAGTAGTGCTAAGTGTTTTGTGGTATTCTCCTCCGTTTGGATTTATCTTATGTTTTCTCATAACCATGTTGAAGCTTTGGATTTTGTGAAGAGCAGCAAAGGCATATGTGACCTTTTTTTATTACATCATGTCAGAGGGCACATGATAGTTACATTATGTAAGCAGAGATGATAACCTTGATCAGTTTCTCCATTGTGGTTACTATTTTCCCTTCAATGCTCTGTGTTTTTTAAAAAAAGAAAATTGGCCCTGGCCAGTTGGTTTAGTTGTAGAGCGTCGGCCTGGCATGCAGGAGTCCCAGGTTCGATTCCCGGCCAGGGCACACAGGAGAAATGCCCATCTACTTCTCCACCCCTCCCCCTCTCCTTCCTCTCTGTCTCTCTCTTCCCCTCCTGCAGCCAAGGCTCCATTGGAGCAAAGTTGGCCCAGGCGCTGAGGGTGGCTCTATGGCCTCTGCCTCAGGCACTAGAATGGCTCTGGTTGCAACAGAGCAATGCTCCAGATGGGCAGAGCATCGCCCCCTGGTGGGCATGCCAGGTGGATCCCGGTCGGGTGTATGTGGGAGTCTGTCTGACTGCCTCCCCGTTTCCAACTTCAGAAAAAAAAAAAAGAAAACAAAAAAGAAAATCACTAATTTGAGCCTAAACTTCAGTGAAGTGGAAATAATATATAATCTCTTGGTAGTAAGTGTATTAAACATCCTTTTCTCATAAAATGTCATCTCTAATTTCTTTTTTTATATATTTATTTATTTATTTTAGAGAGGAGAGAGAGCGAGAGAGACAGAGACAGAGAGAAGGGGGGGAGCAGGAAGCATCAACTCCCATATGTGCCTTGACCAGGCAAGCCTAGGGTTTCGAACCGGCGACCTCAGCATTTCCAGGTCGACGCTTTATCCATTGTGCCACCACCTGGTCAGGCTCATCTCTAATTTTTAACATTCTTTAATGAATCTTACTTGCAACAGCTACTTGTGTCTCTGATTTTTTCATCTTTTATCTTATGGATTTTCTTCAAAAAAAATTTGTTCCTATTTATTTATAAGTCCATGGGTTTATTGATTTTATTTCAATCTTTGGCTTATAATTTAATATGCTTTTATTGTATTCCAATTTTGGCAGATGGGAGTTCTTTCAGGTTTGGTTCCTATGTACCTTTAACATGCTCCATCATTATATCATGCGTCCAGTTTCTTAATTTCTATTTCAGCAAGATGCTCAGGGTTGATTTTGTATTTTACCTGCCTTGACCATAAAATCAGTCACTTCTTCAATAAGTTTCAGTTATTATATTTGAGAATGTTACTAGAAACCAAGATTTGAGTGCGAGGTATGCTAGGTATGCTAGTTAGCACATATAACACTCAGGTGTTATATGTACTTCTAGCACTCTCAGTGATCACTGATTGTTTCTCTGTCAGCTCAAATCTGCCTTGAGCCTCTCTAGTCAAATTTAACTCCAATTATTAGACTTTTAAATTCTAGAATTTCTACTGGTCCTTTTTATATAATTTCTATCTCTTTATTGAAATATTTAATGAGATATAGTTGTCATACTTTTCTTTAACCATGGTTTCTTTTAGTTCCTCGAACATATAATATTTATAAAGGCCAATTTAAAGGCTTTACAAAATTGAACATCTCTAGGCCCTTTCATAGAGAGGTTTCTATTGACAGCTAATATTTTATTCATATTGCTATAATTCCCTATTTATTTTCAAATCTCCCAATTTCATGTTTAAAACTGAACATTTTAGATAGTATATTGTAGCAATTTTGAAATCAGATTCTTCAATGGTGGTGATTATTTTTGTCCTGGCTGATGTTGCTATTTTTTATTTACTTCTGTAGACTAATTCTCTGTAGCTTCAAATCCCTGCAACATAAAGTCTCCGTTGTTTTCATTTTGTTTTGTTTGTTAATGTCATTGTCTTAGAATATTATCACTGAATACCATGAACTAGGTAATTTATGAACAACAAAAATTTATGAAGACTAGGAAATCCAACATAAAAATGCCAGCAGATCTGTGTCTGTTGAAGCTCCAACAACTGGTTCATCTATCTGCTGTGTCCTCACATGGAAGGAGACAAAGGAACTCTTTGCTTTTTCATTTATAAGAGTGTTAATTCAAATTATGAGGTCTCCAGTCCCATGACCTAAGCACCTTCCAAAGCTCCCACCATGGGGATTATGTTGTAACACATGAGTTTGGAGATACATAGACATTCAGTCTATATAAATCAAGTTTATTTAGTCCATCTAAATCATGCAACTTTATAGTGATACCTGTTCTGGAAGTTTGTATAGCATAGTTGTCAGCAATTAATTTTCTTAAGTTCTTTTAGTCAGTAAGTCTTTTATCTTTAGAAAAGAATTTGTATTGTGTGTGTGTTTGTGTGTGTGTGTATGTACATTAGGGTTGCTTTCAATGTATAGACATAATTCTGACTTGTACTTCACTTAATGCTTATACTGTGTTTCAAGAAGTCAGAAGTAAATACCTTTTGCACTTTCCTGGGCATGAATGCAGCTTTCTCAATCACCAAAAATATGTCAGAGCTTTTTTTAACCCTCTATATACTTTCTGTTTCCTAGATATTACCCTTAAATTTTTTACTGTGGTCTTATTTGTCCACAGTTTATCCAGAACTAGTATTGTGACCTTGGGTAACCTCTATATTAAACAAACAGAGCTGATATCAAACATTTTCAATGTTTGAGAGTATGGTTTTTCCTCTTCAGCTGACCTCTGAAGAAGGTCGAACAACCATAGTATTATTGGGATGAATCTTGTCCTGGGAGCTTCATGTTGGATCAAATAATGACATAAACTGACGATGATACTTTCAATATATTCCTGATAGGTATGTGCTCTCTGATGACTGTGAAGTTGTTGGTTTTTGAGGCAACAGTTAGAGAATAGTCAAATTAAAATGCCACAAAACTCACAATTCTCACTGGTACTTAGTATTTTTTGTTAAATAAGCATTGTTTTTTTATTAATTTTAATTTATTGTGTTGACACAGATTCAAGTCTCCCACTCATAACTCCCTCACCCCACCCCTTCGTCCCGATTACCCCCCTTTTCTCCCCTCCCCCTTACTCCCTCCTCCCTTTCCCTTTGGGACCTGCTGTCCTGTTATCTGCATCTATGTGTTATGTATATATAATTTCACTCATCCCTATACCTTCTCTGATCCCATCCCATCATATATATTATTGTTTTAAATGCTTTTTTTAAATTTCAGAGTTTAATATTTGGAAAATATTAAATAAATGTTTTTATAGATGGAAAAACTGAGTTTGCATTTCAAACGTGTTTTCATTAAAAATTCTAGTCATTAACTTTATTAAAAAAAAGAGAAAATAATTTTAGAATTCATCTGGCAGAAAACCAAACTGCAATGCATTTAGATGAGAAGAATTTTTTACAACAATATCACTGTTTTTAAATCATGCAAATATTAAAATATTCTGATACTAAAACAGGAATATGTTTACATAGATATTCCTAATTTAAATTGGGTTCAATATTTTGTTAAAATAATCTAAATTTCCCATATATCAAATACTTTTTTTAATGTTTTCTATTGACTTAAGAAAGAGAAAGAAAAAGAGATAGGAAAAGAAAGAGAGAGAGAAAAGCATCAACTCTTTCCACTTGCTTGCTTCTCACATGTGCCTTGACCAAGGCTAGAACCCACAACCTGGGCATGTAGGAACAACGCTCTATTCACTGAGCCACCAGGCCGGAGCCATTTTTTATTTTTTTACTTTCTAATGTTTTGTAAAAGAAATTCCTGAAATAAACAAATTAAAGATTGAAATATTTTACTAATGTACATTAGTAACTTTCTCATACTTTTTATTTCTTAGTCACACCTTGATACAAAGATTGCTTTGACAGTGTATAATATAAGCACAATGTTTTGGAATTAAATCTGACACCTTCATTTATTACTTTCTTCAATGAATAAATATTGTTGTTACAGTACCACTAATATACTCCATATTAGGGATACATGATTGATCAAATGAACCAAAATAAAAAGGACTCCTAACCTCAAGGAATTCTCTAATTGGAAGGAAGACATAGATTAAGCAAACTAAATATTCTGAGTGTAACAAAGGGATAATCAGAATTGCCAAAAGCAACAGAATCATGAAAATATAACCTTGTTTGTTCTCAGGACACAGACAATGTCTTTTGTATACATCACCATATTTCCATTCTGCCCAGCTCAGAGCAAAACAGAACTTAATATGTTATGAGACTTGATATTGTCCAGGCGGGGAATTTGTCACTTCCAGTTTCCCAACTTTTATTGGTCACTTAAAAGTTTTACTTCAGGCCCTGATGTGGTGGCTCAGTGGATAAAGTGTTGTTCTGCTGCACCAAGGTCGCTGGCTCTATGCCTGGTCAGGTCAGGGCACGTTCAAGAAGCAATCAATGAGTGCAAAACTAAGTGGAACATCTAAGTGAAACAGTTGATGCTCTCTCTCTTGCTCTCTGTCCCTTCCCCACACCTCTCTCTCTTTCTACCCCTTCCTCTCTCTTTCTCAAATCAATAAAACACTTTCTTTTTTCAATGAAAACCTTTTTAAAATGTTTTACTTTAGAAGACTTCTTTAGAGATAAGAGGAATAATTTTCATAAAAATCTAAGAGGACACTCTGTTAAGTGATCTAATTAAAACAAAGTAGGTTTACAAATATCAGTATAAACAAAGTATTGTTGAAAAATGTAATTAGCTTTGCATTTTCCTGAAAAAGGTAAAGATGAACAGGGCTAACTTAATCACACAAGTAGTCCATATGGACTCTGGAGTTGGCTGACTGTCACAAGGTTAAGCAGTAAAAAATTATATACCCTCTATTTCCATATCTATAAAAATTAACTGCTTGTGGAAATTTTGCTATATTATTAATTTAGATGACAAAAACTCAGACAAAAATGCTAAAAATTATTTTGAATTATAGTACATTAAAAGGCTTTTGGAATTACAGCACATTGGAAGGTTCCTGTAAAAAACCTACATATATATTATATGTGTGTGTGTGTGTGTATAAAACATATATGCGTATATATATCTTATGTTTTTATATATATGTGTGTGTGTGTACACAAAGAGATACCTATTAAACATACACATACACATACACACACACACACACACACATTTTGTTTTGGAAGATTGTTTCTGCCATCACCTTCCTAATAGATTACTAAAATTATCATTGTTTATTTGTTTAAAATATTGTTGATTGGCCCTGGCCGGTTGGCTCAGCGGTAGAGCATCGGCCTGGCGTGCGGGGTACCGGGGTTCGATTCCTGGCCAGGGCACATAGGAGAAGCGCCCATTTGCTTCTCCACCCCCCCCCCCCCCGCCTCCTTCCTCTCTGTCTCTCTCTTCCCCTCCCGCAGCCAAGGCTCCATTGGAGCAAAGATGGCCCCGGGCGCTGGGGATGGCTTCTTGGCCTCTGCCCCAGGCACTAGAGTGGCTCTGGTCATGGCAGAGCAACGCCCCGGAGGGGCAGAGCATCGCCCCCTGGTGGGCAGAGCGTCGCCCCTGGTGGGCGTGCCGGGTGGATCCCGGTCGGGCGCATGCGGGAGTCTGTCTGACTGTCTCTCCCCGTTTCCAGCTTCAGAAAAATACAAAAAAAAATAAAATAAAATAAAAATAAATAAAATAAAACATTGTTGATTATTCTAAGAGTTAGAAAATGATGGCCATTTGAGTGAACTCCATGCCATGATATATGCACTGTGCATAATATATAGATATGATTTTTTTTAAAAAAATTTAGAACAGGATGGTGGGTGGAATTAGATTCATTTCTATAGTGATTATGTAAATAATCTATTAAATGAATTCATTTCTTTTTTTTTTTTTGTATTTTTCTGAAGTTGGAAATGGGGAGGCAGTCAGACAGACTCCCACATGCACCTGACCGGGATCCATCCGACATGCACACCAGGGGGCGATGCTCTGCCCATCTGGGGTGTTGCTCTGCTGCAACCAGAGACATTCTAGCGCCTGAGGCAGAGGCCTCAGCACCGGGGCCAGCTTTGCTCCAATAGAGCCTCGGCTGTGGGAGGGGAAGAGAGAGAGACAGAGAGGAAGGAGAGGGGGAGGGGTGGAGAAGCAGATGGGCGCTTCTTCTGTGTGCCCTGGCCAGGAATCGAACCTGGGACTCCTGCACGCCAGGCCGATGCTCTACCACTGAGCCAACCAGCCAGGGCAATGAATTCATTTTCTATGGCTCAAGATGTACAGTGTTTTCACATTTAATATGTGGATACTGTGACTTCACCTTTCTTTTTATTTTATATCTTAAAATATATTTTTATATTTTAAGAATATTACATGCACATCTATTTTATTAGACTATTTTTCTAAGTAATTATATATTACTAGTCTTTTTACATGATGGTACATTTGCTTTCTCAGATTATTTTGGCTGATAAAATAGTGGGTAATATTTTTGGGAAAAAAATTAAAATATTTAGATTTATTTATTATGATAAAGTGAATACAGCAGGTCTTCAAATCATGTTGTTTTGTTAAATGTTATTTAATTATAACATTGATGATGTGGCAAAAGAATTCAACTCTTCTTGTTTATATATAAATTAGCCTATAGTAAAATTAGTTTTGTTACATATTGTGCTTAAAGTCACAGAACCCATCGAGGATATTAAATGAGGACTTATTTACAATTAAAATCTACCTTTGCGGGGTATTCCGTTTGGTATTTATTTATTTTTATCTATTTGTATATTGTGGCTGTTCCAGGACACTGGCTAACATTCAGGGTTCTGAGTATAGGCCAGACATTCTCAGCCACTTATTTGCTGTCTAACACTACCATTAGACAGCTTTATGATGCACAATAGGTAAAATTGGCATAAAGAAATACCTACTTTGTAAAGTAGTTAATAAGAGTTAAATGGATTAATAATTTTAAAGTACTTACAGTGCCTTATACATAGTACATATTCAACACATACTAGCTGGTATTATTTCCAAATTGTAAAAACAAAAATGCTCTTTCATTGATTAAATACAAAACTAAATTTTATTTTTAATTTAAGTGGTTCTTTTATAAAATGTTCTGAATTGATATTTCTAATTTGAAAAGGATACTTTTTAAAAATGTAATTTTCAGGTATAGATAAATAAAATGGTCAAAGGGAGACACAATCATATTCTTAAATTGCTTTTTTTGGATAAACTTCGGATACAGTCAATGCAATATTGCCACTTCTGTTTTCTCTTAGAATAAATTTTTCCTATATGCAATCATTGCTTTTAACACAGCTTCAGATTCGTCAGCATTTTCTTTTCTTTCTTTTTTTTTTTTTTTTCAGAGGCAGAGATAGACAGGGACAGACAGACAGGAACGGAGAGAGATGAGAAGCATCAATCATCAGTTTCTCGTTGCGCGTTGGGACTTCTTAGTTGTTCATTGATTGCTTTCTCACATGTGCCTTGACCGCGGGCCTTCAGCAGACTGAGTAACCACTTGCTGGAGCCAGCAACCTTGGGTCCAAGCTGGTGAGCTCCTTGCTCAAGCCAGATGAGCCCACGTTCAAGCTGGCGACCTCGGGGTCTTGAACCTGGGTCCTTCTGCATCCCAGTCCGATGCTCTATCCACTGCGCCACCACCTGGGCAGGCCAATTGTCAGCATTTTCTAACTTTGCTCAGAGAAGTCAAAGAATTGGCTTTAGGGCTTGGAAGCTCTAATTCTATTCTACATATTTCTCTGCTAAGAGTTATTTCTTCTCTCTTATCTGTTTCTTTCAAGTCAATGGGCTTTGCTATTACTTTAATACATAGTTAACAATCTGATTTATTTCTTTATATATATTTATTATTAAATTTATTGGGGTGACATTGATTAATAAAATTATACCAATTTAGGACATATAACTATATAATAACCCATCTGTATATTTCATTGTGTGTTTACCACAAATCGTGTCTCCTCCCTCGACATTCCTTCACCTTCCCCAACCCCTTTCCCACCTTCAATCTTCACACCATTGTTTGTGTTTAAACGGTTTTTTTTTTTGCTTAATCTCTTCACCTTTATTCACTCAGCCTCCAAACCCCATTCTTTCTGACAGCTGTCAGTCTGTTCTCCATATCAATAAGTTTGTCTCTGTTTTGTTTTTGTTTTTTTTTGTTTTTTTAGTTTATTTTGTTCATTAGATTTCACATATGAGTAAAATCATATGGTACTTGCCTTTGTCTGGGTGACTTATTTTACTTAGCATAATACTTTCCAGGTCCATTGTTTCTATTTCTTTGAATTTTCTAAGAAATATAAATATTTTTGGAGGAAACCTCATAGTTCTCTCATTTCTCTCTTCAATAACATATTTGTTAAAGTTTCATGAACAGTGCCATAAATTCTTATTTACACAAATTATAGCCTTTTTATTGTAACTAGGATACACTTTTACATGGTCCATATGGAAATCCTTTTATTTTTTTATAGCATCCATGTTTTATAACATGTTTTACTTACAGTTTCTCTGTTGAGTTTAGTAGGTAATTACATTAATTAAACTAGTTGAGTTACATTTTATTATTATGATAAAAGAAGAAAACATTAACATTTCAGAATTTTCATATACATAGTACAACACATCTTAAAACAAATATATGATGTACCCACTGTAATACTTTTAAAATATTCTCTTGTGTTCCAAACACTTTATATAAAATTGTATTATGAAAAAACATATTTTCTTTGAAATGAAAACAAAATACAAAAATGTAATATAGTTGTAAAAGAATTCAAATTTACAGTGTATATAGAGAACTACTCTTATATATGAAATATTTATGATATATTTTAACACCATTATATGCCACTTATTATAATAAAACCTATGTCTTATATGTTGCTTAACCTTTTTTCTATGTGATACATTGTAGTTGCTTTAGATATTACACTATGATAATGAAGGGTAGTGCAATGAATATATGTTTTTGGACAGAGACAAAGAGAGACAGAGAGAGGAATGATAGGGACAGACAGACAGGAAGGGAGATAGATGAGAAGCATCAATTCTTTGTTGATGCATATTAATTGTTCATTGATTGCTTGTTCATTGATTATTTTCTAATATGTGCCTTGTCAGGGGGGTTACAGCAGAACTAGTGACCCCTTGCTCAAGCTAGGAACCTTTGAACTCAAGCAAGTGACCATGGGTTCATGTCTATGATCTCAAGCTCAAGCCAGCGACACTGCACTCAAGCTGGTGAGCCTGTGCTCAAGCTTGATGAGCCTGCGCTCAAGTCAGCAACCTCGGGGTTTCGAACCTGAGTCCTCTGCATCCCAATCTAGTGCTCTATCCACTGCACCACCACCTGGTCAAGCACAATGAATATTCTTACTCATAACTATTATATACTTCTTTTTGTTTTGCCTTAAAATTTTTCTAAAAGAATAATTGTAGGTCCAAAGGTCTAGATTTTTTAAAACAATTTGAGGAGGGGTCAAAGGGACCAAAGGGAAAGCGGACAGAGGGAAAGGGGATGATAGGATGGATAAACCTGAAGGGAAGGGGGGAGGGCACTGTAGGGAGGGGAGCAGGAGAGATGTTGAAGGAAATAGTGAGGGAGGGGGGAGGCATTCAGGGTGACCCTAGAATCTATGTAAATACAATTAAATAAAATATATAAATAAAATAAAATAAAATAAAAACAATTTGATTAAATGCTAACAGATTAAAATTTTAAAGTGATATTGATTTATTTGGATATAACACTTAAGTTCTTACCTTAATGAAACTTATCTAATACAGTTATTCTCAGAAAAGTATATTATGACTCTCTTGTCCGTAGAAATAAGGCACAACACTTGAATACTATAATTGGGATCCATTTAAAACAACAAAATCACAGGCAAAAAGTGCAAAAATGTATATTTAATAATACTTATTAAATGTATTAATATCATTAAGTGAAAAATGATACTTTTTACAGGAAGAAAGCTCAAGCAAGAAGGCAGAGTATTACCTTGTTCAGCTTCAGCTGTGAAATTGAGTAGCAAGCAACTAGATGTTTTTTTGTGCATGTCTGAATAACCATGAAACTGCATAAGTGTTGATTCATGGGTTAAAAATAAATATTAACTAGTAAACAAATGGCAAATATGAAATCCATAAATAATGTGGATTTAGTTTTAGAAATCTATATGAAGAGAGTTGAAAAATGCGGAGAGAGAGAGAAAACTTAATGTCCAAATGTGGCATATGTACCTCATATCCACAAAAAAATATAATCTTACTTATAGCAAAAATAGGGTCATATACGTCGGCCTAGCGTGCGGAGGACCCGGGTTCGATTCCCGGCCAGGGCACACAGGAGAAGCGCCCATTTGTTTCTCCACCCCTCCGCCACGCTTTCCTCTCTGTGTCTCTCTTCCCCTCCCGCAGCCGAGGCTCCATTGGAGCAAAGATGGCCCGGGCGCTGGGGATGGCTCTGTGGCCTCTGCCCCAGGCGCTAGAGTGGCTCTGGTCGCAATATGGCGACACCCAGGATAGGCAGAGCATCGCCCCCAGGATGGGCAGAGCATCGCCCCCTGGTGGGCAGAGCGTCGCCCCCTGGTGGGCGTGCCGGGTGGATCCCGGTTGGGCGCATGCGGGAGTCTGTCTGACTGTCTCTCCCTGTTTCCAGCTTCAGAAAAATAAAAAAAAAAAAAAATAGGGTCATATAGAGGCAGAAGTTGAAGATAGCCAAACTTTTTACCATTAGGTTGCCTTTCTGTTTTCATCAATCAAGTGAATGCCCCAAAGTTATTATTTTTTTCCTTTTGATCTTCTTTACTACCATTATTCCCATATTCACCCTATCCTCACACATACCATGCAATTAGAGTATAGCCTGCCCTTCCCTCTTGAAATTAGTGTGATTTACCCATGTGACAAATCTCAGTAAAACTTTTCGTATATCTCAGTCTTCAGATTGAACCATGTGTCTAGCCAATACCAACTCCTTTCTCTGCAAAATTTTAACATACTGTTTGGCAAACAACCCACTCATGGTGATCCAGAAGGCAGATGGATGAAAAAAAAATGAACTAACCCCACTTTGCATCCCATGGTAACGCATTCTGATTGGGATCTCTTGAATATAAATTCCCGGGAGGGACTACTTACAGGATATGAGTACATTTAAAGCATTAAATATGTATTGACTCGACAAATTAACTTCCAGAAAATTGGCATGAGTGTACATTTCCACTAGCAGTCTCTTAAGATACAGTTTTATTTAACTATACTTGTACTAAAACTTTTATTTTTAACTTCAAAGTTTTGATACAAAACACTTATTAAAATACTATGTTTTTCTTATAAATAATGAAGTTGAATTTTTTAAAATTATTAAATTTTAGAATATTTTTTCTGTGAGTTACTTATTATTTCCCTATTTTTCTGTTGAGATATATGATTTATTGATTAATTTTTATTAGCACATTGTTAATTGAAACTATTAAACTTGGTTTTCTTTTTTAAGCTTCAAACTGAATTTTACCTCCTCTCAATATTTCATGAGTTGAAAGTTATCAGATGTATGAAAATAGACATAAACAAGTACTTGATATAGATCATCTCTAAATAAGAAATAATTGTAAATATAATTTGATATGTTAATCCTTCCCCTACCTTACCCCAATTCTCTCCTTCAAAAAAATCTTTAAATCAAACACTATAATATCAAACAGAACACCATTCTGGCATTGACATAAAGTATAAAACAATGCTTATATAAAAACTAGAAAGGATATGAGAAACAAATCAGAGATTGATTTGCTTTTACCATCTTTTGATTTCATAGGACATAAACCTGTTTTTAGACCAATTCCTGAAAGCTCTTCCCTGACATATTGCCAGTAAGAAGTTTTAACATTCAAATATTTATCTACACTTAATCTCTAAATTAAAATTTGGTGATTTTCAATTTAAACAGAATCCAGAAATTAATTACTCTTCAATTACTGTGAGTGTGCTTACTGACCTATGTTTTGGGATTCTTTGAGTAGATCAGAACTACTCTTTTCCTGCCATCCTTCCATAAACATCTCTTTGTACTTTCTTGTGTAAAGTCCTATTGCTACTAGGATGACCTTAGTTTACTTACTATTCCTTACTTTACCTATGAAGATCATCTTGAGAAATGATCCTTAAAACATTATTTTTTAATAACTCCTACCCAAACTAGTATTTTTGATTGAAATGATTATATACATTTTCTTAGCTTAATCATAAAATAGTTTAAACATTTAAATATTTAAAATATTTTCTCTGTCATACTGCAAAATTTTCTACTTTGTTTTATTAGCATACAATGAGAATCACTATTGCTATGTGATTTGATATTTTACTTCTCTATTATCACCTTGAGAATATTGCTAATTAACATACATTCACTTATTATTATGTATCAAATATCATTATAAATATAGGTGCCCAGAGACAATTTTTGCTCACACTTCACATACTTTGTTCTAAACTCTTCTCATAAATGTGTTATAGCAAGAATCCATGAATGATATAACATTCCTCTCTAGAACATGTTTGCCTAGTGTCCAGGGATTCAGATAGCTCCCTCGAGGAAAATTTGGTCATGTTTCCTAGTAGCCCACATACAAGAGCACAGTTTTCTAATCCCAGAGTTTCTTTCCTCTAACAAATCTACTGACCTCACTTTCACATAACACTGAGGATTAGGGTTCAAGGAACCAGTAAAATAATGTTGCTCTGGTTATTGCTATTGTGGTTGGTAATAAACTGTCCTTTCTCTTCCACCCAAAAGTCTTATACCTTCTGCCAATATATAAGAAACTTGAAAGATAATTGTTATCTTGCAAGTATTACAAAATATCAGGCCCCTCATGTTATCTAAAACAAGCTCTGTACAGGATTGTCATGCTCTTCAAAAATAATGATAGTCTATGTTTGTAGCTTATTTTTGTCTATATAATTTTATTTAATTTTTACATCATCACTGAAATATAAAACTAACATTGTTAGTTATTAACTATTTTATAGAGTGACTTAAGTAACTTGGTTGAAATTTAATTTCTTCATTTGTAAAAATGATGTAAGTCCTACCTCATGAGATTTATATGCAAATTAAAATATTTGATGGAATTAAAGTGCTTAGTAAAGTAGCTGCAATAAGATTGGTCCTCAATGTGTTTGTAAAATTTCATTACTTCTTTTAATTATGCTGAGATTTAATGATAATTCAATTCTTTATCGAAGTGGTTTTCCTTGATAGAGTTTTATATTGTGCCATCATTATTCAAACAATTTATACATACTAACTCAATAATATGCTTTCACATGTAGCTTTTTAAAGTCTCTATGTAGATTGTCAACACTTTCAGAGCAGAGACTAAATCACATGCATTCTATTTGTCTGCCAGGATATCTAATACAATACAGTCCACACTGAAGCTTAACATCTGATAACTTTCAAAGATTGATGTAATGAAGAATCTGGATATATTGGGTCAATAAATAAATAATTATGGACATACTTATTTTAAGATGATTAATAGCTCAATTTTTGTAATTGTTTTGTATTATCTCTTTTCATTACTTTAGAAAAAAAATATGGATATTTATTTCTAGAAATGTTTAATGAATGTTACTTTAAATTAGGAACACTTCCCCAAAATAATTTTTCTTGTGATATACATGGTATAACAGATGAACACAAATCTGGGCATCTTTTCAATGATACACAATTTTCTGAAATGTGATATCACAGAACCATAAGTTAGTAACTATGAGTCCAAAGAGTTTTTTTTTGTTTTGTTTTTGTTTTTGTATTTTTCTGAAGCTGGAAACGGGGAGAGATAGTCAGACAGACTCCCGCATGCGCCCGACCAGGATCCAACCGGCACGCCCACCAGGGGGCGACGCTCTGCCCACCAGGGGGCGATGCTCTGCCCCTCCGGGGTGTCGCTCTGTTGAGACCAGAGCCACTCCAGCGCCTGGGGCAGAGGCCAAGGAGCCATCCCCAGCACCCGGGCCATCTTTGCTCCAATGGAGCCTCGCTGCAGGAGGGGAAGAGAGAGACAGAGAGGAAGGAGAGGGGGAGGTGGAGAGGCAGATGGGCGCCTCTCCTGTGTGCCCTGGCCGGGAATCGAACCCGGGACTTCTGCACGCCAGGCCGATGCTCTACCACTGAGCCAACCGGCCAGGGCTCAAAGAGTTCTTTATGTTATAATGTAAATACCATCAAGTAATTATACATAGAATGTAATATTCTTGACAACTGCACAAATCTTTATCTAACTAGGTTTTATGTTTTTATTTACTTCTCTGAATCTTAGAGTTTTATTTAAGATATTTGTATTTACAACTAACCAAAGAATTCAGGGTAATTTTAATACTCAAGATCACATGTATATTTATGAAATATCTAAGTGCATGTAGTTTATATTTGAATATTCTGAACTGTGGAAGTTTCCAGAACTATGCCAAACAATATTAACCATAGAATAGAGAACTACTAATTGTATTGTCATTGTGCCAAGAAAGTAGAATGCAAGTACATTCACATTAAGATAAAAAATATAGGCTAAGTAACATTTCAGCAGAAAGATTTGAAAATAGTCTATCAAAAATAGGTAAGTATTTAAAAAAGTGAAACAAACCTTAATTATTTAAGACTTTTCTTGTAGATGTACCTTGAAACTAAGTTAATGTTAAAATTATTCTTTTGTTTTAGAAGACACATTGAATATTTTTGAAGAAAGGGTATCTTCCTTTATTTTGAAATGGTACAAGCTACCAAAATTGGAATGGAGTTCATCCAAATAATTTTAACATAATTGGAATAAAGATATATTAAGTTCAATGGTTTTGAGTCAATATTTGTCTTTAATACATTTTGCGTTTATTTCTGGTATGGTGTAAGAAAGTGGTCTAGATTTATTTATTTTTTACCTATCTGTTCAATATTCCCAATGCCATTTATTGAATAGACTATTTTCACCCCAATGCATGTTCTGCCCCCTTTGTCACATTTTATTTAACTATATATAAAGGCATGGCTTTATTTCTGAGCTTTCTATTCTGTTCCACTGATCTAAATGTCTCATTTTATGCCAGTATCATGCTGTTTTTATTACTAAGTCTTTGTAGCATTGTTTGATATCAGATAGCATGATTCCTTCAACCTATTTTGGTTTTTGTTTTTTAAGATTGATGTAGCTATTCAGGGTCTTTTATGCTTCTGATTAAATTTTGGAATATTTGTTTTAGTTCTGTGAAATACATAGAATCTAGTGAACAAAATGTACTAGCAAGCTAAATAGAGACAGATAAAGAGCAGGCTGCCAGCTGCCAGGCATAGGGTGGGGAGGTGGAGGGATAGAGCAAAACAGAAAAATAAAGCAAAACACTCATAGATGTGGACAGCAAGCTGGGGATTGCTGGAAGCAGGTGGGAAGGGGAGTTGTAAGAGGGTACAGGTTGGATGAATGGTGTTGAACAGAGACCTGATTTGGGGCTGTGAACACATAATACATTGTACAGATGATGGGTGGTAGAACTATATACTTGCTCTTGAATAATTTTGTTAACAAGTGTCACCACAATAAATTCAATAAAAAGAAAAAAATTATTAAGTAATAGTTTACTTAACATGCTAATTTGACACAAGTGTTTTAATTTCCAACTTATTTTAAAAATTGCAAAATAATTTAGATGTTCAATTTAACATCATACATTGTATAAACAAACTAAAATGTTTAAAATTAAATGATAAACTAGCACTCTATGGTGATGAACACTTTATCTTTAATAAAATAAACTATTCGTAGCTGTAAAATTATAGCAGAAAACTTGACTTGTATTTGGCTGCTTGATTCTATTTTTCATAATTTACACCATAGTAGTACTTAGAAATAAAATTTAAAGAGTTTAATACATATAAAATAAATTGAGTTAATTGGCATGGATTACTGTTTTTGAATAAATGCCTCTAATTACTTTACAGGCTAATTATTGTGCAAATATGTGACACCTTTTAACTGATAGTTCTGGTGTGTTACAATAACTGTTCCATTACAGTTTGTTTCTTATATAACAAAGAAAATGTACATTTTTAGAGAAAACAAATCACAATTAATTGTAAAATGTGCAACAGATGGTGGAACTTAAAATCATTCTAACAGACTAATAGTATACTGTCTGCATTTTGGAATTTGCTTTTCCCAAAAGATGATGTTGGGTTGTAGCCATTTTGACAGCTGGTACATTCCTAATGTAGTTAGTTTGATATACCTCATCTATTAAATCCTGTACATTTTCCAAAATAACAGATGACAAGTGCAATTGACCACCTGGGAAAAAAACAATTTCAATAGAAAGGGAAAATTGATCTTCTCTTTTGGTGGTTTTAGAGTTGTTTACTGCTTTTTCTATTTTGGGTGACATTTTACCACCAGAATATTATTTGCTTTCCAAAAGGACACACTTTTGAACACAGACAATGATTAAGAGTGATCTATGAATAGTTATAAGGTGTTTTACATACTGTAATATTTAAAAATGTAAACATGTTTTGTGACATATTAGGTCAAATGAGTATTTACAATATATGTTAACAAATGATAATTGAAAAATCAATTAGATAATAATTCTTTTCTAATATAAAACATGTTTCAAACAGTATAGTGGCATATTATTATTTATATTAATCTGATTAATTATTGAAAAAATTAAAGCTATTCTTAGTAATAAAACATATAATGTCTGATACCTTCAGAGTGAATAAAATGTATTATGAAATTTCTTTGGCTTCTGTAAAATAGATCTAATATATAACCAAGACAAGAAAATAATAAACTATAATGACATATAAAGTATATGGTATTAAGCTATAATTTTTCTTAGATATATCACTGAGGATTGCATATCTCCCTCATAAAAATTCTTTGTCAGTGCTCAACCATGCTTAAGAATCTCATGTATTTTGGAATTTGTAAAATGTCAAGGCCTAGTACAACATTATGAGATAATAAAATAGTCTGTTTCTAACATGGTAATATTATTTCTTCTCAAATTTTTCAAATATTTAATCTTACATAAATTCAAGTTTTAACAATACAGATATATTCAAACAATAGGAGACTTTTATTAATAATCCATTAACATTTAATATATGCTCAAGTTAACTGATTTTAAAATACATAAAATAAAAGATTTTGAAAGCGGTAGAATTGTTTGCTTAAATAAACAATGATACTGTCAGTGGAATGCTTAAATATGAAACTATTACCACACACTTATTTTAATACTTATATCAAATAAAATATTAAAGAAAATGGAAATAAAATTTATTTAAGTTATCTGATGATGCTTATAGTCAGTAAAACAATTATATTATTTATATAGAAATATATTTGATTGTCTAGGTTTTTAATCGATTAAATAGATATAATCAAAATGTGAATATAATCCCAGATATAGTATGCAATCTTTAATACTTCAATGAGACATTTTCTCAATATTAAAATATTATTTAAATACTATACCAAGTATACTTTGTGATATTTTAAATCTGATATATATTTTGAATGTTAATATTATTCTATCATAAGTGTGAAATCATTTTTCTCATCTCTATAATAAAATTAATTTTAATTAAAATAATATATTGTAATTTATGATTTGGTATAAGTAAATTAATTTATATAAAATTTATGGCTCTTCACTGTACACTGTAACTCAATGTACATTATAATATAATGTGTGGAATACCTGTGAAATTTGAACATGATAGAATCAAAGTAATTACAATATGAGCGTCGGCCTGGCGTGTGGAAGTCCCGGGTTCAATTCCCAGCCAGGGCACACAGGAGAAGCACCCATCTGCTTCTCCACCCCTCCCCCTCTCCTTCCTCTCTGTCTCTCTCTTCCCCTCCCGCAGCCAAGGCTCCATTGGAGCAAAAGATGGCCCAGGCGCTGGGGATGCCTCCTTGGCCTCTGTCCCAGGTGCTAGAGTGGCTCTGGTCGCGGCAGAGCTACGCCCTGGGATGGGCAGAGCATCGTCTCCTGGTGAGCGTGCCGGGTGGATCCCAGTTGGGCGCATGCGGGAGTCTGTCTGACTGCCTCCCCATTTCCAGCTTCAGAAAAATACAAAAAAAAATTACAATATGTACACAATGAGTAGTAAAATACCAAATGTTGTGTGTTTTTTTTGTTTTGTTTTGTTTTTATTTTTATTTTATTTTATTTTTTTTACAAAGACAGAGAGAGAGTCAGAGAGAGGGATAGACAGGGACAGACAGACAGGAATGGAGAGATGAGAAGCATCAATTATTAGATTTTCGTTGCACATTGTGACACCTTAGTTGTTCATTGATTGCTTTCTCATATGTGCCTTGACCGCGGCCTTCAGCAGACCGAGTAACCCCTTGCTTAAGCCAGCGACCTTGGGTTCAAGCTAGTGAGCTTTTGCACCACCTCCTGGTCAGGCAGTAAAATACCAAATGAATAGAAAAAAGTGCATGCTACTTATATGAATAGTTTCAGTTATTTATGCCAATGATCATGAAGTTCTCATGAACTTATTATTACACATAAATGTCTATAGGAATATGAAAGTAGGACTTTGAAATGAAATATCATTAGAAGTAGTGAGGGAGATATCACTGGTATTGAGAAAAGGCTGTATTTACATTAAGAGTTTAAATTATGTGTCACTTGAAAAGTTTGGACTATATACAGAGATTTGGCATGGAAGTATAAGACTATGAAATCTTGTATTCCTCACTAATTATAACAAAATATCATGTTTTATGCAAAAAAACTAACTACTAAAGAATTCTGAAGATAAAATAGTTGAATAGTAGAAAGGAATCAAAACATGGAGAAATGACCTATAAAACATGCATTTCTCTCTTTTCTCTTGAGGGTTTTCCTGAGGTATGGGGAAGAGCCAGAGGCTAACACAAATAGAAATGCATATTTCTGTCTAGAAGAACCAGGAAGCAACGTACTAATAGACAGGTAACGGAGGACAGCAGAAAACATGAATAAGAAAAGGTGCTTGTGTAGGAACGAACGAAGCTCTATAAATGCATCGAGAACTGAACTGATATTTTAACAGTCCCAAGCATCAGATTGCCTCTGATGGCAGGCAAACATGGGAAATTGATAAAAAAGAATAAATGGGAATGAGGAGCCACTGCACCACTTCACCTGCAGATGTTGTAAAGTAACAAAAGGTACAGAATTAATATTAATATTTTGGGAGTCTTGGAGAACATTTTATTAATTTGGGTTAAGGTGTGCAGAGAAATTGTGAGAAATAGTCTCTGTAATATGTGATTGGCATGACCAGGATGGCCCTTGGCATTGTATTGTAAATGCAAAGGGGAGGAAAAAGTGGGTTCTCAGCCATTCCACCACGCCTGTGGGGAAAGGGGTGAATGGCTAGCCAGGTGCAGGAAGAGAAAAGCCAAAATAAACCTTTTCTTATAGCAATGAGCCATTTGCAGGCATTTGTCCCCACGGAAACTACCTCTCCTATGTAAATGCATGTGGTTAACACGTGTGACTCTGGACAGAGAGTTGGCAGATAAACACTAGAAAATATAGAAATGCCTTTTAATATGTAAAAAGACATCTTTCTACCATTGTGTTGACTTGTAAATTTTGTGTTCTCCAAAATGATGTATGGCTTGCAAATTGAACATGGTCCTATCATGTTAAAGGACATATGACTATAACCAATAGTGGTAAGGGGCTCCTAATTACAATTTTTGCTTCTGTACTTCCCACTTACAAAACTATAAAAACTAGGTAGAGCAAAGGGCCGGCGTGCTCTGCCTCAGACTTCTGTCAGAGTTGCCACTGCTTGGCCAAGCTAGACAATAAAGCTTTGATGTGTAATCGACGGACTTTGTTCATGTCTTCAATGTTTTGGGTCCCTCTGGATTAGGCTTGACAAGAACATACCCTGAACTGAATTAAAATGCTGGGTACATTCACATGTAAATATGCACAAACACACTTGTAGAATAATTGAGTTATGGAAAGCCCTATATTCTAAGTGCTCATATAAGCAAAAGGTAAAGTGAAAGCTGTGTAGGATTTCAGGAAAACTAAGAGGACTAGTGTTCTAAAATGGATTCTCTTTTATCATGATGTATCTAAGTCATGGATTGGGAAAATAAAGTATTACTTTCAAATTCTGTTTGCTTTTTTGTTTGTTTGCATTTGGGTGTGTAGTTCACATTTTTTTTCTTACTATTGGATTTTGGGTATGCTATAATAAGTATATAATTGTATAACACTTTATCTATTGGTATTTAAAGTAAAGCCTTTCATATGCTTTCCAAAGGTCCTATCTCTTTATGACCTTAGCGACTTACATTCTTTTATATAGAGTCTAACTAGATCTATGCAGATGTAGAATCTTCCAGATAGCTCACTCTCTTCCATATAAAACTATTCCGTATGTACTTTATAAGTGTTTTTTATTAAAAAATAAAAATAGAATTATAGAGCTAATTGAATTTTTGTAAAAAATGGTCATTTCTAAGGTGACCGACTTTTTTACAATAAAAGGACAAAAATAAATAGAAAAAAACAATATTGTAAATAAAAGAAACATTTTATTCACTGCAACAATAATACACTATAATGAGATAAATGTAAAATAAAAACATTTATAATGTTTTATATTGTAATTATGCTACATGCCTATTAATTTTTAATAATAATTATATGAACTTTCCATTGAATGAATATTTTTTGTCAATGTATCATCTTGTAACAATATATTGGAAATATCTGAAAAAGAAATATCCTTTATATTGAATTTTATGGCAAGTGCTGCAGCTTTAGTATCAACATTCAATCTCAATTTCTCACTTGTCCAAAAATCATTAGCAATTGAAAAAACTCTTTCAACTGCTGCTTCAGTTCCAGGCCAGTACACTGTAAATTGAACTAGAATAAATAAATTTTTGCATGGAATATGTTCATTTTTGAAATGGCTGAATATTTCCACCCATCTTTTATCCATTTTGATGTGTTCA
Source organism: Saccopteryx leptura (assembly GCF_036850995.1). Lineage (NCBI taxonomy): Eukaryota > Metazoa > Chordata > Mammalia > Chiroptera > Emballonuridae > Saccopteryx > Saccopteryx leptura. The sequence goes on from NC_089503.1 coordinate 357,204,857, forward strand.
TTTTCCCATTGTATTAATTTTTCAGAATTTAAATATACATTCAGTCTTCTAATTTCTTCAAAGAGATAATGGTCATCTACTTTGATATCTGGCATTTCTTTAGATAAAAACTCAAGACAAGATTCAATATCTGTCCAATATACTGCGATGAAGTAAAAACACAACATTGAAAACTGTTATTTCCTATAATGTTTGTTTCAGACCATTCTTCGATATATTGAAAATATGCCTGGTAAAAATTTTGCACTATTTGGTAAACTTTGCTGTTATGCCCAGATTTAATTTTTTTTATAATTAAAGGAAGAAATTTTTCTTCAAAATGAGATTTATATTGAATGATAAAGTCGAAATGAGACTAACTTCCATAGCTGAAATGTGTCCACCTTCAAACTTTTGAATCGTTTTGTGAAAAATAAATCTTTGATTATGTACAAAATATATTAATATCTCAGATACTTTATTATTGAAAATTGATTCCAGGATTTTATGACATTTGTCTAAACTTAAAAAATATGAACAAAGAGGCTCAAATAATTGTAGAACACCCTCTATTGCAGGTGTTAGAGCAAGCCATCTAACTTTTGAATATCCTAAAAGTTTTTGTATTCAACATTTGCTTCTTCACAAAATTGTTTTAAAATAGCAACATAAATGGTAAAATGACTAAAATACAAATAAATTGTAGTTGTTAAAGCTTCTACATCAATTGACGTGGCAAATGATGCTGTGTTGATTGCATTTTACAAAATTGTGCATTACAGCCTATTCCTAGTATTTTTTTGGAGTAACTCTTATAATTTTACATACACATTATTCACTCTTTGTGTCTTCGCCCACCAAAATTTGTATTTATATTATCAGCCGTTAGTGCAACAACTTTAGATTTCAAATTGTTTTCATTTATTACTCTGTATAGATGGTTTGACAAAATTTCAGAAGTTTTGCCCTCAATGAATTCTAAATTTAAAATTTTTACTTGAATGCCCTTGTTAACATTAAAATATCTTGCTATTATTGGATCCAATTTAATTTCATTATGATTTGATGAATCAGATAAAATTATCACAAATGCTGCAGTTTCCAAATCCTCTGTATTTTGTCACAGTAATTTTTAAATACTGATTTCAAAATATCCTTCCATTTTGTCCTGACACATGAAAATTTTGCATTGTGAAACTTTTCCAATAATGTAGTTGTACAATCCACACTACAAAAATTTTGTGAACTATGGTATGAAATGCAAATGTTCCCTCCATTGCAGCCAACTGTTTTTCATCTTCAGAATAATTTGAAGTTTTAAAAAAACTTGTTACTTTACAACTGGAAGCTGATGCATCTAATGATTGCTTATGTTTGTTGGTGGTCAAGTGTTCAGTTATTGCTGCTCTGCCCCCAACTGCAATGCAAAATTCTCCACTGCAAATATTGCAGAAAACAATGGTATCTTTCTTTGATATGAGGAATGGAAATTCCATTTTCAATTTGTCATTGAAATAAAATTTTCTCTTTTTTTGATTTTTCTATTCCTTAAATAAAATTTAAAATTAAAAATAAAATATAGATCTACACAAATGATGCAAGCACATTAGGAACTGAAAACATTACATCATGGTAGGTGAATTTTCTGGAAGCTAAATTAACAAAACTAAATATCAAACAAAACCACTAGTTTGGAGTGATATTCGGGTGTATTTATCATTTCCTAATTCAAAAAATCTGTTTTTTGCAACTATTTAATCAAAATGCATTATTAATAGATATGATTTGAGGTTAGATTTCCACTTTAAAACTCGAATTTTGGGAAAATACTTGTAAATAAAATTATACATATTTGGAAATTATTAGATAATGAATTAATAAAACGTGAATTGTGCTTACCTGTCTATGATTGAATATTTACTGAGAAAGAAATAATAGTGAGTCTACAATGTCGTATGTGCCATGTCATGTTTCAGTAAGAAGTACACAAAGCATTTGCGCACTTGGTATATTGCGCACTCTCAGGGTCTCCCATGCGGAGTGCATGCATCTCATAATCGCGTCCCGCTGCACTGTACTGATCCTTGACAAATCATCATGTCAAATATAAAGACATCACATCCTGCGCAATGGATCGACTGCATAGATAGAATACGGATTTACAGGTTAGTCTTTCAATATCAAAAAGGAGGATATGTAGGAGGACACTTTTTGAGGTAGGATGGAATTTACAAAAGGACTGTTCTCCCTAAAGGAGGACTATTGGTCACCTTATAATTTCTTATCTGAACTTTGGTCTGAAAAAAACTTCTCTCTGTCACAAGAACTTTACTTCAAGTTTGTTCCATGCCTCCCGTTATCTCATGTTCATGGACTCCTGAATCTGAGGTTACTCTACCAATCAACTTCTTTGGTGGGATTTTACCTAACTGATTATCATTTGCATTGAATAAAATATATATCCACTCATAGGACCCAATAAATTAATTTATGTGTGCTTGACGATATGTATTTTTTTTTTAATTTTCTGAGTTTTGGGTTCTCAGCTTTTGGGTGCTCAGCTTTTATGTATTTTTTTTTAATTTTCTGAGTTTTGGGTACTCAGTTTAGTTTTGTTTTTTAAATAAAGCTAAAGCTGAGTTTTTGTTTGTTTTGTTTTTTTTTTAAATAAAGCTAAAGCTGAGAACCTGACTAGTGGGGCTGCAGTGCATAGGATGACGACCTGGGATACTGAGGTTTTCAGTTCAAAACCAGAGGTCGCAGCTTTAGCCCACGGTCACCAGTTTGAGCATGGGGTTGCTGGCTAGGCTTGAGCCTAACTAACATCACTGGACTGATCCTCGGGGCAAGGCACAGATATGAGGTCTACTGGAAAGTTCTGTCCGTTTCTATCACAACAAGTTTCGACACATAAGCACATGTTTATTTGGTGCATGTGTGCCTCTCTGCTTTTATCACTTAATGTATAAATACTGACGTAGCAAATTAACTAAAACAAAGTTGATTCACGTTAGTCTTATGTGTGAAGAGATAGTGTACCGATGGCTACTGATAAAGTTCCTTTATGCCACTGTAATTTTTATGAATTTTAACAAGAGAGAAATGCTACAGAAGCATGTCTGTTGCATTCACCATATTCCCTGGACTTAGCACCCTCCGTCTATCACTTGGTTTTGTCCTTACAAAATTTTTTGAAGGGCAAAAAATTCAAAAATGAAGAAGATATCAAACAAGCACTGGTTCAATTTTTCGCATCAAAAGATAAAACATTTTTCAAAAATGGGATATACAAATTGCCCTCATGCTGGCAAAAAATCATTAATAAAATGGAAATTATATTATTTAATAAAGTTTACTGATGGTAAGAAAAATTTGTATTTTGTTTTATTCCAAAATCGGACAGAACTTTCCAGTAGACCTTTTATGAAGCAATCAATGTACAACTAAGTGGAGCAACAAGTTGATGAGTCTCTCTCTCTCTCTCTCTTTCTCTCTCTCCCTTCCTCTCTTTCTCTCTCCCACTTGCTCTCAAAATAAAAGCTAGAAAAAATAATTTAGTCTCACAAAGAAATTAAAAGATCAGGGATAATATCATCTACTGCCTATGTTATATTGATTTAATGTCAATAACACCATTCTCAGAATTCAGTAAGTTTTTATCATGATGAAAAGCACTATTAGAACAATCAGTTTTTTATTATATCACTGCTACCTCTCATTATATTTTGATTAAAAGAAATATAAAATAAGACCCTGGCTGGTTAGCTCAGTTGGTTGAGAGCATTGTTCCAAAAAACACAAGGTTGTGGGTTTGTTCCACGGGAGGTCAGGGCACACATGGATAGCCACTAATGAATGCATAATTGAATGGAACAACAAATGAGTGCTTCCCTTCCCCCTCCCCTCTTTCCTTTCTCTTCCTTTTCTCTGTCTCTCTAAAAATAAAAAATTAAGCTCTGGCTCAGTTGTCTAGAGTGTAGTCCTGGAGCCCGGCGTTTTCTGTTTTATTTCCTAGTCAGTGCACATATGTTCCTGTCTCTCTCTCTTTGTCTCTCTCTCTCAAAAAAGAAAAAAAAAAAAGAAATATAAAATAAAAAGTATGTGTTGTGGTGTTAAAATATTTAATATAAATCTTGCTAAACTTCCATAAATCAAAATGTATTTATGCCAATAGAATTATATTCTATAATATTTGATGATTTTAATACAGTTTAAAAAGTAAAGTTTAAATTAAGAAAATTTAAATGAATATATTTAAATATGAATGACTAGAATTGATTAATGGTGTTTATTTATTTATTTATTTTTTTCTTTTTTTTTTTTTTTTTCATTTTTCTGAAGCTGGAAACAGGGAGAGACAGTCAGACAGACTCCCGCATGCGCCCGACCGGGATCCACTCGGCACGCCCACCAGGGGTGACGCTCTGCCCACCAGGGGGCGATGCTCTGCCCATCCTGGGCGTCGCCACGTTGCGACCAGAGCCACTCTAGCGCCTGGGGCAGAGGCCACAGAGCCATCCCCAGCACCCGGGCCATCTTTGCTCCAATGGAGCCTTGGCTGCGGGAGGGGATGCGGGAGGGGACGAGAGAGACAGAGAGGAAAGCGCAGCGGAGGGGTGGAGAAGCAAATGGGCGAGCCATCCCCAGCGCCCGGGCCATCTTTGCTCCAATGGAGCCTTGGCTGCGGGAGGGGACGAGAGAGACAGAGAGGAAAGCGCGGCGGAGGGGTGGAGAAGCAAATGGGCGCTTCTCCTGTGTGCCCTGGCCGGGAATCGAACCCGGGTCCTCCGCATGCTAGGCCGACGCTCTACCGCTGAGCCAACCGGCCAGGGCTGATTAATGGTGTTTAAAGTAAAAAGTTAACTATGCTCATTTGGCATGGTGGTGTATATTTGAGTAGCTTCTTCTAAAAAAAAAACACTATGTGGTCATTTTAGACACAGAGTGCATTCATATATTCTAGATTCAACTTATTTTGTTATTTGTGTCATATTAGCATAGATGTAGTAATTCTAATTTTAGTGTTCTATTTTATTGTTTTGTTTTCCCACAAAATAATTGTTTTATTCTCTTTTTGAGATTGTAGCTAATGTTTAGCCAAAACTTATCATTTAAAAATATAACAAAATATAGCATGACATTGATATCATGTTTCCCTCATATTATTTTATTTCTTTACTGTATTTATTAGTATATTTTGGGTTTTAAATTAATTATTCAGAGTGACTGAATATACCAATAAACTTCCCAATGTTATTTAAATATTTGTAAATAATATTTTGTGCTGGTTGTCAAATTAGAAAAGCCACTAAAGTATATTTGGGCAAACCAGAAAAAGAATAATAAATAAAAAACTAAGGTCCACAGGTATTGTCTGTCATTTAAAACTTTATTTTATTTAATACACACTAAAGGTTTCAGTCAAACCAATTGTTATTAAAAATTTTGAAGATATTAATACATTAATGAACTTCATGTGTGTCTAGTACTTGGACTACTAGTTCTCTATTGACTTGAAATGCTGCACTCACTTATATATTAAGATTTTTGTTTGCTTTTTAATTCTTTACTTACAGGTTTACATACAAAAATAGTACTTTCCATTATTTAGTAGTGAGAAAATTGAGGATATCCAAGTTTAACTGCCCTACTTAGGATCACTGTGAGACCCATTGACATATTTGTTCAAGAATGATTTTAAATCACGTACTTGTATTTTCCCATAATATTCTGAATTTTTAGCAATATGTCTATGTATGGGTTTTTTAAATTATAATTTCTTGTTACTTTTTCACTCTTATGAGAAAAATAAGAAGTTGAGTTTTGAGACTCAAAGCTCTCATCAGATCTGGACAATTTCTTGTATTATTTTTCTAATAGAAGCTGAGACCAGTAGGATTGGGACAAGGTGTGGGGGGACAGTGGAAGAAAGAAGGGCCATTCTTGTAATGGATACAGCATGTCTTTGGAAAGATCCATAGATCCCTGCTTTCATGAATGTTGCTATGGCTTCATTAGGAAACCAGGTTGTAGTGTTCTAGTTTACAAGAGTGAGTCTTCAATATTATTTTACCATTATTACAACAAAGAGTTAATTAGTCTCCCTTATATTTGAATACCATGCCACATGTTATGGATATCAGAAAGTAGAGAACACAGTTTCTGCCCTCAAAGTATTTTTAGCTTAGCCTGACCAGGCAGTGGCACAGTACATAGAGCGTCAGATTGGGACACGGGGGACTCAGGTTCAAGAGCCTGAGGTCGCCAGCTTGAGCGCGGGCTCATTTGGTTTGAGTAAGGCTCACCAGCTTGAGCCCAAGGTCGCTGGCTTGAGGAAGGGATCATTTGGTCTGCTCTAGTGCCCCAGGTCAAGACACACATGAGAAAACAATCAATGAACAACTAAGGTGCCACAATGAAGAACTAATGCTTCTCATCTCTCCCCCTCCCTGTCTGTCTGTCTGTCTCTATCTGTCCCTCTTTCTGTCTCTCTCTGTCTCTGTCATAAAATAAAATTAAATAAAAATAAAATAAAATAGTATTTGTAGCTTTGTTGTGAAAATTATGTTCTACAAAACACAATTCAAGACAATAATTTTTAGCCCTGGCTGAATAGCTTGGCTGCTTAAAGCATCATCCTGAAGAGCAAAGTTTGCTGATTTAATTCTCGGTCAGGGCACATACAGGAACTGTTTGATGTTCCTGTCTCTCTCCCCCTTCCTCTCTTGCTGAAATCAATAAATAAAAATGTTTTTAAAAAGGTACTATGTTATATACTAAGAGACTGATACTTAATAAGATTTGGCAGAAAGGGATATTAAGAAATAAAATATAATAAAAATGGAGGGATTTATGAATAAATCACTAGGATATAATTAAAGATTCACGTAGGGATAACAGAAGCTGAAAGTTTAAAGGTAAGCAACAGTCTTGAATATCTTGCCGCATAATTTGGGCTCATTTCTGAAGTCAGTGACAAACCACTGAAAACTTCATAGTTTGTTTTACAGGTTATGATTGGAGAAATATATTTATTTGCAGGTTAATAAAGACTAAGTCAATTTAGCAATGCCAGTCTACAACTATGTCGACATTAAACAAAACAAAAGATTTTTTAAAGTATTTCTAATATGCATACAATATGGTATACGGAGATGTGTTATATAATTGGGCATCTGAATAACAGTGTTATGCAAAAAATTTAATTAAAAATAAAATAAATTAAAAATAAGAATATTTCTAGTATGATACAGTGAAATAACAATTTTTAACTACATAGTATTTTATTTACACCCAATCAATAATTCACACTTTAATGGTTGTTACTTTTGTAGAGATTTCCCAGTATTATATGCTTTATTTGGTATTTGGTTGAAGTTCTATAATTTAATGTTCATTTAAAAATATCTAACTTTCTTTTGCTACAGGAAAAATGCAAGTAAGAGAACAATTAAGACATATTAGCAAAGTCCAAGATGACAAACAGCAAAAACTGTAGAGATATTTCTATTCCTTGTCATTCATTAATAATCTCAGCCTTCATCAGATATATTAGGCTTTACTACAGCAATGATAATATAATTTTTTCTCCTCTTCCTCAGATTTGGGAACATTGTCCTTTGTAATAGAATCATAAATAATGATGTTTTAGGATGTAACTTTATAGTTATGTGCAGGTTTTTAATTTTGCTCATATCATTAGAATGGCATGTTAGCAGTTGAGTGATTAAAAAATAGACAGAAAGAAAAACAATTTCAGCATTTTTCCTGATGATTGTGTAATATTTAAGTTGAATATCTTGGTAGATAAATATACAAATACTTGACTTTAAATGTTACAAAATAAAATAATTTGAAAAAGTAATAGATCGAAAAATAAGATGATAGTTTGCTAGTGAAACTTCAAGTTAGTATTAAGGATATGAATAGACTCTAATATTGAATGGAAGGGTTTTGAATGCATTTAAACAAAATTAAGATCATATTTCACTCAAAAGAAAAGGAAAAATTAAATCTTTCATTTGATTACATAAATATGCCAGGATTTTGTTTTGTTTTGTTTTATGTTTTGGTTTTTTTTACAGAAAATTTATTTTTGCTGGCTTGAGCAGGGGTTCACTGGCTCAACTGGAGCCCCTACTGGACAAGGCACGTATGAGAAAGTAATCAATGAACAACTAAGGTCCTGCAAAGAAGAATTGATGCTTCTCATCTCTCTCCCTTCCTGTCTGTCCCTGCCTGTCCTTCTCTCTCTCTTTCTCCCTCTCTCTCTTTCTCTCTCTGTGTGTCTCTCTCTAGATTAAATATATAAATAAAATAAAAATTTTAATAAACAGTATACAGCTTTTATTGCTATAATAAATAAGTGTATAAAAACATACTTGTAGGTAAAAGCAATGCAAAATAAATAAAATAATAGTTTATGTTTAAATATACATTTAACACTTATTCCACTAATACTGTAGGAAATCTTTACTGGCAATTGTTTTTGCTAAAAGAACTAATATTATTATATATATAAAATTAGATTATTAAAATAGTATAGTGTGTAAAAATATACACAACTCCAGATCCTTGAATCAATAGTTTTATATTTTAAATGAAGTTCTTAAAACCTTCCAATCATTCCTGGTTCTTTTACATAGTTATTTCCATTCCAGACCACTATTATATACTAGTATCACACTACTAAATATTAACACTTTTGATGACTTCATTACTATTTAACTATTTTTTAATTTAAATATAAGCCACAAACAAAAAAAATTTACAGACCTATGAATTTTCATATAGTAAGTACATCTATATAACTACTACAAATATCAAAGAATAAAACATTATCAGCACCCAGGAAGACATGTATAACATTATGCCCTTTTCAAGACACATTTTCACTTCCAACTAGAACATATGAGAGAAATCTGGAAAAACTTTGAGAAAAAGATCCTAACACCAAGTAAATAACCACCACCGTGTGGTTGAACAATAATGGAAACTGAGATTGGTCTATAGGAATTAAAAATTTATTTAAGAGATAATAATAGGAAAATTGGTACAGAAGGATCAGATTTTGATAACTCACAAATTCATGCAGAAGTATTCAGGTTTCATGCAATTGAACTCAAGTATATTGTGATCTGTCAAGTCATAACATCCTTGAAAAGTTTTGTTCTCTAATCTCACTCAAATGTATTACAATTGCAAACCACTTTAAAGTAAATCTTTTTAAATATAAAGCATTTTACCTTTTATCAAGTGTAGGAGAAACATATGTACTAAAAAAATATACAAAAGATGTCAACCCTCAAACTATAACTTTACTTAAATTACTAGAAAACCTTATTTACAAACCATGTTGTATATCACAGTAATAAAACGAGGAGAGTTTAGTCTAGTGTAGCTATAGGCAGTTACTAGACCTTGAGTTTACTTCAGATATTATAAGTAAACTTTTCCTTTTCTTCCTTTGTTTTTCTTTGGGATGTTATTGTTTTTGTTGCTGCTGTATTATTTTTTGTGGATTGTTTTTTTTTGTCTGTTTGTTTGTTTCAAATATCTTTTCCAGTAGGAAGTGTACTTGCAAAACAAGGCCGTGGAAACAAAAGGAAAAGGTGGATGAACAGAGCTCTGCAGAGTGCAGTAGCATCTTCTGGTCAAACATAAGCATTTATCTAAGGATTGTTAAGTGTCATGGGCCATAAATGAACAGTATGTACTAAAATGTTGATAGCTAAAAAGTTATATTGTGGAGTAAGTCTTTTTAATACAAATTTTGTCCCTTCATGCTCAACTTTGTATCTTGATGCAGATAAAATGTTTTTCACTCTGTGTTATTTTATGCTTACCCACACTAGAAAATTGATAAAATCATAGAGTAATCATAAATGCAGCATATCTTGACAACTACTCAAGTTCTTTGATTTCTCTATTGTATCAGTGTATATGTTTTTTAAATGACCATTAAAGCCTATAATACAGCTATTGAATTAAAGATTGGAGATAAAAATTTATAAATATTCTTACTGAATAGAGATTCTAAAATGTCAGTTGACCAACCAAACCCAATATAACAGAACAAAACAAAACAAAAAATAACCTGCTTTCTCTTTCCACCATCTCCCATCCAACTGACTTTCTTCAAACTCATTTAAAGTTTGTTTCTCTTCTCTTTGACATAAAAAAGAGTAAGCAAAATGTTATGTTATTGTTATATGTTTGTAAATAATATTTATCAGTCTTTTGACCTCATTTTTCTAGAGACATAATTTTTCATTTTTTTAAATTTCAGGCACAAGCAAACAAAATTTTTCTTTTCAGATAAAATTAAAAAATATATATACATATATATTAATGTAAACACTATACCTTCTCATTAAAATATGTATAGATTTTCTAAAAATTAACTTTTTAAAATATGGGCAATTTTTGGTTTCAAATTCAGTCTCTTTTAATAAGTTTATGCATTACTAAAACTAAAAATTATCTACAAATATCAAACCCTTTTTAAAGATATAAAATCTCTTAATAATCTACTGAAAAATAGCAACAACAAAAAATCAGCACATGGTAAACAGCTATCTGGCAGAGTAAACATTATCATACTATAAAAATTACAAATCAGGCCCTGGCCGGTTGGCTCAGTGGTAGACCATCGGCCTGGTGTGCAGGTGTCCCAGGTTTGATTCACAGCCAGGGCACACAGGAGAAGCGCCCATCTGCTTCTCTACCCCTCCCCCTCTCCTTCCTCTCTGTCTCTCACTTCCCCTCCCTCAGCCAAGGCTCCATTGGAGCAAAGTTGACCCGGGTGCTGAGGATGGCTCTATGGCCTCTGCCTCAGGCACGAGAATGGCTCTGGTTGCAACAGAGCAACGCCCCAGATGGGCAGAGCATCGCCCCTTGGTGGGCATGCCGGGTGGATCCCGGTCGAACACATGCGGGAGTCTGTCTGACTGCCTCCCCGTTTCCAACTTCAGAAAAAAAAAATACCAAAAAAATTACAAATCATTTATATATAATAAGTCTTTTATAAATGTTTCATTATTTGGATAATGCAAATAAATGTTATATAAAATATTGAAGATTTTACTTTTATATACATATATATACTTAATTAAATTTTGTATTTTATTATTATGTACATTAAAAACATTTTTACTAAATTAAACTCATATTTAAACTTTTAATTTCAAATTACTTATAAATAATGAAAAGAGCCTGACCAGGGAGTGGTGCAGTAGATAGAGCATCAGACTGGGATGCTCAGGACCCAGGTTTAAAACCCGAGGTTGCCAGCTTGAGCGCAGGCTCACCAGCTTGAGCCCAAGGTCGCTGGCTTAAGCAAGGGGTCTCTCACTCTGCCGTATCCTACAGTCAAGGCACATAACAAAAAGCAATCAATGAACAACTAAGGTGCTGCAACAAAGAATTGATGCTCTCATTTCTCTCCCTTCCTGTCTGTTTGTCCCTATCTGTCCTTCTCTGTGTCACTTTCTCTGTCACAGAATATAACTAACTAAATAAAATAAAATAAAAAGATATATTTTATTCTTCATATTAAGTTTATCACTGTGTCATTTAACAACAGAAAATTTGTACACGTTTCTAGAGATTTGACTCTAAAAATCAAAATGAAAACATTTAGTATATTTTATATCTATCAATGTAATAATACATTTTTCTGTCCATTTAATTCTTTTGATAATATTACTAAGTAAATTCTTTACGCTTTCCTCTTTCATGTGGTGGTGTAGGACCAAAAAAGCTAAAATTTTGCATGGTAAAAATGTTGTTCATTCTGCTAACTCTAAAATTTTGTGAACTATTGTTACTATTGGTTATGAATTTTCAAAAAATGAAAAAAAGAATAAAACAAATATTTAGTACACTATAATTTAAAATATAATACTGACAATTATGTGGTGTTTTTCTTTGTCAAAACTTATAACTAAACGGTGATTGTACTCTCATTATGTAAATTATGATATGGAGAGCTTCATTTCTAAGTCTTAGTGAATTGATACACTCTTTTCTATGTCTGGATTAGTTTTCAGCATTTTATCCTGGTGATTTTAATATCAGAAATTTTCTCTAAGAGTTTCTTAAATGTAAAGATTTTGCTGCTTTCTTTTTATCTGAGATATCATCACCCATTTGGTCATAAACACCTGCTTTAATTAATCTTTGGAATCTGGTTGCAAGTTTCACAGCAGCAACTTTATCTGAATTAGCAGTTTAACCAAGTAGCTTAACATTTATCAATGCTTTCCATCTTTTGAAAGGATGAAACTAGTCTTTGCTAGCAGTAAATTTGTTTGTTTGTTTTTTAGTCTCTTTGTAATTCCCATTTTTACACACCTTAGCAATTAACTTCAATGCTTTGGCCAGAATTCTAGTTAAAAATATTAGGATATTATTTTTTATTGTGGAAATATTTACTCCAAAGTAGAGGTTAACACTCAATTTCAACCAAAGCAGCATTCTTTTTTTTATTATTTTTCATTTTGGAGAGGAGAGAGAGAGGGAGAGACAGAGAGAGAGGAGAGACAGACAGGGGGAAGGAGCTGAAAGCTTCAACTCCCATACGTGCCTTGACCAGGCAAGTCCAGGGTTTTGAACCGGCGACCGCAGCTTTATCCACTGCGCCACCACAGGTCAGGCCAAAGCAGCATTCTGCAAAATAACTTTTCATGAACTTATCAAAATATTAAGGTCACAGGTAAAAAATCAAAGCAAAATTTGAAGAGTGACAGATATCTTTAAAAGTAATGGTGCTCTGGTCTGCTAGAGTGTTATCCCTACACACTGAGGTTGTGGGTTCAATCCCTGATCAGGGCATATACAAGAAGAAACCAATGAGTGCAAAAGTAGATGAGACAACTAAGTAGAATAATAAATTGATTTTTCTTTTTCTCTTTCTCTCTCTTTCCCTCTCACTCTCCCTTCCCTTTCCCCCTCTCTCAAAAAAATGAAAAAATAAATAAATAATGAGGACCCAACATGTATTTACCTGGGTTTGATTCTATTTAACAATATATAAGCACATGACAAGATCAAATTAGAAACATTTAAAGGAATACAACGTTTAAATGAGGGCTTGTTTGTGAGTAAAGTCCCTGAAGGCCACAGAAGCATATAATTACTAGAACCTTATACTCATAACAACAAAAGTCTTCAAATAAAGACAAATTATTGACTAGATAAACATATATCTTGCATTCAATGCCAAGCAAAATGAAAGTTTTATTGGTTTCCATATATATAATTAATTGTACTAGTTTTTGTATATATAATATATATACGATTCTTTTATATATAAATATAAAGAATATACAACTTACCTATAATATTCTATATTACATGCTCAGGTTTCTAAGTAAAAGAAATACAAAATAGAACAAAATTTAAGTAAGAAACAGTCTGGACTAGACAGTGGCACAGTGGATAAAGCCTCAGCCTGGGATGCTAAGGACCTGTATTTGAAACTCTGAGGTCACAGGCTTGAGCATGGGCTCCCCAGCCTGAGCATGGGGTTGCTAGCTTGAGCATGGGATCATAGACATGATCTCATGGTCGCTGTCTTAAGACTAAAGGCTGATAGCCTGAAGCCCAAGGATGCTGGCTTGAGCAAGGGGTCACTGGTTTGGCTGGAGCTGCTGGTCAAGGCACACTTCAGAAAGCAATCAATGAATACCTAAGGTGTCACAATTATGAGTTGATGCTTCTCATCTCCCTACCTTACTGTCTGTCTGTCCCTGTCTATCAATCTCTTTCTCTCTCTCTATGTATCTCTCTCTCATTTGCTCTCACTAAAACAAAAACATCTGAAAATACAAAGCCATATTAGAACCACATTTGAAAATGAAAGAAATATGTTGGTGCTATCAGAGAGGGAATTTACAATTATTACGGCAATTATTTCAGTTTGTAATAGAACAGGTAAACAATATGCAAGCTTAGATAATTTTAGCAGAGATAAAAACTGTAAGAATCAGGGTTCAGGTCAGGATGGCATCTAGGTAAATGCAGTAATCTTTCCACAATTACACTAAATTTACAACTAAACTACAGAACAACCATTACTCAGAACCTCCTGAAATTTAACTGAACAGAAGTCTTCCAACTAAAGATATAAAGATATAGCCACTGGCAGGAGGGGTGGAGACTGTGAATAGCCTTGTCCCACACCTGCCGGGTGCAAGCTAGGATTAAAGACTATGTATGGCCCACCAGCTTTTGGCTCCGTTGTTTCTTTACCGACTGTCCGAATCCAATGCGAACCTGCATGGGCCGGGCGGCTGTGATAGTGGCCCTGGCCGTGACTCCTGGCTTTACACCTATTTTGTATATTGGATTAAAGGTTTGGATTTCTACACTATAAAATAGGGGCAGAATGGGAGCTTGCGCTCTTGGTTCCTGAGATTAGCATTAGAGGAGAGAGCAGAGCAGAGAGCAGAAGGAGGCCACGTGGAGGAGGCCAGGAGAGGCAGCCAAGATGGCAGAGTGTTGAGTGAGAGGCCAGTTTGTGCAGTTTATGCAGGGAGAAGGAAGGAGATGGGGAACAGAGGTGAATAAGTCTGGTGAGCTAGAAACCTTTGATTCTACGAAACTCGGATAAGTCAGTAGCTTTGTGAGCACAGAATGTGAGTGGGTTTTGGAGCCCAGTGTGTGTTTTACTTACCCGCCGGGTGCAAGCTAGAATTAAAGATGACAGCCCATCAGTTTTTGGCTCCGTTGTTTCTTTACCGACTGTCCAAATCCAATGCGAACCTGCATGGGCCAGGCGGCTGCTTTGATAGTGGCAGCCCCGGCTACTGGCTTTACAATGGCCCAACTTAGATAAAATCTAAAAGAATTATGTTTTATTATCTGAGGGCTATCATTATTTTTTTTATAATTTTTGAATTTAGAATGAGCCTAAAATAACATAAACGTGTTAAAGATTCATTATTTTTAACACGACCTAAGAGAATAAAATTAGTTTCCATAGACTTACTATCAAATTTTCCTTACTTATATTTAAATGTAGTTTTTATTAGATACGTGGAATTTCTGAAATCAAAGCTATTTTGTTTTCAACTTTAGCAGAATAGTCTAAGTGAACTAATACTACGAAAGTGAGAGAAGGGCTTTACCTTTTGAACTTGAGTTAGGAGATTTAGGTTGTTCCAATCTTAGAAACCAATTTAATTCATGTGCAATTATTAACATTCTCATGTTTCTGTCATGTGTACAGATTGTTAATTAAGAGTCAAATTACCTTCAACTGTGTTTTAGAACAAAACCCCAAACTTCAGGAGCTACAAATGAGACTAAATGTTCCTCTCTAACAATTATTGGTGTTATTAGGGTAAGAAACTATAGACTGGTTTAAACCCTTTTTTGTTAGTAATACACATTTTTTGAATATTTGGATTTATAGATTTATCATTTGTATTATTATTTTTTACTTAGACAATTTATTTCTTTTATTTGTTCTTTATGTAAAGGGTTTGTGTTTGCTTTGATGGTTTTAAAATGTTATTTATCACTTTGGTCAGGTGGCTCAGTGGATAAAGCATTGTCCCAACTTTCTGAGGTCATGAACTTTAACCTTGGTCAAGACATGTACCAAAAGCAATCAGTGAGTACACAACTAAATGGAACAAATTAATGCTTCTCTCTTTCTCTCTCTCTCTCTTTCTCTCTCTCTCTCTCTTCCTTTCTGTCCCTTCCATTGCCCTTTCTCAGATCAATAGAAAATAAAATATTATAAATAAAAAATAAAACAGAAATATATGAAAGTAAGCAGTATGAGTGTAGCTTGTTTTATAGATGGTAATATTTGGACCAACAGTAATGTTATTTTATTTGAATATTAATATTTATTTGGTTATGTTCAGTTAAATGTACAGTGGTTTAATTGTTTATTTAAATAACATTGGTTAGTAACATTAATATAAATATTAGTTGTATATAATAATCTGTATACTCTATTATATATTCAAAAACAAAAGTTTAGTTTTCTTCCATTAGCATGTATTTGATCCCCTCCACCCTGTTTGTCTTCCATCTACCACTTCTGCACTGACTTACCATTCTGGTGTTTGTAACTATGATTTTGTTTTCAGTTAATTTTATTAGTAGATTAGTTACTTTTTTGTTTTATATTACACATGTGTAAAATCATATGGTTTTTGTCCTTTTCTATCTGGTTTATTTCACTTAGCATAATACTCTCAAGATTCATTTATGTTGATACAAATGGCAATATTTCTTTTTTTTGGCTAAATATTATTCCATTATATTTATTCATTTACATATTTATTTATTAATCCATCAATGAACATTTGATTTTTTCCATATCTTGGATATTACAAATATTGCTACAATGAACATAGAGGTACATATATCTTTTTGAATTAATATTTTTATATTCTTTGAGTAAATACCCAGAAGAAGAATTGCTGGATTATATGAAATTCTTCTTAATTTTTAAAGGAAACTCCATAATGTTTTCCATGGTAGCTGAACTAGTTTACATTCCCACCAACTATATAGGAGGATTTCTTTGTCTCTATATTTTCTTCCATAATTATTTTTGTTTATTTGATGATAGTCATTAAACATGTATGCGGTGATATCTTGTTGTGGTTTTGATATACATTTCCCGAATAGTGATGTTGAATATCTTTCCATACTCCTGTTGGCCATCTGTATGTCTTTTTAAGAAAAATGTCTATTCAGATCCTCTGCCAAATTTTTAATCAGACTTTTTTTGTTGAGTTGTATGAGTTCTTTATATATTTTGGAAATTAACATCATATTACAAATATGTAATTTGCAAATATCTTCTTCCTTTCGGTTGGTTGCTTTTTTTGTTTTGTTGATGGTTTTCTCTGATGTGCAGAGGTTTTAGTTTAATGTAGTCCTATCTATTATTTTTGTTTTTGTTTTCATTGCCTTTGTAGTCAAATTCACAAAAATACCATTTAGACCAATGTCCAGAAACTTAGTGCCTATGTTTTGTTCTATATGTTTTATTATTTTAGATATTTATTCTATTTTGAATTAACTTTCTGCATGGTGTAAAATAATGATCTAGTTTCATTCTTTTGCATATGTCTTTCCTGGTTTCCCATTTATTTTCCCATTTTTCAACAGAATTCCTTTTCTCTGTTGTACATTCTCAGCTCCTTTGCTGTAAGTCAGTTGGCCGTGTGTGTGTGTGTGTGTGTGTGTGTATGTCTGTGTGTATTTCTGGGCTCTCAGTTACAACTGTAATATTCTTAATGCTATGTGACAAATAATGTTTTAGTACTCATCTGAGGTCTAAGTCACTCCAATTTAGCTCATCATGTCAAATAATTTTCAAAGTATGTGTTATCCAATAACAACCAGGGATTTTATAAATACACAGAGAAACATGAGGAAATTATCAACAGATGTTACTCACTCAAAATTACCTACACGACAGCAAACCAGAACAATATTTAATTTGCTAGCAGTATGGACTAATATGGGCCATACTTTGGGGATTGCTAATTAACTCAGATAATCGAGAGAAAGGTGAAAATATTTCTAATTATGTGGTGACAAATCTTTGCCAAAACTTCAAAGTGAATAAGAGGAAAGATTTTTAATTTTCTTTTGATGAACTGAATGTGAACCACACATAAAAAGATATATTAGTAAAACTTAGCAGAACATTTAATTGTCTTTGCTGGTAATAAACTAGACTCTGACCCATTCAACCTTATTTAGCAGAAAAAAAAGAATAAAAAGGACATTTAAGTCATAACTTATTACTATAAATCATTAACTGCTTCTACTTAATTTTAGAATTGCATTTTTTAAATAAACTAATATTTTTATTTTATTAATTAAAGAATTTTGCATTTTTATTCTTGCTAACATTGTGAATTATGTCACTTAATGACAACTAAAATATTTTACTGCTTATTAGTAAAAAAGAAGCTTCATCTTACCAGCTCTTGCAAGTACTGCATGTTTTTCTCTTTCTTTTTTTTATTTATTTTCTTTTTTTTTAAGTGAGAGGAGAGGAGATTGTCCGACTCCCATAGGCATCCAACCAGGATCCACTCAGCAACCCCCATCTGGGGCTGATCCCCAGCCAGGCTATTCTCAGTTCATGAGGCTGACACTTGGACAAACCAAGATATCTTCAACACCCAAGGCCCATGCTTGAACCAATAGAGCCACTGGTTGTGGGATGGGAAATGAGAGAGGAGAGGGAGAGGGTAGGGGAAAGAGGCAGATAGTTTCTTCTTATATGTGCCCTGACCAGGGATTGAACCTGGGACATCTGCATGCCATGTCTTTTTTTTTTTTTTTTAATCTTTTAGATAAATGTTTTTGTGCATGTTTTTATCTCACTTTTTTTTATCTCACTTTTTACATTTAATAAATCACATAATTTTTTTCTTTTATAAGAATTGTATCAGCCTGTTAAATACCTGTACAATACTATTTAATTTAACATTGAAAAGAGAAGCCAGACACATTTTAACAAATCTATTGAAGTCTATTTTTATTCCACTTATCTGTATCTACCACATAAGACTTTGAAGCTAACTGGGGACCAGGAAAAAAATTCTTGCATGAGTATTGAAAGAGAAAGAAATAAGAGGGGGAAGAGAAAGGGAGGAAGGAAGAAAAAAAGAGAAGAAAATGTTCCCAAATTACTCACCTTGGCATGTCAGAATCACCATAAGCTAAAATAATACCCAAAGTGACCAAATAAACCAAAGTCTAATTTAAGAGACTCACCATTTCAATAATTTTATCTTATTGATTCAGTAGTTTTCTTTTTGAGGAATATATAACCTACTGATTCCAAACAATTTAATGTATAATATGAAATATAAAAAAGAAATATTTTGGAATTTTGTACTAGGGAGAATCCCATAAAATAATCCATTATGTTTAATATTAATGTATAATAAGATATTTTTTTTAATTTTTTTCAAACTAATTTAACTCTTATTAGTCAAAGAGTTCAAAAGAATCATCCTGTGCAGATCTTCTCAACTCCTCAACAAATGAAATAAATTAGGAAACCGTTGGACTTTGATTATCTACAACAACAACAACAATATTTTTATAGGAAAGAAGTCTTAAATAAAACATAGAAATATTCCTCCATCACTTATTTTCTTTTTTATCATCATAATGAAAACCTCCTGGTATATTCCATTCTGATTTATGTTACCATTTTTTTATCCAAATACAATACAAGGTACATGAGAGTGAAATAATTTATTTTGCTTCCTGATGCATACTCCAAACTGAGAACAGAGGCTGACCCATAAAATTGTTTATTAAATATTAGTTAAATAAATTCATGAAAGAGAGACACAAAAGAGCCCAACCAGACCTTAAAAACTGACAAAAAAAGAACCATAGATCAGAGATTGACCACAATATTACACTAAAAAAGATTGTCATGAATTTGAGTTCAGGAATGTTTCCTGTTTCCTTTATAGACCCCTAAAGTGAAATGAGAAAATACTGTTGGATCTTGCAAAGGAAATGAATTAAAATGCAGGATGCCCTGGGAAACATGGTCTGTTATAACTATCACTGATGACTAACCCTAGCCTCATTTCTACTCAGTGGCTTCTGCCCCATATTTTTCATTAACAGACCATTTCCCAGTTTGGCACATATTAGAAGCAATTATCACATACTGTTTTCTTATAGCTGAGTTCTTATCTAGGTCCTTCATGGATGGTGTATTCAGAAAATCTCATTGATTTTCTCACCACAAAGAATTAAGTGTGTATGTTCTTCTCCATTGTTATAAACTAGATTTATATATCTGGACCATGATAACATATTAACAATCACAAGATTCTATTCTCCAAATGGCAAATGGCTTTATTTCAACCAAGAATGGCAGTTCTATGAAACATATAACTCAATGATGTAAATTCAGTCCAGAAAAAAAAATGTATGAGAAAATTTAAACTTCAACAGTTTTGTTTCTAATATTTTTTCTAAATATTAATATTGTTTGCTATTAGAGAACATGTGTTTTAGACAATGAATTCTTTTATATCCGTGAAGTAATTTACTATTATAACCCAAACTCTAGATAAATAAAAGTGGCTTTATTTAATACCAGTTTCATAAATATGAACCTGATGAACTTCAAAGTATATAGTATTTGATTATGTATGTACATTTCTAAAGATATTTAGTTCCAAATTGATGTACTTTTGACTGCTGAAATTCTCCTGTAAGCTTAATGTTAATTTTTTATAAGTACTAAATACTTAAGTTGGCTAAAAAAAGCCAATATTGTCTATACTGACATTTATATCTCATCTCATGCCTGTATCATTCTTGTTCCCTATGTTCTAACTATTGAGAGTAATAGTGAACAAATCATACTCCATGATGATACATGAGTTTTGGACTTGATAATGTTTTTGCTAAGGATGGTCTTCCCATTTATTTTCTATCTAAAATATTCTTGCAAGATTAAAACACTCAAAGATGCCTGCCCTTTAAGTATTAAAGTTGTGTATATGTATATAATTTATTTAAATGTAAAATGTATCATTGCATGCCATTTTGTTTATTTATATTTTATAGATTGATTTATATATGCCAGGCAAAATGTTACATGTAAAAATACAATGATAACTCAAAAAGAGTCTGATACTTCTACTCGTAATGGTTATGTAGTAAGATCAATAAAGATCTTTCTGAAATTTCATTTTATAAAACACAAATAGAGAAAATTACAGATTGCTTCTCTATAGAACACAGCTGTGCTGTGGATGCCTATATAAAGAAAATTCTCCTTAATTAGGTTAATTTTTTAATAAATTTATAAAATTTCAAAAATTACTAATGTTTGAATTATGCTTCATAGGTTAAACATGGAAGTGGGAGAGTAATCCTGTGAAAAATTTTGAGATTTAAAGTTAAGTATACAATTTAAGTTGTATTTATAGTATATTTTAAGTATGCATCTTTGCTGAAGTCACTTAATTATTATGTACCTAAGTAAAGTGGGATTATTATGTTCTCCTAACAAAACTATTTTCTGTTATTTCACAAACATACATTGAAGATCTACTATGTTCAGACACTGTTCTACTGTTCTTAGAAGTGAAAAAATGAGACAAAAATTCTTGCTTTCAGGGAATTTTCATTAATGCTGTGAGTGACATAATTTGAAAATATAAAACAGTAATGCACAAATGGTAAATTATATAAATAATAAATATATGTTCTTCAGTAAGTAAAATTAACATTTGGTGGATTTTTGCTCACTTTAATTTTTGATTCATATTTATGTACCTTACATCCTTGTCATTGCCACATTAAAATTTTTTCCTATTATTTATTAAATATGCAACACTACTTAATATATTCTAAGAACTACATTAAGTACTTTGCCTATAGTACTTTATTTAATTTTTACAGTTAAATAATGGGATGTCTAGTATCATTAGCCTCATTCCACATATAAGGAATTTAAAGTAATTAGCAATAAAATCATTTTCCAAGATAAATCAACAAAAAAATGGTAGAAAGATTATTACAGAATCAATATTAATTTACCTATGTGCTATGGATCCTCACAACGTTTGTCAATGTTAAAATAAGTCAGTAATCATGTATAATAGTAATACTTTTATAAATCACAATTTTTATATTTATACAAGGGATCAGTAATCTTTCTGTAAGGAACTATATAAGCTCTTATCACATATATTTCTTTGCTTTATTTTGTTTGTTTTACAATGCTATAAATATAAAATTCATTTTTTGCTGAGGGATACACAAAATCAAGTCAGGCATTTCATTAATGAATGGTTCAAAGACCATAATTAATGGTAATGAAAATATGTCTTATTTTTTATTGGAAGTTTGCTGTTGTTTTTCTCAAGGTATAAAAATTTATTATGTAATACAGTATAATTAATCTAATAATCATCCTTTTTTTTTCTTTTTTAGGGATATTTTGACTGGGTGGTTGGCACACAATACAATATAAAATGATGTATCATAGAATTGTACACTTTTAACCTATAAAATTTTATTAACTACTGTCACCACAACCAATTTAATTAGAATATGTTTATTGTTAATTATTAGATTCACCAAACAAATAAAATTTTTGAGAATATTTAAGGCTAATCATTTAAAAATTTTAGTACACTTTGTATATAAAATATCCTATTCTGGTTCAAGAAGAACTTCAAAATTTTGCATATTTTTTTAAAGAAATAAAAAATTTAAACATTAACTGAAGTTATATTTTATTTGAAGTAGACAGAAAAGAATATTTTTTGTTGAATCTTTTTTTTCATACTGAATACACATTAAAATCCAACACTTGAAGAAAAGGAGGAAAGATGTCTATATTAGAAATTTATTTTTCCTAATTATGTGATATCTAAATGTAAAGACTAATGATGATGATATTCATGATGAAAGTAATGATAATAATAATAATGATAGTTTCTGCCTAGAATGTGTGTGTGTGTGTGTGTGTGTGTATAATTTTTTTATCCATTCATTTAGTGAAGAACATTTTGGCAGTTTCCATATTTAGAGTATTAAAAATAATGCTGCAATTAACATGGGTATGAAGAGGCTGATTTTTAACCTTTTTGGGTAACAGATCACAGATCCCTTTAAAAAGAAGGTGACAGAGGACAATCTGACTTTGGGTGATGGGTATGCAACATAATTGAATGACAAGATAACCTGGACTTGTTATCTTTGAATATATGTATCCTGATTTATTGATGCCGCCCCATTAAAAAAATAAAATTATTTTAAAAAAAACAAAAAAAACCCAAAAAACAAAAACAAAACAAAACAAAAATGTTGTGTTTCTCCCAAAGAAAATGTCATTAAGCCACACACCATTTTGCATATAATTTCAGGGCACTTTCTAGTTTTTAAGAAACAACCAATGAACTTCCAGTGTTTTTTATACAAAAACAATAAAAGCAAGTAAATTTGACTTTGTGGAATGTAGACATCAACCCTTAAACAGAGACAGGAACATAGGAGCGTCTCGGAAATAACTGCCTGGAAAATGTTTAACAGAACACTTTCCATGTGTTGGGGAGCATTACCTTCCAGGGCTCTTAAAATTCTCTGGGGAGTTGAGTGGCAGAATAAAGTAGCTGTTGAAGTGAGGGAACTGGTGTGAAGCCATGGAGGGGGCAGGGATGCAAAACCTGCCTTTGTCACCAACTGGCTGAGTGATCTTGAGTATTTATATTAGAAAAGGAGGTTGCAAATCAAGACATAGCTACCACCTTAGAAAAATAGAAAAAAAAAAGAAGCAAATTAAGCCGAAAACAAGCCACAGGGAGAAATAAAAGAGCAAAATGCAAGGAAGTTAAAAACAGTGAAAAACAAAAGAGAAAATTAATGCAATCAAAATCCCATTTTTAAATTCATTAATAATTTGAATAAACCTATAACAAAATGGATTTAAAAAAGAGAAAATGGAAATTTCTACTATCAACAATAAAAGAAGAGGCATCACTAAGAGGTATTTCATATCCAATACTATGGATATGAAAATGAGAGATTATCATTCTCAGCTCTGTTCCAATAAATCAGAAAACTTACATAAAATGTACATATTCTTTGAAAGAAACAAAGTAGCAATGTTTACTCAGAATGTGATAGATAATCTTAATAGTCTTATATTAATTTTAAAAATTGAATTCTTAGTTAAAATATATTCTCACAAAGAAAACTTAATAGCCTAATGGCTTCAGTGGTGAATTCAGTCAATATGTAAGAAAGAAATTATACCGATTCTATATGCATTCTTCCAGAAAATGGAGAGAAGGAAATATTTACTTTATTAGGTTATTACCAGCCTGATGCCAAAATTAGAGAGAAAAAAGAACAAATAAAACAACTACACACTAATATTCTTAATGAACAAAGACTTAGACATCATTAACAAAAATATTAGCATATTAAGTCGGTAATATATGTAAAAAAGTGTAATACATTTTGATCAAGTGCACTTTATTATAGAAATGCATGGTTCTACATTTTAAAAAGCAAACAATTTATTTATTGTTTGTTTATTTATTTATTTATTCCCTTATCAGTGAGAGGCGGAGAGGCAGAAAGGCAGACACAGACTCCCACATGCACCCAAATGGGATCCACTAGGCAAGCCCACTAGGGAATGATGGTCTGCCCATCTGGGGCCGCTGCTCCATTGCTCATGAGCAGAGAGCCATTTCAGCTCCTGAGGTGAGGCCATGGAGCAATCCTCAGTGCCCAACACCAACCTGCTCAAACCACTCAAACCTTGGTTTTGGGAGGGGGTTAGAGAGAGAGAGAGAAGGGGTAGTAATGGGGAAACGTATGGTCACTTCTCCTGTGTGCCCTGACTGGGAATCTAACCCAGTACTTTCATCAGCCAGACATATGCTCTAGTGCTGAGCCAACAGGCCAAGGCTGCAATTTATTTAACTACATCAGCATACTAAAAAATAAAAGCCACATAATTATATTAATAGATACAAAAGAAGCAGCTGACAAAATTCAACATACCGTACATTTATTTATAATAATCAAGACAAATTAAGTATTAAAGTAAATTTCCACAGTTCGATAAAGGATTTCTAAGTTCAACCTATCTCTCACATCATAAATGGTAAAAAAAAAAAATAAGTATTTCTTGATCAGGTGGTTGTGCAGTGGATAAAGCATTGGACTAGGATGTGGAAGACCCAGGTTTAAAACCCTGAGGTTGCCAGCTTGAGCATGGGCTCATACAGTTTGAGTGCATGCTTACCAGCTTGAGCACGGGTTCGCCAGCTTGAATGTAGGATCACAGACATGACCTCATGTTCGCTGGCTTGAGCCCAAAGGTCTCTGGCTTGAAGCCTAAGGTCGCTGGCTTGAGCCCAAGGTCACGGCTTGAGCGAGGGGTCACTTGCTCTGCAGTAGCTCCTGGTCAAGTTATCTATGAGAAAGCAGTCAATGACAACTAAAGGAGCCACAATGAAGAATTGATGCTTCTCATCTCTCTCTATTCCTGCCAGTTTATCCCTATCACTCCCTCTCTCTGACTTTTTCTCTGTCTCTGTCACACACACACACACACACACACACTATATATATATATATATATATATATATATATATATATATATATATCTCCTTAGTATTAGGAACAAAAGTCAAGAATATGCTCTTTTATCACTTATATTTAACTCTGCGGGAGTTTATAACCTCTACATGAAGGCCAAAAAAAAATTTACATTTTCTTTTTTTTTTTTTTTGTATTTTTCTGAAGCTGGAAACAGGGAGAGTCAGACAGACTCCCGCATGCGCCCGACCGGGATCCACCCGGCACACCCACAAGGGGCGACGCTCTGCCCACCATGGGGCAATGCTCTGCCCCTCCGGGGCATCGCTCTGTTGCTACCAGAGCCACTCCAGCGCCCGGGGCAGAGGCCGAGCCATCCCCAGCGCCCGGGCCATCTTTGCTCCAATGGAGCCTCGCTGCTGGAGGGGAAGAGAGAGACAGAGAGGAAGGAGAGGGGAAGGGGTGGAGAAGCAGATGGGCACTTCTCCTGTGTGCCCTGGCCGGGAATCGAACCCAGGACTTCTGCACGCCAGGCCGATGCTCTACCCCTGAGCCAACTGGCCAGGGCCAAAAATTTACATTTTCAATTTCAACATTTTTAAAACACTTTTGTTCTCTAAAAGACATGTTTAAATAAATGAAAAAGAAGTCGAGACTAGGAGAAAATACACACAATGCACATATCTGTTTTTTGTTGTTACCAAATTCATTGCAGAATAAAATTATAATTAATTTTTCATTCAAGAGCACTCACAGCTTTTTTATATTAAAGTTTTAAATTTATTGAGTTAACATGGACTCAAGTGTTCCACTAAATATAATTCACTCACCCCCAACAATGTGTCCCCATTACACCCCTTTGCCCCTCATCCCCTAACTTTTGCCCCCTCTTCACTCTGGGATCTGCTGTCCTATATCTGTATCTATGTGTCATATATATGTAATTTCATTAATCCCTTTACCTTCTCTGATCCCGTTTCCTCATCCCCCTTCCCTCTGACAGCTGTCCCTCTGGTCCCTGTGACCCTGCCTCTGCCTCTGTTCTGTTCCTCGGTTCATTTTAGTTCATTAGATTCCACATATAAGTGAGATTATACATTATCTTTCTTTCTCTGACTGGTTTATTTCACTTAGTATATTAATCTTTAGTCCATCCATGCCATCGCAAAAAGATAAGATTTCCTTCTTTTTTTGTAGCCAGGTAGTGTTCCGTTGTGTATATGTAGCACAGCTTCATTATCCACTTGTCCCCTGATAGACACTTGGGCTGTTTCCAGATCTTGGCTATTGTGAACAATGCTGCAATAAACACTGGGGTGCATTTCTTCTTTTGAATTAGTGTTTTGGGATTCTTAGGATATATTCCTAAAAGTGGGATAGCTGGGTCAAAAGGCAGTTTCAATTTTAATTTTTTGAGGAAATGCCGTACTGTTTTCCACAGTAGCTGTACAAGTCTGCATTCCCACCAGCAGTGAAGGGGGTTCCCTTTTCTCCACAACCTCGCCAGCACTTATTGTGTGTTTTTTGTTAATGAGTGCCATTCTGACAGGTGTGAGGTGATATCTCACTGTGGTTTTAATTTTTATTTCTCTGAAGATTAGTGACATTAAACTTTTTCTCACGTCCCTTTTAGCCATCTGTATGTCCTCTTTGGAGAAGTGTCTATTCAGTTCCTTTGTTCATTTTTTAATGAAATGTTTACCTTTCTGGTGTTGAGTTTTAGAAGTTCTTTATAAATTTTGGTAATTAACCCCTTATCAAATGTATCAGTAAATATGTTCTCCCATTGTGTGGGTTGTCTTTTTATTTTGTTAACAGTGTCTTTCCTTGTGCAAAAACTTTTTTGTTTAATATAATCTCATTTGCTTATTTTGTCCTTTATTTCACTTGTCCATGGAGATATATTGACAAAAATATTGCTACAAGAGATATCAGAGAGTTTAATGTCTATGTTTTCTTCCAATATTTTTAAGTTTTTATGACTTACATTTAAGTTTTTTATCCATTTTGAGTTTGTTTTATGAATGGTGTGAGTGGTGGTTTACTTTCATTGTTTTACATGTAGCAGTGCAATTTTCCCAACACCAGTTATTAAAGAAACTATCTACTCCATTGTATACTCTTGTCTCCTTTGTTAAATATCAATGGACCATAAAGATGTTGCTTTATTTCTGGGTTCTCTGTTCCGTTCTATTGATCTTTATGTCTGTTCTTATACCAATATCACGCTGTTTTGATTACAATGGCCTTGTAGTATATCTTGATGTCAGAAAGTGTGATACCTCCCACTTTGTTCTTCACTTTTAAAATTGCTAAGATTATTTAGGCTCTTTTTTGGTTCCATGTAAATTTTTGGAATATTTATTCTACATCTATGAAAGGTATCATTGACATTTTAATAGGAATTGCATTGAATCTTTAGATTGCTTTGGGTAGTATAGACATTTTAATTATGTTAATTCTATCTGTGAACACGGTATATGCTTCTACTTGTTTTTATCTACTTTTACTTATTTTTTCAATGTCTTATAACTTTCCTAATACAAGTCTTTTACCTCCTTGGTCACATATATTTCTAAGTACTTTATTTCTTTTTGTTGCAATAATGAAGGAGATTGTTCCTTAATTTCTCTTTCTGACAGTTTTTTTGTTACTGTATAAAAAAGCCACTAATTTTTGAATATTAATTTTATATTCTGCCAACTTGCCAAATTCATTTATCAGGTCTAGTAGTTTTTTGACTGAGACTTTAGGAAATTCTTTGTACAATATCATGTAATTAGCAAATATTGACAGTTTTACTTCTTCTTTTCCAATTTGGAAGCTTTTCATTTCTTCTTCTTGTCTGATTGCTGTGGATAGGAATTCCAGAACTAGGTTGAATAAGAGTGGTGAAAGGGGGCACCTCTGCCTTGTTCCTGATCTTAAGGTGATGGCTTTTAATTTTTCCCATTGAGTATAATGTTGACTGTCAGTTTGTCATAGATGGCCTTTATCATGTTGAGGTATGTTCCCTGTATTTCCATTTTGCTGAGAGTTTTGATCATAAATGGGTGCTGGTTTTTATCAAATGCTTTTTTCTGCATCTATTGATATAATCATGTGATTTTTATCTTTCATTTTGTATATGTGATGAATCATATCTATTGATTTGTGAATACTGTACCAGCCTTGTCTCCCTGGAATAAATCTCACTTGATCATGATGTATGATTTTTTTAATGTATTGCTGGAACTGGTTTGTTAATATTTTGTTGAAAATTTTAGGTAAATCGGTCTATAGTTTTCTTTTTTTTTTGTCTTTTTTTTAATGTCTTTATCTGGTTTGGGAATGAGGATAATGCTTGCCTCATAAAATGAGCTTGGAAGTCTTCTTTCTTTCTGAAATTTTTGAAATAGCTTGAAAAGGATAGGTGTTAGCTCTTCTTTGAATACTTAGTAAAATTTGCCTGTGAAGCTATCTTGTCTAGGACTTTTGTTTACTGAGAGTTTTTTGATATATACTTGTTTAATGCCATTTATTTTTTAAATCTACAATCTTCTTTTTCTAGATTTATTTTTCCCTTTGCTATTTTTACAGCAGGACCCTTAACATTTCTTGAAGTATTGGTTTGGTTGTAATGAATTGCTTGAGTTTTTTGTTTGTTTGTTTGTTTTGTCTGAGAGGCTTTTTATTTCTCCTTCAATTTTAAATGATAGCCTTGCTAGATAAAGTAGTCTTGGTTATAGGTTCTTGTTTTGCATCATTTTAAATATTTCTTGCCAATCCCTTCTGGCCTCAAGTGTTTCTGTTGAAAAGTTGGATGTCATCTTTACGGGGACTCCTTTGTAGGTAATTAACTGCTTTTCTCTTGCAGTTCTTAGTGTTTTTTCTTTATTTCTTAACTTTGGCATTTTAATTATGATGTGTCTTGGTGCAAGCCTCCTTGGGTTCATCTTTCATGGGACTCTGTGCTTCTTAAATTTGTGTGACTTTTTTCTTCATCAATTTAGGAAAATTTTCAGCTATAATTTCCTCAATGAGTTCTCTATCCCTTGTTTGTTCTCTTCTCTTTTAGGAACCCCTATAATGTGGATATTGTTATTCTTCATATTGTCACTGAGCTCTCTTAGAGTTTCCTGAGTCTTTTTTGAGTCTCTTTTCTATCTTGCTGCCTTCTTCTGTGCTTATGTTTATCGTATCCTCTAAATCACTGATTCAATCTTCTTATTCATCTAGCCTACTGTTAATTCCTTCTACTGCAATCTTTATTTCTGATACTATATTTATCGTTACTGAGTTTTTTAACATATATGATTTCAATGTACTTTATAATACTTGCTCTTTGTTTAATTTCTTATTGTAATCATTATTTTAAACTCTGCATCTGGTAGTTTGGTAACTTCTATTTAATTTAGTTATTTTTCTGGTGATTTCTCTTGTTGATTCATTTGGGTCATATTTCTTTGCCTACTTTGTCCATTTAATTGGTAATTCTTCATTGACTTTAAATATTTTTGTGGTGTCTTTATGAGAAAGATGGGCTTAGTGTACTAAACTCCAAGCCACCTGAGTTTTTTTGAGGTGGTATTGCCCCTTCAATTGTATGTGAGTATTGAAAGCAATTGGTTCTTTCATGGGTATAGTTATTCTTTCAGGCTGGCTGGCTCTAAGGGTCAACCTTGATCATGTGTATTAGACACTATGCAGTGTCCATTCTGTTGGGTATTTTTATTCTCTGCAGTGTCTGGTGCCTGCTGGACTTCTCCTTTGGGCATGCTACTTATGTAGCTAGCTGAGTACAGCATTTGTGCTCTCTGCCACTCACTGCTGGTTGTGTTGGTTCTAGGTCTCTTTGGGTTGTTGTTAGTTGTTGGTTGTAACTCCCCATGGGCTACCTGTCTGGAGCTACTGCTCTGTTTGCTGTTTGTGCCTGCTTTTTCTATGACTAGCTAGTGTGCAAGGGGCCAACCTGTGTATAAGGATTAGCCTTTTCCTGTTTAGAGCTGACAGCAGCTCCATAAAAACCCCAAACTCCATAAGATTTGCTTCCACTTTTCAGCTTCTCCGCCTCCTCTTGCAGCAGCATGGGGTTCCTCCAGAGTCATCTGTAGAGAAACTGTAGTGTGGGCTCAAATTGGCATCACCCAACCAACCCCTCTATAGGTCACAAATTTTGTGGGTTAGGGAAGCTTCGGTTGGGAATACAACTTTAGTGGGACCCCCTATTTCAGGAGTCTCTTAGTCAGGAGCTCAGTATAGGGAAAATGGCCCTTACTCCAGAGATTAATCCCTCAGACACTGCTGAATACTTCAAGTCTGTTTCTCCCCAGTGAGGTGGCAGCATGTTCAGACTGGGTCAGGCTGACAGTCCCCTCTGCAGAAGTTCTTCTATTTGGTGAGCCCCTGGTCTCAGGGAAGAAGACTGAAAGAGTCCTTTCCTGGGGTTAACTGTGCTCCCCCAGAAAGTGACTAAGACCCTCTACCAAACAGGCTGGCAGAGTCCCATACTTTGAATGTCTGTGCTCGAAGCCTCTCTTCCTGTGGAAACCTAGCCCTGTGGGGCAGGCTAGGGCCGGCTGACTATAAAGATCCACCTTTCCAATGTATGTGATCCACTATGCTAGTGCTCATCACAAAAACAAAAGTCGCCTCAGCTGAGCCCGTTTTATGATGACCCCTCCTTTAGGACACACCGCCAGCAAGAGTTGTTAGGTCCTGACTGATGTTATCTGCAGCTGGCCTCTGGATATGCTGGCTTTGGGTCTCCCTGGAGGGAACCCAGTGTAAGACCAATGAGGGACACTACCTGTGACTTGCCCTCAGCAACTTTCTTGGAGTTACAAGCAATCCAGAGTTTGTTGCTGCCTCTTCTGGGCCAAGGTGCTCAGGGAAATAACAAGCCTCACACCTAGGCTCATTTTTACTCATGTTGGACTTGGGAAATGGTCCACAAAAGGCCAAGGTTTCCTGAGACCCCAGCTGCTGGCTGTTTGTTGGGTTTGGCCACTGAAATGAAACCTCTAGTATGGTCTATAGCCTGGGGCAAATCAGGGATGAGGAAGGGTGATGAGTGTGGTTCTTCCCCTTGGCCCCAAGTGTCTGTCTGTCTAGACTTTTTTCACAGACCTCAGTAGGGTATGGACCCAGGAATCCAGTGGGTGTGACCTCTGGACCCAGAAATGTGGTCTGCCTGCATTCTAGACAGTTTCATGAGAGACAGGGTCTCTCATGAGGTGGAAGCATCAGTCATAGACTCAGGTGAGTGTTGGGGGTGGGGAGCTCCGGCTCAATGCCAGAAATCTGAGTCACTGACATATCCCTGCTTCCTGGTTCACTTTTCAGAATGGCCCAATCTCCACAGGCTGGGGAAGGAGAGACTCCCAAGGGTGGTACAGTTGCTTTCCCCCAGGCTGAAGCTACATGGATAGGCCTGCTCCACCCAAGAAAGATAGTGACTGCAGTATTGGAGAATAACTCAGCACAAGGATTCTGGTGATCATCCACCACAGTGTTTATCCTGGGGCTGACAACTTCACACTCTCCTCATGCATCTTTAGTCCTCTCAGCCCTCCCTCTGCCAGAGCCCTGGGTAAGTGACTGTGAACTGGATTTTCTGCACTGGCCCTTTAAGACAGAGCCTGAATCTCTGAGAGCTCCATCTCTTTCTCGCAGACCAAAACCTCAGCTCTTTTCACCACCAAATGCTGTGTGGGTACCTCTTCTAGGCTCTGGGGCTTTAGGCTGGGGTACTGGGTCTGTGACTTAAGACCCCCCTCCTCTCAGGGCAATCCTTTTTTCAGTGAGAGACACTCCAGATCCTCCACCTCCACTCACTCCTAAGAGTAAGGGTAGCCTTTTTTGCATCTTCACCCTTCCTACCAGTCTCAGCATGTTTCTTATGTGATCCTTGGTTATAGAATCCTCATTTCATCCAAAGTTGATTTTTAAGATGATTGTTCTTAAATTATGTTTTAATCCACTTTGATTCTGGGAAGTGGCAGTTGGAATATTTACCTATTCTGATGACCTCTTGAAATCCACAGAGCACATATCTGCATCTTACAACTTTCACATGGTAAAATTCATGCACAAACATGGAGATATATTAACAACTCAATGATAAGGATAAAAATACAGCCTAATTTAAAAGGTGGGCAAAGGATTAGAATAGATACTTCATGGAAGAAAATAAATGGATGACATACAAGCAAAAAAAGATATTCAACATCATCAGTTTTTAATAAAATATAGATTAAAACCCCACTGATTACCTTACATACTTATTATAATTGTTAAATTTTAAAAATACCCTGAAAATAGGCCTTGGCCGGTTGGCTCAGTGGTAGAGCGTCAGCCTGGTGTGCAGGAGTCCCGGGTTCAATTCCTGGCCAGGGTCACACAGGAGAAGCGCCCATCTGCTTCTCCACCTCTCCCCCTCTCATTCCTCTCTGTCTCTCTCTTCCCCTCCCACAGCCAAGGCTCTATTGGAGCAAAGTTGACCAGGGCTCTGAGGATGGCTCCGTGGTCTCTGCTTTAGGCGCTAGAATGGCCCTGGTTGCAACAAAGCAACGCCCCAGATGGGCAGAGCGTCGCCCCCTGGTGGGCATGCCGGGTGGATCTCGGTTGGGTGCATGTGGGAGTCTGTCTGACTGCCTTCCTGTTTCCAACTTCAGAAAAATACCAAAAAAAAAAAAAAAAAATACCCTGAAAATAATAACTTCTCCTTAGGATGAGAAATAACTAGAATTTTCATCACTGCTGGTGGGAGTTCAAAATGATATAATTATTTTGGAAAATAGTTCAATTTTTAAACAAGTTTATACATACTTACCATATGCTTCAGCATACCCAGTTCTAAGTATTAATCAAATGTGCATGAATATTGTTCACACATAATTCTTTATTTGAACATTGATATTGGTTTTAGTCATAAATGACAAAAACTAGTAACAGTCAAGTAAAAGCACTTGAATAAATGAATGAATAAAGCAATGCTTTCCATTTGACAATAGAATATTATTCAGACATAAATAAAGAACAAGTTAATATCTAAATTAATCTCAAATATTTTATGCTCAGCTTAGACGTACGAAAAAGCTGCATATTTTTTATTCTATTTTTAAGATTTTCTGAGATGATAAACCTAGAAGGGCAGAAAACATCTCAGTGGATGTCAAGTCATGGGATTAATTACAAAGAACTACAGGTGAACTTCTGAAGTGTTGAGTTTATTTTATATTTAATTGCAATGTCAATTGCACAACTATAAATGTTTAATAAAATCTAATGGAATTTAATGTTTAAAAATGTAAATATTATTGTATATTAATTATAACAAAGCTGACTTTTAAAAACAGTGTTTATAACACTGCAAAATCTAGCAATGATAATAAAAAAGCTAATTTCTTTTATCTAGAAATTACAATAGAAAGATTTATATAATCTCACTTATTTGATAAACTAAAGTTTTCAAATTTTCATATAATAGTTCTAGGGTTTATTTTTATTTATTTATTTATGTATGTATGTATTTATTTATTTATGCAGGTGGGGCGATTTGAATGTAATTTATTGCTTAGAATTTAATTCCAGAAGGTGACTGTGATCAGTGTATTATTTGGAAGTAAAATACCCAAGAGGACAATCAATACAAACTACAGATACACTTGTAAAAAAGTTCTAGCAGAATAACAAATTCCAGATAATTTATCAACAGAACAAAGTACATAAATATACTATCCAGACTCATCATTGACCTCTATTTAAATGACTGATTTTCAGAGCCTTGTTATACTCGCAGTTCATCCATCTAATGAACATATTTTCAAATAATAAATGTAGAAGCGTATGAGTATAATATCTTTATCAGCCTATGTCTTAAAACTAGCTTTAATCTGCTAAACTCTTGGAAGTTAGCAGATATTCATCACTAAAACCATCAGGATCCTTCACTTCGTCATCAATATTTGAAATATGAGCAATGATAAGTATAATTTAGTAATGTACATATTTTTTAAAATTTGTAAATAAACACTTAACTAAAATATTAATTTAAAGCATAATAAATATGTTTATGTAAAATGCCAAAATTATCTATTCTGAAGATACTATTGCAGAATTATACAAGCTACATGAGAGCAATCTCAGTTTATGACCATTAAGTCAGGCAATGGGATGTTAAAAGCAGAGAAAAAGATTATTAGTTTATTTGAGATGTTATAATAATAAAGCAGAGGATTAGGCCGTATTAGTTTCCAGGGTTTGTTTTTCTAGGGAAAGATGGGGATTGTACATGTTATCTAGGTATACTCGGAAGTGTCAAAGCTTCTAGCCACATAATTTGTCCTCCTGCCAGTGATAGAAAAATCAACTTGCATTCTCTTGTAGAAACCAAAATCCAACTTCAGAACAGAATTCTGGAGGAAGTAAGTCCTGGGCTCTTTGAAGCCTGGTGCCTCCAAGGTATGAGTTCTTCTGCACAAATTGGAGAATAAGGTTGGCATCTCTCTCTCTCTCTCTCTCTCTCTCTCTCTCTCTCCTCTCTCTCTCTCTCTCTCTCTCTCTCTCTCCTCTCTCTCTCTCTCTCTCTCTCTCTCTCTCTGTGCATGTGTGCATGTGAGTGTATGTGTGTATCTGTGTGTGTGTGTGACAGAGAGAGACAAAGTTAGAAAGTGAGGGACAGATCCAGACAGACAGACAGAAAGGGAGAGAGATGAAAAGCACCAATTCTTCACTGAGACACCTTAGTTTTTCATAGATTGCTTTCTCATATGTGCTTTGACTGGGGGCCTACAGTAGAGTGAGTGACCCCTTGCTCAATACAGTGACCTTGAGCATCAAACCAGTAATCTTTGGGCTCAAGTCAGTGACCATGAGGTCATGTCTATGATCCCATACTCAAGCCAGCGACCCCATGCTCAAGCTGATGAGCTCGTGCTCAAGCCAGCTGAGCCCATGCTCAAGCCAGTGACCTCAGGTTTTGAACCTGGGTCTTCTATGTCTTAGTCTGATGCTCTATCCATTGCGCCACCACCCGTTAAGGAAAGGTTGGCATTTCTTACAAATATATTACAGGGTAAGATAAGATATCTTATATTTCTAGATGCCCATTTACTTAAGTATACAACAACAATGAACCTGCAAAGCAAATAACAGTAATGGACTACTTTTGTACTACTCATAAATAAATTTAAAAAAAATACTAGAATAACACAGGAAGCCACCCAAGGTCATCATTTTATATAAAATTAGTGATTGCTTTAACCTCATTAACATAAACATTGGATAATTTCTTATATGCTCATTTGACTTATTCATTTTAAGAGAGACATTCATAAATTATTTGATAAGCAAAATTTTTAAAATAAAAGTAAAAGTTAATAACTTTACCAAAACCTGAAGTAGTTCTAAAAAAGTTTTAAAAAGATTGATTATACCTTGCAGAGGAAAATAAATATATCATAATATTTAAAAAATATCTTTACTCATTAAGGGCAAAAGCAATGGTGTTAATAATTCATAACTGCTTTTCTATTACCAATGGGCATATTCACATAAATCATGTCAAGGGGTAATTGTTACATCTTGTTTTGAAATTAATTGATGCAATATTTGCCTGTTGGTTGGAATGTGAGAAGGCATCTTCAACTATTCAGAGTACTTTGGTGTGAAATAACATTAATTGAACTTTTTAAAAATGGTCCATCTCTTTGTTGTATCCCATATACCAATGGTTTTCTACCTTTTTACAATTTGGGACTGGTGAAAATTGGAGAATTATTTCAGAGACTGCTGAGGCAAAAACCACCCTAAGCATAAGTGAGTTTGACTAAGATCATTGGGTCTGTCATCTTCATACAACATTAGGGTGTTAAACTCTTTTGTGGACCGGCATAAAATTTCTGGAAAAACTGTTCTTAGACCCGTGGTCAAAAAACACTGCCATATATCATTACATTAGCTAAGTGATATGAAATACCCAGCTGACTAAAATATATTCCCCATGGTTATTTCATGGCAATTGCAAGGTACAAATGAACATTGATAATTGTCTCCTGTCCACTTTTGAAGATTATTTCCTGTAATAAACTAGAAAAAAGTGAAATCTGATACCTATTGGGGCAGTTTATGAGATTGCTGAAACACACTCTAGTCTCAATAAAGTCTGTTCTACGTCATATAACTCTCTGAGTTCTGAGTGATTTTTTACTACCAAATTGTTTCCTTAAGAATACTTGACTTACAAACGTTTCATTAATTCTCATAAACATTCCAGTGATGCAAATAGAACATGTACTGGTTCTGGCTTTATAGATGGACAGACTAAACAATTTAAGGTTTAGCGAATCCCAGAAATGTGCACCCTTATACAGCATTGGAGTTAAATTTTATGAAAGACCCTTGTTCTAACTTTCATTACATGTTTTCAAAAAAGTGCTAAGTTACTAAATAAAATATTAAATCATCTAAGGCTTTATAATGTAGTTCTTTGTGTTGTATTAATATCAGTGTAGTGATTTTTAAAATTTACTGTTATTATGTAAGATATAATAAATAATATTGTCAAAATGACTGAATACAAAATTTAATAAACTGGGATTATTAGTAATTTATAAATATAATACATTACATATTAGATACCAACTTCATCTTTGCTAAAGTTTAATATATGAGCATGATGACAGTAAACTCTTCAAAAACAAATATTCATGAATATCTACATGTATTTTCAGGCACACATTATGTAAGTAAATTAATATTTATTTAACATGTATAGCTTTTTCTTTTTTTTTTTTTGTATTTTTCTGAAGCTGGAAACGGGGAGAGACAGTCAGACAGACTCCCGCATGCGCCCCACCGGGATCCACCCGGCACACCCACCAGGGGCGACGCTCTGCCCACCAGGGGGCGATGCTCTGCCCCTCTGGGGAGTCGCTCTGTTGCGACCAGAGCCACTCTAGCGCCTGGGGCAGAGGCCAAGGAGCCATCCCCAGTGCCTGGGCCATCTTTGCTCCAATGGAGCCTCGCTGCGGGAGGGGAAGAGAGAGACAGAGAGGAAGGAGAGGGGGAGGGGTGGAGAAGCAGATGGGCACTTCTCCTGTGTGCTCTCACCGGGAATCGAACCCGGGACTTCTGCATGCTAGGCCGACGCTCTATCACTGAGCCAACCGGCCAGGGCCTGTATAGCTTTTTTATAGAGAAATAATATGAGAGAAAATGGAGATAGGGAGATAAACATTGATTGACAGATGATAAGATAGGTAGATAGAAAAATAGATGAGTTCTTTTAAAAAAAAGGTTTAGTGAACATTACCTTACAGAAAGCCCCACACCAGCATGTCCTAAACCCAATAAGCATGGCTAAGGAAGTGGAGATGCGAGATGGGGAGCGAGAAGTCACTGTGTAATGTTTGGACAGAAAACGAGAAAGTAGGTTGAAACATTTCCAACTGCCTTTACAGATTTCCCTTCATTTCATGTGTCATAGAAAAATGCATGATTTTCTATGTTAATCAGGAAATACACTCGGATAGCTCTGAATTGAAGGCCAATATATCTGCTGAGAAATTGCAACTTAAGTACTTGCACAAGGGCATGATAAACACTCTTGAGTCTCTGCAGTGCTAAAATAAGTTTAGTTGGGGTCAATTCAATCAAAGGAAGAAGGAACTACCAAGTTTTTATTACCCCAAATCACGTCAACCGCAAGTGCCAGAAAATATAAAATGCATACACTAAGCAAGATGTGACTCCATGGTGGATGGGATGGCAAAGAGGAAAGCATATGATCGGACCACCCTACTCTCAGGAACCAATGAGCTCCCACTAGCTGCAGACAGGATTCATTTATTTATTTATAATATGTTTTCTCTTAGGTTAGGGAAAGAGAATCTGAGCTGGGGAAGAGAGAGAGAGAGAAAGTGAAAAAGAGAGAAGCTCAATTATTTAAATATGTCCCTATAAATTAAAGACCAAGTTAATTCAAAAGTGTTAAGGCTATTTTTGTTACAATGTTAAATGAGCTAAAAAGTATAGGCCGCTTATCTATCTCAATACCTTTCAATAAAAATTAAATATGTTTAAATGAAAAAAATATGAATAGATTTTGCTTTATAAATACAATAGTTATAAATATATTTTAAAAGTTTGCCAAAGAACATTTCATTTCAATTGCATTTTTATAGACACAGTATATCATAAAAGAAATCCTTGGCTATTTAGACAAATACTGTCAAGTTTACAATTATGAGATATAAATTCTAAAATATTTGCTTAAATGTCTAAATATGTTGAAGTTTGTAATGATAAGTGACTAATAGATACATAGGTAGATAGAATACATATATTTTTCATATATAAAGAACACTTTATATAACTATCTATGAATCTATGACTCAATTGTTATACTTTTTTATCGGTTATGTCAAAGTTTGGAGAATTACCTGTTTATCATAAACATGTGTACTTCTTTTTGTGGGGCAATCAGAAGCCAACTTGAGAACTGAGAAAGGTGTCTCATATACACCATTTCAAACTTATTTCCTATATATATTCTATCATTTTCTGGAATAGATTATTTAAAATGTTTAAATAAATAATTAAAACTAGTAGCTTCATTCAAAGAGTTTACACTGTGTTCTTACTTTTATTGTTTTGCCCACATAGAATTTCATAAGAGAAAATAAAATAGCATTTATATATTGTCTATTCATTTAGCTAAATATTTTAAATATGTCCATTTTGGAAAAGTTCTAAATATAAATGAATTATAGACACTATTGTTAAATATTTATAAAGCCACCACTAGAAATAACTACAATTGTTATTGTTCTTATTCCTTTATTATACTTTATTTTAAAATTTTAAAGATTTTTATTAGACTTATGTTACTCAGTGGATTAACCTGGAATACTGAAGTCATCGGTTCCAAACCCTGGGCTTGCCTGGTCAAGGCACATGTGGGAGTTGATGCTTCCAAATTCTCTCCCCGCCTTCCTATCTCTCTCTGTCTCTCTCCTCCCACCTCTCTAAAATGAATAAACACAATTAAAAAACTTATTAAATTTTAATTTACTGATTTTTAGAGAGAATGGGAGAGGAAAAAAACAGGGAGGAGCAAGAAGCATCAACTTGCAGTAGTTGCTTCTCATATGTGCCTGACCAGGCAAGCCCAGGTTTTGAACCAGGGACCTCAGCATTCCAGGTTGATGTTCTATCCAGTGCACCACCACAGGTCAGGCCTCATTCCTTAATTTTATAAACCTGGCATATATGTTATAAGTCATTTGGTTTTCTGATATTTTAAAATTAAATATGGTAAGCTTTGAATAGTGCTATATTGATTGCCTTTCCATTCTTTACATGTGCTTAAATTTTAAGTAGTATGAATATTACTGTTTAAAATCATTTTTGTTCTTGATAGATATAGATATTTCTTTTTTTTTTTGTATTTTTCTGAAGCTGGAAACGGGGAGAGACAGTCAGACAGACTCCCACATGCGCCCGACTGGGATCCACCCGGCACGCCTACCAGGGGCGACGCTCTGCCCCTCCGGGGCGTCGCTCTGCCGCGACCAGAGCCACTCTAGCGCCTGGGGCAGAGGCCAAGGAGCCATCCCCAGCGCCCGGGCCATCTTTACTCCAATGGAGCCTTGGTTGCGGGAGGGGAAGAGAGAGACAGAGAGGAAGGGGGGGGTTGGAGAAGCAAATGGACGCGTCTCCTATGTGCCCTGGCCGGGAATCGAACCCGGGTCCCCCGCACGCCAGGCCGACGCTCTACCGCTGAGCCAACCGGCCAGGGCCATATAGATATTTCTATGAGTTATCATACTCAATATTTAAGGTACATTTTCCAAAATTTGATATGTTTTTGGTTTGCCTATATTTCTTTTTGACCCTAAGCATTTATTTTGTTTTGTTTTGTTTTTTCTACTTCTTCATCATTACTCTTTATCAAAGATAGAGTATATGTTTGTTTTTAAACCAGCCTGTTGTCTAGTTTTTATTAATAAAATCCCATTATAATGTCTAGTAAGTGCTCAATAAATATCGATGAATGTTCAATAAATGAAACTTATTGTTTTCAATTCTTATAGAGCTTTTGTTTCTTTGCTTTTATTTTTTTCAGTGTTTAAGTTTTCTTGAAGATACTTTGATAATTATTTTATAAGTGACTAATGTGGTTGAGACTTTAAGATATATTTTCCTAAAGCTTTGTTTATGTTACATATAATTATAAAAATAAATTCTGTTCATCTTTACATATCCTTTTATAAAAAGAAAATTAATTAATATTAAGCAAGACACTGGAACTATTTCTCTTCATATATGTATATAGATATCTAAAATATAATATAATATGTATCATATTTACTACATTTTATATATACAAACCATTATTTCTTTATATATGAATTAATTGTTCTTTCAGATACTAAATAGTGCCAACCAACTTTACGATTTTTAATTTAGAACTCATACCTGATGATTTTTCTGTAGATTCTGCTTGTATATAAATGTTAGTGATTTTTTGTAGTCCTGTAAGACTTTATCTATTTTTTGAATCTTTGAAAGTATTTCAGTAGTAGGAAAACATTTAGAGGAGACAGCTAGAAGACTTGCAAGATGAATATTAGTCCCTGACTTGATACCTCACTAGTTTAGTTCCATTGAAATGTCTAAAAGTAACTGAAAATAAAATAAAATTGTACACGCACTGAAAAATCAAAAGATAGAATCATCAGCCTAGAAACTTTAAAGGCTTGTTCACACATATAGAGCAGACAAGTTCAAGTTAAGGAAAACTTCCTTATTGAAACAAATGCAAAAAAAAATTTCAATCTGAGTAATGGTTTATTCTGGAAATCAATAGAAATCTTCTAAATTTACAACTGCATGGGCTTCTGGAAGCATGAACCTTGAAGAAGTTGTGGGGGAGCAAGTAAAATAATTTTTAGTATCCTTGAGGGGCATTGTGCGTAGCTGTCATGTTCAAGCCTTGACTTCCTTCAGAAAGAGTGTGAAAAACTTTACATGGCATGCCACAGATAATTCCTAAGCAGAGTTGTTAGAACACACAAAGAAAACAGCTTCTTTTCTAACATCTTGCTGCCAAAATATTAAGAAAAACACATTTTTTCAATAATTTTATGCATATAATATATATTGACTTTCTCAGTATATCTCTTATATCCCAAGTTAAGTCTACAAATTCATTTTCATGTTTGCATCAGACAATAGACAAAAATTGAGGCAGAGGAAAAGTCAAAACCACACACACTGCAGGGTACAGCACCAACCATGAGTCCCAGTGAGTAGCTATAAAGAATAAAAAATCGGAAGTTGGCAAAAAATAATAATAATAAATAAATAAAGACAAGTTACTCTTCCTTCTCAAAAGGTGTTTGTCAAATCACAAATTTAAATGTTCTGCCATTCTTGGAGAGAGGGTTTGTTTATCTGCCTTTTTACTAAGATTATGGCTTTATCAGGGTTCCCTATGTACTCTGAAGAAGGGAAAGAAAGCATTTTAGTCAGTGACCAAAAAAGATATATATATTTTTAAATAAGATGGAGAAAATAAGAATAAAAGAGCTGGCCCTGGCCGGTTGGCTCAGCGGTAGAGCGTCGGCCTGGCGTGCGGGGGACCCGGGTTCGATTCCCGGCCAGGGCACATAGGAGAAGCGTCCATTTGCTTCTCCACCCCCCCCCCTTCCTCTCTGTCTCTCTCTTCCCCTCCCGCAGCCGAGGCTCCATTGGAGCAAAGATGGCCCGGGCACTGGGGATGGCTCCTTGGCCTCTGCCCCAGGCGCTAGAGTGGCTCTGGTCGCGGCAGAGCGACGCCCCGGAGGGGCAGAGCATCGCCCCCTGGTGGGCAGAGCGTCGCCCCTGGTGGGCGTGCCGGGTGGATCCCGGTGGGGCGCATGCGGGAGTCTGTCTGACTGTCTCCCCGTTTCCAGCTTCAGAAAAATACAAAAAAAAAAAAAAAAAGAATAAAAGAGCTAATTTTAGAAGTCTTTTCTTTAGCTGTCATGTGCATTTGATTTTGTTATGGCTGTGATTGTCCTTTGTGTGTCTTTGAGCATGAGAATTCCTATTTCATTTAAGTGGTTTTAGATAAAAGAAAGTCATTAAATTTCTTTTCACAATTCAAAAACCCACTGTTTTTCTTTAATTACATAGGTAATTCTGATAGAAGTGATGCATATTTACTTTACAGGGCATTCTGTAGCTTATGATAAGGGTCATGAAAATAAAATATTAATGAAAGACATTTCAGTTCTGTCCAAATCTTTCTATTTCAATCTTATACCCCACAAGGTGATTGATGTTTAATGCTTGCCAAAAAGACTTAATAATCTTTAAGATTTTTTTATAATGATGAATTAATATTTAGTTTTGAGATGTGGGGGTAAACTGGAAACATTTATAATATTCAAAATCAGAAAATTTATTCAAGCTTGAGAGAGCAAGTATCTCAGTTTAATAACTTTTTCACTAATATACTGTTGAATTCTCTAGATGGAATATATTTGAAATATATAATTATTTTGAACTTTCTAGAGTTTATGGTAATTAATACAACTACAAGAAATATTATAACTTTATTTCTCTATGACTTCACCTGTTAAATGATTTTATCAGGTGATTGGAGGGGTGATAATGAAGCTGATTC
The DNA here is from genome assembly GCF_036850995.1 of Saccopteryx leptura. Taxonomy (NCBI): domain Eukaryota; kingdom Metazoa; phylum Chordata; class Mammalia; order Chiroptera; family Emballonuridae; genus Saccopteryx; species Saccopteryx leptura. The sequence continues at coordinate 357,247,588 of NC_089503.1, forward strand.
CTACATGCACCTGGATCAGGATCCACATGGATCAGGATTGGGGCTGATGCTCGAGTACAAGCTATTTTTAGCACAGGACGCTAATGCTTGACTTAACCAAGCTCTTTCAGCTCCTGGGGCCATACTCGAACCAATCAAGACACTGGCTTCAGGTGTGAAAAAAAGAATGAAGGTGGAGGGGGAGCTGGTAAGAAGCAAATGACTGCTTCTCCTGTGTTCCGTGACCTGGCATTGAACCCAAGACACCCATACACAGGACCAATGCTCTATCCACTGAACCACCAGCCAGGGCCACCAGTTAGATATTTTATAAAATCTTTGAAAATCAGATAAGACAAATGAGCTCGTTACAAATGTAAATATTTTTATAACAACTTTATTTGAGTATGATTGACATTAGATAAGCTGCATATAATTTTGTTTTGACATAAGGTATACATATTTATTTATAAGTATCTAGCTATTTGTTTATTATCTATCATCATTTCTCATCAACACAATCAAGACAATGAATATAACATGAATAAAACTATTACCTCTAGAAGTTTTTTTTATGTTCTTTTTGAATCTCTTCTTCCTGACCTTTCTCATGCCCATCCTGCTCTCTCTCCCCTTGGGCAACCATAATATATGTTCTAACAATACATATGAATTTTCATTTTTCTAGTATTTTATATAAATGAAAATATGACAATATGCACAATTTTTTTTCTTTATACTTTACAGTGATGAAGTATTGGTCATTGTAAGTACTACATTTGTAGTTATCTATGGTTTTCAGAGAGATAGCTTTCCTCTCATATACATTTGAGAATATGTCTTTTCTATTCCACATTATCTTACTCTTTTTTTTTTTGTATGTTTTTCCTTTGTATTTTTCCGAAGTGAGAAGCAGCGGAGAGGCAGAGAGACAGACTTCCACATGCACTCAACCGGGATCCAACCAACCCGCATGCCCACCAGGGTGTGATGCTTGGCCCCTCTGGGGTGTTGCCCCACTGTAACTGGAGCCATTCTAGCACCTGAGGTGGAGGTCATAGAGCCATCCTCAGTGCCTGGGCCAACTTTCCTCCAGTGGAGCATTGGCTGCAGGAGGGGAAAAGAGAGACAGAGAGAAAGGAGATGGGGAAGGGTACAGAAGCAGATGGGTGCTTCTTCTGTGTGCCCTGGTTGGGAATCAAACCCCAGACTTCCATACACTGGACCTACACTCTACTGCTGAACCAGCTAGCCAAGGCCCAATATCTTACTCCTTCTTTAACACTTAATTTGAAGTTATCTTCCTACTGGAAGGACCTAAGCTTGTGGTTTTCATCTTCTATCACTGTCTTGACAGGCAATAGATTCTACATAATGCTTACTCTATTTGTGCAACGGTGTTTGGTTAACTAGGGCAGGGAAGCAATTAAAAGATAAGCTGTATTTTCCCAAAAATTATAAATAGAAATGCCAGACACAAATAATAAAACCAAAATGCCACCAAGAAGAAATGTATTGAGTTAGTTACATCTTCTTAAACTGAATTACAAATTAAGTCTCCTCTAAACTCCTGTTTGAATATTACAAAATTTTAATAATTTAAGATAATTTTAACATCTAATAACAAAGTTGCAGATTGCCTTGATTATTTATAAGGTGCTATACTATACAAAATATTTTACTAATATACAAAAATAATTCTTTTGTCACAGGCCTTCAACTGCAGTTAAAATGATAATGAAGTTCTTGTACTAAATGACACCTAAGAGATGTTCCAGGCCTTGGCTGGTTGGCTCAGTGGTAGAGCATTGGCCTGGCGTGCAGGAGTCCCGGGTTCGATTTCTGACCAGGGCACACAGGAGAAGCACCCATCTGCTTCTTCACCCCTCCCCCTCTCCTTCCTCTCTGTCTCTCTCTTCCCTTCCCACAGCCAAGGCTCCATTGGAGCAAAGTTGGCCCAGGCACTGAGAATGGCTCCATGGCCTCTGCCTCAGGTGCTAGAGTGGCTCTGGTCACAACAGAGCAATGCCCCAGATGGGCAGAGCATTGCCCCCTGGTGGGCATGCTGGGTGGATCCTGGTTGGGCACATGCAGGAGTCTGTCTGACTGCCTCCCTCTTTCCAACTTCAGAAAAATACAAAAAAAAAATTCCAATTACATTTTTTACATCAAAAGGAAAGATATTACTTATCTCCTTTAAAAATTGCTGATTCTTTTGTTTTTGACCCAGAAAATAACAATTTTATGGGGCTCAAATGTGTATCTTTATGAGCAAATTTGCTCAGGCTGAGTTGAGTTGTGGACATTGGCTCCTTGATTTGGCTAGGTTAAGATGTGTCAGAGTGGATGTGAATTGCAGGGCTTCTCACCCCGTGTGAGGCAGCCCCAAATAATACAATGCAAGTCAGAGCTGTATTTTAACTGACTTGTCCAAAGTGGAGAGATTCCTTGTTCACTGTCTGATTACTCCAAGTGGTAAATTGATTATTTTCATCTAAACAATGAAAACAACTGAAAGGGTAATTACTGTTGCTTTACCTGGTCTTCACTGGCTTTATTGTTCCTTTTTAGGTTTTACTCTGAAATACTGTTTTGGTCTGGACAAAGGATTTGTATCTAGATGGAGGGAGAAATAAAAAAACATTCATTCTACCAAAGTGAAAGTCAAGTTGTAAGGACAGCTCCTCCAGGGAACTAAACATTCTCTCTCTGAAGGATCTTAAAATAAATATTTTCTCTGTGCCTTGAGATGCATTAAGTACTAAACGTGTTGACTGATATTGTACTAGTTTCAAGTGCTCCAAGTATTAGAAGCTTTATATTTTTTAAGGATTTTATTTATTGTAAAATATATTTTATGAATGTTGAACTTTAACCCTTTCTCAAACATTATTTTATTCTTTGTGTGTTTTGTAAGGGTCCCACATTTACATTAGCATAGCTATTAACAGACTGTAGTATTAAAAATACCATCCCTAAAGTTATATAATTGACACTAGGAAACAACATATTTCAGAGAGGTATCTTCAAATATTAGTGTTAATCATGCATAATTTCAGCAAAAAATTTCATCAACTTAAAAAAAAACAGAGGCATTCACCATTATCATGGGGCTGTAAATATAAACTGAATTGAATCCAGAGCTCTGTGTTACACTGCTACCCTCCTCTTTTGAACTATTTATTATTGTTCTAAAACTGAATAGGCAGTTAATATTATAAAAAATCTCATTTGTATAACCAGTTATGAAGTTTTGCAGTCACCTGACAGATGTAGACTTGATAGCGCAAACCAAAATTTGTTTTGGTTCTTCAGACTGATATCACCAAATATGTACCAAGAGCATATGAAATGGTTAATTATTCACTTATTCAGGCATTTGTGGAAAGAATCATCTTCCAGCAGGTTCAAAAAACAGCCTGAGTGAACAGAAAAAGAAAACAAGTAAAAAATAAATATGCACAAAGATAAATTAAAGTGGAGTTAGAGTTGTTGCTACCCTAGAGAGAAGTGCCTTGCAGGTCTTATTACTCAAACATCTGGAATCTTAAAACTGGGCAAAAAATAAGCTTTGAACTGGAACTAAGACAACATTATGTTCTAAAGAATTGTTTATAAAGATAACAAGAAAGAAGATATGTCTATCAGACTGATCACTACTGGATTGAAAATTAAAAAGTCATTAGAATTAGAGTCATTGTGTTAATTTATCGGTACCTGGGTACCTATAGAAATTCTGCTCTCTACTGATGTGATCGTTCCCCTTCTTTTTCTCATAAATATCTCTTGCCTTCATCTCCAAATCGGAACACTATTTGTGTTTCTGCCTGAATCAGTGCTTCCCACATAACCATTCTTTTGGGTCTTCTTGTTTCTCACTTTGGCCTTTATTTATTTATTTATTTATTTATTTATTTATTTATTTTTGGTTAACACATAGAAGAGTTGTATCAATCTATGAGATACAATGATTTTCCTTATTTCCTTATGCACACTCATAAAAATTTGAGGATTTAGTATTTTTTGCAAGTTTCCTATTATTTTTAGACTTCATATAGTATTTTGTAAAAAGTTATCTTCCATTTTATCACTAACTTGGAATCCCAAATTCTCCAAGTCATAAAAAGTGAATAATGTAAAATACACAAAAATCTCAAAAGCCAAAATCAAAATAAATTGACAAAGCAATTAACTTTATTATATAATCTCTAAAACTATAATTTTCTCATTATTTACAATATAATATTAAAGCGATTGATTATAAGAAAATAAATTATAAGAAAAATAAATTTGTTTTCCATGTTTTTTCTTCTCATATATATTTATTTTTCTCAGTATTAGTCAACATTTTTTATTTCCTTTAAAAAATGCGTATTTCACTTTATTATTGGTTCTTTGTGATAAATCTACTTATATATATCTGTTACATTTGATATATAAGAAATATAATTTTACTCCTAGAATCTGTAATTATCTGAATTTAACTTTTAAAAAAAATTTTTATAGTTTCATTTAGACAATTCATTTTAACGGGGTGACATTGATCAACTAGATTACATAGATTTAGAGAAAACATCTCCAGATCATTTTTACATTTGATTATCTTTATTATATGCGGCTTAAGTGTCTGTTTGTCGCCGATAGCTTATTGGTTGCTTGCATAACTGTACTAGCCAATGGGGTGAAGTTGCCACGGCATTCAAATAGTCCCACCTTCTGGCAATCCACCTCACAAATTGAGGTTAAAGATTGGAGCAATTATTATACTGTTAAGAAATCTTAACACCAGAAGGGGTCTTGGCAATGGTACAAGACTAGAGGTTCTCCAATTGAAAAATAATGTCAGCCCTGGCCAGTTGGCTCAGTGGTAGAGCATTGGCCTGTCGTGCAGAAGTCCCGGGTTCGATTCCCAGCCAGGACACACAGGAGAAGCGCCCATCTGCTTCTCCACCCCTCCCCCTCTCCTTCCTCTCTGTCTCTCTCTTCCCCTCCTGCAGCCAAGGCTCCATTGGAGCGGAGGATGACCTGGGCGCTGGGGATGGCTCCTTGACCTCTGCCCCAGGTGCTCGAGTGGCTCTGGTCACAACAGAGCAATGCCCCGGAGGGGAAGAGCATCGCCCCCTGGTGGGCGTGCCGGGTGGATCCCGGTCGGGCGCATGCGGGAGTCTGTCTGACTGTCTCTCCTTGTTTCCAGCTTCAGAAAAATACAAAAAAAAAAAAAAAAAGAAAAAAAAAGAAAAATAATGTCATAATAGCTAAGTCTTTGACTGGCTCCTCTAAAGGTGAAATACATGGTGTCGTTCCAAGAATTGATTTGGCTCCATCTCAAACAGGGTTGCCGTTTCAATTGAGATGTAGACAATTTCCTGTAAAACTTGCCTTTGCTATGACCATCAATAAGTCTCAGGGCCAAACGCTTAAGCATGTTGGCATTTTTTTACCTGAGCCTGCATTTGGACATGGTCAACTTTATGTTGCCTGTTCAAGAGTTTGTGAAAGAACGGACATAAAATTAAAAAATAATTGATGGTCTTCTGCAAGGCGAGCTTAAAAATGATGGAAAGATCTACACAAGAAATGTTGTGTACAAAGAGATCTTTGACATGTGAATTAACATTTTATTATTTAAATCACCTTTATTTATTGAGCTAGCGGTGGCTCTTAAGAAATGTACCACCAGTGGTTTCCTTCATTGCACTCTAATTTAAGCAATTAAGCAAGTAGAAGAGGGAAACCCTGTGGGGCAGTAAGCAAAGGGGCGTCCTCGCCACCTGCCCTGGGTAATTCAGTTTGAATTAGCAGACACCTTTGCACAAATCATTTTAATTACAATTGATAATATCTAGAACAGCGGTCATTTCGTATGACCGCCGGGCTTTCTAGTGTTGTATACCCATCACCCAAAGTCAAATTGTCCTCAATCACCTTTTTTTTTTTGGTTTGGTTTTCTTTATGCCCTTCCACTATTCCCACCCCCTCTTTCTCCTTCCTTCTCCTCTCCATGGTAACCACTGCACTCTTATCTATGTCCATGAGTCTCAATTTTGTGTCCCACCTATGTATGGAATCATACAGTTCTTAGTTTTTTCTGATTTACTTATTTCATTTAGTATAATATTATCAAGGTCCATCCATATTGTCATAAATGATCCGATGTCATCATTTCTTATGTCTGAGTTGTATTCCATAGTCTATATGTACCACATCTTTATCCAATCTTTTATTGAAAGGTTTTTTGGTTGTTTCCATGTCTTGGTCATGTGAACAATGCTGCAATGAACATGGGGCTGCATGTGTCTTTATGTACCTTTTTTGTGTATGTTTTGTGGGTATATACCCAGTAGAGCAGTGGTTCTCAACCTTTCTAATGCCGTGACCCCGCAATACAGTTCCTCATGTTGCGGTGACCCCAAACCAAAAAATAATTTTGGTGGTTACTTCATAACTGTAATTTTTCTACAGTTATGATTCGGAATGTAAATACCTGATATGCATTATTATTTTCCAATGGCTTTAGGCGACCCCGCTGGGGTCGCAACTCACAGGTTGAGAAAAGCTGCAGTCGAGGGATTGCTGGGTCATATGGTAGCTCTATTCTTAATTTGTTTTTGAGGAACCAGCATACTTTCTTTTATAATGGGTGTACTACTTTACCTTCCCATCAACAGTGAATGAGGGTTCCTTATATATCTGTTACATTTGATATATAATAAATATAATTTTACTCCTAGAATCTGTAATTATCTGAATTTAACTTTTAAAAAATATACTTGAAGTAGAAACAATAGCTGTTTTATTAATGAAAATTATTAATACCCTTTGATTTTGCAGTTAATGTATAATTAAATTTTGCTCAAAAACCTATTACTGCCTGATCAGGCGGTGGTGCGGTGGAAGGAGTGTCGGACTGGGATGCAGAAGACTCAGGTTTGAGACCCCGAAGTCGCCAGTTTGAGCGCAGGCTCATCTGGTTTGAACAAAAGCTCACCAGCTTGGACCCAGGGTCGCTGGCTCGAGCAAGGTGTTACTCGGTCTGCTGAAAGCCTGCAGTCCAGGCACATATGAGAGAGCAATCGATGAACACCTAGGGAATCGCAGTGAAAAACTGATGATTGATGCTTCTCATCTCTCTCCGTTTCTGTCTCCTGTCCCTATCTAGCCCTCTCTCTGACTTTCTCTCTGTCTCTGAAAAAAACAAAAAAACAACTATTACTTTTTCAATTTTTTTACATATTCTGTATAAAAAACTGCTGTAAATGTGATTTAGATAATGGATTCTTATTTATAAAACAAGATATTTTTGGTGATACAATTTACTTAATTTAACACAATGTAGTAAACCCTATTTTGCTTGATTTTTTCTTCTGTTGAATAGTATTTATAAAATGGCTTAGTAAAAGTGAAATCGCTAAGACCTGCAGAATTCTTTCCATAGTTGGATTTAAGACAAGCAATAATCAGCATTACTATATTGATGTGTGAATGGTAGTTAATAAAATTTTTACAGTATAAAAATTAGGAATATATTTCAGTAACGTATATTCTAGGAGCTAGAATCCTCTTGCTAATTTAAGATCCTCTTTGATAATGATATATTTGTATTTTATTCACTCATATCCAATTCTTGCTTTTGTCAGTAATTTTTAATGAGATATTTCTTTGAAGTTTAATTTCTTCATTGTTTCTATGAGTGACATATGTGTCATAAATGTTTGTGATTTTACAATCTAATTGAATGTGAGGAATTGACTTTGAATGTGAAAGAAAAAAAACAATGTTAAATATGTTTTCTTTGATTTTGTCAGATATTCTGTGCTTAGTTAAGGCTTGGGTAGCATATTAGGTGTTTCTGTGCATATTCTTAAAGATTATTGCATCACAGCTAACAGCAACTGCACTTCTCATAAAACTCTTATATCTCATTATCTCCCTCTACTTTTTGCACGCTCTTATACCCCAGCATTTAACTGACATGATATTCTACCTTAAGATACCAATCTCTACTTACCTCTTTCTGGAAAAATCCTACAAGTATTTTCATTTATAATTTTCTTTGACTTCTGTAACATTCATATTCAAGTCTACTTTGTTCTCTCACACTTATAAATCTTCTTCTCCATATATTATTTACTTGCTGTTTTTCAGTTCCTAACTAGCATCTCTATCAGAATTCCTTATCTATTTTGGAATTATACCATCTTCACCATCATCCCAAGTTTATTTGACCAACTGCTCTTCTGTAACTGCATGTTTTCTTTAGTGATCTTTATTATAACAAGATCACAATGAATTCTTCTTCCCCATTGTCTCTTATATCAAATAAATCACTACCAGAAATAAAAGTCCATATTTCCAACTACTGGCAAGGCACAAAAACTTAAGGAGATATGTTGAAGGTTAAATTCATCATTTCTGCTCTAAATAAACCCAAATGCAAAATCTTGAACATCACTATAATTTATTCCCTACATAAAAACAAAACAAATACTATATCTTAGGTGTATATTTTTATTCATTTTTTGACTACTGCCTTGGCTCAAGCTTCATATTTCCTTTATTTGGATTCTACTCCCACCTCTGCAGTTACAAAAGTAATCTTCCTGATCTGCAGTTCTGAGCTCAACATTTTCTTACCTCAAAATTTTTCCACCTTGCATTTAAGAACTTTCTCATCCTTTTTCTTAATATTCTTTTTTTACACTCTTCTACTCTGTTACATATGTCTACAATACAACCATGTTAAAGATTTTCTTTTCCATTTTGTTATACATACCTTCAATATTTTCTTCTCCTTTATTGCTAGTTTTTCAAAAATTACCAGTCTAAAATTTGGGTTCTAAATCAATGAGTTCTCTCTCATATTTTGCAAATGGAAGCAATGCTTCTCATTATTTGATTTTGACATTTCATTGCTTACCTGTTTAATAACATCTTTGCCTTTTTTTTTAACACAAAATAAATATGGAGAGAAAAAGACTCATGGAAATGTACAACAATGTGGTGATTGCCAGGGTGGGGGAGTAGAGGTGCTATAGGGATCATAAAGGGTGATGAACATATACTTGACTTGGGGGGTGGACACACAATACAGTGTACATATGATGTGTTTTAAAATTGTGCCTCTAAAAGCTGTGTAACTTTGTGAACTACTGTCACCCCAATAAATTAAAATAAAAAACCCCACACATTTTTGTTGCCCTGGTCAACAGGCTCAGTGGATAGAGCATGCACTCAACATATGAAAGTTTCAGGTTTGATTCCTGGTCAGGGCACATGGGAGTAGGAACCAGCTGCTCCTCTTTCCTTCCTTCACCCCCTTTTCTCTCTCTTCCTCTCCTGCAGCCAGTGTCTCGGTTTGTCCAAAGGTCAGCCTCAAGTGCTGAGAATTGTTCAGTTGATTTTAGCATCAACCCCAAGTGGGGGTTTCCAGTAGATACTGGTTGGAGTGCATGCAGGAACCTCTTTCACTATCTCCCCTCTTTTCAATAAAATTTTTGGTTACATTATTGGACAATTATTTATGCATATAAGTAATCCTCTATTCAATTATAAATTTTTAAAGGCATTTTTAATAGCAAAACCATAATTTTACCCCATACTATATTTGGAGTATAGAGGTTTCAATACATATATTTTATTTATTGATTGAGTTAATTTAAAATAAAAAAATAATTTATAATTTTATTATAATTTGCATTTTATTTTGCATTTATCTTATTGTCTAACTGCATGAAGTCTATTTACAATGTTCTTATTGAATATTTAATTATAAAATATTCATTTTACCTGTGAAATTTGAGAGTAAAGAATAGATTTGGATTTTTCTTAATGCACATAACCTCAAATCTCTCTTATTGAGAACTAATCATACTTTTGAGAAAAATGAAATTAGTAAATTGGGCCCTGGCCGGTTGGCTCAGTGGTAGAGCGTCGGCCTGGTGTGCGGAAGTCCCGGGTTCGATTCCTGGCCAGGGCACACAGGAGAGTGGCCCATCTGCTTCTCCTCCCCTCCCCCTCTCCTTCCTCTCTGTCTCTCTCTTCCCCTCCCCCAGCCGAGGCTCCATTGGAGCAAAGATGGCCCCGGTGCTGGGGATGGCTCTATGGCCTCTGCCTCAGGTGTTAGAGTGGCTCTGGTCGCAACAGAGCGACGCCCAGGATGGGCAAAGCATCGCCCCCTGGTGGGCGTGCCGGGTGGATCCCAGTCTGGTGCAAGAGGGAGTCTGTCTGACTGCCTCCCGGTCTCCAGCTTCAAAAAAATACAAAATAATAATAATAATAATAAAAAGAAATTAGTAAATTGTAAGTGTATAAATGGATCTGCTGAATGACAAAAATATCATTTCAGAATCATAGTTGTAATCCTTAAGATAATCTGCTAAAAATAAACAAAAAACTTCTACTTGTATTCTTTGTTATTCTTTTTTTTTGTATTTTTCTGAAGCTGGAAACGGGGATAGACAGTCAGACAGACTCCCGCATGCGCCCGACCGGGATCCACCCGGCATGCCCACCAGGGGGCGACGCTCCGCCCACCAGGGGGCGATGCTCTGCCCCTCCGGGCGTCGCTCTGCTGCGACCAGAGCCACTCCAGCGCCTGGGGCAGAGGCCAAGGAGCCATCCCCAGCGCCCAGGCCATCTTTGCTCCAATGGAGCCTCGCTGTGGGAGGGGAAGAGAGAGACAGAGAGGAAGGAGAGGGGGAGGGGTGGAGAAGCAGATGGGCGCTTCTCCTGTGTGCCCTGGCCGGGAATCGAACCCGGGACTTCTGCACGCCAGGCTGATGCTCTACCACTGAGCCAACCGGCTAGGGCCCTTTGTTATTCTTAACAGCAATCTTCTAAATTAATTCTTAGTTACACATACACTTTTCAAACTATTAAATTTTATAAAAATATTTTCCTTAAGGAAGTATAACCCAATAGGCTAGAACCATTTCATCAATATATAAAATTCAATATTGTTAAACTTGATTAACTATAATCAGAAACAAATTAAAGGTCGTCTCACTGCATATATAGACCATTATAAGAAGCTAGATTTTTTTCCTACATACATTGTAAATATTCTTGTAAAAGAATTTAGCATATAAAATTCTGTATTTTGAAATCTTTTTAAAAACATTTATAAATGGACCATTTTACACACAATTTTGTAATTTTAATTTTGATGTTTTATATATATATATATATATATATATATATATATATATTTTTTTTTTTTTTTTTTTTTTGTATATTTCCGAAGCTGGAAACGGGGAGAGACAGTCAGACAGACTCCCGCATGCGCCCGACCGGGATTCACACGGCATGCCCACCAGGGGGCAATGCTATGCCCCTCCGGGGCGTCGCTCTGCCACGACCAGAGCCACTCCAGCGCCTGGGGCAGAGGCCAAGGAGCTATCCCCAGCGCCCGGGCCATCCCTGCTCCAATGGAGCCTTGGCTGCGGGAGGGGAAGAGAGAGACAGAGAGGAAGGAGGGGGTGGTGGAGAAGCAAATGGGCGCTTCTCGTATGTGCCCTGGCTGGGAATCGAACCTGGGTCCCCAGCACGCCAGGCCGACGCTCCACCGCTGAGCCAACTGGCCAGGGCCAGATGTTATGTTTTTATAACTTGAATTAGAAAATATCTATTCAAGTAAAGTTTTTCTACAGATATTTTTCCAAAATTTGGTGAAGCTCAAATGAATCTTCAAGTACTCTCTATTTTCTTTGCATACAATGGGGTAAAGACAGTGTCTTTAATAAATGACATTGGGAAAATTGAACAGGTACATGCAAAAAAAATGAAACTAGACCACCAACTTACATCATTCACAAAAATAAACTCAAAATGGATAAAAGACTTAAATGTAAGTTGTGAAACCATAAACATCTTGGAAGAAAACATAGGCAGTAAACTCTTCGATATCTCTTGTAGCAATATTTTTTGCTGATAGGTCTCCATGGGCAAGTGAAATAAAGGACAGAATAAACAAATGGAATTATATCAGATAAAAGGATTTTTTATTAATTAATTAATTTTTTTTTTCTTTTTCTGAAGCTGGAAACGGGGAGAGACAGTCAGACAGATTCCGCATGCGCCCGACTGGGATCCACCCAGCATGCCCACCAGGGGCGATGCTCTGCCCACCAGGGGGTAATGCTCTGCCCCTCCGGGGCGTCTCTCTGCAGCGACCACTCTAGCGCCTGGGGCAGAGGCCAAGGAGCCATCCCCAGCGCCCGGGCCATCTTTGCTCCAATGGAGCCCTGGCTGCGGGAGGGGAAGAGAGAGACAGAGAGGAAGGAGGGGAGGGTGGAGAAGCAAATGGGCGCTTCTCCTATGTACCCTGGCCGGGAATCGAACCCAGATCCCCCACACGCCAGGCCGATGCTCTACCGCTGAGCCAACCGGCCAGGGCCAAAAGGCTTTTTTGTACAGAAAAAGACACCATTAACAAAATAAAAAGACAGCCCACACAATGGGAGAATATATTTGCCAATATGTCTGATAAGGGGTTAATAACAAAAATTTATAAAGAAATTTTAAAACTCAACACCAAGAAGGTAAACAATCCAATTAAAAATGGGCAAAAGAACTGAACAGACATTTCTTTAAAGAGGACGTACAGATGGCCAATAGGCATATGAAAAAATGTTCAATGTCACTAATCATCAGAGAAATGCAAATTAAAACTACAATGAGATACCACCTCATACCAGTCAGAATGGTGCTCATTAACAAACCTATGATTTTTTTAATGACCCAGTATTATCCTTATAAGGAACTAAAAAAATAGATATCATCAATTTTTTATGTGAAAAAAAGGAGCACTCAAATAATTCTTGTGATCTAAAATATTTTTCTTATTATCTAGTGTCTAAAATCTAGCTATAGAGAAATGCATTGTAGTAGTACTATTCCTTTACATTTCATGGAGGTTTTTCAACTATTCCTTGTACGTGTATATGGAAAGGGCCATCATATAGGAGTCTTCTGAGAGGAAAATTCCTGTTGAACTCAATGTGCTTTCATGGAAGAGTCCAGTGACTTTTTCTAGATGTCTGATTAGGGTTTGCTGCCTACTTGCCTGGTTACTGTTTTGTTCATGTTCTCTGTGTCCCTCTCTCTCTTTTTCCACATCTCTCTTCAAAGTGAAGACACTTGTAAAAAGTTATGGACAAATATCCTCAAAACAATATGTAATTTAGAAAAAAGGATTTTTTAACTTGTTTATATTTTTAACTTTACTGAATTCTGATTGGGACACAAATGCATGAAAATTAACTGACTGAATAAATTGTAAGGAGTATTCTGAGTACCCTAATTTATTCTTATATTCTTATCCCATAGGAAATTTTTCTTTAACCTTGCTTCATCCATTTTTTCATGTTCTTTAGTTCCTACTTATGATTTATCAGCTGTGTTGCCTCAGTTAATAATGGTGATAATGCAATCTTATTACTCTGTTTGACTCATATCAGGCAGAGGGCAGCCTCATGGGAAAGTATACACTGTGGATGCATAAATACAAAGTTATATCTACTTTTAAAAATATCATTAGTTTTTCTGCTAAATCAACTTAAGTTCATCACAGCTTCAAGAATTACAAATCTACAAATATCTTCAAAGAATACATACTAATCTTTTTAACTTATTCGTATGAAATTGAGTCCTTTTAAATGGAAAAAAAGTAATCTTAAATATAATTTTTATGATAAGGGATTCTCACATTAATCAAAATAAATGGCTTTGCAGAGACTAAGGTCTCAATAATAATTGGCACTGTCCTCAAATCTATTCTTTTGATGATTTAATATATTCTCTTAGCAGCATCTGAATGTTAAGAGTTGAATGATAAATAGGAGTTACCCTTGTAGGGAAAGTTCTATAAAATATTCAAGGGATACTATAAGCCTCTACTGAAAATTCTTTACTAGTTCAAGCCAAAATCTGCTAATACAAAATCTCTCCTTCCACTTTGCCCTTCTCTTATCCATTCAGTCTTGTACAGAGCAGCAATCTTTAAAAACATGTAAATTAGATCCTTTTATTTTTCTGCTTATACCCTTCAATAGATTTTCATTGCTCTTAAAATAAAATCTATATTTCTTTTCATGATAAATTGGGCTGGTTAACCTCATTCTGTCTAATTTTCCAACACTACTTTTTACTTTCACCACTCTGACTCAATCTAGTCATGTTCTATCGATACCCTTTTTCAGTTCCTTAATAAAGCCTTTTGTAGCCTCCAAGAGTTGTTAGATCAGCTCCTTCTTCACAAAGCTTATCACATACTAGACCCATTTAAACCATTCTGTTCACATGTCACATCTTTAGAGTCCTTTTACTTTTTAATCACAAAATTAAATTTAATTAAGCATGCACACACACACAAACATACAAGGTATTTGCTGGTTCTCATAACCTAATACTCAAAAGGAAGAGTTGTGTTTGATCTACTTGTTAATTTAAAAGACAGAATTTATAGATTCCTCTTTCTCTTTTTCCAACCTTTTTTGTGTGTGTGACAGAGACACAGAGAGAGAGAGAGACAGAGAGAGGGACAGATAGGGACACACAGATAGGAAGGGAGAGAGAAGAGAGTCATCAATTCTTCCTTGCAGCACTTTAGTTGTTAATTGATTGTTTTCTCATATGTGCCTTGACCGAGGGGTTCCAGCAGAGTGAGTGACCCCTTGCTCAAGCCAGTGACATTGAGCTCAAGCCACTGACCTTGGGCTTCAAGCCAGAGACTTTTTGGTCTTAAGCCAGCGATCATGAGATCATGTCTATGATCCCATGCTAAAGCCAGCTACCTCACGCTCAAGCTGCTGAGCCCATGCTCAAGCCTGAGGAGCCTGTGCTCAAGCTTGCGACCTCAGGGTTTTTAATATGGGTTCTACATGTCCCAGTCCAATGCTCTATCCTCTGTGCCACCACCTGGTCAGGCCCAACTTTTGTGTCTAGCCCAGCCTAAGTAGGTATGTATCTATGCATATCAACTGATGGTTATCAACAACCATGAAGCCTTTAAGCTTTAATGTATATTTAGTTGGAAAGAGTCCTAAAATGCAATTAGCTTTGGTGAAACTATATGGAAATAAGTTTCCCCAAATCCTCAGAAAACTTTTATCTATTTCACACATTGAACCAATCACTGTTTTAAAGGAAATGGAGCAGGTGAAGAGGTTAATTTAATGAGCACTCACTCCCAGAATTTGGAAATGAGGAAGCTCTGACATTTCAAAAACATGTGATCTCTTTAATGAGGTGAGAAGGGACAGCAATCTGACTGATAACCCCATGAATAAGAACAAGATACTGAAAACTGAAAACACTTTCTATCCTTTTTACTCACTTTCTATTTTACTGCTTTATTAATTTTCTGTCTCCCTTAGAAATAGGAAGAGCTTTATATGCCTTCTGTAATCTTTGGATTCTCCAACAATTAGAATATTTACACAAAATTTTTGTTAAATGAATGTATTAATGAAGGAAACATGACATAGCATATGGAGAATTACTATGAGAAAAGAAGATGAAGCCAATATAAGCAGGGCTGATCATGAAATACTTTGCATGCTATGTTAGCATGAGCTGGGTTATGTCACAACATTAAATTATGCAAACACTCCGTGGATAAAGAAACAAATTTATTGATTTTCATGCACTGTATAAAGTGTGGGTGTTCACATCTCTGCATAATGTCTTCATCCAGAGCCCACATTGATGGGACTTGTGTCAGTCCATGTTTCCACCACTACTATTTCAGGACCAAGGATAGCAGGGGTCGGTCTTGCACTGGCTGTTGGAGTTCAACAAATAAGTTATTTGTGTCACATTTGCTCATATTTTATTAGGTGAAACATGTCACATCTAACTTGAAATGATAAACAGTTAAGTATTTTCAACTATCAATATATACTTGGAACATTAGGGATAAATTCTAACTTCTCACTATAGCACATTTACAGGTCTTTTATCTAATATAAAGGGCATGTGTGGATAAGAAAGATTATGATTAAAATAATGGGCAAAGTAAATGTTCATAGCAGCCATCTCAGTCCAGTTTATGATTTTTTTCTAGAACAAACTATTGATTACTGTCATTTATAATGTTACATTAAATATTATCATATATTTAAATTACTTGAATATTCTAAGAAAGGACTAAAATTATATAAACTAAATATATTGAAGAAAATAAATCTAAAATGTTCTCCAATTTTAAAAGATTCATTTAAAGCATAACATTGTAAAATATTGAATAAAAAATTTGTTGAGTCATTACTTGAGTCTATAATTTTATATTTTATTTTTTATAACATCAAAATTAATAACCTTGTAAAAATTAATAATCTTGTATTTACACTATGTTTCTTTCTGAATTAAAAACAAGCAAGCAAATAATCAAGCAAAAGCAACCAAAAGTCTTAGTTTCATAGAAATGAATGATCCAGAGGAAGGGACTTATAAGTGTTCAGGGAAACATTTATTCTCACTTATGATGTTTCATTTTTTGTGGAGGGTTACCATTACCATAACACTCCTAGCCCCATCTGTTCACTCATTCACTCCCATGCTGAATGAGTAGTGATTTCTTTTACTGGTAAATTTCAAAGAAGAAACAGAAATATATACCTCAACTTCCTGTTTCTTCATTTTTTTAATATTTGTCCTCCTGGACAGAAGGCCTAATGTGGGCTGCTTTTCTCTGTCCTAAGTAATCCAAGTGCTGGCCCTCAGTTTGGGAGGTCCATGGTTGCCTAGCATGATATATGAGTCCGTCAGAAATCAATTTCTTCTTTCCATGTTAGGAAAGTCATTTCTATAGCCTGCCTAAGCCTCATTGTGCTTTATCGACTATCTTAGTAATGAAAGTGATACATAGATCTGCATGTGTCTTATTCCATATGTCTCTTTCTCAACTGATTCAGAATTTGAGCAGAAACAAGAGTGTTATTTTGTGTGTGTGGCTGGCCCAAACACCAATGAAATATAAACAAAATCATAATGAAATGGAGATGCAAATTTAGAGAAATGTGACTTTTGAAATGGGACCTAAAAATAAAATCATATGTAATAGATTGAAGGAGGAAGTAGTTAGAAATATTTTTCCAATATACAAGTGCTAAATCTAAATGACATTTGAGGTTTAGTCTACAAAATAAAAACTTAAGATAAATAGATAAGTGAAATCAAGTTCCCTTGGTTGCTGCTACTGCTGTGTTGTGTACATGTCCCTACACAATTCTCAACCATTCTTTAAGACAAAATACAACCACTTTCATATAATAATTTTACTAATTTATCAAATATTACAGTATTGTGTTTGTCAAATTTCTACAGCAATTTTGACTAGACTCACTGAAAATATTTTATTTATATTTTTATAGTTATTCTATCTGTGCTTTGAGTTATTTAAATTATTTAATATTGTTTTTCAGTTAATTAAAACATGTCATAAAAGTTTTTATGCAAATTTTACTGTGAATTATAAATATTTGTATCCCCTTGTACCATTTCTTAGAGCTAAAGCACAACTTAATTAGTTATTGGTTTTATCTTCTAACATATAACATAGCAGAAATCCAATTATGGTGAAAAAAAGAAAAAAAAGCTAAATTTCAGGTTTATTATCAGTTAAATAATTTGATCAGAAAGTATACTGTACAGCATACAGTGAGAAATGCCTATTTATAGAAGAGAAGCAAAATAGATCAGAAAGGGGAGTGGATATAATTTCTATAAGAGGGAGTAGGTGCTCATTCAATCAGTCAATCATAAACACTTATCCAGAACCTACCTTGTGAAAGGCGTATGTCTCATGCTGGGGATCCATCCCTGAAAAAACCATATATGCTCTCTGCCTTCATAAAGGTAGAATCTAATAAGAAAAAGATAAATTAAAAAAATATAGACAATATGCTTGACTGTTGTGATAAACCATTTACTGAATTTATATATTTTTCATGGAAACAGTCTACAGCTTAGACACAGAAAGTCTTACACACATTTTTTTTTTTCAGTAAAAAAAATGCTAAGATTGGATTTTATCATGTCAGTGGGTTGAGGTGACAGTTGGTGAATATGTATGAGGCGATTGGGATCCTGGAAGTCCACTCACTTTTCTAAATTCCAAACTGAATTTTTTACCTTCAATACTTCAAATATTGGAAACATAACTTTACTCTGAAAGAAAAAAATGTCACCACACATTTTCTTTCTTACTGAGCCATGGCCAAGAAAAACAATACATGCATCTTACATCCAGAGGATATACTGGATTCACACCAATTACAGGAGTATTCACTTGTCTAAAAGGAAGTTTTTTGATTTGGCTATCACAGGCTATGCCTAGACAGGAAAGTTAGAGTGCAGTGAGGCTTTATGTGCAGTAGGACAACATTTTAGCATGTAGTGAACAAAACAGATATAAAATATACTTTCTTCAAGAAATTGTTTTAAGTGGTTTTATTGTGTGGGAAGGGAGATAGTGAGGCATACACCCTCTTGCGACTCTACTGAGACCCACCTGCTAACCCTGTCAGGGGCCAATGCTAGAATACTGAGCTATTTTCAGTGCCTGAGGTTGATGTGCTAGGATCAACAGAAAAATCGTTAGTGCCTGGAACCACACTAGAACCAAATAAGCCACTACCTGTGGGAGGGGAAGAAAAAGGCAAGGGGGAAGAAGAATAGAGAGGTAAGGAAGAGAAGCAGATGGTTGCATCTCCTGAGTGCCCTGACCAGAAATGGCCCATATACCAGGCCAATACTCTATCCACTGAGTCACTGCCCAGGGCCTTTTTCTTGTGGTTTTATAGAATTCAATTTAGTTGACTTATCTTCAAAGAGATAAAAAAAAAATTAGGAAGGGAACATAATTAAGCAAGTGCTGCCTGTTAATTCCATTAGAAACAATTGAACTATCCAGGTATCATCATAAACTATGGGTGGTTGAGAAAAATAAAAGTGAGTCAGAGAACAGGAAAAAGTGGAGATATGTAATGCAATATGCATGGCGATTGCTTAAGAGCTGGAGAATATGAGTTTACCATAGAAGCTTAATCCAGTTGGTGAGGTTTATGAGCAATTTCAGCAAGGAATCTTATCTTAAAGTATTTTATTTTCTGTTTCTTGAAATTACATAACACTAGGTAAGGTTTAAGAGAAAAATTCTAGGTTCTGGCAAGTTGGCTCAGTGGTAGAGCATTGGTCTGGCATGCAGAAGTCCCGGGTTTGATTCTCGGTCAGGGAACACAGGAGAAGCACGCATCTGCTTCTCCACCCCTCCCTCTCTCCTTCCTCCCTGTCTCTCTCTTCCCCTCCTGCAGCCAGGGCTCCATTGGAGCAAAGTTGGCCTGGGCGCTGGGGATGGCTCCATGGCCTCTGCCTCAGGCGCTAGAATGGCCCTGGTTGCAACAGAACAACGCCCCAGATGAGCAGAGTATCGCCCCCTGGTGGGCATGCCGGGTGGATCCCGGTTGGGCACATGTGGGAGTCTGTCTGACTGCCTCCCCGTTTCCAACTTCAGAAAAATACAAAAAAAAAAAAAAAAAAAAAGAAAAAGAAAAAGAAAAATTCTAAAAAATTAAATTTACTTTTTGTTTTACATACTTCTATTGAATATAATTTTTCTTTCCTTGCATATGTATGGAAAGAACAGTAACTTACTGATGGAAATTATACTTTTGAAAAAAGGATTATTCAAGTCATGGTGAAAGTCTCTGACTACTAGATGTGACCATTTGCAGTGCTTTTCATGAAGGTAGTTTTTTTTTTCTTTCTCTTTCCATATGTTTTTGGAAATTTCAGCATACTAATGAGGCAAAGTATATACCTATATTTGGATCAAATAGCTAATATGCACAAATGATTATTTTTAAATTTTTTTATTCATCAGAAGAATGACTTTTCAACTTCTGTCATGCTTCAGAGTATAATGAAATTATCTCGGACATTAACATTAATACAGCAAAATTTCAAACTCTGAGATTCTGCTAATATTTTAATCTAATATAAGACTTAAAATGGTTTAATTTCTCCACTAATCATTTGGATGTGGAATAAAATAGACTGAATCGATCTGTTGTCTGTTGCTCTGTGAGATAGGCACTGGGTGAATGGAAAATCTCTTTCCTGAGCACAGGTTTGCTATCTGAACAGTGACCGTATCAGTTAGGAGCAGCCCTATCATCTGCCTTGGATTTCTAGAGGCAGCATAAATCTTTTAACCAAATGAAATCATCCCTATGAGAGCACAAGAAATGCCATACTGGGTGACACAACTGATCCTTCTAATTTTAAATTCATTCTTGACAGAGATTTCTAGGACTGTTTTATGGGAAAATATGGTTGTACTACATGACATCAAGTAGTATCAATTTAAGATACATTGACCACATCTCAATTTTTCATTAAAAACTTGCTATAAAAACTTCACATGAATTAAGCTAGTCATTTTAAATTGACTTATATCTTAATCATGTAGCATATCTTTAGCATAATATAGCAAATTTCAAATGATGATAGTGAATTAAATTGAAATAATCTTTGTGTATTAGTCAGGGCTCGCCAGGAAAACAGGCAATAAGGTGTGTGTGTGTGTGTGTGTGTGTGTGTGCATACAGAGAGAGGGAGAGGACTAAGGAGAGGGGAAGAGAGAGAGAGAGTGAAAGACTTATTACAAGGTATGGAGACTGGTGAGTCTAAAATCCGCAGTGTGGGTCAGTAGACAAAGACTCAGGAGAGCCAATGTTCCGGTTCCAGTCAGATCTGACTGTGGGCTGGATGATTTCCTGTTGCATAGGAAAGCAACTCTTTTTGTTCTATTCAGGCATTCAGTTGATTAGCTGAGAGCCACCCACATTATGATCGGTGATCAGTTTTACTCAAAGTTCACCTATTTCAGTGTTAATCTCATCCAAATACATCCTCTGAGTCAATGCATAAAATTAATCAGCACACCCTATTAACTACATTTCTGCCTTGTACTTATTAGCAGTTTTGGAACACTCTCGTGTTTAGAGCACATTTTTTATCTAATATTTCTCTTGTAAGCTTACCACTAGTTAATTTCTCTGAGTATAACATCTAGCAGGTACAATATTTTTTCCCAAAACATAATAGAAAAACAGGTAAGAAAGAAACCAGGACAGTATTTATTTATTTTTTTGGTAATTTGATCTCATAACTCCCCTCATTTTTAAAAATTGTCAAAAAACCAATGTAGTCAATTCAGCATATGCAAACAAGTTTTATTATTTATTATGCATGTACTAGCTTCTACTCAGTTATTTCAGGATATTTGACTAGTTGTACCTCATTTCTAGGACAATGTTGATGTTTCTGGCAAATCATTGTGACATCAAGAAATGCATCTTGTCATCAGTGGTGCCTGTCCATTTTGAATCTGGCTGAGGTCTAGCCATGTGTTTAGTTCTGAGAAGCTCTTTTTCGTTTGTGTCGGCATCTACTAAGATGGTTGTGGTCTCAACTGGTCTCCTGGTGCAGAATTCATGCAGATAAAGCCCCCTCAAGACCTGCAAGTTCTGCCTTTTATTACATCATCCATTTTTCTGAGTGGCACAGGGACATACTGCTTTTTCCTCATTTAACTCTAGGACAACAAGAAGTTTAGTAGGTCTGCTTCAGATCCTTTTTACTCCTGTTCTACACACCCACATATTATTTCACTGATATCACAATAAAGCAGCACTGGGAAATTTTGCAAAGTTCTCACCTTCCAAAGTGGAAATCAGAAACAAAATCCTCCCCACTCTTAGTTTTTACCAAACTTCCCCAGGAAGTGTGTGATATCCTGGCCCCAATGACAGGCTTAAGGGAGCCTAGACAGAGACACTCTTTCTCAGACACTCTTATGACACCTGAATCTATTTTGTATGTTTTGATTTTCTTCCTTTCTTTCATAGTCTTAGAAATTGTATTAATTCTTAGAAGAAAAATGATAGGAACACCAACATACATTTTTTTATAAATCAAAGTTCTAAAATATATTTTAACCTTTGATATAGAATAGCTAAGATTTGGAAATACAAAGCACTTTTTTATAAATAATTATTAAAACCATTAAAAAAATATTGCAGGCGCTCTAACCAGTTTGCTCAGTGGTAGACTGTTTTCTCAGCATGTGGAAGTCCCAGGTTTGATTTCTGGTCAAGGCACAAAGCAGAAGCAACCATCTGCTTCTCCACTCCTCATCCCTCTCTTCTCCTCCCACAGCCATGGCTCGAATGAGCAAGTTGGCCCTGGGTGCTGAGAATGGCTTCTTGGCCATTCTCAACACAGGTACTGAAATAGCTTGGTTGCTGAGCAATAGAGCAGCAGCCCCAGAAGGGCAGATCATCAGCCCCAGACAGGGGTAGCTGGGTAAATCCTGGTCAAGGCACATGTAGGATTCTGTGTCTCCACTTCCCTGCTTCTCATTTGATTAAAAACATATATATATATATATATATATATATATATATATATATATATATATATATATATATATATATATATATATATATATTGCAAGTTTATAAAGATAAAATTGATGTTTTTTCACCACTTTTTCTCATGTTTCTTTGGCAGTAAACCCTGATTGTGTTCACTGATGCTTGGTATGAGACTAACAGAAAAAAATTAATAAGAAATAAAATCACATCTATTTATAAGTGTAGCTAAAGCCAGTGGATAAAACAACATGTGTTTATCTCTATTCTCAAATCCTACTTTTATGATTATAAGAGAAAATAATAGAATAAAGGAAAAGACAAGGACAATGAGAATTTAGAGGTGACTGCAGCAGTTGAGAGATGTCAAATTATTTGTTTATGATACTCTGCAGATGGATGAGTGATAATTCATTTAGGATTAAAGCCTCTTTCAAATAAAAGCCTACAGCAAGGAAAGTCAACAATATCTAAAATTGTTTGTGCCACAACATCTTGGAATGTCTTAAGAAATTTAGACAACAGTACTTTTGAAAGTGTGTCATTGAATGAAACTAAAATGAGGAGAATTTGTGGAAAGATGATTTAAATTACATCTTGATTCCAAATATATTATCTCTAACACAAACAGTTTTAATGATTACCCACTCCACAATGAGAGAAGACAAGTGTTATTGTTAATGAAACCTCAACAAAAGAGATCCTAAACTTGAAGGAAAACATGCCTAGTTGAAGGAAGAAAAAAAATTATAATTCTGAATATTGAACAGTAAAAATTCAGCATTTTTTCTTGTTGGCTTCCAGAATGCTCAAAACCCTCTAGTATTAAAATAATTTTTGAGGATAAATTTAGTATTTGAGAGCCCTTCAGTAAAAATGGTTAATTCCCACTAGATCACCTTAATATTAAACACTCTGTTGACAAAACCTAACCAAGCACAAAAGACTTTCCTTAAATATTACAACTATTCGAGGATAACTGAGCATTGTAAAATATTCTATAAAAAATACAAATATACTTATATACAGTAGAAAAATACAGAGCATAAGGGCAAATAAAATATATTTATGTAATATAGTCAATATCCTAAAAGTATAAGAAATTAATATATTAATTAAATAAGATAGGAGGTCTAGAAAAATAAAACACAAAGATAACAAACAGAATAAAAAGCCTTAAAAATAAAAATTACACATGTAATACTAGAAGTAGATATAATATTGTGTTAAAATATGATAGAAAAAATATGTTTAATTGATGACAAAATTAAAAAGAAAGAAAAAGAAAAAAAAAGAAAAATACGAAAAGTAAAGTAGTAGAGAAGCAATAAATTAGAAAATTTGCTGGGAGGTGAAATATTAAAATAATAGATTTTTATGTAAAATAAGCAGAAGACATTATCAAAGTAATAATAAAAGAACGTAATGATGCAGCCTGCGGAGTACACCACAAAATGAATAAAAAAAAACCCTTCAGAGTGTATCATTGTGCATTTCAGAACACTGAGCAAAAAGAGAATGAAAGGTTCTCATTTTAGATTTCCACATTATGGTTTCTACAATATAAGAACCTAAAAAAAAAAGTGGATATTCATTGTTCACAACAGATAATACTTTGTTCTCCGTCACTGATATTTTTGAAAGTGTCAGAAGTCTTAATAGTTCTCTAACTAGAAACCAATTTGGCATGCAGTACAAATTAATGTGGTTATTATTAACTTACTTAAAATTAAATGCTCTACTAGCTATATATTCTCAGTTTACACTTTCTTTCTGAACTTGCTTATCCATTCTCATAGGGTCGCTAAGCAAGTTTGATTCACAAGCTATATTTATCTGAACTTCATGCTACAGTTTATTTATAAATATTACTGAACATCTCATCAAAATTGACACATTAGAAGTTCAGAACCTCTGTGGTTAGTGTAGTTTTTTTATTTGTTTAGGTAATCGCTAATATTACTGAGGGGAAATAACTGTAGTGGCTTCACCAATGCCATTCTCTCTGTTCTATTTTGTAACAAAACCTTATACCTGTGGCAATGTCTCCAGTTAAAAAAAAAAGGTCCCAGACTCTACTGCAGTTACACATTATTGTGAAACTAGCTTCTACTCAGTGAAATATAAACTGAATTTGCTGTGTTGGATTTCTGAAAATGCTTCTCAAAGTTGACACAGAACCTGAGAAACATGTTTTGTTTTGTTTTGTCCTTCTTCCTTCCACTTGCTGACTAAAATATGTGAATGATATACTTATTAAAGAAATTACATTTTAGTTAAAAACTTTTTCACAAGGGAAACTCCAGCCCAGAATATTTCACTGCTAAATTCTATTAATCCATTAAGAATGTAAACAAAAAACTAGAAAAATACTTCTCAGCTCATTTTGTAAGGCCAACATTAACTTAATAAAAGAAACATAAATAAGTACAGAAATATATATTAGTGTGAAAGTTCATATCCATACTTACCTTTCTTAGAGCTCCATTCACTGAAGACCCAGAGAAAAAGGACACCAGAGTAGCAAGGAGCTCAAAGCATGTTGTGATCCCAAATCTTGGATTCTAAATATTGTTTCCATAAAAGGAACCATGGCTTCTCTGAGAACTGGTTGACTTCAGGGCTAATTAGGTAAAATACAAAATAAGCCAGAACATCTACATGTTCAGAAAGTAAAGAAGTCTTCAAAAAGAGGCTCTTTTGGGTTTCTAGAGCCAATTTCTAACATGTGGGGTTTAGTGGAACTTCTTCATACATTTCAGTAATGCTCTGACAGCAACTGGGTGTTTTATAATTAAACTAAATTACCAACCCAGAGATAGCATCAGATTTTACAAGTTAACAAGACTGCGCGTCCCAGGTCCCCTAACTTCAGATGCCAGTTGAAACCTCAGGCCATTTCCCATAGTTCTGACAGACCAGATACAAATTGAAAGTTTCAATGACAACCTTTCCCTGCCGTCCCAACCATAACTCAGGATACTGATAGCAAGTATGCTTTATTACCTGTGCTCCTGATGTTCCCTAGACTCTCTCTTTGTGTTTCATTAATTTGCTAGAACAGCTTGCAAAACTCAGAGAAACATTTTAACCACTAGATTATTGGTTTATTACAAAAGGAACAGTCAGGTGCATCACTCATCCCAAATCTCCTGGCTTTCACTAACCTGGGTACTCTTCAAACTTTGTCCTTGAAGATCTTTATAGAAGTTTTTTTATTATTATTGTGTAAGCATGATTGATTGTATTATTGGTCATTGTCAATTGAACTCAAACTCCAGGCCATCTCCCCAAATCAGAGGTGGGAGAGGGTGACTGAAAATTCCAATCCTTCCCTTTCATCATATGCTTTTTTTCCCCTAGGAAACAACCCTTCATTTATAAGTTACTTAAGGGCTTTATTTTGCTTTGTCTTTTTATTTATTGATTTTAGAGAGACAGAGGAAGAGAGAGTAAAGGAAACATTCACTTGTTGTTCTAATTAGTTGTGCATTCATTGGTTCTTTCTCGTGTGTGTGTGTGTGTGTGTGTGTGTGTGTGTATGTATGTGTGTGTGTGCGCGCGCGCGCACCAACCTTGGATTGAACCTGCAACCTTGGCGCTTCACAATGGAGTTCTGATCAACTGAGCTAACTGACCAGGGTTCCTACAGGTCTTCTAAAAATCACCTCATTATCACAACAAAATATATTTTAACTGCTCTCATCACTGGAAATTTCAAGTGTTTTGGTAACTGTGAGATAGGAACCATGGATGAAGGCCATCTATCTGAATGAGCAAATATATATTTCTTATTAATAACAATATTTAGAGGCATATTGAAAGAAAGCAGTAGCCAATCTGAAAGTGATTCTAGTTGCTAAAGTAAGGATAAGTTTTGTAACTAACAATATATCATAGCATTATATCAGCACCTATAATATAAGTACCAGTGATACATAGTAATATAAGCAAACAAATAACCAAACAAACAAACAAACTGGGGAGAGAGACTATCTCTCCCTTACAGAAGAATTCCAGTTACTAAATATAAGAGTGGAAAAAAAAATAGAAAATCATCATTAGAGCAACACCGAAATAATTGCTGCAGGCAAAGCCCAACAATGTTAATAAAATTAGTGAACAAAAGTTTGAGGAGAATAAAATGTTTTATAAATTCAAAATATACCTCACAAGATAATGTTTTAATTATCCAAGGAAAACATCATAACCTTATGGTAGAGAAGTCTGCTTTAATAAGTGATCAGGATCACATCAGAAGTAATATGACACATTAAGAACACATATCACCTAACAGGATGACTAAGAAAGCTCAATTCTTTTGTATTTTGGACAAAAATACATAACCTCAATCTGATCATGAGAAAATATCAGACACATCCAACCTGAAAGATGTTTTACAAAGTAACTGACCTGAGCTTTACAAAAGTTTCAAGGTCATGAAAGACAAGGAAAGACTGAAAAACTGTCACAGATTAAAAGAAACTAAGGAAACATGACAACTACACCTAAAATGAGATTCTAGGTTGGATCCTGGAACAGAAAAATGACAGGAGTGAAAAAAATCATGAACCTTGAATAAAGTCTGGAGCTTTGTTACTAATATTGTAGCAATGTTATTTTTTTTTCTCTGGATAAGATGCTAAAAATTAGAGGAAATTGAGTGAAGTGCATACAGTATATTCCTATATACTGTTCAGGTGAACCATTGACTGCTCTGGTAAAGAGAGGTTTATTTATTATCTTTGTGTATTTTTTATTTATATATTACAATTATGAATACTGCCTCAAAGCAAATTCATGGTTAAGGTCAAAGGTGATGGAGGACACTGAGGTACCCCTGAGAGTTTTAAAAAAAAGATGAAATAAAGTCAGACTTTTTCAAGCTTCAATTAAATGGTTTATCATTTTTAATTCAGTAAGTAAAATAAGGTTTGCTGTGAAATTATTGACATTTCTACACAAAAATATAACCTTTTGGGGCCCTGGCCTATTGATTGGCTTTGCGGTAGAGCATAGGATAGGCATATGGAAGTCCCGAGCTCAATTCCTGGTCAGGGCAAATAGCAGAAGTGCTCATTTGCTTCTCTACCCTTCCCCCTCTCCTCTCTCTCTCTTCCTTTCTTCCCCTTCTGCAGCCAAGGCTTCTTGTAATAAAGTTGGCCTGGGCACTGAGGATGGCTCCATGGCCTCTGCCTCAGGCACTAGAATGGCTCCACTTGCAACAGAGCATACTGGTGGATCCTGGCCCGGCACATGGGGGAGTCCATCTCTCTACTTCCCTGCTTCTCACTGCAGAAAAATGCAGTGTATATATATATATATATTCTTTTTGTATTATTGTTGTTATAAATCTAAAAGCATATGTAGCAACAGCTTCTTTATATTATTATCAACATTTAGCATCTTTCATAGAAACAATTACATAATTTCAAAAGTTTGGATAATGCAAGGTCTCTTGGGAACATAGGGGTCAAATTATAGTAGAATAGAAAGCACAGGATCTGGAACACAAAGTTGAATAAGGATTTGTACACATCTAATGAGAGCTCAGGTATTTGAATAGAAAATGTGCAATATAATATGTGACATACAAAACTAGTTTTTAAAAAGAATGTAGATTATCATAGAGTGAATATTTACTCTTGTTTTGTAGTTAGTGAATCACAAAAGAATTTATCTTTAAACTGGAGCTTGAATGAATAAAAGTAATTAGCTAGAACTTTTGTTTCTTGTAATAGGGCTGTTTAAGCATGTAGATTACCTTCCTCACACAAAAAAAATTAATAATACTAAAAAAAAGCCAAAGGTCTTGGTTTGTTGGTGATGGGGGTGTTGGGGGGGGGATTACTCTTCTTAATTTCAACCACAAGCTGGAGGAAATGATGCAGTTAGCTCTCTTACCAAAGACTAAGGAAAGGAAAGAAGCCACAAAGGTGTAAAAGAGCAATGAAGACAGCTTGTGGCATTTATCTATTTTGGTGAACTTGAACTTTTGCTTTTCATTGCCTCACAGCACCCAAGAACAGAATAGAAAATTCAGAGAATTCGCAAAAAGTAAAGATTTATAGAGGATCCTTATCAGCTCAAGATGAAAGTCTTAAGCAGGAACCAAATATAAACCTCTTCACTTTCAATCTCTAGGAAACACCAAAGAGTTTCTTGAACTTTAATCATGAGCAGAAGAAACGCACACATGCACAAGTTCATGCACACACACATAGCGGAATATGTTTCCTCACTAGAAAACAACTTTTAAAAACAGTTTGTTTCTTCTTTCCTGGAGCTGATTATGCCTCCATTGTATTAGAATATAGAAAGGTACCTACCCAGACAGAGCACAGTTGCTCTGATGCAGGTGGCCATCATAGATAAGATCTATTGTCAAGTGTCTGAAAGCTTAACATTGTGTCTATTCTAATTATCCACATATCAGGGAAACTGGAAGAGGTGTAAGATAGTCATCAGATTGTTTGAAAGAAACAAAGAAGGGTATGTATGTGGTTTTGTTATATTTGTTTCACAGATACTGATTTTTCTTCAGCACATACTGTAGATCTAGTACTGCATTAGTTGTTTCTTGTCACTGATGAATAATAACACAATGATTAATAATAAAATAAATATAAACTGATACTATTTTATTTTGCTTAGCAGGGATACTATTGCAATAGGCCTGTGTCAACTCTCATTAACTCTTAAGTCCAACAATAAATATTTATTTATTAATTATTTTTTTCATTTACTTAATAAGTTATTTTGTCATTAATTTACTGCACAAGGCATTTTACAAATTTTACAGAAATTAAAATATAGTATTAAGAGTATAAAATATAAAATGTAATTTTAGAGACATACTGACAAACTGTAAAACAGAGACATATATGATAAATCTATAACAGGGGTAGTCAAACTTTTTATACCTACCGCCCACTTTAGTATCTCTGATAGTAGTAAAATTTTCTAACCGCTCACCGGTTCCATAGTAATGGAGATTTATAAAGTAGGGAAGTAACTTTACTTTATAAAGTTTATAAAGCAAAGTTACAACAAGTTAAAGCATATAATAATAATTACTTACCAAGTACTTTATGTCGGATTTTTGCTAAGTTTGGCAGAATAAATCTTTATAAAACAACGTACTATAGTTAAACTATCTTTATTTTTTCTTTTTTTTTTATTAATTTTAATGGGGTGACATCAATAAATCAGGGTATGTGGGTTCAAAGAAAACATGTCCAGGTAATCTTGACATTCAATTATGTTGCATACTCATCACCCAAAGTCAGATTGTCCTCCGTCACCATCTATCTAGTTTTCTTTGTGCCCCTTCCCCTCCCTCTTCCACTCTCCCTCCCTCCCCCTCTGTAACCACCACACTCTTGTCCATGTCTCTTAGTCTTGTTTTTATGTCCCACCTGTGTATAGAATCATGCACTTCTTAATTTTTTCTGATATACTTATTTCACTTCATATAATGTTATCAAGATCCAACCTTTTTGTTGTAAATGATCCAATGTCATCATTTCTTATGACTGAGTAGTATTCCATAGAGTATATGTACCACATCTTCTTTATCCAGTCATCTATTGAAGGGCTTTTTGGTTGTTTCCATGCCTTGGCCACTGGGAACAATGCTGTAATGAACATGGGGCTACATGTATCTTTACGTATCAATGTTTCTGAGTTTTGGGGGTATATACCCAGTAGAGGGATTGCTGGGTCATAAGGTAGTTCTATTTTCAGTTTTTTGAAGAACCACCAATCTTTCTTCTATAATGCTTGTACTACTTTACATTCCCACCAACAGTGAATGAGGGTTCCTTTTTCTCCACAGCCTCTCCAACATTTGCTATTACCTGTCTTGTTGATAATAGCTAATCTAACAGGTGTGAAGTGGTATCTCATTGCAGTTTTGATTTTCATTTCTCTAATAACTAATGAAGATGAGCATCTTTTCATATATCTGTTGGCCAAATGTATTTCTTCCTGGGAGAAGTGTCTGTTCATGTCCTCTTCCTATTTTTTATTGGATTATTTGTTTGTTTGTTGTTGAGTTTTATGAGTTCTTTGTATATTTTGGATATTAGGCCCTTATCTGAGCTGTTGTTTGAAAATACCATTTCCCATTTAGTTGGCTGTCTGTTTATTCTGTTGTCATTTTCTCTTGCTAAACAAAAACTTCTTAGTCTGATGTAGTCCCATTCATATATTTCTGCCTTCACTTCCATTGCATTTGGAGTCAAATTCATAAAATACTCTTTAAAACCCAGGTCCATGAGTTTAGTACCTATGTCTTCTTCTATGTACATCATTGTTTCAGATCTTATATTTAAGTTTTTGATCCATTTTGAATTAATTTTAGTACAAAGGGACAAACTGTAGTTGAGTTTCATTCTTTTGCATGTGGCTTGCCAGTTTTCCCAGCACCATTTGTTGAAGAGGCTTTCTTTTCTCCATTGTGTGTTGTTGGCCCCTTTATCAAAAATTATTTGACCATATATATGTGGTTTTATTTATGGAATTTCTATTTTGTTTCATTGGTCTGAGTTTCTATTTTTCTGCCAATACCATGCTGTTTTGATTATCGTGGCTCTATAATATAATTTGAAGTCAGGTATTGTAATGCCCCCGGCTTCATTCTTTTTCTTTAGGATTGCTTAGGCTATTTGGGTTTTTTTTTATAGTTTTATATATATCTGATGATTCTTTGTTTCATTTCTTTAAAAAATGTCATTGGAATTTTGATGGGAATTGCATTAAATTTGTATTGAATATATTGCTTTGAGTAATATGGTCATTTTGATTATATTTATTCTTTCTATCCAAGGACAAGGAATATTTTTCCATCTCATTGTATCTTTTTTGATTTCCCTTAACAATGCTTTGTAGTTTTTGTTATATAGGTCCTTTACATTCTTTCTTATGTTTGTTCCTAGGTATTTTTTTTTGTTGTTGCAATTGTGAAGGGGATTATTTTTTGAGTTTGTTTCCTAATGTTTCATTGTTGGCATATAGGAAGGCAATAGACTTTTGTATATTAATTTTGTATCCTGTGACCTTACTGTATTGGTTTATTGATTCTAGCAATTTTTTTGTGGAGTCTTTGGAGTTTTTGATGTATAGGATCATATCATCTGCAAAAAGTAATACCTTTACTTCTTCCTTTTCAATATGGATGCCTTTTATTTATTTTTTTTCTTGTCTGATTGCTCTGGCTAAAACTTCTAGCACCACATTAAATAAGAGTGGAGAAAGTGGACAACCCTGTCTTGTTCCTGATTTAAGAGGAAAAGCCTTCTGTTTTGTGCCATTTAATATGATGTTAGCTGATGGTTTATCATATATGGCCTTTATCATGTTGATATATTTCCTTCTATACCCATTTTGTTGAGTGTATGAAACATAAAGTTGTGTTGTATTTTATTGAATGCCTTTTCTGCATCTATTGATAGGGTCATGTGGTTTTTGTTCTCTGTTTTGTTGATATGGTGTATTAAGTTAACCGTTTTACATATGTAGAAGCATCCTTCAGATGATGGGATGAATCCCACTTGATCATGATGTATTATTTTTTTAATATGTTGTTGTATTCGATTTGCTAATATTTTGTTTAGTATTTTAGCATCTGTATTCATTAGAGATATTGGTTTGTAGTTTTCTTTTTTTGTGCCATCCTTGCCGGGTTTCGGTATGAGGTTTATGTTGGCCTCATAAAATGTGTTTGGAAGTATTGCTTCTTCTTCAATTTTTTGGAAGACTTTGAGTAGAACAGGAACCAGATCTCCTTTGAATATTTGATAGAATTCACTAGTATAACCGTCTGGGCCTGGACTTTTATTTTGGGGGAGGTTTTTAATAGTTTTTTCTATTTCTTTCCTGCTAATTTGTCTGTTTAGGCTTTCTGCTTCTTCTTGACTCAGTCTAGGAAGGTTGTATTGTTCTAGGAACTTATCCATTTCTTCTAGATTGTTGAATTTAGTGCCATATAGTTTTTCATAGTATTCTACAATAATTCTTTGTATATCTATGATATCTGTGGTGATTTCTCCTCTTTCATTTTGGATTTTGTTTATATGAGTTCTTTCTCTTTTTTCTTTGGTAAGTCTTGCCAAGGGTTTGTCAATGTTGTTGATCTTTTCAAAGAAATAGCTCCTTGTTTTATTAATTTTTTCTATAGTTTTTCTGTTCTCTATATCATTTATTCCTGCTCTGATTTTTATTATCTCTTTTCTTCGGCTGGTTTTGGGTTGTCTTTGTTCTTCTTTTTCTAGTTCCTTAAGTGTGAAGTTAAGTGGTTTACTTGGGCTCTCTCTCATTTTTTCATATAGGCCTGAAGTGATATGAATTTCCCTCTTATTACTGCTTTTGCTGCATCCCAGAAATTCTGATATGTCTTATTGTCATTTTCATTTGTCTCTCTATTTCTTTTGATCTCTGCACTTATTTCTTCTTTGACCAATTTATTTTTTAGAAGTATGTTGTTTAATTTCCACATTTTTGTGGGTTTTTTTTTCTCTTTTTTGCAAAACCTTGAATTCTAGTTTCAAGGCTTTATGATCAGAAAATATGCTTGGTACAATTTCAATTTTTCTGAATTTGCTGATGTTATTTTTGTGGCCCAACATATGGTCAATTCTTGAGAATGTTCCATGTACACTAGAGAAAAATGTATAAACTTTCACTTTGGGATGAAATGTCCTGTAGATGTCTATCATATCCAGGAGCTCTAGTGTTTTCTTTAAGGCCAATATATTTTTATTCATTTTCTATTTGGATGAACGATCTAGAGCCATCAGCTGTGTGTTGAGACTCCAAGTATGATTGTATTTTTGTCAGTTTTTGTTTTAAGGTCAATAAGTAGCTGTCTTATATATTTTGGTGCTTCATGGTTTGGTGTATATATATTAAGAATTGTTATGTCTTCTTGATTCTGCATCCCTTAATCATTATGAAATGACCATTTTTGTCTCTGAGTACTTTTGCTGTCTTGTAGTCAGCATTATTAGATATGAGTATTGCTACACCTGCTTTTTTTTTGGATTTTATTTGCTTGGAGTATTGTTTTCCAGTCTTTCCCTTTGAATTTGTTTTTATCCTTGTTGTTTAGATGTGTTTCTTGTAGGCAGCATACAGTTGAATTTTTCTTTAATCCATTCTGCTACTCTGTGTCATTTTATTGGTGAGTTTAATCCATTTACATTTAGTGCAGTTATTGACACTTGTGGGTTCCCTCTTGCCATTTCATAAATAGCTTTCTTTTAGTTTTGTATCTTATTTGGTTCTTTTCTTTTGTTTTTCTGTCATTTGTTTTTGTTGGTTTGTATTCCATACTTCTTTCCTCTGTTTCTATCTTTTTTAAGTCATGTGCTTCTGTGGTGGTTTTTTCAAGGGTGGTTAACATTAAGTAAAGAAAAGGGTAAAGAACCTACCATGTTCATTGTAGTACACTATCTTATGAGTGCTTCTGCACTCCATTTTCCTTTGCTACTGTTAATCTCCATCCTCTCCCCCCTCCCTTTATTTTGATTTGTTTTCACAGTTTAAATTTGGTTTTATTGTGTTCTTGGTGGAGCTTTTACTTGTAGTTTTGTTTTGTTTTGTTCTTTGTATCTGGTTGAAAAACCCCCTATAGTAATTTCTGGAGTGGGGTTTTTATGAAGATAAATTCCCTCATCTTTTCTGTATCTGTGAATGTTTTTTATTTCTCCTTCATATTTGAAGGATAGCTTTGATGAGTACAGTATTCTTGGCTGAAAGTTCCTCTCTTTCAGGACTTTAAATATTGGGGTCCACTCACTTCTGGCTTGTAGAGTTTCTGCTGAGAAATCTGATGATAATCTAATAGGCCTTCCTTTATATGTTGTATTCTTCGTTTTCCAGGCTGCCTTGAGAATTTTTTCTTTGTCGTTGGTTTGTGCCATTTTCATTATGATGTGCTTTGGAGTAGATTTGTTGGGGTTAAGAAAACTCGGTGTTCTATTTGCTTCTTGAATTTGAGGCTTCAGTTCTTTCCACAGGCTTGGGAAGTTCTCATTTATTATTTGTTTAAATATGTTCTCCATTCCATTTTCTCTCTCTTCTCCCTCTGATATACCTATTAATCTTATGTTATTCTCTTGATGGTGTCAGACAATTCCTGTAGGCCTTTTTCATTTTTTTAAAATTTTGAGTCTCTTTCTTCTTCTCTCTGTTGTGCCTCAAATTGCTTGTCTTCTATGTCACCAATCCTACCTTCTAACTGGCCTGTTCTATTTCCTAAGCTTATTACCTCGTTTTTCAGTTCACAAATTGAGTTTTTCATCTCTGTTTGATTTGTTTTTATAGTTTCAATTTCCTTGGTAATATATTCTTTGTATTTGTTAAGTTGTTTTCTGAGCTCCTTAAATTGCCTTTCTGTGTTTTCTTATATATCTCTGAATACTTTTAGAATTTCTATTTTAAATTCTTTGTCATTTAGCTCCAAGGTTTCCAACATATTAAATTTTTTTTCATAGATTTTTCCTCATCTATTTGAGCTACCTCTTTGTCTTTTGTATCCATGATATTTGATTTCTTTTTCCTTAATGGCATCTGAGGGTGGTTTTATTGATAGTACTAATGAGAATTAATAAACAATAAAAAGTAAAAAAAAGAAAAAAATGGAAAAAAAGAAAAGAAAATTTATTATTATCCCCACTTTATTTTATCCTCTCCTCTCCTCTCCTCCTTGAGAAAAATTGTGATGAACTGTGAATTATATTGTGCTAAATGGAACAAAAACTACCTATAATGGAGGGACTGAGTTGGGGAGAAGTGATACAGGGGAAAAAAAGGAGGTAGGGACCCACAAAATGCAAAAAAGGAAAAAAAAATTGGGTCAAGAATAAAATGATTTGCTTGTAAGTAATGGTTGACTAAGAGCTATGATGAGAGGGATAGGAGGAAAACAGAAAAAAGGAAAAGAAAATTTAAAAATTACTATTGTATTAAGTGGAGCAAAAATTAGATAGAATGGAGAGCCAGGGTTGGGAGGAATGCTAATGAGTTAAAAAGTAAAGTAAAAAGCACCCAAAGTGCCACAAAGAAAAAAAATTTGAGTACCAAATAAAATAATTTGTTTGTGATTGAGGATTGAATGAGAGGAAAATTAAAGGAGAAAAGAAGAAACTAATATAGAGGAATAAAAAAAGAATGAGAAAAAAACATAAAGAAGAAAAAGAGAGAGAGAGAGTTAAGGGTTTTGGAGTGCAACCCTCATAGAGAGAAAAAAGAAGAAAAGAAAGAAAATGGGAAATGTAACACTTATGGGCAGTGTAGTTTAAGAAGAGGAAAGAATAAGATGGGCAGAGAATAAAATGACCAGGGTGGAAGATAACGAAAATAATCAAGACAAGAAGATGAAAGAAACAAAAAAAAAATGGAAAAGGTTATAAAGTCTGTAGATTTTTCTTGATTTTGAGAGGCTATTTTCTTCCTTTTCTTTCCTCTCCTTCTTCCTGGTCAGTGCCTCTGTACCACAGGTTCTGCCCCTGTGGCACACTTAGGTAGACATTTCAGTTGATAACTCTCTATGGCCTTGTCGTATATTAAGCTTCAGTCTCATTGGCAGTCGAGGCTCGTTAGCATTTGCAGGCTCCGACAATGAGAGAGTCCGTTTTCCCGGAGCCTCTTTCCTAGTCTCTCCTTCCTGATTTAGCAGCCTGATGATCCAGCTATGGGGTTGCTGCTGCATCTGCCTGGAGAGTAAGAGGCTCAAAGAGCTGGAAAATCCCCCCTCTATCCCCACTCAGCACAGGGCTCTGGGTAAGGCTCTGTCAGTCAGAGCCGCCAGCATAATCAGGTGGGGCTGGAAGCCAATTGCTTTCAAGGTGCCTTTCTATGAGCATCCAGGCGTGTCCAGTATGCCTCAGCACTCTGTGGGACCACTCTCCCCCCGCTTTTTGCACTTTTTAACTTGTTTTGGCTGGGTAGAAGATGGCCTATTTGCTGTTTGCAAAACAGGAGGTCTTAAAAGCTGCCAAATCTCTCTTTTTAATGTATAGCCCTAAATATAAAAGCTTTGCCAATCAGAAGTTCCCCCACCCCTATGTGCATAGAAAGAGGCACTAAAAGATCATGCCTCTTGTCTTAGATCGCTGAACTGAGAGAGATCTTGTCAGTTAGAGCTGCATAGGTCAGTTGGGAGGTGAGCAAACTGTGGGTTAAGCTAACTTCAGCGATTGGATCTGCAGATTTGCTCCTGAATCAGACTGCAAGCTGCTTCCGTGCCCTCTTGGATTGTTAGCTTGAATGGCTGGGTGAGGCCCCCTGCCCGCCCAGAGAAGTTCAGGCATAGGGAAGTATGCTTTCGCGTACTCCCCGCACGCTGCTGTTCAGGGTGCAGGGACCACACCAAGACTCTGGTCACAGCCCACACAAAGGCCTCTGACTCTGTCCCTTTGTCCCGGAACACAGGTACCCACTTCTGGGGCGCTAGGAGGAACCTCTCTCACACTGTCTGCACTTGCTGACCAGGATATCGGGTCTAATGGCGGCTGCCACTCACCCGTCTTTGCCAGCGTCTGGTGCGGGTGTTAGCTTACGTTGGCTGAGTCGCCACAGGAACACTCTTTTCTCAGTTTGGACATCTGTGCCACAGCCTGGCTCGATCCCTCCACATCCTTAGCCCTAACTCTATCTCAGTTCCAGTGAAAGCATCTCTTGCTTAGGTTAGTAAGGAAGGCGGAGTGTTCCTTTTTCTGTCTTATTTCTTTCAGTGTTGATTATAAATTTAGTCAATTTTTCGCTCCATCATACCTTCATGTACAGTGTGTGTGACTTCTAGATGATCCAAGGATAGATTTTTCTGTCTCTGGTTGAAGAATTTGTTGAAATTTGGGGGAGATTTATCGGTATCGCTCCTCACGGCGTCATTTCTCTGACATCACTCAAATCTATCTTTTTATTTATACTTTATTTATACATGGTGGGCTCTGCTACTGCCCACCATGAAAGCTGGAATACCCATTTGTGAGTGGTAGGGTACTGGTTGACTACCACTGGCATATAAGGTATTATATAATTGTTGTTCTTAAACAATCGTTTTAATGTTAAGCTTATTGGAATTTAATGCTTTTAAAAAGACATACAAGGAAAAAATATGTTTATTTAACTTTTTTGGTTCAGTGTCCCATTTGGAACAATTTTTTTTTATATTCTATAAAGTAAACTTCTTGGCCCACTGCCCTCCATATACACATTTTTTTCATGAGCTCATTCTACCTATTTTAAGTAAACCTTCTTTATGTTCTCCAAATATGTTCTTTTTGTTTTTTGTATGTTAGTAATAAGTTCTTCTTGCTAGCAACTTTATTGGAATGAGTATATTTTTATACTCCACCCATGTTACCATATTAAACCAAGCACCAAGTACTATTTATTTTGCCTTCTAAATACGTTTTAAATAAGCATACTCTTTTTCATCCCAAGCGCCAATATTCTAGTTGTAAACATCATCACTCCCTGCCTCCATTCTTGGACTGCATACAATTCCTCTAATAGCCACTAAGGTGATCTATGGAAAATACTTTGCAACTCTCTTCCCTGTCCAAAACTCTCTAATGGACCACAACATTTACTGGATAAAGCTACTTAACATGGTACGCAACATCAACCACGCCTGATGTTGGAATAAATCTTCCCCCCTTAATATTCTCCCACTCCTTTCAAACTACAAGGAAGCAAGATTAGTTTTACAGTTTCTCATACATAATAAGATGCTGTTTTTGCATGTATACATCCAATTTTGATTTTTCCCTCTGCTTATAATTTTCTTTGCTCTCCTCTCATGTGTTTTCCATGTCTACCAGGGGAAACCCTCCCCATTCTACAGGTCTCTGTACTGGGAATACTTTTCCAAGAATCCATTTATAATCTTCCAGGCTTAATGAGTATCTCTCTACTGCCAAATGCATTTCTCTTCCATTGCCCTTAACTTTGTAAACATATAATTATTTGTCTGTCTCACCAATTAGAATGTAAACTGTTGTAGATAGTATTTAAGTAATATTCTTCTTTATATTCTTTATATTTTCAGCCATCAGTACATTTTAAAAGGTAGAGACACCAACCAAATAAATATGTTTTGAACTGAATAAAAAAGAAGTGATATCCTCATGAACTTATCGCAGTATAACTAAATATGCCTTTGAGATGGAGTTTATTGTTTATTTGAAATGTGATATAACTTGTAAAATATATCTTGCTTTCATAGTTTTATTTTGCATAGACCATTTCTAAAAATAGTTATATTATGCCATATCTGTGTTTGCTTTAGCTCAGTGATTCCTTTGAGTTAAGGTCACTTGTTAAAAATAGTGTATATTGGCCCTGTCTGGCTGACATCAGCCTGGAGTATGGAAGTTCCGAGATTGATTCCAGGCCAGGGCACACAACAGAAGCACCCATCTGCCTCTCCATCTTTCCTTCTCTCCTTTCTCTTTATCCTTTTTTTTCCCTTCCTTCAGCCAAGGTTCCATTGGAGCAAAGTTGGCCCTGGCACTGAGGATGGCTCTATGGCCTCCGCTTCAGGTGCTAGAATGGCTCTGGGTTGCAATGGAGCAACACCCAAGATGGGCAGAGCATCAAGCCCTGGTAGGCTTGCTGGGTGGATCCTGGTAGGGTGCAAGCAGGAGTCTGTCTCTCTGTCTCCCCGTTTCTCACTTCAGAAAAATACAAAAAGAAAATGTATGTTGCTTTCCCTTACTCTGTGCATTTTATTAATGTATGCAGTTTAAATAAATTATGGGTATATAAAATAGCATAAACATATTTCTCATTTAAGCTTATATTTTTAAGTATTGAGAGCTTGATTCAATTTCATTCTTTTGTATTTTCTTTAAGGTAACTACACACCAAATATGTACATCTCTGTGAATATTCTACTCTTTACAGTGGCACTTGTGAGGGTTTGAAGATCTTTGAGATTCTCTATACCTACTGAAGAGAGAAATACAATGAATTCATATCCCTAATGGAAACAGATCTAATGGAGCCTCTTAGCAAGATGATAGAAACCACTGCCTGTAATCAAGGTAAGGGACTAGTTTCATGGGGAGGATTCTGGCCATGAATTAGTCAGCAGCTCTAAGAAGACCTAGGGGTCCTCTACCTTTGATACTCCTGGGGCAAATTCCTCAAATGTAAAAATGAGAGAAAGAGATGCACATATTTTTCTTTCTTTGAAATAATTTTAGACTTATAGAAGTATTCAAAAATAATACAAAGTGTTCCTATATAATCAACCTTCTTATTCAAAATTTAGCTTTCCACTGTTTTAGTAACCTGTAATCCAAAAATATTTAATGGGAAATTCCAGATATAAACAATTTATAAGTTTTAAATTGCGCACCATTGAGTAGTGTGTTGAAATCTCATACTGTTACACTGTGTGCCATCCTGTTTCATCCTTCCTGGAACATGAGTTATATCTTTGTTGAATATGTATATCAGATCTATATAAGCTACCCCCATATTAGTCACTTAGTATCCATCTCAGTTATCAGATTAACTGTCACGGTATTGCCATGGCTAAATTCAGGTAATTTTTATTTTACTTAATAATAGCTCCAGTGCAAGAGTAGTGAAACTGGTAATTTGGATATGCCAAAGAAAAGTCATAAAGGACTTCTGATAAGTATAAAGGTGAATATAGTACAATTAGAGATTTTGAGAGACAGAAAGACTACATTCACATAACTTTATTGCAGTGTATAGTGTATTATTATAATAAGTTTATTTTATTACTAGTCATTATTAATCTCTTACTTTCACTACTTTATAATAATTCATTATAAAAAAATATTTATTTATTTATTTATTTTTTGGACAGAGACAGAGAGAGTCAGAGAGAGGTACAGATAAGAGACAGACAGGCAGGAAGGGAGAAAGATGAAAATCATCAATTCTTTATTGTGACACCTTAGTTGTTCATTGGTTGCTTTCTCATATGTGCCTTAACTGGGAGGCTACAGCAGTGCAAGTGACCCCTTGCTCAAGCCAACAAGCTTCGGTTCAAACCGGTGATCGTGGGGTCATGTGTATGATATGCTCAAGCCAGAGATCCCATGCTCAAGATGGTGAGCTTCTGCTCAACCCGGATGCGCCTGAACTCAAGCTGGTGACCTCAAGATTTTGAACCTGTATCTTTTATGTCCCAGTTTGATGCTCTATCCACTGTGCCACCACCTGGAAAGACATAAAAAACTTTTAAATAAAACTTTATTATAAAGATGAATATTTTAGAAACAACATAGTATATATAAGGTTTAATTGTGCAGCTTCAGGCATCCAGTGGGGGTCTTGAAACATATCCCCACATGTAAGGGGAATACTGCTGTACTCAGTTGCTATCCTTTATAAGTTACAGCTTTAGTTATACTTATATTATGCTCATTATAACCAATAACATGTCCTGAATACAGGTACTCTCCCTTTATTAATAAGTGATGCTATATTTATTTTTTGTAATGAAATATCACAATTTGAAGAAATCATTCTGCAGAGCTAGGCTTCTGTTGGTTATTACTTCATGACTGTTCAGTGAATGATGATCTTAAAAAGATGTGTGAAGATGCATTTCAATCAGTTAAAAACTTAAGAAAAACTATTATTATTGCATAATAATAACATCATAATATATTAGTATAAGGAACATTTGTGGATTCACACAGGACTCAATCAATTAAGGAAGAATAGACATAATAAAATGAAGAGGATCAGTGATTCTCTGTTCAAAACGTGGAAAAAGAGGATCTTTTAGTGAAGATAATAGATTCCTATCCACCATTCACAAATGATATGTCTAAAAATCATCTTCTATACCCCTTAGTATTTTTCTTCATACCAGATTGAGAAGGTTGATAATTTTTTAACTGAAACATCAACATTGGAGTATGGAATTTACTTATAAATCCACTGAATTATATCCGGCTTTAGTTGTCAACCATTGAGGTGAATGTTACATTGCTTTTAATCTAAAAATATAGCATATCAAAATGTTAACTTATAATCATACAACATTTAAGAGTTATAATAATCTCAGCCTGACCTGTGGTAGCACAGTGGATAAAGTGTCGACCTGGAATGCTGAGGTCGCCGGCTCAAAACCCTGGGCTTGCCTGGTCAAGGCACATATGGGAAATAACTATTACAAATTGATGCTTCCCACTTCTTTCTCTTTACACCCGTCTCTGTCTGTCTGTCTCTCTCGCCTTTCTCTAAAAAAATCAATAAATAAAATCTTAAAAATAATAAAAAGAGTTATAATAATTTTTTTATTAATTTTAATGGGGTGACATTGATAAATTAGGTACATATGTTCAGAGAAAACATCTCCAGGTTATTTTGACACTTGATCATGTTGCATTCCCATCACCCAATCTTAAAGAGAAATAGTTGTAATTGATCTACAAACATCAAAAAAGACTTTTAAATGGATATGGCGTTTTACATAAAATGCTCAGGGATGGGTTACTATGTGATTTCTACTGAGACACTAACCAAGTTCTCAATCTGAATTACTTGGTTGTTCAATTTTTATTTTTACTCTATTTTAATAGATTATAACTTTTTCACACACAAAACCAGTGTGAGATTTCTTTTTGGTAGTATACCAGTTGTTACAGTAAAAAAAAAATGTTATTATTTTTCAAGAATTTATAATCTAAATGAAAAGCTGGATGAATCAATTCTGATGTTTGCATTAGGAATTACAACAGAAAAGCTATAGTGTGATTATTTAAAATTTAATTTCAAACATATAATTATATCATAAATATACTGATATATATGAATCTATTTTTATCATATGGTTAATCTATTTGTATTATATGGTTGATTTTTTAAAGATACATTAAAAGTAAAGCCTCATGAGGTTAAGTAATATTGCTAAACACATGTAAGCACATAGATATTATTAGAATGGATGTTGTATCTAACAATGTATATTTTATTAATAGTTTTAACAATTTAGTATATATATTATATATTTCAAAAAAACTTATACTAATGTTCAACATATAAAGTATTCTTCAGAGATATAATTTCATGCATTATGAATATTTTTTTTTGTGTGTGTGTGACAGAGACAGAGAGAGGGACAAATAAGGACAGACAGACAGGAAAGGAGAGAGATGAGAATCATCAATTCTTCATTGTGGCACCTTAGTTGTTCATTGATTGTTTTCTCATATGTGCCCTGACCCAGAAGCTACAGCAGACTGAGTGACCCCTTGCTGAAGCTAGTGACCTTGGGCTCAAGCTGGTGAGCCTTGCTCAAACCAGATGAGCCCAAGCTCAAGCTAACGACCTTGGGGTTTCAAATCTGGGTCCACCATGTCCCAGTCCAATGCTCTATCCACTGCGCCATTATGAATATCTTTGTACTTTGTTTTTCTTTGACCTCCTATAAATATGTGTCATTACTGATATGAGTATTATATATTTTCATTTCTTTTAGAATCAAATTTCTTAGTTAACATCTCTGTTATTATTTCAAATAGTCATGACCTGTCAGGACATTTTCTACTTGTAAGTTTTGTAATGATTATATCTTAAAATTATTGGTGGTTTTAACCCCTACTAGAATATGCAGACCTCTTTGGTCCTACCCATTTCAGCAAGAATTTTATATTTTAATTATGATAGTATTATGTTCCATCTTAAATTAATAATTCTTTTATCCTTCAATAAACATTATTGAATGTCTACCAAGTGTTAGATATCAAGCATGTTTTCAGCAAAAAATAATATGTAAGAGAAAGTCTCTTACCTCAGCAACTCATTCTAGTTAGAAAAAAATTTTTAGGTTTCTATATGATTGTGTGTAGTGAACCCCACTAAACTGCAATGACTATGTAGCATGTGCTGTCAATACATTTTGTTGAGATAGGCTACAGAATTTTTGCTATATAATCTAGTCTATTATACTACAACAGCTCTCTAAGTTTTCTTCTAAATTACCATTGTATTTCAAAATATCTCATTTTAAAATTATATATACAGTTTACACTTGAACAAGTAAGGGTATAAGGGCACCAGACCTCCT
Source organism: Saccopteryx leptura (assembly GCF_036850995.1). Lineage (NCBI taxonomy): Eukaryota > Metazoa > Chordata > Mammalia > Chiroptera > Emballonuridae > Saccopteryx > Saccopteryx leptura. Next base: position 357,291,070 of record NC_089503.1, read on the forward strand.
CCACAGTAAAAAAATATACATATATCTTTTGACTCCCTGAAAACATAAGTTGTTCCTCAGTATCTGTAGGAAATAGTAGCAATAACTCCCTCCACAGATGCTCCAAGTTCCCTATATAAAATGGCATAGACAATGCATACCAGCAGCCTTCACATCCATGGATAACCAAACACAGATGGAAAACAGTGCAGATATTTACTGAAAAAAAATCTGCACATAATGGACCTATTAAATTTAAACCCACATTGTTCAAAAGTCAACTGTATCTTCATCTCATTAATGAGAATGTAAAAGTAAATACTACTATTGAATGGCTAAGTCTATAGACAAAACAAGTTTATTAGAGGATAGGCTATTTGGGTCATACATTGAATACATTATAAATGATAATAATTTAGTTTGTGTCTGTAATATCATACATATTTAAATGTTTAAAATTGTGAATTTTTTCACAATAGTATTATAGGATAATTGGAGAAATGGGGGGGGTGACAGAAATAGGATTGTATGGCAATAAACTGGAAAAGCAAATTCATCTTAGATGACTATTATGTAGAAAAATTAAGATCAGTTCTGTAACAACACAAAAAAGGGATCATACAGATACTCATTTTTAAATGTGTTTTTTTTTCTTCTTCCTTTGGATTCTTGACCATATTAACTAAAAATTATTTCACCTCCTTTTTTAAAATTTATCAACTGAGCACTTAAATTTCTAACAGTAATCAAGAAAAACAAGTAAAACCAAGAAAAAAAATCAGTATTCTGATAAAGGCTTACACACCATAAATTCTCAAAATAAGGATAACTTCTGTGTTAATGAGGTTTCTACTTATTGCAAGTGACAGAAGTCCTACTTTTAGTAGTTATTTATTTACTTATGAAACTGGAGAATACAGGCATGGAGCTTAATTCAGAAACCATTAAGGATTCTGATAATTAATTCCAAAGTATTTCTTTATCTCAATCTTCCAGTCTTATGTTCTTGGCTAGAACTCCATTGCTCATTCACTTCTGAGTTGAAGGGGAACACAAAACTTCATAAAACTTATACTGATAATGACATTTAGTATTGAACATTTTAAAGTAGGAGAAACATTCTAATATAGATATGAACGTTCAAAATGTAGTTTTTAAATGCATCATTTTAGGAGCTCATAAAATTAATGTTTTAATAATTGCATCTATGCTCATCTAATGCCTCTAAAAATTGAACAATTTAATTAATCTTACACACAAAAGCCATATACAAATTCTGGTAGAGGCATTTCTACTATCTTCTTTCTCTTAAAATGCAATAAAGTTGCAAACATATGTATAATAACAATTTATTTTTATACAGCTGTATAATATTATTATTACTGTTGATACTTTTAACACTAATATTTATTTTGTACTTACTATGTGCAAAGCATTTTATAGCTACCATCAGTTTTTTATTCCTCATAATAACACTTTGAGGTAGGCATTATTATTTCCATTTTACTCATGAAGAAAACAAGAATTATGGAGTTCAAATAATTTGCTTAAGTATACACAGCTTGGAAAGGAAGCTGGTATATTTTGAGAACTGCAACTTTGTTCTGATACATTATACATACATATGCGTGCATGCACACACACACACAGACACACACTTTTTTATCTTATGAAAAATAATTCTTTAAAAGAAACCCCAACAACTAACAAGTTGATTTAATGAACTGAGCTGTATTAAGGGTCTTAAGGGAATGGGGGATGGAATGGAGATCAATATTTATTTTCTTTGCTCAGTCCATTCATAGAAGTAAATAATCTATGAATAGAATGCATTAGGTTAAGCATCAATATGGCTTAGTTCTTAAAGAGTTTTATTTAAATTAATTGACCATTGGAGGCAAAGAGAAAAAAAAAGTCAAAACTATTTTTTTAGCAAATGATATGGTATCCTCGCATTCAGAACTCAAAATACGATGATAAAAATGTTCTGCACTTTCCAATATCATAATTGCTACCTGTAACTTGTAAACATTTGAAATGTGATTAGAGTGATTATAGAATTAAATGTAAAATTTTTAGTTAAGCTTGATTAAATTAAGTTTTATTTAAATTTTATTTAGATGACACTGGTTAGCATAATTATACAGGTTTTAGGTTCCCAATTCTATAATACATCTCTACACCATATTGTGTGCTTACTCCTCCAAGTCAGGTCTTTGTCCACATTAATTTAATTTTAAATGTTATGGTTACATGAGGCTAGTATATGAGACTGTATATCACCAGAGGATCTATCCAGTCCTAACTATGGCTTCCAAATTATATTCCCTGAATTTCTTAACATTGCATCCAATATTTACTAGACATTACATCATGTATGTCTATAAGTATCTCTGCTTAATCAGTTAAAATTCCTGGATTTCATTAAAAACAATTGGCTTCCCATGTAATTTCTATCTTCATCAGTACACTTAGGTCAATATGATAATCTTGAAGTCATCCCTGGCTGGGTGACTTAGTGCATAGAGTGTCGACCCAGTGTTCTGATGTCCTGAGTTCGATTTCTGGTCAGGCCCCACAGAAAAAGGAACCATCTGCTTCTCTTCTCTTCCCTCTCATTCTTCCCCTCTCGCAGCCAATGGGTCCACAGGTGGCCCCGGGCACCAAGATAGATTGGCTGATTCAGCATAGGCCCCAGACAAGGGTTGCCAGGTGGATTCTGGTTTGGGCATGTGCACCAGTCTATCTCTTTATCTCCCCTCCACTCATTTAAAAAATGAAAGAAAGATGGAAAGAAGGAGGGAAGGAAGGAGGGAAGAAAGGAGGGAAGGAAGGAAGGAAGGAAGGAAGGAAGGAAGGAAGGAAGGAAGGAAGGAAGGAAGGAAGGAAGGGAGGGAGGGAGGGAGGGAGGGAGGGAGGGAGGAAGGAAGGGAGAAAAGAGAAGAAGAGAGAAAGAAGAAAGAGGAAAAAATGAAAGAAAAGAAGAAAACCTTGAAGTCATTATCTTATACCTCATAACCTATCAATACCTTTAAAAATCTATAAACTTTTTACCAAATCTAGAACTTCTCCTTGGTCAGAGAGACATCCATTTTTAATTTTTTTTCCAAGTTAAATTTTTTTTAAACTTCATGAGTAAGTGAAAACAATCCATCTGGTTTTTTTCTTTCACAAGAAAAAATAAATATGTATGTGTGTGTATATATATGTGTGTGTGTATGTGTGTGTGTGTGTGTTAATTTATTTATAGTATTTATTTGAGTTTTAAAGTTTTATTTTTAGATTTTTGTTCTCTGCAAAATTTATTGCAGTAATGACTCAATATATAAATTTGAAGCTACTCTGTATGCTTACTTATCTTTAACTATTATTTATTAAATAATTGAATAAGGAGACCTTAACCAACTAAAACACATTATATATATATATATACCTACTGTGGAAGTTCTCTAGAAATATGCTGAAATTTAAGTGTTATAAAAAAATCTGTATCAGCTCTTTGGACCCTAATCTTGTTACTTTTGAGTTGCTTATTCCAATTCATTTAAAATAACTTTATTTTCTTTCTCTATATCCCTAATATTTCTCCCATTTAGCAACCATCAGCTTGTCCTCTATATCTATGGGTTGTCTCTGTTTTGTTTTGTTTTTTTCTTTAGAAAAAATTTGTCTTTTTCAGACTTATTTCACTTAACATAATAAATGCCCTCAATGGTAAGATTTTTTCTGTTGTTGCTGAGTAACATTCCATTTTATATACGTAACACATCTTCTAGAGCTATTTGTCTATCAGTGGACACTTAGGTAGCTTTCATATCTTGGCTAGTTCAGGTATTGCTGCAGTAAATATACGGTTGCATGCATCTTCTTAAATTCATGTTTTTGTTTTCTTTGGATAAATACCCAGAAGTGAAATTGTTGGATCATATGGCAAATCTACTTTTAATTATTTAAGGAATGTCCATACTTTTTTTCATAGTAATTGCACTAATTTAAAAACTCACCAAGAGTGTATGACAGATCCTTTTTCTTAACATCCTTAGCAGTATTTGTTTTTTGTTGATATATTAATATTAAACATTCTGACAGATGTGCAATGATATCTCATTGTTGTTCTAATTTGCATTTTCCTGATGATTAAAGATATTGAACATCTTTTTGTCTGTCTGTAGGCCATCTGTGTAACCTTTCTGGAGAAATGTTTATTCAGATTCTTTGTCCATTTTTTAATCGGGTTGTTGGTTTCTCTGATGTAAAAGAAATTAATTCTTACCTGAATTTTCTATCTACTCTCTTTCTTTTCTCTAGACCACTATAGTCTAATTGCTCTTATCAGTCTCCACCTGTGTGCTCAGATCATTCTCTTTCCCCAGCTTCACAAGCTGACTGTAAGTACTGAGAATGAGCCAAACAGGCATTGCTATGGAGCTTTCACATTTTTTTCCATTTTGCCTGAAATTACCTTCATGTAGACATCATTGTGTAGACTTTTTGACTTCTTTTAGATTTCAATTATATTGGTACCTTTCTAGAGAATGCTTCCTGAACAATCCTTTTAAAATAGCATTTCTCTACCCCACATCTGCCTTCATTTTTAGATATATGTTAATATGTATATATTCTTTCTATGTCTTTTGTCTAGAGTCTATGCACAGTATGGCTAGAACTTTTTAGTTCACTGCTATATCCTCAATGCACACTGATGTATTGAACCTAGAAATACCCAATAATAATTATTTATTAAATAAAAAACAATGTGTCTTAGTTTTAGATAGTAGCACATAAACAACACACACACACTATATATATATATATATATATATATATATATATATATATATATATATATATATATATATATGTATGTTTTTTTTTATTTTATTCAAGATATCTAAACATTTTCCCTGAACACCAAATACCAGAAGAAACTTTGGGGTTAAAAAAAATAAAATCCTCAGGTTAATATCTTTGAAAACAATAACCTGGGCCCTTGACTTGCAAAGCAATGACTGAAATCAGACAAGAGTAATGCTTCAATATTTTAAAAATAAAAAGAAGATAATAAAAATTAGAACCATTTAAAAATATCTAGGAATTTATAATTTATTTCTTTATTTACATTGGTATTTCATTAAATATAATTAATCTATAACAAACAAATTAAAATGTGTTTCTTACACCAAATGCTGGTGAGTACATGGAGCAATAAGAACTCCCATTGTTAGTGGTGATGCAAAATGGTACAACATCGCAAAATATTTTGTGGTTTCTTACAAAACTAAACATGTTTTTAACATATGACCAAGAAATCATAGCCCTTTGTATTTACTTAAATATGTTGAACATTTACATCTTCACAAAAACCTGCACACGAATGTTCATAACAGCTTTATTTGTGATTGCCAAATTGTAGAAGGCAACTAAGATGTCCTTCCATAGATAAATAAATAAACTGTGGTAGTCCACACAATGGAGTATTATTAAGCATAAAAAGAAGTGAGCTATCAAACCACAGAAAGACATGGAGGAAACTTAATTGCATATTGCTAAGTGAATGAAGTCAATCTGACAAGCCTACATATGTATGATTTCAGTTATGTGATATCCTGGAAATGACAAAACCATGTATACAGTAAAAAGATCAGTGGTTGACAAGAATTTGGAGCATGAAAGAAGAAATGAGTAAGAGCAGAGCAGACAATGTTTAAGACAGTGACACTATTATTTGCTATGACATGTAACAGTAGATAGATGTCATTACATATTTATCAAAGTACATAGAATGAACAACATAGAGTTGATCCTAATGTAAATTATAGACTTAATTAATAATGATGCATTGGTATTATCTCAGCAACCACAAAAATTGTACAACACTAATTAATTCAATATATTAAAAATAGGGAAAATGGGGTACAGTGAAAAGTATGTGGAACTCTTTATACTGTTTTGCTCAGTTTTTTCCTTAATTCTAAAACTGCTATAAAAAGTAAAGTCTATTAATTTAAAAAATATTCTCTGGGTGACTTTTTTACAGTAAGGTGATGATATTCAAGAAAAATCTTAACTATATTTTACTCATCACTCAGTCAAGGAAACAGAGGGCTCACAATCTTCACTAGTGTTCAGAATCAGTCTAATTCCACATAGAGTAGGATTTGACAATTCTTTAAGCAAAACCTTTACAAGTTGCTATAGTATCATGTTTTATTTTTATGCCATAAATATGTGAGTATATATTTTAATCAGTTAGATAGATTTTTTTCACAACAAACTGAATATTCAGTGTAACTGGTCCCATAAAAATGGTAAATAATGTTAAAACACTCATTTTTATATCATTATTGATAACTTTGATTAGAAACAGTTAAGAATTTTTTAAATGTGAAGTACTCAAAAGACAACATTAAGTGGTTTAGTTTATCTTTTCTGCACAGTCACATTCATACCTAAAATTCTTGGTTAATTTGTTTGATTTGCTGGTACCAGTATTCATATGTGTGAACTATTTCTTTAAAGATTATAGATAAATTTTACTACACCTACTAATTGATATGACTTTTTTTGTGTTAAAACTATTAGATCAATGGCTAATTGAAACTCAGTATAATAGAATTTGTGTATACACTTTATATGAGATTAATAAAGTTTTTACTATTTTAGTTAAAGCATTAGTAAGTTTTTATAAGCCAATATTTATTAAATAATTAGAGAGGACTACATTTTTAATTAAAAGTTTCCATGAAACATGTATAAATATAATTCATGGTCACAATTTTGCCATATATTCAATTAATTACACATAGTTATGCCACCTCCCACAAATAACAATTAATGACACTTCACATTAAAAGAAAAAAAATGCACTTATTAATAAAGTATATTTTTATATAATGTCTATGTAAATGAGGAAATTATTTAGAAACCAATATAAGGCTAGGATTCTATATCTATTAAGGATATAGACTGAATTAAGAAAGATAGAGAGTATTTGATATATTCCAGAATGATAATATGGTTTAAAATATTTATTCTACAACAAATTTTCCTGCTAGCCTAGTAGATTTTGTTGTATACAAAACAGACACATACATACATACATTCATCCACATCAATTACTATAGATTGATCAAGCACAATATATTTTGTACCAAATGCATTAAGGGAGACAGTGAGGCACTTCAGTAGCTTTTACTGGCAGGTGTTTAATGAAAGGAACAAATAGATGGATTGGTACTCTCCAACTCCCACTTCAACCAAGAAAATTCCATGTTCATCAGGTGTGTATTTCACACTATCAAAGACAGTTGCTTTTTGTAGCCAAATGAAGTCTGGGAGATTTACTACACTAAAAACCAACAAGAAAATCTACAAAAAAAGAGAGTACTTTAAACCAGTGAATCATTTAATTCGATTAGCACCATTTCTCACAGAAATTTCTTCTCCTCTGTGTAAGTTTTATGTCACTCACTAAAAACATAGGGTCAAATAAACAAATGTATTTTTGCTTCTGATCTTATTTCACTCTGGAGTAAAATGTAGGAAACTAAAATATGTGATGTGGAAATGAAACCATTTTATACAGGAAATGAAAGCAATGTTTAACTACTGTGATACGCCTTTGAGTATATAATTTTGTTTAAAATTTACAAAGATTTTCATCTAGTAACTGACAGAAATTCAAGTTTCAACAACAGTAAGAGGCAGGAATCTGTTTGGCTTATGTACCTAATTAATTTTAAAAAGCAATGAATACATAGGAGTGTACAAGTATACATCAATGGTCTCAGGAATGTGTGATATTTTAAACATTTCTTCATTGTGTTTTATTCTTTTACTTAGTCAGGCTAAAATCAGATGGTAGAAACAATGGTCATGAGCAACTCCAGGAATTTATTGTCTTTAAAAATAATCAGCCCTGGCTGGTTGGCTCAGCGGCAGAGCGTCGCCCTGGTGTGCAGGAGTCCCAGGTTCAATTCCCGGCCAGGGCACACAGGAGAAGCGCCCATCTGCTTCTCCACCCCTCCCCCTCTCCTTCCTCTCTGTCTCTCTCTTCCCCTCTCGCAGCCGAAGCTGCATTGGAGCAAAAGATGGCCCGGGTGCTGGGGATGGCTCTGTGGCCTCTGCCTCAGGCGCTAGAATGGCTCTGGATGCAACAAAGCGATGCCCCAGAGGGGCAGAACACCGCCCCCTGGTGGGCATGCCGGGTGGATCCCGGTCGGGTGCATGCGGGAGTCTGTCTGACTGCCTCCCCGTTTCCAGCTTCGGAAAAATGAAAAAAAGAAAAATAATAAAATAAAATAAATAAATAAATAAATAAATAAATAAATAAAATAATCATATCCTTAAAAGCAGAGTGCAACTCTTTGTTATGTTCAAAGAAGATTCTAAATGGACTAATATTTTCCCTATTTCCCACTGAACTAAGAAGAGGTTGAGGAAAGACAGAAAATAGAAAATATCAAAATAAGAAATAGATTAGCCCTGGCTGGTTGGCTCAGTGGTAGAGCGTCTTCCTGACGTGCAAGAGTCCCAGGTTCGGTTCCCAGCCAGGGCACACAGAAGAAGCACCCATCTGCTTCTCCACCCCTCTCCCTCTCCTTCCTCTCTCTCTCTTCTCCTCCCACAGCCAAGGCTCCATTGGAGCAAAGTTGGCCCTGGTGCTGAGGATGGCTCTGTGGCCTCTGCCTGAGGTGCTAGAATGGCTCTGGTTGCAACAGAGTGATGCCCTAGATGGGCAGAGCATCTCCCCCTGTTGGGTGTGCTGGGTGGATCCTGGTCAGGCACATGCGGGAATCTGTCTGACTGCCTCCCCGTTTCCAACTTCCGAAAAATACAAAAAAAAAAAAAAAAAAAAAGAAATAGAGATACACACAGAGGGGCTAGGCAAAATAATACCATATCTTCTACATCAGTATTATTTCAAATATGTCATAGACTGGATTGAATGGAGGCTCCCAAAAGATATATCCATATTCTAACCCCTCAGAATCTGTAAATGTTACTGAATTTGGGAAAAGGGTTTCTGCAGATACAATTAAGTAAAAAATCTTGAGATGGAATTATTTTTTATTATCTGGTAAAATCTTATGATACTAAATTCAATAATCCAATACTAATACTAATTATTACTAAATCTAATAATGTGTCCTCATAAGAGACAGGAAGGAAACAGACATAGAGAGAGAGAAATGGGCCTTGTAATGACCAAGGCAGAGATTGAATTTATGCAGTCAAGGCCAAACGACTCCAAGAGTCACCAGAAGCTGGAAGCAGCAAGAAAGGATTCTCTTTCAAAGTCTTTAGAGAGATCAAGGCCCAGCCAACACCTTGATTTAGGCTTTGTGGTCTCCAGACCTGTAAGAAAATAAATTTCTGCTTTGAAGTTAACAAGTTTGTGGTAATTTGTTACAGCAGCCAAAGGAAGCTCATACAGTCTGCGAGAAAATTGAGCTCAAAACTCAGAGCAATTTGGCTTTGTGTATACAACCAATAAGTAGCAGAGTGGAACTCAAACCATCTTTTTTTCTAATTCTAAATCCCCTGCTCATTCTGCTATTTGCACACATGGATACTTTACATATCGATTGAATCACAGTTATAACTTAAATACTTATCTGTTCTTTTAAGGCAGGGGTCCAAAACTTTTTACACAGGGGGCCAGTTCACTGTCCCTCAGACCGTTGGAGGGCCGGACTATAAAAAAAACTATGATCAAATACCTATGCACACTGCACATATCTTATTTTAAAGTAAAAAAACAAAATGGGAACAAATACAATATTTAAAATAAAGAACAAGTAAATTTAAATCAATAAACTGACCAGTATTTCAATGGAAACTATGGGCCTGCTTTGGCTAATGAGATGGTCAATGTCTGGTTCCATATTTGTCACTGCTAGCCATAACAAGTGATATGACTTTTTCCAGAGCCGTGACGCGTGCGTCTCATGTCACCAGAAGTAGTAGTACTGTACGTGAACGACACAGCGCTTTGCATCCTGTGCTTCTCTCACTGACCACCGATGAAAGAGGTGCTCCTTCTGGAAGTGTGGTGAGAGCCAGATAAATGGCCTCATGGGCCCTATCAAAATAGCAATAATCTCTTTGCAGCCAAACTTCTATTCTACAAGCCATCCTTAAAAAATAGTTTTATTTCTCTAAATATCAACTTGAATAAAGACTTAACTTGGCTGTATGCACTTGACGTATTGAATTTAAAATTTCCAATCTTTTCTTTATTTTAGTACTTAAATATCTATCATTTATCTATTTATCTGTCTTTCACCTACCTTTCTATCTCTCTACATCCACAAACAAATCTATGTCTATCTATATGTATAGCTAGCTATCCCATTTTTACGGCATATAATTCTTGGAGAACATCAAGAAATGGAATCTCCAGTTGTTACACCAGCTAAACCTGAGTAATTAGAGGTTCCTCACCCTGTCCCTTGTTATTTGTATGTGCATTTCACTCCTTTTCTTGCTAACAAACGATGCTCAATATTTAGATAGAATGTGGTGTTGAAGTTATCTGAACTGAACCCAGCTAAATCCTTTATATAAAGTTTTTAGAGTCTTGTGAATAGATAAAAACTACTCATCTTGCAGCTGTCCATGATGCATCCTGTAAATAAGTTTCAGTGTTCATTAAAATTGCTGCCTACCAATCTGGAGTGGTTTCTCTTCCTTTGGTCTTTGGTTGTCTACCAATCTGGAGTGGTTTCTCTTCCTTTGGTCTCTGGTTGTCTAAATTGACTACAGGGTCAATTTCAAATTATACCTGAGAAGATCCTGAGGAATCTGTGAGTCTATTGTCCTTCCAGTGTGCATTATAGCCTCCAAGTGTGCATTATAGACTCCAAGTGTGCATTATAGACTCCAAGTGTGCATTATAGCCTCCAAGTGTGCATTATAGCCTTATTCATTTGTAATTTTATACTTTTTCTTTACTCTTTTTAGAATGTTCTTCTCTTTCCTTTTTTGTGACAGAGACAGAGAGAGAAAGAGAGAGAGACAGATAAGGACAGACAGACAGGAAGGGAGAGAGATGAGAAGCATCAATTCTTCATTATGGCACCTTAGTTGTTCACTGAATACTTTCTCATATGTGCCTTGACCGGATGGCTCCAGCCAAGCTAGGGACCCCTTGCTAAAGCTAGCGACCTGGTTAGGCTCAAGCTGGTGAACCTTGTTCAAACCAAATGAGCCCGCACTCAAGCTGGCGACTTTGGGGTTTTGAAATGGGTCCTTTGTGTCCTAGTTCAACACTCTATACACTGCCTGGTCAGGTTAGACTGTCCTTTTCTGATTTCCATCTAACAAGTTGTAACCAAGGTTGTGGTTTATATATTTATAAAAAACCTTCCCAGGTCAGCCTAAAACTTTCAGGAAAGGAGAAGAATATCTTCTTTCATTTGTCACAAAGAAACTTTTATATATACTACAACATTATAATCACTTACCTTATACCTTAATTAATGAATATTAATTTTAATTTGTAGGAAAGTTTGGAATCATTTTATAGACCCATAATTCAAAGAATAACTCCTTAAAACTGAAATCTACTTATGAGAAGAAAAGGAAACAGAACTGTCCATAAAATTCTTACATTAAAAAACAACAACAGTGTTCTCTTAAAATATAAGACAGATAAATAGATAGTGCACGTTTCTTTTTTTTTTAATTTTTTTAAAATTTTATTTATTCATTTTAGAGAGGAGAGAGAAGGGAGAGAGAGACAGAGAGGAGAGAGAGACAGAGAGAGAAGGTGGGGAGGAGCTGGAAGCATCAACTCCCATATGTGCCTTGACCAGGCAAGCCCAGGGTTTCGAACCGGGTCAACGCTTTATCCACTGCGCCACCACAGGTCAGGCAGTGCACGTTTCTGACTGGCCCTCACAGCAATATCTCACTTAAAATCAAGATCACCAAGTTCAGGCAAAACAGATGACACTCCCTGAATTCTTTTTACATTGTAATGTGGTATTAATAACTGAGAATGAGGTAAGAAGTACGTTGTCAATGCAGGAGAGTGAAATAAAAATGATAAGTAAAAATAAACTCTTCAGGTATAATTTATAATTAGCTTAGGAGAAATAAACAGATTTCTAAGTGACATTATAAATGTCTATGTTTCATGCTGCCTTTTATGCGCAGCAGTCTGTGTTGTATTTTTTTGTAAAAGGTTGGGGAATATAGAGATCACATAGCTCTGGAAGACTTCTGTTTGGGAAACTTTTATGATTGTCTAATTATGACATAATAACAGCTTAGATGAGCATACTAATAGAAGCTGAGGAAAGTTAACACAATGAGAATATTTTTAAAATCAAAGGATAAGATTTAATATTGTCTTTAAAATGTTAGCCTAAGATTGGAGAATGGAGGAGATATGAAGGATGAGTCAGACATTGCATTTGAAGTAAACAATAGCTTCATTAATTTAAAAGTGGGTTATAAAAAGAAAGATATATAGCGGGGAAATAAATTTAATTATTTAAATTTTGAGGTAATATTGATAACTTATTGTTAAAAAACCAGTTGGATATATAAATCCAATTCTTAAATTAACCAGTTTAAGAGCTATTTTCAAATAAGGAAAAGGAAGATATGGATGCAAATTGGATTACTTAGAGGGAGCTGCTTCTTCTTCTTCTTCTTCTTTTTTTTTTTTTTTTTTTTTTTTTTGAGACACTATTCTCAAAATTCTGCCTTCAGAACCTCCAGAATGGGTAGACAAATGGATGGATAAAATGTAATGAGTGTGCAATAAGAATATAAGTAATTTTTTTTTTTAAGTAGAGGACAGAGACAGAGAGGTCAATGATGTCAAACACAACTGAGAAAAAAACAGAAGAACATGTAGATTTACCAACAAAAAGAGGATTATTGGCCAAAAACAAATGGCTGTTCTGAAGTAAATCTAATTATCTCCACAATTTAGAACTTATTTCCTGGAAAATGGGATTCAGGATTCTGACAATCCATATGTGGATTGTCTCTGATTCTTCAAGTCTGTACTTTCGACTCTTATTCATACTCAGATATTTAGCTTTTCTTCCGAAATGGAAGCAATGATCTCCTCCTCCAATTTCTTATTCAATTTTACTAAATTAAATTTGAAATATGAATTAAGCAAAATCAAACTACAAAAAAAACAAAAGAAAACCTCACATACAAACATCAGTACAGCGATTACACATTTGAAATCTAATTAACCAATGTAACCCCAATAAATTCAATAAAAAATTCAAAAATATTATAAATAGGTGAGAATTTAGGTGTTTCTTTCACTTTTACATCTTCTGAAACCTAAACTCTTTGCACCAAGCTGGATCATGATTTGTTCACCAGTTCATATGCTTCTGTTGTTCTTGATTCTAAAACTTGTATCAGCAGTGTAAATCTCTGTAAAACAACTGAAGCTTAAAGTCAAAGGCAGTATAATTCTCTTCTGCCATTTTACTTGAAGTAATAAAATCAAAATACATATACCAAGAATGCCTATTATTTTAATTATGCATTAAGATGTAATTAGGGGCCCTGGCTGGTTGGCTCAGCAGTAGAGTGTCGGCCCAACGTGTGGAAGCCCTGGGTTTGATTCCTGGTCAGGGCACGCAGGAGAAGCATCCATCTGCTTCTCCACCCTTCCCCCTCTTCTTCCTCTCTATCTCTCCCTTCCCTTCCTGCAGCCAAGGCTCCATTGGAGCAAAGTTGGCCTGGGCGCTTAGGATAGCTCCATGGCCTCTGCCTCAGGTGCTAGAATGGCTCGGGCTGAAAAGGAGCAACACCTCAGATGGGCAGAGCATCACCCCCTAGTGGGCATGCCAGGTGGATCCAGGTGCATGCAGGATGGATCTAGGTGCATGCAGGAATCTGTCTAACTGCCTCCCTGCTTCTAACTTTGAAAAAAATACAAGAAAAAAAAAAAGATGTAATTAGGCATTCTCATTCAGTACCAATGAGGAAGTCTTCTTTGGTTTCTAATTTTGACATTCACTTCATCTTCATCTATTTGTTGCCTGCAAAACCTTGTATAAGTTATTCAAAATCATCTTCTTCCATATATGAAATTATTTTACACACATATTTCTCTAAATTTTAATTTTGTGTTTGTTTGTTTTTCATAAGCAAAAGCTTAGTCTTCAAAAAACAAACTGTATAGATGATCACTTTGAAAAAAGACCTTAGTAATTAAATAAAATAACATAAATATCTGCAGAGATTTACAGTCTTCAAATTCACATGCAATATCTTTAGTATGCCAATTCCATTGTGCTTTGCAGACACTTAGCTCTTTGTCTAGAATACTCAAATCTAGATCATGTTTTTCCTGAAGGATACTGGTTTCAAGCCCATGCCACTTTCTAAAACTTATTTTGGCCATCAACCAAAACTTCAATAAACATTTTACTCAGCCTAAAAAATAATTTTGATTACCTTAAAATATAACTCCAGATACTTAGCAGTTATGTTGATTTGTACTTATGTATATAAAGTAGATTAATTCATCTATACTTTCAATCTTGGGTTCAGAGTCTTAGAAGATAAGCCAAAACTATAGATTTTAAAAATTACATATGTAACCCTGGCTGGTTAGCACAGTTATTTAAGAGCATCCTTCTGAAACAACAAGGTTGTGGGTTCAATTCCTGGCCAAGGCACACACAGGGAAATAGCCAATGAATGCACTGCAGAGTGGAACAACAGATGAATGCTTCCCTTCTCCTCCCCTCTCTCTCCCTTCCGATCTCTGTCTTTCTAAAAAAATAATAAAAAAATTCAGTCCTCACTGGATAGCTCAGCTGGAGTGTAGCCTGGAGTGCAGAGGTTGCTGGATCTATTCCCTGGTCAGGGTACATACAGGAGCAGCTCATTCTTCTAGTCTCTCTACCACAGCCTTCCTCAAAAAAGAAATAAATAAATAAAAATTATGTATATAAACACCTTGCTGTGGTTCTAATATTATGCTCTAATTATGATAGTAAAAATTACATTCACAGAAGCCTTTTAGTAGATACAGGTAAAACTACAAGCTACAAAGGCACAGTAGTATTAATATTAGGCCCAAGGTATATTGCATGATGAGGCTGGCCTTAAGAATAAGTTGATTTATGATTTTCCCCTTCTGTAGTGCTCTATAAAACAAAAGTTGTTACTAATAATATCTTGCCTCAAAAATCTTTAAAAAGAGCTATTTTTTTAAATTGTTCTCTGAATATAACTTTTATTATGAATTTTTAGGTTTAGGAGTTTACTGGTAAATATAGTTAGACTTCCTGCTCTGAGAGTTTTCCATGCATGGAATATCTTTCTCTGGCATTTTTAAGAATAAAATTATCCATTTTGTTTCCTAAATTAATAATATTTATAATTCCTAAATTAGCAATATGTATAATTCATATCAAAACATGTATTTTCAAGCATAAGAAGCTTGCTTATCTTTATTGAAGTTTGTAGCAGTACTTAAGTACTTAACCTTTTGTTCTCTTTATTTCTCAAAGGGAAGAGAAGTCTTCTTACCCCTCAGTCTGTGGCTCTCTGAATATTTCAGCTTCATTATTATATAGAATATAAAGTTACAGCTGAAAAGATAGATTATGTTTGGGACTGGGTTTACGCATGTAAAATTTCTTATAAAATTGAAAAAAAGATGCAAGTATATGCCATTTCATAAAATACTCTCAATATTTTATCATACAAGCAAAATCCAAAAGCAATTACATTTTTTTCTAAAAAAAAAAAATCTTGGGAAGCAGGGAGGCACAGAAACAGACTCCTGCAAGTGTCCAAACCAGGGTTCACCTGGCAATCCCATCTGGGGCTGATGTTCTGCCCATCTGGGGATGCTGCTCTATTGCTCAGCAACCATGCTATTTTAGCACCTGAGGCAATGCCATGGAGCCATTCTTAGTGCCAGGGGCCAACCTGCTCATTTGAGCCAGGGCTTCGGGAGAAGAAATGGACAGAGAGAAGAAGCAGATAGTCACTTCTCTTGTATCCCTGACTAGAAATCAAACCCGGGACTTCCCCACACCAGGCTGATGCTCTACCACTGAGCCAGGCAGCCAGGGCCAAAATACATCTTAAAAAAAATTCATCTGCTTTTCTAAGTAGCTTAACCAACAGCTTTCTTTCAATAATGATAGGGGTGTGCATATTGTAATTAATTAGACAAAATTCTACAAAATCAATTTTTAAAATAAAAGGACATCTGCTAATGTATAAATTAATTACCTAAAACTTTTATCCCCAAGAGATATTTGCTATTGAATATACCACATCCCCCAAGAGATATTTGCTATTGAATATACCACATAAATATGTCTTAGCATTTACATATTTTGCTATAACAAAATATCATAAACTAGTTAGTTAATAAACAACAAATTTATTTCTCCAGAGGCTAGGAATAACAAACTCAAGGCATGATCATACCTTGCCATGAGGTCCTTCTTCCTGTCCATAGCCAGTGCTTTTTGCTGTTCCACCCAGGGTAGAAGAAACAAGGGATCTTTATGGAGCCTATTCTAAGAAAATTAATCCCATTCACGAAGTCTCAATTCTCATGACCTAAGTACCTCTCATAGACCGCAACCCTAATACCATCACATTAATCATTAAAATTTTATCATATGAATTTTGAAAAGACAAAAAGATTCAGATGTTAGCAACCTATAATTTATATGAACATTTTATATAAACTAGTCATTAAACCAGGAGAAAACTACTATAATAGCAAAACTCTTATAATTAATACACCAATGAATAATGTCATTTCCAACTTATTTCTTTTACAGATATTTCTAAAATTCTAAGTAATTTAATGTATGGATGATATATCTTTAAAATGCAATGTATATCTGTTATATTAATAAAACATAGTTATATATTTTTAATTTGTTTCTAGATGCTCTATATTCAATTTAAGGGGGAAAAATCAGTGTACAAAGTATATTGCTATTAGTAACCCAATATAGTAAATATTTTTGGTAATGGTAATAATATTTTTCATTAAAGTGGGTGTCTATAAAATGAAGTGTTAGGAGAGCAATCAACACGATTTAAAAGCACTCCTTTTCTTTATCTAAATGGTAAAAAATGTACTTGAGGAGAAATTAACCTATCTTGGAGAAATATGGTACTTAATGAGGCATAAAACAATGTTTTAAGAAGATATCAATGCATGAAAGCATTTTATCTGTATGGGTCCTAATTTATTAGTGACAACTTGGTATTTTAAGCTTTAATATTAAAAAATGTAGATGTCTACATGTTCATGAATTTTTCTTTTAAAATATATTTAATAAAAGCAAAAATATATGTTTTAAGTAAAGAGATAGAAATATTTAGACCATTATGGGTTATAGTCCCTATAAATAAAAGTTAAATTCTAGTATTTAAAAAAAATTATTTTACATATTGGTTTGTAGAAAAAAATCAGGAAATCAATATATATTTAATAAACATAATATAGTTTTGGAGAACACCTACAAGCTAATTCAATCTAAAATTACTGCATTAAAATATTGCATACCTTTTTAAAGCAACTTTATTGACTAATTTGTTAATGATTATCAATTAATGACTGTTGTATTTCCTTAATGAGGATGAGATCTATTAACAAAATTATAAAGCATGTTAATTTCAAAGATCAAGTAGAACTAATATAAATTGAAAACTATCTAGATTCAACATTTAATAAAACAAACAAAAACACTTTATGGCATATGCAAGCACTAGAATCCATAGTATATTTTTGAATAACCCAAACTGCGAGCTTAATTTGTATAACATGACAAGTCTATCATTAACACTTACTGGGTGTTACTATAAACTAAATTCTGCTTTTAGTACTTTACATACACTGGCACATTATCTGTAAACAACACCTGTCAAGTAGATACTATTGTAATCTCATTTTTATAGACTAGGACACTGAGGCAAGAAGAAACTAGGTAACTTGTCAAGAAATACAGCCATTCAATGTTGGAATTGTAATTCAAATTGAAGAATCTGGATCCTGAGTGTGGGTTTTTCATTGTTATGCTATTCTGTCTACAAATAGTCCAGCTCTTGGGGTATTACCAGGAAGCTTTCAGAGATTGACAGACAACTTTGTCTCTTTTCCTGGAATAATATGATTTAAGAGGCAGGTTATTCCACATTTCTCTAAAATTTTTTAACTAAAATTATATTTTTTTCTATCAATTTCTATCAACCTTTGTCTTTTCACTATATTTTTAGGTGGGGGTTATAATTCTTTTTTTTAATGTCTTACACCTGAAAACTAACTTTAAATGACCAAGACACTCTCTTTACCACACAGAAAATAAAAAGTTCTGGAGGAATTTTAACTTTGTTGTTGTTGTTGTTCTATTTCAACTGTCATTGATCCAACATAGTGGGAGGAAGAAGACAAGTGAGAATTTATACTATCACTGTAATCATTTATCACCTTTGGAAATATTGGAAAATGTGGTTATGTGTCATAAGTAGATGTTACTTCTGAAAAGATAAAAATGGTGCCAAATATCCTAAGGGTAGATTCACAGCTAAATAAAGATAAGTGTAGTTTGCTTCAAATACTTTGAATTATTTTTTTACCACATCTGAGAGACTGGAATTTTGGACATATATTTAGCTAATTCTATCCTGGTGGCACTTTTGTGAGTGAATTTAATAATTATTCAAAAATAATTCTAAAGTATCAATCTTAAGGGTAGAGAGGCTGACTTATTCAAAATTGCTTCTAAAGCTAAAATACAATTTCTTCACATAATATGTTCAATCAAGTTTAATAAATTAAGAAGTCATAAATTTAGAGGTAAATCTGAAGAAGGTCAATGTTCCACACATTAAACTGCCAAATAGGACAGTGAGTGAACAGAGGACAGTTGTAGTCATAATTTTAAGATGACCAGTTGGAATGTAGATCTCTTGAGCAGGAATTGAATATCTATCTATAGGAAAACAAATATTGATGCAACCCAAAGTTATCTGAATTTCAAGGATGTAAGAGACTCCAGTTGACATTTCTATTTATTTTTTCTTCACATACTGGATGAAAAGACTTTGACTTAATGCATGTAGGACTAATTAAGCTTGACAGTATTTTTTCTTCTTCAGCATCTATACAGCCCTCTATTAAACAAAAAGTAGAAGATAGAAGATAATTGACTTTATGCTGCATCTCATATTCTTATTTCAAAGCTTTTCTGTTGTTTAGTTCATATGATACAGTTGATCAAGAGAATCACAATTGTAATTTCAGTTCTACCTACACCCTTAAATATATCCACCTCTCTTCTGGGTAATTTCACCTCAATGACAAGTAGATTTTTTTAGTCATTGTGTAAGAAAGAAATAGATAAATATTCCTTTTAAAGCTTTTCTTTATAGTCTAAAGTTTTCCACTAGCCCATTTATTCAAAGTAAAAATAAATAATATATAATAATGAGAATAACTTTCTTGTTATCTTCTTTGATTTATCTACATTCACTAAATTTTTGAAATTTCTTAATGTTTTTCAAATAAAGACAACTCTTACCATTTGCACTGTAATCCTGTGCTGTTTTTTCAACATTGATATTTCTTCACACCTATCTCACAGATGAAAGTTATCACCCTAAATTAAAATATCACCATACCTTTGCCTTTTAAAAATAATTCTGACCTTATATATAGATGTTTACATACAGAAATTTCATAGATATGTGTATATAGTCATACCTCATTTTATTGCGCTTCGCCTTACTGTGCTTTGCCGATATTGTGTTTCTAATAAATTGAAGGATTTTGGCAACCTTGCATTTATCAAATCTATTATTGCAGTTTTTCCAACAACATTTGCTCACTTAGTGTCTCTGTGTCATATTTTGCTAATTCTCATGATATTTTAAATATTTTATTATTATTGTATTTATTATGGTAGCCTGTAATCAGAGATCTTTTATATTAATATTATAATTATTTGGGAGGGCCCTAAAAAGCATGTCCATTTAAAACAGCAAATTTAATAAATGTGTGTGTTCTGAGCATTCTACCCACTAGTCATTCCACTGTCTCCCTCTCTCTGCAAGCTTCCCTATTCCCTGAGACACAACAATATTACAATTCAGCCAATTATTATATTAACACAATGGTCTCTAAGTGTTCAAGTGAAAGAAAGTGTCACATATCTCTCATTTTAAATCACAAGCTAGAAATAATTAAGCTTAGTGGGAAAGGCATGAGAAGGCTAAAATAAGCTAAAAGCAATGCCTCTTGCACCAAATAGCCAACTTATGAATGAAAAAAGAAGTTATTGAAGGAAATTAAAAACGTTATTCCAGTGAATACATGAATGATAAGGAGGCTAAATAGACTTATTGCTGTTATGAAAAAAAATTTCAGTGGTTTAAATAGATTAAACTTGCAACTTGCCACACCATTCTCTCAAACTAAAGCCTAATCTAGAACAAGACCTTAACTCTAATTGATTCTATAAAGGCTAAGAGAAGTGAGGAAGCTACAAAAGAAAAGTTTAAAGCTAGAAGGAGTTGGTCCATGATGTTAAAGAAAAGAAGTTATCTTCATAACTTAAAGTGCAAGGTGAACCAGCAAGTGCTGATGTTGAAACTGCAGCAAGTTGTCCAGAAGATCTAGCTAAATGAAGTTTCCTAAACCAAATACTAGATTTTTAAAATAAAACATACATATTGTATGAAGGTGCCATCTAAAACTTTTATAGCTTGAAGACTTCAAAGAACAGGTTAATTCTTGGTTAGAGATTAATACAGCAATAGAGCTGGTGACTTTAAATTGAAATCAAAGCTCTAATAATTCTGAAAATCCTAAAGTCTTTAAGAATTATACTTACTCTACTCTGCCTGTGCTCTATAAATGGAACAACAAAGCCTGGATGAGAGCACATCTGTTTACAACATGGCTTATTGAATATTTTGAGCTCACTGTTGAGGTCTATTGCTCAGAAAGGAAAGATTCCTTTTAAAATGTTACTGCTCATTGATAATGCACCTGGTCACTCAAGGATTCTGATAAAGATGCACAATGAGATTAATGTTGTTATCATGCCTGCTAATATAACATTCATTCTGCAGCTTATGAGTCAAGGAGTAATTTTGACTTCTTTTTTTTTCTTTTCTATTTTCTTTTTTTTTTTTTTTTTTTTTTTTTTTTGAGAGAGGCAGGAGGAGAAAAAGACAGGAATATTGAGCTGCTCCTGTATGTGCCCTGACTGGAGAATTGAACCAGCAACCTCTACACTCTGAGATGACATTCCTAGCAACTGAGCTATCCAACCAGAGCTTAATTTTTATTGACATTTAGAGAGACAGAAGGAGAAAGGGAGAAAGAGGGAGAGAGAGAAAGGAAGCATTCATTTGTTCTTCTACTCAGTCACACATTTGTACTTCTTCCCATGTGTGCCCTGACTCCGGATCAAACCCATAACCTTGTTGTTTCAGGATTACACTCTTAACCAACTGAGCTAACTAGCCAGAGCTTAATTTTGACTTTTAATTCTTATTATTTAATAATACATTTTATAAAGGTATAGCTGTCTTAGTGAGTATTCTGATAGATCTGGGTAAAGTCAATTGAAAACTTAGAAAGAATTCACTACTTTGCATGTCATGAGGAATATCTGTGATACATGAGAAGTCAAAATATCAACACTAATAGGAATTTGGGAGAAGTTGGTTCCAATCTTCATGGATGACATTGAGAGGTTCAAGACATCAGTAGAGAAAGTAACTGCAGACATAGTGAAAATAACAAGGGAACTAGAATAAGTAGAGCCAAATACGTGACTGAATTGATGCCATTTCATGATACAACTTTAACAAATGAAAAATTACTCTTAATAGATAAGCAAAGAAAATGGTTTCTTGAAATGGAATCTACTCCAGGTGAAGATGTCATAAATACCACTGAAATGTCAACAAGGAATTTAGAATAGTACATAAACATAGTTGATAAAACAGTGCCAGGGTTTGGAAGATTGACTCCAATTTTGAAAGAGTTTCTACTGTGGATAAATGCTATACAACAGTATTATTTGCTTTACAAAGAAATTTTTTCACAAAATAATCAATTAATGTGGCAAACTTAATTGTTGTCCTATGTTAAGAAATTGACACAGAAATTTAACTTTCAGCAACCAGTACCCTGATCAGTTAGCAGCAATCAACATAAAGAAAAGATCCTTCACCAACAAAAAGATTAGGACTCAGATAATGGTTAATACTTCTGACCAGTAAAATATTTTTTAAATTAATGCATGTACATTTTTTAGACATAAAGCTATTATAGTATACTTTATAGACTATAGTATAGTATAGAGATAACTTATGTGCATTGTGAAACCAAAAAAATTATGGAACTTACTGTATTATAATATTTGCTTTATTATGGATCCAAATCTGCATTATCTCTGAGGTATCCCTGTATAAAATTAGTATACAACACACACACAACACACACACATTCTTGCTGTGCAAGCAGAGATGGCCTAAAAACCTCTGTAGCTTTTAACCCAAGATCTTGGTTTCTAATATCATTTTCTCATAAAGTGAGTCATAAATCCTTGGAGAAATGGCTCTTTGTTTTTACTAGGGCAAGGGATATTCAAGATGAATCTGGAGTACCATGTATTGTAAAAAAGTAAAAAAGTGCTCAAAACAAACAGGTACAATGATGGGGCTATGTCAAAGAGGCATAAAAGCCAAATTAAAGAGGACTCAATAGCCGAGGCTGAAACAACTTGAAAAATAAAATGGAAGTACAAAATAAATATCTATGAGTTTATAATTATATAATTAAGTGATTAAGTAAATTAATCAGTGAGTGACATGGATAAATCTCCCATACAGCAGATTTCTAAATTATTTATAAAGATATTTCACCTTCCAAGTGGTGGTGCATAACTCTCCACTGTCTTGGTGTGGCTATACCTAGTGACTTCCTTTCAAAGAGGATAATGCATATTGGAGGAAAATGGTAACTTTACAGAAACCAGAAAAGTACTATGGTACACCAGTCAGATAATAAGCATGAACATTAACAGAGATTAGTATGAAGACAGCATACACACTGATATAATGCAAATTACAGTACTATCCTTGCGGTTTTCTTCCTCAAAGTTATAACTCCAATCTAACATTGTAAAAATCACCAGTGATGCTAATCTAAGTGACTGGTATTTTATAAAATGCCTGACCAGAGCTGCTCAAATTCTGAAGCCTATAAAAATAAGGAAAGTTTGGAAAACTATCACACCGAGAAGAACCTGAGGAAATATAAAAACTAAATTCAATGTAGTATCCTGGATGATTGTAACAGAATGGACAATAGGTAAAAACTAAAAAAATGTGAATAAATTATATTTTTCAGTTAATAAGAAGGTTTCAATATTGGTTTGTTAATTGTGACAAATGTGTCATACTAGTAAGAATGAAAATGGTTTACTTTACATTGAAACTCCTTATAATAATTTTAGAATTTTTCTGTAAAACTAAAAATATTCTAAAACAAAAATTTTATTAAAAATAAAAACAATATCAAGTACTTATGATTATAAGTGATTATTTCTTACTTTAAAAACAAAAAAATAAGGCATGAAAAATATAATCAAGAACTTTATATTTAATAGTTAAATAGCTACAAAATAAAACCAAAATCCTTTCCAAAAAAAGCAAGACATTTTTTTACAAATGGAATTAAATGAGAAAAATGACTATTATAACTTCATATGAGTTTCCCAAAATCCTGAGAAGAAGTTTTATTCTTAAAGTAAAACTTAAAAATAAATTTAACACAGCCTGACATGGCGGTGGCTAAGTGGATAGAGCATCAGACTGGGATCCAGAAAGAACCAGGTTCGAGACCTCAAGGTCGTTAGCTTGAGCGCGGGCTCATCTGGCTTGAGCTAAAAAGCTCACCAGCTTGGATCCAAGGTCACTGGCTCAAGCAAGGCATTACTCAGTCTGCTGAAGGACCTGAAGGACCGTGGTCAAGGCACATATGAGAAAGCAATCAATGAACAACTAAGGTGTCACAATGAAAAACTGATAATTGATGCTTCTTATCTCTCTCCATTCCTGTCTATCCCTATCTATCCCTCTCTCTGACTCTCTCTCTGTTCTTGTAAAAAAAAATAAAATAAAATAAAAAATAAATTTAACTCATTGATCCCTTGGCTGAGATAGCAAGAGCAGGAAAGGAGGCAGAGATGGGAAGAGGAAAAGGTGGAACAGCACTGAAAATTTTCCAGAAATGAAAACTCAGACTCAAATGTCTTAACTGGTGAATCTTATCACACATATAAATAATAAACAATACCAATATAGCAAACATGTTTTCAAAAAAAATTAACCAGTTTAATTTATCCCACAAATGCAAGGTTGGTTTAACATTTGAAAATCAATTAACACAACACACTAGAATATAGAAAAACAAAACAAAACATTATCATCTCTACAGATGCATGAAAAACATTTGGCAAAATCTAGCACTCATTTGTGATAAAAAACAAAAAACAAAAGAACACTCAACAAAATAAGAATAAAAGGGAAATTTGCCCTGGCCATGTGGTTCAGTTGGTTAGAGAATCGTCTTGAACATATAGCTAATATATTTTACTTAGATAAAAAGCTTAACGCTTTTTACTTAAGGTAAAAAAATAACTGATAAAATTCTATTCAGTATAAGAAAAAAACAACAACAGTGAAACACAATTTACCAATATCGGAAATGAAGAACATATTTTGCAAATCCCATAGATTTTAAGAATAAATGAAAACTATTAAAAGTTTTGTGCAAATAAATTTGATAATTTAGATGAAATTGATTAATTCTTGAAGAAACAAAACTACCAAAATCACTAACAAAAAAAGATATCATGAATATAGGAAAATCAAATTTGAATTAAAATACTTCAAAATAAAAACTGAAAAATTCTACCAGATTCTTTTTTTTTGTAAATATGACTTTATTTATTATTATTATTATTATTTTATTATTCATTTTAGAGAGGAGAGGGAGAGACAGAGGGAGAGAGAGAGAGGAGAGACAGAGAGAGAGAGAAAGAGGGGAGGAACTGGAAGCATCAACTCCCATATGTGCCTTGACCAGGCAAGCCCAGGGTTTCGAACCGGCGACCTCAGCATTTCCAGGTCGACGCTTTATCCACTGCGCCACCACAGGTCAGGCTCTACCAGATTATTAAGAAAGAAATAATCACTGTTCTATACAATTCCCGATATAGAAATTCCCAATATGTTTAGAGTTTCACTAGTTCTAAACATGAAAAAAAAAAAAAGTGCCTTTAACTTCATTTATTGCATTATTCCTGAGTACCAACTCAATACAAACATTTGGCCAAGATGTTTTTATGTTCCCTGAGATTATTATTAGTTTCAAATTGAATAGTCCCTAAAATATTTGGATATTTTACTTTTCCTGATCACAGGTTGTGTTAACAATGGCTATAAAGAACTACTAAAAATAATTACGTGTAGTGTTATAGCCGTCTTTCCTCAAGGTTACACAGACTTCATTGCAGGGGGTTTTGTGTCTGTGAGATAAACCTGGGTGGGAGGCCATGACTATTTATAGTGGTAGTTAAACTTAATTTATTCCCAAGGGCATGGATACATTGTGTTTTTCACATTTTATACAAGTTTTGTGATAACTCTGAATGGTTTGCCTGTTAATGTCTTGCCTATGAGCTTCCTGAACAATTAACCATATCTTAATGTTCACAGCATGTATATATCACTTGCTGAATTTTGATTAGCGTGTTTACTGCACTAGGGAAACCTTATATATATTTGCATTAGTTAAATAAAGTGAGTGGACTCGTTTTTCAGTCTCTGTTTCTGGGACATTTTTTATTGCTTGAATTTCATATTCATGTCTTCTTGTTGGATGACTAAACAGGTTGATGGTAGAGATGGTAAACCAGCATTTACTCAGCCCCGCCCTGTGCAGACTCCGGAGCAGAAGAATTATCAGCTGGTGGATCGGCTGCTTTTGTTTCTTTGCCATCTTGTGGATTAGGGTTTTCTGGGCATCTGTGTCGGTTATTGAAGTTGCGGTGGTGCTGACGTTGAGGTGGCTGCTGACCTTGGGTCTCATCTCCTCGAGTTTCCTTATCTTCTTTATTACTGTTCTCCTTAGGCTGTCTTTGGCGAGTAGGGCCTCTGGGAAATCGTGGTCTATAGCCCCAATTGTCTGTCTCGCTGGTCTGCCTTGTTCTCCTGCACCCTGGTTGTCAGCATCCTCCATCACCTCTCCCTGCACAGGAGGGTTGGAATACTGTGGTCGATGCCCACAGGGTCTCCCCATATAGTGAGATGGGAACCATAGCCTACCGTAGAGCTGGCGCTGTTGGGCCTGGCCTTCCGCAGCTCTCTCGGATCTCTCATTTCCCCGCCCCACTATTTTGGTAGTTCTGGTAATTGCATGGAGGACCCCTGCGATGTGGGCAGCCTCTATAATGGTGACGGTCTGCTGCATCTTTACTGCCTTGATTGGAACTCCACCAGGGACATTTGCTGGTGCGCTCCACACCCTTTTCTCCTTCAACACCATCAAACTCCACAGTGTCTCCATCTCCTCCACTGCGAAGGTACTTCCTGGGGTTATTCTTCTTTATGGCAGTCTGGAGTACAAATACATCTTCCTTGGTGTCATTGCTGGTGATGAAACCATATCTGTTCCTTACCTTGAACCATTTCACTGTTCCTAAAAGCTTTGTTGCGATGACCTTCTTGTAGCCTCTGACAGGCGCCGCAGATGTGAGGCCACCCAGGCTGCTGCTCCCTGAGATGGAGGGCTTGGTGTCTGCCTTGCTGAAGGTGGGGGGGAGGAGGGCTGGAAGACGGGTGGCTGCTGGGTCTCAGCCTCACTGCTCAGGGTTGTGGTGATGATGACTGGGGCTGGCTGCGGCAGCTGCAGCTCCTCTTGGGGTGTGGTGGTAACTAGGCCGGCTGCTGCGGTGGGGCTGCTCAGGGCTCTCTGGGGTCCGCTCGCCTCTGCTGCTGCAGGTCGAACTCTCCATGATCGTTTTTTAAAAAAATTACTGTCTTTATTTCATTTGCAAGCAATAGAAACAAGTTTTAGATAAAATAATACTAGTAATTACAATTATATTCTAAAGATTTACTAAGACATTCAGGAAACTAAAGGAAGACCTGAACATTATCATTTCAGACAAAAATATAATTAAAGAAGTTTCTTAGTTTTTATCATCCAAAGATGATTTTTTAAGGGCATCATCTCATCTACACAGTCTTTGGGGTGTTCCCTGACTTTCACTGAGAGGCCCACTTCATTTATTTATTTTCATTTGCAATCATGTGTCAATGTATCTAATAGGTGGGATCATATATAACTGTGTGATCAGCTGAATGGAGAATGGTTGAATTTGATTCACTGGGCATTCTAAACAAGAATAGGTATGTCCATCAAGAGCACTTACCTTCTGCAGGCACGTAGAAATGTCTGGATCTGCCACGTGTCCTCATCTGGACACAGCCCTCCACCAAGGTTGCTCCATTCTCCCCACACCACAGTAGACTCGCCAGGAAAACAGAGCTGCCGTACATTTTCTGTTATGCTCTCATAAACCGTTTCTCTCATGGTAATCTTAGGTTAGAATGACTTGTGATGATTTCACCTAAATCTAACTCTTAAAAAATCTCCTCTACTGACTCTTTCAAGTGTTATAGGACCTTTACTACTTCCCATAGCACACTGTAACTTAAATTTCTTAATTATAGTAAAACTTTCTACATATTTACTGTGTGAGGGTAAAAAAAAAAAACAAAAAACCCATTAAAGTAAATGATGTAATCCTATTAGCTAATTCAATTAATAAAATAAACAAATATTCTTTTGAGATGTCCTACTGTCACTATTGGTTTCTGTGGCTAATTATTTTACATTGTTCTCTCTAGTATTAAGTTCACAATCACACGAAAGTTCTCATGTTATGTTTTGTCCCAGAATTCTGGATGTGACGTAGGGCACAGCATATGCCTCACCCATTAGAAACCCAATGTATCTGGAGTCTGTCATACTGCCTGGATGGCCGGGGGAATTTTTATCAAGAGCATAATAAAATTTTATAAAAGTTTTTAAAAGACACTACTAAATATTCCAGGATCTTTGTTTGTTCTGACTTTGGTGACTACTATATCCTGCAGGTCAGGGTCCTTTGTCATAAACTAAACACTTTGAATATTGCACCAAGGATTTCTCTATATATTTATATGATAGCTAGAAAACTGAAATGTGAAGATCTAGTTCAGGGGTCAGGAACCTATGGCTCATGAGCCAGATGTGGCTATTTGGATGGCTGCATCTGGCTCTCAGACAAATCTTTAATAAAAATAATAGTAACGTTAAAAATATAAAACATTCTTATGTATTACAATCCATTCATTTTCTACTGTTCATGTTCATGGTTGCAGGTGGCTGGAGCCAATCACAGCTGTCCTCCGGGACAACACCAAATTTTTATTGGATAGTGTGTAACATACACAGGTCATTGTATGGCTCTCACAGAATTACATTTTAAAATATGTGGCATTCATGGCTCTCTCAGCCATAAAAGGTCCCGACCCCTGATCTAGTTAAAGCAAGGTTCCAATGCAAGATTGGTGAGAAAAGACAAGTAGCACCTTTAAAAAATGTCACTTTTAAGAAAATTTGGTTATATTTTGGTGCATCTCATATCTAACTTTAAAAACATTTTATTCATATCTCCATTTATAACTTCAAAACCTAATGAACAGTATCTTTCTTCTCCTCTAAATTTATTCAAGTAAAAAATAAAATATGTGAACTTAAAAATGTAGAAATAAAATGAGAGCTTTAATACTGATGTAAACTATCTTGGAAAATATGACTTACATGTGAAAACCAAATATATTTGCTAACCTTCTGCTCTATAGTCTATACATTGAGCATCCTATTAAAGAATAAATGAAGTCAGTAAAACAAGCATTCTTTTTTAGCTTATTGCTTCCAAGATGCCAATATTGTGTACATTTAAAATATTAACAGATTAGAGTCCTTAACTTAAGAAACATAAATAAATTCCACCATCACTATCAGATAACATTACTATTTCTATGGAAAGACTAGGAGATTTGGTCAGAAACCAAAGACAGAAGAATTCTTCCAATTCAAAAGACGAAAGAGTATTATGATAGCTTTGTAATGTGTTAACTTTCTAGGTTAAACTATGCCTCCCAAAATTCTCTATTATGTTTCTGGAAAAGGTAGAGCATAAGAGAGATTTCTGGATGATCAGAAGGATGAAGGGAAGCAACAGCCATTCTATGACTGAGGCCTATTGTTGTTAACCCGATGACTCTTCTCCATGGCTCAAACAAGCGGCTGAGCCTGCACCTTCTCTACTGTCCTCCTAGATACTCACTAAGCTTTTCTCACTGCTGAATCAAGAGTCAGTGTTTAGTTTGTAATGAACGACGCTGATTTCCAGGATATAATAGTAACCAAAGTCAGAAACAGATAAACAAAAAAGCAATGCATGTTTCATTCATTCCTTGTGGGTTCCAACCAATGCATGTGGCCTACATTTTGTATTTGATCTACTCCTTTGTTTATTTATTTTTAATGTTTATTATATTGATGTTAGAGAGCAAAAAAGGGAGAGAGAAGGAGACAGAGACAGGAACATTCATCTGTTCCTCATGTGCCCTGACCGGGGATCAAACCAACAACCTCTGTGCTTTGGGACAATGCTCTAACCAAGCAAGCTATCTGGCCAGGGCATTCCAATTTATTTTTATTTTTCCTTTCAGATTGCCTGCACTATGAATTAGAAGATTAAGCAATAGATTCACAAACAAGAGTCAGAAATTATTTAACAGGATCCCATAATTTCTTAAGACCAATTGTCTGTATGGAATTACAGTAAGGATTTTTCTTTGCAAATGTTCCCATGTCTGTTTTTAAAACTTTTTGTGTTAAACCTTGAATTGAGGTTCAGCCTAGAGTACGGTTATGATCCTTATGTAAAGAATGACAGATATCATGCTCACACCTTCATAAATGTGTTCACTACTTTAAAAACTGCCTTTGTGACCATTCATAGGACTAATTTTAAGTTGTAGAATTTTTGGCCTCATTGTTCAAACAATGAAAAAGGTATATCTGCTATGAGGACAAGTTAAACTAAAATTTGAAAGTTTACATTCATGTTTTATTTTGCTTCCCAAAAGATATTTATTTTCATTGTCCAATACAGTCAATCACACATTCCATCTATAGTAAAATCAAATATAATCATGTGAATATTTCATTAATCACAATTTAAAAGTATATAAAAAATACAATGCCAACAGCATAGAAGGGCCAAATAATTACTTAAAACCTTCCATTATCAAATTCCCAAGGAAAATGAAAGTTCTTCAATTAAATTCCCTTGCAAGCCAAATTCAAGACTGAAAGAATTAAAGACAAAATCAAAGTATTTTGATCTTGTAAATTAAAATTCCAAAGGGATTAAAATTAAGCCGCCCACCTCAATTCTGCTCATTCTTAATCTGAGGAATTTTCTCTTCTAGAGTGGATAGAAATTTCTTTAGCATTACCCTCCAGGTTCATAAATGTATCCTTCAGGACCTCAAAAGTTAGTTACTTCAGTGCTATGCCTCCAATATGCCTTATTTTAAATTTGTATTAAAGTTCACTACTAAACACAATAGAAACCTGTGACTGTTGCTCTCAGAGAATAAATTAATGCCTAGTTTTTTAGAAGTTATTCCAAGTTAATTTATTTTTCTATCATATAATATTAAATACTGCCCAAGATGAATGGAGAGATTTAGTGGTTTCTGAGGACAGGAATGTCAGTGGAGAACTCATTTTTATATTCAACAGAATGGCAGTGATATTAGTCACTGTCCTCACTTAATGCCTAAAAAAATAATTTCAATTGGGAAAAATATTGCAACAGAAATTAGCTTTGGCTCTATGTATTGATTGTATCTGAGAGAAATGCTATGTGGAGTATATCCTTCTCAGCAATGGAATTTGAAACACTGCTGTATTTTTTCAAAACAAAAGAATTTGCGACTATGATATCACCAGTCACCGAGTCTGACTGAGGTTTCTTTCCTATCTTTTTTTAACCTCTTAATCTCCATTTACATGATAAACTTTCCAATAAGAGAGAGAAAAAAAGTAGAAAATGACTTATCTCTGCCATTCGTCAAATATTCTCCATGGGTTACCTCCCGCGTTGATCAATGGCTAGTTGGAGCCAAAAGACCAGGAACACTTGCATGAGCTGAAACCCCATAAATTGTGCCCGATGAGGTTAGTTGAATCCTGTAAAGAGTTATGTGCTACCTTGCTAGCATAGCACTCATTAGGGAGAAAAATATATTTACCTATTTATATCTAACTATTTAGAGAGATTCAGATACATAAATTGATATAGCTATATATTTCTCTCTCCAGAAACTAGTTCCCTGCTTCCTTAAAGCAACAATGAAACAATACAAGTAGTTTTCTTCCAGATATAACAATAGAATAGCTAAATATACTTTTTATAAATACTTCTTTTTCTTATATTTGAAAAAATAATAAAAATGCTTGATTTCACAATTCATTGAGTAAAGAATTTTGAAATCAAATAAATTCTTAACTGAAGAACTCACATATTCTGATACATTTTTTTATTACTGCAATCAAATGAGAAAATTATTTTTTATTTACCTAACATCTCACGGGAAAAAAACAGTCTTGATGAGTTCAATTTATACAAGGTCATATAGCCAGAAATTGATTGTGGGTAATCTGCCTCCAGAGTGTGACCCTTAAACCAATATACTACTCAGCCCCATGAATAAAAGTAATTCCTTGAGAAAAAGTAAACTCTGGTATGTATTATGACTCGTGTCTACAAAAACTCTAAGTTGTGACATACCTTTGACAAACACTAGCATCTGTTCTGAGAACAATGATCTAAAACTTGTATAATATTATACATTTGCATTAGTTATGAAAAAAGAAAACACATATCTTATTGACATTTTCAAGTGGAACTGTTTTAAAAACTCTTGCAAATTGTTAGACCAGAAATCAATGATCTATTAAGAGTGTTAATGTGGGCACAGTTACTAGCTCTTAAAAAAATACCACCACTATTGTTAGTAGATAAATTATGCAAGCTTGGCCATGTACATCTGTTGATTTGCCAGATAGCTAATTAAAATGCATTAAAGCCATTATGCTGTATAAAGGCACATTTTGTGATTTCATAAAATGTCATTTATCTAGTTTAAACCATACTTGTTTTGCAATGCCACACAAAAATCACTAAGGGCACAGATTGTGCATATAAATGTAGTTCTGAAGAAGAGATATGTGTTTCTTTTGATCTCAGTTTGAATTAAGTGTAATGTATTTTGACTAACATGAGAGTGGACTAAAAAATAGCATGCCTGATACATTAATTTTGATTTTTTTATTATGCTAACTCTAAACCTAACCTAAATCTTAACCTCCAACCTAACCCTAGATCAAAACCTAACCCTTACCTTAACCTTAACCATAACTCTTACACTAACCATACACTGAATTAATCCTTACACTAACCATAAACCTAACCCTAATCCTACCTTCAACATAAAGATTAACCCTAATCCTCACACTCACGCAAACACTAATCCTAACCTCATTCATAACCAATTTTAACACAACACTTTTCTAATCTGAGGCCCAGCAATATTGTGAATCAAGACAGGAACAATTGGTTAGGCTTACATCCATGGCCACTTAAAGAATCAAGGTTGTTTTCACATATAACCATGTTAAAGAAGACAAAAGATTATCAGACTTTAGAAATACTAAAGAGGTTTAAAATTAGGCAAAGCTAATTCAAACTTTAAAATATAGTATCTCTTCTTTTCTCCCACCATTACTTACCTTTTTTAAACAAAATGTTTTTTTTTAAGTTAAAACACAATAATATCTTAATTTGCTCAGAAAAAAATAATTCTCTATATAGCAAGGTATCTAAATTTATTACCTCAATCACCTTCATTTGGAAAAAAATAACTCCACAATATTATTTTGATAGAAATTTTATATTGCACCACCTACTACTGTCAACTGTGACATAGGTGAAAATGTTAAGTGGAACTTCTTTAATTCTATATATTTTATTTTGACAAACATAAATAGGATTAAATAGAAGAAGCAGTTTTTTTTTTCTTTTTCTTTTGTTAGTTTTGTTTTGTTTTGTTAATGAGGTAAAGATGTTTCTTTCACTTTAAAAACCTACCTGGCCCTGTTTGGTTGGCTCAGTGGTAGAGTGTTGGCCAGGCATTTGGATGTCCCAGGTTTGATTCCTGATCAGGGCACACAGGAGAAGAGCACATCTGCTTCTCCACCCCTCCCCTTCTTCCTTCTATTTCTCTCTCTCTCTCTCTCTCTCTCTCTCTCTCTCTTTCTCTCTCTCTTCCATCCTGCAACAGTGGCTCAGCTGGAGCAAGATTTCCCAGTTTGTTGAGGATGGCTCCATGGCCTCTGCCACAGGCACTAAGATTAGTTTGGTTGCTAAACAACAGAGCAATGCCCCAGGTGGGCAGACCATTGCTCCCTAGTGGTCTTTATGGGTAGATCCTGGTCCTGGTACATGTGGGAGTATATCTCTGCCTCCCCTTCTCTCATTGAATTAAAAAAAAATCTACCGCCTGACCTGTGGTGGCGCAGTGGATAAAGCGTCGGCCTGGAAATGCTGAGGTCGCCAGTTCGAAACCCTGGGCTTGCCTGGTCAAGGCACATATGGGAGTTGATGCTTCCAGCTCCTCCCCCCCTTCTCTCTCTCTGTCTCTCCTCTCTCTCTCTCTCTCTCCCTCTCCTCTCTAAAATGAATAAATAAAAAAAAAAAATTAAAAAAAAAAAAAAAAAAATCTACCTAATCTGTTTTTCTTTAGATCAAAGTCCTCAAATCTAAAATTTCAGAGAAAATAACACATTTGTTTATGTATGTATGTGTGCACACCTGCATACACACACAGTTTTCCTATGAAGAACTGACAAAACAAGAATAAAAAAAAATCTGTTTGATTTATAATTGCTTCTTCCCACTATTTGACACAGGTAAAACTTTACTGTGATACCACTGAGTCTCACATCATGATGGTCTTTAAAGAACAGCAAGGAAACACAGTACTCTAACAAATAGATATTTTAGCAGGTGGTCTGCTTGTCAAATTTGCCTAGAAAGAGATAAAATAGAACAATTTATTCATAAACTTTTGCTAGTTATTTGACTTCATGATCAAGCACTTGAAAAGAACACATGGAAAGATATCAAAAAGGAGTAGAGAAAAATTATGTGAATAGACTCCCATGAATGGGCCAATGGGTAGGCACCTACTTAGATTTTTTGAGAATGCTCACCAATGTAGCAGAAGAGATTTTCAATAATTAGATGGTTAATAAACTTCTCTGTTAATAATGTCTGCCAGACTCTTTCATCAGCCATTCCAATGACCACTTAATGGGCTCAAGAAAAATGAAGTTTATTCATGAGCTGGAACATATGTCTTCACCTCATCAAAACTGATCTTACTACTGTTGGTAACTATGCTATCTGCCAACAGCAGAGATTAGAGTGAAAAACCCAATGTGAAACCATTCCCAAAGGGAATACAGCCATGTCGATGAAGACTGATTAATAATATTAGAGATGTAGACTTAATGCTATGTCCTCTCTAGAAAGTATAATTGATTTACATATGTATTTACCTTTGCTGCTAGTAATTATTCTTCTGGCACAATCATGTATGGAATTTCTAAATGTCACATTCCCCATCCATGTATCCCAAACAGTATTATTTGTGGCTGTGCAACAACTTTTACAACAAAATGTGGGAAAATATTATACCCATGAGATTCATTGGTCCATCATATATATTGCTACCAAGAAGTAATTGGCCAGATTGGTTAGTAAGATAGTCTAATCAAGTTTCAGTTAAGCACTGGCTAGTAAAGTTGGCGTGCTATTTAGCAAGATGCAAAATATACTCTGATACAGCTGATCTATGGTACAATTTTTCCATTAGCCAACACACATAAATCAAGGAAACCAGACATTAAATAGAAAGTGGCTTCCCTCTATATTATTTTTAAGAAATCATATATATATATATATATGTATGTGTGTATATTGCTTCCTGTTACTAAAAGCTTGTGCTATAGGAGTGTTAATTAAAAAAAAAAAAAAAAAAAAAAAGGAATGCCTTCTTCAAAGCAGACAACCATATTTCTATTGAACTAGATACAATGACTTCCACTGCCTAAAATTGAATCTTCTTTCACTAATACAACAAGGTAACTCTACAAGGTCATTCTATTATAAATAGTAAGTTGGTTTGATGCTAAATAATAGGGAGACATATATTAAGATACTTATGAACTCTGTTTAGGGGAGAAAGTTATTCTTAATATATCTAGTGATAAAAGTTAATGGAAAACAAATACAACTAAATTTAGACAGGATTAATATCTTTTATAAAATTTATGATAGTGGTAGTTAACTTTACAATTTAATTTTTAGGTTGTAAGCTATCAAAGGGTAGGTTGTGGTAGATCTAGGAGAGGAAGCAAATGACAAATGAGTTCTTGGTCCTCCCTTTTGGGTCAGTGATGAAAAGCATCATTAAACAAAGGATAATTATATCATGTCAGAACACGTGATAAGGTTGCAATGATTTTTATTTGCAGATTAAATTTAATGGAATGGTATATTTGAATGATGAATTGAAAATTTTGTTATCTCCTTGAAATCATTCCTAATGTCTTCTTTTTCAATGCCATCTGCAAAATAAGAGAAAAATCTGATAACTTCTAGAATCTCTTTTTTCATAGGATTCTGGTGTGCTATCTATTTGAAATGCAAAATGTATGGAGATGACTTTTTTTCCCCAAAGGCAGTATTGGGAAAACATGAATTATAGGCTTTCTTAAGTGAGTCATCCAGGTCAGTGCTGTAGACACCAGCAATCATCCATCAAAGACAATTTTCAGTTAGCCTTCTAATTTCCTGACAGAAACTGGTTTTTCACAAACACATTTCTTACAACCTTCCAATTTGGTTTAAATTGTGCTATGATTATCTATCTATCTATCTATCTATCTATCTATCTATCTATCTATCTATCATCTATCTATCTGTCATCTATCATCTATCTAATAAAATTAACCATTGGTACAATTCAGTGGTATTAATTACATTTATAATCATCTATTCCAGATGCGACCATCACCCAGTATTCCAAAACTTTATTACTTTAAATAGAACAATTTGTTATCCCAGGACCATTTGTTGAAGAGACTACTCTTTCCTCATTATTTCAGCTTGGCATTCTTGTTACAAATCAATTAAATGTATGGGTTTATTTCTGGACTCTTAATTCTATGCCACTGATCTATATGTCTATCTTTAGACCATTACCATGATCTTTTGTAAGTAACTTTATAGGATATTTTAAAATCAGGAATTGTAAGCCTTCTAACTTTTTACCATTTTCTTTAAGTTTATTATTTTATTTGTGCCTCCTTGCAGTTCTGTAAGAATCTTGTGGTTAGCTTTTATATTTCTGCAAATACATTATTGTAAGATGATAAGAATTGCATTGAATGTGTAGATTACTTTGGGTAGCGCTAAGATTGTAATAATATAAAGTCTTCTATATATAAATACAGATATCTTTCCATTTTTTAATGTCTTCTTTAATTATTGTTTTGTAGTTTTCAGTTTACAAATCTTTTATGTCCTTGGTTAAATTCATTTTTAAGTGTTATTATTGTTTGATTGTTGTTATGATAGAAATCAGTTATCTTTTAATTATTAATTGAGAGAGGGGGAAGGGAGAGAAAACATCAAATTGTTGTTCCACTTATTTATGCATTTACTGGTTGATTCTTGTATGTGCCCTGACCTGGATCAAACCACAACCTTGGCATAATGGGACAACACTCTAACCAATTGAATTATTGGGCAAGAGCTGGGATTGTTTTCTTAATGTACATTCCATATCTTTACTGTTAGTATATGGTAAAACAACTGCTTTTTCGGTGTTATTTTTTGTTTTATTTATTAGTTTTAGAAGTTTTCCAGTGCATTTTTTATGAAAAAAAAATATATAATAACATTTGCAAATATAGTTTTTCTTCTTTTTTTCTAATTTGAGTAGTTTTTATTTAATTTCTTCTTGTCTTTTCTCTAGCTAGGATTTCTAGTACAGTGTTCAATAATGATTGTGAAAGTGGACATCCTTTTCTTGTTCCTTAGTATAAAAATTTTCAGTTTTCTAATTTAGTATGGTGTTAGCTAAATTAGTATTTATGTAAATATGTTTGATAATGTCAGTAATTTTCTTTTTTTTTAGTTTTCTGAGTATTTTAGCATAAAAAGGTGTTTATATTTGTACATACTTTTTTTTGCTTCAAATGAAATGAGAATGTTTATTTTCTTTCTATTAATTTGATCATATTAATTTGTTTGCCACAATGAAGTACTATTGCACTGCTGAAATAATTTAACTTGTCCATGATTTACAAACCTTTTAATATGTTGTAGAAATTGGTATACTAACATTTTGTTGAGAATTTTTTTATCTATACTGATAAGATATATTGGTTTGTGATATTATTTTTTGTGATGTTTTTATCTGGCTTTACTTTCAAGGTATGGTGAACTCAAACATGAGTAAGAAAATATTTTTTCCTTTTCTATTTTTTTTAAAGTTTGAGAAGAATTAGTGTAAATTAGTGTTAAAAAATATCATAAGGTTTGCTAATAAAGCCATTTCATCTGAAAACTTTTTGTTGCGTTGAAATGCTTTTAAACACCTAATTCACAGTACTTACAACTAAAAATACTTGCAGTGTTTTATTTTATTTTGATTTGCATTTTCTTACTGATTTATCATATACTGGCTCCTACTTGACTATAATTAAGTTAATGTATTACTCCTTACACCTGTATTAATTATTAAAAGATAGAAAATAATAGTAAGACTGTATGAAAATGAACTAAAATCTTCCCCCAAGAAGTCATTTGACTCTCAATTTTATACAGGCTAAATGAGGAATAGAATACTAAATATATATATTAAGAGAGAAATGTCACTTATACTTTTACTTGAATGTTTTAGGAAACCACAGTTACATGTATAATCTCCAAAAGGACTCTTTGAACCTAATAGTAAAGTAATATGCTACACATAGGTGTTTTGTCATGTTTGTTCCCATCACCAAACTTTGGTGAGAATGTTTCACTAATGCATTTTTAATAAACCACAACAATGTAATTATTTGGCTCATACTTTATTTTTTAGTGAAAAATGAGAAAAAAGCAAACATTAGTATATCATTAACAGAACTACAAATGTTTTCATTGTAATTAAAAAAAAACTTACCTATAGTTACTTTTTAACACACATAATTTAACTAATTAATTCAATACATGTTCTTTAAGGACGTACTAGTGATTTATATAAAAAAATCTTTTTTGGTATATGTTAAAGAAACTCTTTAAAATTAAAAAAATAAATTTAAGGTATTCTTTTAAAAATACAATTTAATCACAAGTTGAGGCAGCATTTCTGATTGACATATGTTGTGTTACATAGGTCTGAGTACATCTGATTGCAATTTCAAATAATAGCATGATATATATTTTTTTTAATTTTTGATTTTTTATATTTCTGTGTATATATTTTTTATTAGTTAATGATTTTAACATAGCCAGTCTTGGCAATTCCAATTTACATTCTTTTTGATGTGTCCAGTTCTGGCACCTGTATGCAATGGGAAAATATAATGGATGATAGGGTATTATGGTCAAATGAAAAAGAAAGTTTATAAATATGTACTTTCCCTGTCTAAAACAGACATAAACTCTGGAAGGAAAAGTTGAAGTAAGCAGCAAATCTTTCAAATGCTCTGTCCCTGTGGGATAATCTGTGATATCAAGAAAGGTCATGCCTAATGAGAAGGTGAAGCAGTGTATAGAGCATTGGCCTGGGATGCAAAGGACCCAGGTTCAAGAGCCCGAGGTCGCCAGTTTGAGCGCGGGCTCATCTGGTTTGAGCAAAGCTCACCAGCTTGGACCCAAGGTCGCTGGCTCCAGCAAGGGGTTACTCAGAGTCGGCTGAAGGCCCGCAGTCAAGGCACCTATGAGAAAGCAATCAATGAACAACTAAGGTGTTACAACGTGCAACGAAAAACTAATGATTGATGCTTCTCATCTCTCTTTGTTCCTGTCTGTCTGTCCCTATCTGTCCCTCTCTCTGACTCTCTCTCTTGTATCTGAAAAAAAAAAAAAAAAAAGAAAGGTCATGATTCTGAGGCTGGAACAAGTGTGTCAGGAGCCCCTAAATTCTTAATATTTGCATTTTCAGGCCTCTGTGAATGTTAAATGCTTTTGTGTTTGTACCAAAGACATTCATAAACATCAGCTTTCCATAACAGCCAGCAGGGATAGGGAGAGTGCCATGGACAGCATCATTCCTTATTTTCAGTATGGACAAACCCAGGTTGAACAGAAGAGCAATATTATCAGAGGTAATTCAAATACATACCAGAAAATAATTATGTGTTCCAAGTAAAGTTTATTTGTTTTTTATTAGCCAATGATGGGAAAGAAAAAAAAATCTTAAAAATTGTCATATATATATATATATATATATATATTCAAAGAGCAGAAGTAAAAAATATTATAAAAATTGTTTTTTAAGACATAGAATTTTACATGGAGAGATCTACATTTTTGTTAGCCTAGTTAATTAATCTACACAGATAGAATGATAAATTTTGAGATTGGAAAATTTAAAATTAGCTTTTGCCACTACAGAAAACATTGGAATGAGAAAAAAAATTAATGACAAGGAATTTATTTAAATTGCATATCTCCTAAAACATCCAGTAAAATAAGTATGGATCCCTGTCCTCTGGAGTAAAACTTAATTTTAAAGTGACATCATTAAATTAATTTCTAAGATATTTTTGAAAACTAAGAAATTACATATAAAAGTACTGTCATATTTGGATTTATTTTGGTTATTCAGTTGGATAGACTTCACCTCTTATTGTTTTGGATGTTGATAATCCCATGCATAGACATAGACACACACACATTCATATACATACATACACACACCAAGAGGATATGACATAAACCTTACTTAATAAGTATTTCTAGGAGAGCAGAGCATGTCTGCTTAGCTGATCTGAAAATATCTTGAAAAACAACACAAAGTGATAACCGATTTGTGGTTTTTATGATGATTTAGTGGTAGGGCTCGGATTAAGTTTCACATGAGTGGAAGGGACCTTGCATTGTTTGAATGTTCCAGAGATACCAAAAGAGAATTTCATGTCTTTCTCATCACCAGCTCAGATTTGAGGCAGAAATGGCCAAAGGGAAAATTAGGCTTAAGAACTACAAGCCATCAAATATCAAAAATTGGAGTCATACTTTTTGTTGAATTGTTATTCTACAAATAAAAGAGGCTAAGACTAAAAAAAAAAAGATTCTTGTTTTGCATGCACTAGATACTAAACATATTAAAACGAACTATAAGCTTAACCAAGAGGTGGCACAGTGGATAGAGCATCAGACTGGGATTCAGAGGACCCAGGTTTGAAAGCCCAAGGTCGCCGGCTTGAGCACGGGCTCATCTGGTTTGAGCAAGGTTCACCAACTTGAGTACAAGGTTGCTGGCTTGAGCAAGGATCACTCAGTCTTCTGTAGCCTCTGGGTCAGGGCACATATGAGAAAGCAATCAATGAACAACTAAGGTGCCACAATGAAGAATTGATGCTTCTCATCTCTCTCCCTTCCTTCCTATCTGTTCCTATCTGTTCCTCTCTCTGTCTCTGTCACACACACACACACACACACACACACACACACACACACAATAAGGGTGTTGATTCTAACTACTGAAGAATAATTGAAATAGAAGTTTTTATATGAAATAAAAATTATCCAATTCAAGAACAGAACTCCATATTATCAACAACTAAAATGGAAAAATTACTCGAAGGTAATGTTCTGGAAATTTTCTACTCTAACATACAAAAAAAATGACTATTGTTTTTTCATGATATACAATTAAAGCTTTCAAAAATTTTAAAATACATAGTGCTTGAATAAGAATAATTAATATCAAATAAGACTTACTTTGATGAAATAAGAATGATTAAACAATTGAGAATGTTTAACTTTCTTAAATAAAAAGAAATATTAAATATAATCTGAAGTCATTTATGCATTATTTTATTTGATTCTTACAACTTTTATGTAAGAAAATGCTATTATTCCCATTTCACAGCTACATAAACATAATTTATTGTACACAGCCAAGACAAGAACATATTTCTATATCATTAAAAAATTGCACTGATGAGGATTTGTATCATCAATCACTGAATGAAAATAGGCCTTAAATTATTTTTTTAATATAATGATTTATAAGGAAATCTTCCTACATATACATCTACATATTATAAATAATTATCTGCATCAACTTATATTTATATTTATAAATATAAGTCCTAAATTAAAATCTGAAGATTATATACCAAAATATTAATGATGTTTCTGTTTAGATATTGAAATTATTTAAATCTATTAGCAGGAAGTGAGGAAGAAAGAACTGTGGAAGGTGGAAAGAGGGAGAAAGTAAAAATGAGAGGAAAAAGCTAAGAAACTTGGTGAAAACTCAGAACTTTAAAATCAAACATAAAAATGTGTATTGATACAACACAGAGAATTTTTAGGGCAGTGAAATTACTCTGTATGGTACTATAATGGTGGACACACACCATTATACATCTGTCCCCAACATAAATTATGGGCTTTGGTTAATTTACTTAGGTTCACCAATTGTAACAAATGTATGATTCTGTTTGGGGATGTTGGTAGTAGAAGAGGCTCTCTGGAGGCACAGGGTATTTGAGAAATCTTTATACCTTTTCATTTTTTTTTGTTGTTGTGGATCTAAAATTGCTTTAAAAAATCTTTAAAAAATAATTTTGAAAGTAATTTATCTTAAAACTATAATTTTTACTTTTACTCATCTATTTTTAACTATTTTGTAATAAACATAAAAAATGTTTTGTAACAGAACAAAAGCCAAAATAAAAAATTAAACAAGGCTTAAGAGAAAAGATACATAGCACTTGAGTAGTTATTAAACCTAACTTTTAATTGTTAAATTATTGAGAAATAAATGGGTAAAATATAAAACCTAACTGATATATATCCATAATTTTCCAAATGAAATAGGTATTTGTAATTTTATGTTTAATATTTTTTTTTCATATTTCAATAGGCAGAGCCTCTAAATTGTATGAAGAATAATGAGAATGAAAGTAATCACAGGTACTTTTGAATACCTCATTAAACTTAAAATAAGCATATTTTATATTCTATGAGATGAATACTGTGTACCTTTAGACCAATTAAAGTACCAGTTACTTGTAGTCATTTTACTATAAAGTCTTCTTTTACTGATAAAACAGGTCATTCCACATTATTTCTTTTCTTTGTCCTTGTTAACAGTTCTGGTATATGTTAAGGCTTTAACTTAATTAACTGAATCTTCAGTTTTAGCACCTCAGCAATTTCTGTGTGACAAAAATGATAAAATAATTTGATGTGTTATTTTTACATTTATTCTAATTAAAATTCACCTGCTTCTTTTAAATAAATGTTTTTTTATCACTGCTATACCCTCTAGTATAACTACAATATATTCTTTTGCTGCACAAGCACAGGTTTTAATGTTATCACAATTTAAAAGAACTATTCATGTCCAATTTTGGTTTAATTAAGTATGTCATGAGCTTCAGATTAACCACTTACCATTAGAAATGTCAGTACAAAATAATTGTGTCAAATTGATTTGTACTTCCCCTGAAATTTTAAATACCAATGTACTTAAATTTTGTGATATTTGGCCATGAACTTTTTATAACAATCCATTGTCATTAATGACAGATTCACTGAATAAATGCTTCAAATTTGTCAAATGTTTTAGAAAGAAACAGTATAAAATAAAATAAAAAATACATGTTATATTTATAATACATTTTTTCAAAATTTAAATATTTATTCTACCCTATGTGTACTCTTCATTTGTTCTTAGGTAAAAAGAAGAAAAAATTTAGTAGGTATGCATTTTTACTAACATTGTTTATTAATTGAAAAAAGGAAAAAGCCAAATTTTCAAGGGTAATATAAATTCTGAGCAGAACATTAGATCTAAATTTATGCTATTGTATTTTTCCAATTTATCTTTCTAAATAGAATGTAAAGCTTTTTTATATTAGTATTTTATTTTATCTTGGATTTACTTCTAATGATGAACTAAGTGTCATGACAGAGTTGGAAATGCAGGTTAGAATCAGAGAGCTATTCATTTTATTAGATAATGAGCAGTAAATGGAAGTAGTATTTCTCATTGAATAAGGAAATGACAAATTAGAGAATGACCTCTCTGAGAAGTTTAAATTTTATTTTGAGAACGTTATCAAATTCATTGTACAATATCATCTTGGAGATACAAAATCTTTTTTTAAGTTAATCTACAATACAAATATGCTATATTTTAGTGCAATATTTTTTCAATAATATATCTTGTCAATCCTGCTGCTCGTTCATCATTTGGTGGCTTTTTAGATTTATTTTCTCATTGACACAAGATTTGAATTTATTCCAGAGTCATCTCTCTCTTTTGTGTGTGTGTGTGTTTGTGTGACAGAGACAGAGAGAGACAAAGAGAGAGACAGACAGGGACAAATAGACAGGAAGGGAGAGAGCTGAGAAACATCAATTCTTTTTGCAGCACCTTAGTTGTTCATTGATTGCTTTCTCATATGTGCCTTGACCAGGGGGCCACAGCAGAGCGAGTGAACCCTTGCTCAAGTCAGTGACCTTGGGCTAAAGCTAGTGAGCCTTGCTCAAACCAGATGACCTCATGCTCAAGTTGGCGACCTCAGA
Organism: Saccopteryx leptura; assembly: GCF_036850995.1. NCBI lineage: Eukaryota > Metazoa > Chordata > Mammalia > Chiroptera > Emballonuridae > Saccopteryx > Saccopteryx leptura. The sequence goes on from NC_089503.1 coordinate 357,335,124, forward strand.
GTTTTGAACCTGAGTCCTCCAGTCCCAGTCTTACGTTCTGTCCACAGCACCCCACCCCCCCAGATCAGGGCCCAAAGAACCATCTTTTTAAATAACGATGTGTGCCATAGATCTACCCACTGAGTAGAGCTAAGGTATTATAGTGGTCCCCTCCACCTGTACTCCTATCATCAGAACAGAATTGAGCCCTGGCTGGGTAGCCGAGTAGGTAAAAGCATCCTCCTGATAAACCAAAGTTGTGGATGATTCCCTTTCAAAGTACATACAAGAATCAACAACCAATGATAGCATGAGTTAGTGGACAACAGCTCTCTCTCTCATTCTTTTTCAAATGAATAAATAAAAATTCAAAAAAAAAAAAAAAAGAAAAGAAAAAGAAAGAACAGGAATGAAATCCTTACAAGTTCAATTCCTAAAAGTTTTAAAATAGGCCCTGGCCGGTTGGCTCAGTGGTAGAGCATAGGCCTGGCGCGCAGAAGTCCCGGGTTCGATTCCCGGCCAGGGCACACAGGAGAAGAGCCCATCTGCTTCTCCACCCCTCCCCCTCTCCTTCCTCTCTGTCTCTCTCTTCCCCTCCCGCAGCCGAGGCTCCATTGGAGCAAAGATGGCCCGGGCGCTGGGGATGGCTCCTTGGCCTCTGCCCCAGGCGCTAGAGTGGCTCTGGTCGAGGCAGAGCGACGCCCCAGAGGGGCAGAGCATCGCCCCCTGGTGGGCAGAGCATCGCCCCTGGTGGGCATGCCAGGTGGATCCCGGTCGGGCACATGCGGGAGTCTGTCTGACTGTCTTTCCCCGTTTCCAGCTTCAGAAAAATACAAAAAAAAAAAAAAAAGTAAAAAATAAAAAAGTTTTAAAATATATATGAGTTCTTACATCTAACTGGTTTATTTAATATGAAAACAGTCAGATTAGGATTTCATGTTTTTGGTTCAACTAATTTTCTTAGCTGGGTAACACAGTTTAGTAATAGAGATAACATATACAAAAATAGCCTGACCTGTGGTGGTGCAGTGGGTAAAACATCAACACTGAGGTTGCTGGTTCAAAACCCTGGGCTTGCGTGGTCAAGGCACATATGGGAGTTGATGCTTCTTGTTCCTCCTCCTCTTCTTCCTCTCCTCTCTGAAATGAGTAAAGTCTTTAAAAAGTATATATAAAAATATATAATACACAGTCAAGTTTTCATGGTTTCTACAGTCATGTCTTATTCACTATACATTTTAGTTGTATCTTTCTGCTTTGTCTTGTTTTGTGTTTTCTTTTTCTTTTAAAACATTTTACTAGACATTTAATATTAGATTAATTTCACATGAACAGCGTAGACATTGATATAATTTACCATGAAATCCCCTTGATAAGTCTAGTACCCATATCACACCATATATAGTTATTAGAATATTATTGACTATGTTCCCTATGCAGTAATTTTCATCTCCATGATTATTTTGTAACTAACCATCTGTAGTTCTCAATCTCTTCACCTTTTTCACTTGTCCCATCAATTATTTCTTATCTGGCAACCATCATCTTGTTCTCTGACAATAAAATTCTTCCTTTGGTCATATTTTTTAAAATTTATTTTACTTTTATATTTTAAAGTGTATCAAACTATTACATTTTTTCTACTTTTTCTAGACGTATTCATTTACTGAATCTCAAAACTAATTAGACACCAACTTTTAAACTATCTAATATGAGACTTTAATAAAAAAAGGGCAATAAATAAAATAAAGGGTCAAAGGTAAAGTAGAAAATTCTTATTTGTGAGCATCTCAACATCTGAATATATACAACTGTGACCAGAATATTTCCTCGTGATTAAAATACTTTAAACTAGAAAATACATGCTTGAAGAATGAATTAATAATAGTTTATAAATAGAAAGTTCAATATATTGAATTTTTGCCTAGGAACTATTCATGTTATACTGTGTTATACTATGATATTTTCATGGCATATGATTACCATTCTGTGTAACTGACAAGCATTCACACACACACAAATATATCATCATATTCCTTTTTAGTCTGTTTTTGGCCTTATGTTTCTTAATATATAAGATTATGATATTTTATTAGAATATAGAACCTATAAAGGTCACTGAGTTGTTATAAAATATTTTCATTAAAAAGTTAGCATATTTAATTCTGGGTTATTATAGATACACACTTATTTAGAATATTAAGTAAACTTTCTTTTCATTCTTAATTTAATACCAGCTATGGCAATGAAAATTGACATCATTATTGACATTTAAATCATACTAAATTAAATACCAAATATCTAAGTTTGGGGAGCAAAATTATATTTATTCGGAAAGGCAGCCAACACCAGATCCCAAATCTTAAAAGCAAATGACATATTCTAGGTATTTTACAGTCAGAATATATGCAAAAAAAATGTCAAATATTAAGAACATAAATGTTTATGTGCATTTTAAAAATTATCACTTAATATGGAAATGAGCATCATGTTCTAAGCTCATTAAAGAGCTTAGATTTAAATTTAAATTTTTAAATTTTTCTCAATAGTTTTAAAACTGAAGATATCAGTGATTATGCTCATAAAGTTCCTTAGAGTTACCTCAAAATATTGTGGAAATGTCACCTCATTCACCCCGACCTCATTACATGTTTTGCATATCAAATGTATTTAGACTTTCATGAGTAATTCAATAGTCTCGCATAAATCAACTAATAAAAATACCTAGACTCAAAGTATATAAATATTATGTTTATAAATAATATTGACTTGCAGCTTGAAATCCATTTTTCAGTTTACATACTGAATTTTAAGATAAACTTAATGCTTCTCGATGAGGCGTTATCCCCAACATGCTCTTGATGACCAGTGCATGGTTACACTCCACCACTTATATTAATGGATTGTTATACTTAGCTGTTTTTCTACCATATTGACACCCTTATCACTTTTCTTAGTGGGAAATATATATGCAATGCAATCTGAGAAATACAAACTAGATTTAAAATTATGTATATATCCACGACTGATTTCTCCTGATCTTACCATTTTTATTTTTAGTAGCTCTTTCTATGAAGCCAATACACTAACTTTGGCATATATATTAATGTAGCTATGATCCTAGAAAACATTATATTTCAAGTTATAAAGTTCATGTTATTATTTCTGCAATACATTTTTTATAGATTTTTTAAAATTCTCAGTTCACTGAAATATAGGTTTTGCTTTCAATATTTGTGATATTTGTATATATAATAGTACATGTATTGATTGATTCTAAAAATGAAAACACATTCTAATATAGACATCCCACTGACATCTAACCAAGCATCTCATCCTCTTTAATACCCAGTGGTGAATGATACATGAAGTAAAAATACTCAGTATTTTCAGACCTTTTAGAACACCAAGACATTATTTGCCTCTGAGGTGAATTGTCTGATCAATATAAAAATACAAATTATATTTAAAAATGAGTAAAAAATTCATTTTTTAGTTATTATCCATGCTTACATTTTTACATAATTTCCCCATAGGCATTTGATATTATTATTGAATGAATGATTTAATGACTAATAGACTATAGAACATAGTGATAAAAATGATTTCATGTTCATAAAAATTATTTATTTTATTTATATAAAATTAACTTTGATGCTATAATCCAATGTTAAAATACCATATATTCTCAAGAGAAAGACTGCAAACAGATTTTTTGGGGGGAAGACATCTCTATTTCATCTACTTTTTCTAGATACACAGGGGAATTGTGAACTGTATTTTAAGAGGGTTATTTTTGAGTTATTTGGGAATACCAGTTCAATCCTTACAAGTTAAAATATTTGATACTGATAAAAAGTGGGACAAATATAGATAAAAATTTTACATATGGGGTGAGCCAAAGCAGGTTTATAGTTGTGTGTATGCAAAACAGTTTATTGTATTATTTTTTATTTATTATTGTAGTATTTATTTGCATTATTTTTTTTTAATAATTTTATTTTTTTAATGGGGCGACATCAATAAATCAGGATACATATATTCAAAGATAACATGTCCAGGTTATCTTGTCGTTCAATTATGTTGCATACCCATCACCCAAAGTCAGATTGTCCTCTGTTACCTTCTATCTAGTTTTCTTTGTGCCCCTCTCCCTCCCCCTTTCCCTCTCCCTCTCCCCTCTCCCCCCGTAACCACCACACTCTTATCAATGTCTCTTTTTTTTTATAATAATTTTATTTTTTAATGGGGTGACATCAATAAATCAGGATACATATATTCAAAGATAACAAGTCCAGGTTATCTTGTCGTTCAATTATGTTGCATACCCATCATCCAAAGTCAGATTGTCCTCTGACACCTTCTATCTAGTTTTCTTTGTGCCCCTCCCCCTCCCCTTTTCCCTCTCCCATTCCCCCCTCCCCCCTGTAACCAACACACTCTTATCAATGTCTCTTAGTTTCACTTTTATGTCCCACCTACGTATGGAATAATGCAGTTCCTGTTTTTTTCTGATTTACTTATTTCGCTTCGTATCATGTTATCAAGATCCCACCATTTTGCTGTAAATGTTCCGATGTCATCATTTCTTATGGCTGAGTAGCATTCCATACTGTTTATGTGCCACATCTTCTTTATCCAGTCATCTATTGACGGACTTTTTGGTTGTTTCCATGTCCTGGCCACTGTGAACAATATTTGCATTATTTTTGTACAAATAACTGTACATCTACTTTGGCCCACCCCTGTACATTCAATAAGTACTACTGTAATCGTATATGTTCACCTAACTCTAAGTAAAATAGTTAAAATAATAAATCCATTCTAATATTTCTTATAAAATATTTGAATTTGAAAATATTGCTTTAATTAAAATAGAAGAGCAGAAGGTATCCTCCATTGAAAAGGAATTTCATATATTCTTCAGAGCTAATAGCTATAATGTTTTGAAAAGTGAAAGTAACTATAATATGGTATTATTTCTGCATACAGTTGCTATGAATTTGTTTTTTTGTGTCAAGAGGTATGTTCTGAAAATAAGTAATATTATTTTCAAAGTAAACTTGTCCGTTTTTTATCATTGACTAGAATTAATGACAAGAGATATAAATATAAAATGCAAATCACTTTTTTTTTCAAATATGAGGAAAATGATTATTTAATAATTAAATGGACAGGTAAGTATAACTATTAATTAAGAAAGTATATAAAAATAACATAAAATTAAATATTTTGGTATTTATAAGGTTTTATTTGTACTGTTTCTTTCATATAGAAATTGCAAAATAAAAATGATATTTAAGTGTTTTATGTACTATATTATTTCTTTTATGTTTTCTACACTTGAGGTTATGATTTTAAGAATTTTTATGATGTTGTATACTAAATTATATAAATAATGTAAAGAAATTTAGAATAAGTAAAATGAATAGTTTGTATAAATATCAATATCCTGTTTGAGATATATTGCTATGGTTTTATAAAATGTTTTCTTTAGGGGAAATTGGTTAAAGTACATATGTCGACTCTTGTATTTCTTATGACTTCCTAAGAGTCTAGAATTATCTCAATATAATTTCAATTTAATAAAGCATATCTAGTGTAATTTTTTAGAATAATACTTTGATTTTTATTTACTGACATTTAACAATGGTAATGTAAGCAAAATGTAACCATTGAAAACAATTTCTGTGATTTATTTTTATTGTTTTACTCAGAATTAAGAATAATTTCACTAAGTTTACAGAAATGTTTTGAATAAAGGTCAATGTAGAAAAAATATTTCTAGAAATTTCTAATGAAATTTACACATGTTTAAAATAAACTCTTTTGGATTATCTGGTCTTAATCTTTCACTGCCTTTCCACTACTTCACAACTTTATGAACTGTAGATAGTTTAGAATAATACAAAATAATGATTGAATATAGTCATGTAAATGAATTCTGGCTAGTAGATGGACAATTTTCTTCAGTTTGAATATTCACTTTTATGTTCATTCGAAGTTTCTTTTAATATTCCTGATTTCTAAATGTCCTCTTCGTTTATTGACCTTTGAAATTGTGGAATTATTAATTATAAGTTAAATAAAATTATAAAATTCATTTTATATTTATATAGTTATGATTGTTTAATTTTGAAAATTATTTTTAAATGGTATAATCATCAAACAGGAAGGAAAAAAGGTATAAGATAAACAAGAGAAGAATTCAAGAAAGACTTTCATTTAATACATGTTTTAAATATTTCAACTACAGAATTTTATTTAATATGATTGGTTTTAAAACTAGTTGTTAATAAGCACCCAAGCCCGAGTTGTAAGAACAATGGCTTTCTATAGTATAACTGCATTAACCACAGATAGATGTCACTGGATGATTTGGGAAGTTTATAACTACAAATTAAGACAGAGACTGGAGATTTATGGAAACCATTTAAATGTCACTTGGAAAAAATGTAGACCTACCAAGTAATAAGAAAATGTTTTGGAAGTTCAAGGTAGAAAGGGTTACAAAATATATCTGTTTCCAGGGAATTGAATCGAATGGCATGAAAGGATCATTAAAAATGTATGTAAAAACATTTAAATACCTGTAATATATACCTTTGCAAACAAGTGTGTAACCAAAATCTAATAGCAAATTAGAGACTTTGTTGGTGAAGAAAACAATGATTTTGTGGAATATGAAACAGCTCATTTTTTTAAGTTTGTGAGACTAAAAATATAGTAATTTTAAATTGTGATCTAAGTCAGACCCTTAAAAATAGCCTAGATGTCTATATATCTCTATCACCTAACAAAGCATGTAGATCTGATAGGTTAATATACTCAGTAAATGAGAAGATTATTTCTTCTTAGGAGGTATTTTTTAAAAACCTAACAAGATTTAAAATTAATTGTATATATAGATTATATATATAGATTATATATATATTAGCATTTTAAGAAGAAAATCAGTGCATGTTTAATTTATAAAAATTTAAAGTTTTGGCATACTAGAGTAATGATTCATCCTATGATGAAAATTTGAAATATATTATTGAGTAATTGATATTAAATTTTAAATTATTTTTACTATAATCATATACACTTTTAAATATACAGAAAATTTTAAGATAAATCATATTCCTTTTTTATGTTTTATTTAGTAGATTTACAAAAATATTTTAGTACTTTGGAAGATTTTATGTTAGGCAAATATCTTAGTTATCAACAGAGAGTCAAATTCATTAATTTAAAATTGGGTGATTGGTACACAATGCAATATACAGATCACGTATCATAGAAATGTACACATGAGCCCTGACCTTTTGGCTCAGTGAGAGTGTGGTCCTGGTGTGTAGATGTCCCAGTTCAATTCTTTGTCAGGGCACACAGGAGAAGCACCCTCCTCTCCTCCCCCTCTTGCTTCCCTCTCACCTTTCTCTCTCTCTCTCTCTCTCTCTCTCTCTCTCTCTCTCCCTCTCAGTCCTGTGCCATGGCTCAATTGGAGCAAATCGGCCCCGGGTGTTGAGGGTGGCTCCATAGCCTTCACATGAGTTGTTAAGAAGAGTTCAGTTGCTGAGCAATGAAGCAATACTGCAGGTGGGCAAAGCATCACGTCCTAGGGGGCTTGCCTGGTACATCCCAGTTGGGGTGGATGCAGGAATCTGCTTCTGCCTCCCCTCCTCTAACTGATTAAAAAAAAAATGTTCACATGAAACCTATATGATCATATTAACCAATGTTACTTCAATAAATTTAATAAAAATAAATTTAAAATAAAAGTTCCAGTAACATATTAGGAAATGTTAGTTAAATTGTAAACACTCTTATTTATTATTAAATTATTTTTATATTTTATATAAAAAATTCAGATTTATATACTAAAAATATATTTATAAGAAAAACTATAATTTGAAGGAGGTAGAAGAAAGTATGGAGGGGATAACTGGAATCTTGGGGTGGAAAACACATAATACAACATACAGTTGATATGGAGGATACTAAGAAGCCAAGAACTGACAATAAATATTGTTATAAGTAACATAAAAATTTGAAGAATTGCCCTGGCCGGTTGGCTCAGTGGTAGAGCGTCGGCCTGGCATGCAGGAGTCCCGGGTTTGATTCCCAGCCAGGGCACACAGGAGAAGCGCCCATCTGCTTCTCCAGCCCTCCCCCTCTCCTTCCTCTCTGTCTCTCTCTTCCCCTCCCACAGCTGAGGCTCCATTGGAGCAAAGATGGCCCGGGCGCTGGGGATGGCTCCATGGCCTCTGCCTCAGGCGCTAGAATGGCTCTGGTTGCAACAGAGCAATGCCCCAGATGGGCAGAGCATCGCCCCTGGTGGGCATGCCAGTGGATCCTGGCCGGGTGCATGTGGTAGTCTGTCTGACTGCCCTCCCCTGTTTCCAACTTCAGAAAATTACAAAAAAATATATTTTTTAAAAGAATTATAAATAAAGGTTAGCAATTTGATTTTTGTCCATTTTAACAAAGTTTCAGGAATTTATAACTGTACATATTATTGACTTTTATTTTCATAAAATATGATTTAATTATTTGACATCAGGACATATCTAGATACTTTAATTTATTATGTACACATAAACTTAACTCATAAATGCTTTACATGTTCTCCTTGTCATGATAAGCTTTACATGTTTATAGTTTCCCCCTATAGTCTTTTTTTTTTTCCAAGTGAAAGGAGAAGAGATAGAGAGACAGACTCCCACATGTGTCCGAACTGGGATCCACCAGGTTACTCCAGTCTGGGGTCCGATGTTCTGCCCATCAGGGCCTTGCTTGCAACTGAGCTAGTGCCTGAAGCAGAGGCTCCATACAGCCATCCTCAGCTCCAGGACTGAACCTGGAACCAATCAAGCCATGGCTGTGGAAGAGGAAGAGAGAGAGAGTGAAAGAAAGAGAGAAAGGGGAGGAGGAGGGATGGAGAAGCAGATGGTTGCTTCTCCTGTGTGTGCTGACTGGAAATTGAACTCCGGACATCCACACACTGGGCCAATGCTCTACAACTGAGCCAACCGGCCCACCTGTATAATTATGAAACTCTCTTTATATGTAATTCAGAGATGAAATTTTTCTACAGCAATGTATAAAATTATTACCAAACTTTATGATGTGAGTGTTTATGTTTCTGAACCCTCGTGCAGTGGCTGATAATAAAATTGTTATACAGTTTTACATATCTCTAGTATATTTTATAGAAATTTCTTTAAGACATAATGTAATCTGACATCATACCACAGTTTACTGACAAAATAATTTTTTCTAGTTTGGGCCTCTTGAAATATTTTAAATATCTGGAGATCTCCCCATACTGGCAGTTGAGTCAATGAAAAAAACTAATTCTATGACAGGTATTCACCTGTACAAATTAGGTTTCAATATTCTTTCACTATTAACTTCCAAAGTGGAGTGTTTGTAGCCTAGTTTTATAAGGAGATGCTATCTAGGAGAAATGTTAGAAGTTACATCAGTAAGCAATTTTAACAAAATATGGAGACATTGCATTTATTCTAACAATAAATATGAAGCAACCATTACACACACACAAATAGACCAAGTTCAAATAATAAAAAAAAAAACTTTGAGAGAGAAAAATATCAGTAAAATAGTGCATTCTAAATGTCCTCCCCATCACAGAAATTATGGAAAACAAGCAGAAACTGTCTAAGCCAGCTTTATTTTTAACCCTAGAAAGAGGCAACATTTAACAGCAAGCAAACAAAAGTTGAACAAAGAAAAAGACAACTTCACAATGGCAGGAGAGCTGTCTGGCTTTTTAACATGCTCTTTTTCTCACTTCTCCCAGCTCGGCAGCGCTCTTAGAAGAGGCAGCCTTCATTCTCAGTGTGGAATCCTTGAGCCAGCCTCTAACCAGAGGAGAACGTATCCTATTCGCAATCAATTGTGTGTGCCCTTTCTAACTTGTCTGAGGGATAGATGAAGGACTGGTGCAAAGCATTTATCCCTATTTTGCTTAAGTTGCAATACTCCCAAGGTGGGGAAATAAATGACAGGCATGGTTTCAAATTACTGTAAGGTGAAGTAAAACCAGAGGTTGACTGGCAGAAATTATGGTTGAAATATATGTATTAGTTTCCGGAACAGTTTGGCAAGGAAAAGAAATAAAGTGTTCACATTCAAAAGGAATAAGTAAAACTGTCTCATCAGTAGTAATTAAGCAGTCCAAATCAAAAGTACAGTTAAGTAGTGTGTCACACCCATTCAAACAAATATAATTAAAAAAATAAATAATAAATGATATTGAAAATGTGGAGAAATTGGTACTCATACATTGCTGATGGGAATGCAAAAATGGTTCGGCCACTATAGAAAATGGTTTGGGGGTTCCTCAAATAGTTAAATATTGAATTATCATATGACCCTGTAATTCCACTTCTAAGCATATAATCCAAAGTATTGAAACTAAAAAAAGTAGAAGTAAATGTCTAGACATGTTTATAACAGCACAATTTACCCTAGCCCAAAAGTATATCAATGAATAAATGGATAAACAACTTATGGTATATGCATAGAAGAGGATATTATTCAGACATGTAAAGGAATGAAATACTGATACATGCTACATTGTACCAACCTCAGAAACATTCTAAGTGACAAAGTCACAAAAGATCACATGGTTAACATGAAATATTCAGAATAAATAAATTCATAGAGATAGGGTTCAGGTTGATGGCTATTGGAGGATGGGGAGAAGGAAATACTACATAATGGTTAAGTGGTTTTGTTTTGGCATGATGGAAATATTTTGGAACTAGATAAAGGTAGTGGACATACCATATGTCTATGGACTGTTCACTTTCTGAAATGGTTAATATTGTTATGCAAATTTTACCCTTATAATTTATTTTAAAATATTTGTAATTATATCTATTACTAATCATGCATCCTTGAATATAAATTTTAATAAATTACATTTCTAAGAATTAGCTCTAAACAGAGATATAGATGTGATCTATTAGACAAAAGCCAAATTTCCTTTGAACTCAATTTACAGGTTACATTGAATTTTTGAGACTTTATTCATGTTGAAATGTTTTTTGGATGAAGAAATAGTAAAAAAAAAAAAAAAATAGGTAGAAAGAGGGAACAAATCAAAGTAAATAAGAATCAACACATTTCGTAAAATAAGCTGAATACTATTTATTTTTTATAAACAGCAAAGAATGAAGACTGACCATATTACAATGATAAGTGATATATTTCCAATAAAATCAAAGTATTTTATCTAATTTTTCTCTTATAATCAGATATACCCTTGCAAGTCCTTGGTTTATCTGGTTTCAGTTATCTTTCTTTCAGCCTCATCATTCACCTTCCTAACTCCTCTTGTTACAGTTGTATCAGACTTTGCTCAGTTACTCCGCAATGCTCCGCTCTCTTTTCATAAGGAACTCTTCCATCCCTTTAATGGCTGGTGAGAGAACTTTCCCTATCTCTTCGTAGACAAAGCCCCTCACAAACCTATTCTAATCTCTCACTATATTTCATTTAATAGAATGATGTCTTATACCATAATCTCGTTTCTTGATGTCGTTGATCATATTTGTCATCTTCACCATTTGACTACCAGCATCTAAGCATCTGGTAAAGTGACTAGAAAATATTAAGGACTCAATAGAGTCAAAAAAAAAAAAAAAAAAAAGAAAGAAAGACTAGCCAGAACAGGAGTAATCATTTTAATTCACATTAAAAAAAATTGGTTTCCTGAAACAATTAAGTACATAGAAGAAGACATAGGTACTCAACTCAGGGACCTGGGTTTTAAAGAGCATTTTATGAATTTGACTCCAATGGCAAGAGAAGTGAAGGCAAAAATTAATGAATGGGACTACATCAGACTAAGAAGTTTTTGCTCAGCAAGAGAAACTGATAACAAAATAAACAGAAAGCCAACTAAATGGGAAATGATTTTTTCAAACAACAGCTCAGATAAGGGCCTAATATCCAAAATATACAAAGAACTCATAAAACTCAACAACAAACAAACAAACAATCCAATAAAAAAATGGGAAGAGGATATGAATAGACACTTCTCCCAGGAAGAAATACAAATGGCCAACAGATATATGAAAAGATGCTCATCTTCTTTAGCTATTAGAGAAATGCAAATCAAAACGGCAATGAGATACCACCTCACACCTGTTCGATTAGCTGTTATTAGCAAGTCAGGTAACAGCAAATGTTGGAGAGGCTGTGGAGAAAAAGGAACCCTCATACACTGTTGGTGGGAATGTAAAGTAGTACAACCATTATGGAAGAAAGTATGGTGGTTCCTCAAAAAACTGAAAATAGAACTACCTTATGACCCAGCAATCCCTCTACTGGGTATATATCCCAAAAACTCAGAAACATTGATACGTAAAGACACATGCAGCCCCATGTTTATTGCAGCATTGTTCACAGTGGCCAGGACATGGAAACAACCAAAAAGCCCATCAATAGATGACTGGATAAAGAAGATGTGGCACATATACACTATGGAATACTACTCAGCCATAAGAAATGATGACATCGGAACATTTACAGCAAAATGGTGGGATCTTGATAACATGATACGAAGCGAAATAAGTAAATCAGAAAAAACCAGGAACTGTATTATTCCATACGTAGGTGGGACATAATAGTGAAACTAAGAGACATTTATAAGAGTGTGGTGGTTACGGGGGGGAGGGGGGAATGGGAGAGGGATAGGGGGTGGGGAGGGGCACAAAGAAAACAAGATAGAAGGTGACAGAGGACAATCTGACTTTCGGTGGTGGGTATGCAACATAATTGAACAACAAGATAACCTGGACTTGTTATCTTTGAATATATGTATCCTGATTTATTGATGTCACCCCATTAAAAAAAATAAAATTATATAATAAAAAAAAAAAAGATGGGGTTAGAATGCCTACCTGCCCAGATTAACATGATCATTAAATGTTATTTAAAAAAAAAAAAATTGGTTTCAGGTTTGTGTGATTGTATTTTTTGTTGTTTGTTTAAGTATTTAGTTAAAATTTTCTATTTGGATATATGTTGTTTAAGTTACACTGAAGTGATGTAATTTCTATAGTGGTTTATATATTTTTTTCTCCTGTTTTATTTTATTTTCACAAAATGCAATGAAAAATTTGTCTTCCATAGTTATCTGAAATAATCTATGGAAAATGTCAAAAACTCTACACTAAATGACATTTTTAAAGCACCTTGGAGATGTTCATTTCTGGTATTCAAGCTCTGTAATAGGAAACTAAGCTCTAATAGAATTGAATCCATTATTTCATTATTTCTATTAAAATACAAAAATTAATTTCTAATTTTACTGATCTTTATTCCCATCAGTGAGATAAAGCAGTGAATGAAAGGAAACTAAGATTCTCCTCCCAATATAACAAACTTGGACAAAATATAGGTCCCACAAGTGAGGTAAACACTCTAGGAATTGGGACTGAGCTATAAAAGCCTCAAAAATATTAAGCTTAAACAGTTTAACAATTTATTCTCTCCCCATGATCATAAAATTAACAATGGCATCGCTAATGATAGTTCTCAGGTAAATCACGAGATATGATTCATTTTACTTTATTTTCCTATAATACTTGCAAATTTTCCAATAAACTAGTTTCTCCAAACTGGCTCTAATTTACTGCTTAGTGCTATAAAAAAACAAAGTGGAAGCCCTGGGCTAGTAGGCTTAGTCTTTTGGAGCATCGTTCCAAAGCAATAAGGCTGCAGGTTCCACACACCCCACCCTGCCTCCTGTCAGGGCACACATGGGAAGCAACCAATGAATGCACAATGTAGTGTAACAACAAATGAATGTTTCGTTCCTCCTCCCCTCTCTCTCTTCCTCTCTCTGTCTCTCTAAAAATCAATCAATACATTAAAAATAAATAAATAAAAAGCTGTGGTTGGACAGTTCAGGTGGTTGGTACTTTATTGCAAAGTACAAAGGTTGTGGTTCAATCCTCAGTCAGGGCACATACAGTAACGGCTTGATGTTCCTGTCTCTGTCTCCCTCTCCCTGCCTCTTTCTAAAATTAAATAAAAAGAAAAAAAATGAACATAGTGGACCTTTCTATTAAAACTGCCTTAAGATTCAAATAAGATACAAACTTTTAGGGTTGGATTTAATAACTGTCAAGTAATTTTTCCCAGTAAAAGTTTAAAAGAAAAAAACATATCCCTTATTGAAAACCAATATAATATTAAGGTTTTCATATGGAAAATAAACAGAATATGTAAAACAAGATATATGTCTGACAGGCCATGTGTTGATACAGTATAGTGTAGTGATGTGTTTTGTTTTGAATCCATAACTTAAAAGCCATCAGGAAAATACTTCGACTAGTATCTTTATCTCTTAAAAGTAAAATATCTTTCTTATTGCTAATTTAAAAACGTAAACTATCCTTAGCTAAAAGGATGGTACTTTCCTTGAGATTTTGTAATTCTTAAATATACCTTCTTGGGAGGTTGTCCTCTATCCTTTGATAACTCACTGGAGCCCCACATTGCCATTTTGACTTCCTTTGTAAAGAACTAATTTTATAGGGAGCCAAGTATCCATCAAGTCACAATCAAAGACTCCCAAACCTAACATCTGTTGCTGCCCACATTCTTTCAGAAGGAGATTGTCAGCAACTCGACGTTACATTATCTTGACACAAATAATCGAGGATTAAAGAGAATAATTTGTATGTCTGCTCCCTCCTTTGTTGATAATATGGCTTATATTTTTATTATGGACCTGGATTAGTAGCATTTAATTGGAATATTTTACGTAAGCGGCTTATGAAAAATTGAGTTAAAATATATATATATATATATATATTTTTTTATTATTCTTGCTAACTCCCATGCTGAAAGTGGTAGGGGGCTATTGGCACATATATTCAAACAAGCATTAGCAAGTCTTGTCATGACATTCTTATTTTATTTCAAACAACCTAGGATATAATAACAAAAACATTTTTTTTTCATCACAAGGATTTTTTATGTCACAATTAGGATCAATAGTGTATATCTATGTAAGGATATGGGGACCTAAGTATCTTTTGTTATACTTCTATTTTTCTCTCATACCTGTCTTTTGTTTTCTCTAAGTTAGTGGAAAAAAGCAAAGCAAAAAATAAAACATATAAGTGCCTTTCTAAACAACATTTAATTATACACTTATGAGTTTTGGCATAAATCAAAAGTTAATAAAATAACATTTATAACTCAGAGAAGAAATTGAAAGGAAAATAATTTAGGGGAAAATCACAAGAGAAAGCAGAAAAACCAAATGCTTCTAGGTTTTGAGTTTTCTTTAAATTGGTGACTTTGAGAACAAAATTATTTACAGGGAATTTGTTATTATATTAAAGGAAGTCCAATGCATCAGGTAAATATGACCTCTTTCAAACTAAAGTAAGAGCTAAACAATTTCAGAGCCATGTTGAAGAATTAGCTAAAGATTTAGACTTTATTAATATGATGCTAAGTATTTAAGTGTTTGAGTGGAAATAAAATAATATGTATATATATATTCTTTATTTCATTGAACATAGGTCCCTCTAGTTCTTTGAAGATATGTATGATAGTTGCTAATTCTAGTATCAACGTTGCCTACATTTTTTTTTCATTATTTGCATGACGTTTTTCTGCTTTTCAGGTCTCATTTATTGCTGAAAATTGGAAATTTTAGAGAATTATTTTTAATAACACTAGATACTAATTCTTATTCTCTCTGGATATTCTTGTCATTGTCATTCATATTCTTTGCTCTGCTAATTGTTCAGTGACTTGGGTGGATTATTTCGGTGAAGTATACTTCCGCTGAAGTGTTCAGCCTCTTCTAGCACCTTACAGGGCACAAATATCTTGTCATCATTAACATGGGATGGTAGTATTTTTAGCACTCAACTGTTAATGCTCAATAATTGCCAACTGAATTCTGTTTTTGATTACAGCTTTTGACAATGTCTTGAGACATAAGTTTTTCCATTTTCTTACCCTAATAACCTTTTCAGGGGTAGTCTTTGAGGCCAGTCTTTAAATCTCATTCTAACTTCACTGTTCCCATCATGTTGGGAAGAATATTTCTCCATTTTTTGTGTGTGTTGTGAACAATTTCTAGCATTAAAAATGTTATATATATATTTAAATGCTTTTCACCAGATACAGTTCTTTTGCTGGGGAAAAGTTCTTCAGAGATCTTTATACTGTTACTCTGAAAGTATTCACCCTATAATAAATGTCCTATTGCAGGAATAAAACCCTTATTATTTATTCATTTTGTGCTGATAGATATTTATGAGTTTGAGAATTTTTTCTTTTCTTGTCATATATCTTCTTATGCACAAATGAAAAAGTACCCCAAAGCCTAATGAGAGATTTCTTCTAGTTTTTATTTTTTTTTCAAAATTTTATTAGCAATTTTATAATTTTCTGTCACTCTCTAAAATGAATTACAATTTACATTACCATTACTAAAATATCAAAATAGTTTTCAGGAAAAGGTATAAGATGAGCCTCACAATTGCCTCTATTTTTGCCCACTCTCATTTGCTGACTTGCTGCAGAAGAATGAGGTTGTATGAAGCAGCTTGAGGCTTACATTAACGTTATTGATCTAAGGTGATAGAGGTTGGAATTCAGGGCTTCCAATGCCCCTGAGTATTGAGAATCCACACTACTGAAGAAAGAACAGTGTATTCTAAAACTGCTATGTGTTCTTCTCCTTGAAAAATTTGCTGAATCCAAAATATACATTTATAAGAAAAGTGTTTGAGAAACAAGTAAAAATTAAATACAGTGAGGTTTTATCAATAAAGATTTCAACATTTTTCAGAGCTAAAGAAACAGTTATTGAATTTCAGAATTCAAGGATAAGGTGAAGGAACACTGACAAATACCCATGCTAATTGAGAACTACTGATATAAGGACAAAGTAAGAAGACCTGATCTCTACAAACTGTGAATCCTAGCCTAGACTGGATCAGGTGATCTGACTGCATGCGAAGAACTTAAATAAATAAATCATCTCTGGAAGAAAAAACATCACCTAGTGCCTCTTAATTTTTAATACTCAATATCCAGTATTCTCTCAAAGTTAGTAAGTATTTCAGTAACCAGGGTCATATGACTAATAACTAAAAGAAAGGGAGAAAAAGACATAATAGATACAGATTTGTATTTTAACCAGAAAACAACATTAAATATTAGTCTGATTAAAGTGTTCAGGTAAATGGAGAAATGAAAAGGAATTTCCCCAGAGATGTAAATTTATCAAAGACAACAAATTAAAATTCTAGAAATAAAAATTGCACTCATGGAAATAAAAATTTAATAGATTTTTTTATAGTATACTAAAGCACAAGCAAAAATTAATAAAATTTTAACAGGATTTTCCCAGACTAATAAACTACATTAGCCAGATTTTATAAAATACACATGCAAGGCCCTGGCCAGTTGGCTCAGTGGTAGAGCGTTGGCCTGGCGTGCAGAAGTCCCAGGTTCGATTCCTGGCCAGGGCACACAGGAGAAGCGCCCATCTGCTTCTCCACCCCTCCCCCTCTCCTTCCTCTCTGTCTCTCTCTTCCCCTCCCGCAGCCGAGGCTCCATTGGAGCAAAGATGGCCCAGGCACTGGGGATGGCTCCTTGGCCTCTACCCCAGGCGCTAGAGTGGCTCTGGTCACGGCAGAGCGACGCTCCAGAGGGGCAGAGCTTCGCCCCCTGGTGGGCGTGCTGGGCATGCGGGAGTCTGTCTATCTCTCCCCGTTTCTAGCTTCAGAAAAAAAAAAAAATATATATATATATATATACATGCAATCAAAACATGAGACATAAAAATACATGTAGGCATACAATAGTAAAAATTCTGAAAAAGAAATGTAGTGAAATATATTAAAAGCAGTGAAAATATATTAAAAGCAGTTTGCAGAGATGTGTCCATACCCTAACTTAAAAGAAGCAAGCAATAAAATGACAATGAATTGCTCATAATAAAGAATGAAATATTTATAGAAGCATACTTTAAAATACTGAGAGTGGTTAATTTGAAATTATATATTTAGTAAGAAAATTTAAAAGCAATGTTTATATAAAAATATTTCTGAAAAAAATTTTTTCATAAAAATTAAAATACTTTTTCAGCAAAACTGTACTAATGGTGAAAATAAATACAAACCAACAGAAAAAAAACTGAACAAATATTTTCAGGAAACAAAATATGACAAAAAATAGAATCATAAAAATAAGAAAAATGCAAATATAGTAATGTGACAAATGAGACAGAATAAAAATTTCAGAAATAAATACACATATTGATCATCATGCAATTAATAAAAACATTATGCTCTAAAATGTAGGAATTGTAGTCTTTGGATTAATCTGTCCTAGGTCTATTGAATATCTGTAGTTATAAAAATCATAATAAATCTGTATTTTTTGCCTCATAAAATATTCAAAAGAAAATAGATATAAATATGAAAGGCAAAACAATAGAGCCTCTGGACACCATATGAGAATATCTTCATGAACTCAGTATTGGTTAAATGTTTTAAACAGTAATACAAACCACTGACCTTAAAAGAAAAAATAATAGCTAAAAGGAACTTTATTAAAATAAGTCCAAAGTAAATACTGAGAAAGAGAAATATGTAAGTCATAGAAACATTGCAATTTGATTTAGTTTCAATTCTTTTATGACAAAGATTAAAAATTGTACACATTATGTAGGATTTCCAAGCTATTTTTATTTCATTAGCAGAAATATATATTTTTATTTTGTCCTAAGCTTGCTTCAACTTCATATTTTCCCCAAATGAAGAAAAGGCCAATGTGATCATTTCTATCCCAGACTTTATCATGAAAGAATAAGGTAAATTATGCTTTATTCAGTGATGTCCATTACCTGTGATTGCATCTTCAGCTCTAAATAGTACATATGTGTTTACCGAACCAAAAAATAACATTTTAAAGTCACAACTCATTTATTTTTGTCATACTCCTTTTCCCTGTAAGACAAAGAATGCCCGCAATGGTCCACAAAATTATCAGTTACCACAGGTATAGAAACTTGGTAAAACATAAAAAATGTGACAATGCTTCAGAAAAGGGAGAAATTTCCTAGAGAGAGGAGAGCCATTTTTGTCATATTGTCGTAGGATAAAAAACAAACAAACAAAAAAACTAAATCCAAACTTCATTTTCAAGTGACTAAATAACTGGCAAAATATAATTATATTTTGATTTGAATCGACATTGTGACAGTGACCACTGTAAGTATGGGGCTATGGGTGCCTGTAAGGGAAGTGCACAAAGTGTTCTGGAAATGAAGCTAAACTGAGGAACATGATAAGAGGATTTTATACGTTTCTGAAAGAATTTTATGAATAAATGTATGTCAATAAATTAGATGACTTCCACAACTGATATGGAATATTAAATATCAGTTTGGGCTGAATCTTTCTAACTTCAGATCACTACTTTCAGACATCTTAAGATTTTCAGTCTAATGAACCTCAGGTAGTCTATGATACATTAAAAGTATTTTCTTCCTTTTTAGTCCCAAGTTGATACAGTTAACAATTAGACCCAAAATTTGATACCTGCAGAATTATATCATTTGAAGTCACATTCAACCCAGATTCCTTCATTGAAAGCTATAAATTTGGAAACAATACATCCCCAAGTATTTGAATGGTGATATTTTGTGAAAAAATTTTTTTTTACTTCTTTCTATGCACTTTCTCCCATGACTGACAATAGTAACTTTAATAATAATAATTGAAAAATACAGCAACTCAATAAAACTTTATTCTTTGGGAATAAAAGATTGTTTTATTCTAAAGAATAGGTGGTCCTCTGCTCAGGGACTTCTTAGGCGAAAATCAAGGTATTCAATGAGTCTTTGATGTAATATGAGACCCAGGGATCTTGACTAAACTCACTGATTGCCAGAACTTTGTTTCTTGCAGTTGTATGCCTGCGACTTAACATGCCCTTTCAGGTCATGTGATCCTCTCCACAGCTGGCAGCTTGACTCTTCAAAAGAAACCAGGAGCCTGACCTGTGGTGGTGCAGTGGGATAAAGCGTTGACCTGGGATGCTGAGGTTGCCTGTTCGATACCCTGGGCTTGCCTAGTCAAGGCACATATGGGAGTTGATGCTTCCTGCCCCTCCCCTTTCTCTCTCTCTCTCTCCTCTCTGAAAATTGAATAAATAAAATACTAAAAAAAAAAAAGAAAGAAACCAGGAAAGAGTCACTGTTGCGGTGAATTTTATGACTTCTTTTGCTTCTGATTGTAGGTAGATATTATTGCAAAGGGCTCACACCATTAGTTTAGGTTCATCCAAAATAATTTCCTTTTTGATTAGTTAAAGTCAGCTGATTAGAAAATATAATAACATCTGCAAACTCACTTAATCTTTGTCTTCTGTAATAACATAACCATAGAACTATTCCATGGCATTTACATGTCCCACTAACACTCAAGGGGAGAGGGTTATACAGGTTTGTATGTCAAGGAGGAGAACTCTTGTGGACTATCTTGGATTGCATGTGCCAGAGTGAAGCATTTTGTTTCTTTCAGAGATACTTTTCTGTTATTAGCTCCATGTCCTCAGAGCATTTTCCTCATCATTATGTCACTCAAGTGAGATTGATGTACAAGTTAAGAGAATTAATAAATGTTATAATTTTACAAAAGCACTGCCAAATTGCACAATGTCAAAATAAGTGATATATTTCAAAAGTCATGATCTAAATGTGATATCAAGGAACGGTTTTAAACATTTGAGAGCCGAGTGATAAAATATGAAACTAAAACATTGGCTTGTTGATGAACACTTTAAATTCTCTACTTATATTCAGATTTCTCTACTCATTACAATGCATGCTTAAGCAATAGTGTTCTTTATTTATTATTATTATTATCTTGAGAAAGAAGTCTCAGCACCAGCTGGGAGCATAGGATTTAAACCTTAAACCTTATGAGTAGAGTCTCACACACAGGAAACAAAGTAGAAACAAGGTTCCAAAAATCTGGGGAACCCCACCATCCCCTGGTCCCCTGAGGAGACAGTGGCAGCGGGAACACACAATCTACAGCAATAAAGAATAGGAGGAACTGGAGGGACTGAGGAGAACCGGTACCAAGTGCAGGTGTGTTCAAACACCGTGGGACTAAACACTCAGGACATAAGACAGTCACAGAAACAATTCCTTTGACTGCACTCCAGCGTTGGGGGTGAGTAGGGGCTAGATTTCCACAGCCTCCTCTTCTCAGCCTGTGGAGAGGATTCCAGCCTCTTTAGGATTTTTAGGCAGCCCAGGACTAGGGAGCCCCTGTACCCGGTGTCCAGCAAGTAGATCAGGCTTCCAGCCCCAGTTCCAGCCCCACACCCACACCCATATCAGGACCCCTCGCAGACACTGTGTCATCATTTCCAGCCCTCACAGGGTGATTTGCACCAGGACACCCTTTAGGGGATTGTTCTACTTCCCTCAACATTTCTGGGTGCCAGCAGGCAGTTAGCTTGTGAAGAATGACTTCAGGATCAGGACTTACTTTACTTAATTTTTAAAAAGGCCTGTCATTTCACCAGCTTGCAGATCTCACCGAGAGGACAGAGCCCTACTTCCTTTGAGAGATAGACATTGTTTTCAAATTACTTGGGTATGATGAAAAATAACTTAAATCACTAAAATAAAAATAATAACATTACTAAAACAAAAAAATAACTTAAAAGAAAAAATAACCTATACAAATTAAGTAAACAAAAAATATACAATAAGATTAACAAAAAGATTTGAGTCCAGCTATATCAGACATACAAGCATATAAGTTTAATTCACCTTTTAAAAGCTTTTAGATTGGCTCTCAAAATAAAACCAAATATTATGTTAATAACAAGAGGTGTGATTTCAAAAATAGTGAGGGAAATTTATGATAACAAAATAAAGAAAGGTATTCCAGGCAATTGTTTAAAAAATAAAATAAGTGGGAATTGGGCATCCTAAAATAAAACTAAGTAGAATTTTGCATCAAAAAAATCACTGAGAAAAAGAAAAAAAAATTATACTAAATGCTGCAATTGATACCGCATATATAACAGTTATGAATAACTAAGCAATGAAAAAAATTACAATTGTAATAAAACAAAACTTATAAGAGTTTGAATAGAAACTAATGATATACTATATTTATTACCTACTGGTGTATGGTAACAGCCTCAAACTTAGTAGCTTAAAACAATATCATTTATTTTGCTCGTGAGTATTAAGGTTGGCAATGATGGCTGGACTCAATTGTTTTTCTTGTTTTGGGCTCAGCTGCCTCATGCACTTGTGATTAACTGCAGTCTGATTTAGATGCCCATGTGGGGTTTGGCTGACTATTAGCTAGCATGCCTCAGCTCCCTCCTTTAAGTGGCTTCTCATCTTCCATCAGACTACTTGCGTCTGTCCGCCTAACAGAGGCAGAAGTTCGCACAAGGGCAGTAATAAACAAGATTTCTTGAGGCTAATATTGAAAATTATATATAATTTTCCCTGGCCAGTGGCTCAATCGATAGAGTGTCCGACTAGGTGTGCAGAAGTCCCAGGTCCGATCCCCAGTCAGGGCACACATGAGATGCTACCATCTGCTTCTCTTTCCCTCCCTCTCCCCCTTCTCTCTCTCTTCCTCTCTTGTAGCCAGTGACAGGATTGATTTGAATATCACCTGGGGTACTGAGGATAGCTCCATTGATTCAAGTATTGGCCCCAGGCAGGGGTTGCTGGGTGAATCCTGGTCCAGGTACAGGAGAGAGGCTGCCTCACTCTCTCCCCTCTTCTCACTTAAAAAAAAAAAAGAATAAAAAGAAATAAAATGGTAATCATTTCTTCTTTATTTTATTTGCTAAGTCAAATCAGAAGACCAGTCCAAATTCAGGGCATGCAGAAATAAATTGTACCTCTTAATGAGAGATGCTGCAAGTCATCTTGCAAAGGTTATAAATGTATGTACTGAGGGTTGGGTCCTTTTTAAAATTAATCTACAACAGTCTTCTGTATGTGCACAAGTATTTATTTACTCTCATATGTGAGTACACTATCCACATCTGTAACCCCCCATAAATTCCCATCTAATTGTGATATACTAAAATTATAGTATCTTAGAACCTACATAATAAGCCTTAGATTCCTTTTTTTCTTCATCTGGAAATCTATGAATGACAATTCTGTATCTCATCCCATGCTCTCAACAAGTAATGTTGCACTTAACTCATCTTTTAAAGAAGGAAAACTGGATGGAGATAAACTAGCAAGTCCAATTCAATAATATGGCAAGTAAAATATTACCAGATTACCATCACTTATATATAGGCAGGGAACTACTTGCTTAGTCTTGGTTTTGGTCCCTAGGAGTAGCTTCCAAGTTGACTGTTTGGGTCTTTGCTTTAAACTTGTGATCCCACACTTTGAGATATACTTTATTTCCCATTAAACTCATAGGCTATTTCTGAAGAATGGTTTTTGTTGGCAGCTGAGTAGATTTCTGATCCAGTCTTTTGCTCATAGAAAATCAGTAGCACTAGAAGTTTTAGAAGTTCAGCCTCACAAGAATCCAGGCTGGAAGCACTTTTTGATCATTTAAAAATTCCTTGTGTACTCTAGCTAACAAATTCAAACAATTGTCTTGCTTTTTAAAATTATTTTAAGTGGAATTTATTATTTTTTAAGCAGTTTAGGTTCACTGCAAAATTGAGCAGAAAAAACAGACGTTTACCACATATCCCACCCCTATGTCTGCATAACTTTCTTCATTATCAACAGCTCCTAGCAGAATTCTGTAATTGTTAAAATTGATAAACCTGGCCCTGGCCGGTTGGCTCAGTGGTAGAGCGTCGGCCTGGCGTGCAGAAGTCCCGGGTTCGATTCCCGGCCAGGGCACACAGGAGAAGCGCCCATCTGCTTCTCCACCCCCTCTCCTTCCTCTCTGTCTCTCTCTTCCCCTCCCGCAGCCGAGGCTCCATTGGAGCAAAGATGGCCCGGCGCTGGGGATGGCTCCTTGGCCTCTGCCCCAGGCGCTAGAGTGGCTCTGGTCGCAACAGAGCGATGCCCCGGAGGGGCAGAGCATCCCCCCCCTGGTGGGCGTGCCGGGTGGATCCCGGTGGGGCGCATGCGGGAGTCTGTCTGACTGTCTCTCCCCGTTTCCAGCTTCAGAAAAATACAAAAAATAAAAAATAAATAAAAAAAATTGATAAACCTATATGGACACGTAATTATCATTCAAAGTCCACAGTTTATACTAAGTTTCGCTCTTGGTGTTGTACATTTATGGGGTTGCATAAATGTATCATAGCATATATTCTTTAGTATATTACCCTGCAGAATAGTGTTACTGCCTTAAATCCTCTGTGCTCTGCCTCTTCATCCCTTCCGACCTTTTTAACCCTTAGCAAGCACTAATTGTTTTGTTGTCTCCATTGTTTGCCTTTTCTATAATATCTTAAAGTTAGAATCATACAGGATATAGTCTTTTGAGATCCATTTCTTTCACATATTATATGTGTTTAAGTTTTCTTCATGACTTTTCTTGGCTTGTCTTTCAACTGCTGAATAATATTCCATTATGTGGGTATACCACAAATTATCCATTTACTGACTGAAGGGCATCTTGGTTGTTCCCTCGGTTAGATAATTATGAATAAAGTTGATATAAACATCTGTGTGCAGGTTTTTGTGTGGACAAAATTTTCAGTTCCTCTGAGTGAACACCAGGGAGCACAAGTTCCAGATCATAAGTCACAGATATGTTTAATTGTATAAGAAACTCTCCACTGTCTTCCAAAGTGGCTATTTCATTTTGTTTTCTCACTAGAAACAAATGAGAGTTCCCGTTGTTCCATATTTATAACAACATTTGGGGTTGTCAGTGTTCCAGATTTTGGACATTCTAATAAGTATGTAGTGGCAGCTCATATTTGTTTTAATTTGCATTTTCCTGATGGAATATGATGTGGAACATATTTTTATAGACTTAATTTTCATCAGTATATCTTCTTTGGTGAAGAGTCTGTTAATGTTTCTGGCACATTTTAAAATTAGATTATTTTCACCTGACCAGGCAGTGGCGCAGTAGATAGAGCATCAGACTGGGATGTGGAGGACTCATGTTCGAGACCCCCGAGGTCATCAGCTTCAGTGTGGGCTCATCTGGTTTGAGCAAGTCTCACCAGCTTGAGTCCAAGGTTGCTGGCTTGAGCAAGGGGTCACTCTGTCTGCTGTAGCTCCCCAGTCAAGGCACATATGAGAAATCAATCAATGAACAACGAAGGAACTGCAATGAAGAATTGATGTTTCTCATCTCTCTCCCTTCCTGTTTGTCTGCCCTATCTGTTCCTCTCTCTCACTCTCTCTGTCTCTGCCACAAAAAAAATAAAAAAATAAAAAAATAAATAAATAAAATTAGATTATTTTCTTATAAATTTGAGAGTTCTTTGTAATAATTTTTTATCTGATGTGTCTTTTGCAAATGCTTTCTTTTGGTCCTCTTATTTTGTGGGCTGTGTGAAAAGAAAATTTGTTTTAATAATATCCAGTGTTCAAATTTTTTTCTTTGTTGGATTATGTCTTTGATTTTGTATGTAAAAGTTATTGCAAATCCATGATCATCTAGATTTTTTTCTTTGTTATCTTCTAGAGGTTTTCTAGTTTTGCACTTTGCATACATTAACATTGTTATTCATGTTAATGAATAACATGAATATTTTGAAATGAATTTTGTGAAAAGTATGAGCTCTATGTCTAGATTCACTATCCAATTATTTTCAGATAGATAAACAGACAGGTAGATGACAGAATTTCTTTTTAATTACTTATATTTTTGTAATAGGCTTCTCTGGGATCTTATTCTGCTATAAACCTTGTAGTCTAGATAGTAAGGTCTACACAGCACTAACTTAATTCTTTTGGTGGACTTACCAAATGAATTTACAGCTATGCCTTCAATTGGCTCTTTTACTTCACGTTATATTTTATATTGATAATGTTTCCAGAATGGGAGATTAGACATGAGAAGTAGTTTTATTTTCTAATCCAACAAGTTCTAGCCACAATATATGTTTTTATATTTTCCTATTTTTTTCTTCTTCTCCTTCTCCTCCTCCTCCTCCTCCTTCTTCTCCTCTTCCTTCTCCTCCTCCTCCTCCTCCTCCTCCTTCTTCTTCTTTCTTCTTCTTCTTCCTCTTCTTCTTCTTCTTCTTCTTATTCTCCTTCTCCTTCTCCTTCTTCTTCTTCTTTCCCCTACTCTTCCTCCTCTTCCTTCTTATTTATTTTTTTAACCTCTTTCTTGATGAATGCAACTAGTAGCAACCAGTAACAAACTCATATATTATTCTACTTGGAGATTATCTTACTAAACTTCAAAGGTTTATAAGGTATATTTTATAGCCTACATATTATTGTGAGCAATAGTTTTGATAAATATTATAAGGTTGTATAACATAGGTCATCATTTTTCCAGTTATTTTCTCAGACTTTTCCTCTTAGTTCTAAGGCTTATAGCACACATTTAGGTTTTGCTGGGACAACATCCCACATCTAAGTACTGCTATTAATTATCTACATGAATGACCTTTTGCTATGTAATGAACAACTACAATGCCTTAAGACAACAGCTATTAATTTAACTGACACAATTTCAAGTCAACAGTTTATGCTAGGATCAGCTGGATGAATTTTTCTAACCTTTTCTGGATTTTTTTTTTAATATTTGCAAGCACCATTTTTGAAGTCCTCCTGGCTTTCAGGCTGTACTCTCCCAGCTTGATGAAGGTAGAGTCCAATAAAGGATGAAAACACACAAGGTCTCTAGAAGCTTAAGCTTAGAATAGGAATGAATCATTTCTGTTATACTCTACTGGCCATATCAAATCATAAAACCAGTTTAGATTCAAGGAATGAAAGAAAAACTGACCTCTCTATGGGAAGAGATACAAGTTTATAACAAAAAGCATAACTACAAGATTGGCAAGAAAATCAGATCCATTATTTGCTATCAATATACCAAACACACTAATAATAGTATTCAGTACATCAAAATTAATATACTTAATGCTGACAAAAAATTGGTGAGAATATGTTCTTGAAAAACATTGAAAATTCACTAAAGTTCACTGCACATTATGTCACAAATTAAACACTTATAATTTCAAATAACAAAAATTAAAAAAAAACTCAGGTCCAATTACAATTTCATAAGATATAAATAACAATGTCTTTTCATATCAAATTAAAAATATTGTCATTAAAGTTTTTGGTGAAAGAACAAATACAAGGAAGAATGTCAACAATTCTCAAAATAAAAAAATGTGTGCTAGTTAATATATATATATAATATATGATATATATTAAAAACAATAATACACAGAAAATGCATTACCTTATACATTTATATCAATAAAAATAAAATAACAAAGGAATACAATCACTAATCAAAACTCTGAAATCAACATCAAAATAACCATAAAATCAGGAGGAATGAAGCAAATACTATATAAAAATGGAGAGAGAAACAGAAAAGACTGAACACAACAAATGAATGAATGCATCAAAAGTAATAGATAAAATAATGTTTTCTTTAAAAAACTCCAAATAGATAAGCAAAAAACTTAGAAAGAATAGTAAATAAGAGCTGATCAAAGTAAAATAAAATTTTGAAAATATCATAGACTACTTTCAACTCCATGTAAAATATTTGCAAAACAGGAAAATTCAGATTAAGTACTAGCATGAAAGTTATAGAATTGGAAAGCCATGGAACTTAAAAGCTTATACATAACAATTTTGTTTAAAAAATAAAAAATCATTCAAGAACTAACTCAAAATAAAACACTAAAGCCAGATAATTTTCAGGCAATTCTACAAAATCTTCAAGAGTTTTACAATTATATTTTATAAACAGACCCATGGAAGATTAGAGAAATCAAAACTTTCAATTTTCTTTTTGAAGCAATTAAAGCATTCAAATGTAAAACTTATAATGTAGCCAGAGATAAATAGATAGATTACCATCTCTTAAAACATCCATGAAACTAAACCTACATAAAACATTATGGCCAGAATTTTTTTGTTGTTGTTGTTGCATTTTTCTGAAGCTGGAAACAGGGAGAGACAGTCAGACAGACTCCCGCATGCTCCCGACCGGGATCCACCCGGCACGCCCACCATGGGGCTACGCTCTGCCCACCAGGGGGTGATGCTCTGCCCATCCTGGGCGTCGCCATGTTGCGACCAGAGCCACTCTAGCGCCTGAGGCAGAGGCCACAGAGCCATCCCCAGCGCCCGGGCCATCTTTGCTCCAATGGAGCCTTGGCTGCGGGAGGGGAAGAGAGAGACAGAGAAGAAGGCGCGTGGAGAAGCAAATGGGTGCTTCTCCTGTGTGCCCTGGCCGGGAATCAAACCTGGGTCCTCCGCATGCTAGGCCGACGCTCTACCGCTGAGCCAACCAGCCAGGGCCCATGGCCAGAATTTTTAACATCACATTAATTATAAATATAGCATCTCTATACACAAAAATACATACACACACACACAACGAAGTAAGATTTAGCTATTCCAGAAATATAAGGTTTATTAAATATTAGAAAACATTTGGATAGAATTCACTACATTAATAAATCTAAACAAAAATCAACCATCAAAAGAGATTCTGAGAAGATGTTTGGTAATATTAGACACAAACACTTATTCATACAAATTTACATTTAAAACTTCTGGTGAGTGCTACGAAGAAGGAAAGTTCCATACTACCATAACACCTGGGTAGTTGAGGAACTGGCAGACGCTTTCCTGGGAATGTGTACTTAAAGAAATATCTGCGTAAAAAGCAGGAATTAGATGTGAGTGCTTAGAGGAACTGGCACTTCATGTAGAAAGAATGTCATTTGTGGATGGCCTAAAAAGGAAACAAGAACCTGATATGTTAAATGAACTAAAAAAAAGGCAGTTTTGTGATGTAGAGGATGGGACTGGAGAAGTAGATAGACTAAAAGCAAATTAAATAAGACTCATATAATAGAAAAGACTGCATTAGAACTTTGCTAAAGGTAATTCATATGACCCAGAAATCCCTCTACTGGAGGATAGTATATATCTACTGTATATATACCCCCAAAACACAAACACACTGGTACGTAAAGACACATGCAGCCCCATGTTCATTGCAGCATTGTTCACGGTGGCCTAGACATGGAAACAACCAAAAAGCCTTTCAGCAGATGACTGGATAAAGAAGATGTGGTACATATATACTATGGAATACTATTCAGCCACAAGAAATCATGACAACAACATGGATGAACCTTGATAACATTATACTGAGTGAAATAAGTAAATCAGAAAAAAGTAAGAACTATAGGATTCCATACTTAGGTGGGACATAAAAATGAGACTCAAAGACATGGACAAGAGTGTGGTGGTTAAGAGGAGGGAGAGGGCCTGACCTGTGATGGCGCAGTGGATAAAGCGTCAACCTGGAACCCTGAGGTTGCTGGTTTGAAACCCTGGGCTTGCCCAGTCAAGGCACATATGGGAGTTGATGCTTTCTGCTCCTCTCCCTCCCCTTCTCTCTCTCTCTCTCTCTCTCTCCCCCCCCCCTCTAAAATGAATAAATTTAAAAAAATCTAAAAAAGAGAAAAAAAAAAGAGGAGGGAGAGGGAGAGGGTGAGGGGAGGGGTGAGGCACAAAGAAAACCAGATAGAAGTGATGGAAGACAATTTGTCTTTGGGTGTTGTGTATGCAACATAACCAAATGTCAAAATAACGTGGAGATATTTTCTCTGAACCTATGTACCCTGATTGATCTACATCACCCCATTAAAATTAATAATAAAAATAAAGGGGGGAAAAGATAATTCAGTAATATGTTCCAAAATCCTTAAATAGGCATGTATTTGATAAAAACTATCTCTTATTATGAGTTATTCTAAGAAAAATACTAAGAATCAGCACTTAAGTGTACTCTATATGATATTTTTATATGTAATGCAAAAGTTACAATAGGTAATTAGTTATTTTAATTATGTTGTATCTATAAATAAAACATTTAAAGTGAAACAATATTCTGGGGGAAACATTTTTTATAAGAAAGGATGTTCATTATGTATTATTAAAGTTGGAAAATAGACTTCAATATTTCCAAAATTTCTGATATATTTTTTAAATTTGTATTTGCACTGATATATAAAATAAGATTTTTGCACTTTAAATTCAAACACAATTCGCTAATAAAATTCTATGTAATAATGATGAAATCTCATGTTTATTAATTATGACTAGTAATTTTCCAAAAATGCAAATTTTCTGAGTAGTTTGTATAATTATTAAATTTGAGAGACTTTATTTTTAAAAACATTATAGCATATAAACTTTAAATATGATCAGTGTTATTATTTTCACAGTCCTATATATCATGTTTATAGTTTTCATAGAATACTTAAAGTTTATGAAAATGGACACAATGTCCTTATTAGAATGCTAATTAAAAATTCATGACTAATTCTTTAAAAAATAACTTTTAACAGTAATCAAGTATATTAAGGTTATGTCAAACAATCATAAATTTCCTTATGTTCTTGTTTTTAACTTCAATTTAATATTTACCTAAATTTAAAATGCTTATAATTAAAGCATCAGTAATATAAATAAACATTTTAGGCAAAATTGCATTATTTTTTTCTCTATAACTGATGGTGAAAAGTAAATTATCACATAAAATAAAAACTCTCATCAATCATAATGTAATTATAGGTAAACTAAATTAACTCATTTTTAACTGAAATAAATATAAAGAGTTATTCTCTGGGTAATTCAGACTAGAAGTCTTTTAAACAACTTTCTGGAAAATAAATTGAATGAGTTCTAAAAATAGCTGTTTGATTCTTTTTTCTTCTTTTGAAATAATTATTTCTTAGATAAAAAATTTCAATATTAAATTTTATATTTACTTCTGACATTAAAATGATGTTTTATAATGATTTCATCTACTTATTCTGACTAAAATTTCTATATATTTTAAATGTGATTAAATTGTAGCATAGAACAATCAGAAATAAGCAATAATTTTTAACATTTTTAACATTTTACAATTCTCATGGCTTTCATTCACAGATTATTAACAAATCACTTTTATTACTGATAACTCAAAACTTAAGGAAAATAATTTTATTATAGTATACTATTTACAAGAAAATCTTAAATTCTTGTGATAAACTAAGACTAGAATATTTTAAGGAAGAACTTTATCAATCAACTTTTTTTGTGTGTGTGTATTGTGCCCATGAATACATATTTGCTTTTCTTCTTCAATTTTGGAAATACTGTAACATAACATAGCAATTAAGGATATGGATAAATAAAATTTCAAATATTTACTAGCCACCTTAGAAAGAAAAATTTACAGTGTTCTTAGAGCTTATTTACTCAAATATTAAAAAAGGAACAATTATATGTGTTGAGATTTTAATTATATATTTAATATATGAACAACCCTCCCAATAATTGAAAGTTAATGCATATCTAATAAATGATAAATATTTATCATTTTCATTTAACATATTTAATTAACATCAGAGATAAATGAAAATCCCTTTATCTCAGTGACCTATGTGGAAAGTATATGTTTATTATCTTCAATAAGCATTACAGTTAACTAAGATAAAAGATTTTAAAAATTATAACTAATATAATTGCAAGATAAAACTAAGCAATAATTTAGAGGTCATTTATTTATATACTCTTTGATATTATAGATATGAGAATTGTTCTCAGGAAAGATTAAATGATCTTCCAAATGTTGATAATTGACTAAAACTAAAACACAGCTACATTTATTAATAATCTGATTTTTTATTTTTGTATAACTAAGGGTATGCTTGATTTCACAAAAAAAGTTATTTTCTTATTTTATAAATAAAATTAGGGACAATCTGAGATTTAGGTAGAATCTCTGGTTTTATATATAAGAACTATTTAATTGAGGTCTCTAAGTACAAAGTATAATATTTTGAAGATCTAATATAAATTGTTTCAATTATTAGCCATAAAATAACAAAAAAATAATATTTTGAACAACATATAGTTTAATTACTATCAATATAATTAACTAATTTAAAATAAAAATCTTTTGAGAGAAAAGTTATCATCTAATATATTTGTATAAAAAATGATATGGAAGTATTTTCCACCTTCAAATAGAAAAACTAAAAGCGTTGGTAAACTTCTTTTACTGTCTCTTATTAGGTAAGTTGATACACTGAAATGATCTCACAGAGAATACTTTTCTTTTTTTTTATAAATGAATTTATAATTAAAAGAATATGAAGGAACAAAATTGGTAAGTAGAAAAAATAGTATCGAAACAAAATGCCAAGTGTGGCCCTTTCATTGCACCTATATGTACTCACGCCAGGCGCACGCCTCACCTCCTCCTTCGGCTAGCTAGAGCCATCAGTGGACCACGGGCTGCAGAGCTGGATGGGGAGTCATGAGCAACTTAGAAAAATTGGAAGGACTTAACTTGCAAAAGGTGGCATTTTGCCTTATTGTGGACTTGGATAGATCATGAACTAATTGAGATTTCTGGTAAGCATCTTGGAAACTTAAGCTTTGCTGCTGCCAAAACAGAGTTATTAAGCATTCATTTTTAAGTCTGGAGAGCATGAAAATTTAACCTTAGTCAAGAAAAAATTGACAGATCTCTTCCTGAGGTTCCAAGAGAGAAAAAAAAATTGGCCTTCCAATAAGAATTATGACACAATAAAGTGTTATAAGTAATTGCTTCCCTAATGAATCTCTGATATAAATGAAAACAGCTTGAAAAGTTTTTTATCTGCCACAAAGAAGAATAGCTATTTTATTTTAAAATACCGTCTAGCCCCTGATGCAACTGTTCCCAAATTCATACCAAAATATTTATGGAAACACACACACACACAAACACACACAGAAATAAAAACACTAAAAAACAAACAAACAAAATGATGTCCTGGTTGGTTAGCTCGGTTGGTTGGAGCATCGGCACAAAGTACAGAAGTTGCCGGTTCGATTCCTGGTGGGGGCACATACAGGAGCAGATCTATGTTCCTGTCTGTCTGTCTGCCAATCACCCTCTTTATCTCCCTTTCTCCCTCTATAAAATCAATAAAAAACTAAAAGAGAAATTGAAAGAAAATGAGAACTTGAAGGTGAACTTGTTACTAAAAAAGCAGTTGACTTTCCAGTAGCGACAAGATTGATAGAAAGAAATTGAAATGCTTAGTTACTCATTGTTTATTCTTCCATTTAATGTTTGCTACTCACGAGAATTCATCTTTTCTATTTAAATAAATTAGATTTTATTTTACTCCAAGCATACTAAATATAAGACTTATTTTATTAACAAAATTTTAAGTGTACAATAAATTATTGTTGACTATAGATACAGTAGCTCTCTAGATCTTATTTGTTTTGTTTAAATGAAATCATATGTCCATTTATTAATAATCTGTGGAGCAGGAGGTTGGTGTCAAGGTTAAGAAGTTATAAATTCTATGTTATTATAGAACAGGAGTAAGAAGCTAAGAATGGCACTGAAGCCTGACCAGATAGTGCAGTGGGTAGAATGCCGATTGAGGATGAAGAAGACCCAGATTTGAAACCCAGGTGGTCGCCGGCTTGAGTGCAAGATCATCTGCTTAAGTGCAGTGTTGCTGGTTTGAGTATGGGATGACATGACGCCATGGTCACTGGCTTGAGCCCAAAGGTCTCTGGCTTGACGCTCAAGGTCATTGGCTTGAGCCCAAGTTTGCTGGCTTGAGCAAGGGATCATTGGCTGGAGCCTCAGAGTCAGGCACATATGAGAAAGCAATTGATGAACAACTAAAGTGTCACAAGAAAAAACTGCTGCTTCTCATCTCTTTCCTTTCCTGTCTGACTGCCC
The DNA here is from genome assembly GCF_036850995.1 of Saccopteryx leptura. Classification (NCBI taxonomy): domain Eukaryota; kingdom Metazoa; phylum Chordata; class Mammalia; order Chiroptera; family Emballonuridae; genus Saccopteryx; species Saccopteryx leptura. Next base: position 357,369,065 of record NC_089503.1, read on the forward strand.
CTGTTTCTCTCTCTGGCTCTGTCTGTCATAAAAAAAGAACGACACTGCAAAATTCACACATATTGTAAACTGTAGGGTGTTGTTTTTTTCTTTTTTAACTTTTTACTCTTCTGATTGTCTATACCAGAAAGTCAAGCAGTGAAAATAAGTTTTCTCAAATTAAATGAATGTCTAATAGAACAGGGTAATAAATTTATCAAGACCTTTCATTCAGCCTCCTAAATATCTCTTTATTCACTCCACTTCTTTCTACCAGCATTGTGACCATTGCATAATAAAGCAATTTCTCTTGTTATCACTACAAGTCTCCTAATTTCATTTTTGCCTTTTGCCTATAATCTTTCTCTTACCAGTCTACTTACCACACTGGAATAAAGTTATCTTCCTAAGATGTATCTACAATTATGTCATGAAGGTTAAGGGGTCAACTATATGGTGATGAATGGAGACATGACTTTGGGTGATAAGCACACAATGAAATACACAGATATTCTATTATAGAATTTTACACTTAAAACTATATAATTTTATTAATCAAGTCATTGCAATAATTTTCATAACATTAAAAGAAACAGTTTGCAAAAAAAAAAAAACTTTTACAAAGTATGCTTCATCATTTTCTGGATCATCCAAATCTTTAATAGTATTTAAAACTCTCCTGTGTTAGATAAACCATTTTTATTATTTCAGCCCCATTTTCTGCCAAAAAAAAACAGTAAGGTTGATGTAGTAGACAAAACGATGGCCCACCAAATAGCCTGATTCCAAACACCTGTGTATCTGTTATTTATTTCACATGGAGAAATGAGACTTTGAAGATATGATTAAATTAAGGACCTTGAAATGGGGAGATTACCCTGAATTATTGGGTAGACACAGTATAATCACAGGGATCTTTATAAGAGAGAGGCAAGAGGCTCATATTCCAGAAGGAGATGTCATAGCAGAAACAAAGGTGATGGGAAGAGAGAGATAAGGGGGAGATGAGCAAATTTGGACAGGAATACTAATATTGAATTGTGAAAGATGACAAGTTTGGGTGATCAAATGTACAAAAATGTGAACAAAGTTGACAATATTATGCTGCGTACTTAAAATTTGCTAAAGAGTAAATATCCAACACTCTTACACACCCAACTTTCAAAATACCTTATTAACTTAGTAAATTTTATTTAGTATGTAAATAAAAATAAGCTGAAGGATAATCATATGAAGTGGACTACTAAAAAAGCCTACAAAAGAAAAAAAAACTTTTTATATTTATTCCAAAATTTTTATTTATCAGAGAATGACATAGAACAATAAATGAATTTTGCTATCTTGAGAAAATTATTAATAATATTTCCCCAAATTATAGTCATATAACACTAATTAGCTATACTATTTTACATTTACAAATACATCCGTGGAAAATAAAATTCATTTGAAATGTTATATTTCTAATGGAAGACTGAGTTTATCTCAGAAATTCGAAGTCAATATAAGAAAATCAGTCTATATAATTTAATGCATTAATGAATTAAAGAAGATATTCATATTATTTATTTTTTTAATTTCCAGAAAAACAATTAAAATTTAGCATCAATTAAAGTTTTTTTGGAGTAGGAAGAATATTTCACAAGTTAGGAATAAAGAGGACAATACTTTGATTAAACACATACAAACAGAAAAAAACACTTTTTAAAGGAAATATCAGACAAAATTGTAATATGTTAAAATATTTTCTTTAATACATATCAGAAACAAACATATGATGCTTATTATAATCATGATTTTTTAAGCGCAAAATTAATTATATATTAAAGTACTGTATGTTTAAAAATCCATATTTTGCCTGACCTGTGGTGGCGCAGTGGATAAAGCGTCGACCTGGAAATGCTGAGGTTGCCAGTTCGAAACCCTGGGCTTGCCTGGTCAAGGCACATATGGGAGTTGATGCTTCCAGCTCCTTCTCTCCTCTCTCTCTCTCTGTCTCTCCTTCTCCTATCTAAAATGAATAAATAAATTAAAAAAAAAAAACGCCCCCCCAAAAAATTCATAAATTATTAGAGTTAAAGCAACTTATAAATCTGATGAAAACAAAATATTATGCAAAAGTATATTGGTTTTTATTTAGTACAAAAATATCAGATTGTCACTTTTAAAATTAGCATATTTGCTTACAAAATAGAACAGCACACAAATAAATTTATCACATATTCTATAAAATAAATTATGTCTGGCTGGTTAGCTCAGTCAGTTAAAGCATCTTCAGAAAAATGACAAGGTTGTGGGTCTGATGCACAACTAATGTTTAATGAACTCACTGGGGAACTGAACAACTAAGTGGAACAACAAACGAATGCTTTCCTTCCCCCTCCACTCTCTGCCTTCCTTTCTCTTTCTCTCTAAAAAAAAAATAATAATAAATAAATAAAATTATAAAATCTGTGTAAAAGCTTATATTATTATGCACAAAAGTTTATTAATTTATTTATATAATTAATTAATATTATAAATAATATAATTGCTTTATCAATCTGTTTATAATATATAATTAAATAACTATAAAATTTAAATCAATTATTGATTTTCTAATTATTGATACTTAATTAAAAAATCTAAAGGCTATATTTGTACATTGATATATACATATACAAACATATTTATATTTGTACACAGAACCACACATCTATTTACTCACTGGGGAAGGAATATTGCTTATATAATTCCTCTAAATATATCTATAGATTTTATAAAATCTTTATTAATATTACAATAATTTTTGTTGGAGCTTGACATAGTTGTTGTACATTTTATGCAGAATAACAGATATCCAAGAATAAACCACAGTAATGAAAAAGAAAAAACTGAGAGGGAATTTTCTATTAGAGGTCAAGGCATACTGTAAAACTCTAGCAAAAATAAATAGAAACCTGGAACAAAACAGAAAACCTACAGAGTGTAAAAGTCATCTATGCTATATTTTAAAATAATAAATCTCAAACAAATTTCAATAGAGTATAAATCTTAAAGAAGTAAAGATCAAACCATATAAAAATATATGTACTATTTTGTTTACATAGAAAGCAAAGCTTAGTAACATATATTTGAAAACAGTATAGTAAAGACAAGGGTAAAATTACTACAAAATTTATTATAATGATTTTTGTGAAAACAAAGAAGATGAACATAATGGGGTAAGAGGTGGATATTGGGTTTCTAATCACTGTTAAACATTTGTTTTTCTAAAGCTGTATGATGGCTGAGTATGGGTAATGACTCTTACAGCGAGGTGGCCCTAAGGACAAAGTACATGGCATTGCAATAAGAAAAACATATGATTTATATAATGAATAACTAGAAAACATTTATAAGCACTGATGAAAAGAATGTTCATGTGTGCAATAGAAAATTCTCACCATTGTTCACTGTCTGTGGAGGAAGACCCATAATATTCAGATAAACCCATGGAATGTCCTAACACGAATCTTTTCCTCAGTTTATAATACTTCATCAAAAGCAATAGCATTTACAACTACAAAACTTAAAGGATGCATAAAGAAGATCCATGTCAATAACCCATTTTCTTTACAAAATTGGGCCCTCCAAAAAACATAAAGGCTTTGGAGAATGACGGTGGTCCACTATAAAATTAATCAACTGTTAATTCCAATTGCAGCTTTTATTTCAGAAGTGCTGTTTTTATTAGATGAAATCAGACAGCCTTTGGAACTTGCCATGTGGCTATTGATAGAAAGAATGCAATTTTTTTATTTCACATCAGTAAAAAAGAGTAAAGCTCTTAACATTCAACTGGGACTTCAGCAATAAAGATTTACTGCTTTGCCCAGGGCTAGTTCAGGGGTTCGCCTTTGGTTTGATAGCCTGGGATATTTGGGGATATATTCTTTGGACAATGTCTGTAGTAAGCCCAATTGAAAGAATTATAGCACAGACTCCATGATTCTTAGAGAATAATTCCCTGTATAAAAGCAGATTTTGATATGCTATTAAGTGAAACTGAGTTTTTCACTATAAATATCAAGTGATATATGAAATGCTCATCAAGAGTGAAGTATTGTCAGACCCTCCAATTTGGTAGATGCAAATGCAATCCGTTGTAGGATAGAAATGTTGTAATCAAGATTTGCTTGAAGCAAGTACAGAGACCATAAATACATTAGAGAAGCATGTGGTCTTGGCTACATATTACCAACCTCTGTTTCACTGATGTATCTTCTTCAATATATCTATGAACTCACAGTCCTTTCTTTATGGAAAGCTGATAGAGAAGGAAAAAAAATTCTCAAAGGGTTTTATCAATATTCTGGCATAGGATGAAAAAGAATCACTACTATTATATAGATCCAGTCAGTGGTGGCTCTGAAAGACAGTGATGAGAACAGACATATGTTCAGTGAGAATGCATTTGAACATGATTCACTTTTGAAAAGAGAAGTGATAACTTGCTTGGTTTAATCAAGACCTTGAATAGAGAAAATGGAAAGGTCAGAGACAAGATGGATAGGATAGGTGCCACGTGATGGACCTATAGAAGGGGGGGCAAAGTATACAGATTGTTGCCTCTCCACTAAATGCTCTGTTGATAGGAACCACTGCATAGAAGATGCTTAATCATCATGTGCATAAAATAACTCTTCCATGGAAAGTTCTCAGTCACTTTAGTGCTTGCCCAATGGGTCTGTGAATGAAATAGCTACGATTGCAGAGATAAACACTATGCTTGGGGTTAACATTGTCTCTCTTTTTACAGAGATTATCTAGTTTCTAAGGGTGTTCAGAGTCTGACTCGCCTTCAGCAGAGACCAATGCTGAGACCTCAACATCATACCATGTCTTGTGGGGATCAGTTAGACACTTGGTGGAAAGTGATTATGCAAGACAGTTTTCAGCTTGTGATGTTAATGCTTTGTCTTGAACTATGGTTAGTATATATAATAGTTATGGATTTATCTTTCTCTGGCAACATTTGCTCCACTAACACCACTTTTATAAAAATAATAGAATGTCTAAGTAACTAAAATGAGATCCTATAGAAAGAACAATACCTAAGACCAAAGGGCTGACATTGTCATGAAAGAGGCAGAAAAATGCACACTGGACCAAAAAATTAATTTGTTTTATTAAATATCAGTCAAAGGCTATATTCATGATAATCTATTGGAATGGCGTTTTTAAAGATCCAGTTAAAATTCCAATCTGAGAATGATATATACATAGGAATAGTAAGAAACTGTTCCCCAAAATGCAACATCTATATTATCATGCTTTCTAGAATTCTCTCCTAAATAAAAACCACACACCTGGATTTTTTTCTCAGGGGCTTTTTTTTTTTTTTTTTTTACAAAATATTAAGTCAAGTTATAATATTACTTATTAGTTAAAAAATCAAAGTGTAGTTCATACTCAACTTGTAACATAAGTTATAGTCAATTACCCCAGGTAAAATGGGAATTTATAAAAAATATATTGGAGAATTCCTAAGCAGTTATAAAAGGATCAATACGTGTGTATGTGTGTGCTTCTGTGTCTATCTACATATATACAAAGAATACATTTTTTTAATTTAAGAATACACTATTTTAGTTATACATTCAATAACCATCCAAAAATTATGTCAACATCATTATAATGACTGACTTAGTGATAACTGTAAACTCATATTAAGTGAATATAGCATGAGTTTTTGGTAATTACATTTGTGATGGATGCAACAGTACAATAAATCAAATTTTTAGTGTCTTATGTCATACTATGTTTCCTGCAATATAATTGGCTGTGTGTGTTTCTAGCCTAAACTTACCCTCAATTATAAACTCAACAACATTAATCTCTCAACTTGCTAGGGATGCAACTATATATATATATATATTGAAATTTTAAGTAGGCACAAGACACTTAAGGTTTCTAGCAATGTGTATAATAAATACACAATATAATTAATTTGATATTCCTTTACACGTAATGTAAAAATTGCTTTAGAATGCTAAAAATAACATTTTTGTTATTTAACTTGCTGTTTGAAATAGAAACAAGCATATATTCATGCCTTGCCTTATTTCATTCACATACAGTGGGTTCAAAAAAGAAAACGAAAGAATTTATAAGTGAGTTTAAAAAAGGGTTAAAGAGGAGTTACACACTTTTATTTATCATTATAAAATAATCTGGGTACATGAAATTTATGTAACTACAGAAGCACTCATCTTTGGTATATGGTAACAATTTCCAAATGTGGATATAATAAGATGAAACCCAAAAGCCTAAGACATGGAATTTCCCAGACCATCCTGGTGATAATGATTCAAAATATGCAGAAGTCCAGAAGACTCTATAAAAGTATCACATTTCCCATGATATTCTTCCTCGCACAAACTCCTGAAAGGAGACAAGACCATCCTGTCTCCTTTCTTATACAGGGGGTCCTTGAGTTATAACAGTCTTGACATACAACATTTTGAGTTTACGATGTTCACTCCCATAAAAACTTAAAAGAAATTGAGACACGAATGTTTCGACATAAGCCATTGGGATCATATTTATGGACTGTGTGGGCGAACTAGTTTGATTGCACACAGCAGAAAAATATGCAGTATTTTTTTTCTGTGACTTAGTTGTGTTTTCATGTTCTGGATTTTGATTTTAGAACTGTGTTAAGATAGGTAAGTGACTTAGGCTAGGGTGCATTTCAACTTACACCAAAATTTGCGTTACGTCATTGTCATAGGAATAGAACTGTGTCACAATCCGAAGACCCCCTGTAATTGATACTCATGAAGAAAGAGGTAGAACGTTTTTAAATGTTATGTTTGTTATCTTATTATTTAAGGAGTTGAAAAAGACATTTAGAAAATGGTTAAAAGATATTCTCAGGTGCACATAAATAATTTTGTATATAATTTAAAACAATTTTTGATAGTAATATTTGTTATGAAATATATGATGCAAATCCAAGTGGATAAATCAAACCTAGCCAATCTTCATTAGTCTTTCAAAATACAAATTATTTTTTTGAATTAAACTATACACAAATATTATTCTATAACAGCATTGAAATAGAGGAGTTAATAAGTCAACTGTTTCATAGTAATATTTAATAAGACAAAATTAAAATAAAAGAACTTTTCATATTTTAAGTAAATTAGTGTCTTATTAATAACTTAAACAACTAGCGCTTTAGGTTACTAAAATTTAGTTTATATTTACTAATTTTTAATTTGAGGCATCTTTCAATATTAAAAATTGTTGAAATAAGAAAACTGAAAAAAAGAAAAAAAAATAGAGATCCAAATTGATGAACAAACTTAGCACCTCTCTGGCTAAGTCCAAATTCATGAACAAACTTAGCACCTCTCTGGCTAAGTTTTTCATTGCATTTCAGCATTTAATTGAATTCTAGAGTTTCTGGCAGGCAAGGCAGAAATCTAAGCTTGTTATCAGTCAAATAGTTTCTGTTTGAATACCTCTTTCATGTTGTAATAGACACTTTGCCTTCCCTAGGGTTTCAGGTATACCTTAGCGGTATATTAATTTTGAGAATAAACCTTTCCTATACAGTGATAAAAGCATAGACCTACAGGGAAATCCTTGTTAATTGAATAGAAATGATTCCCTAATTCTTCCTAAGGGAAGACAAACCTAATAAGGTGGCAATATATATAACTTAGATATTATACTCCCTCAGGACAGTATCTTATCCATAAAAATAAGATCTTTGAAAAATATTGCAGAATATTTTTAATTTAACCAGCACCTCAAATCCTTTATAATGTTACTGTCTCGTGTTACAAAAGGAACTCAAGGCGAAAGATTACTATGATTAAAAAATGCATTCTAAAATTCAGATTTAGTTTATGTTTTCTATATACATATCTATATATGATATATACACATTAAAGTTATATAACTAAAGTGAAAATCTGAGAGTGTTTTAGTCTAATAGTAAAATTATTATGTACTTGACTTCCTGGCCTGGCTATGTATTTTTGGTGTATATTTGTATGTGAATCTATATGTGCTTGCATGCATGTGTGTGTGTGTGTGTGTGTGTGTGTGTGTGTGTGTGTGTGTGTTTGTGTGCGTGTATCTTCTAAAACTAAAACAAATGTATTTAAATATAAAAGTTTTACAGACATCATAATATTAATTATTTTTACTTTAAAAGCTCCTTGACTCAAAATATACTAAAAATCTGCACAGTGGGAGGATTTTAGGTAAAATTTGATTCCCCAAAACAGTACATGACTGTAGAGGAAGAATAGAAAAGAAAGAAAGAAGGAAAGCAACAAAAAGATAAGGAAATGAGACTAATTTTGTCACTTGTCTGTGAGAAAAGAAAATAAAAATTTTCAAAAAATGTGAAACTTCTCCCTGAAATTTAGGACAATGCAAAATAATGTGTGTAACTTCAAGAAGCTATATTAAATTTTTAAAATAAATTCTACTAGGTAATTTGTTTATTTCTTATAGGTTCTTTTCTTACTGTGGTGCAATTAATATAACATTATATTAGCTTCAGGGGTAGGGTGTTTTGATTCGATATTTATATATTCTGTAAAATAATTACCACGTAAGTCCAGTTAACACCCATCACTGTAGTTACAAAATATTTTTCTTTCCTGTGATGATAACTTTTAAGTTCCAGTCTCATAGCTACTTTCAAAGATACAATACAGTATTAACTATAGTCACCATAATGTTCATTATATCCCCATGATATTTATTTTATTATTCAAAATCTGTACCTTTTGACTCCCTACATTCACATTACTCATTCCCCACACCCCTTCTCAGGTAACCACTACTCTGTTCTTTATATCCATGAGCTCATTTTATGTTGTTGCTGATTTTTAGATCCCACATATAAGTGAGATCATATGGAATTTACATTTTTCTGTCTAACTTATTTCATTTAGCACGAGGTGCTCAAGGTACATCAATGTTGTCACAAAATCTAGATTTCATTTTTTTTAATGACTGAATAATATTCTAATGCATATATACAATTGTTACTTTATTCATCCATCAGTGGACATTTCTGTTGCTTCCATGTCTTGGCTATTGTGAATAATGTCGAATTGAATATGGGATACAGATATCTTTTCAAATCAGATTTTTATTTTCTTTGGATAAATACCCAGAAGTGGAATTAATAGATCATATAAGTGTCTTACTATTAATGTTGGTGGAATCTCCATATTGTATTTCATAGTGGCTGCACTAGTTTATTTAAAGACCAAAAAACTGTTCATTTTTGAAGTAATTAGCAACTGGTAATTTAGAAAAAGCTAGGTGAAACTGAACTTTTGATAAACCAATATTATGTCTTAATTCCCAGAGCTTGATATTTTGGTGGATTTTTTTGTTTTCTGAGTATGTTATAATTTGAACAAAAAATTGTCTTCCTCATTTATTTCACCATACATTTACTTATATTATAAGAGTACAATGTTGTTAATTATTATTAATAGTCCTTTTTGTGTTGGAAACATTCAGAACATGCCTTAAGCAAAAACTCAAAATACAAAAGCAATATTAATAATAAATGTATATTGTAATAATAATAGAACCTCTTTTTCTGGATAGCTGAGCTTCTTTCATGTTTTATTTCTAAAAATTTCTTGATGCCACCTGACCTGTGGTGGTGCAGTGGATAAAGCGTCAACCTGGAAACACTGAGGTTGCCGGTTCAAAACCCTGGCTTGCCTGGTCAAGGCACATATGGGAGTTGATGCTTCCTGCTCCTCCCCCTTCTCTCTCTCTCTCTCTCTCTCTCTCTCTCTCTCTCTCCCCCCTCTAAAATGAATAAATAAATAAATAAAAATTTCTTGATGTCTACAGAACAGACTTCAGTTTCACTTTTGAATTCTAGAATGGAAAAAAATTGTTTTTCTTTTGGCGTTTTGTTAAAAATGAAGTACTCCATTTTATCTTTACTTTAATGTTAAGAATTATAGTGATTTGGTAATTTTATTGATCATTACAGGTTGTAAAAGTGCATCTTGATTTTATAAAAACCATGCTCATAAAGAACACCTATTTTATATAAAAATGATTGATAACAGTAAAACTCCTTCAGGTTTTAAGTGATGCTTTTCACAATATCAGCAAAAAGGCAGTTTTCTACTTTATTCTAATACTACCTATTGAATACATTATTTTTTCAGTTATTTCCAACAAGATTTTTCTTCCAATTTTAGTAACCACTTTAACCAGTGTGGTAAGCATATCAACAGAAATTTCATAAAGAATTTTATCCATCACTCAGTTGTTGATATATAGCTATTGTCCTATGACTTTGAATCTATTTTTTCTCTACAACTATGAAGTGAAATATGCATGTATTAATAGCCATTAATATTATTATGATGTGTGGGTTATCAGATTTAATGAAACTTTGTGATTAATGACACTATAATGGTTTAATTAAAATAAATGAGTAAAAAGTAGAAAAGATGAAATATTGCATTAGGGTATATGTCATGGTCAGTTAAACAAATGAGCTTAATACAAATTAAAGTATTTAAAATACAAGTAATTGACCTCACAATAAATGTGACTAAGAAACAATAAAATTTAACATTTGCAAATATATTATCCATTACTTCAACAAATATTCAAAAGCATTTGTACACTGCTAAACAATAAGAACAAAGATGGGATTATATTGCATTATTATAACATTATATTATGTTATTGAATATTATCATATAATATAATAAAATATTTTATATATTATATAATACTATGTGAGAAAAGAGTATTAGTCAGGTAAATCTGTTTATTTGTATCAAATATAATTAAATTTATATTTTTGATATTTAATAAAATAAACAAAATTTTATTTTTACAGTTATTTTATCTTTCATTGTGAATTGATTATAAAAATCATTGTCCATTATTGTACTTAGCTGTCATTATTTTCTTTAAAATCATAGAAATGTTTAAAATTTTTGTAAAATATATTTAATTAGAATATTTTCCTTTTCTGTACCTCATCTTAATTTTGACCTTTGATAAATAGTTGCTCCTAACTTTTATTATAATTATGTTTATACTATCAATTATTTCCTTTATGACTAATACCCTTTGCACTCTTATTTTAAAAAGTCCTTGCCTAGACAGAAGAAAGATGGCGATGGAGTAGGCAGATATTCCAACTGCTACTACCCAGGACCAAATTGAATTACAACTTAATTTAAGAACAATCATCTGGAAAAACCAACATTGGACTAAACTAAGAGGAATCTATAACCAAGGATCACCAAAGAGGCCACACCAAAACTGGAAGGAAGGGCGAAGATGTGGAAAGGGCTGCTCCGCTCCCAGGAGAGAGTGGCAGCCTGGAGGGACTCTCATTGCAGGGTGGGTTGCCCTGATTGTTGTGTGTCCTCAGCCTCAGGCCCAGAGCCCTGGCCTAGAGCACCGGAGACTAGAAGAGGCACCCAGACAGCATTTAGCTGTGAAAAGAGCTGGGTTTCTGTCCTTGAGAAAGAGACACACCTCTCAGATGCCGATTCAGTTTCAAAGGGCCTGCACAGAAACCCTCATTCACAGCCGCTTACCCAGGGCTCTGGCAGGGGAGAGCTGAGAGGACTGGAGTTGCAGGACGAGAGTGTAAAGTTGCAGGCCCAGGGAGAGACACTGTGTGGGACACAAATCAGAACCCTTGTGCTGAGTTGTACTTCAATACTGTAGTCGCCATATTTCTTGGGTGGAGCAATCCCCACTGAGTGGCATCAGCCTGGAAAAAAGCAGCTGCCCTGTCCTCAGGAGTCTCTCTTCTACCCCAGACATGGCGACAGATCTTTCTGAGAGGCCAGAAAGCAGGGGGCGTGTCAGTGACCCAGTTTTCTGGTGTTGAGACCATAGCTCTCCCTGACTATCCTGAGTCTATGACTGATGCTTACATCTCACTAGAGACTCAGTTGAATTTGTCACGAAAAAAGGCAGACCACACCTCTAAGCCTCAGAGGCCACACCCACTGGACTCCTGGGGCCACACCCTATTGAAGTCTATGAAAAAAGTCTGAACAAACTGACACCTGGGGCGGAGCTACAACCACCATCCTTCTTAATCCCTGAATTGGTGCAGGCTCTAGACTCTAGCAGAGGCTTTTTCAACACCTGAGCCTAACAAGCAGCCAGCAGACAGAGGCCACAAGAGGTAGGACTCAGAGAAACTTGGCCGTTTAAATGAACTTTCTCCCCAGGACCAAAGAGAGTAAAATTAAGCCTAGGAGTGCAGCTAGGTATTTCCATGTACACCTGGGCCCAGCAGAGGCAGACACAAAGTCTGAATTGTTTGTAGCTCCAAGAAAGTTGCTGAGGACCAATCACGGGCAGTGTCTCTCACTAATCTGCATTGGGCTCCTGCTAAGGAGGCCCAGGGCTAGCACATTCAGGGGCCAGCTGTGAAAAGCATTGGTTCAGGACCTAACAACCCTTGCTAGAGTGGTATCCCAAAGAAAAGCACCTCACACCATGCACAGCTGAGGCGAGTTCCACTCTCTGTGATCAGCACAGGCACAGTGGCTCATGTGCATTGGATAGGGTGAAGATTCACAGACAGCTGGCCTTGGCATTAAATATTCTGTCCTACTAAGCTAGATTCCACAGGGGGAAGGGAGAGAGGCTTGGAGCATGGATATTTAAAGTATGGGTTTCTGTGAGTCTATTGTTGGACTTGGTTGAGGGTTTAGCCACCTTCAGGAGGGGCACAGGCAGCCCCAGGAGAGTACTTTTGCAGTCTTCCTCCCTGAGACTGGGATCTCAACAGCTGAAAGAACCTCAGAGTTCTTTCTGTTAGCCACACACTTGGTCTGAACCTACTCCTCACCTTGTTAGGGAGATATAAAATTTGAGTATCTAGCAGTGGCTACGGGGTCAAGCTCTGAAGAAGGGCCCACATTCCCAGTACTGAGCTCCTGACCAAGAGACTCCTGAAATAAGGGGTCCCACAATGTTGTTTTCACAACCTCAGCTGCCCTAATGCACCAAGTGTGCAACCTGTAGAGGGGTTGGTTGTGTGAGGCCAATCTGAGCCCACACTATAGTCTTACTACAGAAGTCTCTGTGGGAAGACCAGGCAGCTGCAAGATGAGGAGGAAAAGCTGAAAAGTGGAGACAAATATTTAAGAGCAAGGGGCTTTTATGGAACTATTTTCATCTCTAAACAAGAGAAAGCTTATCCTTATACAAAGGTAGTCCCCTCTCACAGTATCCAGACACAGAAAATACAGAGACTCAAACAGTAAAAAGTGAAGTAGCTGCAGACTGGTAGACCACAGCAGGTTACAAAAAAACAGCTGATGCCAACCCAAGAAGAACTAGAGCCAACACTACTGGTAGTGGGTGGAAGAGAGCACTAACCCTAGACTCAACTACCAACACAAGCAGCACACGCAAAGGTGGAGTCTAGCAGGCACCAGACACTGTGGAGAATAAATATGCCCAACAAGACAGACATTAAACAGTGTGTAATACACATAATCAAGGTTGACCCTTAGAGCCAGCCAGCCTGAGGGGGTAAATGTACCCATGAAAAGACCAACTGCATCTAATACATACAACAAGAGGGAAATAGAACTCTCAAGAAGCATTCCTAGAACAAGGAAAACAAGTGGCCTGAAGAAAAATACTGCCGACCCCATTTTCTTCATAAATACCACACAAAAATTTTAGTCAGACAGCACAACCTAATGCACAAGCAAAATGAGCAGACAGAGAAATGTGACACAAATGAATCAACAAGAGAAATCTCCAGAAAAAGACTGAATAAATGGAAGTAAACAAAATATCAGATGCAGAGTTTAAAACAATGATGTTTAGGATGCTCAAGGATCTTAGAGCAACAATAGTTGGACATAATGAGCATTTAAATAAAGAGATAGCAAACATCAAAAAGGACACTGAAACCATAAAAAAAGAACCAGTCAGAAATAAAAAATACAATATCAGAAATGAAGATTGCACTAGAAGAAATTAATAGCAGGATGGATGAAGCAGAAGATCAAATCAGCAATTTAGAGAAAATAAATAAATGAAAGCACAGAAGCAAAGCAGCAAAAAGAAAAGAGGCTCAAAAGGTCAGAGGAAACTCTAAGAGAACTCTGTGCCAACATGAAGAAAAACAACATTCACATCATAGGGGTTCCTGAAGGAGAAGAGAATGAACAAGGTATAGAGAACCTGTTTGAAGAAATCATAGCTGAAAATATTTTTAAATTGATGAAGAAAAAGGTGACACAAGTTCAAGAAGCACAGAGAATTCCATTAAAGAGGAAACCAAGTAGGCCTACAACAAGATACATCATAACTAAAGTGTCAAAGTTAAGAGACAAAGAAAGAATACTAAAAGCTGCAAGAGAAAAGGAGTTAATTACCTACAGAGTAGCCCTCATAAGGAGGACATCTGACTTTGCAACAGAAAAACTTGAGGCTGGAACAGATTGGCAAGAAATATTCAAAGTGATGAAAAGAAAGAAACTACAACCAAGACGTCTTTATTCAGCAAGACTATCTTTAAAATTGAAGAAGAGATAAAAAATTTACAAGACCAAAATTAAAAAAAAACTCAAAGAATTCATTACAACCAAACTAGTTTGCAAGAAATGCTAAAGGGCTTGCTCTAAAAAAAAGCAAAGAAAATAAAAATCGAGAAAAAGAGGATTGTAGATTTAAAGAATAAAGTGGCAATAAACAACTACACATTAATAATAACCTTAAATGTAAATGGATTAAATGCTCAAATCAAAAGACATAGAGTAGCTTCATGGATAAGAAAAGAGGACCCGTACATATACTATCTACAAGAGACCCACCTCAGAACAAAAAATACACATAGACTAAAAGTGAAGGGATTGAAAATTTATTTCACTCAAATGGAAATGAAAAAAGAGCTAGGGAAGCAATACTGATATCTGACAAAATTGATTTTAAAACAAAGGCTATAGTAAGGGATAAAGAAAGTCACTACATAATGATAAAGAGAGCAATCCAGTAGGAAGATATAAATATTGTAAATATTTATGAATCTAATATAGGAGCAAGTAAATCTATAAAGCAGATTTTGATGGACATAAAGGACAAGATCAACAGCAATACTATAATAATAGGGGATTTTATTACCTCACCAACATCAATGGATAGATTCTTCAGACAGAAAATTAACAATGAAACATTGGCCTTAAATGACACACTAGATCAACTGGATTTAATAGATATCTTCAGAACCTTTCACCCCAAAGCACAGAACATACATTCTTTTCAAGTGCTCATGGTACATTCTCTAGGATAGAGCACATGTTACAACACAAAACAAGTCTCAACAAATTTAAGAAGATTGAAATCATTTCAAAGATCTTCTCTGATCACAATGGCATGAAACTAGAAATCAACTACAATAAAAAAAACTGAAAAACATTCAAACACTTGGAAACTAAATAGCATGTTATTAAATAATGAATGGGTTAAGACCAAGGTCAATCAAGAAATAAAAAATTTTCTTGTAACAAATTAAAATGAACATACAACATTTCAAAATTTATAGGACATAGCAAAAGCTGTCCTGAGAGGGAAGTTGTAATGTAATGCATTACAGGAATACATTAAGAAGCAAGAAAAAACTCAAAAACACAACTTAACCCACTTAAGCCTGCATCTAAAAGAACAAGAAAAAGAGCAACAAATAAAACCCAGAGCAAGTAGAAGAAAGGAAATAACAAAGAACAGGAATAAATGACATAGAGGCTAAAAAACAATACAGAAGATCAATGAAACCAAAAGCTGGTTCTTTGAAAAGGTAAACAAGATTGATGAAACTTTAACCAAACTCATTGAGAAAGAAAGAGAGAGAAATCAAATAAATAAAATTAGAAATGAGAGTGGAGAAGTAACAACTGACACCAAAGAAATAAAATATATTGTAAGAAAATACTATGAAGATCTGTAAGCCAAAGCCTAGGTAAAAGGAATAAATTCCTAGAAACATATCATCTTCCTGAACTCAATCTGGAAGAATCAGAAAGCCTAAACTGACAGATTACAACAAATGAAATTGAGAGTTATCAAATAAATTCCAGCAAACAAAAGTCCTGGACCAGATGGTTTCACAGGTGAATTTTACCAAATATTCTAAGAAGAAATAACACCTATCCTTCTCAATTTTTTTCAAGAAATTCAAAGGAAGAAAGACTTCCAGGTTCTTTTTATGAGGAAAGCATAATCCTTATTCCAAAACTAGGGAAGCACACTACAAAGAAATAAAACTATAGGCCAGTATCCCTGATGAATTTAGGTGCTAAAATTCTCAACAAAGTATTAGCAAACAGCATACAGCAATAGATTTTAAAAAAATCATATATCATGATCAAGTGGGATTTATTCTGGGATGGAAAGGCTGGTATAATATTCACAAATCAAACAATATGATTCACCACATAAACAAAAAGAAAGATAAGAATCACATAATAATATCAATAGATGCAGGAAAAGCATTTGATAAAACCCAGCACCCATTTATGATTAAAAATCTTAGCAAAGTGGGAATATAGGGAACATACCTGAACATAATATAGGCCCTCTGTGACAAACTCACAGCCAACATCACACTCAATGGGCAAAAATTAAAAGCAACCCCTTTAAGAACAAGAACATGGCAGGGTTGCCCCCTTTCACCACTTTTATTCAACATAGTTCTGGAAGTCCTAGCCACAGCAATCAGACAAGGAGAAGAAATAAAAGGCATCCAAATTGGAAAAGAAGAAGTAAAACTACCATTATTTGCTGATAATATGATACTTTACATATAAAACACTAAAATCTCAGTTAAAAAACTACTAGACTAGATAAATAAATTCAGGAAGGTGGCAGGATATAAAATTAATATTCAAAAATTAGTAGCATTGTTATACACCAACAATAAACTGTTTGAAAAAGAAATTAAGAAAACAATCCCCTTCACTATTGCAATAACAACAAAAATAAAGTACCAAGGAGTAAATTTAACTTACGAGGTGTAAGGCCAGGAGCCGCCATCGTGGCCATTCACATGCAGGTTCCCATTGGATTCGGGCAGACGATAAAGAAATGGCGGAGTCAGAGGACGGGGGGCCATCCTATTTATTGGTGTCTCACCAAGACAGGCAAACCACAAAAGAAGACAAGGGAAAAGCAGAAAACCAGCTCTTCCCATGAAGGGCAAGGGATCAGGGAAGCCCCTGCAATTGTGATAGCAGGAACTGTGTGTCCAAGCTTCTGGTCTGTCCCACTTTATAGTGTAGAAAACCAAAATCCCTTAATCCAATATACAAACAAGGAAGTCTCCGATACAAAGTCACCCATCCAAGGCATAATTGGATTCCTCATGAGAGTGCACCACCCAGATAATACAATCATTCAAGGGTGTGGGGAAAAGCTTAGTCCCAAAACCAAACCCCAGGCTACAACGACCTGGCCTGCTTATAGCCTGTCCCCCACACCCAATATAAGTCACAAGCAAGCAAACATATATATCACATTTACAAACTTATTTGACCAACATTCCACCCCTTTTGCTCGCTTTACAATCTAAACCACAGGCATCTTCCATGATGGTCACTGTGCAAGGAGTAGGATACATTGCATAAACAGAAATAGTACCAACTACAGCAATAGGATTAACAGATCAAAAACTATGGGCGAAATGAGAGAGCTGTCAGTGGCACCAAGAGAGGCAAATCTTTTCCCTCTGGCAGAATACAGGCCAGAGTTTTGTCTGCAGACAGCACCGTAGCTGGCACCAGAGGCCGCCCTGAGCGGGCATACCAAACCTTATTGGCCAATACCTGTTGTACATTGGAAGGGGACCAGTGGATAGCCAGTTCCACATGTGGCCTCCGGTCCCCGCCCATCCCCGTTAGACGGGTCCCTCGGCCTTTTTCGTATTCAAACTGGTACAGTGGGTCTTGGGAGTTCCCCTCTCCCTCGGCCATCTCTATCATATAATCTTGTAACCGAGCTGTGCGCGCACCAAACGTTTTATTGGTAGTTGCTGGGGCCTTTCTTCTCAGTGGCTGGAACTTCTGTTCTGGTTTAAGCTGCCACCAAAGCTCCAAAAGAATTTTATTAGACTGGCCATCCAATTTCCCCTTATCTGCTCCAGCCGCAATCAAGTCTACCCACATCTGTGTTCGGGTAACCTTTACAGACTCGTTTCCCTTGTTAGTTGGGGGGGAAACATAGGCAGCAGCCCTCACTGCTTTATGATCCTGAGCGGCCTCCAGCTCTCCCAAATCTGCTACCATCTGTGTGACTGCATTGATGGGCTGCCCCACATAGGGGCCCAAGATAGCCACAAGTGACCCAAAAAGGGCTGACGGGGCGCTAGCAAGGACAAATTCCCTCATTTTGGCCGTAAACACTTCCTCGTCTGGCCCACGAGACCCAGGGTTGAAAACAGCATTCTTCATACCTAGTTCTCGAAGGACCTTTACTAACTCACTGTAGCACTGCCACCGACTCATTGCCCCTGGCAGTTCTCCAGCATTCTGCCAGACCGTACGAATGGCAGCCATCACCCATTCTAATAGGGTATGGTCTCCTGGGTTGCCATGGCAGTTCTGAAGACGCTGCCTCAAGGAAGAGTGTGTGGCAATGGCGGCCAATTTCTCCATCTCTGTTCCGGAGAGCATGATGCCATCCACCCCTATATCCCATAATCGTAGTAACCAGGCTACCAGGGATTCAGTAGGTTTCTGCCTAAATTGTGCCCCCAACTCCATCAGCTCTGCCTGGGTATAGGGCCGGACCACAGAGTGTTCCATTACCTGGGCTGGAGGCTGTGGCTGCCCCTGAGGGACTCTTTGTTGCTGGGTTTTTACCTTCTTGGCGACAACTGGTCGGGCTCTCAGTGTGCATATGGCAGCTTCAGCCTGAGCCTTCTCATCCTCAGAAGAGGAGTCGCAAGCGCCTGCTCCCGCTGACTCAAAGCCAATCCACCGGCACGGATGCTGCTGCTCCTTTGGTGACCGTTTAGGCTCCTGTGGCTGCTGGCTTTTGGCCAGAAGCTGAGACTCGAGCTCTTGAATCCGCAGTTGTTTCTCCAACAACTGCCGGTGAACACGTTCAACTTCCAGGGTAAACTGCAACTCGCGAACCCGTAATTCCTTCTCCAGTGCTCGCTCCAATTCCAGCCTTTTCTGCCGTTCTATTTTCAATTCATACTGAAGCTTTTGACCTCGGGCAGTTTCCTCTTGAGTAAAAAACATGTAGCCCATGGCCCCTAAAAGGACAGCCATGGGGAGCCAGAGCAGCAACCAGTACTCTATCCCACCCATCAAGGGTGGTGGCTCCATACCAATCTCTGAATCCTGCCGGAAACTACGCCAGTTGTAAGGCCAGGAGCCGCCATCGTGGCCATTCACATGCAGGTTCCCATTGGATTCGGGCAGACGATAAAGAAATGGCGGAGTCAGAGGATGGTGGGCCATCCTATTTATTGGTGTCTCACTGTAAAGCCAGCAGTCAAGGCCAGGGCCACCATCAGAGCAGCCCGGCCCTTGCAGGTTCGCATTGGATTCGGACAGTCGGTAAAGAAACCATGGAGCCAAAAACTGGTGGGCCATAACCTTTAATCCTACCTTGCACCCGGCGGGCAAGTAAAAATACACACTGGGCTCCAAAACCCAGTCACACTCAGTGCTCACAAAGCCACTGACTTATCCGAGTTTCCTAGAATCAAAGGTTTCTAGCTCACCAACCTTATTCTCCTCAGTTCCCCATTTTCTTCCTTATCCCAGATACAAACTCTACACAGACTGGCATCTCACTCAGTACTCCGCCATCTTGGCTGCTTCTCCTGGCCTCCTCCACGTGGCCTCCTTCCGCTGCTGGCTCTACTTTCTCTGCTCTCTCATGCTAACCTCAGGAACCAAGAGCCAAGTCCCGTTCTGCCCCCATTTTATAGTGTAGCTTCACAACCTTTAATCCAATATACAAAATAGGGTAGTCTCTAATACAAAGTCACTTCTCTGAGGCATGACTGGATTGTACCACCCTACATCAAAAAGGGTAGGAAAGGCTTAATCCCAAAACCAAGCCTCAGGCTACAACAATTCTCAACACACATTAATATCACCTGGGCAACGGCCTCTTTAACAAAGTGAGCATAATACATTTTATCTGCCCAACAATCCACCCCTATGCTCACTTTACTACCCACAATTTACATCACCAGCATTCCTGTGCAAGGAAATTAGAACATTACA
This sequence comes from Saccopteryx leptura, assembly GCF_036850995.1. Taxonomy (NCBI): domain Eukaryota; kingdom Metazoa; phylum Chordata; class Mammalia; order Chiroptera; family Emballonuridae; genus Saccopteryx; species Saccopteryx leptura. The sequence goes on from NC_089503.1 coordinate 357,389,314, forward strand.
CAGATTACAACAGCAAAAATCATACAGTTTCAACAATTACAAAGGTACATTTCACCAGTCTCTGAGCACTTAGCCCAAAGCGCAAAATGTCCTCGGTCTTCTTTCTAGCCACGGGAAAAGCTTCCCGGGGTAGGGGAGTGCTTCCAGCAAAGCCACCCCCCACCCCCATCAGGGTATTTTACATTGTCCAAAATCCGTAATCCGAAAGTCCATCCAACAAAGGAGCCAATGCCCACTCCGGTCGTAGTCCAGGAAATCAGTCCACGCACGTGGGTCATCAGCCACCCCCCTCATTCCTGCCGTCCTGGCAGGTCTTACACTGTCCCAAAGAGGGGCACGTGGCAATGGCAGTCAGCATTTCCATCTCTGCTCCGGAAAGCATGTCCAGCCCTATTTCCCAAAATCGCAGACCTACCAGGGCCAAAGTAGGTGCTCCTTCCAGCTGCGCTTTCACCTTCTGGAGACTGCGGATTGCAACTCCAGTCCGATTCTCCTCATCCTCCAAAGAGGGACTGAAAACACCAGCTCCGGCTGCCGGGCTCGAGCCTCCGTCTGCCGCAGCCTTCTGCTCCACAGACCTTGCAGCTCCGGACCCGGCCTCAGCTTCAGCTTCAGCTTCAGCTTCAGCCTCAGCCTCAGCCTCAGCCTCAGCTTCAGCCCCGGCCTCCTGCCGCTGCTGGCTCTCCGCAACATCCAGGGCAAGCTGCAACTCACGAACCTCTGAATCCTCCTCCAGTGTTTGCTCCATTTCCAGGCGAATCTCGAACACCTGGTCGGCCTCCTCCTCCAGCATTTCCTCCAGCTCCAGGGTCAGCATCGGTTTCTCCTGCGTTTGCTCCAACTCCTTCTGCTGCTCGGTTTGCAGGTCCCAGGCAGCCTCTTTCACAGAGCTCTCGGTTTCCTCACGCATGGCTGTAAAAGTCAGCCAGCCTACAATCCCCAAAAGGACAGCCATGGGGAACCCTAACACTAGCCAGTCCTCTACTCCACCACTCAAAGGCTCCTTGCCGATCTGTATCGAATCCTGCCACAGACTACGCCAAATGTAAGGCCAGCTCGCACGGCCGGGGCCACCATCAGAGCAGCCCGGCCCTTGCAGGTTCGCATTGGATTCGGACAGTCGGTAAAGAAACCACGGAGCCAAAAACTGGTGGGCCATAACCTTTAATCCTACCTTGCACCCGGCGGGCAAGTAAAAATACACACTGGGCTCCAAAACCCAGTCACACTCAGTGCTCACAAAGCCACTGACTTATCCGAGTTTCCTAGAATCAAAGGTTTCTAGCTCACCAACCTTATTCTCCTCAGTTCCCCATTTTCTTCCTTATCCCAGATACAAACTCTACACAGACTGGCATCTCACTCAGTACTCCGCCATCTTGGCTGCTTCTCCTGGCCTCCTCCACGTGGCCTCCTTCCGCTGCTGGCTCTACTTTCTCTGCTCTCTCATGCTAACCTCAGGAACCAAGAGCCAAGTCCCGTTCTGCCCCCATTTTATAGTGTAGCTTCACAACCTTTAATCCAATATACAAAATAGGGTAGTCTCTAATACAAAGTCACTTCTCTGAGGCATGACTGGATTGTACCACCCTACATCAAAAAGGGTAGGAAAGGCTTAATCCCAAAACCAAGCCTCAGGCTACAACAATTCTCAACACACATTAATATCACCTGGGCAACGGCCTCTTTAACAAAGTGAGCATAATACATTTTATCTGCCCAACACTCACCAAGACAGGCAAACCACAAAAGAAGACAAGGGAAAAGCAGAAAACCAGCTCTTCCCATGAAGGGCAAGGGATCAGGGAAGCCCCTGCAATTGTGATAGCAGGAACTGTGTGTCCAAGCTCCTGGTCTGTCCCACTTTATAGTGTAGAAAACCAAAATCCCTTAATCCAATATACAAACAAGGAAGTCTCCGATACAAAGTCACCCATCCAAGGCATAATTGGATTCCTCATGAGAGTGCACCACCCAGATAATACAATCATTCAAGGGTGTGGGGAAAAGCTTAGTCCCAAACCCAAACCCCAGGCTACAACGACCTGGCCTGCTTATAGCCTGTCCCCCACACCCAATATAAGTCACAAGCGAGCAAACATATATATCACATTTACAAACTTATTTGACCAACACGAGGTAAAGTATTTGTACTCAGAAAATTATAGAACATTGATAAAATAATCAAGGAAGATACAAACAAGTGGAAGCATATACCGTGTTCATGGATAAAAAGAATAAACATCATTAAAATGTCTATATTACCCAAAGCAATCTATAAATTCAATGCTATTTCTATTATAATCCTAATGGCATACTTCAAAGATATAGAACAAATCTTCCAAAAGTCTATATGGAACCAAAAAGAGCATGAATAGCCTTAGCAAACTTGAAAATTAAGAATAAAGTGGGAGTATCACACTTCCTGATATCAAGTTATACTATAAGACCATTATACTACAAGACCATTGTACTCAAAACAGCTTGGTACTTGCATAAGAATGCGCATACAGATCAATGAAACAGAACAGAATTTAAAAATAAACCCACACCTTTATAGTCAATTGATATTTGACAAAGGAGGTAAGAGCATACAATGGAGTAAAGACAGTCCCTTTAGTAAATGGTGTTGGGAATATTAGGTATATGCAAAAAAGCGAAACTAGACCACCAACTTACACCATTCACAAAAATAAACTCAAAATGGATAAAAGACTTAAATGTAAGTCTTGAAACCATAAACATCTTGGAAGAAAACATAGGCAGTAAGTCTTGCTGACTTATCTCCCCAGGCAAGTGAAATAAAGGACAGAATGTACAAATGGGCTATATCAAACTAAAAAGCTTTTGCACAACAACAACAAAAAAACATGAACAAAATAAAAAGACAACCCACACAATGGGTCAAGATATTTGTCAATAAGGGGTTAATAACCAAAATTTATAAAGAACTTCTAAAACTCAACATCAGGAATGTAAAAAATCCAATTAAAAAATGGGCAAAAGAACTGAACAGACACTTTTCCAAAGAGGGCATACAAATGGCCAATAGGTATATGAAAAAATGTACAAGGTCACTATTCATCAGAGAAATGCAAATTAAAACATTGAGATACCACCTCACACCTGTCAGAATGGTGCTCATCAACAAAACAAAACAGAATAAGTACTGGTGAGGATGTGGAGAAAGGGAACCCTCCTGCACTGCTGGTGGGAATGCTGACTGGTGCAGTCACTGGGGGAAAACAGTATGGCATTTATTCAAAAACTTAAAAATAGAACTGCCTTTTGATCCAGCTATCCCACTTTTGAGAATATATCCTAAAAATACCAAATCACTGATTCAAAAAAAGATATGCACCCCAATGTTTATTGCAGCATTGTTTACAATAGCCAAGATCTGGAAACAGCCTAAGTGTCCAGCAGTGGACGAGTGGATTAAAAAGCAGTGGTACATACACACAATGGAATACTATGAAGCTGTGAAAAAGAAGGAAATCTTACCTTTTGTGGCAGCATGGATGGACCCGGAGATTATTATGCTAAGTGAAATGAGCCAGGCAGAGAAAGAAAAATATTATATGATCTCACATATATGTGGAATCTGAATGAACAAAGTGAACTGAGGAACAGAATAAAGACAGAGGCGGGGTCATAGGAACCAGAGGGACAGCAGTAAGAGGGAGGGGGGGATGAGGGGATTGGATTAGTTAAGGTAAAGTGATTAGTCAAACTATGTATACACAACACAGAGATATAGATAACAGGACAGCAAATCCTAAAGGGAAGAGGAGAGTGAGTTAGGGGGAGGGGGATAAAGGGTTTATAAAAAAGGATACAAGGTTGAAGGTGAAAGAGTTATATTCAGTGGGACACTTGAATCCATGTAAACACAATAAATTAATAATTAATAAAAAAATTTTAAAAAGAATAAAAAAGAGAAAAAAATAATAGCATGAAAAACAGAAAATGGGGAAACTTTTCTGTTAAAAGAGATTAAAGATACAATATTAAAAAAGTCTTTGCCTACTCTAAGATTAGAAATATATTCTCTTATTGTTTCTTTTAAAGCTATGTGATTATATTTTTATATTTCCAAATAAGTTTTGAGTATTGTAAGACAAAATTTGAGTCACTCTTGTCCATATGGTATCTGATTAATGCAACAGTATTAATAGACTATCTTTCTCATTATGTATCACTTAAATCATAAATTAGGTTACAGCATATGTTGAACTGTCCCTAGACTATTTTTGGTTTGCTTGTTTTTTCTTCTTTGGTCTCTGTATATTTCCTTATGCCAATGCTCCGTTGTCTTAATTCAGGCACTTTATGATCACTCTAGATATTATGGATGATAGAAGGGTCACATGCTGAACCTGACAAGCTCAGGGGAGGTGACCTTGCAGACTCAGAGATCTAAAGTAACTACACAAAATGGTCTGAAATTAAAACTTTTAACTAAAAGTAATTTATAGTTTATAGTCATGTCCTAGAGAGGTATTTTTATCTATGGAAGGTCAATGTTTGCCTTAATTGACCTTGTCTGTCATTTTTTGCATTTTTAACAATGTACCTCATAATATCTGCTGGTTAAATTAGTTTGTGAAATATGATTTTTATGTTTACTCCCTTATAGTTTGCATTGGGGGCTAAACAGTGCCAGGTATATGTGGTCTGTGAAGTTGCAAATTACCTTCCTGCTTGGGAAGGGCCATTATTCTGCTAGTGTTTGCTGGAGGAGAGGTTTTCATGCCAGAAAGTTTTGAAAAGGGAGAGAAGAAGAAGAGGCAGAAAGAAGCCATGTTCTGCAGGGACAGCAGGGAGTATGCAGAGTGCTGAAGAATAGGCCAGTTTGTGCAGAGAGGAGAAGGTGTGCAGATGGGGAACCAGAGGTGAGGGGCTTTGCAAGCTCCACTGAGACTGGTGGGGCTTCTGATTCTAGGAGAAACCGAAGAATATTCTCCTGGTTGTGGAACTGAAAAATGTGTCAGTGGCTTTGGGAGTCCTGTGTGTCTGCTCGTTGGCCAGTGCAAGACTTTAATAAAGGAATGGCCCACCATTTTTTGGCTCCACTGTTTCTTTACCGTCTGTCCAAATTTAATGAGAACCTCCATGTGAATGGATATGATGATGGTGGACCCTGGTCTTACAACATCCCTTTAAAATCTAAGGGTCATCTTCTTTTCATGCCCCTCAGAGTGCAGCCACCCCACTAGAACAAGAACCACAAATGCCCTCATTGTTATCATCATCATGTTCATTGTTAACTGTTAACTATCTTATGCCTGCCTATGTAAAAGAAGCTTGAATATATAAATATATATTTTACTTTTTACCCAATTCCAGAGATTCCCCTGCTTTGCTTTTTCCCATCTTCCTCATCTCTCTCCAATTTCTTATAATCCCCCTACCCCTTATATCTACTAATGTATAAAATAAGTTGCAAAACCACCATTTTCTGGAGCACTTTCTCAATCTGTTGAAACTTTGTTTCCCAGCAATTTTCCACAGTTTGGCTTAAATATACTCATAAAAATTTTTACAGATTTTGATATTTCTTACATTGACAATATCTAATAACACAAGTCCTCCAGTATTTTTTTTTTTCAAGATTAGCTTGACTATGCTTGCTTTTTAGTTAAATTTGATTGCTGGATTTCTGGCAATCTGAGAATAATCTTTAATTCTGTATAACTAATTATTAATTATTCATCTTAGAGGGTAAGACATGTTACATAAAATAATATAAGTCTTAATAAAATTATTCTATATTTAAATTTTTGACATGGTATAGAAATAATAGGCTTAAAATTAGATATTAACCATGAGTATCAGTAGACCCGCTTCTTTTCATATGCATTTAAAGTCAAGTTAAAAATGATAAATGATATATTAAAATTCCCAAAAATAAAATGCTAAAGAGAAAACACCAATGCTTTCCTTTAATCATCCAAGAATATTTCATGCATAATCAGAGCATTCTATACCACAACACTTCTGCTTCTAGATTGTGGGTTTTTCCTACACAACAGGATTCTTTGATACCAGAGGGGGGTCCCACAATTTTACTTAATCTGACACTATCTGTCTGAGTTTATCATCCAAATCCATAGAATAAAGCTTCAGTCCTACAAAACTGCCCCCTCTATCTCTTTCAGATGCCAATCATAAGTCCAGTTTGTTTCCTGTGCTTCTGAATAACTGGCTGCAATGCAGAGATTCTCACAGTCCCATCTTTGGGTTCGGTTAATAGGCTCACAGAACTCAGGAAAACATTTTATTTATTAGATTACCTGTTTATTATAAAAATCTGTAACTCTGAAACAGCTTAAAGGAGAGTGCTGCATAGGGAACGTTATGTGGGCAGGGCCTGGATCTTCCATTCCCTCTCTCTGGTGTGACACCATCCCTGTACTGGCACGTGTCCATAACTTGGAAGTTCTCACCATCTTAGAGTTTTATGGGGGCTTCATTACATAGATATAATTGATTAAATCATTGCCCATTGGTGGTTAATTCAAACTTTAGCTCCTCCCCCCTCCCTAGAGGTAAGGGGTTGGTTCTGAAAATTTTAACATTCTAATCACAAGGTTGTTTCCCTTGGCAACAAGCGCCCATTTTAGGGGCTTTCTCAAAACCACCTTATTAACATAAACTTTGGTATTATTGAAAGGAGTCTCTTATGAATAACAAAACACATTCAACTCACCTTTGTGCTCTGGAGCCTTTTCAGAAACTGGGAACACACTGAATAGTATAGCAAGAGATGAACCTATGGCTCTTATATAGAAAATGACAAATGTTGTAGGAGCCATGTACCAGAAACACTGAACAAAGTCAAATAGATATTTCTTTTTATAAATCACAAAATTTTAAGATAAATAATATTGGGTTTATTGCACTATAAAATATTAGATGAGCAACTTCTCTTTAAATCATTTGCAATACATGTTAAAAACTGCCAAGATTTTGAATTCAAATTCATAAGGTAATTTTCTATAGAAAAATAAAAACTTTTTTTTTCCTAAAGGTCAGAATCTTAGTAAGACATTAAAATAAATATTTTCTGTGCACTAGGAAAACAAAATAAATCTTGTTTTTAGTATAAGTTTATAACATTCATTGCATGATCAGCCTGAGACTTATGAGAGAAGGGTAACAACACTTGTCTCCTTGTTCCGGCCAAAATATTTGGAATCATTTCTAATTTACTTGTTTTCGTTCTTATCTCATTAATCAGCACATGTATTCAACCCTACCAGTGTAAGTCATACATAATCTGCCTTTTCTTCATTACTTTCATCTTTACCATTCCTGTCTAGCCACCTCTGCCAAACAAATTTTAACTGGTCTTATCACAGGAGAAGACCCAAGCTCCTGGGGCTTCTTCCTCCTAGGTTCTTGTCATGCTCATGAGAAAGAATTCAAGTAAGAGAAAAAGTACATCATTCAAGCAAAGCAAGCAGTTTATTGAGCAAAGTTATATACTTGGCACAAGGCACAAGTGGGCAAACTCAGTTAGTCTGAGACCCCCGCCTGGGGGGGTTTTCAGAGTTATGTATCTTTGGCTTCAAGGCTTTGTTTCCCTGTTATCAGGGCTTGAGGTTCCCCTTCGCAATTATTTTTGGTAGCTGTTGGGACATCTGCTTATCTTGTTTTTGTCCCATTTTAGAACTGCTGACTGCCTCGGTCAGTGGATGAGGTAACTATCCTCCTTTATCTCTCCTCTTTTTCTCCTGCCCTGATAACTGTTTATCCTGCCTAACAGTCTGTCTCTCTGATTCAACTCTTGAAAAACTTTTTCACAAAATAATAAAGACTTTTCAAAATCACAAGTCAGAGCATATGAAAACCTTGCTAAAAAGTCACCATAATAAACTTTATAGTACACTTAAATACAAATCCAAAATACTTGCAAGAGGATAAAATGCCTGGTCTCTTTTTTTTTTGGGGGGGGGGGGGGCTTGTTTTTGTTCCCATGTCCTTCAGCTCTTGCTTTAGACATGATAGTCATTTGGAGGATTCTGATTGGGGCTTGACATTTTTACAAAAATATCTCCTGCTTTTTTTTTCCCTTCCCTTGATTTAAAAGAAGACTGAACTTGATGTTTTGTTAAGATGAATTTGAGGGCCTTCAATGGCCCTTATCTTCTAGATCTGGTACCTTCTCAATCAATAAAATGTGTCTTCCTCCAAACTCTAATGTTACAAATATTGGCCTTTTTGAAATATGTGGCACACAGACTTTTGAACCAGTAGCAGTCTGAACTTGAATCCTCATTAAATTACTTCCTCCATACAAAGTAATAAACATCTTGTAAAGACAGTGGGCAAGGCCAACATTACAGCTGCCTGGCCCGTGCAGGTTTGCATTAGATTCGGACAAATGGTAATGAAACAATGGAGCCAAGAACTGGTGGGCCCTCATCTTTAATCCTAGCTTGCACCCAGCGGGCAAGTAAAAACACACACTGGAGCTCCAAAACCCACTCATTCAGTGCTCACAAAGCTACTGACTTATCTGAGTTTCTGTTGAGCAGATAAAATATATTATGCTCACTTTGTTAAGGATGGTGCTGCCCATGGGGAAGCTGTCGCCCAGGTGATATTAATGTGTGTCTCTGTGGGTAGGCAGGATCCTTGTAGCCTGGGGCTTGGTTTTGGGACTAAGCCTTTCCCACCCTTTTTGATGTGGGGTGGTACAATCCCATCATGCCTCAGATAAGTGACTTTGTATTAGAGACTTCCCTATTTTGTATATTGGATTAAAAGTTTGGATTTCTACACTATAAAATGGGGGCAGAACAGGAGCTTGCTCTCTCTCAGTTCCTGAGATTAACATTAGAGAGCAGGGAAGAGTAGAGAAAGGCCATGTGGAGGAGAGGAGAAGCAGCCAAGATGGCAGAGTGCTGAAGGAGAAGCCAGTTTGTGCAGAGTTTGTGCAGGGAGAAGGAAGGAGATGGGGAACAGAGGTGAGTAAGTCTGGTGAGCTAGAAACCTTTGATTCTAGGAAACTTGGATAAGTCAGTAGCTTTGTGAGCACTGAATGTGAGTGGGTGTAAGGCCAGGAGCCGCCATCGTGGCCATTCACATGCAGGTTCCCATTGGATTCGGGCAGACGATAAAGAAATGGCGGAGTCAGAGGACGGGGGGCCATCCTATTTATTGGTGTCTCACCAAGACAGGCAAACCACAAAAGAAGACAAGGGAAAAGCAGAAAACCAGCTCTTCCCATGAAGGGCAAGGGATCAGGGAAGCCCCTGCAATTGTGATAGCAGGAACTGTGTGTCCAAGCTTCTGGTCTGTCCCACTTTATAGTGTAGAAAACCAAAGTCCCTTAATCCAATATACAAACAAGGAAGTCTCCGATACAAAGTCACTTATCCAAGGCATAATTGGATTCCTCATGAGAGTGCACCACCCAGATCATACAATCAGTCAAGGGTGTGGGGAAAAGCTTAGTCCCAAAACCAAACCCTAGGCTACAACGACCTGGCCTGCTTATAACCTGTCCCCCACACCCAATATAAGTCACAAGCGAGCAAACATATATATCATATTTACAAACTTATTTGACCAACATTCCACCCCTTTTGCTCGCTTTACAATCTAAACCACAGGCATCTTCCATGATGGTCACTGTGCAAGGAGTAGGATACATTGCATAAACAGAAATAGTACCAACTACAGCAATAGGATTAACAGATCAAAAACTATGGGCGAAATGAGAGAGCTGTCAGTGGCACCAAGAGAGGCAAATCTTTTCCCTCTGGCAGAATACAGGCCAGAGTTTTGTCTGCAGACAGCACCGTAGCTGGCACCAGAGGCCGCCCTGAGCGGGCATACCAAACCTTATTGGCCAATACACCAGCATCTGCTGGTTCTATGTGTAGTAAAATAGGGGAACTCATTATTGGCCATAAAGAAATTACAAAGGTGCCCTTCAAAATGCTGTCCCCTTGAGCACTCAAGGGATAATACACTTCTACCTTAGGTGGCCAGGTGCTGGTTGCCCAAGGAGTTAACTGGAGGTCCACCTCTAACCCCTTTCCCCATGGTGCCAACAAGGCCATCCATCTCAGATGGGGGGCCTGTACAGTCCAGGGCCAAGTCCATTGAAACCGTTGTCCTTTAAGAAGGGCTGTTGGAGCAGGCAAGAGCACTTTGCCCTGCTGTCCGAAACCTGGCTTGAGTAAAATGTCCTTGGTGCGTATCTGCAACTGAATAGGGGCAGCTGTCCGATGCAGGAGGGCCTCTACTGGAGCTGGGCTTCCCCATCGAGGTCGCTCATTCAAAATCTGAAGTACTGTCCATAAGCGGCGTGTCCATCCAGTAAGAGAGCCGGTGCCCCCCTCCTGTCGCAGTCCCTGCTTTAAGAGTCCATTATAACGCTCAATGATACCAGCAGCCTGGGGGTGGTAGGGAACATGGTACTTCCAGTCCACCCCCAGCTTTTGAACCCATTGCCTCACCATTGAACCAGTGAAGTGGGTACCATTGTCACTTTCAAGGACCAGCGGTCGCCCGTATGCAGCACTCAGGTGGTCCAGAGCCTCTATGACTGCCCTCTGGTCAGGGTTATGAGCGGGGTAAGCAGCAAGCAGCCCGGTGGCAGTATCTACACAAGTGACTGCATACTGGTACCCTTCTGACTTTGGTAAGGGTCCAATGATGTCTATCTGCCATCGTGTCAGTGGGACATGACCCCTCTGGATCTGTCCAGGTGACACCAGTGGTCTCCGAGGGTGTTCCTTGGAGAACTGCACATTGCTCACAGGCTGCAAGTACCTCTGCATAGGACACAGGCAAGTTCCAAGCCTTAACCGTAGCCCACATAGTTTTCTGTCCTGCATGGAGCAGGTGCCGGTGGAGCCACTGTGCCACATCACCTGCAGGTGCAGTCTCCAACCATCGCACCCTTGCCAACGTATCTGCCTCATCATTCCTAGGATGGGCTAGAGGGGCATGCCCTGTGACATGATATACTGTCACCTGCTTCTGGTGTCCTATTTCCCATAAGTCCTGCCACATGGCCTGACCCCATAATGGACGGTGCATTACCATCCACTGGTTAATGTGCCAAGTAGCTATCCAAAGGGTCAGTCCACGATAGACAGCCCAACTGTCAGTACAGATCACCAGAGGTGAAGGTTCATTATGGGCAACTAGCCAAACAGCTCTTAATTCTGCCCATTGGCTGCTTTGGCCTGTACCCATGTCCATCCAAATAGTCTCAGTGGCCGGATGGAAGGCAATAGCCGTCCATTTGGCAGGTTGGCCCCTGCTGGAACCATCAGTATACCAGGCATCTTCGGGGATTGGCACCCACCCCTCCTGGTAGGGACTGACCTCAGGTTCTGCCTCCTGAGCCCCAGTTGCACCTGACTCTAAAGTCGCATAGGTGACTGGACCCAAGACTTCCTGCAGTTCTGCCCTCAGTGGGCTGGTGCTAAGAGCACAGCGTTGTTGCAGATAGGCACCCCACTTGGCCAGGGTAGACATTTGGGCCATACCACTATGTGGTTTAGTTGCCCAATCTCTCACCCATCCAGCTATAGGGTATGTTGTTTTGACTGTAACTGGTGTTGTGGTTGTAATACTCTCAGTTGCCAGGAGGGCAGCATACACAGCTGCCAGCTGCTTCTCTACTAATAAGTAATGAACTTCAGCACCTTTCCACAATTGGGACCAAAATCCAATAGGTTGCCGTAGGCGCTCTGTCCGCTGCCACAAGCCCCATCCAAACCACTCCGAGGTTACATGAACATCCAGCTCACAGGGCCTGGCAGGATAAAACACATTCAAGGCCTGTGCCACCTTGACAGCTCTCTTAGCAGCTGCAAATGAACCTTGCACCTGCTCAGTCCAATCCCAATGAACCCCTTTTCGAATAAGGTTGTACAAGGGGCGTAGTAACTGAGCCAAATGCGGTATAAATGCTCGGCAATACCCCAACAAACCTAAGAATTCCTGTAACTGTTTTACCGTAGTGGGCACGGGGTATGCTTGAATCTTATCTATAACTGCGTCAGGGATAACTTTTGTCTTACCCGACCAGACAACTCCCAAGAATTTAACAGATAACCCAGGTCCTTGTAATTTGTTCTCGTTAACTGCCCAGCCACATGCTTTCAAATGGGATAGCAGTGTAGGGACTGCTTGCTCCAATTCTGAAAGAGAATCACTAGTTAGCATAATATCATCAATATAATGGTACATGCGGACTACCTCTGGCTGTTTCCATTTAGCCAGGTCAGCAGCCACCAGCCCATGGCACAAAGTGGGGCTATGCAAATAGCCCTGGGGTAACACTGTAAAGGTCCATTGTCTCCCTTCCCAACTGAAGGCAAATTGGTCTTGACTCTCTGCGGCTATATCAATAGAGAAAAAAGCATTGGCCAAGTCTGCCACAAAGTGGTATGTCCCCAACTCATGGCTTAGCTGATCCATCATGTTAGCTATCGAAGGAACAGCAGCGTGCAAAGGGGGAACAACTTTATTAAGTTCCCTGTAATCTACTGTCATTCTCCAGGTTCCATCTGCTTTGCGCACAGACCAGGCTGGGGAGTTGTAAGGACTGTGTGCTGGCCAGATGATCCCCACCTTTTCTAGTTCAAGGATTGTCCCTGTGACTTCTTCATAACCACCTGGCAGGCGGTACTGCTTGGTGTTAGTCACACGCCGAGGGACGGGTAATTGCAAAGGGGAATGTGATGCATGTCCCCGCAATACTGCCTTCACAACCCTGATCCGCAGCCGGAACTCCCCAGCTGTAGTTTCCAACCACAGTCCTTGCAAGACATCTACCCCCAAAATATATTCAGGAATAGGAGATACATACACCTTATATGGCTTAGGAGGCAGTCTCCCTATCCCCAATGGAATAGTTATTGGCTTCACTTGAACAGTTTGGCCCCCATAACCATCAATGGCCACTGGGGTCCCAGCAAACCGCTCTGGGTTTCCATAGAGAAGGGAACATTCTGCACCTGTATCCACCAAGGCCAACACCCGTTGTACATTGGAAGGGGACCAGTGGATAGCCAGTTCCACATGTGGCCTCTGGTTCCCGCCCATCCCCGTTGGACGGGTCCCTCGGCCTTTTTCCTATTCAAACTGGTACAGTAGGTCTTGGGAGTTCCCCTCTCCCTCGGCCATCTCTATCATATAATCTTGTAACTGAGCTGTGCGCGCACCAAACATTTTATTGGTAGCTGCTGGGGCCTTTCGTCTCAGTGGCTGGAACTTCTGTTCTGGTTTAAGCTGCCGCCAAAGCTCCAAAAGAATTTTATTAGACTGGCCATCCAATTTCCCCTTATCTGCTCCAGCCGCAATCAAGTCTACCCACATCTGCGTTCGGGTAACCTTTACAGGCCCGTTTCCCTTGTTATTTGGGGGGAAAACATAGGCAGCAGCCCTCACTGCTTTATGATCCCGAGCAGCCTCCAGCTCTCCCAAATCTGCTACCATCTGTGTAACTGCATTGATGGGCTGCCCCACATAGGGGCCCAAGATAGCCACAAGTGACCCAAAAAGGGCTGACGGGGCGCTAGCAAGGACAAATTCCCTCATTTTGGCCGTAAACACTTCCTCGTCTGGCCCACGAGACCCAGGGTTGAAAACAGCATTCTTCATACCTAGTTCTCGAAGGACCTTTACTAACTCACTGTAGCACTGCCACCGACTCATTGCCCCCGGCAGTTCTCCAGCATTCTGCCAGACCGTACGAATGGCAGCCATCACCCATTCTAATAGGGTATGGTCTCCTGGGTTGCCATGGCAGTTCTGAAGATGCTGCCTCAAGGAAGAGTGTGTGGTAATGGCAGCCAATTTCTCCATCTCTGTTCCGGAGAGCATGATGCCATCCACCCCTATATCCCATAATCGTAGTAACCAGGCTACCAGGGATTCAGTAGGTTTCTGCCTAAATTGTGCCCCCAACTCCATCAGCTCTGCCTGGGTATAGGGCCGGACCACAGAGTGTTCCATTACCTGGGCTGGAGGCTGTGGCTGCCCCTGAGGGACTCTTTGTTGCTGGGTTTTTACCTTCTTGGCGACAACTGGTCGGGCTCTCAGTGTGCATATGGCAGCTTCAGCCTGAGCCTTCTCATCCTCAGAAGAGGAGTCGCAAGCGCCTGCTCCCGCTGACTCAAAGCCAATCCACCAGCACGGATGCTGCTGCTCCTTTGGTGACCGTTTAGGCTCCTGTGGCTGCTGGCTTTTGGCCAGAAGCTGAGACTCGAGCTCTTGAATCCGCAGTTGTTTCTCCAACAACTGCCGGTGAACACGTTCAACTTCCAGGGTAAACTGCAACTCGCGAACCCGTAATTCCTTCTCCAGTGCTCGCTCCAATTCCAGCCTTTTCTGCCGTTCTATTTTCAATTCATACTGAAGCTTTTGACCTCGGGCAGTTTCCTCTTGAGTAAAAAACATGTAGCCCATGGCCCCTAAAAGGACAGCCATGGGGAGCCAGAGCAGCAACCAGTACTCTATCCCACCCATCAAGGGTGGTGGCTCCATACCAATCTCTGAATCCTGCCGGAAACTACGCCAGTTGTAAGGCCAGGAGCCGCCATCGTGGCCATTCACATGCAGGTTCCCATTGGATTCGGGCAGACGATAAAGAAATGGCGGAGTCAGAGGACGGGGGGCCATCCTATTTATTGGTGTCTCACCAAGACAGGCAAACCACAAAAGAAGACAAGGGAAAAGCAGAAAACCAGCTCTTCTCATGAAGGGCAAGGGATCAGGGAAGCCCCTGCAATTGTGATAGCAGGAACTGTGTGTCCAAGCTCCTGGTCTGTCCCACTTTATAGTGTAGAAAACCAAAATCCCTTAATCCAATATACAAACAAGGAAGTCTCCGATACAAAGTCACTTATCCAAGGCATAATTGGATTCCTCATGAGAGTGCACCACCCAGATCATACAATCAGTCAAGGGTGTGGGGAAAAGCTTAGTCCCAAAACCAAACCCTAGGCTACAACGACCTGGCCTGCTTATAGCCTGTCCCCCACACCCAATATAAGTCATAAGCGAGCAAACATATATATCACATTTACAAACTTATTTGACCAACAGTGGGTTTTGGAGCCCAGTGTGTGTTTTTACTTGTCTGTCGGGTGCAAACTAGGATTAAAGATGATGGCCCATCAGTTTTTGGCTCCATTGTTTCTTTACTGACTGTCCAAATCCAATGTGAACCTGCATGGGCCAGGTGGCTGTGATGGTGGCCTTGTCTACTGGCTTTAGTTTCACCCGCCTTATTCACCTCTGTTGCCCATCTCCTTCTCTCTGCACAAATTCTGCACAAACTGGCTTCTCACTCAGCACTCCACCATCTTGGCTACTTCTTCTGGCCTCCTCCACGTGGTCTCTCTCTGCTCTCCTCTCTAATGCTAATCTCAGGAACCAAGAGAGAGCAAGCTCCTGGTCTGCCCCACTTTATAGTATAGAAATCCAAACCTTTAATCCAAAATACAAAATAGAGAAGTTTCTAATACAAAGTCACTTATCTAAGGCATGATGGGATTGTACCACCCCACATCAAAAAGGGTTGGAAAGGTTGAGTCCTAAAACCAAGCCCCAGGCTACAAGGATCCTGCCTGCCCACTGCCCTCCCCCAACACACATTAATATCACCTGGGCGACGGGCTTCCACATGGGTAGTGCCATCTTTAACAAAGTGAGCATAATATATTTTATCTGCCCAACACATCTGTAAGAAAATGATATAAGATTTTAGCATATTCCATTGATTTAATACAAATTTATTAGGTTCTGTATGGCCAGTGGCTGCTGCCATTGTGGCCATGCAGGTTATCATTGAATTCGGACAGATGTAAAGAAACAGTGAAGCCAAAAAATTGTGGGCCATTCTTTTCTTAAAGTCTTGCACTAGCCAAAGAGCAAACACACAGAGAAAACACCTCCCTTTTCATTCAGAGCTCACAAAGCCCAGACACATTACAGGTTCCACAACCAGAAGAGTCCTCTCTGGTTCCTCCTAGAATCAAAGGCCTCACTCACCGGTCTCAGCAGGGCTCCCAAAGTTCCTCACCTGATTCTCCATTTTGCATTGGAAAAAGAACTGGAAAACTTACTCTGAACCAACACTAAGTTAAAAATTGCTAGTCATTGTGCTGAAGTTCTTGACCAGCAGGATACCAACACAACAAAAACCTTATCTAAACCACATTCCGTGCTGTTAAAAAAAAAAAAAAAAAAAAAAGTACATCTGGAAGAAAAGAAATAGCTTTCCTGGAGACAAGATGAATCATATTTGCTCTTTCTTGCTATTGACAACGCCTGTCTTGTTGCTGCTGTTGAAAGATATTTGTTTGACAAGCATGTGTGCTTCTTGGTAATTCTTTAAAAAAGCAAAGTCATTTTCTAAGATGCATTTAGTGAGTCAGTAAGAATTATTGTTATCTTCAAAATCTGAGAATTTTAAATGTACATGAAATATCAAAAATTGTTTATAAATCACAAATTTTTAGCGTTAGTCACTATTTTTAACTGAATAAAACTGACAGGATAATATAAATGAAAGAAAAAACTTTAGAATAAAAATTTGACAGAGTTGGCAGTTAGGCAGGCATGAGCAGAACAGAAACAATAAGCCAGGTACAGAATGTCACCAGGGCACAAAAACCAGGTGCTTAGAAACAAGCAAATCTAGAGAAAGCAAATATTATAGGCTAAGATATTGCCCTCAGGGTGACCTTTCCTCCCAAGCATATTGTTAGTCATGTGATTTCGATTTCCCCTTTAGAGGAAGAAGAAGCGTGCAAGAGAAGAGCTTATTATAACCCCATGCAAACCCTGTACAACCACTCTTTTAAGCATCAAGCCCTCGGGACAATAAGGTTCTGATCAGCATTAAATGATCTTTGGAACAAAACCTAGTGCCTGTTGACCACAGACCCTGAGATCCAGTCAAACTAGAGATAACATCTAGGCTTCAGTTGTATTTCAGCTTCAGGCTCAGAAAAGCAGCAAAACCAGAGAAACTGACAGCATGACCGACATCAGGACAAGATGTAATGACTGACGATCTCCTCTCCTAGTGCTGACATCAGTAAAGACCAAGACACTGAAAAGTCACACCTGGAGAGCTGGTGAATATTTCATTGAGATCTTTCCCTTAGACTTCCTCTGAAATTCCTGTCATTAGAGACTGGATAAAGAAGATGTGGCACATATACACTATGGAATACTACTCAGCCATAAGAAATGATGACATCGGATCATTTTCAGCAAAATGGTGGGATCTTGATAACATTATACGGAGTGAAATAAGTAAATCAGAAAAAAACAGAAACTGCATTATTCCATACGTAGGTGGGACATAAAAGTGAGACTAAGAGACATTGATAAGAGTGTGGTGGTTACGGGGGTGGGGGGGTAGGGGGGAGAGGGAAAAGGAAAGGGGGAGGGGGAGGGGCACATAGAAAACTAGATAGAAGGTGACAGAGGATAATCGGACTTTGGGTGATGGGTATGCAACATAATTGAATGACAAAATAACCTGGACATGTTTTTTTGAATATATGTATCCTGATTTATTGATGTCACCCCATTAAAAAAATAAAATAAAAGGAAAAAAAAACAGATAAAGACCTTTAAGACAATGAACTGAGCCTCTTTTTCTAGAGAACACCCTGCCTTACCCCACTTTTTTTTCTTTAGTGCTAATCCTTTGCTTTCTTTCTTAATCTCCAAAGACCCCTTCACCCCCTTTTTTCCTGAATCCACACAGCCTAGCTGGCTCACTTATTCTGCCTCTACAACTCTATTTCTTACATTAGGTTTCCTGTCTCTGAATCCTTTCTTAGTTTAATTCAAGAATCACGGTCTAAGTCTAATTCTGCCACCTGACCAGGCAGTGGCGCAGTGGATAAAGCGTCGGACTGGGATGTGGAGGACCCAGGTTCGAGACCCCGAGGCCGCCAGCTTAAGCGAGGGCTCATCTGGTTTGAGCAAAGCTCACCAGCTTGGACCCAAGGTCGCTGGCTCAAGCAAGGGGTTACTCGGTCTACTGAAGCCCCACGGTCAAGGCACATATGAGAAAGCAATCAATGAACAACTAAAGTGCCACAATGAAGAACTGATGATTGATGCTTCTCATCTCTCTCCATTCCTGTCTGTCTGTCCCTATATATCCCTCTCTCTGACTCTCTGTTGTAAAAAAATAAATAAAAAATCAGTAATTCTGCCATTAACAGATTCAAGTATATATTTTAGGTAGAGAACTACACTTCAGGTTTGGCATAAATAGCAATTATATTTTTTTGAGAGAGAGAGATAGAGAGAGAGAGGAAGGAAAATATATAGAGAGATAGGAACATTGATCTATTCCTGTATGTGCCTTGACCAGGAATCAAACCGGCAACCTCTGTGCTTCAGGGAAATACTCTAAGCAACTGAGCTATCTAGCCAGGGCAATAGTAATCACACTTATTGAAGATAATAAAAAGAATCAAATTCTATAAATTCTTCATTAGAGTGATATAATATTCAAACAGAAAAGGGAAGGTGGCATGGAGAGAAAAAAGAAGACTTTCTTACTTGTGTAAAACTTAAATATAATGTTTTTATTCAGAATAGTATTAGAATATAACCCTTATAAAAATAATTATTTTAATATTCTTTTCTAATTTATTAAGATAAGATAGTTAAGATATACTTCAGATTTTTTAACCCCAAACATTAGCTTTCAGAGACAAAATTAATATTGGGAGTTTCCAAAACAATTCCTTTTATGTTGTGTTAGCACTGAGAGAGACCTACCTATTTTAATCTAATCAAAATTCTCTAAAATCGAAGGGCAAAGTCCTAACTCACCTATATACATAGTATTTGGATAGCTGTCAACCTGCTCTCCATATATAAATTTATCTTTATTTTGCTTGTTAGTTCATTTTATTCATTAGATTCTACATATGACTGAAATCATATAATACGTGTCTTTCTCTGACTGGCTTATTTCACTTAATATAATGACCTCTATGTCCATCTATGCTGCTGTAAATTGCAAGATTTCCTTCTTTTTTATGTCTTAGTAGCATTTCATTGGGTAAATATACCACAGCTTTTTTTATCCACTCTACTGATGGGTACTTGGACTGCTTCCAAATGGCTGTTGTAAATAATGGTGCAATGATGATGTATTATAGAATTGCACACCTGTAACTTGTATAATTTTAATAAACAATGTCACCTGATAAGTTCAATAAAAAGTTTAAAATAAATTAAAATGTAAATAATTATATATTCAACACTATAAAGAAAGTTTAAGCTTTTACATTTTTTCTTTTTAAAAAAAATTTTTTTTAATTTCTTTCCAAACCATTGATGACTATTTTAGCCAAGATCATCCTTTGGTTATTAGAAGCTAGCTCCCTGGGAGGAATTATGGGCAACAAGGGAAAGGAGTAGAGAAGGTGCTAACCAAACACTACACAAGTGGCTTTAGTGCAGCAGGGCTAGATAAAGTGTGTAAACAAATTTTTGAATTTATACATAATGTCAACTTGAATGATTCAGTAAAATACAAAGTGGTTTCCTTCCTTAAAAAAAGAATGTATCAATCTTCAGGGATAGATTTTTAACCTCACCTATATATGAAAGATAAACAAGAAAAACCAGTGAAATTCATCAGAGGGCCCAAGGCACAAATAACACCATCAGTTTAAACACTAAAGACAGGTGTGTATTTAGAGGGGGTTAAAGTAGAGGCAGTTCACAGGAAGGTTAGAGGAGAGAATATTTGGTAAAAGTTTATCCTGTCATACAGATAACTCTCTCAGGTGAAAAGTTATTTCTGGTAATAACTTTTGTTTTTCTATGGATTCCCTTTTCTAATGTAAATTTCCTTTATAAATGTAGATTTTCTTATAAAGAATTAACTTTTTAATGTGTCTGCAGTTTGTCAAAATAATCAGCTCAATATAATCCTTATGGCAAAGGGGCACATTGTGGGGTAGCATATTCTGTTATCCTTCAACTTTGACCTAGATTTGATTCCCCCTTTTTCTACTTTGAAAAATGTTTCCATTTGCCAGCTCTTTGTCCATTGAAATGGAATTTAACTGAAATGTTCCATAATTTATTGTTTTTGCTGCCTATTGACAAAGACATTCATTACTTACAGATTCGCAAAGATAAAAATTAATGTAAACAATATTTGTAAACCTTAGACAAAGCTGAATTCTTTTATTGCTTAACTAAAAGAGTTTGTTTGCCTGCATGCATCGAAAACTAAGCAATCATGAACAGGAGTTTGCAGCCAAGAAAATAGAAGTTTATTAATTAAGGAAATAGTGCTATTAATCATGGTGTAGTTAGGGTCATGGTTGCTATCAATTGGTCGGTGTTGACATAGGGGGTAGTTGACTATTACTTTTGGTCCTGATGTCTGGATTCCCAAGGATGTGGTTGGTGGGTTCCTTTTGTTTTTATGGGTCTAGAGTTAAAACACAACTGAAGTCTAGATGTTATTTCTAGTTTAATTGGTTCTCTGCTTTGTGGTAAACAGACCAGACCAGGGTACTTTGTTTCTAAGATTATTTGATGCTGACCACAACCTCATTGTCCTTAGATTTTACTGATTAAGGGATTGGACATCCAAGGGAGAGAGAAGTAGGGGGGTCCAGGTGCTGGATGAAGCTAGTTTGAATCAAAAGGGAAAAAAGTCATATTAAAGAAATGGAGTTTCCATGCAGTTACACTTTTATTGTTTCTAATAGATCCTTAGGCAATTATCTTTAGTTTAGATATATAAATATATGAAAATAATGATAATTTTATTATTTTTAAAATTTATAATTTCTCTCTTTTGACTTATTTTTTTATATTGATATTAAATAATAGTGGGTATTCATAATTTGTTAGGAATTTAAAGTATATACATCTCTTCTTTTACATATCTATTTATTATTATTTATTTTTATTTTTTATTTCTTGTATTTTTCCAAAATTAGAAGCAGGAAGGCAGTCAAAAAGACTCCTGCATTCACCCAACTGGGATCCACTTAGCATGCCCATCAGGGGGCGATGCTCTGCTCATTTGGGGCATTGCTTCATTGGGGCAGGATCCATTCTAGCGCCTGAGGTGGAGGCCATGGAGCTGTCCTCAGCAGCTGGACCAGCTCTGCTCCAGTTGAGCTTTGGCTGTGGGAGTGGAAGAGAGAGACAAAGAAGAAGGTGCAGGGGAAGGGTGGAGAAGCAGATGAGCGCTTATCTTGTGTGAAGAGACAAACCCGGGACTTCCACATGCCGGACCGATGCTCTACCCCTGAGCCAACCAGCCAGGGCCTCTTCTTTTACCATTTTTATATTGAATTTTGTTAAAGGTTTATTTGGCAACTCTCAAGATTAAGTGATATTTATTTTAAAATTTACTTTGTTTTTTATTGAAAATGAGCAGAATTGCATTCTTCTTAATAATTACAAATGGTGTGGAGTAATAATATGATAGGATAGCACAAATTTTATTTGTAAATATTCTATTTTAAATATTTGTCTCAATTTTCATAAGTGAGACAACTGATATTTGAAAATCATTTAGAACAGTGAATGGCACATACATTGTAAGTGCTTTAGCTATTTTGTAAATGTATGAGTTCTTGATTTAAAATCTCTATCCGTGTCTTCTGTCAGGCCTTTATAATCAAATAAAAAAAATTGGGGCCTACTTACTTCCATATTCAATCCCATACCTCACCTCACCTTCTTCAACTTTTTCTGGGAGTTGATGATAATATTTTATGTTTTATTCTAGATAGTTTTATAACTTAAGAAATATGTGTATATCACCATGTTCTGTTGAATCTAACTTAAATATAATATTTGGAATTTTATGACTAAAGATTAAGAAATTAACACATGCACAATTTTTTACATTTTCTATCCATCACACACACACTATACTTACAGTCTACAGTGTCACTATTTATAACATTCTTTGATTCTAGATTATCACTAAAATTTTATTTTATTTCTAATTGGCTAGAATCTATAATATAAATGCCAAATGAAAATTTTCTCTGAAGCTATACATTGGACGGCAACATGATTCCCTTGAGGCAATGAAAATATTGGTAAACCTTTGCCAGTAACTACATGATAAAATAGTAATACATGTTAATAATAATAATGATGTGTGTGTGGTTATTTATTTTGTCAGTTTAAGGCAATTGGCTAACATCTATTAATACTTATAACCAGGAATCTATGACTTATAAAAATTCTTTGTAAAATTTCAAAATATTCTTGCAATAATTTTTAAAGATAAATTATTTCTTTTATACTTTATCATATTATGCTAGAACTTGTAATCTTGAATATAATTAATTATGTATTAAGACTGTTAGGACAAATAACAATTTATAATAAGAGACTAAATATTCTTAATTAAACATAAGAAAATTGGCATCTCCCCTTTCCTATTTTTTTCTCAAGAAAAATGGTAATATAAATTCTTTTGAAAACTAGATAGATTTTTGGCAGCTTTATGACTCCAAAATGCCTTCCTCAAGGACTAAGTTATCTTTGAAATGTAACCATATAAATGATGCTCTTATCACCTAATTTTATAGGAAGAGTCTAAAAATTTTGGTAAGGTACCTTGCTCCAAGTTGCGAAACTACATCTTATCATAAAAATTTACAAAGTTTGTCTTTCCTCTAAATAAAACCAATTTAAATAACACAGTCCCTCCAATTACCCTATCTAGGATGGTCATCAGCTTCCGGTTTTATGCTTATCAAATAATACAGGTTTTTTTTTTTCTCTACTACCTTTATAGAGAGTTTTCCTAGGTTAGCAGAAGTTTCGTTTTTAATTATATTTCCCCAACAGACATAGTTTATGTATTTTATGTAATTCAACAAAACACTAACTATAAATTATAAAGTGTAAATATCTTCTTTTTAACACCTGAGAGAAAAATAAAAGCATATACCAAAATTTTAATTATAATATTTATTAGTGAAATTGTGTCATTTATTTATTCAAGAAATAATTGTTCTCCCACATATTCATGGGTTAATTAAAAAAAACTAAACCCAGGAAACAATTTCCTATTATATGTAAAGTTCTCTATTTGGCTATGGATGTCTTTGTGAGGAGACAAGATAAATGAAGCACAGACTTTGTCGTAAAATAACTCAGAATCTTCTGAGAGATTTATTTTCTGCTGAGGCAAGGGAAGTCATTACCTATAGTATAAGACAGAGTAAAATAAGCACTATTACTCCATCTACTATAAAAAAAAAGTGTCCCAGAGTGATAACCCCTTCGCATATAATAATCCCTTGATAACATTTATTTCCTAGTAAGATTATAATGTTCATTATGAGCAAGATTTTTTAAAATGCTGAAAGTAAACATGCCATATGTAATGAGATGACTATTTCATATTAAAAGAAATTGCTGCCTTACAGAAAATTCCCAGTAAGCAAGTGAAATCTCCAGTTCAGATCCTCAAATGTCCGATATCCATGGGATATTGACTATCTTGCTATAAGCAAAATAACATACTGCTTATTTGAATGAGATTACACATCCTGTGGCAACATTAGTTATAATAATACTTCTCTGAAAAATGTGTTAAAATTTAAAGTATAAATACTTACAAAAAGAAAAATAACAATAGCATAAATGAATGTGTGGATTTTTTACAAATTAAAATTATAAAAATCATAAAGCACTTGCATTTACAAATAATCATATACTCCAATATATATATGATATATATAGCAATGATATATATATATAGCAATGATATATATATGATATATATATCAAATATATATGATATATATATAACAATACTTATAAATGTTAAATTAGAAATACTTAGACAAACTAGGAAAAATGTTCATTGAAATAATTTAATTAGCTTCATATACTAGAACATAAAAAAATCCATATTAGAAAACTTTAAAATAAAAATAAATATATAAATCTTATACAGTAACATTTATCTAATATATTTTCTGAAGAAATATAAAGTAAGAAAAGGAAGAAGTATGATTTCTTTTCATCACTGCAAACAATTTAAATTATGCTGTCAAATGAAACTATCATATCATGTGCTAGTCTGAAATGTCAGTCACAGAAAACTAATTTTCTTACAGCTCAAGCATTACCTGTTATTTTTAAAATGTAAATTTGTTGGCTAGTAATTTTCATCTTGTTGGTTGTTTATCCTTTGCAATCAAGATTGTATAATCATAACCTTGTCACTTCATTGAGATAAACTAACATGAAATAGCAACAATATTTGAGCAAGAAACATTTTTACACTTTTACTAATTTGTATTATACCATTGTTCTCTCTTATACACAATTTCACATTCTCTACTTTCAGTTATTCATGGGCAATTCCAGTAAAAAAAATATTAAATGGAAAATTCCCAAAATAAATAATTCATAATGTTTTAAATTATGTATCATTATGAGTAGTGTTATGAAATTTTATGTCATCCCAATCTGTCCCATCTGGGACATCAATCATTCTTTTTTTTTTCTTTTTTCTTTTTTTTATAGAAACAGAGAGAGAGTACAGAGAGAGAGAGTCAGAGAGAGAGATAGATAGGGACAGACAGGAACGGAGAGAGATGAGAAGCATCAATCATCAGTTTTTCGTCGCGACACCTTAGTTATTCATTGATTGCTTTCTCATCTGTGCCTTGACCGTGGGGCTACAGCAGACAGAGTGACCCCTTCCTTGAGCCAGCGACCTTGTGTCCAAGCTGGTGAGCTTTGCTCAAACCAGATGAGCCCGTGTTCAAGCCGTAGACCTTGGGATCTCGAACCTGTGTCCTCCGCATCCCAGTCCGATGCTCTATCCACTGTGCCACTGCCTGGTCAGGCCAAATCATTCTTTCTTTCTGTGTATCTAGGCTATACCTGCTCTCTAGTCATAGAGTAGCCATCTAAATTATCAGATTAACTGTGGAAGTATAGCAGTAAATGGGTTTAAATAATATTATTTTATTGTTATAATTGTTTGATTATTAATTAATGGTGTTAATCTTTAACCATGCTTTATTTATAAATTAAACTTTATTATAAGATATGTATGTATAGGAAAGATCGTAGTGTATATGTAGGCTTTGGTACTGTCAGTCCATTGGGGTTCTGGGAACATATCTCCCTCAGAAACAAGGGTCATTCCCAAGTTCTAAAATGAGTAACTAGTTTAAAGTTTTTATTACATTAATATAATGGTAAAAATATACATAAAAATGAGACATAGACATGCTCACTCTATTGTTTTTTCAATATATAGCATATTTTACATTAAATTAGCTCTGTGGTTTTGTGTGGGTTTCCTGATTACCACAATCAAAGTAAAAACTTAAAGATTTGTTTGAATGGTTTTTATTTTGGAAGCAATTCCCAAAGAGCAACTAAAGAACAAATAGGTTTTTCATTTAACATTAATTAGTTTACACTGCCCCATCTCAAAGCTGTCAGACAATAGGAACAGATCAGAGGTGAGTTCAATTATGATGCAATGGGCCTTAAGCTACATGGCTTGCAAAATATATTTGATTTTATTAACATTAAAAATTTCTTTAAAAGAAAGTAAAAAACAATCTTAAATTAAAATGTGTAATAAAACATTGAGTTAATTTATTCTGAAAGATAAAAGAATATTAACAGCGCCTTTCCTAGGGGCTTTTTAAACAAGAGGGACCAGATATAAGAAAATGGAAAGAATAAGAAATGATTATACTAAGGAGAATGAAAAAAAAAATAAATAGAAATTATACTTAAAAATAAAGATGTGTGTGAGGGTATGGGGGTAAAGCAACTTCCTTTATAAATGTAGATGTGAATAGTTTCAACTATCACATCTATTTTTATTCTATTAAACATTTTTATCAACATAGAAGAGTCCAGTTCGCTTATAACCTGTTGTTTTCTTATTACACATTTTTTTCAATATATCTCTGATTTCAGCCATGTATTTGGTTCATACTTATTTCCCTCAAGCCCTTGAGCCTATACTTCACTTTCTGCTCCTAAGGTTTTCTAATGTGGATGTCTTGAATATCTCACTTTTAAGACAAGCATCTAGAGGATCTTTTGCCCAGAGGGACAATTCTAAACCTATGGAAAATAGGAACTGAGTAAAAAATACTTTTTTGTTTTTTCTTGTTAATTCTCATGAACAGTTCTGCATTCTATATGCTCTTTGATGTTGTCAAGGACTATGAGTCTCAGTTTTCCTTAGAGTTGAATAAACAATGTTCTCTTATTATTGAATTTCCTTCTTTCCTCATTCTTCTTGAGACTACTCCCCAAAAACATCTGCATTCACTGAAAATCTTGTGTCAGACTCCTCTTTCATAGCAGTAGTTGGGGAAGGCAAGCTCAAGTTTTATATATTTCTAATATAGAAATATTGTTTACTCCACATTATTTAATTCAACTATTTTCTCAAATTATTCTGCAATATTTACTAATCTTCTTAAATATTTGTGTACTTTTTTTGTAAATTTGAAAATCATCTAGATTTTGTTTGTATAATTTTTATTAAGCAGCATTTTGATTATTTTATTTTGTGGCTATTTATTTAATTGAACATTTAAAAATTATTTTATTAAAAATCAAATATAGTTATCAAAACAAAAATATTATAGATTATATTAAAAATTATTATGGTACTTGGCAATAGTTTAACAAGGAGCCTGGAACAAAACAATAGGTTAAGAGGTTAAGAAACATTAAATACTAAATTTCATGTGAAGAGAGATAATTTCAACTTGTCTTATATTTAAAAATATATGGCTCCTTCCCTGCACTTTTTTCTAACAGTTATAAATCCTGATAATAAAGCTAATAGACACTGGGTAGCTTACTCAAATTGTTTAGTTGAGAGTCATTTACTCACTACTCTATTTGAAAAGTATTTCCTGTCACCATCTTAATACCTGATGAATCTTGGTCATGGCACTTACCAATATCTGGTATCATACTATACATTTGTAGATTTATTTATTTTTTATTTCTCTCCCTGGAATATAAGCATGATGAAGACAGCACCTCTGTACTATATGTCTGAGCAAGGAACACAAAAATTCTGAATCAATATTTTCTATGTTAAAAAAATGAATGAATTTACAGAGAAATGTTGAAAATAGAGTGTTTATATTTCCATTTCTCAGTAAAGAAATTGAAGAGTTAAGCTAATTTCTCAAATCCACTATTTAAAAAAACTGAGACAAAATTTGATACCAGGTCAAATATAATCTAATGTTAAATCAATATATTTTTACTACACCATCTTGTCTGTAAGATATAGTGATGTACCAATAAACAGTTATTCTATAAAGACTTTTTAATGTGCTTAAGTGAGTATGGGGCACCTGAAGAATATCACATTTATTGCCCACACCTCTGGCCCACTTAGAGCTATCTCATAATTAATTGGAGATGCTCAAAGTACAACAGAAACTATAAAACTAAAACAATGTATTTTTATGTTAAGGTTACCCACTGTGATCTTTTCTGAAATGTGAAACTGGATCAATATTTTATTAGACATTTCAGAAACAAGCTCAGAGTAGCAGAAGTATATAGCATATGCTATGTCAAAGAAATAGAAATTTAGATGACATCAAGACATTGATGTTGTAAAATATTCATAACAATACAAGTATCTATTTAGAAGTTGGAATCATAAAAACTTCTCACACTAGAAATTCATTCTATTTTCTCACTTAAGACTATACAATCAAATGCTCATAGTATATTTATTGCTGCACACTATCTTTTTGTTGCTTCAGAATACACATGGAAAAAAAAGCTAGATATTTGTAAGTTAATGTCCCAAGGATAGGATCATAAAAAAAGTTGTAGTGCTCTAAGAATAATTTTCTTAAAAAAATATAATTTAAGGCCTGACCTGTGGTGGCGCAGTGGGATAAAGCGTCGACCTGGAACACTGAGGTTGCCGGTTCGATACCTTGGGCTTGCCTGGTCAAGGCACATATGGGAGTTGATGCTTCCTGCTCCTCCCCCTTTTCTCTCTCTCTGTCTCTCTCTCTCACTCCTCTCTCTCTAAAAAAAAATCAATAAATAAAATATTAAAAAATATATATATATAATTTAAGGTAAAACTTACCCTCTCTTATCCTCGGTGGCTTCCTACATGTTCATTCTTTCTGTTCCTCTTTCTGTCTGTCTATCTGTCTCTCTCTCTCTCTGTGTGTCTCACATATAAACAATCACAATTACACACCAAACAAACAAAAAACATTTTATTCTATATCTTTCCTTTAACTGAATTACAAAATCTTAAAAATTGTAGTTTATTTCTTACAAAGTACTTTCTCATTATTATTTTGTTCAAGGTACACCAGATAACAGCACAATGTTGTCTATCTGGCAAATGGGCCAGACAGATGGAATTAAACAGAATTCACCCCAGTAAAGGTAAAAAGACCCTCAATGTCATCCCTTCACAAACTAGCTCAGTTTCTGCAGAAACTGACCCCAGCTCAGTCTTACAGGGCTCTAAAAACTCTCACCTTCTCATTTTTGTGATTCAGACTAAGGTCCTCTGATTCTGAATCTGAAGGAGGGTCACTTTTGGGACAATGAACATATTCCCACTTCTAAAGCACCAGATTTCCTCAAAACCAGTTATGGTTTTATGTGGGCATTGTCTTTCTTCCCTCAACTGAAATGCATATTTTCTATGCTGAAGGTATTGAGTCTGTATAATCTTACTACCAAATATCTGATGATTAGTTTTTATTTTTGAATAATATTAAAGAGTTAATATTTTGATTTCTTATTATCATTTTATTAGTCAGAGATATTTTACCTCAATTACTTATTCAAAAATATTATCATTTCAATTTTAGAAATAAAAAAATTGAGAATAATCATTTTTAACAATTGTGACTTTCTGGTATGTGTGTCTAGGTTTTCTACTTCGTCAGGAACCTATATCTGATTTTATATCTGTTGACTATGACTTTCAGAATTTTATTACTTTTACAATGAAGTGTTTCTAGACATATTTACTATATTATATAGTGACTCATTAGAAACACAGTAGTGGTTTTCATAACTTTGATTTAATGTGCCTTTCAAGGGGGTCAAGTTAAATAGTTAAATTCACACATCATATAAACTCATTTTTTTCAAATATTAACATTTCCCATCATATATTCATATATACTAACCATTATTTCAAAATAAATTAAAATATAAGACTAAGACGCAATTGTAAGAAATTGGGTTAAAGATGAAGGATTTTAGCTGAGCCATTCTGCTACTATTGATACTTATACATTATTTTGGAGTTCCATAAGTTCTAAATTCCAAGATAAGCCCTGAAATCTGTCTTGATTTCCTCTAGCAAAAACACAGACTCATTATGATTAAATACTAATCTAAAGAGCGGATTTATGGCTGGGAATTTTTATTCCAAACGATTCAGTACTAAGAAAGAGAGATGTATTATGGAAAAATGCACATTTCCATATTTCTGATAATCCATTAAACTCACTGTGGAAAATGTCATTATTTTCAATTTTGATTTTCATAATTAGATAATGATCAAATCTTCAATAAGTATTTGGAACCTATATGCTGTTTCGGCTTATGTAGAGCATGTTTTTTACCACAACTAAATTTTCATTTCTATATTTTTCTCTTCCACTAAGTCTATACTGCACACTTTGTTTAAATATTTTAATTTTCCAAGCTACAAAGGATATATACTAAATCAAGGAAAAACAATTTTTTACATTTGATCTCACCTCCAATCTTCCCTCAACTGCTGAGTTAGTCTCAGCTGCCATTCTGTCTGCCCGTTCCATGTAATTAATTCACCTAAAAATGAGGTCACAGTTGCTGACCATAGATTATATCTGACATAAGTTTTATGTTGCTAGAAGAATGTTTATTTAAAAAATTAAATGACCATTGACAAATTGGAAAACTTATAAGTAAATCCTGCATTGCCAGATTTTCTAATAATTTGAAGTATTAACAGAACCATAAATTAAAGGTGAGAATTTGTTTCCTTTTGCAAACATGTCAGATGCTTTCTTCCCTGGCCCCTTCATTCATTCATTCATTGCTGGTTTACACACCAAAACTTTTAACAAAAGACCGCTTAACTCTTTTTGAAACCTCTAAACCTACTCTGTCCAATTGAGGATTTGTAATCTATGCTTCAGAGAAAAAAGAAGAGCACAAAATTGTGCTGTTATCTGGCCACTACTAAGTGTGACAGACTGCTCAATCAGTGGAAGTATGCCCAGGAAAAGCTGTATAAACTGTGCCTCAGGCTCACATCTTCGAATAGAAAAAGTTTATCCCACAGGGCATTAGTTCTGTCACATCTCTGGATTTCACATGAGTGGACATGGGACCCAAGCAGTGTCAATAGGGAAGCCCTGAGGCTGTAGGCAGAGTATTGTCAGTTCTTTCAGTTCCTTCATGGACTTCAGTCAGAGCCCACGCAGAGCTAAAACAGTAAATGAGTGAGGCAAAGAGACTCTAAAGGTGTACACAAGGGATGTCTGATGCAATGCTGTGAAACCAGCTAAAACTAACAACTGAGAACTGATGAAATATAGACAGGTATAATTGAACTCCCTCTGCATAACAAATATTAAAAAGTAGAACAGCGGTGATTGCAGTCCTGATGTATTTTTTTTGGTTCAGTTCTATCTTTTTAATTTTTAAAAATTTCTAAGCTGTTATTTTGACATAATTTTAAACTTATAGAAAAAGTACAAGAATAGTATCAGAATATGCTATGGACCCTTTAATGAGATTGAGAAATTTTATACATTCTGTTATGCTTGCTAAAATTTTCCATAGTAATTATAATTTGCAGAATGGATATTGCAGAGTAGCAGTTACTGCTCATCCACTTAATGGTTTTGAATATATATATATATTTTACATGTTTATATATGTAATAATGTATATACACACATATATGTATTCTGTTTATATATGTGCACTTATACATATATATTTATATGTACACACATACATATGTATAAATAATATATATATATATTATACATATACCTGATTTTCCTTTCCCTTCCTGTATGGGTTCTATATGTAATCTAAAGTTATCAGAAAATCAAAGCAGTGAGTCCATGTATTTCTCTCTCAATTTTCAGATAATTAGTAGGTCTTCTGAATTTTAATCATGAACTATTTCTTAAATTCATCTATTATTATTTATTTTATCATGCTCTTGTCATTGTTAAAGAGTCTCTACTAAAGAGTAAATACTTGTCTTAGTGGAACTATACATTCACTATATTTTAGGAATATACCAAAAATGTTTAGAGAAATATAGGTGAAGATAGGAATAAACTCCAGTACTTGGAAAGTTTATAGCCTTAGGTAGAGAGCAAGCTATCATAGTCACAGTACAGATACCTGAGGACTGGGGGTAGATGGCGAGACATCAGTCATCACTCTCAGCTCTTCGTCCCAAAGTTGCTTCATGTGATATTCACCAAATCAAAGTAAAGATATCTGTTTTTCTGATATCTAGAGTAGTATTTTCAATGAAGAAATAGACTCAGAGCTAAGGAGAATTACAAGGTGAGACTATGAAGATAGGACTAAAGCTTTCTAGTTATGTTCTGGGACAGTCTAGGTGTTTTTTGTTTTTGTGTTTGTTTTAGTTTTTGTCTTGAGTTAAGGACATATGAGTTGTATTTAAGAGTAGTTATAGACACCAAAATACCAAAATCAGGGCCATTGACTTCATTATTTTTCTAGGAAAATATATTTGGTAATATATGGATGTGTTTGAACTTTTTATTCTGAATGTGTATATTAAAGGAATTTGTGCTACGCATCTTGTGTTCAAGAAACACTGGAACTCACTTGTCAGTAGTTTATGGTACTAGACTTAAATAAGTTTTTTATTAAGTAACTGATTTTGAGTATAAAAGAAGAGAGGTATCTTTTCATAAACCCTGTGGTGTTTTTTAGGTTCATTAAAAAGACTCTCTCCAATATCTTGGACTTTTTTGTATTGAACACTTAATACACACACACACACACATACACACAAAAACCCTGTTAATATTAATTTCCTAGAATGTATTAAACTATTTAGATCACATAATTTTTCTTACAGATTTCCTAAAAACTCTGAACCTTTGCTCTTTAAATATGGACTATTTGGGAGGAGTGTCAAGGTTGATAATAATGGTTTTTTAAGTACTTGAATAGAGATCCAGATGGTCAGTGGTGACATAGAATACTTCAGCATCAGTACTTAGATAAAAGTGAGTTGCTATGAAAACCAGTTCATTAAATTTTGAAATATTTTAATATATTTGGTAATATAAGAGGGTATTGTATTCTACAACAAAATTAGTGTTTTACATTTATAGTAGATACTTCAAGTTGCTTGGTTTCCCAGATGAATTTCAGTTTTTAAAAGTCTTTTCTAGTTTCTGGAAGTGGTGTTCATGATGGTGTATGCCAATGGACTCATTACTCTGCTCTGAGTTGCTGACATTCAAGATGCTGTGCTTGTCGGTTACACAAGAGCTCAGTGGGAAGTAACTGAAACTAGGTTACTATGAAAAAACCACCATTCAAAGGCTAAAATATAAATCAAATATTTAATATACTTCATAGCAAGTTAGTAAAATAATATTTTTAAAGAATTCTAATTAAATTAGGTTCTCTGCAAAAACAGTTTTTTATATAATTAGAATAACTTAATAATAATTAATCAAGTAGCACTATGCAGAAAGTGGTGAAAGTCAGCTTGTCTTAAATTGGAATTATTATTATTCCTTCACAAATCAACTTTGCATGTCCTTTCTTGGGTACTAGCACCAATGTCCACCTGATGGACCATTGATTCCTCAATTCCCCTTTCTTTCATGTTATCAAGTGTGTTCTAAATGCTGAAAAATCTCATCTTTTCCTTTTCCTCCTTCTTTTTTCCAAATTATTCAATTCTCTACTATTTTGATAATCTCCTAACTTGTCACTCTGCCCTGGTCTCCCACCTGTATCAAGTTCATCTCCCACAATGCCACAGAAAGAGCATTTATATTTACAAGTGTTTTTTGGTTTTGCTCAGAGAGGAAGTAAAACATCAGCTTGTGTTGGACATAAATAGAATCACAGTAAAGCTAATAAAGCTTGAGGTTCAGGTCTCCTCATTTTCATGGGTTTCTTGCAAGATTCTAATTTTTACTACTTTTCTTGAAACAAATCCCCAAACAGTATGAATATTAAAACCTCTCTCCCCAATCAAATGTGTTATCTTTTATCCAGAATTAAATTTGTTAAAGGGCTCATAGAATATACGTGTTTGAGTTAGGAACCACCATAGGAACAAAAGGCAATGGACTGGAAAGAAGTAAACCATTCATTTAGATGGGCAGCTTTCTAATGAACATTAATAACATCTAATGCTATATGCTTATTAAAGTGTCAACTGTTTTTCATTAGTGAGAAGAACAGGGAAGATAGATTTTAGTCACAATTTACCATTCTTAGAAAAACCACACTTTGTACACTACTTAAGGTAAATCCTCTTCTCCTGAATCATTCAGTGTTATCATTGACAACAAATAAAAATGGTCTGATATTTTGCCTTCATTTCCAGCCAACAAATAAGTTTGTCACGGCTTCCTGGTTCTTAGTGAAAGGCATGAAAACCTAAATCAGAGATATCGAACTTTTTTACTGCATATCAAGTAGCATGGACTTCATGTTTACATTTTTCCCCTTGTCCTTCTTATTCCATGAGAGCTATATGAGTGGTCAGACAGATCGATTCTTCACAAGCAGTAGGTTTGTACAAAGCCAAGAAACGCAGCCTATAAATCCCTAATATTTTAAAGGGACTTCAATAATATCTGCCTAAACCTTGGCCTAGAAGGAGTCATCATCTTTATTATTTTAGACAGCAAACAAATCTGCCTTTTGTCCTGGAGAAAAACACTCTATTTTCCATGTTTGCTTTCGACACAGTGTTGAAAAGAGAGTCTGAAACAGAAGCTTTTAATGTGTGTGTTCAGAAAATGTACATATATGTGAAAAGCCAGCAGACAATCTTCTCCCAACAATCATTATCATCCTTTTTTTATTTCCATTGTCTGAGATTTTAAAAGGTACTACTAACACAAGGTGAGACTGAATGTCTGTATCCATGGTGACAAGAAGCCACCAGAACCTGTTCAATCATTTAGTGACAACTCATCTTAGTGATTATTATTTGGAAAGTTAACCAGTCAGTGTCAACTTCTGCTTCTAAAATTTAACCAATGAGGATTAGATATTTCTAATAATCATATCTCTGAGTGGCAAACAATCAACAACCATCTCATCTGATTGGCCATGCTCCTACAGATGATATTGACTCTGTCAGCTATTGAAGTCCTCTAATCATTGAACTTCACATTTCCTCTTCACACTATAATAAGATTATCAGTTTGTTATACTGAAGAAGACTGACTGATTAGCATAGCTCTCCAAAAACAATAAATTCAACAATGTCCTTTTAATTTAGGATTTATTTTCATTTATCTACTTGTGGGTTTATCATTTCCACTCATTAGATTATAAACTCTATGAAAATGAGTATGTCATTTGTCTTGTTGCCCCTGTATTTTTTACTAATTCATTGTTAAGTCAAGAGTAGGCTATTGATAAATACAGGCTGAAGCGTTAAATTAGTTCAATTATTAATTTTGTATTGAAGTTTGGTAAGACGTGTGATAATAATATACCAGTTGAAAGTACAGTTATTGAGCACAAACTAAAGTCTGTGTTGAAAGTATGTAAAATGAGGTAAAGCCTAGGTAGAGTTCAAGGTCTAAATCAATGATAAAATATAAGATATAATATGGTATTAAGACAATTAAAAATCTTAGAGAATAAAAAAAATGTGGTTAGAAAATAAAATATCCAAGCTTATGATTTTAAAATTTAAAATAATTGGTAGAATGTAGAGAGAGTAGCACCACCCAATAGAACTTTATGCAATAATAAAAATAGTCATATGTTATTGAGAATTTGAAATGTATCTAGAGTGACAGAGGGGCAGGGGCTGATTTTTTAATTTTACTTCATTTTAATTAAAATTAAAATAGCACTGGATTATGCCCTATTTTGATGGCAAAGAAAGCTCCATGGGTGGTGTTAAGTGGGGTGGTGATGCTGCTTCCTGGCATTCAGTGGCATAATTGGACACTGGTAAGTTTCTGCCACACATATATTGAAATATTATTATGTAAAGAAAGGTATTAGTTTTATAACATCCTTAGGCCAAGAAACTCACTTTAGTTTAAGAACCTCTGAATTTAATGATGATTAGAGGATTGAAATAACAGAATAATTAGTAGCAAGGAAAAAGCATATGTGAATGAGAAAGCAAATCTGGGATATTGAGCAACTTTTCCAAAAGGAATGTTATATATTGTTAACAAATGTGTTTTAAGTAATGAAGAATAGAGTGAGTGGATTGTGTAAAAAAAAAAGTGGTCAAGGAAGTTGCAGGTGGAATTCTCCAGTGAATCAATATTGAGAAAATGAGATAAATCTATTGACATAGAATGATTCAACTTTTCAGTGGAAAGACGTAAGTGATCGTGTACCAGTTTAAGTGAATAAGTGTATAGAGTGGCATGAGAGGCTTGTTAACCTCAACTGAGTGGCAATGTAAAGGATTTACCTTTTGTGGGAGTGTGGGGGTAAGTGAGGTGTCATGTATGAGTGTATTACAAAGAACTCTAGAAAACAAAACTGGCAATGCTAATTTATATGGCTTTCAAATTCTCCACTGTTTGTAGAGAAATTAAACTGATTACCAATAGAATTTTTTAACATACTTTAGCAATTATATTAAAACTAAATTAGAAATGTCAATATATTTTGGGTATAACTCAAATAATTTGAGCATTTTCTGTCTTGTCCTACATTACTATTTTAGAATTAAAAAGTGTAACAGTCAACAAGTTTTTAAGACACTAAACATTTATATGTCATTTAAATTATCTGGCACAGAATTTTTTCTTATTCTGCAATCTTGTCATTTTTTTAAGTCATCAAGATGTATTACAATCTGCTGTATATAGCGTAAATCACTGATGTGGTAAAGTAGATGCATATAGTCACTTCAGTGTAGTGATTATCTGCTTGTTAATAATCTGAATTTTGTTCTTAAAGAAGAAAGAGGTATGTTAGAAAAAGATGGTAGAGTATTATAGAATTAGTGTAGGTTTTGAGTAACATGGATAAAGGTAATTTCTTATCCGTTAATCTTTGGATTAAATCCTTAAATCCTCTAAAGCTCAATTCTTTCATCTATGAACTATGATAAGTGAAAGAATTAATGAAAAAACAGCACATACAAATCATTAAGTACATAATCATTTTTAGTTAACCAAAAATAAATAAATAAATTGATGAGTCAGTGAATCTAATTCAGCAGGGGTTAAAGTAATGGGGGAAAGGGAAAATTCTTCTGTTACTCTTTAACATGGCTTTCAAATTAACTAGTTTCATACTGTTCCAAGATTAAGCAATTGACACATTTACCAAACATATTTATTATAAAATGTTAAGTTTAATGAGAATATTGCTCATCCTGATGATAATAATGGCAATAGATTTTTTTAAAGAAAAATTTCCTTTTCTGGGACTTAGAGCATATGTTAGATCTTCCAAACAATCATGTTTTCTCTATTTAAAACCTTTTTCTTTTCACATTGTTGGGTTTCTGAAATTGAAATGTATATTTAATGGAGTATTGAATGAACTGATGGAGTATTATGCAAGCTGTGGTACCTAAGAATTATGGAAAGTTGATCTCTTAGTGCTAATAGACAATCACAGTCACAAAACTTATTTGTGCAAAGAAACTATTCTTTTTACATTCAATTTATTTTCTGAGTCTAAGTCCTCTTTCTATTTGATGTATAAAGACAGTATAGTCACTTCAAACAAGTAATTCACATTCTATGTTTCTTAAGCAATTAGCATATTGGGGTATTTTAAATTAGAAACCGAATTCCCTTACTAGTGCTTTTTTCTAAGCTAAGGTAAGAAGAGATTCATGCAAATGATACCTTGATGGTGAAGGTAAGGGGTAAACTTACTTGCTCTTGATTGATCTCTTTTCAAATATGAGTTGCCATAACAAAAAATAAAATTATTAATGTTTTAAAATGTTTATAATTATAATATTCAGAACAATATTCAAATAAATATTTACTTCAAAATGAACAATTTAGGTAAATCTTAGTATTAAGGACAGTTTAACTTGATGGTTTTATTAGTCCTATCTTTTGAAAACTCTTGCTATCTTTTGAAAGTTGTCAGTCCTGAAGGCTACCTTTAGACTGCCTAATGGCAACTTGTTAGACTCACTCTTCCTAGACCAGGGGTCAGGACCTTTGACTTATGAGCCAGATGTGGCTCTTTTGATGGCTGCATCTGGCTTGCAGACAAATCTTTAATAAAATAAATGATAACGTTAAGAATATAAAACACTTTCATGTATTACAATCCATTCATTTCCTACTGTTCATGTTCATGATTGCAGGTGGCTAGAGCCAATCGCAGCTGTCCTCTGGGACAACACCAAATTTTTATTGGATAATGCATAACGTACACGGGTCATTGTACGGCTCTCACAGAATTACATTTTAAAATATGTGGCATTCATGGATCTCTCAGCCAAAAAGATTTCAGACCCCTGTCCTAGACCAATGCCCACTGGGCTAACTTCTGGAATGTGATTATTGAAGAGAAAGATTTTAGCTCACATGGTTAGAAAGTTACTGAGTCATAGATTCAGCAGAGAAAAAATATAAAACTAATGATTATGAGTGTTTTTGTAGAATATAGAATCACTTCTCATTGTAGGAATACAATTACTGTAACATTAATTCACTACCATTCCTTCCCTTGACAAGTTACTAGTCTATGTTTTGGACTATTTATTTAGAAGAACACAAATTCTATCTTTCTCCTGAGAATATTGTATTGGATATTGATTGATGAGAAAATTTTTTCTCATATCCTTAGGTAAGAAAAATGTGCATTTTAAGTGAAAACTTATATTTCCATTAGTTGCTACAGAGTAAAGTTGATTAAATATTCATTGTAAAAATATATACACATTTTTGTTGGATTTTCACAAACAAGTAAGAGGCATAAAAAGTTACAATTACTATAATGTATACAGAAATAATAATTCATTAGTAAATATCAATAAATTTCAGTATATTAATCAAGCATGGAAATTAATTAAAAAAGAACAAGTGGAAAAAAAGAGTAAAAACAAAATTTTAAAAAACTGAGACAATAGAAAGCAGTCTACTATACCTGTGTCTCAATCTTAGAAGAGGCCCAGGAAAAAATCTAGTTAAATTTTACCTGAAATTTGAAGACTCTAAACAAAATTTTTGAAGAAAATTAGACATGTATGTAAATGTATTTGCAAATTCAGTTAAATTTTTTAATATTGAAGGCAACACTATTATTTATTGTTGATAATATAAATATAATATATATATAAATTCTGAAAGAATATAACATCTTGGTTAGAACAAGTTTCTTTAAAGAAATTTGTGGACCAGAAATATCCTTGGAGCATGTTATAAAACACGCCATTGAAAATTATATCTGCGCCTGACCTGTGGTGGCGCAGTGGGATAAAGTGTCGACCTGGAACACTGAGGTTGCCGGTTCGAAACCTTGGGCTTGCCTGGTCAAGGCACATATGGGAGTTGATGCTTCCTGCCCCTCCCCCTTCACTCTCTCTCTCTCTCTCTTTCACTCCTCTCTCTCTCTAAAAAATCAATAAATAAAACATTTAAAAAAAAAAGAAAATTATATCTGAAATAGTATGACAAAAAAAACAAATTCTGTAATTGTCCAATTTATAGACTCACAGATATTAAATCACTGAACTACAAAATGTGTGGCAAAGCTGATTTTGAATATAAAACATAATTTACCATATTGGAATGTGCTTCCTCTTTTGACTGTTCAACAGTTACTGAATTTCAGAAAAATTTTAGCTTTTGAAAACTCTTTTGTTAAATTAAGTAAATCATCTACCATGGTAACTGATTTTAAAATTAGCAATGCTGTAAATTTGGTTAAAGAATTATTGGAACTCTTTCATCAAAATCCTAAAATACAATATCACAACAATTTTTGTTTTGTTTTGTTTTGCAAGCTTTATTGAAACAAAACAATAAATAAATTTATTTAACAAAACAAAAGCTTTCAAACAGGATGATGTTAAAATTTCTCCTTAAAATACAGGTCAGAATACAGAAAATAAATTGTGAAAGCCTGAGATTAATTTTTAAATTTTTATTGTATTGCCTTTGTACTTCTCAAACTGTGGCAAGAAAATTTTGAAAGAGCTTCTATCTTAAGTTAGACAGTCTTTTATAATTTGAACCAAAGTGAAATAAAGTTGAGATAAGCATATATTTGTGTTGCATCTAAAATGGCAAATCATTCCAGATAATAATAAACAAAGACAATTCATTTGGTGTATTTTTTAGGTTGTAAATGATTTATAAAATTGGTAGTTCCGGAATGATGAGACAAGACAGTGAAGGATGTGAAGGAAGACGCCCTGCAAAAGTAGGGAAGTTCACTGGCACTCTTAAATTGTGTTTAACTCATTCACAGGAATAACGAGGCTAAGTGCCATTAACAAGCAGATAAGTGTGAGTCAGAGGGACTCTTTGTAGCTTATGAAAATACCATTAACTCTTCTAGTAGAAGAATACATAAAGCTAAACAATAGCTCTGAAAGTATGATAAAAATCACAGAATTCCAAATACATTTCAGTGATTACTCAAAGCAAGTCTGTTATGATAGAGGGCCTTTACGAAGAAAACTTAAGACTTTAACATGTGTGATGAAAGGGTCTTCTGCATGGAAGACCCTCAGTACGTTTGCTCTGCTGATCCATCTTTACTTTAAGGTGGTCTACCCTGTTGTAGAAAGGATTAGCACCATGCTCTGATGGAAGATCTGCAGATTCCTTGCTCTTGCAAGAAAATTACTGTCACCCTGACCATGTTGAATTTCAGGAGAATAATTATGGTTAAATAACAGCATAACTTGGTTGGCGATGTGATGAGAAGATTAAGAAAGAAACTGATATAATTAATTAGAATATGCCAGGATTTTATATTTTGAGAAATTTTGATTAAGAGAGCCAGGATATAAAGCTGAATTGAATTGGTGGCATGCTTTTGGAATGTGGGATTTATCCTCCTGAGAAGGACATCAGAGGATGTCTTCCCTAGAAGCAAAAATAGACAGCCAACAAAAATGCTCCTTTGCATCTATACCTAAAAAAAGACAGGAATGATCTTCAGAAGACCACAGGTTGGATGTGAAGATGGGAGGTTCCAGGGGAGGAGGACAAACCACAATAAAAGTAATCACCACCTATTCTTTATATGCCAGATGTGAGCCAATTTTCAGATGTGGAATCCATTGCCTGAAGAATTAACTGGGTTCATAGACAGAGGATGGTACATATATACTGAATTGAATCTTCCAATTCTTTCTCCAAAGGATCAAAGCCATTTATTTAAATGACTGTACTTTAGAAAAAGGAGAATAATCAGACAGACTGAACACATCAGGGATATGAGTGTGAATGAGGTTTGGAAAACTTGGCTGAAGAATTTGCCATCAATCCAATTGATTTCTTAGAATGACATGACTGTCTGAAAATCAGCCTTTCCAGTCCTCCTTTTTTCCCCCTCTCCCTTTTTACTGCATCATAATCTGATGACTTATTTCCTTCAGCTGCCTCCCTTTTATCTTTATGAGTATTTTCTTCAATATATCTTTTTTATGCCTAATCTCATCTTGGCATCTGTGTCTCAGAGGACCTGAGACAACTGCCTAAGAAAGATCGTCTTCAAAAACTCAAAAATACTGTGTAAAAACTGTCGTACGATTG
This sequence comes from Saccopteryx leptura, assembly GCF_036850995.1. Taxonomy (NCBI): domain Eukaryota; kingdom Metazoa; phylum Chordata; class Mammalia; order Chiroptera; family Emballonuridae; genus Saccopteryx; species Saccopteryx leptura. Next base: position 357,430,314 of record NC_089503.1, read on the forward strand.
GCTAAAATATTTAATATTTTATTAAATATTTTTATTAAATACTTTATTTAATACAAAAAGTCAGTGTTGAAAATTGCTTCCATTTAAAATACTTTTGTTTAGCTTACTGGTTCCTTAGCACCTATAGAAACTATTTTCTCAATTAAAAATATGTGCTATATAGAAAACTGTCAATAATGTTCACAATTTCAAATATGTGTCATCAATTTTAGCTATGAAGATACATAAAATTAAAAAAAATAATAATAGGGCTTGATTCCTATTATTGGCACAGTGGATTGAGAGTCAGTGCAGGGTTTTGACGGCTCCAATGTAAAACCCCAAGGTTCCTCTGCTTGAGCTTGGGATTGCCAGCTTGAGCAAAGGGTTTCTGTCTTGAGCGCAAGTTCATCAACATAAGCCCAAAGTCACTGGCCAGAGACCAAAGGTTACTGGCTTGAGGAAAGGGACCCTGGCTCAGCTTGAGCTTCCCAGTCAAGGCACATATGAGAAGCAATCCAGATGCTTCTCATCTCTCTCTTCTCTTCCTCTCTCTCTCTCTCTCCTATACTGTAAATCTGTCAAAAATAATAATAATAATAGGACCAATATAAAAATATGTTTAATAAAATATCAGTGACAATATTTCAAAGGCAGATGTAATTAAAGAAACTGATTAAAATACATGAATAATTATTCTACTCAACTTATTTTTGAATATTCATATAATTCATAACAAAAATTTCTGTAAATTATTTATTTAAATTATTAATTTATTATTTTAGTAATATATGCTATATATATATAACATTCATGGAGAGAATGAAGAAATTTATAAAGAGGAAGTGTAAAGGGGCATTATGACAAGTGAAATAACTTTTACAAGTTTCAATGGAATGCACTGATCAAAGTATGATTGTACCTGCAATAAAGAGCATTCAGCAAAATGTAATTATTTCTGCCATGTTTCTATTCCTGTAGAATTATTTTATAATTAAGTATGAAAATACAATAATTCATCTTTGCAGAATCATTAGGAAGCTTATTCTCTCAAACAATACATAAAAAGAGACAAAATATTAGGGTGAATTTGCTAGATGTACATTTCACAATTTCTGACAATATGATGTGACAACAGGAAATAGAAGCTTCTGCAAATCTCCAATCAAGATTGAAGAGAAGAACACTGGCATAAATAACATTTACAAATTTTCAAAGAGCTAGCCTGGAGGGGATCATGTGATTTTCACTGTGCATTTTCTATGATTTTTAATGTAATTTTAATGCAGTATATGGGAGATAACTGTCTACCCCCAAACTCACTCATTTCTATACTTAGTTATTGAAATTTTGAGTTCCAATTTGTTCCAAGCCATACACAATATCCTTCAGCTTGGGAGATGCCTAATAATCCTACTCATTTGTTGACTCAGCTTAACAATATACTCATATAAGTGGTGGGATTCAAATAATTTAACAACTGGTTCTTTGCCCTAATGACCATTTTAAGTATAAAAATATAATATACCAAAAGGTAGGCCCTGGCCGATTGGCTCAACGGTAGAGCGTCGGCCTGGCGTGTGGGGGACCCAGGTTCGATTCCCAGCCAGGGCACACAGGAGAAGCGCCCATTTGCTTCTTCACCCCCACCTCCTTCCTCTCTGTCTCTCTCTTCCCCTCCCGCAGCCGAGGCTCCACTGGAGCAAAGATGGCCCGGGCGCTGGGGATGGCTCCTTGGCCTCTGCCCCAGGCGCTAGAGTGGCTCTGGTTGCGGCAGAGCGACATCCCGGAGGGGCAGAGCATCGCCCCCTGGTGGGTAGAGCATCGCCCCTGGTGGGCGTGCCGGGTGGATCCCGGTTGGGCGCATGCGGGAGTCTGTCTATCTCTCCCTGTTTCCAGCTTCAGAAAAAAAAAAAAAAAAAAAAAGGTAGTTTATTATTTCATGAATTTAATACTTAAATAAGAACAACAAAAGAGGTAGAGATACACAAAACTAGATTATGTAATGTTTTAAAATATTAATAAAAATATTAAATAATACCTGACATGAAACAATAACTTTTATTTAAGATATTTCCATATTTCTTCTTGATTGACATCCTCACTTGCATTTTTTTCCACCTATCAATGGATTGAACATTACTATGGGTGCTTTGAATACACTGTTGCACAGATGAATGTAAAAAAAGAGTAAGGGATGTAAATTTCTGATTTCCACATTGTATGACTGCCCAGGCAACCACCTCAGAGAGAATCCTGATTACAAGTGTCATTTTTAATAACCGGTTCACCAAACTTAACAAAAATTAAGTATTGGTTGATGATCCAGTGTGAACTGGCCGAATCCCACCACTAACTCATATGTCTAAAGGTCAAAATTAAATTATGTGTGTATTTAAAAAATTACAGCAAAAAAATATTACTAACTCTATTATCATCACATAATGTTTTGATTTATTTTCTCTTACATAATTTATTCTATTATATTTGAGATTTCTATGTACTTGTCTTCTTTGCTTTGCTAGTTGTAAGGTCTTTGGTTTAAGTGATCTTGATCATTATATCCTTCACATTCATCACAGTATCTTCATTAAAGTGAATGGTTAATAAATGTCTGCTAAATTGGCTAAATGTATTCAATTAACGTTAGCTTTTTTTTTTCTATTTTAGGACCCAATATGTTTCAAACATTTTGAAAAACACTCTGGGATAGATAATAACCCATTGTTGCATAGCTGATAGGTTACAATGTTAATATTTTTAATCAAACATGGCCTTTCCAAAGCTGGTATGCTTTTCTCTCCTATTTTCAGTTTCAATTCATTAGAAGAATATTTGCATAATTTAAAGAAAACTTAGTAGCTTTCATTATAAATTTTATAGAAAATTGGCAACTAAGAACTAGAAATTATAATCATTTAAATTATCTCGAGTTTCAGGCACACAATTACACAATACATCACCTGTAAATTGCAGCTGTGTATTGATATAGTGCACCCCTCCCCCCCTCCTCCACCTCCTCATTTCCCTCTCCCTCCTGCAATCCTGACTGTTGTTTGTGTCTGTAAGTTTTTTCCTTTACCTAAACTTTCACTTTTTTCATCTAGTCTGCTAACTCCTATCCCCTCTCAGTCTGTTAAAAAATAATCATATTATACTAACTTTTAACAATCTTTATAAATCTAAAGCCCAGTCAATAAGTTCATCATGTAATGCATGAAAAATTTAGCTGCATATAAAATCAAAAGACTGGTTTTGAAATTTGAGAGTAATTACTTATAATAAAAATAACAGAAAAACAATCTTTGACCTTAATACACCTTATTACTTTTTGCTCATTTAAAATTTTGTCAGAGCCTGACCTGTGGTGGCGCAGTGGATAAAGCCTTGCTCGACCTGGAAATGCTGAGGTTGCCGGTTCAAAACCCTGGGCTTGACCGGTCAAGGCACATATGGGAGTTGAAGCTTCCTGCTCCTCCCCCTTCTCTCCCTCTCTCTCTCTCTCTCTCTCTCTCTCCTCTAAAATGAATAAATAAATAAAAATAATTAAAAATAAATAAATAAATAAAAATAAATAAATAAAATAAAATTTTGTCAGAAATAATGATGTCATTCCTGACTTCAAAAAAATATCAAAAGGTGAAAGATTTATGCGATCTGAAGAGAAACCAAAGTATAATAATAAAAGCTTTGGTACATATATATTATGGAATACTACTCAGCCATTAGAAATGATGACATCGGATCATTTACAATAACATGGATGGACCTTGATAACATTATACGAAGTGAAATATGTAAATCAGAAAAAACTAAGAACTATATGAACCCATACATAGATGGGACATAAAAATGAGACTCAGAGACATGGACAAGAATGTGATGGTAACAGGGAGTGGGGTGGAGGGGTGGGGAGGGGGCGAGGAAGGAGAGGGAGGGGGTAGGAGGAGGGTAGAGGCACAAAGAAAACCAGATAGAAGGTGATGGAGGACGATTTGACTTTGAGTGAGGGGTATGCAGCATAATCAAAGGTCAAAATAATCTGGAGATGTTTTCTCAGAACATATGTACCCTGATTTATCAATGTCACTGCATTAAAATTAATAAAAATAAGATAAAAAAATATCAAGCTTACAAATGCAGAAACAGTAGTTTTTTTCCCCTGACCTTTATATAATGTAAAATGAAATAATATATTTATTTTTTTAATTTTTATTTCTTGATTTTAATGAGAAAGGGAGGGAGGGAGGGAGGGAGAGAGAGAGAGAGAGAGAGAGAGAGACAGGGACATTGATCTATTTCTGTATGTGCCCTGACTAGGGATCAAACCAGCAACCTCTGAGCTTTGGGTTGATATTCCAACCACTGAGCTATCCAGCCAGGATTATTTATTCTTTTAATATTATATATACTTAGCATATATTACACCTGTTTGTCATCTTTAGAATTCATAAAATATTCACAAGTTATAATATACTAAGAACCTTCCAAAAGGCTTTTTTTCTATGAATGAGAAATAGTACACATTTAGATTTTAAAAGCCATTAATTTTTCCAGCAGCTAGAAGTTACTATTTAGCTAGTTTTTAGCAATTTTCCTGGCCTATATGGCGTGTGTTACATGCCATTGAGTTGGCTCTGACTCTTTGAGTGTCCATGAATATGTGATGTCCACAACAGCCCTGCTCAGATTCTACAGTTATTCCTGTGGTTTCTTTTATGAAGTCAACCCATTTCATATTTGGTCTTTCTCTTTTCCTGCTGCCTTTTATTTTTCTCTGCACTGTTGCTTTTCCCAAAGAATCCTGCCTCCTTATGATCTGCCCTAAGCAGGACAACTTCAGTCTTGTGGGATTTTCTTTCTTTTTTATTGGTTTGTTTGTTTTGTCTCCAAAAATGTCAAGCTTAATTTTCTCTAGGACTTATTTGCATTTCTGGTGATCCCAAGTATCAGGAGAATGAATCGTTTCTTTTTTTCAGCCTTCTTCACTGTCCAACTTTTGTATCTGTACATAGTATTTGGGGATATAAGGGTATGGATGATCTTAGCCTTGGCTTCTAATGACATATCTTTATACTTCATAATCTTTCTTAATGCCTACATTACTATCATTCTAATTCTAATCCTTCTCTTGATTTCTTGGATGCAGTCTTCATTTAAATAGATGACTGAATCAAGGTAAGCAAAACCTTTAGTAATTTTGTTGTGTTCATTTTCCATGTTAAAGTTATATATTTCTTCTGGCTTACATTACCTTACATTAAAACAACTATAAAGTGGTTTATGATATGTTTCTGTTCATTATATTTAACACACTTATCATAATTAATGGGAATTATACAAAATGAGATATATACACATATAATACACGAGAAAATGGAAAAAGGTACATAAATAGTAATTTCTAAGTAAATAGTACATTTGAAAAGTATTTAAACTATACTAAACCCAATTATTCTCAATGAGAAACTTCTGAGTAGACTTTGCTTTATCAAAAATTGATTTTTCATTGTATTAATAATGAATTGACAAGAGAACTTACTCATCAGATGCATCTCTGTGTGTGTGTCTATGTGTGTTCGTCTATGATTGTATTTATGTATCTTTTTGTTATGATTTCACTATTTCTCCTTGGCAAAGGTTACTATAAAAACTATTGATTTCTTAAAACAAGTTTCACTAAATATTAGCAAATACTTTCAGAAGCATTATTTTTACCTTGTAACTTCTTATTACATATTAGAACTTAATATAGACAGATAGTCTACATTATTCCTGTATATGATGTGAAAAAGGCATTATAAAACAGTAAAATCTATTAAAAATATTGTTAGCAATGAAAAAATCAAAAGTTTATCTCCTTTTGGATGTTTAGCATTCATTTTTTATTCCTTCAGAGGTATGCTGACTTCAAGGTTCTCCATCTCTGTGCTGTGAATAAGTTTTGAGTATTATCTACATGTACAATACTGCTTTCAGGTGCGTTCTGTAATATAGTCTAAACTTGCTGCAGTAACATCTTCCCTATACGTAATTTAATCCCACAGGCACCTAATTCTACCCTCTTTAAAAAATTTCAAAGGTACTAATTTATTGGATGCACAAAGTATAAACTTGCAATTGTACACAGTGTCTTTAATGTTGTGACTGAATATTGACTAATGTCTTTTTCTTTCACTTCTATCATACTTTTACATGTCTTTCCCTTTCATTTTATATACCTTGAGTGACAGCCACACTCTGGTACCCTTTCTCAAATGCATTGCGTTTTCTCCTTGTTTGTATGCCTTTCGATAAGCTGTATTTTCTCTCTGATTCATCACCCCAAACACCCTTACCTAATAAACCTAACTCATATTACAAACTTCAGTTTAAATTATACTTTCATTTTGGATGTATCAGTCTTAGATAGAGTTAATCAGTAATAAGATTCCTAAATCATATAAACATACTCACTATGCATACTTCATATACTATATTTCAATTATTTATATATAGCCTTAAATGAATTACATAGTCAGAAAAGAATTTAAAGTTTATATAGATAAAAGTTATTTGCATTTATAAATATAAGAAGTATATGAAATCTTTGTTCTTACTGAATTTAGGAAGTTTATATTTTTCGATATAAGGAAATACACACACAACCAGCAAAGAGCTAAGTATATTAAAAAGTGGGAAATTCTTCTTTTCTTTAGGTAGCCATCAAAAAACTCATTAATATTAAATTTAAAGCTATATAATACCCCTGTATATGGGAAATCTTTTCTCAACATTTGTTATAGACAATAGAGATTATCAAATCCATTTCAGTCAATTTCTTTTCTCTAAACAGGTAACAATCTCAAACATTGCTTTAAAATATGAATAAATTGATATTGATGAGGGTATAGTTTTTTATTAGTCAATCATTTTTAAAAACTGAAAGAGATGTTTTTTGCCTGACCAGGCAGTGGCACAATGGATAGAGTGTTGGACTGGGACGTGGAGGACCCAAGTTCAAAATCTCGAGGTTGCCTGGCTTGAGAGCGGGCTCATCTAGTCTAAGCAAAGCTCACCAACTTGAGCCCATGGTCCCTGTCTTGAGCAAGAGGTCACTCGGCCTGTTGTAGCCCCCCAATCAAGGTACATATGAGGAAGCAATCAATGAACAACTAAGGTACCATAACAAAGAATTGATGCTTATTTCTCTCACTCTCTGTCTGTCCCCATCTGTCCCTCTATCTGTCTGTCTGTCTCTGTCACAAAAAAAGAGAAAATGGAAAAAAACTTGAAAGAGATGTTTTCTAAATGAAAAATAATCAAACTGAGGAGCCTAGTCAAAGATGAAAACAAAGAAAATAGTTCATAATAAACTTTTTTCTCATCTACCTCTTTTTCTTACTATATTTACATACTTCTGTGATTTTATAAATATACACACAGATATAGGTATGAATATATGCATATAATATATATATGCACATTGATTCTAAATATGTATCTATCTGTCATCTATCTATCTATCATCTATCTATCTATCTATCTATCTATCTATCTATCTATCATCTATCTATCTATCATCTATTATCTGTCTAGCTACACATGGATATTAAGGTACTGTTGCAATCCATCCTATTATCTGTTGACCAAAACCAGAAACATACTCATTCAAGTATTAACTTGATTTTAAATGTATTCAATTGGACTCTGTTGGCTTTATATAACAGAATGGTATAATGACAGTTTACTTCTGAAAGTAAAATATTCTTGGTTATTTTTGCCTGTGGTAACAATGCCACAAGTGTCACCTTGGATATTCGCATGAATATTTTTAGACCCTTGTTCAATTCCCAGCTTTCCCTTGAAGTTTTCTAATATCAAAAACAGACCATACTCTAATAAAACATAAAGAATGCACTATAGTCATTTTCAGAAGGGCACTATTTTACTGCCCTTTTGAAGTAGGGTGAAAAGGTTATGTTGTCTATTTGGTGCCACTATTGAAACTGTCATTTAAAAAATAAACACAAATTGATACCACAAGCCAGATAATCCATCTAGATACATGGGAGGTAAAACCTTAACACTGAAAATACTTTTAAAATCACAGTCCTAGTTTCACAATCTTGAATTACTATTGACTCTCCTTAGCGTTTTCTGATAGTTAATTCCAATGGGACTTACAAAGCTTTTGCGACAAAATTCTTAGATTAGTTCCAAAGAGTGCCTTTTACTTATAGGTAGGCAAAAGTAATTTCTGAATGCTGGCTTTAGAGGATGTTCTCAAATTTACCCCATCCAACCTTTTCCTTCTGATGCATATCATTTCCTTGTTTATTCATCTTAAACCACTGTAGAACCAGAATTTTGGATGAGGTAGAAAGAAACATAATGGGAAGGGATAAACTAAAGGTGCCTTTCACTGTTGTTTAACCGTCTATAGTAACCTTAAAAAGTTAAAACATATGACCCATACTGTATTTGAAGATAAAACGATAGCTTTAAAAGTATTACAAATATATTAATTTTAATTAATTTTAAATAATGTAATCATTTCAATTCCAAACTGCAACCTGTAATTTGTAAAGCCTCTAAAAGAATAACTCCATAAACATTGACTATTAAACAGCTAAAAGTGTCTAAAAAGGTAATCTAGATCTATAGTATTTATTTATTTATTTTTAGCATATCATCTGATATTGTGTTGGGTGTTCACCCTCTCCCAACTATAGTCGCTTTTCATCGCCATTTACCTCTCCTTTACCCCTGCTTACCTCCCTCCACATCCTTTTCCCTCTGGTAATTACCATTATCCTGTTTGTCTATGAGGTTGTTTCATTTAGTTTTGTTTTGCTTAATCTAGTGACCTTTTTCACCTACCTCCTTTTAACAACTATAAGTTTGTTCTCTGTATCTATGTATGTATATATATAATTTTATTGATTGAGGCATGCAAAATTTAAAGTTAATGTTGGAATTATATTTCTGACTTCAGAAGACTACACACACACACACACACACACACACACACCACACACACACACACACACACACACACACATACACAAATGAGTCGAAAGAGCAGCAAAGAAATGAGGAAATTTTGAAAAAAGGGTACAAACTTCCAGGTATAACAGTAACAAGTTCTGGGAATCTAATATACAGCCTGGTGATTATAACTAATAATGTTATAATATATGTTTGAGAGTTGCTCAGAGAATCGATTGCAAAGAATAGTAATTATCTGACTGGACGGATACGTTAGTGAATGCTATGGTGATAATTATTTTGCAATATATAAATTTATTTAATAGGCACCTTGTACACTTCAAACTTACACGATGTTATATGTCAATTATAAGTTAATAAAGCTGGTTAAAACAAACAAACAAAAAGAAACACAATACTCATTCTTTGGCTAAAGTCTTTGATAAACAGTTGTCATTTATTTAATAAACACCTACTCATCAGTTACATGTAGAGCATATAATAGAAAAAAAAGATTTTTTGCCAATAGAAGAGTCAAAAACATATAATAATTTACTAATATTGATTAAATTATAAAGAAAAATTAAGTTTTCTAAAGATTAAAATTTAGAAAAATTAAAATAAATAGTGGAAGCAGAAATACTACTTTGAAATTTATTTTTATTTCTTTTTCCTGTGACTTCCCTATCTTGTAATAAACCAATTTAATACACATCTACTGGTGTTCTTATCATTTATTTAAGAGTAACATAAGTTTCAATATTTTCATCTACTGAACCACCTTACTAACTAAAAACTGTTGCAAAAAGATGCATAGGATAAATAAGTAAAGAACACAGGTATCCAGTTTATGTACAGACATATGCGAACATCACTTTTTGGGCAAGAGAAAAAAAATCATAAAAATTAATCAAGATTAAAGTGAGTTTTAATTGTTAGAAATATTGATAACATTTACTCCATATATGTTTGAAATGAATGTTTTAACATGATTATGGTAAAAAGTTTTTTCCTTCTGCACTTAGAAAGTTAATAAGTATGATCTTACAAAAAATCTTTAGTATAACTACTACTTTTATTTAAGTGTAGATACATTTCTCATGTTTTATAGCTATTAAATATAAATTTAAAATGTAATATCATTATTTAAAGGCATACTATATGGTATTATTTTGTGTAAAATTTAAACTAATCTTATCACCACTTTCTACTTCAATAATTAGGTTGTACTTTCTTATAATTAGCATAAACTATCATTTAAAAAAGGTTTGTTTCTTAGATTTATGTAACAAAAATTCATTAGAAATGTAGCCACCTCTATATTTGGCTTCTAAAGTTTGTGGGTTATAAAGAGTTACGGGGTAATTTACTGCAATAACAGAAAGAGAGGAAAAGTCACTAAGTGAGAGAATGATTCATCTGTAAGCTTACTTTCAAGTCACAACTTGCAGAAGTGATTCTCAATTGATAAGGACTTAATGCATTATCAATACTAGATGCTGAGGATCACCATGAAAAACAAACATGGCATGCAGCGATCAATACTGATCATTGCAAGCAGAGTTTTCTTTATGTGGAGTTTTAGATAAATCAGGAGTCTTTCTCACATTCTTCCACTACATCAGTAAGGATTGTATATATATATAGATGTGTAAACACCTACCAGCACACTCACTTACAAATATATAATCACATATGCTAAAAATGGTTATTTAATTCTATTAGCCAGTTTATTATACATCATTTATTTTTTGTAATGTGATCACTTTGAGTCACCTTTGAATAAAGATATTAGCAAGGAAATACCAGAACACCTATATAATGATTTTCTTAAAGTTTAATGTCTCTCTTATGTAATATATTACCATAAGAATGTAGCATTTACTAGTACTTGTACTAATTTACTAATTTTTATGTGACAACATTTTATTTATCTGCTCATTAGATTTCTGGGAATATATATTATTTGAAACAAAGAAAGACAGAAACAAAAAATTATTAAAGAAAATATCTTTAAGCAGTGAGGAAAAAAGGGTCATTATAACCCCCTTCCCCCTGAGGAGAACCATAAAACTATTTACCCATTTAACTGCAGGTTAGAATTTATTACTTAAAACTATTTTAATATTAAGCCGGCTGAATTGATATCATTAATTTTCACATTTTTCCAGACAACTTTCAGTTTTTTCCATTGAAACGTCACAATGAGAGAAGTTAATTGTAATAAAATAATTACTGAATGGGTAGACATTAAAGGGAGTAAACAAAAGCATGTGAAACAATTTATAAGCCACCTAGGATATTTAGTCTCAGGCAAAAGGACTTCAGATCTTCATATTTCTTAAAAGCATTATGACAAATAATGTTTGTTAAGATTACACTGGGGAACAAACTTTTTGTTGCATCCACAAAAAAAACTTGTTACCTAATTCGAGTGTGCTGATCTCAAATCTGACATTTGTTTTTTTCTGTAAGCTACACTTTTCTTGCAATTCAAGATTTTAGATTTTCATCTTATTGTAGAATTTTCAACATTTAGTTTAACATAATAAAGTAGAATGTCTTCTTGGGCATCATCTTTGTGAAAATATAATAATTATATAATGCAATAAATACACTGATATACTAAAAGATATGATTGCATCAGAATTTATCTACAATTTCAAAATAGAACATATTAAAACACTTATTTTAATCATAAGATTTGTGCAAAACTTATTTAAATTCTATTCAGGCAAAAATTTGCATTTGTAGCTCTTGCATTTGTGTACTTGTTGAGGACAATCTCGTTTGATGCTCCAGCAGTAGTCTGCTCATCACTAACAGCTCCAAGATTTTCGGGGACCTTATCAAGGTGACTGTTCAGGAAGTGAATTGTAACACTCACGTTATATCCAATGTCACAGAAAGCCAACAGCATCCTTTGAACCAGAAGTTCATAGTTTTCTGCTTTTTTCTTGGCAAGGAAGTTCTTTGTAACTGCCACAAAAGATTGCCATGCTGCTTTCTCCTCCTTATTCATCTTCCTGGCAAATTCTTCATCACATATGAGGGTTCTAATTGAGGTCCATCGAATACAACTTCTTTCATCTTCTGGAAAGACAAGGCAGGAAAAGCAGAAATAATATGTTGAAAGCATTCACTTTCTCTGTTCCAACTGCTTCATTAAGCTAAGTTTGATGCAAAGTAGGGGAAAAATGAGCCTGTCTCAATTAACTACAGGTTCATTCACAATATTTTGCATCTCTACCTCCAGAGCTTCATATTTAGGCCACTCTTTCTGTGTCCAATGTTTGTCCCGAGCTTGGCTGTCCCACAAACACAGAAAGCAAGGATACATCGTGAAACCTTTCTGTTGTTCTAGCAGGAAATTTACCATTTTAAAATCCACACAAATAATCCTGTGTTGCTCCTTATACTTCAGAAAGTCGAGGACAATTTTTATGTCATATAATCTTCTCGCAGATGAGTTGAATAACCAGTTGGAACTGCTGCATAAACATTACCGTTGTGTTGGAGAACACATTTCAGGCTCTGTTTAGAGCTGTCAGGAAATAACCATCATTCTGTTGGACTGTAAGTGGTAACACCTAGCTGGCTGAGAAGACTCCTGATATCATGACAGTAAACAAAGTGTTTGTCTTCAGGAAAAAAGTCCACAAAAATTTGTTCATGCTTCCTGAAATGGGATACTTCAGCTGACTGGTGAAGTACATTCTTTTTTTGAAGCCTGGAGGCTAATAACTCAGCTACTTTCTTTGATAGGCCCAAATATCTTACTAAGTCATTCTTAGTCACTTGGGTTGGCTAAACTGCTGAGGGGTTAATGACTGCTTGGCATCAGAAGATGACCCTTTAGATTCTACAACTATTTCCTCATTCATCTTATCAAAATACACTTGATCACCATGTTCACTTTCTTCATCCTTAAAAAAATTAAACCATTGAAAACTGGAACTGGGAGTGTCTCATAGTGTGGGATAGGTCGTATTGTTGAAGGAATATTAGGATATGTGATCACATGCCATTTTTTCTTGCTGATGCCCTTTGTATGGATCAGACAGAAATAACAGTAAATGCTATGGTTCTCCAGTTCACGCCAAACCATGGGAATACCAAAAGGCATTCTTTTGTGTTTTCCTTTTGTCCAGTCATGAAGCATTTCCTCACAATTATGACACACAATATGAGGAGTCCAATTCTTGTCTTGATTGCCAAGGGGAACTTGAAAGTAGGCAATATATGCATGTGTCAGAAATGATGAAATATTGTGCCTTTGACGTTGAAGTGTGTAACAGCCACATAGTTAACAGAAGGTGTCAGGACTGTTCTTACATTTATACCTACTCGAAGAAGCCATTATTCAATCTTAAAACAAAATAGGGTGTTCTTATCAGTTAATAATTTTTTACATTTAAAGACAACTACAATTATGTAAAAATTATGTTTGTAAAACATTAATTGCCTTGTGGTTATGTTCAATCCAAGAGTTGCTGCCCTTTAACTCCAATTTAAAAACCAATGCATTCCATTAACTGTAACAAAAAGAAATTAAAATTGCATAAAAACTAGAGCAGGAATCAAAAAACGGATTTCAGATTTGGAATTAGCAATACAGAACAGAAATATATAGAAATAGTTCTAAAACCTCATGCAACAGAAAAAGTAACTTGTTCCCCAATGTTTTGTAAAGTCAGCCCTGGCTGATTGAATCAGCAGTAGAGCGTTGGCCCCACGTGCGGAAGTCCCAGGTTTGATTCTCAGTCAGGGCACATAGAAGAAGAAACCATCTGCTTCTCCACCACTTTCCTTTATCTCCCCCACCCCCATCCCACAGCCATGGCTCAAATAGTTCAAGCAGAGTTGGCTCTGGGCACTAAGGATGGCTCCTTGGCCTCACTTCAGGTGCTAAAATGGCTTTGTTGCCAAGCAACAGAGCAACATCCCTCGAGAGGCAGAGCATCGCTCCCTAGTGGGCTTGCTGAGTGGATTCTGGTCAAGGCACATGCAGGAGTCTGTTTCTTTGCCTCTTTGTCTTTCACTTAATAATAATAATAATAATAATAATAATAAAAAGATTGTGTCAAGTCTCTAGTAAAGAATTTATGGTGGTTTAGTCTATTTAAAGAAGGCAATACAAATTTCACTCTATTCTAAATTAAAAAAAAGTGATCAGAGAGACAGGTTGTAGGTATCAGAAATTTAAATAATTAAGCACAAATGTAGATAGTCTCAGAGAAGTAAAATATTATAGAAGCTAATATAAAATAAAGTAAAATACATTACTTTTTTTGTCTTGTAATCACTAATTTGAAAAGAAGTGATGGGGAACAAAAAGTTAGAAATTTGACTTTAATAATAGTAGCTTTTAGTTGTAATCAATAGGAGATTATGTAAGGGGTTGAATTGTAGTCATTGCTTGTAAGGGCCCAGTCACAGAATTTTCTGTAAGGAGTTAAGACACTGTACATAAATAGAAGTTTAGTGTAGAAATCTTAGTTTTACTTTGCTGCCTAAGAAATATAGGCAGTACTGCATTTCTTGCAGAAAGTTCCCAGATGCACAAATAGCTCCCAGAGGCACCAGACCCCAGCTGTTCTGCAGCAACATCAAGGATGCCAGATAAACCTTTGCCACTGTCAGAAGGGCATTCCAGAAAAGCATTCCTGCAAGCTGTACCCTCACATCTGCACACTGCTACGTGACTAACTGCATGCTCAATAATAAATTACTAACCTTCTCCAAGATAAGATATATAAACTAGTCGGTCAAATGAGACTGTTAGGCAGTTTTTTGAACCTGAGTTCCATACTTTCTCAAGTTACTGGAAATTTGAATTAAAGACATTCTTATACCTACTCAATCCCAGTGTCTTGTAAATTAGCTAAAAAGGCAACAGACAACATGTATCCTGGCTTGTTCCAGCAACAGAAGTGCATATTCTGACTCAATTAAAAATTAGTTTTTTCTATTCTTTGCACAGAAATTTCAGGCCTTGAATTAGTTGCATACTTAAATTTGACTCTGGTATATTTTAATATTTTTTGAAGTTAATTGAAGTTATTTTTATTTCCATTTGAATTAATAAAAAAAGACAAGTGTCTGGTATTAAATACCCATACCTACATATTTACATATGTTATTATTAATATTATTACTAGAATAAGGAAGGACTCTTAGAAAGAACATGCTGTCTAGCTATATTTTGACTTTGAGCTGTCAAGATAGAGTAAGGAAAATACCTTTTATTAATCACTTATTTCCTATTCAGTAGTAACTGAGTGCTGTCAAAATTGCACACATCATAAAGGGAACCTAATAAAAATATTTTAGTTTATATAATATTTATTCCATTTTGGTTTTGCTATTTTTACAGTGGACTATTTTGAACAGTGTTTAATTTTTCTAACAGAATTACACATTGAATTTCAGCATAAATATTATTAAAAAAACTAAAACTAGTAAGTGATAAGTAAATGTTCATTAAATAAAGAGACATTTTCAATTTAGTTGAAGATAATCTTTTTTAGTGTAATATATTATAATTTTTTTTTTTTTTGTATTTTTTCTGAAGCTGGAAACGGGAAGAGACAGTCAGACAGACTCCCGCATGTGCCCGACCGGGATCCACTCGGCACGCCCACCATGGGCGACGCTCTGCCCACCAGGGGGCGATGCTCTGCCCCTCTGGGGCGTTGCTCTGCCACAACCAGAGCCACTCTAGCGCCTGGGGCAGAGGCCAAGGAGCCATCCTCAGCGCCCGGGCCATCTTTGCTCCAATGGAGCCTTGGCTGCGGGAGGGGAAGAGAGAGACAGAGAGGAAGGAGGGGGGTGCGGAGAAGCAAATGGGCGCTTCTCCTATGTGCCCTGGCCAGGAATCGAACCAGGGTCCCCCGCACGCCAGGCCAACGCTCTACCGCTGAGCCAACCAGCCAGGGTCTAGAATTCTTTTTATGTTTTATTTCTTTGTGCGTGGCAATTGCTGCAAAGCCCTCTGGCTACCTCCTGAATCCCAGGTCTCTCAGTGCATTCCATACAAAAGAATCAAATTGAATTTTTTTTTAATTTTTATTTATTCATTTTAGAGAGGAGAGGAGAGACAGAGAGAGAGAGAGACAGAGAGAGGAGAGACAGAGAGAGAGAGAAGGGGGAGGAGCTGGAAGCATCAACTCCCATATGTGCCTTGACCAGGCAAGCCCAGAATTTTGAACCGGTGACCTTAACATTTCCAGGTTGACGCTTTATCCACTGCACCACCACAGGTCAGGCCTCGAATTGGATATTTAAAGTTTTTTCTCCATGTCTTCCAGTAATCACATTAAGAGTGGTTAGAAGATTAGGTACTAATTTACCAGTATATAAGGATAATCAGATGTTTCTATTAATGAAAAAGTAGATCCACAGTAGAATTCATCTTAAAATGACTGAATACATCATAGCTCTCTTAAATGGTTTCCGGTTCTTTCTGGTGCCATAATTTGATAGTGCTTTTCTTACTACTTTTACTAACATAGAAGAGAATTATCACCTGATTTTAGATAAATCTTCCACAAAACCAAGTTTTAGAGACTGGGAAGAAGAAATGGAACTTGCACATTTTAATCCAAGCATTTGATACAGCTTCTTACCTTCAGTTGTACCTTAGGAAATGATGAATAAATGAAGGTGCTAATAAATGATTAAAGAACTGGAAAAAAAAACAAAAACAAAAAACCTCTTCAATATTCCTTTGTTAAAGTTCCATACTATATATCAACATTGAACCTAGAAAAACGTGTTTATGAAAATCAAATTTGACATGTATGATATATTTTATGTTTTATGCTTTTACAAAGTACAAAGTAATGTGGTGTATACAGTAGGGCAACATATTCACAGTCTTTCTCTGCATACAAGATCTTTTTTTGTGTCATTTTAATTAATTATATTATATTTCAATTCAGAAGAACCATAAAAACATATATTTGCTTTTCTCTAAGTTAATTTATATATTCCAGGGTGCCATTATCCATGTTTTTGAGAATATAACATATATATAAATATATATATATATATATTTTACTTTAAGTATTATTGAACTATTCTTATTCAGTGAATACTAACTGCTTTTATGCACTATTATGCCAAATACATGCAATTCAATTACATTAAATATTCATAGAATATTTTTATAGTATACAACTCCATGTGATTGAAATATATGATTTAGCCTTCATTTTAAACTATGTTATTTTTATTGATCTTGGTCATATTTTTTGCAATGATGAAAATATATCTAAATGGTAGTCAGAGGTTATTGGATGTTTACACTTAGTGGGAATTTTGTTTTATCTCTATTATGAAGCAATTCTTTTAATGGAATTAAAAAGAACTAATTTGGCATATTTATTTCTGGTTTTCTAGGTATCATACCCTAGCTGAACAAGTTCTACGATATGTTGTTGCCAATTTAAAAATATATATTTAAAAAATTTGTTTGAGGTTCTTGTGGCTTTCTAAGAAGAAGCCCTATATTTGATCCCTAATACGAAATGAAAAGACAAAAAGTGAATCAGTGGACCTAGCTTTAAAACCAAAATCTTTGTAATGCTGACTTACTTGCATACCTGTCTCTACCTTCTCATACCATCTGGCTGAGGCAGCCTGTCTGAGATAGAAAGAATTGTCTTTTTTCATTTGGTAGCCCATTAGATAACACAATCTATGGATACAGCATTTATTAAGTGGAAATATGAATGTCCCTAAAGGACTTACCCAATTCTTGCAAAAATTAGGTAACTTCTTTACATTGTACTAACTCCTCATTATTGCTCTTATCTTAACTTTATCCCTACCTGGATTTTCTAGATGAAAAAACTTATACAGTAAGTTTTAAAACAACTGAAAAAAAATTTTAAGAATTATTTTTTATTTTTTTGTATTTTTCTGAAGCTAGAAATGGGGAGAGACAGTCAGACAGACTCCCACATGCGCCCGACCGGGATCCACTCAGCACGCCCACCAGGGGCGACGCTCTGCCACAACCAGAGCCACTCTAGCGCCTGGGGCAGAGGCCAAGGAGCCATCCCCAGTGCCTGGGCCATCTTTGTTCCAATGGAGCCTTGGCTGCTGGAGGGGAAGAGAGAGACAGAGAGGAAGGAGAGGGGGAGGGGTGGAGAAGCAGATGGGCGCTTCTCCTGTGTGCCCTGGCCGGGAATCGAACCCGGTACTTCTGCACTACCACTGAGCCAACTGGCCAGGGCCTGTTTTTGACATTAATATACTTTTATATTTAATTAGCTGTCTAGTCTTTATGATATTATCACATAAATATCTTTCATGTATTTTTCCTTGTCTGATTTATAATCTTACTGATTTATCTCAGTAAGAACACTGTGGATAGTTTCTTACAAGTGTATTTCTTTAAACATTAATGGATATTATCTAACAAAAAATACAGTATTGTTAAAAATAGGTTTTGAAATTCACATTTAGAAAAAAGTTAAATTTCCCCATGGGAGAGTTTTAGTGAACTTATAATAACATCAATATTGAATTACTAAGGCCGATATGAAACATAAACACTTGTCTTGACAATAAATTATAGCCTGGAAAATAGATTATGGATATAGAGAAAGACTAAAATCTTAATAAAGTTGTGTGATGATTATCGTAAGCAAAGCAATCATTTGTGAGAGCCTAACTTAAATTGGACATAGTTGGAACACAGGAAGGGACAAAATTCAGGAATGATTAAGCAGATACAACTAAAAAAAAAACCCCAACAACATAGATTATTGCTGATGATAATAAATGGAAGACAAAGACTAACTTGAAAAAAGAAATAAATGAGAGTCATTCATCAAAATAGGAACACACAGGATGAGAATGTTTGGTAGAAGAAACTAAAATCTCAATTTTGGGCTTGGGTTTTGACTTTTTATCATATACGCAGGTAAGAGGGCTTGTGATTTAGTGCTCCAGAACATAATCTGAAAAGAGGAGTCCTTCTTGGCTATGATCATATGAGTTATGATACTTTCAAAGTGGCCATGCTCACACAGAGAGCAACATTAGCGTGAAGGTGAGAATGACAGTCAGTGACAGGAACTGCAGCGGAAGCCCAGAGTGTAGGACCCACTATGGCACAGATTGAGCAGTTTCTTTCTGCTTTATTTCAATAACTACAGTAATAACCAGAAAGTTAATTTGTTTAAAATCCAATTTACAATGACCAGAATGTAGAATTTAAAGTAGATTTTTGTAATTTTTAAGATTTTCCTTGTCCCCTTTAAGTAGATAAAAAAATTAAGTCCTAATAGAATGCTGATGATTATATAAAATGCAGGCTGTTGAAACTATAGTGTTATGTCACTGTTCTATCAATTTTCAAGATTTTAAGATATTTTAAGTGCATCATATGATATATGACTGTGGTAGAGAATGCCTCCAAATCAATTTTGATGTTGCCACTTTATTGGTTATATCATCTAGAGCCCAAAATACTGAGGAAAAAACTATATTGGCATCATATGTAATGTTAAATGTGGCAAACTTGTTATGCATGTAAATTTTGGTCATTTTATTCTATCAAAAGCCAGTTTAAGACACAGTTTACATGAAATACAAGCAGAAAGCTCAATAAAGTCATTATAAACTTTTTCACCTTTATAAAAAGAAAAGTGAGTTCTTAAATCTTTCTGCGACTTCAAATTAGATAATACTATGCCTCAGGGTGGGGAGGGGGAAGAAGAAACAGAATTAAAGTGAGTTTTTTTCTAAATTAAATTCAAAGTAATTTGAAAGAGACTGAGATTGTAACAAGACGGCAGTTCTCCTATGTATCTATTTGTGTAATTTGCTTCAAATATGTTTTTTTTTCTTAATTGGACTTAAAAGTGAATTCTTTTCTAAATAGAGGTTTGCCTTGGCATTAAAATAAAATGCAGCTATGGGTTCTCAGCAGGTATTTTAGTGTGCTTCTGTAGAAGCATTTTATGAGTCAGTAGGCATAGTTATGCAAATAAGATTTAAAACAAAACCTTGCCTGTTCTGGCTTCTCTGGATTTTCTACAAGTTGTTTTACTTTTATTTTTCCCCAAAGAAAATGACCATGAATATAAAGTTGAGTTAAGTTAATCATAAATCATCTACACCTTGCCAAAATATACAGTAAAACTGAAAAGTTGGTTCATCATCCTAAACATGTATGTATTTTTTTCTTAAGTCTTTATTTTTTTAGTGTAATTTTAAGTTTATAGCAAAATAAAAGGGGGGGGTACAGAGATTTCTCATATACACCAAACCCAAACCATACATAGCCTCCCCCATTATCAAAATCACTCACCAGAAAGGTATATCTGTTACCAAGGATGGGCCTACATTGATACATCATAATCATTCAAAGTGCGTAGTTTACTTTAAGATTCAATTTTGGTAGTTTTCAGGTATTTTTTTGACAGGTCGTCTGTAATATTTCTTCTTCTTTTGTGTTAAGGCTGTATCTTTGATGACGTTTTTTTCAACAAAGTGACTTCTTCAACTAATCAATACTTACTGAACATCTTTTTCAAGAAACTTACTCTAGAAGGCACCATACAGAGATAATTTGTACTCAAGAATAATCCTATGTCCCACCAGTGAATATGGAGCAGGTACATAAACAATTACAGCTACAAAGAGTATGTCCAAAGTGTCCTAAAGTCAGTGTGTATCAAAAAGTTGTCAAGGGAAAGAGACTGTGTCCTTCTGTAATGAGAAATAAGTATGCTACATTACTGTTATTAGTCTGACTAGACTAATAAACAAGAATATACTAACAAATAAGAATATACTAATATAAGAATATACTAATAAATGAGAATATATTAATATAAGAATAAGAATATACTAATAAAATAAGCTTATAAAATAATTTCTGTAAAGCTACTCATGTTAACCTTCTTATATACTAAACCCAGCTTGTTGTAACTATGATTTAATATTACCAATCCAGTGACTAAAGTTATGTACTCTGTTACAAATCAAAAGTATATAATCAACTCTGTGCTGTCACCTCTGGCCAAGTACTCATTACATTTAAACGACCTGCTCCCCTCTAGCTGACCCACATTAGTGATGACATCAGAGTGAGAAAAATGAACCCTCAGCTCCTGCCCCTCTCGCTCATCGTGCTGAGGCTTACAGTTTCAATTATTGGACAAGGCCAAGAGAACCTAATGACAGGAATGTGGAGACACCGGTTTCAGAAAAAAAAAACAACCGTAACTCTAGTTTATACATTACTTGCTAACTTCAATTCCAGTTACAAAGCCATGAGGACCACGGAAGTCCAGCCAGCCATGAAACTAAAAAAAAAAAAAAAAACCCTTAAGAGAAACTGCATGTCTGCCCTCCCTCTGAGAGTTCTCCCCGTTCCAAATTCCCCTGCTCCCCTATGTAATCTGTCCAAGGTGTCTGAGCTGTTAAGATGGGTTTTTGAGGATGTGAGTACCCCCATCTTTTCAGGTGTCTGGCATTTGAATAAACCTCTTTCCTTTTCACCAGCACTTATGTCTGGAAATTGGCTTTTTGTGTCACAGCAAGCAGCTGAAACTGCATTCCGTAACACTTTTTTGGAGGGGAAGGTAGAAAGATTTTTAAAAGCCCATAAGGTAAAACTACAATTTTAGCTGAGTTTGGGGGAAATGGAGTGGGAGAATGCTGAGCATTATATACACAGTACACACTATAATCAAATACTGTTGTCACACATTCATGATACTACTAAAAAAATCCTGAATGGTTTCTACTAGCAAACAACATTAAAGACATTTAAGCTTTACTGACACACTCAAAATTTTCCATAACCTATTCTCACTAAAAATTTTGTATTCTCTCTTTATAACATGTTTTTTTCACCTTTTAAACTATATTACTGATGTTTTCTCTGATACTTTCAATTCAGTATAAAATAACTGAGTGTTTTCAAGTTGTAAATCAGTATCTGAAGATGCAAAACATTGGTCCAGGTTTCCTTACTCTGGAGCCATGTCATCCTAAGTAGCAACCATCCAAGTTGTCATTGGCATTTATCTGGATTTAGACCAAAGTGAAAATCCATTCTCCATTCCAAGAATATGCAAAATATTCATATAATCACCTGAGGCATTATTCCATCTGCTTATCACAGAAAGCATAACCACTTATCCAAAGAGCCTGGCTCACCACACATCTACTGAGCACTTGTTTAAAAATAAGCCTGAGCCTGATCTGTGGTGGCACAGTGGATAAAGCGTCGACCTGGAAATGCTGAGGTCGCCAGTTCGAAACCCTGGGCTTGCCTGGTCAAGGCACATATGGGAGTTGATGCTTCCAGCTCCTCCCCCCTTCTCTCTCTCTGTCTCTCTCCCTCTCTCTCTCCTCTCTAAAAATGAATAAATAAAATAAAATAAAAATAAGCCTGAGGTCTCCAAAGGCAGGAGGCCAAAGGAGATGGTTCCTTGTCTTGGAAGCACTTCCCTGAAATATAGAAGTGTTAGTGCAGGCAGCTAGAAGTTAATGAAAAAGAAGGGAGCAGAACTGGCTGGGCCTGAGTAAGTCTGGCAATTCTGGCTTCAGGCCCCACGGGTGATAGGCAGCATCCCCCCAACAAGGAATTGACATCCCTCCCAGCGGAACAGTGTAGGGAGGAAGGACCAGCTTTTCAAACTCTCCAGGGAGATACTGGTCTATTCCGCACAGATTACAAATTTGGGGGGAGGCTCAATAGGAACCAAGATGGTGACCATAAAGGAGAAGTCTCTAGCCTGGGAAAAGGATCAGATTGGATGAGGTCATAAAACCCTGGGAGAGATAAGAAGGAGATTAGAAAGGCAAGGGCCCAGCACAAGCCCATGAAGAGCTAGGAAAGAGATTGGTTAGTTTGAAATAATGCATGCCTTCTTCCAAGTCTTAGGTAGTATAATCAAAGCTATCAAAGGCCCCTCCCTGTAGCACATATACACCCTGTTCACATGTGTTCTGTCATTCTCTCTCCATAGCAGTGGTGCAGCTCCAAGCATGGGTTTGTTGCAGGCATTCAGGCTTGGTAGCTATGTGGGCCCAAGCAGAGGATCCAAGCTGGGCTCCAAGCACTGGCCTGTGTGCAGCAGCCCAGCGCCAGCCTGAGGACAGCCAGGAACAGAGAGACTAAGCCAGCTGAATGGAGACTGAGCTGGACTAAACTTTGGCATGGAATAAACTGAACTGCGGCAGCTTCACGTACCCTGCTGGTGCTTGGTAATAGCAGAACATCTCTGGAGGCTGATCTTTCTTCTGGGCTTGGTGAAGACAAGGCTGGACTTCTTCCAAATGGGATAGAGCTGAGCCACCTGGTCATGGATGAGACCCTGGGCACCTGATACCGTCCTTTGTGTTTGTTCCAGCTCTAGTAAGTCTTACCACTACACCTCATCCTCCCTTGTATGGGTCCCCGAAATGCTTTTCTTGCAACTCCATTGAAGAACCCCGTTTCCAGTACCAACAAAACACATGACCCATTTAGTAATAACAAAACACAACAGGGGCACACATAACAATAAAGAAGATTGTATTGCAACCTAGCTTTGTCAAATCAGTTCAGGTCTTCTTAAGTTTTTAATAAAAATATGAACATTAGGATGAATTTCAATGGGATTGAAATAATACTAATGGCAGATACTTCCATTGTGTACAAAGACTAGTTTTTTCTTGTTATTTTTTTGTCCAGAAGGTGAAAAATAAATCAATAATGACTATATTAAAAATTATCTAGGTGAAAAAAATAAATTATTGAGGTGATATATGCATATGTTTAAACATTTACTTATTTTGAAGTAAATGTTTTATTGAAGCAATTTTCTTTGTAGTAACTTACAAGCATACTAGGATTAACAAGTACTAACTCCATTTTATAAAGTGTTCTGAACATAAATCATTTTTTAACAAATAATTTTGTTACTTTCATAATTTATCCATTCAATATAATCATATACCTTGCAAATAAAAAATATGTAAATGTAGGTACTTGAATGAACATACAATATTAGCCTATTAATTTAGCAAACCAAAAAAAAAGTTGGTGTTGGAGAGGGACCACATAGGATGAAGATAGAAGTTAAAAAAAAGTTACTAAATCTAAAAGAACTGAGCACCATTTCAGTTAAACTGATCCTAGGTTATATAGTAAATAATTTATTCTTTTTCTAGCTAGAGGATGAAGGAGATGGAAGAATTTGGAAGCAGAATATATTTATTTTTTTTAAAAGAAGGGGAAGAGGCCAAAATAGGCTTCTCATTGATTTGTCCTGAAGCCAGGTCCTTCACGTGTCTGAATTTTAAAAGCACAATGGCTCTGCCGGCAGAGAAAGACAAATATCATATGAACTGCCTTTTGACTCAGCTATTCCACTGTTAGGAATATACCTTAGGAACACCACAGCACTGTTCCAAAAGGAACACTGCCCCATGTTTGTGGCAGCATTGTTCACAATAGCGAAGATCTGGAAACAGCCCAATTGTCCGCCAGTGGACAAGTGGATTAAAAAGCTTTGGTACATATATACTATGGAATACTACTCAGCCATAAGAAATAATGACATCGGATCATTTACAACAACATGGATGGACCTTGATAACGTTATACAAAGTGAAATAAGTAAATCAGAAAAAACTATGAACTATATGGTTCCATACATAGATGGGACATAAAAATGAGACTCAGAAACATGGACAAGTGTGTGATGGCTATGGGAAGGGAGGAGAGGGGGAAGGGGTGGGGAGGGAAGGGGCACAAAGAAAACCAGATAGAAGGTGATGGAAGACAATTTGACATTGGGTGAGGGGTATGTGTAAAGCCAGCAGGCAGGGCCGGGGCCACTATCACAGCAGCCCAGCCCATGCAGGTTCGCATTGGATTCGGACAGTCGGTAAAGAAACCATGGAGCCAAAAACTGGTGGGCCATAGTCTTTAATCCTAGCTTGCACCCGGCGGGCAAGTAAAAATACACACTGGGCTCCAAAACCCAATCACATTCAGTGCTCACAAAGCCACTGACTTATCCGAGTTTCCTAGAATCAAAGGTTTCTAGCTCACCAGCCTTATTTTCCTCAGTTCCCCATCTCCTTCCTTATCCCAGATACAAACTCTGTACAAACTGGCATCTCACTCAGCACTCCACCATCTTGGCTGCTTTTCCTGGCCTCCTCCACGTGGCCGCCTTCCGCTGCTGGCTCTACTTTCTCTGCTCTCTCATGCTAATCTCAGGAACCAAGAGCCAAACTCCCGCTCCGTTCCCATTTTATAGTGTAGAAATCCAAACCCTTAATCCAATATACATAATAGGGAAGTCTCTTAATACAAAGTCACTTCTCTGAGGCATGATAGGATTGTACCACCTTACACCAAAAAGGGTAGGAAAGGCTTAATCCCAAAACCAAGCCCCAGGCTACAAGGATTCTGCCTGCCTTTAGCCCACCCCAACACACATTAATATCACCTGGGCAACGGCCTCTTTAACAAAGTGAGCATAATACATTTTATCTGCCCAACAGTATGCAACATAATCAAATGTCAAAATAATCTGGAGATGTTTTCTCTGAACATATGTACCCTGATTTATCAATGTCACCCCATTAAAACTGATTAAAAAAATCATATGATCTCACTTAAATGTGGAATCTCAGGGACAAAGTGAACTGAGGAACATAATAGAGGCAGAAGCAGAGTCACAGGGACCAGAGGGATGGGGGATGAAGGAATGAGATCAGAGAAGGTGAAAGGATTAGTGAAATTATATATACATAACACAGAGATACAGATAACAGCACAGCAAATCCCAGAAGGGAAGGGGGGAGGGAGTTATGGGAAGGGGAGTAAAAAGGGTGTAAATAGGAACACAAGGGTAGGAGGTGAAGGTGTTATATTGAGAGGAACACTTGAATCCATGTTAATACAATAATTAAAATTAATAAAAAAGTAAGTAAATAAGTAAATAAATAAATAAAGTGCAATGGCAGGCTTGCTGTGGCAGTAGGGGGACTCAGGCTGAGGACCATCAGCTCCTTTAAGGAGCAGAACAGGGAAGGCAAGGGGGAAGAGAGGGAGAGACAGATAAAAAAAGGGGAGAGAAAGAGAGTGAGAGAGAAAAAGAGGTCCTGTTTTATGTCATGAGTAATAATCTCTCAAAAGTACTGTGATACTTTACAATTCCCATCTGCTGACCATTTGAATGCTATAAAAGCTCAGTAACATAAATTAATCTTTGAATCACTTTAATTCATTTTTACAATAGGGTGAAAAATAAGATTAATTAAATAAATATTTACTGAGAATCAACTTTATGATTCAGACACCCAAATAAAAACAATTACCATTAAGATGCTCAGAGCCTAATGGGAGAGACAACACACATTCATGTAATTGCCAATTACTGGAGACTTTTGACGTTCTTTGGGCAAAGTCTCCAGACTGGTTTAACAAATTCTTTAATAAAGAAATCTGGCTTCAAGCCATTTCTCAACACGTACATCTGAAATAAGAGATATGTTTTCTATATATGGCTGCATGCTAGTATTCAGAAGTGCTCTAGAATTTTAGCGCTTTCCTAAACTTTCAGTGGC
Organism: Saccopteryx leptura; assembly: GCF_036850995.1. NCBI lineage: Eukaryota > Metazoa > Chordata > Mammalia > Chiroptera > Emballonuridae > Saccopteryx > Saccopteryx leptura. The sequence continues at coordinate 357,456,861 of NC_089503.1, forward strand.
TCTTCAAGGTCAAAACTACTTTCATAAAAATACTAAGACAAAAATTATCTGCCTGTCTCATTTATTCTCTCATGAGTATATAGTGAATTTTTTAGAGGCTATGTCATATACATGTGTGTGTGTGTGTGTGTGTGTGTGTGTGTGTGGCAAAAGTAGTTTCACAGTTGTGAGTACATGAAATTTTATTCTTGTATTATTATTTACTAAATATTGTATTATTTATTTGTTTTAGAACTGTAAACCTACTTTTGCCATACCTGTATATATTTATATAGTTTCTTCTAAATATATATGATATAACTTAGGTACTCAAACACCTATATTTACGCATATGATTATAGCAGTCCTATTCACAACAGGCAAAAACTGATGCCCCATTGTCCATCAATGGATAAATAGGTAAACAAATTATGGAGTGTAATATTTAATCATAAAAAGGAGTGAAGTACTAAAACCTACTACAACATGGATATTCCTCGAACACTTGATGCTGAATGAAAGAACCTAGACATGAAATACCACATAGTGCATGAATCTACTTATAGAAAATATCCATAATTGGCAAATCTATAGACAAAGAATGCAATTGGTGTATACCAGGGACTGGAGATAAGGAGATATGAGTCTCAGCTGCTTGGTGTGTGTTGGGTTTACTTTCAGGGTGATGAAAAATGTTTTGGAACTAAATTAAGAAGGTACCAGTACACCATTCTGAATGTGGAAATATTTTCAAGTGTATACTATAAATTGTTAATTTACGTTAAATAAAGTTCACCTCAATTAAAAAATGTCAAAAATATTAAGAAGAACCAAGAAAACTAGTTGTTTTGATGCAAAACTGTTCAATGGAATCCTTTCTAAGTCATACATTAGCCATTTCACTTCTTGGGAGATGGTTAGAAATACTTAATCTCAAGCTCCTCCATAGGCCAAATTAATCAGTCTGAAATTTGAGAAGGTCCCCAGGTGAATGATGTGCAATTTAAAATTTCAGAAGCATTGCCGTTGGCATTGCTGCAAGAATTGACAAGTGAACCATATCACCTTGCAATCTCATTCAATTTAGATATTTTAATACATATGACATTATTAGCATATTAAAGATAATGCCAATACATTATTAAAGTGTTTCTAAACTTGCTAAATCATAAGACCCTGGGACAATTAGTTGACATATTAATAAATAAGACTTCTAGTCTGACCAGGCAGTGGCGCAGTGGATAGAGCATCAGACTGGGATGTGGAGGACCCAGGTTTGAGACCTGAAGGTTGCCAGCTTGAGCACAAGCTCATCTGGTTTGAGCAAAACTCACCAGCTTGGAGCCAAGGTTGCTGGCTCAAGCAAGGAGTTACTCGGTCTGCTGTAGCCCCAAGGTCAAGGCATATATGAGAAGGCAATCAATGAACAACTAAGGTGTCCCAAAGAAAAACTAATGATTGATGCTTCTCATATCTCTCCATTCCTGTCTGTCTGTCCCCGTCTGTCCCTCTCTCTGACTCTCTCTCTGTCTCTGTAGAATAAAAATAAAAATAAAAAAATAAATAAGACTTCTACCTTGAATTATGCCAGTTTAAAAAAATTATATAAAGGCATGGAAAATAAAACATATCTAAAATTTTACTTGTAATAACAAGCCACTTAAACAATCTTCTGATTCAGAGAAAGACCTCAGTCTTTCCTTTGTATTCTTTCAGTTAAAAAGTTTACTCTGTTCTACTTTTACAAATGTTGAGGTTGAATGATTGGTGAAGAACCAATCTAAACACCCATTCCACTCCCTAAAAATAATATAGCAAATTATATAGCTTAAAATATGCATCTATATTTGGTTTCAAAGTTTTCAACTTATGTTTCCAGTGTTTTAGCAAGTAGATATTTTTGGAGATAAGTCCAAGTCATTGTCATATGTTAGACAAATTTATCCACTGATAATTTGAAATATAGGTTTGCATATTATTACTTTATTTTTTTCTTCTTTTTATGGCTGAGTGGTATTCTATTGTGTAAATATACAACTCCTTTTTATCCACACATCGACTGATGGACACTTAGGCTGCTTCTAAATTTTGACTGCAATGAACATAAGGATGCATATATTCTTTGAATTATATTTCACATTTCTTTAGAAATAATCCCTGAAGTTAAATAACTGTGTCATACACAGTTCAATTTTTAATTATTTGAGGTAACTCTGTACAGCTTTCCACAGTGATGCACTAGTCTGCATTCTCACCAACAGTATACGAGGGTTCCAGTTTCTCTACATTCTCACCGGCACCTTTTGTTTGTTGATTTATTGATGATAACCATTCTGATAGGTGTGAGGTGATATCTCATTGTAATTTTAATTTTCATTTCTCTGAGATGTAAAATATCTGTACTCAGAAAATTATGAGACACTGAAGTAATAAACTGAAAAAAATATAAGTAAGTGAAAGCATATACCATGTTAATGGATAGGAAGAATTAACATCATTCAAATGTCCATACTTCCCAGAGTAATATATGAATTCAGTACAATTCCTATAAAGATATCAATGGCATATTTTACAGAACTAGAGTGATAGTCTAAAAATTTAATGGAAACACAAAGGATCCCAAATAGTCATGTCAACCTTGAGAAAGAAGAATAAGGTTGGATAAATTATGCTACTGAATATCAAGCTATCTTACAGGGCCATATTGATCAAAACAGCATGGTATTATCATAAAAACAGACATATAAATCAATGGATCAGAATAGAGTCCAGAAGTAAACTGATGCATTTATGGTCAATGAATATTTAACAAAGGAGGCAAGAATATACAAGTGAGGCCCCTAGCCAGTTAGCTCAGTGGTAGAGCATTGGCTCAGTGTGTGGAAATCCTGGGTTTGATTCCCAGCCAGGGCACAAAGGAGAAGTGCCCATCTGCTTCTCCACCCTTCCCCCTCTCCTTCCTCTCTATGTCTCTCTTCCCTTCCCACAACCAAGGCTCCATTGAAGCAAAGCTTGCCTGGGCACTGAGAATAGCTCCATGGCCTCCACCTCAGGTGCTAGAATAGCTCCGGCCACAAAGGAGCAAGGCCCGAGATGGGTAGAGCATTGCCTCCTGTTGAGCATGCCAGGTAGATCCTGGTCGGGCGCATGTCTGTCTGCCGCCCTGCTTCTCACTTCGAAAAAATACAAAAAATAAAAAGAAAGTAAAAAGAATATGCAAGTGAGTAAAGATAGTCTCTTCAATAAATGTTGTTGGAAAAATTGGACAAGTGCAAGCAAAAAAATAAAACTAGACCACCATCTTACACCATACAGGAAAATAAAACTCAAAATGAATTAAAGACTTTTATATTAAAATTGAAAGATAAAAATACTAGAACAGAAAACAGGCAGCCAGCTGTGATGGTGCATTGGATGTTGCCAGTTCAAAACCCTGGCTTGCCCAGTAGAGGCACATATGAGAAGCAACTAGTATGAGTTGATGCTTCCCCCTCCAACCCTTGCCTTTCTTTCTCTGTCTCTTTCCTCTCTTTAAAATTAATACATAAAATATTTTTTAAAAATAGGCTGTAAAATCTAGGACATTTCTTTTAGCAATATTTTTATGATATTTCCCCTCAGGCAAAGAAAACAAAAGAATTAATAAACATATAGGACTATATCTAACTAAAATATTTTTGCATAGCAAAGGGAACCATCAACAAAATGAAAAGACACCTTCTGAATATGAGAACACATTAACCAATGATACATATGATAAGGGGTTAATATTTAAAACTTATTAATAACTCAACACCAAGAAAATATTCCAATTAAAAATCTGAAAGAACCTTAATGAGTATTCTCAAAAGAGGACCTACAGATGGGCAATAGACATATGAAAAGATACATATTATTCCTTAAAAAGTTTCCTGAGCCTCTGAGATACTCTAAAAACCCGAGATGTTGGAGGCATACTTTGCAATTATGCACATTTGCGGAGACAAATCTTGTTCTTTTTCTATAAGAAGAAGAAGAAAGAAGCAAAGCTTAGTTTTATTTCAAAAATGGGTTGAGATGACTAAAATAAAATCCTGAAATCAAATTTGCTTCTGTGCCCTGACTAATAAAAAAAAATTGATTTTACAACCACTATGAGAAAACTGAAATTCCCGAAGCACCATTTTAGCAAATCTATTTCCAAAATAATTCAGAAAATATCAACTGCTTTAAAGAATAAAATTGATTGCCAAAATGAGAGTATAGTTCTACTTCTATCTTTATTTTTTTTATATTCCAAGAAGTTCTCCCGAAATGTACTGATTTTAACACCTATTAATGATTAGCCAACACTGAATTAGAATATCAATCATTTTGCAGAGGTCCCCATAAAATAACAGGTGGAGAAAAATTAATATGTCAAGCAATCCAATAATCTAATTATTGTACATCTTTATGACCACAATAATGTAAATTTACAGAGTCAAAGATTTTTTAAAATATGTTTATTTTTTACTGATCTAATTCCAGGATATAAAATAGTCCCTGGGCAATATTCAAAACACTCTGTGATAAATGAATATTGGGAACAACCACAAAAACTAATTTCTAATTTTGTACAGGAACACTTTGCTCATCGTTGTTATCAAGTTCTTCAAGCATATTTCTAGTTGGTATCCTAAAACAAATCCAGATAGATGGCTTGATGTGTGTGTGTGTGTGTGTGTGTGTGTGTGTGTGTGTGTCTATATATATATATATTTCCAGAATCAGAGGTTTTCACTGAATTAGAATACATAAGTAAGTGTCTGAGAAAAAAGCAAGTCAAAAAAGATAAACTATGTGTTTTTGAGATTTGGCAAGGATCACCAAGTAATTTTTTAAGATTAATTTGGAATCAGGGAATGAGGCAGTTATTTGACAAGATGTAAACATAAACTTTTAAGGCAATGCCTTAAAGGTATCAGCAAAAATTTACTTTAGTATTTTCCCTAACATATTATTTTCCACCCTCACCCCTGCCAATGCTTTACTTATTTAATGCAATGAAAGTAATAGCTGTAGAACCTGATGGAGTAAATCTGGCTTATGGAAGCTTGAGAAAGCTTCTTTCTCAAAAAATGCCTGAATGATGCTTATGCTTGAATGATGATAAGGCTGCAGTGGCATGTAGCCATGTGTCAACAGTATCAACTAACACTCTTCCCTGCGTGTGTTGCTCGGCTTTGGTGGATCATCAGTTTACTAAGGACAATTTTTGTCTGTGCTTCTTAATTGCAATGAGAGCTTGGGCTACTTATTTGAATTTTTTTTTTTTTTTCCACATTTTTTTTAACAATTTTTTATTTTATTTAATTTATTCATTTTAGAGAGGAGAGAGAGAGGGAGAGAGAGAGAGAGAGAGAGAGAGATAGGGGGGAGGAGCTGGAAGCATCAACTCCCATATATGCCTTGACCAGGCAAGCCCAGGGTTTCGAACTGGTAACCTCAGCATTTCCAGGTTGACGCTTTATCCACTGCGCCACCACAGGTCAGGCACTTATTTGAATTTAAGCATGAAGTTTTTCTAATAATAGCATCTCATTTAATAGAGAAAGAGTTGTTTCCAAGAGAGAAAATGTAATGATTGTATTTTAGTAAAGAACAAACAGGTCCATGATTACTTATATATGCTAAACACTGAAAACTATTTCTTCTACAATTTTGATGCCAAAGCATATTTGGAAGTAACCATATTTGCCCATGTATAAGATGCTCCCATGTATAAGACGCACCTTAATTTTGGGGCGCAAAATTTGAAAAAAAAAGTATTACACAAAGTTATTGAAGTCAAGTTTTATTCATCATAATATTCATACAATGCCTCATCACTGTCAAACTCCTGTCCATTAGCTTGTCCTCATCTGTGTCTGATGATGAATCACTGTCTTCATATATTGCCTCCTCCTCAATTCCATCTATGGAAATGCAAACAAAAAAAATCTACAACCACTGTATAAGACTCACCCAAGTGTTAGACCTCAAAATTTTCAAAACAGGTGCGTCTTATACATGGGTAAATCCTGTCTGAAGTTATAGTATTTATCCCATTTATTATGAATATTCATATGTTTTACTTCAGAATATTAATATGTTTGATAAGGGAAGCTCCCCAGACTTTCTGTTTTTTCATATTATATTATAATAACTTTGTTATGGATTGTTGTAATTGTGGCATATTATTATATATTTCTCTAAACATTTTTTAAAAATATACAAGTTAAGTTAAATAAAAAGGGTATAATTTTTCCATTAATATATTGATATTACTTATACAAATTGAATTGTTCATATACAAATGAGGTCATTAGACTCTAAGCTTACTCAATGTCCTATATCATCTCCTCACTTTGTGAGGTTTTATTATTATTATTTTACAAAATATTATTCCTCTTACGGACAAAACTTTCTTAATAAAACAATATATTTATTTACATTTTTATTTCCATAGCACCAAACATCTGCTTTGTCAATTATAGGCTCACTAAATATTTACTAAATTAAACTGGGGTTTTTTTTTTTGTTTTTGTTTTTTATCCCTTACAGGAACACTGTCTTCTTGCCTTGATTTTTTTTTACAAATTTTGGGATTTTAATCCACCTCAGAAACCTATTGTTATGACAAACAACCTCAGAATATCATATTTTACCCTTTTTCCCCATTGGTTTTTTTAATCTTTTTCTTATTTCCCATGGCAATTATCTATATTAAATTCTAGAGCTCGGTCTCTCATAAAATGGCACATTCACTATTAGTATTTGTTTCTGTTGTTGCATTTACTTCTTCATACAAATAAAAATTGTAATGACATTACTATACAAAGATACAAAAATAATTGAAGTTTCTACACTACTTCAACAATGAAAAAAATCAGTGGTTCAGTTCAGAAAAGCAGTTGCTTTTGCTGTAATGTTTCTATTTGAGTTATTCATTGATTGATGCCAATAAGCAGTTTATTACAAATCATCAGCTCCAATACAAATGAAATGTAGTTGTAGGAAATAACTTTAAACACTAATTTAGACATGAAAGCAATGGGTTATTTTTAAAGTACAGAGTGTCTAATAAAATGTATATTGTAGAATAATTTGCCAACTATCTTTAGCACTGCAATTCTTTTGTATTTGTTTTGATAACAGTAGAGATATTATACCATTAAATTTAACTTTCAAAGGCCTTTGCAAAATATTTAATGAGGTAGACCTAATTATTCATTTTTTATATAGGCCTAAAGTACATTTATTCTCAATCCCTTTGCACACTACTAGAAAATCAGAAATTATTACCAAATATTTCTGAAGATATATTAAATACTGTATATACATTTTGTTCCATAGACTATTTGACACAATTTTAATTTGGATTCAAATAGAACTATTATTGCTATGGTTGTTAGTTTTATAAAAAAAAATAAGACACAATTTTGAAACTTAAGTAAATGTTTTTCAAAATAAGTGTATCACAGCAATTTGGGGGCATATTTATATATCAAAATATCCATTATTAATCTAAATTTCAAATATAAAGGATGGCTAGTATGTATTCAAGCAGTTCTCACTTTTATGTTAGTAGATTATTTTCTAACATGATAGCAATAGTAACCAAATAAGGAAAGCAAAATATTATAATAATGTTTCCAGAAAAAAATTAAAAACCATAAAACTAAGCAAAATCATGATCTTTAGAAGATTAACAAGAAATCTTACACAACTTGTTCTTTTATTTCATAAAGTAAAAACGTTGCTATTAATAGTGGTGAGTTCAAATTTTTTTTTCAAATGAAGTGCACACATAGGCCAATTTATATATTATAAGTACCATATATTTTGCTCCATAAGACGCACTTTTTTTTTTTTTTTTTTCTGAAGCTGGAAACGGGGAGAGACAGTCAGACAGACTCCCGCACGCGCCCGCCCGACCGGGATCCACCCGGCACGCCCACCAGGGGGCGATGCTCTGCCCCTCCCGGGTGTCGGTCTGCCACGACCAGAGCCACTCTAGCGCCTGGGGCAGAGGCCAAGGAGCCATCCCCAGGGCCCGGGCCATCTTTGCTCCAACGGAGCCTTGGCTGCGGGAGAGGACGAGAGAGACCAAGAGGAAGGGGGGGGGTGGAGAAGCAAATGGGCGCTTCTCCTATGTGCCCTGGCCGGGAATCGAACCCGGGTCCCCCGCACGCCAGGCCGACGCTCTACCGCTGAGCCAACCGGCCAGGGCCAAGACGCACTTTTTTTTTTTCCCTAAAAGTGGAGGGGAAAATGCTCATGCATCTTATGGAATGAATGTTCACCTTTTTTAGCTGCTGTGGGGCACTGCGCCTAAACATATGTAGAATGAGCGCCAGCAGGAGCGCAATCATACCCACCACTGCCGCATGCGGAACCCGGGTATATGCTCAGTGATCTCCTGGGGATCTTACCAGCCACTTGCAACCTCTCGACGTTTGCTTCAAGAAACCGTTTCAAGTCTTTATGCAAAAAGAGTGGAAAAACGGAGGGCTGCTGGTAATCATGATCGGACACCAACTGGACGAATGAAGGGACCCACTATCACTCAAGTTTGTGAATGGGTGAAAACATCATGGCAGTCAGTAAAGAATGAAACCGTGGTACCCCCATTCAAAAAATGTAGCATTTATAATGCCTTAGATGGCACTGAAGATGGTATCATATATGAAAATAGTGAAAGTGGTAGCAATGATTGTGGGCAACTGAGCTTCTTAAATTCTGACACAAGTGATGATGAGTTCCCGGGGTTCCTGGACAACTAGAAGAGTATTTAAACATTAAAGTCTCTTCTCATTTGTTAATAACAGTGCTAATGGTTGTTAATAGTGCTGTTGAGTTTACATTGTTGAAATATTATTGTGACATATTTTATTAAATATTTTAACACACCATTTGGTTCAGAATATATATATTTTTTATTTTCCTCAAAACCCTAGGTGCATCTTATAGAGCAAAAAATATAACTCCATAAATTATTGTAAAGTTATCATACTTATGTGAATAACCACCTAGATCATGATATAGAACATTAAAAATATACTATGTGGCCCTGGCCGGTTGGCTCAGCGGTAGAGCATCGGCCTAGTGTGCGGAGGACCCGGGTTCGATTCCCGGCCAGGGCACACAGGAGAAGCGCCCATTTGCTTCTCCACCCCTCCGCCGCGCCTTCCTCTCAGCTTCAGAAAAATGCAAAAAAAAAAAATATATATATATATACTATGTGCTCTTCCAGGCTCATTAACTTTTCATCCCTTTAAAAGGTAATCATTCATTTTTAACACCACTGATTATTTAGGCTGTTTTCTCAGCTTGATGAAGGGTCCTCTATAGCTATCATCATACTCTTTGATGAAAGTTAATGTTTTCTCAACAAGATAACAACAAGAACTATTCCTGAAAAGAAAGTTTTGACTCACAACACTTTTTTCCAACATTGTACTAGAGTTTTTCAACAAGGCAATTGGTTTAAAAAGAAGAGAGAGAGAGAGAGAATAAGAAAATTGGCAAATTGTTTGGAAACATCCATGTACAACTGTCTCTATTTACAAATGGCATGGTCATGTTTTGAGAAAAATCATAAGGAATGCCCCAATCCTTACAAAAGAATTGGAGTTAATTAACTAATTCAGCAAATTTTCAGAATGCAACATCAAATACCAAAAGAAATTGTATATCAATATACTAACAATGAACATGTCAAAAATAAAATTCAGAAAACAAACTATGAGAATTAAACTAACAAATACAAAAAACAAATTTAATAAATGAAGTTCAAGATGCAAACTCAAAACTGGAAAACATTTTTAAAAGAAATTAAGGCCCTGGACTGTGGCTCAATGGATAGAGGGTCAGCCCAGTGTACAGATATCCTGGGTTCAAATCCTGCTCAGGGACACAGAGAAAGCAACCATCTGTCTTTTATTCCCCTTTGCTCTATCTTCCCTTCCCACAGCCAGTGGTTCGATTGGTTAGAGTGTGGCCTCAGGTTCTGAAAATAGCTCTTTTGGAGCACATCAGCCTTAGGTGTTAAAAATCACTCAAATACCTGAGCATTGGCCCCAGAAGAGGCTGCTGAATGAATCCCCACTGGGGAGCATGCAGGAGTCTGCCTATTTCTTCTTCTTTCACTTAAATAAATAAATAAAAGAAATAAAATTCTAACAAATAAGACAAATTGCTTGTTTTATGGAATTAGTCAAGAAAGGATGCAAAGTAAAAGCAGGAGAAGAACTTATGACATGAATAAACTGGAACTTTGTTGAGAAGAAAAATTCTTTAGGTTCATGAGGGCATAGTTAAAAATCAGATATTGAATAATAAAGATGAGAGTATATAGGGTAATAAAACTAAATAGCTTTCTAGATTTTCACAATGTATATTATGGTTTTTGAAATGTTTGGGGTCCTTAAAAGAATTTAAAAATACATATTGGAATATTACCATAAAAATTATACCAGAAGTACAAATATTGAGGATTTTAGAGCTAGCTAATGTTTAAGGAATATTAACACCATTGCTGCTCTAAACACAGGGAAATAATTGCATATATCCTGTTGGGGCAGAGAGCATCATGGCAAGGAGACTTATTTATATACATACATTCAAGTCCTGATGTCCATATATATAGCAGTTCTTTTCAAATAGTCCTTTTCACCAATACTCTAAGCATTTATATAACAAATAAGTATTCTTCCTTGTGTGTTGAAATAAAATTTGTGTAAAGGATTCAACAGTAATAATGAAGTCAACATTGCTCAATTCAATATTTTCAACATTTCAAACAAGGTAAAGGTTTAGGATTTTCAATGAACAAAAATATTGTATCTAAAGGGAAAATCATGTGAAGGGTAGTTGAGCTATTTTAATCTATTTCTTGCCAGGAAAAAAAGGGGCTGAACTTCCATGCACATTTCAAATGGAGAACCTCCTAGGTGTCTGAAGCTTGAAAGTTTCTGATTAGGAATGCTAACAAATCAAAAACACCATTGGGAATTGTTCTTCATGTGTCTATAAGAAGGCACAGTTGGAGTAAAATAATCTGTTAACAGTTGAAATTAAAAATATATTACAAATACAGCAATAATACTAGCAAAGAACAGAATAAGAACTACTATATTTCAAAGTCTTAAATACCAAATAATGCAATTACCAAAAAAGACTATACAATTCTTCAAAATCATCTGTTAGAAATTAATAATAATAATAAAAAAACTGCAGGAGGCTAACTGAAAAAAGAAAGTGAAATGAAGGAGCTACAAATCTCTGAACAGTTCAAACATTCAAATTTACTTTGAAGGTCCATTCTCACAATAAGATTATGGTAGTCCCTTATCATCTGCAAGAGATGCATCCCCAAACCCTCAGTATATGCCTGAAACTGGAGAGTACAAAACACATTATACAATGTCCTTTTTTTCCTTGTACATATAGTCCTTTGGTAAAGTTCAATTTTACATTAGGCACAGTAAGAGACTAACAAAATAAAATAGAATTATTGTCCAAATATATAATAAGTTAGTGAATGTGGGCTCTCTTTTGAAATATCTTATTGTACTGTGTTTACCCGTCTTGTGATGATGTGAGATGATAACTTAAATAGAAAACTTGCATCTTTTAATGTAAAAGAAGCACTTTACAGCTTCTCTTTGGCACATCTGAATTGTCAGCATTACTACTTTCACGATTTGGGGCCATTGTTAACTAAAATAAAGGTTACTTGAACACAAGCACCACAATTCCTTGACAATTGAGCTGATAATCGAGATGACCACTAAGTGACTGACAGGTGGGGAAGCATATACAATATAGATGCCCTGGACCAAGAAGTGATTCACTTCCCTAGTGCAGTGGGGCAGGCTGGTGTGTGATTTCATCAGAATGATGTATAATTTACAACTTAAAAATAGTTTATTTCTGAAATTTTCCATTTAATATTTTTGGACTGCTGTTGGTCATAGGTTAATAAAACTTCTGAAAGCAAAACTGTAGATGAGGAAGGACTACTGTACATATAATCCCACACTGAATATCCTATGGTAAAAGATGCAACACTGAAATATAAATGTCTACATAAGCTTTGGCCAGGAGCTCAATGGATAAAGCATCAATCTATTTTGCCAGAGGCTGCAGGTTGAACACCTGGTCAGGGCACATAGGAGAAGCAATCAATGAGGGCACAACTAAATAGCGCAACTAAATAAAACAACAAATTGATGCTCTATTTTCTCTCCCTTCTCTTTCTCGCTCTCAAATCAATGGAAATTTAAAAAAAAAATAAATACTCACACAAAGTACTCTAAGATCATGTTATAGCCACCTACAAACTTTGGACAATACATAAGAAAAATTACTCTTATGAAGAAAAAAACAATCCAAAGCTAGTTACTGGATTATTAAACATGCAGAAACTATTTCAAAGATCCATCCAAAATATAGGCTGTTTACCTAAACGCTCTTCATTGAGCTCTGCCAGTGTGAACATAACTCTGCTTGCTACTGAATCACACTGAATAGATAGAAAAAGCAACAATGACACCAAAAAATTATAAACATAAAGATAAGAGATGAAATTAAAACTGTATTCTTCTGGACACTGAGAAGTAGGAGAATTAGGGCTGAAGTCAAAGCAGGAGATGGGAAAGTAAAAACAGTATGTCAATTTTCAACACAAATGATCCAAAATGGCCAAAAATTGATGTGCTCAAGGATCACTGGAAGAAAACAGTGATTTCATATCAAAGTCACATTTTGATAAGAAAAAATTACTCATAGAACAGAAAGGGATTTTACTCTCTGAAAAGAAAATCAGAGAGATTATTGTTTGGTTATAATTCTAGATATAGTTGGTGTAGGATTTTACTCTCTGAAAAGAAAATCAGAGAGATTATTGTTTGGTTATAATTCTAGATATAGTTGGTGTAAATATTCTGCAGGAGGTTACTTTTGTAAATTTCATAGACACACACATATACATATTTCTTAATCCATACCAAGATTAGAGGTTCCCTATACTATGTGGTCACCAAATGATGGCAGTCTGGAAAATGAATTGTAATATAAGCAGAATATTATTTTTTCTTTTGTGGAATCTAATTATTACGAGGAAAAAAGTCATAATCATACTTTAAGAAAATGGATCTATCTATTTGATAAGTCCTGTCTATGGGCAAAGAGCTGTCATTTCATATACACATTTATGAAACAGACAGGGTGTTATAAATTTGGATATTCACAGTAATAAAAAAGTTCTTATACATTAAAAATCTGATAGCAAAATTTAAAAATTTGCCTTAAAACAAAAATTAAGTATTCCAAAATAGAATAAAAACAAGAAGAAACAATTTCTGCTTCCATGAAAATGTCACTGCCACCCTTCCAACCAAGTATTTATTAATTTATTTATTTAGGTTGCTGACTGAACCCAAAATTGAAAATAACTCTACTCATGGAAGCAAAGATTGTTCATATTTTATTCTATTTTGGAAGACATAATTCTTATATTTAGATATATTTTTAAAATCTACATGATGCTTGACCAGGTGGTGGCACAGTGGATAGAAGGTCAGATTGGGACACAGAGAACCCAGGTTTGAGACTCCGAGGTCCCCGGGTTGAGCAGGGGTCACTCGGTCTGCTGTAGCTCCCTAGTCAAGGCACATATGAGAAAGCAATCAATGAACAAATAAGGTGCTGCAAGGAAGAATTGATGCTTCTCACCTCTCTCCCTTCTGTCTGTCCCTCTCACTGTCTCTCTCTCTCTCTCTCTGTCTCTGTGACACACACACACACATACACATACAAACACACATAAATAATTAAATATTCTGCTATCAGATTTTCAATGTTTAAGAACTCTTTTTTAATACTGTGAGTATAGATGTTGGAGAAAACAAATTAAAAATAATAATAGAATATGTGTTCAGGAAGCTCAATATTCTGATAAAATAAATTTTAGAAAGAAAGACAAAACAGTGTAAAATACATTCAAGCACTAAATAAAATTTGCATAATTATTAAAACCTAATATTTGATTTAAAAGTGTCAAAATTCCCTGGCACAATAAACTCACTCTGTCAACCTGGGTGCTGAAAGCAAAGTCTGAAACAGGTTTGGTTGCAGGTAGTTTATTTGGGAGTTGATACCTGGAAAAGGGACCAGGGAAGCAGAAACCTGAAAGAAAGAAAGGCCAACATAAGAATGTATAATCATTATTAGGAAAACTAAGAGCTTAATCCCATAAGGATGTTCAGAAGATGCCAGAGTAGTAACTCAGGCCTTTGCCCTACTTCTAGTGTTGCTATTAAGGAGTTGGAAACCATTCTGATTGTTGATATTCTATACAACTTGATTTCCCTCTCTGTGGAAGTTCTTTGGATCTTCCCTTCATCCACAAGAGTTCTGAAATTTCATAACAATGTACCTTAATTTTGGTCCATATATCAGATGTTTTCTGTGCTTGTCATAACATCCTTTCAGCCACAGTTCTGACAGCAGCCATAGCTGCAAGATAGTTCCCTACAGTTTTTTCCTTATATCGTCTCTCTTGATACACAGAGAGTATGAACACAGAGAGTATCTGTTTTGTTTTGTTTTCTTCCTCAAAGAAGAGTTTATGTATAAGTTAAAGAATAAGAATGTTTCTCAGCAATATCTGGAGCCAATATATTATAGAGTAATATCTTTAAAGTGTGAAGGGGAAATCAAATATCCAACTAGAATTTTACAAACAGCCTAGAACAGCAATTTTCAACTGGAGTTCTGCAAGAATTTCTCAAACATCCAATACTTGACTATTTAGTCAGGGGCACTGACCTCTTTATTCTTAGACTGTCAAATAAAAAAAATGACAACAGATAACACAACAATAGCAGCCTGGTATGAATGAATTGAAATTACACTTATTCTTTTGTCTATTCAGCAAAAAATTATATTTGTTTTGGTGTGCTGTAGAGTTTTAGTAGTTTATGTGTGCCATAAGATGGAAAAGGTTGAAAATCACAGGCTTAGATTCTGTATTCAGTAAATTAATAATTAAATATAAAGTTGGAGTATAGACAATTTTCAAGTATTCAGTTCTCAAACTTTTTTTCTAGGCACACCACTAGTCAAGAAGATACAAAAATAAATATTTCACATACATTCATTCAGACAAGGAACTGAAAAACACAAAACCATGGCAACTAGTGGATAAGTATTGAAACTGTTAAACAATATGGATCTGAGACATAAAACAAATTAAAAATTTATTTAAGGTCATAAAGGATTTGAATCTAAGAGATGTGGACTTAAGGAACAACCCAAACTGTGCTCTGGAAAGTAAAAAGAAAGGCAAGGTTACTAAAGGCAAAAACCACGAAGAATCATATAATTCTTTCATACAAATGAAGAACTTCTGGCTAGGTTAACAAGTGTTGGTCAGTTCCAATGTGCAAATGAGGTGGGCAAATCTGCAAGGAAGGAAAGGAAGTAGGGTCTATATGTCTATGTAGCAGTTATTCCAGGGTGTTTTTTTGCTCCAGGATTTTATGTCTCAGCCCTGAGTTGAGTTGAGCAGCAAGCAGGTTTGGCAACTTAGTAGCAGCTCTGAAAACTGAGGCAAAATGTTCACAGGTCCCACTTCCCTAATATCCTCCCAAGTCTGTTGTAAGTGACTCTTTTAGAAGTGCTTATTCCATTGATTTTTTTTCCATTATCGAAACACAAGAGAAATCAAGGGTATTCCTAAAATTATCATCAAGGAAATCACAGATTTAGAGCACTGCAGTAGATTTTTATCTTTGAAAGGGTCAGCTCTTTCCAGCAGAGAACTTTTCTAAAGAATTGTTAAAAAACAAAACAAACATCTGATGTTATTTCAAAAGTACTGAGGACAGATTTAAATGACTGAAGGAAAATATAGGAGCTGTATTAATTATAAGTATAGTATATAGGAAACTAAGTAAACATAGATATTAGACAAATATTATTCCAAGCAACCAAAGAACAGTCAAAGTGCATTGACTATTGCTTTATTCAAAAGTATACTCTAACTATGTTAGGCTGATGAGAAAACAGAAAGTGCATATGTTTATCAAAGTATATTTACTATAGGTTAATAAAATTCAAATGTTAAGAACTGTAACTTGTGTGACATCTCAGTCAGGCGTTTATATGTTCATTTGGGGGGGGGGTTAAATTTATAAAAGTGAAACATTTTAATTACAATTTACAAAGATGTAAGTCCAGGGGCCACCATCACTATGGCCATTCACATGCAGGTTCCCACTGAATTCAGGCAGACGGTAAAGTAACTGGGGAGACAAAAACTGGTGGGCCATTCCCTTATTCTAGCCTCACACCTGGCAGGCGAATAAAAACACACAGAGCTCCAAAACCCACTCATTCAGCGCTCACAAAGCTACTGATACACTCTGGTTTCCCTAGAGGTAAAGGCCCCCACCAGCTCAGTCACCTCTGGTTCCACATCTGCCAACTTTCTCCCTTCTCATCTCTCTACAAATTGGCTTCTCCTTCAGCACCCTACCATCTTGGCTGCTGTTTCTTCTCCTTCTCTGCAAAAAAAAAAAAAAAAAAAAAAATGGCCCCTCCTTCTTCTTAAAACTTTTTGGTGAGAAAACCCCTCTGCCAGTGACATTAACATAACAATGGCCCTTCCCAAGCAGGAAGGCAACTAGCATTTTCACCTGTGCAGCTCCATTCACGTGGGCAATGCCATTCTTAACAAAGTGAGCAAACATAATCACATTTTACAAACTTACTTGCCCAACAAAAGAATACTGTTTCTTTCTATTTAAATTAGGATTGAGCCTGTTTTTTCTCTAGTTGGTAGTGATAGAATGGACATGGACATATTCAGGATCTGGCTGAGAAAGGTGAGTTAGTAACTCATTAAGTTTGGAGATAATGGGATATAATGATTCTCATCATTTCTTTGGATTGTAACATCATGGACAAATTTTTAGGTGTAAAAACTGCTTCTAGTAATATCCCTTCTATCAATTTCAGCTGCAATGGCACATGGCTAAAAGCCAGAGTGATATTATACAGTGTGTTATATGGAAAGCAGAACTGGGAAAATGTGTATAGTGAAGGAGAAATTGATTTAAATTATTTTAAACTATAGTGTGAAAACTTTTAACTCTGATATACCATCTATGAACAATTTGAAATAATTTTTCTGTAATTTAGTAATAACAGTAATAATAGTAAAAATTTCCATAACATAATAAAAGTGTGAAGCAAAAATAAACATTTTAAAATCATAAATAATTTAAAAATAAACAAATTTAATAGCATTAAAATACCACCATAGGCGAAGAACAACTATTTTTTTTTAATATCACTTATGGAAAGTATTGTTTTCATTTTGCTGTTACACAAAGGAGCAATCAATAGAATACAGCCGATCTCATGCAGGAAAATAAAAATGTTTGTTAGTCAATTAAAATATCTTGTTATTTTCTAAATTTTCTAACAGTTATGGCACTTATCAGCTTTAAAATAAAATGTGTCATAATTTATTCAATTGTATCAAATAAATACAAACCTCATTTATATTTTTAAAAGTGACGCTCCTTCAATTTGCAAGAAACCAGATGGGGACATTAGGAACTGAGAGAGACAAAGGAAATAGGAAGAGGGCATTCCCATTCCCCACATTAACTAATCCATCTATATTGACTATATTAAATATATAATATAAACCTGACATTTATAAATATGTGTTAATACTATAAGTAGTACTATTGATAAAAATACATTTAAAAATTAGCCATTCTTCTTTGTCAACCTCAACAGCAGCTTTTAACCAATTAATTATTTGTCTGTAAAAATAATAATAAAAAATAGAGAGATGACGTCAGAGTAATGGCGCAGTAGGAAGCGATACCGATTAATCTCCCCCAAAACTCAACAAGATCTTCAACCAGAAACAGAAAAACCTATCCTTGGAGCCTCCAAATAGCTGTTTCGTAATACACCCGAAGGTATGGTCGAGCGAAAAATTGGCTAAATATATAATCAAACCCCGAAGGAAATAGGGAGTAAGAAATGCTCCGCCTTCCTCACTAACCTAAACAAAGCGGCTTTCATTGGGAACTGAGAATATAGAAACTGAGTTGGGCAAAGGGGGTGAATAGATCCAGGCCATGGCACAAACAGCCGAACCAGGCTATGGCACAGAGATCCAGGCCGAGGAAAAACTGTTCCTGTGGCAACCCGGGCAATACAAGCTAACTCTTGCGCCAAACCCAGACAAAGAAAGACAAGCGGGGCAGCCATTTTCCCTGATCTCCTGGACGGTGCGCGCAGATAGTGGGCGAGAGATTACTTCCAAAGCCCCGAGAGTGTGCGCCTGTGCTGTCCCACTGAGAGGCAGAGTCAGAGGCCTTTGTGTGGGCCAAAAGCGGAATCTCCGGGCCGCCCCAGCGCCCAGGGAATGCTGCACACAGAGAGGGAGCGAGAACTAATTCCAACACTGGAACTTTTCTGTGCAGGAGGGAGATTCACTCAGAGGGTGAGGCGGCTGGCCTGATATCCTGGTCTGCGCACGCAGATAGTGGGCGAGAAATTCCTCCAAGTGCCTCGGCAGTGCCCGCCCGTGTTATCCCACAGAGGGGCAGAGTCAGGGGCCTTTGTGTGGGCCAAAAAGCGGAATCTCGGGCCGCCCCAGCGCCTTGAAAAAGCCGTGCCCAGGGACGGAGCGAGAGCCAATTCCAATGCTGGAACTTTTCCATACAGGTGGGGGTTTCACTCAGAGTGTGAGACTGCTGGCCTGATATCCTGATCTGCGCACGCAGATAGTGGGCGAGAGATTCCTCCAAGTACCTCAGCAGAGCGCGCCCGTGTTATCCCACAGAGTGGCAGAGCCAGAGGTCTTTGAGTGGGCAGAAGCCCCGCCTGATTATGATAGCAGCTCTGACAGAGTGAGACTTACCCAGAGCCCTGTGCTGAGTGGGAATAGAGTGGGGAGTTGCCAGCTCTTTGAGCCTCTTACTATTCAGGCAGAGGCAGCAGCAACTCCATAGCTGAATTATCAGGCTACTAATTGAGGAAGGAAAGACTAGGAGAAAGGCTCCAGGAACACGGACTCTCTCACTGGCGGAGCCTATAAATGCTAATGAGCCTCAACTGCCAACGAGACTGAAGCACAATACACGACATCGCCATAGAGACTTATCAACTGCAAACCTCTACCTGAGCATGCCAAAGGGGCAGAACCCAGGGTACAGAGTCACCGACCAGGAAGAGGGAGAGAAAAGAAAAAGCAAGAAGATAACCTCTTAAAATCAAGAATAATACGCAGACTTTATAGCCTATCCCATTTTATTATATTTGTTTGTTTGTTTCTCTTATCTTCATTCTTGATATTTTTTATTCCTCCTCCAATTTGGTCATTTAACTCTCTGCCGGTCTTACTCTTTCCTCTCCTTGAACTACACTACCCATAAATGTTACATCTCCCATTATCTTTTCTTTCCTCTTCCTTTCTCTCTATGAGGGTTGCACTCCAAAACCCTTAACTCTCTCTCTCTCTCTCTTTCTCCTCTTTTTTTTTTTCTTCTTTTAGTGGTTCCCTCTTTTCTCTCTCTCTCTCTCTCTTTTCTCCCTCTATATTAGTTTCTTCCTTTCTCCTTTACGTCTCCTCTCATTCAAACCTCAATAACGAACAATATCTTATCTGGGACTCAAACTTATGTTTGTGGCATATTGGGGGTTTTTTACTTCACCTTTTTAACACACTAGCAGTGCTCCCATCCCTAGCTCTCTATTTTATCTAGTTCTTGTTCTACTAAATACAATAGTAATTTTTTAATTTGTCCCCCCATTTTCCTGTTTTCCTCTTATTCCTCTCATCATAACTCTTAGTCAACCAACACCTAAAAGCAAATCATTTTATTCTTGACCCAATTTTTTTTCTTATTTGCTTTTTGTGGGTCCATAAGCCCTTTCTTTTTCTTTTTCTTTTTTTTTTTTGCCCCTTTATTACTTCTCCCCAATTCAGGCCGTCCATTACAGGCATTGTTTGTTCTATTTAGTACTATATAATTCACAGTTCACCACAAGATTTTCTCAAGAAAGAGGGGAGAGGAGAGGAGAGAAAAAAAGGAGGGGGGGAATAATTTTCTTTTTTTTTAATTTTTATTTTATTTTTCTTTATTTCATTATTAATTTTTAAAAAAAAAACAATTCTTTTAGATTTTTTTATTTTTTTAACTTTTTATTCTTTATTAAATCTCATTAATACTATCAACAAAACCACCCTCAGATGCCATTAAGGAAGAGAAAATCAAATATCATGGATACAAAAGAAAGAGAGGTAACACAGCTAGATGAGAAAAAATCTATGGAGAAAAAATTAAATATATTGGAAACCTTGGAGCTAAATGACAGAGAATTTAAGATA
Source organism: Saccopteryx leptura (assembly GCF_036850995.1). Taxonomy (NCBI): domain Eukaryota; kingdom Metazoa; phylum Chordata; class Mammalia; order Chiroptera; family Emballonuridae; genus Saccopteryx; species Saccopteryx leptura. The sequence continues at coordinate 357,477,268 of NC_089503.1, forward strand.
GAAATCCTAAAAATCCTCTGAGATATACAAGAAAGCACAGAAAGGCAATTTAGGGAGCTCAGAAAACAACTCAATGAACACAAAGAATATATCTCCAAGGAAATTGAAACTATAAAAACAAATCAAACAGAGATGAAAAGCTCAATTCACGAGCTGAAAACCAAGGTAACAAGCTTAGCTAATAGAACAGGTCAGATAGAAGAGAGGGTTAGTGGAATAGAAGACAAGCAACTTGAGGCACAACAGAGAGAAGAAGAAAGAAACTCAAAAATTTTAAAAAATGAGATAGCCCTACAAGAATTATCTGACTCCATCAAAAAGAATAACATAAGAATAATAGGTATATCAGAGGGAGAAGAGAGAGAAAATGGAATGGAGAACATACTCAAACAAATAATAGATGAGAACTTCCCAAGCCTGTGGAAAGAACTAAAGCCTCAAATTCAAGAAGCAAACAGAACTCTGAGTTTTCTTAACCCCAACAAACCTACTCCAAGGCATATCATAATGAAATTGGCACAAACCAACAGCAAAGAAAAAATTCTCAAGTCAGCCAGGGAAAAGAAGAATACAACATATAAAGGAAGGCCCATTAGATTATCATCAGATTTCTCAGCAGAAACTCTACAAACTAGAAGAGAGTGGACCCCAATATTTAAAGTCCTGAAAGAGAGGAACTTTCAGCCACAAATACTATACCCATCAAAGCTATCCTTCAAATATGAAGGAGAAATAAAAACATTCACAGATACAAAAAAGATGAGGGAATTTATCATCAGAAAACCCCCACTCCAGGAATTACTAAAGGCGGTTCTCCAATCAGATACAAAGAACAAAAAAAAAAAAAAAAAAAACGGACCACAAGTAAAAGCTCCAAGAAGAACACAATAAAACCAAATTTAAACTGTGACAATAACAAAAAGAAAGGGGGGGGGGGGAGGATGGAGATTAACAGTAGCAAAGGACGATGGAGTACAAAAGTACTCACAAAATACTGCACTACAATGAACAGGGTAGGAACCCTTTTCAATACTTAAAGGTAACCACCACTGAAAAAACCACCACAGAATCACATGAGATAAAAAAGATAGCAACAGAGGAAAGATGTATGGAATACAACCAAATAAAAACAAAAGATAGAAAAACAAAAGAGAAGGATTAAACAAGACACAAAACTAACAGAAAGCAATCTATAAAATGGCAATAGGAAACTCACAAGTGTCAATAATTACACTAAATGTAAATGGATTAAACTCACCAATAAAAAGGCACAGAGTGCAGAATGGACTAAAAAAGAAAATCAAACTGTATGCTGCCTACAGGAAACTCATCTAAGTAACAAGGATAAAAACAGATTCAAAGTGAAAGGCTGGAAAACAATACTCCAAGCAAATAACATCCAAAAAAAAGCAGGCATAGCAATACTCATATCGGATAATGCTGACCACAAGACAGCAAAAGTACTCAGAGACAAAAATGGCCATTTCATAATGGCTAAGGTGACACTGAATCAAGAAGACATAACAATTCTTAATATATATGCACCAAACCAAGGAGCACCAAAATATATAAGACAGCTACTTATTGACCTTAAAACAAAAACTGACAAAAATACAATCATTCTTGGAGACCTCAATACACTGCTGACGGCTCTAGATCGGTCATCCAAACAGAGAATCAACAAAGATATAGTGGCCTTAAACAAAACACTAGAGCACTTGGATATGATAGACATCTACAGGACATTTCATCCCAAAGTGACTGAGTATACATTTTTCTCCAGTGTACATGGATCATTCTCAAGAATTAACCATATGTTGGGCCACAAAAACAACATCAGCAAATTCAGAAAAATCAAAGTTGTACCAAGCATATTTTCTGATCATAAAGCCTTGAAACTAGAATTCAACTGCAAAAAAGAGGAAAAAAATCCCACAAAAATGTGGAAACTAAACAACATACTTTTAAAAAATGAATGGGTCAAAGAAGAAATAAGTGCAGAGATCAAAAGATATATACAGACTAATGAAAATGACAATACGACATATCAGAATCTATGGGATGCAGCAAAAGCAGTTATAAGAGGGAAGTTCATATCACTTCAGGCCTATATGAACAAACAAGAGAGAGCCCAAGTGAACCACTTAACTTCCCACCTTAAGGAACTAGAAAAAGAAGAACAAAGAAAACCCAAAACCAGCCGAAGAAAGGAGATAATAAAAATCAGAGCAGAAATAAATGAATTAGAGAACAGAAAAACTATAGAAAAAATTAATAGAACAAGGAGCTGGTTCTTTGAAAAGATCAACAAAATTGACAAACCCTTGGCAAGACTTACCAAGGAAAAAAGAGAAAGAACTCATATAAACAAAATCCAAAATGAAAGAGGAGAAATCACCACAGACACCATAGATATACAAAGAATTATTGTAGAATACTATGAAAAACTTTATGCCATGAAATTCAACAACCTAGAAGAAATTGATAAACTCCTAGAACAATACAACCTTCCTAGACTGAGTCAAGAAGAAGCAGAAAGCCTAAACAGACCTATTAGTAGAGAAGAAATAGAAAAAACCATTAAAAACCTCCCAAAAAATAAAAGTCCAGGCTCTGATGGCTATACCAGCGAATTTTATCAAACATTCAAAGAAGACTTGGTTCCTATTCTACTGAAAGTCTTCCAAAAAATTGAAGAAGAAGCAATACTTCCAAACACATTTTATGAGGCCAACATAACCCTCATACCGAAACCCGGCAAGGATGGCACAAAAAAAGAAAACTACAGACCAATATCTCTAATGAATACAGATGCTAAAATACTAAACAAAATACTAGCAAATCGAATACAACAACATATTAAAAAAATAATACATCATGATCAAGTGGGATTCATCCCAGAATCTCAAGGATGGTTCAACATACGTAAAACGGTTAACGTAATACACCATATCAACAAAACAAAGAACAAAAACCACATGATCTTATCAATAGATGCAGAAAAGGCTTTCGATAAAATACAACACAATTTTATGTTTAAGACTCTCAACAAAATGGGTATAGAAGGAAAATATCTCAACATGATAAAGGCCATATATGATAAACCATCAGCTAACATTATATTAAATGACACTAAACTGAAGGCTTTCCCCCTTAAATCAGGAACAAGACAGGGTTGTCCACTCTCTCCACTCTTATTTAATGTGGTACTAGAGGTTCTAGCCAGAGCAATCAGACAAGACAAAGAAATAAAAGGCATCCATATCGGAAAAGAAGAAGTAAAGGTATCACTTTTTGCAGATGATATGATCCTATACATCGAAAACCCCAAAGAATCCACAAAAAGACTACTAGAAACAATAAGCCAATACAGTAAGGTCGCAGGATACAAAATTAACATACAGAAGTCAATAGCCTTTCTATATGCCAACAATGAAACATTTGAGAACGAACTCAAAAGAACAATCCCCTTCACAATTGCAACAAAAAAAATAAAATACTTAAGAATAAACATAACAAAGAATGTAAAGGACTTATATAATGAAAACTATAAACCATTGTTAAGGGAAATTGAAAAAGATATAATGAGATGGAAGAATATACCTTGTTCTTGGTTAGGAAGAATAAATATAATCAAGGCGGCTATATTACCTAAAGCAATATACAAATTTAATGCAATTCCCATCAAAATTCCAATGATATTTTTTAAAGAAATGGAGCAAAAAATCATCAGATTTATATGGAACTATAGAAAACCCCGAATAGCCAAAGCAATCCTAAAGAAAAAGAATGAAGCTGGGGGCATTACAATACCTGACTTCAAACTATATTATAGGGCCACGACAATCAAAACAGCTTGGTATTGGCAGAAAAATAGACACTGAGACCATTGGAACAGAATAGAAAACCCAGAAATAAAACCACATATATATAGTCAAATAATTTTTGATAAAGGGGCCAAGAACTCACAATGAAGAAAAGAAAGCCTCTTCAATAAATGGTGCTGGGAAAACTGGAAAGCCACATGCAAAAGAATGAAACTGGACTATAGTCTGTCCCCCTGTACTAAAATTAACTCAAAATGGATCAAAGATCTAAACATAAGACCTGAAACGATTAAGTGCATAGAAGAAGACATAGGTACTAAACTCATGGACTTGGGTTTTAAAGAGCATTTTATGAATTTGACTCCAATGGCAAGAGAAGTGAAGGCAAAAATTAATGAATGGGACTACATCAGACTAAGAAGTTTTTGCTCAGCAAGAGAAACTGATAACATTAAATAAACAGACAGCCAACTAAATGGGAAATGATATTTTCAAACAACAGCTCAGATAAGGGCCTAATGTCCAAAATATACAAAGAACTCATAAAACTCAACAACAAACAAACAAACAAACAATCCAATAAAAAAATGGGAAGAGGACATGAACAGACACTTCTCCTAGAAAGAAATACAAATGGCCAACAGATATATGAAAAGATGCTCATCTTCTTTAGTTATTAGAGAAATGCAAATCAAAACTACAATGAGATAACACCTCACACCTGTTAGATTAGCTGTTATTAACAAGACAGGTAATAACAAATGTTGGAGAGGCTGTGGAGAAAAAGGAACCCTCATCCACTGTTGGTGTGAATGTAAAGTAGTACAACCATTATGGAAGAAAGTATGGTGGTTCCTCAAAAAACAGAAAATAGAATTACCTTATGACCCAGCAATCCCTCTACTGGGTATATACCCCAAAAACTCAGAAACATTGATACGTAAAGACACATGCAGCCCCATGTTCATTGCAGCATTGTTCACAGTGGCCAGGACATGGAAACAACCAAAAAGCCCATCAATAGATGACTGGATAAATAAGATGTGGAACATATACACTATGCAATACTACTCAGCCATAAGAAATGACGACATCGGATCATTTACAGCAAAATGGTGGGATCTTGATAACATTATATGAAGTGAAATAAGTAAATCAGAAAAAAACAGGAACTGCATTATTCCATACGTAGGTGGGACATAAAAGTGAAACTAAGAGACATTGATAAGAGTGTGGTGGTTACGGGGGAAGGGGGGAGAGGGAGAGGGAAAGGGGGAGGGGGAGGGGCACAAAGAAAACTAGATAGAAGTTGACAGAGGACAATCTGACTTTGGGTCATGGGTATGCAACATAAGTGAACGACAAGATAACCTGTACTTGTTATCTTTGAATATATGTATCCTGATTTATTGATGTCACCCCATTAAAAATAAAATTATTAAAAATAATAATAATAATAATAATAATAAATAAACTTAAAAGTCATATCAGTATTGTAAATAAATAAAAGACAGCAAAGAAGAACAAACCTCAAAATACATAAGAGGTATGTTAATAATACTTGATGTCTACATAGGATTCCTGGATTTTGTTAACAGCTTTTCAAACAGCTAACCATTGCATAAAACCAACACAGGAACAAATTTGCACATGCAACAGTTTCAATGTCATTTTTTAATTCTCTCTTGTTGAAGTAAAAGTATACACTAAAACTCACCCACTTCGTTATCAAAAAAAAGTTTCCTATTGTAGTGTAAATTCTTATTTAACTCCAAATTCTAGAAACTGTATTTATTTTTCCTTTCTATTCAAAATCATATACAACATACATAGCTTTATAAAATTTTAGCAAGGTTTTAATATTTGTGTATCTAAAATAAAATGTTAAAGCTCTATAAAACTAAGATTTCACATAACCCATAATGATATAAATTGTCTTCTTAGAACCTGTCTTCAAGATATACTTTTACCATTAAAAATGAATTTTATATAAGAATAATTTAATAATATTTATATTGTTATATTTAAAGACAAATATAATTTATTATTATGCTTTTTTAAATCATTGATTTACTGTGGAATTCATGAGTGTTGGGGAGAGAAAACTGTACTATTAGAACTATCTTATTTATACAGTAAATGAACTTTGAATATAGCTCTTTTTTGCACACATTCTATTGACTGATAATATTTTAAAAGGAAGTTTGTTCTCCTTTGGAACTTATATCAATTAGATGTGATAAATAAAATAAATGAATATGAAAAGTTCAAATGTGCAACAGGTGTTTAAGACATGTTTGTTTTTTTTCCTTAAAGAATATAATAGATTTAGAGAGATTGTTCTATGATTACTTTTAGTTTACTAAAACAATTGCAGAATTTAACTAATTTTTTAAATTTTATATAATGTCTTCACAGGAAAACCCTATTTTTAATATAAGATTAAAAACATGAAAAAATTACAATATCTAATACATTAAAAACTTTATTAACTTTGCAATAGCTAATATTTTTCTTTTTTTTTTTTTTCCAGTGAGAGCAAGGGCTGGCAAAGAACAGACTCCTGTACGCAGACAGGGATCCACCTGGCAAACTCTCTAGGGGGTGATGCTCTGCCATTGCTCAGCAACTGAGCTCTTCTTAAGACCTGAGGTGGAGAGGAAGGCGCCACCCTCAGTGCCTGGGCTACCTTGATCCAATCAAGCCATGGCTACAGGAGGGAGAGAGAGAGAGAAGCGAGAGGGGAGGAGTGGAAAAGAAGATGGGCCTTCTCCAGTGTGCCCTGACTGGGAATTGAGCTGGGACATCCACATTCTGGGCAGACGCTTTACCACTAAGCCCAAATTACCACTACCCAATTCTTTAATAGAGATTTTATAAGATAAAATATAATTTATATTCTCCTTTATCTTATTCTTTTCAAGTGCAGATCTACATAAAAATTGCTAATATTTTTCTAAAATTAATGAAATATGTTTTTGTCTAAACTGGTAAAAAAAAATTTCAAAATCATGTTCTGGGATCTTAGTTATATGGGAGTTTTGTGTATGTGTAAATATGATATAAACTGAGGAAAGGGCCTGGCCTGTGGTGGCGCAGTGGATAAAGTGTCCACCTGGAAATGCTGAAGTCGCCGGTTCGAAACCCTGGGCTTGCCTGGTCAAGACACATATGGGAGTTGATGCTTCCAGCTCCTCCCTCCATTCTCTCTCTCTGTCTCTCTCTCGCCTCTCTAAAATGAATAAATTTAAAAAGTAAATAAATAAATAAACAAACTGAGGAAAGGATTTTGAAGCATTGTTTTTTTAAATGATATAGACTTATGGAATTGACACAGAAAAAAATGAATGGTTTTATTTATATTCTCTATTTTGTTTATGAATATAAAATAGCCATTTGACAACCTACATATAAAATATATTTAAAAATTCATTTTCATATCTTCTTTGATAAGATGGAATACACACTTGGCTTATAAGGGAATTAACGGCTCAGTCCAGACCAGATGAAGATTGAGAAAACGATGAATTAATTTTAACAAAACATACTCTAAAAATTAAAGTTGGGTTAATGTTTCTACATTTTATCTGCTTAGTTCTAATAATACAACACTATGAAACAGAAAGAGAAATTTTTTAAAGTTATTAAAAATATACTCTATATTTTCTAGCAGATTATATAGGTCATAGATTTAATTGTCGTAATTATATGTAGGGTTTCCTCTTTGTAGAACTATAACTACTATTTTTTAAATTAAGATTTGTCTTTTTTTTTTTTTCATTTTTCCAAAGCTGGAAACGGGGAGGCAGTCAGACAGACTCCCGCATGCGCCCAACCAGGATCCATCCGGCATGCCCACCAGGGGGCGATGTTTTGCCCCTCTTGGGCGTCACTCTGTTGCGTCCAGAGCCATTCTAGCGCCTGAGGCAGAGGTCACAGAGCCATCCCCAGCGCCCGGGCTGTCTTTGCTCCAATGAAGCCTTGGCTGCAGGAGAGGAAGAGAGAGACAGAGAGGAAAGAGAGGGGGAGGGGTGGAGAAGCAAATGGGCGCCTCTCCTGTGTGCCCTTGCCGGAATCGAACCTGGGACTCCTGCACATCAGGCCGATGCTCTACCACAGAGCCAACCGGCCAGGGCCAAGATTTGTCTTTTATTTATGGTTTTTTCTGAAAGAATATTTTATGAAATCTTACCAAAATTAGTTCTATTTTGATCTCACTTAAAGTACATTTATATCTCTCAGAAATGATTTTTTTTATTCTTCACCAATCTTTCCTTCAAACAGGAAAATTAAGACTAATTGTAAGGCACTGCAGTGGGTTTATGAGCAAGTAATATAAATTGGTACTGATGGTCTTTATACAATTTTTGTGCATATGAATGAGTCTTCGCAGATTTGAAAGATGTGTCGTGTCAAAACTTTATTAAAGGCTCTGACCCAGGCACATGACAGAATTTGAGATGTTTTGTATGCACTCCACTCATAAAAACAGATTTGCAAAATAATTCCCTTATACCAATTAGTTGCAAAGCAAAACTTGCCAAATCAGGGATCTGAGCAAAGGAATAGCTCTATTTTCTACTGGGGAATAAAAGAAAAAAACCACTTAGCAAATTTATGTTTCAACTAATGACCTAATTGCAGTGATATATCACTGCAAGTATTTTAACAGATTATTTAGAATAAAAATGATTTAAAGTTATATAGTACATCATTTAAAGAAAAACAAAATCAATGGTGTTCTACTAAATTGTATAAATAAGAGTACAGCAATTTTTTTTTTTGTATTTTTCCGTAGTGAGAAGCTGGGGGCAAGGTGCAGAAAGATTCTCACATGCCCTTGACTGGGATCCACCCGGCATGCCCACCAGGGGGCATGCTCAGCCCCTCTGGAGCGTTGCTCCACCGCAATCTGAGCCATTCCAGTGCCTGAGGCCGAGGCCATGGAGCTATCTTCAGCGACCTGGCTAACTTTGCTCCAATGGAGCCTTGGCTGGAGAGGGGAAGAGAGAGATAGAGGGAATAGAGAGAGGGAGAGGTGGAGAAGCAGATGGGTACTTCTCCTGTGTGCCCTGGTCAGGAATCAAACCCAGGACTTCCAAACACCGGGCTGATGCTCTACTGTTGAGCCAACTTGCCAGGGCAGCAATTATTTTTTAACTAAGCACTTATATGCAAAAATTAATTTCCAAAATTTTTACCTTTTAACATTTTTTTTTCAGAGTGGTAAAATAAACAGAACATCCTGACTGGTTGGCTCAGTGGTAGAACGTCTACCCAACGTGTGGATGTCCTGGTTTTGATCCCCCGTCTGGGTATGCGGAAAAAGTGCCCATCTGCTTCTGAACCCTCCCCTTCTCACTTCTCTCTCTCTCTTCTTCTACCCTTCCTGCAGCCATGGCTTGATTGAAGGGAGTTGGCACCGGACAATAAAGATGGCACTATGACCTCTGCCTCAGTGGCTAAGAAGAGTTCAGTTGCTGAATAACACAGCAATGCCCCAGATAGGCAAAGCATTGCTCACTAGGGGGCTTGCTGGGTGGATCCTGGTTGGGGCAAATGCAGAAATCTGTCTCTCTGCCTCTCCTCCTCTCACTGAGTAAAATATAAAATAAAACAAAATAAAATAAAATAAAGTTAATTAATTAAAATAAAGTAGTAACATAAATAAAAATACCATAAACATTAAAATGTAGATAGTCAATATTTGAGCCCTGGCCGGTTGGCTCAGTAGTAGAGCGTCGGCTTGGTGTGTAGGAGTCCCAGGTTCGATTCCCGGCCAGGGCACACAGGAGAAGCGCCCATCTGCTTCTCCATCCCTCCCCTTCTCCTTCCTCTCTGTCTCTCTCTTCCCCTCCCACAGCCGAGGCTCCATTGGAGCAAAGATGGCCCGGGCACTGAGGATGGCTCTGTGGCCTCTGCCTCAGGCGCTAGAATGGCTCTGGATGCAACAGAGCGACGCCCCAGAGGGGCAGAGCATCGCCCCCTGGTGGGCATGCCGGGTGGATCCTGGTCGGGCGCATGCGGGAGTCTGTCTGACTGCCTCCCTGTTTCCAGCTTCGGAAAAATGCAAAAAAAAAAAAAAAAAAAAAAAAAAGATTTGAACACAGGTGCCAACTGTTGCTCATTTGGTGTCTCAGAGAAGAATATTTAAAACTTTAGAGCTTTTTTTAGTTTGCTTATCAAAACATAATTAAAATATAAAATAAAATGTTTATATTGTAGTTAAACTTTTTCATTGGAGTTACTGTTTGAATAAAAGTGAGCAAATATTGAAATGATATAGCAGCATCTTTGTCTAAAGTAGGGGTAGTTAACCTTTTTATACCTACCGCCCACTTTTGTATCTCTGTTAGTAGTAAAATTTTCTAAACACCCACTGGTTCCACAGTAATGGTGATTTATAAAGTAGGGAAGTAACTTTACTTTATAAAATTTATAAAGCAGAGTTACAGCAAGTTAAAGCATATAATAATAATTACTTACCAAGTACTTTACGTCAGATTTTTGCTAAGTTTGGCAGAATAAATCTTTATAAAACAACTTACTATAGTTAAATCTATCTTTTTATTTTTACTTTGGTTGCTCTGCTACTGCACACCATGAAAGCTGGAACGCCCACCAGTGGGTGGTAGGAACCAGGTTGACTACCACTGGCCTAAAGAATGATAAATTAAATATTTTATTATTTTACTAACCTATGTTAACAATTATAATAAAGAAAAAATATAATAAAATAATAATATCTCTATCATTTGTGTGGTATTGCTATATGCCATGCATTCTTCTAAATCCTTTAAAATTGTGCATAGCTTCCCTGGCTGGGTTGTTCAGTTAGTTAAGACATCGTCCTGATACACCAAGGTTGTGAGTTCAATCCCTGATCAGGGCATATAAAGAATCAATCAATGAATATATACATAAATGGAGCAACACATTGATGTTTCTCTCTCTTAAATCAATTAATTAAAAAATTTAAATTATACATTACCTAAATTGTTTCTAAGAAAACTCTTACACTATTATATTTCTTTTTTACCAGAAATTAAGCCAACAGACATAAAATTTGCCCACCATTTACAAGTATAGTCAGGCCTGAAAGAACTAGCTGACAATAGAATTTACGTCAAACTACAAACCATAAAAAGACAGTGTACTATTAGAAGAACATGCATTAATTTGCAATTAATGTAAAAAGCAAGGACTCCATGCAATACAAGTCTTCAAATTCTGTAGATCTGGTTGTATATTATTACAGAAAATGCCTATTATACATTGTCTTTAACTTCATATATCATCTTCATTAGTATTTAAAAATGATAATTTTCACATACATTAAAGTTATTTTACATATAGCTAATATTCGAATATAGTTAGCATAGCAATATATATGTTTAATTCACATGAGTAATGTCTAGTAACTACCTCTTCTTAAATAAAATTGTTAGTAAGTGGAAGAGCCAGATATTTATACCTCAAATTTTGTATACTTCCCAATAATTCAAAATGGTTAATTTTCAAGTCAACTAGAACTAAACTTCAATTTGGAAGTAATTGCTGTTAGGAATTATTAACAGATTCTAAGTATATATCCTACATATTCTAAATAATTTTCAGGAGATTGGTTATATAAGTAGAAATGGTGATTTACATAAAGTACTAATTTTAATGAGCCATTTTATTATATTTTAAAGGATGTATCTATTCTGTAAATTTTCCACTTGTCACTTATTTACATACTAAAAATTATTTCTCACATAATTTTAAGCAATAAAAGAACAATCAGATAAAGTCCAGCCATAAATTAAAATTTTAACTGTGTTAATTTATTTTATTACTCTATTACTAAAACCTTTTTAAAATTTATTGACATGCAATGCTACTTAGTTACATGACAATTTTGATATTTAAAATTAGATTATATTTACAGTACTGTAGTTTATACTTTTAATAATAGTCTATATTTTAATGTGAAGAAAAATCATGTAAGTTATATTTACAAAAGCAGGTAAGTATCATTGTTCCTCATGCTTGATTAGATGTACAAATTACACTGGGGAACATTTTTTTTTCATTTTATTTGCATGAGGTTTTAAAACTGTTTCTATATATTTCTGCATTGCTGATTCCAAATCTGAAATTTGATTTTTTGTGCATGCTCTAGTTTTTATGCAATTTTATTTTTTATTTATTTATTTTTATTTTTTGTATTTTTCCAAAGTTGGAAACAGGGAGGCAGTCAGACAGACTCCTGCATGTGGCGGACCGGGATCCACCCGGCATGCCCACCAGGGGGCGATGCTCTGCCTATCTGGAGCATCAATCGCTGCAACCAGAGCCATTCCAGTGCCTGAGGCAGAGGCCACAGAGCCATCCTCAGGACCCAGGCCAACTTTGTTCCAATGAAGCCTTGGCTGTGGGAGGGGAAGAGAGAGACAGAGAGGAAGGAGAGGGGGAGGGGTGGAGAAGCAGATGGGCGCATCTCCTGTGTGCCCTGGCCAGGAATTGAACCCAGGACTCCTGCACACCAGGCCGATGCTCTACCACTGAGCCAACTGGCCAGGGCCATTTTTATGCAATTTTAATTTTTTTTTGTTACAGTTAATGGCATGCATTGTTTTTTAAATTGGAGTTAAAGGGCAACTACTCTTGGACTGAATATAAACACAAGGCAATTAATGTTTTACAAACATCACTTTTACATAATTGTAGTTGTTTTTAAATGTATAATATTATTATCTGATAAAAACACCCTCATTTTTTTGTATTAAGACTGAATTAGGGCTTCTTCGAGTAGGCATAAATGTAAGAATAATCCTGATACCTTTTATTATATATGTGTCTGTTACACATATATAATAATACACATATAGGCATAATATTTCATCATTTATGACGTGCATATATTGCCTATTTTCAAATTCCCCTTGGCAATCAAGACAAGGATTGGGCTCCTCATATTGTGTGTCATAATTGAAAGGAAATGCTTCATGACTGGACAAAAGGAAAACGTAAAGAAATATGTTTTGGTATTCCCATGGTTTGGCGTGAACCTAAGGACTACAGCAGTGACTGTTATTTCTGTCTGATCCATACAAAGGGCATCGGCAAGAAAAAAATAGCATATGATCGCATATCCTAATATTCCTTCAGCATTACGACCTACCCCACACTCTGAGACATTCCCGGATCCAGTTTTCAATGGTCTTATTTCTTCTAAGGACAAAGAAAGGGAACATGGTGATCAAGCATATTTTGATAAGATGCATGAGGAAATGGTTATAGAATCTGAATAGTCTTGTTCTGATGACAAGCAGTCATTAACCCCTCAGCAGTTTAGCCAATTTGAATTGAATGACTTAGTAAGAATGACATAAAAATTGTCCTCGAGTTTCTGAAGTATGAGGAGCATAACTGGATCATTTGTGTGGATCTTAAAATGGTAGATTTCCTGCTGGAACAACAGAGAGGTTTCACGAAGTATCCTTGCTTTCTGTGTTTGTGGGACAGCCAAGCTCGGGAGAAACACTGGACACAGAAGGAGTGGCCGAAATGTGAAGCTCAGGAAGTAGGGATGCAAAATATTGTGAATGAACCTGTAGTAAATAGAGACAGGATCATCCCCCCCCTCCCCACTTTACATCAAACTTGGCTTAATTAAGCAGTTTGTTCAGGCTTTGAATATAAAAAATGAATGCTTTCAACATATTATTTCTGCTTTTCCTGCCTTGTCTTTCCAGAAGATAAAAGCAGTTGTATTCGATGGACCTCAATTCGAACCCTCATATGTGATGAAGAATTTTCCAGGTAGATGAATAAGGAGGAGAAAGCAGCATGGCAGTCTTTTGTGGCAGTTACAAAGAACTTCCTCGCCAACAAAAAAGCAGAAAACTATGAACTTCTGGTTCAAAGGATGCTGTTGGCTGTCTGTGACATTGGCTATAACATGAGCGTTAAGATTTACTTCCTGAACAGTCACCTTGATAAGCTCCCGGAAAATCTTGGAGCTGTTAGTGATGAGCAGACACTGCTGGAGCATCAAACAAGATTGTCCTCAACAAGTACACAAATGAAAGAGCTACAAATGCAAATTTTTGCCTGAACAGAATTTAAATAAGTTTTACACAAATTTTATGATTAAAACAAGTTTTTTAATATGTTCTATTTTGAAATTGTAGAGAAATTCTGATGCAATCATATCTTTTAGTGTATTAGTGTATTTACTGCATTATATAAATTATTATATTTTCACAAAGATGATGTCCAAGAAGACATTCTACTTCATTTTGTTAAACTAAATGTTGAAAAATTTACAGTAAGATGAAAACCTAAAATCTTGAATTGCAAAAACTGTAACTTACAGAGAAAGACTAATGTCAGATTTGAAATCACCACACTTGAATTAGGTGAGAACAAGTGTTTTTGTGGATACAACAAAAATTTTCTTCCCAGTGTTATTCATTGGTAGAATAAATTTGGCATACTGAAAATAATTCATGTCAAACCGATGTAAATTAATTTTTTTCACATACTTTTAAAGATAAATAATGATGAAATTTGCTGGCCGATTATTTTAATTCAAATATAAAGCTTATGTTTAAAATTTTAATTTTCTAGAGGAAATATGTTGAAAACATATACCACAGAGTACTTTCTACAGGGTGGGGCACAAGTTGATTACAGTGGTTTGTATGAAAAATGAAACAATAATAAATAATAATAGAATAATAATGTCAATGTTTCACATACAACTGTAAACTTACTTTTGCCCACTGCTGTATGTATACTTAATCAATGCTTTTGAATAGGAGAGTAGGAGGCAGTATTAACTACAAAAGAAAATCTATTTTCAAAAAAAAATTACTAAAATATCTTTATATTTTTGAAATATATTTAGTGCCATAGAAATTGCCATTGTTTTGAAATTTATATTCCTTTATGAAAATCATGCATTTGCTTTTATTTTTTTAATACCATAGCTAGGGTCTAGGAACACAGCAGTGAATGAAACACCCCGGTCTCTGAGTAGCTTAGAGTTGAGTAAAGGATATCAACCACTAAACACATAGAAAATACTACGGTGATAGGTAGGTGAGGTTTACTCAGAGTGATCCCAGAGAAGGGATACAGGGTGCTATTTAAATTAAATTTGAATACTTAAATAAGAGTTTAGTTGGGTATAAAAGAATAAGAAGAAATTTCTCAGTGAAAAAATCAGTTTGTTTAAAGATGCAAATAGAGAAGAAAAATAACTTATTAAAAAGTCAAAAGCTTAATTTCCTCATTTTTAATGAGAATTTGAGAGGAGTGGAAAATTAGTCTAGAACCACTGTATCCTGTAGATATCAGAGATACAAATATGGTAATATTGTAATGGACTTGAGTAATATGCTTGAAAAGGCCCTGTGTTCAGTAGAACAACAACAAAAAAATAATGTAGAAAGACCAGAAAAAATCAGTTGTAATAAATATACAAAATTTTATGGAGAAAAAAAACAACAAAGGAAGTCAGGAATGTTCATTAAAGAATCAAGAATTATTTAAGAGATATATTCAACAACATTTGGTAACTGATGAGTGTGGTAGGTGATAAAAATATTAACCATTGATGATCCTGAAGTCATTAGCTTGCGAGACCATGGATGAAGGACACAAATCAATCAAGAGCAAACTCAAAAAGGAAGTTACCAGGGGAGATAATGAATTCATTATGGATATGTTAACATGGAAGTCTCTGTGTGACCTACTGGAAGATACTCTGAAGTAAAAGTTGAAACAAAATGTTTATACAGCTAGTGCTCGACTTACGACCACGATTGGTTCTGACAGACCGGTCATAACACAATTTGCTCATAAGTTGAGTAGGCTATATGTACAGTACTGTGAAATGATGTTATAAAAATCTTTGTCATATTTTATCAAAATTTTTTTCATTATAGATATATATCATAATTTTCTTTGTTCATTTTATGCCATTTGTATCATCTCTACACCATTTTGTTTCTTATTTTGCATTTGTCAGGTTTAAGTAAAACACTGAAATTACCAGTACAACTGGTTTAATATTTGCAAAGACAATTTCTCTTGGTAGACATCTTGGGAGGGGTTTGCTGAAAAATATCCAAGACACAAAACACAAATTGCTCTACCGAGTCTGGGATAACAGTTGAAATGGTGCACGTGGAGATGGTAGTGCTGCTGGAAGCTGGTCCGCACTGCGTATGCCCAGCTGGGCAATGCTTGCGCTGCCAGACCTGGAGCAGTCGTGGCTAGCGATTGTGGTAGTATTTGATAAAATTGAATGGTTGTAAGTTGCATAGGTCATAAGTCAATCAATATCTGTAACTATTTATGATGTCAAGTGGATCCTTTGAGTAGTAGGTTTTGTCTAACCAGTATCTGAAAACCTGAAACTGATACAAAATGATATTAAACATAAACTGCAATTGAAAAATAAAATAAATAAGATTTCTCAAGGTTATAAGTGGCATCACCTACTACAGGTTTTTAATTAAACTACTAGAGAAATAAAATATATTTAATTATTTGATTAGAGAACATGGTTATCTCTAGACAAAATAAAGATTCTTTTACCTTTCAAAGAAAAATTATTTTCTGTTTTAAAGAAATAAGGAGCCTGGGCCCTGGCCGGTTGGCTCAGTGGTAGAGCGTCGGCCTGGTGTGTGGGGGACCCGGGTTCGATTCCCAGCCAGGGCACATAGGAGAAGCGCCCATTTGTTTCTCCACCCCCCCTCCTTCCTCTCTGTCTCTCTCTTCCCCTCCCGCAGCCAAGGCTCCATTGGAGCAAAGATGGCCTGGGCGCTGGGGATGGCTCCTTGGCCTCTGCCCCAGGCGCTAGAGTGGCTCTGGTTGCGGCAGAGCAACGCCCCCGGAGGGGCAGAGCATTTCCCCCTGGTGGGCAGATCATCGCCCCTGGTGGGCGTGCTGGGTGGATCCCGGTGGGGCGCATGCCGGGAGTGTGTCTGACAGTCTCTCCCCGTTTCCAGCTTCAGAAAAATACACACACACACACCAAAAAAAAAAAAAAAAAAGAAAGAAATAAGGAGCCTGTTCACAAACCAAAATTCTGTGTGAGTTTTCAGTCTGGAACCTAGGTCATTTGCAAAGACTTGACCTGTCAGGCCTCATGGAGCAAGCCTGCCTTCCCCACAGGACTCAGTTCGCAGCTAGTGCATTGCAGTCTCAGAAAGGAATTGTATTCAAGCTCAAGCCTTTCTCATAAGTATGCTCTTATGCATAGCTAAGAGCTATGGTTAAGCAAATAGCTTAGTTAGCAAATGTGCCTCCATTTGTATGTTACCTTGTGGGGCCTTCAGCAGATAGCTTCCCAGGGCTGCTGCTCAGACATTGTTATGGCAGGCAGAGGTCTCTTGAAGACAATTTCTCCACTAATTTAGTACTCAATATTTTCCAATCACAGCTCCTGGGGGTTCACAAAATGGCAGGAGCCTTTTTGCAAGACTCCCTTGGCAATGAGCTGATTTTCACACCTGTGCTGATCCACCTGCTCTTCAAGCTCAGCTGGTGTGGGTCCATGGAGAAAACGGAACGTTGATAATATGAATGCTTTCTGGTTTCATGCTTATACTATCATAGTTTGTTAAAGTCATAACCATTGCTTTAATTTTGGCTTGGTGTTTTAATCAACCAGTTCTCTTCAGCTCAGCTCTTGACAATAAGTGGGTTTATGAGCACAGGCCTAGGATGCACATGGGTTATTTGAAGGGAGTTTTAATCCATTAAAAGACAACAGTTTGACATAATGTAAACTATTATTAAATACAGTTATTATTTATTGCTCTATTAAAGGAGAGCTATTAAAATATTAAAGCTATACATTAACATTTCTTTAGCCTTCCATAAATTTATACCCTTTTATAACTACTGGACTCAGAATGAATTATTTTGTAGACAGTCTCTATCTAATGAAGGAGAAATGTTGTGCCAACTTTTTAGGACATAAACTTTAAGAAAAAATATCTTTTTATGTGAACAATAGAAGAACTCTTTAATATTAATGTTATTTTTCAGTGTGATTTTTCTGTAATGTATGGTATCTTCACTAATTACTTATTATTAGTATCCTTTTAAGTTTTCTGAAGTAGTAATAGATTTAAGGAAACAAAGAGTTTCTTATTAATCTTTGTGTTTCCTCATGGCCAACTCATTGTCCGATACATTATTGGCTATCAGCATGTTAGAACTGGATAAAACTATACTGTTGTATACTGCAAAAACAACAAATTAAAAATAAAACACTTTTCTAGGTAATATGGAATCATGTGCTAATGGTAATATTGATATTAGTACTGATGTTCATAATAAGGACTGCCAATATCTATCAGATGCTTTAAGCCCCAGGTTAAACCACTTCTGAAAACAAGAAGAGCAGATATATAAACAAAGAGTCCACCTTTGATCTTCTGAATTCAGCTCTTTTAAAAGAAGATAATTCTTTGGTCATTCACTTTTATTTTATCTCTCTCTCACACTCTTCCTCTCTCTCTGTCCTAAACTTTGAATTATAGCTTTGTCATTTGAAACCATATAAGTACTGATTATTACACACTCTGCCAAATAGGAAGTGTGGTAAATTTTGCTCATTTTATAAGTAATCATTTGGGCTAATTGAGGCTGTCACTTTAACAGGACCACTGAAATAATAAAAAATTACGATAATAAAAAGTATATTCAATTACCTAATATTCAACATAACTTTTCAACATTTTCTAACATCTATAATTGTGTGTTGCTAATTTACATTAAAAGTACGTACATTCTAATAGAACTAATTGTTTAAGCAATTTTCTAATTTTGTACTGTATAATTTGTAAAGAAAAAATAACATCAAGTCCTGAAGAAATAATATTTTGGTAAAAATACTTGTTTCTTAAATGATGAACAGCCCTGACTAGATAGCTCACTTGTTTAGAGTGTCATTCCAATACACCAAAGTTGTGAGTTCAATCATCAGCAGGACACATACAATAACCAACCAATGTATGCATAAATAAGTGGAACAACAAATTGATGTTTCTACCTCTCTCTCACACCTTTTCTCTCTTTCTCTAGATTCAATAAATACAAATTTAAAAAAATATGGAGAACACATATTCTTCTCGACATGGCAGCCAAAAGTTGCTCTCTGGTCTTATTCTCCCATTCCTCCAGTTGAAATGACAAGTGGAATATATAAAAACACAGAGAAACCTAAATCAATAAAAAGTTAGGGATTGTTCCCTCCCCATATTAGAGGCATCAAGTAATTGTTTGCAATGTAGAATGTAAAGAAACGTATTGAAATAACAAATCTATGACTCATATGTTATCTGGCAAGCACATCAGATAGGATCCTGGCAGAGTGCCATTTGTATTCAGTAAGATAAACTATAGGGGAACTGGGAATGAATTTTCAACTCTGGCAAGGCCACTGAGGAAGCATTCTTATTGCTTTAAGCCAAAAAATGAAGAGTGCATTTGGCAAGGTTTATTCTTGGCTTATACTTGGATTCCTCTTGGAACAGAAAGCTCTAATGAGCAAAATCAGGGGAGATGCTAGCATTGCTCTAAGGAAGCCAGATATTCCAGGCAAACACCAGGGACGGCACTGAGGCTGACTGCTGGCTGCCACTGCAAGCACTAAAAAGACACACTTAGGAAGAAGGGCTAACTACCTGCTGTGACTGACTCTGTTCCCAGCTCCCTCCTTCCGTCCCTTCCCAACTATCTCTAGTACATAGGAACTCTTTTGTAACATGATAACAATCTCAAAGGTGTTTCTAAAATTGTCTTTTTTACTTTCTTTGTTCTGAGAGAATTGATTTAGGCTTACATCAGTCTTAGATAAAACCAATCTCAACTCCTATTTGCTATCAACATTATTAGTCAACACTAGTGTTGACTTTATTTTTTAAGTGTGAGTTAAGAGAAAATAGTATATATCAGAACTATAAATTAATGGTGTTGTTCCAAGAAATAGGGTTAAATTTTAGACAAATTTGAATTCACTTTCTCAAGAGATTGAAGGTTTTTTTATGGAGCTGTGAAGAAAGTTTTGTTGAGATGAAAGATTCACAAGCTGAATTGGGAACTGCAATATGCAGTGATCAATGGTTTTTATGCTGCAGAAAATTAAAGGTACAAATAAGAAAGTAAATGGAAGAAATTCTCCTGACCCCAGAATTTAGAAAATGTTAGTGAATAGTTGAGAATGGTGAGAAAAAGAAAAGGAATGTGGTAGATGCATTGAAGATACCAATTTATATTCATATGATAATATTCTTAAACTAAGATAGTTGGAATAGAGGAAAGACAAAATAGTCAAATAATAATTTGATGTATTGTGAAAAATTAACAAACTATAGAAATGATCCCTGAAAGTATAGTCTTGGAAAATTAAATGGGAAAATGAAATGGCCTCACTGTATTTCAAGATAGCTATATCTTTATCTATTCTTTTGTCTCTAAAAAATCACCACAGTAAATATATTCAAGGTAAGAAATATAAAAAATACTTAGAAAGGAATAAAAATCAGATGCATAGCAAGTGCTTCCCTCTACAATAAATACCAGTTGATGCTAATACTGAAATGTAGTTTTATTAAAAAAAAAAGAAAGATTGCAACCAAAAATATTATACCTATCAAAGTAGTCATTAAAGTTACTAAGGAAATAAATACTGTTTTGGAATAAGAAGCACTTATAGGCATACTATAGCTAATGTGGATAAAAGTAAGATTAATTGTTGTAATAAAAGATAAAATAAAATTTAAATATTGGTTATTAATCAGAAACTAAAAAGATCAATGCCTATTTGTTAGAAAACTAAGAATACTAATTATTAAAATAGATATTTGAGTTAAGATATAAAATTGTATTGACATTGATGCTAATTTTCTCATTTTACACTTTTATTTGTGACAGTTAATAGCACTTTACATATGATGCTAACTACATAAATTTTGTAAAATATGTTTCAGAAATGGAAATTGCCATGTAAATAGGCACTGGATATATGTCTCTCGAAGCATAAATGTGAGAGAAAAAATGAACATATTATTTAGTTACTACTGCTTAACAGACTTCATATGTAAACCAGCAATTTATTATTACATCTCACATTATATGCATTAAAAGTACTGATAATAAAGAGGACTCATCTCTTCCCATGATGTCTCTGCTTACAACAGGGAGCTGAAACTGCTGAGGTCTGACCAGATATTTCTCTCTCTCTGTTTCTCTCTGTGTCTTTGTCTTGAGGCTTCTCCCCTTGCCCACCTTAGACTACACACAGCATGGTAGCCTCAAGATGCTCAAGCTTCTAATGTGACAACTTAGGGCTCTGAGGGAAAACAGTGGAAATTGACCATCCTCCAAAAGTTTAGGTCAAGAACTACTGAAGTATAGCATCACTTCACCACACTCTGTTTGTCACAGTAGTCACAAAGACCTGTCTTTCTCTGAAAAAAAAGTGTCCTTTTTGCATTTTAATCTGACACATTGCCCAACAGAACTAAGACTTGTTCCAAGAGGGTAAATGCTTAATCTCTCAGTTTCAGTGTACTCTTTGGTGAAGCATAGTTAATAACACTTCTCATGTCATTGAGTTATGGTGAAGATTAAAATTTTAGAAATGATAAAAATTAAAATATTTAATGTATAAATTAAAAAATATTAGTAGTTTAATTTTGTACCGTATTGACTATTCAAATGAGCTGTCATAGTTTTCTGCCCGCTGAATCTATTCCTGAACATGCTTGTGTACATATTATCTCTTTTTCAGTCTCTTTCTCTCTTTCTTGTGTACACACACACACACACACACACACACACACATACACACACGCACTAACACACAGCCACATATCCAGGATTATTCTTCATCTTGCTCATGTTCTGGTTCACGAAACTCAAATTTTATTTTCTTGAAAGCAAATAATAGAATAGAATAGACAATGATTATTTAAAACAATGTGAAGAATATATAATATTAGATTTAAATATAAAATAATTATATTAACAAATTGTAGAAAGATCTTACCTATCCTAGAAATTTATTTTTTTTTAAAGTACTAAATTTGGCCCTGGCCGAGTGGCTCAGAGGTAGAGCATTGGCCTGGAGTGTGGAAGTCTGTGTTCAATTCCCAGTCAGGACATACAGGAGAAGCGATTATCTGCTTCTCCACTCATCTCCCTTCCCCTTCTCTCTCTCTCCTTCTTTCCCTTCTGTACCCATGGCTCCAATGGTTCAAGCAAGTTGGCTCCCTGCGCTGATGCTGGCTCCATGGCCTCACCTCAGGCGCTAAAATAGCTCGGTTGCCAAGCAACAGAGCAGCAGCCCCATATGGGCAGAGGCTTGCCAAGTGGATCCTAGTCAGGGAGCATGTGGCAGCCTGTTTGCCTCCTTGCTTCTCACTTAATAATACAAAAATAATAAGTACCAAATTTTAAATAACTCAAAATAAAAAAGAGAGTCAAACTGCAGTTAAAAGTGTTTGGTAAATGAATATAGTAAACATTTTAAAATGTACAAGTAAAATTTTAATGTATAAAACATAAGCTCTATTAGAAGTAAATGGATTAAAAAAAGATATAAAGAGAAAAAAAATTAAACTTCTTATCAAGCCATAAAAAAACAACAAAATATAACTGAAGAATATCGAGGTAAATAATCAACAAAAGTAAAATATGTTTATGGTATGAAAAATGATAGGAGTAAATGAACAAGTAGTTGATTTATTTGAACAGACTTGGTTTTTCAAAGCTCTTCAAAAATCTAACAAAGAAAAAAACATATGCACCATTACAAATGTAAAAGAATATAAACAAAGATAAGGAGAATGCAAAATATTGGTATGCTATCTATGAAGTTCTCTTTTATATAATTTTTAAATTTTATTTAGAAAATTAACATGGTAAAGTTCTATACCATCAGATTTGAAAACACAATGAAATTGGTTTTTCTTTTTAAAATAAGTGCAATTTCACAAATATAAAGTAATAAAAAAAGCTTTATGAAGAAGAGAAAATTGAAAAATAAAGTTACAAAAATAATTTACATTTTAGATACTTTTGCATGTAAGTTTCAGGAACAGAAATGATACTAGAACACAGATAATGATAGAAAACCTTTCTTATACTTTTATTAATCCATAAAAAAAATATAATTTCAAGTCCCAAAAATTTTCCTGACCAGTCTTATTACAGTATGGTAAAAATAAAAATATTTTAAAATTTAAATAAGTACTATTATAATTTGAAATTACATTGTATTACAATATTAAAGAATATATAAAATTATCAAAAATATACTAATATTTTGTTACAAGTATCTACAAGTTCTCTAGCAACTAAACATTACTTTTTCAGCCTGACTGGGTGGTGGCGTAGTGGATAGAGTGTTGAACTGGGATGTGGAGGACCCAGGTTCAAAACCCCAAGGTCACTAACTTGAGCGTGGGCTCATCTGGTTTGAGCAAGGCTCACTGGTTTCAGCCCAAGGTCGCTGGCTTGCGCAAAGGGTCACTCGGTCTGCTATAGCCCCCAAATCAAGGCACATATGAGAAAGCAATCAATAAACAAGTAAGGTGCTACAATGAAGAATTGATGCTTCTCATTTCTCTCCTTTCCTATCTGTCTGTCTCTTTCTGTCCCTCTCTTTGTCTCTCTCTCTGTCTCTGTCACACCAAAAATAAAATAATAAATAAGTAAACATTACTTTTTCAAAATTAGTTCTGTAAATAAAGTTTGTGGATTCAATGGGTCTACTTCTTGTGATACTTGTCCTTATTAATCATTAGGAGAGATTGACTAGAGACTGTCTAAAACTACTTTGTGGATCTAACAAGAGAATTGTATTAGGTGTAGTATTTGCAAACTTAATTTACCAGTTAGCTTATAGGAGAAAGACTCTGCCTGAGTTGTGTTCCTCATTAAAAACATATTTGTCATTGTTAATAGAGACCTTTTAGTTTTCAGCAGTTGGCAGAAAATAAAAGAAAGATAGAAAAAAAGAAAAACGTACTGTTAAGCAATATAGCTATGGCTTTTGTTCTTATGAATTTTATCAAAATAGTAAAAGAATACATTTGTAAAATACAAAGTAATTGTAATAATTGACATAGTTGCACATGAAACAATTCTTTGAATCAGATTCAAGTTGAAACATAACATGATATAGAAATATTGAATTCTATAAGATAAAATCCGTTTCCATGAGGCAAGCCCATACGTGGTCATAATATAATCTGTTTGTAATATTAAAAGAAATTTGAAAACCCTAGATAAAGGCTTTAGGAAAGGTTAAAATAAAGCATAATTTCTACATTTTTAGTAAGGCTAGTATTAGTGACCAAACTTCAAAATTTTACTCTTATGTCTCAACTAATTCTGCTTTCTTTTTTTAAAATTATTTTTATTTATTCATTTTAGAGAAGAGAGATAGAGAGAGAGATAGAGAGAGAGAGAGAGAGAGAGAGAGAGAGAGAGAGAGAAGGGAGGGAGGAGCAGAAAGCATCAACTCCCATATGTGCCTTGATCGGGCAAGCCCAGAGTTTTGAACCGGCGACCTCAGCACTCCAGGTCGATGCTTGATCCACTGCACCACCACAGGTCAGGCAATTCTCTTTCTTAACTACACGTCAATGGTTATTACTTTCAGAATAGTCCACTTTTATTCTTGCTTGTATATTAAAATCATACTTTATGTCAGAATTCAGCAATGATGTAAAATATAGAATTTCAGAGGTTTTGAAGTATATATTCTTTATCTTTCTTTTACAATGTCCAAGTTCATCAACCTAAAATGTTGCATGAAAAAAAAATTTAGCAATGTTTTCCAAAATATCTCCATAATATTATACATCACTAAGCAAAATATCTTAAAAGATTTTAAATATATTTTTGAGTCTGCTCTTGAGTACATCATAAATAAGACTCTCTTTGTAATGACATTTAAAAATCTACCCATTACTCCACTACTGATAAATAACAACAAAAATAACAATTGCACATTATCTATCAAGTATTAATGTGAAGAATTTCATCTTGAAACCTATAATGTAAGTCCAAGAAGAAAGATACAATGACACTGGAGAAAGATCAGGGAATATCTATTTAGTTATACTAAACTGATTGAATTATATAGTGATACTTTTCAATAAAAGAGAAAATCTATATAAATAAATTTAATTTAGGCACTGGCCAGTTGGCTTAATGGATAGAGTAGTTGACCTGGTGTGTGGAAATCCTGGGATTGATCTCGATCAGGGAAAACATGAGAAGTGACCATCTACATCTCTTCCCTTCACCCTGCCCCTTCCGCTTCTCTCTCTTTTCCTCTCTTGAAGCCAGTGGCTCGATTGGTTTGAGTATCAGCCTCAGGCACTGAGGATAGCTTTGCTGATTTGAGCATTGGCTCCAGACGGAAGTTGACAGGTGGATTCCGGTTGGGGATGCATGTGAGAGTCTGTCTTGCTATCTCTCCTTATCTCATTTAAAAAAGGAGAAAGAAAGAAAGAAAGAAAGAAAGAAAGAAAGAAAGAAAGAAAGAAAGAAAGAAAGAAAGAAAGAAAGAAAAAAGGGAGGGATGGAGGGAGGGAGGGAGGAAGGAAGGAAGGAAGGAAGGAAGGAAGGAAGGAAGGAAGGAAGGAAGGAAGGAAGGAAGGAAGGAAGAAAGGAATAAGCACCTTTGTTTTCAATCTGCTCAGTTACCTAAATGATGAAGGGATAGAAGGTAGGCAAGAAGTAAAATATATATTTATACATATCTTTTCTGTAGTTTATAGAACTAATTATTATTCTAATTATATGATTTTTATCATATATTGCCTTTATCTCTTTGACATGGTGAATAATAGTTGACAAATAAAAAGATTAATATTTGTTCTTCATCTAAATAATATTTCTGGAAGCAGAAAGTTTTTAGTCTACTCTTTATTTTAATGATTACATATAGTATAAAATCAAAATATGATGGACCTACAATATAAAAAAAGATAAAGTTAATAGAGCTCCAGCCTCTTTCTACTGCTTACTGCTTACTCTCTCTGTCTCTGTTCCTCTCCTCTAACTCCCTCTGTGACTTAACTTTGTAAAGGGGATATAGACATGGATAACATGCAGAACACAGTTTAAGGGTTGTTTCTTTTTTATTGAAAGTTGCAGTATTGAGGAGGAAACAGTTTTGAAGGAGTTAAATGTAGTTGCACAATCGGTTCTAGTGGATTCCAAGATGGCGACTGAGTAGGCAGATGTTCTAGCTGCTATCTCCCAAAACCAAATTATATTATAACTTAAGAAAAATCATCTTGAAAAACCAACTTTGGACTAAATGAAGAGGACTCTATAACCATCGAGACTGTACTAAAGTCACCATCTTTCTTGGGCAGAGCTTCTCCTCAGAGTGGCATCAGCATGGAGAAAAGCAACTGCTCCACCCTCAGGAATCTCTTGCTCCAATCAGGGGGAAGAGTCATTCTGAGAAGCCAGGAAGCAGGCGGCACATCAGAGACTCATATTTCTGGTGCTGAGGCTGGAGCTACACCTCCACACTCTCCTGAGTCTATGACCAGAGTTTCCACCTCACAGGAGACTTAGTTGAAACTGTGGACAGGCAGATCATACTTCTGGGTCTCAGATGCCACATATACCAAACTGCTGGGGCCACACCCTTTTGAGGTCAGTGAAAAAACTTTGGACAGACTGAAACCTGGGGCCAAAGGGTAGAGCCACAGCCACCACCCTTCCTGAATTGCTGCAGGCTCTAGACTCTAGAGACCAACCATCATCCAGAAGACAGGCTGCAGAAGGAAGGACTCAGGGAACCTTGGCTTTTAAGTGGACTTTCCCCCAGGCCGAGTGTGGATAAAAGCCAACATAGGTGTGCAACTGATAATTTCATGTTCACCTGAGTCCAGCAGAGGCAGCCACAAATTCTGGATTGCTTGTAGCTCCAAGAAAGTTGCTGAGGGCCAATCACAGGTAGTGTCCCCCACTGGGCTGTGCCAATTTTCTGCCAGGTAGGCACAGGGTTGGCACATCAAGTGGCCAGTTGCAGACAGCATCAGTTTAGGACCTAACAACCCTTGTTAGAGTGGTATCCAAATGCAGGCCTTCTCACACCTGGCCCAGCTGAAGTGATTTCTGTTCACTGAGATCACTACCTGTACAGCAGCTCATGTACATTGTATAAGGTGGAGCTATACAGTCAGTTGGCCTGGGTGCTGAATATTCTACCCTGCTGAGATAGACTCCAAAGGGGGAAAGGAGGGAGGGTTAGAGCTTGGATATTCAAAGTGTGGGTCCCTGTAAGCCTATTATTAGATCTGGTTGAGGGGAATAGCCACATTCTGGGAGACACACTCAGACCCAGGAGAGGACTCTCTCAGTCTTCCTCCCTGAGACAGGGTCTCATCAGCTGTAAGAATTTCTGCAGAAGGGACTGTTGGCCCCACTTGATCTGAACCAGCTGTTCACCTTGGGGAGAAATAAAATTTGAGTACCCAGCAGTGGCTGAGGGATTAGGCTCTGGAGTAAGGGCCACAATTCCTGTACTGAGCTAATGCCCAAAAGACTCTTGAAGTAGGGGTCCCACTATTGTTGTATTCCCAACCTCAGCTGCCTTAACCCAACAAGCTTGCAATCTGTAGAGAGATTATTTGGGTGAAGCCTGTCTGGGCCCACACTACAGTCTTTCTTCTACAAAAGACTCTGGGATCAGCTACAAGAGGAAGTGGAGCAGCTGAAAAGTGAAGGAAAATTTTTAAGGAGATTGGAGCTTTTATGGAGCTGCTGTCAACTCTAATCAGGAGAAAGTTGAACCTTATACATAGGTTTGCCCCTCCCACACTACCCAGGCACAGAAAGTTCAGACACAAGCAGCAAAAGGAGCAGTAGCTGCAGACAATTAGCCCACAGTAGGTTACAAACAACAGCGGATACCAACCTAAAAAGATCTAGAACCAACACGACTAGCTGGCAGACAGTACCAATTCTACACTTAGTTAGGTACACAAGCAGCATGTCCAAAGGGGGAGCCTATACACAGACAAAACAAGTAGTTAAAGAAATGCAACCCAAATGAATCAACAAGAGAAATCCTCAGAAAAAGAACTGAGTGAGATGGAAGTAACCAAAATACCAGATGGAGAGTTTAAAACGATGATTTTTAAGATGCTCAAGGATCTTAGAGCAACAATGGATGGACACAATGAGCACCTAAATAAAGAGATAGCAAGCATCAAAAACAAACAAACAAACAAACAAAAAAACCCAACAACATTGAAATCTTTAAAAAGAACGCATCAGAAATGACAAATACAATATCATAAATGAAGAACGCACTGGAAGGAATTATAAGCAGGCTGGATGAAGCAGAGAATTGAATCAGCGACTTAGAGGACAAGATAAATGAAAGCACAGAAGCAAGTTAGAGGACAAGATAAACAAAGGCAAGGAATCAGAGCAGCAAAAAGAAAAGAAACTTAAAAACTCTGAGGAAACTCTAAGAGAGCTCTGTAACAACACAAAGAATAACAACATCCACATCATAGGACTTCCTAAAGGAGAAAAGAATGAACAAGGGATAGAAAACATATTTGAAGAAATTAGAGCTGAAAACTATCCTAAATTGATGAAGGATAAATCCACACAAGTTCAAGAAACACAGAGAGTATCATTAAAGAGGAATCCAAAGAGGCCTACATCAAGACACATTATAATTAAAATACCAAAGCTAAGAGATAAAGAAAGAATACTGAAAGCTGCAAAAGAAAAGCCATTAATTACCTACAGAGGAGCTCCCATAAGGATGACATCTGACTTCTCAACAGAAACACTTGAAGCCAGAAAGAATTGGCAAGAAATATTCAATGTGATGCAAAGCAAGAACCTACATTCAAGACTTCTTTATCCAGCAAGGCTATCATTTAAAACTGAAGAAAAAATAAAAGATTTCCAGACCAAAAAAAAAAAACAACCCCAAAAAACAAAACATCAAAGAATTCATTACAACCAAATCAGTATGGCAAGAAATGTTATGGGGCCTGCTGTAAAAAGAGCAAAGGAAAATAATCAAGAAAAGGAGGATTGTAGATTTAAAGAATAAAATTTCAATAAATAACTACATGTCAATAATAACCTTAAATGTAAATAGATTAAATACTCCAATCAAAAGACATAGGGCAGCTGCATAGATAAGAAAACAGGACCCCTACATTAGCTATCTACAGGAAACCCACCTCAGAACAAAAGATACAAATAGACTGAAAGTGAAGGGATAGAAAAAAGTATTTCATGCAAATGAAAATGAACAAAAAGCTGGGGTAGCAATATTTATTTCTGACAAAGTTGAATTTAAAACAAAAGCTATAATAAGGAGTAAAGAAGATCACTACATAATGGTAAGGGAAGCAATGCAACAGGAGGATATAACTATTGTAAATAGCTATGCACCTAATGTAGGAGCACCTAAATATAAAGCAGATTCTGATGAACATAAAGGGTGAGATCAACAACAATACTATAATAGTAGGAGATTTTAATACCCAACTAACATCAATGGATAGATCCTCCAGGCAGAATATTAATAAAGAAACAGTGGCCTTAAATGACACACTAGATCTAGTGGATTTAATAGACATCTTCAGAACCTTTCTCCCCAAAGTAGAAGAATATACATTATTTTTGAGTGTTCAGGGTACATTCTCTAAGATACACCACATGTTAGGACATAAAATAAGTCCCAGTAAATTTAAATAGATTGAAATAATATCAAGCATCTTCTCTGATCACAATGGCATGAAACTAGAAATCAACTACAATAGAAAAACTAAAAAACATTCAAACAACTGGAAGCTAAATAGCATGTTATTAAATAATAAATGGATTAAGAACAAGATCAAGGAAGAAATAAAATATTTCATTGAAACAAATGAAAATGAACATACAACTCAAAACTTATGGGACACAGGAACAAAAGACCTTAGAGGGAAGTTCATAGCATTACAGGCATACCTTAAGAAGCAAGAAAAAACTCAAAAACACAACTTAACCCTGCATCTAAAAGAACTAGAAAAAGAATAACAAATAAAGTCCAGAGGACGCAGAAGGAAGGAAATAATAAAGATCAGAGTAGAAATAAATGACAGAGGCTAAAAAAAAATAAAGAAAATCAATGAAACCAGATGTGTCTTTGAAAAGGTAAACAAGATTGATGATAACCTTTAACAAGACTCATCAAGAAAAAAAGAGAGGATTCAAATAAACAAAATTAGAAATGAAAGTAGAGATGTAACAACTGACACCACAGAAATACAAATAATTGTAAGAAAATACTATGAAGATCTGAATGTCAAAAAAATGGACAATTTAAGAGAAATGGATACATTTCTAGAAACATATAATCTTCCAGAACTCAATCAGAAAACCTAAACAGACCATTTACAGCAAATGAAATTGAAACAGTTATCAAAAAACTCCCAGCAAACAAAAGTCCTAGACCAGATGGCTTCAAAGGCAAATTTTACCAAATATTCAAAGAAGAACTAACACCTATCCTTCTCAAGGTATTTCAAAAAATTCAAGAGGAGAGAAGACTTCCACGCTCCTTTTATGAGGCAAGCATAATCTTCATCTAAAACCAGGTAAAGACATTACAGAGAAAAAAATATATAAGCCAATATCCCTGATCAACTTAGATCCTAAAATTCTCAACAATATAATAGCAAACTGAAGCCAGTAATATATAAAAAAAATCATAGATCATGATCAACTGGAATTTATTCTGGGGAAATAAGGCTGGTATAATATTTGCAAATCAATCAATGTGATTCATCACATAAACAAAAGGAAAAAGAAAAACTACATGATAATATCAACAGATGCAAAAAATTTCAGCATTCAATAAAATCCAGCTTCCATTTATGATCAAGACTCTCAGCAAAGTGGGTATACAGGGACCATACCTCAACATGATAAAGGCCATCAATGACAGACCCACAGCCAACATCATGCTCAATGGGAAAAAGTTAAAAGCAATCCCCTTAAGAACAAGAACAAGGCAGGAGTGCTCCCTTTCACCATTCTTATGATGAATAGTTTGGAAGTCCTAGCCACAGCAATCAGAAAAGAAGAATGAATAAAAGGCATCCAAACTGGAAAAGAAGAGGTAAAATTATCATTATTTGCTGATGACATCATACTGTACATAGAAAATCTGAAAGTCTCAGTCAAAAAACTAATAGACCAAATAAATGAATTGGCAAGGTAGCAGGATATAAAATTCATATTGAGAAATCAGAAGCATTTTTGTACATGAACAATGAAATGTCTGAAAAAGAAATTAAGAAAACAGTTCCCTTCACTATTGCAACAACACCAAAAAACAGTACCTAGAAGTAAATTTAACCAAGGAGGTAAAAAACTTGTACTCGGAAAACTATAAAACATTGATAAAAGAAATGAAAGAAGATACAAACAAATGAAAGCATATACCATGTTTATGAATAGAAAGAATAAACATCATTAAAATCTCTATATTACCCAAAGCAATATATAAATTCAACACAATTCTTATTAAAATATCAATAGCATACTTCAAAGCTAAAAAACAAATATTCCAAAAATTTATTTGGAACCAAAAATGAACAAAAATAGCCTCAGCAATGTTGAAAACGAAGAATAAAGTGGATGGTTCTAATATCAATTTATACTTCAAGGCCATTGTACTCAAAACAGCTTGCTACTGGCATAAGAACAGGCATACAGATTATTGGAACAGAACAGAGAACCCAGAAATAAACCCACACCTTTATGGTCAATTTATATTTGACAAAGGAGGCAAGAGCATACAATGGAGTAAAGACAGTCTCTTTAATAAATGGTGTTGGAAAAATTGGACAGGTACATGCAAAAAAATGAAACTAGACCATCAACTTACACCATTCACAAAAATAAACTCAAAATGGATGAAAGACTTAAATGTAAGTCATGAAACCATAAACATCTTGGAAGAAAACATAGGCAGTAAACTCTCCGATATCTCTCATAGCAATATTTTTGCTGATTTATCTCCATGGGCAAGTGAAATAAAGGACATAATAAACAAATGGGATTATATCAAACTAAAAAGCTTTTTCTCAGCAAGAGACACCATGAACAAAATAAAAAGACAACCCACACAATACGTCTGATAAGGGGTTAATAACTAAAATTAATGAAGAACTTCTAAAACTCAACACCAGAAAGGTAAACAATCCAATTAAAAAATGGGCAGAATAACTGAACAGACCCTTCTCCAAAAAGGACACAGAAGCCTGACCTGTGGTGGCGCAGTGGATAAAGCATCGACCTGGAAATGCTGATGTCGCTGGTTCGAAACCCTGGGCTTGCCTGGTCAAGGCACATATGGGAGTTGATGCTTCCAGCTCCTCCCCCCTTCTCTCTCTCTGTCTCTCCTCTCTCTCTCTCTCTCCTCTCTCTCTGTCTCTCCCCCTCTTCTCTAAAAAATGAATTAAAAAAACAAACAAACAAAAAGGACCCAGAAATTGTCAATGGGCATATAAAAAAAATGTCCATCACTAATTATCAGAGAAAAATGCAAATTAAAACCACAATGAGATACCACCTCACACCTGTCAGAATGGCACTCATTAAGAAATCAACACACAATAAGTGCTGACGAGGGTGTGAAGAAAAGGGAACCTTCCTTCACTGATGGTGAAAATGCAGACTTGTGCACCTACTGTGGAAAACAGTATGGTGTTTCCTCAAAAAATTTAAAAAAATTAAAAATGGAACTGCCTTTTGACCCAGCTATTCCACTATTAGGAATATATCCTAAGGATATAAAATCATTGATTCAAAAAAGATATGCACCCCCAGGATTATTGCATCATTGTTTACAATAGCCAAGATCTGGAAACAGCCCAAGTGTCCATCAGTGAATGAGTGGATTAAAAAGCTGTTGACTTTTAATACACAATGGAATACTACATGGCCTTGAAAAAGAAGGAAATCTTACCTTTTGCAATGGCATTGATGGACCTGGAGACTATCATGCTAAGTGGAATAAGCCAGGCAGAAAAAAAAAAATCATATGATCTCACTTATATATGGAATCCAAGGAACAAAATGAACTAAGAAATGAAATAGAGTCAGAGGCAGGATCACAGGGACCAGAGAGATAGCTGTCAGAGGGAAGGGGGATGAAGGGATGGGATCAGAGAAGGTGAAGCGATCAGTGAAATTATATATACATAACACAGAGATACAGATAGCAGGATGGCAGGTCTCAGAGGGAAGGGGGGCGGGAGTTGGAGAAAGGAGGGTAAAGGGGGTATAGATAGGGACATGGGAGGGGAGGCTGTTGTATTCAGTGAAACACTTAAATCCATGTTAGCACAATAAATTCAAATTAATTAAAAAAAGATGAAGTTAATAATAACAAGAAATTGATACTTTGTGTTGAAAATATGAAAATTCATGCTAAAATAACCTAGTTTCTTTCCCAGATGGTTAGCTCAGTGGTAGAGCATTAGCTAGCATGTGGAGATCCTGGGTTTGATTCCCAGTTCGGGAACACTGAAGAAGTGCCTATCTGCTTCTCCACCCCACCTTGTGTCACTTTTTCTCTCTCTTTCTTTCTCTCTTTACCTCTCCTCCTGCAGCCATGCTTTGATTAGAATGAGCTGGCCCCAGGAGCTGAGGATGGCTTCTGCTTCAGGCACTAAAACATGGCTTTGGCTGCAACTGAGCAGGGGCCCCAGGTGGGTAGAGCATCTCCCCCTAGTGAGATTGCTAGGTGGATCCCGGTTGGGGTGTATGAGGAGTCTGTCTTTACCTCCCCTCCTCTCACTAAAATAAAAAGAATAAAAAAAAAACAAAAAACAACCTTGCTTCATAAACACAAATAAATACAAAATAATAATTGAAGATTTTAAACTAATAATATATATATAATCTAGAATTAAATTAAGGGAATGCTATGGTACAAGTAGTATGTATATGTGTATATATATATATATACACATATATATATTACACATATATATATATACACACATATATATATTTAATCAGTATATAAAAATCTAAGTTTAAAATTCTGAGTCTTTAATATTTTAGAATTAATAAAAATTATTAAGAGAAATTATTATGACTGGCTATAGGTTCTTTTCAATACTTGAAAGGTAAACTATTTCATAAATTAAAATAGTTTTCTTTTTTGAATTCCAATTATAGCTAACACCAGAATATTAAATAAAATGCTTGTTAATTTTTACTACAACTGAAAGTATTATAAAAAATGTCTGCTTTTAGTAGCATTTCTAAGCCCCATAGTCAATGAGAATGGAGATTTTCAATGACCAGGGGGCTACAGCAAAGTGAGTGACCCCTTGCTTAAGCCAGCCACCTTGGGCTTCAAGCCAGTGACCTTTGGGCTTAAGGCAGCAACCATGGGGTCATGTCTGTGATCCCATGCTCAAGTCAATGACTCTGCGCTCAAGCTGGTGAGCCTGCACTCAAGCCAGATGAGCCCACGCTCAAGCCAGTGACCTTGAGGTTTCAAACCTGGGTCCTTTGGGTCCCAGTCTGATGCTTTATCCACTGCACACTATTCACAATAACCCAAATGCAAAAACTTCCTAAATGACCAGTGATAGACAAATGTTTATACTAAATTAAAGTGCTATTCAGCCTTTGGAAGTTCTACACTATGTGACAATATATAAAAGCCTGGAAGACATTTTGGTAAGTAAAATAAGCCAGTGACAGAAACATAGACACTGCACGATTTCACTTACATAAGACAAATTCATAAAATCAAATGTTGAATAACTGTTGCCAGGACCTAGGTGAAAGCAAAATGTATGAATACAGTTTTAATTAAGCAATATGAATAAGATACAGAGATTTACTCTAGAACAGTGTACTTACAGTGAACAATAATGTGTTCTGTGTGTTGTTAAGTGAATATAGCTTTATATCTTTGTTTTATTTTACAGTTTGCAAAAATACACACACACACACACACACACACACACACACACACACACACACGGAGTCTTCGGGTTATGACAGTCTCACCATACAATGGTTTAAGTTTACAACACTCGCCTTCATAAAAACTTTAAAAAGCTGATACATGACTGTTTCTTAAGCTGTTATCGTCATAGTTATTATGGACTATATGGGCAAACTAGTTTGGTTGAGAGCAGCAGAAGAATATGTACTACAGTATATTTACATTTTTTTCTTTTTCTGTGGCTTTAGTTGTGTTTTTATTTTCTAGGTTATGATTTTCCAACTGTGTTAGGATAGGCTAGGGTGTGTTTTGACTAACACCAAAATTCAGATTACATCACTGTCGTAGGAATGGAACTGTGTCATAATCCGAGGACCCCCTGAGAGGTAAAGCACAATGATCACTATAATAAGTCTAGTTAATGTCTATTATCGTACATACACTGCTTACAAAAATTACGGGATATTTCATAGCTTCATATTCGTTTTGAAATACTCCCTAATTTTTGTGAGCAGTATAGTTAAAATATTTTTCTTGTAATGAGGACTTTTAAGATCTGCTAAGATCTACTCGCTTAGCAATGTTTTCTAAATTTTATTTATTGATTTTAGATAGAGGAGAGAGAGGGAGAGGGCAAGGGGAGAAGTGGGAAGCATCAACTCAATAGTAGTTGCTTCCTGCATGTGCCTTGACTGAGCAAGCCCAGGGATTTGAACGGGGGACCTCAATGTTTCGGGTAGACACTTTATCTACTGCATCACCACAGACCTGTAACTGGCTGTGATCAATTAATTCTAAACACCACTGTACTCAGACCAGCCACAATTTTCAAATATGCAAAACAGTATAACTATAGTCACCATAAAGTCCAATCACCTGATACAGATATACCATTTTATTTACGTGACTAAATACAAGTAAAGTACTTAGTATACTTTATTCATGAAAAATTCACGTGTCAATTATTTAATTCCCACTTAATCTAATATCTTTTTTTTTTTAACATTTTTTTAGGAACTTTTTTTAATAACTTTTCATTTTTTATTTTTTATTTTATTTATTCATTTTAGAAAGGAGAGAGAGAGAGAAGAGAGAGAGAGAAAGGGGAGGAGCAGGAAGCATCAACTCCCATATGTGCCTTGACCAGGCAAGCCCAGGGTTTTGAACCGGCAACCTCAGCATTTCCAGGTTGACGCTTTATCCACTGTGCCACCACAGGTCAGGCCTCTAATATCTATTTTTGACACTATTCTTCCTCAAAGAGTAAGTCATCTTTAAAGTTAAAGGAACAGAGATTTTTGAAAATATATTATAGTCCGGAACCTCCGTATCAACTGAGAGCAGGCACATCTTCATGTGTGTTTCTCTAGAAACCCATAAACATTCCTGGCAAAAAATAAGGATTCCAGAACCATTTGTTGAATTGATATGAATAAAACTATGGTTTAAGGCCATGGCCACTTAGCTCAGTTAGTTTGTGTTGTCCTAAAATGCCAAGGTTGCAGCTTTGATTCCTGGACAGGGCACATATGGGAAGTAGCCAATGAATGCACAAATAAGTGGGCAGAACAACAAATGAATGCTTCTCTTCCCCTCTCTTTTTCCCATTCTCTCTCTATAATCAATTTAAAAGAAACCTTAATCTTTAAAAGAGACTTAAGGTAAGACAATAGTTATTAAGAAGGAAGATATAGAGTCAGAGTGGCAGGACCCAAAGCTTACTGTGACCACATTCCAGCTGATTAACCCACTGTGCAGATTAACACAAAACTGTGTGTTGGATAGCAGTTATTCACTTACAATTTTGAGGACCTTAGTAGACCATGGTGCAATAATAAAATTTATGTCACCTTGTCGATCAAATAAGTTTATAAATATGATACATATATTTGCTCGCTTATAGTTTGCATTGGGTGTGGGAGACAGGCTGTAAACTGGCAAAGTCATTATAGCCTAAGGCTTAGCTTTAAGACTAAGCCTTTCCTGCTCTTTTAATACTAAGATATTTTCAAAACTAAGCTTTCCCCACACCCATGAATGTTGCCTGATGTGGGGTGGTGCACTCTTATGAGGAATCCCATTTATGCCTCAGATAAGTGACTTTGTACCTGAGACTTCCTTATTTGTATACTGGCTTAAAGGTTTTGATTTCTACACTATAAAATGGGGCAGACTGGGGACTTACTCTCTCTCAGTTCCTGCTATCAGCATTGCAGAAGAGAAGCAGTCAAGATGGCAGAGTGCTAAAGGAGAAGCCAGTTTGTGCAGAGTTTGTGCAGAAAGAAGGAGATGGGGAACAGAGGTGAATAAGGCTGGTGAGGTAGAAACCTTTGATTCTAGGAATACTGGGATGAGTCAGTGGCTTTGGGAGCCCTGAATTGAAAGGGAAGTGTTTTCCCACTGTGTGTATTTCTCACCCGACGGGTACAAGCTAGGATTAAAGGTAATGGCTCACCAGTTCTTGACTCCATTGTTTCATTACTGTCTGTCTGAATCAAATGTGAACCTGCACAGGCCCGGCAGCAGTGATGGTGGCGTGGCTACTGGCCTTACACACCTAATGAAACATGTTTGAGTCCAATCTCTTAGAATTTTACTGGTGAAAGACCTTCTTTCACCTTGCCCAGTTCAGTATGATACAATTAATACATTGATAACTATTGGTCACTATGTGATCAGTTTCATCAGAATGGCTAAATTGCATATATATGTAGAATGTATAAATGAAGAAATCTGAAGAGGCCAAATAGAATATAATAGTAAAAAATATTTTATTTCATGTTACTTTACAATAATGGTATTTGTTTCTGTGTCATTTATATGTTCCTAAGATTTGTCCTAATATATTGGAAAGGGTTACTCTTGTCATCATTGCAGAGGGAAGAAAACTGCATTCTAAGAGTTTATGGTTAACTTTTTAGTAATGTCAATAAAACAGTGAAATATAAATTTCATTTCAGACATTAGAAATGCAAATTGAATAATTACTGCCAAGCAATTTACTCACATAAGTGATTCAGTAATTGAGTGCTTATAATAGTTAATTGTATAAATCAACTTGGATAGGTTATCATGACAATTACTTGGTTAAACCCCAGTCTAGATTGTTGTTACTGTGTATTATTTATCAGATTAACATTTAAATCAGTGGACTTTTAGTACAGCAGATTACCTTCCATCATGTAGGTGAACTATAGCTAATCAATTAGAGGCCTTAAGAACAAAGATTCAAGTTTGTCCCCAAGAAAGGAATTCAACCCTGAGAATACAAAACAAATTAACAAAAAACTCAAAACAAAAATCCCTGAGATTCTACCCTGCCATAGTCAAGATTACATCTTCCACTTCTACCTGAATTTCTAGCCTGCCAGTTTACCCTGTGAATTTCAAACCAGATCTGGTAGTCTCTTCAATCGCATAAACTAATCCCTTAAAATAAATGTTTATATGTGAATGTATATTCCTACATACATTCTTTTATTCCATTTTTTTGAGAATCTTAATGCAATGCTATTCTTATTAATTAAATACAAAACCTCAAACAAAGAAAATATTTTTAAAAGTTTATAGGTTTTTCTTTTATTCACCACTGAAAATTATCCTTTGGTTAATTCAGTACTCAACAGAGTTCTCACATAATTCTATGTTTATTGGGTTGTTGAACCAGTAAATAAATGTATAAATTCCCCAAATGTGTTTTTATTATTTACAAATTTATATATCCATAGTTCTTAAAAATATTCTGGTATAAAATTATTCATTAAAAACTGACTTTAGCTGAAATTAGGTTTTAAAAATGGAGTTCTGTTCTACAAACTATTTTTTATTTATCCAAAGAGTTTGCAGTACTGTAATGGTAATAATAAACTTTGACCTCTTCCTGAGAATTAGTCACTGTTATTAAGTGCTTTAAATTCATTAGAAAATAATTCTCATATCCAAGTATGACAGTTACTTTTATTATTCTCACATCAAAGATGAGAAAAATAAAGATTAAAAAACTGAAATGACTTATCCAAATTTGTATATCTACTAAGTGATAAGTAATGAACCTAAAATTCTAACACGTTTTTCTGAAGCAATACTCTTTATAACTATTTTTCTGTTAGGATTATACAACAGGTATTGCGGGACCTTCGCCCATTGACACGATTAGCAAGCAGTAATGATTCTAAGGCTGACCTCCCTCAAGATTTACATGCTCGTACTTTCCTCTCTGAGTCTGTTACAAGTTCCTCTCTACCATTTTCTGTGCTTGTGTTTCCATCCACTCACTGTATGCATATTAAATTCGGACTCTTCTCAAGATACAGATTTGTCATGGTATTAACACTTCTTCTTTGTATAAGTAACAGAATCCCAATTAAAGCAAGCCTAGGGAAAAAAGAATATAGTGGCTCATGCAATTGAATCATGAGACAAATAGAGGAGTGGGGTTCTGGGGTTATTCAAACCAGACCCCAAGGGTAGCCAGAGCTTTCTCTGTTCACCTTTTCCTCTGCTTCTCTTGCTGGTGCAGCTTCATTCTTTTCTTCTTCTTCTTCTTCTCCTTCTTCTTCTTCTTCTTCTTCTTCTTCTTCTTCTTCTTCTTCTTCTTCTTCTTCTTCTTCTTCTTCTTCTTCTTCCTCCTCCTCCTCCTCCTCCTCCTCCTCCTCCTCCTCCTTCTTCTTCTTCTTCTTCTTCTTCTTCTTCTTCTTCTTCTTCTTCTTCTCTTCTTTTCTTCTTCTTCTTCTTCCTCTTCTCCTTCTTCTTCTTCTTCTTCTTCTTCTTCTTCTTCTTCTTCTTCTTCTTCTTCTTCTTCTTCTTCTTCTTCTTCTTCTTCTTCTTCTTCATTCTTTTCTATTGAGAAACATCTTCTTTATGAAAGGAATATGGCCACAGACAGTTGCAGTTTTTCACTTGTCCACCAACAGATTGAGGACTCAACCCACTTTTTCATCTTAAATATAAAATCTGATCAGGATTTCTGATTTGCTACATGTGTGTGTGTGTGTTACGTTCACATCCATGACCAATTAACAATGATCAGAGAACCGTAATTTGAATGATATTGCTCTATTCTAACTACATGTTTCCTTCCTAAAAGAAGGTGGAGATGTTGTAATGCAGAAATAATAGATAATTGCTGTGCTTATTTTTTACATGACCTACATAGGTACCCCAAACTGACTTCACATGACTGTTCTAATCAAGTGTACCCACCAATATCATGAAGTATAAAGAGTAAAAACACTATTTGATTATGTTTTGCTTATGATAGCAAGAAATAATAAACCAACTCTACTATCAAGTACTTACATAGCCTCAAATTTACTCTTCATGTGAACATGATTATAAAAGACTGCTGGTTTCATTTAAACTAGTGGATATGTCATCATTTACTACAGATATATCATATATTAATAAGACAAATTATATTATATTACCTAATAATATGTTTTAAGTATATAATCTAGAAACTATGTTGGACTCTTTAAAAAGTCCCACAAAGAAACATATGGACAAAATCTTGAATGATGTTTAGGAAAAGCAGCTCTGTAAAGAACCAAAATTATATGACCAGACATAAAGATCTTTCATGATTTGGTTTAATTTAATTATACATATTAAGCAGAGAATGGCACAGAAAATGCATTCAGACATTCCTACACATACACACAAAAAAACTCACAAACTCTTTCAAATAAAGGTTTAATAATGATTAAATGCAAAGATGTTTATATTAAATTCTAAGAACCTGAAGTGCAGAGATTGTATTACTATTATTATTATTTCCTTTTGGCTAAAGACATTTCTGTACACTTTAATAGTCATTTAAAGTCTTTGATAGAATTGATATCTTCTACAGATACTTTATAAAAAAGATGATTTTTCTGATAGTTTCTACATTTGTCTCAAAAGCACTTAAACCAACATATCACAACTCCAGAATCACAACCCCAACTCCAAATCACAACTCCAGAAACATGACTATGGAGATTTTAGTCAGAAATATTAGTAAATCATATTTTCTTCTTGCCCATAAGTGTTTTAATATAACTTGTGATAATAATTAAAGAAAAAAATCCATAGGATTTCTATTTTAAGCTATCAAATTTCTTCTGCATCAAGATGAACTACATTAGCTGTAATATAACTACATGTATGTTACAAATATATTTTTAAGATAATAGATTGGATTTAGAGTTTATGAAAAAAACAGGATTTTTTAAAACTGCTAATCAATAGGACTTGTTACTATTTAACTTATTTCTAGTTTAGAACAATAAAAAAATATATATCACTATACAGAAGAACATGTCATTGAAAAAGTATAGACATTGTATGATGCAATTAAATAAATACAACTGTCTATGATAAACTATAAGTGTATTATAAAAAATTTTTATAAAAATTTACATCTAGTTCTTTGTAAAACTTTCTATCCAGTTATGGCTAAATAAAGCATCTTCATTGTATCTGTCTGAATTGTTTTATTCTTTACCAAATTCTGTTGTTCAGCTATTGTGTGTTTCATTCTATTCTTAACTTCATTTAAATTTTTGATGAATTGCCTTGTAAAAGAAATCTTATGCTATGCTTATCCACCTATTCAAAGGTATCTTAAAATAGTAGTAATTTAGAAGTGATAATATTGTTTAGAAGATTCAGATTTTCTTTTGTACAATCTGAAAACATAAATGTTGTTTTCCTGCATTTGTTTTTTACTCAGTTAAGTTTTTTTCTTTTCTTTTCTATTTTTTTTTTAATGAAAGATAATTCTATACTACAAATGATCGCTTTGTCTCTTTTCAGTTGAATTTATTAGGGTGACAGTGGTTAACGTTACTATCCAGGTTTCAGGTCTCCAATTGTACAACACACCTCTATACATCGTATTTTGTGTTTACTCTCCCCCCTCAAGTCAATTTTCCATCCATCACCCTTTATCCCAAGCACTACTTAAGAATAACTTCCTGATTGTGAGAAAAAACTAAATAGATTTAATGGGTATAATCAGTAGGACCTGGACACTTGACTTCAGTTGCATCACTTATGTAATTAAGTTGTTCAAAATAATTGATTGCTAAATTTCAAAAGACTCTGACTCAGAAGTTAAGCAAATGATCATGGATAAAAAGACTTCTCAGTTGCTGGATGATATTTGTTCCAAAATAGTTCCTGACAGAAATATATGGCAAATGTATGTGAATGGGAATCTTATCCCCAAGAAATACAAGCTCAAAACATAAAGAATGAAGATTCTTTAGAAAAGATTTTTAAAGTTCTTATTAGTAATACATATAGAAGGTCCCTAGTTCAGCATTGGTAAAGAACAATCCAGTGAATTATTTTGTGGTACGGCTTTCTATATAATCTTCTTAACACTTCAGTGAAAGATGAAGGCATAAATTAGTAGAATGGCTTTAGTCTCTTGAGGTCCCTTTGAGGAAGCACTATCTTATTTGAGCCAAATAATCAGGCAGACACTGTGGACCTAATTAGTTTTCCTTGCAGAGGTAGCTATTTTATTTATGGTAAAAGGACAGCTCCCTCCTCTCTGTCTCAATTTTTCAATTGAAAATAATAATAATTTCTTAAAGTTCCTATTAAGAGTTGATATATGATTATAGAATGCCTTTAAACTATTAGCAAACATTTTATTGGAAAACACATATTATAAAATACTTTTTAAATTTAATCTTATTTTGTTAGTTTTAATTTGTATTTAAAAAGCTCCAAAAATATTTAAACTTTTTTTTTCTTTTTCTTTCTTTTTTTTTTTTTTTTTGTATTTTTCTGAAGCTGGAAGCGGGGAGAGACAGTCAGACAGACTCCCGCATGCGCCCGACCGGGATCCACCCGGTACGCCCACCAGGGGCGATGCTCTGCCCACCAGGGGGTGATGCTCTGCCCCTCCGGGGCTAACGCCTGGGGCAGAGGCCCAGGAGCCATCCCCAGCGCCCGGGCCATCTTTGCTCCAATGGAGCCTTGGCTGCGGGAGGGGAAGAAAGAGACAGAGAGGAAGGAGGGGGGACAGGGGTGGAGAAGCAAATGGGCGCTTCTCCTATGTGCCCTGGCCGGGAATCGAACCCGGGTCCCCCGCACGCCAGGCTGATGCTCTACCGCTGAGCCAACCGGCCAGGGCTATATTTAAACTTTTTTGAGGGTTTTTTGGGCAATTTTTATTTGCTCATAGAACACAAAACTCTAATTTTTTTATTTTTTTCTGAAGATTTTCTCAAAATCTTTACTAATTACAACAGTTTTAGAAGACATCTTAGATATCCTAAATGATAGTTTGGGAGCTTTTATTACCATTTTATATGTCATATTGAAAATTATTTCTAATAATTTGGTATTTATTTCATTATAAGACCTTGAAATATATATATTTTTTTCTTAAAATGGAATATAAATTTTAGTGTCTAACCTTCCTGAAAGAGACTCTGGTGAACTGTATAATAAAATAAGTTTTGAGTCAGCATCGAATAAAATAAATTTTCTAAGTCACAAAAGCTACAGCTTTATAGTTGCCATGGCTTTTATAACCAATCTTATTATATTTGTTTAGCCTATGAACAATTATAAAATATATTTACCAGTGATTCTACATTAACAATGCATTTTTTTAAAGATCTGGCAGAATAATACTGGTAAATTTGCAATTTTCTTAAGTCTAAATAATTTACACAATTTAAATAAGCATTCTTA
The DNA here is from genome assembly GCF_036850995.1 of Saccopteryx leptura. Taxonomy (NCBI): domain Eukaryota; kingdom Metazoa; phylum Chordata; class Mammalia; order Chiroptera; family Emballonuridae; genus Saccopteryx; species Saccopteryx leptura. The sequence continues at coordinate 357,520,834 of NC_089503.1, forward strand.
AACATTTTAATTGCCAATACTACTCAAAAACATACTACTAGAACTTTGATATTATATATTTTGGCTATCTATACACCTTGAAAGAATTGCAAGTTATTGAATTTTATGACATTAGCCACAGTAATGTGTTATTTTGTAAAATGTTTTGTTAGAATAAAACATTTTAGTAAGGGCTTGCTTCTTTCTGTTTGCTGCAAAGGTCTTCCTGTTTGCTTGAAATTTCTCTAACAGATTTGTAACTGCTCTTTCCATCTCTATGTTTTTATAAATATCTCATATGAAATTTTTAAGTGTTCATAAAGATTAAAATAGCCATACTTCTAAATAAGTTTTTTTTTCTTTCACAATATAATTTTAATCCTTCTCCAAACCATTCTACTTACTGCTTGTTTTCATGGTATATAAATAAAATACTTTATTTAATTAATTCTTATCACTAAACTTTCAGGTTTCGTTGAGAATTTCTTTTATTATATAATTCTTGTATTACATTAACATAACATTTATTTATCATATATATATAGTATTTATTTTTCATTAAACACTAAACTAAACATTTTATAGATAGTATATCTGTTATGACACAAAAACTATGAGAGCAATCAGTTTTTATTTTCTTTTTAATTAAATTTATTGAGGTGAAATTGTTTAATAAAATTATATTGGTGTCAGCCTGACCCGTGATGGCACAGTGGATTAAGTGTTGGCCTGGGATGCTGAGGCCTTGGTTCAAAACCCCCAAAACTGGCTGGGGCATAGGCACATCAGTTTGAATAGAGGCTGGCTAGCTTGATTGCAGAATCATTGACATGACCCATGGTCACTGGCTAGAGCCCAAAGGTCATTAGCTATGAGCCCAAAGGTTGCTGACTTGAGCAAGGGGTCACCAGTTCAGTTTAAGTCATCTGGTCAAGGCACATATGAGAAACAATCAAGAAATAACTAAAAGCAAAGCAACTATGAGTGAAGGCTTCTCATCTGCCTCCTCTATCCCACTCTCTCCCTTCCTGTCACTCTCTCCAGTGTAAAGTGGATAATTTTAAGGTACAGAATCTGTATATTGCACTGTGTGCCCACCACCTAAAGTCAAATCTTTTGTGACCATATAGTTCACGATGTTTACTACCCTTCAATTCCCTTTACTCTGGTACCCACCATACTGTTATTGATGTCTATGAGTTTTTGCTTATTTTTCTTGTTTCTTCATTTGTTGGTTTCAGTTTTCTATCCCATACATGAGTGAAATGCTATGGTTCTTGACTTTCTTTGTCTGACTTGTATTGCTTAGCCTAATACTGTCAAGATCCATCTATGTTGTTGCAAATGGCTGTATTTCATCTTTCTTTATGGCTGAGTAGTATTCTATTGTATATGTAACACATCTTTTTTATCTAGTCATCTAGCAAAGGATATTTTGTTTACATATCTTGGTTGCTGTGAATAATACTGCAATAAACATAAGGGTACATATATTTTTATGAATAAGTATTTCATAATTTAAGGGTTAAATTCTCAAAATTATGAAATGGGGTAGAAATAAATGGGATGGAATATATGGTAGCAAAAGATTTACTTTATGTGCATTATATGATAACTTTATTCTTAAATTTTTTTTTTTTTTTTTTTTTTTCACTTTTCTGAAGCTGGAAACGGGGAGAGACAGTCAGACAGACTCCCGCATGCGCCCGACCGGGATCCACCCGGCACGCCCACCATGGGGCGATGCTCTGCCCATCAGGGGGCGATGCTCTGCCCATCCTGGGGGTCGCCATATTGCGACCAGAGCCACTCTAGCGCCTGGGGCAGAGGCCACAGAGCCATCCCCAGCGCCCGGGCCATCTTTGCTCCAATGGAGCCTTGGCTGCGGGAGGGGAAGAGAGAGACAGAGAGGAAAGCGCGGCGGAGGGGTGGAGAAGCAAATGGGCGCCTCTCCTGTGTGCCCTGGCCAGGAATCGAACCCGGGTCCTCCGCACGCTAGGCCGACCCTCTACCGCTGAGCCAACCGGCCAGGGCTATTCTTAAATTTTTAACGACTATTCATGTTTTCTTTTTTTTTCCTAAAATATTTTATTTATTGATTTTTTAGAGAGAGAGGAGTGAGAGAGAGAGACAGAGAGAGAGAGAAGGGGGAGGAGCAGGAAGCATCAACTCCCATATGTGCCTTGACCAGGGAAGCCCAAGGTTTCAAACCAGCGACCTCAGTGTTCCAGGTCGACGCTTTATCCCACTGCGCCACCACAGGTCAGGCCTATTCATGTTTTTCATTGTGGCTGTACCAGTTTACATTCCAACCAGAAGGGGATAAAGGTTCCTTTTTCTTCAGAACTACTCCTACATTTGTTTTTACCTTGTCTTGTTGATAATATACATTCTAACAAGTGTGTGGTAGTGTCTCATTATAAGTTTTAATTTGCATTTTCTTCATAGAGAAGTTGGGTATCTTTTCTTGTATCTGTTGACCATTTGCATGTCTTTTCAAGATAATTTCTGTCTTGGTCTTCTGCACATTTCACTCTCGAAGGACTTGAAATTCTGAGAGTTTAAAAAATTTGCTTAAGCTCACACACTACATTATACCTTTTAAAAAAAGGTTTAATCAAAATCAAATTATTTCAATAACATTTACATCAAATAATTCTTACATATAACTATCCCTTGCTTTTCTTTTTGCTTGATTTCTTGCATTATTATTATTATTTTCACTATCTGTGTAGTATATTTGTGGCAAAGACCCACAGTTTTGATTTGAGGATCAAAATCTCAATCACCCTTAGGGCTTGTGGTTGGGGTCATACTTTACCTCTGTAAATAGGTAAGTGTGCAGTCTAGTTTTAAACAAAGTAATTCAATAATTCAGGGTTGGGCATGTGATTTAAATCATATCAACAAGGCAGATTTAAGTCCATGTTGTGTATATTTTTGAGAAACTTTGAGGACAAAACTGAATTTGAACCTGAGAGTATGTGAAGCTGAGGGTGCTATAGTCTTCTTTTGACTATGAGCAAGATGAGAATAACTCCAAAATGTGGAGAAGGGCTGAGCTGAACCAAGAGACAAAAGCAAGCCCCATTCTGATTCCATGCATCGAGTTAAGAATTCAATTATTCTCAAAGCAAATTATGACTTTACAAGTAACCTTTTAACAGTCAGTTTTTCTTTATTTGGGGGGGGAGGTTGTTTCTTTCTTTCAGTTTTGTTTGTTTTTGGTAGTGAGAGAGAGAGAGAGAGAGAGAGAGAGATCCAGTCAGCCAGCGAGCCAGCCAGGTAGGGAGAGAGATGAGAAGCATCAACTTGTAGTTATGAACTTCAGTTGTTTATTGATTGTTTCTCATATGTGCTTTGACTGGGAAGCTCTAGCCCAGCTAATGACTCCTTGCTCAAGCCAGCAACTGTGGGCTCAAGCCAGCAACCTTGGGCTTCAAGCCAGCAACTTTTGGGCTCAAGTTGGCGACCATGAGATTTTGTGGATGATCTGACACTCAAGCTGAACACTGGCACTCAAGCCAGCACCCTCAGAGTTTTGAACCTGGGACTGAGCATTCCAAGTCAACACTGTATCCACTGCACCAGCACCAATGGTCAAGCAACGCCTAATTATTAATTGAGCTACTTCTCTGAGTCATTCAATATAAGTATTTTATCTGGAGTAGTGATTGTTAGTGCTCAAACAGCCATGTGAGATAGATGTTACTGTTATTCCATTCAAGGGATAAGGAAAATAAGGCCTAATGTTTTTATATAACTTGTAATATGTCAGAATTTAGATAACTGGAGGTGTCATGATTCAGATGTGTTAAGTCAAGTTGAGAGTCCAACATTACTCTCTATAGCAAATTTTGAGCAAGCATAATATCCAATGCTATCTTTATGACCACAATGTCTTTACAAATACAGGGAAGAATTATCACTACTTTTCTCTTTAACTCATTTTATTTTTCTGTGATACTTTATTTTAGTTTATACTCTTTTCTGAAAGTCAAAAAGAATAAAGATAGCACATTAGTCGGCATTTAATATTCAGATCACCTTTGTAAATTTTATATTATATATTTTACAATACAGAATACACTGATGAGTGGAACCAAAAGGAAGTTTTAATGGAAATGAATTATATTCTTCATTGTTCACAAGTTTTATGAAATAGCATTTCTTGGATATAATACATTTATTATAAATGATGCCTCTGTTCTGATATCTGCCCTTCATCAAAGAAACATATAAACTAGCCCATAATAATGCAAGTAGCTATGGTTAGGGTATTTTTAGGCATAAAATATAAATTGAAAACTATTGATGATTGTTTGCAATATTAAATTTTTTTGTACTAGCAATAAGTTATTTTGTACTACATCAAAAATGCACAGGCTTTCCTTGAACTTTTGGTCTTCACACTACTTTATAAAATCTTGGTTGATAATTTCAAGAATTAAAAGTAAATATTTTAAATTGAGAAAATATTATTTTTGGAAGAATGAATCTATCATACTAAAAAATTTTCAGGGTAATTTTTTATTATTACTTACAAGTATATTCATAGAATATTTTTAATATAAATCTTTGAAACATGAAAGAATACAATCTAAATAGAATACAAGAGAAACATTTTCTTTGTAATAATAGTGTAATATAACTGCAATTCACTTCACAAAAAGAGATAGTATTGTCCTGCCCAGGAATAAGATTCCATGTTTTTTGATAGGAATTATAAAAACTACATTGCTTTGTTCTAAATTGAACCATTTAGAAAACCTGCTTTGCCAAATCACACAACTATTTCTCTAAAAATTTGAGTCATTTATCTCACAATATTATTGGAAACAATAAAATATAGTATTGTAAGATCAACCAGGGTTGAGATGACTATATTATCTTTCTCTAAGCTGAAAAAGATAATCAGTATAATAATTAGAGCATGTTAATTACTACCGCAACAAAAATGCAAATGATATACAGTAGGAAATTAACAGCAGTTACTGCTCAATATTGCATGACTTTTCCATTAAGAATAATATGAGGAGTTGTTAAATTATAGAAAATGAGAATAATGAGCCTAGAATATTAAAGAGCTTTAGATTTCCTGTCTGACTGAAGAGAAAATCATTACGAATGGTTCTGAGCAAGTCGTAACATTCTGTGTGGACTTAACAACCTTGTTGAGGACAATGGGGAAATCCTCATGTATGCTTTTGTTTTTACAAGATAAAACAAGACTGGGTATTCTGGTTTGGCTAAAAGCATTTCTGTAACTTTTCCTGAATAATACATTTATCAAAATCTGCTTACACCATCTCACACTTTTCTTTAAAAAATGGTGGACTGATGGAGCAATGAATATAATTTACGACAGGGCCAGAACCACCTGAAGAGTTGGGAGAGTATTGGGTAAATACAAATAATTTTTAAAGAAAGAAAAACAATAATAAGACTAAGAGTTAGATAGATAAAACACAAATATGGCAAGAAACTAAGAAATCTTAACTTCTTTGTGTGTGTTACAAAGAAAAAATTGTATTAACTTTCTTTTGGAAAGTTTTAACATGAAAGGAAACTCCATTATAATAGGCCACCTAGTGTGCCATCATCACTACATAATTCAGTCTGTCAAATGTGGTACAAGTACAGAAGGAGTGGAGCCTAAGAAGTTTGATATTGAATATGTATTTGAAAGAATATACAATTATAAAATATGCCCTAAACTCTATTGAGAATAATCTGTTCCCAAAGAGAAAATTATATTAATTTATTCAAGCCAGAGGAACATAATTTAGCACACTAATAACTGAAATAAAAATCAAAACTATTGTTCTGGAAAATAAGAGAGAGGGTAAGGACAAACAGAATACTTTCAACACGTTTAGTTTTTAGTTTAAAATTTTTGACAATGAGTGGTATATATTTATGTAAATTAATCTTGATTTGTGCTATAGAATGTATAGCCTATATAATTTGACGTGATTTAGGTACTTTATTTCATTGTATTTTTATTCTAATATCTTGTCTTTAAATTATTTTCTAAAATTCCAGTATGAAATTACTTATCATTTAATGTTCTTTATCCACTTTTTTTTTAAATCATGATCTTTATATGCCTGAGTAAGAAATTCATTTTTATCCATGGAACAGAGTTGAGGTTTAACTTTTCATGTAATTCAAGGAGCCCCAGTTCCCTTATGAAAATATTTTCCTTAGTTCAAATAAGACAGATTTTTTTTCTAATAAAGTATTTAGTTATCATACTCTCTTCTTCTGCCTTATTTTCCTGTTATCTATTTACTACAGTCTGTTCTGTGGCTTCATTTGTGGAAAGGGTTTTTAAAAGCATGCTAGTAAGTACCACAACAATAAAACTATTCCACAATGAAATTGTTGGCATAAATAGACATATCCTAGCAAAATACAAGCTGTCGCTAACTACACATAAGCAAGCTTAGCCGTCTATTGTATGATATCATTGCACTCCAGGTAGGCCATTTATTCCTTTGGAAATACCTCTGAAGCACCCTCAAAATGATTATTGCATAGTAAATATTCATTTCACTGCTCAATGCCTTGTTGTTACTGTTGTTGTTGTTGTTGTTTCATCATAGCAGTTTTAAAAAACATTTTCTCTGAAATTAATATCATACTGTTTCAAAACTGTAGAACCCTGCTAGCTTTTTCATCAAAATACCAGCAGATTTGGATGAGGAGTTAGTCTTCCCAAATGTACCCCATGAGTGGTGACTATTCAGAAGCATCACTGGGGCTGGCACAGCTCAGCATTCCCTTTGCTGGAGGTCAGTTTCCAAAGAAAATCATCAAGGGAAGAATATAGCTATTTTAGAGAGGGAAAAAAGGCAGAAAATGAGGGAGAGAGACAGTACAAGACCAACACTAACATGGTGGCAAGCAGAGCCAGTGAAAATGAAAGAGTTCTAGCAACAGGGGTGCCTGAAAACCATGTTTTTTTCTGGTTTTCATTTTGTAAAAACCATCTGTTAAGTGATATGGCAATGTAACCAGCTTCAGTACCCATAATCTTTCAATAAAGTCTACCACAATTAAAAAAGAAAGGAAAGAAAGAAAGAAAGGAAAGAAAGAAAGAAAGAAAGAAAGAAAGAAAGAAAGAAAGAAAGAAAGAAAGAAAGAAAGAAAGAAAGAGAGAAAGAAAGAAAGATGAAATAAATACAGGCATATAGGATCATGAGAAAGAGTAATATTCTCTAATCTTTTGAATTTTCTAATCCATTCAATTAAGCTTCTGTGTTATCTTCTTATATGAACACACAACAAGCATTAAGATGGATTTCCTTTTGAAGGAATTGAATAGATGCAGTCATGCGCCCTCTTCCTCACTACTGCAAATTATCACCGCTGAATCAATTATATGACCTGAACATAACATAATATCCAAAATGAAAGAGATAACAGGAGGTATTCTTATGACTATATTGAATGTTGATTTGCAGCAGCATATGGGGGTACTCTCAGGAGAAACATTTCATAGAAAAGATGGAAGTAAACACATGCAACAATACCAATAAAATATCTGTGCTTCAAAAGCACCTCATATTCACAATTTCACATAAACTATCTCTGATCATTTGACAAGTACAAAATATTTTGAAAACGGAAGTTGAAAATCAATTTATATATTGAAGTTATTCAAATGAAATTTTGCACAATATAAAAATATTAAAAAGTAAATGATAAAGTGAATGATAACAATAATAAAAAAGTTATTTTGGTTTGCTTCCTCCAAACTATGTGGTGTTCTTTCCACAACACCATGCTGCCATTCAAATAATTAACATAAAAAAATTCTTATTTTGTATAACATTTAATTTACAGAGCTCTTTCATATACACCATAATTATAAATCTCTTTATGATGCTAAAAGGGCTGTATTCCTTTTCCACTTAAATATAAATATTTGATAGAATTTAAGAGACTGCTACAAGAATGAAATGGCTCTAAAAATACTATACTGCTCACAAAAATTAGAAGATATTTTATAGCTTCATATTCATTTTAAAATATCCCTCAATTTTTGTGAGCTGTGTATAATTCTGGACTAAATTTTTTTCTACAATATCACAGAATTTATATATAGGGAATATCTGGTCTTTCATTTACTTAACAAATAAATACTCATTGCCTACCAAGTGCTAGTCTTACATGATATACTGAAAGAAAAAGAAACAAAACGTTTCCTGCTTTCATACAATATACATATTTTGGAAGGAAGTACTGGGTGGGGGATAGGTTAGTATTAGAAGAATAAAATAGAACATGAGCAACATAGGCTTTAGGAAATGTGTTTGTGTCTACCTTTTATATGGGTATGATTTATGGAGAACCCCAATTTATCATCAATTTTCACTTAAACCCAACCCCGAGTCCCTAGGGAATTTTTGCGGTTCTTAACATAGAATATTTTCTTATATATCTGTGTCTTGGCAAGAATATCTAAATATACTTATCCTTCTCTCTTTACATAGCTGATTCTTATTTGTCTTTAAAAACACCACTCAGTAATAATAATGTGTTCTAAGAACTTGCTGCTCATCTTTCAAAACTGAATGCTCATTCTTTCATCTATCTTAGTTCTAAAATTTATGGTTACTAAAGTAAATGCTTTAGCTTACTTTTCTCATCTGTTTGTTTATTTTCCATTTTTACCATATGACATCAGTGAATGAAAGGTTATGTATGTTCACAGTACTACCATCAGGCATGGCCAACATACGGCCTGCGGGCCGCATCTGACCTTGTAATGAGTTTATGTGGCCAGCGATTAAATTTTTAATATTCTCCGCTACTTTAAAATCTCAGCTACTCAGAAGCAGAAGTGTCTTTGATAATTCGAAATCGAGATATTTAAGAAGATAGTGATAATATGAAAAAGAATTCCGCGTGTGACTAATCTAGGGTTAACTTTCAATAATTGGTCGAATGGATTCGCGATACTTCTTTATTTTTTAACATAATTCCATTATAAAGATTTACAACTTTTGTACTTGTCTGTACTCGAATGAACTGTTTGACATTTAGCAGCGATGTGAAACCCACATTCTTTTAGGCGGAGTTTGCCAGTGTGTACCCAAGGTAAAACAATTTGTTATTTTTGTGGTCAAGTGTTCTGAATCAAGTGGCATTGTAGCCTGCAGTTGATAACTCAAAACATGTCCAGGCTGTTTGTAAAACGAAATAATTGCAATATATCGAAATATTTGCGATATAACCCCTTCAAGCTCATTCTATTAATTAAATATTGTTTTGATTGATTGTGATACAGTTTGGATTTTTATATGGTATGTAATTATATTTTTATTAAAATAATATTGTATATTAAAATTTTTTCACTCACATTTATTCATAAACAAATTACATAATAAAATTTTGCTTACTTAAATGAATCGTTTTTGTATTTAACATTTTTTAATTTTAATATTTTGTCTGGCCTGTGAAAAAAGTTTTCTTTCTAATCTGGCCCGGTGGCAAAAACTGTTGGCCACGCCTGACTAACATAGTGACTGGAACTTAACAGGTACCCAGTAAGTTTTGGTTATCCAGTTGTATGCCAGTCGAGTTTTAGAGTATTAGTTATTGTAGTGATTGCCCCAATCAGATAGTCATAAAATGACCCAAGTTTCTGTTTCTTTTAAATGGACAGTTCCATTCCATGCATAAACTGTATGAAGTAGAATTCTCTGTGAAAAAGAAATTTTTATTATTTTAAAGAACTCCTAGTGAAATTGATGATTAATTAGATGGAGGAGTCACTGATTTACTAAACATACCAATCACATTAACATCCACCACATTTTAGTTTTGAAACCAATGACATAATCCATCTTATTGGTAAGTATAAATTAAAAAGAAAAATAATATATCACATAAAAACTCAACAATAAAAAAATAAAAAATTTATTTAAAAATGAACAAAAGATCTGAATAGACAGCTTACTGAAGAAGATATACAGGTAGCAACTAAGCATATAAAAACATTCTCATCATACATAATTAGGGAATTAAATTTAAAATAGTATGACATACAACTACACACTTATTAGAATGGCCACAATCTGAGAAACTGATGACAGCAAATGCTGTCAAGATTTAGAGTAAGAGAAACTTGTGCTCATTGATAGTGGGAAAGCAAAATGGTGCAGCCACTATGGAATATAGTTTGGCGGTTGCTTACAAAACTAAATGTATTTTTGCCATATGATCTAACAAATGCCTGTCTTGATATTTCTCCAAATGAGTTGAAAACTTATGTCCACACAAAAACTTGCACATGGATGCTTATAGCAGCTTCATTCATAATTGTCAAAACTTGGATATAACTAAGATGCTCTTCAGTCTATGAATGTATAAATTTTGGTACATCCAGATAATGAAATATTCAGCAATAAAAAGAAACAAATGTCAAGCCACAAAAAGATATGGAGGAGTTTTTTTATCCATATTACTAAGTGAAGAAACCAATATGAAAAGGGGACTCCTGTATGATTCCAACTACAGTATATAACATTATGGAAAAAGCAGAGCCATGGATACAGAAACAAGAGTAATCATTGCCAGGAGTTGGGGGAGATACAGAAGAATAGGTCATACTTGGTATTTTGAGGGCAGTGAAACTATTCTGTATGATTCTATAATGGTAGATGCATTTCATTACACTTGTCAAAATCTATACAATGCACATCATCAAGAGAGAACTCCACTGTAAATTATGAACATGGAGTGATAATAGTGTGAAATGGAGGCTCATCAGCTGTAACAAATATACCACTGTGGTGGGGATGTGATGGTGAGGAGGCTGTCTGTGTGAGAGGGAGCTTAAGCACATAAACAATCTCTGTATTTCCTGCTCATTTTGTTATGAAACTGAAATGCTCTAAAACATAAAGTCTATTAAAAATATCTGAATAATCCTAAGAAGGACAAAAATATACATACAATAAAACATAATTCAACTTATTTTCCTGTTAGACCAGGACCTCACATTTGAATGAATATTGTTCCATCCAACCAGTGCTATATCTTCTAAGCAAAATCTTCTGAAAACGTCACCAAAACTAATATTTATAGCTATTCTTTTATTTATTTTTTGTATTTTTCTGAAGTGAGAAGCAGGGAGGCAGAGAGACAGACTCCTCCATGCTACTGACGGGGATCCACCTGGCATGCCCACCAGGGGGTGATGCTCTGCCCATCTGGGCTGTTGCTGCATTGCAACCGGAGCCATTCTGGTGCCTGAGGTGGAGGCCATGGAGCCATCTTCAGTGCCCAGGCCAACTTTTTCTCCAATGGAGCCTTGGCTGTGGGAGGGTGTGGACAAGTCCTGCTGGGGGTGAGGACAATGGAGAAGCAAAGACCTGACTCTGGGGACAAGGTTCAGTGACGCAGATCCACTTTATCCAGGAAGTAAGCTAGCTTATATACACAGGTTCAGCCTATAGGGTGTTACAGTGTGTTCCTCAAAGCCAATGGCTGAAAAGATCAGGGAGCTGCGTGGTTGGCGCTAATTCACTTCCTTATAGCAGGCGAGCTGCCTTCCTGGGTATGCCCAGGAGGGTTCTGGGAGCTGGAGTATTTTCAGAGCATAGCATCAGCCGCAGCTACTAGGAATGTGTTCTGCGCTCCACCCACAAGAGGGGAAGAGGAGATCAAGAGAAAGGAGAGGGGGAAGGGTAGAGAAGCAGATGGGCGCTTCTCCTGTATGCCCTAACCAGGAATCAAACCTGGGACCTCAACATCCTGGGCCAACACTCTACCACTGAGCCAACCGGCCAGGGCCTAAAGCTTCTCTTTTTTATAAGATTTGGTGTATATCTCACATAAGAATGAAGTTAGCATTTTATATTTTCTCTGTTACTTTAATATTTTCATTGTAATTCTCCACTTCATTTTACATGCATAGACAATAAACTTTTGGATGTTTCAAAAATTCAAATCAATATAATATATGACTTGCACTAAAGAAAAAATTAAAATAACTGTGTTATGGTATCCAGAATATAAAAATTATAATTAAACAAAGAAAAAGTAAAGCAATGAAAATAGGTATATTTTGAACATTTTACAAAAAAAAAAAATAAAGATAGCTAATGACAACATAAAAAGATAGCAATATTCTTAGTAACAAGGGAAACTCTAATTTAAACTACTTCACAAAGAGTGAAAAAATTAGAAGGGCTAATATTAGTTATAGTGAGGTGGGGGTAACTGGAGCTTGTGCATTGCTGGTAGAAGTGTCTAATGTACAGCCAGCGACTTTGAACAACAGTTTGATCATTTCTTATACATTCAATATACAACTACCAAGCATTAGGCACTTTTATATCACATGGTTTATACTGAGGGGGAAAAATACTGCTCTCAATCAGGTATATTTTAGTGGTGTGAAATTAGACAATAGATACAATAAGTGAATTATTCAGTATATAAAAAGGAACAATGACCCAGGAATTTCATTTCTGTGCATTTGTCATAAAAATACATAGCTACAAAAAAACCTCAACAAGAATAATAATAGCATTTTTAATAACAACATCCAAATCTCTATCTGTATATTAATGAATTATCAAACTGCAGTGCTTTAAAATAGTAAAGACCTTGTTGTATATAGGTGATTATATCATTGTACATGTTATTTCATTATTTTATATATATACACACATACACTCACATACATATATAGAACACATGTAAAATATATGTATATATAATAAATACATAGATAACTCATGGTTGATACTATTTTATAAAATTCTGAATAAAGTTGAAACTAAGCTACAGTTATAGAAATGGTAATAGTTTTTTGGGATATGATTTCATTGTAAAAATGACATGGAGAAATTCAAATGGAAATTTTGTGTTTTGATTTAGTTAAAGGCTGTATAAAAATAATCAAACTGATATCTATGCATTTTGTTATATTTAAATTACAGATCAGTAAAAATTATTTTTAAAAAGATATTATAAACTATAAAGTTGTTTAAGAGTGGAACATAAAAAATGTTTTGACAAGTGGAAGTATTTTAGAATTATTAGCTCCTCAGAGTGTCTACACTCTAAAGGTCAGTAATCATTTTGATTAAAAAAATGATATTATATTATTTTAAAATAAGTCATCTTTATCAAAATTCTTATTTTTCAATTTTAAAATGCAGTATAACTGTGGTAAATTGTATATCTTAAGTGTGTAATGCAAAATATTCTAAATTGTACACGGCCATGTAACCAACTTTCAGATAAAGAAACAAGATTAGCAACTCCCAAGTCTAGTCTCACCCTTCTTGCCAGTCACTACACATCAGAGTAAATTAGACTATTTCTAAAAGCATGGTTAGATCTTCAAAGAATCTAGGTGTACAGAGCATCTTGAATTTCTTTCTTCTATCTTCTACTTTCTGTTGACATTTTGTTTATTTCAGTGTCAGTGCCCTTGCCTTCATTTTAACTTTAAAACTTTTGCATATATATATATAAAACTTTAATAGCTTTCTAAATAGTTTCTCAATTTGTAGCCTCTAATTTATTCAATCTTTTCTCTCATCTTGAACTCAGATTCTATTATTCTACCTTTTTGTGTATCTGTGTGTATACAATATATACATGTGTTTTGTGTCTGGCTCTTAATTTATAAAAGTGACTGAATGGCAAGATGAAGTCAATGCTATTGAAAAAACAGTTTAAAGGTTAGTCACAATTCCCCTAGAAGCAAGAGGCACATCTCACCATGTGGGGTCTTAGGAGGAATATCAAATTTTAATTAGAATACGGAAGCAGCTGTCAGACAGAGGGAAGGGAGAAGAAGAGACTTGATCAAAGAAGGTGTAAGGTTTAGCCAAGAAACATGTTGTTCATAGCATACAGATACAGACAGCAGAGTAGCAGCAGCCTGAAGGCAAGGCAGGGTGGAGGGAGGGGGAGAAAGGCAAAGGGTGAGAGATGGGTACAGGAAGAGCCTTTGCCTGGGGCATTAAGGGTCAAGGTGTGATGTGTAGATGGTGTTATATTGAGTTGTATACCTGAAAGCATGTTGACACAATAAATTAAAAAAAAAAAAACAACAGCAATAAAAAAGAATGCATATACAGGAGGGAAGATATCACTGAGACTTACCTTTATTGAGGTTTCTTCAGGAAAGGAAAGACAGGGCACACAGTTTTGAACTGGCTACTTGAAACCATGTGGTGGGATCTGAGCTATAAGGGTGCTGATCTCTAGTTGCCTAGTACTTGGCCTGGGATGATTAAGACAGAGGATTATAGCCTCCTGGTATACAAGTTCGATAGAGGAAGATAGATTTGGGGCAGTTCATTTGCATATCAAAGGCTGCTCCTGGATGAATCTTTTGCTATTTCTAAGAAAGAACTGACCAGACACAGAGGGGGAAGTCTATCCCAAGCCAGAAAGTTTTTATTTAAAAAATGATTAATACAACAGGCATGTATAACTGCAGATGCACACACACATGTATATATGTATACGTCTCTTTGGATGTGTGTATATATGTGAGTATGTGTCTGTATATGTGTGTATGAATATATACATGCACACCTGTGTTAATATATATATATATGACATGTGTTCATACTGTACACACTTTTATTTTCATTTTCTCTATAGTCTCATCTTTTCTTCTCCTTCACTGATTGTTTTATTGACTTATTAAAATCTCATCCATTTTTCAAGTTTCACATGTAATTAGGTAGAAGTCTTTTCCTATGCCACTAAAATTTATCTCTTTCTCTTGTATAAACTCATAGGACTTTTAAAAATATTCATATAATAGATATGACTGTCCTACTTGAATTACAATGTGGTACTGACTATATCCTTGAGTAAATTTTGAGGTCCATAAAGATCATGAACTTGTAGAAGTCTATAATTTTGTTTATTTATTACTAAATCAGTTATTCTCTTTTTGTTCCTTGTGATGTGCATTGGAATTATCTGTCAGTCTTGTCTAAACTGCAGAAAACTTGGCTTTATCCCAGGCTATTAGCCAACCTTTCTAAGGAGAGTTGTGGGAATCTGAATTTTATTCAACATCTTTACACATTATTTGGCAATCTGGATTTTAGAACTACCACTCAAGCCAATGACCCATTTTTTTGGTGATTTATGTACCATTCTCAATACAATCAGAAATTCTAGTTCAAACTTTATTTCTAAATAATAGTAGCCAATACATGAAGCATTTATTTTGTGCCTAATACAATACTTGTATATACTAACTCATTGAAAATTCATACTAATTCATAGAAGTGGTTTTTATAATTATCCACATTTTACAGATGGAGGAAGTAAAATTAGAAAGCATGAAGTAACTTGCCAAAGATTATATAACTTTTAAATCTGGCTGCAGTCTCTGTTCTTAATATTAAACTATATTTCTTCTAATGCATAAAGAATTAGATGATTAATAGGTGATGATAGATACATTGCTCACAAAATAGATGATAAATAGATAAATAGATAGATAGATGATAAATAGATAGATAGATAGATAGATAGATGATAGATAGATAAAAGATACCTGAAATGTGATAAAAAATCAAAGTTATCACTGAATATAAAGAAGGCATAAAGTGTCAGAGAGTCACATGAAAAGCAAACACAGTATCTTAAGTCTTTTAGTTAATCATACACAGAAACCACTACTTCTTAGCAATAGAAACCACACTCATCTATAATATAACCCAAACTGCTAGTTTATGTAAATTAGGTATTTACTAAAATCAATATTCTTAAGAGACTGTCTGAGTCTAGAGAAAATAAATATTTCTGAGAATTAGGCCTAACATTTCTCACTCTTAATAGTGTCTATATTCATTAAAATAAAGAAAATTTTAAAGAAAAACTTGGCCATAAATCATACTCACTGACAGTTAATTTGGAAATTTCAATTGTGAAAATCTGACTTAAGATTTTTTTAATATTTGATTCTGGATATATAAAGTAGTTGATGCTCAATAAATGTTTGAATAAAGAAATAACCATGTTATTTAGTAGCTTGTTAGAAGACATAATTTAATTCAAAAGCAGTGCCATGCATTTTTTAAATTTCTGTATAATAATTGTTTATTGGTAAAACATTAATGTTAACTGTGGCTTGAAGTTATTTTATCATCTTCTATCGGGAAAAGTACTTTATATGCATTAACTCATAAACCTCATAACAAAAGAAAGTAGATATTTAGATTTGAATGTATCAAGACTCAGAAAGTGACTTGTGAAGCATAGCAAGTAATTTTCAGATCTTTGAATAAAGAAGGAATTTCTTGAAAATAAAAAAATGGCCTTCTAAAATAGATTATTCAAAAGATAGTAGATGCGGCCCTGGCTGGGTGGCTCAGTTGGTTAGAGCATCATCCTGATATGCCAAGGTTGCGGGTTCCATGCCTGGTCAGGGCACATACAGGAATTAACCAATGAGTGCATAAATGGTTGAAACAAAAAAATTGATCTCTCTCTCTCTCTCTCTCTCCTTAAAAAAATCAATAAGTAACAATTTTTTAAAGAAATTAGAAGGTGATAGATACATAGAGATAACTTGTGTGTGTAGATATGTATGTATATCTGTGTCTATTTATAAATATGTAAGTGTACAGTGAATCCTAGTTTAACATCTTCAACAGGTTCTTGAAAACTGCAACTTTAAGTGAAATGCCCCGTAACAAAACCAATTTTACTGTAGGCAAATTACCATAAACAAAAGTTAAGTCTCTACAGCACATTTCTGGTCACAAAAACATCACCCAAACACTTCTAATAGTAAACATTGAAATAAATTTGAGCTATACACACATTTAAGAAAGAGTCATAAAAACAAGATAATGATTTTCCAACCTGTTTATTTCATTTTCGGTAGTAACTGGAGCCTGTCCTCACTGCTCAGCATAAGGTGGGAAGCCACACTGGATAGGATGTCCTGGCCCTTTCATCACGGGGCCCTTCACAGAAACCCCATACTCAGACTGGACAATTTAAACATGTCTTTCAATTCACTGCATGTGCACAACTTTGGGATATGGGAGAAAACATGAGTCCTTGTGAAGACCCATACAGATATGGAAAAAACATACAGGATTCATAAAGACAGTGGCTTCCCCAGTCAGAATTTTATTTTATTTTTCTCATCAACATTATAATAAAGAGACATTATTCAGGACCTGTTGTATACATACAACACAATGCATATGTGTGTGATAGGTAGATAGAAAAATATAGATATTATTTATATATATCACATAAATATAATTTACATCCAATATTTATTAACTGCTTATAAGAGAGTATCTTTTCTCTATTGCTATATGAGGATGAGCCTCACTCATTTATTTATTAAACAAGCTTTCATTGGTTGCCTCTGTGGTGGTTCAGGCAATACTCTAGCTGTTGAAGATACAATATAGTCTTGAACCACATTGACAGGGTCTCTGTTCTCAAAGGCTGACATTCTTGGGAAGGAACATAAAATAATACGTTTAGAATGAAACTTGATTGTGTGGTGAAGGAAAAATGAAGGATTCTTTACATACGTTTGGTAATCAGGCAGGCAAGGACTCTTCAAGGAGATGCCGTTGAAGCTCTTGCTCCATAACAGGAAGTCAGAGTTTCATCTCTGACCTTCTGAGGCAAAGGTCACTGCAGTTTCTGAAGCAGAAATAAGCCCGGTTTGTGGGAGGACTGAAAAAAAAAAAATCAGTTGTTTTTTAACTTAGCATCAAGATAATATAGTTGTTTGCTTCTGTAAATATTTCATCCTGCTGTTTTTTCTTCATACAAGGTGGATGGGAGGAGAAAATGTCAATTCCAGTAAAGTTACCAGCAAGCAAAGGCGGAACAGTATGAATTTGCATTTTCTCTATGTGAAATTGCATATTTATTTTAAGGTGGAAAAAACTAGAAGATAGATGTTTCAGTTGTGTCTATAAAGATCAAATTTAACATATTTAATTAAGCTCAACAAAAATGTGTTGAATTCCTATTAAATGATAGTCATTATAAGAGATAATGTCATAGAAAATATAACAAACTTTGAAAATATATAACTGTAAATGGTTAGTCCACTACAAGAATGGACAATAAATATGTGTTTATGAAAAGGAAGTAATTGTCTGTGTCTAAAATTTGGATAAAGACAATATTGGTAGATAATGAAAATCCATTATTTCTTATCAATTTGAACTTTTTTTGCTTATTTTAGTATATAAATAATATTTTTTACAGTCCTAATAAATGTACTAAGGATATCGACATTAAAAATATTGTGTCATTATTTTCCAAAAAAGAACTAGATGGACACTTAAAAGCAGGAATAGAATGAGGACTGAAAGATAGTTTTCCAAGAAAGAGTAGAAATGTTTAGAGTTTCTAGGATGGAGAAAATCACATATATAATATGATGACTTAAAGAATAAAAAAGGAAATAGTAGCTGTGAATTCACTCAACTTCAAAATGTCATCCTGACCATAGAATGAAGATATCTATAGAAAAGATGCCACAGAATAGCTAGGACGACCAGAAACTATTATTAACAGCAAAAGATATGAAGTATAACTCTTCAGCTGACCTCAAGCATCAAATCCCATTTGGACAGCACATTCAGTATTGATGAATATATTTTCCTTTCATGTATTATCCTGCCTACAATGTACTTTTGGAGCTTGAGCTAACAAGGACCATGAAAACTGAACTTTGAATCTAGGCCATGTTGGACAAATCAATCTTACACAGACACAGAAATATCACTTGCTTACTAGGAAAAAAATTACATGATTTAATTTCACAAGGCAAAAGAGATCTCTAAATGACTTTTACAAATAGGTCAAGTGGATGAGTATAGCTATGGTTTTTTTTTTATTCTTTAGGCTTCAAGGCAATTGCAATATAGCTTGAAGAAAATGGTTATGCTGGTGGATTTTCTATCTACAACTAGCATACTGACAGATTCAGATATATATATATATATATGAAGGACAGTACAGAGAAATAGATGATAGGAAACAATATAAGAACTGTACGCATGAACTTCGGAGACTGCCTGACAAATTAGATGGTTGAGTTACTTGTATCTGAAAACAGGCAAGTTCCGCAGCACACCCGCTCTCAATATTTATAGGACTGCAAAGTCTTATTTGATAAAAACAAAATTTTGGTATTGTGGAAGATTGGAAAGAGAGAGAATAATTCTTGTACTTATTAACCTATTCCATTATTGATGTTCCCCCAAAATAAAGTAGAACAAATTTTATCAGAAACATTAGTCAATCTGATAGAGGTGATGACAAGGGCAGAAAACTGAACTGGAAAAATAAAATAGCTATAAAACCGCTACCCAGCTAATCACCTCCAAAAAGTGGTTTTAATTTAGTGGTGGGAAAGTTATAGAACAAAAGGTGATGCAGAATACAGGCAGTGGTGAGATTCAAATAATTTAACAATCAGTTTTTCACCCTAATTGTTTTAAGTATAAAAAATAACTATATATAACTATATACCAAAAGGTACTTTATTATTTCATGCATTTAATACTTAAATAAGGACAATAAAATAGGTACAGAAAACTAGATTATGTTATGAGTTTTATAATATTAATAAAAATTAAATAATACCTGATAAAAATAATAAAACTGTTATTTAAAATATTCCCATATTGCTTCTTGATTGGTGTCCTCACTTGCAATTTTTTTTCACCTATGGACAGAATGAACATTAGGACAGGCGCTTAGAGTACGCTGTTGAGATAATGAATGTTAAAAAAGAATAAGGAATGTAAATTTGTGATTTTCACATTGAGTGGCTGCCCAGGTGCCCACCTTAGAGAACACCCTAATTACAAGTGCCATTTTAACAACCAGTTCACTGAACTGGAAAAAAAAATTAGGTATTAGTTCTGCTGAACTGGTGCGAACTGGCTGAATCCCATCACTGACTACAGGGTCAAAAACAGCAATAGTCTAATAGTCATTCTTCTGTAGATTATGGACTATTTATTTATTTATTATTTAATTAAATTACTGAAATTAGTCATTAAATATTGTCTGTATGCATATGTAGATTATGCACTTTGATGTCCTTCAATCTGAAAAATAATTTTTAATCATCTCAGCCAACAAAAATTTTATTCAAAAACATTGTATTAAAGTAACATATTTATTATAAAACATTGTGCCTAATAAGAGAAACCAAATAAATATAAAATAGATCTAATTTAGGACACAAAAATTAAAAAAGTAAATGCCTGCATTTTTTTCAAAATATAAAATATAGTAAAGTTATAATTTTATTTTACAATGTCAACTAAATCTTTCACTGCTCTCTTTAACAAATACTGATGGACTTATATAAAGAGTTCACACTTCACCATTTTTTTTATTAACATTAACTTAATACTAACATGCTATGAATAAATATTCTGATAAAATTAAATTAATTAACTAAAATATTCCACTTATTATTTCAGGATATTCTTATTACTTAGTAATAATAACTGAAATAATTACAGAACAAAATAATAGGCAACATGTTAATTAACATGTATGTTTCTACTTTACACATGGAAGGAGTCAAATTTACAACCTTATATTTGTAAATCTGTAATTTTTCATTTATAGCTTTTGGTTAAAAATATATTGACAATATATTGACTGAGCTAAAAAATTAAGTGGCCAATTCCCTCTCAGAACTATCATTTACTTTCTAAAATTATTATATATTCATTATTGTGAAAAATAATTATTGTTTCTAAGAATAACAAAGCATGTTGTTATTTAAAAAATATCAGAGCCCAGGTTGGATGGCTCAGTGGTTGAGCGTCGGCTGGGCATGTAGAAGTCCCTGGTTCAATTCTTGGTCAGAGCACACAAGAGAAGTGACCATCTTCTTTTTCACCCCTCCTTCTTCTCTCTCTCTTCTCTCTAACTCTTTCTCTCTACCTTTCTCTCTTCCCCTCCCGCAGCAGCCATGGCTTGATTTGTTCGAGCAAGTTGGGTCCTGGCACTGATAATGGCTTTGTGGCTTCACCTCAGCTGCTAAAATAGCTTGGCAACTGAAACAATGGAGCGATGGCCACAGATGGGCAAAGCATCATTCCATAGAAGGCTTGCGGGGGAACTCCATTAGGGCACATGTTGGAGTCTGTCTTTGCATCCCTGCCTCTCACTTAAAAAAAAAAAATCAGGCCCTGGCCAGTTAGATCATTTGAGAGCATCTTTCTGAAATAACAAGTTTGCAGGTTCCATCCCTGGTCAGAACACACAAGGACACATCCAAAATATGCGTGACTGGCAAAACAAATGCTTCCTTCCCCCTCCTTTCTCTTCCTGTCTTTATCTCTCTAAATATCAATAAAAATTAAGTCCTGCCAGACAGTTCATGGTTGGAGCATCATCCCAGAGCACAGAGGTTGCTGCTTCGATTCTCTGGTCAGGGCACATACAAGGGCATCTCAGTGTTTCTGTCTCCCTACCTTCCTATCTTAAAAAAGAAAAAAAAACCACAAAAACCGCCTGACCTATGGTGGCACAGTGTATATAACATCCACCTGGAATGTTGTCGCTGGTTCAAAGCACTGGGCTTGGCTGGTCAAGGAAGCAACTACTACGAGTCGTCGATGCTTCCCGCTTCTCTACCCTCTCTCCCTCTCTCCCTCTTTCTCTTCCTCTCTCTTCCTCTCTCTAAAAATCAATCAATAACAATGAAAACAAAAAAATTTTTTTTGAACAAATAAAGTATACACATTTTTTATTTTATCACAGAAGCCTTTTTAAATCAGATTCTATAATATTTTATACCGCTTTCCATTACCTAACAATTAGCAATTTTAAAACCACAAAGAAAGAAAACAAAGACCTAGAAACTCCAAAACCAATTTTTTTTTATTTTATTTTTTTACAAGAGTTATCTGATGCTTTTCATCTCATTGAAGCAAGATTGGCAAAGTTAGAGGAGCAATATCTTGACACAGGAAGTTCAGCAAAGTTTACCGTACAGTCACCAAAGGCCTGAAATGCTACAGGGCCGTTTACAATGAGAGAAAGGAAGGCTCTGCACAAACCGCAGAAGCAAATGCTGACTCTCTAACACCAGTCCCATCCTGTCCAACAAGTTCATCATCTTCTGCATCATCCAGGATTGTTTAAGATTGCATTTAAAAATGTTTAAGTATTTATATGCACAGAAAGGTAAAAATAAATACTATATCAAGACAAACATTCATCTAAGTTTCATTTAATAAGTAAATGTACCTTTTTCAACTTACAAATTCAACTTAAGAATAAACCTACCTCGTTCGGAACCCGAGGACTGTGGATGATAACAGTTTCATGAGAAGCAGCCAACTATCTTCCAAAGTGGCTATAACATTATGTCTTCTCATCAACAATAAATAAATTCTGACTCTACTTTCTTGCGGGCAGATATGTGCCCTGTGTCCTCCTGTTCTTTATGGGTCCAAGAAGAGTTGTTGAATTTTCAGCCTGTTCTGCTTATTACATGTTGAGAGATTAGTGACTTCCAAGCTCCTTATATGTGGAACCAAAAACCAGAATTGCTTCTCTAATGTTTAAACACATTTTTATTTTGTTATTTTAAATGATTGTATATATAGTTAAAGAAATTTTTATAAAAAAGGAATCAAATAAATTTTAATTAGACATTATTTGGCTTAACAGAATATAATTACAACTTGTCATGTTGAAATCTCCTTTCCCCCTTGAGATAACCATAGTCCTAAATGTAATGTGAATTTTCCTCATCCTTCACTTTATAGTTTTCCACGTTTATAATCTTAAGTGAAATGTCAACTTATTTTTCTTTTAATGAGTACTTTAAGAAAAGATTCAGGCTTTGTGTTTTTACTTAAAAATTGTATCAATCAAAAATGTTATCTAAAAAAAAATATTATCTAGATTCTTCCATGTTTATGGTTAATTCATTTTCTTTTTATTTTGAGAGAGAGTGTGAAAGGGGGAAGGAGAGAGAAACATCCATTTGTAGTTCCACTTAGATGGCCCATTTAGTTGTGCATTCATTGGTTGCTTCTCATATGTGCCCTGACTCGGGATGGAACCCATGACTTCGACATGCCCAGAGGATGCTTTATTCACTAAGCATCCAGCCAAGGTCATCTATGTTTATGTTTATACTTGTAGTTCATTCATTTATCTTATATGCATATACTGCAAAACATCAGTTTTACTAGTGTGGGCAAGTGAATTTCCAGACTCTTATAAATTATGTTTTAATTACAATGATGCTTACTTTGTATCAAATATATTAGAAGATATTTTATAAATTTTAGCTTGTTTAATTTATTATAGAAAGTTCTTAAAAACTTATAATTCCTTCCTGGATACATGTGAATTATTTCCTCTGAAGTGACAACTTTTGAAAAGGACACTGTGTCATGTTCATCTTTACTAGGTAATGCCAAATTGATCAGATTAGTTCAAACTGATTGACAATTTAAATTGCCATAGTTTTATACTTTCTCTCTTTCTTTTCTTTTTCTTTCCTTTTTTTTGTTTTTGTTCAACATACTGGCCAATAGTTGGGATTATTTGACTTCCTTATTTATACAAACTAGTGCGTATGAAATTTTATTTTGCATTTAATTAACTTCTGATAATATTAAGGTTGAAGATGTTTTCATATACTGAATTTATTGTTTTTTGTGGTAAGCTTGTTTATTTATTTTTTTATTTTTCAATTGTTATTTATTTTTCTTATTATCTAAATGAGTATTCTATTAAATTCAAAATATCACAAATAAGTCTTCCCCTAACTTATGTTTTTAACTAAACTACAAGTACTTTAAATTTGTTTTGTCTCTTGAGTTATGGTGTTTTTAATGAATGGAAATTCTTAGTTTTAATGTATCTTGTTTAATCCATTTGATGTTTTATGCATTTAAAAACCACTTCCTTCTCCAAATAATATATACTTTTAATTTTTTTATTCAAAGTATTAAAATTAAAATTTTAACATTAGTGTGTAATTTACCCAGAAATAATATTTTGTAAAATTTAAATTATGATGCATTATCCATTTCTTTATTTATTGTTATATCCAAATGGAGATGTCTTATACTTTGTAACCATATATTGCTATGTTTTTATTCTGTATTCCATTGATCTATTTGACTCTACCACAACTAAATAACATTGGTTCAAATATTATTCACTCATCATAAATCTTAATCTCTGGTAGAGTAATGACTCATATTTTGTCCTTGTCCTTTAAGTGTAACAATTGTATCTTTTGCTTTTCCTACTATGTTTTAGAGAGAAATTTTAGCTTGTATAAAAATTTTATTGGGAATTCATTGACATTATAAATCAATTCATAAAGAATTTATAAATACTCACTATTGAATCTCACATAGAACATAATATGTAATTCCACTTATATATGATTTCAGTAAAATTCAGTAAAGGTTAATAAGTTAAAAATGAAGGCCAAACACGTAACTGGTTAAATTATATGAAGAAACTTGCTACTTTCTATTATAAATATTATTGTTAAATTTTATTTTTTGTTTTCTGCTAGTATTGATTTTGCAGATAAAACTTTATATTTTACCTGGAAAACTTGTTAAATACTACTCTTAGTATATATAGTTATTCTTATATAGTTTATAGGTATTCAATCATAATCTGTGAAAAAAATAATTTTGATTTTTTTTTTTAATTTTGCTTGAGTTTTATATCTTCTCTCCAGTTCTATTGCCTTGTATAGGACTTCTAGTACACAGTGAGTGAAAATTTAAATATTAGATACTCTTATTTTTTTTCTGACTTTAATAGGTAACTTCTAAATACCACAGGCAAGTTTACTTGTAGCAATTGGGTAAACATTATATTAGAAAGTTAAAAATTATTTTTGAAATCTTTAATACAAAAATTAAATTTGTTAAAATAAATTCTACTGTATCTGTTAAAAATTCTAGGTTTTTATGTTTGCAATGTTGTTTGCGAATGTGCAGTCTTTGTGTTTTGTCATAATACACCTGCCCTGTGTTTGTTTATTTTCTTCAGTGAATCAACTTCTGACTTGGTTTATATTTTATATTTACTTTCTATTAATTTATTAGCTACTCTTGTGTCTATCATTTTCTTTTTTCAACATTATTCAACTTAAAGTTGGTTGCTTAATTCATTAATTTTTCATGTCATATTTATAATATAAAACATTTGGCTGCATCCCATGAGTGGGCTCAATTAATTCAACCACATTTATTTTTGTAAATTTTAACTTGATCATAAACTATAACCTAGCAGTTTTACTCATAAATATATACCTTAGAAAAATATTTGCACAAGTGCACCAAGAAATATTTAAAATAATGTTAACAAAAGAATAAATTATTATGGCAATAAAAGTAAAATGTGTTTGTGTGTCTGTATGACTATATAGACAGCTAGCTAGCTAGCTAGATATAGATAGACAGACTTCTTTAAAGGAATTAGCTTTTGCCATTTTGTAAATTAGCAAGTTCAAAGTCTACAGTGTAGGCTGGCAGACTGGATACCCAGGAAAGAGGCAAGGCTGCATATCAAATCCAAATGCCAACAGTCCGAACCCAAGGAAAAGCCAATATTGCAAGTCAAGTCCAAAAGCTGTCTATTGGTTTAATTACTTTTTGTAATTAAAAATCATTTACTCTATTCAGTCTTTTGACTAAATGAGAGTCACCCATAAGATGGAGAGCACTCTGCTTTACTCAAAGTACACCCGTGGTGATGTTATTTTTATTTAAAAACACCTTCACAGAAATATCCAGTAAAATGTTAAATTACATTTATGTGTCATATGTGTGACACACATATGTGTTACACATAAAATTAATCATCATACAAGGGACAGAATTAATAAGAGCTCTATTTATTATCCCCTCCAATGACCTACTAGAAATCATTGTACTTACTATTTCTACAACTCTGGTATCTGCAGGGTTAGGTATTTCATTCCCCAAAACGATATACTTTCACTAAAGGTCATTACAAGAATCTCATTTACTTAACAGCTGTGGCTGTTTTCTGGTACTTTTGGCTATTAGTATAAAAGAAACAAGAAGAAAGAAGACATTATTATATTATGGGTAATTGTCTCTGGCTATCAGGAGACAGAGAAATGCTGTTAAACAGTGAAGCAAAGAAAAAATAAGTGTGAGACCCAGAAAACAGCCATTTATTTAAATGCCTCAGGTTATTTCTGGCCTGATTGTGATTGTGCAGATGCTTATCAAACACAGCTTCAGAAGGTCAGATGGCCAGAGATTCAGATCATTGGTGATGACAGTCTAGGTTGTACCACCAAGTAAACTCTCTGAAATAAGCAAAAATAGTATGTGAGGGGAAGAGGACTTTTAAAGGATAACATAAGGGAGGGATGATGAGTATCAACTGGAGTACTGAGTTGAGACCGACTTTAAGGGTACTGACTCTAGTGTGTCTCATTAACACCTGTAGAGTGGGAGACATGAAGATGTGCTCCTCAGTTCCTTCATCATGGAAGGACATTCGGGCCAGGCTCATAGCGTGGTCAGCAGACAGCCTATAACTGTCAGGGATTGCCTCAGTTGCAGAGAGCCATCTCATCCAAGGGCATGTTTTTCTGGGGCATTGCACATTATAAAGTTGAGTAATAGAGGTTTAGAAGCTTATTTCAGACTGATACAGGAATAACTCAGATGCTCAAATCTCGCTTCACGGTCTCCACCAAGTTGGCTGTGGTTCTAGCAGAGCTGTATCACAATGTCAATGTTTTCTTTGCCGAAACCTAATTTTTTTTCCCAATTCCATAGCACCTTCTTGCAGAAGACTTAATGAAAGGCATAAACAATAATAGAGAATATAAAAGATAACAGGACAATTTATACACAATAAACATAAATGCATTTATTTCAAACTTTCAACAAAATATATTCAAGTGTTTTGAAGCATATGTTGTTAAAAAGCTTGAAGGCATCTCATTTGACAATACTGTCCTTTTAGAAACTGAATTAAATGTTTAATTGGCATCAAAATTGGGAAAATAATGGAGTCTCTAATATCAGCCCCAATAATAGTTTGATTTTTTAGAAAAACCATAAAAAGTAAATTCTTAAAGATCAGACTGATGTATATCATTTGGATTCTATGGTCATTCCTACATGGGTAGTAAATGAGTAAAGATGATACAAGTTCATAATTTTACCTATAATGTGTTTAAGAAATCTAAAATATTAGATGAACAGGACTGGAGAGCATGCGTGTGCACACACACACGCACACATGCACACACGCACACACATCCCCTTTAGTATTCAAACTATGTATTATGAAGAATTAACATCTAAACATTTAATCTTGTTTATCAAGAATATGTGTCAGACTAAAAGGTGACACATATTCTGGGAAACTTAATAGTCCCATCCTACTGTCAGAAGTGGGAAGAAAGCTGGGGTCAAGGGTTTATTCAGACATCCACCCCAGTCACATCAGGTATACAAAATGTTTCAGAACGATCTGTGTATGTATAAAATGTCTTCTTTCCTTCCTGAAATGCATCTTTGTTGAATGAATGGCACTAAAGAGATGCTCTGACATTAAACTTAGTTTGAAACAATTCATTTTTGATTTGAGGTTTTTCTGTTTTGTGTATATAATTCCCAAAATATTCCTAAGAACAAACTTTTTCCAGCTTTACCAGGATGGTGTCTGAGACATAAATTTTCAATGCTTCATCATATCAATGTAGATATGTAATTTTGTTTTTCTTATATATCCTAAAATCCTTAAATAAAAAAGCATTTTTTTCACAATTTGTCTTGAAAACATAATAATCTGTTGTACAGAAATATGAGCAAAACAGGATGAGTCTAAATATAAATATAATAGAGATGAAAAATAGTTTACAATACTGAATCCTTATTCAGTATTTTGTTTGGACAGTATTTCTAGTTCAAAATACTGCAAATATTTTAGTTGTCCTAAAAGTTTAAATTCAAATATTCACAAACATATTTTGACTATCTGCTATGATCTGAACATTCTATAAAAACTATAATATATGACCTGTGGCTACAGAGCACTTACTTCAAATCTATAGTAATCTTCTAAAAGTGTTAATGTTAGTGTTCTATTGACTGACTACAGGAAAGTGAAGTCACTAAAAACTAGGGAAGGACTTCTCTAAGGCTTAAGAAGGGGAAAACAATTTAAGTTTGCAACTAAATTTGCTATTAAGTTGACAAAATTTCATTCTTTAACTATGGAAGGTAAATTTCTTGGCATTGCACAATTTTTAGGTAATCTAAAATGTAGTTTTCTTTTAGAGTCAATTATTAGTTCCCCTGCCCCTACCGGCCTGTAGGACAAGGCCTACTTACATTTGTTCTTTTTCAGTTCAACAGATTACTGCCCAGGGTCTCTTCATTTCCCAAAGATTATCTCATTTATATTGCAATGACTTGTTCAAAATAAATTATTCATAAGAACCACTTTATTTCTCTTCAGGAAATAAGGTAAGGATTTCACCAGAGAAATCAAAATCAAATATTTTTATGATTCTTTAAATTCAAATGATAGGCTCTGTGGGTGCCTTTATCACAGAATCATTGAGTTAGAAAAGAAAATTTTCTTTGATGTGATGCTAAGCACTAAAATAAAGTCTTCTTACAAGGTTGTCATAGTAACATGCATGCATCACCTGTCCTGCTCACATTTAAAATATGTTCCCTAATACCTGTCATATGTACATTTACTTTTTTTAAACTTTATATTATCTGTGCTACATTTGGTAAGATTCATCAAGTCAGCTCATAACTACATTCAATAATTAAATTAACTTATTTGCAAATATGTATGTATAACTAAGACTGTATCGAACTCATAGAAATGGACACAAGGAAAAGAATGGCAATTAATAGCACTGTGTAAGTTAACATTGGACAAAATTTTAAAGATACATGTAATCCTCATTTTCATTCAGTGTTGTGATGGTAAACTCATTCACATGGAGTTAGTAGAATGAATGGGTTCTGCTGGAAGAGCCTGCTTACCAATGAATCGGGGTCCTCACTGCTACTGCTATAGCTGTTCTTACTTATTCATCACTACTAAAACAAATGAGTGGTTTATTCAATGCTTCGTGTATATGATGTACGGTGCTAAGTACTTGACATACTTGGTCTTGTTTTATCATTAAAACTACCCTGTGTGATGAGGATCCTCATTATTCACAGAGAAAACAATTGAGGATTAAAGGTTTAAGAACCCGCTCAATGTCACAGTGGGAACTGGAATCCAAAACAAGCCTAATTTCAAAAGGTATGTTTTTGACTTTATGCTAGACTTCATTTTTCATAATGATTCTATGGAAACTCTCTGAAAAACAAAAGGCAAGTATTGAGTTAGGCACCAGGAGGTGCAGATCTCTCCCAGAAATGTTGTTACCAAAAGGGTACAAAAAGAAAATGTCATGCTTAATTTAAAAAGCTGTGCCCTGGGCATTTCTTGGGTCATATTTTTAATTAATCATGAGCATGTTGATAAAAGTTATAGAATAAGCATCATTCTATATGCTGAGAACTTTCCTGTGTTGTGTAACACTATGGTGGTCTCTTCTTTAAAAAAATAATCTGCATTCAAAGAGTGAATGTGTCATAAAACTATTTTGCAGATGAACTCCATTCAACCACCAGCTGACTGTTGTAGCCACAAGAGACATCTTGCCCTACTTCATTTCTCTCTGAAAGATTTATCACCTTCAATACACATATTTCCTGCAGAGGGTACTGCAGGTGTTCTGCCCAATCCCCTCTCAGGGCAGACACTCCTCTCTTAGAAATGTTGACTGCTGAAGGAGTATAATTTTAACTGTCAATGGGAATTGATTGCTTTGGCCAAAGGGATCTACCTAACCTACAGTTACAGCTCCACCTAGCAGTAAACCAGAGTCCAGTGATGCAGAAATTCAAAGGCCAGGAGCCTTGCCTTAGTTTGAGACAATTATCAATGACCTTTTGGCTCTAAAGTGCCCTGAGTACGATTGTGAAAGCATAGTAGTAGTCAGCTTTGTTCTCTTCCCAATCTTGCCTCTGGCACTTCCTTCCTCAGAGGTACATCCCACACAGAGGACTGCCTAATAAACTTCTGCATGTAATATATTCTTTTTCAGAATGGCAGCTCTTATGTTACTATACTTATGGGACAAAATAATCTTTGTTCTCCCTTGAAAGGAGACAATTGTAAGGAACAATCTATTTCCTTACAAATAGATTGTAAGGAAATCTATTGTTATTCCCAACCATGTCTTTTATCTTTAATTGCAGAAGACAGTGTCCTTCTCTAAATTGACCTCATTTTACCAGGTTTGATATCCTTGATATAGATCATAGTGCCAAGAATGAGTTCAAATTACAATGTTTTCTCAAATTTGTTTCAAATCATTTTCCTTTATATCTAATATCTAGAAACTGGTTTTAGTTTTCCAGTTTGATCCTATAACTTGTCATTTTAATTTGACAATCAACTTTCTGGAAAAATTGGAAGTTATCAATCCCCTTCCAAACTAACATTAAAATAGACATGTCATGATATCTAGTACCTCAATAAAAGCAATATCAACAAATGTGTAATTATATGTTTTACCTAAAATTCTCTGAAGATCTGTCTTTTCAAGAAATTTAGTCTCCTAATTTATCTTTTATCTTAGGCATTTTTAGTGTTTACCTCTAAATTTTAAAAATTCTTTAGGTGAAGTATAAATATATATATATATTTTTTTGTATTTTTCTGAAGCTGGAAATGGGGAGAGACAGTCAGACAGACTCCTGCATGCGCCTGACCGGGATCCACCCGGCACGCCCACCAGGGGCTATGCTCTGCCCACCAGGGGGCGATGCTCTGCCCCTCCGGGGTGTCGCTCTGTTGCGACCAGAGACACTCTAGCGCCTGGGACAGAGGCCAAGGAGCCATCCCCAGCGCCCGGGCCATCCTTGCTCCAATGGAGCCTCGGCTGAGGGAGGGGAAGAGAGAGACGAGAGGAAGGAGAGGGGGAGGGGTGGAGAAGCAGATGGGCGCTTCTCCTGTGTGCCCTGGCCGGGAATCGAACCTGGGACTTCTGCATGCCAGGACCATGCTCTACCACTGAGCCAACCGGCCAGGGCCTAGATATTTAATTATCCTAGAATTGTATCTGTCTTTCTATCAACTCCCAATAAACAAAGCTAGCAAATGTAACCAATTTATAACCCTTTGTAAAAAACAATTTTTACTTAAAATGCTTAATAATACAATTTAATAGGTCCATTTTTTTTAACTTAAAGTAAGAAGCAGGGAAGCAGAGAGACAGACTCCCACATGCACCCCAACCAGACCCATTTGGCAAGCCCCCTACTAGGCGATGTTCTGCCCCTATGGGGTCGTTGCTCCATTCCTCATTAACCAACCTATTTTAGCACTTGAGGCTAGGCCATGGAGCCATCCTCAGTGTCTGGGACCAACTTGCTCCAACTGAGCATGGCTGCCTGAGAGGAACAGAGAGAGAGAGAGAGAGAGAGAGAGAGAGAGAAAGAGAGAGAGAGAGAGAGAGAGAAGGGAGAGGAGAAAGATTGCAGAAGCAGATGGTTGCTTCTCCTGTGTGCTCTGACTGGGAATCAAACCCTGGATATCCACACACCAGGAAAATGCTCTACCACTGAGAAAACAGTCCAGGCCCTTACTAGGTCTATTTCAGTAGTTTGTATGACATTTGTATTACCATCTAGATAGAATTGATTTCATATGCTCCAATTTTTACAAAACATTAGGTCTATATTTATTTAGATCACTGTTATATTTAATATGTTTATGAATAATTTACAAACATTTTGGTCTTATATCCAGAGAATTTTATTCATAAAAATTAAAAAGAATAACAATTAATGATTCTAAAATTTGCCTTGACCAGTTGGCTAAGTGGTAGAGCATCAGCCCAGAGTGTGGAAGTCCCAGTTTCAATTTCCAATCAGGGCACGCAGGAGAAGAGTCCGTATGCTTCTCCACCCCTCCCTTTCCCCCTTCTCTCCTCATTCTACCCCTCTCACAGCCATGGCTCAGTTAGTTTGAGTGTATTGGCCAGGGTGCTGCAGATGACTCTGTGGAGCCTCTACCTCAGGTGCTAAAAATAGCTCTGTTGTGAGCATGGCCCAAGATGGGCAGAGTATCAGTCCCTGAGGGGAGTTGCCAGGTGAATCCTGGTGGGGGCGCATGCAGGAGTCTGTCTCTCTATCTCCCCTCCTTTCACTCAAAAAAAAAAAAAAAAAAAGACAAAAAATAATTCTAATTTTTTTTTAAATATCCAAATACTGTTTAGGCCAAATCATGCTATATTTGACTTCTTGTTTGGTGTTAATTGCTGTGAAAACCACAGAGAAGAAACAGAAAGATGTACTTATAGATAATTTTGCAAATAAGATCCAATATGCTTTACAGGTATATAATAGTGTTTTGACAAAATAACATGTGTTAGGTTTTTTTGTTTAGACATGTTGTAAACACGACCAAAATTTATTCTTCATATAAGCTTTCCTCTCCCTAATAAATAAAATTAAAGTGAATATTCATATTGCAGATCTGTTTTGGGGCCAGAGTAAGTCTAGACTTGTAATTAGCATCTTCATTCAGTCAGGGAAAACAATGTTACTTTATGACTCTGTTTGGTCCTATTCTCAGATCATTCCACTATCACACAGAGCACTTCTGCTCTCCAAAAATGAAACCTTATTTCACCTTTTCTTGATGAAATTAAACTGATTTTCTATAATCCTCACTAATCTAGAAGAAGTTCCTCATAGAAACCTGTTTTCTCATCTTTAAATCTTGATCTCCACTATCTTGTGGTAGTGGGAAGAACAGCTTATTGAAGGTTTTTTCAGACTTATTTTTTTTTTATTTTGTATTTTTCTCAAGTGAGAAGCTGGGAGACAGAGTGACAGACTCCCACATGCACCCTACTGGGATCCACCCAGAATGCCCACTAGGTGGCGATGTTCTGCCCATCTGGGCTGTTGCTCCATTGCAACCTGAGCCATTCTAATGCCTAAGGCGGAGGCCATGTAGCAATCCTCAGGGCCTCAGCGAACTTTGCTCCACTGGAGCCTTGGCTGCAGGAGAGGAAGAGATAAAGAAAAAGGAGAGGAGGAGGGAGGAGAAGCAGATGGGCGCTTCTCCTGTGTGCCCTGGCTGGAAATTGAACCCTGGACTTCCACACGCCCAGACACGCTCTACCACTGAGACAACCAGCCAAGCCCCACACTTCTTTTTTATCAACAAATTTATTTTTTAAAACTTTTGAGTCAGAACTGGAATTACACAGAGGATTAATGAGAGATCAGAACCCCAAGTGCCTTATCTCAACAAGCCTCCCCAAAAGGACCTCATTTTATGCTCCAAGTAACAGAGATACTGATGTTGATAAATTGTTGATATTTGCCCTCATTTAATAAATTTTTCTTTACTTAATATTGTCAATATTAAGTATCAATATCACACTAGTGGTGGGATTCAAATAATTTAACAACCAGCTCTCTGCCCTAATGATCATTTTAAGTATAAAAAATGATATACTGAAAGGTAGTGTATTATTTCATGCATTTAACACTTAAATAAGGACAATAAAAAAGGTACACAAAACTAGATTATGTTATAAGAAAGAGTTTAAAATATTAATAAAAAATACTAAATAATACCTGACAAAAAAACCAATAAAACTGTTATTTAAGGTATTTTCATATTGTTTGATTGGCATCCTCACTTGCAATTCTTTTCACCTATGGACAGAATGAACATTACCACAAGCACTTAGATTACACAGTTGTGCAGATGAACATAAAGAAAGAGTAAGGAATGTAAATTTGTGATTTCCACATTAGTTCGTTGCCCAGGAGCCCACCTTACAGAGAACCCTGATTACAAGTGCTATTTTAACAACCAGTTTGCTGAACTCAAAAAGGTAGGTATTAGTTCTGCCGAACCCGAGTGAACCAGCTGAGTCCCACCACCGATCACAACCCACACACATCTTTTACTAAAGAAAACATTGCAATTGATAAGACATCTTATAGATATTGCTTTACCTCATCTTTCTTTGTTCCTAAATCAGTGTTCTCTCTCTCTCTCTTGCTCTCTCTCCCTCCCTATTTTGCTGTTCTTTTTTTTTTTAGTTCAGTTTTAAGAAACAGTTGGCAAAATAAAGGAATGCATCTCTTAGTTCCAGTCTCACACAATTCCCATATCTTGTATCTTGCTATAGCTCCTTACTGACTTGCAAATTGGTAATTGTTTTCTGACAAGGTCTCAAGTAGATTTTTAGAAACTCTACAATTAAAATTTTGCAGTCAGGCTGTATTTGTCCTAACCTTCAGGATTTCGCACAATCTTAGAAGTAGTTTTCCTGTTCATCTTATCCTCAATCTGGTATTTCTGTCTCAACTTCTGCTAGAAAATGTAATGTTTCCTGCCACATCCTAGAAATATATCCAGTGGGATCAGAGAAGGAGTTAATTTACCACAGAGATCTGAGGAAGATAAAGAAGAAAGAGCACCTTAGTAAGCACTGTTAACAGATATAAAGGGAAAAGGGAAGAATGCTTTCAGATTATCCTCTGGATTCCATTTATATGTTTGTTCACCTACTAATAAACTTTGTTCCCTGGTAATACTATGAAGTATTTGCAAATATTTACAGCATGTTTAAAAGTTTTACATGTTTATTGACTTCTCAATTCCCTGGATAATTGCCTGTTCTAATTCAGTATACTTTTTTTTTTCTATTTAGGATTCATTTATTTTTCACTTAAGTAAACAAATATGTCAATATTAATTATATATAAAATATATTATTTCAATTTGTCTTCCACCTTTTAATTTTGCTTATAGTGAAGTTTTCTTTTTCTTTCTCTTTTTTTCTTTTATTTCTTTCTTTTTTTTTCTTTTGGTTGGAATACCATTTAGACTTTGAATCAGCATTTTTTCAATGGTTTCTGGCTTAAGTTTAAAGTTGAGAAATGCCCTTTTTATATCAAATGTTCACTTTATTCATTTTTTATATTATTGTTTCCAATATTTTTAGAAAAAAAAATAATCCTAACAGTATTTTTAAAGTTCTTACATTAAATCTTTCATTTTTGCAAAATGTATTCTCAAAAATGTTTGCCTTTTATTAAAATTAAATTTATTGAAATCTTACTTTAGTAAAGCATTGAGAAAGTTTTATATTTGCTGTTGAATATTCCATCAACAACTTTTATGTAACTCAACTTTATTCAAATTTAAAAGAAATTTCATTAAGAGGCCCTGGTTGAGTAGTTTAGTTGGTTAGAGCAGTGGTTTTTTAACCACTGGTCCTCAGACTGATCTGCCAGAAATTTTGTGTGGGTCAGCTAAAGAGTTAAACACCCTGTTTGATTCCCTGATCAGGGCATACACAGGAGCAGCTGGAAGTTCCTCTCGCTCTCTCTCAATATCAAAAATAAATAAAAGAATTAGCCACCCTGATGTTGTATGAAGATTACAAAGTCTATAATCATTGGGTCTATAATTGGGCCTATAATCCTTTACATCAGCATGGTTAACTCTTTCCCAGAATGGCATAAAATTTCTGGTGAACCTATGTGTACTGTTGGTTGAAAACCACTGGGTTAGAGTGTTATCCCAATATTCCAAGGTTGCAGGTTCAATTCCTGAATTTGTCACATACAAAAATCAACCAGTGATGCATAAATAATTGGAACAACAAATAAATGTTTCTGTTCCTTTTTCCCTCTTTAAATCAATAAATTTAAAGAAATTAAACTCTTATTCACAGATTTGGTAGTCACTGTCAAGTGTTCATCTGCCTATATAACAAGTACAGAACTTCATTATTTAGTGAGGTATTTTAGTAAATGTGTTAATTTAATAACTTTCTCAACAAATAAATATATAAGTAGAAAATATTGTGGACTGATCCAGAAATTTTAACATTGGTGTATTTCACCTTGGACAGAGAAACAAAGAAAAATTATTAAAGGGACAATTCTATTTATTGATCATATGGCATAGTGACAGATACTATACCATTTATGTTGTTATTATACCATTATATAATATACAACATATAATATAGTTGTTACTATACCATTTATTGTATGTTATTGAATGCCTAAAATATACTCAATGTTATTTCTCTTTGTTTCATAAATCAGTAATCCAATTACAAAGTATCAGAGAAATGAGTTTAATCTACCCTGAATGATTTCAAAGTCAAGGCTCTTTCAAATAGAGCAATGAAGAGCAATTTTTTGGACTCTGTATTACCCCTTGCATGCCTTTCTTAATTTGAACTGCAAAGGTAATTTTAGATGGGAAGTAAAAAAAAAATACTTTTAAAATTAGCAAAAACTCTCATTGACATTCATCTAGTCTTTAACATAATTAAAAAAAAAGTCTTAGGATTCAGATTTTTTTTTTCTCTGATTTATTTAACTTTCAGAAAATGTTGCTCTTGCCACACTAGATCATGCTGCCTTACAACAATACAATTTATATCATTGCAATAAATCAATAAGCATTAAAAATCTGACAAGGAAAAAAGAATATAGATGTTGAATGAAGAAAGTTTCTTATATTTTGAATAATTAATTAATTAATTAAGTATTCATTAAGAGTGTGACTACATTACATGATGTAAATTCTAAGCTCCGAGCACCTGGGTTCAAATCCCAATTCTTTAAGGCTCTTGTTGTTGAGGTTGTGTGTGTTATTTAACTTTTTAGAAATATTAAATTACTGTTTTAAATAAGAGAATTAAAATTAGCCACCTTTAGTAGTGAAAAGATTAAATGAGATAATGTATATAGAGCTCCTGTCATATAATTAGCAATGAATAATGTAGCATAATTAATAGCAACTGAGAAATTGTGATCATAAAAAGTCTAGTGACATGGAAGTGGGTTTCTGAGGGCAAACATCTTTGTCCACTAGTTTCAAATGCAGGACAAAACCAATGTTCAAATAAAGCTGCTGATTGAATAGAATTGCTAAATTTGGAGTGGGGGAAGCACTCATATCATAGGGGAAAAAAGGTCAAGATAAGCAGATGTTGGGAAAATTGATTCCAAATCAATACAGAAAATGCCTCCACACATTTGGTATCAACATGCCTTATTTACTGTGTTAACTATTTAAACAACCACTTTTTAACTGCATTTTAACTCTTTAAATTACCAGTGGATCATAATTATTCTTTTCAATTATTTGTTTACATGATTTAAGTGTTAATATTCCCTACCAAAGCAAACGTCTATTAAATCTATCTTGAATAGCAAACAAACTGAGGTGTTGACTACTATCTGAAAAAAATGTTTCTTTGTTGTTTTTGTTTATTTCCATCTTCCTATATGAAAGCTAAATAAAATTAGAATAGAAAAGATGGAATTATATAAACATGAAAAAGTAAACTAACTAAAAGAAAATCACTTGGAATACAGAAAACTGATTTCTAGTTTAAAAAAATAGAAAACTCTCTTACGTTGACTATTATTATTTTTAAACAAAAGTATTTCTTTGCATGCTTTCTAGGCTCAAAAAAAATTGGGAAGCAGCCCAGAAGTTTTATGTGGTACAAAGTCAAGAGGATAAGGAAGCTCTGTGTCATAGAGCTCAATTAAGGGGAAGCAGCATGGAGCTGTGTAGACAGAAGCATAGGTGATCCATAAAGATTCCAGACAGCTAAGCATGAAGGTTGGGGAAAAGGACATCAACCAGAGAAAAAATGTCATTGCTCCAAGAAGTGGCTTATTTAAAACCTAGGGAACAAAAGACACTAGTTAGTGTAGTGAGAAATTACAGGGATGGGAAGAACTGAAAGCAAATGTTTCTTTCTCCTTTGTTAAAATACATGTGAGCATATGCATGCAAATTATATATAGATAGATAATATGTATTAATGATACATAAATTGTTATATATGATATATAAATATTATTACTTAAAACTATAAATTAAACATATTTTTATTCATATTATTTTGAGAATATATAAATGTTTTCACCTTACGATTTGACTAAAATATACCTTGATCATTTTACTGTGTTCTTAATTCAATTCATTATCAAAGGTACATATTAAAAAAAATTAATACTCAAAATAACCACATATATATTGTATTATTCTTCTCTATTTCTTACCTTCTTTAAAGACAAGTTCATTAAAAATACAGAAAGAGTGATTCTTACATAACTTGACAGTATAGCATCAATTGTGTAGATGTGCATAGTTCCTCTACTTTGCTACACAGAACCTGTGAAGCAGAGTGTTTTCATCAAAAAAATAATTCTCAGACATTATCTTACTACAATTTCTCAAAGCTTCATTAACTCAACAGTATATTTTGTTAATCAGATAAATTAGGAGTTACATTTGTGGTGTGGAATTAAAGTGATTCTAGTCACCACTTGCAGGGTTCAGTGTGGGATTTGGAAAAAGAAAATGCAAAAAAAAAAAAATGAGTTCTAACTAAAAGTGATAAAAATCAATAATAGCCTCCATTCATGAGTGGGGAATTCAATCTTTTGTCACATAATTAAGGTAGGTGCCTACAGGAACTAAAGAATAAATGGTGAACTATGTGGCAAAGATAAAATATTAAAATAAAAAAATTAAATTTTCATTCTCCAGTGGCTAACATTTGCAGTGGAACATTCTCTTTTCCTTTAAAGTCGTCTAAAATTCTAAAGAAAAGAAAGCTACAAAACTCTAAAGACGTGTTATTGAGAACATTATTTATTTATTTATTTTTCTGTATTTTTCTGAAGCCAGAAACGGGAGAGACAGTCAGACAGACTCCTGCATGCGCCCGACTGGGATCCACCCGGCACGCCCACCAGGGGGCGTCACTCTGTTGTGACCAGAGCCACTCTAGCACCTGGGGCAGAGGCCAAGGAGCCATCCCCAGCGCCTGGGCCATCTTAGCTCCAGTGGAGCCTCGGCTGCTGGAGGGGAAGAGAGAGACAGAGAGGAAGGAGAGGGGGAGGGGTGGAGAAGCAGATGGGCACTTCTCCTGTGTGCCCTGGCCAGGAATCAAACTCGGACTTCTGCACACCAGGCCAACGCTCTACCACTGAGCCAACCGGCCAGGGCCGAGAACATTATTTTTAAAAGGAGCTCCAGCCTATGCTTACATATCAGAGTTATAATCTGGGGAGAAAGCATGAACTCTAAAGAAGAGAATACCGTAAACACATTTGATAGTTATTATATGTTGATAAATATTAACATTTATTGACAGCATTGCCATCATTCACACACAATATACATAAAATTAGAAAATAAATATGTACAACATTAATAACAAAATGTGTTCAAGTGATTCAAATTTATTTTACAGAACCTTTGCATGCTGCTATAATGACACGGTATGTCAAAAATTAGTCTTTGTGCTCAAATAATACGAAAGCTACCAAGGATTTTTTTAAAATATGCAATTACAAGTATCCATATAAAGAATAATAATTACTCTAAGACAGAAAAAGCTGAAGTGTTCTACCAATTCAAAGGAAATATATGACTATAATTTTATTTGTTTGGCTTCTACTATTTTTTACTATTAATTCTGTTGCTACTCATTTCTACTATATTCATAACTTTATTTTTACTTCTATTTGTTTTTCTTTATAGTGAGGCAGTATAACTTGTCTGTGTTTTATAGCTACTTAAAAATAAAAATGGTAGACTATAAATAATAGAGGAAAAGATGGCTATTACTGGAGAAAAAAACATAATGGAAGGAAGGCACAATGTAGGTTGGAAATATTAAAAGTCAAGCCTAACTGGAGCAAAAGGAAAATCAGAGATTAACTCAAGTGAATTTTGATTATTGTAAAGAAGACCTTGAAAAGAGATTTAGATAGTTATAATTATGAAAAGAAGCTTAACTTATTAACTAGAGAAGCAAATTACAGCCTAAAAGATAAACTTATTTTTAAAGGATTTGTATTTATAAAAGCTAAAGCAAAATGCCTATGTGGCACATTCATATATATTTTCCATAGATTTTCTGCATCTCAGTCAAATCAATGGCCCATCCTTCCATAATAAATATAATTTCTCATGCTGTTTTTCTTTTGATATTGTTTGAAAAATCACTTTTGTTTGAAAATAACACTGCCTTACTATTTGCCTTGCCTGGCTGGCAAAATGTACATTAAACACGTGCAATTAAAGGTATTTTAAAAATTAAAAGCATAAAGCAAATATCTGAAAACATTTTTTTCTCATAAATCTATAAAAGCATGTATTTTTCCTTTGCATCTTGACCAGAAATTCACTTCGACCACATTAATTCTAATTATTAATCCTAATTCTAATTAACTCTAATAATCAGACAAATAAGACCTTTTATGATTCTTTATTAAGTTTCTTCATTTTTATTTTTATTTATTTTTATTAAGTGAGAGGTAGGTAGGCAAACACAGACTCCCACATGAGCTCCGGAATGCACTCAGCATGCCCCCAACAGGACAATGCTCTGCCCATCTGGGGCTTACTCCATTGCTTGGCAACCAAGACATTTCATTGCCTGAGGCAAGGCCATGGAGCCATCCTCAGTACCTGGGGCTTACTTGACCCAAATGAGCCATGGCTGCAGGAAAAGGGAAAGAGAGAAAGAGAGGGGGAGAGAGGAGAAGCAGATGGTTACTTCTCCTGTGTACTCTGACTGCAATTGTTACCAGGACTTCCACACATTAGGCCAATGTTGTGCCACTGAGTCACCTGGCCAGTGCAAGTTTCTTGCTTTCTTCAAAGATAATTACACTCAAATTCTTTGGGAGGTATTTTGTTGTTGTATTTACCTGACATGATAATTTATGAAGATAAATTCATTTTGACTAATTTAAGTAATTAAAATTTAGCATAAGCATATAATAAAAAAAACCTTAATCTTAAAGAAATCAAATAAAAACTGTCATATGGCAGAGACCTTATGAGAAACTTAGACTTCTGGAAATGCTAACAACCTCAGAAGCCATCACTTTGTCCTTAATCTTGGCTCAATTACTATCCATATATCTGTTTCTCTGCTATCTGCCTTTCTTATTACTTACTGGTCCTTTTATTTCATGAGGCTACTGTTTACCTGTCATCCTCCTCCTTCTAGTCATGGGTCATCAGGGACTCTGATCTATTTTATGAACTTTCAGCTTCAATTTCACTTTCTGTTACTAACAAATCTTATTATCTCTATTTTCTTATTCAAGTTCCAGTTGAAATTTATTATTATACTAATCAAAATATTGTTGCTCATTTCACAGGAATTTTTTTTAAATAATGAGTTTATTCACAGCTTAAAATCATGCTAATTAAAGAAATATCAATTGACTGCTAGTAGGGGTGTCCTCTGCAGGCTATGTGTGCCTCAGACTTCTGATGAGCAAGGGGATGTCCCTGAATGGCATGCTGAACATGGGGACTACAAAATGAGTGCACAACTTGAAAGGTTACAGCCGACTATCTATCCAAAGCCTAACTTCAAAAAATTAAGGTTGAACCTTAATAAAATTATGTCAAGAAAATATCTTTATTCAAAGACCAATACAGAATACATATACCATTAGCATAACTAAGATTTTAGTATTATTTTAGTATCTGAAGTGATTTGATATCTATTCTGTTGCAATCAGAACTTTTTAGGATTTTTTTGTTATATCATGCATTTGTATTTATAATTTTTCTTTCTTATCACTGATTTTCATTATTTAACTGGTCTTTTTTCATATTCCTTAAGTCCTTATTTCTAATGTTAAGTTTAAATGCTCTTTGTCATTATAATCTTACAATTATTGCTTTAAAATTCACTTTATCTGCATACAATTATTTACTGTGTTCATAGTTTTATACCACAGTGCTAAAATTTGTGTTTTTTAAAAGATATTTTATCTCTTTTATCCCCTTTGTTTATAAATTATTTTACTTATTTGAAAAGATAGTCTCATGCTCTCTCTTAGAACTTAATACTATTTTTATTAAATTATTCTTATATTTTTTGGTTAATTTAACTTTTTTTCTTCAAAAATGAGTAATATTTTATAAACTTCTTATTGTATTGAAAAATTTGGAGCATATCCACTGAGAAAACATCAAAGATATCTGAAATTCAATTAAGTTTCAATTCAAATCCCAAGAGAAGTTTTGTGTAACTGACAGTGTGATCCAAAATGCATGAATAAGGATAAAGAATATTCAGGAGAATTTAAATAAGGAAAATAAGCATTAACACCCACCCATATGT
The DNA here is from genome assembly GCF_036850995.1 of Saccopteryx leptura. Lineage (NCBI taxonomy): Eukaryota > Metazoa > Chordata > Mammalia > Chiroptera > Emballonuridae > Saccopteryx > Saccopteryx leptura. The sequence goes on from NC_089503.1 coordinate 357,563,135, forward strand.
CAGGATTTATTTTGCAGCTATAGTAATTAAAACATGAGGTTAAGCATGGGTTATCTTAAAAAGTTTTAAATATCACGGTAATGAGCCTGTACATTATTCCAATTATCATGGGAATGCTTTAGAAAGTTCTGTACAAGTGAATCATGATCTTATTTCCATTTAAAAAAACATTACTCTGATTGGAGACCAACTACAGAGGCAAAGTACGGCATGAGTTAGATTACTTGAGAGATCATTGCGGTTATCAAGTCAGAAAAAAATACAGTAGCTCGAGTAGAATGTGGAGATAGTAAATAGTTATTAGATTTATGATAAAATTATCAAGTAAAGCCAGTTCAACTTGTTAATATAATGAATTGCATGTAGATGTGTGAAAAATAAAACATTAGAGTTTAATTCAGATTTGGAGACTAAAAGGTTGGGAAAGGACAGTGATGAATTTATTAAGTTAGTATAGATTGGAAAAGGAGTAATTTTGAAACCAAAAAATCAAAGGTTTATTCTTGGATAGTTTATATTTGAAACACTTATTAGACATCTAAGTGTAGATGTAACAAACAGGGTTGGATGAGTCTAGACACAAAAACCAAGATATAAATTTAGAATCATCCAAGTTTTTTGGTACTTAAAATATGTATCAGAAGTGTAGTTACAGGATAAAAGAGAAATTGTTCCAATATTTATATATATATATATGAGAGTCTTCTAATTACACAAGACACACCCAGTGAAGTATGAGAAGTACATGAAGAATAAAGCTTATATTTCTAAAAAGCTAAATAGTATCCAAAAGTGCTTAGAGATGAAGTAAAACAAAGATGGGCTTGGCCATCAACCTATAAAGATTAGCTCCTATGTCACAATGGCAAATATTATTTCAGTGTGGTACTTTTATTCTGTTAAGAAAAAAAATATCATATACAAAAGCTCAGGTGTCAAATATAGATAATTTGCAAGGCATTTTGGTACAAAAGGGAGCTGTAAAATAAAGTTGTAGCTGGAAAAAATATACACTGTTAATGGAGAATCCTTTGAACAAAGTTTTTTGTTGATGGGAATAATACAGTAGAATGAGCCAATACTGGTAAGGTAAAGTAGAAGAAAAAGAAAATAAAAGGAACAAATTCAGGAGTAACCCTTGAGAAGAAGGAATTGGAATAGAATCCAGTGAGCAAGTTATATTGTTGGCATTTGATGAAAATAGAAACTAGAATTATAGGTGTATTTGGTCAGGTGGGTAACTCAGCTAATACATTGGTTGGTAAATAAATGTAGGAGATCTCCTTTGTTCTAAGAAAACATCTCCAGGTTATCTTGTCATTCAATTATGTTGCATACCCATCACCCAAAGTCAGATTGTCCTCCGTCACCTTCTATCTGGTTTTCTTCTCCCCCTTCCCCTCTCCCTCCCTTTCCTCCCCGCCCCCATAACCACCACACTCTTGTCCATGACTCTTAGTCTCGTTTTTTTGTCTCACCTATGTATGGAATCATGCAGTTCTTAGTTTTTTCTGATTTACTTATTTCACTCCATATAATGTTATCAAGATCCATCCATTTTGTTGTAAATGATCCGATGTCATCATTTCATATGGCTGAGTAGTATTCCATAGTGTATATGTGCCACATCTTCTTTATCCAGTCATCTATTGAAGGAAGTTCTAGCCTGAGCAGTCAGACAAGATAAAGAAATAAAAGGCATCCATATTGGAAAAGAAGAGGGAAAGGTTTCACTTTTTGCAGATGATATGATCCTATACATCGAAAACCCCAAAGACTCCACAAAAAGATTACTAGAAACAATAAGAGAACTAGATTAAATTGTCCCTCTTTGCCTGAATAGGTAGATAAGACCTCCAAAAGACTACATAGTTAAAGTTTTGAGGAACTCATAAAAGCATTAGAAACTTCCTTCTTAGAGACAGTAATCCAATTCTGATTTAATTAATGGAAAACATTAGAGACATATCTGACTGACAAAATTGGATTAAAATATTTTGAAACATAGAATTCTGCCAATTTTGAACTAAATAACCTTGACACTTTTGGTTTTACAGTATGCATTTAATGCTAATTACTCAAGAAAATCTAACGAAATTATATTTAGAATAAATAATAGTATAAAGAAACTATTTTGTTTGCATGAAAAGATAATAATTAATTTTAAATTTATATTTAGCAATTTGCAATCTAGAAAATATAATTTATCTTCAAATCAAATAATATTTGAAGAATAAATGTAATAGTTCATGACACAAACATTTAGATTTTTCCATATAGGCAGTATATAATATTTTATAAATTTATTTATAATTGCTAGAAGCTTCTCCTATACCAATAATACTTTATTTTTAATATTTCTTATCCATACCCACCTATTCCTGCTGGATTACAGAGTTAAAGATTCTTTTATGTGTTTAAATGTTGTTTGATAGGTTAGAACACAAGATGAAAAAAATCCCAGAAAAGTTCTTATACTAAATTTTTTTAATAGTATTGAAATATTTCAAAGAATCTGAAAAAAAAACAGACTTTATTCATTAGGATACTACAGAATCTTTCAGGGACATATTCCAACAACTTTCTAAATTCATCCTCATTTAGTTACTTATTCTGAGGTCATGTTAAACTTTACTTCCAGTATCTCCTCTTCTTTCATCCCTTATTTTCAATTCTATATTCATATTGGTTTACTTTATAATATGTTGCATATGATTTTATGAAGTTTTAGATAGAAAATTAGGTCCAAAATGTAATAAATATATGTAAGAATAAATATATGAATATAATATGTCATAAAACCCATACATCATATGATTTTATATTTAGACATGTAAAAATGGAGAGTAGTATTGAATTATAATCAGAAGGCAGTAAAAAGTAGATCTTTTCCAGTTCTCATTTATATTTCAATCCTTGTCACTAGAACAGATTAATGCTGTGTTAATTTCTGTCTTTTATTAATTTTGTCATAAGAAATGAAGCACTGGAATTTTAGCCCACAGTGTTTAACAGTTAATGAGCCTGATCCTCCCAAAGCAAAATCTACTGCCTAGGAAAAATGTCAGATTTCACAGCTGAAACAACTGTAGTTTATCAGATACATTTAATCATTTGTCTAGTGTACTTGATCACAGTCTATTTGACTGATACACTGTTTCTATGACCTTGTTGACAGTCAGTGTAGATCTTTATTTTAATTATTTTAAAGCTACACGAATGTCCACAGCAATCTAATTAATTGGCCTTATCCTGGTTCTTTTAGTCATATGGTAGTAACATATAGACATATAAATGCAGTAATACTTTTTTAAGGCAATTCTTAAATCTTTTAATTTTCCAAGTGTTAAATGACTTCCTCTGCACAAAATGGTCAAATCAATAATGCTGCTTGATGGATTGTTTCACAAAGAAATGAGATATTTTGAGTTTACTTTGTTTGCATATGAGGAAAATAAGACAATTTCTGAGAAAAAGCTAAATGTAAGCCAAAAACTGACATAAATAAATACCTAGAGGTGATTTTAAAACAAGTAACTTAGCATCATTTTTAGTCCTATATTATGTTATCTTTTCTTTTTAAATTACTTGGCATTTCAAATTACTGGGCAACCTTCAAACAAACAACTCTCACCAAAGTGATTTAATTCTAAAACATACAATATTACACATATACACACACCTTTTAAAACTTTTTATCTTAGATGTCACACTAGCTTAAAGTTAAGTCTCTATCTTACTCTTTGTTTTAACATTGTTCTTACCTGAAATAGAAGATTTGAAGTATATAGAATAATATTCTAAATAATTTTCTAGTAATTTATTTTCAAACCTCTCTTGTGCTTTGCATAGACTAATGCTAAATACATATTAATTGATCATAAATGCTAAAGTAATATATTTTGTCTTTGTCGTAGAAACTTAAGTAAAATAAACATTGTTGAAATTTTTCTACAAGGAAATTTCTTAACATAGTTCACCAAGATTTTAATGGCACTTTTTTATAATTTCTCAATATTATAATGTGAACATAACAAATTTTACCAGATAATTACTTTACTCTTCACCATGCTTTAACTATAACTTCTCACAATGAAAGGATAGAACTCCTCAAGACTCAGAGTTTGTATGTTACTTAAGATCTCAAACCATTTATCTTGTCTGTTAATTAATCTTTCTTAATTAGTGTTTAATTGTGCATATACTCTTCATACTTTTACTTAAAGAAATGACAGTATATTACCTTTTAGTAGAAAATGTGAATAGTTTACAATACTTATTATTATTAAGTGCAAAAAGAGTCTAGACATTTATTTTTCCAAATATTTAAAGAACTTAGAAAAATAACAAATAAAACTTTGTGACATAATTTATAAATTGTTCATACTAGTAATACTCATCAAATAATATTTTGTATAGAACAAGACATTGAGGTTGAAAACATTTAGTTATAATGAAATTTTCAATTATTAGCAGAGTTTTTAATTTATAGCTTATTATAACATTTAAATATTAATATGTGTAGTATGTATTAAAAACAGTGAATTTTCTCATATTACCAAAGTTGAATTCAATCTTCTTTAATAATGAATGTTACTAATTATAATTTATTAACAATGAAGTAGAAGGGATGCTTTCCATCCATTCAGCTATTTCTGGTAAATGACTTCAGATATATTTCAAAAGGGAATAATCTTTTAATATTTTTCAAAGAAAGAGCTCTTTCATTAAAATTTGAGACATAAATGTAAACACCATTGTAAAGTCTATTTTATAAATTTACGTCTAACATTTGTGTCCTGAAATGACCACCATCAGACACATTAATGTTTGTATTGATATTAATAGGTTTCCTCCAAATCAATATTTTTTATTTGACTTATTTTTTTAGAGACATGATATTTTTGCCATTAAGATTTTTAAATAATATTATAACTGTTCTACAATATTACATTCTTAAAATGTGCCGGAGTCAGTGACCAAGTTGAATTTGGAGAGGATGCAGAGTACAAAGCTGCACTGGATATTTCTGGTGATGGCAATAATTCAAAAATTCACACCTCATTTCACCCTCCATGTTATCCACCATCTAACTTCCTGGATATTCATCAACTCAGTAGGGACTTGTGACCCATTCTCTACTCTTCCCTTATGAATATTTTATTGCATATAAGTGACAGAAAGTTCAGTTCTGTAAATCTTACTGCATGTTTCATTGACTCTATCCCTTACTGGTTGATACAAAATCCACTTCTCTGCAAAGTCTATAAATCATTTATTGGAGAGTCATGTAAGTACTCCAGATGTGCTCATAAGCAAGGTTTTTTTACTGTTTATGGCACATTTTATGTCTTTCTTTTTGTATTCTGTCTCTGCTGAAACATGCCGACCATCACCAAAGGGTTATTGCATGCAAGAATTTGGAGGCTAAGCATATGGTCTCAAAAAAAAAATAAAATATATAGGTTGTATATGGATATACATTTTGAATAAAAATAATATGTAATAAAATAGTATACATTTTAAGCATAATTTAGATTGAAAGACCATGGAAATTTTCTAACACTTAACACTGACTATAAGATATATAATAATTAGGATATATTATAATAAATAAAAGTAACATTTAATTGTTTTCAGGTTTAATAATTGTGATTTCATAATAACTAGAAGAAAAATAATGACTAGAAAAATAACTAGGAACAGCTATGAAGGATAACCAGTCTTAACAAGTATTAAAATATACAAATCTAATACAGTTAAAATAGGAGCATGAATAGACAGAAAAGTCAATTGTATAAAAGATAAAATCCAGAAATAAAGCCAACAAAAGATTTTTAAAAATCTATTATATGAAAATTGGTTATATATCAACTCACTGGAAAAAGTTAATTTTTTAAAAAATTAATGATGTTGAAATAATATTTTTGGGAAAACTTAAAACTCTTTACATTATACACAAGAATAAACAAACAAATGAATCAATTATGTTTTTTTTTTTAACTATAACCTGGGTATAGGAAAAAGCTTTCTATTTCTAACATTCCAAATGCAATTAAAATAAAAAAATAATTATCTAAAAGTAAAAATATATATTGCATAAAGTATGACAAACAATATCAAAACACAAATAACAAATCAAAAGAAAATGTTTTCAACATACATTACAGATACAGAATTACTATATTATATATATGTGTGTGTATTACTATATTATATATATACTATATTATTTATACACATATATAGTAAGATAAATAGTCCAAAAATCTATAAATACAAAGAAGACATAAACAATTTACAAAACTACCCCATAAAAATAGCTTTTAAACATTGTAAAGGAAATTCAGCTTCACTCATAATGAAAGAAATGCAATAAAAAATATATTGAAATGCCATTTCTTACGAACCAGATAAACAAAAAGGGAAAAACTTAAGAATTGGCAAACCTTTGAAAAATCAGGAACTCATATATTTTGTGTGATGGAAATGGAAATTGAGACAATCCCTTTGAAGACCACTTGACAATGTCTAATAAAACCATGCTATGTAAGCATTTACCTTTCTACTCATCAATCTCACTTTTAGGAATGGATTTTGGCAATATAAAATACAAAAATTCACATGCACAAGGTTATTAGTAAAATATTTTTAACTGCAAAATATTTGAACCTAATCAAAGGAGATTGGATGAATATACTATGATGCATACACAATTTAGGATGTACAAATATAACATGCAATTATCAAAAGAGAATGTTTATGAACTGATATGAAATTAGTTACAGGAGATATCCTCAAGTAAAAAGATATAAAAATCATATATATTATATATGCATATATGTCTTTTGTATAAAAAGACATGAGAAAAAGATAGCATACATGTATATGCTATCTTTACAAAAGAAATACATGAGAAATATAACAAATAAGCATTAAGTTGGTTACCTACAACATTTGGAAGAAATGAAGTAAAAGAGTCACCTTATTTTTATTTGGTTTTGACTTATATAAATATGTTAATGTATTAAATTTTTAATAAAAGTGCAATTAAATCAATAATAATGCAAAAGATAAACATGTAGAAATTAAAGTAAAGAAATAAATGTATCCAAATGAATTTTAAATGAATAGCATAATCAGACAGAAGGGAGTAAAAAGAAAGACAGGGTGGCTATAAAGGAAGAACGAAGGGAGAGAGAGAAGGAAAGAGGGGATGGAAAGGAGGGAAAGAAGAAAAATGGTAAGAATGGAGGAAGAAAGAACCAAAGTAATTTAGGTATATAATATTTCACAAGATATTCTAAATCTTTAGTATTGCAAGCAAATCTTGGAATATTTTTAGTCAATTTATTTTCTGTCCTGTTTATAGGCAAATTATTGAAACAATGTTAGATCCATTACAGAACTGAGCAAAAGATTATGTGCTTTGCTACTTTGGGAGCGGTAGTTCTCGCTGAGGGAAAAAAGAGGACAATTACAGAATGGAAGAAGTAAGAAAGAGCCATGTAATGATGCACTGGATTGGAGGTATCAGTGGAAAGTCATGATTTTTGAAATATGTATATACATATTTTTGTGTATGTGTATGCACTTGTATATATGCCTATGTGTGTTTGTGTATATGAATGACTAGGAGTAAATTATGATAAAAAATAAACAGTATAAATATAGTGAAGAAATCAGACATTACCTTGACAAACTCATCAGAATTAATATCACCAGTGGGAAAGATGTGCATTGTATACCTCCAGATGTGATGCCCTGAAGAAAACAAAATACTACCCAGTATATTCCAGCCAATAATATATAATATGATTATTATCTATTATATTGGACAAACCCATAATTTAAAGATTTATTTTTTTAAAAGATGAGAAAACAGTACTATTTAAAAAAGTCAATTTTATGAAAGACAAAGAAAAGCTATGAAAATGTGTTGCATTTAGGAGACCAAAGTGACATACATGCCAATTAATAAAGTAACTCTCCCTAGACTGAATACTGTAGTGAAAAAAAATATATACATATATATGTATATATTATAAATAGCATTATAACATCAATTGACAATAATGGAATTTGGATGGTATATTAGAATCAATATTAAATTTACTGAGTAAGTACCTATAGTATAATTTTCTAAAAAAAATAATATTCTGAAGAATTACAGACTAATATATTTAGGGGAAGGTCCATAATGAACGCAATTTAACCTTTAACCACAAATATAACAAGAGAAAGACAAAGACATCTACTGAGAGTGGTAGAACAAATGGTAAAGCATACCTGGTAAAATGTTAGCAATTATTGAATTTGAGGAAAAATATGCAGGTATTCGTAGTACTATTTCAATTTTTGTAGTTTTTGTAAGTTTGAAATCACATTCAAATAAATACTTTAAACAATAAAAATGTTTTATTACTCTATTTTAGCAACTTTAGAAAAAAAGGAATTAATGCATTAATTATTTGATGCCTCAGCAATCATTAGAAATATAAAATATGCTTTGCTATACAACTCCTGGAAGACTTCATTCAAATAATATATATCTGACATTTTTATTCCTATCAAATTCTATGTATCAATAGGAAACTCCTTGCCTAGATAGACTGTTCTGAGTTAAGCAAACTGATCTCCAAGTAATCATGACAAAGAGTTAGAAAAGAAGCTGTTGTAAAGGTAATAAAAATAAATATCAATAGAATGTATTTGGTATTTTAGCAGCTTGCTTTCCAGCCATATATCTGAAGAGCAAGAGACCAGTTAGGTTCAGAATGTCACATAAAAATCATCCTAACAAATGAAAATTGTCTCTAATGTTATGTGAAAGGGTAATAAAGATGAGGAATAAAATATTAAACAGGAAGAATATATCTCAGGTGTAAAATAACACCTATAAACTGCTTAAAGTAGACAAATCAACTTATAGTTCCTCATAAAAACTGACTCTTTAATTTGTGTTTTATAAATTTAGGTGATCTAATCACCAGCTAAGTGACCACCCACTGACACCTTATTACTACATTCTAAAATCCAATCACATGAAACTTTTAGGAATGACATTGAGTTCATTTTCATAATACAACAATATAGATACAATGTAGATTTTATACTTTAAGTCTCAAAACTTAGGCCACAATATAAATTTCCCAAACAGGATAATTGGTCATTCTTTTTCTCACCAAACCTACTATTAAATAAATATTTATTTTCATTTATTCATCATATAGTTGTTAAATATTTACTATTTTCAAGTCATTGTGTTAAATTCTTGGGACATAATAGTGAATAAAATATAGTTCCTGGCATAGACAAGCTCAATTTAGTGAAAAAGATAATCAAACAGAGAATTTCTATTCATTTTGTAAGTATTTATGACAATAAAGACAGGGTGTTGGTTATAAAAACATAAAGAGGGAGTACCTATCTCAGGTTTGAGGAGTCAAAAAATAACTCTGAAATGAATAAGAGTTTATATAGAATTATAGAAAGGATTGCCTTGGATATGTGTGTATGTGTGAGGAGTTAAGGAGTATTTGAGGATAGGCAGAGGGCATATGCCCTGAGCAAACTGATGCAACCTGCAAGTATGTCCTTATGCTTGAAACATACAAAACTAAATGTGAAAGAGTAGGCTTCAGAGAAATCAATGACCATCTCACAAAAGACCTTAGAGCTATACAGCTGGGATTTTATACTGAGAATTATGGATAGGTATACATTCATCCATAAATATTTAATAAGCAACAAATGTTTGGTTACACAGTTCTGGGTATAGTAGTCTTTTCCCTCACAGAGTTTATATTCTAGTCTCTAGAATATACAGCAGATAAAAATTAAGTCAGCAATTTGACAGTGAGAAAAGAAAGAAATTAAATATATTTGATATTGGTTGAATAATTGATATAATCTATTTGTTAATTTACTCTTTATAGCATACATTCTATGTGGAATATCCTAAAAATAAAATACATGTACCTCCTTGGTCATTACAGCATTATTGACAGTGGCCAGAACATAGAAACAAACAAAGTGTTCCTCGATAGAGGATTGGATAAAGAAAATGTGGTGCATATAGGGAATGGAATACTACTCAGCCATAAGAAGTAATAACGTATTGCCATTTATGACAACATGGATAGACTTTGAGAACATTACACTGAGTGAAATAAGTAAATCAGGAAAAGCTAAATCAAAGGTTCAATATAAAAATGAGACCCATGGATATAGATGAAAGTGAAGTGGTTAAGAGGGGGAAGATTTGAAGGGGAGGGGAATAAAGAGGGGCAAATATATGGTGATGGAAAATGATTTGACTTTGGGTGATGGATACACAACATAATCAACAGTTTCAACACTATAGAAATGTTTACCTGAAACTTATGTACTCTTATTGATCAATGTCTCCCCTTTAAATGTAATATTCTAAATAAAAGTATAAAAAATTAGAAAAAAATACTGAACAGCAAATATATACTTTCTGTTTTCTGATGTTTATGGTTTATTGGGGAATTGGGAAAATTAATGCAAATAAACTATTTAGCATTTTTTATGTGCCAGGTAGTATTCTAAATACTTCATAAATGTTAACTCTTTAAATTTTTATAATATCTTTTAAGCTACTGTTATCTTTCTAGTTTTATAAATAAGTAATACAAACAAAAAGAGGTTAAGTAACTTGCTTAATATCACACATCTAGAATGTGAGGTGGCCAGAATTTGAACCCAGAAGTCTGGCTCTCACTGAACTACCACTACCTAGTGTCATTTTTGAAGTATGTACAAATGTTAAAGGGAGAAGAAAAACAAAATGCCATGGGAACATATTGCCTAATCAGGAGTCAGATGACCTTCTCTGAGAAATTGAGGTATTGACTAAGGTAATCAGAAGGGATAAAAAAAATGTATAAAGCTGAGAAAATAGAAAGACCCTGAAAATTAATGGGTATAAAAGTGATAATTAGAGTGGGGGAGGGGAGTAAACAGAGACAGATATACAGTGATGGAAAATGATTTGACTCTGGGTGATGTGCACACAACCCAATCAACAGTTCAATTGTTATAGAAAAGTTTACCTTAAACCTATGTACCCTTATTGATCAATGTCATCCCATTAAATTTAATTTTCTAAATGAAAAAAAAGAGAGATATAAAGCAACCTGACAATTTCCAATTAAAAACTCAGAATGAGAAAATACTTATAATAAACATTCAATTTTAGCCCTGCAAAAAATCAAATAATAAATAGTAAGATATGGGATGATATAGGATTTCTGGTTGAACTCATTGGGTAGATAGAAAGTAAGGGGGTGACATAACTAAATGCAGATTAGGGTATTTAAATAAGGTTTCAACTAAAGTTGTGATTTAATGATATCTTGTGTGTAACTACCTAAAAGAGAATTAAAGCAAACTGTATTAGTTCACTGTGGGTGGAGTGTAGAGCGCATTCCTAGCAGCTGTGGCTGATGCAATGCTGTGAGAATACTCCAGCTCCCAGAACCCTCCTGGGCATACCCAGGAAGGGAGCTCGCTCGCTTTAAGGAAGTGACTTAGTGCCAACCATGCAGCTTCCTGATCTTTACAGCCATTGGCTATGAAGAACACGTGTGTGTGTGTGTGTGTGTGTGTGTGTGTGTGTGTGTGTAAAAGCCAGCTTACTTCCTGAATGAAGCAGATCTGCATTACTGAACCTGGTCCCCGGGGTCAGGTCTTTGCACCTCCGTCATCCTCACCTCTGGCAGAACTTGTCCACAACTGGCGCACAACGTCAGGCAGGGACCTAACTGGCATCCAAGGGATGATGAGTGACCCTCTGCAATGGGAAACCTTCTCCCCCACTCTCCAGCCCTGCAGGCTCGAGCCCTGCATGCCCTATTGCAGGATGGGCAAGTAAAAGTTTGTGAAAAGGATCTCTGTACTTACTGGGAGATCCTCTCTAGTCTCAATTCCTGGATTGAGGAAGCGGCTCTCTGGGACCTGGATACTTGGGCCTGAGCTCTCTGATGTGTTTGTTAGGCTGAGGTGCATGAGGGACAAACCTTCCCTCTCGGCCTCACTCCTGCCTTATTGGCAATACACACTGTTTGACACGGTGCTCCTGCTGGGGACCCTCCACCGGTCCCTGGGGTTCTGCAGGCTACTCCTCTTTCAGAGGAGCCCCTACCTCTCTATTCGCCCTCCTCTACTGAGGAGGAAAGTAGTTTAGCCTCCAAGTTTGACAAAATCGGGGCTGAGCGCGCAGAAATGAAACCAACTGAATGCTAACTGCGCAATCAGCTCTGCTGCTGGAAAAAGCAGAAGTTGCTACTTCTGCATTCCCTGCCTGGGCTCAGTGCCCCACCCCAGCCTCTCAGATGCCATTTTCTATCCAGCTTTAACTCCAACACGTGTTCCTGCTGCAGACCCATGGGCCAGCCTATACGCCCCCATGTGTCTTTTTTCTTTCTGTCTGTCTGACTATCTTGTATCTCTCACTCTCTCTCTCCCCCACCCTTCTCTCTGAAATGACACTGGAAGGACCCAGCCATGACACAGAGGCAGGGATCACACCCTCTTTTAACGCAAGGGAAAGGTTATGCTTGTGTTTTTCAGCCAATTTGGATCCCAGGAACCCCCCAACCTGCTTGACAGGGTTTCTTGGGCACCCGCTAAGTGGTTCAGTCTTCACCCATCCAAAGCCACAGCCCTGGGCTTCTCCACACCGACTATACCTGAGGGGAAGAGGTCCTCAGCACCCCAGAAGAGGACCTCTCAGCCAGCGTGCATGCCCCATCACCTGGGGGGGGAATGTAGAGGCTTTGGCGGGGAAGGCCCAGAGAATTGCCCCTGACAGGCCCCCAGGCCCTGGTGCTCTGTTCTTGCTTAAGTGTGCTATAGTGACTGCTGACTCCCAGACACAGGCAGTGGCAGCCCGGGGCTTAAGCCTGGCAGCATGAGCTGGTGTTTTCAGTTCATCTTTGGAGGATGAGGAGAATTGAGCCAGAGTTGCCATTTGCAGACTCCAGAAGGTAAATGGTGGCAGCTGCGGTGGAAGGATGCATGGAAGCCAGGCTTGCATCACCGACTGGCCGCTGGAATGGCAGGGAGTGCCTGCTAAGCCACTGGTGGGGTCGCTGCTCTCCAGAGTAGAGATTAAAATGCTGACTGACATTGCTACATGCTCCTCTTTGGGACAGTGTAAGACCTTCCAGGACAGCAGGGATGGGGGGGTGGCTGATGCCCCATGTGCATGGACTGGTTTCCTGGACTATGACCCGATTGAGCACTGGCTCCTTTGTTGGATGGACTTACAGATTTTGGACAATGTGAAATACTCTGATGGGGATGGGGGCAGCTTTGCTGGAGGCTCTTCCCCTGCCCCAGGAAGCTTTTCCCATGGCTAGAAAGAAGGCCAAGGACATTTTGTGCTTTTGGCAAAGTGCTCAGAGACTGGTGAAATGTACTTTTGTAATTGTTGAAATTGTATGATTTGTCATGTTGTTGTAATTTGTGTAATGTACCTTGCAACCATATGCAGTATGCAGCCCATGGCAAGCCATCCATTCTGTATTTGGATGCTGGGACCTTTGTGGGAAGGGGGTGTGCATGGACCTACGTCCATTTTTTACAATCAAAATGGAACTGTGTTTAACAGCACCTAGAAGTTCTCTGTAACACAATGGGAGGAAAATGACATCCTGACCCCTAGGAGCAATCCCGTGTTTAAGACCCTGTTCTATTTCCTAACTAGTCAAACATTACAGAAGCTTGCCTCATTGTTTAATTCAGCTAATCGATTAGCATATAGTATAATGGGTATTATAGTTGTTTTAGTTCTAGTACAGTTCCATTGCATAATGCGTAGCATTCAGAAGCTACAACAGCAAGCTGTCATTCAAATCCAATTGGCCTTAATTAAAAGAGAAGGGAGAGATGTGGGTGGAACGCAGAGTGCATTCCTAGCAGCTGTGGCTGGTGCAATGCTGTGCGAATACTCCAGCTCCCAGAAGACTCCTGGGCATACCCAGAAAGGGAGCTCACCTGCTATAAGGAAGTGACTTAGCGCTAACCATTGCAGCTCCCTGATCTTTTCAGTCATTGGTTATGAAGGACACACTGTAACACTCTATAGGCTGAACCTATATATATATTAGCTAGCTTACTTCCTGAATAAAGTGGATCTGCATTACTGAACCTGGTCCCCAGAGTCAGGTCTTTGCGTCTCCATTGTCCTCACCCTCGGCAGGACTTGTCCACAGTTCACCAAGGATTATGGCAAAATCTGACACTGATTTTGAATCTAGTTCCTGAATTATCCATAAATATAGAGGAGTAATCTAGCAACATTAAATTAATATGTTTTAATTTAAGTATTTGAGTAATTACCCTGAAGAAATATTATGGAATGAAGAAAAGTCTTATCCTGCCTGACCAGGCCATGGTGCAATATATAGAACATTGGACTGTGATGCAAAGAACCCAGGTTCAAAACCCCGAGGTTTCTGCCTTGAGCGTGGCTCATCTGGCTTGAGTGCAGGTTCACCAGCTTGAGCACAGGGTTGCTGGCTTGACTGTGGAATCGTAGACATGACCCCATGGTTGCTGGCTAGAGTCCAAAGATTGCTGGATTGAATGAAGCCCAAGGTCGCTGGCTTGAGCAAGGGGTCACTCGGTCTGCTCTAGCCCTCGGGTCAAGGCACATATGAGAAAGCAATCAATGAACAACTAAGGAGCCATAACAAAAAATTAATGCTTCTCATCTCTCTCCCTGCCTGCCTGTCTGTGCCTGTATGTCCCTCTCTTAGCCTCTGTCTGTCACTTAAAAAAAAAAAAAAGAAAAGAAAGAAAAGTTTAATCTCAACTTCCAAACCCAACTTAAAGTTCCTTGAACATGGTAAAAAGAGATGTTTATTATCACCAGAGTACTGAGGAATCAGATGTTTCTATTAGGCCAATGAAATGGAAAAAAAACATTCATTAAATAGTATGAAAATACATAAAGAATTATTTCCAATGAAAAAGTTATTTTCCTTGAAGAAGTTCCAGAAAAAAATATTACATCAATAAAGATAAAGGACATGAGAAAACAACAAAGAAAAGATCAATATACCTCTGCTTATATTTGGTGAATTATTAAGGATTTCAGAATGTGAGGCCAGGTGACATTAACTGGTCTCTGGTTTAAAAAAGAAAAAAGAAAAAAACAAACCATTTAATCTGATGCAACTTATTTGGAATGAGATAGTCCCCAACAGGGCATTTAAAAAGACTAGTGGACTTAGCTATTTCTTCATTCTATTTATTTTTTGGACAACCACATCTACCTCTTACACATCCCAGTGTTTACTGTTTCTAGAATTTATACTGAGAATGTCTTAATACTTTTAAGTTTACTTTAAAAATCCAGCATTACAAAAGCAGTGCTCCTTCTGATAATCTTGCTTAGTATACAGGCTTTGGGCTAGTCTTTAAATATAGATTTGTACCACTTAGTGATGTGAATAATTTCTGAAAAATGTTTTGTTAGGCAATTTTGTTGTGCAGAAATCATAGAATACTTGTGAAAACCTAGTCTATAACCTACCACACACCTAGTCTCTGTGGTATAGCCCAGTGGTCCCCAACCTTTTTTGGGCCACAGATCGGTTTAATGTCAGAAAATATTTTCACGGACCAGCTTTTAGGGTGGAATGGATAAATGTATCATGTGACCAAGGCAAGCGTCAAGAGTGAGTCTTAAAAAAAAAAAAAAAAAAAGAGTGAGTCTTAGAGGGATGTAACAGAGGGAATCTGGTCTTTTTTTTTTTTTTTTTTTTTCATTTCTCTGAAGCTGGAAACAGGGAGAGACAGTCAGACAGACTCCCGCATGCGCCCGACCGGGATCCACTCAACACGCCTACCATGGGGCGACGCTCTGCCCACCAGGGGGCGATGCTCTGCCCATCCTGGGCGTCGCCATGTTGTGACCAGAGCCACTCTAGCGCCTGAGGCAGAGGCCACAGAGCCATCCCCAGCGCCCAGGCCATCTTTGCTCCAATGGAGCCTTGGCTGCGGGAGGGGAAGAGAGAGACAGAGAGGAAAGCGCAGCGGAGGGGTGGAGAAGCAAATGGGCGCTTCTCCTGTGTGCCCTGGCCGGGAATCGAACCCGGGTCCTCCGCACGCTAGGCTGATGCTCTATCGCTGAGCCAACCGGCCAAGGTTCATTTTTAAAAATAAAACATCGTTCAGACTTAAATATAAATAAAACGGAAATAATGATGTAAGTTATTTATTCTTTCTCTGTGGACCAGTACCAAATGGCCCACGGACCGGTACCGATCTGCACCCCGGGGGTTGGGGACCACTGGTATAGCCTATTGCTCTGTAAGAGAAGAAAAATAAGTTTCCTTCCACCCTCTGGGTTCTTGGCAGAACACCTCAAAATAAAACACAGACTAACAGGAGAAAAACAGAAGTTCAATAACATGTATACTTCCTTTATATAAACTGAAGAATCCCAAGAAAACTAAGTAGCTTGCCAAAATAGTTGAATCCACCACCTTAAATACCATCATCCATTGACGTCTAAAGTTGTTAGGAGTAAGGAGAGTCAATTATAGAAAGTTAACAGGAAAAGCACAGATTTAAGGTGCCTTCTGCAATGATAAGAGTTTCAAGAGATAAGGTAATCTCCCTCTTCTTGGAAAGAGAAGGGAGATAATTTACAGTGAATATTTTACAAACGGTAAATTATATTTGGTTTTCAGAACCTCTTATCTGTATGCTGTTTCTTGAAATTAACCAGCCTAAAATAATCCTTATGCCAAATAGTTATATCGGGGATGACAATTTCTGTCCTCCTACAGCTTGTAGGCTACAAACCTGTACAGCATGTGTGACTGTACTGAATACTATGGGCAATTGTAACACAATGGTATAAATGTGTAATGCATTGTGTTAGGACAGTCGAACACCTATGACATCACTAGGCAACAGGAATCTTTCAGCTTTATTATAATCTTCTGGGACCACTTAAGTGCAGTCTGTCATTGACCCAAAAATTATCATATAGCATGAGACTGTACATTTCATTAGTACTTACAGCATTTGGTAGAAATTTATTTCTCTATAGAACTGATGTATAACTGGGTAGGAAACATTTCCACCTAAATATTCTGTTACTATTCATAATCAGTTGATTTGAATATAAACATCATTTTCAAAATGATCCTCTGCTTTACTACATCATTTCTTTCAGTGGCACCACTGTTTTCAGATCTTCCACATTAGATAGTTTAAAAATTATCTTCAAATATTATTTTTACTTTGTTTGCTATGGCTAAATGGTCACCAAATCCTGTAACTGCAAAATTAAGTCTAAATACTTAGATAATTTAATATATGTATCATATTGGGCATGTTAAATATGCTGGGCCTCCATCTTCTCATGCAACAAATAAAATAAGTATCTTTGCCATGAGAAAGATAATCCATTGAAGTTAGAATAAGAGACACCATGCTGTAGTGGCTCATAGCATAAATTCTGGGACCAAAATACCTGGATTTCAATTCTAGCTCTGCTGTGCACTAGCTGTGAGGACTCTAGCAAGCAACTAGCTGTGAGATCTTCATAATTTAATCCCTCCTCCCATAAAAGGAAGATTATAAAGTAATATATGTCATAGAGTTGTCATAAAAATTAAAAGGGAAAATATTTGTAAAACTTTTAGAATTGTTTGTGACACACTGGAAGTGTTATATAAGTATTTGTTAAAAAAACAAAACAAAACCATATCTACATATATGGTAGATCATAGTCCTGGCACATTGTAAGCACTCAAAAATGCTAGTTATATATCAAATGTTAGCTATGTATCTTTTAATCTATTTATCTTCTCCATTTCTGTTGTCTCTATTCTGACCCATGTTTTCATCAGCTTGCTTTGAATTACAACCAACTAGATTAACCTCTAACCTTTTTGCATTCTCATTGTCTGTGGTGCATTGTCTATGATTATTTTATCATCACATCTGTTCACTTCTTTACTCTTGTAGCTCTTGAGCTATGTTTCCTACAAACTTCTACTAGATTCAGCTAATGAAAAATACTCATGCAAGAGCCAGTGGTTGTGTAGAAATCAACAGTTAGCTGACATGAGGTATTGCCAGCAGATCACCCCACTTTGAGAACAACCTACTTAAGTGCTCTTGCCAGCTGAGACAATTATCAATGACATCCTTCTCATTTCTCCATTTCAGGTGTCCCTTGAAGTTACAAGTGATACCCCTAACCATTGTTCTTTCAGCCTTTCGAAGTTGTATAAATTTCTAATTCTCTGTATTGAATCCTTTTGGGCTCCAAATACATAGGTATTTTTTATGCTTAATAATGGAATCATTTGTATGATGTCTATATTATTAAACCAAATTCTTACCAAACCTGAAGGCTTTTCTATCAGAAAACATTTATCCTGTTATCATTAGACTATTTCAAATAGATGCTACCACTAATCGTGTTCTGAGATAGTATAATTTAATATTGGTTCTAGTATTCCTAGAAACATAGAAACATTTACCAGCAAAAATAAAGTCTTTCTACTGCTCAGTACATATTCACCTGATTTTTCATTTTCGTGTTTCATCTTATTTTGGCTGAGATATTTGAATCCTTATTATCTTTTATTCATTTTAATTTTACTTTTCTGTTCCTGACTATTCAGGGTTCCCTTTTCTCCATTATATCTGCATGTTTAGTTGTCTATTTTAGTGCATAAATTTTTAAGAGCTGAAAATATAAGAATGTTTCATTGCCAGCGAGTACTTTACATCTAAATCCATGGCTAGAATTATATCTCAGCAAAAGATGATGTATCATTCACCCTGCTCTATTAAGAAACTAGAGCCTATTGTAAGTATTTAAACATGGGCATTGTTTAGTTTACCTTTATTTTTAAGAGTCAAGGAAACCTGCTTTCTAAACAGAAACAACATCTAGAAATATGTCTCAGATTCCCAAGTCTTAAAACCCAAACAACTACTCCTGAAGGAGAAAACATGATGCAGAGAAGATAAAGAAACATTGGCCTTTTATTCTCAAAAGTTTCTACTATGAACACCTGTTCTTAGTGATATCTAACATGGTTTCTCCACACTCGGGTGTGAGTAAAGGGGAAGACATTAAATGGGACATTGTCCACTTCTTCTGGTCTATAGTTTTATTTATTCTTAAATTGTGCTTATTTATATGTTTCCACTTCTTTTCAGTCATTCTTTTTTCTTGTATGCTAGTCAAAAAACATGTTTGCATAGTCCCAGTTGTCCTCATTTATATCCATAACCTAAGAAGAAATACTACATGAGAACAATCACCATGGCATAGTGATTAAAAACATGGTTTTATGCACTCGTAACCACCATCTGATATGCACCATATGTTTTCTTTGTCAAGTTATTTAACCTCTTTATGACTCAGAAACACAGTTTTGTTTGTTTTTTTTATATAGTTTTTAACTCTAGAATAATAGTAATGCTTTCTTCATACATTGGCAAGATTAAAGAGATCAATACATGTAAAGCACATAGGAGAGTGTCACATATAATATGTAAATGTTAGCATATTAAAAGACAATTATTTTTTGAAGCACAACTTTTGAAACAATCTTTCAAGTATAACTTTCTATGTGTTTTCCAAATTCTTCATAATCTGGTGAAGTAAATACATCAATACAATTTTCTATTTCTTGTAAAATAATTCTTCCATTCTGGTCTCATTGAGCCTCCTGTGTCCGTTTGTATATATATTTCTTAAAAACATTAAAATAATAACTGACATATGTATGGGAGTTTCAGTATGCAAATCCCTTCCTCATTTGCTACTGCTTCTAATCCTGCACTACCTTTTTGAGATAAGCAGGTTCATTTTTTTTTTAATGGAAAGCAGAGGTTTATAGAGGTTGAATGACCTGTTCAATAGTACATTCCAAGTAAAGCCTTCTAAAAACAAATCTCAATTTTATTTCCCTGCTTATTCTCTCCTCAGGTCTTGGCTGATTACCCAAGACCTATGGCCCATTTACCTGAAATCAAACCCCCATTATCCCCTATATATCCATCTTAGTGTGAAAGTTTGAACTCAAAATATCACCTTTAAAGATTCCCTGACTTTATACCCATATCAATATGTTTATATAATTTGTTTTTCTATTTAATTATAGTTACTTTCATACATTTTAACACTAGAATTTCAAAAAATGAAGACACAGCAGATTAAAATGTTGCATACCAGAAAAAGTTAGTTAAAATAGAAGCTACTATTAGCCTTGCTTATTTTATCTTTTTCTTGTACATTAAATGTTTAATACATGAAAATATCCACATTTAAGTTTGAAAGTATAGCAATAAAGAGTAATGTTCTCATATTCTTCTCTAAATATAAGTGCTGCTATTAATTTGATATCTGCAGTTTTTGGAGGTTTGTTGAGTATATTATAGTGTTATATTGTACATACATCTATATAATAATATACACATAAGCCATATATATATGTATATATATACATATTATACACATACATACTAACCAAGACAACACATATATGAGACAAATACTATTAAACCAAATTTTTAGGTAAGAAAACTAAAAATCGGAAGTTAAATAACTTTTCCATGTCACCGTGACAGTGGCAGAGACAGGATTCCTCTCCAGAAGGTCTGTCTCTCTTGTATATTCAAGCCCCATTTTATTATTCTGACTCATTATAGAGTCTAAGAGATTATTATATGGTTTTACAATTATAAGCCTTCTCAGGTATCCTTATCACTTACACTTTTAAAAGATTTATAGTATCCAGTATCATAAAGCTATCATAGTTCATTTAGATTCTTTACCAATGGGTTAATATAAATTGTTTCCAATTTGGTAGTATTATAAATATTCAAATAAGAGTACCTCAATATGTTTTATTGTATGCATAAATGAGTTTGGTTCTAATGTCTTAGAAACGTGGAAGAACTGGTAATATGTTACATGCCAAGTCGTCTTCCAAATTTGGCTCTATTAATTAACACTTCAAGAGACAGTGTACAAAGGGTTTTAAGAAGAGTCCTGCTTCATTACTGTTATGGAAAATTCATTAAAATGACAAAATATTTTTGACTTCTTACATATTTTTTAGCTTTCAGTTCTATGGACAGGGCTCCACCAAGCTATGTGTTGAAATCTGGACTCTCTCCACCAGTGACTAACTGCTTCTACAGAAGTGGTTATTTAGAATATGAGACCGTGAGTTAGGGTTCAGTAGGAATGTTATTTTTGTAGATATGGTGAAGACTTAAGCTGTAAAGACAAGAATACAGTTTTTGCAGGTTGTATTATTTGTATATTAATAACTTGAAAGCATTTTAGTTAGAAATAGCAAAAAATTGAAGTTAACAGAGTAAATAGCTGGTTAAAAACTGCTCTTTAGAATGAATGCTGTTGCAGCCCTGACTGGTTGGCTCAGTGGTAGAGCATCGGCCTGGTGTGCAGGAGGTCCTGGGTTCGATTCCCAGCCAGGGCACACAGGAGAAGCACCCATCTGCTTCTCCACCCCTCCCCCTCTCATTCTTCTCTGTCTCTCTCTTCCCTTCCCGCAGCCGAGGTTCAATTGGAGCAAAGTTGGCCTGGGTGCTGAGGATGGCTCCATGGCCTCTGCCTCAGGCGCTAGAATGGCTCTGGTTGCGACAGAGCGATGCCCCAGATGGGCAGAGCATTGCCCCCTGGTGGGCATGCCGGGTGCATCCCGGTCAGGTAAATGCAGGAGTCTGTCTGACTGCCTCCCCGTTTCCAACTTCAGAAAAATACAAAAAAAAAAAAAAAAAATGAATGCTGTTGCAAATCTATTCTCCTAATGCAGGATCTGCCACTCTTTACTGAAAAACAGTTTGATCTTTAAAACAACAGATTTTGCCTGACATTGGCTAAGTATACCATGTCTTTCTTATATAAATGTTTCTAAGATTTTTTTTATTTTAAATATTCACTAGTTGATCTATAAAACATTCACTATTATAAACATTTTAAATAGAATGACTGATGATAAAATAAGTTGTGTAAACAAACACAAAGGGAACATTGAATAATATTTATTTCCATAAATTATAGCAAGGTAAATAGAAAAATCTCTAATTAGAGACATTTATAATATCTTAAATATGAGTGTTCATGTTGTCCAGAGTAAAAGTTATTTAAATAATTTAAAAATGTAATTTCCTATTTCTCATTTTCAGACTAATTAACTATAGAATTTTTTTAAAAATTGTCTTTGCTGTTTAAATCCTTCAAACATATATTAAACATTACCATATTTTAGAGGGCATAACAGAGTGCCTAATAGTAAAGCTGCCTTTAGAATAACAGGTTAAATACTATTTTTTATCTTTTAATATTATTTATTTAGTATCTTTAAACAGTAATGGTAAGTGAATGATCATTTCAGCTACAAAAAAATAACTCAGAAAACAACAGTTAGTGATTTTTAATGAGATGAAAACATAATTTGATCCCAGAAGTAGAAATTGAAAATGTTAAGACACCTTCCCATTAATAAGTAGAAATATTAACATATAAAACCATTTGTATAAATAGGATCTGTACACCATATGCTTGATTCAAGAGGGAAAATGCTTGCCCTTGAAGTACATTTTTCTTTAGGCATTCAATGATTCACAATCACTTTAATCAGTAGATTAAACACAAACACTGGTTCCTAAAATATTTTGATTGTTCTGTTTTTGAGATACTCAATATTCTTGATCTTCCTTTGCTCTTTTTGGCTCATTTGACCTATATATAACTTTAAATAGCTCCCTGGCTGACAGACAGGCTATCTCATCATATGGTAAATGGTAACACAGTCCATTACACAGTAACTTAAAAATCATAGCCCCACTGAGAAGCTGCTCCAAGAGTGTAACTACTCTCCTGGCAGATATCAGCCAATATCTAGATATATTAGCAGGGGAGAGTCTACTGACCACAAAAGGATCTGGGAGGGAGTTGGGAACTTATTTCATTTCTATACAAAAACCTCTGGAAATTCAATAGCTTAATCTATTTTTTATTGAATGCATACAGAAAAAAATTTTTAAATCTTTTTATCAGATAAAGCTCTTCTACCAACTCTGTCCTTGATCAGTCCTCTAAAGACTCTTCACCATTCATATATTAAAGAAATTCACTATTCTTAAAATGCATATTTTTTTGAAATTTTAATGGCCTTCCATAACAAGAGCTATAAATTATATAATTTGAAACTGTCAGAAGTAACAGTGGCATCACCAACTGATCACCTGTATCTGTTCAAATATCCAAATAGTATTTTTAATCTTACAGAGATTATTAGTGTTGTGTTATTCTTTATGATAACATTATATCTTATGTGTAGCATTTAAATATATTATTGTGTAGCAATTCAAAAATTAGTAATAACAGCTTAGAGGACAAATACAGTGCAATTCTTCTCTTACACCTACCTCAGAAAGGCACATCTGTGGCTGCAGCCACCAGCATGTTGAAACAATACATTTCACTTAGCTGATATATAAATGCTTTCTATTTTTGTTTTCATTTCTGGTCATGATATATTTTTAAAGGTACATTTTGTAAATAAATGAGGAAGTTAAGTATGGGACGTTGTATTCCTTGGAAGAAAGCCATTATACATACACACATAAATAAGTAGATTTATGAAGAAAATTACGCTCGTTCAGACTGGTGCTGTATTGAGCTGTGCATCCTGATAATAATGTAATTATTATCCTTGTCACTTATGATTAGTTTAGTAGTATTTAAAAAAAGGTTAGAACTTTCTCATAAGGTATCTCAAGGATTTTCAAGATCTAACCATGGAAAGGTTTTCTGTATAAAAAAATAGGAGAGACAAGGTTTAGTTTTGGCAATTTTTATATTTTTAATCTTTAAATAAATTTGTGCAACTGCCATGCCTTCAAGATGTGACTGCCTACCATTATATAATATCCTTCTCATGAATAAAAAAGCCATTACTGCATCACATGTTCGAAGGAGACAGTAAGTCACAGCAAAGGATAATGAGAAGAGCCACTGAGAAGGAGCAAATGGAGATTGCAATTGTGCCCCGTTCTAAAGGGCAAGTGATCAGTCTCCTTTACTTGCACTGGAAAGGAATGGCCAACATGGAAAAGGCTAAAAGTTTGAACAACTACCATCTGGGTATATATAATGTATATATAGTATACACACACACACATATATTTATATATATATATATAGTGTGTGTATATATGTATATAAGTATTATAAGTTTATATAAGTATATATACTGTACATATAACAGTTATATATGTGTGTGTGCATATGTATATAAGTATATATTATAAATATATATGTTATATATACATATATTTATACATATATATACATATATATGTGTATATAAAATTATATATATTTTATTATATATATATTTCATATATATATATATGCCTTATTCAAAAATCCAAAGTGTCCATTTACCTCAATTGTTTATAATATTAAAGGAACTTCCTGCATCAATGTTCATGATTTCAATACATGAACAAAGCAGCTATCATCAAAAAAAGAAACATTCTATTTCAATACACAGACTAGTTTATCATCTGGCAAATGTATGGATAACACAAAATGAATGAGTTTTTTTAAACCCATTACTACTACTGACCAAAAATAGAACTGTATACTAATAATGCATTCCTTCCAGTGAACTTAAGTGTTTTATTCTTTATGTATGTATCTACTCTGATTAGTAAAAAAATATTGCATGAATTATGTAGGTGTGTGTTTTGATGTGTTTGTATACTCATAATTTTAACTTTCAAAATATCTGCCATCAAAACGGTAGATTCTCAAATTTAAAACAAATTCAATTATGGTAAGCAAAAACTTTATGTTCAATACAATACACCAAAAGGCCAGTAGAATGATGTTATATAATTCAAAACTCTTTATTGAATGTAGAATTGACCCAGCTTTAAAAGTTATAAGTCCAACAAGACGTTTTGTACTTACAGTAATATGTTAATTTATATTTATCTTAAAAATATGTAAAGAGCACCAAAGACCTTATAATTTATTTCTTTTTATCCTATTTGTTTATTGGTAGATTGCTTTAAAGATTATAAAGTACTTTCCCATTAATTAAATCATCTATCTTACAAAACAATCTTATGAGGTATAAGAAAAGGGAAATATACTTTCAGTTTTATAAAAATATTTTTTTTTAATTTCAGGGAGAATAGAAAAGTCTGATGACAAATTTCTATGAAATAGCAGAACTAAGATTGATAATAAAACTATGCTTATTGGAAAAAATTATACTCGTATTTCAAAATATTTTAGTTACATTGTTTTCCTAACTAGAATTAAATGTTTTCCTAACTAGAATTAAATAATTAGATACATGAGGATTTTTTTAATGTTAGCAATGTTTAGCTGCCATTTTTTAATTTTTATTAATTTTAATTTATTGTGTTAACATGGCTTCAAGAGTCCCACTCAATATAACTTCCTCAACCCCTACCCTAGTGTCCCTCAATATACCCCCTTTTTCCCTTTCTTCTCCCCTCCTTCTAACTTTCTTCCCCTTCCTTCTGGAATTTGCTGTCCTGTTATCTGTACCTATGAGTTATGTATATATAATTTCACTAATCCCTTCACCTTCTCTGATCCCATCCCCTCATCCTCTTTCCCTCTGACTGCTGTCCCTCTGTTCCCTGTGAACCTGCCTCTGCCTCATTCTGTTCCTCAGTTCACCATTTCATTAGATTCCATGGAGCTATTTCCAGATCTTGGCTATTGTAAACAATGCTGCAATAAACATGGGGGTTCATATCCTCTTTTGTAACAGTGATTTGGTATTCTTAGGATATATTCCTAAAAGTGGGATAGCTAAATCAAAAGGCAGTTCCATTTTTATTTTTTTAAGGAAACTCCATACAGTTCTCCACAGTGGATGCACAAGTCTGCATTCCCACCAGCAGTGCAGGAGGGTCCCCTTTTTTCCACACCATCACCAGCATTCATTGTGTGTTGATTTGTTAATGAGCGCTATTGATACATGAGTATTTGATTTTGTACCTGCTCCCTCTATAGGAGTATGGGCTTCAGAGACACAAAATCTCAAACCTTATCAAATCTTGGTCAGTCGTCTTCCACATAGATTTCTGCACTGTATTTAAATATGTTCTTCTCTAGGGGACATGTTAATAACTGAAACCAATTTCTCTTGAATAAAGTACTAGACATTTTAGGTAGAGTCCAATAAACAAAAGTAGAAAATAAAGACAATGTTAAAATAAGAAACTAAATTGAAACATAGTTCTAAAATAGTAAAAAAGAAAAGTAGAGTGAAAGTTAAGAATGGCATAAAAGAAAGTAAATTTGGACATTGGAAAAGAAGAAAAGGAATATAGAGAAATACTAAAAAAAGAAATTCATGACTCACCCATTAATTATCATTTAAGTTCCAATTTCATAGGAAGCACTTTCAAGTAACAACTAAAGATAATTGCTTGTATATTTGTGTTCTAAATGTCTGCATATTTATGATGTACAATGATATTCCACCTAGCAGAAAGAGTAGGGATGTTGCTATGCTATGTGCTATATGTACTGTTTAAGTCAGCCACAAATCTATGCTTTATTATTTCTACTGATTTTATTATTTTCTGTCCCAATAACCTAATGTAGTATTTATCAAACAAAAATTGAGCATAATGTAACAAGCTATTTTCTTCCTTAAATTCTGTATTCAGATAAGCCTGAAACACTCTTAGCTCAAAGATAATTAAATGGTTTGCTGTGTTGTGAATTGGTTTAAACCCATCAGTATGGCTACATGCGGTATTAATTTACAAAAGGAGAAATATAGAATAGTCATAAATACTATACCCAAATATTTTTAACCACAATCATTTTTTTTGTCATTTCTGGGATAATAATTGCTTATTTTAGTTTCTACTTATCACATGAAGCATGCAGTAAATAAATATAAAACTTGGAATGAAGCTAGAAGTTGACCCATATTTTAAAAAAAGGAGTAATTAATAGAAGCAAACAGAGATAGTCCAGATGTTGTTATTTAAATTATCAGACAAGAACTGTAAAATATTTATTAAAATGATTTTAAAAAGTATACTTTATAAAGAAAACTATACATAATTATATGTGAAATTTTAGTAGAGATACAAATTGTATAAATGTTGAATAGAACTGAAACAGAAAAGAATATAAAAATAAAACGTTTTTTAGGAACTGTAGATATAGTATGTTTAATTGGAATTCAGTAGTAAAATAGTGAGTTATATGGAAACAGAAGTTTATAAAGAGATAATGCCAAGAGATTTTTTTTTAATTGATGAAAGATAAAACCTATTATGTGCATTTATATTTAGGACTATATTCTTAATGTCTTCGCCTTTGATTAATATGGTATGTTTCTTTACCTCTGGCAACACTCTTTGACTTCATTTATATTTTTCTTACATTAATAAAACCATTCATTCATTCTTATAGTTAGTGTTTTCATGGTATATTTTTTCCAAACTTTACATTAAAATATTTTCCATTTATTTACAATTATCTTTTCTTTCCTTTGTGCTAAATATATATAATAAATTTTTCATTTTGACAATTTTTTAAGTATAAGCTGCGGTGTTGATTACATTCACAATGTTGTATAAACCACCATTTCTATCTAGTTCCAAAATTTTTCATCTCTTCAAAATTAAACTTCTCACCCATTATTAGTTTCTCCCTATTCTGTCCCTTCCCCTAGACTCTGGCAAAGAACAATCTGTGTTCTACCTTCTATATTTCATATAAGTGGAACAATACAAAAGTGTGACATTTTGTGTCTGGAATTTTATTGGAGAAGAGAAGGAGAATTTAATGATAAATTTATTTACTTGGCTTTTGACCACATAGTCAACATAATCTTTCTGATGTTTATTTCTTTCCAAAGATATAGTCCTCTATTTGGTATAATTTCTCTTTCATTTTACATACTTCTTTTACCATTTTTATACAGAGTCTTCTAAAGATAACATTTTCAGCTTTTGCCTATTCGAAAAATTCTTTATTTTATATATATTTTGGACTTTTTATTCATATTTAATTTTATGTTGTTAATGATGTTCTTTTTTCCTATAATGCTTCAAAGACATTGTCCATTATCTTTTGAAAGCCATTGTTTCTGATTGTTTTTTCTATACAATTAGTATTTTTCTCTAAGAGCTTTTATGATTTTGTTCTTTTTCTGTTCATTTTTAACACTTTACTCTGATATGCTTTATGTGTGTCTTTTTGTTACTTGTCATATTTGTTATATTTAGGTTTCTCTGAACTTTTTGATCTTTGAGTTTTGTAATTTATAGTACTTAACAGATTTTTTTTTTTAGTGGAGAGTGCAAACGCAGTCCCCAACTACCACAAATTATGCAGTCAAGTTTCCCACATTTGGGGAAATCACAGAAGTCAGCACACTCAGAGTGCAATGAGTGAGCCTCGCCCTGGGGAAACCACCTTCATGATCATATTATCTCCCCTGTCAGGTAAGTATAGTACTTAACTGTTTTTATTTTATTTTATTTTTTATTGTTTTTGTGACAGAGACAGTGAGAGACAGTGAGAGGGACAGATAGGGATAGACAGACAGGAAGGGAGAGAAAGAGAGAGAGAAGCATCAATTCTTTGTTGTGACACCTTAGTTGTTCATTGATTGCTTTCTCATATGTGCCTTGATGGGGGGGGGGGGGAGGGCTATAGCAGACCGAGTGACCCTTTGCTCAAGCCAGTGATCTTGGGCTTAAGCTGGTGAGCTTTGCTCAAACCAGATGAGCCCGTGTTCAAGCCAGAAACCTTGAGGTTTCAAATCTGGGTCCTCCGCGTTCCTGTCCTACGCTCTATCCACTGCACCATCACCTGGTCAAGCAGTAGTTAACTGTTTTTAAAGAGCTTTTTCATTGTAGATTACTTCATTAATACATGTCTGAATCATTGAGGAGAATATTTCAAATTAATAGAACTGTTGTAAAATATGTTTATTATTTGATAAATTAGTCATTCTGCAATATTCTAAGAGGCAACATAGACATTTTGTTGTATATACTTTGCCACCAAATGATTTAGATTACATTAAGTTAATTTTTTAGAAAATTATAAATATAAATTTCTTTATACAACTTGTTACTTTGATTTAAAAATACATCATTTCTATCTATTTCTTCAACACTGAAAAATGTTAATTCATAATATGAATTGATTTATGTTGAATCAAATGTAAGTAAGAATACCTGGTTGCTATACTCTCCTAAGGAATGTCCAATTGAAATAAGAGTGACAGTGATTAAATATAATAGTTTGAAGCAAGAAAGCTTCAGAAGGTCTGAGTCCTAATTTAAATTATGCCAAAACACTGCTCAGAATATCAAAACAGTTGTGATGGTGCGTGTCATTTTCGTTCAATTAATGAGATAATTTTTCATACACATGCTTAATTTTTATAGTTGAATGTTGACCATTGCAGTATCAAATATATATATATGGGTTCTAAATACCAGTCAGTGTTAGTTTGTGGCAAAATATTTACAAGTTGCGATGAAACAGGGAAAGAGAAAAAAAAAGAAAAGAGTACGTTTTTAATGAAAAGGCTAATTATATTTTTAGAAAGAACTTTTATTTCCCCCCTGTGAGAGTATACGGGTTTAGGAAAGCCGTAAGTCTGAAGCTGCTGCAACACACACAGTGACGGTAAACTGAAGAGCATCCACAGAGTAAAATCCATCAGGCGCCAGCTCATTAACCAGCAAGGCCTTCGAGGTACTGGGACTGGGAGATGTTTAATGGCTGAACATAAGATGGTTAAATGGGCCCAAACAGGAAAAGAAATATTTTTCAGGAAATTACTCTTCACACAAATTGGGGTAAAATTGCTCCTCCTATGCCTAGAGGACATAAGGAATGCTGAGGGGAACAGAAATAATGCAGCCAACAATGAAAAGACAGATCGATTAACATGAAGAGACAGTTTGTAATTCTGTTAAAGTTGGCCTTCAGAACTTTAAGGAAAATATTGAAGGGAAGCCAAGCCTTCTATACAAACCGTCTGAGAGAAACAGTATGTAAAGAATCCATCAAAGACTTTTCAGCAATTGCAAAGGCAAAAACCTTCTGCCCTTAGTGAAGAAGTCTAACAGCAAGAACCCCATCTCCCAGTGCGAGATGCTATGGAACGTACTGCCTGGGGGGCGCCTCCTGGAGGAGGAATGATGTAACGAAACCAGTCATCCTGTTTAAACCAGCTTTACCAGATCTTTCCTATATATTAGTATTAAAAAAAAATTTAAGTACCATAATCAAACTTCTCCCAACACAAAATTACAGTTTCCAGGTGATTTAGTGTTGCTGCCATTGAAGTGGCTAGACTTTATCATTCTATTAATATTTTAAGACAAACATAGAGTTATATCGGACCATGTTTTATAGTTATTGATTAATCCAAGTGAACAAAAGCACTTAGAACCTGCCTATAATCTCACAATATAGGATTTACTAATTGCTTCATCAAGAACACCACATTCTGTGGAGAACTTTATAGATTGACCTATGAAAGGCTTGCTATATATATATATTATTTGAGATTGTCCTGAGTGACTTGAGGAGGTATTGAGGGAGGGGGAAAGAGTGTGATCTAAATTAAATGATCTCAGGAAGGAGAGGCAATGTCATGATTGGCCTTACTAATTTTTATCAAGAAGATGAAAGAAATAAAAATACTGGATGTGTCATTTGTAAATGGAAGGGGCCATTCAGTGAGCCAAGAGAAAGAACATATTGGATTATGTTTTTGGTGGCACAGTGTCCTTTTCTTTGGCTTATGTTTAAAATTAAGGCTAGATTGATCTTGTTTTTGAATGTGTCCAAATATTTTTGACATTCTGTGAAATTATTTTTAAGTTCATTAGGGAATACTACAATTTAACTTCATGCTGTCTTCTTTAAGAGACTTTTACATTCATAAGTTTATATAATAAAACACATAATTTTATTTTAGGAAGTTTTCAGTCATCTTCAAGAAATGTTATGTCTCCATAACATTTAGGATTTAAAAAATACTTTCAAATATCTCTACACATAGAGACTGGGATGGATAGACCTTGCTTGAGTCTCCAATAAGAAACATTGATCAATAAGAAAACAAGGCCCTTTATAGGATATTTTAACATGATCTGTGATAGAGACCGTATTGTTTTATTCTGAGTACAACATATATTACTCTCTTTTTTCAATTTTACAACAAATCCTAAGCCTTATACTTTTCTACTGGATGTGTGTCTGTTAGGGTCTTTGTGTATGTGTCCTAGTATGTCAAGAGGTAAATAGTTTACATTATCATTAAAAGGGTGTGATAATCTTCTGGTTTCAGGAAGCTAGAATTTATAATATAAATTATAGGTTAAAAAAAGGGTACTGATTTTTTTTAAGGTGAGAAGAAGGGAGATAATGAGGAAGACTCCCACATGCACCCTGACAGAGATTCATCTGGCAACCCCATCTGGAGCTGATGCTCAAATAAACCAAACTAGCATCTGAGGCTGACATGTTCAGACCAACTGAGCCATCCTCAGCACCTAGGACCATGCTTAAACCAATTGAGCCACTGGCTGAGAAAGAAGAAGAGAGAGAAAAGGTAGAGAGTAAGGGGAGAGAAGCAGATGGTCGCTTCTCTTGTGTGCCCTGACTGGGAATGGATCCTGGGATGTCCATATGCTGGGCAGAGGCTCTATCCACTGAACAACCAGTCAGGGCCTAAAAAGGGTACTGATTTAAAGTTGAATCTGGGATTGACTTCATGGAATAAAACAAAACAGAGTGAAAAAGAGGTGAAGAGGCAAGGAAAAGAATATGCCCACTCTTGAGATGAACTAATCTAGATAATACAGATGAGAAGAGTACATAATTTATTCTGTATATGATTTAAGGACACTTTTCCTGGTAAGTTAAGATGCTTTTTAAATATCAGCAGAAAACATTCAACTGCTAACATCAACAAAAATAAACACATATTAAATAATATGAGATAAACAGTTTTCTGTGATATAAGAAAATTGCCATTTACATGACAAAGTAAAGAAAGAATAGAGCAGCCTGATCAAGCAGTGGTGCAGTGAACACAGCATCAGATTAGGACGTAGAGGACCCAGGTTTGAAAACTCGAGGTTGCCAGCTTGAGTGTGGACTCATCTGGCTTGAGCGCAGGGTTGCTGGCTTGAGTGTGGGATCAGAGACATGACCCCATGGTCACTGGCTGGAGCCCAAAGGTTGTTGGCTTGACATCCAAGGTCGCTTCTCATCTCTCTCCCTTTCTGCCTGTCTGTCCCTATCTGTCGCTCTCTCTTTCTCTCGGTTTCTATCACAAAAAGAAAGAGAAAGAAAGAAAGAAAGAAAGAAAGAAAGAAAGAAAGAAAGAAAGAAAGAAAGAAAGAAAGAAAGAAAGAAAGAGAAAGAAAGAAGGAAGGAAGGAAGGAAGGAAGGAAGGAAGGAAGGAAGGAAGGAAGGAAGGAAGGAAGGAAGGAAGGAAGGAAGGAAAAGAAAGAACAGAGCAGATTACAGTGATGAAAAATATCAATTCTTCCTTGCAGCACCTTAGTTGTTCATTGATTGCTTTCTCATATGTGCCTTGACCAGAGGGCTACAGCACACCAAGTGACCCCTTGCTTGAGCCAGTGACTTTGGGCTCAAGCTGGTGAGCTTTGCTCAAACCAGATGAGCCCGCACTCATGCTGACGACCCTGGGGTCTTGAACATGGGTCCTCCACGTCCCAGTGTGATGTTCTATCCACTGCGCCACCGCTGGTCAGGCTACAGCAATTTTTTTAAAGCAGATGTTTTAGCATACAGAGACAAGGCAGTGTAAAAAATAATTCTGCTTGAGAAACACTACAAGCAGTTTGGAAAAGAGCATCATGATGTTAAAGCTGGAAAGGAAGACAGATTCTTATGAATTCTGGCAAAAAAAAAAGTTTAGGCTTCTAAAAAAATCAGTAACAACATTCTCAGATTAAGGTTGAGATGTGTTAAGGTCATTTAGCATTTGTGATGTTTCTGTGATAGTAATTGTGGGATGAATTGCAGAGTAGTAAAATAGAAGGTTACTTTTCTAATTAAGAGGCCATTGTGGTAATCCAGAGAAAGGATGATAGGTTTTAAGTTTAAGGAAGAAACTGTGGCAATGGGGAAAAGGGTTTGAAAAAGAGCCATGTTAATCAAGTGAAATAAAAATGCTTTGTGTGTTATTAGAGAGACGGTGAGAGTAAGATTATTTTCTTGTTCCTGATTGGTATGTGAGGGGAGGATGGTTTCACAGAGTAAGATTAGAAAAGCAGAAGACATATTTATAACTACGCATGGTGTCGGATGGATACTGGATTTATCAGGGTATCACCTTATGAGTTATATAAATGTCTACTCACCAGGTTGTACACCTGAAACTAATATAATATTGAATGTCAGCTGTAATTTAAACAATAAAATTATAAAAATTAAAAAATAAAATAAAACCTACTCTCACTGTACAAAAAAAATTTTCAGAAGTTGGAGTGAGGTTGCAAGCAGGGCGAAAGATACAAAGTGACTAGATTAGCTCAGAACTCTGCAGATTGAGCTCACCACTGAGAATAATTTGAAAATAACCCTGTGTTTGGAATGGTAGCTACAGGAGTGATAAAACCCTGCAAGAAGTAAAAAAGAGAGTTACCAACATTAAGGAGGAAGAACAAACACAAATGATGGAGCAGAGATAGTCTTGGAGGTGAGAAAACAAGCATTTGGTGCTGTCTGAGAAACCGAGGAGAGAGACTGGGGGGGCGGGGGGGGGAGGACAGTGTGAGATGGAACAGGCCGCACTTGTGGGGACTGCTAAGAGCTTCTTGGATGTAGCCATTGAGAGATCATTTTACATCTTTACCAGCATATTTCAGTGGAATATAGAAGTGAAAACCAGATTGCAGTGGGTGGAAAGAGCAAATATGATGCGAGGAACATAAGACAGGAAATATGCTCTCATATTAAAAAAGTCACACACACACACACACACACACACACACACACAACAAAACTTGTTCTCCGGAAAGGCAAACTAGGGTAACACAGTGAGGAAATTTTAAAAAGAATGTATCTTGATTTTTTTAGTATAATAAATGTTCTGTTGTTTTATTCAATGATGAA
Source organism: Saccopteryx leptura (assembly GCF_036850995.1). Taxonomy (NCBI): domain Eukaryota; kingdom Metazoa; phylum Chordata; class Mammalia; order Chiroptera; family Emballonuridae; genus Saccopteryx; species Saccopteryx leptura. Next base: position 357,597,378 of record NC_089503.1, read on the forward strand.
GAAGATATTATTAATGGCTAATATTTGCCAGATATTATCTAATATTGATGTCATTTTATATATAATATTGTGATGTGACATTTTTCTCCTAAAATTCAGGACTATCATCTTATGTGATTCATTAAGGTTTGGTGATAGAACGATAGCTATAGATAGGTAGAATATATTTATAATTTAATTGTACACTGGAAACAATTTTTTTTCATTTTCTGTTGCATGAGGTATTAGAACTTTTTCTATATATTTCTGCATCATTGATTTCAAATCTGAAATACATCTTTTTGGTGCATGCTCTAGTTATTTTTTTTTTCTGAAGCTGGAAACGGGGAGAGACAGTCAGACTCCCGCATGCGCCCGACCAGGATCCACCTGGCACGCCCACCAGGGGGCGATGCTCTGCCCCTTCGGGGCATTGCTCTGTTGTGACCAGAGCCACTCTAGCACCTGGGGCAGAGGCCAAGGAGCCATCCCCAGCACCCAGGCCATCTTTGCTCCAATGGAGCCTTGGCTGCGGGAGGGGAAGAGAGAAACAGAGAGGAAGGAGGGGGTGTGGAGAAGCAGATGGGCACTTCTCCTGTGTGCCCTGGCCGGGAATCGAACCCAGGACTTCTGCACGCCAGGTCGATGCTCTACCACTGAGCCAACCGGCCAGGGCCCATGCTCTAGTTTTTATGCAATTTTAATTTCTTTTTGTTACAGTTAATGGCATGCATTGGTTTTGAAATTGGAGTTAAAGAGCAACAACTCTTGGATTGAACATAACCACAAGACAATATTTTACAAACATCACTTTTATATAATTGTAGTTTTTTTAATGTAAAAAAATTATTATCTGATAAAAAACCCTCTTATTTTGCTTTAAGATTAAGTCATGGCTTCTTCGAGTAGGCGTAATTGTAAGAATAGTCCTGACACCTTCTGTTACATATATGGCTGTTACACACTTCAATGTCAAAGGTGTAATATTTCATCATTTGTGACACGTGCATATATTGCCTATTTTCAGAAGTTCCAATTGGTTATTTAACTCATCTGCGAGAAGATTATAATGACATAAAAATTGTCTTCGACTTTCTGAAGTATGAGGAGCATAACTGGATCATTTGTGTGGATCTTAAAATGGTAAATTTCCTGCTAGGACAACAGAGAAGTTTCATGAAGTATCCTTGCTTTCTGTGTTTGTGGGACAACTGAGCTCGGGAGAAACACTGGACACAGAAGAAGTGGCTGAAACGTGAAGCTCTGGAAGTAGGGATGTAAAGTATTGTGAATTAACCTATAGTTAATCAAGACAGGATCATTTTTCCTCAACTTCACATCAAACTTGGCTTAATGAAGCAGTTTGTTCAGGCTTTGAATAGAGAAAGTGAATGCTTTCAACATATTATTTCTGCTTTTCCTGCCTAGTCTTTCGAGAAGATAAAGCAGGTGTATTCGATGGACTTCAAATTCTAACCCTCATACGTGATGAAGAATTTTCCAGGAAGATGAATAAGGAGGAGAAAGCAGCATGGCAATCTTTTGTGGCAGTTACAAAGAACTTCCATGACAAGAAAAAAGCAGAAAACTATGAACTTCTGGTTCAAAAGATGCTGTTTGCTTTCCACGACATTGGATGTAACATGATTGTTAAGATTCACTTCCTGAACAGTCACCTTGATAAGTTTTCCAAAAATCTTGGAGCTATTAGTGATGAGCAAGCTACTGCTGGAGCATCAAACAAGATTGTCCTCAACAAATACACAAATGCAAGAGCTACAAATGCAAATTTTTGCCTGAATAGAATTTAAATGTTTTGCGCAAATTTTATGATTAAAATAAGTGTTTTAATATGTTCTATTTTGAAATTGTAGACAAATTCTGATGCAATCATATTTTTAATGTATTAGTGTATATATTGCATTATATAAATTATTATATTTTCACAAACATGATGTCCAAGAAGACATTCTACTTCATTATGTTAAATTAAATGTTGAAAATTTTACAAGATGAAAACCTAAAATCTGGAATTGTGAAAAAAATATAGCTTACAAAGAAAAGCTAATGTCAGAATTGAGATCAGCACACTCGAATTAGGTAAGAACAAGTGTTTTTGTGGATGCAACAAAAATTTGTTCCCCAGTGTATTATTCTATAATATTATTATATAGATATTTTATATATTTAAAATTATTCAAATTTGAATATTTTTACTAAAATTGAATTAGTATCTTTGCACATGTACCTGAGTACATGCTAAAAATAGTCACTTCCTGAAGAATGCATGAATGCATGGGCTTATTTTTTTCCCAAAAAACTGCTAGAGAGTCTTTATTGTCATTTTATACTGAATAATCCCATAACATCTGTAAGAAGACACACCACTCTGCATTGGTTTGCTGGGTCTTAATGTCGACGTGCCAATTTGCAGAATTCCTTGTCCTGTAGCCTAGAGAAACTCTTAAATTCAGGTTCATATCAATGAAGTATCCTCCTATTACACCAGCTAAACAGGCTATACAACACATATCATGTGGGACTATGCAAAGTGTATTTTATTTTACAGTGTGCAAGAGCTATTCCACAAATCATAGGCCCTCAGAAATTTTACTAAAGAAACAAGCCATTTTATTTTTGTGGGATTTTTGTCCCATACTTTGGCACAAATGTGTCTCATTGTTACGCCCTTCATTTTGGGACATATCAGCATAAGCTTGTTCCAATTGGCTAGCAACAGATTTTACTGTAGGGTCGGATGGACAAGAATTCAGATGCCTCAATTGTAGCAGAGAATGATAGTTGATGTAAACACAGTTGAGGTGAGAGCGTACAATGTCAAGTGTGTTGTGATCTGACTCATAAGTCTGAGAGACTGAAGTCAACCATGGGTGAGAGCCGTGTTTAATTGTCTTTACCTCCCTAGGTAACTTCTTCAGGTGAGATGTTCGGGAAAAGCACTAACAGACATAGGAGGAGCACCTGGTTCATCTTTCAGAAAGACTCAATCCATCAGGTGCCTTTCCTTTATCTCACATATTTTCATTTTGTATATAATGACCTTTTATACTATCATAGGCCCAATGCCAGGGCTAGGTGTGTCCTGACAATGCTGTGAAGTTTACTTATGTAATTCATAATTTAGCAACTCCTAGTATCAAACATTTATTTGATTCACAGCGATCTTAGCTCTGCTGTTGCCTGTTATGGATACATTTAGCACTGAACTAGATAGTTCCTAAATCTCCTTCTGTGCTTCCAACAAAGATTTTAGTAACGGGAACATGTCCTTCTCATTTAACTCTACTGTACTCTTAGGAGAATCTGCCTAAAATTCTTAGTATCTGAAACTATCATGCTCTTATAGTAATTAGGTAAAATCACAGGTTTACCCAAACCATTTTTTTTTTTTCAGAGACAGAGAGAGAGTCAGAAAGAGGAATACATAGGGACAGACAGACAGGAACAGATAGATGAGAAGCATCAATCATCAGTTTTTTGTTGCAACACCTTAGTTGTTCATTGATTGCTTTCTCATATGTGCCTTAACCGTGGGCCTTCAGCAGACCAAGTAACCCCTTGCTTGAGCCAGCGACCTTGGGTCCAAGCTGGTGAGCTTTTTGCTCAAGCCAGATGAGGCTGCGCTCAAGCTGGTGACCTCAGGGTCTTGAACTTGGGTTCTCCGTATCCCAGTCCGACACTCTATCCACTGTGCCACCGCCTGGTCAGGCCAACCATCTATTTTAATGCAACAATTTTGGGTAATTATTTATTTTAAAACATTTTTAAAAATTGTGCAATGCTAAACTAGATAGAATACCAAGAAAACAGGCATAAATCATGCTTTCCCCAGGCAAGCTAGACATTCAGGCACCCTGTTGACTAGATTCAGAGTTGCTAGTGCTTCTAAGCACCTGGACAGGAGCAAATAAAAAAGCATCTCTGAGAGAAGATAAAATCCTGAGGTTCGACTTTTTTCTGCATATAATTTTTCAAATACCTGAAGAGATAAGACAAACTGAAGAGAAACTAGCAGAAACAATAAACAACAGAAAAAGAGCCATAGGAAACTCAGATAATGGAATTATAAAACACTGATAAAGTAACTAAGCCAACTCTGAAATTTTCCCTAAATAATTAAAAATTAAACACTTTTATAAATCTGAATAAATAAACAACCAAATTTAGAACACAATAGAACATTTTAATGTAATTTAATTCCATTTTCCTTCAACAATTAAAAATATCAAGTCTCCTTTGGCATTCAAAAAGCTGATGTGAACTCTAATTGTGATTCCTTTGAACTTAGCATGCCTGTATCTTAGAGCACGTTTTCTCTTTATCTTTGACACTCTGTGATAACACAATAACTTGTCTAATTTAGTACTGGTCCAATCAAGGATGTATATCTCTCATTCTAAAAAATTATCAGCTATAATCACTTCAACTATTGTCTTGCCCTCAATTTCTCTGTTCTGTCTTAGTGGAACTCATTATATATTAATGTGGGACCTTCTCATTCTATTCTTTATTACCATCATTTTTCTTGCAACAGATTTTGATATTAATAATACAAAATATTAACAGCTACCATTCTTGAACATTAACCATGTCCCAGGAACTGTCTAATTACTTTAAATCTAATCCCTAAGACACATTAGAATCTAAAAAACCAAAACCAAAACCATAGATTAAGTAACTTGCTAATGGTCATATGTTAGCTCTTCTGCCACCTTTGGTTGTTTTTTTTTTTTTTTTCAGCTTTCTGTATAATTACTACATCAATTATTTATTTATTTATTTATTTATTTATTTATTTATTTAGGAAGTCACAGAGGAAGAAGAAGTGGGCCAGCTGGGCTCTGTGTACTCAGGAAATGAGTTACAGAGGCAAAAAGAAAGGGCCCTTGAAACAAAGATATGTTCCTTGAGGGAGGAAATGGGGAGAAAGGTGGAGACATGTGCTAGAGCAGGGGTCAGGCACCTATGGCTCGCGAGCCAGATGTGGCTCTTTTGATGGCTGCATCTGGCTCGCAGACAAATATTTAATAAAAAAATAAATGTTAAAAATATAAAACATTCTCATGTATTACAATCCATTCATTTCCTACCGTTCATGTTTATGGTTGCAGGTGGCTGGAGCCAATCATAGCTGTTCTCCGGGACAACACCAAATTTTTATTGGGTCATGTGTAATGTACACAGGTAGTTGTTGTACAGCTCTCATGGAATTACATTTAAAATATGTGGCATTCATGGCTCTATCAGCCAAATAGTTTCTCAACCCCTGTTCTAGAGAGAATGAGCCACCTAACAAAAGAAGAGGGTGGGGAAAGTATAGGCCTGCTCAGAAGAGGGAGCACGTTGCCTGTGGAAGAAGGTGCAGAAGTGCCTATAGAGAGCATATGCACTCTGAGTCCTTCTCTTCAGGGTTTATATCTGGTTTCCAAAGGTGGGGATTTAAGGTGAGTCTCAGGGATGGACTCAATAGGATATTCATCAGCTTTCCAGGTGTGTCCTTTCAGAGAAGGGGTCATTAGTCCTTGCAGCTGGTTCTGAGGTCAGTCACAGCATCCTTCCTCAGGTTTTACTTCTTTTTGTGGCCTGGACCTAAAACACAAGTGAGGCCTAGATGTTATCTCTAGTTTGACCAAAATTTTGTCTCTCTGGTCAACAGACATGAAGCTTTGTTCTTAAGGTTACTTAATGCGGGTCAGAACCTTAATGTCCTGAGATTTTAATGCTTAAGGGAGTAATTGAGCAGGAGATTATATGGAGTTGTAAGAGGCTATTCTCTGCCAACCTTCTTCCTCCCCTAAGTGGTCTAAACCACATGGCTAGTAATATGAATGGTCAGGGGCTCTAAACAGCATGAGTATTAATATGCTAGGAGTGGAAATGTCACCCTGGGGATGAAGTCCTAGTCTATAGTATGTGTTTACATAGTTTTACCCATTGCTTGATGCCCAGGACTTTCTGTCCTAGTGACATTCCATACTTGGCATTTCTAGCTCTGCTTATGCCTAACTGCCTACTCTATCAGCTTCACAGGCTATAGTACCAGGGTAAATGTTGAGTTTTCTTTGCCTGAAATACAACTCTATTGGGATACTGAGTACTATACTAATATGCATAAAATGTTGATCTCAAGTTATCCAAATAATAGTTAACGTGCATGTGGACCCATACTAACAACAGAGCTTCAATTTCTCATTTCTTCCCAGTGACAATTTCACCACACATACAGTCTTGCCTGAGTGGTCCACTTCCTTGTCATACTTGCTATGCCAAGCGCTGAAATTAATTGAAACCCTCTTACATAAAATGATCTGTCCTTCCCTGAAGTTTCAGCTCCAAACTGGAAAGATTTTTTATACTGCATCTTAACGTTTTTATTAGCCAATATTCTGCCCCGAAAAAATAGCCAGTTTTAATATTTCCCAAAGCTTTGTGGTTTCACTTTCTGTTCTATAGTGGCATCCTTTAATTTTAATTTGAGTAATTTTTTAATGATTATTTTATTGATTTGAGAGAGAGAGAGAGAAATAGATCTGTTCTTATATGTGCCCTGACTGGGGATCAAACCGGCAACCTCTGCACTTCAGGATGATGCTTAACCAACTGAGCTATCTGGTCAGCTCTTGGCATTCTTTTCTTGTTAATTTTTAGCATGTGATATTCTCTTTGTTGCCGTACAGCTAAATTATGCATTTAAAATTCCTATTGTCATTCATCTTGATTTTTAATATGTTTGCAGTGATGATGAGAGATGCTTTGCTTCCTTTCCTGGAAGGTGAACCTCTTCAAAGAAATACTAGAAAAACAGTTTAATCTTGTGTTTTCTTGATTCAAGGTTCAGAAAAATTCACTTATACTTGCAGACCTGTTGTGAAAATGCAACAGGATTTACTGGCAAGCCGATTCACTGGAAAAGTCTACAGTTTTTCTCTGCTGCTGGCTCTATAGTTCCAACCTTATGTAATGGAAGAGTATTTCAGTCAACCACAATTTTGTCAAAGGCAAGAGATTTATGCAATCTGAAGAGAAACCACAGTATCAACCATAATTTTGGAACCTCTGTGGGAGAGAAGTGAATGGGATGAATAGCTCCAGTTCAACAATAAGCATCTCCTTTCAAGAGACTTTGGGCTTGCCCACCATGTTCCTCCGTTCATCCTTTAGATAAACTGCGGAGAGAGATTATGTTTAGTGGTCTTACTGCATTAAATAAATAATATAAAAACCAAACAAAAAATTGTGTTTTACTTGCAACTCTGAATTAGAAAAATAAAACCAGTAGATTTGTTTTAAATATTTTTCTATGAAGGCCAAATGTAAGTCAGGGTGTTTACCTCAACAGATTTGCCATCACTCCACATGTTACAATATTATCATTTATTATTAACAAAGTAATTACTTATCTCAGAATATTCCCCAATAGATTATAATTTATGGGAATACAATCGTGACACAGTGTAGTCCCTTAATAAATAACATTTAATAATAATTTAGATAAAAATTCATGAGAAATAGTCACATTGTGCAATGGAAAATACTTAAGAACTTAAATTGATCTTCAAATATAGTGGTGCACTGAAGTGATGCAGTGGATAGAGCATTACTTGGGACGCGGAGGACCTAGGTTCGAAACCCAAGTTCACCAGCTTGAGCATGGTCCCATCCAGATTGAGCACGGTATCATAGACATGACCCCATATTTTTTTTTACTTCAGCCCAAAGGTACTGATTTGAATTTCAAGGTTACTGGCTTGAGCCCAAAGTTCCTGGCTTGAGCAAGAGGTTACTCACCTGGCTGGAGCCCTCATTCCAACCCCTGCTCAGGCAAAGCATGTGTGAGAATCACTCAATGAACAACTAAAAGTGATAAAGTTATGAGTTGAAGTTTCTCATCTCTCTTCCTTCCTGTCTGTCTCTCTGTCTGTTTCTCTCACGTGTGATAAAATAAATAAATATTCAAAACTAGTAATTTAGAAATAACACAAAAAATATAAAAGTATAATTTAAGAGTAATTATAAATCTTGGGATTAATCCATTTGATTATGTTTTTTAGGATGTATCATATTTCTGCTTCTTGAATTTCTTAGGGATTACTCAAGCTCCTTAAAATATATTAGAAATTGACAGCTCATTAACAGCTTATTAGAAATACTGTTCACTGTGAAAAGAAAATATATTTTGCACAGTAGAGTCTTACTCTTGAAATGTTTTTGAAGTTTGGGCTACATTTAACATTTCAGGAAGACTAAATATCCCTGCTTAGCAATAGTAAAAAAGGACACATATACAGGGTTAAAATGACAAAACAAACAAATAGAAAACATAAGTTTTAGTGTATTTCATAAGATATATTTCATTTTTAGTATATTTCATAAGTATATTTCATTTTTCTGTTATTTTTTTCTCTGACTGCCAATTTATTGAAGATGCTTATCAATTTCCAATCTCCTTCAAAATGCATGCACTCATCATTTCTATTAACTTTTTAATAGAGAAAAAATGATCCCAAAGTTAAAAATATACCCACATTTTATTTGGAATCTGATTTTAACTCTATTGAATTTAACAGGAGTCTAGACTGGGGACAAGGATACTGCAGGCCATTGGCTCCACTGACTGTTTCTATAGATGAAGTTTTATTAGAGCACCACCACACTCATTTATTTTGAAAACATCATGGCTGCTTTCATGCTGTAATAGAATAAAGTGGTTGCAAATATACCATATAGCCCAAGAAGACTAAAATATTTATTATTCAGTTTTTAGTATTTTGTTGAAATTTGGTTAGACTGAGATAATATTTTTAATTTATCTTGAGATTTATGCCATTTGAGTTATAAAATAATATACAAGGATAGATAAGTCTTTGGCTGGAAAGTTCACAAAATTGGACATCTTTTACTTCAACCTTTAACTTTGGACTTGGGATACCTTTAAATATTTAACTATGATTAAGCTATAGATAAACCATAGAGTGATTTATAATTTCAGATTGTAATTTTTACTTTTACTTTTTCTCTTTGTTATTATAACAGGGATGGAACCTCAGCTCACAACTATAGTATACAATAACTACATGTTAAAATATTTTACCTCTAGTTTTTATTTTGAACCGATAGTCCTCTAGGATTGGACCATTTTAAACTCAGTATATCAGTTTGTGGATTTTACTCTTTTCACAATTTCTGTGTCTATTTGAACTACAGAAATATTAGGAAGACTGGTCATGAATGTTGACCACACTCTCTTTTAATCTGAATATTGTTTTATCTGGTTCTACTCAATAATGCACATGTAATTCTGCCGTTATTCAATATTCTATTTGCTCACAGTAATTTAGACAGTTCATCATGAGACATTTTTCTATACTGCAGTCCTATTCATACCTGTTGGACCTTACTTCTATTTCAAGACCACTCATAAGGAGTTGTGGCTTACCTTGCTTTTCCTATAATACTCTGTGGCAGAGAAATCTCTTAAAGGCCTCACTTACCTATTCTTACATTGTTTTCTTTTTTCTGTGTGTGTTGCCTCCTGTGGCTCTCCCTGAGAGCAAGCAGCAGAGATACTTTTCTAGGCATACCAATGCCTTATCATTTGCACTCTCTATTCAGTACACAAGAGAAAACCCAGCATATTTCAAATCCTGTTTTCTAATACATTTATTTATGCCCAGTAGTATTATCCTCTAAGAGATAATAAGCTGCACATAATAAACTCAGAAGAACAACACATATTAATATATTCTGCCACATCTTTCTGCAAAAGGATAAAGCAACAATTAATATTTGAATCTCAGTGGTATAATGTGATAAACATTGACACCATTTTAACATATACATCCACTGCAAGTTGGTATAGGCATCTGTGCCACACAGTCATTCAGGACTTCAGTATAATGGAGGCTCTACTATTTTGAGATCCACCCTTTGAAGCATGAATGTAGAGACCTTTTTCTGGCTTTACCAACATGTAAAGTATATTGCTGTAGCTTACTAATTGACCAGAGTTAGTACAGAATTCCACTTAGGTATACAGAGTGGAAAGTGAGTCTTCTATATGGCCAGTCAGGAGAAATTTAAAATGAGAGATAGTACTTTTAACATAGGAGTTATAGTGTGATAATAACTTTCTAATGCTTTTAAATTTTGTATAGGGACTCTCAGGATTATATTTTCAAACCATCACATAAAATATATCAATGCAAAAAAAATTTATATTTTTTAAAAAAGTACTAAGTTAAAAACACCTGTTTGTCTAGTCAGAACTAAGTAAGGATATCTTCTCATTCTAAAAGAAACAAGTGAGAAACATCCATGTGTTCTCCCCAGTATGGTCCACATATCAGTCAGTACCTTAAATGACAAGTACTATTTACCTTAATTCCTTTATTTGTATAACCATAATAGAAAGGTTCATAGCAAAAAAAAGAAAGAAAAAAAAGTATTGCTTTTGTCATGTTAATGAAATTTATTTTCTCAAGAAGTTATTAAAATATTTAATAAATAATACATTTTTCTTTTTGTATTTTTCTGAAGTGAGAAGCGGGGACAGACTCCCGCATGCACCCAACTGGGATCCACCTGGCATGCCCACTAGGGGTTAATGCTCTGCCCATCTGGGGCACTACTCCATTGCCACCGAAGCCATTCTAGCACCTGAGGTGGAGGCAATGGAGCCGTCTTCAGCACCCAGGCCAACTTTACTCCAATGGAGCCTTGGCTGCAGGAGAGGAAGAGAGAGACAGAGAAGAAGGAGAGGGGGACAGGTGGAGAAGCAGATGGGTGCTTCTCCTGTGTGCCTTGGTTGGGAATCAAACCCGGGACTTCCACATGCTGGGCCAATGCTCTACCACTGAGCCAACCAGCCAGGGTCAATACATTTATTTCTATTGCATTTTCTCCTTATATATATATTTATCTTCACTAAATGAATTTTCATAAAAGACAGGAATAACAGTTTTATATTTAAAGAATATATTAGTGTGACATGCCCTCAAAATTTTTTCTTAAATGAGTGGAAGTGAAGGTTATTGAAGAACATAGTTTTCTATTGTTTATTATATATATATATATATATATATATATATATATATATATATATATCACACTCACACATATATATAATGCATGTGTGTGTGTGTGTGTGTGTGTGTGTGGTATAGTTAATATGAGATGAGTAGTTTGAAAAATAAGGAATGCAAAATTAAAATATAAAAGAAAAATTAAAGTTTATATTTTTAATATGTTTAAGGTAGACAGAAATGCACATTTTTCTTACTTATTTTATTTATTTATTTTTTTAAATTTTATTATGGATTCTTTTTTTTTTTAATTTTTTTTTATTTATTTATTCACTTTTAGAGAGGAGAGAGAGATAGAGAGGAAAGAGAGACAGAGAGAGAGAAGAGGGAGGAGCTGGAAGCACCAACTCCCATATGTGCCTTGACCAGGCAAGCCCAGGGCTTCAAACCGGCAACCTCAGCACTTCCAGGTCAACGCTCCATCCACTGCGCCACCACAGGTCATTTCTTACTTATTGATTTGAACCAAAGGACATGATAATTTTTGCAGAACATATGTTTCTGTGAGTTCTAGAAAGTAAAATGATTGCCATAAGTAAGAATATATCTGGAGCTATATAGCTCTCTCAATCATAAGTCTATCACAATGGGGAAAAAAACTATTTAGTTAGAAAAAAAACATGTAAAGCTAAATAGATTTGAGTCAGCAAACAAGCCACATGGCTGTGAAGTCTGATTCACTTCTTTTCATTTAGTTCCCCCTATCAAGTAAACTGAAGTTTAAATTACCATATTCAAAGTTTAATTTATTTTCTTAGTCAAGCAGTTAGCCATATTTATAGAGGCCTGACAATTCTAGGAAGAAAAAATGCTGATATTAGCACCAACATTAAAGAGGGATAAAAAATGTAAATTTGTATGTAAAATGCTAATAAAAACGACTAAAAAGGCATGTGATTATACTTTACCAAAAACTTAACTTGGGGACACTTTTTTTTTTACTTTTAATCAGGTTTTCTCTTTTCTTTAGTTTTATAGTCATTTGTTTAATCTTGATTCACAACTCACAACTATGAAACTTACGTAAGGAGATTTAAGCTTAATGTTGAAAAAGAGAGAATACTCCCAGCTTATACAAAAATGTCATTTTAAAACACATAGAAAAATAGATGCATTTATTTTGTCATATATATAAATACGTACATGAATAATGTCTACGAAGTTAAAGTCATTAGGAGTCATGTCATGATGTAATGTATTTTCTTTTACTGGAAGTGCACACACATAAACTCAGTTAACTCCCAGGGCTATATTATAGATGAAGATTCTTTTATTAAATGAAGTTGAAATTACATGTCTTCTAAATAATCTTCAAGTTATGAATTAATTCTTTAGATTCAAATCCTCATCTAATATAGGAATCTCCATCAGTAATACATTTCTTGGACTTAGTTAAATTTATGCTCACATGCTTCCATTGAAAGAAAATATACTACAGAATGAAATAATTCTTCTAATAACTTTTTTCTTTTAGTGAAAGAGAGACAGAGACAGAGAGAGGGACAGACAGGGACAGACAGACAGGAAGGAAGAGAGATGTGAGTCATCAACTAATACTTGCGTCACTTAGTTGTTCATTGATTGTTTTCTCGTATGTGCCTTGATGGGGAGAGGGGACTGAAGCTGAGTCAGTGACCCTTTGCTCAAGCCATCAACCCTGGTTTCAACCCAGCAACCTTGGGCTTCAAGTCAGCAACCTTTGGGCTCAAGCCAGTGACCATGGGTTCATGTCTATGATCCCACACTTAAGCCTGTGACCTCGAGGTTTTGAACCTGAGTCCTCAGCATCCCAGGTCAATTCTCTATCCACTGCGTGACCATCACTAATGATTGTAACTTCATATTCACTTTAATTAGATTGGGCTGTCAAGGGGCCCATGTAGAAGGTTTATTAATTGTAGGATAGGAATGCTCTTGGAATCAATATTAGTACCAGAGTGAAGGAAGGATTACACAGAGAAATGGGAGGGATTAAGAAAATAAAAAATATATATATAGACACAGACAACAGTGTGGGGATTGCAAGAGGAAAAGGAAGTGAGAGGGAGATAGAAGAGGATAGAGAGGTGATAGATGGTTATGAAAGGAGGTGACTTGGGGTGGTCGACACACAATGCAATATACAGATGATGTATTACAGAACTTTATACCTGTAATCTGTATAATTTTATTAACCAATATCACCACAATAAATTCAATAATTTTTTTAAGAGAGAAATGGGTTACACTGGAAAGCAGCAGGCTTGATGTGGTTAACAGACCTCAGTCCATGACAGACTGTTCTAGCTTCATATTCACCTGTGATGTCCCATAGTCAGGTGCTTTTCTTCTCTACCAGGACTGGCTCCAGTAGGGCTCCAGGAGCTGTTTCTGAGTGGGTATAATTCAAACGGCTTAGATCTGTTGCAGGGCCCTTGCTTTTAGAATCAACAAATGCTGGCAGCTTTCAAAATTACTCAGAAAAAAAAATGTGTTGAATTTATATTCCCAAATGTGGAATTGTCATTGTAATCTTGCCAATCATTACAATAATTATGCTCAAACTGCCTTGTTTCTGATAGTTAAGCATCAACATACATTCTCTACCATTTTGGAATCGTCATCCTTTTGCTATATGAAACCTCAATTCTAGAACAGTATCATCTCTCAGCTCTGACTTGTAGAGAAAACCCAACACTGAGTTTCTCTGTGATGTTCTTGCCTCTTTTTCTAGCACAGTGACTAATACTTTGATAGACACAATGTCTTCAAATCACTCCCAGGATCTAAGGAACAGTCAGTTACTGTGTTCAGACCACACTTAGGATAGCCACTCCCTTCTTTGAATCTTTTGATTTTTCTTTCACTGTTTACCAAGGTACTTCTCTCTTTGTACTTCACCTAGTGTTATCACATTTTCCAAGGACCATCCTAGTAATAGGTAAGCACAAATTCTTGGAGTCCTTACCAGAGTGTTAACCCCTGTTTCAAGGAGAAAAGCCCATATCAATAAACTCATCCTGATATAATTTTAAATTCTGCTCCTCCATGATCCAGCTCCTCAGATTCCAATGCCGTGCATACTCTCCAGACTCTGTTGTATAAATAGGTTAGGTCTTACAGTTTCTTTGGAGTATAGTCCTTTTCTCTTTTTAAGACACCCAGTGCTTCCTTAGTCAGATTATGTAGTCAGTTAACCCTAGTTATTATTTAGCGAGAGGAGGTAGATCATGAATAAGGTGGTTATTTTCTTGCAAAGGCAGAGGTCATGGTGACATCTTTTATCAAAGTGGGAAGGTGGGGGGGGGGGTTCTAGGCTTTAACAGAAAGTGATGGGCACTCCTCACCCAGAGAGTTTACAGGTATATAAGAATTTAAGGTTTTCCAGTCTCATGCATTTTTCTGAAGGTATCATTTCATCCTAATTAGGGCCTCAATCTTAGGGTAATCAACTTGCTGAAGTTGAAAATCCAACCTCTTCTGAAGCTGTTACCCTTAAAATTAATTTCTTAGCCTACAGTTTTTTCTGCCCCTTGACCACAGGCATGTATTCTCTACGTGTTGCCAAGGAGAGCTTCTTGCTTTCAGATTCAGCTTCAATTTTACACCCTGAGACATTCGTTCTCTTTCTCAAATGCACAAATTGATCAGAGCAAGAGCCAACCAGTCCCACAGTTCTACAATGAAGACCTCCTCTGAACTTCTCAGAGGACTGTGGTGTCGCTCCTACCAGTGCAATTACTCTCTTCTACTTGTTTCCCATCCAGGGCGCTACAGGAATGACATCTACCTACCAGCTATGATGGTCATTCATCTTTTTCTCTGTAAATATAATAATTTATTTTTCTTTACAGTGATAATGGAAAAATGTACAGATTTCCTCTTTCAATAAAGTATAAAAATCTGCTTAGATATATACAATGAAGTCACAATAATCTTTTAATGAAAAAAATTTTTTTGATACTCCGGATCCATTCGTATTAAAACTAGGAGAAAACAAATATTTTTTATATGTTCTACATTTCCAATAGATTCCACCTGGTGTCATTAAGTTTCACCTGAAGGATCCTGATTGATATTACAAAAGACTAATTTTAGGGCTGAGAATAAAAACTTTTTTTTTAAATAATAAATATATTCATCAAAAATACATCTAAAAAGGCAATGGTTACTGCTTTCAAAAAGCTCTATGTGCTGAGGTATATTTGTTTTTCTTCTTTCCTTACAGGAAAAACCCAGTGGAAACATTTTGGTTCAATTCTAGGAATTTGCTCTTGGGGAAAGTCTGCTGAAAGTTGCCTGACAATATTCTTAAGCTTCATCTCATTGTCCATTTCAATACCTATCTCCCTCGGTATCAGCAGCTCTTCACAAGATGTCTGCCATCAAGGCTTCTTCCAATTTCTTACACATTTGTTGTACTTGCTCTTTCTGTCTCCTAATGTCTCCATCGTGACAATGAAAGCTTTGCAGAGGCACTGAATGTGTTCAACCAAAGAGCAGTTTCTTTTCCACAGCAGGGGACGCTTGCCCTGTGATTGCTGCAGAGCTTGTCAACAGCAGATCAGAGTCTCATCATTACTACTTGGGCCAATTCCTCGAAGACCTCAGGTAGTTCCCTGATATTCATAATTTGGTCTGTGACGTTTGATGCACTTACTCCTTGAAGCCTTTTCTCCCAGAAAAGCTGACATGGCTGTTCATTCATTTGTTGTAGGTCTGATTTCACTTGATTACTAGGATGATTTGTGATTTTGGTTACTGGTTTTTTGAAAATCGATGCTGTTTGTATAATTGTTATATTTAAGTATGGTTTACCTTTATTCTGATTGACAGGATCCTTGCGCGGTCTGTGTTTGTCCTTCCCATAACTGCCTGAGCATCGTCCTTCTAGTTCTAAAGTCAAAACTGCTGAGGTCAGCAGAAATTCCCAGATACTTTGCCAACTGACGTTTGCTTCTGAACATCTGACCACTTGGGCTTAAGTAGCACACATATCTCTGGCCGGCACTGAACCCAGATTTTCGGATCCCTTCCTTTTTTGACCATCCGGGGGGCAGGACTCCACAGTCCGTTCTCTTCCAGTTCTTCGGGGCGGCGGGCGGGTTCCCTCGACCCTGTTCCCACGCTCTCTGATGGGAAAAGGAATGGCTTCATCCAGAGGGTGCTCCCGAAGCTGCTGCAGCGATTCGGGGGACAGGCCACGTCCCAGTCCCCAGTCCCACCTCGGCCCGGCCACAGCCACGGCCACAGACACTGCTGGCCCGGCCGCCGGTTTCCACTCACCCTGGCCACGCTTAGCGGAGCGTGCTGCGGGCCCCCTGCTCTGTGACGGAGTCCCCGCCAGTGCCCACCCCACCCGCCACGCTCTGCCCACTTCTGCTCCTGTGATGATCTTTATCACTGACTGATAGCCATTTGAGGATCAACCTCAGAAATAACATTTTCTCGCACTACCCCTAACATCAATGATCTAGGTCGTTTCCAGAAATTAACTCCAAGGTAGAGATTTGTATGCAGGAAATGATTAGGGATACCCTAGGAATCAACACCTATGGGAAAATGAAGGAAGTATGATTGGGCAAAAAGAAGAGTTAAACTAGGAGCAGACATAGTACAAATATCTCCGTCTACGTTCAGAGAGCTCTGGAGCTGGGCTGGCCTTTGGAATTGGCCAACTCTGAAGAAAGGTAGCTGAGACTATCTCTATATATTCTCACATATAGAATGGTCTGTATAATTCCTCCCATAGAATGTGTGTATGTGTGTGGGGGGGTAGTATACAAGGTGACATTGGATGTGACAGCTCTCTTGAGCTGAGAGTAATTTTTGGAAAGCTCCTCATCTAAAAGAAGTCATGTACCAACTCTCTCAGCAGCAAAAGGTGAGTGCCTGAGTAGCGGATCTCCGTGGCACATCATAGCTTCCATCCCAGCGCTCCAGAATTCTTTTTAGATTATCCATCATTGTGTGCAATGTATTATCTCTTTCTTATACACACACATACACACATAGTGGCCTTGACTATTGCCTAAGTAGCTAGCCATGGGCCTGACTGAGAGTATCTCAGACTACCTGCTTCCATACCTCTGTCCTCTCAATTCCAAAGCTTGTTTTACTCTGTTCGGTTCCTGATACATCCTTCTAATGCAATTCCCCTACCTGGCACAATTATAAACACCTAGCTCTATATTATCTTAGATTTTAAGACTTAGAGAACATTTAAGTCTACAAGCTATTATAAGACATGTTTATAAATATCTGTTTTATCCCTTTATACTTTCTCATTCCAAAAATAGAAAAATTAGAAAAAAATATTAGTCAAAATCTTAAGAACCTTAGTATATAAAAGATTTTTTTTGAATTCATTATGTTTTTGAAGCCTTTGAGTATATATGACTTCAAATTGTTAGAGAAAATTTTTCCTTTTTAAAATAAAGACATTTGCATGAACAGAAGACATTGTTTTTAACAGTTCACAAGCTTCTGCTGTTTTTATACTATCTGAAGGCTGTATCATCTTTTAATGTCAATGCAGTTGGTTGCCATAGAAATTATAATGATGTCACTAACTATTTAAGTCTAGAAATAAACAACAGGAACAGATGGGCATTTCAGAATGAAGGGTGGAGTTTTAATGCAAGTATTCAAAAAATAACAGGTTAAAAATCACATGCAAAAATAAAAAAAAAACACCTTGTGCAACATTAAACATTAGAATGTGCCTCTAAAGTTAGCTAAGTCACTGTGTTGGGATCAGGGGCCTAAGAGCAGGGGAGCAGGAAAGGCATTTTCACAGAGCAAATACTGACACAGAATCTTGTCTAGATGGGATTGGAATAGTATCACTGTTACAATATACAGACATACATGCCCAATAATCCCAATCAGGGATAGGACTGAGACAGACTGAAGAAATATGTGAAATTAGTTTCAAAGAAGTTGGAATGGGTATGATGGCAGTTAAAAAACAAAAAATAATATGTGTAAGGACAGAGAATCAAAGAAAGCACTTATATCTAGGTCTAAAATGGTATAAGAATAGCTTTAGAAATGTATTGTTCCATAATTTCTGCATGTTATAGAAGATATATAGCTATGTCTATTATTATAGCCTATATCAAAAAATTCTGAACCTGACATATAATAGTCATACATTTCTCAAAATATAACATTTAAAGTACTGTGGGAACTATTATATAGGGGGTCACACTAAAATCAAACAGGGCAGAAAAAAAATTACTGCTAATTTTTATTTTTTGTGATAGACAGAGAGACAGATAGGAACAGACAGGAAGGGAGAGAGATGAGAAGCATCAGTTCTTCGTTGTGGCACCTTAGTTGTTCATTGATTGCTTTCTCATATGTGCCTTGACTGGGGGTCTCCAGCCAAACTAATGACCTTGGGCTCAAGCCAGTGACCTTAGGCTTCAAGCCAGCAATCTTTGGCCTCAAGCCAGTGACCATGGGTCATATCTGTGATCCCCCACTCAAGCTGGTGAGCCACACTTAAGCTAGATGAGCCCACTTTCAAGCCAGGGACCTGAGGGTTCTGAACCTGGGCTCTCTGCGTCGCAGGGCAATGCTCTATCCACTGCACCACTGCCTGGTCAGGTGTATTTTGAGCCTATGAAACAGAATGTGTGACTATAGAGTGATTGTAAGAAGTACCCTTCAAGTAAATTGGGCCACCATTGTAGCTTTGTTCCTGGTGGCCTGCATGTATTCCCACTTCCACGTTTTCTTACCTGTGTTGATTGTGCTTGTGTAGGGAACAACACACTCACAGCTAGAGTGCCACACTATGACATTGTTTTGTAAGAAATGCTGTTTTTCTCAGGAACATGAACTCTTAAAATGAGTTTGGTATTTTAAATTCACTTTTCCTTAATGATTTCAAAAGATGGTTTTGCATTACAAAAACAAAAGTACATCAAAGGTTTTGTCATAGACAATATTTGCGATCCTTCAAAATTTATATGTTGAAACTCTCCCTCCTAATGTGATGATATTATAAAATGAGACCTTTGGGAGATAATTAGAATGAGCTTAGGTCATCAGAACTGAGTCCTCAAAAATGAGATTAGTGTCCTAAGAAAAGAAAAATTGGAATTAAAAAAACAGAATTTACTTCCTATACATAAAATGTCTTCTAATGTGTCCTATGTGCAATGAAGAGGCTTTGATTACATTAATCATTATTATTTGTCTTTATCTTTGATCAAGATTTGGCGAAGTGCAATTGAGAGCAATACTGTATATTATCTAGAGAGAGCTCGCTTCTCTATGCTCTCCATCATGTGAAGCTATAACAGGAAGATAGCCATTTACAAACCAGGAAGCTGCCTCTCCCAAGACACCCTAACTGCTGGTGTTTTGATCTTGAACTTCCCAGCCTCTAGAAGTGAGAGAAATACATGTTTATTGTTTAAACCACCCAGACTATGGTCATTTGTTATAGCAGACTGTATAGGCTAAGACAAGTTTAGTTTAGGTGATGAACTTAACTTGTTTCATAAAATTAAAAAAATACATTTTTTAAAAAAGAAAAAAAAATGAAAGATTTCTAAAGCTATAAAGAATAAAATTACAACAAGATTCTCCTATTAACTATCTTTCTCAATAACTATAAATAAAGCTTTTATTAATTTAATTGCTGGCAAAGCGACTGGCCTGATTCTGGTCTAATGAATTTTCTGTCATTTACTTCAAATCAGGGGTAGTCAACCTTTTTACACCTACCACCCACTTTTGTATCTCTGTTAGTAGTAAAATTTTCTAACCGCCCACTGTTTCCACAGTAATGGTGATTTATAAAGTAGGGAAGTAACTTTACTTTATAAAATTTATAAAGCAGAGTTACAGCAAGTTAAAGCAAAATAATAATTACTTACCAAGTACTTTATGTCGGATTTTCGCTAAGTTTGGCAGAATAAATCTTTATAAAACAACTTACTATAGTTAAATCTATCTTTTTATTTATACTTTGGTTGCTCTGCTACCACCCACCATGAAAGCTGGAACGCCCACTAGTGGGTGGTAGGGACCAGGTTGACTACCACTGGTTTAGAGCCATCTACAATTTATGTTTCATGTTTATGTGTCATGTGTCATGTGTCTTGTGGGATAACCTCAGTCCATTTAATAAAGTATTGTTTTGTACCAAAATTGACAAACATTTACAAAGAACACTCAAGCCTTGTTTATAGTTGCTAAAAATTACTCTTCTTTGAACAACAAAAAAATCTGACAACTATACCTTTACTGCTTTTAAAATAAAATAAAAAAATTTTTCTTTCAGGAAAGGCTGTGTCTCTTCATGAGGTGTTCTGCACACCACCTAAATAGATTACCGAAGGCCTTCTTTCTGCTGTATATAGCTAGCATAAATAGTTTTTGAATCATCTTCATTTTTAGAAAGAAAAGACAAAAATATATGTAACCTAAAGTCTTTTTTTTTAATTATTTACATAACAGTTACTTAGGCAAAATATTGAATATCCTCCTTTATCCTTACTACTAAAGAACTTGTAAAACATTCAGCTAATTGTTTTATTTAATAATCAGTAGTTTTATATATAAATAAAGTTGCTTATTAGGATGATAAACATATAAATAGTAATAATTTCTAATTTGTGTTTATACTTTAGAATAAAAAGTTTTAAACATTTGTGTCCTTCTAAGAAAACAAAAATTGAAATAAAAAGACAGTATTTATCTTCTGGTATTTAAAATATCTCCTAATATCACTTTTGTGAGACTAAGAGGCTATCATTTGATTAATAATGTTTATAATTTTTTCCTTGATCATGACCTGATGAAGTAAAATAGAGGGTAATTTTTACATCACCAAAAAATGTGAAGTAATTTACAAGTGGAAAATGACCATATGAAAAGCTATATAACGTAGCTGGTGAGCATCTGCTGGTGAGCATCTGGTATCTAATTTTTTCTGATAATGCGATCAGTCTAACTACAGGTACATTATTGGACAATGATATTCAAAATCTTGATATAAGAAAATAATATTTTGAAAATATAGAAAAGATATTCCTCTGTCTTTAAAAGGATGAGTAACATCCATGTTTACATTTTCCTAACAAAGGAGGTCAGGTTTAACCTCTCATTGACTTTAAATGACATACATACAAAAACTGGTCCTACCAAAATGAACCTATTTTATTTTTAAATTCATCAACACTATGTTGATTGATTTGTAAACACTATTAAAAATCAGCTCTACTCGTTTTATATAGTTTTTTTTGGGGGGATTTAAAATAAATTTAGTATACTTGATATAAACATTATATTAATTTCAGATGCATAATAGTGATTCAACATTTATATGTCTTAAAATATAATTACCACACTAAATCTAATAATCACCTGTCATTGTGAAAATTTATCACAATATTATTGACTATATTCTACACATTTCTTATCATCCTCTTACCCTCCACTCTGTCAATGATCTGTCAATGAGTCTGTTTCTGTTCTGTTTTGTTGTCTCATTTTTTTTTAGACTCCACATATACCTTATGGTTTTTGTCTTTCTCTATCTGACTTACTTCATTTAGCATAAAGCCTTTTAGGTTCATTCATGTTGTTGTAAATGGCAAGATTTTGTTCTATTTTATTGCTGACAAATATCCCATTGTATATATATATCGCATTTTTATTTATTCATCTATTCAATGGACATCTAGGTTGCTTCCACATGTTGCCTGTTGTAAACAATATTGTAATGAACATGTGTAAATTGATGCTGCTATTATGGAAAATAGTATACAGATTCCTCAAAAAACTTAAAATAGAGCTATCATGTGATCCAGCAATTCCACTTCTATATATTTATCTGAAAAAAGAAAGAAAACACTAATTTGAAAAGATATATGCACCTTATGTTTACATAGTTGTTTCTTTTAATATTTATTTGACATTTCATTAGACATTGGGTGATAAATTTAACTTCTCTTTCTTCATTTTTAAAATAGAAACTTTATTTATTTAAAATCTTTCCTCTTTATCCTCTCCTTAATTCTGATAATATCTAATGTAAAGGGTAGATTATAATTACACTTTGCACTTTCTAGTTTCTCATTTACTTTTATTCCATCTACATTTCTAGTAAAGACCTGCCATGGACCCTACATCTTCTACATCAGTAATGACTGTTTTGAGGATAAATATGTGAGATATGTCCTAGACCTTAACATACATTACTTATTTTTTTCCTTAGTGAGATTATTCTACACTTACTACTTTTGAAACTCACTTCCCTGGGGTTCTAGCACAGAAATTTTAGTTTTCTTCCCTTTTCTTTTCCCACTACTTTTTAGTTTCTCTTCGCTCTTTTTCAGACTTTCTACCGGACTATCTACAACATAATGTTGTTAGGCTTTTTGGGTTTTGTTTCAGGTTTTGTCCTTAGAAATGATCTCTCAGCCTACACAGTTCTTACTCTCCTAAATCTTGCGTGGATTTGTCACTCAAATTAACATTTTCAAATATCACAGGTATGCTGATGACACCAATTCCTCTCTTGAGCACTTGCATCAGGGAGTTTTTATTTGGGCATCTCGTGTAGATCTGTAACTGTATGTGCTGACATTCGACTGCAGTTCCCATCTGACACTTTGCTAAGTCTTCTGTTCTAGTTCTCACATCAATTGTCTAGCCACTTCTACCTAGAATCTGAGAATCACCATAGAGATTCGCTTTTCTAGTGGATGAAATACCACTTCCTTTTCTTCACTGCTCCTCATCCATTTGGTCAAAAACCACTGCTACTGTATTTTGTAAATTTCTCTTCATGCTACTTTGTTCTACACATTCTTTTATTACCTACTTCTTTCCCATGCTGTATATTGCTAATTTTTTTTTTTTTTTCAAAAAGCAGTCTGACCTCATTTCAGTTTAGGTACTAGACACTTGAAATAGCGTAAAAGAGCCTTCCTTGTTTCACTTTATGCTACTTAAATTTTCCCTTATTATATCATATCCATTCAGATTTTATCTCTGCACATATATTTTCTTCAGAATGTCTCAATTGCTGACATATCTCTGATCAGTGTGTGTCTCTAGGAAACTTACTTTATTCTGTATGATTCACAAAAGCAGTCTCTTCTGTAGGAAAATCTCTCCAATATGCCCTCCATCCAATGTGACTAGATCATATGTTCTTTCCTTTGTCCATTTAAAAATATACTACTGTGTCTGTGATGGGTTTATTATATTCAGATTACTGACTTTTTTCCTGTGGGCTTCATGAAAGTAGGCATTGTGGATTCTAAATCTGTGTTCTAAATGGGAGGACTTGCAAATATGTTGAATAATTAATGAGTGAGTGAAATCTGAAATTATAGATAATAAAATTATATAGAATTTAATTGTATGACTTAGGTCTGTTTTTTCCTGTTCATAGTACTTTTAAATAGACTAGGTATACATGTGTAAACACAGGAGAGATATACGTGAAACTAAAGCACTGCACTTGATCTATCCCAGTATGATCATGCCTCTTGTTTTATTCCTACAATTCACCTCTCACACATGATTTTACTTATCTTTTGGAGTATTTCATCAGCATGTTAGATGATGGAAATTTGGAATCTTGAGAAGGGAATAGTCCAAATATTTATTGAGCAGTAATTATCTATCATGTTTGTCTATGAGTAGCTTTATCTCAAATATTGATGGTTCAGATATTTAGGAACAACAGACTTCTGAAACCAAGTCTCTGTGCCAATTCAAGCATGGTAATTGATCCCAGGAGAGTAAGTATAGTGTTTGCTATAGGACTCAATTTCATCTGTACTATAATGTGTACCGATGCATTCAGGAAAGGAAATAACTGTAAATCAAAGGACAGAAATCCAGTAGGCTCTACTGGTTGTTGTGAATTAGCTTTATGAAAACAATCAATTGTTTAGGATTATCTGCTCTTTTCTACAGTCTCACTTTCATCTCCATATATGTTGTAAACATCATCATGATGAGTATGTTCTCAGGTGTAAACTAGATTAAATTTATTCTAAAACATGTTGATGTTAAACAGATATTAAGATATTATGGCTCCCAGAATTGAATAGCTGAGAAACAAGAAGATGTTTAAATTAGTTTGTTGGCAAATAAAATAAGGTTTAATTAGATTTTTTTATTTATTCATTTTTAGAGAGGAGAGAGAGAGGGAGAGAGAGAGACAGAGAGAGAGAAGGAGGGAGGAGCTGGAAGCATCAACTCCCATATGAGCCTTGACCAGGCAAGCCCAGGGTTTTGAACCGGTGACCTCAGCATTTCCAGGTTGACGCTTTATCCACTGCACCACCACAGGTCAGGCATAATTAGATTTTTTAAGTTAAAAAGTTTTAAGAGTACACTTGAATATCAAAACAAAGGACCAGTCTTAATAAATGCACATACACACAAAATATGAAGAAAAAAAAAACACAGAAGAAAAAAAGAATAGAAACTCATTATACCCTGGCTGGGTAGCTCAATAGGTTAGGGTGTCCTCCTGATATGACAAGGTTGTAGGTTTGATACTCCATTGGGGCACAGACAAGAATCAACCAAGGAATGCAATAAATAAGTGAGACAGCAAATCTATGTCTCTCTCTCTCTTTCTTTCCCTCTATCTCTCCTTTTCTCTATCTCTCTCAAATCAATAATATATATATAAAATATATAGTTGTCTCTCCTGAAACCAATGTATAGTAAATGTTAGCTAAAACTAATTACATATACAGATTGTCACAAGGAGAGTTACTTCTTTCGAAAGAAAATACACTGTTAATGGTATGGTGATAATGATAAAGAAACAAAAAAAATGGTATAAATAATATAAAGATTAGCTTAAAAAGTAGAAATTGCTTTATAACTGACATAATTATAATCACAATTATATTATCAATATTTTTAGGAAAGATAATTCAAATATATAAAATAAATAAAATTATAAGAAACTATATACCATGTCAATAGATAAAAGTTAATTTAACTAATTGGTCAATTACGTGTTCTTGTCAAGCAACTAGACCAGACATGTAGTGTGGAAGGAATATGTCACCAAGTTCCAGTAAATAAAACATGTTGAAAGTATTAAATTTTCTGAATGATCTCATAAAATTTCTATGCTTGATCATTTAATGTATTCCATACTCCAGGTCTATAAATTGTGGCAAAGCCAGAGGGAAATGGGTCTGGGTACCTGAAATCCTTGCTTAGAGAACCACTTGACAACCAAGAACATTCATTCACAGATTTTGCAAGAACATAAAACTACTTGTATTTTGTTAAGATCATGATGTTTAATCTTTAAAAATATGTGATATTTTAATTATGTGTTTTAATATATTTTAATTAATATTAGTACCAAAACTTTGTGTAAAGCAAAAGCACACTTAAAAAGAACAGTAGGAAATAAATTGCATGAGAATTTTAAAAATCATACAAAAATACTTCAAGTTTACTTGTGTTTACTAATAAATTCCTCTGCAATCAAGGAAGAAAATGATCTAATATTACATGGAAACCTAGAGAAAGATTAGAATACATGTTCAACTCTGCAACTCATTTTATGAGGACAGTAAACCTTTGATTTAAAAATCCAATAAGGACTCTTACTAGTGGGAAAATTATAGTCTAATATTATTCATAAATATAGGTTTAATACTTTCAAAAAACAAAAATACCATATTGGTAAACTAAAAGTAGAATTCAACTTACTTAAACTGATAAATATATCTATCAATAATTTCAGTCACCATTATTTAAAATGTGCTATATAGAATCTTCTATTAAAATCCTTAACTTATAGCACTGGCATCACTAGGGAGCTTGATAGACATACTTAAACTGAATCTTCAATTTTTTATTTTTATTTTTTCATTTTTCTGAAGCTGGAAATGGGGAGAGACAGTCAGACAGACTCCCGCATGCGCCCGACCGGGATCCACCCGGCACGCCCACCATGGGGCGACGCTCTGCCCACCAGGGGGCGATGCTCTGCCCATCCTGGGGGTCGCCATGTTGCGACCAGAGCCACTCTAGCGCCTGAGGCAGAGGCCACAGAGCCATCCCCAGCGCCCGGGCCATCTTTGCTCCAATGGAGCCTTGGCTGCGGGAGGGGAAGAGAGAGACAGAGAGGAAAGTGCGGCGGAGGGGTGGAGAAGCAAATGGGCGCTTCTCCTGTGTGCCCTGGCCGGGAATCGAACCCGGGTCTTCCGCACGCTAGGCCGACGCTCTACCGCTGAGCCAACCGGCCAGGGCCTTGAATCTTCAATTTTAACAAGACACCCTGGCAACTCATATGCATATGAGAAGTACTATGTCATAGCAGAGCTCAACATTGTTTATACATTACAGTCAGGTAGAAAGCTGGAACAAAAAGAAAAAGAAAATAAAAGAAACTCTGAACCCCAAAGCCAAGATTGTAATTAAATTGGTGTGGAGTAGCTCCCAAACAATAATTAAAAAATAACATTATTCTAAATGCAGAGCCAGACTATAGCATATCTATTAGGTATAAACATGTTGTTTTGTTAATAATTGGTATCAATATCATGTAACAGAACCATATAACTTGTAAATTATGAGAAAATTTTGAAATTTTTAATTGGCTTATCTCATCTTTTGTGGTATATTTGTATTATCTGGTGATTTTGTGATATAATTTAACTATAAAAATTTTACTTACTGCATAATTTCTGATCCCAATATTAAGTTTTCCTTGCTTTCTGTGAATGTTTCCCTTCCTCTTACTCCTGGTCTCACATTTCTAGGCATAAGAATTATGAGTCTAACAACCTCAACTGTGGGAAGAGAGAAAGAACAAGAGTGGAGGGTGAGAAATTTATGAAAGTTATTAACTACTGTTGGGCAGATAAAATGTATTATGCTCACTTTGTAAAAGATAACGTTGCCCACGTGGAGGCCGTTGCCCAGGTGATATTAATGTGTGTTGGGGGGCAGGCAGGATCGTTGTAGCCTGGGGCTTGGTTTTGGGATTAAGCCTTTCCCACCCTTTTTTGATGTAGGGTGGTACAATCCAATCATGCCTCAGAGAAGTGACTTTGTATTAGAGACTTCCCTATTTTGTATATTGGATTAAGAGTTTGGATTTCTACACTATAAAATGGGGATGGAGCGGGAGCTTGCGCTCTTGGTTCCTGAGATGATTAGCATGAGAGAGCAGAGGGAGCAGAGCAGAGAGCAGAAAGAGGCCACGTGGAGGAGGCCAGGAAAAGCAGCCAAGATGGCGGAGTGCTGAGTGAGATGCCAGTTTGTGTAGAGTTTGTATCTGGGATAAGGAAGGAGATGGGGAACTGAGGAGAATAAGTCTGGTGAGCTAGAAACCTTTGATTCTAGGAAACTCAGATAAGTCAGTGGCTTTGTGAGCACTGAATGTGAGTGGGTTTTGGAGCCCACTGTGTGTTTTTACTTGCCCGCCGGGTGCAAGCTAGGATTAAAGACTATGGTCCACCAGTTTGTGGCTTCATTGTTTCTTTACCGACTGTACGAATCCAATGTGAACCTGCATGAGCTGGGCTGCTTTGATGGAGGCCCTGGCCATGGCCACTGGCTCTACAACTACCAACAATTGCTGATGAGTTTGATTGTCTGCCCTTCCCAGACTGCCTGCTGGTAGCTCCCTGTGCTCCTGCATCCATATCTTCCTGAAGCTCTTCTTGTGGCTCTGCCCTGCACCTGCTGGCCATGACCTGCTGCAACCAGTTTTTCCCTTCTTCCCATAGCAGGCAATCTACTCCAAGGCTATTTTCACAGTATCTCCATGGCAGTTACTCAGGTTGCTGCAGGTTGAAGCCACACCTACCTTCAGCCACAGTTTTCAAGGCTAAGAGATATGCAAGGTGATGCTTTCCCTGCAAGCATAGAGCATGGCATCTCACACTCTGGCCTTTGGTTTCCTCCTCTTTGCATTATAAAATTTGGGCATTTCTCTGGACCTTCAACTTTTCAGAGGAGGAACTAGCCATTCTCTATTTTAATGGGTGTCTATGGGAAAGCCCTGAGACAGAACGCATACCATGTGTCTGAGTGTGGAAGAACACTGAAATCTGGAATGCTGGTCTCCTAGGAAGATTATTTCCCTCAGCTAATGCTGCCTTACAGGGAAAAGGGACAACAGGCAGATGTGTGGTCACACAGACTTTGTGCTTTGCAAGTCCTGCAGTGTGGTTTATTTTATCAAAGTGTGCTTGGTTGAAATTTAAAGGTAAACTTTTATCATTAGCATTAGAACAGGTAGACTCAAGTGGTTAGTCATAAAGCATAAAAAAATAATAATAATACTAAGTTTTGATCTTAAAAATTATTCACTAATAGGCCCTGGCTGGTTTGCTCAGCGGTAGAGCATCGGCCTAGTATGTGGAAGTCCCAGGTTCTATTTGTAGCCAGGGCACACAGGAGAAGCGCCCATCAGCTTCTTCACCCTTCCCCCTCTCCTTTCTCTTTATCTCTCTCTTCCCCTCCAGTAGCCAAGGCTCCATTGGAGCAAAGTTGGCCGGGGCACTAAGGATGGCTCCATGGCCTCTGCCTCAGGTGCTAGAATGGCTTGGGTTGCAATGGAGCAATGGCCCAGATGGGCAGAGCATCGTCCCCCAGTGTTCATACTAGTGGAGCCCGGTCGGGCACATGTGGGAATCTCTCTGCTTCCCTGCTTCTCACTTCAGAAAAATACAAAGATAAAAAAAAAATTATTCACTAACATATCTAATTTATTTTATCCCATTACCTATGAATCTTAATCTTTCAACAAGATTATTTTATGATTATTTTTAATATTTATCCACTAAAAATATTTTAAACCTATGTATGAACAATACTAGAAAGCACACTCATCATTCTTACTGAAACTGTAAGTTTGTTTAAAAAATGTAATAACAGACAAAGTAGTATAATTTGCAAAGAAAATAAAAACATATTAACAAGAGTTAGAACTGCAGAAATTTCAAAGATAATTTAATGCTAACATCTTATTGGTACAATATTAAAATTCAGTTAAATGTCTGGTTACAAAGCTATAGTTTTGAATAGTATAATCACATAAAAACAACAACTAGCTAGATAATACAATGCAAGAATAGATGGCAATTTCAGTAGACAAATGAAAACAACATTGGTGAATTAATAAAAGTTATAAAGTATCTATATAAAGCAAACCTGATATTTCTAAGGAGTGACACAAAAGAGGACTTTATAAATGGAAAGTCAAACATTACCCTGGAGAGGAAGATACAATTGAATAAAGGTATCAAGTCTCACTCAGTGAGTCTAAAATTCATAGCAGTTCAAACTATCAAAAGATGTTTTTAAAATTCAATAAGACCTGGCCCTGGCCGGTTGGCTCAGCAGTAGAGCGTCGGCCTGGCGTGCGGGGGACCTGGGTTCGATTCCCCGCAAGGGCACATAGGAGAAGCGCCCATTTGCTTCTCCACCCCCCCCTTTCCTCTCTGTCTCTCTCTCTGTTCCCCTCCCGCAGCCAAGGCTTCATTGGAGCAAGGATGGCCCGGGCTCTGGGGATGGCTCCTTGGCCTCTGCCCCAGGTGCTGGAGTGGCTCTGGTCGCGGCATTGCGATGCCCCGGAGGGGCAGAGCATTGCCCCCTGGTGGGCAGAGCATCGCCCCTGGTGGGCATGCCTGGTGGATCCCGGTCGGGCGCATGCGGGAATCTGTCTGACTTTCTCTCCCCATTTCCAGCTTCAAATTAAGAAAAAAAAATCAATAAGACCTGAGGTGGCGCAGTGGATAAAGCGTCTTGAGGTCGCCGGTTTGAAACCCTAGGCTTGCTGAGGTCGCCAGTTTGAAACCCTAGGCTTGCCTGGTCAAGGCACATATGGGAGTTGATGCTTCCAGCTCCTCCTCACCTTCTCTCTCTCTCTCTCCTCTCTCTCTCCCTCTCTGTCTCTCTCTCTCCCTTTCTCTCTCCTCTCTAAAATAAATAAATTTTTTTAAAATTCAATAAAATATTTCTAAATTTTATGTAAATAACAAACATTCAGAAAGAATAGAAATTGTTTGAATGACAGGGAACTATCAAATATTAACCACTTCAAATGTTTAATAATAATATATATTTAAAACCATATACTATAAAAATAATAAACAAATCAATGAAAAATAATATAGTTTTTGTTAATTGATAGAACTAGTTCTTCATATTAGTTAGGAAATGATAAATTATAAAATGAAATAAATTTTCTAATAGTTGGTCATTAAAAATAAAATAAATTACAGTTTCCATTACACCAAGATAAAATATGAATGAAATCAAAGTCTATACATTAAAAAAGTTTAATATAACAGTACCAAAAAAATGAGAATTTTATATATAATATTAAAGTAAAGAGAGAAGGCTTTTATTAACATGATTTAAAATTTGTCAGTCAAAATGAAAATGATAGATGAGTATATTTCACATAACCATTTATCTTTTAACAGGAGAAATTTTTCTGTAAACAAATTCTATCAACAAATAGAAGAAAGTTTATTTGCAATGAATAACAGGAATAAATCTTGAAATAAACATATCTCTTTAGTAAATAGAGAAAATATTAACAAGAAAAAATTGGGAAAGTCATGAACAGGTAGAGAACAGAAAAGAAAAAGAAAATTTTAAAAATGTGACCACTATCATAATAAAATGCATATATGTAATAATCAATAATATATGATATTATTTTCAGAACTCAGATTGGCAAAAGTTTAGAAAAAATAATATAAACTTGTTAATTGGTGTGAAACTTGATATTACACATTAGTAGAAATATTAATTGACACTATCAGAAAAACTGTGTCAATATTATTAATATGGAAATTAATATCCTGTAATCTCTCTGTTCCATTTTCAGTAATATACTACA
This sequence comes from Saccopteryx leptura, assembly GCF_036850995.1. NCBI lineage: Eukaryota > Metazoa > Chordata > Mammalia > Chiroptera > Emballonuridae > Saccopteryx > Saccopteryx leptura. The sequence goes on from NC_089503.1 coordinate 357,628,320, forward strand.
TATAAGCAGATTTACTCAACATACATACTGGATTATCAATATATAAGATATTTTTGTAGCACTGTTTTTAATAAAATAAGAAATATTTAGAGCAACAAAACATCCACACTTGCTTACTTAAAAAACTCGTTTTGTTAAAAAGAAGAAATTTTTAAATTTAATAGTTTATTTCATGTTAAGGTTACATTAATTACTAATTGCTTTTCTAACAGAAATGATCTCATCTCAGTTTTATTTAATCCTATTTCACTGCTAACTTTGAAGATGTATTTTTGATGATTCTTTCCAAACATTTTTAATTCAAAAACATAATCCAGTAGTCCTATCAATTATTCACAAAGAATCTCATGGTTTTCTTTCACTCACTCCTTGTTTTATTTATTCCAGTACCTAGATGATCGGTAGGAGAAATAATCTTTAAAACATATTGGGTAGATAATATGCAAAAACTGATTAATTTCATATTATTACAAAATTCATGAGGAAATAAATGGGAAAACCATTCTTTTGTAATTTGATAGCACCATACATTTTATAATACTCTGGTAAGCTGATGCAGTCTCTTAATAAGAGGATGTGTTAATAATCATTTCTCACTTATACATATAAACCATGCTATAAAACTATTTCTTACTACAACAATATAAGCACACTGGATATTAAAGGTGAGACAAGATACCTAAAGGATGCATTTCTCCAGTAATGCAAATTTAACACATTAGCACAGTTCTTATAAAACGAACATTGAAATTTTTAGAAAATTACTGAAGGCTCCTAGAAGACATTGTGGCATCTGTAGGCTGTTACCTGTCTGCCAACTAGTATGTATCACAAGGCCACTTCTTAACTGCAGAGAATGTACCACTGGGCCCTCTTGCCTTTGCTACTAGTGATGAGATATATAGCACACTTCTATGAACACTGCCTGAGTGGGACAAAGCTGGAGTCAGAGTGGAGGAGTTTGATAAATTTGAAGTGCACCTCAATTTTCTGCTCTGCATATTGCTAATCAAATGATTTCCTAAACATCCACTAAGGAAAATTGGTTATTTATGTTTGGGAGGTGAGACTGTGTCATATCCACTGAGACATGCACTTGAAAAGACTCATGGCAAACTCAATTTTTAGCATTATTGGAGACAAAATGATCTGAAACTATTCTCAAATTATAAATGTGTTATAAATTTGGCCCACATACATAGAGTTGGATGTAGATGTGTCTGGCACATTTAAACTTTCTGCAACACTAGTCCTATCATAAATTATAATGATTTGAAAATTCACATAGATAATGCATCTAATATTCTGGCTTCAGAATCCCTTTACCTCATCTCCTCTAAAGACCATTACCTACCCTTGGTCATTACCTACCGATTATCAAAGTAATAGCTCCACCGTTATCATTTCAGTATCAACACTCTATTCTGTAAACACCTCTATCTCTCAGCTCACTACTTTGGGTATCCCATCTCCAATAAAAATTACACAACACAGAATGTTTTATCCATCGACTCAACTACATTTTCAATGTCCAGAGAGCCCCTAATGTCTTTACCCCTCTCTTTATACGGGTTAGATTCTGTGGCCCATTTAATTTCTCCCTTGTACGCACCCTCAACTTTACTGCAACTCTTTCCCTTCAATATATTCATGAATGAACTTGAGTTAATTCAAACATTAGATATATCCCACTACAGCCCAGTCACTTAACATGGCTATCTGAAGATTTTAATTTAAATTTAAGACCATTACCCTCACGGGGCCATTCAACTCAACAACTATTCCATGTATTCTGTCTTCTTATATCACCAAGACCCCATTTCCAATTATCACTCTTAGCAGATAATCCTGCCTTCTTTTTCCATTGAAAAAATTGAAGGCATGAGAAGAAAAATTCTTTATCTTTCTACCTATATAAATATACCTGCATTGAAAACACTCGCTTTTCAATGAACAGTTCTTTGCCATTATCTAAGGCCAACTCTGTATTATTTTTTTTCCTTCCCATCTATGTAAGGAGATCCATTAAATCATTGATACCAATTATATGTTGTATAACTGGTTGATATATTGTATCACCAATTATTTTTAAAAATGTTTATAACAAAGAAAAATGCAGTATAACTCAAATCTTGAAAAGAAGAATTTCTTCTAATATCACCTTCACTTTTTACCTCATTTTTTCATCACCATCTGTCACAAAACATCTCAAAGAGGTCATCGACAGGTCTAGGTTCATGTCTTTGTCTGGGTTTCCACTTCCTCTCCTCTATTCTCTTACAAGCAAACTCTAATTGCACTTTCATTTTTACTACTGTGTTCACACTGTAGTTATCAGAGTTACAAATTATATCCTACCCATTTTGCTCAATCTTGTGGTCAATTTTGAGAATTTAAAGTATTGTCATTATTAATATCACTTAGTATTTCTGAAAACTCTTCCTTTGACCAAAATATTACTTTTTATCCCATAAAGCAGTTTTAATACTGTCCAGTTTTATGAGGCCTTTCCTGATATCCAAGACAAAAAGAATCCCTGCTACTACACATTTCCATAGAATATTCTTTCAAATTCACTTGGTATCATATACATAATGCATGAGTTTCTACAGAATATAATCTTCTTAAGGACAAAATCATGTCTGTTTATAATACCATAATTTTAGTGCTTAGCTCACTGCTATATCATATAGCAGCTGCTCAATAAATATGTTGAAGTGAATAAATGAATGCATGAATATTTTGCAAAATATTCCCTGTTTCTTTTCTCTGGTACTCGCAATACTTTATCAGTTTATTCTGATAGAGGAGACTAAAGAGCTTTAGAAATATTTTACATATTCTGGACATTCTTCCTGTCTAACATGAAGTCAAACAGCACAGGGATACAAAATCATAGCTAATTACTTTACTAATCGAGTAGATATAAAAAGATTAACATTCAAATAACATTCCAAAATATTATATGACCTTACATAGGGTTAGGGGTTATAACCTATGATGAAACAATTTAAATTCTTATTTGATATTTCCATTTGTGAAACAAATTTTTATTGATTATTTGAGCCAGTACTTACTAATTTTATGATAGTTCTATCATGAGGAAATTGACATCATGACCTTATCATCATTTGTGATCTCAGACCTCTTTTTACTTGAACATCCAGGGTGAATCCAGCATCAAAGCCTTTATGTGGTTCTATATCTGCAACTTTTTACACAGATCTCTGTGTGTTTTGTGCCTCTGTCTCCTAAGGTCTTCACTCTAATAAAGATTGTGCCCTATCCCATTCTAGCTTTATTTACCTCATAAATTTATCATCAACTAACATGCTATATTTGTTACTGATTTATTGCTTCTTTGACTATGTTTTGTCTCCATTAGAATGTAGTTGTCATATATGGTCAAGGATTTCTTTTTCTTTTTTAATTCACTGTAATAATATTCAATGATTTAAAAATCATCTGGCAGATAAAAGCATTCAATAAATATTGATCGAAATTAATGGACTATACATCTTAACATTGTTCCTCGGAAAGCAACACAACAGAATGATCTGCTGAGGCCATTTTCCCCTTAAAATAAGCCTGTACTAATATTAGTAAAATGAATTATATTAAATTTAATTAAAATAATCAACATTCCTCTACTTGGGGAAAGTGACATCATCATCTCCAGATCAGTGAAATTAAAGAGGGCAACATGTTTGCATGATTATCTGTATCTTTCTAGATGTTTCTTCTCCCAAGTTTGTTCAGTTTAGAAGGTCTGATTCCAGGGTGATTCTATCCCACCATGCCTATCTTTTTAAAACTAACTTAAATCCAGCCAGCAACACATAGTCCTTGATCTTTCACATACTAAAACATAATTTTCTTGATAGTTTTTGTGTGTGTGTGTGTGTATTTGACTAGCATACTTTACTGAACTTTTAATAACCAATTGAATATTTAACATTCTTGTGTTTAATAGTATATGAACTCATTTCCCGAACGTAATTTCTAGGTTCCTACTGGGTTCCTAGAGAGTCTCATCTGCCTCTCTTCCAGTTTATCTCCTCTCTTCTCCATTTCAAATCCATATTTCTATTTATATATTAAGCAAGGCAGTTTAGGTTGAATGCATGTTGTGCATATTTTAATTTTTTGTCTTTTCAGTGAAAACCCTCAACGTTATTTCTCAAGCAGGCGCTTTATCAAGATATACTCTTAACAGAGCCACTTTATACCTCAGGAGAAAATCTGGTCTGTAACATAGTTACTCTGGTATAAATTTTTTTTAAAAAAGGAACAAAGTTATATATTCATGTATCACAAACTCAATCAGTGTGTACTGTTCTCCTTTTTTCAACTGTGCTTCCTTTAAAATATATACACTCTTGCATTACTGAAACCACCAAGAGGCAGCTGTGTGGCCAGATGGCCTGTGTTGACTACAGTGTAATAAACTATATTAAATGCAATTAACACATATTCTTACTTCTAACAGGAAGTGGTTTAGTGTCATCTATTTCAGACCAAACTGCATTTTGGGCATACACGAGCGTTCATAAATCCTCAAATGCCATGTGTTTTTTAAGTGAGCACTTTTGTCAGCATTTCATATTTTCAGACAGACACTATGAAATTTAATTCAAAGAATATTAGTTCCCAGAATATTAGTTCATAAGAACGTTCTCTGAGACTTTTAAGTTATGAATGACAAGTTATCGGATCATATATTAGAGTTCTTGAACATTCAAAAATCCAAATAAATATAATAATAATAGATAGAGACTTTTTGAGTATTTACTGTTCATAAAAATAATCTAAACATATCACTAGTGTAGTTACTATCTCTATTCCTGCTTTATAGAGGAGAAGGCTGAAACGCAAAGAGAAAGTGATAAACTGCCTAGGATCACAGTTAGTGTTTTAGATTTGGGCATTAATGCTTAGCTGTCTGAATCCAAATTCAAGGGCTCTTCACACCATAGCTCTAAAGCCTGCCAATGTGAGTTTCAGCTGTCTATCTGGAAATGAGACGAAAGACTGAAACTGATCATTAAAGAATTGGAAAAGTATTTGTTGCCTACATTAATTTTAACTCTTTCTTTTGTACAAAATGGGCATTTTTCATAGTGACCCACACAAACATTCAAATATTGTTTGTAATATGTTCTAAAATAGAAAGCATACAAAGTCTATAAATTTTGAAACTAAAGGCTCCAGTTGGAAAATAAATGTTATATCAATGCCCGTAATTGACATTTTGTGTGGCATTTAAAGGCAAACACAATTTCTAAGTGATTTTTAATAAAGGTATAAAATAATTTGAAATAATTATAATTGATTCCTTAACAATCTTCACTATTAGATGGACTCAAAACTACGTTTTGGACATTGTTATAGCATACAATTTCATTTGCTACAAGATTCATAATTTTTTATATATTTCTGTTTAATATTGTGTATGTTTAAAAGCTAGAAATTATAAAACCATCTAAATGTACATGGCAATTTATACAATATTACTAAAGTAACTTTCAAAAATAAATATAATCCATTTTAGAAAATAGAATTCTTTTGAAGAGATACCATTAATTTTTACTTTTGAATATGCTTCCTGTTAAAGACATAATCTGTAGCATTGGCATAAATTTAGAAATAACAGCAACTTTAAAATTAAACATCCATCTATAATACCATATCATGGGAGAGACTTAAGAATTCTGAGTTATAACACACAAAGAGTAAATTTTACAGTCTTAAATATAACATTTTTTAAAGAGTACCTCTTTAATAGAAATGTCAAAAATACCTATATCTATTTTTCATTTTCATTGTTGCGCTTACATTTATAAAATGTCAAAGGAGAGATATTCTGGATTTAAAATATTTTGTGATGTTTCTTAATGTGAAGAAAAGGAATATGTGTTATGAAATCAACCCTCAAGCATCAACTTTATGCTACAATGGTTCGTGTTACTTTTCAGAATATAAATGAACCATAAGGTAAATTATCTCAATTTTATATCAGAAGGTTAGAACTCATTAAATGCATCCTAAGCATTGTGATAATAACAAAAAGAGATGTAGAAGAATTTTTCTGCATAATCTAACCAGAAAGTGCTTATAAACTCTGTGAAAAAGACTTGTGCACATGGATGGACATATAGCAAAAATATAAGATAAAAGATATATAAAATGGAAATGGTCAGTTATAAGTTACAATTGTTATAAGAATTGCAAGGAAACACACTTAGTAACAATGTATAGTGGTGAATGTCAAAGAGATTTATTGTGGTGGACATATTGCAATGTTTATGAATTATTTGTTGTACACTTTAAACTATGATAATATTTTTTGTCAGTCATATCTAAATTGAAAGAAAAAGGACTTGTGTAGACTATGATCATGATGGTCTTTGTTCCCCTGCTCTTCTTTTTGTTTGTGGTGTGTAATATATCCTCCACCTTATTTCTTAAAATTATACTGATTAATTTTCAACCATCTCAGCATCTGTCTTACCATTTAAAAAAAAGCACTCTAAGTAAAATATGTATCTTCATCCTCCTTCTACTCTTTGCAATGTAAATTTATATAACAAAGTTGAATTCTAGGTTCTTGTTTTATTTTTGTGACTGTTTATTATCTTCAATGTTTCACAGTCAATTTCATCAGCAATAAACATAAAAGGGAAAATCACTGATGTTATAGTTGTCATCCATGGCTTTCTCTGGGTTAAGAATACAAATCCATCTATCTGTTAAAAATCTAACTGTTCTTAAATTATTATCTCTCTAAGAGCCTCTTTATTTGTTCTAATTAGAAACAAGAGTTTTTAGATTCTCTCTGGTAAAACATTAAATTTGAAACCCTTATATATTTGCTTATAAAATATTGTCCTAAATTAAATACATAAATTAGACATATATGCATATACACATATTGATATAGAAATGTTTTATTTATTCATTTTAGAGGAGAGAGAGAGAGAAGAGGGGGAGGAGCAGGAAGCATCAACTCTCATATGTGCCTTGACCAGACAAGCCCAGGGTTTTGAACCAGCGACCTCAGCATTCCAGGTCGATGCTTGATCCACTGCACCACCACCAGTCAGGCTGATATAGAAATGTTTTAACTACATTTTTATTTAGGGCTGAGATTATAGTGTTTTTTAAATTTTTTAATTTGTTTAATTTATTAAGATGACCTTATTCTACATCATGATTTAAATCACTATTCCAAGCTTAATGCCATATAGAAGTATGTGCTTAAAAATTTAAAATAAATTTAAGAATGCAAATATATATAGTTAATTGGTAATTTTTAAAATAAATGGTTCTCCCCAAAACATATGTTGATTTAATATGGTTACCATTTTAATTTTGGAAAAATATCTTTTATTTCATTATATGCTGCTTTTTTAATTCATATTTTCATTGCATTTTTGTCTTTAAAAAACTTTTTAAAAGACTTGAATTTGGTTTAGAAGATATTTTTCTAAAAAATTATCCAAGTCAAAGGGTAATTGATGGACAAAGAGTATTACCATTTTTATTTCCTATAAATATTAAACTAGAATCTTACATTCTCAATGGGATCTTTAATATTATCATCAATATCATCATCATCATCTTTTTTTTTTTCCCCCAAGTGAGAGGAGGGGAGATAGTGAGACAGACTCCTGCATGCACCTGACCAGGATTCACCAGGTAATTCCCGTTCGGGGCTGATGCTCGAATCAACCCAGCCATCCTCAACACCTGAGGCCAACACTGGAACCCACCAAGCCAATGTCTGTGAGACAGAAAGAGACAAGGAGGAGAAAAAGATGAAGAGAAAGAAGCAAATGGTCACTTCTCCTGTGTTCCCTGACCAGGAATTATACTCTTGGCTGATGCTCTATCTACTGAGCCAACCGGCCAGGGTCCATCAACATTTCCTAATGCTCATTTAAAATAAAATAAAGTAGTCCACTAATATCTTTTCTGTAATTTCTTAAAAATATATAATTAAAATATTAATTCTAAATTTAATTTCATTAGAACTAATCTTTGGATAGTTGTTTCTATTTATTACATTTAATATTATTAGTCTACAAATTTAATTCAGACTTCTTAACATGCCGTACACTGAAAGAGTAGTTTTATATAGAATAAAACCTCATAAAGAAACACAATACAGAAATTTCAGAATAATTATAAAAAGGTCACTGTAGCATTATTTAGACTAACAAAGTAATATAAAGTAAAATTATGTTTACATTATCTCAATTTAACAAAAAATAATTGTACTTTTAAATATTGGTAATACTGACTATTCCAAAAGTATAAGGGAATGATTGTTCTTACAGATTAATAAGGAAAATTCAATTATTTCATGGACGGTGTGGTCATATCTAGCCCAATTAAACATATCAATATCTTTCAATTTAGCAATTACAAATCAGCATTCATTCTATTTAAATATTCTCAAATCATTTCCTATTGTTGTAAAAGAGGCTGTTCACATCAGAAATATTTAGAAAGGTAAAAAAATTAAAAAGAATATTTAAGTAAATTATGATTCACTAGCACAATAATGTTATATCCTTGTTATACTTTAACACATATTCAAAATAATGTGTTAAATTCAAAATATAAATTTTTTTATAAAAAGACACTTTTATGTACATGTATATGTAATAGCAGTGAAGTCCATGCATAAACAATTATAGTAAGACATATAAAAAGTAGAGAAGACATAACTAAAAATATTATATATATGTATATATATGATTAAGTATACATATAGATATACAAATATATAATCCTATCTTTTGTATATTGAAGTTTAAATGACATCGTTATATTGGTGACAGCTGGAAATTGCTCTGCTTAGTTATTGTACTGAGACAAGTAGCCAGAAATGAGAATGTTATTCAACACCAGGTAATAGAGACTTTAAATCACTGAATTAAGTATTATTATAATTCCAGAATGGAAAATAATTTTACTCTTAATATCCGATATAATATGAAGAAGGAGGTAGGTATATGTGTGATGATGTGATTCAAGTTCTAGAGGTTATTCATTATTCCTGGTATTCCAGTAATTACAGCTTATTTTTTTAATAAATTTTATAATCAATTCAAGTAAGGACTGTTCTGTTAAAAAAGTAATGCATAATTGATTTTAATTTTCTTTTATATAAAATTAATGAATTAAATAGATGCTTAAATTAAAATAAAAACTAGAATTATAGGTTAATATTGTATGAGGAAATGGTAGATATTCAACATTCAGTTTAGTATAATTATTTTATTATAATTATTCAATTAACTCCTGCAATGGCAACTTTTTTTCTAATTTCCACGACAATGGTTCTATTTGCTATATAATATGCATGCTAAATTTTTGTTGTTTCTTTAGAAGCACAATTCAAATAAATATATCTTCTGACTTATTCCTATTTTTTATCCACCTTTCTGGTACAAAATGATGATATTGATGGTAAGAAGTTGTTCATTTGATTTAATAAACAGAACTTTGTTTTTTGTATATTTTTCTGCTATTTTTTTATTACTATTACTGCTGAAGTCTTGTTATTCAACTCCAGGTTCAGTTTTTCTAGGTACAGCAGTGGGCAAAAGTAGGTTTTAGTTGCTCATATGGAAAATAATACAATAGTTAATAAAGTATAATACAAGAATAAACTTTCTGAATACTCACAACTGTAAGCCTACCTTTGCTCATCATACTATATACCCATTGCCTATAGCACTCTCTTAACTGCTATTTACAAGAACTGCTCTTTAATCTTAAATTCTTGTTTTCAAATGTCACTTATTCGGAAAGGTATTTCCTAAATAATTAGTATAATAAAAACTTCTTGTTAAGTTTACTTATTACATGGTTATGAGAAATAGCAAGATCACTTAGCAATATTTTGTTGTCTAATAATTATATTTAATTATTTATTTTCCATTGATATTTAACAAGGTAACTAGACCTATTTTATTTAGCATAATATGCCCAATATGAAGCCTCATGACTGACACAAAGTGAATGTTCAATAAGTATTTGCTACATGAATGAGATAATTACAGTTATACTGTTGACTTGTATCAGGCAAAAGCCTGTCTTCTTGATCAATTACTATATTTAAAATATTTTTGTGATAGATATTTTTATAAGAATAAATGTAAGGGTTTTTCATGGGCTCTTAAATAGACACAAAATTATATTTCTGCTCTCTAAATATTCTCAGAAAATACCTGGAACTCAACACCATTAGCAAGGAAACATCTGTCTCCTTACTTGTGCACCTAAATTTCAGGTGTCAAAGTGCAGTTGGATAATAGAAAGACATAAAGGACTTTTTGCCAACAGAAAAAAACAAAACAAAACAAAAAACAGGTCTGCATCAGCAACATTGTTTTGTTCTTCAGAGCTTTTATATAAACTACTGACTCAGGCTTGCTGAAGCTTTGACTTTTCCCTCATTACTGAAACCACAAACTGCAAGTGTCTGAGGAAAAATAGAATTCAAAGAGGGAGACAGACAACTAAATAAAATAGTCCTTGAAAAAAACTAGTTATCCTTGGAATTGAAAATAAGAATCTGAGAGGAGGGGGAACTCCCACAAATACCAATGCATTTAATCCAACTCATCTCTTAGAGAATAGGCTTTGAATGTTGGTAACAAAAACAATACCTTGAAAACTCAGTCCTAGTTTATGGCATCACTGAAACAGGATAGAAAATATCTCGTGCTTTTAAGCTCAAATTAGAAGGAAAAACCAACACTTCATTTGTCAAAAGGCCAAAAAGTATTTATATAGTTATGAGTACACCAACATTTGTTACCTTAAAAAAGAACATGTTTTTTTTTTTTTATTTCTATTATTATTATTAAGTGAGAGGTGGGGAGGCAGAGAGACAGACTCCCACATGCGCCTTGACCAGGATCCACCTGGCAAGCCACCTGCAGGGTGATGCGCTGCCCATCAGGGCCCTTGCTCAGTTGCTTGACAACCAAGTTATTTTAGTACCTGAAGGGAGGTCATAGTGCCACCCTCAGTGCCCCAGTTCAACTTGCTCAAATGAACCACGGATGTGGGAGGAGAGAGAGAGAAAAAGGGGAGGGGTAGAGAAGCATATGGTCGCTTTTCTTGTGTGCTCTGATCGGGAACTGGACCCAGAACTTCCACAGTCCAGGCCGATGCTCTACTGCTGAGCCAACCCGCCAGGGCCTAGTACATGTTCTTATCACAAAAAAAAAAAAAAAAAAAAAAATGCAGAAGAATGTTTCTCATCACATTTGTCTATTTCAAACATAATTTTAAACTAGTGTTTTCCAAACACTAACATATATGTGAATTGCTCAAGAATATTGTTAACAGTCAAATTCTGAGTCAGTATTCCTGAGGTAGAGTCTGAGATCCTGTATTTTTATTAACCTCCCAGGTGACATTAATGCAGCCAGTTTATGGGCCCACATTTTGAATAACAAATAAATTTGAGTATTATAATTACTCATTAATGGGCTTATTTTGCACTTATAATACCATTTCACTGTAAGATGTATAAGATTATAAAGATTTTAAGACAATTTTTTCTTCTAATTCTCCCAGAAATGTGAGTAGTTTAAATCTGTCATTATAATTCTTATTTTACAGATTAAGAAAATGAGGTTCAGGAATATTAGATGGTTTGAACAAATCATCATCTAATATGTATACATTGTTAGTCATTTTATAATATTTTTTTCTCATTTTAGCAGGTAAAATATGCAAACTACAACTATGCCATGTATTAAGAATTCATTTATCATGTGAGTATTATCTTTTCTGTTGTCGATCGCAGGGCTTTTTTCCCTCCCCAACATAGACCTGGACCACTTTCCTTTATGTTTAACAAATAGAAAAGTGTACTATATTTACACACACTCATACACACAGATAATTGTAAATTCTGATAAATAGTTTAAAATCTTGGATACTTATTAATTTTTCTTCATTTACAAAGGGACTTATTTAGCCAATATTGACTAAATGTCTATTCTTTGCCTAATATTGTAATCAAGAAAAGTATACATAATATCAAAACACTAATAGCAATACTAATCTTCATACTGAAAAACAAAAATTATAAAATTTTGTTGTAGAGATAGACGTGGTTTAGCAATATAATAGCAATGTTAAGAGGAGAAATAAGGGGTGAACGCAATCAGTGTTGAGCCCAAATCGTCCACTGAGAGTTTTCTAAACATAGATTTGCCATACTAAATTTTACTACTTCAATATTTTACAATTCAGGGTGGTTTTTCATTAATTCTTATTCTACATATTTAAAAAAAGAAAGGTTTACAAAGGAACTAAGTGTAGGTTAATATGTAAGGGCAAATAGACCAAGATTTTAGGGACTAAATAAAAGTATATTCAAAAGAAGAATACAGTCAAGTTAGGAAATAGAAAATGTCTGACTGGTACTGTTTATCTTATTTGGTAACCAAAAAAAGAAAAAAAGAAAGAAATAGAAAATAATTAATTTGTACAGTTCATCAGAATTAAGACACACTTCTAAAGAGTCTCTCATATTTTTATAGACAATATTCCATCTGGCATAATTAGGCAAACTTTGGTATGAATGCTATGTTATATGAAAAATGGGAACCTGACTCTCCTGTCGTTTTTCCTGCATCATTGCATATCTATTCTTGGCAAGAAGAGCCTGCCAAATCATCAGAACTACGCATTTGTGTGAAAAGATGTGTGGAGACAAGGGGGGAAGGCGACTGGGCTGTGTCATCAGGTTTGAAAGGTCTGAACATTTCAACAGTAGCTGTATCTATCTGGCAACAAAATTAAAATATAGAAACAAGGTTGTCAGCAAAACTGTTTGGTGTGAGTAAAATCTTTTTTTTAACAGTGTAATGAAAATAAAAAGATTTTTAGTGGGCAGTTGGACTTTCTAAAAATGACAGTTATATTTTTCGATTTAGAAAGTGGTGCTCCTGGAATAAAATAAGAAACTCCTTGGATTAAAGAATTTTCATTTTGAAAAATTTCATTTCAGATAGAGTTTATTTTTAAAATTCATTTTTTATCATTCTGACCCATGCAGTATTTGAGCTTTATAGCTAAGTTATAGGTGCTGGTTAAGTTACTTTTTAAGAACTTCAGAGTATACTTTGTTAAAAATAAATATTAAGTAGATTCTAAAAGATAAGCAATTATTTTAATATACAATTATTTAAGAAATAAGCATATAAATGAAACTTCCTTTAAATCTTAATGTTTTACCTAAATTATTTACAAACACTCAGAATAGAGTTAAATTATCATTTGTTTGTATGCAATGTTTCAGTATAAATGGATTTCATTAATACTTTGAAGAATATAAGTTCAAGAGACAAAATACTTCAACTTTTATATTAAACTGCAATTTTCAATATGAAAACATTGACATATAAATATGTGATATCAAAATACTACAGTTTATGCAATCAATGATAACAAGGAAAGAATGTTTTTCAAATAAGTTTCCAAGTCTTGAAGAAAAAGTTTTCTCTAATATACAGGACCTCAACCCATAAAATGGAATAAATTTAGGGAAAATATTATCCATTTATTGATACACTGTATAAAATACATAGTAATGTTTTCAACTGTTATTATAGATAGAGATTTTTGTGATTTTATTTTCAGTTTTGCTTTCTTCTGAGGGCATGGAAGATATAATTCCTTGCATTTTAGGGTAATTTATTTTCTGAAAGAGTGGCTATAACCATTCTCTTAACAAAGTATTATAGTGCTTTGCATTTTGTTTGTTTCTTAGAAGATTTTCCAAATATATAACCTATTAGATATTTTAAATATGTTGGTCCTCATTTTTAAGTGCATACATTAAAACCATACCATTAAATTCTATACATTTGGTTATTTCAATCAATTTCATCAAATTTTTAGGTAACATTTCTATCAACCTTCACTAGTTCCATCAATATTCTTCTTACATATCTGTTTGACATTAAAAATTTTAATCTGTAAGTTATTTCCTCCTTTCAGTTAAGACTATACTCTTTATACATAATGCACTTCAAATGACCAATTAAATTAAAAACTCATTCTGGGAAATTGGGTGGAACTATTATATTATGTGGGAGGTTAATATTGTGTCCTTGTTGAGAAAATGTCAAGAGTTGAGCACATTCTTTTACAACCTTTATTTTGGTCAGCAGCTCAGCATGCAAATTCAGGTTTTGCTAATGAATATCCACAGGTGATGGGCAAAGAAACCTTGGCACTGGGGTAGAAAAGAGACAAAATTGATCTTCACTGCTATTACCAAGAAAATAATACCTTCTACACAAGAGATAAGTGAGATGAAAGTGATGAATACCATTCATTCATTTACTCATTAAAAAGTATTTACTTAATACGTATAGACACTTTTAACCTGGTGTTTGTACATATTACACAGTTATCAATATTATATAATAATAGAATACTTATGATGTAAATATAATGTTCATGTAATTTTAAACTTCATGGGACTTAAAGGTCAATCTAGTTCAATTTTTGTTTAAGCAACTGAATAACAAATACTTGAACATCTCAAACGATACTTGTTTCAAAGGCAGAATAAGAGGTAAAATAGTTTTGTCAAATAGTTATAGCCAATTTTATTTTATATTCTCAAGTTTAGCTGTCAAGTGTCTGATGTTGCTTTTATCATTTCCTATTAAAATTTTTAGCAGTGAATTTTATTGTTACTCTCTGATTCTACTTGCTTAAATATTTATTGCTGTCTATATTATATGCTCGAGTCTCTTCTCTTTGCATTTGTTAGTAAAACAGCACTTATTTAAGTGCTTAGATATTTTGGACAAGGTTTTAGTTCAATGTTTTCTTTTATTAGTGATGCATCATTTATTCTGATGTTTGGTAAGTAATGAGATAGTATTGCCAAATGAAGTTTTTGTAAAATCATTATTTTTCAACGGAAGCCTTTACTAAGAACTGACATCATTTTGAATAAAGGGTTATAATCTGACCAGAGAAGTCTACAGCCACTTGGTCTAATTACCTTAGATTTTATCATATAAGTATTGAATGACCAGAACCAATTCCTAGCAATCATGTAATTCAATCGTTTATATAAAATTTTAACAATGGATGCTTGAATAAATTTCATATTTAAAAATATAGGAAAAGAAAGAATCCAATTTTGAATGAAATGATAGCCAGTAAAGAAACATGACACTCCTGTTATGTCTATCAGGCAAGATAAAGTAATACTGTCAACATGTCAAAGTGATGGCCACAGCAGTTTGAGAAAATGGACTGTCAATGTAAGCTTAATGAAATCACTGGACTAGAAAACTAAGTGCAATTAATTTGGCCATGTTGATTATTCAAACAATGAAAATGTTTCTTTGTTAAAGAACTGCACCATCTAGAGTTAATCCAATCTACCTTGTTTTGCATTTCCAACTGATCATTTAGCATTAATATTACATGACTTTTATCCTTACTCTTTGGTAAAAATATTGGCTTTTCTGAGTCCTTTATCAGGTGTCAAATTAATTCTGAGAAGCTTCTACAAATGATAAAACTAGCCTCATTTGTTTTCCTTATTGGTCCATTTGGTCTTGGCAAAATATTCTTTTCTATTAATCATTAGGAACCTTTTAACTTTCCTTGGCAGAGTCAGCTTTAGAGTATATAAACTGTAAATATACAAGAACATTTTATGGAGAGGGTGCAGATGCAGAAGGAGGAGGAGGCATACAGGAAGCAAGAGGATACTCAGAAAAATAAAAAAAAACAAGAACATTGGGAATCATGCATTCTTTCTTCTCTCTACCTCTCTTTCACACATACGGATGTGCACACACACCCCTATACATTCTCTTGAATGCAAACAGCAACTTATAATACAACTTATTCCATGGATTTTTAGAGATGATTTAATGGTAAAAATAAATTAAAAGAAATACCATTTCTTTTTTCCATTCTTCCTTCCTCCTTTCCCCCTTTTCTTCCCTCCTTGTTTCCTCCTCCCTCCCTCCCTCCCTTCCTCCCTCCCTCCCTCCCTCTGTCCATCCCTCCCTCCTTTCCTTCCTTCCTTCCTTCCTTCCTTCCTTCCTTCCTTCCTTCCTTCCTTCCTTCCTTCCTTCCTTCCTTCCTTCCTTCCTTCCTTCCTTCTTTTCATTCTTTCTTTTAGTGAGAATAAGAGAGAAAGAGAGAGAGGGAGAGATGAGAAGCATCATTAATTTTATCTCAACTTGTGCCTAGGGCTCAAGCCAGCGACCTTGGGCTTCAAAACAGTGACCTTTGCACTCTTGTTGATGATCACTTGCTCAAGCCAGTGACCCTGCACTCAAGCTGGCGAACCTGTGTTCAAGCCAGATAACTTCGAGGTTTCAAAGGTGAGACCTCAGTGTCCCAGGTCGACGTTCTATCCACCGCACCACCACCAATCAGGCAAAAGAAATAACATTTCTAACAGAAACATATTAAAGGAAATTTAAGTGCTAGTAATTCAATCAGAATTATGTATACATTATTATTGGTTCATTTCCTCCCTTTAGGGAATGAGATGGAGGCAGCAAAGAGAGGGAGAGAAGAAGAGTGACAGAAAAAGAAACGTAGAGAAAGAATAATTAATTCAGATTTTCCATAGTTTAGAGATGTTACTTTTTCACATAATTAACATGTCATCATTTAATATGTTATAGGTGCCTTCATTTAATAAATTCTAAGACTCAAACAACCTCTTTGAAATATAGGAGGTCCTCGGGTTATGACAGTCTCAACATATGATGTTTCAAGTTTATGATGCTTACTCCCCTAAAAACTTAAAAATTGAGATGTGAGTGGTTTGGCTTATGCTCTTAGCATTGTACTTAGGGACTATCTGGGAGAATCAGTTTGGCTGCGCCAGGTAGAAGAATGTGCAATAATGCAGCATATGAGTGAGGGACTTGCTGTCTTCCATTACCTACACCATTTTGGACTCTTAAAAGCACAAGTGTTCCATTTGTGTTGCTTTGTTTGGTGACTTTTTGGTCCTTATCATGACTCCTAAACTGTGTTAAGATGGGTAAGTGACTTAGGCTAGGGTGTGTTTTGACTTACACCAAAATTCAAGTTACGTCACCACTGCAGGAACAGAACTGTGTCATATCCCGAGGACCCCCAATAAAAGCTACAAAAGGAGATTGAATTCTACATAAAACTCTTCACTATCTGTATCCTATTTTTTTAGCTAGGCACCAAGCACTACCAATTGTGAAATGTATATGGCCAAGATATATGTTGCGGCACAATCTTTAATACTTGTAAATTCTTCATCCATAATTTTTCCACAATATAATTTTACACAGAAACAGACACTTTCTTCATTGGGCACTTTGTCCTGAATCATTTCAATGATTTATTGTGAATTGTCTATCCTCTGTACTTAATGATTCTTTTCTCTTGAAATATATATATTGTATCTTAGTTTCTGTCCTGCCGTTCTCCGCTTCTTTTCCTCTGCCACACTGAGCACTCCCTCCAAGTTCCTTTTCTGGATTGTCTTCCTCTAGAGGGGACCCACGCTTCAGTCCTTAGCTCTTCTCTTTTCCTTTTTTCTGTTCTGAATGAATAAGGGACCACATACTGAAACTGATGAGCTCAGGGAGGCCTGCCTGGTGGACTTACAAATTCAGAGACTGAATGTAACTACATAGCATGGTCTGAACATAAAAATGAGTCATGTCAGGTAGTCACATCCTAGGCCTGTAGCTTCCTTGATAAAGGTCAATCTTTACCTTAAGTGAACATGTCTATCGTCTTTTGTCATCAAAATGAATGTACCTTTGGAATGTCAGAATATTCCCCAGTTACTGTACCCATCAGAGAATACTCTGCACAGAGCATGAGAACACAGGACCTCTCATTATTAAATTGTTCCCCGAATATAGTTGCCATCTCTGAGTGTTCAAATGGTAACTAACGTCTATCCACCATTGTAAAAGAAGTATTTGTCTCTTTGTTTCACTCTTTATCTAATCTCAAATATTTCACCTCTTCCCTGTCTTCTACGTCCTTAATATACTACCAGTGAATTTCAAGTAAACTCCTTACATCTCTTTCTTGATTGTAGTGTACGAATAAGGTACAAAACTGCCATGCTCCATTAAGATTCTGCTTCCTGGCCGTCATCATCAGTTTTGTTCAAATAAACTCTTTAAAGTTTTCTATAGATTTGGGTGTTCTTATGGCCACACTGTCTTCTATCAACAGTCTACACATTTGCAGTTTCTTTCCAAGTGAGTCTATTCAGGTTTCTGACAATTATATCTACATAAGGCCAAATCATTTCATATCCTGATTTCTTAACTATGCTAGTTCTAAATTAATACAGACATACTAATTATTATAACATTCATAATCTTCTCTTGGATTTTTAAGACAACATCTTAATCTTAACATTTCTAATATAAAAACACTAATCTCCTCCAACTTCCCTACCAGAATTTTCTCAAGACTCCTCAGAATCTTTAACTGTAAAACACAGACCTAGTGGTCACCCTTAATAACGTTATTTTCCTAATCTCTCTTCATCTAGCTAATTGTAATATTATTACCTTATCTCCAAAGTATTTAGTATATAATCCTTATCCCCATCACTTCTGCCACTCCCATAGTCTAAGATACTCTTTTTTTTTTTTTTTTTTTTTTTTAGTTTTCTGAAGTAAGAAGTGGGAAGGCAGAGGCAGACTCTCGCATGTGCCTTACCGGGACCCACCTGGCATGCCCACTAGGGGGTGATGCTCTGTTGCAGCCGGAGCCATTCCAGCACCTGAGGCAGAGGCCATGGAGACATCCTCAGTACCAGGGCCAAGTTTGCTCCCATAGAACCTTGGCTGCAGGAGGGAAAGAGAAAGATAGAGAGAGAGGAGAAGGGGGAAGGTTGGAGAATCAAATGGGCTTTTCTCCTGTGTGCCATGGCTGGGAATTGAACCCGTGACTCCCACACGCTGGACTAATGCTCTACCACTGAGTGAACCAGCCAGGGCCTTAAAATACTCTTTATTTTCCCCTAAACTTCTAAAATTTCAGCCTAAATGGTTTTTCTGCTTCAACTTTGGCCCTCAGAGGAATAAGGAGATACTTTCCAAAGGAATTCAGTGAGTATCCACTTCCTGCCCAGGGATTTTACATCACAGTGAGAAAAAGTGACAAGTTCTTGTAACTCATACTTTATTCTCTTTCCCAGACTAATGGACTCTCAGATGCTCCAGGCTAATTCCATTTTCTGTTTTCATAGTTTTCCAAAATTCTCTACACTTTATTCATTTTTTTTGTCTTTAAAAGTGTTTATTAAATGAATTGGGGTGACATTGGTTAACAAATTATAAGGTAAAGCACAATTCTAAAACACAACTTTTGCACACTGTGTGTGTGTGCACCCCTCCCTCCCGCCCAAGTCAAGGAGCCTCTCGGTCCATCGCCATTTATCCCTTCATAGCCTCCACCACTTCCTCCCTTTCCCCAGCAATCACTGAGCTCAAAAGGAAAAGAGAGAGAGAGAGAGAGAGAGAGAGTTTATGGACATGGATAGTGTTCCTTTTAGTTCTTTAAACTTTTCTTTGCTAAGTATAATCTGGACAAGGAAGTTTATAGGTCGAGTTGCTTTTTCAATTCTGATCTAATTAAAATGTCTTTCTTTCTAAGACTCCTTTACCATTCTAAAGAAACCCTCCGTCCCTCAAGTACCTTTTCTTCTTGTCATCGTTTCCTGTAATCTTTATTTTATTTAACTCAAAATTCCTGGACAGGTGATTTTGTGGATAAATCATCATCCTGGTGCACTGAGGTCATAGGTTCAATCCCAGCCAGGGCATGTATGAGAAACAATCAATGAGTACACAACTAATAAAACAACTAAGTGGAACAGTGAGTTGATACTTCTATTCTTTTTCTCCTTTCTCAAATCAGTGCAAAAATTAAAACAACAACAATAACAACAATGACAACAACAAATCCCAATATCAATTCTGAAGAAGGCAACTGAAACCCTCCTTATGAATAGTAACTATACCTTATTATGTTTAATAATAGAACAAGTATTTTGAGCACTCTCTTGTTATTGACAGTATATTAGTAAATTTACAAATATCTTTCATCTGCAGTACAATCCCTCAAAGAAGAAACTACCATGAACATTTAACAAATGATTATCCTTAAGTTTAAGTAAAGGTTATAAAGAGTAGTTTGTAGGATCAAAATATCTATCAAGTTTAACTTAAGAACCTGCTTATTGCATAACTCTTAAACATTTTGTTCTTCTTTTTATCTCTATCTGGAGATGTGTAATTTCCAAGATTTTTTTTTTAGATTTTTGCACCAAATCATGGAAGGGCTCTATAAATGACACATATCTTCTTTTCACATTGATTAAAACTCAGCCACATAGTGATATTCAACTAAGAAGAAAGATAGGAAATGATATCTAGATCTATGCCCAACAAGATAAAGCAATTTGTAAAGAGGCCAGTCTCCTTCTGATAATCAAAAGTCTATTTTACTTTTTCTGGCAGAATATATTTACCCTCTCCTGAAAGGAGGAAAAGACTCTATGTCCACATCTAATCATTTAATCTACCAAAATTGCCCATTCTTGATGTCTAAGAAAAGAAAATATCATGTGATCTTGTGCTATAGAAAACCCTCTTAAAAATTTTTGACTGATAGTAAGTAAATATTATGCAATAATTTTTAAATATAATGCTCAAATTGATATAAGTGTGGTTGATATCTGTTGATTAGTAATAAAACAATTTAATCAAATATAAATGCATTTAATATTTATTATAGTTTATGTTCATATCTCTTGTAATCAAGACAGGAAAAATACAATTTTTAATTTAAGTCATCTTCTATTCATAACAAATGCATAATATAATCCACTAAAATATTTAATAGCCTTTATAAATTGTCTTTTATATTTAAAAATTAGTCAGTTAATCTACAAAAAAAGAGGCAAGAATATACAATGGAGAATAGGCAGTCTCTTAAATAACTGGTGTTGTAAAAACTAGACAGGTAAATGAAAAAATGAAACTGGACCACCTTCTTGCACAGTATACAAAAATAAACACAAAATGGATTAAAAATATAAATACAAGATGTGAAATTATAAAACTCCTAAAAGAGAACATAGGCAGTAAGCTCTTTGACATCAGTCTCAGCAATCCTTTTTTGGTTATGTCTTTCCAGGCAAAGGCAACAACAATAAAATACCATAAACAAATGAGACTTCATCAAACTAAATAGCTTCTGAACAAGGAAAAAAAAAAACAAACCATCAACTAAACAAAAGAAAACCTACTGAATGGGTGAAGATATTCACCAATGATATATTTGATAAGGAGTTAATATTCAATATATATAAGAAACTCATACAATTCAATAATAATAAAAAAAATCATTAAAAAAAATAAGCAGAAGACATTACGAATAGATATTTCTCCTAAGAGTACATACAGACAACCAACATACATATGAAAATATGTTCAACATCACTAGTCATCAGAGAAATGTAAATCAAAACCACAATGAGATGTCACCTCATACCGGTCAGAATGGTAATTATCAGAGTCAACAACAAGCATTGGTGAGGATGTGGAGAAAACTCTCATGCACTATTAGATGGACTGCAATTGGTGTAATTGGTGTAACTGTGGAAAACAAAAGCAATGATTCACAAAGACATATAAATTTCTTGTTCATTGTAATATTATTTACAATAGCCAAGACATGAAAATAACATAGTTGTCCATGCATAGATGAAAGAAGAAAGAAGATGTATATTCATGCATATACGCACAAATTCACACACTGAAATGTTAATTGCCAATAAAAACAATTAAATCTTGCCACTTGTAACAACATGGGTGGATCTCCAGGGTATATGCCAAGAGAAATAACTCAGAAAAAGAAAATTACCACATAATTTCAATTATATATGGAATATAAATATAACAAATAAACGAACAAAAGAGAAACATAAGTGAAGAAAACAAACTGATTTGCCAAAAGCCAAGAATGTAAAAGATGAAAGAAAAAGGTATAGGAAAATAAGAGATACAAATGTCCAGTTATAAAAGAAACAAGCCACAGAAATGTAGTATACAGCAAAAGGTAATTATAGTCAATCATATACTAATAACTTTGTACTGTGACAGATGGATACATTACTTACATGGTGATCACACTTAAGGCTTAAATTGAATCGCTTTGTTGAAATTAATATAATGTTGTATGTCAACTATACTTTATTTAAAACAATAAAGAATGAAAAGGAAATAAAAATGGAAAACAAATATTCTTTCCATTTTTTCCTACTTTGTTCTGCAGATAATCTAAATCTTATTGAACAATTTTTGTACTTAGGAAAAAAACAACATGTTGCTTTTACATATAACATTTCCTTAAGCATATGATATCTTTTTCCTTGTTCCCTGGAAACATTATGACAGAGAAAATGTCACTACAAAAGATATACAAGCAAAACTATTTTAAAAATGTGTTCAACAAACTATTATAGCATTAATATATGGCTTTAAATGCAATTTTAGGGAGAGAAGAAAAACAAACAAACATTTCTTAAATCTATTAAGATTACTTTTTTTTCCTCATGGCCATGGCTTGTGTACCTCTTGAGATAGTCTGTGTTTTATAAACATCATTACTTTCTGCTGTTTTTTAAATGTCTCATTATATTTTTGTTTATTTCTTTGTAGTTCTTACAGGAATTTAAATACAGGCATTATTGTAATTTTTACCCTCCAAACCCATTTCTAACAGCTCCCATACTCACTGAAATGTGATGCTATTCTGCCAAATAATTCCTTGGCCTTATCCCATTTCTAGTTTACATAAAATATTTTTTTTTATCTCAGACAATGTGTGCTTTATTCACTTATGCCAATGTTTGTAGGAAAAAAAAGGAAGTAAAGTTTTAGTTCATTAGAATATGAAATCATTTTTATAACTGAATTTTATTTAATTACAAGTGGTCATATTTCTGACCTATTTAGGGCTTTTCGATATTATAATGAAGGGCTCATTCATCTTTCCTTAAGCTTAAAAATAAGGTTATTTAATTTTTATCTTAATAACAAGTAGCAGCAAGTGCCTTATATTTTAATGTGTACATATTCCTGTTCTACCCATTCTTTAAACAGTTTTTAACTGACTAAATTGAATTTTTATTGCCACTGCGAACAATATTAAATATATAGCAGTGGTTTTATAAAGTTTTTATTGACTTTAATAATTTAGACCTTCTTGCTAGCCTTTCTGTTTTGAGAATAGAATAAAACAATACATGATCTGACCTTCTTATTAGAAATTGTTTACCACATTAGTATATTATAATAAATTATCACAAACATAATAGCTTAAAACAACACAAGTCTATTATTTGACTGATCTGGAAGCCAGAAGTCTCACTTTCTGGGCTAAAATCAAGGTGTTGGCAAGGAGGCATTCTTTGCTAGCAGCATTAGGGAGAATTCATTGCCTTGCCTTTTCCAGATTCTAAAGAGTGTTGGCATTCTGTGATTCATGGTGAGCTTCTTCCATTAGCAAAGCCAGCAATTGGGTCAAATTCTGTTCTAATTTCATCACTGTAACCTTCCTTCCATTTTCTCCTCTTGTCTCTTTTGCCTCCCTATTTCACTTTTAGGGTGAACTTTCTATCTTAAGTTCAGCTGATTAGCAAATTTGCACTTTGTCTTTTAACCAAACAGAGTCACAAATTCTGGGGGTTAGAATGTGAATATCTTTGAGTGGCCATTATTCTTCCTGTTACAGGGACTTATGAACTTTTTATTTCAGAATCGATGCCAATTGATATTTAAATATTTCCCCCAGAAGCATTTCAATTATAGGCAATATGGTCAAGTGTTAAATAAAAAAAAAGTGAAAAAATAATAGTCAGGCAAAGAAACTCATTCATCTCATTATTGCTTTCTAATCATCTACCCTTTTGTTAAGAATGTACATCTTAAAAAAATTAAGACACAATGCATAATTTATTGAAAATACAGGTTTTAATATTAATTTGTCATACAGTTCTGTTAGTTTCATCTCTGATATTAAAAACTGTCAAATTTGAGCCTGAGAAGGCAGTGGTACAGTAGATAGAGCATTGGCCTGGGACACTGAGGACCCAGGTTCAAAACCCCGAGGTCACCAGCTTGAGCATGGGATCATAGACATGATCCCGTGGTTGCTAGCTTGAGCCGTAGGTCTCCACTTGAACAAGAGGTCACTGACTCAGCTGGAGTTCCCTGGTCAAGGCACATATGAGAAAGCAATCAATGAACAACTAAGGTGCTGCAATGAAGAATTGATGATTCTCATCTCTCTCTTCCTTCCTGTCTGTCTGTCCCTATCTGTCCCTCTCTCTTCCTCTTTCTGTCTCTGTCACAAGAAAGAAAAGATTATAATAAAGCTAAAATATAACTATCTCTTAGCATTGTCATAGCCATCATAATTCCAATGTGCAATGCTTTACTCGCATGTTTATGGTAATGTTCATGTAAACAAACCGACTGTGCTACTAGGTATGTGCAGCGTATGATGCTTATTACTAATAATAAATAACTGTTAATATATTCACTATACTATAATTTTTTATTGTTAAAGTGTACTATTTTTACTATAAAAACATTTGCTATACAACGGTGTGCTGTGTTATGCTGGCAGTAACTTCGTATTTCTCTTGTTTACCATGTCTCTTGATTGCATAATTTTCTCTTGTGTTTGATTTAATTTTGTGTTGACTTGTTCATCATGAACCCTAAGCATATAAAATCCACTGCTAATGGTGCCAGTAAGAGGCCACATCAAGTGATTAACATGGAAATCCAATTAGAAGTGATTAAGGACTACGGAGGTGGAAAATCAGTGATGGTTATTGCTCACCAGTCAGGCATGTCCCATTCCACCACAGCTATGATCTTGAGGAACAAGAACAAAGGGATGGGAGCTGTTAAAGAATCTGCTTCATTAAAGGTAATGAGAATAACAAATTCAAGAAAGGCTCATATCAGACATGGAGAAATTTCTAATGTCCTGGATTGAAGGCCAGACACAGAAGCATATCTCACACAGCACCCAGCACCAGGATGATTGTGCATAAGCCAAAGGGTTTGCTTGTTATGTTGAAAGAAAAGGCTGGACCCCACTATGATGTATATTTATTGCTGTTCTGAGCAGTATAGAGGATTCAAGGATTGTTATTCATTACATGATATGAAGTGCGTGGTGAGTCTGTGAGGACTGATGGGAAGGTAGCTGAAGAACTGAAGAATTTTTGGAACTCTAGATGAGCTGATTTCGGGAGAAAATTACTTATCAGAACAAGTATTCAATATGGATGAAACTTCCCTATCTGGATACCCCTCAAAGCTCTTTCATCCATAAAGAAGGTCAAGCCAATGCCAGATTTCAAGCCTTTTAATGACAGGATAACAATCTTGCTTGGGGGTTGTATGGCTGGTTGCTGTGGCCATGCAGGTTCCCATTGGATTCAGGCTATGCTACAGGAACTGTGGAGCCAGAAAATGGTGAGCCATTGTGTTTATTATTCTTGCAATGGCAGACAAGCAAGCAGGCAGGGAAAACAGTTTCTCTCTCTTTCTCTCTCTCTCTCTCTCAGACTCACAAGCCCAAAACAGGCTGGGGAAAACCCCTTGCCTGGAAAACAAGAGCAAACAATGGCCCCTCCCAAGCAGGCAGACAATCTACAGTTTGCAATCTGCCGCCCAGAGGGCAAGCACCCACAGCCTTCCACAGACTACACACACATGGCACTGCCCCAATACAAGTGAGCAAACCTTAAAACATTTGTTTGCCCAACAAAGAATGACACACTTTTTGAGATTTTGCTCAACACTGATAATGCTCCTGAATATCTTCCTTTTGTTGGTTATTTTAATCCCAATATCATAGTAGAGTTTATAACCGTTTAAAAGCCACCTATATGATCCAACCAATGGATCAAGGTGTTATAGCGACTTTTAAGGCATACTATCTGAAAAAGACCTGCAGTATTGCTGCAATTGAGGAAGACACTGAGAAGATACTGATGCAATTCTGGAAGGGTTACAAGACCTGGAACTGCATCAGAAACCTTGTTTGGACCTGGGTAATGTCGTCAAGAAGGGTAAGAATGGCATCTGGAAGCAGACACTCTAGAAGTTCACCCATGACTTCAAAGTATTTCATAAGGATAAGGAGTTTGAAAAATCAACCAGGTTCTAGTTGAGATGGCAAAGAACTTAAACCTGAGTGTGGATGAATGTTATAGTAAACTTGTTGATAGTGTTGCAGGTGGGGATCATGACCCCCTCCTCCCTTAAGTAGGTGAGAGGACATTATAAAACTGGACATTCCAGATCACCTCCCCCCAGCCATCCAGAATGACCGAGTGTGGAAGGTCCCCTACCTTTCTTACGGTTAGTCCTTCTTCCTCCTGCCCTCCCATTTCATAATGACCACCAGCCCCCACCCTTGAATCCCCTATTTAAGCCTACCTGTTAGAGAATCCCTTGCTAATCTCCACCTAAGAGTCAGCCTGGCAGATGACTCCCTAATGAACTTTTCTTGCCTGAACTCAGGTGTCCTCCTTCGCCAACCTTACACTTGTTATTGAACAAGTCCCAAAGGGAGATGTTAACATGTTTTGTCCAGGAGTGAAGATGTAAACGTATTTTGACCAGGATTTTATAAGTGTGGCTGTTGTGAGCTGATAGTGCAGGTGTTTGAAAATGATAAAAGTAAAACCAAAAAATGTAGGTAAACATGTTATTGAACTTGTAACCTGTCATTGAACAAAACTTAAACAGACGTGGTGGCCGGCTCATATCAATATCTAACGTGCTGAAGCTTCAAGACCCTCTCTCCTTCTTCTACTGCTGTTCCCTGCTGATGTCTAAACATCAAAAACACTTAGAGGCTTCCTCCCACTGAGCAAGATTATTTGAGACCCCATCTGAGCCGAATCTAGGCTGAGCCATCCTCTCATCTCAACTGTGAGTGAATTAAAGCCTGTGTGCCTGTTACCTTGCATTTTGTCTCCTAACATGTTGTAAACACTTGTTCACCAGCCAGGAACATATTCTACTTGAGGGTTACTATGACAATGAAGATAAAATTGAGCCATTCCCAGAAGTTGTTCCTGAGGACTGACTAATGAGAAGTTGTTGAATCTAGAACTGGAAAACACAGCTGAAGAACAGGCAAGGGAAATAAACTACAAAGAAGAATAAGATGACCCCTTGAGCAAATTCACTATGAAGGGTTTAGCAGAAGCTTTTGCAGACTTCAACAAGCCCCTTGAAAAGTTTGAAAGCATAGATCCTAGCACCAAAATGTTTTAATTAATAGGATGGTTTTTATGGTGCATTATCTGCTTACAAGCAAACCTATGATGAAAGAAAGAAAGAAAAAAACCAACAAAATCATCATGGGCATATTTTTAAAAAGGGTAACACCTCTTCAAGAAGGGCTGCAGGCAGGTACATCAGAGGAACTCGGAAGAAGGCCTTGTTATCGTGGGATTCAACAGCTCTGTGCATGCTATTGCCCCTGAAGACTTCTCAGTGGGACAAGAGGTAGAGGTGGATGACAATGATGTTGATGATCCTGATTTAGTGTGGGCCAAAGCTAAGGTGTGTGTCTTAGCTTTTAACAAAAAGTTAAAAAATATATATTAAAAATAGAAAAATGTTTACAATATAACTAAAAAGAAAATATATTTTTGTACAGCTGTGCAATGTGTTTGTCTTTTAAGCTAAGTATACTTATGAGTCCAATACTTAAAAAAAAAACAAGAATTTTATAAACTAAAAAATGTACAGTAAGTGAAGATTAATTCATTATTAAAATAATACACTTTAAAAATTTAGTGTAGCCCAAGGAGACGGTGTTTATATGTCCTATAGTAGTGTATGTTCTAGGCTGTCCCATTCATTCACCAATCACGTGCTGACTCAGCAACTTTCCGTTCTGTAAGTTTCATGCATGGTAAGTGCCTTGTATAGGGGTACCACTTTTTATCTTCTATGCCATATTTTCTACCATATTTACTTTTGCTATGCTTAGATATGTTTAGATACACAAACACTTAACATTGTGTTACAATTGCTTGTAGTATTCAACAATATAGTAACATGCTGTACAGGCTGTGGTCTAGGAGCAATAGGCTACATCATGTAGCCTCTGTGTGTAGCAGGCTACATACAACACCTAGGTTCTTGTAAGTACACTCTGCGCTGTCCCCACAGTTATAAAATCATCTAATGACACATTTCTCAGAATGTAGCCTCATTCTTAAGCAACAAATGAATTTGTGTATCTATTATTGACTTTGGAAAATGTTAAGCTACCAGCTCTCTTAGTTCCTTTCCTTACCTAATAAGGAAACAGTCACTGTCTTGCCTACCTCTTAAGCTCGCTCCCCCACCCCCAAATTTTCAGGGATCAATTCACACACTGTGTGTATTTCTGTAGTTCAGGGCCTGCGCGACCAAACCCAGCAATGCCTCTCTCTTACAAGCATTCTAGGTAATGATCACATATGTTTCCATTTCATTAAAGCTTCCTTCCACTGTTTAAATATTCTCCTTACTACTTTCTCAATCATTACATTTTTGTTTATTTCTGCATGATCTCTTTAATAGCTGTTTGGATCAACTTGCTCATTTTTACACCTCTTGATTCTTACATGTATTTTAATATTGATCTTTTCCTTTATCAGACATATTTAACTTAATCAAATTATAGTCAGTGTTTAAAAATTTAAGTATGTTGTATCTTTCCTAATCTCATTCCAATATTGGTTCTGCTTTCTGTTACTCATGATGGTATATTTTTTCTGCATTTGGTTATTCTTGACTGTGAGCTTTTATTTTATTTTTTTTTTATTTTTTTTTTTTTTGAGAATAAGGCCTGCTTTGATTGTGATTTTTATTTGTAATAGCTTATGGTATGGTTTGATGGGTTTCTCATTACAGGGTAACATTTATTATACTCTTGCAGTTTTCTCAGACCAAATTGTGTGAATTTGAGCTGCAAAACCCCACAAGGTCTAGTTTGTGTTTGTAATTTCTCAAGGGATAATGTTTTTCTTTAGAAATTCAAGTCAAGTAATTTCACCTTCTCAGGAGTAGGTTTATTTCTAGTCTACACATTCACTAAAAGTAAAAGCATTTTATGCAGACTTCTACTAGACTTTTACTTAGGGTGAAATTTCTTATTTTTTCTCCTGTCCTATATGCCAGGTGGAAGACAAAGATGTTGATGATCCTGACCCTGTGTAGGCCCAAAGCTAAGGTGTGTGTTTGTGTGTCTTAGCTTTTAACAAAAAGTTAAAAAAACATATATTAATATGTTTACAGAATAAAGTTAAAAAGAAAAAAATATTTTTGTACAGCTGTGCAATGTATTTTGTGTTTTAAGCTAAGTATTCTTATGAGTCCAATACTTAAAAAAAACAAAAATTTTATAAACTAAAAAATGTACAGTAAGTGAAGATTAATTCATTATTAAAATAATGAAACAGACACTTAAGTCACCAGGAAATAGAACCTACGCTGAAGCAAAAGCAGCCTGACTTTTCTACCTTGCAGGGTTATTGTACTTTGCATTAGTTTCTGAGGATGTCTTAGTTTTTGCCAGCTCAGCTATGCATTATAATTGTATGCAGCATATTTAGTTTATTGAATATAAAATTAGTAGTTCAGAATATTTAGATTTTATGTCAGAAATAAATACCCTTGTAGCTTCTATTGATGATATCAAACTATGTATTATTATAAACTTTCGTAGCAGCATCTTTATTTTTTTTCTCCACTAATATACATAGTCAGTTTTTAATTTTTTATTAATTATATTTCAATGGCAGTTTTCATTCAGTATTTTGTTTGTTTTTTGTATTAGTTTCAAGTATACAGCGCAGGGGATAGACATTCACAGGGATTACAATGTGTTCCCTCTGATAATTCAAGTACCCACTTGGCACCATAAATAGTTATTACAGCATTGTTAACTATACTCCCTACACTTTATCTCACATTGCAATGATGGGCCTAGAGAGTATTATGCTAAGTGAAATAAGCCGGACAGAGAAAGACAAATATCATGATATTACTTATATGTGGAACCTAAAGAACAAAATTAATGAACAAACAAAATAGAAACAGAATTATATGCCTGACCAAGTGGTGGCACAGTGGATAGAGCATCGGACTGGGATGTGGAGGACCCAGGTTCGAAACCTCGAGGTCGACGGCTTGAGCACGGGTCACTGGCTTGAGCAAGGGATCATAGAAATGACCCCATGGTCACTGGCTTGATTCTAAAAGTCTCTGGCTTGAAGCCCAAGGTCACTGGCTTTAAGCCCAATGTCGCTGGCTTGAGCAAGGGGTCACTTGCTCTGCTGTAGCCCCCTGGTCAAGGCACATATGAGTAAGCAATGAATAACCAGGGTGCCACAATGAAAAATTGATGCTTCTCATCTCTCTCTCTTCCTGTCTTTCTGTCCCTCTCTCTAACTTTCTCTCTGTCTCTGTCAAAAAAAAAAAAAGAAAGAAAGAAAAGAAAAGAAACAGATTAATAGATACAGAGAACAAATCAATAAGGGTAAAAGGGGAAGAATGTTTTAGGATAAGGTTAGAAAGGTTTTTTGGATTAAGAAGTACTAATTTGTTACGTAGTCATTTTTTTAACTTTTTTGAAGATTTTATTTATTCATGTTATAGAGGAGAGAGAGAAGCAGGGGAGGAGCAGAAGGCATCAACCCCCACATGTGCCTTGACCAGGCAAGCTTGGGGTTTTGAACCAGCGACCTCAGCGTTCCAGGTCAAAGCTTTATCCACTGCACCACCACAGGCATAGCTGTTACATAGTCATTTTTAATAATACAAAGGAAGAGTTACAGGCATTAAAAATCTGTAGAATTTTAATACTTATTCCAAGAACAGAGGAACCACTATATTCACTTAAAACAAATGTTTGAAAGTACATTACTTAAGGAGAGAGAAAAGAAACCAGAATTTACTCAATTTATTATTTTTTCTTTAAATCTTCTCTTTCATTTGATTGTCTTTTATTGACTAAAATGTTACTAATTTCTCCCTCTTTGGTTACTGTAATCATATATAACTGAGTCAAAATGACATTCATAATAATAGATTTGCCAAAATAACTCAACTAGTTACTTTGTGTATCTTATCAAGAGAACTAATTTGTCACATAACATTTTGTTTACTAATCAACATAAAAATATCAGTATTGGTGGATATTCATATTCTCTTGAATGCAGATGGGGACATAATGGAAGGGCAGGTCAGTGACCTTATAATTCCTGACTGGATAAATAAAACAACAAATACAAAACAAATTAAATTAGTTAAGCAAACAGTCAATCATTTTATATATTTTAGTTGTCTGTCTTGTCTTAATATAGATTACCTTTTGACAACCACAAAGCTCAAAACTATTCATATTATATTTTCAAACATGCAACTGTTTAAATCATCAGTCTTAAAAAGATCAAAGCATTTTAATCATTAATTTAAAGGAGTCTAGTTTAAAGCTTACATTTCAGTGAGCTCCTTCGGATTGGGGATTGTCATGCTGCACGTGAGGAATTGGGGCTGGAACTCTTCAGCTTTCCCCTCCAGGTTCATCTGTCATTCTCCACTCTGCTTGCCACCCCGGGAGCTTGACCTACATGCACTCATCAATGAGTTCCACGCCTTCTAGAGTCCAGGTAGAGACCTTCAGTGAGAACCCTAGAGAAATTTGTACAGATATTAATATCAGGGTGTTTACTTCTCTAGCTCACTCTCTGTAGGATGGCAGTAGGCTGGAAGCATCCCTCCAGCAAGGGTCACAGCTCCAGGCAAAGTGGCCTTCTCCCAGGTTCCTTGCCTTCTGGTTCCAGTCGTTGTTTTTTCTCTAACTTTAAAGAAAAGAATGAAAGTGTCTCCAGACTATTTCAGGGGATTTCTCTTTACTCTAATCACACTGGGAATTATTTCCTTTGTTAAAGTCTTTAGATTATTCTAGCTGAATTGTAGCCTCTGTTCCTTTTTGAGACCTATTTATAAAGAATGTATGGCTAGACTCCACTAATAGTCATAGAAATAAAGAAAAAGTACTATTACAAAGATTGGGTTCTTTTAGGTTAAAGGTGTATGCATGTGGTATCTTACTGACTGGGGAAAGGCAAGAGAAAGGAATCAGAGAAACATTTTAGGCTTCAAGTCTCAGAGAATTCCTGTTTGTTTTACCATGTGAGAAAAAAAAATGTATAGAGAAACACACAGGTTCCAACGAGAAAGCACAAATTATTGAAGGCACCAATCAAAAGGAAATATAAATTATCTAATGTATATCTAAAATATACCATTATAATTTTCCAATGTGACTATTTTCTCATGAAGCAGAAAGAACAGGAAGGCAGAAGGAAGTATCACCAAATGAAAAGATTCAAGAGCCAGATTCTATTTAAATGCAGGCACTGCTCCTCAGTAAGTGTGTGACGATGTTCAAATTACTTTACTTCCTGTGCCTCCGTTTCCTCAGCTGTTAAATGGTAGTGAGAGCAGTACTTACTTATAGGGCAGGTATTGTAAAGCATTTTAAACAGTGCCTGAGACTTCCTACTATAAAAGTGTTTTGTACATAAATATATGATATGCAATGAAGCAAGAGAGGCCATTGGGGCAAAATCATGAATAAACTTAACATGAAGGTTAATATTATTCTGAAGAGATTGGAGCAGCAAAGCAAAGGGTTTAATTGATTATATGATATTATCTGATTTGAAAATGTTTGAAAAATTACTGTGACTCCTGGAGCTGATGATTCTGAAGAAGGAGAAATTTTACAATGTACCACATTCAAGAAATTATTACGCCTGACCTGTGGTGGTGCAGTGGATAAAGCATTGACCTGGAATGCTGATGTCACCAGTTCGAAACCCTGGGCTCGCCTGGTCAAGGCACATATGGGAGTTGATGCTTCCAGCTCCTCCCCCCTTCTCTCTGTCTCCCTCTCCCTCTCTCTCTCTTCTCTAAAAATGAATAAATAAAATAAATTAAAAATAAATTAAAAAAGAAAATGAATGGATTTAAAAAAAAAAAAGAAAGAAATTATTACAAATTGAGGGTAGAAACAAAGAAAGGATAAATTTTAAATATGTTAAGAGAGCAGAAATTGTGATGCAATAACTGACTAGCCATAAGAAATGGGGAAGGGACTAGTCTAAGAAGTCTCCAGTGATGCTGCTGTTTGTGCCTACGGACATGCTGGCATGATACATGTTGGTAGAGAATATGAGAGTAAAACTAAGGATAGCCTATTTTCGAAGTAATGACGGTGGATTGGAACTCTAAATAATGAGGAAAATATTCAACTTCATTTATTTACTCAAAATTAATGTCATTAAACCTTTATTAAAATATAAGTAAATTGTTTATTTTCAAAAGATTGATGTCTTCATTAAAAATATCGTGTACTAGTCTAAAGTGAACAAGTTATAAGTATGGCATATTAAATTTTAGATAGCTAAGAAATATATTACTGAGTAAAAATATGTTTCAATTGGTCTTGGTTGAAGCTAAACAGATTTTTTAAAGTAATTTTTCTTATGCTGTACTCTAAAATTTTCATAGTCTTTGTTCATAATAATGGCAGGTAGTAAAGTCATACTTTTGAAATCACATTTTTTGACAAGACAAGTTAGAAATGAAAAGAGTTAATTTTAATAAGGCTTGTGAATATGGCATTACACTAAAAACAAAACCAAATCAAAGTTCCAGATGTAGAGGTGAGAAAGGGAAATAATATGTAGCTTTGATTAATATTTCAACCGCTAGGTAGCAGTATTACAAAAGATTTTTCTGTAGACCTATTCAGATAGTCTCTTTGCTTTGAAACTCTTGACTTTTTTCTTTTTTCTTGTTAAGGTTCTCCTTTCTTCTTCAGGTTGGCAGTTAGAATGTGTGTGCATTAGACTGTTAGATTCTGGTTACATAACCTTATGTTAAGATGGATATAGAAGGGGCAGAATTCTTGTAAGAGAGTGAGAGTTTGTATTATATAGATGGATAGATAGATATACATATAGATATAAACTATATATATATCATATATATACACATGCACACATTACACATGTTAAAAGTATA
The DNA here is from genome assembly GCF_036850995.1 of Saccopteryx leptura. Taxonomy (NCBI): domain Eukaryota; kingdom Metazoa; phylum Chordata; class Mammalia; order Chiroptera; family Emballonuridae; genus Saccopteryx; species Saccopteryx leptura. Next base: position 357,662,558 of record NC_089503.1, read on the forward strand.
CTAATATATAGATGTATATAAATTAATATTAACCACTTATTGATTTAAAATATAAAAGAGTAATGATTGATGTCACAACAGGAAACAAATCCAAGAATACATATGGTGGTCTAAATGTTTATTTTCTTATATATAATGCATTTAATCTCATTAGAATAGCTCCATTAAAAGCCATATAGCTGGTGAATCTATAGGTAAGTTGATACATTATATAGAGATATAGCCAGATCTCTAACTATTGTGTAAATCTTGAAATATTGAGAAAAGTTTTAGTAATTATGTGCATATAGTGAAACAAAATAAATTCATTTCATAAATGGAGTCTGATCTCTCAAATCAAGAGTCTTTTTTTTTTTTTGTATTTTTATGAAGTTGGAAACGGGGAGGCAGTCAGACAGCCTCCCGCATGCACCCAACCAGGATCCACCTGGCATGCCCACCAAGGGGCGATGCTCTGCCCATCTGTTGCGACCAGAGCCATTCTAGTGCCTGAGGCAGAGGCCATAGAGCCATCCTCATCACCTGGGCCAACTTTGCTCCAATGGAGCCTTGGCTGCGAGAGGGGAAGAGAGAGACAGAGGGGAAAGAGAGGGGGAGGGGTGGAGAAGCAGATGGGCGCTTCTCCTGTGTGCCCTGGCCAGGAATCGAACCCAGGACTCCTGCATACCAGGCCGATGCTCTACCACTGAGCCAACCGGCTAGGGCCCAAATCAAGAGTCTTATTACCAGAATAAATTTGGAATTCTGACAGCTTTGACACACAGCTATATAACAAGATCACATATTTCAGGTAATGTTCCCTAACAGTCTTTACATCGTTCTATAACATGGGTAACACTGAAATAAGGCCATAGAGAACATTAAAGGGGATAATCTCCTCCTTTGTATAATATCTATACCCTGCACCTCCGATCAAAAGTGGAAATTATAATCCTTGAAAAACTGATATGTACGTCTATACACATATATTACTGTAATTCTGGTCAAGATATTATGGTGGATAATTTATGAAAATATATATCTAACATAATATTACATGTAAAATAAAGAGAAAAAATTTCTCTTTGGGTCTTAAATAAAACAAAATGACAAAGAAGGCCATGGAGGTAGAAACTAGAATAGAAAAAAGACAATGGTCTTTGAAAGTTGAGCTTCTGTGAAAAAATGAGTATTTAGTACTTATGTGTGTGACTGAGAATTTGACTAAAATTCACTTCATGGACCAAAATTTTAGAAAAATTTACTTAAGATTGCTTTGTGTATCAAGTAGCTCCTTTCTTAAAGTGATAGAATAAATTATACACATTTCCATATGATAGGATAACAGTGCACTTGCTTGAGTTATAAATATACAATATCCTTACAAGGTAATACATTTAAAATGCCAATATATGAATGATTCGCAGGAAGGACAGAGTGATAAGAAGAACAAGAATAGAGTCACCGAAACCAGAAAGCAGGTATAGGGTTATAAGAAAAAAAACTACATAAAAGTATAAAAGTTAAAATTTTAAACCCTCAGTAGAAACTTATATTAATTTCAACAGTGTCAGTCAGTTAAATAATTCATTCTTAATGAAATTAAAATTATAACAATGTGTAAAAAGCACATTTAAGTTTCTCAAAATTAAAGAAAATAATTACATTCATAACCAAAGATAAGAACTTATGAAAAAAAAAGATGAAGAGAAAACATGTGAATATGGAAAAATATAAAAATAAAAATAAAAATCAGTTATTGAAATAAGAGACACATTAATGAGATAAACTGCAGAATGAATTTAGTAAAAATGTTTCAATTACAAATTTAATAGACACTTAAAATTAAAGATTAAGAAAATGATGAAAAGGAAATATTTATTTAAATATTATCTGGAGACTCTCTTAAATTAAGAAAGATATGAGTCTATAAATTGAAAATAGAAATTAGGAAAAATAAGTATATTATATAAATAAAAACTAACAGAAAGAATTAAAAATATGAAGAATATGAGAAAATATTAAAGGTAACTAAACAGGAAATTTAGTATCGCTTATGACCTATGACATTGATCACATATAACTGTTTAATAATATTGATATTCTTCATAATAGTTTTTAAGGCATGAAGAAACTGTTAAGAAAAAAGAGAAATGTAATCTTTGAAAGAAGGAAACATTATTTTCCAAAATATTTTATTGTAAATTTGTGCACACCTATCTTTACAGTATCAAATACATTCAAAGATTGATCAAAATAAAATTATAAATTGATTGACTTAAACATGATTGAGTTATTCAATCTATCTCAGAATTAGAACAACAATCTTTGAGGCTATGTCATGTGAAGAACACAATTTAAAAAAAACAACAGAGAAACTTGAAACAGTGGAGATAAAAGAATAAGAAAGGGAGAAAGCAAACACCAGCTGCAATCTGTATTGCCTTTTATTATCCAATTTTGGATGTTCCATAGTGTCCCTTCTGCTATATTCGATTAAATAAAAGTTACAAAGTTCAGCTATTGTTAAGAGAAAAGGAACATAAGTATCTTTAGAAAGAGGCAACCCAATGTCCTCGAAGAGTTTGTTGCAGACTTTCTGAGATAAGATTTATATCAGTGTGACGATTTTGTGATTTTAAATCTGTTTATAATATTTGAGATTTTGGAAGGCTGAATATCAAATTCACTAGAACTTACTCTACAGATGAGTACAATGTGTGTGTGTGTGTGTGTGTGTGTGTGTGTGTGTGTGTGTGTGTGTGTGTTTGTTCATGGTGCTGCACACCTAACTTGCTTAATTTTCCTTAAACTATATCAACTTACCTTGGACGGAGAGTATTAACTTTAACTAAATTAATATTTTAAGGATCATAAAACACATAGAAATTTCCTATGTCAATTCAAATGTCTTGTTGTCTCTTCAAAGTTAACCAGTTACTTAGGTCATATTGTTCCCTAGGTTCATTTTATGTTTGGCATAGTAACAATTAGATAAAAATGAGAAAGCCAAGATTTTAACATTTTATTAATTTATTTTTAAATAAAAAGAAAAGAAGAGGGAGAGAGAGAGAGAGCAAGAGAGAGACATTGATATGTTCCTGTCTGTGCCCGGACCAAACTTACAACCCTTGCCTATCAGGACAAGACTCTAGGCAACCAGATTATCCAACCAGGGCAAGATAGTAATGTGTTTCTTAGAAAAAAAAATAAAAATACAAGTGTAAATATCCAGTGTCAACAAAAATAAAAATTTGAGCAGTAACTTTCAAAGAAATTTACAGGTTTATAAAGCCTAGGTTGTAACTTATTTTTGTGCTTTTTTTTTTGTCATTTTATTCATAACAGAATTGATTTCTAGGTGCCAGCTACAGCTTCATTTAAAACCATGGTCCCAACATTGCTATCTCCACAAAAAGAATATTAGTCATAATAATGATTTTATCTTGTAACATAGCTCACCATCATGTGTATATTGTATTTGTTTTTTAAGTTAAGCTAATTGTCCTATTTATCATGGAAAAGGTTGCTCTTATGAAGTACTCTGGTGACCTAAGAGTCCATATAGTTTTTTCTGATAAAGCTATAATATTTAGCTGCAAATGACAATGTAATTTGTTGTAATTCTTTATAGGGAAATATATGTTATCTTAAAAATTTGCTCTGATTTGCAGATGTCTATATGTCTTCAAATAATGAGAGTTTTGTAAAATTTGCACTTAGATTTAGAGTATTACTTATTATTGATACATAGTATGTTTACACAATTTATATCACATAATATATATTAACAAATAATAGATATGTCATCTAATATATAAATACATAAAACTCTATGAGTCAAGTATAACTGATTGGATCTAAATTGTTAGGCTCTTTTTCAAAATTTGTATGCTAGCAATACTTATACTATGCCTACAGAACTAATCTTTCAATGGTGGTCTCCAGATCAGAAACACCAGCACCACCTACAAATGCAAATTCTCAGGCTCAGCCCCAGACTTACTTATTCAGAAATTGGAGATAAGACCTCATAATCTGTAATTTTACAAGTTGTCTAGATAATTCTGGTACATGTTAAAATTTGTGAACCAATGCTTTATCTATTTTGGGGGCTTATATTAATATAAGTTAAACTGCAGGCTTTAGCCAGAGAGCTCAGAGAGAGCTTAGAAATGCATGACCCTGGAAGGTGTCATGCTCTTACTTGAGCAAATGCAGCAAAACTACAATGTTTGTTTAGGCAAAGGATTATGTGCCACAATATAATTTATTTTTTCTTAAGAAATATTTTCCAGTCAAGATCAGCACAGCTAAATACGCGAATAAGTCACCTGTGGCTATTTTCTCTAATAAACTTGGCAGAGAGTTCTCTTGAAATCAAAGTTCATTATAACCTTCAATGGCTTCAGAAAATGAAGCACCAGAATGAGCCGAGATGGCGGTAGAGACACCGCACATTGATAGTTCAGCATAGATGTGGATGCTCCATTTAATTGAAAGAAAATTTTATTGTCTTTGTGCTTCCATGTTGTATCACTCTTTTTACCTCTAAATGTAGCTCTGATCTACCTGTTTTTGGTTTCCTATGCCATCCTCTGGCTTTGCATGTACCTAAAGTATAGTACAAACACCTTCCATGTGCTGTAGGTAATCTCAGAGAGGTTCTGGAATAGCCACTGTAGCCGGATTGAATACAGATGTGACCCCAAATGTAAATCTCTCAGAATGAGTAGGAAACCTTTCCTTGTCGATTAGTCTGGCTTCAAGGTTTCTTATTTGACTGGAAATTATGAAGACCTGATTACTACATTAAATTAGTCCATTTCCTTAAATTAATTTCCTAATTGTATAAGAAATCATTCTCTACCACATTTTGGCCTGTTGGTTCTAGAAACGGTAAACCCATAAAGGTCTAATTTTTTTTTCTTAGTCCAATTTGACTTAGTCTCCACTTTCCTCTTAAGTGCTGTTAAAATCTGTTTATATATTTCAAAGAGTTTCTTCCTCTCTCTTCTTTTAATCAAAATAAGAAAGTGAATTAGATAAATATGATAAACAGTGTGTGGCATCTCTATATGGCTAGAAGAAAGCAAAAGACTCTTCTGGAGTTTTGTTCTCTGTGACATAAAATTTATTATTCTAATTTGAGAGATAGTTTTATTAGGCCCCAAGAGGGAGTCTGTCTATGACTCCTGGGACTCCAGACAAGGTAAAGCAATAGGCTGACATGTTTACATTTTAATCTGACATTACCTTGCAGTAATAGGGTTTTCCTTTAAGATGCTAAAATGTGTTGAGAAGCATGCCTGGGGAGACCACACTGTGCACAGAATGAGCCAAATCATCCTATTCTATTCAATTTGATATGGTTAGAAAGACAAATGTAACAAATGAGCCTGTGAAATATACAAACAGTTTCCAAAAAATGAGAAAACTGCTAAATGAGAAGCAAGCACTGGTACTTTGGCAAAATTTTTAAATGACATTTACTCTAGACAGTAATAAAGTTATAAAACATTATTATTTAAAGAATTGTGCTATATAGAGAGTCAACCCTTCAGCTTTCTCCAAATAAGATGGATAACTTTCGCTGCTAGGTGTTTAAAGCATGATTTTCATTCCTTAATTGTCATTATACTAATGACTTAACTTTTCTGCAGTTCTTCTTGACGCCCTCAATGTTAGGTTTGGTCAATTTTAATAGAGATAAAGCAGAATAGATTTTTAGTGTAAGAGAAATAAAAAATAATAGAAAGATAATGTGGCAGAATTTCACCAAAATCTTGCTTAAAAACATACGGTGATTAGAATAAGACTAGGATGCCCACTTTTGTAACTTCTATTTAACATAGTACTGAAAGTCTTAACCATAGCAAATAGGTCAGAAAAAGAAATAAAAAGCATCTAAATCAGAAAGGAAGAAGTAAAATTGTCTCTGTTTGCAGATGGCATGATTTTATATACAGAAAACCATAAAAACTGTCAATAGATTTGTAAGGAAGAATAAATAAATTCAGCAAATTGCAAGATATCCAAAATGTATAAAGAATTCATACAATGGAGCAACAAAAAAAGCAAACGATTTAAATAAAAAAATAGGGAAACGAGCCTGAATAGACAGTTACAAGAATGACATACAATAATGTGAACTGAGGAAAGGAATTGAGATAGAGGGGGGATCAAAGGGACCGGAGGAAAAGAGGACAGAAGGAAAGGGGATGATAGGATGGGATAAACCTGAAGGGAAGGGGGGGAGGGCGAGGTTGGGAAAGGGGCAAGGGAGATGTTGAGGGGAAAACGGGGGAGGGGGGATGCATTCGGGGCAACACTAGAATCTATGTAAACACAATAAATTAAATAAAGAAAAAAAAGAAAGACACACAAATGGTCAACAGGTTCATGAAAGGATTTTTCATGTCATTATAGTCATAAAGCTGAGTATTTAAAAAATAATCCTTACATCAGTTAGGACAGCTGTTATCAAAAAGACAAGAGATAACAAATGTTGACAAGGAGAAAAAGGAGTCTTTGCACACTGGTGATGGGAAAGTAAGTTGGTATAGCTGTTATGGAAAATAGTACAGTGTTTTCTTCCAAAAAGAAAAGAAAAGAAAGGAAAAGAAAATAAATGAAAAGGAAAAAAAAAATAGGATTGTTATATAATTAGAAACCAATGAAATCAGGTTGTTGAGTAGGTTGGTGCCCTCCCCTGTTCACTGCCTCATTATTCCCAGTAGCCAAGGTGTGAAAACCATCTAAATAGCCTTCAACAGATGGCCAGAGAAGATTCCATATTATTCCATATGTGTTTTATATAAAAATACATGTGAATAATATTTAGCCATTTGTGACAACATGGATGGAACTTGAGGGATTTATGCTGAGTGAAATAAGTCAGAGAGAAAGAAAAATTGTTTTACTGTATAACATCACTTATATACAAAATCTTTTTTTAAAGCCATATTTATAGAAATAAAGAATATAATGATGGTTGCCAGGGCCTGGGTACAAGTTTTCAGTTGCAGAAAACATAAGTTATAAAGCTCTAACACACAGCATGGTAATTATAGTTTATAATATAATATTGTACATTGGAAAGTGGCTCAGAGTGGATCTAAATGTTCTCACCTCATATACTCACACACACATGCACAAACTCACACACACAAACAAGAGTTAGCTGTTGAGATGATAGATGTGTTACCTATCTTGATCTTGGTAATCATATCACTATATATGATATAAATATAAATAAATATTAATTTATTATAACAAATAAATATACATATTTATTATACTATTTCGAGGTGAGTCAATACATTACTTTAACCATGGAAATGTTATTCACAACTAAGAAAGTATTGTGTATTTTTTAAGGTCATAAATTTTCTTCAAAATAAAAATCACACTCTTGTTTTTTTTATTTGTTCTTATACCTATGAATGATTATTTTTTTTCCAGCTTTTTAGTTTGACTGAGTCTCATAGTCTCTCTTATGTTTGGTCTCTTATAGAGGGTGGATTTTTGTATCTTATTAAATAGGTTTACTGCCCTATTTTAAAAAAAAAAGCACATAATCTCAGTAGCAACCTGAGATGTATGTTTTGGTGATACATTAGTTTTGAGAACTTGAGTACTGAAATGTTTTATTTTCAGAAATAAAACATTATAAAATGCATTTAGTTCATCTTCTGTATCTTTCAGTTTCTTTCTACTTTATTTTGTCTTTAGATTTCACATATCAGTTAAATCATAGTATTTGTCTTTCTCTGTTTGACCTATTTAACTTAGTATAATACCATCTAAGTCCATACATGCTTTTCCAAAAATATAGGATTTCCTTTTTTTTATGGCCTAGTAGTATTTCATTGTGTAAATTTGCCACAGCGTTTGATACACTCAAGTACTGATGGGATCTTGGGTTGTTTTCAAATCTTGGCTATTGTAAATAATGAGGCCATGAATATAGGGGTGCATATATTCTTTCCACATAGACAGAGGGGTTCAGGGTTTGGGAGCTGGGTCAAATGGTGAAATTTAAAAGCATATATTAGTAGTAACAAACTTGTCACAGAGATGCAGATTACAAAATAAGAACTATGTCATAGTCAAAAATATAATAATTTTGAATGGGGACAAGTGAGTACTTGAAATATCAGGGGGTGGGGAAACACTGTGTAAAGAACATGATTTTCTAACCACTTTGCGGTACATCTGAAACTAATGCAGGATAATACTGAACATAAACTGTAACTGAAATTTATTTTTTTAATGGATTTAGGTATATAGCAGAAATGGGGACTGGATCCTGGCTTTCATCCAGTCCACAATCTCAAAACGTGGCGGTTATAATTTTTACCTTCTGGAAGAGAAGGGTTAATGGAGGGCAAGTGGATCCCCTGCGTGTGTGAGGAAGGAGCAGACCTTTTATCAGACAGAGGGAAGGAAGATAAATGACGCTTTCCAACGCTCCCATTTTTCCTCTGGTCCATTTGAGTACTGAATAAAGCTGGCCCTCTGTATCAATCTGTATTTAATGGAATTCCTCTTGAGTCCTGTCAGTCTGAAGAGGCCGTGGACACAGAATCACCTACAGTGGTCTTTTTAACCAGAGCAAACAAAATGATGTGAATATAACCAGGAACAGAGCCTAGAAATTCTCAACAGGGAAGGATAAGTGTTTAACCTTACAATGAAACAGCCTGAATGATAAACGGAGGAGATTTTAGTTTTGAAACCCTCTTATTGTTATGGTAAGGCTTATACTGCATTATCTTCAGAATTGAATACTTTCAGGGGTTGAGTACAGAAACCTAGGTTGGCAATAATTTTCCTTCTGAAGTTTAAAGCATTTACCTATTTTGTAACTTCTAGCATTGCTGTGGAAATATAAAGGTGCTATTTGGATTCGTTTTCTTTTGTGTGACTACCCAAACTCTTGAAAGTCTTTAGAACCTTCTTTCATCTCCAGTCCTCTGAAATGTCCTGATGACCCACTGAGACTCCTTTATCATTTATTGTGCTGGGAATTTAGTGAGCCCTTTTAGTTCAGGAATTCATGAGCTTACTTTAAATGATTTTTCATTACTTTTTTTGATTGGTCTACTCTTTTGGGAGCATTTCTTCTACTTTGTTTTTATTTTCTATTAAAATTTATTTTTCTCCTATTACTTTTGGTTTTATTTTAATTTTTTTTTTGCATTTATTGATTGACTTTACAGACAGAAGAAGGAGAGACAAACACCAATATCTTGTTCCACTTTTCTATGTGTTCATTGGTTATTTTTAAACATGTTACATAGTCTTGTTCTTTAGTTATTTACTCAAAAGTAATTGTTATTTTTTTTTTACTGAAACAGTATTTTTACTAGTAGGTTTTCTTTGTTTTATAAATTATATAAATTTCTACAAGTTTTCATTTACCTGTTTTTATTTTGGAGATTCTTTCCATTATATAAAGGTCATTATGAATACAACTACTTATACAAGGGGGAAAAAACAGTAAAAATGAACTAGAAATATTAGACACATGAACTATATACATTTTCAAAAGTGTAAGGGTTTGGACAGAATCTCTTATGTTTTGCCAAGGCTCATAGATATTATTGTAAACCTTATCCCATGGGTCAAGTTTTTCTAGAAATGACTTATCTATATCATGCTAGTAAGTATTAATATGGTTACCATTATTACGAGTGTTGAATTGGTCAATTTCACCTTTGTGCCATGCAGATTTTAACTTATTTCTCCTAACATTAGTAAAGCATCACCCCCAACCTCCCTCTCCCCTGCTGTCTATGCGTCTAGAAACACTCTCACATTTAGCTTTTGCAGAAAGTAAAACTCCATCCTCCTGCTTGGGTAGGAGACAGATGGTTATCTGTCTTCCTGGTTTAGAGAGAATGGTGAGAGACTACATATTCTCTGTACTTTATTTTCAACCAATTCCCCTGCTTTTATTTCCAAATCAAGTATCGGGTAATTTTGATTCGTGAGACTTTCAAAATATGCTTGATTGCAACCGGGTTTTTTTGACATTAGTACATTCTTGTACTGACATTTAGATTTCAGCATCCCCTACTCTGATAATGTTAGCATTTATATATCCATTCTTTATCTTCCAAAAGTGTGTTGTTTTTTTCTTGCCTTCTGTGGTCTCCTCCTACACTTTGTTCACTTTTCCCGTATTTATTGACACAATTTTATGCCATTATTTATACCTTTTGAGAAAACAGAGATAAATTATTTCAATCCTTTATGTTTGACCAGAAGTCCCAGGTTCCTCAAATTTAGAATGACAACTACATATTGAGATTTTTGCAAAGACCAGCTGACACTAAATGATTCAGTTACTCAAAGCTTCTAGTTCTGTTTGTCACCAAGTTAGTTAACCTTTGTCTTTATGTTTTAATATATGCACTATCTAACTGAAATTATTTCTCAGATCAAGGACTATAACCTCTGTTTTTTGTCCTTGACTCATTTTACCTATTCCTAATTACTGAATATACATGTGATATTCTCAGATACTGTTATTGAAAGTTTGTACTAGAAGTTCAAAACTGTACAGGATAATGTGCAACGGTGGCTTCTTCAGACCTAAAATGAAAATAATGAAATATTTTTCTATACAGTGTGTCCATAAAGTCATGGAGCACTTTTGACCAGTCATAGGAAAGCAACAAAAGACGATAGAAATGTGAAATCTGCACCAAATAAAAGAAAAACTCTCCCAGTTTCATACCTCTTCAGTGCAGTTCGATGTGGGCTCATGCACAGATTTTTTAGGGCTCCTTAGGTAGCTATCCCGTATAGCCTCTACAGACTCGTCACTGACTGATGGCCTACCAGAACGGGGTTTCTCCACCAAACTGCCGGTTTCCTTCAACTGCTTATCCCACCAAGTAATGTTATTCCTATGTGGTGGTGCTTCATTATAAACGAGCCGATATTCACGTTGCACTTTGGTCATGAATTCGAATTTAGCGAGCCACAGAACACACTGAACTTTCCTCTGTACCATCCACATCTCGACTGACATGGCCGTGGGCTGCTCCGCTGTATACACGGTGTTACGTCATCATCTGCGCATGTACACATGCTGCCACATCATCCTACAGAAACTGGGAGGGTTCTCCTTTTATGTGCTGCAGATTTCACATTTCTATCGTCTTTTGTTGCTTTCCTGTGACCGGTCCAAAGTACACCATGCCTTTATGGACACACTGTATAATAAAGTACAAATTATTTGTTCTTTCTTAGCTGAAAGTTCCAATCATAAAGATTAATTTAGTCAACATTACACCAATCATTGATATAACTTTTATCTTTACATGTATATATAAGTATGATTTAATTGATGTAATAGAAATGCAATATATAAAGTGGAAGTTTTTTCCCACTAAAGTAATCCTCAAAAAATTGAGCACTATGTTTTATTATTTTAAAAAATATATCAAGGCCTTGGCTGGCTCGCTCAGTGGTAGAGTGTCGGCCTGTTATGTGGGAGTCCAGGGTTTGATTCCCGGCCAGGGCACATGGGAGAATCACCCATCTGCTTTTCCACCCTTCTCTCTCTCCTTCCTCTCTGTCTCTCTTTTTCCTTCTTGCAGCCAAGGCTCGATGGGAGCAAAGTTGGCCCACACACTGAAGATGGCTCCATGACCTCCACCTCAGGCATTAGAATGGCTCTAGTTGCATTGGAGCAATATTCCAGACGGGCAGAGCACCGCCCCCTGATGGGCATGCCGGGTGGATCTCGGTAGGGTGCATGCGGGAGTCTATCTCTGTGCCTCCCAGCTTCTCACTTCAGAAAAATACAAAAAAAAATTTTTCAATTTTAAATCCTGATATAAGTTTCATTAGAATAGGACTTTTTGTATGTTTTGTGTGTGTGCATGAGTGTGTGTATATGTGTGTCTAAGTGCATGTATGAGTGTGTATATATATATGTTCATATAATATATTGGTAATTATATTAAGGCAATTATACTAATTCTGTTTTGGTTACTCTTTTTCCAATTGTAACTCATAATTTCAAGTGTTGGAAATGAAAACACACTTTTACAAAGATCAATAAAAATAAAACTGACTGTACAGATCAATAAAATTGCAATTGTTACATATTATAAATCACAAATATACACATCCAGTATGAATAATAATTTATAAAATTATTCTGATACCATGTGTTGATACATGTCAGTTGGAATAAAATTTCTAGTAACCATCCTTAAGGAATTCAAAAAGTAGTATGTCCCCACCAGCTTAGGGCAATAGAAAATGACTTGTTGAAGAAAAATAAGTTAAATGACTTGAAAATGAGTGTAGCCATAAGGAAGACAATGTTTTTCAGTGCTTCTACTAGATCTTAAAAAGAAACATCTCTTCATGAAATACCAGTATTTCTAAACATATGAATTTATGTCTAATTTTAAACATGCATTACGTAACATCAACTCTTAGGAGACAAGTATTTTCTGTTAAGTTTTAAAATCTTAAAATATTTTGTAGTCAAGATGGACAAAAAACTACTTTGTGGAATCTTTTACTGGGAAAATGGGAGTTGCCTTATACTTCAAATATATTTTATTTAGTTATTTATGCTAATCCATCTTTTTCTATTGCCCTGTATTTATATGGGTTTTCTGCAATGAATTTTTTTAAGTAGAATGATTTTTACTAAGATCAATTAAAAAATATTAGTTGCAAAATTTTGATAATAAAGAGAGTAATAATCACTATTCATATCTTTGGTTCATCATTTTGTTCTATCTATTTAGAATACAGTGTTAAATATTTAAAAATTACATGTAATCGATTATAAGCAGAATATTTTCTCATTGTATGTTTCTAACAAAAGTGGGAAATGGTGCTGTAAAGCCAGTAGCCACGGCCACTATTACAGCCGTCCAGCCCATGCAGGTTTGCATTGGATTCGGACAGTCGGTAAAGAAACAACATAGCCAAAAGCTGATGGGTCATCATCTTTAATCCTAGCTTGCACCCAATGGGCAAGTAAAAACACACACTGGGCTCCAAAACCCATTCATTCAGTGCTCACAAAGCTACTGACTTATCCAAGTTTCCTAAAATCAAAGGTTTCTAGCTCACCAGACTTATTCACTTCTGTTCTCCAACTCCTTCCTTCTCCCTGCACAAACTCTGCACAAACTGGCTTCTCACTCAACACTCCACCATCTTGGCTACTTCTCCTGGCCTCCTCCACGTGGCCTTTCTCTGCTGTCCTCTCTAATGCTAATCTCAGGAACCCAGAGAGCAAGCTCCCCTTCTGCCCCCATTTTATAGCATAGAAATCAAAACCTTTAATCCAATATACAAAATAGGGAAGTCTCTAATACAAAGTCACTTATCTGAGGCATGATGGGTTTGCACCACCCACATCAAAAAGGGTGGGAAAAGCTTAGTCCTAAAACCAAGCCCCAGGCTATAAGGATCCTGCCTGCCCACAGCCCACCCCCAATATACATTAATATCACCTGGGCGACGGGCCTCCATGTGGGCAGTACCATCTTTAACAAAGTGAGTATAGCCTGACCAGGCGATGGCGCAGTGGATAGAGCATCGGACTGGCATGCGGAAGGACCCAGGTTCAAGACCCCAGGTTGCCAGCTTGAGCGTGGGCTCATCTGGTTTGAGCAGAAAGCTCACTAGCATGGATCCAAGGTCACTGGCTCTAGCGGGGGGTTACTCAGTCTACTGAAGGCTCACGGTCATGGCACATATGAGAGGGCAATCAATGAACAACTACGGTGTCGCAGTGAAAAACTGATGATTGATGCTTCTCATCTCTTTCCATTCCTGTCTGTCTGTCCCTATCTATCCCTCTATCTGACTCTCTCTCTGTGTCCCTGTAAAAAAATTAAAAAAAAAAACAAAATCAACCAAAGTGAGTATAATATATTTTATCTGCCCAACAGGTGCGTGAATGTGTTAGAGAATAACTGATTTGGTAACTGGATATACAGGACTCATATTAATTCATTTTTGCTTTTTACACTTTAGCAACCAAAAATTGTTGCACTTTTAGAAAGGATAAAAACATGAATATTCTCAGATTTTTTGTTACCATCAATTTCTAATTTTTTATATGCTAGAGCTATTTTGCCACAGATCTTTTTTATGTAATATATATAATATTAACATGATCTTTCAATATTTATTTCTGTCAATTAGGTTTATAATCTGATAACTTTGGTCAGTAAGAATTAATTGATAAAATTTAAATATAAAAACCACATGAGAAAATGCTGTTTTCACAAAGTCTAGACAATCTGACAAAGAAATTCTTACATTATAATTATTTATAAAACTATTATATTTTTTAAAATAATGTCTATTCAAAAAAACACTAAATACTCTAGTTCATTCTTTAACTCTGTGCATGTTTACATTTTTTTTTTTTTGTATTTTTCTGAAGCTTGAACCGGAGAGAGACAGTCAGACAGACTCCCACATGCGCCCGACCGGGATCCACCCGGCACGCCCACCAGGGGGCGACGCTCTGCCCACCAGGGGGCGATGCTCTGCCCCTCCGGGGCGTCGCTCTGTTGCGACCAGAGCCACTCTAGCGCCTGGGGCAGAGGCCAAGGAGCCATCCCAGCGCCCGGGCCATCTTTGCTCCAATGGAGCCTCGGCTGCAAGAGAGGAAGAGAGAGACAGAGAGGAAGGAGAGGGGGAGGGGTGGAGAAGCAAATGGGCGCTTCTCCTGTGTGCCCTGGCCGGAAATCGAACCCGGGACTTCTGCACACCAGGCCGATGCTCTACCACTGAGCCAACCAGCCAGGGCCATGTTTACATTTTTTATTTTAACTTATTTTCTGAGTAGAATTAAAAGATACTACATGACACAAAAAGTGAAATTTGCAAATGAAAGACTTCTGCTATTTCAAAGCTTTCTATCTTCCTCAATCTCTTCTCAAATTAACTGGCATGATTTCCATTTATATATAATTCATCAGAATCTGTATTGTTTCTAGTTTGCCTCCTTCCATTAAGTAAGTTGAAAACAAGATTTTAGCTTGTCAATCCATATAAATAATCTTGTCACTGCACATAGATATCACTTGTTTGGTGCTTAATAAATACTAAATATCTCAGAGGATGAATAAAAGTTAAATTCATTAAGGTCTATACAACAGGATTTTGTATGACATCTTTGCTCATATATACAATATAAAGAAAATTATGGTTCTTTCCCACTATATTTACCCAGACCATTTTCTTCACTAAGTAGTTAATGAGGTAGGCATGAAATGATCTAAATATTTTTATTTAGAAGATATGAATGGTTTTCTTTTTTTATGGCTCATTTCAATAAATGAAATAATTTGTGGCATGAAGAATAATAGTAATATAATATGATATTTTATATTAATGATAAATTCCACATTAGACAGAATTCAACACGTACCATAGCTTAGGAATTATTTACAAATGCTATGGAAAATACCTAAGTGTTAAAGATCACTTGTATACCAGAAAGTTTAGTATTTAAAGTTTACCAACCAAAAGATCAATTATTCTATACTTTCTTTTTTTCCAAGGGCCATAAACAGTTGTCTACCATAAATGGGAGGATTACGATGCATAGTTTATGTTACTTTTCCTCTAAAACCCTGACTTAAGATAATGAATAGTGATGGTGAAGATGTTATGGACAAAACATTATAGAAGCCTACCAAAATATTTCATTGAAGGCAACTGTTAAGTAGGTAATTTTAATATGAATAATTTACAAACAAAACAGTCAATTCTAATAAATATTTATCTTCAATAAATTTAATAAAACTTCTTCCAATAAATGATAGAAGATAATACCCTGATTGTATATATTGATATATACATAGGTTTTAAGAAATTATATCTCATTTTTATTAGTTCATCACTTTGTTCTCTACATTCTTAATGTCATTTTATAAAATAAAGCTACATATACATTTTATATATTATTGATTATTTAATTATAACTTTTATTTTTAAATCTTAATAAATTTTCTGAAATAATGGCTAATATTTTTTTTCTTAAGGTAATATCTGTGACTACTCACCATAAAGAGCAGGTCTTTATTTTTATATCTCATGCTTATTTAAAATTTAACCTTTAACAATGACCCAAAGGAAAACCAAAAAATACAAACTGCTACTGCTTATGTACCACAGATATCACATTTTAGAAATATTAAAATGAATACTAAGCTGTATCATTTCTTTTTTACATTTTTAAATTAAGTGAATTGGGTGACATTAGTTAATAAAATTATATGTTTCGAATGTACATTTCTAATTACCAAGAGCTAAAGATCAAATTAGCCCATGTTAATATTAGTCTTCTCTAATACCGTGCTAACAGAGAACTCTCAAAATGGTGAAATATAAAGAATGTTATTAGAGTGTTTAACTCACTGATTCTGCTACATGTCTCTACTTTCATAAAAAGTAACATCTTTTCTTTTTCTTTTTTTTTTTTTACAGAGACAGAGAGAGAGTCAGAGAGAGGAATAGATAGAGACAGACAGACAGGAACAGAGAGAGATGAAAAGCATCAATCATCAGTTTTTTGTTGCGACACCTTAGTTGTTCATTGATTGCTTTCTCATATGTGCCTTAACCATGGGCCTTAAGCAGACGGAGTAACCAAGGGGTAGTCAACCTTTTTATACCTACTGCCCACTTTTGTATCTCTGTTAGTAAAATTTTCTAACTGCCCACTTTACTTCCCTATAAAGTAGGGAAGTAACTTTATAAAGTTTATAAAGCAGAGTTACAGCAAGTTAAAGTATTTAATAATAATTACTTACCAAGTACTTTATGTCAGATTTTCGCTGTTTGGCAGAATAAATCTTTATAAAACAACTTACTATAGTTAAATCTATCTTTTTATTTATACTTTAGTTACTCCTCTACCACCCACCATGAAAGCTGGAATGCCCACTAGTGGGCAGTAGGGACCAGGTTGACTACCACTGGAGTAACCCCTTGTTCAAGTCAGTTGACCTTGGATCCAAGCTGGTGAGCTTTGCTCAAACCAGATGAGCCTGTGCTCAAGCTGGCGACCTCGGGGTCTTGAACCTGGGTCCTCAGCATTCCAGTTCGACACTATCCACTGAGCCACCACCTAGTCAGACTAAATATTAACATCTTAATCATTGATTTTTTTGTGTGTGTGACAAAGAGAGAGACAGAGAGAGGGACGGATAGAGAGAGAAAGACAGGAAGGGGGAGAGATGAGAAGTATCAGTTCTTCATTGTGTCACCTTAGTTGTTCATTCATTGCTTTCTCATATGAGCCTTTACTAAGCGGCTACAGCAGACCATGTGATCCCTTCCTTACTCAAGCCAGCAACCTTAGGCTCAAGCTGATTGATGAGACTTGCTCAATCCAGATGAGCCCATGCTCAAGTTGGCAGCCTCAGGGTTTCAAACCTAGGCCCTCCGCATCCCAGTCCAACGCTCTATCCACTGCACCACCGCCTGGCTAGGCTTAAACACTGATTTTGACGCAGTTAGGCCTACTTAGCTTTTCATAATTTTTGCTCACCAGAAATAAAATGTTACCATTTCAATGATCTACAATGTATTGTTGTTGAAGTTTATGTTTCAAGTTAAAAATATATCATAATAACAATTAAAGAAAAAGAATGCATTACTGTTTCATGCTAAGGTTTAGCTTTCACAGTTTATCATCTATATCTTTTAATTATTTAATAATCCTGAGATGTACAATTTACTTCTGAAAATATTCCTTTAAATTCAACCTATATTTTATCTTTGTATTTTGTTAACACAAAAAATTAAAACTATAGGTTCAAATTTTCAATCTATCTCATTTCCAATAGATGGAATACATTACATACTATTTTCATTTCTTAATATTATATCACCTATCTCTCATAATATGTTCCCATTTAAAAAGAAAACTGTTTGGCCTATTGAGATGATATTCTAACTGACTGAGCTACCTCACTAGGGTGACAATTGACACTTCTCTAAAGAAGAAATATAGATGGTTAATAGATACACGAAAAGATGCTCAACATAATTAATCATCAGAATAGTGCAAATTAAAACCACAATGAGATGTCACCTCACAGCTGTCAGAATAGATATCATCAAAAAAATCGACAAACAACAATTGTTGGCGAGGGTATGGAGGAAAGGGAACCCTCACGCACTGCTGGGAATGCAGACTGGTGCAGCCACTGTGAAAAGCAGAATGGAGTTTCCTCAAAAAATTAAAAACAGAACTGCCTTATGACCTTGCAGTCCCACTTCTGGGAATATATGCAAAGAAACCCAAAATACTAATTTGAAGGGATATATGCATCACTTTGTTCATTGCAGTATTACTTACAATAGACACGATCTGTAAACAGCCCAAATGCCTATCAGCAGATGAGTGGATAAAAATACTGTGCTACATTTACACAAGAAATACTATGTAGCTATAAAAAAGAGGAAAATCTTACCTTTTGAAACAGCATGTGTAGACATAGAGATTAATATGCTAAGTAAAATTAGTTAGAGAAAGAGAGTACCACCTGATTTCACTTATATGTGGAATCTAATGAACAAAATAAACTAACCAACAAAATAGGAACAGACTCAGAGATACAGAGAACAGACTGACAACTATCAGATGAAGTGGGTGTTGGGAGAGTAAGTGTAAAAGCTGAAGGAATTAAGCAATGAAAAAAAGTTATAGATACAGTAAATGTGTGGAGATTGCAGGAGGGTAACGGGGTTGGGTGAGGGGCAAGGAAAGTAGAGATGGGATAGATGGTGATGGAGAGAGGCTTGACTCGGGGTGGCGAACACACAACACGATATACAGATGATGTATTATAGAATTGTACATCTGAAACCTGTATAATTTTATTAAACAATGTCACCCCAATAAATTCAATAAAAATTGACAAACAACCCCAGTAAAACTATATGGCAGTTTCTATAAATGTCTTTAACAACTCATCGTTATTTACTTTTTTCTCTATTTATAGGTTTTACTCAGCAGTCTCTGATGTGGTCCTACAGACAAATTTGAAAATGCACTTCTAAATAAAGTAACATTCAACTTTTACGAAAGTAGCGGAGAAGTTACATTTACTAGGATTTGTGAAGACTTTGGCCTCCCCATCTCAATGCCATTGATGTGTAATCTGGCTGTGCTGCTGTGATACAAAACAAAATATTAGAGAGAGATTAAAATTTCAAATTGATGTCCATGAAGCTTCTATGAAACTGCAAACAACTCATTATTTGATTATTCAAATTGACGTAAACCAATGCAGCTGAACAACCATTGTTCTCCTTTTTCTCGTCCTGCTTTTTGTCCTCATCCTACTACTTTTTTTTTCTTTTTAATTTGATAATATGCTTTAGTCAGCTCTAACCTGTTTTTCTTTGACAGTCATCTCACTGACGGGCCTAATTATGTATTATTTTGGAAATACAATTAGTTTTTTTTTGTTTTTAGTTTTGATTCTTTGAAATACAAAAACAAGTCTAGGTTGACTCCATTTATTTTGGTATATTATTCTCTATTTTTGAATAAAACTATTTCTCTTTATGTATGCATACTATAGAAAAAAAGTAATATCCAACCAAACTACTATTTCAAGCTAAGTATTATATATTATATTGTAATATAATTTCTCCTTTTGTAATTCTTGATAGATACCATCTTAGCTCCATTTCTTCACATTTTAGTTCTTGGACCAAGGGGAAGTTGAAATCAAATAAAATTCATTTAGATTTATTTATGGAATTAGTATCTAAGAGAAAAATAATTAAAACCTTATCTTTCTTTTATTTCTCAGCTTGGAGAATATAGGTTGCTGACATCCATCATTTTCGGAACACTAAATATCTTTACATTTAGAATAAAGTCAATTATAGACAAACAGAGCTGATAGATAGATAAAGAGCCTACCTGGCATTCTTGATACCAGATAGCCAATATTTCTTGAAACTAAAACCACATCTAGCCAGTTAAGTGAGCCAAAGCATTTCTTTTTTAAAATATGTTTAAGTTAGAAGTATATCCTTTTACACTATGAGTCCAAAAGGGTTCTTCTGATGTTTAGACTTCTATTGCTTATTGACGATCTTTCTTTTTCTGCTAATTAGTTTATTTAATAAAATAGCACTAGTAATTAATTTAAACTCAGAATTGGTGGTATGTGGGGCATCATTATTTCTAGTTAACACAAACTTACACATCAACAAAGATTCCATACACATCAGCTTTATATTTAACTGAGTAAACACATTCTTATTTCTTCTTTTTTAAATCTTTTCTGCCTACTTCCTGTTGTCGCCAGGCATTCCTACACACTGTTTCTGATGGTGTCCTAATTCTAAATTCTTATTACATAGTTTAACAAAGCATAGAACAAATCTCCCATTGACTTTTTATGGAAATTCTATTAATACTTTATGCAATCTAACATGTCCTTCTAAGTATTCTTCTACCCAAGGTAAAATTTCAATTTGTTCCTCATTTACCTAAATTTACCATAGTATTAGAGGTCTTGGCTATGTGCTTTGCTTTCCTAAAGTTATACTGCAATCTGTTAGTTTCTCCTCTTATATATTACATGAAATTTTACTAAAATCCCTAACTAAGGTAGAGTATGAAAAGCAGCAATGATGTCTCCCAACTGTAATTGTTCAGTTTACATTTATTTTGTCAAAATCAGGACATTATTTCTTGTGAGGAGAATCCTGATGTTGGACATACATTCATGTATCTATGTAGTCAGGTTTGAACTATCTCTGAATGTCATATCTAGGAGCTGGATAATTCAGTCAATAAAGTTTCACTAAACTAAACTAAAAGGAAGAATATAAGTACTAAACTAAAAGGAAGAATATAAGTACCTCTTAATTGAATTCAGAAAATATGTTTTACATAATTCATCTGAATTTCAACAAATGATGGTCATTTTTTCTCAAAATAGGTCCAATTATTCTTTTATAAGCAAAATGATAAATTATATAATTCCAGTAAAACATCTGCACAGGTGGTAGTAGTGACTCTGTGAGAGCTGCTTTCACACTTTCCAATCCAAGTGAGCCTAAGAGTTTCAGCCCATGGCTCTGTGCTCTTTTCTAACTTGGATGGATCTCAAGTTTAACATGGACCATTCTAAGCAGTATAGGCACCTTTTTTTAGGATAGAATTGCAGTGTTTATCTAAAGAGCTATGATTCCAGCAATGACTTGGAAGTTTTCACCTTCAAATGTATAGCTTTTATTTCCAAAGATAAAATTTTCAACAATGGTCTTGATTTGGTTCTAAATCAATAAAATGATAGGGGAAGCATGATAAACTGTATTTGGATGAGGTTTTAGAAAGGGATCATTTTCTTTCAACTGTGAAGCTAATAAAACTATGTAATAAATTTTTCTTTGCCTTGCTGACAGGGTCATCTTTCAGGAGATTGGGAACATAACCAAGGAACTTCCACTTTTACTTAATGTTAACAAAAAGAAGTCCTGCCTACTAAAAAGTAATAATAAGAAATAGGGTGGAAAGAATACCAACTCTCTGGATATAAATATAACTACTACTCCACTATTATGATAGTAGCATTATTCTACTATTCTACTCTGCAGAAAGATTTTATAATACTCTCAGTAACACCACGATACTTTTGTACAATAACGGATGGATAATGGACTTTTTGTGGTGATCCTTTGTAAGGTGTATAAATGTGAAATTTCATTCTGGTAAACATCAGAAACTAATATAGTATTGTATGTCAACTATATTTTAATTAAAAAGAGCTTTACATTCTAGAATATAAAATAGATGTGAAAAAATAAAAGCTTTAAAAAATAATGGAATAAATCTTAGGTAATAGAATATAACAATGTAGAGGATTCTCAGAGATTGGAGGCCATGGCAGAATAACTAAAAGCACCTAATTCTGCCTGTCCCACTTACTAATGATCTAACATTCTTCATCATTTACAAAATAAGAATAATAATAGTACATACCTCAAAATTTCATTGTGAGGATTAAATGAATTAAATATGTAAATACTTAGAATAGTACCTGGCAAAAGATCTTACTGGAATATTTTAATAAATTCTATTAATTAAACAATAAGTAGAAAATAAGAAGTATTTTATAAACAAAGTAGCAACTCAGCTATTTTCTCCAGTACTGTTACATGATTCTTTTTTTAATATGTAAAGAAACAATACTTAACTATAGACAAATACACTGATTGGATGAAAATACAATAGTCTCTGTGGGTGTATTATCAAAAATAACCTGGCACTTCTAAAATATATTTTTAAAAGAAACAACATTTAGGCCCTGGCCAGTTAGCTCAGTTGGTTGAGAGTGTCATCCCCAAACCACAAGGCTGCGGGTTCTATTCCCAGCCAGGGCACACACTGAAAGAAACCAAAGAATACAAAACTGAGTGGAACAACAGATGAATGCTTCCCTTCCTACTCCCTTCTTTCTCCCTTTCTCTCTCTGTTTCTCAAAAACAATCAATTAAAATTAAGCTCTGGCCAGATAGCTCGGTTGCTTGGAGAGTCAGTCATTCAGGAGCACAAAGATTGCCTGCTGGTTTGATTCCCTGGTCAGGGCACATACAGGAGCAGCTCAATGTTCCTGTCTCTCTCTCCCTGCCTCTATCTCAAAAACAAACAAAAACCAGCAAAGCCTGACCTGTGGTGGCACAGTGCATAAATCGTTGACCTGGAATGCTGAGGTCACTGGTTCAAAACCCTGGGCTTGCCCGGTCAAGGCACATATGGGAGTTGATGCTTCCTGCTCCTCCCCCCTTCTCTCTCTCTCTCCTCTCTAAAATGAATAAATAAATTTAAAAAAAAATAAAAAAAAAACCAGCATGGATATACTAACCATTTAAGGCAAGTCTTAAAGAAATAAAAATGACTACTAAATACAATATGTTTGTTTTTTCTCTGTCGAAGAGAACAATTCACAAACTGGAAAGTGCTAGTGAGTTATAGTTGATGAACATCTTTCATGTGACAAGTGAAGAAAAACATTAAATAAGTTAAAATCTCTAGACACTGAGGATTATAAATATGACTTGATAAATATTTTAACATATGATTGTGCAATCATTGTTGGCTATCTATGAAGTATTATGAAGAATGAGATTGAGACCAGAATTTAAAAACATGCAAATGTTACTATATTTTTTATAAATGAGAAAATGATGTATTCTGGAACCTAGAGGCAAAGTGTACTAAAAGTCTTCTCTGGCAAAATTTGAGTATTAATTATAAACCAGATGGTTTGTAAGCAAATTTGTAGTTAACAATGACCCAGAATGTCAAGATTCTAAATCTTATTTTTTACTTCCTTGTTCTATAAACCTATTCAAGAGACCTCATTTTCTTAATTTATAAATTGTGTTGCCTGGAAAGTAAAAAAATATATTAGACATTACTTGAGTTCTCTTTTAACTAGAAAATTTTATAAACCTATAGTTATATGATTCTATTATTTGTTGACAAGGGAAGAACATTTAAAATAATCTGCCAACATTTTATTGAAACATAAAAAGAAGCTATGAATGTTAACATTGTCAAATAAAAAATCGCCTGGACTTAGGTGAGACATTCTTAGAATAGATTATTGCAGCAAGGGGAAGAGAACTATTGCAATAGTGAAAAGGGGAACATTACAATGAGAAAATCACTGCATAGGATGAGATCTGTAAGAATCTCAAAGGTGGGGCAGATGGAGATTGTTTTTATAGAGAAGAGTAAACAAAGTTATAAAAAATAGGTATGAAGAAGTGGAAAGAGTGGATGCAGATAGTGGGGTAAGACAGCTGATCAGACTGTTTACCCCTGAAGTCAGCCTATTCTCTCTCTGTGAGGGGTCACTGAGGAGAGTTAGTACTGGATCAAACTGAACGTGGATCACTGATCAGTGTTAAGCCTAATCCGGAGGGACCCAAAACATTGAAGACAGGAACAAAGTCCGTCGATTACACACCAAAACTTTACTGTCTAACTTGGCCAAGCGGCGGCAACTCCGACAGAAGTCTGAGGGAGAGCGCGCCGGCCCTTTGTTCTACTTAGTTTTTATAGTTTTGTAAGTGGGAAGTACAGAAGCAAAAATTGTAATTAGGAGCCCTTTCCCACTATTGGTTATAGTCATATGTCCTTTAACATGATAGAACCATGTTCAATTTGCAAGCCATACATCATTTTGGAGAAAATAAAAATTTACAAGTCAACACAATGGTAGAAAGATGTCTCTTTACATATTAAAAGGCATTCCTATATTTTCTAGTGTTTATCCGCCATCCCTCTGTCCAGAGTCACACGTGTTAACCACACGCATTTACATAGGAGAGGTAGTTTCCGTGGGGACAAATGCCCACAAATGGCTCATTGCTATAAGAAAAGGTTTATTTTGGCTTTTCTCTTCCTGCACCTGGCTAGCCATTCACCCCTTTCCCCACAGGTGTGGTGGAATGTCTGGGAATCCATGTTTTCCTCCTCTTTGCATTTATAATACAATGCCAAGGGCCATCCTGGCTATGCCAATCACACAGTACAGAGACTATTCTCACAATTTCTCTGCACACCTTAATCCAAATTAATAAGATGTTCGTCAAGCCTCTTAAAATATTACTATTAATTCTGTAGTTTTTGGTACCTTACAACACCTGCGGGTGAAGTGGCGCAGTGGCTCCTCAATCAGGAGCTTGGTGGAAGGAGAAAAGTTAAACTAAAGTTTAATGAAGTCACATTAATGGGTGTTTTGTTTTAATTGATCACTGGAGACAAATAGTTTAGCTGAATTTTATAAAACACAGAATTTTGGAGGATCTGTGCCTGGACTTTCATAGGTAAATATAGGGAGGAAATCCGTGAGTCACATAAATAAAAGTGTTTTTTAGTAAGGCTTTTCCTAGAATTTAAAAGGGTTTTTTTAAATCATATCTGCTTTTCAGAATCACAGGCCTTGGTGAAGGTCAGCATTGTCAATGATCGTATAGATACTTTTTAATTTTTTTCTAATCATTAGCTGGGAATGGAATCTCTGACTTACAGGTGAGGAGCCACTGAGCCATTACACCCGCAGGTGCTGTAAAGTACCAAAGACTACAGAATTAATACTAATATTTTAGGAGGCCTGGAGAACATTTTATTAATTTGGGTTAAGGTGTGCAGAGAAATTGTGAGACATAGTCTCTGTACTGTGTGATTGGCATGACCAGGATGGCCCTTGGCATTGTATTGTAAATGCAAGGGGAGGAAAACATGGATTCCCAGACATTTCACCACACCTGTGGGGAAAGGGGTGAATGGCTAGCCAGGTGCAGGAAGAGAAAAGCCAAAATAAACCTTTTCTTATAGCAATGAGCCATTTGTGGGCATTTGTCCCCACAGAAACTACCTCTCCTATGTAAATGCGTGTGTGACTCTGGACAGAGAGATAGCAGATAAATACTAGATAATATAGGAATGCCTTTAATATGTAAAGAGACATCTTTCTACCATTGTGTTGGCTTGTAAATTTTGTTTTCTCCAAAATGATGTATGGTTTGCAAATTGAACGTGGTCCTATCATGTTAAAGGACATATGACTATAACCAATAGCGGTAAGGGGCTCCTAATTGCAATTTTTGCTTCTGTACTTCCCACTTACAAAACTATAAAAACTAAGTAGAACAAAGGGCCGGCGCGCTCTCCCTCAGATTTCTGTCAGAGTTCCCGCCGCTTAGCAATAAAGCTTTAATGTGTAAACGATGGACTTTGTTCCCGTCTTCCATATTTCGGGTCCCTCCGAATTTGCATTAACATAGGTATCAAAGGAAAATTTAACCATACAGAGTTAAATGGCCAAAAGAAGGTTTTATTTAAACTATTGCAATGAAAGTGTGAGACCAAACGCAACTCCATTGAAACAAAAGGGTTGAGAGTTTTTAATCGCTGAGTGAGCTAATGGAAAAGTACTGAAGGGCATTAGTGGGGGAGGTTGGTCAATTTGGGTTTGCTAATTGACATTTGTCAAATCCAGGCTTTAGTTCTCTCACAGAAAATGGGAGACAGGGTCTCTATATTTCCGGAAGATTACAATTTCAAAAAGATGTGTCCGAGGTCAGAGAGAAAGATATTCCTTGATTTCCAAAAAAGGAGAAATAATTTACATCTTAAAAGTGGCTGAGACAGAATTTACAACTAAAGGTTTTCAAAACCAAATACTCTTAAGAAAAGAGTGGTTGCTGGCCTATATCAGGAAGAAAACTGTAAGCAAGCGGAGGACAATATTAAGGCCACTTGGGGAATAGTAAATTTATGTTTAATTTATAAGAAACTGTCAAATTGTTTTGCACCCTTGTTTTACCATTTTTTCATTCCCATTGCATTATTACAGAAACTAGAAAAAATTTAAATATTCATTGGCAGATGAAACAATTAACAAATTGTGGTATACCCAAACAATGGACTAATGCTCAAGAATAAAATACAATGGTTGCTGATACATTCAAATACATAAGTGAATCTCACAAACAATATATTGATTGGAAGATGTCAGACAGAATAGAACCCATTTATACAAGTCTGTCAAGATAAATCAGTTCTATAACAGAAAGCAAATCAGTTGTTACCTGAGACTAGGAGTAGGGAGAAGAAACATCAGGGTTTTTTAAAGCAATAAAAATGTCTACATTTATATTGTGGTGGTGGTCAGATGAGTATATGAAATTTATCAAAACTTACTAAAACCTACAGCTACAATGGGTATTTTAAATTATGAACTATATCTCAATAAAATTTTTAAATATCTTAAAGGAAGTTATAAGTCACAAGCTGATAATTAAATGTACAAGCTGATAATTAGAAGTACAAGCTGATAATTAGATTCTTGTTAAGATAAAATAAGAGTGTAGAGATGAGTATATAGGACCTGACCAGATAGCTCCTCTGGTTAGAGCATTGTCCTGACATGCCAAAGTTACAGGTTCCATCCCCTGGTCAGGGTACATACAAAAATCAAGCAATGAATGCATAAATAAGCAAAACAACCAATTAGTGTTTCTCTCTCTCTCTAAAATAATAAAAGAGTAAATATGACTTCTGGCTCAGGCTCTTAGAGAACAAAGGAGCAGAAGGGTGAAAGAAAAATCTTATTGAAATTTAAATTTATTTATTCATTCTCTCCTCCTGTTATTGAAAAGGAACAAGAAATTTCCAAAGATATTCATAAGTGATAACAAAATGTTCCCTGAGCTCTTTAGAACACATTTCTTTTTAAACCTTTCTGTAAACAACCTACATCTTCAAAGCCTGTAAAACATCACAGTGTTCAAATAAGCTAAAGAATGTTTAGTGTAGGGAAAGAAATTTTTTCCACTTATATGGTAAATAAACCTGAATAGTCTTGCATTTACCTATCCTATCATTATATAAGTTGTCTAACTTATTTTGCTATTCTGATAAGATCTAAGAAACCATGTGCTTACATATTTATCCACAGTGTGCTTGCCAAGATAGACATGACTCTTACAATTTCAAACAGAAAAGCCAGTGAAGCTTGATTTGTTTCATAAATGTTGCACTCAATAAATGAATGGCTACAAACTACCTGTCTTAATTTTTGTTGCAAATTTTCAATTTATACTGTAAGATCTTGTGGGAAAAATGAAGAAGTATATTATGGAAGAAGGTTTGGGATCAATTAATCACAGTGACTCCAGTTTGAGAATAGTGATAGTAATGTCAGCATACCCGAGAGCTTTGTCTTTTTCTGTGGTTAGAAACCTTTATCAGCCCTGGCTCATTGGCTCAGTGGTAGAGCATGGGCCAGGCACGTGGATGTCCGAGGTTTGATTCTCAGTCACAGCACACAGAAGAGGCAACCAACAGCTTTTCCACCCCTCCCCCCTCCCTCTTCCCCTATTATAGCCATGACTTGGTTGGAGCAAGTTGTCCCTGAGCATTGAGGATGGCTTCATGACCTTGCCTCAGGTGCTAAAATAGCTTGGCTGCTGGCAATGGAGCAATGACCCCAGATGGGCAGAGCATTGCCCCATAGGGGGCTTGCCAGGTGGATCCTGGTCAGGGCACCTGCAGGAGTTGTCCGTTTACCTCCCTGCTTCTCACCTAAGAAAAAACAAAAGCTATAACTATATGCTATATAAGATGTCTCCATAGTGATTTACAAACTCATGCTAAGGATTAGATGCCTTGTGTCACATATTGAGTATCCTGGAAGAAATATTAAGATAAAGTTTGGTTATTTCACTCAGTATGATGTTCTCAAATTCCTCAGAAAAGCTAAGAACTATGTAATTTCACATATAGGTGGGATATAAAAATGAGACTCATGGACATAGATACAAGTAAAGTGGTTAGCAGGAGAGGGGGATTTAGGGAAAGGGGTGAAAGGAAGAGAGTAAAGAGGGACAAATGTACAGTTGCAGAAAATTATTTGACTTTGGGTGATGGATATAGAACATATTCAACAGTTCAAATACTATAGAAATGTTTACCTGAAACCCATGAACTTTTATTGATCAATGCCACCCCTTTATATTTAATTTTCTAAATAATTTTTTTGTGTGACAGAGACAGAGAGACAGAGAAAGGGATAAATAGGGACAGACAGGAAGAGAAATGAGAAGCATTAACTCTTCATTGCAGCAATTAGTGGTTCATTGATTGCTTTCTCATGTGTGCCTTGACTGGGGGGCTACAGAAAAGCAAGTGACCCCTTGTTCCAGCCAGAAGCCTTGGGTTCAATTCAGTGAACTTGGGCTTCAAATCAGTAACCTTTGGGCTCAAGCTAGTGACAATGAGGTCTTGTCTATGATCTCAAGCTCGAGTTAGTAACCCCGAGACCCCACGTTCAAGTTGGTGAGCCTGCATTCAAGCCAGCGAACTTGGGGTTTCAAATCTGGGTCCTCCATGTCTCAGTCCAATGCTCTATTCACTGTGCCACCACCTGGTCAGGCTAATTTTCTAAATAAAATTTAAAAAAAAGATAAAGTTTGGAATGTATAGGAACCAACAACTATGAAGGCAAAGGAAAGAAGTAGATTTTGGCAGGGAAAAGAGTCAAACTTCAGTGCAGTGTTGACAAAGACTCAGTCATTTGGGAAGAAACTCTGGAATAGTTATTGCTCTTCAAAATGTTCTAAATGAAACCTAAATGGCCCTGGCCCTCATACTCATGCCTTACCCTCTAGATGTAAGTTTCCCTGGAAAGAATAAGATGATTTTCTCTAACCGAGGCAGAGTCAAAATGAACTGGAAACAAATCCATATGCTTACTATGTTTTCTCCCATTTCCCCCATTCTCCCTTTTCCCATGTTCCCTCTCCAGCACACAGATGGGCAGCAAATCTTTCCTTGAAGGGGGAACTGGGTAATACTTCCCTAGGTATTGCACAGGCTGGTTTTGAGTACTGGATCTTGCATTATTTATTTCATAATCATGGGCAAATTTTAAATTATTCTTTTGCCTAAATGTACTCCTCTGTAAAACTGAATAAAAATAATACCTACCTGTGATGGTTACTCTAATGTGTCAACTTGACTAAGTTATGGTTACCAGTTACATGATCAAACAACAGTATAGATGTTGCTGCAAAGCTATTGTTTAGATGTGATTAACTTTTATAACAATAGACTTTGAGTAAAACAGATCACGCTCTATAATATAGGTGGGTCTCATACAATTAGTTGAAAATCTTAAGAGAAAGACCTAAAAAGGAAATAATTCTGTCTTCAGATTACTTTCAGATTGAAGACTTCATCAGTTCTTGATGGAATGTTCACTCTGTAGCCCTGTCCTGTAGCTATTGAACTCACCAGCCACCACAATAATGTAAGCAATTCCATAAAATAAATCTCTCTCAATATATACATTCTATTGCTTGTTTCTCTAGAGAATGCTAATACACTATCCCACAAAACTGTTATGTGGCTTAAATATATTGAGCTGTAACACAGTACATGGCAAATAGCAAAGACATTATAAATAGTGCTTCCTACTATAAGCATTAAGGTTTCCATTCATTACCAACTTAAGAAATTATAAATGCATCTTTCACAAAAAAAAAGCACTTTGAGAACCCACATATGGTATACTGGATGAGATGTGGTGGCAAGATTTATTGAAGTAAAGCAAAGGACTGTCTCCAGGTGCCTGAAGTCTCATCCACCATCAAGTCGCTTAGCTCTTTCTCATTATAGAGTAAGTCCTGAGCATGCTAAGCATAAGTGCCCACAAGGAGGGTCAGGAACCAGGACTGTAACATCATCACCCTGGGTTCAAGTAGTCCAGCATAGTCCCTGCTCCCAATCTGCTGCTAGCTTATTTTCTGTTCTTGGCTGACCTTCAGCCAGCACTGCGCTAAGAACTTGCTCAAGCTTGGTCCCAAGCAGTTGCAACATACAGAGAATGTGCAAACAAACAGGCAAGTGCATCAACAAACTGGTGTTACTGAGATGAGCTTTTGTTAAACATTGATTATATTACTTGGGACTTGGGAAAGAGTTGGCTTTCTTTCAAACTAGCCAATATCCAATCTCCTTATCCATTCTCTTTCTCAACTCTTGGTGGGTTTCATGACCGCATCCAATTCCATCCTTTCCCTGGTCTAGATATTTCCCCTTTACGGTTGCAATCTTGGTTCCAAAAGTTCTGCTGCATCATCTAGTTGTTATCTTGTTTCTACTGCCCATGTACCTAAAAAAAAATTTTCCTTGTCCCTCCTTCAATAATCCCGGCTAACTGCCTGTTGTTCCCCTTGGGAGAATAGAAACCCGATCTTCCATGAATTAGGACTCCTTTAACAGCAAATGTGTCTTTCCCCTGGAGTGTCTGAAGCTGTAGTTTCCAGACTTAATTAGGGCTAGCAAGTCTAGCTCCTTTCTATTTTGCTAACTCTCAGTTACCTACACAAACTTATCTTAACTACAAAAATATTGAACTATCTGTATATAAACCAAACTGGATTTAGAAACTAAGCATTCTTGAATATGTTGGAGGTAATCTAAAAATTAAGTATACTTTCTTATACATAAAGTAGTATGTTTACTTTTACTGTTTTTATTATAGTCCCTTGATGCTTTATTTTTTCCAGCAAATCTCTGAAAATTTATTATGAATATTACAGTATTGTATTAGCTACTCTTTAGTACTATAAGACTGTGAAGTGCACGCCATGGTGTTTCAGTGCATGAAGGTACTTTCAGAGTGTTTTATCTAGCATAATTCATTTACTAAAACTTGCAGTGCCCCTTATTTTATGAGGTTCTGCAACGATGACAGATGTTCCTTAATGTTTCACCCTGGGAATTCTCTCTCAAATAAAGTTGTCTATACAGGAAACTAAGAATGTAGATTCAATTGTCTAGAGGGTGAAAATTCTCTAATTATAACACTATTTATTATGAGTTTCACAAAAATATTTGCATTAAAAGATAAGGTACGGGAGTAAAATGAGTAACTCAAGCTGTCTTTTAATTGTTATGCGAAAGGTTATTGTAACACTGTTTTTCAATGCATAGGTCTAAATGTCTGACCACCTGTGTATGAATAATGTAGAGAGATTGTTTAAATATTGATTTCTTCATTTTACCAGTACCTACCAGATCAGAATCGAAAGGAAGAAAATCCCACATTTCCATTTTTAACAATGGATTGTATTTCTTCTCTACTTCATAGTACTAGCTACTATTATTTAGTATCTGTCACATAGATTAATAAAATTTTTTCTCTTGAGAGAATTTTAACAATTAAATTAGGAGAATTAATCTCACTTTCTTAACAATCTCATTGTGTAATCCATAATTTAAGAATTATGTTCAACTACAAATAATAATGACTCATACTGGTTTGCTATTGTGACTGTAACAAATTAGCAGAAACTTACAACTTAAAACAACACAAATTTATTTTCTTATCATTCTAGGGAGCAGAAGTCAAAAATCAGTTTAGCTGAGCACAAGGTATAAGCAGAGCTGCACTACTTTTTGAGACTATAGAAGAATATTTGTTCCTTTCTTTTCCCCATGTTGGGGAAATGAGTTTGTAAAATCTGTATTTTCTGGTTTTGCTCACTTTTATTGTTAAAAATGGCTGCTGCCCACTTGATGATGCTGTCATGTGATACAGCTAATTACCTTTCTGCTTGGGTAGCGGCTTGGTTATGCTAATCTTTGCTGGAGGAGTTTTATGCCAAAAGTTTTAAGAAGAAAAAAGAAGGAGGAGCTAGGAGTCCATCTTTGCAGGGACTACATTGTTGCAGAAGAGGCAGGCAGCCAAGATGGCGGGGTACTGAAGGAGAAGCCAGTTTGTACAGAGAGAAGGAGATGGGGAACAGAAGTGAATAAGGCTGATGGGGTCTTTGATTCTAGGAAGAACAGGAGAAAGTCAGTGGCTTTGGGAGCCCTGAATGGAAAGGGAAGTGTTTTCATGCTGTGTGTATTGACTCGCCTCCTGGTTGTGAGCTAGAATAAAAGATGGCTTACCAGTTATTGACTCTGCTGTTTCGTTAATATCTATCTGAATCTAATGTGAACCTGCATGTGCCTGGCAGCTGTGATGGCCATAGCTACTGGACATACACCCCACTTCTAGAGCCACCTTGCTTAGCTTATGGCCCTTTCCTCCACCTTCAACCCAACAGCAACAGTGTAATGATGACCATGTAATAAAATCTGACCCTCACTTCTTTAAGGATCATTTAGATTAAATTATGCCCACTCAGATAATCTCTCATTCTTAAAATTCTTAATTTAATTGTACCTACAAAGTTACTGTTGCTATATAAGGTAATATTCACAGGTTCCAAAGATTAATATCTGTGTATCTTCAGCAGGCAATATTCAGCCTATCACACAACTCAGAACACTGGCTCAGACAAAAAGAAGTACATTTTAACATCCTAAAAATAAAAGTTCTGAATAGGACATAAAGTTTAGAATGACAGCACCACAGTGCTGTCAGGAATCAGCTCTCTTTCACACCATCCTTTGGGATGACCCTCTCCAATTGCCTATAACTGGCTTCTCGAGTTTTATACATTGCATCCATATTTCATAAATTAGAAAGCAAGAAAAGCAGAGAACAAGAAACTAAATTATTTGTCTCTTCCTCTTTGGAGAACTTTCCCAGAAATCCCACCCAAGTACTTCAGGTAACTTCTCATTGGCTAAAACTCAGTCACCTGATCCTGTCTGGTTGTATAAGAGACTTCAAACGAAATTGTTCAGCTAATTACATTGTCGGTCATATAATATTTGATTTGGGAATAGGGAAGTGGAAATTGAGTAGAAGAATCTGATGTTATATTATATCAATATATAATATAAATCTATATTTTTGGCATATATATTATGTAAATGCATGCATTGTTAAGCCAGTAATTGCATCATCCCTTACTAAGGCCATTGCTTATGTATAAAAATGCAAACACTTGCCTTTGAAATATATAATCTTTAAAATTAGGGTCTTGTCTTTGGGTGTGTCTGAAAAAATATGATTGAATATGTGGTAGTTATGCTTTATCAGAAATAAATAGTAGTTGTCATTGTATCAAGTAATGCAGTCTATGCAATGAAAGGGCTGGAAATAAAAATGTTGGAGGAACTGTACATGAAGATGACTAATTTTATTTGTTCTTCTGAAAGATGAGAAAATTATTTTACCAGGATTTCTGGCAGGAATTTGGTACAGTCCATTCTATTTAGTTCTGTTTTCTGATAGGTCACTAATATTTGAGTAATGAATTCCAGCATAGATATATATAAAGATATTCCCTATTTATTTAAACTGTTTTCTAATAGAAATGTGCTATTAAAATGGAAACATTAGTAAATTATGTTATCAGAAACAACATAGAAAATAAAATAATTTCTGATAATTTTAAAACAAAATATGAACTTTTAAAATTTGGGTTTTTTTCTTAAGGTATTTCAAAATTACTTTGTTCTCTTTTCATATTATCATTGCTATTGATCTTGAGTCAGACCTCACTATACTCTTGTTTTTTGTTTTTTTATTTTTAGCCTTCCAGAGCTGTTTACACTAAAAATTCCATCTGTGCAGAATTGCTTCCCCGTGGTACAAACCACATTGTTTTGCTTTGCAATTTCAAACATTAGAGGTAGCTCTGAAGTGTTCATCTAAGTGCCCTGCACTCAATAATGTGACACTCTTCTTTCCTAGTTCTCACTTGCTGCTCTTTTTCAGGGGCCTTTGTGACATCTTTTCTTCTGATTCTCCTTAAATTCTGACTTTTATCATGGTTATTTTCTTCTTCTCTCTCTACTTTATATTGGGAGATTGTTTTGTCCTTATCTTGTCTGTGACTTCCAAATATGTAAACTCACTCCAGATCTCTTATAAGTTCCAACCCTGGGGGTTTAAATGCCTTCTAAAGGTTGCTCCTTGAATGTCCCACTGGTACTACCATAAAGCCTGTTCAAAGCTGAATTCTCCTCCATTCCCTAAAAATCTGCTCTTTGCTATTCTTCCTATGACTGAAAGATACTATCAGCCACTTAGTAGCGGAGATAGAAAAGCAAGGATTACTGTCTGTCTTCTTATTTGTGTAACTCTCTCCCCTACTACGGCTTTATCAAATCAACATGTCCTGTAATCTCTCACTTCAAAATCTCTCTAGAATCCCCCTACTCATCCAAATTTGCTATGATTACTCACATTGAGACTCCAGCATTTGTTATTCTGAATTAAGCAACAGCTTTGCAACTAGCCTCAAGGCCACTTTTATGGCTATATCCTCTTCCCAGTCCCATCCCATATTGTGGGCAGAATAGCCTCCTGAAAGCTTATATCTGACCCTGTTTATGCCCTCTTGAAAATGTTTGGGTTAAATTTTGTTAGTCTCCAGATGACTTCAGAAGTGTTTCCTAATTCAGGTTCTGTTTTTCTCTCTAAGCATCTGTCCTTCTTACCCTAAACTCCAAGTTTACTAAACATTTTTTTAAATTACTAGATATGGTTTCTATATTCTGTGAGAGGGGGACAGAGAGAGGGAGAAAGAGAGAGAGAGAGAAGGGGGGCAAGGAGAAGCAAATGTTTGCCTCTCCTATGTTCCCTGACCAGGAATTGAACCCAGGAGATCCACATGCTGGTCCAACACTCTATCATTATTTTCAGATGGTATGATACTGTATAGAAAACCCTAAAGTCTCAGTCAAAAAACTACTAGACCTTATAAATGAATTCAGCAATGTGGCAGGGTATAAAATTAATACACAGAAATTAGACGCATTTTTCTACACCAACAATAAACTGTAAGAAAGAAATTAAGGAAACAAACCCCTTCACTATTGCAATAAAAAAAAATAAAGTACCTAGGAGTAAATTTAAACAAGGAAGTTAAAGACTTGTACTCGGAAAATTATAAAACATTGATAAAAGAAATCAAGGAGAAGTGACATCAGAGAAATGACACCATGAGGAACGATACTGATAAATTTCCCCCAAAATTTCAACAAGTTCTTCAACCAGAGACAGAAAAATCTATCCTTGGAGCATCCAGAAATCCCACACTAAACACCAAGGTATGATGGAACGAAAAATTGACTAAATATATAATCAATCCCGAAGGAAATAGGACGGAGAAAGGAACACTCCACCTTCCTCACTAACCTAAACAAGGGCTGCTTTCACTTGGAACTGAGAGTATAGGAACTAAGGCGGGCAAAGGGTCAGTGAATAGAGCCAAGCTGCGGCACAATCGTCTGAGCCAGGCTGTGGCACGGACATCCAAGCCGAGGAAAAACTGCTTGTGGCGACCCATTCAACACAAGCTAACGCTCGCGCCAAACCCAGACAAAGAAAGGCAAGTGCAGCAGCCACTAGCCCCGATATCCTGGTTGGCACACGAGAATAGAGTGAGAGAGGTTCCTGCTAGCACCCCGGGAGTGGGCGCTCGTGTTATTGGACAGAGGGACAGAGTCAGAGGCCTTTGTGTGGGCCGAGACTGGAGTCTGGGGTCGCCCCTGCAACCTAAAGAGTGGCGCGCGGGAAGTTCATGAAAGTGAACTTCCCTATGCTCAAACATCTCCAGGTGGGCAGGGCGCCTCACCGGACGAGTGGCGGCTGCCCCGATATCCAGTTCAGCAAGCGCAAATAGTGTGTGAGAGGTTCCTTCTAACACCTCAGGAGTGGGCACCTGTGTTCCTGGACAGAGAAACAGAGTCATAGGCCTTTGCATAGGCTGTAATCAGAGTCTCGGTGCTCTGAAGAGTGGTGCGAGGAGTGCGTGAAAGCAAAATTCCTTACACTGGAACTTCTCCAGGCAGGTGGGGTTTCTCACCCCAGGCGAGAGGCAGCCGCCCTGATATCCATATCGGTGAGTGTGGATAGTGGGCGAGAGGTTCCTCCTAGTGCTCTGGAAGTGGGCGCCAGTGTTCCTGACAGAGGGGCAGAGTCAGAGGCCTTTGCATGGGCTGTGACCGGAGTCTTGGTGTCGCCCCTGAACCCTGAAGAGTGGCACGCAGGGAGTGCAGAAAGTGAAATTCCCTATGTTCGAACTTCTCCGGGCAGGTGGGGCACTTCACCCAGCCATACAAGCTAACAGACCCATGAAGGATTAGTTTAACCCACAGTCTGCTCACCTCCCAACAGACCTATGCGACCCTAACTGACAAGATCTCTCTCAGTTCAGCGATCTAAGACAAGAGGGGTGATACTTTTTAGTGCCTCTTGCTATACTATGCATGTAGGGGTGCAGGTAACTTCTGATTGGCAGAGCTTTCATACTCAGGGCTATATGTTAAAAAGAAGAATTTGGCAGCTTGTAAGTCCTCCTGCTTTGCAAACAGTGACTAGGCCATCTTCTACCCAGCCAAAACAGGTTACAAAGTGCAAAAAGCCTAGGAAAAGTGGTCTCACAGAGCACTGAGGCATTCTGGACATGCATAGAAAGGCACCTTGAAAACAATTGACTCCTAGCCTCGCCTGATTATGCTAGCAGCTCTGACTGATTGAGCCTTATGCAGAGCCCTGCGCTGAGTGGGGATAGAGTGGGAATTTGCCAGCTTTTTGAGCCTCTTACTCTCCAGGCAGAGGCAGCAGCAATCCCATAGCTGGATCATCAGGCTGCTAATTCAGGAATGAAAGACTAGGAGAGAGGCTCCAGGAAAATGGACTCTCTCACTGTCAGAGCCTGCAAATGCTAATGAGCCTCGACTGCCAACGAGACTGAAGCCTAATATATGACATTGCCATAGAGACTTATCAACTGCAAACCTCTACCTAAGCATGCCACAAGGACAGAACCTGGGGTACAGAGTCACCGACCAGGAAGAGGGAGAGAAAAGAAAAAGCAAGAAGATAACCTTTCAAAATCAAGAAAAATCCACATACTTTATAAAATTTTCCATTTTATTTTATTTGTTCGTTTGTTCCTTTCACCTTTTTGTCTTGATTATTTTCTTCTTCTTCCAGTTTGGTTGTTTAATTCTCTGCCAATTTTACTTTTTCCTCTTCTTGAACTACACTACCCATAAGTGTTACATCTCTCGTTTTCTTTCCTTTCTTCTCCCTTTCTCTCTATGAAGATTGCACTCCAAAACCCTTAACTCTCTCTCTCTCTCTTATTGTTCTTTTTTCTTCTTTTTCTTTTATCCTCTTTCTTTTTTCTCCCTTTATTTTAGTTTCTTCTTTTCTCCTTTACTTTTTTCTCATTCAATCCTCAATCATGAACAAATTATTTTATTTGGGACTCAAAATTTTCTTTGTGGCACTTTGAGTGTTCTTTACTTCACTTTTTTTAACTCATTAGCAGTGCTCCCAACCCTGGCTCTTCATTTTATCTAGTTTTTGCTCCACTAAATAAAATAGTAATTTTTAATTTTTCCCCTTATTCCTGTTTCCCTCTTATCCCTTTCATTATATCTCTTAGTCAACCATCACTTAAAAGCAAATCATTTTATTCTTCAACCAATTTTTTTTCGTTTTGCATTTTGTGAGCCCATACCTCCATTTTTTGCTCCTTTATCACTTCTCAGGCCCTCCATTATAGGTAGTATTTGTTCGATTTAGCACAATATAATTCACAGTTCATCACAATTTTTTCTCAAGAAGGAGGGGAGAGGAGAGGGGAAGAAAAAAAAGGGAAATAATAAATTTTTAAACTTTTTATTCTTTATTAATTCTCATTAGTAAAATCAACAAAACCACCCTCAGATGCCATTAAAAAAAAGGAAATCAAATATCATGGATACAAAAAAAAGTGAGGTAGCACAGATAGATGAGAAAAAATCTATGGAGAAAAAATTTAATATATTGGAAACCTTGGAGCTAAATGACAAAGAATTTAAAATAGAAATTCGAAAAATACTCAGAGATATACAAGAAAACATAGAAAGGCAATTTAGGGAGCTCAGAAAACAACTCAATGAACACAAAGTATATATTACCAAGAAAATTGAAACTATAAAAACAAATCAAACAGAGATGAAAAACTCAATTCACGAACTGAAAAATGAGGTAACAGCTTAGCTAATAGAACAGGCCAGGTAGAAATTAGTGAAATAGAAGACAAGCAACTTGAGGCACAACAGAGAGAAGAAGAAAGAGACTCAAAAATTAAAAAAATGAGAAAGCCCTACAGGAATTGTCTGACTCCATCAAAAAGACTAACATAATAATAATAGGTATATCAGAAGGAGAAGAGAGAGAAAATGGAATGGAGAATATATTCAAACAAATAATAGATGAGAACTTCCCAAGCCTGTGGAAGGAACTAAAGCCTCAAATTTAAGAAGCAAACAGAACACCGAGTTTTCTTAACCCCAACAAACCTACTGCAAGGCACTTCATAATGAAATTGGCACAAACCAACGACAAAGAAAAAATTCTCAAGGCAGCCAGAAAAAAGAAGAATACAACATATAAAGGAAGGCCTATTAGATTATCATCAGATTTCTCAGCAGAAACTCTACAAGCTAGAAGAGAGTGGACCCTGATATTTGAAGTCCTAAAAGAGAGGAACTTTCAGCCAAGAATACTATACCCATCAAAGCTATTCTTCAAATATGAAGGAGAATAAAAACATTCACAGATACAGAAAAGAAGAGGGAATTTATCATCAGAAAACCCCCACTCCAGGAATTACTAAAGGGGGTTGTCCAACCAGATACAAAGAACAAAACAAAACAAAACCACAATAAAAACTCCACCAAGAACACAATAAAACCAAATTTAAACTGGGACAACAAAAACAAAACAAAAGGGGAGAGGACGAAGATTAACAGTAGCAAAGGATGATGGAGTAGAGAGGTACTCACAAGATAGTGTACTACAATGAGTAGGGTAGGAATGATTTTCATTACTTAATGGTAACCACCCTTGAAAAACCCACCACAGAAGCACATGACTTAAAAAAGATAGTAACAGAGGAAAGAATAATGGAATACAACCAAACAAAAACAAAGGATAGAAAAACAAAAGAGAAGAATCAAACAAGATACAAAACTAACAAAAAGCAATTTATAAAATGGCAATAGAAAACCCACAAGTGTCAATAATTACACTAAATGTAAACAGATTAAACTCACCAATAAAAAGATACAGAGTTGCAGAATGGATTAAAAAATAATTAAACTGTAAGCTGCCTACAAGGAACACATCTAAGCAACAAAGATAAAAACAAATTCAAAGTGAAAGGCTGGAAAACAATACTCCAAGCAAATAACATCCAAAAAAAAAGCAGGCATAGCAATACTCATATCTAATACTGCTGACTACAAGACAGCAAAAGTACTCAGAGACAAAAATGGTCATTTCATAATGATTAAGGGGACACTGAATCAAGAAAACATAACAGTTCTTAATATATATACACCAAACCAAGGAGCACCAAAATATATAAGACAAGTACTTATTGACCTTAAAACAAAAACTGACAAAAATACAATCATACTTGGAGACCTCAATACACCACAAACAGCTCTAGATCGTTCATCCAAACATAGAATCAATAAAGATATGTTGGCCTTAAATAAAACACTAGAGCACCTGGATATGATAGACATCTACAGGACATTTCATCCCAAAGTGACAGAGTATACATTTTTCTCCAGTGTACATGGATCATTCTCAAGAATTAACCATACGTTGGGCCAGAAAAACAACATCAGCAAATTCAGAAAAATCAAATTGTACTAAGCATATTTTCTGATCATAAAGCCTTGAAACTGGAATTCAACAAAAAAAAAGAGGGAAAATAACCCACAAAAATGTGAAAACTAAAAAACATACTTTTAAAAAATGAATTGGTGAAAAAAGAAATAAGCACGGAGATCAAAAGATATATACAGACAAATAAAAATGATAATACGACATATCAGAATCTATGGGATACAGCAAAAGCAGTGATAAGAGGAAAGTATATATCACTTCAGGCCTATATGAACAAACAAGAGAGAGCCCAAGTGAATCAATTAACTTCACACCTTAAGGAACTAGAAAAAGAAGAACAAAGACAACCCAAAACCAGCTGAAGAAAGAAGATAATAAAAATCAGAGCAGAAATAAATGAAATAAAGAACAGAAAAAACATAGAAAAAATTAATAGAACAAGAAGCTGGTTCTTTGAAAAGATCAACAAAATTGACAAATCCTTGGCAAAACTCACCAAGGAAAAAAGAGTAAGGACTCATATAAACAAAATCTAAAATGAAAGAGGAGAAATCACCACGGATATCACAGATATACAAAGAATTATTGGAGAATACTACGAAAAACTATATGCCACTAAATTCAACAATCTATAAGAAATGGATAAATTCCTAGACCAATACAACCTTCCTAGGCTGAGTCAAGAAGAAGCAGAAAGCCTAAACAGAGCAATTAGCAGGGAAGTAATAGAAAAAACTATTAAAAGACCTCCCCAAAAATAAAAGTCCAGGCCCAGATGGTTATACTAGGGAATTCTATCAAACATTCAAAGAAGACTTGGTTCCTATTCTACTCAAAGTTTTCAAAAAAATTGAAGAAGACCAATACTTCCAAACACATTTTATGAGGCCAATATTACCCTCATACCGAAACCTGGCAAGGACGGCACAAAAAAAGAAAACTACAGACCAATATCTCTAATAAATACAGATGCTAAAATATTAAACAAAATACTAGCAAATTGAATGCAACAACATATTAAAAAAATAATAAAATAATACATCATGATCAAGTGGGATGAATCCCAGAATCTCAAGGGTGGTTCTACATACGTAAAACGGTTAATGTAATACACCATATGAACAAAACAAAGAACAAAAACTACATGATCTTATTAATAGATGCAGAAAAGGCATTCAATAAAATACAACACAATTTTATCTTTAAGACATGCAAAAAATGGGTATAGAAGGAAAATATCTCAACATGATAAAGGCCATATATGATAAACCATCAGCTAACATCATATTAATGGCACAGAACTGAAGGCTTTCCCCCTTAAATCAGGAACAAGACAGGGTTGTCCACTCTTTCCACTCTTATTTAACGTGGTGCTAGAAGTTCTAGCCAGAGCAATCAGACAAGATAAAGAAATAAAAGACATCCATATCAGAAAAGAAGAAGTAAAGGTATCACTTTTTGAAGATGATATAATCCTATACATGGAAAATCCCAAAGAATCTACAAAAAGACTAATAGAAACAATAAGCCAATACAGTAAGGTTGCAGGATACAAAATTAATATATAAAAGTCCATAGCCTTTTTATATGCCAACAATGAACTAAAAAAAAAAAATCCCCTTCATGATTGCCAAAAAAAAAAAAAAAACAAACCCTAGGAATAAACATAACAAAGAATGTAAAGGACCTACATAATGAAATTTACAAAGCATTGCTAAGGGAAATCAAAAAAGATACAATGAGATGGAAATATATTCCTTGTTCGTGGTTAGGAAGAATAAATATAATCAAGATAGCCATATTACCCAAAGCAATATACAAATTTAATGCAATTCCCATCAAAATTCCAATGACATTCTTTAAAGAAATGGAACAAAAAATCATCAGATTTATATGGAACTATAAAAAAACCCGAATAGCCAAAGCAATCCTAAAGAAAAAGAATGAAGCTGGGGGCATTACAATACCTGACTTCAAATTATATTATAGAGCAAGACAATCAAAACAGCATGGTATTGGCAGAAAAATCAACATTCAGACCAATGGAACAGAATAGAAAGTCCAGAAATAAAACCACATATATATAGTCAAATAATTTTTGAGAAAGAGGCCAAGAACACACAATACAGAAGAGAAAGCCTCTTCAACAAATGGTGCTGGGAAAACTGG
The DNA here is from genome assembly GCF_036850995.1 of Saccopteryx leptura. Taxonomy (NCBI): domain Eukaryota; kingdom Metazoa; phylum Chordata; class Mammalia; order Chiroptera; family Emballonuridae; genus Saccopteryx; species Saccopteryx leptura. The sequence goes on from NC_089503.1 coordinate 357,704,875, forward strand.
AAAGCTACATGCAGAAGAATGAAAGTCGACTATAGTTTGTCCCCTTGTACTAAAATTAATTCAAAATGGATCAAAGGCCTAAATATAAGACCTGAAACAATAAAGTACATAGAAGAAGACATAGGTTCTAAACTCACAGACCTTGGTTTTAAAGAGCATTTTATGAATTTGACTCCAAAGGCAAGGGAACTGAAGGTGTAGATAAATGAATGGGATTACATCAGACTAAGAAGTTTTTGCTCAGCAGAGAAATTTATAACAAAATAAACAGACAGCCAACTAAATGGGAAATGACATTTTCAAACAACAGCTCAGATAAGGGCCTAATATCCAAAATATACAAAGAATTCATAAAACTCAACAACAAACAAATAATCCAATAAAAAAATGGGAAGAGGACATGAACAGACACTTCTCCCAGGAAGAAATACAAATGGCCAACAGATATATGAAAAGATGCTCATCTTCATTAGTTATTAGAGAAATGCAAATCAATACTGCAATGAGATACCACCTCACAGCTGTTAGATTAGCTATTATCAACAAGATAGGTAATAGCAAATGTTGGAGAGGCTGTGGAGAAAAAGGAACCCTCATTCACTGTTGGTGGGAATGTAAAGTAGTACAACCATTATGGAAGAAAGGATGGCGGTTCCTCAAAAAAGTGAAAATAGAACTACCTTATGACCCAGCAATCCTTCTACTGGGTATATACCCCCAAAACTCAGAAACATTGATACATAAAGACACATGCAGCCCCATGTTCATTGCAGCATTGTTTATAGTGGCCAGGACATGGAAACAACCAAAAGGCCCTTCAATAGATGACTGGATAAAGAAAATGTGGCACATATACACTATGGTATACTACTCAGCCATAAGAAATGATGGCATCGGATCATTTACAACAAAATGGTGGGAACTTGATAACATAAGGAGTGAAATAAGTAAATCAGAAAAAACCAAGAACTGTATTATTTCATATGTAGGTGAAACATAAAAATAAGACTAAGAGACATGGACAGAAGTGTGGTGGTTATGTTGGGGGGGGAAGCAAAGGAGAGGGGTAGGAGGAGGAGGAGGGGTACAAAGAAGACTAGATAGAAGGTGACGGAGGACAATCTGACTTTGGAGGATGAGTTTGCAACATAATTGATTGACAAGATAACCTGGACATGTTTTCTTTGGACATATGTGCCCTGATTTATTGATGTCACCCCATTAAAATGAATAAAAATTAAAAAGAAAAAGAAATCAAGGAAGATACAAACAAGTGGAAGCATATATCATGTTCATGGATAGGAAGAATAAACATCTTTAAAATGTCTATATTACCCAGAGCAATTTTTATATTCAATGCAATACCAATTAAAATACCAATGATATACTTCAAAGATATAGAACACATATTCCAAAAATTTATATGGAACCAAGAAAGAACACAAATAGCCTCAGCAATCTTGAAAAAGAAGAATAAAGTGGGAGATATCACACTTCCTGATATTAACTATAATACAAGGCCATTGTACTCAAAACAGCTTGGTACTGGCATATAGATCAATGGAACAGAACAGAGAACCCAGAAATAAACCCATGCCTTTATGGACAATTGATATATGACAAAGGAGGTAAGAGCATACAATGGAGTAAAGACAGTCTCTTTAATAATGTTGGAAAAATTGGACAGCTATCTGCAAAAAAAATGAAACCAACTTACACCATTCAGAAAAATAAACTCAAAATGGATAAAAGACTTAAATGTAAGCCATGAAACCATAGCATCTTAGAAGATAACATAGGTAGTAAGCTCACCGACATCTCTCACAGCAATACATTTGCTGATTTATCTCCATGGGCAAGTGAAACAAAAGACAGGTTAAACAAATAGGACTACATGAAACTAAAAATCTTTTGTACAGCTAAAGACATTATGAACAGAATAAAAAGACAAACCACACAATGGAAAAACATATTTGACAATACATCTGATAAGGTGTTAATAACCAAAATTTATAAAGAACTTGTAAAACTCAACACAGGAAGACAAACAATCCAATCCAAAAATGGGCAAAAGAAATGAATAGACACTTCTCCAAAGAGGACACACAGATGGACAGTAGACAGATGAAAAAATGTTCAACATCACTAATCATTAGAGAAAATTTAAAACCACAATGAGATATCAACTCACATCAGTCAGAATGGCACTCATTAACAAAACAACACACGATAGGTGCTGGCGAGGATGTGGAGAAAAGGGAACCCTCCTGCACTGCTGGTGGGAATGCAGACTGGTGCAGCTACTGTGGCAAAACAGTATGGGGATTCTTGAAAAAATTAAAAATAGAACTGCCTTTTGACCCAGCCATCCCACTTTTCGGATTACATCCCAAGAATACCATATCACCAACTCAAAAAAAGAAATGCACCCCCATGTTTATGGCAGCATTGTTCACAATAGTGAAGATTTGGAAACAGCCCAAGTGTCCGTCAGTGGGCGAGTGGATGAAAAACAGTGGTACATATACACAATGGAATACTACGGGGTCGTGAAAGAAAAGGAAATATTTTATTTTGCAATAACATGGATGGACATGGAACCTATTATGTTAAGTGAAATAAGACAGACAGAGAAAGAAAAATATCATATGACCTCAATCATCTGAGGAATCCAATGAACACTGTGAACTGAGGAATGGAATTGAGACAGCGGAGAGATCAAGGGATCAGAGGAAGAGAGGACAGAAGGGAAGGGGATGATAGGATGGGATAAACCTGAAGGGAAAGGGGGATAGTGCTGTTGGGAGGGGAGCAAGTGAGATATTGAAGGGAATAAGGGGGAGAGGGGTGCATTCTGAGCGACACTAGAATCTATGTAAACACAATTAAGTAATTAAAATTTTAAAAATTTAATGTGAAAAAAATAGTAATATAGTTTCCCTGCAAAATACTTATTGATTATAAAAAGAAAAATAGTAACCTTACAGTGAAGAGATAATCAGACACCTCCTTACTTAAGTGATATATGTTAACATCATCAGTAATGGGAAAAATTACTTGTGTGTCATGTAATGGATAGAAAGGGAAGAATGTATCTTTGCTTCTTACTTCTATGATATTTTGCCAAAAGTGCATTATCAGAATTGAATCATGAGGAAACATCAAACAAACTGAAATAAAGGTCTATTCCTCAAAATAATTGCTGGTAATCATCAGAAGTTTCAAGGTCATAAATATCAATGCAAGACTGGAATTGTCCCATATTCAAGGAAGCTAGAGAGAGATAATGAATTAAGCTGGACTGGATCAGTTTTTTTGGTGAAAAACATTATTGAAAAAATTGCAGATCTAAATGTTGAGTATCAATTAAAATATCATAATGTCAATGTTAATTTCTTGATATTTTTGTTTATACTTTCATTACACAGAATAATATTTTTAGTAAGAAATATTTACTAAAATTTTCAGTGTGATGGGAGTATCAGTCAGCAACTTCTTTGCCTTTTTTGTTTTGTTTTGTTTTGTTTTTGTTTTTGTTTTTTGAGAAAGAGGCAGGGAGAGAAAGGAGAAACATGGAGTTGCTCCTGTGTGTGCCCTTACTGGGGAATGAAGCAGGCAACCTTCATGCTCCCGCACAGTGCTCCAACCAACCAAGCTATCTGTCCAGTGCTTAATTTTTATTGATTGATTGATTGAGACAGAAAGAGGAAGGGAGGGAGGAGGGAGAAGAGAAGCATTCACTTGTTATTCCACTCAGTAGTGCATTTATTGGGTGCTTCCTGTGTGTGTGATCTGACCACAACCTTTTTTAGGATGACTTTCTTAGCTGACTGAGCTAATTAGCCAGAGCCTAACAAATTGTTTTCAAATGTCTTAGAAATAAAAATAAATAAAAGACTCTTACTATACTTGCTGCTTTACTGTAAACATAACAAACCTTCATATAAAAATAAAAGATAAAATATCAATTTATATTTTAGTAATAGTATTATGTTTATATTACCTATAAACTATGTATTACTGTATTTTTTGCTCCAAAAGACACACATTTTTCCCCCAAAAGTGGAGGGGAAAATGCCCGTGCATCTTATGGAGCGAATGTTTAATTTTTTTAGCTGCTGTGGGGCGCTGTGCTGGTAAATACATGTAGAATGTGTGCCAGTGGGATTGTAATCATACCTGCCGTGGTGGCATGCAGAACCTCGGCATCTGCTGAGATATTTCCTGGTTCAGGTTTCCACAGTTGCATGCAGCACAGGAGGGAAGGCAAGTGACATTGCGTGGGCGCATTCATCTGGCATCATCAAGGGCAGACGTGAGAGCCCTGTTGCAGCTGCTGGAGCTCTGTGTTAAGTGCTGAAGTCACTTACTGCCCTATCAGTTCTTGACTAGTTTAGAGCACAAATTAGCGAAACCACACACACACACACACACAAAACTTTAAAGAAGTGAAGATTCATCTAGCTGTAATTCCTGGGGGTCTTACCAGCCAGTTGCAACCTCACAACAGTTCCATCAACAAACCGTTTAAAGTCTTTATGAGAGAAGAATGAACAAATGGATGGCTGCTGGTAATCATGATCTAACACTAATTGGACGAACGAAGAGACCCACTATCACTCAAGTTTGTGAATGGGTGAAAACATCATGGTATTATTCATTGAAGAATGAAATCGTGGTACAGTCATTCTAAAAATGTGGCGTTAGCAATGCCTCAGAGGCACTAAAGATAGTATCATATATGAAAATAGTGATGAAAACAATACCCGTGATTGTGAGCAACTGAGCTTCTTAAATTCTGTCACTAGCAATGATGAGTTCCTGGGGGTTTCCGACAACTAGAAGAGTATTTGAACATTAAAGTCTCTTCTCATTTGTTAATAACAGTGCTAATGTTGTTAATACTGCTGTTGAGTTTACATTGTTGAAATATTATTGTGGTATATTTTATTAAATATTTTAACACACCATTTGGTTCAGAATAATTATTTTCTTATTTTCCTCCTTACATCCCTAGGTGCATCTTATGGTTAGGTGTGTCTTATGGAGCAAATATATGGTAATTAGTTTTACTAATTATTATATTTATTCATTTGTGAACCTTTCATATTTATAATAAACAAATAAATTGTCATCTATAATACATAAAATATCATTTTTTCACAGTGTCTAATCTTGTTTGTGGCTGCTAACAAAAACAAAATAAAACAAAACAAAACAAAAACAAACAAGACAAAGTCCTAGAAAAGCAAATTATCAAGGATATTCTTGGGTTATAGTTTTGTTTTTTCTTTTCTAATAAGTGTTAGGAAAAAGCATCTTAAACTTGAGTTCACATTAAATCACCTTCCCTGGTCAGGTTTTTTTTTTTGTTGTTTTTTTTTTGTGTGTATTTTTTTTCTGAAGCTGGAAACGGGGAGAGACAGTCAGACAGACTCCCGCATGCGCCCGATTGGGATCCACCCGGCACGCCCACCAGGGGTGACGCTCTGCCCACCAGGGGGCGATGCTCTGCCCCTCCGGGGCATCGCTCTGCTGCGACCAGAGCCACTCTAGCGCCTGGGGCAGAGGCCAAGGAGCCATCCCAAGCGCCGGGGGCCATCTTTGCTCCAATGGAGCCTTGGCTGCGGAGGGGAAGAGAGAGACAGAGAGGAAGGAGGGGAGGGGGTGGAGAAGCAAATGGGCGCTTCTCCTATGTGCCCTGGCCGGGAATCGAACCCGGGTCCCCCGCACACCAGGCCGACGCTCTACCCCTGAGCCAACTGGCCAGGGCCCCTGGTCAGGTTTTTAAATATTCACATGCCCACATTGTACCCAAGAATGTAATATGATCTGTCTGGGTAATACATGAGCATTGCCACTTTTTACTTTTTATTGTAGCCAAGGATAGAAATATAGACACTGCCAGAATTGAAAAATAACAGCTGAGAGATGTTAATAATGATGACTAGCCAATGGTCTTTTTTTTGGTCCTAGGATGTATTTTGAGAACAATTTAGCAAGAAATACTGATAGATCAACACTACATCTCCAGTTCTGGATGAATGAATATCATACTTTTTTTATCTTATTGAGAGGTGGGAGGCAATGAGGCAGGGAGACAGGGAGACAGACTTCTATATGTGCCCTGACCTGATCCACCAAGCAAACCCCCTACAGGGTGCTGTTCTGCTCATCTGGGGCCACCACTCTGTTGCTTTGCAACTGAGCTATTTCAACATCTGAAGCAAGGCCATGGAGCCATCCTTAGAGACCATGGCCAATTGCTCGAACCATTTGAGCCATGGCTGTGGGGGAAAGATAGAGAGAGAGAAAAAAATAGGAGGAGGGGTGGAGAAGCAGATGGTTGCTTTTCCTGTGTGCCCTGACCAGGAGTCTAACCTGGGACCTCCACAGGCTGAGTTGATGCTCTACCACTCAGTCAACTGGCCAAGGCCTCATGTTCTTATTATACAGGAGAATTTATAATAATACAAGAATAAAAGATAGTACTATTTTGTTTAAACAAAATAATTTCGGACATTGTTGCATTATTTTTTTAGGCAACAGTAGCTTAGCTATTAAGTTTTGTATAAAATTTTTTTTTTTTTTTTTTTTTTTTATATAATTTTATTTTTTTAATGGGGTGACATCAATAAATCAGGATACATATATTCAAAGATAACAAGTCCAGGTTATCTTGTCGTTCAATTATGTTGCATACCCATCACCCAAAGTCAGATTGTCCTCTGTCACCTTCTATCTTGTTTTCTTTGTGCCCCTCCCCACCCCCTATCCCTCTCCCATTCCCCCCTCCCCCCCCGTAACCACCACACTCTTATCAATGTCTCTTAGTTTCACTATTATGTCCCACCTACGTATGGAATAATACAGTTCCTGGTTTTTTCTGATTTACTTATTTCGCTTCGTATCATGTTATCAAGATCCCACCATTTTGCTGTAAATGTTCCGATGTCATCATTTCTTATGGCTGAGTAGTATTCCATAGTGTATATGTGCCACATCTTCTTTATCCAGTCATCTATTGATGGGCTTTTTGGTTGTTTCCATGTCCTGGCCACTGTGAACAATGCTGCAATAAACATGGGGCTGCATGTGTCTTTACGTATCAATGTTTCTGAGTTTTTGGGATATATACCCAGTAGAGGGATTGCTGGGTCATAAGGTAGTTCTATTTGCAGTTTTTTCAGGAACCACCATACTTTCTTCCATAATGGTTGTACTACTTTACATTCCCACCAACAGTGTATGAGGGTTCCTTTTTCTCCACAGCCTCTCCAACATTTGCTGTTACCTGACTTGCTAATAACAGCTAATCGAACAGGTGTGAGGTGGTATCTCATTGCCGTTTTGATTTGCATTTCTCTAATAGCTAAAGAAGATGAGCATCTTTTCATATATCTGTTGGCCATTTGTATTTCTTCCTGGGAGAAGTGTCTATTCATATCCTCTTCCCATTTTTTTTATTGGATTGTTTGTTTGTTTGTTGTTGAGTTTTATGAGTTCTTTGTATATTTTGGATATTAGGCCCTTATCTGAGCTGTCGTTTGAAAAAATCATTTCCCATTTAGTTGGCTTTCTGTTTATTTTGTTATCAGTTTCTCTTGCTGAGCAAAAACTTCTTAGTCTGATGTAGTCCCATTCATTAATTTTTGCCTTCACTTCTCTTGCCATTGGAGTCAAATTCATAAAATGCTCTTTAAAACCCAGGTCCCTGAGTTGAGTACCTATGTCTTCTTCTATGTACTTAATTGTTTCAGGTCTTATGTTTAGATCTTTGATCCATTTTGAGTTAATTTTTGTACAGGGGGAGAGACTGTAGTCCAGTTTCATTCTTTTGCATGTGGCTTTCCAGTTTTCCCAGCACCATTTATTGAAGAGGCTTTCTTTTCTCCATTGTGTCTTGTTGGCCCCTTTATCAAAAATTATTTGACTATATATATGTGGTTTTATTTCTGGACTTTCTATTCTGTTCCATTGGTCTGAGTGTCTATTTTTCTGCCAATACCATGCTGTTTTGATTGTCGTGGCCCTATAATAGAGTTTGAAGTCAGGTATTGAAATGCCCCCAGCTTCATTCTTTTTCTTTAGGATTGTTTTGGCTATTCGGGGTTTTTTATAGTTCCATATAAATCTGATGATTTTTTGCTCTATTTCTTTAAAAAATGTCATTGGAAGTTTGATGGGAATTGCATTAAATTTGTATATTGCTTTGGGTAATATAGCCATCTTGATTATATTTATTCTTCCTAGCCAAGAACAAGGTATATTCTTCCATCTCATTATATCTTTTTCGATTTCCCTTAACAATGGTTTATAGTTTTCATTATATAAGTCCTTTACATTCTTTGTTATGTTTATTCCTAAGTATTTTATTTTTTTTGTTGCAATCGTGAAGGGGATTATTCTTTTGAGTTCCTTCTCAGTTGTTTCATTGTTGGCATATAGAAAGGCTATTGACTTCTGTATGTTAATTTTGTATCCTGCGACCTTACTGTATTGGCTTATTGTTTCTAGTAGTCTTTTTGTGGATTCTTTGGGGTTTTCGATGTATAGTATCATATCATCTGCAAAAAGTGATACCTTTACTTCTTCTTTTCCGATATGGATGCCTTTTATTTCTTTGTCTTGTCTGATTGCTCTGGCTAGAACCTCTAGCACCACATTAAATAAGAGTGGAGAGAGTGGACAACCCTGTCTTGTTCCTGATTTAAGGGGGAAAGCCTTCAGTTTAGTGCCATTTAAAATGATGTTAGCTGATGGTTTATCATATATGGCCTTTATCATGTTGAGATATTTTCCTTCTATACCCATTTTGTTGAGAGTCTTAAACATAAAATTGTGTTGTATTTTATCGAAAGCCTTTTCTGCGTCTATTGATAAGATCATGTGGTTTTTGTTCTTTGTTTTGTTGATATGGTGTATTACATTAACCGTTTTACGTATGTTGAACCATCCTTGAGATTCTGGGATGAATCCCACTTGATCATGATGTATTATTTTTTTAATATGTTGTTGTATTCGATTTGCTAGTATTTTGTTTAGTATTTTAGCATCTGTATTCATTAGAGATATTGGTCTGTAGTTTTCTTTTTTTGTGCCATCCTTGCCTGGTTTTGGTATGAGGGTTATGTTGGCTTCGTAAAATGTGTTTGGAAGTATTGCTTCTTCTTCAATTTTTTGGAAGACTTTGAGTAGAATAGGAACCAAGTCTTCTTTGAATGTTTGATAAAATTCGCTGGTATAGCCGTCAGGGCCTGGACTTTTATTTTTGGGGAGGTTTTTAATGGTTTTTTCTATTTCTTCTCTACTAATAGGTCTGTTTAGGCTTTCTGCTTCTTCTTGACTCAGTCTAGGAAGGTTGTATTTTTCTAGGAATTTATCCATTTCTTCTAGGTTGTTGAATTTAGTGGCATAAAGTTTTTCATAGTATTCTACAATAATTCTTTGTATATCTACGGTGTCCGTGGTGATTTCTCCTCTTTCATTTTGGATTTTGTTTATATGAGTTCTTTCTCTTTTTTCCTTGGTAAGTCTTGCCAAGGGCTTGTCAATTTTGTTGATCTTTTCAAAGAACCAGCTCCTTGTTCTATTAATTTTTTCTATAGTTTTTCTCTTCTCTAATTCATTTATTTCTGCTCTGATTTTTATTATCTCCTTTCTTCGGCTGGTTTTGGGTTGTCTTTGTTCTTCTTTTTCTAGTTCCTTAAGGTGTGAAGTTAAGTGGTTCACTTGGGCTCTCTCTTGTTTGTTCATATATGCCTGAAGTGATATGAACTTCCCTCTTATCACTGCTTTTGCTGCATCCCATAGATTCTGATATGTCGTATTGTCATTTTCATTAGTCTGTATATATCTTTTGATCTCTGCACTTATTTCTTCTTTGACCCATTCATTTTTTAAAAGTATGTTGTTTAGTTTCCACATTTTTGTGGGATTTTTTTCCTCTTTTTTGCAGTTGAATTCTAGTTTCAAGGCTTTATGATCAGAAAATATGCTTGGTACAATTTCAATTTTTCTGAATTTGCTGATGTTGTTTTTGTGGCCCAACATATGGTCAATTCTTGAGAATGATCCATGTACACTGGAGAAAAATGTATACTCAGTCACTTTGGGATGAAATGTTCTGTAGATGTCTATCATATCCAGGTGCTCTAGTGTTTTGTTTAAGGCCACTATGTCTTTGTTGATTCTCTGTTTGGATGACCGATCTAGAGCCGTCAGCGGTGTATTGAGGTCTCCAAGTATGATTGTGTTTTTGTCAGTTTTTGTTTTAAGATCAATAAGTAGCTGTCTTATATATTTTGGTGCTCCTTGGTTTGGTGCATATATATTAAGAATTGTTATGTCTTCTTGATTCAGTGTCCCCTTAGCCATTATGAAATGGCCATTTTTGTCTCTGAGTACTTTTCCTGTCTTGTAGTCAGCATTATCCGATATGAGTATTGCTACACCTGCTTTTTTTTGGATGTTATTTGCTTGGAGTATTGTTTTCCAGCCTTTCACTTTGAATTTGTTTTTATCCTTGTTACTTAGATGAGTTTCCTGTAGGCAGCATACAGTTGGATTTTCTTTTTTAATCCATTCTGCTACTCTGTGCCTTTTTATTGGTGAGTTTAATCCGTTTACATTTAGTGTAATTATTGATACTTGTGGGTTCCCTATTGCCATTTTATATCTTGCTTTCTGTTAGTTTTGTGTCTTGTTTGATCCTTCTCTTTTGTTTTTCTATCTTTTGTTTTTATTTGGTTGTATTCCATACATCTTTCCACTGTTGCTATCTTTTTTATCTCATGTGCTTCTGTGGTGGTTTTTTCAATGGTGGTTACCTTTGAATAATGAAAAGGGTCCCTACCCTGTTCATTGTAGCGAACTATTTTGTGAGTACTTTTGCACTCCATCGTCCTTTGCTACTGTTAATCTCCATCTTCTCCCCCTCTTTCTTTTTGTTGTTGTCACAGTTTAAATTTGGTTTTATTGTGTTCTTCTTGGAGCTTTTACTTGTGGCTCTGTTTTTTTTTGTTCTTTGTATCTGATTGGAGAACCCCCTTTAGTAATTCCTGGAGTGGGGGTTTTCTGATGATAAATTCCCTCATCTTTTCTGTATCTGTGAATGTTTTTATTTCTCCTTCATATTTGAAGGATAGCTTTGATGGGTATAGTATTCGTGGCTGAAAGTTCCTCTCTTTCAGGACTTTAAATATTGGGGTCCATTCTCTTCTAGCTTGTAGAGTTTCTGCTGAGAAATCTGATGATAATCTAATGGGCCTTCCTTTATATGTTGTATTCTTCTTTTCCCTGGCTGCCTTGAGAATTTTTTCTTTGCTGTTGGTTTGTGTCAATTTCATTATGATATGCCTTGGAGTAGGTTTGTTGGGGTTAAGAAAACTTGGAGTTCTGTTTGCTTCTTGAACTTGAGGCTTTAGTTCTTTCCACAGGCTTGGGAAGTTCTCATCTATTATTTGTTTGAGTATGTTCTCCATTCCATTTTCTCTCTCTTCTCCCTCTGATATACCTATTATTCTTATGTTATTCTTTTTGATGGAGTCAGATAATTCTTGTAGGGCTATCTCATTTTTTTTAATTTTTGAGTCTCTTTCTTCTTCTCTCTGTTGTGCCTCAAGTTGCTTGTCTTCTATTTCACTAATCCTCTCTTCTATCTGACCTGTTCTATTAGCTAAGCTTGTTACTTCGTTTTTCAGCTCGTGAATTGAGTTTTTCATCTCTGTTTGATTTGTTTTTATAGTTTCAATTTCCTTGGACATATATTCTTTGTGTTCATTGAGTTGTTTTCTGAGCTCCCTAAATTGCCTTTCTGTGTTTTCTTGTATATCTCGGAGGATTTTTAGGATTTCTATCTTGAATTCTCTGTCATTTAGCTCCAAGGTTTCCAATATATTAAATTTTTTCTCCATAGATTTTTCCTCATCTAGCTGTGTTACCTCTCTTTCTTTTGTATCCATGATATTCGATTTTCTCTTCCTTAATGGCATCTGAGGGTGGTTTTGTTGATAGTATTAATGAGATTTAATAAAGAATAAAAAGTTTAAAAAAATAATAAAAAAAAATCGAAAAAAGTTATTTTTTTAAAAAAAATTAATAATGTAATAAAGAAAAATAAAATAAAATAAAAATTTAAAAAAAAAAAAAAAAAAAAAAGGAAATTATTCCCCCCCTCCTTTTTTCCTCTCCTCTCCTCTCCCCTCTTTCTTGATAAAATCTTGTGGTGGACTGTGAATTATAACAAACAATGCCTGTGATGGAGGGCCTGAATTGGGGAAAAGTAATAAAGGGGCAAAAAAAAAAAAAAAAAAGAAGAAAAAAGAAAAAAAAAAAAGAGCGTATGGACCCACAAAAAGCAAATAAGGAAAAAATTTGGGTCAAGAATAAAATGATTTGCTTTTAGGTGTTGGTTGTCTAAGAGTTATGATGAGAGGATTAAGAGGAAAACGGAAAAACGGGGAGACAAATTAAAAAATTACTATTGTATTTAGTGGAACAAGAACTAGATAATATGGAGAGCCAGGGATGGGAGCACTGCTAGTGAGTTAAAAAGGTGAAGTAAAAACCCCCCAGAATGCCACAAACATAAGTTTGAGTCCCAGATAAGATAATTTGTTTGTTATTGAGGTTTGAGTGAGAGGAGATGTAAAGGAGAAAGGAAGAAACTAATATAGAGGGAGAAAAGAAAGAGAGAGAGAGAAAAAAAAGAGGGAACCACTAAAAGAAGAAAAAAGAAAGGAGAGAGAGAGAGAGTTAAGGGTTTTGGAGTGCAACCCTCATAGAGAGAAAGGAAGAGAAGAGAAAAGATAATGGGAGATGTAACACTTATGGGTAGTGTAGTTCAAGGAGAGGAGAGAGTAAGACCGGTAGAGAGTTAATCGGCCAAATTGGAGGAGGAAAAAAAAAGTATCAAGAATGAAGATAAGAGAAACAAACAAACAAATATAATAAAATGGGATAGGTTATAAAGTCTGCAGATTATTCTTGATTTTGAGAGGTTATCTTCTTGCTTTTTCTTTTCTTTCCCTCTTCCTGGTCGGTGACTCTGTACCCCGGGTTTTGCCCCTTTGCCACGCTCAGGTGGAGGTTTGCAGTTGATAAGTCTCTATGGCAATGTCATGTATTGTGCTTTAGTCTCGTTGGCAGTCTAGGCTATTAGCATTTATAGGCTCCGACAGTGAGAGAGTCCGTGTTCCTGGAGCCTTTCTCCTAGTCTTTCCTTCCTCAATTAGTAGCCTGATAATCCAGCTATGGGGTTGCTGCTGCCTCTGCCTGGATAGTAAGAGGCTCAAAGAGCTGGCAACTCCCCACTCTATTTCCACTCAGCACAGGGCTCTGGGTAAGGCTCAGTCAGTCAGAGCTGCTAGCATAATCAGGTGGGCTTTCCGGCCATTCAAAGACCTCTGGCTCTGCCACTCTGTCCGGTAACACAAGCAGGTGCCCACTTCCGGGGCGCTTGGAGGAAACTCTCACTCACTGGCTGTGCGCGCAGACCAGGATATCCGGCCAGCAGTCTCACGCTCTGAGTGAAACCCCCAACCGCAGGGAAAAGTTGCAGCGTTGGAATTGAGTCTCGCTCCGTCCCCGTGCGCGGCTTTTGCAAGGCGCTGGGGCGGCCCGAGATTCCGCTTTGGCCCACACAAAGGCCCCTGACTCTGCTCCTCTATGCGATAACACGGGTGCGCACTGCCGAGGCACTCAGAGGAATCGCTCACTCCTTATCTGCGCGCGCAAACCAGGATATGAGGCCGGCCGCTTTCCCTCTGAGTGAAACACCTTCGGCAAGGAAAATCTCCACCATTGGAATTAGTTCTCACTCCCTCCCGTGCGTGGCTTTCCCAGGGCGCTGGGGCTGCCCAGAGACTCTGCCCTCGGCCCACAGAAAGGCCTCTGACCCTGCCTCTCCGTGAGGCAACACGGGCACTGACTCCCGGGGCCTAGGAAGAAATCTCTCGCCCACTAACTGCGCACCAGCCAGGAGACCGGGTAAAATGGCCGCGCCGCTTGTCTTTCTTTGTTTGGGTTTGGCGCGAGTGTTAGCTTGTATTGCCCGGGTTGCCACAGGATCAGATTTTCCTCGGCTTGGATCTCCGTGCCACAGCCTGGTTCGGCCGTTTGTTTCGCGGCCTGGATGTATTCACCCCCTTTGCCCACCTCAGTTTCTATATTCACAGTTACCAGAGAAAGCCGCCCTGTTTAGGTTAGTGAGGAAGGCGGAGCATTTCTTACTCCCTAATTCCTTCGGGGTTTGGTTATATATTTAGCCAATTTTTCACTCAATCATACCTTTGGGTGTATTGCGAAGCATCTGGAAGCTCCAAGTATAGGTTTTTCTGTTTCTGGTTGAAGATCTTGTTGAGTTTTGGGGGAGATTTATCGGTATCGCTTCCTACCCCGCCATTACTCTGACGTCATCTCTGTATAAAATTTTTAAACACAGACACATTCACTCTAGAAAATGCCTTGCAATTCTTTGTTTTGAATAGAACCTAATGCAAACCAAATGGATATATATATATATATATATATATATATAATTTCAAATAGCTTATTTACCAAAATACCTGTTATTCAATTTATTAAAAATAAGGTGATCACCTTGTTTTATTTTTCAGTCTCTATTGATGCAAATATTATTAATCTTTTTTATGTATCTCTCTACACATCATATTATAATTCACTCAAATATTTTAAATATAGTCCTTAAGTTCAGAGTTTAGGTTATTGTCATATCTACATCTCTCCAAGCCATCTGCCTAATCAAGTGGAGTGAATAAACTAATAAACTCAAATGATAGTAGAGATTTTTGGATCTCCTCATTTGCTTCTCCAAATTATAGTGTGGCTATTCTATTTCTACAGATATAAAGTTATCTCAGATGCTTTATGTTGTGTTTTACTATTTTTCTGCAAAATATGTAAAATAAATCCTCAATCTTTTATATAGAGAGATAGCAAAGCAAAGTTCTTTAGAATTTTGCTAATAAATTATAGTTGAATGCTTCTATAATAGAAAAGAAAAAAACAGCTATCAAAACATGACCTGTGTTAATAGAAAGGCTTTTTGAATTAAATGAATTTCTCTATATTAAGGAAAATAAACTTTTTTAGTGGAAGAAACTCATTTTATTTAATAGGTGTCATTCTGTATCCATGTTAGTAAAAATGGATAGAGACAAGCTATATATGAGAGCTTTTTCTGAACAAACACTTTGTCTTTTCTAGCATTAGCTTCTTTCTGAACTAGAGTCTTGCTCATCTTATTACTTTCTTATGGTGGCTAAGTTGGTTAAGTACAATGCACTGCAGTCTTTGAGTTTGTGCCTTTCCTTGTCCTTGGTATTCTCTTTGCCTCTTTATAGTAATGAACCTAATCCTCTCTTCAGTGGGCTCCTGTAGGGCTGGAACATCAAATCTTTCAATAAAAAGCTGAACAGTTTAACAATTTTTATTGAGTCTTGATTGAACAGCCCTCAGGAAGATAATCACAGAAAAGAAGAGATGGGAGAAAGTAGTCAAGATTTGTAATGGCCTCCGTGTAAGGACATACAGAACCATTTCAACAGAACTGGCAGTGTCTAAAATTTAACAGCTTGGTATCCATATCAGTCTCTTGGTAACAAATAATGAGGCACATAGAATAAAAATAAAAGTGATGTTGAGATACATTTTCTTTTCTATTTGGAATACCTGAAATAACAGGATTGTGAAATGTAAACATCAACATTTTTTCACTTTTTCAAAGTGAATTTTGACTTTCAGAAAACAAGAAAACATGTTCAAAATAAGATTGGAAAATCTTCTGGCACTGCTGAAGTTATTTCAACAGCACTTGGCCTTCCTCAGACCCTTCCCGTCCTGTTCTCACAGCACTCATATGTCCTTCATCAGGCCAGTAGATGGGAAATAACATAGGAATGAAATAGAGTAGTTCCACCCACAAAAGGGGAAGGAAAGCTATAAAGGTGGACATAGTTCCTCAATAAGAGAATGTTTCTGGTAGCTACTAGACATCAGGAACTGGGACCTAGGAATATTTATTATTCTTTTAAGAGTCAAAAGAAAGCTATTGAGTGCTCTTGTGGGTTTGCTGTTGATCGCTAAAATATATATGTCATGTAAAACTGTTCAGCAAAACAGTTTGCTATGGTCAAATAACTTGGTGGAATGCTGAGTGAAAATAATTAGTATTGAACTTGGTAGAACTCATTGTAATGTACAATGTTGTAAATCTTCAAGCAAGAGGGAAAATGCAATGTTTCCCATATTATGTATTTACTGTTTAAAGCATTTTGAAGGTAGAGCATTAATAATGTGGAGAATGGAAAGGTAAACTTATATCAAATCACTCACTGGTATAACATATCAAAGAGCACAAAATGTTCCTGTCATGTTGTGAGTTAATTTTACTATTGGTCCTGTGAATGAAATCAGGCATTTTTTATGCAAACTCTGGCATATACCTTTTATAAGAGATAAGGAAACTGAAACTAAGAAAAGGGCCACAATGACTGACATCATTGTATCAAAAGAAAAAAATACATATATTTGATTTCTTCTTTGACTTCAAGTTTCCAAAAGAAACAAATCATAAATACTTGTATTTGAAGGAGAGTGTTTTCTCAGGATTTATTCTTTTGACAATTCCAGCTTTAGGCTCTTTTTCCTCAATATATTATAGATGTCAAGACTTTAGTCAATGCTGCTGCCCAGTGAAGTTTACCAGTCTGTAAACTTAGGGATCTATGCCATACTAAAGCAGAAATACTGAAGAATCTGAAAGTTTCCTTACACACACACACACACACACACACACACACCATAAATATATATATGTATGCTATCGGAACCATGAGGCATTTTGTGCAGAGATCAGAACTAAAACAACAGAGTAACTTGGCATTGTTAGTCCTCCATGACAAGACCCCACAGGTGATACGAAGAAAGCATAGTGGAAAGCATATGGGAAGTGGCTAATGTTATAGACTGCCTTTCCCTGAATATATATTAATATAAATGATCAATAAACTATAAGAGAAGAACATTACTATAAAATTTCACAGTTAAGAAAAGGCAAGTGTTTAAAACAAAGGGGTAACATACTGGTTCTTTTGTTTTTTGCATATCATCTTAATTCCATTTTTTATATTATCAATTGAAAAAAAACCTCCCTGCACTATTTTTTTTCCTTTTACGTAAAGTGAGAGAAAGAAGAGCTATTAAAAATACATAAAATAAAGAAAAAATAATGTAAGGGGACCATTCTTTTTTTTTATCATTTCAAATTTTCTCACATTTGGAAATAGACAAAAATTAAAAATTAACTTTGTCTAAGTTCTTAAACAGTACTTAGATCTTTTGTCATATGTTTATGGAATTAGATAAGGGGATCTAAGACCAGGAAAGACTGCCAAGCAAGGAATTGAAAACTTAAATATTGGATGCATATAGTTTTATACCAATTCATCTTTATTTCTTACTAATGCTACAACGATACAGAATATGATATTTTTTACTCATTTGTTGTTATTCCTCTTCTTGGCATTTTATAATGACCAATCCAAATTATAAATCTGAAGTCTAGTCAAATGCTCATGTGATAAAGTAGAATGTTAAATCCCATTTCTGCTTAATTTAGAACAATATTATTCCAAAGAATTTATTTTAATTCAAGTAGTTATCTAGGAGAAATATATTGACCTATATTGACTTTTAAAACTTTCTAACTAAATTCATATAGTTTTGAATTTATAGAGATTTATATGAGATCAAAATCTAATTCATTTTATGGATGGAAAGCCAAGCAAACTGAAACAAATGAAAATATGTTACAAGCAGTTCACTTTGCAGACTTTTCTTCCATTTCATCTTATTTTACAGATGTTTAACTTCCATCCTCTCATCTCCTAACAAATTTCAATCATGAATCCTGTCTAAGACACAAATTATAGTTTCCATATAAATTGCTCCCAAAGTTATGTATCAATTTTGATAGAAATATTTCATTTCTGAACTTAATTTCAGAGTTCAAGAAAAAATAAATTTAAGGTGAAAGTTGGGGGGGGGAATTAAAGTGATAATGTCTTTTTTACCTGGATATATTTGGGAGATGAATATTGTATCTGATGAGAACTATTCTTGTAACAAGGTATGTATATCTGCCCTTAAATAATATTAATTGAATATATTAAATGAGGACAAGTAATTGCCTGAGACATACACTATAGAATTGAAACTAGAGTGCTCCTGGTACAAACAAATTCTCTGTTTGATAGTTTTGTGTGGGACATCAACTAAAAATCTGAGAGTGCCTCTAAATCAACTGGGACTAGAAATTATACACTCGAGGGACAATGACTAACTTGCTCTTAACAATAACTTAAACTGTACTTATGACTAGGTACTTAAAATGATGCTGAAAGATGTGTAGAAATCCACCTCTCTGATCAAAGAAGGTAAAAACAAATCAGCTCAGTGGGCTGAATTGCATGCTTCTTTACATGATGTTTGGCTTTTACCAATTTTATAAGAAGTGACTAATGGCCTGGTCAGAAAGAAGGGCAATAAAAGCCTCGCTTATTAAAAGGATGTCCATATAGGGCACAGTTCTATCGAAATTGCCATGGGAATCTGAAAGGTGTTTTAAAGTTGAAAATCTCACTGTCCATTAGAAGAACCCCCTTCCAGCAATAGAAGGTGATTGCAATGATACAAATAATAGTTCTTATATAAATAGCTCCCAAAGTCATGCATCAAAATTATGAAATTTTGATAGTAATATTTCACTTCTGAATTTAATTTCAATGTAAATTAAAAATAAAATTATCATGTTTGAGCATTAATTTTGTTCCAAATTTTTGCTGTACTGTTATGTTAATGTAATTTGTTATAATTAGATTATTCTGAAACTTGAATCACTATTAAATTTTCCTTTATTTAAAATAATATATTATAAGAATCAAACCTTATTTTATTTCAGAAACATTATAATCACAATAATTAGTTACTTTCATAGTTAACATTTTATCACCACTTATTTATTTAGCAAACCTTTTTTTTTAAGTGACAGTTACTGTTGTATTAGTGGTTTGCTAAGATACAGGGATACAGCAAACAACAAATTAGAAAAATCCCATTTTGTGCATTTTTTTCTAATTAAAAGAAAGGGGAATGAACAACATAAATTTTGATGTTGATTAGTGCTGTGAAGGGACTAACGAGACGAAGATAAAGCTGGAGAGCAAGTAGAAGAAACCATGATTTAAAAAGAAAAGTCTGTTTTATTTGTAGGCACTTGACTATAGAGATATAAAAATGGAGACAGAAAAATAATTAGAAGGGTAGTAAAATAATTCATATGTGACTTTCACGGCAATCTCAGAAAGAAAAGTGTGATTTAGGAAAACTAAGCAAATTCATACTATGTACCAATCTTCATTTTTGGCACTTGTAATTTATCACTATATAAAACAAAAATTCCTATTCTCATAGCATTTAGTTCTAGTGGAAAAGGTACAATAAAAACCCAAGTAACTTGCTTGACCTGTGGTAGCGCAGTGGATAAAGCCTCAACCTGGAATGCTGAGGTCCCTTGTTTGAAACCCCAAGGTCAAGACACATATGAAAAGTAACTATGAATTGATGCTTTCAGCTCCTCCCTCTCTCTCTCCCTCCCTCTCCTCTCTCTAAAATCAATAAATAGATCTTTAAAAAATAAAATAAAATGTATGTTAGGATAAATTACATGACAAAGAAAAATATAAAGCAAGGAAATTGTGTCAGAAATTGAAGAGAGTTACTAATTGAATGGCATGGTCACTAAAGTCCTCATTTATAGTACTTGAGTAAAGCCTGACCAGGTGGTGGTGGAGTAGATAAAGCCTCGAACTAGGACGCAGAGGACCCAGATTCGAAACCCAAGGTTGCCAGCCTGAGCATGGGCTCATTGGGTTTGAGCAAGGCTCACCAGCTTGAGCCCAGGGTGGCTGGTTTTAGCAAGGAGAAAGCAATCAATGAACAACTAAGGAGCTGCAACAAAGAATTGATGCTTCTTATCTCTCTCCCTTCTAGTCTGTCTGTCCCTATGTGTCCCTCTCTCTGTCTTTGTCACACACACACACAAAACGACATAGGTAATAAGGGGATAAATTCTAAACATAAACTAAAGAGAGATTATTCTGGACAGAGGAAACAGTGCAAAGGCTCAGAGGCAGAAATATACCTTAGGTTTGAGAAATAGTGAGGAATGAGTGCATTCAGAGGATCACAAAGTGACAGACTGTTTCTTTTAAGTACTTAAGTTTTACGCTTTTGTGATTATGTGTATAATTGGAGAGGTTTGAGTACAGGAGTCAGTTTTGTGTGTTTTAATAAGAACATTCTAGCTACTGATACATAAATAAACTACAGAGGAAAAAAAAACAAGAACAAGAGTCTATTGCAATAAACTTGCCACAGGTGTATCTTAGACCACAGTGCTATTCATGGAGATAATTTTTAGTGTTTTGATTCTGGAATTTAAAAATCAATCTATCAATAGAGCTCACCTTAATTTCTGACTAATTAAATGTAGGCTTTAAAATAAATTTTCATTTTAACTCAACCTTTTTGGAGTGCCTACAATACATTAAGCACTTTTCTAAGCCTGAAGATATATAAGTGAATAAAAGAAACAAAATTTCTGCCCTCTTTGCAGCTAATGTTCAAGAAAAAAATAAATCAATTTTACCTTAAGAGAATTTGTCCTGAGCACCAAAATGGAGAGAAGACCCATTAGGTGAAAATAGCAAGATTAGCAGAAACGTGGGGTTTTGTTTTCAGACATTAATTCTAAGATGCTATGAGATGTGGAAGCACAGTTCAATATAAAATCTAGAAGCCTGAGTTCAGGAGAGAAGACTAAAAAGATTAAATTTGTGGGTCATTAGCTATAGATGGCAAGTACAGCCCTGAGACAAGAGGAAAATATTAAAGAAGTGGGTATAGGTAGAGAAAAAGAGTTAATGGACTGAACCACAAGAAACTGCAACATCAGAAGTTTGGGAAATGAGGATGCACCAGTGCGGGGACCCAAATAGTGAAGACTGGGATGTGAGGTCTGGTTCTCATGAGAAACTGCAAACAACACCAACTTCCCTGACTCTGTGTGCCCTAGCACCAGCTCCCAGGCATATTTGGGCTAGCTGATTTAGCCTTGGATCCCAAGCTTTTCTAGGTCAGCCACCAGGAAGACTACCTTTTTGGGTATAGGCTAGCTGGCTCTGCAAGTTGACGTCACCACATTGATGTAATGGTTGATATGATATTGGCCCCATGCCGCTATTGTCCCTAAACCCTATATCTACCTGCGCCAGCACTGCTAGGCAGGAGACAGGAAACACCAGAATTCAGTAGACTGAGGAGGCTGAAGTACTGAGAATTCAGGATACTTCAGACTTGAGACTGATCAGCATCAGAAGGGAGAGCATCAGAAGCAGAAGTAACAGCATCAGGAACAGGAGCATCAGCAGCGGCAGAGATAAAGCAAGAATAAAGCATTGACGCACACATCATCTTCCTCCCGTTCCTCATGCCTTTTTTCACCTTGGGGATCTCACCACCTAAATCATCCCTTATGGAGCAGGTGTGCTCCAACAACCAGCAAAAATAAATAAATAAATAAAATAAAAAAAAATTTAAAAAAGGAAAGAAAGAGCAGTAGTAGCAGAAAGAATAGGAGTGTTAGTGCCTAGCAGCCAGGAGAAGAAAGTTTTTAGAAAAGATATAAGTGAGCAAAGTATTAATGCACCTGCAAATTTGTTAGATAACGACTGAATATTGGCTGAATGGGCTGAAAAAAAAATAGGAAGAGAGGAATTATAGATTGTAAATACAGACAATTCTTTCAGCTTTGTGGTGAAACATATAGTAGCTTGATGGGAAGAGCAAGAATATGCTTGGCTTATCTTTATTTTGTATGTTTCTAAAAAGATTAAATATCAGCATATTTTTATGGAAATAGTCTAGTGAAAAGAGAAGGTATGATGATACAGAAGACAGATGGAAGAATTGCTCTCAATAACATATTTTCTGTCAGTTTTATTTGACATTTTCTCATAGTCATCCTCCTCCATCTCCCCAAGGACACTGTCTTAATGAAGGGCCTTGTCATGTTTACAAAGATTTCTAAGAAAGGTTTCTAAGTTGAACTGATTCCTATCCTCGTCCTCCAGTGCACAGTCTACAATGCTTTCCTGTTCTTCTTTGTCAAGTATACATCTCCTCAGGTTTTCCTCCTGGCTTATATCTCTTCATTGTCATCCTAAGTCATTCATTGCCTCAGGAGAGTATTCCTGGTTTGTCACCAGAGACTTTTTTTTTTTTTTTTTTTTGTATTTTTCTGAAGCTGGAAACGGGGAGAGACAGTCAGACAGACTCCCGCATGCGCCCGACCGGGATCCACCCGGCACGCCCACCAGGGGGTGACGCTCTGCCCACCAGGGGGCGATGCTCTGCCCCTCCGGGGCGTCGCTCTGCCGCGACCAGAGCCACTCTAGCGCCTGGGGCAGAGGCCAAGGAGCCATCCCCAGCGCCCAGGCCATCTTTGCTCCAATGGAGCCTTGGCTGCGGGAGGGGAAGAGAGAGACAGGGAGGAAGGAGGAAGGAGGGGGGGTGGAGAAGCAAATGGGCGCTTCTCCTATGTGCCCTGGCCGGGAATCGAACCCGGGTCCCCCGTACGCCAGGCCAACGCTCTACCACTGAGCCAACCGGCCAGGGCTGGTTTGTCACCAGAGACTCTTTACAATCTATCCTCGGCACATTTTTTCAGTTTGATGTCTTAATACTAATCCTATTACACTTCACCCCACTCTCACAATCAACATTTCATGTAGTGCAATCAACAAATTTTTAGCAGTTGCTTGAGTTTTTTCCATTTATTAATTCATTTGCTCTGCTTCTTTCTTTCTCTCCCTCCCTCCCTCCCTCCCTCCCTCCTTTCTTTCTTTCTTTCTTTCTTTCTTTCTTTCTTTCTTTCTTTCTTTCTTTCTTTCTTTTTCTTTCTTCCTTCTTTCGCTCTGTCTTTCCTTTTTTTTTTTAATTAAATCAGAGGCAGCAAGGCAGAGAGACAGACTCCCGCATGCAGCCCAATCAGAATCCACATACCAGACTATTCTCTGTCCATCTGGGGATGTTGCTTTGCCACTCGGCAACTAAGCTATTTTAGCACCTGAGGTGAGGCCATGGAGTCACCCTTAACACCTGGGCCGAAGTACTTTAACCAATTGTGCCACGGCTGTGGGAGAGGAAGAGAGAAAGGAGGGGAGTGGGGGAAGGGTGAAAAGCAGATGGTTGTTTCTCTTGTCTGCCCTGACTGGAATCAAATCCAAGACATCGACATGCGCTGCTGAAGCTCTGCCATTGAGCTGGTTATTTCTTTCAATCAAAATATAATCTCTCTCTCTCTTTGGCTAGGCTAACTCAGCTTCAGTTTTTCAACATAACTGAAGAACCGGTAGCTTTCTCAGACCTGTAATATTAGTTTTCCTCTTCTGTGAGTTTGTAAAAACCAGTATAAATTTTTGTTATAACATGTATTGCAATATAATGAAACTTCCCCTTCAAGTTTAACATCCTTTAATAAATTACTCATTTTTGGATTAAAATGGCTATATCTTCCATCTAGTTTATATCAGCACCTGGTATATGTAAGAGTTCAATTATTGTTTGATGAATAAATAAGTGAGCTAAGAATTACTAAAGAAATCGTCCCAGAAAAATGCTGACCTCTGGCTACCCTGAAACATCGATGATATAGCCAGGAACAGGAGAGCTGAGGCTCTGAGACAGAATTGAAGATGAGTCTTCAATTTGAGTCATTTTTCATCAAAGTCTGTGAATGTATCATGTCAAAATAAGATAGATGGCACTCATAGACTAAGAAAAAGGTATATAATTTTATCAAGATACATGTGTTTTGAAGTTTTAAAACAGAAAATATAAAACAACACAATATGTATATATAAATATATGCAAACATACATAATATACTTATCAGAATTCTATTTGTGCCTACTTTAAAAAAGAGTTATGGTCAATAGAAGAAAAACACAGTAGAAATATCAGAACTCTACTGTGTACCTTAAAATGTGGCCATGTGGAAGACAGAGAGCATACCTCCAATTACACATGTTATGGTGGTAAGGTGAGCTAATGTATGACTATATTTAGACCGAGAGAGTGTTTTCCAGACAGGCTAATAATTTGGTGTCATTCAGGACTTTTTTTTTCTTTTTTAGCAAAATCTTGATTTTTCCTTATGTAGCTCAATTTCTTTCCATTTTTTTTCTAGTTTTTTCAAACATCACTGTTGTTGTCGCAGATTAAAATGTTTAAAGTATATAAAAGAAAAGCAAGCCCTTGTTCACTGAAATTATCATTAAACAATGAGATATTTATTATCAAAATTCTGGTTCACAGGGAGCTGACAGCCCTCAGGATTCATGGGACTTTTTAGGATTAGTCCAAGGTTTAGCATAAGTGATTAGAGAATGTTGGCATTTTGTAGCTGCTCCTGTTCTTAACTTGACAAGACAGGGCTTACTTCAGCAGCATCAAGCTCACATGCAAGGAGCTTCAGGCTGTAACCTGAGAGCATGATCAACTTGTTTCTTGTTTATCTCATTGTTGTAGAAAGTGTTCTAATGTCTCATCACCTCCTGTAAACCCCTGTCTTGCCCAGAATAAACTGGTTTCAGAAGAGGTAAGAACTGAACTTTAAAAATGAAATAAGGTGGAATAAGACTGGTGCAATAGGTGCAGAAGGAAAAGGGCTGAAATGCTGATGAGAAAAACAAATGAAATATAGGTAAAATCAGAATGTGAGATGAAAAGGTTTAGAGACAGAGAGGAAAGAAAGAAAGAAATTGAGAATAGATTTCTTTATACATGACCTGAGCCCAGGTGTTCTGTGACTCCATCTCTTCTGTAATAGATTTTTATCTCAGGTGTAAATATCCACACAGCTTGAAAGAGCTTGGGTTAGGTTACATGGGCTATCATTTTTTAAAGAAATTTTTAATAAATAAAGCTTGCTTTCGAAAATATTCAAATAAAAAAATATTCAAATAACAATTCATTGTAAAGCACACAAAATTGTAGAGGTTATAAAGAAATACAAAATTTTAACTTACAATGCCATCTAACTATTGTGTTAATTCAGATGAAAAGTAAAAATATCAACACAGAAGTAATAAATATTGAAATAATTTAAACTATAATTATTATAATCTTATATTGTTATTTGTTTAATCCAATTTTATCACTTCAGAGGCATATACAAAAAAAAAAAACACAAAAAAAACCACCAACCAAAAACATAAGCTTATCTTCCAATTTGGTGTGCCGATTTGGATGAAGGCAGCTGCTTATTCAATGCTGTAACCCCATCTTTGTTTTGAAATGACTGACAAAAATGAGTATGTAGAGATCTATAGGTAAGTGAGAGATTAAACAACACCTGTGTTAGCAGTGTCTGTTTCTCCTTGGTTAAAACTTACGTTAAATCTTGTCTTTTAATCCATAGCTCATAATGCAGAGAAATACAGAAAGAAGTATGTCCAGGATCTTTGAATACCCCCTTGTTACCCCCTGGATGATGACTACGGTACTGGACTCAATACTTCTCCTTGATGGCATCAGTAAGCATCATTATCACTTAATTCTGCACACGGTGAGAGCTACTCAGGAGTAATATGTCACAAATTTATCTTTCTTCTTCAGAGGAATTAATCTCCTTGAAGTAAAACCTGCACTGACCCTTGGCAAAGATGTTTTCTGTAGTGAAATAACCCAAAGCTATGGCTCTTTTATACAGTTGCAATCATTTGAAAAGAGGTCAGTGCCCTCTCCTCATCCATCAGAAAAAAAAATAAAGATGTTAAATTTACTTATCACAATGAGTGCATTTGATTTACCACCTGTGATATGTGTGGCTGAGAGGCTGGGCACTGTTTCACCGATGCTGTACTTGAGATGTTTCCCAAGTGTGAGATCCTGAATAGTCAGGCAGGAGGGCTTCTAAGAGGGGAAAGGAACAGCCATCACTGTTCTTTTTTTTCCCCCAAAATAATCTTTATGGATTGATCAGAGAGAGAGAGAAGCATTCATTTTGTTTTTTCACTTAGTTGTGCATTCAATGTTTGCTTCCAGATGTGGTAACCCCCAACCCTGCAATTCCAGGACAATGCACTAGCTGACTGTACTAACCAGCCAGGGCATCACTGTTCTTATGTAGATTAATTGTCAAAAAACCCCATCAAAAGTAGCAATCAGAGAGTGAATAGGTTTGTAAGTCCTCCTGCCATTTTTTTTTTTTTTTGTATTTTTTTCTGAAGCTGGAAACGGGGAGAGACAGTCAGACAGACTCCCGCATGGATCCACCCGGCACGCCCACCAGGGGCGAAGCTCTGCCCACAAGGGGGTGATGCTCTGCCCCTCCTGGCGTCACTCTGTTGCGACCAGAGCCACTCTAGCGCCTGGGGCAGAGGCCAAGGAGCCATCCCCAGCGCCCAGGCCATCTTTGCTCCAATGGACCCTTGGCTGCGGGAGGGGAAGGGAGAGACAGAGAGAAAGGAGAGGGGTAGGGGTGGAGAAGCAGATGGGCGCTTCTCCTGTGTTCCCTGGCCGGGAATTGAACCCGAGACTTCTGCACGCCAGGCCGACACTCTACCACTGAGCCAACCGGCCAGGGCCAGTCCTCCTGCCATTTGACCATTGTTCTATCTATCTATCATCTTCTATCATCTATCTATTATCTATCTATCTATCATCTATCTATCATCTATCTATCTATCTATCTATCTATCTATCTATCTATCTATCTATCTATCTATCTATCATCTATCCATTTGTCAATTAATGCCTTTTTCCCTTTCTCTCTTTTCTCCCATCCTATCTCTATATTTCTTTATGTTTCTTTTATGTGACATCATTGTTAGAAGCACAGACTTTTACTAAGTGGTCTAGAATTGACTCTATTTTCTAACTTTATAGATTATTTTCTTGTGTAATTTGTATAACTTCCTTGCTTTGTCATTCTCTTTTTTCAATTGGTATTAGCTAAGATATTTAAGCAAACATATTAGGTGGTTAGAGTTTTGTAAGTGTTATATAAATGTTTGGTATTCTTACTAAACTCCAATATTCATTGATATATAACAAAATTATTATCTTGTTCTTTCATAGTAATATTATTACAATAGAATTCAACCTTTACTTATGAAGTACCGTAAGTATTACTAAGGCTATCATTGAATTTAAGAAGTACAATTAGCAAAAAATGGTAAATCACTAAAAAGTTATTTATTATATGTTAGATCTAGATGTAGATGGTTTCATATCTATAAATTACTTTAAAGATTCTTTGCAGAATTTTATTTTGTTTTTTGTTTGTTTGTTTCTCTTTGTATTTTTCTGAAGTGAGAAGCAAGAGGCAGAGAGACAGACTCCTGCATGCACCTGACCGGGATTCACCAGGCAAGCCCAATAGGGGCCGATGCTCTTCCATCTGGGGCATTGCTCCATTACAACTGGAGCCATTCTAGCACCTGAGGTGGAGGCCATGGAGCCATCCTTAGCAGCTGGGCCAGCTTTGCTCCAATGGAGCCTTAGCTGCGGGAGGTGAAGAGAGAGATAGAGAGAAAGGAGAAGGGGAAGTACGGAGAAGCAGATGGGCATCTTTCCTGTGTGCCCTGGCCATCTTTTCAGAATTTTTATAAGTACTATTTAGGTACCATAAAAATGCTTTAAGAGCTATGCAGTATCCAGAGTTGTTTTCTTTCTACCTGATATAATCTGGGGGGGTTCCAAACCTTGATTTTATTTCTAAATAGGTAGTCATCTTTATTCATCAGTACAAAATTAGGAAAGCTATGACAAGGCATAGTGAAGAGAAAGGACAGCTATAGAAGTAGAATGACAGATTATATTCTAAATTGCATTTATAAGTGATTGCATATAACTAACTTGATCTTTTCCTTCTTTGGTTTACCATCATTATTAACATATTGGGGTATTTTTCTCTACCTACAATTTATTTTCTATCAAGCAGTTTTATTTTTCTTATTTATTTTGTTTTTCCTTAAACATTGTGTTATCTTAGATGTGTAGCAAACATATAAACAGGTAATAATAATAATTATAATAAGTTAACTTTCTGATGAATACATACATAAAAGGGATATCTTTTTATTATACTACCTCAATATTTAGCTTTACAAATTCAATTGGCTAAGTCTGATGTAAGAACTGTTTGAGAAATTTTGGTCATCTTTATCTAAGAATTGATTGTTGTTATTACTCTTCTTAAAAACCAAGGAGGAGTGAAATTTGTGGGGCTGCATGAAAGAAGGCGAAGGAATTAAGCAAAAAAGAAATATACATATCACATAGACAGAGAGTAGTGTGGTGATAGCCGGAGGAGAAGGTGAAGCTGGAAAGGGAGGGATAAATGAGGACAGAAAGAGGGTTTTCTTTGGGCAATGGGCTTATGATACAGCATGCAGATGATATTTTTTTTTACATTGTACACTTGAAGCCTATATGGTTTTGTGAACCAATGTCACCTTAAAAATTCAATTAAAGATTACTAATGGATTTTAGATGTTTTTACTGAGTAAAATAAATGTTTTAATTTATTCTGAAATGTATGTCTTCTTATAAGCATCAACCTTATATTAATTACATATTTATGTTTACCTCTGTTACAAATACTTTATTTATTCTATATCCACACTAAACACTGACTTGACTGACTTGTGAATTCTAGTGTTTGCTTAACAGTAATGCATAAATTGGGACAGGTCAAAAGAAGTTCTAGTAATAGGCCTGCCGCAGATGATGACTTTCATGTTTTTGCATCTTCTATATATTTTATCTTCTTCCTTTTTTATTTTCTCAGAGATGAACCAGCTTCTTCAGCTGCAAATAATGAAGAATCTTAGAAATAAAAACCTCAACAAGATAAAGAAAAACATGATCAAATAATGTAGTGTTATTCAACATTCATTGCACAATCTGAAGACGATGCATGTACTTTATTTTGTGTTTATTTCAGAGTCACAGAACTTATTTGACCAGAGCTAAAAAAATGAAAATGCTTCTTGAAACATTAAGAAAGCTGTTTTTCTTCATGTATTTCTTTTTAATGATTTGTACTTTGAGGCGTTTTCATCAAAGTAAATAAGAAATTTTAGATAACTGAACCATTTTTAGTGTACTAAAAAATATATATATTTCCTAAAGTGAAACAGTTTTATTATATATAATTTCAGTATATTTATATTTTCCCAGGAGAAAAATTAACTATCACCATCTAAAAACGACATCACTGTTTTTATATAAAACTTATGAGGATGACATTTTAGGTATAGCCTTTATATGATATTTTTTTATTGCTACACAATGAGGATTTGAAGTTGCAAATGATTTTTTTTTTGTTTTTGTTGGAAGAAAAGGCAAAAGAGTAATAATAGCCACCAATTAGTTGTTTTTTTTTAAAATAAAACATTCATTTTGACATTAATAGAATTAACTTTTGACATCTATGTGGTTCAGACTTTAATATTTAAAAACACATTTAGGCATAGGATTGTATAATATTAAGATGTGCTTAGGTGCTTATCAACATTTTTCAAAATTTACTATTAGTCTTTTAAAATTATAACTTTATTGCCAGCACATTTTATTATGTATTTTTAAGTGGTACTAAGTAAAAATTTACAGTATATCAGTTTAGCATATCTAGTTTATTAGTATACCAGTTTATTAGCATTTACTTAGCATATCTGAATTTATTAAAATTTATCTGCTAATAAATCATCACAACATACTTTTGAATAAAGTTCACTTTATTTTAAAATCTCCAACACAATAACTGAAATATTATACACTCATAAATATTTGTTTCCTGAATAATTTAATAAGTTATTTGATCTCTACATATATTTTAAATAATCATTAACATTAATCTATAGCCCTGTTAATTAGAAAACTGAAAAATTCCAAAGAAAAATAAAAGTGTTTTGCAAGAAATTTTACTTTGTGTATTGTTATACTCATGCATAGAAACACACACATAAACACACATACACATGTAGACTAAAACTGTTTAAATATTTTCAAATTCTAAAAGTACTGTTTTGCAGTGAGTAAATAATTTAAAAATTTTGTAACACAGATAGGGTAAATTATGTAGAGTCTGCCTCATTCTAAAAATTTTTTGCTGTTTAATTTCTCAAAAAAATTAAGGTTGTATTAGACATGGGACTGAATATAGAGGCAGGCAGGAAAACTAAGATCTTTGTTTAGTATACATTGCTGAGGCAATGTGAGGTTAACACAGTGTTATGGATGAACAATTGGGAGCTGGTATGGACTGAATATTTGTGTCTCTCAAAAATTCATATGTTGAAACTCTGATTCCCCAATCTGATAGTATTTGGAGGTAGGTCCTTTGGGAGGTAATTAGGCCTTTAGGTGGAGACTGTGATAGAATTAATGATATAAGAAAAGACACCAGAGAACCGGTTTCTTCTCCCTCTGCTGTCCTCCGTGTGAAGAAACAACAAAAAGATGGCATCTGAAAACTATGAAGTTAAAGCTCTTATCAGACTCCAGACTTGTCATCACCTTGATCTTGGACTTCCCAACCTCCAGAACTGTGAGAAATAAATTTCTGTTATTTAAGCCACCCTGTCTGTGATATTTTTGTGATAGCAGACCAAGGGGTTAAGGTTTTCCTAAGAGGGGGTTAAGATTTTTTAAGGTTCAATGGGAAATTTTTATCCTGTCAAGGTCTCTTTTGATCCTCCTTTCATCCTACATTGGCATCAGGGAGACATGCTAAAGCCAAAGTCAGAGTCCAAACTCTCACTGCCATACGATATTTCTATATCTGAAAAACTAATGAGATATGTAATCTTAGGTGGTAGTTGAGTCTTAAGTGAGATCATTATATTTTTGTGTGATTTTCTTGTGTGTTGACTTTAATTATACATTGAGCTAACTGGTATATAAAAGCAAAATATATAGAATGCAATATAAGACTGAAATACCAAGGATAGCAAGATTTGGTTTGCTGACAGTCTCTAAATTGCTTCTCTTTGTCACCCACCTATTATGTTTTTCAAACAAGGACTCCATCTTTCATCTCAATTTCCTAAGCTAGATGACCCAGAAATTTACATGGTGATCAGTTTTCCAAGCTAAATTATATTATCAGTCTTTATTCTCCTTGTCAGATGTTGACAAAACACCAAGGATTAGACCTTAAAAACCAAATGACTAGAATTAAAGTTTGAAAAAAATGAAAGTTTTTATCTTTGAGAATCAGTAATCTAGAAATATAAACTGTAGAAAATTTAAAAGATATCCATGAAAAGAAGACAATAGAGACAAAGAAACTGTGTGACAGTGGTTCCTGGCATTGAAGCATCTTTGTCTGGGAGTCTTAGGCAGAAGCTGACTACAGGTGGAAGCCTGCTGCTTAATTTGAATTTTTTTGGAAAGCTCTCTCACTATGCCATCTGTTCCCAAAGAATGTCAAAAGATCTTCAATATTAAACATGTAAAAAGTGAAGACATCATATTTTCTCAATTATGTTTTTATAATTGTGAAATGTGGATCTATGAATCTATGACTTATAACTTAACTACTGGTCAGTAGATGACAGTTCTTAACGTGGTTCATTCCAATAAGTTTCAAAAGCAACCTTCTCTGTGTCATCGCCACAAGTTAGTTCTAAGAACTGATTGCACACAGCAGCTACTGTACTTAGACATGAAACAAGCTGGCTACACTCAGTGAGAGGGTTGTAGATACTATATCAAAATATTATAATAACCCTTTACATAAACTTTCAAGTTTGATTTTATGAAAACATTTGTGCTTTTGATTTTTATTGATAACCCACAATGATAAAGGAAATATAATTCTGCATGGGGAGCAGTGTTTTACAAAGTTTATTGATCAAGTTTTTGTCAATGGGGAACTCTCAGTAAGATACATGATCATTTACTTGATATCATAGATGTTGGAAACACATTCTAAAGAATTTTTTTAAAAGTTTGGTGTCTAGCTTTTGTTTGTTTACTGCTATTATCCTAGCTGCCATTTGACAAGAAAAATCTTCTAGCTCTCTAGAATATAGTCAGAAAATAGCAAGAACTTACTTATTCATATTCATTATAAAGAAGCAATTGTAAAAAATACATCTGCTAATGTTTAAATTAATTTTAAGGCTATTTTTCTCACCCATGTCCCACTTTTATAGTTTGACCAGGGCTATAACTGACATGTGAGAACTGGGCCAAAACATCCTCAGCAATTTTGAGTAGCATAGCCCTAGCAGTGCATGTTTAAATTTGACATCAATTAAACTGTGCTCTAAAGTTAAAACTGAACAGTCCTGGACAATATATTATGTTGGCCAACATTATTAGAATGCAAATGAGTGAATACCCTCTTGAGGCCTATCACACTCAATGTATAAAGATTGAGTTAATGATGACCCAATGAGAATATTAGCAATTCTTCGATGACTTTTGATTTTTATCACATAACAGACCACAATTGTTTCTTATTAATTGGTGAGTGTATTAAGATCTAAAACAGAAAAAAAGAATTGTAGACAGTGTACTTGCAGACAATTATTTGTCACTTTAAGTACATATCTTTAATTTAGAAATAAACAATTATGTATGTGCCTTATATATATGCATATATGTCAAATATAGTAAAACTATGAAGACTAATATTTTAATGCCATTTTATCAGTTTATTTTATTTTGGTAAATAAGGATTATTCATAATAATTATGAGTTAGTTATAATTGGGTAAATGATCACAAACCTAATTATTTTTATTATCCTTTGTTCTATTAAATGAAGCAACAAATTATTGTGTTAACTGGTAGGCATTCCAAAAAACACAAGGAGAATTTTAGCATATAAAACATCTTAATTTCCACAAAAAAAAACCCCCAAAAAACATCTTAATATAATTATTCAGTATTAAATTCAATTCTTAGCTTTTTTTGGAAAGAACTTTAGACTTACATTAAGGTAACAAAAACAGAACACAGAGTTCCCATGTAATGTTTACCCAGGTTCCCCTTTAACATCTCATATTCAAATAGACTAATTGCTACAGTTAGGAAATTAACTATGGTACAATATGTAGAAGTAAACAAGAGAACTTATTTCAATTTTACTGATTATTTTCACAAATTTTTTATTTCTATTGTAAAACTGGGATCTAAAATTAAGAAAAGCATAATTAAGAGGAATTGATAGAAATAAAAACATAAATAAATATAACATAAAACATAAATAACCTGCCCAGGCAGTAATGCAGTGGATAGAGCATCGACCTAGGTGCTGAGGACCCCAGTTCAAAACACTGAGGTCATTAGCTTAAACGTGGGCTCAATCACCTTGAGCACAGGTTGCCAGCTTGAGCATGGGATCATAGACATGACCCCATGTGCACTGGCTTGAGCTCATAGGTCACTAGCTTGAAGTCTTAGGTCACTAGTTTAAGCCCAAGGTCTCTCTGGCTTCAGCAAGGGGTCACTTACTCCCCTGAATCCCCTCTGTAAGGAGAAAGCAATCAAGGAATAACTAAATGACTAGTGTGGTGTACTATGAGTTGATGTTTCTCATCTCTCCCTTCCCATCTGTCTTTCTCTCTCTCTCTCTCTTTCTCTGTCTAAAAAAAAAGAAAGAAAGAACATAAATATAATTAGTTTTCAAAGTAAAAAAAAGTTATTAAAATAGCACAACAATTAATAACAACTATTAAAATTTAACTTTTAATATAGAACACTTTGACATAACTTAGACATCTACCTCACAGTTAAATATCAAATGTCTTTAATATTTTAGAATTATATAGGGCGGTACTAACTCATAACATATTGGAATATAAAGAAGTGCTAAAGTTCACTAATTAAATGTCAAAAATACCATATTTCAAAGACCTTACAGAAGGTAAATTACTTTTGCATAATTAATCAAATCTATACAGAGAGTTGTAATTTGAACATACAATTTTTTTTAACTCCTAGGGTCTTTAATATTTCTGTATGCTATTTTAATGATATCAACATTTTCTCTTTAATTACTTCATTAAAGAATTTAAATTAAATTGTAGATTTTACAATGACTGTACACTAAAAAGTGGTTTTAGTTAACATTTTCTCAGCAATGTATACTTCAATAACTCTTGCATAATAGGTACTAAATAAATTCCACCACTGCCATCCTTTGAGCATTTCTGAAGATAGAAAGCTTTGCATAATCTCTGTTTTCCATGAGTAGAGAATTTATCATGCTGTTGTATGTTCATCAAATGTTACTAAAATTTCAGAATTTCTTAATAGTAGTTGTAGGATATAATACAGTTTAAATAGTTAATATTTAGAACAATGTTCTCTAATATTGCCATTATTTTATTTATTGAGAAATTAATTAAATAAAAAGATAATTTTATAAGTAATGTAAAAAATTATAGAGCATGAGAATTGAAATTTAAAATTTAACAATGTTATGACATTTTATTTATTTATTTAATTTTGCAAATTAAAAAAGTTCTTTATTTTAATCCCTATCTCCAAATGCACTAGTTTAATATTTGTAATGTGCTGATTGCTAACAGATCTCACTTTTATTTCATCTTCTGTCCTTTGTCTCAATAACCCAAAGAAGAGAGAGTGGTTGGCTTGATCCAGTTATTTTTTTCCTTTTTTATTAAATTTCTTGGGGTGACACTGGTTAACCAAATTATGCAGGCTGCAGGTACACAGTTTTACAAAACATCGTCTGTACACAGTATTGTGTGCTCACCACTCCAAGTTAAGTCTCTGTCCATCACCATTTCAAATATATTTCAATTTATCTGGATGGCTATTTTGTTTAAATAGCAAATAAAGTACTCATATTTAATGTTAAAATATGCAACAATAATTACTATCATATGTATAAATAATTATACAACAATAATTATTATCATATGTATAAATTTTATTTAAACATATTTCTTTTTTTACTTTTTCTGCTTTCATTAATATTTTTTTATATTTTCTGCTTATTACTCAATTCTAAAACACTGATATTTTGGTTTTTATAATTTAGAAACTTGATAAATATAATTATCATATAGTACATTAAAAATTTTCTTATATATTTTGCAATATATCTAATATACTATCTTATTAATCTCATTATTTTTTTCTTTAGACAATCAAAAAAAACTCACTGAAGTATTTTCTTAAAATTTTATTAGTAGAATTTGTTAAGTTTCACATTCAGAGCAAAAACTGTGTGGAAACTTTTTTTAAACTTCATTTAAAAAGAAGTATTGGCCTGACCTGTGGTGGCGCAGTAGATAAAGCGTCAACCTGGAATGCTGAGGTTGCCGGTTCAAAACCCTGGGCTTACCTGGTCAAGGCACATATGGGAGTTGATGCTTCCTGCTCCTCCCCCCCTTCTCTCTCCCTCTCTCTCTGTCCTCTCTATAATGATTAAATAAAATCTTAAAAAAAAAGGATTATTGACTTCAGTTGACTTGGTAACATCTTTAATTTCCTAATGTAAATCACCCTAGTCACCAATACTACACCTTTCTTATGTCTTTTGGCGAGAAGAAAAATAAAGACTACAAGTACAGGCACCCTTAGCTCATTCCAACCCTGTGTTTTGTGCATAGCTTTTTATTAGGTGTTAGGGGTTAAAAGGAAATAAAATTATTTTTTTTTATCTTTGAATAGTCCAGGAAGTCTTGGTCATTACTGAGATAAGCCATGAACTGCTCAAATCCTAGAATGTATAAGATTCAAATAACAGTAAAATAAATAGAAAAATCTGACTTATATCACTGTACTCAAAATTTTGCAATTCAAACATAACTATTTCGTCTGAAAATCCTCTGGATAATGTTTAGCAAAATGTGCTATAAATAAAAAGGAATATTCTTTAATCAAATATATTTTGAAATTATCAGGTTAGACAAAACTGTTTAGTTTCAAAGAAAAATCCTTATTTGATACTAAAAGACAAATGTCAGTAGCATTTTATGCCATTTGTACTTTTTATCTTGAGATAATTATAACTCAGTATACATTGTAAGATATAGCACAGATAACATCAATATAACATAATAGAGTGTCCCTTAATGGTAATACTCTACATCAGCTTAATAAATATCACAATCAGAAAATTGATGTAATAGGTTTATTTTCCAAGATGGCTCAGAGACTCTAATGGATTCTTATGACGTTCTTAAAGGACAAGGCAGTTATATGCAAAATACTCTATCTTGTTTGTCTGTATAACCTTTCATTATTATGCTATTATTATTACTGTTATTTAGTAAGACATGGCATAATATCTGTACTTTATGAAACATGCTGTAAAAAAAAGTTCTAGGGACCTGAAGATGGCAGTGGAGTAGGCAGACACACAGACTCCCAGCTCACACCACCAAACTGGATTATAAACTAATTTAGGAACAACCAGCATGAAAAACCAACTCTGGACTATAAGAA
Organism: Saccopteryx leptura; assembly: GCF_036850995.1. Lineage (NCBI taxonomy): Eukaryota > Metazoa > Chordata > Mammalia > Chiroptera > Emballonuridae > Saccopteryx > Saccopteryx leptura. Next base: position 357,741,459 of record NC_089503.1, read on the forward strand.
CAGCTCTCAAAAACCAAGGAGCAAAGAAGAAGCCACAACAAACCTGGTAGGGAGTGCCTGAATCTCCCCTGCTTACAAGAACGGGGGGGGGGGGTGAGGCTGAGAGCCCAGTAGGGCTCTCACTCCAAGAAAAAGAGCAGAAAATGATTCTCACAGCCACTTGCCTGGTGTACAGGGAACAACGTGTGTTGAAAGGGCTGACTTACCTTCCAAAAAGAAAGGGGAGAGAGAGAAAAAGAGAGAGAGGGGCAAAATATGCAGGGGACAACCTGAGAAGCTGACTCATCCAGTGCTGGAGGTAGCTGGGGGAGGGGCTGGTCCTTCCACAAAACAAAAGACTAAAGTGCTTCCGGGTCACAGATCTTCAGACATCTCTACAGCTCCAATCAGTGCAACAAGACACAGCTGTATACAAGAAGTAAGGAGGAGAGGCAGTACTCCGGTTTCCATTGAGATATAAGGTACACCTCCCCCTACTGAAGCTGAGAAAACACCCTGCCCCCAGAGAGAGAAACTGGCAGAAGAGGCCTTCAGAATCTCAGGTTATACCACCACATTCTTGAATACAGTTTCAAATAAGCCCCGTGCTGAGATCAGTAAACAAGACTATCACCTGTTAAGAAAACAAACAAATCAAGACTTCAAAGTGGCCCAAATCCAAAAGTGGATTACAAACAATAGCAAATGCCAACCCATGAAGACCTAGAAATAACACAATTAAAAACTGGAGGCAGACAACACCAAGCCTAGACTCAACCAGCTCTACAAACAAAACAACCAGACACACAGATATAATAAGAAGATAAAGAAATGCAATCTGAATAAAACCACAAGAGAAACCTCCAGAAAATGAACTGAGTGATATAGAAATAACCAAACTTCTGGAAGCGGAGTTCAAATAATGATAATGATTGTAAGGATGCTTAGGGATCTTAGAACAACAATGGATGGTCATTATGAACACCTAAATAAAGAAATAGCAAGTATAAAGAAGAATATTAAAATATTAAAAAAGAATCAGTCGGAGATGACAAATACAATATCAGAAATGAAGACCAAAATGGAAGGAATTAAAAACAGGATGGATGGAGCTGAGGATTCAATCAGCGAGTTGGAGGACAAGTTGAATGAAGGCATGAAAGCAGAGAAGAAAAAAGAAAAGAAACTCAAAAAGTCTGCAGAAACTCTTAGCTCTATGACAACATGAAGAGTATTAACATTCGCATCACAGGGGTTCCTGAAGAAGAAGAGAAAGAACAAGGAATAGAGACTTTGTTCAATCATATCATGGCTGAAAAATTCCCTAAATTAATGCAGGAGAAACTCACAAGTTCAAGAAGCACAGAGAATTCCATTAAAGAGAAACCCAAAGAAACCTACACCAAGACACATCATAATTAAAATACCAAAGCTAAGTGATAAAGAGAAAATATTAAAAGCTGCTAGAAAAAAAAAGTCTATCACTTACAAAGAAGCCCCCATAAGGATGACATCAGACTTCTAAGCAGAAATACTTGAGGCCAGAAGGGAATGGCAAGAAATATTCAAAGTAATGCAGAACAAGACTACTTTATCCAGCAAGGTTATCATTTAAAATTGAAGGATAAATAAAAAGCTTCCCAGACAAAAAAAACTCAAGGAATTTATTACAACCAAACCCATGCTGCAAGAAATGTTAAGGGGCCTGTTGTAAACAGATCAAAGAGGGGAAAGAATATAGCAAAAGAGGAATACAGCTTTAGGCCCTGGCTGGTTGGCTCAGTGGTAGAGCATCGGCCTGGCGTGCGGAAGTCCCGGGTTTGATTCCCGGCCAGGGCACACAGTAGAAACGCCCATCTGCTTCTCCACCCCTCCCCCTCTCCTTCCTCTCTGTCTCTCTCTTCCCCTCTCACAGCCGAGGCTCCATTGGAGCAAAAGATGGCCCGGGTGCTGGGGATGGCTCCTTGGCCTCTGCCCCAGGCGCTAGAGTGGCTCTGGTAGCAACAGAGCAATGTCCCGGATGAGCAGAGCATCGCCCCCTGGTGGGCATGCCATGTGGATCCCGGTTGGGCGCATGCGGGAGTCTGTCTGACTGCCTCCCCATTTCCAGCTTAAGAAAAATACAAAAAAAAAAAAAAGGAATACAGCTTTAAAGAATAAAATGGCAATAAACAACTACATATCAATAATAACCTTAAGTGTAAGTGGATTAAATAATCAAATCAAAAGATATAGGGTAGCTGCATGGATAAGAAAACAGGACCTGTACATATGCTGTCTATAAGAGACACACCTTAAAACAAAAGATACACATAGACTGAAGGTAAAAGAATGAAAAAATGAAAAAAAAAGCTGGGGTAGCAATACTTATATCAGAAAAAATGGATTTTAAAACAAAGGATATGGTAAGATATAAAGAAGGCAACTACATAATGATAAAAGGAGCAATCTAACAGGAAGATATAACTATTATAAATATCTATGCACCTAATATAGGAGTACCTAAATATATAAAGCAGATATATATATTTTTTTTGGTATTTTTCTGAAGTTGGAAACAGGGAGGCAAGTCAGACAGACTCCCACATGCGCCCAACCTGGATCCACCTGGCACGCCCACCAGGGGGCGATGCTCTGCCCATCTGGGGCATCACTCTGTTGCAACCAGAGCCATTCTAGCACCTGACGCAGAGGCCACAGAGCCATCCTCAGCACCCGGGCCAACTTTGCTCCAATGGAGCCTTGACTGTGGAAGGGGAAGAGAGAGACAGAGAGAAAGAAGAGAGGGAGGGGTGGAGAAGCAGACAGGTGCTTCTACTGTGTGCCTTGGCTGGGAATTGAACCCAGGACTCCTGCACACCAGGCCAATGCTCTACCATTGAGCCATCTGGCCAGGACCTATAAAGTAGATTTTGATGGATATAAAGGGCGAGATAGACAGCAATACTAAAATAGTAGGGGATTTCAGTACACCACTAACATCACTAGATAGATCCTCAAGACAGAAAATTAACAAAAAAATAGCAGACTAAAAGGACATACTAGATCAACTCAATTTAATAGATATCTTCAGAACTATCACCCTAAAGCAAAAAAATATGCATTCTTTTCCAGTGCTCATGGTACATTCTCTAGGATAGACCACATGTTAGGGCACAAAAGTGGTCTCAACAAATTTAAGAAGACTGAAATCATATCAAGCACTTTCTCTGATTACAATGGCCTGAAACTAGAAATCAACCACAACAGAAAAACTAGAAAATTCTCAAACACATGGAAACTAAATAGCAGGTTGTTAAATAACGAATGGATTAAGAATGAGATCAAAAAGGAATAAAAATATTCCTAAAAACGAATGATAATGAGCATACAACAACTCAAAATTTATGGGACACAGCAAAAGCAGTACTGAGAGGGAAGTTTATAGTACTACAGGCACACTTTAAGAAGCTAGAAAAAGCTCAAATAAACAACATAACCCTGCAACTAAAAGAACTAGAAAAAGAACAGCAAATAAATCCCAAATGTAGTAGAAGGAAGGAAATAATAAAGATCAGAGCAGAAATAAATGACATAGAGGCTAAAGATACAATACAGAAGATGAAACTAGGAGCTGGTTCTTTGAAAAGGTAAACAAGATTGATGAACCTTTAACTAAATTCACCAAGAAAAAAAGAGAGAAGACTCAAATAAATAAAATTAGAAATGAGAGTGGAGAAATAACAACTGATACAAGAGAAATACAAAATATTGTAAGAAAATACTATGAACAATTATATGCCAAAAAACTAGACAACCTAGATAAAATGGACAAATTCCTTGAAACATACAATTTTCCAAAAGTCAATCTGGAAGAATAAGAAAACCTATACAGACCAATTATACCAAATGTGATCAAAATAGTTATCAAAAAACTTCCAACAAAGAAAAGTCCTGGGCCTGATGGCTTCACAAGAGAATTCTACCAAATATTCAAAGAAGAACTAACTTGTATCCTTCTCAAGCTATTGCAAAAAATTCAAGAGGAAAGATTTCCAAGCTCTTTTTATGAGGCAAGCATAATTCTGATTCCAAAACCAGGCAAAGACAACACAAAGAAAAAAAATTATAGGCCAATATCCCTGATGAATATAGATGCTAAAATCCTCAACAAAATATTACCAAACCGGATCCAACAATATATGGGAAAAATCATACACTATGATCAAGTGGGTTTTATTCTGGGGAGGTAAGGCTGGTGCAATATTCATAAATCAATCAATGTGATTCATCACATACACAAAAGGAAGGAGAAAAAACACATGATAATTTCAATAGATGCAGAAAAAGCATTTTATAAAATCCAGCTCCCATTCATGATCAAAACTCTCAGCAAAGTGGGAATTCAGGGAACATACCTCAACATGATAAAAGCCATCTATGACAAACCCACAGCCAATATCATACTCAATGGGCAATAATTAAAAGCAGTCCCTTTAATATCAGGAATAAGGCAGGGGAGCCTCCTTTCACCACTCTTATTCAACATAGTCCTGGAAGTCCTAGCCTCAGCAATCAGACAAGAAGAAGAAATAAAAGGCATTCAAGTTGGAAAAGAAGAAGTAAAACTATCAATAATTGCAGATAATATGATATTGTATATAGAAAACCCTAAAGTCTCAGTCAAAAAACTACTGGACCTGATAAATGAATTCAGCAAAGTGGCAGAATATAATATTAATACTCAGAAATTAGAGGCATTTTTATACACCAACATGAACAGTCAGAAAGCGAAATTAAGGAAACAATCCCCTTCACTTTTGCAACCAAAAAAATAAAGTACCTAGCAGTAAATTTAACCAAGGACAGTAAAGACTTGTACTCGGAAAATTATAAAACATTGATAAAAGAAATCAAGGAAGATACAAACAAGTGGAAGCATATACCGTGCTCATGGTTAGAAAGAATAAACATCATTAAAATGTCTATATTACCCAAAGCAATTTATAAATTCAATGCAATACCAATTAAAATACCAATGACATACTTTAAAGATATAGATCACATATTCCAAAAATTTATATGGAACTATAAAAGAACACAAATATCCTCAGCAATCTTGAAAAAGAAGAATAAAGTGGGAGGTATCACACTTCCTGTTATCAAGTTATACTACAAGGCCATTGTTCTCCAAACAGCCTGGTACTGGCATAAGAACAGGCATATAGATGAATAGAACAGAACAGAGAACCCAGAAATAAACCCACAGTTCTATGGACAACTGATATTTGACAAAGGAGGTAAGGGCATACAATGGAGTAAAGACAACCTCTTTAATAAATGGTGTTGAGAAAATTGGACAGCTACCTGCAAAAAAATGAAACTAGACCACCAACTTACACCATTCACAAAAATAAATTCAAAATGAATAAAATACTTAAATGTAGGCTGTGAAACCATAAGCATCTTAGAAGCAAACACAGGCAGTAAGCTCTCCGACATCTCTCGCAGTGATATGTTTGCCGATTTGTCTCCACAGGCAAGTGAAATAAAAGACAAGATAAACAAATGGGACTATATCAAACTAAAAAGCTTCTGCACAGCTAAAGACAATAAGAACAGAATAAAAAGACGAACCATACAATGGGAGAACGTATTTGACAGTACGTCTGATAAGGGGTTAATAACCAAAATTTATAAAGAACTTGTAAATCTCAACACCAGGAAGACAAACAATCCAATCAAAAAATGGCAAAAGAAATGAATAGACTCTTCTTCAAAGAGGACATACAGATGGCCAATAGGCATATGAAAAAAATGCTCAACATCACTAATCATTAAAGAAATGCAAATTAAAACCACAATGAGATATCACCTCACACCAATCAGAATGGTGCTCATCAACAAAACAACACAGAATAAGTGCTGGCGAGGATGTGGAGAAAAGGGAACCCTCCTGCACTGCTGGTGGGAATGCAGACTGGTGCAGCCACTGTGGAAAACAGTATGGAGATTTCTCAAGAAATTAAAAATTGAACTGCCTTTTAACCCAGCTATCCCTCTTTTAGGAATATACCCCAAGAACACCATAGAACCGTTCCAAAAGGAGAAATGTACCCCCATGTTTATGGCAGCATTGTTCACAATAGCGAAGATCTGGAAACAGCCCAAGTGTCCGTCAGTGGACGAGTGGATTAAAAAGCTTTGGTACATATATGCTATGGAATACTACTCAGCCATAAGAAATGATGACATCGGATCATTTACAATAACATGGATGGACCTTGATAACATTATACGGAGTTAAATAAGTAATTCAGAAAAAAACTAAGAACTATATGAATCCATACATAGATGGGACATAAAAATGAGACTAAGAGAAATGGACAAGAATGTGATGGTAACGGGGGTGGGGGTGGGGTGGGGGTGAAGAAGTAAAGAGAGCGGGTGGGGGAGGGGAGGGGCACAAAAAAACCAATAGAAGGTGACAGAAGACAATTTGACTTTGAGTGAGGGGTATGCAACATAATCAAATGTCAAAATAATCTGGAGATGTTTTCTCTGAACATATGTACCCTGATTTATGAATGTCACTGCCTTAAAATTAATAATAAAAAATGTAAAAAAAAAAGAAGCTGAAAAAAAAAAGTTCTAAAAACATAGTAATGAGATTATATCTCTATACCCATGCTCTACAGTTGACCAGATAAGGGTGACATTTTGGTTTTCTGGATTAGAATGGTAGGGAGTTGTCTAGACATATGGAAAGGTTGTTTAGACACAAAAAATAAACAAAATGTACAAAAAGTAAAGTATTACTTTACAAGTATACACCTGATTATCATGAATATATATTTTATTATAACTATATATATATATGTATATATATATATGCTCAGAAATGAGGAATCTGTGGATTCTAAGAATGATAAAATTCTCAGAGAGATAAATTTTTCTGAACCTATTAAATTTCAACATATTATTTTTGTTATTGGTTTTTATTTTTTTAATTTTTTATTTTATTTCAGTATACTTGCTGTATGCTCTCATATTGGTTAATTAGTGTCAGGTGTACAATTTTATACACATTCTTTTTGTTTTAAGATTCCTATGGGATAAATTTTTCTTGTTTTTTAGATTTTAGTTATCCATTTTTAAACAGAGAAGAGAGAGAGAGAGAGAAAGAGAGAAGTAGGAGAGCAGGAAGCATCAACTCCCATATGTGCCTTGACAAGGCAAGTCCGGGGTTTTGAACTGGCAACCTCAGTGTTCCAGGTCGATACTCTATCCACTGTGCCACCACAGGTCAGGTCTATATATCTTATATAATATGATTACCCCACTAATTCTAGGAATCATCTGTCACCATGTAAATTTACCACAATATCCACTATAATGTTTTTTAATGGATGTATTCAAAATGATCCTAATTTCCTTGTATTCAAATATATGCTCGTCAAACACTTTTTCAGTACCTGTACTGTGTCAGACTCTGCAGGGGCTAATGATACAGCAACAATATGGCTGAACTTACTTACAAGCTAAATGCAGTGGCAATCAAAGGATAATTTTAAACAGTTGCAGAGATATATGTAAAATGATTACCTTTTTTCTATTAAAAAATTGCTGTATTTTCTCTGTGCTGTTTTGGAATCATTATTTTACAATTTGCCAGAATAGACCGTATTTAGTGGTCTCAGTGATATAGTGTATCATCTACCTCTAAACAACTATTTTAGAAAAAGAATTAAAGAGAGCCTGAAGCAAACAAATATTCATTGAAAAATAGGTCATTTCTACACAAAGAAATCCAGTGACAAATTTTTTGATATATTGGTAGATCTATAAACAAATAAACCTGATGATTTTTTCCCATAGTACAGAAGCGATAATTTGGTGATGTCTCTATCAGAATTAAATCTATGTGACTCTTTTGTTAATTGGAGATCAACCTTATTATATTAGGGTCCTGCTTCACAGCATAGTTTTCATAAAACCTTCAATGATATATATATATTTTTCACATAATATATAATTCCTCATTTTAATGTGAATTTTTGCAGCTGTCACCATTATCTAATTGCAGAATATTTGTCATCCCCAAAAGAAAACCTACTACCCATTAGCAGTCACTCTCTATTTTCTGTTTTCCCCAAATCCTGGCAACTACTAATCTATTACCTGTCTCTGTGGATTTACTATCCTGGCATTTCATATAATCAAATCATATATATTGCATGTCTTTGTGACTGGCTTCTTTTACTTATATGATTTTCAAGTTTATTTTGAATAATGTTCTATTGCATGAATATATCATATTGTTTTACCCATTCATTAGTTGATGGACTTTTGGATTGATTCCACTTTTTGGCTCTTACATATCTTCACAAAGGTTTTAATGTGTCATTGCCTAAGCATTTTTTCCTAATGCTTCAAATTTGAAACATTAGATTTTACTCTCACAGAAGCACATATACACACAGAAAATTCCTATAAAATAGACTGTACGAAGAGGTTCAGTGATAGGGTGTTTGGCCAGAGAAAGGAGGTTCTGCTGCTGTAATACTTATGGTTTTTTTTTTTTTAAGTGAGAGGAGATAGTGAAACAGACTTCCCCATGTGCCCTGACTTAGATACACTCTGCAAACCCCATCTGGGGCTGATGCTTGGAATAACCGAGCTAGCCTTAGTGCCCAGGGCCCATGCTCAAACCAATTGAGCCACTGGCTACAAGATGGGGAAAGAGAGAGAAAGGGGAGAGGGAGGGGAAGAGAAACAGATGGTAACTTTTCCTGAGTGTCCTGACTGGGGATCAAACCTGGGACATCGCATGCCAAGCCAGTGCTCTATCTACTGAGCCAACCAGCCAGGGCATATTTATGATTTAAAGTTTGCATGTCATCTCCAATCTGATTTTCTTTTTCATTGTTACACTCCTGTATGTTTTAGATAAGCCTGTATACCTAACTGCATGCATATCTCTAGTGGCCAGTAAATAAAAAAGGAAAACCCACATTGGAGAAAAAAATGCCATCTGAAACAGGGAGATGACTTCTTCTACCTGATATGCATTAAGTGCCATAATTTGTAAAATATACTTTGATAGCTTTTGGAATAATCTGGGAACTTTGGGAATAGTATAGGAACATCATTACCATTTAGTGGTTATTCCTTTTATTTGCCTAGTTTAGTTCAAGGTAGACCATGCAAAAAAAGAAGAGAGAAGAGACCTAGACATGGTCCCAAATTCTTCGTTACATTTCAATAAACATGTAAGTCTGATTACACAACAGATTTTTCAGATAAAATGATTATAGGGTTCATTTTATTTAATCTCTATGCAACAATTAAACCTTCATTGTGTCTTAAAATGAGATATTTATTTACTCACTTATGTATGTCTGTATTATGTATTTTGGCTAAGTAAATATACACTCACCTTATAAAAGCAATTAGATCACAACATAAATCTGTTCCTTGCTTGTATCAAATGTACATTTAAGTAGGGAAAAACAAATTAAGTAAGTCAACATGTTGTTGGTTTTGAGAAATACTTTTAAGAAAGAGAATGACAGCATGACTAGGAAAGACACATGGAGGAGCTCTTTAAGCTGATATTTGAAGGATGTAGTAAAAAAAACAAACAAACCAAGCAATAGGAAGATCCAGGGAAAAGAATTCCACACAGAAGATAATCCTAATAATCATATATAAGGGTTAGAAAAGCATGGTGATGGTACAGAAAAAAATTCATGTGGTTCAAATTGGTAAGAAAGGATAGTGGCAAAAAAAATGGGAAAGGAATCATTCGCAGCCTTGTAGGGAGTGTGGGTTTCCTGCTAAGTGCCCCTGAAAGCACTGGAGTGTTTTTGAAGGGGGATAAAATGATCCAGCAACTTTGTAAAAGGCCATTCTTGCTGCCATGTGATGGATAGTTTAGATGATGGGATGTATTTAGTGGCTTTTAGAGTCTTCCAAGCAGAAGATAATAACAGGAAGGGGAAAAGATGAAGCAGTGGAGATGGAAAGAATTAACTGTCAGCCTGTCCTTGAATACTCCTGAAAAAAACTGCCTCCAAAATCTTCCTATTCATTTTAAAGAGGCTGGATTGTTAAAAAGCTTTCCTGGAGAATGACTCAGTTCTTTTGTTTCATGATAAGTACTCTCAAAATTACGGTGACAAACAACAGCAATCCTTTATATGTCTCTTCCCTGTATGCAGGTCAGCAGCAGCTTTGCTAGATTTGGACAAATGTGGCCTGAGCTTTGGTCCAGTTCTTCAGTCACACAGAAGGATCTGTGGCTTACACACATTATAAACTTTCAACTTGCCATGCATTCACTCTAGCTATTTCTTGTAGCTAAAATATTCCACCTCTGCCATGTCATCTTGATAAAATTATTTTTCTTTTTTCAATATCACATTCAAATGTCAAATCTGCTGCAAAACTGCCAATGATCCTGCAGGCAGGATTAACAGTTTCTTCATTTGTGTATCATTGTATTCATTTTAATGCCATTGGTAGTACAGTCATTGGAGATAGAATAGCTTTCTTTTTTCTTCCCCAAAAATATACAGATTTCTTCCAATCTATGGCATGAGGGAGGACACATCCCTCAATACACTATAATTTAGCCTTTACTGAAGGAAAGAGAAAATCTGGTATTTCCTACAGAAAACAGCTAAATAGGGAGAATTAAATGTTTTAAAAGTGTTGGAAGTAAAAAAAAAAAAAGTGTTGGAAGTGCTGGAGAAGGCTGAATGAATGAATCTCTAGGCACAATTCCTGAAACGAACTTTCCAGAGGCTCTCTGACCTATGAGGAAGGAAAGGAACCTGGTGCATGCTGCTGAATCCATTCACTGAAGAATGCACCGCTGTGGCTGTGATTCAGGGATGGGGGACAGGAGCAGAGGGTGGCAAGAGGTTATCCCGGCTCCCTCCACACCCACACACAGGAGCTTGGATACAACATCGCTGCTGCAGAAACTTCCATATCTCCTCACTTAGCTCGTCAGCAGAAAACTGCAAAAAGCAGCATCAGTGCCTTTATTTGTGAAATCCAATTTACATTCATATACCTAATCACAAGGATGTCAGAAAAGCATAGTTTTTAGCGGTGGCAATTTATACTGAGTGCCAAATATACTGTGTATCTGAGAGTTTATTCTACCTCTTAGTCTTCCCTCACTTTAAGAGGAACAGGCAGTGATCTGATGGATGAGCTAGGTCAGATCTGACAAAAATTGGTCCACATTTATCTGTCTGGGTAGACAAGTTATTAAAACAGTGAGAAAATAAAATATCCCTCTTTTGTGCTCTTGAGTCTTCTTCACTTAACAAGGTGTGAGACAGCAGCTTCCCAGCTGAGCACTTTCTCTGCGTATGTGTCTTTCCCCCTGATCCAATTCCACTTCTGGATTGGCAGAGAGTATTCCAGAAGCCTAATTCTATCTACCTCAAATCTAAGTAGTTTGTTCAATTCTGGCTTTATGGGATGAAAGAAACAAAGACAAAGCAAAACAAACAAACAAAGCAACATAAGCAAAGGGTAATGGAGTAGGATTATATATATTATCATTCCCTAATCCTAGGATTTATACGTTTGTAAATCAGTCCCCAGGGCAAGATCATGAGCTCTTCACAGTAATGGGTGTTTTTTTTGTGCCTAGAATTCAATAGGCTTTCAAATATTTATATTAATTTTAAACAAATATGATGTTCATTTAACATCCTTTAATATTATGTAGTACAGGGATAACATACTAATGTCAATACATAGTTAACAATTGGACAGATAAAGGTTCAAAATTAGCTTGGCTCTTACTAAATCTGTGACCATGACCTTTATCTCCATTTCCTACACCTCTTTTTCTTTTTCTTCCCCCCATCTGTAAATAAGATACAGTTTCACCTATCTTATAGGGCCTGTGTAAAATGTAAATAAATAATTGTTTATGAAATAATGTGGTTGTGAGTAAATGACCAATGAAAAGTGTTTTGCTTTTCCTTCTCTTCTTTGTCTCTTTCCTCCTTAAAATTCTTGTCACTAACCTCAGGACAAGATCAGGCATTCAGTTTTCTCTAAAAATCTAATGCCCAGAATTGAAGAGAATGTTCCAGGCGTGGTTTTCTAACACATTTATAGAAGAAAGGACACCAAAATCATTCTAATTAGATGTGCATGACACATCATTGGGTTAAAGAAAAACAATATATATACTATTGGTTTATACTGCATCTAATTCATTCTTTCGGTTTTGCTTATACCAGCTGTTTTAGGAGCATGTCTATACTCTTAGTGTACTCAAAGCAAAGAATATACATTGGGATACATTGATCTCTAAATTTCTTTTATTCAATTTGAACTATATATTTGCCTGCCTGTTTTTGCTTTTTTTTATGTTGACTCTATACATTTGTGACATTTTCAAGCATGTTATTTATAATTCTTTTGCACACAGTAACTATCCTCATCAAGGTATACGTAAAAATTATTGGCTAGGAAAAGCCTGAGGCAGAGACTTGGATTGTCTACTAAAGATCATTATTCAGAATGACATCCACTTTATGGATACTGATTACTTAGTTTATTAAATTATCAATTCCCTTAATTATGCTCATTCACTTCATATCTCTCAACCTGTTTCACAAAGACATCAGGATATATTCTGCTATATAATTTAAAGAAATAAAGATGCAGTTGACATTATAAAATACAACTATCATTCTGTTTGGAAGAAAGAAAATGATTATATAACCTCAGCACATTGACTTAAATTTGTTATTCACATTTCTTGTTTTTTTTTTTTTTCTGAAGTGAGAAGTAGGGAGGCAAAGAGACAGACTCCCGCATGTGGGACCAGGATCCACCCAGCATGCCCACTAAGGTGCAATGCTCTGCCTATCTGGAGCATTTCTCCGTTGCAGTCAGAGCCACTCTAGCACCTGAGGTCAAGGCCAGGGAGCCATCTTCAGGGCCTGGGCCAACTTTGCTCCAAGGGAGCCTTGGTTGTGGGAGGGAAAGAGAGAGATAAAGAGAAAGGAGAGGGGGAAGGGTTGAGTAGCAGATGGGCACGTCTGTTGTGTGCCCTGACCTGGAATCGAACCCAGGACTTCCACACACTCTATCACTGAGCCAACTGGCCAGGCAGGGCCACATTTTTTTTTTTATATAGTAAAACATCTTTATAAGCCTGCTATAGTGGTATAGTATTTAGAGATACCTCTTTGATACATATTGTACTTCTAGAAATCAATTATTTAGCTGTTATTTTTTCCAGCAAAGGATAATTTTTGGACTTTTTTTTGTGGCAGAGACTGAGAGAGTCAGAGAGAGGGACAGACAGACAGGAAGGAAGAGAGATGAGAAACATCAATTCTTCTTTGTGGTTCCTTAGTTGTTCATTGATTGATTTCTCATATGTGCCTTGACTGGAGGGCTACAGCAGAGTGAGTGACCCCTTGCTTGAGCCAGCGCCCTTGGGCTCAAGCTGGTGAGCTTTGCTCAAACCAGATGAGCCCACATTCAAGCTGAGGACCTCGGGGTCTCAAACCTGGGTTGTCCACATCCCAGTCTGATGCTCGATCCACTGCGCCACCGCCTGGTCAGGCAATTTTTGGACTTTTTGATGTAAGTCAAACTATTAATAATTAGTTGAAGCCAGTTAGTCATTAGTTATAATTATTTGAATATTGATCAACTATATTAAACATTGAAGGGCTAGAGCTTTGTACTTGTATTTTTAAAGTTAAAGTAAAATATTTACCAATAGTAACTTGCTATCGGTACTTAATCTTGTATAACATTATGAAGAAAATCAGTACTAATTTTGGACAAGTCCTGCCGGGGGTGACGACAATGGAGACACAAAGACCAAACTCCGGGGACCAGGTCCAGTAATCCAGATCCACTTTATTCAGGAAGTAAGCTAGCTTATATATATGGGTTCAGCCAATAGGATGTTACAGCGTGTCCTTCATAGCCAATGGCTGAAAAGATCAGGGAGCTGCGAGGTTGACGCTAAGTCACTTCTTTAAAGGGGGTGAGCTCCCTTCCTGGGTATGCCCAGGAGGGTCTGGGAGCTGGAGTATTCTCACAGCATTGCATCAGCCACAGCTGCTAGGAATGCACTCTGCACTCCACCCACACTAATTTTAAGTCAAATATAAACTTTTCAATCATTTTTAAATTAACCTAATTTTTTATTCTAAATCCAAGTTTTGTTCACTAATGAAAATCAGAAATCACACTTTATCCCTGGTGAACTTTGAAGGCAAGTTGACCATGAGGCATCTGTTTCAGTAAATTAACTGTAAGAGTTTATAAAGGGCTATATGCTAGATGAGTAAAAAGAAAGGCAAAGGTAGTCACTTTTGTCACATATCATATCTCAGTTATAAGATTGATAATTGAGACTCATGGAAGAAGAGTTATCAGCAGACCCTCAAGTAGTTTTTGATGCTTTGCATCTTTTTGATTGCTCTGTTTTGTTGCCATATGGTGTAATATGATGGCCGGTCTACTTTTGAACAGGCCTAGCAGAGACTTAACATATTGAGTATGCCAAAAAATGTAGTCACAATCTGGCAATTTTAGAGTACCAATATTTTTGCATGGAGAAACATCGCTTTTGTGTAGTCATCAGTGTTTATAAAACAAAAGTTGCTGTTAAAAGGTTGTGGACTTTGCAAACAATGAACTGGCATGAAAAACTGGAGTGAGAAATTATGTGCAATACACACTATAACCAGCATTCTTTGTGTGTACACAAAAGACAAAATTTGGGAATGCTCAGAAATAATTACCTAATATTTTAGAGTGTCTGGAGATAACTAAGTAGCTGAATAAATTATTATTTACCTTAAAGTCAAGTTGTTATATTGTTTTATTTTTTTCTTTTTAGGTTATATCTTTTGGTCCATTTTCTATTGCCCTTATAATGCCTTTTAAAGAGATGTAAAACAGACTAAGATCCATTTCTGATCTTCAGGAAAAGAAATACTTTCTTCACTTTTGTTTGAGCCCTCAGCATATGGTAAGTTGTAGTATATAATAAGTAATACTTTTGGATTGTTAGTATTAAATTTATGATCAAATTTTTTTATTTTCTTAACCATTGTGTTTTGATTAATTTTTAGTAAATTTATTCACAATGTACTCTGAGTTTACTTTGGAATCAACTACTCTTGGGATGTTAGAGAACTTAACCCAGGGGCAGCAAAGGAGCAGAAATACAAGCTTTTTGGACATTACAGAATCATCATATGTAGAGATAATAAATGCATCTATTCAAAACTCATTTAGAAATAAGCCAATAAAAACTAGCCTGCCAATAATACAGAGCTTCAAGATTTACATTTCATAAGATAGTTTTGCATCTTATAAAAATAAATAAGTCTATCATGCTGAAATAAAACTATAGAAAAAATTATTGGAGACAAGTAACAACAGTAGGACTCAGCTTTTATTAGTAGGTTTTTAATATTAATAGGTATACTAGTAGTGAGAAACATATTGCCTCTTTTTTTAGTGAATGCTCTGATATGCTGGGTCACTTCTTATGATACTTTTCCTAGATATTTAGAAATAGATAATTCCTCATGTTCATACCTGTATTTCTCAGCTGGTGTCCTCATACCTTCCATTTTTACTACAAAAACAAAATAAACACAAACAAAACATCCTTCTTCTAAATCTATAGTATTTCTTTTCTTTTCCTTCAATTACTTATGAAGTCACAAAGGATGTAATTTTGCCATACAAAATTTTCTCAACTGGGAAAACATGGTAACTGCAGACTAAATGACAAAAACACAAACAAAACAAAAGTAAAAACCCTTTACTTCTCTTTTTGAACCTTAAGGGTTTTTTGTTTTGTTTTGTTTTGTTTTTGTTTTTTTGTTTTGTTTTGTTTTGTTTGGTCTTGGAGCTCTCTGCAGTTGTGCAGGACAGATGACTCACCAAAAAAAATCACTAATATCCCAGGTGGAATCTGGTGTCTAAGAGTAACTTTTTAGGATAATCCCTTTAAAGAACTAAAATGTCTTTTTTACATAATATTAAATCATTTAAAATGTATCTCAGTCATAACACTAGTTTTCAAATAACATATAAAACTAAATTTTTGATATAAAAAAGAGGTTTCTGAAAGCTACTCTTTCAATCTAGGGAAGTTTCTGAAAAATTTAAGTTCTCATAAAGATTCTATTAAATAAAATATATTATCAGTATGATAACAATGAGAAAAAGAAATTGGAAGAGAAAAAAGATATTAGAAGTTAGGTCAGTAATTGAGAATATGTCTGTGGTACAATTCATAGGTCTATAAACACTTTATATGTGTTTCAGTAATGTGGTCCATCAATCTTTTCATATGTAATTGTATTCTCTAGTGAAGCATAGACAACTTAAGTTTTGTATAATAATTTAATATTATTATACAAAATATATGGTAGACAAAATTTTGAAGAGTAAAACAGGGGTATTCTAAATTATTCTAAATAATGAAATCTTTAGGTTCAAGTTTAAAGTACCAATATAAAGATTGATGCTAATAAACTCAAGGAGATGGCATCATGAGTAGTGTTTACAATAGTAAAGAAAACATATTAACAGCAAGTGGTTATTTGACTAGGCTGGAACTACGTAATGGTAAAAACAATAAAATAACCAAACTGATTTTTTTGTCATTAAAATATCATACATTGTATTTCCAGGTACAAAAGATTTTATTTTCATAAAACATGCATACCTGTAAGAAATATTTTAATAGCTTCACAGGCTTAATTTCCATTTAATGAAGTCCAATTTATTCAAATTGATTTGATATTCTTATTTAATATAAATATTAAGAAAATCATCATTTATTAAATTTATTGAAACTGTGTTGATGATATATGGGACAGGATTAAAATACATAAAAAGAAGACTATTTATATGATACTGAAGGCTGATGCCAGAAAGTGTAAGTTAAAGTCCAGCTTCTACAACAAAAGTGCTCACAGATGTATAAAAGGATAAAGAATCATACAAATATTTGATTTAAAGAATACGTCTCAAGACAAATGGTCCTTAATGTTTTAATTTCATTAAACTTAACCAATATTGTCTTACAACTGAACCAAGCCTCAAACATGACACAAATTTGGAAATTAATTTGAAGAAAGGAAAAAAAGACTTTACTGCCTGGAAATCCAGTAAGTTAAATGCTTTCTTAAATTGTCATAATTGCTAGTGATTCATTACTTAAAGGTTATCCAGTGAAAAACTAACAACAATTAATGTTGTGAAGAAATAATAAGTAAGAAACTAACAAGATCACATGGAAACCAGTAACATATTTTTAGACAATGGCAAAGATGGCTTCACACATATGTTAATTTTTCAATTCCACAGGGCTCCGTACTCAGAAGGAACTGGTGCTTGATTAATGCTCTGCTGTGCAACTTGGAAATTCTTAATAATTTCTTGATGAAGGACCTTTGTTTCCATTTTACACAGTGCCCCACAAATTATACATCCATTCCCAGGCTATAAAGTACAAGTTTCCTATACAATATGTTGTTAAATTACTTTATCTGAAAAAAATACTTCTTATTTTATCCTCCCCAACTAGCAGCCATTTACTTATTTACTATTAGTAGATTTTATTTTGTGATTAAGTATATAGTAACTTTGAAATTGCCTTGAGTTAGAAATCATGATAAAGGAACTGTAATGTCAGTCAGGACTATATATGTGACACCTTGGACAAATCCCTCAACTTCTATGAACTTTTGTTTCTAACTTAAAACATCAAGATTTTGTGTTGTTGCTTGACCTGTGGTGGCACAGTGGGTAAAGTGTTGACCTGGAATGCTGAGGTTGCTGGTTCAAAGTCCTGGGCTCACTTGGTCAAGGCACATATGGGAGTTGATGTTTCCTGCTCCTTCCTCGTCCTTCTCTCACTCTCTCTCCTCTCTAAAATCTATAAATAAATTTAAAAAATATTTTAAAAAAAGAAATATTTTGTTGTTGTTGTAATATACTTTAAATTGTCATAATTAAAATTCCTAATAAACAGAGAAATTATTTTCTTTGGTAAAAGATACACTATTAAGTGAACAGACTTTTTTAAAGAAAAAGAAACTAACAAAGCTCAAGTTTTATCTGGGATCATTTAGTAATAGTCAAATAATTTGGCTAGACCTTTGTGCTTAAAATATAGTTTTCAATTACACATATACTTCTTTAGGAATCTTGATAGAACAAATCACACATAAGATTAGAGGCTTAAATAAGAGGACCTTTAAAAAAGAGAAGTGAAGGGATTATAAAATTTTTTCATTTATTTTTTACAGAGATAGAGAGTCAGTCAGAGAGAGGGATAGACAGAGACAGACAGACAGGAACGGAGAGGTGAGAAGCATCAATCATTAGTTTTTCATTGCATGTTGCAACACCTTAGTTGTTCATTGATTGCTTTCTCATATGTGCCTTGACCGCGGGCCTTCAGCAGACTGAGTAACCCCTTGCTGGAGCCAGTGACCTTGGGTTCAAGCTGGTGGGCTTTTTCTCAAACCAGATGAGGCCACGCTCAAGCTGGCGACCTCGGGGTCTTGAACCCTGGTCCTCTGCATCCCAGTCTGACTCTCTATCCACTGCGCCACTGCCTGGTCAGGTGACAAGTGAAGGGATTATAGAAGTTGTTTTCTCTGATGGTCTTTGTATCTACAGTAATAAGAAAGGTGATTTTCAGCAGAATATTTAAAAGCCAAAAACAAAATTTAAGTTCTAATCGCATAGGCTTCCAACTGATGGAATCTAGCCAGATTCCTGATTACAAGTGGATCCTAGAAATCTATTTTCTAGACTTTGGCTCCTAAAGTACTGAGCAAAATTTACAAGGAGAAAAGAATACCCAGCACAGTCCATACTTTTGGATAATTATTGTTCATGGGTTCTTTTTAGTCAGTGGTGGGATTCAGCCAGTTCATATAAGTTCGGCAGAACTGATACCTAATTTTTTGTTGAGTTCAGGGAACCAGTTGTTAAGATGGCACTTGTAATCAGGGCTCTCTCTAAGGTGGGTCCCTGGGCAGCTGCCCAATGTGGAAATCACAAATTTACATTTCTTACTCTTTTTTAACATTCATCTGTGGACAGTGTATTGTAAACACAAATAATAATGCTCATTCTGTTCATAGGTGTAAAAAATTGCAAGTGAGGACAGCAATCAAGAAGCAATATGGAAATATCTTAAATAATAATTTTATTTTTTGTCAGCTATTATTTAATATTTTTATTAATATTTTAAAACTTTATAACATAATCTAGTTTTGTGTACTTCTTTTATTGTTCTTATTTAAGTATTAAATGCATAAAATAATAAACTTCCTTTAGGTGTGCGATGACAAAAACTCCTCGGTGACCAGATGAAATGGTCCAAGTGGCCGAGGGGAGGCAACAGTCCTGGTCAGATTGGAAGTTTGAAACCCCATACCCGGCCTTACTCAGATATTTATTAGCCAGTAAAAATAATTCAAGGAAGCAAACAGCATAAGTTTTCAGGGGTTGAAGTAAAGTGCAAGAAACATACTAACTTCTAATCTCTGTTCTGAGAGCCTAAACATTTTTTGTTACTAAATCTAATCCTGATGTTTTGCTATTTTCAGCATGCACTGTTTCCAGTACAGTGTCAGATAAGCCCCTGAATTCTTGTCCACTCTGGGCTTTTCCCTAGGACACCTTGGTGTCTGTAATTATTATCCTAATTCGGCATGTTTTTAAAGCATGTTCCCATATTTTAGTATATCTCTTTTTATACTTAAAACAGTCATTAGGGCAGAGAACCAGTTGTTAAATTATTTGAATCCCACCACTGCTTTTAGTGCATATTCATCTTCCAAGCAACTATAAGAAACAGCATTAAAAAAAAAAAGAAACAGCATTATCTTGCTTCTTTGCCTAATAAAGCATCTATCTTTCTTCCAAATAAAGACTGTCCAAACTTCTTTCCCAAAATGAGAGATCCAAAGTTCTATATCCTAATATATTCATCTCTGAGTGATAGTCATTACTTTCTCAACAATTCACAACTTTTTTTGATATTTCATAATTTATGAAGTGAATCACCACCATCAATGTACCTTACATAACTGGTGGGGAAAGGCTAGAGAAAAATAATAGTTAACATATAAAACACATACATAACCAAGAAAGAAAAATATCCATAACCACTACATCTTTTGTTTCTGCAACTGAACAAGAATCTATAGTTTTTAAGTAAAATGTTCTTCAATTATCTGTTTCATATGTCTTTGGTTTCACTCAGCCTCTCAGCTAGACATTGTTCTTGAGCTCATGTGATGAGAAAATTTTATTCCTGAAAGATCTGTGCTGTATGTGATCTTCCTCATATTGTGTTGTTATGATCTTTTATTAGCATTTACCTACAGACATAGAAGTACTAAAAGACAACCCAAAAGGTCCTCTGAGTTCCAGAAATACTCCACCCTGCTTTTACATTATAGCACTTTAGACAGGGAATACATTCCCATATTGTGAATAAGTACTTTGTGATGACAAGATATTAAAGTTACCAATCTATTACCAAGTGATATCTGTTTTGCCACAAATTAGTGTCATAGCAGAGGCATAGTATCTGTCTCTTATGTTCACAGATTGGGAATATAACACTGGAGATAGCCTGGTAAAACATGGTAAAAAGAAGTCCACTGTTAAACTTATACATAGCATTCATCTCAATATTCCATTATTGATTAGTCCATATTTCCTTTAGCCAAAAACAGTGGCTGAGAGAAAAGGTTGACTAATATTCACTAACTGAGTTACCTTGTCTACCTGATTATTGTAATTTTACTTTTGCTTTGCTGTGGATCCTTAGTGAGGATTCACATGGGTAATAGTTACCCAGACATGTTGTGCCATTCTCTACCCCAGAACTCCTCATCAAATCTCTAATTCTGCTTTTTCTTATTCCACATCTTTGTAGTCATCATTCTCACCAACAGGTTCTAGATCAAAACCACTTGATGTCATATGGTGTTGCCTTCTATAGGAACTTTACCAGGTAATTACAAGAAATCTTCTAAGAAACTATGCTACTCCATACAATAGACTTCCAGAGTTCCATTTTTCACTAGTGGTATGACCATTACATTCTTTCAATCTAATCATTGTAGAACCAATCCCATTATCTAATACTGTGTCTATTGGGCAGATTACAGAAATCACTTAGGCTATTTAAAGTAGGAATAGGTTTAACTCAGGGAACTATAGGTTTATACAGAATTTGAAGGTTGGGAAACAAAGATAATAAAAGATGCTTTCAGGGAACCTCAGGTACTAAGGGAAATAATCTCCAAAGTACTCATATGCCTCCAAAGTACTCATAGTGTCAAAGAGGTATATGAGTGGTGTTCAAAAATTGGTTGAAATCACTGCCAGAGAA
The DNA here is from genome assembly GCF_036850995.1 of Saccopteryx leptura. Classification (NCBI taxonomy): domain Eukaryota; kingdom Metazoa; phylum Chordata; class Mammalia; order Chiroptera; family Emballonuridae; genus Saccopteryx; species Saccopteryx leptura. The sequence goes on from NC_089503.1 coordinate 357,762,874, forward strand.
AATAGCTTCTCCTTCTCCTCTACCTTCCAGATAAAACATATGTCATATGTGAGTAATATATGAATGCTTTATTCAGGATAGCAAGAAAACTCTGTTGGCAACAAAGCCTGGGGAATTTAGTTTCCAAATGTACTTCCTTGGAGTACAGTACAGAGAACACAGAATGGCAAGGATAGATTCAATGTTAGCAAATGATCTGACAAACATAGTAAATCTAGCCCACCCTCTCATCATCCTCAAAATGCATTTACCAGGACCTATAAAATATTTATTTGAAAATTATTTTTCATATTGAAATGCTACTTTATCGGTGCTTAATTATTTTAAAATATTTAAAGATAAACCGTGATTAGAATACACAAAAATCATCTCTATGAAAATTCATATGTTCATTTTTTTATTAAATTCTATACATCCTCAGAGAAACTCTTTTTAGTTTCCTCTATTTTTGATATACTCAGAATGTGTTGCCAACTAAGGAAATAAATTGTTTACTTTTCTTAAATTAATTATTTATATTAAAATATTTAAATATAACATAGTCTTTGTTTTAAAAATGTTGAAAAATAGGGTAGTTTGGGAATAGAATAGCATTACACTTCTTGTGATGTTATATAATTTTAATATGTTTAATGTTTATAGCTTTATTTCATTATTAATGATGTAGGTTTTATGTGTGTAAAATGATGTCTATCTTATCTCTCAATTATAGCTGTATGGGTTTCCCTATGTAATTAGTAAAAAATATATATGATACTTTGAGACTATGTGACTATCATGTTCCCAAGCAACTTTTTATCCAGTGTTTTTAGCATTAACTGATGATTTTTGACTGATTCAAGAATTCTACATTTGTGGATGAAAATTGGTTATGTCTACTTTAGTCAGTGTTGGCACTTATACCTTGTCATTCTTTCATAAAAAGAGCATTCTTTACCAATCCCTTATTTTTTAAGTAATCACTATGAAATTATGAACTACCTTTTAAACTCAATCTGTCAAAATTTATTGCCATCATATTCCTTTTATTTCAAAATTATACCAAAATTGAGAATGTAGGTCAACTTTTATGTCTTTTTAAATTCTTCTTATTTATGAACAAAACTTTACTTTCTGAAATAGTAAGGTGCTCCAGGCTCATCTTGACTTACTCCTGTCCCAGACATAGAGACATCAGTAAAGAATAGTTTTTAAAAGCCAAATTCTGGCCATTGACCACATGGCTCTTGTTTTGAATTTCATGACTCTTATTTTTTTTTCCAGTGAATAAAGTTGAAATATATGCATATGTAGTCAGAAAACAAATACCATAATTATATTAAAAACCAAAATCACAGAGCTCTTTCTCTCCCCTATTTATTTCAAATTAGTGTTTCTTCATCATATCTTGCTTTGTGAGTGATACAAAGAAACACATCATAAATTTATAGTATCTTTACCTATAACTTTAACCTAGTCACTAGGACGCAGTCCAGAAATGTGGTCTGGACTCTTTATGATGTCAATAGCAAGATTATTTCTTTTTTTCTGAGTTAATTATTATTATTACTATTATTAATTTTGTTAAAGACCTTTTTTATTTATTTATTTTTTAATTTTATTTATTCATTTTAGAGAGGAGAGACAGAGAGGAGAGAGAGACAGAGAGAGAGAAGAGGGGAGGAGCTGGAAGCATCAACTCCCATATGTGCCTTGACCAGGCAAGCCCAGGGTTTCGAACTGGCGACCTCAGCATTTCCAGGACGACGCTTTATCCACTGCGCCACCACAGGTCAGACACTATTATTAATTTTTAATTCATTGTGTTTACATGGATTCAAGTGTCCCACTGAATAAAATTCCCTCACCCCTCAACCCTGTATCCCTTTTTATACCCTCTCTACCCCCTCCCACTAACTCCCTTGCCTTTTTCCTCTTAGATTTGATGTCCTGTTATCTATATCGCTGTGTTATGTATATATAGTTTAATCCCTTTACGTTCTCTGATCCCATCCCCTCATCCCCTTCCCTCTGACTGCTGTCCCTCTGGTCCCTGTAACCCCGCCTCTGCCTCTATTCCGTTCCTCAGTTCACTTTGTTCATTATATTCCACATATATGTTAGATCATATGATATTTTTCTTTCTCTGCCTGGCTCATTTAACTTAGCATAATAATCTCCAGGTCCATCGATGCTGTCACAAAAGGTAAGATTCCCTTCTTTTTGACAGCTGCATACTATTCTGTTGTGTATATGTACCACTGCTTTTTAATCCACTTGTCCACTGATGGACACTTGGGCTGTTTCTAGATCTTTGCTATTGTAAACAATGCTGCCATAAACATGGGGGTGCATATCTTCTTTTTTGAATCAGTGATTTGGTATTCATAGGATATATTCTTAAAAGTGGGATAGCTGGGTCAAAGGGCAGTTCCATTTTTAATTTTTTGAGGAAACCCCATAAAGTTCTCCACATTGGCTGCACAAATCTGCATTCCCACAAGCAGTGCAGGAGGGTTCCCATTTCTCCACATTCTCATCAGCACTTATTATATGTTGCTTTGTTAATGAGTGCTATTCTGACAGGTATGATGTGGTATCTCATTCTGATTTTAATTTGCATTTCTCTGATGATTAGTGATGTTGCACGTTTTTTTCATATATCTATTGGCCATTTGTATGTACTTTTTGGAGAAGTGTCTGTTCAGTTCTTTTGCCCCTTTTTTTGTGGCAGAGACAGAGAGAGTCAGAGAGAGGGACAGAAGATAGGGACAGACAGACAGGAAGGGAGAGAGATGAGAAACATCAATTCTTCATTGCGGCTCCTTAGTTGTTCATTAACTGATTTCTCATATGTGCCTTGACCGGGAGGCTATAGCAGAATGAGTGACCTCTTGCTCAAGCCAGTGACCTTGGGCTCAAGCTGGTGAGCTTTGCTCAAACCCAATGAACCTGCGCTCAAGCTATCAACCTCGGGGTCTCAAACCTGGGCCCTCCACATCCCATTTCGATGTTTATCCACTGCTCCACCACCTGGTCAGGCTCTATTGCCCATTTTTTATTGGATTATTTACCTTACTGGTGTTGAGTTTTAGAAGCTCTTTATAAATTTGGTTATTTACCTCTTATCACATGTATTGGCAAATATGTTCTCCCATTGTGTGAGTTGTCTTTTTATTTTGTTCATATTGTCTTTAGCTGTGTAAAAGCTTTTTAGTTTGATATAGTCCCATTTGTTCATCTTGTCCTTCATTTCACTTGCCCATGGAGAAAAATCAGCAGATATATTGCTACAAGAGATATCGGAGAGTTTACTGCCTATGTTTTCTTCCAAGATGTTTATGGTTTCACAACTTATATTTAAGTCTTTTATCTATTTTCAGTTTATTTTTATGAATGGTATAAGTTGGTGGTCTAGTTTCACTTTTTCATGTAAATGTCCAGTTTTTCCAACACCATTTATTAAAGAGACTTTTTTTACTCCATTGTATGTTCTTACCTCCATTATCAAATATCAATTGACCATAAAGGCATGGGTTTATTTCTGGGATCTCTGTTCTGTTCTAATGATCTGTATGCCTATTTTTATGCCAGTATCAAGCTGTTTTGAGTACAATGGCCTTGTAATACAACCTGATATCGGGAAGTGTGATTCCTCCAACTTTATTCTTCATTTTCAAGATTGCTGAGGATATTCGTGTTCTTTGTTAGTTTTATATAAATTTTTGGAATATTTGTTCTATATCTTTAAAATATGGTATTGATATTTTAATATAAATTTATAGATTGCTTTGGGTAATATAGACATTTTAATGATGTTTATTCATTCAACCCATGAACACAAAATATGCTTCTACTTGTTTGTATCTTCCTTGATTTCTTTTATTAATGTTTTATAATTTTCTGAGTAAAAGTCTTTAACCTCATTGATTAAACTTATTCCTAAGTACTTTATTTTTTGTGTTGCAATAGTGAAGGGGATTATTCCCTTAATTACTCTTTCAGACAGTATATTGTTGTATAAAAATGCCACTGATTTATGAATATAAATTTTATATCCTGACACCTTGCCAAATTTATCAGGTCCAGTAGTTTTCTGACTGAGACTTTAGGGTTTTTTATGTATAGTATGTCATCAGCAAATAATGATAGTTTTACTTATTTTTTTCCAATTTGGATGCCTTTTATTTCTTCTTCTTGTCTGATTGCTGTGGCTAGGACTTTCAGGACTATGTTGAATAAGAGTGGTAAAAGGGGGCACCACTGCCTTTTTCCTGATTTTAAGGGAATTGCTTTTAATTTTTGCCCATTGAGTATGATGTTGGCCATGGGTTTGTCATAGATGATTTTTTATCATATTGAGGTATGTTCCCTGTATTCCCACTTTGCTGAGAGTTTTGATCAAAATGGGTACTGGATTTTATAAAATGCTTTTTCTTCATCTATTGAAATTATCATGTGGTTTTTCTCCTTCCTTTTGTTTATGTGATGAATCACATTAACTGATTTGTGAATATTGTACCAGCCTTGCTTCCCCAGAACAAATCCTACTTAATTATGATGTATAATTTTTTTCATATATTGCTGGATCTGGTTTGCTAATATTTTCTTGAGAATTTTAACATCTAAGTTTATCATGGATATTGGCCTATAGTTTTCTTTCTTTGTAGTGTCTTTAGCTGGTTTTGGAATGAGGATTATGCTTACCTCATCAAAGGACTTCCCTTCTCTTGAATTTTTTGAAATAGCTTGAGAAAGATAAGTATTAGTTCTTCTTTGAATATTTGGTAAAATTCGCCTGTGAAGCAATGCGGTTCAGGACTTTTGTTTGCTGGGTCTTTTGTGATAACTGTTTCAGTTTCATTTGTTATGATTGGTCTGTTTAGGTTTTCTGATTCTTCCAGACTGAGTTTTTGAGGAATATATGTTTCTAGGAATTTATCCATTTTACCTAGGTTGTCCAATTTTTTGGCATACAGATTTTCATAGTATTTTCTTGTAATCCTTCATTTTTCTTTTATGTCAATTGTTATTTCTCCACTTTCATTTCTAATTTTATTTATTTGAGTCCTCCACCTTTTTTTCTTGATGAATCTGGTTAAAGGGTCATCAATCTTGTTTACCTTTTCAAAGAACCAGCTCTTGGTTTCATTGATCTTGTGTATTGCTTCTACGTCATTTATTTACGCTCTGTTCTTTATTATTTCCTTCCTTCTACTTCCTCTGGGCTTTATTTGTTGTTCTTTTTCTAGTTCTTTTTTCTGCAGGGTTAAGTTGTTTTTTGAGCTTTTCTTGCTTCTTAAAGTGTGTCTGTAAGGCTATGAACTTCCCTCTTATGTCTGCTTTTCCTGTGTCCCACAAATTTTGTGTTGTTGTATGTTCATTTTCATTTGTTTCAAGGAAAGATTTGATCTCTTCCTTGATCTCATTGTTCACCCATTCATTATTTAATTACATGCTATTGAGCCTCCAAGTGTTTGAATGTTTTTCAGTTTTTCTGTTTTAGTTGATTTCTAGTTTCATGCCATTTTGATCAGAGAAGACGCTTGATATGATTTCAGTCTTCTTAAATTTATAGAGACTTGTTTTGTGTCCTAATATCTGGTCTATCCTAGAGAATATACCATGAGCATTTGAAAAGAATGTATATTCTGCTGCTTTGGGGTAAAACATTCTGAAGATATCTATTAAATCCCATTGATCTAGTATATCATTTAAGGCCCCTGTCTTTTTGTTATTTTTCTGTCTGGAGGACAGAAAATGTTAGTGGGGTATCCATTAATGTTAGTGGGGTATTAAAATCCCCTACTATTATAGTATTGCTGTTGTTCTCCCCTTTATGTCCATCAAAATCTGCTTTATATATTTAGGTGCTCCTATATTTGGTGCATAGATATTTACAATGGTTCTATCTTCCTGTTGGATTGCTCCCTTTTTCATTATGTAGTGACTTCTTTATCCCTTACTATAGCCTTCATTTTAAAGTCTATTTTGTCAGATATAAATATTGCTGCCCTACCTTTTTTTTCATTTCCATTTGCGTGAAATACTTTTATCCATCCCTTCACTTTTAGTCTATGTGTATCTTTTGTTTTGAGGTGGTTCTCTTGTAGACAGCATGTGTATGGGTCCAGTTTTCTTATCCATGCAGCTACCCTAGTCTTTTGATTGAGCATTTAATCCATTTTCATTTAACCTTATTATTAATGTGTAGTTATTTATTGCCATTTTATTCTTTAAATCTACAATCCTCTTTTCTCAATTTCTTTTTCCTTTGCTCTTCTTACAGCAGGCCCTTAACATTTCTTGCAGTACTGGTTTTATTGTAATAAATTTCTTGAGTTGTTTTTTTTTTTGTCTGGAAAGCTTTTTCTATCTTCTTTAATTTTAAATGATAGTCTTGCTGAATAAAGAAGGCTTGGTTGTAGGTTCTTGCTTTGCATCATTTTAAATATTTTTTGCCAAACCCTTTTGGCCTCAGGTGTTTATATTAAATAATCAGATGTCATCCTTATGGGGGTTCCTCTGTGGGAAATTAACTGCTTTTCTAATGCAGCTTTTAGTATTTTTTCTTTTTCTCTTAACTTTGACACTTTAATTACGATGTGTCGTGCTATAGGCCTCCTTAGGTTCCTCTTTAATGGAACTCTTTGTGCTTCTTAAACTTGTGTCACTTTTTCCTTCATCAATTTAGGAAAATTTTCAGCTATGATTTTTCAAACAGATTCTCTATTCCTTGTTCGTCCACTTATCCTTCAGGAACCCCTATGATGTGGATGTTGTTTCTCTTTGTGTTATCACAGAGCCCTCTTAGAGTTTCCTCAGACTTTTTGATCTGTGTCTGTGCTTTCATTTATTTTGTCCTCTAAATCACTGATTCAATCCTCTATTTCATCCAGCCTGCCGTTAATTTCTTTTAGAGTATTCTTCATTTCTCATATTGTATTTGTCATTTCTGGCTGGTTCTTTCTTATGATTTCAATGTTCTTTTTGATGCTTGCTATCTCTTTATTTTGGTGCTCATTGTGTCCATACATTGTTGCTCTAAGATCCTTGAGCATCCTAAATATCATTGTTTTAAACTCTGCATCTGGTATTTTGGTTACTTCCATCTCATTCAGTTCTTTTTCTGGAGGATACACTTGTTGACTCATTTGGGTCGCATTTTACTCTGTGCCCATTTTGTCTGTGTATTAGGTAGCACTGTCTGACTTTAAAATTTTTGTGTAGTCTTTATGAAGAAGAAAAGTTCTGTGGTACTGTCCTCCAGGCCACTTGTTTTCCATGTTCTAGGAAACAGCTTTTTGAGGGTACTATTTTCCCTCTTTTGTATGTGAGTATTAGATGCAGTTGGTCTTTTCATGGGTACATTTATCCCTTTAGGCTGGCTGGCTCCAAAGGTCAACCTTGATTATGTGTATTACACACTGTGCAATGTCTTGTCTGTTGGGCTTATTTATTCTCCAGGGTCTGGTGCCTGTTAGACTCCACCTTTGAGTGTGCTGCTTGTGTAAGTTATTGAGTCTAGGGTTGGTGCTGTCTGTCACCCACTACCAGTTGTGTTGACTCTAGTTCTTCTTCGGTTAGTGTCAGCTGTTGTTTGTAATCCACTCTGGGTTACCAGTCTGCAGCTACTGCACTTTTTGCTGTTTGTGTTTGCATTTTCTGGGTCTGGGTACTCTGGGAGGGGACAACCTTTGTATAAGAATCAGCTTCCTCCTGCTTAGAGATGAAAATAGTTCCATAAAAGCCCCAAGCTCTGTAAGATTTGTCTCCACTTTTCAGCTGTTCCTCTTCCTCTTGCAGCTGCCTGGTCTTCCCACAAAGTCTTCTATAGTAAGACTGTAGAGTGGGCTCAGATTGGCCTCACCCAACAAACACTTCTACAGGTAAAGGCTTGGTAGGTTAGGGCAGCTGAGGTTGTGAATACAACATTTGTGGGACCCTGTATTTCAGGAGTCTCTTGGTCAGGAGCTCAGTACAGGGAATGTGATCTCTACTGAAGAGCTTGATCTCTCAGCCATTGCTGGATATTCAAATTTTATCTCTTCCCAACAAGGTGAGCAGCAGGTTAAGACTGAGTGTTGCTAACAGTCCTCTATGTAGAAGTTCTTTCAGCTGTTGAGATCCCAGTCTCAGGGAAGAAGACTAAGAGAGTCCTCTCCTGAAGCTGACAGTGCCCCTCCCGAAGGTGGCTAAGCCCCTTGACTATTTCTAACAATAGACTCACAGGGACTTACATTTTAATTGTCCATGCTTCTAGCCTCTCTTCCTTCCCTCTGTGAAATCTAGCCTAGCAGAACAGAATATCCAGTGCCCATGACAGCTGACTGTGAAGTTCCACCCGATTCAATGCACATGAGCCACTGTGCTGGTGCTGATCAGAGAGAGTGAAACTCGCCTCATGTAGGGTCAGTATGAGGAGCTTCTCCTTAGGGTATCACTCTAGTAGGGGTTGTTAGATCTGGAACCAATGCTTTCCACAGCAGCCCCCTGGATGTGCCAACCCGGGGCCTCCCAAGCAGGAACCCAGCTCAGACTAGTGGGTAACACTGCCCGTGACTGCCCCTCAGTAACCTTCTTGGAGTTACAAGCAATTCAGAGTTTGTTGCTGCATGTGCTGGGTCAAGTGTACATGGAAATACCAAGCTGCACTCCTAGGCTATCTTTTACCCACTCTAGTCCTGAGGGAAAGTCTGCTCAAATGGCCAAGTTTCCCCAAGTCTTGCCTTCTGCAGTCTGTCTGCTGGTTGCTTGTTGGGATCAGCTGCTGAAAAAACCTCTGCTTGAGTCCAGAGCCTGCAGCAATTCAGGGATTAGGAAGGGTGGTGGGTGTGGCTCCACCCCTTGGCTCCAGGTGTTAGTCTGTCCAGATTTTTTTTTCCACAGACTTTGGTAGGGTGTGGCCGCAGGAGTCTGGTGGGTGTAGTTTCTGAGACACAGAGGTGTTGTCTGTCCCCACTCTGAACAGTTTCAGCTGAGTCTTTTGTGAGGTGGAAACTCCTGTCATAGACTCAGGACAGTCTGAGGGGGAACTCTGGTCTTAACATCAGAAAACTGAGTCACTGCTGTGCCCTTTGCTTCCTGGCCTCTCAGAACAACCTATCACCATCCCTGGGATAAGAGAGACTCCCTTGGGCAGAGTAGCTACTTTGCCCCAGACTGATGCCACACAAAGGGGATGCTCTGCCCAAGGAAGATGGTGACTGCAATATTGGAGAATGATTCAGCACAGGGGTTTTGATTGCCACCCCCCACAGTGTCTCTCCCTGGGCCTCCAATTTTATACTCTCCTCCTGCAACTCCAGTCCTCTCAGCTCTTCCCCACCAGAGCCCTGGGTAAGTGGCTGTGAACAAGGTTTTCTGCGCAGGCCCTTTAAAACAGAATCTGCATCTGAGAGGTGTGTCTCTTTCTTGTGGACAGAAACCCAGCTCTTTTCATAGTGACATGCTATCTGAGCATCTCTTCTAGGCTCTGGGGCTGTAGGCTGAGGCTCTAACCTGGGCCTCAGCACCCACACCACTATGGGCAACCCACCCTGCTGTGAGTGTCCCTCTGGGCCACCACTTGCTCCCAGGAGCAGGGCAGCCCTTTTCACATCTTCACCCTTCCTACCAGTCTCAGTGTGGCTTCTTCTATGATCCCTGGTTACAGATTCCTATTAGTTTAGTCCAAAGTTGGTTTTTCAAGATGATTGTTCTTAAATTAATTTGTAATCCAATTTGGTCCTGGAAGGTGGCAGTTGGAACATTCGCCTACTCCATCGCCATCTTTCTTCCCCAAGAATACCTCTTAAAAGAAAAAAAAAAAAGACAATGAGTTTGTTTCATTTAATCCAAAAAAGGTCTGATGTCAAATTCAATGGAAAGTTCTTGAAAGAATCATGAATTGTAAAAGATAAAAATAATCAAACATATTTGACTAAGATAGAAAAATAAATTCAAATATGATGTCTATACCAGGAAATATCACTGTATCTTTATAGTAGTAACAGAATAAGGTATATAAAAGAACATTTTTATTCTTGATATTTTATAAGACATATGCTTAAGTAATTAGGAGTGAAATGTTAGGATGTCTGCAATTTAGTTCAAATTGTTCAGTAAATACACACATGAATACATATTGGTATAAGAAAAGATAAAATGAGTATAGCAAATGTTAACAGTCTCTCACTATAAGTTACATTTATGCTGCTGGTTTTTGATTTGTCCTTTCAAGATTTATGTAGTTGTTAATTTTTTTTCAAAATAAAAGTTGGAAAAAATATAATGAGTCATCTATGCAGTAATAGAAAAATATATTCAAGGTACATCATTTGGTGATAAATACGTGCTGCAGAGCAGAGTATACAATATGACATTATCAGGTTAACAATTCATAATATGCCAGTAATAGTATGTTTTTCAAAGAACAAATATAAACTGAGGGGGAAAATAAACATTTCAAAATCACAAGGTAGCACAGTTGTTTAAAATAGAATTGGTGCCTGACCAGGTGGTGGCGAGGTGGATAGAGCATCACACTGGGAGATGAAGGACCCAGGATTGAGACCCCAAGGTCGCCAGCTTGAGCCCAAGGTCACTGGCTCTAGCAAGGGTCACTTGGTCTGCTGTAGCCCTCCGGTCAAGTCACATATTAGAAAGCAATCAATAAACACTAAGCTGCCAAAATAGAGAATTGATGCTTCTCATCTCTCTACCTTCCTGTCTGTCTGTCCCTATCTGTCCCTCTCTCTGACTCTCTCTCTCTCTCTCTGTCACACACACAAAAAAGTTATTTGGAAATAAAACTGGTAGATTTAAGAGAAAAAAAATGTCATTCTACTGTTAGGTTCAAAAAGTAAGCACTCTAGAGTAATATTTGAGACAATATAGAACTACTAACCAAAATTAAAAATAATAAAAGTAAAATCATTTGAATTAGACTAGGTATTGTGAAATAATAAAAATATATATACGATATATTTGTATCTTCCCCTAGTTCCTGATAGAGATCTCTGGAAACCCTTGTAATTTTCTAAATGATTGAAAACACTAAAAGCATCTTTTGTTCTAGTATATGACCAGCTTCCAGTGGAGAGTTCCTAAAATCCTTGTAATTTTCTGGATAATAAAAATGTCTTTTCTTCTAATGAGGTGTCTATGGGTAAGGACTGTTCATTGAAAAGAACAAGCTGTAGATTTTTAACTTCCAACCCCCAAGCTCTCGAGAAGGGAGAAAGGTTAAAATGGAGTTAATGATTGATCATGCCTACACATGATGAAGCCTCCATAAACATCCTGACTATGGCTCATGTGTCAAAGTAAATAATATTCCCACAAATGGAAGTAAAAACAGAATTAATTTTTCATTATAATTATGACATCTTTTCAATTAATGAGTCTAATTAGATAATTCATAAGTCTTCTTTCAATTCAGATGCTATGTTTATTGACTATAAATATGAATATCATTTGGTCTTCCTTTAGAAAAAAATAACAAAACCCAGGAAGATCTCAAGAACAGTTTAGAAGAATGAAAAAAAATCATGTGTCAAATTGTAACATTCTTATAAGAAAAAAGATAATGTGAAGCAGATAACTGAGGTCAAAACAAAAGAAATTCTTGACAGATTAAAGAGCTCTGATTCATTTTACTCCAGACTTTTTAATATAACAAGTACATTTCATAATCCTTACTGAATATGCCAGAAAATTTATAATTTAAATATTATCCTGCTTAGTTTTTTTGCTTTTCTAGATTTATTTGTCAAAAGACAAAAAGCATACTTAGTTATATATCTTTAATATGTTTCTATATTATAATCAGCATTTTTCTTGTGTTGCAACCACTTTAAAATTTAACATTCAACAACAACTCTCTCTCTTTTTTTGTAATACATAAATTGAGATACTAATAAAATATGTATTCCTGAAATAGGTTCATTAGATTATATAAAATGAAACTATTTTACTTCTTATCCCCACGACTGCTATCAAATATTTCCAGTTTAAAGAAGTGTGACACACACCTGGAATTTCCGTGTTCATTAGGTGCCAAGTAGATCTTTACATTTGACAGGTATATCTGGCAATCACACGTGCTACTGCACAATGTGGCAAGACATTCCAAATATGTTAATCAAACATCTTTACAAGATTTATTGACTAATTTACACAATCAGGAATCCATGCCTTATTTTCCATTTCAGATTAAAAATGAAACAAACTGAGAAGGATGGAAAAGATAGGATGGCAAGTTAGAACAATGCTTACAGCATTGTTAGATCTTTGTGTACAAATTATTTTTTGTGGGTAACCATTACTAATAAGAAAAATTGAACCCAACAATTTGTTTATTTTTTAAAGCATACATGCTTTTAGAAAAAATAGTGATACTTCATTAAAAATATGTACTGTTACTGTATCTTGCAATGAGCAATGATAACTATTTCACTTGGCAGAGTTCACTTTTAACAACAATTTCCGTCCCTTCCTTGGTAATTATGTTGGTACTTAGTAATTTTTACTGACATGGGAGAAATTTCCCAGTAATCAAGATTGTGAGCCTGACCAGGCGGTGACGCAGTGGATAGAGCATCAGACTGGAATGCAGAGGCCCCAGGTTTGAGGCCCCAAGGTCGCCAGCTTGAGCGTGGGCTCAACAGGTTTGGGCAGAGCTCACCAGCTTGGACCCAAGGTTGCTGGGTCAAGCAAGGGCTTACTCAGTCTGCTGAAGACCCGCAGTCAAGGCACATGTGAGAAGGCAGTCAATGAATAACTAAGGTTTTGCAATGAAAAATTGATGATTGATGCTTCTCATCTCTCTCTGTTCCTGTCTGTCTGTCCCTGTCTATCCCTCTCTCTGACTCTCTCTGTCTCTGTAAAAAAAAAATAAAAATAAAAACAAAAAAATAAATAAATTTGAAATGCAAGGGAAAATCTAATTCAGAAAAGAAAACAACAAGGTAAAATCAGAATATATGTCTTACTAACTTTTACTGCAGAAGCAAACACATGGAAAATTAAGGTCTTATTCATATCTGTTCACTAAAATAGTTCAAAGAAAATTCTGAGTAAATGTACAAGCATACCTGTTCTTGAGTGTAATATCAGCGTTAGGAGATTGACTCAGAGCACCTAAGGGAGGTAAACCACACACCCTCTTGACTTTTATTGCACAATAGGAAATGACCACAGATAGAGAAAGGGAAACATGTCTTTCCTAAATGGTAAAAGATGAAAAAAGCCAAAGAATTTATTAATCTTCCACAGACCGCTAACTGCACTTGGGTTTGGCCAACATCAATCACCCAATCACCTGTGAACACACACACATACCCTAATAATCAAGCAAAACCAAATGCTTCCTACTTATACATAATGCTCCATATTTTGTCAAAATTTGTTTGTTTAATAAATCACCACATTTATAAATATTGACAGTAAAATGCTTTCAGTATAAAAGGTCCAGATTTGTTCAGATATATCATGTGTAATAATTTTTTATCTAAGTTGCAAATATAGGTATGCTCAGTAATTTATACATTTTTTTGTTTAAATGAATTTAGATCTTACTCTTTGTTGCCAACACACCAAATTTACGGTAATTTTAAACTCAGACATGATTTTGCATTGCATCCAGGAGTATGGCGAAGTTTCATGCTTAATAAAGTTGTGAAAGCAGCTGGGAAAAGCCATTGATCATATTCTCGGGCTCAATCCTGTTCTTACGCGAGATAACCACACTTTCACCTCATGTTCTCTCAGACCAGATGATCCTGTGCTGCTTTTGGGTCATTCCAGGGACATAAGACTCCATTATAAGTCTGAGATATTCTATGCCTGGAAAATATTTTTTTCAGGTGGTAAATATTTTGTGAGAACTTGACGTCTCCCAAGACCCTGCCTAGAAGCGCTGCCTGGACTTCCAGTGCCTATAGTACTCACTATGTCTAAAGGGTCCTCTGAAGAACATTAACACTTCAAAAATTTTATAAATTAAAAAAAATTATAAATTAAGTGTTCTAGCTTTTTGTGTGCCATAGACACATCTGATATTCTGATAAGGCCTATACATTGATTCTCAGAATAATGTTATAAATTTATTGTTAAAAGGCTAATTTTATTAAAATACATTGTCAAAATATCATTAGAAATTAGTTATAACTAAGTACCATCTTTTAACACATTAAGAAATGGGATGGATATAGAAGTGAATCTTATCACCAAAGTGATTTTGAAGTAGTAATAATCATCAAGATTATTTGAGGTGTTTGTGAAAAGAGTAATGGGATATAAAATATCTGTGATTTCTGTTGGCAATAAAGTCCTAAGTATTGTTAGTCCTGCTGCAATTTTGTTGTTGTTGTTCATAACTGAAAAAAAAATGATGTATTATAATTAGAGTTAACTTAGAAAAGCTAAAATAATGTTTTACAATGATGCTAACAGAGCCCCTAAGTTATTTGTGGCCCCTGAGTTAAAAATGTCTTCTTTATAAAGAAATGAAGAAAGTGTCAGAAACTTCCTTTTCTTCTTCTTGCCCCTCAAAAATATTATCTCAGGCAAGGTATCACAAAGCCTGGCTTTCTAATTAATCAGCTAAAAGAGAGAATTTCACTGAAGACAGAAACAATTTAATATTTCACTATATAATTTTACCATTTTTATTTTTATTGGATTAAGATCCAATGATCCTCTCTGCCCTCAGAAATAATCTTTATGTTATATAGCACTACATCCTGAAATATGCCAGGTACAATAAAGCAAATTATATTTTTAAAAACGGACAAGGAAATAACCAATGTTAAACAATCCTCAGTCAGTACAACTGTTGTACAAATCATCAAGTGTCTCATAGCTCCTTAATTTCTCAATGTGCCTATTTTTCACGTGGCTTCACACATGGGTTTTTAATCTGTACTGTTTACTCTGTTTCCAAAGTTTTTGTCACCTGCTCCATGTTCTCTTACCTATGTGTCTCTTTGACCATACAGACATACCAACAGAGGGAGATGTAAATACCCATTAGGGGTTTGATATTAGCAGGCCCAGGAATGGAATGAGGGAGGCCTTCCTCTTCAGTCTGATCTTCCTGGTTACCACAAAACTGCCTGTAAATTTAAATAGGACCTAAATTTTATTGCATTCTCTTGCCATAACACTGGCCTTTGGAATTCCATTTGTGGCTTGCGTTATTGTGATTACTTTGAAAGTTCAAAACCTTCATGTCCATCTTGGTGATCTGCTTCACACCTAATAATCAATTAGGCTTTGTTTCTTCTCCATTGGACAATTCCACACTTAGTTATATGAGGGGTACTGAGTTGTCACTATCTGCTTTGAAATCTTTAGAGTTTCCAGGGTGAGGTTTCCACATCAATTCTTCTCTCTAGCATGAAATTTTATTCTAATTTTCTATTCATGTTAGCATCCGATGAGAGCCTGTATAATGTTCACTAAATGTAGATGGGAGTTAGGTTGGACGTGAAGCAGAATGAAGTGAGTGTTATAAATTGTAGTGAGAAAGAGAGAATAAAAATGTGAGAAAAAAAAATACTCAAGACAAGGTTACTTTTCTCCACCAAATATAAATATAAAGTAATAGAGAATTGATGTTGGGGATTTTTTTTTAGGGAGTCAAACATTGACTAATTTCTTGTTATGTTCATTGGCTTAACGTTATCACAAAATCAACAGTGAAAATGTTTTTTAAAAGAACGCTTCTTTCAAAAGAAAATAGAAATGCTTTTTTCAAAAGACCATGGAAAGTTATTACAAAGATAAATGTAGAACGAAGGAATGTATTTGATAATTAACTGCCACTGAATAAAAAAAAAAAAAATGGATTTGAATTGTAGAAGCACTAAATGTAAAAAATAAATAAATGGACAGTTACATTACTGAGTATTCTACCCAAAATAAGCCAAACTGAATATCTTTGACTTTAACCATCTTTTTATTTTATTTTTTTGACATATTTCTCCTATTGACTTTCTAGACCTTTATAAGTTTTAATGTACTTGAGGAAAGAGGATTTCCCTTCTACATGCAAACTTCATTAACTCTAGTCCAAACTGGAAAGAGGAGATGCTGAGGCCTATCACTGATGTATCTGATGGTTGGTTTAAGTAATGTTTCTCAATGATATATATGAAAGGCAACCAGCTAACCTGCCAATGGGGCATAAAACACTCTGTACTTTTGGCTTCATAGAAGCAGACATGATAGATATGGACAATCTCATTTTCAAACTTGCCTTTGAGTTTTTTTAATACTGAAAAAATTGGAAATAGAATGAAGGGAAGTGCAACAGAGCACTCCTTGCAGGCAAATGCTGGATGTTCTGAGGTGATTATGACTCAGCAGTAATAAAGGAGGGTGTCCAAGAAACTGTCACAAGTAAGAGCGGAATCATTTAGGCATAAATCCCTAGAGGTCAAAGACATGTCCTTTGCCTTCCAATTGTTTACTCAGCTTATAAATGTTCTGCCAACCAGTATACAACCATACAAAGTTTAAAAATGAAATTTTTAAGAAGCTTCAAATTATAGCTATTTTAATTGTTAGAAATAATGGCATTTTAACTGATGGCAATGATACTGCAACTTTTTTGGAAGTTCAATATTCCTACTTCAGTAAAATGATCAAAGTTAACACAAGGATATTAAGAACAATTTCAGCCTGACTAGGTGGTGGCACAGTGGATAGAGCATTGGATTGGTATGTAGAGGACCTAGGTTCGAAATCCAAGGTCTTCAGTGTGAGTGCGGGCTCTTCCGGCTTAAGCATGGTCTCACCAGCTTGAGCACGGAGTAGTTGGCTTGAGTGTGGGATCATAGACATGACCCCATGGTCTCTGGCTTGAGCCCAAAGCTCACTCGATTGAAGCCCAAGGTCCTTGGCTTGAGCCCAAGGTTGCTGGCTTGAGCAAGGGGCCATTAACTCTGCTGTAGACTACCACCCTGTCAAGGCACATATGAGAAAGCAATCAATGAACTAAGGTGCCACAACAAAAAATTGATGCTTCTCATCTCTCTCCTTTCCTGCCTGTTTATTCCTATCTGTCTCTCTCTTTGACTCTCTCTCTGTCTCTGTAAAAAAAAAAAAAAGAACAATTTCATTATCAGTCAGTGAAGTTTGAAAAGAAAAACTAAGGCTTCATCAGTGGTGGTGCAGTAGATAGCATTGACCTGGGATACTGGTTGGTGTCCCAGATTTGATCCTGAGCTTGTCAGCTTGAGCATGAGGTCACTGACCTGACCTGAGTGTGGAATCATTGACAAGATTCCATGGTCATTTACTTGAGTTCAAGGTTGTTGGTTTGAGCAAGGGGTCACTGGCTTGGCTGGAGCCTCCTGGTCAAGGCATATATGAGAACTAATCAATAAAAAATTAAGGTGCTGCAATTATGAGTTGACACTTCTCATCTCTGTCCTTTTGTGTCTTTTTCTCTCACTAAACACACACACACACACACACACACACACACACACACACACAGGCCTTAGGATATATCAAAGTGAGGTGAAAACAAAATACTCTATAAGTCCTATGGAGAATCTATCAATTTAAATACAATAAAAAGTTTCCATTTGTGTTTTTTTTTAATAAATTCTGGAAATCACATATCTAACATGTATTGATAAATGCTTATGGTACCTCTGAGATAAACATTTATAGTAGCAGAAAATTAAAAAAAAAATTTCACCAATATTAAACCATTTTCATCAGTAATATTTGCCAATAAAATTGTACTAAATGCGACCATTTTCAAAATATAGTCATGACATTTTTCAAGTAGACTTTGTAAAGTAATAGGTAGAAGTTGCACATACGAAAGGTATACTGATAGAAAACCCAATGTACATATTGTTTCTTTCTCTTTTCTTCTCTTCCTTTCTATATTTTTTTTCAATTTCCCCCATACTTTATTTTTTTCTTTTTAATTCAAAATTTTGTGATCACTTTTATTATGTAAGGCTCAGAATTCTGGACTAATGATTCAGAATAACATAAGATATCATTTCTATTTCTGAATAATTCAATATGGTGGTGGAGGAAGACTTAGAGAAGCGTGCATGGGAAATGATGTGTGCCATATTATTGTTACCTGCAGGAATTATGGGAAACAAAACATGAAAAATGATACTGTCTGATTGGTTAAGGAAATGTTTACTGAAATTAGAGAACTGGTTCAAGATGCATCTAAGTAAGCAGAGACTTAAAGTAAGACTGAACTATTTAGAGAATTAAATGGAGTTTCGCATGTTGAAATTATTGTGTGAATAGGGACCAGCAAATAAGAGATTGGGGAGATAGGCTACACAGTATCTGGAAGAAAATTGGATAACTTTGAAGAGTTTTAGAGAGGAAAATGCATTCTTTGACTGAGTTAAGTAAATGAGGCCATTAGAAACATAATTTAGTCAAATTATTATGGGCCTCTGTTAGAACCTTCACCATTCTTTTCCTTGACAAAATGTGGTTATTTGTTTAATACTTATCTGCTTATGTAGACTGTAAATAAAAAAAATAAAAATAAAAAAATTATTATTGCTATATTGCTATATCACCAATGTCAATCACAGGATAAGTGTTCAGCAATTATTTACTAAATAAAGAAATAAACAGATTTGTTTAACATGAAAAAGTTATAGTTATATACTTTATAGTTATTTTTATTAGATCTATTGTGTCTGCAGTTTTGACTACGTGGATGACAAAAATAACATGGAGGGCGGTATTATAAAGATATCTTCTAAAGATTTTTTGTCCCCTGTTTATTCAAGCAATAATCTAGCTAATTTTTTGAAAGAACTTTGCAGATATAATCAAGGCCACTAATTAGCTGGCTTTGAGATAAAGAGATTATTCAGAAAAAGGCAGAAGAGTCAGAGAGATGTAGCTGAGAGAGTCAAAGCTTGAGATGGATTCAAACCACAGGTATTGAAAGAAGGCCACATGAAGAACATGAGAGTTTATATGAGCATTTTCCAAGAGCAAAGCTGGCCCCTGGTTGGTATCCTACAAGGAAACAAAGCCTCCAGTCCTACAATTACAAGGAAGTGGATCAGGTCATTAACCTGAATAATCTTGGAAATTAATCCATCTCCAGAGTATTCAGAAAGGAATACACCCCTGTGTAAATTTTGATTTCAGTTCTGTTAAATTCCGGGTAGAGAAGCCAGTAAACCATGCTATGCCCTGACTCGAACTCTGAGAGAACACACAGGAGTTGTCTTAAGCTGCTAAATTTGTGAATTTGTTACAGCAGTAATAGAAAACTATATCAAGTAGTTATAATGTTATTTCTTTTAAAAAGAAATGATGTAGGAAAACTTACTTTGAATGAAGTCTCAAGTATGCCAATTTTACTTTAACACACATTAAATAAAAAAATCTATATTGTTTCTGACATGATGCTTTTCAAAGTGAGAGAGGAGAAAAGATTTGAGTAGAATTATAGTCTGCCTGAAGCATTCTGAGCACCATATGCCTTCGCGGACTTCCACGTGCTGTGACTATTTAATGTGGAGAACAGTGTGGAAAGAAACAGGGCTGTTGGTTGCTCTCAGTCGTTTTGGTGAAGTACAAGATTTTCTGCTGATCATGGAGTAGTCAGTATAAAGTATAAAATTTAAAAAGAATCCAAGAAAGTAATTAAACCACGATAAAACCAAAGTTTTCTGAAAGTTTCAAAGCACAAAGCAGTGACAAAGTATATACACATGATCCACGTTATACGTCTCTCATCCCAGAAAATTCACTTCAAGCCATTTAAAAAATCTTCTGCAAAACAAGAGTTTTGTTCTTTCTTTCCCCCTTTTGTGTTTGTTTTTGTTTCATTTAAGCAAGAGATATATATGCTCTTTTAAGAAAAAAAAATATTTAGTTCTTCTATGTTGGTCGAAATTATTTAGATTAATACATAGTCTGAACAAGGCTATGACTCCTAATGGTTAGCATATTAAAAATTATGGAACCAAATAAAATTTATAAAGATCTATAACAATTATATAAAATAAATAAAATGTAAACTAACGCCAGAACTTTAATGCAGTTGATCATGTCATTTTGCTCAATGAAACATGTATTTCAAGATGAATAATCACCCACTGCTGTCACTTGGGATTTCAGAGCCTGTCTTCATGGAGGGCCATGCATTATGCATTTACTCATTCTCCACAGCTTTTCCAGACCTGTGCAAGAGTTATATTGGCCTTTGCTTGACTGAAATATATCATTCGCAAGTTACCTTGTCCTTTCTTAAAATTAAATTCATATTACATTATACCAAGATGTTTGTTAAGGTATAGGCATTGTATAATCCACATGTTAAATATGCTTATAATAATATTTTTAATCAAGTTTTTATTTTTTTAAATTAATAAAGGGTACATATATATAATTAAACAAACAAATGAAAAATAGCTGTACTATAAAGAATATAGAGCGAAAGCTTAATCTTCCTCCTGCAGCTAATCTCTTAGTTCCTCTTCCCCAACACAGACAGGGTCAACCACTGTTCCCATTTCTTGCTATCATTCTAGAAATCATTTGTTTATGTATATGTATGTGCAAGTGTACATGTATAATTAATATACACATTTTTATACAACTGAAAACTGATTTGTGCTTTGCTATCTCCACATATAAAGTATTAAAATTTTATCTTATTTCCTGAAAATTTACTCTAATATTTTCAGTGACATAGTATTTCATTTATAGGGATATGTCATAATTTTTTCAAACTTTTATTGATGATGCTTAGTTGCTTGCCACTGGTGCTTAGATATTTAAATGTTATAGATATTTAATATTTCACAATTTTTTATGCAGTAATACATATTTTTTCTTTTTTTTTAGTGAGCTTTACTTTTTTGAGTAATTTTAGTTTCAGGCAAAATTTAGCACAAAGAGCAGAGATACTTCATGTACCACCTGCTTGATTTATAAACAGCTTCCCTCATAATTAATGTTCCCCACCGTAATAGTACATCTGTTATAGCTGATGAACCTGCATTGAAACATTCTTACCATTCAAAGTGCATTCACTCTTAATGTTGAACATTTTATGGGTTTGGACAACTGTATAATGTATGTACAACTATTATTGTATCATGCAGAATATTTTCACTGAACTAAACATTCTCTATGCTCCACCTATTCATTTCATATTAAATTTTAGATCATCTACAGAATGAAAAATAGTATATAACAATAAGGTAGTACCCTGGGGAGGAGTTTGTGAAATACTGTTGTATAGGTTCAAAAGTGAGTAAAGTAAAATTTCATTTTTTTCTTTAATTTTTAATTGAATTTATTGAGGTGGCATCATTAATAAAATTATATAGGTTTCAGGTGCACAGCTATATAATACATCATCTGTATATTGTGTTCTATGTTCACCACCCCCCAAGTCAAGTCTCTTTCTATCACCATCTAACCCCATTTTTTCCTACCATACTTTTCTTTCTGTAATTCCATATTATTGGCTGTGTCTATAACTTTTTTCTTTGCTTAAGTCTTTCACCTTTTTCACACCCCCAAATCTTATCACCTTAGACAGCTGTCAGTCTGTTCTTCATATCTACAACTCTATTTCTATTTTGTTAGTTTATTTTGTTCATTAGATTCCACACATGTGAAATCGTATGGTACTTGTCTTTCTCTGACTAGCTTACTTCACTCAGCATAATAATCTTTAGGTTCACCTATATTCATTTTCAAGTTACCAGATTCAGATTTCTCCAAAACATAATGGCAATTCAGAAAATCACTTTGATTTCTTAACAGAAGAGAGCAGAAAGAAAGGGGTGTGCAGACTGGTCCTAGAACCCTAAATTTCCCCAAAGATTGATGGACCAAGGTTCAATGACATAGTACACAATAATAATAGGAAGAAGAAAGCATATAAAACAGCTCTTCCTTGGAAAACACCACCAAAGATGGAAAACACTAAAGATGAAAAACATATTTAGAGACTTTCATTTAAGGTAAATGACTGGAAAAAAAAATGAAAGAAAATTTAAATGAAAGGAAGATGAAGCTCTGTCTGGTTGGCTCAGTGGTAGATCATCGGCCTGGCGTGTGGATGTCCCAGGTTCAATTCCCAGTCAGGGCACACAGAAGATGCACCCATTTGTTTCTCCACCCCTCCCCCTTTTGCCTCTCTCTCTCTCTCTCTCTTCCTCTCCTGCAGCCATGACTTCACTGAAGCAAGTTGGCCCCAAGTCCTGAGGATGGCTCCATGGTCTCCACCTCAAGCGCTAGAAGAGCTTGGTTGCTGAGCAATGGAGCAATGCACCAGATGAGCAAAGCATTGCTCCTAATAGGCTTGCTGGGTAGATCCTGGTCTGGTCAGGATGCATACAGTAGTCTGTTTCTCTGCCTTCCTCTTCTCACTGAATAAAAAAAAATGAAGGAAGATGAAGAAGGGTGATTATTTTTAGTGGAAAATGGTGGGAGGAAGGAGGAGACTGAATAAAAAAATATAGAGGAGGAACAAGAAAATTAAATTGAGAGGAAGTCCTGGGATTAGGTAATAATAAAAATAAAAGAAGCAGGCCCTGGCCGGTTGGCTCAGCGGTAGAGCGTCGGCCTGGTGTGCGGGGGACCCGGGTTCGATTCCCGGCCAGGGCACACAGGAGAAGCGCCCATTTGCTTCTCCACTCCCCCCTCCTTCCTCTCTGTCTCTCTCTTCCCCTCCCACAGCCGGGGCTCCATTGGAGCAAAGATGGCCCGGGCGCTGGGGATGGCTCCTTGGCCTCTGCCCCAGGCGCTAGAGTGGCTCTGGTCATGGCAGAGCGACGCCCCGGAGGGGCAGAGCATCGCCCCCTGGTGGGCAGAGCGTCGCCCCTGGTGGGCGTGCCGGGTGGATCCCGGTGGGGCGCATGCGGGAGTCTGTCTGTCTCTCCCCGTTTCCAGCTTCAGAAAAAATAAATAAATAAAAAATAAAAGAAGCAATAACCAGACATTGACCAGATATTAATATTCAGACAGTGTCAAAATAGTTTTATCCTTCCCATAAAAAAGTTATGGTTTGAATTTAATATTGCCTATAATTTGACTTCAACAGTTTCAACTTTTTTTTAAATTTTCATTTCATTTACAGGTTTTTGAAGTTGGCTGCAAAAGTCTGTTTCCAAACAAGACTCAGATCTACCACAGGAGTTAAACATATTTTATATACTCTCAAGACAGTTTTATCTTTCTTCAGAAAAAATTAAATAAAATGTACAGTCTTACCAACCTCCTTCACCCACACATAGTTAAGACAGGAAAAGATTTTGATGTAAAGCATTATGTATGCCATTTGCCCTTCAGTAAAAGAAAACAAACATTGAATCAGATAGAGATACTTCTGTTAACAGAGCTTCATATATGCTGATATTTTTTTAGAAATCTTTATGATGTATTCAAAAATAATGGATCTATACCATGCAAATATATTGCTGAAGAGTATTTCTAACATACTTGGAAGGAATGTGCTTTTAAAGCATGTGCTCTGAGTTTTATTAATAATACCTAAGATATGACTAGTCACATATTATTTGCTTTACAGAGAGCACTTTTTAGAGATATTTTATTCTTAATTTATATTCCCATAAAAAATTGACAGTTGCTGCACAAGAAATAGTTTCGCAAGTCATCCTATATGTTGAAATAAAACTAAAATTGATAACATTTTATTTAAGAAACAATAATAGAAAATAGAGATATAGAGAGAGGTAGATAAAAAGATAAATTCATTTATGTTTTGGTTAATTTATACAATATATGTTTCAGATTAAATAAAATATACTACAGTTGATAATGTTTAACAATGCACATTCACATAGATATTTTTATTCAACAGTGGTTTATTAAAATCATTATGGTTATTAAATGATAATTTCCTTTACAACAGGCACTTTATATGATATATCTATTTCTTAGCAAAGTTCCTGAAGTGTATAGTGGGAATTCAATAAATGAATTTCTAAAAATTGAAATATTTGAATACTCTATATTATAGTATTTATATTCTAATGTCCTTGCTAATGCACAAACCATTTATTATTTAAGACTGAAATAGAGCCTTATGCCTGGTAAGTGAATGTTTAAGAATAGTAAACAGATAATTATAAAATAACACATACTTTTAAATCAAGGTGTCTTTAATGCATAAAAGTACAATATAATTAATACTCTATTAATATTCATTCTATATATTTAAAATATTAAAATAGTAATTAATTTTTATGTATTCACTGTTTTATACTTCATCAAATTAGACAATATTTATAGTTACATTTAAGTCATTGATTTGAGCTAAGCATAGTTACTATGTGTCTTAGGTTATACATAATTAAGTGCATAGATTTAAAAAGTGCAGTGTCAGACTGAAAAATGAGGGATAGTTTTTAGCTAATTTTCACTGATTTAAAAGTTTTCTCATTTCCTCTCTATTTAAGCAAGGGAATTCTTACTCTTCTAAAAAGATAAGGTTTGGGATGACCTCAACCATATTAAAATTCTTCCATATTTGCTGGTTATACGCACTAATTCAGAATTACCCAAGTTTGATTTTGTCTAGTTTGCGGCAGGATATGGATCAGATCAGTATGGAGCTGCCACTACCCTTTGGGGGGGTAGAGGACTGGTTGTTGTTATGGTTCCCCATGGCTGTTCTTTTGGGGACCGTGGGCTGGCTGATTTTTATAGCCCTGCGAGAGGAATCTGAGAGCTCTGTTCTAGAGGCTACTCCAGGCCTACAAACTGAGGAGCAGAAGGATTTGGAATGACCAAGGGAGAAAGAGGTGCAGATCCTGGAGCTGGAGTGAGCACTGGAGAAGGAGACTGCACAGGTTCGTGAGTTGCAGTTTGCCCTGCAAGTTGCCAGAGCCAGCAGCCACAGGAGCCTAAGATGGAGTTGTGCTGGTGGAGTGGCTCTGAAGAGGTGGGAGGAGGCATTTCCAGCTCCTCTTCTGAGAGTGACAAGGCTCTGGCTGAAGGTGCCATCTGCAGACTCCAGAAGGTAAAAGCCCAGCAGCAAAGAGCACCCATTAAGCTAAGCCCCTGTTAGGTTTGCTGCTATTGTGGGACATACGGGTGGATGGCATAATGCTCCCTGGAGCAGAGGTGGAAATGTTGGCTGCCATTGCCACGTGCTCCCCCTTGGGGCAGCATCTTAAGAGCTGCCAAGACAGCAGGGATGAGGGGGGAGGCCTGAGGTTCCCTGTGCATGGACTAACTTTTGGACTGCAACCAGAGGGGGCACCAGCTTCCATGTTGGATGGACATGCAGCTTTTGGACAATATGAGAGACCCTGAAGGGGGTGACAAGTCCAATTGGAGTTGTATGACTTGTACTCTTGCTGTAATTTATTTGTATGATGTGCCTCATTTCTTGCACAGGAATGCCTGTGGTGTGGATTGCAAAGTGAGCAAAAGGTGGAATGTTGGGCAAATAAGTTTGTACAATTTGTATTTTTTGAGTTTGCTTACTTTTAGTGTTAAAAAATGGCAGGGCCAGGTATGTGATCTGTAAAATTGCAAATTACCTTCCTGCTTGGGAAGGGCCATTGTCTTGCTAATGTTTGAGGAGAGATTTTCACATGAGAAAGTTTTGAAAAGAAGCCAAGATGGCAGGGAAAGAGAGAAGCCAGTTTTGCTGAGTAAGAAGCCATGCTGGCAGATGGGGAACCAGAGGTGAGGGGCTTTGGGACTGGTGAAGCGTTTGATTCTAGGAGGAACCAGAGAAGATTCTCCTGGTTGTGGAACTGGATAATGCACCAGTAGCTTTGTGAGCTCTGAATGAATGAAGAGGGAAGTGTTTTCCCTGTGTGTTTGCTCATTGGCCGAGGCAAGACTTTAATAAGGAATGGCTCACTGTTTTTTGGCTCCACTGTTTCTTTACTGTCTTCCCAAATTCAGTAAGAATCTGCATGTGCATGGGCATGAGGACGGGGACTGCTGGCCACACATCTCTTCTTTGGGAAATATAATCAATGTTGACTTTGTATGAGTAAATATTCTCTGTTACGCTTAGGATTACAACTGAGTTTAAATATTGACTTCTCAATTTTTTCTAAATTCTACTTTCTTTCTAATATTTTGATCCCAGATTCTTTTGGGTTATCTATAGACATAAATATATAATTTCTAAATGATGAGAGTTTTATTTATTTACTTTTTAAAAAAATTCTAATTATAACACTTTTTTTCTTTTCTTACTGTATTAGCTTATATAGAAATAATATATACAATGAAAGCTTAGATTCTGATATTTATATTATATTTGAAACATTTACTGTATTATGAAACAGATCATTTTAGATATAGTCAATAAACTTTGAAAGTTATCTTTAATACTTAATTGAAAACTTTAATAATAAAAGGTTGTTTAATTTATCAAAAGTTTTCTTTTGTTTCTGTATTTGTTAAATAAACCAAATGGTTCACTCTTCTCTAAATTATAAATTCCATATTTGCTTTATTATACAGCCACGCATAGCCTTTTTCTCTGATTCTATTTTGATTTATGCTTGTTGGTCAAATAAGTTTGTAGATATGATGTATATGTTTGCTCGCTTATAGTTTGTATTGGGTTTGGGGGACAGGCTATAAGCAGGTGGGGTCGTTATAGCTTAAGGCTTAGTTTTAAGACTAAGCTTTTCCCCACACCCTTGACTGATTGCATGATGTGGGGTGGTGCACTCTCATGAGGAATCCCATTATGCCTCAGATAAGTGTCTTTGTATCAGAGACTGTTTTGTTTGTATATTGGCTTAAAGGTTTTGATTTCTATACTATAAAATGGGGCAGACTGGGAGCTTTGCTCTCTCTCAGTTACTGCTATCTCCATTGCAGGGGCCTCCCTGATCCCTTGCCCTTCATGGGAAAAGCAGGTTTTCTGCTTTTTCCTTGCCTTCTCTTGTGGCTTGCCTGTTAAAGGCTTGCCTATCTTGATGAGACACAAATAAATAGAATGGCCCACCATTCTCCGACTCCGCCATTTCTTTACCGTCTGCCCGAATCCAGTGGGAACCTGCATGTGAATGGCCACAATGGCGGCTCCTGGCCTTACAATGCTGTTAATTCTGAGTATTTAAAAGAAATTTTGCACATATTTGATCATATGAAGATAACATTTTTCTTACTATGTCTGTTATTCATATTTATCATTACTTCTGGAAAATCATCATCCATTTCCTTTTCAGTGTGAATTTTGATCTATTTGCTTTCTCTTTTTTTCCTCCCAAGGAACTTTGACTAGATACATGCTGAGCCTTAATAGTCTGTTTTCCATATCCATTATCTTCTTTCATATTTTCTTCTTACTGGTTTTGTAACATATTCCAAGAGATTTCCTCAGAAATTTATTTTTCTCTACTTATGTAAATATAGTTATTTCTCTAAGTTTTGTTTCTAATTAGTCATTTAATTATTAGTCTTTTGCTTTTTTTATTTCCAGAAGTTATATTTGGTTAAATTTCAAATTGTTATATAGCTATTCTTTTGTCAGTTTTATTTGTTTTAAAATTATTCTTATTTTTTCTTTATAAATATTGAATGCATAATCATTTCATATTTCATATTGATTAAATTTAACATCTTTGAGATTTAATTCTGTTGTTTCTTATGTCAGTTGATATATATACATCCTTATGTTTTGTTTTTTAATCTATGTGATAATTTTTATTAAGAGCACATGTTTGACTGAGTTTATGTTTAAGAGCCCTTAATGGTCTGTATTCCAAACAAAAATTCATCTTCAGATATTAAGGAATAAAAAAATAAAAGCATTTTAAATTACATAGACATATAATAATACTGAGAATCGTCTTTTTTTTAGTTTCCAAAAGATGTTCTTCCTTTACTTCTGCGCTTTCTCTTGAAATGCCTTTAATATTACTATTTCACTGATGATATGTATTATTTAAGATAACACAGGTTATATCTACAATGCTTTTGTGTCCTGTAATTTTATGTAAAGGGAAAATACATGCTACTTAGCTGATGATATTTGCAAGGAAACTGACAAAGGTGCAGCCTATTTTCTTGCTGCTTATAGTAAAATGTTAAGAAAAGTTAAATTTAGAAAATTTTGCTAAGAATAAAAGAACCAGTACTTGATAATTTGGAAAATAATAAACCTATACAGAAATAGAAAAGATAAAAAAAAAAAAAACAACTAGATATGCCCTGTTAAGAAAACAGACTTTGGAGTAAAGACCAAGTATATGAACAGAAAACATTTTACCAGTTTTGCAAATATTAGGCATGTGACTCATAGATCCACTCAACCATCTCAGCAGGAGCCAGGAATAGAAATAGGATTACCTTGGAATGGTCTACAAAAAACTTTCTTCTTTCGTGGCATAAATCCCCATAACATACATGAGAGATAACTAGATTTTTAGAATGTTATACTAACAGTAAGATAGACAGCTTGGATTGAAAGAAAAAGAGGACAATATAAAAAGAAGGTAATCGAAATCTCACCATTCTCCAGGCAGAAATAAGCTAACAAAGCTATTGAACTGCAAACATGTATTAACTTTTGTAAAAAAAAAAAAAAAGGAGGGGTTGCTCCAAGGACAGAGCAAGGGGAGAGAGAGTGCATCTGCGACTGAGCTGATGTAGTCTTTAAAAACTTTTTTTAAAATATTTTATGTATTGATTTTAGAGAGAGAGGAGGAGGAAGAGAGTGAAAAAAAAACACATTGAGTTGTTGTACCACTTATTTATGCATTTCGGAGCACACCCGTTCTGCAAGGGATGACTTAAGGGGAAAGATCCCCAAGGTGAAGAAAAACATAAGAAACCAAAGGCAAGGTGGTACATTCATTAATGGGTGTGTGTGTGTGTGTGTGTGTCTGTGTGTCTGTGTGTGTGTGTGTATTTCCAAAGTTAGAGCTGGAAACAGTCGGACAGACTCCCGCATGCGCCCGAACTGGGATCCACTCAACAATACGCTTAAAGTTATGTTTGCTAAAATTTATTCATAAACTATGACATTGTGTTTCAACATATGTGATCCAAAATTCTGAGACGGGGGAATCTATGTATTAGTAATATTCTTTTTTCCATAAGGATATTAGATAAATATTTAGCATAACTAATTATTAGCATAACATTATTTTAGTAACAATAGCATAACTTATTATTTTAGTAACAATGCAGTTTTGTACAGCTTTTCATTTCTTCAGCAAACATTTTAAATATACAACCAAATTTTAGATAACAAGACTTTAAAATTGAAGCTTATTTTGGTCTTCTAATTGCCACACTAAAGAAAAAAAATACTTTTATACAGATGAAAAACTTTCATACATTTATATCATTAGATGAATATGTGCATTATTTTGTGGAATAATGATAACTAAACTATGTTTTATATAAATAAAGTGTGGGTTATGACATACCTAGAAAAGAGTTTTTGTTATATGTAACTGGTTAATTTAGGGATTACTTTTAAAACATCTCTTCAATTAATCTATCTGTCCATTTACCTGTTATTCAAGAAGAAAGTAAAACAGAAGTGTTGTGCACCATACTGCATTTCAAAGATCCATGGCAAAAAAGATATATTACTTTATTCAAGAAGTATAAAGTTCAGTTTAGGTTTTCTACATTTTTCTTTCACATTTTTACCTAAGAAGATTGGAGTTTATGTTTCTGGGTAGTCCAGGCTTGACACAGTATCTGTAACTCCACTCCTTTCTTTTCCACTCAAAAAGACTGTCTGAATGTAATAGAGTATGGACATATTTGTTTTTGAGATGTAATTCAATCCCTTCTATCATAATGACAAAAATTAACTGGGAATGCCCTACAGGCAATCAAAAGATACTAGTGAGTTATAACCCTACACATAAGAATTTCCAAAACATATTAAATTTTAAAATAATAATTAATGGTGAAATTATTAAAGGACTAGAGACTTTGGGTGTTTTAAGCTATACATATACATATACATATGTATATATATTAAATAATGTTTATTTAGCATAATGTGCTGTTATTAGTTCTCATAGAATATTAGAGCTGGAAATGACCATTAGGATCATCTATCTCAACTCTATCATTTTAGAAATGAAAAAAAAAAAAAAAAACCTCGAAGATGTTCACTTAAAATTCATAGCTTTATCTGGTGCAGTTATTTTTTCTAAATTGGATAAAAATAGAGAAGTTATGTTTATTAATTTTTTAGATGACATAGAGCAGAAAAAGATATAGTGGATGACAAAATTGAGATTCATAAAGTTCTTGACAGATGAACTGATGTACAAAATTCAAGAGTATCATATTTCACAAGAATAAATGTAAATGAATGCATTTAGGTAAAAAAAAAATTGCAAGTACAAGAACTGGTAAAAAGGAGATTGACTTCAGTACTTGTTAAAGGCTTTAAAAATGTTTTGCTGAATATGAACCAGTAAAATTATGTGACTTTTAAATAGTGACCATATGAATTAAAATGCAGTGTCTAGTACCAGAGAACATCCATTTAAAACAATCCTATGTAGACCATGTCGCGTAGTTTGCATTTCTCCACTGAAACCATCACAGAAGCTCTGACAGATTGGTTAGCATTCTGAAGAGAATGCAAGGAAACACAAAAAATCAGGTAACAAGAATATTTTGATAAGGGAAAAATAATTCACACTTGGTCTTGAAATTCTGATTTCTAGACCTATCATGCAGGATGTTGTCAAATAACAAAGGTAATTCTTGTGCAGAATGTCTTAATGTAATCTTAAAAAAAAAGTCTGAAAAGATTAATAGGGTATTTGACTATAGTGTTTTGGGTAAAATGCATCCTGTTTAGAAATCAGAAAGCCTCAGATTATGTCTCAGCTGTCAATTAAAAAAAATTTTTTATACTTTATTTATTCATTTTTAGAAGGAGGGGGAGAAGAGAAGAAAGTATCAACTTGCATATGAGCCTTGACCAGGCAAGCCCATGGATTTGAACTGGCAACCTCAGCGTTCTAGGTCCACACTTTATCCAATGTGCCACTACAGGTCACGCTCAGCTGTCAATTTTTGAATATCACATCTTGATAAAGCTACAATTTCTATAAACTGTGATTCTAGCTATAAGCTTGGGATAATAATACCTACCATGTCTTGCACAGATCATGATGAAAGTAAAATAAAATCATAGGTAGAGGTGTAAGTAATAATGTCTAAGTGGGCCCTGGCCAGTTGGCTCAGCGGTAGAGTGTCAACCTGGCATGTGGAAATCCCGGGATTGATTCCCGGCCAGGGCACAGAGGAGAAGCACCCATCTGCTTCTCCACCCTTCCCCATCTCCTTTCTCTCTCTGTCTCTCTCTTCTCCTCCCTCAGCCAAGACTCCACTGGAACAAAGTTGGCCCAGGTGCTGAGGATGCCTCCATGGTCTCCATCTCAGGTGCTAGAATGGCTCCAGGCATCAGAGCAATGGCCCAGATGGGCAGAGCATCACCCCTTATTGGGCTTGCCAGGTGGATCCCGGTCAGGCAAAGGAGGGAGTCTGTCTGTCTGCCTCACTTAAGAAAATACATAAAATAGTAACAATGTCTATTTGAATAACAAGTTCATAGTAACTTTGGTTCAACAAAGAGAAAAAAAATAATGGCTATCTTTAACAGATTACTATAGTGACTTTTATATGCATTAAAACAGAAGCCAAAATTAACATGTTCAGGAATCTTATTCAGGAATTAGGGGATATCTGACATCTCTGCAATGTGTAAGATTCTAATTTAGGAAGAAAAGAATTGCACAATATACAAGATAATTTAAAATTTTTTATTTCAGATGAGTCAGTCTTTCAATAAGTAATCCTAAGCAATCACCTATAATTCTTATATCAATAAATTAAATTGTTCTATACTTTTTTTGACAGCATGGCTTTCTCTCTCTCTCTCTCTCTCTCTCTCTCTCTTTCCTTTTCTTTTTAAGTGAGACAGACTCTCACATGTGCCCCAGCTGGGATCCACCTGGCAACCTGGAGACCTTGTCTTGGGCAGATGCTCTGTCCATCTGGGGCCACTGGCAACTGAGCTATTTTTAGTGCCTGAGGTGGAGGCTCCATGGAGCCATTCCCAGCACCCAGAGCCAATGCACTCACACTCGCACTTAATGGAGCTATGGCGGCAGGAGGGGAAGAGAGAGAGAGAGAGAGAGAGAAGATAGGTGGAAGAGTATAGAAGCAGATGGTTGTTTCTCCTGTTTGTCCTGACCGAGAATTGAATGTAGGACTTTCATATGGTGGGTTGATGCTCTACTGCTGAGCCAACCAGCAGGGGCCCTGAGCCAACTGGCCGGGGCCATAGTTTTCTTATGATATAATAATTCACTATTATTTGTAAAGACTTGTATTACTACAAATTCAACCGCTAACCTTAGTAATAAAATAAATGTAAAGAGAAAAGTTATTTTTTTGTACTGATGGCCATTAGGTACTAAAATATTTGGATTGAGAGTGAATTATCAAATTTGGAATTAGCAATTATAATGTGAATAGAACAGTTATATTTTCCAATCAGAAACAATCAACATAGAAGTTTCTCAGAATTTCTCTGTGCATGGGTCTAGGGGCTGATGCTGTCACTGCGGGAAGTAGGGCCAGTTTTATGGGCACTAGGACTGTTGCTGAGAACCATCAGTGGGACCTGACCTGGACTTGGTCTTGCCATAGGCATATGTTCTGGTAGGCTGCTGGGGTGGCCTGGGTGGGAAGGTTGTCAGTTTCTGGGGTGGAAGCTAGGTGGGGGGACCCACTCCTCTCCCTGCTGTGGGTCTAACTCCAATGCGACTATCTCCCTAGGTTCCACCCAGTCAGCGCCCTTTAAAGACTGCTGCTGGTTGGGCGCCTTGCATAAAATGATGTGGGTAGAATAACAACCTGGTAACTTTAGGCAAACTGCCACTATATTACATTCCTTTCTGACAGCATCACTTACCTAAAATAACAAAGCTTTCAATTTCTTAAAGGTTTCCATTGTTTGATGTACTTCATAGGTAAGTAAGTAAAAGTATGTATTATATTTAAATAAAAAAGGTAAAAATGGAAGAAGAACTTTGAAAGTTTATCTATCTATCTATCATCATCTATCTATCACCCAATTATCTATTTAATCTTTCTAAAATGTTGGCTAATTATGAATATTTAACACTATGCTAAATCTTATATCCTCAATATAAGTTCATAGAAATCTATCTGCAAAATTCTGATATTATTCTCACTTTACAAGTGGGAAAAATGACCTTTAATAGAATAATAGTACTCAGGCTCTGGCCAGTTTGACCAGTGGTTAGAGTGTCGACTGGGCATGCTGATATTTCTGGGTTTGATCCCTGATCACAACACATCACATGAGAAACAACCATCTGCTTCTCTTTCCCTGCGTTCTCTACCTCCTCCCCTCTTGCAGCTAATGGCTTGATTAGTTTGAGCATTTGCCGGGGACATTGATGATAGCTCAGTTGATTCAAGCATCTTCTCCAGAGGGGGGTTGCCAGGTTGATCCTTGTCAGAGCACATGTGAGAGTCTGTCTATCTCCCCTTCTCTCTCTTGGAAGGAAAGAAGGAAGAAAGGAAGGAGGGAAGGGAGAGAGAGAAAGGAAGAGAGAAAGAAAGAAGAAAGAAAGAGAGAAAAAGAGAAAGAGAACGAGAGAAAGAAAAGAACAGTATCCAAATTCACAGAACTGGTGTGGATCTGGAACATGAAGCCTGTTGTTTGGTTTGCAAGCCTAGGCTGTATTGTTCTTGTTATTCCCTGATTGACCCATAGTTGAACAACAGTATCCAAATTGCTCCTCCAGTTTCTGACTATTGAAACATGCCAGTGGAGAGGTGGGCCTTGAAGGGGTGCAGCTTTCAAAGCCAAACTATCTTCATCTAAATCCTGGCTCTCCCACTTACTAGTACAATGATTTCTCCTCATGCAAACTATGGTAAAATTTGTATCTTTAGCTGAAAATAATTGAGAGAATATAAAGAATTAATACATCTAAAACAGTACTTAGCCTAATAACTCTTTATATTTTCAATGTTTATTTAACACATGTGAAATAACCTATGGGTTTTAAACTTTAAATGTGATCTCAGGCACATATCAGTATAGATAAATCTTGAATAAAATATTTTAAAAAGAAACAATGCAGTTAGTTATTCAAATATCTGTAAGCATTAGAATTTGACCCCACTTGACCCCAAGTAACATAGTCTATCTAAGTTACCTAAATGTTCTTCACGGTGCTGAAAATAACTGAGTCAACTTAGCACGCACGTGTATATTATTTGAACTAAGCAGTGCATTTTCATTCCTGGCTTACATTTGGCTTCGTTCCCTACAATCAATAACATCTCTAGGGAAACAGAATATATTGCAAGTTTTAAACACTTGTACTCAACTGTGTGTTTTGCTTTGTAAGTTGGTATATGTAGATAATGCACAATTTATCATTACTAAAGGTCTCCTTTGATTATAATGTGTAAGTGTAATAACCACTTAACATACCAAATAATGGTTAAAGTGTATAAAACCTTGATTTTAAACTTCAGAACAGAAATTATATCCTAAGTCTATACATTGAAGCCTATGAGATTTAATGGTTCAATCACTGGATGTCAGTCTTGTTCCATTAAATATTTATTAATCAAACCTTTGTTATGAAATACATTTTTAAAAAGCAGAATGACTGTTAAGATTGAACATTGTCCAAAATTCTTTTTGAGTTTTATAAATGTATTTATCAGCACCTAAAGTATAGTATTGAAATGTTGATTCTGTGAAATATTTATAAGGCATAAGCATAATAGTGAAAAATCAAATAAACTATTTATAAGCATTTTTTAAGCGTGAGTCACATGAAATATTCAAAAGGAAGACTGGGGTACTAAAATATAAAGGAAATAACAAAGACCTAAGATGAGAGTTCTACCTATACCAGTGGAAATATGTCAGCCTCAAAAATACAAAATAAAACATTTATAGTTGAGGAAGTTTTCATTTTTATTCTGAACCCATCATAACTTCAGATTCTGAATATTTATGCTGAATATAAGTTCCCTAAAATCTGAATTTTCACTTTTTCATATTTTGTAATTTATAATACTTGGTAAATGACTTGTTTATAGAAATTACTTAGAAATTAAGCTTAGAAGTTCAAAGACTTGTGACTACTTTTGAGAATGTCTATTCATTTATTGAGTTCACTTTTGAAAAGTAAATCTAAGTAACTTCTTGTAATCTTAGTGCTTTTGTGTGAATAACAACATGGATTAGCATGTCTGCCTCTGAAACTCACAGGTTTCTTGTAAATATATGATTTGTTCAGTAGCCTAGTTTGTCTGTTAAAACACATTGGAGAGAAAACAATCATTTTTTTCTTTTACATGTTCAGTTTCTTTCAATTCTTATAATTTGGAGATTCTTGAAAACACATGTGAGGCATGGTAGAAAGGAAAGTCTAAATTATTTTTTATTTTTAACATTTTATTTCTCAGGTGTTCAGACTAACTACTGTGTCCTTGGACTGTATTAATTATTCAGCAACTACTAGTAGTATAAATTATTTATGATATAAATATTATACATGTTGTCATTATTATTATTAGTAGTAAAGGAAACAAATAAAAAATCATGTCAGTTTTTTTCTAGAATATTGTAGATACACTCTTAGTTTAAAAGGCGAAGATTTATGCAATCTGAAGAGAAACGAGAGTATATAGATATACTCTTAGTTTATAAGAGATTTGATTCCTTCCAGAAATCAGAGAATAATGAAGTGGCATATTGTTTTATACATATCTCTCCAAAACAATATACTAACACAAGCTAAATAATAAAAACTAAGTAAAATAGCATTAACAAGTTTGTTTTTTTTTAATAGAGAAACAAAGACCTGGGTTTACCTTTTATTTCTTTTCAGATTTGTGTCTGTTAGATTACAATTATATAATTGTCTCCAATGTCTTTGTCACACAGAATGTTCATGTTTCTTTACCAGGTTTCTTCCATTTGAAAACTAGCCTAAGAATATCATTAATTTTCTAACTTTACCAGAAAAAATTTTAATGTGATATTAATGTAAACTAGGTATACATTTGTTAATGAGTTAAATAATCTTTGAACCTGAACAGGACATACCAATTTACCAAGAGTCCTTCTTTTGAAATATGTATTAAATAACAATGTGTCAAGAACAACTGATCCATTTGTAAGTAAGACACAGGTTTTCATGATGATACTTGCTTGAAAGATGTTTAAAATTGACAAAATGTTTCCACATGTCTTATTTTGTTCAATCCTTAAAATAAATTGGTGAGGCAGGCGTTATGACATTTTTCAAGGGTGGAATCATAGCGATACTGCAAGTTTTGCCAGCCTTTTTTGCAATGAGGAAATAACAAACAAAGCTTGTGGGTTCATATATCCTACTGTGACATTTCTGTTTCATAACTTGGAGGATTCATAATAGAATGAATGTCTCAGAAAGAAAAGTGATGGGAAAGCAAAAAGAACCTTAAAAGTTGAATGAAAAATTAATATTGGCAATGTTTTATAGGATTATTAAACAAATGATTATTTTATTTAATTGTAACAAAGAGGGGAAAGTAACTTTAAATTTTAAGATTAAATACAATTTTATTAATGGAAAATATTGCAGATGTAATCTTATAAATTTTATAATATCTCCAATTTTCCATGTGATAATCAAACATCATACTAATATTTGGAGCACAATAGATATATTAAAGAAAGTTTGAAAACCTCACTGACTTTGTTCAGATTTCTAGTCTGATTATAATCAATAAAAACTAGGTTAACTAAACTTACAGCTCTATATCTTTATTTTGTGTGTGTGTGTGTGTGTGTGTGTGTGTGTGTGTGTGTGTGTGTAGTAAGGGAAGAAGACCATATTTATTCCTGGAAACAAAATTTATATTTCACTTTTAGTAAAGGCTGTTCACTTAGTGTCCAAGAATCCAGGGGGAAAAAAAACATTGATTAACAATCAAAACAAAAAGCTTGCCAAGAAAAGTGAATTTGAATTAACACCAAGGCTGAGACTAAAAATGCAATTGACCATTTTTTCCTCACTTATTAAATGTCATTACTTCTGAGAGGGTATTTTAAGCTGTTCTCCATTAAACTAAAACAAATTAAATTTAAACAAATATAATGAATATTTTCTGAGTGGTTAAGAAACGAAGTTTAATAATACATATTCCAAATATATAAAAATATTATACCCATTAGATATCATATATTACATGTATACATATTGTTTTATTCTTCCATCTTTGTGTATGAAATTGAACTGTCTCATTCCAGAGAGTTCTGTTGTGAGTTTATTTTCTCGTATTTTTCCAATGTCACCTTACTCATAAAAATCACCATCTTGGTTCTGGACATATTCACAATGGAAAGTAACAGAATACATTTTTGCACAAGAAAAAGTTAGATTGAAGGAATAACAGAGCTTTATTTAGACTCAGAATCTCTAGAGACTTATTTTTTTATATTTAGTACCCATTTAATGGAATGAGCAGCTCTTTGAATTCCTGCCATTTGTATTGAACTCTTATCTCTTTCTACTGTCATTGTATCCAAGTAAATCCTTTCATTGTATTTAGCATTATTCAAAATATACTTTTCTGAGAAAAGTCCTTGGGACTTAGTGAGGGATATACAATTCCTGTTCATAATTACAATGAACAGTAGTCGTAATTACAATTATTTTCACTTTGTAAGTGGCATGATAAATGATATGTGAGACAGAAAAATAGACAACTAGATAGCTATAAATTGAATTAGCTATATTAATTTTTATATTTAAAACTTCTAAGATTAATTATATACTTCTAACAAATTTAAGATCATTTTGAAGGTTTAGATTTTATTGAAATATTTAAAATATTACATATAAATCAACATTTAATTCTTTAAATCAAGAACAACTTTAACAACATTTGTTTTCTTTTTCTTTGCTCTCCTTTTTTGTTGTTGTTAAGTGGCCAATAGTAAATATTTTTGCTCACAGCTGCCTATAAGCTTTCTGTCAAACTACTCAACTTTACTGTTATAATGCAAAAACAGTCATAGACTATAAATAAATTCATTAGGAGGGGACAGTTTTGGCCTACAGGCTATAGTTTACCTATCAGTGCTTTAAAGTATAAGTGTGTGGCCCTGGCCGGTTGGCTCAGCAGTAGAGCATCAGCCTGGCGTGTGGGGGACCCGGGTTCGATTCCCGGCCAGGGCACATAAGGAGAAGCGCCCATTTGCTTCTCCACCCCCCCCCTCCTTCCTCTCTGTCTCTCTCTTCCCCTCCCGCAGCCAAGGCTCCATTGGAGCGGGGATGGCCCGGGCGCTGGGGATGGCTCCTTGGCCTCTGCCCCAGGCGCTAGAGTGGCTCTGGTCTCGGCAGAGCGACACCCGGAGGGGCAGAGCATGGCCCCCTGGTGGGCAGAGCATTGTGCCGGGTGGATCCCGGTCAGGCGCATACGGGAGTCTGTCTGACTGTCTCTCCCCGTTTCCAGCTTCAGAAAAAAATAAATAAATAAATAAATAAAGTATAAGTGTGGTTGAGGCATATACTGTATAACATTTCCAAACCAACATTCCCAACAAATTATTTTCTTTGCATAACAATATCCTTTCATGCAATCTTAGTCAAATATTATTAATCAATGTTTTTAAAGGTACTCTCTTATCTGAATTGTATCTATAACATCATTGCATTTATTTTTAAGAACTTTGTTTAAAATTAAGGAGTTTATTGTTCCATATTAGAAACCTTATTTCTTTTTACTTTTCTATAATAGTGAGAAATTGTGTCATTAAAATATTTATATTTGGAGTTAGCAGTTGCATGCTCTCACAAAACAAGCACCATCAATAATGTTTACTTTGATGCTTTTTATGATAATATACAGTAATTGGATTCAGCAGTAAATCCAAACACTGCTCCAAGGCATTGATTTTCCAAACAGTTCTGTCAAAATTATGCAGGAAGAAATGAAGCAGTGGCTTGATGAAGCATAGCATGAAATGATTTTAAAATATGCTTATTGAGCAAAAGATACTAAAATGTAGATAGTTTGCTTCTTTCAACAATCTTGGCAATAGTACCAGGCTATATTTAAGTAAAAAGTGATTAAACCACGTCACTAGAAAAATCACAAAATATCGTGGGTCTTATATAATATTTTTCCTTTTTATTTTTTTTTCTTTCCCAAGTAAAACAAGAGGAGATAGAGAGACACCCCCATGCACTCCCACCAGGATCCATCTGGCAACCCCCATCTGGGGCCAATGCCCTGCCCATAAGGGGCCATGCTCATAACCAAGCTATTATTAACACCTGAGGCAGAGGCTCCATGGAGTCATCTCAGCACCTTGGCAATGTACTTGAACCAATTGAGCCATGGCTGTGGGAGGGGAAGAGAGAGAGGGGGAAAGTAGGGCGAAGGGGTGGAGAAGCAGATGGCAGCTTCACCTGATCACACTTGGGGCTGATGCTCTCCCACTGAGCCAACTGGCCAGGGCCAACATTTTTTCTTGTTATTTGCTATCCATAACATCATGACATACATTATGTTATGCATATTGGAAAAATATTTTATATTATTTCTTGTATTTTCTTAAATTTGTCAAAATTGTGGATGTTTCTTCAATTGTTTTCTGTTTTAATATAATTTCTTGGCTATATAATATTCCAATTATCCTTAATAGATGTTTGAAAACTGCCTAGTGAATTCAGTTAAGTAACTAATGTTAATCATATATGACAAATTTAAGTGACAATAAGCACATTGTTTTAAGATGACCATGTCATTTAACTCCATAAAACCTTCTTACTCATCAAAAAATAAGAGTTAAGCATCTGAAAATTTTTGATCATCCTCAAGCTAACAATTGCATTAAGAATGAATTTAAGTAAATAATATTTTTATAAAATTTAGCCTCAAGAGCTCATCACAATTTTGCTGTAACATTAAAGAGTTGAAAGAAACCATATTATCATAAATAAACAACTGATTAAGTTATAACTTCATTGTGTACTATTGTATCCTGACACTAGAGAAGAAAATTCAAGATGTGAAAAATATTGTACTAAGATTAAAGGTGAAATGTCCTAGCATGTGGAAGTCCAGGGTTCGATTCCCAGCCAGGGCACACAGGAGAAGCATCCATCTGTTTCTCCATCCTTCTCTCTCTCCTTTCTCTTTATCTCTCTCTTCCCCTCCCACAACCAAGGCTCCATTGGAACAAAGTTGGCTCCGGAGCTGAGGATGGCTCCGTGGCCTCCACCTCAGGCACGAGAATGGCTCCGGTTGCAATGGAGCAACACCCCAGATGGGCAGAGCATCGCCCCCTGGTGGGCTTGCTGGGTGGAACCCAGGTCCAGCACATGGCAAGAGTCTGACTCTCTGCCTCCCCGTTTCTCACTTCAGAAAAATACAAAAAAAATAAAATAAAATAAAAGTGAAAGTAAAAATTATATATGGGTTAGAGGATAATATTTTGCATATTGCATTGTTAAAAATAATTCTGAGTTACTTAAATTTATGTAGTTGGTATTGTAGGGGTAGAAAACTTTTCCCTCCTTCTATTTAGTTCTTAAACTAGTCTAATAATTACATTGATGTAAGACAGAAGAATGACATAAGAAATGTCAGAAGAAAAACATATTCTGAATATAGAGGAGCCAATAAAAACATGATGCTCTGCAGCAGCAGGAAATTGAGGCTCCTGAGCTAAGGAGAAGTGGTAGGGGTCTGGTCATCCATGGGAGGGAGACAGTTCACAGGAACAGGAGAAGAACAAATGTTTGGTAAACAAATATTGGTCATGCCATGCAGACAAGCCTTCTGACATAAAGCCATCACTGGTTTTAGCTCTCTTCCTGATACAGGCTCTATCGAAATTCTCTGAAGCAGTTAAGGGGGAGGTAAAAAGTGCTTCTTGAGTTTGCTGGGCCCCCATTGTCTTCATCTTGAAATAATCTATACGTCAAGTGACATATTTTGAGGTGGTGTATTCTGCTTCCCCCCCCAACACCTCAATATGCCAACCAAATGTTCAGTATTTGGGGTCTTAAAACCTAGAAAAAAAAGAAAAAGAAAAAGAAAGGATCTAAAAAAATACCTCCAATCTTTTATGCATTAAATCCCCTTAAAAGAACACTTGAGACTAAGATATTGCCATGAGTAATAAACATTTACATAGTGTTTGCAAAACATTAATATCCACGTGATCATTTTTCAACCATGTCAAATAATACTTTTCTCCCTGTTGTATAGATGAAGAAACTAAATCTTAGAGATGTTACCAAACTTGACAAAAGCCTCCCAGCAGTAAACTCACACGTTACACGTCAACTTAAGTATTCTGTTTCCAAATTCCCATTTCCCCAACTGTTTGAGAATACCTATCTCAGAGCTCTAGCAAATATCAATAGAAACCTATTCTAGTAACTTTCAATATTTTGCAATGTCAAAGAAAAAAAGAGTTGGACATATTTTGGGTCCAATTTAAATTATAAATGGTATTATTCAATATCCACTCAGGGAAAGGGAAAATGTACTAGATAATGGAGTCCATTGCCCACAGTTATTAATTGACTAAGATTTCTGTACAACCTTAATACTTTTTAAAATAATATCTGTATAATCATTATTAGTATAAGCATTTTAAAAATCAACAGAGAATTTAACTTGAAAATATATATTTTAAAAGGGAATGAATGGATAAACTGCACATCACAAGATCTTAGAGTGAAGCTGCCTATGAAATTAGGGCAGGGAAAAGAAATTCCCTGGGCTAGACCAAGAGCAGGGAGTCTGAGGTTGGTGGTCTGTGTCCCAGAGCCCAGAGATAACAGTTTCTGTGGTCTCAGTGCAAAAACAAGATGCAGCAGCAGTATTTGTTTAAATAAAGAGGCAGCAGTTTTTTGTTTGTTTGTTTGTTAAATCAGACTTCAAGTGCTGCTGTTAATGGTTTCTAGAATAGCTTTTCCTTCTTTCTCTGCCCTCGATTTGTCATGGCGTTTTACTTTCTACGT
Source organism: Saccopteryx leptura (assembly GCF_036850995.1). NCBI lineage: Eukaryota > Metazoa > Chordata > Mammalia > Chiroptera > Emballonuridae > Saccopteryx > Saccopteryx leptura. The sequence continues at coordinate 357,804,897 of NC_089503.1, forward strand.
AATGTTATTCTAAGTGAAGAAAAAGATCAAAAGTTTAATTATTTGCATCATTCCTATTTTGTAGCTCATCCCCGCAGGAAGCCTTGAGCGGTTTAAACACAAGTATGCCAACCCGACTCGTGTGGAAGGAGGAAGAAAGTTTCTGACCAAGCAAGACACGGAGCTGGCAAGACAGTGGTCATGCGCACAGGGCTACATGCAGAAGGGCAACAAACACCCAGGGACAGGTAAACCTCTACACGGCGACGCCCTGGACCCGAACTGCAGTGAGTGAGAGCTTTGGTCCCGCGGAGAAGCGAACTCCTGTTGGCTGCTCACGAAATGACTGTGGAGCTACCAGCTCGGGGTGCCCACCACTTCTACCACGTCTGCTCTCAAAACCAACCGCGAGGGGCACGCTATCAGCCCCGCCCTGTCAGCCTCACCCCTGCCAACACAGGCGCCTGCGAAAGGGAGCGTGGCCATGGCCTCTGGGTTAGAGCAGGGAAAGGAGGCCTTGAGGGCTTCTGTGTGCAGGGTGTAGGGACGTGGGCGAAACAGAATAGTTCCCACTGCGGTGGCAGGAGATGTTCCATCCACCAAAGAACGGAGGCTATGAACCCATAGTTCAAGCTCCATGATATCAATAGGCTGCATTTAAAAACACTGATGCAGAGATAAAATGAGTAAGAATTTGAAAACAGCAACTATAAAGCATTAAACCTCAAGTGCAGGCTACTTTTGAGTTTGGTCCCTGTGCAACAACAGCACTGTTTGTACAACCAGGATGCCAGCCCTGACAGCTGTCCTTGGGGACCTAAGCAGTGCAGCCAGGTGTGACTTATTTGGATCTATTAAGTAAAACCGTGACAAGAGCTTAAAACCTAAAGAAGGAAAATCTGAAATGGATATTAGGAATCTAAGACAAGGGATTTTAGGTAAAGAGTGGTAGGAAGGAACTGAGGAAAAAATGTTTAATTCCTGATAGTCTCATAGGGCCTTAAGAAAGAGATAGGACTTACTAGGTAGGCAGTGACGCAGAGGATAGAGCATCTGACTGGGATGCGGAGGATCCAGGTTCGAGACCCCGAGGTTGCCATCTTGAGCGCGGGTTCATCTGGTTTGAGCAAAGCTCACCAGCTTGGAGGTCGCTAGCTTGAGCAAGGTGGTACTGGGTCTGCTGTAACTCCTCCCCCCCCCCGCCCCCCCCCCCCCCCCCCCCCCCCCCCCCCCCCGGTCAAGTCACATATGAGAGAGCAATCAATGGACAACTAAGGTGCCGCAACAAAAAAATTGATGCTTCTCATTTCTCTCCCTTCCTGTCTGTCTGTCCCTATCTGTCCCCTCTCTCTGATCCTCTCTGTCTCTGTAAAAAAAAAAAAAAAAAAAAAAGAGAGAGATGAAAGTATGGACAAAAATAGTAACAAATGGGCACTAAGATCAAGATGAAGGGAAGTTTTAGCAAGAAGGGCTTGACAGAAAGAACCCAAGGATGGAGGAAATGAAGAATAATGGAGGGAAAGTCAAAGGGAATGCAGACTGAGGCTGAAGATGGCTGGGAACCAAAGAAGAGACATTAATAAATAGGTATTGCAAAGGATCCTGAGGAATAGACACCATAAGCTAAGACATACATTCAGTGGGAAAAAGGACATAAAAATAGATGTAGTCAAAAAGCCATGTGCCAACAACCTGCTGTTAATATTGTAGGACCATGGGTTCAAAGGTTCAGGTAACAGCCTGCAAATAAAATCAGCATATCTTTTGAATACTAGGATTACACGTACAGAAAACTGGAGATATATATTATATAATTATATATTGTATATTATAATTACATATATATTATATATTATTATATATGATAATTATATATTATAAGTACCTATTATAATTATATATATTATATATAATTTATCATTTATATATTTATAATTTTAAATATATATATAATTTCAACTTTCAGATAGCATCTTTATAAACCCTTACATTTTTTTCTTTCATTCTTCCTTGATTGAACTGTTAGTTAATTCTTTTTAGTTTACAATTGCTATAGCGCTTTCATCTAAAACAAGGCATAGAAGAGTGTTTATGAATTCCAACTTTGTAGACTGTTTACATTTGAATTATGGCTTCTTTATTTACTTCTGGTGTCTCTGTTACCTTGAACAAGTTACTTAAATACTCTCTACCTCACTTTTATCATCTGTGAAATGAGAATAATTATTGTGCTTAAATGAGGATAAGATTCATTATCCATTATTATAAAAGGCCTAAAGCCTCAGAAAGATGCTTGGCACCAAAAACAAAACAAAACAAAAAAATCTAAGAAAAGCTATTTAAGCAGTGCAGTTATAACACTTATGAAATCTTGTTAATAATATTCTGTTTTTCCATAGATTATCATAAAAAGTATATTGTCACAGCTTAAAGCATTCTTTCAGAATAATATGCACTTTACTGCCAATTAAGAAACAAAATAAAAAATCAAATCCATGTATAGGAATTTTTCACGGAGAAGAACTTGGCATCAAAGTTTTCTAGTTGGAGTCAATTTTGAGAAAGCCTGTTAAGATTTGAAGTTTCAGGCTCTATGGAGATTCTCAGGTGCTTCATAGGTATGCAAAAGTTTGAAAAGCACTGCTTAAATCAATTTGCAAAAACAATTTTCCACTGCATCTCTAAGAAGTAGAATAATGGATCTATTTAAATGTGAACATATGTGGAAATGAGAATATAATAAACAGTTGACTTGTTTTTTCTTTATTTAATAAATTATTTTTGGTAAAGCATATTAAAACTATTGGCAAAAGAAAATTTGAGAGCACAACACATTGTTATGTTTTACGTACTTGTGTTTAAGAAGATATAATGACTTGGAGTTCACACTGGTTTAATAAAGCTTTAAAACAGATTATACTATTCAGATGACTTGTAATTTATTTTAAAAATATCACCTAGAAATCTTTGTTCATCTAAATGATTGATCATCTGAATCACGAATCTCAAAAAAATGGTTAGCTATAATTGGAAAGAAAATTTTAAATATTCTATTTCGACCATCAGACTTTTCCTTCCAGCTTTTCATTATTCAGATCAAGTATTGTCATGAAATGAATTAATCAGTGTAACAGAGAAAAATGAGACAACACAGAACAGACCTATCTTCTGGTTCTTAGGAGGGAAATTGTCTCATTGCCCTATTTTATCAGTGACAAAGACGTCTAGACTATATAAGTATCTCTTCCCATTTAGTCTTTTTAAAATATTAATGACACATTGATTTAACCTTAAAAGTAGGTTCAAGAAAGAGCTTAGAAAGTACTTACAAGGTTGAAGAGTAAAGATAAAAACTAATCATATTATCTGAAAAATTTGGATAGTTGATGCAAACTAGAAGACATTAATGTTAACATGAAAAATGATATAATTTAAATAAAGCAGTTTAATGAGTCAGAAGAGTCATATTTTACATTTAAAATAACTAATAGGGAAACATCTAGCAAAAGAATCAAATAGGTATGAAGTTCTATACACAATGTGTTGTAGGGGGTATCCTAGCAGTAGTTCAAACCCTGTAATTCATTTAGCTTTAGGCTTGTGTGAGCATAACTGAGAAATGATAGGTTGAGACCTTAAAGATCCTATTTTCATAAAAGACTAATGTGCTTTTCAAGAGAAAACTTACTGGAAAGAAAGTTGAAGCATATGGAAACAGAGGCTTTTATAACAAGCTGTTTAAAGAAAATTGACAAAACACTAATGAAAAAGCAACAGTGTACTTTAACCCATATAACTTAGTATAAATCATACCATGGGAACACTTAGGCAATTTGAGAGCCTAAGGTTTCCAGATCAGTGGAAGATTTCTAGGGAAAAATGGTTAGAAACTGGTGAAAAGCTAAGAATAGTTGTGAGGAAGAGGAAACTTGTCCTTTTTTCCCCTCTTAGTGCTTCTGGCTGGCCTAAGAATTAAGTTGAAATGAGACAGAGTAACAGGAAAAAAATAAGCAAATTTAATCACATTTGTACATATGGGGATTCCACAAGAATATAGGACCAAGGAAAAATCAGGCAGTTGAGGCTGGTATGCCATCTTGGGCTAAAGAGAAATCAGGGTAGTGGTTTGGATTATAAAGGGCAGGAAGGTGATTCACATGTAGATGGAGAAGCAAATATTTGGAAAATAAATGTTTGCTGGGCCTTATTTAACAATGGAACATAGAGAGGACTTCAAGCAAAAGGGCCTTGCTAGGGAACTTCCTGTCTATTACACCTGGTTCATATTAAACTATAGTCATTTATGATAATGCCTTCCTTCCCAGAGGAGGTCATCTATCTAAACTCTTTTAGGCAGTTAAGGGGAAGGTCAAAGTTTCTTCCTGAGTTTTTGTTTCTTAAAAATAACCAGCCTAAAATAATTCTAATGCCAAAGAGACCCATTTGGGGATGACAAATTCTGTTCCCCTTTATAGTCATTGTTACTTGTGAGAAGGGGATAGCACTAGTTGCTGTGTCGGAGAGAAGCTGTCTGCCTGGACTATAGACCAGCACTAGGGAGAAAGATGGTGGATTGTGCTGGGTTTGAGGAAGCAAAATCCTGAGTGAATAAATATGATAGTTATCAATAATGTGATCAAATTACACCAACAGATTGTTTAAAATGCCAGAAAAAATTTAGAATAACATCATGCTATTAAAAATTTTTTTCTTGCCTAGTGCTTTAATAAAATCAATATTAGATTATTTCTGAGTGTGTTATTACTACTATTACTACTTTGGGAATAGCTAACAACAACAACAACAACAAAAAACAATCAAAAAGTAATCCCTTGTGAATATTTGCTCTTTATAATCATATTTCCAACACATGCTCATCCATACACATAAACTTTCACAGATATTCATACAGAAGGAGTGAATTAACAATCAAGAACAGAATTTTCAAAGACAAATGTGGCTGTCTAGTTTTATACTTCTTGTCTTACTGAAATACATTGAACAAAGTGACAGAGTACAGATTTTTCTAATAACAAATGGTACATTTTTCAGTAGTTTGGGCATGACCACAGAGAAGTTACACAAACTGATGCACAAACTCCACACCCCAAATATCAGAAGGGAAATGTTAAAATGACATTTCATTCTTATTTTTCTGGCCCACTTTCCTAAACTAAAGAAGTTTCCTGCTATTGGAAATTGAGACATGTAAATAAAAAAAGAAAACCCCTATACTCATACTTAGCTTCATAATAAGGCATAAAAACCTCTTGCTCAACCACAGAGGTGAAAAGCTGAGAAATGAGGAACAGTATATATCTAGATTAGCAAATAAAGCTAATGTAAGACAGAATTTTATTATTATTATTATTAAGTGAGAGGCAGAAGGCAGGGAGGCAGAGACACTCCTGCATGGGCCCCACCAAGCTCCACATGGCAAGCCCCTTACAGGGCGAAGCTCTGCCCATCTGGGGCTGCTGCTCCAGTGCTCAGCAACTGAGCTATTTCAGCACCTGAAGCAAGGCCAAGGAGCCACCCTAAATGCCCAAAGCCAAATTGCTCAAACAGAGCCATGGCTGTGGGAGGGAAGTAAAGAATGAGAGAGAGAAAGAGAGAGAAAGAGAAGGGACAGGGGTGGAAAAGCAGATGGTTGCTTCTCCTGTGTGCCCTAACCAGGAATCAAATCCAGGACTACCATATGCCAGGCCAATGTTCTACCACAGAGCCAACTGGCCTTCCTTGGAAAATGTCTTTTTAAAATCTGTTTCAAGTTTCCAGCTGCTTTAGTTCATTTTTATACCTATTCACACATGCTTTTCAGCACATAGAAGGCCAGGGTTAAACCATTCCCGTCAAACAAACAAATAGTAAGGTATCAGATAATTTATGCATATATATGTGCATATATATATATATAATTATGCACACACACATACATTTTTTTTTCTTGCAAGAGACAGAGAGAGAGAGAGAAAGACTGGCAGGAAGATGAGAGAGATGTGAAGTATTAACTTAGAGTTGCGTCACTTTAGTTGTTCATTGATTGCTTCTCACATGTTCCTGAAGTATAAATTTAAAGTTGCGTCGCTTTAGTTGTTCATTGATTGTTTCTCATATGTGCCTTGATGAGTGGTTGCTCCAGCCGAGCCAGTGACTTCTTGCTCAAGCCAGCAACCTTGAACTCAAGCCAGTGACCATGGGGTCACACCGATGATCCCACGCTCAACCCAGTGACCCTGTACTCAAGCTGGTGAGTCTGCACTCAAGCCTGCACTTGAGGTTTTGAAACTGGGGCCTCAGAATCCCAGCTCAGTGTTCTGAGCCACCACTAGTTAGGCTATGCATACAGTATATGTCCCAAAGAGAAAACAAACATTAAAAAAATGCAACCACAAAGAAGAATATTATACATCAGAATGAGAAATTCCATATTCTGGTAAATTAAAACAAAGAAAAAACAGACCCTGAAAAAGTAATTTCAAATTAAGATACAAACCATTAAAAGACAAATACGATTAGCTCTCAGATCAGCTAAAGCTAATCATATTTTTCCTATGCTTTATGATTCAGCAGAATAAATGGACAATAAGAGTACAAAATTAAAAGTCAAATAGAAGTAACAAAATTTAATATCATGGACCAAGAACATAATCTTTCATATGAGAAAGTCACAGAAAATTGCCTAGAAAATAATAAAGGTTGTAAGGATTAGAAAGAACAAATCTTTATCTTACAGTTCATTTGTGTCATCTGAGACAGCTGGCAGGAATTTCAACCCAAGAAGGAAGGGTTTGTCATCAGTGCCTTTGCCACACTGGAGGCTCAGAGGTGGCCTTCTCTGCTTGTAGACTGGACCTTCAGAAGTAGCAATAACAAGACTGGCTTAGGTAAAGGAAGTCAATATTGTTGGCCTTGTGTGTAGCCTCCATCTGCCACATGACTACTCTGTTCTTTGTCCACTACATTCATTCAGAAATGAATGTTTAAGTTGCTGTCATTTAGTTTATTTGGATGTTCAATATTTCCTTTATGATGGAAACATTCTGGTGAGAATTAATACATGGTGAAAAAATCTTCGTATTTCATGCTTACTCCAACATACTATTGATGTCTCTCTACCTTTCTACAGGGGACATTGTTGCCTTTTAGAACCATGATTAGATGATTACACTATAGGTTATTGCTGAGGAATCAATATGTATTTATTTCTTCATGTTTTCTTTTTCCTTTTTTACACAGAGTGTATTACAAAGTGCTCTACTTGCAGCTAGAATTATTTTCATTCCCTACTGTTTTTTAAAGCCACCTTGAACATGGCCACAATGAAGCCCCCTGTCCATTTTTATCTTGTAGATATACCTATGCTCCAGTCTCTGTTCTTTTCTTTCTTCTTCACCTTGTTGTCCAGCACCGACTTTATGGCGTTAGGTGTGAGTTGGGGTATGAGTTTCCTGTGACTGATGTAACAAGTTACCAGACTTGGTTGCTTAAAACAAGAGAAATGTATTCCTCGCAGTTTTAGAGGCCAAAAGTCCAAAATCAATTTCATATGGATGAAATCAAGCTATTAATAGGCCAAAATTTTATGGGAAGCTCAAGGGGAGAATCCATTTTCTCCTACTTCCAGCTTCTGGTGGCTACTGTCATTTCTCGGCTTGGGCCACCTCCCTCCACTCTCTGCCTCCATGGCCAAACTGCCTTCTCCTATTCTTTGTCAAATCTTTCTCTGCTTCTCTTTTATAAGTACACATTATATGAAATATAACAGTGTGTTTTCATCCTTTTATTTGCTGATAATTGAAATGTATATTAGAAAGTAAGGTATATTGAAATATACCTTATAAAACAAAAAATTTACATGTTCATGTCTGTATATGCTCACTAGTTGAATAAATCCATCAGTCCTGTTGAGAGAGTGAGGCAGGTAATTGCACATAATGGCACAGAACGTGTGAGCTGAAAAACAAGTATAGCAATTAGACTAGTTTTCTAGGAGCTCAATTATGTGTACTTTATTCAATAATCGCTTATTGAGAGTATGCTACTTAAAAAAAGTACAGTCCTAACTAAAAGGATACAAAAAGGTGAATAGCATATATCACTTGCCTTTAAGTAATTTATTGTAACTGATTAATTACCAGGGGGTAATGAGTAATAAATAATGGTTTCTGATGTTTGAATGCCCCAAAGCTTTATAATTTTTAAGCAATCTCTAAACCACCAAAAAAGAATAAAAATTAAAGAAAGTTCTCTTTATGCCCATGTTATAATATTAGTTTTATATCAGTAATTTACATATATTACAACTTTCATGTTACCATAGACCATCCTTACCACAGAGGACGAGGTCTTTAAAAGTAATTCTGGACCTAGTGACCAAAATAGTGTGTGTGTGTGTGTGTGTGTGTGTGTGTGTGTGTAAAGAGAGAAAAATATACCACAGACAGTATCAGAGAGTCTTAGAGAACTCAAAACAATTAAAAAACTTGCTATTGATTTAAAAAATCAAATATAGAGGTCCTCGGGTTACGACACAGTTCTGTTCTTATGACAGTGACATAACCCAAATTTTGGTGTAAGTTGAAACACACCCTAGTCTAAGTCACTTACCTATCCTAACACAGTTGTAAAATCATAATCTAGAACATAAAAACACACCTACGCCACAGAAGAAGGAAAAGGACATAAATACACTGCACTGCAATAACAGAAAAAATGACAAAAATTTCATGTAAAACAAAAGATCTTACCTTTATTCCTGGAGATGGCTTGCACACTGGAAGGGACATTGCAAGGTGGAAGAGAGTGACCTATTAGGAAGAGGAAGATGGAGAGACAGGAGAACCTGCAGAAGGTGCTGGAGATACTGGGTCAGGTGAATCAGGGTTGCCTAAGGAACATTCAGGAGATGCTGGAGATGATTTCACCTGTACTACAGGTGTTTCCTCTTGAGAAGCAGCTGATGTAGAAGGCACAGGATCTGTTGCAGGCCTCTCTACCTTCTTAAAGGATTGTTCCAGGATAGTCTGAAAGGTTTATGACTTCTTCTATTCCAAAATCTGCATATAGCATCGCAAGGCATCCATAACAGCTCTGTAGACCTTACTGAGTCTGTCATTGCCGGGGTCCTCAGACTGAAATTTTGCCAACCCATCCTTTACTATAGAGAAACCTTCTGACAAACCCTTGGTAGTAAATCACTTGGGTTCTGGGGTTTCTATCTCTTTCTCTTCAATCAGCTGCTTTTCCAACTGAATGAGGTCCTCAGCAGAGAGCTCCTCTCCATGTGATGTCAGTAACTCTATGACATCCACCTTGATGGCTTCCTTCTTCTTTGAAGCGCTACCAGCTGAAAACTCTTTCATTTAGGAGCTGTGATAAGGACAAAAAAATTGTCAAGCAAAGCAACGCGAATGGAGCACTTGTGCTTTCAACTGTCTAAAATGGTGTAGGTAAGCGTACCGGGGGACGCCAGCTCCCTACTCATATGCTGCGTCACTGCGTATTCTTCAGCCACATGCCACCAAACTGTTTGCCAATGTAGTCCGTAACTGTGATGCTAACGGCATAAACCAAAACACTCATGTGTCAATCTTTTAAGTTTTTTTTTTTTTTTTTTTTTTTTTTTTTTTTTTTTTTAATAAATTTTTATTGATGTTAATGGGATGACATTAATAATTCAGGGTACATATATTCAAAGAAAACATGTCTAGGTTATTTTGTCATTAAATTATGTTGCATACCCCTCACCCAGAGTCAGATTGTCCTCCGTCATCCTCTGTCTAGTTTTCTCTGTGCCCCTCCCCCTCCCCCTAACTCTCCCTCCCTCCCTCCTGCGTCCTCCCTCCCCCCACCCCTGGTAACCACCACTCTCTTGTCCATGTCTCTTAGTCTCGTTTTTATGTTCCACCAATGTATGGAATCATGTAGTTCTTGTTTTTTTCTGATTTACTTATTTCACTCCGTATAATGTTATCAAGATCCCACCATTTTGCTGTAAATGATCTGATGTCATCATTTCTTATGGCTGAGTAGTATTCCATAGTGTATATGTGCCACATCTTCTTTATCCAGTCTTCTATTGAAGGGCTTTTTGGTTGTTTCCATGTCTTGGCCACTGTGAACAGTGCTGCAATGAACATGGGGCTACATGTGTCTTTACGTATCAATGATTCTGAGGTTTTGGGGTATATACCCAGTAGAGGGATTGCTGGGTCATAAGGTAGTTCTATTTGCAGTTTTTTGAGGAACCACCATACTTTCCTCCATAATGGTTGTACTACTTTACAGTCCCACCAACAGTGTATGAGGGTTCCTTTTTCTCCACAGCCTCTCCAACATTTGCTATTGTCCGTCTTGTTGATAATAGCTAATCTAACAGGGGTGAGGTGGTATCTCATTGTAGTTTTGATTTGCATTTCTCTAATAACTAATGAAGCTGAGCATCTTTTCATATATCTGTTGGCCATTTGTATTTCTTCCTGGGAGAAGTGTCTGTTCATGTCTTCTTCCCATTTTTTTATTGGATTGTTTGTTTGTTTGTTGTTGAGTTTTATGAGTTCTTTGTAAATTTTGGATATTAGGCCCTTATCTGAGCTATTGTTTGAAAATATCAGTTCCCATTTAGTTGGCTTTCTGTTTATTTTGATATCAGTTTCTCTTGCTGAGCAAAAACTTTTTATTCTAATGTAGTCCCATTCATTTATCTTTGCCTTCACTTCTCTTGCCATTGGAGTCAAGTTCATAAAATGTTCTTTAAAACCCAGGTCCATGAGTTGAGTACCTATGTCTTCTTCTATGTACTTTATTGTTTCAGATCTTATATTTAGGTCTTTGATCCATTTTGAATTAATTTTAGTACACGGGGACAGGCTGTAGTCGAGTTTCATTCTTTTGCATGTGGCTTTCCAGTTTTCCCAACACCATTTGTTGAAGAGGCTTTCTTTTCTCCATTTTGTGTTGTTGGCCCCCTTATCAAAGATTATTTGACCATATATATGTGGTTTTATTTCTGGGCTTTCTATTCTGTTCCATTGGTCTGAGTGTCTATTTTTCTGCCAATACCATACAGTTTTGATTATTGTGGCTCTATAATATAGTTTAAAGTCAGGTATTGTAATGCCCCCAGCTTCATTCTTTTTCCTTAGGATTGCTTTAGCTATTCGGGGTTTTTTATAGTTCCATATAAATCTTATGATTTTTTGTTCCATTTCTTTAAAAAATGTCATAGGAATTTTGATGGGAATTGCATTAAATTTATATATTACTTTGGGTAATATGGCCATTTTAATTATATTTATTCTTCCTATCCAAGAACAAGGAATATTTTTCCATCTCATTGTGTCTTTTTCTATTTCTCTTAGCAATGCCTTGTAGTTTTCATTATATAGGTCCTTTACATTCTTTGTTATGTTTATTCCTAGGTATTTTATTTTTTTTGTTGCAATCGTGAAGGGGATTATTTTTTTGAGTTCGTTTTCTAATATTTCATTGTTGGCATATAGAAAGGCTATGGACTTTTGTATGTTGATTTTGTATCCTGCGACCTTACTGTATTGGTTTATTGTTTCGAGTAATCTTTTTGTGGAGTCCTTTGGGTTTTCGATGTATAGGATCATATCATCAGCAAAAAGTGATACCTTTACTTCTTCTTTTCCGATGTGGATGCCTTTTATTTCTTTGTCTTGTCTGATTGCTCTGGCCAGAACTTCTAGCACCACGTTAAATAAGAGTGGAGAGAGTGGACAACCCTGTCTTGTTCCTGATTTAAGGTGGAAAGTCCTCAGTTTTACGCCATTTAATATGATGTTGGCTGATGGTTTATCATATATGGCCTTTATCATGTTGAGATATTTTCCTTCTATACCCATTTTGTTGAGAGTCTTAAACATAAAATTGTGTTGTATTTTATCGAAAGCCTTTTCTGCGTCTATTGATAAGATCATGTGGTTTTTATTCTTTGTTTTGTTGATATGGTGTATTACGTTAACCGTTTTACGTATGTTGAACCATCCTTGAGATTCTGGGATGAATCCCACTTGATCATGATGTATTATTTTTTTTATATGTTGTTGTATTCGATTTGCCAGTATTTTGTTTAGTATTTTAGCATCTGTATTCATTAGAGATATTGGTCTGTAGTTTTCTTTCTTTGTGCCATCCTTGCCTGGTTTTGGTATGAGGGTTATGTTGGCCTCATAAAATGTGTTTGGAAGTATTGCTTCTTCTTCAATTTTTTGGAAGACTTTGAGTAGAATAGGAACCAAGTCTTCTTTGAATGTTTGATAGAATTCACTAGTATAACCGTCTGGGCCTGGACTTTTATTTTTGGGGAGGTTTTTAATAGTTTTTTCTATTTCCTCCCTGCTGATTGGTCTGTTTAGGCTTTCTGCTTCTTCATGACTCAGTTTAGGAAGGTTGTATTGTTCTAGGAATTTATCCATTTCTTCTAGATTGTTGTATTTGGTGGCATATAGTTTTTCATAGTATTCTACAATAATTCTTTGTATATCTATGATGTCTGTGGTGATTTCTCCTCTTTCATTTTGGATTTTATTTATTTGAGTCCTGCGTCTTTTTTCCTTAGTGAGTCTTGCCAAGGGTTTGTCAATTTTGTTGATCTTCTCAAAGAACCAGCTCCTTGTTTTATTGATTTTTTCTATAGTTTTTCTGTTCTCTATTTCATTTATTTCTGCTCTGATTTTTATTATCTCCTTTCTTCGGCTGGTTTTGGGTTGTCTTTGTTCTTCTTTTTCTAGTTCCTTAAGGTGTGAAGTTAAGTGGCTTACTTCGGCTCTCTCTTGTTTGTTCATATAGGCCTGAAGTGATATGAACTTTCCTCTTATTACTGCTTTTGCTGCATCCCAGAGATTCTGATATGTCGTATTTTCATTTTCATTTGTCTGTATATATCTTTTGATCTCTGCACTTATTTCTTCTTTGACCCATTCATTTTTTAGAAGTATGTTGTTTAGTTTCCATAATTTTGTGGGTTTTTCCCCCTCTTTTTTACAGTTGAATTCTAGTTTCAAGGCTTTATGATCAGAGAATATGCTTGGTACAATTTCAATTTTTCTAAATTTGCTGATATTGTCTTTATGGCCCAACATATGGTCAATTCTTGAGAATGTTCCATGTACACTAGAGAAAAATGTATACTCTGTCGCTTTGGGATGAAGTGTCCTGTAGATGTCTATCATATCCAGGTGTTGTAATATTTCGTTTAAGGCCACTATATCTTTATTGATTCTCTGTTTGGATGACCGATCTAGAGCCGTCAGCGGTGTATTGAGGTCTCCAAGTATGATTGTATTTTTGTCAGTTTTTGTTTTAAGGTCAATAAGTAGCTGTCTTATATATTTTGGTGCTCCTTGGTTTGGTGCATATATATTAAGGATTGTTATGTCTTCTTGATTCAGTGTCCCCTTAATCATTATGAAATGACCATTTTTGTCTCTGAGTACTTTTTCTGTCTTGTAGTCAGCATTATCAGATATGAGTATTGCTACACCTGCTTTTTTTTGGGTGTTGTTTGCTTGGAGTATTGTTTTCCAGCCTTTCACTTTGAATTTGTTTTTATCCTTGTTGCTTAGATGAGTTTCTTGTAGGCAGCATACAGTTGGATTTTCTTTTTTAATCCATTCTGCTACTCTGTGTCTTTTTATTGGTAAGTTTAATCCATTTACATTTAGTGTAATTATTGACACTTGTGGGTTCCCTATTGCCATTTTATAAATTGCTTTCTGTTAGTTTTGTATCTTGTTTGATTCTTCTCTTTTGTTTTTCTATCATTTGTTTTTGTTTGTTTGTATTCCATACTTCTTTCCTCTGTTGCTACCTTTTTTAAGTCAAGTGTTTTTGTGGTGGTTTTTTCAAGGGTGGTTACCATTAAGTAATGAAAAGGGTACCTACCATATTCATTGTAGTACCCTTTCTTATGAGTATTTCTGCGCTTCATCGTCCTTTGCTACTGTTAATCTTCATCCTTTCTCCCCTTTTTTTTCTTTTGTTGTCACAGTTTAAGTTTGGTTTTATTGTTTTCTTGGTGGAGCTGTTACTTGGGGTTCTGTTTTCTTTTGTTCTTTGAATCTGGTTGGAAAACCCCCTTTAGTATTTCCTGGAGTGGGGGCTTTCTGCTGATAAATTCTCTCATCTTTTCTGTATTTGTGAATGTTTTTATATCTCCTTCGTACTTGAAGGATAGCTTTGATGGGTATAGTATTCTTGGCTGAAAGTTCCTCTCTTTCAGGGCTTTGAATATTGGGGTCCACTCTCTTCTAGCTTGTAGAGTTTCTGCTGAGAAGTCTGATGATAATCTAATAGGTCTTCCTTTATATGTTGTATTCTTCTTTTCCCTGGCTGCCTTGAGAATTTTTTCTTTGTCATTGGTTTGTGTCATCTTCATTATGATGTGCCTTGGAGTGGGTTTGTTGGGGTTAAGAAAACTCGGTGTTCTGTTTGCTTCTTGAATTTGAGGCTTTAGTTCTTTCCACAGGCTTGGGAAGTTCTCATCTATTATTTGTTTAAGTATATTCTCCATTCCATTTTCTCTCTCTTCTCCCTCTGATATACCTATTATTCTTATGTTATTCTTTCTGATGGAGTCAGACAATTCCTGTAGGGTTTTCTCGTTTTTTATTATTTTTGAGTCTCTTTCTTCTTCTCTCTGTTGTGCCTCAAGTTGCTTGTCTTCTATTTCACTAATCCTATCTTCTATCTGGGCTGTTCTATTAGCTAAGCTTGTTATCTCGTTTTTCAGTTCGTGAATTGAGTTTTTCATTTCTGTTTGATTTGTTTTTATAGTTTCAATTTCCTTGGTAATATATTCTTTGTGATCGCTGAGTTGTTTTCTGATTTCCCTAAATTGCCTTTCTGTGTTTTCTTGTATATCTCTGAGTATTTTTAAGATTTCTATTTTAAATTCTCTGTCATTTGGCTCCAAGGCTTCCAGTAAGCTAAATCTTTTCTCCATAGATTTTTCCACATCTATTTGTGTTACCTCTCTATCTTTTGTATCCATAATATTCGATTTCCTTTTTCTTATTGGCATCTGAAGGTGGTCTTGTTGATATTCTTAATTAAAATTAATAAAGAATAAAAAGGGAAAAAAAAGAAAAAAAAATAATAAAAAAATAAAAAACAAAAAAACAAAAAACACTCCACACACACAAAAAGTAATGATGTATTATTTCCCCCTTTTTTCTTTCTTCTCCTTCCCTCCTCTCACCTCTTTAGGTAAATATCGTGATGACCTGTGAATTATATTATGCTAAATGGAACAAAAATTGCCTATAATGGAGGGCCTGATTTGGGGTGAAGAGTTCAAGGTGCAAAAAAGGGAGTAGGGACCTACTAAATGCAAAAAAAAAAAAAAAAAAAAAAAAAGGAGGATATCTTAGACAAGCATCAAATGATTTGCTTGTAAGTGATGGTCGACTAAAAGATATAATGAGAGGGATAAGAGGGAAACAGAAAAAAGGAGAGAAAAAATAATATTTAAAGAAGAAAAAAAATAAAAATAAGTAAAAATTTGTTGTATTAAGTGGAGTGAAGACTAAATACAATGGAGACTTTGGGTTGGGAGGAATGCTAGTGAGTTAAAAAGCAATGTAAAAAGTACCCAAAATGCCACAAAAACAAACAAATAAAGGAAAACCAAGAACAAAAGCAGAAAAAAAAAAAAAAAAAAGAACAAACAACAAAAACAAAAAAAACTTTAGTCCCAAATTAAATAATTTGTTCGTAATTGAGGATTAAATGAGAGGAAAAGTAAAAGGAGAAAAGAAGGAACGAATAGAAAGGAAAAAATAAGAAAAAGAGAGAAACAAAGGAAGAAAAAAAGGAAAGGGAGAAAAAACAAAAAGAAAACAAAAGGGGAGAGAGTGAGAGTTAAGGGTTTTGGAGTGTAACCCTAAGGGAGAGTAAGGATGAAGAAAAGAAATAAAATGTAACACTTATGGGTAGTGTAGTTCAAGAAAAGGGTAGCATAAGATGGGCAGAGAATAAATGGACCGAGGTGGAGGAAATACAAATAAAGACAATAAGAAAGAAGAGAGAAACACAACAACAAAGAATTAGTGGAACAAGTTATAAAGTCTGTGGATTTTTCTTGATTTTGAGAGGTTAACTTCTTCCTTTTTCTTTTCTCTCCCTCTTCCTGGTCGGTTACTCTGTACCCCAGGTTCTGCCCCTGTGTCACGCTTAGGTAGGGATTTGCAGTTGATGGGATTCTATGGCAATGTCATATAATTGGCTTTAGTCTCACTGGTAGTCAAGGCTTGTTGGCGTTTGTAGAAGAAGATGCACTATTCGCTGCTTGCTATATAGATCTTAATATCTGCCAAGTCCCTCTTGTTAGGTATATCCCTGAATATAGAGGCTCTGTCAATCAGAAGTTGCCCCCGCCCCTTTAGCGAAAGGCAGTGAAAAATATTATGCCTCTTGTTTTGGATCGCTGAACTGGGAGAGATCTTATCAATTAGAGCCCTGTGGGTGCGTAGATTTTGTGGGTTTAGCTAATTTCAGTGATTGGATCCGCAGCTGTGCTCCAGAGAGTATTTCAGGCTGCCTGCGCGCCCCTATCCCAACGCTTGATTGTTAGCTCGAATGGCTGGGTGAGGTGCCCCGTCCACGGAGAGAATCTCCTGACTAGGAAAGACAGGTTTGGCGCCCCTCCTGGACTGCGTCACGGGGCGCGCGCGTGCACGGCTTCTCAGAACACGCCAGTGGTGGCCGGCACTCCCGGGGACGCGGGGCTCGCGCACGCGGCTTCTCAGAGCACGCCGGTGGTGGCCGCTACTCCCCGGGACGGGACGGGGCTCGGGGAGCGGGCGCGCGGCTTCCCAGAGCACGCCGGTGGTGGCCTGCACTCCCCGGGATGCGGCTTGGGGCGCGAGCACTTGGCTTCTCCGAGCACGCCGGTGGTTGCTGGCACTCCCCGGGGCGCGCGGGTGCGCGGCTTCCCAGAGCACGCCGGTGGTGGCCGGCACTCCCCGGGATGCGGCTCGGGGCGCGAGCACGCGGCTTCTCCGAGCACGCCGGTGGTTGCTGGCACTCCCCGGGGCGCGCGGGCGCGCGGCTTCTCAGAGCACGCCGTTGGTTGCTGGCACTCCCTGGGACGTGGGTCGGGGCGCGCACGCGGTTTCTCAGAGCACGCCGGTGGTTGCGGGCACTCCCCGGGACGCGGGGCGCGGGCGCGCGGCTTCTCAGAGCACAGAGCACGCCGGTGGTTGCCGGCACTCCCTGGGACGTGGCTCGGGGCGCTGGGACGCGGCTCGGGGCGCTGGGACGCGGCTCGGGGCGCGCGCGCGCGCCGGGCTTTTCAGAGCACGCCGGTGGTTGCCGGCACTCCCCGGGACGCGGCGGGGGCAGCTGCACGTGTGGGTTTACTCACCCCAGGCGTATTCCCTCCTGGGCAACAGTCCCTCTGCTTTCAGTGTGGATGCTCCGAGGATAAATTTTTCTGCTTCTAGTTGACAAATTTGTTGAGATTTTGGGGAGGTCTGTCGGACGTGCTGCTCACGGCGCCATTTCCGTGACATCCAAGTTTTTTTTTTTTTTAATAAATTTTTATTAATGTTAATTTTATGGGACTGAGCATAAACAAAATGTCGTATGTCGAGACTGTTGTAACCCGAGGAGCTCCTGTAATTGGTAAACTGTTATTTTGCTCTATGACTTAAAATTGATCTTATTTAGTTTGTCCTCAGTTTAAAATATTTTAAATATGCAAATAACAACTTCAATAATATGTAGGAAAGAGTATTAGAAAAAATGTTTTGTGAATCCAATCAGTTATCAGTACTCTGTTATGTAAAGTTTGGAACTTGGCAATAACTCAGAAAAATTTCTTTGTATTTTCGATTCCAAAGCACAATCATATTTTTGTTCTTTTTGACCTGGGTGTATTTAAAACCAAACAAATGAATGATTTGGGACAATAGAATAATGTTATGAGTTAATGAATTTTTTATATTGCTACTTACTACCCACTAAGTAGAATAAAAACAAAAAGCAATCAATTATTGTAATTTTTAGTTCACAGTGATGCATCCTGAATAAGTTAAGTATGTAATGTTTCAGAAATATTTGACATATATTTCAGGTAGTGTCATCAAGATTTGTTTATTGTCATTTCAATTTATGAATTTATTTATTCATTTATCATTTACTGAACAATTTCTAATGCCATAGTGCTGAAGAAGTCAGTCAACCACAGAATTTTAAAAAACGCTGCATTATTTACCGTTTAATAACAAGTGATAAGGAAACAAAGAAATTCTTTAAATTATCTTCTATTCATTAAACAAGAACAAAACAAATTATTTTTATAATATTCACAGTTGATGGGGTTGTTCTAAAGCAGGGGTCCCCAAACTACGGCCCGCAAGCCACATGCGGTCCCCTGAGGCCATTTATCCAGCCCCCGCTGCACTTCCGGAAGGGGCACCAACATTTCATTAGCCAAAAGCAGGCCCATAGTTCCCAATGAAATACTAGTCAGTTTGTTGATTTAAATTTACTTGTTCTTTATTTTAAATATTGTATTTGTTCCCATTTTGTTTTTTACTTTAAAATAAGATACGTGCAGTGTGCATGGGGATTTGTTCATAGTTTTTTTTAAAGTCCGGCCCTCCAATGGTCTGAGGGACAATGAACTGGCCCCCTGTGTAAAAAGTTTGGGGACCCATTCTCTAAAGGATTTTTATTACATGCTTTGCATTTGTATACCTTGGAACTATACATGACTTACTTCACACTTGACTTAATCACATACATGACATAATCACATTCTGAAATATGTGATTATAAAAATACAAAACAAAATCAACACAGACTCAATGTATTAACTACTGTCTCTTTCACCTCCATGCTGGGTTTCTCCTTGGCAGCTCCTCCAACTGCAAGCATGGCAAAATCTGCAGAAACCCTCACCCAGCCTCAGACCCTGAGACTCTCCAAAAGGCCATTTTGTTTATTGATGTTAAGACATGATCACTATGACTAATGTCCAAGTCAACAGTATTTTTCTTTTCAATAATTCTGATAGTCTGGCCCTGGCCAGTTGGCTCAGTGATAGAGCGTCGGCCTGGCATGCAGGAGTCCTGGGTTCGATCCTCAGCCAGGGCACACAGGAGAGGCACCCATCTGCTTCTCCACCCCTTCCCCTCTCCTTCCTCTCTGTCTCTCTCTTCCCCTCCCACAGCCAAGGCTCCATTGGAGCCAAGTTGGCCAGGGCGCTGAGGATGGCTCTGTGGCCTCTGCCTCAGGCGCTAGAATGGCTCTGGTTGCAACAGAGTGACGCCCCAGATGGGCAGAGCATCGCCCCCTGGTGGGCGTGCCGGGTGGATCCCGGTCTGGTGCATGCAGGAGTCTGTCTGACTGCCTCCCCGTTTCCAACTTCAGAAAAATACAAAAAATAAAAATAAAATAATAATAATTCTGATAATCTCATACTGGCTTCCTGGTACTTACTGCAATCTCCAAATATTCTTCAGGATTTAAGATTTTGTTACCTTCTTTGATTAAAACATTCTTATCTTGTATATCTATAATTTGTTTTTCATTTACTTCAGCTTCCTGCTATGCCACCTGTTAAGAGAGCCTTCCTCTACCTTAAAATAGCAGATCCCCTTCCTGACAAACTCCAGGGTTCTCTTTTCCCCTCCATCTGTTTTATTTCATCCATCGCAAATATAATTTACAGGACATGTTTTTATTTTTGTTGTTTTATTGTCTGGTTTCCCCAACATTAAAAGAAGCTATAAAGCAGGCATTCTACTACTTTTCCCTACTATATATTCATAGCTCCTATCGAGAATAGTGTTTAGGTCACAGTGCAAAGTCATTCTGTATTTTTAATTAATTAATTACTTAAATATATCATAATTTTTAATTTCATCATTTATACTTTGTAACTTTAGATTTTTAATTTCATCCCCAAATGAGGTATTTTTTGTAAATAATACCTAATGGTGATATATGCAAAATTTATTATAATTTAATATACACACATGAACACAATATAAGTTTTTGTGGTTTTCAAAGTAACATTATTTTTTTCAATTTTGAAAACTTGATATAAAACTAGAGAATAAATGTAATATTTTCTATAGTATGAAACCAGTGTTACCCTGAGTATATTTTTCTTTCACATCACTTTAACACAAATTAATTTTTTATTCCCTTTAAAATTATGTAGAATATGTTCCTAATTGCATCATTATTTTATTTTGGCGCACTAATAAAATATTTATTTTAGTGGCTCAAGTAATTTTAACTTGAAAATGATCTATATTAAATTAATTTTCTTAAAAACTATTAATTTTTATAATTTAGGCATAAATTAGCAATAAATATACTAGTGATTTACACAAGTAACAATTTTTGAATTTAAAGGAGTAAACTTTAGATTGTTTTAACTTTAAATATATGAATTTATTATTTTAAAATTTTTTACATAATTGCTTTTATTTTGAGAGGAAAAAAGGTGTTTTATATTGGTAATAATTTATCTCTTCTGACTTAAAATTTTTAGGTTTATGTGTACACTGTATCTCATTTTAACTCATTTTTATATTCTTTGATAGCAAACCGTTTGAACAGGGAAAAGAGACGCATGGAAGCACCACTGAGATGACAGAATCCATGCTACAAAAGAAGCATAATAGCCCTGGCCAGTTGGCTCAGTGGTAGAGCGTCGGCCTGGCGTGCAGGGGTCCTGGGTTCGATTCCTGGCCAGGGCACACAGGAGAAGCGCCCATCTGCTTCTCCAACCCTCCCCCTCTCCTTCCTCTCTGTCTCTCTCTTCCCCTCCCGCAGCCGAGGCCCCATTGGAGCAAAGATGACCTGGGCGCTGGGTGCTGGGGATGGCTCCTTGGCTTCTGCCCCAGGCGCTAGAATGGCTCTGGTCGCGGCAGAGCGACGCCCCAAAGGGGCAAAGCATCGCCCCCTGGTGGGCAGAGCATCGCCCCCTTGTGGGCGTGCCGGGTGGATCCCGGTCGGGCGCATGCGGGAGTCTGTCTGACTGTCTCTCCCCGTTTCTAGCTTCAGGAAAAAAAAAAAAAAAAAGCATAATATCCAACACTGTTCTTATGATACAAATGTTTTCAATCCTCATAGCCAGGCTTTTCATCCTGTGCTGAATCCTGGCAGTAAAGACAATAGCTTTTGAATTGATGATACTATAGTTCCAACATTCAAATGAAATCGGGTAAAATTTATCCTGTAAAAATAAGTTGTGATATATAAATGCTCTTAGAAATGTTTTCAGCTCCATTTCGGTTCTAAATTCTATTAGTAAATACGAGAACAGATTGCATGGCACCGATTTGGAAGGAATGATGTTACTATGTACACACTTAATTTGCACAAATTTTTATAGGTGAACATTGCTAAAATAAATACTATTTAATAATATATTAAGGCATTTTTGCAGCCTTTCTGTAATGATTAAGTTACTTAAAAATATATATAATCAGCAACAACATTAGTGAAGAAAAGGGGATTGATTTAATACACAATAGTATAAAGGGCCACATATTTAGTGGAAGGGGTTTTTGTGACCCGTACAATAAAGAAAATATGGTTCTAAAAGGACAAGTCAGAAATAAATGTCAAATAGTTTTTCAATATATCATCCTTTCATGTTTATCTTTGGTCTAACAATTTGGGAAGCGATGGCATTGTTAATTAAAATAAGAAAATATTGTTTTATTTACTTCATAGCTGAGGGTGACGTTTGAGCAATGCCATGTATCTTAAAGATTAGCTGAAAGAAACAGAATCAGCAAAATTATTGTGTAATTCAGCTGTGAGTAAAATTGATGTTATTTTTTACTTTGAGAGATGTAATTGCATTTTACAAGTCTATTTATGGCTACTGATTATCGAGGGCTGTGATATGAACTGGAGTTTAAAGACAGCTTTCTGAATATTAATTTTAGTTATGCTCTTCATAAATATGAAGAGTCATGTACAACATAGAATCAAAAACTTTATAATCTCTCTCTCTCTCTCACACACACACACACACACACTTAGACTCACACACGAATACATTTCTTATATAAATAAAAAGCATGATTTCAGAACTTGGAAAAGAATATAAAAATGGTCAAATTTGCAAATGATTGAAATATAAATAGCTGCAAATGAAACAAACAATGTATATTCTTAGTGTATATTCATTCACTAACAAATGTAGTACTCAAATATGTCTTTCCTGTAGTATACAGCCAAGGTCCAATACTTCCCAGAAGAAATTTTCTAACTCAGATTGTACTGCAAATTGATATATGTTTTATTGAGGTCTTCAGAGTGACAGAAGAGATAAAAAAGCAGAGAGCCTGTGATTGTATCTTTTTGAAGTGGGGCCAGTTCCAGATCACAAATTATTTGCTTGACAACTCTTAGGATTCCAGGTTTAGAAAATCTACCTTCGATTCCAGAAGACAGTATTCTGGGAAACATGAAAATGGCTTGTTTTATAAACTATACTTAAAGACCTGCCTGACTCAGGACATATTTTTCTTTATGGAAAACCACAAAAATACAAATATTACATTAAACCCATTACTGAAAAATAATCTTATTGTATCTATATTTGTGTACATTTTGGATGTGCCGAACATCTTAGTATTGAAATGCATTATTTTATGAATAAAGACAGCACATGTTCAAAATGTTTTTAGTGGTTCTATTGAATATATTTGGTACCACATAGTGTCTAATCAAGGTACAGAAACTCATTTAATACCTAAAAAAGAAGGATTTTAATACAGGCATTCTGCTCACACAAATAATGCAAGAGCTTATAACCTGTACAGAAAACAGGCGACTCATAAATAAGTGACAACATGTAACAACTTTACCACTAGGAAGGAGGGCCAAAGGAAAGACCTATTATCATTGGAAACAAAGAGCAGTTTCCAAGAGGTAACTAACTGCAAGACTAGCTGGTTCCATGTGGGGCGGCCACTGTCAGAGATGCTGCCTCCATGTAGCGGGGTGCATGTTGCCTTCCAGTCTTCCAATGGTTCTTCCTGCAGGTAAAAGCTAGTTGGAAGTCAGCTGACAAAGACAATTGGAGATTATCCTCAAGTAATAAAGACTAGAGTAGAGAGATGGTGACAAAAAATCTTAGGGTATACAGGTTTAGGAATGCCATAGTCCATCTCTATTTCTACTCTAAATACATTCTCTCTCTCTCTCTCTCTTTAAACCTTAATACTTCTCCATCTAACACAAGGTGTTTCATCTTCTACCTAGCAATGATCCCAGCACCTTTCATCCATGTCAAAGCCATTTTCCAGGTGAAATAACTACATATTGATGTGGCTCCTGATGATCTGTTGATAGCCCATGCACTACCCATCCCGTCAAACCTAACAGATACTCTTCATACAGAGTAGCAGAAGAAGTAGAAGGGGGAAAGGAAGTGTGTACATAGCTGCCACACTACTCATAGTTGAAACTGAATACAGAATTGCACTTGATGTTATTTCCTTTTTTTTCTCTCCCCACATCGTTTAAATCTTATCTTTAGTTAGTATCTCATTACATTGTTTTATTTTATTTTAAAATCTAGTAGTAAAACTTTATTTAAAAATATCTCAATTGTTGATAATTTTGTTTTTATTATTGCTGTAGTATCCCAATCACTTTTATTGTAGGACATGAACTTACAAAGAGATATCCACCTAAAGAGCCTGAGTTCCAGACATCAACTTCCTTGTAAGCATTGTATGGCAGCAGTTACCTTTTTTTCTTAGTAAATAGTAAATTTCCTGACACGTAGATTATAATGATCTGAGGAGCTCAAAACAGCCTAGAAACGATATCAAATCTCAATGCAATAAGATCACTACTGTTCCCTGATGGAAACTTTCTTCTTTGGAAATAAAAACCTATGGAATATCAGAGCCAGGTTGTAAAGATGGAAAAAAAACAACAAAAACAAAAAGCAACAACAACAACAACAACAAAAAACTCCAAGTGGAGTTTTTAGGTATAATGAATGGTAAGAGGAAACATTTTCACATACATCTTTGGTTTTCTGATCTATATATCTCAGACTATGTTGGAAACAGTATTTAGGCTTGGTACTGATTCAAAAATTTGAAGGACAGCTCACTAGCTTTAATGGATATTATTTACCATTTGGCACTGTGACTGACTCTCGTTGGCCAGTCAAATTCTATTAGCCAGGCTCTTCTGTATTATAGTGTATGTGGTAGGCTGATCTGATCATCCAACTGCTGAGTGCCCAGCTGCCAAGAGAAAAAGCCAACAGTAAGCTGAACACTCAATGTGGCACCACTGTCCAGAAAGAATAGCCAAATAGCTGGTGAAAGGTTGATTACATGGTATCTTTCCATCATTGAGAGGTAGCGTTCTGCTATCACTCTATCCTGACTTTACAGGCTAATTTCAGAGTAATAAATGTTGACATATATTTTTAAAAATCAAACATTATATTAATTATAACAGTAAGTTGAATTGTCTTACTGTATAAAACCAGTATAAAAGAAATTCTTCCTATTTTTTTGTTTTTCTTTAAGTTAGCTTTTGACAGAAAATAATATTAAAACAATGACAAACGATAGCATCTTTAAGTGTACTCAGACCCTTCTACCCAAAGATAAGACCTCATGTTTATCAATTTATCTTTTATGTACTGAGATATATTTTCTTTGTATATATTCTAGAAAAAACTGTATCGGTCATAAAACAGTTTTAAAAATACAACACACACATAATTTTCAATTGCTACACATTTACTATTAGTTTGCCTGTGTCAAATTATTCCTTCTTGCTGCATACTGCTATTCTTCTAATTCAAGTAAGATAGATATTGAATGAAATAAATTAGAAATTTCAAACAGCCCATCATCTTAAAATTTTTCTAAGAAATAAAGGATAACATTTAAAACAAACTGTTCTTTTACAGACCTACAATGCACTATAATTAAAATAACAGTAATAAGGTAATGTTAATATTTGCTCCAGATGCTGATTTTGAATCAAATATATTATCAACTTAATTTTGAAACAGTATTTTCTGCCAGAAATTTTCAGGCATACTTTCTCTGTCTTTTTGTTATTGTTAATAAAAATGTTTTCTTCTTCACAATATTTTATATTACCTTCAGTGAATTAAGTTTTATCAGTCATAGTTTTTGTACTGTCCACATAATTGTGTTTACATAGAATATAATACATAATATTAAAATTATCATGACCTATTATATATAGGCTTCAACTATTTTTTTTTATTTTATCAAATTTATTGGGGTGAAATTGATCAACAAAATCATATAGGTTCCAGGTGTAAAATACTACAACACACCACCTGTACACTGTACCATGCGTTCATACCTCAAGTCAAGTCTCCAGGCATCACCATTTATTCCTCCTTTATTCTCTTCTGCCTCTCCACATCCCCCACCTTCAATTCATTGTTTAGGTTTTTATAACTAAAATTATAAGTAAGTAGTTCGAAATCTAGTTTTGTCATTAAAGAAAGAGCTAATGTGTTTTAAATAGTCGAGTTTAAATATAAACTTACAAACAGGATGTGGAAGTCACCATTTTCCAGAGAAACAGAATTAACAGTGTGTGCATATATGTGTGTATGCAAATCTATATCCATATCTATTATCTATTTATTTATCGATTCATATATCTATTGAGAGTTTTTTTTTATATATATAAGGAATTGGTTAATGCAATTGTGAAGACTGGAAAGTTCAAAATCTGCACTGTAGGCCAGCAAGCTAGAGATAAAAAATATTTTGATGTTGCAGCTTAAGTTTAAAGACAGACTGCTGGTAGAATTCTCTCTTCAGGTAGGGTCTTGAACTGATTGATGAATCCAACACAAATTATGAAAGATAATATTCTTCAGTCAGTCTGTTGTTTTCAATGCTAATATCACCTAAAAAAATACCTTCACAGCAATATCCAGACATGTTTGGCCAAATATCTGGATATTTTTGCCTATCCAGGTGGTTGACACATAAAATTAACCATCACACAGGGAGAAAAAAAAATATTTTTAAACCATAAGGTACTTGTTTCTCTTGATTATTTTATATACTTTTTCTTTTGACTGGTATGACCTCTCTATAACCTTTTTCCTCATTTCTACTTATCCCTTAAAGACAAGGGGAAAAAATTATAATATGTATCAGAAAACTTTTCCATATCACTAATTATTCAATATGTTTTTATTGCCTGCTATTAGATACTGTATATTTTGATGTATATTATTGTTAAGATTTTTTATATTTTTTATTATTCATTCATTAGAAACATTATTACCGAGCATCTAGCAAGAGTTAAGTATAGAAAACCAATGATGAATAAGGCAGACTCTTCCCTCAAGGAGCTGACAGTCAACTAAGGAATAGAGAAAAATACAAATAGTATAATATAGTCTGCTATTGCAATGTAAGTGTATTTTGGAAAGCATAGTAAAGGAGCACACAAGCCAGCTGTGATGGGTTTACAAGTGAATTATTTCTAAAAGAGGAGACTAAAGAAATGATTACAGATATCCGAAGAATGAGGCATCACAGAGTACTAGTGAATCAGTTTTCAAAAGAAAAGATAGATGGACTATCACTAACATGGGAAAGTGGTCTGTTAAATTGAGGACGTAGAAATTGTCCTTTAAATTTGGCACATAGTAGAACATTTTATGGGAGAATAGAAAAGGACTGATGTCACAATAAACTTCATGGAGAAATACATGAAAGGTAAAATGAATACCATAGTTGAAAAATTTTTTTTGAACAGATTAAATGAGAATAGTAATAGTAGGAAGCATATTGCACTAGTTCTTTTAAATTTATTTAAAACATGGTTTGTGAACCTTGGATGACTTATGACAGTCAGTAAAGAGAACTAAATGAGTTCTTCAGCTTCAGAAGGAAAAAGTATGTCAAAAAGTTTACTGTCATACATTTCCACAATTTGTAACATTATGTAATGTTTGTGACTGCGGAAATCTCAGTGATTTTAACTTTGACTTTTGTTAGTTGCTTATGTGACAAAACGATTGCATAAGCTGATGTCCTAGTCTAAGTTAGTTAATGTTTAAGTAGGTACATTTACTTTTACAAATGTTTCTTTCACAAATTTTTATATTAACCAGCTAACAATTGACAACTTATTTTTTTTTTCAGAGACAGAGAGAGAGTCAGAGAGACAGATAGACAGAGACAGACAGACAGGAATGGAGAGATGAGAAGCATCAATCATTAGTTTTTCATTGCGCATTGCAACACCTTAGTTGTTCATTGATTGCTTTCTCATATGTGCCTTGACCGTGGACCTTCAGCAGACTGAGTAACCCCTTGCTCGAGCCAGCAACCTTGGGCTCAAGCTGGTGAGATTTTGCTCAAACCAGATGAGCCCTCGCTCAAGCTGGTGACCTCGGGGTCTTGAACCTGGGTCTTCCGCATCCCAGTCCGATGCTTTATCCACTGTGCCACCACCTGGTCAGGAAACAACTTATAAATTTTGATATCTTTATTGTACTATGTATTATATTACTAATTGACACGATGTATCTGGCATGAAGGAATGTTTATTGAAAGCATAAAATTATCAAAATTGTATTTATATACATATTGAAAACTATATAAAATATCCATTTATTAAGTTTCTAAATGGTTCTTTCTAGTAATGGTGAAGAGAAATCTAATAAAATGATAATATGAGATCCTAGTTGTACTGATAATAATTAATTTGCTTCATTAAGGATCCACAAATGCAACCAAAATTAAAAAAAATTAAAAGAAATCTGTACTTTGATTTTATTAAGTGAGAAGAAGGATGATAGAGAGACAGACTC
Organism: Saccopteryx leptura; assembly: GCF_036850995.1. Classification (NCBI taxonomy): domain Eukaryota; kingdom Metazoa; phylum Chordata; class Mammalia; order Chiroptera; family Emballonuridae; genus Saccopteryx; species Saccopteryx leptura. The sequence continues at coordinate 357,832,735 of NC_089503.1, forward strand.
CTGCATGTGCCCCAACTGCGATCCACCCAGCAACCCCATCTGAGGCTGATGCTCTGCCCTTCTGGGGCAACTTAGCTATTTTTAGCACCTGAGGCAGAGGTTCCTGGGAGCCATCCTCAGTGCCCAGGGCAGGGCTAGGGGGCTGATATACTGGAACCAATCTAGCCATGGCTGTAGGAGAGGAAGAGAGAGAGAGAGAGAGAGAGAGAGAGAGAGAGAGAGAGAAGGGGGTGGGTGGACAGAAGATGGTCACTTCTCCTATGTGCCCTGGCAGGAAATCAAACCTGGAACATCCACACGCCAGATGGATACACTACCACTGAGCCAACCGGCTAGGGCAAAATTTTGTTTGTTAAAATATGCTGTGTGAGACTCAATGTGTAGGACTATGTTAATTTCTTTTAGTTACCTCACTTATACATAAATGCCTTGACTTCAGACTCTAAAAAAGTAAGTTTTTTGTGTGTTATAGAGATATTCTTACATGCTTTTTTGAGAATTTAAACTTTGTGACTCTAAAAGATTATTTCTAAGAAGTAATGCAAAGTAAATTGTCCTTGACAAGTGAGAAATCTCTTCATAATTGCTAGGTCTATATTCCATCCAGATATCTGAAACTGACTGACAAAACTGTCAAACACTTCCTGCCGTTCCACATGAATGATAATTATAAATTAGGATATTTTAATTTTATATATATAATGAGTAAGCTGAGAAAACTAATATAGGTCAAAGCAGATGAATATTTTAAGCCATTCATCAACAATGCAAATATAGAGAGTTTGGGAAAAATTACAAAAAATATCAACTTCCTCATCAATTGAAATCATTATTTTTTTTTAATTTTCAATCATTATATTTGTTTTTTGTTTTTTTTAATTTAAACACTGTGATGGTATTTTTAGTTTAAGTTAAATTTGTAGTCTGTTTTTGTGTCAAATGCCTGGTAGACTTTGAGAGTTGCAGGAATTATGCAAAATACTAGATAGAGAATAATGTAGAAGAAAGGAGTGATTCTAAGATAAAGTGGAGTAGACATGAACATCTTCACATGAATTAACATATTTATATTCAAATGTGCAGTGGGTTACTAAAGATAAGAAAAATAAGTGTTGGTGTAATCCCCTGATATTAGAATTCAACACAGATGGTGGTGGAATGCATTTGTTTTTGAGAGATTTTCTTGTGAATTTAATATTCTATCTTAGGTTGTGTTCCTAAGAAAGTACATGGTGGGACAGAGCAACATAGAAGAGTGGTGAATGTTTGGAAAAGCCCTTGAGAAGACTAGGATTGAGAGTTGGTGGAAGTAGTGTTAAGAAGGCCCAGGGAGGTCAAAGGTAGCTGAGATTTTCTTTAATAGCTATCAGGTGAAAGGGTATATGAGAAGGAAAGGCAGGGGAAGCCCTGATTCAAGATGTAGAAAAGTCTGTTAAACCTCAAAATGAATTTTGAGTTAGCTTCCAATTAATTTTTGTTTTTCTCGTCACTTGTGTTTTCTAATATAGTGCATTTGGGGGCCAGAGTAAACATGATTACTAAATTAAAAAAAAAAGTTCATATAGATTATTTAACTTTTATTTATATTCCACTGATGGAAAATATATATTAAAAGTAATTTATTAAAATCAACCTTATCAAGCAAATTTAATGGGTTTATTAGCCAGCAACAGTCTTCTTTTGTAGATAATAGGTTACTATATAAATATTTGTGTTGTAATAATGAATCAAATCTAAGAGTTCAATAATAAAATTAACTTAAAAATAGCTTTTAGTTTGTGAACATTAAAATATGTTCAAGTATTTAAATCCAGGAAAAGCTGATATGAGATGACTAATGGATTGTGTTTATTAGGTATCAAAATAGAATTATACAGTTCCTAACATTTACCTTTATAATATCAATTAATAACTTTGGATAATTGTGTTTAGTTGAATAGAGTAGAATTAAAGTGTAATAATTTCTTTTATTTGGAACTAAATATAAAGATAAGTTGTGATCAGATATATAATCATACAGCTGATTCTATAACTAAGATAATTAAGATAATAAAAATTAGTAGACTTTGAAATGACTTTCTATTTACTATTAAAAACAGTTCATGCAATTTACCAAAAATACTTGTTGATATTTTGGTCTCAAATTGTATATGTATACTGTTGTTATATTTCATGATCAAAATTAATTCTAGCCTGACCAGGTGGTGGCGCAGTGGATAGAGCTTCAGACTGGGACGCAGAAGACTTAGGTTCGAAACCTCAAGGTCGATGGCTTGAGCATGGGCTCATCTGGTTTGAGCAAAGCTCAAGAGCTTGGACCCAAGGTTGCTGGCTCGAGCAAGGGGTTACTCTGTCTGCTGTAGCCCCACGGTCAAGGCACATATGAGAAAGCAATCAATGAAAAACTAAGGAATCACAACAAAGAATTGATGCTTCCCATCTCTCTCTTCCTGCCTGTCTGTCCCTATCTGTCCCTCTCTCTGTCTCTGTCAGCAAAATAATAATAATAATAATAATAATAATAATAATAATACTATCAGAATTTAAATTCATTGAGAGAGTATGCTCTGATATTCTCATACCCTTACAAACATACATTATAATGCCCAGCACATAGAATCTGATAAAAAAAAAATAACAATGAAAATTTATGTGTCTCTGTTACACTTGACACACATTTTCACCATTAAAATTAATAATGAAAAAAAATCTCAACTATTTCCCAAAGGCCTAAATCAATTTAGCAAATTAGAAATCTCTTCCTCAGTTAATTTATCCTTCAAATAAGGTGTTGGAAAGATTCCAAAAAGGATACTTGTATGTGTATGTATTTTCCTGTAACTGTTACTGAATTTAGCTTAATTATCTTTTTAAAGTAACCTTTGACACATTCTCAGATACTCTAAACACCTTTGATAAATTAAAACTATTTAGGGTCTCCTCATTTCTGGGAGCATGATTCATTCTTCTAATTAAACCTTTAGAGTTGCTACTCTTTTTCTGTAATGCAAACAAGTTGAAAATAGTGTAAAGGAAAAAAAAGATGTCTTTTCTCTTCAAAACAGAAGAGAAAAAAAAAGATTAGTATAGACAGGCACCATGGGAGAAACTATGGAAGAAAATAAGATGTATCTAAATTCAGTGTGCTAGTATAACAAAATACCCAGTGTAAGAGTAACACAGGAAGGCAGAGTTTAGAAAAAATATTCTAAAAAGACTACATTTCTGTTAAAGTCTTGAAAAAAATCTTCGTAGTGTTGTGAACTCTGATGATGCCCTGAAGAACAAGCAGGGAAATCTGATTCCAGTTACCCTGGCTTCCTAGGGGTGACTTAATTTTACATCTCTGTGTAGTTAATATTTATGCTCAATGTCTAGCTTACTTTTCTTGGCACATACCAGCTGCTCAGTAAATACCGCTGCAAGGATATATGATTTAATTATGTCTATTCCAGTGCCTAGTGTGTGCTGGCATTATTAATGATAGAAATATAATTACACTGGGGAACAATATTTTTGTTGCATCCACAAAGACACTTGTTCTTACCTAATTTGAGTGTGCTGATCTCAAATCTGACATTAGTTTTTCTCTGTAAGCTATAGTTTTTTTTTTGCAATTCAAGATTTTAGGATTTTATCTTATTGTAAAATTTTCAACATTTAGTTTAACATAATGAAGTAGAATGTCTTCTTGGGCATCATCTTTGTGAAAATATAATAATTTATATAATGCAGTAAATACACTAATACACTAAAAGATACGATTGCATCAGAATTAGTCTACAATTTCAAAATAGAACATATTAAAACACTTACTTTAATCATAAAATTTGTGCAAAACTTATTTAAATTCTATTTAGGCAAAAATTTGCGTTTGTAGCTCTTGCGTTTGTGTGCTTGTTGAGGACAATCTCGTTTGATGCTCCAGCGGTAGTCTGCTCATCACTAACAGCCCCAAGATTTTTGGGAAACTTATTAAGGTGACTGTTCAGGAAGTGAATCTTAATACTCATGTTATATGCTATGTTGTGGAAAGCCAACAGCATCCTTTGAACTGGAAGTTCATAGTTTTCTGCTTTTTTATTGCCAAGGAAGTTCTTTGTAACTGCCACAAAAGACTGCCATGCTGCTTTCTCCTCCTTATTCATCTTCTTGGCAAATTCCTCATCACGTATGAGGGTTAGAATTTGAGGTCTATTGAATACACCTGCTTTTATCTTCTTGAGAGACAAGGCAGAAAAATCAAAAAGAATATGTTGAAAGCATTCACTTTCTCTATTCAAAGCCTGAACAAACTGCTTCATTAAGCCAAGTTTGATGTGAAGTGGGGGGGAAATGATTCTGTCTCTATTAACTACAGGTTCATTCACAATATTTTGCATTCCTACTTCCAGAGCTTCATGTTTCGGCCACTCCTTTTGTGTCCAGTGTTTGTCCCGAGCTTGGCTGTCCCACAAACACAGAAAGCAAGAATATTTCGTGAAACCTCTGTGTTGTCCTAGCAGGAAATTTACCATTTTAAGATCCACACAAATGATCCAGTTATGCTCCTCATACTCCAGAAAGCTGAGGACAATTTCTATGTCATTAAAATCTTCTCGCAGATGAGTTGAATAACCAATTGGAACCGTTGCATAAACATTACTGTTGTGTAAAAGAACACATTTCAGACTCCGTTTAGAGCTGTCAAGAAATAGCCTCCATTCTGTTGGACTGTAAGTGGTAACACCTAGCTGGCTGAGAAGACTACTGATACATGACAGTAAACAAAGTGTTTGTCTTTGGAAAAAAAGTCCACAAAAATTTGTTCATACTTCTTAAAAGTGGATACTTTAGCTCACTGGTGAAGTATACTCTTTTCTTGAAGCCTGGAGGCTAATAACTCAGCTGCTTTCTTTGATAGGCCCAAATCTCTTACTAAGTCATTCAATTCAGGTTGGCTAAACTGCTGAGGGGTTAATGACTGCTTGGAATCATAAGAAGACCCTTCAGATTCTACAACCATTTCCTCATGCATCTTCAAAATACACTTGATTACCGTGTTCCCTTTCTTTGTTCTTAGAAGAAATATAACCATTAAAAACTGGAACCACGAGTGTCTCAGAGTGTGAGATAGGTCATATTGCAGAAGGAATATTAGGAAATGCGATCATATGCAGTTTTTTCTTGCCAATGCCCTTTGTATGGATCAGACAGAAATAATAGTCACTGCTGTGGTCCATAGGTTCACTCCAAACCATGGGAATACCAAAAGGCATTCCTTGGCATTTTTCTTTTGTCCAGTCACAAAGCATTTCCTCACAATTATGACACACAATATGAGGAGCCCAATTCTTGTCGATCGCCAAGGGGAACTTGAAAATAGGCTATATATGCACGTGTCACAAATGATGAAATATTGCACCTTTGACATAGAAATGTGTAACAGCCACATATATAACAGAAGATGTCAGGACTATTTTTACATTTATGCCTACTCGAAGAAGCCATGATTCAATCTTAAAACAAAATAAGAGGGTGTTTTTATCAGATAACAATATTTTACATTTAAAAACAACTACAATTATGTAAAAGTGATGTTTGTAAAACATTAATTGTCTTGTGGTTATGTTCAATCCAAGAGTCATTGCCCTTTAACTCCAATTTAAAAACCAATGCATGCCATTAACTGTAACAAAAAGAAATTAAAATTGCATAAAAAGTAGAGCATGCACCAAAAACCAGATTTTAGATTTGGAATCAATGATGCAGAAATATATAAACACAGTTCTAAAAGCTCATGCAACAGAAAAAGAAAAAAAAATGTTTTTCAGTATTTTCAATAAGATAAAATTACTTTAAAAAGGACACATACTGCACCATTTTCTAAGCCTCTGAAATGATGCACAGACTCAAAAAATAATTAATATAGAATTTATATTATCATAGAAATATCAAGCCCTCTAACTTTCTCTGCATTTAAAATTACATAATTAAAGTTGAGAAAATTTCAATAACTTATTGTTTAAATATTTCAAAAAATATTCTATATCTTTTCTATTACTTGTGAATAAATTAAAATAGTAAATATATAATAATTTATTTTAGAACTTACCTTTTTGCCTGTAATATAACAATCTCAGTCACAGAATTATTTATTAAAATGTCTAATTTTAATTTTACTGCTTACTAGAATATATGTTATAAATCTTAATTCTTATAGAGCTTTGTAGTTGATTCACCCGGAAAGACAAAAATAGCTAATACCGGCCAAATGAATGGAATCACTTAATAGGTTTTTACATATTATTTATATATATTTTTTTTCTTAAGAGTGTTCAAGTTTTTGGAAGCAATTATACAATACCATATGTCACTCTTAATGACAAAATAATAAACTCAGGTATGCAGAGAAAGTTTGGATAAAAATATCTATTGTTATAATACATTAAAAATTATGTGGAAAAGGTAATTCAATTATTCTTTTTGATAAAATATGATAATAATCCAATACTGAGCTGAGCTGATATTAAAAATTGTAGATAAAAACTAGTTTTTCGAAACTACATTACTTAGAAAACACTGAGGATGGCTTATTTGTGTGCATAGAAATAACACAAAGTTTGATATGTTAAAATATTTTTGTTTGAAAATAATTCATTGTTTAATTGTACTTTTCTGATTTACTCTAATCTAGATGGATTTTTTTTTCTAGTGGGAGGAGGGGAGATAGTGAGGCAGACTCTGCATGCGCCCCCCACAGGGATCCACCAGGCAACTAGGGCAGAGCAGAGGCAGAATATGGAGCTGTTTTTAGCATCTGAGACTGATGTGCTGCAACTGATCTATTCTCAGTGCTCTGGGGCATTTTCGAACCAATCTAGCTACTGACTTCAGGAGGGGAAGAGGGTGAAAAGGGGGAGAAGGGGAGGGGAGAAGCAGATGGTCACTTCTCTTGTGGGCCCTGACCAGACAGAGGGATTATTTGATATGAATTTTTACATCTATAATGAAAATATAAGTATCCAAATATTAATATTCTAGTTACCTAGGGAGCTAGCTAGTCAATGTTGTTTTTGATCTACCTCTCATTTCTATTGTAGTTTCAGTTGCTAACATCTGTCCATATTAGATCTTAGAGTCTGAACTCATAATTGTAGAGAAAACTAGCGGTTCACCAAATTTTGTTTGTACCTATGCACATAATGTTATGCATGCCTGATCTATTTGTGAATGTGATTCTAGCTTTGATTGTGAGTAGAAGTGAGGCATAGCACTTTTGGACAAAGGTTTTTCAGAGACTGTTACCTCAGCTAAGATCACATGTCCTTTCAGCTGACCAATGTGGAAGGAAAGGAGGTTAAGGAAAGGCAAGGATGAGAGAAGAGAAAATTAGCCTAGGTCCTTGAGTAACTACATGGAAAAGGAAAAGAACCACCTACCAACAAACAATATCCACTTTCATCTACTACCTGAATGAGATAGAAACTTGTCTCATTTGTGAGTATTTTACATGTGTGGCTCTCTTTAATTTACCCTAATAAATATATAAACTTAAATCGTTCAATTTTGAATTATATATAATAGTCAAAACATTTTTAGGTGAGATAATATAATGAAGATTTTGAGATAATTGCTTGGTTTAATTTCTATATTTTTTCTTCCCTTGATATCATTAGAAATAAAGAAATTTAATTTTTCTTCCAAAGACATTTTAAAGAATATATTTTTACAAATACCTTAAGATTTTTTGTGGAACTGGGAAAAAAAGCATTTCAGTAACTCTAGGAAAACTCTTTTTATCACATTCACCCATATGAGAAATTGATCTTTACACTCTACATATAAATTTATGATTTGTAAATAATGAAGCTAAGAGCCCTTGTAAAATAACAGAAAAACAAACTCATTCATTTAAATGAAGGATTTTGTTTACAAGAAATATATTATCACAGACGCATTATCATTGCTCATGTTGGTTAGCTAAGGTTCAGTTAACTGAAATAAATATTTTTTGTTACCAAAAAAAAAAAAAAAAAAAGGAAAGATATCAGTCGTGGCACACAGAATGATACTGACTTAGCAGGGGTTGGGACTTTTTGTGAAGATGCATAACTATTATAATATCTCATTGAAAAATACAGCTCAAACATAATTGTTTTCTACTTTATTTAGGCTCCTAGTGGATAAAGATCAGCAAAATAACTGAAAATAAAGAAAAAAATGAAATAAATAATTTCATAGTAAAAATAAATATCAAACCATAGTTTTAATAAAAAGATATAGTGAGTCTGTATTGCATATGAAATTAATTTGATTTAGAAAGCATCTTTTTTAATTTCTTTTTAAAATTTTATTTATTCATTTTAGAAAGGAGAGAGAGAGACAGAGAGAGGAGAGAGAGACAGAGAGAGAAGGTGGGGAGGAGCTGGAAGCATCAACTCCCATATGTGCCTTGACCAGGCAAGCCCAGGGTTTCGAACCGGCGACCTCAGCATTTCCAGGTCGATGCTTTATCCACTGCACCACCACAGGTCAGGCACAGAAAACATCTTTATCAATGATTTAAAAAGCATGTCAGAAACAAGAAGTCCTTTTTAAGTCAGCATTATAATAACGAACTATAGTTTGGAAGTATATTATAGCAGTGGTCCCCAACCCCCGGGCCGCAGACCGGTACCAGTCTGTGGGCCATTTGGTACCGGTCTGCAGAGAAAGAATAAATAACTTACATTATTTCCATTTTATTTATATTTAAGTCTGAATGATCTTTTATTTTTTAAAAATGACCAGATTCTCTCTGTTATATCCATCTAAGACTCACTCTTGACGCTTATCTCGGTCACGTGATACATTTATCCGTCCCCCCTAAGGGATGGTTCGTTTGTGAAAATATTTTCTGACATTAAATTGGTCCATGGCCCAAAAAAGGTTGGGGACCACTGTATTATATAATATAATATAATATAATATAATATAATATAATATAATATAATATAATATAATATAATATAATATATATAATTTGGAAGTTAATCCAAAATTTTTATTGTATATTTACATACATTACTGTATTTTCCATAAAGTAAATATGGTAATTCAAAATTTATAGTAGTCAAACAATAAAAAATTTTTATTCAAGCAGTCAGATATATATATTTTGTGACAAAGAGAGACAGAGAGAGTGACAGATAGGGACAGACAGGAAGGGAGAGAGATGAGAATCATCAATTCTGCAGTGAGATACCTTAGTTGTTCATTGATTGCTTTCTCATATGTGTCTTGACTGGGGAGTTACAGCAGAGTGAGTGACCCCTTGCTCAACCCAGTGACCTTGGGCTTAAGCTGGTGAGCTGTGCTCAAACCAGATGAGCCCATGGTCAAGCCAGCAACTTCAGGGTTTTGAACTCGAGTCCTTTGCGTTCCAGTCTGACGCTCTATCCAATATACCACCACCTGGTCAGGTTGTTATTTATTTTACTAAAATCTGACAGTCAGTTGAATTTATTTATAATGACTCTATAAACTGAATTGATTTTTTTTTGTATGTGTGGGCGGTGCTTAACCTTGAAGTCAAGGTGAAGTCACATTTACTATAACATAAATGTTTGTGCTTTCAAATTTCTTAGGTAACTTTGTTTCAGATACACAATAATATACCCAGGCAAACATATATTAAGAATAATTTCATTTGATGAAGTGAAATACAGAAATTTTCAGTGAAAACCTGCAAATCAGTTTGAAGGTAGTGACTTTCTTAACTTCATTTTTTTCTCCAGATAATTTTTTTCTCATGCTATGCTTAGCAAAAAGTCCAAGTAAATTATTTCAAGACTGGAAGCATGTATATGTTTAAGGAGAATAACATGAAATATGCTTTTTCATATTTATGTAATTTGAACGATTAGATATAGCATCACTTTGTGCTTGCTTCTCAATATGGAATCCAGCAGGATAGAATAACCCAGGATAAGAAAAAAAACAAAACAAAACAGATGATTTAGGGTGAATAAACTAATGTCCTTTAATTAAAAAATTGTGGAGTTAATGCTTAATTTGAACAAAATACAAGAATATGGTTTAATGGTAAGACTAGAAGTCCAGTTCTGAGTTGTAATATACTATATAAAATCTATATTTTTCAAAAACTTATTTACATGCTATTTTATTTTGATAGTCATTTCTAGAGATAGACAAATATTGTTTGCTTTTCAATTCAATTATGAGACAGGTCCATTTGAAGTGGTAGGGCAAATTAAAGATATAATAACAAAAATCCTACAGTTCCACTATTCTTATATCACACAATTCAATTTGTAGTATTAAAATGTTATAGATATACTTTAGATTCATTTGTTAAAGTCATTGGCCACCAAGTTTGAATTACAAAGGTGTCTCCAGTATTTGTTTTGGTTATCAGTCAAAGAGAATAGAAAATAGCATTTACCTTTTGTTCCTCCCTCCACCAGCTAAATAAGTGTATGTGTCTGTACACTTGGGTATATTCATATACAAATATGCAAACACACACCTCACTAGCCTATGGAGCTATCTTTAAGCAGATTTGAGAAGGGCTGATCTCTCTAAGTGAATATAGCCTTGCAGAAGCATTTTTTTAGGAAACAAGTGAAGCTTTTCAGCAAAGAAAAAAAATGTCCCTGCATTCACACAGACATAGTGTCAAAGTATATGTCAGTCCTCAATCATATCCTCAGCTGGATACCTTTGTAAAGTGCTTAAATTGCACTATCATGGATAGACACACAGATGCAATAGTATGAAAATCAGTCAGTCCCTTGCTTCGGGGTCAGTAACATCATACCAACTGGAAAGAAAAGACAAAATGGGGTAGGGAACCATGAAATCAAGGCATTTTCTAGTCCATCAAACTTGCACTTGAACAGGAGCAAATTACTACTCAGGTATTAGCAATATTCGATGTATATGTTCCCACAGTGTGCAGGAAGGCATTGGCTGTGTTAGCAATTCCATCCCCGTGTCCTCCTGACTCGACAATTACACTTTATTGCAGTTAATTGTCCTGTATTGCTTTTCCTCTTACTATTCCCCACTCTAATTCTTTGCCTTTAATAATGGCTCCATGTTCTTTAGAAATAAGAGGGATTTTATGATTTTCATGTTGAAAAGAAGAACAGGACCAAGAGGGTGATTAGCATTCATGCTGGCCATTTGCTTCTTATTGAAGAGGTATCACTCGAAGATATATATTTGCCAAGTACTAGCTTAATGGTTTAATTTGCCAAGTACTAGCTTTAGTATGGTAAAAATGTCTTCTTCCTGAACTTCTGTTTTATAATAAAGGACTTTCTCTTAATAGCCTTAGGAGGAACTATACAGAATTTTACCTGCTTAATTCTCATTTGTTTAATATTCTTTTTTGAGGTAAAGCATTACCTTCATTTTTCTGATGGGTCTCTGGACTACCTTCAGAACTACATACTGGTCCAAGCCAGTTCCAATGTGCACTGCATTTATATGGGCACTAACTAGCCACAAGGAAGGTGGCCTACTTAGAATACTAGCCAGTTTAAAGGTAAATAAGATAATGGATCATGCTTCCACTGTCCTCTACATGGATCTATTTGGCTTTTCAAAAACTGCATACTAAAACTGACTAAGAAAAATAGAGAGAAGATGCAAATAACTAAAGTCATATTATAGTGGGGACATTATTACCAACCTACTGAAATCAAAAGGATTATTAGATATTACTATGAATAATTTTATGCCAACAAATTAGATAACCTAGATGAAATAGACTTGTTAGAAATTCAAAAATCACCGAATGACAAAAAATAAGAAAGAAAAGAAAATATCAACAGACCTAAAACAAACAAAGAAATTAAATTGCTACTGAAAAACCTATCAACAAAAAATAGCCTTGGGCCAGATGGCTTCGCTATTAAATTCTACAAAACTTTTAAATAATAAACACCTACGCTTCTCAAACTCTTCCCAAGAAATAGAAGAGAAGGAAAGATTTCTTAACTTATTCCATGAAGCTAATATTACTCTGTTACCAATGTCAAAGAAATTACAAGAAAACCACAGATCAATACTACTTATGAAAAAAGTTGCAATAATCTTCAAAACAATACAAATAAATAATCCAATAGCTTATTAAAAGAATTATATACCATTACCAAGCTTGATATGTCCCAGCTCTGGGATGTAGAATCCCTGTGGTTCTAAGTAAGGATATCAATCAGTAAACACACTTTAGTATAATGAAGAGAAACTATGATATCACTTCAATTAATGCAGAAAAATCATTTGACAAAGTATGACACCTTTTCATGATAATCTTGGAGCATATATATAGAAGGAAATATCCCCAAGCAGAAAGGAGTATTCATAAAAACCTACAGCAAATATCATACTCAATGGTGAAAGACCAGAAACTTTCCCTCTAATATCAGGAACCAGACAAGGATCCATCAACACTATAGTTTAAGTTCAAGGCACAAAAATGAAATAGAAAGCACATAGAAAAAAGTTTTCGTGACATTGAATTAAGCAAAGTTTTTTTAGATATAACACCAAAGTCATGAATCATAAAAGAACAACTTGAATGAATTGAGTTCATAAAAATAAAACAATCAAACCAAAGAAAAATGCCTACTCTTCAAAAGACACTATGAATGAAATGAATAGACAAGGAGGAAAATTGGAGGAAAATATTTTCAATATATCTGATAGATAACTTTGAGCTAATATATATGAAAGAATTTTCAAAAGTTAGGCCCTGGATAGTTAGCTCAGTGCTAGAGTGTTGGCCTGGTGTGCGGGAGTCCGGGTTCAATTCTCAGCCAGGGCACACAGGAGAAGCACCCATCTGCTTCTCCACCCCTCCCCCTGTCCTTTCTCTCTGTTTCTCTCTTCCCCTCCCGCAGCCAAGGCTCCATTGGAGCAAAGTTTGCCCGGGCGCTGAGGATGGCTCTGTGGCCTCTGCCTCAGGCGCTAGAATGACTCTGATTGTGGCAGAGCGACGCCCCAGATGGGCAGAGCATCACCCCCTGGTGGCCGTGCCAGGTGGATCCTGGTCGGGCGCATGCGGGAGTCTGTCTGACTGCCTCCCCGTTTCCAACTTCAGAAAAATACAAAAACAAACAAACAAAAAATAGTTAATATTAACACCCCAATACAAAAATGGGTGAAATATTTGAACAGCCACTAAAAAGATACACAAATAACATATTGAAAGATAGCTGCAGAAAAAAATGCATACCCGTACTCATTAAAGAAATGTTAATTATTACAAATAAGAGGATGTGAAGAAACAGTTTCAATATATTTCATATATTTCTGATGAGAATGTAAAAGGTACAACTGTTTTGGAAATAGTTTGTCAGTTTTTATTTATTTGTTTGTTTCTTTTTTTGTGACAAAGACAGAGAAAAAGAGGGACAGACAGGCAGGGAAAGAGATGAGAAACATCAATTTTTCGTAGAGACACCTTAGTTGTTCATTGATTGCTTTCTCATATGTTTCTTGACAGGAGGAGGAGGGGTGCTACAGCAGACCGAGTAACCCCTTGCTCAAGCCAGCGACCTTGGGCTCAAATTGGTGAGCCTTGCTCAAGCCAGATGAGCCTGTGCTCAAGCTGGCAACCTTGTTGGAGCCTGGAACCTGGGTCTCCCATATCCCAGTCCGACGCTCTATCCACTGCACTACCACCTGGTCAGGCAGTTTGTCTATTTTTAAAATAGGTTAAACATGAATACACTTTATGATTTAAATATTCTAGTCAGATATTTATTGAAGATAAAAGAAAGCAAATATTCATATAAAATTGGATACACAAATGTCTATAGCCTCTTTAATTTTAATAACCCCAAATTGGAAATGATTTAAATATCCATCAAAAGGTTTATGTTGTTAAGAACTGTGAAAAAATCTAAATTTTTATTCTACTTGAAGTTAAAAATTTACCTGCCAGAGTATTATGGATGCTGACCAAAGACATGAAACTTCTTGGTCAGATATAATGGACGTTATTACCCAGAGCATAGCAAGCAGCACATTTGTTTTTCAGATGCAAATTTAACTTATCTTTGTTTAAGTTAGCTGGATATGAAACATAGCAACAAAGGGTCTGATACACAGGTTGGCACTAAGAAAGGAATGTTAAAAGTCACCTTTTAATCTAATATACTGACTGGGCTGATTTGAGGAATATTAGGATCAAGTAAATTTCTTTTTCATGATTAGGAAATTGGTAGTCATTGATTTTCATTTTATAAGCTGTTTATTGGGATGGGGAGTGGGAGAATCAGACCAATTCAGCACTATTATTCCTTTCCAATTATAAAACCTTTGCAAAGAAATTATAAATGAAGTTTTATCATCTTCTTATACTATGTTTTACAGAACTGTTATGATAATTCAGAATGAAAATAGTAAAAGAAGTAATGCTTAATTATGCATTAGCCACTAGAAACCTGAAATATAAAATCTGAACTGTGAATTGATGAAGATGGAAGTTCATGACCTCTAATCAATTGGCATCGTATTGATGTTACCAAGTAAAAACCCTTGTCGTTATTTTTTTCCCTTGTTAAAGTGAAACATGGAAGTATAAGATAATAAAAGTCTAACGTTGACATCCATAAGGGAATGTCATCCACCATGTATGTATACATGGTGAATGACACAGGTAAAGAGCCTGTGGGCAGACATGTAGGGAAAGTAATGAGGTGCATGAGGAAGAGGGGACAATAAATGCAATAATAGAATACGATGCATTATTGGGCTCTGACAACTTTTGCTGCACCACCCATTCACTGATGGAGTGTTAAAATACTTCACAGACTAGAATGTTGCCTCAGGGTAGAATTATATGCCAACAGAATAAAATAATTTTACACATTTCTTCTATTCAGCCCATCCCACCTCTTCAATATTCTATTCTAGTGCTTGCAAGCATAAATATATGAACATCATAAACTTGCCAGCTAACTGGGGAAATAAAAATATTTTGTAGTTTTAAGGTGATATGAAAATAAATAATTAAAAGGGAAGAAAAAGATAATATTCAGAAACAACAGTATTTCCAAAGCAGTGAAAAAGACATATGTAACCCTCTCATTTCAGTAGAAAAGCCATAGTTATATTATTTAACGTCATTATATTCATTTCAAAGCTTAATTATCTTACCAATCAACTCTTACTCAGGATTATGAGGTAATTAATTTATTTATCTTAAAACACATAAACTGACAGTGGATGTGCCTCAGAGCATACTGAATGATAGCTTAAGAATCCATTGTGAAATTTTACTGTGGAATAATATGTATATGGCTTCTTAGTATATATTAGCCTATAAAACAGAATGATGTACGTCTACCTTCAGGCACTTAAAAAAAAAAACACTTGAAATTATCCCCATCATATTAATTCATAAAGTTCTCGCTGAGGCTGATATACTTATGGAAGAGTTGGCATAGGTAGAAAATGAAGGAATAGAATAAGTAGAAAAGAAGATTACATTCAATGTGCATGTAAGCCAGATATTTGAAAACCCACTTTCATAAGTAATATTCCTTGACATCACCATCATTTCATTCTCTTGAGCCAATATATCCCAATCAATGTTGTTTCTTATTTTTTTTTAGCTTCTACTATTTGCTTTTTCACATTTTCTGTTTCTCTTCAACTTTAGTTTTGCCAGTTCAGTTCTATTATCCACACATGTTGCTAATCATGTCCTTCAGAGCTGCTACTCTGGCTCATGCTCTCATTACTACACAACCAGGCAATTACTTTAACTCAAGCTAGTTCTCCTGTTCCCAGATTCTTCCTTTCTTCCAAACTCCCAGATTACCTTGTGCACTATCCTCTGCTTTTTCTTTAAAATATTTATAGATTCTAGCTGTGTGAAGTTAAAAAAAAGAAAGCTTTTGAATGTTTTTAAATATACAATGAACAAAGCTAAAATAACTATAACAGATAAAGTATTAATAAAAAATATTTCTCTAATCTGGTTTAAAATTTCTTGACACAAAATTATATCAATTAAAAATCTATACATTTTAAATTTTTTACTCTTCTTACATTATCTTAATACAATTTTTAAATAAACTCATATCTATACTAGTTTACATGTTTTTGTTAAAACAAAGAACTAGGTATGTTTCTAGAGAAAATAATTTAAGAAAGAAAAAGGAATCTATGTCCCAGATGTTCATTGAAATAGCATTTATATAATTAAAATATATGTGTCATATTTTTTTTAATTTTTTTTTAAAATTTATTTATTCATTTTTAGAGAGGAGAGAGAGAAACAGAGAGAGAGAAGGGGGGAGGAGCTGGAAGCATCAACTCCCATATGTGCCCTGACCAGGCAAGCCCAGGGTTTTGAACCGGCGATCTCAGCATTTCCAGGTCGATGCTTTATCCACTGCACCACCACAGGTCAGGCCAAGTGTCATATTTTTAATTACAAAATATTAAAGAACATTGTCTGACTTGTAGTGGCACAGTGGATAAAGCATTGATCTGGAATGCTGAGGTCGCCAGTTCAAAACCCTGGGCTTGCCCGGTCATGACACATATGGGAAGCAACTACTACAAGTTGATACTTCCCATTTCTCCCACGTCTTTCTCTCTCTCCTCTATCTAAAAATCAATAAATAAAAAGTTTTTAAAAAAGAAATATTAAAGAACATCAAGGTATCTCCAACAAAAAGAATATTTGCTAGCTATCATCACAATAATGTATTTTCCAGACTTTTGACATTGATACGAATGTAAATATATAAAAATGAGTAAAGATTGTGTATCCTTATATAATTTATTATATCAATTAATTTAATGTATTGCAGGGGACAATATCTATAATTTCTATAGTCAGACTGTCCATTACTGAATCTGGAATAAATTACCTCTGAGCTCTAAACACTATAATTAACCTTTCTATGTTTTTATTTTCTCATCCATAAAATACATATAATAATAATATTGATTTCATGGATGTAATTTGAAGATTAAAGAAGTTAATACTGTTAAATCCTTAAAATAGAGATCCTGTCATAATAACTGATCAAAGATATATATATATAATTATTAAAAACATTTAATTTGTCTAGTCAATTTTGGTAAATAAAACATGTATTTACATATATCTTTATGAATTTCTGCATTCTCAATTTTTCTGGAATAACTAGAGGTAATTTTGTTATGATTATATTTTCTACAACTAAAGTATTTATTATATTTTTGATAAATTTAATGCAATTATTAACAAACTATTAATTTATTTATTTTACAGGTGAAAAAATTGAGGATACATATTTTCAAATTATAAATCTAAAGTGACTATGTTTAGAAAATCACTCAATGAGAACTAGAATCTTAACAATATGGCATCTAAATCCTGTGTTTTTATTGTGTAATTCTGTTTTGCCAAACTTGGGCAAGAGGAGAAAAAATATAATCACTGTATGTATAATACTAGAGAGAAAACATAGCACCATCTATTAAATACAAAATGTATAAACTTTTCTACCAATTTAAAGGAATTTTCTTTAGCTTATATACTACAGTTTTTCACTATTTTTATTTTACATCTTATGAGGTCATGATGCTATTCTTTTCTCAAAATCTCTCAGCAATGTTATCCTCCTTTCTCCACTTGTTCAACTTCAGTCACTTGGAACACAATTCTAATTACTCTACTTAAGACAAACTACTTCCAACCTGTTGCAATCAATGGTCAAACCCAAGCCTAAGATAAAATTGCTTTTTTCTTATCTGGGTCTGAAAAGGAGAAACTTATGATTGTGGGTAAAAATCATGCACTTGACCAAAGTAAAGTACCTTTTTTGTTTG
Organism: Saccopteryx leptura; assembly: GCF_036850995.1. NCBI lineage: Eukaryota > Metazoa > Chordata > Mammalia > Chiroptera > Emballonuridae > Saccopteryx > Saccopteryx leptura. Next base: position 357,850,564 of record NC_089503.1, read on the forward strand.
TTTGTTTATTTTTTAGTTATTTTTTTGGGGGGGTGACATTGGTTAATAAGATTATATAGGTCTCAGTTGTCCATTTCTATGATACATGATCTGTGTCTTGCAATGTTTTTTCAATTCTTTTATTTTGGAATTTGTGATATTCAACATAAATGGATATTCCACTTCAGCAACAACATCACCAGTTTTCTTGTAAACCGAATTAAACTCTGTGAACTCTGTGCTCTGTTTTCCTTGCTCTTTTCATTACTTTGCTTCAGAGTGTGGCAGTTTCTGGAGCTTTTTCTCTGTGGCATCTCTCTCATCTCTTTATATATCTCTCATCCTCTTTGTGGAACCTGGGGTGTGTTCTTCACAAGATTTTGGCAAAGGCACAAGAGGGTGAGTGTAAACATATAAGAACTCTTATGGTCTGGGATCACAATTGGCATATGTCGTTCATCTAAATTCAATTGACCAAAGCAAATTGCAAGATTAGAATAAAAAAAGAAGGGAGCCTATTCATTTCACCACCAAGCCAAGGCAAGTTGTAAATACAAGGAGGAGTGAAGACAGGGAGCCAATAGCAAAACCTTTTACATCTGTGTTATTTGACATTGTTTTGTTTTATACTGGTGGGGAGGGTTGTTTTGGAGGCAACAGAGAGAAAGAATATCAATCCAGAAGATAACAGTATTTTATAGTACGTTTTCCAAAGACTGAATCAATTACTTACTAATCAATTATATACTACGGTCCAACAAAATTCATTAGATTTTTTTCACAACTTTATATATATATATTTTAATTTCATGAGGTAAACTAATTAGGCTTCAAGCTATTTCCATATTTGTTTATTTTTAAAATATATTATGAACAAATCTTGCTCATAAAACCCTATAATTTTTAGGCAGTGAATATTTAAAAGTAGCTTCATTGTATTATGCTTCTAGTGCACATATTTAACCTAACTTTAAGACGTACACATTTCAGATAATAAAAGTGATTTCAACACAAATCCTTGACCAAAACTATTACCATGGCCTGACTTCGATCTTCTTTTGTTATCCTAGGGACTCTGCTTTTTCTTCAATTGATTTTTGTCTTGGAGGAGCCCTTTCCTACTGGGAAATCAGGGTTGAAAGGACTTGGCTGAGGATTACATGTAACTTCTCTTTCCCAAATTGATTCTAATGAACACCTCAATAAAATCTATAGAATATGTAACAAATAATATAGAAATATGTAAAATACTGTAACAGACATAGTTCTTACTTTTATTTCTATAACAGTATTGATTGATTTTATTTAAATATAGCTGTAAGGATAAGCCATCTGATTGAGATTCCTTCCACTGATCTAATTTGTATATAATGTTTATCCATTAAGAAATCTGTATTGAGAAACTATTTTTAAATTTAAAGTCACAAAAAGCATTTCCATTATCCCCAATTAATTTTTGTAAATTATAAAGTGAATGTAGGATAAAAATTTACATCTGGCCCTGGCCAGTGGCTCAGTGGATAGATTGTAGGTCAACATATGACTGTTCCAGGTTTGATTCCCGATCAGGGCACACATGAGAAGTGACCATCTGTTTCTCTTCCCCTTCCTCCCTTGCTTCTTTCCCTCTTCCCCTGTTGCAGCCAGTGACTCGATTGGTTTCAGGGTAGTTATGGGTGCTCAGGATAGCTCCATCAGAACACACAGCCTCAGGTGCTAAAAATAGCTTGGTCCTTGAGCACTGGCCCAATATGGAGTTGCCAGGTGGATTCCAGTTCAGGCACATGCAGGCATCTGCCTCATTATCTCCCCTTCTCTCACCTAAACAAACAAAAAATATTCATTTCTATCTGATTTTAACCTGCTATGGGTTGGAAAATGCTATATATCTGAGACACTCGTAAAGACAAAAAGAAAAAATAAACATTGTTAGAAATGATACCTGAGAAGCAAGCTGAAGAAGGGATTTGAGAAAAGCCTATTTTTAAAAGATGAAATTACATCATACTTTGCTAAAATAGACTACAGACTTAGAAAAGATGGGGCATTGAAATAAAAATATTTCAATTATTTTATATATTCTGAATTTCTCTAATATGTCATTTATAAAATTTGATAAAATGCCAAAAGAGTTAGCATTCTGGCAGATCATTTTTTATATCAATTCTACAAATATATGCTGGACCATTTGTATCATCTGCTTTGTAATCTTCTGAAAAGAAAAAGGACAATAAATGTTTCTGGAAATCCATGTTAAAATGCAATTCAAGGGGATATATTGTATCAAAGAGAAAAGAACCAAAATAAAGAGAGTGGAAAGGAGGTTATAGTTCAGAATAGGACAGAAACAGAATGAAAGCTAAATCTTTACATCATAACTTGTCTTCAATGTATTTGGAAATATTTATATAGAAAGCTAATATTCTTTTTTATATTGGGAAAAATAAATCTTCATCGAACTATTTTTGGGAATGACTAATAGATTAAGAAATGCATTGTTGGGTCCCATACATAATTAAATGTAATGTGGATATTACCATGTTGTAAGAATTAAAACTGATTGAAGAAGTATTTTTGTGTTAATATAAATATTTGTAGAAAACAAATAGTTTGTAAGTACCAAAGTGTACATTTATTAAAACATGTGCTATTTTCTGTAAATACAAATATTTTGTTATCAAGTAATTTATGGCATGAGTCCAAGGATGGTTTTAGATAAGTGTGCAGTAATAATATTCTGGTTTTAGATAACTCTCTCAATGATCTCTTTATTAATGAAGTCAATTTTCTTTTTTAGGAATATATAAATTCTTAGGTCAATAAATAATACACACACACAATCACATATATGCACATATTTTCTTCAGAAAAGTAGAAGAGGAGGATCCACTGCTCCTTTTTCATTCCAAGGGAAGGCCCTTTTACTTATTCTCATTTGACTTAAGTACATGACTGTGATGCTTACTACCTATAACCGAGTTACAAGATCTCGAGCTGAACTCATCAGCTGTTTCCCTGGTCTCATGAATTCCAATGTTCTTTCATGGAAATTGGAAATTCATTTCTTTTATTCCTGTTTAGATTGTTTTTAATTTAAGAAAACTAATTAAATATAAATTTCTTTGGCTATATGAATGAACATAAAAAGTATAAAACTATTATAATCTTTTGGGTTAAAATACTTTTGCTTTCACCATCCAGAGATTCATAATGTTTATTTTAATTGTGCTATAAAATATTTTAGACATATTAATAACTCTGAGTGTTTGTACACAGAATCATATAGGTAACTGTAATGAGTTTAATTGTAGCCCTCGAAAATGATATTTATATCTTCTATTCATAAAAATTTGTGACTATTACCTTAGGTGGCAAGAGATGTAATTAAGCTAAGAATTTTGAGAGGAAGAAATTATCCTGATATTTTATAGATAGGCTCTAAATCCAAAGACCCTGTTTTTACTAGTAAGGAAACGGGTCATTTCATAGAGATACACAGAAGATAGAGCAATATTTCCACAAGGTTTGAAATTGGTATGATATGGTTATGAGTCAAGAAATGGTGACAGCCAGTAAAAGCTACAAGAGGCAAAGATCACATTCTTTCTTATAGGCCCCTGGAGAGAGTGTGGTCCTGTCAGATTTCATAATTCCAGCTTCCAGAATTGTGAGAGAATAAATTCCTGTTGTTCTTCAAAGCCACCAAGTTTGTGGTCATTGGTTACAGCAGTCTCAGGAAAATAATACAGTATCCTTAGCAAACAAAAATTAAAAAGACTGTGAAATTGTCATAAGTTTGGGAATAGTAGTATGGAATTAAAGAACACAAAGGTGTCAGAAAGTTTAACAATTAGTATTTAGAACTCACAAGGGCTTATTAAACAGAAATGATACACCAAATTCTAGGACAGTTACCACAAAGATAAAAAAGCATGACCTCTCCTCTTTAAGGTTTTATCATATGCCTATCTATATCTTATGTAAGTAAATAGCTAGAAGGCCAAACATGAAACTTTAATGGAATAAGAGACAAACAAAAAGGAAGGCAATCCATTTTAAAGGGCTTCTAGTCACTGTGCTGTGATAAAAAGTATGAAATTTAAATCTAAGCTCCTCTATGTATTTGGCTGACCATGTATAAGAAAAGTAAGATTTTTAAACCTATGTATTCTCACTTTTAAATATGATCAAAATAGTTCTTAGGTCTCAAATTAAGGCAAGGAAAAATTAGTCTATATGATGCTTTTTTTTTTTAAGTGAGAGTAAGGGAGATACTGAGACAGACTCCCTCATGCACACCAACCTGAATCTACCTGGCAACCCCATCTGGGGCTGATATTCTAATCCACTCAGCTATTCGCAATGCCCAGGACAAAGCTCAAAACAGTCGAGCCACTGGCTGCAGGAAGGGGAGGAAGGAGAGAGAAGCAGATGATCACTTCTCTTGTGTTTCCTGAATGGCAATAGAACCCAGGACGTCCATATGCCAGGTGGATGTTCTATCAACCAAGTCAACTGGCCAGAGTCATCAAATATTTTTTGACTTAATAGCCCCTATTTATGTGACACCAGACAACCATTTTACCTCCCATCTGCAAACTATCTATGGTTATTTTATTTTTGAGTGACCAACCCATTTCACTTTTCCCAGAAATTTCCCAATTTTGGTATTGAAGGTCTTATGTCTGGGGAACTTCCTTAACTCTGGAAAAACTATAACAGTTGGTCAACTCTATTTTCTTTTTATTTTTTTTATGGTCACTAAAAACATGGCCACAGTGAATGCTGCTCCTGGTATTCATGCCCTTGTGTAGTCCTCACTGAATTTGGTCTGACTATTGACCTGGTCCACTAACGGAAGGCAGTCAAAGAGGTGATCTGGGATTTTTAAGCTTAAGACTTTAGAGCTTGGGGACATTTGCATTTGTGCTTTCTGGAAACCCAAAGCTGCAAAAAATATACCCACTCTGACTGGCAGGGTAACGATAAATAGAGTGCATAAAAAGTATATACAGTCAGATAAATCTTGACACTATATGAAGAGTGAGAAAATTCCAACCAATTCAGTGTTTCTATTGAGCCTTAAGATGACTCATGACTGAGCAATCATTTAACTGCAAGTAGTTAAGAAGTATGAGCAGGACTGCTTAGCTGAATAGAATTAACTCACAAAAGGGATAAGAGATGTACTGTGTGATTATATTTTTTAGCTACTAAATTATGTGATCATTTGTTATGCAGTAATACATAAGTGAAATAGTCACCCACAGTTTGTCACATACCCACAAACTAATCACATATGAAAATTTTGCTCAGGCTTTGGCAGAGGCGTATCAAGGTCTGTTGGGGCTCTGGGCACAAAAGAAAATATTGGGTCCCTTACGTTAGAAAAAAGTGTAAAGTTGGGATTTTGCAGGGCCCTTCATGGGGCCCAAAGTGTTCACCTGGTGTGCCCACCGTTAAATCTGCCTCTGGGCTTTGGGTCTGTTTTAAAAAAAATGTCTTTAGTATTAGCTTCCAATCTGACTTTAAACTAATTGCCCATAGTTGAGTGTTTAAAAATCTTTACTTTTTAAAAAAAATTATTTATTTATTTTAGAGAGAAGAGAGAGAGAGAGAGAGAGAGATAGAGAGAGAAAGGAGGAGGAGGAGGAGAGAGAGAGAGAGAGAGAGAGAGAGAGAGAGAGAGAGAAGGGGAGCAGGAAGCATCAACTCCCATCTGTGTCTTGACCAGACAAGTGCAGGATTTCGAACTGGTGACCTCAACATTCCAGGTCGATGCTTTATCCATTGCGCCACCACAGGTCAGGCTAAAATCTTTGCTTTTGGTGTTGATGTATTTGCAAGATATACCATTAACTCTAATAATCTTGAAAATAATATCTGTAATATCTGGCCAAAACTGACCTGAGTTCTAAGCAGAACTAGGGAAAAGTCTTCACTCCTACTCCATCAGGTATAATAATATCTGAGATCTCAAGGTGAGTGGCTTGACATGAGCATCCTAATCATGTCGTTAACTTATTCACCACCCTTCTTTTCTTTTTTTTTAAACTATGCAATTCTTTTATTTTAAATTATTTTTATTTATTTATTCATTTTACAAAAGAGAGAGAGAGAGAGAGAGAGAGAGAGATGGAGAGAGAGAGAAGGGGGAGGAACAGGAAGCATCAACTCCCATATGTGCCTTGACCAGGCAAGCCCAGGGCTTTGAACCGGCAACCTCAATGTTCCAGGTCAATGCTTTACCCACTGCGCCACCACAGGTCAGGCTCACTACCCTTCTTAATAAGAGCTCAGTTCACCAAGTCAAACAAAATACAGTTACCAAACCTTTGTAATCATTTCTCTCCCAAACTTTTCATCCACCAAAAATCCTCTACATTTTTTTAAGTAATAAAAAAAAACTCATAACAACAAAAAGAAAAGCTCATTTTGTTAAGAGCAGTGCTCTGAAACAACAAGGTTGCAGGTTCTATCCCTAGTTAGGGCACACACAGGAAGCAACCAATGATTGCATGACTGAATGGAACAATAAATGAATGCTTTCCTTCCTCTTCCCCTCTCTCTCTTTTCCTCTCTTTCTCTAAAAAATCAATCAATTAATAAAAACCCAGGTTGGATAGTTCCGTTGGTTGTAGTGTTGTCCTGGAACACAGAGGTTGCTGGTTTTATTTCCCAGTCAGGGCATACATAGGAGCAGCTCTGTGTCTGTGTCTCTCTGTCCCTGCCTGCCTCCCCCCCGCAAAAAAAAAAGGCTGAAAAAGGCAAAGGAATATACTGTTCCCCCAGAGCCTCCAGAAAAACCCATCCCTATAGACAATTTGGCTTTAGCCTGATAAAACTAATTTTAGACTTCTAACATCCAAATCCAAAACTGTAAGACAATAAATGTGTATTGTTCTTACTTTGTAGTGATATGTTACAGCACAACAACAAATTCATAGACTGAATGGAGGGTTGATTCCAGGTTGATATCTATACCACTAGCAGAAAGTCAAAAGGGTATCCCTATGCTTTTATTAAAGTACCTGACCCAGGACACATGCTTTTAATGTTAAATTTTATTCTTTCGGAAGCTACAAAAAGAAACTTGATGGCCTATAATGGAGATCTTTGCTTCTTTGATTCAGCCTAAGACCAGGTATTTGTTTCTCATATTCAAAGGCAAGCCAAATATTAGCATTTTAATTTTTTGCCTTACTTCTTTGCCTTAAGAACTTAGTCAATTACTCACTAAGGAGTCAGTACATGTCAATTCCAGCACATAGAATCAGCAGCTCAAATATACGTATGTTGTCTTTCGACTTTGCACACTCATTGCTTTCAGCCCTAAAGGGAGCTGTTGCTTGGTTCCTTTATATTCATTCAGGTTGAGAGCCTCACACATAGGCAAGTAACTAGCAGTTCAGAAATAAGCTTCCCAGTGTCCTGACAGGGGCATTGCTTTTTGTCTCTAAAGAAGCTCAAGAAGGCTGTTGAAGTTTTGGTAAAGAAGCCTGATTGTAGAAGAACACTATGTTTTGATACAAAGAGAACTGTTTATTGCCAGATAGACCTGCTTAGTTCATGCAAAGGAGAGAATATACTTCTTTCCTCTTACTCTGTTAATTAAACTTGATTTAAAATTACATTTTAAAGAATAATTATATCCAGTTACATTCAACATTATTACACTGTTTACCAAGTTCACTTACTAGGCCCTGAGCTAAACTTGCACACACGCTATGTAATGCCTTGCATATTTTCAGAAGTCAGAGTCAGTTTAAATAACAAATATGTATATTTGTTACATAGATAGATAGATGATAGATAGATAGATAGATGATAGATAGATATACTTCCTAAAAAAAAATGCAGGGAACCTAGGGTATTGATTATATCCTTGGAGTCAGATGCCTAGGACTCAGTTTGGTTTTGTGTGTGTGTGTGTGTGTGTGTGTGTGTGTGTGTGCGCGCGCGCGCGACAGAGAGAGAGAGAGAGAGAGAGACAGAGAGAGAGAGACAGAGATAGTGACAAATAGGGACAGACAGGCAGGAAACGAGAAAGATAAGAAGCATCAATTCTTTGTTGTGGCATTTTAATTGTTTATTGATTGCTTAATCATATGTGCCTTGACTGGGGTGGGGCTACAGCAGAGCTATTGACCCCTTGCTCAAGCCAGCAATCTTGAGCTCAAGCCAGCGACCTTTGGGCACAAGCTGATGAGACCTTGCTCAAGATGAATGAGCCCATGCTCAACCTGGGCAACCTTCGTGTTTCAAAACTGGGTCCTCTGCGTCCCAGTCCAACACTCTATCCATTACATGACCACCTGATCAGGTTAGAACTCAGTCTTTATTGCCATGTATTAACTTCATCAATCTACTTAGTGAGAGCCTTATTTTTTTCATTGTATATCTATATACAATAATACTATTTCAGAAGATTTCTATAAGAATTACATTTATATGCAGCTATAAAGGACTTATAATAGTGTCTGGGGCCTAGGAATATTAAAAACAAAGACTGAAAAAAATAATTAAGTTCAAATTTCAAAAAGAGAAAAGAATTCTAGAAGTAGTTATTTGGAACAAAAGAAATAGATTTGGCTGTTAATAAAAGGATATTTTCTTATAAGAAATAGAAATATTATTTAATTACTTCAATCTCCAAGGGAATACCCTATAAAATAAAATGGCAAAAAATGTGGTCATCAGAAGCTGATGAAATAATTGAAAAATTGGGAGTAAAAATATTTTTTTCTGAAATTTCATGGACTTTTGTCTTTGGTTCTTTTAGCTTGATTTATATTTTCTCCTGAGCAGACTAACTTTGCTTTGGTGTATCCTTTACAGAAAATTACTACTCAATTTCAAACTCTGTATGGCTTTACAGCACCCGGAATAGCGGAAAGGATTATTTTGTAGGGGAATCTTGTACTGCTGCAGCTTTGGTCAGATTTTTATTTCAGTTTCATTAGAGTCTGTGTGCAATGGGAAGACAGGCAGGAAAGACATTCCTGTAATGTCTACAGTGATTTCTTATTCACTTTCATATGGTGTTGGAGTTTGAATGGAACTTTTGATTGTTTTAAGGAAACATCCAACTTGAGTTTCTAAAAAGAAGGGAAATATAAAAATATGAAACTTTCCATGGATTTAATATATTTAATAACCTTCAATTCATGTAAAATGATTTAGTTGTTTTAAATAATTGATGAAAGGGACAGGATTTAACCTATGGTATATTTAAATAAGAATAAGACATTGCATTTTCCCAGAAAATAAAAATCTGTACGCAATCAAAATCTCCAATATGTGAAAATCAATAAAAAACAGCAAACTGTATAAAATGGTTAATACAGGAGTATTATATATGGTCATACATATAAAAATGTCTGACATTCTTGGAGCATTTATTATTTGCTAGCATAGAAGGTCTTATGAACTTGTCCAAAGCTATCTCCTGCTATTCTACTAATTTTCTATTTTTGTAATTTGAGTTGTTTGAAAGATATTGTATCTCAATATTGGCATTTGGTTTTAGTATAGATATCACCATAGGACTTATATTTTACAGGAATTCAAGGAAAGAAATGTTATTTTTATTATACTAAAAATGCTTTTATAAATAGTATGGCAAATAACTTATCAACAAACATTTATATAACGTTACTGTGTGCTGAATACTGGTCCATAAAATTGACTGTCTGAGATTTTTTGCCCTAAAAATCCAACAGATGATTAAGATAAATGAAAACTTGTAGCATTCTCAGATGGCTGCTGTTAATTTTGTATCTAGGAAATCATCACATTTGTATTTGCTGATGCAAGTGTTATCCCAATTAAGGAAGACAGAAACAGGACAGGGTGTTGTAGGAGAGAAATAGTTAAAGCTGGAGAACATGCAATTGATAGCTTAGTATCACATGCAATTAATAGTTTAGTACTAGGTGCAAGGGGTAGAAAGTGGCTGGAATATAGTACATAGGAGACAGGCAGAGAAAGGTCAAGGAAGATTTTACTCAATCTATTAAGGATTTTAGGTATTAGACCATAGACCAGTGGTAGTCAACCTGGTCCCTACTGCCCACTAGTGGGCATTCCAGCTTTCATTGCGGGCAGTAGCGGAGCAACCAAAGTATAAATAAAAAGATAGATTTAACTGTAGTAAGTTGTTTTATAAAGATTTATTCTGCCAAACAGAGTGAAAATCTGACATAAAGTACTTGGTAAGTACTTATTATTATATGTTTTAACTTGCTATAACTCTGCTTTATAAATTTTATAAAGTTACTTCCCTACTTTATAAATCATCATTACTGTGGAACTGGTGGGCGGTTAGAAAATTTTACTACTAACAGAGATACAAAAGTGGTTGGTGGGTATAAAAAGGTTGACTACCCCTGCCATAGAAAATAAGACTAGAAGCAGAAATTTGGCAATATTAGATACCATTTTACAAATGGCCTCCTCAAAATTTCTGGTTCAGTAAGATCAACAGGGTAGAGTTCATATAGCTGATAAGGTTCAGGCACAATGAGTATAGTATAGAAAACACTTTCATGGATCAGATGACGGGGTTAAAAGTGGATATCATGCACTCATTTACCAAGGTGAGGTGTGAGCATGTGAAGCAGTTTTGAGGGATGACATGTTTTATTGTTTGTTTGTTTGTATTTCAGTTTGGACACATTGAATTTGACATAATTACATGCCATGTTTCATAAGTCAGTTGACACACTGAAATTTAAGAGCAGTATCTTCTCATAGAAGGAAGATTTCTTTCTGCTTTCCTACTTTTAGATTTCATAGAGTTTTTTGAATCAGAATAAATGGGAGAGAAAAATGTCAACAAATTGTCACACAGAGCCCTACCACTTGTCTTCATTCAAAAATTATTGATAGGAAAATGTATTATATTTCTGTAGAGAAAACTTGTTGAAGGTATACCTCTGTATTTTCTTTTGAAGTCTTAAACTTCCTTTATATGTTGTTCCATTGATAAATGAGTACTAGAATGTATTTCCTATCATCCATTAATCAAAAAAAGCACAGCACCTGAATCTACATGCTTTCTGTATATACTTTCAAATGGGGAGCAGGCTCCTGAATTTCAGTTGTAGGCAGTGGTGTAGAATTAAATGTTCAACAACCAGTTCTCCAGCAAGAACAAATTCTGACTTGTAGCCTTTGCCACTCTGTATTCGGTATATACTCCACCAATATTGATTTTAAGCTTCTAAAGAGATGTCACTGCACACAGATTTGAAAAGAGGTATGTACAATACTGTTTCAACATTCTATAGGTTTAAGGCCAATAGCATTCTTTTATGTAGAAAATCAAGTTTTACTGCAAACAATCAAATAAACAAAAACCTTAAAGGAACAACCTCTTTTATTTTGTTGATAAGCACTTAAATTCTCCATGAGAGTAGTGGAAAATGAACAAAAAGGCTATATAATAAGAACAACTAAAATTTGCAAAGGAAAAGAAAAAATAATCAAGTATGTGTGTCTACTAATCATTTAATATTACCTTTAATAGATGGAATTTTACCTTTAACACATGGATGGTTATATCCATGTAGTAAAGGTAAAATGAAATGTCTTTGTATTTTTATTCTAGTATAATAGATATTTTATACATTTATTTTAAATGCTAATAGTTTAATATAAATTAAGTTTATACTTTTATCTCAGTAACATAGTTAACAAATGCATAAGAAATAAATCACTTTAGAGTCCTGATAAAATATAATTGACTTTAGTTAGATTGAATTGATATATTTAAAATTTGTGTGCCTCTCTCAAATACTTTTAGCTTAAAAAAATACTACCTCAGAATGTAGGGGATTTAGTTAGTGCCAGGATCAGAGGGGAAAAGCAAAGTAGCAAAGTAAGTGTATGGCCTCTATAGTTAGTGTGTTGCATCAGTTTGTCATATTGGTGAGGAGTGAGCACCATTGTTACAGGAGAGAGGAATAGGTAGCTTTTCGGAATCCCTAACCAATCTGTTCGTTAAAGCTAAAACTGATTTCATCAAATTAAATGTTCAATTGAGATTATGATTTTAGCAGTTAAAAGTATTCATTATGAAAATAATAAATGAGTTATCTTCTTCCATACACAGTCTCTACAGTTAAAAGTACATTTGTCAACTACTTACAGGAAGGAGAAAGACACTACAAATAATTTACTAAGCTAACCAGCTAGTGTTCTTTTCTATCTATCATCTATCTATCTATCTATCTATCTATCTATCTATCTATCATCATCTATCATCATCTATCCTATCTATCCTATCTATCTATCTATCTATCTATCTATCTATCTATCTATCTATCTATCTATCATCTATCTATCTATCCATCATCATCATCTATCATCATCTATCCTATCTATCTATCTATCTATCTATCTATCTATCTATCTATCTATCTATCTATATCTACCTACCTATCCAATCATCTATCATCTATCTTTATTGCTTAATTAAAAACAATCCTAAAATAAGTTATCCCTTAATTACCCTGAATAAATAAAAAAAAACAAGCAGTCACATGAATAAACAAATAAAAAACAAGGCAAAAAATTATTCTGACATCTTTTAAATATATAAATTACCCAGTCTACCCTTCACAATCATCTCAGCATGTTTTTTTAACCAGCAGCAAGAAATGTTTCTATAAAGAAAAATAAATAAATAAATAAAGGCAGTGTCTACCCAACAGCATTCTAACTCTAAAACTGCACATGGCAGATAGTCATTAAAATTATGCATGTGGAAATTGCCTCACTAAGTGCCGCATCTATATTTTTGAGCCTGCATTACAGAGATATTAACTAGAAGATATATAAAAGCACTTATGTCAAATTATATAATCTTTCTTTTTCACAAAGGAGCTGTTAAGTGCATCCTGTCCAGAACTTTTGAATATTTACCCATATTTCTTAAAAGAAATGTATTTAAATTAATATGTTCTTTTGAAAATTACTGAAGAACATTTGTTTCTCTTACATTAACATTTTTCAAAATACGTTTAACAATTTAGTTCCATACAGAGGTGACTTCCCTTTGATATAACAAAGTGGAAATAATGAATAATAGATACTTATTTGTAAAAATGGGTAGCTGTGCTTGTGAATTAACAGTTTTTGGTGACAATTGCAGCAATGAACACAGTATACCCTCTGGAGCTGTCATGCTCCACTAGGTGAATAATCTGTTTTTGATGCCTCCCTAAATGTGTATTTCCATGAGTGATTATAATGGCTATGAAAAGGCAATTATATCAAGGGAGTCAATAATATACTTTTTAAAAATCTGGTAGACTATACTATGTCAGTTTCTAAATGACAACTTTTATGGATGCTCTCAAACAAAAAAAAATGTTAAGTGCAAAAAAGTAACTGAAGAGTTCATTAGTTGTTTAGTTATGTCAGGTATATTAATAAAAATATCCATTCCCTGGGTCAAAATATATTTGTTGTTGTATTAATGTTTCACTGTTAGTTTAGATTATTATATCAGCTATCAACTTACTTTGCTTTTAGAGTTATAATTTAAGGAATATTTTAATCAGAACTAATAATAGGAAATTTAAAAAAATAGTGTTGATTCATTTATTTTTTTAAAAGCCCAAAAAGTTCTCCAGAATTAATATATCAACCACACAGAAGAGTAGATGAATGGATTTATAGACCTATGATTGGAAACATGTATATTTTGAGCCTACTTTTAGACTTCTTAAAAAAAATAACACTCTGGGACCCATCCTTCTTCTACAAGTTTTAATTTTTTATTTTTATTTTTTTGTATTTTTCTGAAGCTGGAAACGGGGAGAGACAGTCAGACAGACTCCCGCATGCGCCTGACCAGGATCCACCCGGCACGGCCACCAGGGGGCGATGCTCTGCCCCTCCTGGGCGTTGCTCTGTCGCGACCAGAGCCACTCCAGCGCCTGGGGCAGAGGCCAAGGAGCCATCCCCAGCGCCCGGGCCATCTTTGCTCCAATGGAGCCTTGGCTGCTAGAGGGGAAAAGAGAGACAGAGAGGAAGAAGAGGGGGAGGGGTGGAGAAGCAGATGGGCGCTTCTCCTGTGTGCCCTGGCGGGAATCGAACCCAGGACTTCTGCACGCCAGGCCGATGCTCTACCACTGAGCCAACCAGCCAGGACCTCTTCTACAAGTTTTAAAAAGCCCATAATAAATATGGACCCTGTGTTTGGAAGAAAAGTAAGCCAGACTGCACTGTACTTATATTTGTCTTTTATGAACACATTTTCTTATCTATATTTGGCAACAGAAGCTAAACTTCAGAATCTTAGCTGAACCTGCTTACCAACACAACCTTTAAAAGTTTTTATAGCTGTGTTATGAAAACTACTTTTTTCACAATTGCTATTAACACTTAAAACATAATAATGTTCTTATTATTTTCAAGTGAAATAGTGATACCTTTTCAACTGTGTGTTATCAGGGCCTGCATATCAACTGTCATATAGTAGCCAATCTATAACCATATTTCTATCTCTGTATCTCATATAAATTACAGAATAGTATATCCTGTTAGCCAAGAGTATTATGGAATAACACGTACAGAAATCCAAAAAATATGTCTTCAAAATAAAATGATTAACTTTAACTACCATTATAACTGGGAATACATATGCTATATTACTAATTTACTGATATTAGTTTTATTAACCATAAAATAGAGTTAAATAAGAGTATATTAACAAAGTAAGCTTATAAAATAATTTCTGTAAAATGTTAAATCTAAATTATTGCTCTTATGACTATGATTCAATATTGCCAGTTTATTGATCAGTTTATGTATTCTGTAACAAACCTATCTTGTACTTTCACCTCTGGTCAAGTTCTTATTACAGTTAAAAGGCTTGTTCCCTTTTGGCTGTTGCACATCCAGGGTTAACATTTGAGTAAGAATAACTGTTTCACCTTACCCTCACCAAGTTGAAGCTTGCAATTTTGATTCTCATCCAAGGCCAAGAAGACATCCTGAGCATGGGAATCCATGGACACTTGTGACATGAAACAAGAATTCTAGTTTTTAAATTACTACCTGCTAGCTTCATTTCCTATAACAAACAAAGAGACAAATGCCCATTTTCAGATATGCCTGCTCTGGAAGATGTACTGGCTTTCATCCACTTAGCTGAACAAATTGTGTTGAATCTCCAGCAAAATTCTCAATCTCCATATTTTGATTCTTTTGTTCTAGTTTTGCTTATTCAAACCCTACCTCCTTCTTTGTAAAAACCTCTGCCTGCACCAGAAGGGAGAGATGGATTTTGAGGACAGGAGTCTCTCTCCCTTTTTTTAATTTATTGTGTTTACATAGATTCTAGTGTCTCCCCAAATGCATCCCCCCTCCCTCATATTCCTCTCAACATTTCCCTTGCCCCCCTCCCACCAGCTCCCTCCCCACTTTCCTTCAGGTTTAATTCCGTTTCTCAGTTTAAATCATTCCTTGGATTCCTCAAATGAGAGGTCATATGATATTTGTCTTTCTCTGCCTGGCTTATTTCACTTAACATAATAGTTTCCAGGTCCATCCATGTTGTTGCAAAAGATAATATTTCCTTCTTTTTCATGGCCCCATAGTATTCCATTGTATATATGTACCACTGCTTTTTAATCCACTCGTCCACTGACAGACACTTGGGTTGTTTCCAGATCTTCACTACAGTGAACAACGCTGCACATCTTCTCAGGTGGCTGGCACTTGAATTTTCTTTCCTTCTCACTAATACCTGTATCACGTTATTGGTTATCATGGCAACAGGCAACTGGATGTGCAGTTCATTTTTCCAGTTTCAGCATTACTACTACTAAAGAGATTAAAAGTAATCTTTATGTCATATAATCTTCATAATTTTTTAGATGACATCATCATCTTTATTCCAAACATGAAAAAGTTTGAGCTTAGGAAGTTGAGATAGTTTATGTACACTCAATATCCATAAGGTAAGTCATAATTTAACTAAGATCTTTTGACTCCCAAATGCTTGATTTATTCATATATTTTCAATCTGACTTTTATAATTAAAAACTTTTTTTCAATTAAATTATTTATGCTAATATTTAAACTAAATTATTTCACCCAGATAAACTGATGAGTTTTAGCTTAACAAATTCATTTGTTTGTAATCTAATCCATTAATAAATGTTCTCATCTTTACCAGATCAACTTTATAAAATGTAAATTTTTAATATAATTAACTATTTAGAACTAAGATTTTTTTAGATCACAATTTTTATTTTTAAGGATACATTTATGTCTCTATACTCTATAGTTATAGGTCTTTTCCCAAATGACCTTTACTATTAGTAAATTTTTAAGTTTAAAGATTTTTTTCTTATTCAGTACCATTTCCACATGATAGTTGACTTGAATCAGCAGCAAGTTCAAAAGACAAAAATAATAGCCATGTCAAGGGAGGTGGGTCCTCTATGAGGCAGTCATGCAATGTATCTGAGAGCAACTGTATAAAGTAAATATAATTTTAATACTTGAGAGATAAACAAGCCACACAATAGTTTTTAAAATGCAGAAAAAAACTGATTACATTTGCCTACATATAATGATTTCCAAAATTTCTATGTAAGTCTTATTAGAAATATGCCATATATATGGTTTATGTTAAAATAATATTTTTAATGAACTATTGAAAGCAAATATTTGTGTAAGGAACATTCTCTTCACTTTTTTTAAATTTACAAATAAATATTGAAGATACCACCATCTTTTTGTCTGAAATGTTATTTGATTTAGGTGGAGTCATGTTATCATAGAATCTAGTCCTGAAAATAAAAATCTTTTCTGGTTCATGCTTTTTCACATGAGCTGCAATTTGTAATCATTTTCACACTTGGCAGTTTTGCATACTGCCTGCCTTCCCTGAAAGTCTTCGTTCAATATTTTCCTGGGGTTTTTTTGTTATTGTTTTTTTCCCGAGGGTGGGGGGATGTGTCATTTTTGTCCTACTTTTAATGCTACCCCTCATATACATGCATGTCTATAATAGTCAGTAGGTCTGAATTTCACTTTCTAGGCCAATGAGTGGTACCCTTCTGTTGGTGAGAGCTACTCGGATTTGGGGAATGCTGATCGACACAGCAGATGCACTCACCTAATCTTTTTCCATTCTGCTGATACTCAGCTGGTTTTTTGTTCTGTTTTGTTTTGTTTGTTTTTATATTAAGTGAGAGGCAGGGAGGCAGAGACAGATTCCTGCATGTGCCCTGACTGGGATCCACGTGGAAAGCCCCCTATGGGGAAATGCTCTGTCCATCTGGGGCTGCTGCTCCATTGCTCAGCAACCGAGCTCTTTTAGTGCCTAAGGTTAGGCTGGGGAGCCATCCACAGTGCCTGGGACCAACTTGCTCAAACCGTTTATGCCATGGCTACAGCAAGGGAAAAAAGAGAAAGAAAGAGAGGGAAGAGCCTGACCTGTGGTGGCGCAGTGGATAAAGCGTTGACCTGGAAATGCTGAGGTCGCCGGTTCAAAACCCTGGGCTTGCCTGGTTAAGGCACATATGGGAGTTGATGCTTCCAGCTCCTCCCCCCGTCTCTCTCCCTCTCTCTCTCTCCTCTCTAAAAATGAATAAATAAAATAAAAAAAAAATTAAAAAAAAAAAAAAAGATTTTTTAAAAAAAAAAAAAAAAAAAGAGAGGGAAGAGGGGAGTGAGGAGCCACTGCGCCACTTCAGCCGCAGGTGTTGTAAAGTACCAAAAGCTGCAGAATTAATATTAATATTTTAAGAGGCTTGAAGAACATTTTATTAATTTGGGTTAAGGTGTGCAGAGAAATTTTGAGAATAATCTCTGTACTGTGTGATTGGCCTAAAACCAGGATGGCCCTTGGCATTGTATTGTAAATGCAAAGGGAAGGAAAACATGGATTCCCAGACATTCCACCACACCTGTGGGGAAAGGGGTGAATGGCTAGCCAGGTGCAGGAAGAGAAAAGCCAAAATAAACTTTTTCTTATAGCAATGAGCCATTTGCGGGCATTTGTCCCCACGGAAACTACCTCTTCTATGTAAATGCGTGTGGTTAACACGTGTGACTCTGGACAGAGAGATGGCAGATAAACACTAGAGGAATAAAGGAATAAAGGAATGTCTTTTAATATGTAAAGAGACATCTTTCTACCATTGTGTTGACTAGTAAATTTTGTTTTCTCCAAATAATGTATGGCTTGCCAATTGAACATGGTCCTATCATGTTAAAGGACATATGACTTACCACCAATTGCAATTAGTGGTAAAAGGCACCTAATTGCAATTTTTGCTTCTGTACTTCCCACTTGCAAAACTATAAAAACTAGGTAGAACAAAGGGCCGGCGCGCTCTCCCTCAGACTTCTGTCTGAGTTGCCGCCACTTGGCCAAGCTAGACAATAAAGCTCTGGTGTGGAATCGATGGATTTTGTTTGTGTCTTCAATGTTTCAAGTCCCTCCGGATTAGGCTTAACAGAGAGGATAAGCAGATAGTCACTTTTCTTGTGTGCCCTGACCGGAAATCAAACCTAGGACTTCCACACGCCAGGCTGGTGCTCTACTGCTAAACCAACCAACCAGGGACAATACTCATCTCTTAACTGACATCAGCATCCTGTGGCAACATTGCTTTTCAACATCATTTGAACAGGTAAACATTGGAACAGGGCAAAATAATGGGTTTTATTGAGCTGGTGAAGCAAAAGTTTAAAGATGTATAAACTAATCTTTATAAAAGCCAGGTTTCAGAAATTTGACATCTGTTTATCCTCCTAAACAATATAGTGTTTCTCAGGATGAAATCAATGGGTTAAAAATGGACACAGATGAATCATGCACAATATGCTTTTGTTCAGCCTTGTGGCTTGAACCTATAGGCCCGGACCTTCTCCCTGAGGGCTCTCAGCCATTGGGATTGACCTTCTCAGTCTCAGGCATTTGCAATAACTGTTTCCTACAACACTATTCTTATTTTCAGAGCCATGCCATGACAGTGCAACACCCATGCTGCTTCCTTTTCATTGATGTAAAACTGTCTTTCTTTTATTTCCTCTCACAAGTGACAATTCATGCAGGCTCCATTATCATTGTTAAAAATTGCCATTTTCTAATAGCAGCAGTATCTCTATGCTCGCAAAACTTCATAAAACGCATTTATATTAGAACATATGTCAAATCAGAGGCAATTAAGAAGCCACTGAAAAGTCAATTTATAACATCATTGCAATTTTTCTTTTTGATAAAGTCTGACTTCTCAACTTGCAGATCAATTTGGGTAGCCTAAAAAAATAATTTTGGGGCTGTAAAGTGATCACATAGTGTTGAGACAATTCTGTGAATATAAGTTTCATAAAATGCTCATTTTGTCACATATTTCATATTGGTCCTCTTTAAAATCTCAGAAAAACAAACAAACAACAAACAAACAAACAAACAAACAAAAACCTAGTTTTCTTAAGAGCTTGCTGCAGTGCTCCATGCGCCATCTAGTGGTATAACTGAGCCCTGGCAAAATTTACTAGGTTTGAAGGACCGTTTGTTTGCCTCGTCTACTCCTACATTCTGTGTGGTTTGTGGGTGAGATAAATGAGCCGAGAAATACAGTACAGTTTTGAGATTTATATATCTTTACTTAATATTTTGGTTAAAATAATATTTTATATTTAAAAATATACTATATATTTTTAATACTTTTAAAGAGAGTCATCATTGTGAAGGGGAAAAAAAAAAGGTTTTATGGAAAGTAACCTCACAGTGTGATCTGATCATAAATTCCTAACTGGGCAGGTCAAGGTATGCAGTCATGCCCCAGGCATATAACTTTTTAGTGAAAGGTTTATCTTCTCTTTAAGAAAGCCTTGTCTGTTGTTTCTGTGAAGCTAGTTTAACACAACTTTGAAAAAAGCTGTAACAATGCTCAAGAAAGGACATAATCTTGTTATCTGTCCTATAAGCCAATCCCTGCCTTGCTTTCTCCCACTTCGATGTAATGATCCTAATAGTCCCTCCATAATTTCAAATGCATAAAAGAAGCTGCAAGACTGTTATTCTTAAGAGCATTTCAGATCTCGCTTCTCAGCATATGATGTCAGTTTGGCTCAAATAAACTCACAAAAATTCTCTATAAGTTTAGACATTTCTCATATATTTCTACTAGTAACTTATAATAACTCATGCAATTAAAGTAGTACACATTATATAATATTTATTTAGATTTAAAATGTAAAACTAAATTAATTCAAACATTTTTGGGATGCTATATTTAAATATAATATTACCATATATTTTAGTCTTGTTTAAAAAACAAACTAAACAAATTAAATTAGTTTAATTATTGTTCATGAGTTCATTATATACTTATCTAAAACAGTGGTGTGTGGCCAATGGCACCATCACAGCAGCCTGGCCCATGCAGGTTTATAACAATCTACCAACAATTCAGCCCATGCTCACTTTTCTACCCACAATCTACACCACCGGCATCCCTGTGCAAGGAAATTAGGCACATTACACAAATTACAACAACACAAATCATACAGTTTCAACAATTACAAAGGTACATTTCACCAGTCTCTGAGCACTTAGCCCAAAGCACAAAATGTCTTACTGTTGGGCAGATAAAATATATTATGCTCACTTTGTTAAAGATGGTGCTGCCCACGTAGAAGCCTGTCGCCCAGTATTGGTCAAATAAGTTTGTAAATATGATATATATGTTTGCTCGCTTATAGTTTGCATTGAGTGTGATGGACAGGCTGTAAGCAAGCAGGGATGTTATAGCCTAAGGCTTAGTTTTAAGACTAAGCCTTTCCCACCCTTTTTTGATGTAGGGTGGTGCACTCTCATGAGGAAACCCATTAGGCCTCAGATAAGTCACTTTGTATTAGAGACTTCCCTATTTTTTATATTGGATTAAAGGTTTTGATTTCTGCACTATAAAGTAGGGCAGACCGGGAGCTTGCTCTCTCGGCTCCTGAAAATAGCATTAGAGGAGACAGCAGAGAAAGGCCACGTGGAGGAGGCCAGGAGAAGCAGCCAAGATGGCGGAGTGTTGAAGGAGAAACCAGTTTGTGCAGAGTTTGTGCAGAAAGAAGGGGATGAGGAACAGAGGTGAATGAGACTGGTGAGGTTAGAAACCTTTGATTCTAGGAAACTCAGATACATCAGTAGCTTTGTGAGTGCTGAATGAATGGGTTTTGGAGCCCAGTGTGTGTTTTTACTTGCCCGCCAGGTGCAAGCTAGGATTACAGCTAATGGCCCACCAGTTCGTGGCCACATTGTTTCATTACTGTCTGTCCGAATCTAAAGTGAACCTGCATGGGCAAGGCAGCTGTGATAGTGGCCGTGTATACTGGCTTTACAAGGGGTTAGCAAAGGTTTTATTACAAAAAGGTATATTTTATCTTGTGAGTTAACAGTATAAGGTGTGTGCCCCCCACTCTGGCATGATGGCTGTTGTTTTACAACCCTTTAAAAATGTAAGTGTTGGGCAGATAAAATATATTATGCTCACTTTGTTAAAGATGGTGCTGCCCACGTGGAGGCCGTTGCCCAGGTGATATTAATGTGTGTTGGGGGCTGGCTGTGGGCAGGCAGAATCCTTGTAGCCTGGGGCTTGGTTTTGGGATTAAGTTTTTCCCACCCTTTTTGATGTGGGGTGGTACAATCCAATCATGCCTCAGAGAAGTGACTTTGTATTAGAGAATTCCCTATTGTATATTGGGTTAAAGGTTATGAAGCTACACTATAAAATGGGGGCAGAACGAGAGCTTACTCTCTTGGTTCCTGGGATGATTAGCATAAGAGAGCAGAGAGATCACAGCAGAGAGCAGAGAGAGGCCATGTGGAAGAGGCCAGAAGAAGCAGCCAAGATGGCGGAGTGTTGAGTGAAAAGCCAGTTAGTGCAGAGTTTGTGCAGGGAGAAGGAAGGAGATGGGGAACAGAGGTGAATAAGTCTGGTGAGCTAGAAACCTTTGATTCTAGGAGAACTCGGATTAAGTCAGTAGCTTTGTGAGCACTGAATGTGAGTGGGTTTTGGAGCCCAGTGTGTGTTTTTACTTGCCTGCCGGGTGCAAGCTAGGATTAAAGATGTTGGCCCATCAGTTTTTGGCTCCGTTGTTTCTTTACCGACTGTCCGAATCCAATGCGAACCTGCATGGGCCAGGCTGCTGTGATGGTGGCCCTGGCTTCTGGCTTTACAGTAAGTAAATGAAAGAACAAAAAGGCAGTTTAGTTGTTGGGCTGTAAAGACAAATAGTGGATTTGATTTGGCCCACAACTCCTAGTATGTCAACATCTGATCTAAATTATTACATATAGAATATAAGCACTTTTGTGATTTCTCAAACAAATAGTGATATCATCTATTTCATTTATTTATTTATTTATTTACTTACTTAGTTCTTTACCTATTTACTGAGAGAGACAGAGCTGGAGAGAGAGACAGAGCCGGAGAGAGAGACAGAGCCAGAGAGAGAGACAGAGAGAGGGACAGACAGGGACAGACAGAAAGGAAGGGAGAGAGATGAGAAGCATCAGTTCTTTGTTGTGGCAGCTTAGTTGTTCATTGACTTCTTTCTAATATGTGCCTTGTTTTGGGGGCACCTGCTGAGCCAGTGATCCCTTCCTCAAGTCAGCAACTTTGAGCTCAAGCCAACAACCATGGGGTCATGTCTATGATCCCACGCTCAAGCTAATGACCCCGCACTCAAGCTGGATGAGCCTGCTCTCAAGCCAGCTACCTCAGGGTTTCGAACCTGGGTGCTCTGTGTCCCAGGCCAACATGCTACCCGCCCACTGCACCACCACCTGTTCAAGCAATTTCTTTTCTTTCATTACTGTATGAAAATCATTGTTGGATGAATATATAGTCAATGATCTTATAAAAGAAAGTTTTAAAATTGTATCCAACAGGGTATCTAGATATTTAAATTCAGATTCATGATGCTATGTTGGGTCACATAAAAGAAAATTGTCAAACTCAAAAGGTACCTTAAGTATATTTAAGTAAAGCTTAAAATAATACCATGACATTAGAGTGAATTGTGACCAAAGATAAAGTTTTTGCTTAAGAAATGACTAGAGTTTTGTGAGAATCACACTAAGAGAGCATTCATCTTCTTAAATAGGTAATTTATTCACATATTTTGTTTTGAATTCCATTAGGGAAGTAATACTTTCTGTTCTTTCTGGACCACTGGATTTAGGGTTTTCTTGACCTTGAGGTTAAGCATAGCAATGTGAATTTCTTTAGCTGGTAAAATATGAACAGCATTGAAATATGTTAATTTAGAATAGAAGGTCAAATAAAAAACAACTCCAGATTCAGTAAGGAGAGATAAAATTTGCAATGATTACTGTAGGGGACTGGAAGGGACCACGGCAATAGGAGCAGAGTAATTATTGCAATAGAGCAGGGGTCTCAAACTCAACTCAGCATGTGGGCTGCAGAGCAAGATCACAGCCCTTCGGCGGGCCGCACTAGGTCTACTAAAGGCAACTGTTACGCAACACTTTTCTCACTGCAGTTGAAAACAAAAAAAAATCAGTACAACAAGCACAATCGTACATGCAGTTTTCTCAGTGTCACAAAACGACCAGAAACTGTAGTTCGCATCACAACTGCTGTTAACTAAGCTAATATCTAGCTAGGATGCTAGAGAAATGAAAAATATAAGTAGGCCCCTAGGCTTACTTAATTTTATCCAAAATATTTTGAACTTCGTGGATTAGTCTGCGGGCTGCACAAAATTGTTCGGCGGGCCGCATGCGGCCCCTGCAATAGAGGAAGCATTCTGATCATAAGATTTGCAAGTGTCTCAAAGGTTAGTCAATAAAGAATCTTTTTCTTTTGTAAGAAAGAATAAAGAAGGCTGAAAAGAACTGAGCATGGGAAAGTGGAAATTGTATGATTATATAGTAGATCAAAAAATGTTTTGCCTTGTGGCCAGTTTATGCTTTTGAGTGGCCTTTATGGAAAGGCTATATATCCTGGCTCAGGCTAGCTGAGGGAAAGGTGAGAATCTTAACTAAAATTTGGTTAACCAGCATTTTGCTTCAATTAATCATTAGGGGCAAATAGTTCAGCTCACAACCTACCAAGTGAAGAATAGGAATTTGGAGAGTTTATGTCTGGCCTTATCATATTAAACAAGGGGCCATCCATGAGCCTTATCTAAATCATGTGGAGAGAGATACTCTTTTGTAGTGAGCTGAAGATAGGGGCTTTCTTCAGCTGTGGATGGATCTAGGATCACAGGGCTTGGATGAAATTCAATATTGTCAAAACATATCATTGTCAGTGCCATAATTATTATTTTTTAAAAATTCCCATAATTGAGTCATTTAATAGGTTTTTATTTAATGGTCCATGAGTCAGGTAGCACCCACTCTAGCAAATAAAAAAAGAAGCACCAAAGAACTATATCACGTAAGAGATTTTTAGAGACCAAAGTGGAACAAGGCAGTTACAGTAGGCATTTGCTGGTTAGTTAAAGCTGGGTTACTCTTCTTGTGTGGGGCAAAGGAGAGTATCAGAGCTGGGTTAGGTAACTTGTGCTGAGCAGGCAGTAGGTTTGCTGATTAACCTAGGTTTTTCTTTTCTGGGAGAGCTAAGCATAGAAACTTACTTAAGTTTTGGTTTGCTGATACAGGGCTTAGCATAAGTAGCTTCATCTGGGGCCTAATTCAGTTACTTTAACATAATTTTGGAAACTCTTTTGTAATAGTGGCCCAAACAGATGGGAATGTCAGACAGGCTGAGGCAATCCCCGAAGAAGCATACCTGAGTTAGATTCCCAGACTGGGGATATATTTTAAGTAGGAGTGTAGTATACCTTTATTGTTCTAAGCTACTGAAATGTAAGGTCTTTGTTCTTACCACTGGATTTATGTATACCAGGTTTATGTAATTTATCATAATCTAATTAATACACTCTGGTCTAATTCTTAAAAATTAGTTATAGGGAGCAATCAAGAGACTAAGTAGTAGATATTATTGCTATTATGATTATAATAACTATTTGATGTATACAAACTGATTAGCCATTCTAGCCCATCTTTCTATTGTTGAATCAGAAAGGATTTGTTTATAAAACAAAAGCAGAAAGCATTTAAATCCTAAAATATATTAGATAGGCTTGAAAAAAAAATCTGAAAATAAATAGAAAGGTAAAAAGATTTTTTTGTTTGTTTTTTAAGTAGAGCAATAGTTCTATCAAAAGGGATAATACATGTGTTCTTTTTTATTTATTATTTTAATTTTATGAATTTTAATTTATTGTGAAATACATGTGTTCTTACAGAGCTTGTAATCATTTAAAAATTCTATAACACAAAATTATAAAATTAAATAATGATTCTCTGAATTAGTATGTGGGGATTATAACTTATGTAAAATTAAAAAAAATAGAAATAGATAGCAGTCTCCATGCCATTTAATTTTATCATGCAGGCATAGTCTAATAATCTCCTTTTGTTTTTTAATGAAGCATTTACAGATATGGTTATGTATACTACTAGTAAAAAAACTAGTAGTTTTAAGTTTAAATAAGTTTTAAGATTAAGAAATAGTTCAAATATAAGCATGTTAGCCTTCTTTAAAATGAAGGATTTGGTAGCCAAAACACATTTCTACACATACCTTTCCTCTATGAAAGAGTATAGGGCCTGGCCAGTTGGTTCAGTGGCAGAGCATCTGCCTAGTGTGTGGTTGTCCTAAGTTTGATTCCCAATCAAGGCACACAGAAGAAGCAACCATCTGCTTCTCCACCCCTCCACCTTTCCTCTCTCTTTCTCACTTCCCCTTCCGCATCCATGGCTCAATTGGTTCAAATACACTGCCTCGGCACTGAGGATGGCTCAGTGGAGCCTCCATCTCAGGTGCTAAAATAGTTTGGTTGCGAGCATGGCCCCAGATGGGCAGAGAATCGTTCCCACCTGGGGGGTTGATGTCTGGATCTTGGTTGGGGCAAACATGGAAGTCTGTCTCTCTATCTCTCCTCCTCTCACTTGGGAGAAGAAGAAAAAAATAATATAAATATAAAATTATCTTTAGTGTTTATGAAACAGAAGTATTTACCCAGATGAATTTTGGAATACATATTTTACATTAACAAGTTGAAGAGAGAAGATATAATTTAAACATAATCTTAATATTTACATTTTCTGGTTGATACTTTTTTTGACTCGAAGATAAATAAAATGTCTATTTTTTGAAGTTGAGCAATTGATTATGTGTAAGAGTGAAGACACCTGAAAGTTACAAGTAATTTGTTGTTGTGTTTATATGGATTGTATAATTAAAGAACTCTAACATATTTATCTAAGAAGTTCATAAAATATTAGCTTTCAAATAATAAATAGATATTAAGTAATAACTACTTAAAAAGTACTAAACTAAGATGATATAATAAAAGTGTAATTTAAGCACATGTATATTTTTATTTGATAATATAATCTGAAAAATCAATACAATAAAATAAAATAAAAATAAAGTGCTTCTTTTAGAAAAAACTCAAAAAATACATTTTTAAAACTATATTGATGGCCTGGCCTAGATAGGAAAGTACACCACATATTTTCTTTTCCATTAGTGGAAATAGTTTGAACCTTACCTCGTTTCTGTTATAATCAAAAGCAGACATCTATAGCTGCTCAGGTTTATGGCCAAGTACAATTTATTGCCTTAGGATCCTTTCTATGTGAAGCTAACTGCCCTCCTGTAGAAATTGAAATCAGAACTTTGACCTCATTTCTTCTGCACACAAATCAACAAGATTAACCTATTCAGATCTGCCAAATCCAAATAACTGTCACATTATAAATTTTTTTAATACTGTATTTAGAAAAAAAAACATCTATACCTAACATGGTTAATATTTTGTCTGATTCAGATGTATTTATTGCATTATTTTACAAACCTGACACCTAGTCCATCAAAACCAGAAAGGTAGGTAGTTTCTCCAATGTCACCTGCCTTCTCAAGGTTAGGACAGAATTCTGGCCTTGATATTTTTCCATGATCAGTTATATTTTCTGTTGACTAAATTGGCCATAAATTAATGTATTGAAATTTATTTCTACTTTCTGTGTCTAACAAAGCTATTAAAGAGCACCATAAAAGACTTTCCTTCAGATTTAGTAGCAAGTGTATGCTGTAATTTATCACTCATGAGTGATGTCTGTTTTTTGCCATGTATTCTGGCTTGTTTTGACTAGGCAGCAATCTCATTCACCTTGTGCCAGGACATAGCTTTGTCTTCCGGAGTGTGAATTGTCACAAAAGAGTAATGATTCTGTAATTCCATGTAGATATGAATTAGTTCCCAGACACATAAAATAAGTCAACACTGTGATCCCAATAGAGACCGTATATTTTTAGGTTGAAGTTTTGCAAATGATTGCTCTGATAGAAGTAGGCAAATAGTTGTAAAATATTTTATCTTCATTTGGTCTTTTCAATAATTGAAATATTATGAAGTAGATGCCAAGCTGTTTCACAGGTGTACTGAAGAATCCAATCTTTGCCAGTAGCAGAATCCAAAATTCTTTGCAAATAAAAGATTTAAAAGTGTCTGATGTGTTACATTAAGAAATTATGTGCATGTCTTTAGAATGTATCTAACATAAAATGATTAAAACCTTAGGACAAAAGAGTTGACAAAATATAATCTTTGAAAAATACATCTGATGACTTCTAACAATAAAATACTTAATCATATAGGTCAAAATTGTATGGTATTTTTTATTAAATGTCTTCTGAACCAAGCTAGATATTATAATAATGTTAGAAATAAGGCTTTAACCTCCAAGTATTGTTTGCACCTAATTAAGGAAAAAAATGTAGATTCCTACCAGAAGAAAATATAGAACACCATCATCAGTGTGTTTAGAGCTATCAACGGACCCACTATGCCAAATAAATTCAAATTTTGGAATAAAGCTATCAAAGTTCAATGTGACCTGGTACATATGTATCTGCTCTGTCTTCTCTATATTTATGCTTTAAAATACTTAATAGCTTTTAGTTCCTCACATAGCTCTTAACTTTTTTACACATCTGCATTTCCTCATTACAATGGTTTCTCTGCCTGAAATGCTCTTCCCACAGAGCTTAGACAAGTTCTTCTTTATATGTTTAGGAATTATCTGTTTCATCAGTTTAGAGGGGAACCTTTGAAATTATCTCATTGTTTCTCCTCTAGTTTGGAATGAGGTTCTCTACATGTCTTAGTTTATTCTGATTGCTTTAACAAAACACCAGAAAGTTATTTCTCATAGTTCTAGACACTCAGAAGTCCAAGATCAGGTGCTGGCAGATTTAATGTCTGGTGAGAACCCACTTCCTAATTCGTAAATGATTGTCTTCAAGCTGTTTCTTCACATGGAAGAAAGTGAGGGAGCTGTCTGGGATCTGTTTTATAAAGGCCATAATCCCGTTTATGAGAGCCCCACCATCACATCCTAATCAGCTCCTAAAGGCCTGTCTACAGAGAGCATCACATTGGGGATTTAATTTCTGCATAGGAATTTGGGAAGGACTTAAATGTTCAGTCTGTAGCACTACCTAATACTAATTTAACCTATTCACTTAAAATTTCTATGCATTTGCTTTCCTTCTCAGATTATTAACCTTGGTTCCTCTGTCTTCTAGCAAAGTGGTTAGTACTTGTTTGAGGGTCAATAAATATGAGCTAACTTGATTTTTAAAATTGGATCAATTTAGAGGAAAATAAAAGTCACTCTAAACAAGCTTATGTGGCAAATATTTATGAACAAAATGGAATTATATGCCTATTAAGTATTGCTATGCTTTAGTCATTCTTTAGGCATATTTGTTACTTTTCTATTTCTAGAAGAAATGAGTGACTGGAAGTGTGAAGGAGGCTATAATAAACTAGACTGACTGACTTATGCAAATAAAAATTGCTGACATTAGAGTAACTTATTTGATTTAAAACTGGAGATGATATTGATTGAGTTACTTTATTTTATGGCCAAACCTGTTCAGAAGTCATGTGACTAAAATATATAAATTAATATAAATTCAATATTTCTCAATTACTCAAGAATATAGAATGATGAAAGAGATTTATACTCTCTAAGTTTTAATCAAGACCAACCTTGAGTTCTTCTTTCACAAAAATATATTAGTATGCAAAAAATAGTTATAATTAGCTGTATGAAAATATATTGCTCACAAAAATTAGGGGATATTTCAAAATGCACTTTTAAGATCAGAGAATATGCAGATAGATACTCCATTACTTTCAGCCTTTTGTATAGTGCATTTTCACCAATGAAATAAAAGTCGGTTTTGCATCTCATTTGCATAATCAAACAACTTTCTTTGACTTGTTTGCTTTTCTGATGTTCTCGCTTATTTTAAAAAATCAAATGCTTTTTTTATCACTTCATATTCAATTTGAAATATCCCCTTATTTTTGTGAGCAGTATATTTTGCATAGTTTTTGGGCATTGTATTGTTTAATCCAATAACTAAAAGATTGATTTCATACAGGGAAATGGTTTGAGGAGAGTATCCTAATGTTCAGAATTTTTTTTATTCCCAAGAAATTTTCCCACAGAAGTGGTGAATTCAGTTACTGAAGACATTAAACAGTAACTGGACAACAGCTGTTACAGAGTCCATAGATAGGACTCAAGCATTAGCTAATGGATGAGTATCTGACATTTAAAGAAAATGTCATTGAACTCTGATATTATAAAGTAGTTTTCATGCTTTTTCCACCCATTTGTAATTCAAAGAAATAGCATAAAAATGACAGGTTGTTTTTTAAAGCATAATTACGTGGTCCTTTCAAGGAGTTCTAATGGTAATGTCTTCCTAAATGTTACTGTCTTTTTTAAAAGCACATTTAGTTTAACACTTAATAGTCTACACATTATGGAAAAATATTATGGTTGTCATGACAACTGGTTGGAAAATTTAGTCAATGATATTCATTTCACATAATGCAGTATTCTCTTCCTTCTGGTTTGTTTAAAAAATAAGTTTATGAAAAATCCACATTCTGAGCTGAAATAGCCTGTAGTATGTCCGAAAACACATACTGCACAGTTGAAATCAGACCTTAAAGAACATTTATTTTGTCCTGTCCGATTCTGTTAATATTGTCCTGGTTCCACCTCTTCCTCCTCCAGGTCAAGTCAGTGCTCTGGACATTGAAAGTAGTAAAAATGCCCCCAGGTTTAAATTGACCTCAGGAGAAATTCTTTTTTGACTTAGAGTTTGGTGAGCTAAGAAATAGGTTAATCCTATAGAAAAGGTTCAGAAGCAAATTTGAAATATCGAAGTGAGAATGTAATTCAATGTACAACTAATATAGAGGGCAGACTGAGGCTCTAGACAATGGAATAAAACCTGGAATATTAGACCACAGCAAAAAAGGTTAGAGAGAACATCTGTTAGTTAAAATATTTCATAAAAACAAATAATTTAGAGGGAAAATTAAAATTATTATATTTTGCTGTTTCCGGAATATAATGCACCACATAGAACACTAGCACATGTATATCATATCAACTCATATAGACATGGGTGAGTATATTAATGGAGCCAAAAGTACATTTTCATGACATGATTAAATATTTTAATAGAAATAAGTAGAAATGATCAAACATAATTTTTACTATATAGACATCCCTTTTATCTCTTCCTCCAGTAAGTGAATTATAAAAACTCAGTTAACCAGGAAAGTAGATGAGATCACATATATTTCAGTCTTTCCTTAGAGGAAAAGTTAGAATTTCAGTTATAAAATTATGACTCTTCTCATAAAAATTTATATTTAATTATTTATGAAAAGCGAGAAGTATAAAACTTTCCATAATTCATTCCAAAGTTTTCAGTTACTCCACCATAGTTCTCTTCTTTACAGCATAGGCAGCTATTCCAAACTAGAGAAAATATATTTAGCTAAGTGAATTGGAACATGAGAATAAATTGATGTATAGGTTTTTATGAAAAAGTTTAGAGACATTGAGATTTTAGTTGTAGATTATTAAATAGTACAGTCATTAAAACTTAGACATTATAATTTGCTCTGTAGTGTTCATAGTTAATTTGATAAATTTCATTAAAAGTGACATGTTAGGAGGAAATATTATTTTTTATGGTTTTTTTCTCTGAAGAAATTATGGAATTTAGTGGTTAAATCCCAGTCTTCCAACCCCAACTGGCCAGTTTTTAATGTTGGTTCAATGATCATCTAGACATATTATTTTTGTCAAGTTACATGTCTTTGTATCTCACTTTCTTCTTTGACCAATATATTAATATGTACTCAGAATGTTATTTTGAGGATTAAATGAGCTAATATATAAAAGTTTCAAGGCACTAAAATAACAGTTGATTCTCATGTTTATCTTAATTATGTGCTTTATATTAATACTATATGCCCTGAAGACAGGAATAAGAAAGGATTTCATCTACAAACTTGAGCATGGTTAAAGACTTGAAAGTATTTATATTTTCCTTAAAATTTCTAAAACAGAGTATCCTAAGTTTCATTGAGTGATTTATAGATTTTATTAAGAATGGAAGTGTTTTTGACCATTCTATTTCACATCTACAGATTACTGACTTTCATAGCTCAAGTCTTCTAACTCATGGTTGCAAAAAGACATCAGAACACACACCAGTATCCAAACAGAAAGTGGCACCACAGAAAGATAGCATTCTTCTCTCCCTTCTTCATTAATTGAGAAAAAAATCTTCCTAGAAGCTACCAGAAGAAACTTTACATCACATTTCCCAATGGAATAGAATAAGCCATATAGGTTTAAACCAATGATGATTTGGGGCAAATAATTGACTAGCTTTCTTAACATCAAGATATCTTTCTCTTTTCTAAATATTAATTCTTAATATTCTATTCTTAGCAGAAAAAAATTGTCCCTGGATAAGCAAATAATGTCTACCCCACTGGATCATGAGTAGATTGACTTACATGTTCATGCTTTCACTATAGCAGTTCCCTCTCTCATCAGTGCTTTCGTATGTGTCTGTCATTCTTTTAAGGACATGAATATTAATGTACTTGTACTTAACTGTGGCAACACTGTCAGGAGTGATTGAAAGAGGACAATCTTTAGTGAAGTAATAATGGTTAATATTTTAAATGGTACCAGACTTCATGAGTTTAATATAAAACAACACCTCAGAAAGATCTTGCCAGAAAAACAAGAAAAAAGAAAGAGTACTGAAAATAAACTGGGTTAAGGATTATCACCCATTTTACCTGTTTCTCTCAATTAATTATATAAGTATGGCTTTGTTTAGATATTCTGTTTAAGATCATTTTTTTTACTCTCAAAATAGCCTCTCAATCATAAATTTTATAATTGCATAAAGATAACGAGGCACTCTGGGTTCAAGTAGCTGGCAGAAACTTAGAGAGTCCATTCCAGTAGCTCTCAACCTGTATACTGCAAACCACCAGGGTACTGCCAGAAGCAGATCTTTGTGTAAAAGCCGTTTTGGCTACAGTTGAATACATATACACTACAGCATGGTCGGACAAATGATGTATTTAGATGAGTGGTTTTGAGATGTAATATAATGCATAATCTATATTGTACCAGCACACTTTTCATGACATTATTATATTTATGTGTTGTGTGCATGTGTGTATGTGTGTTGTATTTTGGTTGCACTTGAATTCAACAAGCTGAAAGAAAAACACAGATATCTTGCTCACTCAAATAAATGCTGGTCAAAGGTCCACACCGAATACCAGTTTGGCTAGAAAATGACCCTAGCTAATAGAGTTCCTAGCTAGAAAATTGTTTTCCAAAAAAAACTTTATATTACAGAAAGAGAAGTATAAATTTTGTTAGTACAATAACTATTTGCCATAGTAGTCTATGTTCAAGTCTCTTTCCCCAATGTACAGGTAATTGCTATCTGAAAACTTTTCAGCTAACTACACCATTAATTATGAACTTGTGAGAACTCTCCCATGGTAGTGAACACCAAGTAATTTTTTTATATAAATTTAACAAATGCATTGAGTACTTATTATATTCAAGCATGTATTAGGCTAGTATATTAAGGTGAATAGTATATAAATCATGGTGTCAATAACTTACAGTCTAGTCCAGGGGTCAGTTGGATTTCTTTTTTATTACAATGCTACAGTGTTTAGTGGAATTATCTAACATTTTAATATTTCAAGTGATAAAATATGTGGCATCCACTCTTATTTTTGGTTCAGTGTTATGAAACCAAAAATATGGATAATGTAATTATATTAGTTTTTAAAACATCATAGAATTTTAGTGCTGAATTGATTTAATTTGATCTTTCATAATCTTTAATGGGCATTCAATGGGTATAAAAATGTGTAAGATAAATTTTGGGTTCTGTTTTTTGCACTTGAGTTTCAGAAATTACTTTCACACAACCTTAGGTATGTAAATTTGATTAAACATAAATTTACTGTTTTCTGTTATTAGAACAAAGTCACTTTTTTTGGACAAATATTCATTTTATGACCCCTCTATATAGTTACTAATTACTTATATTAGAATATTTTTAAAATCTTAGGGTATATATATGACTATAATGAAATTAACATAGATGAATTTGTAGAGTTGTGAGGAAAAAACAGATATTTGAAAAAAGTTAAAGTGGACAAATATAGTTCAGAAATCCATTCAGTAACATGTTTTTACTTCCTGAAATATAATTTCTTGATATAATAAATTTTTAAAGAAAGTAATACTTGAAATTAGTATACTAATTAGTTATTCCTCAGGATGGCATGTTTTATAATTCTTTTCAAAGCAAATATAGACTTTATAATAACTTTTTCTTTTTTTTTTTAATTCCATAGACCAATATATATTCCTTACTGTTGTGGATATGTACTGTGTCAATTGAGTTAAAGTAGTACTAATTTTTCCAAATCCATATTCCTAGATCATCATGGACCGCAAGAGACATTTTGTGTGGCATTTGGAAGACAAAAGTGAAGCAGCAGCCAAGTTCTTTTTCAGCTCAGGAGGGCAGCACAGAGCCAGGTGCTGTTGTAGTTCATGCCTATAACTGCAGATATGCTGGTTCACCTAACTGGCCTGGGACAACGGCCAGGCTCATAGCTCCTGTAGCTCCTGCCAAGCTCATCTTCATTTTTTGTAATTCCTGGGCATCAGTTTCTGTAGCACGTCACCTTCATCATCCAAATGGGAGACTGTTAGAGACCAGTGCAGATCCCAGCTGGTTTTCATGGCTTCCAGTGTGCTCTCACTCTCCTCTATTTTACACTCATCATTTGTGTTTGACAAACTGCCTTGCTCTTCAGGACCAGCACCAAAAGCCAAAGCAACAGGTGTACATAAAGTATAATCAATACCTACTATGTATAAATTTAAATCTTTTGTATAAACTCCACACACTATAATTTATAGTGGGTCTATTTCTATGGTTAAATCCTGCATAATAGGCTCAGTATCTTTAATATTAATTGCTATTATTCTCAGGGTTTTTTTTCAGCACCATTTAAATTTGTAATGTAATATTACAAAACATGATTTTGTTTTAATATTTTTTATTTAGCTTTACATTTTATACTATAGCACAAACTTATAAACAGTAGTTCATTAGTAAGTGGGTGAATTTTTCACAGCACAAACATTTCTTTAATAAAAGGCAATGAATTTTGCATTGAAAAATGTAAAATCTGTAATGGAAAGTCTAAGAGGCTACTTTTACTATTTTTGTATCCTAAGTGTGCAGTAAAAGAGTCAGAAAAATACCTTATAAAAAGCAATGGAAATATAGTGGATTTTGCGATGACACAAATTGAACACGTATTCTGATTCATATCCATAAGGTTTGAAATTGCACATCAGAAAACATAAGCATGCTTGTTTAGTTTAGATAAGATAATTAAGGCCTTTTTTATTCTGGTTAAATTCTAAGAGATGGTCCTCACTCTCTATAATACCATGAAAGAACTAGAAGATTACAAAAAAAAAAAAAAAAAAAAAAGGTTTACCTGTCCTCTAAATCATGAAAAGAGACCTGTATATTTAGTGACAATTTAGGGCATTCCTTCTCTACTAATTACTTGAATGACCCGGAGGGACTCCTCAATGCTACTGTGATTGGGATTCAAAGGAATGCAGGCTCTGATAGACTCAACTATTCAGTCCATGAGAAGGTAAGCAGATAGCCTCTTACATCCTGACAAGGCTACTAACAAGACTGTTTCCTATGCATCTCAGCTCAGAGTGAATCAACCCTAGTCCCTGTAATGTTTCACTCCCAAAATATATACCTCTCCCTTTTTACCACTGCCTTAGGGAGTCTAATGCACTGATCTAGTATTGTGAGAACTAAACAGTTAACTAAATTAAAAATAAAATAAGATTTAAAAAATTATAACATCCTCAAAACAAATTGTCATATGAAAAAAACAAGACCATGACCAACAGCACTGACATTATACTAAATAAAGATATTAGGATATTAATTAAAAGTAATGACAATCCTCAAGGATTTACTATTAATGGGGAAATTATTTCTAGGACTAAAACTTGGATTCAATATTTAAAAATAATTCACAGTTTTTAAAAGTTTGATAGTACTGAGAAACAAGATCAAGTTGAATATTTTACAAACCAGATGAGAGATATAATGAAGAATAATCAGAGAGAAGCAGCCTAAAGAAAACCAACATAAAATAATAATATCAAACAAAGAGAAATGAAATATTGAAGAAAAGAAACACATTATCCAGTAATTGAAAGAGGGTATATTAAAGACATAACGACTAAGGATTGAGAATCCAGACTGCCTGTCTCTACTATTTATCAGCTATATAAACTTGGGCTTATGCCTCATTTACTTCAACTCTAAAACTGGGAGAATCATAGCAATAGTTACTATCTTAGGCATCGTTATTTTGTTTATCATGAAGGTTAAGTGCGTTATTATTTGTGAAATGCGTAGAACAATACTGGACACTGAATTTGTGTAATATAAGACTAAATGAATTGTATTATTTTCAAGCCAGATTTAAAAGCTAATGAGATATTATTATTAATGTATGTCATTAAAATTGAACACTTGCCATGTAAAATGACAATTTCCTAGAAATAAAACAGATATTAAGAAAACTGATTTGTGAAGTAATAAAAACTTTAAATAGTTCTACTTAAAAAATCCATTATTACTTTTTACCTTGATATTATGGTGATCAATTCCATATTTTTTGCTCCATAAGACATACTTTTTTCCCCCAAAAGTGGAGGGGGAAATGCCCGTGTGTCTTATGGAGAGAAAAATACGATATTTTATTAAATATTTTAGCACACTATTTGGTTCAAAATATTTATTTTCTTAATTTCCTCCTTAAAACCCTAGGTGTGTCTTATGGAATGAAAAATATGGTATTAATTATTATATTGTATATAAAAACTGAATGACAAACATATCAAGAAAATGACTAGGTTTATGACTCATCAAGTGACTTAAAGAAAAAAAGAAGACATTTCTATGCCTAAGTTTTAACAGTAACACACATCAGGAGATAAATAACCTGACAGACAGTTTATTTAGACAGCCTTCGGGTGGCTAAAAAGTTCACAAGATGACATAAAAGATATATGTGCACTGGTTATTAATTAGAGAAATAATATGATCAATAAATTCAAAAAAATCATGGACCTTGGCATTACATATCAGAATACCACAGTCACTATTAATAGTATATGAAAAAAACTAAAGATCTAAATTATTTATCTTTAATCAGGTAAGATAAAATAAGCACACCTTACCCTGTCTTTCCACTGTATGTAATTATGAAATCTAGATACAACACACGGGTCAGCTATTCAAAGACTGAAAAATAAATAATAGGTAGTTTGAAGAAAAAAACCCCCAGAATTCTGAATGCTACAGAACCAGCAGTAACTTGACCATTTTTTCTCCCACTGGTATTCCCTAGCAAGTAAGCAAAAAATATATATAATTACAAACGGTGCATGAACCTGAGCAGACGCTCCAGGAGAAGCCTGCTTTTTCGGGTGAATAGCAGGATAAGGAGATTGTATAAGAATACCTGCATTTTTTTTTTTTTCTCTTTCATCTCTCATTCTCTGGCCACCAAGCGATCTCTAGGCAATGTTGGCAGAAGCTTCAATGCAATGGAAGACTACAGGAGCCAATACCCTGAGGGAGAGAAAACTTTTCTGACAAGTGGTACTCTGATACCAAGAGGATGGGGCAAGTCTTTGATTTTTGTTTTTCTTTCTCTGTATCCTACTGCTCGGTCTTGAATGCAGGGGATGCTGTCAAAGTGTGTGGCAGAGTGAGAGAATTAATTTCAGCTTTCTAACTGGAGGAACAAAGCCAAGGTGAAGTAACTGGAAATCACAGAGATAACGGTATTTGGAATAAAACCCTATAATTTTTTTTTTTAAATATTGGATGTCATCTCAATCTGTGGATGCATGAATCTAACTTTACCTAACGATCCAAAGACTTTGAGAACTAAACTAGCAGAGATTACCACTCAGGCCTCAGTGTTTGGGCAGTGCACACATGGAACAGATCCAAAGGGCATTGCAAAGTGTTTGAAAACTGAACTTACATTGGACTGATAATATACAAAAGCTGGGTTACAGTTTAAAGCTAACCAGGTCAATTGCATGGTTAAAGAAAAAGATTTAATATTTCCATATGATTTGAACAAGATGAGAGATCTCATAAAATAATATTGAAAATGTCCAGTAAGCTGTCCAAAATTATTCAGCTAATAAAGAACAAGAAATTCTTAACTGACATGAGGCAAGACAATCAAGAGAGGAAAATGCCAAAATAAAAGATATTTATATTAACTGCAAAGATTTTAAAGCCACTCTTGCCCTGGCCTGTTTGCTCAGGGTGAAAACTAACCTTAAACCAACCAGAGAAAATAAACTTATTATTTATAAAAGATCATGATTCAAATTACTAGATATTTCATCATAATTTATGTAGACCACAAGAAAGTGTAAAAATTGTTAATGTACAGAAAGAAAGAATAATGAAAAATTATATATCCAATGAAAATAACCTTTGGGAAAAATGGTGAATTAAAGACAGTTACTAGAGAAAAAAAAACACTAAAAGAGTCTGTTGCCATTAGAACTGCAAAAAAATTATGGAAGAAAGTTGTTCAGAAAGAAGTTAAATGATCAGAAGAAGGCATCATGAAACATCAAAATGAAGAAAGATCAGAAAAAGTGGTAACCATCTGGGTAGGTAGATATTGGAGACCATTTTATTTTAGACTTTTGGTGGCTGCAATCAAAATTTATAAATGATATGGTTTTTAATGTATGTAGTTATAGTATATAACAACTATATATAAAAAATTAATGTGATCCATATGCTGGTAAGGTTTCAAAATCTAATTTAAGTGGTAAAATATTGGTTCTAAATAGATTGGTAAAAGTTAGTTGTACATATTATAGTGTCTTGCAATAAAAAATATATTGAGATGTAATCAAATATTGATAAATTTAAATAGAATACTAAGATATGTCAGCCCAAAATACCAGGAAAGAATAAATATAGGAAAAAAAAGAGAATTAAACAAAAGACAAATAATAAAATAGTAGATCTAAATCCAAATATGCCATAAATACATTAAATGTATGTGATATAAAAATGTTAATTAAAAGACCAAAATTGTCAGAATGAACCAAAAAAAAAAAAAAACTGAAAGAAAAGCAAAAACAAAACCTAGCCTTATAATATTTTGTCTCCTAGCAACTCACTTAAAATGTAATGATATAGGTAAGTTTAACATAAAAACTAAATGGAAAAAGGTATTATATTCAAACATTAATCAACACAGCTGCGGTGGTTACAAATCAGACAAAGTAGATGTTACAATAAAGAAAACTGCCAGGTATAAAAATGGACACGATGCATTAATAAAATAGTCAATTCATCTAGAAGGCATATGAATTTTAAATGGATTTACCTCTGACAATAGGGCAAAATATATGAAGAACTGAAAAAAGAAATAGTGGCTAGTTTCTTACACTTAGCCTAATGCTTTGAGGTTCATCCATTTAATAGCATATATCAGTATTTTACCTTTTGGGGGGTTGAATAATGTTTTATTATATGTGGAACTTTTCTAAAACATATCAAAAATTTCTTTATTTATTTACTGTTGATGGGCATTTGGGGTGTTTCCACTTATTTGGCAATAATGCTCTGTGCTGTGATAAACATGCAAGCACATGTACTTGTTCGAATACCCGTGTTCAGTATTTTGGAGATGCACTTAGAGGTATAATTATGGACTAATATGATAATTCAATATTTAACTTTCTGAGGATTGGCCAAACTGTTTTTCACCACACTTGAACCATTTTACATTACCTCAAGTAGTGTCTGAGTGTTTAGATTTCTCTATTTCTTTACCAACATATTTTTTACAAACATAACTTTTATTATAGCCGTCTTTGTGAGTGTAAAGTGGTACTTGATTGTGGTTTTGATTTTTCCTAATTACTAATTCTGTACTTCCCTAATTAACGATGTTGAATATATTTTCATGTACTTTTTGGTCATTTGTATATATTATGTGAAAAAAGTATCTCAAATATTTAGCCCATGTTTTAGTTGGGTTGCTTATCTTTTTATTGTTGAATTTTAAAGGTTCTTATAGATAATATAAGTAACAAAAAAAAAGAGATACTGTAATTTAAAGTAAAATATTCCGTTTAAAAGCTCCATGAATGCAGACTAACACCTAAACACAAAGTAAGCGTTAACTAAGAAAAATGAAAGGGAGGGAAGGAGGGGAAGGAAAGACGTGAAGGAAGAAGGGAGGGAGGTGGGGAGAAAGAAAGAAGGAAGCTCATTTCCCGCTACTAGAAGTGATTGTTAACTAACTTTTTCCTGAAAATAAAATAATAAAGGAAATATATTTAGTATTTACATTTTTAAAAGGATGCATTTTGTTTATCTTCAATTCTTCAGAAACCAATTTTATTCACAGTGTAATGTTATCTAATACATGAACAATGAATGAGCCATATCATGAGAAAATAGCTTTCTTCTGTAGAAACCTGATATCATTAACTATCATAAAACAAGCATTATGAAAAAATAATAATATAACAGCCACAACAAATGAAAACCTAAAGCTATTTTCACTCAACAAATAATTTCATACCTACTATGCCATGCCATATATATAGAATATAGCATGCCATACTCCAGCTGCCATGTGGCAGTCTTGAGGGGCATGGAGTTACTGACAAGGCATTTCTAAATACATTATTTTTACATAAAACTTTGAATTAGATGCAGACACTAAATAGCCTCAAAATATTGCTACTGTGTTATTTTATCCAAAGTTTATACAATTAAAATGTACACTATCAACACAGATTGGCATTCATTTATTTGCTCTTTTCAGCTTTAATTTTTATTTAGTAAATATTATCTTAGAGACTCTTAATATGTACAAATGTGCATGCAGGACAGTAAAAGTTAGAGTCCCCTATGGCTTTCAAAATAATTGAAAGGAAATACCTTGTGCCCTGCCCGGGTAGCTTGGTTGATTATAGCATCGACTCAAAGTGCAGTCAATGGTCAGAGCACATACAGGAACAATGTTCCTGTCTTTTTCTCTCTCTCCCTTCCTCTCTTTTAGGCTGACCAATGGACACTTGATGTATAATACTTCAGAATTAGTTATCCCAAGATGAGTTTCTGTGGTCTGAGAATTGTTTTAAGCTAAATGCAGCTTAAACGGTGAACACAAGAGAAACATCCGCCCCTTTAAATACCATGTAGAACTTGAATTAGGGTCCTTGCCCATAAAAAAGATTATTAGAAATACCTCTTCTGACCTATCTATAGGGCAGGACAAACTTCTATTTACTAAACACTGTCACTTCTCATTACCCTGCAATTACCCTTTGGAGCCCCTCAAAGCCCCTTATCTTATCCCCAGCTCAGAAAGACTGAGGTGCCCATTTTTCTTTTCTGTCTTTGAACCTCTTAAGCATGTGGGGACTGATTCTCTCATGTATGTAGGTTCCCATACATTATATGCATTAAATTTAGTTATTTTTTCTTGCTAATCTGTCTCAAGTTTATCTGATTATTAGACCAGTTCAAAGATGTTTTAGGGTAGAGGACAGTTTCCCCCTACCCTACAAGTTCTTAGTTGAGTAAACTATAGACAAGCTTCTTTCTGTCTCTATGTCCCTGACAGCTCTCACACCTTAACCCTTACAGAATTTTTAAAAGGCCTATCTGTACAGACAGCTCCCTCCCTTTGTTAGAACTTTAGAAAACGTCATTATAAATACTTTATCTACCTCTTTGAAATGTACATATTTATAAGTCTTTGGGCAGTTTTACTATCCTTGCCAGGACTATCTCTCAGGAAAATGGAAGCCAGCCCTCTTAACAATGTAATCATTCCTTAGTCTCTATGGGTAAATAGGAGCCTAAATTTTCCATAAAAAAATTTTTCAAAAAAAAAAAAAAAAAATGAACTCCTAGCTTGCTCCAACTTGTAAAGCTACTTCTTGTCTTGGGGATACAAGAAATGGTGGTGGTGTTTTTTTTTGTTTGTTTGTTTGTTTTTTCCTTTAAGGTGAATTAGCAAACAAAGATGGCCCAAAATGCACCACTCAAGTGAAATTTTAAAAAATCTCTAGCCCTGGCCCTGGCTGGTTGGCTCAGTGGTAGAGCATCGGCCAGCGTGTGGAAGTCCCTGGTTCGATTCCCGGCCAGGGCACACAGGAGAAGAACCCATCTGCTTCTCCACCCTTCCCCCTCTCCTTCCTCTCTATCTTTCTTCCCCTCCCACAGCCAAGGCTCCATTGAAGCAGGGTTGGCCCGAGCATTGAGGATGGCTCCATGGCCTCCACCTCAGGCGTTAGAATGGCTCCACTGCAACAGAGCAATGTCCCGGATGGGCAGAGCATCGCCTCCTGGTGGGCATGCCAGGTGGATCCTGGTCTGGCGCATGCAGGAGTCTGTCTGACTGCCTCCCTGCTTCTCACTACAGGGAAAAACAAAACAAAACAAAAAAATCATCTCTAGCCTTTTGTTGCAGGAGAGTTGAGTTCAGACTACAATCTTGTTTCTCTCCCCAATTATCTCGAGTCATTTTCCCTACCTCTTTAACTTCTTTCAGTGTAATCTTTGCTTTGACATTGTCTAAAGACGTTTGGTTTTTAGAACCCAGATATTTATCTATTTAATCTTTTCTCTATTTTTCTACCCTTCATATGTATTTGGAAGAGATTCATAAATAAACAATATACTGCTTTGATAAAAAATTTATTCTTACTTTAGAAAGAGAGCATTATTTACTAATCTTATTTTACCACTTAAAATTGGTGGAGGGGAGGGTATACATAGGAATTACATTCTGTGGAATTCATACTTCACAAAATGTTGCTTCATAGTCACCCTCCTCACCTTTTAGTCCTAAGTACATTTCCAAGCACAGGTTTAATTAAATGTGACTTCCACTTATGATGCCTAATGAGATATCTATTTAATTCATCATATGGATTTAAGCCACATTATGTTAATTTTACATGTAGTATTTTTAGTCATTTTGGTCTATCTATATAAATTGACATCTTTATTTCTCTCTTGATAAATTTAGTTCACAGGTAATTTTTATTATTTTTAAAATATAATTACTATTTTAATACAGTTGAAATAGAAACAATACATTATATATTATATAAAAAACAAATCTGATTCCCAACTAGAATTGTATATTAAAATTATTTGTATAAAGGAAACCTTAAAAATATAATTATTCACTGTAAGAATTATATTTATTAACATGGATGTAAAGCATAGCATAGGGA
The DNA here is from genome assembly GCF_036850995.1 of Saccopteryx leptura. Classification (NCBI taxonomy): domain Eukaryota; kingdom Metazoa; phylum Chordata; class Mammalia; order Chiroptera; family Emballonuridae; genus Saccopteryx; species Saccopteryx leptura. The sequence goes on from NC_089503.1 coordinate 357,893,435, forward strand.
GTATTGCCAATTATATTGTAATAACTATTCATGGTGTCAGGTGGTTACTGCACTTATTGGGCCTATCATTTGATAAGTTATATAAATGTTTAACCACCATACTGCACCTTTGAAACTAGTGTAATATAAAATGTCAACTGCAATTGAAAAATCAAATAAATTAAAAACAATCATATTTATTTACTAAATGTCTGACTTGATCATTTCTACAACCCTTTTAACTTTCAATCTTATTTCAAAACTCAAAACTATTTATCTTTTAAATGAAGACTGAGAGAACTGCAATAGAATCACAGTTACAACCAAGACCCAGCAATAAATCCTGAAGTGCTTAATTTGTCAAATAAAAGCAAGCATTTAACCTATAAAAACATAACTAAACAAGATGAATTAACTTAATTGTGAAGAAGTTTCTTGGGGGCAGAAAAGTGATTATGATGTGAAATCAGCATTTCAAATATAAATGATTTATGGACATCTTCCACAAAACAATAAAAAATAAGTCCATCCTCCCCAAAAATGTGCAGTTTTTAAAATGCTAATATAATACTTTGTACTTAGTCTAAGTCTAAAATTGCTCCTTTGTGTGAGATTATTTTGCAGTGCCAGGTTAGTGCTTAAAAGAAGAAAGGGGAAAAAAACTAATAACAAACTCTTTCTGATCTCATATCTTCACCATTTACAAATTCATTTGTCCTTGACACTCAACTTAGAGAAACTTTAAAGTAGAGAACTAATAGCATGTATGCCATAGGATGGTTAGGAGGTTTAAATAAGATAATTTAGGAAAATGCCATACAAAATCCTCATAATGGAATTCTCAAAAAATGTTTTTTGAAAAAAAAATTGGACATAAAGTTTTCAGTTATTAATTTGTTTAATTATTTATACCTTTGACTTAAACCTTGTGTTCATGGTAAGAAGTCATTTAAAAGATATTGAATCACCTGTTTTTTATTAATTTTACTAGGGTGACATCAATAAATTAGGGTACATATGTTCAAAGAAAACATGTCCAGGTTATCTTGTCGATCAATTATGTTTCATACCTATCACCCAAAGTCAGATTGTCCTCCGTCACCTTCTATCGAATCACTTTTTATGTTAGTGAAAATAAATTTAGATGTTTTATTTTGTTGGATAAATATCTATCAGATCTTGTTTGAAAAAATAATTGTAAACCAAAAAGGAAGTTTTACTTATATTAATTGTTTTAGAAAAATATTTTCAAATATTTTCTAAGCTAATTTTATATTTAAAGATTTTGTCTTTTAATTGTTTAACTATTTTAAAGAATGAAATGTTGAGTGTTATTATTCATGTCATACAGTATTTGATTTTGTCAAAGCCTAGAAGATTAAATTGAACAAGTATTCCCATCTTATAGTTTTCATTTTGAGTTGAATATATTTTATTATTACACTGCTCATTTTGTGTTTATTATAAATTTTTTATTTTAAAAAATATGATGTCGCTAAATGAAATAAACAGATTTTAATAAAATTAACTAAATTTTAAAATAAATTTATTATATAATGTATTAAAATGCTATTTTTCAGAAGAAAAAATTATATAAATTCACCATGCTAATTATACCATATTTGTGCTGATTGTATATTTATTTAAAGTCAATTTTGTTAGATTAAAAACATTGTTAACTTTCAATTGTTCAATACCTTTATTATATTTATCTAGCAAGTTAGTCAAGGAGGAGCTTAGTAATTTTTTGTTTCGGTTTTTATTTTAATTAAAAATGATTATGTTAAAAATCCATTTTTTTTGAGCTTTCATGTTTTATTTTTAAATAAATTTGTAAATTTCTAAAAAGAAGAGAGAAAATACATTTTAATATGAATGTATTATGTCATCATTTTTTACCTGTGTTCTCCCTTTTTTAGGTAACTCAGACAACCTTAATTTTAATGCAAATTCTTTCTATAATAATACTTTTTTAATAATTGTATTTTTAATTGTGCTCCACATCTTTGTGACTAGTTATTTACACTTGTGTCTTTTAGTTTTATGTATATGTCGAAAATTCAAGCGATACATAGGTTCTCTTAGATTCTTTATTAAATGGAAAATTTATACTCTCTTGTTTAGAAGCAATCATAAATAATAGTTTTTAGGCCCTGGGCGGTTGCCTCAGTGGTAGAGCATCGGCCTGGCATGCAGAAGTCTGGGGTTTGATTCCCCGCCAGGGCACACAGGAGAAGCGCCCATCTGCTTCTCCACCCCTTCCCCTCTCCTTCCTCTCTGTCTCTCTCTTCCCCTCCCGCAGCGAGGCTCCATTGGAGCGGGGATGGCCCAGGCGCTGGGATGGCTCCTTGGCCTCTGCCCCAGGCGCTAGAGTGGCTCTGGTCGCAACATTGGACACCTCCTGGTGGGCGTGCCTGGATGGATCCCGGTCGTGCACATGCGGGAGTCTGTCTGACTGTCTCTCCCCGTTTCCAGCTTCAGAAAAATACAAATAAATAAATAACTAAATAAATAAATAAATAAATAATAGTTTTTATAAACTGGGTTTCTTTGAAGACACAGAATATTCCAGAAAGAAACAATTTATATAATTTAGATATGTTAATGGCAAATAGCACCAGATGTTAGACCTCAGTCTTTGAGTGTGGTGAAAAAAGAATTTAGAGTCAAGAACTTAAAAACAAGTAATAGTTTATTTAGAAAGTCACAGGGGTGAAAGGAGTGAGCCAGGTGGGCTGCATGGACTCAGGAGTAAGAGCTGAGGCAGAGAAAGGGACCTAGGGGCTTAGGAGAAAGACATCAAACATACGTGCCGTGATTAAAAAAAAAAGAAGGAAAAAAAAAGTAGATGTGCTTTAGCAAGAGTATGTCTGAGGGAAGAAGGGGATCAGTAAAGGTGCAGATAAACTCAAGAGAGAGAAATCAGGCACTGGGTAATTTTTCTTAAGAAGTTTTATCTGTTTTCCAAAGGTGGGGATTTTAGGAGAGGTCTCAGGAGAGGATCTCAGTAGAATATCAGCTTTCCAGGTTTGTTTTTTCAGCGTCCTGGTCTCTACTGACTGATAGGCACTAGGGGTGGGGGTCATTAGTTATTGCAGCAGGTCTTGATGTCACCCATGGCATCACTTCATCTGGTTTTCCTGCATTTTGGGGCCTGAAGCTGAAACAGAAATAAGGCCTAAAAGTTATCTCTAATTTGACAAAAAACTCTGTCTCTGTTGTCGAAAGACTCAAGGGTTGTTCTTAAGATTATTTGATGTGAGTCAGAACCTCGTTGTCTTGAGGGCTTAGTGCATAGAGAAATGATTGTGCAAAGCTTGCCTGGGAGATCTATGAGGTTCTTCTCCGGCCCTCTTTACAGGAAGGGGACTACTATGTGACTTGTAATATGCCAAGGGATAAAAGGCCAAGGGAGGGTATGACCCATATTACCAGGAATATGAAGGATCAGGGAGTCTAAACCATATCACCGTGGGGGGAGGAAAGGTCACCCTGGGGATGAAGTCCCAGTCTACAATATTTATTTTCTCTGTTTTGTCTGTTGCATCGCACTTACAGATTTCTGCCCTGATGACTTTCTGTACCTGGCCTATTTCTACTCTGCTCATGTCTGTCTAACTGCCTGCTATATCAGTTATAATGCTAGATCTCTTTTATTCAATCATAATGAGGCAGAATAGAAAGAAGTTAGGGGAAAGTCCTGACAAGTAGAATGAGGAAGAAAAAGCTAATACCTTCTCACCAGAGCACTCAACCCCAGGCATGATCAAAGGAAGATAGTTCATGTCAGGAAGCCACTAAGGTGGTCATGGAAGTCACAACAAGGCCTCTTCTCAACCAGAAGGTGGAGTCAGAATTTGGTTTCACTAACCTTGGAGACAATGCCCCTGGGAAACATGAAATGCAAAAGAGCTAATTGACCTCGTGGTAAACTCCATCTTGAGTCAGCCCATGTCTACTCTGATACATACTTTTTGTTTCTTACACAATGGCACCCACCCCCTGGTCTCTTTCTTTTTCTACACCCAAATAAAACTTGCTTTATTCTCAGTTTGATTCATCCTTGAGATCTTTCCTGGACGAGACAAGGACCTAGAGGTCAGGTAACAAAAATGCACGGTGATTCAAAACTTACTTTGAATTTCAGACTCATGGTTTTCCTTTGGTACTTACATAGTTTGAGAATTGAAAGGTATGATTAATTTTAATCAAGTTAAAACTTTAATAGAAGTTCTCATTGACTGCAACATTTTAAATCTGTATTTTTAAATTCTTCAGTATAATCTTACCTATGTTAAGTCTCTGACACAAAAACAAGTAGAAGGAAGTCAAGACCTCCACTTTTTTTTAAGCATGGCCACTCCATAATAACTAATAGGTGAATAAAAGAAAATAAAACAAAGTGTCCCCCAGAACACTACAGTTCAGTAGATGAGATCTTTGCAGGTCTAAGAAAATAGATAGAAATACAAACTTTGATTCACTAAAATCCATGTGCTTTAAAAACCCATGAGTGTTCATTGTCATCATGAACACTCTGGTTCAAATTCTCTGCACATTTGGAAATCTCCAAGAGATTAAGACCTGAGCCCTCTAAGAGGCCTACAAGACCAGCCCTTCTGAGACGCTTTCAAAAAATCAATTTATATTTCTGTACTGTGTGTGTGAAAGAGTCTGCCTGTGTATAATTCTCTTCACTTTTTCATGAATTATTTTTTCCCTCAGTACATTATGTCTGCCTGGAAAACACTTGAATTTCACAGCTTGTTTCTAACATCACTTCCACTGGAACTTCTTTCTCATCTTCCTCAAAGACACTTATTCTCCTGAGGCATTTTTCTTAGTACTTTGTTCGTAACTATCATATCACTTAGCAAGTTGAACAGTGATGATCTGTTTCTATTTCTCACTCATACACCCTAATAGTGCCTTCATTGAAAATATAGATTGCACTTTGTACTTTACATTCATGGCCATATCATCTAGCAGCAGACCTGACATATATCATAATTAGCACTCAAATTTTATTTGCTGTAGAAGAAACCAACCAGTCACATGTTCTGTTGTGCTTTATTTATACTATTTTTATTCCAAGTGAATTTTTTTCGGCCACTTTGATAATATTTTTTCTTTCTTTCTTTCTTTTTTTTCTCATAGAAGAGCTACAGAAAATGTCAACCACAATGGCAACTGGGTCTTACTTCCAAGAGCATCAGAAATCAAACTATTTTCTGACAGTTAATGGGGAAAATATTAATGATGATGTTAACTAATATACAACTCAAAGGAGAAGAAGAGGTGTAAAAATGATTCTTAACAAAATAATATAAAGAAAAATGATGCAATCTAATCAATTCATGAATATGAATATTTTGGGGAAATATTTCAATAAATTCCTGGTGTTTGTGAATAGTTTTATTGTCCTTTTTTTCTTGGTCCTTTACTGTCTACCACTTGTATGTTACTACATCCACATATACTAACATGAAGCATCAGGCATAATCACTGTTAATGCTTCATTATCGTCTGTAATTTCTAGAGCAATAAACCATTCATGACATTCTTAAAGAACTCCAGGATGGATATCAATTCTTACAATGGCAATATGGGTATAGAGTAAAAGAATCTGATAACAGTTATACAGTTTGGGATCACTTTAGGTTTGGGGTTTTAAATTCATTTCTCTAATTTTTCAAAATTTAAAAGTATTCTAAATCTTATGGATGTGCTAGCAGCATTTATAATAAAAATTCTCCAGCATTAATAATATTGGGGTGTCAGCAGTTACATAGCACACAAAATCACAATTCTTTTTAAATTTTCTATTTGCTTGCTTCTTACTCTGCAATGTTTCTTTAAGTTTGTATCATTGGCAAACTAAATATATTTACAATTGGTAAATTTTAATGTTAATTCAATTATTAAGAGCAGATCAGGCCCTGGCCGGTTGGCTCAGTGGTGGAGCATCGGCCTGGCGTGCGGGGGACCCGGGATCGATTCCCGGCCAGGGCACGTGGGAGAAGCGCCCATTTGCTTCTCCACCCCCCATCCTTCCTATCTGTCTCTCTCTTCCCCTCCTGCAGCCAGGGCTCCATTGGAGCGGGGATGGCCCGGGCGCTGGGGATGGCTCCTTGGCCTCTGCCCCAGGCGCTGGAGTGGCTCTCGTCACGGCAGAGTGACCCCCCCGAAGGGGCAGAGCCCGGAGGGGCAGAGCATCGCCCCCTGGTGGGCGTGCCGGGTGGATCGCGGTCGGGCGCAGGCTGGAGTCTGTCTGACTGTCTCTCCTTGTTTCCAGCTTCAGAAAAAAAAAAAAAAAAAAAAAAGAGCAGATCATTTAGCATAAGAAACATGAACATTATTTAGTGTTCTTCAGACCAATATAATGTCTTAAGTATTCAGTTTATTACATATTTTAGACAGTAGTGATAGTGCAATGTGGAATTTTAATCTAGAATAGAAAAACTCCATTTTGTTGAATAATTTTTTATTATCAATCTAATGACACTTTATATAGTAATCTAGTATGAGAAATATAATACCTCACTATTAGTGTGTCAGTATTTTAATGTTTATCTATATTATGCTTAGAGATCTCAGAGCAATTTTTTACTCTAAAGCTTTTAAAGATTTACTTTAGTATATGAGTTATTGAACAATATTTATCAAGGACCTCTCTATAGAGCATTGTAGCAGGTAAAAGTATAGTGTTCAATAAGTAAAGAGCTACTGAATTGAGGCAGTAGAATCAGGCAAGAATATAAAAAGAAAATCAAGGAATAGTTTGTTGAGTTTACATCTTGTGGAACAATAGGAATATTATAGAGTAATTGAAAATAATTTTCTCTGTTTATAAATAGCAAAGAAAATCTTTGTGGTCCCTCCTACTCCCTTTTTAGAATGTTTTTTGGAAACACACTAAATTTGAGTTACCATTCTAACTTTTAAAATAGATGTAAATTAGATGTAAATATAGATATAAACTTAGTTTCTAGTTTTTACAATAAAGAGATATTTCTAAGGCATATCTAGACAATCTAGTATTTCAAATAAGCTCTAGATATTTAAAAACATACCATATTTCCCCATATATAAGACATGCCTTAATTTGGGGGCTGAAATTTGAAAAAAAAATGTATTACATAAAATTATTGAACTCAAGTTTTATTCATCATGAAATTCATACAATTCCTCATCACTGTCAAAACTCCCATCTATTAGCTTGTCTTCATCTGTGTCTGATGACGAATCACTGTCTTCATATATTGCCTCATCCTCAGTTCTATCTATGGCATTTGAAATGCCACACTTCTAAAATGACATGACAACAATCTCAATCTTGATATTATCCCAGGATCTTTTCACCCAGGTACAAACTTCTCCTATAGTTGGTTACTTCACTCTTACTGCTGGTGTCAAATTTTCCCCAGAAACTTTATTCATTGGTTCCATACATCTCTCATGGCAGCTTTGAAGGGTTTGTTAATGCTGACATCAAGTGGTTGAAACTGGGATGTCAAGCCTCCAGGTATGACTGCAAGTTTTCTTTTTTGCTCTGCAGCAATCTTCTTTGTGTTTTTGATATGTGTGCCCTGAACTGATCAAGCACCAATAGGGCAGGTTTGAATAAGAGCTCACCTGGTCTCCTTCTCCAAACTTTCTCAAACCAGATCTTCATCCCATCCTGATCCATCCAACCCTTGTTATAAATGTTGACAATCAATCCTCGAGGAATGTCTTCTTTTGGCATTGTTTTGCATTTGCAAATCAGCATAGGAGACAGCTTGGTTCTGTCAGCACAACCTAGAACAACTATATAATGGCTCTTTTCATGTCCACTTGTCTTTGCAGTTAGTCTTCATCTCCTTCTTATCAACAGCTCTGTTACTGGGGACATCAAATTTAAGGGGGACTTTGTCCATATTTGCAATCTGTCCCAATTCAGACTGATGTGTCTTCCAACGTTGAAAGACAATATGTTGAAATTCAAGGACCTTCTGCTCATAGCTTTCACACATCTTTTGGGCATGTCTGGTGTGTGTATGCATGCTTAGTCCATTCTATTTTATGCACCTGAAGAACCAATTGTGTCCTCCTTTGAAATCAGTAAACATCTTTTTCATCAGCAATTCTTCTTGTCTCATGCTGAACCATGTTTGTGGACACAGAAATTCCAACTGCCCTTTGCTCCTCAATCCATATCATCAATTCCCTCTCTAAATCAGGCCATTTTGCTGACTTACCTCCCATGGCCTTTTTCTGCCGTGGCATGTTCAGTAGGGTTTCTTCTTCCCATAGAGAGTCTTGGATTGATTTCTCAGTTGAAGGAGGACCAAACTTCGGTTCAGCAACACAATTTCCATTCACTTTTGCAAACTGGATCACTTTTAACTTGAGTTCAAAACTGTATGAAAATGTTTTCTGAGCCATTTCTGGGTAGAAGGTGACAACATGTAACCTACCGTAATATACTGGTAACAACTGCGAAACAATGAGCACAAAGAAAAGAAGCACGAAAAAGTGGGAAATGCAAGTAAAAAAATTTACAACCACTGTTTTTAGACCCCAAATTTTTCACAAAAAGGGTGAGTCTTATACATGGGGAACTACGGTACCTTCAGAATTAGGTCAGAGGTCTTTTAGAAAATTTCCAAGATATTATCTCAAGGGGGAGCCTATTTTATTTGTCAAAGATAAGGAAATTATTGTTCTTTCTCTTGTGTTGCTTTGTGAAAATATATGACATATTGTCCTAACTTTGTAGTTATTTTCATGCTAATCTACATAAAAATAAAAATGCTAATCCATTAATTAATTTTGTTTTCTCTCTTTTCCATTTTAGCATGAAATAAACAACTCTCCATTGGAAGAGTTGTTTATTTCACTAGCATACAATTTCACACACAGATATAGGTACACATTCACACACAAGAAGACCTCAAGCTTTAGGGCACATTTTAAAACAAAACATTGTAGACTTGTATGTTTACTTGCTAAATGAGCACAGATCCCGTCTATATAGGTTTAAATCAGTAATTCTCAAATTGTGAGCCTTGGGATGAGGAGAAGTAAAGTATTTCCGTAGTTAAATTCTTTAGGACAAAACTACCTTTCTCTCTTATTTCAATTTTTACAATATATATTAGCATATTAATGCCTTTGCAATAAAGAAAATATACTTGTCAATTTTCATATTTATAAATATATGTATGTAATGACTTTTTTTTTGCACATGTAGCCAATTTGTACACACTAGTGATAACTTTCTTTTGAATATATTTTTGGTGAAAAGGTAATGTTGCTAGATTGAATGAAGGAAGACAGGTGATTGCTGAGAATCTTTGGAGCATTTAATATAGGAAAAGTTATAATGACTGCAAAAGGATGAGACAGTGAACTGCAAGCATGGCAGGGAGAATGCAGCAAAAAATATATATGCCTATCAACACAGAAGATATCTTACATTCTTACGTAACTGAACATTTGTACCCATTGAACAGTGATGCCTTATTCTCCCTCCCTTGCCCCATCCTCTAGCAATCACTGTTCTACTTTCTGTTTCTATAAGTTTGACTATTTTAGATATCTAAGTAGAGTGAATCTTATTTGTTCTTCTGTGAATGCTTTATCTCACTTGGTGTACTGTCTTACAGGCTTATCCATGTTTTATATATGGTAAGCTTTCTTTAAGGCTGAATAATATTTCTATATTTATTATACACACACACATATCTACACACACAAATATCACATTTTCTTTATTTTATCTATCACTAAACACTTGCTTATTTCTATATTTTGGTTATTGGAAATAAAACTGTATTGAACATGGGAGTTCAAATATGTCTTTGAGATCTTATTTTTGAATATTTTGAATATATACGCAGAAGGAGGATTGCTGAATCACATGGTAGTTCTATTTTTAGTTTTGCTGAGAGCTGACCATACTGTTTTCCATAGAGACAGTACCAATTTACATTTCTACAAACAATATATACATGGACTCCAATTTCTCCATGTACTTTTCAACATTGTGTGTGTGTGTTCTTCTTAATAGCCATCTAACAAGAGATGATATATTTTACTATGGTTTTATTTGTATTTCCCATACAATTATCTATGGGCTTTTCATATATAAATTTTTGTACTTTAAGATAAATATATTCTAATTTATTCAAATTTAGTGAAGTTTCAGAATTTAAAATCAATGGCATTTTTATACACTAACAAATTATCTAAAAATACAGTGAACTTATAAAATACTATAGACAATAGCATCAAGAAGAATAAAACACTTAAGATTAAACTTAACCAAACAGACAATGGCTTTAGCAAGGGGTCACTCACTCTGCTGTAGCCCCCTGGTCAAGGTACATATGAGAATGCAATGAACAACTAAGGAACTGCAACGAAGAACTGATGCTTCTCATCTCTCTCCTTTTCTGTCTATTGTCCTTACCTGTCCCTCTCTCTGACTCTCTCTATGTCGCTGTCCAAAAAAACCCAAAAACTTAACCAAACAGACAAAAGACTGGTATAACAAAAACTATAAAATATTGATGACAGAAATTTAAGTAGTCACAAATAAATGGAAAGACATCTCATATTCAGAGATTAAAAGATTTAATAGTGTTAAAATGTCTATAGTACCTGGATAAATTTACAGATCCGATGCAATCCCTAATAAAATCCCAATGACAGTTTTTACATAAATAAAAAAATCCTAAAATTTATAAGAAACCACAAAAGACCCTGGATATTCAAAGAATTCTTGTAAAAGAAGAGAAGTCACACTTCCTAAGTTCAAAATATAAAAAAGCTATAATTAAAACAGTATAGTTTTGGCATAAAAACAACATATACACCAATGAAACACAATATCAAATTTAGAAAATAATTCACAAAGGTACGGTTAAGAGATTTTCTACAAGGCTACAAAAACACAGTGGGAAAAGGCTGGTCTCTTTGACAAAAGGTGTTCTATGTACAGAAGAATGAAACTGGATCCTTATCTGACACGATACACACAAAAAAAATCAACTCAAAATGGATTAAAGATTTAAATGTAAGAATTGAAACTGTAAAACTCCAAGAATAAAACATAGAGGAAATATTTTTTACCTATGTCTTGGCAATAGTTTCTTGTGTATGACAAAAAGCAAAAGCAAGAAAAGCAAAAAATAAATAGATGTAAGAGTATGTCAAAATAAATATTTTTGTACAGCCTAGAAAACAATCATTATATATGAAAATATAATCTATGAAATGGAAAAAAATATTTTCCAACCATATATCTAATGAGCTTCTAATATCTAAAATATGTAAAGAGCTCATACAAGTTAATAACAACAGTAGCCAAAAAAAAAAACAACCTGACAATAATGAGTGTAAAATTAAATAGACATTTTTACAAAGAAGACATATCAATGGTTAGTGGATAAGCAGGTATTGGGTTCGGGAATAAGTTCGTAGCGTTTTTACCGAAGACTTTTGTTGGGCAGATAAAATGTATTATGCTCACTTTGTTAAAAGTGGCACTGCCCACGTGAGGCCGTTGCCCAGGTGATATTAATGTGTGTTGAGAATCCTTTTAGCCTGGGGCTTGGTTTTGGGATTAAGCCTTTCCCACCCTTTTTGATGTGGGGTGGTACAATCCAATCATGCCTCAGAGAAGTGACTTTATTAGAGACTTCCCTATTTTGTATATTGGATTAGAGGTTGTGAAGCTACAATATAAAATGGGGGTAGAACGAGAGTTTGCGCTCTTGGTTCCTGGGATGATTAGTATAAGAGAGCAGAGCAGAGAGCAGAAAGAGGCCATGTGGCCAGGAGAAGCAGCCAAGATGGCGGAGTGCTGAGTGAGATGCCAGTTTGTGCAGTTTGTATCTGGGATAAGGAAAGAGATGGGGAACTGAGGAGAATAAGGCTGGTGAGCTAGAAACCTTTGATTCTAGGAAACTCGGATAAATCAGTAGCTTTGTGAGCACTGAATGTGAGTGGGTTTTGGAGCCCAGTGTGTGTTTTTACTTGCCCGCCGGGTGCAAGCTAGGATTAAAGAAAATGGCCCATCAGTTTTTGGCTCCGTTGTTTCTTTATCGACTGTCTGAATCCAATGAGAACCTGCATGGGCTGGGCTGCTCTGATGGTGGCCCTGGCCCTGGCCTTGGCTGCTGGCTTTACAACTTTTAAACAAAAAACAATAATTATATCAATAAGTTAATCAATTATATATTTGCCATTGCTGTTTACAACCTCTTCCCACCTCTCGACCAATTTGTTGATGCCGTTCCGCCAAAAATCGCCTGGTCTGGTGTCAAAGAAGTTGTTGAGCCAGTTTTTAAGGACCTCTTTGTTATCGAAGGTAACACCCTTCATATGGTTTGACAGGGAGCGGAAAAGATGGTAATCGGTCGGTGCAAGGTCCGGAGAATACAGCGGATGCTGAAGGACCTCCCATTCGAGCTCTTGGACGACTTGTGCAACATGGGGCCTGGCGTTGTTGTGAAGGAGTATGGTTTGACCATGTCGATCAGGTCTTTACAGTCGAATAGCCTCATTCACATGGTGTAGCTGGGCAATGTAGAGCTCCTTGTTGACCGTGGCATTCTTTTCGAGCATTTCCCAGTTCTTCATCGAATTCAGAAGGCCTTCCGCTGCGGCACGTGTCATCGACGTCAAAGTCGCCATTTTTGAACTTTGCAAACCATTTCTGTGCTGTAGACTCGCCTATGACACCTTCTCCATACATGTCGCAAATGTCCCGGGCTGCTTCGGCAGCTTTTTGACCTCAGTGAAAAGCAAAGAAGAGCAGGTGTCGAAAATGTTGATTTTTGCCTCCTGGGTATTCCATTTCTAAGCCTCAAAACTAATAAAAAATTAAATAACTCAAAAATACAATTAACATAGTTTTGTAGAGCAGAAAGAGTTTTATCGAATGAATACTTACTTACCCTTTGCCAAACAGCAAACAAATCGTTGTAAAATAAAAGAAAATATAAAAACGCTACAAACTTATTCCCCAATCCAATATATAAAAAATGATCAATGTCACTAAATTTGGAAAATACAAATTGAAAACACAGTAAGATACATTACCTCACTCTTGTTAGGATGGCTATTAAGAACACACAATGTTGACAAGAATGTGGAGAAATTGGAATCCTTGTATACTGTTGGTGGAAATGTAAATTGGCAAGTTCTCTTTCAAGAAGCCCATAGCTAACTAACATTATACTCAATGGTAAAAATATGATAACTTTTTTTCTAAAATCAGGAAAAAGTCAAGAATGCTCATTCCTGGTACTTCTGTTCAACACAGTACTGGAGTCATAGCTAGAGCAATTAGGCAAAAAGTGTAATAAAAGGATTCAATCAGTAAGGAAGAGATAAAATTATCTGTGTTAGCTGGAGATATAGTTATGCTGAAAGCCTTAAAGACCCCACAAGGAAACTGTTAGAACAAATAAGAGACCACTTATTCTAGTACTTTGCTTGTTTGCATGTTTTACATAACACAGAGAGAAGATATAGTGTGGATCAGTCAGTTCAAAAAGCAGACAGCTTGTAAGTATTAGACTGGCTACTATAACAAAGATCTCTAATTGCAAACGTCTTCAAAATTTGGTATTTTCCCACTGACTTCAAAAACAAATAAAATAGAATGTGGGTCAACATATAAAACAATTGAAATAGAGAGTAGAAAATAAAAAAAAAAAACAAAATAAATCAACTAGACCATTTTTAACTTTTACCTTTTTAAGAATGTTTTACTCATTTAAAAAATATAGCAGGCGGTGGCACAGTGGATAGAGCGTTGGACCGGGACGCCGAGGACCCGGGTTTGAAACCCCGAGGTTGATGACTTGATCACAGGTTTATCTGGTTTGAGCAAGGCTCACCATCTTGAGCTCAAGGTTGTTGGCTTGTGCAAGGGGGTCACTCAGTCTGCTGTAGCCTCCCCCCCCCAATTCAAGGCACATATGAGAAAGCAATCAGTGAACAACTAAGGTGACACAGCAAAGAATTGATGCTTCCCATCTCTCTCCCTTCCTATCTACCCCAATCTGTCCCTCTCTCTGTATCTCTCACACAAAATAATAATAATAATAATAGTTAATATGATTTGTATAATAGTTTACTTGCTTCTCAATAGTATCCAAATATTATTTTTAAAATTAAAAATAAATATATCTCAGAAAAATTTATAATTTAAATTTACTTTAACTTGTAGTCTCTAAATATTGTAAAGGTATATATTTTACATGAATGTATGATATATACTATCATATCTAAAGTAATTTAAATTTATATAAACATATTACTGTACTAAATATTTATTTTTGCTCTACTAAAGCTTAATAATTCTATCTTTGTTTTGTCATATGCTTTTCTTAACTTGAACTTATTTGGTGACTGGTTAACAAAATTATACAGGTTTCAGGTGAACAATTCCATAACACATCTTTTGTACTCATTTCTGTGTGATTACCTCACCTCCAAGTCAAGTCTCTGTCATATACTTTTAATAAATTTTTGTAAATATAAAATTAAATATTAAGAAAGTTTATCTGTTATTTGAATTAATAAAAGTAGGAGTTATATGGTGCTTTTAATGATTTCTAACAACCAAGTAATATTTAATGAGAGCAATAAAAATGGAATGTTTTCAATTACATAAAAGCAAGGTAAATGCTAATAGACTTAAAAGCTTATTGGTTAGTATCAAAATTCATTATACAATCTGTTTTTAAAATAAATGCTCATTAATAAGTGTCATCATTCTTTATAAAGAGTGCTTAGAGCAAAGTTTAAAGTAGGTACAGTTTTAATTCACTTGCTATATAATTTAATTTAAATTACTGTTTATAATTTACTAACTTTGCCCCCTTTTGTGCCCAGCTCACCAATCCTGCCCTTAATGCATTCTGTCAACAGACCAATTCATTCTACATTGAGTTTCTACTTATCCTTCTATTGTTCTCAAGATTATTTCTCCTTTAAATACTGAACAGCGGTGGAGTTTCACAGGATAATTTAGTGGGTGGAAGGAGAAACATCTCAATGGCAAAATTAAAGAAAACAAAAGCAGGCTACTGAGAAAGAAGTTTGGAGATGTATATCAGCCTTTCTAGTTCCTTTTAGATTATTGTATCTGGACTATGAACCACATCATCCAAGAGTCATAACAGTCTCTTTTGGAGTTTGAAAAAATATATAGAAACTACAATCAAATCAACCACGTTTTAGGTGGCCTAATCCTCATGTTGAATTGTTTAGAAAGTTCCTACCTCCCTGAAATTTCTTTTCACAGTTGATATGGTCCACTGTCCTTGATGATCTTTTCTGAAATTCTTTGGTTAGATTGGATCCTCCTGGCTAAACTATGAGTACATATATCCACTTAGTGGTTAACAACCTTGAAGCGCAAACAAGCGAAGCAGCAATCTGCTTGAGCAGAGGAATCGTGCCAGAACTTGGCTAACTAATTCCCTGACTAAGAGGATATGAATACAAATATTTCTCAAACAATATTTCTTTATAAATGCCCTTAAGGCTAATTTACACCTGGCAGATTAGTGTGGACTGCTTAATTAGAAATCTAATTTCTTCCTCGTGGACATGTTTCAACATACAAGTGATGGTAATGGTTTAAAACAATGAATGTGAAACTGTACTACAGACACACTCCTTTAATACTTGAAATTCACATGTATATTTTTTAACAGAGGTGTCAGAATGATTAAGAGAACTCGTAGAAATTCATTGACTAATCTAATGTCATTATTTATAGGATGAAAGTTTGAAGTGCTATATAAGAAAATGGTCATTTGAGAGCTGCAGAAGACATCCCTTCAGAGTTCTGGTGGCATGCCTAGCATTTCAGAAGACATTTAACTTTGATTCAAACTTTTAAAAGAAAAAGTAGAATAGTTCTTTATTTTCTCAAATATGTTTTAGAACCATGGTTATTTTAAGACTGTTTTATCACAGAATATATTTTGGTAGCAAAGTGATTGATCTGAAGACATCCTTTTAAAATTAATTTGAAATGGTTTATTCATTGGTTGTGGAATATTTGGAGAACTAATTGAGGAGAATAACTGACCTTATTTCTAAAGCCCAGTTTAGAATTATAGCATATTAAAAACAGAAGAAGAGATAAAATAATTAGGCATTTCCATTGTATAATTACACTATGATATTTAATATTAAAAAACAATTAATAAAATCAATGGCAACTTATTAAAATAAATTTAACTAAAACACATAGTATTTATGAAATTTTTGAAAATTGAAAGCATCTTATTTATAATTTCACAGCAATGAATTTTTTGTTGAAAATGTTGATATGAGAAAGAATATATATATATTCTTATTATCTTCAAATGAATTATATCCTGAAAATAGAGGACATATTTACAAATATTAAAGTATCTTAAGAAAAGATTCCAAAATTATAGCTCTTTATTTCCTTGGTCAAGTTTTAAAGATGACTTGAAAATATGCATAAATCAGAGTGTTTTATATAATGATATTAAAATTAAAGTTTTGAAGGGCTATAAAATATTTATTTTCTTTATTTGGAAGAGCTTTTAAAAATTATTAAGAAAAAATTATTAAGAAAATACAGAGATTTGTCACCACACATACAAATGTAACTTCTTCAAAATATTAGTTTTTTTGTTTTTATAAAATGATTTGTAGGCCATTATAAAAACTCACCTCAGTGTAAGTTTAAAATAACTTATATTAACTTTATATTTCTGAACATACCACAACGAGTAAGATGATAGAATTTGAAGGAATAATAATATTGTGCATACATATAGTAGCAATAATGCTAATAAATATATGATTTATAATAAGTTAGGTTTGTCATAAGAAAAAAAAATTCTGTGTTTTACTGATATAAATTGTCCCCAATTCAGAGTTACAAAGGTTACTCTTGAAATATCTCTCCAAAGTGGAAATTCAGAGGTCCTAGGTTAAGAAAAATAAATAAATAAAATTAGCTTTTATCAGAACTCTGTTGGAGTCCATATGGTCATATCAAATCCATATGACTAAATCCATAGATCCAAATTGTAACGGGGTTGAAGGGCAATGACAGGGTGGGGAGGTTGGACACCAGGGCTTCTTTTTAACAGCTTTCAATAATCTTAGTGTTTTTATTATCACAGAGGTTTTTTTGTATGTGTGTGTGTTTTTTGTTTGTTTGTTTGTTTTACATCTTTGTAAACAAAGGGCAAATTTGGGAATACTTTTATTTTTGAATATATAAAAATATTTCTTAAAATTTCAACCAGTGTTCATTTTTTTCATATGTAGTGATGCATTTTATTCTCTAGTTTCCATTCTATGTTGGTACAACGCAAGTGGCACACAAGAGGTCTAGTCTTTTATTTTTTTAATTTATTCATTTTAGAGAGGGGAGAGAGAGAAAGAGAGAGAGAGAGAAAGGGGGGAGGAGCAGGAAGCATCAACTCCCATATGTGCCTTGACCAGACAATTTCAGGGTTTTGAACTGGAGACCTCAGCGTTCCAGGTTGACGCTTTATCCACTGCACCACCACAGGTCAGGCAAGGGGTCTAGTCTTTGATTAGATTAAATTTTGGCATGTTTCTAAATGTAGATTTTCTTTTCTAGGGTAAAGTGAGTCAGAGCCTTGTCTCTTACTATTTCTGTGATTGGTGGCTTAAGTTGAGCATTTTCTCATTAAAGCAGTAGTATATAGGTTAAAAAAAGAGTCTCCCAGTTTACTTCAAAACAAATCTAAAGACCAAACACACACATTTACACATGTCCAGCTCCTTTACCACAACTTGATTCATTCCCACCATCAGTTTCAAGTAATCAAGGCAGAGTAAATATACTATTTGTGACTTTATATTTTTTTCACATGTGCCTGTAATGTTATTTCTAATGAAATAATTCAAATTTTATATATATGTACATGTGTGTGTTAATATTTACATATGCATTCTATATATTATGTATATTTATCTATACATAATTATCTAATTATATATGTACTAATTATATATAATATATACTATCAGTCTATCTATCTATCTATTTCTATATTTATTATTTGCTAGGTTTGATAAAAAATGTGTAGGAGAGATAGTTAGGGAACCATAAGTTGTGTCATTAATTTTACATCTTGCAACTTTAAACCATTAGTAACAATTATGTCTTGCTAGATTTGTCAAGGTAGATCATTGTTTTAGATTTATTTGGTCTCTAATTCTAAAATCTGTTCTATCTTCTAGTTATGCTGAAATGATATATTTTTTTTCTTTTAATTGTTCTTTCCTAGATATAGCTGAGCTAAATCCCACATCCCCACAAAAGCTAACTCTGCCAAAGTTATATTATCTCATTAATGATCTGCTTTCCTAGTAATGTGGTGTATGAAAATGTTACCTTAAAAAAACAGACATTTCAAAATGACTGCATCACAGACACTGACTTTGCAATTTACCTATAATTTTAAATTATTTATGAAGGTTTTCAGGGCAACTAGTTGGCTCATTTTGTACTAAAATAAAAATATGAACTTCAAGAGTGGCAAAATGTCTCACCTTCATCCATTTGCCTCTCCTATGCTAAGGCAACAAATTGTAATTATTCAAGTATATTATCTCTGTCAAGCATACAAAAAATTAGTGTCACAGAAGGGCAGAGAGACACCTAGAAAGGGGAATTAGAGACTACAGTCCACCTACCTCATTTTTTTGTGTGTTTTTTTTCTTGGTAGATAGTAAATTTCAAAAAAAATATATAATCAGAAGAACTATTAAATATTTAATGATATTTCATCTGTCTCAAATGGTTTAAAGGCATATCTGCCTGAATTTTGAAATTAACAGAATTACACTTTAACCCTTTGAGTAGTACTAACATTCATGTACGTTCTCATGCCTCCTGACCATCCAGAAAATGATCATACATGTATGTCTTTAAACTTTGAGCTGGAACAGTAAAAGCTGAAGCAGTAAATGTATGTTCTTCTGTTTTCCATAAATTGATTATCAAGCAAACATAATTTTAAGTTAATAAAACTGTAACTGGAACTAATTACATTTTTTTAAAAAAAAAACAACTCACTTCCGGGGGTCAGCGAGCATGAGAAAAACTTACTACTCAAAGGGTTAACATAGTTTCAACATTACAAGCTTCCACAATAGGAGCAAATGCAAATCTGCCAAGTTTTTCAGTTACAGAAATTAAATTTCTTTAAGATAATTATTAAAAATCACTATTAATATTATAAAGTTATATATAGAACAATTAAATGAAGGAAAAGAATTAAACTTTATCTACATATTAAAATTTACATTTTTCTGCTTCTAATTTTTTATTTATTTAATTATTCTTTATATTTTCACATAACTAACTCCAGCAGGTTGAAATCATATTATTAAAGAAATATTTTTATTTGCTCTTAAAAATAGTCTGGGTTGTATTTATTTCACATTGAGCATCTTTCAATGTAGCAATGTATATTCAGCTGCACTGTAAGAGATGAATAACTTTGCAGAAAATAAAGAACATGTAGTTTAATAATTATATTACTCAATGACAGGGAAGAGTAAAAAATGAATGATACTAGAAATGTTGGTGATTGCTAGGGTACACTGAGTTCTGTATATTTATTGGCTCAAATGCACCCAGTAAAATACGATCTAGCTACTAAAAGGAAGGGTCTACATTTTAAAGTGATTTAAGTCAACATAACAAATTTTATAAATTCATCCCTCACTTATTTTTTCTATCATGTAACAGAGTTTCAAACTGTCATTTCCACAGAGCATGACAAAAGAAAGGAAGAGATATTTTACTAGAATTTATCAACTAGAATGATTTTTATTTCTTGATATTCCATCTGTTGTACTATAAATTAAACATGTTTTGACATCTTTCTTTTTTACTTCATGATTTTTTGAAATATGACTGCATTTTTTCAATGTCCAAAAAATTTTATTAAAGAAATATGATTTGTTTATTATGTATTTTCAGTAATACATAATAATATTGTATATATGAAAAAGAAAGTTCTAAAATTGTTATAATATCTTAAAGGACTCTAGATAATCAAAACAATCTTGAAAAAAAAGAACAAAGTTGGAATACTCACATTTCCTGATTTCAAAACTTACTACAAAGCTAACATAATCAAAGCAATGTGGTACTGGCATAAAGACAAACATATAGATCAAGAAAGTAGAACGGAAGACCAAAATAAACCTTCACATATACAGGTAAATAATTTTTGAAAGGGTAGCCAAAAGCATTTAATGAAAAATGGTCATCTTTTCAACAAATGGTATTCAGAAAAATAAATATTTACTTGTAAAAGAACAATTTAAAAATTTTTTGTTGTATTTAAATAACCAGATTTTATTTCATAGTGTAGCAGTTTAAGAAGCACCAGGGACATACGAAAAGAAACTGAATAGTCTGACATCAGAACGAGAGCTGGAATGGCAGTTTTCGGTCAGACAAAGGTGCTGGCAGAGGCCATTCCTTTTCTGGGCCACCCTCTCCCTCATAGAGCTTGCAGGTGGATGACATATCAGAGTCTTTATCAACCCTGCTCACACCATTTTTCCTACCCTGGTGATACTCTGGGACCACATTCCACCTAACTTATAAACCCACTCAAATTATTTCCAGTAGTTTTTTCACACAAATGACTTGTTCTGGCTCATACTTCAGACTTTTAAAAAATTCTCAAAGAAGAAGCCTCTGGCCTCAGTGTGCCCTGTACCTCTCATTAGAGTTCCGAGGCCCAGCACTAGCAGCAGCCAGTCTTGGTTTCATCTGGACAACTCCAAACCCAGCACAAGTAGTATCCATCTGAAGATCACTTTATAGGCCATTCTGGGTGGCCCTGGACAGGCGGTGATTTACTATGGCCTACACATTTCAGGAGGCCCTAGAACCAGTGCACCTGTTGGACAGTTTCAGATCTTATTAACACACCACCCAACCATCTCCATAAGTGACACACTCGAGTGGTGGGCTCAGTGGAAGCCAGAACCCTCCACTGAAGTAAGTCCTGCTCTGTGGGGTAGGCTCCTGCACAGCTGATCCCTATGGTAATCATAGGTGGTCACAACCAGTCCTTTTAGCTGATTGTCCTGGGGGTAAATACCTCTTATTGATGTGCCAACATCACTCAAGCCTCACCTACAGCAGCAGGGTGTTCACAGTTCACATGGGTGAGGAAAGCACACAGCTGAGGTGCCCTGCTTGGGTGACTGAGGAAGCAGTGCATACTATGTAAGGCCACTCTACCAAGCCCAGGAGACATAGGATCTCCACCTAATACATAGAAAAAAACATAGGAAGGAAGGCTTCCAAAATGAAGAAACAAAGAAACACGTCCCAAAAGAAGAACAGAACAAATCTCTGAAAAAGAACTAAACAAAATGAAGAAAAGCAAGAACTTCAACAGCATTAAAAAAAAGACATGAAAACTATGAAAAAGAACCATTCAGAAATGAAGAATACATTAACTGAAATGAAGAATAATTTACAGGGAATCAATAGTATAGTATTTAAAGCCAAGAATCAAATCAGTAATTTGGAATATGAAACAAAACAAAAAACACCCAATCAGAACCGGAAAAAAATCCAAAAAAAATGAAGATAACATAAGTAGCCTCTGGGAGAACTGTAAGCATACTAACATTTTCATCATGGTGGTACCAGAAGGAGAGAAGAGAGAGCAGGAAAATTTAAACCCTATGTGAGTAAACAATGACCGGAAACTTTTCTAAATTGGTGAAAGAAATAGACGTCCAAGTCCTGGAAGTTTAGGAGTCCCAAATAAGATGAACCCAAAAAGGCCCACACCAAGACACATCATAATTAAAATGCCAAAGGTTAGACAAAGAGAGAATCTTAAAATCAGCAAAAGAATAGCAGTTAGCAACCTACGAGAGATCTCATAAGACTGTGAATTGATTTCTCAACAGCAACTTTGGAGGCCAGAAGGGATTCGCAAGAAAATTTTAAAGTAATGAAAAGCAAGGACCTACAACCAAGATTACTCTAACAACAATGCTATCATTTAAAATCAAAAGACATAAAAAAAGCTTCTCAGACGAGAAAAAGCTAAGAGAGTTCACCACCACCAAACCAGTATTGCATAAAATGTTAAAGGGTCTTCTTAAAGAAGACAAAAAGTAAGATAAAATTTTTGAACAAATGTCAATAAATACATATCTATCAACAACTGAGTTTAATAAACAAAATGAATAAACAAGCAGCATAGAGAAAGACTCATAGATGAAGTGAACATTTTTCTGGTTGCCAGATGAGAAGGATGTTGGGAGAATGAGTGAAAAAGTTAAGGGGGTTAAGAAGTACAATTGGGTCATTACAGAATAGTGATGGGATATAAAGTACAACCTGGGATATGTAGTCAGTAATATTCTAACAACTATGTATGGTGTAAGATGGATGTGAGGTTCCTTATGATGATCACCTAGTCGGTTATACAGTGTGTCCGTAAAGTCATGGTGCATGATACTAATATATTAATATTGTATGTCAACTGTAATTGAAAAATAAAAATGATTAAAAAAAGACATAACTTTGCAGAAGGGATAATTTATCATTATCAAATGAGTTTTATATTAACAATGAAAGAAGGTTTTACCATTGAAAAATCAATCAATGCAATTTAACAAATTACTAAAGTGAAATGAAAGACTATAGTAGATTTTAATAAGGATGAGATTTCACAACACTTAGAAAAAAAAACTGAAGAAAAATTATTTTACCTAAAAATGACATCTATAAACAACCCAGAGATAACATCATATTAATAGTGAAATATAGAATATTTTCTCCTCAGATTAACAAATAAACAAAAATGTTTTCTCTTACCAACTCAGCATTTTACTAGAGGTTATAATTTGAGAAGTAATAAAATAAAATAAAATTAAAGACAACCAGTTTGGAAGAAAAAGAACTATTGTAAAATTGCTTTGTTAACAAACAACATTTTTTGCAAGCCAGTGGGACTCGTAATTGTACAGGTCTTGAGTAGGAACAGTACAGGATTAGGAAATAAACACAGAGAGAAAAAGAGTGGGATTGGGAAGTCTCCTGGCAGACTGATGGTGAACCAGAGCAGCCTATACTCCCCAAAAGCTTTATTTTTATAGTGCAGAGCAAAGTTATTTTGCAAAACAAAGAGAGCTCAGATACAAAGTCACATTTCTGAGGTAAACTAAGAATTTTCCCAAGAGCCCCAAAAGCCCCCATCATGCATAATATCTCAACCAGCAGCTCCACAAAGAAAGGGTAAGAGGAAGGGCATGTGTTGGGCAGATAAAATGTATTATGCTCACTTTGTTAAAGATGACGCCGCCCACGTGGAGGCCGGCACCCAGGTGATATTAATGTGTGTTGGGGGCAGGCAGTGGGCAAGTGGAATCCTTGTAGTCTGGGGCTTGGTTTTGGAATTAAGCCTTTCCCACCCCTTTTGATGTGGAGTGGTACAATCCAATCATGCCTCAGAGAAGTGACTTTGTATTAGAGACTTCCCTGTTTTGCATATTGGATTAAAGGTTTGGATTTCTACACTATAAAATGGGGGCAGAACGAGAGCTTGCCCTCTTGGTTCCTGGGATGATTAGCATGAGAGAGCAGAGGGAGCAGAGCAGAAAGAGGTCATGTGGCCAGACAAAGCGGCCAAGATGGCGGAATGCTGAGTGAGATGCCCGTTTGTGCAGAGTTTGTATCTGGGATAAGGAAGGAAATGGGGAACTGAGGAGAATAAGGCTGGTGAGCTAGAAACCTTTGATTCTAGGAAACTCGGATAAGTCAGTGGCTTTGTGAGCACTGAATGTGAGTGGGTTTTGGAGCCCAGTGTATGTTTTTACTTGCCCGCCGGGTGCAAGCTAGAATTAAAGAAAATGGCCTATCAGTTTTTGGCTCCATTGTTTCTTTACCGACTGTCCGAATCCAATGCGAACCTGCATGGGCTAGGCTGCTCTGATGGTAGCCTTGGCCACTGGCTTTACAGCATGTAAATTGCCTTTAGTAAGCAAGGGATATGGGGGTGGGACAAGCAGAAACAAGCAGCAACACGGCTAACATGGAAGTGTGGAGAAAGCAGGGTTTTAGCTTTTGGCTTAGCCCTTCAATTGCAAGGATCTTTTTCAGCTTGCATTCTCCCACACACCATGATCAGCTCTAATAAAAAAAAATGGAATTAACTAAAATGTTAGCAGAACAGATTCATATGTTTATCAAGGTAGAAGAATATAAGACTTATATACAAAAAACTAAACACTTGTATGGTTTTCTACTTTCATCAAACAGTTGGAAATTTAATTTATAAAGTATTGCCATTTTAAGATAATATCCAAAATAGAAATACTTAGGCATAAATCAGAACAAAGACATGCAAGACTTTTATGTTGACCATTACAAAATATTGCTGTGAGAAGTTGCAGGAGAATAAATAAACTAAAAGACAAACCAAATTCTACTTAAGATATCAATTTTACCAAAATTATCTAAAGGTTCAATGCATTCCCAATCAAAATCCAGGCACATATTTTTGATAGAAATGGACAAATTTATAAAATTCATATGGATATACAAAGAATCTAGAACAGACAAAATTACCTTAAAAAAGAACAAAGTTCAATAATTTACACTACATAATTCAAGATAGTATTAAGCTAGTTATCAAGAAAATGTGGTATTGGCATAAATAAATTAGATAAATAAATTAAGGGAATAATATAAAGATTTCAGGAATACACTCACTGAAATTTTAACAAAGGTGAAAGACCAGTAGTAAAGCCGAGGCTTTTTACCAAATGATCCCAGAACCACTAGATATGCATATGCAAACAAAGAAAGAAACAAAAACATGGTCCTTAATATCACATTATGTATAGAAATTAATATAAAATGCACCTAGCCTTAGTATTTGAGAGCTAATACTCTGAAACCTCTAGTAAAAGATATGGGAATATTATTGTGATCTGAATTAGGAAATTATAAATATGCTAGCAAAAACATGATATATGATAGAAAGAAAAGCAGGATAAATTCATTGTTAAAAGAATGACACTGTATTTCAAAGAAAATATTTATAAATTATATAGCTGATAAAGTACTTTTATCCAGAATATTTAAAGTTCCAAAACTCAATAAAAGAACCAAACAAAAATGGACAAATATTTTTAAGAGGTATCTTACCAAACAAGATCTACAGATTGTAATTCTCAGGAAAAAAGATGCTTTATGACATTATTTATTAGAGAAATGCAAATGAAAGCACAGCAAGTTAACACAACACAGTAATTAGAATGTTTAAAGTAAACATTTACGGATCATACCATGTGTCAACAAGATGTGAAGCTACTGGAACTCTAATGTACCATTAGGGGAATGAAAATGTTATAATTTTAATTTGACAGTTCTTAACAAGTTAAATATATACCTATGATTGAGATATTTCACTTTATGTATTTATTGAAGAGAAAATAATATATATGTCCATACAAAGTCTTATATATAAATGTTCACACCAACTTTATCTATAATAGCTAAAATATGTAAAAAGAAACAAATGTTCATCAACAGGGAAATGGATAAATTGTGGTATATTTATATAATAGAATATTATTCAGCAAAAACAAAAACAAAAAAAACGACAACAAAAGAAACATCCTTGCTAGTGTATATCAATATAACAGCCTGGATGAATTACAAAATAATTATGGTGAGTGAATGAAACCAGATAAAATAGAATGCACTATGTATAATTCCATTTTATAAACTTCTAGAAATGGATCAGAAGTGAATAGCAGGACTGAGTGATTACACAGGGGTACAAGGGAACTTTGGGGGCTGATGGATATATTCATCAACTTTATTGTTTTGATGGTTTTATTGCTGTATGCATATGACCAAATCATTCAATTTTGTTGATTATCAGATATTGTTATACTTCATTTAGCTGTTAAAAACGTAATGTGTATAGTTATTACCCAGATATATTGTTAAATTGCAGATTTAGACTTTAGTAGACTTAGTGTAGGTTTGGGTTGGGCTTGAGTTAGGCCAGAGATTTTTACCTTTCTAATAGGTTCCCAGATAATGACAGAATTGCTATTCTGAATGCTGTACTTTGAGTAACAGTACTGTATTTCAGTTCTGCACAAACTATTTGTGTGAAAAATCATGTTTTTTTTACATTTGGGGTGGGGGAAGAACATTTCAAATCATTGTACACTAATGTTTTAAAATCTATATCACTATAAAAGTAAAATATAAACAAAGATATAAAAATATGCGCCAATTTTATTAGATTCCAAAGGCATAACATATTCTGTGAAATTGCTTATAAAGTTTCTAATTGATTGCTCTAAATTTTCATAGTAAAGTTATGCAGAGTACTAACAGTTGGTGGCTGTATGCTGTCCCATATACCACACTGTGAGAGCTGCTGCTCAGTAGAGTACTCAGCAAATGGCAATGCAACACTTTTTCTTTCTCTAAAACTAATCTCCTTCCATTATAAGGCAGGAATCTTGAGATGGTCGCTGTGTATTTAGTTTCATTTTTCATGTTATTTCGGTATGGTATCTATCTCTGACTGATTCACAAAGCTAGTATTTGTCTTGCTGAAGAGTCATTAAATAAATATTTGTTGATATTTTGACATCTCATTGTGCTAAGGTAGGTATTTAATGATATTTTCCAATAGTTACTTTTAGTAATTTAATGAGATAAGAAAACTAAAGAATCTCCTTGAGAGTTTAAAAGATGGGAAGTGGATGATAGCAAATTTAAAGGCAACAAGATGTTGCCTAGAGTAGTTTAATAGGGTTGTCTTGCCTAAATAAGTTAGAAACCCTAGGGAAATAGAACAAGAGAGCATGGATGGATCAGTGTGGATCCAGCTCTATTACTACAACACAAATATATGATATATTTTCTTCTCTTTCTCTTTTTTTTTTTCATTGAGTTTGTTGGGATGACCAACAGTTTTAAAAACCAAACAGTTGGGATGACCAACAGCTTTGAAAACCAAACAGTTTTCAAATGTACAGCTAGAGTAATCATTTTATTTTGACTACTCATTTCTTCATAGTAATGAAAAAGAAAAAAATCATTTCCAATTATTTTTATGTTAATAAAGAAAACACAAAAAGTCATCATTTTTTTCTGTTTATAAAGCATTGTGAAGGAGCACTGGTGTTGCGAGTGTATGTATCAGATCTGCTGCCCAGTCAGGGTGTATTTATTAGCAGTGATGCCCTGATAGTTGGAAAAGATAATTATTTGCAGAAGTAAATAATCATATTCAGGATATGTATTTAATATATTTAGATCCTATAAATTTAATTATTTCTCTGAATGGTAATTTTTTTACCCTATTTGTCTTTCTTTTATGATTCTTATTTTTATTTTCTATGGTGATATTTTCCATATTCTAGTTAGTTTCAGTCTTTTTTTTTTAAATGACTACCACCATTTATCAGAAAATTACTATATTTGAGGAACTGCTAAGTACTGTAAGTGTATTATCCCTATGATCTGGAATCATTTTTCTCTGTTTCTTTTCTACAACAAAACCAATTCTCAAAACCATTGCATAAATTGCCCTGCATCTCACCACTTGTAAAAGGAAGAACTGGGATTCAATAATAATAATTCCGGGTATATCATTAAGCCATAATAAATTTACAAAGAATAACCATTGTATGACACTTTTCTCCTGGCTTAAGTGATCCGAATATTTCCAGCTATTACAGAGAAAGGAAACATCTACTTTCCAAAACATTAAACAGCACGTATATATTTATCAAGCAGAGGAAAGGAAGGGGTTTGCCTCCACTCAATCTACCTTTTCTTTTCTTTTTTTTTTTTTTTCATATGTTTATTGACCCTCTGTTTGCACTCTGGAGAAGTGTCTGTTCTGCTTGTTTTTTTCTTTAATATTTATTTTTTTAATATCATTAATTGTGTTTACATAGATTCTAGGGTCACCCCAAATGCATCCCGCCTCCCATATATTCCCCTCAACATCTCCCTTACCCCCCTCCCCACAGTGCTCTCCCCACTTCCCTTCAGGTTCATCCCATCCTATCATCCCTTTTCCCTCTGTCCTCTTTTCTTCTGGTCCCTTTCTTTGATCCCTCCTCTGTCTCTCAATTCTGTTCCTCAGTTCTCCCTTTCTTATGTATAGGGTAATTTTATGATTGCTGTTGTTTTACATGGTGGCCCTAGCAAATTAATTCCCAAATTTGCAGTCAGTAATGGGTAGAGTAATACAATTGGTTTTTAATTTTTTTAAATTATATGAAATGACCAATCATTTCTAGGGAGTAATAACCACTTTAGGGTAGTTCTGGTATGGTTGCTTGTTCACAGAGCAATGTGTATGATGAACTTGGACTTGGGAACTTCATGATTTTTCCTGTAATTTATACTAGTACACAAAGATGCTCTGAAATTTTAATTTAGTAATAATAAAAACAACAAAAGGTATTCAGTCTACCTCAGCCCATGCAAATAATTTACCAGAAAAAATATACACAAAATAACATGTTTCTGTTTTACAACATTTTCTACCTTGGTAACATACAAATAATACTGAACATCAAAACGGTTAAATTGGAGGGACAGTGTGAAGAGATAGAGAAAGGTGAATACAGCTATTTTATCCTGAGCATTTGAGTTATTGAGCAAGTGATCAATAAAATGCAAATTTTTTGTTTGAATTTAATACAAATTTTTCTATTTTAATAAGTATAAATGTAAATTTTTATTATTTTTTTACAGACAAAATATAGGTATCTAAAGTCACTATCATATCTTTTATATATACAAATACATTTCCAGTTTCCCAGAATACTGCAGTAGGTCCTCAGCAAATGAGAAAATAATAAAACTAGTATAGAAAATGTGTGTGTTTAAAAGAACTTGAAGTGGAACAAAATGAACTTACACAAATTGAAAAGGGGTTAAAGACGTGACTTCCCACATGTTCTATAAATTATTCTTGATGTTGATCCTTTCACAGTATTTTTGAATCTTGTATTTTATAGTACATTTCCTGAAATATATTCAGTATCTATCCTTAATTACAACTTTGATTTTCCATAATTCTTCTCTTTCTGTATTTCCTTACTGGAATTGCCCTGTTGTGAACTGACCAACCGTGCAATAGAATAAACCATTTTACTGCCGTGATTTATTTTCCCTTTTGTCACTTTATAAAGATAATGAGTGCCTTTAAAAAGTCAAGAGGATTAGGAGCCAATAATGTTGTTCAGCTCTAATTCTTCAATATTGTGTCATAAATAAATAAATTTTATTGACTTACTGACAGTGTCTTGTGGCAAGTAGGGGACTATAGAAAATCTTTTTCTATCCAGGCAAATAGAATGTAATTCATCAACCTTTGTCTTACTTTATAATACTGAACCTTAGACATTTCCATTAAATATATATTATAGCATAAAACTATCATTATATAATTTATTTTGTAAGTTATGTTATTAAATAACCCAATACTGTACGTGCTATGTGTTAGTTTCAAAATAATTAACAAAAATTCTATTACAGAAATTGATTAATACCAGCATAGATGCTTCTTGCATATATATTCTCATTGCAATAACTTATTAATATCAATGTTAAAAATCTAAGCAAATTTTGATTAAAATATATTTTAAGTAACTGTAACTTACTTCATATTAAATATTTAATATGCATATTTATGGTTGAACAAAGTGTACTTTGAATAATTAACAGCTTAACATATATAAAAGCTCTTTCCTTTGTTAGTGGACTGAGAGGATATACTGTAAAATGATCTAGGACATTTGTTTTCTAATTTAAATGTGCAAATGTATATTTGCATGTTTAGTAGTTTTGGAGATGGTATTATCTGTCTACAGCACAGTTACTGTTTCTATATGAGATAAATTTCCCATTTTTAAAGATATAAATTATTCATGTATTATTTTACTTAAAATAACAATAAGAAACCCATCAAATATCAGCATAAATAACTGCTTTTAAATAAAAAAAAGTTAAAACAAAAACATTGATGATAATATTGGCATTATTTTAGTGTGGCAAATCTAATGTCTGGCTTAATATAAACCAGCAGAATATTTATATTTCTTTCTACATTCAATCTGTTATGTTGTTTGAATTATATGAATTTGGAAAAGTTATGAGGAATAATATATAAGCTTTTTAAATAATTATAAATATTCTTTGATGTCATACCAAAACTCAGCCAGTGATAGTTCCTTACATGTTAGTGCAATGTAAAATCTGAAAACATATCAATGAACTTTTCATACTTTTATTATATTAAAATTAATTTGCCAATCTTGTGATTTTTTTTTACACATTCATAATTTTGTATTATCATTTATTAGTCATTTGCAAAAGATTGCTTTGTTGGGTTATAGAGACAGTCAAGTGATTGACACATTTAATTACATAACGCAAAAAAATTCATTTGTTAATGACATAACTTATTTTATTAGAAAAGTATGCAAATATAAGAAAGCTATTAAGCTATCAGTGGTGGGAAAATGTTTATTGGCAACAAAAGTATCAGTGGTTATCCTTGAGTGACAGGCTCACTTGTTTTTCATTTTTGAAAGATGGTAGGCCAGTTACCAAATCCAAACAATCATAGTAAGCCTATAAATTGGTCCTTCAGAGAAAAACGGTGCTCTGTGAAAAAGTGCTGCTGGTTCAATTCATAACACCTTGCCCAAAATAAAAGATCACGGGAGAGCTATTATTTTTTAGGTAACTTGTCTGGTCTTTCACTTAATTTTCTTCAGATTTTCATCATTCTTCAACAAGTGATAGTATTCAATCTAAACATAATCATTTTAAATATTTTAATTTTGAAATAAATAACACATATATAAAAGATATAATTCACTAATCATGCAAAAACCCAAGATTAGTAAATGTAAATATGTTATATTAGTTACATATTTTTAAATGAAGATGAAAAAATAGAAATTTCCTCCATTACTCCTTTGTCCATTTCTATCCCTCCCTTTCTAAATAATGCTTATTATTATTATTATTATTATTAATAATAAGTTTTGAGGGGTGGCAGGAAGAGAAAAATAGAAACTTTAAGTTGCTCCTGTATGTGCCCTGACTGGGAAATCAAATCAGCAACCTCTGCACTCCAGACAATGCTCCAGCTGAGCTACCCAGCCAGGGCCTAATTTTTTATTTTTAGAGAGACAGACAGAAGAAGAGAGACAAAAGGGAGGGTGAAATGAAGCGTTCATCTGTTGTTCAGCCAGTCATGCATTCATTGGCTGTTTCTTGTGTGTGCCCTGGCCAGGAATTGAACCCACAACCTTGTCATTAGGGGATGGCACTCTTAAGTGATTAGGCTGACTAAGGCCAAATAATATTAATACATCTAATTATATGAATAATTTTGTAAGATTTGTCTTTAAGCTTGTATGAATTATTAGTATTATATACAGTGGTGGGATTCAGCCACTTTGCACCAGTTCGACAGAACTAATAACTAATTTTTGGTTGAGTTTGGCAAACAGGTTGTTAAAATGGCACTTGTAATCGGGGTTCTATCTAAGGTGGGCACCTGGGCAGCCACTCGATGTGGAAATCACGAATTTGCATTCCTTACTCTTTTTTTAACATTCATCTGTGCAACAGTGTATTCAAAGCTCCCATAGTAATGTTCATTCTGTCCATAGGTAAAAAATATTACAAGTGAGGACGCCAATCAAGAAGCAATGTGGTAATAGCTTAAATAACAGTTTTACTGGTTTTTGTCAGGTATGATTTATTATTTTTATTAATATTTTAAAACTCTTTCTTATAACATAAACTAGTTTTGTGTACCTCCTTTACTCTTATTTAAGTATTAAATGCATGAAATAATAAACTACCTTTTGGTATATGTTTTTTTATACTTAAAATAGTCATTATGGCAGAGAGCTGGTTGTAAATTTTTTGAACCACCACTGATTTCATAATTTTTTTTTTTGACAGAGAGAGAGGGAGAATGAGAGGGACAGACAGGAAGGGAGAGAGATGAGGAGCATCAACTCATAGTTGTGTCACATTAGTTGTTCACTGATTGCTTTCTCATATGTGCCTTGACCGGTGGGCTCCAGCGAAACCAGTGACCCCAGCAACCTTGAGCTCAAGCCAGAGACTTTTGGCTCAAACCAGTGTTCATGGAGTCATGTCTATGATCCAGCACTCAAGCCGGAGACCATGCACTCAAGCCAGTCAGCCTGTGCTGAAGCCTGCGACCTTGGATTTTCATATCTGGGTCCTTGGCATCCCAGATGGATGCTTTATCCACTGTGCCACAAACTGGTCAGACAGTATTACACAATTCTTATTGTCTAATCTATCTTTAGGTATTTATACCCATATTGATACAAAGGAATTTCATTTACTCACTTTAATTGCTAGTTTATAATTCATTATATAATTATATTAAAAAAACTTTTTTAATATATATACATCCAATCAGATGAACTTTAGGGCTTTTCTCATTTGTTTTCTTTTCTAAGAGGGATGAGATAAGATCCTTACAAATGTTTTCTAATGCATATTTGTAAACATGTATTTAGGTGATATATCTACAACTCATTAAAAACATTTTCACTTCTCTTAGATATATTCTAACACATTGCACAGTGGTTGTACTAATTTACCATCCCCCCAACAAGCTATGAGAGTTTTTATTGTTCTATAACCTTTCCAACACTAACTGTTGTTTGCCTTCTTTTAAATTATTGTTACCTTTAATGGGTATAAATTTGTATCTCAACATGTTTCTTTATCCCTTTAGTTTTTCTGATTACTAGTAAGATTGAACACCTTTTAATGTATTATTTCTTGCTCCTGTTTAGTTCAAATCATTTGACACTTGTCTCCTGGATAACTTTTTTCTAGTGATTTGTTAGAGTTCTTTATATATTGTGGATATTAATTCTCTCCATCTTATAAGATATAAACATTAAAAATCAGCTTATCATTTAACAAAAAATTAAACTCACATAATATCTCTAGGTATTGTTTTTTCTAATTTGATTTTGATGATATCTATGCAAAGCAAAATTAATAGTTTTGCTCTCTTTCAGGATATTTTTATCAAGATTTCACCAACATCTGCTGGATGTGGTGAATGAATTCATTTTTATGTGCTAATTCTCTGCTCTACATTCTGTCTTTGCTCAGCACTGATGCAGTAGTAGGAGATATTTGAGTTAAGAGTGGTGGGAAGAATATAGCTTAGAGGTTACCTGGAAAAATAGTCTTCCCTACTGGGCAGAAGTAATTGATTCTATGTCAGTTGTTTAATGGCATTTTAAGGCATACACCCTACCAACAAGCTGGCTCTAATAGCCTTTTATTTTGCTTCTCAACTTTTTCATGTCCACTAAGTGTGGACTACATAAACATTTTATTTAATGGTGTTCCCTAAGTATTTTAAAATCTTTTTGAATGCTTGATTTGACTGAAGCAGATATGCTAACACTTTTAATAGACAATTCTTCATGACCTATTTATCATGTTGGTACAGTTTCAAATTTACAGACCAAAAAACAAATTACAAAAACCTTTTAGTTCATTTTCATTATTGAAACTTGAGTCACCTATAAAAGCATATAAAGGAAAAAAAAAGAAATAGTCCTGTGTTTTTCTCCTTTACTATTCAAACAGAACACTTCACTGCTGACAATTCTGGTGTTAAAGAAAAAATCATTTACTGACACTTGTTAAAGATGGAAAGGCAGACATTATTCAGGACCACTGTGAGGGAAATAGAAAGTGTTGCAATAGGATTTTACAGTGGGAGACAGATTAGGCTCCATACCAAATACAGCATTGGCAAATGGGAATTTATAGCCAAAGAGCAGAGTGCAGATCATTGAAAGGAAAATTTCTATGAAGAAACCAGAATAAGGAGAATTCTGCCTAATCCAACTAACAGGATTCTTGCTGAAGCCTGGCTGGAGGATGGTGGAGGATGAGGAGCCTGATCAGATATCAAGGATAGGGAGTTCTGGTTACCCTGACTTAGCAGGGTTAATTTTACAAGGAAGTGCACAGAGAGGCCTAGAAGTTTCAGAAGCCCATTTAAGGTTAGGTCAAGCAAGGAATCTTTGTCACTAGGAATCAAATTTGTACCTTCCCCCCTACACTACACAATTCCCTGGAACACCAGCTCGGTGTCTTATATTTCAATTCAATTTTGACACAATGTACTTGATATTAGGATTATATTCCATAAATTAAGGGCTGAGTCCCATAAGACTGGCTAAATTTTATTGATTTAACATTTCATATATTTCCCTTCTCTTTTACAAAGAATTGTTTTTGCCAAACAATATAACTTTTAGAGCAATTTCACAAAAATTACATGTACACATTGTGAAATAAGAAACAACAATGGTGATCAGAAGTGCTAGCTTGTCACCTGTACTTTAGTTCTTCTGGCATAAATTGGATTTTCACGCTCTTCTCTTTCAATTTAATCATCTGTTAGAGTGACTCACAGAGCCCAGAGACATGCTTAAGTTTACCAGTTTATGATATAATAGAGGATATGATAAAAAATAATACAGATGACGTGACTAGAGCAAGAACTGGACGGGCTCTCAGTGCAAAAGCTTCTGTCCCTATGGAGTTGTGATGCATCCCCCTCCCCATATGAGAATGTGTTCACTAACCTGGCAACTCCCCAAACCTGATACTACTGGAATTTTTATGGAGGCTTCATCACATGGTATGACCAATTATTAACTCCATTTCCAGCCCCTTCCCTCTATAGAGTGAGGGATCAGGGTTGGGCTGAAAGTCCCAAGCTTCCAAACGTGATTTGGTCTGTCTGGTGACCAATCCCCATGTAAGAGCCCACCAAGAGTCACCTCACTAAAACAAAAGGCATTTATATCATTCACAAAAATTCCAAAGATTTTAAGAGCTTGGTGTTAGATGCTCCTATTATTCAGAAAATTGTCAGGAACTGGGGTCAAAGAGTAGAAAAAAAGGTTCTCCTAGCACCCAAATTTTTAAAGGTTTTCTAGCCCTGTTTGAGGAACCAAGGTCTGTGTACGTGCATATGTGTGTGCGTGTGTATATATGTGTATGTGTCTATAGATCAATATTTATATCTATAATATATCTACATATAATATATAGAGAGATATATCATATTTAACATAAATATATATTTTATCTAACAATGTATAAAAGTATTTTTTTGCCTAATTTCCCTAATATTTATATCATACTATTTGGTAAAAAAAAATGTTTTGTAAAATAGAGAAAAGCAAGAGATTGCCTGGCCAGGTGGCGCAGTGAATAGAGCATTGAACTGGGATGCAGAGGACCCAGATTTGAAAGCCCAAGGCTGAGTGCTAGCTCTTTGCACTTGAACATGGGCTCACCAGCGTAAGTGTGGGGTCACTGGCTTGAGAGTGGGATCATAGCCACAACCCCATGGTCACTGACTTGAATCCAAAGGTTACTGGTTTGAGTCCAAAGGCTTATGTCTTGAGCAAGGGGTCACTCACTCTGCTATAGCTCCCAGGTCAAAGAATATATGAGAAAGCAATCAATGAGCAAAGCTAAAGTGCAGTAAGAAAGAACTGATGCTTCTCATCTCTCTCCCTTCTTGTCTGTCTATCCTATCTGTCCTTCTCTCTGTCTCTTTTTCTGTCTCTGTCACAAAAGAAATAGATCAAATGTTAAATTAATACAATATGATTTTTAATTGTATCTATTCTGCTATGACACATATGTAATAATTTGAAAAAAATTATAAAGTATTGTTCTAGAACATTTAATCAATAAGAGTTATTTATCTGCCTGTGGGGAAAAAATATAATATGCTATGATTGTAAGATTATTATTTTGTGGTGGTGCAGTGGATTTAGCATTGGACTGGGATGTGCAGGACCCAGGTTCGAGACCCCATGGTAGCCAGCTTGAGTGTGGTCTCATCTGCTTTGAGCAGGGCTCACCAGCTTGAGCCCAAGGTCACTGGTTCCAGCAAGGGGTCACTTGGTCTGCTGAAGCCCCCTCCCCCATCAAGGCATGTATGAGAAATCAATCAATGAACAACTAAGGAACCACAACAAAGAATTGATGTTTGTCATCTCTCTCCCTTCCTGTCTGTCACTTTGTCCCTATCTGTCCCTCTCTCTGACTCTCTGTCTCTTCCACAAAAAAAAAAAAAAGAAAAATTATTATTTTGTTTCTCAAGTAATGCTTTTGCTTGAGATGTTATTTACAACAGCTCTTTTATCCACAGTGGTTTATTAGTCATTCATCTTCATAGAAGCCTCATCATCGCCATCTTTGTCTCCGTCTCAAATTTCCTTTAAAAGTTGCACTCAACCTCAGTTACATCTTGTGAATCAGTCAACCAGAACATGACCATGTAGCTGCAATGGTTTCAGACAAAAGTGATAAGATATTTTTTAGTGTGTTTTGTGCTTCCAAACCTTAACCAAATGATCCAGGCAGTTAAAAATCCATAACAAAAATGTTGAGAGGGATTTGTCTTCCAACATCTGCTTAATAATATCAAACTACTACAAATACTGTACATTCATTGCAGATCTTTCCAGATGATTTTCCCATCATGCTCTGAAACATGAAATAGCTAAACCAAAAAATTATATACTATTTCTTCTTATTATAAAACAATTGTATGTGCAAGCTTTCTAATAAAGGGGAAGGCAGAAAAGGATATTATAGTCAGTATCATTCAGGCAAGAACTATGTATTATTATAAACTACATATAACCAAATTTAGTTTCCACTTTATTAAATGATGTTAAAGTGTTTCCAACTCATTATAATAATTTTATTCATTTATTTCTGATTCTCAAAATAAAATACTACTGAATCCCAAAGCAGGCAATTGTTCTGATCTTTTGTTGTGTTTTTCACTTGCCACACCACCGACTGTATTTTTCAGTTAGTTTTTAGTAAGCATTATTTCTTTAGGCTTAGATTTACATAATGATGTACCCAGTCATCTATTGTCTTTCTTCAAAATCATCTTACCATACTGAAAAAAAATAATCATATTGAGAATTCGTCATCGGCTTATTTAATAACTTCCATAATTTAAACAATGGGGCTAAACATATTCATGCCCTTTGCAATTGATTTTTAGTGCTTTTAGTTTAAAAAATAAGAAAATATATGTTTTTAATTTTAAATGTAAAAGTGCTGTTAAGGAGAAAAACATAAAGCAATTTAAAAATACAAGACACTTTTTTATTTAGATTTAAAATATATAAGCTGACATTCATTAACCTATCTAGATGTGTAAGGATATAGTCTTAATTTAGAATATAGTTTGAGCAGTCTATTATTATCTTTCTTACAAAAACACATAACTTATAAAATTAAAATTATAATTTCAAGTTGCAATACCTAAAAATAAATTAATATGTAGCTTATAAAACAAACTGAATAAATACCTTTATTTTCCTTTCATTATTTATTTATTTTTTTTAGCACATGAGCTTTGTATGCTAGAAATCTATTCTTTTTTTATTTTGTTTTGTTTTGTTTTGTTTTTTGTATTTTTCTGAAGCTGGAAACGGGGAGAGAGAGTCAGAAGACAGACTCCCGCATGTGCCCGACCGGGATCCGGGATCCACCCGGCACGCCCACCAGGGGCGACGCTCTGCCCACCAGGGGGCGATGCTCTGCCCCTCCGGGGCGTCGCTCTGCCTTGACCAGAGCCACTCTAGCGCCTGGGGCAAAGGCCAAGGAGCCATCCCCAGCGCCTGGGCCATCTTTGCTCCAATGGAGCCTTGGCTGCGGGAGGGGAAGAGAGAGACAGGGAGGAAGGAGGGGGCGGGGGTGGAAAGCAAATGGGCGCTTCTCCTATGTGCCCTGGCCGGGAATCGAACCCGGGTCCCCCATATGCCAGGCCGACGCTCTACCGCTGAGCCAACCGGCCAGGGCCTCATTAATTGTTTTAGTTATGCCAATTTATTAGATTTTTTTAGCAACTCACATCACATTAAAAAAATATATATACCAAAAACTCCATCTCCATTTTTTCTCTTTATAGTTTATTAGTTTGCATGATCAATTAAATGCTATAATAAGTTCTGCTAGCATTAACAAGTTTGGATACAAATACAACTGAATCTTGGTAATCTTAAATTTAGGTCTAGAGACCATATAAGCACATAGAACAACTATAGTATTTTACTAGCTACTAATGTGCAGTTTCCTGTAGGTATTGTCAGCTTGTTTTACACAGGAATTGCAAGATACATAGTAATTTTGGAGGCAAGTTAAATAAAATTTAATAACTATTTCTTAAGTATAAAACTAAAATTTTTTAACATTTATTAGTCTCATGAATGGTAATATTCTTCCAGTCATCGGAATTTAATGGTATTAGTGCTCCTTCTTGGACCAATTTAAATATTTCAAATAGTGACTGAATTCAGAAAATGCATCTGCGGTCCCAGCAATGTGACCTTGTGCCTATTTCTTCCCCTTAAAATGGTATCGACTGGGATACTTGGTTTCTAGTAAGGAATTTTAGGAAGTCATGTTTGCTCCTGTAAGGGTCAAGACTCTGAGAGTTTAGTTTCATAGAATAAAAGCCCAGAGTCACTAGGGTATTACATTTCGAACTGTTGCCCTGAATCCCACATAAGCCTTTCCTCTGTCATGCTCTCACCAACTCACCAACTGCAACAACAGTTGAGTTATCCAGGGCTTGCGGTAAAGGGGTTGCTGAGGAACCTGTTGTCACATAAGATTAAGAATAGTGAAATGCCATGTGAGTTGAGTAGTTAATACAGAAAGATGTAAAGTTTTCCTTTAAGCCTGACCTGTGGTGACACAGTTGATAAAGCATTGACCGGGAACACTGAGGTTCGTGGTTTGAAACCCTGGCTTGCTGCTCAAGGCACACATGAGAAGCAACCACTATGAGTTGATGCTTCCTTCTTGTCTCCCTTCTCTGTCTTTCTTCTCTCTCTGTCTCTCCCTCTCCCTAAAAACCAAGAAATAAAAGTTTCTGTTTAAAAATTAAATTCTTTAAAATTAATATTTCCTAGTCTTTAACAATGAATGAATAAAGATGTTATATTACCAATAATAGCCTATCTTTTATAGGACTTTACTTCAAATTGTTCATGTTTACTTTCAACACAACATTCTCAAAGTATTTTCAGGAAGGCCAAGAAGTTTTATACACCAACTTATGAAGAATTCTGGTCCATATCCTGCAAGTGTCCTGTTTAACTATGATATCCACATGGCCACCACAACTTCCATGGATGCTCCATTGCCTGTCGTAGACACCAGTAACCCATTACACTGGGGAACAAAATTCTTGTTGCATTCACAAAGACACTTGTTATTACCTAATTCGAGTGTGCTGATCTCAAATCTGACATTAGTTTTTCGCTGTAAGCTACAGCTATTTTGCAATTCAAGATCTTAGTTTTTCATCTTATTGTAAAATTTTCAACATTTTAGTTTAACATAATGAAGTAGAATGTATCCTTGGGCATCATCATTGTGAAAATATAATAATTTATATAATGCAGTAAATATACTAATACCTAAAAGATATGATTGCATCAGAATTTGTCTACAATTTCAAAATAGAACATTATTAAAACACTTGTTTTAATCATAAAATTTGCGCAAACAATACTTAAATTCTATTCGGGCAAAAATTTGTGTTTATAGCTCTTGCATTTGTGTACTTGCTGAGGACAATCTTGTTTGATGCTCCAGCAGTAGTCTGCTCATCACTAACAGCTCCAAGATTTTTGGGAAACTTATCAAGGTGACTGTTCAGGAAGTAAATCTTAACGCTCATGTTCAGGAAGTGAATCTTAAAGCTTATGTTACATCTAATGTTGTGGAAAGACAACAGTATCCTTTGACCGGAAGTTCATAGTTTTCTGCTTTTATGTTGGCAAGAAAGTTCTTTGTAACTGCCACAAAAGACTACCATGCTGCTTTCTCTTCTGTATTTATCTTCCTGGCAATTTTTTGTCACATATGAGGGTTCAAATTTGAGGTTTATAGAATACACCTGCTTTTATCTTCTTGAAAGACAAGGCAGGAAAAGCAGAAATAATATGTTGAAAGCATTCACTTTCTCTATTCAAAGCCTGAACAAATTGCTTCATTAAGCCAAGTTTGATGTGAAGTGGGGGGAAAATGATCCTGTCTTCCTGTCTTGATTAACTACGGTTCATTCACAATATTTTGCATCCCTACTTCCAGAGCTTCATGTTTTGGCCACTCCTTCTGTGTCCAGTATTTCTCCTGAGCTTGGCTGTACCACAAACACAGAAAGCAAGGATACTTTGTGAAACCTCTCTGTTGTCCTAGCAGAAAATTTACTATTTTAAGATCCACACAAGTGATCCAGTTATGCTCCTCATACTCCAGAAAGTTGAGGACAATTTTTATGTTATTATAATCTTCTCACAGATGAGTTGAATAACCAATTGGAACCAGTGCATAAACATTACCGTTGTGTAGGAGAACACATTTCAGACTCCATTTAGAGCTGTCAAGAAATAGTCACCATTCTGTTGGACTGTCAGTGGTAACATCTAGTTGGCTGAGAAGACTACTGATATCATGACAGTAAACAAAGTGTTTGTCTTTGGAAAAAAAGTCCACAAAAATTTGTTCACGCTTTCTGAAATGGCATAGTTTAGCTGACCAGTGAAGTACATTCTTTTCTTGAAGCCTGGAGGCTAATAACTCAGCTGCTTTCTTTGATAGGCCCAAATCTCTTACTAAGTCATTCAATTCAGGTTGGTTAATGACTGCTTGGCATCAGAAGAAGACCCTTCAGATTCTACAACCATTTCTTCATGCATCTTATCAAAATACACTTGATCACCATGTTCACTTTCTTTGTCCTTAGAAGAAATAAAACCATTGAAAACTGGAACCGGGAGTGTCTCAGAGTGTGGATAGGTTGTATTGCTGAAGGAATATTAGGATATAAAATTTTATGCTGTTTTTTCTTGCCAATACCCTTTGTATGGATCAAACAGAAATAAGTCACTGCTGTGGTCTGTAGGTTCACGCCAAACCATGGGAATACCAAAAGGCATTCCTTTGCATTTTCCTTTTGTCCAGTCACAAAGCATTTCCTCACAATTATGACACACAATATGGGGAGCCCAATTCTTGTCTTGATTGCCAAAGGGAACTTGAAAACAGACAATATATGCACGTGTCACCAATGATGAAATATTGCGCCTTTGACATTGAAATGTGTAACAGCCACATATTTAACAGAAGGTGTCAGGACTATTGTTACATTTACACTTACTTAAAGAAGCCATGATTCAATCTTA
Organism: Saccopteryx leptura; assembly: GCF_036850995.1. Lineage (NCBI taxonomy): Eukaryota > Metazoa > Chordata > Mammalia > Chiroptera > Emballonuridae > Saccopteryx > Saccopteryx leptura. The sequence continues at coordinate 357,934,832 of NC_089503.1, forward strand.
AGACAAAATAAGAGGGTATTTTTATCAGATAATAATTTTTTACATTTAAAAACAACTACAATTATGTAAAAGTGATGTTTGTAAAACATTAATTACCTTGTGGTTATGTTCAATCCAAGAGTCGTTGCCCTTTAACTCTTATTTAAAAACCAATGTATGCCATTAACTGTAACAAAAAGAAATTAAAATTTCATAAAAACTATAGCATGCATCAAAAAACAAATTTCAGATTTGGAATCAGTAATGCAGAAATATATAGAAACAGTTCTAAAACCTCATGCAACAGAAAATTAAAAAAAAAAATGTCCCTAACAATTCTGAAAGCTGTCTCCTCCTCCTTAGAGAGTTGGTTTGAGGAGAAGTCAGGAGAAAATTCTCATTTCTACTATTACTTCTCTTAGTTAAGTACCAAACAGAACAGTTTTCACTCCAGCGTCTAACAAACAGGATTTTAAAACACAGACATTTTCATCTTTACTTACAGCCTTCTATCTCCATAGAACTAAAACATGAATCAACTCAAAGTCTGAACACAAAGACCATCCAAATGACATCTAGCATGTCATGCTGAGAAGCTCTTTATAAATGAATTGGGTTTAAACGCAAAATGGGAGTCACAGAGGCAAAATTTGGCACATATCATCATGTCAATAATAATGTCCCCAGTATGAGGATTGATTCATCAGTCTCATTTATCTTTACTTCTTGTGACATTTGTGTAAGATTATTTCACAATACAGTTAAGTATGTATTGTCATATACATTGTCCCAAATATATGCCCATAAAGAAAGTTTTTTAATTATATTTTGTTCCATGTTGATATACTACAAAAGGCAGATATTTTAGTCTAAGTGCTCTAATTAAATTTATTTCTTCTAATATTAGACTTCTTTCTGTCCCTTCAAATTGTGAACCTTATAGAGACAAACTGCTGGAAATTTAAAAATTGTTCATTTCTTTATTTTTCTAATAGGCTCACCTTTTACGTCTCCATTAATTGACACTGTGCTTTAGGTCTGGGTAAGGGGACGGTGCTGCTAATTGTCATCTGCCTTGGAAGTTTGGGCAGGTAATTATATGGAGACATTTTTCTCTCCTGATTCTAGATCAAGATGCTACATATTGGGCACATGAGTTCTGATGCATAGGTGCACCTTGACCTTCCATTTAGTGCTTACTTCACATCTGTTCAGTGAAGATTTATAAACTATTGGATCTGTTTCTAATTGCTGAAAACCCTGGCTTTTTCATTTGCATTTGGCTAATTTTATCTTCTCAACAAAAATCTAATTTCCAGGAGCATTAAATGAGTTTTAACTTCATAAATAAACCAAAGATTTTGAATACCAGAAGAAAAGCACACTAAAAATAATTATTCTTGATTTTAGTTTGTAAAAAGGCTATAATGTCTGAAGGCTAGAAGAAAATTGTTACATTTGAAGACAGACCTATGTTCTGACTCTGCTGTTAATAAACTGATTTTACTAAGTCACTTTAATCTGCTAGTATGTTATGAATTAATCTGGAATAGGGTTGGGCTGGATTAGGTTTTTTTTATATTGTATTTCAAAGTGGCAAATGTTTTAAATTATATTACAGAGACCCTAGGAGAGAAGTAGAAAAGAAATGGAGAAAAAGTGAAGCAACCATTTGTTTTGGTTGGTCCAAAGACAAGTTGTAAAGAATTGGACCATAGGGTCTGTTCAGTTTTTTATACATATAAATTTAGATTTTGTGCCACTACTGACTCACTGGTGGCCTATCATTATTCACAAAGGACATGAAGGTTTATTGCTGATCTATTTACATTCTCTTTTAAAATATTTTTTTTCTAAACAAAAGAAATCCTTTTGAAAAAGAGATTTTGACACACCAGTAATAGAGTTTGTAACTACATAACAGAATAAAGTTCACATTGGTTTGAAATTTATGAACCTGTTCTCATCAATGTTCTCTGGATAAATCAGTTAATAGAAATAAGATAAACTGTCATTTTTACCATATTTCAGAGGTATTATTAAAAAGTACATTTGTCACCATTTTGTTTGCAGATCATGCACAAATCGAACACATTTATTAAAATATCATTATGGCATATCAACATTGCCATAAGTTATTATGACACAGACATACTAGTGATTTGAGATGTTACTGGACAAAGACATGGTCTAAGCAATATCTACAAATACAGACACATTTTATTTTATTTTTTGTAATTTTTATTTATTGATTTCAGGGAGAGAATAAGGAGGAAAGAGAGAGAGAGAGATAGGAATGTCATCTATCCCTGTATGTGCCCTGACCAGGGATTGAACCAGCAAACTCTGTGCTTCGGGAAAAAAGTTATAACCAACTGAGCTATTGAGCCAGGGCTATACATATACATATATATAATATATATACACACATACACACACACACACACACACACTCATTTCCATGTCTCTGTCTCAGCTATTGTCTATTAGGGAGGGCTATTAAAATCTAAGCATATGTATATACTCTAATATAGCTCACAGAAGTACTCTTAAATTCATGGGTGCTAATTTATAATTTCCTTATTTACTGAGCTTTTTCCTTCTTTTCTATCTCTATCATAGTGAAATTGTTGAAGAAGCAATAAAAGCTGTAATTTCGCTCTCAAGAGAATATACTTTATCCAATTGTTATTGAAATTCTAATTGATTTTTCCGCTGTTCAAGCAGTTTATTTTTAGTCAAACAGACATCCATGGAAACACGTCCTTAAGGAATCATTGGCATCACAGTATCACCAGGTTACTTCATTGACTGGGGCCTTTGCTAATTGGCACTGGGGGGATTTTGATTCTTGAACAAGTCACTTTGAGCCCCTCTGTCACAAAGACTATACCTATAAACATTGCCAGTTAAGGTTACTGGAGCATAGCAATACTTAGAAAAGAACGGAAAAGTGCACATGGATAGGTCGGCATAAATCTATCTACACTGTCAGAAAAGACAATGCAATGTATATAGATTTTTAGCACTAGGAAGGGCTTTGGAGATCAACAACCGCTTCATTTTACAGACGAGAACATTCATATCCAGAGACATTGAGATGCTTTTGCTCAGACAGCTAATTAGTGGTAACAAGATGAAAACCCCAGTCTCTTGTCTTTTAGTACATTGCTTTTTCATTTCACCTGCTGTATATTCTGTGACAGTAGGTCAAAAGTTAAGTCTTGCTATGTGAAGTAGCACCTTACAATTAACAATACTTTTAAAAACTTTACAAGATTTCTTATAAACATCATTAAAGAAATCAAGTTTTCAAGTTTTGGATGTTGTTTACAAACTAAATCATATGGAAAGATTGGGGACTGTCTTTTCTAATTATGCAGGCTGTCGGTTGTGAATGAATCCAGCTCTCAATTTAAGAATACATAATTACCTATGAGTCTCACGAAATGTGTTTCAGTGAAGCTAATACAACAGCTTGGTGCAGGGTGCATCTCATTCTCCCTCCTACCACATTCTGCTCTTTGCCAAATCTCACAGGCATATCGAAATTGAGAATAATGTGACATTTCCCCTTTATAGCACTATCTCTTATCTGTTATTGCTGCTCTAACATTAAACTTTTCCCACTTTTATCCTCATATTCATGAGCAAGCACTGGAAGAGAACACAGGCTGGTAAATTTCATGAAGTTCTTCCCACTGACTTTGCTGCAAACTTCTGAAATGCATTCTGGTAGAGTAGAAGTCCTTTCCCGACCACTTAACTCCTAGGAAGTATTATTCTCAGTACCTAACGGCTTTTGACATGCTTTGTCCTTCATCCACTATTCTAAGAATGAGCATAACGATCTCTCGATTGAAGTTTCATTTACATTATACCCTAGTACAAAATCATTTTTTGATCAAAAATTTGAAACAAATTAATTTGAAAGGTATTATTACTGGATAACTAGTAAAATGGTCTATAAACTTAAGGGTAAGTGAAAAGGTTGTTATAACTTTATTTTATTTTATTTTTAATTAACTGAGAGCAGAGGAGTCAGAGAGAAAGATTCCGCATGTGCCCCAATGAGGATCCACCAGGCAGTAAATGTACCAAGATACCCAGGAGATTTAATACCAAGATTCCTATATTTGAAAGACAATTTATTATGATGTTATTTTTATATTTCTTTCAATTTATTGTTTTCATGTCTTTGTCACTGTACAATCTTCTCCTTGCTCCTCTTGTCTTCCACCTTTTTTCTTACCTGCTCTGTCTTTTATCAATTCATTCATGATAATTTTAACACTTTTCCACCTAAAAAGTTAGAAGCTTTTGAATACTGTAAATGTAAGTGGAACAAAACTACACCCATGGTAAAAAAAAAAAATATATACAGCCTTATTCTAGATGGTCTTTTAAACAAACTTATTTCAAAAGATGGATTAAACAACAATAATTAAGGAGCATCTTTCTACTATGCCTAAGAATGAATTCTAAACTTTGAGAAAATATATTTTAAATAATACTCCAGTTGTTTATAAAATTGCAAAAGATATTTCTAGCTATATGAACATGCTCTCCATAGCCTCTTCAAAGACGACTAGATTTTCTTACAGCAAGGTGTACTGCAATCCTGGCACTAGATGTGCAAATCCATAATACACCAAATTAAAATGAAAAATAGAGTACGAATATTCATCTGATCATACACAGAAGTCTAATTTGTTTGCCGGAATATAGTCTGGTGTAGTCAATTCAGTGTAAAATATCTGCCATAAAAAAAGAGATGTGCATGCATAAATACACAAAGTCAGAGAGAAGTCTCTGGAGCTTATCCTTAGGAAGTTAAAAGAATTCTATTTTCTATTCATTCGTGGCACGATTTTTTTTATAATCATTCTATAGAGGAGCACCCAGCAGAGAAGCTGTAGTAAAAGTTGGCTTGTTGTTTCCATCATAAATACCCTTTTTTTGAATAATTTATGACTTCGCTGTTTATATTTGCTTTTCCCTAAAAGTTGGCATATATGTAATTAAATTTTAAATAATCATTTCCTTAAATTTAAATCAGTGTAGTCTTTCTTTTTATTTCATCAACATCAATAAGAAAAGCACGAAAAAGTCAGATAGGATATCACAGATTCTATGTTTATATAATAGAGCAGTTGTCAACAGGAAGCAGGTAATTTTTATGTAGGCATGCTTTTAAAACCCCGACTGGACAAAATGAGCATGTGGAGTTTTCAGGGTAATTCAGTCCTCTTTTAAAAACCAGCTTATTATTTAAATCAATGAAGCATTTTTCCAAATAAAATTTGCATCACTGCAACCATAATTATAAGTTAAGATAGCAAGAATTATAAAAATTATATATAATAGTAATAACATTTTTCAAAACACCAAAGTGAACTGTGACTTTATTCAAAGATCCAAAGCATTAAAATTCAGAAAAAAGTATGGGTTGAATCTAATATTGTTTATTTTATTTAAATTTTTTTTTTAGTTTTCCCCTTGGAAAATATAAATTTACCTTTATGATAATGCATAAAACAAATATGATTACAAATCTAACTTTAAGTAATGGATACATGTTACTTTCTACTAAAACTCAGTATTTCTGCACATGCTCAGCAAGTACCATAAATATATTTATAGAAGTTAGTTTTTATATAAAAATACAGTAGACAAAAGTTTAATTAGATTTATTTAATGTGAAGTGCATGTAGAATACCTTAATATACATATATAGGATTGGTAGCTGTATAGTGTTTTGGGGTTCATGCATTCCCTCCTACCTCTCTAATCACCCCGACTCTGTCTCTGTAGCTATCTCCACCTGTTGTATCATCTTTGTATTTCTTTTGTCAGGGTTGTACTGTCTGCTCTTCTACTCTTTTTTTTTGGGGGGGGGTATTTTTCTGAAGTTAGAAGCAGGGAGGCAGTCATACAGACTCCTGCATGTGTCCGATCAGGATCCACCCGGCATGCCCCACAGGGGGCAATGCTCCCTTGTGGCTGGAGCCATTCTAGCGCCTAGGCGGAGGCCGTGGAGCCGTCCTCAGCACCTGGGGCCAACTTTGCTCCAATGGAGCCTTGGCTGAGGGAGGGGAAGAGAGAGATAGAGAGAAGGGAGAGAGGGAGGGGTGGAGAAGCAGATGGGCCCTTCTCCTATGTACCCTGACCAGGAATCAAACCAGGAACTTCCACACACCAGGTGGATGCTCTACCACTGAGCCAACCGGCCAGGGCCTGCTTTTCTATTCTTAATCTAACAGATTTTATTGAGCCAACTTATACTATTTTCTTATTGTGCTGAACATCAGTGTTGATGAATCATGACTGACTATGACTCCAGTTTAAGTCTCTTCTTGCACTGTATACCAGTGTACCATGTGGCTTAATATCTCTACTTATCTGTAAGTACATATACCTTAATATCTGTACTTACTGTAGCACCTAAAACACAACAGGATAACAACTGAATTCTTAATCATTGTTCTCAAAGTCTCCCCACTCTCCTCCACCTTTTTTTCTAGTCTCAGTAAAAACAATACACTAGTATCCTGTCCTTCATGTCATTTATCTGGGAGATTTATTCTTAAATTTATTTTTAAATTATGGATGTCATACAATATGTCAGGTATAAAACATAAGGATTAGACATTTATCTATTTTGCATTAATTTTTTTCTAGAAATACATTCTTTTAAGTTCCACAGATTAAATAAAACAGTTGATTAAAAAAGCACCCTTTGGTGCCTTTATTTTTAGGTATATAGTCAATCATTGGAACTTAAAAGAAACCAGTTTTGGAAAAAAATAATGTGATCCTCCTGCATAAATCTTAGCACACTTCAAAGCTCAATGTATTATGTTCTCACTGAATTTTTAGTAGTCTACATTTTTATATCCCCGAAAAAAAATTTTTCTAGATATAATTTAATGTAATTATATATAATAATATGTAATATTATTATATGTAATTATATATTATATGTAATTATATGTAATATTATATATATGTAAGTATATGTAATATTATATGTAATTATATATATATATATATATAATATATATATATAATATAAAAAGCAACAAATTCAATGCAAAATTTATTTAACTCTAAATTCAGTCCAGGGCATCCCTGGTGCCTCTAAAATACTCAGTTCATAGAATATATTCAAGATATTTGTTGAATGAAGTCATTTAATATAAAATATCCTAATAGATTTAATTGAATATTTGAACCCTTTATTTCAACAATTTTTATTAGATTTAATGTTCATCTGTATGATTTATTTGATCTTTTTATATTTTACTATATGCCAACAATATTTTATAGTTAATTGGGTAATAAAAGAAAGTCATGCAAGTTATGACTTAACTCATAGCTATAAATTATTATTTTAGTTCTCAACAAGAACAATGACTTTTTATTCCCATATTCCCGATTAACTTATTCAAACCCTACGTATGATCTGAACTGAATTCAACCCTCTCTAGTCTATAAATCCATCCCTGATTATTTCAGCCAAATATATTTTTTCTGTGAAGTATATTATTACAATTATTTTTGTTTTATTCAGTTGAAATATATTTTATATGCATAAATAAAATTGCTTCATAAATAGATTATATAATCATGGCAAATAGAATTCAAAAAGTCTTAATTTTTTGGTATAATTTGGAAACTTTTTCTGTGTGTATTGATACTGAATTGTACTACATATATAAAATAGCAAATTTTTAAATAAATGATTTAATTCATTTTTAAAAATATTAAATATATGTGTTTATTAATATAAATATTTTTGTAAAAATGCCTTCGTATTTTCATGTTTGGATTTGATTAAATGATACCAAATTACTGAAATAATTTAATAAATTTAATTTAGTCATATTAAACATTTGGATTTGAATAAAACTCAGTCAAGTAAACACTTAAGAATCTAAGTGCTTCACATCCTCACAAACCTTGGTGTGGTAAGTTATTTTATTATAAGCATTCTAGGCCCTGGCCAGTTGGCTCAGTGGTAGAGCGTCGGCCTGGCGTGCAGAAGTCCCGGGTTCGATTCCCGGCCAGGGCACACAGGAGAAGCGCCCATCTGCTTCTCCACCCCTCCCCCTCTCCTTCCTCTCTGTCTCTCTCTTCCCCTCCTGCAGCGAGGCTCCATTGGAGCAAAGATGGCCTGGGCACTGGGGATGGCTCCTTAAGCAAAGAAAAACAATTTGTAGGCACAGGCAACAGAATGGGGATGACAAGAGGGAAAACAGTATAGGGAGAGGTGGAAAAGGGTAGAGGGAGGTACATGGTGGAGGAGGGAGACTTGATGTGGGGTGGTAAGCACACAATATAATATACAGATGGTGTATTATGGAAGTGTATACCAAGCAAAGATTAAAGAAAACATAAAGAAAAGAAATGCGTCATTTTGAGATATAAAAATATTAAATTTAACTATAAGGCTTGAAGAAAGAATTAGAAAAGCAGAAAACTACATTGAATACAAAAAAAAAAAAAAGGACAAAAACTCTTTGACCTCTTATATCCCGAGGCCCTCTGCCTAGAGATGAATCACTTGGCAGGGCCTGCTTTACCTCAGAATCAAGATTTGCGATCAGCTTTCTTGTAATCCACAGTCACTTTCTAACCTTGCTCTTATACTTACTTTCAATTTTCCCATTATTTTGAAATGTATGTTTTATTGCTTTCTTGAATCCATAACTTAATAATAACCTGCTTATGTACCACAACAGTCACTATTGAAATCGGGCTCTGCTCTTCTTCTCCACGCAGCTCACATTCTAGCACTCGAGTCTTTTTATTTTTCATGGAGGTGAGCTATTTAAAACCCCTTCATCATAGTTACTTTATTTCTTCAACTTCAATGATCACATTTTACAAATTTTTAAAAATCTAAATCCACTGTAAGTCTAGATCTATACCATTATTTCTATACTTTCACTTCCAAACAGTTCTTTCTTGATAGTCTTCCCTTTAGACTTTTCAAAGTCACTGAAATAAATCTCATTTTTATATGTTCACATTATCTGATTCTATTCTATTTTCTTCTGTCTTCAGCCTATGTTCCACTTTAACTTCTGATAGACTCTAAACTACTCCAGCATCCTAGAGAGATTTTCTGATTCTTCCATAAAAGCACAGTCTCAAACATCAGCAGAACCTTCAGTGCCAATCATCCACCTATTTACTTTCACTTGGTCAGCTACAATACGCTTTCCCCGTGATGATTATTCTAAACCTAAATGAATCTTCATAAATGCCATACCCAATATCCACACCATCATTCACAACAGACAACTGTGCTTCTTCTTATACAGAGAAAATGAGGAATATTGATGCATTATCCTTTAATAAACATCTTCCTACTTACAAAAAAGTATCATTTCTGCAGGCCTGCTGCTCTTCCTTTCTTGCTCAGTAGGCTTTTCCTCTTCTCCTTTGTTGGTAATCTATGAGGAAATGAAAAGCATATTTCTGTGGATGATGTGAAATAGCTGCAGTTTATAGGTCTGAATTGAAATACGGAAAATAAAGTGTACAGAAAATACTGCAATCAGTAATCTTAGTCTCTCTGCCCTAACTCACAGTTGAATATATATTTTAGGATTCCATATGCATTACTCATCTCACATTTCCTAAATAATTGCAAAAGAGATGTAATTTTGGAGATAGAACAAGGAGAAGCAATAGATTTGGGTCAGTTACCCTATAAAGCCACTCCAGATGTCAGTCAAAGGCTCAGGCCTTAATCATCTTATGGGGTAATGTTCCATAGAAACAATGAACTGTTCTCTCTCATGCATCTATTGTTAGGGACTTTTTTGTTTTTTTTCCCCTCAAGTCTGACTTTTATTAATTATATTGAGTTAGTTTTTTTTTTACTTATTTATTGAATTTATTGGGGTGACATTGGTTAATAAATTTATATAGGTTTCTGATGTACAGTTCTAAAATACATTATCTGTATACTGTATTGAGTGTTCACCACCCCAAGTCAAGTGTCCCCCATCACCATTTATTCCACCTATGCCCTCTCCAACCTAGCCCCACCCCTTTTCTTTCTGGTAATTGCCATACTGTTGTCTATATCTATGAGTTCTTTTTCTTCTTCTTCTTCTTAATTCCTTCACCTTGTTGGCAGATTGGTGCAGCCACTGTGGAAAGCAGTATAAAGTTACCTCAAAAAATAAAAAATGGAGAGAAGACAAGATGATGCTGGAGTAGGTGGACGTACCAACATCCAGCTCCCAGAACCAAAGTGGATTACAAAATAATTTTAAGAACTATCATCTGGAAAAAACAACTTTGGACTCAACTAAGAGGACTCTTCAACCAAGGAATACTAAAGAAGCCACACTGAGACTGGTAAGAAAAGCAAAAACGTGGAGAGGGCTGCCCAGCTCCCCAGAGCGAACAGCAGCCGGGAGAGACTCCTGTGGCAGGAAGTGAGTTTAGCAGAGAGGGGAGGGTCCTGAGTCCCAGGAACAAAGCCCCAGCCTGTAGCCCCAGAGCCTAGAAGAAGTGTATGGACAATATTTAGCTGGAAACAAGTCAGGATACTGTTTGTGAGAAAGGGACTGATTTCTCAGACCCGGGATTCTTCTTCAATGGACCGCGCAAAAAACCTCTCTCACAACAACTCACCCAAGGCTCCAGGGGACAGGGAGAGAGGAGAGGACAAGAGTGGCAGGAAGAGAGTGTAATCTAAGAGGCACAGGGAGAAACATTTTGGGAGACAGCCACCCTAACCCCTGGGACAAGTCACTCCCCAAATCTGAAGTGAATACTTCCCCTGGAAACAGCAATACCAGCAAAGGGAAGCAGGAGAGCAGCCAAACAAGCTCCCCCGCAGTACTCAGAGCAGAGTCGCTTAGAAGGAGGGAGCTTTCAGGTCTACTGTAGTGAGTGTTAGGGTCTGAGCTAAAGCGCCTGCACCCTACATGGCTGAGGGCACGCCAAAGGGTGGCTGGCGGTGGGACGCGGAGGTGCAGTTCTGTCGGCAGGGGGGGAAGCCTGCTGGCCACCACTGGGCCCAGGTGTGAGGTCAGTCTTGCCCAGCTGGGGAGGAGGGGGCATGCAAAAGCAGTCAAGTCCAGCTGCAGGAAGCCTGTAATCCAGCCTGAGGGAGAAGGGCGGGAACCCGGGAAGTGGTGGAGACCAGCCCTTGAGCAAGGGCGCAGGAGCACAGCCTTGCCCCGCCCATGGAACTGAGGCTTGTGGCATGACTTGGGAGCTGGCTCCTCCTGCAGGAGTGGAGCCAAAAGCCCAGAACAGGCAAGTTCTGCTACTGAGCTGAGCGTTCTGCTACTGAGCTGAGCATGAGCACGCAGTCCTGCCCAGGTGGTAGAGCCAAGGCTAGCAGCCGTTCCACGAGTAGGCTCCTCCTGCAAGGGTGGGGCGAAAGCCTGGAAATAGGCAAAGACCCGCAGCTGAGCAAAGGTGCTTGCCACTGCCCTCAGGGCCAAGTATAATGCCACCCATGGGGTGGGACAAAGGTCAAGGCAACCAAGGCTTGTGCACCCGAGCACATAATCACAGCCACTCCCGTGGAGAGGTGGAAACCACAGCAACAGCCCCAGTGGGCAGGCACCGGCAATGCCCATACCCGAGCACCCTAGGCAGCAACAGCAGAGGGGGTGGCAGGCCTGCAGACAGATCACACCTAGGGAACAGAGGCCATACCCAGTGGACTCCAGGGGCCAAAACCTTCCTTTACACAGAGAAAATGAGAAGGCAGAGAAATGCAACACAAATGAACCAAGAGAAATCCCCAGAAAAGGACCTAATGAATCAGATATAATCAAATTACCAGATGCAGAGTTTAAAATAACGATTGTTAGGATGCTCAAAGATATTAGAACAACAATAGATGGTCATTATGAACACTTAAATAAGGAGATACCAAATATAAAAAAGGACATTGAAATAATAAAAAAGAATCAGTCAGAAATGATAAATACAGTATCTGAAATAAAGAACACAATGGAAGGAATTAAAAGCTAATGGATGAAGCAGAGAATCAAATCAGCGAGTTAGAGGACACAATAAATAAAGGCACGAAGCAGAGCAGAAAAAAGAAAAGAGACTCAAAAAGTCTGAGGAAACTCTAAGAGAGATCTGTGACAACATGAAGAGAAATAACATCCGCATTATAGGGGTTCCTAAAGAAGAAGAGAAAGAACAAGGGATAGAGACTTTGTTCAAGCATATCATAGCTGAAAACTTCCCTCAATTAAGGCAGGAAAATATCTCACTTGTTCAGGAAGCACAGAGAACTCCATTAAGGAGAAACCCTAAGAAATCAACACCAAGACACATCATAATTAAAATTTCAAAGCTAAGTGATAAAGAGAAAATATTAAAAGCTGCTAGAGAAAAAAAGACTATCACCTACAAAGGAGCCCCCATAAAGATGACTTCTGACTTCTCAACAGAAACACTTGAGGCCAGAAGGGAATGGCAAGAAATATTCAAAGTAATGCAGAACAAGAACCTACAAGCAAGGCTACTTTATTCAGCAAGGCTATCATTTAAAATTGAAGTAGAAATAAAAAGCTTTACAGACAAAAAACAAACAAACAAACAAAAAAACCTCAAGGAATTCACTACAACCAAACCAAAGCTGCAAGAAATGCTAAGGGACCTGTTGTAAACAGATCAAAGGAGAAAAAGAATATAGCAAAAGAGGAATACAGTTTTAAAGAATAAAATGGCAACAAACAATTACATATCAATAATAACCTTAAATGTAAATGGATTAAATTATCCAATCAAAAGATATAGGGTAGCTGCATGAATAAGAAAACAGGACCCATACATATGCTGTCTACAAGAGACACACCTTAAATCAAAAGATGCACATAGACTGAAGATAAAGGGATGGAAAAAATAGTTCACGCAAATGGAAATGAAAAAAAAGCTGGGGAATCAATACTAATATCAGACAAAATGGACTTTAAAACAAAGACTATGGTTAGAGATAAAGAAGGTCACTACATAATGATAAAGGGAACAATCCAAAAGGAAGATATAACCATTCTAAATATCTACACACCTAATATAGGAGCACCTAAATATATAAAGCAGACTTTGATGGATTTAAAGGGCGAGATCAAGAGCAATACTATAATAGTAGGGGATTTCAATACCCAATTAACATCATTAGATAGATCCTCAAGAAAGAAAATTAACAAAGAAACAGCAGACTTAAAGGACATATTAGATCAACTCAATTTAATAGATATCTTCAGAACCTTTCACCCTAAAACAGCAGAATATACATTCTTTTCAAGTGCTCATGGTACATTCTCTAGAATAAACCAAATGTTAGGGCACAAAAGCGGTCTCAACAGATTTAAGATTGAAATCATATCGAGCACTTTCTCTGATCATAATGGCGTTAAACTAGAGAGCAACCACAACAGAAAAACTGAAAAATACTCAAACACTTGGAAACTAAATAGCATGTTATTAAATAACGAATGGGTAAACAATGAGATCAAAGAAGAAATTAAAAAATTCCTAGAAACAAACAATAATGCGCATACATCAACTCAAAATTTATGGGACACAGCAAAAGCAGTCCTGAGAGGAAAGTTTATAGCATTACAGGCATACCTCAAGAAGCTAGAAAAAGCTCAAATAAACAACTTGACCCTACATCTAAAAGAACTAGAAAAAGAACAGCAAGTAAAACCTAAATGTAGTAGAAGGAAGGAAATAATAAAGATCAGAACAGAAATAAATGACATAGAGGCTAAAGAAACAATACAGAGGATCAATGAAACCAGGAGCTGGTTCTTTGAAAGGGTAAACAAGATCGATGAACCTTTAACCAGACTCACCAAGAAAAAAAGAGAGAGGAATCAAATAAATAAAATTAGAAATGAGAGTGGAGAAATAACAACTGACACAACAGAAATACAAAATTATGTAAGAAAATACTATGAAGAACTGTACGCCAAAAAACTAGACAACCTAGATGAAATGGACAAATTCCTTGAAACATATAATCTTCCAAAAATTAATCTGAAACAATCAGAAAACCTAAACAGACCAATTACAACAAATGAGATTGAAACAGTTATCAAAAAACTCCCCAAAAAGAAAAGTCTTGGGCCTGATGGCTTCACAAGTGAATTCTACCAAATATTCAAAGAAGAAATAACTCCTATCCTTCTCAAGCTATTTCAAAAAATTCAAGAGGAAGGAAGACTTCCAAGCTCCTTTTATGAGGTGAGCATAATTCTGATTCCAAAACCAGGCAAAGACAACACAAAGAAAGAAAATTATAGGCCAATATCCCTGATGAATTTAGATGCAAAAATCCTAAACAAAATATTAGGAAACCAGATCCAGCAATATATGAAAAAAATCATACACCATGATCAAGTGGGATTTATTCTTGGGAGGCAAGGCTGGTACAATATTTGCAAATCAATCAATGTGATTCATCACATAAACAAAAGGAAGGAGAAAAACCACATGATAATTTCAATAGATGCAAAAAAAGCATTTGATAAAATCCAGCACCCATTCATGATCAAAACTTTCAGCAAAGTGGGAATACAGGGAACATACATCAACATGATAAAGGCCATCTATGACAAACCCACAGCCAATATCATACTCAATGGGCAAAATTAAAAGAAATCCCCTTAAGATCAAGAACAAGGCAGGGGTGACCCTTTTCACCACTCTTATTCAAAATAGTTCTGGAAGTCCTAGCCACAGCAATCAGACAAGAAAAAGATATAAAAGGCATCAAAATTGGACAAGAAGAAGTAAAACTATCATTATTTGCAGATGATATTATATTGTATATAGAAAACCCTAAATTCACAGTAAAAAAACTACTAGACATGATAAATGAATTTAGCAAGGTAGCAGGATATAAAATCAACACGCAGAAATTAGAGGTATTTTTATATACTAACAATGAACTGTCAGAAAGAGAAATTAAGGAATCAATCCCCTTTACCATTGCAACCAAAAAATAAAGTACCTAGGAATAAATTTAACCAGGGAGATTAAAGACTTGTACTTGGAAAATTATAAAACATTGATAAAAGAAATCAGGGAAGATAAAAACAAGTGGAGGCATATACCGTGCTCATAGTTAGAAAGAATAAACATCATTAAAATGTCTGTATTACCCAAAGCAATTTATAAATTCAATGCAATACCAATTAAAATACCAATGATATAGATATAGAACACATATTCCAAAAATTTATATGGAACCAAAAGAGAACACGAATAGCCTCAGCAATCTTGAAAAGGAAGAATAAAGCAGGAG
Organism: Saccopteryx leptura; assembly: GCF_036850995.1. Classification (NCBI taxonomy): domain Eukaryota; kingdom Metazoa; phylum Chordata; class Mammalia; order Chiroptera; family Emballonuridae; genus Saccopteryx; species Saccopteryx leptura. Next base: position 357,950,121 of record NC_089503.1, read on the forward strand.
GTATCACACTTCCAGATATCAAGTTATATTATAAGGCCATTGTACTCAAAACAGCCTGGTACTGGCATAAGAACAGGCATACAGATCAATGGAACAAAACTGAGAACCCAGAAATAAACCAGCACTTTTATGGACAACTGATATTTGACAAAGGAGGTAAGAGCATACACTGGAGTAAAGACAGCCTCTTCAACAAATGGTGTAGGGAAAATTGGACAGCTACCTGCAAAAAAATGAAACTAAACCACCAACTTACACCATTCACAAAAATAAACTCAAAATGTATAAAAGACTTAAATGTAAGCTGTAAAACCATAAGCATCTTAGAAGAAAACATAGGCAGTAAGCTCTCTGACACCTGTCGCAGCAATATATTTGCCAATTTGTTTCCACAGGAAAGTGAAACAAAAGACAGGATAAACAAATGGGACTTTATCAAACTAAAAAGCTTCTGCACAGCTAAAGACAATAAGAATAGAATAGAAAGACAAACTACACAATGGGAGAATATATTTGACAATGCATCTGATAAGGGGTTAATAACCAAACTTTATAAAGAACTTGTAAAACTTAATACCAGGAAGACAAACAATCCAATCCAAAAATGGGCAAAAGAAATGAATAGACACTTCTCCAAAGAGGACATACAGATGGCCAATAGGCATATAAAAAAAAATGCTCAACATCACTAATCATTAGAGAAATACAAATTAAAACCACAATGAGATATATCACCTCACACCAGTCAGAATGGTGCTCAACAGTAAAACAACACAGAATAAGTGCTGGCGAGGATGTGGAAAAAAAGGGAACCCTCCTGCACTGCTGGTGGGAATGCAGACTGGTGCAGCCACTGTGGAATACAGTATGGAGATTCCTCAAGAAATTAAAAATGGAACTGCCTTTTGACCCAGCTATACCACTGTTAGGAATATACCCCAAGAACACCATAGCACTGTTTGAAAAGAAGAAATGCACCCCCATGTTTATGGCAGCATTGTTTGCAATAGCAAAGATCTGGAAACAACCCAAGTGACCGTCAGAGGACGAGTGGATGAGTAGATTAAAAAGCTTAATTTGCATTTCTCTAATGATTAGTGATGTTGAGCATTTTTTCATATGCCTATTGGCCATCTGTATGTCCTCTTTGGAGAAGTGTGTGTGTATACACACACACACACACACACACACACACACACACACTATGGAATACTACTCAGCCATAAGAAATGATGACATCGGATCTTTTACAACAACATGGATGGACCTTGATAACATTATACTGAGCGAAATAAGTAAATCAGAAAAAACTAAGAGCTATGTGATTCCATACATAGGTGGGACATAAAAATAAGACTCAGAGACATGGACAACAGTGTTGGGGTTACAGGGTGAGGGGGAGGAGATGGAGGGGGTTGGGGGAGGAGAGGGGCACAAAGAAAACCAGTTAGAAGGTTACAGAAGACAATTTTTCAATGTCACCCCATTAAAATTATCAAAAAAAAAAAAAAAAGAATTTGTCTCACGGCTAATTCAGACAGTTAGAAGAATAGTATAAGGATGCTAATTCTGCTTCTCAGGCCACATCCTGCAAAAGGGACCCCAAGCAAATCAGTGATTTGGCTCCTCTGATTTTGCCAGTTGGGTTTAAAAAAAAAATAGGTCAGAAATGCCCTGAAATGGAACTAACAATACATGAGCATAAATTTAAAGGACTTTTAGATACTGGAGCTAATGTATCTGTTATTGCTAAGCTACACTGGCCTCCTTCCTGGCCCACTCATGCAGCAGCCACAGAATTACAAGTTGTAGGGCAGAGTAAATCCCCTCAACAAAGTTCTAGTTTTCTACATTGGGAAGATTAAGAAGGTCATTCTGGATTTTTTAAGCCTATGTGCTCTTTGGATGGCCAGTTAATTTGTGGGGTAGAGATGTTTTGAAAAATATGGGAGCATTGCTTGTCAGTCCTAATGGTTTAGTCAGTACTCAAATGCTTAATCAGGGATTTTTGCCCACCAAGGGACTAGGGAAAGAACAGCGAGGAATTCTCACCCCCATAGAAGTGTCACCCAATACCAGAAGGTGTGTATTAGGATATCAAAATTTAGCATAGGGGCCTTGGTAGCTCCTGCTACCCCAATAATGCATTGTGCAGACCCAATTACTTAGAAAACAGATAATCCTGTATGGGTAGACAAACGGCCCCTTTCTCAGGAGAAATTTAGGGCAGCTGCTCAATTGGTACAAGAGCAGCTACAGCTTGGGCACATTGAACCATCTAAAAGCCCATGGAATACACTTCCATATTTTGATCTTGTTGCCTCCTGGATTATCAAGGGGCATAGGTGACTATTACAGTTTACAGGTTTTGAGCTTCAAATTTATTGTTCCTTTTTTCAAAGGATCAACAACAATGGCTCTAGGAATCTTCCACTAAATGGCAAATCGCTCTTGCAAATCAATAGACAACTTTGTACTGAAACTGTCAACTTAAAACAGCACAAAGACTAAAATTATATGCCATTATCATGCCTTTTCAGCATTTGCCATATTCCCCCTTTAATCTATATACAGACAGCAAATATTTACTTATGGTGTTTCCACTATAAAGACTGTGGTCTTAGGGACAAATGCTGATGAATTATTTCAGCACTTCCTCCTTCTTCAAAGATTTGTATGTCAACATAGAGCTCCATGTTTTATAGGACATACTCGAGCTCACTCCATGTTCCCTGTAGCTTTAGCACAAGGGAATGCCCTTGTTGATCAAGCTACCCAAAAGAAAATTATTTGGAGCAACCATGACAAATCGAGCAATTCAGTCTCATACTATTCATCACCAGAACGCTGCAGCCATGTGTAAACAGTTTCAACTTTCTCATGAAGAAGCATGGCAGATTGGGAAATCCTGTCCAAAGGGTCCTATACTACAATCTGTCCCTTCATTTGGAGTTAACCCTCAAGGACCCCTACCAGGACAACTTTGGAAAATGGATGTTACTCATATACCTTCATTTGGCAAACAGTCCTATGTCCATGTTACTGTGGATACATATTCTGGATTTATAGTAACCTCTGTCAGAACAGGAGAGGCTGCTAAGCATGTTATAGTTCATTGTCTGTATTCATTGTTCTATTATTGGATTTCCTAAACTGGTTAAACTGACAATGCACCTGCATATGGAGCAAAAGCATTTACTGTATTTTGTAAAACTTTTCGAATTATGTGTATTTCTTATAATCTTTAAAGTCAAGGTATTATTAAAGAGTACCCAGCAAATATTTTAAGGTCAATTTAAAAAAAATTTAAAAGGGGGGAGTTATATCCTGGAACTCTTATGTGTCTACCATACCATGCTTTTTACTTAAAAATTTTTAAATTTCCTTTGAATGCTGATGAACAGGAGACACCAAGTCTTTTTCTCCTGCAAATTACTACTTTCTTTATTTGATTCAGCTAATAACACTGTTTTGTCTTTTTCCAAATAGCCACAGATATATGGAAAAGATTTATATAGGTGGATGGGGATCCTCAACCCCCTCAGCGAGATCTTCTGAGCATGACTTTTAAGATACCAAGAGGCAGAAAAAGCCCAATAGAGATCAGGGGAACTACCAGCTTTTAGGATATGCCCTTAAAGGCTCCAACAACCCAAATGGGTCTTATAGGATGCCATCTGGATTCTGCTTCAATAGTGGAAAGGAAGGTCATTGAGCTAAAGCCTGCCAGGCTTACATGCCTCTGCTGTGAGGAAACAGGGACACTAGAAGGTAGGATTCCCCCTTGCTCTTCTAAGGGAGGATTCAGTCTCTTCCAGCACTGTTCCAGCCACCTATGACCTAACCTTGCCCAGAATGCTGGGGTTTGCCACTGAAGGCTGAAGGTGCCCAGGGTTGTTGGCCCCATCTATGACACTGTGGACAAGCCTAGGGTATTTCTTCCAAGAAGCAGGTAAACTGATTTCATTTGCACAAGGGCTACTTAACTACATCTTGCCTGAATAGTCAGGTTTTTTATTCTTCCCTTGAAGATCTGTGTTGTGGGTGTTGATAGTCCTATTTTCTGCTTTGTTTAATATATAGTGTTTCTTTTATTCCTCCTACCTCAATGTCACACTCATATTTCAGGCTGGGACCTACTCCTAATTTAAATCTCTCTTTCCCCCTTTTGCCAAATTCTATTATGAATCTACCTTTGCCACCCAGCTTAGTGTATCCCAAGGTTCTTTTTACCAAGCCACAGTCACAGAGCTCCAGGGAAAAGCAACCTAGTCTCATCTCTCCAGGCAGAGGAAAACAGAAGCTTCATCTCCACAAATGCTGCAGATGGCTTTTCCAGTCTACCTGAATCATGACCAGCTAGAAGCAGCGGTCATTGGGAATTGGACATGAGCTGCAAAGCATAGAATTGTGACAACAATTCCAGTGCCATGCGGACTTTTCCTGGATGTGGACATTTCCTGGACTCCTGCTCCTTGGGACAGCTCCTAACAAACTGAACTGGGGTTGGGTTGCAATTATCAGGGACTTGGCATGGTGTTGGGGCCAACGTGGACTTGGTGAACTTGTTAAAGACACTACTCTTTTATGGATTCTTGCTGTATTGGTCAAGAGTTTGCTTAAAGGCTTTAATCACTGTAAAAAAAATAGAAGACTGGATAAAGAAGATGTGGCACATATACACCATGGTATACTATTCAGCCATAACAAATGATGAGATCGGATCACTTACAATAAAACAGTGGGATCTTGATAACATTATACAGAGTGAAATAAGTAAATCAGAAAAAAACAAGAACTGCAGGATTCCACACATTGGCGGGACATAAAAATGAGACTAAGAGACATGGACAAGAGTATGGTGGTTACGGGGTGTGGGAGGAGGAAAGGAGGAAGGGGGGGGAGGGGGAGGAACACAAAGAAAACTAGATAGAAGGTGACGGAGGACAATCTGACTTTGGGTGATGGGTATGCAACAGAACTGAATGACAAGATAACCTGGACATTTTTTTTTTAATATATGTACCCTGATTTACTGATGTCACCCCATTAAAATTAATAAAAATTTCTTTATTAAAAAAAATAAAATAAAATAAAACAGTGGCAATTGCTACAACCTTTTCAGTTACCTTATATTTAACCATATCAATACATTGTTACATTCCACTCTGAAACGGGTACCATGTAAAAATCTCGAAACACTTCCTGTACATTATTCATTTTTTGAAATAAAATAAACGGATCTCTTCCTGAAAAAAAAATTAAAAATGGAACACCCTTGTGATTCCGAGACTCCACATGTGGGAATTTATCCAAAGAAACCCGAAACATTAATTTGAGAGGTTGTTTCTGAAAGAAAATGATGACTATTTAATTATTGTTCCCAACGTATTCTTTCTCCTTAATTTTTGCATATTTTTATGTGATGTTATATGAGAGCAGTCAAAACAGGCTGATCTTAGAAGTCAGAGGCAAGTAGAGTAGCACTTTAATAGAAATCTTGGGTCTATTAATTCTGGTTTCAGGTGGATCACCAATTACCCATTACATTGAGCAAATCAAATAATTTCTGAGTGCTGAGGTAAGTTATGGTCAAAATTATAAAATGGGCCTGGAATATCTCTGATGTCTCATTCTGGTCTAATATAATATGGCCATATTTACTTAAATGACTTCTGAGTAGCAGCACTGTTAATACTCCAAGGACATTGTTGCAAATACAACAAGCATATTTTTACTGGTACTACAGCCAAATTCATGACAAAATCTGGAATACTGCAGAAATTTCAACTATATATATGAATATTTATTTTTATTTTAGTCTTAAAGATTTCCATTTTCTTTTATCTTTGATGCTGGTGACATAAACCCACATAAATAATATATGTTCTGCATTATTTAAAGATACATTTTTTACTTAAGACTATAAAGGCTGAAAAATATTACCCACAATGCTAAAGCACCAATAGTAAACACTTAAAGTCATAGATATGATAACTATGTTTTCATTAAAATTAACTTAATATAAAAAGAAAATCTAATTTCTAAGCATATTAATAACTTCCCAATATTCAATAGTCAAAACTATTAATTTTCCTCAGAAAGCAATATTTAGAATACTTGCTTTAGTGAACATATAATTTTCAAATAACAATGTCATGTTGCTATAATGTGCATAAAAAAAGATGCATTCACACAGCAAGATAGATAAATGGACTGTAAAGCAAAAGGGTATAAAAAGGTTATAATAAATTAATGACATTAAAATATTTCATGCAAATGTATTAGACACATTTTAAAAATACAAATGCTTTTTTATTTTTATTTCCTTCTCTAAACAAATTTGGATGTTGATAATAACATTAAATTTCTTTAACTCTTGGCCCTGGCCGGTTGGCTCAGTGGTGGAATGTGGGCCTGGCGTGCAGAGGTCCCAGGTTCGATTCCCGGCCAGGGCACATAGGAGAAGCGCCCATCTGCTTCTCCACCCTTACCCCTCTCCTTCCTCTCTGTCTCTCTCTTCCCCTCCCCCAGCGAGGCTCCATTGGAGCAAAGATGGCCCGGGCGCTGGGGATGGCTCCTTGGCCTCTGCCCCAGGCACTAGAGAGGCTCTGGTCGCCACAGAGCGACCCCCCCCCCCCCCGGAGGGGCAGAGCATCGCCCCCTGGTGGGCAGAGCGTCGCCCCCTGGTGGGCGGGCCGGGTGGATCCCAGTCGGGCGCATGCGGGAGTCTGTTGGACTGTCTCTCCCCGTTTCCAGCTTCAGAAAAATACAAAAAAAAAAAAAAAGATTTCTTTAACTCTTTAAATATATTATAGCTTTTGCTTGTTGTTTTTTTTGTTGTTTTTTTGATTCATTGTAAACAGGCAGCATAAATAAATAAATAAATAAATAAATAAATACCTTCTTTTACTCCACTGAGTGAGTGAACAGGTTTGTTTGTATTCCCCTAAAAATACTACCACTAGCTTTCTCTGGGACATTTATCTGCTGAATTTTTAGAACTGTTTAAAATGTCCAACTTGTGTTGATTACAGAGAAGAAAATTTTTTCTTATTAAAATGGAACTGAGGAAAAGAGTTTCTTTTTAGAGCCAAAAAGAAGCCTATTCCTAATCCAAAGATAGAATTTATATAAAAATAATTTATCTCTGAGAAAAACCTTTGCAGTCAACTATTTAGAAATAAACACTTCATAAATATTTGACTCTTTTTTTTGTGTCCCTTCATTGCAAAAAATAAATATGTATTTTTAAAAGTAATTATATTACAAAAAGCTGATTGATGTTTTGTTTGTTCATACTGGTAATTTATTGTAAAAGGCCTATTTTGGCCTAGTTTTTAGTAGGTTATGCTTTATTTTCTGGTTATGCAACTATAAGATGCATTTAGTAACGACTATCACTCCAAAATTGAGATAACTCTGTTTACATGTAAAATGAAGATATTTCTCAAAAGGCTAAAATAAAACATATTCATTTACTATGTAACTGCTAGTGTTGTAAAAATTATCTGTGAAAAATTTATATAAATTATGCAAAGTTACTAGCAATTTATGATGAGGTTATACCCCAATAAACCTAAATCAAAAATGGAGTTTAATATGTCTAGTCTATGAGACATCATAGTTTAGTTTAGTTCAGAATGCGCTCAGAATACTTACATCAACCTACAGTTGGATAAAGTCATCTCATACACATTCTGTTTAATAAAATGTTGAATATTTTGTGTAATTTATTGAATAGTGTACTGAAAGTAAAAAGTAGAATGGTTTATAAGTACTCACATACTCCTCTCCTTTCAAAATTTTTCAAATGTGTCTTTCTGTGATATTTACTTTGTTTTGTTTTAATTTTGCACCTGTGCTTTTCACTCTTTATCAGATCACTTGATTTAATTTATGTTTTCAAAATTGTGTAATTAAGTTTAAGCTTCATGACTGTATAAAATAAGTCATTCAGATTCATCGTGAATGTAGCTATATGTTTACAAATACATGTAAAAAAGTCTGATTTTTCAAACCCCAATATTTCTTTGAAATATGATGACTTTTTGATTTCCCAAAGTACCATTTCCTTGAATATTTTATGCCATACAATTTTTAGGTCTGTAAAGCTAAAATAAATTTTCTATGAATGTGCCTCAACAAAATGGATTGGCAATTGAGAAATTCATGTACTAAATAACCCATTTTCTTGATCATCATAGCCAGATATCTGTCAAGTCTGTTTTATCTGAACTCTTTAGACACAGCAATGCCTCATGAATCACCATTAATCATTAAAAAAATATTAAATGTATTTCTTCTCTGCTGTAAACCATCAAGAATGGCCAACTCTGTGCCATGCAAATTAATGTAAATCAAAATTACAAGATGGAAATAAAGCATTTCCGTAGATTTTGGCTGCTTTACCTACAAACACACTGAAAACTTAGCAGACTAGGGTGGGTTTGAAAAGGTCCACTGTGAATGTTAGATGAAAGGGTTCTCTCTGATGTGGCTGTGTCTCATTAGAATATGCAAACACACCTGTCAGGTGAATTGAAAATGGCCCTACTGCATTCACTTGATATTCTCAGGTTTTTTAGTAATAACTGAACATGGAAAAAAAAATCTTGTTGTTAATTAATATCTGAAGCAATAATCAAGGCAGGAAGAAAGAACTGCTTTTTGATGTTGAACTAAAAAGGTCATGTTAAGTGGCAAGGCCAGATGCTTCAGACCAAGCAAACAGCTACACTAAATCAAGGATTCTCCTTGTTAAAACACTTCTTCTTTTCTAAGCCCTTTCGGTAATACTTTTCAAAATCCCTTTTATGTTAAAAATGTTGAATAAATTATTTCTTTTTCTGACTTTACACTTGTGATTTATTTAGGTGACTGTTAGAAGTGGAAGTGTTCTGAATTTGTGCCACATTCTCCTTTTGTTAATGGGTAGAAACCCCAAATTTTCATTAGTTGTTTGTTTGTTGTTTTTTTTTTTTTAATTTGTAGCCCTTTTAAATCTGAAGCAAAATCAAGACATCAAATCTTTTCCCGAGAAAGGAAAGAGCATGAAAGAAGAAATAAAGATTAGGTGACATTTCTTTCTTAGTTTATTTAAGGTCTTCAAATTCTAATGCATTTACTAAAAATCCTCTCTTTTAGTTTATTAATTATCAAGGATTGGTAGGCTAGCAGAGCTTTACTTGATTGAAAGATTGCATTAAGTATCAAGAAACAAACCAGGCTAGGAAAAACTGGCATCGTTTAATTTAGTTTTCTGTGGCTTCCAGAAAATCCTCCTCATTCTGGACTGTAGTCAAGATTACCCTTCTGGAAGCAAGAAAGGGAAGGGAGGAAATTTCACCTCTAGTTGTTTAGCTTTCCACACAAGAAGTGACCTGCGCTTTCTTGTTATCTCCCTTTGCTTGATGATGTGTCTCTGACATTAGTGGTTTGAACTAAGCCTCTTGGATCTGATGACTTGATATTATTGATTATATTCAACATACAGCTGTGAAGCTTATCCATGAATTCAGGGAGGGAAGGATAGAAGAAACAATTTGTTATAGAGTACAGGAAGAAATAAAAATATGATGAGGTTCTATAAATAACCTAAGAAGAAAAACTAAAATGGTTTTCTTCAAAGGGAAGAGAATACAGACAAGGTGTTTATATTTCCATAGTAATAGTCTTATTTTTACAACTTTGAATTCTTTGTGTAGAAAGGTAAGCATTCAACAAATAGCTAAGGTTGAAAAATCAAGAAAGAGAAGCATAAATGTGATATATAAGCCCAAATAAATAAAACCGAAAATATTTAAAAGACGTAGATTAAGATAATGGGTAAAGAAGGACAAATTTGCACACAATTTTCCCTTTGTTATTGTAGCTTTATTAGATATGTTAAAATCAAGTAGCTTAAGTCCTTTACTTTGTTATTTTTGTTTCAGTATTTCACTGGTCTTTTAATGTTTTTTATCTTTCCAAATAAATATTTGAAGCATATTGTTGATAATTACAAAATAATAACTTGTTGGAATTTTTACTAGAATGGCATTGAATCTCTATATTAAGTTAAAAGGAAATAGACACCTTGACACTATTGAATCTTTCCATTTTTAAACATATAGTATCTCTCTATTTATTTATATTTCTTTTGAAATTTTCAATAAAAATGTAGTTTTTTATATATTGATCCTATAAATTTTTGGTAGATTTATACCCAATATTTCTTTTTTTTTTAAGACTTTTAAAGAGGAGAGAGAGAGAGAGAGAGTGAGTGAAAGGGGAGGGGAGGAGCAGGAAGCATCAGCTCTCATATGTGCCTTACTGGGCAAGCCCAGCATTCCAGGTCGGTGCTTTATCGACTGCACCACCTCAGGTGGGGCACCAATATTTCATTTCTTGGTTTTCAAGTTGAAGAAGTTTCTTCTACTCCTAGTTTATTGTGTTTTTTTAATGTCTTTTGAATCCTGTCAAATGTATTTCTTCATCAATGAATATATTTTTACTATTTTTCTTTATTAACCTGCTGGTGTGGTATATTATACTGATTGATTTTCAAATGTTGAAAGAGCCTAGCTGGAGTAAATACCTGAAATAAATCGCACCTGGTCATAGTGTCTTTATTTTTAATACATTGTTTATATTTGTCTGCTATTCTTTGAAGATTTTTCCATTTATGTTCATGAGAGATATTGGTATATGCATTTTTGTTTTTTCATGTTACCTCTATAAAGTTTTTTGTATAAAAGTAATCTGATTTTACAAAATGAGTTAAAAAGTGTTGCTTTTATTTCCTGGATTGATTATGTAGAGTTGGTTTTGTTTTGTTGGTAGAATTCACCAGGAAACTATATAAGCTTAATGACTTCTTTTATATTTTGGAAAGCTACTAATTAGTAGTTCAATTTCTTTAATTAATATTGATCTATTTATCTATTTTTCCCCATGTGAGCTTTGGTAGTTTATTTATTTTAAGTAATTGGCCCATTTCATCTAAGTTATCAAAGTTGTGGGCATATCATTTTGTATAATGTTCTTTTTTTATAATTCTAATGTCTATGAAATTATTAGTGATGACACTTCTTTTATTTTGACAATGATAACTTGTCTTTTTTATTAAAAAATGAAGCTTTCTAAGAGTTTACCAATTTTATTGATCTTTTCAAAAACAAGCTTTTGGTTTTATTGATTTTTCTCTATTTTTGCCTTTCAACTTTATTGATTCTGCTCTAATATTTACTATTTCTTTTTTCATCTTAATTTTGGCTTAACTTCTTCCTTTAATTCTCTAAGGTGAAATTTTAGATGATCAATTTCAGGTATTTTTTCTTTTAAATATATTCATTTAGTGCTATACATATTACCCAAGCACTGCTTTCACCGGACCTCAAACACATTGATATATTGGATTTTCATTTTATTTGCTACAAAATATTTCTTTTGAGACTTCTTCTTTGACCCATATGTTATTTAGAATGGTTGTGCTTAATTTGCAAATATTGAGTATTTCCATCTATCCCTTTTTGATAACTAGATCATTCAATTGTAGTCTACCAGTATAATTTAATGATTTCTACTCTTTTAAATTTGTTGAGATATGTTATATACCTTAGACTATGATCTATCATGGTGAATGTTTCATATGAGCTTAAAAGAATGTATGTTTTGCTGTTATTAGATGGCCTATTTCACAAATGTCATTTAGGTCAATGTGATTGATAGTGCAATTCAGGTCAACTATTACCTTCTTATTTTCTGTCCACTTGATCTATCAGTTCCTGAAAGGGTGGTCAAGTCTCCAATACAATAGTGTGCTTTTCATTTTATCTTTCCAGTTGTATCAGTTTTTGCCTCACATATTTTGATGCACTGTTGTTTGGTACATATACATCAAAGATGCTTGGCTTCTAGGAGTATTGCTCCATTTGTCATGATGTAATCTCTTACTTAATTTCTGATAGTTTCCCAGATTGTTTTGAAATCTGTTCTTTCTGAAGTTAATATAAATAGTCCAGAATATCTCAGCTTATTTTTTATTAGGATTTACATGTTATATCTTTCTAAGCTGTTTACTTTTAACCTTTCTCAGTCTTTATATTTAAGATGTATTTTTTAGACAAATAATTGCATCTTGTGTGTTATTTTTTTAAATCCACTCTGATATTCTCTTTTAATTGGCATATTTAGATCATTCTTATTTAAAGCAATTACTGATATAGCCTGATCACTGTCATGTTTCTATGGAATATTTTTATAAGATACATTTTTCAATTTTTATATTCATTCTGCAGTCTTATTTTTATTGAGAATTTATATAATTACATTTTATCTTCTTTTTTAAAAGTTTTTTAAATAATAAAGTTGTCCTAGAGTTTTCAATGTATATTTATAGCTAATGTAAATCCTCCTTCAAGTAATAGTACAATATTTCACACATAATAAAGACACTTTGTAATTGTAGTAATCAGAAAGTTTATTTTTTCTTTATTTTTAATTTTACTTTTCAATTATAGTTTACATTCAATAGGATTTTGCATTAGTTTCAGGTACACAGCATACTGGTTAGATAATTATAAACTTTACAAAGTAGCCTCCCAGATATTGCCAGTACCCACCTAGCACCATATATAGTTATTACAATATCATTGACTATATACCCTATGCAAATTATATATCCTTGTGACTTCCTTTCTCTCTTTTCTTTTTCTTTTTAAGTGAGAGGAGTGAAGATAGTGTGACAGATTCCTGCATACACCTCCACCAGGATCCACCCAGCAGCCCCTGACTGGGACAGATGTTCAAATCAACCAAGCTATTTTTAGTGCCTGAGGCTGATGCTCCAACGAGCTATCCTCAGCACCCAAGGCCAACACTCAAACCAATTGAGCCACTGGCTGTGGGACCAAAAGAGAGATAGAAGGGGGAGAAGACTGGGGAAAGAAGCATAGGTTGCTTCTCTTGTGTGTCCTGACCGGAAATCGAACCTAGGATATCCATACACTGGGTCAACATTGTATCCACTGAGCCCACTAGACAGGGCTCCTTGGGACTTTTTGTAACTATCAATTTGTGCTTCTTAATTCCTTCACCCTTTTCACCCAGTCCCCCAATCCCTTGGCAACCATCAAGCTGTAAACTGTGTTGACCTGAGTTTTTAAGTGAGTTTTGAATTATCATTTTCCTCTACCTTAAGAAATTTTTAAAGTACCTCTTACAGGATAATTCTGATCAAAATAAATTATCATAGCTATAGTTTCACTAGAAAAATTTTAATTTCTCCTTTTTAAAGAATAATTTCACTAGATACAGTATTCTAGGTAGGTATTTTTAAGACTTTTTTTTTTCGCCAGTTCTAATTCTTTTGCCCAGTTCTGTTCTTATTTGCATGGTTTCTGATGAAAGTCCTTTGTCATTCTTATCCTTATTCTTTTATAGATTCAACTTTTTTATCTTTTATATTTTTTATAAAGACTTTCTTTGCCTTGGACTTTCTTCAGTTTGAGTACTATTTACTTAGATGTAGAAATTTTTTTATTTTCCCTGAAAGTTGTTCCTGAATTTTCTGATTTTGAGGTGTGGTGCCTGTCATTTATTTTATAAAATTTTGGCCATTAATATTTAAATAGTTCTTGTGCTTGCATCTTTTTTCTCCATCTGGTATTTCAATTACACATATTTTAAGCTTTTTGAAATTACACTAAAGGTCTTGCATATTATGTTGTATTCTTGTTCATTTTTTGTTTTTCTTTGCATTTTGTTTGTGAAGTTTTTATTGACATTTTCTAGCTCACTGATTCTTTCCTTGGCTGGGTCCAATCTTCACATAAGCCCATCAAAAACATTCTTTATTTATGTGCAGTTTTTTAAAATTTATTAATTTTAACATTATCTTTTGATTGTTTATGAGAGTTTTTATCTTTATTTTTACATTTACAAATTTGTTCTTACATTGGAGTCCTTTACCTATTAATCACAGTTATTTAAACATTCCTATATGATATTCCCCAAACCTGTGTTATATCTAAGTTTGATTCTGATACTTGCTCTTATCCTTCAAATTGTTTGTTTTCCTCTATCTATTGGCATGCTTTATAAATTTGTTGAAATTCTGATATAAAAGATAATAGGAACTGAGGTAAATATAACTTTAATGTAAGGTTTTGTGTTAATTTGGCCAGGAATTGAGCTATATTTCATATTTGCTGGAGCTAGTGTTGTTATTTTTAAACCAACAATTTTCTTAGTGGATTCCCATAAACTCCTCCTTAGGATCTGTCATATAGAACTTTCAGCTATAATTCACTCTATTATGGAGCCCCCTGTTGATATGGTGCTCTGACATGTGTGGGAGGAAATGTGATCTGTTATGTTATGATTATATCTCAGTTTTTTAGTAGACCTGAGTTCCTGGACTATGTCTTTCACAAGTGGCTTTCAGGATTTTTCCCCCTGAGGTGAGACAGAAAGGCTATAGGGACTGGAATACTGTATTTGCTTTTTACCTAAGTAGGTTAAGGCTTTGGTAAAGACATTTCTCTAGAGCAGGGGTCCCCAAACTATGGCCCACAGGCCACATGTGGCCCCCGCCGCACTTCTGGAAGGGTACCTCTTTCATTGGTGGTCAGTGAGAGGAGCATAGTTCCCATTGAAATATTGGTCAGTTTGTTGATTTAAATTTACTTGTTCTTTATTTTAAAAATTGTATTTGTTCCCGTTTTGTTTTTTTACTTTAAAATAAGATATGTGCAGTGTGCATAGGAATTTGTTCATAGTTTTTTTTATAGTCAGGCCCTCCAACGGTCTGAGGGACAGTGCACTGGCCCCCTGTGTAAAAAGTTTGTGGACCCCTGCTCTAGAGGGTAAGCATCTGTCATTGTATAATTTTCTAAATGTATTTCACAATTTCCCCCCTCATTCTGCTAGAGCCACAAGGGGATTTTTCTTGGCTTTTCAACATGAAAACTTACAGAGTTTCTGGATGTAAAACCCACTAATGTATGAGGACCCCTAAGTCCAGAGCTCACATGAGTTTTGTACTTTCCTATTAGTCTACACTCAGTTTCCATAAATATTTCAAAATTACTATCTAAGTGTTGCTACCAGCTTATGTCTCCAATAGCTTCTGGTCCAAGTTCATAGGTGTCAGTTACAACTGTCTGTATTTATCTGTGTTTCCAGATTTTGGAGTGATGGTTTGCCTTGTGACCTCATGGATCTCTAGCAGATTCAAAACTCAGGAATTTTAGTTTGTTCAACTTCTGTTGTATGAGTGGTATTGATCATTTAAGAGCTCTTTATTGAGATAAAACACCAAGTCGATATAACTCTTTATCCTTTAGGGCTAACCAATTACTATGATATTACTTTATAGGAGTGAATTTGAATGAAATGAAGTTACTGAATAGAGTAATAGGTTATGTGACAGATAAAAACAGATGAAGTATCAAAGAAGAAAGTCATATGGAAAACTACCTTTGTCTCATTTATTTCTTTGCCTCAGCTTCTCTGCATGCTATAAGGAGTATACATCCAGTCTTAATTCTTCTATTTTTATGAATTTTAGAAAGTTACATAATATATCCTGGCCTCAGTTACATAATGTATCCTGGCCTCTGTTTCTAATTTATAAAATGAGTAGACAAATAAGATACTTAACGCTAAGGTGATTTATTTCTATAATTCTCTAGGTAATTTAGTATATAAAAAAGTTTTTCTTCCAAAGTAGATTTATTTTTTCATTCATCAAACAAGTATTTTTTTAATGCAGAGTCAAGGTGGATATCACAGTTAAAGTCCCTATATGCCTTTGAATGTATATTCTATTGAATGAGAGCATATAAAAAAAGTAAAAATTAAAAAAAAATTAAAATGTCAGTTACATTAGTATTAAAATAGAAAAAATAGTAACGAAGTAATTGGAATATATTGGGGTGAAGATATGGATGGTACTTGGTACTTTTGACAACCAAAGAAGTTGCCCCAATGTAAAGTATGGCAAGAAAGGACCAACCAACCAAAGTTAAGAAGAGAATATCCCTTGCAGAAAGAACAAAATAAAGGCTCCACCATAGTAATAAATTAAAGATTTTGTATTTTTTTTTGTAAAGTAGTAAGAACAACACCAAGCATCAAACCAAACAAAAAACAAAAACTCATATTGCTAAGAATGGGAGGAAATGTGTCAAGAAAAATAAGCAGCTGCCAATTTGTATAAAATTTACAGACTATGCATTTGGTTTTAAATTCGTGAGCAAAGGAAATTTATTGGGACAGAAAATCCAGCTAAACTATTGCAATTTGGGCAAAAGAAGGTAGTCGAGTTAACTGTAACACAGAAACAGAGGCAGCAAAAGCAGAATGGGACTGATACCCATTTTAGAGTAGAGGACATAGCTGTTCTGCATGTAAGTGATAAGGGAAGGAGATAAAGCAGAAAATGGGAATAATTCCTATTTTTGTCTTGAGCGTTTAACTATGATGCCAGTTATTGAGCTATCAAGACAGAAAGAGGAAAAAGTTCAGGAGGAAATACACTTCTGTTTGAGTTGTTAGATTTGTGATTTCTTTAGAACTAACAAAAGCGAGAGCTGTGATGAAAATAACGAAGAGAGCAGCACTACTTCACTTTTGAGAACACCTGGGAAAGCATCACTGAGTAACACAGGAGCGATTATTGTGATGCAGATGTGAAGATGTCTATTGTAAAAGCATTTGAAAGGAAGTAAATGTGGAAAAATTAAAAAAAAAAACTGTCACAAGAGTTCAAAGTAGGCGTGGTCATTATGAATGAACACTGCTTAGCAATAGGTGAAAATATTATGAAAAACAGAACTAAAGGAACCAAACTAAACTTAAATACTGAACATGTTACTAGTAAAGTGATGAAACCTCAATTCTTGTCTTGCTTGAGAGAAAGAATTCAATCAAGAGACAAAGTATAGCAGCAAAGAAGCAGGGGTTTATTAGCCATGCAGAAATAGACTTAGGAAGGCCTGAGCAAGCAACTCACTCGCAACAATGAGCGCTCAGTTTAGTTACAGAATTTAGGTATTTTGGGGCTTTACTTCCTGGTTTTCTTATTTTCATTTTTTTTCCTTTTCTTCCAGTTTCTTTTTATTTATAGTATTCATTGTATTGTTATGTGACTGATACCGTATCAGAGAACTGGAGACCATCAGTCTGGGTGGGGTGAGGTAGATCCCGTATACCTGGAATGCAGGGGGGCAATTTATCCCTCTGCCTCTTTTGCCTGTCCCAGTTTATGTCTAACTAACTACCTAGCCCAGTGGTTCTCAAACTTTTTGAAGACGGGGTGCATTTTAAATCCTACAAATAATTGTAGGTGCACTATATACAAATTTCTGAGAAATATGTTTTAATTATTAAGTCAAATATTAAAGAAAAATATAAAGTCCAAGCATGCCTTTATGGTAATTAAATGAAATAAATACAACTAAATTAAATTTGTTTTGACATTAAAAACATTTTTATGTTACATTTTTTGTTATGCTTTGTAGAATTTATAAAAAAAGGGGTTAAAAATAAAAAAAGACAAAAAATTTATCTTTTTACATATATAGATAAATTCTTAGTTAGATTTAGTTAATTTGGCAGGTCCTGGCACAAATGTGTTAAGTTTTTTCATTCTTGTGTTTATAAGAAACATGAGCGTGATGTGTCCTAGCGATTTCTTAACGTTTGGGCATATATTTGAAAGGCAAACTCTTATCTCCTTGTCAATACTTTGAAGAATTCCTCTCTTTTTACTATTAATTGTGTTGAGGGTAGAAAATCCTAATTCATATAAATAGGATGTTGAAAATTGTAGTAAAATGTTCAAAGCCTTTATAAATATTGCCATATGTTCTTCTTTTATAGAAATCCAAATGGTTTCAAGAGACAATTCCTTATGTTTAATCATCAATCCACTATCAGTGTATATAGCTGCCAGTTCTTCTTCTGTTAATGTTAAACCAAAATCACTTGAAGCTTCCATGAATGAGTTTCTAATCCAATCATACTGTTCAGTGTTAAGTGATGGCAAATGCTATAAATTAAATTCTGCCCATCAGGCCCTGGCCGGTTGGCTCAGCGGTAGAGTGTCGGCCTGGCGTGCGGGGGGACCCGGGTTTGATTCCCGGCCAGGGCACATAGGAGAAGCGCCCATTTGTTTCTCCACCCCCGCCCCCTCCTTCCTCTCTGTCTCTCTCTTCCCCTCCCGCAGCCAAGGCTCCATTGGAGCAAAGATGGCCTGGGCACTGGGGATGGCTCCTTGGCCTCTGCCCCAGGCGCTAGAGTGGCTCTGGCCGAGGCAGAGCGACGCCCCGGAGGGGCAGAGAATCGCCCCCTGGTGGGCAGAGCGTCGCCCCTGGTGGGCGTGCCAGGTGGATCCCGGTTGGGCGCATGCGGGAGTCTGTCTGACTGTCTCTCCCTGTTTCCAGCTTCAGAAAAATACAAAAAAAAAAAAAAAATTCTGCCCATCAGCCTTCAAGTGCTATTTTATTTACACTTAACTTTGCTCACTTCCAGAATTGGATTCTTCAATATCATGCTTCTTTTTGAGAAATCTATCCATTTTATTTGGGTGTATTTATCTAAAAATAATATAATGATATGTTTATAATAAATATAATAATGATGTGTTAACAAAAAGAGTAGTATTTTTGCATTGAAATGGTATAATAGAGTAACTATATTTATTTTTATATCTAGGCACATGCCATGAACCAGCGCAGCTAGTAATTCCAGGTCCTGAGTGGGAACGGTGCAGAACTAAGAAAATAGGGGGTATGGAGGGCCCTGTAATTGCTGCTGGCAAGAACAAAGCATGCTCCAAAACCACATCTTGCTTTATTTATAGAGCAAAGTGGGGCCATTAGCAAATCAATGATATCTTTGATTATGTTTCCAAGGCAACCCAAGAATTTTACCAAGGGCAGAAAACCCCCTCCATACATATCATCTTAACTTTACACTAAACAAAGGATAGAAGAAACTTGCCTCCAGTCTTTTCAGGGAACATGGAGGGTAGTGTATACAATCCAGCACCACAGCTTAACAGCCTTTTGCAACCTAATCAGGGAAGTGAAGTGGGGGTTGGGCTGACTGTCAACTTACAGCCAATTTACCACACCTCTGTCCTCCAAAAATCTAAACTCCAAAAACCCTGTTCATTTTTTTGGTCCCCAACAGGCACATATTTCTCTAGAATACCATAGGGTGCACCTGAAAATCTTCTAGGGTGCACCAGTGCACCCTGGCACACACTTTGAGAACCACTCACCTAACCTAACAAACATGAGGACATAAAGGTGCTGTGTCTCTCAGTTGGGACAAATATGTTTATGCTTAATTGGATTAGCATATAACCAACTCCAAAAAAATAAGAGACTAAATAAGTAAGATTTACAAAAGCAGGAATCAAGCCATTGTTAAAGGATGTCACAGCTTTCCACAAAAGATACTTTTTGCCTCTTAAAATGAGTGAGCAGGCAAAAGAAATAGCAGCCCTGGATCTTAGAAAAAAATGTGAGCCATTTATGGAGAATGTGTACACTTGTGAGAATACTCGCAACAAGAATTTTCTATCACTTTTATTAAACTTAAATTGATATTTTCATTTTTATAAATAACACTTGAGACATAATACTATTTCTTGTTCATTGTCATTCATTCAGATAGACATCATTTTGTTTCCCAAATATAAAGAAGTTTGAAATATATGTTTGAGATAATCACTGAATCATCTTTATGTTTTGGTTTCTTTGTTTGTTTGTTTTTAACTAGCTGAGGTGCAACCAAATGGCTCAAATAAAACCACATAGCTATTTACTGAAAAATTTTAATTCAGAATTTTGGACTTCTTATTCACCATATTGCCATATTGGTTTGTGTGTGTGTGTGTGTGTGTATGTGTGTGTGATCTTTCAAATACAGAAAATTCAGAAAGATGAGAACTATGCTTCTGTCCTTTATAAACAACATATTGATATGACTCACTAATTTTCATTTATAATAATCATTAAAATTAATACAATAGGCCCTGGCCGGTTGGCTCAGCGGTAGAGCATCGGCCTGGCATGTGGGGGACCCGGGTTCGATTCCTGGCCAGGGCACATAAGAGAGGCGCCTATTTGCTTCTCAACCCCCCCTCCTTCCTCTCTGTCTCTCTCTTCCCCTCCCGCAGCCAAGGCTCCATTGGAGCAAAGATGGCCCAGGCGCTGGGGATGGCTCCTTGGCCTCTGCCCCAGGTGCTGGAGTGGCTCTGGTCACGGCAGAGTGACGCCCTGGAGGGGCAGAGCATCGCCCACTGGTGGGCAGAGCGTTGCCCCTGGTGGGCGTGCCAGGTGGATTCCGGTCGGGAGCATGCGGGAGTCTGTCTGACTGTCTCTCCCTGTTTCCAGCTTCAGAAAAATAAAAATAAAAAAATAAATAAATAAATAAAATTAATACAATATATATGTTGATCAATTTTTTTTTTTTTTTACAGAGACAGAGAGAGAGTCAGAGAGAAGGATAGACAGGGACAGACAGACAGGAACAGAGAGAGATGAGAAGCATCAATCATCAGTTTTTCACTGCAACTCCTCAGTTGTTCATTAATTGCTTTTTCATATGTGCCTTGACCGTGGGCCTTCAGCAGACCGAGTAACCCCTTGCTTGAACCAGCGACCTTGGGTCCAAGCTGGTGAGCTTGCGCAAACCAGATGAGCCCACACTCAAGCTGGTGACCTTGGGTCCTCGAATCTGGGTCCTCAGCATCCCCATCTGACGCTCTATTTACTGCGCCACAACCTGGTCAGGCTGTTGATCAAAAATTAACTTTAGAAAATTAAAACAATATTTTTTGATTGCATATAAATATTTAACTTTAAAAAGTGGGACTTGATAAATGAGTGAGTGGCTTAAAATTGTTGTTACAAGTTACTGGCAATCCATTTAGTAGGGCTTTATTTTTAAAACTGCCTTTTAGGTATAGTGGTATTTTAGAATGAAGCACATATCTTTCAAGTCATCTGACTTTGGGGGTGGGTCTTAATGTAAATCAATCAAAGGAGGACACTGTTGATCTCTATTTGGGAAAATACTTTTATTTTTATTTTTGGAAAGAATGCTATTCTTCTCTAGATTTAATATTCAATACTTGCTTCAGCAGTACATATATAAATACTAGATTTAATATTCAACAATAGTTTGTATCCAAGGCCCTGAACATGTGATGAACGCAAAGTTTTTTGCTGAAATGAACACCAATTTCCTAAAACAAAATGTTGATGTGAGACACATTTTTAATCCTAGTTCTGTGAAGTCTAGAGACAGGCTTTTCTCAGACATATATTTCCCTACGGGACTTGTACAACATAATTTTATGATTAATAACATAGCAAGTGATTCATCCTCCGAAACCTAACAAGTAATTTTCTTGAAATAGCACACCTATAGCAGCTTGTTAGTTACAGAATAGCTAAGTTTTGGAACTTTTTAATCCATGCAGTCTTTTGTGCACAAAGGGAATTGCAAGCATGTCTTATAAACTCTACTTTTCATTATTTAGTACAACAGAGAGTAATTAACTTTCCTTTTACATATGTTTTTCTTAGGATCAGAGTCAGTATTATGCTAATGCTTTTGTATTAATGAGTTATAGTCTTTTCCCTGATAATTGTTACTTTGGTTTCCCAGAGCACTGGAGATTGACTAAGTTAAAGCTTATATAGGACTCTCACTTCTTTCTAGGGAATCAGTTATTATTACGGTGTTCCTAAATACATAAGTTGATAAAACTCTGTTTTATAATCCATATAAATGGTCAAATGATTTCTGGGTAATAAGGGGCCCTGGAAATCAGTGAAATTATTTCAAAATATGGAACCCCTTATTTTTCTGTGGAGTTTTTATCTTTGAGTCTATATTTATATTGGTTATATAAGTTTCTTGAATATGACAATAATAACAACAAAAGTTACATTTTTATTAAAACTATATGTTAACTGTATGATACTAATACAATATCAACTTATTGCAAAAGGAGTTATTAAAAAATTTTATTTGCTTCTACTCAGAGACTGAGCCGAAAAGCAAAATAGAAAGTACAAAAGTGATGTATATTAATAATTCAAGGTTTTTGTAGATGTACTAGAGTCTTGAACATATATATCACTGAGAATTTTGTAGGTTTTCAAAGATATCAGGCTGATGAGTTTAAGAAACTAATACAGTAGTGTTTAATTAAATATCAGAAGACAAGTTTCAAGCGTTCCCCTATCATTAACTTACACTGCACTGAGAATATGTGCATATTCATCTACAATCCATATGGAAAAAAACACACACATACAATGGTCCAGCAGATAGCTAAGGTATATTTTTAATAAAAATTTTATAAATTAAAAACTCATTCACTGCTAGTGAGAATGCAAATGAATACAACCATTATGGAAGAAAATATGGTAGTTCCTCAAAAACTTAAGAATAGGACTAACATATAACCCAGCAATTCCTCTACTGAATACCTACCTCAAAAGATCAAAAACTTTGGTATTTAAAGACACATGGACCCCCATATTCATTGCAGTATTATTCACAGTGGCCAAGACACGGAAACAACCAAAGTGTCCCTCAATAGAGGATTGGATAAAGAAGATGTGGTCCATATGTACAACAGAATACTACTCAGCCATAAGAAATGATAACATAGTGCCATAATGACAACATGGATGGACCTTGAGAACATTATACTGAGTAAAATAAGTAAATCAGAAAAAGCTAAGAACTCTATAATTTCACACATAGGTGGGATATAAAACTGAGACTCACAGACATAGATAAAAGTGAAGTGGTTACTAGGGGTAGGGGGTATGGGGGTGTGGGGGAGGGGATGGGGGAAAGGATGTAAAGAGGAATAAATATAATGTGATAAAAAATGATTTGCCTTTGGGTGATGGGTTTACAATATAATCAACAGATCAAATGCTATAAAAATGTTTACTTGAAACCTATGTACTTTACTGACCAATGTCACCCTGTGAAATTTAATTTTCTAAATAAAATTTTAAAAAATTCTGTACCTTTAAATTTTAAAAAGTGAGTTCTTTTCTGGAAACATTTATTTCCTTGGGGGTAAATATTGAGAACTTGTGTTTGGCATTGTAGATATAACAACTCCAAATAAGAACAAGATCTCTCCTCTCAGGCAGCTCCAATCCATATTGGAAGCATCATTACTCACTAATCATCCAAATCTAATTGTGGGCTCCTCATTCATTCCCATTCACCAAATATATAATATATTGAGTGTCTACTATGTTCCCAACTATGGTAGGTGCTGGAAGTAAAATGGTAAGTAAAATCAAAACAAAACACAATTCATCAGGGTTATTTTCATTCAGCACAAAGATATGAGGCCCTGGCCAGTTAGCTGAGTGGTAGAGAGTTGGCCTGGCTTATGGATGTTCCAAATTTGATTCCCAGTCAGGGCACACTGGAGAAGTGCCCATCTGCTTTTCCACCCCTCCCCCTCTTGTTTCTCTTTCTCTCTCTTTCCCTCCTGCAGCCACGGTTTCATTGGAGCGAGTTGGCCCCAAGTGCTGAGGATGCCTTCATTGTTTCCACCTCAGAGCAAGAAAAAGCTCAGTTGCTCAGCAATGGAGTAATGCCCCAGAGAGGCAGAACATTGCCCCCTAGTGGGCTTGCTGGGTGTTTCCTGGTCGGGCAAATGCAGGAATCTGTCTCTTCCTCCCTTTCTCTCACTGAATAAAAAACAACAACAACAACAACAACAACAAAAAAGACAAAGACTGTGGATGGGAAATATATTTGTCAGATTGTTACACAAATCAACACACAAGAAACATACTCTCAAACAACTGTTCTGAATAAGAAGAATACAATTATTTATGGGGACATATTAACAACAACAAAACTCAGAGCAATTAAGTCTGTGGTGCTAAGGCAGATCCCTTGAAGGATATAATGCAGGCTATGAGTAGACATTGAGACGAAGGTGGGATAATTATCAGATAACTTGCAAGAGCATGAGCAAAGGCCTTGGGATGAACAGGAACACAGCACATTGGCGCAACTGACGTGGGGATTGAATTAGGGAATAAGAAAATGAATCAAAAAGGTAGAGATCAAACAAACCAAACAGCATTAGCAGAAAGTGACTTTATGTCATGGAAAAATAAGTAGAAGTACAGAAAACATTCCAGGAAGAAAATAATAATTTAAAAAAATTTGAGGTAGAAAAATAAAAGAACATTGTTATAAAATATAAAAGAACAACATTGTACCTAAGCAGTGGTTTTTAAACTGGATGACTGCCCTTCAGGGGATAGTTGGCAATGTCTGGGGACATTTTGTCATAACTAGGGTGATGTTACCGGCACCTAGTGAGTAGAAGGCAGAGATACTGCTAAATGTTCTTTAATGCTTCTCACAGCAAAGGATTATGTGGTACAAAACATCAGTATTTCTGGGGTTCTACAACCATGATGTAGAATGTTCATAGTGAAAGGGATAGAAATATAAAATGTGCCTGGAGAGTTAGGTACTTAACTGTTGGGGACCGAATAAATAAACAGGGTATTTTTGCAATCTGGACTGAGGTGCTGGGCCCAAACCCCACCTCATTTGCCTAGTTAACAAAGAGCTACACCTGATTCTCATTTGTCTCACCCATGTCCTCCAGAGGAGGCTGGGACTAGTTTCTTATTAGTGTAAAGTAGATTTGGATGGTATGGTGGAGGTTGTCTTTGAGTTGCCTTGGAAACTTAATTGAATTGCTGATGGACCAAATTTTTTCTATGAGTAAAAGTGGATGTGTTTCTGGGAGCAGGCACGTTAAGGCTAAGGAACAGTAGATATTGTTTGCTGTGGCATCCTCCTGAACCCATCTGTGTTTGTGTGTGTGTGTGTGTGTGTGTGTGTGTGTGTGTGTATCTCTTCGTTAAGTCCCTGTCTATCATCTATTTCAATTCCATACCTTTTCCCGTTCGATGATCCCATAATAGACTTGTCGTGGCTGGACCACCACAGTTAACCATATCATTTTAAGATTTACAAGGAAGGCAATGGGAAATTATTGAGAAAAATTTCTGCCAGAAATTACATGGACTTAATTATATTTCTAAACGTTTATTTTGACTATCATGATGAATGTATTATAGCAGGAGAAGATGGAGACACAAAAAATATTACTGAGTGTTCCAGTAATACAATGAAAACTAATGATAAATTGATAAAAAATTAGTACAAGGTGAAGTCGAAGGAGTGGATAGATTAGATAGTAATGAAAGTGCTCTGTGATTGATTGGATGTGTGTTTAAGAAATTGGTAATGACTTCCATCTTCTGACTTGAGCAGCTGAACAGCTGGAGGTGCATTTTCTGAAAGATTCTGGGAGGCTTGTAGAAATGTTCCAGGGTAGTTCCCCCTGCTTTGTTCTCTTTCAGAAAGACAGGTTGTAAAAAAAATAAAACAAATAAAATTCTGCAGAAACTGATCCAGACCTAGGGCATACTCAAGAATTTTTAAATAAATACTCCAATTTCAGTAAGTTTTCACTCTCAATTTCAAGAGACAGAAATCTTTTTTTAAAAAAAGATACTTAATTCAAATATTCAGAAATTTATGATAACACTCATAAGCAACTTGTTTTTTCTGCTTCTAGGTACAAAAAATATTAGATTAGTATCTAATAACTTCCACTTTTACATGTCAATAGCTTAATAATTATGGAAAAAATATGTCAAAACTTTCATTTTACGTTGCAGTCCAAACCCATTGCTGTGATTGCAGGTCTCATAAAATGAGTAAATTGCACAAAATTGTCCAGTATAATTGATCCACTTCTTTCACAGTCAACATTTTTTTGACATCTAGAGATAATATGAACTTAATATAATTGAATTATCTACTGTACAATTAAAAACATACCTTTTTTTTCCTTCAATGTCACCTTTAGATAAACTATATGGTTGTAATGTTAAGCAGCCAGTATATTCAGGTCATACCTTCCCTACATAATACCCCTTTCCTCTCCAGTTTACAGAAATTTGAGACAAATGTGGGTGGTTCTTGATAATGTTACAAGCTTTGTGTATCAGATTCTTATTTGGTATGATTTTAAGATGATTGTGGCCTCACCTATTTCTTCTTCCCACTAGTGCTGAAGTGACTGGCACGAGGACACCAACTAGCTACGTGGAGTTGTGTGAATATAACACAAGCACGTGTAAGCACTCTCAGAAGTACTCATCAGAAGAGACTGGGTTGCATCTCTGACATTCAGTTTCTCCTTCCTAGGAGAAAGAATCTCTTGGACTGGGGTCGGTTTTGCTCATCTGATAAAGGCAAGTATGGTCTGGGATCTGTAGCCTTACAGCACGTGATGCTTCCCAATTTTCAAAGGAGTGGGTGGGGGAATAGGGATAATACATTTTAGGAAAACAAGGCATTGTTAGCTGGGATGGAACCCAAGAGTAAGTCCTTAATACCCCAAGGAGTCAGAAATGTTACATATTTTATTGTAATAAGCATAAAAACATTATGTTTATTATATCAAGTATCAAAACATGTTTTGTTGCCAAATAGGTAAATATTGACTAGGATAGTTTAAAGCCTCTTACTTATTCTATAAATTAAAAAGAAAAAAAATGATTTAGGACATTTAGACAATTTTATAAAACTCTACTCAATTTTGAGAATTTTGCTATACCTATAAATGAAAATACAGCTTATTAGTGTATGTTATTATTAATACCAGAATATGCTCAATAGCATATTTTTAACACTAAAAGCCTTCCCAAGTGCCATACTTTTGAATTTTATAAGAGAAAAAAATGATGAGTGTTACTCATTTTAATAGAAATGGATTAGGGCAAAAAAAAAATTGAGTATTTGCAAGCTGAACCTTGGCACTCTTTCTCACATCACTTTTATTTGCATCATTCTTATGCCCACACATAAATTAATAATTCATAAATAGTGCTGACATCAGAAATTTTTTAGTTTTTATAAAACTAACTGCTTAGTGTATGCTGATAACCCAATTCTATAATCACCTGCCAGAAATTTGCTTCAACAAGTTCTGTTTAAAGTAGTAAGTCGAAGAAAGTTGTAGTTTTATATGCACACCAAATTTGTTGAAATGTTTAACTGATTGAATGAGTTGTTTTGTTTAGATTATGTCAAATCTTGGACTAATTTTTTAAAATATAGATTTTATTTAATTGGCTTCCTTCAAGCAGTCAAATTTGTACTCTGCAAAGTTAAATTAAACCTTCCATAATACGAGTGCAGTGAAAGCAATTTACCAAATTGCTTCTAGCTTGGAAGAGTTAATATAATATTTACATTGCATAACTTTATCTAGAATTTTGTTTTTGAAATAGTAATACTGAGTTTCTGTTTTCCTCCTATAGTCTTGTGATTGGTTTTTGTTTTAAGCATAATCCTGGTTGATTTTAAATTTTATTAACATTAAAAAAAGAAAAGCAGGAAAAAAAAATCAAGCAAGTTTGATTTGTCTTCTTTGCCGAAGTCAGAGAATAAGCCCAAGAGAAAAAGGTCATCAGAATAAAGGCAGAAAAAAGATTTGTGTATGCCTTTGTGTTTTAATTTACAAAGTAGTGTAAATAGCAAGATTCTCTGTGATTTTACTGAGATCATGGTTCATAAACACAAATACCTACAGATGTCAGCTGTGGATCATATTGTCAAGACTGGAACATATACACGAGAAGCAGAAATAACTAATGGCTTTATGGAGTTACAAAAAATGCTTATCAAATATGAAGGACCAGGGTCAGTAGCACAATCGGTTAGCACAGTACTTATACAACAGTGTAGACCTGAAGTATTCTAATCGTAAAGCCTCTGCACTAATTTCTGAGCCTCAAATAATACTTTTTTGTTACTATTAGAATAAAATATTTAAATTTAATATGATTTTAGTTTCATGTTAAGTGGCTTATACCTAACAAATCTCTGAAATTAATTAGAAATAAATAAATAAAAAGTATTTATGTGGTCATATTCTACTTGTCTTTCTCTAAAATTTTGTTAATCAAGAAAGAGGTTTAAATTAAACAAAAAATTGAAAGCATATATTTGAGGTCAAAGATTGTAACAGGGAGACAGAGATTCAGGTAGTACCTTATAGTGTGGTCTGGGGAGAAAAGAGAAAGACAAGGGTTATAAAGCTGGTTCTTGATGTATTGTCCTCAATCTAGTGATTTTAATGTAAGTGAAGAAATCTAGCTTAATTAATAGGAATTGGATGAGCCAATATACAAATTTAAAAAGTTGGCTGGCAAAACATTGGCTCCTTTCTCAGTAGGAAAAATAGAAGGTCTGACTGTCACAATGAGAAGGAGAATAAATTCAAACACAGCTAAGAAGTTCAAAAACTCATGGAGAAACATGC
This sequence comes from Saccopteryx leptura, assembly GCF_036850995.1. Lineage (NCBI taxonomy): Eukaryota > Metazoa > Chordata > Mammalia > Chiroptera > Emballonuridae > Saccopteryx > Saccopteryx leptura. The sequence continues at coordinate 357,978,538 of NC_089503.1, forward strand.
TGGAAAAGACAAATATAAGACAAACATCTCCATGTGCTCTGGACTAGATTGTAGTTTCCTGTATATTAATGACTCCACTTGGCAATCTCCATTAACAAATTCCACAGAAATATTTTATCTCTATGACTTTTTATAACATAACTGTACTCTCATCACATTCCTAGGAAATATTCATTGCCATATTAACTGTAAAATCAACTTTTATATACTGTATATAGGGAAGTAAATAGCAGTCCAAAATCAACAAACACAAAATACAAACCAAAATACTTCATAAATGGTTTTCATTAAATTTATACTCATAAAAATGAAGAATATGATCTTTTGAAAAATTTTCACTCACGACAGTGAGAAGATGGCAGCGGAGTAGGCGGACGCACAGACGCCCAGCTCTCAATACCAAACTGGAATACAAATCAATTTAGGAAAAATCAGCATGAAAAACCAACACTGAACTGCAAGAACAGCTCTCAAAAACCAAGGAGCAAAGAGGAAGCCACAATAACCCTGGTAAGGAGTGCCTGAATCTCCTCTGCTTACAGGAATGGAAGGGGGGGGGGGTGAGGCTGAGAGCCCAGAGAGGATTTCACAGAGGAAAAAGAGCAGAAACTACTGCTCACAGCCACTTACCTGGCGACCAGGGAGCAAAGTGGGTTGAAAAGACCAGCTTATCTCCCAAGTGGAAAGGACAGGGAGAGGGACAGACTGTGAGGGGCTAAGGTATGCAAGAAACGGAATAAAAAAGCTGACTCATTCGTGCTGGAGGCGGCCATAGCTGGGGGAGGGATTGAACCTTTCACAAAACAGAGCTGAAGTGCTTCTGGATCAGAGATCTCTGGACATCTATCCAGCTCCAATCAGCTATATAAGACACAGCTGAAAACAAGAAGTGGGGAGGAGGAGCAGTAACTCAGGTCTCCATGGAGATCTGAGATACACCTCCCCCTACTGAAGCTGAGAAAAAACCCTGCCCCCAGTGAGATTAGTTGGTGGAAGAGACCTTCAGCATCTCAGGTTACACCCACAGCATTCCTGGTTACAGTTTCAAGGAAGGCCCCTGCTGAGATCAGCTAACAAGACTATCACCTGTTAAGAAAACAAACAAATCAAGACTTCAAAGCTGCCCAAATCCGAAAGTGGATTACAAATAATAGTTGATACCAACCCAAGAAGACCTAGAAATAACACAACTGAAAACTGGAGGCAGACAACACCAAGCCTAGACTCAACCAACTCTACAAATAAAACAAAAGAAAGAAGATGAGAAGACAAAGGAGTGCAATCCAAATAAAACCACAAGAGACACCTTTGAGAGATGAACTGAGTGATATGGAAATAATCAAACTTCCAGATGCGGAGTTCAAAATAATGATTGTAAGGATGCTTAGGGATCTTAGAACAATAATGGAGGGGCAGTTTGAAAACCTAAATAAAAAAATAGCAAGTATAAAAAAGAATCAGTTGGAGACGACAAATACAATATCAGAAATAAAGACCACAATGGAAGGAATTAAAAACAGGATAGATAGAGCAGAGGATCGAATCAGCGAGTTAGAGGACAACTGGAATGAAGGCATGAAAGCAGAGAAGAAAAGAGAAAAAAGACTCAAAAAGTCAGAGGAAACTCTTAGAGAGCTCTGTGACAACATGAAGAGAAATAACATCCACATCATAAGGGTTCCTGAAGAAGAAGAAAAAGAACAAGGAATAGAGACTTTGTTCAATCATATCATAGCTGAAAACTTCCCTAAATTAATGCAAGAGAAACTCTCACAAATCCAAGAAGCACAGAGGACTCCATTAAAGAGAAACCCAAAGAAACCTACACCAAGACACATCATAATTAAAATACCAAAGCTAAGTAATAAAGAGAAAATATTAAAAGCTGCAAGAGAAAAAAAGTTATCACCTACAAAGGAGCCCCCATAAGGATGACATCGGACTTCTCAACAGAAACACTTGAGGCCAGAAGAGAATGGCAAGAAATATTCAAAGTAATGCAGAACAAGAACCTACAACCAAGACTACTTTATCCAGCAAGGCTATCGTTTAAAATCGAAGGAGAAATAAAAAGCTTCCCAGACAAAAAACAACTCAAGGAATTCATTACAACCAAACCAATGCTGCAGGAAATATTAAGGGGCCTGGTGTAAACAGATCAAAGTGGGAAAAGAATACAGAAAAAAAAAAAAAAAAAGGAATACACCAATAAAAAAGAAAATGGCAATAAACAACTACATATCAATAATAACCTTAAAAGTAAATGGATTAAATGATCCAATCAAAAGACATAGGGTAGCTGCGTGGATAAGAAAACAGGACCCATACATATGTTGTCTACAAGAGACACACCTTAGAACAAAAGACACACATAGATTGAAGGTAAAAGGATGGAAAAAAACATTTCATGCAAACGGAAATGAAAAAAAAGCTGGGGTAGCAATACTTATATCAGACAAATTGGACTTTAAAACAAAGGATATAGTAAGAGATAAAGAAGGCCACTACATAATGATAAAGGGAGTAATCCAACAGGAAGATATAACTATTATAAATATTTATGCACCTAATATAGGAGCACCCAAATATATAAAACAGACTTTGATGGATTTAAAGGGTGAGATCAACAGCAATACTATAATAGTAGGGGATTTCAATACCCCACTAACATCACTAGATAGATCCTCAAGAAAGAAAATTAACAAAGAAACAGAAGACTTATTGGAAACACTAGATCAACTCGATTTAATAGATATCTTCAGAACCTTTCACCCTAAAGCAGCAGAATATACATTCTTTTCAAGTGCTCATGGTACATTCTCTAGGATAGACCACATGTTAGGGCACAAAAGTGCTCTTAACAAACTTAAGAAGACTGAAATCATATCAAGCATTTTCTCCGACCACAACGGCATGAAAATAGAAATGAATCACAGCAGAAAAGCTCAAAAATTCTCAAACACATGGAAACTAAATAGCAGGGTGTTAAATAATGAATGGATTAAGAATGAGATCAAAGAAGAAATAAAAAAATTCCTAGAAACGAATGACAATGAGTATACAACAAGTCAAAATTTATGGGACACAACAAAAGCAGTGCTGAGAGGGAAGTTCATAGCACTACAGGCACACTTTCAGAAGCTAGAAAAAGCTCAAATAAACAACTTAACCCTGCATCTAAAAGAATTAGAAAAAGAACAGCAAGTAAAGCCCAAATGTAGTAGAAGGAAGGAAATAATAAAGATCAGGGCAGAAATAAATGACATAGAGGCTAAAGAAACAATACAAAGGATCAATGAAACTAGGAGCTGGTTCTTTGAAAAGGTAAACAAGATTGATGAACCTTTAAGTAGACTCACCAAGAAAAAGAGAGAGAGGACTCAAATAAATAAAATTAGAAATGAGAGAGGACAAATAACAACTGACACAACAGAAATACAAAATATTGTAAGAAAATACTATGAAGAACTAACTGTATGCCAAAAAACTAGACAACCTAGATGAAATGGACAAATTCTTTGAAACATACAATCTTCCAAAAATCAATCTGGAAGAATCAGAAAACCTAAATAGACCTATTACAACAAATGAAATCGAAACAGTTATCAAAAAACTCCCAACAAAGAAAAGTCCGGGGCCCGATGGCTTCACAACGGAATTCTACCAACTATTCAAAGAAGAACTAACTCCTATCCTTCTCAAACTATTTCAAAAAATTCAAGAGGAAGGAAGACTTCCAAGCTCCTTTTATGAGGCAAGCATAATTCTGATTCCAAAACCAGGCAAAGACAACACAAAGAAAGAAAATTATAAGCCAATATCTCTGATGAATATAGATGCTAAAATCCTCAACAAAATATTAGCAAACCGGATCCAACAATATATGGAAAAAATCATACACTATGATCAAGTGGGATTTATTCTAGGGAGGCAAGGCTGGTACAATATTTGTAAATCAATCAATGTGATTCATCACATAAACAAAAAGAAGGAGAAAAACCATATGATAATTTCAATAGATGCAGAAAAAGCATTTGATAAAATCCAGCACCCATTCATGATCAAAACTCTCAGCAAAGTGGCAATACAGGGAACATACCTCAACATGATAAAAGCCATCTATGAGAAACCCACAGCCAACATCATACTCAATGGGAAAAAATTAAAAGCAATACCCTTAAGATCAGGAACAAGGCAGGGGTGCCCCCTTTCACCACTCTTATTTAACATAGTCCTGGAAGTCCTAGTCACAGCAATCAGACAAGAAGAAGAAATAAAAGGCATTCAAGTTGGAAAAGAAGAAGTAAAACTATCATTATTTGCAGATGATATGATATTGTATATAGAAAACCCTAAAGTCTCAGTCAAAAAACTACTGGACCTGATAAATGAATTCAGCAAAGTGGCAGGATATAAAATCAATACTCAGAAATCAGAAGCATTTTTATACACCAACAATGAACAGTCAGAAAGAGAAATTAAAGAAACAATCCCCTTCACAATTACAACCAAAAAAATAAAGTACCTAGGAGTAAACTTAACCAAGGAGACTAAAGACTTGTACTCGGAAAATTACAAAACATTGATAAAAGAAATCAAGGAAGATACAAACAAGTGGAAGCATATACCGTGCTCATGGTTAGGAAGAATAAACATCATTAAAATGTCTATATTACCCAAAGCAATTTATAAATTCAATGCAATACCAATTAAAATACCAATGACATACTTCAAAGATATAGACCACATATTCCAAAAATTTATATGGAACCAAAAGAGAACACGAATAGCCTCAGCAATCTTAAAAAAGAAGAATAAAGTGGGAGGTATCACACTTCCTGATATCAAGTTATACTACAAGGCCGTTGTACTCAAAACAGCCTGGTACTGGCATAAGAACAGGCATATAGATCAATGGAACAGAACAGAGAACCCAGAAATAAACCCACTGTTCTATGGACAACTGATATTTGACAAAGGAGGTAAGGAAATACAATGGAGTAAAGACAGCCTCTTTAACAAATGGTGTTGGGAAAATTGGACAGCTACCTGCAAAAAAATGAAACTAGATCACCAGCTTACACCACTCACAAAAATAAACTCAAAATGGATAAAAGACTTGAATGTAGGCCGTGAAACCATAAGCATCTTAGAAGAAAACATAGGCAGTAAGCTCTCGGACATCTCTCGGAGCAATATGTTTGCTGATTTATCTCCACGGGGAAGTGAAATAAAAGACAGGATAAACAAATGGGACTATATCAAACTAAAAAGCTTTTGCACAGCTAAAGACAACAAGAACAGAATAAAAAGACAAACTACACAATGGGAGAACATATTTGACAATACGTCTGATAAGGGGTTAATAACCAAAATTTATAAAGAACTTGTAAAACTCAACACCAGGAAGACAAACAACCCAATTCAAAAATGGGCAAAAGAGATGAATAGACACTTCTCCAAAGAGGACATACAGATGGCCAATAGGCATATGAAAAAATGCTCAACATCACTAGTCATTAGAGAAATGCAAATTAAAACCACAATGAGATATCACCTCACACCAGTCAGAATGGCACTCATCAACAAAACAACACAGAATAAGTGCTGGCGAGGATGTAGAGAAAAGGGAACCCTCCTGCACTGCTGGTGGGAATGCAGACTGGTGCAGCCACCATGGAAAGGAGTATGGAGATTCCTCAAAAAACTGAAAATCGAACTGCCTTTTGACCCAGCTATCCCACTTTTAGGAATATACCCCAAGGACACCATAGAACGGCTTGAAAAGGAGAAATGCACCCGCATGTTTGTGGCAGCATTGTTCACAATAGCGAAGATCTGGAAACAGCCCAAGTGTCCATCAGAGGACGAGTGGATTAAAAAGCTTTGGTACATATATACTATGAAATACTATTCAGCCATAAGAAATGATGACATCGGATCATTTACAATAACATGGATGGACCTTGACAACATTATACGGAGTGAAATAAGTAAATCAGAAAAAAAACTAAGATGAATCCATACATAGAAGGGATATAAAAATGAGACTCAGAGACATGAACAAGAATGTGATGGCAACAGGGGCGGGGGTTGGGGGAGGGGGGATGGGGTGAAGAGGAGAGAGGGGTTAGGGGAGGGGAGGGGCACAAAGAAAACCAGACAGAAGGTGACAGAAGACAATTTAACTTTGCGGGAGGGGTATACAGCACAATCAAATGTCAAAATAATCTAGAGATATTTTCTCTCAACATATGTACCCTGATTTATCAATGTCACTGCATTAAATTTAATTAAAAAAAATTGAAAATAAAAAAAAATTAAAAAAAAAGAAAAATTTTCACTCACATTAAAAAACAACATTCTATTACTTTTCAATATATCATAATAGGATTTTAAAATTAAATCATTCAGCATATGTTATAAACAGTATCTAAAGTATTGTTTCAGCATATGTAATTTAGGAAAATTTTCATAAAATATCTCCAGTTCTTTCTTCCATGAAAATATCCAGAAAAGCTTGATCAGACAGTGGCACAGTGGATACAGCCTCAGACTGGGATGTGGAGGACCCAGGTTCAAGACCTCGAGGTCTCCAGCTTGAGTGTGGGCTCGTCTGGTTTGAGCAAAGCTCACCAGCTTGGACCCAAGGTCTCTGGCTTGAGCAAGGGATTACTCAGTCTGCTGTAGCCCCCTGGTCAAGGCACATATGAGAAAGCAATCAATAAACAACTAAGATGTTGCAACAAACACTAGTGATTGATGCTTCTCATCTCTCTTTGTTCCTGTCTGTCCCTATCTATCCTTCTCTCTGACTCTCTCTCTGTCTCTGTAAAAAAAAAAAAAAAAAACACCAAAAAAACCCCCAGAAAATGAATGATCTTTAAATAGTCAATACTTATTAATATTTGAATCTCTAAATATCAGTTAAAATTATAAAATAAATGGTACATCTTTTAATTCTGACAAAAGTTTGCCTTTTTTATTTGAACTTATATTTTGCTCAAAACATAGTTAATTTAGAAGACTTGAATTCTCACCCTGGCCAGTTGGCTTAGCTGTAGAGCATCGGCCTGGCTTGTATAAGTACCAGGTTCGATTCCTGGTCAGGGCACACAGGAAAAACGCTCATCTGCTTCTCCACCCCTCCCCCACTCCTCCCTCTCTGTCTCTCTCTTCCCTTCCCACAGCCAAGTTTCCATTGGAGCAAAGTTGCACGGGTGCTGAGGATGGCTCCATGGCCTTCGCCTCAGGCACTAGAATGGCTCCGGTTTCAACAGAGCAACAGCCCAGATGGGTAGAGCATCACTGTCTAGTGGGCATATCTCGTGGATCCTGGTCCAGGGCATGAGGGAGTCTGTCTATCTGCTTCCCTGCTTCTTACTCCAGAAAAATACAAAAAAAAAAAAAAAAAGATTTGAATTTTACTATTACAATATGTGTATATAACTATAGTATAAAAAAACGTGTAAAATTTAGAATCTTTAAAATAATAATTGTTTTTCCTTCTCCTTTCTTCTTCTTATTATATTTGTATTATTGTTATACTCTTTATGTTAAATAAGTAACATAGCTATTACTTTTTCTATTAAAAACTTAGAATGTCCATTTTAAAGTATTCAAATCACCTCAGAAAGTAAATTTGATCATAAGGGTAGACAAATTTCATGTTAAATTGATTGTATTTCACATGCTTTATATTGAGTAAAAATCTCTTTGAATGATTCCAAAGAAAGAATACAGTTCCAATACTGACTTAATTTTTATTTATTTATTTTTTAGTTTTATGAAATTCTTATTTTTATTGAATTTATTGGGGTAACATTGGTTAATAAAGCAATACAGGATTCCAGTGTACAATTCTGTAACTTATCATCTGCATACTGCCTCGTGTACCTACCATCAAAAGTCAAGTCTCTTCCACCATCAATTATCACTGCTTTACCCCTTCTACCTCCCCCAAACCCCTTTTTCCTCTGGCACTCACTACAATGTAGTCTGTGTCTGCTTTTCTTTTTTCTTTCTTTCTTAACTCCTCTACCTTTTTCACCCAGCCCCTCAAACCTCTTTTGTTCTGAGAGCTGTTTGGTTTTTTTTTTTCTATAAGTCTGTTTCCATTTTGTTTGTTAGTTGATATTGTTCGTTCGATTCCACAGATAAGTGAAATCATATGGTAGTTGTCTTTCTGTGACTGGCTTATTTCATGTATCATAATACCCCTCAGATCCATCCGTGCTGTCACAAAAGGTAAGATTTTTGGAACAAAGTAAAAATAAAAGAATTACTGTGAAGAAAAATATTGCTGTGTACTACTTAACAATTTAAATTCTTTATTCTTATAAGTTTCTAATTTATTATTTAAGGTTTTATTTCAGAAAGTACTGAATGTTTTAGGTTTTAAACAAAATAAGTGATTGAGTATCTACAGTGTGTCCGTAAAGTCATGGTGCACTTTTGACCAGTCACAGGAAAGCAACAAAAGATGATAGAAATGTGAAATCTGCACCAAATAAAACAAAAACTCTCCCAGTTTCATACCTATTCAGTGCAGTTTGATGTGCGCTCACACAAAATTTTTTAGGGCTCCTTAGGTAGCTATCCCGTATAGCCTCTACAGACTCATCACTGACTGATGGCCTCCCAGAATGGGGTTTCTCCACCAAACTGCCGGTTTCTTTCAACTGCTTATCCCACCAAGTAATGTTATTCCTATGTGGTGACGCTTTGTTATAAATGCGCCAATATTCATGTTGCACTTTGGTCACAGATTGGAATTTAGTGAGTCACAGAACACACTGAACTTTCCTCTGTACCGTCCACATCTCGACTGGCATGGCCGTGGGCTGCTCTGCTGTATACACGGTGTTTCATCATCATCTGTGCATGTGCACATGCTGCCACATCATCCTACAGAAACTGGGAGGGTTTTCCTTTTATTTGGTGCAGATTTCACATTTCTATCATCTTTTGTTGCTTTCCTGTGACTGGTCAAAAGTGCACCATGACTTTACGGACACACTGTATAATATTTTATTTATACCATCAAAGAAGGTAACCATTTTTAAGTAATTATATGAAACTGTTTTAAACTGTTGTTTCTTTTTACCCTTTACCTTAATTCTGATATGTTTTAAGCATCATAATAAAACAGAATCAATGGGCATGGGTTTTGCAAGACACATTTGACTTCTGGATATGTTTCTAATTAGTGACCTCGAGCCAGTCACTTACATGCTTTGAGATTCATATCCTTTCTCTCTCTCACAATATATCTGCTTTGAAGATTTATGAGAAATAAAATCATTTTGTTTAAAATGTCTGATATAGTACCTGGCCAATGACGAGTGATGAATTAATAGTAAGTGGTGGTTTTTATGGCAAAGGAGATGCCAGATGTTGTAGTAGTAATGATGGTGATGCTTGTCACATGACTTTTAAATGCTTACAGTTTTTCCATATCTATTAAGGCAAATTAAAAAATGCAAAATCATTGATAGTCTACACAATTACCAAGAGTTTGTTACACATATACTGGAAACTGGAGAACATCTCCTTAGAATTTGGGCAACAAGATGACAATGATAGGTAGGCATAAGATAAGAATTTTAGCTAAAGAAAGATCCTTAAAATATACCTAAATTAAGTCAGATCATATTTTAGAAAAAGGGTGATTTAAATCCAGGGTTAAAAGTCATAATGAGGTTGAATTGATATTCCTGAAATAATCAGAATAAAAAGGAACAAAAGAAAGCTCTGAAAACAGGCTTTAGGATTCAGAAAGTCAGAAAAAAGAAGAGAGTATTAATTTAATAGATATTTGTTAAGTACCTGTCATTGATAATAGTTAATAGATTCCATGGACAATATAGAGAAAAATCCATGACTCTTGATTATAAGAAGCTTGTACCATAATATGGAACAAAGGCTAGATCAAGTTCTTTGGTCTACAGTTTCAGAGATATAGAAGCAGAGACTAGGACTGTCTGTTTAAATGACAAGCAAGAGATCAGACTTGGGAAAATGAATAAAGGGCAGGGAATATTAGTGAAGAAATGGAGCATTGCATTTAGCTAGTTGCTTTCCTGACCATGACCCTAAAGAGCTGTAAGTTAGGGGTAGCTTAGGCTAAGTAAAAAGCAAGTAGGTTAGATAAAAGACTATATCATTCCTCAAGAATGTATTTTTCATTTTTTTTCTTTGTGCACACTTTGATATATCTATACACATACTATGGCTAATATTCTCAAGTATATTGGAACATTTATTCTAACTTAGATGTCAAAACAGCCTTCCATTGAGATTTTATTGAAATCTTTAGAATATAGAAGTATCTTCAGCTAGTTTCTGTTTTGTTTTTATATGCCTTTTCACAGTTAAATAACTAAATTGAATTAAATGTTTAACTATACAATAAGTTCTTTACTAGCCATTTTTGTAAATTTCCTCCTATGATCTAAATTTTTCTTTTCATTCATTTCTCCAATGATTAATCTATACCTTGAAAATAATTGTGTAATCTAAAAGAATCCATGGTTTAGTTGAAAAAAGTAAAATTTAAGTTTATAAGCATATTAATGTTTCTCTTTCAAAGAAATAACTTACATATTAGTTTTTTAAGAAAGATTTCAAAAATATTAAATATATTCAAATTTTAAAACAATTTTATTTACTGATTGATTTTAGAGCAAGAAGAAGAAAGATACAGAAACATTAATTTGTTGTTTCACTTATTATATGTATTTAAAATACTCATTTTTCTGACATTTACCATGTTTATGAGTGTTGTTTAAAAAGCTTGTATATATATACATACATATATATATGTATGCCTTTTTTCAAAGTATCATGTGTCAGACAATGGCAGCAGCTTTGGTCTTATCTGCATTCTTTGTTATTTGTGTCTCTGTCTCAAACATCAGACAGCTAAATCTACTTTTTTTTTCTATTACTCGCAGTCTAAAGGCATTATCTTCTGCGTCTTTCAACCAACATTCTCTTCCAGGTCTGAGTCTAATAATTCTCTAAAAAGAGTTCAAAAATAATTTGAAATCTTATTTAAAACTTTTTATTCATCTATAACTATGATTTTTTTATTGAAACATAAATATAAAATTATACTAGAAAGCACTGATGAGCTCTGTTAACTTCAAGACTGTGATGAACTATGTGTAACTATAAATCAAGTCTTCTATTATAATATATGCCAAAAGAACTCTTTGATTTGGTTTCATAGAATTTCTATAGCATCCTTAGTATTAAAAATATAACACATTTCCAGGCCAACCTATTTAAATTTAATACATTTTCTTTACAATTTTTAAAATGACACTTATACATGATCCCACTTGTATGTGGGATCTCATCAACAAAATAATTTAATAAACAACAACAAAAGCATAAATACGTAGAACAGACTGATAGTTGTCAGAGGAGAAAGGCTTTAGGGGGCTGTATGAAAAAAAGGTGCAGGTATTAGCAAAAAAAAAAAAAGGAAGTATATATATCACACAGATTCAGATGACGGTATGGTGATAGCCAAAGGGAAAGAGGTTATGGGGGTAAAAGTGAACAATTTAGGGATAAATGGGGACAGAAAGAGACTTGACTTTGGGTGGTGAGCATACATGTGGTAAGCAGATGTTGTTTTATTGAGTTGTACTCTACATACCTGTATGGTTTTATTAAGCAATATCACCACAGTTAGTTTAATAAAAATGAAAAAATGAAACTATCTTATATGGAAACAATAAAATAAATAAATATACTTATACACACCAAAAATATACTTTTTAAATTTTTTCTTTGACATTGTATTTCTTTGTATTATATACCTTGCAAAATATTTAGAAATAAATTACATTTATATATGTTAAATATTCAGAATTTAAATAGTTTTTTGAAGAATAAACATATCACACAAAGGGCTTCAACCATAGTCCATTTGATTTTATGTTAACCCAATTTTAAATGTACTTATAAGTAACTCTATATATTTTACTAAGGTGAATATAAATTTATTAATTTTATATATTTATAGTATAGCTACATCTTTGCTCAAGCCAAATTTAATATTAGTCATGCATATTCTACAGATGTATGTCAAAATCTTATATACAAATTTATTTTTTAGTGGTCATCTTTAATTTTTAAAATACATGCTTAAAACAAAAATGCTGATCAATTGTTCTCATTTATTCATGGAAGAAAACACTACAGACAATCAATATATGTTAGAAGATAGAAACCATTATACAGCACAAAATAAAGAACATTTCTGAAGAAGAATTAGATTCTTAAGAGCTTGGTGAAATCACTACTCCTTGGAATCTTCTAGAATACAATTTAAATTCTTATTTATTTTAATAATAAAAAAGCTGTTCTACTGTCCTGAGAAAGACAGCCATGTATAATTTTATACTAAGAGTACATCTAGTTCACAGACATCACTACATCACCTGCATACTGCATTTCATTCACAATATTTTGGGGCAGAATGCTCAAGGAATATTTTAGATGAGGATCTGACCTAAGAACACAGCTATTCTTAAAGCAGGACCTAAAAATCACTTTTGGGTAAGTGTTAAATGATCATTTCATTTCTTAGGATATTAAAGGAGATATAAAAATGTAAACAACAAAATAATTAACCTCTTTGATTGTTCCAGGTAACAAGATTTAATTAATTTGATTTTCTTTTTCTTTATTTTCATAATCTGTCCTCATAAATGGCTATTGAATCTGCATACTTCATTCCCAATTCCACTCATCTTGTTCCATCACCTATACTTAAATTATTATAATATTCTCCTAACCTGAACTTGGTTATGTTTATTTGTTTGTTTGCTTGCCTGGTTTTCTTTCTTTCTTTTATCCATTCTCCACATTTCAGATACAGTAATTATTTTTTCAAATGTCAATCTAACAGTTGTCCCTCTTTACAGTTGTGATAAAACTCAACCATCCCCTAAATTGTAGAAAATTCATCTGAAATACCCCAGTATGTTTTTCTCTTTATTAAATTTATTGGGGTAACATTGGTAACTAAGATTATATCGATTTCAAATATACATTTCTATGATTCATGATCTTCACATTGCATTGTTAAGATCCACAACCCAACAGATTAAATCTCAACAGTATATATCCTGTCCCTGTAATGGCAGAAGTACTATAATTCTTTAACATAACATTTATTTCATTTTATCAAATTTTAATGGACAAACCATACACTTGAAGTTACTTCAAACTGTTTATATTTTATGACTGGAGAAAAGTAATTTAGGAAAGACAGAATACTATGTTTATATTAAATCTTAGAATTGCCAACACTGATTAAAAACATTAATTTTAATTTTACTGCTTGTTATATCACTTAAATTTATAGAATACATTTATGCTAACTGCATGATGATAAATATAAAAAAAATTAATAATCGGCCCTGGCTGGTTGGCTCAGCGGTAGAGCGTCGGCCTGGTGTGGGGGGGACCCGGGTTCGATTCCCGGCCAGGGCACACAGGAGAAGCGCCCATTTGCTTCTCCACACCCCCTCCTTCCTCTCTGTCTCTCTCCTCCCCTCCCGCAGCCAAGGCTCCATTGGAGCAAAGATGGCCCGGGCGCTGGGGATGGCTCCTTGGCCTCTGCCCCAGGCGCTAGAGTGGCTCTGGTCGCAGCAGAGCGACACCCCAGAGGGGCAGAGCATCGCCCCCTGGTGGGCAGAGCGTCGCCCCTGGTGGGCGTGCCGGGTGGATCCTGGTCGGGCGCATGCGGGAGTCTGTCTGACTGTCTCTCCTCATTTCCAGCTTCAGAAAAAATACAAAAAAAAAAAAAATTAATAATCATTTAAATAGCAATTATAAATATTTGATCTACTCACAAAATCTTTTTTTTTTTCACATACAAGTACAGTAACTGATACACTGGTAAATATTTACAGCAAATAAATTTACTGTGCATAAGTGATATTTGATTATTTTTTAAATCTAAAACAAATGACAATGAGAAAGTCATTCTAGCCACAAAAGGAACACAATAAATATTTTAAAATTATATAATGCATTATATTTTGCATTATTTTTCTTTAATGATTCAAGTCTAAGTTGCACAAATAAAGAATAAACTTATGAAATATTTTTCTGCTAGGAACAAATATACTAGTAGAGTTATTAATCTAAAAATTAAGCCTGACCAGGCAGTGGTGCAGTGGATAGAGCATTGGAATGGAACATGAAGGACCCAGGTTTGAGACCCTGATGAGCGTGGGTTTATCTGGTTTGAGCACCACTCACTAGCTTGGGCCAAGGTCGCTGGCTTGAGAAAGGGGTTACTCAGTCTGCCGTAGCCCCACGTCAAGGCATATGTAAGAAAGTAATCAATGAACAACTAAAGTGCCGCAAAAAAAAATTGATGCTTCTCATCTCTCTCCCTTCCTGTCTGTCTATCCCTATCTATCCCTCTCTCTGACCCTCTCTGTCTCTGAAAAAAATAAAATAAAATTTAAGATTAAATTAAACTATTTATTCCCCATATCCTTTATAGAATGAAGCTACAAATAAATACATTAAAAATTGATAGTTGTATATACAAGATAACCTCTAAAACAACAGAATATTTATTATATCTATTATATCTAACCTAACTATACCTGTTTTAGTTTGCTCTGTCAAATGAATAGGTCAACAGTTGTAAGATTTAGACAATGCCTTTTGTGTTTTCCTTCCTACCCTTTTTTCCTAGGAAAGTGCCTCATGAGCTTTTGTAAAGAATAATGTAAAGCATCAACCAGAGCACAATTCAGAATTGGTGCTCCGAGTCTCAGCAAAAACAGCCCTCACCTATTAGCTTTTACAAATATAGATGAAGGAAACAATATTGCCCAAAGTGGTCTCCTTCCTGAGTTGGGATGCATCCAAAGAGTGAATAGGACACAACCCTCTTAATCCACCTTGAGATAACTCTGGAGCCATTTCAGCACCAGAGCTCCCAATAAGGATAGCTGAGGCCTCTGTATGCCTGTGCTGTAGTCCTATTTCTCCCACTTCCCAGCCTTGCTTCCTTCCTGTCCCTTCCAGAGCAGTTGACCCCAACAGCAGTTCCTAATAAATTGCCCGCATACTATAGTAATGTCCATTTTGTAGGCTGCTTCCCAGAAGTTCAACCAAAAATATTTTCATTTTGTCCATTTCATTACATGATAATGTTAGTATGTATATTCAAATTATATATATTTTATAGAGGTAACATTGATTGACAACATTGTATTAGTTTCAGGTGTTACATATTATTAGTATTACAACCTTTGAATTTGACATCTGTATCCTTTGAATTGAGCTGGTCTTTTACTATCTGAACTCTGTAGAGCCCTACAGTTACAGGTAGTTGCCCAAAAGATATTCAAAGTAACAAATGGTTTTTTAAAAATAAAAAAATATATATACATTAGCCCTGGCCAGTTGGCTCAGTGGTAGAGCGTCGGCCTGGCGTGCAGAAGTCCCGGGTTCGATTCCCGGCCAGGGCACACAGGAGAAGCGCCCATCTGCTTCTCCACCCCTCCCCCTCTCCTTCCTCTCTGTTTCTCTCTTTCCCTCCTGTAGCCAGGGCTCCATTGGAGCAGGGTTGGCCCGGGCGCTAAGGATGGCTCTGTGGCCTCTGCCTCAGGCAATGGAATGGCTCTGGTTGCAGTAGAGGAAAGCCCCAGGTGGGCAGAGCATTGCTCCCTGGCGGGCATGCTGGGTGGATCCCGGTCGGGCGCATGCGGGAGTCTGTCTGACTGCCTCCCTGTTTCCAACTTCAGAAAAGTACAAAAAATAAAAATTAAAAAAAAAATATATATATATATATATATATACACAAATTGCTTAAGAAACTATTATTATTATTATCATTATTATTGTTCTCTATTACATTGTACATCTGCTGTTAAGAACTTGATAACCAATGCACTAAGGCATTTAATACTTTGCTGAAATATTCAGGACTGGTGTGGTACTTGGGAAATAAGACAAATATAGGTTGTAATTATAGGTTTGTTATTAACTAAATATGTGGTCTTTGACATGCCACTTAATTTCTCTGGATTTTAATATCATCTTTAATAAAATGAATGCTTGAATCAAGATAGTAAAGTCTCCTTTTGCAAGGTCTAAGAGGGGGAGAATATTAAAAAAAATAAAGAAGTACACAGAATATGTCTACATGTTCAGTCACATAATAGTGTTTTTCTTCATGTACCATAAAAAAAAAGGGACTCTGAGGATGGTGGGAAACAATGAAAGTTTCCATGTGACCACTGTGACAGATATTCTATAATGCAGTGCCATCACTAGGAAGATGTATTCAGTTTCAGGACCAAGTTCTCCAGTATCTTGGTATCAAGATTAGCTATGAAAGTGAGTTTCCTCGAGAGAAAGTGAAAGTATACTTGTGGGACCAAATTTTAAAAATCTGTTGCATTTTCTCAAAATTATTTTCTTCTTCTGGCTGGAAGAAGACAACAACAGACCTTAGGAGAAGGTAGAACCTCACAAGATATAAAGAGCTAGAGTCTCTGAATCACTGTGCAGATAAAGGCAGTCTGCCAACCAGAGACATTGCCATTGTACTGTTATGTATGTGTGAAGTAGATTTTAGTTGTCACTAAACCACTGCCATTCTGTTCTGTGTTGGCAATTGCTCCATCAATGATCATTACCTGCATAAAGTTCAATATTAACCAATTTGAAAACATTCCCCCCAACTCATATTTTCCTAGTACACATACACTGAGACAACTAATTATATAAAGAAAAATATTAGTAATTATCTGTAAACTTCCAAAAAAAGGCTGTATTCTTTTTATTTTTATTGACATTGTTTTTCTTCTTTTCTATTCATGACAAGTGCTAGAGCCTTTTTGATTTGATTGTATTACTTAAAAGCTGTATAACTCCATATACAACTTTGCAACAGTTCGTCATTAAAATTAGTTCATAAATAATATGCTATGTCAATATACAAATAACTACATTAAAATAAAATATGTGCATATTTTCTTATCTATAGAGTTATAATTTATTAAATACTTATTGTGAGAGTGAATTTTCAGGCTATTTTTAATGTTCAGCTATTATATACATTTGTCTTAAGAATGTATTTTTTATTTTTATCCCATTGATTTGAGAGAGAGAGAGAGAAGAATCAACTTGTAGTTTCAGTTAATTTACTCATTCATTGGTTTTCTTATGTGCCCTGACCAGGGTCAAACCCGCTCTGGTGTACCAGGTAGACATGTTATCTGAGCCACATGGCCAGGACTGAGAATGTAGTTTTGTTTGTTTGTTTGTTTAGCTTTATTTATTGATTTTCGAGAAAGGATGGGGCGAAAAGTGGGAAACATCAACTCATAGTAGTTGATTCTTATAGGTGCTTCACTGGGCAAACTCAGTGACCCTTAGTGTTCTAGGTCAACGCTTTATCCACTGTGCCACTTAAAGGTCAGGTGAGAATGTAGTCTTAAACAGATCTTAAGAAAAGTTTGGTTGTAGCTGATCAGCAGGTTAAACGGTAATTTAAAATTAGATAAACCACACAAAAATGAGTTTGCAGCCCTGGCTCAGCAGTAAAGTGTTGACCCAGCATGTGGATGTCCTGGGTTCAAGGCACACAGGAGAAGTGACCATCAGTTTCTCGACCCCCTTCACCTCCCCCTTCTCTCTCTCTCTCTTCTCCTGCAGCCATGGCTTGATTGATTCAAGCGCATTGGCCAGGCACTAAGGATGTCTCCATGGAGCCTCCACCTCAGGCACTAAAAATAGCTCGGTTGCGAGCATGGCACCAGATGAGCTGCACAAAGGCCAAAGAAGAGGGTTGCTAGGAGGATCCTGGTCAGGGTGCATGTAGAGGTCTGTCTATCCCCCCTCTTATAACTTGGAAAAGAAAAAAATGAGTTTGCATTAAAATCACAATGTTCAACTATATAAATACAACTTACTTTATATAAATTCTCTAATCTTAATTATCTCTAATATTTTTCTAACTGTATATCTTTATTATATGCTGCTTAAGTGTCTGTTTGTCGCCGATAGCTTATTGGTTGCTTGCGTAATTGTACTAGCCAATGGGGTGAAGTTGCCATGGCATTCAAATAGTCCTGCCTTCTGGCATTCCACCTCACAAATTGAGGTTAAAGATTGGAGCAATTATTATGCTGTTAAGAAATCTTAACACCAAAAGGGGTCTTTGCAATGGTACAAGACTAGAGGTTCTCCAATTGAAAAATAATGTCATAATAGCTAAGTCTTTGACTGGCTCCTCTAAAGGTGAAATACATGTCATTCCAAGAATTGATTTGGCTCCATCTCAAACAGGGTTGCCGTTTCAATTGAGACGTAGACAATTTCCTGTAAAATTTGCCTTTGCTATGACCATCAATAAGTCTCAGGGCCAAACGCTTAAGCGTGTTGGCATTTTTTTACCTGAGCCTGCATTTGGACACGGTCAACTTTATGTTGCCTGTTCAAGAGTTCGTGAAAGAACGGACGTAACATTAAAAATAATTGATGGTCCTCTGCAAGGCGAGCTTAAAAATGATGGAAAGATCTACACAAGAAATGTTGTGTACAAAGAGATCTTTGACATGTGAATTAACATTTTATTATTTAAATCACCTTTATTTATTGAGCTAGCAGTGGCTCTTAAGAAATGTACCGCCAGTGGTTTCCTTCATTGCACTCTACTTTAAGCAATTAAGCAAGTAGAAGGGGGAAATCCCATGGGGCAGTAAGCAAAGGGGCGTCCTCGCCACCTGCCCTGGGTAATTCAGTTTGAATTAGCAGACACCTTTGCACAAATCATTTTAATTATAATTTATAATATCTAGAACAGTGGTCATTTCATATGAACGCCGGGCTTTCTAGTTTTAATATATGCTCTTAGCTTAGGCAAATGTATACAAAGCTGTTCAAAGCTTAAACATACATATTTTACATATAGTCAAAAACTAAATATAGCCAATGTATTTTATTCAGTGCTCTTACACTGTTAATATGTACTTAAAATGTATGGTTTCTATTCATAATAAAAGGTGTTAGACAATTTACTACATTGAAGTATTTAAATACGGAATAAAATAAAAATCTAGATAACAATAATTTGTGAGTCTACAAAAATTACAAATGAATTAGTAATTTTATGAGGAATAAATGGTTCAAAAAGTAAATATAACATTAAATGATGCCTGTGTATCTAGGTAGCCACAGTAAAAAAAAAATAGTTGAATCATAATTCTGACTGACTTTTATAAATAAAATAGGTAAGATTACTAGAAAGGCATTCTCACTGTAAATTTAGTAAAAACTTTTATTTATAATTTTGTTTCTATATAGGAATCATTGAAAAACAATTGAAAACCTCTGTCTGTCACTATGATAGTATCTGAGGCTACGTATGCAAGGTGGGATGAAAGTAGGTTTGCAGTTGTTCATGTGAAAAGTAATAGAATACTTAATAAATAATACAAAGAAAAACTCTATCACATACTCATGACTTTACATCTCTTTTTGCCCCACACTATATATGTGTGTGTCTGTATTATTTTTATGAGGGCTGTAGATGATAAATATTGAAGTATATTTAAAACATTTCAACCAAATACTTTTAAAATTCAGAGAGTAATTAATCCTCAAAATTATATTTGAGGAAGTAACATTAAATGATTTTTTTTGTGAAGATCATTTGAGGAAAGGGACTAAGGAGTGCATACTTTATGCAAAGATCAGCCCCGTGCCTAATGAATACAGAAAGTAGACCACCTCAGAAAAGAGAAGGTAATTAGTAGATTATTGAGTCTTGGTATTGCATTATTTTAAATATATCTGAAGTCAGCTATATAAATCTATGTGGAAATTCAAATGTAATAAATGAGAAGGGAATAGGGATTTTTGTTTGTAAAATAATTTATATCTTCAAAATCAACCATATTTTAAAAAAAATAAGTATATAACATATAGTACAATTAAAATTTATACCATTTATTAGCTTGCTATTTAAAAATAAATCAAGTTAATAGTGCATTGTTTTCTAAGGCTTACATTCAGTGAAAGTGTAAGGTTATAAATATAAATAAAATATATGTGGGCATAAATATAAATATATAATAAAGGTATGAACTCAAGGTTGTAAATTATTAAGGATTTAATTTAACATCTATAATGTAATGCTATTGTAAAAAGTGTACAATCAAGATTTTCAAATTCAAAAATAGAATATAATCAGAGTTCTTTTGCAATACAATTGTCCTTAACCCCTGTCAAATATTTTTAGTATGTTGGTTTCCTTCTGAGATGAAGATATTAAAAATGATGTAATGCGCCTGACCACGAAGTGGCACAGTGGATAGAGCATCGAACTGGGATGTGGAAGACCCAGGTTCAAGACCCTGAGGTTACCAGCTTGAGCCTGGGCTTATCTGGTTTGAGCAAGGCTCACCAGCTTGAGCCCAAGGTCGCTGGCTCGAGCAAGGGGTCACTCAGTCTGCTGTAGCCCTCTGGTCAAGGCACATATGACCAATCAATCAATAAACAACTGAGGAGCCACAACGAAGAATTGAGATATTATTTTAAAATACAATAACATTACCAAACATCTGAGAAATAAGACCAGGTACAAATGCTTAAGGATTCAGGGTTTTTTTTACTGCTTGGAAAAAAATGACTTTGAGTAAATGAAATATAATATCTAATAAGACAATAGATTTGGTGAGCATAAGTAGAAAAGCATTTGATTTGCTGAGGCATCTTCCTTTATAAATAAAAACAATAAGAATTGGTCTTAAACTGTTAGGTTTTGAAATCATTCATTTCTTCTCTCAACAATGGGTAGCTACTAAATATATGACACTGTGTTTATCACTTGGAGAACAAAAAAAAATTAGACTGTTCTCTGCACATAAATGGCTCTCATTCTACAAAGAAATACAGAATTAAGCCTACTTATAGAACCGAGGGCTGTAGATATTTGACATGATAAACATGGACCATTCATCCAATCTCTGCTCTTTCATTCTATATTTATATGCCCAATTCATTCTTCAAAATGACATTTTAAGTCAATCACTTTATATGATACCCTTGTGTTACATATTTTAGTTATTAATATTTTTTTCATTAATGAATTCAATACTGCTTTCTTTTTCCTACCAACCTGCCTTATGGGAATTGCTTCTGCATAAGTCTTCTTCCTCATCTGACACTAGACTCCCCCTTGCCCTCCAAACACATTGGGTTTCCTTTGTTGTTTCCAGATATATCAGGTATACTGTATGCTTTTTAAAACTACTGTTTCCCCTGCCTATACCTTCCATTCCTCAGAGCACCCAAGAAAACTTCATACATTTTATGTTAATTTCAATGGTGCTGCACAGAACCATTTACAAAGACTATCTCCAAGTGGTCAAGTTTCCTAATAATTACTGTATTTTACTGCTTTGTTTTTATTAAATTATTTATTTCTATATAAAATTATATGTGGATGCATTTATTATTTTCATTTTGATTTGACCCTCTTCATTCAAATATAATTTATATGACAATTAATATCTCATATATTTAACTCATTGCCTTATCCTCCATTAATCAAATAATTTTTGGCATATATATATAGAGAGAGATATATGTAAAATGCTCAAAAAAAGTGTTGAATATTAAGTAAAGGAGAGAGGACGAATAAAGAACTCATATGGGTATGAGCTAAATCTTGAATGATGAGCAGAATTTAACCAAAAACACAGTTCTCCTTAGTTAATAATAATTATGTATGAATATCAGTTTATGAAATTTTACAAACCCCTCATACTAACAAAGTGTTGGTATGAAACTAGTTGTGGGACAAATGGGAACTCTCTGCACTATCTTTTCAATTTTTCTGCATACCTAAAACGTATTAAAAAGTCTACTTAAAACAAGATGTCATATACATATACAAAAGCAGTGGTGGAAATACAATGCATAGCTAAAGATCAAATGATGTTGAGAATGTCTCCAAACACTTCAATACAAACCTTGTTTTTACTCAATGAGATACAGACAATATGCTCTAAGTTGGGTTCCCCAACAGTATATCCTGAGATAAAGGTTGATGTGATAGAGAGATGGGAAAAATTATTTTTAGGAGAATGGGGAGGGAATAGAGTAATGGGGCTGGAAAGGAAAGAAAACAACAGTAGGCACCCAAGCAAATTCTCATGAGAGATAACCGGCTGTGTCCCAAAGGGGAGATCCAGACACAGTGTGAGTCATTTTTCAGAATATCTTCCGGAAAAGCTAGATAGATGGTTAAGCTGGCTCAAGGTGAGAACAGGTGTCTAAATTCTCTAAATGCCCACTAGGGTGAGGCAAAGTTCTGGCGGCTTGAACGCGAGGTCTGTCAAAGACACAAGTGCTGGCTAATGGGAGTGCCAACATGCTGGAAGCTAGAAATGATGAAGAGGTAGAGGACACAGGTGAAACACTAGCATTGATTTGATTGCTGCAGGGTCAAATCTTTGCACTACCTATTTTGATCCCAGCAGTTCTACACAACCTGGGCTATCTCAGAAGAAAGATCCACCAGTGATAGCAATCCATGTAAGACCCACTTGGTTTTGTCATCTGAATTATCTTAGATGTTTAATTGTTGTAATACCTTAGAATGTATTATATTGTTGTGCCCACATATAGAGGTTCTAATTAGTAGGTTTGGGGTGGAGATTAGCATTTGTAATTATAACAAGTTTTCAGGTAAAGTTGATACAGCCAATTTGAGGAATCACCATTACTCTGTTATGGATTCCCAAAGTATTATTAACAAATATTCTAAAACTATGAATGTGCATGTGTTGTGTAAAGAAAAATATTGAGTTTAGTAATTATGGAGTCTTATAATGTTCCATTATATTTTAAAAATCCCACTTATTTGATTCAAATGTTTGGAAATATTTAAGTGTTTAAGGAACATTAAGAGATTCAAATGGAGTAACTAAATGCTTATTAAAATAAATCCTATTGAAAAAACAAAACATGATGACGTCAGAGTAATGGCGGGGTAAGAAGCAATACCGATAAATCCCCCCCAAAACTCAACGAGATCTTCAACCAGAAACAGAAAAACCTATACTTGGAGCCTCCAGATGCTTCGCAATACACCCGAAGGTATGGTCGAGTGAAAAATTGGCTAAATATATAACCAAACCCCGAAGGAAATAGGGAGTAAGAAATGCTCCACCTTCCTCACTAACCTAAACAGGGCGGCTTTCTCTGGTAACTGTGAATATAGAAACTGAAGTGGGCAAAGGGGGTGAATAGATCCAGGCAGCGGCACAAACGGCCGAACCAGGCTGTGACACGGAGATCCAAGCAGAGGAAAAACTGATCCTGTGGCAACCCGGGCAATACAAGCTAACACTCGCGCCAAACCCAAAGAAAGAAAGACAAGCGGGCAGCCATTTTACCCGATCTCCTGGTCGGTGCGCGCAGCTACTGGGCGAGAAATTTCTTCCTAAGCCCCAGGAGTGGGTGCCCGTGTTACCCCACAGAGAGGCAGAGTCAGGGGCCTTTCTGTGGGCCGAAAGCAGAATCTCTGGGCAGCCCCAGTGCCCTGGGAAAGCCGCGCACGGGAGGGAGCGAGAACTAATTCCAACGGTGGAAATTTTCCGTGCTGGTGGGGGTTTCACTCAGAGGGAAACGCGGCCGGCCTCATATCCTGGTTTGCACGCACAGATAGGAAGTGAGAGATTCCTCTGAGTGCCTCGGCAGTGCGCGCCCGTGTTATTGCACAGAAGGGCAGAGTCAGGGGCCTTTGTGTGGGTCAAAGCAGAATCTCAGGCCGCCCCAGCGCCTTGCAAAAGCCGCGCACGGGGACGGAGCAAAAGCCAATTCCAACGCTGCAACTTTTCCATGCGGTTGGGGGTTTCACTCAGAGCGTGAGACTGCTGGCCAGATATCCTGGTCTGTGCGTGCAGACAGTGAGTGACGGTTTCCTCCAAGCACCCCGGAAGTGGGCGCCCGCCTGTGTTACCGGACAGAGTGGCAGAGCCAGAGGTCTTTGAGTGGGCGGAAACCCCGCCTGATTATGCTAGCGGCTCTGACTGACTGAGCCTTACCCAGAGCCCTGTGCTGAGTGGAAATAGAGTGGGGAGTTGCCAGCTCTTTGAGCCTCTTACTATCCAGGCAGAGGCAGCAGCAAGCCCATAGCTGGATTATCAGGCTACTAATTGAGGAAGGAAAGACTAGGAGAAAGGCTCCAGGAACACGGACTCTCTCACTGTCGGAGCCTATAAATGCTAATGACCCTTGACTGCCAACGAGATTAAAGCACAATACATGACATTGCCATAGAGACTTATCAACTGCAAACCTCTACCTGAGCGTGCCAAAGGGGCAGAACCTGGGGTACAGAGTCACCGACCAGGAAGAGGGAGAGAAAAGAAAAAGCAAGACGATAACCTCTCAAAATCAAGAATAATCTGCAGACTTTATAACCTATCCCATTTTATTATATTTGTTTGTCTGTTTCTCTTATCTTCATTCTTGATACTTTTTTTCCTTCTCCAATTTGGCCGATTAACTCTCTGCCGGTCTTACTCTCTCCTCTCCTTGAACTACACTACCCATAAGTGTTACATCTCCCATTATCTTTTCTCTCCTCTTCCTTTCTCTCTATGAGGGTTGCACTCCAAAACCCTTAACTCTCTCTCTCTCTCTCTCTCCTTTCTTTTTTCTTCTTTTAGTGGTTCCCTCTTTTTTTTCTCTCTCTCTCTTTCTTTTCTCCCTCTATATTAGTTTCTTCCTTTCTCCTTTACATCTCCTCTCATTCAAACCTCAATTACAGACAAATTATCTTATCTGGGACTCAAACTTATGTTTGTGGCATTTTGGGGTTTTTTTTCTTCACCTTTTTAACTCACTAGCAGTGTTCCCATCCCTGGCTCTCCATTTTATCTAGTTCTTGTTCCACTAAATACAATAGTAATTTTTTAATTTGTCCCCCCATTTTTCTGTTTTCCTCTTATTCCTCTCATCATAACTCTTAGAAAACCAACACATAAAAGCAAATCATTTTATTCTTGACCCAAATTTTTTCCTTATTTGCTTTTTGTGGGTCCATACCCCCCTTTTTTTTCTTTTTCTTTGTTTTTTCTTTTTTTTTGCCCCTTTATTACTTTTCCTCAATTCAGGCCCTCCATCACAGGCATTGTTTGTTATAATTCACAGTTCACCACAAGATTTTCTCAAGAAAGAGGGGAGAGGAGAGGAGAGGAAAAAAGGAGGGGGGGAATAATTTCCTTTTTTAAAAATTTTTATTTTATTTTATTTTTTTTTTATTTCATTATTAATTTTTTTAAAAAAAACAACTCTTTTTGATTTTTTATTTTTTATTTTTTTAACATTTTATTCTTTATTAAATCTCATTAATACTATCAATAAAACCACCCTCAGATGCCATTAAGGAAGAGAAAATTGAATATCATGGATACAAAAGAAAGAGAGGTAACACAGCTAGATGAGGAAAAATCTATGGAGAAAAAATTTAATATATTGGAAACCTTGGAGCTAAATGACAGAGAATTCAAGATAGAAATCCTAAAAATCCTCCGAGATATACAAGAAAACACAGAAAGGCAATTTAGGGACGTCAGAAAACAACTCAATGAACACAAAGAATATATGTCCAAGGAAATTGAAACTATAAAAACAAATCAAACAGAGATGAAAAACTCAATTCACGAGCTGAAAAATGAAGTAACAAGCTCAGCTAATAGAACAGGTCAGATAGAAGAGAGGATTAGTGAAATAGAAGACAAGCAACTTGAGGCACAACAGAGAGAAGAAGAAAGAGACTCAAAAATTAAAAAAAATGAGATAGCCCTACAAGAATTATCTGACTCCATCAAAAATAGCATAAGAATAATAGGTATATCAGAGGGAGAAGAGAGAGAAAATGGAATGGAGAACATACTCAAACAAATAATAGATGAGAACTTCCCAAGCCTGTGGAAAGAACTAAAGCCTCAAGTTCAAGAAGCAAACAGAACTCCAAGTTTTCTTAACCCCAACAAACCTACTCCAAGGCATATCATAATGAAATTGGCACAAACCAACGGCAAAGAAAAAATTCTCAAGGCAGCCAGGGAAAAGTAGAATACAACATATAAAGGAAGGCCCATTAGATTATCATCAGATTTCTCAGCAGAAACTCTACAAGCTAGAAGAGAGTGGACCACAATATTTAAAGTCCTGAAAGAGAGGAACTTCCAGCCACAAATACTATACCCATCAAAGCTATCCTTTAAATATGAAGGAGAAATAAAAAAATTCACAGATACAAAAAAGATGAGGGAATTTATCATCAAAAAACCCCCACTCCAGGAATTACTAAAGGGGGTTCTCCCATCAGATACAAAGAACAAAAAAAAAAGAAAGCCACAAGTAAAAGCTCCAAGAAGAACACAATAAAACCAAATTTATACTGTGACAATAACAAAAAGAAAGGGGGGGGAGAGGATGGAGATTAACAGTAGCAAAGGACGATGGAGTACAAAAGTACTCACAAAATACTGCACTACAATGAACAGGGTAGGAACCCTTTTCAATACTTAAAGGTAACCACCACTGAAAAAACCACCACAGAATCACATGAGATAAAAAAGATAGCAACAGAGGAAAGATGTATGGAATACAACCAAATAAAAACAAAAGATAGAAAAACAAAAGAGAAGGATTAAACAAGACAAAACTAACAGAAAGCAATCTATAAAATGGCAATAGGAAACTCACAAGTGTCAATAATTACACTAAATGTAAATGGATTAAACTCACCAATAAAAAGGCACAGAGTGCAGAATGGATTAAAAAAGAAAATCCAACTGTATGCTGCCTACAGGAAACTCATCTAAGTAACAAGGATAAAAACAGATTCAAAGTGAAAGGCTGGAAAACAATACTCCAAGCAAATAACATCCAAAAAAAAGCAGGCATAGCAATACTCATATCGGATAATGCTGACCACAAGACAGCAAAAGTACTCAGAGACAAAAATGGCCATTTCATAATGGCTAAGATGACACTGAATCAAGAAGACATAACAATTCTTAATATATATGCACCAAACCAAGGAGCACCAAAATATATAAGACAGCTACTTATTGACCTTAAAACAAAAACTGACAAAAATACAATCATCCTTGGAGACCTCAATACACCGCTGACGGCTCTAGATCGGTCATCCAAACAGAGAATCAACAAAGATATAGTGGCCTTAAACAAAACACTAGAGCACCTGGATATGATAGACATCTACAGGACATTTCATCCCAAAGTGACTGAGTATACATTTTTCTCCAGTGTACATGGATCATTCTCAAGAATTAACCATATGTTGGGCCACAAAAACAACATCAGCAAATTCAGAAAAATCAAAGTTGTACCAAGCATATTTTCTGATCATAAAGCCTTGAAACTAGAATTCAACTGCAAAAAAGAGGAAAAAATTCCCACAAAAATGTGGAAACTAAACAACATACTTTTAAAAAATGAATGGGTCAAAGAAGAAATAAGTGCAGAGATCAAAAGATATATACAGACTAATGAAAATGACAATACGACATATCAGAATCTATGGGATGCAGGAAAAGCAGTGATAAGAGGGAAGTTCATATCACTTCAGGCCTATATGAACAAACAAGAGAGAGCCCAAGTGAACCACTTAACTTCCCACCTTAAGGAACTAGAAAAAGAAGAACAAAGACAACCCAAAACCAGCCGAAGAAAGGAGATAATAAAAATCAGAGCAGAAATAAATGAATTAGAGAACAGAAAAACTATAGAAAAATTAATAGAACAAGGAGCTGGTTCTTTGAAAAGATCAACAAAATTGACAAACCCTTGGCAAGACTTACCAAGGAAAAAAGAGAAAGAACTCATATAAACAAAATCCAAAATGAAAGAGGAGAAATCACCACGGACATCGTAGATATACAAAGAATTATTGTAGAATACTATGAAAAACTTCATGCCACTAAATTCAACAACCTATAAGAAATGGATAAATTCCTAGAACAATACAACCTTCCTAGACTGAGTCAAGAAGAAGCAGAAAGCCTACACAGACCTATCAGTAGAGAAGAAATAGAAAAAACCATTAAAAACCTCCCCAAAAATAAAAGTCCAGGCCCTGACGGCTATACAAGTGAATTTTATCAAACATTCAAAGAAGACTTGGTCCCTATTCTACTCAAAGTCTTCCAAAAAATTGAAGAAGAAGGAATACTTCCAAACACATTTTATGAGGCCAACATAACCCTCATACCAAAACCAGGCAAGGATGGCACAAAAAAAGAAAACTACAGACTAATATCTCTAATGAATACAGATGCTAAAATACTAAACAAAATACTAGCAAATCGAATACAACAACATATTAAAAAAATTATACATCATGATCAAGTGGGATTCATCCCAGAATCTCAAGGATGGTTCAACATACGTAAAACAGTTAATGTAATACACCATATCAACAAAACAAAGAACAAAAACCACATGATCTTATCAATAGATGCGGAAAAGGCTTTCCATAAAATACAACACAATTTTATGTTTAAGACTCTCAACAAAATGGGTATAGAAGGAAAATATCTCAATATGATAAAGGCCATATATGATAAACCATCAGCTAACATCATATTAAATGGCACAAAACTGAAGGCTTTTCCCCTTAAATCAGGAACAAAACAGAGTTGTCCACTCTCTCCACTCTTATTTAATGTGGTACTAGAGGTTCTAGCCAGAGCAATCAGACAAGACAAAGAAATAAAAGGCGTCCATATCGGAAAAGAAGAAGTAAAGGTATCACTTTTTGCAGATGATATGATCCTATACATCGAAAATCCCAAAGAATCCACAAAAAGACTACTAGAAATAATAAGCCAATACAGTAAGGTCGCAGGATACAAAATTAACATACAGAAGTCTATAGCCTTTCTATATGCCAACAATGAAACAATTGAGAACAAACTCAAAAGAATAATCCCCTTCAGGATTGCAACAAAAAAAATAAAATACTTAGGAATAAACATAACAAAGAATGTAAAGGACTTATATAATGAAAACTATAAACCATTGTTAAGGGAAATCAGAAAAGATATAATGAGATGGAAGAATATACCTTGTTCTTGGCTAGGAAGAATAAATATAATCAAGATGGCTATATTACCCAAAGCAATATACAAATTTAATGCAATTCCCATCAAACTTCCAATGACGTTTTTTAAAGAAATAGAGCAAAAATTCATCAGATTTATATGGAACTATAAAAAACCCCGAATAGCCAAAGCAATCCTAAAGAAAAAGAATGAAGCTGGGGGCATTACAATACCTGACTTCAAACTATATTATAGGGCCACGACAATCAAAACAGCATGGTATTGGCAGAAAAATAGACACTCAGACCAATGGAACAGAATAGAAAGTCCAGAAATAAAACCACATATATATAGTCAAAAAATTTTTGATAAAGGGGCCAACAACACACAATGGAGAAAAGAAAGCCTCTTCAATAAATGGTGCTGGGAAAACTGGAAAGCCACATGCAAAAGAATAAAACTGGACTACAGTCTCTCCCCCTGTACAAAAATTAACTCAAAATGGATCAAAGATCTAAACATAAGACCTGAAACAATTAAGTACATAGAAGAAGACATAGGTACTCAACTCATGGACCTGGGTTTTAAAGAGCATTTTATGAATTTGACTCCACAGGCAAGAGAAGTGAAGGCAAAAATTAATGAATGGGACTACATCAGACTAAGAAGTTTTTGCTCAGCAAGAGAAACTGATAAAATAAACAGAAAACCAACTAAATGGGAAATGATATTTTCAAACAACAGCTCAGATAAGGGCCTAATATCCAAAATATACAAAGAACTCATAAAACTCAACAACAAACAAACAACCAATCCAATAAAAAAATGGGAAGAAGATATGAACAGACACTTCTCCCAGGAAGAAATCCAAATGGCCAACAGATATATGAAAAGATGCTCATCTTCTTTAGCTATTAGAGAAGTGCAAATCAAAACGGCAATGAGATACCATCTCACACCTGTTCGATTAGCCATTATTAGCAAGACAGGTAATAGCAAATGTTGGAGAGGCTGTGGAGAAAAAAGAACCCTCATACACTGTTGGTGGGAATGTAAAGTAGTACAACCATTATGGAAGAAAGTATGGTGGTTCCTCAAAAAACTGAAAATGGAACTACCTTATGACCCAGCAATCCCTCTACTGGGTAAATACCCCAAAAACTCAGAAACATTGATACGTAAAGACACATGCAGCCCCATGTTTATTGCAGCATTGTTCACAGTGGCCAGGACATGGAAACAACCAAAAAGCCCGTCAATAGATGACTGGATAAAGAAGATGTGGCACATATACACTATGGAATACTACTCAGCCATAAGAAATGATGACATCGGAACATTTACAGCAAAATGGTGGGATCTTGATAACATGATACGAAGCAAAATAAGTAAATCAGAAAAAACCAGGAACTGCATTATTCCATACGTAGGTGGGACATAAAAGTGAAACTAAGAGACATTGATAAGAGTGTGGTGGTTACGGAGGGGGGGAGGGGGGAATGGGAGAGGGAAAGGGGGAGGGGGAGGGGCACAAAGAAAACAAGATAGAAGGTGACAGAGGACAATCTGACTTTGGGTGATGGGTATGCAACATAATTGAATTACAAGATAACCTGGACTTGTTATCTTTGAATATATGTATCCTGATTTATTGATGTCACCCCATTAAAAAAATAAAATTAAAAAAAAAAAAAAAGAAAAAAAAAAGAAAAAGAAAACAAGATAGAAGGTGACAGAGGACAATCTGACTTTGGGTGGTGGGTATGCAACATAATTGAACGACAAGATAACCTGGACTTGTTATCTTGGAATATATGTATCCTGATTTATTGATGTCACCCCATTAAAAAAATAAAATTATTAAAAATAAATAAATAAATAAATAGAAATAGAGGAAAAAAAAAAGAAAAAACAAAACATGACACTTGAGTTATAATTCATTAAATAGTATACACAGAACAAAACATAGAGAATACAATATGAGAAAATATAAAACTAAACCATTCAATTTTTAATCCAATGTAAGATTTCAGCATTTTGACAGAATATGAAATATTGGTTGCTTTAGTTGGTAATATATTTTCTATAAATACTTAAATTAGGAGTATTAATGGATTATTATAACATTATTTTCACATGACTACTGAGTAAAGTTTTACTTCAGGTCAAAATAAATTAACTCAGTAAATTGTACTTTATATATTACAAAAATATGTACATAAATCAAAATTCCTAAAAATAATTTTGTTCTTTTGCAAATCCTAAGCTTCAAAGATGAGTCCCAGAGTCCCTTGAAAATATTACTGTGAAAAATTTTGGTTTCTTTCAAGTGAATACTAGCTGTGATGAAACTGTTCATACATATTCATAAAACAAAGCTGCTGTAGAACTAAATCTTATATAGTGCCTTTCATGAATATAGGTATTCTTACTGGAGTTTAAGTATTGAAATTCTGTGTTCCTCATTTAAGAATGTGTCTTAATCTTCTTCCTTTATTTATCTGACTCTTTGTGACATTTGACTTTTCAGCCATAGTTCTTATCATGTGTTGAACATTACTTTGGTGGCAAACAGTTTTTTTTCTTTTCCAGGTCAACAGAATACAGGCATTTGTTCAATCCTTGAAGAATTTTTATTAATTCTTTTAAGTATTAATAATATATAAATTCTAATATATACACATTGTAGGGTATATTAGAATACTACATGTTTATTTTTAACAACAATTTCAAGTTCAAAATGACTACTTTAAAGTGTCCCTTTTAATTTGCAATATTATCAAGTAGGTAGTCATTTATTCTTAAGAGGAACTGACAGTCATTCACTCCTCTTCATAGGCAGAAATATAATTTGAGCTAAGTGCCATGAACTACAATGACTATTAGAAAAATATATAAATAAGATCAGGAATATTATCGCTCTATAAAAAGCAATTATTTTAAATTGCCATTATTTATATGCCAGGCCTAACATTTTTAGCATGAAAATAAATGAAGCTAGAAAAAAGAAAAAACATAGATCTCTAAAGACCCAGGCCTAGTGAAATAATACAATGAACTTCAGCTACCTTAAGACATCTCTTGCTGAAAGCATCAGCTCACCTTCCTTAGGTGTACTCCTGATCTGGGCTCAGGCATAGGGGTTGAGGGATTGAAATATGCATAAGTCAGCATAACATCGTAAGGAAACTACAGAACTCACTGAGCTGCCTACAGTTGACAGAATGTACTTGATTAACTTATTATCAGCAGAATGGTTTGGTCAGGACCCACTGGGAAGTTTTCAATTACAGAATATGTTTTTTCCCCTGAAAGATGGGAATTACTCATTACACAAGAATAGACATTGTAAATTAATGCAAGGAGATTACATATAAAATTATCCCCATTCCACTTTGTTGGCAGACACATATTTCGATACCTTGAATTGAAATATTCTCTGATACTTTTTGGCTTTCAACAATAATCAATTAGAATACGTTTTCTGTGTCCAGTGTCACCATTTATTCTGAATCTTTATTGTTAATTCAAATCCTATCATTTTTATTTTATAAGTTAATTGTCTCCTTACCACTCTAGTTTTTGTTGTCATTATGTGTGCCTAGGTCAACCTGTCTTTTGCCGACACTCTGAACTGTTGTCCTCAGCCCATCCCATCATTTGTCAACCAGTTACACACATCTGCCCACTAGCATGATTGACATGATACAAATTTGATTTAAATAGAAAAAAAGAATATTAGGTTGGATTGAGTAGGAGAGAAGAACATAAGTATAGGAGGCTTTCCACAAGCTACTTCAGATATGGGCCTCTATGAATGTGTGTTAAAAATGAAAACAAATTGAAGTCCTGGCCAGTTGGCTCAGTGGTAGAGCATTAGTCTGGCATGTGGATGCCCCTGGTTCAATTCCCTGTCAGGGAAACAGGAGAAGTAACCATCTGCTTCTCCACTTCTCTCTCTCTCTCTCTCTCTCTCTCTTTCTCTCTCTCTCTCTTTCTCTCTCTTTTCCCTTCTTGCAGATATGGCTTGACTGGTTTGAGCACATTGACTCCAGGCACTGAGGAAGGCTCTGTGGAGATTCTGCCTCAGATACTAAAAATAGCTTGGTTGGGAGCATAGCCCCTAGATGGGCAGAGTATTGGCCGCAGACAGGGTTTGACGGGAGGATTCTGGTTAGGGCGCCTGCAGGAATCTGTCTCTCTATTGCTCTCCTCTCACTTAGAAAAGAAGAAAATAAAACAAAAACGAATAGATAAAAATAAAGTGTATATAAAGTATCAGTGCCAAGATGGAGGAGCCCACATTGTATGGTTTTAGTAGAGGTTCTTATTTAAATTAATCTTTTTTAAATTTACAATAAAACATAATAGATATACATGAGAAACTTCAAAATTACTTGGAAAGCTTTCAAAGGAAAAGTAAAACTTGGCTTCTTTACCTAATGTATTATCTTTTTAAGAGCTTCTTTTGTTTCTTTAAAAAATATTATATGAGTGTACAGTTTTTATTCTCAAAACAAAAATGTTAATGAGAATATAGCATAAACAATGTCAAGGGTCATCATTTTATCTGCATAAAAATATTTTTATATTAACACATATAGATAAACCTTATTCTACTTAGGGCAACTAGGTATTCTACCATAGTATGATTTGTAACTATTTATCTAGTTCCAGATTAATAAGTGTTTTTAATTTTCCCCCCTCAACAATATAGTCATTGAAAATATTTATAAATGATCACATCCACAGCAGCATTTCTAGAAGTTGATTAACTGGCGCCAAAATTATGTGCCTTGTAAAGGCTTTACACTGGTTTACCCCACTTAAATCTTCTCACAGTTGTTTCCTTGACATTGAGGACTCAGCTTCACATCACCCTCTCAGGCCTTCATGGACAACGTAGTAATTCTTTCCTCTTTGTTTTATGTTCAACCTTGCACTTACCACTAAGTGATATATTTTCTTAATACGTTAGTCATTATTAGTTGGCCATCTTCTGTGTTTTCTACCACTAGAATAAAAGTGCTATGAGAACAGAGTCTTATTCTGATTTGTTCGCCATTGTATATTGGACACACAGCAGGCAGCCAACAATGAGTTGTTAAATAACTTGGTTACTATTAGTACGACAGAAACATGTTACAACAGTGCATTTACTAATAAGATAATACACATTTATAAGCATGTGAAGTGTCTTGAGTCTTGGTCCTTGGACCTCTTCATTTTATTCGCTTTCAAAGTGACCTCATGTAGTTTTATAGCTTTAATTATGATTTTTACATAATTGACTCTTACAAGCATATTTTCAACCCAAACACAAACTTCAAAGTCAGATAAAGCATTCTATAAAACAACTCCAACTGGACAAGGAGTAAGCACCTCAGAATTAACATGTCTAAAGGCAAACTCCTCTTTTAACCCCACCTGTTCCTCCCACAAGTTTTTCTACACCAGGAAATGACAACCTCATTCTTCCTGTTGTTCAAGATAAAATTGTTGATGTTAATCTTGTATCCTTATATATAAGCCATCTACAAATCCTGCTGATGTTCCTTCAAAGGTCTGTAAAGAATTTGTTCTGGAATCTATGGCACCATTTCTTGCCACCTCAGTTACATCCCTGTATAAAGCACAATCATATTTAATTTTAATTATCATGAATATTTTCTAACTGGTTTTCCTGCTATGTACTGTTCCCCTACAATCAGTTCTCAAACAGCAGACAGCAGATTATTTTTAAACATGGGTCAAGTCATAATATTCCTTTACAAGAAATTAAAATTAACATTATCTCAGTTTAAGCTCATGTTGATATGTGTTCCTGAATATGGTGCTGTAAGAATAGCACATTGCCTCTTTAATATTTTTACCAAGTAATTGTACCTCAGCCTAATCATGAAACATCATTAGACTAACTTAAACTGAATGAAATTCTACAAATTACCTGACCAGTATTTTTCAAACTTTTCAGGTCATAAAAAAAGTAATAAAAGATGAACAAATTATCACAAATTGAAGGAGACATAACAAATAAGTTCAGCATGGTATGCTGGATTGCATCATGAAACAGAACATGTCACTATTAAAAAAATGTGGAAAGCCCTGGCTGGATGGCTCAGTGGATAGAGTGTCAGCTTGGCATATGGATGTCCTGGTTTGGATTCCTGATCAGGACACACAAGAGAAACAACCATCTGCTTTTCTCCCCCTTCAACTTCCCCACCTGTTCCACTTCTTTCCTGCAGTCAAGGCTCGACTTAGACCATCAGCCCCAGGTGCTGAGGATAGCTTGGTTGATTCAAGCATTGGTCCTAGATAGGGGTTGCCAGGTGGATCCCAGTGTGGCACATGCGAGAGTCTATCTCCCTTCCTTTCACTTAAAAAAGAAAAATGAAAAATGGAAAAATCTGAATGAAGTTTATAGTTGAGTTGATAGTATTATACCAATCATAACTTTTTATACTTTAATTAAAATACTATGGTTATTTAAGTTGCTATCATTAGAGAAAACTGGAAAGAGGATATGGTGACACTCAATTCTGTATTTACAACTCTCCTGCAAATTTGATTTTATGTAAAAAAATCCTTTGGGAACTTCACATCTCACTTAAAGAAAGAGAGAAGGTATTTTGCGAGCCTATGCATTCTGTCTTCCTCCACTGGCCTTGGCCCCCTCTTGCCATGTCTTTTACATGTTTCCTCTCACGTATTTGATTACTTTGCTCAGCCAATACCCTTGAGTTATTTTTTTAAACCACTAAGATGACCAGGGTTCAGGTAACTTTCAGCTTGGGAACTTTTTCCTTTAATTATCCACAAGGCTTTCTTCCTCATCTCACTCAGGCAGGTCTCTGCTCAAATATATCCTTGTGAGGGAGGCAGGCCTTCTCTGACTATCCATCAAACCCCTCACTAGCAGGCAATATTCTACTGACCCCCATTTACTTTTCTTCATAGCACCAGTCAGTATCTAAGCAGAAATGTATTTATTTTTTGTCTCCCTTTGCCATGAGGCCAATAACTTGTTTTATTCACTGCTATTTATTTCCAGTTCTTAGAATTTCTTTGCCATGTATGTAACAGATAATCATTAAATACTTGTCTTTACTGTATGATCTCACTTACATGTAAAATCCAAAAAATGTCAGACTTACAAAAACAGAGAGGACATTGCGGTTGCCAGGAGCTGCATGGTGGGAACCTTGGAGATTTGTTAGTCAAAGGATACAAACCTCTAGTTATAAGATAAGTAAGTTCTGGGGATTTAATTTACAGAATGCAGGCTACAGTGAACAATATATTATTACATACTTGTAAACTGCTAAGAGAATACATCTTAAAAGTTCTCCCCACCCAAAAAAGATACCTGTGAGGTGATGGATGTTAACTAACCTTATTGTGGTAATCATTTTACAATGTATACATGTACAAAATCATCATGTTGTATATCTTAATATTAGTTGTCAATTATATCTCAATAAAGTGGAAAAACAAATATTTATTAAATGTATAAAGAAAAGAACAAATGACTTGATTTGGTTGGAAAATCATTGAGAAACAGAATGGATTAAAACTTCCATTTGTGTGTGTGTATATATATTTGTTACATGCACATATATATTTATTACACACACACACACATTTATTGCATAAGAGGCGGGGAGGCAGAGAGGCAAACTCCCACATGCACCCTGACCGGGATGGACTCAGCAAGCATTTGACAGGGCAATGCTCTGCCCTTCTGAGGCCACTGCTCCATTGCTCAGCAACTGAGCTATTTCAGCACCTAAAGCCTGGCTATAGAGCCATCCTCAGCACCTGGGGCCAACTTCTTCAAATCATTTGAGCCATGGCTGCAGGAGGGAAAGAGAGAGAGAGAGAGAAAGGAGAGGGGGAGGGGTAGAGAAGCAGATGGTCATTTCTCCTGTGTGCCCTAAGAATCAAACCTGGGACTTCCACACACTGGGCTGACTCTCTACTGCTGAACCAACCAGACAGGTCCCATTTGTACATTTATCATTTTAATTTATCTAGCAGATATACAGCAGGATGTACACATTTCTCAAGTAGTCAATAGTGTTATATTTATAGTACCATATTCTTTAAGATAAGTACAACTGAAGAGTCCAAACTAGTATTTATAGTATTGTATACCTTTAATGAGTATTTGTAGTACAAATGAGTAAAGGATGGCGTGAATGAGAAAAAGTGGGAACAGTTTATCTTCTTGTACTCACAAAAGTTTAATTTCTGGTTCTATTTTTCATTCCATGTAGAGTTCTCAATGACAGGAAAATTTCAAAAGAAGGTAATTAAATTCGATAGGAATACAAAGAAAAATTACCCCTCATTCATAGCTGTTTTCCTTCAGGTAATCATAGAATGCTTTCAAATGAATGCCTTCCAGGATGTTAGTAACCTTTAAGAATAATATTTGCATGTAAAAATGAACCAAATAATGAATTGTTTTACTAAATTCTCCAGTTCTCACTCTGATTCTATAGGGAAATTCCGATGCCTTTCGTTCTGAAGGCCAGTGGCGGTTCAGGTTTTGAATAGTGTGGTATCACACTGTGAAGTAAAAGCGCCTTGTATCGGTAGGAAGTTTCAGTGTACTCTGGAGTTACCTCAGAATCACAAAGCAATTAGCCAATAATGTTAAAAAGTTATGGCTAATTTAACTAATGGTTAATGGAGCCTAGTAAAACTGTCAGAGTTGATGAGCCCAGGGAGATTTTTGCAGGAACACACATTAAAGTCAGGGTCTTTTATCTCCTCTTAAGAGTTTAATCAGTATCTGGAATGATAGGCTCTTTGTTGTAATGATATGCCAAAAGTACGGTTTTTAGTTTTTAATCTTTTTAAAATTTAACTGTGGATAGTAAGTAACAGGGAGGTAAAGATTTGTCACCAAGTATACTGTATAAGTCACAAAATCATGTTCAGGAACTCCCTAAGAAAGCAAACTTCTCTGTGACTACTAGATGTTTCAGTAGATGTAAATAAGATCTTTCTTTCCTCTAAAGTTTGAAAATACAGCAATAACTATATTTGTGATCTCTTGAATGACAATAAAACACAATTAAATAACCCAGTGGTTGAAATGACATGAAAGGGGATAGAGAGGAGATAAATTTGCAGAACTAAGTCTTTCCAAAAGGTTAGAAAAAATGGCAGTGTCTTCTAAACAAAAGATTTGAAGGGCCGAGCTGAAGGACAATGCACAGTGCTTTAAGAGCTTCATGTTTTATTCATTAAATGGTTTGAGCTTGTAGAAGTTATGTGTTTTCACAAAGCTTATGTTACAGAATAGATCCTTTACTCTATGAAAACTCAGCATCCTACTGTGAGACATTCACTTGTGTTTTCAAAGAATCATATTTAAGTAATGCATGAAAATGTGGACTTAAGTACTAAAAAGAGAGAAATATTCTGCACAAAGAATTGGAAAAGATAGTCTTTAAAGAAATGCACCAATTAGTTTAACTATCTCAGCAAAGTTTAGAATGATTAACGTTTACTGCTAAGAGAAAATGTTGTATGTTCCTTGCCTTCTATTAAGATTTTTTTTTTTTTGTATTTTTTTGAAGCTGGAAACGGGGAGAGACAGTCAGACAGACTCCCGCATGAGCCCCACCGGGATCCACCCGGCACGCCCACCAGGGGCGATGCTCTGCCCCTCCGGGGCATTGCTCTGCTGCGACCAGAGCCACTCCAGTGCCTGGGGCAGAGGCCAAGGAGCCATCCCCAGCGCCCGGGCCATCTTTGCTCCAATGGAGCCTTGGCTGCGGGAGAGGAAGAGAGAGACAGAGAGGAAGGAGGGGGGGTGGAGAAGCAAATGGGCGCTTCTCCTATGTGCCCTGGCCGGGAATCGAACCCAGGTCCCCCGCACTCCAGGCCAACGCTCTACCACTGAGCCAACCGGCCAGGGCCTAAGATTTTCTTATTATAAGTATCTGAAATAATTCTTCTGTGACAAATTTCTTGTAGATGATAATGTTGGTAGCAATTGTGATTACCAGCACATTTGGAATAACAAAAGCATCAACTTTGTTCTTAGTTTCTACCCTAAAAATACACTCTACCAAAACTTCCAATTAATATAAAAATGAAAGCATTATCAATGGCACGGTAGGACAGATTATTAATGGTAAATAAATCAGAATTTCTTTAAAGTCATAGTAGAGGCTTCCCAAATCAAATTGAGTTAACCAAAATAATTTTATAAATAATTCAAAATACAAATGTAATGCATTATTGATTCTCACATGAAAACTATATATTTATGTATATTGATCTTTGAATGTTGAGTGTACAATATGCAAAGCTCTGTGTCAAGCATTGTGGAGAGGTGAATAAAAATTATTTTAATTTCCATTCTGGATGAATAAGAAAGTGAAAAAAAAATTTTTAAACAAGTCAGGCTGTAATACACCTTAGTAGAAGAGTCAGATTATAATAATTCCTAGCATAGGGTGCAAATCTGATATAAGATTATAGTTTAGAAAAGATTGATTTTAACAAAAGATTGAATTAAATGTATGCAATCCTCAAAAATGTATATGTTGAAATGCTACCCCAGAGAGGTGAAGGTATTGGGAGATGGGGCCTTTGGGAGATGATTAGGCCCTCGTGCAAGCGATGAGTGCCTTTGTAAAATAGGCTTTAGAGAGCCTGATATCCTTTCCTGACATGTGAGAAAGGGGTAAGAAATCTTAGACTGAAAGAGAGTCCTAACCTATCCTGGCATCCTGATCTTGGACCTTGAGTTTCCAGAACTGTGAGAAATGAATTTCTGTTGTTTATAAACTATCCAGTCAGCAGTGTTTTGTTACAGCACCTCGAATGGACAGAGATAAATAGGGTCTGGAAAGTCACTTCAAGAAGGTGGAATTTAGATATAATTTCAGGAGGTGAATGTGATGGGAAAGATATATTAGGCCATTTTGTTAGCAACAATTCATCTATTCATTCACTTAAAAAGA
Source organism: Saccopteryx leptura (assembly GCF_036850995.1). Lineage (NCBI taxonomy): Eukaryota > Metazoa > Chordata > Mammalia > Chiroptera > Emballonuridae > Saccopteryx > Saccopteryx leptura. The sequence continues at coordinate 358,018,673 of NC_089503.1, forward strand.
CAAATAGGAAATGCCTCTTTCCCAAGCAGTATAGTGTACGCTCAAGATACAAAACCAAGTAGATTAGCAATGTATCTGCACTTTAAATAATCACAGATCACATAGGATAGTGGATAAATAAAAAAAATAGCAATATGACATTTTCAATTCAGCCATAAAAGTGCAAACAATGTCTAGCGTGCGGAGGACCCGGGTTCGATTCCTGGCCAGGGCACACAGGAGAAGCGCCCATTTGCTTCTCCACCCCTCCGCCGCGCTTTCCTCTCTGTCTCTCTCTTCCCCTCCCGCAGCCAAGGCTCCATTGGAGCAAAAGATGGCCCGGGCGCTGGGGATGGCTCTGTGGCCTCTGCCCCAGGCACTAGAGTGGCTCTGGTCGCAACATGGCGACGCCCAGGATGGGCAGAGCATCGCCCCCTGGTGGGCAGAGCGTCGCCCCCTGGTGGGCGTGCCGGGTGGATCCCGGTCGGGCGCATGCGGGAGTCTGTCTGACTGTCTCTCCCTGTTTCCAGCTTCAGAAAAACAAAAAAAAAAAAAAAAAAAAAAAAAAAAAGTGCAAACAATGTATGGTTAATGGGTATGGGTGAAGCTCATAGTCAAGCCTGACACTGTCAAACTAGATTTTCAGAGGATTAGTATTAACTATGTTTAGTTATAAGACCAGGCAGAGAGAACTGAAAAATAAATGCACAGTTCAGAAATTGCAATGGTATCTAGTAAGCAATATAAGAAGTCCAATATATTAAAGGAGGAGTGATTAGAGTCATGTGGCTTTGAGAGACCAGAGTTGAGAGGAAGGTGTGGGAATTTGTAGGTTAGCAGAAGTAAGACGCACAGGGATTCAAGTGGTCACTTAACCTGAGATGGGGTACAGTTTAATTAGTGAGAGAAAATGTTCCACTTAGTGGTAAAACACATACAATTCTCCCATTGCCTTTTTTTAAACCCATCAAGATGACCTTCCTGAGATTGTGTTGCTATGGATAGGAATAGGGTTAGGTAGGAGTCCTCCTGAGCTTATTTGCACTGGGGCTTTTGCTCCAGCCTTGTTATTACCATCCTGGCCTCAAATTCGGCCCAGACACAGCAATGCTGCTGCTCTATCTTCATTTTCCCAAACCGGAAAAATGGAATTACCCATTCACTGCATCTCCACTTTCCCAAACTTGAAACATGGAATTACTGGCCATATCTCCACTTTCTCAAACCTGAAACATGGAGTTATTGATTCATCCTCCCCATGTACCCTGATATCCCCAGATAGTTATCAGGTCTCATCAGTCATGTTCCTGAAATATGTCTCTGAATAGTACACTTATTCCTTGGCTCTTCCATATTTTCTGTCATTGCCATCTTTTCCTTGACATTCACTCCCTGCTGACTCATCTCTCTGTTTTAAATTTAATTTTTTTACATTTGTTATACAATACAGCCAGAGTTCTCTAAAACACAAAATTGAATAGGTATTCTCCTACATAAAACTCTTGATTAAGTTTGTCTTCATCTCAGCCGGGTCACAGAACTCTTTGAGAAGATGTTTTAAGGGTTTGGACCTTTCAACAAATAAGAAGAAAATACTTATGAGCATATTTTTTTTCATATGAAAGTTCAGGAAATTTATGTAACATAGATTCATACATTTATGTATTATAATGGGTTTATAAACCATTATAAATGGTTTTATATTAAAGTCACTTTATATTAAAGTCACTTTTTCAATGGCTAATATGGCTACAAGATAAAATCAGAACTCCATGGATTGCCTTAAGAAGTCCTCAATTAATTAGGCCCTGGCCAGTGACTCAGTGGCTAGAGTGTCAGCCTAGGATATGGATGTCCTAGGTTAGATCCCTGGTCAGGGCACACAACCTGCTTCTTTCTCCCTCCCTTTCCTCTTTCTCTCCATCTTTCCCTCCCACAGACAGTGTCTCCATTGGTTCAAGCATTGGCCCCAGGTGTTTAGGATGGCTCAGTTGGTCTGAGTGCATAGCATTGGCACTAAAAATAGCTTGGTACTCAGCATCAGCTCCAGAAGGGGTTGCTGGGTAGATCTCAGTCAGGGCATATGTAGGACTCTGCCTCACTTCCTCCCCTCTTCTCACCACAAAAAAAAAGAAAAAAAAAGAATAAAAGGAACTTCTCAATTAAAAAAAAATCTCTAATTTTCCCCTAGCTTATTTCACACTAATTTCCTCTTCATTTGAATGAGCCTTACTCTAATTGCAGAAAATTTACACATAATTTTCTCAAACTGTAATTCCCTTCCACTATCAGATGCTTTCTGCCGCTCAGTAAGGCCTCTGTTTAAAAGTTCTTCCTCAACTTGTTTCTGTTCTGCTATAATTTCCATTCTTCAGCAATTTATCAGCTATTATCATATATATTTCACTATTATGTGTCTTCTAAGCCATAAACTCTACTTTTGTATCCACTGTCATGAATACTGTCTGGTGCTCTACCAGTTTTCAATAAGTATTTGTGGAAAAAATAAAGATTTATGTAATGAGAGTGATTTATTATTTAATGGTACCTGTCAAATTGCAGCATAACAAACAAATCCAAATTTTAGTGGCTTATAATAAAGCATTATTACACAAGCTATCTGACAACTAAGCTTTCACTAATCTTATCAGTCTTAGATAAGCAAGTCTTCTGGTCTAAGGTTAGGTTTAAATTAAGCATTGTTAATGCAGGTGATATCAACTTCAATAGGGTCAAAATTTATTCTTGATGTATATGTGTGGTTTTAGATATTACAATGATTTGTATTCTTCCAAAAGGAACCACTATAAAAATTAAAAATAGTATACCTATATTACTATAATATTGCACATGGGAGGATGCATTAGAAAAAGTTTAAAATCTTTCCTTAAAGAGTGCCATTAATACAATAAAGTTGGAAAAACACTAATTTAGATCTCTTCATGTGTTTTCATTCTGTGATCCAGAGTGAATGGCTACCTCTAGTATAATTTTCTTTAAGGCAGAAATCAGTTCTGAAAAGCCAAGCCCAATTTCTCATGCACTTTGAAAACCTATGTGGACCCTGGTTGGTTGGCTCAGTGGTAGAGCGTCAGACTGACATGCAGAAATCCTGGGTTCGATGATTGGTCAGGGCACACAGTAGAAGCAACCATCTGCTTCTCCACTCCTTCCCCTTCTTTCTTTTGCTCTCTTCCTCTCCTATAGCCATAATTTAAATGGTTTGAGCAAGTTGGTCCCAGGTGCTGATGATTTCTCTGTGGCCTCACCTCAGGCACTAAAATAGTTCAGTTGCAGAATAATGGAACAGAGACCCCAGAAGGGCAGAGAATTGCCCAGTAGGGGGCTAGTCAGGTGGATCCTGGTCAAGGTACATGTGGGAGCCTGTCTGTTTGAGCCCCTGCCTCTCCCTTAAGTGGAAAAAAAAATAGAAAACATATGTGTGTATTATTTCTGCTCACATTCTGTTGGAGCAGGCAAATCATAATGGGGCCCTGAAGTGTACTCTGGATACTCTAGCAGGAAGCACTGCAAATTCACAAAGCAAAGGCCACAGAATGTAATGACATTGTAACCATAAATGGAGAGTTAGATACAATAATCCTATCTTTCGGTAGGAATTCTGGAGCTCTAGAGTGAGTAAAATAACCCACACAGATGTCAGTCTTCCGCACAAGCATTTGAGGTAGAAATAGGTAAAAAAAAGTAGGCAAAACAAAGAAGAGTTTTTTTTCTGTTATCTTTGTTGTCTTTTTTTTTTTTCTTTTTCTGAAGCTGGAAACAGGGAGAGACAGTCAGACAGACTCCCGCATGCTCCCGACTGGGATCCACCTGGCACGCCCACCAGGGGGCGACGCTCTGCCCACCAGGGGGCGATGCTCTGCCCATCCTGGGCGTCGCCATATTGCGACCAGAGCCACTCTAGCGCCTGGGGCAGAGGCCACAGAGCCATCCCCAGCGCCCGGGCCATCTTTGCTCTAATGGAGCCTCGGCTGCGGGAGGGGAAGAGAGAGACAGAGAGGAAAGCGCGGCGGAGGGGTGGAGAAGCAAATGGGCGCTTCTCCTGTGTGCCCTGGCCGGGAATCGAACCCGGGTCCTCCGCACGCTAGGCCGACGCTCTACCGCTGAGCCAACCGGCCAGGGCTCTTTGTTGTCTTCTTGAACTGTTTTCTGACAGTCCAATCACAAAATAGTTGTCAGTTGACAGCAGACAGAATTTTGGATTTATTGAACTTGTGAAATCCAAAACATTTGTAAAACTCTCCATTTTTAAGCTACACTAAAAAAATTTCGGAGATAAATGATATAAACTAAAAATGAGGGTTCACAGAGCTTAATTTCATTAGAATTTTGATCATTTAGAAACATTAACAGAAAAGTTCTATATAGCATATTCCTATGACTAAAATAATCATGCAAATGTGCACCAATTACTATGAAATAATATCATAGGTAAAGTTACTGCATAGTGCAGGCTCTTCATCAATAGGGCAGAAATAAATACTTCATAGACAGTAAATTCAAACCAATCATGATTTACACACTAAAGAAAAACACTCATGTGAAGGTTCATTGACTTCACATATACTATTATATGAATTGTACCAGACCATTTTTTTGTGGACTTTGAAAAAGTCATTGATTATTAAAGTGAATTCTAAAACAAGCTATTCTAATAATAACAACAATGATAATAAGACTATATCCACAATACTTAGGAATTAAAATGAAACTAATGTAAAAAGAACAAAATCTTTGATTCCTTTAAATAGATTACTATGTAAAGGCAATATGTAAATTGAAAGCATTCCGGAATCAAACATTGACTACAAATTAGCATGTAATTAATTAAGCAGGTTCTAATGTCAGTTGCCTGGGTTGCATACTAATTCTACTTAGTTATGAAAAACTTCACTCTCCTCATCTAACACTCAACAAGTATTATTTAGTATTCTTATTTAATTTCCAGTTTTTATCTCCTAACCTCCTGAGGCAGGTTTACACAAATTCTCTCTGTAAAGGGACACTTGGTAAATATTTTCAGCTTTACTATCCATGTCACAACTACCCAACTCTGTCACTGTAGTGTGAAAGCAGACATAAACAATACATAATTGAAGGGGTAGGGCTCTGTTTAAATAAAGTTTAGGTTATAAAGACAGGCAGTGGACTAGATCTTGCCTGTATGTTATAGTTCACCAACTCCTGCAGCAGGTGGACACTGAGTCCTAGCATATTGTCAAAGTTCAGCCAATCTCTCTGACTCCATAATGCATTTTAATTTTACTGTAAAATACTACCTCCAAATACTATCATTTATTCTTTATATTATTTATTTAATTAGCATCATGTTTTGCCCCCAATCTATCCTATTTATGCATACTAAGTAAAATAATGACAATCTACCAAAGGAAAAAATTATTAAATATAAATGTTTACCGGGTATGATATAATCCTAACCACATAAAAAGAAAAAACTTAGGGCCCTGGACAGTTGGCTCAGTGGTAGAGCGATGGCCCAGTGTGTGGAAGTGCTGGGTTCAATTCCTGGCCAGAGCACACTGGAAAAGTGCCCATCTGTTTCTCCACCCTTCCTCCTCTCTTACTTCTCTGTCTCTCTCTTCCCCTCCTGCAGCCAAGGCTCTCTTGGAGCAAAGTTGGCCCAGTCGCTGAGGATGTATCCATGGCCTCCGCCTAAGGTACAAGAATGGTTCCCATTGCAATGGAGCAATGCCCCAGATGGGCAGAGCATCACCCCCTGGTGGGCTTGCTAGAGGATTCTGGTTGGGTGTGCATGTGGGAGTCTGTCTCTCTGCCTCTCTGCTTCTCACTTCAGAAAAATACACACACACAAAAAGGAAAAAAGTTATATATAAAATATTACCAACAAAATAGACCAAAATACCAATATCTGTTGCCTTTTGATAGGAGGCCTAGAGAAAACTAATTTTTATGTCTTAATTTTTCTGTATTTTTGTATTATATTATATGGATATATATTATAACATTTTACATAATTTTAATTTTTAAATACAGCCTAATTAAACAAAGGAAGAATGGGAGTTTCTACTGTAGCTAAAAAAATTAATATTATGAAGGGTAATACACATTTGTTTTATTCATTTGTCATTTTACTCCATTGTAGCCTACAAAGAAAGTTAAAAACTTCTGGTTTTGTGTTTATTTCTAAAATAATTAGCAATAATATCTATTTTATTCACCAATTTAGGGTGGGGTGTATAAAATTGAATGAGGAAAGACTGATGCCCTAGGGTGATGGTGACATTGGGTCAGACCGGCTGGCTACAGTTAAGGGCAGTTGTCCTCAGAACAGCAATTCTCTTCCACTTCTCAGAATCTTACAAGCAGGCCCTAGGCTCCCAGACAGCCGGGAACCAGGCCCCAGCACTGGTGTTGGACGCAATGTCTGCCAGTCCAACAGGTTTATCAGCTACTCTGGTAGGCTTGAGACAAGGGCATGCCTGAAATGCAGTCACAATGCTGGAAACATGAACTGTCAACTAAATTGGGACCCTATTCCATATATCTAATAATTCACCAAATGTATTTAATACCAAATATCACTGTTACCAAGATGTATTACCTACCAAAGCATTACTATTGCATTTCATCCAAAAGGTTAGCTGTCTTAAAAAGCATGTGGTCAGGGTAGAGTATGTTTCCTATGAAGTGGATGCCCAGGCACAGACAATGTTTCCTGGCTTGCCGTCAAGTTTATGTGACCATATGACTAATTCATAAGCCAATACAATGTTAGTCTGACCTATGTGGGTAACTTATAAGCTGAAACATAAAACCTTTCCCACATACTTCCTCATAGATGTCTGAGATAAATAACAATAAGGCATCACAGGAAAATAAACCTGAAAGACCTACAACACCTTCAGGGTTCAAACTGTGAGCAGAGACTTCCTCATACCAAATAGGTCCACCCATATCGGTATACTAATGAGTCAGAAATACACTTTTGTCCCTGGCTGGTTGGCTCAGTGGTAGAGTGTCAGCCGATGTATGGATGTCCCAGGTTTGATGTCCAATCAGGGCACACAGAAGAAGTGACAATCTGCTTCTCTACCCCTCTTCCTCTCCATTCTCTCTCTCTCTCTCTACCTCTCTCTTCCCCTCCTGCAGCCATGGTTCAGTTGGAGCAAGTTGGCCCCCATGTTGATGATGGCTCCATGGCTTTGCCTCATGTGCTAAAACAGCTTGGTTGCTGAGCAACAGAGTAATGGCTCCAGATGAGCAGAGCATCCCCAAGTAGGGGGCATGACAGCTGGGTACTGGTCAGCCTGCATGTGGGAGTTTGTCTCTTTGCCTTCCTGCTTCTCACTTAAGAAAAATAAAAAATAATTAAAAATTAACTAATTATTTTTAAAAAGAGATATACTTTTATATTATTGAACAACTGTAGTTTAGGAATGTGTTACTATACTATGTAATAAAATAACACGATGATTTGCTACCTGGAAGTGAGGCCCATTAATAATAAAATATTAATGTATGTGGCATTGGTTGGAAGTCAGGTGGTAGTTATCAAAGAAAAAGTTGAAACAAGAAGGAAGGCTGAAAGCACTGTTAAGCCATATAACATAGATAGTAAAACTGATCCCTGCAATAACACGAGAGACCAAATGCCTACTATATGTGTAGGTATAGGGGAAATGGTAGGAAGCCATAGTTAGTATATATTAATTGTTTCCTATTAATTATAGAAAAAAAGATGAGCTAAGGCAAATCTTTTGTTATCAAAACTAAGATGAAATAGAGATAGGCCATGAATTTTGTTTGGAAGATGAACTTTTTCTAGAATACAACTAGCAAGAAATAAGATGGTAGAGGCCTTGAACTAAAAAATGCTTATCAAGGTTTTTCAGTTGACCAAAATATTAAGCTCTAATTTATTCACAAAATCTGTATTTCTCATGCTCAAAAGGTAACTGCTTTTAAAATAAAATAAAGAAAAACAAACAAACAAAAATGTGCCTGAAGTAGCAAATAAACAATCATGCTTAAGAATTGTGTCTAGGAAAAAAAGACATAGAGAAGAATAGTGTTAGCCCTCTTTAGTGCTTTAAGCAACTAAGGCAACCAAGTTTCAAAAAATGCTTATTTTCACAATTTAATCATTTATCCTTTATATATAACCTTTTTTTTCTAATAATTAATTGTAAGGAAAAAAAGTGGAGACAGTTTTGATGTTTCGTTGTAAAAAATGAGAAAATTCCATTTTCTTTTTTTTTAATCTTATTTTTATTAATTTTAATGCAGTGACATTGATAAATCAGGGTATGTTCTGAGAAAACATTTCCAGATCATTTTGACCTTTGATTATGCTGCATACCCCTCACTCAAAGCCAAACCGTCCTCCGTCACCCTCTATCTGGCCCTCTTTGTGCCCCTACCTTCCCCCCATTCCCTCCCTCTCCTTCTTTGCCCCTTCCACACCCCTCCACCCCACTCCCTGTTACCATTACATTCTTATGCATGTCTCTTGAGTCTCATTTTTATGTCCCATCTATGCATTGGTTCATATAGTTCTTAGTTTTTTTCTGATTTACTTATTTCACTCCGTATAATGTTATCAAGGTCCATCCATGTTATTGTAAATGATCCGATGTCATCATTTCTTATGGCTGAGTAGTATTCCATAGTATATATGTGCCAAAGCTTTTTAATCCACTCGTCCTCTGATGGACACTTGGGCTGTTTCCAGATCTTCGCTATTGTGAACAATGCTGCTATCAACATGGGGGTGCATTTCTCCTTCTGGAACCGTTCTATGGTGTCTTGGGGTATATTCCTAAAAGTGGGATGGCTGGGTCAAAAGGCAGTTTCAATTTTTTGAGGAATCTCCATACTGTATTCCACAGAGGCTGTACCAGTCTGCATTCCCACCAGCAATGCAGGAGGGTTCCCTTTTCTCCACATCCTCGTCAGCACTTATTCTGTGTTGTTTTGTTGATGAGCTCCATTCTAACCAGTGTGAGGTTATATCTCATTGTGGTTTTAATTTGCATTTCTCTAATGATTAATGATGTTGAGCATTTTTTCATATGTCTATTGGCCATCTGTATATCCTCTTTGGAGAAGTGTCTATTCATCTCTTTTGCCCATTTTTTGATTGGATTGTTTGACTTTCTGGTGTTGAGATTTACAAGTTCTTTATAAATTTTGGTTATTAACCCCTTATCAGACATACTGTCAAATATGTTCTCCCATTGTGTAGTTTATCTTTTTATTCTGTTCTTATTGTCTTTGGTCGTGCAAAAGCTTTTTAGGTTGATATAGTCCCATTTGTTTATCCTGTCTTTTATTTCCCTTGCCCGTGGAGATAAATCAGCAAATATATCGCTGCGAGGGATGTCGGAGAGCTTACTGCCTATGTTTTCTTCTAAGATGCTTATGGTTTCACGCCTTACATTTAAGTCTTTTATCCATTTTGAGTTTATTTTTGTGAATGGTGTAAGTTGGTGGTCTAGATTTATTTTTTTGCAGGTAGCTGTCCAATTTTCCCAACACCATTTGTTGAAGAGGCTGTCTTTACTCCATTGTATTTCCTTACCTCCTTTGTCAAATATCAGTTGACCATGGAGCTGTGGGTTTATTTCTGGGATTCTCTGTTCTGTTCCATTGATCTATGTGCCTGTTCTTATGCCAGTACCAGGCTGCTTTGAGTACAATGGCCTTGTAGTATAGCTTGATATCAGGAAGTGTGATACCTCCCCCTTTATTCTTTTTTTTTAAGATTGCTGAGGCTATTCGTGTTCTCTTTTGGTTCCATATAAATTTTTGGAATATGTGATCTATATTTTTAAAGTATGTTACTGGTATTTTAATTGATATTGCATTGAATTTATAAATTACTTTGGGTAATATAGACATTTTAATGATGTTTATTCTTCCCAACCAAGAGCACGGTATATGCTTCCACTTGTTTGTATCTTCCTTGATTTCTTTTCTCAATGTTTTATAATTTTCCAAGTACAAGTCTTTAGTCTCCTTGGTTAAATGTACTCCTAGGTACTTTATTTTTTTGGTTGTAATAGTGAAGGGGATTTCCTTCATTTATCTTTCTGATTGTTCATTGTTGGTGTATAAAAATGCCTCTGATTTCCGAGTATTAATTTTATATCCTGCTACCTTGCTGAATTCATTTATTAGGTCCAGTAGTCTTTTGCCTGAGACTTTAGGATTTTCTATATACAATATCATATCATCTGCAAATAATGATAGCTTTACTTCTTCTTTTCCAACTTGAATGCCTTTTACTTCTTCTTCTTGTCTGATTGCTGTGGCTAGGACTTCCAGGACTATGTTGAATAAGAGTGGTGAAAGGGGGCACCCCTGCCTTGTTCCTGATCTTAAGGGGATTGCTTTTAATCTTTGCCCATTGAGTATGATGTTGGCTGTAGGTTTGTCATAGATGGCTTTTATCATGTTGAAATATGTTCCCTGTATTCCCACTTTGCTAAGAGTTTTGATCATGAATGGGTGCTGGATTTTATCAAATGCTTTTTCTGCATCTATTGAAATTATCATGTGGTTTTTCTCCTTCCTTTCATTTATGTGATGAATAACATTGATAGATTTGTGAATATTGTACTAGCCTTGCCTCCCCAGAATAAATCCCACTTGATCATGGTGTATGATTTTTTCCATATATTGTTGGATCCGGTTTGCTAATATTTTGTTGAGGATTTTAGCATTTATGTTCATCAGGGATATTGGCCTATAATTTTCTTTCTTTGTGTTGTCTTTGCCTGGTTTTGGAATCAGAATTATGCTCGCCTCACAAAAGGAGCTTGGAAGTCTTCCTTCCTCTTGAATTTTTTGGAATAGCTTGAGAAGGATAGGAGTTAGTTCTTCTTTGAATATTTGGTAGAATTCCGTTGTGAAGCCATCAGGCCCTGGACTTTTCTTTGTTGGGAGTTTTTTGATAACTGTTTTGATCTCATTTGTTGTAATCAGTCTGTTTAGATTTTCTGATTCTTCCAGATTGATTTTTGGAAGATTGTATGTTTCAAGGAATTTGTCCATTTCATCTAGGTTGTCTAATTTTTTGGCATACAGTTCTTCATAGTATTTTCTTACAATCCTTTGTATTTCTGTTGTGTCAGTTGTTATTTCTCCCCTCTCATTTCTAATTTTATTTATTTGAGACCTCTTTCTCTTTTTCTTGGTGAGTCTAGTTAAAGCTTCATCAATCTTGTTTACCTTTTCAAAAAACCAGCTCCTAGTTTCATTGATTCTCTGTATTGTTTCTTTAGTCTCTATGTCATTTATTTCTGCTCTGATCTTTATTATTTCCTTCCTTCTCCTACATTTAAGTTTTACTTGCTGTTCTTTTTCTAGTTCTAGATGCAGGGTTAAGTTGTTTATTTGAGCTTTTTCTAGCTTCTTAAAGTGTGCCTGTAGTGTTATGAACTTCCCTCTCAGTACTGCTTTTGCTGTTTCCCATAAATTTTGAGTTGTTGTATGCTCATTATCATTCGTTTCTAGGAATTTTTTTATTTCTTCTTTGATCTCATTCTTAATCCATTCGTTATTTAACAACCTGCTATTTAGTTTCCATGTGTTTTAGAATTTTTGAGCTTTTCTGTTGTGGTTGATTTCTAGTTTCATGCTATTGTGATCAGAGAAAGTGTTTGATATGATTTCAATCTTCTTAAATTTCTTGAGACCACTTTTGTGCCCTAACATGTGGTCTATCCTAGAGAATGTACCATGATCACTTGAAAAGAATGTATATTCTGCTGCTTTAGGGTGAAAGGTTCTGTAGATATCTATTAAATCGAGTTGATCTAGTGTGTCCTTTAAGTCTGCTGTTTCTTTGTTAATTTTCTTTCTTGAGGATCTATCTAGTGATGTTAGTGGGGTATTAAAATCCCCTACTATTATAGTGTTGCTGTTGATCTTTTTCTTTATATCCATCAAAGTCTGCTTTATATATTTAGGTGCTCCTATATTAGGTGCATAGATATTTATGAGGGTTATATCTTCCTGTTGGATTGCTCCCTTTATCATTATGTAGTGGTCTTCTTATCTCTTACTATATTATTTGTTTTAAAGTCCATTTTGTCTGATATAAGTATTGCTACCCCAGCTTTTTTTACATTTCCATTTGCATGAAATGTTTTTTTTCCATCCTTTTACCTTCAACTTATGTGTATCTTTTGTTTTAAGGTATGTCTCTTGTAGATAGCATATGTATGAGTCCTGTTTTCTTATCCATGCAGCTACCCTATGTCTTTTGATTGGATCATTTAATCCATTTACATTTAGGGTTATTATGACATGTAGTTGTTCATTGCCATTTTATTCTTTAAAGCTGTATTCCTCTTTTGCTATATTCTTCTCCCACTTTGATCTGTTTACACCATGCCCCTTAACATTTCCTGCAGCATTGGTTTGGTTGTAATGAATTCCTTGAGTTTTTTTTTTTGGTTTGTTTGTTTGTTTGTTTTGTCTGGGAACCTTTTTATTTCTCCTTCAATTTTAAATGATAGCCTTGCTGGATAAAATAGCCTTGGTTGTAGGTTCTTGTTCTGCATTACTTTGAATATTTCTTGCCATTCCCTTCTGACCTCAAGTGTTTCTGTTGAGAAGTCTGATGTCATCTTTATGGGGGCCCCTTTGTAGGTGATAACCTTTTTTTCTCTCACAGCTTTTAATATTTTCTCTTTATAACTTAGCTTTGGTATTTTCATTATGATGTGTCTTGGTGTAGGTTTCTTTTGGGTTTCTTTTTAGTGGAGTTCTCTGTGCTTCTTGAATTTGTGAGAGTTTCTCCTGCATTAATTTAGGGAAGTTTTCAGCTATGATATGATTGAACAAAGCCTCTATCCCTTGTTCTTTCTCTTCTTCTTCAGGAACCCCTATGATGTGGATATTAATTCTCTTTATGTTGTCACAGAGCTCTCTAAGAGTTTCCTCAGAGGTTTTGATTTTCTTTTCTTTTTTCTTCTCTGCTTTCATGCCTTCATTCCAGTTGTTCTCCAACTCACTGATTTGATCCTCAGCTGTATCCATTCTGTTTTTAATTCCTTCCATTTTGGTCTTCATTTCTGATATTGTATTTGTCATCTCCGACTGATTCTTTTTTAATATTTCAATATCTTTTTTTATACTTGCTATTTCTTTATTTAGGTGTTCGTGATTACCATCCATTGTTGTTCTAAGATCCCTAAGCTTCCTTACAATCATTATTTTAAACTCCGCATCCAGAAGTTTGATTATTTCCATATTACTCAGTTCATCTCCTGAAGGTCTCTCTTGTGGTTTCATTTGGATTGTACTTCTTTGTCTTCTCATTGTGCCTACCCAGGGTGTTTTCTTTGTAGAGCTGGTTGAGTCTAGGCTTGGTGTTGTCTGCCTCTAGTTTTTACTTGTGTTGTTTCTAAGTCTTCTTGGGTTGCCATCAGCTATTATTTGTAATCCACTTTAGGATTTGGGCCACTTTGAAGTCTTGATTTGTTTGCTTTCTTAACAGGTGATTGTCTTGTTTGCTGATCTCAGCAGGGGGCTTATTTGAAACTGTATCCAGGAATGTGGTGGGTGTGACCTGAGGCTCTGAAGTCCTCTTCTGCCAGTTAATCTCTCTAGGGGCGGGTTGCTTTCTCAGCTTCAGTAGGGGGAGGTGTATCTCAGATCTCCAAGGAGACCTGAGTTACTGTCCCTCCTCCCCACTTCTTGTTTTCAGCTGTGTCTTGTTGCACTGATTGGAGCTGGAGAGATGTCTGTATCTCTGTAATCTGGAAGTACTTTTGTATTTTGCTTTGTTGAAGGATCAGCCCCTCCCCCAGTTATGGCCGCCTCCAGCACTGAATGAGTCAGCTTTTTATGTCATTACCTATATTCCTCTCCCCCTCACCATCCGTCTCTCTCTTTCGTCTCTTTTTGGAAGACAAGTGGGCCCTTTCAGCACACCTCGATCCCTGGTCACCAGGTAAGTGGCTGTGAGCAGTATTTACTGCTCTTTTTCTTGGAATTGAGAGCCCACCTCACCCCCCCATTCCTGTAAGCAGGGGAGATTCAGGCGCTCTCTACCAGGTTTGTTGTGGCTTCTTCTTTTCTCCTTGATTTTTGAAAGCTGTTCTTGTAGTCCAGATTTGTTTTTTCATGCTGATTGTTCATAAATTAGTTTATAATCCAGTTCAGTGGTATGAGCTGGGAGTTTGTGCGTCTGCCTACTCCACTGCCATCTTCAGGTCTCTCCTATTTTCTTTCTTTCTTGCTTTTTTTTTTTGAGAGGAGGGAAGGTAGTGAGACAGACATGTTCATGTACCCTGACTGGGATCCATCCACAAACCCCCATCTGGGCCGATGCTCAAAATCAACTCAGCCACTGGCTATCAGAGTGGAAGAAGGAGAGAAGAGGAGAGGGAGGTGGAGAGAAGCAGATGGGTGCTTCTCCTATGTGCCCTGACAGGGAATCAAACCTGGGACATCTGTACACTTGGCCAATACTCTATCCACTGAACCAACCAGCCAGGGTCCTATTTTCTCATTACTTAGGAGATATGGTTATCTGCTGAGAGTGAAGATCAACATCTTTTGTTGAAAATATTTCAAGAGAGTAGAAAACATGGACATTGTTACTGTGTTGAAGAGAAGATAGTTAAATAAAAATAATGAGAATCATGGCCCTTTATCATTGGGTGATCAGCCACAATATGAGGCTCCGATTTTGTGGAGATAGTTTTATCTTAATGTGTGTGTGTGTGTGTGTGTGTGTGTGTGTGTGTGTGTGTCCATTGAGTAATACTCAATAGTCCCTGTGTGAGCATAGAAAAGACAAACATTGATTTGGTGTAGTATTAATGTTTTCCCATGTCAACATAAGGAAAGAACATGAGGTCAGAGACAGGAGAGGTTATTTTGGGCGGTATGTTGAAAGCTTATATTATAGTTTGTTCATCAAGAAAAAATCAGTCATGTCTGACTGGTGGTGGTGCATTGAACAGAGCATCAACCTGGGATGCTGAGGACACAGGTTTGAATCTCTGAGGTTGCTGGCTTGAAAGCAGGTTCTCCAGCTTGAGCTCAGGGTTCACCGGTGGAGCGTGGGATCATCATCAACATGATCCCATGGTCGCTTTCTTGAAGCCCAAGGTTGCTGGTTTGAGCCCAAGGTTGCTAGCTTAAGCAAGGGGTCATTGGCTTGGCTGAAGCCACCTCCTCCTCATCAAGTCACGTATAAGAAGCAATCAATGAACAACTACGGTGTCACAACTACAAGTTGATGCTTCTCAACTCTCTCTCTTTTTGTCTTTCTGTTTCTGTCTCTTTCCTTCTCTCTCTCTCTCTCTCATACACACACACAACACAGAAAAAGTTAAATAAAACCTAAAAAGAAACCTCAGTTGTAAAAGAATACCAAGTCAAACTAGAAAGCAAATTAAGATGCTGCATTATAAAAATAAGTAATAATGCCTAATTGTGCAGGTTAGTCTAAAGTATGTTGCAGTTGACACACATCTGACATCTCATTTCAGTGGCTTAACAAATAAAGGTTTATATATCATCATTCAGTCTCTTGTCAGGGCTCAGTAGTTTTGCCATGTGGCTGCCTTGCAAACTGAGACCCAGGGATGCAGCTCGCTTGTATCTCATCATCATATCACCTGGAACACATGGCATGCAGATCACTGCAACACGAGAAGAGTATGCTAGGGGATGATGCAATAATGTTGGTCTAGAAAACATACATGTTTGATTCATTGGTAGAATCAGGTTTCATTTCCCTGACTATAAAAGATTCAGAAATTGAAAATAGCACATACATATTCAGTGAACAGTAGATGCTTGAACCACAGAGGGTAGAATATGAAAATCAGTTTGACCTAGACACCTGAAATTGCATGTGTGTGTGTTTTTTGTTTTATTTTGTTTTGTTTTGCTCTGTTCAAATGATACAGAGAACTGGCTTTGTACCTGCAGAGAAAAAAGATAATCTTAGCATATTTATTCAATGGGCCAAAATTAGTATTATTGTAGCCAGAAGAAGATAATCATTTTTTATTATTTACATTGAAGCTAATAAAGAAGTGTATTTATAATTTTAAAGCAAAATGTGATTTAAAATACCTTTATGATTTAAAGGTAAAATCATAGTTGTCAAGATGGAATTTAGTAGGGAAGAGGTAAATACTAAGAAAATCATTAACATTATACAAGTTATATATTAGAAAATCAAAAATAGTGTTCATATTTAATGAAACAAGAAAGAAATGGAGTAAATCAACTGTAAAGATAACCAACTAAAAAGTGACATAAAATGTGAACAATTTGAAGACTGAATTAGGAATAAAGATGACATGATATATGTTAAAAAAGAAAACACAGCATTATTCATAGTGAAGGACAATAGCTATTTTTTAATTTGATTAATAAAGACAAGAATATCATTTAAAATGTAGGGAATATCAAAATAATTAAAAATGAAAACATTTAAAATTATTTCCATAGTAAGTAAATTTTGGGGCGGAAGAGTAGGTTAGAAGACTATATCTATTTATCATGTTACTGTATCATATAATTGAAACAAGGTGACTTATGGGATTTTTATTAGCAGATGAATTTCTAAAGTCCCAAAGTTGAAGAAAATGGGTAATACTAGCCCATTCTTTTTTTTTTTTTAAGTGAGAAGTGGGGAGACAGAGAAACAAGGTGATGCTCTGCCCATCTGGGGCGTTGCTCCATTACAACCAGAGTCATTCCAGTACCTGAGGTGGAGGCCATGGAGCTATCCTCAGTGCCCAAGGGAACTTTGCTCCAAGGGAGCCTTGGCTGTGGGATGGGAAGATAGAGATAGAGAGAAAGGAAAGAGGAAGGGGTGGAGAAGCAGATAGGTGCTTCTTCTGTGTGCCCTGGCCGGGAATCAAACACTGGACTTCCACATTCCAGGCCAATGCTCTACCACTGAGCATGTTGGCCAGAGCTAGGGCTCATTCACATTCATGAGAACTGTTAGTGATTTAGAAAGTCCACAAGACAGTTCTGTGATTCTTAGCCCATCACCCACTTTCCAGTTATAAGAAAAATAGAATGAAAAGTTCAAAAGTGAGAAGTGTTTCCAAGATTCACCATCACTGCCAATTTCTTGATACAGAATGCTAGAACAAACCATCTTTTCTCCATGGTAAAAGGAATGTGATGTCTCTCATCTCTCTTAAGACAAGAGAAGGGATGAGTCCAGAGTATAATTTAAGAAGATTGGGCTTATCTGCCAAAAAGAATAATTTATTGCCTATTCCTGGAGGTGCCTGATCTGCAAAACCATGCAGACTAACATTAGCTACTACTGTACCTGAGAGGCCAAGAGAGGTTCAAGAATATAATCTTAGCTCCTTGAGTTGGGGAGGTACAGAAGGAAGCTTACTATAAGTGACTCTCAGCAATAAAAGCCTAAAGATGAGAAGCAGCTAGAACTGACAAAGATACCAGAGAAGTTAGAAGAGATGTGGTTCTCTTCCAGAATTTCATCTGTTTTACAATGGCCTTAAGTGAGCACAAGGATAAGTCACCTTGAGAGGACCCGGCAAAAAGGTTGCCTGATGTGGTGAAATAACTCCAGACATGTACGTTGTGTGATTTATGTCATCAGAGGAGGAATCAAGAAGTCACAATAGAGTAGCTTCCCACTTCAAGGGCTGATTTAATCATTCCTTTATTTGATCTGGTAAGTCCCTGAGGAACCACAATCACCCTGTAAGAAAGAGGCAATATTTTAGTGTGTTACGAGAGAGTACTATTCCAGAGGACATCATCTGTCAAACAACCTTCTTCTTTCCTTTTAATACCTCCCCCATTGTATCCCTGGGGAATAAGACTGAAAGAACCAGACAAAAGGACAGGTTTTGTGATATTCATTATCACAACAAGTTAAAAAGCCTGCATCAGTTCAGGGCAGAGAGTTGAATGTGAAGATTTAACTAAGATATGAGATAAGAAGTTTGATTTAGATTGGACCAGGTTTCTTAACACTTGAACAAGACCTAGAATTCTTGTATAGAACACAGCTTCCCTGCAGTCCTTAACTGATGTTGGCAAAGAAGGAAACTGTATAAACAGTAGATAGGATAAGATGTCATGCCCATTTCATATCAAGCAAGCTTCCTTAGGATCTTACTTTTCCTTTGAAGATGAAGCAGCTTCTACATTATATCTTTGAAAGTTTGACAACTTATATTTTGAGTCTGTATTTAATTGTTTTGTTTCCTTTAAATATTATTTTTGAGCCTTTTGATCTCAAACATATTATTCATTCCCTAGAAGATTAGAGACAGGCTTTCTACTTTACATTATTTATAGTGTTCCAGTTTATAGTTCATTTTTTTTTAACTTTTTGCTATATTTTTAATTAAGTAACTTTCAAGCTTTTATCGCTTATCAGAATAGGAAACAAAGACATTAACAATGTTATCTGTGGGCAAGCATGGATATGTTTGTGCATAACTTTAAGTATAATTTATACTATTTTGGAATAATTTTAGAGAACACTAAATTCAATGAGCAACACTGTGTTAATTATTGTTTCAACATAAATCTTTTGCAATCACAGTTTTATCTTTGAGTGCTACAATTTACCAGAATAGGTATGTTTTCAGATCTATGTTTAGCCATTACTTCAACAAACAGCCAAGTCATTGTGAAGTTCTCAGAATACCAGGCAAACAAAAGAGATACAGTCATAGCCCTTAGATAGATACTACAGTGGAGGAGCTAGCAACAGTGAATAAATAGTGGTAATTACAAACTTATTTAAATATATAAAAAGATACCCTGTGTGTCCTAATAAACAGATGTTCACAATGAGACCTTAAGTGCGAATAGGATTCAGGAGAAGAAAGGTGGAAAGTATACCAGAGGTATTTCATAAATTTGTTCATTCTCTAATGAACAAATATTGCTAATATTGAAATCAAAAGATGGATTTTATACTAGAAGAGCAGAGAGATTAGATTTCATAGCTCTCCAACCAAATACAGATTTGCAAACATATTTCCCTAAATATCTATCATATAGTAACACCTTCGTGTTTCTAATTGTAATAAACATTTTTCAGAGAGATTAGTCCTGCTTCAGAGAGAATATTTATGTTATTTCATCTGAGCTTTATCACTTTGGGAAGAAAATGAATATGTGATATTGGAGGCAGGACACATCTATATTAGAAATTGTGTAATTGTGTAGCTAGAGTCATCTTTGGTCTTGACAAAATACACAATGTCCATTTTCAGCAAACACACATTAATGCCTTAGATCAGTGGTAGTCAACCTGGTCCCTACCTCACACTAGTGGGCGTTCCAGCTTTCATGGTGGGCGGTAGCGGAGCAACCAAAGTATAAATAAAAAGATAGATTTAACTATAGTAAGTTGTTTTATAAAGATTTATTCTGCCAAACTTAGAGAAAATCTGACATAAAGTACTTGGTAAGTAATTATTGTTATATGCTTTAACTTGCTGTAACTCTGCTTTATAAATTTTATAAAGTAAAGTTACTCTCCTACTTTATAAATCACCATCACTGTGGAACCGGTGGGCTGTTAGAAAATTTTACTACTAACAGAGATACAAACGTGGGCGGTAGATATAAATAAGTTAACTATCCCTGCCTTAGACTAATGTAGACAAAAATGGACAAAATGTAACTTCTTTTTCTCCTTATTCTATTTGCTTTCTAACTTGGTTTAATTTGCTGGAAAAAGGGAGTTTGCAATTTTGCTTTATATAAAACACTGTGATTATCCTTGCTAAAGAGCATTACTAAAAATCAATCAAAACTAATAAATACAAAGAGCAAAGAATAAAACACATCAATGGCTTTTTAAATAAAATACTTGACTAAGTACTATAAAGAGTTCTTATTTTTAAGAGTATTTTAAATGAGGAAACTTGAATGTAATCATCGTATTCTAGGCAGGTAACATCAGTGAGCCATTTACTTATGGTGATCGAGGCCTCCTTCACATTAACCAGACTTGATCAAATTGATATTTGTTAACAAACACCTTCTGTATTCAATCTAGCACTTGATATTTTGTTTGAACACATTGATAAAAACCTTAATGTACTCCCTATTGAGTTTATATTTTCAAAGTCCAGATGAAGAATAAAAACATATTTCACATGTTCAAATGAAACAGATTTCTAGTTTTCTTAACCCCTTGAAATGTTGAGATAAATGAACATGTCTGAATGTTCCAGATATTGATTTATCTTTTTTAAAAAAAATTCTACAATGGTTGTTCATTAATTTTCCCCTCTTGTCCAAATAAATTTTTAGTAATTTATCATATATCTGTGCTAACAACAATTTTGAAGGATACATTATACAGTGTGTCCGTAAAGTCATGGTGCACTGTTAACCAGTCACAGGAAACCAACAAAAGACAATAGAAATGTGAAATCTGCACCAAATAAAAGGAAAACCCTCCCAGTTTCTGTAGGATGATGTGGCAGCATGTGCGCATGTGCAGATGATGACGTAACACCATGTATATAGCGGAGCAGCCCACGACCATGCCAGTCAAGTTGTGGGCGGTACAGAGGAAAGTTCAGTGTGTTCTGTGGCTTACTAAATTCGAATCCATGACCGAAGTGCAACGTGAATATCGGCGCATTTATAATGAAGCACCATGACATTAATCACTTAAAACAGAGAATCACAGATGTTATTCACTCTGTTACAACAGATGTCCTTACCCGTGTGTGGCAAGAACTTCACTCGTTTGGATGTGTGTAGGGAAACAAATGGAGCCTACATTGAACTGCACTGAATAGGTATGAAACTGGGAGAGTTTTTCTTTTATTTGGTGCAGATTTCACATTTCTATCATCTTTTGTTGCTTTCCTGTGACCGGTCAAAAGTGCACCATGACTTTACGAACACACTGTACAGTGAAACAAAACTTAGGCTCTTTGTTCATTATAATGATTTCAGACATAAGTATTTTGCATCTTAGTTAAAAAAAAGTGTACATCAATATTGAATTATAGAAAGACATACTACAGACATTTTGAAAATCTCCACTCTGGTTTGAATTAATTTAAAATACATAGAGGGGGAAAAAAAACTCTTCCAATAATAAATAGACCCTGTGTAAACAATGTAAAAAAAATAACAGAAGTTCTATGCTTTTCTCTTTTAGACTTTTTTTGAGCATATTCTCCCAAATGGTATTATTAATGTCCAATGATGCTCATAAATGCTGAAAATCTGATCTGTGGTCTTGACCATATGTGACCCACATAAAAGCTATTTCTGTTTACCTCTACAAATACATATTCACATTCTATGGTCAAGGTACTTGTTACTGAAAATAAAAGCTAGAGTAAGAGATTGGAAATTTAAACACAAACTGTATTTGGAATGGTTTAAGCCTCCTGATTCTCCCTTTCTAATTTATGCTTAAACATCTGTCTGCAATCTCCCCTAAAAAAGGGAAGGATTCAGAGTTTATCAACCATGCAGGAAAAAGCTAAGAAAAGAAGGCATCAGAGGAGAAAGTTTAGAAACAGTAATCTGGAATCAACAGAGTAATACTGAATATAGCTAAATGTTATTTGAGCAGAAAGTAACTGTGCAGAGTAACTAACAAATACAAAACAGCTTAAGACTAAATTAAAAGCATTCAATTCTAGGTGCAAGAAAATGTTGATATGTTTGGCTCTTACTTTCTTTTTTTTTTCTGTAGTGCTATTTTACAAACATCAGAAATAAAATTTGAGTTCCTATATTTTACTAAGAACTATAATTATGCTATTTTTTAATTGCTCAAACCAAGGCACATATTAATATTGTAATATAGCACCTTTTCTTCCCCATTCCTAATGGTATATATAATAAGGGCGAATTGTCAATGAGAGAGGGTTTGGATGAGATAAAATACTGCCTGTGGTGTGGCTACTACTTTCTGATAACAACTGAGTCTCAGAGAGATTTTCCACTTTGCTTGAGATCACAATGCCATGTATGTGGCTCACATGATATGCAAATTAAGTTATATTTAATTTAAAGCCCTTCCTATTTTCCACCAACAGGAAATCAGAAACAAGTATGAGTATAATATGTCATAGACTTTTCTATAAAGAAGACATACAGAATCTGCCAACATGTATCTGTAACCTTTTATCTATATATCAGATAATAAGCTCTTCTCTTACACACACACAGTTCATATATTTTTGTGCATATTTTTATACGTATTAAAATCAAATCAGAAGAGAGTATATCAGAAGCTGCTGGGCCACATGCCTCTTAAAAATGATATGATCTTAATTTATTTTACTCACTTCAAATCATATATGTCCATACTTTTATATATCTACTAGTAAGTATTTAATTATTCCAGTTAAGATATTTTTCCAATATTTCAATATTCTTAACATTGAATTTCCTGTTTGCATTTGCTCTCATACAACTTTGGAGTATCTTTATTAACACATTTAACTAATTTGCATTGTAATGATCAGTCTGTCTACCTGTTTGTTTTGTTTTGCTTTCTGGAGAGGGAGCAATGATTATTCATTACCAAAAGATATGGCACAGAAATGCTGCTCAATGAATGCATACAAAAATGAAATAATAAATATATGGGAAGCTACCTAAAATAGGATTAGGTTGCCTTATGTTTAATTTAAGAATGAGATTATAGCCCAAACCAAATATAAAACTAAATACAAAACATTCTGAAATTTCGTCTTTGGTGAAGGTTCTTGAATATGAGGGGAAAGGAGATAGCACAGCACACAGTAAACTTTCTAAAACACAATATTTTCTATTTTTTTCTAAAATGTCATATGAGTGTGAACACTAGCCTCTTTTGTTTAAACTCAGACATTGGTTGGATTTTTCTCCCAACCTTAAGATGTTTTATTTTTTACCCATTTTGTATACTCTAAGAGTGCTATGCTTTTTAAAAGGGAAATTAATTTATCTTTTCTGTCTTTGAAACAAACAACAACAAAAAATGACCCGCCGGTTCAGCTACCTATCGCCACGAAAACCAGTTCCGTGACACAGGTGCTGATGAGGAGAAAAGAGATTTATTCAAGCACCAGCCACCTGGGAAGATGAGGGGACTCCTGTCCTCAAACACTCATCTCCTGAAGGCAGGGGGTTTTTATAAGGAGAGAGAAGAAGGTGGAATAAACAAAACTAGAACAAAGGAATTGAAAGGAAGTGGTTGAGAGATCTTTGCTGATGGAACTGAGAACAATTTGTTCAAATAAGTGGGTAAAGGCTAGCACATCTACCAGAGCTGGCATATATGAAGGCCAGAGTCTATTTCCTTGGTTGTTACAGGGACTGAAGCTAGCAAAAAATTTATAAACTAGGGTTTTTGTTCTACATAACAGGTTTCTACATATTCCCACAGTTAGGTTGTCCTCTTACCCTTGAGTGACAATTAGAACTGCAAGCCTTAGAGTGGTGGGAGTGAGGCAAAGGGGAATTGAGAATAGCACCCAGTTATGTTTATTTTTCTTGCTCAGATGTTAACCCTTGATATGCATTAGACATAGGGGAGCAGACATTTCAATTTTAATGAGAACTTGTCCAGTAGTAAAAATACAGGATTGACTATATACGTTAATTTGTGGCAGAATACATAACTGTGATTACTTATCTAATAATATTAAATCATGGTTATAAAAGCAACAAACTGGATTTAACATTTTCAGAAATCCTTTCATAAGATTACTTTGTAAGTAAATTCTTATTTATCTCTATTTTATGGTTAGACTAAGATCAGTAAATGAGTAATATAGCCTATTTATTCTGTTACATTTTATCATTTTTTCTTCACCCATTTCCATGAACCACACATCAAAAGTTTAGATACGTAATTTTACTTATATGTGGAATCTAATCAACAAAATAAATTAACACAAAATAGAGACAGACTCATAGTTACACAGAACAGACTGACAGCTGTCAGAGGGTAAGGGTGTTGAGGACTGGGTGAAAAAAGTGAGCAATTAATCAAAGAAAAAATAAAGATTGTTGTGAAGCCAGTATCCACGGCCACCATCACAGCCACCTGGCTCGTGCAGGTTCACATTAGATTTGGACAGACAGTAATGAAACAACGAAAACAAGAACTGGTGGGCCATTAGCTTTAATCCTAGCTTGCACCCGGTGGGCAAGTAAAAACACACACTGGGCTCCAAAACTCACTCATTCAGTGCTTGCAAAGGTACTGACTTATCCGAGTTTCCTAGAATCAAAGGTTTCTAGCTTACCAGCCTTATTCAATTCTGTTCCCCATCTCCTCTCTGCACAACCTCTGCACAACTGGCTTATTCTTCTTTTTTTTTTTTTTTTTTTTATTAATAAATTTTTATTAATGTTAATGGGATGACATTAATAATTCAGGGTACATATATTCAAAGAAAAACATGTCTAGGTTATCTTGTCATTAAATTATGTTGCATACCCCTCGCCCAGAGTCAGATTGTCCTCCGTCACCCTCTATCTAGTTTTCTCTGTGCCTGTGCCCCTCCCCCTCCCCCTAAATCTCTCCCTCCCTCCCTCCCTCCTGCATCCTCCCTCCCCCCACCCCTGGTAACCACCACACTCTTGTCCATGTCTCTTAGTCTCGTTTTTATGTTCCACCAATGTATGGAATCATGTAGTTCTTGTTTTTTTCTGATTTACTTATTTCACTCCGTATAATGTTATCAAGATCCCACCATTTTGCTGTAAATGATCTAATGTCATCATTTCTTATGGCTGAGTAGTATTCCATAGTGTATATGTGCCACATCTTCTTTATCCAGTCTTCTATTGAAGGGCTTTTTGGTTGTTTCCATGTCTTGGCCACTGTGAACAATGCTGCTATGAACATGGGGCTACATGTGTCTTTACATATCAATGATTCTGAGGTTTTGGGGTATATACCCAGTAGAGGGATTGCTGGGTCATAAGGTAATTCTATTTGCAGTTTTTTGAGGAACCACCATACTTTCCTCCATAGTGGTTGTACTACTTTACATTCCCACCAACAGTGTATGAGGGTTCCTTTTTCTCCACATCCTCTCCAACATTTGTTATTACCCGACTTGTTGATAATAGCTAATCTAACAGGGGTGAGGTGGTATCTCATTGTAGTTTTGATTTGCATTTCTCTAATAACTAATGAAGCTGAGCATCTTTTCATATATCTGTTGGCCATTTGTATTTCTTCCTGGGAGAAGTGTCTGTTCATGTCCTCTTCCCATTTTTTTATTGGATTGTTTGTTTGTTTGTTGTTGAGTTTTATGAGTTCTTTGTAAATTTTGGATATTAGGCCCTTATCTGAGCTGTCGTTTGAAAATATCAGTTCCCATTTAGTTGGTTGTCTGTTTATTTTGATATCAGTTTCTCTTGCTGAGCAAAAACTTTTAATTCTGATGTAGTCCCATTCATTTATCTTTGCCTTCACTTCTCTTGCCATTGGAGTCAAGTTCATAAAATGTTCTTTAAAACCCAGATCCATGAGTTTAGTACCTATGTCTTCTTCTATGTACTTTATTGTTTCAGATCTTATATTTAGGTCTTTGATCCATTTTGAGTTAATTTTAGTACACGGGGACAGGCTGTAGTCGAGTTTCATTCTTTTGCATGTGGCTTTCCAGTTTTCCCAACACCATTTGTTGAAGAGGCTTTCTTTTCTCCATTTTGTGTTGTTGGCCCCTTTATCAAAGATTATTTGACCATATATATGTGGTTTTATTTCTGGGCTTTCTATTCTGTTCCATTGGTCTGAGTGTCTATTTTTCTGCCAATACCATGCAGTTTTGATTATTATGGCCCTATAATATAGTTTAAAGTCAGGTATTGTAATGCCCCCAGCTTCATTCTTTTTCCTTAGGATTGCTTTGGCTATTCGGGGTTTTTTATAGTTCCATATAAATCTGATGATTTTTTGTTCCATTTCTTTAAAAAATGTCATAGGAATTTTGTTGGGAATTGCATTAAATTTATATATTACTTTGGGTAATATGGCCATTTTAATTATATTTATTCTTCCTATCCAAGAACAAGGAATATTTTTCCATCTCATTGTGTCTTTTTCTATTTCTCTTAGCAATGCCTTGTAGTTTTCTTTATATAGGTCCTTTACATTCTTTGTTATGTTTATTCCTAGGTATTTTATTTTTTTTGTTGCAAACATGAAGGGGATTATTTTTTTGAGTTCGTTTTCTAATATTTCATTGTTGGCATAGAGAAAGGCTATGGACTTCTGTATGTTAATTTTGTATCCTGCGACCTTACTGTACTGGTTTATTGTTTGTAGTAATCTTTTTGTGGAGTCCTTTGGGTTTTCGATGTATAGGATCATATCATCAGCAAAAAGTGATACCTTTACTTCTTCTTTTCCGATATGGATGCCTTTTATTTCTTTGTCTTGTCTGATTGCTCTGGCCAGCACTTCTAGCACCACGTTAAATAAGAGTGGAGAGAGTGGACACCCCTGTCGTGTTCCTGATTTAAGGTGGAAAGTCCTCAGTTTTATGCCATTTAATATGATGTTGGCTGATGGTTTATCATATATGGCCTTTATTATGTTGAGATATTTTCCTTCTATACCCATTTTGTTGAGAGTCTTAAACATAAAATTGTGTTGTATTTTATCGAAAGCCTTTTCTGCATCTATTGATAAGATCATGTGGTTTTTGTTCTTTGTTTTGTTGATATGATGTATTACGTTAACTGTTTTACGTATGTTGAACCATCCTTGAGATTCTGGGATGAATCCCACTTGATCATGATGTATTATTTTTTTAATATGTTGTTGTATTCGATTTGCCAGTATTTTGTTTAGTATTTTAGCATCTGTATTCATTAGAGATATTGGTCTGTAGTTTTCTTTTTTTGTGCCATCCTTGCCAGGTTTTGGTATGAGGGTTATGTTGGCCTCATAAAATGTGTTTGGAAGTATTGCTTCTTCTTCAATATTTTGGAAGACTTTGAGTAGAATAGGAACCAAGTCTTCTTTGAATGTTTGATAGAATTCACTAGTATAACCATCTGGACCTGGACTTTTATTTTTGGGGAGGTTTTTAATAGTTTTTTCTATTTCCTCCCTGCTGATTGATCTGTTTAGGCTTTCTGCTTCTTCATGACTCAGTTTAGGAAGGTTGTATTGTTCTAGGAATTTGTCCATCTCTTCTAGATTGTTGTATTTGGAGGCATATAGTTTTTCATAGTATTCTACAATAATTCTTTGTATATCTATGATGTCTGTGGTGATCTCTCCTCTTTCATTTTGGATTTTATTTATTTGAGTCCTGTGTCCTTTTTCCTTGGTGAGTCTTGCCAAGGGTTTGTCGATTTTGTTGATCTTTTCAAAGAACCAGCTCCTTGTTTTATTGATTTTTTCTAGAGTTTTTCTGTTCTCTATTTCGTTTATTTCTGCTCTGATTTTTATTATCTCCTTTCTTCGGCTGGTTTTGGGTTGTCTTTGTTCTTCTTTTTCTAGTTCCTTAAGGTGTGAAGTTAAGTGGTTTACTTTGGCTCTCTCTTGTTTGTTCATATAGGCCTGAAGTGATATGAACTTTCCTCTTATTACTGCTTTTGCTGCATCCCAGAGATTCTGATATGTCGTATTTTCATTTTCATTTGTTTGTATATATCGTTTGATCTCTGCGCTTATTTCTTCTTTGACCCACTCATTCTTTAAAAGTATGTTGTTTAGTTTCCACAATTTTGTGGGTTTTTCCCCCTCTTTTTTACAGTTGAATTCTAGTTTCAAGGCTTTATGATCAGAGAATATGCTTGGCACAATTTCAATTTTTTTAAATTTGCTGATATTGTCTTTGTGGCCTAACATATGGTCAATTCTTGAGAATGTTCCATGTACACTAGAGAAAAATGTATACTCTGTCACTTTGGGATGAAGTGTCCTGTAGATGTCTATCATATCCAGTTGTTCTAGTATTTCATTTAAGGCTACTATATCTTTATTGATTCTCTGTTTGGATGACCGATCTAGAGCTGTCAGCGGTGTATTGAGGTCTCCAAGTATGATTGTATTTTTGTCAGTTTTTGTTTTAAGGTCAATAAGTAGCTGTCTTATATATTTTGGTAATCCTTGGTTTGGTGCATATATATTAAGGATTGTTATGTCTTCTTGATTCAGTGTCCCCTTAATCATTATGAAATGACCGTTTTTGTCTCTGAGTACTTTTTCTGTCTTGTAGTCAGCATTATTAGATATGAGTATTGCTACACCTGCTTTTTTTTGGGTGTTGTTTGCTTGGAGTATTGTTTTCCAGCCTTTCACTTTGAATTTGTTTTTATCCTTGTTGCTTAGATGAGTTTCTTGTAGGCAGCATATAGTTGGATTTTCTTTTTTAATCCATTCTGCTACTCTGTGTCTTTTTATTGGTAAGTTTAAGCCATTTACATTTAGTGTAATTATTGACACTTGTGGGTTCCCTATTGCCATTTTATAAATTGCTTTCTGTTAGTTTTGTATCTTGTTTGATTCTTCTCTTTTGTTTTTCTATCATTTGTTTTTGTTTGTTTGTATTCCATACTTCTTTCCTCTGTTGCTACCTTTTTTAAGTCAAGTGTTTTTGTGGTGGTTTTTTCAAGGGTGGTTACCATTAAGTAATGAAAAGGGTACCTACCATATTCATTGTAGTACCCTTTCTTATGAGTATTTCTGTGCTTCATCGTCCTTTGCTACTGTTAATCTTCATCCTTTGTCCCCCCTCTTTTTTTTTTCTTTTGTTGTCACAGTTTAAGTTTGGTTTTATTGTTTTCTTTGTGGAGCTGTTACTTGTGGTTATGTTTTCTTTTGTTCTTCGAATCTGGTTGGAAAACCCCCTTTAGTATTTCCTGGAGTGGGGGCTTTCTGATGATAAATTCTCTCATCTTTTCTGTATTTGTGAATATTTTTATATCTCCTTCGTACTTGAAGGATAGCTTTGATGGGTATAGTATTCTTGGCTGAAAGTTCCTCTCTTTCAGGACTTTAAATATTGGGGTCCACTCTCTTCTAGCTTGTAGAGTTTCTGCTGAGAAATCTGATGATAATCTAATAGGCCTTCCTTTATATGTTGTATTCTTCTTTTCCCTGGCTGCCTTGAGAATTTTTTCTTTGTCATTGGTTTGTGTCATCTTCATTATGATGTGCCTTGGAGTGGGTTTGTTGTGGTTAAGAAAACTCGGTGTTCTGTTTCCTTCTTGAATTTGAGGCTTTAATTCTTTCCCCAGGCTTGGGAAGTTCTCATCTATTATTTGTTTGAGTATATTCTCCATTCCATTTTCTTTCTCTTCTCCCTCTGATATACCTATTATTCTTATGTTATTCTTTCTGATGGAGTCAGACAATTTCTGTAGGGCTTTCTTGTTTTTTATTATTTTTGAGTCTCTTCTTCTCTCTGTTGTGCCTCAAGTTGCTTGTCTTCTATTTCACTGATCCTGTCTTCTATCTGGGCTGTTCTATTAGCTAAGCTTGCTACCTTGTTTTTCATCTCTTGAATTGAGTTTTTCATTTCTGTTTGATTTGTTTTTATAGTTTCAATTTCCTTGGTAATATATTCTTTGTGATCATTGAGTTGTTTTCTGATTTCCCTAAATTGCCTTTCTGTGTTTTCTTGTATATCTCTGAGTATTTTTAAGATTTCTATTTTAAATTCTCTGTCATTTGGCTCCAAGGCTTCCAATATGTTAAATCTTTTCTCCATAGATTTTTCCACATCAATTTGCGTTACCTCTCTGTCTTTTGTATCCATAATGTTCAATTTCCTTTTTCTTATTGGCATCTGAAGGTGGTCTTGATGATAGTGTTAATTAGAATTAATAAAAAATAAAAAGGAAAAAAAAAAAGAAAAAAAGAAAAAAAAAAAAGGAAAACACTCCACAAAAAAAAAGTAATAATTTATTATTTCCCCCTTTTTTCTCTCTTCTCTTCCCCTCCTCTCACCTCCTTAGGGAAATATCGTGATGACCTGTGAATTATACTATGCCAAATGGAACAAAAACTGCCTATAATGGAGTGCCTGATTTGGGGTGAAGAGTTCAAGGGGCAAAAAAGGGATTAGGGACCCACTAAATACAAAAAAAAAAAAAAAAGGGAGAAAATCTTAGACAGGCATAAAATGATTTGCCTGTAAGTGATGGTCGACCAAGAGATATAATGATAGGGATGAGAGGGAAACAGAAAAAAGGAGAGAAAAACTATAATTAAAGAAGAAAAAAACAAAAATAAAAACAATAAGCAAAAATCTGTTGTATTAAGTGGAGCGAAGACTAAATACAATGGAGACTTTGGGTTGGGAGGAATGCCAGTGAGCCAAAAAGCAATGCAAAAAGTGCCCAAAATGCCACAAAAACAAACAAATAAAGAAAAACCAAGAACAAAAGCAGAAGAAGAAAAAAAAAGAACAACAACACCAAAAAAAAACCCCACAAAAACTTGAGTCCCAAATCAAACAATCTGTTCGCGATTGAGTCCTAAATGGGAGGAAAAGCAAAAGGAGAAAAGAAGAAATGAATAGAAAGGAAAAAATAAGGGTAAGAGAAACGAAGGAAGAAAAAAAGGAAAGGAAAAAAAAACAAAAGGGGAGAGAGTGAGAGTCAAGGGCCCCGGAATGCAACCCCAAAGGAGAGCTAGGATGAAGAAAAGAAACAAAATGTAACACTCATGGGCAGTGTAGTTCAAGAAAAGGGTAGCATAAGATGGGCAGAGAGCAAAAGGACCGAGGTGGAAGAAATAGAAACAACAACAAAGGCAACAAAATAGAAGAAAGAAACAACAACAACAAAGAATTAGTGGAACAAGTTATAAAGTCTGTGGATTTTTCTTGATTTTGAGAGGTTAACTTCTTCCTTTTTTCTTTTCTCTCCCTCTTTCTGGTCGGTGACTCTATACCCCAGGTTCTGCCCCTATGTCACTCTTAGGTAGGAATTTGCAGTTGATGGGATTCTATGGCAATGTCATATAATTGGCTTTAGTCTCGCTGGTATTCAAGGCTTGTTGGCGTTTGCAGAGTCCAACAATGAGAGAGTTTGCTTTCCTGGAGTCTCTTTCCTAGTCTCCCCTTCCTGAATTAGCAGCCTGGTGATCCAGCTATGAGGCTGCCACTGCTTCTGTCTGGGGAGTAAGAGGCTCAAAGAGCTGGGAAATCCCCACTCTATCCTCACTCAGCGCAAGGCTCTGGGTAAGGCTTTGGCAGTCAGAGCCTCCAGCGTAATCAGGTGGGGCTGGGAGTCAATTGTTGTCAAGGTGTCTGTTCAGCGCCTGTCATTAAGTTGGACCACTCAACCCAGGCTTTCTACACTTGGTAGCCTGTTTTGGCTGGGAAGAAGAAGCACTAGTCGCTGTTTGCTTTATGGATCTTAATATCTGCCAAGTCCCTCTTGTTAGGAATATCCCTGAATATGGAGGCTCTGTCAATCAGAAGTTGCCCCCGACCCTTTAGCGAAAGGCACTGAAAAATATCACGTCTCTTGTCTTGGATCGCTGAACTGGGAGAGATCTTATCAATTAGAGCCCCGTGGGTGTGTAGATTTCGTGGGTTAAGCTAATTTCAGTGATTGGATCCGCAGCTGTGCTCCAAAAAGAATTTCAGGCTGCCTGCGCCGCCCCTCCCCCAACGCTTGATTGTTAGCTTGAATGGCTGGGTGAGGTGCCCCGCCCCCGGAGAGAATCTCCTGACTAGGAAGGACAGCCTTGGCGCCCGCGGGGCACGGGGCCCGCGCGCGGTTTCTCAGCACGCCAGTGGACGGGGACCGCGGCGCGGGGCGAGTGCGCGGTTTCTCCGCACGACAATTGGCTTATTCTTCAACACTCCATCATCTTGGCTGCTTCTGCTCTCCTCCATGTGGCCTCTATCTGCTCCCTCTCTGCTCTCTCCTCTAATGCTAATCTCAGGAACCCAGAGTGCAAGCACCCGGTCTGCCCCACTTTATAGTGCAGAAATCAAAACCTTTAATCCAATATACAAAATAAGGAAGTCTCTAATACAAAGTCACTTATCTGAGGCATAGTGGGATTCCTTATGAGAGTGCACCACCCTATATCAAAAAGGGTGGGAAAGGCTTCGTCCTAAAACCAAGCCCCAGGCTACAAGGATCCTGCCTGCCCACAGCCCGCCCCCAACACACATTAATCACGCCCATCCCAAACAATCACCTTGGCATGGGCTTCCACGTGGGCAGTGCCATCTTTAACAAAGTGAGCATAATATATTTTATCTGCCCAACAATCATAGTCACTGACAACAGTGTGGTGATTATGGGAGAAAAAAGGGGTGGGGTGAGGTAGAGGAGGGTGAAAGGAGGTAAATAATGATGAAAGGAGACTTGACTTAGGGTAGTGAACATGTGGTACAGTGTACAGATGATTATTATTGAATGATACATCAAAAACCTATGTAACATTATTAACTAATGTCATCCTAATAAAAATCAATTTAAAAATAGTTTAAATATACAGAACATAAATATAAAACAAAAACACACTTAGAAAGATTTGGTGTAACAAACTGTAAATTTGTTAGTAGTTTTTTTTATTTCTTAAAGTCACAGAATGAATGCATAATGAATATATATTTTTAAGTGAGAGGAGAAGAGATAAAAAGACAGACTCCCACATGTCCCCTGACCAGTATCCACCTGGGAACCCGCGTCTGGGGTCAATGCTAGAATCAAATGAGCTATCCTCAGTACCTTGAGCAATGATCAAACCAACCAAGCCACTGGCTGCAGGAGGGAAGAGGCAGAGAAAATATGAAGAGTGGGGTGAGAGGCAGATGGTCACTACTCCTGTGTACCCCAACCAGAATTGAACCCAAGACGTCCATATGCCTGGTCAATGCTCTGTCCACTGAGCCAGATGGCCAGGGCCAAATAATTTTGTTATATACCTTTTACTTTTATATTTAAATCTCTAGTAGCCCTTGTAGATTATTTTAGGAGCTCATGAAAACCCTGGAATATTTTCCTTTTCTTTAGTGGAGTGCCCAGTGTAAAGGCATGGTTAATACTCTGAGTCCTAAATGATATGCACGTTCAGCTCTGTGACCAAGGCCAGTAGCCTTCTCTTGGTCACTTTTTCTATCAACATTGGAGTATTTGCCAAACAAATGTGGGTTCCAGTGTGCCCTTCCTTCCTTCCTTCCTTCCTTCCTTCCTTCCTTCCTTCCTTCCTTCCTTCCATTTTTTTGAGTAAGAGGAGGGGAGATAGAGAGACTCCTACATGCACCTCAACCTCAACTGGAATCCACCATCCACCTGGCAACCCCAGTCTGAAGCCAATCCTCGAATCAACTGAGCTATCCTTAGCACCCAGGGCCATACACGAACCAATCAGGCCACTGACTGTGAGAGAGAAATATAAATGAAGGGAAGAGGGAGGGGAAAAGAAGCAGATGGTCACTTCTCAGGTGTGCCTTCACTGATGATTGAACCCTGGATGTCCACACAACAAGCCAATGCTCTATCCTCCGAACCGACAGGCCAGGGCCAAGTACATTCTTTCCCTTCTCAATTTACATTCAGTTTTTCTTTCTGACTTTGGTCCTGTTGAAGTCGTGTTACATCAGCCTCAGAATAGTCTTGAGTGGGGAGGGTCAGTTTTCTTGCCTTTTCAAGCATCTAGAGACCACGCAACATACTACCCCTTGATCTTCAATACCACAAATGTTACATCTTCCTCTGACCTCAGTCAAAAAAGAACTTGTGTAATTACTAGCCCATCTGGATAATCTTCCCAACTCAAGGTCTTTAACCTTAGTCACATCTGTCCAGTTTCTTTGCCAGGTTCCAAGGATTAGAATATGGAGATCTTTGGGACTGCCATTATTTTATTCATCACAGAAATTAGTTATGAAAGGGGAACCTTACAAAACAGCTAGACTTTCCTGTCAGGGAAGATTTATGGCTTGCATATATTTCAATTTGAATTCTAACAAAATATGATCATAGATAGGAAAGTGAAAAATGAAAATTATCAATACTTATGTATTTTGTTTCATTTATGCTTTTTTATTAGAATAGAGTAAAATTTATTCTTTTTTTGTGTGTCTGACAGAGACAGAGAGAGGGATAGTTAAAGATAGACAGGAAGGGAGAGAGATGAAAGGCATCAGTTCTTTGTTGCAGCACCTTAGCTGTTCATTGATTGCTTTCCCATATGTGCCTTGACCAGGGAGCTGCAGCAGACCGAGTGACCCCTTGCTCAAGCAAGCAACCCTGGGCTCAAACTGGTGAGCCTTGCTCAAACCAGATGAGGCGCGCTCAAGCTGATGACCTCACGGTATCAAACCAGGGTCCTCCATGTCCCAGTCTGATGTTCTATGCACTGTGCCACTGCCTGTCAGGCTAAAATTTATTCTTAATTTTTTTTAAAGTAAACAGCATGAAACATGCTTCAGTTCTTGAATGAGATCATATAATCAAGAAGCAGAGGACTCAAAAAAGGTGAAAAATCTCACACATATTTTCACATTAAATCCTGTGAGTGTATGCCAAAAAAAAATTTTATATCCTTTTAAAATTAATCATTTTGTATTTTTTGTACTTTTATAAAACTAGTCTATATTAGGCTTTTTATTTATTATTCTAAATACAAGAAAGTCTACAATATTTTCTTTTATTATCTGGAGGGTTAGTCATGACAAGACTATTGCATTCATAATCAGCAGCACTTTCTCAAAATCTTATAACATAGTTTTTCACCTTAAGGGGATA
This sequence comes from Saccopteryx leptura, assembly GCF_036850995.1. NCBI lineage: Eukaryota > Metazoa > Chordata > Mammalia > Chiroptera > Emballonuridae > Saccopteryx > Saccopteryx leptura. The sequence continues at coordinate 358,053,365 of NC_089503.1, forward strand.
TACATCTTCTTCTACTGTGGAAAGTTTAACACTTATATACTTTCAAAATCAACAATCTTCAGATGACAATTCAAAAATTAATCTATTTTCCTCTTTGGTTAATATATAAAGGCCATAATTTAATTTCATAGTGAAAAAATATTGAAAAATACATGATTTTAATTTAAAATTTTATAGTAAGTAATAGGCAATATCTTCTCATTTTCTTTAATAGTAAATCCGAGTTTTATAATTTCAAAAACACTGGTTCAAAAGAATGTAAAGAACCTATATAATGGAAAACCACAAAGCATTGTTAAAGGAAATCAAAAGAGACACAATAAAATGGAAAAATATTCCTTGTTCTTGGATAGGAAGAATAAATATAGTTAAAATGACCAAATTATCCAAAGTAACATACAAATTTAATGCAATTCGCATCAAAATTCCAATGTCATTTTTTAAAGAAATGGAACAAAAAATCATCAGGTTTTACATAAAATTATTAAAAAAAACCCTGAATAGTCAAAGTAATTCTAAGGAAAAAAACAAAGCTGGGGGCATTATAATACCTGAATTCAAATTATACTACAGAGCCACAATAATCAAAACAGCATGGTATTGGCAGAAAAATAGACACTCAGACCAATGGAACAGAACAGAGAGCCCAAAATTAAACCACATATATATGGTCAAATCATCTTTGATAAAAGAGCCAAAAACACACAGTGGGGAAAAGAAAGCCTCTTCAGTAAATGGTGCTGGGAAAACTGCAGAGCCACGTGCAAAAGACTGAAACTCCACTACAGTTTGTCTCCTTGTACTAAAATTAATCCAAAATGGATCAAAGACCTAAATATAAGATTAAAACAATAAATTACATAAAAGAAAACATAGGTACTAAACTCATGGACCTTGGCCATAAAAAACATTTTATGAATTTGACTCCAAAGGCAAGAGAAGTGAAGGCAAAGATAAGTGAATGGGACTACATCAGACTAAGAAGTCTTTGCACAGCAAGAGAAACTGACAACAAAACAAACAGACAGCCAATTAAATGGGAGATGATATTTTCAAACCACAGCTCAGATAAGGGCCTAAAATCCAAAATATACAAAGTACTCACAAAACTCACAAGCAAACAATCCAATTAAAAAAATGGGAAGAGTACATGGACACTTCTCCCAAGAAATACAAATGGCCAATAGATATATGAAAAGATGCTCATCCTCACTAGCTATTAGAGAAATGCAAATCAAAACTACAATGAGATATCACCTCAAACCTGGTAGTTTAGCTATTATCAACAAGACAAGTAATAACAAGTGTTGGAGAGGCTGTGGAGAAAATGTTGGTGGGAATGTAAAGTAGTACAACCATTATGAAAGAAAGTATGGTGATTCCTCAAAAAATTAAGACTAGCCCTGGCTGGTTGGCTCAGTGGTAGAGCATCGGCCTGGCGTGCGGAAGTCCCAGGTTTGATTCCCGGCCAGGGCACACAGGAGAAGCGCCCATCTGCTTCTCCACCCCTCCCCCTCTCCTTCCTCTCTGTCTCTCTCTTCCCCTCCAGCAGCCGGGGCTCCCCAGGCGCTGAAGTGGCTCTGGTCGCGACAGAGCGACGCCCCGGAGGGGCAGAGCATCGCCCCCTGGTGGGCATGCCGGGTGGATCCCGGTCGGGCACATGCGGGAGTCTGTCTATCTCTCCCGGTTTCCAACTTCAGAAAAAATACAAAAAAAATAAAAAAATTAAGACTAGAACTACAATATGACCCAGCAATCCCTCTAGTAGTTATAAACCTCCAAAACTCAAAAACATTGGTACGTAAAGACACATTCAGCTCCATGTTTATCACAGCATTGCTTACAGTGGCCAAGACATGGAAACAACCAAAAAGCCCTTCAATAGATGATTGGATAAGATGTGGTACATATATACTATGTAATACTACTCAGCCATAAGAAATGATGACATAGCATCATCTTCGACAACATGGATGGACCTTGATAACATTATTCTGAGTGAAGTAAGTAAATCAGAAAAAAAAAACTAAGAACTATATGATTCCATACATTGGTAAGACACAAAATTGAGACTCATGTACATAAATATGAGTGCAGAAGTTACCAGGAGGAGGGGAATGGTTGAGAAGGAAGGGGAGGGGGGTTGGGAGGGGCATAAAAAACAACAACAAATAAAAGGTGAATGGAGGACAATTTGAATTTGAGTGATGGGTATACAACATAATCAGATGTCAAAATGATCTGGAGATTGTTTCTCTAAATCTATGTACTCTAGTTGATCAATGTCATCTTGTTAAAATTAATTGTCTAAGTCAAATTATAAAATTTAGAAAAAGAAAAGAAAACAAAACAGTTATAATAAATTCTTCACTCAAAATTTCATTATAAGGCACATGATTTAAATTAACATTGAACACAGACCTAAAACAGTTATTTGAGACCTGTAATGTTTTTTCATATATAAACTACCTCACTTATTTTTCCTGAAATGGATTTTAAATAGAACATTGTAGAGATGATTACTTTGAGGCTCTTCAGTTGAATAAATCTGGACTCCCGTGACCCTGAATTTATACCTTATGCCTTTCCTATCACACCAACAACTTTCTATATTTTCTAAGCAAAGTCTATTATGAGCTGTTGGTCCCTAGCTCCTGCACCTGCATTGTTTTCCTTGTGGAACCCTTTTCTCATTTACTAGATCAGTGATTTTCAACGTTTTTCATTTCATGGCACACATAAACTAGTTACTAAATTTTTATTTAATTATTTTTTATTCACTGAGAGGAGGGGAGGCAGAGAGACAGACTCCTGCATATGCTCCAACTGAGATTCACCCAGCAAGCCCATTGGGGGTGATGTCCTGCCCATTTGGAGTGTTTCTCCATTGCTCAGCATCTGAGTTCTTTTCAGCCCTAAGGTGAAGGCCATGGTGCCATCCTGAGCACCCAAGGCCAACTCACTCCAATTGAGCCACGGCTGCAGGAGGGGAAGAGAGAGAGAGAAGCTAGAGGGAGAAGGAATGGATACGCAGACTGTTGCTTCTCTTTGTGCCCGACCGAGAATCAAACCTGGATGTCCACACGCTGGGTTGATGCTCTACTACTGAGTCAAACAGCCAAGGCCTTAATCTTAATAATCTTAATCAAAAATATTTTAAATATTTGCATTTAACAAAACTGTCTGCAGGTTGCCTTTTTAATGTTCTTGGCACTTGAATGTACAGCCTGATGTTTATCCTGATGACTTTATTTCCTTTGTAGGAGTTGCACAATGGCTTTATGTTACATTGTTTAAAAAAAGAGTTGTGGATACATTTTGCTAAATTCAAAGTCTATTAGGTTTTTAAAACAATAATTAAATAAAAATATTCTTTAATTCACCTGGAATGAATCAATTTTTAAGCATTAAGATTATTTACAATTCTACACAAACGTAAAATTTTTAAAAGTGTACGAAAGTAATTTATTTCAATTAACACTGTCACAGTAAAACTTGCTTTCTGGGCAATAATGGTCTTTCTTGAAAAATCCCAAATTCATTTATTATACAGGGTTGTGATGTGATAGTCAGTATGTTTTAATTATAGGAAGGAAGATAAACATTCTTTTGGTTACACTCTCCCTCATCATTTTATATATACTATCGCCAACATTTTTTTAAATTAAAAATATAACACATATAAATATAGAATGAACATGTGTCAAAATGAATAACTTTATAAGATGTATAACAAACACTTCAGAAAAAAAATTGTTATGTAATACAAATGGTAAATTATGCCCCAAAGGCCAAATTCAGCCATTTATCAATTTTTTAAAATAAAGTTTTATTGGAATACAGGCTCATTATTTGACTATTTCTTATTTATGGCGGTCTTTAAGCTGCAATGAAAGAGTAGCTAAGAAGGAGACATGTCTTGCAAAAGAGAATCTATTTATTATCTGAACGTATACAAGAAAACCTTGCTGGCTCTGATACAGTACTTCAACAAATCTTTAAAAAAATGCCAAAAACATTATGCTAGGTGACATACAAAACTTTGTGTTTTGTGTCTTATAGGACAATTAAAGCATAACCTTTGGGATCATCTTGTCCATAGGACTGCAGTCTACAAGCTAACATTTAACTTCAGGCCCTGGCTGGTTGGCTCAGCGGTAGAGCGTCGGCCTGGCTTGCGGGGGACCCGGGTTCGATTCCCGGCCAGGGCACATAGGAGAAGCGCCCATTTGCTTCTCCACCCCCCCCCCTCCTTCCTCTCTGTCTCTCTCTTCCCCTCCCGCAGCCAAGGCTCCATTGGAGCAAAGATGGCCCGGGCGCTGGGGATGGCTCCTTGGCCTCTGCCCCAGGCACTAGAGTGGCTCTGGTCTCGGCAGAGCGACGCCCCGGAGGGGCAGAGCATCGCCCCCTGGTGGGCAGAGCGTCGCCCCTGGTGGGCATGCCGGGTGGATCCCGGTCGGGCGCATGCGGGAGTCTGTCTGACTGTCTCTCCCTGTTTCCAGCTTCAGGAAAAAATAAATAAATAAATAAAATAAAAAAAATAATAATAAAAAAATAACATTTAACTTCATACCACCTGGCATCTAATCAAATTATAAACTGCAACATGGAATACTCCTCTCTACTCCTGGATCATGAAATAGTCCTTTGGTATGCTTGCTAAACACTGCCTTGACGTATCATTGAAAGGATATACTGTGCTCTTTTATGATTTCCAAGTTAAAGATAATTTTTTTTCCTATATATCACTGGAGTGAAAAAACAATCAATCCAAATTCAATATTCTAGTCTTTACTCTGTTATCTAATCATATCTCTGTCCTAATTTCACTATAATTGGTTATGAAGGCAGTTGCTAATGCATATACAGAATGTATAAAACAGAGTGTATGAAAAATTTCCATAGAAATTATCTTCATTTATTATTTTATCTCTCCAATCCTTAGGATATGACATTATCTTTATGCCTCTGAATTTATTTTATTCTATATAATATATACCTATTTGCTATACATGAGGATCTCTTATTAAAGTATGATATGGTTTGCATAATAGCCACGTCCACAGCTGTGACTGTTTGTTAAATTAGGTCATTCTTTAGTATCAACTGACTTAATTTTTAGAAGATATTTTAAATTTTTAGGTAAATAATAGTACATCATATGAAACAACATGAAATTTTGTAAACAAGTAATATAGAGTTCTGTAGTCTGTATTTTAGAAATCAGGGTTGCATTTGTTTGGAAACCTTTAATATACTCTCAAGATATTGTTCTCTTATATTATTTATAAAAGAATTTCATTGTTTTCTCGTTGCCTACTAAGCTGGAGACATTTTTTTAACATTTTCTAAAACTATATAAATAATATTTTACCCCCTTTGTATTGCTGAAGCAAATGCTACAAGAACAATTTGCTCTTTTCAACTGATTATTTCGCTTCTGCTATGACATATATTTATAGAATCAATCATCTAGTGGCACCAATAATATTATTCTGATGATACATTTGGTCATGGTTCTATAAACTATTCTAACTTCAGTAACACATTTAAATAAGAACACATAAGGTAGGTCAAAAAATATTTTTCCATATATCTTCATGATGTACCCAATCTCTAAATCATCAAAAGATGATTTCAAACACCATAAAATATATAGATGATAAATATTATATTTAGAATTTTAAAAATATGTGTAAATATATAGCAATGAGCTTCAAGTTATAGTGTGCATAATGATTATGTGACAAGCATTTCATCATGAAGATAAAGCAATATACCCTGAGAGACTTTAAGATTAAAAGTCATTGAAGTGTTCAGAAATCTGCATTTTGCCAAGTATTCTAAAAGAATGTATTGGAGATTTTCTTACTTCAGAATGATAAGAATACTATACAGTGTTTTTATTGCTTGTCTCCTTTAAAAATTTTAGAATAGTGTGATGTTTGTCCCCTTTAATTAAGGAGAGTGGTATTCCTAGTTTTAGTCAATTTAAAATATTGAATTTCATCCCCATGTGAATTGATAAATAATAGAAATTTAAATACTTGGTCCAACCTGTCTTCCCAAAGAAGGAACCAATAAAGTAGAATTAATTTGTTTAGTTCTGTGGGTCAAAGTGGGAGAACCAGAAGAGTTCTTCTTTCACCTGAGGCCCTGTTCAGTTCAATGGAAGGGGAATATCATCATTAGATTCCTCCTGAAGTGGAGTGTTTGGTTATACTGAAAGGGAAACACTAAATATGTATCTGAAATGAGAACATACGTGAAATAGAATTGAAAGCAAAATCAAGGCAATAAATCAAGAGGACTTGAAGACTGAGAGTAGAGTGAGTTTGAGTAAATAAATAAATTGAATAAACTTCCTTGATGTAGGAGATTGTCTAGCACAGGGAGTTTAAGGTATCATTTAATCTGCTCATATATAGGGCATATCTATTCAGAGAAGACAGCGAAGGTTGAGAAACTGGCAAAACCAATTAAACATAGTATGTACAGAAAGTCTCTACGGTTATACATTTCTTCAATGTATATAATTAAAATAGAAGATTTCAGAATTCTATAAAAGTTTCTATAAAGATATATTATGCATATATCCAGACAGGGAAAAAGACATTATATGCAGTGGTTAATAAAAAAAGAAGAATCACATTAGACTTTTTAACAGAAGCTAGAAAAGAATAAAGTGATATTTATAAAGAACTAAAAGAAAACAAAAAAGACATTCTCAATTATAATTCTATACCCAGAAAAGTACTTTTCAAAAATTATTCTTATATGATTTTTCAGAAAATCAAATGCTGAGAAAATCCATTGTCAGAATATCTCAAGGATAAGAAATTTTAAAGTAAGTTATACCAGCACAAAACAATTGGCTCCTAACAAGCCTTGAATCTATATGAAGAATCTATATAAAAAGCGCTAAGAAAAAAAATGGAAAAAAATTAGTGTTTCTTCTGATTTTAATTTATCTAAAAGATACAGGAGAGTCTAAAGGAAAACTAACAACAATACATTTTGGAATTTATAACTTACGTAAAACACAAGGGAAATAATGTTGACACGGTTATTAGATGAGGATGAGAGAGAGGAATGAGGCCAGGGATCTTCTGTCTGTTCATCTCAATCTCATATGAATAAATTCAGTTCCTCAGGCATGACACAGAATGAAGCCCTAATCTTGGGAATTCTTTAGAGAGCCTTGGGAATTTAAGTAATTTGGTAAAAATTAAGGGAAACTGGCTCAATCCTCTGTAGAGAGTAAAACCAACTATCAAAAACTGTTGGTTAATGGCCAAAGGGAATAAGTGTAAAGAAAAGGAAAAAAACTGTTTCTATGCAGAAATTGATCAGTAACCACTGGTTTCAGGCATGGTTATAACTTAAGAGTAACAGACTCAGATGTTTATTAAGTTACAAGTTTTCAGATTTATTTATTAAATTGGAAAAACAAAAACTATCGAGCTTTTAGTGGGTTAAGGAAGTGAATTAGATATTAAAACTAATTGAGTTGAATGCTATTTGTGTCATTTCATTTTTGTTAAAAATTATATATTAAAAACAAAACAATCAAACACAAAATTTACCAAAATATGGTAAATGTCCGTATCATTAGAAAATTAAACATGAGCCTATGGAAATAAGAGGTAATGAAATTATTGGTGCATATCAATCCATATGCAAGGATTTAGGGTGTATCATTTACCTTTCCATTTCTCTTCTTATAGGGGTCTTTGATACTATCATTCAAATACCAATTTATAAAGTGTTATGGAAGAAATTAACCCTAGAGTTTACTTCCTTTACCTTTTGGTTCTAGATTTTTTCTAACATCAAATTAGCACAAAGAAAATATCTGCTGAAAATGCTTTATGCATATTCAACTCTCTTGCAGTGGGGATCTGATTGTTAGAGACATAGACATTTCACCACACCCATTTGTGGGAAAAAGAATTTCAGCTAAGTAGGCTAAATGTCTTGGATGGACTCAAAATGTAGAAGAAGAAACTAATTTTTTATTAGCAATCGAAAATTATTTTTCCTCGCATGCTCAAAGAAAGAACAAGAGAGATTCACCACATCTAATTATGCAGGTTTCTGTGTTGCATGTCTTTTCAAAATTGAAATTACTTTGCCATAGACAAGAATTTGCAGAGTCTTGTTTCTAAATTAGTTCAAATTCTATGACATCAAATTCTGATTGCTTGAAGTTAATTTATGCAAGTATATTAATACTGTGTAATTTTTTCCTTTGGCTGGTAATGGGTGGAGACATTCTGCTGTTTGAAATTACTATGTGTGTTTATTTTAATTCCTTTTAATTTTATTAAATTCTGAAACATATGACATTGTTTCTTTTAATATCATAATAGGTATTTTAGATTTAAGAATAGATGATTATTTTATCCATCACTCCTCCATCTAGTCACCAGGAAGCAAATCATCTTATCTACAGAATAACTTTGTGGTTCTTTGTCACAGTCATATTTTCAGGAAATCAGCTCATATGTTCTTGTGTCATAAATCGTATACTTGAATTCCTGTGTCTGTAAATAAATGTCTTCTAATATACTGAAAAAACAACCCCTGAGAACGAGTAAATTTTGAAATTACTTTCTGGGATTCATACTCTGCCTTCTTTTGGGTATGCTGCAGGGATAATAACGATTTTTTATTTGTTATTTGTTCAACTCAACACCATCCAGGAGTATGAGGAATCAGCAGTTTACACTGTGTCTTTTTCTTCTAGAAGCACTCCGGTCTATAAGCAGCTAACTATCTCCCACAACAGTGTAACAGAAAGCAGTACACAGATTGATTTCCTCTCCTCATTTGCGTTTCCACAAAAACAACCAAAGTTGAAATACTTTTAACTTTTGACTAAATACTTACGAAATATTCTTCAAACTTCTTTCTTTTAGTGTACTTTCTATCTTTCATCTTTGTACATCTCATGGTGACGACACTTTCTTTGTGATTAGGATTTGTGTTTAATTCATAATCATATCCCAAATGTCCAGCATAGGGTCTGACATATAGCTAAATTGAATTTGTGTTGCTAAAGTGTGTATATATATATATATGAATTTATACTGCATAGTGTAGACTGGTTCATCTGTCCATACCACTAACAAGTTTATCACTTATCCCTCAATTCTCCGTTCCTCTGGCTTGGCGCACTGCTTAATCTCACTCCTAAAATACCCAAATTCCTACTTCTTTGCTCATTCTCAACATACAATGTTTCCCGTTTTAAAGAAGGCAACAAATCAAAAATACTAAAACTTCTGCAACTTTCCCATCCCATGTATCTAGAGACAATTTTGTTCAAACACAATTAAAACAGAGCATTTCTTCCAGTCCAAGGTTATTCCCATGTGTGATTTTCAATAATCAACACATAAAATTTTGTAAGTTTGAGGTATCTTAGTCATTATCTTTTATACCCTGAAAGTTTAGCTTTTGTGCTATTTTCTAAGTTGCAATATACCATAAAACCATAAATTTAACTAAATACAGCTAAAAACTTCCCATAGAGAGGGAAGTAAATACCTAAAAGGTTTTTAAATCTTGTGAGTTTGCCAGCAGGTTTGTCATTCAGTTATTTAATAAAAATTTGACATTTCTTGCCTTTTTTCTTAGTCATCCCCTTATAAGGCGATGATCACAGGCCTGCTGGTAACCCCTCATTTACAACAGTGTACACAATATTTATAAAAATAAGAGTATGCTTAATGGCTATACAAATCCCAACTGGGAACTGTGGCTGACTCTATCAATAAAGTTAAGTACACTGCAATGATCTTCTCAATGCTGCTTCAAACACAAATAAATGTAAATATGAAAAGCTATAACTCTTTTCTAGAAAACTTTAACCAGCATTTGTTTATTCAAATAAAAATTCTCCTAGCAATCTGGAGGATAGCTCAATACAAAATAGACCTAAAACCTCTAATAAGCTATCGAATAAAAATAAAATAATTTCAAATAGCCCTAACCCAAACACAAGAAGCACTGATCATTTGTGCATGTCTAGTGTCCAGTTTAAAATGAGGGATTGTTGTGGATCATATAGATATAGACTCAACCATGAAAATAGCAGTTTTGCTCAATTGCCCTAAGAAAATGAAGAAATCCCTTGAAAAAATAAAAGATTAAGCCACACTGCTAGGAGCAAATTGCTAATAATTGTTATGGGACTTGATTGGCTCATAAATGCTTAACTCTATCATATTAAGCACTTCCTTCTGAGAAAAGTCTCATAAAATAGTTTCCATTTGCTCACCAGAGCTAGTAGAACAGTAGGCTGGAAAAGCACAACTTACTTGGGAAATAAAAATGAATCTTACTTTATGTACATTCTCTAGGAAGAGGCAGCAGAAGAAAAATGGTGAGTGGCAGAGGTAAAAACTAGTAAAAACCTAGAGTTTTAAGAATTATGATAAAATGATAAAGCTACATTATCTATGACAGGAATTAATTATTATGATGAAGATATATCACCTTCTGTTTTCTTTTATTAGAGTTGTGCAATAAAAAATAATTAAAAGATTTCTAAATATATAGTCATTGCTTCTGGCATGCTGGGGTTGTAGCCATAACTGTAGGTCGTTGCCTTTGTGTAAGGCACTCAATGTTCCAGCACAACACCTGCTCTCTTGCTTACCTGCTGGGTAACCTTAAACTTATTCTTTAACTGCTCTAATTGTTTCCTCAGTTCCCCAGACAGCATGAATTCTTAAGGTTCAGAGTGATTAAATGAAACACAGACATTTCTGACATACAAAAAGCACAAAACAAATGGTACTTCATATTATTATGTTGCAATTTATCAGCTAAGACAGTAATTATAAGATACATTTCAATACTATAAATGTTAAAGTGTACAAAAATGTGATTTTTGATAAATTCGAAAAGAATCACAAAATAAGGTGGAAATAAAAATATGGCTCTAGGTCAAGCAGATTGGCCTAAAATTTTATGGAGCTTGCAGGTATTTGTTAGCATGAAATATGTATTTCCGCACAGTCAAGTTAAATTATTTTTACATTTTTTCATTTTATTTTTAATATATTGTTTTCAGTTGTTGGGTCAAAGTTAATAAAGTAAGTATTTCATGTAGTTCAAAACAACTTTAAGGTGGAAATTATTATTTATGATACTTAGATGAAAAGAATAAATATTTTATATTAGTTTGAAATATATAGAAATACTCATGCTTACAAACAAATGTAATAAAAACAATAGTTCTCATTAAAGACCCTAAATATTTTCTCATTTATTAAGTAGCAGAGCTAGACAAGATTAAGAAAAGGAACATAATTAGCACTATTTATTTGTTAGAATTTAACTGCTAGTACGAGTCTGAAGCATAAACACCTGTTAACAAAATGAATAAAAGTCCTATAATATTGTATAGAAATGATTACAGTACTATTATACATGTAACTAACTTGTCTGCCTTTGTTATTTTGAGGTGAATTTCAATAAATCAAGTGTTCCTGTGCCTTGATCAGCACAGGAATGCCAGACACCTTCATTCACCTCCCCTTCAGCCTTGGTTATAGAAGAAGCCATATGCTTTGTCTCGTGGCCAAATGTCATATTCTCTAAAATCAAACAGTCAAAATTATATCCTGCAAGTTTTATGATATGTTCTTTGCTGTGCCACTGAAATCACTGAGTGGCTGTGTCATGGTGGGCTACAGAAACTGATAGTAGTCCTGTGGTTCAATATATACTACAATCACTGTTTCTATATTTCTTCTTAACAGAGGGAAATGCTATTTTTTTTCAGAGTTATATTCAACTATGCTATTTTAGAGCTATACAGTGCCTGGGGCTCCATTTGTGCTAGGTTTTATTGACTATCTTTTTAAGGTTATAAAGCTATATATCTCTGTTATCCAAGATGCAAGGGATAGATATTTACCGTATGTAAATATCAACCACATGCTTTACCTACAACCAGCTAGTCCTTACAGCAACCCAGAACCTACTGGTAACTCGGTTTAGTACCAGGTAATTTATATTTATTCAAGTATGCTGAATCCTTTGCCCTCTTCTTTCATTGATCTCATTAATGCCAACTCAGGGCATAAGAATTCTTCTTGTATTTGGTGTTGTGATCCTCTCCAAGGCTCCAATTATAGGTCTGAATATTCCTGATAGTCTTATCTTCAGAATGCTCCATGCTTGGGGAAACAAAAAACCATCAGCATAGAACACCATGGTAGGCATGATTGGTTTCCTGAAGCAAAATTGCTTTTTACCATCTAAGCATTCCTTTTGCTTTGGGGTCCATAATTTTTTGTGTGATTTGAAATAGCTCTTGTTATAAATAAAGTCTGGGATTCAAAATGTGCTGGAAAAAATAAAACTCAAGAAACATGCTATCTCTTATGGACTTTCTTTTTTTTTTTCTTTTAATAATTTTATTTTTTTAATGGGGTGACATCAATAAATCAGGATACATATATTCAAAGATAACATGTCCAGGTTATCTTGTCGTTCAATTATGTTGCATACCCATCACCCAAAGTCAGATTGTCCTCTGTCACCTTCTATCTAGTTTTCTTTGTGCCCCTACCCTCCCCTTTTCCCTCTCCCTCTCCCCCCTCCCGCCGTAACCACCACACTCTTATCAATATCTCTTAGTCTCATTTTTATGTCCCACCTACGTATGGAATAATGCAGTTCCTGTTTTTTTCTGATTTACTTATTTCACTTCGTATAATGTTATCAAGATCCCACCATTTTGCTGTAAATGATCCGATGTCATCATTTCTTATGGCTGAGTAGTATTCCATAGTGTACATGTGCCACATCTTCTTTATCCAGTCATCTATTGACGGGCTTTTTGGTTGTTTCCATGTCCTGGCCACTGTGAACAATGCTGCAAAGAACATTGGGCTGCATGTGTTTTACATACCAATGTTTCTGAGTTTTTGGGGTATATACCCAGTAGAGGGATTGCTGGGTCATAAGGTAGTTCTATTTTCAGTTTTTTGAGGAACTACCATACTTTCTTCATAAAACTCAAAAACAGACAAACAAACAATCCAATAAAAAAATGGGAAGAGGACATGAACAGACACTTCTCCCAGGAAGAAATACAAATGGCCAACAGATATATAAAAAGATGTTCATCTTCTTTAGTTATTAGAGAAATGCAAATCAAAACTGCAATGAGATACCACCTCACACCTGTTAGATTAGCTATAATTAACAAGACAGGTAATAGCAAATGTTGGAGAGGCTGTGGAGAAAAAGGAACCCTCATACACTGTTGGTGGGAATGTAAAGTAGGACTTTCTTTTTACGTGTTTTCTGAATATACAAACTGCTTTGGTACCAGAATACCCTATTGGACAGACACTCATTTTATCACCATCTATATCTATAAATTGTTTCTTATGTAATCAGAAGACCAATAATACAAGCTAATGTTTTCTGTCCTGGTATGAATTAATTATACTTAAAATCTAATATCCAAGAAGACAGCAGATAAGAAAAAATTAAGTTTAGATTGCAAGATATCATTTCATGTGGTCTTTAACAATAATATGTAGTAGCAGAGAAGAGCTAAGTGACTCCTCAAAGTACCACTTACAAAAAGTCTGTTGTGATTGAAATGCATTTTTTTGACATGCAGCTTTTAACAGATTTGGTGCTGTTCTGATGATTCTGTTTACATCCAGTTCCACCCATTTCCTTCATCAAAAGATTTGTATTCATTGGTCACTATAAAGATTCCAGCTTTCTCTACTCTTTTTAGTTGTGTATGACTAGCACTATAAAACTCAAATCATAGCTTAGACTAAACGTTTAAAAAATAGCAGAACTGACTTTAGAGATTTGGAGAAAGTGTTGCAGTAGTGATGAACACTGCCTCTCACTGTTTCCATGTACACAGAGTTGACATACATCAATTCGCCATTAATCGGCCCTTTTATCACCCCATGTTTATGCAGATTAGCATGATTAAGAACATTCTTGGTTGTGTCCTCACACCTCGTGAATACAAAATTTCCATCTTGTTTTTCGGCAACTATCCTCTTTTTTCTGTTTTGTGATGTGCCAGCATCTCCTTTACTATCACGGTTAGTGGTGACTGGCCACACAGGCATTATAGAGCAGCTGAATCTATTCCTTTTATTCCACTGACTTACTCTAGTCTTTTTTTTTAACTTGGATGTCCATTCCTAGCTGTTCCTCCTGTACTTTTTAGTTTTCACCAAAAAGGATGAATTCTTGGAGGTATTGAATCACATATTTATTTTGGTTTATGAAGGATATTTATTTTCATACTTTCTAAATATCTATCATATGTAATATTTTGTCTGTTAGCTTATTGGCTCTTTTTAATTGTTTTATTCTCTGTTTGCTCAAAAATTGTATTTATAATTAAAAAACCTTTGTGATTTTGGTTTGTTTTTTTATTCTGAATTCGGAAGCTGGCACCGTACTGGAAATCAAAGTTTCCCAAAAGACTAATCTCTGAATGAGAGATACTTTACAAAAGAGTCTCAAGTACAATGAAAATAGATGCATTTCCAACATGATATAATCCATATTCATTTTCTGACGAGTATTCTTTTTTCTTTTATTAAACTGAGACAGGTGGTAACTTTAATCACTACTCATTATCTTATATTCATCACATAATATTTTATTGAAATTCTTGTAAAATGTCATGATTAGAGGTATTTCACTTTATTTTTGTTCGCACTTCAATGCATGATATCCTGATATCCATTATTGCTCAAGGAAATATTGAATCAAAGAACAGCATTACTCAATGAATAGATAAATGAGTCACAATTTCTTTCATCATAATTCATTTGTGCATACTTAGAAGTAGGAAAATAGACATGTGTGTAGCAAAAAAATTACTTTGACATTAGAACGTACAATTTAAACATAAAAAATCAAACCATCAAAGAATATCTAGAGAGAAAATGACTGTGTAAATTATTTATTCTTTATTCAGCATTTGATGCATATATATATATAAACATTAGGGCATATCATTTAAATAAATAAAATAAGGATTCCAAAGTAATTAACATCCCATATGTATTTCCAAATATAATTTTAGAATAAATTTTAAAAATTAGAATATTAGCATTTCAAAAATAAGAGTTTTCTAAATAGTATTATATTAGAATTAACACTGAAAATAGTATATAAATATACCTCATTGAAGAAGTAAATGGAAGAACCTGGATTATGATAACTACTTTTGAGGTGAGAGTAAAATAACGAGGCATCTTTGTCCTGTGATAACTCAGCACCTTCTCACTAATATAAAAAATTCAGTTCACTTCTCTTCTTTACCTGTGTTTGCGAAACAAGTTAAATATTACTAACCTGTTGACTTCGACAAGAAAGCTTGACAATTCATAAAAGAGGAACAGAAGAAATGCCCTTTCAAGTTTTAAGGATTTCATTGATTTCAAATCTAGGTCCCATTTCCAGAAGTAGTTTAGGAGAGAAATAAGACAATAAATAGATAAGCACTTGATAGCAATCTTGTGAGTTGTTATATATATTATGTCTATTCAAAGTATTTGAAATTCGCATTACATTAAAAAGAGATTTTAGAGAGATTCAATATAATTTTCACTTTTTACTAGGAAGTGACAGATTAATAGATCACTGAGTACAAGGGTATTTTGCGAAGTAGAATTTTAATAAAACTTCATAAATAAGTCAAATGAATTGAAAACATATCTGATATATTAGGTAACAACTATGTCTACTGAACAAGAAATACCTAAAGAAAGAAAAAGGTTTTCCAGAAAGGTATCTTACATGTGTGCTAATTAAAAACATCAGGGTAAAGGGCTGCAATTTCCCTAAGCAAGCAGCTTTTATAATCTATAGCAGTGTCTATTATTTAAATCTAGGAACTAGAAATGGAAGCCAGACAAAAACCAAAACAAAACCAAAAAAGCAAGAAATGTATAACTTTACAACAGCGTTGGATATCTATGGATTAGTAGCTGCAGGACATGTTATATAAGAGATATATCATATTTGCATATAACTAGTGGAATGACAAGGTGAATAACTGCATTAGTCACATGTCAGTAATAATTTTTTTAAATGAACATTTTGTTGCAATGAGTTACGCATGTTCAGCAAGTGGCATAGGACTATTACGACTATAGCTGGTAGGATGGGATCAGAGAAGGGAAAGAGATTGGTGAAATTATATGCACATAACAGCTTTCTAGAGAGCAGGAAAGCAAATCCTAGAGGAAAGAGGGGAGGGTGTTGCAGGAGGGGGGCAAGAGGGATGTTGAGGGGAACACGGGGAGGGGGGGTGCATTCGAGGGGACACTAGAATCTATGTAAATACAATAAATTTAAATTAAAAAAGAAGAAAGCAATCAATGAACAACTTAAAAAAAGAAAAGATAGATAGCGATCTTCTTTCTCCCAGAAACACATGCAGCTAGCATTCATGACGCTTGGGCACAATCTGTGTTGCTAAGAACTTACAGATATGGCATTTCTTGGAGGGGTGAGGTTTGATTGCACCATTGTATTTTAATATTTGATTTAAATCAATAGCCAAATGTAACAATGTAAATGTAGCCCATGTGGTGAGGATAACAGAAAATGTGGCTGCTTTGCGCTGCAATAGTGGTATATATTATGCACTCCCTTACAGAGAAACTGTCAAATCCTCTGCTTCTCAGGGAAAACCAAATGCCAGATAACATTTATCTTGGAAAACCTCTTGCTGATGTGTGACACCGAATTTAAGTTGCTCGTTAGCCTTTTAATACAATAATTCAGTTATCTTGCTCTGGGGTAGACAACAGGATACAGAAGTTCAAAAGATATTTTTTTTAGCACTAATAGACAAACACTTAATACATAATGCACTTAACATACTATGATTTACACAAATTACTCCCCCCACCCCGGTTTTGTTCCCAACAGACATATCTTGGCATCTCACAGAAACAAAAATTGGAACATCTGTTCTATTATTGAGCAAATCTCTTTCTAGAGTTGTTCTGCAGCAAACCATATGGAAGAAACGTTTTCACATTTTTCTCATTCATTAGACATTACATGAAAAGATTTGTACAATTACTAAAAAAGAAAAGAGAATGAAATAAAACCACTTGTAACATTTATTTTTTATGATAATGAGTACACTAACTATTCTTTTTATGATTCATACAAGCGTTATTTGCAAATGTACACATATTCTTTATATTCAGAAAAAGTTGCAAAGTATAAAATTAAACATTAATAATAACAATAATAATTGCTAACACTGATATTGCATCTACTATGGACCAGACACTGTTCCAACCACTTTATATATAATAATTCATTTAACCAGTATCTGGGGTGGGTGCCACCATTTCCTCAATTGCAGAGAGATGTGAGAACTGAAACACTGAGGGATTAAGTAAACTAGTAAGTGTCAGCATTAGTCAGTTGAATCTATGTTCTTATCCACACAATGCATTTGTTTTTTTTTTTTAAATTGAATAACTGAGCAATAAGATAGGACATTTTGAATGAAAGTCAAATTAAGCACCTTGTTTTATTAACACTATAGATATGTGTTTTTATGTTCCAGATCATATCGTTTAACAGTAAACATTAAAACCCAATACAGTACTTTGCTACAGGTTGTCTTTCAACATTAGGTCAACTACAGCTTTATTTTGAAATAGATGCGTAAGCACATCTTTCTAAATATTTTCAGAATACATAAATATTTATGGATGGATTCTGTCAAAAAGCCCCTTGTGGCTAACTCAAATAATAACTTTATAAAGCTAGATAATAGTTTGTGCTCAATTGACACATTTATATGATGATTAGCTTCAGGTGTTAGAAACACCAAAATTAAATTGCAAATTAGAATTCTGCAAATAATTTTATTGTCTTCCTTTTAGTCTATGACTTTTATTTTTCTTTATTCCATCAATCACAAGTAAAAAGAGTATTTTAGGGCAAATTCCTGTACTTAATGTTTCTCTACAGTATTATTTAGCCATTATCAACATCTACCTGTACCTGTATATGGTTACACATGATAAAGGAAGGCATGGGTTATTAAGAGTCTTTTCTGATAGCATTTCCACACTATGCTTTTCCTAAGTAAGATCATGTTTCTTAATAGTGTAAGGATCATATTTCTTAATACAGAATTATTTCAGAGGGATCTAAACTACAGATTAAAAACAGTTAAAAAAAAGCATGAACTTTTGGAAACAATGTCTTCATAATACAATAAAAACAACAATTCAGTAAGCATAATAATTATCTCATAAAAATGCATATTTCTAAGCTTTACTATAGCTATTTGAGGTCATCGAACCAAAGAATCTGCAAATGTATTAATAGTTAGGAGCCAGGTGATTCTAATACAAGTGGTCCATGGCCACATTTTGTCGACACTTCTTTTAATCTGTCATTTCTCAGTACATGCAACTCCTTGTTCTCATTTAACAATGCCCACATACGTTGCAAAGTTCACAGTAAATGCTACATATTCTTTGATGCTTGAAATTAAGCCTATAAATGATTTTGGCACTCCCTCACTCTTGATAAAATTTCCTAAAACATTATAGCAGATGCTTAACCTGACTAAGGAGAAAGTGGCTAAGAACTCTGCAATTTTGCAAAAACTGTGAATCAAACAACAACTAAGTCTACTGTAATGATCAGATTTAGGGATTATGAGTCTTTATGTTCCTTTACGATACAAAAGTTGACTTCTGATTTCCTTTTCTGACCTGAACTCCTGTGACTAGTTCTGGGATCATTGATAATAATTTAGAACATTTGCACCTGAAAACTCTAAATAAACTCTCTTGGAGCAGTATAATACTCTTATTGTGACAAATATTTAAGTAAATTAATCTCACAAATAATATATCTTTGGAATTATTACTATTGTTTTAGTTATCATTACTATTATTTTGATTTGGAGAGGTTTCAAAAAAAGAGAATTTGATGTTGTGTTCTATAGAGGAGGGAATAAATAAAATCCTGAAACATACTTAGAGCTTAGAATAGATTAATTAATAACAATCTAAAAAATAAAAAGAAAAGCAAATATAGTGTCTTGTTTTTTTGTTTTGTTTTGTTTTTTAATTTTCAAAACTTGCCTTTTGAAAGTGTCCTTTAATTCAGAATTGTTCCAGTTAAGAAAACTGTAACAGATGTGTGGAAATTTTAAGGAAATTTCAGACCATAAAAATATAAATATTTAGTATTGGAAACATTGAGATGTAGCGAAATAAGTTCTTCTATCATTCTTACCCTCACCCTCATTAAAGTCAAGCCTAAATAGATCTAATTAAATTTCAGAAACTACTGTAAAGTATAGATGTGTCTCCTTCTCATCCTTCCTTCTTTCTCCCCTCCCTCCCTCCCTCCCTTCCTTCCTTCCTTCCTTCCTTCCTTCCTTCCTTCCTTCCTTCCTTCCTTCCTTCCTTCCTTCCTTCTTTCCTTCCTTCCTTCCTTTCTTCCTTCCTTCCTTCCCTATGTATGATTTTCCAGTTAATGTCACAAAAAGGAGAATTCAAGTTGCTCCTGGGTATTATAGAATGTTTTCCAAGTTTGAAAGGGAGTTGGACATCTGTTAAGTCCATTCTATTATCAACATTCTTTGAGTTAATGACCCTTGACATTTATTAGCATACATCATTTTGGTCTGCAAAGACTATCAGTTAAACAGAGTGGATCAGTTAAGCAAATTGAGCACAGTGGAGCTTCTATAACTTTCCAATGTCCTATTTACCATCCAGCAATAAACATAATCAGAAAAATTAATCTGTCTTTCTGTCTCTCTGTCTCTCTCTTGCCCTCTCTCTCCCCCATATCATTTTATTTATTTTTCTCTGTTTCCTCCACTGAAAACTTTATGCTTTATAAGGTAACTTATATTAAAAGTATTTTATAGCATATAAACATATTATGCATTTTAACCTAATAAATTGTTAAAAAAAATGGTAAAAAAGTTAGACTTACAATTAAGATACATTGAGGTACTTGCAAAACCTTATCCTCTTTTTTAGGACTTTTTTTTTAAATTAAATGAGAGCAGAGGAGGTAGAGAGACAGACTCCCACATGTACCCCAACAGGGATCCACTCAGCAAGTCCCCTGTAGAGGGATTGCTTTGTTATCAAGCTATTTTTAGCCCTGCATGTGGCAGAGGCCATAGAGGCATCCTCAGCCACTGGGGCCAACTGTCTAAAGCCAATAGAGCCATAGCTGTGTGAAGGAAAAAAGAAAGAAAGTAAGGGGGGGGGAGAGGGAAGGGTAGAGAAGCAGATGGTTGCTTCTCCTGTGTGTCCTGACTAGGAATTAAACCTAGGAAATCCACACACTGAGGTGATACTCTGCCACTGAGCAAACTGGCCAGGGCAGGACATTTTAATAGAATAGACAACAGATAAATTTTTAGCACATTGATATTTTTTCATCCTGTGGCTAGAGATTGTTTGGGAATAAGCTTATCCATCGAAAAACATTTAGCCGATAGCCAAGTGTTAACCTGGTTTTCTCCAGCAATGAGGTATCTTTCAATTAGATGGAAAACTAAAGATTTGAGTTGTGTCTGTCATAGAACTGCTAAATAAAATGTGTATTCCCTGAAGTTTATTTTGTTTATGCTGTATCCTATAATTAACACCTTAGATTTATTTTGTTAAAGTCATATGTGAACTTGTGTAGGCACTGAGACACATGAAATATACTTATCCACACTGATATATATTAGAGTTTTCAGAGAGCATGAGAAAGTAAAAATAGCCATATATTTGCAATATTTTCTTCTTCGCTATTTTGCTGAGAGCGGTAGGTAGAGAGTGAGCTCTAGTTTACATTAAACTGGCACACCATGTGTAGGGTGACCTGAATCAAACCAATTTTCATTCAGTTCTGAAATGAGGATAGACCTGATCAAAATATCAAAATTTAGGAAGCTAAAAACATTGTAACTTCATGAATAATGCCCTACAAATATTTTCTTTTCAATAGTAAAATTGTTATCTTATTATCCTTTCTAAGATTCCCTTCAAAGTTGAAAGAGATGAGCATGAAGTTCAAAACAAAAGTCACCAGTTCTGTTTTGGGTCAAGCTTTATCTTTTTTCTGGATTGTAGAGTCATGACCCTGACCTCAGACTGACATTCTTCCCCTATACCTCCATTCAGGCTCCACATTAACTTTTAGACATACCCAGCATAACAAAATTTTTATGCTTAAAATTTGTTATTGCTTCTGTGAGATTTAAAGGCAAAGTGAAATTCTCAGTCTACAAATCTTCCTTCATGTGCTCCTGCTTACATCTTCAACCAATTTCTAAGGTCCTTCATGCCTCTTTTGTTACAAGGAAAACCAATTATTTGCTGTCCTGTTAACATATATTCTCTTACACAGATTTATTTGCTCTGTACCTTCCCTTACACTGGCTCCAAAATAATCTCTTCATCTTTTATATTTAGCTCACTTATAACCTCTTCTAAGCTTCAGCCTCCACTGGATTCTCAACTGGAATGAACCACTCTCAGTCATGCCCCATTCTTTTCTGTACCTATGTTTGTAGGACTTTAATGCTTTATTACAATAGGATGTAAACATATGATGTTTATCTTTATATCTTCAGCACTGAGCACATTGCACAGAGATGATCAACATTCACTAAAGGAGGGAACAAAGGAAGAAGAGAAGAAGGAAAAAAAGAATGGTTTAATCATACTATGAAAAGTTGTTAAGGACTATTTAGAGAAGGGATTGGCTATGTATCAACTATAGTTTATACCACAGACACTATTCAATATGTGCAATTTTTTAAAAGATTATAAAGGCTTATTTTATCTATGCATTTGTCAAAATAATCATTTTACTAACTGGAACAATAGAAGTGAAACTTCAGAGTCAAGATAGCATTAATGTATTTGTTTTTGCCCTTTGTACCAAGTTCTGAAATCTTAAGAAAATCTTGACCTCTAAAAATCTCTAACTTTTTTTTTTCTAATTTGTATCCTTAGTCTCTATCACAGAAATCAAGTTAGAGTTAATAAATAGTTAAACAAATGAGAAAATATAAAATTTTAATTATCTCAGGTTGTAAATAGAATTATTAAAAGAAAGCTAGGTTACTCCAAATTAAAGAAGACTCCAATTCAAAAATTAAACATACCATAAAGGGATATAGTGATCATTTCTTTTTGACTGATTATTTCATTAGATTTCCTCTCTCTCTTTTTTTCTTTTTTGATAATCTAGACTTATTTTTAGGATTTCTTCTTTTTATTTTCAAAGGCAACTTTTCTTTGGTTACTTACTACTACACAACAAGAAAAACATTATATTTTTACTTTACTCTCTCCCCTTATAAACGACATTGAAATTCAGAAGTCGTATTATGGTGTAGTCAAAGAATGACTGGTTTGTACACACAAAAAAATGTATATAGTCATAAAGGAGTAAGATATGTTGATACCATCATCCTTACTTTACAGACTCAGATTATCTCCCACCCAATATTACCCCTAGAAACCCCAGTCTTCTTATTGCTGAACTCTGGTAACTGTCACATTTGCCTGAGATCTGACAGGTTATTCCCTGATTCACATCCCCTGCTAATATTGAACTTATTTATTTGTGTTGTACCAGGATGGTGGGTAGTACTGAGGTAACATGTCACTGTCCCTTTATTCCTAAACATTGCATGCTAAAAAATACAGATAATTTTATGGTGATCTTATAGAATAAAACATCTGGCCGCTTAGACACTCAGTGAGGGCTAGAAATTTTAGTTTGAGTCATTCAAAGCAGATATACAAATTCATTAACTCAGTGGATCAGAATTAAGTACGTTTAGAGAAATTGACTCACCAGATTTACAATAGATAAATGCACAAATGAGAAAACAGAATTATTTCATTACAGTGAGAACCATAATGAAAGGTAAGCAATTTGTGTCTCTGTTCAGCTCATTCTGTCTTGATGGGGAAGTAAAAAGACATTCAGAACTTTTGATAACTGTAGAATCAGAGCAAGGGAAATTGACTGGAAAATCTTAACAACTGACCTCAATTTCTCATAGTTTGATGTATCCATCAAATATATTAGGATATATATAGAAATTAGGAACAGAGATACATTGGCCCTTTAGATTAAACATAATCCATCATATTAACAAACTTCTCTTAAATCATTGCAATAACATTGATTAAATTTTTTTTCTGTGCAGTTACACCCAAGTCATTATGATTGCATTAAAGTCTTTCTCAATTCTAATCTCTGTCAATCCAGATTAATCTATTTCCAAACCAATTGATGGGAGTGAAGGAACTTCTGTTTTTGGATAATCCTACCCATGGACTTCAGAATGTGCATATCAGTTAAGAAAATAAAGCAAGCTGCAAGAGATGAGGGACACTTGAATGTGATCCTGGTTGAAATGACTATACTTTAATTTTCCTAGATCTGACTTTCCTCTCTGTTTCTAAAATTAGTCATGGTCCTGCAGCCTGCCTTTAAAATTTAATAATATGGTATGTCTTCCAACCTATATAGGTCATAAAAGAGAAAACAAAAAAGCATATGTTAAACTGTATATTCTGTCTTTCTTTTTTTAACTGATAAATGTTTGAATTGCTAAGATTTGGCAATTGGATCTATCCATGTAGCTATCTTCCCAAAATGATGTAGGTTATTTTCATCACTGTAGATAATTTTCTTGTGCCCTTTTTAAATTAATGTTCTTAAAGAGACATCTACATTCTATTTTTTTCAATATAGATTAATTCTTCTTAGAGTTAGACCTCAGTTACATTGTTTGTATTCTTTTGTGTCTGACTTCTTTCATTCAAAATGGTTTTGAAATTTATCCATGTTGTTACATGCATCAGTAATCCATATTTGATGGTGTTAAAGAGAAGAATACTCCACTATACTAATGTACCATATGCTTAACCATTTTCCTGATAATGATCATTTAGATTGTTTCTAGTATTTTAATCTATTATAAATGAGGCACTTTTGAACATTCTTGTACAAGACATTATAGAAACAATTTTATTTCTTTTAGGTAAATTTCTGAGGTTGGAATTGATGAAGCTTAGAGTAATCACATACCTGCCTGGCAAAGAATCCTACCATGTGGGTGAAACATTGTATACCACTGCCAAAATGTATGAGAATTCTTATTTTTCCACAGCCTTTCCAACATTTACATTGTCAGTTCTTTTTGCTTTATCCACCTTAATGGTTATGAAATGATGCCTCATAGTAAGGTAGTAGGGCAGTTGTTTTGGTTTTGTTTGTTCCTGTTTTAGTACTTCCTACATGATTAATGATATTGAGCACTCTTAATGGACTTACTGGCCATGCTTAGATCTTCTTTTTATAAAGTTTTATTGCATTTCCCCCTTTTATTTAATTGTGTTGACTTCAAATTCATAATACAGCTCTTTATCTGATATACATAATAAAAATGTTTTTTTTCTCAGTCTATACCTTAACTCTGCATTTTATTTTTGGTACCGTTTTGAAAGTGATACTATATAATTGTGATGAAGTTCAGTTTGTGCTTTTTCTAAATGACCTGTGCTTTTGTATCTAAGGTATCTTTGCTACCTCCTAAGAAGAATTTGCATATTTTCTATTAAACATTTTGCAAGTCACTGTTCTACCTGACCAGGCAGTGGTGCAGTGAATACAATGTCAGCAAGGGACGCTGAGTACCCAGGTTCAAAGTCCCTAAGTCACTGGCTTGACTGTGGTCTTATTTGGCTAAAGTGCAGGCTCACCAGTTTGAGTGCAGGCTCTCAGGTTTGACAATGGGATCATAGACATGATCCCATGGTTGCTGGCTTGAGCCCAAGCTGGCTAGCTTGAGCAAGGTGTCACTGACTTAGCTGGAGCCCCGTAGTTAAGACACATATGAGAAAGCAATCAGTGAACAACTAAGGTGATGAAACTACGAGCTGATGCTTCTAATATTTCCCCTTTTCTCCCTTCCTGCCTGTCTCTCTCTCTCTCTCTTTCTCTCTCTCTTAAAAAAAAAAGTCACTGTTCATTTCCTCTGATTTTCCAATCTCTTGTTAAAGTCATTGAATATATTCTTATTTTTTAATATATATTTATTATATATATGTAATATAACATATATAAATATATATGTAGTATATATATCACATATATATATAGATATAGATATAGATTTTTTTTAATTCAGTTAGCAAAGGGAAGGCAGAGAGACAGACTTCCGCATATTCCCCGGCGGGGATCCAACCAGAAATGCCCACTAGGTGGCAATGCTCTGCCCCTCTGAGGTGCTGCTCAGCCACTGAGCTCCTCTTAGAACCTTAGATGGAGGCCCTGGAGCCATCCTCAGCACCAAAGGCCAAGTTGCTTCAATGGAGCCATGGTTGCAGGAGGGGAAGAGAGAGAGAGAGAGAGAGAGAAGTAAGACAGGGAGGAGTGGAGAATCAGATGGGTGCTTCTCCTGTGTGCCCTGACCAAGAATAGAACCCAGGACAGTCACATGCTGGGCCGATTCTCTCCCACTGAGCCAATTGGCCAGGGCCTAACATTATATTTTTTATTTCTAGCTTTTCCACTTGGTTCTTTTCTGTTATTTTCATCTCTCTACTAAAATTATTCTTCCTTTCAGAAATATTGTCATCTTTCTTACAATATATTTTCACATAATTTAAGGTTTTTTTTTATTTGTTTGTTTGTTTTTTTACTCTGGGTTGCATTTTCTTGCTCCATTGTAAAAAAGATGAGTTGATTATTATAGTTTCGTGGATGAAGTAATTGAGTTCCAAAACTTGAATTAAATACTCAAATTCATATGACTAGTTAGTATATAACTGAAATTTGAATCTCACTTATCTGATCATGGGACTATAAATTCTGGTTTTCACAAACAAATTTTAGAAAGGTAATAGCACTTTCACCTATGTACAATAATCAGACCCTTTTAAAAGCTTCCCACCCTCAAGATAAACCTCTTTAAAAAAATAAACCTCTCAGCAGTGAATGAACTCTTGAGAAATAATCACAGCATGCCCTAGTTTACAATGAGAGTTTCCTACAATAAGTGCAAGTAAGAGATATTTGGGAGATTTTCTTAAAAATACTAATATCCATATCCCGTGTTTAGAAATTCTTATTAAATGTACTTGGATTGGTTCCTGGCTATTAACATTGTTAAAGTTCCATAGGTTCTTTAACTTTAATGTGTAGCAAGAGATGAGAACTGATTTAGTAAACAAAAGTTGGAATCTGCTTGACCTGCGGTGGTGCAGTGGATAAAGCATCAACCTGGAATGCTGAGGTTGCCAGTTTGAAATCTCAGGCTTGCCTGGTTAAGGCACATATGGGAGTTGATGCTTCCTGCTCCTCCCTTTGTTCTCTCTATCTCTTCCTCTCTCTCTAATAAAATTGAATAAATAAAATCTAAAAAATAAATAAATAAAAAAACACGTTAGAATACAATCACATTCATTTTTTCTATCTTAACTCTTCTTTTTCTATAAACTAGTAGCCTTCATTCATAGGACCATTCTTGCCTCAGTAATCATTTTAATTTTCTATTTGTGACAGAATAGTAACTTTTATATTGTTTGATATGGGAGCTTACTTCTTTTTTGAAGTTATAATACTATATATACATAGCTTTATATATATTCTCAGTCTTTTGAAAAGGTTTAAAGATCAATTCTTCCTTTGCCTCTAAGAAAGGGAAATTCCCATTTTTAGTTGATTGTTAATGTAATACATATGTTTACTAGTATTGTTTTTCTTCAGGTGTCATAAGAAAAAGAAAGAAAATAAAGTAAAAAAGGATGTGTCTGGGTGAGTGATGGAGTATGTGACAAGGGAGCTCTACAGATTCAGGTGATATTAGGGCATTTTACTAAAGAGATAAGACCTGTTACTGGAAAAAAAAAAGTTGAGAAGTACACTAGAGGCTATTGAACAATCATGGCAGAGATTAAAGAGTAGTTATCTAGAAATTGCTGAACCTTCACTAGAGACACAACCCTATCTCTTTCATATTTGTCGTCCCCGTTATATCTCTGAGGTAGAAAATTCACTTCTTACAGCATCCAGTCCTTCAACTATATTGATTGCCAAATATGAAGTATCCTTTCTCACTAAGTATTACTGCCATTCTGAAACATAGATATTTTATGTTCTTTTTATTTATTTATTTTTGGATGAGAAACCTGAATTGTTTCGAGTAAAATTGCTGCAAAAGCTTACGTGGATTTGTATTGACACAGCTAAATTCTAATTGTAGAATCATTTGGTTCTAAAGCCCACTGTCACTCAACAACATTAGCATTTCTGAAAGGGCATCTGTGTAACAACATTTTTGTGGGCTGATAATATGTTTTTTAGCAGCTTCCATTATCACTATGTGTTTTAAAAAAATGTTCCTGTCATTTCAGTGTTGCAGAGATTCACAATACCTATAGTAAAACTGTAACAAGTTCAACAGTACAAGGCTTGCTTAACTTTTTTTACACATACTTTCTCAATTTATTTGACTGGGTGCTTTTAGTCACAAAATAATCAGGCGCACCTGAAAAAAATATACAGTTTGAGAAATGCTCTTTTGCAAGCTTCCCTCACGAAAAAGTGTCTCTGCAGCTTTACCACTTTTAAGTAGACCACTTTTAAGTAGGATGTCAGCCAAGTCTATTGCCACAATAGACAGTCTGCCTAGTTTCTAACAATTATCTGGAATTGTAGTCCATACATCTAGTTTCCTGTGATTAGAGCCACACCACAGTCCATTTAGGAGTTCTGTTGGTATCCAGTTAGCTCCTCCCATCTCATTTTCCCTGTGATTACTGTCTACCCATTGAAAGCCTTGAGATAGCTCCATTTACTGATTTTTATTTGCTCATTGCTATTCTTTATATGATGAGTGAGCACTTAGCATTTCTTATCTATATTCCAGACAATTTGAAAGGTATCTGCAATGAATAAATTAAAAAAATAAAGAAAGAAAACATAATGCCTAACTTATAAAATGGAGGTGGAGTGGAAGGAACAGATCTACTACAAAACACAGTAAGAATGTATCTACTAATATACAATTCTGATCAATGTTGAGTAAGCTCAGGAGAAGGGCAACTCAGACAATTGGAAGTTTGGGAGAGACTTTACAGAGGAAGGAATGACCCATTGAGTTTTGTTTTGTTTTGTTTTACAGTGACAGAGAAAGAGTCAGAGAAAGGGATAGACAGACAGGAATGGAGAGAGATGAGAAGCATCAATTATTGGGTTTTTGTTGCGACATCTTAGTTGTTCATTGATTGCTTTCTCATATGTGACTTGACCGTGGGGCTACAGCAGACTGAGTAACACCTTGCTCAAGCCAGAGACCTTGGGTCCAAGCTAGTGAGCTTTGCTCAAACCAGATGAGCCCGCGCTCAAGCTGGCAACCTCGGGGTCTCAAACCTGGGTCCTCCGCATCCCAGTCTGATGCTCTATCCACTGCGCCACTGCCCAGAAAGGCCCAATGAGTTTTGATATACAGTATATTAATACAATGAAGTTCTAAGTTATGGGGTCTAAGGTCTAAGCATGAAGGATTGGGCAAAGAAAAATAATATGAGAAAGAAAACGAGAGAATGAGAGAAAGAAAGAGGAAGAGAGTATTGTGGGGAGGAAGAGTAAAGAGAAGGAGAAAGGAAAATTTCATAAGTATTTTAAGTAAATAAAATATAGGAATATATGATATATCAGTATCAATACCAGATAATTGGAGATGGGGGGGGGTAAATTAAGAGGAATCCTGTTGTCTTGTGAAGTTGAACCTCTGAATTTCTGTGTGTCTTGTATCTCTTCTCCCCTCTTTACTTTTTTTAAGTGACATCACCCATCTTTCTTTTGGAAGATTTATTTTCCTCTCTCTGTGTACTAGGGGTTTTCATTGTAGAATCTCACACTTGCCCAGAAAACTCAAATCATGCCATTATTTTTTCTTTCTCAGTTGTTAAACAAAATACATTTTCCAGTTCTTCATGGATTACAGATTAGAAAGGTGCTATCTCACAGCTAACTATAAACATTATCTCTAGTGAAGACCAAAATTCTGGAAAAAATAGCATCAAAAGAGTCGATATGTTTTTCATAATCATTATTATAAATATGACCATAAAAGGAAATAGTATTATTACTTGCATTATCTTGAGTTTGTATTAGATTTATGTATGTTAAATTCAATTAAATTATTAAAAATCTACCATACAAAGGAAGATATTGCTTCATTCAGGAAGCCATAGTAAACTATTGATGGAATTGAAATGGGTAGAGCTCAACAAGGTCAGAGTTACATTTTAGAAGATTAATTTTCTGGCAGTCTGTAGGATGGGTTAGAAAAGAATAAGCTAGTGTCACAAAATCTATCTTAAAATTGAGAGTGGTAATAAAGCTGGACCTTGACAGGATATATTAGCATTTTATTATAAGGCTACACACACACACACACACACACACACACACACACACACACACACACACACACACAAATAGGGGATCTAAATAAGAGGAGGTGATACCCCCTGCAAAACATCCCATTGATTCTTCATTATAATACTGACACTTTTAAAAGTTTTTAACCCTACCTTGCATAATCTGACTCCCATTTATCTATATTATTTCACCTAATTTTCTTTTTCTTTCTTTTATTAATTTTAATTTATTATGTCAACATGGATTCAAGTGACCCACTGAATGTAACACCCGCTCCCCCACCCCCATGACCCTATTATACCTCTTTTGCCCCCCACCATCTATCTCCCTCCCCACCTTCTCTCTGAGATGTGCTGTCCTGTTATCTGTATCTATGTGTTATGTATATATAATTTCACTAATCCCTTCACCTTCTCTGATACTGTCCCTTCATTTCCCTTCCCTCTGACAGCTGTGCCTCTGCTCCCTGTGACCCCACCTCTGTCTCTATTACGCTTTTCAGTTCACCTGTTCATTAGATTCCACATATAAGTGAGACCATAAGAGATACTTGTCTTTCTCTTCCTGGATTATTTCACTTAGCATAATAATCTACAGGTCCATCCATGTCATCACAAAAGGTAAGATATCCTTCTTTTTTCATGGCTTCATAGTATTACATTGTGTATATGTACCACTGCTTTTTAATCTACTCATCGCTGATCAACACTAGGGCTATTCCAGATCTTGGCTATTGTAAACAATGCTGCAATAAACATGGGGGTATATATCTTCTTTTGAATCAGTGATTTGGTATTCTTAGGATATATTCCTAGAAGTGGGATAGCTGGGTCAAAAGGTAGACCCATTTTTAATTTTTTGAGGAAACGCCATACTGTTTTCCATAGTGGCTGCACAAATCTGCATTCCCACCAGCAGTGCAGGAGGGTTCCCTTTTCTCCACACCCTCACCAGCATTTATTGTGTGTTGTTTTGTTAATGAGCGCCATTCTGACTGGTGTGAGGTGATATCTCATTGCGGTTTTAATTTTTATTGCTCTGATGTTTAATAACATTGAACAGTTTTTCATATGCTTATTGGCCATCTGTATAACCTCTTTGGAGAAGTGTCTATTTAGTGCCTTTGCCCATTTTTAATTTGATTATTTACCTTCCTGGTATTGAGTATTAGGAGTTGTTTATAAATTTTACTAACTTCTCTGCATGTTATAATTTAGCCCCATTGGCCTATTTGGTGGGAGGAAACATGATCACTAGAATTAAACCTGACAAAGGAAGAGAAGCCATTTCCAGGTGGCCATCAGATCTCAGCAGATTACCGTGGTTATGGATAGTTTGCAGTTAAAAGAGTTAAAGAAATTATTGAGACTTTATGCCATGTCCTCATTCACACAGACATTGAGGACCAGGTAATATCAGATCATGGATGGATTAGATAGTAAATCTATGAACCAGATGCAACATCTATCTGAGGTAAAGATGGCTTCACTATTGAAAATTGTACACTGAGCCATCTTGTGAGACAGGATTGTCCTCAAATCCTTACCTCAGTAATTCTATGGCCTTGCCATAAATAATACATTGATTTTATTTCTGCGTACAATGCCTATCACTCAAACTGCCAGTCCCTGATTAAGAATCTCACTTTCCTTAAGCAATAATATCTGATAAAGTAAGCAAATTTTTGTTTTTAGATTTCAAGGTAAAAAAAAAATCCCCATCTCAAAATGACTTAAATTTAAAAATAGCCAGATATTTCTTGATTCAACAATGAAAATTTGTGGAAAAAAATGTTTGAAAAATAATTGAGGCAATTTTGATATTTAATCATTTAGTGACTCTTGTTAACAGAAAGAGAGAGAGAGAGAAAGAGAGAGAGAGAGAGAGAGAGAGAGTCAGGAACACCGAGCTGTTCCAGTATGTGCCTTGGCCGGGGATTGAAACAGCAACCTCTGCACTTCTTGATGTTGCTTCAAGCAACTGACTTATTCAGACAGAGCTTAATTTTTTTTAATTTATTGATCTTTAGAGAGACAGAAGAGAAAAGGAGAGTGAGGGGAGGGGGAAGTGCATCATTCATTGGTTGTTTCATTTAGTCATGCATTTTTTGGTTGCTTCCCCTGTGTGTCCTGACTGGGTATTGAACCTGAAACCTTGTCATTTTGAGATGACACTCTTAATTGACTGAGATATTGGGCTAGGGTCATTTCATGATTCTTAATGATCATTTTAACTCTTTTACCTCTTTACTACTTCTGTTGCTCTTTCTGCAAGGCCTGCAAGGTTACTGAATAGAATTTTGTTTTACACTTATCCACTAATCTACAATCTATTTAATTAAATTAGCTAATAAAAAAAGTTTAGAAGTTATTTGACTAGTTGTGCAAAGAGTTCCTCGAGTTTTCAATCTCCTTTAAAAAATAGTTGAAAGAATCAGAAAGGTATAGACATACTATTTCTTGCCAACTATTAATTGATAATGATATTTTTTTCTAGAAAAAGATAAAGTCAACAGCAAAGAAATACCTGTTTCCTCTTTTGCATGAGCAAAATACTTCATCTATATGTGTAAAGGAATTAAAATCATTTGTCTAGACAAGGCTAACATGTCCATTGAAAGCTATGAAGAATTATCTCTAGGGTTAGATAACATACCACTACAAAGAGAATAAGTAGAATGACTGTAAAGACAGTGTTTTATTTATTTCTGAACACCTAATGCATGGGCCATATTGACTGTACAACCTAAATTTATTGAATGATTTTTATATCAATGTTAGACAATAATCTCATTATATGTTATTTGTGCTGTTCCTACACTTCACAACGTGAATATAAGTTCTGCACCATTTATTTCAGTGAGACTGCTTATTAACAATGGTACCCAATTTGTTTTCCTACTAAATTGCTGTTTCAACATTATGTTTACTCCTAGCTGTGCAGTTATTATATTAAATTTAAAACCTTAAGATCCAGTTTTCTTTGAATTCAATTTCTACTATCAAATATTATAAAATAGCATAAAAATTACATTTAAAAGTTAAAATGCATTTGATGCACCTAGAAACATAAAATTCTAAAAATGAGCAGCAAAAATCCTTACAGAAAGTATAAAAAATAGTAAATAATTTTAGAAATATTCTTATGTAAACAATACTACTTATAAAATGAAAGAAATTAAGTAGGTGGCCAAAAAAAACCTTAATTAAAACAAATAAAAAACAGTTTGAACTATTTAGAAAAAAGTATGAACTATTAATATATATCATATTGGATATTTCTAGATGAAATATTAACTCATAACTGGTGTTATCATTTAACAAAGTGTATAATTCAAATAGAAAATTATAATTGATTTCACATTGAGTTTGCTTTCATAGAAATATCTTCTGTGTTCCATAACTATTCTAAGTAACAATATTATTGCAGTTAATATTGAAAGATACAAGAGAAAAGTCAGACTGGCTCTATAAAATTCAGAGAATTAGTACTGTTCAAAATGGGTAGCATTAACTTTATTGCTCTCAAATTATAGACTCTTAAATAAAAGATTAAGTTTCTATATTTAGTCTTAATTATACTTGAGTTCTATATATATGGTACCTGAGATGTACAAAGTACCATCTTATATTGTCTATTTCAGGAATTTTTTAATTTATATAACTATCCCACATGAAATTAGGGTTAGTTACCTTTATTCATATCCTTTTCAAATAGTGCTAAAATAAAACTGCAGTATACGACTAAAATGCTACACACACTAGAGCAGGTCACTTTGTTAGAAAGTTGTTCTCTTTTACACAGGAAGGATTATCATAATTTTGTAGGCACCAGTGACATCAGAGGAAGGCCTTTACTCTCATGGGATGTCATCAGCCCTCAGAGCAAAAGGAGGCAATAGCTCTACGTGTAAAGCAAACAAGTGCTCAGAAATCATACAGATGAGAATTAAATCTGGGGTTAAGGATGTATCACCATTTGTGATACCTAGGTTAGGCTTAGTTATATCTATTGATACTTATCAAAATTAAAATTAAAATGAAGAAATATTAGCATACTTACATATAAATTCACTTAAAAATGGAAGCAATGATTTCATTATATATATTGCATTTATATTATAATAACTGTAACATATTACTTTAATAAATAATATACTTTTCAATAAAAATTACAAATTTTTCAAAAATAAAAATCAATGAGAGAAGTGACAACATTTTACATTTTTACCAATCTGATGTCTGTCTTAGAAGACAGCGGGATAATTTTGTCTGCTTCTGCATTCAATTTCCTCTGATACGGTGCATGAGTTAGTCTCTGGAAATTCTGCCCTGTGCTCACAAAAGCATAAAACTAATAATGAAAAATAAAATCTCAATATTAACATAAAAATAGTTTTGATCGATGTACCAGTACAAACATATATGGTCCAATTCCTGGACCTGACTGAGAGAACTTGGGTAATTGATGCCCAACACTGAGAATCAGTAGGAAACCTTGAAAACATGTAGATGTCCAAACCAATCCTTTAGGGAGTGTGATTTTAGTTATTGCAAAGAATCAATAGTAGTATGTCTCCCATGTGGTTCTAATAAGTTTTGAGGTTTGAGAACTACTGGGTGATCAGTTGTGTAATGAGACGTCTTCATCTTACAGTTTTTACTATTTATAAATTTAGATCATCCTCACATTTTTCTCTGTACTTGATTAAGTGGAATTGTAGATATTTAAATATATATTCCATTTAATATAAAATTAGATATTACTACAACATACTGATGAAACATAACTCACTTCCAAAACTTCAATACTTTATTTACTTTGGTATTGATATGCATTGTATGCTAGATCGTTACAGTATTTGTAAATAAGCTAAAGATTAAATTTTTGACAGAATGAATACAAATAAATTATGACCGATTGTTGAGTGGGGATTCTGTGGACCTGGAAAGAGGGCTCCAAGCACAGGTTCCAATCACAGGAAACAAACAAAAAAAATTGGTAGTTTGCCCATTTTATAGGAAGCAGACAACGACATGAAGGCCAGACACATTTTCAAACTTACTGCTCAGCAGAAATGCATGTTTCCATACTTTCAGCCATCACTTTAGATCTCACAATACAATTCTATACAATAAATAATTAAGAAAAACTATAGGTTAGAATATTTTACAAAGAGACAAATGGATGATTTACTAAATAGTCAAATAAAATCTAAAGTTTTTCCAACATGCCCAGAGAAAATGTCAGATATCATTCTTTCTTGTGATTTGAATTATAAGGCTGTTCCCGTGACATGTATCCCAGACAACTGTGTGCTGGCAGGATGACTCACAGCAAAGGAAGAGAAAGAATAATACATCCACAAGTCTTTGCTGTCCATCAGGGTCCGTATTTTCATAGATCTATTCCAGCCCGAGAGACACACTGTCTTCTAAATAATCAGATATATACAACATACAGTACACTGTCACTTGAAAATTCCTAAATACTCAAAATTTAATTACTCAGGAGGATTAAAATGTATAAATAAAAAGTGGAGCATCAGTGGTATTGATTTCTGACCCTAATTTACTGTTATTTCTAAAACACAACATTGCCGGCAATTATTTTCCGTTCTTTATTCAGACCCTGTCTTTCGTAAAAGCAATTTCATTGCCTCAGAAATCTTGTCATCTTGAATACTTTAGATCAGTGGATATAAATTGAAGTTTATTCCCCACCCCCAGATACATTTGTTACAGATTGAGGATATTTTTGGTTGTCACAACTAGGAATAAGGTTGCTACTATTAACTTTTGGTAGAGGTCAGGATGCTGATGAACATTCCAGAGTGCATAGAACAGTCTTCCCTTCAATAAATAATTATCTGGCCCTAAATTTCAATAGTGCCAACATGGAAACACTTGCATGAGTTGATATACCAACAATTCTAACTCAATAGGTTCACTATGGACATATAAAACCACTAAGTTATTTCATTGAGTAATACACACAAAATACATTTTTTTTTCATTTCTAAGTGAATGGGATGAATAAAAAAATATTGTTCATTAACAAATACTCAAGAATTAACCAACAAAAAAACCTGGTGTGTCTTTAAATGGCCATTAAAAGAAAACTTTTCTTATAATCTTAACACGTTATATTTAACAATAAATTTCCCCCCTTTTTATAATATAGTTGGATACTTTTGTTATAAACTATTTTATTATATTAAACCATACATAATAAAATACTAGAGATATTTGATTTAATTCACTTACTCTCAAGATAAATTTGTAGCTAAGTTCTATGTAGAAGGATTCAATACTACCTCATGTACTGTGATTGGAGAGGCACTGCCAGAGCATATCTATAAGAAAACTATTTCTCTGGAGTCCTGTTCTAAAAGCTCCCATTCCACTATTTCTTATCAGGTATTTAAAGGACCACTCCTTCAGAATTTCCATGTAATAGGTCAAGTACTCCTAAGAGAGGAAGTGTGAGTCTGCTATCATTTTATTACTGCCTAGTTATCTGGAAATATTCTGGTGTAATGGTGAATAAGAGTTTAGCTAAATAAGAGCCTAAGGACTTGAGTAAGCTGGGTTAGAAACTGCGTGAGTAGAGATGCATTGAAGCCTCATTCGAAACCCTTGCTTCTGGCTTACCTTCTACTTCAAAAGCTGGACTATTTTCTTTTAAGAAAATAAATCACACACAGACAAAAGAAAGAAATCACTATTTCTATTTAGAGGTTAATAAAGTAGAGAGTGGGTATAATGAAGAAAGTATAACTATTTCTCATATTTTAGAACTTATCTAATAATTATTTTAATTATAATAAGTATAAAAGTATAAATAATCTTGGAGACTGACTTAATTCTTGGGAAGTTAAAACTCAACTGATCATCACAAGGTTAGTATGTCCTAAGAAATTAAGAGTTTGTATTATCTTGCAAATAAGTCAAAATAAAGTTTAATAAATCATCCGTGCACTAATTTTTGGAGAAGAATGCATTTATTGTAGAGTGATTATTAATTTTGTAACTTGTTTATAAATAGCTTATTATAAAATATTGACCAAATTTATAGATTATTCTTTTACAAATGCCAACAGCCTTTTACACAATTTGGATCAATATTCTAATGCCACTTCCAAAACTTCAATACTTTATTTACTTTGGTATTGATATGCATTGGATGCTAGATATTTATAACATTTGTAAATAAAATAAAGATTAAATCTTTGACAGAATGGATACAAATAAATTATGACTGATTGTTGAGTGGGGATTCTGTGGACCTGGAAAGAGGACTCCAATCACAGGAAACAAAAAAACTGCTAGTTTGCCCATCTTTACAGGAAGCAGACAACAACATGTAGGCCAGACACATTTTCAAGCTTACTGCTCAGCAGAAATGCATGTTTCCATACTTCAGCCATCACTTTAGGTCTCATTATTTCTACCTGGGTTTTAAGAAAAGGTTGGAGCCTAATAGAGTAGGTCAAACACAGTCTCTGAAACTGTAATGTTTGAGATGAGAGAGATTATTTTCCTCTTTCAAAATTGAGATGAGATGATTAAAGAGATCCACATGTAGAGACTTGGAATACCCATTGGAAAGAAAAAGTAACATTTTGTTAACCTCTTCGCTAGTCATTAAGTGGCATATTTTATTTGTTTGCCTTGGTGTGGCCATTGAAATAAAGCTAATCCTGATAACAGAGTTGTGAAAATATTGAAATGTTATCCTGGGTTGGGAACCTAAACATAGAGAGGGATACTTGCCCCTTGAACAGAATTTTTTGAAGTGAGAAGGCTTTGAGAGTAGCCAACAGCAAAGGGGAAAAGACATTTAAGTCGCACTTATTTTAAAAACCTTATATGCCAAAGCAAACACACAAAAGTAAAAACAGAGATGTCATTCGGAACTTAGAAATATCAAATCATAAAAGTGCAAGAATAGTAAAAGCAAAAAATACCTAAACCCACAAAACATTATTTTATTTAGAATTTGTGATTCTGTATGTTAAGTTCAATACCTAACCAAAACATATCCATGCTTTAGAATTGGCCTTAGCATCTATTGCATTATGTTTATCTTATATCAGCTAAAGTTTATATCTTTTTTAAGTCAAACTTGCTTTACAAAATTGCTTCTTCTTTCTCCAAACTTCCTTAGACCCACATGTTCAAAGTTTCCATTGTAATGAGTATTGTTTTAAACTTATATTTTTGTTGTTATTGTCTGTGTTTGTTTTAAGCTTAAAAAGATCTTGTCAAAGCTCCCAAGAATAATTAAAATAAGTGTTTTAAAGCTTCTAATCTCTTTTTTAAGATTGAAAAAACTTAAATTTTATTGAAGCCATAGAAGCTGTCTATCCCGTAAGCCCTTCAGCAATATCCCTACAGTTGGTTCCCATAAGTACATGGTTTATAGCTCAGCATAGAGATTAAAGCGTAAAGGGGCCACTCTTATTTTTCTTTTACATAAAATAAAATATAAATTAACTTTTAGGACTCAGTTATTTAAGAATAAGTAAAGTCATTAAGTAATTCTCATGATAAGAGAAACCAAATTCCTATAATTTATGATATAGAAAAACAATTGTCAAAGTGTCACTTGTTGAACATGAGATGAACCCAAAACTGTTATCAAAAGCAAATCAATAGATTTTAGTCTTTTAATTATCAAATATTAATAATTTAAGTGGTACAAGCAGTTATAAAAGAATACTAATAAAGTTAAGAAAAGGAATTTATGAATCACAAGATGGTATTATGAAAATCAACAATAAAATAGACAAATATAGTTGTCAATCAAATGAAAATTGAATAAAAATGGAAGATCTAAAAACATTATGATATAAAACTTTTATGTAATCTATTTAATGATGTAATAGGTGTTTTTTATAAAAAAGAAAAGTTTGGCTCGGGAAGTGAAAAACCTATACAGGAATAAAACCATAGATGGACTACTTTTACAAAATATATTCAATAAGAACTTTTGAAGCAATGACCAAGCCTAAACAATTTAGCATAAAAATGCTTCTTCTCTTAAGAACATTTGATATTATAAAATAGATTTTGAGCTGAGAAATGATGCATAAATTACAAATTTATTTTGTGAATCTAGCATAACGCTAATCCCAGAAAGCACGCTTACCAAATATAAAAGAACAGAATCAATACCTCCTTTACTAATAAACAAGAAATAAATCTTAACTAGTGTTCTAGCATATTTAATGTAAAATATTTTTTAAATACCAAGGTTAAGCAGCATTCTTTATGTTAAAGAAGATAAAATCTATTTTAAAATCTATTTATTTTAACATAAGAGAGGGCACATTAAAAAAAATCAATCTTCTCCTTCACATGGGGGATAATGTTATAAAATGCATTTATGCTTTTTTAACATAAAAGATAACCTATCTCAACCCGAGTGTAAAATACATCTACAGGTATTAATAAATACATCTACAGCATCATTGACACTGAAATACTGAAAAGTAAGATTGTCTTTATTAAAATTTTATGAAAATTCTAGAATGTGATATATAAGGAGCTTCTAAAAATAAATTTAGAAGTAGAAAACTCAACCCACTGAAAAGTGAAAAAAAGTATTAGTGGGCAGTCCACAGAATTAGATTGGTTACACAAATTGGTTAATTAAAATCAATTATAAAATATCTCATCATCAATTGCAATTATTAAATGCAAATTAGAATTACAATTAAATTATATTTTACACACATTGTTTTAATAAAAACTTCAGATCTGGCAAGAAGTGAAATGATGAAAAGTCTATAACTTCTCATGAAAATGTAATTTACACATATCATCCTTATCAAGAGTCAATCAAAATGGACCCTATGAATAAAACAACTATTTGAAGAAGTAACAACCAATTCATTATAACATTTTAGAGGGCAGCATTATATTATATTTTATTTTTTTTAGCGAGAGAGACAGAGATAGAGAGAGAAACAGAGAAAGGGACAGAGACAGACAGGAAGAGAGAGAGATGAGAAGCATCAATTCTTCATTGTGGTGCTTTAGTTGTTCGTCGATTGTTTCTCATTTGTGCCTTGATTTGGGGGCTCAAATGAGCCAGTGACCCCTTGCTCAAGCCAGTGATCTTGGGCTTTAAGCAAGCAACTTTTGGGCTCAAGCAGCAACCCTGGGGTCATGTCTATGATCCCACATTCAAG
Organism: Saccopteryx leptura; assembly: GCF_036850995.1. NCBI lineage: Eukaryota > Metazoa > Chordata > Mammalia > Chiroptera > Emballonuridae > Saccopteryx > Saccopteryx leptura. The sequence goes on from NC_089503.1 coordinate 358,093,065, forward strand.
CTGACAACCCCACGCTCAAGCTAGTGAGCCTGCATTTAAGCCAATAACCTCGGGGTTTTGAATCTGGGTCCTCATGTCCCAGGCCAACACTCTGTCCACCACCTTACCACCTGGTCAGGTGTCACTATATTTTAAGAAAACAATATTATCTTAATCTGAACACTAAGTCATATCATAGAGTTTCAATCACAAGAAAATCATCTCCTTTTTCTTATAAAATAAAATAGAAAAATTGGCCCTGGCCAGTTGGTTCAGTGGTAGAGTGTCAGCCTGGCATGCAGGAGTCCCAGGTTTGATTCCCGGCCAGGGCACACAGGAGAAGCGCCCATCTGCTTCTCCACCTCTCCCCCTCTCCTTCCTCTCTGTCTCTCTCTTCCCCTCCCACAGCCAAGGCTCCATTGGAGCAAAGTTTGCCCAGGTGCTGAAGATGTGGCCTCTGCCTCAGGCACTAGAATGGCTCTGATTCCAGCAGAGTGATGCCCCAAGATGGGCAAAGCATCGCCCCCTGGTGGGTATGCCGGGTGTATCCTGGTCGGGCGCATGTGGGAGTCTGTCTGACTGCCTCCCCATTTCCAGCTTGGGAAAAATACAAAAAAAATAATAATAATTCAATATAATAAAAACTGATTTATTTATGGATTAAAATTATTTAGATTCTGACTTTTCTAATATAATATATTTATTTTTAATCACCAATATTATTAAATTATTCTCTATTTCTCCATTTATTTTTTTGATTTAGTGTCTAGCAAAGTAGTGCTTTCTATTTTAAAATTTCCTTAAGTAATACAATAATAATAGTTAAAACACAACCTGACCAGGCAGTTGCGCAGTGGATAGAATGTCGGACTGGGATGCAAAGGACCCAGGTTCAAGACCCTGAGGTCGCCAGCTTGAGCACGGGTCTATCTGGTTTGAGCAAAAACTCACCAGCATGGACCCAAGATTGCTGGCTTGAGCAAGGGGTGCTCAGTATGCTGAAGGCCCATGGTCAAGGCACATATGAGAAAGCAATCAATGAACAACTAAGGTCTCACAACAAAAAACTGATAATTGATGCTTCTCATCTCTCTCCATTTGTCTTTCTGTCCCTGTCTATCCCTCTCTCTGACTCTCTCTCTGTCCCTGTAAAAAAATAAATTAATTAAATAAATAAATATAAATAAATAAAATACTGAATCAAAAAGTTGAAGTTCAATTAAATGTTAATTTTATTAAAGAAATCAATCTCAGAAGTAGGAAGATGGCAGCAGAGTAGGCAGATACACAGACTCCCAGAACACACTATCAAACTGGATTACAAATTAATTTAGGAAGAATCAGTGTGTAAACCAACTCTGGACTACGAGACCAGCTCTAGTCTCGACCAGGATACACCCGGCATGCCCACCAGGGGGCGATGCTTTGCCCATCTTGGGGCATCACTCTGCCGCAATCAGAGCCTTCTAGATATACACTGAGAATGCAAGGCCCTGGCCGATTGGCTCAGCAGTAGAGCGTCGGCCTGGCGTGCGGGGGACCCAGGTCCGATTCCCGGCCAGGGCACATAGGAGAAGTGCCCATTTGCTTCTCCACCCCCACCCCCTCCTTACTCTCTGTCTCTCTCTTCCTCTCCTGCAGCCAAGGCTCCATTGGAGCAAAGATGGCCCCGGGCGCTGGGGATGGCTCCTTGGCCTCTGCCCCAGGTGCTAGAGTGGCTCTGGTTGCGGCAGAGCGACACCCCAGAGGGGCAGAGCATCGCCCCCTGGTGGGCAGAGCATCGCCCCTGGTGGGCGTGCCAGGTGGATTCCGGTTGGGCGCATGCGGGAGTCTGTCTGACTGTCTCTCCCCGTTTCCAGCTTCAGAAAAATAAAAAAAAATAATAAAAAAAAACAAAAACCAAGGAGCAAAGAAGAAGCCACACTGAGCCTGGTAGGGAGCGCCCATAAGGGCTCTCATTCTAAGGAAAAGAGTAAATATTGCTCACAGACACTTGCCTGGGGATCTGGGAATGAGGTGTGTTGAAAGGGCTGGCTTATCTTCCAAAAGGAAAGGGGAGAGAGAGAGACAGACTGTGACTGGCAGAGGAATGCATAGGAGGACCTGAGAAGCTGACTCATCCAGTTCTGGAAGTGACCATAGCTGGAGGAGGGGTTGACCCTTCCACATTACACAAGAATAAAGTGCTTCCAGATCATACAACTACAGACCACTCTCCAGCTCCAAGCAGTGCAACAAGACACAGCTGAAAACAAGATGTGGGGAGCAGGAGCAGTAACTCAGGTCTCCATGGAGATCTAAGATACACCTCCCCCTACTGAAGCAGAGAAAATACCCCACCCCCAGAAAGAGTAACTGGCAGATAAGGCCTTCACAGTCTCAGGTTACACCCACGCATTCCTGAATACAGTTTCAAATAAACCCCTGCTGAGATAAGTAAACAAGACTACAAGTGAGAAGAAAACAAACAAATCAAGACTTCAAAGCAGCCCATATTTGAAAGTGTATTACAAATAACAGCTGATGCCAACCCAAGAAGACCTAGAAATAACACAACTGAAAATTGGAGGCAGACAAGACCAAACCTAGACTCAACCAGCCCTAAAAACAACACACCTAGACACACAGACATAATGAAAAGACAGAGAAGTGCAATCCAAATGAAACCACAAGAAAAATCTCTAGAAAAGGAACTGAGTGATATGGAAATAACCAAACTGCTGGATGCATAGTTTAGAATAATGATTGTTAGGATGCTTAGGAATCTTAGAACAACAATGGATGGTCATTACAAACACCTAAATAAAGAGATAGCAAGTATAAAAAAGTACATTGAAATATTAAAAAAGAATCAGTTGGAGGTGACAAATACAATATCAGAAATGAAGACCACAATGTAAGGAATTAAAAGCAGGATGGATAAAGCTGAAGATCGAATCAGCGAGTTGAAGGACAAGATGAATAAAGGCACAAAAGCAGAGCAGAAAAAAGAAAAGAGACACAAAAAGTCTGAGGAAACTCTGAGAGAGCTCTGTGACAACATGAAGAGAAATAACATCTGCATCATAGGGATTCCTGAAGAAGAAGAGAAAGAACAAGGGATAGAAACTATATTCAACAAATCATAGCTGAAAACGTCCCTAAATTGATGCAAGGAAGGATCTCAGAAGTTCATGAAGCACAGAGAACTTCATTAAAGAGAAACCCAAAAGACCTACACCAAGACACATCATAATTAAAATACCAAAGTTAAGTGATAAAGAGAAAATATTAAAAGCTGCTAGAGAAAAGAAGGCTATCACATACAAGGGAACCCCATAAGGATGACATTCAACTTCTCAACAGAAACACTTGAGGCCAGAAGGGAATGACAAGAGTTATTCAGATTAATGCAGAACAAGAACCTACAACCAAGACTACTTGATCCAGCAAGGCTTTCATTTAAAATTGAAGGAGAAATAAAAAGCTTCCCAGACAAAAAAAAAACCACAACTCAAGAAATTCATTACAACCAAACCAATGCTGCAGGAAATGTTAAGGGGCCTGTTGTAAACAAATAAAAGTGGGAAAAGGATATACCAAAAAAAGAATACAGCTTTAAAGAATAAAATGGCAATAAATAACTACATATCAATAATAACCTTAAATGTAAATGGATTAAATGATCCAATCAAAAGACATAGGGTAGCTGCATGGATAAGAAAACAGGACTTGTAAATATGCTGTCTACAAGAGACACACCTTAAAACAAAAGATGCACATAGACTGAAGGTAAAAGGATGAAATAAAATATTTTATGCAAATGGAAATGAAAAATAAGCTGGGGTAGTATACTTATATCAGAGAAAATGGACTTTAAAACAAAGGCTATAATAAGAGATAAAGAAGGTCACTACATAATGATAAAGGGAGCAATCCAACAGGAAAATATAACCATCATAAATATCTACACACCTAATATAAGAGCACCTAAATATATAAAGCAGACTTTGATGGATATAAAGGGTGAGATCAATAGCAATACTATAATAGTAGGGGATTTTAGTACCCCACTAACATCACTAGGTAAATCCTCAAGAAAGAAAATTAACAAAGAAACAGCAGACTTAAAGAACGCACTAGATCAACTTGATTTAATAGATATCTTTAGAACCTTTCACCCTAAGGCAGAAGAATATACATTCTTTTCAAGTGTTCATGGTACATTGTCTAAGATAGACCACATGTTAGGACACAAAAGCAGTCTCAACAGATTTAAGAAGATTGAAATCATATCAAGCATTTACTTTGATCACAATGGCATGAAACTAGAAATCAACCACAACAGAAAAATTGAAAAATACTCAAACACGTGGAAACTAAATAGCATGTTATTAAATAACAAATGGATTAACAATAAAATCAAAGAAGAAATAAAAAATTCCTAGAAACAAATGATAATGAGCAAACAACAACTCAAAATATATGGGACACAGCAAAAGCAGTCTCAACAGATTTAAGAAGATTGAAATCATATCAAGCATTTACTTTGATCACAATGGCATGAAACTAGAAATCAACCACAACAGAAAAATTGAAAAATACTCAAACACGTGGAAACTAAATAGCATGTTATTAAATAACAAATGGATTAACAATAAAATCAAAGAAGAAATAAAAAATTCCTAGAAACAAATGATAATGAGCAAACAACAACTCAAAATATATGGGACACAGCAAAAGCAGTCCTGAGAGGGAAGTTCATAGCACTCAAGGCATTCCTTAAGAAGCTTGGAAAAGCTCAAATAAACAACCTAACCCTTCATCTAAAAGAACTAGAAAAAGAACAGCAAGTAAGGCCCAGAGATAGTAGAAGGAAGGAAATAATAAAGATCAGAGCGGAAATAAATGACATAGAAGCTAAAGAAACAATACGGAGGAAAAATGAAACCAAGAGCTGGTTCTTTGAAAGAGTAAACAAGATCGATGAACCTTTAACAAGACACACCAAGAAAAAAAGAGAAAGGATTCAAATAAATAAAATTAGATATGAGAGTGGAGAAATAACAACCGACACAACAGAAATACAAAATATTGTAAGAAAATACTATGAAAAATTGTATGCCAAAAAATTAAACAACCTAGGTAAAATGGACAAATGCCTTGAAACATATCATCTTCCAAAAATCAATCTGGAAGAATCAGAAAATCTAAACAGACTGATTACAACAAAAGAGATCGAAACAGTTATCAAAGTGCTCCCAAAAAACAAAATTCCTGGGCCCGATGGCTTCACTGGTGAATTCTACTGGTTCTTCTTCAAAGAACTAACTCCTATCCTTCTCAAGCTATTTCAAAAAATTCATGAGGAAGGAACACTTCCAAGTTGCTTTTATGAGGCAAGCATAATTCTAATTCCAAAACCAGGCAAAGACAACACAAAGAAAGAAAATTATAGGCCAATATCCCTGATGATTTTAGATGCTAAAATCCTCAACAAAATATTAGCAAAATGGATCCAGCAATACATGAAAATAATCATACATTATGATCAAGTGGGATTTATTCTGGAGTGGCAAGGATCGTACAACATTCATAAATCAATTACTGTGATTCACCACATAAACAAAAGGAAGGAGAAAAACCACATGATAATTTCAATAGATGCAGAAAAATATTTGATAAAATCCAGCACCCATTTATGATCAAAACTCTTAACAAAGTGGGAAACATACCTCAACATAATAAAGGCCATCTATGACAAACCTACAGCCAACATTATAATTAATGGACAAAAATTAAAAACAATTCCCCTAAAACTAGGAACAAAGCAGGGGTGCCCCCTTTTACCACTCTTATTCAACATAGTACTAGAAGTCTTAGCTACAGCAATCAGACAAGAAGAAGAAATAAAAGGCATCCAAATTGGAAAAGAAGAAGTAAAAGTATCATTATTTGCAGATGATATGATATTGTATATAGAAAACCCCAAAGTCTCAGTAAAAAAACTACTGGACCTAATAAATGAATTCAGCAAGGTGGCAGTATATAAAATTAATACATAGAAATCAGAGGCATTTTTATACACCAACAATGAACTGTCAGAAAGATAAATTAAGTAAACAATCCCCTTCACTATTGCAACAAAAAAAATAAAGTACCTAGGAATAAATTTAACCAAGGAGGTTAAAGATTTATACTTGGAAAATTATAAAACATTAATAAAAGAAATCAAGGAAGACACAAACAAGCGGAGGCATATACCTGCTCATGGTTAGAAAGAATAAACATAATTAAAATGTCTATATCACCCAAAGCAATTTATAAATTCAATGCAATACCAATTAAAATACCAATGACATACTTCAAAGATACAGAACATATATTCCAAAATTTTATATGGAACTAAGAAAGAACATGAATAGCCTCAGCAATCTTGAAAAAGAAGGATAAAGTGGGAGATATCACACTTCCTGATATCAAGTTATACTACAAGGCCATTGTTCTTAAAAGAGATTGGTACTGGCATAAGAACAGACATAGATCAATAGAACAGAACAGAGAACCCAGAAATAAACCCACATCTTTATGGACAACTGATATTTGACAAAGGAGGTAAGAACATACAATGGAGTAAAGACAGTCTCTTTAACAAATGGTGTTGGGAAAACTGGACAGTTACCTGCAGAAAAAATGAAACTAGACCACCACTTACACCATGCACAAAAATAAACTGAATGTGGATAAAGGACTTAAATGTAAATCGTGAAACCATAAGTATCCTAGAAGAAAACTTAGGCAATAAGCTCACTGACATCTATTGCAGCAATATATTTGCTGAATTATTTCCACAGGCAAATACACAGCTGAAGACAATATGAACAGAATAAAAAAACAAACCACACAACGGGAGAATATATTTGACAATACATCTGATAAGGGATTAATAACCCAAATTTATAAAGAACTTGTAAAACTCAACATCAGGAAGACAAACAATCCAATCAAAAAATGGGCACAAGAAATGAATAGATGCTTCTCCAAAGAGGACATACAGATGGCCAATAGACAAATGAAAAAATATTCAACATCACTAATCATTAGAGAAATGCAAATTAAAACCACAATGAGATATCACCTCACACCAGTCAGAATGGCGCTCATTGACAAAACAACACAGGATAGGTGATGGTAAGGATATGGAGAAAGGGGAACCCTCCTACACTGCTGTTGGGAATGCAGACTGGTGCAGCCACTGTGAAAAACAGTATGGAGATTCCTCAAAAAATTAGAAATGGAGCTGCCCTTTGACCCAGCCATCCCACTTAAAGGAATATACCCCAAGGACACCATATCACCGACTGAAAAAAGAAATGCACCCCCATGTTTATGGCAGCATTGTTCACAATAGCAAACATCTGGAAACAGCCCAAGTGTCAGTCAGTGGGCAAGTGGATTAAAAAGCAGTGGTACATATATACAATGTAATAATATGGGGCTATGAAAAAGAAGAAAATATTACCTTTTGCAACAATATGGAAGGACCTGGAAACTATTATGTTGAGTAAAATAAGCCAGGCAGAGAAAGAAAAATATCATATGACCTCATTCATTTGAAGAACCCAAGGAATAATGAGAACTGAGGAATGGAATTGAAACAAAGGAGGGATCAAAGGGACCAGAGGGAAAGCGGACAGAGGGAAAGGGGATGATAGGATGGGATAAAACTGAAGGGAAGGGGGAAGGACGCTGTAGGGAGGGGGGCAGGGGAGATGTTGAGGGGAATAGGGGGGAGGGAGAGGCATTCGGGGTGACCCTAGAATCTATGCAAACACATTAAATAAAAAAAGATAATAAAAAATTAATCTCATATTTTCAATATAATGACACTACTAATTTTTTATTTATTTATTTATTTTTTATTTTTTCTGAAGTTGGAAACGGGGAGGCAGTCAGACAGACTCCCGCATGTGCCCGACCGGAATCCACCCTGTATGCCCACCAGGGGGCGATGCTCTGCCCATCTGGGGTGTTGCTCTGTTGCAACCAGAGCCATTCTAGCACCTGAGGCAGAGGCCATAGAGCCATCCTCAGCGCCTGGGCCAATTTTGCTCCAATGGAGCCTTGGCTGCAAGAGGGGAAGAGAGAGACAGAGAGGAAGGAGAGGGGGAGGAGTTGAGAAGCAGATGCGTGCTTCTCCTGTGTGCCCTGGCCGGGAATCGAACCCGGGACTCCTGCACACCAGGCTGATGCTCTATCCTGAGCCAACCGGCTAGGGCCTAATTTTTTTATTTAAAAAATGTATTATTAAATTGTCACCAAAGCTGTGGAAGCAACACAAGTGCCCATCTATAGAGGAGTGGATTAAAAATACTGGTACAGCCTGACCTATGGTGGCGCAGTGGATAAAGCGTCGACCAGGAAATGCTGAGGTCACTGGTTCAAAACCCTGGGCTTGCCTGGTCAAGGCACATATGGGAGTTGATGCTTCCAGCTCCTCCTCCCCTTCTCTCTCTCTGTCTCTTCTCTCTCTCTGTCTCTGTCTCTCCCTCTCCTCTCTAAAATGACTAAATAAATTTAAAAAAAATTAAAACAAAACAAAACAAAAACAAAAAACAAGGGATTCCTGGATACCATATAAAGACATTTAAAAAAAAATACTGGTACATATATAAAATGGAATATTTCCCAGCTATAAAAATAGAATAAAATATTACCATTTGCAATAGCAGGGTTGGACCTAGAAGGTATTATGCTAAGTTAATTAAATCAGAGAGGGACATATGATTTCACTTCTAAGTGGAATCTAAAGAACAAAATAAGCAAAATAAATTAAAAAATAAAATAGAAACAGACTCATAGACACAGAGAACAGATTGATGGTTGCCAAAGAGAAAGAGGTTTGGCAGACTGGGTGAAAAGATGAAGGAATTAAGAAGAATAAATTGGTAGTTACAAAATAGTCCCAAATATGTAAATTATAGCATAGAGGATATAGACAATAATATTGTAATAACTATGTATGGTTCCAAGTGAGTACAGGAAATATTAGGGAGAGCACATTGTAAAATACATGATTGTCTAACCACTATTCTGTTCACTTATAATTAATACAAAATAATATTTAATGTAAACCATAATTGAAAATAAAATTTAAATTAGAATCTACAGAGAGAAATAAATAACATCTAATCAATCATGAAGGAAAATCACACACACATACTCACAAAAAAATAAAATTTGATTTGAATAATCCAGAATAGAAAGTATGAAAATTATAGCTTTAACTCTGAGTATATGAGCTGATGAAGTGGCTGAGGTGTGGTGGGAGGGATATATCAATATTAATTATGCCCAATTAATGAAGTAATTGTAATTAGTTGTAAAATTGGTTATTTAATTATATATGTAATTAGATAATGAATAGTATTTTTGTTAATTAATTAGTCATATATTCTGTGTTTTAATATACAAACATAATGAAAAATAATACAATACTGTGAGAGAGAATGAGACTTTTCTAAATTTTATTTAGAAAATTAACTTTAACAGGGTGATATTGATCAATAAGAGTACATAGGTTTCAGGTGAACATTTCTATAGCACATGAACTGTAAATTATATTGTATACCCAACACCCAAAGTCAAATCATTTTCTGTCACCTTATATTTGTTCCTCTTTATACTTTTCCCCTGACTCCCTCCGTCTTCCTCATTCAGTCAAGTCCTCTTTCCCCTCCCTCACATTTTCTTCCCCAGGTAACCACTTCACTTTTATCTATGTCCATAAATGTCAGTTTTATATCCCACCTAAGTGTGAAATCATACAACTCTTAGCTTTTTCTGATTTACTTGTTTCACTCAGTATAATGTTCTCAAGTTCCATCCATGTTGCCGTAAATGTCACTATGTCATCGTTTCTTATGGCTGGGTAGTATTCCATTGTATATATGTTGCATAGCTAAATGCCTTTAAATGTTGCACCTTTAATTAAGTTTGGAGAAACAATTCTCTTTCCTTATGCATAGAGAAGAAGACATTTGATCTCTACCTGAGATCTAGTTGGAAAAAATGAATCCTCTGACAAAAATTGTAACTATGAGTAAATATAAGCTATGCATGCTATAGAAATACAGTATAAAGTCTCAATAAAAATAATAAAAAAAAGTATAGTATTGGTTTATAGATACATAGATGGACCAATACAAAGAAAAATAAGTTCAGATTAGACCTAAATACCTCTGATGATTTAGTAGTTTTAAAATGTCAGAATCTAAATAGTTTAAAATAAAATGGAACTGTTACAGATAATGTTGAAGAATAATTTATATGGAAGCATTTTGTTAATTGTAAAGCTTCATAAAATTGTTTTATAATTTTTATAACATTGTTTTATAATATTTAAGCTCATGAAATCATTTTTAAATGATCACATCATAATTATTACCATATTATCATAAGAGCAATTGTAAGTAATTTAAGACATTGTGAATAAAAATTTTATAAAATTGTTTATAATATTCTAATTGTTTTATAACAGTATAATCACTTTATAATTGTTACACTCATAGCATCATTTATGTAAGAACATTCTGGTTTTATGGAAATGATTTTATGAATGTAAATACAATAAATAGATTAAAATATGTATTCTTTAAATAGTTTTTTCTTTTGCTATTGGTCATAACTCAGAAGGTAATGAAACCAACTTAAAAAGATATATGTATATTTTTCTCACCAGGTCAAGTAGTTTTCCATTGTTTAAATGTACCACAGTTTTTTATTCACTCTTTTACTGATGGGCACTTGAGTTGATTCCAAATCTTAGCTATTGTAAATAATGTTGTAATAAACATAGGGGTACATATAGTCACTTAAATTAGTGTTTCAAGTTTCTATGAACATATTTCCAGAAGTGGGAATGCTAGATCATAAAGCAGTTCCAATTTAGTGTTTGTTTGTTTTTTTCTTAAGTGAGAAGCGGGCGAGGCAGAGAGACAGACTCCCGCATGTGCCCCAACTGGAATCCAACCTGCAAGATCTCTATGGAGTATGCTCTGCCCATCTGGGGCTGTTGCTCTGTTGCTTGGCAAACAAGCTATTATAGCACCTGAGGCAAAGCCATGTAGCCATCCTCAGCTCCCCATTACCAACTTGCTCCAACCAAACCATGGCTGTGGAAGAGGAAGAGAGAGATACAGAGAGAGAAGTGGGAAAGGGATGGGTGGAGAAGCAGATGGTTGCTTTTTCTGTGTGCTTTGACGAGGAATTGAACCCTAGACATTCACATACCAGGACAATGCTCTACCATGGAGCCAACTAGCCAGGGCCAATTTAATCTTTTGAGGTCATGCCATACTGCTTTCTACAGTGGCTGAACCAATCTACATTTCTAACAACAGTGCATTAGGGTTCCCTTAACTCCACATCCTCATCAATACTTCTTGATTGTTGATTTATTGTTGATAGCTATTCTGACAGGTGTGATATCTCGTTGTGATTTTAATTTGCATTTCTCTGATGATTAGTGATGTTGAACACCTTTTTCTTTATCTATTGGCTATCTCTATGTCCTCTTTGGAGAAGTGTCTATTCAAATCCTTGGCCCATTTTTTAATTGGAGTGTTTGTTATTTTGGTGTTGAGTTTTATAAGTTCCTTATAAATTTTAGATATTAGTCCTTATGAGATATATCAGTGAATTAAGCCATGTCAGAGAAAGACAAGTATCTTATAATTTCACTTATGGTATATGTTGGATCTAACAAATAAAATAGAAAAGATTCATAGCTACAGAGGGCAGACTGATAGCTGTTAGAAGATAAGCGGGCTGGGGGCTAGGTGAAAAAAGTGAAGGGATTAAGCCAAAAAAAACAAACAAACTCATAGAGACAGCAGTAGGTTGTTACTGGAGGGAAAGTGGGTTGGAGGAGGTAGAAAAGGGTAAAGGGGGATAAATGGTGAAGGAAGGAAACTTGACTTGGAGTGGTGAACACACAATACAGTGTACAGGTGATGTATTATGGAATTTTACACCAAAACCTATATAATTTTAAAAACCTATGTCACCACAATAGAGCAATTAAAAATAAAAATTAAATTAAAAATGTATATATTTTAAACATTCTTGACAAAAGAGTTAGCTACATATAGTGTTTTATGCTTCTAATTTACTTACTGAGGAAGTACAGTATTTTATCAATCTACTTTTGACACTAAATTTACTAAAACAATGGAAACTATATCATCAATTTGTAGTGTACACTGCATACAGAATGTACCAATCATTAATTGTTAAAAGCATTTAACTGTTCTAGATTTATGAGATTAGTATTTTAGCAAGCAATTGTTCATTTATGTATACATTTTGATAATATTTCAAGTGACTAAAATTTGTATTGTTCTGTTATTGCTTTTAACTGAATTTTAATGTTTGTTACTGAATCATTTACAAAACCAGATTTTATAATAAATAATTTTATATGAATAATTTGAGCCTACTTTATCTGTTTTATTATATCAATCATTCCTATATCATCTCTCCAATATATCTTCACTCTTCTATTCTCTGAGTTCATTTTTCTTTCAATTTAACTTGTGAAAATACAGCTGTGTTCATTAAAAATATATTTTGAGAAATAGGGCATAAAATTATTTTAAAATAATTTGTTATACTAATGAATTATTAGCAAAGAGTGTCTTTTTAAAATGACAGGAGTTAAAAAATCAATGATTTGATTTCTTTTTTTCTAAAACATGAAGAAATAAGAGCAATGATCAATAAAACAGCCATGAATGTAAAAACAAACAAGCACTTCAACATTTTTGATTAACTCATTTCATAAAGGTTTAGAAATTAAAAATTAAAGATTGAACTTTCTCAGAGAAACACAAATATTGTTTTCATCACCTAGTGAGCAGAATGCTATGCTGGTATGTCATCATTAATAAACACCTTCAGCTCGGAGCCCTCAAGGTAAGGAACAAAAAGCTTCAAAGCAAAATATCTTCAAATATTGTTGTCACAGCTTTTGACTCTATATAAAAGAAATGACATTCATTGAGGACAACCAGACATGTAAAACTTGGTTCTGGCTTCCCAGTTTATTTAATTTTTAATACGATGATAATTTTTTACTTGCAATACTCATCTTTCACAACTTGTTAGAATATCTATCTGCACATGAGTTGATATCAGGTGCTTTAATGAAAGACAGAGGGGGAATCATACAGTATTATCATCATTATAATAATTATTTATAATCGCCTTAAAATTCAAATATTATTCAAAGTCCATTTCCAAAATAATCCTTTGAAGTTTCTTTTTGTATTAAAATGATATAGCCTCTAAAGGATAATAAATCAATGCTTGGAGACCCCTTTGCATCTGGTTTACTATATTAATGTCATCTGTAGAATGTTAGACCTACTGCAAGCCTGTGTTTTTAATCATTAAAATAATTAGATTCAATCGGAATGTGCTTCTCATATTTCTCACCTTCTCCCATCCTTCAGGACCCAGCACCCATTCATTTCCACTGGTCCCACTGGCCACTCGTCGGAATGCAGCCGATACAGATGAGGCCCCATACCAGCTGCCAGACTTTCATTTGTACCTATCAGCAGAGGCCCCCGAGCAGGGGGATTACTCTTGAAAAGTGCACTGATTATCAAAACTTAGATAGAGATGTTGCTCTCAAAGAAAATATGAGGACTTTGGAAAAAGCAAGCAAAACTATAATTGCCTTTTCAAATTTTAGAACAGGTTACTTCTTAATGAATCCAGATTTTGTAGCACTAGCCTTCTGAATCATCTTCAGTCAGAAATAGAGCTTCAATACTTTCATCTGCTAAGGCAGATCACTTAATGTAAAATGAAGCTTTAAAAATATTTCCTAACCTCTCCTAACTTTCTTGATTTATTCAAGTTTTTTTGCAATTATGTTTTATGTTTCAATTTCCATGGTCTCTGTAAATCATTTGTAAAACTGCCTAATCTGTGCTTTTAGATATATTCTTTCTTGTTTGGCCTTCTAGATATACACTGAGAATGCTAAAACATACACATGTATTTATATATGTCATATATATGTTATATATATAAAATATATGTTATATATATGTTTTATTTATTTTTATATTTTTATTTATATATATTTATGTATTATTGTATATTTATCTAATATATATATATATATATGACAGAATGATTTCTCTTTCACCTGAACAAATATTTTCTAAACATCTCCTATGCAATAGCTCCTGCTCTAGGTTCTGATCATTTACCTCTGAACACAACAAATTTTACTCTCATGGATCTTATAGTTTAGTGTGAGCAGCAGACTGCTAACACATAAGCAAGTTAATTTATAATATAATATCATGTAGAGTGAAGTTTTGTCAGGAAAAAGAAAGTATAATAAATAGGGCCGTCTTAACCAATAAAGATACAGCACAACCATTTTAATTTGAATTTCAGATAAAGGCATGATTTTTTAGTAAAACATGGTTCCTTGGCATACCAATCCATCATAAAATATTTTATTTATACTCATACTAAAAAGTTTATTCCTTATCTAAAATTTATTTTTTAATTTAATGAATTCTGACTTCTTTAAAAGACTTTATTTATTCAATTTTTAGAGAGGAGAGATAGAGAGAGAGAGGGGTAGAAAGAGAAAAGGGGGTTGGAGCAGGAAACATCAACTCCCATATGTGCCTTGACCAGGTAAGCCCAGGGTTTTCAACCGGCGACCTCCGTGTTCCCGTTTGAAGCTTTATCCACTGCACCACCACAGGTCAGGCTAAGAGTTAAATTAAACTAAGTGCCCTCTTCCGTCTGGCAACTCTAGTGCAATAAGAGAACCAGAAGGTGCTATTTAAGAAGCAGGGTCTCAGAACACTCTCTGAGGACATGACATTGGAAAGAAAAAAAAAGCCACCTAAGAAGTGAGGCACTCTGTGTAAATATTTCTGGCAGAATAATCCAAGCAGAGGGAAAGTCACTATTGTATTTGAGAAGAAACAAGGTAGCCAACATAGCTGGACTACAGGGAACAAGTGGGAAGGTGCATGCGATAAGTCCTGGTCATTCTTGGATCTTTAATCTAGGTTTTATAAGAAGATTTTATATTGTTGAGAATCAAAGAAATGATAATATTACCCTGGCTGTCATATAAAAAATAGGCTGCAGAGTTGCAAAAGCAAGGGCATAGAAATGAATTTAAAGGCTACTGTAATCATCCAAATAAGAGTTGTGGAGACTTGTGTCAGTGCGGTGCTAATGGAAGAAATGAGACCTTGTGTATAGAATATACGTTGATGGTAGTTTTTATAGAATGGGATGACTTGGGGTATGAGAGAAAAGAAGAATCAAGGATGACTTCACGAATTGACATGGGCAATGCAGAGTGGAGGTGGCTCTATTTACCTTCATTGGGAAGAATGCTGAGGGACAAATACCATTTTGAAATACCCCATAGCCAATACGGCATAGTCTACTAAAAGAGGAAGTATTGATTGATATATTTCTCAGTATAAGAGTATTGAAAAATAATAATGGGAGTGTGAATTTTGAAACCTAGTATTTGAATAAACTCATTATTTCCTGGTCCTGTTTGGCCTTTTCAATTATATTAAAGCATTTGGCAGTAGTTACAAAGATTTATTTACATTTCTATCGCCCCTTTAAATTATGAGTTTCAAGAGAAAGAGGAAATGATTTGCTGGCTTAGTGACCCCATTACATTGCAGACTGCCTAGCACATTCCATTAGCTTGAAGAAGAGAACATTGCAATTTCTATCTGTCAAAAAAAAAATGAAAGAATATCAGGCATTTCCCGAGGTTAACCTAAAATAAAGTCAATCCATGCTAGCTCAATAAATAAATTTCTGTGTGACTGGAAGAGTTTCAATGTAGTCAAATGTTTACAGCAATCTTTAAATCCACATTACAAAAACTGCCATGCAATTAAATCCCTGCTTTTTTATTTCTGAATTTGTTGTAAAATACTATGATTAAATTGATACATCTGATAAGAGAATGAGTTATGTGGCAATGGGTACTGAGAATATTTGTATGAAATAACGGGCACGGAGAAATGTTTATTTTAGCTTTTAAATGGAGAGGACAAGAAGGCTTATTACTAGCCTTTGATGGTGTTTCTCTCCTCCTGTGAACCTAGAGTAATATATATGGAAAAAAAGCTTGTGTAGAAACATCATGGCTTTATTCATGACATGAAACTAATCAACTGTTCCAAATGCAGAGTACTGTACGTATGTCAGGAAGGCTACATCATATAAAGCAGATAAATTAGGTGTTAAAATATAGAATTCAGATCTGTATCAGCATATTTTGCCTTTGTGATCAAATTTCAAGTATTGTTTTTCCTCATCGCTGAATACTGTGACTTAATTTCCTTGAATACTTACTTACAGAGTGAGCTTTTTAAACATCCTGACTTCTCACAACAAATACAAACTCTATATCTCTTTCTAGTTTTGGTCATATGATGTCAGCTATATTATGCCCAAGAAGAGACACACATGAATATACACCCATCTTTCTAATATAAATTCAAGTTACACTGCAAAGCACACAAATACAAAAATTGTGAATTTGACATTCTAGATTTCTTTTCCACAGAGTTTTTCCTGGATGTAATATCTATACGTATTTACAAACACTGGAAATTCCATAGAAATTAAATTCTTATTCTCTTGGGCTAGTCACTAACTTCCTATCTCTTCTATATTTGAGAACACCGAAACTAAAAGGAATTCACTGTGTATCATACTGTTAAACATAGGTAGTTAATATAGTATATTTTTAATTTAAACTTAATTTGAGATCATTTTATATTTACATTTATGTCTAAGAAATAATAGAGAGATCCCACATACCCTCCAGTCAGTTTTTTTTTCCCTCAGTGATAACATCGCATTAAATTATAGATTAGTAGAACCAGGAATTGACACTGATACAATCCTCCCATCATTCAGATTTTGACAATTTTATATGTACCCACTCGTTCATGTGGGTTTAATCTATGCAATTTTATCATTTGTGTGAGTTCATTTCCTTACCACTACAGTCAAGACACAAGATAGTTCCATCCACAAGGATCCTTTCTTTTCGGCCTTTTATAATCTCAGCCATCCCCTACTACATTGTGGCCTCACCTCCAGCCCAACGGCAACAACATTTCATATCATCTCTTTTGGCATTTCAGGCATGTCACAGAAATGGAAGCATGAGCCTTCTGCCAAAGCTCACTCTTGCTGCCACCAGGAGCACATACCTGGAGCTTGCCCCACAGTAGGGGTGTTATGAGGGTGAGGTATTGGAGTACTTGGGGTGCCCCTTAGGCCAGTTGGGGAAATCTGAGAAAAACCTGTCTCTTGCAGCTCTTGCTGGGCAGGCTTCTTGCTGGAGTCCTTGACATGTTTAGCCCCTTTAATGCCTTCTAAAGTGTCCTCTCTGCTTTCTGCCTGCCATTCCTGCCTTTTAGTTGTGTAACTCATAAGTCAGTGATCCGGAAGGGTAAAAGAAATGGACCTCTTGGCAGCATTCTGCACAGCTGAGGAAGCCAGCTGCTTACTCACAACTCTTTCTCCAGTGGGAGAAATCGTAAACTGAGAAGGTCTCAATTGGCACTGAGCTGTGCCACGTTGGGGAAGGAGTGACATAAGTCAAACTGTTTCTCCTCTGCTCTGCATGCAAAACTTGTATGTTTTAGCTTCAACAGTGTGCTTCTTCTTCTGGGTTTCTCTTCTGGAGAAACTTACAGGAAGATTCTCTCGTCTGTGAGTAACCATCTAAAAGCAGGGGTAGTCAACCTTTTTATACCTACCACCCACTTTTGTATCTCTGTTAGTAGTAAAATTTTCTAACTGCCCACCGGTTCCACAGTAATGGTGATTTATAAAGTAGGGAAGTAACTTTACTTTATAAAATTTATAAAGCAGAGTTATAGCAAGTTAAAGCATATAATAATAATTACTTACCAAGTATTTTATGTCAGATTTTCGCTAAGTTTGGCAGAATAAATCTTTATAAAACAACTTACTATAGTTAAATCTATCTTTTTATTTATATTGTCAATACTTTGGTTGCTTCGCTACCACCCACCATGAAAGCTGGAACACCCACTAGTGGGCAGTAGGGACCAGGTTGACTACCACTGAAAGACATTTTTCTCCAAGTCTCCTGGGCTAAGCTGGAAGGGCCTAAAGACATGTCATGCTTTAATGCAGGATTCATAACTGAGAACAAGGTCAGTACATCTAATATCCTACATGTGGGTAGTCAACACTCCTAGCTCCCTTGACATATGGTAACAGATCCCACAGTTATCACAAAGCTGTTGTCTGTGGATGAATGCCAGATTGCTGTTGAGAGGGAATACAACAAGGGACATCATATTCTGCATCTTCATCACCAAACTCTTTTTCAGAGTGGCTGTACCATTGTACATTCCCACCAACTATATAAGGGGGATCCAGTTTCTCTGCATCTGTACTTGTTTTTAGTTTTCACTATCTTAAAAATTTATATTAATTTTTACAGGTGTATACTGGTACATTATTGTAGTTTTATCTGCATTTTTCTGTGGTTAATCATGTTGAACATTTTCTTTATGTGTTTATTAACCATCTGCTTACCCTCTCAGTAAAATATCTTTGTATGACTTTTGCCCATTTTATTTATTTATTTTAGCAAGAGAGTGAGAGAGACAGACAGACAGGAAGAGAGAAATGAGAAACATCAATTCATAATTGTATCACTTCAGTTATTAACTGATTGCTTCTCATACATGCCTTGACTGGGAGAGCTCTGTCTGAACCAGTAACCCCTTGCTCAAGCCAGCAACCTCAGGCTTCAAGCTAGCGACCCATGAACTCAATCAAGCTAGTTACCATGGGATTATGTTGATGATCCCATCCTCAAACCGGGGACCCCACACTCAAGCCGGTGAGCCTGTGCTCAAGCCAGCAATTTTGAGGTTTTGAACCTGAGTCCTCATCATAACAGATTGACGTGCTATTCACTGACCACTACTGGTCAGACAACTTTTGCCCATTTTATGATTGAATTGTTTGTTGTTTTAGAGTTCTTTATATATTCTAAATACTGGTTCTTTTTTTTTTTTTTTTTTTTATTTTATTTATTCATTTTAGAGAGGAGAGAGAGGGAGAGAGAGAGACAGAGAAGAGAGAGACAGGGGGAGGAGCTGGAAGCATCAACTCCCATATGTGCCTTGACCAGGCAAGCCCAGGGTTTCGAACCGGCGACCTCAGCATTTCCAGGTCGACGCTTTATCCACTGCGCCACCACAGGTCAGGCTAAATACTGGTTCTTTATACAAAGTGACACCTCAGTTTTTGTCGACAATCTGTTCAAAAACAATCACCGAAATCTGAAACCGATGAAAATCGACACAATTATTTCCTTATGAATCAATGTAAATTCAATTACTGTGTTAGCACTTGCAAACAATTAAAAAAGCACAAAAACACTGGAAAGCAATGGAATTGTTTGTCTAGAACAGGGGTCTCAAACTCAACTCAGCATGTGGGCCGCAGAGCAAGATCACAGCCTTTCAGCAGGCCGCACTAGGTCTACAAAAGGCAACTGTTACGCAACACTTTTCTCACTGCAGTTGAAAACAAAAAAAATCAGTACAACAAGCACAATCATACATGCAGTTTACTCAGTGTCACAAAACGACCAGAAACTGTAGTTCGCATCACAACTGCTGTTAACTAAGCTAATATCTAGCTAGGATGCTAGAGAAATGAAAAATACAAGTAGGCCCCTCGGCTTACTTAATTTTATCCAAAATATTTTGAACTTCGTGGATTAGTCTGCAGGCCGCACAAAATTGTTCAGCGGGCCGCATGCGGCCCGCGGGCCGCAAGTTTGAGACCCCTGGTCTAGAAGCACAGGGTGATGCTCACACAAAGAGAAACAATGCCACACTAAGCAGAAGGCAAAGTTGCCCTTTGTTTTGCAAAATTAGAGCAAGGTCAAGTGGGCACGCCAAAGAAATTCGAGGCAGCCAATGAAAATCAGACTAATTTTTCAGGGAAAAAATAGATGAAAACCAAAACCAACGATAACCGAATTCAATGAAAACTGAGGTATTACTGTATCTGTGGTTTGCAAACATCCTCCTTGTCTGTAGCTTATCTTTTCTTCTTTTCAGGCCTTATCACCAATCAAAATTTTTAATTTTGATAAAGTCCATTGTATCATTTTTTTTCTTTTATGAATTGCTGTCATATCTTAAAATACTTTGACTAACCTTAAATCCTGAACTTTTTGTCTTGTGTGTTTTCTCTAAAATTTTTATTGTTTTACCACTTATATTTAAATTTATTTCTTATTATAAATCAATGTTTGTATCCTGACCAGGCAGTGGTGCCGTAGATAGAGCCTCGGACTGGGATGCGGAGGACCCAGGTTTGAGACCCCGAGGTCGCCAGCTTTAGCATGGGCTCATCTGGTTTGAGCAAGGCTCACCAGCTTCTACCCAAGGTCGTTGGCTTGAGCAAGGGGTTACTCAGTCTGCTGTAGCCCCATGGTCAAGACACATATGAGAAAGCGATCAATGAACAACTAAGGTGTTGCAATGGGAAACTAATCGTTGATGCTTCTTGTCTCTCTCCGTTTCTGTCTGTCCCTATCTATTCCTCTCCCTGACTCTCTCTCTGTCTCTGTAAAAAATAAATGAATAAATAAATAAATGTTTGTAAAAAGTTGTTAGATTTAGATTGAGGTTTAGGATTTTTTTTTTCCTATAAATAGTCAATGTTTCTACAATCAGTTGTTGAAAAGACAATTATTTTTCCATTGTACTGTTTCTGTACTTTCTTCAAGAAACAGGCATATTTTTGTGGGTCTATGTCTGGGTTTTAAGTCTTTCCCACTGACCTATGTGTCTATACCTTTGCCATTACCACACTGTTTCATATACTGTATTTTCAACCTTAAAGTAAAGTAGATTAATTTATTCCACTTTGTTTACGTATTTATTTATTTATTTATTTATTTATATAACAGAGACAGAGAGAGGGACAGAAAGACAGGAAGGGAGAGAGATGAGAAACATAAATTCTTCATTGCAGCTTCTTAGTTTTCATCGATTGCTTCTCATGTGTGCCTTGATCGGGAGCACTACAGCAGAGTGAGTGACCATTGCTCAAGCCAGTGATCTAGGGCTTCAAGTCAGTGACCTTTGGGCTCAAGCCAGCTATTCCATGCTCAAGCTGGTGATCTCTCACTCAAGTCAGATGAGCCTGTACTCAAGCTGGCTACCTTGGGGTTTCAAACCTGGGTCCTTTGTGTCCCAGTTCGATGCTCTATCTACTGCACCACTTCCTGGACAGGCTATTCTTCTTTCCTAAGATAGCTTTAGCTATTTTAATTTTTGCTTTTCTGTATAAATTTTAGAATACGCTTATTTAGTTGTACAAAAATATTTGTTTGTTTGTTTATTTTAGTTCAGAGGAGGGATAGTGAGGCAGAGTCCCACATGTGTCCACCTGGGATCTACCCAACAAGACTATCTTGCATTGATGCTCACGAACAGAGCTATTTTTAGTGCCTGAGGCTAACTTTTGAACCATTTTCACTATCCTCAGCACCCAAGAGAAAGAGATGGGGGAGAGAGAGAGAGAAGGAAACAAATGGTTGCTTTTCCTGTGTGTGCTGACCGGGAATCAAACCTGGACATTCATAGGCTGGGCCAACATGCTGCCCACTGAGCCATGTGCCAGGGACACAAAAACTCTTGATGGAATTTTAATAAAAAATATTATTAAATGCATAAATAAATTTGGGGAGAGTTGGCATCTTTATTATGTTTATTTTCCAATTTGTTAAAATTATATTTTTCTCCATCTATTTAGGTCTTTCTTTATCATTTTCATGGTATTTTATAATTTCAGAATACAGATCCTGTACATATTTTGTTATAATTACCCTAAAGTTTAATTATGGTTTAATTATAGCAAATTTAATTTTCTTTGGAGCAATTGTAAATGATCATTTGTTTTTCATTTTTGCTCCATGTATCTATTGTTAGTATAAACATTGTATTGCTTTTTGTGTGTCAATCTTATATACTATGACCTTATTGAATTTATGTATTAGTTATAAGAGATTTTTAATTATTTTTGTGTAGATTTCTTGAAACTTCCTATGTATAAATAAATAATATCATCTGAAAATAGAGGCAGTTTTATTTTTTTTTTCTTTCTGATAACTATGTCTTTTACTTCTTTTCTTGGCTCAAGATACTGCTTAAAAATTCCATGACAATTCTAAGAGATGAGTGCAGATATCTTTGTGTTATTCCTGATTTTAGGAGAAAAATATTTTATTTTTCACTAATAAGTATAATCTTAGTTGTAGATTTACATTAGGTGCTTTTTATCAAGTTGTTAGTTCCACTCTAATCTTATATTATAGCTATTTTTTAAAGAACTGGTATATAGTTATATCAAACACTTGTTTTATTTCAATTCATATGGTCATACAATTACTTTTCTTTAGGCTATTGATATAAGTGTTTTATCAATTAATTTTGAATGTTAACATGTAGAATAAATTCCACTTATGCACAGTGTATACTTATTTTTATACTCACAAGATTTGATTGACTTTTTTAAAAAGTATGTCTTTTTAAAAAGTCTTAGAAAATAAATGGTTGTATTCAATTTCAAATATTTTTTATTCAATAAAATTAAATCGATATTCTGTGTTTAATAATTTAGGTGGGTTTTCCAGATTTAATATACACTTAAAATAAAATATTTGTTTTTTTATTGCTATAATTTTATTATTTTTGCAAATATAAAATACCATATTTTATTTTATGTCTGAAGTTAGGAATTAGAGACACTTTTCCCCCATTGGTGATTGGTTGTCTCTTTCTCTCATTCTCTCTTGCCTTTTTAGTTGTCAATTACTTCACTCAAGTTAATTTTGATAAGACTCACTGTACATGTAAGATATCCCATGAGTAAGGAGAAAGTAACACTAAACAGATCCATGGTAATTCAACTCATAACAAGAGATAAATCTGTTTGTCTTTAAAAATATTTTTCTCTCATTTGAAAATGTTTGTATCCATTATCACTTCTATCAGCAGAATGGTCCAGAGAGAATAAATGAATATATGAGAAAATATATTAGAAGAGACAGAAAAGCATAAATATATTAATAGGCCAGAAATAAAATACCCTTTCCTCTCAGTCTCATGTGGGCAATCTGCTATAATTCAGAAATCAGACAGAAGGCACAGAGACTTTTAATTGCTCCCTCAATGTGCCTCCACTTGACCTAAGAAGTCTGGCATCAATTCTTCAGTAAAAACTAAATATGTGCCAAGTGTGAACTTCGGAAAAAGAAAAAAACTACTTTTCAACACTTCAAGTCTATTAAAACTGTCTAACAATTTCTTAAAGTTCACACTTGGATAACTTAAAATCACTTAATGGAATTCTACTAACCTTTCCAAATATTGTACCTTGAAGCTGAGTGTAAGAATGAGAAATTCTGGCTTAAATGATACTATTTCAAGAAAGATATACATACTTGAAAATAAGGACTGTAAGTTGTGTGTGAGTGTTTTCTTCCTCAGACATGGCAACTGATTTTTTTTCAGTAGAATAATAGTTGACTAGATCCAAAATTATACCATTAAACTTTTATATTCTTACATAAACACTTTGTTTTTTTCATACTGTCAAGGTTTTATGAGTGTTTTATTAATTTATATTCCCCAATAAGAGATTGACTGTGGTTCAATGTAGTGTCTTCTTCCATTGTAATTATATATGATTGTGAGCTACAATAAAGTGCTTGTTAATACAAAAACTATTCAATTAGGACATATGACTAACACAAATATGATAAAATTATTTCTCCTATATTATGCCTATACATAAGAATAACACACAGTCAGTCATGGTATACTTGCAAATATATATTATACCATCAAATTTTATTTAATATAAGACATATATGTTGCCAACTTACTATTTTTAAAAATGTGGATATACATAAATGGAAGATATTTCTATTAGCATAGATTTTTGTTGTTGTTGTTCATTATAGGTTCCAAAAGTATTCTTTATATTTGGACATTATTTTTTTAATGTTTTTTGTTTTTTCCACTGTATTTGGAAGAGCTGGAACTAGAACATGAAAGAAAAGTACAAAATACTTCAGGAAGTATAATGTGGGCTGGCACTGGAAATAAGAGGAGCCAAGGATAATAATAAATAATTAAGGAATTAAGACATGCATTATTTTTGTTTTTACTGAAATAATTGAATATTTTAAAATTATGATCATATGTTAAAAACCCTTTCTACCTGGAGAAAAATATCAGGTCTACCTGACTTTAAATGTCTAACATTCATTAAACATTGACATTCCATCAATATTTTATTTAATAGCAACTACGAACTTGGTGACATACTTATATGTATCTGTGTAATTCCCTTAAGTTTCTCTTCGTATTGAATTCAAGTTTCAAATTTTGACTCACTAATAGCACTTGGAGAAAATATTCATTGTTTATCAGTCTCTATTTCTGTTTCTTGTGGTTTAATCCAGACACACTTCCCAAACTTCAATAACTTCAAGACTGGCCTCCATGCTTTTAAGCTCATTTTCTATAAGCCATCTTTTAGGCATTATCTTTGATGACATTTTCTTAATTAAAGGTCACATTTACTGAATGAGGTACCTATTGTTTATACCTTATTTATTTAGTGATATAGTGGAATCAGTCCTAACTTCCTTACATGAGCCAATTTGGTTACACCTTTCCATTTCCATATGTGGTAACAGAAAATTGGGAATTCATAATTGGCCATGCTGTAGAAATTTATATCACAAAAATTAGCACACAGTGGAAATTTAGAATTTTTCTTTCTTGTTTTTTCTACCTGGTAAACAAGTTGGTAAATATTTATCAGCACATAATTGCTTATAGCTCTTCATCAACTGATCCTATCAATGGTGAAATCAATTTAGAATCTTGGTATGCATTTTAATTTCTTTATTTCTTATAATTTGGGAAACCGTATCTCTTTTGACCCTGCAATCTATACTTATTTTTGTTACACAGCTTTGATGAGTTCAGTCCTAAAACATAGCCACTCCTTCCCCATGTTCATACTATACTTTCCCCAATCTAAAAGGTTCAGTATTGAGCCTGACCTGTGCTGGTGCAGTGGATAAAGCATCAACAAGAAAAGCTGAGGTCACTGGTTGGAAGCCTCAGGCTTGCCTGGTAAAGACACAAAAAGGAGTTGATACTTCCTGCTCTAAAATGAACAAATAAAAAAAATATTAAAAAAATAAAAGGTTCAATATTTAAATAGACACAGGTCTACACATATGGTGTTTTCATTATTCATATGTATCTGCTGAAATATCACAATCTTTTGAAGATAAAAGTAATGATGTTTTCATTCTATACTTCTAAACATATTAAGTAATTTGATATATATATTATGATAAACTAACATATTTTAAGTAAATTATAACTTTTAATAGTTAAATAAAACTTGAATAATTATACAGAATGAGAGTAAAATAATAGAGTCTATGTTTGTATATATACACACAGAGCCTACTCTTCATGACAATATATTAGAAAGAGGTGAGATTTAGATATTAAAATGATTTGAGTTTAAATGACTGCTCTATTACATGCTAACACAAAATGTTGAAGATATTCAGTTAAAGGCTCTCTTTTGTGAAAAGGAAATACTACACATCTAATAGAATGATTGTAAAGAATAAGTGGGAGAATACATCCAAAGTTCCTATGTGTCAAAATATTAACCTGGAACATATGGTTTCAAAATTATTGTTCTCATTTTCCTCAATTACTCTGACAATGAACAATATAGAAAATCAACCATCCAGCTAACATAAAAGATGCAATTAGAAAAATATCAGCCATATGAAGATGTATTTTTAAGAATTTGCACAAATATTTTCCATCCATTCTGTAGCACTTTATCGCCTTGACAATTCAGTTTTTGGTTATGTTAATAATAATCCTAATTGTTTCTGATCGCTACTTGCCCCATTTTGCAAAGGTAGAAGAGATATTACTTCCAGTACGCCAGCTCCAAAGATGAACTAAGTAGAAACAGTCTGTCATTATTGTGATCATGAAATCTGGAAGTGATAATTAACAAATATTGTGGTCAAATATACATGAATTTTTCTTAGGATTTGTGTTAAAAAGAAATCTTGCTAACAAGAAATCTTGTGTAGAATGCATTGAATTCAACATCATGCTATGATTAATTTTTAAAATTATTATTGTCATAGCTTTAGATTAAGAGTGCCATCAACTCCTAATAATTCAGAGCATTTTCACATAAAAAGGACTAGTTACCTTTACAACCTCTCTGCAAATAATATGATGATTATTATAGGGAAAAAGAAATTTTCCTTATCAGACTTCAAGTACTGAAGTATCTCCTTGCCTTTTGCCTTAATATTTATTTTAAGAATTCAGATTCCAATTGTATGATTGATCTCTATTTCTTCCCACATAGCCAATTTTGATCCGTATAAAGAGCCCATTCAAATTCTATATAAACATACTGTCATCAAGTGCTAATGGATATTTTCTGTATACCCTTGGCACAATGACAATTTAATTTTCACAGAGGCAAGCAAATACCTAAGCTTGTTATACAAACATCCAAGCGTTTAATCAGCTCGTTCTTTGGGGTTGGGATATATTAGAGAAACAACATTTTATCTTGCATACCAGATGCTGTCTTCAACAGAAATATGACAGCATCATTTCTTAAACTCAAAAGACAGGTCAAGGTCTCAAAATACAATCGTGGCTTTATGTTATCTTTAGTAAATGTTTTCCTTTTAATTGTAGAACTTTAAATGATTAATCAATCTCCAAGTGATTACATTGGAATGCTGACACCTGATATAGATGCTAGGTCATAGCTAAGTGAGAGAAAGGGGAAATTGCATTTAGAATATTTTTACTTGAGACATAAATATTTATCTCAGCTGCATCCTCTAGCCCCAAGGGGGCGTTTGGCTCTGCCCTTTTCTTACATTGATTTCCATAACAACACAATGAATTTAAATGATATGAGTAAATAAAAAGTTCTTTTTTTTTTTCAGGGAAAACAATGAATTAAATGTGATAATCAAATATCTCAGAGTAAGAATTTTAATCTGAATATTTCTCTAGTCCCGTGAAGTAAATTCATATTTTCCTTAAAGTTCAAACATCAGGCTGCGTCTAACTCAAGTGAAAGTTACTATTTTGAAAGTTATGGCAGCAGTATAATTGTTCCAAGATGTTTTTAGCTTTAAAATCATTTTGAAAGTGAAGAATCAAAGTTCCCTTTTCTAAACAAATATTTTTTTATATATCTATTTTACTCTATTAATATCAGTGAAAATAAAAATAAAATGAGAAGCAAACTCAATAAAAGCACATGTTGGTTTCTCATATAAAGTGCAAATATTTAGGACTACATAATGTTCCAAAATGTGAGGGAAAAAATGTTAATGAAATATTTTATAAGGAAAATATTAATTTCCAAATAGCAAAATTTAAACCAAAACTTTGAATAACCTTTCATTTATTTTTAAGATGCAATTTAAAAAATGTTTTAATTAATAGGTATTTTTCTTTTGTTCTTTATTATTGTTATTATTATTTTTTGTGATGGAGACAGAGAGATACAGAGAGAGGGACAGACAGACAGGAAGGGAGAGAGATGAGAAGCATCAATTATTTGTTGTGGCATTTTAGTTCATTGATTGTGTTCTCATATGTGCCTTGATGGGGGGTGGGGGCTACAGCAGAGAGAATGACCCCTTCCTCAAGCCAGCGACCTTGGTCTTCAAGCCATTGACCTCGGGGTCTCAAACCTGAGTCCTCTGCGTCCCAGTCTGCCACTCCATCCACTGTGCCACCTCCTGGTCAGGCTACAAAATGTTTTTGATTACAAATGATATCACTATCAATAAAACTAAGAGAGTTTAAGGTACATATACATGCAGGGGTGTTTAGAAATGCAAATGTAACGTCATTTGATATTAACTTGTTATGTCTTTAGAGATTCCAAGTATTGTTTTATTTGATAGCTGGTGCTTAAGATAACAGATGAAAACTTCATAAAGGGGTAAGTGCACAACCTTTGTGGGGAGGTATATCTGGACAACTTTTATCTCTCTATAGAAACAGAATATTAAAAAAGTGCTGAGACATTACTCAAGACAGCCATTCTTTTATTTTTTCATGTTATTGATATACTATAAAGACCAGTTACCACATCACAGCAGGTATGAGGCTATGTAGTTACCTATATAGTTACCACCCAATTGTAGATTACATCCTTTTGGGAAATGGAGGAATCATTTAAAAATAAAATGTATTTTTATATATTACTAGAATACTATACTATGGCTGTGGAGTAAAATAAAAGAGGTGACAGTACGTGAAGTGCTATTTCGTATATCTAATTTATAGAAGTTGTTCAGGGAAAGTAATACTGAAAAAAATGGCATTTAATAAAAGGAAAATATAAGAAAGGTGACCTGGGGATATCTATAGAAAATACACACCAGACGAGGTCAGTGAAACAGACAGGGTCTAGTCAGTCTTGTGCCTTCTGTTTCACTGGTAAGCCTTACATCAGTGGTGATGGAACTGATGCTGAGTGACACTGGGTGTTAATAGTGTGAGATTTATTTCAGGTTCTATAACAACAACAGAAGGATTATAATCCAGGCTCCCTTTCTGGGAATGTGTTTAAATACCTGCATTCCTTGATGTGAGAACTACCCCTTATTTTGGTAAACGTGGAATTGCCGATACTCACCCCCCGGCCTGCTGTGCGGTGGGTGAGAGGAGTGACACAGTGACAGTCGCCCCTAAGGATGAGAGCAGCACAGATGTCCCCGCCAGGGGAAGGAGATAAAGAACCTCCGTGGCATATTGCACTGGGCTCTGGAGACAAACAGCATGTTTTTAATTCTTAGGCAATCTCTTTACAAGTCATGTTATGGACCCAGTAATTTAATCACCATTGCAAATGCCATTCAACTTTTCTTTTCTATTAATTGGGCCTGAACTGAGAAATCATTTAATTCTTAGTTGTAATTGTATATGGATAGCTCTCCTTAATGTAAAACCTGACAGTTATGGGCTGGGGGGAAAAAAAGAACATAAGATATCCATGCTAAAAATAAAGCTACAGTATCCCAAGCCCTAACGACACAAGAAGAAACTGCTAATATAGATTGCAGCTGCGATGTCAAAAGGCACAGTGCCCTCTGACTGCCAACAGGCTCCTCATTATTGGGTTTTATTTGCAGAGAATTCTCTTCTCCATTTCTATGAGAGTGTGTCTCCCTATTTCTCTCTTTACCTTAAAATTAGGTCTTTCCGATGTCCTTATGATTTTTTGTCACAATTCCTTTTGAGTATGACTCCTGCTGCTGGACACTTCTGAGTTGGCACCTGTTCCTCCCGTGAATGTGCCAGTTTTTATCCAGGAAAGCTCATTGATTTTAACAGTGGTAATCTGGTAGTTTTCAAAAAGGAATTAAGAATATTTGTGCACTCAATGTCTCTTCTACAACTAGGTCCAATTACTTAAAACTCAGTAAAAAAGCATGAATCTAAGAAACAGACCAATATGAGTCCATGAGTAGAGAATATTGTGGCTAACACTATAAGTCTATTTGAAGAAGTGATTCATACACAGTTCCTGTTCTAAGGTGGTTTTTTTTTTTTTGTATTTTTCTGAAGCCGGAAACTGGGAGAGACAGTCAGACTCCCGCATGCGCCCGACCGGGATCCACCCGGCACGCCCACCAGGGGGCGATGCTCTGCCCACCAGGGGGCGATGCTCTGCCCCTCCGGGGTGTCTCTCTGCCGTGACCAGAGCCACTCTAGCGCCTGGGGCAGAGGCCAAGGAGCCATCCCCAGCGCCCGGGCCATCTTTGCTCCAATGGAGCCTTGGCTGCGGGAGGGGAAGAGAGAGACAGAGAGGAAGGAGGGGGGGGCGTGGAGAAGCAAATGGGCGCTTCTCCTATGTGCACTGGCCGGGAATTGAACCCGGGTCCCCCGCACGCCAGGCCGACGCTCTACCGCTGAGCCAACCGGCTAGGGCCCTCTGTTCTAAGATTTTTATAATGTCACCAAGTCATAACAGTTGCTCAGTGCATACATATGATAAAAATTAACCTCAGCTGCTAAAACTTTTGAAACATTTATTACATTCAATTTGTTTATATAACAGCAGGGTAAGGACTGATTTCTTTTGATGGAGGTAGAAAGCATGACTGTTAAAATAGTGCTACTATATTAAGTTGAACCATATGACTCAACCACCTTTCACCCACAAAGTCTATAATTTCATACAATGCAACTAAAGTAGAGTAAGACAAGATGTCATAATATTAATCTCATGCTTTTCAATCTAAAATCCTATTTAGCATAAGAAAGTACCTTAACGGCTAATCCAAGGATTTTTTAGGCATATTTGTAGTTAGAACAATCTTTCAGAGAAATTTTACCACCAAGACCAATATATACAACAGATAAATAAATCTTGTCATGGTACACACAAAGGCACCTTAACCACTAAAATTTTCACCTTTATACTACCTAGTAATAGTTGAAGTGGTTGAGAGAAGACTGTGAAAAATGCTTTAGTAAATTAAACCCTCTTTACAAATAATAAGTCTGAGGTTTTGAGGAGTGAACTGACTAGATTAAATTTGTAGTTTATAGGTAGTGGCCTTCTGATTTGTGCACTAACAGATAGATTTGATATAAATAAAGTTCAAATTTCTGAAGGGCGTTATATCATAGGCATTTCAAAGTTTTAGGTTGTTTATATACTTATACGTCAGGGTTTCAGGAGGCAAAAATATTTTTTGCAAGGCTCTGCCACCAGTTAATGATTTGCATAGCTATATTCTCATGTTGCCATCTGTTAGAGTGTTTGAACCACCATGGGCTTATTTTTATTATTATTTTTAAACCTGGCAGTGATCAGAGACTTGATGATTTTGGAAGAATTGTTATGATTATACAGAATGTTATTTTATGGGGAAGTGTAGTTGATCATTGAAGAAGTATTTTACCAAAGCTATTTTCTTTTTTTTACAGAGACAGAGAGAGAGTCAGAGAGAGGGATAGACAGGGACAGACAGACAGGAATGGAGAAAGATGAGAAGCATCAATCATTAGTTTTTAATTGCGACACCTTAGTTGTTCATTGATTGATCTCTCATATGTGCCTTGACCGTGGGGCTACAGCAAACCGAGTAACCCCTTGCTCAAGCCAGTGACCTTGGATCCAAGCTGGTGAGCTTTGCTCAAACTAGATGAGCCCACACTCAAGCTGGCAACCTTGGGATCTCGAACCTGGGTCCTCTGCATCCCAGTCCAAGGCTCTATCCACTGCACCACCGCCTGGTAAGGCTTTTCTTTTTCTTTTTCTTTTTTTTTTTTTTTTTTTTTGGAAAAAAATTGGCTTATTCCACTAGAAATTACTGCTCATGACACCGGTATCTCGAGAACAGTTAGAGTAAGGCATCAGCATAGTTTCCAATGAACTCCCCCAGGAGTGAGCAGTTTGAAAGAGGGCATGATATCATCCAAATGCAATCTGTGCAGCACATCAATTAACTTGGAAGAGAGAATTGTAACATAGCTCTAAAGAAGTTCAAAGAAAAATAAATTGACTTGGCTTCTAATCAAATCAGCAATCCCTTGAACTTCTAGATAAGCCTAGTTGACTGATTTCATATTGATATTTTTATAATACAAAATAATTTCTACTTTCACTGGGTTACCAGGAGGTACATTTCTTAACTTCTAAATTTTGTCATTTTAAATTTTTTTCTTTTTAATTTTTCTTTTTCTTTTTATTGAATTTATTGGGGTGACACTGGTTGACAAAATTATACAGATTTTAGGTTCACAATTCTGTATAAGTACCGCGCGCTAACCGATTGCGCCACTGGAGCTCCAGGTTCACAATTCTATAACATATCATCTATACACATTACTGTATGTTCACCACCCTAAATCACATCTCTGTCTGCAACCTCTATACTCTCTTCCACTCCCGCCAAAGTCCTCCCCTCTGAAGTCACTATATTGTTGATTTTTTTTCTCTCCTATATTCTTTTTGTAATATATGAAAATGGCAAAAATTTGCAGGGCCTTTTTAGAACTAACATACCTAAAACCTAGAAATATCCTCATTGTATTCTCTTCTGCCCTTCAAATCTTTCTCTCTCTTTCTCTCTCATCACCTAGTTTGCAAGATTAAGACTGGGTAAAGTTGTAGAATATATTCACAAACCATTTATTATTGCAATAAATAAGATGCCTATATTTTTTCTACATTGGGTTTAAACTTCTTTAAAGCTTTCACAGTGAATGTTAGTGGCTATGCTAAATAATTCTTTGGCTAACAGGACAGACTGTGTCTGTATAGCTCCTGAACAATATTTGGCCTTGCCTGGAGATCCCAAACTATTTGCCTGATAAATGAATGTTCGCTGGTAAATGTGCTACAAATTCATTAAGTACTTAGGACCTGTTACCATTCCTTTTTTCTTTATTATTTTTTTTGTACTAACATATTTTTTAGTGAGAACAGGAGGGGCAGAGAGACAGACTTCTGCATATGACTGAACTGGGATCCACCAGAAACCCACTACGAGAAAATGCCCTGCTCATCTAGGGCATTGCTCTGTTGCTCAGCAACTGAGTTCTTCTTAGTGCCTGAGGAGGAGGCCACAGAGCTATCCTCAGCAGCATGGCCAACTCACTCCAATCTAGCCATGGTTGCAAGAGGAGAAAAGAGAGATGCATTTAACTTGTGTTCCCTGTGATAATTTCAAACAAACAAACAAAAAGAAAACACTTTATGTTGTCCTCCATATAGAATTTAAGAAACATCATCCGAGGATATGGGAAATAGCTGGTACCCACATTTTAGCTGAAAAGATAAAGGCTGGCTAAACCATAAGGCAGGGTAAAGAGAAAAGGTAGGCAAGGGGCAGGCTGTGTGTTTCTCCTGGGTCAATCACAAGTAGCAGGATGAACTCTCAGTGTCTTGTCCTGTTGGAGTGGGAGTACCCCAGTACCAAAGACTCAGAGAGGCAACTGAGACAGGAGACTTTTCAGGGATTGGTCACAAAGGGGCAGCTATAGAAGATATCACTGTCTTCAGGGGCCTATGCTTGATATAGATAAAAATTTCTAAAAAAAAAAAAAGGTGTTTAAATTTGAAGTTTCTTTTTAGCCATTGTTTAACTTATTGATCACAAAAGCTTTCTAAATGACTTTCTCATTGATATTCTTGAGTTTAAAAATGTTAGTACAGGCCCTGGCGAGGTTGACTCAGTGGTAGAGCATTGATTGGCCCAGCATATAGATGTCCTGGGTTATATTCCTGGTCAGGGCACACAGGAGAAGTGCCCATCTACTTCTCCACCCCTCCCCCTCTCACTTCTTTCTCTATCTATCTATCTATCTATCTATCTATCTATCTATCTATCTATCTATCTATCTCTATCTCTATCTCTATCTCTATCTCTATCTCTATCTCTTCCCCTCCTGCAGCGATGGCTCAATTAGAGTGAGTTGACCCCAGGCACTGAGGATGGCTCCATGGCTACTGCCTCAAGTTTTATCCTGTTTCTCCAAAAATAAGACAGTGTCTTATATTAATTTTTGCTCCTAAAGATGCACTAGGTCTTATTTTTAGGGGAGGCCTTATATTTCTAAGCTTGAAAAAAATTGCATTAAGTCTTATGTTTGGGGGATGTCTTATTTTCAGGAATACAGGGTAGGAAGAGTTTGGTTTCTTAGCAATGTAGCAACATCCCTGATAGGCAGAGCATCGTCTACTAATGGGCGTGTGGGGTGGATCCCAGATGGGGCACATGTGGGGGTCTGTCTCTACCTCCAATCCTCTCACTGAATAAAATAAAAAATAATAAAATAAAATATTAAATTAAATTTAAAAACAACATGAAATGTTTAAACACAAATTGACTTCTTTGTTTTCAGATAAAACACAGTCTAAAATTGTCAATAATTATGATCAATTTCTCTGCATATCACAAGCCTCTCTTGGAATAGATTGCTTTGGTAGACCAAAGTCAGACACCTGCATGCACTATTACTCCAGTGTCATGTGAGAAGGTGGCTTTACAGAAGTCTGCAGAGCAGAAATCATCAAACCTAGAAGTAAGATGAGAGTGTCCCTTTATTGTCCTCATTCTCTCTTTTTTCTCTCATTCTCATCCCTTTCTCCCAACTCTATGACAACACTTCCTACTGAGTTTAAAACTTTGTGTTTTGGTGGTTGTTCAATTCCTTCTTTGAAGTTCTGTGTTTTTATGAGCTGGGAGCAGGTGAAAGGCTAAAACTACAGCTCTCCTTTAGAAATTTTTGCATACATTGTACTAGTAGCTTTTTATAAAGTGGTACTTGCCACACAGTTTCTCCAATTTTGTCCTTCCACAATAATCACAAAATTATAATCACATGCACTATCTTGTTATGCTAACTGTGCCTTCAAACACTGTGCCTACTATTCCATCACCCTACCAACTTCTGTATTGTACCAGTAAATGCCACTGCTATATGTCCATTGCTACCTTTCCTTACTGGAGATGGTCACTTGTTCTAAAATATTGTGATATGGCATTATGTATTCTAGAAAATACTGTATTTTCTAGAATAACAAAGCCAGCTGAATCCCTGTAAGCAGAAAAGAAAAAAACCATACCTAATATATGTAATTTCCCAATAGATGAATTACCACCTATTCCAAGGTGGAAGAGGTTTACTGTAGTAAATTTTCACCAACAGGCTGGTTGTCTTCCTTAACAATGGTGCCTACTCATGGGCTCAGGGTTGGTCTCGTATGCCTGTTGCTTAGGCCTGATCTTCGATATACTTCCAACTTCCATTAGAGTTCTAAGGGTCTAATCAACGTTCTAAATTGGTAGGTTGCTTAATGTTGGCTTAAGATGGGCAGCACTGCTTATATGGTTGTATAACATCTTCTGGCCAAAAATTCAGTTGTACTGGGATCCAATAGGTGGCCAGAAGTTCGTTTATAAAATCTGTATTGTTGTCAAATGGAGAAACTTAGAGATTTTGCTGTAATTTTCTCTTTGAGACTTACCATAAATAGCACCTAATAGTGCCTTGTATTTTCTATTTCTTTCTTTTCCTCTTTTTTTCTGTAGATAACTTTAATACAGCAATTCTCAAACTTTTAATCCCAGGACTCCTTTCCCTTATGTAACTATAGATATATACACATGTAGATGATAGAGATCTAGCTATATTCACTGAATTAGAAATTAAAATTGAGAATTAAAAGAACACATAATTTTAACAGGATAATAAACCCATTATGTGCTAACATAAATAACATGTTTATAAAAATAACTATATTTAAAAATATATTTAATGATATAATTGGCATTGTTTTATAGTTTTGTAAATATCTTAAATGTCTAGCAATAGAAAACAGTTGATCTAAATTCAATCTTATTGAAGTATTTGAAAAATATCTGGTTGCATAAATATACAGTTGAAAAAAGTGGATCATTTTCTATGACCTTTATATAAAATTTTGGATATTAACCTTTAATACTACACCAAAATTCAACAAAAATTGTATGTCTGATAAAGAATAATCTTTTGAAAAGAAATCCAGTATCTAATTTTTAAAAAGTTATTATAAGATTGAACGTTCTTTCATTATTCTTTATGCCTAATTCCTAATGCAGCTATTCCATATTCAAAGAAAGCACTTTAAAACTATCTGTGTTTACTCATTTTTTACTATGTTTTTGTTATTAATTTTGCCTATTTTTGTTTTTACTTTTTACATGAGATAATCCTGTGCCATGAAATAATATATATTTTCTATAGCTCTGGAATTACCCTCTGACGCTCTCTAAAATGTCAGTATACTACTGATTTCTAAGACTGTGCTAGTGCATTTTCATTACCTAAAGCACTGTTTCCTTGTAATGTACTTTTGGTTCTGATGGGGTTTGTGAATGGTGCCATATTAAAAACATTTTATAAACCCCACACTTGGAGAAGCTTAGGCTTTTGCAGCAAAATTTATTTGGAGCTGAAGTAGAAAGTTGTTCAAGGGTATTCTACATCTCATTTCCCTTTGTCTCACCAAGGAAAACGTCCAGTCTTGACTTCAATTAGCCCAGTATAAAAATAATAATCCAGATATTCTGCACCATAGTTTAGCCCATATCAAAGCTTACTGCAGTCCAGGTGCTGTTCAAAGCCTGAATTTGGAAGACCATCCAGTGGCCAACCCATGCAGCATGGTTGCAAATGTGGTTAGCACACTTCTCTCAGCAGAATGCAGAGAAAAGGGCAAAAAGTAGGGAAAGGGCCCAATTTCTGTTAACTTTCTTTTAGCTAACCAGTCAGTTTCTTTAAAATTTCACAGACTTGTGTTGGTTTCTCTCCCACTAACTAGTCAGATCCTTCTTCTAGGCTAAACTGACAATCCTCTGTGGTCACCATTGTGGCTTCTACTGAGCTGGCTTTAAATTGCAAGCACAGAAACACCTTTACCCATAGTTTGGGTATGAATTGGTTTTACTCTGGCAGTAAGAAAAAACTTGTCCTTTTCTTAAGGAGTTCAGATCCAGGGTTCAAGGGCACAACAGATTCTAAAGGCACAGTGGCTAATTAGCCTGTGAAGGTTTTAGCCTTCTAGCAAATTAACTTAAATGGGATGTTGAAGCTTCTTATTGAAGCCAGTTTCCCGTTTTTATAAAATATAATGTCCAATACCCTTTTCTCTCTTTCCCCAACAATATCTAGCTACCTACCTAAATTTGCGTTTATACTTTGCTTAGCTGCCAATGCCAGATTACACAGAGACCCATCGCTACTTCTCAAAAACAGTTACATAAAAAATAAAATTTATACAAATTGACAAAAAATTCTTGTTGAAATTGTATGGTTGAAAGTAAAACTGTTCAACTTTATTTATTTTTTTGTCATTATGGTTTCTTATTAATCACACGAT
This sequence comes from Saccopteryx leptura, assembly GCF_036850995.1. Lineage (NCBI taxonomy): Eukaryota > Metazoa > Chordata > Mammalia > Chiroptera > Emballonuridae > Saccopteryx > Saccopteryx leptura. The sequence continues at coordinate 358,130,172 of NC_089503.1, forward strand.
CATTTTGTAAACTCATAAAAATATGAATCTACCCTTAATTATGTTTGCAATGTCCAGGGTATGGAATTAAAGGAATGTCTGAAGGTTATGTCTTTGTGCCATCTCTAATTTTGACATTCAGATTTTACTATGACTTGCTTTAGAACAGTGCCACAAATTTTCTCCCAAAATTCTAATCATCTTATATAGTAAGGGGTAGGGGAAGATCAAAATATTATACGTGGTCCTCCTCTTTCCTGCACAGGAGTGGGTTTCTTTCTTTTTTTTTTTTTTTTTTAACAGAGACAGAGAGAGAGTCAGAGAGAGGGATAGACAGGAACAGACAGACAGGAATGGAGAGAGATGAAAAGCATCCATCATTAGTTTTTCGTTGCACATTGCAACACCTTAGTTCTTCATTGATTGCTTTCTCATATGTGCCTTGACCACGGGCCTTCAGCAGACCGAGTAACCCCTTGCTCGAGCCAGCGACCTTGGGCTCAAGCTGGTAAGCTTTTGCTCAAACCAGATGAGCCCACGCTCAAGCTGGCGACCTCGGGGTCTCAAACCTGGGTGCTCTGCATCCCAGACCGTCGCTCTATCCACTGTGCCACCGCCCGATCAAGCGGGGTGGGTTTTCTTAACTTCTATCATATTAACATTTTGTCCAGATGATTCTTTGTGTGTGTGTTGGGGGGCACTGCATTATGCATTGTAGGAATAATCCCTGACCTCTACCTATCAGACACAATAGAACTCTTTCTTCCTCAATCCTGCATGACAAGTTAAATTGACTCTGGGTATTGCAAATGTCCCTTGTGTGGTAAAATCTTCCCCCACTCCAGTTGAAAATCACAGCTTTATGTATTGAAACATACAACAAAAACTAAAACTCCACCTAGTCACTAGGGTCTTCAAATTAAGGGCAAAATCATTACTGTTTCTTGACCAACAGCATTCTTCAAATGTTGAGACTGATTAGAAGGGTTAGGGTTCTGGCTTTTAAATGTTAATGTGCATACAATGTGTCAGAGTTGGTTTAAAATGAAGATTTCTGAACTTACATTTCCAAAAAATTGTAATTTAACAACTTTTCATTGGAATCTATTAAATAGACCATTTTCCGCTTAAACAAAGGATCTACTGAATCACAGGTAAAACACATTAATGCATAGAAATTTTAAGAAAATATATGAGTTGTTAAAAACTGAATATAAAAAACAGTGTGGTCAAAAAATGTGGGATAAAATATAAGGTTCAGAGAAGAAGTGCCCCGTTTTAGTGAATAGAAAGGTTGTGTTTTTTTCCCTTGTACATATAGAAGTCTCAAGAGACAGGTTTTGCCTATATCCCCCTGAATTAAGAGCTTATCTATGTCCCTGAAGTGATTTAGAAATACAAGTCATGCACAATGAACAATGTCTTTTTGGGAAAAATGGTGGCTTTGACCTCAAGTGGTAAAAGGTTTTCTTGACCATATTTAAAGTAACAGATGACAAATTTTCTTTTATTCCAAACATGTATAGGCCCTGGCCAGTTGGCTCAGTGGTAGAGCGTCGGCCTGGCGTGCAGGAGTCCTGGGTTCGATTCCCGGCCAGGGCACACAGGAGAAGCGCCCATCTGCTTCTCCACCCCTCCCTCTCTTCTTCCTCTTTGTCTCTCTCTTCCCCTCCCACAGCCGAGACTCCACTGGAGCAAAGATGGCCCAGGCGCTGGGGATGGCTCCTTGGCCTCTGCCCCAGGCACTAGAGTGGCTCTGTTCGCAACAGAGCGACGCCCCGGAGGGGCAGAGCATCGCCCCCTGGTGAGCAGAGCGTTGCCCCCTGGTGGGCGTGCCGGGTGGATCCCGGTCGGGCGCATGCGGGAGTCTGTCTGACTGTCTCTCCCCGTTTCCAGCTTCAGAAAAATACAGAAAACAAACAAACAAACAAAAAACAAACCATGTGTAACTGAACGTAGCATTTGCCAAGTAAACTTAACTTTTCCCAAGGGACGTGAAAAGATATCTGCAGAGGTTTGATTGGTTTTGCTTGACCATCCCTGGCGAAGAACGTACTGACCAGGTCTGCAAGTATCCAGGGTTCCGTCCCAAACCTCTGCTGACACAATCTCATCAGTTCCTCGGAAACTGATTACCAGACACAGTCTTTTCTGTCAGCTGAATCAGGAGTTCTTTTCAGAGAAACACTACCCAAGCTGTTTCCTTCAGGCTTCTTTTTTGAGCAATAGTTACACTGAAATTTCCACGAAGACAACTAAGGCTGCTCTGAAGTAATTTTTTCAAATGCTATTGGACAAAAAGTGTAGTAAGTTTTTTTGGCGTTTTTTTTTATTCAACTTGTTTTTCAAACTCAGTAGATTCCTCAAAAGGCAAACACCATACTGGCAAGGCTGCTTTTCATCTGTTTTCTTCATTGTTGTGTCCCCAGCTATTAAAACTGTCCCTAAGCCCTAGAAAGAGCTAGATAAATATTTGTTAAGTGAACGATTAATCAGAAACTCATTGTGTTGAATTTGAAATGAGAGTATTCAAGCTTCCCCTCAAGCATTTCTAAGCAGACATATCTATGGAGCAATACATCACAATCTTTTTTTTTTTTTAATCTGGGTCCCATCCCTGCGCTTTAGGCCTATTTCCTTCCCACCAGCTCAAACCCATCACCCCCCGCCCCATTCTTCATGCATCACTGCTGTCCACTCTCCAGCACCATCCAGCTAACAGACATTAAACAGTGACACATCCTCTGGAAATAAAAGAAAGAAAATAAACATAAAACCTCTCGTTTGTCCTTCATCCTCCAATTACATTCCCGTTTCTTTTTCTGTTTATAAAATGTGTTGTCTGTCCTTTCCATTCTGCTCCCTATTACTATTTTTACTTGAACCCTCTCCAAGCAGGTATTTGCCCTGAAGTATACACTAAAAGTGCTCATGGGAAGGTCCACAGACACCGTTATGTTGCTAAATCCACTATTCAATTCTTCTCATTTCACTTGATCTAATGGAAGCATTAAACAAAATTATTTTCTTCTTAAAACACACTTCATTTGGCCTCCAGGAAGCAGAATTATTACACCTTAACACTGGCGATTTCTTCTTAACATCTTTTCCTGTTTCTTCTTGCCTCTTCAATCTTTTCAGTTTAAAATGCCCAGCCCTCACTCCTTGGAGGTCTTTTTTCTTTATTGAATTCACTATTTAAAATGTCATCTCTCCCTGGTTTTCAATATCACTTGTACACTGACGTCTTCCACATTTTTATCTACAACGAAGAGCTTCTCCCGGAGTTCCAGGCTGCCTAGTTACGGTGCCCTCTAAGGACTCTGCCTGATTTCGGCTAACCCTTAGGCTTGCAAGACTGACTTAGGCCTCACTGGTACTTGCCTGTGTATATGAAAGGATCCATAATAACTAGGTTTCCTCATCAGCAGAAATCCTAACAGCATTCCTTGCAGCAGTTCACACAGCTCAGGTGCAAAGAAACGGAATCCTTTCCAGGAGGGTACATGTTCTACTCAGTTTTAAAAATGTCACGCACCACAGCAGCAATATTTTATGTAACAACTGAGCAGACAAAGCTTTTAGGGTCTCCACAAGATACCTGCCCGATTTCCACAGGCACTGCACTCGGGGAGTTACAAAGCTAGGTTCTCCTTTAAAGTAGTTATAATTATCCCAATCCAGATACAGTTTACTAATCATGGTGATTTTGGCAATAAAGAACATGGCTTTGTATGAAAGCTCATTTGCCGAAGCTCACCATTGACAAACCAATGGCAAAAAAAAATATGTTTAAGCTTATTGAATTTGCTGAAACAAAGGGCATATATGAGGACAGTGGTGTATCTTAAATAAAGAGTTCATAAAAAAGGACCTATGAGATCTTTAGTTCTGGAGTTAATCACAGGATGATCTTGGTTGGGGTCAGTTTTTGCAAACTAGGATGTTGCTGTAAGAGTCAGTGACGTTGTTTTTGGAATATTTGAGTTCACAAGAGTTACTGTTACTTCAGTTTGTTTGTGGTTTTATCTTGGAGCATATGGTCCTGAATAAGTTAGTGTCAAGAGAATTTGGGAACATTTTGTGACAGAGATCCTTGTTCTGGTTTGGTACACTTATCTGCTTTGTGTGCCATACTGCAGTCTGTTTTGAAATAGTTTCGTTTTGATTTCAATTTTTAGTTCCACCTACTCTCTGTCAGTGTATTAATAGTTCATCATTAGTAATTCCATTAGCATATTATGCTCAATAGGTTTCCAAAAAAAGAAACAAAAAAAACCACAACAAACTGCAGGGAGCTAAACAAAGTCAAATTTTCTTACCAAGCAGGAAAAGGTTTGTTAAACTTTTCAAACAATATCTAACTGCCAACTTTACATCTCTCCATTGAAGATAGATCACATTAATATTCCATTTAGATTTAACATTTCCAAATTTAACATTCCATCCTTTACCAGCAAGCAGATAAACTAACAGTTAAACCAAACCGTAAACAGCCCTGTTGGTCAAATAAGTTTGTAAATATGATATATATGTTTGTTTGCTTATAGTTTGCATTGGGTGTGGGGGACAGGCTGTAAGCCAGCAAAGTCATTATAGCCTAAAGCTTAGTTTTAAGACTAAGCCTTTCCCGCCCTTTAAATACTAAGATTTTATCAAAATTAAGCTTTCCCCCCACACCCTTGACTGTTGCATGATGTGGGGTGGTGCACTCTCATGAGGAATCCCATTTATGCCTCAGATAAGTGATTTTGTATCAAAGACTTCCTTATTTGTATATTGGCTTAAAGGTTTTGATCTCTACACTATAAAATGGGGCAGACCAGGGGCTCACTCTCTTGGTTCTTGAAATTAGCATTGCAGCAGAGAGGCAGCCAAGATGGCAGAGTGATGAAGGAGAAGCCAGTTTGTGCAGAGTTTGTGGATAGAGAAGGAGATGAAGAACAGAGGTGAATAAGGCTGGTGAGATAGAAACCTTTGATTCTAGGAAACTCAGATAAGTCAGTGGCTTTGGGAGCCCTGAATGGAAAGGGAAGTGTTTTCTCTCTGTAGTTCTTTCCCGCCGCAAGCGAACTAGGATTAAATGTAATGGCCCACCAGTTCTTGACTCTGTTGTTTCATTACCATCTGTCTGAATCAAACCTGAACCTGCATGGGCCAGGTGGCTGTGATGGTGGCCGTGGCTACTGGCTTTTCAAGCCCAAACCCTGCTACTTCTGAAGTCTTCCACATTGCATTCATGGGAATTTGTGCTTTCCATTTTATAAGTTGAAACTTGAAGCCCCCTTTGTCCTCTCCCTTTCTGTCAGTACTCATATTCTACGTTCTATTAGCTTACCTTCAAAACAAATACAGAATTTAAACAATTTTCATAATTTCTCTCTTGCCTGGATGCTTGCAATATCACTCTAACTAATCTCCGGATCCAGCCTTTCCCTTCAGTCTATTATGAACACAGCAGCCACAGTGAGGTCTTTCAAGTATGGTTAGATCATCACTCTCCTCCTCAGAAGTCTCTAGTGGCTTCCCATGTCACACAAAGTAAAAGCCAAAGTTCTTAAAATTACCCTCAAGGGAAATCTAGCTCCATAAGCACTTTATCTCTTACTTCCCTGCCCTCCCACATTCTTCGAGTCTCACTGGCACACTTCCTTGCTTCTCTGGACTGTGCCAGGCTTTCCCCTGCCTCGGGGTGTTTCCGACTGCTCTACTTTCTACCTGGGAAGCTCTTCCAGCCTTCTGTTCAGCCTGCCACTTTGCCGCATTCAAGTCAATACTCGGTGCCTTCCCCTCCTACTCTCAGTCTCTCCCCATTCACCCCACCGCTTCTTTCTCTCCTTAGTACTTAGTTTGCTTATTCAGGTTGATTTTTTTGTTTTTCTTTTTCTGTATTAGATTGTATCTACATGAAGACAGAATTTTCTTTTTGTTGTATTTAACCTAGATACACAAAACCTAGAATGCTACCTGTAATTTATTAAGTAGTTAATAAATAATTTTGGAAAGGATTTGTTGAATCTGAAAGTTTTCATGCAGGTATTTATGGTGTAAGAAAAAGACAGTACTGGTCTAAGTAGATTTGCCCCTTTAAATGCCAGGTTAGTTGAAAGCCTACTCATTATTATTATTAGTAGTAGTAGTTTGCTGATGTATAATACAATCATTACTGTATTTTATATATATATATATATATATATATATATATATATATATATATATATATATATATATGCACATGGCAATAACCACTATAATTAGGTGCTTCATAACATTAGAACTACAGTTTTCTATCACTCTCATCCGTGATAGAAAAATGAAATACTATTTTTTATTAGATCCCATTGAAATTCTGATTGCTCTGGATTTTTGATATGGATAGTAGACTCATGTTATACAATAATAAAGTGTCAGTATATTTGTGTTTGTATGCGTGTGTATCTGTTTGTACCTGTATGCTTATATGTGAGCAAAATATGTGACAAATGAGTTGATATAAGCATTAGAAGGACAAAGGAAAAAAAAGAAAAAAGAAAAGAGAAAAGAAAAGAAAAAAGGAAAGAAAAGAAAGGGAGCTAAATAGGTAAGCAGATTTTAATGTTGGCAATCTGGAGACTGACAATAGGATTGCATACAGTTGTCAGTAAATGTACCCTTTGATCTGAAATTTGATACCTTCTTAATAGATTTCGTAAGTACTGCCTTCATGGACATGAACATTTCCTGAGCGTATTGAGTATTCATTTTTGAGTGCAGAATTTGATAAAAAAAAAGAGTGAGCAATGAAGCCTACATATCCATAAGGTTTGTATAGATTATTTTTATGGGCAAGCAGAGTACTTTGGCTTTCCTGGTAAAACTAGGTTTTCTCTTGTACTAGATTGATAGTGTTGTATCTGTAGGCTTCCATAGAAACCATGACACTGTAAGTGTAAGCTCCATTATTCTGTGGCTATAGATCTTAATGAGCCATTGCTGCCAGAGAACATGATCCATCTGACAATCCAGCTAAGACCTGGATACTCTGTATATACTCTATCATGGGCATTTTTCTTGTGATACATAAACCTGGCCTTAGGCCATGTCTGTACAATAGAATTCTACCTCGCTGAACAATTCACTTGCTATGATTTGTTATGACCTGTCTGCACAATTCTTGAGCAGTTCATGTCTTAATGAGCCAAAGCAAATTGGATGGGCCAAATTTCATACTGTAGCCATGACCTCAATTAAATTTATAGATTGCTTCTAAACATTGTTCATTGGTAGTTACTCAAACTATAGCATAGAATGCTCTCATTAGTCCCTTGATCAGATTGAGAATATACATATCAGACACTTCTGCAATGAAGGTATTACTTTACCTACTAGGACATTGCATAATTTGATTGACAGTAATTGCTGCCATATGCTCCCAATTATCTAATAAGTAACTGCTACCACATATGCTACCAATTACATAAAGCTGCACTGCTTTAGAGCCTCCATTCAAAACTGTCACTGAATCTTAGAATGTTACACTATGTTGGCTTTGAAAAATGTTTTTTAAATTGCCACGTATATGTAACCTAGGATAAGTTTCACCGTGAGGTAATTATAAAAATATTTCTTAAGTTAATATATTTTCAGTTAACAAATTATTGGGAAAAATTGAGAAATAAAAAAGATGACATAAAATACATAAAAAATAAACTCTAAGCCAATCTCAGTATTAAATTAACAATCCATAACACTAAGGTTTCTACCTCAGTTCTTTTAATTATGGAAGAGGATTAAGAGTTATTAAAATGTCACAATTTTTAAAATTTATTCATTTATTGAACAAATATTAATTAAGGAGAACTGCATACAAATTATTAGATATAAAGAACATGGCAAATAGAAAGATTAAAGGCAACTTTGACTAATATAGAGTACACCAATGTACACAATCTTTATATTTAAAAGCATAATACAATAATTTAAAAAAATACTAAGCTCTATACTCATTTAAGTAGAGATCAGCTTTAGCTCTACAGAAAAAAAATACAATTAAACTGAGTGCAAAATTTTAATTCATATTTGAAGAATAGATAGGATTTATGAATAATGGCACATGAAGGTTGTTCTACAAAGAGAAAATGGTAGGAGCAAAGGTGATTCATTTATATGTGATAAAGTGACAATGAGCCTCATATCTAGCCTAACAACTCAACATGTCATTCAAACAATGAAATTTCAAGAGTCTGCAAATATAATACTGTTTTAAGGCTCCTCTTCTTTGTTTCTACTGTGTGTTGAGAAAAACATCAAAAATACATAGTTGACATTTCAAAGCAATATCCAGTACAGTGAGTAATATAAAACCTAAAGATTATCAGAGCCCATGGGAGTTGTGATGTCATCATTGTTCCTACTTGTTTTTTTTTCTTGTTTATTGCCAACCAATTACATAATTCCAGTATCATTGCTATACACTACAATTCCATCATTTCCCCAGTCCAAGTCACAGTTTATACAACTTCCTGATTTAATCTTTTGAAAATAATCTATGCAGTTTTCACTTATACAACAGTTATTTACTTACTGCCTATTGTATGGCAGTTGTTTGTGATGCACTGTGAGGATCATGGCCATTGAAGAGCAAACATTCTGCAAATTGAACTATGCCATCATCTTATGAGAAGGACTGAAATGGTTTTTCCTTGTCCACAGCTGTATTTTCCAATAGTAACTCCATACTAAATTATAATACCCTGGAAATGAGTATTTTAAATAAGCGTATGAGCATTTTATCATTGGTATGTTAGTACAAATACTTATTGGATCAAGTTCATTTACAGTTGTAGCTAAATCAATCTATGTATATATCACTCACCCATAATATGCTTTTTTACAAATAATCTCCTCAGATCTTTATCAAAAGGTGAAACATTTAAATATAAATCTCATTTAATCTGACCAATGCAAACACCATTCCTTCCTTCTCACATATCAAATTACAGCCATCTTTAATGGCCATCTCGGGTATAATCTCTTGCCTCTCTTCTTCCTCATAATAAGGCCAAACTAGGCTTTTGAAACTTTTAGACTTTTATACACAGTGGACATGCCATTGAATTGTTAATATTAAATAAATTAATCCACTTGGTTAGTACTGACAGATAGTTTAAAGTATATCAGTGCATAATCTCCAGCTAATGCTAATAATGGCAAATGAGAATGATAGCATTGAATATTTTTTAATTAGACCTACAACAAATGAGAATCTTATGATTCATAATAAATATTAAATGGTAACCTCCACTCCTATGCCAGGCCCAGTTGGTTCAAACACTGCAAACTAAAAAGGGTACAGCAGTAGACTCAGCAAGAACCATGTAATACATTCACAAATATATTAAATACAAGGTAGGTAGAAGCTTAAAGAAACACTCTATTGTTTGATGATGATGAAACACAATTTCAAGAAATTTGGAAGAGCAATAATAACATGAAGCCTGAGGTAATAGCTATGGACTAAATTGTCCCTCAAAATTCACACGTGGAAGCTCTTTCTTATAATGTGAGTTTTCGATGTAGGACCTTTGGAGATAATTAGGTTTAGATAAAGTTAAGAGGCTGGGACCCTTAGTGTAGGATGAGTGCCCTCATAAGAGGTACCAGAGAGCTTGCTTTCTCTCAATCGTTCTATCCCTCCCTCCTTCCACCATATGAAGACACTGTCACAGGTGGCCATTTGCAAACCAGAAAAAGAATTCTTGACAGAACCAGATCATGCTTGCCTCCTGATCTCAAGACTTTCAGGTTCCAGAATTGTAAGAAAATAATTTTTTTTTTTTTTTGTATTTTTCTGAAGTTGGAAACAGGGAGGCAGACAGATTCTCGCATGTGCCCAAACGGGATCCACCCAGCATGCCCACCAGGGGGTAATGCTCTGCCCATCTGGGGCGTTGCTCTGCCACAACCAGAGCCAATCTAGTGCCTGAAGCAGAAGCCACAGAGCCATCCTCAGTGCCTGAGCCAACCCGGCTCCAATGGAGCCCTGGCTGCGGGAGGGGGAAGAGAGAGACAGAGAGGAAGGAGAGGGGGAGGGGTGGAGAAGCAGATGGGTGCCTCTCCTGTGTGCCCTGGCCGGGAATTGAACCCAGGACTCCTGCATGCCAGGCTGATGCTCTACCACTGAGCCAACCGGCCAGGGCCAAGAAAATAAATTTCTATTTAAGTGAACCAGTCTACATTAAATAATAATAGAAAAGAACCATAGAAATTTATGCTGTAAAGAAACTACATCATTAACAGCAAATAATAATAATAATAACCCCAAAGTAGTTTATACATAGATAAAATCACATGCCTGAATGTTCTGCAGTAAATTACTGTAATCACATAAAATTAAATTTTCATTGTTTTCATTTTCAAGATTCCAAACATATATCACTACCTTTGATCAAGTTGTAATTCATTTCATTTATAATTTAAGTTTTGTTACTAAAGATTTTTTTTTAATTCAGTGAGAGGAGATGAAGCAGAGACAGACTTCCACATGCATCTGGACTGCCCTGACAGGGAGTCACCTGGCAAGTCCACTAGGGGATGATGCTCTGGTCATCTCTGGCATTGTTCTGTTGCTCAGCAACTGAGCTCTTCTTAGTGCCTAAGGTAAAGGCCATGGAGCCATACTCAGTGCCTGTAGCCAACTTGCTCCAATTGAGCCATGGCTGCAAGAGTGGGAGAGAGAGATAGAGATAGAGAGAGACAGAGAGACAGAGAGAGACAGAGAGAGAAGCAGGAGGGGGAGGGGCAGAGAAGCAAATTGTCATCTCTCCTGTGTGTCCTGACTGGGAATCAAACCCAGGACTTCCACATGCTAGGACGACACTTTACCACTGAGCAAACCAGCCAAGGCCTTTTTAATTTTATTTCATTTTATTTTATTTTTTAAAGATCACAGAAAGCTGGCCCAGTAGCTCAATTTATTAGAGTGTTATCTGAACATGCCCGAGTTGTGGGTCTGATCCTCAGTCAGGGCACATAAAAGAGTCAATCAATGAATGCATAAATAAGTACAACAACAAATCAGAGTCTCTCTTTCTCCCTCTTACTGCCTCTTTCTCTCTAAAATTTAATAAACTTTTAAAAAATAAAATAGAACAAAGGCACTATTTTAAATTCTTTTTAAAAAATATTAGTAGATTAGCATTTGATTTTAAGCTCTACCTGTACAACAAAATAGATGTTTATAAAAATGCTGCTATAACTTAAAGCCTCATATATTGTAAGGGGTGATTGTTGTAATTATTATAAAACTTTTCAAAGATTAAGGTGTCATCAAGGGTAAACATTCTAAATAATGACGTCTAAGTTAATCTACTTTTTCTAAACACAAGGAACAGATGGTGCTGAAAAACCTGTGTAAACTAACTGAAGATAAAGCACAAAGTAATAAATTAGGCCCTAAAAATGCTATACCCTGATTACAAATATTTCTGAAATTATTCCAGGAATTGAAAGATTCTAAAATATGCATAACTTTGCAGTCAGCATTTTTCCATACAGAAGAAATAAGTCATCTCCAGTTGGCAAAGTGGTACAAATAAGCACAGTAGCTATAAATCATGCTTTCTTTTAAGAGAAACAACTCTGGAGAACTAGGAAATATACTCTCTCTTTGGAGAAAGGCAAATTAAGTGCAGAGGTTAAAAAAATCGATAATGTGTCTAACGTATTGAATGGGTTTCTCTTTCACGTAAAAATGAAAAGAAAGTATAATTCCTTTTTGTCTCTTTTTATATAGCATATTTGTTGTGTTCATGTGCATTATAGCTTTTCCTTTTTATGCATTATGTCTCATGTCATGAAAGCATATTGACTGGGTAGTATCAAAATGGAATAAATCAGAATAAATTGAATTAGGATAAATTGTATTGTTGAAGAATTATTCATTCCCAAAGTATATGAGGCTACCAAAGAAAGAAAATGGTGTGGAGGAGTGTATTATAATCCAATAGATTCTACATTCTTAAATATGCCAAAATTCAACCTTAAACTTGTTGAATCTGAAAAGGAAGTTGGAACAAAAGGCTTGAGAAAAAATTCTTGAATCAGATTTTATAATAAAATAGAGAGCAAATTATTACTATTATATATCTGCCAAAATATCTTTTATTTTGTTGTTTTATTTTGTTGTTTCTACTTTTCTTATTCTTTGATTTATTATTATATATTATATATTTTATTCTATCAGAATCTTACACATTCTTCAAAGTCCACTTTGAGGCACTTTTCTTATTTAAAAATTAAGTCTATCATCTGAACACCTTTTATCTGTTTATACACAATTCAATCTCTTATTGATGTTAGTTTTGTATATGCTAGTGTATTTTCAATGGCTCTTTGTAGAAAACTATATCTCATTTTTTTTTGTATTTCCCAATACACAAAATAATGTTGAAAATATAATGTAGTGCAGAGTTAACAAATGTTTATTGCAGCAAGATAAAATAAATATCCAGTATGTGCACATGTCATATACCAGAATAAAAACAGAAAATGGTGGTAAATATTAGATTTCTTAAAGACAGAGACAATCATAAAGTAGATTTTGGAAAACTGTTCATTAACACATTAATATAACAGACTATATTTTGGTATGGCTGGCTTGTGCCTATTATCCCTGCTTAGTTATGATGATTCATTATAATCTTGAAACTATCCCATTTTGGACAATAAAATTATATATTATTATAGGTATACCACAGGTTGCTACATTAAATAAAAATATGTACAATACATGCACCATAATATATTTTTAAAAATTGTGAGGCCCTGGATCAAGTGTAGGAAGGGACATGGATAACAGAAGTAAAAAATAATGATTTCTATTTGTTAAAAACTTTTCAAAACTCTGAGGCTAAGAAAAACACTGAGTAAATTGAACTGAGAGAGGCAAATTACCTATGTAATTAGTTCTTATAAAGAATTTCTTTCACTCATAGTAAACTGGAATTATGCACTTGACCCACCAGTGTATGCTTGGTGGGTTGGGCTGAGAGAATTTGAAAAAAATAATAAATAAGAGAAAATGGGCAGCCAGAATACAGACAATGGAAGTGTTCACTTACTAGATGAGGTAGTATTTATGATTGTCTTATGGATGTTTAAACAGAGGTGAGGCAAGGCATAGAAAGTGTATGTACCTACTTCTATGAATATAATTATATATAATATTCAAGTAGTCTTCCTAAAATATGTACTAATACTTAATATTCTGGTAAAAAATAAAAAAAAGTTACTGTCTTTACTTTAAGAAAAAACTGGAAAGCAAAAGAAAGTTTATACTTAGCATTATCTTTATTAAATCCAGGAATTAGACTTGTTTCTATCATTCAACAAAGATTAAATGCCTACAATAAAGGCTAGTATACTGCTATAGCTTGGTATAATATTGAATAAAGCAGGCATAACGTGTCCTTTCAGAACTTTACATCTCATAGACAAAGCAGTCATTGACTCAATAAATAAAAAGATATGAATACAAAATATGAGGTTTCCTTCATATTTTTAGTTTATAACCTTCAGAGAGCATGCCTTTAATTGATTATCATTTGGACAGGAATAAAAATAATGAAATGAGAATCATTACTCACACTTTGCTGGGTCTGTATGGAACACCTTTTCTACATTGTTCTTCACCATGACTTTAAGTTTACTGAAAAAAGAAAAAGAGAAAAAAATATTTAGAAATATCTTGGCTGCATTGAAAATTCATGTAAGAAATTAAAATCAAGTAAAGGTATTGGCAAAAAAGATTCCCCAAATTTCTACATAAAATAAGGCTGAATATCTACAACAACATCGGTCTGACCCTCTGATGCCATAAACAGGTAGAAGCCTATATTAAGAGAGAATTAGATGTCAATAAGCTGTCCTTTCCCCAGAGTCAAAAAGAATACCTATAGTTAAACAATGACAAGGAGGTAGTTGTATAAGGAAGAAAAGCTGAAGAGAGAAGATAATGAATTTTCATGCTACTTCCTGAGAAGGTTAATTTCACCTTTCCCTGCCTTTGTTTTTCCCCCTATCCATTCAAATATCGATCTTACAACTTCTAGCTTTACCAGCAAATTTCAGAATATCTGCAGGGCAAAAGCTCTGAATTTGATTTACTCAAGGCTATTCAAAGACAAACTTTGGGAGTCGGGTCTCAAATCTCCCTCTTCCATTACATTCGGAAAATGAGGTTTATTCAGAACTCCAAAGAACAGGATACCATGAAATTAGATCCTGTCCTCTGGAAACTCTGAACTTTGTATTGCCAGGTTAAAATTGGAAAAATATAGCTCTTGAGCACCAAATAAAAAGTGAATCTTCAGATCTTACTCAATTTATATAGTCCATTTTCTTGTTCAGACTGTTCTACCTCTTTCAGTCCCTCTAAGTCCATAAAATTGTCTCTGACTATTCCACAGGGACCTAGCTCTCTCAAGGAATCTAATAGTGTTTACTATATGTATGTCATTTAGAATATACTCAATCTTGCTTCTGTCATTTTATACTTACTTTGTTTCATATATAATAAATTAATATCAAGTAAGATAGAATCCATTATTTTGGAGACTTATTTTCACATATTAAGCCAGTAAATTATTTTTGACTCAATTTTAAATATATAAATAGGAGTTCATTTACTGTTACAATTTCATTTCTCAAATTCAACTTAAATCTCTTAAAATGGTTTGAATTATTATTTTACATCTGATTTAGAAAATAAATTACTGTATTAAAATCTGTTTTAGTGTAATATAAGAATGACAGAATAATTGTTATAACAACTGACCTATCAAATTTTTAATTATATAGACATATTTATGTTTTAGCAATAATGCTAAGTGTTAAATATGTTTTCATCACTTATCCACTACATGTAATATAATGGCATTTTTTCAGTGTTTGGGGTTTTTTTTTTGGTTCAAAATAAGTATGTATTTTTCTGTTTCTAAAATAAATTGATTAAAAAATATTCATGACAGCTATATAAGACCATTGATGAGAAACAAGAATATAGTCAAAATTTTCTCAACTAATGCAGATATTTTGATTTCTTAATAACTGTTATTGACCCAGAGTAGGGCAATTAGAAAATATATATAAATTATAAAAATATTATTCACCAAAGATGTCTAGCATGATTGATTTATAGTAGCAATCTTGCACAAAGCAGTAATAGTTCTTTTGGGTTAAATTTTCTTTCATAACAAATTTCTTGTTTCAATTGAGGGATGTAAATGACATTCTCTTGGTTAAAATTATAAAATATAATTTACCTTTATCTTATTTTATCAATTTGTAATAGTTGCTAAGTCTATAAAAATATTTTTTTCCTTAGAGGAATAATATTGTGCTAGGTTTGCAATGCAAACTTTGAATTGTTTACAAACATGTTTGTCAAAATTGTGAAGGATACTTTCATGTGACTATGACTATATGTATTTAAAGTATATTTATTTGGAGCAAACTTCAACTTCCAAAATGATAACAAAAACACCATTAGATTACATTTTTAGTACTTTTCTTAAGAACATCAGTTTATGTTCTTTCCAACAAATGATAATCAAACAAATTGTGTGATATTACACAATGGACAGATCAAGGGTCTGCCCCATTTGGTTTAGCATGGTCCTTTTAGGGATCATAGAATGTTCTTGGTGCTATTTGAGCAAGTCTGGATCTTCTAAGTTCAAATGGGTTTTAATCTCTCCCTTCCAACTGGAAGAGAACCTAGCCAATGAGACAGGCACCTGCTCTTCTGGTATGGTTCACCCAAGAAAGAGAAGAAATTGTATAGCATTGAAGTGCTACCATACCCAGGCTATAGCTGCTAGCTACTGGGTTATTTTCTATCCCAGACCACTTTCACTGAAGGATCATCTTATCAGAGTGTTGATGAGGTTGAAGTAACCTGCCCAGATTTATTTACTTATATTCAAAGTTCATTAGAGTAACCTGGCCAGAGGGAATTCCTGAATTTAGATAGATCATAGTCTTTGGAAATGACAGACTGCATTTGACAGAATAATCAGTGTTTTCTCTTTTTCATTAATGCTTGTTTGTGTTATATGTATCTGGGAAAGAATAATAGAAACTTCTTAGTAAATATGTTAAAGGAAAAAGTAAGGTTGATCCTGAATGAAATATAGTAACAGTTCATTGACTCATAATTTATCCCTTTTCATTAAGCTAGTAACCAACAATATCTAAAATAAATAGTAACATACCATTTCCTCACATCTTTAGATAGATGACAAAGTAGAACCAAACTATTGCTAAGTAACAGTAAAAGTTTTCCCAGAATTTTTTTACTAAGAATGTTGAGATAGGCCCTGGCCGGTTGGCTCAGTGGTAGAGCATCGGCCTGGCGTGCAGGAGTCCCGGGTTCGATTCCCGGCCAGGGCACATAGGAGAAGCGCCCATCTGCTTCTCCACCCCTCCCCCTCTCCTGCCTCTCTGTCTCTCTTCCCCTCCCGCAGCTGAGGCTCCATTGGAGCAAAGTTGGCCCAGGCGCTGAGGTTGGCTCTGTGGCCTCTGCCTCAGGCACTAGAATGGCTCTGGTCGCAACAGAGCGATGCCCCAGATGGACAGAGCATCGCCCCCTGGTGGGCGTGCTGGATGGATCCCGGTCGGGCGCATGCGGGAGTCTGTCTGACTGCCTCCCCCTTTCCAACTTCAGAAAAATACAAAAAAAAAAAAAAAAAAAAAAAGGAATGTTGAGATAGTAATTATATTTCATAACTTTCTTATCCTATCATGAAAAATTATAGTTGTGGGATTTTTATCTCAAGACTGACTAGCAAAGCTAACATGGTAACACTAAATATTTACATAAAAGTAAAATAATTAAGAGAGAAAGTTTCTTAATTCATTTACTATTTTTTCATTCTGGATTATAGACCATAATTGCATGGTTCATCTTTGATACTGAATTCTAGACTTGAGAGATTCTTTACCAAACATAATGCTTTGTTGATGCATATATAAGCTGAGGATAGAAAATTCATTCCTGAAAGAATTAATGAGTCATGTTACTGAAGTTAATTATATGCATATCAGTGTGGTATTGTAAAATTATATTTGTATCATGTAGTATTGTAAAAACTTCATCGACCTTGTGGCTAATCAGAATTAGCTCCCCTTCTGGCTCTTGCCACTTAATTTTTAAAAATATTTTGTTATATAAATATATATTATGTTGCAGAAGTGTGCAACATAATAATAAACATATGACTTTAAAGTGATCACTAAACTAAGTCTCAGAACCATCTGACACCATGAATAATTATTACAATATCATTGACTATATTTCTTATGCTACACTATATCCCCATGACTGTTTTTGTAAGTCATCAGAAAGACCCCCGCATGCGCCCAACTGGAATTCACCTGACATTCCCACCAAGGGGCGATGCTCTGCCCATCTGGGGCCTTGCTCGCTGGGGCCGGAACCATTGCAGCACCTGAACCGGAGGCGGTGGAGCCATCCTCAGTGCCTGGGGCCAACCTTGCTCCAATGGAGCCTTGGCTGTGGTAGGGGAAGAGAGAGAGAGAGACAGAGAGACAGAGAGAAAAGAAGGAGAGGGGAAATGGTGGAGAAGCAGATGGGTGCCTCTCCTGTGTGCCCTGACCGGGAATCAAACCCGGGACTTCCACACGTTGGGTCGATGCTCCACCACTGAGCCAACCGGCCAGGGCAACAGAGTACTCTTTTTAAATGACTGCCCTTGCTCAAATTCTTTTTCTCATTGCTGAGTTTCCCCATGATAAGATTGAAATAATGTTACATTTTAAAAACATTTTTATGAAGATTACATTATGTAATATATTTTAAAATGTCAGGCCCAAAATAGGCTCTAGAAAATAAGAATGTCTTCTCTCTTTCACTTTAGAAAACATGCATATATTTAATAAATTTAAGTCCTTACTTACTTTCTAGATGCTATTAAGTGTTATATTTTCTAATTAGTTTGTTTTTAAAAAATAGTGTAATCTATCTATGTTACACACAGTAAAAATTTCCAAAGTACCTGGAAGCAGTTGTTGGTATCCAATCGCTGCTGAGAAGACAAATAGACATGTTTACCAAGGAGAGTGACCCTGTTGTTGGAAGCTAACCTACAGTGAGTATAGGACTAGTATCTCCATTATAATACAGGCATCCATTTCTCAAGTTAAAAACAAAAAATCCAAGAGAATCAGTATACCAATAATATTATAAAGGGACTTAATTTTTACATTATACTTTTGTACCTAGATGAAAAGTCACTCCACTTGTGAAAAACTGTTCGTGGGGAACCAAATTGCTGTTATTTTCAGACAGGTATCAACACAATTAACAAAAATATAAATTAATATTTTGGAAATCTAGTAGTTTTTAATTAATGTTTAAAACAATCAGTAAAAGAAACACTAAAATTTAGCCAATGAGAGTTTTCTTCACATTCAGTTTGGTCTCATTGCTGTAGCCCTTTCTCATCCCAAGTGCATAGAAGGTGTAAGTGGCGACATGCCAATGACCTCCTCTGAGGGCTGTAACTCAGTGTAGCACATAATTGCAGTGTCCCTCTGGCACAGTTTCACAAAAGCACATGGAGGAATTTAGTTATAAAAATGTACAGGTGACAGGATGCCGGATGTTTTGCATGGTTGTCATCTTTGAATATCCACTTATTTTATCACCTAATAGAACCTCAGGATAATGATCTTCACGTTCATGCATTTTCTACATTATTTTTTACTTCAACAAAATCAGAACAATAAGCACTGTGTATTTAGGTACATAGGCACAGACTTTGCACTTATCCCTACTTGGGAGAGAAATAATTCAGTTTACACAGAACAGCCTTCTTTAATAGTATGTCTTTGGTAAGTATTTACCTATAAACTGAAAATATGGTCATTTCTAGACAGGAATGTAAAAAGGCATAATCAGTTATATCTCAGTCGACCCTTGTGAATTCATGTGAGTCTAGATAATCTTAGCAGTAATGTGTAGACTAAGCCTTAATAGCCAAAGTCCTCTTTCTTTCTTTTTCACTTTCATATCTGTGATCAAGATGGAGAAATTTTGTATATCCATCACCAACTCTCTAGACCTAATTATACTAATACTTACTGCTCTTCATCAGAATCTTATCTCCATTGCACGAAAAGGGCCACCTGTAAAAATACCATCAGCATTAGTTTGAATGGAACATAATTAGCTGCTTCAAAGAAAAGGACAAACTAACCAATAATAATCATACTTTATGATTTTATGTGTTTTTATGATCAGGAATATATCTAGGATATTTCTAACTATAGAGGTTTCTCTTGTTATAGTAATAAAACATCTTTGAATAAATTATATCACATTGAAACTCTTTCTTCTAAAATTAATTCTTTTTATAGGCACAAAATTACACATGAAATACTTTGGGTTGTATGAGATTTCTCAATGCTTTTAAGTCTTCCTTTTCTATTCTGAAAATGGTAATTGCAGAATTCACTGAAATGTGAAACTTAAAAATGGTCCGGAAGTCAAAGAAAATGATGCAGGTAAATGTAGTTTCTCAAGAGTCTGTCTCCCTTATTATCAGGTAGTGGTGCAGAGAAGAACCAGCAACCTTATCAATAGAAAAATGTATCATTTTCTATCCAGCAGTTAAGCTCCAGATGTGGTCAGTGACTTTACTTTTACAGACAAATACTCTAAATAAGGAGTTAGATTTATTCTTTCTCTAATGTCCACTATTCAAATTTCTTAGACATAGAACCTCTAACCTCCCGGAATATGGCTGTTTCTCTATTTGTAATACGTTGGAAAATAGAGCAGAATAGCTGGAGAGATGTGGAGAGATCAGTATGTCTGCATATTGTGCTTCTCAATTTGCTTGCAATCACAATAAAAATGTAAAGAAAAATAGTCTCTTGGTATTAAATACTAGGGTTTATTAAGTATGATTTTTAAGTCATCAACATTAATTTATCAACATATACACATTTTTACATAAATACTGTGTTCACATATTCATTAGTAGTTATACAGAAACATTACAATAGCTCCCTATAAGCATAAATGTGTACAGAAACCTCAACCTGGGCAAGTGAGCACCCTTCAAGAGAAATTTCAACCTGGAATAAATAAATATCCACTGTGGGTTGAAATGATATATACCTATGGAATAAACTAGGCTAACATGCATTTGATCATTGTGATACTGAAGATTAATGATTTTATTCTAGTCAATGAATTTTGACATTATTGACCTTGCAATAGAAGTTGGCTAATCATAATTACATATATTATGTCTAATATTGTTAAAATTTATCTTGAAAACAGAACTACTTTATTTAACTAAATTGGAGTAAAGCAGACTCCAGAAATTTGTGACATGAGACAAAAATAAAAACCAAGGGAAGCAAAGGCTTAAAGTTTACTATTGGTGTCTAGAAAATGTCAGTCTTAAGTTCAAAACTGCTACAAGACAGCAGAAGAGCACAATAATACTCTAATATTTGGGCCAAAAACAGAGTTCAAAGACTAAAAATGTCATTTTATAACATTCTAAATTTTACAAAATAAGAAACCCAAGTCTAGAATGATGTCCTGACTTGCCCGAAGTCACAGTTACTAGTGACAGAACTGAAAGAACTATACACTGTCTACCACATGTAGGAAGTGCAGGGGGGGGGGAACCCCTCAGAGTGGATCTATCCCAAGCCTGCTACACATAAGAAATTCTAAGTGGCCATCAGTTTGAATGAAGAGAGTGATAGCGTAAAGTAAGCAGCATGATAAAGGCAAATAAAATCTTGACGGGATAGTTATTAAAGAAACTCTTCAAATACATTAATGAGAACTGTCCTATAATCAATCACTTAACATTTGTCAGAGAATGAAATATACTGTTTTATTCTATGATACTTTAATCATGCAAGCTATGAGGACAAACCTATTCACTTTTCTCCAGATATATTAAATAAAAGTACTAGTATTCATAGCACCAACACAAACCTCCCCAAAATATACTTTTATTTCCTACAATTTTTTTTGAGCATTTTATAAAACTTTGTTTTATGTCTGCCTAATGGTCAATTCATAGCTCTACAGAAAGAAAAAAATATTTTTACATCAATACACATAATATAATGGGCAAGTACTTGTGTTTTTAGGTATCTATGTGTTGATTTTAGAATACTGTTTATCTGTCATACAAAACTATTCATTTCAGCTATATTTTGTATTGAACTTTTTTATTTATTTATTTTTATTTTATTTTTATTTTTCTTTCTGAAGCTGGAAACGGGGAGAGACAGTCAGACAGACTCCCGCATGTGCCTGACCGGGATCCACCCTGCACGCCCACCAGGGGCGACGCTCTGCCCACCAGGGGGCGATGCTCTGCCCCTCTGGGCGTCGCTCTGCCGCGACCACAGCCACTCTAGTGCCTGGGGCAGAGGCCAAGGAGCCATCCCCAGCGCCCAGGCCATCTTTGCTCCAATGGAGCCTCGCTGCAGGAGGGGAAGAGAGAGACAGAGAGGAAGGAGGGGGGGCGGGGGTGGAGAAGCAAATGGGCGCTTCTCTTATGTGCCCTGGCCGGGAATCGAACCCGGGTCCCCCGCACGCCAGGCCGACGCTCTACCGCTGAGCCAACCGGCCAGGGCCTATATTGAACTTTTTAAGAAACAAGTAATTTTAAATATTGATATAGCAAAACTAACTGAATGTATACCTTGTTATATGTTAAATATGGTAGAGAAGAGTACTATTTAGAAACATAATTACACTGAATGTTAACATATTGAGTTTTTAATCTGTTTCCATTTTTAGGTGATAAAAACAACACCTAAATAAAATTCATAATTTTGAAAAGAGAAAATTGAGTACAATCATACAAAAATAAAAATATTCACCTCTATGTTTATTGCAGCATTTTTTACAATATCCAGGATCTAGATACAGCCCAAGTGTTCATCAGTGGATGAGTGGATAAAAAAAAACTGGTACATATACACTGGAATACTATGCAGCCATGAAAAAAAGGAAATCTTATCTTTCACGATGGCATGGATAGACCTGGCGATTATCATGCTAAGTAAAATAAGCCAGGCAGAGAAAGAAAACTAGTATATGATCTCACTTATATGTAGAATCTAATGAACAAGGTAAACTGAAGAGTGAAATAAAGGGAGATGCAGGGTCACAGGGATCAGAGGGACAGCTGTCAGAGGAAAGGGGGATGAGCGGATGGGATCATAGATGTGAAGGTATTAGTGAAATTATATATATATAACACACAGATACAGATATAGATACAGATAACAGGATAGCAATTCAAGAGGGAAGAGAGGAAAGAGTTAAGAGGAGGGGGGCAAAGAGGTTATAGTGGGGGCATGTGGTTGGGGTGAGGGAGTTATATTGAGTGGGATACTTGAATTCATGTTAACACAATAAATTAAAATTTTAATTAAAACAAGTTCTTGACTCAAATCAAAAGCACATTTTTATGTAAGAAAAAACATTCAGAAATTTAAGCCATTTTCAATGTTTAAATTTGTTCAAAGATACCTCAAAACATATGTTCAAAAATGAAATTTTACATATTTAAAACTAGGTAGAATCCTTCAAAACACAACTAAAGCCATAAAGAAAGAAAAGCCATAAAGGATTTGTGAGTAGTTCTAGAAGCCAGATTTACCTGGTAAACCTCTTCATCATTTTCAGAAATTGAGTTCAGACACTAGAGGAATAGCTAATTATATATATATATATATATATATATATATATATATATATATATATATATATATATATATATATATATTTTTTAAAAGTCTGTCATCAGAACAAGTGATACAAAGGCAAAATATGGCAAGCAGGAACACTTTATTGATTTATAAATCTTTTTGTGGAATTATAGTTTCTTAAAGCTAAAAATAGTTAGGAACATATATGAAAGCATTATAGTCCTGTTTTTGATTGTGTATTATTTTTAAACAAAATTTTATCTTTTAGTTAAAACAAAGAAAAACAATTACTTTTATAGAACTAGCACCTAAACAAAAGTCTTTTCAAAATATTAATATTAATAAATTTCAGTGTTTCTTGAAGAAATCTAGTGAGTTCATGCAACTTTCTCATCCTTATAACTGAAATAAATGATGAAGCAAGGCAGAAAGAAAGAAAATATATAATTGGATATTTTGCGTAGGATGTTAGAGCGAAATTTTGAACTCAACATCTTTCTAAGAAAGCTTAATGTGTTTACTCTGAGAAAGAAAGATTTCATGATAAGAAAGATACAAATAAGGGAACATAGGGCACACCTTAGATTGTTGTTAGATTGAAATGTCCATCCAACCCTAGAGAGTAATTCTTAAGCCAAGAGGATTTAAAATGTTAAAAAACCAACTTCTTAGGTCAATAACAAAGTACAGAAGATACAAGCAAACTGAAATAATGAAAATTTAAGCAGATAATAGTATCAGCAGAGGGCAAATAAAAGGGCTTGACTATCATCAGAATACCTAAGATAATTGTCAATAATGATTCTCAATTCCACATTTAAATCTATAATTAATAGAAAATAATAACAGAAATATAAAGTACAGCATAGGGAATATAGCCAATAATATGTAATAACTATGTATCATGCCAGGTGGGTACTTGAATTATGGGGTAGATCACTTCATAAATTATGATTCTTTAACCGCTACACTGTACACCTGAAACCAATATAAAATAATATTGAATGACAAGCATAACTGAAAATACAGGAACAAAAATAAATCTATTATTATTACATTATTTTCTCACAGGAGAGATGAAATATAGGATGAGAAAAACTGCTCATGGAATCAGCTAAGTACAGTTATCTTAAACATTAGTGAATCATTCAAATTCCCCTTTTCACATTTTTATCTCTTATTTTATATCATCCCTTTGGTTGAAATATAGTATGAGAGGGCTTTACAATTTCAGGCTGGAAAAAATAAGATTTGGTGTAACCAGAAACCCCAAAATGTCTAGATGTATTTTTTATGATGAGCTCTAAAGTGCAAGTTCTCAGGTAGTTCCAAGCATACTAGATTTATCAACACAGAACTGAAAAATTGGAAGAGCTGTGGAACTTAATTCATCATCTGAATTCAGAGTGTTGAGAAAAGTACTTTTAAAGCCTTTGAGTAGTACGAACGTTCATGTACGTCCTCGTGCCTCCTGACCATCCAGAGTACCATCATGCATGTGTGATGGCGACATTAAAAAAAGGCAAATGTATGTTCTTCTTGTTGCCATAAATTGGTTATCAAACAAACATAATTTTAAGTTAATAAAACTGTAACTGGAACTAATTTCACTTTTTGAAAAATAACTCACTTGTGGGGGTCAGCGAGCATGAAAAAAAACTCACTACTCAAAGGGTTTATCTTCAACATTAGATGACTAGTTAAAGAGGATGAAAAAAAAGCAAAGTTGAGTATAAGAATATTTTCTGTGCATGAGAACTTGCGTGCTGCTCCTATTCTGTGAAAGAATCTGCCTACACATCTTGTCCTGTGCAATATGTGGAATAAAAATATTTGTTAGCATTTGTTAACTATCGGAGCAAAATACATAGACAGAAACATACTTAAGGGCAACAAAAATTGTTTTGCTGGTGTATTTCTTTTTCAATTTACTAAAACTATTTGAATCAGTAATTCTAAAAGGTTTCATTGCAGTATCAAATTTTATGTTCAATATATTTTCTTAATGTGGATTCTAAATTTTAAATAAATTTTCCTTCCAGATGTATGTATAGACACTCCCATACTATAAACTCACACATATCACGTATACACAACTCACACACTTGTATACACAAATAGAGGCACTCGCTCAAACATTCTGACACAAATTCACTCCGCTGGAGAGACCAGACAAAAGGAACTGGTTCAGCACTCCTAATTTTGAATATGTAGCTCCATCTTCAAATACAAAAGGGCAAAAAAATAAGCACAATTCAGGAAAATACAATTTATATTGTGTATATATGGTGTAAGTTTAGTGCTGGACAACATACGTTATTACATTGGTTCTATCATTACTATACTAATATTGAAGGAAGAATTAATATAGTTTAATGTACAAATTAAATTTTTTATATAACATTACACCATTCCAATAACTTTCATGTTACTTTATTGCAAAGTTTAGGAAATGCTCTGTCACTGTTTCCATAATTTAGGCAAGCTACATTTCTCTTGTGTTATATTACAAAAACTTCTTTAAAATCTTCTCTTTATACCATAGTCTTAAGGGATGTCTTGTAGAAAAAACAAAAACAAAAATCCTTGACTGTGGAAACTCCATAATATATATCTTTCTTAAACACCAAAGATGGATATTAATATTTTAATGAATTTGAGGGAATCATGTTTAGAAGAACTATTTGTTTATTTATTTATTTACCATGCAGCTCTCTGATGTGCTGCTCTTTTTTTTTTTTTTTTTTTTTTATAACATAGCCCTGGTGTAGACTCCATAATATTTGTGAACAGAGTTGCTCTCACATCTATTTCTAAGTAAACTTTTTCTACCATTTGGCATAATAGGTAAAGACTGCCAATAATTCAAAGTAAAATATGAAAATTTCACTTATATGTGGTATCTTTAAAACAAAACAAAACTAGTCCCATAGATAGAGAAAACAAGTTGACTGTTGCCAAAATAAGGTGGGCTATGGATGAGAGGATTAGAATTTTAAAAAGAAAAGAAAACAAAAAACAGTGAAAGTTTTATTACTTAAATTTTTATTTCAATAGAAAGTCCACGTCCATACACATTTATCAAATGTCAATCAAATCAGAATATAGCCTTTAGTTCCTTAAAGTCTTTGAAGAGAAAGTATCTTAAACTATCACCTGCTTTTTCTAATATTTACACTTAAAATTTTGAAGTGCACCATTGTATTTCACACACACCTGACTTTTTTTCCCTTTATGACTTTTTTGATTGATTTAAATTTACTGTTTACATAGATTCAAGTGTCCCATCTGAAACATCCTTCCCACTCATGTTCCCCTCAACATCACCTTTGCCCCCTTCCCCCTAATGCCCTCCCCTCCTCCCTCCAGGATTTGCTTTTCTGTACAACACTGTGTTATGTACATATAATTTCACCAATCTCTTTTCCTTCTCTGATACCATCCTCTCATCCCCTTTCCTTCTGTCCCCTTTTCCTCTGGTCCCTTTGATCCCGCCTCTGCCTCTATTCTGCTTCTCAGTTCACATTGTTCCTTGGATTCCTCAAATGGGTGAAGTCATCTGATATTTTTCTTTCTCTACCTGGCTTATTTCACTTAACATAATAGTTTCCAGGTCTACTCATGTTGTTGTTGTCGCAAAAGGTAAGACATCCCTCTTTCTCATAGCCCCATAGTATTTCATTGTGTATATGCACCACAGCTTTTTAATTCACTTTACGTTTCATCTTCTCACAGAAATTTCTGACATACAGTTTTAACAAATGTGTACAGCTATGTAATCACCACTAAACAGAATACAAACAGTTCTATTAGCCCTCCAAATTCCCTTGCGTGGTAAATTTGCAGTCACTTTCTGATATTTATCTATTTCTTCTCTCAGTTATGTGTTTGCTTTATGTACTTTGAGGCTTTATGTACATATAAGGTTCATAAACATTTATTACTATAAACTTTGCTTTGTAAGCTAATGCTTTTATAATTATATAGTACCGTTCTTTATTCCTGGTGATATGCTTTGTTGCAGAGCCTAATTTTGCAACATTAATATAAGTACTCAGCTTTTCTTTTACTAGTGTTTAATTATATTTAGAAATTAATTTACTTATTACTTATATCCATATTAATATTTAAAATGGGATTCATGTAGACAACATATAAGTGGGTTTGTCTTCACCTGTTGGTTACAAACTAATTATATTTACTGTAATTACTGATTTGATGAAATATGTTTTGATATTTTCTACTATTTTTTTCTTTGTTTGATTACCTTTGTTGTCCTTGTTTCTTTTTCCTGCATTTTTTGAATTATTTAATTTTTTAGCATCCTATTTTGTTTTTTATAAATTGTCATTTAGCTATGTCTCCTTGGATTAAAAGTTTTCTCCTCATTCTTAGGATTCCAATATCCAGACCTCACAATCTCCATCTGCTGGTAGTTAATATATGTATTTTACTATCTCAAGTTAAATTTTAAAGCTTTGCAACCATATGAATTCATTTACCTTCCATACCACATCAACTAACCTTTATTTTATATTGCTACATACATTATATCTGCATAGATTAAAAAATGCCAGATTATATTATTTATTTATCATGTATTTATATATTTATATATATAAGTAAACATATGTATGTATTTTGCCATCAAGAGTCATACATTTTTAAAAATTTTAATATGGAAGATATGTGTTATTTTCATAGAGATTTATCATTTGTTTTCCTTCATCTACAAAAAATTTTATAGCATTTCTTTTAAAGTAAGTCTGAAAAAAATAAATAAATAAAGTAAGTCTGCTGGCCTGACCAAGCGGTGGTGCAGTGGATAGAGTGTTAAACTGGGATGCCGAGGACCCAGGCTGAGACCCCGAGGTTGCCAGCTTGAGTGTGGATTCATCTGGTTTGAGCAAAAGCTCACCAGGTTGGACCCAAGGTCGCTGGCTCAAGCAAGGGGTTACTCGGTCTACTGAAGGCCCACTGTCAAAGCACATATGAGAAAGCAATCAATGAACAACTAAGGCATTGCAATGCGCAATGAAAAACTAATGATTGATGCTTCTCATCTCTCCGTTCCTGTCTGTCGGTCCCTGTCTATTCCTCTTTCTGACTTTCTCTCTATCTCTGTAAAAAAATAATAAAATAAAAAATAAAGTAAGTCTGCTGGAAACAGAGTATTTTAGTTTTCTTATACATAGCAAAGTCTTTAATTTCATTTTAATTAAAGGGTTTTTTACTGAATATAAAATTCATATTTATAGTACTTTTTTTGCAACACATTTTTTCTTTTCTTTTTTTTTAATCAAGAGAGAGTCAGGGAGGCAGAGAGACAGACTCCCACATGCACCCCGACCAGGATCTACCCAGCAATCCATGTCTGGGGGGGCCAATGTTCTGCCCATCTGAGGCCGCTGATCCATTGCTCAGCAACAGAGCTATTCTACCACCTGATGCATGACCATGGAGCCATCCTTAGCCACTGGGACCATCTTGCTCATTCAAGCCATGTGGGAGGGGGAGGGAGAGGGGGAAAGGGGAATAGAGAGAGAAGTGGAGGTGAAGGGGTGGAGAAGCAGATGGTCGCTTTTCCTGAGTGCCCTGACTGTGAATTGAACCCAGCACTTCCACATGCCAGGCTGACACTCTACTGCTGAGCCAACTGGCCAGGGCCTCTTACAACATTTTAAACACATCATTCTAGTATATTCTGTTTTCCATGAATTTAATGAAATATCCCTACCTACTTAAATTTCTTGTCCCTATGCTGTTTATTTTTCTAGATACTTTGAAGATTTTTAAAATTTATATTTGCTTTTTATTATTGTTGATTATATGTCTAGACATGGTTTTATATGAATTTATCTGTGCTTAAGGTTCACTGATCTTACATGTCTAAATTTTTGCCATTGATCATATTTAGAAAGTCTTTGGTGATTATGTCTTCTAGTATTTTTTCTGCACTAATTTCTTCTTTTCTTCTGAAACTTTAATTACATGATATTTAGATATTTTGAAATTGTCCAATAGGAATCTTAGACTTTATTTATCTTTTTTTTTGATATTTTTCTGTTTTTCACACCACATAATTTAAATTCATCTATCTTTAAGTTACCCAATACTTTCCCCTGTAAATTAAATTTTGCTATTGAGATCATAAAAACTTTTGGTTCAAATAGTATACTTTAGTGCTAACTTTTCAAAATGATTATTTTCTATACTTTCTGTTTTCTATGAGAAACTTATATCTTTTCATTTTCTCAAGTGTATTTTTTTTTTACCAAAAGAAGCCTATTTCTATTATCTGCTTTATAATTTTTGTCTGATAATTCCAAATCTGGGTTGTATAAATATTAGTATTTTTGATCATCATTTACATTGTTGGTTAACATTTTATCATTTTTTTTGTAATTCTAAATTGACATTTTTAATAATATGGTAAATAGACTGTTAGTTTTGTTATAATCCTATGGAAAAAGTCAATCTTTGTTATTGTATTTTTTAAAAGGTATAATTCATTTTTTAATTATTTTTATTTATTTATTCATTTTAGAGAAGAGAGTGAGAGAGAGAGAGAAAGAGAGAAGGGGGGAAGGAGCAGGAAGCATCAACTTCCATATGTGCCTTGACCAGGCAAGCCCAGGGTTTTGAACCAGCGACATCAGCGTTCCAAGTTGACGCTTGATCCACTGTGCCACCACGGGTCAGGCTTGTTATTGTATTTTTTTTATTAGTAATGTTTAGTAGGCAGTCAATGTGGTTAATATTACACTATAATTTGTTCCCTATCTTTTGTAGATGTTGGTTTGAATTTCAGATCAATTTTGAAAGCCTTTAATATGATGTTTTTAGTTTGTCCTACGTGTATTCTTTTCATGGTTTAATCTAAGAGTTGGTTTATAGCTTAAATTTATATCTCAAAATCTCTGGGACTCCGATCAGATTCTTCCCCACACATACACAGCTCAGGGGTGAGCCCTATTATTATTGGAATCATACACTGATTTAGAAGACATTATTCCTCAGCTCTTTCTTCTCCACTGTAACCTCCACGCACGTTCCTAAAGTGTTCCTTTTTTATGAGGTTCTTCTGGTGTATGTTAAACATAAAATTTCTATCAGAGATTTAGCCATTTACCTTCCTACTTTACTGTGCAGATTTAAGACTTTGAATTGTTCTACAAGTAAATTCTCAAGATAGAAAAGAAAACCACAAAATATTTAATGAAACTCCTCCCTTTCTGGGCATCTTCCTTAAGTTTGACTCACTTTTACAACCTAATCTTTTTATTTATTTTTCTTCCTTTTTTTTAGTGCTTATTTTTTATTATTAATTTTAATGGGGTGACATTGATCAATCAGGGTATATATGTTCAAAAAAACATCTCCAGGTTATTTTGACATTTGAGTATGTTGCATAACTATCACCCAAAGTCAAATTGTCTTTTGTCACCTTCTATCTGGTTTTCTTTGTGCCCCTCCTCTCCCCCCACCTCCTCCCTCTCCTCCCCCCACCCCCGGTAACCACCACACTCTTGTCCATGTCCCTGAGTCTCATTTTTGTGTCCCACCTATGTATGGATTCATATAGTTCTTAGTTTTTTCTGATTTCACTCAGTATAATGTTATTTTTCAAAATCATGAAGGAGTTGCTCTCTGGGGTTAGTTGTGAATCAGTGGGAGAAAGAGGCTGCCATGAGCTTAGTTCACCATGATGGAAGCAGACAACAGTTTAAATTTTACATAGTCAAAGTTGTTTTTTTAAATTGATTTCTTTTGGGTTTCTTATGGTACTTAAGAAGTTCTCAAAACATCCACAATCTAGCCATTAAAGATAAATATGTTAGTCCTGGCCAGTTAGTCAGTTAAGAGCATCAACTAAAAACAAGGTTGAGGGTTCAATCCCTTGTCAAGGCATATATGGGAAGCAACCAAAGAATGTATAACTGAGTGAACAACAATTAAATGTTTCCCTTCCCCCTTTCCTCTCTCTCCCTTCCTGTCCCTGTCTCTCTAAAAATCAATAAAAATTAAGCCATGTCCAGATAGCTCAGTTGGTTGGAGCACTATCCTAGAGCACTGAGGTTGCTGGTTCAATTCTCAGGTCAGAGCACATACAAGATAACTTGATCTTCCTCTCTCTCTCTCTCTTTCTCTCTCTCTCTCTCTCTCTTTTTCTCCCCTGACCTCTCTCAATAAATAAATAAATAAATAAGTTAAATTAGTTTTACTGTATTAGATGAATACATATGAAATTCCTTCTAAGTAAAAAAACTATCCATTAGATAGATAGATGATAGATGATAGATAGATAGATAGATAGATAGATAGATAGATAGATAGATAGATAGATGATAGATTTGGATAAGTGTTCTCTGAAAATGCATTTATACGCATATTTTATATATAATTATTTTGAATTATTTTATTGATATGAATGATAGGAGTTCAACAAATATATGTTCATTTTTCATGTATAAAATACTAAATAATTTTCTTAATATATGATCTCACTTATATGTGGAATCTAATGAACAGAGTTAACTGAGGGGTGAAATAGAGGTAGAGGCAGGGTCACAGGGAGCAGAGGGGCAGCTATCAGAGGGAAGGGGATGAGGGGATGGGATCAGAGAAGGTGAAGGGATAAGTGAAATTATATACACATAAAGATACAGATAACAGGACAGCCAATCCCAGAGGGAAGGGGGGAGGGAGTTAGGAGGAGGGGACCAAAGGGGGGAGCATGGGGGACAAGAGAGTGAGAGTGAGGGAGTTATATTGAGTGGGATACTTGAATCCATGTTAACACAATAAATTAAAATTCATAAAAAAATTTAAAAATTGCTCATTAGTAATGTTTTGCATTGGGTTGCTGGAGGCCACTCAGACTGGTTTGTTAAGTTTTCAGGAATTTTGCAAGCTGGGCGACTTCACATTGGTAGGTTGAAATCAGTCATGGTAGGAATGTCTGCACTACGGAAAGCAGCAAACAGTACAGTTTAGAGCCCTAAGCCCGCTCCACCCCTGTGAGCTGATTGTTTGTATTTATTATTAATATACCATTGTAACAGGCTTTGTAAGACTGCTCTAGCTTTCCCTTCTCCAAACGCTTACATTCTTTGAGAGTAAGAAAAACTCTAAGAGTCAAAAGCAGAAATCTTATTCACAACTTTCTGGAAGATTTAATGTCTACTGAGAGCAGAAGAAAACCAACTACTTTTCAGGACTATCCCTCTACTACAACAAAGTGCTTTATTAAAAAGATGCAATTAGCCCAATTTACCTCTGCTATTTCTCCTGTTACCAGCCAATTTTTCAAGCCACTTCAGAGCTCTCTGAATCATATCACCTCTTTCAAACTTTAGTATGAGTTCAATATGTGAATGGTATAACTGACACTGCAAGTCGCCACAGATGACCTCTGTTCATGATGCACAACCCTACACACCTTCTTAACATCACTTCTCCCTTCAAGAGAGGAGCTAAGCTGAGTGCCCAGACTGGAAGTTATATACCACCCACAGTCTTTCAGATAGAAATAACTCCTAGTATAACCTAGGCATTGGGAAATGCATCTTCCATAACTCCTAAAAAATATTTAGTGGCTCTAAAACCTAATAATAAAGATGTTCCAATACTAATTATTGGGAGATGATAAAAAATATATATATATATATATATATATACATACACATACATACATACACACACACATACACACACATGTATGTGTGCATATAACACTGATATTTCAGAGCATTTTTAATATAAATTATTTAACCCAACCCAAATTTTATTTTTGATTTCTCTTAAGTTTGTAATTGGAGATTTTAGAATGAGTTCCTGACTTTTCTATGTTATATTATTCACTTTGATTCATACTAGGGAAGAGTTAATATTAAAATATCTTTGACATCTTTAGGTATCATAATTCCATAAGTCCACATGGTAATTATATAATTACAAGCTGTCAGTATATGATTGCTGATCCTTGTAATATTTGTAGTTACATGATTTGGCCTAATTACAATTATAAAAAGAATACATAGTAAATGACCAAAATTACTTTTTAGTTTGTTAGAAACACACAACTGTGCTCTACATTAAGACAAATAACAAAATGTGTAGTATATTCTGCATAGGCACTAGAAGAAAATTCATATAGACAATGCATTTTCCTCAAAATGTAGGAATATTAGATTTTTGTTTTTTTATAACACTTGTCAGTTAACATTATATCTACTGGGCTTATATATAATCTATTGACATGTGTAATATAATTATTCAAACTTTTTTTATGGAGGCAACACCATTAACAGCTTATACATTTTTTCACTAATTTGCAGTTACTTTTGCATCTTAGAGGCACAAATGATAAAAAGGTGATGTTAGCATTACCATTGATATCTGTGTGTTTTTCATTACTCTCATGAAATTCAAGGTCTTATTAATAACAGGAATTCACCTTTTCTATATAAATCCTTTTGTGTTTGGTGAACAGGTTGGAATGCTTTTAAATATAAATTAGTTTAAAAATTATGTTGTATTTAAAAACAACTGTATGACACTGGCATGTCGATTTATTATCACCACTTTGGATGGATTCCTTCCAAAGAACATAAAACTGGTATTTGTTGAGACCTTAGCCTGTGTCAGTAACCACTCTTCACCTTCCACTCAACAATGCTAATTGTGGACCCATCACCTAAAAGTATTAGCCAGGATAATAGATGTATTTTTAACTGAAAAAATATAAAGGGATTTTATATAGTATTAACAGATATCAAATTAGTATATTTTAGCTAACATTATGATTTATTTGTTCTTGTTGTTTAAGTCCAATTTTTTTAAATGCTATTCACTTTCCAAGAATACAACTGCTATAGCTGAATATTTATATCCTTTAAGGTACTGATGGGATTCAAATAATTTAACAACCGGGTTTTAGCCCTAATGACCATTTTAAATATAAAAAAATGATATAACAAAAGTTAGTTTATTATTCATGCATTTAATACTTAAGTAACAACAATAAGAAAGGTAGACAAAACTAGATTATGATATAAGAGTTTTAAAATGTTAATGAAAAAATATTAAATACTATCTGACAAAAACAATACAATTTGTCAAACCTGGTTTGGAACTTTTTCTCTTTACGTTATATATTTGCTTACTGAAGTAAACAACGTGAGGGAATTACAATACAGTATTTCATCAAATGTATAACAAGTTTTATAAAATGAAAAAATAAATATTACAAGCATAGTTCCATCAATTTTTTCACCTATGGACAGAGTGAACATTTTTACTATGGGCGCTTAGAACACGCTGTTGCACAGATGAACGTTAAAAAAGAGTAAGGAATATCAATTTGTGATTTCCACATTGGGCAGCTGTCCTGGTGCCCTCACCTCAGAGAGAACCCTGATTACAAGTGCCATTTTAACAATCGGTTCACCAAACCCAACCAAAAATTAGATATTAGTTCTGCCAAACCAGTGCGAACTGGCTGAATTTCACCACTGCCACCAGGACTCATTTTGAAATTCTAATTTCCAAGGCGATAGTATTAGGATGTTTAGCTTTTAGAACAGCGGGTCTCAACCTGTGGGTCGCGACCCTGGCGGGGGGTCGAACGACCAAAACACGGGGGTCGCGTAAAGCCATCAGAAAATAACCGCTGTTTTAGAAGGTGAATAGTTCATGAGACTGAGGCCCTCCATAAATAAGAATAATGCTTTCATAAAAGAGAGCACAGGGAGCTCCCATGCCCCTTCGGTTATGTGATAATAAAATGGGAAGGCTGCAACCGAGCATGCTCGCATCCTGACCTTAGACCTACAGGTTCCAGCGCTGTGAAAAACAAATTTCTGTTCAGTATAAGCTACACAATCTGTGGCGTATTATTATATTAGCCAAAGTTAACTAAGACAATATCATTTCTTTCTTTTGTTCTATAAAATAGTTTAATGATGAAACTACATATTTTTGGTCTCTATTTAATATAGCATAAGGTTTTCATTTTAGAAATAAAGCAATTTTTATAATAATTAGTCACAAAGAATTGAGTTAATTTTTTTCTTTTAGCTTATACTACGTTGGAGCTCAGACCCATTTCCTGATTTGAACAATGGACTTAGCTGCATAATCTATGAGTAGGCAATTGTTTTACAGAGAAACTGGAAAATTCATCAGAGATAGTAGTTATGATCTTACAAGTATTTAAAATTGCTTACCTAAATTTTAATACTTATTCTATCAAGGGAAAGCACTTTTTAAACAGTTCTACTCCTAAAGGTAAATTATCAAAGGTAGTGGTTTCTAGGAAACATTATATTTAAATTATGACATTGAAGATCAAACTTTCAGCCCATGAACACACAAGAAAGAAAAATATACTGGGACTCTCAATGATCTAAAATAAGTGGTAGTCAGTGACAGGTTTTAATATAAGAGATGCTTTTTTAAAAATTTATCTTTGGCAATGTTTAAAATAAATGACCTTTTGGTCCTTGAACAGCTCTGCATTATGGTTATTATACTTATTTTAAAGTATTCTGTGCTGACATTAAAGGTATCAATTAAGTTGATGATGATTGTATAATATTAACGTTGATAATAAATATGTAGTTGTGGCAATCATATGTGTTCCCCTCAAAGAATGATTATTCAACTGAAAATAGCAAAATAAATATTGCTTTTAGTAAATTAATTTCGAAGTAGATTATAGTTGAGTATGCCAAATTACTTCTCAGTCTTGGACACATTATATTCTGAAATATTTTGCATGTTAGTTTTTTAAAATATCCTATTGACTCTGAATGATTTTTCAAAAGGAAAATGATGAATCAAGACTGAAAATATACCCCCTGTGGTTTGAATTTTCAAAAAGAATATTCTGATGTTTAAAAATAAGATGGAGACTTTTGTTTCAGAAACATATAATAGATGTACTTTTCCCTATTGACAGAGCTTTTGTTAAGTACAACTAAAAACCCTGAACATTGTATTTTATATATGAAACAAACATAAGAAGGCTGGAAAATTGAGAGAAAAAAAAGCATACCTCCCAGGAACACTTGGACCTGAGGAAAAACAAGAGTTGTTTTCTTCCTATATCTTCAACTTGGAGCTGAAGAAGCTGGCAGCCTGAAAACACCAACAAGCATAAACAAAGTAAGCACCTACAAGAGGATGTTCTTTCTAACAAGAAAATTAGGAAAGGAAAATTTAGGTTCTTTCTAGATCTTGGCTAATGTGAATAATGTTGTAATGAATATGGTAAAACAGATAGCATTTTAAACTAGTGATTTCATTTTCTTTGAATAAATATACCCAGTTGTGTGATTGCTGGATCCTATTATAGTTCTATTTTTAATTTCTACAGGATACTCCATACGTTTTTTTGTTTGTTTGTTTGTTTGATTGATTGATTTTTGTGAGATACAGAGAGAGAGACAAACGGAGAGACAGGGATAGACAGACAGGAAGGGAGAGAGATGAGAAGCATCATTTCTTCGTTGCAGCATCTTAGTTGTTTGTTGTTTACTTTCTCATATGTGCCTTGGCCAGCAGGCTACAGCAGCGTGAGTGACTGTTTTCTCAAGCCAGCAACCTTGGGTTCAAACCAGCGATGTCAGGTTTCAAGCCAGTGACCTTTGGGGTCAAGTCAGTGACCATGGGGTCATGTTTATAATTCCACGCTCAAGCCAGCTACTCCGTGCTCAAGCTGGTGAGCTCACCCACACTCCAGCCAGTAACCTAGGAGTTTTGAACCTGAGTCTTCTGCACCCCAGTCTCATGCTTTATGCACTGCACCACCGCTTTGTCAGGCCTTATGTTTTTTTCTTAATGGTTCTACTAATTTATATTCCCACCAGCAGTGTCCAAGGTTTCCCTGATCTTCACAACCTCACCAACACTTGTTAGTTCTTGGCTTCATGATTATAGCCATCCTAACAGATGGCAAGTGATATCTTATTGTGGTTTAGATTTGCATTTCTCTGATGATAAGTGATGTTGAACACCTTTTCATATACCTGTTGATCATCTGTATGTATTCTTTAGAAAAATGTCTATTTAGATTTTCTTGATCAACTACTTTCTAATATGTAATATCCCTCTCTGTCTCTGATAATAAATCTATAAAGTGTTAACATAACAAAACCATCTTAATTATTTATAGTATAAGATATTTTGCTATATGAATAGCCTACTAATGCTGCATAAATATATAAATAGAGGTGTATCAGCATAATCCTTGTTTTATTACTTAAAATATTTATATTATTATTTATAGAAAGTTAATTAGCCATTCAAAACAGGCTTTATTATATGCAAATTGGCAGGACAGCATAGAACTAGGAATGTAGAAGAAAAGAGAAAACAAAGTCCACATTTGCTGATAAACACTATCAATCCCGATTATATCAGTAGGCAATATTAGAGTTTTCTGAAAATAGCTTATTAAAGAAAGATTTTTTTTTCACTGTCTGTGAGCTATTCTTATGAAAATATATGATACTATCTTTTGCTGGCATTCAAGAATGCTACCTTCTATTTCTAAAAACTATCTGCTATTGACCAGGTTAAGTACAAATTACTCCATCTAGCACTTAGAGGTCTCTATAATATTGCTACAGCCTAAATTTATGGACTTTTTTTCCATAACTTTGAAATTTTGGAAGTGTATATTTTACAATTGCTGGTCAAAATCAACTTACTATTCACAACATGGTTTATACTTTTTGCTTTTCTTGTCAAAACTTTGGCTAGTTCTGTTGCTCCAATATTCATTTCTATAGCCAATAAATATTTATTAATTGCAAATACAGTGACACAATGTTGGGTATGAAAAATGATTAGGACAGAAATCTTGCCATGAAGTTGGTAACTATCCAATGACAACATATTACCAAATGCAGTTATGAGTCATAACAATACTGTCATCAGGTAGAAATACGTACGGTGTGATGAAAACCAAAAAGACCCCAATTCTCCTGGAAGAAGAAAAGTGTTGAGAAAAGTATTTCAGACAAGTTAAATCCTGAGCTGAACAATTCTGGTTTGACAGGCAGGCAAAGTAGTAACAAACTCTCCATGTTTCCATTTATAGGGAGTCTGTTTGTCTTACAATTTTTATATCAAGTACCGCCTACTTCAGATACTTTTCCTGTGTCATGAATCCAATAAGCTTTCTCCCTTTCTTGATCCCCAATGGCATGACCTAGTATAAGCTTCTTACATGTTAGCATTTGTCTATTTTGTTCGTGGTTTAGAAACACAGAAAACCTTTGTATTTATCACTACAGCAGAATACTCTACAACTGAGTTCCTTTGTGAGTTTTGGCATGTTCTTTTCACATACCACTTTCTAATTTTCAAAAATCATGAGATTTGTGGAATGTAATCTTTATCACATTACCCTTTCCAAGGGTGATCTGAATTAATATATTGCTCTTCCAGGTGTCAGTATTTAAATCTGAAAAAGATAACTCTGCATGAGTAAGAAATTATAAAAAGTATTTTTGGGGAGTGGAGCACAGGTTCTTCCTCTAGCCTTGAAACACATAATATTAGAAACAGCCTTTATTACCCTTCAGGTGCCTTAATTTGGAAAAGTAGTGTTTTCATTGCATTGCTTTAATGCAAAATTCAGTATTAAAGGGTAATTTAAAACTCTTAAATGTATATTTTATTTATTACAGTGGGATTTAGAAAAGTTATTGAAGGGAAAGTTTAGAAACTTTCATTTGGATGGGGCCCCTTTCAAGGCATGAGAGGCCCATGAGGGGATTCACATGACTAGGGTTTAAAACTCCAGTTGGTCAGAATGATCTTTCTCATTTTTCCTTTTTATTGAGTTTATTGAATTCATCTCTTTCCACCTCAATATTTTTACTATCTAATTTTTTCTTGGTATTGATATTTAAATGAATCAATACTTTTTGTGATATGGCAAAGGAGAATTTATATTGGGGTAAAGTTTGTTTTTAGTAAGATATTCACAGTCACTTGTGTGAGTATTTATTGCTGGCTGTTCAGGTAGAGGGATGGCTTCAGGATACCCTGGCTACGCCATAAATCAGGTCGTCCACCCACATAAAACAAAGGTAGAAAACAAAAGATGGGACAGTGATATCAACACATTGTAAGTCTCATGGCAACTATTTGTAAATTTAAGGAGAAATAATATCAATAATATCTGAAAAGTATGGAGCTACGACAATTTTGTAAAGCCTTTCTAAATTCTGAAACATTTAAAATTCTAAGCAGAAGATTAGGTTTCTAGCGACATCTAGTCAAACGAAAGTTCTCTCCTGTCAGAAAAATACTCCGAAATGTAATGTAAATAATCATAAAGGCACCACACATTTTTTTCTAATGAGATTTTCCAGAAACAAATATGTATGTATAAGTTATATATTTTATGAAGTCCAATGTATGAAGACTTTTTTATAGACTACCTGATATTTCTTTCCCTTGCTTTATTAAATAGTGATTAAAGAAAAAGAGGCATGCAAACTAACTCTGAAGTATTACCCTAAGAAATTAATGTTTCACTAACAAATTTTTTACACATATTCACCAGAAATCAATACGAGAGTGTTTTAACTATTCCTAATACCTTAATAATACAATTTTTAAATTTTTTTCATTGATTTGAGAGAGAGAGAGAGGAAGGGAGAAAAAGAGAGAAAGAATAAGGGGAGGGGAAAGGAGATAGAAAGAGAGAGAGAACATCAACTCATTGTTCTACTTAGTTGTCCCATTTAGTTGTGCACTCAGTGATTGCTTCTCATATGTGTCCTGACCGGGTTTGGAACATGCGACCTGGTACACCAGAACGATGCTCTAACTAATGACCAACCTGGCCAGGGACAAATACAATACAATTTTAATTTTAAAATTTAGGTTCTGACTGGCTGGCTCAGTGAATAGAGCGTTGGCCCAGTGTACGATGCTCCGGATTTAATTCCTAGTCAGGGCATACAAGAGAAGCAACCACCTGCTTCTCTCCCCCTCACGAAGAATAACTCCATTGTGTTGAGCATAGGCCCCAGACAGAGGTTATGGGGTGGATCCTGGTCAGGGTGTTTGCGGGAGTCTGTCTCACTATCGCCCCTATTTTCACTTAAAATTTTTTTTAATTTATTACATTTCTATTTATAATTAATTTAGAATTAATTTTGTATTATTTTAAAATAATTAGAATTCAAAATTATTTTCAGAATTGAAATGTGAAGAAAAGAAAGAATATTAGAAGTAAAATAATCTAACTAAAAAATCTGTTCTCACCTTTTGAATATTGTTATATATTTGTGAACTATTTTTACACTATAAAATAATCATTCATATATATATATTAATTATCTATTTGCAATTTTGAATCACCTTATTCTAAAAGAGCTCTTACAAATTATATAAGCATTTTTTTCACAAAACTTTGATGAAGCTCTGTCAATTATATGTTTAATGTCTGGCATTAATATTAAAATTAACTTTTAAAATTTGACTAAAATTAACCCAATATTATAGTGATATAAAAACCATAGTAACACAATGAGTTAAGAGAAATGGAAGTTTTAACCTGTTGAATGAGTGTTAATTAAATTTGTTTGCAATATCTGATTATAATTGTCTTAAAATAATTATTATAAAAAGAGAATATCAATATTAGAATAAAAAAGACACATACAATTATTTTCTGTTCCATTCATAAATCCTTTATGCATATTTAAGTTCTTCTTAACTTATAAAAATAGTTAAATGATAACATTCTTATTTATTAAAGAGCTTATAAAAACTTTTTAATTTAAAAATTAAAAAGATGTTTAATATTTCAAGCAAGGAAGATATAAATTAGAGCAGTTAAATTATTAACTGTTGAATAATTGATTAATTCAATTCAATACATTATTTTTATTTTATAACCATGTATAAATTATTATCAATGTCATACTTTAAATAAACCTTTTTTAGGTCCTTCATTTAAAGTATTAAAGTATTTTCTAATTGTTTCATTTATTTTTATTTTCTGTAAAATCTGGAAAAGTTCATTTGATAGTAAAAATGGTTTGAACAAATAATACTAATTTTTTTCTGAACTAAAAAGATTTAGAAGGGTTCACAATTCAAAACTCAATCTGCAACTTTCCAAAAACCCCTCACTTCCAGAGCTCCATATATATGTCACTATGCTGACCTACTTATGACACCAACTTGGGAAAAGGGCTGTAAAAATACACCTACCCCGTTATGAGAAACCCTGCATTTAAAAGTACTATTAAATTCAGGAAGGTTATATTGGAAGGATTATAAATAATAATTTAAGATATGAAAATAGGTCAAGAATAGGATATTTAAAATAATTTTCTTTTTTTTTTAAATGTGCTTTTACTGACAGTTTTTAAACCATGACACGCTGACCAACCTAAAGCCTCTCTTAAAAATCAAACACATTGAACTGCATTCTTTTAAGATATCCATATTCTTTGTAAATTTTGGAAATTAGGCCCTTATCTGAGCTGTTGTTTGAAAATATCATTTCCCATTTAGTTGGCTGTCTGTTTATTTTTATATCAGTTTCTCTTGCTGAGCAAAAACTTTTTATTCTGATGTAGTCCCATTCATTTATCTTTGCCTTCACTTCTCTTGCCATTGGAGTCAAGTTCATAAAATGTTCTTTAAAACCCAGGTCCATCAGTTTAGTACCTATGTCTTCTTCTATGTACTTTATTGTTTCAGGGATCTTGATAACATTATAAGGAGTGAAATAAGTAAATCAGAAAAAAACAAGAACTACATGATTCCATACATTGGTGGAACATAAAAATGAGACTAAGAGA
This sequence comes from Saccopteryx leptura, assembly GCF_036850995.1. Taxonomy (NCBI): domain Eukaryota; kingdom Metazoa; phylum Chordata; class Mammalia; order Chiroptera; family Emballonuridae; genus Saccopteryx; species Saccopteryx leptura. The sequence continues at coordinate 358,171,751 of NC_089503.1, forward strand.
CATGGACAAGTGTGTGGTGGTTACCAGGGGTGGGGGGAGGGAGGACAGGGGGAGAGTTAGGGGAGGGGGAGGGGCACAGAGAACTAGATAGAGGGTGGCGAAGGACAATCTGACTTTGGGCGAGGGGTATGCAACATAATTTAATGACAAGGTAACCTAGACATGTTTTCTTTGAATATATGTACCCTGATTTATTAATGTCATCCCATTACCATTAATAAAAATTTATTTAAAAAAAAAAAAAAAAAAGATATCCATATTCTTAATGAAAATGACCCGGACATCCATCAATTTTGTGCTCAGCAGTGCTGCATCGAGGCATTCTCCCTTTCAGCCTCTCATTTATTTCATCATAATTTGATTCCCACTTCTTTGTGTCAGTTATGTTCTTTATCCTGAGCATTTATATACTTTAAGTATTAATGGCTAAAATATCTAAAATGTTAAGGTTTTAATTTCATGGCAGTCAGTAAATTTTATGATTTTTTTAAGTGTTATTGTAGGAAATGATTATTTTTATATAATTCAAAATTAACTATGCAGTTCAGAAATTTGCATCCCAGATCTTACCATGAAACTTGGCATAATATCAGTAATGTTACCTAACTCCTCTAGTTTCCATATTTTCTCAAATGTAAAAGGCACATGTTGGTGGAAACCTCAAGGGACAATTGTTATTTTTTTAGAATTATCCAGGAAAATTTTACATAGTCTAACATCAGTAAATAATTTAAGTGCTATTTAACAACTTTTGATTAACAGAAAATCTGGCACCCTACAATCCTACCTGGTATCATTTTATATTAGAATCTAGTAACTAGATCTAGATAGATGATAGATAGATAGATAGATAGATGATAGATGACAGATAGATCAGATAGATAGGTAGATAGATAGGTAGATGATAGATAGATAGATAGATAGATAGATAGATAGATAGATAGATAGATGATATATAGATAGATAGATAGATGGATATAGATTGATTTTACATATAGTAGATATTATCAGTGCTCTGCCCAGATCACATATGACCTCATTTATCATTTCCTCGCACCCATCTCCAACTTTGGTGTACTATTGTTTCTAATGTACTTGGACCTGCAATTCTCTTTGGATAACTTCTCTTGGGCTGCTGCAGCCACTTGGCCAACAAGGACAGGAGTGCGGGCTGGAAAGGTTTCCCCCCCTGCAAAGCTCCAGGCAGCTTCTCGCCACTCACTGACCAGTTCCTAACTGAGTGGTGTTGTAGCAAGTCCTCTCAGCCATATCTGAACAGGGACAATTCCTGAGGCAGAACTGATGTTCTAGGTGTCTCCTGCAGGGACAGTCTATGAAAATGGAGTCTTGCTTTGCTTCTTTCTCCCCATTCTGTTTTATATACTATTTTTGGGTTTTTTGTTGTTGTTGTTGTTCATTTTTTTTTTATTTTTCTATTCACAAACAGTTTCTCCTGGAGAAATTTCTTTAATAAATCATTTGTGCAAAATAATTGTCTCGGTGTTAGCTTCTGAGGAAGTCAAGCTGTTCACCACACTCTACAATCACTTGTTCATCCCTTTCATTTATTTATAACAAAAAGCTTAGCCCCATCAAGTCTCTTTACTAGAAAATTACAGAAGATTCTTAAAGTTTATATTTTCTCATTTAATTTTTGGATTTCCTTAAATCAGTTTACCTAACCATTGATTATTGTTGATATAGTATATTACTTTTGTTGCTATTGTTATGTTTTATTTGCACTTCTATTTTTCTTTCTTTTTTAATTTGGGGACACTTCTTGAGGACTAATTATCAATAAGAGTTGAAAAAATTATGGTTAGGTGACTGTATCTGTACTTTAGTTTCCTAACCAAAAGATGTCATTGATAATTGTGACAAAAATTAAATGCAGTGTATTGGACTTAGAGTTGCCAGAGGAGAAGGAATTTGGGGGCTGGGTAAAAAGGTGAAGGGATTAAAAAGTACAAATTGGTAGTTAAAAAATAGGCATGGAGTTGTAAAGCACAACATAGGAAATATTGTCAATAATAGTGTAATAACTATGGATAGTGCCAGGTGGGTATTTGAATTACTGGGGGGGGGGGGAGGCTTTGTAAAGTATATGATTGCCTAATTACTATGATGTACATCTGAAACCAATACAAAATAATAATGAATATTTAAAAATCAAATGTGATTAGAAAGTTGAAAAAAATAAATGCAATGTATTGGATGCATATCACAGAATGTTTATAGCAGTCAGAAACAAAATTACAGGACCAAAAAATTGGGGCAGATCTTAAAATTATGATTTTCATTGGGAAAGAAATGTAAAGAAAACAACAAGATGTCTAGCACAATAATATTTGCATAAAATGATGCATGTAAAACAGTATGTACCTATTTTTCAAAAAAGCATATAAAAAGGCATCCCTTAATCACTAGAATCATTTCTTAAGGGAGGTGGAGGTGGAGAGAAGCATAAATGAAATCAATCCATCTATCAGCCAATTAATAAAATAATAGTGGGGACTTGCACAGACCAGTGATGAAAAGATGCCATTAACTCAGGGGTCTAATAAATTTTAACTTTCTTCTTCATTAGAGTGTCAGTTGTATGAAAGTAACTTGGACCAATTCGCTAGAGAGTGAGGGGAAGGAAACAAAGGGACAATAGAAAAATACATATGAAAACAAGAAACAAGCATAAAATATGTGAAAATATATATTTTTAATCTGATTGTTACGAGATGAATTACATCTACATATTCTACAGATTCCTTTGTTGGAACTGTAATTCCCAAAGTAACTCTACAGTGGTACCTTGAGATACGAATTTAATTCGTTCTGTAACCGAGCTCGTAAGTCAGTCAACTCATATACAGGTATTTGGAAATACGGCCTTTAAAGATGTAATTAAAAAAAAATAAAATAAAGATGTAATTAATGTTAATGAAATCATAAGAGTGGAACTCTAATCTAATATAGCTTTTATTAAAAGAGGGAGAGACACCATGGTCACACACCGCAGAGCAACAGCCATGAGAGGACACAAAGAGGAGGAAGGGGCCATTTATAAACCAAGAAGAGAGAGCTCAGTCAAAACCCAAAACCAAATCTGCTAGCATGTTGGCCTGAATTTTCAGACTTCAGAAAAATAAGTTATTTATCGCCCCCTGGTGAGCAGAGCTTCGCCCATGGTGGGCGTGCCGGGTGGATCCCGGTCAGGCGCATGCGGGAGTCTGTCTGACTGTCTCTCCCTGTTTCCAGCTTCAGAAAAATAAAAATAAAAATTAAAATTAAAAAGAAAAATAAGAAAATAAATTTATGTTGTTTCAGCCACCCAGTCTCTAATATATCAATTAATTTCAAATCAATGTTATCTCTTTTTCTGAATGGTCAATCTTTCCAATGGATTAGAATAAAGTGGGGATAATACTTTTGAATTGTTTAATTGGTTTTTCTCTTTTGTGTTGCCCCATATATAATTTTGTTCCTTGTCAGCCAAGACATCTATCGCTCTATAGCTTGGTGAGAAGGGAATATTGGTGGTAGATGTGAAACTGGGAATGTGACTATTAACTCTGATTTAACTAGAATAGGATAGATAATCAATATTTGGCTCTTGTTTACCAAAAGAAGATATCAGCACAGAATAAACAATTTTGTGAAAGTGAAGTCTTATTGACAGAAAAGGATTTTCTAAGTCACTGTAATTTCAGTTTAGCTAATCTTAAGCAGAGTCTTTCTAATTGGATATAGCATTTTATTAACATAAGACAAATATTAGGCTATGCCATACAAGAAATAACATTTCTACATCCAGTTCTGGGGGACAGTGGAAAAAAAATGGAATTCAGGAATGAGGCAATGAGCCAGGAGGACACATATGTGTGTATCCCCAGAGAGGACATCCCCGAGAAACAAGTAAAAAAAGGAAGATTAACTGATAAGCAACTTTATCAAAGGCTGCCCTTTCCCCACCTTCAATTTGGACCATCTTCATCCAGTTACAATATAGTGTGTGTGTATGTATGTATGTGTGTATGTGTGTGCGTGTGTGTTTGCAAAAGTGAGCGAGAGATTGCTAGAGGAGATCTGGGAGAGCTTGAGTTTTATTTTCCACATTTTCCAAATAAAATAAAAAATAATCAAATTCCCAGAATGCTCAGAGGAACCATTCTGAGAAGCCCTTAGTAGAACAAGTTGCCATGGTGGTAGCTAAGTGACCCTGAAACCTATTTTTGACGTCTTGAGTTGACCATTGAAGCCCCAAATCAAATAGTAGTTATAATGTATTATATTGTCAGGGCCAGTAAGAGCTAAAGAAGGTTTAACATGTCCAAGAGAATCACAGAATTACTAAGACATAAACAAGACAAACATCAGAATATTGCATATACCAAATTCAGTATCAGATAACAAAAGAATCCATTTTACATAATTCAGTATTATACCGGGGGAAAAAGCCAGTGGATGAAATCCAAGCAAATCAAAGAGTGTTACCAATAAAATAAACAGAACACTAAGTGTTATGAATCCACTGAATACTCACCTCCATTGGACAACTACACACTGGGTATTTTAAATAAAATATAAATATATTGAGTTATCCAAGTGACTCTTTCTATTATGCAAAGGGGAGTTTCCAGAAATGGACAAGATTGTATTTTGTTTTTCTTCAGTGTTTATGTTGGACAGGAACTCCATAAAAAGATCATATTAGTTATTGGAAATAAGTTATATTTATTTTCATAAATTGGGTAGCTTATATGTAATTTTCTTACTTTACTATAAGAATTACTTCAGATGTTACATAGAAAACTCTGCAAAAACTTAAAATAGGAAGGGCATTATGAGGTATGTAGAGAAAACATTTGTTTTTTATTATTATGATTATCATCACATTATTATAATTACTTAGTTCTATGGTTGAATGTGAATGCATACATCTCTAGAAAAATGTGCTAACTATGTAAGTCTTATACAAAAATTATCAGTTTTAATTCGGCAAAGTAAATTTTTCAATAAAAATAGTTGGATGCATTATTAAAAATATTTCTAAAGTGTTATTACTGGTGAGAGAGATATTTTTGGTGATTGTATTGGGTTTTAAAAAAATACAGTTATGGCCTCAGTTTTTTAGAGCTAAAAATGTTTCTTAAAATCCATTCTGTTTAAAAAAAAAACAAAAAAATGTTATAAAAAACTATTTAAAATAACCCTTAAATTACTACTCTTAAAAATAACTTCCAAATTATTTTTAAATTATCTGTCAAATAAAGGCAAACAGCTGTTTATCTGTTCATTAATTTTATGGCTATTTTAAAATATGCTTAATTCAAAAGAGGAAGCACATAATGTTATTCTAAATGATGTCACTTAAGTTGAGTACTCCCTGGGGAAGGTAGAGAGCATGACTATTCTAATAAGCAATTAATCAGACTACAACCAACTTTTATTTCATTTAAAATGATACACATGTCAACTCATTATTTATTGGGAAGCTGAAGGAGCTTTTAAGGATACATTGACATTTTTAAGTATTTCTCAATACAAATTATAATAAGTCTAATAAGTCTTAGAATTTTGAACCCTAAAGGACAGAGGACATTTATCCTAAACACCACACCTTTGAGAATTTTTATTTTCAGAACTACTGATATTTAGTTATCTGTGAATAATTCAAATGGAGTGGAACTACACTGCTTCATCTATTCATTTCTCTCTTCCCTCCTTCCCTCATACCATCATCCTTTATTCCCTTCCTCCCTTTTCTTCCTTTCTTCTTTTTCTTCCTTCTTTCCCTTCCTTCTGTTTCTTCTTCCTTGTCCCTTTATTGTTTCTTATTTGCCCATTTAAAGCAACAGAAAGCGATATCTATTTATTCTTTTAAATATATTGAATGAAGTTTAAAAGTCAGCTTATAATATTTACCTTTGAAACTTTTACTGCTCATTTTTCCTTATGAAATAATATACAAACGTGTGTACACTGTAAGATGACACTATTTCAAATATTCAAAGGCTTTGTCATGCCTCTTCTATATTAATTTGCCAGTCTGCCAAACTGTCATTACAACAATAACAACAGAAAGTTATTTTTCTCTTAGTTCTTCAGTCTAGAAGTCCAAGATCAAGGAATCAGCAGAGCTAGTTTCTGCTGAGGCCTCTCTTCTTATCTTGCAGACGGCCGGGCATGGACTTCCCTGGTGTCAGTTTGTATATCCAAATTTCTCTTCCTACAATGACACCAGTATAGTGAATTAGACCTCCAGTCTAAGGACCTCATTTTAACTTCTTTGCCTCTTTAAAGATCTATCTCTTAATATAGTTATTTTCTGAGGAGCTAGGTATTAGAATTGCAACAAATAAACATTGAAGGGTTACAATTCAGTCAAAAACCCCACATGAGCTTAATTTTCTTCTATTGCAGATTATATTTCCTTAGTTATTTCAACCATTTATATTACAGTATTAAGGTTTTTTCCCCTCAATGAAAGTATTTCTAGATACATTTCCATTTTCTAGTGTTTCTTTTATAGGTAAAAATATACACAGAATTCTAAACAACACTAGTGATTGATGACGAAATAGGAGCAGTGTAACTCTTATTCTACATGTATGATTTATAGAGGTAAGTGTACAGGTATGATTTCTGTCAGACCTGATTTTGAATTTTTTCTCAGCAATGAAAGACATGAGTGAACAACAGCGAGTTATTTGGCTTCCTCTGAAAAGCAGAAAAATACCAACATCATGTGGAGTGTGTAATGATTTTATAACACCTGCTTTTTTGCTTGGCACATAATGAATACGCAAAAATTAAGTACTCATTCCTCTTTTTCTCCTTCCCTAGTGTCACTGCAGATGTAACACGCTCCTATAATAATTATGACAAACTCCTCCCATCTTCCAAGTTATTTACATAACTGTAGTCAAGTCAAGCCTTTGCAATACTAAACATATTGTTTGTTTTTTTATAATTTAAAGGCAAATTTACCTTTTTTTTACTTACTATTTTTTTACTGGTGTTTAGTTCTATTTTATGAATTGCTACTGTCACTGAGATTTGTATATACATTAATCCATAGATATATAACTCTCTGTATATACACACACACATACATGCATGCACACAAATATAGCTAAAATGAGATGACACTCTAGATTTTATAGTTTTTTTTTTCATGTAGAGTGAGTTTCCTTGTATTTCTAGTTTGCTGTGCATTTATAGGACAAATGACTGTTGTACTTGTTGAACCAGACTTGCATACCTGGAGTAAAACACTCTTCATTCTGATATATAATTAATTTTATACATTGTTTTGTACAATATGCTAATATCATGTTAACAAATCCAAGAAGATTACAATTATTCCAGATATGTTTTCTAACCACATTGGAATACAATTAAAAATCAGTAACAAATTGAAAATGAGAAACTCAAAAATACACAGAAATTAACAATATACTCTTGAACAACAACTGGATCAAAAAATAAATCAAAAAGAAATTTTAAAAATCTAAAAATAAAAATTAAAATACAACATACCAAAAATTACAGAAGACAGTAAAGTCATTACTACGAGAAAACTTTATAAAAATAAAAGTCTCCATTAAAATAAAGATATTAAATAACAACCATACTTTACACTTCAAGAAACTAGGAAAGGGAACTTCTGGTCAAGATGACAAAGTATGTAAATACTGTTCTTGCTTTTTCAATGACCACATCAAAATTACAACTAAATTATATAACAACCACTTTTGAGAACCACCTAAAGACTAAGTGAAAATAATTCTATAAAAAAGAAGAATGAGACTGGTGGAAGGGGCAGAGACATGAAATTCTCACCTATGTGTGGTGGATAAGAATCAAGAGGGATATCTTCGCTGTGGATGTTCCCACTGATGACTGAGGTGTGCCAGCCCCAGAGTGAGCTTCCCTGCCTGGAGCAACAGTAGGAAAAGGAGCCCCCACAACATCTGGTTGTAAAAACTAGCAGTGATCCCATCCAGAGGAGACAGAGGGCTGCTATACACACAGTTGCGCTCTTAAAGAGCTTAAGCAGTTGCTCTAAGCTCGAGCATTGGAGAAGCTGCACGAAAAGTGTCAGAGAAATAGGGAGAAACTTAATTTTATGGCTTTATAGAAAGGGTTGGAGAGGCAGCTCTCCCATGGACTAAAGTGCTGGCAAATGCCATTGTTCCTTGTTGAGAACTCTCGCAACTCAAATGGCAGGCATCAGCTGGCACAGTCAGGAGTCAACCAATGAACACATGAATAAGAGGAACAACAAATTGATGTCTCTCTCTCTCTCTCTCTTTTCCTTTTCTTCTCTCTGTGAAATCAATACATAAAAGATTTTAAAGATAGTTGACTATATAAAAACTGAATTTAATTCAAGGCTCTTTATTCCATTAGTCCGTATGTCTATTGTTATGCTAGTACTATATTGTTTTGCTTATTATAACTTTGTAATATAGTTTGAAATCAGGAAATGAGATGCCTCCAATTTTAATCTTCTTGTTCAAAATGCTTTGGCTATTTTGCGTCTTTTGTGGTTCCACGTGGAATTTAAAAACATTTTTTTCTATTTCTGTAACAAATGCAATTGAGATATTAATAGAGTGGTATTAAATCTGTCATTGTTTTGAATATGACATTTTAACAAAATTATTCCAGTTCATGAATATGGATGTCTTTTTACATATTTGTGTTTGTTTAAATTTCTTTCATCAATGGTTTTATAGTTAAGACTGGGGATCAAATCTATAGCATTTGTTTATGGGGATGCTGTTTTAACCAACTGAGCACCTTTCCAGGGAAAATGTCGACTGTTATTTAACAAGACTGACAGTCTATTCCATAAATATTACTGGGAAAACTGGATATCCACATTCAAAAGAATAAAATCGGTCCCTTATATAATGATAAAAACTAAATCAAAGTAAAGACTTAAACGTAAGACCTAAAATTGTAAAATCCCTAGAAGAAGACACAATAAAAAAGATTATTGGCATCACTATTGGCAATAATTTCTTGGATATGGCACCAAAAGCACTGAAAAAAATAGAAATAGACCAGTGGAATTATATTAAATTTAAAAGTTTCTGAACAGCAAGGGAAAAAATCAACAAAATGAAATGGCAACCTATGGAATGGGAGAAAGTATTTGTAAACCATATCCAAAATACATAAGGAGTTCCTGCAACTGCATAATAAACAAGCAAATAATCTAATTTATAAATTGGCAAAGCAACTGAATAGATATTTCTCCAAAGAAGATATACAAATGACCAGCAAATACATGAAAAGATGTTTTACATTATTAATTATCAAGAAAATGCAAATCCAAATCACAGTGAGGCATTATTTCACAGCTGTTATGATGGTTATTATTAAACACGAAGCAGAACAAACAAAAAAGATAACAGATGTTTGTGAAAATATGGAGAAATTAGAACGTATACTGATATAGCCATTACAGAAAGTAGTATGGGAGTTCTTCAAAAATTAAAATAAAGCTACTGGATAATCCAACAATCCCACTTCTTGGAATATAATCAAAGAAATTAAAATTAGAATCTCAGAGAAATCCACAGACCATATTCACTGCAGCATTATTCACAATAGGCAAGATATGGAAGCAACCTCAATGTCCATCAGCAAATAAATTGTTTAAAAAACGTGTATGCATATAATATTTAAATATTTGCATACATATACAAAATTATATAGGTAGATATATAGATAAGACTCAGTCATTTAAAGAAGAAAATCCTGTCATTTATTCATTTGTTATAAAATAAATGAACTTCTACAACATTGTTTTAAGTAAATCAGATATAGAAAGACAAATACAGCATGGTGCCATATATATATAAAGAATCTAAAATAGTCACACTCAGAGAAACAGAAAGTGGAATGGTGATTTCCAGAGATTATGGTAGATATAAATGGGGCAGTATTAGCCAAAAAATACAAAGTTTCAGTTATGTAAGATTAATAAGTCCTAGCAATCTACTGCATATTATTTTCCCTATAGTTAACAATACTCTACACTAAAAACCTTTTCAGCTTAGTATATTTTTATATTGTATTTTTATTACAAATATTAATAATAATAATAGTAATAAATAAAAAGATAGGAGGCAACTTTTGGAAGTGATATGTTTATGGCATAGATTGTGGTGATGGCTTGACAGGTGTAGACTTATCCCCAAAATAAGGTGTATAGAAATATGTATAGTTATGTATTTGTCAATTATACCTCAAAAATGTTTTAAAAAATTAATGTCTGAGAAACTGTCACAGATCAGATTTAAGGATACTGAGGACTAAATGTGACACGGTCACTTGTATGAGATTGTGGAATACAAAAAGCATATTAAACAAGAACTGTCTCTTTCTCTGACCCCCTTTTCCTCTCTTTAAAAATTATTTTAAAAATTAAAAAGAAAATTTTAACACATTTTATCAAATGAATATGTTTATTAGTTTTATAAACTCTATTCTAGAATTTGGTGATAACCTTGTCTCTATAATTGGAGAAATACGGCTTTTAGAGCTTTGGTTAAAATTTTTAACATGTTATAAAAGTGTCTTATAAAAACAATGCATTCAGTTGAAATTTCCAGCTCTACTAGATAATATCTAAGTATGAAGAGAAAATTGCCTGTGATTCAAATAAAATCACCCATCATCACTATGGTTTTTCTCTTTGCTGTGACACATATCCCCATCATTCTAGCATTGTATTCTTCCCAGTATCAAGTCCTATTGAAAAAAACAAAAAACCTTTCAATAAAATCTTCACATAATGAACTCATTTTTATATCATTCTATGAAAACAAAAACAGAAACAAAACCACATTCAGTAATTATCTCTAATGTGCATTATACTATATCAACTTGACTGAATATGTCATAATAACCTATTATAAAACGTGAAGCATAATTGAGGATAGTTCTGCCCTCAAACTATTTGGAAGATAAAATACGCAAAAATGGAATGCACTGTTCCACTTAATATGGCAGGCATCTTAGATTGCTGACTTCTGCATAAAAATATTCAGAACCCTTGCCAAATATATCAATTTAAAAGACTACATTTGTAATTTAAAAATTACAGTCATTATTTTAAAATGTATACTTCTAAACTTGTAAAGGAGACTCTGTTTCTGCTTGTTTGTGTTAATTGTAAATGCACCGGATACATAGCACACCACGGAGCATCCTTTGCAACTACGCAGTCTCTGATAAAATGGTTTTATTTCACTTTCACATAGCTATATTAAACAAAGTAACGTTAGAGTCAGTATGGAAATCTTAAGCTTATTCAGAGAATCCTCATCAATCTTATCTTTAAAATATTAGGTAGCCCTCTAAGGATTGTGACTTTTTAAAAAGCCAGCAGCCAAGATGGGGCAGCTGAGTCGAGGCAGCAAGGAAATGAACTAGGACAGCATATTTTCATGCCATGTGGTGCCTGATGAAATGTAAAATGAGTAATAAAGGCATTTAATGTTCACACATGTTCTACCTTCACTGCATCTCTTATATCAATACTTCATCATTTAACTATAGTGTTCACCCCATATCTATTTAACACTTGAGTGTTGCTAAATTTCAGCCTGGAGTTCGTTGGATTCCAGACCTGACTTGGGGAAAACCTGTAATCATAGCAGCTGTCACAGCAAGAGCTGAGTTAAAACATCCCTTTCCCATAAGATCTATTATTTTCATCTATCTAGACTAAGACTCTACATGCTAGTGTCTTTATCAAGGTAAGTATTTATCCGATTATAAAGTCAAGGTGTCAATGGATAGCAAATGCTCAATTTAACAGACTCTTTGCAAAGCTCAACATTTCTTTTGGTGCTGGCCGATCGTTTGACTAAACAAAATTTCTCAAGCACATCCTGGAAAATATATATCATACAAGCTATTTAGAAATAACTTAGTTTTAATTTCTTAAATAGTGAAAACTTAAAATATGTGTTATAATTTGTACATTCAGATTATTTGTTCCACCTCTTTTCCTACTTTGGTTCATAGTCCTAAAGGAGAACAGATAGCTCAGATTAGTAATGCAGGATGTTTTCTAATACTGCTCACAAAAATTAGGGAATATGGTATTGCTTCATATTCATTTTGAAAGATCCCCTAATTTCTGTGAGCAGTATAACATGAAAGTTTATGAATACCATCTATTTTCAGGATTATTAAAGGCCGACTATCCCGGTGGCCCTTGTTCCCATTGAGACAGTTGGTTTCTCTGAGGCTTTAGCAGGAGACTCCCAATTGTCCCCAGATACTGTCTGAGGAATCACAGTCTCAATTGCAGGTCTGGACTTAACTAGTCTTCACATTCTCCCTTGAGCTTGTTAGCAAAACCTCTTCACAACTGCTGGACTTTAAGCCAGATGCTGCACCACCCTGTGGATCTAATTAGGCAAACTTTTATATATATATATATATATATATTTTTTTTTTACATATTCAACTATAATTCCAGCTAATTGGCTTTAGCTATCTAAAAGATGCATGAAGTAAGGCATTTCCCAAAAGAGATATATCGTTTCACTTCTCAAACTCAAATCTCTTCTCTACACCACTCATAGTTCTATGCTTTTGATGTGAGCAAAGGGTAAAAGTTAGGCCTCTGAGGCATCTGTTAGAAGAGGTCCTTGAAAGCACTCAGATGAATAATGCAAACCACCTGTCCTGAAATAGGCTATCCAGTATTTCCTGCCCTTGGTGGCTCAACTGATGTTGAACGACATTCATTGACTAATGAGAGGTTGTTAGACTAACAAAATTAAATCAAACATAAAAAGCAATATTTGAATTAACACTGAGAAAAGTCTACCAAAGAGATGTCTATAAAAGTAAATAGGCAATGCTTTCTATCATTTCAGAATAAAATGAAATCATAAACTTAGATGTAATAAATCAACCTACCAGTTATATTATATAGTAAGTTCTCACTTAATACCATCAATAGGTTTTTGGAAACTGAAACCTTAGTAAAATAATGTATCATGAAACCAATTTTACTGTGGGCTAATTGATATAAACAAAACTTAACTTCATATGGCGTATTTCTGGTCACAAAATCATCACCAAAGTTCTACATAAAGGCCCAAACACTTCTAAATAGTAAACATTACTGTAAATGTGAGCTATACATACATTTAAGAAATATTTTTTTAAAAAAGTCAAAACAAGCAGCCTAACCAGGCAGTGGCACAGTGGATAGAGTTGGACTGGGACATGAAGGACCCAGGTTTAAAACCCTGAGGTCACCAGCTTGAGCACGAGCTTATCTGGTTTGAGCAAGGCTCAACAGCTTGAGCCCAAGGTCGCTGGCGTGAGCTAAGGGGGTTCAGTCTGCTATAGTTCCCAGTCAAGGCACATATGAGAAAGCAATCAGTGAACAACTAAGGTGCTGCCAGCGAAGAACTGATGCTTCTCATCTCTCTCCTTTCCTGTCTATCTGTCCCTATCTGTACCTCTCTCTGTCTCTGTCACACAAACAACAACAACAACAACAAAAACCCAACAAGGTAATTATTTTCCACTTCACTTAGCCCAGTTCAGTGTCATGGGTGTAGGAACCTATTCTGGCTGCTCAGGGTACAAGGTGGGATCCACCCAGACAGGACACACTATGAGGCAGGGCCACTCGCACAGACACACACTCATAAAACTCCACAGTGGAGAGTTGCCCTGTCTGGGAATCTATTTTTTTCCTCATTAACATTATAATGAAATAATGTTGAAGAAAATGACATTATTGTAGGACCCGTTGCCCTCCAAATTCCAGAGAGCCTGTTGGAAAGCATAGTCAAGCACCCACCTAGGACATAAATAAAAATTAAAAACTTTGATACAGAAATACAATTCCCATTTACAAATCTGTTAATTATTGTGAATATTAGATTTTTTTTTCTCCGAAGCTGGAAACGGGGAGGCAGTCAGACAGACTCCCGCATGTGCCCAACTGGGATCCACCCGGCACGCTCACCAGGGGGTGATGCTCTGCCCATCTTGGGGCGTTGCTCTGCCGCAATCAGAGCCACTCTAGCTCCTGAAGCAGAGGCCAAAGAGCCTTCCTCAGCATCTGGGCAAACTTTGCTCCAGTGGAGCCTTGGCTGCGGGAGGGGAAGAGAGAGACAGAGAGGAAGGAGAGAGGGAGGGGTGGAGAAGCAGATGGGTGCTTCTCCTGTGTGCCCTGGCCGGGGATCAAACCCAGGACTCCTGCACGCCAGGCAGACACTCTACCACTGAGCCAACTGGCCAGGGCCTGAATATTAGATTTTTATTTAACTTCAGCCTTAATATCGAAAATTTGTTTTCAATAAAATTAAATGGTGGACTTTATTGTTTAGAAAACACATAGAGGGTGTTGATATAATAACAGTTTTAGTTATGTATTGATGTGTAACATAGCATTCTAAAACACAGTAGCTTAAAAACAAGGATCATTATTTGGTCCACAAATCTACATTCTGGGCAGAGTTCACTGGGCCTAGCTTGCCTCTGTTCCAAGTACTACTCTAATATCAACAGCAGCAACTTGTCAGGAGCTGGTGGGTCCATTTCCATGAGGCTTTGTATACATATATGCCTGATAAGGAGGTGCAAGCTCTCAGCTAGGAGTTAAGTTCACATGGTCCATCTAAAAACTTCAGTTCCTGTCCTCATAGCATGATGGCTGGATGCTAAGTGCTGGCATTCCTAGAGCGAGAAAGTATAAGCTCCTAGTTCGCTAAGGTCAATGTCTAAAACTGGCAGAGCCTCAGTTCTGCCATATTTACTTAGTCCAGATGGATACACAACCTGCTGAAACACAGGCAAAATGACCTATCCGACTTGCAGACAGGAGGGTTGCCATTCTTTTATCTACCTCAATCTTTACCTCAAATTTAGAACTGATGCAGCAGTTTATCTAGTCTAGAGCCTACTTTTTATATAGCTATATAAACTGAAGATCCAAGATTGTAAGTTGTCCCAGGATAGTCTCACAGTGTTTGGACTTGAAAAGAACATAAATCAATTACATTTACTAAGGGTTCACAATTGAACACATAGCATGAGGTTATTTTGTATGTATTAACTCAGTTCTTCCTCACAGCAACTCTTTGGGACTTAGATAATAAAATGAGGTACAGAGAGATGAAATAACATGACCAAGTTCATACAGCCCTCCACAGATCTTTCCTGGAATTTAATCGCTTCATTAGCCTGGATTCTACTACAATATTTCATCCTATTTATGAGTCACTCATCTAATACTTTTAGCAAAAGATTTTTCCAGCTATAGTCTTGGCCTTGTTTCCAGACAATGCTCACTGGCTAGGCTGATGATTTTTCAAATCATCACAAACTGCTTCTTTTTTGCTTAACAATTCATTCCTTACTTTATCATTCCTCCTGCACTTCACTCTAAGCAGCAAAGGGAAACCACGTTTCACCTTCCACATTATGCTTGGGAATTTCCTCAGCCAAACATTCTGTTCATAATGATATATGTATTCTCTAAGACAGTAAGAACATTCTCTATTGCTCATCCCTAGCCATTCTGAGACCTCACAAAAATTGCTTTAAAAAACCATACATCTACCAATAGTCTCTTAAAAAGCTGTTTTGCTGCTTTAAGATTTTTTTTAGGTTTCAATACTTACTGATATAACACATGACTCATGGATTGAGGAAAGGGGAGAGAGAGAGAAACATCAATCAATTTTGTTCCTGTATGTGCCCTGACCAGGGATCGAACCAACAACCTCTGTGCTTTGGGATGATGCTCCAACCAACTGAGCCATCTAGCCAGGGCAGGTAGAGCACTTTACTACTTACAGCTCCAGCTGAGAGAAGGCTACACAGGGGTTTGCACCAAGGAAAAAGAAATCATACAAACTGGAACTATAGGCTACTTATGTATAGTCAGTGGAAGGCCTAAGAAAGGGCCAGCTCCTGATGATTGGCATCAGAGCCTCTGGCAACTGAGTGGTATGTTGCCACCCAGTAGCACTAGAGCCCGCTAAGGGAAACAATTGAGATGTGAATTTAGCAAACTGCCCATAAAGGGAATTGAGAGATTTTTAGCCATCACCTCAAAATGGGGTCACAACAGCATTTGTAAAATATTACAAGGTAATGTAGGCTTTTCTTTTTATCAAGGGATTCAAAAATCTCCTAGCCTCTTTTATTACCCAATTCCAAAGTACTTTAACGTTTTTAAGTATTTGTTACAACACTACCCCACTTTCCAGTACCAAAATCTTTATTAGATTCAGAAGGCTGTCATAACAAACTATCACACACTGGGTAGCTTAAACAATTATTCTCAGAAAATCATTCTCTCATAGTTCTGGAGGCTAGAAAACTAAACCAAGTTGTCAGTAGGGCTACATTCTCTAAAAAACAAAGGAAGAATTAATTCCATGCCATTCTCACAGCCCCTGGTGTTTGATGTCAATCTTTCATATGCAGCTGTATTTTTTCATTCTCTGCCTAGCTCTTCAGATAGCATTTTTTCATGTGTCTCTGTCTCTCTATTTCCATCTTATATCAACAGCCATTTAATTAGGACCCATTGTAATGACCTTATCTTAATCTGATTATATCTAATAAGATTCTATTTCCAAATAAGGTCACCTTCTGACATTTCCTCAGTATACTCTCAAGGATCCTTGTGACTTTTATTGTTTCCTATGCACTGTTTAGTTATTTGTTCTTCAGTACTGTAAAATGCACCACTGTTTTATTCTTTTATCTTTGTTTTGCTAATCTTTTAGAAGGAAAGCATTAGTACCCCAAAACAAAGGTTCTTTAATAAAGACTTGGTGCAAATGAAAAATAAATAAGCCATTTGGTAGACTTTTGTCTAATACAATCACTTGTAGTTTGCATTACTTCATATTTCATTTGACCACATATTTTATATTTAATACAAACTTATTTTTATATAATTTGAAAATACAGAATACAGTATATTTGAGAAGGACATCAGTAAGCCTTTCATCTACTATGCTATTTTTTTTATTTTCTTTTTTTTTGTGACAGAGAAAGAGAGAGGGACAGACAGACAGGAAGGGAGAGAGATGAGAACCATCAATTCTTCATTGTGATATCTTAGTTCTTCTTTGATTGTTTTCTCATATGTGCCTTGACCGGGGGGCTGCAGCAGACTAAGTGAACCCTTGATCAAGCCAGCGACCTTAGGCGCAAGCTGGTGAGCCTTGCCCAAACCAAATGAGCCTGCACTCAAGCTGGCAACCTCAGGGTTTCAAACCTGGGTCTTCCTCATCCCAGTCCCACACTCGATCCACTGCGCCACTGCCTGGTCAGGCTACTATGCTGTCTTATGGGAAATTATTTGTACACAAATTTTTAAAAATAAATTTTTAAAGAACTCATTGAGGGCAAATATTGCTTGTCAAAAACAAAGGCAAATTAACCCTGGCTGCTTGGCTCAGCAGTAGAGCTTCAGCCTGGCTTGTGGAGGTCCCAGAATGATTCCTGGCCAAGGCACACAGAAGAAGCACCCATCTGCTTCTCCACCCTTCCATCTCTTCTTCCTCTGTCTCTCTCTTTCCCACCCACAACCAAGGCTCCATTGGAGCAAAGTGGGCCCCCAGTGCTGAGGATGGCTCCACGGCCTCTGCCTCAGGCACTGGAATGGCTCGGTTGCAGCGGAGCAACCCCCCAGATGGGCAGATCATAGCCCCTTGGTGGGCATGCTGGGTGGATCCCAGTGGGGCACATGCAGGAGTCTATCTAACTTTGGAAAAATATTTTTAAAAAAAGAAAGAAAACAAAGGCAAATTAAACAATATTTATCATATATTAACACATTCAGTGGTACATAGCACAAAGATTATATGATTTATAATTCAAATAAGACAAGTATCCTTATTATGCATTTCTTGCAGCTAAATATAGATAATGATAATTGAATAGTTGTTGGGACTATCTGCGTTATGAGTCCATCAATCCTATAACAGCCTTCATGTGTCAAGTGCTGTTAATAACTCAGAAATTTAAGTCACACCATTTATTTTGTTTGTGAGAAAAAACAAATGTCAAAAAGTGTATGGTTTCATTTGGATTCTTATTAGGCTTTTCAAAATGAGATTAAGTGTACATTAGTAACAAATAAAAATATGAAGATATACCTTGTTACAAATAGTGTCACTGTTTTGAGCACAGCAAATAGGCACTGACCTAAATCACATTTTATACAATAAGAAACCATTACCTTACCATTTATTGCAGCATAAAGAGAATGTGAGTATATATTTAGAATTAATATTTCTTATTTTTCTTCTTTTGGTGCCAATCTATACACTGAATAATTCAGTTTATTAGTCTTACAACAACGATTTATTTTTAATGCTGTTCAAGCAGTGTATTGATGTGTGCATTTGGATGTTTTGCTTGATCGACTCTTTGATGGACAAATTGACTCTGCAGACTTACCTGTGAATTACCTTTCCAACCCATTGTCCACACTAGGGTAAAAATGATAAAAACATAATACATAACCAAATAGTTATTTTTTCCTTAAACTAAATAACTTTGTTTGTTTTTTTGCAAGGAAACTTCTTACAAATAAAAAATCCATATTCTATCACATTAATCCTTCTGAGAATGATTTTGATGCTAAAGTAAAACTTACATTTTTATAAATGTTCATAGAAGAAAGACTATATTTAGAAGTCCTAAAATAGATGCTGAGACTTCACAACGAAGAAGATAGTAGCAGGTCCAGTGATACTATATCTTAATGCCATCATAGGAAACAAAACTGTTCCCTTCTCCTCTTTTTACTGGTAAAGGGGTATATGAACTAAGGTGACCAGGCGTGCTAGGAAGTCAACAGAGTACAGAGAAGATTGGGATTTTGTAGATGTGCCTTCAAATTCAGTTTCTGCTTACCAAATAAAAAGACATCCTAATGTTTCCTTGTCGCCTCTGCTTAATTTTGTCAAGCTCTGTTACCAAGAAAGAGAAAGAGAAGGACTCAGGCTGTCACTTGGTCCAGGAATAAATATATTTCTTCTGGTTTTATTTCTTTCCACATAAAATTTCTTCATGATTCACAAAAGACCAAATAATTCTAATGTGAGGAACCTCAATCATTATATGAAAATACTTTCAAATATTAAAGGAGAGATTTTTCAACTAGGTTAGGTTACATGTCCATCTTTTGCATTAGACATTTTCTACAATTTTCAAATGTTATATTGTTCATAGCTCTCACCCTGGAATCATCACCTATAAAGAGCCATTGCATGGTGAGAAGTAGAAAAGACAGAAAATACCCCTTTTGTGTGGGTTTATAGTGTTTACGAGCACAATACTGTCTGAAGATTCCAGGGAGAATTTTGTTGTTTGTTTCTATCCAGTTTCCTCCCCTGACATCTGGAGGGCTGGGAGGTGTGTGATATATGTCTGCTTGTTCATGTGTGTATGCATGTACAACTGATAACAGTCCAGGCCTGATCCAAAGGGAGTAATGAGATTACTGACGGCAATCATCGCATCAATGTGATCAAGAACAGAATTAGAAGATTGAGACAAAGATAACATGCATGGCTTGAGAACCTCACATTACAAATTAGTTGCTTTAAATCAGATGGAAATTTGGTTCTTCTCAGGCAAGTTTTTTATGTTGTTGATGGAAAACAAATGCTGCTGAGCTGGTAACTATTTATAATAATAATGTATTTCCAAATCAGTTATTGATAATTGGTCAATATAACCATATGATCAGGGATAAACATGTAGACAAAAATCAATCTGTATTTATAGATATATCCATATAGATACAAGTATTTGCACTTGCTAAAATGTATATGCAACATTGTTTATTTCTTTGATTTCAACTATGAGTGACAG
Organism: Saccopteryx leptura; assembly: GCF_036850995.1. Classification (NCBI taxonomy): domain Eukaryota; kingdom Metazoa; phylum Chordata; class Mammalia; order Chiroptera; family Emballonuridae; genus Saccopteryx; species Saccopteryx leptura. The sequence continues at coordinate 358,191,650 of NC_089503.1, forward strand.
ATCTTCATAATGATAGAAAACAAAAATCATGCCCAATTGTCAGATCCTTGATTAAGTCTATATAGAAAGTACTGATCTTTGCTTTTATCTGATATCTTATGAGAATAATTAAAACTGGTTAAATTTTGTGTGATACCTCCGATATCTTCAAATGGTCAGAATTATCACAGAACAGAGTTTCTCAAGGACGTTAAAATTCCTAAAATATTATTAGCATTTCAAAATTTCATAATAATCCAATTATCTTGAAAGGTTTAGTCTTTGGTTTCAACCTTTGTAGTGAAAACTATTCTGTCATTTAATAACACCTCTGATGGAAACACCTGTTTCTTTAAATCATTCTAAAATTAATCAATTTTAAAGACTTTTTAGATTGAATGTATCAGGGTACAGGTTTCAAGTACACAACTCAATAAAACATCATCTGCACACTACATTGTGCAGCCAGCATCCAAAGGAAAGTCTCTTTCCATCCCGGGTTTTCTCCACCTTTGCCCAACCCCAAGCCCCCTTCCCCTCTATCACCACACTGCTGTCTGTGTCTGGTTGCTCTACTTTAAGAGCATGTTTAGGTTCACAGCAAAATTCAGAGGAAATCCACCTTACCAATTATTTCTTTCATGGATAGTGCCATTTTTTTATTTGTTGACTTTGTTCTCTGTTTCTATTTTTTTAAAGATTTTATTTATTCATTTTTTAGAAGAGGGGGGAGAGGGAAAGAGAGAGAGAGAGAGAGAGAGAGAGAAAGAGAGAAGAGCAAGGAGAGGAGAAGAAAGCATGAACTATGTGCCTTGACCAGGCAAACCCAGGGTTTTGAACCGGCGATCTCAGTGTTCCAGGTTGACGCTTTATCCACTGTGCCACGACAGGTCAGGCCTGTTTCTATTTTTGCCTTCACTTTTTTTTTTTCTGCCTTTTGTGGCTTTAATTGAGAATTTTCTATGAACCATTTTCATGTTTGTCTTAGCATGTCAGTTATAATTCTTTTCTTTTTTTTTTAGGTTTTGCCCTCGAGTTTTCAAAGATATATACAGCTATCAAAGTTCATATTCAAAATAACAATAACAACTTCCCTGGTAGTGTGGGTACCGTAATAAAATAATACTTATTCTACCCTACTGTCACTGCATCATTTCTGTCACTTATTTTACTTATATGAGCTACACATAAGTATATGTGATCAACTACATTGTTAATATTTTAGACAATGTTATCTGTTATATCACTTCTGAATAAGAATCATAGTTTTTCTTTTACCATCACTTATTTCTTTTTTGATGTTCTTTCTTACTTTATGTAGATCTAAGCTTCTGACCTATATTATTTTATTTTCTCTAAAAGAAAATTATCTTCTCTCTAAAATTTTAACATATTTTTTAAGAATTGTCTATTGGTAACAAATTCTCTTAATTTCAGAGAAAGTATTTCATCTTTTTTTTTTAAATTGAGAGGCAGTGAGGCAGACAGACAGGCTCCTGCGTGTGCCACAACTGGAGCCATGCTGACCCTGTGAGCACCCTACTGGGTCATGCTCTGCCCATCTCGGCTGTTGCTTCGTTGCTTAGCAACCAAGCTATTTTTAGTGCCTGAGGCAAAGCCAACTTGCTTGAACCACTCAAGCCATGGCTAGGGGGGAAGAGAGAGAGAGAGAAGGCAAAGTGGTGGAGAGGCAAAGTCGCGTCTACTGTGTGTCCTGACCAAAAATTGAACATGGGACTTCCACACTCCAGGCCAATGCTCTACTGCTGAACCAACCAGCCAGGGCTTCATCTTTATTTTTAAAGGATAATTCACAAGGTACCGAATTCTAGGTTGGCATTTTCTTTTCTCTCCACATTTTAAATATTTCACTTCACTCTTTTTTTGTTTGTATGGTTTCAGAAGATAATTCAGATTATTTTTTTACATTTGTTTTTCTATATGTAAATTGGTTTTCTTTTCATTTTACATCTGGCTCCTTCCAGTGTGTCTATTTTTTATTAATTTTCCTAAGATTGAAAGTAAACTGTCTAGGTGTAGATTTTATTTGTTTTGTTTTACCATTTATCCTGCTTGATGTTCTCTCAGATTACTCACCTGTGATCTGTGGTTTCGTGTTTGACATTAATTTTGTGAAATATTTAGTCATTATTGTTTCAAAGATTTGTTCTTCTAATATTCCAATTATTAGCAGATTACATCTTTTAAAGATGTCCTCCAATCATTGGATATTATGTTCTGTTTTACTCTTGTATTTCTTCTCTTTGCTTTTGGTTTTCCAGGATTATTTTGAAATATGTTTTAGCTCCGAGATTCTTTCTTCAGCTCTAAACAAACCACTAATGAGCCCAAAAAAGGTATTCCTCATTTCTGTAATAGTGTTTTGCTTTCTAACATTTCTATTTGATTCTTTTAGGATTTCCAGCTCTCTGCTTACATTGCCCGTCTGTTCTTGCCTGCCTTCTACCTTAGTCATTAAAGCCCTTACATATTAATCATACAAGTTTGTTTCTGGTCTGGTAATTTCAATATTCTGCCATATTTGGTTCTTAGCCTTTCTTTCCCTCCTAATTGTGTATGTGCATGTGTGTGTGTGTCTTTTGCAATACCTTATAATTTTTTCTTGATAGCAGACATGATGTACCAGGTAAAGAGGACTTCTATAAATAGGCTGTTCTAAATGACGAAATCGGGAGCGTGAGAAGGGAAAGTGTTTCAGAGTTCGATAATTATGTCTCAGTAAATAGTGTCCTATGTCTATGCCTTTGGACTGTGAACTTCACAAGTGTTTCCCTAACCCATAAGTCAGTTAGGCTCTGAAAATACTGTGGTAGCTTAGGTTCTGGTTAACTAGTTTCCCCAAAGTACAAGCTTTGTTAAGAATAACAGGGTGTTCTGCCATATTTCAAAATGAGTATGAGTGAATTTTTCTTTGATTTTTACTATAGGAATGTGATTGAGTCTCTGGATCTCACAATTTGGGTCACTTAATTACTGTTTTTTAATACTTGGACTTGTCAATGCCTAGCCTCTAGTAATTAGTCAATTATGATTCAGGTTTGCCTACTTCAGCTCTGTCGTTTATGAAAATTTTTTTGTTCTAGTATTTTGTTTCCTTATGCAGATATTCCTTAACTTATAATAGGGTTATGTCCTAATGAACCCACTAGATTGATAATACCACATGTTCAATTCCCAGTCAGAGCATACAAGAGAAGCAACCATCTGCTTCTCTACCCCTTTTCCTCCCCATTCTGCCCCCTCTCTCGCTTTCCCCTCCGGCAGCCATGGTTCGATTGGTTGGAGCACATTAGCCCAGGTGCTGAGCATGGCTCTGTGGAGCCTTCACCTCAGGCACTAAAAATTGCTCAGTTCTATGCATGGCCCAAGATGAGCAGAGCATGGGCCCCAGATAGGGGTTGCTGGGTAGATCCTGGTTGGGGCACATGTAGGAGTCTGTCTCTCCATCCAGCCTCCTCTCACTTGGAAAAAGAAGAAGAAAAAATACCATAAGTCAAAACACATTTAATACACCTGACTTGAACATCATAGTTTAACCTAGCCTACCTTAAACATTGTCAGAAAACATACATTAGACTAAAATTGATCAATGATCTTCTTGGGCAATGAGGTTTACACCAAGAGTAATTGCCTTCCTTTTCTCCTTCTCATCAGAAGTAGGAGACAGAGATGAACATTTTGCAGAGAAGTTAAAATAATTTTAGTATTTATTATCACTCCTTATTTAACTATCTCAATAACAGTAATGAATCAGCAACCTATAGAAAAGAATACAAAACTTAGAGTGCAAAACTTAGCAAATGGGATGATGTACTAGTTTTTTTTTTTATCATTTCCATAACAAATTATGGAAAATTTAGCTGTTTGAAACATCCTATTATTTTCATATAACTCAAAACCCAGGTGCAGTTTGGAACTAGCAGTACTCTACTCTTTCTCAAGGCAAAAATCAGACCTCAGTAGGGCTGTGCTTCTTTCTGGTCTTTCTGGGAATGAAACTACTTTCAGGTTCATTTTCACTCTGTTGGCACTACTTAGCTCTGTTGCAAATGTAGGACCGAAATTCCCCTTTGCTTATTGCTTGATGGCTGTTGGTTAGGGTCATTCAGCTTCAAGGGGCCACCTGCATTTCATGACTCATGACCCTTTTACTCCAGCTTCAATGACAGCAGTGACTAGTTAATTTCCTCTTATCGTTTGATTATTTCTGATCTCCACTTCTACTACGTCTCTTCCCCCTTATTCTTTCTTTGCTTCTCTCTAATGATTCTACCTTCTTCTGCTGTTAAATGCTCCTGTGATTACATTGAGCACACCTGGATATTCCAGCATAATCTCTCATTTTTAGGTTACCTGTCTAGTAAGTGTAATTCCATATGCAAAGATATTACATAGGACCCACCCTAAAGTAGTGTTTAATTGAATAAGCAGGGGTTAGAAATCTTGGAAAAGGAGAAGCTACATTAAGAATTCTGCCTACTGGGCCCTGGCCGGTTGGCTCAGCGGTAGAGCGTCGGCCTAGCGTGCGGAGGACCCGGGTTCGATTCCCGGCCAGGGCACACAGGAGAAGCGCCCATTTGCTTCTCCACCCCTCCGCCGCGCCTTCCTCTCTGTCTCTCTCTTCCCCTCCTGCAGCCAAGGCTCCATTGGAGCAAAGATGGCCCCGGGCGCTGGGGATGGCTCCTTGGCCTCTGCCCCAGGCGCTAGAGTGGCTCTGGTCGCGGCAGAGTGACGCCCAGGATGGGCAGAGCATTGCCCCCTGGTGGGCAGAGCATCGCCCCATGGTGGGCGTGCCGGGTGGATCCCGGTCGGGCGCATGCGGGAGTCTGTCTGACTGTCTCTCTCTGTTTCCAGCTTCAGAAAAAAAAAAAAAAAAAAAGAATTCTGCCTACTAAAAATAACAAATGTTTGAATTTTATTATTTACATTAAAATATTAATAGATAAATAGTAAGTTGTTTTGACTGTGAATTCAAAAAATGACAGGTTGATTATGACAAGTTGTCACAAGATTTGTACATATGAACTTAATAAATAGTAATACCTGCAATTAAATATATTTTGAGTTTATAATTACAGGATGTAACATTAATTAGTTAGTTGTATTTTTACAGGGTTAAGCTTTGTTTGCTTCCTTGAAGTAGCTGAGAAATTTTCACTAGAATTCAAATTTGCATTTTTATTTTATAAATATATTTTCTCACATTCTATGTATAAGAAAATATTATTAGTGGATTCTTTATTTTTATTTAGACAATTAAATTTAACAGGGTGACATTGTTCAACTAGAGTACATAGATTTTAGGCAAATATCTCTACATCATTTGGACAATCGATCATGTTGTATACCCATCACCAAAAGTCGGATCATCCTCTGTCACTTACATTTGTCCCTCTTTATGTCCCTCCCCTTACCTCACTCTGTTTTTTATTTTTATTTTTTAGCTTTTTTTTTTTTTTTGTATTTTTCTTTAGCTGGAAACGGAGAGAGACAGTCAGACAGACTCCCGCATGCGCCCGACCGGGATCCACCCGGCACGCCCACCAGGGGCGACGCTATGCCCACCAGGTGGCGATGCTCTGCCCCTCCGGGGGCGTTGCTCTGTCGCGACCAGAGCCACTCTAGCGCCTGGGGCAGAGGCCAAGGAGCCATCCCCAGCGCCCAGGCCATCCTTGCTCCAATGGAGCCTTGGCTGCGGGAGGGGAAGAGAGAGACAGAGAGGAAGGAGGGGGTGGGGGTGGAGAAGCAAATGGGCGCTTCCCCTATGTGCCCTGGCCGGGAATCGAACCGGGTCCCCCGCACGCCAGGCCGACGCTCTACTGCTGAGCCAACCAGCCAGAGCCCTCACTCCGTTTTTTAGCCCCCTTCTCCCTCCCCCTTCCCTTCCACCACTGTACTCCTATTTATGTCCATGAGTCTCAATGTTGTGTCCAACCTATGAATGGAATCATACAGTTCTTAGCTTTTTCTGATTTACTTATTTCATTCTGTATAATGTTGTCAAGATACATCCATGATGGGGATTAACTTTCTAAAATATAAAGCTATCTTATAACTGTTCTCTAAAGACCTTGAGATTTAATTGGTATTATCAACTTAGTATGAATACTACCCTCCTTCCCATTTTTGAAAATTAATCTGGGCATCTAAATTAATTGACTTCTCCAAGTTCATGCATTGAGTCAGTGACAAAAGGAAGACGATGTTTCTGTCCCCCTTTTTTTTAATCCCATCTGATAGACTACATTAATTTATTTAAGACAGTTTTCACATCCTACATCCTTTCATTAATTAAATTCTCAAGTACTATATAGTACTTTATAATAGAGGAGTCAATTTTCAAAATTTGTGTTTTCTTAAACAAATGACCTCAGAAAGTTAACATAAACTAAAATAAAATTTTTTTTCTATCTACTTTCATTAAGCAAGGGCTTAAAAGAAGAATTTATAATGTGCAAAAAGCTTTAAAGGCCTCACAGAACTTTACAGCTATTAGGACATTGTACATATCAAAGACTTATTAAAAGCATCAATTTTATAATATAATGCAGAAAAGAATAAAAATTCTTAAATTCTCATAAAAGTATCATTGCTTTAGAAATAAATAAAATGTACTAGGGAACATTTTTATAGTCATTTGAAAAATAGTTTAAGATATTAATAAGCACAAAACAATCCTGAGGATTTATATTTGCCTACAAAATATTTTTAAATAACCCAATAATTACCACCACTAGTAGGAATAGCAGTTACACAGCCTGACCAGGTGGTGGCACAGTGGATAGAGCGTCAGACTGGGATGCGGAGAACCCAGGTTTGAGACCCTGAAGTCACCAGCTTGGGCGCAGGCTCATCTGGTTTGAGCAAAGCTCACCAACTTGAGCCCAAGGTCACTGTCTCAAGCCAGGGGTTACTCCATCTGTTGAAGACCCACGGTCAAGGCATATATGAGAAAGCAATCAATAAACAACTAAGGTGTCGCAACAAAAACTGATGATTGATGCTTCTTATCTCTCTCCGTTCCTGTTTGTCTGTCCCTATCTATCCCTCTCTCTGACTTTCTCTCTGTCTCTGTAAAAAACAAAAACAAAGAGATCAAAGACACAAAAGGGTCAGCTAAACTCTCTAAGGTCACACAGCTAAACAGTGGAGCCAGGATTTAAAACTGAGAAATGTTTTATTAGCATTTATATCTTATCTACTTTGCTATGCATGCACATGTATATTGGATTTTTATTCAATACTTATAGTAAACATTATCATAATCATTGATACTCAAGGATAATTTACAGGAAGGTTATCTCTGTAAAAGCAATTGAAATAAAGGATCTCCCCCCTTATTTTAAAAACAACTATAAATTTTACTTTATAAAATGGGAATGTCATAAATTAGGGCAGAAATATTTTTCACATTCATGTCTTTTGTCAATATTATACGACCATTCACCAAATGGTATTGAACAAGTCAGGGACTATTTACTCTTTTGTACTGAAAAACAGTGACAGTAATGAAAGTCAAATTTCAAAGGGGATACATTTTTGAACTTAAAGACAGTATAAGATCCTGATTTACTCCGTTTTGTTTTTGAGTAGGTAGGAAAACTTCCCATTTTCATTCTACATTATGATTTCTTTTAAAAACTTTTCATAAATATAAATATGTCATTTTATGGCTTTAAACATTCAATAACAATGGCAAATCTATAAACATATGCATATGTATGATTATACCTAAAGCATTCCTATGTTAATTTGAAAAAATATTTAATTAAAATTTGCACGTGATATATATATGTGGTTTTTATATTTTTTACTGGACTTCTTAATGTCAAAAGAACATTAAAATATCAATTTAAAAAGTCACAGAACTATTCAGAACTAAATTGGTGTCCCAGAAAGATTCTTGTGGCAATCACAAAGAATTTATTACATGTCTACTTCAAGGAAGACATGTCCTCTTAGAAAATGTTTGAGGTATTCCCAATTTAAAACAACATCCTATTGACAAATGAATACTAACGGAATACAATTCAGAATAGTATATCTAAAAAAGGAAGCATAATAAAATTTTTCTTCATAAATTAATAAACATTAAACAGTACCTTTATATCAAAATTATTTTGTAGAAAAAAGCAAATGTCACATTGGCAATTAATGGAAGAAAAGCACATTTAAAAAGATTTTTAGAAGGCCCTGGCCGGTTGGCTCAGCGGTAGAGCGTCCGCCTGGCGTGCAGGGGACCCGGGTTTGATTTCCGGCCAGGGCACATAGGAGAAGCGCCCATTTGCTTCTCCACCCCCCCTCCTTCCTCTCTGTCTCTCTCTTCCCCTCTCGCAGCCAAGGCTCCATTGGAGCAAAGATGGCCTCGGCACTGGGGATGGCTCCTTGGCCTCTGCCCCAGGCGCTAGAGTGGCTCTGGTCGCAGCAGAGCGATGCCCCGGAGGTGCAGAGCATCACCCCCTGGTGGGCAGAGCGTCGCCCCTGGTGGGCATGTCGGGTGGATCCCGGTCGGGCGCATGAGGGAGTCTGTCTGACTGTCTCTCCCCGCTTCCAGCTTCAGAAAAATACAAAAAAAATAATAATAATAAAAAGATTTTTAGAAATCATGGTATGATGAGATAATGATATTATTTTATTTAAAACAAACTTGGTCAAAATTCTCAAGATTGGTAATAAATAGGCAGCCATAAAATCCCAAAGACCATAAATATATTTTTTAAATGAATCAAGTTTTTATATACATGAAATTTAGTTTTTTTTTTCCCAGTAATGTGCCTGTTTTAGATTTCATAATTTGTAAATACACGATAATATAATTTTAACAAAAGGTACTTGAATCATTTTTATTGAACCAATTATTTTCTACATTTTTTCTTAAGCTACTTAAATATGGTGAACACTTGCTAGTTAATTTTTGACATAGCTACTTTATAAATTATATATTTCAGGTACTATAAGAGGTCAAATTCTTTTAAATGCTGACTACTATTATTATATATATTATAGAAAAATATCCTATAATTTAAGAAATTAAAGTTTGAATACCTGTTTATTGCCATCAAAAGAATACTCTGAAAATAGCTTTATTTTACATAGCTTCTTTTTTATTAACTTTTATTTATTTATTTTATTCAGTGAGAGGAAGGAAGGCAAAAAGACTCCTGCATGTGCCCCATCAGGATCCACCTGGAAAGCCTGCTAGGGGACAATGTTCTGCCCATCTGGGAGGTTGCTCTGTTACCATGCAACCAAGCTCCTTTTAGCACCTGAGGTGGAGGCCATGGAGCCGTCCTCAGCACCCTGTGCAAATTCACTCCAATTGAATCATGGCTGAAGGAGAAGAGAGAGAGAGAGAGAGAGAGAGAGAGAGAAGTGAGAAGGGGTGGGGGATGGTGAGGGGTTGAGAAGTAGAAGGGTACTTCTATGGTGTTCCCTGACCAGCAATCTAACCCAGGGCATCCACACACCAGGCAATGCTCAACCACTGAGCCAAAGGTCCAGGGCTCTGTTTAACTTTTATAATACATTTAGTTCAGTTATAGGCATGTATAATATCCAATTAGAAATAGTCTGTCCCTGGCCAGTTGGCTCAGTGGTAGAGTGTCGACCTGGCATGCAGGAGTCCCGGGTTTGATTCTTAGCCAGGGCACACAGGAGAAGCGCCCATCTGCTTCTCCACCCCTCCCCCTCTCCTTCCTCTCTGTCTCTCTTTTCCCCTCCCGCAGCCAAGGCTCCATTGGAGCAAAGTTGGCCCGGGCACTGAGGATGGCTCCATGGCCTCTGCCTCAGGCGCTGGAATGGCCCTGGTTGCAACAGAGCAACACCCCAGATGGGCATGCTGGGTGGATCCTGGTAGGGCACATGCGGGAGTCTGTTTGCCTCCCCGTTTCCAACTTCAGAAAAATACAAAAAAAAAAAAAAAAAGAAACAGTCTGAGGAAGAGGGAGGTAGAACAAGTGATTTTCGCAGGCATTTCTGAACATGTTATCCATATTATTGAATTAAAATTTTTGGTTTAATTTTTTTTTTTATTATTTAGAAAATTAAATTTAACTGGGTGACATTAACCAATAATGGGGTGACACTGGTCCATAGGAACACATAGGTTTCAGGTATACATCTTTTGAACCTATTGTTTCTTTTCAGTGGTAATTTGCTGTTAAAATGGAGAATTGATGCTTGCTACTATAGTTAAAGTGGTCTGACTATAAATGCTATTAGGAAAAATAACTACAAAATATGGAGGGTTTAAAGTGGCTGTTATTTCCATTGGAGTTTTAACATCAGTGTGCTATTATTGATCTCAAGTTATGAAATAAATCCAGTAACATAGGATTGTACAGTCTAATGATTTATGCTTGTAATCTTTAAATAGTGTGAGAATCCTTGGAGAATGGTTGTAGAGTATATTAATAACATTCTAAATAATTTGCTTTGTTTCAACTTCATGTATTCTAATTCAAAAAATAATGATTTAGAACCTACAGCTTTTCGCCTAAATGCGCAATGAAGCATGAATATTTGTCTCACAAAGATATTACAGAAAATTCTGTAAACTAAATTATTTTGTGGCACATACTGTTATCTGGGTATCCTCTGCATATATATATATATATATATATATATATATATATATTATTATTATTATTATTATTATAATCCTGATTTTGAGGGAGGAGTTGTGTGCAAACTTCCTAATTTACTTTTCTCCCTCCTAATCTACTAACCTCTCTCCTAGTCTCTCCTTCCTAAATTAGTAGCCTGATGATCCAGCTATGAGGTTGCCACTGCCAATGCCTGGAGATTTAGAGGCTCAAAGAGCTGGCAGATCCCTACTCTATCCTTACTCAGCACAGGGTTCTGGGTAAGGCTCTGTCAGTCAGAGCTGCCAGTGTAATCAGGCAGGGCTGGGAGCCAATTGTTTTCAAGGTGACTTTCTATGCACCTCTAGGCGTGTTCAGTATGCCTCAGCACTCTGTGGGGCCACTCTCCCCAGGCTTTCTGCACTTTGTAACCTGTATTAGCTGGGAAGAAGATGCCCTAGTTGCAGATGCCTTCTTGCAGAACAGGAGGTCTTAAAAGCTGCCAAGTCCCTCTTTTTAGTGCACAGCTCTGAGTATGAAAACTCTGCCAATCAGAGCCACCAGCTTAAGCAGGTAGGGGGGCGTGTTGACCTCTGTTCAGTTCCCCAGGTATATCTAGTTAAATTCGCCTTAGCATTCCATGGGATTGCTTTCTGCAGGCTTCTTCCTTGTTAAAAAACCTACAGTCTAGCCTAACTTCTGCAGTGTTCTCTGAGGTTTGTTCTGTAGGAATGTGTTTTTCACCTATAGTGGCTGACAGGAAGTTGCCCCCACCCCTATGTGCAGAGCAAGAGGCACTAAAATATATCATGTCTATTGTCTTAGATTGCTGATCTGAGAGAGATCTTGTCAACTAGGGCTGCGTAAACCAGTTGGGCAGTGAGCAGACTGTGGGTTAAGTTAATTTCAGTGACTGGTTCCGCAGATCTGCTCCAGAGACAGACTGCAAGCTGCATGTGCACCCCTCCTCCTAGCTCTTCCATATTTTTTCTTCCCCGGAATGTTAGCCTGAATGGCTGAGTGAGGCGCCCCACCCGCCCAGAGAAGTCCAGGCGTAGGGAAGTTCGCTTCCATGCACATCCCCTGGGCTGTTGCTGGGGGAGCAGGGACCACATCCAGACTCTGGGTTCAGCCCACACAGAAGCCTCTGACCCTGCCCTTTTGTCTGGGAACACAGGCGCCCACTCCCGTGGTGCTAGGAGGAACCTCTCGCACACTGTTCGCGCTTGCTGACCAGGATATCGGGGGTAATAGCAGCCGCTGTTTGCCCGCCTTTGCTGGGGTTTGGCGCCGGTGTTAGCTTGCTGTGAGCTGAGTTGCTGCAGACACACTCTTTCATCGGCTTGAACGTCTGTGCCCCAGCCCATCTCCCTCCATGCCCCCAGCCCCCATTCTCTCTCAGTTCCAAGTGAAAGCAGCCCTTGTTCAGGTTAGTGAGGAAAGTGGAATGTTCCATTCTCTGTCTTATTTCCTTCAGGGTTCATTATATATTTAGCCAACTTTTTGCCCAATCATATCTTCTTGTTCAGCGTGTGGGACTTCCAGACACTCCAGGGATAGATTTTTCTGTCTCTGGTTGTAGAACTTGTTGAAATTTTGGGGAGAGGTATCAGGAGTGCTCCTCATGGCATCATTTCTCTGACCTGAACTCCCAGTATGACTTTTTTTTTTATAAATTTTAATTAATTTTAATGGGGTGACATCAATAAATCAGGGTAAATATGTTCAAAGAAAACATGTCCAGGTTATCTTGTCATTCAATTATGTTGCATACCCATCAACCAAAGTCAGATTATCCTCCGTCACCTTCTATCTAGTTTTCTTTGTGCCCCTCCCCTTCCCCCTTCTCCTCTCCCTCCCTCTCCTCCCCCCACCCCCGGTAACCACCACACTCTTGTCCATGTCTCTTAGTCTCATTTTTATGTCCCACCTATGTATGGAATCATTCAGTTCTTGTTTTTTCTGATTTCCTTATTTCACTCCATATAATGTTATCAAGATCCAACCATTTTGCTGTAAATGATCCAACGTCATCATTTCTTATGGCTGAGTAGTATTTCATGGAAACAACCAAAAAGCCCTTCAATAGATGACTGGATAAAAAAGATGTGGCCCAGTATGACTTTTCTAATGAACATTCCTATAATATTTTCACGAGCAGTTTAGAGAGGAAATTAAGAAGCCAGGTTTTTATGTAGCATATTGGAAGAAGTTTCCATTGAATTGCCATTGGACATGCTCTACCTACCCCATTACAGTGGTACTCCCATTATTGTATGTTTACATCATTTTTTAATATTTTTATAATTTTGTATAAAACTATATACATCTTAATATTATTAGCATAAATGCCTAAACTTAAAATTGTTTAATGATAATATATATCTTTCAAAAAGTTAATGTATAAATGGCCAAATTCCCCTCCAGAAAGAGTGAATAAATCAGCATTCAAGTCAGTAGTGTAAAACATGAATTTTCTTTATACCTACAGCAACAGTAGCTATTATTATTTTTACAACTGTGCAAATTTTATAACTGTAACAAGTTATCTTATTTACATAATTTTTATTATTTTATTAGCAATAATGGTACATTCTTATTATTTACTAGCCATGTAAATTTATTTTAATGACTTCCTCAGTCATATATTTTTTTTAATTTTGACGATTGTATTTTTATTTTAAATTTATTTTAAAAAGCTCATTAAGTAGTAAAAATATTAGAGGTCTGTCTTCCTTTTATGATACAACAATTTTTTATAGTTAATTGTTTCCTTTAATTTTATATAAATTTAGTTTATGTGGAGTCAAATCTTTCTTTTACCTTAGGAACACATTATATTTTTAAGGCTGGTCAATCATTTATTTATTATTATTACTATTATTCTTTTATTTTAGAGAGACAGAGGAAGAAAGGGGGAGAGATAAAGAGAAGCATTCATTTTTGTTCCACTTAGTTGTGCATTCATAAGTTATTTCCTGTATATGCCTTGACTAGGAATTGGCCCACAACCTTGGTATTTCTGGACAATGCATTACTGAATGTGCTAACTTGCTAGGACCTTGAAGAACACATTTTTTAAATTGAAAATGTATAAACGTCTTGCTCATAGTAATAGCTAATATCTATATTTTCAATAGTGCTATTCATGTTTTCAAGAGATAGATATTTTAATCTACCTGAATTTTATTAAGAAATGACATGAGAAAATAATAAAAATATTTTTCTTAAAGCTATTAACTGGTAACCTCTGTAATTTTATTAAATATAACACTGATTATAATTAAACACTAAAACATAATATGCATATATATGCATACAAAAAGAGTTTATGTATGTATGCTTAAATCATAAACCCTGAGAACAATCAAGTCAAACTATAGAAATATGGGAAAGCCATATAAAAGAATAGTTCACAAGAGCAAATGCAAATGGATCCTAAACATACGAAAAGTGCCTTGAACTCTTTATAAGAAAAAAAAATTAAAATTAAAACTATGTTATACAAATTCTATCATCTGACAAAAATCTAAAATTTTGACGTTATTTTATTACTGTAATCTTAAGATAACAGGCACACTCATATTTTGATATAGAAGATAAAGAAATTGACCACTTACAGAAGATAAGTTTTCAAATATCTAAGAAAATTATAGATAAATTTGCCTTTGATGCAAAAATCCCATCTATTGTAATAAATCTTTGAATAAGATAACAACAACAAAAAACAAATACATTCCCACATTTATTTACTACCCTGTTTCTTACAATAAAAGACTAGAAATAACTCACATGACCATCAATAAGAAACGTGTAGAAAGCTCTGTAACATTTACATAATTGGGTACTTTGTAGTTTGTAAAAGTAAAGGAAAAGACTGCTATATGTTGATACCCAGGATAAGTCTTACATTAATAAAATATGATGCCACATGCATATAGCATTTTACCTTTTATCTAAGAATAGAGGAGATATATTATGCATTAAAATGTGAAAGACAAACTTAAAACCCAATAAAAATACTTAGCTATAGTGTGTATGAGGTGGGTAACAAAGCGATAAGAACAGAAACAGAAGCTAAATATCTCTGAAAGTATCTTCTTTTTCAAATTTGATTTTGAAACCTTTAAATTGTATAATAGAAGTTTTTAAAACAGTGGTAATTCATATATATAGAAATAAAAATAAAATTATTTCAAGAAATTTTAAAACAGCCTGACCAGTCAGTTGCAGAATGGATAGAGCATCAGACTGGAATGCAGAGGACCCAGGTTCGAAACCCTAAGGTCGCTGGCTTGAGCCCAACGTTGTTGACTTGAAGCCCAATGGCACTGGCTTGAGCAAGGGGTCACTCACTCTGCTGTAACTACCTGGTCAAGGCACATATGAGAATGCAATCAATGAACAACTAAGGTGACTAAGGAGAAGCAATGAAGAATTGATGCTTATCATCTCTCTCCTTTCCTGCCTATCTGTCCCTATCAGTCCCTCTCACCGTCTCTCTATCTCTGTCACAAAAAAAAGAACAAAAGAGATTTTAAAACAGAGTAATTTTTAAATTACTAGATTGTTATGCAAGGGACAAAAAGAACATCAAGAAATCTTAACTGAATTTAGTAACATTGATAGTGATCATTTAGTATTTTCATTTTAATAAAATATGCATATTAAAGTTACAGCAAATAGGAAATTGTGAACTTTTTAAAAACTGAAGGACAAAGATATAAATATAAACCAAGGAAGGTTATTAAAACATTTAATATTAAATTAAAATTGAGCCCTGGCTAGTTGACTCAGTGGATAGGGCATCGGCCTGGCGTGCGGAACAGCCAGGTTTGATTCCTGATCAGGGTACACATGAAATATGACCATCTGCTTCCCTTCCCCTCCATCTCCCCCTTCTCACCCTCTTCCCCTTTCACAGCCAGTGACTTGGTTGGTCTGAGTATTAGCCTCAGGCACTAGGAAAGCTAAGTTGATTTGAGCATCAGCTCCAGATGAGGTTACCGGGTAAATCCTGGTTGGGGTGCATGCAGGAGTCTATCTCCCCTCCTCTCACTTAAAAAAATTAAAATAAAAAATATCAGTATTAATTAATGATAAACTTTAAATTATATTTTAAAAGCATATTCTGTCACTGAAAATGCCTAGAACCAGCACTACAGTGATGAACAATTCTTAAACGTATATTTTACAAACAAACAAAAAGAGCCACAAGTCCTTAGAGAAAATGAAAGATTCCAAGTCTGTGGTGTAAATATTTTTAAAAAGAATAGATATATTGATAAAATATATCTGCCCTCTCTCTAAAATGAATTTTAAAAAATGTAAAAGGACTAATGAGATTATAGTAACAATTTACAGGTGGTAAACTGAATTGGTTCCCCTAGCCAAAAATGAAGTCTGATTGTTAAAGCAAAGCAAACCAAACAAACAAAAAACAGACAACCCCACAAACAAACAAATAAAACAACAAAGCCCTATGTAGTACATTGGAAAGAATAATAGTAAGAATAAGCATTTGATATCTCAGTTGTACAAAGTTAGTTCTACATGTAGAATTAAAAATAATGTAATAATAAGTTCATGGAATCTACCACATCAATAGATTTTTAAAAAATCACATAATTATATCAACATATATGGATTAAACATTTGACAAAATTTAACACACCTTCACTGTAAAAATTCTAAGTAAACTACAAATACAGGGGAAGTTTCTCAACTTGATTAAAAGTGTCTTCAAAAAATCTGTAGCTCAAGGAGATAGAGACAGACAGGAAGGGAGAGAGATGAGAAGCATCAATTCTTCTTTGCAGCATCTTAGTTGTTCATTGAGTGCTTTCTCATTTGTGATTTGACCGGGGGCCTCCAGTAGACTGAGTGACACCTTGCTCAAGCCAACGACCTTGGATTCAAGCTGGTGAGCTGTGCTGAAACCAGATGAGCCCACACTCAAGCCAGTGACCTTGGGATTTCAAACCTGAGTCCTCTGCATCCCAGTCTGATGCTCTATCCACTGCACCACTGCCTGGGCAGGCACTAACATCATATTTAGTGGTGAGAATTTAAAGGCTTTTTCAGTAATATCTGCTATAAGACAAGAATGACCATTCTCAAATTGGAATATAGATACCGTTTTAAAAAAATATTTTATTAATTGACTTTACAGAGAGAGATAGGGAGAGGAATGAGAAGTATCAATTCATAGTTGCTCTTTTTATTTGTTCATTGATTGTTTCACATATGAGCCTTGACTGGGCAAGCCCAGGGTTTTGAACAGCCATCTTCAACATTTTAAGTCGACACTCTATCTACTGCACCACCACAGGCCAGGCTCAAATTGGTATATAGATGCTATGCAATCTCAATAAAAATCCCAGCAAATTATTTCATGGATATTGACAAATTGAATCTATAGTTTATATGGAGAGGCAAAACAAACAAACAAACAAACAAGAAACAGAATAGGCCAACATAATATTAAAGGAGGAAAACAAACTTTAAGAGACTGAGATTTCCTGAATTCAAGACCTATTATTAAACTATAGTAATCAAGTCAGTGTGATGTTGTCAAAACAATAGACAAAAAAATCATTTTTTTCTTGCTTGAGTTAAATTATCAGAAAAAATATTGATACAAGGAGTGTCTGAGATTTTACTGCCTATGTTTTCTTCCAGAATTTTTATGGTTTTGAGAATAACAGTTAATTCTTTAATATATTTTTAGTTTATTTGTGTATGGTGTAGGAAGGTGGTCCAGTTGATGGGTGGGTTAAAATGCTGTGGCACATTTATACAGTAGAATACTATTCGGCCACAAAAAAGAAGGAAATTATACCTTTTGTAACAGCATGGATAGACCTGGAGATTATACTAAGTGAAATAAACCAGTCAAAAAAAGACAAATATTATATGATTTTATTATATGTGAAATTTAATTAACAAAATAAACTAACAAACAAAATGATCATTGGAATAGAGCATCAGACTGGAATGCAGAGGACCCAGGTTCAAAATCCCAAGGTCGCTGGCTTGAGCAGGGGCTCACCAGCAGGAGGGTGGAGTCACTGGCTTGAGTATGGGATCATAAACATGACCCCATGGTCACTGGATAGAGAGCCCAAAATAGGTCCAATAACTATAGTCAACTGACCTTTGAAAAAGGACAAAAGGAACAAGATAAATCCTTCAGCAGGTGGGGTTGGAACAACAGCATTCACATGTAAAAAAAAAATTATTCTAGACACAGACTTCACAGCCTTTACAAAACTTAATTCAAAAGGGGTCATAGATCTAAATGTAAAATGCAAACCAATAAGACTTTGAGAAGATCACATAGAAGAAATTCTAGGATGACGTTGGATATGATAATGACTTTTTAGATACACCATCGAATATGTACTGTAATCCCTGAAATAAATAATTAATAAACTGGACTTTATTAACATTATAAACTTCTACTCTGCAAAGGACAATATCAAAAGAATACAAATGGAAGCCACTGAACTTGGAGAAAATATTTACAAGTCACATCTAACAAAGCATAGTTTTTCAAAATATATGAAGAACTCTTAAAAATTCAGCAATAAAAAAACAACCTAATTAAAATAGGAGCGAAAGATCCAAACAGACATCTCACCAAAGAACCTATACAGATGATGAATAAATGTATGAAAACATGTTCCACATCCAATGTCATCAAAGAAATTCAAATTAAAATAATAAGACACAACATTATTTGGCCAAAATCCAAAGCACTGACAATACCTAGTGCTGGAGAGGATGTGGAGCAACAAGAACTTACATAGATCTGGTGGGAATGCAAAATGCTATAGCCCCCCCCTTTTAATTCAATCTTTTTATTATTGATTTCTAAGAGATAAGAAGGGAGAGAGCAGAAGAAAGACAGGAACATTGACCTGTTCCTGTATGTGCCCTGACTGGGGATCGAACCAGCAACCTCTGTATTATAGGAAAATGCTCTAACAAAGCCATCTGGCCATGGTGGTATATCCACATTAGAGGATAGTTTGGCAAATTAAAAAACTTAACATACTCATAATGCATAATCCAGCAATAGTACATGATATTTATTTACTCAAAGGAGTTGAAAACTTATGGCCATGCAAAAAAACAACACATGCATGTTTAAAGCGGCATTATATAATTGCTAACATTTGAAAGGAACAATAAGTCCTTCAGGTAGTGAGAATGTATAAATAAATTGTGGTATAACTAAACAATAAAATATTAGTCAGTATTAAAAGAAATGAGCTGTCCAGCCATAAATATACATGGAGGAAACTTAAATGCATATTACTAAGTAAAAGAAGCTGTGTTGAAAAGGCTGTGTATAAATTTTACCGTATAATTTTCTGGAAAAGGTAAAAATATGAAGACAAATGAAAGATCAGCCATTTCCAGGGGTGGGGTGGGGCAGCGATCAAAAAGCAGAGCACAGAGAAATTTTAAGTCAATGAAACTGTCCTGGCATTACCTGTGGTGGCTCAGTGGACAAAGCATTGACCAGGAATCCTGCAGTCACTAGTTCAAAACCCTGGACTTGCCTGGTCAAGGCACATATGAGAGTTGGTACTCCCTGCTCCTCCCTACCTCTCTCTCTCTCACTCACTTTCTCTCCCCTCTCTAAAATGAATAAAATAAAAAAACCTGTTCTGTATAATATTGTAATAACGGATATTTATCAGTACATATTTTCCCTAACCCATAAAATGTACAATATCAAGAATGAACCTTAAGGTAATCTATGGATAATGGATTTTTGGTGATACATCAATGCAGATTCACTTTTAGTAAAAAAATAAAATGAAAATATATAAAAATAAATTATATGATACCAATCAGTTGTTGATCATGATAATGGGGGGTCTATGCACATGTGGGTCAAGGAATATATGCATGCTCTCTGTACCTTTCTCTCAATTTTATTGTAAAGTTTAAGCTTTCTGAAAGTAAAGTCTTAAAATATTACCATTCAGAGGATTTCTAGGCACCTTCTCAATATTCTGAAAGTTGTTAAAAGAAAAATAATCGAGCGTTTTCTTTGCCGTTGCTGCAGACACTAAAACCAATAAATAAGTGGTTTTAGAGGAACATCATAATACATATTCTAGTCTAGACACACTTGAACTGACAAATCAATCCTAAGAACACACACACACACACACACACACACACACACATACACACACACACACACACAAAAGAACACAAAAATAAATATGCCACCATGACACGCCTCCTAGTGTAATGGGATAGGAGATACAAAGCATCGCTTTTATTCTCCCTTAAAAGTCAGTATGAATCTGCCTGACTTGTGGTGGCGCAGTGGATAAAGCGTCGACCTGGAAATGCTGAGGTCGCTGGTTCGAAACCATGGGCTTGCCTGGTCAAGGCACATATGGGAGTTGATGCTTCCAGCTCCTCCCCCCTTCTCTCTCTCTGTCTCTCTCTCCTCTCTCTCCCTCTCTGTCTCTCTCTCCTCCCTAAACATGAATAAATAAAATAAAAAAAAAGAAGTCAGTATGAATCTGATCAAGCCTCAAGATTGCCTGCCAGTTTATAGAAAAAACAGGAGGCAAATAATGTCAATGTTAAATAATGCCAATGGGATACCATCAGCAAAGTCCAGGGTATAAAAAATTCTGCAGGACAGAATTCTCAGTTTGATCAACAAAAAAAAAAGTTATAGATTTAAAGAGACTTAAGAGATATACCCATCAATTTTGGACTTTGTTTAGATCTCGAGTCAAACAGTCTACTCTAATATAAATAAATGGATAGACAACTAATTAATTAATTTTCCTATAAAATCTGGGAAATGTAAGTAATGACTGGATATTTCATATGTGTTTTGTTTCTTTTTATGTGTTATTTTAGAAATTTGAAATAAATGCTTTTGTTTTTGTTTTACACATTTCTTGTGCACCATTTGCAAATCTCACATTTCTCACTCCATCTACTGATGTGGTGAACAGTCTCATACAAGCATTGATAAGCTGGGTATGAAGATAACCTGGCAGTAACCAGCCCCAGAGCAATATAGCATACCAGTTTTTTTTCTTTTCTAGGGCTTTTCTGACATTGCAGTGTATGAAAATATATACATAACCCATCAGTAGTGGATTTTGTAGTGGAGTGTTAAGGCCAATGGTGTCTCTCTTCACAATAGTCAAGGGAAACCAATGGATAAATAATTCTTTTTGGCTTGCTGAAATATCAATCTTTAAAATCATTTTCCTCACCTTTCAGAAGGTACCACATGATTGAGGTACAAGCAGTCTTGTATTGGCTTCTTTATACATTGATATTTCCTGTCACTTACTCGTCTACACATCAGAATAGCTTCCCAAACAAAGAACCTATCCATTAGACTTTATACCAGGCTTTGATTTTTGAGGAAACTTAGTTAAAAATATGACATTGTGATTATGTTGAAAAGGGGACTGAGTGAGACCCTATTTTGCAGGATTCTCTGAGATCTCTGTGAATGAATTGATGTGGTGTATGGAATCTGTCTTTCTGGTAATTCAGAGAAGAAAACTGAACTAGCAAAAGAAGACATAGATGAAACAAGATGGGCCACATGTTCATATAATTGGAAATTGGGTACTGGATGCATGGGCACTGACACTGTTCTTCCCACTTTGTATATGTTTGAATAGTTCCAAAATAAAATAAAAAGATTATAAGAAGTCATAATATATTGTATATTTGCTGTTTTTCTTTGTTCTGACCTTTTTCTTAGTACAGAACAATGGCTCTCAGTTGGGAGTGACTTTTGCCCATATAGGGTATATTTGGAAATATATGGAGACATTTTTGATTGTCACAACTAAGAGGGAGTATGTGATACTATATCACTGAGGTAAAAACCTAATAGACAACTCCTGGTAGTAGTAGTGATAATACTGCTGATGTCATAAACAAGCTGATGCCTGTTAGTAGCCCTCTTTATTTCTTCTCATTTTTAAGCATCTCTATTAAATGCTCCAGTTTACTATTCAAATGTTAGAGAATCCCTTTGTAGTTATTAGGCCTTTCAATTGAGGAGAAAACAAAATCACTACAAGTACACTTTAGGGAAAATTTAAAAAGAAAAATATATTTTTACCAAGGGCAAGGCCAATGTACTTAATTTTAAAACCAATTTAATTTTAATTCATTTGAGGGTAGTATAGTTTTCTTTAACTTTATGTTGTGTGCTATTTAAAATATTTGTGAAACTAACATACATGACCAAGAAACACAAAAGGGAGGAAGATTTTAATATATACATATAATGTTCTAAGATTCCAATATTATCAAAGATGTAAAAATGTTTTGTTAAAAAATAATAAATATACAAATGTATGTTCTAATCTCTAAGTAACTAATAAAAAGATAAAAGAACATACCATTATAAATTAATAAAGAGGAAACAGAAAAATCATAATAAGCCAAAGTTGAATTTTTAGAACACACACTATTATTTCTTTTTCTATTTCTAGGTGTATAGTTGTAAGTGTATGGCTAAGAGGGGTGAATATGTCTGTGTGTGTATGTACACTAAGAAATATGCTCTCAGATAATGAAAGTTTCATAAAATGAAAGCAATAGCATCCCACTATTTTCTATGATGCCTAGGCTATGTAGTAATAATCAGAAGACAATGAAGAATAAAATACAAATTTCTTTAAACAGGATGCAAGTTATGAGGTAGTAAATCAAGAAAGGATAAGCCTTCCCACATCTTGTAAGAGGTTTTGAATAGACATTTTTCACAGAACACAGTTGATTTTTTTAAATTTTCTTTTTATTGGTTGATTTTAGCTGGAAAGGCAGAGAGAGATAGAGAGAGAGAGAAGAACATTAATATGTTCCTATATGTGCCCTGACTGGAGTAGAACGGCAACCTCTGTGCTGTAGGCTGACACTCTAATCAACCTAGGTATCCGGTCAGAGCAGCACACAGTTCATTTATTTTAATTTCTGAGTTTTTATTGACTCCTTTTCTGACACAATAAAGAATTAATGAATTTTTTTTACATTAATTAGAATGTAGTTTAAATTGCACACCCATTCATGGAAGGGAAACTCTTACAGGTGTAACAGATGAAATAGTATTAAATATTTTATAGCATAGTAAAATTTTTTTCAATTTTTAGTGAGCTTTAATGGACCAACATTATTACTGTATAAGTTTAAGGTGACTAGCATAATGATTTCTTACTATGTTATAAAATTATTACCACAATAGGTTCAATTAGCATTTATTATCTCATAGATACATTGAAAAAGAAAAAAAAATAAAAATAAGCACAAAATCATTAATCAGGTGTTTTGTTCTACTCTGAACTGAAAACCCACATGAACAAGTTACTTATTTCCATGTCATTTCTTTTTTTTATTTTTTATTTTTATTTTTTTTTATTTTTCTTAAGCTGGAAACGGGGAGGCAGTCAGACAGACTCCCGCATGCGTCTGACCGGGATCCACCTGGCATGTCCACCAGGGGGCGATGCTCTGCCCATCCGGGGCATCGCTCTGTTGCGACCAGAGCCAGTCTAGCGCCTGAGGCAAAGGCCATGGAGCCATCCCAGCGCCCGAGCCATCTTTGCTCCAATGGAGCCTTGGCTGCGGGAGGGGAAGAGAGAGACAAGGAGGAAGGAGGGGGGAGGGGTGGAGAAGCAGATGAGCCCTTCTCCTGTGTGCCCTGGCCAGGAATCAAACCCGGGACTTCCGCACGCCAGGCCGATGCTCTACCACTGAGCCAACCTGCCAGGGCTCCATGTCATTTCTTAAAGCTCATCTTCCTGGATGAAAAGTAACACTCATTCCAAAAAATACTTTTGAATAAAAATTGTAAATATACTAAGATGTAATAGGAAGCTGTTTACATCATAATAAACTAATAAATCCCAAATCCACTTTCTGGTACATTTACATTCTGAGTAACTTTTCTCTTTCCTCTTCCTGAAAAACCCAACTCCATTCTTTGAAAATATGTCTGGACATGCAGGAGAACACCAACCGCCTTCCTCTCATCAAATTAATTCTCTTATGTGCTTTCGTACAGAGAATATATAGTCATTATTTGCTTCAGTATGGCAATATTAAAGCATTTCTTTTTTTTTACAACCTTATTCACAAGCAATATGTTCTAAGAACAGTCCTGAATGTCTGAAATGAAACCATAGAGAGTATCAAACCATATACATACATATTACACACACACACACACACACACACACACATTAGTTCCTGTCTTCCACTCGTAAATTTAATGACTTTTCCATATTAACTAAGCATTTACTATGCACTGCCACTATAACTTTTACAGTTTGAGGTGTGACAGAAAAACTAGCATGATTTTTTTTCTTTTTCACAATTTCATAAATAGATTTGTTCTTACTACAGATCTTAGATCTTAGCAGCCTCTGACTAAAATTTTTCCTTTACTTATTAAGTCAAGATCTTGAACATTTTTACTTAAAGGAAGTGCTTCATGGCTTCTCGTTGGCACATTTCAATTGCCAGAATCACTACTCTTGTGCTTTGTGGCCACTGTTAAATAAAATAAGTATTACTTGAACATAAGCACTGTGATACAAGACAGTAGACGTGATGACTGGAAATGTTACTACATGAATAATATGTGGGTAGCTTGTACAGAGTGGATATGCTGAACAAAGGGATGATTTCAGGCTAGACAGAGTAGGAAGGTATGAGATTTCATCAGACTACTCAGAACAGGGCACATTTAAAAGTTATAAATTGCTTATTTCTGAAATTTTCTATTTAATATCTTCAGACTTCAGTTGACTCTAGGTAACTAAAACCACAGAGCTAAACAAATAAAGGGAAACTACAGTATTGAGATATAATTTAAATGTCATAAAATTGACCTATTTAAATATAAAATTCAATCATTTTTACTATATTTACAGACATGTGCAACCAGTACCTTAGCCAACTTTTCATTATCTTAAAAAATACTATAACCAATAATTATAATTTTCTTATTATCCCACCCTACTCTACAGCCCTAAGGAACCACTAATTTAATGTTTATATAGAATTTTTGCCTATCCAAGCGGTTTCACAGTGGTTAGAGCATTGGCTGGGGATGCCGAGGACCCAGGTTTGAAATTCTGAAGTCTCCCGCTTTTGCGTGGGGTGAGCATGGGATCATAGCCATGACCATATGGTTGCTGGATTAAGCCCAATGGTTGCTGGCTTGAACCCAGTGGTCACTGGCTAAGCTGGAGGCCCCCCGTCCAGGCACATATGAGTAACAATGAACAATTAAACTGCAACAAAGAATTGATGCTTCTCATCTCTCTCCCTTCCTGTCTATCTGTCTCTCACTCTCTCTCCCTCACAAAAAAAAAAAAAAAAAATTAAATTCTAGATATTTACTATGAATGGAATCATATAATATGTGGCCTTATGTAACTAACTCTTTTTTATTTAACATAATGTTTTCAAGGTTTATCCATGTTGTAACATATATTATCGCTTCATTCCTTTTATGGTCAAAATATACCATTATGTTGACATGCTATAATTTGTTATCCATTCATTAGTTCATGAATATTGGAGGTATTTCTACCATTTGTCAATTATGCATAATGTTGTTAAAAGTATTTGTGTACATATTTTTGTATAAACATGTTTTTATTTTCTTGAATGTATATATAGGAATGGTTTTTATGGGTCATATGGAAACTATTGTTTAGTAGATTGAGAATTACCTGTTTTTCAAAGTGACTGAACCACTATAAAACCCCACTAGTGGTCCATGAGGATTCTAATTTTTCCATATCTTTGCCAACATTTATTATTATTTGACTTTTTTTAGTTCTAAATAAAATTCTTCATGACCTTGTATTTGGCAAAAAAATTCTTAGCTATGACATCGAAAGCATAAGAAACAAAATAAAACAATAAGATTAAATATAAAAAAATAAAATTTTGTTCTTCAAAAGACACCTTAAGGAAGTAAAAAAACAACTCACAGAAGGGCAGAAAATATTTTCAAATAATATATTTGATAATGGAACTATCTAGACTATATAAAGAAGACTTACAACTCCATAATAAATAAATTTTAAAAGTGGGTAAAGTGTCTGAATCAAAATTTCCTCAAGGAAGACATGCAAATCACCAGTAAGTACCTGGAAAGTTGTGTGACAATATTACTTAAAGGAAAATAAAAATTAAATCCCCATGAGATATCATTTTACATCACTAGGATGGCTGAAATCTAGCAATGGGTGCATTTTTGTTGAATTACTATTTTTCTTTTGGTTTTCCATATGTTTCATCTGTTTTCTGTTCCTCTACTGTTTTCCTTTGTATTACATAAATATTTCCTTATGTAGCATTTTAACTTCTTTAAAGTCCTTTCTCTATATTTTTAGATGATAGTATCATTGAATTGTAATGCACTTCAGTGTGTATGTGTGCTTAAAAAGCTTGGGCATATTCAATGGATATATTACAAAATTATTTTAAGTATTAGTTAATGAATAACCACCTGGATTCCTAATTACAATACTAACTTATATTTAGATTAAAAATAAATATATATAATATACTGTCATTAAAATTTTGTTTAATTTTTAGAGGCATTTATAGGCAAAAACTTGATTTAATAAGGTTTTATACTATAGTCATAAAATGTGACCTAGCTAATGATTGAAAGAAGACAAAAATACAAATCATTATTTATCTACTATCAATAGAATATTGCAAAGCACTGCTGTAAATATCAGTCTTTAATAATTATAAAACATTACAAGTAACTAACTTAAAATAAAGCATCTTATTTTGATTACCAATTTTACTCAGTTGAGTTGAACATAAAGAATCAAAGCATTTTTTAGAGGAGAGATGAATGGTATTGTTTTTACCTTCAGACAATAATTTAAATGTTCTGAGATATAAGTGCATGTTACAGATCCAAAGTGACCTTTAAAGCAGATCTATCACTAAGTTCTATTCATTCTCATCCATTATAATTCCAACTGCTGTTATGGCAGCATAGC
The DNA here is from genome assembly GCF_036850995.1 of Saccopteryx leptura. NCBI lineage: Eukaryota > Metazoa > Chordata > Mammalia > Chiroptera > Emballonuridae > Saccopteryx > Saccopteryx leptura. Next base: position 358,218,288 of record NC_089503.1, read on the forward strand.
TGGCATTGGCTCAAAGGTATTAGTTTCTCTGTTGAGACACAGTGTTGACAGCATTCTCCTATTGCTTGTCCATTTGCTTCTTTTGGCAAAACTCCAGATTAATTTAAAAAAAACCCACTAGCAATAAGATTAAAATGTTATGATGATTCTTATAAAATGATCTGAGGATAAATTAATAAAAGCCAAATGGAAGGCAGCATAAGCAGTTCAATATTTACTTAAAGATCATTACAATATGAGTAATGAAGAAAATTTTAGATTATGGCATTGGGTATATTTAGAAATTGTTCCTTTGAATATTTGTCCCACATAAAATCAAAATCTTGTGACTAAAAGCTATATGATTTACAAAAACAAAAAAAAAGAGAAAGCTATATGACTACTGAATTAGAGGATGCATAAGAAATATCAAATAAGTTCTATTATAAAACAATATTGTACATTTCTCTTCCAGAATTCATGAGTCTAATATTTCAAATAATAATACTTTGTGCCTATGACTTCTAGAAGGCTTTAAATGTGGTAAAATTAGTTATCTATTTATCAATGCAATCAGGCATGCAAAATATAAATCTGTAAATATAAAAATGATGCTGAGGAATTTCTATGTCACAGCACACAAGCATAGAGGTGTTTGGAGCAAATATACTTTTTTGTGATACCACATTACATGTTATAATAGTGGTTTCATTTATACACAATTTTTATCAGCATTTATCTTCTTGAACTGTACAAATGACAAGTCTATATCATTAGACTAGTAAAAGGTAATAGCTTTGTTAGATCAAAGATATTTAATAGTCCTACCGATTTAACAATCTAATATTTATAATAATAATAATAATGTCAATAAAAACAACTTTGGGATATGTAAGAGTGCATTTTTCTCCCTTGTAATCAATGAAAATTTAGATTAATAAAGTCACATACTTTAGAACAATTTGCAGTGCCAGTAACTGTATTTTTATTTTAATGTCTTGGTCAGTTTTTATTACTTGTAGATGTGTTTGTCACTGTCTGATTAATAGAAAAATGCAAGAGAATGTTTCTGAAAGTACAGAAAAAGCAATAATCTATGGATAATCCATAGGTCATAAACTTCTTCTTCCTTCAGAGCAATATGCTAAAGTACTGAGATGAAGTACATATTAAAATCTAAAATAATATATATGATAAATAGAAACCATACAGAATATTTTAAATTCTTTCTTTACTCTTATTCATGGTCTCCCTCCCCTCTCCCTTTCTCTGTCTCTCCACTTTCTGTTTGTCCCCCTTTCTCTCACTTCTCCTGCCACTCTCTGCTTCCTGACTGAACAGGTTCTAAGATACAGATTTAAGTTAAGACTTAGCCTTAAGTTTTTGATGGAATGTAAAATGTGCCAGTTGATCATGTTTCCCCTTCATTTATAATCCTAGATGTTTAGACAAGTTTATTTATTTACCCAAGTTTTCTCAGTAAGTAACTGGTAGGAATTAAAATTAAACATTTTATTTCTTCATGTTTATAATTATACAGAGCAATTATATTGTTAATGAGTATGCATATTACACAATTATTTAGTTGATATGAACACCGATGAGCAAATTTTACATTATGGATTTTATATGAAAATATTTTTTGGCTTTCCATGTTTTTACAAAAGTATTTTTTTACTCTTCTAATTATTTATAATTTTTTAATGATCATGACTGTGCTGTTTAAAGTAATAAAATATTTTAAGAATTTATAAGAGAAATAGCATCTCCTTTTCTTAGTACATCTTACAAAAAAATTAGATATATTTGAAATTTTATTTTAAATTTAATTATGGCCAGCTCTCAAAAATGCTCACCAATAAATAACAGTAAATTAATTAATAATTTTAAATGTTATTATTTCTCTAATTTTATATTTTTCTTTTGAGTAAATATGAGAATATCTATTTGACTATACTTGGAAAATTCAATGCTATAAAAAAGAATAATAGGGCCCAGCTAGTTGCCGTAAGTGAAGTTCAGTATCGTCCAAATTAACCATAGCCTATATTGTTCTCTTACCTTCTCCATGTTATATTAACTACTCAATTTTTGAAAGATAATACAGTATCCTCTCTCAAATTTTCTTCAGGCTGAAGAACAAAACAATTGCACATAAAATCTGCCTTAAAAGAAATACATACCATAGAGCTGTGGTTCTCAACCTGTGGGTTGCAACCCCGGCGGGGTCGCCTAAAGCCATCGGAAAATACATAATGCATATCAGGTATTTACATTCCAAATCATAACTGTAGCAAAATTACAGTTATGAAGTAGCCACCAAAATTATTTTTTGGTTTGGGTCACCGCAACATGAGGAACTAACTGTATTGCGGGATCACGGCATTAGAAAGGTTGAGAACCACTGCCATAGAGACATGACATTTGACAATTACTACAGAATGATTATCTCAGAATTGTTTTTCACAGTTATTACTAAAAACTATGAAGACTGAGTAGAAAAAAACTAAGTTTCATAGTAGATGAATGCTATCTTAAAACTAATGGAATTTGAAATATATAAACTTTATATTTTACATTTTTAATAATGCACAAGTTATCCTAAGATGTTTCTTTCTTCCAAGAATAGTAATTATGAGAACATTATCTTTGCCAATGTGTGTAATTATTTTCATAGGGACATTTGTTCATCCTATTCATCTATATAATAAATTGTCTACAGAGTTGTATAGGACTTAAAATAGTTCTAAATAGATAAAATATAATTTGAAAATACCTATGTAATATGTAAAACATTTTAAAATAAAAACAAATCAGTTTTAAAATATATTCGTATGTTATCTAAATGATATTATATTGCTCAGAATAAGTTTTTAACATACCTTAGTACAAATAGTGGCTGAATTTGTCATCATATTCTCATTTTCAAATCAGTACCACTTATAGCAGTTTCACATTTTTTTTATAATTTAAAGATATTACTCAACCTACAGAAATTTTTAAAAGATAAAAATGAAATAAAATAATGATTGAATATTCTATGTGTGCATGGGTGTGTGTGCGTGTGTGTGCATGTATGTGCGTATAATTTTTAAAAATTTCCTACAGGTTCTATTTTTATATACATGTAAAATGATAATTACCATCACAACATTAGCTAAGGACAATTATAATCATAATACTTCCTTAAAAATCAAAATTCCTCCATCCATATTATGAGATAGTAATAGCTCTATCAAAACAAGAGATATTGGTCCTGGCCGGTTGGCTCAGTGGTAGAGCATCGGCCTCGTGTGCGGGAGTCCCAGGTTCGATTCCTGGCAAGGGCACACAGGAGAGGCACCCATCTGCTTCTCCACCCCTCCCCCTCTCCTTCCTCTCTGTCTCTCTCTTCCCCTCCCGCAACCAAGGCTCCATTGGAGCAAAGTTGGCCCGGGCACTGGGGATGGCTCTATGGCCTCTGCCTCAGGCGCTAGAATGGCCCTGGTTGTGGCAGAACAGCGCCCCAGATGGGCAGAGCATCGCCCCTGGTGGACATGCCGGGTGGATCCCGGTCAGGCGCATGTGGGAGTCTGTCTGACTGCCTCCCCGTTTCCAACCACAGAAAAATACAAAAATAAAAAAACCCCAGAGATATTAAAATTCAAGAAAAACAAAAACAAAATAATCTACTTATACACTACAGTTGTCAAATAATCTTTTCTAACTATGTTTTGGAAAATACATGCATTTTTTGAAAAATATATACATCTAAAATATTATATATATACATATATATGTTCTAAGAGTTTTAAAGTCAAAGTATTTAAGTTCTTGAAAATATGATAATATTTGAGACTGCCTTCTATCTAAATGCCAGTGCCTAAACCATAAAGATAAGTTTCATATTTAGGTAATAATTTTCCCAGTCATATATATTAATAAAAAATTAATATATCAACAAGAACAAGGGAGTACCCTCACAAGACAAATATTATGTTAGAAATTATCAAAAAGAAAACCACAAAAATTTATAAAGATAAGAAGAATATCCCAGGCTTATTAATTTAAAAATAAAAATTGAAGCAACAATAAAATAACTCTCAACATATTTTGCCCTTGCAAATATTCAAAAACCTGATAATGCCAAGCTTTTGTACAGGCACAGGACATATAAAGGTTCATGTAATGCTGGTGGCAGTGCTTTCTAACATGACACTCTGGAGAGCAATCAGGCAAAAATTTCACTCTAGATGTACATTATTATTAAAATGTCTCCTGATGTTCATAAGGAGATTAGGTTTTGGCTATTCAATGGAAAATATTTGTAATAACTATTAATTAAAAGTAATTACAGGAAGATCATATTAAGTACAATGTGGTATATAAATAAAACATAGCATAGAATACTATAAGTAATGGAAAGAAATATTTTAGCTGACTCATACATCAGAGTAATAGAAAACAGAATGACTAATGAAAACACAAAATAATAAATCTATATATCATTTATATAAATAAAGATGCCAGACACAGAGAGTATCCACAAAATATACAAAAAAAATTATACATATTAATTTTTTTATAGAGAGAGGGGAAGGTGAGTTAGAAATGTAGATTAAAGGGGATAGGGAAAACGAGGGGAGGCTTTGCATTAACCAGAGGGAATAATGACTAACAACCTAAGCTGTATACTTATTTTAGTTCTCTGCCTTTGCTGGGGTGCAGAATGTGAATAAATAAATGTGATTAAATGGACTTTGCATATTTGATTAATGACATTGATGTTTAGATACAGAAAGCATTAATTCTCTCAATTAACATTAATAAAAAGAAACTCATTAATAACAATTGTAGTAAATCTGTAGACCATTGAAGAAACACAAAGATCTCAAAAGCAACGCATGACAAAATTACATTAAAAAATGTTAATAAAGGAATAAGAAGTACAAATTGTTAGTTACAAAATACTCAATGGGCCCTGGCTGGTTGGCTCAGTGGTAGACTGTCAGGGTGGCATACAGGAGGCCCGGGTTTGATTCCCGGCCAGGGCACACAGGAGAAGAGCCCATCTGCCTCTCCACCCCTCCCCTTCTCCTTCCTCTCTGTCTCTCTCTTCCCCTCCCGTAGCCAAGGCTCCATTGGAGCAAAGTTGGCCCAGGCGCTGATGATGGCTCTGTGGCCTCTGTCTCAGGCGCTACAATGGCTCTGGTTGTGACAGAGCAACGACCCAGATGGGCAGAGCATCACCCCCTTGTGGGCGTGCCGGGTGGATCCCAGTCAGGTGCATGTGGGTGTCTGTCTGACTGCCTCCCCGTTTCCAACTTCAGAAAAGTACAAACAAAAAAGAAAAATATAGCCTTCTTTAGTAAATTAAATTTTTAAAAATAAAAAAACAAAACAAACAAAAAAATACTTAATGGAGCCTGACCAGGTGGTGGGACAGTAGATAGAGCATCAGACTTGGACTCAGAGGACACAGGTTTGAGACCCGGAAGTCACCAGCTTGAGCGCGGGCTTATCTGGTTTGAGCAAGGCTCACCAGCTTGAGCTGAAGTTCACTGGTTTGAGCAAGGGGTCACACGGTCTGCTGTAGCCCCTGGTCAAGGCACATATGAGAAAGCAATCAATGAACACCTAAGGTGCTGCAATGAAGAATTGATGCTTAGCATCTCTCCTTTTCTATCTGTCCCTATCTGTTTCTCTCTTTGTCTCTCTCTATGTCCCCCACCAAAAAATAGCCTGACCAGGTGGTGGTGCCGTGGATAGAGCACCAAACTGGGATGTGCACGACACAGGTTCGAAACCCTGAAGTTGCCAGCTTGAGCACACAGGCTCATCTGGTTTGAGCAAGGCTCACCAGCTTGAGCCCAAGGTCGCTGGCTTAAGCAAGGGGTCACTTGGTCTGCTGTAGCCCTCTGGTTAAGGTACATATGAGAAAGCAATCAATGAACAACTAAGGAGCCGCAACAAAAATTTTTGTTTCTCTTCTCTCTCCCTTCCTATCTCTTAGTCCCTATCTGTCCCTCTCTCTGTCTCTCTCTGACTCTCTCACAGAAAAAAAAGTCAATAGAATATAAAGTATAGCATAGTTAATAAGATTGTAATAACTGTATGGTGTCAGGTAGGTACTTGAAATATCAGGGGAAAGTATATGATTGTAAATTATATGACTGTCTAACAACTATGCCGCATACCTGAAACTAATACAAAATAATATTAAATATAAACTGTAAATGAAAAATAGATTTTTAAAAAATGTCAGTAAGACTAACAGTAGACCTGTTAGCTACAGGGCAGTGACAAGAGAAAAATACTCCTATTAGAATGGCATGGCCAATATCTCAACCACATGTATATTAATTCAAAATAATTTTTAACATTTTTTTCCAAACTATATCAAAGGCTAATTTTCAAAATATAATACACTGGAAAGATTTTTCTTAAAACAAATGTGTTCTGAGGAATCAGTTATTGAGATATTGGAAAAGACTGGAAGCTACATGAGACAGTGAAGCAAACCAGAGTGGAAACAGAAGCCTCTGTCCTGTCCACATCCAAAGGGTGAGTAGACAAAACTGTAAGAGGAGAAAGCCAGGGACCTGGGCCACTCCCGAGAAAATGGGACACTCAGCTGACCTGCCTGACTAAAGCTGGGGTCAGAATAGTAAACAGAGTTAGGACCCGAAGCTACATTTGCATATAAATAGCCGAGACCATTCAGAACATGTTTCTTTTCTTTTCTTTTTTTATTGATTTTAATTTATTGTGTTTACATAAATTCAAGTGTCCCACTGAATACATCCCCTCACCCGTGTCCCCTCAACATCCCCTTTGATACATAATATCATTATCTATCGTGAGTCTGTTTATACTACAAATATTTGTTAATATCTATATTTAGGTATTTAAAATTTGATAAAGAAATTTTTATATGTGAAACCATAGTCCATGTTTACAAATTTTTCAAAATTGGTCTAAGTCAAATATGTACCCAGCAGTGTCACCTGCTTTCATTAGGCTGTAGGTGTTAGCAACTATTTCTGTAAAGGAACAGAGTGTAATTATTTTTGACTTTGTGAGTGAAATAGAGGCTGTTGATATTACTCAACCCTGCAGTTGTAGGATGAAAACTGAGTTTGACAACATGTAAATGAATGGCCATAACTGACTATTCCCTGCAAGGGATGACATTTGGCCTGTAGCCCACAGAGTGCCAACACCTGCTTCATAATAAAACTGCACACCAATAATGACCTCAAATGTTGACTAATTAAAATATATATATATATTCAGTCTGCTTTATAAAAATGTGTATTTTAAGGATGACCATTTATATCCTTTGGAGTGGTACAATATTTAAAATTAGAATGGTAAAATATTTAAAATAATTATCAGTAGGTGAGTAGCATACATTCTTACTTGATTTTACAAATATCTCAAATAAACATGGAAACTTGCCAAAAGTTTAAAATTAATTTTCAAATATGCTCACAGAAAATTCAGACGGAACTGAAAATAATTATTAAGTTGTAAAAATCTAGTTATTAAAATCTTTGATTTGGAAGAAATGTATATGTTTCTATTGCCTGTGAATTTGTCTGATAACCAAGAAATTACCTGAAACAAACAAAAAAAAATGTGGGAAGAAAAAAATGGAAGAAAAATGGGGAGAAATGAGAGAAGGAAATTATAATGAATATCTTTGTAAAGGCTTGATTCAGGAGGTTTCAGAATTTACAAGATTCTTGCCAGAGGTGGATTAAGGTCAGTCGAGGCCTGGGGCACAGAAGAAAATATTGGGCCCCTTACTATAGAAAAAAGTGCAAAGTTGGGGTTTTGCAGGGCCCTTCAGAAGTTGAAGCCCAAGGTGCATGCCCAGTGCATCCAGCGTTAAAGCTGCCTCTGATTCTTGCCTTAACTTTTGAACTATCATCGTTATTATTCTATCTAAAGTGAATGATTTTTGCCTACAATGATAAAAGTATTCTCCTAACTCAAAACTTTTCTAAAGTAAATGATGAGAAATGGGTACAAGTGATTTATTTTATACTAGCTTTTGTGTGTGTGTGTGTGTGTGTGTTTATACATTAGTTTCTTTGTAGAAGATGCACATGTCTATATCAGAGGTAATATTTTATGAATATCACTAAAGCATGGTGACTAGATGGAGAGCTAATACAGAAATTGCTTAACCATGTAGGAATAAATGTAATATCAAACCCTTAGCTGTACATAAAAAGGTTTTTGAGATTAAAAAGTAGATAAAAAGTGAGATGTGAAATCAAATCTTTAAATATTTTAGAAATAAATGTAGAGAAATACGTTTATGCCAAAGATTGTGTGTGTGTGTGTGTGTGTGTGTGTGTGTGTGACAACTCTGGTTTTTCACTCAAATCGAAAAGGTTGGAAGCTGCCACTCTATCTTAACAAGTTATATGCCAACTAAACCCAATAACTAATAACTCTTCTTAGAGCCAGAGAGAAGTGATATCACAAGGTAAACTTCTGCCACCCAAACTGGAAAGAATAATAGAGAATCACAATACACCAGAGCAAAAACCTCTCCAGGAACCAGTGACAGAATAGGAAAACCTAAATTATAATTGATGAATTGCTCTTGACTAAATCTGGACCAATCTGAGAATTAAAAATTCCAGGGGTATGGAGTGGCTGATCACAGCGGTGCCCCATGCTTTTATAGGTTTTTAATCTCCAGAAGCTTGACCAGTTCTTCATAGCAGTAATGAGAAACATAAAATGCAGCTAATAATAAAGGAGAAAGGAAATCATTTTTGAAACACATCAAAGAATTGTTCTTAACAAGGGCTGCACTCAGAAGAAACTAGTTAGCCAGATCCTAACCTGTTTGGGATTTATCAGAGCCTAAGTGAACTAAAGAAAGAGAAATAAAAAACAATAAGTTTTAGTTTTCTGAATGGGAGAAAAGATATAACAAACTCTAACCCATTCTAGTCATCTTATCCCACCTAAAGGGAGAAAAAAGAACTGAGAAAAGTTGTGAATTATTATTAAGAGGCTCTCTGAAAGACTAAAACTAATCAGAAGACTAGAGAATGCTTCCTTTCCCTACATAGCTCACCACCACATTATTAAAGTTCTGTTTACAGCAATTCCTTTTACCTTGAATATAATATTTGGCTACTAAAAATATTGTAAGGCATACTTAAAGGAATAAAACAACAAGAACAAAAACATTTTAAAGACTGAATATGCACCAGAACCAGACACAAGAGGAATGCTGAGATTATCAGACCAAGAATTGAAAACAACTATAGTCAATATAACAAGTGCTCTAAAAACAGATGAGAAATATTAGCAGATAGATAAAAATCCGAAGTGGGGTAGGGAAGAGAAACAGTAGAAAACAAAACCTCCAAAACAGCCTGACCAGGTGGTGGCGCAGTGGATAGAGCGTCGGACTGGTATGCGGAAGGACCCAGGTTCGAGACCCCGAGGTCGCCAGCTTGAGCGTGGACTCATCTGGCTTGAGCAAAGAGCTCACCAGCTTAGACCCAAGGTCGCTGGCTCCAGCAGGGGGTTACTCGGTCTGCTGAAGGCCCGTGGTCAAGGCACATGTGAGAAAGCAATCAATGAACAACTAAGAAGTTGCAATGCGCAACGAGAAACTGATGATTGATGCTTCTCATCTCTCTCCATTCCTGTCTGTCTGTCCCTGTCTATCTCTGCCTCTGTAAAAAAAAAAACAAAAAAAAAACCTCCAAAACAGAAAAGTTCTAAATGGTAAGTTTATAGTGATACAAAATCACTTCAAGAAACAAGAAAAATTTTAAATAAAAATATAACATTATACCTACAAGAAATAGGAAAAAAAGAACAAATAATGTTCAAAGTTATAAGGATAGAAAAAATAAAGATAAAAATACAAATAAATAGAATAGAGATTTAAAAACCAGCAAAAGAGTGACATCAAAGAAATGGCACCATGAGGAGTGCTCCGGATACCTCTCCCTGAAACTTCAACAAATTCAGTAACTTGAATTGAGACAGAAAAACAATCTCAGGAGCATATGAAGTACACATACATCAAACAAAGGTATGACTGGGCGAAAAGGTAGCTGATATTTAACCTACTCTGAAGGAAATAAGATGGAGAATGGAGTATTCCACTTTCCTCACTGACCTGAGCAAGGGCTGCTTTCACTAGGAACTGAGAGAAAGTCAGGCTGGGGGCACAGAAAAAGCTGGGCTAGGGCAGAGACATTCAAGCCAAGGAGAGAGTGTGCCCACCATGGCTCAGCCCATGTGGAGCTAACTCCAGCAGCAGACCCCGGCAGAGGGGTGCAAGCAGTTGCCTTGTTTACTCCCGGTATCTGTGTCGGTGAGCACGAGCAGTGTGCGAGTGGATCCAACTGGCAATTGGGCGTGGGTGCCCGCATTCCCTGATGGAGGGGCTGGGTTGAAGACTGTCAGTAGTGACCCTCTGTGTGGGCTGTGACCAGAGTTTCTGAATAATCCCAGCTGCCCAAACAACAGCATGCAGGAAGTGCATGAAAGCCGGCTTCCCTACACCTGGACCTGTCTGGGCAGGGCACCTTCGCCAGCCATACAGGATAACAAAGCACACTCTTGGGGAAGAGAACTGTGGAAGTGGTGGAGGGAAGGGTGTGCAGGCAGCTAGCAGAGAGCCCCTGGAGAGCAGACCTGTGGAGTGCTGTGGCATATTAGACATGCCCGATGGTCATAAAGATACCTAAAAGGCAATTGGCTCCTAGCCCTGCCTGATTACACTGGCAGCTCTGGCTAGCAAAGACTTACCCAAAACACTGCATTGAGTGGGGATAGAGGGGAGATTTGGCAGCTCTTAGAGCCTCTTGCTCTCCAGGCAGTTGCTGAGGCAACTTCACAGCTAGGTCGCAAGCTGGTGGTTCAGGAAGGAGAGATTTGGGGATAGGCTCTGGGAAAATGGACTCTCCCATTGTCAGAGCCAGTAAACACTAACAAGCCCTGCCTACCAATGGGACTGAAGCCTAGTTTATGTCATCACCATAGAGACATAACAGCAAATCTCTGACTAAGAGTGCCACAGGGGCAGAACCTGGGGTACAGCACCACTGGCCAAAAAGAGAAGAAAGAAAAAGGAAGATGCTAACTTCTCAAAACCAGGAAAAATCCACAGTCTATATAACTCGTTTCATTTTTTTTCTTGTATTTTTTATCTTTCTTTTTCTTCCACCTTGGTCATTTTATACTCTTTCCATTTTATTCTTTTCATTTTGAACGTTATTAACCACAGGTGTTACATTTTCCATTCTTATTTTTTCTATGAGTGTTACATTCCAAAACTCTTAACAAATTTTTTTCTCTCTCTCTCTGTTTGCTTCTTCTTTTCTCTTTCACTTTTTCTATCATTCGAATCTTACAAAATATTTTATTCTGAATTCAAATTTTTTCTTTGTGGCATTTTGTGTTCTTTTTACTTTGCTTTTTATCTCTTTAGCATTTCCCCCAACTTGGGCTCTCCATTCTACAGTTTTTATGTGACTTGATACAATAGAATTTTCATTTTCACTGTATTTTTTCTTTTTTCTATTTTTCTTTTCTTTTCTTTCCTGTTACACTATTTCTCTCATGTGACCATCATTTACAAACAAATCATTTTATTCTTGATTCAAATTTATTCCTGTGGCATTTTGTGGATTCTTGCCCCATTTTTTGCCTCTTTGTCATTCTCCCCCAACCCAGGCTATTCATTCTATGTATTTTTGTTCCACTTAACACAATAAAATTTTTAGTTTTTCACTGCATTTTCTCAAAAAAAAAATTTTATCAACTGTTATTAGTGTCATTAACAATACCACTCTCAAATGCAATTAAAGAAAAAGAAATAAAATATTATGGATACAAAAGACAGAGATGTAGCTCAGATAGATGAGAAAAAAATTATAGAAAAATATTCAATAGATTAGAAACCTTGGAGTTAAATGACAGAGAATTTAAAATTGAAGTCCTAAAAATACTCAAGGATATACAAGAAAGCACAGAAAGGCAATTTAAGGAGCTCATAAAACAATTCAATGAACAGAAAGAATACTTCACCAATGAAATTGAAACTATGAAAACGAATCAAACAGAGATGAAAAACTCAATTCATGAACTGAAAATCGAGGTAACAAGCTTACCCAATAGAACAGGCCAAATAGAGGAGAGAATTAGTGACATAGAAGACAGGCAACTAGAGGTACTACAAAGAGAAGAGGAGAGAGACTTACAAATTTAAAAAAAAATGAGATAGCCCTACAGGAATTGTCTGACTCCATCAGAAAGAGCAACATAAGAATAATGGGTATATCAGAAGGAAAATAGAGAGAAAATGGAATGGAGAACATAAACAAAAAATAGACGAGAACTTCCCAAGCCTGTGGAAAGAACTAAAGCCTCAAATTCAAGAAGCAAACAGAACACCAAGTTATCTTAACCCTAACAAACATACTCCAAAGCACATCATAATGAAATAGGCACAAACCAATGGCAAAGAAAAAATTCTCAAGGCAGCCAGGAAAAAGAAGAATACAACATATAAAGGAAGCCCATTAGATTATCAACAGATTTCTCAGCAGAAAATTTATATTCTAGAAGAGAGTGGACCCCAATATTTAAAGTTCTAGAAGAGAGGAACTTCCAGCCAAGAATACAATACCCAACAAAGCTATTCTTCAAATACAAAGGAGAAATAAAAAAATTCACTGATACAGAAAAGATGATGGAATTTATCATCAGAAAACCCCCACTTCAGGAAATACTAAAAGAGGTTTGCAACCAGAGACAAAGAACAAAACAAAATAAAACTACAAGTAAAAGCTCCATCAAGAGCGCAATAAAAACAAGATAAATCTGTGACAAAGAAACAAAAATGGGAGAGGACAAAGATTAACAGTAGAAAAGAAGGATGGAGTGCAGAAGCACTCATGAGATAACGTACTACAATGAACATGATGTGTATGCTTTCCATTACTTAATGGTAACTACCTATGAAAAAACCAACACAGAAGGACATGGCTTGAAAAAAGAAAGTAATAGAGAAAAGAAGTATGGATTACAACCAAACAAAAACAAATGATAGAAAAACAAAAGAGAAGAACCAAACAAGATACAAAACTATCAGAAAGCAATATATAAAATGGCAATAGGAAACCCTCAAATGTCAATAATTACACTAAACGTAAATGGACTAAACTCACCAATAAAAAGACACAAAGTAGCAGAATGGATTAAAAAAGAAAATCGAACAGTATGCTGCCTACAAGAAACACAACTAAGCTACAAGGATTAAAACAAATTTAAAGTGAAAGGTTGAAAACAATACTACAAGCAAAGAACATCCAAAAAAAAGCAGGTGTAGCAATACTCATATCTAACAATGCTGACTACAAGACAGCAAAGGTAATCAGAGTCAAAAACGGTCATTTCATAATGATAAAGGGGACATTGAATGAAGAAAAACATAACACTTCTTAATATATATGTACCGAACCAAGGAGCACCAAAATATATAAGACAGCTACTGACTGACTTAAAAAACAAAAATCAATGAAAATACAATCATACTTGGAGATTTCAATACACCATTGACAGCTCTGGATAATTTATCCAAACAGAAAATCAATAAAGAAATATTGGCCTTAAATGAAACACTAGAACAATTAGTTATGATAGACATCTACAGGACATTTCAATCCAAAGTCCCAGAGTATACATTTTTCTCTAGTGTACATGGAACATTCTCAAGAATAGACCATATGTTGGGCCACAAAAATAACATCAACAAATTCAGAAAGATTGAAATTATAGCAAGCATATTTTCTGATCATAAAGACTTGAAACTAAAATTCAACTGCAAAAAAGAGGTAAAAAAACCCCAAAATTTGGAAACTAACAACATAATTTTAAAAAATGAGTGGATCAATGAAGAAATAAACACAGAGATCAAAAGGTACATACAGGCAAATGAAAATAACAATACAACATATCAGAATCTCTGGGATGCAGCAAAAGCAGTAATAAGAGGGAAGTTCAGATCACTACAGACATATATGAACAAACAAGAGAGAGCTCAAGTAAACCACTTAACTTCACACCTTAAAGAACTAGAAAAAGAAGAACAAAGTTAACCAAAACAAGCCAAAGAAAGGAAATAATAAAAATCAGAGCAGAAATAAATAAAACAGAGAAGAGAAAAACTATAAAAAAAATTAATAAAACAAGGAGCTGGTTCTTTGAAAAGATCAACAAAATTGACAAACCCTTGGCAAAACTCACCAAGAAAAAAGAGAAAAGACTCATATAAACAAAATTGAAAATGAAAGAGAAATCACCACAGATATCATAGATATACAAAAAATTATTGTAGAATACTATGAAAAACTATATGCCACCAAATTTAACAATATAGAAGAAATGGATAAATTCTAGAACAATACAATCTTTCTAGACTGAGTCATGAAGAAGCAGAAAGACTAAACAGACCCATAAGCAGGAGGAAATAGAAACAGCTATTAAAATCCTCCCCAAAAATTAAAATCCAGGGCCAGACGAATATACTATTGAATTCTATCAAACATTCAAAGAAGACTTGGTTCCTATTCTACTCAAAGTCTTCCAAAAAATTGAAAAAGAAACAATACTGACAAACATATTTTATGAGGCCAACATAACTCTCATACCCAAACCTGGCAAGAACAACACACACACACACACACACACACACACACACACACACACACTACACACCAATATGTCTAATGAACACAGATGCTAAAATACTAAACAAAATACTAGCAAATAGAATACAACACATTAAAAAAATAATTCACCATGATCCAGTGGAATTCATCCCAGAATCACAAGGATGGTTCAACATATGTAAAACAATTAATGTAATACACCATATCAACAAAACAAAGAAGAAAAACCATATGATCTTATCAATAGGTGCAGAAAAGGCATTCAATAAAATACAACATTATTTTATGTTTAAAACACTTAACAAAATGGGTATAGAAGAAAATTATCTCAACATAGTAAAGGCCATCTATGATAAACCATCAGATAACATCTTATTAATGGCATAAAACTGAGGACTTTTTCCCTAATATCAGAAACAAGACAAAGTTGTCCACTCTCTCTACTTTTATTCAACGTAGTGTTGGAAGTTCTAGTCAGAGCAATCAGACAAGAGAAAAAAATAAAAGGCATTCAAATTAGGAAATAAGAAGTAAAAGTTTCACTTTTTGCAGATGATATAATACTAAACATCGAAAATCCCAAAGACTCCACAAAAAGACTACTAGAAACAATAAACCAATACAGTAAGGTTGCAGGATACAAAATTAATATACAAAAGTCCATTGCCTTCTTATATGCCAACAATGAAACATCAAAAAACAAGCTCAAAAAAACAATCCCCTTCATGGTTGAAACAAACAAACAAAAAATATATAGGAATAAACATAACAAAGAATGTAAAGGACCTATATAATGAAAACTACAAAGCATTGTTAAGGGAAATCGAAAAAGATATGAAATGGAAAAATATTCCTTGTTCTTGAATAGGAAGAATAAATATAGTCAAAATGACAATATTATCCAAAGCAATATACAAATTTAATGCAATTCCCATCAAACTTCCAATGACGTTTTTTAAAGAAATAGAGCAAAAAATCATAAGGTTTATATGGAACTATAAAAACCCCTGAATAGCCAGAGCAATCCTAAAGAAAAAGAACAAAGCTGGGGGCATTACAATACCTGACTTCAAATTATATTATAGAGCCACAACAATCAAAACAGCATGGTATTGGCAGAAAAATAGACACTCAGACCAATAGAACAGAAAGCCCAAAAATAAAACCACATGTATATGGTCAAATAATTTTTGATAAAGGGGCCAACAACACACAACAGAGAAAAGAAAGACTCTTCAATAAATGGTGCTGGGAAAACTGGAAAACCACATACAAAAGAATAAAACTCAACTACAATTTGTCCCTTTGTACTAAAATTAATTCAAAATGGATCAAAGACCTAAATTTATATTTAGACCTGAAACAATAAATTACATAGAAGAAAACATAAGTACTAAACTCATGGACCTTGGTTACAAAGAGCACTTTATGAATTTGACTCCAGAGGCATGGGAAGTGAAGGCAAAGATAAATGAATGGGACCACATCAGACTGAGAAGCTTTTGCATAGCAAAAGAAATTGACAAGAAAACAGACAGCCAACTAAATGGGAGATGATATTTTCAAACAGCACAGATAAGGGCCTAATATCCAAAATATACAAAGAACTCATAAAACTCAACAACAAACAAGCAAACAATCCAATAAAAAAAATGGGAAGAGGACATGAACAGACACTGCTCCCAGAAAAAAATACAAATGTATAAAGAGATGCTCATCTTCATTAGCTAATAGAGAAATGCAAATTAAAACTACAATGAGATACCACCTCATACCTGTTAGATTAGCTATTATCAACAAGACAGGTAATAACAAGTGTTGAAGAGGCTGTGGAGAAAAAGGAACCCTCATCCACTGTTGGTGAGAATGTTAAGTAGTACAACCACTATGGAAGAAAACATGGTGGTTCCTCAAAAAATTAAAAAGAACTACCATATGACCCAGCAATCCCTCTATTGGGAATATAGCCCCTTAACTCAAAAACACTGGTATGTAAAGACACATGCAGCCCCATGTTCATTGTAGCATTGTTCACAGTGTCTAAGACATGGAAACAACTAGAAAGCTCTTCAATAAATGACTGGATAAAGAAGTTGTGGTACATATATACTATGGAATACTACTCAGCCATAAGAAATGATGACATCAGATTATTTACAACAACATGGATGGACCTTGATAACATTATACTGAGTGTAATAAGTAAATCAGAAAAAAAACTAAGAACTATATGATTCCATACATAGGTGGGTCATAAAAATGAGACTCAGGGACATGAACAGGAGTGTGGTGGTTACCGGGGGTGGGGAGGGGAAGAAAGAGAGTGGGGGGAGAGGAGGGGCACAAAGAAAACCGGATAGAAGGTGAGAGAAGACTATACGACTTTGGGTGATGGGAATGCAACATAATCAATTGTCAAAATGACCTGGAGATGTTTTCTCTGAACCTATGTACCCTGATTGATTAATGTCACCCCATTAAAATTAATAAAAACAAAAAGAAAAGAAAAGTGACAAAAGTTAGGATTACAACAGACAGAAATATTTTGTTCTTATAAATGGTCAGATGAAATACACACACACAGCCAAGGTAAGACAATGTTGAAAATAACTTTTCAAGTAAATTAAAATTCTAAAATGGAGTAGAAAATAGAATAAAATAAAAAACAGCAAAAAATATCAATGAAACTAAGAACTGTTTCTTTGAAAAGATAAACAAAACTGAAAAAATAGCTAAATTCATTAAAAAGAAAAGAGAAATGGTCAAATAAATAAAATTAGAAATGAAGAAAGAAAGGTTACAACTGAAACCATGGAATACAAAGAAATGTAAGAGACTACTATGAACAACCAATTAGACAATCTAGAGAAGAGGATACATTTCTAGAAACATACAGCCTTGTAAGACTGAATCACAAAGAAATAGATAATCTGAACAAGTGACTAGTGAGAAAATATAATTAGTAAATAAAAACTCTCAACAAACAAATATCCAGGACCAAGTGACTTCACTAGTGAATTCTACTAAACATTCAAAGATTTTAAACCTATTCTTCTCAAACTCTTCCAAAGTATTGAAGAAGAGGACCTGCTTCCAAACTTAATTTACAAGGCAAGTATTATCTTACTGCCACAAGCAGGCAATGACATCACACACACACAATTACAAGGCGATATCCCTGATGAACATAGATGTAAAAATCCTTAGTAAAATATTAGCAAACTGAATTCAACAATATATTAAAAGAATTATTCAGCATGATCAAAGGAAATTTATTCCAGGGATGCAAGAACAACCTCAAATTAACAGATGTGATATACCACATTATGAAAACAAAGATAGGATGACGTCAGAATAATGGCAGGGTAGGAAGCGATACAGATAAATGTCCCCCAAAACTCAACAAGATCTTCAACCAGAAACAGAAAAACCTATACTTGGAGCCTCCAGATGCTTCGCAATACACCCGAAGGTATGGTCGAGTGAAAAATTGGCTAAATATATAACCAAACCCCGAAGGAATTAGGGAGTAAGAAATGCTCCACCTTCCTCACTAACCTAAACAGGGCGGCTTTCTCTGGTAACTGTGAATATAGAACCTGAGGCGGGCAAAGGGGGTGAATAGATTCAGGCCGCGGCACAAACGGCCAAACCAGGCTGTGGCACGGAGATCCAAGCCGAGGAAAAACTGATCCTGTGGCAACCCAGGCAATACAAGCTAACACTCGCGCCAAACCCAAACAAAGAAAGACAAGCGGAGCAGCCATTTTACCCGATCTCCTAGTCCGTGCACAGTTAGTGGGTGAGAGATTTCTTCCTAAGCCCCGGGAGTGGGTGCCCATGTTACCCCACAGAGAGGCAGAGTCAGAGGCCTTTCTGTGGGCCGAAAGCAGAATCTCTGGGCAGCCCCAGCACCCTGGGAAAGCCGCTCACGGGAGGGAGCGAGAACTAATTCCAACGGTGGAAATTTTCCGTGCTGGTGGGGGTTGCACTCAGAGGGAAACGCGGCCGGCCTCATATCCTGGTCTGCGCGCGCAGATAGTGAGTGAGAGATTCCTCCGAGTGCCTCGGCAGTGCGCGCCCGTGTTATCGCACAGAGGGGCAGAGTCAGGGGCCTTTGTGTGGGCCAAAGTGGAATCTCAGGCCGCCCCAGCGCCTTGCAAAAGCCGTGCATGGGACGGAGCGAGAGCCAATTCCAACTCTGCAATTTTTCCATGCGGTTGGGGGTTTCACTCAGAGCATTGAGACTGCTGGCCGGATATCCTGGTCTGCACACACAGATAGTGAGTGAGAGTTTCCTCCAAGTGCCCTGGAAGTGGGCGCTTGCCTGTGTTACCGGACAGAGTGGCAGAACCAGAGGTCTTTGAGTGGGAGGAAAGCCCGCCTGATTATGCTAGCAGCTCTGACTGACTGAGCCTTACCCAGAGCCCTGTGCTGAGTGGAAATAGAGTGGGGAGTTGCCAGCTCTTTGAGCCTCTTACTATCCAGGCAGAGGCAGCAGCAACCCCATAGCTGGATTATCAGGCTACTAATTGAGGAAGGAAAGACTAGGAGAAAGGCTCCAGGAACATGGACTCTCTCACTGTCGGAGCCTATAAATGCTAATGAGCCTCGACTGCCAAAGAGACTAAAGCACAATACATGACATTGCCATAGAGACTTATCAACTGCAAACCTCTACCTGAGCATGCCAAAGGGGCAGAACCCGGGGTACAGAGTCACTGACCAGGAAGAGGGAGAGAAAAGAAAAAGCAAGAAGATAACCTCTCAAAATCAAGAATAATCTGCAGACTTTATAACCTATCCCATTTTATTATATTTGTTCATTTGTTTCTCTTATCTTCATTCTTGATACTTTTTTTCCTCCTCCAATTTGGCCGATTAACTCTCTGCTGGTCTTACTCTCTCCTCTCCTTGAACTACACTACCCATAAGTGTTACATCTCCCACTATCTTTTCTCTCCTCTTCCTTTCTCTCTATGAGGGTTGTACTCCAAAACCCTTAACTCTCTCTCTCTCTCTCTCCTTTCTTTTTTCTTCTTTTAGTGGTTCCCTCTTTTTTTCTCTCTCTCTCTTTCTTTTCTCCCTCTCTATTAGTTTATTCCTTTCTCCTTTACATCTCCTCTCATTCAAACCTCAATAACAAACAAATTATCTTATCTGGGACTCAAACTTATGTTTGTGGCATTTTGGGGGATTTTTACTTCACCTTTTTAACTCACTAGCAGTGCTCCCATCCCTGGCTCTCCATTTTATCTAGTTCTTGTTCCACTAAACACAATAGTAATTTTTTAATTTGTCCCCCCATTTTTCTGTTTTCCTCTTATTCCTCTCATCATAACTCTTAGACAACCAACACCTTAAAGCAAATCATTTTATTCTTGACCCAAATTTTTTCCTTATTTGCTTTTTGTGGGTCCATACCCCCATTTTTTCTTTTTTTTTCTTTTTTTTTTTTGCCCCTTTATTACTTTTCCTCAATTCAGGCCCTCCACCACAGGCATTGTTTGTTATAATTCACAGTTCACCACAAGATTTTCTCAAGAAAGAGGGGAGAGGAGAGGAGAGGAAAAAAGGAGGGGGGGAATAATTTCCTTTTTTGAAAATTTTTATTCTATTTTATTTTTCTTTATTTCATTATTAATTTTTTTTTAAAAAAAAACAACTCTTTTCAATTTTTTATTTTTTTATTTTTTTTACCTTTTTATTCTTTATTAAATCTCATTAATACTATCAAGAAAACCACCCTCAGATGCCATTAGGAAGAGAAAATCGAATATCATGGATACAAAAGAAAGAGAGGTAACACAGCTAGATGAGGAAAAATCTATGGAGAAAAAATTTAATATATTGGAAACCTTGAAGCTAAATGACAGAGAATTCAAGATAGAGATCCTAAAAATCCTCCAAGATATACAAGAAAACACAGAAAGGCAATTTAGGAAGCTCAGAAAACAACTCAATGAACACAAAGAATATATGTCCAAGGAAATTGAAACTATAAAAACAAATCAAACAGAGATGAAAAACTCAATTCACGAGCTGAAAAACGAAGTAACAAGCTTAGCTAATAGAACAGGTCAGATAGAAGAGAGGATTAGTGAAATAGAAGACAAGCAACTTGAGGCACAACAGAGAGAAGAAGAAAGAGACTCAAAAATTTAAAAAAATGAGATAGCCCTACAAGAATTATCTGACTCCATCAAAAAGAATAACATAAGAATAATAGGTATATCAGAGGAAGAAGAGAGAGAAAATGGAATGGAGAACATACTCAAACAAATAATAGATGAGAACTTCCCAAGCCTGTGGAAAGAACTAAAGCCTCAAGTTCAAGAAGCAAACAGAACTCCGAGTTTTCTTAACCACAACAAACCTACTCCAAGGCATATCATAATGAAATTGACACAAACCAACAGCAAAGAAAAAATTCTCAAGGCAGCCAGGGAAAAGAAGGATACAACATATAAAGGAAGGCCCATTAGATTATCATCAGATTTCTCAGCAGAAACTCTACAAGCTAGAAGAGAGTGGACCCCAATATTTAAAGTCCTGAAAGAGAGGAACTTTCAGCCACGAATACTATACCCATCAAAGCTATCCTTCAAATATGAAGGAGAAATAAAAACATTCACAGATACAGAAAAGATGAGGGAATTTATCATCAGAAAACCCCCACTCCAGGAATTACTAAAGGGGGTTCTCCAATCAGATACAAAGAACAAAAAAAAAAAACAGAGCCACAAGTAAAAGCTCCAGGAAGAACACAATAAAACCAAATTTAAACTGTGACAACAACAAAAAGAAAGAGGGGGAGAAGATGGAGATTAACAGTAGCAAAGGACAATGGAGTGCAAAAGTACTCACAAAATACTTCGCTACAATGAACAGGGTAGGGACCCTTTTCATTACTCAAAGGTAACCACCATTGAAAAAACCACCACAGAAGCACATGAGATAAAAAAGATAGCAACAGAGGAAAGATGTATAGAATACAATCAAATAAAAACAAAAGATAGAAAAACGAAAGAGAAGGATCAAACAAGACACAAAACTAACAGAAAGCAAGATATAAAATGGCAATAGGGAACTCACAAGTATCAATAATTACACTAAATGTAAACGGATCAAACTCACCAATAAAAAGGCACAGAGTAGCAGAATGGATTAAAAAAGAAAATCCAACTGTATGCTGCCTACAGGAAACTCATCTAAGTAACAAGGATAAAAACAAATTCAAAGTGAAAGGCTGGAAAACAATACTCCAAGCAAATAGAATCCAAAAAAAAGCAGGTGTAGCAATACTCATATCGGATAATGCTGACTACAAGACAGAAAAAGTACTCAGAGACAAAAATGGCCATTTCATAATGGCTAAGGGGACCCTGAATCAAGAAGACATAACAATTCTTAATATATATGCACCAAACCAAGGAGCACCAAAATATATAAGACAGCTACTTATTGATCTTAAAACAAAAACTGACAAAAATACAATCATCCTTGGAGACCTCAATACACCGCTGATGGCTCTAGATCGGTCATCCAAACAGAAAATCAACAAAGACATAGTGGCCTTAAACAAAACACTAGAGCACCTGGATATGATAGACATCTACAGGACATTTCATCCCAAAGTGACTGAGTATACATTTTTCTCCAGTGTACATGGATCATTCTCAAGAATTGACCATATGTTGGGCCACAAAAACAACATCAGCAAATTCAGAAAAATTGAAGTTGTACCAAGCATATTTTCTGATCATAAAGCCTTGAAACAAGAATTCAACTGCAAAAAAGAGAAAAAAAATCCCACAAAAATGTGGAAACTAAACAACATACTTTTAAAAAATGAATGGGTCAAAGAAGAAATAAGTGCAGAGATCAAAAGATATATACAGACTAATGAAAATGACAATACGACATATCAGAATCTATGGGATGCAGCAAAAGCAGTGATAAGAGGGAAGTTCATATCACTTCAGGCATATATGAACAAACAAGAGAGAGCCCAGGTGAACCACTTAACTTCACACCTTAAGGAACTAGAAAAAGAAGAACAAAGAAAATCCAAAACCAGCCAAAGAAAGGAGATAATAAAAATCAGAGCAGAAATAAATGAATTAGAGAACAGAAAAACTATAAAAAAATTAATAGAACAAGGAGCTGGTTCTTTGAAAAGATCAACAAAATTGACAAACCCGTGGCAAGACTTACCAAGGAAAAAAGAGAAAGAACTCATATAAACAAAATCCAAAATGAAAGAGGAGAAATCACCACGGACACCGTAGATATACAAAAAATTATTGTAGAATACTATGAAAAACTTTATGCCACTAAATTCAACAACCTAGAAGAAATGGATAAATTCCTAGAACAATACAACCTTCCTAGACTGAGTCAAGAAGAAGCAGAAAGCCTAAACAGACCTATCAGTAGAGAAGAAATAGAAAAAAACATTAAAAACCTCCCCAAAAATAAAAGTCCAGGCCCTGACGGCTATACCAGCGAATTTTATCAAACATTCAAAGAAGACTTGGTTCCTATTCTACTCAAAGTCTTCCAAAAAATTGAAGAAGAAGCAATACTTCCAAACACATTTTATGAGGCCAACATAACCCTCATACCAAAACCAGGCAAGGATGGCACAAAAAAAGAAAACTACAGACCAATATCCCTAATGAATACAGATGCTAAAATACTAAACAAAATACTAGCAAATCGAATACAACAACATATTAAAAAAATAATACATCATGATCAAGTGGGATTCATCCCAGAATCTCAAGGATGGTTCAACATACGTAAAACGGTTAACGTAATACACCATATCAACAAAACAAAGAACAAAAACCACATGATCTTATCAACAGATGCGGAAAAGGCTTTCGATAAAATA
This sequence comes from Saccopteryx leptura, assembly GCF_036850995.1. Taxonomy (NCBI): domain Eukaryota; kingdom Metazoa; phylum Chordata; class Mammalia; order Chiroptera; family Emballonuridae; genus Saccopteryx; species Saccopteryx leptura. The sequence goes on from NC_089503.1 coordinate 358,241,871, forward strand.
CAACACAATTTTATGTTTAAGACTCTCAACAAAATGGGTATAGAAGGAAAATATCTCAACATGATAAAGGCCATATATGATAAACCATCAGCTAACATCATATTAAATGGCACTAAACTGAAGGCTTTCTCCCTTAAATCAGGAACAAGACAAGGTTGTCCACACTCTCCACTCTTATTTAATGTGGTACTAGAGGTTCTAGCCAGAGCAATCAGACAAGACAAAGAAATAAAAGGCATCCATATCGAAAAAGAAGAAGTAAAGGTATCACTTTTTGCAGATGATATGATCCTATACATCGAAAACCCCAAAGAATCCACAAAAAGACTACTAGAAACAGTAAGCCAATACAGTAAGGTCACAGGATACAAAATTAACATACAGAAGTCAATAGCCTTTCTATATGCCAACAATGAAACAATTGAGAACAAACTCAAAAGAACAATCCCCTTCACGATTGCAACAAAAAAAAATAAAATACTTAGGAATAAACATAACAAAGAATGTAAAGGACTTATATAATGAAAACTATAAACCACTGTTAAGGGAAATCGAAAAAGATATAATGAGATGAAAGAATATACCTTGTTCTTGGCTAGGAAGAATAAATATAATCAAGATGGCTATATTACCCAAAGCAATATACAAATTTAATGCAATTCCCATCAAACTTCCAATGATGTTTTTTAAAGAAATAGAGCAAAAAATCATCAGATTTATATGAACTATAAAAAACCCCGAGTAGCCAAAGCAATCCTAAAGAAAAAGAATGAAGCTGGGGGCATTACAATACCTGACTTCAAACTGTATTATAGGGCCACTACAATCAAAACAGCATGGTATTGGCAGAAAAAAAGACACTCAGACCAATGGAACAGAATAGAAAGTCCAGAAATAAAACCACATATATATAGTCAAATAATTTTTGATAAAGGGGCCAACAACACACAATGGAGAAAAGAAAGTCTCTTCAATAAATGGTGCTGGGAAAACTGGAAAGCCACATGCAAAAGAATGAAACTGGACTACAATCTCTCCCCCTGTACAAAAATTAACTCAAAATGGATCAAAGATCTAAACATAAGACCTGAAACAATTAAGTACATAGAAGAAGACATAGGTACTCAACTCATGGACCTGGATTTTAAAGAGCATTTTATGAATTTGACTCCACAGGCAAGAGAAGTGAAGGCAAAAATTAATGAATGGGACTACATCAGACTAAGAAGTTTTTGCTCAGCAAGAGAAACTGATAACAAAATAAACAGAAAGCCAACTAAGTGGGAAATGATATTTTCAAACAGCAGCTCAGATAAGGGCCTAATATCCAAAATATACAAAGAACTCATAAAACTCAACAACAAAGAAACAACCAATGCAATAAAAAAATGGGAAGAGGATATGAACAGACACTTCTCCCAGGAAGAAATACAAATGGCCAACAGATATATGAAAAGATGCTCATCTTCTTTAGCTATTAGAGAAATGCAAATCAAAACGGCAATGAGATACCACCTCACACCTGTTCGATTAGCTATTATTAGCAAGACAGGTAATAGCAAATGTTGGAGAGGCTGTGGAGAAAAAGGAACCCTCATACACTGTTGGTGGGAATGTAAAGTAGTACAACCATTATGGAAGAAAGTATGGTGGTTCCTCAAAAAACTGAAAATAGAACTACCTTATGACCCAGCAATCCCTCTACTGGGTATATACCCCCAAAACTCAGAAACATTGATACGTAAAGACACATGCAGCCCCATGTTTATTGCAGCATTGTTCACAGTGGCCAGGACATAGAAACAACCAGAAAGCTCTTCAATAAATGACTGGATAAAGAAGTTGTGGCACATATACACTATGGAATACTACTCAGACATAAGAAATGATGACATCGGAACATTTACAGCAAAATGGTGGGATCTTGATAACATGATATGAAGCGAAATAAGTAAATCAGAAAAAACCAGGAACTGCATTATTCCATACGTAGTTGGGACATAAAAGTGAAACTAAGAGACATTGATAAGAGTGTGGTGGTTACGGGGGGGGGGGGGAAGGGGGGAATGGGAGAGGGAAAGGGGGAGGGGGAGGGGCACAAAGAAAACAAGATAGAAGGTGACAGAGGCCAATCTGACTTTGGGTGATGGGTATGCAACATAATTGAACGACAAGATAACCTGGACTTGTTATCTTTGAATATATGTATCCTGATTTATTGATGTCACCCCACTAAAAAAAAAAATAAAAAAAAAATAAATAAAAAACACCCCAAGAAAAAAAACAAAAAACAAACAAACAAAAAAAAAACTTTCTAACAAGTAGAAGCCTTCAAAGTCATACATGCTTCTAAGTAAATTTATTACAATGTGTAAAAAAAACAACAAAAACCTCTTGAATCTTAAAATGTATAGTGCGTATATATTATGCAAAGAAGAGTAATTGTTGAAGTTCATGGGGAGGTTAGATATATGTTCCTCTTATGCTTTACTTTCAATTCTAACAACTGGTTTATTTGTACCAAACTCTTTAATCTTCATTAAACCATTTTATTTATTAAAAATGAAAAAAAAAAAAAAAAAGAAAAGAAAACAAAGATAGGCCCTGCCCAGACAGTTCAATACCTGGTCAGGACATCTACAGTGACATCCTCTCTCTCTCTCTCTCTCTCTCTCTCTTCCCTTCTTCTCTCACTAAAATCAATAAATAAAAAATTTTAAAAAGATAAAAATTATATGACCATCTCAATAGATGTAGAAAATGCATTTGACAAAATTCAACATTCATTTATAGTAGAAACTCAACAAAAGGAGGAGGGGACAAATGGGATGTTATATTGTGTAGGACACTTGAATCCAAGTTAACACAATAAATTTAAAATTTTAATAAAAATATATTTTACCCTTTAAAAATATAAAGAAAACAAAACAACCAAAAATACTCAACAAAATGGGTATAGCCAGAATATACCTCAACATAATAAAGCCCATATATAATAAGCCCACAGCTAACATGATATTTAATGAAAGTTGAGAACTTTTCCTTGAAGAATAGGATCAAAACAAGGATACTTACTTTGAAACACTTTTATTCAACATAATATTGCAAATTCTAGCCAAAACAATTAAAAGGGGGAAGAAGGTACCCAAATTGGAAAGGAAGTAGTAAAACTGTCACTGTTTGAAGACTGCAAGATTTTATATATAAACAACACTAAAGAATCCACAAAAACTATTATACTAATAACTTTAGTAAAATTGAAAGGTAGAATATCAATAGAAAGAACATTTTGCTCCTGACCAGGCAGTGGTGCAGTGGATAGAGTGTCAGACTGGAACGCAGAGGTCCCAGTTTCAAAACCCCAAGGTCGCTGGCTAGAATGCAGGCTCATCTGGTTTGAGCACAGCTCACCAGCTTGAACCCAAGGTCACTGTCTTGAGCAAGAGGTTATTCACTCTGCTATAGCCCTCCTTCAGTCAAGGCACATAAGAAAAAGCAATCAATGAACAACTAATGTGCTGCAATAAAACATCTCTCTCCCTTCCTGTTTGTTCCTCTTTCTGTCACAAAAACAATAACAAAAAAAAACAAACAAAAAAACCCACGTTGTATTTTTATATGTTAACAATGAATTATCAGAAAGAGAAATTAAGAAAACAACCCCAAGCTCTGGCTAGTTTGCTCAGTGGTAGAGCTTTGGCCTGGCATGTGGAAGTCCCAGGATCAATTCCCTTCAGGGCACACAAGAAAAGCAACTGCCTGCTTCTCCACCCCTCTCCCTTCTCTCTCTCTCTCTTCTCTCCTCCTACAGTGGTGGCTCAAATGATTCAAGTGCATCACGCCCAGGTGCTGAGGATGGCTCTGTGGAGCCTCCACCTCAAATGATAAAAATAGCTAGGTTGCTAGCATGGCTCCAGATGGGCAGAGCATTGGCTCCAGATGGGGGTTGCTGGGTGGATCCCGTTAGGGGCACATGCCGATAGTCTGTCTCTCTATCTCCCTTTCTCTCACTTGGAAAATAAAAAATAAATAAGTAATTAAATAAAAAAAGAAACCAAGCCCAGCTCTGACCAGTTAGTTCAGTCATAGTGTCATACTCAAACACCAAGGTTGTAGGTTCAATCCTGGTCAGGGTGCATATGGAAAGCAGCTTATGAATACACAACTAACCTCTCTCTCTCTCTCTCTCTCTCTCTCTCTCTCTCTCTCTCTCCCTCCCTCCCTTCTTTTCTGTCTTTTTAAAATCAATCAATAAAAAATAAGATAAATCCATTTTCAACTGCATCAATAAAGTTAAATAACTAAGAATAAATTAACCAAAAATGTGAAAAACCTATATACTGAGCACTTTAAGACATTGATGAAAAAAACTGAAGAAGATACAAATAAAGCAAAAGATATTTTGTGCTAATGGACTAAATCAATTACTATTATTAAAATATTCATATTACTCAAAGCAACCTATAGATTCAATGCAATACCTATCAAGATTCTAATGGTATTTTTTACAGATATGGAACAATCCTAAGACTAGTAAAGAACCACAAAAAACTTAACTAGTAAAAATAATCTTGAGAAAGAAAAACAAAGCTGGAGGCATCATGCTTGCAGATTTTAAAATATATTACGAATTTATAGTAATTAACACAGTATAGTATACACATAAAGACAGACACACTGACCAATAAAACAGAATAGAGAACTCAGAAATAAACCCATGCATGTCAATTAATTTATGACAAAAGAGGCAAAAAAATATACAACAGGAAAAGACAAGATACCACTAAAAACCTATTCAAATGGCCAAAATCCAAAACACTGACTACATCAAATGCTGTTGAGCAAATGGAGCAGCATGACTCTTATTCTTTGCTTGTGGGAACACAAAATGGTATAGCCACTTTGGAAATCAGTTTGGCATGTTTTTATAAAAGTAAACATACTTTTACAATATGATCCAGAAATCACTCCCCTTGGTGTTTGCAAAAAAAAAAAAAGAATGTACAACTTATGTCTATAAAACATTTGCACAAAAACATTTATAGAGGCTTTATTTATAATTTCCAAAACTTGGAAGCACCATTATGTCCTTCAGAAAGTGGATATATAAATAAACTGTGGTAGATACACACAGTGGAATATTATTCAGTGCTAAAAAGAACTGAGCTACCAAATAAACAAACAAAAGACATGGATGAAACACAAATGCCTAATACTGAATAACAGAAACCAATTTGAAAAGCTGCACATTGTATGATTCCAACTATATGATATCCTGGAAAAGGCAAATCTATGGAGACAATAAAAAGGTCAGTCATTGCTAGGATTAGGTGAGAGGAAGGGATAGATATGGGCAGCACTTAAAATTTTTCAGACAGTAAAATTATAGCAAATGATACAACAATGATGGATAGTTGTGACTTCACATTTTTCCAAGCCTATAGAATGTACAATACCAGAGTGAACCCAAATGTAAACTGTATGGAATGTGTGAATATAGGTTTTCAGATTGAAATAAATGTGTCAGCATGTTGATAATGGGAGAGGTTATTTATATCTAAGGGCATGAGGTTTGTGGGATATTTCTGTACTTTCCTCTCAATTTTATTGTGAATCTAAAATTGCTCTAAAATAATATTTTAAAAATACACGAGGATGCAAGTGTGAATTCATAAAAAAGATTTATATCTTTAATCACATTGAAACTAAGATAATCTCCTCAATCATATACTAATTTAGTTTATTTAAACAACTGAGTACATAAAGTTCTTCCAAAAGTATATGTAAAGGCCTGACCTGTGGTGGTGCAGTGGATAAAGCGTCAACCTGGAAACGCTGAGGTTGCTGGTTCAAAACCCTGGGCTTGCCTGGTCAAGGCACGTATGGGAGTTGATGCTTTCTGCTCCTCCCCCCTTCTCTCTCTCTCTCTCTCTCTCTCTCTCCCCCTCTCTATAATGAATAAATATAATCTTTAAAAAAAAGTATATGTAAAGAAGTAAATAAAAGTGAACAAACCAAATATCATTCATTGAAAGATAAAAAACAAATGCTAATGAATATTTTGGAAATTACTCAAACATCACAGAAAATTAAAATCATATCCATCAAATTGGTAAGAAATATATAATTTCTGTCAACACTGTCAGGCACGGTAAGAAATGATAGGAACTCAAATACTGCTGGCTGAGATGATTATTGGTACAACCACTTTGGGGAGCTATTTGAGTAACACCTGTGACAAAATGTTCATGAAACAGTCTATATTAGCAAAATTACAGAAAAAAATCCAAAATCTATTGGTAAAGAGATACTTTATTTTAGACTGTAATGAGTATCCAGCATCAAAAATGAATAAATCATATACACATATAACCAGGGTGAATCCTAGTATATAAAGAACATTTTTAAAGAAATACAAGGAAAACAGAGAGCAGAATATCTTTTCAATAAACTAAACATAAAAAAATTCCTAGCCTGACCAGGTGGTGGTGCAGTGGATAGAGCGTCAGATTGGGATGTGGAGGACTCAGGTTCAAGGTCGCCAGCTTGAGCTCGGGTTCATCTGGTTTAAGGAAAAAATAAAAAAAAAGCTCACCAGCTTGAACCCAAGGTCGCTTGCCTTGAGCAAGGGGTTACTTGGTCTGCTGTAGCCCCTCAGCCAAGGCACATATGAGAAAGCAATCAATGAACAACTAAAGTGCCACAACAAAAAAACTGATGATTGATGCTTCTCATCTCTCTCCATTCCTGTCTGTCTGTCCCTATCTATCCCTCTCTCTGACTCTCCTTCTGTCTCTGTAAAAGAAAAAAAAATTCTAATGTCAGCTATGTAAATACTATAAAATAGACATGTGAATAATAAGCTAGAATGATATGACTACAGGGTTGGTTGCACACTGTTTTTAATATACCATATATAGTTTTCTAAGTCTTAAATTAAAAAAAAAAATAGCCTGACCAGATGGTGGTGCAGTGGATAGAGCATCGGACTGGGATGCCGAGAACCTAGGTTCGAGACCCCGAGGTCACCAGCTTGAGTGCGGGCTCATCTGGTTTGAATAAAGCTCACCAGCTTGGACCCAAGGTCGCTGCCTTGAGCAAGGGGTTACTCAGTCTGCTGAAGGCCCATGGTCAAGGCACATATGAGAAAGCAATCAATGAACAACTAAGGTGTTGCAATGTGCAATGAAAAACTAATGATTGATGCCTCTCATCTCTGCATTCCTGTCTGTCTGTCCCTGTCTATCCATCTCTCAGACTCTCTTTTTGTCTCTGTAAAAAAAAAAATTATAAAAATAAATCACATTTTATATCAGTCATTTTCTCTGTTTTATATATACAGTACAAACTCTCTTATTCTCATGCTTTAGAAAAAAATAAGCATTCTCAATTTTTGCCAAACTGTTCTCTTTTATATTCTGTGGCAACAACATCTGCTCAGTGTTTCAGCTTTCAACTTTATGAAAATATCTTTCAAATCTACATCTCCAGACTAAATCACTCCCTTCCTATTTCTGCATTTCCAATATCCTGTTGGGTACTACCATCTGGGTGTCCTAGAGACAACTTGAAGAGAAGTATTTTATTGCATGAGGATCAAGTTTAGTGAAAGCTCATTGAACATTACTACAATTAGCAAACAATGAAATATAAGTCTTTGCTATGTGTACTGATTTTCCCTGTAGTTGTAATGACTTATGATATACCATAAATATGTATTTTATGTATTTATTACTACATTTACCAAGCCTTTATAAGAATCTTAGAAGGAAAGTCCTCTTAAGGGATAAAATTTTAATTGTAAGTGTGATAAAACAGGATTGCACTCAAATGACCTGAAACCACACTGAATTTGGTATCTGTTTGTTTCTTTGAAAAAATACAAGTTATTCCTTTAAATTATGGTATCCTGACTTAAATATCACCAACCAAGGACAAGGTGATCATCATATATGTATATTCTTCTAATATCCCCTGAGACTGTGTCCCATTTGACCTTCAGTCTTTCAGAGTTAATCCCCAATCAAATAAAAATAAAAACAAAATTCTTCATTTAATTTTGCTTTTCCAGCCTACTAATACCCATCACTTCCCATCCTGTACTTTCTTTCTTCACTTACAGCTTCTACTTCCTGTGAAGATATTTAGACCTTAACCACTGAATTCGTGTTTCATTTCAACTATGTTTTAATCTAGTCTTTAAAATCTTTAATAGGCTCTGGATAAAATATTGAAGTGTTTTTATTTATTTCTTTTTTTATTTAGATTTTATTAATGGATTTTAGAAAGAGACAGAAGAGAGAAAGAGAAAGTGGCTGGGGAGGAGCGGGAAGCATCACCTCGTAATTGCCTCTTGTATATGCCTTGACCGGGTAAGCCCGGGATTTCGAACCAGTGACCTCCACATTCCAGGTTAATACCTTATCCACTGTGCCACCACAGGTCAGGTTCAAGTGTTTTTTCTTAATGTGCATATTATTTAATTTCTCTATCAGATGTAATATCAATATCTATGTTTTTTTCTTAATTTTTCTTCTGTTTAATATTCTCCTCTGTAAACAATACTATTAAGTATATTTTTCTGATTACTTTATTCTGCTAGACCCAAAAATGTTATTTCTCCAGGGGACTTAAGATTTAGAGGATTTTTCAATGTCCTTTCCTGGGAAATAATGTAAGTCATAATAACAATAACTTGCATTTGTCTGATTTGTGGAAACAAGTATCAAGAGACAGAATTAATTGAAGATTTAGACAGCTTACAGTTTTCCATAGAAATCAACCTAAAACTGAACCCACGGTAGAGAAGTGGATGGAACATTGTCACACAGAAATGAGAGGCTTAGGCCAACTGAGGGTATTTTATGTTTAAATGTTCACTGCTTTGGAAGTTTTCCCCCTTCCATTCTCTTCGCCTAGTATTTCTGTAATAATGCTGTTGCCTGGGAGCTGGACCCATTAAAGGGACTTGGCATCTCAGTCTCCTAGTATCTTTACGGTGACAGTTTGCACAGCCACCAACATCTCTTAAATGTGGATAGTTTTCTCCTCCACCTGATTAATTGTGACTCCACAGAGAAAGAGTGAAGATTCTAGCTTATTTTGCAACAATAGAAAAGTGACACAGAATTTGGGGCTACGATTGAGATGCTGCCATGACAAAACCTAAAACATGTGGTGCTGCTTTAGGGATCTGCAGTGGCCAGAAATCTAATGGGCATCAACAAAGAGAAAGTTTGAAGAAAAAACTGAAAAAAAAAAGTCATAGGAAGTTGAGATTACAGCAATCTTTCTTATGCAGTGGTGGAAAGTTTGATAGAACTGTCATCGATGGTAATGTGGAAATAGAGAACGCACCAATGATCTGTAAAATCAGTGATCTAGCTATGAAGACTTACTGGTGTCTTCTTACTGCTCGTGATAAAATTTGGGAGGATATAGATAATTAAAAAAATAAACTTTTCAGGTTCAGTTAGCATTTTGAGAAAATATGTAGTGGTAGGGCAGTCTTTTCAGCTAAGGAAACATTTTTCAAAGTAATAAATGGCCTTAGGACAAATATCAAATAAATCCAGAGTACTGCTAGTAAAACATGGCCTCTGAGAAGCCAGAGCATGTCTGGAAGACCTCAGAAAGGTTTAGAGAAAATCTCAAAAGACTTCTCAGTTCAATAAAAAGGCAACTAAGACTCCAAAGGTGTTCCTTCTTGACCTACTTGGCTAGACAACAGTGTTTCTAAATTCTTAAAGCGTTATCCCATTATTTTCTTACTGGGCTACAAGATAGAAAAGGCTTATCTTCAAGATATTTTTGGGTGTGAATTCCATCTAATAAAGTACAATATAAACCGATAAGTAAAAACTAAAGTTTTTTAAAGGAATAATGTCAGTTTTAATTCAAAAGGATAGAGAGAAGTCTAAGTAAAAAATTTTTTTTCTAATTTCTAAACTTCTGCACACAGAATGCACTCTAATAAGTATCTAATTCCAACCAGGAGATACTTGGAATGAAAAGAGAAGTCTGAATCAGTGAAAAGAACCATGAATATAGAAGTCAATTTAGAGCCATGGAGAATCATTGCCAGGGATTGGGTCATAATCAAGGTATTGGCAACATGTGTCCAGCTACATTACAGAATTGCCAAGAATTGAATGCCTGCTTCCCTGCTCCAGTTTTTTGAAGTAGGATTAGGGTATATATTACACTTATACTATCCTGACCATCACTGTATGTTGAATATATGCGGGGCAGATAATTTGCCTCTTTTATTCACAGAAACATGAGTAACCACATCTAAGTTAACTAAATCAAAGATAAACATCTCTATCACTGTACCCTCACTGAATTTTGGACCTCTGAATCCCTGGACATAATCAATAATTTTTTTGTTATATATCATTAAGTTCTCGACATGTTCATTATAATGTGGGTGGAGCACAGAGCACATTCCTAGAAGCTGTGGCTGATGCACTGCTGTGAGAATACTCCAGCTTCCAGAAGCCTCCTGGGCATACCCAGGAAGGAAGCTTGCCCGCTATAAAGAAGTGACTTAGCATCAACCATGCAGCTCCCTGATCTTTTCAACCATTGGCTATGAAGAACACACTGTAACAACCTATTGGCTGAACACATGTATATAAGCTAGTTTACTTCCTGAATAAAGTGGATCTGCATCACTAAATCTGGTTCCCAGAGTCGAGTCTTTGCGTCTCTGTCGTCCTCTCCCCCGGCGGGAATTGTCCACAAAGTAATTGTTAGTAAGCAGTCACATAACTTCTCACTTCTCTACTATTTTCAAATTTCCTCCAGGATCATGGAGGAAGAGAACAGGAGAAGGGAGAAGAAAAGATTTTCATAGGCAATGTGGATAAAAAGTATTCACAGCAGAATTAATTCAGCATTTCAAGACTAGTAAACCATACCAGACACAAAGAAGAACTAGTGCAGAAAAGGAAATAAAATTTTTCTAGTACAGAAAGTATTCACATAAGGTGGTTGAGAGGTTCTGTAACTTTAAGTGGAACAACATATAAGGAAGCCAATTTTACATAGGTTAATTGATATAAACAAGAGTTGAGTTCTTATGGCATCTCATCAACATTTTAACAAAATGACATTTAGTGAAGCAATGTCATTTGAAAACTTGTTTTATACCCAAAAGTAGATGCTTTGTATGTCTGTCATTAATCAAGATAACAGTTCTGAGAGATAGACATTTAATTTCCCCAATCTAGATAAGGTAGTAGAGGTTTATAGAATAGCAAAGTTAGGTTTCTGGTTCAGGTGTGTCTGAGCATAAATTTTTGAGTATTTCACTTCAGCAAAATATTAACATTCAGGTGGCAGCTTGCCTAAGACATCACTGAGTCTATGGGAATTCTGTATTAGTAAGAAAACTGAACCTCCTAGAAAAAAAAAATCTCTCCTACTTGTCAACATGGAGTAGTGAATCTAGGGAGAAATAACTTAAGAAAGACAAATGTGGAACCTTCTGCACTTTCAGAAATATGGTTCCCAGAAGACCTCACATACAGAGGGAAAAAGTAAGTGTTAGTATAAAATTATATATGGACATAGCCTCTGATTTCATTCTTAAGGTAAAAAAATTGGATTGTTTCTACTTGTAGTTGTTAAGTGATTATTTATCCCTCACAGTTAAAATGTGTTTATTCATGCCATATCTTAGAGGCAAACATCAGGTTATATTTCACTGGGGCTCAGTTCTTGGGTCATTTATTATTTTTTAATTATAAAATAACAATTGTGCTACATTTTTATATAATTATATTCCTTTTAACTATTAGAGAAAATTCTTCTTACAAAATACGTGTAGTGTATGTATGTGGCATGTGGTAAATGTATGTACCATGTGTGATGAAACACACTGCAAATAAGAAGACTACAAATAGTCATGAGTCCATCCTTCCAATTTAATAATGAAATAAAATCATCTGCTTCACTGATAAAGAGTGTTATATTCATTTAAAATAGAAAAAAATTCAAAATAAACATGGAAAATCATTTTTTCCCCCAAAATATGATGGACCTCAAGGCTTTACAAATACCGTTAAATTATTTGGAAGAAATTGAAACATGACTTATTTTTGTTCAACCAGGAAAAGTCAAAAGACCACCTTGAGAGATGATCTATCAGAATGCTGCCTACCTCTGTAGGGCTTACTGTGTCAACAATCTAAACCAGGTTATCTTGTGTGACCTTTGTGTCTGCTGCAGGTTAAGTTCACTGAGCAGAAGTCTCGGTGAAAAGGTTGCAGTACAAGATGCTTACAGGGCGTAATTCTGGGGGCATAGAGAGTGGTCACAGTGCTGTGCCAACCCCATAACAGCCTCAACTAATCCTGTGAAAAGCTCACCAGTTAAAATCTCTATCTCTTTGTCTGTGTGTGTGAGTGGCTCACAGGAAGGTGACTCTAAGAAGAACATGACTCCACAGTGAGGCAATTCCTGAAGGCCAAGTGAAAGTTGTTTGCCAACTGTAAGCCCAGTAGTCAGGATAAGGAGGTCTTCCTTGACGGACATGCTTCATGACATATCTCTGTTAACAAAGCTTCTTTTGTGAGTGCAATGGATGAGCAACTGAGAGGAATGATTTGACCCAAATAACAAAGATATCAAGCACTAAGATTAGGATAAACATATGTTCTTCTGCCTTCCCCAATTTTCCTCACTGCCGTGCACAGTAACTTACAACAAAGACAGGTCCAGACCCAAAAGATTATTTGTAATATTGTAAAGCAGGTCTTCTTATTTTGACATAGAAATATGCCATGTGTCTTAGTTTCTGAGTTTTAAAGTAAAATTATGTCTGTCATTTTTCTGATTCTTTGGGGGTTCCCAGATAGTTCAATTAAGTTTTATTAAAGTAGACAATAAATCTCTGTGATTCTGGTCCTATTTAAGATCCTTAGGCTTGAAAGAGGTTTTTATTATGATAGGTTTATCCACATTGAAACAATCACAGTTTGAAAGCTCTGTCTACTTGCACACAGGAGCCTTATATTTAAAGCAGTCACAACAAGAGAGACTCTGAAGCTGATTTAAGGCTACCCAAACTGGCAATGGAGATCCTACAGCCTTTTGTACACAGTGAATGTCAATTAGCAATTAGTTTAAATTGTAATTATATACTCACCCACACTAATCAAAACCCTTGTTACATAGACTCTGAAACGATACATAAGGCATTTGAAAAAAAATGTAATACTCTGCACAGTTTGATCTCAACATTCATCCCAGGGTACATAATACTTGAATATATTACTCCATAGTCAGTAAATGATTTTTTTTTTTCACAGAGACAGAGAGAGAGTTAGAGAGAGGGATAGACAGAGAGGAACAGAGAGAGATGAGAAGCATCAATCATTAGTTTTTTGTTGTGACACCTTAGTTGTTCATTGATTACTTTCTCATATGTGCCTTGACTGCGGGGCTACAGCAGACCTAGTAACCCCTTGCTTGCACCAGCAACCTTGGGTCCAACCTGGTGAGCTTTGCTCAAACCAGATGAACCGGTGCTCAAGTTGGCGACCTTGGGGTCTCAAACCTGAGTCCTCTGCATCCCAGTCCGACACTCTATCCACTGTGCCACCGCCTGGTCAGGCATCAGCAAATGATTTTTTAAGTGGACAAAACCCCTTACCACTCAATATCATTATGGTTACTTTCTCATGAAATGATTTTATTTGATATGATGTTAGCTAATGCTAATAAAAGTAATGCTAATAAAAGTAATGCTAATAAAAGTCATATAAATTTGTAATAAATAACATTACCTTTTGTTCACAAAGAGATTTTATAAGATATTGTTAATTAACAAGATGATTTTCGGAGGATACAAAAGTAATGTAAATGTTGACATTTATAATATGCGGCACAACACAAGCGCCTATTCACACATGGATGTGTGTCTACATCCTTGTGTGTTGTGTAGATATAGGCGTGGGGATTATTAATGATTGTTATCAAATAGTCAGATTCTCCCCCACTCAGGATACTTGGTAGCATTATACTCTGACTAGTTCTGACCAATGTTACAGAGGGTGGGGCAAAAGTAGGTTTATAGTTATTCACATGAAAAATTGTGCAACAATTAATAAATAATAATACAAGAATAAAATCTGTTTTTCACATACTCAAGACTATATAATGTGTCACTTCCAGCCAAAGGTTTTAATGGCCAATGTAAGGCTCTCCGAGGCAAGACCTTTCTTTTTCTGTATGGTGATAGGAAGTATTGGAGATGGTCACTACTCCATTAGACTGTGTACTGCAGTCACTACAATAAGCACTCTCTTGTTAGCTTTTAGCAGGCACATGGTCTATCAGGGAATAGAGGGAACTCTTCTACTACATGAAGCCATTGTGAGTTTATTATTTACCATAGCATACCTAGTCTGTCCTAACTTGAACACTGAGAGAAAGGCTTTGGAAGATAGATGAAGTTAAAAAGTTGAGGTAGTGACTTGCTGATAGAAGCAGGAATAGAAAATATTAGAACAAAATGTATGTTTTTAAAAATATGAGGGATTTTGGAGTAGTTTGTATCATAGACTGTGAATAAAGATATGAGTGTACATAATTTGACATATGCGTAAATTATTAGCCCTTAGCCTCATTGATTCTGCAGCAGCATATTTTTGTCTCAATTTTGTTGTTTGGAAGCAACCCCACAGTCAAACAAGGCCTGGGAAAAGGCCCAAACTCTCTCCAGGTGCAAGTGCAAGATGAGTCATTAGATGACTGACACCAGAGAGTTGGCCAGTAAAAGTGGGGAGGTTACTGCTAGGACTATAGGAAGAAAGTGTACATATGAGACAGTCATGGAGCTAATTCATTCACCCTACTAATTAGCTGGGAAAAAAGTTCATTCGAGTCATTTGTTTTCTTACATATTATAACTCAAGCTTCCAAAAATATGATAAAAATATTATTGAGGCACCTTCACATGTATTTCAACTTTGTCAGGTATCTTTATTTGGCAGTTTTGGAGATACTACTCTATAATTATCCTTAATCAATTATGTATATGATTGCTTTGTCTATATATTCTAAAGAAGTTAATGAAATGGTCAGATTTATTTACTGTTTATATCTGTTTACATGTTGATATGGAATGAAGGGGAAAATTACTGTCTTCTTCAAAAGTATTCATTGTTTCACTCCCAAATAAAACCACCCAAAAATAAATCCTTGGATGCCAAAATCTCAATCCCTGTTCAAACACATTCCATGTAAATTTGGAAATTGAGTTTCATGTAAATTTAGAAGTACAATTCTATTGTAAATTCTGAGTTGCCACGTGGAGGTAAAATTCTGAATCTGCAATAAGTTTAAAGTGTCCCTAATTGTAATCCTAAACCTAACTTTACCAAACTCAAGTGTGGGACAATTGAAAAAGGGATACTTTAGAGACTTTATCATATTTATCAAGTTTATATACATTTTTATATAAAAATCAAAACTGTCATTTATAAAAATGTTACTGTAAAAAATATGGTACGAGTAGACATTTTGATAAAAGTGCTCCTCTATTACATATAATATTGAAAAATATTAAATTTGAAATTAATTTTATTTCTGAAATGTTTAGAAACTATTATCACATAATTTTTTCAGTAGTGAATTTTTAAATGGAAAAATTTTAAATATTCATGCAATAGAGAGAATAGTATAATGATTTTTTTTTTTTTTTTACAGAGATAGAGAGAGAGTCAGAGAGAGGGATAGATAGGGACAGACAGGAACAAAAAGAGATGAGAAGCATCAATCATCAGTTTTTTGTTGCGACACTTTAGTTGTTCATTGATTGCTTTCTCATATGTGCCTTGACCACGGGCCTTCAGCAGACCGAGTAACCCCTTGCTTGAGCCAGCGACCTTGGGTCCAAGCTGGTGAGCTTTTGCTCAAACCAGATGACCCCGCGCTCAAGCTGGTGACCTCGGGGTCTCGAATCTGGGTCTTTCCCATCCAAGTCCAACACTCTATCCACTGCGCCACCGCCTGGTCAGGCAGTATAATGATTTTTCAGGTACACTTTAGCAAGCCTCAATAACTATTATTTTGCTAATCTTGTCCCATCCATTCCATGTATTTTCTTACCCTCTGTGTATCATTTCCCCTCTTCTTCTTCTCTCAGAGTAAATGCAACCCTAACCAAAGAATTTATTTTTTTTATAATCACTATGCAATACACTTAACAAAATTAGAAATATTTTCTAAATATACACTATTGTTTTTTAAATCACCTTGATTATACTAGAAGCATATTTTTAGAATTGATACATAGAGGCATAGAGATCCAGAAACTAGAAGAGACAACCTGAGAGCACTGAGTTGGGAAAAAAGCAGGATTTCCGTCTATGGGAAATAGCTTGCAAAGTAGATGCAGCATTAAAAGGCCAGTGCAGAAAATCTCACTGACAGCCACTTACCTGGGGATCTGGGAATGAAGAGAGCTGACAGGACTAGTCTTGCATGAGGATAGTGGGGAGACTGAGGCACAGGTACACAAACGGTGACTGGAGAATAATACCTATGCTGAGTCATTCTCTAATACTGAGGTGGCTATATGCAAGAACAGAGGCACTCTGTTCAGTACGAGCCTAGCATAAGGCCAATTGATCTACCTCCAGAAATCTCTCCAGCTCCAATCAGCATGAAAGGCCATTCAGAAAGGAGGAAGTAAAGAGGAGAGGCAGTGACTCAGATTTCCAGGGAGATCTGAGCTATACAACCCCTTCTGATTTGGATAATGCTCCCTGCCCATGGAAAGTAGCTGGGCAGTCCACGCCTTCTGGTTCTCAGTGGTCATTCCACTGCATTCCTGTGGACTTACCATACAGAAAAAAAAAGGCCTGGATAGGTTTTCAACTGGGGCCAAAGAGCAAGAGAAGCCCATTACCCCCATCCTAATCACAGAAATTCCATGATGGGCTCAGCAAACAAACAGCAGGGAAATTAAGACTTTTATTCAGCTCACCTTGCTAGGGAGAATTAAAATCTGAGCAACCAGAAGAGGTTGAGGAGGGTCACATTCCCTGTACCAACCTCAGCTGCCCTACCCTGGCAAGCTTACAAACCACACAGAGAAAAAAATGTGAAGATAGAGAAATATAATCCAAATGAATCAACAACAGAAATAACAGAAAAAGAACTGAATGAGATAGAAGTAACCAAATTACCAGATGCAGAGTTTAAAATGATATAGAATGCTTAACAATATTAGAACTACAATGTATGGACATAATGAGCACAAAAAATAAAGAAATAGCAAGCATCAAAAAGGACATTGAAATGATAAAAAAGAATCAATAAGAAATGACAATTACATTATCAGGAATGAAGACTACACAAGAAGAAATTAACAGCAGGCTGAATGAAGCAGAGGATCAAATCAGCAACTTAGAGGATAAGATAAATGAAAACAGAAACAGAGCAGCAATAATAAAAGAGGCACAAAAATTCTGAGGAAATTATAAGAGAACTCTGTGATGATATGAAGAGAAATAACATCCACATCATTGAGTTTTCTGACGGAGAAGAGAAAGAACAAGTGATAGAGAACCTGTATGAAAAAAATTATAGCTGAAAACTTTCCTAAATTGATGAAGAAAAAAGTCACACAAGTTCAAGAAGCACAGAGAGTCCCAGAAAAGAGGAATCCAATGAGGCCTACATCAGGACACATCATAATTAAAATACCAAGTTAAGAAATAAAAAATGCTAAAAGCTGCAAGAGAAAAGAAATCAATTACATATAGAGGAGCCCCATTAGTATGACATCTAATTTTTCAACAGAAACACTTGAGGCCAGAAGGAAATGGTAAGAAATATTCAAAGTAATGCAAAACAAGAGCCTACAACCAAGACTTTTTTATCCAGCAAGATTACCATTTAAAATTGAAGGAGAAATAAAAAGCTTCCCAGATAAAAAAAAAAAAAACACTCAAGGAATTCATTAGAACCAAACTAGTACTACAAGAAATGTTAAGGGGCTTGCTATAAAAAGAGCAAAGAAAAAAAGAAGTCAAGAAAAAGAGGATTATAGATTTAAAGAATAAAATGGCAATAAACAACTACATATCAATAATAATCTTAAATGTAAATGGATTAAATGCTCCAATCAAAAGACATAGTATAGCTACATAGATAAGAAAACAAGACCTAACCATATGCTGTCTACAAGAGACCCACCTCAGAACAAAAGATACACATAGACTGAGAGTAAAGGTATGGAAAAAATATTTCACACAAATGGAAAAAAAAGAAAGCTGGAGTATCAATACTAATATCTGACAAAGTAAACTTTAAAACAAAGGCTATAGTAAGAGATAAAGGAGGTCATTACATAATGACAAAAGGAATAGTCAACAGGAAGATATAACTATTATAAATATATATATATACATCTAATATAGAAGCACCTAAATATATAAAGAAGACTTTGATGGACAAAAAGGGCAAGATCAACAGCAATACTATAATAGTAGGCGATTTTAATATTCTACTAACATCAATGGATAGAACCTCCAGACAGAAAATTAATAAAGAAATAGCGGCCTTAAATGACACATTAGATCTACTGGATTTAATAAATATCTTCAGAACCTTTCACTTCAGAACAGCAATATAAAAATTCTTTTCAAGTGCTCACAGTAAATTTTCTAGGAGAGACCACATGTTAGGACACAAGACAAGTCTCAATAAATTTAAAAAGACTGAAATTATATCAAGCATCTTCTCCCATAAAATGACGTTAAACTACAAATCAATTACAATAGAAAAACATTTAAACACCTGGAGTCTAAATAACATGCTATTAAATAATGAATGGGTTAACA
Organism: Saccopteryx leptura; assembly: GCF_036850995.1. Classification (NCBI taxonomy): domain Eukaryota; kingdom Metazoa; phylum Chordata; class Mammalia; order Chiroptera; family Emballonuridae; genus Saccopteryx; species Saccopteryx leptura. The sequence goes on from NC_089503.1 coordinate 358,260,731, forward strand.
AGGAGATCAAGGAAGATATAAAAAAACTCCTTTGAAATAAATAAAAATGAACATACAACAACTCAAAATTTATGGGACACAGAAAAAGCAGTTTTGAGAGAGAAGTTCATAGCATTACAGGCATACCTTAAGAAACAAGAAAAAGCTCAAATTAACAACTTAACCTCACACCTAAATCAATTAGAAAAAGAACAGCAAGTAAAGCCCAGAGGAAGTAGAAGGAAAGAAATTAAATAAAGACCAGAGTGGAAATAAATGACATTGAGGCAAAACAAATAAAAAGAACAATACAGAAGATAATGAAACCAAGAGCTGGTTCTTTGAAAAGGTAAACAAAATTGATGAACCTTTAACCAGACTCACAAAGAAAAAAAAGAGAGAGGGCTCAAGTAAATAAAGTTAGAAATGAGAGTGGAGAAGTAACTGACACAGCAGAAATTCAAAGAATTGTAAGAAAATACTATAAAGAACTATATGCCAAAAATTTGGAAACCTAGATGAAATGGATAAATTCCTTGAAACATATAATCATTCGTAACTCAAACTGGAAGAATCAGAAAATCTAAACAGACCGATTACAACAAATGAGATTGAAATAGTTACCAAAAATATTCCATCAAACAAAAAGTCCTGGGCCTGATGGCTTCACAGGCAAATATTACCAAATAGTCAAAGAAGAACTAACTCTTATTTTTCTGAAGCTATTTCAAAAAATTCAAGAGAAGAAAAAACTTCCAAATTCTTTTTATGAGGTGAACAGAATACTTATTCTAAAACCAGGCAAAGACACTACAAAGAAAGTAAACTATAGGCCAATATCCCCGATGAACTTAGATGCTAAAATTCTCAACAAAATATTAGCATATTGGATCCAGCAATACATGAAAAAAATCATACATCGTGATCAACTGGGATTTATTCTGGGGAGGCAAGGCTGGTATAATATTCACAAATCAATCAACATGATTTATCACATAAACAAAAGGACAGAGAAAAACCACATGATAATATGAATAGATGCAGAAAAAGCATTTGATAAAATTTGGCACCCATTTATGATCAAAACTCTCAGAAAAGTAGGAATATAGGGAACATACCTCAACATGATAAAGGCCATCTATGACAATCCCACAGCCAACATCATATTCAATGAACAAAAATTAAAGGGAATCCCCTTAAGAACAGGAACAAGGCAGGGGTGCCCCCTTTCACCACTCTTATTCAACATAGTTCTGGAAGTCCTAGCTACAGCAATCAGACAAGAAGAATAAATAAAAGGCATCCAAATTGGAAAAGAAGAAGTAAACTATCATTATTTGTTGATGACATGATACTATACATAGAAAACCCTAAAGTCTCAGTCAAAAAACTACTGGACCTGATAAATGAATTCAGCAAGGTGGCAGGATATAAAAATCAATATTCAGAAATCAGTGCCATTTATATACACCAACTATGAACTGTCTAAAAAAGAAATTAAGAAAACAGTCCCCTTCACTATTGCACCAAAAAAAAATAAAGTACCTAGGAGTAAATTTAACCAAGGAGGTTAAAGACTATTACTTGGAAAATTATAAAACATTGATAAAAGAAATCAAGGAAGATATAAACATGTGGAAGCATATACCGAGTTCATGGATAGAAAGAATAAACATCATTAAAATATCTATACTACCGAAAGTAATCTATAAATTCAATGCAATTCCTATTAAAATACCAATGTCATACTTCAAAGATATAGAACAAATATTCCAAAAATATATATGGAACCAAAAAAGAACACAAATAGCATCAGCAATCTTGAAAAAGAAAAATAAAGTGGGGGTATCACACTTCCTGATATCAAGTTATACTACAAGGCCACTGTACTCAAAGCACCTTGGCACTGGCATAAGAGTAGGCATACAGATCAATGGAACAGAACAGAGAACTCAGAAATAAATCCATACCTTTATGGCCAATTGATATTTGACAAAGGAGGTAAGAGCATACAATGGAGTAAAGAGAGTCTCTTTAACAAATGGTATTGGGAAAATTGGACAAATACATGCAAAAAAAATGATACTAGACCAATAACTTATACCATTCACAAAAAGAAACTCAAAATGGATAAAGGATTTGAATGTAAGTCTTGAAACCATGATCACCTTGGAAGAATACATAGGCAGTAAGCTCTCCAACATCTCTCGGAGCACTATATTTGCTGATTTATCTCCACAGGCAAGTGAAATAAAGGACAGGATGAACAAATGGGACTACATTAAACTAAAAAGCTTTTGCACAACAAAAGACACCATAAACAACATAAAAAGAAAAAACACACAATGGGAGAACATATTCACTAACACATCTGAAAAGGGGTTAATAACCAAAATCTATAAAAAAACTTGTAAAACTCTAGACCAGGAAAGTAAACAATCCAATCAAAAATTAGGCAAAAGAACTGAATAGACAATTCTCCAAAAAGGACATACAGATGGCCAGTGGGCATATGAAAAAAATGTTCAACATCACTAATCATTAGAGAAATGCAAATTAAAACCACAATGAGATATCACCTCATATATGTCAGATGGAGCTCATTAACAAAACAACACGTAACAAGTGCTGGCAAGGGTGTGAAGAAAAGGAAACCCTCTTGTATTGCTGGTGGTAATACAGACTGGTGCAGCCATTATAAAAAACAGTATGGAATTTCCTCATTAAATTAAAAATGGAACTGCCTTTAGACCTAGCTGTCCCACTTTTAGGAATATATCCTAATACCAAATCACTGATTCAAAAGAGGATATATACCCCCGTGTTTATTGCAGCATTGTTCACAATAGCCAAGATCTGGAAACAGCCCAAGTGTTCATCAGTAGACGAGTGGATTAAAAAGCTGTGGACATATACACAATGGAATACTACATGGCCATGGAAAAGGAAATCTTACCCTTTGTGACAACATGAATGAACCTGGAGTCTATTATGCTAACTGAAATAAGCCAAGCAGAGAAAGAAAAATATCATATAATCTCACTCATTTGGGGAATCTAATGAACAATGTGAACTGAAGAATGGAAGAGAGGCAGAGAGGGATGAAAGAATCTGGAGGAAAAGTGGTCAGAGGGAAAGGGGATGAGAGTAGGGGATCAAAGAAAAGAAAGACATTAGTGAAAGTATATACACATAACACAGAGAGATAGAGGGCAGGATAGTAAATCATGGAGGGAATGGGGGAAGGCGGTGTATGAAGGAAAACATGGGGGGGAGAGGGAGATATATTGAGTGGAACACTTGTAACTATGTAAACACAACAAATTAAAATCAATAAAAAATAAAAAATAAAATTCAGAAGAGTGAAAGAGAAATAAAAAGAATAAGAAAAAAAGGAAATAATAAAGGATACAAAGAAAAAATAACTTTTCGTTATGAGAGGTTTCTTCCAGTAGGTGTCACTGTATTACATGTTCTAGCTCTGTGAATTTCCTGGGCTATTTTCCATTGAGTTGTTTCTGTCACAGTCATATTGGTAGGACCACATTCACTTTGGTGAGTGAGGTGTATTGAGAGAGCTGTGTGGTTTCAGCTGTCTTTATGGCTCTAACAATGGTGAGCTCAGGCTTCCAGGTGCTCCTCTCCACATCTCAACAAACCCAGAGACTGGAAGCAGAGCACTTCTGTTAGGGATAGAGTGGCTCTGGAGAGCTGGCTCTGGTGTATGTCTCTGCCACTTTCCATACCAGGAGATGATGGAGGCAGAGCCTGGAATACTGGGGGCCAAACTTTAGTTTTCTCTGTCCCTGCTGATTGCAGCCTAAAGGCAAACTACAGAAACACTGGCTGTGACCCCATGCTCTAGCCATCTTGGCTTATCTCCCCCTCTGAACCTCTATCTCACTGCTCCTCCTGGCAGAAGGAGATCCAGTCACTCTGGGTTTCCCTCTCCATATCCCTCAGACAAAATCCAAACAGCCTGAGCTTCCCTCCTCCCTGTAGTCTGGCAGAAAAAAATAAAACCCAGCCTGGGTTTGTCTTCTCCCCAGAGCTGACCTCGAATGCATTTTATCTTCCACTTCCCTTTTCACTCCATCCCACCTTTAGTCCATTGGTTGCATGGATCTTTCAGGTGCACCTGCAAGCCCAGTTGGGGTTCTTTTGCTGAGTTTTAGTTGTTCAATTTGTTGAAATTTAAAGGGGAGAGATCAGGAGTATCTCTCATATTGCCATTACTCTGATCTCATCCTAGTCTCATCACTTTTAGACCTTAAAAGATATTGCATGTGGAAATCCAGGATAAGTAATTAGTACTTTCCCCCTTTTTAAATCAATTTTCAGAGCAATGATTTGGTGCCCTAGCAACATTCAATGGTGTGATATTTAAAAATATCCAATAATATTGTTAAAATATTATCTGAAATTGTGCACCTTAGTAGTGATCTTTACCCCTTCCTCATTAATTAGAAAACTCCAACACAGTTATTTCTGTACTCCTCTATTTTTTCCTGATTTCAATATCCTTAGGTTTCCCATTGGAATTAAGGAGAAACATTACATTTCATCTGCTTTTGAGAATTCTAAGTGGTCAGAAGCCATTGAAGAGCTCAGAAATATTTATGATGAGTTGCCGTCTGATTTACCAAGAAGCCCTCTGAATGATTAATGCACTAAAGTCATTTCTCTTGGAGGTCATAACTTAAATAATAAGAGAAAAATACCTTTATCTACAAATACAGATGTTAAGAAAATGTATTAGCAGCTAAGAGTTTGCTGAGATGATGAATAGCATTTGAAACAGCAGACATAGTCAGTGCTAAAGAAAGAAATAAGAAGAATGTTGGCCTGACCAGGTGGTGGCATAGTGGATAGAGCATCAGACAGGGACATGGAGGACCCAGGTTCAAGACTCCGAGGTCGCCAGCTTGAGCATGGGCTCATCTGGTTTGAGCAAGGCTCACCAGCTTGAGCCCAAGGTTGCTGGCTTGAGCAAAAGCAAGAAGTCACTGGGTCTGCTGTTCCTCCCACCCCCTGTCAAGGCATATATGAGAAAGCAATCAGTGAGCAACTAAGGTGCTGCAATGAAGAACTGACGGACACTTCTCATCTCTCTCCCTTCCTGTCTGTCCCTATCTATCCCTCTCTCTGACTCTCATGGTATCTGTCACAAAAAAAAAAAAAGAAGGCCTGACCTGTGGTGGCACAGTGGGATAAAGCATCGACCTGGAACACTGAGGTCGCCGGTTCGAAACCTTGGGCTTGCCTGGTCAAGGCACATATGGGAGTTGATGCTTCCTGCTCCTCCCCCTTCTCTCTCTCTCTGTCTCTCTCTCTCACTCCTCTCTCTCTAAAAAATCAATAAATAAAATGTTAAAAAAAAAGAATGTTGGCAGATAACTCAAAATATAAAAACCTATCATCTAATAACAGCTTGAATGGTATCATATAACACAAGTTTAAATTAAATGATACAACCTTAAATTTAAGGTAAACTCTAATGTTCTTTCTTTAAGTGCATCTTGCTTCCTGAAATAGAATTAAAAGTTAAAATTTTGAATCAGCTTATTCTTCTATCATTTTAATTTATATATGTACATATATATAATATATTTATATATATCATGTGATTAAATATCAAAGAGCTTGAATACATTAGTAACTTATAATAAGAAAACTGGAATAACTAGAATTTTGAATAACAAGCATTCTTGTGTGTGTGTGTGTGTGTGTGTGTGTGTGTGTGTGTGTGTGTGTATTTTTCTGATGTGAGAAGCAGGGAGGCAGAGAGACAGACTCCTGCATGCACCTGACAGAGATTCACCCAGCATGCTCACTATGGGATGATGCTCTGCCTATGTGGGGTGCTGCTCCATTGCAGCCAGAGCCGTTCTAGCACTTGAGGTGGAGGCCACAGAGCCATCCTCAGTGCCTGGGCCAACTTTGTTCCAATGGAGCCTTGGCTGCAGGAGGGGAAGAGAGAGACAGAGAAAAATGTGAAGGGTAAAGGTGAAGAAGCAGATAAACGCTCCTCCTGTGTGCCCTGACCAGGAATCAAACCCGCACATCCACACACAGGGCCAATGCTCTACCACTGAGCCAACTGTCCAGGGCCAATAACAAACATTCTTTACTAGGTTATCATTTTTAGCATTCTTCTATCAAGACCATTCAAAATCACTTCCCCTACGTTTTGAGTGCAGTATATCTTACATCACTACAGAAAATAAATGCCAAACCACTGATGTACTTTCCTCAGCATTTTGCTTTCTTTATCACATTTTTAGGTTTATCTTTATGTGCAGTTTTACTTTTTTTTTATTTTCATACACAGTAGTCAGCACTTCATGCACTCTCCTGTGCTTCAGAAAAACATTCACCAGCACTTCTTGCTTTATCAAGGATCAAGTGCAATGAGAATCAAGACATTGTGACCAGCTGAAGGCTACTCAAAAATGTAAACATCCCCACTGGTATTTTGGCTGCATTTAATATTTTGGTATTTGGAGTTGTTCTGGCAAAAATAGTAAAATGCCAAAGGTAATTCTGGATAATTAAAAGGAAAACCTATACTGGTTATATATTTGAACAATTTCTATGACTCAAAAAAACAAAAAACAAAAAACAAACAAAAACGAAAAACAAAGGGATAAAGTTTAAAAGTAACAAAAGTTTCAAAAATCTGATTCTCTATCCTACCATCAGAATATTAAAAAAATTAAGAAGCCTTCTATTTGATTTGATTTTTGTCAATGCTAAAAAAGTGTTTTAAAAGTAAATTTAAACAGATTAAAAGTAGATTTAATCATTATATTCTCGTCTTGACAAATTTAGATGCTTTTATGACACTAAAACTTCCTTGTTCTATTTATATTGGCTTTGGTGTGTGAAAATCCTGCCCCCTCTTCCACTAGAAATCCCATCAAATTGGGAGACTTTACTATGCATTCAATCTATGTCAATATTGCTTTGAAAAATGTGCTCAGCAGACATATATTGCCACACAAAATGGGCATTGCTTATTTTCAGATATACACAGAGGGGAGGGATGGGGGACATGGTTAATCATTAAACCTATTTAAAAATTATTTATTACAGCAATTTTTGTTAATGTACTCATGACACTTTCTTTTTTTCTTTAACTTTTAAAGTAAATGCAAGGAGCAGAGAGTGGGTTTGTGTGAAACACAACAAATCATGCAATAAACTTCTAAGTATAGAAGTTCACTATTGACGGGTATACTTCCATTCTGGTGCTCATCCTAAAGCATCTTGATTAGCAAATATGCTTTGGAAAATGGGATTCAGTAACACTTATAAAAGTTACTTTTTAGCACATCATTTTGTTTTAATTTAAAAGCTTGCTCTGCCATTATAGAGCTCTGGTTTTTATATTTTTGAACACTATATAACATTTTTTGTAGTTTGGGTGAATAAACACAGTCTTACTATCAGGGTACACACACAAATATGGAACTCATATACATAGATGTATGCAGATGTATACATACTAACTCATAACTAACTGAAACTGTTTACTATATGCACACTAAGTTAACCTATTTTTGTTTTTGGTTCCCAACACAATATATATATATCTCATTATCTATTGACATTAGGCTTTTGTTTATACCCTACGTTTTTCTGAAAATCAGCTCCTATGAATTTCCTTTAATGTTGCAACAAACATAGTGCCAAGAATGCTAATGATTTGGAGACCATTTTTTCCAAATTGAAAAATGACAGATGATCATTTCTAAGGGTTAAGCATGTAATCTATAATCAAGCTACTACATTGTTACAGAATGATATACAATAGACTTCATTTTATTACCAAGTCTTTTTTATTAACATATCTTAAAATTAATAATGAGTAGTATTTTTATAATGTTAAACGCTAAGATTTATTATTGCTCATTTATATGAGTAAATTGATGTATTAAACTATATATCATATATGTGTAAGTTAATCAGCAATGTTCATATTCTTTTAATTAAAAGTGGAGTAATCATTTATTTTATCTTTATTTTCAAATAAAAATATTCAGAAATATTCTTGCTTAACTGAGTTGGAAGATTACTAGAAATTAAAGAATGAATTGAATAATTTGCTCTGAAAGTTTCTTTACTAAATCTTTGAAGAGAAAAAAATCACCTACTATAGGTGCTAATTTGGAATATATTTTGAAATCTTTAAAACATCTATTAACAGATAAGATGTATGAGAATGGATTGTGTGTCTCCAGCAAATTCTTTGTCCTTCTGGAGTCAGTGAAACAAAACTTAGCAGAAGGTTACAACAATGCCAGGTACTATTGGAAATCAACTCAAAACTCCATAAATGTACCAAAATGCATTAATCCAACATGTCTAATAACTTAAAACTAACCAGTAGGCAATAAATATCTTGATAGCAACAGTGATTTTTGTCTAAGCAACCATGATTTGCTTAATTTAGCAAAGCGATACATTCTCATTTTGAAGTTCTTATATCACATTATTTTGAAGTCTCAACTGTATTATGTTGCAAGATAATTTTTAATATTATTTTATGTAATTCTGGAAAAAACTCTTTATAAGACAACACTAACTAGTATTATCAAATTACAAATACCAAAATATTGATTTTTAAATACATTTTACTTAAATTGGTGGAAAAAAACACTATCTAGATCACTAGACTAGCATAACTACTCAAGAATTTCTAATAAAATAACATTTACCAAGTAAATTTTAGTTGTCATTGAAATACCTAAAAAATAAATTGTTAAATTTAGCTTTTATATGTATGTATACCAATATATTCAGTACATAAATATTAAGTAGGTAATGTGAACAAATAGCAAATATTTACATTTATTAGTGTTTTCTTTCACTCTATTTTTAGAAAAATAGTTTCACCAAAGAAACTAATGTGTTATTTACAAAACAATTATTATATAATAAAGTGATTATAAATAGTAGTCTTATAAAATATTAAAACATCTTGTTCCATATAAATTTTTTAGTAAATTAAAATTAAATGATGAAAAGCAAATATTTTGAGGGTAACATTGGATTTTATTTGAAACATGCGTAAGCTTTGCAGTTATTACCCCAAATAAGATAGAGATTTTACTATCATCCAAAATTTTGCCTTGTGTTTCTTTCCAGTTAACCCCTCCCAACCTCTTTCAACATGCCACCACTGATATGCTTTCAATCACAATGAATATTGTACCTGGTTTTCAAATTTATATAAGTGAAATCTTTTAGTAAGTACTCTCTTTGGGCTGCCTACTTTTGCTTGACATGATAACTTGGAGGTTCAAAATATGTCTTTGACTATATCAGAATTTTACTTTTATTACTAATATTTCATTGTATAGATATTAAACAACTAGTTGATCTTTTATTTTATTGGTGGACATTTGAATGTTTTCCAGACTGGAGTAATTATGAATAAAGTTACTATAAACATTCATTTGTCAATCTGTGATAGACATGAATTTTCATTTTTCTTGGTAAATATGCAGAAGTCTAATAGCCGGAACAAGATTACATGCATTCAAAGTTGTACAATGCCACAGTCCTGCAACAATGAATATAAATTTCAGTTGCATCCTGGATAATTATCTGTGTTGTTAGACTAATTGTGGCCATTTTAGTGGGTAGAAAATGTATTTCTTTGCAGTTTTAATGTGCCTTTACCAGATGACTAATGATTTATAAAGTAAATTTTTATATCTTCTTCTGTGAAGTATCTCTTTGAATCTTGTGCATATAGTTTATAGAATGTCTCTCATTTATTGGCTTGTATATATTTTTATATAATCTGTATACAAGATTTGCTATACATATATTGCAAATATTTTCTCCTAGTCTGATTGTTTTTCATTTTATTGATTTATTTGTTTGTTTAGAAGTATGATATAAATACTGTAAGAAGTATAAATCTAAGTACAATAAAATACATAGGTCTTACATGCTCAATTTCAGATTTGTATGTACCAGTGTTTTTCACCTACAATCCAGAGACTGGTCTGTCAGAAATTTTGTATCAGTTATGAAAGAGTTAATTATCCTGATGTTGTATGAAGATTAGAGACCCAATGTTCTTAGTTTAATTATGTTCAGGGTGATTTCTACCTTAATGATCTCCAAAATAATTCTTCAATTTTCATCAGTCCCCAAGTATAAAAGGTTGAAAACCACTGGTATATACTATATAACCAAGATGCATAGTAAGTGTGGTCATTATGCAAAACACATTCATTGTGCTTTATTCTAGTCCATTCATATATCCACAGAGACAACAGTTTCTCATTTCTGTAATGATAAATCAGCTTATATTATTCTAGAATTTTATATAAAGAAAATTATATATATATTGTATAATTATATACAAAATTATATATAGTATATGTATATAGTATATATATATATATATGTATATTGCTTCTGGTTCATCTTTTTCTCTCAATACAATGTTAATGAAATTGTCATGTAATGATTTAACATATTTCTTTGGCATGATAATGACAATAAGTCCATAATCATCCAAACTTAAACCAAACAGCTAAAAATTGATTAGTGATTCTGGTTTTTAATCAATGAATAATAATATTGAGTTTTTCTTTAAAAAAAGCATATTTGAGTATAAAAATGAAGCAGCCATGGGGAAACAGTTTAGTAAATTGTTGGTCAAATAAGTTTGTAAATATGATATATATGTTTGCTCGCTTGTGACTTATATTGGGTGTGGGGGACAGGCTATAAGCAGGCCAGGTTGTTGTAGCCTAAGGTTTGGTTTTAGGAATAAGCTTTTCCCCACACCCTTGACTGATTGTATGATCTGGGTGGTGCACTCTCATGAGGAATCCAATTATGCCTTGGATAAGTGACTTTGTATCAGAGACTTCCTTGTTTGTATATTGGATTAAGGGATTTTGGTTTTCTACACTATAAAGTGGGACAGACCAGGAGCTGGCACACACAGTTCCTGCTATCACGATTGCAGGGGCTTGCCCTTCATGGGAAGAGCTGGTTTTCTGCTTTTCCCTTGTCTTCTTTTGTGGTTTGCCTGTCTTGGTGAGACACCAATAAATAGGATGGCCCACCATCCTCCGACTCCGCCGTTTCTTTACCATCTGCCCGAATCCAATGGGAACCTGCATGGGCCAGGCAGCTACTTTGATAGTGACAGCCATGGCTCCTGGCCTTACAACTGGCGTAGTTTGCGGCAGTATTCAGAGATTGGTATGGGGCCGCCATCCTTGATGGGTGGCATAGAGTACTGGTTTCTGTTCTGGTTCCCCATGGCTGTCCTTTTAGGGGCCATGGGCTACGTGTTTTTTACTCAAGAGGAAACCAGGAGTTCTGTGCGAGAAGCTGCCCGAGGTCAAAAGCTTCAGTGTGAATTGCAAATAGAACAGCAGAAAAGGCTGGAATTGGAGCGAGCACTGGAGAAGGAATTACGGGTTCGCGAGTTGCAGTTTACCCTGAAAGCTGAACGTTTTCACCGGCAGTTGTTGGAGAAACAACTGCGGATTCAAGAGCTCGAGTCTCAGCTTCTGGCCAAAAGCCAGCAGCCACAGGAGCCTAAATGGTCACCAAAGGAGCAGCAGCATCCGTGCCGGTGGATTGGCTTTGAGTCAGCGGGAGCAGGCGCTTGCGACTCCTCTTCTGAGGATGAGAATGCTCAGGCTGAAGCTGCCATAGGCACACTGAGAGCCTGACCAGTGGTCGCCAAAAAGGTAAAAACCCAGCAGCAAAGAGTCCCTCAGGGGCAGCCACAGCCTCCTGCCCAGGTAATGGAACACTCTGTGGTCCAGCCCTATACCCAGGCAGAGCTGATGGAGTTGGGGGCACAATTTAGACAGAAACCTACTGAATCCCTGGTAGCCCGGTTACTACGATTATGGGATATAGGGGTGGATGGCATCATGCTCTCCGGAACAGTGATGGAGAAATTGGCCGCCGTTACCACACACTCTTCCTTGAGGCAGCATCTTCAGAACTGCCATGGCAATCCAGGAGACCATACCCTATTAGAATGGGTGAAGGCTGCCATTCATATGGTCTGGCAGAATGCTGGAGAATTGCCAGGGGCAATGAGTCAGTGGCAGTGCTACAGTGAGTTAGTAAAGGTCTTTCGGGAACTAGGTATGAAGAATGCTGTTTTCAACCCTGGGTCCCATGGGCCAGACGAGGAAGTGTTTACGGCAAAAATGAGGGAATTTGTCCTTGCTAGTGCCCCGTCAGCCCTTTTTTGGTCACTTGTGCCTATCTTGGGCCCCTATGTGGGGCAGCCCATCAATGCAGTCACACAGATGGTAGCAGATTTGGGAGAGCTGGAGGCCACTCGGGATCATAAAGCAGTGAGGGCTGCTGCCTATGTTGCCCCCCCAACTAGCAAGGGAAACGGGCCTGTAAGGGTTACCCGAACGCAGATGTGGGTAGATTTGATTGCGGCTGGAGCAGATAAGGGGAAATTGGATGGCCAGTCTAATAAAATTCTTTTGGAGCTTTGGTAAACCAGAAGTTCCAGCCACTGAGACGAAAGGCCCCAGCAGCTACCAATAAAACGTTTGGTGCACGCACAGCTCGGTTACAAGATTATATGATAGAGACGGCCAAGGGAGAGGAGAACTCCCAAGCCCTATTGTACCAGTTTGAATAGGAAAAGGGCCGAGGGACCCGTCTAATGGGGGTGGGCGGGGACCGAAGGCCACACGTGGAACTGGCTATCCACTGGTCCCCTTCCAATGTACAACGGGTGTTGGCCTTGGTGGATACAGGTGCAGAATGTTCCCTCCTCTATGGGAACCCAGAGCGGTTTGCTGGGACCCCAGTGGCCATTTGATGGTTATGGGGGACAAACTGTTCAAGTGAAGTCAATAACTATTCCATTGGGGATAGGGAGACTGCCTCCTAAGCCATATAAGGTGTATGTATCTCCTATTCCTGAATATATTTTGGGGGTAGATGTCTTGCAAGGACTGTGGTTGGAAACTACAGCTGGGGAGTTTCAGCTGCAGATCAGGGTCGTGAAGGCCGTATTGCGGGGACACGCATTACATTCCCCTTTGCTATTACCCATCCCTTGGCGTGTGACTAACACCAAGCAGTACCACCTGCCAGGTGGTTATGAAGAAGTTACAAGGACAATCCTTGAATTAGAAAAGGTAGGAATCATCCGTCCAGCACACAGTCCTTACAACTCCCCGGTATGGCCTGTGCGCAAAGCAGATGGAACCTGGAGAATGACAGTAGATTACAGGGAACTTAATAAAGTTGTTCCCCCTTTGCACGCTGCTGTTCCCTCGATAGCTAACATGATGGATCGGCTAAGCCATGAGTTGGGGACATACCACTTTGTGGCAGACTTGGCCAATGCTTTTTTCTCTATTGATATAGCTGCAGAGAGTCAAGACCAATTTGCCTTCAGTTGGGAAGGGAGACAATGGACCTTCACAGTGTTACCCCAGGGCTATTTGCATAGTCCCACCTTGTGCCATGGGCTGGTGGCTGCTGACCTGGCTAAATGGAAACAGCCAGAGGTAGTTCGCATGTACCATTATATTGATGATATTATGCTAACTAGTGATTCTCTTCCAGAATTGGAGCAAGCAGTCCCTACCCTGCTATCCCATTTGAAAGCATGTGGCTGGGCAGTCAACGAGAACAAATTATAAGGACCTGGGTTATCTGTTAAATTCTTGGGAGTTGTCTGGTCGGGTAAGACAAAAGTTATCCCTGACGCAATTATAGATAAGTTTCAAGCATACCCCGTGCCCACTATGGTAAAACAGTTACAGGAATTCTTAGGTTTGTTGGGGTATTGGCGAGCATTTATACCCCATTTGGCTCAGTTACTACGCTCCCTGTACAACCTTATTTGAAAGGGGGTTCGTTGGGATTGGACTGAGCAGGCGCAAGGTTCATTTGCAGCTGCTAAGAGAGCTGTCAAGGTGGCACAGGCCTTGAATGTGTTTGATCCTGCCAGGCCCTGTGAGATGGATGTTCATGTAACCTCAGAGGGGTTTGGATGGGGCTTGTGGCAGAGGACAGAGCGCCTACGGCAACCTATTGGGTTTTGGTCCCAATTGTGGAAAGGTGCTGAAGTTTGTTACTCATTAGTGGAGAAGCAGCTGGCAGCTGTGTATGCTGCCCTCCTGGCAACTGAGAGTATTACAACCACAACACCAGTTACAGTCAAGACAACATACCCTATTGCTGGATGGGTGAGAGACTGGGCAACTAAACCACGCAGTGGTATGGCCCAAATGTCCACCCTGGCCAAGTGGGGTGCCTACCTGCAACAACGCTGTGCTCTTAGCACCAGCCCATTGAGGGCAGAACTGCAGGAAGTCTTGGGTCCAGTCACCTATGCGACCTTAGAGTCAGGTGCAACTGGGGCTCAGGAGGCAGAACCTGAAGTCAGTCCCTACCAGGAGGGGCGGGTGCCCATCCCCGAGGATGCCTGGTATACTGATGGTTCCAGCAGGGGGCAACCTGCCAAATGGACAGCTATAGCCTTCCATCCGGGCACTGAGACTATTTGGATGGACACGGGTATAGGCCAAAGCAGCCAATGGGCAGAATTAAGAGCTGTTTGGCTAGTTGCCCATAATGAACCTTCACCTCTGGTAATCTGTACTGACAGCTGGGCTGTCTATCGTAGACTGGCCCTTTGGATTGCTACTTGGCACATTAACCAGTGGATGGTAATGCACCATCCACTATGGGGTCAGGCTATGTGGCAGGACTTATGGGAAATAGGACACCAGAAGCAGGTGACAGTATATCATGTCACAGGGCATGCCCCTCTAGCCCATCCTGGGAATGATGAGGCAGACACGTTGGCAAGGGTGCGATGGTTGGAGACTGCCCTTGCAGGTGATGTGGCACAGTGGCTCCACCGGCGCCTGCTCCATGCAGGACAGAAAACTATGTGGGCTACGGTTAAGGCTTGGAACTTGCCTGTGTACTATGCAGAGGTACTTGCAGCCTGTGAGCAATGTGCAGTATGTTCCAAGGAACACCCTCGGAGACCACTGGTGTCGCCTGGACAGATTCAGAGGGGTCATGTTCCACTGACACGATGGCAGATAGACATTATTGGACCCTTACCAAAGTCAGAAGGGTACCAGTATGCAGTCACTTGTGTAGATACTGCCACCGGGCTGCTTGCTGCTTACCCTGCTCGTAACCCTGACCAGAGGGCAGTCATACAGGCTCTGGACCGCCTGAGTGCTGCATATGGGCGACCACTGGTCCTTGAAAGTGACAGTGGTACCCACTTCACTGGTTCAATGGTGAGGCAATGGGCTCAAAAGCGGGGGGTAGACTGGAAGTGCCATGTTCCCTACAACCCCCAGGCTGCTGGTATCATTGAGCGGTATAATGGACTCTTAAAGCAGGGACTGCGACAGGAGGGGGGCACCGGCTCTCTTACTGGTTGGACATGCCGCTTATGGACAGTACTCCGGATTTTGAATGAGCGACCGCGACGGGGGAGCCCAGCTCCAGTAGAGGCCCTCCTGCATCGGACAGCTGCCCCCATTCAGTTGCAGATACGCACCAAGGACATTTTACTCAAGCCAGGTTTCGGACAGCAGGGCAACGTGCTCTTACCTGCTCCAACAGCCCTTCTTAAAGGACAACGGCTTCAATGGACTTGGCCCTGGACTGTACAGGCCCCCCATCTGAGATGGGTGACCTTGTTGGCACCATGGGGAAAGAGGCTAGTGGTGGACCTCCAGTTAACTCCTTGGGCAACCAGCACCTGGCCACCTAAGGTAGAAGTGTATTATCCCTTGAGTGCTCAAGGGGACGGCATTTTGAAGGGCACCTTTGTAATTTCTTTATGGCCAATAATGAGTTCTCCTATTTTACTACACATAGAACCAGCAGATGCTGGTGTATTGGCCAATAAGGTTTGGTATGCCCGCTCAGGGCGGCCTCTGGTGCCAGCTATGGTACTGTCTGCAGACAAAACTCTGGCCTGTATTCTGCCAGAGGGAAAGGATTTGCCTCTCTTGGTGCCACTGACAGCTCTCTCATTTCGCCCATAGTTTTTGATCTGTTAATCCTATTGCTGTAGTTGGTACTATTTCTGTTTATGCAATGTATCCCACTCCTTGCACAGTGATCATCATGGAAGATGCCTTTGTTTTAGATTGTAAAGCGAGCAAAAGGGGTGGAATGTTGGTCAAATAAGTTTGTAAATATGATATATATGTTTGCTCACTTGTGACTTATATTGGGTGTGGGGGACAGGCTATAAGCAGGCCAGGTCATTGTAGCCTGGGGTTTGGTTTTGGGACTAAGCTTTTCCCCACACCCTTGACTGATTGTATGATCTGGGTGGTACTCTCATGAGGAATCCAATTATGCCTTGGATAAGTAACTTTGTATCAGAGACTTCCTTGTTTGTATATTGGATTAAGGGATTTTGGTTTTCTACACTATAAAGTGGGACAGACCAGGAGCTTGGACACACAGTTCCTGCTATCACGATTGCAGGGGCTTCCCTGATTCCCTTGCCCTTCATGGGAAGAGCTGGTTTTCTGCTTTTCCCTTGTCTTCTTTTGTGGTTTGCCTGTCTTGGTGAGACACCAATAAATAGGATGGCCCACCATCCTCCGACTCCGCCGTTTCTTTACCATCTGCCCGAATCCAATGGGAACCTGCATGGGCCAGGCGGCTGCTTTGATAGTGACAGCCATGGCTCCTGGCCTTACATAAATACAATATAAATTACAATAAAAAATGAAAAGCTTTCTCAATCATAAGTGGAAAACAGTGTTATAGTATCTTCAGAGTACTATAAAAATAACTGTCAAATCATACCTTCATACTCAGCTAAATTATGATTTAACCATAGGACAATTTTAATACTACTTTATTTAGACAAGTAAAAATACAGCATCTATTAATAACAAAATAGACCTTTATTTTAGGAAAAAGAAAATAATTTTCAAAGAACTGTTGACAGATATGAGTGACAAATGTATAGGATAATCTAGAAAAATACTAATTGCTTAACCTCATAATCTGAATGTTAAAAAGAAGTTGATTTAAAAATTAGATTACAATTAGTATGAATTTGTATGAAATGACCAGATTTCAAGCTTCCAAAGATTTTCTCATAGAGAATAGGATAAATGTATTTGTTACAATTAAATTTTTTTAAGTCAGTCATTTTAACAAAATTTTAAGAGTATTCCCCCCAAAAAATAAGAATAATTATTTAAATAAGAGGAAAAGGTGAAAAAACACACACAATCTAAATAAGGCAATAAAGTAGGACAACTGAAGCATAGAAAAACTAGGTAAATAGAAAGCACAAATTATAATAGTAGAAATAAATTAAAATATGTTAGTAATTACAAGCAATGTTATAAACTACTTTTTGTAGTTAAATGATGGAGACTGTAAAATTAGGTTAAAAATGTGGATGTGTAACTCTTCCAAGCTCTGTCAGGGCACGGAAAGGTTAATAGTAAATAAATGTATGAGAAAATGTACTAGGCAAATAAATACTAATGAAAATAAAGCTTATAAAATTACAACAGAGTGTTCATTTTTCGTGAGCTAGTGTATAAATTATTTATAAGCAAAAACTAAAACAATTACAGGAAATGTAAATATCTACACAGCAGATAAACAAAACAAAAATATGTAAATCTTTATTGCATCAGTTATAATAATACAAGTCAATGATTTATCCCCAAATAAAATGCAAAAAAAATTAGTATCAAAATGATTAATAAAAATAATAATGATAATAAATACAAAGTAATTGATGTATCCTAAAAATGTTTCTAAAACAAATTGATGAAGGAAGTTTGAAGGCATAAGAATGGGCAAAAATGTAATAGGAAACAAATGTTGCAATATAAATTTAAGGCAAGGTATAATTAAGGCAAAACACATTCAATGGGACAGAGAATGTCATATTATATTGATACAAGACACTATCTACAATGAAAATATCATAGTCATAAAATTTTATGAGCCAAATAACAGAGTATTAAAGTATATTAAGCAGAAAGTGTTAGAAATTCAGAGAAATATACAAAATATACAAACGTACTTGTAGATTTTAACACACTATTATTTGCACATAAACATAAAATAGTGAGAGAATAAAGCCATACAAGATTCTTACTATATATCTGATTATTTTTTGGAGTTGTGTGAGAGAAAACAAAACTGGAATGTGAATTTTTCTTGTCTTTTCTGTTTCAAAAGTGGACATTTAAATTATTTTGAAGTGTGATTTTGGGGATATGTGAATGGGATATTGGAAATCAAGAGAATGACTTCTTAGTTACTAAATTTATTTTTCATTGTGAATAAAACAGTGGAGGAACCATTAATTTAAATCTTGATGTTTTTATATGGTGTGTTAACAGCTATATTTGGTAAATATTAGGTGCAACTTTATCAAGACTATGTTTCTCTAAAGTCAGAAATTTTTAGCTCCTATAAAACATAAAGTTAGCTGTCTGCTGTCTTAAAATTATTAATTTGGGATGGGAATGTGCATGCTTTTCCCAGCAGCTCTGTTAACATGAGCTAATCCATAATAAAAAGGTTAACTTTATCGTCACTTAATCTGACTTTGAACAATATACAGGGTGGGCCAAAACTAGTTTATAGTTGTTTATGAAAAATAAATTAATAAATAAAAAGTTCTGTATTTTACGTACACAACTGTAAGCCTACATTTGCTCCACCCTGAACTATGAAATGCTATTACAAGTTTTAGTTGGTCAAGTATACTGTTTATTTATACTTCTTTTACTTATTAAGGCTAAGTTATAAAGCACTTATTAATGTACAGAGTAGTTTTCAGGAAGAGAGTGTCTTACCACAGGTTTGCACTCTTTTTTACTGTATTTTTTGCCCTTTTACTCTATAGAAAAACATTCTTCGAAGTCTAACAAAACAGCAATAACAAAAATAAAAGTTTCATTCCTTCCACACCTGAAAGATAAGCAGTTCATGATGAAGAAAGGCTCCAGGGTCATTAGGGATTTGGGGCCTTTCTTCTTTTGTATTTTTATTATTTTGAAGGCCTTTCTATTTTCTTATTCTGCTATTCTTTGTGAAGATGGTTCAAGAAGGCTGCTGACTTCAGCCTTCCCAGGACCTCTTTTTTAATGCAGCTTTCTGTTTCTGGGCAAAAATCAGAGCAACTTTCCTTTCTATCAGTTACTTACCGAAAGCCTGAGCTCCAGAAAGTAACACAGGAGAAGAAAATAATAAAAATAAATAAATAACACCTCGCTTCTCTTAAATTACTATGTCCTAAACGTGGCCAAATTAAGTGATCTTCTTGAACTAAAGAGGTCACGTGGCTGGTGGGCAATTCAGCATATAAAATGAATACATGATCAATACTGCTTAAAGGACGGACTTGTACAGTATAAGATTCAAAGCTCTTACTCAACCAGCTTGGAACAGGTGAAATGTAAACTACTAAAGCTGTAATATTTAGATTGAACACTGCCAGTCCACAAAGTGGTTATATCACCTCATGGTAATAATATCTCCTTATGAAGTGATAATTACTACATGTGTTTTCACATCAGAGTGGGACTGTCTATAAATATAAAACAGAATGAGTAGTGAGTCATACAGAATATGAAACCACCAGCTAATTAAGGCAAACATTTTTATGTCTGTTTAAATTGTGTGGAAAAAATGATGCCTCCCTGAAACCCTGACACTCAGGTTTATTCTTTGGGGCCTCTGTAAAAGGGGGAGTACAATGTCTAAAGGAAGCATGTGAGCTTTTACCCTAGGATTCTGCTTTATTATATATTCAAAAATCTCAATTTTCCAGCCCTGGCCTGTTAACTCAGTGGTAGAGCATCAGCCCGGTGTGTGGAAGTCCAGGATTCGAGTCTCAGCTAGGACACACAGGAGAAGCGCCCATCTGCTTCTCCACCCTTCCCCCTCTCCTTTCTATCTCTCTATCTCTCTCTCCTCTCATGCAGCCAAAGCTCCATTAGAGCAAAGTTGGCCTGGGTGCTGAGGATGATTCCGTGGCTTCTACCTCAGGCATTGAAATGGCTCCAGTTGCAAGAGAGCAATGCCCCAGAGGGGCAGAGCATCGCCCCCTAGTGGGCTTGCTGGGTAGATCCTGGTCGGGCAAATGCAAGAGTCTCTCTGCCTCCCTGCTTCTCACTTCAGAAAAATAAATAATAATAATAATAATAATAATAATAATAATGATAAAAGAATCTAAATTATCTGTGTGTTTCCATTCACTTACAGGACTGCAGCTATGTTGCAACTGTCATAGATAAAGTTGAAGAGTAAAAGCGATTTTACCAACTTTCATGGAATACATATTCCATAATGAGTAGGGAGAGAACTAAGTAAATCAATATACATTTAAACCAAAAATCCATCTGAATTGTTCATCTCAGAGAGTGGTCCTAATCAGTATGAATCATTAAAGCTATACTGAGTCTTCAAATTTCAGCTGTCAATATGGCTAAATCACTGACTAGCATTACTTTCCTGAAGTATGTATTTTAGTCACTTATAGAGTCACACTCCTGAGCAATTATTAAAATTATCAAATCTATAAAACGTTTTCAAAGGTGTTCTAATGAAACACGCAGTGTAAAATCAATACAAAACAGCAGGAGTGAAGTTATACAGTGATTCTCAATCATATATTGTAATGCAAATTGTAGGGCTTGCTGTGTAATGTCATCCATAAATCTTTACATTTCAAAATTGTAAAAAATGGTAGAATATTTTTCTTGAAAAAAAAACAACTCAAATGGAATATTTTAAAAAGAAATTAATAAAATATACCTCTAATGTTCAGGGGACACACTGTACCACTGGTATATAATTGATTTTTTTTTCCGTTAGTCATACCTTCACCCTCCTCCAGAGAAATTTTTTTTCTTTTAACATTGTTTTTGCTTATTAGTTTTCTAATTGCCAGTGATATATCTTTTTACTTTGTCCTCTGATTTATGCCTTTTAAGTGTTACTGACACTCCACAACATGTTAAAATTAAGGAGAATGAAAATTTTCTCTTCTTGTTTACAAGAATAGAATAAGTTTGACTCCCCCAAAAGAGTGTGATCCTCTGTTGTTCCTTTCTTTAAATTAATAGGTCTCAACCAGGGTGATTTTGCCTCCAAGGTGATATTTGGAAATATCTAATAGTTTTTGTTTATCACTTTGGTAGGAGGAGGTTGTTAATGATACCTACTGGTAGAGGCTAAGCATCAGATAGTTCACAGGTCACACCCCACAGCAAAAATGTTTCCATAAAATATGAGAATTGCCAGAATTTTATGTAACCTAGTTTATATGGATTTTAATTTGCTTATCTTTTTCCAGAATACACAATACTTTTCATGAAGTTTGACAGATGTAATTTTTCTCTTTTTTTTTTCTTCATTTTTTCCGAAGCTGGAAACGGGGAGGCAGTCAGACAGACTCCCACATGCGCCCAACCGGGATCCACCCGGCATGCCCACCAGGGGGCGATGCTTTGCCCCCCTGGGGCATCACTCTGTTGCGTCCAGAGCCACTCTAGCGCCTGAGGCAGAGGCCACAGAGCCATCCCCAGCGCCTGGGCCATCTTTGCTCCAATGGAGCCTTGCTGCGGGAGGGGAAGAGAGAGACAGAGAGGAAGGAGAGGGGGAGGGGTGGAGAAGCAAATGGGCGCCTCTCCTGTGTGCCCTGGCCGGGAATCGAACCTGGGACTCCTGCATGCCGGGCTGACGCTCTACCGCTGAGCCAGACGGAATTTTTCTGTTCAGTATAAACTATGACAATTTTCTCACTTTTCTGCTTATCTTTATTTTCACTCTCTCTAGTTAGCTAGCCTTCCTTCTCCCTTCTCACCCTCCTTACTTCCCTCCCTCATTTTCTTCCTTCCTTCTGTCCTTCCTTCTTTCCTTCCTTCCTTCTTTCCTTCCTCCCTACCTCCCTCCCTTCCTTCCTTCTTTTCTTCCTTCTTTCTTTTCTTCCTTCCTTCCTTGTTTCCTCCCTTCCCTCCCTCCCTCCTTCCTATTCTTTTTTCCTTTCCTCTTTTTTTTATCCACTGTCATTTCCAGTCAGGCTTCTGTGGTTAGAATAACTGTATATTAACTAAAGTCATTTATTATTCTAATAATACTTAGCATCTCCAGTTCTAAAACCAATGGTCAGGGTTTTATTGAGTACATGCCATTTGTTATGAATATAGATATGTTAGATGTAAGGATATATAAAGCATCCCTCTTCCTATTTTGGGTATCAAAAAACTTGGAGGAGAGAACACATTAAGTAAATGGTTAATATCCCTTTTGCTTTCATGGAGAAAAATATCCACAAATTCATAAATAATGGCATATGAGTCTGTATGTTATGTACCTATTCATGTATATACATAGACACGTATACACTTATAGATATATACACATATACATAATGACTGTAATTCTTTAAATTTTCTGGATTACAGAATTCTTTGAAACTTATATTGAACTCATGCAAAAAAAACATAAGCTATTTTAATTTTACATCAAAAATTATTTTCATGAATTAAACTATTTTGTACTATAGTTTATAATGAAGTATGCTTGTTCAGTTGATATTTTAAAAAATTATTTAATTCAATTTAACAAAATTATATTGAATATATTCCAAGTACTAGATTATAAGAAAATTGGAGGTATAGAAATGGTCAGAAATTAGGATATATATAATTGTAATTCAAAGGTAGAAAAGTTTGGTTTAATTATAAAGCTCATGATATGGTCAAAGAAATTGGTTAGGAAAATGAATGATAAGGCCATTACAAAGCAAGTGTGACAACAGGATTTTGGATGGCTCATTCATAAATATAAAAGAAATAGTCTAAATCTATGATGTGAAGCAGTTGCCAAAGTCATTAGAGAATGAGGGAGGATGACTGAAATATTATCATATGAGAAAATAAGTAGGATTCTGCAGGATATATAAACACTATTGTATAAAGCTTAATGATCAAGAAAATCTTACTATTTTTAAATTAAAACCTAAAAACAAAAGAAACAGTGATTTAAAAAAAATAACAACACTGGTTAGTGAGTTGAAGAGTAAAATAAGTTTTCCCAGTTATATAACTACATAGGGTTTTCGATAAAATGGCCAAATTCCACTTGGGAGAAATTCAACAAAGTAGATTCTTATAGTACTAATTTTCATTTACAGTTAGATATTAGAAGAAACATTCAGGGAAGATCTTGAGAATGTTGAAGCAGACTATTAATTACCTTCTACTTCCAATGACAAGAAAAATTTGGAACATAAATTGAAAAATCATATTTATTTCTTTTTATATATTTCAATTAAAATGTTGTATTTCATTCCCTTAAAAAGAGGTTTAAATTATTTAGTGTTTTGTTATAAGGAAAAATGTCATATTTGATGCCAATTTTTCGCTCCTCATTTTATGGTAATTAGTGTTAAAGATATGAATCGAACGAGTATATAGTAAAGGGATCCAAACTCCCACAGCTCACTTTGACAAATGAGGATAAGTAGGTAAAGGAACAACAATATTCCCAGAGAGAACAAAATTGTCTCATTGAGTGAAATTCATGAAGCATCATTTCTTTTGTCCTTAAGTTAGTGAGGTCATTTTTGGCAAGTTCTGTATCATTGATTTGCTGTCTATATCACCTAGGAAAAGATTACAAATTCATGTTTTAATTTTAAGGTCATCTGAGCAAATGCAACCTTCAACAATTTCCTTCAAGGTTTCCACTGATTTCTCTCTTTAGATAAACTAAACAGGAGAAGTTGCATAGTTGTCTTTCTCAAGAAACTTGAATATAGATGGTCAGCTTCATCAAAGCAGTATCCTAACTGGTTACTTGGAGAGCTTTGAATATTTGATTTAATTCACACATACCATCCATAGAACTTCACCAAGAAACCATGATATGAACTTCTTCTTTGTCCTAAACTGTTCTGAAATTGGCCATTTTTCATCTTTTAAAGAGTGAAATTTCAGCTGGGTTGGCATAAGTTCTTTCATGACATAGTCAATTAAACCAGTGAATATCATATAGTTTAATAGATTTGTATTCTTCTCCTTACTTTTTACAAGTTCATTTGAAAGGTTTATAATTCAAGATTTATCTCATATAAATTCAATTTCATGGAAGCTGTAAAACAAATTCAGAATCACATAATAGTGTTGGACACCAATGCAAATCATGCAGAAACAAATTACACAATGTGTGGTATTTTTCTCTTCACAAAACACATAAAAATCCATTCATTGTGAAGAATCAAAATAGTCTCACATGTAAGTAGAAAACTAAGGATTTTCTTCCAGTTCAGCTTTTCTTTGACCAAAAAGTCAGCAACCATTTCAAAGTTATCAGTTTTTACTGTTCCTTAAATAGGATTCAACAAGCCTTAGCTATCTTGATAGACATCAGTACTTTCATTTAGTTTCATGTTGAAGAGTTATAGTGAGGCCATTTCTTCAGTACTCTCTATCCAAATGTTAGAAAATAGGATATTAGAAAACAATGTTTTAGTATAGTTGAAATCATTTGACAGACACATGCTTTTGTTTGTTTGAATTCCCTGTATTTCAAATATACAAACCAGTTAAATCTCTGGCTTAACTAGATAATCAACAATTGTAAGATTTTTCTTTGAATAGGAGGAAGAAGTATTTTGTGCTCATAAAAATCTAGATTTAGGTAAAGTTTCAGATATTTTAGTCCAATTCTTAATTCAAAACAAATACTTTACATCTTTCAATTATTTTCTTTCCTCTTTCACTTTGCTGAATGCATTAAAAATAAATTTTATATCTTGTGTTTTGGCTGTTAGATCTATTTTCATTTTGTCATGATCAATTTAAGTAAAACTAAAGAATATCCTGCTTTTTAGTTTATTTAACATTTACATAATTATAAAGAAGACATATTCATATAACAAAAGACTAAGCCCATAACTCTGTTAGGATATAATATTTTAGTTTCAACCTATTGAAAATTATTCAAAACACCAAAAAGTAAAAATATGAAGACCTTGTTATATGACAAAGTACTATATCATCCTACATCTTTCTACATACCGAAGAAAGAAAAAAATACTTGTAAAAATAATTTCGGATTCTAGTTTAAGAAGGTAGATAAGATAATTAATTTTGTGTCATAAAGAAATCTCACTATAGGCCTTGGCCGGTAGGCTCAGTGGTAAAGCATCAGCCTGGTGTGTGAAAGTCTTGAGTTTGATTCCAGAGCAGAGCACACAGGAGAAATGACCATCTGCTTTTCCACCCCTCAGCCATGGCTCATGTGGTTTAAGTGTATTGGCTCAAGGTATGATGATGGCTCCATTGCCTTTGTCTCAGGCTCTAAAATGGCTCAGTTGTGATCAAAGGAGCAATACCCCAGATGGGCAGAGCACTGCCCTCTAGTGGGCTTGCTAGGTGGATCCCAGTCTGGGCACATACAGGAATTTGTCTTGCCTCCCCACCTCTAACATAAAAAAAAGAAAAAAGAAAAAAATATCACTCTAGTTATTGTGAAAAAGGTATTGTTAATACATAAAACTACAGGGAAAGAGATTATATGGTATATAACATTATTGACAAAATGTGTCAGTTAGAAAGTAGAAAAACAAAAGGTAATTGGAATCAGCTCTGAGACAGCTGAAACCTAAACCAACAGTAAGCAAAAGAAGAGGAAATACCTGATTTGCACTGAAGAATCCTAGACAGAATCAGGAACTGTGATCAATGTGTCTTTGAAATTACAAATAAAGGGCTGGTGGCTAAAATAAAAATGATTATTTGAAGGCTCTTCAGTTAGGAAGTAGTTCAATCCCTAGATCGCCTCCAGCAATCTACTACAAAATATGGCTTTCTCTATCCTGATTAAAGTCTGGAGTTATATTAGTTATAAACAAGGACAGTAAAAGTAATCATAACCAAAGCTATTGGTCCACTACTAAACATACAGGGATTATAGAAATAAATACAAATATTATGTTCAATTATGAGATTTATAACAGTGATACAGTTTGGCTAAAGTGAATAATAAGCCTAAAATTAATTATTTTGCAAATAAAAATGGCTACAGCAAGCTTGACAAATCTTTGAAATAATACCTTGACACATATCTTATATCAATAAATGATAATTCAGATTAAAATACAAAATGGCCAAAATAAAAGAGATTAACATAAATTTGTAATAAGCACATGTTTGCATATGCATAGATTCTTAACAGAAATGTACAGAAAGCAGGTATTACTCTTTGCCTTGGAAAAAATGAACTGGTGGCTGGGATAAAAGGAATCAAAGGAAACTTAGTCTGAATTTCTTAATTAACTTGTGTTTTTTGACATTGCTTAGTATCACTACCCAGTGGAGAAAAAGTAAGTTTATAGTTGTGAGTACACAAAACACAGAGTTTATTCCTGTATTATTATTTATTAATTATTGTACATTTTTCCATATGAACCATAAACCTATTTTTGTTCCATCCTGTATAGTACATGTTCAAAAATAATAAAAAAATATTTCCCTCTACCAATACATAAGTAGCAATATATATCAACTTTTGGGGAAAGTGGATTTTTAAAATTCACCAAATATAAACCATTTCTTAAAATAAAATTTTTAAATTAATAAAGAGAAAATATTTTAAGAAAATACCCTCTTTTACATTAATATTAAATTTCTTCAAGTTTATTAATTGTTTTTCCAAATTAATAATTGCAGAATTTAAAGAATGCAATAAAAATAAATCATGAAATTAATACACTTTTTACAGTTCATAACAAGCAAATATATATTTTACAAATGTATAAGGAAATATATATATTCTATCCATCACTATTTCCTCTTTAAATATGAATATAGAATATACATGGAACATTAACAGACAAAATCATGTATTTTAAAAACAAAATAAATGTTAAATTACAAGAACCTAGATTGCTAATATATGTTAAAAACATTTTAGTTGCAAGTTATAGAATACCTGACAAGACTGTCCTAGAGAAATTTAATTCTATTTATTGACATAAGAAGTCTAGAGGTAGGGCCTGACCAGGCAGTGGTGCAGTGGATAGAGTGTCGGACTGGGATGCGGAAGATCCAGATTTGAGACCCCGAGGTGCCAGCTTGAGCGCCGGCTCATCTGGTTTGAGCAAAACTCACCAGCTTGGACCCAAAGTTGCTGGCTAGAGCAGGGGTTTACTCGGTCTGCTGAAGGCCCACCGTCAAGGCACATATGAGAAAGCAATCAATGAGCAACGAAGGTGTTGCAATGAAAAACTAATGGTTGATGCTTCTCATTTCTCTCCGTTCCTGTCTATCCCTCTCTCTGACTCTCACTCTGTCTCTGAAAAAAAAAAAAAAAGTCTAGAGGTAGGGATTTACTGGTTCAACTGTGCATGACAGCAGGCACTACACATCTGTGATTCTTTTGCCCTTATACTCAAGATTTGTCAGGTCACTGGGAGAGATTGAGCTATCATATCATATAAATATCTAACATAAAAAGAAGGAAAAATAAGTCCAGGAGATTTTGGTTATGATTCATTGATGATAATTAGACCAAATAGTCATGCATTTTGGGAGAGCTTATATTTAGCCACAATAGCCTCTATCATAGTGGCAGACCTGAGAAAAGGCAAATTGGGTATAAAACCCTACCACAGCATAAACAGAAGCTACTGCTTGATGGCCAAACCTTTATTTTCTGGGTGGGCCTATAGTTAGACCTCACCTTGCCAAATTTTTAAAGTTGTCTGAGACCTAAAAAATAGCAATTATATGTTCTTTTTTTTTTTTTTTTCTGAAGCTGGAAACGGGGAGAGACAGTCAGACAGACTCCCGCATGCGCCCGACCGGGATCCACCCGGCACTCCCACCAGGGGCGACACTCTGCCCACCAGGGGGCGATGCTCTGTCCCTCTGGGGCGTCGCTCTGCCGCGACCAGAGCCACTCTAGCGCCTGGGGCAGAGGCCAAGGAGCCATCCCCAGCGCCCGGGCCATCTTTGCTCCAATGGAGCCTTGGCTGCGGGAGGGGAAGAGAGAGACAGAGAGGAAGGGGGGGTGGTGGAGAAGCAAATGGGCACTTCTCCTATGTGCCCTGGCCGGGAATCGAACCCGGGTCCCCCGCATGCCAGGCCGACGCTCTACCGCTGAGCCAACCGGCCAGGGCCTATATGTTCTTTTTTTAAAATGGCCATCACACCATCCTCCATTACCTCCTTTAGTATATCACTGGATTTTGACTTTCTGAGTTCCTTGGATATCATTTGCTGAAGATGGTGGAGTTTCCTGCATCTTTACATCACTCTTTATAAATGTGCTTTCTACTTCTCATCAGAAAACTATATTTTGGAAATAATACTAGGAGGAAGTAATGTTTTATATTAGAGCTACTGAAATATTGAGACAGCTCTTACAGCAACAAGCATAATTAATGTCATGCCTTAATTTGTCTTCATCCATAGAGCATTTAACAAAAACTGTTTTAAATATCTAGGAGCAGATTGGAAAATTCTCACATGAATAACAAAGTCACATTGAAAAGATTTGTTTAGTTTTGTTTTACTTTGTGTTTGCTTTTTTCTCAGTGCAATACTTAAAGTGCTATTGAAGTTTATTAAATGGGTTGTGATATCAATTTGGTAATTTAAAAGAAATACACACTGGCTTTGAAAAAGAATATCTGGATCTTTGAGTGAAGTTTAAACAAATATTACCATTATAAACTAGAGTGAGGTGATTAGATTCTAAAATAAGGTATACATTAAAAACAGAGAGGATCTTAAAAGCAGTAAGAGAAAAGCAGTTACTTACAAGAAAACCACCATAAGACTGTCAGCTGACTTATTAACAGAATCATTTCAGGTAAGAAGGGATTGATATGAAATATTCAAAGTAATGAAAAGCAAGGACCTACTAGTAAGACTATTTTATTCAGCAAGGCTATCATTTAAAATTAGCCTGACCTGTGGTGACACAGTGGATAAAGCGTCGACCTGGAAATGCTGAGGTCGCCGGTTCGAAACCCTGGGCTTGCCTGGTCAAGGCACATGTGGGAGTTGATGCTTCCAGCTCCTCCCCCCTTCTCTGTCTCTCTTTCCTCTCTCTCCCTCTCTGTCTCTCTCTCTCGCTCTCTCTCTCCTCTCTAAAAATGAATAAATAAAATTTTAAAAAATTAAAATTAAAGGAGATATTAAGAGCTTCCCAGACAAGACAAAGCTAACAGAGTTTGTTACCACCAAACCAGTATTACAATAAATCCTAAAGGGTTTGTTTAAGAAGGAGAAGGAAGAGAAAAAGAAGAGGAAGAGGAGGAGGAAGAGGAGGATAAAAGAGGAACATAGTTAAAAGAATAAAATAATGCATGACCAGGCAGTGGAGCGTTGGATGAAGTGTCAACCTGGGATGCTAAGGACCCACGTTCAAAATGCCAAGGTAGCCGGTTTGATTGTAGGCTCACCAGTTTGATTTCAGGGGTGCTGGCTTGAATATGGGTTCATAGACATGACCCCATGGTGCTGACTTGAACAAGGCATCACCAGTTTAACTGGAGCCCCATGGTTAGGGTATGTATAGGAAAGCAATCAATGAACAACAAAAGTGCCACAACTACGAGTTGATGCTTCTCATCTCTCTCCCTTCCTGTATATCTGTGCCTCTCTCTATCTCTTTCTCTCCTTCACTAAAGACAAACAAATAAATAAAATAACTATAAAAACATACCTATCAATAATTACTTTAAATATACATGGCTTAAATGGTCTAATAAAAAGGTATAGGGTAGCTAAATCGTAAGAAAGCAAGACTCATAAATATGCTGTTACAAGAGAAATACCTATGAAAGATATACACAGACTAAAAGTAAAGAAATGGTAAAAGATATTTCATGTAAATAGAAATAAAAAAAATAAAAATGGGTAGCATTAATTATATTTAACAAAATAGACTTTAAAACCCAAGCTATCAGAAGAGACAAAGAAGGACACCATATAATGACAAGGGGAGCAATTCAACAAGAGAATATAATTCTTAAAAAACATTTATTCACTCAACAAAGGAGTATCAAATTATATAAATCAAATCTTGATGGACAAAGAAGAGTGATAGACATCAATACATTAATAGTAGGGGATTTTAACGCCCCACTAACATTAATGGATAGATCTTTCGGACAGAAAATCAACAAAGAAATAGCAGCCTTAAATGACACACTAGATCAACTGGATTTACTTGCTATCTACAGAACATTTTACCCCAAAGCAGAAGAATATATATTTTTTCAAGTGCTTATGGTACATTTTCTAGGATAGATCACATCTTAGAAAACAAAACAAGTCTCAATAAGTTTAAGAAGATTGAAATCACATCAAGAATCTTCTCTCATCCTCATGACATGAAGCTAGAGATCAATCACAAGAAAAAAAAAAAGCACATAATACACATGCGGACTGAATAACATGTAACTAAAAAATAAATGCGTTAAAAAAGAGATCAAGAAAAAAGTCAAAGGATACCTTGAAAAAAAAAAAAATGAGAACACAGCAATCCGATATTTATGGGACACAGTGAAAGCAATCCTAAGACAGAAATTTATAACATTACAGGTCTACCTCAAAGAACAAGAAAAATCTCAAATAAACAATCTAACTTTACACTTAAAAGAACTTAAGTGTAAAGAACAATACACAAAGTTCAAAATGAGTAGAAGGAAATAATAAAGATCAGAGCAGAAACAAATAAAATAAAAAATTAATAAACAATAAAAAAAGATCAATGAAATCAAGAGCTGGCTCTTTGAAAAACTAAACAAGATTAACAATCTTTCAAACAGAATCATCAACAACAAAAAAAATTAATAAGAGAAAACTCAAATAAAATCTGAAATGGAATAGAAGTGACAACTGACACCAAAGAAATAAAAAGGGTTGTAACCAAGTATTACGAAAAACAATAACCAACAAATTGGACAATGTGAACAAAATGAATAAATTTCTAAAAATATATAAATTTCCAAAACTGAATCAAGAAGAATCAGATAATCTAAATAGACAGATTACAACTAATAAAATTGAAGCATTAATCAAGAAACTCTCCACATACAAAAATGCTGGACTGGGTGGCTTCACAGGTAAATTCTACTAATCATTCAAAGAATTAACACCTATTTTTCTCAAGCTTTTTCAAAAATTTCCAGAAGAAGGAAGACCCAGACTTATTTTCTGAGGCCAGCATTATCCTACTTCCAAAACCAGATGAAGACACAAGAAAGAAAATTATAGACCAATAACCCTAATGAACAAAGATACTAACATCCTCAACAAAATATTAGCAAACTGGATAGAGCAATATATTAAAAAAAATCAAATATCATGATCAAGTGGGTTTATTCCAGGGGTACAAGCTTAGTACAATATCCATAAATCAATTAATGTTATATATCACATAAATAAAATGAATAATAAAAACTACATGTTCATATCAATAGATGCAGAAAACACATTTGAAAATATCCAACATCCATTTATAATAAAAACTCTCAGAAAAGTGGGAATAGAGGGAACATACCTCAATGTAATAAAAACTAAATATGACAACTCACAGCCAACATCATACTTAATGTGCAAAAACAAAAAGCATTTCTCTAAGATCATGAACAAGACAGGGATATCTGCTTTCACCACTACTATTCAACATAGTACTTAAAGTTCTAGCCACATCAATCAGACAGGAAAAAGAAATAAAGTAAGTGGAAACATATACCATGTTCTTGGATAAAAATAATTAACATCATTAAAATGTCTGTATAACCCAAAGCAATATATTGTTTCAATGCAATTCCTATCAAGATACCAATGGTATATTTCACAGAACTAGAACAAATACTCCAAAATTGTATATGGAACCACAAAAATACCTGAAGAGTAACAGCAACCTTAAGAAAGAAAAATAAAGTTGGCAGATTCACACTACCTGATACCAAACTATACTACAAGGCCATAGCAATCAAAATAACACAGTACTGGAATAAAAACAGACATATAGATCAATGAAAAAGAATAGAGTGCCCAGAAATAAACCCACACCTTTATAGCCAGTCAGTATTTAACAAATGAGGCAAGAACATACAATGGGATAAATTTAGTTTATTCAATAAGTAAAATTATATAGGTTTCAGGTATACAATTCTATAATATATCATCTGTTTATTTTATTGTGTGTTCACCACCACAAGTCTCCTTTTCATCACCATTTAACCCTCTTCACCATCTTCTACCTCTTTTATCCCCTTTCCCTCTGTAACGACCATACTGTTGTCTGTGTGTAAGAGTTTTTTCTTTGAATACTTCATTTAATTGAAACACTCCACAAAAGAGACTTCTAAGAAAGCACTATTCTAGCAACCACTGGAAGATGAAGGAGAAATCACACTCTTGGGGAATGGCACCTAGATGTTAATAGGGAAGGTAATTTCTTTCTAAATGTCAACCATTCCACTGTGTCTCCAAACCTGAAAATACAGAATTAGCAATTTTATCTAGGAATAAAATAACAGAGACATAGCCATTTGCCTTAAATAAATAGGTCACATTGATATCTGTCTCAGAAACTTTATTGCCAAGGGAAACAATAGTTGGCTTTGAGGAAATGTACATTTCAGTCACAAAGCTTTGACCAAAAAAAACATCCATTTCAATCTGAGCTCTTTTGACAGGCTATCATCACATGGGATATCAGCTCAAGAACTCAGGTATGAAATGCAAAAACATCCAGGCTTCCACATGAAATCAACATGGGCTTTTTCTGGTAAAACCTCAGACACCTGTTAAACCAAAGTAAAACTATGTGTCTGACTCTGTTTCATGTCAAGTCAGGCCTGAATAAAAGGTGCCTAGTGAGTAGATATATAAATAGCTATAAAATAGAAAAGGTTAAAGTGAAGCAAATTTATATTAAAAATATAGCTGTTGAACATTTAAAAAAATATACTTAAATGTCTAGGTTAAATAGATAGGAACTATTTATGCTGCTCTTTTTAAAAATTAATTTTTTCTTTTCCTTATATTTTGTTGAGGTATAATTTTATGGTCTGCAGAATAGTGGCCACTTAAGATGTCTACATGATAACCCCCAGAACCTGTGAATATGTTATGTGACATGGCAAGGAGGAAGTAAATTTGCATATGGAATTAACTCCAATAGTCAGCTGCTGTTAACAGGGAAATTATCTAGAATTATCCTGGACTAATGTAATTTTAAGGATCCTTAAATGTGAAAGAGGGAGGCAGAAGAGTGTCAGAGTGACAAAATGTGAGAAAGATACAGCCAGTTTTGCAGAGTGGAAAACCTACATTTTTCTTATTATTGAGAGAGTAGTGCAGGGATTGGGAACCTATGGCTCACGAGCCAGATGTGGCTCTTTTGATGGCTTCATCTGGCTCGCAGACAAATCTTTAATAAAAAAATAATAATGTTAAAAATATAAAGCATTCTCATGTAGCCTGACCTGTGGTGGCGCAGTGGATGGAGCGTCGACCTGGAAATGCTGGGGTCGCCAGTTCGAAGCCCTAGGCTTGCCTGGTCAAGGCACATGTGGGAGTTGATGCTTCCAGCTCCTCCCCCCTGTCTCTGTCTCTGTCTCTCTCTCTCCCTCTCTCTCTCCCCTCTAAAATGAATAAATAAATAAAAAAAAGTTTAAAGCATTCTCATGTATTACAATCCATTCATTTCCTACCACTCATGTTCATGATTGCGAGTGGCTGGAGTCAATCACAGCTGTCCTCCAGACAACACCAAATTTTTATTGGATAATGCGTAAAGTACATGGGTCATTGTATGGCTCTCAAAGAATTACATTTTAAAATATGTGGCGTTCATGGCTCTCTCAGCCAAAAAAGTTCCCGACCCCTGGAGTAGTGCCTCCAGTGATGGTGGATTTGTCTAATTCTCTTTATTTTTCTGTAAGGATTTTCTTCATGTCTTTTGAAATTTTATTATTATTGGCACACTAATTGTGTTTTTTACTTTTTCCTGGTGAATTCTCTCTTTTACCATTATGACATGTTTCTTTTTATAGGTCATAAAACTTTTTGGAAGTAGTCTACTTTGACATTGATGCAGTCACACAACTTTCTTAAGCTGTTTAGGTCTTGCTTTCTTATCTGGCTTAACAATCTATATTTTTCTAATTAGAGTGTTTACTCCTTTTAGATTGAATATAATTATTGATATGACTTACATCTATTTTCTTGTAATTTATTTTCTATTATCCAAGCTCTTTTATTCTATTTCTTGCTTTTTTTCTATCTACATTTAATTCAATGAATTACACATTAAATTTTTTTCTATTTTATTTATTTTCTCTTTCGGCTAATAAATTTCACCTCTTTCAATATAGGCACTCCTATCTTATTAAAGTTTATGTAATATTAATTCTATGCCATTCTAAACTTCACACTTGACACAATACCACCCCCAATTCTTACTGCTCACATCTGACTTCATACATAGAAATTCTCACTTTCCATGGTGCACTACTACATCACATTTCAGAATTCCCTTTTCCCGCTCTCACCTTTCCCCTCTCTATTTCCCACATTACAAATGTAATAAACATATAGTATAATTTCACTCACCTACCCCAACTGTGCTACCATTGACAAGTCTTTCTATAAACATATATTAGAGAACTTTTTCACTTCACTTATTTTATAGTTCCTAAATTTCTTTTTGTTTTCTTTTTGCTAAAAATATCTGTATTTTACTCATCAACATATCTATTGATATTTACCTTTAAATATATTTATAATAGCTACTTTAAAGTTTTTGTTTGATAAATCCAATTTACTGATTCTTTTGACATCTCTCCTGACTTAAGATAATATTTTACTGTTGTTTTGCATGTCTAACAATTATGTTTTTCATTGAATGCTGAATATACTGGGTGACAAACAGGTATAGGCAAAAGGACGTTTACAGTTTTTCATATGGAAAACAATACAATTAAAAATAATAACACAAGAAAATTCTGTGTTTCAGTCTCACAAATGGAAACCTATTATGCCCACCTCTGTATTTTAGAAGTTTGGCATTTTGTTATTTTTTACTGAGAAATGTTGATGTTTGTTCTAGCAAGTAGTTCAATTATTGCTTAATCACCTTGACCTCCTTGAACTCATGTAGACCAGGTTTAGTGCTTAGTTTGGGAAGATATGCAGAAATTTCCATGAGTTTCCTAAACTCATCTAACTTGGTTATTCCCAACCTACAAAAATGTTATGTCCCCTGTAAATCTTACTGATGCTTGGTTATAAGTTTCATAAGAATGTGTCTAGAAAAGTCCTTTCTCTAGGGTAATCATCATTCCTAAGTATGATATTTTTAATATCTCAGGTAAATAACCAGGGCTTTGAAGTATATTCCCTTTTCCTGGCTAGGCCAGTACTAATGATTTCTCAGAAATTTTGCCCACTGGTCTTATTTTTCTGCTCACAGTGTCTTAGCAGCTGCTCTTTTATTAATATCATATTGTCTTGCCCTGCACATACACAAGTCTAACCCTCCACCAAGAATTTGTACAGAACTTCTACACAAACATTTTGCTTTAATCTGCTTTTTTAATCACTCTGCCTCCCGGGTTTCAAATGCTTCAGCAGTCCCAAATTCTCATCTCAGCTTTTTTAGCTCAAAAGAATGAGCTTTGGGAGATTGTTCCCAGGCTGGGGTGATCATAGGGTACATCTTGTGAGTTTGTCTTCTATCAGGAGCTGCCATGCCTATTTCCTAGGACTAAAAACTATCACATTTATTCTACCCATTTTTTATATTTGCTGTTGGTGGGAAGACTATTATAATAACAATTATTCTATTATGTATATAAAAAAATGCCCCTCCCATCTTCCTTTTTTTTTTTTACCAATCTCTATTTATTGCTAAAAAGTAATGCTAAATTCTTCAATACATTTTTATAAATTTTGCCTATTCATTTTCTTATTTTGTCAGATTTTGTTTCATGGTTCTGAAGTTCTATTAGGTGCGTCTACTTTTAGAAATACCTTTTTGGCCTGACCTGTGGTGGCGCAGTGGATAAAGCGTCAACCTGGAAATGCTGAGGTCGCCGGTTCGAAACTCTGGGCTTGCCTGGTCAAGGCACATATGGGAGTTGATGCTTCCAGCTCCTCCCCCCTTCTCTCTCTCTGCCTCTCCTCTCTCTCTCTCTCTCTCTCTCTCTCTCCTTCTCCTCTCTAAAAAATGAATAAATAAATAAAAAATTAAAAAAAAAAAAAAAAGAAATACCTTTTTGTAAATTTTATACTTTTATAATTCTGAAATATGCCTCATCTCTAGTGATACTATTTGTCTCAAAGTATATTTTGTTATGAATATATCCATATTATAATCTTTCCTAAAACTAGTGTAACCACTACATATCTTTTTTCATCCTTATACTTTTAAATTATTAGTTTCTTTATATTTAAAATGCAACTATTGAACACAGTGTTCAACACTATGTTTACAATAACTTTGTAAATCTGATATATATGTTTGCTTGCTTATATCAGATAGTTTGCATTGGGTGTGAGAGACAGGCTATAAGCAGGCAAGGTCATTATAGCTTAATCCCACCCTTTTAATACTAAGATCTTTTCAAATCTAAGCTTTTCCCCACACCCTTGACCAGGCATGGCCAACATATGGCCCGCAGGTTGCATAATGAGTTTATGCAGCCCGCGATTAAATTTTTAATATTCTCCGGTACTTTAACATCTCAGCTACTCAGAAGCAGAAGCGTCTTTGATTATTGGAAATTGAGATATTTAAGAAGACAGTGATACACGAAAAAGAATTCCGCATGTGACTAATCTAGGGTTATCTTCCAATAATTGGTCGAATGGATTTGCGATACTTCATTTTTTAAAAAAATTCCATTATAAAAATTTACAACTTTTGTACTCGTCTGTACTCCATATAAACTGTTTGACGTTTGGCAATGAAGTGAAACACACATTCTTTTCGGCGGAGTTTGCCAGTGCGCACCCAAGGTCAAACAACTTGTTATTTTTGTGGTCAAGTGTGCTAAATCAAGTGGCATTGTATCATAGACAGTAGCTGCAGTTGATAACTGGAAACATGTCCAGGCTGTTTATAAAACAAAATAATTGTTTTATTTGCGATATAACCCCTTCAAGCTCATTCTTATTAATTAAATATTATTTCGATTATGATACAGTTTGGATATTTATATGCTATGTAATTATATTTTTACTAAAATATATTTTTATTAAAATTATATTGTATATTAAATTTTTTTCACTCACATTTATTCATAAACAAATTACATAATAAAATTTTGTTTACTTAAATGAATTGTTTTTGTATTTAACATGTTTTAATTTTAATATTTCATCTGGCCTGTGAAAAAATTTTTCTTTCTAATCTGGCCCAGGGCAAACACTGTTGGCCATGCCTGCCCTTGACTGATTGCAAGATGTGGGGTGGTGCACTCTCATGAGGAATCCCATTATGCCTCAGATAAGTGACTTTGTATCAGAGACTTCTTTATTTGTATATCGGATTAAAGGTTTTGATTTCTACACTATAAAATAGAGTAGAGGAGCCCATGCTGGAGGAGTGCAGAGAAAGGCCACGTGGAGGAGAGGAGAAGCAGCTAAGATGGTGGAGTGCTGAAGGAGAAGCCAGTTTGTGCAGTTTGTGTAGAGAGAAGGAGATGGGGAACAGAGGTAAATAAGGCTGGTGAGGTGGAAACCTTTGATTCTAGGAAATTTGAATTAAGTCAGTGGCTTTGGGAACCCTGATGGAAAGGGAAGTGTTTTCCCACTGTGTATATTTCTTGCCCGCCGGTTGCAAGCTAGGATTAAAGCTAATGGCCCACCAGTTCTTGGCTCTGTTGATTTATTATCATCTGTCCGAATCAAATACAAACCTGCATGGGCCAGGAGGCTGTGATGGTGGCCACAACTACTGGCTTTACACTTGGTTATTTTTTATTACCTCTATTTCTTATAATGACATTTCACTTTTTAAGTGACTGCTTTTTAAATTAAAATCATGGAGTAGGAAGAATACAGGAATAAAAAGAAAAGCACAATCCTTTATTACCTACATCAAGTTTATTTCAAAATTTAACCTAATAATATTTCAACAGAAATATTTATATTCAAATACATACCCTAGTCAAAATTTTGTTATCTTTTAGTAATGATTGTCAATAAAATATTTATTCAGTAACTATCTCTCTCCCAAATAAATGAAAAAATAAAAAAAAAAATTATAATAAAATAAAAAGGCCCTGGCCAGGTCACTTGGTGGATAGAGCATAATTCCAATGTGCCAAGGTTGTGGGTTTTATCCCCAGTCACACATCAAGAAGCAACCAATACTGAGTGGAATGACAAGGTGATACTTCTCACTTTCTTTTTCTCTACCTTTCTCTCTATGTCTCAAATCAATGGGAAAAAATTAAATATATATTCAATACCATTAAGGAACTGAGCATAATTGATTTCAATCAAGTTTGTGTTAGAATCATAAAGCTTCCATTAAACAGCTATATAATCTTGGGAAAATTTCTTCACTTTCCTTGGTATAGATATTCTTATCCATAAAATTAGGATAATAGCATGTATATTCTACTTATTTTTATTTCTCTTTTCCTGACTATTTTGAAAAATTTTCCAAATCAATCAGTTAACATCAGAATTTATTTTTGTTCTTTCTGTATAAATGCAACTATATGTTTTACTTTTTTTCCCATAGAATTTCCAGGAATTGCAATATACATTAACTTAATAGAATCTAATTTGAATTAATATACCATTTTATCTATCATATGTCTATCACTTTGCTTATTATATAAGAAACTTAAAACAGTATACTTCTGTTATATATATCTCTGTGTTGGGAAACAAATTTTTTTTTTTTTTAAGTTTGCTTGCCTATATTGGGGCAATGCCCTGTGAGTTTAGTCCAGGGGTAATCAACCTTTTTATACCTACAGCCCACTTTTGTATCTGTTAGTAGTAAAATTTTCTAACCGCCCACTGGTTCCACAGAAATGGTGATTTATAAAGCAGGGAAGTAACTTTACTTTATACAATTTATAAAGCAGAGTTATAGCAAGTTAAAGCATATAATAATAATTACTTACCAAGTACTTTATGTTGGAATTTTGCTAAGTTTGGCAGAATAAATATTTATAAAACAACTTACTATAGTTAAATCTATCTTTTTATTTATACTTTGTTACTCTGCTACCGCCCACCATGAAAGCTGGAATACATACTAGTGGGCAGTAGGGACCAGGTTGACTACCACTGGTTTAGTCTATGGAAGGCTGCGGGTGCTTGCTTGCCCTCAGGGCAGCAGATTGCAAATTGTGGATTGCTTTCCTGCTTGGGAGGGGCCACCATTCTTTGCTCTTGTTTGCTGGAGAAGGGGTGTCGCCCCCTCCTCCCACTGGTTTTTGCTGAAATGCAAAGAGAGAGAGAGCTGGGAGGAGTTCAGAGGGTGAGTCCGAAGAATGAGACCAGGGTGTGGAATTGTAGACCTAGTCAGGGCTTGGAGCCCTGATATCTGCCAGGCCTGTTTGGCTGGGGAGTGTTGAGGCTGTTGGGGGCCTGAGACGGGAGAAAGAGAAGCTATCTTCCCTGCCTGCTTCTTCATCTGCCTTTACAAGACTTTAAAAAATGAAATAGCCCACCATTTTCTCTCTCCACTGTTCCTGTACCATCTGCCCAAATCCAACAACAGCCTGCCTGGCCACGGAGGAGTCCACTGGCCTTACACTCTGTTATAAACTTTTACATAGATTTCAAACCTCAAAATAAATTTTAATCTTGTCACAAACATAATTTTTTTCAATTAAAAAATCAAAAAAAGAAATTATATTATCCTGTTTATTAGTTTTGCCTAAAGATTTGAATTTTAATTTTGATGCATTCATTTTCTGTCTGAGGACCTTCCTTTAATAGTTCCAAACATACAGACCTGTCAACTGATTGTTTTTATAATTCAGTACAAAATCTTTATAATTTGATATACATTATATATAATTATAATTTTATGATTTATAATTATATATTATATATAATTAAGTATATGTTATAATTTTACATATATGTCACATGTTTATGTTGATTCTAGGATAATTAAATTTAGTACAAAATAAAAATTTTTTTCTTGCTTTTTAAAATCTTTACAAATAGACTGTGGACAACTAGACAGTATAGGACATAAACTCCTTCTGAACGTTCTAAGTTGTTCAGAATGAATTTATGCCAACTTGATTTATTGAGCACATACATATTTATGAAATCAGTCATTTCTTTGTGGCTTCAAGAATTAGCTTTCTATTGATTATGCCTAGTTATCTGGTATGTGTGTGACAATATGAAAATGGGCACAAGCTGCTCTATTGATTTACTGTCCAATAAATAATTACTGTTCATTACTTATTGATTATATACTTCCACAACCATTTCACTTCTCTCTTCTTTGTGGTATCAGTGTCAGTTTTAGAACCTGAAAAATTGATGCATAAAAATTAAGTCAGAAAAAAATTAAAATTCAGTTGTGCAGACAATATGCACTGTCAAATAGTGTCTCCTCCTCATTCGCCTATTTACATGTGACAGAATGATGTATTATTCTGATTAGTAGCATCAACTCTTCTAAATACATTGAGCAGAATCCACTAAATAGGCAGCAGAGGCTCTTTTGGTTGATCATAGATGATTTTAAATTGTCTAGTGTCAGAAATATTCCATTCTATTCCAAGATCCAAGACAAGGCATCTTAGAGGAAAAATATTCAGAGTCTAAAATTTTAGGTGGGGAAAGGGGCCAGGGAGTACTTTAGACATTCATAATATTTCATTTATTTTAGTGTCCCTTATAGCAACTGGTAGAAATTTCTTCTGACATTTGTTTTACTGAGAAAAAAACAAAACCTTAAACATAAAGGAAAAGAAAATAGATAATTACTCAAATGTTGTCCTCACAAGAAAAAGGGTTGCATCTTTTGTTTTTTTTCCAATGTGTTACCATGGTTATTAACACAGTACCAAGAATTTTGAGAACATACACTAAGTCAACTTTTCCCTATGTGTCCCGGAATAAAGAAGTTTTTTTTAAAAAGATTCACTTGGGTGTGAATAAAGTTTTCATCTAAAGCATGGAATAATTCTGTGTGTTCCTGGATCACACAGAATTATTAGAGATTAGTTGACATCAAATTCTAGAGGAGGAGAAAGGTAGCCATCCCAAAAAAGAGTTTCATAGGAGTTTTTTATTTATTGTGCTTTTACAGCATAAAAAACAAATATAACATGTTCAAAATATAATATTTTCCATAGGTAGAATTAGAAGATTATTTTACCTGGCTTTCTGTGGGCACTGAGAGTAATTTATTCTTCCTTTTGTTGTTTGCAATGCCACTATGATTAAAAAGTGTACACCTAAGAAATACGGCCCAATTGGTGATTCAGTTCTATTTTTATTAGTTTTTTTAAATAGCTGTAATAATTAAAACTGAAAAACATCATGTTGGCAAAAGAACAAATAAAACTACATGCCACTTGACATATTTTTACAAATTTCCATTTGCTCTCAATACATAAAATTAGTTACAATTGAAAACCACTAAGCAAAAAAACTGTATTACACGTTTACACGTTTTCTACTAGTGTCATTCTAAAGTATTGTCTTCATATTAGTTGAATAAATAAGAATTCCTATAATTATTTCAAATTAGAAATGACCTCAATATCAAAAAGCATTCCTATCACAACTCCAGTTCATATTCAGTTGATCTAACTAAAAATCAAGATTTTTCCATCTCCCATTGGATGCCATCATAAAGAGGCAAGATAACAAGAAGCTAGGAAAATTTTTTGGCAAGTAGAATAGGGAAACTGAGACAGCTAGTTAAATGACCGAGCAATTTAGAGCCAGATAATAATTCACAAAGTCTTATCTTCCCTAACCAAGGACAATTAGGAGCGA
This sequence comes from Saccopteryx leptura, assembly GCF_036850995.1. Lineage (NCBI taxonomy): Eukaryota > Metazoa > Chordata > Mammalia > Chiroptera > Emballonuridae > Saccopteryx > Saccopteryx leptura. The sequence goes on from NC_089503.1 coordinate 358,302,757, forward strand.
AGTGTTTACACATCACAGACCGGGCTGGGGCATACACACCTCAGTCCTGGTCACTCTTCAGTGACATTGTTTTTTGATGTTTTTTGTTTGTTTCTTTGTTTGTTTTTGGAGAGAGGCATGGAGAGACAGTAAGATAGAGTTGCTCCTGTATGTGCCTTGACCAGGGAATCAAACCGGCAACCTCTGTAATCTGAGATGATACTCCAACCAACCCAACTACCCAGCAGGATTTAATTTTTATTGATTTTTAGAAAGACAGAGGGAAGTAGGGATAGAAGGGGAAGGGGAAGGAAGCATTTGTTGTTCCACTGAGTTGTGTATTTTTGGTTGCTTCTAGCGTGTGCACTGAGTGGGAATCAAACCTGCAACCTTGTTGCTTCAGGATAATATTCTTAACCAACTGAGAAAAATGTCCAAGGCCTTCAATGACATTCTTTGAAGGTAAAACTGACCAGACAATGACCCTGATCCCTCACTAAACATATTATGACAAACCAACATCCTATAGGATACATCTGGAATGCTGATGAATATTTTATTGTGATCCTTCTCTGAGAGCTCCCTTAAAATTCCCATCTTTAGAAAACAGATGAAAACCATTAAGACAAAGAACTCAATGCATGCTCTAGCATACTGTTGGGCAGATAAAATATATTATGCTCACTTTGTCAAAGATGGCGCTGCCCACATGAAAACTGTTGCCCAGGTGATATTAATGTGTGTTGGGGGCTGGCTGTGGGCAGGCAGGATCCTTGTAGCCTGGGGCTTGGTTTTGGGATTAAGCCTTTCCCACCCTTTTTGATGTGGGGTGGTACAATCCCATCATGCCTCAGAAAGTGACTTTGTATTAGAGACTTCCCTATTTTCTATATTGGATTAAAAGTTTGGATTTCTACACTATAAAATAGGGGCAGAACGGGAGCTTGCTCTCTTGGTTCCTGAGATTATCATTTAGAGGAGAGTGCAGAGAGGAGAGCAGAGAGAGGCCACATGGAGGAGGCCAGGAGAAGCAGCCAAGATGGCCGAATGTTGAGTGAGAAGCCAGTTTGTGCAGAGTTTGTGCAGGGAGAAGGAAGGAGATGGGGAACAGAGGTGAATAAAGTCTGGTGAGCTAGAAACCTTTGATTCTAGGAAACTTGGATAAGTCAGTAGCTTTGTGAGCACTGAATGTGAGTGGGTTTTGGAGCCCAGTGTCTGTTTTTACTTGCCCACTGGGTGCAAGCTAGGATTAAAGATAATAGCCTGGCCTGACCTGTGGTGGCACAGTGGATAAAGCGTCGACCTGGAAATGCTGAGGTCGCCGGTTCGAAACCCTGGGCTTGCCTGGTCAAGGCACATATGGGAGTTGATACTTCCAGCTCCTCCCCCCTTCTCTCTCTGTCTCTCCTCTCTCTCTCTCTCTCTCTCCCTCTTCTCTCTAAAATGAATAAATTTAAAAAAAATTCTAAAAAAAAAAAAAAAAGATAATGGCCCACCAGTTTTTGGCTCCATTGTTTCTTTACCGACTGTCCAAATCCAATGCGAACCTGCATGGGCCAGGCTGCTGTGATAGTGGCCATGGCCGCTGGCCATACACTTACCCACACCTTTCCCTGCTTTTCTTCTCAGGTGTGTATCTTTGCTCTCTTTCTCCTAAGCTCTAAGGGTCCCAATGAGACTTGCAACCATTGGAGTAGCACGAGTGTCAGCTCATCCCGGGCTACCCCTCTAAATATGTCTCCAAGGGCCTTCCTTTTGCATCTGTAATTGGTTTTCTGAGTTCACACAGCCCAGGTGGCTCACTTCTTCTGACTCTGTGACTCTCTTTCCAAAAGGCCAAGACAGTGACTCCTAAATTCATACTTGTTAAAATCTTGCCAAATTTTTCTTAAGCCTTTCCTTTACTGCACTGTCCCCAGCTTTAGCAAATGTACTCTCAAAATCACTTGGACTCCTTTTGTGAAATCTTTCCTGCATGAAGTCAAAACCTACACATTTCAGATCATGTGGGACAGACCCATCTTGATCCTGGTTCCTTTTCAGTAACAAAAAATTATTTGATGTATCTGTATAAAGTATATTATACTCTTTATCAAAATTATCTATTTCCTACCCCTTGTTGTCCATTTAGCTTTCTAGATCTATGGTTTACTGTTGGTCAAATAACTTTTTAAATATGATATATATGTTTGCTCACTTATAGTCTGCATTGGGTGTGGGGGACAGGCTGTAAGCAGGCAGGGTCCTTATAGCCTAAGGCTTAGTTTTAAGACTAAGCTTTTCCCCACACCCTTGACTGTTGCATGATAGGGGGTGGTGCACTCTTATAAGTAATCCCATTTATGCCTCAGATAAGTGACTTTGTATCAGAGACTTCCTTGTTTGTATATTGGAAAAAAAGGTTTTGATTTCTACACTATAAAATGGGGCACACTGGGAGCTTGCTCTGTCTCAGTTCCTGAGATTAGTATTAGAGGAGAGATCAGAGAAAGGCCACGTGGAGGAGAGAAGAAGCAGCTAAGATGGTGGAGTGCTGAAGGAGAAGACAGCTTGTGCAGAGAGAAGGAGATGAGGAACAGAGGTGAATAGGGCTGGTGACGTAGGAACCATTGATTCCAGGAAACTCAGATAAGTCAGTGGCATTGGAAGCCCTGAATGGAAAGGGAAGTGTTTTCCCACTGAGTGTATTTCTCACCTGCCAGGTGCAAGCTAAGATTGAAGATCATGGCCTACCAGTTCTTGGCTTTGTTCTTTTATTACCGTCTGTCTGAATCAAATGCGAACTGGCACAAGCCAGGCAGCTGTGACAGTGGCCGTGGCTACTGGCTTTACATTTAATATCTGTCATCAACTTGAAATATTCTGCCTGACCAGGCAGTGGCGCAGTGGATAGAGTGTCGGACTGGGATGTGGAAGGACCCAGGTTCAAGACCCCGAGGTTACCAGCCTGAGCTCAAGCTCATCTATCTGGCTTGAGTAAAAAGCTCACCAGCTTGGACCCAAGGTCGCTGGCTTGAGTAAGGGGTTACTCAGTCTGCTGAAGGCCCACAGTCAAGACATATATGAGAAAGCGATCAATGAACAACTAAGGTGTTGCAACAAAAAACTGATGATGATTGATGCTCTCTCTGAATCTCTCTCTGTCCCTGTAAAAAAGAAAGAAAGAAATATTCTTAGCCAGTATAGCTTCAAATATTTCTTCTGTTCTAATATTTCTCTTTTCCTTTTGGACATTTTAATTACATGTCTGCAACACTTTTTGAAGTTGTCTCACAGTTTATGGATATTGTTTATTTTTCATTTATTTTTCTCTCTCTGCATTTTAATTTGGGACAATTATATTTCACTCTCAAGTTTATTGATTGTATGGTCAGTAGTCGCAGCTGTCACAACCATTCACATGTAGGTTCTCATTGGTTTCAGGCAAACGTAAAGAAACAGTGGAGAAAAAATGGTGGGTCATTCCTAAAGTCTTGCACCAGCCAATGAGCAAACAGATTCAACTCTTGCAAAGCCCGGATGCATTCTCCAGTTTCACAACCAGGATAATCTTCTCCAGTTCCTCCTACAATCAACAGCCCCCACAAGCCTCAGTAGGGCTCCAGTAGCCCCTCAGCTCCGGTTTCCCATCTGTACTCCTTCTTTTTCTGCAAAACTGGCTTCTTCTTCAGCACTCTGCATTCTCTCTGCATAAACACAGCTTCTTCCTTCAGCAAACATTAGCAAAACAATAGCCCTTTCCAAGCAGGAAGGTAATTTGCAATTTCACAGACCACATACACATGGTGTTACCCAGCCTTGGAAGCAAACTAGAAGTGAGCAAACATAAAAATCACATTTTACTAATTTATTTGACCAATGTTGGGTAGATAAAATATATTATGCTCACTTTGTTAAAGACGGTGCTGCCCATGAGGAGGCCATCGCCCAGGTGATATTAAGGTGTGTCTCTGTGGGCAAGTAGAATCCTTGTAGCCTGGGGCTTGGTTTTGTGCCGGGGTCCAGCCCCGGGTGGGGGGGGGAGATCCAGGGGTCCCACAGGAAGAGACAGCGTAGGCACAAATCGAGTGAGAGAGCCGAATTCTTTTCTTTCTCTTTATTCTCTGGTTAGCATTTACTGCCAGGCATCTCTGCCAATGGCTGGTCTAACTTTACTTTTTATGCACACACACTAAGTTACAATCACATGGTATTTTGAATACATCATTATTTTAGTTTCACTATGGTTACATATTTCTAGATAACAGTTAATTCATATCTATAAGCTACAAATCAGGTAGTAAGTCATTCAAAGTACAGTTATACAATAACTTGAATAGTAATAACAATATCGGTACAAACTTCTAAAAGATTAGTACTAATTAATAACTCTATTTTACTGTTGTTGTGAGTCAAGGGCACAGAGAGAGATAGCAGACGAAATCATCAAGGACTAGCAAAGGACCACCGCTTGCTCGGGCAAATAGCCTTGAGTTCATGTAGTGTCCTAATTCTTTTTTCACAAGACTACAAAAGGCTTGCTATTTAAGAAACTAACATAGCATTAAGAGTAACTTTTACTTAAAGATACATAGAGTGCACCTGCAAGATAGCTAGTAGCAACATAATATCAGAAGGCATTAATTGCTATTGCTGCTATGAATCCCACCACATTCCTCTCCTTATTCTTGGAAAATACAAAAATCTCATGAGAATTTTTTACTGAGAAAAACCCAGCAACTGCCTTCAGTGACAAAACAAGTCTTTTAACAAAACATTCTTTACTTGCCAGCTGCACTCCCATCCAAGGCCACGCAACAGGTCACTCCACTGCACTTTACCTAAGATTCTAATGTCTAGTTAAACTTTATTCATTTACCATATTCATACACTAGTTAAGTTCTAACTTTATTCTTTCTAACATGATTAATAAGAAGAAATTCTCCTACAAACTTAACCCTTTATGAGGGATATCATGGACAGCCTCTTATGTTTATGAGCCCAGTTCAAGGGGCTTACAGGCTTTTCTGTGGAACTTACACCTTCTGTCTCATTTCCAAAGAAATTACTACAAATCTACAGGGAAAGCACGGTACTATTATCCCTGTGCCATAAATAATAGCACACACCCAGAAAAGGGGGGAATATAAGGCCAGATTAATTCAAAAGATTAAAGGGGGAAGTATCGTTGTGCCTTTCCTTTGCAGTGACTTTGTTAACCTGCAGCCGTTGGTCTTCACTGCGGTGACTCTATCAACCAGTAGCCATCGATCTTCTTTTGCTGTGACTTTGTCAATTAGCAGTTGTGGATCTTCTCCTGCTGTGACCTAGTTAGCCAGCATTAGTGGATCGGCTCCCGACAGTTTTGGAATTAGGCCTTTCCCACCTGTTTTGATGTGGGGCGGTACAATCCAATCATGCCTCAGAGAAGTGTCTTTGTATTAGAGACTTTCCTGTTTTGTATATTGGATTAAAGGTTTGAATTTCTACACTATAAAATGGGGGCAGAACGAGAGCTTGCTCTCTTGGTTCCTGAGATTATCATTAGAGGAGAGAGCAGAGCAGAAGGAGGCCATGTGGAGGAGGCCAGGAGAAGCAGCCAAGATGGCAGAGTACTGAGTGAGATGCCAGTTTGTGTCGAGTTTGTATCTGGGATAAGGAAGGAGATGGGAAACTGAGGAGAATAAGGCTGGTAAGCTAGAAACCTTTGATTTTAGGAAACTCGGATAAGTCAGTAGCTTTGTGAGCACTGAATGTGAGTGGGTTTTGGAGCCCAGTGTGTATTTTTACTTGCCCGCTGGGTGCAAGCTAGAATTAAAGATGACAGCCCATCAGTTTTTGGCTCCATTGTTTCATTACTGACTGTCCGAATCCAATGCAAACCTGCATGGGCCAGGCTGCTGTGATAATGGCCCTAGCCCTGACTTCTGGCTTTACAACCAACATTGATACATCACTTCTATCATTTCTAATCTAGTGAAGATCCAGCCAATCAAAGATATTCTTCATTTGTTACAGTGTTTTTAATTTTTAGCATGTACTTATGATTTTTTCTTAGAATTTGTTTGTTTACATTGTCCATCTGTTATTATATGTTGCCTACATTTTCCATAAGAACAATAATATTAATTATAGTTACTTTTAAAGTGTTGTGAAATAATTCCAAAATTTGTGTCATACTCAGGTCTGGTTCCAATGGGCAATTTGACTATTTGGATTGTGTTTTTTATTTTTTCTTAGCCTGTCTTGGAATTTTTTGTTTAAAGCCAGACATGACAAATTAGCTAATAGTAACTGACATACATAAACCTTTAGTTTGAGGTTTTATCTTAATCTGGATACTGTGTTCAATATCTGCTATAACTGTAGGTGCTAGAGCTTCCAATTCCTTCAGTGTCTTTCTTATCTTCCATCTAATCTGTTGTTTCCCTAAGAATTGCTCTTCAGAAAGAGTTTGCACCTTTAAACTTTCAGCTGTATTCTACAATTATAAAGGAACTTTGCTGATGGGGTGGTAAAATGTGAGGGGTTGCACCCCTGGGCTATGAACTCCACCAGAGTTTTTTCTGGAGACAGGAAGGCTAGCCAGACCTGAAATCAGAAAAATACCCTTCCCCCAGAGAAGACAAACACTTTTATCCTGGAGAGTGGGCTTTGTTATGGAGTGTGCTCTGCATGTGTTTAAAAATGATTGTTCTTCCCTTCCCCTGCCAGAGCCCTGAGGGGATTGTGTTGGCTCTCCATCAGAAATACATAGGTGGATTCCAAAAGGTTAAAACATCAGAGTTTAAGGCCTTCTTCAAACTTTAACCTCAACAGTTTTTTTTACTTTCAAGTTAGCCCACAATTATTCTCCAGAAATTCATCAAAATTGCCATTTAAATGTTTATACCCATTTATGTTCTACCAGCATCTGATCCTGGGGAGCAAACCTCAGTTGTGACTATCTGGACTTGTCTCTCTTCTTAAATTGCAGGGTGGCAGTTCGTCCTTGTAAAGCCAGTATCCACGGTCACCATCACAGCTGCCTGGCTCTCGCAGGTTCGCATTTGATCCAGACAGATGATAATGAAAGTGTGGAGCCAAACGCTGGTGGTCCATTTTCCTTTATTCTAGACTTACACTTGGCAAGTGAGTAAAAACACACAGTGGGAAACACTTCACTTTCTATTCAGGGCTCCCAAAGCCTCTGACTCATCAGTTTTCCTAGAATCAAAGGCTCCCACCTCTTTGCCTCCATCTTGGCTGCCTCCTCTCTTCCATGTGGCCTCTCTCTTTCCCCTGGAACAACATGATCTCTCCAAAATGGCCTCCTAACTCCGCTTAAAATTTTTCATCATGAAAACCCTCCCCCAACACACATTAGCATAAACAAGCCCCTTCCCAAGCAAGAAGCTACCACACATGGGGAGTGATCTTCATTAACAGAGTGAGCAAAATATAACTTTATCTGCCTAATAGTCCTGTACCTCAGTTCTCTGAGAGGTCCAGGAAAAGTCATTGACTTTTAGTTTGCTCAGCTTTTACCTGGATGTTAGGATGGGGATGATGACCATTAAGCTTTTTCTGTCAGAACTAAACTGTAATACCAACACAGGTGTTCATAGAAGTATTGTTGGTATGATGAGGAAACAACACAACTGTCCCTTATTGAAAAAACAAATTGATAAATTGGCATGTTTACATAATGGAATTGAGGAGCCACTGAACCATTTCACCCGCAGGTGTTGTAAAGTACCAAAGGCTACAGAATTAATATTAATATTTTAGGAGGCTTGGAGAACATTTTATTAATTTGGGTTAAGAGAAATTGTGAGAATAGTCTCTGTGCTATGTGATTAGCATAACTAGGATGGCTCTTGCCATTGTATTGTAAATAAAAAGGGAAGGAAGCATAGATTCCCTGACATTCCACCACACCTGTGGGGAAAGGAGTGAATGGCTAGCCAGGTGCAGGAAGGGAAAAGCTAAAATAAACCTTTTCTTATAGCAATGAGCCATTTGCGGGCATTTGTCCCCACGGAAACTACTTCTCTTATGTAAATGCATGTGGTTAATATCTCTGACTCTGGACAGAGAGATGGTGGATGAACACTAGAAAATATAGGAAGGCCTTTTAATATGTAAAGAAATATCTTTCTACCATTGTGTTGACTTGTAAATTTTGTTTTCTCCAAAATGATGTATGGTTTGCAAATTGAACGTGGTCCTATCATGTTAAAGGACATATGACTATAACCAATAGCAATAAGGGGCTCCTAATTGCAATTTTTGCTTCTGTACTTCCCACTTACAAAACTATAAAAACTAAGTAGAACAAAGGGCCAGCGCGCTCTCCGTCAGATTTCTGTCGGAGTTCCCGCCGCTTGGCCAAGCTAGACAATAAAGCTTTAATGTGTAAACGACAGACCTTGCTTCTGTCTTCCATAATTTGGGTCCCTCCGAATTTGGATTAACAGAATACAATGGGTCCTTGCATGAAGACACAGTTCCATTTCTATGACAGTGACATAACCAGAATTTTGGTGTAAGTCAAAACACACTCTACCCTAGTCACATACCTATCCTAACACAGTTGTAAAATCATAATCTAGAACAGAGAAACACAACTAAGCCACAGAAAAAAGATATAAACATAGTATACTGTACACTGTACTGCATATTCTTCTATCTCTTACAACCAAACTAGTTCGGCCATGTAGTTTGTAAGTACAATGCTAATGGTATAAGCCAAAACACTCAAGTCTTCATTTTTTTCAAGTTTTTATGGGAGTGAGCTTCATAAACTCTAAACATCGTATGTGGAGATTGTCGTAACCAGAGGACCTCCTGTATATGGAGTTGTTGATTTTTTATTTAAAGAGTAAGTAATTGAATGAAATAATGTTAAAGACTACAACACAGTGATAAAGGAATGCAAGTTGGTGAAAACATGTTTTGAAGTATCTACACCTCTATTCTACTGGTCTTTACAAATTGGTTCCAAGGGAAACATAGTCGTATATGAGAAAAATAAAAGATCAGTAGCTATTGCTATTCTTACAGCAAGTGCAAGAACTGTATCTATTCAGTAAAATTGAATCACTGTCTATTATTTCCCTTAATGGAAAAGAATTTTCAATCAGGAAATAACTAAGAATTTGTTTCAAACCTAAATGGCTGTACTTTTAAGTATGTATTTAAACTGAATAAAATAAAAGAAGCTAAAAGAATGAACAGGAACAATACATTAATGGGAAACATCAAAAGGAAAGATAAGGAAGCCCACATTTGCAATAGGTAGTGGATGAGATAAATCTATGAAATTCCTATTTGAAAGAATGGCCATAGTGCAATCAAAGGCAGCTTAAAAATTACAGTAGTTTGCACCATTATTATTTCTACTCTCATTATAACCAAAGATATGCATAGCTTCACAGTGGCATGAGCAACAAGAGAAGTAACACACTAAACTTCAGGAAGCATATTCTGGGAATTTGAAAGCATAATGTTTTCTATTCTCTGGCCTTTGTGTATTAAAATGTGTCCTTCAAATGACATTAGGTTTCTTTTGAAACATCACTTCTCACTCCATGACAAATGGGTCTCACTGCATCTTTTATATTACTTTCTCAGTTAATATTTAGAGATATATACTACATATCAACTATAAGAAAATGCAAAGTCTCTATTAAACTAGTGAGATGCCTGGCCATAGCATCTAGATCTCAGAATTAAATTGGATAAAAAATAAAAGGACAATTTTTTAAAGGGTTTTAATTGTTCATAATAAACTCAAAATAATTGTCATAATGGAATGTTAGTAGCTACAAAATAATGTTTAAGAAAAACACCTAGTATTTTAATGGACATGTACATGGAGGAGAAGCAAAACTTTACATGAACCCATATTAGGTTTTCAGCTAGGACTCTAACAGAAAGGCAGATTAACAAGAGAATAGTAAAATGTTTATTAATGTGTGCAAGGAATAGCGTCTAGGAGAAACCTCAACAGAAAAAAAAAATAACTCAAAGTGCCTGCTTAGAACTGTAGCTTGTATAGAATCTTCAACCAAGAACAATACACTTGTAGAGAAATGACAGATAAAATAGTTCTGGGCTTCCAAGGGTGGCAAGGCGTGGGGAGGCAAATACACGAGAAGAAAATAGACTCCGATTTTCTTGCCGATTCCTCTGGTGCCATCCTTGGCCTAATAATCATAGTCTGTCTCCAATAAAAGAAGAATTTATATTCTGCTTAGGCTGAAAATGGGGAGCTTTTTCTGAGTCTGCTGCTTCTTAATTGCCTTCAGTTCTAAATAATTTAAATATTTCAAAGAGACATATTTTGGGTGACATGTTCTGGTGTCCTCCATAGGCTACAAAACAATCTTAAGAAAAGTGCTGGATATGTCAGCTGAGGTATGTGGGAAAGCCTTTATAACAGGCACAGAGGCATAAGCTATTATTTTCACTTAAAAACCTCTTAGGAATTAAAAATGGCAGTCACTGTGTAGGCTATTAAATTCATTTGCAATGAATGACCATGTGCCTTGTATATATGTCCCCTAAAAAAAAAAAAAAGTTTAAAATAATAGTTATCTGCATTCACCAACAGTCTCAAAATTATCTCATGAAAACAAAAGAAAGCTTAAGTCTTAAATTTGATTCTTTCAGAAGTATGACTTCATGGAAGATTTTAGATTTTTAATTTAGGATTATAGCTCATTTATAAAATGCTCATTTTTATGAAGAAGAAAAATGACTTCCATTAGTCACACAGGCAGTTAGTGAGAGATGTAGGCAGACAATACTTCAGCTCCAACTCAGAACCCCGTGAGATCAGCAGTACATGGAGGATCAGAGAGATAAGACTCGAATCCAGGTGATGCATAAGTATATACACTTTTTATTTTTTCCCTAAAGTTTTGTACAAGGAAGCTGATAAGAGTATATGTTTGAAAAAGAATTTCATACTAAACATAGGCCTGGACCCAAAGACCATGAAAATTTAACCAATGTTGAGAGAAAAACTGATCTTTTATTATTATTATCGTTATTATGTATTGCAATGATATTTATCAATAAAACCATACAAGTTGCAGGTGTACAATTCTATATCATGTAAATACTGCACAATGAATTACCACTCCAAGTTAAGGTTTCTTTCATCAACATTTATTGTCCCTTTACCGAGATGATGCATATTTACAAGTATTTTTAATTAATTAAATCTAAATTATATCATTTACTTTCATAAATTAGGAAAATACTTTCAAAATTATTTTAGAACTTTTTTTTCTAAAGATTACTTTGAGGTTTTTGCATATAATCTAATATTAAAGAGATAAAAATTTTTAGTCAAACTATATATCTTCTATGTATAGCTTTTCTATATGCAAACATTTACACAAAGTGAATTAGCCATTAAGTAACATAAGAATGTTGTCCCTAGTTACTGTTCATGGAGGAACATTAACAGTGTTATAAAGAAAAAAAATTACAGAACTACACTATAAGGGAACTGTTTTAAGCTTAAACTCAAAACAGGGAATCAAATTTTTCCTCAGAAAAGAAATTAAGGTATCCTGTCTCCTTAGGTTGCAAAGCACACAAACAAAAATTCTGATCAGTAAAAAGAAAATACTGACTGAACCAGAGAGAATACATTCTACGAAAATCATGTAGTCATAGGTCTGTGTCCAGGGTTCAAGTCTGATTAGAATGTGGAGGGGATGCTGTGAGCAACATTTTCCCTGGGTGTCCCCAATACCACAGTTCGTGAACCACCCGTGGACGTGTACGTCACTGGAGTACAGGAGAGAGGGCTGCAGCAGCACCCCGCTAACATATTGCAAAGTATTAAGGGAAATATCATGTTTCAGAACAATCAACTGCTGGACTTAAGGTATCTAAGAACTCTTATTTGAATGAGTGTAATTCCAAACAACAAGAGCTCCTCAAGAGCAGAGTCCTAAGCCAAAAGCAGATCTCACAGGATACCAGGGATAGAAACAATGTGAGCTGGTATAATATATACAATTTGGACTAGAATTAATTGATTATCCATTTAATAATCCAGAATTACAGTAACAAAATAGTGCCAGTTTCTTTGGAAGCTAGATTCACATTATATTTGAAATAGTATTAAAACTTTACAATATTCTTTTTTTTTCCCCTTAAATGGAAAGCAGAGAGGCAGAAAGATAAACTCCCACATGCACCTGACTGGAATCCATCTGGCAAGCCCCCTAGCAAGCGATGCTCTGCCCCTCTGTTGCTCGACATTTAAACTATTTTAGTGCCTGAGGAAAGGCCATGTAGCCATCCTCAGTGGCCGGGGCCAACTTGCTCCATCCGAGCCATGGCTGCAGGTAGGAATGTTGCAGTAATATAAGGTTATAGTAATTAAATATATTAAAATATAGAAAAATATGGAAGATATATAAAAGAAATTTAGATATATTAAAATCAATTAAGAAAAATAAAGTTATGCCATCTGGATAGGAATTAATATAGTGTGTGCAGATGTGATAAACAGACTCTGACTTTCAAGCAGGGCCCAGTTAGTGTGTGTGTGTGATACAAAGATAAGAAGTGACTTGATGTCATAATTCTGTAAATTAACATAAACAAGAAGTTTCCCTAGGAACACCTTAAAAATGGTTTGATGTAACATTTCAGTAGATTAACATAAAAAGGGCTCCCTGCTAGGAACTCCCAAAAAGGTAGTTTGAGGTTATAATCCCATAAATTGACACCTGTTAGAAGGTGGTTTGAGATGATAATTTTGTAGATTGACATCTTTTAGAAGGAGTAGGCCAGAAAACGTACTAAAGTTAAGGGGCTGCCCTGCTGCTGTAGCTGGTCCAGATTCCAATTATTGAACGTGGACTGTCTCCACATCACTCTGACCAAAGACAGCTGAGAGGAGCACGCTAATGGGCCCCCTTAAACTGTACTTGGGCATGCCAAAAGGATTTGTAAATAATAAACTGCCTGTGTGATTCTTGCAACTAACTTGTGTGTCAGTCGTGTCTTTTCTCTGGTGGCAGTTGGTCTTGGCACTGATAAGTAGAATCCTCATAGCCAAATCAAGAGTAGTCTCGAAGAGGCTGCCAACCTTGCTGATAAGGAGGAGTGTCCCACTGTTTGGGGAAGTTGAATCAGGGACACCTGATCGAGGTAGAGCTCAGGCTCTACTGGGACAGGGGGAGAGAGGGAGAGGGAGAGTGGGAGAGACAGAGAGTAGGAGAGAGAGAGAGAAAGCAGAGGGGCAGGGGTGAAGAAGCAGAGGGGTGAAAAGTAGATGGTTGCTTTTCCTTGACTGGGAATCAAACTTGGGACATCCACAGGCCAGGCCAATGTTCTACCATTGAGCCAACTGGCCGGGGCAAAAAATTTTCAATATTCTAATCCATTAAATGTGCCTATTAAAAAATTATTATGGAAAAATGTTGGTTCACAAATTGGGCCTCACACATGGAAGGCAAGAAAACCACTCCAGACTGGTTGGTGGCAGGTTTAATAAGAAAGGGAACTTGCATATGAGGTTTGGCTTGGGCAGAGGCAAGATGAGCACATCTCCTTGCACATCCACCGGAATCTTAAACGTTTATATAGTGGCCTAGGTTTAGTCACATATTCAGTCAAGCTGGTCTCAACAACTTCTTACTTTCTTAAGGCCAAGTCCCTGAAATGGCTCCTAGAGTGGGAATGTGGGTGGAACATGAAAACAAGGACAGAGGAGAGTAAGGAGCCTATGATTGTCTAAGTCTGCCTCTCAAGTCAATTTGTATACTCTCAATGACCTCCATCAATGGAGAAGAATCAAAATCCCCTGGTCTTTCCTTAACATGTTTGCATTATAGGGTGATACTACAATTAGAGGTCCACATACCATATGTCATACCAAAACTTATAAACCAAGAAATAGAATATATTTAAGCCTCCCAACTTGACATCTGTATGTTTATAATGACCTAAAAGATTCAGAGGGAACATTATTATATCCCTTTGAATTCTGAACAAAAATGTGGTAGTTTAGGAAGAGCCATCTTATGGCTGTTGACTGATTCTCATCTCTGAGCATGTCATATTCAATCTCAGATCATGAGGAAACTTTTGTGCTCATAGTTATAGACACATCAGCCTATCTCTTCAAGCTTTTTACACAGTGTCTAACAAGAATCATTCCTTCACCAACTTTCCCCTCAACCTATTTAGAATTGAACCAACTGGAAGCATAGTCTACCCTGTAGAGGTTACACTGGAAAGGAGGCTCATGTCCAAGCAGGTCCTGAAACTATGTTCTGGACAATTTAGACTAGGTTTTCTGTTTCTGATATCAGGAGGATGATCAGGAAAGAGACTCATGGTACCCAGGTGGTTGCATTGCTTTAGGCTTAAGGATTGTTCTCTCTGTGGAGGTCATGTAGGGAGGAGGATATGAATGGAACCCTCTCAAGCCTGGAGAACAGTGGTTACTTTTAACTGGGTCTAAGAATGGCTCTGTCAAAACAAAGCCCTCTTGATGTCACCACTCCTATCAGCTATACTTTTAAAGGATTAAGAGGGAATTTCAGTCAGGATAAATGAGAACTCAGACCCTGTCTAAAATTTCTACTGTAACTATACAACTTATTACAAGTATTTATAAAGTTAGAGAAAAAAATACAAATATTTCCCATTAGTCAACTTTTTTCAACAAATTTTTCAGGTATTAAATTTTAATTTAAAGAATCATTAATTATTGAAAGCTTAGAAATATTTTGCATGACAATTTGACAATTAGAGTAACAATTTTAAAGCAAGGAGCCAGTTTCTAAATATACCTAAAGAAGAATTATCCTTGTTATATATTGTACAGATCCAAATTTAGATAGCTTATGTTATCTGTGTACAATTTAAAAAAAAGAATTTTGGTTGGATAAAAATACACTCTTAGGTATCTCATTAATATGAGGTTATTTTAGCCAGCAATCATTTTGTTTCAAGGTCCAGGAATCTTTCAGAAAAGCTCAGATTACAAAGGTGGGTTGATAAGAATATATGGAGCACTCTCCAGGTACCCAGTTGGAGTTAGTACAGTTACATCTCACACAAAAATGTGAAGCCTTTAGATAACTAATCCTGTACTAAATCTAGGGTTGCATGGTGTCTATTTTCTATTCTTTATTGTAAAAATACTTCATTCTCTCCTATGTATGTATATCAATTATTGCTCAATGTTTGATGTTTGTTTTTCCAAATTTAGCTTGTTCCAGATTGGCATATTATTGTGCCAACTCCAGCCTATTTCCACTTACCTTTACTGTTTCAACATTAGCTTGAAAGTTGAATAACTCATTTTTTTTCATTACTTATTTCAAATGACTGAAATAACTGATTATAATCAACCTGGGTAAAGGGTCAACATACATTATTTTCTAATGGTTCTGTCTGGCAAAATTTTCCTTAGTTTATCTATAAAAAGTAGATAAACTCAAATTTATATACTGCCACCATATAAATTTTATTAGATTAAAAATCTTGAAAGAAAAATATAATTTTTTTAGTTAATCATCAAACTGATATTTTTCAAGAGAAAAAGAAAACAAGATCCCACTTATTTGAATTTATATACAAATATAATATGAAGGGCAACATTGTCAAATATATTTTAAATAATTTGTTCTTAATGTCTTCTCATAATCCAATTCTATTCTAAAGTAAAAAAATATTATTAAAATCTTTAAAGGCCCTTGCCGGTTGGGTCAGTGGTAGAGTGTCAGCTTCGCATATGGAAGTCTTGGGTCTGATTCCCAGTCAGGGCACACAGGAGAAGTGATCATCTACTACTCCACCCCTCCCTTCCCCTTTTATCTCTCTCTTCTCCTCCTGCAGCCATGGCTCAATTGGTTCAAGTGCAATGCAGTGGGCATTGAGGATGGCTCCATGGAGCCTCCACCTCAGGCAATAAAAATAGCTTCATTGTGTGCATGGCCCCAGATGGGGGTTGCCGGGTGGACCCCTGTGGAGGTGCATACAGGAATCACTTGCAAAAGAAGAAAAAAATCAAAGAAAAAGAAAACTTGTAAAATAGATTTTATTTTCCAAATACAGTATATTCTTCATAATTTCACATATGAGAAAATCCAGACATATTTAGCAACCATTTTCTTTAGTGATTAACAAAAATGAACTGGTTACTTGTTACCAAAAGATATAATATTAGTTAAACAAATTGCTACTATACAGCAAAAAAATATTAAATTTTACAAGAAATGATGTGTACACTGATAATTTTCACATTTATTATTTATAAGAGTAAGCTATTGAAATCAAATTGGGATGACATTGCCAAGTAGAAAGTATATAGACTCAGAAAAAGAAAAATGGTTATCAATACCATAATGTGTTTGGTTACTGATAACTATGTTTTCCAATGTTAGCAACCTCTCTTAAAAGATCTAAAAGAACAAGACTAAAGATGTGTCCACAGTCTCTACCGCAAAATGTGTCTTCTGCTTTAAAGCACATTAATTCTAACTTATCATAATCACAGAGAGAGATTATTGACTACCCTGGCAATCATACACCATGATATACATATTCTTTGAACACCAATTATAAAAAAGTCCCCATTGACAGTTTCCCTGGACTCAATTCTTCTTGCAATACTTGCTAAATGAAGTCATCACTTTAGAAATTTATTCATTTTTTTAAATGAGGAAAATTTGTAGTTATTTTATAATAGTTGTGAAGATTTTATCTAACACCAAGTGATCCTTCTTTCCATGTGTGTAATAAAGATAATGTAATGGCAAAAATGATTAAGGAGAAAATTTTCAATACTAAATATTGTGGGAAGTAGGAAAAATTGAAAATGTGCCAAAAGTTTAAGGACTTAAAATATCTTCACTAAAAGAGAAAATGAAAAGATGAAAAAAATTAATTTTGAAACCTACTAAATTACAGGACCAGTATTTACATATTGAAGTAGATTTACTATTCTGTTAATATCTTACTTATAAATGGGATAAAATCAATATTTAAAGAAAAAGTGCCAATATAAAAAAATCATCTGAAAAAGGCAAGGTTACCTTTGGAACAGAAGTTAACCTGTTACTTTATCTACCTTTAAAAAAAAAATAGATTATTCTAAAGTGAGTTAAGAATTCAATAAAAGCATAGAAAAATAATTCTTTTTTTTTTTTTTGTAGTTTTTCAAAGTTAGAATCAGGGAGGCAGTCAGACAGACTCCCACATATGCCTGACAGATATCCACATGGTATGCCCATCAGGGGGTGATGCTCTGCCCATCTGGGGCATTGCTCCCTTTTGTGACAAGAGCCATTCTAGAGCCTGAGGCAGAGGCCATGGAGCTGTCCTCAACCCCTGGGCCAACTTTACTCCAACCAATGGAGCCTTGGATGCAGGAGGGAGAGGGAGAGAGAGAGAGAGAGGGAGGGAGAAGGAGAGGGAAAAGGGGTAGAAGGAGATGGGCACTTTTCCTGTGTGCTGGGAATCGAACCCAGGACTTCCACATGCTGGACTGATGCTCTACTGCTGAGCCAATTGGCCAGGGCAATTCATTAATTCTTGTATTAATAATGTAAATTGCTCATAAAATTTAGGGGATCATGGAACGTACAGATACTCCAGTACTTTCAGCCTTTTGTATAGTGCATTTTCACCAATGAAATAAAAGTTGGTTTTGCATCTTGTTGGCATAATCAAACAACTTCCTTTGACTTGTTGTTTGCTTTTCTGATGTTCTTGTTTAATAAAAATAAAATCAAATGCTTTTTTTTATCGCTTCATATTCATTTTGAAATATCCCCAATTTTTGTGAGCAGTATATTTGGTGTCATTGAAGGTATGAAACAACATTCTTTTAACAAAAATGATTCACTTGGATGTTCATATAGATTATGACAGGAGACTTGACCTATCTGAATATAGCTTTATGGAGAAGTAAATCAAAGTATGGACTAAAAGATGAATGGGATTTCGCTTAAAAACCAAGTGGGAATAGAAGTGTTTCACTAAAAGTACAGTGTGTTCAAAGGACAGAGGAAGGAAAGATATAAAAACTTTCAAGGAACTGCAAAAGCCTTTTATGGTTGGGGAGAGTTATGGATTATGAGCCTGAAAAATACTTTTAAATGACTATATAATTCAAGATCTTGCAGATCATGATAAGAATTAATTTACTCTATGAAGAATGGAAGTAGTTCAAAGACTTTATAAAGTTTTATGAAATAAAGTTTCAAGATAATCAAAATATATCAATGTTTATCAATATATTATTGAGATAAAAACAATAATTAAGGTCAAGAAAATCTATGCATTTTCATATGAAAGGAATACCAAACAAACAGTAAAGTTGACTTGTCTAGGGAAGAACTAAATATTTGTATTATCCATTTAATTTATGTCCCAGGAAGATAGATTCAAATCACCCAATACTAGGAATTTCCATGCCTCCATAACAATTTCTTTGTGTATGGCTGTCAGGAATTATTAAAAAAACATGTTTTTCTTCTCATTGGCCAGATCAAATTTCTTTTATTTTTTCTTAAAAAATTACCTTGAACCTTATATTTTGAGTCTATATTCCATATTTGTTTATAGATACATACACACACATATATATCCATAAATTTAATATAAATGCAATTTTTTCCATTCAGGATGTCATGAGTACTTTAAGAGAACTGTGCTACTCTACTTGGGAAATAATAAGTGATATTGTTGCTATAGGACAACATTAACTTGAAATGGTTAAATATTTAAATTATTAAACTTCCTTTGCTCTTATTTCATACTCACCAACCACTTTGGTTGTGATTTGGTTATCCATATACTTTGATTACAGGCATAAAAATCAATTTATTACTGACACACATAAGTGTTCAGGCCTGTGTGGCAATAATCAGTAGGTTCCCCAAGACTGTACAACTTGTTAGGCTGCAAAGGAAAGGTTCTAATGCAGAGAGCTACATATCTCTGGCATGCATGCCTTTAGCATCATACAGAATTTAGTGTAGTGCCAGCTAAGAGTTACTAACTTAAAAAAATTAACTAACCCTGGCCGGTTGGCTCAGTGGTAGAGCGTCGGCCTGGCGTGCAGAAGTCCCGGGTTCGATTCCCAGCCAGGGCACACAGGAGAAGCGCCCATCTGCTTCTCCACCCCTCCCCCTCTCCTTCCTCTCTATCTCTCTCTTCCCCTCCCACAGCGAGGCTCCATTGGAGCAAAGATGGCCTGGGCGCTGGGGATGGCTCCTTGGCCTCTGCCCCAGGCGCTAGAGTGGCTCTGGTCGCAACAGAGCTACGCCCCAGAGGGGCAGAGCATTGCTCCCTGGTGGGCGTGCCGGGTGGATCCCGGTCGGGCTCATGCAGGAGTCTGACTGTCTCTCCCCGTTTCCAGCTTCAGAAAAATACAAAAAAAAAAAAAATTAACTAAACTTATCACTAAAATGGAGAAAGTACTACAAATCTCATGGGATGTCACAAGGATTAACTTGGGTACGTTTAGTGCTCTGTCTGTCATAGTGTACATTTTCTAAACGTTTAATTTACTTTTGAATTCTGGATATTTGTATTAACTTTAGTCACCTATGCACGTTCTGTTCATTCCTGGGTCCTGATGAGGACAAACATCTGGGCCCAGACAAAATCCCTGGATCTAAGAGCCTTCCATCTCATTTGGCTTTTCTGCAATTATCCTTCCACAGCCTCAATGTGTGTCTTTTCTTTGAGAGCACAAACTGGTGTCCACAAACAGGTAAAGAAGGAAGAAGACAAGTGGATGCAGTAAATGGTCATAAATGTTGAAGTGATTCCCAATATCTAATGACTATTTATGCCATGAAACTGAGTAAAATGTAGAGGTATAACATACTTACAATTACAGTGAGCCTTAAAGACATATATTTTTTTTAAGTTCAGGAATGGTGATTCCCTAAAGTTACAATTAAAAGTGATTGAATATCAAGAATTCTGTTAAAAAAAAAAAGAATTCTGTGTACAAAAGTTCATGAATAAATAAAATACATGAGACTTTTTACATATATTTCATATTATTGTTTTGGAAGGATTAAGAAAACACAGTTAAATAGACTCTCAAAAATGTTAAATCAATCTAAACCAGTATTATTCAGCTGGGGTAGGAAGAGTTCATTTTAACTATCTTGTGTGCTTCCAGAATACACATGGCCATAAACTGCTTCTCCAGTCTTTCTCTCTATAAACCTACTCAATGCAGAAAAGACTTTCCAAGTCTCAACTACAGAAAAGGATAAGGAACCTGTGAAATCTGGGAACCATTCACTAAGACATACAGAGGCATTTTCCAGTCTGGCAATCTACTGATCTAAACAATGTAATTATTAAAGTATTTAATCACTTTGATACGATACAACACATTCTATTGTTCTTCTGTATTGTAAGTAACATGCTTGAAAGCCAGGTCGAAACAAAATTTTCAAGTTCCAAAAATATGCTTATGATCACTTCTACTCCAGCTACTTGGCTTACAAATAATGTAAATCCGATGCACACAAAGCTTCAAAAGCTTTCCCAAAGAAAACCCACAACCAAGTTCTGAAAAACAGGTTATTTAGTGTTATTTTTCAATTTTTGCATTCAGTTGTTGGCATAAATATTGATCAAATTAATGACTGATTTTATATACATTTTTATTAACCAGTCCCATATTTCTTCCTTTCTCTTACAGAAAATATGATTAACTTTAGAAAGAGGGCTTCAGTGACAAATGCTAATTTGGTATATTATTTTTTTTCTAAAATAAGTTACTTATTTATTGAAAAGCAACATTTGTCTAGCTTCCCAAGTTTTAATCTTTTTTATTCTATTAATATCATGGTTAATGATATCCTTAATTAATTAGGTGCATTTTGGACAGACACATAAAATTAATGTTTTCAACTTGTGAGATAGAGCAGTCTGGAAGTCAGATGAAATAATTTTTTAGTCTGGCTTCTGACACTTTTTCTTCATTCTCCAATTGACTATGCCATTTAAAATAACATTTTTTAGTAATATATTTACATGATTGCTCGTAAAAATGTAATTATATTCTTTGTCTTCTAGCTCCACATTTTCGTGTCCCATTAAAGTAAGTCATGGGCTTTATGCTTTCTTCTTCCTCTAAAACCACCCTATTGCCATAAGCCAAATTTGATAAGTGGGAAATTTATCTGACAAATGCATGGTGAAATTTCTCCCTACCAAATGGTTTTCAAATCACAAAATAAAAAAAAGAGCCTTAGGAAATGAATCTACTGATTTTGGAATAGCTCTTTAAAAATTGCCGGAATAATTTTCTGAGTGGCCCAAAGCAAGATGTAAATTAAGAAGCAATACACTGTGAGTGTAATGGAGCATGGACTTATAAATTCATGGTTCCATTCATCTCCTGTAAACAGCTCACACGTTGCACTTCCCAGGAATAATTACACAGCACTAAAGGGTTTCAAATTATTATAAATATTAAGACAAAAAATAGTTTGTGCATTTTCTTTGGAATAAATCTGGACAGATTAAGAAGAAATATAATTCTTAATTGTTATATTGCTTTCTACTTGTAACTTTGTAGGTTGAATGTCAAAAGAATTTAAAAAGCTTTGGGCAAAATCAGGAGAGATGTGCCTGCTGTCATTTGAAAATAGATGTTTGCTAGCCTGTTGGCATGGCAGCAGTGTGTCGCACGACCAGGCGGGCCTTCGCTTCTAAAAAAAACATGAGGCTTTTTGTGTTCCAAGTGCTAGAAGCTGGATTAAATAAATAAATAAAAATTAACCTCTTTATGGAAGAAAACTATTAGCAGGAGACTGATTGCACAAAAGGTGTCTTGTACAAGAGGCTTCTTTAAATTTCTCCAATATATATGTTATGTAATTTAAGTTTTAAAAAGTTAAGTTGGTTAGTAGTGTTGTATGTACAAACATTCATGTAGTATAATTCTGAGAAGAAAAAAATAAGAAATTGAGTAGAAAATAAATTTGAGTGGAAAAAAATAATTGAGCAAAAGCCCAGATACACTTTAATCTGAACAATGAAATTAGACTTTAAGGATTTTCAGTTTTAAGGTTATCTATAAGATAAATCATAGGAGAGTAGTATTAATATTTGAGGGCATGAACAACTTTCTATGTTGATTATATATTTTAAGAAAATAATATTTCATAAGAAGGGTTAACTCAAAAGACCAAATACGGACGTTTTGATGCACTCACTAAAACTCTGAAATATTAGAAGTTGCAAGGACCAGGGATAAATGACAAAAATTAAAGATGGCAGGCTTTTTAAACTTATTTAATTTTTTAATTTATTGGGATGACACTAATTATAATGATTATATAGGTTTCAGGTACCCAATTCTACAACACATCAACTGTACACCTTGTGTTCACTGCCCCAAGCCGAGATCAGTTTTGGAAAGCTGCTGGCTAATAATAAACCTAGTAGTAAGACTAGGAAAGAAAAAAAACTCTAGAATAGCACATTGAATTACTGTTTTGGGTAAACTTAGAAAAGGAATAAAAATGGGATGGCATCATACTGAAGGTCTTATCTTCAAGACATATCAAAAATGTCAGTAATAGGCATGAAATAAGAGAAAGCCATAAAAGGGAGAGACTAGAGAGAATCATCTGTTGCCTTGCATGATTCCAAAACACTAGAAAATAACAACCAGTCTCCAATTTCAAAAATTAAATCATGCTATTAATTTTCAAGATGTCAGACATGGTGATTTGGTGATGGTTCTTTCACAATTCCAAATCACTGTCCAATTTGCAGGAGAACTACTCTTAGAAAAGTTTCAGGAAACAGGCCAAGTTTTCTGACAATACGGTAGCAGGAGACAGACTCAGCCAAACTAGTTCAGGGAAGGTTCACATCTTCATTGAAAATATAAAAAGACGTGCGAAAATTTAGGCAGATATGAAGAGGATTTTAAAACACTGAAATTACTTATAAGTATTATTTTTACCTTATTGGATTAAATTTGCTAATGTTTTTGAGTATTTTCACTGAAGAGAGATAATGGTCAGTTGTGTTCCTCTCTTGAAATGTTTATAGTTTTGGTGTTAGAATAATAATGGCCTCATAAAATGAGTTGAATAAAAGTATTCCCTCTACTTTTATTTTCTGAAAGAGATTGTAGAGAAATCTTTAAATTTCTTCCTTAAATATTTGGTAGAATACACAAGTGAAACAACCTGGTCCTGGTGATTTTTTTTTTTTTGGAAGGTTATTAATTAGTAATTCAATATCTTTAACAGACATAGATATTTCTCCTTTGAGTTTTGGTAGTACGTAAATTTGTCCCTGAGCCCTGAATGGGTAGCCTAGTTGGTGAGAGCTTACAACCATAATAACTTAGTCCTGGCCCTGGCCAGTTGGCTCAGTGGTAGAGCGTCAGCCTGGCATGCAGAAGTCCCGGGTTCGATTCCCGACCAGGGCACACAGGAGAGGTGCCCATCTGCTTCTCCACCCCTCCCCCTCTCCTTCCTCTAAGTCTCTCTCTTCCCCTCCCGCAGCGAGGCTCCATTGGAGCAAAGATGACCTGGGCGCTGGGGATGGCTCCTTGGCCTCTGCCCCAGACGCTAGAGTGGCTCTGGTCACAACAGAGCTATGCCCCAGAGGGGCAGAGCATCGCCCCCTGGTGGGCAGAGCGTAGCCCCTGGTGGGGCGCATGCGAGAATCTGTCTGTCTCTCCCCAATTCCAGCTTCGGAAAAATACAAAAAACAAATAAATAAATAAATAATAAATAAATAAATAAAATAACTTAGTCCTGCCTGACCTGTGGTGGCGCAGTGGATAAAGTGTCGACCTGGAAATGCTGAGGTTGCCGGTTCAAAACCCTGGGCTTGCCTGGTCAAGGCACATATGGGAGTTGATGCTTCCAGCTCCTCCCCCCTTCTCTCTCTCTATCTCTCTCTCCTCTCTAAAAATGAATAAATAAAATAAATAAATAAAAATTAAAAAAAAAATGCCTGACCTGTGGTGGCACAGTGGATAAAGCGTCGACCTGGAAATGCTGAGGTCGCCGGTTCGAAACCCTGGGCTTGCCTGATCAAGGCACATATGGGAGTTGATGCTTCCAGCTCCTCCTCCCTTCTCTCTCTCTGTCTCTCCTCTCTCTCTCTCTCCCTCTCCTCTCTAAAATGAATAAAAAAATAAAAAATAAATAAAAAAAAATAACTTAGTCCTACCCTTTATAAGCTGTGGCTAATTCCCCTTATTATTGATGGCTTACATTTAAGTGATTCATTTGTATAATTAATGAACCACTACTAATATTAATGACACAATTATTATTATTAACTCATTTTCACAAATTATTCAGATTTCTTTAGCTTTTATCAACTACCCATTTGCTGTCCAGGATCTTTCACTAATTTTAGACATTGTATCTCTTTAGGCTCTTCTTGTCTATGACAATTTTTCAGAGTTTCCATATTTTTTATTAATTAGACTATTTGAGAACTACTGGTCAAGTACTTCCAAGAATGTTCCTCAGTTTATTTTGAACAGAGTATTTGTCTCTACTCCCCACTTATTATTTTATGTATATCAGTATGAATTCATGGA
The DNA here is from genome assembly GCF_036850995.1 of Saccopteryx leptura. Lineage (NCBI taxonomy): Eukaryota > Metazoa > Chordata > Mammalia > Chiroptera > Emballonuridae > Saccopteryx > Saccopteryx leptura. Next base: position 358,327,301 of record NC_089503.1, read on the forward strand.
TGATCATTTAATACACTGAGTTATGATTAAATAATACTGTATTTATTGCTCAAATTATTCCAGCTTTGATTATTGGGAGCTCTTTCATTTTACTCCTATGTTATTTTGACATACCCTTATTTTATGCAAATAAATTTTAAAGTTTTTAGGAATAAAATATATAGATATATATGTATGGGTATGACATGCTGAAGATGCACACACAGGCAAATTGATCATTTCTTAGAAGTGTACAAGCTACTAAGTTAGATAAGACAGACTGTCACATACACCTTGAATGTCCTGAAATCATATCACAATTTATGTACAGATTTGTATTTATATTTAGTGACACAACTTCAAAATGTACACAACATACTTGCTTTTGCATTAAATAATTTTCCGCTGAAGCCCCCAAACTCTGAATAACACTGTAGCATGTTCTCTCGTAAACCAGTTCACTTTTCTTACCCACTCACTCACTTAACCCTCTAGGCTGCAATTGTTGTTATAATAAAGCATTACTACATGAAATGCCAGAAAAGACAGATATGCATTTCTTTTCTTGCATATTCAACCTTAAATGGGCACAATTGTCACTATTTTAAAAATTATAGCTGCTGTATAATCTAACTGCTATAATCAGGAGGCTCAGAAACCGATATCAATATGCAACCAGAGAAAATTTCCTTTGAAAAGGACCTCCTCTCCTTGCTGGAGAACTGTAGGTTCTGTTTATTGAAAGAAAGCAAAGAAACTTCCCTTCCTACAAATAATTCTTGTTTATGCATTCAAACCAGACACAAAATTTTTTAAATAGAGCTGTGCGAACAAAAAAAAAATTAAAGTATCTTGCCATATTTTTAAAGCGCTTACTTATTGATTTTACAGAGGAGGGCGTAGTGAGAAGTATCAACTCATAGCTGCTTCACTTCAGTTGTTCATTGATTGCTCGTTGTATGCGCCTGGACCAGGCAAGCCCAGGGTTTTTAACTGGTGACCTTAGAACTCCAAGTTGACGCTTTATCTATTGCGCCACCGCAGATCAAGCTCTCCTGTCATTTTTAACGTGTGTGTGTGTGTGTGTGTGTGTGTGTGTGTGTGCATTTACACTTCTTTTCTTATATTTTATTTTTATAAATAATTTATGCTCAAGTATAAACTGTAGAAAATAAAAATAAATAAATTATTGCTCTTAGCTGAATTAAAATGGTAATTGTGAGCAACACATGTTATTTAGATGGTTACATAAATGTATATGAGTATTATACTATAGCATGTATTGCTTTATAATTTTAATATTTTACTTATTACTGTTATATGCCCTTTAAAGTAGGATCCATAATATTTTCATATAAGTTCATAATGTAGCTATATAGCCTTTGCCTTACTTAACCAATACTTTGTCACTGGACATTGTTTCATTTGTCTGTACCATGAACAGAACTGCACTGAACAAGCTTAAAAATAAATCTATGTATGGATGTCTTATTAGTTTGTAAAGATAAATTACTTGAAGGATATTACTGAGATCACAGAATCCACCATATTTAAATAACATTTTTTTGAGAATTTTAAATAATTTATATACTAATATGTGTGTATGTGTGTGTATATATTTATGTCTACATATATATTCACTACTAATGAAAACTTAAATTGTATGCATGTCTATAAGTTTATACATGTGCAGATATTTATACACATACATACATAATCATCTACAGTATATACATATATGTATATGTATATTTTTTCTATGTGTGCATATATTAAATATAAATTTACTTTACTAGTGTATAACAACACCAATTTACTTATATGTCAACAATTCTAGTTACTAAATTTTTCTCTATTTTTAATGTGATGGCATTATAAATGATTATTTTTATGTTTTCCTTTTTGGGAGGATTAATAATATTCGACATTTTCCAAATTTATCCTGCTAAGTCATAACTTGAAGGATAATATCTACTCATGTTTGATGCTATTCTCGCTTTTGAGATGCTTTCCTTTAGTTGCTTCTGAAAATTTATTTCTATAGAAGAGGAAAAAATATGTTCTTATGATTAGAACATAACTCAATTTTAAGAAAGTAAAATGCAATTTTGGCCCACACTGTTTTAGTTTTTTTCTCTGTTTAGAAGAGGTCACCCAAACTATTAACTTAGAAAATAAACACTCCACAGGAAACAAATAATAGATACAAAAAACAGTTGCTTGTTACCAATGAAAACTTTAACAATTGGAATAAACTCTATGGGCAGAAATACTTTGTTAATTATACCAAAACTAAAGTGCAAATCCAGGAAAAAAACAAACAGCAACAGTGTTTTGATGGGTTTGCAACCCTGGTTAAACTTGACTCATGCATCATGAAATCAATACAGTGAAGAAATGGGTATACTAGAGGCCTTTGAAGGTCATTTTGAAAATAAAAAAAAAAAACATTTAACAGAATAATTTGCCAAATCCTAATAAGGAAAATGAAATGCATTAAAAAGTGTTCAATGAAGAGTAACTAGGAAGTAAAACACAACCCTGCAAAGTAAGTCTAGTAATTAGGTTATATGGAGAGAAAACAGTGGCATCAGAGAAAAGGTTTGTAAACAAGAGCATATTCTGTTAGCTTTACAGACAGAGAACATTTTTATAGGACCATTTTTGAATATTTCAATTTATTTGAAATAATTTTTAATGTAAAAATATTATCATTTTAAAATATTTTATTTTATTAAGTCATGGTTGTCCCATGCTAAATTAAGTTTTGAACCCTCGTATGTATGAGGCTTTAAGACATATTTTTACAGCTATATTTTTAAGACCTATTTAGCAGATAAAATGTCCCCAAAGCTTCCCTAATATATACCAGAACCATAAAACCAAAACCTAGAAACTGACACCTAATAAACTAAAGACAAATAAGCATACAAAACTACACACAACAGGAGTTACTTTCCAGTGGCTGAACCAAGCTTTTTCCTAAGATGATAAGGCACAAGAGATATTGTACTTTAATAGATGGCTTACAGTAGTTTATAATATATAAACTTCTTATCTCTCTGAATTTTTATTCGGGAGACACGAAGGCCCGCTCCACCTCCTTCTCTCCAGCAATTCAGAGTGCAACCCCATGTCAAGGCCCTCCTGTCTATATAACCAACAGAAAATCAGTGAGAGAAGGCTCACACTTAGGAAGGCGAGCATACCAGGTGTTTTGATTCTCTAGTGATCACAAGTGAAGTCGTGGGGCACACATCTCACGACAGAAAGATGAAGTCAAGGTTTTTTGGGGAAGTAGGACCAGCTTCAGGAACATCCTTTCTAAAACTGTGGTTTGAAAGATGTGAATAAGATTCTAGAGTGTATACTATCTAGAATTGAATTGCCTATCTCTGCCCAGGTACCTAACAATAATAATGTAACGCCGATGGTGGCCAAGGCCAGGCAGGTCCACACTGGATTTGGGCAGATGGTAGAGAAACTCCGGAGACAGTGTTGGGCCATTCCCATTTAATCGAGTCTCCAAAAGGCAGATGAGCAAAAAGACAGGGAAAACTGCTTCTTGAGCAAGAAAACAGCAAAATTGGCCCCTCACAGTGGCAGGCAGGCAGGCAATCTGCAATCCGCCATCCACCCTGATGGCAAGCACCTGTAGCCTTACATAGATTAAAACACGTGGCGTCGCAACGTGCTCACACACTAATCAGGCAAAGTCCAAGTGGGTAAGTCTAGCACAGCTGTTTTCCCCACAGACATTTAATGAAGAGCCCAAGTATTTCCACCTGTATGAGAAGTAACACTATGTAAGGACTCTGAAAAGTAAATATTAGCAGGCAGACTAGTGAACAAAGCTAAAATATGAGGAACAAAAACCAAGAACAATGGCAGTGGGTTTGTGGTGTGCGTTTCCCTCAGTACCTCCCAGCTTGGACACGAGGCCAGGCTAAATCAAGGAAACGCATGGCATGTGTAAAGCCTTGGAGAGGAGCCCATCTTTCTAATCACAAGAAATACATCTTTAAAAGGTTCTGCCAGACTTTGTTTGGAGGTGGTGGTGAAGGATGTTTTTCTGCTTTCTCCCTTTTTCCTGGCCTTATCCTGAGTTTAATCTCAGTTATGGAACTGTATTAATGCTGTGTAGTCCGGGGACTCAAATACCTGAAACATTTAGAGCAAATTGTCCCACATAATAGAGAAGATAGGAAAAGGGACCCTACTGTTAAAAGTTAAATACCAAATGGAGAGCGGATTTGAGAATTCCCTTAGCAGAAAATACATTTAAGCTGTGTAAACCTACTAAATGTAGCTTATTTTATGAACATAAGCAAAACTTAGTTTATTTTTTATAAATGCCTCTGATAATCACAAAAGAAACTTAAGTCATTGTAATAGCAGTGTCCGAGGCCAGGCAGGTTCCCGCTGGATTCAGGCAGATGGTAGAGAAACTGTAGAGTTGCAAAGCGTCGGGCCACACCCGCTTATTGGAGGCTCTCAAAGATAGGAGAGCAAATAAACAACAAAAGGGAAAGAGCTAATAAAGGAAAATCTGCTATTCGCAGTAAGAGCAAGGGAGCAAGGAAAACCACACCTCACGGTGGCAGGAGAGCGAGTGATCTGGGAGAATTGCTGCCCGGGGAAGCACCCATAGCCTTATGTAGGCTGTGCATACGTGCCTCTGCCATGTGCTCAGGCACCAATCAAACAAAGTGCTTGCGGCTGGTACACCAGCACGCAAGCCTAACAGCTTCCCCTCAGTCATTTTCCTAAGAATGGTATGATAAAATCACTTTTAAACAATCCCTTACCATCTGAAATTCCCTTTATAATAACCAAGCCTTCTAAAAGGTAACAACTTCCTCCTGCTCACTTTGTAAGCCATCCTGTAACTTCATGCCCCTGAGTGGCATATCAGCCTCTGAGTTTGAAAACTCCCACTTTGCAAATTGTTCTTCTATGCACAATAAACTCTTACTAAAGAGTATTTACTGATTTTGTGATTTTAATTTTGCTATTTATAAAAGTTGAACAATTCTGACATCAGAAGTAAATCCCAAAGAGAATCCCAAGGGCTCCGAGTCAATGCCAACCGAGTGTGGTACCCACAAAGACAGATGAGCTCACGGCTTTACCACACACACAGGAGTTCGGGGAGAAATTTCATGTTTGGAGCTATCTGACTTTACTGTACATACCTGTATGTTGTTTGTTGAAGCTTTTGTTATAGTAATATAATGTTATAGTTATTAAATATATATAAATAGAGAAAAATATAGAACATATGTAGAAATAATTAGGATATAATATTAAAAGGAATTAAGGAAAGTAAATAGCCTATGCCATCATGATAGGAATTAATTCTAGTGTGTACAGATATGATAGACAGACTCTGCCTTTCCAGCAGGGCCCAGTTAGTGTGTGTGAAGTTATATATAGATAAGAAGTGGCTTGATGTCATAACTCTGTAGATTAACATAAACAAGAAGCTTCCTTAGGAACACTTTAAAAGTGGCTTGATGTGACATTCTGGTATATTAACATAAAAAGGGCTCCCTGCTAGGAACTCCCTCAAAGGTGGTTTGAGGTGGTAATCCTGTAAATTGACACCTATTAGGAGGAGTAGGATAGTCACCCAGACTCCATGTTTGAACGTGGACTGTTCCCACGCAGCTCTGACCAAGGACAGCTGAGAGGAGCACGCTGTCCGGGCCCCCTCACGCTGTATTCAGGCAGGTCAAAAGTATTTGTGAATAATAAAATGCCTATGTGATTCTTGCAACTAACTTGTTACGTTGGTTGTGTCTTTCCTCTGGTGGCAGTTGGTCTTGGAACTGATAAGTAGAATCCTCATAGCTGCCTCAAGAGTAGTATCTAAGAGGCTGCCAGCCCTGCTGATAAGAAAGAGTGTCCCGGCCCTGGCCGGTTGGCTCAGCAGTAGAGCGTTGGCCTGGCGTGCAGGGGACCCGGGTTCGATTCCCGGCCAGGGCACATAGGAAAAGCGCCCATTTGCTTCTCCACCCCCCCTCCTTCCTCTCTGTCTCACTCTTCCCCTCCCGCAGCCAAGGCTCCATTGGAGCAAAGATGGCCCGGGCGCTGGGGATGGCTCCTTGGCCTCTGCCCCAGGCGCTAGAGTGGCTCTGGTCGCAGCAGAGCGACGCCCCGGAGTGGCAGAGCATCGCCCCCTGGTGGGCAGAGCATCGCCGCTGGTGGGCATGCCAGGTGGATCCCGGTCGGGCGCATGCGGGAGTCTGTCTGGCTGTCTCTCCCCATTTCCAGCTTCAGAAAAAAAAAAAAAAAAAAAAAGAAAGAGTGTCCCGCTGTGCAAGGAAGTCAAATCGGGGACACCTGATCAAGGTAGAGCTTGGGCTCTACTGGGACAGCTTCTTAGTAAGTCATCCTATTCTGTACAAAAGGTGGAAGTGGAGAGGAACGTTTAATTCCCTATATTTTGGAACAGTGGTTATAAAACAAGGCCCCTCCTAGTTAAAACATCTTAGGAAATTAAAAGCAAAGGTGTGTTTTACCAGCCCTAGAGCCCTTTTTCCACCTTCCTCAAAAACCTCTTTCTATATGTATACCAACTCTAAACTATGACCTTTGGCCTTTTTTTTAAATGAGTGAAAATTTGGATAATTTGTAATGTAGTGATCACACTGGAGAACTTTTAACTTAGGATAGTCTACATTAAGTAGTAATCTTGAAAAAATGGAAGATCCCACCACTCAGAGACAGTGGAATCTATTTTTTGATTAGTATGCAGAAGCTTCTATTACACAACATAACTCCAAAAATAGCTCTGAAAATATTCTTAATTATCCCATCTACCAAAAACAGAATTTTGATCAGAAATTTGTTTGAGTTTTGTATTATTGTATGTAAGACATGGCTAAAACTTTAATTAGACATGGCTAAAACTTTAATTGAAAAGTATCAGATCTAATTGTTTCTGTCTGTATATTTATGTATATATATATGTATGTGTATATAAGTAATATTTTAAAAAGAGCTCTATTTAATCGGCTGATAGAAAAATAAGCACTGATGTAAATTGAGTGTTCTTAAAACTATCAGAAATAGAGAAACTAATCCAAATGTCTCTTAGGTTTACATAATCTTGGATAATCTTTGATAAATAAAAGCCAGTTTAAGTTTATTGATTAAATAAAAGCAGGCATAATTTCAGAATTGTCAACATTAAATCTAATGCAAGCATACAAAATTTTCTATTTGGATTTACCTGATAAGAAAGTTTATTCTAACTTTATGCTACATAAATGTCAATAAGAATAATAACTTAGGTGATGATTAACTTTTTGACTTGGGGTGGTGAACACATAATATCAATATTCAGTTAATATATTATAGAATTGTACACCTAAAACCTATATAATTGTATTAATCAATGTCATTCCAATAAACTCAATAAAATATATTTTTAAAAATTAATGTTTAACCATAGATTGTGTTTGCATAGGTGTATATTATTAATATAAGTGTTCTTGACAGTTCTATATTTCTGATGTATTCTGGTATAATAGAAATCATAATTTCAGTTATTATTTTTACAATACTGTGTATCACTAAAACCACAATATGCTTTCCAATTGCATCATGTTCTTGGTTAACTCTCATCAGATCTTTAACCATGGCTATTTTTAGGTTTTTTGTCACTCACAAAGTTATTTTACTCTTGATTCTTCTCTGAAAGGATTCACAAACAGCTGTAAGTAAAAATTCTTCATCATCAAAGAAGATTATGGAGAAGAACCCAACAACTACTCTATAATACAGGTTTCTTATAGCTTTAAAGTCATAATGCTAAACTATATGAGATTCTAAAACTTTAATGAAAAACTGATTGATTCAGAAGGCTCCTAACCTGAGATGAAGCAAAACAAGAATTAATTTCAAAGACTGAATACTCTGATGTTGATTATACTTTTATGACTTGATCTGTTGTTACTTTTTTTTTAGATTTTTCCAAAGTTAGAAGCAGGGGGCAGCAGACAGACAGACTCCCGCATGCGCCCAACCAGGATCCACCTGGCATTCCCACCAGGGGGCGATGCTTGGACCATCTGGGGCATTGCTCCATTGCAACCAGAGCCATTCCAGTGCCTGAGGTGGAGGCCATGGAATCATCCTCAGCACCGTGATCAACTTTGCTCCAATGGAGCCTTGGCTGCAGGAGGGGAAGAGAAAGACAGAGAGAAGGAAGAGGGGGAAGGCTGGAGAAGCAGATGGGCACTTCTCCTGTGTGCTCTGACCGGGAATCAAACCCAGGACTTCCATAAGCCCAGCCGACACTCTACCACTGAGCCAACCAGCCAGCACCCTGTTGTTACACTTTTTATGACTTGTTCTGTTGTTAATTTTTTACTGCTTTCCCTCCTTCTATTTCAGTCTATTTGTTTTAATTTCATCTACATTAACCTTTTGTTATATAAATATTCTTGATTTTATTTAAAATACCGTTAATTAAATGGTTTGCTTGTTTGTTGCTGAGCTTTGTGAGTTCTTTATATATTTTTTATATTAACCCTTTATTAAAGCTGTTGTTTACAAATATCATCTCCCATTTGGTTGGCTGCCTATTTGTTTTGTTGTCAGTTTCTTTGGACCTGAACAGACATTTCTCCCAAGAGAACATACAAATGGCCAACAGATATATAAAAAGATATTCATCTTCACTAGCTATTAGAGAAATGCAAATCAAAACTATAATCAGCTACCACCTCACACCTGTTAGATTGGCTATTATCAACAAGACAGGTAATAACAAGTGGTGGAGAGGCTGTGGAGAAAAAGAAACCCTCATTCACTGCTGGTGGAAATATAAACCTGTACAGCTATTATGGAAGAAAGTATGATGGTTCCTCAAAACACTAAGAATAGAATTATCATATGACATAGCAATTCCTCTACTGGGAAAAATCCTCTACCCCCCAAAATTGAAAAACAATACCTCTACTGGGAAAATACCTCTACCCCCAAAATTCAAAAGCACTGGTACATAAAGACACATGCATCCCAATGTTCATCTCAGCATTATTCACAGTTGCTAAGACATGAAAACAACCAAAATGTCCCTCAATAGAGGACTGGATAAGAAGATTTTGTATACACACACACACACACACACACACACACACACACACAATGAAATACTAATGAGCCATAAGAAATGATGACAGTGACATTTACAACAATATGAATGAACCTTAAGGACATTATAATGAGTGAAATAAGTAAATCAGAAAAAGCAAAGAACTGTATGATTTCATACATAGGTGAGATAAAAAACTGAGACTCATGGACTTAGATGAAAGTGAAGTGGTTACCAGGGGGAGGGGGACATGGGGATGTGGGTGAGGGGGTTGGGGAAAGGGTGTAAAAGAAAGACAAACATAAGGTGATGGAAAATGATTTGACTTTGGGTGATGAGTATACAACATAATCAACAGTTCAAATGCTATAGAAATGTTTACTTCAAACTTATGCACTTTTGTTGATCAATGTCACCCTGTTAAATTTAATTTCTAAATAAATTTTTAAAAAATAAAATAAAACACAATTAAGATACTTCAAAGCAATTTAATCATTTCAGATGTTGTTTTATGCTTTGTTAGGAAAGGTCAGGGCAGATTTTTACTTCAGGACTAATTCTACCTCACTGCTAAGACAATTCATTTTGTTGTGCTATACCAAGTACTCTAGTCTAGTGGATTATAAACTTTTTCATCTGGGCTGGTAGAAACCAGTACAGTTCTTGGCTTTTTTGAGAGTTAGGTATTATATCCACTGATCTGTCTCTTAAAGACACTTATTCATTGGTTTTCTAGTAAATATTTGAGGAGAAACTTTTGATTATCTCTGGGGTTTTCTCTCTGTGTAGCTCTCTCTTCTCTGACACTTTGCCCTGTAAACTTAAGACACCTTGGCCTGTCTTGGCTCCCATCTCTCACCTTTTCAAAACAAGAAGCTCAGGCCCTGGCCATTTGGATCACTGGTATGGCGTAGACCTGGCTTATGTATGTCCTGGGTTCAATTCCTGGTCAGGGCACACAGGAGAAGCACCCATCTGCTTCTCCACCCTTCTCCCTCTTCTCTCTTCTCTCTTCTCTCTCTCTTAATATCTCTCTCTCTCTCTCTCTCTCTCTCTCTTTTCCCCTCATGCAGTCATGGCCCAATTGGAGTGACTTGGCCCTAGATGCTGAAGATGGCTCCATGCTTCTGCCTCAGGCACTAAGAAGGTCTTGGTTGCTTAGCAATGGAGCAATGCCCCAGATGGGCAGAGCATCGTCCCCTAGTGGGCTTGCTGGGTGGATCCCCATTGGGTGCATGTGGAGTCTGTCTCTCTGCCTCCCCGCCTCTCGCTGAATAAAAAAAAAAGTCCAGCAGCTTCTGACGGGGTTCACCCTGCCTTCCCTTCTTTGTGCCCTGGACACTCTCTCAAGGCAATGGTCTCAGACAAATTTAGGGTTTACCTCCTTTGTTTTCCCTCTGTCGGGAATCATTGTTTTGTTGGCTGATGTACAGTTGCTTGAAACCATGATTTTACACATCTCGTCTATTTTTTTTAATCTCAAAAGTTAGGGTAAATCTGATTTCTGTTAGTCCATCTTGGCTGGAAAACTTGATCACTGATAAGGAGCCTGGCAATAAAGAAGGTAATTAAGGACACGGGTATAAATATATAAGTAAAGACAAATTTAATATTTGGCAAGATATCCACTTATTTTCACTTTAAAAATAGAAAGATGTATTTTTAAATACAAGATCAATTTTAGCTGAGACTTGATAACAGCTGACACTACATTCCAATTAAGACTACTCTGCTGGAATTTCAAAAATGTTCTCTAAGTACCACATGCTAACCGATTGTGCCACTGGAGTTCCTTCAAAGCTGTTAATAAAAAAAAAAAACCCTGCAAACCAACATCTGCACTCCAACTTTGTGGAAGAAGGTTGTCTCCAGCAGTAACAACCCACATTTCCAAAGAGCTTGAGAAGTCTGAGGAAAGAAACATGGAGAGAAATGCACTGATTTTTGTTGAGCTGTAAGCTCTTTCACCATTTTAAAGAGGGTAGTGGTTTGGGGTTCTTGCTGTTCTTCATAAGTCTAATAAATGATACATAAATAGAATCACTTAGAGAACTTAAAATATGCCTCTGGAAATAGGCCTGAGTCTATTCTCACCTTTCAGATCTAAAATTAAGAAAGTCGCATGCCAAATTGGTAAAAGATGGTCTGAATTTGGATGCCTGCATTTACTATCTTGCCGTTTCAGATTTTATTAAGCAAACGGTATGTTTCTGTTGCCTATGAACTTTATGTGACTCTCAAGTGATAAAGAGTCAGCATGGGGCCGTCTAGGATTCTTTCTAAGAGCGCAGGTGAATAGCTCTCACTTGAGAGCAACTAGAGGTTATTATTAGATACACAGGGGCAAATACTTTAGAAAGTAATGAGCTGAGGGAAGCCATAGAACATTGAAAATGAGAGGTTTCCAAGAGGTATTTAATTTTCTGAGGAACACATGACAACAGTCATGTAAGAGCATGAGGTTTCCACAGATCCCAAGTATGATGCCTGCTCACACTATCTGTTCACTGAGCACTTTCTGCCTACTTTCCTCTACGCTGTCCTTGTACTCCTACTCTGGAGTGTTCAGAATCAAATTGGATGGAGGAATACTAGCAAAACAAGGGGACAGAAAGGAAGAGAAACATATAACACCCCTTTCCTGTATGTGAACTTCATAGTTGACTCACGTGAGTTAAGTGTAGAATAGTTTAGAAAAGGTAAAGAAGAAGCCATGACATAAAACCATTTAATGTGTTTACTACTATGTTGAGATAGACATTGTATTTCCTCATTAAAGAGACTAAGTTATTTTAGAATTATCCATAATGTAATATACCTGACAATGTTCTCTTCCTAGTGTAATAAAAATAACTCATTCAGCTGAATTTAAAAACAAAACAAAAAGCATGTTAGGATTTCATGCAATCAACTCTCCTTGTTCAGTGAAATACACTCATACCAAAACACATTTGCACAAACCCATATACAGAGACAGGTAGATATAGGGACACATAGTGTTCAGTTTCATAAATTTGGGACAGTATTGCACATTGCTTGCCTCACTAAATATTACACTATATATTAATAATAATGCCAATTGATGGAGCATGATATAGACCTCCCCTATTGTTTTATAGCTGGATTTCTTTTCTTTTTCTTGAATACTTGTTTTGTTATTTGGGTTCTTTTCAATTATATCTGTGTGTATGAACTGTGTTTTCCTCCATGGAAAAACAGGGAGAAACCAGCAGCAGATAGTGACTACTGGTAATGACCAAGGCTAATGACCAAGGCTGTGACAATATCTCAGGACTGCTTAATAAGAAGCCAAACTGCTACCAAGTACTATCTATCTAGTCTATAGCAACCAGCAGTGAATTCAAGATAGTTAATTATTCAGCCACATCAGTAGAGGCTATCTTGCAACAAGGTTTAATGTGGATGATTAATGACCCTTAGCATCCCAAGGCTGTAGGACTAAATATGTACATCAGGGGAGGATCACACTAATGTCTCAGACATTTCATCAATTTCCTTGCCTTTTTCTGGACTGGTCCTGCGACTACATCTACTAATGAGTTCTAAATGCCACAGGCCCATTTCCAGCTTCCAGTCCAAACATCAGAGGGCAGATAGCATCTCAGAAGGCTGCGTGAAGCCTGCCATGTAAACCCATTTTAGCTAATCTGCCCCAATGATACTGAAACTCAACATCTTATCTGAGGCTCTGATACTCCACCAAATTCTTGCCAGATTCAGTCTTTAAACAACTCTTTATTGAATATTATCATGTTGAATATGTTGTGTGACTTACTGGAAATCACAAACAAAGTATGAAAAAAGCTAATCTTTGATTATTTTTAAAGCTAATCCCAAATGTTTAACCTTAGTTGTGTAAGTGGATAAATTTTTTTGTTACATTAGTCAAGATATTTACTAATATAAGGATGAGAAACCCAATTTCAAAGAAGACTAGTAAGTAATGATGTCATCATCTCCAGTTGGAAAGGTCAGAAGTAGAGCCAAATTCAGGATCTGTTGATTGATTTAATCGCTTTTGGTACCATCAACTATTCAAACTTTTTCTATTTCCCCAATTTTTTAAATTATAGAAATCTCAGTCAACTTGTATTGAAGTCACAGGCAGAAAAGTCCTATTACCAAAATGTCCTTTGTGTACTCACATTTTTTAGTCATCTTCAAATGAAACTAGCATTCATTTACAAACTTTCCAAAGGCCACAGAAAATTGTGAACACATGCCAACATTCTGTATTGTACCATTTGCAGGAATTTTGTAGTCTTGGTGAGCTCTTGGCCTGGAAACAGTGTGTAATATGCAGCACCCTAACATACTGCACAACAAAATTCTCAGACTGTAACTATGAGGTCTTCATTGCCTACAGTTCTCGTTTATTCTCAAAAGTCATTCCATATTTTAGAAATTGTTGCTTTCAGGGGCCCCAAAATGGTACCTTATTTTGAACCAATTGAAGTACAATTTGCTTCAATTAACTCCAGATCTTAATAGTAAGGACTAAATTACTCACATGATAAGAGGTTCAGATGTAGGGCAAATCTCAAGGTCAGTTAATTCAGTGGTTCAATTATGTCTTCAGGCACATCTTTCCAGGCATGTTCCTGCAGTTCTACGTGTGCTCTTAGCTTTACCCTAAATTTGGTTGTATTTATGGTCATAAAATAGTTGCTACCAGGAACTGGGACAATATGTTTCCTTGTATTCAGCTAGAGAATAAAACTTACTTAAATTTCCCATAAGTTTTAAACAAGCCTATTTTCTCGGAAATAAATAAGTATTGAAAATTTAAAATAATACTAAATCTTATCATTAGAAATTAAGTCACAATAATTGTGCATTTATAGTATAATAAGATAAGTTTTAATAAAGGTGTGCAAGTATTAATGCAATGAATTAGTGTTTGCATTTCAGTAATACCCACAGCATTCCTCTCCTAACTTACAAAAGCATTTGAGACATAGATACATGACTCATGTCAGCTTTTTGCTGCTAATATTGTAACAGAAAAATTTGTTTGGTCACACAAAGTTTCTCTGCATTGCTGATACCTTAATTCCTACAATATAGATCTGAGACACTTCTCATATGGGAAAGTTTGTGCCTGAAGAAGATCCACCTGTAAATAAGAATATCTGCCTCTATTCCTCCTGGGCTCTCAACAGTGTGTAACATTAGGAATTGACTACTAACTTGCTTCTGGTAAGCAGAGCCAGCACATGACTCTGGTGTTCTTACTTAAGGGAGGACAGGAGGACTGGGTGAATGTGCCAGTCCCAGGGCAGTATATCTAGAAATGAGAGAAAATATATTCACATATCCTTCCTCTTTTCTCACTCTTTTTAGTATTCATCCTTAGGGAAAAATGAGACTGAAAGAAAAATATAAACCACGTTTAATGATGTTTTCAAATATGTCCAAAGTTAAGAGTATTTAAATTAACAGACAGACAAAAATGAATGTGGGACTGGTGCTTTCTACGCTCTGTTTTTCCAGATTCTAACCAGTGTTTTTCTTCTTTTTTTCAAACGTCCAAGTTGCTTAAGTTCGTATGTTCTTTAAGTGATGAAAGGTGTTTGGCCATTACCTTTGTAGCTATGATGGACCATTTGGAATGCTCTTGCTTCTTGGAATAGAAATCGTAATTCTTGTTGGTTACTTTTATCTTTACTTGCTTCTCTAAGGTACAAATTTCCACAAGACAATTAGAGAAAAAGAATATAAACTAGAAGGATAAATATGCAGCCTGGTTACTACTGCTCATTCTGAGCAAAGAGACCTTGGATGGCCAGATTCAAGAATGAGTTTACTTCAGGATTTGTATTTGTTTACTAATTTGTAAATCAGTCATTGGTGAATAAAGGTGATGGACTAGTTAATATTAATGGGGATTGAAATCCCCACATAACATTTACCTTTATGATAAAAACTGAGGCCCTGGCCGGTTGGCTCAGCGGTAGAGCGTCGGCCTGGCATGCGGGGGACCCGGTTTCGATTCCCGGCCAGGGCACATAGGAGAAGCGCCCATTTGCTTCTCCACCCCCCCCCTCCTTCCTCTCTGTCTCTCTCTTCCCCTCCCGCAGCCAAGGCTCCATTGGAGCAAAGATGGCCTGGGCGCTGGGGATGGCTCCTTGGCCTCTGCCCCAGGCGCTAGAGTGGCTCTGGTCGCGGCAGAGTGACCCCCCGGAGGGGCAGAGCATCGCCCCCTGGTGGGCGTGCCGGGTGGATCCCGGTCGGGCGCATGCGGGAGTCTGTCTGACTGTCTCCCCATTTCCAGCTTCAGAAAAAACAAAAAAAAACAAAAAACTGAACATAATATAATATAATATTGCACTGCACACTCTATAGACTAATGCCTTGCATTAAGTACTAGCTGTTTTTTAATCTACACCTGAAGACATTAAAACTGCATAGCAAATGTCCTTTTTTTTTTACTGTGAATTTTTAACATAATAGGGTTATTGAAATATTATTAATATATCACAAAACTTGACTTTTTAAAAAACTATATGATTTCACACATAGGTGGGATATAAAAATGAAAGTCATGGTAAAATAAAAGTGAAGTGGTTTCTAGGGGGAGGGGATTGGGGGAGGGGGGGAAGTAAAGAAGGACAAATTTATGATGACAGAAAATGATTTGATGTTAGTTGATGGGCATACAACACAATCAAGTTTAAATGATATAGAAATATTTACCTAAAGCCTATGTATCCTTATTGATCAATGTCACCCCATTAAACTTCATTTTCTAAATAAAAATTTAAAAAATAAAGTATACAATTCAGTGTTTTTAGTACATTCATGGAATTGTGCAGCCCTCATCTTTTTCTCATTTTAGCATATTTTCATCATCTAAAAAAAAAAAGCTGATATACATTCAAAGTCACTCCTTATTTTTACCTTCACTGGGCACTTTTAAAATCAGTAATTTACTTTCTATCTCTATGCATGTGCTTATTCTGGGTAGTTCACTTAATAGCCCTACAAAATATGTGGCTTTTGGTGACTGGCTTTCTTTAGTTTGCATAATTTTTAAGGTTTTTCTATGATGTGACATGTGCATAGTACTTCATTTTATTTAACTGATAAGTAATATTTCAATGGGTGGATAGTCCACATTTTGTATATTGATCCTTTGATAGACACTTGTGTCTACTATTTTGGCTATCATGTATGCTAATGCTTTGATCAGTTATGTTCAGTTTTAGTATGGTCATATGTTTTCAATTCTCTTTGGTATATATCTACAAGTGGAATGGCTGTGTCATACGGTAAACCTATGTTTAACATTTTGAGGAACAGTGGAACCATTTTCTAAAGTGGCTGCATCATTTACAATTCTACCAGCTACATAGAAGCATTCACATTTCTCCACATCCTCATCAGCATGTAGTCTTGTCTCTCTTTAATTTAACCATTTTCCTGGGTTTGAATAAGCATTTCATTGCACTTTTGGTATGCATTTCCCTATTGACTAAGGATGTGCACTTTCTGTGTGCAAATTCACCATTTCAATACATATTTAGGAAAAGTAGCTCTTCGATCTTTTGCTTTTTTTAAATAGGGTTATTTATCTTTATTATTTTAAGAGCGCTTTATATATTTTGGATACCAATCTCTTATCAAATATATGAGTTGTAAATATTTTCTTCTATTCCTTGAGTTGTCATTTTACTTTTTCAATGGTATCCTTTGAAGAAATGCATTTTTTTAAATGTGATGTTTTATTTTATCTTTTGTCACAGATGCTTTTGATGTCATAATTAAGAAACCATTGCTTAAACAAAGTCACATGGTTTACTGCTATATTTTCTTCTAAGAATTTATAGAATTTCATTTATTAAATTTACATCTATAATCCATTTGGGTTAATTTTTATATATGATGTGAGATATGGTTCTAAATTAATTATTTTGTATGTGGACATCCAGTTGCCTCACACCATTTATTTAAATGACAGCTTCTCCTCTTTAATTGTCAATATATTTTAAATCTCAAAAACATAGATTGAGAATACAAAGCATATTGAAAAGAGTACCTCCACTATTCTTAGGCTGTGATTATGTGCAAACCATATGTTTATTGCCTGTTACACACTGCTTCATTTAATCTTCACAACAACCATTTGTAGTTTCCCTCAAGTTAGAGCTATATTGTAACCTTCTCAAGGAAATATAGCTGGTATGTGGTTGAATGAAACTAAAACTGAGAAACTGAATCTGAAACTAAATTCTTACACATAATGTTGCCTCTTCTCCAAATCTTGGGTTAAATAACTATAAAATGTCACAGAAAATATCAGTTAAGAAATAAATTTATAAAAATAATACAGATAAGTTCTGGAGGTAATTCTCTCTCTCTTTTAAAATGTTTATTTTATTGGTTTTAGAGAGAAGGAGGGCGAGAGAGACAGGAACATTGGCCTGTCCCTGCATGTACCCTGACTGGGGATCACACTGGCCACCTCTGTGCTTCAGGATGATGCTCTGACCAAGCAAGCTATCTGGCAGGACATCTGAAGGTAATTACTTTTCCTGGCCTAAAAACTATCAATTTTGAACTTAGCAATGATAATTTACTACAACTGTTTCATAGGTTAAAAAGACTAACTTCATTAGTCATAGAGAGGAGTCTCATAATATCAGCTGTTTACCTCAAATAAAAGAAAAGCTATTTCCTGGATAGTAGGCATCCTTTCCTTCTTCTTCTCTTCTTATCCAGAGCTCTGGGGTCATATTTCTTTTCTCTACCTCAGCTGCCACTGTTAACACTCTCCTCTGTCCTTTCTCTCTTTTATGATTTATGCTCTTGATATCTTCAGATATAATATAATGTAACATAATATGATGACATAAGGTTTACTTAATTAAAGTATTTGATTCTATCTAGTCTTTGTTTTAGACTTCAGTGACTCCCATCGCCTGAATGACTAATTCCAAATTATCTGTACCATCACGGGAGACTCTAATACATACTTCTAATCAGGATTAATTGTTGTTAATTTTTTCTACTTTCATCAAATATATATTATTATTTGAAACTCTGTGTTATTGACGTTGAAAATAAAGATTCTGAATTCTCATGTTGTACCTTCTAATCGCCTCGCTCTGTCTTTGTAAGGTGTGCACTCATTATCTAGCAACATCACTTTTATAGCTTCATTTCGTTCGTCTATATGATGGAATACGTATACCACTTTGACAAAGTTGTTAATAAGACTTAATGAAGTAATTCATATACTTAACACATATGAGCTACATAAGTTCCTAGTATTTGGAAACTCTTACAATTGGTAAATAATATTATTAGTTACTCTGATTTTTAAATTTTTTTCAATTATAGTTGACATACAATAATATATTAGTTTCAGGAAAACAACATAGTGATCAGACATTTATATACCTTATAAAGGATTGCCTCTCTAAGTCTAGAACCTATCTGACACCATACATAATTATTACAATGTTATTGACTATATTCTGTATACTGTGATTGCTTTCATAACAAGCAATTTGTATTTCTTAATCCCTTTCACTTTCATCACTCCTCCCTTCATCCCTACTCTCATTTGGTGACTATCAAAGACAACTATCATATTATTTCACTTTTATGTGATATCTAAAAAACAAAATAAACAAAGCAGAAGTACTCGCAGACCTTTGCAACGTGCCAGCTCTGCTTTTCTGGTTTTGTCTTGGGGAGGAACTCTTTGGCTTGTGTGTTTTCTGTCCATCTCACAGAGTCAAGCCTGATTCTGAGAGCCTATGGTTTATTTTCTCTAGATCAGTGCCCCGAAGGTCATTCATCCTCTCCAACCTGACAACACTGAGCTGGCTGCTTATACCTGTTTGCTCTGAATGAGCTCACATATACCACCTATGGAGGCTTCGCACTTAGGCAATTCATGGCAAACCATGGGGTGCCTGCAACAGTCACTTCTATTCTCTCTTCACCCCTTGGAGAAATCTTTAACCAAGAAGTTAAGTGAAATTTCTTACTCTCTACAATGCATCTATTCTCAGATTTTTTTGCTCCACTGAGACATATCTTCACCATGTACGTATTTCCTATGGCTATATCTTGTTTTCCTAGAGTTTATTGGCATCCTAAATAGTAAGCCCCTTAAAGTAGCCTGTCTTTCTCACTGTGTTCCACAATGTCAAGAATTTGTTAGTAATTTAATAAATTTTAGTTAAATAGTGAATAAGATAGCAACAAATAAATATAGCTTAATCTCTTGTAACTTCTGCAACAACTATTGTGAGAGATCTGCTTCTGCCTTGGTGTCTTGAGTCTTTTCTCAGATTTTTTGGGGTTGCAGGTTTTTTAAAAGGTATTCTGTTTCCTGTTTATTCATACTTGAATTAAGGGAAATAGGTTTGTATATGTTTTTTGGCGAAATCTGTTATCACTCTTTATATTTGTTCATATTTGTTTTTCTGGTAGAATACTTTTTTATGTCTAAAAACCTGTAAAAGTGCTGATGCAGAGCTCTTAGGTAATATTTACTGTGTGATGGGAATTTATATAGTTTGCATTTTCTGTAGTATATCTAGACCCTCTTTTCTTTTCAGAGTTCAATTATTATGTGAGGGCATCTGAGATAAACCATTGTTCTTTTCTGTGTCTTGATATTTTGTACTAAAAACTATTCTTACACTTTGGGGTAAGCTTCTTCACTAACTCTTTTTTGTCACTGACACTATTTCAGTTTTCCCAAGTGGCTTACACATTCCAAGATATAATGCACAACTCTTAGCCCCCTTCTCTACCCTGAGCTGAGCCCTGACACTTTCTAAATGGATTTAATAATAGAGTACCTGAATGGGGATGGGAAGTGAACACATATATAACTGTCTGTTTTTGTAGTCTTCAGTGTAGACCTTTATCATAGTATCTGAAGTAAGCTAAAACCTCTTCTTCATTACTTCTCAAGTGCTGTGCTTTTCTGGTGATTGGGCTATATATTTGTAGGACACATCTTTATATCTCATTCCAAATCCATTAGTAGTTCCATTAGTTAAGAGACTCTCAAAAAAAGCTATGATCAGAATTTTATTCTATATCTTCAGGATACTAGTAATGAGAAATCTAAAAAGATTATACAAGAAATAAGT
The DNA here is from genome assembly GCF_036850995.1 of Saccopteryx leptura. Classification (NCBI taxonomy): domain Eukaryota; kingdom Metazoa; phylum Chordata; class Mammalia; order Chiroptera; family Emballonuridae; genus Saccopteryx; species Saccopteryx leptura. The sequence goes on from NC_089503.1 coordinate 358,347,524, forward strand.
ACTATCATACCATATAAACTTGGACCACTGCGGTCGTAGTTATTTTTACATGTGAACTTGACTGGGCTAAGGGATGCCCAGATAGTTGGTAATACATTATTTCTGTGAGTTTCCCGAAGAGAATAGTATTTGAATCTGTAGACTGAGTAAAGTTTGCCCTCACCGATATAAGTAGACAGCATCTGATCTGTTGAGGGACTGAATTGAACAAAAAGGCAGAGGAAGGACAAATCTGCTCCTGGCTTGAGCTGGAACACCCATCTCCTCCTGCCCTCAGATATTGGTGTTACTGGTTCTCAGCCTTGGGACTCAGACTAGAACTTACACCATTGGCTCCCTTGGTTCTCCAGCCATCAAGTTTGAGTTGAAACTATACCACTGGCTTCCAGCTCAGACAGCAAATTGTGGCACCTAGCCTCCATAATCATGTAAACTAATTCCTCATAATAAGTTTCTTTCTATATATTTATAGAATCTGTGCATCATGTGGCTCACAATGTGAGATCAAATGTAAAGAAACTAATGCAACCTTAACATTACTCTATGTTTTCATTCGAGGAAGTAGGACAACTTTATGTATGCCCTACAATGATAAAAATGTCTCAGGAAGGACATTTCCAAGCTCCTTGCCCGTCTCCCCCCAATACTTCTTTGTACCACTGAGGGAAACATATTGGGAAAACAGACGTGAGATTTATTCCCCCCTTTCACTGCTTAACAGTTTAGGGTTTAATTTAATCTAACTTGAAAGGAGAAGCATCTCTGAGTAGTACTTGTTAACTTAAAAACAAAAGGCCAAAGTGAGAGGCAAGAGGGCTTACTTGAGATTTAAAAGAACAGCTACTCAGATAGCACTAATGAGAAACCCAAACAGTGTTCCAGTTAAGAGGTGAAGGCAAGGAGTAATTATGAGAAAGGGAACAGGAAGAATCACATAAATGGAAGGAAGGGATATCTGTAGTGCAGCAGATAAGCTACCAGAGTAATGCTAATTTTAAAGAATATCTATAATTTTTAGTCTACTAGGAGGTCAAATATTTGCTCTCTTATCTTTAAAAATGTTCATTTGGGATATAATGCTGCTTATGACTCAGTGTAATGGTTATTTCTCCTAGTTTTAACATTCCACAATTTTCAGGAGGGAGCCCCATGAAGCAGATCCTTTTGGGTGGCAGCTCCAACTCCTCTTTAAAGTAGGTCTCTTTTTAGTATCTTTTACACATGAATGAAAACCCAATGGATATTACATGTTTAAGAAATTAGTAAATAAGTTCATAAACCTTAGAATCAGTTTATAGAAATTAGTAAGAAATAATATTTCACAATGGATTTTAGGTAATAACTCTACAGGCAATATGAAAGTAAAAATTGAGTTACTTATCCAAGGCTGAAGGAGACGTAGAGATTTAAGTACTCAAAGCATGACATTTAGAAGCTCAGCAAACATTTAAAAAATAAATACCATTTTGATTTCCGAATTATCTGCATAATTACATTTTAGTTTTGTTTTTCAACATTGACTTACCTTTTAAAATGTGTATCTTAAAGTGGGAAAAACAATGAAGTGGGAAGATTATCTTCAAAAGGGTAACTGGACACATTTGTGTGAAATTCAGTGTCCCAAACTATGTACTATATGGGAGAAATGTAAATTTGGAGAGAACCAAAATAACACTTTATAACTGCTAATCGTGTAAAAGCACCTGGCAGGATGGAAGGCAACCTATTAAGTCATTAGCACCGAAAAAACTTTTGTAAAACACCTGGTGTACGCAGAGAGGGGAACGAGGACATCATACGTATATAGAGGAAAACCTCTTACAAGAACAAGAAATTGATTTTAATTTACTATTTAATCTTTTTTTTTTTTTGTATAATGGACAAAACAGTCTTTGGTGATTAGATTGAATTTGCTTTTTGCTTCTACATGATGGCATTTTGGTGAAGAGAGTAATTAATTTACGTTAAGTATATTGTATTAAATTTGTTCTTAAAGCTTTTTGCAGGGTTACATGCTTTACAAACTTGCTAACGTAAAAATCAGGACTTAGAAGTTGCTCATTTGATTTATATGCAGAGATAGCCATAGGCTCTGATTCTCCCCTCTATATGACCCTGTAAATTTTTCTCACCATTTTCCAAAGACCCCTCATTGCTTTTTGGATAGAGTCTAACAATCCTTAGGATGGATGACTTGCATTATACTTTATGGTTAAGATTTTGCTGATCTCTATACACACACACACACACACTCTCTCTCTCTCTCTCTCTCTCTCTCTCTTAATTCCTTAGATCATCTTCTCAAACTTATTACTGCTCTAAGATTTTTCTTTAAAATACTCATAACAATTTGTAAATGCTAAACTACAAGCTCTGTGGAGGTGGGACCACAACTATTTTGCTCACCAAATATATCTAGTCCTTTGCAGAATATAGCATTACCAAAATAAGTATTTTTAAATCAATGACTGGCTCAGAATACATTTGAATATTCTTTCCAAATGAGGTTATATTTTTTGTACTTTCACTTTTAACCTTTTATATCCCTAGTATGAATTATGTCTTTATACAATACTTAAATAATAACTTTTATATGCATAAATTTAAATGATCACATTTAATTCTGGCATTGTCAGAATCAATCCGGTCCTTCAGAGTTCTACATCTTTTATTACTACTCACATTCTTGCAAATAAATATAACTATTGTACCCATTGGGTACAGCTGGAGGAGGAGATCACTATTGTCCTGAGGTTAGTTTTGGCCTGAAATTGCCAAGACTTGGCCTTACTTAACTACCTTTGCTTACTCTGCTTTCATAGGCTCCAAAGACTGCTTTCTGTGTGCTTTGCCTGAAAGATCTAAAATTCTATTTCAATACAGTAAACCAGTTTTTCCATGGTACTCTGAAATCTGTGGGTGATTTGGTGATTCACTGTCTGCTCAGGTATTTGATCTCACTTGCTCAGCCTAATCATGGGTCCTCTTTGATTTGAGTTCTGATATTCATGGCCCTGGCGGCTTTACCTTATCTGATTTTGCCTCAATCTCTGATATCTTGTGTTTCTCTAAATTATATTATTCATCGGGTTCCTAATAACATAGCTTAGGATTTCTTGTAAAGAGGAACCTCCAATACTCTGAAATATGTTGTTTTTTAATGTATAGCACTTCAAATCCTTGGGGATGGTTATATATGAATAACAAACAAAAGATAATAAAAAATGCTTCTGAACTACTAATGAAACATTGAATATATACTCAAATATAACCCATTATATGCAGCTGTCTCCTATATAGGGTTGCTAGATATAGCAAATAGAAATACAGTACACGCAGGTAAGTATATCTCAAATACTATATTTATATATTTACTCATACTAAAATATTATTCATTGTTTACCTGAATTTATCTTTAACTGGGAACCCTATATTTTATATGGCAACTCTACCACTATTCATCATCTAATATTAAAAAAATTGATAAATTAATTTTTTAAAAATAAACTAGAATGAACAAGAATCAGAAAAAAATATGAGTTCCTAGAAGGAGTCATTCTCAGCATCATTATTAACTATTGAATGCTATTGTTAGTGAAATAGTCACTTTACAAAATTATTTTAAAACTTACTGAGTTTTTGCCTTTGGTTTAGGTAAAACTATTGTCTCTGAGCTCTTGAAACAATTACACATTATATTTTTAACTAATTTTTTACTATGTTTCTTTTTTTCTGTTTTGTTATTACCTCTGCCATTTTAAGTTCTTTTCATTTTTTGTTACAGGTATTTTCTATTTATTAATTAGATTTATTTTAATAGATTTTTCTTAATTTATTTTGAATTGTTAATTGCTTGCTTCTTGTTATCTATTATTCCTGAAAAGACCCGTAAATCAATGGTACACAAGTTAGATTAATGCTTTATTGATTGATGACCATAAAGAATATTTAATGATATCTCCATAATGTATGAACTTGAATCACTGACTGCATTGAACAGGTAAAAATTTTAATGTAAAAATTCTTTGGCAGATACTTTAGAGGTATTTAGTTCATTCGAATAAATTATAAATATGTATCAATAGAGACATTTTTGTTTTCAAAAGGGAGGGAATAGTTTAAGAAAATCCCTTAAAATTTAAATTCTTATTTAAAAAATATTTAATGAATAACATGCCAAAACAATGGAATGAAATCTATTGCTGTAAAATATTTGAAGAAATAGGTATATATCATGAACAACCCAATTTCCACAAATTTAAACATTTAATGCAAACTTGGATAAAATTGCAATGTCATTGATGTATCAGCACTAGTATACCATTATCTTGTAAATGCTTAGTTATTCTGGACCAGGAATTGCACTTAGCATTTTCCTCCATTTCATGTTTGATCTTTACTATAATTCTATGAGATAAGATCTCTCTCTCTCTCTCTCCTGAATTTCAGAAGAATAAATATTTATCTTTATTTCTTAGTAATTTATTTTCAATTTAGAAAAACAGCTAAAATGTATATTAAAACTATATTTAAACTTCTTTTTTGAACACTCAATGTCTCTTAAATGTTTCATGTAATATTTTTTTTACCATTTTTCAATCTTTGCCTTTTCCTGGAATACCAACTTTTATTGGTCCTTTGAAGGAAGACAGAATACTGTGTTGAAGAGAACTGTCTGAGAGTACAGTTAAACCTAGATTTCAACTCTTGTCTGCTAAACACTAGCAATGACCTTGAACAGACTACACTCAGGTTTCATTTCCTCATATAAATTTAGATAAACGTAGATTTGTTGTAGAGACTAAAAGTTACATAAAATGAGATATTCTTAGAGCCTAGGATATAACAATTATTTAATAACTGGCTATTATAATTATTGATTTAACCTATTGTGAGTCACCGCATTTTTTATCTAGTTTATATTGAGTTGAAATTGTCACTCGTAGCCCCCCTCCTTTTTTTTTTTACAGAGACAGAGAGAGATTCAGAGAGAGGGATAGATAGGGACAGACAGGAACGGAGAGAGATGAGAAGCATCAATCATCAGTTTTTTGTTGCGAGACCTTAGTTGTTCATTGATTGCTTTCTCATATGTGCCTTGACCGTGGGCCTTCAGCAGACCGAGAAGCCCCTTGCTGGAGCCAGTGACCTTGGATCCAATCTGGTGAGCTTTGCTCAAACCAGATGAGCCCGTGCTCAAGCTGGTGACCTCGAGGTCTCGAACCTGGGTCCTCACCATCCCAGTCCAATGCTCTATCCACTGTGCCACCGCCTGGTCAGGCTCGGTAGCTTTCCTTAATGTTTGTCTTGACATCACTTATAAGGGGTCATTTTGACTTTTTACATTTTTTGTCATTTGCGCTTCCAATCAGCTAAACAAACAGACCATTTTATTACTAGGGATTGCTTAAATCTAACACTCATTTTTCCTTGTCACATTGCAGAAGCTAGAAAACAAAATCATCAGCTAGGAAGCGTGTGTTTGACAAGTGGAAAAAACCTTGTGTGATTATATTTTCCAAATGTGAAAAAGAGAATTCTCACTACTTATCTCTTCAGTAGGGGTAGGGAAATATAATACAAAGTGAGAAAGACAAATAAATTACAAAAAAATTTGTAAAAAGTATTTTTAAAATGATTAAAATGGTTTAAAGGGAGGAGTTAACAGGAAAAATAAAAGTAGCAAGCATGAAGACAATTCAATATTAAATCTGAAATAAATGTAGCTGACACTATTAGTTTTTTCATTTATACTTTTATTTTTTCAAAGACAAGAATAGAGAATAAATGGTCAGAGATACAACATATTGACAATGGCAAAGATTTTTCTAAGAATCTCATCTGGTTTGCTTCCCCCCCACCCCACCCCGCCCAACTTCTGTTACTTTCAACATAGAGCCCTTGTCTCTCCAATAGTGGAAATCTTACAGGAACCAATTATATTATTATTTTTTTTAATTTTTTGGTGACAGAGACAGGGACAGATATGGAAAGACAGACAGGAAAGACAGACAGGAAAGGAGAGAGATGAGAAGTATCAATTCTTCATTGCAGCACCTTAGTTGTTCATTGATTGCTTTCTCATATGTGCCTTGACCAGGGGACTACAGCAGAGTGAGTTAACCCTTGCTCAAGCCAGCAACCTTGGGCTCAAGCCAACAACCATGGGGTCATGTCTATGATCCCATGCTCAAGCCAGTGACCCCACATTCAAGCTGGTGAGCCTATGCTCAAGCTGTATGAGCCCGCACTCAAGCCAGCAACCTCGGGGTCTTGAACCTGGGTCTTCTGCATCCCAGTCTGATGCTCTATCCACTGCACCACCACCCAGTCAGGCCAATTATATTATTTTTTAATTTTTGATTTTTAAAAAGGTAAGGATTAATAACAGAAAGGGATACATCAAGGAGTATGATTAAATAAGCATGAGAAATGATTAAATGAAAATCTGAGTCAAAGCAAATGTTTTGAAACACTAAAAGCAGTCTAGTTACAGGCTATCATGCTGGCCTCTGATGCTGACATCTGCAACTGGTGAAGTAACTTTGTTACTTAGGCAAGGCAAAAATCCTAGGATGGAATTGTCAGCCTTCCTTTGCAAATTTAGTTCTTATCAAACCTTCTGAGCTGTAGGACTTGGTGTGCCCATCCTCCATTCAGCTTCTATATAATGATTCACCTCTAACCTCAGTTCTGTGGTTAACAAGTCCTCCAATGCCTGACCATGCGGCACACTGTCTGGCTTTCAGCTCAAAGCAGGAATACTTGCTAGTATTTCTCTCTCTTTCTCTCTATCTCTCTTTCTCTCTATCTCAATTCAAGCAACTTTGTTCCCATGACTAGGCTTTGACTTCCTCCTGTTGATACAGAGCAGGTGATATGTAGTATTCCTTGTTAGGGTCATGTGGCACTATGTTACCTTCATTCTTAGCTAATATCTGCACCTCAATCTGAAACCCAGTCCATCAGGCTCACGTAAAAGACAGCCTACTTTCAACAGTTTCTCAAGAAGACAAGCTTGTGTCTTTGCAGCAAAATTTTGTTTGTCATCAGCTGAATATTATTCTACAACTTTACATTTTTGGAGCCTAATACTAATTTCTCAACAGGAAGAAGGATAAATTGGTTGAACCAGGGAAAAAGTTATATAGTCAAAAAGACAGTAAAAAAGTACACATAAATTTTTTAATCATTACCCATTATTCATGTTATTATAGACATGCTGATAGAATCTCTTCAATAGCCACATTTAATCATTATCACATGCTGAGTCTAATAAATGTCCATATGCTATCTCACAAAGGGGATTGTACCATATTTTACTTAAAAGGTGCCATAATTTTTCAAATTTAGTTTATTTTCAGGGTTTTATATATCGTTGTTTAAACAACAATTTTTATTAATTTATGTGTTGTCTCTTTCCAGAAGGTAATATAGTAATATCATTTTTATAAGTATTTATTTTAGAGTCAATATTATTAATGTCATTAGTTTTTAGATTTGGTATTTCTATAACTGAAGAAATTTGATTAAGTCATAGGTAATCTCTATAAGAAAAATGCTAGAAGATATATCAATTTCACTGTGCCTTTTAATATATAGATTTTTTTCCATAAACAATTGTCCATTCCTTTGAAACACTTTGTCTTTCTGTATAAGAGTAATTATCCTTAGCATCCTTAATGTCTTATCTCATTCATACCTTATTATTATATTTAACTCATGACAATATAGAAAAATCTCTAATTTTTAGAAAAATAATGTTGCTTCTTCATGTAAAATCAAATACTATATCATTGAGCATGAATAAACATATCAGTACTTTATGTTCTTTTCATATAAATTCACTCTAAAAATTCATCCTTTTCTGGAATTTGTCAAAGCTGCTACATATTCTAAGGACTTTGGTTTCCAATGTAAAAAAAGTCTTAATTAGTACAATCATTTTCCCTTAAGTATAATCTCATTTAAAAGTAGGGCTTTGGGAATCAGTTGTTTCTATGGTAACTAAGAATTCAAGTGGAATTACAACCTGCTGAATCAGGATTCATTTGATCAATCACGTAAAAGAAATTTAGGGAAATACTATCTAAAAAGCAGTAAAGGGCATCAGTTTTCTTTAAGTGAATTCAAGGGGAGAAATATATCACTTCTTTGTGTTCATTTTGTTGTTTTTACTTCACTCTTTCAGCCAAATCCCAATATAATATATAGTTTAATTATAGTAATAGGGTTTAGGAGTATTTTACTGATAAAGGAAAGCACATACAAACAATATATTCATGGTTCAGGGTGGAGGTTTGGAGCCCATATTTTATCATTATCCCAGATGCCCTTGGGGTTCCAAACTCTTATAGCTGTATACAAAAGGACTGATCACAGACAGGAACCTAGTACAATTTTAATAGTTAAACATGTATACAGTCTACTCAAATGCATAACATTCTAAATGTTTAGAGTATTTAAAACCTAGATTATAAGCTTAAGTGAGGCATTCTCTTCCTTCCTGAATGTAGATAGTTGATCCCCCAGAGAGCCCCACATTGTTTTACCTTTGAGGTGCAGATTTGATGAGTTATAAACCTGCAAGAAGAAGAGAAAAACCTCTTTTTTTTGCCCTAGGATAAAGAGGAAAATAAGAAAATCCAATGTGACCTGACTTTAATAAAAAAGGGTCCAGGGTCCTGAATGATGAACAATCGGAATTGTAATGTTTTTCTTAAAAAATAAAGGTGAATGTAGAATAAATAGATATAAAAAAATTTGAAAAGAACACTGAAAATTTCTTCTCCATGTTATTTAAAACTTATTCATGTACCTTCAAATATGAAATAAAAACCACCCTCAGACTGACACATTTTTTATGAGAACAAAATGGATTAATCAAGTCTATCAATAGTAAGTTCTTATAGATCATATTAGTTTTCTATTATTAATTGTTTCTTCAAACAGTCTCTCTTTTATTTTAGAGATTTTATTTTAATATTAAAACAGATTTAAGAAAGTTTCTACTTAATAGTTCATTTTCTTCTTTCATGTGAAAAGAGGTCTATATCTAGTTTAATAACAATTAAATTAAACATAGCAATGTTACCAGTCTTAGAAGAGTATTGTGAAAATTAGATAATATTTGTGAGAAGGTTTTATAAACTCCAAAAGGTAAAAGAAAAAAAAATTACCTGGCATTATTATTTTTAACAGTGTGATGAAATTTGTTTTGGACAAATAAAAACAAAATGCATTAGATTTTTATTTTCATAAGTAAATACACAAATTATAAACCTCAATTAAAATACTCAGATTCTGATAATCAAGAACTAAATTTTATTTTTAAAAGCTCATACACAAATGCTATTTTCCATTGAGTCAGCATATACACTGTCCCCAAAGGTACAACCTCAATGTACAGAAAGGATTGTTCTACAATGTCATTTGTCAAAGAAGGCCAAAGCATTGAAGGAAATGGGCTGATACTAAGGCAACATATGTTACTGCACACCCATTTCTCATCACTATCTTGAAGGTACCCATGAGTTTAAAGTGTACTCATAGCTTCTTATGATACATTAAAAAAAAAAAGTGCTTATCATCTCATCCATCTAGAGCAGGGGTCAGGAACCTTTTTGGCTGAGAGAGCCATGAACACCATGAGAGCCGTACAACGACCCGTGTATGGTACACATTATCCAATAAAAATTTGGTGTTGTCCCGGAGGACAGCTGTGATTGGCTCCAGCCACCTGCAACCATGAACATGAGTGGTAGAAAATGAATGGATTGTAATAAATGAGAATGTTTTATATTTTTAACAATAGTTTTTTATTAAAGATTTGTCTGCGAGCCAGATGCAGCCATCAAAAGAGCCACATCTGGCTCGTGAGCCATAGGTTCCCGACCCTGATCTAGAGCAGCCAGACTCCCTCCTATGCTGAACTCTCTACCATCAATGTGTAGTGAACACTTGTTCCAATTTTCTCAAAAACTATTTTTCTTATCTTATAGGGAAATCTACACTCGGTTAATATTTTTATAATATACTACAAATTTCCTCCTTTACCTTTACCTTTTCAACTAATTCTGTTTTCCAAAATATTCAGCCTTTAGAATACAAAAAGTAGAATGCCTTAAACCCACTTCTCACTTCCCTCCTATGAATACCTTCTATACAGCACTAAATAATATAACCTTCTAACTTTCATAAAAGTAAGTAAAGAAAAGGTAAATACATGAAGAGAAACAATATATGTTATTAATTTATATTATCACCCATGCAGGTAGTTTAAAAATATAAACACTTTAAGCAATTTTGCTTTGTATCTCTATCAGTTAAGTTAGATAACACTGAGGTAAAAATGACTCCCTCAATTTTTGTGCCTTCAAAAAAATTTTTTTTATTTTTTTTGTCATTGTTATTAATTTTATTCAAGGTTATCTGAGAAGGTTCTTCTGTATCACTGCTGGCCTCATTCTGGGAGCCGGGCTGCTGGAGAAGCTGCCACATGGAGAGAGCTGATTGTGGAAAAAGAGGGGAAATAAAAGGTCTGGAATTGTTAGTGACATATAATACTGTCCTAACAATAAAACATAACTCAAAATTATTCAGCCAGTGTAAGTCAACCAAGTGGCTTCTTCCAAATCAAAGAACTTGCCTAAAAGTAAAGTAAATATTTTTAATTAGTCCAAAATCGTACCACAGTTCTGTCCACTAGTGTTGAATAACTTTTCATGTCTTGTCAAAAAATATAATCATTTAATGAGACTATTTAAAAATAAAGGGAATGAATGATTTTGGCATTGTCTAACACTCCAAAATTTTTAGGCGACTTGATAAATCAAACAATTTGAAATTGAGAATTGCTCTTCCTTCCTGACATTATTCAACCAATTTTTCCAAAACCTGTGTTTAATGAGAAACCATCATGCAATTGACCTTGGCTATGCCATGAGAAAAACAGAATGACCTTATCATCAAGGAATTTAAAATGTAATGAGTAGAAAATGTACATAAATACTTTTGTCCTGCAATTCCTATTACATCACCCTTGTTAAATTCATTAAACCTACATAATATTATTCGCAGTGGTCACCTCCTAGTTCTGTTTGTAAAAGACCTCTTTCTCATGTTACATGGCATTGTGATTCCTTCCTTCTTTAAGAACCTCCCTACACTCCACCACCTGTTCCTTCTCTTCTAATGCATCCCTTTGTTGGAGGTATACAAGTTAATTTTGTCAGCTGTACTCTTTCTTTGATATCAGATTTCAATATTCAACCATTTTATCAATACTTGTGTATCTAAAAGAAAATTCTAAAGTATCACATCAATAATTTTACGCTGGGGATTTTCTCACCAGATATACCTCTCTCTTGCATTTTTCTTGCTCATTTTATTAAAAAACATTATTTCAGTTGACCCGTGGTGGCATGTTGGAGACCGAATAAATAAACAGGGTATTTTTGGAATCTGGACAGAGGTGCTGGGCTCAAACCCCACCTCATTTGCCTAGTTAACAAAGAGCTATACCTGATTCTCATTTGTCTCACCCATGTCCTCTGAAGGAGGCTGGAAGCTAGTTTCTTATTAGTGTAAAGTACATTTGGATGGTATGGTGGGAGTTGTCTTTGTAGAGACTGTTTGCTTTGGCATCCTCCCGAACCCATCTGTGTGTGTGTGTGTGTGTGTGTGTGTGTAAAGTAAGTATAAAACTTTTAAAGAGTAAAGCTTTTAAGTAGAATTTGGTGAGAAAGTATAATAAAAAATAATTTGGGAGAAAATAAATATGGGAGTTGTAGGATCAAAAGTGAGGGACCTTTTTCTTTTTGTTCAAATGTTTTTATTTGAGAAGAAGCTGTTTGAACAGAATGAGGTAGAAACAGAGGAATGTAAATATGAGAAAAACGTGGAGTCTGAGAATAACTCGGGAGATGAAAATTTCACAGCTTTGGCCATTTTAAACTTTGCACCTTTGCAGCTCTCTGTTCCCAAAGTCTTTGTCTCAGACCCTTGGAGATCCCCACTCCAACAAGCTTTGGATCAGGCTCGTGATGCAGGGAGAAAATGGAGGAATTCAGCAATATTAGGCAAATTCCTGATGAGTAATATCAAGAATTTATTTCACGACTGATTCCGGCAGTTGAAAGAATAGTGATAGAAAAAGAAGCTTATATCAGAATATGTGCTGATGTTGGGACTTCATACATGCAAGGTCTTGCTTTTGCCACAGCCCTTAAGGGAAGGATTCCAAGAATTTTTGATAAAAGGCAGGACAAACGAAAGAAAGAAGGTCAGGGAAATACTTCTGCCTGTGAATCTTGTTTCCAGTGTGGCGGCTGGGTTGGGCCCAGACTGGCAGAGGCTGCAGCCAAGGGGAAGGTAAAGCAGGGAGGTGAACGGAGAAGACTTCCCCAACCTGGTAAACTAGCTCTGCCACTCAGCTGGAATTGAGATGGAGGCTTTTCATGGCCCACGACTTGGCATGATTAGTCTAGGCTGCCAGTTGCAGCAGCTATTAGAATGTAAACTTTGGTAAATAAAAAGACTTAAGAGTTTGGGGAAATTACAGCTTTTTTCCATTATTCTCTAACTTTCTCTAAATTGTCATTTTATTTCTTTCCTATTCTATGCCTGGAAAGAGGGTGAAGGGGGAGCCTGTTTGGATATGCCTAAACAGAAATCTCATACGGCAGACTTGAGATTTTTCAAGAGACATTTCTGTTTAGTATTTATCCTTACCACATTGCTATTAAAATAGCCCTATATAAGATCAAGCAGAACACATTCTAATCTCTAAAATCCTGGGTTTCACTCTTGATTTGTGTAATTGTATGTGAAGTCTTTGTTTAATGTCTAAATGTGTCTGTCTTCAAGGCCTGAATTAAGTTTATGCATGCAAAAATTGGAAATGCCGGCTCTAATATTGTAAAAATAAAATATCCCTACAAATTTAAAAATTTAATTGGAACAAGTAAAGTGTGCTCATTGAAATTTGGATAAAATGAAATGTAGATCCTAAGACTTCCTAATTTGGCCAAACTGCTCCAAGCTAAAGTTACTGCAGCTGCAAAGCTTGAAGCAGGGTAGATTTGCTTAACAAAAGTGTAAATTTTTTTTTACTCTTTGAATTGCCTGTTGATTGATTGAGTAGAAGTGTTTTGATGGATGTGGGAATGCTACTTGAAAGTGCATTTGCTGTATTTTGTTGGAGGTTGACATTGAGATGGGTGTTTCTTGCAGTTTTTGAGGTCAAGGTGTTGTGGAGTGTACTCAACAAATGCTTAAGGGTCAATTGTAAATAATATATATTAAAAAAATAGGGGGGTCATGTCCTGGAACTCCTACAAATCTATTTACTTTGTCTTTTGAATGCTGATGATGTCCAGGAGACACCAAACCTCTTTCTTTTGCAAACTTCTACCCTCTTTTATTTGATTCAGCTAGTAATACTGTTTTGTCTTTTTCTAAATAGTACCAGATATACAGAAAAAGTTTATATAGGTGGATGTGGACACTCAAAACCTTCAGCAAGATCTGTTGAACATGGCTTTTAAGTCTGTAATGACCAAGAGGAAAAGAAAAGGCAGACAAAGCCCAAAAGAGATCAGGAAAAATACCAGCTCTTGGCATACACCCTTAAAAGCTCCAACACCCCAAAGGTGCCTCATAGGACTCATCAGGGCCCTTCTTCAAAGAAGAAGGTCATTGAGCTAAAGCCTGCCAGGCTTCTCGGCCCCTACCAGGGATATACCTTTGCTGTGAAAAAAAAAGGGGGGAATACTGGAAGGTAAGCTGCCCCCTCACTCCTCTAAGGGAGGGTTCAGTCTCTTCCAGTGCTGCTCCAGCCACCTGTGACCTAACCTTGCACAGCCTACTGGGACTTACCACTAAGGCTAAAGGTGTCCAGGGCTACCAGCCCCATCTCTTGTCACCGTGGATGGGCCTAGGGTATTTCTTCCAAGTAGCAGGTAAACTGATCTTGTTTCATGTGAACACGAGGGCCACTTACTATGCCTTGCCTGAATATTTGGATTTTTATTCATCCCTCAAAGACCTCTGTTGTGGGTATTGATAGTCTTTATTTTCTGCTGCTTTGTTTAATATATAGTGTTTCCTTTATTCCTCCTGCCTTAATGCCCCATGCCTATTTTAGGCTGGGACCTGCTCCTAATTTAGACAAATTTACCTCTGCCATCCAGCACAGTATATCCCAAAGTTCTCTTCACCACGTTATGGTTGCAGAGCTCCAAGGAAAGGCACTCTAGGATCATCTCTAAAATTGAAGTTCCATCTCCATATGTGCTGCAGAGGGCTTTACCAGTCTATCTCAATCATTACCAGCTAGAAACAGTGGTCATTGGGACTTGGACTCTAGCTGCAAAGTGGGGAAATGTGACCACAATTCCAGTGCCTTATGGACTTTTCCTGAATGTGTGTGATTCCTGCTCCTTGGGACAGTTCTCAGAGTAAAGTGGGGTTGGGTTACATTTACAAATAATGTGAAGTGATGATGGTGTCAACATGGACTTGGTGAAATTACATTAATATGTTAAGGACATTTAAGACTGTAAGAAATTTATTATAGATCCTGTTGTATTAGTTAAGACTTTGCTGATAATCTAATGAGCTTTAATTACTTAATTGTATTAGGATACTTATTATAGTAAGTTTTTTGTGACAGAGAGGGACAGATAAGGACAGACGGACAGGAAGGGAGAGAGAATGGAAGCATTAATTCTTTGTTGTGGCTCTTTAGACTCCTTAGTTGTTCATTGATTGCTTTCTCACATGTGCCTTGACCCGGGGGCTACAGCAGACTGAGTGACCCCTTGCTCAAGCCAGCAACCTTGGGCTCAAGCTGGTGAGCCTTGCTTGAACCAGATAAGGCAATGCTCAGGCTGACAACCTTGGGGTTTCAAACTTGAGTCCTCTGCATCCCAGTCCGATGCTCTATCCACTGTACCACTGCCTGGTCAGGCAGTCAATAAAAATTAATACAACTATCAAATATTATGAAGATTTCATAAAAGCAAAATTAAAATGAATTTACCATATGTCATTGCATGCATATATTAGAAAAGAAGTAATGTCTAAAATTAATAATATCAGAATCTACCTTACAGCAATTTAAGCATAAATCAAGTAAAACAAAAGACATAAAAATTAGAGCATAAATAATAAGATTAGATAGAACAGAAGAACAACAGAGAAGTCAACAACATTAAAATGTGTTTTTTTGAAAAGTTAAATAAAATTGATAAAACTCTGCCTAGACTATTATTTATTTATTTTAGTGAGGCAGGGGAGAGAGAGAGAGAAGAGGGGGAGGAGCAGGAAGCTTCAACTCCCATATATTCCTCAACCCGGCAAGCCCAGGGTTTTGAACTGGTGCCCTCAGCATTCCCAGTTGTTGCTTTACCCACTATATCACCACAGGTCAGGCTGCCCAGGCTAACTATTAAAGAAGAGTAAAAACATAAATTACTAATATCATATATGAAGGAAGTTCATCAATACTGATTACATGGATATTAAAAATATAATAAAAGAATACTATAAACAACTGTTTCAATAATTTTCATAACTAACATTAAATAGTCCAAGTCATTGTAAGATAAAACTACATAAACTTATACAATGAGAAATGGACAATCTAAATATGCCAATATTAATTAACAAAATTAGATCAGTAATAATTTTTTAGGCCCAGATGAATCTATTCTACCAACTATATCACAAAATAACAATGCCGATTCTCCAAAATCTTTCTAGTGAAGAGAAGCAGAGGAATCATTTCATACATTATTCTATGAGGTCTGCATTACCTTAGTAGCAAATCCAGGTATGGACATTTCAACAAAACAAAGATAAAAGATATGACTATAGAGGCAAAATTCTCAGCAAAATATAACTGCTCACAAAAATTAGGGGATATTTTATTGCTTCATATTTATTTTGAAATATCCCCTAATTTTTGTGAGCCGCATATTAGCAAATCAAATTCTACAAATGTCTAATATATTATATATCACAACCAAGTGGGAATAACATCAGGTATACAAGGTTATTTCAACATTTAAAAATCAATATAATTCACCACATCAACAGACTAATGAAGAAAATCATACATGATGATGTAAATTGATATGAAAAAGCATTTTAAAAGATCCAATACCATGCATGACTAAACACTTTTAGCAAAGGAAGCAAAAACTCCTTTAATAATAAAGCATATCTAACAAATCACATAGTGATATATTTAATAAAGGCTATCTGGATGATCCTTCTGAAAGTTAGGAAACAGTATATTCTCTTTCATTATTCTATTCAACACCATACAGGACATTGTAGTTAGTATAATAAGATTAAAAATGAAATGAAAGAAATGGTATATAGATTGGGAAGGAAAGAATAAAACAGTATTTTTAATAGATGCCATAGTTGCTATTAGAATATCCAAAAGACCCAGCAATATCAACAACAAAGACAAAACAAAAAACTCCAGAAACCAACAAGCAAGGATAGCAAGATCAAAGGTGACAAGTTTTAACATACAGAAGTCACTTCCTTATATACTTAATATTTGGAATGAAAAATTAAAAAAAATATATTTTCAATAACACCAAAAATGAAATATTTAGATATAAATCCAATAAGGAATATAACAGATCTATATATAGAAACTACAAAAATCTGATGAAAGAAATCAAGGATGATACAAATAATTGAAAAATATTTTATAGTGAGTTGAAAGATAATACTGTTAGAATAGCAATTCTTTCCATTTGTTCTGTGGATTCAATGCAATTCCAAACAAAATTCCAGAAAATTATCTGATAAGATAAAGATAAACTGATTTTAAAGTATATAGGAAAGGCACAAACTTAGAGTAGGCAATGCAGTGATGGAGAATAAAAACAAAAAAGGAGGACTAATATTACCCAGGAAGTAAAATGCTCGAAAGAAAAACATAAACACTATGATTGGGATATGTCAAAGGGCATAGTAAAAACCAAAATGGACCCACACTGGAATAATATAAGTGATAGAATAAATACAGCAGTATTAGATTACAACCCAAAGTGTAAAATATTTAGGAGTCCATAGTGATATAAATAAAATAATAAATAACTAGTGGAGAAGAAATCAATCTTCCATGCAGAAAAATGCCAATTATTTATGTAGATATTCCTTCTTATTTATGGAAATGAGAAGAAATAAAGTGTAACTATTTAGTAGATAAACCTTACAAAAACTACCTAAGCTGTTCATTAAAGGTTAACATTCATAATGATAAATCATGTTGATAATATATACCACTTTGATGAAAATGGTAGTTTACCATTGTGGTCCTTCTCCCAAAACCATATGCCACTAGTCTCCCAGGAGAAAAACAACAGACAAATCCCAATTAAGAGACATTTAAGAAAGACCTGGCCAATGCTACTCAAAACTTTCAAGGTCACCATAAACAAAGAAAGTCTAAGAAACAGTCACAGATGAGAGGAGTCTAGAATATGTAACAATTAAATGTAATGTATCATCTTAAATGAGATCCTGGAATAGAAATATCACATGAAGTAAAAACTAAGGAACTCTAAATAAACTATGAACTTTAGTTAACAATAATTTATCATATACTGGTTTATTAATTTTGAAAAATTAAGATAAAATATGGCAATGTAATAACAGTCAAAAATTAGTTTGGGGTATATGGGAAATCTCTGTACTAGTTTCACTCTTTTCCTCTAATTTTACTAAAATAAGAATATATTTTAAAAAATTTATTGATCATACCTCTCAAATTATTTGTATAAGAATCAACACTAATGCTAGGAATATAATAAAAGCATAGTCAATTCAGTCTAAAGTATGCCTCATTATATTTATGTATTACTTATAGAACAAAATAGTCAAGCCTTATTAGAATATAGTAAGTTAAATTTTTCCTGTTTTACTGTAGAAAGCTATAAAAATAGAAACAGAGGAAATAAGTTATTTTTGTTCATTTCAATGCCCCACCATATATAAAAAGAAAATGTTAATACCAAAATGACATTTCTTATTTCTGTCATTAAGTTGATTCTAAACTAATATTTATATTGAAGTTTGAGAACAGAACAAATTTTCAGGCTGTCTCCTATTTAATGAGACTTTTATTAAGTTTGTGGTTGAAAGTTGAAACTTGTCTCATACTAATGGCTTGAAATAAAAGAAACCTACTACTCATGGATTTTTTATGGCTTAGAAGCAAGGTGGTAATTTACAACCCTATGTTTACTAAGATGGTAGTATCTATCAGAAACAGAAACATCCTCTTTTTGTACTTATGTTCATATGGAAAAATTGTATTACTGGACAAATGTTTTCAAATGTAACTAAAAATAATGGAATGGAATCTAGTTTTCCATTTTAACTTATGTAACTCCATCTATCCTGAAGAGTTTTCTTTTTTATATCTCTCCCAAATAATATACTACATATTTACAGAAAATATAAAAGTTCACCTTTCTCTCAAATTCTTAAACATCCCCTTAAGCAATAGCATAAACTAAGTATTTGACTTTCAAGTCTCTTTTATATGGGCAATTGTAGAGAAGTAGAAAAGTCACTGGATCAAAAATCAATAATACTGTTTTTTAAGATTAAATTCCTTTACATATATTTTTTAAAACTAAAACTCTGTCATATGTTTATTGATTTTAAAAATTGAGTAAATTGGACAATCTGAGTTGAAATATCAATAGCATTAAAATATTAAAAAATAAGAAACTCACAGTATGTAACAAGTGTCCTGAATTTTAACATATTGGATGTAAGAGTCAATGACCTTGGAGAAAACACTCACTAGATTTGAGAATCAGATGGGGCAGAGTGATTAGGTATTCTCCCCAACTCAGTGGTTTTGTGTTTTTTTTATAAAATAATATCTCTAAGCTGCTCTTTTATAAGTGAAAGCTTATTGCACTTGACCCTTAAGAAAGACATTAACCCTCTAATGGAGCTGTAATATACTTACATGAGAAGACAATATGGATAAAAGTATGCACCATGCCAATTTATAACAATAGGAATTCTAACTTATTTTCTCCATCATTCAAATTTGTTTCTGGCCCAAGAAATGAATAATAAAGTTTCAAATACATATAATGAACATAACTTTTTTGAGAAATAATTTTAAAGAGTTTGGAAAGTTAGTAATAGATAAAATTACAACGTATGAAAAAAATTAAAGATTCCTATTTTTGCATTAAACTGTAAACTATATTAAGAGCATAACCTGACTAGTTCTATGCTTTATAGTATTTCTAATGATAATTTCAGATATAGAAGGGAAACTTGACCTGTTTATTAATCTAATAGTAATGTTTTATTTACCTAATGGATTTAAGTGGCTTGAAATAAGACGTTGTTTTAGACTGCAATGCAATAACTGATAAAGGATCCTGTTATACTTTTCTTTTTTTATAGGATTTTTAAATTAATTTATTGTGTTTACATAGATTCTAATGTCACTCATGTTCCCCAGTACATCCCCCCTTTCTCTCTTCCCATAACGCCCTGCCCCCTTCCCTCCAGGATTTGCTTTTCTGCTCTTGTCCCATCCTATCACCCTATCATCCCCTTTCCCTCTGTCTGCTTTCCTTCTGGATCCTTTGATCCCACCTCTGTCTCTATTCTGCTCCTCAGTTCATATTGTTCGTCGGATTCCTCAGATGAGTGAGGTCATATGATATTTTTCTTTCTCTGACTGGCTTATTTCACTTAACATAATAGTTTCCAGGTCCATCCATGTAATCGCAAAAAATAATATTTCCTTCTTTTTCATGGCCCTATAGTATTCCATTGTGTATATGTGCCACTGCTTTTTAAAAAAATTTAAAATTTAATTAATTGTGTTTACATAGATTCCAGGGTCACCTGAAATGCATCCCCAACATCTCCCTTGCCCCCTTCCCCACAACACGTCCGCCTTTCTTCAGGTTTATCCCATCCTATCAACCCCTTTCCCTCTGTCCTCTTTTCTTCTGGTCCCTTTGATCTCTCCTCTGTCTCAATTTCATTCCTCAGTTCTCACTGTTCCTTGGATTGCTCAAATGAGTGAAATCATATGCCATTTTTCTTTCTCTGCTTGGCTTATTTCACTTAACATAATAGTTTCCAGGTCCATCTATGTTGTTACAAAAAAATTATAGTTTCTTCTTTTTCATGGTCCCACAGCATTCCATTGTATATATGTACCACTGCTTTTTAATCCACTCATCCGCTGACGGACACTGGGGTTGTTTCCAGATCTTCACTATTGTGAACAATGCTGTCATAAACATGGGGGTGCATTTCTTTTTTCAGTCAGTGATATGGTGTTCTTGGGATATATTTCTAAAAGTGGGATGGCTGGGTCAAAAGTCAGATCCATTTTTAACATGAGGAATCTCCATATGGTTTTCCACAGTGGCTGCACCAATCTGCATTCCCACCAACAGTGCAGGAGGGTTCCCTTGCTCCACATCCTTGCCAGCACCTATTGTGTGTTGTTTTGTTAATGAGCGCCATTCTGACTGGTGTGAGGAGGTATCTCATTGTGGTTTTAATTTGCATTTCTCTAATGATTAGTGAGGTTGAAGATTTTTTCATCTGTCTATTGGCCATCTGTATGTCCTCTTTGGAGAAGTGTCTATTCATTTCTTTTGCCCATTTTTTGATTGCATTGTTTCTCTTCCTGTTATGGAGTTTTACAAGTTCTTCATAAATTTTGGTTATTAACCCCTTATCAGATGTATTGTCAAATATGTTCTCCCATTGTGTGGTTTCCTTTCTTATTTTGTTCACATTGTCTTTAGCTGTGCAAAAGCTTTTTAGTTTGATATAGTTCCATTTCTTTATCCTGTCCTTTATTTCCCTTGTGCGTGGAGATAAATCATCAAATATATTGCTGCGAGTGATGTTGGAGAGCTTATTGCCTATGTTTTCCTCTAGGATGCTTAAGGTTTCATGACTTACATTTAAGTCTTTTATTCATTTTGAGTTTATTTTTGTGAATGATGTGAGTTGGTGATCTAGTTTCATTTTTTTGGAGGTAGCTGACCAATTTTCCCAATACCATTTGTTAAAGAGTCTGTCTTTACTCCATTGTATGCTATCACCACCCTTGTCAAATATCAATTGTTTATAAATTGAGGGTTTATTTCTGGTTTCTGGGTTCTGTTCCATTGATATATATGCCTGTTCTTTAATGCCAGAACCAAGCCTTTTTGAGTACAATGGCCTTGTAATATAACTTGATGGCTCAAAGTGTGTTACCACCAACTTTATTCTTCTTTTTCAAGATTGCTGAGGCTATTCGTGTTCTTTATTGGTTCTATATGAATTTTTGGAATACTTGTTCTATATATTTGAAGTATGCCCTTGGTATTTTAATAGGAATTTGCATTGAATTTATTAATTGCTTTTGGTAATATGGACATTTTCATGTTTATTCTTCCTAGCCATAAACACGGTATATGCCTCCACTTGTTTGTATTTTCCTTGATTTCTTTTACCAATGTTTTATAATTTTCTAAGTACAAGTCTTTAACCTCCTTGGTTAAATTTACTCCTAGGTATTTTATTTTATTTTTTGTTGCAGTAGTGAAGGGGGTTGTTTTCTTAATTTCTCTTTCAGACAGATCATTGTTGGTGTATAAAAATGCCTCTAATTTCTGAGTATTAACTTTATATACATCCACCTTGCTGAATTCATTTATCAGGTCCAGTAGTTTTTTGACTGTGAGTTTAGGGTTTTCTAGGTACAGTATCATATCGTCAGCAAATAATGATAGTTTTACTTCTCCTTTTCCAATTTGGATGGGAAATTTTATTTTCCAATTTTATTTCTTCTTTTTGTCTGATTGCTGTGGCTAAGACCTCCAGAACTATATTGAATAAGAGTGGTGAAAAAGGCACCCCCTTTCTTGTTCCTGATCTTAAGGGGATTGCTTTTAACTTTTGCCCATTGTATATGATGTTGGCTGTGGGCCTGTCATAGATGACCTTTATCATGTTGAGGTATGTTCCCTGTATTCCCACTTTGCTGAGAATGGGTGCTGGATTTTATTAAATGCTTTTTCTGAATCTATTGATATTATCATATGGTTTTTGTCCTTCCTTTTTTTCATGTGATGAATCATATTGATTGATTTGCAAATATTGTACCGGCCTTGCCTTCCCAAAATAAATCCCACTTGATCATGGTGTATAATTTTTGTCATGTATTGCTGGATCCAGTTTGCTAATATTTTGTTGAGGATTTTAGCATCTAAATTCATCAGGAATATTGGCCTATAGTTTTCTTTCTTTGGGTTGTCTTTGCTTGGTTTTGGAATCAGAATTATGCTTGCCTCATAAAAGGAGCTTGGAAGTTTTCCCTCCTCTTGAATTTTTTGAAATAGTTTGAGAAGGAGAGGAGTTCTTCTTTGAATGTTTGGTAGAATTGGCCTGTGAAACCCAGGGCTTTTGTTTGTTGGGAGTTTGTTGATAACTGTTTCTATCTCACTTGTTGTAATCAGTCTGTTTAGGTTTTCTGATTCTTCCAGATTGATTTTTGAAAGATTACATTTTTCAAGGAATTTGTCTATTTCACCTAGGTTGTCTAACTTTTTGTCATGCAGTTCTTCATAGTATTTTCTTACAGTCCTTTGTATTTCTGCTGTGTCTGTTGTTACTTCTCCACCCTCCACCCTCATTTCTAATTTTATTTATTTGAGTCCTCTTTTTTTTCTTTGTGAGTCTGGCTAAATGTTCATCAATGTTGTCTACTTTTTCAAAGAACCAGCTCTTGGTTTTATTGATTGGCTGTAATGTTTTGTTAGTCTTTATGTCATTTATTTCTGCTCTGATCTTTATTATTTTCTTCCTTCTACTTCTTCTAGGCTTTACTTGCTGTTCTTTTTCTAGTTCTTTTAGTTGCAGGATTAAGTTTGTTTGTTTGTTTTTAGCTTTTTCTAGCTTCTTAAGGTATGCCTGTAATGCTATGAACTTCCCTCTCAGGACTGCTTTTGCTATATCCCACAGATTTTGAGTTGTTGTATGCTCATTTTCATTTTTTTCAAGGAATTTTTTTTTCCTTGATCTCATTGTTGACAGTCATTGTTTAATAACATGCTGTTTATTTTCCAAGTGTTTGAGTGTTTTTCAGTTTTTCTATTGTAGTTGATATCAAGTTTCATGCCATTGTGGTCAGAGAAGATTCTTGATATGGTTTCAATCTTTTTAAATTTGCTGAGACTCAGTTTATGCTCTAATGGGTGGTCTATCCTAGGGAATGTACCATGAGCACTTGAAAAGAATGTATATTCTGCTGCTTTAGTGTAGAAGGTTCTGAAAATATCTGTTAAATCCAGTTGATCTAGTGTATCCCTTAATTCTGTTGTTTCTTTGTTAATTTTCATTCTTAAGGATCTATCCATTGATGTTAGTGGGGTATTGAAATCCCTTACAATTATAGTATTGCTGTTGATCTCTCCCTTTATGTCCATCAAAATCTGCTTTATATATTTAAGTGCTCCTATATTAGGTGCATATATATTTATAATGGTTATGTCTTCCTGTTGGATTGCTCCCTTTATCATTATGTAGTGACCTTCTTTATCCCAAAGACTATTGTCTTTGTTTTAAAGTCTATTTTGTCAGATATATGTATTGCTACCCCAGCTTTTCTTTCATTTCCATTTCCATGAAATATTTTTTCCTATCCTTTTACTTTCAGTCTATGTGCATCTTTTGTTTTGAGGTGCATCTCCTGTAGACAGCATATGTACGGGTCCTCTTTTCTTATCCATTCAGCTACCCTATGTCTTTTTATTGGAGCATTAATCCATTTACATTTAAGTTTATTATTGATAGGTAGTTGTTTATTGGCATTTTATTCTTTAATGTTATATTCCTCTTTTACTATATTCTTTTCTACCTTTGTTCTGTTTACAACAGGCCCCTTAACATTTCTTGCAGCATTGGTTTGGTTGTAATGAATTACTTGAGTTTTGTTTTTTTTTTTTTTGTCTGGGAAACTTTTTATTTCTCCTTAAAATTTTAAATGATAGGTTTGCTGGATAAAGATGTCTTTGTTGGAGGCTCTTGTTCTGCATTACTTTGAACATGTCTTGCCATTCATTCTCTTCTCGCTTCTAATGTTTCTGTTGAGAACTTGGATATCATCCTTATGGGGGCTCCTTTGTAGGTGATAACCTTTTTTTCTCTAGCAGCTTTTAATATTTTCTCTTTATCTTAGCTTTGGTATTTTAATTATGATGTGTTTTGGTATAGATTTTTTTGGGTTTCTCTTTAATGGAATTCTCTGTGGTTCTTGAACTTGTGTGACCTTTTCCTGCTTCAATTTAGGGAAGTTTTCAGCTATGATTTTATTGCAAAAGGTCTCTAATTCTTTTTCTTTCTCTTCTTCTTCAGGAACCCCTATGATGTGAATGTTGTTTCTCTTTAGGTTGTCACAGAGCTCTCTTACAGTTTCCTCAGATGTTTTTAGTCTCTTTTCTTTTTTGCTGCTCCACTTCCATGCTTTCACTTATCTTGTCCTCTAAGTCTCTGATTCAATCCTCTGCTTCATCCAGCCTGCTTTTAATTCCTTCTAGTCTAGTCTTCATTTCTGATATTGTGTTTGTCATTTCTGTCTGGTTCTTTATGATTTCCATGTCCTTTTTAATTCTTTCAATTTCTTTATTGAAATGTTCATTAAGGCCATCCATTTTAGCTTTGAGATCTTTAAGCATCTCAAAAATCATTATTTTATACTCTGCATCTGGCAATTTGATTACTTCTAATTCATCTAAGCCTTTATCAGAGAATTTACCATGTTGAAGCATATGACTTATGCTTCTCTGCCTTCCCATTATTCTCTATGACTTTTAGACTTCTTCCAGCTGTGATCTTCTTACCTAGTAGATCCTCTTTGAAGTCTTGAATTGTTTGTTTTCTTCTCAATTTTCTTAACTCAGTGATAGTCTTGTTTACTGATATCAGCAGGGGGCTTATTTGAAGCTGTATCCAGGAATGTGGTGGGTGTAAAAAGAGACTCTGAAGGCCCAATCTGCCAGTTTCCCTCTGGGGGTGGGGTGCTTTCTCCATTTCAGTATGCGGAGGTGTATCTCAGATCTCCATGGAGACCTGAGTTACTGCACCTCCTCCCCACTTCCTGTTTTCAGCTGTGTCTTGTTGCTCTGATTGTAGCTGGAGAGCTTTCTGAAGGTGGGCCACCCGGAACCACTTTAGGCTTGTACTTTGTTGAGGGTTCATCCCCTCCCCTAGCTATGGCCACCTTCACACTGGATGAGTCAACTTCTCAGGTCATTCCATGCATTCCTCTGCCCATCACTGTCTGTCTCTCTCTCCTCACTTTCCTTTTGGAAGACAAGCCAGACCTCTCAGCACACCTCATTCTCAGGTCCCCAGGCAAGTGGCTGTGGGTGATATTTTCTGCTTTTCTCCTTGTAATGAGAGCCCTCTGGGCTCTCAGTCTCACCCCACCTTCACTTCTGGAAGAAAGGGAGCCCCCCCCCCACTGTGGCTCAGCGCTCCCTACTAGGCTCAGTGTGGTTTCTTCTTTGTTTAGTTTTTGAGACCTGTTCTATTAATCCAAAGTTAGTTTTTCATGTTGATTGTTCCTAAATTAATTTGTAATTGTTTGGTGGTATGAGCTGAGAGTCTGTGCATCTGCCTACTCCACTGCCATCTTGGTTCCCCCTATGTTTTTCTTTATAAAATGTGTTATCAAACTATGAGTTAGTCACAATTTGGTCAATGGCAATTAAGGCATTAGCAGTGTTTTATTAAGAAAATAATTAAATTACCATTAGGAGAACTCCATAAAAAGAGAAAAGATTGATTGATTTAAAAATAGAAAGTGAAGGAAGAGGAAAACTAGGAAAATAGATCTCAAGTGAATAAAATATTTTCAGGTAGAAAGAAGGGTATTTCTGCATATAATCTGTCAAAAAAACTAAAGTAATGTGAACACTTGAGATTTGACCATTTGACTTTAGAAGTCATATCTTCAGAACCTTCTACAGAATAGTGGAGCCAAAAGGCTGATAAGAGTATATTTAAGAGATAATATTACTGAGTAATAGAAGACAAAAGTATACTCCACCCAGTTAATTAAGAAGTGTTGCTGCAAGAGGAGGAAAGCTATTGGCCAGCATCAAAAAGAATTGAGGTCAATGATTGCAAGAACATAAGAATAATCCCAGATATTTTTTATATTCATAAGAATGATCTAGAATAATATTGTGAATTCACATCATCAAATTTACTTTCTCTTCTTGGTCATTAAAATTGCTGTCATGATGGCCTTGAAGAGAGTTAACAAGCGTGAGATTTAGTGTAGTTTAATTAAAGAAACAGGAGTGTGGGCCAAACTGTGACTAGAGAGGCTGGTGATGGGTGTTAGATATGGTGGTAGTAATTTGTGGAAGTTCTCTCCCAGATGCTTCACTTTCTTATTAAGTGTGCCCCTGGTGTGAATGTAAAAGTTAAAATATGGGGCATTTGAGGAGAGAGGAGAATGTACTAAAGTTATGCTTTAGCAGAATTAGAGAATGATTGACCAGGGAAATACAGTATGACGGCCAAGGTGCATTAACCCTTGTAGTTATTACTTAATTTCACTACTGTATGTGATGTTAAAAGGTTTTGATGGTATTTATAATACATATTCTCTAAGTTTCTCAAGAGTAAATTACAGCTGAGTTAGCACAGTGGCAAAAAAAGGACATTTTTTTGTAAAATATTAAGATGTTTTTAATAACATTGTATGTTTCATTTTAAGATAGCAAGCTTGTCTAAATTGAATTCTAAGTAATTGATGTGGGATTCCAGATACTTTATTAGAAGGAAGTAAGATCTCATTGGAATTTTATAGCTATGTCTGCATGGAGCCAATTCAGAAAATTCAAGCAGTAGAACTTATTTATATAGTAGAGCTGGTTTTTAAACAATCCTTTTAAAATGTCTGCATAAACTTCATAGATAATTTGAGAATGTTTTATTACAGAAATTTTTCTCTGACAAACTTAATAGGAGTATATACAAATGGGTTCCTATAAAGGAAAAGCCATAAAGCTTAAATATGTTCTACCTGTTGCACAGATTAATTATGTCACACTAAAAACAGTGTGTTACATTTACATTCTCCTTAATATATACTGGAAGGTTCTTCACATTTTGCATAATGACAGTGCTGACCATAAACAGGGAGTATATTCTTTTCCCAATTACTTTATGTTTTTAATAGTATATTTTATTAAGCTCCTGGGGAGAAGATTAATTTGAATATTTCTCATAGCATTTATGTGTATTGAAATATTTGAGTGGTTTATTTTCTTCTCTTGAATGTTACCTATTTGTATTTTGGCTATTTTGTGGTGTTCAATTGCTTTTGGTAATAAGGATTCACAGCAGTATTTTTTTGATAATGGAAAGTCAAGTTGAAATTATAGGCAGCCATGAATTAGAACTGAGAAAGTTAGTAGGCCTCCTATTGAGATAAATATTAAAGTTAATTTTGTATTTCAAGATGTAATCATGCAATCTACCATAAATTCATTATTTTCTGAATAATGAAACCATAAAATTTTATACTGCAGAGTTGTAAACAGTGTACCTATTTATCCTTATTTAGCAATGAGATATCTATTTTCAAAACTTATTTTCAGAAGAATAAATCCATGTTTTTAAAATAACACTTTATATATGTTGACTTCACTATGACTTAAAGCAAGGGGATGTAGCCTAGCTAAAGGGCTTATAAACACAGAGTACAGAGAAGAATTTGTAAACATGAGCAACTTGCTTGATGGCCTTGCTTGGCCTGCACAATTTTCTTGTTCAACACCATCCACAGAGACAATCCAAACAAGCAGAATCAGAAAACACTCTGTTAAGTAGCACTGGTGAACAAATCATAAAACAATTCCATATGCTCACTGCCTCCCCCATGGTGCCTGAATTGTATTGTCTGTTTTAACTGAGAATCATGCAAATACTATTACAAAGTCTTTGGATGTTTCCAGAATGTTCCTGGCAATATGATTCTGTGTTGGAATCTGATGATAAAAATGCTCCTGAAATATTTGGAAGGTAAAAAAGAAAGACATGTGTCTAGTCTCTGGAGACAGCTGTAGGCAGACATGCAAACAAATATGTAGTTTACTACAGGTTTGGGGCAAGTGCTTCTCGGTGAAAATCTCAAAACCACTGACAATTCTTGTACGCTGAGATTCTCTTCATAGTTATTGGAAGAAATAGAGAGAAGGAAGATGGAGAATCTATTATGAGGTTTCCTTAGCAGAAACAAAAGACTCTCTCCATGCATCTGAAGAACCTGTGTAAAGTTTCCACAAGTGTCTTGGCTTACACGGCACTCTCAGGTTGTTCTGTACCGGAGTTGCACACCTGGACCAAAAAGAGATTTAGTGGACAGCTTGACTCGTCCCACTGATTGCTACCACCTTCGGGTTTTGAGTTGCAAATACCAGAATGGTATTTAACATTTCCTTTATTTAGCATGTGGTGCAGCCAGAGTTATTGCCACATCTTAATCAGTAACAACTCTATCCTTGTAAATATTGAGAGACAGAAACTCCCCAGACAACTCAGCCAGAAATGAAAGCAGACTGTCAGCAACTCTTTGTCTTCTCACATTTGATTTTCATAATACTGTTCTTTAGAACAGTAATTTCTAACCTTGAATATGCTTCAATGGAGGTGAAGAAAACATACCAGAACTTCTACTTAATTATACCTTAGTCTTTCACAATGTCAGTTATGTGTTTTATAGTTAACATATCTTACTTTTAATATTATGTAACTTATAGAATATATAAATGTGCCTATATTCTAAATGTAAACTAATAAAGTATTGCTGTTATTAGTCACTATCAACAGTGCTTAGGATATAAGCTTAAACTATGTTATATATTAACAAAAAGGAAAAGAAAACTATTAGTATTAAAATGATATTTTTTTAACTTTTACAGTTTACCTTTGGTGATTTATAAATATTATGACATATAGATAAGATTAAATAAGGTCATAAAGGTAGGGCCCTCACAAGATAGGATAGGTGTCCTTATAAGAAGAGGAAGAGACACCAGAGCTCTCTCTTGGTCAGTCTCCACAATCATAGGAAAGGCCGTGAGAGAAAACATTAAGGAAGCACTGTCTGCAAGCTGAGGAGAGATTTCAACAGAAACCAATACTGAAAGCAACTTGATCTGGGACTTCAGGCCCCCAGAACTATAAGAAATACAGTGCTGCTGGTAGGGGCCTAAAAAGAAAGAAAAAGACCCGAAGAGAAAACTTCTGTCATCAATAACATCATCAAATACGGACATTGTTAGAAATATAAATATACTGCTCACAAAAATTAGGGAATATTTAAAAAGAAATATGAAACTATAAAAAAGAAACAATTGACTTTTTTTATTAAAGGATGATCAGAAAAGCAAACGACAAGTCAAAGAAAGTTGTTTGATTATGCAAATGAAATGCAAAACCAACTTTTATTTCATTGGTGAAAATGCACTATACAAAAGGCTAAAAAAGGCCTGACCTGTGGTGGCACAGTGGATAATGCATCAACCTGCAATGCTGAGGTTGCTGGTTCAGAACCCTGGGCTTGCCTGGTCAAGGCACATATGGGAGTTGATGCTTCTCTCTTTCTCTCTCTCTTCTCTCTCTCTAAAAAGTTTTTAAAAAGATTTTTTAAAAAGGCTGAAAGTACTAGAGTATCTATCTGCATGTTCCCTGATCCCCTAATTTTTGTAAACAATGTATTATAAGTGATTCTGGTGAGGTATCAGATGGAAATAAGAAATACATACTCTTGGAAACTGGAATAAAATTAATCATTGTTATAGAGTGGCAAATAACTTAGCTGAATTGTGTTCTAGTGTTTTAAGGCAAATAGAATGTTTGTGATGAACTTGAAAACTTAGCTAAGCAGATTTCTGAGAAAAATCTTAAAGATGCAGGCTGGCTTTTTGTTGCTGAATATAGTGAAATGTGAGAGAAAGAGAGAATGTGATTTTGTTTTGTCAGGAGCTCAGCTGAGCTGGAGGGAGCTGAGCTACCAGGTGGCAGGGAAGCTGAATAAGACAAGAAACCAAAATAAAAATAACCGTCAAACCTCAATCACTTACTGTGATAAGATGAGCAAGAGGCGAAACAGGAGAGAATGCCAACCCTCTGGTCCTTTCCCACCTTGACATTGACACCGCATGCAACAGGGGGTCGGATAAACCAGCATAGATGGAGGAGAAGGTGCCTCCCAGCTCCAAAGCCTCAAACAAGACACCCTCTCTTCTTCATCTCTCCAATTGCCACACCGTTTTAAGTACATGGGAGCTGGAGAGATGAAGAAGGGGAAGGGCCAGAAGTGAAAAAATACTGAGTACTCAGTCAAGTACAGAGGTATCTCTTAGGTTCTCCCCATTCCTTTCAATACAAAGGTTTAGACAAAGGCACCTGGAGAAGGCGATGGCTTGAGACCTTCAATAAAGTGGCCTCTAAATGGAGGTCTTTAAGCTAGGAATGCAGACAGGGTATCCACACAAGGAATTAGCCTACATATAGCATGAATGAAGCTACCCTGCAATGCAGTCACTCTTCAACCAGACTGGTGTGGAGATGGCACTTTTCTGCCAGGTAAAGCATTTGCAATAGTCTATGGTTGTCCCTGAAAAATCACTCAGCTTTCAGCTTTGTAGCCAGATTTATGTTCTTAAAATGTATGTGTGTGTGTGTGTGTGTGTGTGTGTGTGTGTGTGTGTATGAGAAAGAGTGTGGATATATATATATTTACAGATATATTTTGAATGGAAAAATAATTATAAGTATACAAATGATTAATAAAGGGTCATCTTTAATAAATAGAATTAAGATCAATTATTTTGTTCAAGTGTTTATATTAAAATAAAACTTTGAACTTTTTATATCTAGAAAAGAAATACTCCCCAAAAGTTGTGTTATGTGTATAAAGAACCAGCCTGGAGGCATAAAGTGAAGCTAGTGAGAAATACTTATTTGAGTTTAGCCTTAGGTCATAAATAGCAGTCCTGGGTGCTGGAGGAAGGAGAAGGGAGGAATTTAGGAAGAAACAGAATAATAAGCTAAAGTTATGGTACTAAAAAGTTTGGAATATGTTTCAAGAAAATCTAATAGTCTATTCTTTACCAGTATTTGGTCCTGTCCAAAACTTCCATGAAGATGTTTGATCCATAATTAATATCAATCCTGCTCTTTGGCAAGATTTGAATCCTGACCCACCTAATTAATCCCATATGCCATTACCAGCCAGGCTACCAATAAAGAAGGGTTATTATTGTCAGTACAGGCACAACATAATTATTGAACCAATAAAACATATTATTTTTTATCTATTAATTCATTAACCCAAAATAGAAATAAATATTATGGATTATTTGAACCCAGGGACATTTTCTGAGTGTGAATATTTTGAACAGAACAAAATATCAAGGACCATTTGTCACTGACCAGAAATGCTACTAGATGTTTTAGATAGGACCAAATGTCCACTACTCACCTTATTTGATTTAAAAAGAAAAAAAAAGATGTAGCATGATGTTGAAGAGTATAAATTACAGATCTTGTTGTTTATATGCAATGTTATAACTAATGGACAGTTATTTAAATTATTAAAAAGTAAATGACTTGATTAAACTTATTTAAACTGGAAAAAGTTTATATCCAATTTTGGGAGCAACTGTAAGCTCATCACAATAAATTCAAAGTTCTGTAGTCTAAGCTACTTCAGAAGTAAACAATAGTAAAGCACATTAACATGCATTTTCTTATGTCTTCAACCATTAGCACCCTGATAATGAGCAATATGCCTTTTTGGTCTTTGCTTTAACTTTCTCTTATTTTGTGTGCAATTTCTGATACTAATGCATATTTGTCTGATCTCTATGTTGGTAAATAAAGAAGTGACTCATGTTCAAAGATGTGAGTTTAGATTCAAGTTACTGAGATTTCAGAAGATCAAGATTGGTGATCCTGTCTTTAACCCAGGGTTAGGTTACTTTTGTTTAGAGATAATATCCCTTCTCATATCTGTCATGTGATGTGAGCTTCTATGGTTTTGTAAAGGGCTGAAATTGTGAAAGTATCATGACTAGAAGCTATGTGTAAAGGCAGCTTCTTTTCTTCCCTCTATATTAATAATCCTTCAGAAAAGGAAGGATTTGCTCCCAAATTGGGAGCAAAGTAGAGACATACATATACATATACATGAATACAATAACTATTAAGGTTCAGCAAACCAAACTGATCTTAGTTTTCTAAACAGTATATCATTCCAACTACAAAAAGGCTATGCCAAATAAAAAGAGGCAGTGACATTATTAGCGATCTGAAAAATATATAAATTGGAATTTGAAAACACAAAAATGGAGCTGAGGCCATAGACAGGTTGGGAAAGAGTTAATGCCACTAAGCACTCAGAAAACAGAACTGAAAGTCAAAGAGCAGGGAAGGATGGGAAAGAATTTACAGAATGAAAATCTGTGGGATTTCAGAATTAATTGGTTGTGGAGAAGAGGGAGTGGTAAATGATTACTCTGAGGTTTCAAATCCAGTTGACAGATCATATTGTGGTGTTAGCCCTCTATCTAAAGTGCTAAGCCATGTTGCTCTGAGACTCAGCTGGTCACAGTTTTTATTATGTTTGCCCAGATCCAGCTGAGTTGGGATTTTACTCTATCAATTTGATCAATAAATATATAGCAACCAGTAATGACATGAAAACTATATAAATCCAAACCTTAGAAAGCTATATCTGAACATTCTATTTCTGTGCCTGTGTGTGTGTGTGTGTGTGTGTGTGTGAGAGAGAGAGAGAGAGAGAGGGAATGAAAGTACAAAATAATAATTAACATGTATTCAACCATTAATCTGTGCTAAACACTATTCTTCATAGGACTTGATTTGCATGAACTCACTCAAACCTCAGACAAAAATTGATGCTTGGGTGCTAATATTATTTCAATTTTTATAGATGAGAAAACTGAGGCTTAGAAAAGTCAAGTCCATCTCTAATTATAAGACTTGCAGTAATTTCTTAAAAAGTAATGCCCCGGTTTTCGTTGACTTTGGTTATCATGTGATTCAGTTTTCATTGATTTTTTCTGCGAAGAATTTGTCTCAGATTTTGTTGCATGCCCATGTACCTCGCTGCTAATTTTGCAAAAACAAAGGGCAACCCATGCGTTCTCCTGCTCAGTGTGGCATTGTTTCTCATTGTGTGAGCATCACACTGGGGTCTAGCCAAACAATTCCATTGCTTTCGGATGTTTTTGTGCTTTTTTTTATTGATTGCAAGTGCAAATACTACAATTACATGTAAGTGATTACTGTGTACAGTAATTGTCTTTACATTGATTCATATGGGAATAATTACCTCGGTTTCAAAAGTTTGGATTTCGTCAAATGTTTTCAGATGGATTATCGATGAAAACCGAGGTATAACTGTAATTCCTTCACTATCCAAAACCAAAGTGGTTGGGAAGGATGGATGGGAGAACCAGGGAATGTGGATTCTTTAGGCAACAGGGTTGTTGAGAAGGCTGGAAGAAAGGGGAAGGCCACTGTGAAAGCAGCCTTGCCACTCAGATGGCCTGAAACATCGAAAGAAAACTGCTGAAGCTGGGAGAGGGGGAGCAGGTTTAGTCAATGCTCCATGGCTGGGCGACTCACCACGCCATGAAACCTGGACTGGGTAAGGTTAGAAGGGTTGGTTACTAAGAAGACTGTATTCTCTGAATCAAAGGTCAGTGCTAAGTTATGAAGTCTGTGTAAAAATGATTCTAACATATGTCTCTCACCTTTAAATTGTCCAATGAACCCACTCTTAATACTTCATCTACACTCAAGAATATGTGAGAGAGGTGCAAACTTCCAATTATAAAATAAGTTATGGGAATGTCATATGCAACATGGTAACTAAAGGTAATAATATTGTTTGGATATTTGAGAGTTGCTAAGAGAGTAGATTTTTTTGTGTGTGTGACAGAGACAGAGAGAGGGACAGATAGGAACAGACAGACAGGAAGGGAGAGAGATGAGAAGCATCAATTCTTTGTGGCGACACCTTAGTTGTTCATTGATTGCTTTCCCTTATGTGCCTTGACAGGGGGGCTACAGCAGACCAAGTGACTCCTTACTCAAGCCAGTGACCTTGGCTGGTGAGACTTGCTCAAACCAGATGAGCCCGCAATTGAGCTGACAACCTCAGAGTTTCAAACCTGAGTCCTCCGCATCCCAGTCCAATGCTCTATCCACTGTACCACCGCCTGGACAGGCTAAGAGAGTAGATCTTAAGTTTTCATCACAAGAGAAAAATGTAATTATGTATGGTGACAAAAGTTAACTAGACATTGTGGCAATCATTTTGCAACATATACAAATATTGGACCATTAAATTATATGCCTGAATTTAATATAATGCTATAAGTCAATTATACTTAAACAAAAAAAAATTAAAAAGAATATATGGGCCTGATCTGTGGTGGCGCAGTGGATAAAGTGTAGACCTGGAATGCTGAGGTCGCCAGTTCAAAACCCTGGGCTTGCTTGGTCAAAGCACATATGGGAGTTGATGCTTCCTGCTCCTCCCCCTGTTCTCTCTCTATCTCTCTCTCTCCCCTCTCTCTCTAATAAAAAATCTAAAAAAGTAAAAAAAAATAAAGAGAGAGAGAGAAATTCAGGCTCAGATAGACTAAGCAGTCTACCCATAATGATGAACTGAATAGACTGACTATTCTATACAGACTGACAAGCTTGGAATACTGACCACTGCAGATCTTTGAGAACTAGAACAAATAGACTACTGTAAATATTATTTTACCACCTAACATTGCTTTTAATTTATTCATTTTTATTTTATTTATTTATTTATTTTTTTTTTTAAGATTTTATTTATTCAATTTCAGAGAGGAGAGAGAGAGAGAGAGAGAGAGAGAGAGAAAGGGGAGGAGCAGGAAGCATCAACTCCCATATGTGCCTTGACCAGGCAAGCCCAGGGTATCGAACAGGCGACCTCAGTGTTCCAGGTCGACGCTTTATCCCACTGCGCCACCACAGGTCAGGCAATTTATTCATTTTTAGAGAGAGTGGAAGGGAGAGAGAGAAAAACAGATTTTCTGTGCTTTCATTGGTTACTTCTTGTATGTGTCCTGACCAGCGATGAAACTGCAACCCTGGTATACCGGACGATGCTCTAACCAACTGTACTATCTGGCCAGAGCTAGAGATGCTATTTTGAGCAACAATTTACATATAATATATTATAGCTTTTTCTAATGATCTTTATTTTTTTTTGGAAGTCTTTTGATTTAAAGATCTGAGAGAGAGGTGGGGACAAGCTGATGAAGATAACTAACCCTTACATCCCAATCAGCTCTCCCATTTCCTACTTTAAATAAAGTAACCAAACTTTATTTGTTTTATTATATTAAGTATATGGACAACATTCTATTTGAAAAACATTTATTGCTAAACGTTATTTTGAAGACCTTTTACATTTTTATATTATTTTAAATGTCTTAGCACATTTTAGCAATTTGGGATTCAAAGACAACAACAACAAAAAATTTGTTGCACTGTACAAATCCGTCATAATCTGGTTTAGTTCATCTTCTCAGGTTGGCATTCTGTACAAGGTATGAGTCAGCCTAAATCTTCATAGAAACAAATTAGGATTATGAAGTTGTATGCAACAAAACAAGATTGTATGCCCATTATATAACTAGGAGTTGCATTACATTTGATACTGTTTTTGAGTTTGAGCATGAAAAATAATATATTCAATAAAATAAGTTTTCAATTTATGATTTCTTAAAAATACAGTTACCTCATTTATATGTTAAATCTAAATTTGTGTTCATAACCATAATATATGGTTAAGATTGTTTTAAAACATTAGTTAGCATATCTTTTAGGGAATTTTATGGCCTCTATAGTTCTACCAGGAGGTTCAAAACAAAAGACAATTTGTTTCATTAAGAGAAGAATTAATGTATTAATAAACAGTGATTTTTATTAAAACTTAAGGAGTAGATCTTAAGTTTTCATCACAAGAGAAAAATGTAATTATGTATGGTGACAAAAGTTAACTAGACATTGTGGCAATCATTTTGCAACATATACAAATATTGGACCATTAAATTGTATGCCTGAATTTAATATAATGCTATAAGTCAACTATACTTAAACAAAAAAATTAAAAAGAATATATGAGAGAAATTCAGGCTCAGACAGACTAAGCAGTCTACACATAACGATGAACTGAATAGACTGACTATTCTACACAGACTGACAAGCTTGGAATACTGATCACTGCAGATCTTTTGAGAATCAGCTGTGAAACGTAAAACAAAGAAAAAGAAAAATAGCCATATTTAGAAGTTTCATGTAAAACAAGATTGAAGGGAATATAGTCCCTTCACTGGATTCATCCTCTTCCATCTTAAAGGTTGGACTTGAGATAATACACTTCTCTGTCCCATAAAAGAAATTTCCACTGTAAGTAGAAAAATAATAACCCCTGCCTTTCATAATGACCCTTCATATTATACCCTGTACATTCTGAGTCGACATATGAGGTGAAATTTCTACTTTTTCTTTTTATCGCAATAAGTCAACTTCAAGATCGCTTATATTCTTAGAGAAAAGCTTAGTAATTTGTGGTGCTGAAACCTTTAATCATTCATTGTGCCTGTAACAGAAAGATAGAACTTATTTCAGAAATAGCAATCTTGTCACTTGGACTGAAGAAAGAAATCCACAATATTAATAGATCACTGTGACAGTTTCTGTGATCAGAAGTAGGACAGAGGTAAAAGAGAAAGTACTGTTTCCATTTATCTTTCTTACTTGTATGGACAGGCAGAGGGAGAGAGAATTTGAGCATTCAGATATTTCACTCTGGTTAAGAACAGAGGAAAAAGAAGTGTTCGATTTTATCCAGTGGTTTAAACTTTATGTTGACAGATAATATTAGAACTATATTTTTTTTTGTCAGTTCTAAAGAAGCTTTATTTACTTATCTACTCATTTTATCATTTATTAATTCTTTCAATAAATATTAATTGAGCATGTTATAATACTTTTATAGTCAACATTGTTTTTAGAGTTAAAATGATACTAGGTATCATACTAAAGTACCAAAACGTAAACAAACAAAATATAAAAAATAAAATACAAGAGTGACTTTCAGCCAAAAAAAAAAAATTCTAAATAGGTGATGATCATTTCTCAAAAAGTACATGCATACAATATATTCTGCAAAACTAAAAGAAATTTCTACATATTATATATTTAAAATTTGACTATTAAATATCTTTTAAAGAGAAAATTATACAAAAAAAAATCTATTCAGACAAAAAGAAAAATACTCAAAACAAAGTTGCATTTTATAAAGATTCTTTTTTTTTATTCATTTTTTTTTTTAGAGAAGAGAGAGACAGAGAAGAGAGAGACAGAGAGAGAGAAGGGGGGAGGAGCTGGAAGCATCAACTCCCATATGTGCCTTGACCAGGCAAGCCCAGGGTTTCGAACCGGCGACCTCAGCATTTCCAGGTCGACGCTTTATCCACTGTGCCACTACAGGTCAGGCAAGATTCTTAATGTAATGAAATATTTCATAACCAGTTGTTACCACATTGATGTCTAACAAAAATAAAATATGCATTACTATATTTTTAGAAAGTTCAATTAGGTTTCAGTGAATTTTTCCAATACCATTGAAGGTATTTTAAATTTTAGAAAATTTTATGAGACAATATATTTTCTCACTTTTAAGATCTGCTGTGTTCGGCCCTGGCCGGTTGGCTCAGGGGTAGAGTGTCGGCCTGGCGTGCGGGGAACCCGGGTTTGATTCCCGGCCAGGGCACATAGGAGAAGCGCCCATCTGCTTCTCCACCCCCCCTCCTTCCTCTCTGTCTCTCTCTTCCCCTCCCGCAGCCAAGACTCCATTGGAGCAAAGATGGCCCGGGCGCTGGGGATGGCTCCTTGGCCTCTGCCCCAGGCCCTAGAGTGGCTCTGGTCGTGGCAGAGCGACCCCCGGAGGGGCAGAGCATCGCCCCCTGGTGGGCAGAGCATCGCCCCCTGGTGGGCAGAGCATCGCCCCTGGTGGGTGTGCCGGGTGGATCCCGGTCGGGCGCATGCGGGAGTCTGTCTGATTGTCTCTCCTTGTTTCCAGCTTCAGAAAAATACAAAAAAAAAAAAAAAAGAAAATTAAAAAAAAAAAAAAAAGATCTGCTGTGTTCAAAGTGAGCATATTAAACCAACACTTATTATGAACTTTACATAAAATATACCAGATCCTATTCAAATATGCATTAATCTTTCATACTACAATCAGTTCTTATGAAAGGAGGTGGTAGCAGGATAATCCAAAATCTCATTTTATTTATTTTATTTTCAATTTTCTAAAGGCTTCTTTTCTTTGTTTTTTTGTTTTTTTTTAGTGAGAGGAGAAGAGGCAGAGACAGACCCCCACATGTGCCCTGATCAGGATCTACCTAGCATGCCCACTAGAGAGCAATGCTCTGCCCATCTGGGGCATTGCTCCATTGCAACTGGAGCCATTTTTTAGTGCCTGACTTGGAGGCCATGGAGCCACCTTCAGTGCCTGGGGCCAATTCGCTCCAATGGAACCATGGCTGCAGGAGAGGAGAAGAGAAAGATAAATAGATTAAGAGAGAGATAGAAAGATAGAGAGAGAGAGAAGAAAGAGGGGTATTGGTGGAGAAGAAGATGGGCACTTCTCCTGTGTGCCCTAGCTGACATTCTACTGCTGAGTCAACTGGTCAGAACTCTCAACTCCCATTTTAAATACAATAAAAATATTAAAGCTTTTCCCCTTGAAATAAAAAGATGTGTCTTTTTAGAAATGGTGTTCTTCTGAGAAAATAATAATGACGTGTACATTGATTAGTTCCTCAAAGTTCTTGAAGGATGAAAAAAATTTTTTTAAACCCTGTAGCATAAAATTATTGAGCATTCACCAGAGGAAACACATTTTTCTAACAGGGAAGTGAGTTTTATTTTCACTTTTGTATATAAAAAGACAAGCTTTTGAAGACTATCCCAATGTAGGGCTGCATCTTAACTTTAGAATATTTTTATCCTAAAGGATGTGTTGGTTTCACTGCCCTGCTGCTTCACTGCCAGTGCACAGAGGTTAATGTGGAGCCTTCAACACAGATTTCAACAGAACACACTGATGTAAATGGGGTAAGGCTTAGAGCCCAGGTCCTAAGCTCAATGCACTTTCACCATAACCTACTGCTTTCCCTACTAGGGTGCTAAAAATATTATACCAAGTAATCATGAAGAACATTTTAATATTGTTTTTATTATATGTTTTTGTTTCCCCCCCCTTGACTTTAGAAAGAGTAAAAGCAGAGAGAAAGAAAGGAAGGAGAAGAGAGTGAGAGAGAGAGAGAAGCATCAACTTGTTCCACTTAATTGTTCCATTTTATTTATTTATTTTATTTTATTTAGAAAATTAAATTTAACAGGGTGACATAGATCCATAAGCTCATGTAGGTTTCAAGTAAATGTTTCTATATCATTTGAACTGTTGATTACATTGTATACCCATCAACCAAAGTCAAATCATTTTCTGTCACTGAATATTTGTCCCTCTTTACTCTCTTCCCTTCCTTCTTCCCCAAATCCCCCTTCCCCTGGTAACAACTTCACTTTTATCTATGTTCATGAGTCTCAATTTTATATCTCAAGTATGTGTGAAATCATACATTTCTTAGTTTTATATGATTTACTTATTTCACTTAGCATAATGTTCTCAAGTTTCATTCATGTTGTCATAAAAGGCAGTATGTAATCATTGCTTCTGGCTGAGTAGTATTTATTGTATATATATACCACATCTTCTTTATCCAATACTCTATCTAAAACCAATGTTAGAGTTTTGGGGGTAGATTCCCAGTAGAGGGATTGCTGGGTCATACGGTAGTTCTATTAATTTTTTGAGGAACCATCATACTTTTTCCCCATAATTGTTTTACTAATTTGCATTCCCAACAGCAGTGAATGGGGTTTTCTTTTACTCCACAGCCTCTCCAATACTTGTTACCACCTGTCTTGTTGATAATAGACAATTTAACAGGTTTGAGGTGGTAACTCACTGTAGTTTTGAATTATATTTCTCTAATAGCTAGTGAAGATGGGCATCTTTTCATATATCTGTTGCCCATTCTTGGGAAAAGTTCAGGTCCTCTCCTCATTTTTTAATTAGATTCTTTGCTTGTTTGTTGCTGAGTTTTGTGAGTTCTTTATATATTTTGGATATTAACCCCTTATCAGAGCTGTTGTTTGCAAATATCATCTCCCATTTAGTTGGCTGCCTATTTGTTTTGTTGTCAGTTTCTTTTGCGGTGCAGAAACTTTTTAGTTTGACATAGTCCCATTCAATTTCTTTTGCCTTTGCTTCTTTTTGCTTTGGGGTCAAATTCATAAATTGTTTTCTACGGCCAAAACCCATGAATTTAGTTCCATTGTGCACACATTGGTTGCTTCTCCTCTATGTTCTGACTGGAATCCAACACACAACTTTGGTGGGTGGGATGACATGCAATGCACTGAACAACCCAGTTAGGGCAACATTTTTAAAAGTACCAACTTGAAGGCAAACACAGGTTATATATTATAATCAATCTGAGATTCTACATGTATTATTTTATCAGTTTGGCAAATTTAATATATTTACATAAGAAACCCTTAGACTTGAAGAACCTGAAACTGTTTACTGAAATATTATTTGAATACCTCTTCAGTCATTATGAGAAAGTTCACAAGTAGCCAGAGACAGTAAAATCACTGAGCAGATTCTCACAATCTATTTCAGGCTGAGCATTCACATACTATCTATTCTATTCTTCATCATATTTATTAATTGTTAAAATGGTGAGTGGAGAGAGAAGTAAACAGAAGGAAGAAAACTGCTAGTATAAAACATTACAAAGATTAAACCACAAAACTTTTCTTTGGCACCTTAGGTCTTATCAGTATCACTTTATTTTTCATCAAAATAATGCATGAAATTCTTTCATAAATTTATACTGAGTTCTTTGTATGAACATTTCTACCAATCTTATATGTGGAAATATATTATGGGGAATTTTAAGTAAAAAATATCTGATGAGTAAAACAACTTCTGTAAACAAAATGAATATACATTCATATGCATTTGTTTATTAAAATTATTTAAAAATATTTATTAGAATGCCTAACTTATTTATCTTCCTATATTGATTCTCATTTATTAAAAAACATAATTTTCCTTTAAAATAATGGTCATTGCCGAGAGGTTTCTAAAACACTGAGTTATATTATAAAGATATTCCCTGTGGTACAATGACTTATATGGTGAAATTTTCAATTAAATCAATCTAACCATTGTTGTTACTTTCAAAGGACACCTTTTATTGATTAATTTGAAGAATGTAAAGAATCCATTAATCACATGGAGTCAGAGTACTCTCTGATAGAAAATATATTTTCACTAACCTAGTTTCTTTTTTAATTCTTCTTAGTCTACAAATTGCTGAAAATTTTATTTTCAAATAATATGTGGATTTTTATTAATGTTTGTATGAAATGCATGTATGAATTGTACATGTAAGCAGTGTCAACAGAGCATTACATGATATTAAAAAACACAACATATCTATTGATTATCATCATACCAACTATAGATAGTAACTATTAATCTTTTTTATATTCTGAAGTTGCTTAAGAATCTAAAGAAAGACATACCCACAACTACCATCAAATAATGTTTTGTACATTAAATCTTTCATTCAATGTTAGAGAATCTATAGATATTTTAGAGTTCACTTTGATATAAATCAATATAACTTATAATAGTCTACATGTTAAAAAATAACATCCAAAATAGATTCACTGATTATTCAATAAGCATTGAACAAAAATTGGACTATTATGAGGAAAAAAAAAGATTTTAAGACCAAACCTTCAATCAAATGAAATCCCATAGATTAAAGAGTGAAATCACATTTTAAAAGTAGAATGTTGCAAAAGAATAAAAATCGACTACAGTTTGTCCCCTTGTACCAAAATTAATTCAAAATGGATCAAAGACCTGAATATAAGATATGAAAAAATAGAAGAAAACATAGGTACTAAACTCATGGACCTTGGTTACAAAGAACATTTTATGAATTTGACTCCAAAGGCAAGGGACCTGAAGGCAAAGATAAATGAATGGGACCACATCAGACTAAGAAGCTTTTATTTATTTATTTATTTATTTATTTATTTATTTATTTATTTATTTTTTGTATTTTTCTGAAGCTGGAAATGGGGAGGCAGTCAGACAGACTCCTGCATG
Source organism: Saccopteryx leptura (assembly GCF_036850995.1). Classification (NCBI taxonomy): domain Eukaryota; kingdom Metazoa; phylum Chordata; class Mammalia; order Chiroptera; family Emballonuridae; genus Saccopteryx; species Saccopteryx leptura. The sequence goes on from NC_089503.1 coordinate 358,389,963, forward strand.
TGCCCCACCAGGAACCACCTGGCATGCCCACCAGGGGGCAATGCTCTGACCATCTTGGGGCACCGCTCTGCCGCAATCAAAGCCATTCTAGCGCCTGAGGCAGAGGCCACAGAGCCATCCTCAGCGCCCGGGCAAACTTTGCTCCGGTGGAGCCTTGGCTGCGGGAGGGGTAGAGAGAGACAGAGAGGAAGGAGAGGGAGAGGGATGGAGAAGCAGATGGGCGCTTCTCCTGTGTGCCCTCGCCAGAAATCGAACCCGGGACTCCTGCACTCCAGGCCGACGCTTTACCACTGAGCCAACCAGCCAGGGCCCAGACTAAGAAGCTTTTACACAGCAAAAGAAACTGACAACAAAACAAACAGACAGCCAACTAAATGAGAGATGATATTTTCAAACAATAGCTCAGATAAGGGCCTAATATCCAAAATATACAAAGAACTCACAAAACTCAGCAACAATCAAGCAAATACATGGGTCAGTTTTGTCAAACTGCACATTCGTGTTAGCCCTACAATCAATATACAGCACATCGGTATCACCCCACATATATCCCTCACGACATCAATCAATCTCTCCACCCCCCACTACCAGATCCAGGTAGCAACTAATCTTTTTCTGTCATTATGGATCAGTTTTGCCTTTTCTAGAACTGCATATGGATGAAAACTTTGCACTCCTCTATGCCTGACTTTGTAAACAATAGTAATGTTTTGAGATATGTCCATGTTATTTACATAGCAATAATTTATACTATTTCAAAATATAAAAGAAAAATTTAAAGTAGAATAAAAACAATAAATTTAAATAAATTAATAGAAAATGTATTCCTTTATATCAGAGTTTATATAAATTAAAAATCACATAAAATTAATATTTTCTATAGAATAAATAAACTATTGTAATATTTGGTACATGTAAATTAATTTAGTAATATTTATCATTACATTAATAAAATGGATAAATAAAATGAATATGAAACTGGCAGAAATAATAAAAAACTGACATATAAAATATCTAAGCTTATTAATAATCAAATTTATGTTAACAAAATTAAGACACTTTTATTATTTCATTGATTTTAGCCAGAGATGAAAGAAGATAGAGGGAGACACAAACATCAATCTGTTCTTGTATTTCCCTGACTGGAGATTGAACCAGCAATCTCTGAATTTCCAGCCAATGCTCTAACCAACTGAGCTATCTGGCCAGGGATAGAGACACTTATATTTTTATTATCAAGTCATTAGTGTAAAGTAAAAAAAAAAATAGTTATAATAAATATTCTCATGATGCAGTGAAATAGACATCTTCACATACCATTTGTAGCAATCTCTATAATTTAAGTTTGAAATTGAAAGACTCCCCCAAAAGAAATAGAATTCTAAGTCCAGATGTTTTTACTGGAGAATTCTACTGATTATTTGATAAATATAGTTCTACACAAGCTACTCCAAAAAAACAGAAGGAGAAGTAACACTCCCAATGCATTTGTGAAAATAGTGTTATCTGACACCAAAACCAAAGAAAGTATAAGGAAAAATGTGAACTGGTCTTTATTTCTTATAAATATAAATGCAAAAGTCAGTCTTTGACAAAATATTAGCAAATAAAGTTTAGAAATACATAAAATAAATATGTACCATGACCAACTTTACTTTCAAGGAAGGAAGTTTAGTTTATATTTACAAACCAATAAATGTAATGTACACTGTTAACACACTAAGAAGAATAATCACATAATTATATCAACTAATATTTAAAAAACACTTTATAAAATGCAACCATTATATGAAAATTAATTCAAAATGGGTTATTATTTAAGTGTCAAGTGTGAACTCATAAAACTTTTAGAAAAAAGTACAGAAATAAATTTTTGATATCTAAATCTAAGTGACCAGTTCTTAGCCTTGCCACCGAAAGCAGAACCCATAAAAGAAAAAATTGATAAGTGGTACTTTAGCAAAAGTTTTCATTGCTAACAAAAAAATTTGCCTGTGAAGTTATCAATTAATAGCAGAAAAATAAAAGCTACAGTCTAAGAAAATATTTGCAAAACTATATTAGTTAAAATGACTAAATAAAGAACAGTAATTAACTGAAGAATGAAATGAGAAAATGGGCAAAAACATGAACAGACATTTCAGCAAGAAGAATGGGCCAATAGCAAAGACCACATGAAAAGATGCTCAAAACCGTATGTCAGGAAAGTGAAAATCATGTGAGATAACATTGCATATCTATTAAAATGGCTGAGATTAAAAAAGAAAACAGCACCAAATATTAAAATAAGTGCACATAAACTGAATCATTCAGACATTGCTCTTGTTGTATTGCCATTTTGGAAATAATTTGTCAGTTTATTAAAACACTAAATATACAACCAAGCAAGGGCACTCTTGTGAAAATATCTCAAAGATTAAAAAATAAATTCACACACACACTAACAACAAACTATCAGAAAGAAAAGGTAAGAAAATTTTTCACTTACAGTTGCATCAAAAAGAATAAAAACTTAGAAATAAATTTAACCAAGGAGATGATAAATATGTACACTGAAAACTATAAGACATTAATGAAAAAAATAGAGAAATACAAATAAATACAAAGATTCTATGTTCATGGATTGGAAGAATTAATATTTTTAAAATGTCTAACTACTCGAAACAATCTAAATTTATGCATTCTTAATAAAATTTCCAGTGGCATTTTCACAGAGCTAGAACAAATAACCCTAAAATTTGTATGGAACTACAAATTTCTGAATTTCAAAAATGTTTTTGAGAAAAAATAAACAAGATGGATGTACCACACTCCCTGATTTCAAACTTTAATACAAAGCTATAATAATCAAATCAATATGACACTGGTACAAAAATAGACACATAGATTAACATAACAAAACAGAGATCTCAAAAATAAATCTACAGGCCCTGGTTGGTTTTGCTCAGTGGATAAAGCATCTGCCTGGCATATGATGTCCCAGGTTTAATTTCTATCAGGACACAAAAGAGAAAAGACCGTCTGCAGCTCTCCTCCTTTGTCTCCCCCTTCTTTCTCTCTCCTGTTTTTCTCCCTTCTCCCCACCCGTAGTCAGTGGCTTGATTGATTCCAGCGTCAGACTCAGTCACTAAAAATAGCTCGGTTCATTCAAGCATTGGCTCTAGATGAAGGTTGCCGAGTATATCCTGATCAGGACAAATGCCAAAGTCTGTGTCTCACTTTTTCCCTTCTCTCACTTAAAATAAATAAATAAATAAATCTACACATATATGGTCAAGTAGTCTATGACTTAGAAGGCAAAAATATGCAATGTGGAAAAGACAGTCCTTTCAATTAATGGCATTGGGAAAACTGGAAAGCCACATGCAAAAAGAATGAAACAAGATCACTGTTTTATACAAAACACAAAAAATTAACTCAAAATGAATCAAAGACTTGAATCTTAGGCCTTAAATCATAAAACCACTGAAAAAAACATAAGTGATAAGCTCATTGGCATTGGTCCTGGCAATGATTATTTTAAATCTGACACCAAAAGAAAAGGCAACAAAAGCAAAAGTAAACATATGGGACTATCACAAACTGAAAAAGTTTCTGCACAGCAAGGCAAATCATCAATGAAAAGCAAAGGCAACCTGCTGAATGAGAGAAAATATTTGCAAGTCATCTATTCAAGAAGAGGCTAATATTAAAAATATATAAAGGACTTATACAACTCAATAGCAGAAAAAAAATCCATTATAAATGGGCCAATGATCTGAATATCTTTCCAAAGAAGATATGCAGATAGCCACAGGCACATGAAAAGATGCTCATCATCACTAATCATCAGGGCAATGCAAATCAAATTGCAATGAAATACTACCTCACACCAGTTAGAATGACTATTATAAAAAAAAAAAATAGCAAGGAAGTAGAGAGGAGGAGACCCTGTGAACTGTTGCTGAGAATGTGGGAATGTAAATTGGTGCATCCACGATAAAAAGCAGTGTAGATTTTCCTCAAAAAATAAAAATAAAAGTTCCTCAAAAGTTTCTTTACTAGGTGTTTACCTGTAGTTAGCAAAAACACTAATTCAAAAATATATGTTCATCCCTATGATTATTGAAGCAGTACTTACAATAGCTAAGATAATGGAAACAACTTAAGTGGACACTAAAAGTGTCTATTAATGAATAAAGGGATAAAGAAGATATAATATATATTATAAATATTAAGTATATATATATATATTTATACCTATGTATATGAATACTACTCAGCCATAACAACAACAAAAAAAAATGAAGTCTTTCCCTTTGCAACATGATTGACCTTTTAGGGAATTTTACTAAATAAAGTCAGTCACACAAAGACAAATACTGTATAATATTATTTACATGTGGAATCTAAAAAACAAACAAACAAAAAACAACACTATAGATACAGAACACAGAAAAATGGAGTGTTTGGAGGAATTCGTGAAATGGGAGAAAGGTCAAGAGATCGAAATTTCCAATTATAGAATGAATTATCTAGTTATGTACAGTGTAGTGACTATAGTCAATTATTTTGGAGATTTCAGTCATACCACAGCAAGGAGCTGAACACTGTCAACAATGTAAAAGTGAAGGAGGATCTGAGACTTAGATGATTCCACAGCCTTGGACATAACTTTGATTTCAGCCTGGTGAGACAGAGAAGGGGACCTAATTAACTCATGCCATAGATTTATAACAATACAGTTGTGTTCTTTTAAGCCTTAAACTGCATGGTAATTTGCAGCAGTAGAAAACTAATGTACATTAGGTAAACCATAATGTAGAAAATATTGCCACCTGTGTGTAAATATCTTTCAGATTGGTGTGGGGAGATTGAGGTAAGGGGGCATGAAACCCTTGTAACTTACTCTGGAACATTTTTCTATGGGATAAAGAACAGATTAGAACTTGATCTAACAAATAATCATTAATCTTAAGAGGGGAAGGATAATTCTGAGTATAATGGGCTGTCTACCAGCTGGTTTATATTTACTTACTTGTCTTTACACTTAGAGTTGAGTCTTACAGAGAACACAGGAATCACTATAGTAGGTGGCCATAGAGCAAGTAAAATTATAAAATAAAAATACACCCCCCTAAACTATTGTGGTTTGTCCAAATTATAAAACTTTGAGATTAAATCATGATACATTGAATTTTTTCTTAATTTAGTAAAAGGAGGGGAGTGTGAGGCTAGGTTTCTGCCACGCTCCCCCTCCAATGGCAGATTTATGACCACATACTTTTACATATTTATTATAGATGCTTTAGAATTTTTCATAGAGATGGAGGCATGGCCAACCCTACATAGTTTGATGATGATGATGATGATGATGTTTAAGGAATTTGAGAAACAATTTAAAAATAGCTAAAATAGCACTTTTTATTACAGAAAATCCTCAGGAATAGTAAAAAAAAACCTTCTGGACATATTTTACATGTACTATAAACTGTGTATAATATCATCCTCAGGATATAATTTAGAGAGCTAATGGAAATGTCACAGACTTATATAGCTGGTGGAGATTACAAAAGGTCATTCAGCCCATATTCTTCTTCCTTTAGGAAAACTTATGCCTAAATTTTCCTAGATGGCTCTTATTTTTTAAAACACACTGGGACCTGACCAGGCGGTAGCACAGTGAATGGACTGTCAACCTGGGATGCTGAGGACCCAGATTCAAAATCCCGAGGTTGCTGGCTTGAGTGCCAGCTCATCTGGCTTGAGTACAAGCTCACCAGCTTGAGTGCAGGGTCACCGGTTTGAGAGTGGGATTATAGACATAACTGCATGGTTGCTGGCTTGAATGCAAACAAACATCACTGGCTTGAACAAGGGGTCACTGGTCCGGCTGGAGCCCTCAGTGAAGGCACATATGAGAAAGCAATCAATGAACAACTAAGGTGTGGCAATTATGGCTTGATGCTTCTCATCTCTCTCCCTTCTTGTCTGTCCCTGTCTGTCTGTCTGTCTCTCTTGCGCTAAACAAACAAAACCACCCTGATGTTCTATGACCTCACTATAATTACAGATGCAGCCTCCCCCTCTGTGAGAAATCTCTCTTCATACCTACTCTATAGCATCTACTACATACCTACTTAAATTTATTAGTACCTTGATATGATCTAGACAAAATTATGATTCACATTAAAATCAAATATAAATACAATTTCATCTGCAGTAAAGCATAATAATTTTGGTGTTGGGATGGTGGTAGGGAAGAGCAGTAGTTATATTGAGGACTAGATGCTCACCAAACCGGATTCTTCTTACTGGGGTTAGAATGCTAAGCTTCTTTTACACTTGATTGGGACTATGTAATAAGATACTGGAAAATGAAATGTGGGCTGAAGTGATAAAATTCAGTTCCAAAATGACCAAAAGAAAAAAAAAATCTGGGCTATTTTCCATGTTGTCTTTCTCTCCTTTCCTCTTGGCTGGAAAAAAAAGGGGGATTTCACAATAGTAAAGCAACACCCCAGAAGAAAGAAATTCAAATCTTTAAATCACAGATCGGAGAAATGTTGCAGAAAGGAAGTCATGATTTCATTAATTTTTTTTTTATGTGAACCAGATAAGAACCTGTGCTACATCATTGAGGTTTTGGTGTTAAACAGATTTACATTATACTATTTGTATAAATTTTTATTAAAAATTAACAGTTTAGCCTGACCAGGCGGTGGCGCAGTGAATAGAGCATCAGACTGGGATGCAGAGGACCCAGATTTGAGACCCCGAGGTCGCTAGCTTGAGCGCGGGCTCATCTGGTTTGAGCAAAATTCCACCAGCTTGAACCCAAGGTCGCTGGCTCCAGCAAGGGGTTACTCGGTCTGCTGAAGGCCCGCAGTTAAGGCACATATGAGAAAGCATCAATGAACAACTAAGGTGTTGCAATGTGCAATGAAAAACTAATGATTGATGCTTCTTATCTCTCTCTGGTCCTGTCTGTCCCTGTCAATCCCTCTCTCTGACTTACTCTCTGTCTCTGTAAAAAAAAAAAAAAATTAATAGTTTAAATATAGGAGAGATCATTATAAAATACATTTATTTCTAGATTTCCAGATTTTGACTTCTGTAGAATTGATTCACTAACTGAATAATTTTTTCACTCAGTCAAGCAAATATTAATCAACATAAGCCTCATCTATCCCAGATATTTTTGTTTATTCTCTCTCGTATATAAAGTCACTTGCGTGGCAAAGCTCCAATTCTGGTTCCGACTCTAGATAATAACTGGTGAATTCTATGCTCTGGATTCTTTCTTTTTCTCCATTTGTCCTAGTCACAAAGATTAACATATTGTAAAAATATTGTTTTAACAATTGAACACATGAGCATAGTTTAGGTAACCAGAAAACATTTCAAAATTTGAAATAAGATTTTGGTTACCCATCTCACTGTAATGAAATCATCTGCCAAAGAACACCTCATTGAATTGCTTCATTAAAGCTCCTCTTATCCCTATGGAATGATGTTGCCAATGAACATAGTGAATTCCCGAAACCAAAACATATTACTAAATACTACTTGTTTAATGGGTAGACTATTAAAGTAGTAAAAAGATATTGCTAAAATGAATGGCTATTATATTTATATATCAAAAATAACATATCTTCACAAAAAGTCAAAGAATCCAAATATAAACAAGAAATTATCAAACTCGCAAACCTCTTCAACTGACAGGAGAAAGAAAAATTAAATGTACCTTTCCCCATAGGTTTTCATGCTCATGAAAATAGCAACAAGTCCAATTACACATTTTCTCTCCACAGCAGACACTCTGGATTCCCCATAGTCATCACAGTCCATGGGGACCCTGCTGTTAACTTCTCACCTCAGCTACTGTTGTCTTTTTTCTTCCTGGCCTAAAGGCTTGTGCTACCAACATGAAAGTTCCTGTAACCAAGACATGTTGGAAATCAATGAGCAGGGATGGGGGAGGATTCTCACACAATTGGAGAAAGAGTCTGTAGATAAATATCTCTCCTCCCTGTTTATCTGCCTATAGGATCTCAGGAGGCACACTTTAGAAAATTTCAGAGGGTGTCCCAGAGGATTGAGTCTCGTTGTCCTTATCTATAACAGAATCATTTATATGCTACACTGTTTACTGACTGCTTTCTCTTTTCTGTCTCATTTCCCTTACATCTTCGTTTGTGTTTCCAAGGATCACCTCTCAAATAACCTACCTGTGTTCAATTATTTTGTCTCTGACTTTGCTTTGTGGAAAAGGCAAAGATTCCTGCTAAATGTAAACAAACTATATATATTATTCCAAGTCTAGCTTTTTCTTATATTAACAGGATTGTACAGATATATTTTGCGTTATATATACAGTCAGTATATTGAAATCCTAATCTGCAACTTGAGATGGGCATTAAATGTCTTACGTGTATATTATTTCTATGTAATATAATGTAATACTTATAAAAATCATTTACATAAAGGAAAATTTATTTTATATATCCATGTACATGTGTGTATATAATTATATACTATCTTATTTCAAGATTAATATTCATTATTTTTGGAATCTTTCCAACAGTTAGACTTTATCCCTTTCAGTAAACTCATGTCAAATGTTACATGAAGGGTCTTGGGTATTAGAGAACAGCTAGATTATCCTCAGTCATCAGTCTACACAAGTTAGTGTCTATTATATATTATCCATATTTTCTTGTTTTGTCCAGTCTGGTTTTGCTTTTATACCATGCTTAGCAACAGACATTTATTTTAAGACTATCCATTGTCCCATTTAGCTTAGACATAGCAACTGGTTATTTCTAACTTCCTGAAATTTTGCCAACTGTCTAATGGAATTGTCCAGAGCTTACCCAGTTCTGCTAACTTTGGGAATCATGGTATTGTTTATTTTAGTCTTTCTAGATGACTTTTTTGGGGAGCTTGAAAAAGTAGAACTTCAATCTCACAACTAATAGAACAACAAAGTATCATATACCTTTTTAATACTTAATTTTGTATTATAATTTATCCAACCTTTCAGCAAAACAACTGATGGACATTTAGGTTGATTCATTTTTATATATTAATTTTGCTGCAATAAACAATTTGCACATACATCAGTTTTAACTGGTCTTTTCAGCTTTTAGGTACTTTGATAGTTTCTCATAAATTAAATGTCCATGAAATTTATCAAAATTACTTAATTTTAACTGAAAGCCTGATGTATATTTAAGGACTAGAATATGATTATGAATTTTAAAGAGATTTTTTTCCTCTCCATCATTCTCTGTGGCATAGATTCTTGTTACTTCATTCTTTAGATGAGTGGTATGGAATTTGGGGCAGCCATTTTTCCATTGGGTTTGCTGAGTTTCTTCCCACCTTTCAAGGGTTCTTGCCTTTGCCTCTTCTATTCTCTGCACTAATTAAAACAGTTTCTGCTTTTTCTAGTATCAACCTGGACTGAGGGCATGCTTCAGTTCTAGAGCTTGCTTACCTTTTTGGATTTCTCATTCAGTTTTATTTTTGGTCTTTGAGAATTATCCTTTCTCATACCAGACTATCCATAGGTTTAGTAAAATCATCTAACATTTTATAAACCATATAGCTGAAGAATTTTTAAGACATCAGAACTTCCTGTTGTTAAAAAATGGAAGTTCCAAGTTTTAAGTGTATATTATTAAATATGGATTCTAATTTGTTATCTTGATGGAGTGCTTTGCTTCTTAGGAGTGTCAATAAATCATAATCTCCATGTCAATAGCAGGGAACATATCTAGTATAAATAATATAATTTAGGAGATGGCATAATAGTTTGAAGCTGAGTTTTGACTGTCTCTTTTTCAGTAGTTCAATCCTCACTTGTAGTTAAATCAACTGTGATAAAAAGTTCTAAGGCCAGTCCCTAGAAAGGATGGTTCAATGAATTGAACAATGTCCCTCCAAATTTCAATTCACCCAGAATATCGGAATGTGAATACTTGGAAATAGAGTCTCCAGTGTAATTAAGTGATGAAGATGTGTTAGAATGGCCCTAAATCTAATGAGTGTATCTTAATAAGTGACAAAAAATTACCCACAGAGACACAAGGCAAAAGACTATCTGAAGATAAAACCACAGATTTCTATAATTCTTCCACTAACTATGGAATGCTCAGCCACCAGAAGCTGGAAGAGAAAAGGAAAGGTCCTCCTTAGAGCCTTTAGGGAGCATGGCCCTGCTAACACCTTGGCTTTGGCCTTCTGGCTTCCAGAACCATGAGACAATATATTGTTATTGTCTTAATCTACCACAATTATGGTAATTTATTATAGTAGCCCTCATAAACTAATACAGAGGGTTGGAGGAAGGTCGATATATTAGCAAAATCACTGTCTAACACCCTAGATATGAAAGCAAAATTTTTGTTCTATAGAAGGAAAGAAAAGTTACCTACTATCAAATAGTTAGCAGAATCGACTAGAAAGCAGTAAAGTGTATCAGGGAGGAAGTAGGAATTTGCAGTCAGGTAATTATTATGGTCATTCTAGCCTCACCTATTACTACCTGTGTGATTATACTTCTTTGAACCTCAATGTCCTAATATCTAAATAAAGAAAATGTCCCATGTTATAGGTCGTTATGAAGATTAAGTAAAATCAAGCAGTCAAAGTCCTTGACAGAACAATACCTAATACATTTTAAAGGTTTGATAAACCTTATTTTACAACTACTATTATACTGGGGCTGCTGGTACTACAACAACAAATCTTCTTCCTTCTCTTCTTCCTCTTCCTCTTCCTCCTCAGTCACTTATTTTGTGTTTATTAAATGTTTTCTATATGATCCACACAGTAGTAAACTTTGAAGATAAAAAAAATAAACAAATGAAAAAGTCAATTTCTACCCTCCCTATTTTGATTTAATTTAATGTTTTTGGCTAGAGAGTGATTTAATTGATATCAAAAATAGTTTACTCTATTTGTAAGGAATGAAAATATGGTGTTCTTCTTGACTTCTGCTGACGTTTCCCTTCTGCCTCACACAAACCTTAAAATAGGCCCCTTCTTAAAAAAAAAACCTTCCTTACTTTAGCTTCATTTCAGTGTATCATCAGTTGTCTGTTCAACCCCTGGCATATTTATGAGTATATCTAGCAAAAGAGCATTCTAGGCAGAAAGAACAACAAAAACAAAGGATAAAAGGCTGTAGTGTATCATGTATGAAAAGCAAGTTACAAAAAGATCCATATGAAGCAGGTGGATTGAATGAGAAGAAGGAATAGTGAGCATTAAAATCAAAGAAGAAAGAGGTGTCACATCATAAAAGGCTTTATGAGAGAATGTAAGTAAAGACTTTTACTTTTATTTTTCTTGAAATAGAAAGGCATTGAAAGAATTTGAGCACAAAAGTGGCATGATATAAATTACTAACAGGATCATTATGTCTTCTTCATTGAGAATAAATTAAATGAAGATAAGTTTAGAGAGAGTAAAACCTGTTTGGGAGGCTACTAAAATAATTCAGGAGAGGAAACAAATGAGGATTAAACTATAATGCTAGCAATGAAGATGGTTAAGAAGTAGTCATATTTACACTATATTTAGAGTTAGAGGCAACAGGTATTTTGACATACTGTATATAATGGTATGAGAGAAGTAACAGAGATGACATAAGGCCATTTAACCAGAGGAAGTGAGAATTTTGTTTGTTTGTTTTTTCTCTCTGAAATGAAATTGAGGATGAGAAGGAAGAACAGGACCTTCAATGAAATAAAAAGATGACTAACTGAATGAGAGAACAAATTTGCCAATGCATCTGATAAGGTGTTAATATACCAAATTTATAAAAAATAAACTTATACAACTCAACACCAAAACAACAAATAATCTAAATAAAAAATGGGCAAAAAACCTGAATAGATACTTCTCCAAAGAGGACATACAGATGGCCGATACACATATGAAAAGATGCTCAACATCACTAAATTATCAGAGAAATACAAATTAAAACCACAATGAGATATAGCTCACAATGTTTAGAATGGCTATTATCAATAAATCATAAAACAAAAAGTACTGGCAAAGATATAGAGAAAAAAGAACCCTTGTGCACTGTTGATGGAATACAGCTTGGTGTAACCACTGTGGAAAGCAGTATGGAGTTAACTCAAAAAATAAAATGACCTCACCAGGCAATGGCACAGAAAATAGAGCATTAACCTAGGATGTTGAAGACGCAGGTTCAAGACCCCAAGGTTGCCAGGTTGAGTGAGGGCTCACCAACTTAAGTACAGGGTCACTGGCTTCAGCCCAAGGTTTCTGGCTTGAGCAAAGGGTCACAGGCTCAGCTGGAGACCCCCTTTCTGGTCAAAGTACATATGAAAAAGCAATCAGTGAACAATTAAAGTGCTGCAACTATAAGTTGATGCTTCTCACCTCTCTTGCTTCCTGTCTTTCTCCATCTGTTTCTCTCTCACTTGCTTAAAAAAAATTAAACTGCTTGATGACTCAGTGATTTCACTTCTGGGAATTTATGTGAAGAAACCCAAAAGCTAATTTGAAAGAATATATGCACCCCTATATTCACTGCAGCATTATTTACAACAGCCAAGATTTAGAAGAAGCCCAAGTTAACATCAATAGATGAGAAAATAAAAAAGCCGTGGTACAGTTATACCATACAATACTACTCAACTGTTGAAAAGAAGGAAATCTTATCTTTTGTGACAGCATGGATGGACCTGAAGAGCATTATGCTAAGTGAAGTAAGCCAGTCAGAGAAAGACAACTACCATATGATTTCACTCATATGTTGAATCTAATGAGCACAATGAACTAACAAATAAAAAAGAGGCAGATTCATACACAGAAAGTAGGCTGTCAGCTCTTGGGGCGGGTGCTGATTGAGCAGTGTATAACAATTGAGCAAAAAAGGACAAAAAGGGCCCTGGCTGGTTGGCTCAGCAGTAGAGCATCGGCCCGGCATGTGAAAGTTCTGGGTTCGATTCCTGGTCAGGGCACACAGGAGAAGCGCCCATTTGTTTCTCCACCTTTTCCCCTCTCCTTCCTCTCTATCTCTCTCTTCTCCTCCTGCAGCCAAGGCTCCATTAGAGCAAAGTTGGCCCAGGCACTGAGGATGGCTCATGGCTTCTGCCTCAGGCGCTAGGATGACTCCCGCTGCAACGGAGCTACGCACCAGATGTGCAGAGCATCACCCCCTGGTGGGCATGTTGGGTGGATCCCGGTTGCGTGCATGCGGGAGTCTGACTGCGTCCCCACTTCTAACTTCAGAAAAAATACACACAAAAAAAGAAGAAAAGAAAAAGGACAAAAAATAAAAGAAATAACTCATGGCAAAGGATAACATTGTGTTGATTGTAGAGGGCATGGGGGTCAGGTGGAGAAGGTTATTGGGATTGTGGGGCCAGACTGTAAGACCCAGGATCTGGACTCTGGTTAACAACAGAGACTGCAGAAGCCATCCAGCTCCCATGCCTTACTGGGCTGCCTGACTCAGCAACTGCTATGTAAGCCATGACATCATCTTGCACTGATGTAATGTTGGCACCATGTCACTATGATCCCCGAGTACTATATCTACTGCTTCGGCACTGCGAGGCTAGGAACAAGGAATAAAAAGGGAATAAGGACTGCAAGGAATAAAGCATGAAATAAAGAATTGCAGCATGTTTTATATTCCTCCTGCTCCTCGTGCTCTCTTCACCTTGAGAATCCCACGGCCTAAACCATTCCTTGAGGAGCATTAGTGCTCTGACATAAGGCTCTGTGAGCTGTGTGCAGTGAGAACCCCTTTGGCCCTGTCACCCCTGGAGGGCAGTGGGGACATGTGTCCATTGACTGGGTTCTGGTACCTATTAGCAAAAGCCCTGTTGACCTGGGCAGCCCAAGTGGACTGAGACATGATGAAACCCACGCCGGATGCCATGAAGGAGGCCTTAGTGGATTCGAGGCTGAACCTCCCTAAAACACCCCAAGAGGCAGTAGAACGAGTGTCCTGGCTGTTTTTAATGCTTATATGGACACAAAGGATATATGGCACCATAAGAATATATGAACTGCCTGTGTCACGTCTCATGTTAACAAAGGAGAAAGGGCTAATGACAGTAACCAGAACCAAAGGTTCAGCTGCTGAAGAAGCAGAAGAAACAAGTGGGCCCTGTGTGCATGCACCACACGCACGAGACTACTGGCAGGAAGGAGTGGAGTGGTTGGGAGAACCCCAGTCCTTGTTGTTCCAGTTTGAATAAGGGGAAGGCTAAGGGATCCACCTAGAGGGACAGGTGGGGACTGGAGGCCCCACATGAAATTAGCAATCCACTAGCCACTTCTAAGTGTCAGCTCTGGTGGATACTGATGCTAACTGCTCCCTCCCTTCCGTACAGGAACCCAGAGCAGTTCTTTGGGACCCTGGTAGCTATTGGCAATTTTGGCATTGGACTGTTCAAGCAAAGCCAGGAATTACTCCCTTGGAGATGAGAGGACTGCCTCCTAAGCCACACCGTGTACTGTGTCCTATCCATGAATGTATCATAGGAGTGGATGTCCTGCAAGAGCTGTAGTTGGGAACTACAGCAGGGGAGTTCCACCTTCAGGTTTAGGTTGTGAAGGCGGTGTTGTGGAGACATGCAGCACATCCTCCCCTTGCAACTGCCTATCCCCTCCCCCGGAGGGTTGACTGGCACTGAGCAGTGCCAGAAAGCTGCATGAGGATGAGCCCCCTGGTTTATTTTGCAGCTGTGCAGCTGGCAGTACACCCCCACATAGAAGGCCTGGAGGGCATGTGGAAATTGGAGAGACTATTTTGAAACTGAAAGAGGCTGGTATTATGCAACCAACATACAGTCCTTACAACTTCCTGGTATGGCCGATACAAAAATGAGACAGAACATGGAGTATGATATGGACCGTTGGAAGCTGAATAAGGTCAATCTACCACTCCATGCAGTGGTACCATCCAAACTGGACTTAATGGACAAATTGAGTGTGAATCTGGAAGCTTACCATTATGTAGTAGACTTGGAAAATGCCTTTTTCTCCATAGACATTGCTCTGGAGAACCAGGAAAAATTTGCTTTTATTTGGGAAGGTATTCAATGGACTTTTGCTGTCTTTCCATGGGGCTATTCACACAACTTACCCATTTGCCATGGTTCAGTGGTCAAAGACCTGGCCTCATGGACCAAGCCATCCACAGAGGCCTTTTTTCATTACATTGATGATATAATGCTAACTTCTGATTCTCTTACAGATCTAGAGACAACAGCAGAGAGTTGTAAAAGGTGCTCTAAAAACATGGGGCTGGGCCATCAATGGCAGCCAAATTCAAGGACCTAAATTATCAGTCAAATTCTTGGGAGTTGTCTGGTTAAGTAAGACTAAAGTTATGCCCGAGAAAGTCGCTGATAAAATCCAGGCATTTCCCTGGCTCATTGCAGTGAAGCAGTTACAAACTTTTTTGGGTTTGTTGAGATACTGGATAGGGTTCATACCCCCACTTAGCTCAAATAGCAAAGTTCCTGTATGGGTTGATAAAAAGGGAGGGGGGGCTATGGGATTGGTCAGATGACCAAGAAAAACTTTCACCGCCACAAAATGGGAAGTGGCCCAAGCATAGGTCCTCCGGACCACAGACTTGAGCATACCATTCCTCTTGATCAGGGGTCCCCACACTTTTTACACAGGGGGCCAGCTCATTGTCCCTCAGACCGTTGGAGGGCCAGACTATAAAAAAAAACTATGAACAAATCCCTATGCATACTGCACATATCTTATTTTAAAGTAAAAAAAAAAAAAAAAAAAAAAAAACAGGAACAAATACAATATTTAAAATAAAGAACAAGTAAATTTAAATCAACAAACTGACCAGTATTTCAATGGGAACAATGGACCTGCTTTTGGCTAATGAGATGGTCAATGTGCTCCTCTCACTGACCACCAATGAAAGAGGTGCCCCTTCCGGAAGTGTGGCGGGGGCCGGATAAATGGCCTCAGAGGGCTGCATGTGGCCTGCGGGCCATAGTTTGGGGACCCCTGCTCTTGATTGTCTCTTTCCATGAGGACAGTTATGGCTGGGGCTTCTGGCAAAGTCAGGGCTCCTGGAAGGTACCTCTAGGTTTTTTGTCTCAACTGTGGAAGGAGATGAAGGTCTGTTATTCCCTGATTGAGAAGCAGCTGGCAACCATTTATGCAGCTTTGCAGGCCTGTGAGGCAATCACAGGTTCCATACCCGAGACCATCCAGTTCACTACCCTGGTGGTGGGATAGCTTTGCTCCTGGGCAGAAGGGCCCCAGAGGGGGTTGCCCAGACACCCACATTGGCCAAGTGGGGGGGCATATCTAAAGCACAGGTCGTGTTTAGCACTAGTCCTTTAACTCAGCAATGCATGAAATGCTGGGGTCTGTGACTGATCAGGCACAGGCAGCAGAGGCAGAACTGCCTCTGGAGTCCTTGGAAGAAGAGACACTGAGTCCCTATGTAGAAGAGAAAGTGTCCATACCAGCTGAGGCCTGATATACGGATGGATCTAGTTGAGGGAATCTTCCAGTCTGGACAGCTGTGGGTGTACAACTAGATACACATGAAGTGTAGTTTGAGACCGGGCTAGGCCAGAGCAGCCAATGGGTGGAACTGCAGGCTATCTGGCTAGTTCTGATGCATGAGCAAGGTCAAATGCATGTCTGTACCAATAGTTGAGTGGTCTATCATGGCCCTAATCTGTGGCTTCCCAGATGGGCTGCCCAATAGTGGACTGTTGTGGGCAGACTGCTTTGGTAATAACTCATGTGGGAAGAACTCTGGGAAAGAGGACAAAAGGAGGGGACAATGATATACCATGTACCTGAACACTACCTTTTGCAAAATCCCAGAAATGATGAAACAGATGCCTTAGCTAGAATCAGAAGTCTGGTCCTTCTGAACAGAGCCCAAGCCATGTATCTACACAAGAAAATTGATCATGTGGGCTCCCAGGTCATGCAGGCCCTATCTCTCTTACTAAATGAAACTACCCAAATGAGAAAGGTGGTGTTACAGAATAGAAGGCCTTCTAACTGCTTCCCATTGGGGACGTTTATCTTAGTAAACATAGAATGTTGTTTATACATTCTTGATCACCAAAAGCAAGTGAGGGAAGCTCTAGCAGAAATAGAAGGGGAGGCCCAGGCTCTACAGAACAACTCCTTAACCACTGATGGAACCACATCGGGAGCACTTGGCAATGGGTCTTTACTGTCATTGCCCTGGTTGCTGTTTTCTTGGTGGTGGGTTGTTGTATGCTATATTACTGCTGCATCCTCTGGGCCCAAGGAGCTGCGCTACTTACCAAAGTCCCCATCCTGTAGGGGTGGAATGTGGTAAGACCCAGGATGTGGGCTCTGGTTAACAACAAACATAGCAGAAGCCATGGGGCACCCATGTCTTTCTGGGCTAATTGACTCAGCTCTGGCTCCCATGCCTTTCTGGGACACCTAACTCAGCAAGTGCTCAGTAAGCCATGACATCATCTTGTGCTGATGTAACATTGGCACCGTGCCACTATTGTCCCTGAACACTAGATCTACTGCTCTGACACTGCGAGGCTAGGAATAAGGGATAAAAAAGAAATAAAGAATGCAAGGAATAAAGCATGAAATAAAGCATTGTAGCATGTCTCATATTGCTCTGGATTCTTGTGCTTTCTTCACCTTGGGAATCTCACCACCTAACTCATCCCTTGCACAGCAGGTGAGCTCTGACAGGGGGATAAATGATGATGGACAGAGGCTTGACCTGGGGAAGATGAACATACAATACAGTGTACAGAACATGTAATGTAAGAATTTGGCACCCAAAAAACACATGCATGATTTGGTTAACCAGTGTCACCCAATAAATTCAATTGAAAAAATAGCTTATTTTTCATATAAGTTTGAGACGCCTGTTAGACATCAAAGTTATTATAATGAGAAAGCAGTTGGCCTTATAAATTTAGAGATATATGGGCTTATGCACACAATTGATAGTTTGTTGATGAATAGACAAAATAAAAATCCATGACAATAATTTAAAATAACAAAGGAAATAGTGAAGAATAAAAAGAGACTATTCAAACTATCAGCTTTGAGACAAACCATATTTTTAGCATGTCAGAGCATCATTCAGAATATGTGTGCTGCCTTTAGACAGGCTGAGGCAGTCTAGAGATATCAGTGCTGTTCGATGATTTCATACAGTCAGATGTTTAGGGAAATGCTCTTTTCCTCCATTTTTTAGTAAACTTATGTTCAGACTATGTTTCTATAATATACTGCATTACTCTGATGCTTTATTTCACACTCAGTATGTTAAACTAGGTATCACTTCAAAGGCACCTCCTG
The DNA here is from genome assembly GCF_036850995.1 of Saccopteryx leptura. Taxonomy (NCBI): domain Eukaryota; kingdom Metazoa; phylum Chordata; class Mammalia; order Chiroptera; family Emballonuridae; genus Saccopteryx; species Saccopteryx leptura. Next base: position 358,408,305 of record NC_089503.1, read on the forward strand.
CCCAAAGAGAAATGTATTGGCAGTGCTTTTGTTCATCTTCTACACAAACAGGTTTATATAAACAAGCTGATGATTTATAAATAGGTTACTTTCAAAGTCACTCCATAGATATTGCTTGATTTTAGAGATTCTTTATGTTTGAAGCCTTTGAAAACCTCTGCTTGTGTATTTAAAAATTAAGGCTTTCCTTCGTTTGGACAGTTGTCAGTCTATGATGTACCCAATCCGTTATGGTGTATATTTTTCTGTAAAAAATTTATTTTTTACAAGTTTTGATTTTTCTCAAAAGATTCTACTTTGTCATATTTCTCTTTTATTGATGATCTTTTCTGTTCAGAGTTGTTTTTGCAATAGCATTTTTGAAACTATTTTTTAAGCTTTATCTAAAATATGTCTCATAGAAAATATAAAACACTGTAGGATGCTGATAAAAATACAGCATCATTAGAAAACCTAAGATCTCATACCAGCTACTTGCTTTGAAATTTATAAAGCATATGGTTAAATTTATATACCTAAATCCTCTGAGCTCCGGTTTTCTTATTTGAGGAAAATTGAATGCGGCAATGATACTGTCAAATTTGTTTTTGTTGCTTTTTATTTTTTACTTTTAATAAAAGTGAAATAACTAGTTACATAGTTCCAATCCAAGTGTAAAAGAGGCTGAGAATTGTAACCACAGCAAGAGGAATCGGGAATGATAAGCATCTAACTAGTCTTCATTATAGCTACGGCACTTCCCTATCACTAGCCCAACACCAAGAATATGGAGTGATTTACTGCATGTTCATATAAATCAGAACATAGCATAGTTCTTCAAATAGACATATGATTCATTTAATTCTAGTTCATGTCAAGGTATTAACCAGTTTAAATACATATGTGTATATTTAGATAACAATAAGACATTTCTCATAGAGAAGGGACATGTATATATATTTATACCTATATTGTGGTCAGAAAACCTTGGAGTGTTTCTAGAAATGAGACATCAAACACAATTTGGGCATAAGTTTTCCTAAAGAAAAAAAAATATGGGCTAGATGATCTTTAGCAATCTGTACTAGTATGTACTGTATCATGTATGTCTGTAATGTTTCCAGTAGCTTTCTAAGTTATACACACATTTTATAGTATATTTGTAAAATGTCCAGTAGCTTTCCTACCATTCCTGAGAATTTTCTGTAATCAAAGTATACTAATTTTTTCTATTTTAATTATGTTTTTATTTTTTTAAATAACATCATTATTATCACCATCACCATTATTAAAGAACTATAAAATATTACCCCTGCCTTGGTCTCTTTGTGTAAAATTCTAAAACACCTATAATAAAAGTCTTGAAATCTGTGGTAATAACTCAACCAATGGAAGCTGAAATGATGGAGAACATAGTTTTCACATCCCCTTCTTTTTATTAAAATTTTTAAAAAGTCAATGTATTATAATTTAATTTTAAAATCCAGAATTTAAATGAATAAAAATGATTTTGAAAGGGCTGTGAATTAAAAAATATATATATTTTGCTTGTTGAAGGAATATGCTGTGAAGAATTAGAGACAGAGAGGTGTCTTAGGGAGAAAGTCCTAAGTAAATGAGAGTCCAGGGGCCTCTCTGACCTGTACTGAAAATGGTGTGTGCTGGAAACAGCAAAACAGCAGGATAAGACTCAGTAACAGAAAAAGTTTAGTCTCTCAGAACAGAGATAATAGGTCATCATGTCCTTGTCCTTCACTTTACCCCCTGAAAATGTCTGATGTCTGCTTTCTTGAGTTATTTGTGCTGGCTAATAAATATCTGAGTAAGGCTGGGGATGGGGTCTTAGTCCTTCAGTCTTCTGACCAGGGCTGTTTCCTCCTCTTGGCCCCCCAGAGCATATTATCTGGTCTCCAGGTAGTTCATTATCACTGTGACAAGTGGTACCCTGTGTGAGAAATGGGAACCAAATGACAGGTTTGCTTCTCCAAGCAGTTCATTGTCATCAGGACAAGTGCTGCCCTATGTGAAGTACCAGAAGAAATGACCTCCCAAAGCCAGACAAAGGAAAAGGATGTTTGCTCATCTCGATTGGTAAGGGACACAGTCAGTAGGGGGAAAGCCCTTGAATGCTTACAGCAAAGTCACTTTTAGGGATCAGGCCAGAGGATTTCCCTTTTCCTTCAAGAGGAATTTCCTTTCCCCTGAACAGCAGAGTCTCAAGTTACAGCTATAGGGACTCCTTCTAGCTGCAGGGTCTTAGATTGGAATTGAACTGTCCTCTTGCTCATGATCCTACAATGCCCTTGGCATTCAAAAGAGGGAAGTTTAGAGTTAGAAGACTGGGAAAGCACTTTTCCTAAGGGGTTGGTTGAAGCAATCAGGACAGGATATGAAATGACCCCTTGGGATTAGGAAGGGCTTGTTAAAACTGCTCTCATCACCTAGCCTGAAGCTCAAACAGGCGCTGACCCCTAGATATTTCACCAACCCTAACCAACAGGAAGTAGCTACAGAAGAAGAGAACTTCACACTTTTTCCATAAAAAAAACACACAAAAGTCTGAAAAGTTAGGTTTGGGTCCAGGGTGCCTTTAAACTCAAGGCTCCTTTAAACTCAAATTTCCCTCACCCAACCTCTCACTAGGGAAACTTCTTCATTAAACATCTCCCTCATCTGACATCCTCCTCCCCTTAAGCAACTCCCCCCACCCTGGGAAGGTTCTGGGGAGTGTCCTTGGGACAGGCCTTCAGGAGGAAGCTGGGGGTTGGGAAAGGGAGACAGTCTGTAACCAAGGCCACAAACCTGTTACAGTTGTGAGAAAAAAGGACATTTTCAGAAAAATTACTAGCAGAGCCTAATAGCAACTTTGTAGTTTGGCTTTTGCATGAGAGACTAGTTAAAATCCAATCTAGCCTGATTAGGCCGTGGTGCAGTGGATAGAGCATTGGTCTGGGATGCGGAGGACCCAGGTTTGAAACCCCAAGATCACCAGTTTGAGTGCGGTCTCATCTGGTTTGAGCAAGTCTCACCAGCTTCAGCCCTAGGTCACAGGCTTGAGCAAGGAAGGGGTCACTCAGTCCGCTGTAGCACCCTCACCCCCAGTCAAGGCACATATGAGAAAGTAATCAATGAGCAACTAAGGTGCCACATCAAAGAACTTAAGCTTCTCATCTCTCTCCCTTCCTATCTGTCTATCCCTATTTGTCCCTTTCTCTGTCTCTGTCACACACACACACACACACACACACACACAAAATCCAATCTAAAAATTCCTTATAAAGTTCCAACAAAGCAGATGATAAAAAGCCAATGTGATCAACTGCTATTCTTGTGTTTATGTAAATTACCTGGCCAGGTTGGAACGAGACTTAATACTGAAACTAAGATAATCTTAATTTGGCTCTTAAAAAAAAACAACTAAAGGTAACTTTAGGAAGAAATAAAAAGCAACCAGGTCACTTAGATATCTTAAAGCCTTCTTCTGGAGACCTGGAAACTATTGTAATCCTGAGGAAAATAGAAAAATTATAATAATACTGTAAAATATAAAACTATTCCAAAAAAATTTTGGCCAGGTGTCTAGAAATACATTGGATATCACTACTGGTTTAATTTAATTTATTTTAAAGTTCTTAACAAAAAATATGTTTTTCCCCCCAGGTTTACAAAAGGTTCCTGTTATCTCTTGTTATGTCCTCTAATCTAAAATATAAGTTTGTTAGCCAATAAAAGAACCTGTTTCTAAAGATCATGAAATATATTCTTAGTCCTCCCTGAAATTTAAGCTTTCAGAAGTTGACAAATCTGATTAATTAGAAAGAAATTATATGGTTTTAATAATAAAAGGTATAAGGTACTTTTGAAAGGAAAAGTAAATTGTTCTGAAAACAGCTTATTTCTGAATGGTGAAGAAGGTTTGAGCAAGTGAAAGAAAGTCTATGAAAATTGCAGAAGATTTGTGTAATTTACAGAAGGTTTGTGCAGGTTGTAGAAGGTTTATGCAGAGAAAAGAAAAAGAAGAAGGAACTGAGAAAGTAGACAAGGAAGAGAAGGGAAGGACTTTAGAAAAAGGATTGTTCTACAAGGAAAATAAAAAGGAACATTAGAACATTCTTAGGGGCCTCAAGAGCTTGAGAAACTCACCCAAATTACAGGTGTAACAAAGAGCCAATAGCCTTCTTAAGCCCCAACTACACAAATAAAAAATGGGAGTCAGGAAGGAGAGACTCACCAGACAAAAACAATTGTATAAAGCTCTTTTTACTCTTAATTTTTTTAAACATTTCCTCATCTGGACTTACTGCAGCCGAGAGGCATTTTATATCATCCAAGCAATATCTTGAGCCTCTCGTGTTGTACTGAAATGTATTAGCTGGCCCTGAGTGGCAGAATCCAGTCAAATTACTAACCTGGGGGTGAGGGTATGTTCCAACTTTGTCATTAACAGGTCCTATTTGGATACCAGTGAGAAACACGAAGCCTTATCATGAGTTGGCATCAGCCCCTAGAAAGCAACCCAGTTCCACAGATCCAGAAGCTCATACTGAATCCACCTCTGAACATGAACCCGAAAAAGAGGACACCTAACTCACTCTCACCCACTCAGAGAGCGCCTGACATCACCTCGGACACTTTTAATTATCTAACCAGGCATGCTGAAGAAGTTTTACAAAATACAAACATTCCTGCAACCTCTAAAGATCTGCGTCTCTCTATGCTTGCCCTTGACTTTTCACTGGTAACCAAGTAACTCACTGTCATCGCGATAGCTTGTTTTTATGGCTACCCTCTCTAGTGATTCTTGTTTTCTGCATAAAACTCAACTCTAAGTGTAAAAACAAATATGTCAAAAGAAAAATTCTTTTGGTAGACATATTATACTCAGAATTACTGTACCTACTCCTTCTTAATATTTTTTTTTATTGTTGTTTCTACGTGTTTTCTAATCTCATGGAAAAATTAAGTTTCCCACAGCAACATATGAAAGTAGCAGTTGCTCTATATCTTTGTCATCATTTTGAATTTGCCATCTTTTAATTTTAGCCATTCTTTTGGATTTGTAGTGGTTTATCAGATGTATTTTTAATTTACATTTTCAGAGATTAATAAAGTTGTGCATCTTTTTTATTTATTTATTAACTATTTGGATACCCTATTTATAATATATGTATTCAAATATTTTGTTTATTGTCAAAGTGTGTGTTTTTCCTTTTATTTAATGATTTGCAGGAAGGAGTCATTTGTATGGTGGGTGTTTGAAGCTTTGATGTAGCAAATAAAGCCATGGAAATATATGTGATATAATAAAAGTAATATAGGGAATAAGATAAAAATAAATAGAGTCCTGAGAAACAACTGGGACCAGAGAATGGGAACTAGAAAAGATCCTACTAAGTTAACTAAGAATGGCCAGGTAAGAGATGGGAAGAGAGGTCTGAGTCTGCTGCTTTACAATCTTGATATTGCTATTGGATGACTGAGCTGAAGCTGCACAAAAGTCTTCAGGCTCAAATGCAATTGACCCACTACTCACCTCTACATTGCTTTCAGTAAACTCCTGAGAGAGTACAGCCAACACTTTGTGCCCTTGGAAAACCTGCTTTCTTTATCCTTGCTGCCTCCCAACAACTCACAAAATAACAGTTCACATTATGCATCATTGCCACTAATCCCATCAGCCCTACGTTGTTCATAAGGTCACCATCGTAAACAGCAATACTTCAAGGTTACCTTATATCATCTGAACTCCTACCCAAAAGGGACTCTGGTAATAAATCTAACAGAAAGTAACCTCACAGGATGATCTGATCTTAAAATCCTAACTGGGCAGGATATGTGCCCCAGGCCTACAAAAGGTTGCTCTTTGTCTTAAGCAAGCATTGTTCACTTGTGCCTCTAGATTAACACACCTTTGAAACTCCCAAAGTAATCTTTTCTAGACCCCTCAGAGGCCATCAAGGAAACATAATTTTGTTACTTAACCTGTAATGCAATCATAGAAACTTCCCTTTGTTGCTTTCTCCACTTTCATGCATTTTTCTTACTCTCCTTCCTTAATTCTAAATGTTCAAATGAAGACGCAAAACCGTCATACTTTGAAGCTTTTGAGATCTTGCTTCCCAGCTTGTCCTTAGTTTGGGTCAAATAACCTTCTTTAAATATTCTCTATGGCTTTGAACATTTCTTACTGAAGACAGCACTCAATGTTTCTTTTGAAGATCTCCTCAAGCACTATACCATATTCAGTATATTATTGTAACTGTACTCAGGAATATCTCTAGTCGTTTTCTTCTGAACAAATTTTCTCATAAATTAGGTTAGTAACATAAATCTTGAGACTTCACCACCTAAGATGATTTTCTCACTAAAAACATTGTGGACTGAGAGTGAGAAAATCCAAATAAGTCTCATATTGCCTCTTCCACTTATACTCAACCTCAATACATGTAATAGTTATGATTTTATTAATGTGTAATTTATATCATGACATATTGTGCTAAAATTCCTATTATGGCTTCCTATCTCACTCAAAGATAAACCATAAACTTTTATCATTTCCTTCAGTATCTTGATGACTTATCTCTTCCTTGTTCTGTCTTCTCTGATTTTATTTATTTTTCTTTTAAATTATTTTTATTCATTTTAGAGAGGAGAGGGACAGAAAGAGAGAGAGAGAGAGAAGAGACAGAGAGAGAGAAGGGGGGAGGAGCTGGAAGCATCAACTCCCATATGTGCCTTGACCAGGCAAGCCTAGGGTTTTGAACCGGTGACCTCAACACTTCCAGGTCGACGCTTTATCCCACTGCGCCACCACAGGCCAGGCCTGTTTTCTCTGATTTCATTTCTTACTATTTCTCTTGGTCATCCTGTTTCAGCTACACTGACTTCTTTGTATTCCTCAAATGCCCTGTAGGCTCTTGTGGCCTTTATGGAATCTTAAACCTAGAATCCAGTTTCCCTAGGAATCTATAAACTTCATTTAGCTATCTTCTATCATCTACCGACCTTTACTTCTATTCACCTATTGTTTTTTCTACATGCTCCAGTATTACCTGAGGTCTAGAAAGTTTGAATAGTAAGTCTTCTCTCTCTATTTCTTTAAATTACACTAAGAATTAAATTATTTTTTTCTAATAATTTTTCATTCTAATATTTTTTTATTTCATGACATGATATTATTTTATTTATTTATTTTTTTGTATTTTTTTTGAAGTTAGAAGCAGGGAGGCAGTCAGACAGACTCCTGCATATGCCCAACCAGGATCCACCCATCATGCCCACCAGGGGGCAATGATCTCCCCATCTGGTCCATTGCTCTGTTGTGGCTAGAGCCATTCTAGTGCCTGAGGAAGAGGCCATGGAGCCATCCTCAGTGCCTGGAGCCAACTTTGCTCTGATGGAGCCTTGGCTGCAGGAGGGGAACAGAGAGATAGAGAGGAAGGAGAGGGGGAAGCGTGGAGAAGCAGATGAGTGCTTCTCCTGTGTGCCCTGACTGGGAATTGAACTCGGGATTTCCACATGCCGGGCCAATGCTCTACCACTGAGCCAACTGGCCAGGGCCAATAATAATTATTAAATAAAATAATCTTTTATTTTAAACTTTCTTTAAATTAGAATTGACAGTACCTACACATACACACATAACCTGGTTTATGTATATACATGAATATAGACATATGATTTTATATTTAGTTTTTTTATGGAAAGATGTTAGGTAAGCCATGTATTACATATATTTACAACTGAAAAAAAAAGGGCCTTATGGTTTTCTCGGTCCACATATAGGGAGCTTCTAAGGCTCTATCCCATCTTAACAATAAATTAAAAGGCTGCGTAGAGTTAAAAATTAAAGAACTCTTTTTTTATCTGTAAGAGAAGGGATGCCATAGAGCACTCTACTGTCGCAGAATTGGTGGGAAAGACAAGTGCACATGGGGAGTTGCAGCTAATAAGCATAAAGACTGATGAGCGGAAACTTCCTTGGGAACAAGTGCCTGGGTAGAAGACCTAAACTATAAATGTTGAATTGCTAAAGGCTCTGTGAAGACAGGTCTAAAATTAAAAATTCCAGAGAGACCCTCTCATGGAGCACTCTCCTACAATGCTGTGTAATTTACTTCCAGGAATTTGACTCCATTCACACAGTAAATACCAGAGAAAACTCCCTTAGTGCTTGCACCAGAGAGAGAAGAAAGAAACCATTTTTAAATACTTCAGAGCATCCTGTTTTTCTTAAAATGTCCTTTCCTAAGGGGAAACTAATTAATCAGAGCCTAACCTGATGAGGCAAGTGATGTAAGAGAAGAAAAATACTCAACTCTAGCCCAATATAGTCATTCTGTCAAACTTAAGAAGAAAATAATTAAGACTCTCTGTGAAGTTCACAGTACAGAGACATAGATTCAGTAAACACTGAGACCTGATAAGACTATAGAATGCTTTCTTTCTTCACATTTTTCTTGTATTACTAAAGGCCCATTTATAGCAATTTCTTTTACCCAGTACATCAATTATACCTAGCTATGAAAAAAAAATTATGTGACACAAACAAAGCAAAAAAAAAAAATTACAATTTTATTTATTTGTTTATTTTTAAGTGAGAGGAGTGGAGATAGAGAGACAGACTCCCAAATACATTAGAATGAGATCCACCCTGCAACCCCATCTAGGGAGATGCTGGAAGCAACCAAGATATTTTAGCACCTTAGACTGACACACTGGCAGAAACCCAGCAATCTTCAGTGCCCTGGACTATGCTCAAACCAATTGAGCCACTGGTTGTGGGAGGGGAAGAGGTAGAGAAAAGGCAGGCGGGGAGAGAAGCAGATGGTCGCTTCTCTTGCATGCCCTGACTGGGCATGGAATCTGGTACCTCCATAAGCAGAGCGAATACTCTACCCACTGACCCAACTGGTCACAAATTTAAAGAGAGAATAAACACCAAAACCAGATAAAGCAGAAATAATGAAATTATCAAACTGGGGATTTGAAAAAATATATGACTAGTATGCTAAGAGCCTTAATGGATAGACAACAAACAAGAGCATATAGATATTTTATTTTATACAACAAAATATAGTAACAAGAGGGAGGACCAAAGTAAATAAAATAAGAAATGAAAACAGAGAAGTAACAACTAACACCACTGAAATACAAAAAAAAATTAAGAAAATATTGCAAAAACTATATGCCAACATATTGGGCAATATGGACAAAATAGATAACTTCTAAAAGCATACAATCTTTCAAAACTAAATCAAGAAGAATAAAAGAATCGGATAGACTAATTAAAACTACAGAGAAAAAAAGTTATAGGACAATATCCCTGATGAAAATACCTGTTAATATTCTCAATAAATGTTAGCAAACTGAATCCAACAATACATTAAAAAGATCATACCCTGAGACCAAGTGGGATTTATTTCAGCAATGCAAGGTTGGTACAATATCTTCAAATTCATAAACATGATGTACCTCATAAAGAAAATAAAAACCACATGATTACATCAATAAATTCAGAAAAGTCATTTGATAAAATCCAGAACCCAGTTGTAATAAAAACTCTCAGCAAAGTGGAAAGAGAGGAAACATACTTCAACATAATAAAGAAGTGGGGAACCTAAATATACTTATAAGCAGGGAAGAAATAGAAACAACTCTCAAAAACCTCCCCAAAAACGAATATCCAGGACCAGATGCCTATACTAGTGAATTCTACCAAAAATTCAAAGATTTGATACCTATCCTTCTTAAAGTCTTCCAAAAAATAAAAGAAGTAATACACTCCAACACATTTTATGAGGCCAATATAAACCTCATACCAAAACCAGGCAAGAACAATACACACACAAAAAAACTACAGACCAGTATCTCTAATAAACACAGATGCAAAAATCCTAAATAAAATACTAGCAAATTGAATACAATACTAACAAAAAATAATACATCACGATCAGATGGGATTCATTCCAGGAGCATGAGGATGGTTCAGCATACAGAAATTGATCAATGTAACACATCACATCAACAAAACAAAGAGTAATAATCATAGGATCTTATCAATAGGTGTGGAAAAGGCATTCAATATGATACAACATCCCTTTATGTTTAAAACACTCAATAATTTTGGAATAGAAGCAAAGTACCTAAAAATAATAAAGGCCATATATGACAAACCATCAGCTAATATCATGCTAAATGTTGAAAAAAATGATGCCTTTTTCTTTAAAATCAGGAAGAAGATAAGGCTGCCCACTCAATATAGTTCTAGAAGTCTTAGCCACAGTAATCAGGCAAAAGAAAGAAATAAAAGGCATCCATATTGGAAAAGAAAAAGTAAAGGTATCACTTTTTGCAGATGACATTATCCTGTATATAGAATACCCCCAAAGACTGCCAAAAAACTTTAGAAACCATAAATGGATGTACTAAATTCGCAGAATATAAAATCAATATACAAAAGTTTATTGCTTTCCTATACACCAATGATGAATCTGCAGAAAATAAACTCAAAAAAGCAATTTTTTTACTATGCAACAAAAATATATAAAATACGTAGGAAAAAATCTTAACAAAGGATGTGAAAGACCTATATACTGAAAACTACAAGCCATTATCAGAAGAAATTAAAAAAGACATAATGACATGAAAATATATTTCATGTTCATGGATTAGAAGAATCAATATAGTTGAAGTGGCCACATTACCCAAAGCAATATACAAATTTAAGGCAATCCCCATCAAAATCCCAATGTCATTTTTTTAAAGAAATAGAACAAAAAATCACCAGTTTTGTATAAAAATATAATAAACCTCGATAGCCAAAGGAATCCTGAGTAAATAGAATAAAGCTGGAAGTATCATATTACCTGACTACAAATTGTACTATAGAGCTACAATAATTAAAATAGCATGCTATTGGCAGAAAAACAGACACACAGACCAACAGAATAGAATCAAGAGCCCAGAAATAAAAACATGTATATATGGGCAAATAATCTTCAACAAAGGAGCCAAAAACACACAATGGAGAAAAGAAAGTTGCTTTAATAAATGGTGCTGGGAAACTTGGAAAGCTATATGCAAAAGAATGAAACTGAACTACAGTTTGTCCCCCTGCACAAAACTTCAAAATGGAACAAAGGCCTAAATATAAGTTCTGAAACAATAAATTACATAGAAGAAAACATAGGTACTAAACTCATGAATCTTGCCATAGAGAACAATTTATGAATTTGACCCCAAAGGCAAGAAAAATAAAGGTAAAAATATTGTAAATGAGTGAGACTATATCAAATTAAAAAGCTACCTCACTGCAAAAGAAAGTGAGAACAAAACAAATGGACAGCCAATTAAATAGGAGATGATATTTTCAAACAACAGCTCCAATAAGGGGTTAATATTCAAAATATATAAAGAGATCACAAAGCTCAGCAACAAACAAGCAAAGAATCCAATTAACAAATGGGGAGAGGACAGGAACTGTCACTTCTCCTAAGAAGAAATACAAATAGCCAACAGATATATGAAAAGATGCTCATCATCACTAGCTCTTAGAGAAATGCAAATCAAAACGACTGTGGGTGGAGTGCAGAGCACGTTCCTAGCAGCTGTGGCTGATGCAATGATGTGAGAATATTCCAGTTCCCAGAAGCCTCCTGGGCATACCCAGGAAGGAAGCTCGCCTGCTATAAGGAAGTGACTTAGCACCAACCACGCAGCTCCCTGATCTTTTCAGCCATTGTCTATGAAGGACATGCTGTAACATCCTATTGGCAGAACCCATGTATATAAGCTAGCTTACTTCCTGAATAAAGTAGATCTGCGTCACTGAACCTGGTCCCCGAAGTCGGGTCTTTGTGTCTCTATCGTCCTCACCCCCGGCAGGACTTGTCCACAAACTACAATGATGTACAACCTCATGCCTGTTAGATTGGCTATTATCAACAAGATAGGTAATAACAAGTGGTGGAGGCGCTGTGGAGAAAAAGGAACCCTCATCCACTGTTATTGGGAATGTAAACTAGTACAAACATTATGGAAGAAAGTTTAGTGATTCTTCAAAATATTAAGAATAGAACTATTACATGACCAAGCAATCCTTTTGCTGGATATCTACCCCCAAAACTCGAAAACGTTAGTACGTAAAGACACATGTACGCCAATGTTCATTGCCGCATTATTCACAGTGGCCAAGACATGGAAACAACCAAAGTGTCCCTCAACAGAGGATTGGATAAAGAAGATGTGGTACATATATACAGTGGAATACTACTCAGCCATAAGAAATGATGACATATTGCCATTTATGACAACATGGATGAAACCTAAGAACATTATACTGAGTGAAATAAGTAAATCAGAAAAAACTAAGACCTATATGATTTCACACATAGGTTGGATATAAAACTGAGACTCATGGACATAGATAAAAGTGAAGTGGTTACCACGAGGAAGGAGATGTGGGAGAGGGGAATGTGGGGAGGTGTGGGGGTGGAATAAAGAGGGAGAAATATACAGTGATGGAAAATGATTTGACTCTGTGTGATAGGAATACATCATAATCAACAGTTCAAATGCTATAAAATGTTTACATAAAACCTATGTAATCATTGATCAATGTCACTCTATTAAATTTAATTTTCTAAATAAAAAAATAAACCTAATTGGTAATTTTTTTTTATTTCCTCTGCTTTGTCTTTTGAAAGTTTTATTGTATCATATATATGTGTATATATACATATATATCACAATACTTCTCATTGAAACCTCCCATATATTTACAAATGTTTATTATTTCCAAACATAAGCATGTCACCCTTTACTCATATAACAATATTAACTTATGACCAAAGAAAGGAGTATAATGATTATTTAGTGCACCTGAATATCTTAGAGCAGGAGAGTATAACATTTTTTTTTAAATGTCCTGATTGTCCTTAGAAAAAAATTGAAAAGCTTGTTTCAATTAAATGTCTTTGGACTTGCTTTCTCAAACAAAGGTATAATAAAGAGAAGTGAAAACAACACATTAGGTACCAAATGAATTCACATAACTAAGAGAATCGGTTTTCTAATTTCATAATAACTGAGACAACAAAAAAATTCCTGTGATATTACTTTATGGAGAAGAATCATAATCAAATACAGCATCTCAATATTGGTCTGAGACAATATTGCTCAAAATCTTAATTGGGGTGAAAAGTCATAACTTGAACATTACATTTAGAAAGAACAGTAACAAGCATCGATACACATTCAAATAAAAAATATAACATTAATTTAGTTTTGATAAGAATAAGTAAGAACAAATGTAAGGCCAGGAGCCGCCATCATGGCTATTCACATGCAGGTTCCAATTGGATTCAGGCAGACGGTAAAGAAATGGTGGAGTCGGAGGATGGTGGGCATTCTGTTTATTTGTGTCTCACCAAGACAGGCAAGCCACAGAGAAGACAAGGGAAAAGCAGAAAACCTGCTTTTCCCGTGAAGGGCAAGGGATCAGGGAGGCCCCTGCAATGGTGATAGCAGGATCCGAGAGAGCAAGCTCCTGGTCTGCCCCATTTTATAGTATAGAAATCCAAACCTTTAATCCAGGGGTCTCAAACTCGCGGCCGTGTGGCCCACCCACCAATTTTGTGCGGCCCGCAGACTAATCAAACTTCGTGGATTAATCTGTGGGCCACACAAAATTGGTGGGCGGGCCCATGCGGCCCGCGGGCTGCGAGTTTGAGATCCCTGCTTTAATCCAATATACAAACAAGGAAGTCTCTGATACAAAGTCACTTATCTGAGGCATAATGGGACGATTCCTCATGAGAGTGCACCACTCCCACATCATGTAATCAGTCAAGGGTGTGGGGAAAAGCTTAGTCTTTTAGTCTTAAAACTAGGCCTTAGGCTATAACGACCTGGCCGCTTACAGCCTGTCCCCCACACCCAATGCAAACTATAAGCGAGCAAACATATATATTATATTTACAAACTTATTTGACCAACAACCAAAAAGAAATGCCTTAAAAGTAATTCAAACTATATGTAGTGAAAAAACAAGCAATATGTTGAAAGATCATTTTACTCAAAGTATTATAGTTATAAACATAGGACTGAACATATGAAATCTGATATTTATCAAATTTTCTCTACATTCCAGACATAACATGGGATTTTAATTAGTTCTATACAAAATTTATGTAAACATCATAACTTCCACAATCAAGTTGATGAATTGAATTGCCCGTGATTTTATATTTAGATTGCATGTACAAGAAGTGGGTACCAATGAATATCTGCTTCATCTTGTTCTAAAGTCAATTCCACTATATCTTGTGAATGTACTATATTATAGTTCTAACCTGCTATAAACTGTTAACTTTATCAGATAATTACAATAACTATTTTATCTCTAGTACTTTAGAATTTGTATTTTTGAAATCACTTTTGGCTCTTAAAACACTAAGAAGATGCTTACGAAAATGAAGTAATCAGAGGATAAATAATTGACCAAATCCTAAGATTGAATAATATATATTAAAATAAAGTATATTATGTTCAAGTGCTAATTATTAACACTTTTGGAAGACACTAAATATTTTAAATCAATTTAATGCCTATAGATCAAGAATTTTCAACCTTTTTCATCTCAAGAGACACATAAACTTATTACTAAAAATAGGTATAATTTTTATTAAATCACACCAATAGCTATTGTGTTAGTTGTCATTTTTTAATTTGACAATCTAAGGAAAAAGAGGCCAGTGCCCCTAAATAAAAAGTAAGGTATTGTATGTTTTAAAAATCGTGGCACACCAGTATTATGTGACACACAAGTTGAAAATCACTGATATATATTGTAGTAAATTTAACTATTTCTCCAAGGTCATAAAATGTAAACATGCCTTTTGTTCTTCTAAAATTAAATGTTTGTAACTACTATTTAATTGCTTAAATATTCTTTAAAACCAATGTATTTCAGTATGATTTGCCTTCCTAATTATTTTACAGAGACTTTTATTTCTAATTCTAGTATCTAACTAAGGGATAGAATTTAAAATGGGGGATAGGGTTGAAGGAAGTGAAAGGGCTATATCTCTATTGTTTGATCTCCTTAGCAGATTTCTTTTTTGTTACTTTGAAATTTCAAATAGGATATACTTGTATAATTTTTTTAAGTGAAAGGAGGTGAGATGATGAGACAGATTCCCACATAAACCTCAACCTGGGATCCATCCAGAAACTCTGACTGGGGCCAATGCTCTAATCAACTCAACTATTTTTAGTGCCTGAGGCTGACACACTTGGACTAATGAGCTATCTTCAGCACCCAGGGCTGATGCTCAAACCAATCAAGCCACTGGTTATGAGAAGGAAAGAGGGAGAGAAGGGAGAGGGGGTTGGGGGAGAAGCAAATGGTTGCTTCTCTGTGTGCCCTGACCAGGAATCAAACCCGGGACATCCATAGGCCAGGTCAATGCCCTATTCACTGGCCCAGCAGGCCAGGGTCTACTTATATAAATATGATTCTTTGTTCGAGCATACTTTGAGTGCCTGCCTCATATCATGGTATAGATTATGTCTTAAAATGTGAAACATAAAATCATCTCATAGTAAATAAAGCAGATGATTGTTCAATAGATTCAAAAAAATCTATAAGCATAATATTAATAAAAAATCTGTATAAATTTAATTAGTTTAGAAATATTTTATAGCTGATTTTAATATTATAGAATAGTATTTATTAATAAAAAATAGGTTAACAGGAGTACTTCAAGAAAATATGCTAAAGAAATATATACTTCCAATGGTGCTTTTTTAAATCAACCAAAGATTCAGTAGAATAAATTTTACACATTTCTGTTTATGTTAAGAAGAATTTACTTTAATGAACATATTAAGAAAATTATAGTTTTTAAATAGTACTTACATCATTTGTTGACCACTTCAAGTGTAATGAGCACAGTGGAAAATTAGAGGGGGTATTTTATTAGTCTTTATATAAGATATGGAAATAACTTTCAATTAAGTTTTAAACAGACAACAACACTCATTTAGACAATCATCATATCTTATAGGCATGCAGTAACAGAATGCATGAGCTGAAGAGAACTCTATACTATTTTTATTTGGGAATATAAATGAAGAAGGAAACATATTGTGTCAGGTAGGTAATAAATGTCATCAGAGGCCACAGACTTATGCTATGTAATCTAATTTTTTTAAGTGACCACTCTTATACAAATTTTTTATCAACTAACTAACCAAAAATATATTTGGGAAATACTGGAATAAATATGACACTTGTATTTCTACTAAGGACCCAAAGCTTATGTCTACAGAATTCAAAATATAGTATAGATTTTTATTTTCACATAATCCATTTGCAAAGATTTCTAGGCAATAAGATACCCCACAGAAATAAACCTTTTTTTTTTTTTTTTTTCTTCTGAAGCTGAAAACGGGAAGAGACAGTCAGACAGACTCCCGCATGCGCCCGACTGGGATCCACCCGGCACACCCACCAGGGGCGACGCTCTGCCCACCAGGGGGCGACGCTCTGCCCCTCCGGGGCATCGCTCCGCTGAGACCAGAGCCACTCCAGCGCCTGGGGCAGAGGCCAAGGAGCCATCCCCAGCGCCTGGGCCATCTTTGCTCCAATGGAGCCTTGGCTGCGGGAGGGGAAGAGAGAGACAGAGAGGAAGGAGGGGGGGGTGGAGAAGCAAATAGGCGCCTCTCCCATGTGCCCTCGCCGGGAATCGAACCCGGGTCCCCCGCACGCCAGGCCGACGCTCCACCGCTGAGCCAACCGGCCAGGGCCATAAACCTTTTTTTTTAACATAACTTTTTCCACAAGAAAATGTAGTTTCAGCCATTTAAATATGATTCTGAATTATAACATTAATATAAATTTCAAAATATGCATGAATGCACTGTAAGACAATGGTGTATTGTATACAACTTAAAATATGGCAGATTAATATATTTTACAGTTAAGTACATATTAGTTTAAATTAGGTTGATAAGAACTTTGATAAGAATTTTAATCCTGGTAGAATTTTCAGTATCTAAAAGGACAATTAGCTTTATCTTACAAGTCAAAATGGATACCAGTCGCATTGATACTGGAGATAGTAGTGTTTATTGTAGAGATATGGTGGATATACTAATTGAGTTTAAACATAATTAAAATATTTTTCTTTATTTTGCTTTAATTTTCTTATAAAAGTTATCAGAGGAATCTGACAGCTCATTGAAGTATTACATATATGAAACTGTGGAAGCTTATTATTGTCAGTTAACATGAATATAAAGACTTGACAAGAATTGTTTGTCAAAAACAGTTTCTGATAACAATACATTGATTTTTAAAACTAAAAATACTTTTTCATGGTACATTTTCAGGTCTTATGAACATTCTTTCAAACAATAACAATAACAACAAGGACAGGACAGTTACCTACTTTTTCATAAACATACCTTAGATTAAGAGATCTAGTTATAGATACATTTAAGTTATAAGGTGTGCACACATTCATTAAAAAGAGTGGACAAGAGCAAAGTGAGACTAAAATCACAGAGAAGAACAGGGGTTCAGCTTTAGATGTTAATTAGATGCAAAAGACTTCACCCACATCTTTCCTTCTACCATCAATCTATCATGTGGACATTTGAGAACTCAATAATTTCTTGTCTGTCTACATACACAAAATGTTACTCCAGTGCATTAGGCTAATAATTAAACAAGTGGGTAACAAGAGAAATAATATGTTTATATATATAAACATATATAATATATATTATATATGATGCTCTTATAATATATACTGTATTATATTTATATATTTTATATATTTATATTATATGTTATTATATATATATAAAATACATATATAAACATTGAATGTGTTTGGGTTGGAATTAATTGAAAAAGAGATTTTCAGATGAAAGACATAAAAGAAAAAGGAAAGGGAGGTGAGTTGAATTGTTTTCCCTTAAAATTTATAACTTGAAATCTTACCCCAATACCTCAGAATGTACCCTTTATTAGGAGATAGAACATGAAGTTAAAATAAGTTTATAAAGTTAAAATGAGGTCACTAGGGTACATTCTAATTCGATATCTTCATAAAAAAGGGAAATTTGGAGACAGATACAGACTGAGGTAAATATCAAGTGAAGAAGGAGACAAAGATCAGGGTGATGCTTTTCCAAACAAAGGAATACCAAAGATTGCCAGACTCTAGAGAAGAGGCCTGAACTGGATTGCTCCTCACAGCTCTGGGAAGGAACTGAACTTACTAACACCTTGATCTCTGACAGCTGGTTCCAGAACTGTGGACAATACATTTCTGTCATTTAAGCCATTCACTCTGTAGTATTTTGTCCTGTCAGCCCTAGCATAAACTATGTGCAGTGCAGCAAAGTAGATGCAATCTCATAGTGAGTAAGCCTTCAGAATATACCAGTTTTTTTTTAAATTCTTAGTATGTAGCTATGATATGATTTAGACAGATGATTTTTTTAAATTTTTCCTCAAAGTGTTAAACTATATTATCTTCATTTTTTAAAATTTATACCTCCTTGTAATTTTGCTTGTCTAACAAAAGTATCTTCTTTTTAAAAGTATTACTTTTGTTTCTTCTACCACATTAATGGTTAATTTTAGGTTTTAAAATTTAGTCTACTTATTAATTTGGGCATTATTTAAATTTACATTTTGTTTATTGTGTCAGAAAAGTAGAAAAAAATGCGTAACTCCAGTTTAACAATTAATTATACAGCAAACTGTCACACAGCAACCAAAGATATGACAAAGAAAATTGCCACGGCCTAGAATCTGCTGTTGTATCCTTACCTGGTAATAGCTTTTACTCTTACCTCTAGAAATGGCCATTATCTTATTTTATGGTAACAACTATTTTTACTTTGCTTTATTATTGTATTTCATGTATGCATTCTTAAGTGATATCATTACATATTATTTGCATTTGATTTTTATATAACTGTATCTATTATTACATATATTACTTTTTAAACCCTTTATTTTTCTTTGTAGCTCTAGTCCATTGATTTCAATTATTATAACCAATAATTATTTTTCATTTTATTTTGATAGATGTTTAATATTTGATGTTACCAGTTAGAGGCTATAAAGAGTAGCCAATGTATATAAATCTCCTGGTAAATATGTGTTTAAAATTTTCCAGGGAATATAACTACAAATGGAATTTCTGGGTCAAACAGTATTTTTTTCTATATTTAACCACAGAAACACCTTGCTTTCCTTAATAAGGTGTCTCAGACTCATCCTAATTTATACTTGGATCAGGAAATAGATCAAATACCCTACCAAGATGCTTTTTTAGAATATAAGACTTTAAGAAAACAAAAATAGATAGTGAAGGCTGCCTGCTACCTTGTTTCACATGATGACTAGAAACCAGCAAGATGTTAAGAGATATGAGTTTTTAACTATTGTAAGAACAGAAAAGAGAATCCCTAAAAACAAAGATTGTAGGTTTATATTAATATTTCCAGTATATCTCTAATTTACTGATTCATTTGCCTTTCCGTAATAACAAAGTTTCTAGTCTGATATCTAAGAGTATAAATTGTAGAGCCTGACACGTTGGGTTCAACTACAAGCTTCACCGTGGGGAAATATATTACGTTTTTTGTATAAATTTCTTAACATACTTTAAACCGTCTTCATTACAGAATAAGAATCGAGTCTCTCAAATATTCTAATAGATATAAAATGCAAATAAATCTCCATTTCACTAATAACATTTTAATCAACAAATAATAGTTTAAGTAAGAAGGAAATGCTATTGACTTCAGTAGTTATTGATAACTCTCAGACTCTCTTGGAACAAAGTCTTGGCAAGATTCTAAAATGATGAACAATCAATCCAGGCACAATCAAAGGAAAGTGAGGAAAGAATCTATTTTTGTACTTAATTTATTTCTGAACTCTAAATCACACAGGCCTCAATTATTAAGTACTATAGGGGTTAACATATTGAAATGAAAGATTTGCCTCTTAATGTGAAGTCTGCAGTTCATCATAAAGTGCAGAAGGTAATGTTCTTAGCTTAGTTACTCTCCAGAGAAGCTAGTTCTCTATTTGTGCTGTCTGCTGGCATATATTAAAGAGAGATTTAGAAAAAAAATTTCCTGTATGAAAACATGGCAGAATATCAAAGGATTGAAGTAGTGCAGCTTCTCCTAGAGCACTGAATGTTCTACAGCAATCATTGTGCTGAAATTGAAATATTTTATGTGGAACATCTCAGGTTGATTCATTCTCACTATAAAACTCTATACATATTTCTAAAGTAAAAGTGACCTCTAGCACAATAAAATATTCAAAAAACATAAATATAATAAGTTAAAAATAAAACATTAAATCTAAAAGGAATAAGAAACTTTAAACTTCCCTACATGAGGTTGTAACACTTTAATTGAAATATAAAAGAATTAAATTAAAATATTTTCCTAAATTTAACTAAAACTTTTTCATCCTTTAAACTATTTCTATTTATGACTGTTACATTAAAAAGTAATGTTTTGCATATATAATGTTACAGTCTCCTTTTGAAATTACTTTAACAATTAAATGAGATACAAAGGAAAATATTTTATTAATTCACTATTTTTAGGTATCTTAAAATTATTTCTTTCACTTTTTTTTTAAATCCATGGAGCCTTTATTTTTCCTCATTTCTACCCTCTTCTTGAGAATCTAGTGAAAATGAGATGTCTTACAAGGCTAGGTTGCTGTGACAAAGCTTGTAGTTGTAATGTTTTTGTTGATTTTGGTGGGGGGGCTCACCTAGTGAGCTGGAAAACTTAAATTAGAGATAATAAAGTGGTGAAAATTAGAAAAGAAAGCAGTCTGGCTAAAGATTTGATAAGGGCTAATTAGATTAGCTAGATAAAATTTTCCAGTCCAATCAGTTGACAGATATCAATAGGCATGGTAGTAGCCACAATGTTTCATTGGGAGCCATTGAGGTTCACAGAAATAACTGTTCTTTTCAATTGGAAAGAAGGAAATGATCAATTATGGTTTATAGAATGTCAGTCACAAGCACACTAGGTAAAATTATGTTTTGGGTTTAGCATTGTCTCCTCTAATAGATGCATATAACAAGGCAAAGACTATGTACTCTTGACTCACATCATAATAGTGTCGGTATTTGTAGTAGTGAATATAAATTGCAAATACTTAGTTAGGTCTTTGAAAGAGCCCTCAGTTATGTTCTGTTGGGAGCATGAGTTCACTTTTTTGATAAGTACTGAAGTTGAAGAAGATACTTTGGGATGTCTAAGGTAAAAAGCAAAAGTGTCTTCAAGTGATAACATAAAGAATACCCTTAAATATGAGACACATGTAGAAATTTGAGGACAACCAGAGGCTTATAAATGAAAAGAAGCTCATAACCAGCAATCAAATTAGGGTTGTGAGATTATGCTATGAATGGAGTGAAGAAATCCAGTTTCTGGGGTCCTTGCAGGAATGAAGAAATTATTAAAGGAGAAACAGCTTTTGTGAGGCGAAGAAAGAAATCATGCAACATAAGGTTCGTTATGTAAAGCTCACAATGTTGGAGGAAACAAAAAACACATTTGAAATAATAAAAGGAAAAGAAAGGTCAAGTGTTAGTGTAGGATGTCTTAGATTTGAAGGAAAAAGGAGTTGCACTGGAGGAAGACAGGTGGTCTTTAAATGATTGAATAGGCAAGGTACATTGAGGCTATTGAAGGGCCTGCTTGAAATTTGAATGGAAATCCTTTTTTTTTTTTTTTTTTTTTTTTTTTTTTTTTTTGCTTCTTCATGTCAAGTAAAGAAAGCAGATCATTTTTTTAAAAGAGGTATTCTGGGCCCACAGGATTGAAGGACTCTTCAAGGGTGGAAAACTTGGAGAGGTTGCAAGAGTCCAAAAGTGGCCACCGTGGTTCTAAATTATCCTCGATAAAATTTCTGCCACTTCCAAGGCATGAAACAGAATTGGTGCCATATACTCTGCTGGAGAGTAGATGGAGAATGACTTATGAGAGAACAAGATCAAAAAGAGAAAAGAGCCAGATAAGAAAACAAGCAGTTTCATCTATAATCTTCACATGGGTCTCCTGTGCAATCTTCATTAAGCAGCTGAAAGACTTGCTTTGAACAATCCCTGAAAAAAGACTAAGAAAAAATTCTGGCCTCACGAAAGATCCAGGTATTTCTGCTTCAGAGCCAGGGAGTAAATCCTCACTTGAAAAAAAGTCAAGAACACTTTCATCCAGAAACTTCTCTCTTGATCAGAAAAGAGCCAGGAAGGGTCCCCCTGTTCAACAGAGACAGGAATTAAACCTTCCCTCAAAAGAACCAAGAATAAATCCATCGAGGAAGACTCTCAGCCAATATGAAAGAGCTTGATAAAGTGCCACACAAACAGAAAAGAACCAGAAAAAGCCCCATTTAGTAGAATTAAAGCATCTTCTGTCATGCTATGCAGACAAATGTGCACAAAACTGGATTTCCATTTCCCCAGCTAGGAACAACAAAAAGGTCCTAGGAAGCTGTCATGAACAGTTGGATGAAGATAACAGGGTCTGAGGGCAGTCAGCATTCTGCCCAAGCCATGCTACCAGAAACTGTCAAATTAAAATAAATCTGGAATTATTGGATTAGATTGATTTTATTCAGAGAGGTCTATTGCAATAGAAAAAAAGCTCAAATCTCAGAAATCCACAAGCATTTCATAATCAAACAGAATAAGCTTTTTAAAATTTTTTTTTGTTTTTACTAGGGCAAAAGAAGGACGAGCAGAGAACGGCAGAATCTTCCCAGAGGAGCTGGACAAGCAGGAGGAAATGGTCACTGGAGTGTGACAACTAAACGATCTCCCTGTGTTGAACTGATTCCCAGAAGGAGCTAATAAAAAGGGTGCATTCTACTTATTTTTAGAGTTTGCTCAAGCTTAGGAGAACACAGAGATCATAGGACAGTAGAAGAACAAAAGCCTAAAGTTTAGTGAAGACAAAACAGAAGGCCAGAAAGGGTCAACTGTGAACAGTCAGTCTCTATTTTTTTTCTTTCTTTATGTAAGTTATTCAGTCAAAAGAGCCACAGCACCCACAATTTGTATAATTACTATGGTACCACAATAATTAGTAGTTGTAGAAAGCTGAACTACCTTCAACTTGCCATATATTGGTCTTCCAGCATAGTAAATCCAGCATGATAAATGTATAAATTGTCAGTGTCCCACGTGCCTCAAGTAAGGTCATTTGTGTGTCACCAAATGTGTGACAATCCAGTCTCAAAATCCCATCCTCAGGGTATGTTTCCTGAAGCACTCCCTGGTATCAGTGATTTTCTCAGTCAAGGTACTGGCATAAATCACAAAACACACAACCGGAATGTTTAACATAGGGCTATTTCTAGAGATGTGGGGAAATTTTGAGCTAAAATTTAATAATATGAATGGTGGCGCACAAGGTCTTGCAACATTTAAAAACTGTGAAACATCTCTAGACATAAAGGTCCAAAAAGCATGAAAGCACAGAGTTATTAAAATGTAGTCCAAAGAATGAAGGTTAACAGATTTTATCAGAGGAGGCCTATCTATCCATCTTATATATTTTTTTGCATGTCAAAGAACTGTATATTGCAAATTATCAGTATAATTCAACATTAAAGAACATGTTTAACTATTCATTTAACTAAAGAATACTACTGATTAGAGTTCAATATATTCTAAGTAAAATATACACACACTAATGAATCATACTCATCTTAAGTATATCATTCAATATAGTTTTATAACTATCTACACTGTGTAACCCAAAATCTAATAAACACATAAATAACATTATCATCATCTAAGAATTATGTTGTTAGATAAAAGAAATAATATTTCACAGAAACTGTAATTAAAAATGAAAATGTTGGCCCTGGCTGGTTGGCTCAGTGGTAGAGCATAAGCCTGGTATGTGGAAGTCCTGGGTTCAGTCCTTAGTCAGGGCACCCAAAAGAAGAAACCATCTGCTTCTCCACCCCCACCCCTCTCCCTAACCTCTCTCTCTCTTTCTCATCTCCTCACATAGCCATGGCTTGAATGGTTCAAGCAAGTTGGCCCCAGGTGCTGAGGATGGCTTCATGGCCTTGCCTCAGGAGTTAAAATAGCTTGGATGCAAAGCAACAGAACAGTGCCACAGATGGGCAGAGTATCGCCTAGTACTGTGATGGCGAACCTTTTTATAAAAACCACCCATTTTTGCAGTGCTGGTCAACCTGGTCCCCCCCACCCACTAGTGGGCATTCCAGCTTTCATGGTAGGTGGTAGCAGAGCAATCAAACAGCACCGTGATTGGCCCGCCATGAAAGCTGGACCGCTCACTAGTGGGCAGGAGGGACCAGGTTGACCAGCACTGCAAAAGTGGGTGGATTTTATAAAAAGGTTTGCCATTACGGGCCTAGTAGGTGTCTTACTGGGTGGATCCTGGCCAGGGATATGTGGGAGTCTGTCTATTTGCTGCTCCACCTCTCACTTAATTTAAAAAAAATTCCTACAATTAGTATTGCTGTAGCTGCAAATTTTCTATGATCAACCATGTGTCTCCTGAGACTATATCCCTATTCTTTCCAAAGCATATGTGTATGTGTATAGACACACACAAAGTATTTTTAGTTATTATCAAATTATTTTCTCAAATTATCTTTTAACAAGCTTTTTCATGGTATGTGACAAAATAGTATTATTACAATCCCACAAAAACATGTTCATGAGGTTATTAATTAAAATGATACCAGGTAAATAATTAGCAGATATAATTGAAAAATGTGTGATAATTGATAATTTATATCATAAAATTTGCTTTCACCTGTATGTATATGAAGTTAAGAAAAAAAATCACTATTTCCATTACCTAAAAAATGGTTTAGTTATTCACAATTTGAATGTATGTACAGCTTATGAGTTACACATCACCAAAATCTCTATCTTTAAAGATTTAAATAAAAAACAAATCTACATGTCCTCTCCTTACTTCTTTGAGTTATGTGAAAAGAATAATTAGACTATGTTCCAGTTCTCCAGAGAATAAAACTATGTTCTCAAAGGCATATGGTTAGAGTAATTTTTATGCTGAATTTGGAAGCAATACAAATCTATAAAAGCTTTGGACCAAGAAAATTGGATATAGCTTAAGGAGCTGAAAGGACCTAAATGTACTGTTTACAGCATTTTTAAAATATATGAACTATTTAAGTATTTGGTAATAATTAAATATATTTAAGTTTTATTTTGTGTGTTTAAAAGAGTATACTATGTACAACATAAGGATTAGTTAATAATATTATAACTATGTATGGTGCCACATAAGTACCTGAGATATCCTTTGTAAATAATATGATCGTCTAACCACTATGCTGTATACTTGAAATTAATAAAAATTAATATTGAATGTAAATTGTAACTGAAAAATAAAAATTTTTAAATCAATAAATGAATACATAAGTAAAACAAAAAAGAAGAAACCATGCAGGTGAATCTGCTCTCAAAGGTTCTGTCTGCCCAGAGATAAGCGTTCACACAGAATTGTAAAGGCAATCTCCAACTCTTTTGAAATAAATTTATAATTTCACATAGCAGAGTTTATGGATAGTTTTATCAAACTTTCAAAAGTAACAATGTTAAGTTAATTTTTTTTTCTTATTTTACACTGCAGTCTTGTGTTTCGTAAAAATTGCTCTTGAGATAATTATTTCTTTCTCAGTGCCACCCGGTGTTTTTCTCAATTAATTATAAAGCAAGACTCTACAGCAGAGGTTCTCAACCTGTGGGTCACGACCCCGGCGGGGGTCAAACGACCAAAACACAGGGGTCGCCTAAAGCCATATTTTAATATTTTAAATATATATTTTCCGATGGCTTTAGGCGACCCCTGTGTTTTGGTCCTTCGACCCCCGCCGGGGTCGCGACCCACAGGTTGAGAACCGCTGCTCTACAGGGCAACACAAACTTGGCTATCTATATTTAACCACTTATATATTAAGTCTTTATTGTTTGAAACAAAGGAGCAAACAGTTTCATTTGTTTATTTTTTTGAGAATTACATTTTATTACAATATACAATTACAGTTCTGAATTAAATGGAAGTATCATTTGTCTAAGTTTAATATTCACTATGTATCTTATATCAAGTCTTTAGTGTAAAATCTATAGCTGTTTTAAATCTTAACATGTTCTATTTCTATTTCTAATATAGACCAGTGGTAGTCAACCTGGTCCCTACCATCCACTTGTGGGTATTCCAGCTTTCATGGAGGTCAGTAGTGGAGCAACCAAAGTATAAATAAAAAGATTTAACTATAGGTAGTTGTTTTATAAAGATTTATTCTGCCAAACTTAGTGAAAATCTGACATAAAGTACTTGGTAAGTAATTATTATTATATGCTTTAACTTGCTGTAACTCTGCTTTATAAATTTTATAAAGTAAAGTTACTTCCCTACTTTATAAATCACCATTACTGTGGAACCGGTGGGCAGTTAGAAAATTTTACTAACAGAGATACAAAAGTGGGTGGTAGACATAAAAAGGTTGACTACCTCTGATTAAAGGATAATCAAGTATACCTTTTAAAAATAAAACAATGAAAATTTCTTATAATATTTTGACATTTAGTTTATCTTCTAATTAATGTGATTTAAATTATGCTGAAATAAATTAAATGATTGAAGCTTTTACTTTGAGTTGTAAATTAATAATTAGAATGGTAAACTATGTGAAGATCAATTTAATATCAGTAAGGATTATAATCAAATTTTATTTTCATCAGTTTGTTGTTATTATTGAGGGCTACAATGGACCAGATATGGCAATGATTAAAAAAAAAAGGATTTCCAAAATGCTGCTCTTGCACATATTTGTCAATAATTGCTCTCTAATCTTGAAAACAATGCTCCACACATCTGGAAAGTTTTATCAACAAATTAATAGAAAATATAATTTAAAAAATAATTTAAGAAAAAATCCACCTGAGATCCACATACAATCAAATACAAGTTTCAAAATATGGCTCTCTTTTTATGATCATTCCCAAGCCATGGCACCCAAGGCAAAAGAAGTAGATGATTCCTTCCCATTGTCTAGTTTAATCTAGTCTAATTAATTACCCCTTAAAGTGGCCAACAATGATCACTTAAACTGCACTCCTTCAGGTAGAGATGATGTGGACGAGGACAGTTAGGAGAGACATAGCATAATTACTCTTGGAAGTTACCCGGAGGTATCTATAATACTGAGGTCTTCTATATGTCAAGGAAAGCTTTGACATTTGGTGGGCTTATGTGTAAGTTAGAAATTCCACAAGTAGATTGAAGAACTTTCCACTAAATAGATGTAAGTTTCCTAAAATACCTTTAAACCTATATTGTAGGGTAAATAGGGTAAAGAATCCTACCAGCCACACATTAAAAGAAAAACTAGGGTGCTAAGACACAGACCACAAAGTGAGCTAGCTACCATTTATTAAAAACCAGTTTTTAGTTAATTGGTCATCAATTGGTATTTATCACTAACACTGCTCTTTATTTGCAGTGTCAACCTAAAACAAACCAACATATGTAGTGAGAAGATTCTCATTTTGAGATTAAGGAAGTTAAACTGAAAATGGGTTTTCAGTTGTATAATTTGTGAAGGTTTTTGAGTCTAATATTATATTGAGTTTAATATACACATAACCAAACAGATAAAATAGTCTGGGGCCCAAACAGTTTTTGTTTGTTTGTTTGTTTATTTGTTTGTTTTTGAAAAAGAGACAGAGAGAGGGACAGACAGGAAGGGAGAGAGATGAGAAGCATCAATTCTTTGTTGTGGCACTTTAGTTGTTCATTGATTGCTTTCTCATATGTGCCTTGACTAGGGGGCTACAGGAGTCCAAGTGACCCCTTGCTCAAGCCAGCGACCTTGGGTTCAAGCTGGTGAGTCTTGTTCAAACCAGATGAGCCCACGCTGGTGACCTTGGGATTTCGAACCTGGGTCTTCCTCGTCCCACTCTGATGCTCTATTCACTGCGCCACCACCCGGTCAGGCTGGGGCCCAAATAGTTTAAATGACTTGATGTTGTGTATATCTATTCTATAGAGATCAGAGTAATGATAGTAATCAGTTTCAAGATAGTAAAGAAGTATCCAACCAAATTTTAAATTCTGTTTACCAAATGTTGTGAATTAAACATGTCTTATATTATAATTCTTTGAAATGTACTTATTATCTACTTTCTTTCTTTGTTGTGATCTATTACATGTATCATCTTCTAATATACTATATGATTTATATTTATTTTGTATATTATTGCACACTAACAAGCATTTAATCTTCTTGAGATAAATAATATTTTTCTCTTTTGTTAATTGCTGTTATATTACCAGAGTCTAGAGTAGTGTCTGGAACAAAACAGGCATTTACACTTTATGCATATAATAAAGTGAATGTGAAGATGCAGAAAACAAAAGTCTATTCAAAATTATTTTACTTATTATTTCAGGTAAAAGAGCTATGATTAGTGACTAGGTCTACTGGATTCTGAAGATCAGAAATAAAGTCTGATTTAGGGAATTTTCAAAAGGCATTGTGATTAATTTTGACAATTCCTAATGTACCCTTAACTTGCTCTTAATCTGTGGCTAGTTACACAAATAATGTACTAAAGAATCTTGCTACTTGTCAATGCATCGCAATGCCTGTGGATGGTATTTAAATTTTTAAAGGACTGTGGCCATCGAGTTCTCTCTCAGAACTTCTGTAGAGGCATTTGATGACATGGCACAGTTACAGACACTAACAAAGTTACCCCAGACAGATTTAGATCATCGCTAGATCTGTAGCCCGGGCAGTATCATCTTTATTCATGGCAGACACTGATCTGTGTAACCAAAAAAACTCTAGGCAAAACAAAATACATATCTTTTTCACTGCTACAAGATACCAGCCAGTTTTATGATTCAGATAGTTCTGAAAAACTGCAATCAATGAGTTCATTTAATGAAGGATGAGTGGAGTTATCAATTTCTACTGGAAAGTTCTATTTTCAGATGTTTTAAGATTTTATTTTCCTAAACTGTATTTTCTGAGTATACTTTCACAGAATACCTACCCCTATCATGTATCTACAAGACAGCCTTGATAGTTCTTATCTCCACTTACCTGGTATACTTTATGCAAAGCAGATTAAATTCCTAGGAAATTAGGTTCAGTGAAAGCATATAGTATCTTGGATGCCCTTGGGAATAGAGGGGCCAGATGGACATCTGGAAAGCCTCAGCTTTATCTTTGGGTGCAAAGTCTAATTTATAATTTGTCATGATCACAGAGGTGATGGGCATGTGTTGGACTTTTAGAAGAAGTCACAAAGCAAAGGAGTAGAAAATGTTTCCCATTCTTGATGATGGCAGTGATTATAGTGGATAGGTAAAAAGGGCCAATAAAGTATCTTATGAACTGGCAGGAATTATTTCTGAACTTCCTCAAAGCCTCTAAATCTACTAATTAGTAAATATATACACAGAAGAGAAGTTAGAAAAACCGTGTTCTCTCTCAGAAGTTCGCCAAGATCTGCTCAGCTTTCTACTAGAGGAACCTGGCCCTACCCTAAAGGAGAAAAGAAATCTGACAAAGCCACGTTCCATTCAAAGTCTTTTGCTAGGTCATTTGCAATAAACCCCTTAGTTCGGGAATTTGTCCAGATTTCTGCCACATGTGTAAATTGGTCTATTTGATTTGCTCCTTCTTGTGTTCATTTGACTGGATTCTTGCATCTACTATGATCCTCATCAGTAACCTGAAATGAGGTGTCAATACAGCATGGGGTCACTCCAGGGGACATCCTGACAGACAGAGTTTCAAGAAAATAAATTTATAGCTCCTTAATTTTCATTTGTAGTCTCTTCTGAACTTAAACTATATCAGAACTCTCTTGTTGTCAAGGCATCATGCAGGGTTTTTTTCCCATTCCCTTTCAGAGTCACACTTCTCTTGAGCTACAAAGAAAATGTACCTCTCATTCATCCTAAGTCTAACTATTGTGCATTGCCCTAGGTTGGTAATAAAAGCTCAGGGTGCTAAAGAAAGACAGAGTTTGAAATTAAAGTAACTATTTGTGAGCCCTCATTAATCACGGCATCTGAATATATTCCAGGGCTTCTTGCCTTTTTTTTCTTAAACATTTTGTGTGTGTTTGTTAAGGGCAAAGTATGACATCAGAAACTATTTTAACTTATTTCTGTATATTTGGATTACAGATATGTTGCAAAATGGTGTAGCAAGAATGAAGACAAACTTTCCTCTTCTACCCACCAAATATTACTAAAAATTATAACACTTGTAAGAAAAAGTCCCAAGATAGTACTATATACTATATACTATATTCATTGCAAAGAAATATTAAAAAGGGTGATGGTATCTGTGCCTTAGCTATGTTAGAATAGAAATATTTGAGATTAAAAAAAAATATATTGCCCTGGCCGGTTGGCTCAGCGGTAGAGCATCGGCCTGGCATACGGGGGACCCGGGTTTGATTCCCGGCCAGGGCACACAGGAGAAGCGCCCATTTGCTTCTCCACCCCCCCCCCCTCCTTCCTCTCTGTCTCTCTCTTCCCCTCCCTCAGCCAAGGCTCCATTGGAGCAAAGATGGCTCGGGCGCTGGGTATGGCTCCTTGGCCTCTGCCCCAGGTGCTAGAGTGGCTCTGGTCGCGGCAGAGCGACGCCCGGGATGGCAGAGCATCGCCCCATGGTGGGCAGAGCGTCGCCCCTGGTGGGCGTGCCGGGTGGATCCCGGTCGGGCACATGCGAGAGTCTGTCTGACTGTCTCTCCCCGTTTCCAGCTTCAGAAAAATACAAAAAAAAAAAAAAAAAAAATATATATATATATATATATATATATATATATTAGCTGAAACGTAACACTTCTCTAATAATAAGTATATCTTATTCATTCTTTATTTTTCCTATTTTATATACCAGAACTTTGTATAAGCTTTTATTTCCCCTTATCTTTCTTTTCTGAGACGTTTTTGCATATTTTTCTGATTTGAAGGTGGAGAAAGCGAAAATCTTTACATCTACTTTCAGCAGACCAACACTACAATTTTATATGTACACAAACATAAATGTAGACAGGATCACCAAAGCTTGAAATATAAATGAATATACATTAAACTTTGTGTGTATACACACACACACACACACACATATATTTTAAGTACCCTTTTTTCATTATGCTTCTTCTGTCTTCTATGTCAGAATAATCCTACTCCTTTCCCTTTGTGCTCTAGAAAGAAACACCCTCATTTATATTTCCAGCACCCCCAAACTCTGGGACTTAATCTACCCATAATATCTTGTTTTGTTTGTGTGATGGTCAGTTTAAAGTGACAACTTGGCTTGGCTTAGTGCCCAGTTAGCCAAACAAAAGCTAGTCTAGGTGCTTCTATAAATATATTTCTAAAATGTGATTACCATCTACAATTAGTTGACTTTACGGAGATGGTCCTAAATAGCCTGGCAGGCCTGGTCCCCAGGGCAAAGACCTCAGGAGCAGAGTCCAGGTTTCCCCGGGAGGGGTGTGCCTCCAGGGGACTGCGGCACAGCTGTGACAACACGTCCTACAAATATCACACTTCTCCAGCCAGTCCCATAATTACAGAAGTCAATGAAGTCTATATCACTTTTCTAAGAAATGCCTTAATAAATTATTATAAAGGAGCAGATTATCAAAGCAGAAAGTTGTTATTTCTCAGCTCTTAAAGTCAAGATGTTGACATTGCTTGCTTCCTTCAGGGACTCTTTAGAAAATCTGTTCCCGATCTCTCCCAGTTTCTGGTGGCTGCAGGCATTCCTTGGTTTGTGGCCATTTCACTCCAGTCTCTGCCTCCACAGTCCCATTGCCTCCTCCCTTTTCCTCTTTCCTCTGGATGTTGGTCTCAAAACTCCCACTGCTTCTCTCTTGTAAGAATACATTTGATTAAATACAGTCCATGGAGATAATCCAGGATAAACTTCTCCTCCAAATGCCCTTAACAAAAATGAAATCTTTTTTTAAAAATTATTTTTATTTATTCATTTTAGAGGGGGGAGAGAGAGAGAGAGAGAGAGAGAGAGAGAGAAGGGGGGGAGAAGCAGGAAGCATCAACTCCCAATGTGCCTTGACCGGGCAAGCCCAGGGTTTTGAATCGGTGACCTCAGCACTCCAGGTGGACGCTCCATCCACTGAGCCACCACAGGTCAGGCAAAAAAAAAAAAAAAAAAAAAAGAAATCTTTTGCCACATAAGATAACATTAAAAGTTTCTTAAGAGTATGACATAAAATATCTATTGGCAGAATTTTTTTTTTTTTGCATATCACAATTCACCCTCTTACTCCTCAAGATTCACATCTATGTTATATGCAAAAATAAATTTACCCTATCCCAACATGTCTCAAATTTCAATCCTTATAGCATCCTTAAATATTATCTAAACATCAGAGTTTTAAAAATTCTATCTCATCATCTAAATTAGTATGAGTGAGGCACTCAATATCACTCATCTTAGAGTAAAATTCCTCTCCTTTCTTGGACCTGTGAAATTAGAAAATAAAGTGTTCCTGTAATACAGTGGTGGACAGGCCCCACGTAACAAACGAACTTTCCTTTTCCAAAAGAGAAAATGGAAGGCAGAAAGGAATTACCAGTCCCAGCAAATTTTGAAACCCAGCAGGGCAAAGTCCGTGAGGTTTCGAGGTCTGAGGATAATGCTTTCTGACTTGAGAGTCTACATTCTTGTCCTGTGGCTCGCTTCCCCTGGCCTGCAGCTCACCCATCTATGCCTAACGTACTGCGCTCAGAGTCATTTCTACTTCTTCTTGAATGGTATCACATATTTGCACGTGAGTAGCTTTACCAGCCTGTTCTCAGCCAGGAGGATTTTAGGAGCCTAACAAACTTTTTGTTTAATAGTTCTTTAATTTATTTGTTTCTTCTTTCATTTTGCTGTAAGTAGCAACAATACACCAGTCTGCCCCTTAAACACTGCTTGGGACTCTCCTAAGTAAAATACTCAAGTTTATCACTTATAAGTTCTGCTTTCCACATAACTACAGGACACAACTTGCACAAGATTTTTGGCTCTATATGACAAGGATCACCTTTTGTCCAGTTCCCAAAAACACGCTCTACATTTCTGTCTGAACTCCCACCAAAACAACCTTTGGGTTCATAATGTAACCATCATCCTGTTTATGACCACATAGGTATTCTCTAAGAGTAGAGAAGTTTTATCTACCGTACTCTTCACTTCCTTCTGAGCCCTAACTTATCCAATTCCAAAGCCACTTCTAGATTTTTAAGTCCTTGTTGTAGAGCAGCAACCCATTTCTGGTAGTAAAATGTGTATTACTTTCTCAGGGCCACCTGTAAAGATTACCACAACTGAACAGCTTACATAAGAAGATATTCTATCACACTTCTGAGGCCAGAAGTACAAAATCAAGGTGTCAGCAGGACTGCACTCCCTGGAGAGGTGGTAAAGGAGATTCCAATCCTTACTTCATTCAGCTTCTGGTGATTTCAAATGTTCCTTGGTTTATAGCTGCATCACTCCCACTTATTCCTATGGTCACTTCAGCTCCTCCTCTTCTATGTGTTTTCTCTTTGTATTTTGTCTCAAAATTCTCTTTGCCACTTGATTATAAAGATACATACATGTAAATGCAATAAGGGCCCAAACCAGATAATCTAGAATGACTTCCTCCTCCAAACTTCCTTAAGCTAATCACATCTTTTGCATATATAAGGTAATATTCATTTCAAAATATGGAGTTTCGCCTGATCTGTGGTGGCGCAGTGGATAAAGTGTCAACCTGGAATGCTGAGGTCGCCGGTTCAAAACCCTGGGCTTGCCTGGTCAAGGCACATATGGGAGTTGATACTTCCTGCTCCTCCCCCCTTTCTCTCTCTCTCTCTCTCTCTCTCCTCTAAAATGAATAAATAAATAAAAATAAAAATTTTTTAAAAATATGGAGTTTCAAGTAAATGGATCAATTTATCAGAAAGAAACATTTTTGTGAGTTATTGTCCTGTTTCAAAACGAACATTTCTTGTTTCTTTACTAATTGTCTTGGATCATCCTTTCAACCATGGCAACAACTAATTTCTCAAAGGAAAAGAAAAGAAACTTGGCAATAACCTTCTAAATTTTCATATCTCAAATCCTGTTTTCACGTGGAAGAGAAAGATGAATGAAGAGAGTGTTCAGAGGCCTTACATGCATATTTCATCTGTCCCCGGTTTTCCCTTCCGTCCCGCAACGTACTCATGGATGGTTTTGGACTACATCATTCTTGTGTTTAACCAGGCATGTGAAGCCCAAACTGTGACATTTTACACAATTTCTTTTGTGGGGTGATCCTGTATTTGTTGGTTTTTGTTTGTTTGCTTAATTGACTTTTTTGAGGTACAGGTTTCAAGTGTACAACTCAATAAACCACCATCTGCCCACTGCACACTCTATGCCCATCAACCCAAGAAAACGTTCTTTCTGTTCTCATTCTCCTGTCCTCTGTGCACTTCCATGTCCTCCCCTTCCCCTCGGGCTGTCACCACACTGTTGTCTGTGTCTATGTGTTATATATATATATATATATATATATATATATATATATATATATATATATATATATATATGGCTTAATATCTTCACTTTCTTTCATCCAGTCCCCCCAAACCCTCCCTTCTGACAACTGTCAGTCTTTTTTATGTAACCATTATTATTGAAAGAATGTATATCCTTCTTCTTCAAGGGAATACATTGAAACATCTTTGACTATCACAGTCATTTTTAATGGAATAATACAATAAAATCTCCATTGGGTATTGCAAAATAATTAAGTGAAATGTTGAAAATAAGGCATGACAAGAATTGAAATGCCATGCTATTTATATAGTCCAAAAGATCATTCTAAATGGTTTATTTGCAAGTCACAAATCTCTACAAATCTTGCATTAAAATTATTAAATGCTACCCTAAATGCAAATATTACCTAGGCACTTTCTCATATAAAGGGAAAAAATGTTATAGAACCAAGGATATCTAATTTTTGCTATAAATCTCACTTATGTTTCTTATGAGCCTTACTAAGGAATCTGAGAGATATTTCCTTTTATTGTTTCAATAATTTATGTAATTTAGTTAACATAATCTTTTTCTAGACTCATGTCAGTAATATTATTTGCTTAGACATTGTTTAAAATGACCCACAGTGGCGGCAATCTCATCAGTCAACAGAGCCAAATATCAACAGTACAACGACTGAAATTTCTTCTGAGAGCCAAATTTTTAAAACTTAAACTATAAAGGTAGGCACATTGTTATTAACTTAATTAGGGTACTACTAATTAGGGTACGGCCAAAGAATCACACTCAAGGGGCCAAAGTGCCTCATGTGGCTCGCAAGCCATGGTTTGCTGACCACTGCAATTATCTAAAAAATATATATTTTTATTTTGAATGTAAAATATGTTGTATAAAATTCTAAGTTACCTTTATAAAATTTTAGTGATCTTCAAAGTATGATTTGAATAAAGACCTTACATTTGTATGATTAATAATAAT
This sequence comes from Saccopteryx leptura, assembly GCF_036850995.1. Taxonomy (NCBI): domain Eukaryota; kingdom Metazoa; phylum Chordata; class Mammalia; order Chiroptera; family Emballonuridae; genus Saccopteryx; species Saccopteryx leptura. The sequence continues at coordinate 358,443,925 of NC_089503.1, forward strand.
CTGAAATCATACTCGCTTTTGATGTAGCATGTTCTTGATAGCTCTGTGTAAAACAGAACATCATTACTTCAGGCAAGGTGACAAGGATAATCACTTTCTATAATTCATGTTTAATACCTGAAGGCCAGGGAGAAATCATTATGTCCTTGGTCCAAAATTTTTAACCATACTACATCATCTGAGCTCCAGAAAATATTTGTGAGAATTACTAGAATGACTCGGGTTAAAAGAGAGCCAGCTTTTGAAAATGTAATTCAAAGTGATATTTAAACTGTTACCATGCAATACAGAATGTATAGCTTTCTACCGGGACTCTCTTTGGAAGTCTAGAAGCCTGATGAAATCTTTTAATCTGCACTTTTGTAAATGAAGCGAAATCTCATAAAAAAATAATTTGGAAGCATTTAGAATATAAAATACAGTTACGTTTCTGCTCAAAAACTAGATTTGGAAATTGGTATGTTTTTTTGTGTTTAAGTCCATTTTTTGTCTTTTATAAATGATACTTATTCTCAACTGAAATAATTTAAATTAATGCACTTTTTTAATGCACTTATTAATGAAGTTAATAATAAGAAAGCCTCCATGTATCATATTATTAGTTTTGTTTCTCTAACATGTAAATATAATATATGTTGTTTATGTGGAGTTGTTATCAGTATTGCTTAGCGGCAGTTGTATAGATTCTGTGCTCTCAAAGCAAATACTGATCGATATTCTTATCATGGAAATGTGTTCATGCACATAGAGTATGTGTTTTATAAGTTACATTTTCCTTTTTCTTTTCCTGGCATTTCCAAAAAAAAAGAAAATCATGTATGCACTGAGGATTTCTTATGATATAAAATATTGCTGTAGTCCTACTTAAACATTTATATTGCTGACATGAATTTTAGCCATATTATCAGATTTCTTTAAAGCTAAGTTATTTTCATTCATCATTCAACTTATTAATATATATATCTAAGAATTTCTCCTCTTAAACATTCTTTTAAACTTCTAGCTTTAGAGTTCCATGTAAACCATAAGTGATTCAGAAAAGAGTTGGACTTTTTCTGGCCCATGGAAATAGATTTCATTCTTCTCCAGGAAAAATCGACTCAGTAAACTTCATTGTGCACAATGATTGAAAAACAAGATTAAATAATTATGGATCACAGATGTAAAAAGATGAATTTGTTCATTGGGTATTTCTAGATACTTAAATACATAGTACATATAGAGATAAATATCTTTGCACCTTGAAGCTTATAATCTTGTGGGAGAAGATAGATAATATTAGAGGCCTTAGTCAAAACAATTAGGTAAGAAAAAGGGAACAAAAAGCATTAAATTGCAAAGGAAGAACTACAATGATTACAATTGCAGGTGACATGATATTCTATTCAGAAATCCCTAAAGATTTCATTCAAAAATGTAAAAACTTATATATTCAATAGAGTTACAGGATTCAAAATCAATACACAAAACTGTTGCATTTCTAGCCTCTAGTAATAAATTATCCGAAAGAGACATTTAAAAATAATCTAATTTTCAATGCATGAAAGGAATAAAATATGTAGGAATAAATTTAACTAAGGAGGTGAAAAACCTATAGGGGGTCCTTAGGTTATGACACAGTTCTGTTCCTATGATAGTCAAGTAACCCAAATTTTGGTGTAAGTTGAAACAGCCTAGCCTAAGTCACTTACCTATTTTAACACAGTTGTAAAATCATAATCTAGAACATAAAAACACAACTAAGCCACAGAAAAAGGAAAAGGACATAAATGTACTGTTCTGTACACTGTACTGTAGTAACAGAGAAAAATGAAAAGAATGGATGTAAAACAAAATTCCTTTCCTTTATTCCTGTGGTTGGCTTGTACATTGGAAGGGGCCTTGCAAGGTGGGAGAGAGTGACTTATTGGGAGAAGGAAGTTGGAGAGGCAGAAGAACCTGCAGAAGGTGCTGGAGATACTGGGTCAGGTGAATCAGGGTTGCCTAAGGAACATGCAGGAGAGATGCTGGTGATGATTCTACCTGTACCACAGTTGTTTCATCTTGAGAAGCAGCTGATGTAGAGGGTACAGGATCTGTTGCAGACATCTCTACCTTCTTAAAGAATTGTTCTAGGCTGTTCTGGAAGGTTAATGACTTCTTCTCTTCCAAACTAGCTCACCCATGTTGTCTGTAAGTATGACACTAATGTAAGCCAAAACGCTCACATCTTAATTTTTTTTGTTTTTATGGAAGTAAGCATCATAAACTTGAAACATTATATGTTGAGACTGCCATAACCTGAGGACGCCATGTATAGTGAAAGTGACAAGACAACAATAAAATAGGCTGATCAAGACATAAATATATAAAAGATATTGCATGATTTTAAATTAGAAGAATAAATATTTAAAATGTTCAAACTACTGAAAGCTATCTACAGACTCATTGCAACCGCTATCAAAATTCCAATGGCATTTCACAGAAATAGAACAAATATTTTTCAAATTTGTAAGGAATCATAAAAGACCCCAAATAACCAAAGCAATCTTGGGGAAAAGAAAGAAGAAAGCATCAAGCTGTATGATTTCAAATGACATGACAAAGCTATTGTAATTAAAAGAGTATGCCATTGATATAAAAGCAGACAAAGAGACCATTGAAACAGAATAGAGAGTCCAGAATTAAACCTACTCATATATGGTCAATTAATTTACTACAAAGGATTAAAGAGTATAAAATGGGAGAAAATAGTCTCTTCAATAAATGGTGTTGGAAAAAATAGAACAGCCACATGCAAAAGAATGAAACTGGACCACTATCTTACATCACACAAAAAAATTATTTGCAAATCATATATAAAGGACTAGTATCTAAAATATATGAATAACTCATAAAGCTCAGTCAAACAATAATTCAATTTAAAAAGACATGAAATCTGAATAGACATTGTTCTATAGACATACAGATGACCAACAGCTACACAAGCAGATGCTCTTCATCATTAACCATCAGGGAAACACAAATTAAAAAAATAGAAAAATGATATCACCTCTCACCTGTTAGAATGGCTATTATTAAAAAGACAAGAAATAACAAGTGTTGGAAAGGAGATGGAGAAAAGAAAATTCTTCTGCACTGTTGGTGGGAATGAAAATTGGTGCAGCCATTATAGAAGACAGTATGAAAAATTCTTCAAAAAAAAAATAGAACTACTATGTAATCCAGCAATTCTAATTTTGGGTATTTATTTAAAGAAAACAAAAACACTATTTCTAAAAGATATCTGCACCCCCATGTTTATTGTAACATTATTTACAACAATCAAGGAAACAAGCTTAATGTCCATTAACAGATGAAAGGATTAAAAAAATTGTGATATCTAAGTTCAATGGAATATTATTTGGCCATACAGAAAGATATTTTGCCCTTTGTGACATGGATGGAATTCAAGGGTACTATCCTAAAGTGAACAAAGTCCGATGAAGAAACTGAAATACTGTATAATCTCTCTTGTGTATGGAATCTGTCTTCAACTCCCCCACCACCACCACCAAAAAAAAGGCTAAGCTCACAAATATAGAAAACAGATGGATGGTTTTAATTTTATTTATTTTTTAAATGACATATGACCTTATTTTTATTTTACTTTATTATTTTTTGAGAAAGAATGAGAGACAGGAAGGAAGAGAGATGAGAAGCATCACCTCATAGTTGTGTCACTTTAGCTGTTAATTGCTTCTTATACAAGCCTTGACTTGGGGGCCAAGCCAGTGGCTCCTTGCTCAAGCCAGCAACTTTTGGATCCAGCCAGTGACCTTGGGCTTCAAATCAGTGAACCCTGAGAGATCATGCTGATGATCTCATGCACAAGCTGGTGAGCCTGCACTCAAACAGGTGACCATGGGGTTTTTAAACCTTGGACCTCAGTGAGTCTCAGGCCCACGCTCTATCCACTGCGCCAACACTGGCAGGGTTTTAGAGATGGAGTTTAAAAAGTTGGAGGTATGGGTGAACTACTTGCTGTGTATTTTCTTTTTTAGTTTAATAAACTGAATAAAAAATATAAGAATCCAATTTAATTCTAAAGGTTTATTTTAACCATAATAAAATACTTATGTTTTATATATTCTTATACTTTATAAAAATAATCTATAATAAAATACCTACTAAGTGATAATCAACATAAAATCTCATATCATAGAAATTTTGGAAATTCAAGTCAGAAATAAACCACAGTGAGAGAGTTAGCTTAGAAAAATGTACACAGTATAAGAAACTTTGAAATAATCTCCTTTTGGCCTTAGCCAAAGAGGTCAATTGGTTAGAGCATCCTCCCGATACACTAAGGTTGTGGGTTTGATCCCAGGTCAGTGCACACACAAGAATTATTCAATGAATAAAAAAAAAAAAATGGAACAAAAAATCAATGTTTGTCTTTTTCTCTGTCTCCTTTATCCTCTTTATTAAAACAAGAATAACAAAAACCATTTTTTTTTTTTGAGATAGGCAGAGAGAGAGAGACAGAAACATGAAGCTGTTCCCGCATGTGCCCTGACTAGGGATTCGAACCGGCAACCTCTGCAGCTTCAGGACAATGCCTCAACCAACTGAACTATGCTACCAGAGCTTAATTTTTTATATATATATATTGCTAGAGAATGAGAAGAAGGGAGAGAGAAGGGAGGGGAAACAAACGCACTCATGTGTTGTTTCATTCAGTCATGCTTCCATCGGTTGCTTCCCATGTGTGCACTGCCCGGGAATCAAACCTGCGACCTTGTTGTTTCCAGATGATGTTCTTAACTGACTGAGCTAACCAGCCAGGGCCAAAAACATTTCTAAATAATCCTGATTTATTTAGAAGATAGAAAAATATAACAAAGTAGAACTATAATTTTGGGGAAAAATTTAACAAGTCTTATAGTAATTGAAGTATAAAAGAAACATGGAGCTAGAAGTTGAAACAGGGTAGCAGAAAGGAGTTGGGTTGGTTTTAGGGATGATATTTGAGTGTTCCAACAGGGCCTATGTAGAGTTTAAAGTTTTAGAGCAAATCTCTTAATGTAACTTTTTTTTTGCTTTAAGTCTCATTACCAGTAATTCTTGTTTTTTTAAATTATGAATATTTTCCATAAATGTTAAATGTCACTCTGCATAATCATATTACATGTATCCTAAAATATTTCAAAAAGTAAAATGATGAAAACATAAAGTGTCTAGTCATTAAAAAAAAAAAAAAAACTGGTGTAGCCTAACCTCAACAATGAAAATTTTTCTTTTCTTGTAAATTTTTACATTATACATAAAAATTTCATCATGTAAAAAATTGGTAAGAAACTTAACATGCAAAATAATTAAAACTTAATTTGAAACATATGCAAAGAAATTATTTGTAAATGGTCATAAAGTATGAGCCATCTTCAATTTTATATTCACTTTGGATCTTTTTTAGGCAAATTAAAGATTATGTTTAAAATCATATAAACTATATCTGGATATTTTCTATCTACCAGATCAAAAATTTATACTCAAAGTCCACATATTCATTTAGCACATCACATTAGCATCACAATGTCTATATCGTAAGTGTGTGGCATAAACAATGGTGAAAAAGAAAAGAAGATCTTGTCTTCAGTCTTAGTTTGAGAGTGACAAAAATGTTCAAGATAATCTGGAACTGATGATTGGTGATAAAAAGTAGTAAGACAGAGGATTGTTAGTTAAGAAAGTAATATTTAGGTGGTATGATGTGAATGGATGGTGACAAAATGTTCCAAGCAGTAGGAACAAGCAAGTCCAAGTTTTCAAGGGCAAACAGCACTGTAGCTAGTTTAGAGGAGGAACAAAATCGAGGTTACTGGGGCTTGAGTGTGTGACTGAGGGGTGGTGTGATGTGAAAGAGGAAGGAGAGGGAGAGATTCAGAAAGCAAGATTAAAGACGTAGACACAAATCAGTTCACATAGGCCTTTATGACAATGTAGACAATTTAGATCTTATTCTAATTGTGAATACTTAGATAAAGGTATTGAAAGGGTTTTAACAAAAAAAAGTAAAAGATTTCATGTATATTTAAAAATATTATCCAAGGCCCTGGCTGGTTGGCTCAGCGGTAGAGCATCGGCCTGGCGTGCGGGGGGACCCGGGTTTGATTCCCAGCCAGGGCACATAGGAGAAGCGCCCATTTGCTTCTCCACCCCCCTTCCTTCCTCTCTGTCTCTCTCTTCCCCTCCCGCAGCCAAGGCTCCATTGGAGCAAGGATGGCCTGGGCGCTGGGGATGGCTCCTTGGCCTCTGCCCCAGGCGCTAGAGTGGCTCTGGTCGCGGCAGAGTGACTACCCGGAGGGGCAGAGCATCGCCTCCTGGTGGGCAGAGCGTCGCCCCTGGTGGGAGTGCCGGTCAGGCGCATGCGGGAGTCTGTCTGACTGTCTCTCCCCGTTTCCAGCTTCAGAAAAAAAAAAAAAAAAATATATATATATATATATATATATATATAATATATATATATATATATTATATATATATATATATATATTATCCAAGGATAAAATTATAAAGCAGCAAAAACAGAAGCAGGCAAAGCAAGGAAGCAGGTGACTATTTCAGATGTTGATAGTGGCTTGAATTAGGGTGGTGACAGCAGAAATGAAGGGAACTTTAAGGGCATATTTTGGCATCAAAATCAACAGAACTGCTGATGGCTTTAGTAGGTGCAGTATGAAAAGTGAAGTTACTATGGATAATTCATAGGTTTTGGCTAAAACCACTTGATTGGTTGCAGTGAGTTGGTGCTGGGGGAAGAATAAAAAGTTTCATTTAAATCAAATTTTGGATGCTAATCTGATATCCAAATCTTCATGATATTAACACAAATTATATAATCAAATAAACAACATTCTGTGGTTTTAATTAAGAATAAAAATATAATCTATTTCATCTAGTTATATTAATAAATTTAAATCATTTGAATATTAATAAAATAAGTTTAAATTTCTTGTCAAGGGGTTTTGTCTTATTCTCTATTTGAAGAAGAAAATTATTGAAAATATCACAAAGACCTGTTTCTGGAACTGAGATACATATAAAATAACAGTCATAGAAAATATTTCCCATAGACAGTATTATACTGAGATTCAAGTTATTTCTCTTGGTAATTCTTAAGAGTCTATTTAAAGGAGACTATTTCAAAGTAATTCTGTAGCCATGCTGTGTTATTACACTCATTTCAGCTAAGAATACAATGTAGTGCTTATTATATTTTTATAATCTTGAACCCCTTTTATGTGCCTATAAATATTGCTTAGAAGATGACTATGATGAGCACCAAAATTTTTCAACATGAACAAATACTCTGTAGTTTTTGAATCAGGATAAATCAAACAGAGAATCCTTATTCTCTCAAGATTAAAAATATTCTGCTAAATTGTTGTGCACAGTCTGAGTTAATATTTGTGAAGGATTCTTGTAGTCCTAAGAGAAAAACCATTATCATTAAGAAAAGATATTTAGCAATAAGAAAACTTTTGTTGTAGGTTGAAAAGCTTGAAACGTATTGCCAGTTGTATATCTTTAGGGAAGGCATAAATAACTTGACAGTATATATAATCAAAAATAAATAAGAGGTCACACTACATAAAAGTAGCATAGGTTATGACAAATGTAAATTACATTATAAAACCTCCAATGAGCTTATGAAACATTATATTTTTACTTCATACTTTTTAAGACAAACACAACATCTCATTTTTAAGACTCATAAATATATAGGTGCAACCTATATTACCATATTTGATGTCAAATGCAAATTTAATATTTAAATAACTTTATTTCTATTTGATTTAAATTTTAATTATGACAAGATTATTTGTTTCTGCACATCCATTTGGAAAAAAATAAAATAAATAAGCTAATATGAAATTTTTTGTAGCTCAGAAGTACTCATATATATCTTTTTGTTGAATTAAAATAACTACTTATTTTCTGATTACCAGTAACAGACTAAAAATTTCATCAATAATGAAAGATTAAAGAATAAAATAAAAACCATCAAAAAGCCCTTTTTCAGATACTACCATTGCTACACAATCACATATGCTCAGACTTTATATCTATATACATGTTTTATTTCTTTAAAAAATCAAATAAAACATTTGTTTTCGTGTAATGTGTTCTTTATTCAGTATCAATATGGACATCTTTGTGGGATTAATACATGTCTGAATCATTCTATTGATGTCACAAATAATTAATTTATAAATTATGTACCGTAATTTAATTGTGTTTTGTTCAAATATTTATAATTCACTGTCTCTCTTTTAAACCAAGAGCAAGTCTAAAGTTTTTAGATACATGTCAGATTTTAGTGAAAAGTACTTTGTTAATGATGTAAAAAAAGTGATTATAATAACTAATGTTTAATGAGTACTTACTTTACACTAAATCTCTTTTTGAAAAAACTTCTATGAATTACGTTTCTGTTATTAATCCTATTTTTTTTGTCTTTCTCTAATTATTTTCTCTTTTTTATACATTTTTATTCATTTTAATGGGGTGACATCAATAAATCAGGGTACATATGTTCAAAGAAAACATGATCAGGTTATCTTGTCATTCAATTATGTTGCATACCCATCACCCAAAGTCAGACTGTCCTCCGTCACCTTCTATCTAGTTTTCTTTGTGCCCCTCCCCTTCCCCTTCTCCTCTCCCTCCTTCTCCTCCACCGCCCCCCCCCCGTAACCACCACACTCTTGTCCATGTCTCTTAGTCTCATTTTTATGTCCCACCTACGTATGGAATCATGCAGTTCTTGGTAGGAAGAATAAATATAATCAAAATGGCCATATTACCCAAAGCAATATATAAATTTAATGCAATTCCCATTAAAATTCCAATGACATTTTTTAAAGAAATGGAACAAAAAATCATCAGATTTATATGGAACTATAAAAAACCCTGAATAGGCCCTGGCCGGTTGGCTCAGTGGTAGAGCGGCGGCCTGGCTTGCAGAAGTCCCGGGTTCGATTCCCGGTCAGGGCACACAGGAGAAGCGCCCATCTGCTTCTCCACCCCTCCCCCTCTCCTTCTTCTCTGTCTCTCTCTTCCCCTCCCGCAGCAAGGCTCCATTGGAGCAAAGATGGCCCGGGCGCTGGGGATGGCACCTTGGCCTCTGCCCCAGGTGCTAGAGTGGCTCTGGTCGCAACAGAGCGACGCCCCGGAGGGGCAGAGCATCGCCTCCTGGTGGGCAGAGCATCATCCCTGGTGGGCGTGCCGGGTGGATACCGGTCTGGCGCATGCGGGAGTCTGTCTGACTGTCTCTCCCCGTTTCCAGCTTCAGAAAAAAAAACAAAAAAAAAACAAAAAAATACTCCGAATAGCCAAAGCAATCCTAAAGAAAAAGAATGAAGCTGGGGGCATTACAATACCTGACTTCAAACTATATTATAGAGCCACGACAATCAAAACAACATGGTATTGGCAGATAAAATAGACACTCAGACCAATGGAACAGAATAAAAAGTCCAGAAATAAAACCACATATATATGGTCAAATAATTTTCGATAAAGGGGCCAACAACACACAGTGGAGAAAAGAAAGCCTCTTCAACAAATGGTGCTGGGAAAACTGGAAAGCCACATGCAAAAGAATGAAACTCAATTAATCCTATTTTTAAAATGAAGAAACTGACAAGCAAAAAGTTTAACTTTTCAATAGTCACCCAACTAGGTTTCAATTGCAAGAATTTGACCCAGAAACTTTGAACTACTACTGTATCATAATAGACTGTTTGAGTAAACTATGGATTGTCCATTTCTGCTTTGAGTCTCATTTTTAATGATGAACAAATTTTCCAGTATTGACATTGATACATTCTTAACCTCCATACAGCAATATATTAGTAAAAATAATGCTCAGGTTTTAGTTAAAGCCCTGTTCTTGGCTAGGATTCAAACATGGTCAATGTGTTTGGTATTTTGGTGTGAAGTCATTTAAATGAGACAATTTTCATAAGGCTTTTGTGAAAGTGAGTTAAATAGCCATCTTCTCCAAAGAGGAATAAATTAAGAGCATTAGAGTTTGTTCATAAGATAGAACCCTAACATACCATAAACTGTAGTGTTCAAGCCGTAGTAAGAGAGAAATGATTATAAAGATTAATTGAAAACACATTATGGACTAAAATATTTTTATCTTTGGATGTACCAAAAAAAAAAAGAAAAAGAAGAAAAAAAAGAAAGAATAAAACCAAAACCTTGCTTTGAGGCCCAAGCAACAAGAACCCAAATTGGGGAACAGAGCCTGTTAACCTTCCTTTTACCAACACTACATAACTGTCATTCAGGACCTCAACACTATAGAGCTGTTTCGATTGATCAGTACTTCAACATGTGGCTGATGGCACTCAGTACCTGAAAGGAAGTATTCGGTACTGGAGAGGTACCACCTGGGCTCCCAAGGACTTCAGAAAATGTTTGGGAGGAGAAGAAGAGTCAGAAGACCTGAAATGGTCAACAAAAGTTGAATTATAATAGGAATATGAGTCAACATTAAAACATCAGCAAATCTAGATTTTCAAGATTTTCAGAACATTGAAATAATTAGCAGAATGTCCCTCGACAGCCATTAATGGAATTGACTTTAGATGAAAGGAATCATGCCACAGTGAAAATACCTCATTTTCCTTTAACAATCTCAGGAAATTTGGATTTCTGTACATTTTCTATTCCCCACTCTCTTCCCAGTGGTAACCACTGTACTGTGGTCTGTATCTATAATTTCCCACAAATCAGATGGTTCTTAGCTTTATCTGACTGACTCATCTTGCTGAACATAATTCACTCAAGGTCTATCCATGTTGTCACAGATGGCAGTTTTTCATCTTTCCTTATAGCTGAGTAGGAGGACTTCATAGTATATGTGCGCCACATCTTCTTTATCCAACCCTTTATGGAAGGACAATTTGTCTCCATGTGTTGGTCACTATTAATAACACTGCAATGAACATAGGGGTGCATATAACTTTGCAAATAAATCTTTCTGAGTTTTTTGTGTAGATATATGGAAGAGGAATTGCTGGATTTTATGGTAACTTTATTTTTTAATTTTTGAGAAAACACCATATTGTTTTCTATAGTGGATGTATCAGTGTATATTCCTAAGAACCATCAGTGAATGAGAGTTCTTTTTTTCTTAGCAACCTTTCCAAAAATTTTATTACCTGTCTTACTGATTATATTCCTTCTAACAGATATAACACGTTATCTCATTGTAGTTTTGATTTGCATTTCCCTAATAGCTAGTGAAACTGAGCATCCTCTTATAAATCTGTTGGCCATTTTTGTGTCTTCTTGGGAGAAATATCTGTTCAGGTTCCTTTTTTTTTTCAATTTATCAATTACATTTTAATTTAAATCACTTTTTCAATTACACTTTACTTAAATACTGTATTAGTTTTAGGTGAATATCGCAGTGAGTAGACATTATATAACTTACTAAGTCATCTTTCCAATAAATCTAGTACTCATCTGACAACACACAGTTATTAGAATATTATTGACTATATTCTCTATGCTGTACTTTACATCCTCCTGACTATTTTGTAACCTCACATTTGTAATTCTTAATCTCTTCACCTTTTACCCTTTCCCCCAACCTCTCTCCCACCTGACAACCGTCAAAATGTTCTCTGTATCTATGAGTCTGTTGCTGTTCTGCTTTTTTGTTTATTTTGATCTTTTAGATTCATTTGTTGATTGAAATGTATTTATTGTTATTCTATTGTTCACATTTTTATATTTTTTTCTTCTTCTTAAAGAGTATCTTTTAATATTTAATATAATACTGGTTTAGTGGTGATAAACTCCTTTAGCTTTTTCTTGTCTAGGCAGTTCTTTATATGTCCTTCTATTCTAAATCATAGTTTTGTTGAGTAAAGTAATCTTGGCTGTAGGTCCTTGCTTTTCATCACTATTAATATTTCTTGTTAATTTCTTCTGGCCTGCAAAGTTTCTGTTAAGAAATCTGCTGACAGTCTAACGAGACTCCCTTGTAGTTAATTGCTTTTCTGTTGCTGATTTTAAGATTTTTCTCTTTGTCTTTAACTTTTATATTTTAATAATGATATGTTGTGGTGTGGGCCTCTTTGGGTTCATCTTGTTTGGGACTTTCTGTACTTCCTGGACTTGTATGTCTACTTTTTTCATCAAGTCAGAGATGTTTTCTTTTTTTTCTTTTTTCTTTTCTCTTTCTTTTCTTTTTCCTTTCCTTTCCTTTCCTTTCCTTTCCTTTCCTTTCCTTTCCTTTCCTTTCCTTTCCTTTCCTTTCCTTTCCTTTCCTTTCCTTTCCTTTCCTTTCCTTTCCTTTCCTTTCCTTTCCTTTCCTTTCCTTTCCTTTCCTTTCCTTTCCTTTCTTTTTACTTTTTTAAATGAGAGGAGGGGAGATAGTGAAACAGATTTCCACATGAACCCTGACCTGGATCCACCTGGCAACCCATGTCTGGGGCCAATGCTCAAATCAACCAAGCCATCCTCAGCACCCGGAGCCAACACTGGAAACTATGGAGCCACTGGCTGTGAGACAAAAAGAGGAAGAGAAGGGGGAGAGAGGGAGTGGAGAGAAGTAGACAGTTGCTACTCTTTTTTGCTCTGATGGGAATCAAACCTGGGAGGTCTATACATCTGACCGACACTCTATCCACTGAGCAAACTGGCCAGGGCCAAGTTAAGAAAGTTTTCTGTTGTTATTTTTTCAAAAAGTTTTCAATTTCTTGTTCTCTCTCTCTTTTTTTTTTTTTTTTTTTTTTTTGCTTGCTGGCACCCCATGATGCAAATGTTGGTACACTTGAAGTTGTACCAAAGGCTCCTTATACTATACATTTTTCTTTCTTTTTACTGTTGTGATTATATGCTTTTTGCTTCCTTACATTCCAAATCACTGATGTGATCCTTGGCTTTATCTACTCTATTGTTGATTCCATATAAATTATTCTTCATTTCAGTCAGTGTATCATTTATTTTTTACCATTTTTATGCTGTTAAAGTTCTCACAAAGTTTATTGAGCATACTTATAACCAGTGTTTTGAATTCTGAATTCATTAAATTGTTTCCATTTTATTTACTTTATTTAGTTATTTTTCTAAAGTTTTGTTCTTTTTTTTTAAATTTGGGATATGTTTCTTTGTCTTTTCATTTTGGCAGTTTCCCTGTGTTTGTTTTTATGTACTAGATAAAGCTGCTATATCTCCTGGGCTTGGTATAGTGGCCTAAGTATTAGGTGTCCTGTAGTGTCCAGTGGCACAGCCTCTCAGTTCACCTGAGCTGGGCACCCCACCAAAGCTCTGTGTGGCTGTGTACACACTCCTGTTACAGTTGAGCCTTGATTGCTGTTGGCACTTCAATGGGAGGGACTTAGTCCCAGGCCAATCAGCATAAGACACCATTTTAAGAAATTTATCTATATATTTATTTAATCCTCATTAAAAATCTATGATATAAACAATATAATTATTCCTAGATTAATAAAAATGATAATAGCAGATCTCATAGAGCACTTACATATGGATCAACACTGCTCTATGTAATTGGCTACGTGTTTATAGAGAGTAGAACCTGAAGCACATAGGAGTGAGTTTTCTGGCCATCTCCCAGGTATTCATGGAAGAACCAGACTGCTCACCCAGGCAGTCATGCTCTCATTGCCCATTTGGCCAGTATACCATAGCACCTTAGAAAAAGAGCTCCACAAATGATTATTATTATTATTATTATTACTATTTTACCATGTGCCAGACACTCTTCTGACATTATTGCTAATCTTCTTCTGTACCCAGAAAAGCCCTAATAGGTTATATAAAATTTCTGGGCCACATATCATAAACATGTCAGCGTTGATATTTCCTACTATTTGACCAGCACTGAGGTTTATGTACTTGTCTCTATTTGGGAATGTATTTCCACTAAAGGAAACATTCATATAACAGGAGGCCATTATAGGAAGTGCTGGATGATAAAAGATGTGGAGAGATTAAAATGATGTAGCATCAAATTCTTCTTCCTTGCATCAACTAAAACTAATTTATTTTTTTTGCATGATCTATTTATGCATTGTAGTTTTTCAAAAGACTGCCTTTGGATAAATGAAAGTTTCTCCCTCCCACTAACACCCCCAAATATATATTGACAGCCTTTCTCCATTGAGGAGAAAATAAATTATTTCTCACTGCATTTATTTCATCTATTTTATCACCTTATCTAAATGTCCAATTAGTTTTCCTTATTAAAATATAATGCCAGTCCAAACTTAACCTCTACCTTCATGTTTACTCCAACTCCAATTTCTATTATTTTTTATGATTATTTTTATTAAGTGTGCAGAGATTATATATATATATTTATATATATAGATATCTCTCTCTATATATACATATATATATATATATATATATAGAGAGAGAGAGAGAGAGAGAGAGATCAATTTGTTCTTCCACTTATTTATATATTCACTGCTTAATTCTTCTATATACTCTCACTGGGGATTGAACCCGCAATCTTGGCACATCAGGATGACACTCTAACCAACTTAATTATCCACCCAGAGTTCCAAATTCTATTCTTAAAATTAACATTTGCCTGGACTCAATTAGCAGGGTTACTAATTGATTCCATTAATTATTCTGCCCTTCCAGGATCATTGTATTAGTTATAATTACTATGGTCAATGCTTTCTTAAAGCCATCTATTAGTTAGAAGATGAGAGATAGATAGATGATGATAGATAGATAGATAAATATATAGATAGATAGATGATAGATAGATGCTATATAGACATAAGTTGTCTCACATCTGATTTTAGAAATTCACAATGTAATATTACCTTATGTAAAGATATACTAATAATCTTATACTAGTTGGTTTTTTCACACCAAATGCTTAACTCTGAAAAAATATATATATACAAATTTATACTATAAAATAAGCTGAAGTTATATTTATTTTTGATGGGTGGTCATCTTTAGGATCTTTATTAATTGCAAAAAATTGAGTCTCTTCATAGAAAATTTCATAAGCCTGTTTAAATTGTCAGTTGGCTTATTAAACACAATGGCTGATAAAGCAATGAGAAAAAAAAGCTTTTTTCAGTATATGAGACACCTTACCTATCCATCTTGAGTAATATGTAGTTAATACAGGTTTTATTTTTATTTACTTTTGTTATGCTTCCTCTACTTTGCCAGAAGCCCTTAAGGGTCAATATATCAAGTTCCATTAACATGGTAATCCAACTACTTATAGTAACATCCTTCTAATTAATTACTATCAATCTACCTCCTCTACAAGGTCCCAGCATAAGTATTAATGTGTATTTGTTACGATTAAAAGACTCCTTGAATATGATTTATTTAAATAAATTCAATATTGAAATTGCAGGTGTTTCTATGTTTGGATCACTTCTCAGAATACTCTGAATAACTTACAATCTAACATTCTGAGTCATAGAGTTGGCACTGTTTCATTAGCTAGAGTTAGATTCCCTGGCAAACTGCTCACTACTTTTCCAATAACCCATCTATTAAATTAAAAAGCACTATCCTTTAGAAACCTTTTTATAATTGTATTTTCACATTTATTATTCAGAAAATCTCCCTAAAATTCTGATATCAAGAAGAAACTCTCTGAACGACTAAAGGCTATTTGAAATATTTATCAACTCAGATCTGTCTCTGTGTTCCTCTAAAAACTGTCATTTGAAGGAGCAGTGTGAATGAACGTAAGTCCTTTATTGGTATTGCCTTGTGTAAAGCCAGAAGCCAAGGCCACTATCACAGCAGCCTGGCCCATGCAGGTTCGCATTGGATTCAGACAGTCGGTAAAGAAACAACGGAGCCAAAAATTAGTGGGCCATAGTCTTTAATCCTAGCTTGCACCCGGCGGGCAAGTAAAAAACACACACTGGGCTCCAAAACCCACTCACATTCAGTGCTCACAAAACTACTGACGTATCCAAGTTTCCTAGAATCAAAGGTTTCTAGCTCCCCAGACTTATTCACCTCTGTTCCCCATCTCCTTCCTTCTCTCTGCACAAACTGCACAAACTGGCTTCTCACTCAACACTCCGCTATCTTGGCTGCTTCTCCTCGCCTCTTCCACGTGGCCTTTCTCTGCTCTCCTCTGCTCTCTCATGCTAATCTCAGGAACCAAGAGAGCAAGCTCCTATTCTGCCCCCATTTTATAGTGTAGAAATCCAAACCTTTAATCCAAAATACAAAATAGGGAAGTCTCTAATACAAAGTCACTTATCAGAGACATGATGGGATTGTACCACCCCACATCAAAAAGGGTAGGAAAGGCTTAATCCCAAAACCAAGCCCTAGGCTACAAGAATTCTGCCTGCCCACAGCCTGCCCCCAACACACATTAATATCACCTGGGTGATAGCTTTCACGTGGGCAGCGCCATCTTTAACAAAGTGAGCATAATATATTTTATCTTCCCAACACCTTGTTAAATCAACTGTAGTTAACACGCCTCACTTTTTGAGTAATTTAGTTTTAGGATCCCATGTAAATAATAATAACAATAATCATTGCTTGTGATAGAATTATTACTTTCTGATATAACATAATTAACATCTCTAGACTATATCTTCATATTTATCAAGATACAATGTAATAGTCCTTTTATTTATTTACTTTTTAATTTAGTGAGAGGAGGGGAGGCAGAGACTGACTCCCACATGTGCCCCAACTGAGATCCACCCAGTAAGCCCACTCGGTGGGGGGATACCCTATCTATCTGGATCATTGCTCTGTTGTTTACCAACCAAGCTCTTCTTAGTTCCTGAGGCAGAGGCCATGGAGCCATCCTCAGTACCTGGGGCTAACTCGCTCCAATCAAGTAATGGCAGCAGGAGAGGAAGAGAGAGAGAGAGGGAGAGAGAGAGGAGAAAGAGAGAGACAGAGAGAAGCAAGAGGGGGTTGGAGAAGCAGAGGGTCACTTCTCCTGTGTACTCTGTCTGGGAATCAAACCCAGGACATTCACAAACCGAGCCAACCCTCTACTACTGAGCCAGCTGGTCAGGGCCAATGTAATAGTCTTATAACTATAATTTACTTAGAAAATGAAATCATTCTCATAACTAGCATTGTTTTTATCTTTCAGAGTAATATTGACACTTTAAATTAGCACAGGAGCAGGCAGTGAGATAAATAATCTGGACAGAAGAGCACTGAGTTGTACTTTTAGCATATTCTGCTATTTAATAACTAAAATCTTTAGTTTGTAGCTCATAATTCTATGGAAGTTATTATGTTAGTCAGACTTAAAGTATATGATTTAATTCAACATAAAATTTAAAATAGAAATATATTGTCAAACACAACTATCCCCTTCCAAATGTGTTTATATATATATATTACTGGATATTAGAAATTCCTCACAATGTTAGTGTTTTTTACACCCTGGTATCTCCAATTAGTGCTAATATATTCTGATTTATACAATTCCTATTACAATAAACAAAGTTTAAATAGCTAGGGATCTCTTCCGGTTAAAGAAAAGATAATTTTTCCAAAAAACTAAGGGATGCTATGTCATCACACATACTGTAAGTTTGAAATAATATAAATATAATTTAATTATACTTATGTCAATAGAACATACTTATCCTTTTCTTAAACATTCTTTTACTCTTGTCTTGCTCCATATATTACAATAAAAACAAAGCAAAACAATATTTAAAAAGCAAAGAGATTTTCAAAGGACATCACAGATTTGAATATTTTTTATTAAAATGTATAAATCATGACGGACTAGGCAGTGGCACAGTGGATAGAGCATCGGACTGAAACACAGAGGACCCAGGTTCAAAACCCTGAGGTCACCAGCTTGAGCGTGGACTCATCTGGTTTGACCACAGCTCACCAGCTTGAACCCAAGGTCGCTGGCTTGAGCAAGGGTTCACTTGGTCTGCTGTAGCCCCCCAGTCAAGGCACATATGAGAAAGCAATCGAACAACTAAGGTGCCAAAACAATGAACTGATGCTTCTCTTCTCTCTCCCTTCCTGTCTCTCTGTCCCTATATGGCCCTCTCTCTGTCTCTGTGTCTCTGTCACAAATAAAAAGAAAATATATATATCCTTAAATTTAGTATGCTTTGGTATTATATACTTGTAAGAAAAGTTATTTCAAAGCAAGTAAGGATTTCTTTAGAAAGAAATTAAAATATATCTCTTTAACTATATATGGTAAATTTCTTTTATCTACGTGCAAACCTTTAGGAGAAAGTGGGCATTCATTACACATAATATCTCATAGTGCTGTTTCTTAGGCTGATTCCAAAATTATGCAATATAGTTAGATATTACCATGCACATATATATATATATATATTTATTATTTTTCTTCACACAGCTTTCCTTTGATTTACTGTAAAAACAAAACGTGCCAAAGCTTTTAGTTTGGCATCCCTAAGAGAGTCCTTGACTCATTAAGATGGCTCCTTCAGTTCCTTACCCTTGTTTTCACACTAGACAATATTGCTTAAGTCATTATTTCTACTAAAAAAGGATCAATTTATTTCATTGTATTTTTTTCTAGTCAAATTTTATTTATTTATTTATTTTATCTTATTTCTTTATTTAGATCGAGGCAGGCAGGGAGAGAGAGAGACAGAGACAGGAACATTGAGCTGTTTCTGTATGTCCCCTGACTGGGGATGGAACTGATAACCTCTGTACTTCAGGATGATGCTCCAAACAACTGAGCTATCCAGCCAGGACTCAAACTTTTTCAATTGATCGATTTTTTGAGGATAGGAGAAATAGGGGAGTGGAAAGAAATGCATTAATTTGTTGTTCCACTAAATTGTGTATTCACTGCTTGTTTCCCATGTGTGTCCTGACCAGGGTTTGAACCCCCCAACCTTGTAGTTTCGGGACCACACTCTTAACTGACTGAGCTAACTGGCCAGCATTATCTATTTATTTTTTATTGACTACTTTTTTTATGCTCTACTTTACATCCCCATGACTATTTTGTAAAATCTAATTTGTAATTCTTAACCCCTTCACTTTTTTCACCCATCTCCCTATCATTCAGCAACTATCAAAATGTTCTCTTATGCATGTGTTCTGCTTGTTCATTTATTTTGCTTTTTAGATACAATTGTTGATAGATATGTATTTATGACCATGTTATTGTTCATATTTTTATCTTTTTCTTCAAGAATACCCTTTAACATTTCATCTAATGCTGGTCTCGTCGTAATGAACTCCTTTAGCTTTTTCTCACTCGGGAATTTTAATAATTGAGATTCACCATCTTTAGCCATAAGTAGTTTATCAAATTCTTGACCAGAGTTGATCATATTTATTTTGGGTCTGGTCTCTGTCTGGCTTAAGTTTTTTTAACATCAAAGTCCTTGGGTAAATAAATATGTTAATTGTTTTGGATTTTATAATATCTATGAGTCATATGTATATATATGAATATGTATCAATATGCAAATATACAGTGTGCTGAAGAGATGTATTTTAATGAGAGACATCTTCAAGGAAGCATAACTTAAAATAGAAGCTTATGACTAGAAAAGCCTTTGGTTTATAAATGAGAAAGAGACATTATATACTGAATTCCAAATACCTTTACTCTTAGGCATTAGTTAAATCGTAATTATAAATAGATGACCCAGGAAAAATAAAAAAGTTCAGTCTGTCATATCACTACTACTAATTAAGTAGTATAAATGTTAGGACAGATTTCTAAAGTTAAGATTTTTCTTAACTTGATGTACTTTCCTAAAATTGCAAAGTTAAGTTGTGAAATTTTAACTTCTTTTTTTAATAAATAGCTCTTTGATAAAATTTAGAAGTACAGTTTAAATTCAAAGAAAAACAAACTACTAGCCTTTTTTTCTTCAATAAATATACCGAATCTTACCTCTAAAAAGTGAGTCAAAAATAGCAATAATAAGCTTCTTGCCAAAAACACTTATTCTATAGTTAGTATTTTAGAAACAAATATCTTATATTTTCAGGCATTTTTATTTTACTTGTCCCCTTATTTATGAAGTGACTGGACTTTGAAGGGGTAGGGGCATTTTGTATATAGTAACAGACAGAAATATAGCATACCAATATAGATAAAGTATAGGTAATTTAAAAGGATTTTTTCAAAGAGAAGAGTGATGACTTACACTCAAGTGTCTGTTTTCACAATGGAAACCCAAAGCCTTCATTGAGCATAAGGGAAATAAAGGTCTGGAAGATTTTAGAGCAAAATTTGTTATAAAACAGAATAAGAAAGCAACTTACTGAACAAAAAGGAGCAGGATTTCAAGACAGTTTTACATGTGCAGTTGAATTTTGTGAATTGTAAAAGGCAAATTGTCAGTTTATTTGTTTTACTTTCTCTAACAGTTTCAGATTGTGTCATTCAGGTGGAGCAAAGGTTGGTAGCTGAGTGTTACTAGAAAATAAGTGTTTATTCAATCCTATATTACAGAGGTAGAGGGAAAACAGGTGTTTGAGAGTATTTACTAGAAAGTGATTAATAATAACAGATATTTGATCCTAACGTGTAGGAGGATAGAATTGGAAATTGGAAAAAGGTTGATAGATTTTTAAAAATTGGTAAGGTTATTGGGCTGAAGTTACTTAATTCCAGGTTTAGCTCAAATGCTTGATACACAGTGATTTAATTAATGGCTTTTGTATGAATCTCTTCAAGTAGTTATTCTTGAAGTCTGTCCCCTAATCCCTTAAACACGGAGATTATTCTTATATTATGATTTACAAATTATTTTATTTTCCATATGAACAACTGTAAAACTTACTTTTTCCCACCCCTGTATATATGTGACAACCTGAACAAATCAATTTAACACTTTGCTCCTCTATATATAAAACTATTTAACAAAAATCATGTAATAATCATGAACAATCTTAATGTATTATTTTAAAACAATTAGAATTCTAAAACTAAATTTTAATGTATAGATTTTTTTTAAATTCAGCAAAATATTTTCTGCGTGAACTGGATTTTTATTTATAAATATACATTACAAATTATACTTTGTGTTCTTTTTCAGCATTCTAGTTTATTGACATATTTATCAAATGTTCAAATATGAAACTCAAATTTTGTTTTTTTATTTTCAAATAAGAAGCTATCATTATTTATTTAAATAAACTATTTAAACAAAGGTATATGTAGCATACAGGGGATAAAGATTCAAACTATATACAAAATTGGTGAAAATGATTCAAAGCTTACTTAGTAAACTACTATTTTAAAATTGAAGTGAGGCCTGACCAGACAGTGGCACAGTGGATAGAGCATCGAACTGGGATGCAGAGGACCCAGGTTCGAGACCTTGAGGTCACCAGCTTGAGCATGGGCTCATCTGGTTTGAGCAAAGCTCACCAGTTTGGACCCAAGGTCACTGGCTCGAGCAAGGGGTTACTCAGTCTGCTGTGGCCCCACCATCAAGGCATATGTGAGAAAGCAATGAATAACAACTAAGACAAAAAAAAAAAAATTGAAGTAAACCTTTATGGGTTAGTCTTTGTTTAAATCAACTATTTACTAAGAATTATCCAAATTAACTTTTATGTTAATTGAAAACATCAATGAAAGTACAAATAATAAAATGTGCTAATTTGAGATTTGGAATAGAGCAAGGAAAATTTTTAAGCAGATGTATTCTACAGGTGACATCACTTAAGAGTTACCCATAAATGTTTTAATGAAGTTAATTTTTATTTGGTTAATCATTGTTTTTAAGTTTTATGCAGAAAACGAACTCCTTATAAGCTAGCCAGAGTAAACCAATACTGTTTCCAGCTTGTGCACCTGGTGATATACTAGCTTTAAGAGTTACATAAAAGCTTAATTCCCTTATGAAGTCTTTGTTCACCATTACTAGGTGGAACTAAGCTCAGTTTTCTTGCCTCTCCTATAGAACAAATGTTTTCAGAGTAAATGTTTAATTTGACCTTTGGTCTTTTCTTCCCCATTACTGCCCACCCCACTATACCCCTGAGTGTAACATGGTTGATATGTATGCATTTGAAGAAAAGGATGATACAGCAGAATTAAGTATGTGATTTTTCAGGGAACTATATTCTAACCAATGCAAATAACCAGCTACTGTGCTTGTTTCGGTAGCACATATGATAAAATTGGGATGATACAGGGAAGATTAACATGGCCCCTGTGCAAGGATGACATGTAAATAATCAGCTACCAACATAAGGATACTTATCAGAAGACAATAATATCTCAAAATGATGTAATCATTTTATAACTGTGTAATGCCGGTGGCCGAGGCCAGGCAGGTCCACATTGGATTCAGACAGAGAAACAGCAGAGCCAAAAAGCATTGGACCATTACCATTTAATAACTCTCACAACAACAAACAGCACACAGGTAGGGGAAACAGCCTCTCAGGCAGACAAACAGCAAAATGGCCCCTCACAGTGGCTGCCAGGTAATCTGTGCATCCACAATCCCTCATCTCTCTTCTCTCTCAAGCGTGTGTACCCATAGCCTTATACAGGCCATACATACGGGGTGCAGCTACGCACTCACGCACCAATCAGGCAAAGTGCTTGCAGCTGGTAACCGTGAGCAAGCCTAACACAGCTGCCCCACATTCCATCCCTTTGGGGTTGCTCATCTCAGAATAGGTACATTACATACATTCCAAAAATGACAATTAAAAAGGTGCCCTTTACAATGTCTCCTTGCTCAGGGAGTTAACTGGAAGCCCACCTCCAACTCCCCACCCCACAGTGCCAACAAGGCCACCCATCTTAGGTTGGGTATAGACCAGGACCATGTCCATTGAAATAAAAAATGTCCTTGGTGCATCTCTGCAGCTGGGTGAGAGCAGTTTCCCAGAGCAGGAGGATACCCAACAAAGCTGCCCCTGCTTCGGGGTCTCTCATACTGTCCAAAAGTGACATGTCTATCCAATAAGGGAGCCGGTGCCTTGCTCTGGTTGCAGTCCAAGAGTCAGTCCATGATAGATCAGCTGTCTGTGCAAACCACCAAGATAAAAGGTCCATTACTGGCAACTAGGTTCACATGGGGCCTCAAGCCTCTCCGTCATCCCTGCCATCATGGGAGCACTGAGGACACTTCTCCAAGGAGAAACACATGGCAAAAGTGGCCAAACTCTCCACCTCTGCTCTGAAGAGCATGACGCCATCCACGCCTATGCCCCACAATCATAGCAAGCCTACCAGGGGCTCGGTAGGCACTCTTTGCTGCCAGGTTTTCACCTTCTAGATGACTACTGGCCAATCTCTGAGTGTGCAGATGGCAGCTTCAGCCTGAGCCTCCTCATCCTCAGAAGAGGAGCTGGAAATGCCTGCTCCCACAGACTCAGAGCCACTCCGCCAGCAGTAATGCAGCTCCGTCTTCAGCTCGTGTGGCTGCTGGCTCTTGACCTGAAGCTTTGTCTCGAGCTCCTGAACCCATGGTTGTTCATCCAACAACTGCTGCTGCCAACGTTCAACTTCCAGGGCAAACTGCAGCTCATGTAAACCCCATTCGGCCTCCTCCAGCACTTGCTCCAATTTAATTTGTTGCTGCTGCTGAGTTCAAAACTCACCCTGGAGTTCTCGACCTTGGGCTGCCTCTTGCATAGAGCTCTTGGTTTTCTCTCGTAGGGCTGTAAAAAAACAGCCAGCCAACAGTCCCCAAAAGGAGGGCCATGGGGAACCATTCGCTTGAGAGCAAAGATCAGTCCTCTACCCCACCCATCAAGGGTGGCTGCCGCGCCATACCAATCTGCTCTGCATCCTGCCCACTACGCCAGATGTGATGCCCGCGGCTGAGGCCAGGCAAGTCCACACTGGATTCAGGCAGATGATAAAGAAACTGTGGAGCTGAAAAGCATTGGGCCATTACCATTTAATAAAGTCTCACAACAACAGACAAGCAAACAGGCAGTGGAAACTGTCTCTCAGGCAAACAAATAGCAAAATGCCCCCTCACAGTGGCAAGTAGGCAATCCATGCATCTGCAATCTCCCCTCTCTCTTCTCTCTCGAGCACAAGTACCCACTGCCTTATATAAGCTATACACACGTGGCACTGCTATGCATCCATGCACCAATCAGGCAAAGTGATTGCAGTTGGTATCCCCACAAGTAAGCCTAACACAGCTAGCTTTCCCACAAACTGTAACACTGGTGGGAAGACCAGGGAGGTCCACATTGGATTCAGGCAGATGGTAGAGAAACTGCAGAGCCAGGAAGTGTTGGGCCGTTACTGTTTAATAAAATCTCCCAATGGCGGAGAAGCAAACAGGCAGGAGAAAACCTCATCTCATGTCAGCAAATGAACAGCAAAATGATGGCTCACATTAGCAGACTGGCAATCCATAATCTGCCATCCACAATCTGCCCTGAGTGCAAGCACCCATAACCTTACATAGAATACCAACATGTGGTGCTGCCACTAATCAAGCAAAGTGCTTATAGCTGGTAACCCAGTGAGCAAGCTTAACACAGCTGTTTTCCCCACATCCCACCCCTTTAGGGTTGCTCACCTCACAATCTACACAGCAAATATCTTCTGTGATGGTCCCTGCACAAGGAGTGAAATACATTACCTAAACAAACAGACTACAGCAACAGCACAAGTTATACAATAATTACAAAGGTGCCTTTTACAATGTCTCCCTGAGCACTCTGTCCAGAGAGTTAACTGGAGACGCACCTCTAGCTCCCCTATGATAGGTGGGAGAGCTTGTATAGTCCAGTGCCGTGTCCATTGAAGAAAATGTCCTTGGTGCGTCTCTGCAACTCTGTGAGAGCAGCTTCCTGGTGCAGGAGGGCCTCCAGAAGTGCCGCAACCCTCCATCAAGGTCTCTAATAGTAGTGTCCACAAGTGGCATGTCCATCCAGCAAGGGAGTCAGTGCCCTCCCTCTGGTCTGCAGTTCAAGAGTCCATTACATTGCTCGATGATCAATCCACAATAGAAAGCCCAGCTGTCCACACAGATCACCAAGGTAAAGGTCCATTACCGGCAACTATCCATACAGCTCTTTATTAATGGGTCTTAGCACCTTTTTATAAGCACTCTGTTCATTGCCACAAGCCCCTTCCAAACCTCTCAGCAAGCTCACAGGACTTAGCAGGGTCAAACATATTCAAGGCCTATGCCGCTTTGACAGTTCTCTTGCTGCTACTGCTGCTGCTGCAAAAAAGCAACTATTGCCTTCTAATGCCAATACCTACTGCATATTAGAAGTGAACCAGTGGATTGCCAATTCCACATGGGGCCTCCAGCCCCTGCCCATCCCAGTTGGAAAGGTCCCTTGGCCTTCCCCTTATTCAAACTGGAATAACGAGTCTTAGGGAGCCTCCTCTTCCACATATTTTTTAAAGTAATCTTGCAACCATGCAACCCAAATGACAGCCATTTTCTTGGCAGCTGCTGGGGCCACCTGCTTCTTCCTTCTTTTTGAGTGGCTGGAAACTGTTCCAGTTCAAACTGCTGCCAAATCTCCAAAAGGACTTTGTTAGATCTGCCATCCAATTTCTCTCTATCTGACCTGGCCACAACCAAGTGAACCCACATCTGTGTTGAGGTAGTCTTTATGGGCCCATTTCTCTGGTTAGTTGGTGGGCGGAGGCTGCATGGGCAGCAGCCCTCACAGATTTATGGTCCTGTTCTGTCTCCAGCTCCCCCAAATCTGCTTCCATCTGTTTAACTGCATTGAGTTGCTGTCAGGCATAGGGGCTCAAGATAGCCACCAGTGACCCAAAAAGGGCTGGTGGGGTGCTACAGAGAATAAGGTACCTCATCCCTTCTGTAAATACTTCCTCATCTGACTCACAAGACCTCAGTTGAAGGCAGGATTCTTCATACCTAGCTCCAGAAGGATCTGGGGCAGCTCACTATAGGACTGACTCACTGCCCCCAATGAGTCCCCAGAATCCTGCCAGATCATCCAAGTGGTAGCCTATTCTAATAGGCTTTGGTTTCCTGGGTTGTCATGGCAGTTCTGAAGATGTTGCCTCAAGGGGGAGTGTGTGGTAATGGTGGCTAATTTCTCTATCTCTGTACCGGAGAGCATGATGCCATCCATTCCTATGTCCCACAACTGCAGCAACCAGGCTGCCAGGGGCTCAGTGGATTTCTGCCTGAATTTCACCCCAAACTCCATCAGCTATGCCGGGGTGTAGGGCCAGACCACAGAGTGCTCCACTACTTTGGAGGAGGTAGTGCCTGCCCCTGAGGTGCTCTTGGCTGCTGGGTTTTTACCTTCTGGGCAACCAGTGGGCAGGTTCTAAGTTGGTGGATAGCAGTTTCAGCGCAAGCCTCCTCCTCAGAAGAGGAGGAGTTGAAACACCTGCTCTCACTGACTGAAAGCCACTCCTATGGCACAGATGCTGCTCCTTCTTCAGTGACCATTTCAGCTCTTATGGCTGCTGGCTCTCAGCCTGAAGTTGAGACCCCAGCTCTTGAACCTGCAGTTCTTTCTCTAACAACTATCACTGCCAATGTTCAGCTTCCAGGGTAAATTGCAGCTCACAAAACCATAATTTTTTCTCCAGAGATGATTCCAGTTCCAGGCACTGTTGCTGCTCAGCCTGCATCTCATATTGCAGCTTTCAAAAGGGGTCAAACTCCTCCAGCACTCTTTCCAGTTCATGCAGTCATTGGTATTCAGTCTCTTCTTGCAGGGCTGTAAAAAACACCCAGCCCAAAACCTTCAAAAGGACAGCCATGGGGAAGTATATGATGGAGAACAAATAACCACTTTTCTAACCTACCCTTCCAGGGTGTTGGTGGCTCATACCAATCTGCTTCAAATCCTGCCCACTATACTAGATGTAATGCCAGTGGCAATGGCCAGGCAGGTCCACAATGGATTTGGGAAGACGGTAGCAAACCTGCAGGGCCAGAAAGCATTGGGACATTACTGTTTAATTAAGTTTCACAATGGCAGATGAGCAACAGGCAGGGGAAAACCTCTTCTCATTGCAGCAAGAGAATGAACAGCAAAACTATCCCTCACAGCAGCAGGCAGGCAATTCACAGTCTGTCATCCGCAATCAACCGTGAACACAAGTACCCATAGCCTTACATACACTATCCACATGTGGTGCTGCCATGTGCTGATGCACTAATCAAGTAAAGTGCTTGTAGCTGATAAACGAGTGAACAAGCCTAACACAACTGTTTTCCCCACAATAACTTTTGTAAAATGGGAAATTCCATCATTTACATGGTCTTTTTCATAGTTCTCAATTATGTGTTATTTCTACTATAAATTGCTAATGAAAGTAACTATACAGAAAAAGGAGGTGCAAATACCTTATCATTCACTAATTCCAGGTTCTTAAGAAAGTATAGTGCCACCAGCCAAAGAGAGAGAAGAAAGAAAAAGGAAGAAGATAATCTCTCAAAACCAGAAAAAATCTACAGTCTTTATAACTTTTTCCATTTGTTTTTTTGTATTTTTATCTTTTTTATTTTCTTCTACCTTGGTCATTTTATCCTCTTTTCATTTCATTCTTTTCTTTTCATTTTGAACTTTATTACCCATAGGTGTTACATTTTCTGTTCTTTTTTTTCTATGAGTGTTACATTCCAAAGAACTTAACTCA
This sequence comes from Saccopteryx leptura, assembly GCF_036850995.1. Taxonomy (NCBI): domain Eukaryota; kingdom Metazoa; phylum Chordata; class Mammalia; order Chiroptera; family Emballonuridae; genus Saccopteryx; species Saccopteryx leptura. The sequence goes on from NC_089503.1 coordinate 358,471,532, forward strand.
ATTTTTCTTTCTTCTCTCTCTCTCTCTCTCTCTTTCTTACTTTTTGTTTCTTATTTTCTCTTTCACTTTTTCTCTCATTCAAATCTCACCAAAAAAAAAAAATCATTATATTCTATATTCAATTTTTTTTCTTTGTGGCATTTTGTGTGCTTTTTACTTCGCTTTTTATCTCTTTAGCATTTTATCCAACTCTGGCTATCCAATCTATGTAGTTTTTGTTCCACTTAATACAATAGAATTTTAATTTTTCACTGTATTTTATTCTTTTTTTTCTTTTTCTTTTTTTCTTCTCTTCTTATACACTATTTCTCTCATTTGACTGTCATTTACAAACAAATTATTTTGTACTTGTACCAATTTTTTTTCTTTAAGCATTTTGTGGGTTCTTGCCTTCTTTTTTGCTTCTTTGTTACTTCCCCCCATCTCAGGCTCTCTATTCTACATATTTGTTTCACTTAACACAATAGAATTTTTAGTTTTTTCACTTCATTTTCTCAAAAAAAATTTAATCATCTCTTCTTAGTGTTATTAACAATACCACTCTCAAATGCCACTAAGGAAAAAGAAATCAAATATCATGGATACAAAAGACAGAGATGTAGCTTAGATAGATGAGGAAAAATCTACAGAAAAAAATTTTAATGGCTTGGAAACTTTGGAGTTTAGTGACAGCAAATTTAAAATTGAAGTCCTAAAAATGCTCAGGGATATACAAGAAAGCATAGAAAGGCAATTTAGGGAGTTCAAAAAACAATTCAATGAACAGAAAGAACACATCACCAATGAAATTAAAACTATGAAAACTAATCAAACAGAGATGAAAACTCAATTCATGAACAGAAAAATGATGTAACAAGCTTAGCCAATAGAACAGGCCAGATAAAGGAGAAAATTAGTGACATAGAACACAGGCAACTAGAGGCACTATAAAGAGAAGAGGAGAGAGACTCATGAATAAAAAAAATGAGCCTGACCTGTGGTGGTGCAGTGGATAAAGCGTCGACCTGGAAATGCTGAGGTCACCGGTTCGAAACCCTGGGCTTGCCTGGTCAAGGCACATATGGGAGTTGATGCTTCCAGCTCCTCCCCCCTTCTCTCTCTCTGTTTCTCCTCTCTCTCTCTCTCTCTCTCTCTCTGTCTGTCTCTCCCTCTCCTCTCTAAAATGAATAAAAAAAAATGAGAAAGCCCTACAGGAATTGTCTGACTCCATCAGAAAGTGCAACATAAGAATAATGGATATATCAGAAGGAGAAAAGAGAGATAATGGAATGGAGAACATATTCAAACAAATAATAGATGAGAACTTCCCAAGTCTGTGGAAAGAACTAAAGCTTTGAATTCAAGAAACAAACAGAACACCAAGTTATCTTAACCCTAATAAACCTATTCCAATGCACATTATAATGAAGTTGGCACAAACCAATGACAAAGAAAAAATTCTCAAGGCAGCCACGGAAAAGAAGAATACAACATATAAAGGAAAGCCCATTAGATTATCAACAGATTTCTCAGCAGAAACTCTACAAGCTAGAAGAGAGTGAACCCCAATATTTAAAGTTCTGAAAGAGAGGAACTTCCAGCCAAGAATTTTATACCAATCAAAGTTATCCTTCAAATATGAAGGAGAAATAAAAACAATCACAGATATAGAAAAGATGAGGAAATTTTTCACCAGAAAAACCCCACTTCAGGAAATACTAAAGGAGGTTTTCCAACCAAATACAAAAAACAAAACAAAACTACAAGTAAAAGCTCCATCAAGATTGCAATAAAAAGATTAATCTGTGACAACAAAAACAAAAAAGGGGAGAGGACAAAGATTAACAGTAGCAAAGGAGGATAAAGTTCAGAACACTCATGAGATAATGTATTACAATGAACATGATATGTATCCTTTCCATTACATAATGGTAACCACCCCTAAAAAAACCACCACAGAAGCACATGGCTTGAAAAAAGAAGTAACAGAGGAAAGAAGTATGGATTATAACCAAACAAAAACAAATGATCGAAAAACAAAAGAGAAGAACCAAACAAGATACAAAACTATCAGAAAGCAATATATCATATAAAATAGCAATAGGAAACACTCAAGTGTCAATAATTACACTAAATGTAAAAGGATTGAACTCACCAATAAAAAGACACAAAGTAGCAGAATGGATTAAAAAAGAAAATCCAACCATATGCTGCTTACAAGAAACACATCTAAGCTATAGGATAAAAACAAATTCAAAGTGAAAGGTTGGAAAACAATACTACAAGCAAATAACTTCCAAAATAAGCAGGTGTAGCAATACTCAATTCTAAAAATGCTGACTACAAGACACAAAGGTAATCAGAGACAAAAACAGTCATTTCATAACAATAAAGAGGACATTAAATCAAGAAGACATAACACTTCTTAATATATATGCACCAAACCAAGGAGCACCAAAATATAAAGACAGCTACTGACTGACCTAAAAACAAAAAAAAAGACAAAAATACAATCATACTTGGAGACCTCAATATACCACTGATGGCTTTAGATAATTCATCCAAACAGAAAATTAATTAAGAAATATTGGCCTTAAATGAAACACTAGAACAATTGGATATAATAGATATTTACAAGACATTTCATCCCAAACTGCCAGAGTATACATTTTCCTCTAGTGTACATGGAACATTCTTAAGAATTGACTATATGTTGGGCCACAAATATAACTTCACCAAATTCAGAAAGATTGAAAATATACCAAGCATATTTTCTGATCATAAAGACTTGAAACTAGAATTCAACTGCAAAAAAAAAAAAAAGAGGTAAAAAAAACCCCACAAAAATGTGGAAACTGAACAACATACTTTTAAAAAATGAGTGAGTCAAAGAAGAAATAAAAGCAGCGATCAAAATATACATACAGACAAACAAAAAAAACAATATGACATATCAGAATCTCTGGGATGCAGAAAAAGCAGTAGTAAGAGGGAAGTTCATATCACTTCAGGCTTATATGAACAAACAAGAGAGAGCCCAAGTAAACCACTTAACTTTACATCTTAAGGAACTAGAAAAAGAAGAACAAAGACAACCCAAAACTAGCAGGAGAAGGAAAATAATAAAAATCAGAGCAGAAATAAATGAAATACAGAATAAACAAACTATAGAAAAAAATTAATAAAACAAGGAGCTGGTGCTTTGAAAAGATCAACAAAATTGACAAACCCTTGGCAAGACTCACTAAGAAAAAAAGAGAATAAACTCATATAAACAAAATCCAAAATAAAAAAGTATAAATCACTACAGATATCATAGATATACAAAGAATTATTGTAGAATACTATGAAAAACTATATGCCACCAAATTTAACAATCTAGAAGAAATGGAATAATACAATTTTCCTAGACTGAGTCATGAAGAAGCAGAAAGCCTAAAGAGACCCATAAGCAGGGAGAAAATAAAAACAACTATCAAAAACCTCCCCAAAAATAAAAGTCCAGGGCCAGACAGCTATACTAGTGAATTCTATCAAACATTCAAACAAGATTTGGTTTCTATTCTACTCAAAGTCTTCCAAAAATTGAAGAAGAAGCAATACTACCAAACACATTTTATAAGGCCAACATAACACTCATATCAAAACCTGGCAAGGACAACACAGAAAAAGAAAACTACAGACCAATATCTTTAATGAATACAGATGCTAAAATCCTAAGCAAAATTCTAGCAAATCAAATACAACAACACATTAAAAAAATAATTACTGATTATCAAGTGGGATTCATCCCAGAATCACAAGGACAGCTCAACATACATAAAATGTTTAACGTAATACACCATATCAACAAAACAAAGAACAAATATTATATGATCTTATCAATAGATGCAGAAAAGGCATTCGATAAAATACAACATCATTTTATGTTTAAAACACTTAACAAAATGAGTATAGAAAGAAAATATCTCAACATAATAAAGGCCATCTATGATAAACCATCAGCTAACATCATATTAAATGGCATAAAACTGAGGACTTTTCCTCTAAAATCAGGAACAAGACTAGGTTGTACACTCTTATTCAACATAGTACTAGATGTTCTAGCCCCGTGATGGCAAATTTTTTTTATAAAAACTGCCCACTTTTGCAGTACTGGTCAATCTTGTTGCTCCTGCCCACTAGTGGGCATTCCAGCTTTCATGGTGTGCCAATTGTGGTGACCGTTTGGTTGCTCTGCTACTGCCTACCATGAAAGCTAGAATTCCCATCAAAATTCCAATGTTATTTTTTAAAGAAATGATACAAAAAATCATCAGGTTTATATGAAACTATAAAAAAACCCTTAATAGTCAAAGCAATCCTAAAAAAAAAAAAAACAAAGCTGTGAGCATTAAAAGTCCTGACTTCAAATTATATTATAGAGCCACAATAATCAAAACAGCATGGTACTGGCAGAAAAATAGACACTCAGACCAATGGAACAGAATAGAAAGCCCAGAAATAAAACCACATGTATATGGGCAAATAATTTTTGATAAAACGGCCAACAACACACAATGGAGAAAGGAAAGCCTCTTCAACAAATGTTGCTGGGAAAACTGGAAAGCCACATGCAAAAGAATGAAACTCAACTACAGTTTGTCCCCTTGTACTAAAATTAATTCAAAATGGATCAAAGACCTAAATATAAGACTTGAAACAATAAATTACATAGAAGAAAACATAGATACTAAACTTATGGCCCTTGGTCATAATGAGCACTTTATGAATTTGAGTCCAAAGGCAAGGGAAGTGAAGGCAAAGATAAATGAATGGGACCACATCAGATTAAGAAGTTTTTGCACAACAGGAGAAACTGACAACAAAATAAACAGATAGCCAACTAAATGAGAGATGATATTTTCAAACAACAACAACACATATAAGGGCCTAATATCCAAAATATACAAAGAACTCATAAAACTCAACAATAAACAACCAAATAATCCAATAAAAAAAATGGAAAGAGACATGAACAGATACTTCTCCCAGGAAGAAATACAAATGGCCAACAGATATAGGAAAAGATGCTCATCTTCATTAGCTATTAGAGAAATGCAAATCAAAACTACAATGAGATACCACCTCACACCTGTTAGGTTAGCTATTATCAACAAGACAGGTAATAACAAGTGTTGGAGAGGCTGTGGCAAAAAAGGAACCCTCATCCACTGTTGAGGAGATGGAAAGTAGTAAAACCATTATGGAAGAAAATATGGTGGTTCCTCAAGAAATTAAAAATAGAACTACCATATGAACCAGTAATCCCTCTACTGGGTATATACCCCCAAAACTCAAACACACTGGTATGTAAAGACACATGCAGCCCCATGTTCATTGCAGCATTGTTCACAGTGGCCAAGACATGGAAACAACCAAAAAGCCCTTCAATAGATGACTGGGTAAAGAAGATGTGGTACATATATACTATGGGATACTACTCAGCCATAAGAAATGATGACATCAGATCATTTACAACAACATGGATGGACCTTGATAACATTATACTGAGTGAAATAAGTAAATCAGAAAAAACTAAGAACTATATGATTCCATACATAGGTGGGACATAAAAATGAGACTCAGGGACATGGACATGAGTGTGGTTGTTACCGGGGGTTGGTGGAGGTGGGGAGGGGGGAAGGAAAGAAAAGGGAGGGGGTGGGGGGAATGGAGGAGCACAAAGAAAACCAGATAGAAGGTGATAGAAGACAATTTGACTTTGGGTGATGCAACATAATCAAATATCAAAATAACCTGGAGATGTTTTCTCTGAACCTATGTACTCTGATTGATCAATGTCACCCCATTAAAATAAAAAAAAAGAAAGTATAAAATAAAACAAGTAGAAATTTACTAACAAAAAAGTGTACTAAGCTTCCTTGACCTCATGGGAAGCAATGGTACTTTTCCCTTTTTCCACTTTCAAGACTCTAAAAAATGATGTCCAATTTAATTATGGAAAGGAGATATAACGTAGTAAGGTTGGAAGATACACTGAAGAGAAGGTTCATTGAAAAAAAAATCCAGACTAATGTGAAAATAATTCACCAGTTCAATTACCTGAGTAAAGAAAGATGGGAGTTTCTAGTGTTATTGATGACAATAATGGGAAGGAGAAAGGGAACTAAGAGTTTAATCGAGTGTATGTGAGGAGACAAAGAGAGCTTAAATGAAAGCAAAGGTCAAGCAAGTTCCTCTATGAAGACACAGAGATTTTTTGATATTATGTATTGAAAGCGATATTTACTCCAGAATGGTAAACTAACTTCATCTACAGACAAAAAAAAAGCCACTATTAATTCAAGGTTATGCAACTCTATAAAATACATTACAATAGTCCATAAAACAGTACATTTGTTTGTAATTTGTGAGTTAATAAACTATAAAAAGCTTCTCTTCACAACATTTGATTTTCATTTATCAAGTTACTATTTTACTCAGGGGACTGATGTTCATAAGTAACATCTACGATTGTGGGGTAAATTTGCTCCCAAAGCAAGTAACAATTGTAAAGAAAAAATTATGAAAATTTCTGTTTAATGGGAAGCAAACATTTATAGTTTACATTTCCAGAAGTCCATTCAATGAGAATAAATTAACCTTATTTAAAATTGTAAGCCACTTATTTCAGAAGTAGTACATGTTTAACGAGGAAAACCTCTAAATGAGCAATTAAAAAAAGTTAAAAAGAATATTACCCTTAATTTGACCACAAAGGTAATATTAGTGTAAATATTTTAATACTTATTCTTTTGATCTCATCTCTAAGGATATTTAGAATATAAATACTGAAAGTGCTCTCATGTACAACGTACTATTTAATAATATATACCCTAATATATATAATATAATGTACATGGTATTTGGGAATGTATACTTTTCACTTGCATATAATAAATACATTCCATGTTATAATCAAATATGCTGGTAAATTAATTTATTAGCTTCATATGAGCACTATGATTTTAAATTATTAAAAAATTCATTCACTTTGATTCACTTAGTTTTTCAAAATTCTACATTAAAAAAATAAAATCTGTCAGTAAGCAGTAGGCAATGTTCTAGAATACAAGTGGGGGAGCAAGCCATCAGAACCAGTTCTGTGTATACAGTAGGACTGCAGGTGGCGATGGGAAAGTAGACCTTCAGATCATGGAGATTTGTGGAGTCTTGTCTAGAAAACCCAGGTGGGCATCTTCATTCATGTTATAAGATGCTTCAGTTTTTTTCTCTAGAGACTGCAGAAAAGATCACAAATCCAAGTCTTCAAGATCAGAGAGGAAACCCATATTCAGTTTTTTAACATCCTTGCTAAGTTTGTAAAATTCTCATGCTTATGAATCCTTCATTCCCAGAGGAGAAACTGCAGAGTACTGCAGATCTTCTCTAGCTGCAGCTGGAGCTAAGGAACAGTCATATCAGATAAGCAACTTGAATCTCAGTCTCTTGCTCAAGTCTTTAATTCAGAAGAATGCACCTTATGAGGTAGACTTCTTGAGGATTCCATTTTGTTAATGCTTATGGCAAAGGATGTCCAAATTTGAACATATTAATGTTTACAAAGTTGAGTTTCAGACACAGAAGAGGCATTTTTGTTAGCAGAAGCAGTAAATCCAAGTCCTGACAACAAATTGAAGTCCTGAGAACGGGACAGCTGTAGCATGGTGAAATCCTAGAGCCTATTCTATAGTATAACATTTTTATTCATCTTTCTGGCAGCTTAGTATTGAGCTGGGTTCTGCAGCTAAAATTTCTCTCTATGCTTTGCTCAAGATCCTTTACATATTTTTTACACATTGAATCAGCTAGAATCAGCTTCTTTAGCATTCAGCCAAAAACCAAAATTAAGACAGAAATTTGCTCAAGAACAGGCTGTCAACCAAAAGCTTCACAGAAATTAAAAATTTCTAAAATCAATTATGTGATCTATTTGAGGATGATGGATATGAATGAAATCTTATTAATAACAAATAGCACACTTACTAACTCATGAAAAATGGAGGAATGATTAATTTGTCTTTTTTTTTTTTTTGTATTTTTCTAAAGCTGGAAACGGGGAGAGACAGACTCCCGCATGCGCCCGACCGGGATCCACCCGGCACGCCCACCAGGGGCGACGCTCTGCCCACCAGGGGGCGATGCTCTGCTCCTCCGTGGGGTCGCTCTGCCGACCAGAGCCACTTTAGCGCCTGGGGCAGAGGCCAAGGAGCCATCCCCAGCGCCCGGGCCATCTTTGCTCCAATGGAGCCTCAGCTGCGGGAGGGGAAGAGAGAGACAGAGAGGAAGGAGGGGGGTGGGGGTGGAGAAGCAAATGGGCACTTCTCCTATGTGCCCTGGCCGGGAATCGAACCCTGGTCCCCCGCACGCCAGGCCGACGCTCTACCGCTGAGCCAACCGGCCAGGGCTAATTTGTCTTATGTGATCAAGAAAGTAGTAGTACTGAAGTCTTCAGGAAACCAAGACGCAATTAACAGAGAACAAAGTGAACAGCATGAGGTAGTCAAGAATTTTGAGGCAAGCAGGTTGATTCTGATTTTACTGGGCATGGGAAAGAAGTAGTAAAATAGATAAACAAATAAAGTCAACAAAAACAACTTCTAAATCCTAACTACTCAGATAAAGACAAAGAAAGATTTAAAAAACCTACAAATATGCTTAAAGAATGTTATGAGCAATGACATGATAGAAAAGATGAGGAATAAACTAAAAATTTCCTTTTATTGGTTCCAGCTCTGAAAATATTTTAGAGCCCTAATGGAGTCGATTTCCTTGCAAGGTATTGCCAATATTTACCCTTTCCCCATGCTGTACCTGAAAGTCTCCAGATACAAAATTAGAATAAGATTCCAGTACATCCTAGAATTTTCTGCAACATGAACTAGAAGAAACTGTTCATTCATCATAGATAAAAATCAAGAAAATATCATGGAAATGATTTGTGGATGCTAAATCAAGAAAATAGAAACATTTTAAATGGGCTAAATTTTTCCATAGAATATTCTTATCAGATTTCAGGATCGTCTATGCAAGTTTTGTTGTTGTTCAGTGATATAGTCCAAGAACCTAAAAGAGTAGCTGACAATCTGCATTCACTAATTATGAATAAGGTGTTAGACTTGGCAGATATGAAGTAACACATTACAATGTGTTAGTAACACTAACACATTGACCATGTGAGTTAGGTGCAATGCTCATAGTGGCGTCACACTATCTATAAAGTCAACTGCACTTCTGTAAAAGTCACCTGGGGTACTATAAATATTTAAAAATTACTGATGCCCACTCTCTCTATCCTGGAATTCTATTTAAGTTCTATGGTGGGGCATTAAAACTGTCATTTTGGAAGAGCTTATCAGATGACATAGAATAGAGAATTATAAGAAATAATAAGAAATGGCCCTGGCCAGTGGGCTGAGTGGTAGAGCGTCGCCCCAGCCTGTGGAAGTCCTGGGTTCAATTCCTGGCCAGGGAACACAGGAGAAGCACCCATCTTCTTTTTCACCCTTCTGCCTCTTCTTTCTCTCTTCCCCTCCCACAGCCAAGGCTCCATTAAAGCCAAGTTGGCCCGGCACTAAGGATGGCTCCATGGCCTCTGCCTCAGGCATTAGAATGGCTCCTGTTGCAATGGAGCAATGCCCCAGATGGGCAGGGCATCGCCCCCTAGTGGACATGCCTGTGGACCCCGGTCTGGCACATGTGGGAGTCTGTCTCTCTGCCTCCCTGCTTCTCACTTCAGAAAAAAACAAAGAAGTAATAAATAAATAAATAAATAAATATGTTTGTTAAAATAAAGAATTAATAAGAAAGTAATTTGGAGTATATGTTTTATAAATACCCACTTATCCATTCTAAACTGCATTCTTGAAGAGCTCCCAGAATACATTAATTTCTCCAATTATTTTTGAAAACATTAATAAGAGAAATGTGAACACCATAGAAAGTGCCAATTTCTATTATCTACGACAAAGATACCAAGAGCAGCTGTTTCTGCAGTAAATTAATTTTATTTTTCAATGTAAATGATGGAAGCAAAACTTAAGGTGAACACAGATACATTAAAAGGAAACAAGATCAGAGTGGTAATCAGAATGGTGTGACCTCAAGAGAACTTCCTAATGGTGGCTAGTTTATCTTAGAATGGCTCAGACCACAAGAAATGGTCAATTTATAAATTCACACACTTGATTTATACAATTGGGAAATGGCTGGGTCTGGTGAAGAGAGATTTAATTGAGGTATTTTGACAGAGCAAATACCTGTTCATGTTCAAAGACAAATCACCTTGAGTAACATGGAAGCTGGGAACACTTAATAATGTCAGAAGTATAGAGGACACCTCTGCTCTTTTCACCAGGAACACAGGCCTTATACTTAGGTGTGCAATGCCTTGCATGATGATTGCAACACCGAAAAATTTAAGCCATGTGCAAAAGCTGATGTCCTCCAAGGATGGTGGCGCCTGATGACAAAATGGCATTGTAAACTAAAATACAGCTATACTGTTGCTATAAAGAGCATAAATTCTCTGCCTGAGCTCAAATTAAAGACCCAGTATTTCATAGATGTGTGACTTTAAGCAATATATTAACATTCTCTTTGCATGTGCGTTGTCATGAATAAAACAGAAATAGTGATAGTAATAGTATGTATCTGTTCAGTGCTGAGAGAATACTAAGTATACCAAGTCCAGCTGCCGCCTGCTGGGTGCTCACATACAAGTGCATACATAAACTGTGTAGCTCTTAGATTGTAAAAAATATTATCTTAGAGTTAATTAAAGGACATTTTAAAAAATAAAACTATAAAACATAGTTCTTTTGAATTCTGTAAATGTTTGTGCAAAATGACAAAAGCATTTATAAAAAAGACCAACTTGAAATTATGTTTAAAGGAATTATGTAATTCCTTAAATTACAAAGAGAATAGGACATTAAAGTTTATTTAATATTCAATATTAAGCTCTGGGAAATGAAAGATAAATACATTTCAGAAAATTTGACAATGACATTGGGAATCTTTAATAGAATTGTTTAAAATAACTTATTAGATTTTGAATAAAAACATGTATTGGACATGTTCTTTATTCAAAATAGAAATGAGCCAACATTTCTTTTAAAATATCAGTGTAAAAGAATTGAGAATAAAGCCTTACAAAATAAAGTAAAAGATCTATATAATGATACTACTACTACTGCAACTACTATGACTAGAATTGTTTAGTGTTAAAGAAAACCCCCTGAAGAAAATTTGAAGGGTAACAACATCTCTTGTGAGGTGATCAATAAAACAAACTCCGCAGCCCCATATATCTGATTGCAAAGAAAGGACCACTGAGTGACTGATACTGACGTTTGAAAGGGTGCAATTTTTTTCAACAATCTGTTTATTTAATGTCTGAGGAACAAATTAAGTTAGATTGAAACAGTAATTTAGAAGTAGCTGCTTGGGGACTGCATGATATAATTTAAATATAGCCTAGGGAGAGATTTCTATTACTATTCTGAACTTTCTATCCATATCTATATTTAACTAGCACTATTGACAATCTGATTATAGATGACATATATATTTATAAATCCAATTTTAGATAATTTTTATAAGCTATTGGAGTTAATTCAGCAAATGTTCAGTTTATGCCTTTTATTTTCAATATCATATAATAATTATGTATTCTATGCTATAATATCTCATTTCTACTTTTGGTTTATAATTGAAGTGTTTAAAGTTATTAAGTAATATTTTCCCCTCTAGTTTGTATGTAGCCAAACTTATTTTAAGCATCACACTGCATTTTAAGTAACTAGTCAAGTTTTGTAATATAATTTAGAAGCCAACATGATAGCTAAGACAATCGGGATTTTTATTATAAAATTCCAGCCATGGTGAGAATTTTTTTTCAAACCTATCATTTTTAATATTTCTGATAATAAAATTTAAAAAATAAATGTTTTTGTGTAGATAGATACCACATCAATTAATATACTATATATAGGTTGCATGATGCTTACGAGGGCTCCTAAATATTGTTCATGTGGGCAATATCAGACATGAAACTTGGTTAATTTCTGCCTTATGTATGGTGGGGAATAAATCATTAATAATAGGATTCCCAAAGAGTTGCCTAGATTTTCATTACTATGGAAATTGAATTATGATTTGAACACTGTATTCAAATTACTCAAGTTCACCCACTTATTCAAAATAAAGCACCAAATAGAACCTGTTTTTTCTACAATCTGTTCTTTAACCTACTGATTACAATGTAGGTAAATTGTCAAGAAAAATAAAATGTATCAAAATTCCTTTGGCTAATAGACACATTATTTTTGAAAGTGAATTATTATTCTTCAAAAATGTAGAATCTTAAGTAGAGGCAATATTACTTCAAGGTAAGGACTAAGCAACACAAGGGAAAATCTACCATATTTTATACCCCTCATAATTTATTAGCATCTTTAAAAAGCTAACTCTTTGTGCCTTTTTTAAAACCCACCTGCAAAATATAATTTAACCCTTGCTTGATCAATCAAATTTATTATTCCCAGCAGTTCCTTTAGTGAAGAAAAATATACTTCATTTTTCTTCTAAGAAATAAAAATTTAAATAAAAAATTATAATAATCATTGAAATTAATAATTATTTCAATATTTCTTTTATTTTTGACTACTTTAATTAATTATTTATTTTTTTGAAACAGGATCGGAAGTATTTTTGTTATATGTTAAATTTACCTAAGGGACAAATTAGGACCTTAGTCACAGGAATGCCCTGGAAAGAAGGTAGAGAATTCAAATAGGAGATGTCCATATTGCTATTTTCTTACAGGTGCTCTAAGATTAAGCATAATTATGACGAATATTGACAGCTGAATACTGCCAACTTCCTGTTTATTAGGTCGATCTAGTTTTAAATCTTGTAGACAAGAATATGAAGGAAAAAACTACTTTATCTGGCAACTGTTTAACATGAATAACTAAACCTAGACAGATATATAGAATAGAACAGTCTATCAAAATGCTGTTGACTATAGTAGTCCCAATTTAACTCCATGCTTTACATTACAGGCATATCATTAACTGAGAATAGCATCAGGGCCTTTAGATAGAAAAGTGTACTGATTGGCATGTTTTCTCCATAAGTAATAGGATACTTGTCCATCAGATCATATCCAATTAAGACATTTAGTTATTGCAGAAGAGAGAGACAGATAGAGAGAAAATAGAACTTTATAAGACTAAGATGAAATGCCGTTTGAGTATATAATTCAATGTGTACTGCAGAAGAGAAGAAAATCTGTAAAGTATTAAACCTAGAAAAATGTAAAAATCTAGTTAATGATTAGTGCTACAGAAAAATCGTGTCAGATTTTTTGGATTTTCCTTTTTGATACTAAACCTAATACATATTTGTAAGGTAAATGGCCGCCATCGTGGCCAGGCAGGTTCTCATTGGATTTGGGAAGACAGAAAAGTGACAGTGGAGCCAGAAAATGGGGTGCCATTCCTTGTAGTGGCAGACAAGCAAACAGGCAGGGAAGACCACTTCCCTTTTACTCAGGGCTCCCAAAGCCCTGACTCATTCTCCGGTTCCACAACCCCATAACCCCGACTCATTCTATGACTCACTCTCCAGAATCTCTTTCTCTTTCTCTTTATTCTTCTGCAAAACAGCATTGGGGGGGAGGGACCACGATGAAGACGCTTCTCTAGCAAACAATAGCAAACAAGGCCCCTCCCAAGTAGGAAGGCAATCTGTAATTTGCAATCTGCCGCCCTGAGGGCAAGCACCGCAGCCTTCCATAGACTATACACACAAGGTACTGCCCGGCACCAACACAACAATTAGGCAAAGTACAATATAAGTAAGCAAACTTAACACACATTTTACACTTGGAACACATTGGTTTGACCCCTAAAATATTTAATAAAACCTCCCGTGAAGTGTAAATTTACTAATGTTGTGTTCAAATAATGTATTTTTTTAAAACTTGGGGCAGGAGGCCTGCCTAATTAAGAATTAGTCAGGCAGTTAAGAGCCAGTGGAGAAATCCCTTACTAGAACTTATCTTCTCTCCTGCCAGAATTTACACGCAACCCATCATCTTACTGTTGAGCAGATAAAATATATTATGCTCACTTTGTTAAAGATGACACTGCCCACTTGGAAGCTCATCACCCAGGTGATAGTATTAATTGCCCTTCTTGCTTGGGATGGGCATGATTGTATTAATGTGTGTTGAGGGAGGGCTTTCGCACCAAAAGTTTTTACAAAAGAGAGATTACATTGTTTGAGAAAAGAGTGATTATGTTCTAGGAGGAGCTCATGCTGTATGAGAGCAGAGAAAGGCCACATGGAGGAGACCAGTAGAAGCAGCCAAGATGGCAGAGTGCTGAGGGAGAAGCCAGTTTGTGCAGAGTTTGTGCAGAGAGGAGATGGAGAACAGAGGTGAATAAGTCTGGTGAGCTAGAAACCTTAGATTCTAGGAAACTTGGATAAGTCGGCAGCTTTGTGAGCACTGAATGAGTGGGTGTTGGAGCCCAGTGTGTGGTTTCACTTGCCTGCCCGGTGCAAGCTAGGATTATAGCTAATGGCCCACCAGTTATTGGCTCCATTGTTTATTTACCATATGTCCGAATCTGATGCGAACCTGCATGGGCCAGGCGGCTATGATAGTGGCCGTGGCTACTGGCTTTACACTTACCAAGCCCCATTCAGATGAGGTATCTTACGTTAAAAATGTCTGAATATCTTCATCAAAAATCCACTCTTTGGAGGATTATTCACAAAGGCTCACATTCTGATTTGGGAGGGAGGATTTTCATGCTAAGTAGTTGCAAAGCTGCGATCCCCAACTAAGAAAGCACTTGTTACATTTCCTAGTTAAACTACTTGTTAGTCTACAATTCAAGACAAATGTAAAATTGACATATCTCCTCCCCCTCCCAGCATTATTCAAAGAAATATGTTTATTTTTGAGAGACATTTTAGCATGATAAGGAGAGTGGGAAAGAAATTTTAGTATCTATGTTTTGTGTTAGTCATCTCTCATTACTATTGTGTATGTGTGTGATGCAACGGGCATAACTATAAAGACAATAGTAATAGAAATCGCAATAACAACAATACTATGTATTCTTCTATTGTTCTAATTGTTATGTTTGGAGTCTGTGACAACTGAGTTAATTCTATCTCTTTATCTGCTGCCCAGAATTCTCATCTTTTTCATAAATATATTCTTTTTACTGTTTGATTTTATGTTCATCCCTGAGACTTACTTTGGCCTAAGATATGTGGGCTAAAGTTAAGACTGTGCCAATTCTGAGGATAGGCCTTAGAAAAAATTGTATGTTTACACTTGCTCTCTTCTTCCCAAATATTGTAATGACAGGAACATGTTTTAGCTACCCCACTGAATAAATGAACATAAAAGACTCATCATGGTTTATACTTGCACCCCAGCTAAGTCTTGGCACAAAGACCAGGTAAGTCCAGATAAGGCCAGCATATATCTGCTAAAGTATAATGATCTTCAGATCAGTGAACAAAATGAATGCTGTATTAAGCCAGTGAATTTGGAGATAATTTGTAACACAGCAACAGCTAGCCTGCTCTCTCTTCTTTCTCACTCTGCTTTTTCATTCAAGGATGTATTTTAGAATATTTGTTTTAGGTGAGAGGAGGGGGACAGTGAGGCAGACACCCACATGCACCCCAACTGGAACCCACATGGCTATCTTGTCTAGGGCTGATGCTCTATTACCGAGCTATTTCTAGTGACTGAGAATGACTGCTCAGACCAATCGAATTATCCTCAGTGACTTAGGACCACACATGAACCAATCAAGGAGACATTGGTTGTGGGAGGGAGAGAGGGAATAGAGAAGGGGGGAAGAAGCAGATGGACACTTCATCTGTGTGCCCTGACCAGGAATTGAACCCTGGACACCCATATATGCTGGGCCAGCGTTCTATTCACTGAGCTACTGGTCAGGGCCTCAGAATAATTTTATGTTATTTTAATCCTTCTAGTACTTAAAATGTTTTAGTGTCTGATAATCAAGTTCTACCAGCAGATGGGTGGGGGGAGATGGAATGTAGGAGCTAAAAGAAAAACCTTCCCTTTTCTACAGATGCTATAATGACTTTCACAGATTTTTAACTATTTTACTATATGAGGTTGAGGATTTCTAAAGAAAACCCTAAACCTACTATATAACAAAGGGGAACAATTTAAAGTATCTTAAAAGAGAACAACTATTGCTCTGTGTGCAGGGAGAATATGATTGAATTTTGAATATTTCCTGCTTACAAAATTTTCAAACATTTTGCTCCAGGGACAGCAAGCAAATCCTTGGATTTCCTAAAGCTCAAATCAGCTACAGTATTGTACAGGGCACTTTTTATGAGATAGTCAAGAAGCTCTTTGTTCTACTCTTATTTTATTGATCAGAAAAAAAGCTATGCACAAAAATATTAAACAATTTTCCCCAACCATGGAAGCAGCCAGGAATGATGATGCCTCCAAAATATAAGTTTCTATTCAATGCCCACTACGTGGAATGTCTTGTGAAGTTGAATAGTAATACTTTCTGCCTGTAGAACATTCAAAATATTTTATAGGCCTTTATGAATCCTTTTACATCCCTATGAAATTGGAAAATCAAAATATTTTATAGATAGCACAATGAATCACAGTGATTTGTATTTCATTTACAAAATGCTTACACATCAAACCCATCCCCATGAATTTCCATTAATCCTCAGCATTTGCAAACCTATAGCTTTACTAGCTATTGGTTTCAGTAATGAATTAACATTCAGATTCAACTTTTTAGTTCTAGATTTCTTCTTTTTTCTTATTAGACTGCTATATATTTCTAAAATGTGAAGTTATACCTTTTTTTTTCTTTTTTTCTTTTCTGAAACTGGAAACAGGGAGAGACAGACAGACAGACTCCCGCATGCGCCCCACCGGGATCCACCCAGCACGCCCACGGGGGGGGGGGGGGGGGGGGCGCTCCGCCCACCAAGGGGCGATGCTCTGCCCCTCCTGGGGCGTCGCTCTGCGCGACCAGAGCCACTCCAGCGCTTGGGGCAGAGGCCAAGGAGCCATCCCCAGCGCCCGGGCCATCTTTGCTCCAATGGAGCCCTGGCTGTGGGAGGGGAAGAGAGAGACAGAGAGGAAGGAGGGAGGGGGGCAGAGAAGCAAATGGGCACCTCTCCTATGTGCCCTGGCCGGGAATCGAACCCGGGTCCCCCGCACGCCAGGCCGACGCTCTACCGCTGAGCCAACCAGCCAGGGCCTGAAGTTATACCTTGCTTTAGAACCTTATTAATTTCAAAGAAGTTAGAATAAATGTTAACATGTATTTTTGAGTAGCCAACATCTTTAAATGTGAATAAATGTTTTGAAAATTCTAGAGCAGTGATTGTCAGCCTTCTTCATCTTATGGCACACATAAACTACTAAAATTCTCTAGCACACCAAAAATTATTTATTTATTTATATTTTGCTGATCTGACAAAAATATAGGTATAATTTTGATTCATTTATACCAGATTGTCATTGCTTTGTTGGATATTATAATTTTCTTTTATTTGATAATCGAAGAGAAAAGAGGTCAGTGCCCCTGAATAATCAGGTATTGAATGTTTTAAAAATTCTTGTAGACAGAACACACTGGTTGAAACTTGCTTCTCTACGTATATAAACTGTCATCTTCAATTTCTCAAAGAAAAACTGAGGTAACTTTATAATAAGCATTACAAAAAAATTTACATACTTTGAATCAAATCAGTTGACCTCACAATTTCGAATCATAAAAATGCCATAGTACCACCTAATTAGGAAGTGGCACAGAGAATAAAGCATCAGGCTAGGAGGCTGAGGATCTAGGTCATAAACGCCGAGGTCATGGGCTTGAGGGCAGGTTCATCAGCTTGAGCACAGGGTCGCAAGCTTGAGTGTGGGATCATAGACATGATCCCATGGTCGCTTGCCTGAACCCAAAGATCACTTGCCTTGAAGCTCAACATTGCTGGCTTGAGCAAGGGGCCACTGGCTCAGCTGAAGCCCCCCATTCAAGAAACATATAAGAAAGCAATCATAGAACAACTAAGGTGCTGCAACTATGAATTGATGCTTCTCATCTCTCTTCCTGTTTGTTCCTCTCTCTCTCTCTCTCTCTCTCTCTCTCTTTCAAGTAGTTATTTCACTTAAAATAATTGAGAAGTGTTACATTTTGATTTGCAAAATATCTTCTGTGTTACAAGAGCTCACATTTACTATTGTTTCTTTGTTAAAATTTAGAAAAATGTTAAGTATAAAAAGTGTTGAGGGAAGTCATTACTAATGGGTGAAAGAGACCTAAGGTATTCTATTCTATTCCACATATAGTTTTCTTTAATATTTTTCTGAGGTTGATGACAAATACCAAAAAAGTTTTGAGGAAAGTGGCAAATCTCCAAATGTTCTGCAGAACAGAATAGGCAAAGAAGCAAACTCAAAACACATAGGAAGTTTCTGAAGAACTTAGAAAATAAAGGAGAACATGAATATACATTGATGCAAATCATAAGTAAATAAGTGGATTTTTACCACCAGATAAGTAACCTGGTTGTAATAGTGGATAATGCAGGTTGTAGTCATGGGTTAATGCAGGGGTATTTCCTAGCTTGATCTGTCTCCTAGAAAGCAAGAGGGTTGAAAGTTGTGTCAAAGGACCTGTAGTGAAAAATCATGGGATCTTTTTGAAAAATAACTGTAATATGAAGCTGATGGAGTTATAGAAAGAGAATGTGCATTCTCTTTAGAATAGAGACATTTTGTGACCTGAATAATTATATCACTACAATTTGCTTTGTTTTCCTTCATTCTTGCCTTCTTACTCTTCTCTTTATCTTACTAATATGACTCATAATTCTCTATCAGCAAACTTTTTCCAGGCTTCTCACACTTGGGGAGTTACTGCACATCCTGGGATCATCTGTGGACAAATAATTACAATAGTAGAGTTCATACAGCAAGCATCTCTCCCATTAAAAAGTGATATAAAGGCAATACACTTAGTTAATAACTATTTATTAAGATAATATGTGCTTAGAATGAGATGGACAGTACTTAGGATTAGAAGAAATTTGTTATAGGTATGAGGATAAAAGAAAAGACGTTCGATGGAACAACTGCACAGGCAACACAATAAATGATTACTTACAGCCACTAGAACCAAAAAATATTGTATTGCTTCATTGAGAAAACTTTTACTCAGCACATTTTCAAAGTCAATCATTGTCCTTATTTTGGGGGATATCAAAATGAGTAAGGCCTTGATCTTTTATTCAGTACAGTCTAATCTTATATGAGAAAGTCACATATAAATTAACTACTAAATATTTAAGTATTATATGCTATAGTGGCATTTTAGTATATTGTGCAATTATTATAGTGACACAGATTCAAAATGCTTTAACACTGTTTCTAATTTAAAAAATTTCAACATAAATTTTTTTAGAAACACAATTCTCTCCTTCTTAGAAACACAATTTTTATAGTACATATTGACTGGGTATAGTGCATGATCAGATACTGTTATACCATGGCTAGCGAGTTCCACAAAGACACCAAAGTTACAGAAGAATTTCAAAGAGGAGTTTATTATTTAACTGGCTAGAGTTAACTACACTGAAGAGTTGGGGTACAGAGTTTATAAAGGCTAAAGTCACAAGAAATTTTAGCAGCTGCAAGCAACAGATTACAGAAGCAAAACTAACAGTTAAAGCAAAACTAGAAGTTAAAGTAAAATAGCAGTTAAAGTAAAACTAACAGTTAAAGCAAAACTAGCAGTTAAAGCAAAACTAGCAGTTAGCTTATCAGGAAGCCCAAAGTCAGTCCCTGCTTGCTCAGTTTGCAATTCTCTACATACAAAAATTTCAAAATGGAGATTATTAGAAGGCGTATAAAATGTTACAGAATACAGGGTTGCATGTAAGGGGCTCGTGATCTCTTAGTCTAGAGGTATAGGTCACTCTCATGAGTCTAGGATGGGAGGGTGAGTCAAAGGATTGGTGTAGAAACTTTTAATTAAGGTACGTAAATGTTGTTTCTTAAAGGCTTTTAAGAAAAACATAGAGGAAGGGGTTTTCAGATAAGGTCTATCTTCTTGGCTTTGTGTAGCCAGTGTCGCCAGTCCTTCCAGAGAACTATAGGAAGTAACTAAACTATGACTAGCTGACTCAGTTGTCCCTGCAAGCTCTTCTCGCATTCTTTTTGTTAGAGGGGTAGGGAGCCTGACTTTTCCTCTTTAAAATAGCACTAATGTTAACAGTTTTACAGTTTCTTGGCACCTTGTCACAATACTACACACAATATCTGTTACAAAGCTATAATTGTGCAAAGCTATAATTCCATGGACTTGTTGTTAGATATTTGGTCATATTACATTAAACTAGTTAGTAAAATATATACTATAGTTACAACAATTGATTTATATACTGTATTAGTTTATATTATATATTTATATCATATATATTTATATAAGAATATATTTATATACTTTTATATATGTAACATTTATATTATACCTATATTTATTACATATTACATTATGTGGTCTACAGTAAATACTGCTCACAAAAAATAGGGGATATTTCAAAATGGATACAAAGCTATAAAATATCCCCTAATTTATTTATTTATATTTATTTATTTTCTTTTACAGGGACAGAGAGAGAGTCAGAGAGAGGGATAGATAGGGACAGACAGGAACGGAGAGAGATGAGAAGCATCAATCATCAGTTTTTTATTGCAACATCTTAGTTGTCTATTGATTGCTTTCTCATCTATGCCTTGACCATGGGCCTTCAGCAGACTGAATAACGCCTTGCTCAAGCCAGAAACCTTGGGTCCAAGCTGGTGAGCTTTTTGCTCACGCCAGATGAGCCCACACTCAAGCTGGTGACCTTGGGGTCTCAAACCTGGGTCCTCCGCATACCAGTCCAATGCTCTATCCACTGCGCCACCACCTGGTCAGGCAATATCCCCTAATTTTTGAGAGCAGTATATATATAAATATGCATTTTATGGGTACTGTTTATATTTTTTATTCATTGTGCATCCTAAATTGTTTTATATTAGTATATATAATTTTATATTTAATATACTATAAAATCAAATGTAGAACATTTCACAAATATAAAATATATAATTATACCAATGGTGAGATTCTAATAATTAATAACCAGTTCTCTGCCCTAATGACTGGTTTAAGAATAAAAAAAAGATATACCAAAAGGTAGTTGTTGGGCAGATAATATATATTATGCTCACTTTTTTAAAAATGGCACTTCTCGCATGAACTGATGTTTTCAGTTCATCTTTGGAGGATGAGGAGAATTGGTCTGGAGTTTGATCCACAGTCTCCAGAAAGTGAGAGCCCAGCAGCAAGGTATTCTTACTATGACCCTGGTAGGTCTGTGATTTTGGGACATAGGGGTGAGTGCCATCAAGCTCTCTGGAGAAGAGATAGAAATGCTGACTGCCATTGCCATGTGCTCCTCTTTGGGACAGTGTAAGACCTGCCGGGACAACAGGTATGAGGGTGGTGGCTGAGGCCCCATGTGTGTGGACTGATTTCCTGGACTAGGACTAGAGTGGGTACTGGCTCCTTTGTTGGATGAACTTACGGATTTTGGACAATGTAAAATGTTAGATTCAGGGAGGTGTGCTGTGGCTGCCAGAGTGTAACTATTGAAGGAGCAGGAATAGGGAGTACTGATAGGCGTCCTGTGAGGCTGAGAACAAAGAAGTTTATGTTTGAAATTCGCCACTAAGCTAAACCCGGCCCCTGTTGCTATGCCGGCCCCTGTTGCTATGCTGCGTGCGACCTCCCTAGCGAATAGCTAACTGCCATATCTGCTTCTGTATAATGCTTGCTCACTTAGGATATATAAGGACCTAGCTGTAAGCGCCAGGCGCGACTCTCGTTTGCAGCTCCTTGTGAGTACGGTGTCTCCGGACATCTTGGGAGTTCACCCCTGCACAGGTTAAACTGGCCAATAAAGTAACATCTAAACTCCTGAAAGTCTCCGACGTTTGTTCTCATACCCGATGGATGCAACATGAAATACCCTGATGGGGGTGGGGGAGTGGCTTTGCTGGAGGTCCTTCCCTTGCCCTGGGAAGCCTTTCAAATGACTAGGAAGAAGGCCAAGGACATTTTACGCTTTTGGCAAAGTGCTCAGAGACTGTTGAAATGTACCTTTGTAATTGTTGAAATTGTATGATTTGTTATGATGTTGTAGTTTGTGTAATGTACCTAATTTCCTTGCACAGGGAAGGAAATTCCACCTTGCTGGTGGTGTAGATTGTGTGTAGTAAAGCAAGCATAGGGGCAGATTGTTGGGTAGATAAAATATATTATGTTCACTTTATTAAAGATGGTGCTGCCCACATGGAAGCCTGTCGCCTAGGTGATAGTATTAATGTGTGTTAGGGGAGGTATTTTACGCCAAAAGATTTTAAAAAGGAGAGCTCACTTGTTTGGAGGAAGAGGAGAGCAGATAGGAGAGCAGATAAAGGCCATGTGGAGGAGAAGAAAAGCAGCCAAGATGGCAGAGTGCTGAAGGAGAAGCCAGTTTGTGCAGAGAGAAGGAGATGGGGAACAGAGGTGAATAAGGCTAGTGAGATAGAAACCTTTGATTCTAGGAAACTCGGATAAGTCAGTAGCTTTGTGAGCACTGATTGAGTGGGTTTTGGAGCCCACTGTGTGTATTTCTTGCCCGCTGGTTGCAAGCTAGGATTAAAGTTAATGGCCCACCAGTTCTTGGCTCCATTGTTTCATTACCATCTGTCCAAATCTAATGCGAACCTGCATGGGCTAGGCAGCTATGATGGTGGCCATGGCTACTGGCTTTACAGTAGTTTATTATTTTATGCATTTAATTCTTAAATAAGAAAAATAAAAGAGGTACACAAAACTATATTGTTATGTTTTAAAATATTAAAATGAAAAATATTAAATACTTGACAAAAAACAATAAAACTATTATTTAAGTTATTTCCATATTGCTTCTTGATTGGCATCCTCACTTGCAATATTTTTCACCTATCGATGGAATGAACATTACTATGGGCACTTGGAACACACTGTTGCACAGATGTATGTTAAAAAAAAAAAGGAATATAAATTTGTGATTTCCACATTGGGCGACTGCCCAGGAAACCCTCTGGAGAGAACCCTGGTTATAAGTGCCATTTTAACAACTGGTTCACAGAACTCAACAAAAAATTAAGTATTGGTTCTACTGAAGCAGTGTGAATCACCTGAATTCTACCACTGAATTACATAGGGAATCACCCATTTAACCTTGAATCCTGTCTTGGATTGGGGAACTTTAGTTAAAAGCCCTGCGTGAATGTCTCTTGGATGCAAACACTAAGAAACTGTGAGTGGGTGATCTTTGTGATAACACAAAGGAATGCGTGTGAACAGGCTTCAGAAAATTAGCCTAGGGATTCTGGATTGCATCTTCCTTTGTGCTTGTTAATTATCAAAAGAAAAAAAATTTTCTCACCAAATTAGCCCTGTCTTCATGTCAGCAAAAAGTCCATTAATCATTCTTCCCCTTGTCACCTGATTTCTCTCACATTTTTTTTTTTTGTATTTTTCCAAAGTTGGAAACGGAGAGGCAGTCAGACAGACTCCCGCATGTGCCCGACCAGGATCCATCCGGCATGCCCACCAGAGGGCAATGCTCTGCCCATCTGGGACGTCGCTCTGTTGCAACCAGAGCCATTCTAGCACCTGAGGGAGAGGCCACAGAACCATCCTCAGCGCCCAGGCCAACTTTGCTCCAATGGAGCCTTGGCTGCAGGAGGGGAAGAGAGAGACAGAGAGGAAGGACAGGGGAAGGGGTGGAGAAGCAGATGGGCACTTCTCCTGTGTGCCCTGGCTGGGAATCAAACCCAGGACTCCTGCACGCCAGGCTGATGCTCTACCACTGAGCCAACCAGCCAGGGCCGATTTCTCTCACTTTTAATCCAGTTACTTCTGTTCTGCTTCTGATAATAAAAGCTAAGGGGGAAGGAGATGCAGGAGATCTCTCTTTGCCTCTCTTGGCAGACCTCCCTCTCTTCCTCTTGACATAAGTTTGTGTCTTGAGTAGGTCCTTTTCCACGCTACACCAGTAGTTCCCAGCGGGCAGGACTACTACAGAATTATACATAATTTTATGTATTAATCACATATAAAATATATGGTTAATATAACACAAAGGAAATAATCCTTAAAGAAATAATGAATAACCTGGATTTCATTAAAACAAATTTCAACTCCCGAAAAGACATAAAGGAAAAAAAAATGACAAGACACATACTAGGAAAGAATATTTGCAAAAGGACTATTATTCAAATATACAAATAACTTATAAAATGTGACAATAAGGAAATAAAAAAAAACATTAAAAATATGCCAAAGGCCTGGACAGACACCAAAGAATATATTCAAGTGGAAAGTAATATATAAAAACATGTTCCACGTCTGTGTCTTCAGAGTAATTAAAATTAAAACAATGAGATACCATTACACACCCATTCGAATGGGCAAAATACAGAACACAATAACACTAAATGCTGACAAAAACATGGAGCCGCAGGAACTTCTATACATTGCTAGAGCGAATGCAAAATGGCATAGCCACTTTGCAACACAGTTTGGAGGTTTGTTACAAAACTAAACATATTCTTACCACCTGTCCCTGCAATTGTTTTCCTTGACATCTACCCAAAGGAGTGGAAATTTGCCCACACAAACACCTGCACTCAGATGTTTATAGCTGATAAATGGATATTTGTCGAAACATGGAAACAACCAAGATATTCACCTACTGATGTTCTTCAGTAGGTGAATGGATCAAGTGTGGTACATGTAAATAACTGAATACTACTATGTGCTAAAAACAATGACAACAACAGCAACAAAGCAACAAGCTATCAAGCCATAAAAAAAACTTGTAGAAACTTACTACCAAATGAATGAGCCAGTTTGAAAAGGGTATACACTATATCTACATATATAATGCCTACTATATGACATTCTGGAAAACGTAAAATTATGTAGATAGTAAAAGAATCAGTGTTAGAGGTTACTGAAGAGGAAGGTATATACAAGCAGAGCAGAGATGAGTTTTAGGACAGTGAAACTACTCTATATGATAGCACATGGTAGATACATGCCATTATATAAATATATATATTTGGCAAGGTCCATTGAGTGAAACTCAAAGAGTGAACCCTAAGGTAAACTATGGACTTTGGGTGATAATGAGATATCAGTATAGTTTTATAGATTATAACAAAAATACCACCCTGGTGAAGGATTTTGACAGTGAGGGAGGCTATGCATATACGCAATCAGGTGATGTTTGGGAAATGTCTGTATCTTCCCCTTAGTCTGGCTGTGAATCAAAAAGTGCTCTAAAAAAATAATTTCTATTGCCTGACCAGGCAGTGGTATAGTGGGTAGAGTGTCAGACTGGGAGGACTCAGGTTCGAAGCCCCAAGGTCGCTGGTTTGAGTGTGAAATCATAAGCTTGAGCATAGAGAAACTGGCTTGTGCGTGGGATCATAGACATGACTCAATCAATGGTCGTTGACTTGAGCCCAAAAGTTGCTGCCTTGAAGCCAAAGGTCACTGACTTGAGCAAGGGGTCACTTGCTCTGCTGTAGCTCCCCAGTCAAGGCACATATGGGAAAGCAAATGATAAATAAATAAGGTGCCGCAATGAAGAATTGATGAGTCTCATCTCTCTCCCTTCTTGTCTGTCTGTTCCTATTCCTCTCTCTGTCTCTGTCAAATAAATAAATAAATAAATAAATAAATAAATAAATAAATAAATTCTATTAACAATATAGAGTTTCAAATTATATCACATTTCTTCTTTTGCATTAAAATATATTTAATGTATCACCAAAATTCAATCTTGCAAAATCATATATTGAAATTGGTGCATGTTCCCTTTAAACACACGTGTGACTTATATTACATCTTTTCCATTGACATTATCTGTCGGCAGAAGGAAAATACTGACTCTAAGACATTATAAAACTAATTCAATACTACCAAATCAGAAGCTTTAAAATTGAAATTAAGGGATTGTTTCTGTTAAAATAAATTGGTTGCTAAATTTAAATCTTCGGTTGATTGTGATTTCTTTTTAAATATATTGTCTGTTTCAGCATTATTTATGAATTTTATTGAGAAATTAAATATGAGCTACAGATTGACTATTAAAAGCTTTTCCACTGACTGGGCAGTGGTGCAGTGGATAGAGCGTCAGACTGGGTGTGGAAGACCCAGGTTTGAGACCCCGAGGTCGCCAGCTTGAGCGAGGGCTCATCTGGTTTGAGCAAAAGCTCACCAGCTTGAGCCCAAGGTCACTGGCTCGAGCAAGGGGTTACTCGGTCTTCTGAAGGCCCGTGGTCAAGGCACATATGAGAAAGCAATCAATGAACAATTAAGGTGTTGCAATGCGCAACAAAAAACTAATGATTGATGCTTCTCATCTCTCCGTTCCTGTCTCCTCTCTGTCTCTGTCTATCTCTCTGACTCTCTATGTCTCTGTAAAAAAAAAAAAAAAAAAAGCTTTTCCAGATCTTTTTAATATTTTCAGATTGAATCTGAAGTCTCAGGGTTTGCTGGTACTACAAAGTAGGGTTTAAACACATTCGGTTATACATAAAAACAACTCTTAATTAGAGACCTCAGTGCTGTGGGTAAAAATAAAACTAATATTTACTCACTGGTTATTTATTTAATTGTGGAGCAATTTTCAGTGATGTAAAAGAAAAGAAGTATATTTCTTTAAGTTTTAATTAAAATAATATTATTGAAAATAGTAAGCTATCTGTTCAAAGCTACATCTCCTATTATGTATATCTTTTACAATCATGATAATACAGAATCTATTTCTATTTTATTGTATATGTATTCTGTAAAGTATTTTCCCCGTCGAGGAAAATAGAAGGGCATAGCCACCAAGTGTAGAATAGCAAAAGCTTTATTCAGAGTGCATCCCGGATGAGGTTCTCTGTTCCCTAAAACGGGCCAGAGAAGTTGCACCACCTCCCCTGTTTGGAGGTAATTTATAGTGCTGGTAGGGTGGTCTGGTTGATATGATGTGGTGCAATTTCATTGGCTGACAAACAGTCGTTCTTTTTCAAAGGGCTCCTGGGAAGTTTCTTTTGGTGCGCATGGGTGTGGGCAGTTCCAACCAAAGTTTCTGGGCCTGGTTCCTCACAAAACCTTCCTCCATTGCCAACTGACCTCACATATTGTATAAATTGTCTTAAATGAGCAATAGATTAAGCAATATATTAAGAGAATAAAAGATCAAGCTGATTATTGGTCAAATAAGTTTATAAATATGATATATATGTTTGTTCGCTTATATTTGCTTTGGGTATGGGGGATAGGCTGCAAGCAGGCAGGGTTATTTTAGCCTAAGGCTTAGTTTTAAGACTAAGCCTTTCCCACCCTAAGTGATTTTGTATCAGAGACTTCCTTGTTTGTATATTGGATTAAAGGTTTTGATTTCTACACTATAAAATGGGGAATACCGGGAGCTTGCTCGCTCTGGGTTCTTGAGATTAACATTAGAGAAGAGAGCAGAAAAGGAGAGCAGAGAAAGGCAACGTGGAAGAGGAGAAGCAGCCAAGATGGCGGAGTGCTGAAGGCGAAGCCAGTTTGTGCAGAGTTTGTGCAGAGAGAAGGAGATGGGAAACAGAGGTGAATAAGGCTGGTGAGGTAGAAAACTTTGATTCTAGGAAACTCGGATAAGTAAGTGGCTTTGGGAGCCCTGAATGGAAAGGGAAGTGTTTTACTACTGTGTGTATTTTTTTCCCACTGGGTGCAAGCTAGAGTAAAGATGATGGCCCACCAGTTCTTGGCTCCATTGTTTCATTACCGTCTGTTGAATCAAATGCGAACCTGCATGGGCCAGGCATCTGTGATGGTGGCTGTGGCTACTGGCTTTACACTGATAAAGCCGGTTAGTTCTTGGGTTTTACTTATTTCAGTTCTGTAAGAATACTGTCTAGTTGTTTATTAATCATAAAAATATAGTCTTAGAATTATACTTTTTTAATAGTTTATGCCTGATATATTCTTACTCTCAATTCAGTATTATTTTAAAGATAGCTATTAAACTCTTAACTTTGTGCCAGGCATGTTGAAAGGCATTGGGATGCAAAAATAAATATAGTTTGAGCCTAGATTATGCTCCTGAAACTAATAATGCCACTATTTTTTTGTTCTATGTGAAATTTACTCCTGGAGTATTAAAAACTAAAAAAAACAAATCAGTTATTTTTCTTTTTAAATTGTATTTAATACTTCCTAATTTCCTGAAAATGTAAAAAAGGCAAAGTCTCAGAGAAGCAGCTGTTGTAAACAGGATATTACATATAGCTTTCATTGATTTGCTTTCTCTGACAGGACTTCTAATTACTTTCATGAGACACTGATTAAAAATGCAATTCTTTCCATTAACATCAGACATGCTCTCGCTGTTTCCATTTCTTTTTTAGGAGAATAGATGATCATGTTCTTCTAAACTTTCCTACAAGCATCAGCCAAGGGCATTTAAAGAAGAAAAATTTTCATTTTATCAATTACTAATGTCAATCATTTTAGAATAAATTAGGTATGTTTTTCTTAGTAAGAAGAGTGTTACTGTTGATATTTTAAGCTATGATATGTGTGTATTTTTATATGAATGTCAAGAAATCATTTCTCATCAGGATGAGTATAATTTTACTGAAGTAAACAACCATTAATATAAATAAAGGTCAAGATATGCTGTCAGCAACTGTTTCCATGCCTTTTTAGAATGTATTATTATTGATGGTAATAAGTATATGATAAAGAATATTAAAATTCTTAACTCAAACTTTTATTTGTAATATCTAATCATGATGTAATTTGTGTGACTATCCTTTCAGCATTATTGTGGCCTTTATACAGTGTGTCCGTAAAGTCATGGTGTACTATGACTGGTCACAGGAAAACAGCAAAGACGATAGAAATGTGAAATCTGCACCAAATAAAAGGAAAACCCTCCCAGTTTCTGTAGGATGATGTGGCAGCATGTGTGCATGCGCAGATGATGACGTAACACCGTGTATACAGCGGAGCAGCCCACGGCCATGCCAATCGAGATGCGGACGGTATAGAGGAAAGTTCAGTGTGTTCTGTAGCTCGCTGAATTCAAATCTGTGACATAAGTGCAACATGAATATCAGCGCGTTTATAATGAAGCACCACCACATAGGAATAACATTAGTCGGTGGAATAAGCAGTTGAAGGAAACCGGCAGTTTGGTGGAGAAACCCCGTTCTGGTAGGCCATCAGTCAGTGATGAGTCTGTAGAGGCTATATGGGTAGCTACCTAAGGAGCCCTAAAAAAATCTGTGCATGAGCCCACATCAAACTGCACTGAATAGGTATGAAACTGGTAGAATTTTCCTTTTATTTTGTGCAGATTTCACATTTCTATCGTCTTTTGTTGCTTTCCTATGACTGGTCAAAAGTGCACCATGACTTTACAGACACACTATACTACACAGGATAGTAGATTGTCCTTTCTATCCTGGAAGGGACTAATCTAGACAAGGAAAATCTGTGTATACAAAATTATACTAAATAACTAAATGGCTGTATAAAAAGAGCATCTACTCTGCACCTCTGATGTAAGAAGGTACTTCATGAACTTGACCTATGTAAAGCCAGTAATCATGGTCACCATCACAGCTGCCTGGCCCATGTAGGCTCGCATTGGATTTGGACAGATGGTAATGAAACAATGGAGCCAAGAACTGGTGGGCCATCATCTTTACTCTAGCTTGCACCCGGTGGGAAAAAAATACACACAGTGGGAAAACACTTCCCTTTCCATTCAGGGTTCCCAAAGCCACTGACTTATCCAAGTTTCATAGAATCAAAGGTATTTACCTCACCAGCCTTATTCACCTCTGTTTCCCATCTCCTTCTCTCTGTGCAAACTCTACACAAACTGGCTTCTCCTTCAGCACTCCGCCATCTTGGCTACCTCTCCTCTCCTCCTCCACATGGCCTTTCTCTGCTCTTCTACAGCATAGGCTCCTCCTAGAACGTAATCACTCTTCCCCCTGGAACATGATTTATCTCCCTTTTAAAACCTTTTGGTGCAAAAGCCCTCCCCCAACACATATTAACATAATCACGCCCAAGCTAAGCAAGAAGGCAATTAGTATCATCACCTGGGTGACGGGCTGCCACATGGGCAGCGCCATCTTTAATAAAGTGAGCATAATTTATTTAATCTTCCCAACAATCCACCCCTATACTCACTTTACTAGCCACAATCTACACCATTGGCATCCCTGTACAAAGGAAATTAAGCACGTAACACAAATTACAACAACATGACAAATCATACAATTTCAACAATTACAAAGATACAATTCACCAGTCTCTGAGCACTTTGTCAAAAGCATAAAATGTCCTCTGACTTCTTTCTAGCCATGGGAAAAGCTTTTCGGGACCAGGGAGTGCTTCCAGCAAAGCCATCCCCACCCCAAGCAGGGTATTTCACATTGTCCAAAATCTGTAAGTTCATCCAACAAAGGATCCAGTGCTCATTCCAGTAGTAGTCCAGAAAATCAGTCCATGCACATGGGGCCTCAGCCACCCCCCTCATCCTTGCCATCCTGGCAGGTCTTACACTGTTCCAAAGAGGAGCATGTGGCAATGGCAGTCAGCATTTCTATCTCTGCTCTGGAGAGCATGATGGTGTCCACCCCTATGTCCCAAAATCGCAGACCTACCATGGGCGTAGTAAGAATTCCTTGCTGCTGGGTTCTCACATTCTGGACTGTGGAATACAACTCCAGACTGAATCTCCTCATCCTCCAAAGAGGAACTGAAAACATCAGCTCCTGCTGCTTGGCTTGAAGCCCCGGCCACAGCCCCAGCCTTTGCTGCTGCTGGCTCTCCACAATGTCCAGGGTAATCTCCAACTCATGAACCTGTGATTCCTTCTCCAGCACCTGCTCCAGCACCAGGGTTGGCATCTCTTTCTCCCATGTTTGCTCCAGCTCCCTCCACTGCTTGGTTTTCAGGTTCCAGGCAGCCTCTTCCACAAAGCTCTCGATTTCCTCACACATGGCTATAAAAGTCAGCCAGCCTATGGCCCCCAAAATACAGCCATGGGGAACCATGAAAGCAAGCAGTCCTCTACTCCACCTCTCAAATGTGGGGGTGGTTCTATACTATTCTGTATTAAATCCTGCCACAGACTACTCCAAATGTAAAGATAATAGTCACAGCCACCATCACAGCCACCTTTTCCATGCAGGTTCGCATTGGATTCAGACAGATGGTAATGAAACAATGGAGCCAAGTACTGGGGTGCCATCATCTTTATTCTAGCTTGCACCTGGCGGGCAAGAAATACACACAGTGGGAAAACACTTCTCTTTCCATTCAGGGCTCCCAATGCCACTGACTTAACCGAGTTTCCTAGAATCAAAGGTATCTACCTCACCAGCCTTATTTACCTCTGTTTCCCACCTTCTTCTCTCTGCACAAACTGGCTTCTCCTTCAGCCCTCTGCCATCTTGGCTGCCTCTCCTTTACTCCACGTGGCCTTTCTCTGCTCTCCTACAGCATGGGCTCCTCCTAGAACGTAATCACTCTTCCCCCTGGGAACAATGTGATCTCTCTTCCTTTTAAAATCTTTTGGCAGGAAAGCCCTCCCCCACCACACATTAACATAATCACACCCATCTCAAGCAAGAAGGGCAATTAATATTATCACCTGGGTGACTGGCTTCTACGTGGGTAGCGCCATCTTTAATAAAGTGAGCATAATATATTTTATCTACCCAACAACTTAGATGAACTCTCTTCTCATGCTGTGTCCTTTTTTTTTTTGAAGTCTAACATCATTACTAGTTGTAGGAGACAGGCTGTAAACTGACAAAATCCTTATAGCCTAGGGCTTAGTTGAAGACTAAATCCTTCCCCACACCCTTTTAAGATTAGGATCTTCCCCACACCTTTCTAAGACTAGGATACTCTTAACACCCTTTGTGAGAATAAGCTTTTGCCCACACCCTTGATTGCTGCATTGTGTGTGTGTGTGTGGGGGGGGGGGTGCACTCTTATGAGGATTCCCGCTTATGCCTCAGATGTGTGACTTTGTATCAGAGACTTCCTTATTTGCATTTGGCTCTACACTGTATAATAAACCAGACTGGGGGCTTTGCTTTGGCTCTTGCTATCTATGGGCTATGCAGAAACCTTCTGATCCCAGATCCCATCCTTTTTCTCTTTGATTCTATTTCTTCATTTGGCACTGTTCCCACACGGACCTGGCCAATTACTAGCTGTGCTGGTTTGTAGCAACTAATCTTTATTCAAACACTGTTACTTTTGTTTGGTTTTAAACACCAATAGCTTTATGTAAGTAATTTTTCCCAGTAATTTCATGATACATTTAAGGATATGACAATTCAGTTTTACATCCCTCAATATGATGACCAGTATTTTGTACAACATAAAAACCAAACTGCTAAAAGCAAAAATAATCCTTATTTGATTGATATTAACATCTAGCCATGGAATGAACATTAATGCCATGAGAAATAGTAATGTCCCTTAGTTGCTGACCAGAAGATTATGCTCAATTTTTGAAAGGCAGACATCAAGGTTCAAACCAAAAACATGTGACTAGTGTGTTGCAAGAGGAGAAAATTTATTCTAAAAGCGCTCGGATGCAAGAGGGCTTGACTAACAAAGAGTGTCAGTCCCAAGGGAGGGATAAGGCAGGGGTTACATAGTATAATAAAAGGGCCTGGGGCAAATGCAGCTGACGCTACATCTGCTGGTGCAAGACAGTTTCCTCTGTGGACTGGAATGGCACCACTGTTTCTCAAAATCTCTTTATACCCTGACTCAGCTTTTCCCTATCAGCAACTGGCTGCAATGGGAGATTTTGGCTGAGTGACTAAGTAAGCCAGTCCTTCCTCCTCCAGGACTGCATTGTTCTCAAGATGGCAGCTGGGTAGCCATTTTATGTATCAATTTTACATGTAAATATGTTTTAAAGATATAGTAAATATTTTGTAGTTAAAATATAGTCTACCTCTGAGAAATTTATAAATATTCAAATGATAAGTACTGACAGTATCATATTATTTTCAGGCACCTTATCTTTGATCTTCTAGCTCAGACTCTTCTACAGGTAAATTTAAAATTTCACACATTATTTTGTTTTTTGCCAAGTATAAGAACTAAAAGAAACAATAAAATCATAAAGAAGTAATGAAATAAGATATTCTATACTATAAAATTTGTTTAGGAGACTAGTGGGTTAATCCTTAAGTGGAAAATTTCACAAATTGGGTAAAAAAAAAAATCCTGCTCTCCATTGTCTACAAAATACTCAGGGTACAACAAATAACCACATCCCCAAAATAAATTGAAATAACGTTAATATATTAATAAAAAAGCCAAAAAGAAGTGTCATGACAATATCATCAAGGAAATGAGAAATAAAGTTAGAAAAAAACAACATTTTATACTACTAAATACAACACACATGTCAGTAAAACTGTATTGCTAAAACTTAAAAACGTTTTACTATAAATATAAAAAAGAAATCAGAATCACACTTGAGAATGCAAACACTAATCTTTCCTTGGAGTAGGGAAAGAAAACAAAGATAAAAGCCATACAGCAAAAGATTAGGAGAGAGTATTACATAAAACATTTAAAATATATCTTTAACAAAATATACATATATAATTCCCAGTACAATAAATATATACAAGTAGATATTATAAAAATGCCATTTTTATAATTTTATAAATTCTATGAAAATAATTATTTCTGTTTAAGGTCAGTATCAAGATTTTAGATAGGTAATTTTCTTTGCTGTCTCTTGAAAAAATTAATTTATTTCAAGTTTACTCTTAAGAGCTATAGTTCTTTGAAATTCAGCATTATTTGAGGGTCTTCTTTGGGACAACAACTAGGATAAATTCAGAGTTTTGTCTTCAAGTTGTTACCCATGGGTTTTGGAAACCAAGACTTAATCACCAGGCATGGAGAAGTCTGCAGGGTATTTCTCTCTGTCGAGATATCTACTTTCTCTTAACTTTTGACATGAGATTAATTCTTATATTACTGCAAGCTACTTCTTACATTTAGACAAGTTTTAATCAGTCTTCTTGAACATGGTAATTTTTTTTGCCATATTTAAGACAAAGATTATATATTTGTTCCTTTAAAATCAAACTAGTAAAAATCATCATTAATGAACATAAAAGCAAAAAAGAATAATTTAAAGCTGCTTGTAATACATATAAAGTTAAAAGTTAAAATTCTTAATTTTTAAGAGATCTTTCAAATTTCTAAGTTTTTTTTCACTTATTGCACATAAAGACCAACATATGATATTATTTCTTTTCATACATAGATCATGATAATATTCTAATATATTAAGATTTTAAAGTTGGTATAAAGCATATTTATGGTTTATAACATTTTATTCCATTTTCGCTGTCTAAAGACTAATTGATGTAATAAACACAAACACATTCATTGTAAGTTCTTATAATTATGTACCATATCCTACTATAATTTTAATCAATTTCAGATAACATTAATAAGCACAGATTATTTTGCATTATGTATATAATGTACTATATTTCCAGTCTTAAAGTAATTAACTCACCAGTTTTATATGAAAATTATTTTTAATGTTACTAAAATATCTGTTAGTCAAGCATTATTTTCCTTTCCTTGCTATTTAAATTTATATTAAATATTGTGTTTTTATTTAACATTTATTCCAACCTGGAAATGTAAATCTTCACTACTTTTTGGTAAGTTTTATACAATCAGCATCAATAGATGAGCCACTGCTATATAGAACTCCAGCATTATTATGAGATTGTACTTTATATTTCATGACAGTGAGTGAAAATTGCCTTACTCCCATTTACTCTAAGAACAACCCTGGCTAACTAACACAGCTGTTATAATAATGGTAATTTGGAGCTGAATAAGAAAGATGCTACCCAGGGAGAGAATTTCCATAACTATTACATGTAATATCAGCTGTAAAAAGTAATTTCTCCCATAAACTGCATTCAAAATATTCTGAGTTCAGTAGTAAGAATAATATGACAATATATATTTTAAATCTATATACTCACTATTAGCTTTTATCATTTTTTTGTTCACTTGTTTTATTTTTTGACATATTTTAGTAAAAGAATATTAGAGAAATTTATAGAAATGCAGATCCAGACCTTTCTAGTCCTATCCCATATTTACATGCAAACACACACAAATACACACAAACACATACATGATTATCGATAGTCTAGAAATCCATTAAGCATAGAATTAACTTTTCATAGACCTAGTTAATATACATTCATAAAAAATGCTTTATTTTTTGAATTTTTTACAACTCCAAAAAAGAGAGGTTATCTTTGCCAGATTCCTTTGAAAGAACAAAAATGTACTATATAGACATAATTAGCTCTGCAGTTTCAATTCTTTATTTTTTATTATTTCTAAGAATTTATTGTGTTGATTATAGAGAAAGAGGAGCTGCAGCTTCAATTTTTTAAAGAACAATTTGGAATAGTATAAATCAAGTACTGAATTGACTCTTGGAGAGTGTTTGGAAGCTCCTTGGCTTCAGTGACTATCTGGACATATTCCTTCTCTTTTTAATCAGTTATGCATCTAAAACTTGGAAGAGTAGCAAATAATAAAACCATGTATTAAATATGAATTTTGTAGCAATAAAACGTGGAAATATAGCACAGCAATGTTCATATTCTGTTGTTGGTTTTAGTGTTAAAAATATATTATTCATTTATTTAATATTTAAGAATGCATTGTTTTTTTCCCTTTCTGGAAATTTCCATGTGCACTTCTATGTATATAAAACTCCATCACTGGTGCCAGTCAGATTGGTTTCCCGTAAAACATTTATGAAGGTTGGGAAAATATAAAAGAAAAGTTTGAAAACATCAAATAGCCTTCAAAAGCAGTCAGGACTTTAGGTGCAAAAATCCTGCTGATACGGGATGTTCATTCACTCAAAACAAACTTCTCCTCAGTTTTTGTTGTTTTTTTTTTCCTCAGAGTATTTGTTAGGGATAGAGAAGACACATAACAGAAAAAAAAAAGAATCTGCAGTATACTTTCTGCAATTTCACTGAACATGGAGGGAAAAAATATAGCTTGAGTCTTAAAGACAGAAAAAATTATAGAAACAAAAATCTCAGAGAAAAATAGGCCACTGAGAAATGAATCCAACAATCTGCAATAAATGTCACCTTGAGGCACAGGGCAAATACGCTGCACATAAATGGGCCAGCCTCTGAAAAAGTTAGCAGGATACATGAGCTAACTAGATATAACATCAAGTATTATTTCAACATTTGTACAGTACTGATTGTACAACAATTTGTGATCAAATCCCACCAGTAGGAAGGGCCCCAGTAAATGCTTCAGGCTTTCAATGGAGACACTTGAGGTCACTGAAGATGCCCTGTGACTACACATGCTCTGTAAGTAAAAGAAAAATTAGTAACAGCCTCATGGTAATTTCATTTTACTTTTGCAGCCACCTACCATAGGAAAAAAACCTCATCCAGAGTATCTATAATTTATTATACAAAAAAGCTTCAAATTAATTAAAATTAATTACTAGATTTACCAGAACCAAAGAGTTAGAATCATAAAAAAGAAAAACAATGGAAACAGATTTATATATAAATAATGATTACACACAAACGTAAAACAACTATAAATAATATTTTAAGAAAATATATTTTTAATTTTTTTTTTTTTTGTATTTTTCTGAAGCTGGAAACGGGGAGAGACAGTCAGACAGACTCCCGCATGCGCCCCACCGGGATCCACCCGGCACGCCCACCAGGGGGCGATGCTCTGCCCCTCTGGGGGGTCACTCTGTTGCGACCAGAGCCACTCTAGTGCCTGGGGCAGAGGCTAAAGAGCCATCCCCAGCACCTGGGCCATCCCCGCTCCAATGGAGCCTCAGCTGCGGGAGGAGAAGAGAGAGACAGAGAGGAAGGAGAGGGGGAGGGGTGGAGAAGCAGATTGGCGCTTCTCCTGTGTGCCCTGGCCGGGAATCGAACCCGGGACTTCTGCACGCCAGGCCGATGCTCTACCACTGAGCCAACCGGCCAGGGCCAAGAAAATATATTTTTAAATATGATAAACTTTGGGAGAGAACTAGAATTTCTAAGAATCAAATAAAAATGCTGGAATTGAAAACAAAACATACGAAAATAAAAAATAGAATCAGAAAGAACACAGTGAAACAAAGATTGAACTGGAAACTGTAAAAATAAATTATCCAGATTGAAGCAAAAATCAAAATTTATAAAAATGGATTAATAAATGATAGACATAAGGAAAATAGTGTACACGTTTAATATTCTTGTAATTTCGGGTTCCAATATGACTTCAGAATGAAGCTAGCACATTAATATTTGATATATTACTAGTAAGTTAATTTTCAAAAATGGAATTAAAACATCAGGAAAATGTGAAGAAAGCCATTCATCATAATAAATATGTGTGGTGCATATACACACATTGCAAAGACACAACAATAAGCCTGAAAATTGACCTCTGAACAGAAAAAAATTTAACATAAAAATGCAATCAAAAGTTACCTTCTAAGGCCAAAAGATTATTGTCAAGCCAGATTATACACCCAGTAAAAATAATCTCCACAGCCTGACCTGTGGTGGTGCAGTCGATAAAGCGTCGACCTGGAAATGCTGAGGTCGCTGGTTCGAAACCCTGGGCTTGCCTGGTCAAGGCACATATGGGAATTGATGCTTCCAGCTCCTTCCCCCTTCTCTGTCTCTGTCTCTCCTCTCTCTCTCCCTGTCTCTCCCTATCCTCTCTAAAATGAATAAATAAAAATAAAAAATAAAAATTAAAAAAGAAAAAAATAACCTCCAAAAAAAGTCTAAAATTTCAATGTACACCTTTTTAAATGGAAGAATTTAACATCAGCATATATGCACTGTAAAAAAATTATAGTCCTGGCTGGGTAGCTACGTTGATTGGAATATCAATCCAATGCACCAGAGTGGCATGCTTGATCCCTGGATAGGATGTGGGAGTCAGCCAGTGAGAGCATGGATGAGTGAAAGAAACAAAAGGTCGTTTCTCTTTCTCCTCCCTGTCTCTAAAACCAATCAATAAATAATTTTTAAATTATAAAAGAAGATATTTAGATAGAGGCAAAATTCTTTCAGATGAAAATTTAGAAAGAAAGAAAGAAAGAGCATGATTATAAACTGAAGTGATTATTGGCTTGTCAAACAAAAATGATAATATGGTGAGGGGGAATTAAGTGATTTGAAAAACACTGCAACAATTTCACAGATGAGTGAACAAGATAAAGTTTAAAAACATTCTTGTATTGTTCAGAAAGTGGCAAAAATAATAAAGCAAGGAAGCACAGTCAGTTCACATATCAAGTTTTCAGAGTAACCTAAATGAGTAATAATACATATACCAATGAGTTAATGAAAAAAAAAAAAAACCCACCGATTAATCAAAATAAATAAATAAAAAAGGAGAAAAAGGAATTCAAAGAAGAGATAAGCAAGTAGATAATAGTAGGATGTCAGATTAATTCCAAATAAATAATTCATTTCAAGCACATAAAATACTTTAAATATAATTTTTAAAATATCAAGATTGATTTTTAAAAATTAATTGTTGCTCACACACAAAAAACTAAATCTACAACTGATGCATTTAAAAAAAAAAAGAATGGAAAATAATTTTAGTCAAATTATAACCAAAAGTTGTGGATCCCATATACAAAGTGGATTTTCTGACACAAAACACTAGTAGAAAAAAAGGGGAGAATTTCATAACCTTAAAACAGTCAATTTAACAGAAAAATATAACTTTCCTGGAATTTTAATTACCTAGTAATCTAGCCAACATAGTCCTAGAACAAAATCTTAAAGAATCTAACATAAGACATAGAAAAATATACAACTATAGTTAGAGATTTTAAAGTGATTTTAGAATTTCAACCCAAACTGAAACATACGTTTATTTCAAGTGAAAAAGAAACTTTAACCAAAATGGACATGACACCTAAGGACAATAATCAGGCTGATAAATTTTCCTGGCTGCAAACATGGAACATATTTTATGGAAAGGAAGGACAAATGACTCAGAAGGTGACCTAAGATTATAAAGGACATATAATCCCCCAAGTGACAAACTGAGTACTAAATAGGGATTATTCCTCATTCCTTGAGCTCCAGACACGTGTGGCAGAATTTCAAAATTGCTGTTGAGCAGTGACGACTATGTGCTCCCATTTATTTTTTTATTGAGGAAGAATGACTATTGCTGTTAATTTGTCCCTTTTTCAACCTTGTGCTTCAGAAGTATGGTGGTCTTCTTAGTACAGAGGCCTCTAAAGTATGAGGCTTCCTGAGACTCTGCAAATCTCGAATAGGACTTGTGCTGCTAGATATACATTTGTAAGTGTTTTAGATAATAAGATGCGGGTCCCTAGGCATGATCTCATGTAATGTCGTGATGAGCTTTTGAAGAGAACAGTGAGCATATTTGTTAGTGGGAGAAATGTAAATAATTGTTCAGGCTATAATCTCTTTTAGATTAGAAATCATGGACACAATAATTTACAGATTCTCTTATCAAGAGGAATCTATTTTCCTGCTCTTTGAACCTGATCTGACTATGTGATTTGTTTTGTATGCATTAAAAGAAATGTTATTAAAAATAACATTAGCAATAACAGAAATCAGTAGATAACAAAATCATATTCTTAAATATTAATAGGAAAACAAAAAATCAAACTAAAAGCCTATTCTTTTTTTTTTTTGTATTTTTCTGAAGCTGGAAACGGGGAGAGACAGACAGACTCCCGCATGGGCCCCACCGGGATCCACCCGGCACGCCCACCAGGGGGCGATGCTCTGCCCACCAGGGGGCGATGCTCTGCCCCTCCGGGGCATCGCTCTGTCGCGACCTGAGCTACTCTAGCGCCTGGGGCAGAGGCCAAGGAGCCAACCCCAGCGCTCGGGCCATCTTTGCTCCAATGGAGCCTCGGCTGTGGGAGGGGAAGAGAGAGACAGAGAGGAAGGAGAGGGGGAAGGGTGGAGAAGCAGATGGGCGCTTCTCCTGTGTGCCCTGGCCGGGAATCGACCCCAGGACCCCTGCACGCCAGGCTGACGCTCTACCACTGAGCCAACTGGCCAGGGCCCTAAAAGCCTATTCTTAATAAAATATTTTTCAATAATGAAAAATATTATATATAAATTATAAATTAAAGTGAGTAAATTTGTCACAGTCAGATTAATATTACAAAAATTGTTTAAAAATTATTTATTTGTTAGCTAAAGAATTAATACTTCATATAAACTTTATCTAGAAAAAAAATAAAACATCACAAATGATGAATATATGAGTAAATTTAAAATATAATTTTTTAACCTGACCAGGCAGTGATGTAGTGGATACAGCATTGACCTAGGACACTCAGGACCCAGGTCAAAACTTCAAGGTCACTGGCTTAAGCACAGGGTTCATAGCTTGAGAACAGGATCACAGGGTTAACAACTTGACCTCATGTCTGCTGGCTTAAGCCCAAAGGTCACTGTCTAAAAACATAAGGTCAATGGCTTGAGCCCAAGGTCATGAGCCTGAGCTAGGGGGTCACTGGTTCAGGTGGAGCCTCCCACACCCATCAAGGCATGTATGAGAAGCAATCAATAAACTACTAAAATGCTACAAATATGAGTAGACGCTTCTCATTTCTCTCCCTTCCTGTTTGCCTGTTTCTGTCTCATTCTCTCTTTTCTCTTGCTAAAATAATAAATAAATAAATAAATAAATAAATATTTTTTACAATTTTTAATATTTATTTAATGAACAATTGAAAATGCAAGGCAAACCATTACTATCTTATGAAGCTTAAAACTCATGTGGATTAAAATAAACTATATTGTATAAATAACAGGAAAGGCAAATATGAGTTACAATACTACAATGTTCTTATGTTATATATGAAATTGTATTAATTCATGAGTATCTGTGATAATTTTAGAATATATATTACAATTTCTTCACAACTATTACAAATTTTACCATACATATATTTTTAAAATAAAAATATTAGTGAAGATAAAATTAAGAAAGTAAACAAAAGAACAGTTTAATATAAAAATGCAATACAAGAGAAAGTAAAAAACAAAAATTGCTATAATTAGATAAACAAATGCTGAGAAGATGGAATTAAATCTACTACTTATAATAATTATATTAAATATAAATCGATTAATTTATCTAAAAATAAATAGGCAGAGACTGCTAGATTAGATAAAAAAGTAAAGTCCAAACATCTGTTTAAAGCAGAAACACTATAAACTCATAGATAAACTAAAAGCAAAAAGATGAGAAAGATATTTTATGGAAACACCACAAGAACACATGAAGTGGTAAAGCAGAGAAGACTTTAAGATAAGAGATAGTTAGTTCCTGGATACTAGAATACAAGGGACTTCTCATAATAAAAACAGTTTCAGTTTATCAAGATGTAAACATTCTAAATGTACATGCTTTGTATAACAGTCCTTTAAATTTGACAGAAGTAAGAAAAATAAAATTTTAATTACATGTAGAAATTTTAATACTCCTCTGAAATTGATAGAAGAATTAGAAAATTGGTAAGGGTTTAGAAGATTTAAGCAACAATTCCAATCCACTTAATATTTACTAAATACTTCAACTAAAAACAGTAGAATAAAAGTTCTTTATAAGTTTAAATGGAACAAAAGACTTGGATACCTCACAGAAGATATTGGGATCACCATAATATTAGAAATATATACAAAATATCTTTACTCAGTGGGAAAATAAAAGTTAAAAACTACTACATAACCACTAAAATTGTTAAAATTAAAAGCATCACAAGCAAGCTGGCAGGAGTGTAAAATAGTACAATTATCATAGTTTGGAAAATCATTTTGAAGTTTCTTATAAAATTAAACATATACTAAACCATGATCCAAAACATTCCACTCCCAGATATTTAGCAAGATAATGAAAAAAAATAACTTATATTCACAAAATACTAGTTAAAAAACATTCATAAAATCTTTATTCCTACTAGCACCAAACAGGAAACTACCCAAATATCTGTTAATTTCAACCCTAGGTTTCTCTACCATCACCCTCACCCCACCTAACTCCCCCCCCAAAAAACCTTGTATGTTATAGCAGCCCTCTGCAAAAGAGTGAATATCCATCAAAAATAGAATTAACAAAATTGTTTTACCCCACACAATAGAATACTACTCATTAACAAAAAGGGACAAAATACTGACACATACACACGAATCTCACAGACATTATGTTAAGGGCAAGAAAGAGTTGAAAAAAGAGTGTGTTCAGTATGGTTCTACTTCTAAGAACAAGCAACAGGAACCTAGGATGTCGAAAAAAAGAAAATGGTTTTTGGAGATGTCTGGGTGGAGGTGGTATATTGACTAGAAATGGGCATTGGGGGAAGTTCGTGAGTAATGAAGATGTGTAAACCTTGATTTACATGCTAATTTTATAGATGTGTAAAGTAGTCAAAAATACTTATTGAAGTGGACAATTCAGGTCTTAGAGATTTATATTATATAATTTCTACATCAAAATATTAATTCATAAAAAAACAAAATCATGCCTTATTCTTCCCATTTAAGATGACAGGCTATTGAAATGCATTATGATTATGAACACTAAGAAGAAAGGCTGAAATGATATCTATTGTATTGCTTATAACAAATAAAGAAAAATAAACAGGCTGCCTCAATATAATAGAATCTAATCTCCATTTCTCTGAAAAATGGTTTCTAGAAGTTATAATATAATAGATCTATTGTCAATTAGTTTTTCAGGAACAAAGCAATTAGGAAACCCACGCCCGTGTCCCTAGGAAATAAATAGGATCATGAAAGTTCACATTACAAGAACAAATTGGTCTATTTGCATAAATATTCATAGATTGAAGCCCTAGACTCAGCCACAGTTTTACAAAAGTACAATAGGGATTTATATCTTACATTAAGATGATTTCTTGACAAGTACTCTGGCAAAGATACAGCTAGAAAAGAAAATTATACTAGCAGAAGAATCTGTGTTGTAGTTTTGTGAAATTTCCTTCCATGCATGCATGAGTGAATATTTAAGGCAATTTTTCTCATACTTAGTAATCAGAAATTTTCATTTACAGAAATGCATAAAGCTAACTGAATTAATGTGCAAAATTACTGTGGAAACTGGAATTATTTCATCAAACATTTTAAAGCACTTTTTTTTTTGGTCTTCCAGGAAAACAAACATTTAAAAATCATTGTTGGCCTGTTATGAAGCTGATATGTGATAAGTATAAATGTGTTCATGCTTTCAAGTTTTACGCAGAGAGTTATGGATTGCTTAGTACTGGTGGATATGTACATGTCATGTGGAAATCATTATGGAAATTAAAAAACCAACAATATAAAGAAATATCAGGAATTTTGGAAAGTCAAAAATTTAAAAGAAAGAATTACTTCACAATCCCACAAACTTTACACAGCAAATACTAACTTT
The DNA here is from genome assembly GCF_036850995.1 of Saccopteryx leptura. Taxonomy (NCBI): domain Eukaryota; kingdom Metazoa; phylum Chordata; class Mammalia; order Chiroptera; family Emballonuridae; genus Saccopteryx; species Saccopteryx leptura. Next base: position 358,515,292 of record NC_089503.1, read on the forward strand.
ATGTTTATGTATTCATGTGTACCTTTTCTGTTCTAGTTGGTTTCAATACATACTACTCAATGCATAAAATTAATTACTCGCCTGACCAGGCGGTGGCACAGTGGATAGAGCATCGGACTGGGATGCGGAGGACCCAGGTTCGAGACCCTGAGGTTGCCAGCTTGAGCATGGGCCCATCCAGTTTGAGCAAAGCTCACCAGCTTGGACCCTGGCTCTGGCTCAATCAAGGGGTTACTCGGTCTGCTGTAGCCCCCATGGTCAAGGCATATATGAGAAAGCAATCAATGAACAACTAAGGTGCCACAATGAAAAACTGATGATTGATGCTTCTCATCTCTCTTTGTTCCTGTCTGTCTGTCCCCATCTATCCCTCTCTCTGACTCTCTCATTGTCCCTGTAAAAAAAAAAATTAATTAATTACTCAAAATTAACAAAAAATGGACAAACATGTCCACTTAGCTTATCTTCTAATGCATTTTAAATACCCTCTTGCTTGAAATACAGCAACTTAATTAGCAGTCATTAGTCTTTTTTGACTTAGTTACTAGGATCTTAATTGTCATATATTGACTAAAAAGTGGCATAAGGGATGTTTCTAGGTAATGAAATTGTTGTATACCTTGACTTACATAATAATATAATATTTTGCAATGGGTAAAAAATTTAATATGTAAAATGTATATAAATATCTTTCTTTCTTTTTTTTTTTTAAGTGAGAAGCAGAAAGGCAAAAAGACTCTCGCATGAACATCTACTGGGATCCACCTGGCAAGCCTCTTACCAGTCCATGCTCTTCCCAACTGGGTGTTGCTCCGTTGCTTGGCAACCGAGTTATTTTAGCGCCTGGGGTGAGACCATGGAGCCATCCTCAGTGCCAGGGGCCAACTTGCTAGGAACTTGTCTGCATGAGGGGAAGAGAGAGAGAAAAGGAAGACGGGAAAGGGTAGAGAAGCAGATGGTTCACTTCTCCTGTGTGCCCTGGCTGGGAATCAAACCTGGGACATACATATAACCCACCAATGCTCTACCATTAAGCCAACTGGCCAGGGTATATTTTTCTATTTTTGTTTAATTTAAAAATATTGAAGTTTATTTTATTTTTTTTCTATTCAATGAGAGGAAGGGAGGCAGAGACAGACTCCCGCATGCAACCCGACTGGGATCCACCGGCAAGCCCACTAGGGGGGATGCTCTGCCCATCTTGGACGTTGCTCCGTTAGCCACCGAGATCTACTTTAGCACCTGAAGCTGAGGGCATGGAGCCATCCTCAGCATGAGGGTCAACTCACTCCAATCAAGCCATGACTGCAGGAGAGGAAGAGAGGGAGAGAAAAGCCAGAGGGGAGGGGTGGAAAAGCAGATAGGTGCTTCTTCTATATGCCCTGACTACTAATGGAACCCAGGACATTTACACACGAGGGTGACACTCTACAACGAAGCCAACAGGCCAGGGCCTAAAATTTGTTTGAATTAAATATTAATCTTTTTGACACTTTTTCCTTTCCAGCAAAGCCACGATTTTTTTCTCTCTTTTTTTAAAAAATCTTATTTATTTATTTAATTAATTGTGTTTACATAGATTCTAAGGTTGGCCCGAATGTATCCCCCCACTTCATTATTCTCCTGAACATCTCCCTTGCCCCACTTCCTACAGCACCCTCCTCCCTTCCCTTCAAGTTTATCCCATCCTATCATCCCCTTTCCCTCTGTCCTCTTTTCCTCTGTTCCCTTTGATCCCTCCTTTGTCTCAATTCCGTTTCTCAGTTCTCATTGTTCCTTGGGTTCCTCAAATGAGTGAGGTCATATGATATTTTTTTCAACATCACTAATTATTAGAGAAATACAAATGAAAACCACAAGATACCACATCACACTAGTCAGAATGGTGCTCATTAACAAAACAACACACGATAGGTGCTGGCGAGGGTTTGGAGAAAAGGGAACCCTCCTGCACTGCTGGTGGGAATGCAAACTGGTGCAGCCACTGTGGAAAACAGTATGGAGATTCCTCAAAAAATTAAAAATGGATCTGCCTTTTGACCAGCCATCCCACTTTTAGGAATATACCCCAAGAACACCATAGCACCAACTGAAAAAAAGAAATGCACCCCCATGTTTATGGCAGCATTGTTCACAATAGCAAAGATCAGGAAACAGCCCAAGTGTCCATCAGTGGATGAGTGGATTAAAAAGCAGCATTTCCAGGTCGACGCTTTATCCACTGCGCCACCACGGGTCAGGCTGTAACTTTTTTTTTTTTTAATTTCACTCAAGTCTATCTAGATTTAGCTTGTTGTATATGAGGGGGGATGGTTCTGCACTATTTTTTTCTTCATTGTCCACCTGTGATATCAATCTTAGACTCTGAATAATTACTTTTCCATTAATAACCAGTGTTTTTATTCTTTAAATCATATCTTAATTTTGAAATCAAATGTATAGACTTTGTTTTTTTGGTTTATTAATAATACTAAATTTCTTCCATTTTGATTTTGACATAATTATGCTGTTATTCATTGTTGATTAATAAATCATTTTAATACTTAATTTTGTCCTTCACTATAACTTTTTTCACAAAATTAATTTATTTGAAAATTTATACTTTCAGAAGAACTTTTTACTTACAGAGAAATTAGTTTTACCTAATAATATAGTAACACTTGATTATAATTTTGATTGGAATGCATATTTTTCTGGATGCTTCTGGATAAAAATATTGTAAATTCTCAATTGAATTGGCATAGCATTAAAGAAAATATATTGTGTCTCATAAACAGTAACCCTAACTCCAAAGTATTCAAAGTTGATAAATCTAACTGCTCAACAGCATTAATGAGATCCCTGATTCCTTTCATTTTCCCTATCTTCTCTTAATGCATTGACTTTGCCCTCAGCTCTCCTCTCAGAAATTTGCAAACCTCTGAGGATGATATGCAGATAGCATGTCCACAAAAATAAGAGTCATTTCCTACTTGTTAATCATTGTATAAGCAAACAAACAAATAAGCATACCACTAAACAAACAAAGAAACAAAAAACATTTATCTGGAGCCTCTGAATAAACTCACAAACTTCTGTGACCACCTCAATGAGTAGAACCAAGTTGAGAAGACATATATATCTTTGAAATATATATATATATTTTTGGAAACTTTGAAATATATATATATATATTTTACTGACAAGAAAAATGGGATTAAAATTGATCATATTGATTATATTAAACTTATGGGGACTTAAACTTCAGACTAAGGGCAGTGTTAATATTTGCTGAATCTTGTGATTAGGATGAACACCCTGTCTAAATTTGGAGATTAGCCAAGAAGGGAGAAGATGTGGATTGACAAAATAGCAATCCATAATTAACAGCTGTAGAGGTTTTTAATTATGCATCATTTTTTGTCATATAACATATTTTAATTCTTTGAAAATATGAAATATGTCTACATGCATACATGTATTTATATATTTGTGAAATATCACCTCCTTTATGGGAAAACATTGTTTCTTTTAGTAATCATTGTCTCTTAAATTCCTAGCAGAGTATTGACATATAGAGCTGTTGTTGAAAGTACAAATAATGTGATGATTCACAAGTTGGTAAACAAGAGCTAGAAGACAAGGTTAAGGAAACTGATTAAGAGAAGTCTTCAAAGAAACAGATACTTGCATTCAGGTGAGGGACCAATTCCTCTTAAAATCTACAAAAAAACCCAATTTTCTAATCAATGGAATAAATAGTTGGGTTTATTAAATTTTATTTTTCAATTACACTTTACATTCAATATTATTTACTATTAGTTTCAGGTATAAATAGCTGGTTTTGTTCATCCTCCAAGCTGAATTTAGCACTTTAAAAATTTGTACCACATTTATTTATTTTATTTTTTCATGGCCTTAAAACTCACATAGGACTTTACCAATATAGGTACTTATTAAAATTTTTTATATATATATTCTGAATATAATACTTTTATCAGTGTTTATTGCACATATTTTAATTCATATTGTGGCATTACTTTTTACCATTTTAACAGTGTTTTTGGGGAGCAAGAGTATGGTTATTAATATATTGTACTGCTTATGGTTAATAAATTATACTATTGTCAGGTTAATAAATAGCACTATATAATGGGGGTAGAATTGTATATAGTGCAGATTATTAACCACTGCCTTTATGCCAACAATTTTTATTCCTGTAGAACATATTTTTTTCTACCACAAATTTATCATGATATTCCCCTATATTATTATTATATTTCCGCATTTAGAATTTCTAGACCATGAAACTGATTTTTGTGTTTGATGTGAACTATGAGTCATTTCACTGTTTTTCACATACATAACTAATTAATACAACATTGTTTTTGGCAAAGTAATATTTTGAGAATTTTATGCATTTATAATCAAGAGATAGTTATAGATATATATTTGTTATAATTATACATTTATACATTGATATTATATATATATATATATATATATATATATATATATTTTTTTTTTTTTTTTTTTTTTTTCCTTGTAATGTCTTTGTCTGATTTTGGTGTCAAAAGAAGTCCATTTTCATAGACTGAGCTAAGAAATATTTTCTCATCTTTTATTTTTTGGAAGAATTTGTGAGGGTCTGTGGTTAATTTTTCTTTAAATATTTAATAAAACTCACCTGTGGAACCATCAAATATTGCCTTTTTATTTGGGGAATATTTTATATTTATTATTAATTCAATATTTTTTCCTGTTATGGTTCTATTCAGATTTATTATGTCTTCTTGAATCTTGAGTCTAGGTTACATGTGGCTATTTAGAAATCTGTAAATTTTATCTAGGTTATCTAATTTGTTAGCAGACAATTGTTTATAGTATATGTTTTCATTTATTATTTTTACCTGTAATTTTAGAACTGATCTTACCTATTTCATTTCTTATTTTAGTATGGTGGGTACTATGTTGGTCTCATTAGTGCTAATACCATTCACTTGCAACCATGAGACTTGTGCTGAGCCCCCATCAACATTTACCTGACCAGAGCCAATGTTGTGGCTAGAACAGCCCTTGTGGTTCTTTTTGTGATTGCAAGATGTACTGTATGTCAGAAACAAACATCAGGGAACTTTGAAGAAACAAGGTTCATTTCTCATAGGCCCTGGGAAGCACACAGCATGCCCCAGGGTTACACAGAGAGCTCTAGGGGAGAGAGAGAGAGAGAGAGAGAGAGAGAGAGAGAGAGAGAGAGAGAGAGAACCGGAACAGGGACCTATATTAGCATAAAGAGAGGGATGCCTAGGGTTTTCCTGATTCACTATTTATTGGTGAAGTTAAAATATAACTGTAGGAATTAAGGCACAGGAAGAGGAAAGGGAAGTCACTTTTTAAGGTTTCAGCGGCATTCTGAAAAGGAAGTTTTATGTGTGGCTACAACCTGGTTTCTTATCAAATTGTTTTAATAAATGGTCACTAAGTGGCAATATGTTTATTCCAGATGAATGTCTTTGAAATGGATGCCTTAGCAATCAAATGTTTAATGTCAGATACATTATAATGAGTCATTTATCCTTGTTTTTCTTAATCAGTCTGGATAAAAGTTTGGCAGTTTTGTTAATCTTTTGATGAACCAAGTTTTGTTTTGACTGTTTTCTCTATTATCTATTTCATTTATTTCCACATTAATCTTACAAATTCTCTTTCTTTTACTTGCTCTGTGTTTAGCTCTTTCTCTTTCTTTTTCCACTTTTTTAGTGTGGAAGGTTATATTATTGATTTCAGATTTTCTTTTTAAGTCTAGGCATTTACAGCTATAAATTTCCCTCAAAGCACTGCTTTTACTTTATCCCTTACATATTGGTATGTTGTGTTTACTGATAGTTTACATTCATCTCAAAGTATTTTCTAATTTCTCTTGTGATTTCTTCATTAACATTGCTTGTTAGGAGTGTGTTGATTAGTTAACACATGCATTTGGTACTCTTTTTCCTCTATTTCTGTCACTACTATATTACTATTAGAGTATTGATACATCACATCAATTGTAACTCTGTTTATTTTTCTTTTCAGTTTTCTTTCACCCCTCAAATTTTTTTTATCTAATTTCAATGCTTATCTAATTTTATTTACCTAACTCTTATATATCTAAGTTCACTCTTTCCTTGTCATTTCTACTCTGCAATTCAGTGTGTTTTTTAACTAAAAAAATTTCTTAAATTTTTATTTAGTTCTATTTCAAAATTTTTATTTATTTGTTAACAACTTCTATATTTCTATTAGTGTTTTTGCTTGACCTCATAAATCATAGTTGCAATAGGTGTTCTATAATCTCAGCTGAACAAATCCTCAGCAGCATGATTTATAGGTTTGTATCAACTAATCACCTTTACCATTGGCAATTGATCATATTTCCCTCATTCTTTGTATGTGGAACAATTTTTAATTGTATCCTGGATATTTGAATGTTAAATCTCTCTAAAGAATGTTGATTATTTTTTTTATAATGATCAACCTAGCTAGATTTGGTCAATAAGTTCTTTCTTGCTATCTGTTGATACCGTTTTTAACATCAGCTCTGTTTCACTGCCTTTCTTATGGTGATTTGAATATGACTGATTCTTATTCCAGTCTAATGTGAGTTAGACAGTGGAAAGATAGATTGTTCTGATCTTACTATATCTTGACTGACCTCAGAAATCTTATGTGTTTACTTTTATTTTTAAAAATTTTCTTTAATGTGTGTTTATTGATTTTAGCAAAAGAGAAAGAGATAGAGAGAGAGGAACAATGATCTGTTCCTGTATGTGCCCTGACTGAGGGTCAAACTGGCAACCTCTGTGTTTCTGGATGATGCTCAAACCAACCAAGCTATCCAGCCAGGGCCCTCTGTATTATTTTTAATTAAACCTGAAATAGATTTTATTACCAATTCTCATTAAGAGATATCTTCAATAAATTTTTATTAGCTCAAGGATTTATAATTTTAAATCAAAATTTGTATGTTTAGATATTTAAACATGGACTATGTTTTTATGTAATGAAATATTATAATTTGACTAAGAGAAATAAAAACATGTGCTTATAGACAGACAAGTAAAAGAATGCTCACAATAGCTTTATTATTCCCAAACTAGAATAAACCTATATACACATCCATAAACTATTGTGGAAATATGACATATTCATTTAATAGAATACTAAGTAAAACCAAATAAAATAAACTACTGATAATCACAACAGAGGTAAATTTGTCACAATATGTTGAGGGATATAAGGCAGAAAGAAAAGAATATGTGCTATATATATAATTCCACTTACTGGAAATTTAATTTAAAATAATAAAAATCAGAAAAAAACTATTAATGCAATTCATCATATTAACAGATTAAAAAAATCATATGACCACATTGATAGAGGTAAAAACATACACAGTCACATACATGCACCCCAGAACAACAATAAATATTTTCTAAACAAACATATATTCATAACAAAGAATATCAGCAATCAAGACAGAGAAGGAAATTTCTTAAATATAAATGGATCCCTAAGACCTCTTACAACTGACATCATTCTTAATCATGAAATAGAGAACTATTCCCTCATAGACTAGCAACAAAATAAGAGTTTCTGCTCTCATCATTTCTATTTACCATTTCACTGGAGCTTTAACCACTGTAATTAAGTAATAAAAAGAAAAGGCATACTAATTGGGTAATGAAGAAGTAAACCTATAAGTTTTAGGTGATCTGATTATGTATGTAGAAGCACTTTTTAAAAATCTACAAAATTAGTCTTCAAATGAGTACATCAAGCAATTTTACAAAATATGTGGTCATGTATAAAAATTATTGCACTTCTATTGATATATACTAATAGCAGATATTTAGAAAATAAATTTAAATATTATTTAGAATACAATTGAAACTATAAAATTCTTAGACTATATTTATCAAGGAATATGCTAGACCTCTAAGATAAAAAACAAAACATTGCTGAGAGAAATTTAACATACCTAAAATGCTCTTTTTATGAATTGGAAGGATCAATATTGCTAGCATATCAATTTTTCTAAAATTGATCTGTAGATTTCACATGGTACTAATCAAAATACCAAAACTATTTTGTAGAAATTTGAAAAAAATTTTAAACCTATATCTAAACGCAAAATAACTAAAACAAGTTATTTTAAAAAAGAAGAAAAAAGTTGGAGGACCTGTACTGCCTGATTTCAAGGTCTAGTGTAACACTACAATAATCAAACAGTACATCACACAGCTATTTTGAAGAAACAGGGTTATGCATTAAAGTACTCCTCATTATACATTACTGTTACTACCAAGTACAATTTAGTAAATAAAATTCCACTTTGTGAATAGTTTTTTTTGTTTGTTTGTTTGGTTTGGTTTGGTTTGGTTTGGTCTAAGGGTGAAGCTATATAATTGTAGGACTTTACCTATTGGTAAAATTTAGTGTAACTAAGTCATCCTAGCTTTGAATGTGCAATCAAAATTGCCTTCTAAAAGGAACTGGTGAACAAATAGCAAAACTACTTGATTGCATTGGATAATTTTGTACCTAAAATCTATGGTCACCTTAGAATATGAGCTTAGAAGATATTGCGTGTATAAGTCAATTTTTCAAGGAAACTGAGCACAGAAATACCTTCTTGTTTCAGATGGCATCAACATATCTGATAATCAAAATGTTAAATAAATTTATAAAGTAAGTATTTTATTTTTGCAAACCATTTTATTAAATTTTTCCATTGATTTGAAAGAAAGGGAGAGAGAGAGAAAAATATCAACTTGTTTCAATTAGTTGTTCCATGTTTTTGCATAGTCATTGATTGCTTCTCATGACCCCTACCTTGCTGGGGTGAATGCTTTATCCCTTAGCCACCCAGCCAGGGCTTGCAAACTTTTTGTGACATGACTTCCCAAAGGATAGTGGGTAAGAGTATAAATGTGGAGCTAGATTACTGGTGTTGAAAGCATGGCTCCAGTTTAATTCCTGTTTCTACTGCTATGTAATATACTACTTTAAAATTTAGCAGCTTCCAACAATTTTTTAAATTATGTTTCCACTGTATAAAAGACAATGTAAAGAGAATGAGAAGACAAGCCATTGCTTAGGGAAAATATTTGTAAAAGAAATATCTCATAAAAGACTGTTATCTAAAATATGCAAGAAATTCTTAAATAAGAAACAATAAGATAACAAACAACACAGTTAATAAATTGGCTAAAGATCTTTACAGAAACTTCGCCAAACAAGATAGTAGATAACAAATCAGATATAAAAAGATGCTCTACATCATATGTCCTCAGAGTAACGCAAATTAAAGTAACAATAAGATACTGCTACACACCTGTTAGAATGGCCAAGATGCCAGAACACTGACATCGTCAAAGCTATTAGAAATATGCAGCAATAGCAACTCTCATTCATTGCTAGTTGGAATATAAAATATTACAACTGTTTTAAAAGACAGCTTGGTGGTTCTTACTAAAGTAAACATGCTCTTACCACATGATCCAGTGACTGTACTCCTTTGTATTGACTCAAAGTAGTTGAAAATTTTGTTTGTACAAAAACCTACACACTGGTGTTTATTGCAGCCTTATTCATAATTGCAAAAACTGGGAAGCAATCAGATGTTCTTCAGTAGATGAACAGACACATTAACTGTGGTGCCTCCAGGCAATGGAATATTATTCAGCATTAAAAATAAATCAGCTAATATACTAACAAACAAGACAGAAACAGACTCATACATATAGATACCATACTGACAGCTGTCAGAAGAGAAGGGAGTTGGGGGATGAGTGAAAATGTTGAAGGGACTAAGCAAAGGAAACAGAGTATAAACACAGACAACAGTGTGGTGATTATGGGAGAGAAAGGGGGTGGGGGAGGTAGCTGAGGGTAAAGGGGGATGAATGGTGATGGTGGGAGACTTGACTTGAGGAGGTGAACACGCAGTACAGTGCACAGATGATGTTTATGGAATGCTGCACCTGAAACCGATGCAATTTAAAAGCAATGTTACCCCAATAAATTCAATCCAAAAATATTTCTTTAAAAAGACGGGAAATGACTGACTCTGGGGGAGCAATAGACTGAAAGGGGCACACCGAAACTGGAGAAGATTCTATATCTCCTTTATACATACATGAAAGCTCACAGAACTACACACTTAAGATCTTTACATTTTACTGCATATAAATTAGAATAAGATAGAATTGATCAAAACATCAATAAAAATATATTGAAACACAAGAGCTTGTGCTGTTCTGGATTAGCTACTGATTTGGACAAACCAGCTATAAATAAAATTTACTGGCCCTGGCCGGTTGGCTCAGCGGTAGAGCTTCAGCCTGGCGTGCGGGGGACCCGGGTTCGATTCCCGGCCAGGGCACACAGGAGAAGCGCCCATCTGCTTCTCCACCCTGCCCCCCCCCTTCCTCTTTGTCTCTCTCTTCCCCTCCCGCAGCCAAGGCTCCATTGGAGCAAAGATGGCCCGGGCGCTGGGGATGGCTCCTTGGCCTCTGCCCCAGGCGCTAGAGTGGCTCTGGTCGCGGCAGAGCGACGCCCTGGAGGGGCAGAGCATCGCCCCCTGGTGGGCAGAGCGTCGCCCCTGGTGGGCCTGCCAGGTGGATCCCGGTTGGGCGCATGCAAGAGTCTGTCTGACTGTCTCTCCCCGTTTCCAGCTTCAGAAAAGTACAAAAAAAAAAAAAAATTTACTGCTCACAGAAATTGGGGAATATTTCAAAATGAATATGAAGCTATAAAATATCCTCTAATTTTCATGACCAGTATATAACTGGCCCATTTGGAAACAATGTTTTCAGTTATTGAGATAAAATTTATTATATGTAAAGACTAAAATATTCAACCAGAGAAAGCAGTGATAAAACAATGCATACAGTGAGATTTCTATTGTTAAATATATATCACAGAAGATTTTTAGGGCAGTAAAAATCCTCAGTATGACATTATCATGGTAGATACATGTGATTATACATTTGCCAAACTCATACAATGTGCAAGAATGAACAGTGATGTAAACTATGGAATTTGAATACAAATAAAAAGTCAGTGTAGGTCCATCAATTATAACAAATATACACAATTTGGAGGTGGGGGATGTGGCTAGTCAGACAGGTTATACGTGTATTGGAAGAGGGAGTATAAGGGAAATCTCTATGTCTTTCTCTCAAGTTTTCTGTGAACCTAAAACTGTTCCCCAAAGAATAGTCATATACATCACACACACACACACACACACACACACATACACACACACACACACATATACACACACATATATATTATTACTCACATATATTAAAAAAAAAAAAAAAACTATAGGTGCATACCCTCTAGGGCAGTGGTCTCCAACCTTTTTTGGGCCACAGACCGGTTTAATGTCAGAAAATATTTTCATGGACTGGCCTTTAGGGTGGGATGGATAAATGTATCATGTGACCAAGACAAGTGTCAAGAGTGAGTCTTAGACAGATGATGTAACAGAGGGAATCTGCTCATTTTTTAAAAAATAAAACATCGTTCAGACTTAAATATAAATAAAACGGAAATAATGTAAGTTATTTATTCTCTGTGGCCCAGTACCAAATGGCCCATGGACCGGTAGTGGTCCGTGGCCTGGGGGTTGGGGACCACTGCTCTAGGGTGTTACTGTGGTAATCTCTATATCAAGACAATGTATGAACTGTCCTTTTTTAAAAATAAAATCAGCTATCTTTTTTACACGTGGAAATTTGTATCTCTTATTTATAAATATTGAATCACTATGTTGTACATATAAAACTAATATAATATCCTATGCTGATTATACAGTAATAAAATAAAAATTTAACTTAAAATTATTGCATGGAACATTAAAAAAATAATAAGCTCTAAGCCATGAAAAGATATGGAGAAAACTTAAACACCTATTACAAAATGAAAGAAGCCAATTTGAAAAAGTCGCATCCTGTATGATTTCAACTATATGATTTTTGGAAAAGGGAAAACTATGGAGGCAGTAAAAATATCAGCAGTTGCCTGTGCTCTGGCTTAGGAGAAGGTCACAGTGAAATTTCATAGCAGTTAAAATACTGTGTATAATACTATAATAATGGATATATGTCACTATACATTTGTCCAAAACTATAGAATATAAAACACAAAGAGTGATTCATTATGTAGAATATAATCTTTGGGTGATCATGATGACCAAGTGTAAATTTATCAGTTGCAACAAATGTAGCAGGTGTTGATAACTGAAGAATGATGCATTCCTGTAGGTAGGTGGTTATGAGAAATCTATTTCTCTATTCATTCCTGTGTTTTGTGAGCTTATGATAATGTGGGTCTGAAATATAGGCAGGGCTCAGTTTGTTCTTTTGGTCTCAGCCAGGCTCCCTCATATGTCTGTAGTCAGCAGGACATCATAGTTTTCTGCTTCTTGAGATACTATGGTTAATCCATGGGATGATGAATGTATGATGAATGCTACAGAGCTATGTATTTCTCTTCAATCAGTAGGTTAGTTTGAGCTTTTATGCATGTCATTTAAGCAGGTTTCCAAAAGACAGAATGGAAGTAGTCAAGGATTTTGAGGCTTTGGTTTGGAACTGGCTTTATGTCACTTCCACTGAATTCTATTGATCAAAGTGTATTGGAAGTCCAGCCCAGATATTCACATTTTGATGCCAGGAGCTACAAAGTCATGTTGAAAATAACATTATATGGAGAGAGTAAACTGCAGTCATTTTTACAATCTACGCTAGTCCTCAGTCTGCCAAAAGTAATTATGTTACTGGTCAAAGTTCGTATACCCGATGCTTAGAAAGGCCAAAACTTCAAATATCAGAGTTTGGAGAAAGGAAAGGTTTATTGATCAAGAAAGCACCAATTGAGAATAGGAAAGACCGTTCTTCAAATTCATCTTAAGAAAGTACAGAGTTCAGGCTTCTTCTATGTCAAGGGAAGGGGAAACGGGAGAGGCAAGAAGTAATTGATTTCTGTGAATCAATAGACGTTCCTGTGAATCTCTAATAAACAATGCATAAAACTCAAGCCAAAAGCAGAATCCTCTAATGGTTGTATGCATGTCTACATACAAGATTAAGCAGAAGCTATTAGCCTAAAGGCCTTGGAAACAAAGCAGGTTTAAGCTAGATGGAGTTGGAGACCAAGCATTTCACTCTGTTATAATCATATTATTTCCACTTATAAAACACTCTCACCCACTCTGAGAACCCTAAAAGTTTCCTCAAGGTTGACATACTTGAAGTCTAGGATCTTGGTATAATATAGATAGGAAAACAAAAACCTTTTAAAATGCTGTTCCTCTTAATTCCTAGATCTTTGAACTCAAAATACAATTACTCTTACCCCACCTTTTCAACATGTAATGAAAGTAAAGAAAGCATAACCGCTCTAAATGCTCCCATTCAAGAATGGGAAAATGAGCCTGACCAGGCGATGAAGCAGTGGATAGAGCGTCGAACTGGGATGCCGAAGACCCAGGTTCGAGACCCCAAAGTGCCAGCTTGAATGTGCGCTCATCTGGTTTGAGCAAAAGCTCACCAACATGGACCCAAGGTTGCTAGCTCGAGCAAGGGGTTACTCAGTCTGCTGAACGCCCATGGTAAAGGCATATATGAGAAAGCAATCAATGAACAACTGTGTGTCACAATGTGCAACAAAAAACTAATGATCGATGCTTCTCATCTCTCCATTCCTGTCTGTCTCTCCCTGTCTATCCCTCTCTCTGACTCTCTCTCTGTCTCTGTTAAAAAAAAAAAAAAAGAAAAGAAAAAAGAAAAAAAAAAAAAACCCGGGAGAATGAAAGATACAAAGCAATTATCACTGCTTAGCAATTCTGAAAACCTTTTAGATGTACAAAGTCTCTAAACTCCAGGGACAGTAAATAATTTTAATCATGGTCTGATGCTGCCTTCTGGAACTGGAGTCTCAGTTCTGTCTTTTCTTTTGTGTAGGAATAATTTCCAGTCCATTGTTCTCTTACTGCTCTCAGGGTATGGGTTTCTTTATGCTTCTCATTGGCTTTTTATTCTAACCTCTGGGCTCTTGGTTCTAACCTTTGCCATTTTCATCCTATTGCATACTAAATAGGTCCATGTAAGCAGCTGAATACCTTTCTCAGCCTACTTCTTTTCCTGTAAAAAGTTGGTGACTCAGAGACCTTCATGGTATTTGAACAATTTAATTTACTCTAGAATGGTGGTGCTTTCACTGGTACAACTCCCGTAAGCATACTTTGAGACCTTTCAAGATTAATTGTTTTTGAGTCATGTATCTGTCTATAGCTACTTTTGGCATGTCACACCACAAAGTCACTTTGAAAAGGATCCAGGGTGGGGGATTATTGAAGCCATTATTGCAAACAATCAACCATATGATTAATGTTAACCTTAAAAGGGAAGTGTTTGTTGATCTTCATCGCTTTTCTCTTAGGATATTGCTTTGATCCTCTGCCAAATTATACCACTCTCTGGAAAGAACAGCTTGTACATTTTAAATGAAAGATTTTCTCGTTAGACAAAATAAAATGACAATGATGTTAGGACATGAGAATTGAAGGAGATAATTCCATAGAACTGGAGCAGAAAGCAGAGGGTGGGTTTTAAAATGAGAGAGTATAAACACAAATGGTAAAACTGTGCATACCACAGAGTATGCTTATGTTGATTGTTAGCATTATGAATATAGACAAAGACATTCAACTGAATTTTTTCTTATTTTTTTTGAAACTTAAACCTATATAACGCATGAAAGTTATCAAGGGGAAGCCCTGGAATTTATTATTATGATTGGAAAGAAAATATTTCTAAACATCAAGATCCCATACTGAGAGAGTCATTCAAATGGAAAAAAGACATATTATAATTATGTGTTTATAGCTGTATATCTTTCAATGCAATAAATAAATTATTTTAGGTAATTTCATTATCTCATAATTGGTCAGTGATTTCATGTATTTTACTAATTTCAGGGAAATAAAAAGAAAAATGTTTAATTAATATATACCTGTTAATTTTTCCTGGTTATTCTTTGATTATTTAACATATTAAGAAAATCATTAAAACTCTTTTTTGTTTTAATATGGTAGGTCATAAACAGGATATATATTTATGATTATGTCATAATATAATATCTATAGCACTGACCCAAGTAAGATAATCATAATGTATTTTATATTTTAAGATTAAAAAAATCATGCTTTTCTTAACTTATTGGCTACAAATGAGAATTATTAATAAAGTTATTCTTTCATTTCTGAAGTAATTAAAATTGCATCTCTTACTTATGTTTCTCACCAGAAAGTTCAGGCAAGAATTTGATACAGTGACACCTATGACTAGGACAAAAACATATCATATAAGACTAAAATTGTGTAGATCAAATTAATGTAGAAATAAAGCATTTATTAATTATTTTTCAAGATAAATTAAAACTTTATACTAAGCATTCATATTTTTGTGTTTGTAACTCTATACTTATTCAAACATTACCTGAAGAAATAGGTGCCTAGTTTTATAAATTTATGAAGTTATTGTACCTTCATAGCATTGGTACCTTATTCAAGTCAGTAATTACTATTAAATAAAGTTAGCTTAAACTTTTGCTTCAGTTTTTAAGTCTTCCACAGCAGTTTTTTGTCATATATGAAATTTTATTATTATAAATCTTTGGTTCAATTACTTCTATTTTATGAAAATGAAAATGAATTTACCACTAGTTTATGTGAGTAAAATTTCATATCAATGGAGAAACAGTTATGACTTTAGTTTGTGGTATTACTTTAAAAGAATATTTAAATTTTGATGTTATTTTTCTATTTTTTGGAAATAAATATAATTCTCCCACATGAAATCCAATTTTAACAGTCTTTGACTATTTTAGTAGCATAAAGTTTATATCTAAGATATTAAATATATTTATTTAAATATATTTATAAGATATTAAATATATTTACTAAAACAATGGGTAAAATAGTTTTATGCCTCTATTATACAAAGATATTTTTATTTTTTGAAAGTCAGTTTTTTGTTAGGATGAATAAACTAAGGTGGTAAGAGCAGATGAAAATCATAATTTTATCACTTCTTTTGTTTCTACTTTTTAATTTAATTCACAGAAATTTTCAGAAAAAAACAGGTGAACTTCTATTACAATTGCATTTGGTGTAAAAAAAAAAAAAGGCATGTTCATAGACCTGTCTCTCCCATTTAACCAAGGCAAAATATTTAACTTCTCACAGGATTCTCCTTATCATTAGTAGATGATGTGTTAGATCTTTTAGTATATAAATATACTTATTTATAAAAACTCTTCAAATAAGAATTTAATGTATAAACATATATGAATCATTACCTTTAGAGATTTTTACTTATACATAGGTACTACTTACAATATTTTCTTTTTTATTATTTAATCACTTAGTTTTGGTAACAGGTTAAAAAATACTTTATTTTTTTGCACATCCTGAAGGTTTGCAATCAAACTAAGAGGAAGGTACTGATGACACACTTACTTTCTTCCTTCACAAGTGCATAGTCTCCTCCATTATCAATATCACTCATGAGAGTGTTACATTTTTTACTGGAGATGAACTTATATTGACACATCAATATCACTCAAAGTATATAGTTTATCCTATGATTCAATCTTGGTATTGTATATTCTATGAATTTAGTCACATATATAATGACATATCTCCATAAATATAATATCATACAGGGCAATTTTACTGCCCTAAAAATCTACTATTCAGCTTCCTCTGATCACCCCTGGGAAACCAATGATTTCTTTCACATTTTTAATCAAATTTATCAGGGTGACATTGGTTGATATGATTATATAGGCTTCAAGTGCAAAATTCTTTGATACATCATTTGTATATTGCATTATGTGTTCATCATCCAAAATCAAATCTCCTTCCATCACCATATATTTGACCCGTTACCTTTTTTAACTTTAACTACCCTTCAACCTACCTCCTTGTTATAACCATCATACTGTTTTCTATGTCTAATAGTTTTTGTTTGTTTTTGTTTATTTGTTGCTTTCTATTTTATATCTCACATGAGTGAAGTCACAATTCTTGTCTACTATTTTGCTTAGCATAATATACTCAAGATCCATTCATGTTGTTGCAAATGGCAAATCCTTTTATTGTCTCCAAATAATCCCACTTCTATGTAAACATCTCTCTGTCAGAAAACCATGCTAAATAAATCTCTCCCCTTTTAGATTACCGATTGCTAGTTTCTGACTCATCATTTTGCTACATTATTTTTATTATTTTCATATCTTTAGTTCTACTACTTACCAAATTTACTTCTTTTCCTACAAAATTACTGAATATAAATATCAGGAATTTGAAAGATTATTATTGAGGAAAAAGAAAAGAGGCAATTAGTTAAATGATTAATTAATATATGAGTACACTATTAAGAGATGTAAAATTGAATAATTGATTTGAAAATCAATTCAGAGAACACTGATTATAATTTAATAGTTTTAATATTGTTCTTTACTATTGAGATAAAAATATCATTACAATATAATTTGGATTTTTATTTCTAATATTTATCTTCTCTTTTCTTTCTTATCTTCACCTATGTCATCTTTTCTAGTCTTATTTTTCCCATCCACACATCACAATATGTAGGGTTTTGAGAGAATTGGTCTGAATTTGTTAGGAGATATAGATATTGTATAGAAATCTATTTCTTTTAAAAAAGCAAGATTTGAACAAAGAATATATTAATTGCAAACTCCATAACCTTTATATTTCTGAGCATTGATATGTAAAAATAGGGACTGATCTTTTACCTAAAAATCATTTTATTGTATTCAAATCAATACTGTCATATTTTCATATCATTGTCTGGCAAAAGTCAGGTCATACTGAGACAATATTGAAAGAGAACTTGAGGCTGATTTTCCATACACCTGTTTGTGGACATCAATTCTTGATTATTCCCTGTTTAATAGACAGTGGAGGATCCGCTGCAGCTTCAGATTTCTCAGTGTTCCCTATATTGTTAAAACAACATAAACTCTTTATTTCCAATCTGTTACAATATCCTGTTTTCTTTTCTGTGAAAAGAGCAAACATACAACTCAGTGCTGTTTCCTGATAGTCCCAATGTTCATTTTATATTTTCAGTTAAGCTCATTTTTTTAAGTTGTTAGTGCTCTTAAATTAGTTAGCGTGTTCAGTGATAGTTTTCATCTTCAAAAATAATTGATTTTGTTTTCTCTGTGGAAATATTTGGCCTGCAGGCCAATTTTCTTATTTCAGATAAGCAAAAATTAGCTCCTAGTGAATAGGATAAAATAACAACAACTAACAAACAAACTTGAAAATGTTTAATTTCTTTCACGGCTTCTTATTTGAAATTTAAAGCAATTGTCATTACTACTTTTTTTGTATATATGTATAGCACTGAACATCAAGATAGCTATGTTAAGATTGGTTTTTAAGTGCTTCCAATAAAGTTCCATGTATTAAGTCAGAGTGCCTATTATGTACAATAAAAATGGCTAATGTAAGTAGGATTATCATAATGAATAAAAACAGAGATTATAGTTCGGGGTGACAATGAATTGTATAAGATAAAGAAATGATTCCATGTGAACCATTATTAATCTAATATTATTATAGCATCAGAATATTATTATGGCCTAAATATGGATAATTTTAATTTAGTAGTATTTTATTTACATGTTAATGGAAATTGAGTGTGAACACATATTCAACAAACTGACTTTTAGAAAATGTAATACTCAGAGTTCCATGTTTTCAAAATAGTGAAGGAACTTGACCATCTAGTTGAATAACTCAGTTCAATCAGGGTTATTAAAAATACTTGCAAATAACATTCCAAAAACTGTATTATTTAGAAATTTATATCTTGCTTGATCTGTGGTGGCACAGTGGATAAAGCATTGGCCTGGAATGCTGAGGTCACTGGTTCAAAACTCCGGGCTTGCCTGGTCAAGGCACATATGGAAGTTAATGCTTCCTGTTCCTTCCCTCTTCTCTCTCTCTCTCTCTCTCTCTCCCCTGCTTCTCTAAAATGAATTTTTTTTTAAAAAAAGAGAAATTTATATTTAAAAGAATTAAATTTTACATTTCCTAGCAAATTTGGTCACATACAAAATCATTAAGCAGTGATAATAGCCCATTCTTTTTCAGTCTTGAAAAACAAACTATGACAAACTAAAAAGTGTATATAAGCTTAAGATTTTCACCTAATTTTCTGTAAATCTAAAATAGTTAAAGATTACTTTCCTAGAGTTTAATTTCAACATTATAAAATAAATTTTCTTTTCTTTCTCAGTATGTATCAAGTTATAGATATATTTGTTCAAATTTGAGATATAAATATAATTGAGACAAATGGCTTTCTAGATACAGAATTTAAAAAAGAAATGTTTGTCAAACTCATAGTCTACTGAATTATAGATTATGTGCTGACAGGATTGAAATTAAATTGGTATCATGTCAACATGTTATGTATCATCTTACATTTACTGAAGCAGCCAGGCCTATTGGTCTTTGGACAATATGTGAGACACTTACTGGAAGACACTGATGTCGTCAAAGCTACTGGGAGACATTTATTTAGTCAAACCTCAGTGAGCTTTCTAATTGTCTGAGCACATATAGAGTTTTACCTTTTTTGAGTTGAACACATCATCTGGGCACCTCTCTATCTATTGTCTGGCAAAAATCCCCTGAATCAGAACTTAAGTGGAAAATAGTACTGTAGGAAGTCTCCTTCAGATGTTCAAACTCAGTTCTTCCATTTGTATGTTTCTGGGTTTAAAGGATAAAACAAGCAGAGAAAACGTTGTTCATCACCAACTAGGTTTGGAAGATGTTCTCAGGTATGTTTTGGGAGGAGAAAAGGACTTACATACTTAAACACAGATCTGAGAAATAACTCACAAAATCATAGAGCTTCTTTTTCCAGGAGAAAAAATTAAAGTCTGAGTTGAAAAATGAGGTATAGGATATTACCATTTTTGTTAGGGTTGCAGCTATTCAAAATATAGTATTTCCCTGACTGTTGATATGTATTCAGTTTTCTTATAAGTTCTAGAGATCATCGGGTATATTTTCTTTCTTTAAAAAAATCAAAAAGATGTCTTCGTAAAGAAACAATATTATATACTTAATTTTAGATTTATTTTCTATAAAAATATATCTTGGTTTGATACAAGATGACCAGAATAATAAATATAGAGTTCAGCTGCTTATATTGCCCAATTAGATAATATCTTTTCTTATTAAGTGAGTAGTTAATTACTGTGTACTCATTACCAACCTATAGGTGCTAAGCAATTCCCTATGTCACAGAATAGAATGATAAATAGAACATTCAAGATTTGGATAACTCTGAAAGTGAAGACAGACTATAAACATACATAGAGACAGCTATAGATTGAGGCCATACATAGATTGAGGGCAATTGTTTGTTTGAAAATCCTTATCATGAAGATACTGTTTAATATAATGACTTGATTCTCTCAAAATAAACATCTAGTAAAAATGACTGGGGATTCATAAAGCTAATTTTATTAGTATAATACAAATGATTTGCCCTAAAGTATCTGGGGTGAGTGAACAGTTTAATAATTCATAGTTTGAATTCATATTAGGTACCTATTCACATGACTCTTAAAAATCCTCTATGAAAGCAGGCAATAATAGCCATGCTTAAGCAAAACATACAACATAGTTTAGCTCGAAGTGCATAATATGTATCATATATATGAGCTTTTTCCTAATCTAATTTTAAATATCAGAGTAACATTCTAAGTGCTGCTATGAAACTCAATGTGGTAATCATGTTGATGTCATCTTTGGAATAGATTTAAAAATTTTTAATTGATTTTAGAGAGAGGGAGAGAGCAAATGAGTGAGAGAAACATCAACTTGTTGTTCCATTTATTTATTCATTCATATGTTGATTCTTGTATGCTCCCGGGGATCAAGCCTGCAATCTTGGCATTTTGTCATACTGGGTCAATGCCCTAATCAACTGAGCTACCAGGCTAGAGCTCTGGAGTTGATTTTTAATATATACTGCCATTTTAGGTCAGTTGTTTAACTGACGTAATTCTCCATAAGCTGGTAGAATAAGGAAAACTTTGTATTTATTTGTCCCATTTAGGAATTGATAACTTTTACCTCTATTTTCCTAGTAAATGTCATGTCTTCTTAAACCTTAAAATATTATTTAAAGAATTCTTTAACACTTTAATGTTTGATGAAAATCTAAAGTTTTACGCATGAAATAAAGTCTTTATGTCATGCAAAGGTACAAAGTGTTTTGATAGCACCTGTTCTTTCTATTTTATCACTGAAATAAATTCTACTTTGCTATAAAGACACCTAAAATGTTACTTAGATAATAACTTCATTTCTAAATATCACAACCATGAAAGAGGCAGTGATTTTGAATTTATAATTTATAGTATAAAGGAAATTATTAAAATATCAGCTATGTAAGGGTGATTTTTAGAAGAAAAAATGTTAGGCATGGCATTACTGAGTGAGGATCTTATAAGTAGTAATGCATGAGTAGTAATATAGACTAACATAAAATTGAAGGAGTTTGATGCTATGTGTCTACAGATTTTCATATCTGTGTTTACATACAAAAAGAGAGATAGATACATCTTTAGATAACTAGATTATGAATTATACAAACATATACAAAATATTCTCCACATATCATTTTAGTTTCTGTTTATGTAGAACAGCATGTTACAGAATATGTTTCAAGAGAGCCTCAGTCTCCACCGACATTTTTTATAGGGTTATTGTTAATATTAGATAACAGTACTCTGACAGTGTCTGCTCATTAACTGCCTGTGTTTCTCCCTTCCTGTATTAACATTCATTTGCTCAAAAAGTGTCTGTTGGAATTGTAGTCTGTTAATTGCACTCTAATAGAACTGAGCATAGAATTTTCCTTTAGTTGTGAGACAAAGAATACAGAGTTCATAAAAATATGATTATTTAGTTACTTATTCTTCAACTGAAAATTTTATTTAGATGAGATGAATAAGTAATTTTAAATGTTAGTTAACCAAATTCACAGCAAAACTGTTTTGTTTTGTTTGTTATACACAAAAATTTGTTTGCCTGGTAGTCATTTAAGGGCAAATTATTTATATTAATAACAATTTAAAATATATTCTGTTAGTTTTCATACCTTCAGAAGCAGACTTTACATGAAGGATCCAATTCAAGCAATTGATGGGAGGTGTCAGAGTAGATGAGGAACCACAGTACAGGGAAGGAAAGGTAGCAACAACAGGTGGCTAGAGAATAATCCTATGGTGGCTATGGAGAATAATCCCAAGAAGAAACAGAGAATGGCACATTTGGCATAAACCTTCCTACGCAAAATGTTAGGGAGTTGATGTATTTATATTCATTCATTGGGTGGTCAGTGATTAAGGCTTTGACTCATGGAAGCACATCCAGAATCCTGAGGACAGAACAATAGAAAAGGTGTAGATAGTGTCTCTTGGAAGTCAGGCTAACATACATCGAAATGTTTAAGTGTTATCACTACAAAATTGACTGTAAACAGAGTTGAATGAAAAGTTTAATTACTCAAATATTTTAAGAACATATGCATCTTATTAACAGAATAACTCTTATTTGTCTTTTTATAAAACAAATATATTTTTATTTCACAAGAATTAGAAAATAAAGAGAAAGCAATGTCAGACAATTAAAATCTCTGAACATAATACTGTAAAGAGAAAAATTGCAATTAACTTTTTGAATACATCAATTTTTTTCTAATGTATCTCTATATTGTTAACTATAATAGCTTTTTTATATTTGTACATACTTAATATTTATCTTATATTAATAATATTTAATTTACATAAAATTTTGCTTATCACATTAAATATTATAGCTCAAAAATTTTCAATATTTATTATCTATTTAACCAAATCAAAATCAGCAGCAACCATAAGGTATCTATTCTGTGCAAAACCCAGTGCTAAAAGCTGTGAACTTAGGTTAATACCAAATAAATAAAGTATAACGGAACTAAAATATTGGCTAAAAAAAAAAAAAAAGAACTATGTGGTAAATGAGACTAAATTAAGTGCTCTGACTGAGGTTTTGAATTATAATGTGTTAAGGCAGAAGAGATGTTATTTGAGTTGAGATTTGGAAAATGTATTCAGGTGGAGTGAGAATATTAGTCATGGAAGTCTGTGAACTATAGAGCAATTAATAGTAGACCTTTAGAGTATGAATGTGTGTGTGTGCGCGCACGCATACACATTTATAGGATGCACTGTCTTAACTCAGGCTTACCTCGTTTCTCTTGTTCTTTAATTGAAAAGAGTCTGAGCAGCTTCTCTGTATGGCCTAATAAAGGAAAATGCTAATGATCCTTACCTTATTTAATTTCTTTAATGCCAGACTAACAGGTAAAAACACAACTGTACAATATTGTTTGAGTAAGCATCTACTATATTTTTAAAATTAAGGCAATTTAAAAAAGTTTAACCCTACCAGAAATATAGATGGGGATAACATACAATATATTTGTAGGAGTACTTAATATGACATTGACTGCATGCTCAGTGCTTCATATAAATTGTGTGTGTGTTTGTGTATGTTTGTATCTTTTCTACTTAGTTTGACTCTCAGATATTTCACTCAGGTTTCAGCTGTAATTTGGTCTACCTAATTTGTATCATTAATTTATTTGTCTATTCATCAAGTAATTAAATACTTAGTAAAAGTAATATGACAGTTACCAGAGATTGCGTCTCAATTAGCCTTTGGTGTTTAAAAAACAACCAAAATCTTAGTGACATATAACAGTAAAGATTTGCTATTTTTGGACAAGTCCTGTAGGGGGTGAGGATGATGGGGATGCAAAGACCTGACTCTGGGGACCAGATTCAGTGACATAGATCCATTTTATTCAGGAAGTAAGCTAGCTTATATACACAGGTTCAGCCTATAGGATGTTACAGCGTGTTCTTCATAGCCAATGGCTGAAAAGATCAGGGAGCTGCATGTTTGGTGCTGAGTCACTTCCTTAAAGCGAGTAAGCTCCCTTCCTGGGTATGCCCAGGAGGCTTCTGGGAGCTAGAGTATTCTCACAGCACTGCATCAGCCACAGCTGCTAGGAATGTGCTCTGTGCTCCACCCACAGTTATTTCTTTAAAAAAAAATACTGATAACATTAATGTTTCTTTTTTTGTGGGCCAACCTATCAACTGTCTCTGTTTGGCTGGCGGCTCAGATAAAACTGAAGGTTCTAGGCTGGCCCTACTTATATATCTATCATTTTGGAGGCTATTTTACATAGGAGATCCGAAATCATGATAGTTTGTCTTTGTTTCACATAGACTTCTTTTCCGTTAATAGGCTAATCCATGATTGTTTGGTAACATCAAAGTTCCAAAAAAATCAGTAAGAGAGAAAGTTCCAAAGCACAAAGATTTTTCAAGCCTCAGCTATGTTGTAATCACTAATGTTCCATTGGAAAAAAGTCACAAAACCAGCCCAACATCAGTGTGAAAGGGTACAACTAAAAGGCATGAATAGGAAGAAGGAAAGAAAATACAATAAAATACTATACCATACGTTGGGCAGATAAATGTATTATGCTCACTTTGTTAAAAATGGCGCTGCCCACATGAGGCCGTCGCCCAGGTGATATTAATGTGTGTTGAGAATCCTTGTAGCCTAGGGCTTGGTTTTGAGATTAAGCCTTTCCCACCCTTTTTGATGTGGGGTGGTACAATCCAATCATGCCTCAGAGAAGTTAGAGACTTCCCTGTTTTGTATATTGGATTAGAGGTTGTGAAGCTACAATATAAAATGGGGGCAGAACGAGAGTTTGCTCTCTTGGTTCCTGGGATGATAGCATGAGAGCAGAGGGAGCAGAGCAGAGAGCAGCAGAAAAAGGCCATGTGGCCAGGAGAAGCAGCCAAGATGGAGGAGTGCTGAGTGAGAAGCCAGTTTGTGTAGTGTTTGTATCTAAGGAGATGGGGAACTGAGGAGAATAAGGCTGGTGAGCTAGAAACCTTTGATTCTAGGAAACTCGGATAAGTCAGTGGCTTTGTGAGCACTGAATGTGAGTGGGTTTTGGAGCCCAGTGTATGTTTTTACTTGCCCGCTGGGTGCAAGCTAGGATTAAAGAAAATGACCTATCAGTTTTTGGCTCCATTGTTTCTTTACCGACTGTCCGAATCCAATGCGAACCTGCATGGGCTGGGCTGCTTTGATAGTGGTGGCCCTGGCCCCGGCTCCTGGCTTTACACCATATAATTAAATAAAACATCTACTTTCAAGGAGCTCACAGTTTAGAAGAGAAAGAGACAGGAACATATTTTTTAAAGTTACATAATAGTACAATTATTGAAATTGACCAAGATGACCTTATCATTCTGCTTAGCTTGACAAAACCTTAGACAGATTTCTTGCTAACTATAAACTCCTTATTTCCATTTTCTTAAAGCATTTCTTTAGAAAACTTGCAATTGTAATTTTTTTTTCTGTTCCTTATAGATACAAATTTCTCAGCCTCTTGCCAGTTTTACAAAATAAAAATCTGTTTCTCAAGAATTAGGAGCTACTTTTTTGAAATGTAATTATCAACAAAGAGAGTGTCCCTATCTTCTGATCTCTGTGGCAGGGTAAGAGCCTAAATTCCCTAAGCAGGAATTAGCAAGTAAAGATGGCCTAGTGATGTTAACTAATCTTCCCCTTAACTTTGTCCAGTACTTTTTCACTGTTAACCCCAGCGCTAAAATCTCTCCCATTTTTGTTCAATAAAGTTGAGAGGAATCTTTCTTCCTGATTGCAATAGTCTTCCTTGCATGCTTAACTTTTCCAGTGTACTTTTTTTTTTTTTTTTTGTATTTTTCTGAAGCTGGAAACGGGGAGAGACAGTCAGACAGACTCCCACATGCGCCCAACCGGGATCCACCTGGCACGGCCACCAGGGGGCGATGCTCTGCCCCCCCCCGGGCGTCGCTCTGTTGCGACCAGAGCCACTCTAGCACCTGGGGCAGAGGCCAAGAGGCCATCCCCAGCGCCCGGGCCATCTTTGCTCCAATGGAGCCTCGCTGCGGGAGGGGAAGAGAGAGACAGAAAGGAAGGAGAGGGGGAGGGGTGGAGAGGCAGATGGGCGCCTCTCCTGTGTGCCCTGGCCGGGAATCAAACCTGGGACTTCGGCACGCCAGGCCGATGCTCTACCACTGAGCGAACCGGCCAGGGCCTCCAGTGTACTTTTCTTTTGACAGGTCCAAGAACAGATCTTTAATCAGTCTTGAATGGAGGAGCAGATTAGGAACCAGGAAAGATTTCTGGTGTGAGTATTGCCTAAGTTTGTTGTTCATATTGTGGACTACTGTAAACATAAGATATGATCTTTCCCTTTAGAAGGTCTATTAGATAATGTGTGGGTTTTTTGTGTTTTTTTTTTTCTGAAAAAGAAAAAATTATCTAGATTAAAAAAAAATGCCTAGCCTGACCAGATGGTGGTACAATGGATAGATAGTCATCCTGGGTCACTGAGAACCCAGGTTCTAAACCCCAAGGTTGCTGTCTTGCGTATGAGCTCATCAGCTTAAGCATGGGGTCACTGGCTTGAGTGTGGAATTACAGACTTGACCCTATGGTGGCTGGCTTGAGTCTAAGGCCACTGGTTTGAGCAAGGGTTTACTGACTCAGCTAGAGGACGACCTCCAAGAAGGCACATATGAGAAAGTAATCAATGAATAACTAAGGCACTGCAACTAAGAGTTGATGCTTTTCATCTCTCTCCCTTTCTGTTTGTCCCTGTCTGTCTCTCTCTGTCTCACATAAGAAAAAAAATAATAATGCCTAATTCTATCCTAATATCTCTGCTCAAACCATGTAAATTATTTAGTATTTTCAGAGTTATCTAAACACTAGCAATGATATATCTTCACTAGGGGACATGCATTTATTTTCCTCAATATATAAAATCAGAAGTTGATACTCTAGTATTCTAATCATACTTCCGTGAATTTTGATAATAAGAAGAGGTTAGAATAATGACTCAACCATCTTAGCAGCGCACAATTTCAAGAGCGAGACAACCTTTCTTAAAACTTAGAATCTATTTTTAATATAAAGTTATCTTTTTCCCTAAAAGCTATTAAGTTTGAAACTGGGAAAATATGCCATATTCAAGTTGTTAAGAGATTGCTATGGTTTGAATTTTTGTGCCCTTCCCAATTCATATGTTGAAATCCTAATACACAAAGTGATGATATTAGAAGGTTGGGACTTTGGAAGATGCTTAGGTCATGATGGTAGAGTCATAAATAGGATTAGGGTCTTATAAAAGAGATGCTATAGAGCTCTCTAGACCCTTCACGATGTGAGGATCCAGTGAAAAAGTACCATCCAGGAAGTGGGCTGCATCAAACATTGAATATGCTGATAGCATGATCTTGCTCTAGATCACTTCTCAGGCTGTAGAACAGGGGTCCCCAAACTACGGCCTGCGGGCCACATGCGGCCCCCTGAGGCCATTTATCTGGCCCCCACCGCACTTCCAGAAAGGGCACCTCTTTCATTGGTGGTCAGTAAAAGGAGCACATTGACCATCTCATTAGGCAAAAGCAAGTCCATAGTTCCCATTGAAATATTGGTCAGTTTGTTGATTTAAATTTACTCATTCTTTATTTTAAATATTGTATTTGTTCCCGTTTTGTTTTTTAACTTTAAAATAAGATATGTGCAGTGTGCACAGGGATTTGTTTATAGTTTTTTTTTTATAGTCTGGCCCTCCAACGGTCTGAGGGATAGTGAACTGGCCCCCTGTGTAAAAAGTTTGGGGGCCCCTGCTCTAGAACTTTAGGGAAATAAATTGACGTCATTTATAAGCTACTTGACTATAATATTTTGTTAATACAGTCTCAGTAACCTAAAACAAGTGTTTTTAAATATTAAGGAACTTAAAATCTAGATGTTGTATTTTAGCTAAAATCTTTTAAACATATATTAAATTATTTATATTGATTTCTGTTTGACATATTTATATCTTAAATTTGTCATATTACTATACTCTTGAATTAACTCTTACTTTTGTAAGATTTATTGTGGTAGAATATTTCTGAAGTTTATTTCTCAGTGTTAGGTTTTTATATTCATCAAAGTATATAA
The DNA here is from genome assembly GCF_036850995.1 of Saccopteryx leptura. NCBI lineage: Eukaryota > Metazoa > Chordata > Mammalia > Chiroptera > Emballonuridae > Saccopteryx > Saccopteryx leptura. Next base: position 358,543,526 of record NC_089503.1, read on the forward strand.
TATTTTATAAACATGAGAATATGTAATTGTTTTATACAAAATTAAGTAAAAATTAAGAGTCTCGGGAGAAAAAAGATGGCAGCAGAGTAGGCGGATGCACAGACACCCAGCTCTCACCACCAAACTGGAATACAAATCAATTTAGGAAAAATCAGCATGAGAAACCAACTCTGAACTGCAAGAACAGCTCTCAAAAACCAAGGAGCAAAGAAGAAACCACAGGAGTCCTGGTAGGGAGCCCCTGAACCTCCTCTGCTTGCCAGAATGGAGGGGGGGGGGCTGAGAGCTCAGAGAGGATCTCGGAGGGAGGGGAGCAGAAACTACTGCTCACAGCCACTTGCCTGGCGACCAGGGAGCGAGGTGCATTGAAGGGACCAGCTTGTCTCCCAGGTGGAGAGGACAGGGAGAGGGACAGACTGTGAGGAGCTGAGGAATGCAAGAGACGAGCTAAAAGGGCTGACTCATCCATGCTGGGGGCGGACATAGCTGGGGGAGGGACTGAAACTTTCACAAAACAGAGCTGAAGTGCTTCCGAATCAGAGATCTCCGGACATCTCTCCAGCTCCAATCAGCGCAACAAGACACAGCTGAAAACAAGAAGTGGGGAGGAGGGGCAGTAACTCAGGTCTCCATGGAGATCTGAGATACACCACCCACTACTGAAGCTGAGAAAACACCCTGCCCCCAGTGAGATTTACTAGCTAAAGAGGCCTTCAGAGTCTCAGGTTACACCCATCGCATTCCTGGATACAGATTCAAGGAAGACCCCTGCTGAGATCAGTAAACAAGACTATCACCTGTTAAGAAAACAAACAAATCAAGACTTCAAAGCTGCCCAAATCCGAAAGTGGATTACAGATAACAGCTGATACCAACCCAAGAAGACCTAGAAATAACACAACTGAAAACTGGAGGCAGACAACACCAAGCCTAGACTCAACCAACTCTATAAATAAAACACCCAAAAACAGACAATGAGAAGACAAAGGAGTGCAATCCAAATGAAACCACAAGAGACACCTTCGAGAGATGAACTGAGTGATATGGAAATAATCAAACTTCCAGATGCGGAGTTCAAAAATAATGATTGTAAGGGTGCTGAGGGATCTTAGAACAACAATGAAGGGGCAGTATGAAAACCTAAATAAAGAAATAGCAAGTATAAAAAAGAATCAGTTGGAGATGACAAATACAATATCAGAAATAAAGACCACAATGGAAGGAATTAAAAACAGGATAGATAGAGCAGAGGATCGAATCAGCGAGTTAGAGGACTGTTGGGCGGATAAACCATGGATACTGGCTTTACAAGGACAACTGGAATGAAGGCATGAAAGCAGAGAAGAAAAGAGAAAAGAGACTCAAAAAGTCAGAGGAAACTCTTAGAGAGCTCTGTGACAACATGAAGAGAAATAACATCCGCATCATAGGGGTTCCTGAAGAAGAAGAAAAAGAACAAGGGATAGAGACTTTGTTCAATCATATCATAGCTGAAAACTTCTCTAAATTAATACAAAAATTAAGAGTCTCAGAGAAAGCAAAGGGAATCATAAAATCAGAAAAGAATAATCCTCTCTCAATACATCATTAATTTATTAACTGAAATGCCCACTGTATACATGCTCACACATACTGTTGTTAATCAGGAATGTATATGACATTTCATAATTAAGAGAACATATTAAGCCATTTCTATAAAAAAGATACTAATTTAAAAAAATTAGATAAAAACATTTCAGTTGAAAAATATACTCATGAAAAAGACAATCATGAAAATGAGAAACAGTGTAACATAACACATAATTTGCAGAGTAATTAATAAAGACATTTAAAATCAGGAATAGAAATGGACAAAATGAGGAATATGTGAAAACAAGAGTTGACTAAATTCATGAAAAACATTGAAAAGAGGGAGGAAAAACTCATCCCGGAAATGAGACTAATGTCAAAGTACATAAGGAAGAGTAGTTTCCACTAAAAATATAATAAGGGATATTGAAGAAAGAAAATAAAACTGCCAACAAAAGATAACAAATTGAACATTGAAATTAGTATAAAGAACTAGGACTAGGGGATTACTGTTAAATTTAAATGACTGACACAGAAATTCCAATATACATATTGTTAACGTTTCTGAAAAAGAAAAACAAAATAAGATGGCAGATATGATATTTACAGTACTGTTATCCCTTGCCATATCTCTTCACAGTTCACTCTTTGCAGTCTCACTGTATTGCGGATTTTTAAATTGTATATATCTAATTTTGTATCACAGATTTTTCACTATTCACTGGATTTTGTGGTATATAGGTATATTTATTATTTGAATTGTTTTTGTGGTAAAATAAGCATAGCTAGAGTTTATAAGAATGTGGGAAAGGTTAATAACAGTGTAAGAAAGGTTTATAAGAGTGTGGGGAGGTTTTATAAAGCCTTAATATATATATAAATAAAAAACTAAATATAAGGTCTCTACTTTGCGGATTTTCACCTATCGCGGGCAGTTCTAGAACCTAACCCCAGGGATAGACAAGGGACCACTGTATAACATATGAAAGATTTCCAGAAATACATGCCAACTAAAGCCACCAATAAAGTAGGCTCACCATGTAACTGAAAAATCCCGATCCCAATGGTCAACTATAGGACAGATACTAATAAAATTACTTGAATTCAGAAAATTATCAAGAAATTGAAATAAAAAGGAAATCATATTGGCCTAGAATGCTCAAAAACAGTATATAAATGATATAAAAATAGAACAATTAAAGATTTTCAAAAACCTCAATGAAATGAATTGTGAGGTAAGGGTTTTATATCAAGCAAAGCTATCCTTCATGTGTCAAGGGTATTGTACTAAGATTATGAAAGTGCAAAAGACAGGGAATATCACACACATAAACCTTCAAGAAAAACTATTACAAGAGTTTTTACCCAAATAAGATGTGACTTGGGAGATCTCGCAGAAGGTGTAGTAGTGAGTATTGAATATATTAAATATATACAACTAAGATAAGATAAAAGCAAAAGTAAAAACAAGTGCAGGAATAGTATGTCAAAATTTTATGGTCTGATAAAGTAGAAAAATACAATACATTGGATAAAGGAGAATGGACAATGTAGAAGCAGCTCAGTGCTAAAATATTAACAAAATAAGTAGGAGAAAAATAAATTGTTAACATTTAATATTAACAAAGGGAAACGTAAGTAATATAAATATAAATAATTTGAAAAGTTATAGATAGTATAATTATAAAGAAAATCACTAGAAGATTGGAATTCAAAGTAATAAAAAAGCAATATACAAGTAATTTTTACAAAGTCAACAAATCACAGAAACAAAACAATACTTAGAATAACCTATACAGTAAATATAATCTAAAATAATATCACAGAACTAAGCCCAAACACAGCAGTCAAATCAATAATGGGAAATAGATATAATCACCTATTCAAATAATTTTAAAATAACACAAAGCTAAATTCAACTCAAGTCTACATACAAGGTGTACAAACAAAGAAAAACAAATTATTGAGAAAAGCTAGAAACAAAGGGATGGGCAAAAGTATAGCAGCAAATACAAATTTTAAAAGCAAGGCTGTGAAGAACTATGAAGAATTAGATTTATTCTATTCATAAGGTAACAAGTTCTCTTGCCAGTTTCATGCATGGTGAAAGAAGACATGCAGCTCCTGTGTCAGAGAAAGATGACATTATTACTCATGAGTCAGTTTGGCTTTGATTCCCACAGCCTCTTCCTGTCCTACAGAAGTGTGGAAGAGCCACTTATTTGGATGTCACATATGCAGTGGCTGTGCAGCGTGTCACAGCCACGGAACCCTGAATATAAAGAACTGAGAGTTTTATAACGAGCTGCAAGCAACCTAGTCCAACCTTTGCCTTGTTAAGAGACATAAATTTATTTTACCAGATAATAAACCAACCAGCCCTTTGCTTCAGAAACAGGAACATTATCATTTAAAGCTGTTTACTATACAAATATACTGTTTTAATCACTCTCTGGTGAGGGAGGGATTCCTGATCTACGAATGCAGGCAAGACCAGACACAATCCTGAACAATCTAATACTGAGAACAATAGTTTCTTAACTGCATTTGCTGTCAGCTTATGGGAGAATACAGCATGCTATGCAGGGCCACATAGGGACTGCAGTCAGAAACTAAAGGAATAAGCCGGTGAAGTAGAAGGCAAAATTCACGATGGATAGAGAATGGATCAACCCCTGATTCTTGTGGGAGAGTGTCATTGGCTTGTTAGAATACTTCTGTGGGTTAAAAGAAAAATGAAACCTCCCAAGTCATGAACAAGCAGAAAAGGTGCCAGGTAGTCATAAGAAAGAAAGTTATTTGGCCATGGGACCTTTTCTGTGGGTGTATAGAATGGAGGGAAACATGCAAAAGAAGTACGTCAAAATGTTATGGTCTGAGAAAGTAGAAATAACACAATACAAAGGAGAAGGGAGAAGGGACATTTGAGGACCTCCTCTTTTCCCCCCAGCTCTCACAACAGCACATACTATGATATTAGAGCTTTAAATTTAAGCCTTAAATCACTTCCATTCACACATGTATGTTTATCACAGCTTTCTCCATGATTGCCAGAACTTGGAAGCAACGAAGATGTCCTTCAGTATAGGGGAATGGATAAACTAGACAATGGGATGTTATTCAGCATTAAAAAGACATGCCCTATCAAGCCATGGAAAAACATAAAGAACACTTGAATGCGTATTACTAAGTAAAAGAAGCCAATTTAAAAAGTCCATGTGATTCCAACTACATGACATCTGGAAAAGGAAAAAGCTGAGATGGCTATGTGGCTAACAGGTGGGGAGCATATAAAGAGTGCATACGTGGACACAGGGAGGATTCACATCCTGGGTGCAATGGAATGGAATGGCATGAAGTCTCACACTACTCAGAAGGGTGTTCAATTAAAAATGCCTGCAATATTTATTTCTGAACTTTTCCATTTAATATTTTCTGACTACCATTGACCTTGGGTAAACTGAATTCTGGAAAAGTAAAACTGGATAAGTAGGGAACATTCCAGGTGCTAATGGATATAGAATTTCCTTTGGAAGTAATGAAAATGCTCTAAAATTAGTGGTTGTGGCTACATACTTTTGTAAGTAAACTAAAACCAGTAAATTTTACACATTAAAAAGGTGAATTTTATGTTATATGAATTGTATCTCAATAACTTTTGTGTGTGTATTTTATACAATTGTATGGAAGATGAAGCAACAAAATAATAGTAGAATTCTTATATCGGTTTCTGTAATCCAAAGTGATATTTACTAACAGTTTTCATATTTGAGGACTTCTGAGACCCAGGGTCCACCTATTGAAATGGAGAGTTGGGTCTCCTTTTAGAAGTACTGCAAAACTACCTTCAATACTTACCATAAATATTCACCTAATTGTTTTTCAAAACACTTGCCATCATTTACCAATGTAAATGCATACTCAGACTTTTAAGGCTATTACAGATAGTATCATTGTTAATCCCCACATAGCACCGTTGTTAGAGTCCTGGCCCCGTCTACTGTATGTGTATCCACTAAGTCCGTGGTCCTGGCCTTTGTTATTTTTTTGAAATAAGATACATAGCAGCTGATAGAGCCCAGATAATGGCTCTTTGACCTAAGAATAGTTTACATAGAGGAGATCAAGTAGAAGTCTCTGTCACTACCTCTCTGCCACCTAGCCAAGATTGTAAATCAGAAATAGTACACATCTGTTGGAATTATGTAGATTCAGGCTTTCTCTAAAGATACAGGATACAGAAGAGATTATTTCATTGCTTCCACAATTAATTCACATAGTTAGTCACTGTATAGACCTAATAATCTGTGGTGGATAAGGTATACTCCTTAAATTTTTACCCATGCTCTATCTTTAGTAAAACACTATCAATAGGCTTTGAGCACTTAGAATTTAGCTACAGAACCAGAAAAGGTGTTATTTTCCATCTCCATAATTAAAGAAGATCAAATATGATTAATTTTTATCTCGGAAGAACTTCAGTACACATTAACTATCTGTACTTCAAAAACATGGTGATTCTTTTATTCCCTGATGTAATAGAGTCCCAGAAGTGTTGGATCATATTATTATTTCTTAGACTTTCACACTGGTCTTATATTATTGCTATAATGCTATCTAATGCTGGAGAATAGGGAATAGTGTCTTATACTAGATGACCTCAAAACTCTGTGCCTGCTATAGCATTGATGACAAACCTTCAATGCCAAACCACTGAGGATAAGCCTCTTCAACCAGCAACCCAATCACATGATTATTTTGAGTCTTCTCGTCATAAAATGAGCAGCCCAGTGGAGCAGAAAATGAACAAATTCACAAATAGAACCAGGGAGAATTAGATTAAAGAGAGTTTTAAAAAATAAAGGAAAAAACATATTTAAGAATTAGAACAATCTGCCATTTACACATTTATGACCAAAGGAATAGAATTAGTTACACATCTTTAAGGTATATGAATACAAAAACTAATCCATTGAAACTTCCATTAAAGATTCTCCATGGAATAGCCTCAAATTATTTTACCAATGATACATGTAACAACCTTTCATCTCATGTTTCTGCCCAAAGAACATTTTTCTGAACACTTACCCTACACTTTACTCTTGTCTTTGTTTATCTGTTCTTATTGAGGAAAATACCTGTGCCTTCTTATGATCTCTACATATGAAAGCCTGTCTGCTTCACAAGGTGCCATCAATTTTTTTTTTCCTTCATGGAGCCTTTCCAGACCCAGAGCCTTTCTTCTTTCCATTGATGTCCTAATGCACTTTATCTGTGTTTCAGTTTTGAGTTTATATTTTTGTATGGAATTATGCATGAACTTAGATAATATTTGGTCTTATGTGTTTATTTCCATGTCTTTGTTTCTAATAGCACCTAGCATGGTGCTTTATATAAAGTACTTGGAGAGGGGGGATGACTATTGACATATAGTCATATAAAACAGTGATTCAACTTAATTTGCTATATAATGCCATATGTTTAACAGTAGTATTCATTAAAGATGATTATATGGTTATGGCCAATATGTATAAGGACAACTGCTCAAATGAAATTTCTATTTTAAAATTGTAAATACTATTTCCTCATCTTAAGAGTTGTCTTTTCACAAGAAGGATAAATATCCTTCACACCATATAGTATAGCATAACTTTCTTAAATTGCTATGATTCTTATAGAAAATTATTGTTTTTGTTGCCCATTGAAACTATTTTATAAAATACTGAATATTGGATAAAAAGTATTGATACTACATTATTCCTAAATATGTTCAATGAACATCATACTAGCAATATTTCAATCATTAATCTTAATATTTCATTAAGATTGTGATGATCCCTTTTATTTGCTATTTTAAATGTTTATGTAGTAGGAGAATTTATATTTATTTTTATACATATTGAAGCTAGGCATTTATGTTCAAATACAGAGCAAACTGGGATACAGGAACATCTAGGAGAGAAAAAAACCATGGTGATGGGACTCAGGTTGTAGAAACGCTGACACTTGTGTGAATGAAGGGAAGGAGGGGGTAACCATCAGACCCAATGGTTATGTTCAAATTCAAATTTTATGTTCAATAGGTAGATTGTTCAAAAATGAATTCTGAGCAATGGTAGGTTTTCATCTCAAACAGATCACCAGGTATTGTTTGTACAATGCTTTTCCATGTAAACAGAACTGAGGACAGTAAGAGGGGATTATAAAGATTTAGTCAATGCCATAGCACTTTAATAAAATGAGCTCTGACTTAAAACTGGCTCAGCTATGACTCAGATCTGAAATTCAATTAGATTACTGAGGTGGAATCCCAATTGTATTAAACAAACACAACTGGCTTTAGAAAATGATGCAATTTAGAAGACATAGAAGTATCTTGTCCTTTTTAAGAACATCAATACTCAAAAAATATAAATGGAAAAATCATAAAACCCATTCCTTCTGGGTATTTTCTCAGTGTACAATTTGCTTACATAAAAATTGTTAAAACTAATAAAAACATACATTAAAGTTGTAGAATAAAAAATTCAGCATACAAACACCATTTCTATATATTATTTCTATACACTAACAATAAACTCTTTGAAAAGAAAGTTAAGAAAACAATCCCGTTTACAATAGCATCAAGAAGAATAAAACATCTAGCAATACATTTAACCAAGAAGCCCTGACCAGATAGCTCCATAGGTTAGAGCATTGTCTCAAAGTGCAGAGATCGCTGGTTTGATCCCTGGTCAGGGCACACACAGGAACAAATCAATGTTCCTGTATCTCTCTCTCTCTCTCTCTCCTTTCTTATCTCTAAAATCAATGAAAAAAATTAACCAAGAAGGTGAAAGACTTGCACACTAAAACCTACAAATCACTAATAAAAGTAATTAAAGAAGACATAAAGGCATGAAAAGCCATCATGTGTTCATGAATTAGAAGACTTAATTTTGTTTAAATGTCAATACTACCCAACAGTGGTCCCCAACCTTTTTTGGGCCACGGACCAAAAAATATTTTCATGGACCGGCCTTTAGGGTGGGATGGATAAATGTATCACGTGACAGAAACAAGCATCAAGAGTGAGTCTTAGATGGATGTAACAGAGGGAATCTGGTCATTTTTAAAAAAAATAAAACATCGTTCAGACTTAAATATAAATAAAACTGAAATAATGTAAGTTATTTATTCTTTCTCTGCGGACCAGTACCAAATGGCCCACGGACCAGTAGTGGTCCGTGGCCCGGGGGTTGGAGACCACTGCTACCCAAAACAACTGACCTCAAAACTAACCTTGAGAAAAAACAGCAAAGCTATAGGCATCACATTTTTTTATTTCTAACTATATTACAAAGCCATTGTAATTAAAACAGTATAATACTAATATAAAAACAGTTACATACACCAGTGTTTTTAAAATGCTAGTCCACAAGAGAATTATCCACTCTATGTTGTATGAAGATTATCGACCCAATGATTATAGGCTTTATAATCTTCAACAACATCATGGTGGTTAACTCTTCTGTGGACCTGCATAAAATTTCTTGTGGTCCAGCACTAGACCATGGACCTATGGTTGACAATCACTGATATAGACCAATGGAACAAAATAGAAACCCTAAAAATAAACCCATACATATAGAGTCAACTGATCTTGAGTAAGGTGACAAAGAAAACACAATGGGAAAAGGACAGTCTCTTCAACAGATATTATCAGAAAAACTAATTATCCACTTACAGAAAAATGAAACTAGACATTTAGCTTACATCATACACAAAAGTAGACTTAAAATAGATTAAATATTGAAAGGCAAGACCTGGAACTATAAAACTCCAGAGGAAACATAAAATAAAAGTTTAGTGACATTGTATTTGGCAATGATTTCTTGGATATGAAAAGAAAAGCATAGGCAACAAAACCAAAATTAGACCCACAGACTACACTAAAAAAAAAAAAAAAAGAAATAAATAAAAATTACACAGCAAAGGAATAATCAACAGAGTGAAAAAACAACTTATAGACCAGAGAAAATATCTGCAAACCATATATCTAACAAGGGAATTGTCATGAATTAAATGTGTTCCTATAAAATTCATATGTTAAAATCTCCCCCCCTACTGTGGCTTAGAAGGTAGATCTATTGAAAGATAATTAGAATTAGATGAGGTCATGAGATCAGAACCCTCATGAATAGGATTAATGTTCTTATAAGAATCCCTGAAGAGCTTGCTCTTTCTCTCTGCAATTTGCCATGTGAAGATACAATGAAAAGTCAGTAGTATGTAACCCAGAAGAGGCTGTCAACCTAACCAGACTATCCTTTTACCCTTCTTTTGGAGTTGTAGCCTCCAGATCTGTGAGAAATAAGTTTCTGTTGCTAATAAGCCACACAGTCTAAGCTGGTCTATTAATAGCAGCCCAGACTGACTAGGTTAATATCCAAAACCTACAAGGAAATCCTACAACCCAATAATAACAAAACAAATAATGCAAATAAAAACAGACCAAAGGCTTGAATAAATATTCAAAAAATATTTACAAATGGAAAAAGAAAGTGTATAAATAGATGTTCAACATCGCTAATTATCAGAAAAATGTACATCATAAAACCACAACAGCATATCACATCACACCTATAAAGATGGCAATTATAAAAAATATTTAAAGTAACAAATGTTGGAAAGGAAGTGGAGAAATTAGACCTCTTGCATATTGTCATGAATGTAAAATGGTGCAAGTACTATGGAAACAGTATACAAGTATCTTTGTCACTTTACAAGATGGATATGGCATGAACACAATGCTATTAGCTAGATTTGTGCTTGGGCTCCTTATGATACATTTAAAATCCATACATACTTTAACTTGATTTATTTCAGTCTTCTCTAAGTATCTGCATTTTTGATTCATGTACATTGTGGTACTGAAGTAGTTTCTTAAAATGTTCATATTACTTTTTAAATTAAAGAAATTTATAAAACTAGTCAATTTTCAAAATAAATTTACCCAAATGAAATCAGATTGACCAAAACTTTAATATATTATATCCAAAGTCAGCTAAAATATCTACATCTTCCAAACTCTAGTATAATTTTATGAAAATCAATTTATTTTTTAGTCTTTCTTATTTAATGCAGTACAAAAGTGCTATTTTGTTAGTAAATACACTATAAAATACTACTATTAGTTGTATGTGGTAAACAATATGTAATATTATTACATATAAATGATAATAAGGCCCTGGCTGGTTGGCTTAGCTGTAGAGCATCAGCCTGGCATGTGGATGTCCTGGTTTCAATTCCCAGTCAGGGCACACATAAGAAGCACCCATGTGCTTCTCCACCCCTCCTCCTTCTCTCTCTCTTTCTCTCTCTCTCTCTCTCTCTCTCTCTCTCTCTCTCTCTTTCCCTCCTGTAGCCATGGCTTGATTGGTTCTAGCACACTGGCTGGGCATTGAGGATGGCTCTGTGGAGCCTCTGCCTCAAGTACTAAAAAATAGCTCGGTTGCAAACATGGTCCCAGACAGGGGCTGCTGGGTGGATCCCAGACAGGGTACATGAGGGAGTCTGTCTATGTCCTCTCCTCTCACTTAAAAAAGAAGAAAAATAAATAAAAATAAATGATAATAAAACAATATATAATGTACATTACATAAATATTAATATATAAACACATTATAATAATTAATATGAACTATTATATAATACTATATATTATAATGCATAACACTGTTCTTCACTAGTCCTTTTTGTTTATAGGTTATTTTTACATATGCCATTTCATTTGCTACTCACAAATTCATGAGTACAACCAGGAAGCAATCATAGTTACATCTCCATTGAGGCATTTTAGACCATAATTGATTTATATGACCTTTGAATCTTAATTCTTTGTTTCATGCAAAAACATGAAGAAGTGGTTGAGATGAAATGTTGACTGGATTATAAGAAAATCAAAATTCTTAAGAAGGTATGGGGGTGAGATTGAAGGCATAGATCTCCTCACAGTTCCTTCAATTCCATCCTACCAATCCAGTCACTCCAATGGAAAACAAGAGCAGGTAATCACAGCTACTCTGAGTGATAGAGGGCAGGAATTTTAATGATTAGGTAACTAATGCTCAACAAGATTAAATAATTTGCCCAAAACTTCACATCAGAGGGAATAAAAGACTGAAAACTATACCTTCTTAAGGCTGTGTAGGTGATATTGTTAGAAAGTACATAGTAGTATGAAATAGGAAAAACTTAGATGATAAGAGAAGAATATTGATGTGGTAACAGAGATAGAGTCTCACAAAGAAACAAACACAGTAAAGTTAATTTTACACAGAGTTTTTAAAAACTCTGAGTAATATTAGAGATTAATATCCCCCTTTACTTGAAGCATGATGTTGTAGATGTAGTAAAAAGTAATTTGATACTGGATCAAGAAAACTGTTTAAATCCAAGATAATACATGAATTAGAAAATTATCCATTTTTATGAGTATAATTTTTCTTTCTCTTGTGAAAAATAATACTCACTTAAAGGTGATTGGGAAGATTTTGTGATTCACTGTTCACAACAGTGCCTGTCTCACTGCTGATTTCACAGAAAGAACACAATACTATATTTGATGGTGACTATGATGGTGAATATGGCAATAATAAAAATGAAGGTAATAGTGATGACAACAGGCAATACTCAATAGATAATAGAATTTTAAACAGGATAGAAGACATCTAAATTCAGGTGATTAGTTTCTTTTTTATAATTAAATTTTATAATAAATAAGTATTTAAAGCCAAGGGAGTTAGTCTGTTTGAGTTAGTACTTGTTTAAATAAGTATTTTTTTAAGTTTTGGAAAAATAAGGATTAGCTTTAGAAACTACTAAATAAAAAAAAATAGATCAACTCTTGAATCTTGCTGCCTCTCCCATTACAGCAGAGATTTGACACTTCATATGTGATTTGAAAGCCTGCTCAGTGATTTAAATCTGTACATATTCATCACGCAGACTTATTTTTGCAGTACGACTGTATTTTTATATGGAAAGCTGCATTCCAAGGTACTGATTTCAATAAAAATAACAATTGCCCCCCCCCAAGAAAAGAATTACATTTTAACCTCTGTTTCAAATTTTACATGTTATCATACTTTACTACATTATTACAATACCCCTTTGTTTCTGGTGCAGTCTTATTGATTATATTTGAAACATACAGTCCTTAGTTGGACTATGGTTTATAAACCTGATGATAGTCATTTTATCATTTTAAAAATCCAATGGTATTTTGTGTAAAGGAATAATGTATGATATGTATGCAGGTTGATGTGTGAGATAGTGAATTAGGCTTTGTGATGGGAACAATTATATCCTTGGATGTGGTAGCGATGGAACCATGACAATTTTCTTTTCAATTAGATATAATATCATGTAATAAAAGTTAGTTAAGAAACAGAATCCATGTTGTTATACACAAGATTATCAGGTAACTCATACCTATTTATTCAAGTATTATATTATTGTCATTTTCCTGTTGACATACCCTAGACAGAGTCTTAGCGTTAAATAGTTTATATATTTAGAGGCTATAGGATCTCCTATAGGATATAAGTAACCACTTTTAAATTTACTATATGCATTTTTCTAATTCCTCCTCTTTTAAAGGAGAGAAGATAGAAGCATATATCCTGGATAGATGCCAAAGAAGGCATCTAAAAATGGGTTTATGGTTTCAACCACATAGTTAACAGATGATGGTGCCTTGATATCCCTGAAAACATAATTATCTGGTATGAGCACTATTACACAAATTCTGCTTTACTAATAGTTTTTTGAAAATCCATTGTACTTTATATCATTATCCATAACAACCAGGGCAGCTACCAACAAGAGTTGCTATATATTTCATCAGTTAGTAAATTCTGCCTAAATGCTCACACACAATAGCACATCTTTTCTCTAAAGCTTATATATTTCTTTCAGAGAGAACAAGTTCTTATTATGAATCTAAAATAATCTAAAAATAGACAGACACTATTGTAGTTAAGAACAGCACGCTCTCATCCTTTTCCCCAGCAACCACTTTGGCATCAAAAAATATTTATCAAAATAGAAATTCATTCTTTTTTTCATGAACAAATGGAATGAGGAGTTGAGGTCACAGGCTAGGTGATTCATGGAACAGTTTTGTTATTGATAAAAGCAATAGCTAGTGATTAATTAATTCTCAATAAACTAGGCATTATTTCACAAGGCAAATATTTTACATTTTCACTTTGTTATTTTTTATTGTTGAATTTATTGGGATGTCATTGGCTAATAAAATTATATAGGTTTCAGGTATACAACTCTATAATACATCATCTGTATATTGCATTGTGTGTTCACCCTCCCAAGTCATCTCCTTCAGTCACCATTAATCTCCCCTTTACCTCAACTTCCTCCAAACTCCCTTTTCCTCTGGTAATCACCATACTTCCATTTTTTAAGTCAGACTAGAAAGCTAAATATATTCACCTATAGAATACATTTCTGTTAATTATTTGTAGTTTTGTTGTTATTTAGTTTAACTACCTGTAATATTTTATATTAAAGTTTCTTTTATCTAGTTCTGATGCCTCATATTTTACCTTAGAGTTTACCAGTTACAAAATAAAGTTAATTTAATATGTTATAGATATTACATTTAATTTCTATTAAGTACTACATAAGTATCACTTTTATTGAGGAGGGAAAATTGGAAGGAAAAAAAACAACAACAACCTTTACACTAAGTCTTCATTGTAGAGAAACATAAGATGGATTTTTGCAGTGGTCACAGTCTACCAGAACATTATGAGAAAATACCCCTTGGACAATAATAGCATACAAACATGCTATAGAGAAATTCTTTCTCTCTAACAAAATGGCAGAGAGACACATAAAATTCTTTCTCCATAGCAGAATAGCACGGGTCAGAGGCAGAAAGATGGAATCCTAGAGTAATGTGTACTGAACACAAAAAATAGAAGTCATTCTAGATAGACTACAATTTATGCTATGAATAAAAATTCTTGTGTTCCAGATTTTGATAGATATCAATATTACTAATTTGGGAAAAAGTATTGCACCAACTCAGATTTTTCTTCAATAAGTATGAATAACAAATTCAAAAGTAATCCAATGAATCTATCCCATTTCAATCTTACCCATTTCACTAAAAATGGTCTATTGGTGATTCTATAGAATGAGAGAAGCGACTTACACATTTTCAAATATAAGAAATTATTAGGATGTAATGAATATAATTATAAACCTTAATATAAATTTCATGAAAGTCTTAAGAAAATAATGTGCTTTGTTTATTCTAAAATGTTCAGAAATTCACACTATAGATGAGATACAAAATTGTTTCTTACTAAAGTTTCCTTATATAAAAAATATCACTTGATATTAACAGGACCATTTTATATGAATTCAGTACTATTATAGACTAAATGTGCATAGCTTCCCCAAATTTATATGTTGAAGCCCTAACTCCCAGTGCTGCTGTATTTGGTATAAGGAAATAATCAAAGTTAAATAAGACCATATGATTGAGGTCCTGATGCAATAGGTTTAGTGTCTTTATAAATAAAAGATACTAGAGTGGTTGTGTCCTCACTCTCTCTTTTCTTTCTCTTCCTTTCTTTCTCTTTGTCCACTGAGGTAAGGTAATATGAAGACGTAACCACCTAAAAGCCAGCAAAAGAGTTCTCATCAAAAACTGAATTGGCCAGGAACTCAATCACATATGTCTAGCTTCCAGAACTGTGACAAAATTAACTTATGTTGTTTCGGCCACTTAGTCTTATATTTTGATATGGCTGGTTCAGCAGACTAAAATAAGGATTTTTTGAATTTTCTAAAAATTCAAAGTCGAAGTGTTTGTTGTAATATAAAAAGTTATATAACAAACATACATTTTTAAGATAATTAAACTACATATTTTATAAGTTTACAAAAACATAGAAGTTCATGGAATGGGAAAAATTAGATGAGTTTATATTTAAAATAATAGAGCACATCAATTAAAAATTATAAATTAAACTAAGATTTATTGGGTTAAAATAAGGAGTTTTAGAGTCCTTACAGTTAGGCATTTAGTAAGTCAAATTATATAATAAGTTATAGAAAAATAAACCATTTTAAATAAGAAATTTTAAAAGTATAAAGAAAAGACAGGTAGTTTATTCTCAAGCTCATTTTTTATTTTCTATCCATAAATGTAGACTTTTGTCAGTCACTTGCAGTTAAGTTTGGTTAGATCATTGATTTTTAGTCAGTGACATGTGAGAAGAAACAAACCCTAATTCAAGCTTTGTGCAGAGACATTTCCAAACATATTTCTCCAATTTTCTCACTTTGGTCTTATTTGATATTAACTACCCTTTCCAGAGTTATATTTGAAGATATATGTTAAACATTGTAGAACACCAGACACCAGCAATGTGGGTTTCTGTACCGCCTGGAGAAGAACCATACAACCAGACACTCACTTTGGACTCCTGAATACATGATACATAAACTTTAATCTATTGAGATAACAAAGTTTAGCATCTAACATAATCTTCATTACTTCAGATTATAATAAAATTGTGTTTGTTTATTTTTATATATTCATACCCTGAATGGATATTTTCTCCACAAACTACAAAATTATTAAAAATAGTTGGTGTTGTTTTGTTATTGGTTTGTAACCAAAATGGATTTCTATAAAACAGTGTTGATTTTTATAAAACAGTATTGAATTTATAGAAAATTTATTTTTATTAAAAGGAAACAAGAAAAAGTTTTATTTTTTATATTTTCACTGCTGCTTTGCTAATATTTTTGAAACACAATTGACAACTCTGAAACTAAAATTAAAATTGTAGGTCACAGATTTCTTAAACTGAGTTTAAAAGGCAAATATTGAAGCTACAGAATTTATAATCTTTCCCTGTGTTTTTTTATGTACTGACTTTAATCAGTGAGACTCCATTAAAGGTCAGACCTTATCTCCATGCCTTTCATTTGCTCTCCATGTTAATAATTTTGGTTTGTTTCTTAAAATGTATAAGCCATTCTTTTCCTGGTAGTTAAATGCCAGCTGGAACTGTCAGCTACCATTGTTTCCCAGCTGTTGGCCCCAATATCCCATTGCTTCAGGCTGGCTAAAGGAGTGTCCTTGAAGCATTTTATTTGACCTGCTTATTCCACTTTCTCAATTAATTTATCATAGGTGCTTAGAATATTTGGTTGTCAAAAACATTGCCTTTTTTCATGGTATGAGAGTTAAACAACTTATGGTGGTCTGACTCCTAAAAAGATTTCAGTTATATATTAGTCCCATAGTTTCCAAAGCTTTTGTTTACTTACTTCATCAATATGTTAATTTTCTAGCATAAAACAGAATGTTTGTTTATTTAATTCTATAATGTATATATACATGTACATAAAGATAATGTACATTGTACTACATGCCAACAAATTTTTAAAAAATCAATAAATAATAAGTACTTTTAGAATTCAAGATTCCTGTCTTTGATCATACTAGTAAATATTTGTAGTTTCCATAATAATTATAACATAAATGGTAATGTTATACAGTTAGTTTAAATACATGTTTTAATATACACCATGGTTAAAAAGGACATTTGACTCATATGAAAGAAATGCTTGTTTACTATAAATGTCATAATAGATACTTACAATTATACCTACCAGTAATGGAAAAGGCAGATAAATATTTGGTGTCAAATTTCTATCTATTTAAAATTCAATAAGTTAATCAGAAAATATAGCATGTTTATATTCAATTGTATTCTTTATATACAGAAATACACGTTTCTCCAGAAAATCATGTAACAATAGAGTAGTGGCCCAAGTACCTCTTTTTAACAGCTTTATCTTTAGCCAGAGTTTCCTTCAAACAATTTTTATTTATTTATATATTTATTTATTTATTTATTTATTTATTTATTATTAAATGAGAGGCTGGGGGCAGAGACAGAGTCCCACATGTGGCCCACCAGTATCCATCAGCAACCTCCCTATCAGGTGATGCTCTGCCTGTCTGTGCCATTGCTCTGTTGCTCCATTGCTCAGCAACTGAGCTATTAGCGCCTGAAGCAAAGTCATGGAGCCATGCTCAGCACTCAGCCTCAACCTTGCTCAGACCATTTAAGCCATGCCAGAAGGAGGGAAAGAGAGAGGTGGGGGGTAGGGTAAAGAAGCAGATGGTTGCTTCTCCTGTGTGCCCTGACTGGGAATCGAACTGGGGACTTCCACACGCTGGGCCAACACTACCACTGAGCCAAATGGCCAGGGCCTAATTTTTATTTTTATATTTATTATTAAGGTGTCCACTTTACCTGGAAGAGAAATATTGAGGGTGTTTTATAAAGTATATAGTGGGAACTTAACAAATATTTTGAAAAAATAAATAAAAGCAATTCACTGATTTTTTATGCCAACATGTTTTCTTCATTCATTCTTTTATTGACTCATTAAATGTTTTTTCACTGTCTAATTCACTGTATTCTTCTAGGTTTTTTTGTTTGTTTGTTTTGTATTTTTCTGAAGTCAGAAACTGAGAGGCAGTCAGACAGACTCCCACATGCGCCCAACTGGGATCCACCCAGCATGCCCAAAAGGGGGCGATGCTCTGCCCATCTGGGGTGTTGCTCTGTTACAACCAGAGCCATTCTAGTGCCTGAGGCAGAGGTCACAGAGCCATCCTCAGTGCCCAGGCCAACTTTACTCCAATGGAGCTTTGGCTGCAGGAGGGGAAGAGAGAGACAGAGAGGAAGGAGAGCGGGACAGGTGGAGAAGCAGATGGGCGCTTCTCCTATGTGCCCTGGCCAGGAATCAAAGCCAGAACTCCTGTAAGCTAGGCCGATGCTCTACCACTGAGCCAACTGGCCAGGGCCCTGTTTTTTTGTTTGTTTGTTTGTTTTTTATCAAAGTTTACATGTAGTATACTCAGAGAGTTATAATTCTTATTAAGAAATCATCTTGTGAACTATCCATTTTGGTGAATCAGAATCATATTTGAATTAAGTTAGCTATACTTTTTTCCCCAAAATGGAATTTAAATTTAAAAGATTATTTATTAAAGTGATAATTTGAAAGTTAAATTGTCTCTGTGTATATAGGACATATGCACATGTGTGTATAAATATGCAAAATTTATGTTTTATTTAGTACTTTAGTATTTTATTAGTATTTTGTTCCATATTTTATTACAATTTGAGATACCATTGCCTAAGAACTTTTTAAAAAGTTAATATTTATTGATTTCATTGGTAGAGGAAGGGGGAGGGAGGGAGAGAGGGGAAAAAGGGTGAAAGGGGAGAAAGAGAGAGACATCAAGCTGTTCCTGTACATGCCCTGATCCTGAACCAAATTAGCAACCGTTGCATTTCGATACAAGGCTCTAACCAACCGAGCTATCTGGTCAGGGCATCTAAGAACTTTTAAATAGGAAATATAGTGAAGAAAAAAAGATGGCAGTGGAGTAGGCGGACGCACAGACACCCAGCTCTCAGCACCAAACTGGAATACAAATCAATTTAGGAAAAATCAGCATAAAAAAACAACTCTGAACTGCAAGAACAGCTCTCAAAAACCTAGGAGCAAAGAAGAAGAAGCCACAACAAACCTGGTAGGGAGTGCCTGAATCTCCCCTGCTTACAGGAACGGGGGGGGGGGGGTGAGGCTGAGAGCCCAGAGGGGATCTCACACAAGGGAAAAGAGCAGAAACTACTGCTCACAGCCACTTGCCTGGCAACCAAGGAGTGAGGTGGGAGCTTATCTCCCAAGTGGAAAGGAAAGAGAGAGGGACAGACTGTGAGGGGCTAAGGAATGAAGGAGATGACCTAAAAAAGCTGACTCATCCATGCTGGAGGCGGCCATAGCTGGGGGAGGGACTGAACCTTTCACAAAACAGAGCTGAATTGCTTCTGGATCAGAGATCCCCAGACATCTATCCAGCTCCAAGCAGCACAACAAGACACAGCTGAAAACAAGAAGTGGGGAGGAGGGGCAGTAACTCAGGTCTCCATGGAAATCTGAGATACACCTCCCCCTACTGAAGCTGAGAAAACACCCTGCCTCCAGTGAGATTAGTTGACTAAAAAGACCTTCAGAGTCTCAGGTTACACACATCTCATTCCTGGATACAGTTTCAAGGAAGCCCCCTGCTGAGATCATTAACAAGACTATCACCTGTTAAGAAAACAAACAAATCAAGACTTCAAAGCTGCCCAAATCCGAAAGTGGATTACAGATAACAGCTGATACCAACCCAAGAAGACCTAGAAATAACACAACTGAAAACTGCAGGCAGACAACACCAAGCCTAGACTCAACCAACCCTACAAATAAAACACCCAAAAACAGACAATGAGAAGACAAAGAAGTGCAATCCAAATGAAACCACAAGAGACACCTTCAGGAGATGAACTGAGTGATATGGAAATAATCAAACTTCCAGATGCAGAGTTCAAAATAATGATTGTAAGGATGCTTAGGGATCTTAGAACAACAATGGATGGTCATTATGAACCCCTAAATAAAGAAATGGCAAGTATAAAAAAGAATCAGTTGGAGATGACAAATAAAATATCAGAAATAAAGACCACAATGGAAGAAATTAAAAACAGGATAGATAGACCTGAGGATCGAATCAGTGAGTTGGAGGACAACTGGAATGAAGGCATAAAAGCAGAGAAGAAAAGAGAAAACAGACTCAAAAAGTCAGAGGAAACTCTTACAGAGTTCTGTGACAACATGAAGAGAAATAACATCCTCATCATAGGGGTTCCTGAAGAAGAAGAAAAAGAACAAGGGTTAGAGACTTTGTTCAATTATATCATATCTTCCCTAAATTAATGCAAGAGAAACTCTCACAAGTCCAAGAAGCACAGAGGATTCCATTAAAGAGAAACCCAAAGAAACCTACACCAAGACACATCATAATTAAAATACCAAAGCTAAGCGATATTAGAGAAAATATTAAAAGCTGCAAGAGAAAAGAAAGTTATCACCTACAAAGGAGCCCCCATAAGGATGACATATGACTTAACAGAAACACTTGAGGCCAGAAGGGAATGGCAAGAAATATTCAAAGTAATGCAGAACAAGAATCTACAACCAAGACTACTTTATCCAGCAAGGCTATCATTTAAAATCGAAGGAGAAATAAAAAGCTTCCCAGACAAAAAACAACTCAAGGAATTTATTATAACCAAACCAATGCTGCTGGAAATGTTAAGGGGCCTGTTGTAAACAGATCAAAGTGGGAAAAGAATATAGCAAAAAAGGAATACACCTTTAAAGAAGAAAATGGCAATAAACAACTACATATCAATAATAACCTTAAATGTAAATGGATTAAATGATCCAATCAAAAGACATAGGGTAGTTGTGTGGATAAGAAAACAGGACCCGTACATATGCTGTCTACAAGAGACACACCTTAAAACAAAAGACACACATAGATTGAAGGTAAAAGGATGGAAAAAAACATTTCATGCAAATGGAAATGAAAAAAAAAGCTGGGGTAGCAATACTTATATCAGACAAATAGGATTTTAAAACAAAGGATATAGTAAGAGATAAAGAAGGCCACTACATAATGATAAAGGGAGTAATCCAACAGGAAGATATAACCATTATAAATATCTATGCACCTAATATAGGAGCACCCAAATATATAAAGCAAACTTTGATGGATTTAACAGGCGAAATCAACAGCAATACTATAATAGTAGGGGATTTCAATACCCCACTAACATCACTAGATAGATCTTCAAGAAAGAAAATTAACAAAGAAACAGCAGACTTATTGGACACACTAGATCAACTCAATTTAATAGATATCTTCAGAACCTTTCAGCCTAAAGCAGCAGAATATACATTCTTTTCAAGTGCTCATGGTACATTCTCTAGGATAGACCACATGTTAGGGCACAAAAGCGCTCTCAACAAATTTAAGAAGACTGAAATCATATCAAACACTTTCTCTGATCACAATGGCATGAAACTAGAAATCAACCACAACAGAAAAGCTCAAAAATTCTCAAACACATGGAAACTAAATAGCAGGTTGTTAAATAATGAATGGATTAAGAATGAGATCAAAAAAGAAATAAAAAAATTCCTAGAAACGAATGACAATGAGCATACAACAACTCAAAATTTATGGGACACAGCAAAAGCAGTGCTGAGAGGGAAGTTCATAGCACTACAGGCACACTTTCAGAAGCTAGAAAAAGCTCAAATAAACAACTTAAATCTGCATCTAAAAGAACTAGAAAAAGAAGAGCAAGTAAAGCTCAAATGTAGTAGAAGGAAGGAAATAATAAAGGTCAGAGCAGAAATAAATGACATAGAGGCTAAAGAAACAATACAGAGAATCAATGAAACTAGGAGCTGGTTCTTTGAAAAGGTAAACAAGATTGATGAACCTTTAACTGGACTTACCAAGAAAAAGAGAGAGAGGACTCAAATAAATAAAGTTAGAAATGAGAGAGGAGAAATAACAACTGACAAAACAGAAATACAAAATATTGTAAGAAAATACTATGAAGAACTGTATGCCAAAAAACTAGACAACCTAGATGAAATGGACAAATTCCTTGAAACATACAATGTTCCAAAAATCAATCTGGAAGAATCAGGAAACCTAAACAGACCGATTACAACAAATGAGATCGAAACAGTTATCAAAAAACTTCCAACAAAGAAAAGTCCGGGGCCCGATAGCTTCACAACGGAATTCTACCAAATATTCAAAGAAGAGCTAACTCCTATCCTTCTCAAACTATTTCAAAAAGTTCAAGAGGAAGGAATTCTTCCAAGCTCCTTTTATGAGGCAAACATAATTCTGATTCCAAAACCAGGCAAAGACAACACAAAGAAAGAAAATTATAGGCCAATATCTCTGATGAATATAGATGCTAAAATCCTCAACAAAATATTATCAAACCGGATCCAACAATATATAGAAAAAATCATACACCATGATCAAGTGGGATTTATTCTGGGGAGGCAAGGCTGGTACAATATTTATAAATCAATCAATGTGATTCATCACATAAATAAAAAGGAGAAAAACCATATGATAATTTCAATAGATGTAGAAAAGCATTTGATAAAATCCAGCACCCATTCATGATCAAAACTCTCAGCAAAGTGGGAATACAGGGAACATACCTTAACATGATAAAAGCCATCTATGAGAAACCCACAGCCAACATCATACTCAATGGGCAAAAATTAAAAGCAATACCCTTAAGATCAGGAACAAGGCAGGGGTGCCCCCTTTCACCACTCTTATTTAACATAGTCCTGGGAGTCCTAGCCACAGCAATCAGACAAGAAGAAGAAATAAAAGGCATCCAAATTGGAAAAGAAGAAGTAAAACTATCATTATTTGCAGATGATATGATATTGTATATAGAAAACCCTAAAGTCTCAGTCAAAAAACTACTGGACCTGATAAATGAATTCAGCAAAGTAGCAGGATATAAAATCAATACTAAGAAATCAGAGGCATTTTTATACACCAACAATGAACAGTCAGAAAGAGAAATTAAGGAAACAATCCCCTTCACAA
The DNA here is from genome assembly GCF_036850995.1 of Saccopteryx leptura. Taxonomy (NCBI): domain Eukaryota; kingdom Metazoa; phylum Chordata; class Mammalia; order Chiroptera; family Emballonuridae; genus Saccopteryx; species Saccopteryx leptura. The sequence continues at coordinate 358,566,696 of NC_089503.1, forward strand.
TTACAACCAAAAAAATAAAGTACCTAGGAGTAAACTTAACCAAGGAGACTAAAGACTTGTACTCAGAAAATTACAAAGCATTGATAAAAGAAATCAAGGAAGATACAAACAAGTGGAAGCATATACTGTGCTCATGGTTAGGAAGAATAAACATTATCAAAATATCTATATTACCCAAAGCAATCTATAAATTCAATGCAATACCAATTAAAATACCAATTACAAACTTCAAAGATATAGACCACATATTCCAAAAATTTATATGGAACCAAAAGAGAACACGAATAGCCTCAGCAATCTTAAAAAAGAAGAATAAAGTAGGAGGTATCATACTTCCTGATATCAAGTTATACTACAAGGCCATTGTACTCAAAACAGCCTGGTACTGGCATAAGAACAGGCATATAGATCAATGGAACAGAACAGAGAACCCAGAAATAAACCCATAGTTCTATGGACAACTGATATTTGACAAAAGAAGTAAGGAAATACAAAGGAGTAAAGACAGCCTCTTTAACAAATGGTGTTGGGAAAATTGGACAGCTACCTGCAAAAAAATGAAACTAGATCACCAGCTTACATCACTCACAAAAATAAACTCAAAATGGATAAAAGACTTAAATGTAGGCCGTGAAACCATAAGCATCTTAGAAGAAAACATAGGCAGTAAGCTCTCGGATATCTCTCGGAGCAATATATTTGCTGATTTATCTCCACGGGGAAGTGAAATAAAAGACAGGATAAACAAATGGGACTATATCAAACTAAAAAGCTTTTGCACAGCTAAAGACAACAAGAACAGAATAAAAAGACAAACTACACAATGGGAGAACATATTTGACAATACGCCTGATAAGGGAATAATAACCAAAATTTATAAAGAACTTGTAAATCTCAACACCAGGAAGACAAACAGTCCAATCCAAAAATGAGCAAAAGAGATGAATAGATACTTCTCCAAAGAGGACATAGAGATGGCCAATAGGCATATGAAAAAATGCTCAACATCACTAATCATTAGAGAAATGCAAATTAAACCACAATGAGATATCATCTCACACCAGCCAGAATGGCGTTCATCAACAAAACAACACAGAATAAGTGCTGGCGAGGATGTGGAGAAAAGGGAACCCTCTTGCACTGCTGGTGGGAATGCAGACTGGTGCAGCCACTGTGGAAAACAGTATGGATATTCCTCAAAAAACTGAAAATCAAACTGCCTTTTGACCCAGCTATCCCACTTTTAGGAATACACCCCAAGGACACCATAGAACGGCTCCAAAAGGAGAAATGCACCCCCATGTTTATGGCAGCATTGTTCACAATAGCGAAGATCTGGAAACAGCCCAAGTGTCCGTCAGAAGACGAGTGGATTAAAAAGCTTTGGTACATATATACTATGGAATACTACTCAGCCATAAGAAATGATGACATCAGATCATTTACAATAACATGGATGGACCTTGATAACATTATATGGAGTGAAATAAGTAAATCAGAAAAAAACCTAAGAACTATATATGAATCCATACATAGAAGGGACATAAAAAATGAGACTCAAAGACATGAACAAGAATGTGATGGCAACAGGTGTGGGGGGTGGGGGAGAGGGGATGGGGCAAAGAAGAAGTGAGGGGTTGGGGGAGGGGAGGGGCACAAAGAAAACCAGATAGAAGGTGACAGAAGACAATTTAACTTTGGGGGAGGGGTATACAGCACAATCAAATGTCAAAATAATCTAGAGATGTTTTCTCTCAAGATATGTACCCTGATTTATCAATGTCACTGCATTAAATTTAATAAATAAATTTAAAAAATAAATAAATAGGAAATATAGTTATTCTAAACATCTTCTTACCTCATATTGTTTCTTTATATTCTCTATATTCTTTCATGTTTCTTGTATCCTGCAATAGAATAGATTCATTGGATTACTTTTGAATTTGTTATTCATACTTATTGAAGAAAAATCTGAGTTGGTGCAATACTTTTTCCCAAATTAGTAATATTGAGATCTATCACACAAGGATTTTTTTTCACTTATTGTTTTTGTAGATATTCATAGCATAATTTGTAGTCTATCCAGAATGACTTCTATTTTTTGTGCTCAGTACACATTACTCTAGGATTCCATCTTTCTGCCTCTGACCCGTGCTATTCTGCTATAGAGAAATAATTTTAACTTGTCTCTCTGCCATTTTGTTAGAGAGATAAGTATCCATCTGTTCAGAACTCACTGGATTTAGTCTGCTCTCTGTCTTGTGTTAACAAATGTCACTCCATGCTCCATTGGCTATATAACAATCAGAGCTATCTCTTCATTCTTAGCTCAGAGTGAGTACATTTAGGACACATAAATTCATACACTAAATGCCACTGAGATCTACAAGGGGTTTGAATATTCAGTAAATATGACTTTAAACAAATCATGTTGAAGTTAGAAAATTAATAATTTAATAATTCTACAAAACACAGCAAATTCTTTATGCAATAAAAACAGACTTATTTAATATATATGACTATATTTCCTTTTCCCTTGTGGAAAGAAAAGGATATAAGGAATTCCTTCCCAGTAATCTGTTGGAGTTCTATGTAGTTTGAACAGGGAAATTGATAAATATATGAATATCAAACATTGATTTATTTTCATCTTATGTATTTGTGCTGTTTTGTCTTTTTTTTTAGGTGTACAGCAGTGCTATTATTCTATATGAAGTATTAGATCATTTCAAACATTAATGGATTCATAAAAGTGTGTCTTTCCCTTAAGTATGTACATTCTATCAAACAATATAAGAGTTATTATCTATTATCTGTGGTTGGCAAAAAAAATGTGTGTATTAGTTTTCATATTCAAATGTACTTTGAAAAATGCCACAGTGGTAGAGCATCGGCTTGGTGTGCAGGAGTCCCGGGTTCAATTCCCAGCCAGGGCACACAGGAGAAGTGCCTATCTGCTTCTACACCCCTCGCCCTCTCCTTCCTCTCTGTCTCTCTCTTTCTCTCCTGCAGCCAAGGCTCCATTGGAGCAAAGTTGGCCTGGGCACTGAGGATGGCTCTATGGTCTCTGCCTCAGGCACTAGAATGGCTCTGGTTGCAACAGAGCAACACCCCAGATGGGCAGAGCATTGTTCCCTGGTGGGCATGCCAGGTGGATCCAGGTTGGGTGCATGCGGGAGTCTGTCTGACTGCCTCCCCATTTCCAACTTCTGAAAAATACAAAAAAAAAGAGAGAGAGAGAGAAAAATGCCATGTGGTAAGTAAGGCTGAATAATAGTTTTCTCCAAAAACTCAAAGGGCAGGAGAGTCAAAGCTTGTCCTTTGAAAGGATAGAATGCTACTGCAGTTGCTAATGTTTTCTCTCAAATTCCTAAAAGGTGAAAAAATAAATAAGACAGAGAAAAGTACTAGAATTAAGAAAAAAAGGTATCATCATTTTCATTTATTTTTTTTACTCAGGAAGTAAACACTTAAAGTGCTTTCATCTTCTAAAAGAAACATTTAAATCAGGTCAGCTTGTCTTAATAACAGAATAATTTCAAGGCTCGGGGGGGGGGGGGAAGGGGAAGGTAGAAAAACAGCCACTATATCAAATCTGATATTCTAATAAGAGATAAAATAAATAGATAGATGTTCACACAGAGTGAAAGCATAAGGCAAGGCAAACACCATACACATTTCCCTTTCAATTGACATTTATATTTATTTGTTTCTCTTACTATCTTCAAAATATCTGTGTGCATATTCTTATAATGCATTTAAATCTGCCTGTGTTCAAATAATGTTTCAACGTCTTTTCCACACTAAATTTTAAAGATCTTTATGAAGGGGACTTTCTTTATCATGACTGAAGTCTCATAAATTTCTTTTTTTCTTCTTCTTTTCCAAGTGAGAGGAGGGAAGGTAGAGAGACAGACTACCACATGTGCCCTGACTGGGCTCCACCCAGTAACCCTGTCTGAGGCCGACGCTCTGCCCTTCTGGGGCCATGCTCACAACTGAACTATTTTTAAAGCCTGAGGCAGAGGCTCCACAGAGACATCCTTAATGCCCTGGATGGTATACTTGAACCAATTGAGCCATGGCTGCACGAGGGTATGAGAGAGCGAGAGAGAAAAGGGGGAGAGGAAGGGGTAGAAAAGCAGATGGTTGCTTCTCCTGTGTGTCCTGACTGGGAATTAAACCCAGGATCTCCACACCCCAAGCCAATGCTCTATCACTGAGCCAACCAGCCAGGGCCAATTTCTTGTGTGGTATCAAATATGTATTCATTTGTCTCTTCTCTTGCTCCTCCTGATCATTAAAAATCCTCCTCAGGTAACCTTTCCTCTGTGTCAACCAAGGCTCTGCACTGACTCATGGCCGTGGGTCTCAACAAGGGCCGTAACATGACCAAGAACTTGAGCAAGCCAAGGCACAGCCGCTCCGTGGGGAGCCTCACCAAGCACACCAAGTTCATGAGAAATATTATCCCAGAAGTGTTGTGGCTCTGATCTTTCTGAGAGGCGAGCCATGGAGCTAGCTGCTCAAGGTCTCTAAGGACAAGAGGACCCTGAAGATCATAAAAAGGAGGGGGGCAGGAACACACACCCATGCCAACAGGAATAGAACGGAGCTGAGCACCAGCTTTTCAGCCACGAGGAAGGCAGCTGCCCAGCAGGACTGAGCCCTATCCTCACTGAGTAATAAAAACTGTTTTGTTAAAAAAAAATCTCTTTGTGAAATTACACATTATCACTATCATTCTGTTTGTTTTTCCTTTATTAATATTTATTTATTTACAGTTGATGAGTTAATGGGGCTAAGCAGCTGAATGACACATTTGAGAAAGTTGAATAAATATAAGGGATGACACATGGAGTTGTTGGTATTGAATTTATCAATTAAAATAGAAGAGTTAAATAATATAATTTATGTGAAGACATGTGGGAAACATTTTTACGACAGGTATATTCAAATTTCAAGTCAATCATAATATAGTGATAAATTCCAAATAACTATTTACCTCTGTATAGCTTTTTATTTGTATGAAAAAGTGAAATAAAAACGAGTAAACATTTTCAGGTGACTAAATATTATTACAGGTGACTAGTAGTTTTATCATAGAAATAGTCCTTTCTGATTAATATAGGAAAAATATTTTATTGCAAGGAATGTGTTATTTTGCTATATTAGAACTTCTCCAGTAGATATTTTAGGGACCTAGCCATTTCTTAGGCTTCACCAGAGCTGAGTGCAGCATCTGACATGTAGTAGGAATGCAATCACTGTTTCTGAAATTAATAAATTAATGAATACATAAAGATCAGTCATACTTTTTGCTAGATTTATTTTTGTTTTCTATTTAGAAAAAGAAAGGCTATGAATTTACCTTAGATGCTTTATCTAATAACTTCTAAAATCATATAATAAAAACCAAAGGCATTAAATTTTATTATGTGGGCAAAAATGAATGTGACACTTTTACTATATTTAAAATAAAATAAAGTAGCATATTTTGAGCTTCAAATTTTGCCAAACTGGATAGTAAATGCTTTAATCTATTTTTTCATTTATACACAGTGAAAGAAGTGGTATTAGTGAGTTTAATTGTTAGAAATAAGAACTGTAATCTATAAAGGTTAATTTGTCCAAGATCATACACTTAGAATTTGAAGTAGTCTGTATCTGAAGTTATGCTTTAAAAAATTATCTATAAGGACTATACATTCCATTGCATGCTTGAAACAATGTGAAAATACAAACTCAAATGTAAAATTGCTGGCATTTGTATTATCTGAAGTTAAAAAATTCAGATAAATTTATGTCTGATAATTTTAATAGATTTGTTTATGTTCTTTTACTCAGCAGCATGATTAATGAGGGGAAAAAGTAATATTATGATGTGTAATCTATAATAGATACAGATAAAAAATAGGCACTCCACAAAATAGCAACTGAACAGGAGGGTTAGGAAGAGATGAACGGGGTAGACTAATTAGTAAACTCAAGGGTAAGAATAACTAAAAGCAATGATGTGGCAAGACAGAGGCTGCAATCAATGTAGTATAAATTATAATAACTATAAAACTGTAATAAAAATAAGTATGTTGTGAGATAAGTAAAACTGCAGTTGATTCAAGTAAATTTTTTATTATTATGAGATTTACTTGCAAATCAGTTAATAAAATAAAGATAAAAATTTGACTCATAAAATATAAAGCTTTATGAAATACGATTTGTTGTCATTCACTTGTATTATCATCATCAGAGATTTTCTTAACCTTAAAAAAATTAAGCCCTGGCCTGTGGCTCAGTGAATAAAACATTGGCCAGCCTATGGACTTCCGAGGTTCAATTTCGGTCAGGACCCACAGGAGAAGCGACCATCTGCTTCTCTCCCCTCCCCTGCCCTTCTCTCCCTCTTCCCCTTTTGCAGCCAGGGGTACCATTGGTTCGAGCCTGGCCCTGGGCACTGAGGATAGCTCTATTGGAGTGCCTCAGCCTCAGGCACTAAAAGTAGCTCCATATTTGGTACTCAAGTATTGGTCCTAAATAGTGTGGCTGAGTGGATCCCAGTCACAGCACATGTGAGAGACTGCCTCGCTATCTCTCCTTCTTTCACTTAAATAATAAGAATAATAATTTTTAAAGAATTCTACTTAAATATACCACTAATAAAACATAGTAATGCGGAAATACTGCCTTAAAGCCTAGCTTTCAGAAACCAGTTATTTTTGAAATTTTGTAATGAAAACCTAGTAAGCAATTGTGTTCATTTTATAATTTTAATATAAATTAGTATTTAGCATACATATGTGTATGAATAAATATCTTTTTATATAATATATCATTGTTAGGTTGAAGTTGTTTCTAAAACATTATCATCATTAACATGAACGGGAATTCCATATTATTCCAATTACAATACATTGCAAATTAAATTAGTTCTCGTAAGAAAATAAAAGCCAAAGATAAAAGACTAAACTAAAAAAGATTATTAGTATATATTTCATTAAGTGATATATTTACAAAGAAATTAATGAGAATTAATTTCTTTGTATGTCTGATGATCAATAATAAATATGTGGAGTCATAATTTTTGTAACATTTTGTTCTTGTATTTTTTATTAACTGAATGTATTGGGATGACATTGGTTTGTAAAACCATTCAGGTTTCAAATGTACAACCCAATAAAACACCACCTGTGCACCGTACAGTGTGCCCTCCACTCCCAAGCTAAGTCTCTTTTCCTCCTCATTTCCCCCTTCTTTGCCCACCTCTACCTCGCCCACCCTCTGTCCCTCTGGCTATCAACACAGTGTTGTCTGTTTCTGTATGTTATATTATATATACATGTTTTTTGGTTCATCTTTTAACCTTCTGACATTTTAATATTTTGTCAAGGGTCAATCAGCAGCAAAAAAAAAAAAAAAATCAACTGTATGAGCTGTAATAAAACTGCAATGGTAGAGTTTAAAGTTAAGCAGTATTTAAATATCACCAAAAAAATGTCACTTCATAAAGGATGCATATTCATTAATATAGATTGCTAAATCCCACAAGTCTTAAATAAATTATTTACAAAGGGAAACATATGAAATAATGAATGTTTACCTCTTAGAAGTTTGCTCAGCTATAAAATGAGCAACAGATTTCAATTTCCTCCCTGTCATCCCATGAAAAATGAGTTTTATTATGAAAAGCATTGTAAACCTTAGCTTAATATTTTAAAATTCATGTCTATTTGGCATCTTCAAAATATAAAGTTTCCATACTTCAAAATACTCATTTAAAAATGATAATATATTAGTATAAGCAGACCCATTCCTGAGTTTGACAAATATTTATTTAATCTACAACTTCCCAGCACTGTGCTAGTTTCTGAAAGTAAAATTGTACTAGTTTCAAATAATGTATTAAATTTTATAACATGTCCATTTAAATATAAAAATTTAAAAACTTTTTATTATCCTGCACATTAGGACCATTTATCTGCAATTTTATCTTGAGTCTTTGACTATTTTTGCAATGAAAAAATATTTCATACTAGTAATGTTATAAATATGTGCACATCCATAAATTAATTATTGCATTATTAATACTTATAGATATAGATGGCTATATAATTATTTATATCTTATTGTTTTATAATAGAAATAAAAATATTCACAATATACTTTATTTTCAAAGAATGAAAGGTATAAGTACATTTTATTTAAATAAAATAATAACTAAAGTTATTTATTGTCTAATAAAACTAATTTTAATTAATAAACAACTGAGTAATAGTTATCATAGTTCTTTCTTTAATTATTTTTATTCATTTTAGAGAAAGGAGAGAGAGAAAGAAGTGGGGGAGGGGCATAAAGCATCAACTCACTTCCCATATGTACCTTGACCAGGAAAGCCCAAGGTTTCAAACTAGTGACCTCAGTGTTTCAGGTTGACGCTTTATCTACTTTCCACCACAGGTCAGGGGCTTTCAGTTCTTTAAAGATAGATTTATATAATTTATTTTTATTGTTTTAATAATAATATTATATTCATTAATATTTTATTACAGTATATTTGTAAAGCACTATTTATATTCAGAGTACTTTAACATTAATCTTTTAAATAATATTTAAAATACACCTGTGATTTGGGTAGTAGTAATACAATTATCCTAACTTTTCAACCAGTAAAAATAATTGGCCAATTTTGCTCTACTAAGAGTCCATTTTTAAAAAGAGTCAGTTAAATCAAATATCTAGTAGGTGGTGGGACCAAAACTAAAGTTCACAATACTTTAATTTCTAATGGTTGGTTATTTTCTTTAAAACACTCTGACACGCTATAATAACATACATAGTGTGCATATCTTTCTATTACAACAAAATGCAATTTCTATATTCTCTGAAAAGAGTCAAGAATATAGGTTTTTAAAAATAAGAAATGTGTAATAATTTTATTGGGTTTTTGTTTTCTTTAAAGAATTAAACATCTAAAACTTTTATTGAAAACGCCACAGAACAATGCACGCCTGTGCGCTATGTTTCTACAAATTGCTGAAGCGGTTTGGAAGTTGGATATGAGAAGATTTTGTTAATAAAGCATTCATTATTTTCCAAACTGCATTTAAGGGTACTGTGGAGCCACAGTTCTCAAACATATTGGTTTCAAGAAACCAAAAATCTTTTAATCATGTGGGTTATATCCAATGACATGGTAAATATTTAATAACAGGCTCTCAAGAAAGAGGGGGTGGTGATTGGAACAAACTCTAATTTGTGTAACATTTGCTGATTTCTGTGGTGCTAATACGTCCACCACATTCAATTGCAAGCTACCGATGGGACGCCACTGAATACACTTTGGAAAGAGATGTGCATAATCACCTTTGAAAGCATGTGCAAACCAGTTCTAGCACGCCACCACATACATATATATAGACATTTACTATAATAGAAATTAAAACAAAACTTTAAAATATAATTATAAATTAATTTTACAATATCAGTAACAAACCCATTATCTGTTCATATAAATACTATAGTCTTTATGAAAAAAATAATTATTTCCCCAACAAATAAATAAAATAGTAGAGAGAGTAGAATTGTTTTATATTTACTCATTGTTTTATATTTTCTCAAATTTCTTTAATGTGTCACTTAATAGAAGTTGGAGCCTCATATCTAATAAAACATACAATCTGCTGCAATCCCATCATATATTACAAAGGCAGTGGAATAACTGAGGCAAAAAAAGACAAACAACATTCTAATATTATTTATGAAAATAGTTTAAGCTTGCCGACCATAAAAAGGGCATTGAGGACACACTGAGATCCTTGAACAATGCCGCTATAGAGCAATATGTGGAACCAAATAAAAAATGGACTATGTGGAGATCATCTAAATAAAAAAAAAGTTTTTAAAAAAGCTAACCATTAAAAGAATTATTTTTCTTTCCTGTAAAATAGACAGAAGGAGCCATGAGAAATAATATTAAAGGAATAGTTAAAAGGTCATAAAACTGACCTGTAATCTCTCATTTTCTGAGCATGGGCCGAGGCATCTGAGAAGCCAAACAAAACAAATTTCAACAATGTAGGAATTTAAATGGAGGAACAGTTGTCTGCTCTCCTGTGACTCCTGGGTTTATAGTAGGCATACTGATGATACAGCACAGTCACCAAAATCTTAGTGCAGGGAACTTGAATGAAATGATGAACACAAAAATTATCTTCCAATATATTTTAACTATATCTGAAATATTCCATGAAAAGAAAAAGAAATAGCTATAGTTAAGGGAATTAGATAGTTCATCAGTTAGTTAATATGGACTTAAAAAATAAAAAACAGCTTGACCAGGCAGTGGTACAGTGGATAGAGCATCAGACCGGGACGTGAAGGACCCTGAGCTCGTCAGCTTGAGTGCAGGCTCATCTGGTTTGAGCAAGGATCACCAGCTTGAACCCAAGGTCACTGGCTTGAGCAAGGGGTCATTCGCTCTGGTGTAGCCCCTCAGTCAAGGCACATATGAGAAAGCAATCAATGAACAACTAAGGTGCTGCAACAAAGAATTGGTGCTTCTTATCTTTCTCTCTTCCTGTCTATCTGTCCCTTTCTCTGTCTCTCTCTCTGTCTCTATCTCATTCACACATACACAAAAAAAGAAAAACAATAAAACTGTACTGTGTGTTCACCACCCCAAGTCAAGCATCCTTCTATTACCATTCATAAATTTTAAAACTAAATGATTGAATGCTTCTAATATTAGGTGCCAGGCAAGAATATTCCCATTCACTGCTTCTTTTCAATACTGTGTGAGAGGTTGTAGTTAATACAATAGGTTAAGAAAAAGAAATGAAAACTTCTGCATTAAATAAGAAAAACTAAAATAGTAAAATATATAAAATCTTACATACTCTACAAAATAATTATTAAAACTAATAAATTTTCATTTAGAAAAGTTTCAGGGCCCTGGCCGGTTGGCTCAGTGGTAGAGCGTCGGCCTGGCGTGCAGAAGTCCCAGGTTCGATTCCCGGCCAGGGCACACAGAAGAAGTGCCCATCTGCTTCTCCACCCCTCCCCCTCTCCTTCCTCTAAGTCTCCCCCTCCTGCAGCCAAGGCTCCATTGGAGCAAAGATGGCCCGGGCGCTGGGGATGGCTCTGTGGCCTCTGCCTCAGGTGCTAGAGTGGCTCTGGTTGCAACATAGCGACGCCCCGGATGGGCAGAGCATCGCCCCCTGGTGGGCAGAGCGTCGCCCCCTGGTGGGCGTGCCAGGTGGATCCTGGTCGGGCGCATGCGGGAGTCTGTCTGACTGTCTCTCCCTGTTTCCAGCTTCGGAAAAAAAAAAAAAAAAAAAAAAAAAAAAAAAAAAAAATCTTATATAACCATGGTATTATAAGCAAAATGAAGAAACTAATATTGATGCAAAGCTATCTAGTAAACAACATACTTTATTCAGATATTTCAGGTTTTATTTTTCATAAACTTCTTTATTCAGGTATGACTGACATGTAAAAAGCTGTATATGTTTAATGTATATAATTCAATAAGTCTGGGGATAATATACACCCATGAAACCATCACCACCAGCAGGGCCATAGATATATTTATCACCTCTAAAAGTTGCCTCCTACTCCCTTTATTATTATTATTGTTATTATTACTAGTTATTTGTGTGTGTGATAGAACAGTTAACATAATATCTACCCTCTTAGTAAATTTTAAGTATATAATAAAATGTCGCTCTCTATAGGCACCATATTATTTAATAGAGCTCTAGAACTTATTCACTTTTCATAACTGATTTCTTTTCTAGGATCCAATCCAGGATCCCATATTTCATGTAGTTGTCATAGGTCCTTAACTACCTTTGAACTGTAAAAGTTAATCTTTCTTGCATTTCATGACCAGGACACTTTTGAAGAATACTGATATGAGCTTTTTAGAATGACACTCAAATTGTGATTCTTTGATAATTTTCATGGATTACACTGAAATTATGGATGGCACCAATGAGGTGATGTGCCTTTCTCACAATATACATGATGCCAATATGTCTTCCTATGGGTAATATTCATCTTGATCACTTAATAAAGATAGTGTCATGCGGGAGTCTGTCTGACTGTCTCTCCCCATTTCCAGCTTCAGAAAAATACAAAAAAAAAAAAAGTTTCAGTCAACTAGGTCAATATACAGTTCAATTTCATTTCTACATGTCAGCAATAAAAATAAAAAAAATTAAAATATTAGAAAGCAACATAAATAGAAAATACTTAAGGATAAATCTGACGAAATATGTGTGCTATCTGTGCACTAAAATATGCAGACTATTACTGAGACAAATTTTAAGAAGAGCTATATAAATGAAGTTAATACTGTACTCAATGAGTAGAAGACTCAATATTGTTAAGAATTCAGTTCTCTGAAAATTGATCTATGGATTTAAGACAATTTCAATAAAAATTAGAGTAGATTATTTTGTGTGTGTGGAAATTGATAAACTGATTTGAATAGCCATATAGATATAAAGGATTGTGGTGGTGCAGTGCATAGATCCTTGACCTGGAATGCTGAGGTCACTGGTTCGAAACCCTGGGCTTGTCTGGTCAAGGCACATACGCGAGTTGATGCCTCCTGCTCCTCTGCTCCTTTCTCTTTCTCTCTCTCTTTCTCTCTCTCTCCCCACCACCCCTCTAAAAATGAATAAAGTCTTTAAAGAAATAAAGAAAAATAAGGAAATAAAAAATATAATTTAAACCCTCTAAAAAAGAACCAATGAACAACTGAAGTAAAGCAACTATGAGTTGATACTTTCTACTCCCCCCATCCTTTCCTCTCTCTGTAAAATCAATTAATAAACTTTAAAAAAAACCACCAAAACAACTGTAAATCGATCCATAAATACATGGTTAATTGCTTCCTTGGGATACATAAAAATATTACTCCTCACTTGGATTATTTTTTTAACCTGATCATGATTAGCAACCCATACCACAAGAACTCACAGTGTCATGGCTGAACTAATTTATACTGCAAACAGGCAATTAAAATTAATTCATGTCCTAGTTCTTTGAGAACAGTATTTTACAGTACTGTATCTCCATATAACATGTCTGATTACCCTGAAACTGCTATGCTGAAGAAGCCATGTAGCTGCTTCTGTAGACAGTTCCAACTAAATTCTTAGTTGAAAGCCATTATAAATTTCAAATGTGAGACCCATTTTAAATAGCCAAACTTGGTGATCTTTTATCATAGTCTACATTTCACTTTAATTGCATGAGAGACTCTAAGTGAGAATTCTAGTTAAACCCTCCTTAAATCTCTTTCCCACAAAAAGATAAAGTAGAAGAAAGGGAAGGGTTGTTTTAAAATTCTAAGCTTGAGAATAATTTTTGTTCTAGAATTATCTAAGATTTTATCATCATTCTTTTTTATTTTTCTTCTTTTTTTATGTGAGAGAGAGACAGACAGACAGACAGTGACAGGCAGACAGGGAGAGAGATGAGAAGCATCAATTCTTTGTTGCAGCACCTTAGTGGTTCATTGATTGCTTTCCTACATGTGTCTTGGTTGGGGGGATCCAGTCAAGTCAGTGACTTGTTCAAACCAATGACTTTGGGCTTAAGTCAGCAACCATGTGTCATGTCTATGATTCCACGTTCAAACCAGCAGCCCCACGCTCAAGCTGGTGATCCTGCACTCAAGTTGGCGACCTCAGAGTTTTGAAGCTGGGTACTCAGCTTCTCAGGCTGACACTCTATCCACTGCACCACCACCTACCTATTCAGGCACATTTCTCCCTTAGTGAGAATTTTTATAGCTCTATCATCTATTTTGTCTATCATTTTTATAGCAATATCACTCTTATGATTAAAATTAAGAATCTTGTTCAAGAAAATAAATTGGGATTCTGAGACAGGTACGCCTGATTCCAAATTTTGTACTCTTTCCACTTAACCATGCCGCCTCATCTCACTGTAACCAAACAAATTGTCATCATAGAACTGACGTCCTTTGCATTGCATAGAGTTTGCTTCTGAGGAAGGCAGATGAAAGCAGAATTATAGAAGACTGCTGTGGCAGAGAAATTGATAATTACATGTGATAAAGAAATGATGGATCAGAATTTCTGATCTTGCTTTTACAAGTGCTTTATTACACAATCTTTTTTTTTAATCTTTGCTTTCTAGCAAATAACATTTACTTGGCCTTCTCTATACAGATTCTTCCTTATTTTTATCAAACTTTGTTTTCATTGTATTCTCATTCTTTAATGTTGTACTTTTTTTTTTTTTTTTTTGTATTTTTCTGAAGCTGGAAACGGGGACAGACAGACTCCCGCATGCGCCCGACCAGGATCCACCCGGCACGCCCACCACGGGCGATGCTCTGCCCACCAGGGGGCGATGCTCTGCCCCTCCGGGGGGTCGCTCTGCAGCGACCAGAGCCATTCTAGCGCCTGGGGCAGAGGACAAGGAGCCATCCCCAGCGCCCGGGCCATCTTTGCTCCAATGGAGCCTCGGCTGTGGGAGGGGAAGAGAGAGACAGAGAGGAAGGAGGGTGGGGGTGGAGAAGCAAATGGGCACTTCTCCTATGTGCCCTGGCCGGGAATCGAACCCGGGTACCCCACACATCAGGCCAACGCTCTACCGCTGAGCCAACCGGCCAGGGCCTGTACATTTTTAAAATCGTTTTATTCTGTGAAAGTCTAAGCAAAAATATTGCTCTGGGAAATCTTGTTAAGGGAATAAACAGCTAAATTCAATGATCATAGTTTCTGGAAAGTAAAGTAGGTATAGTTTTTAAGGGTATATAAACAGAAACCTGTTGCCAAAAGTACACAGAAAAATCTTGGTATGTTTAGAATATATCAAAGTAGCTAACTCTGGATGAGGCAGTGTTAACATTATACCTTTACTAGGTCATGAGTATTTCAAGTAAAATAAAGAAAAATCTCTTCCTCAATCTATTGATACAATATGCAAAAGTCCTTTTATAGTTTCTCATACAAAATAAGTACTATTTTCTTTCATTAAGAAAGAAAAGTCCTAATCATAATAAGATAGTAATTAACTTTATTAGTGCAGAAGCCAAAGTTTATGACACTCTTCTGTTTTTATGAACTTTAGTGTCTTTGTCTTACAGATAATTCTCTCTAGTATATCTATATTATTGAATGACTATCCATCCAATCTGATATGTCAGTTTTAGACTCATTTCTGCAGTCTTAACAACAAATTTCAGCATTCAGTCATGGCTAGATTACTCAGTTGGTTAGAGCATTGTCTGGAAGAGCAGAGGTTGCTGGTTTGATCTCAGGTCAGAGCACATACAATAACAGTTTGATGCTCCTGTCTCTCTCTCTCTCTCTCTCTCTCTCTCTCTCTCTATCCTTCTTTTTCTCTCTCTAAGATCAATAAAATTAAACATTAAAAAAGTAAGTTTAAAACAAAACAAAAAAATTCCAGCATATGGATTTGTATCCCTCATCAAGAACCATCTTCTAAATATCCAATCTGGGATTTGTTCTAGTTAGCATGATCAATAATGCCACAACGTCCAAAATAATTACAGAAGCTAATAAGGCTCTTTGTACAATAGTCACTATATCAATGGTTCTACAAGTATTTGTTGAAGACATACTCTATGCTAGCAGAGAACATCAATATTTTCTAGTGTGAAAACTATTGTCCAAAATGGGGTGTTTTATTGCCCTGGGCAGTTGGCTCAGTGGTAGAGTGGCAACTCAGCATATGGATGTCCCAGGTTCAATTTCTGGTCAGGACACACAGAAGAAATGACCATCTGTTTCTCCTCCCTTCTACCTTTTTCTCTCTCACTTTCTTCTCCTCTCACAGCCATGGCTCGATTAGATTGAGTGCATGGCCCAGGAGCTGAGAATGGCCCCATGCAATCTAGGCCTCAGGTGCTAAAAATATCTAGGTTGCAAGCATGGCCCCAGATGCACAGAGCATTAGCTCCAGACAAGGGTTGCAAGGTGGATCTCAGTCAGGGCTCATGTAAGAGTTTGTCTCTCTGTCTCCCCTTCTCTTACATGAAAAAGAAAAAAAATGAAAAAAAGGGGTGTTATATAAAATATACATATTATTATGTCCTTCAAGTTTATCATCATCAATATCAGCAGCAGCAGCATTATAATATGCTTTATAAAGACTGAAAAAGTAATATCATTTTTCTCCTAATAAATTATCATCTTTATATTGTCTACAAATTAAAAGAAAACATTTTCTTTTAATAAACTGAATTATTTACATTATATAAAATATATTTCTATTATAAATAAAATACATACCATAATATATTTAAATAACTTAATATATGAGAAGAGTATAGTACCTAAACATAGAAAAACCTAGATTACTTTTTCTTTTAGTAAGAGAGAGAGAGAGAGAGAGAGAGAGAGGAAAAGATAGGGATGAGAAGCATCAACTCATAGTTCCAGCACCTTAGTTGTTTATTAATTACTTTCACATATGTGCCTTGACCAGGGGGCTCCAGCCAAGCCAGTAACCTTTTGTTCGAGCCAGTGATCTTGGGATCAAGCCAGTGAACTGGGTTTCAATCCAGCAACCTTTGGGGTCAAGTAAAAACCTTAGATATTTGATGGACAAATTATTTGTACTTAAAAACACATAAAAGTATCTAAAGAGTATAAATAATATTGAAGTTTATTATTTAATATTTGTAAAATCAAACTTCAATATTTTGGTGTAATTAATGTGTATTTTTTATAAATACAATTGGAATCTAGGAGTAATGTTTATATCTACATCCTGAGATTCCCTGTGAGGCAAGAATGGGTCCACTGTTAACTTCATCCACTCAAACTAATGAACCTCCATTTCTCAGAATGACTAGTACGCTGTTATGTGGCTTATTTAACAATAATTATAATAGTGCTCAGTAGGTTTAGAAATAATTAAAATGACGGCATTTCTTCTACGTTTCAATATAATGAGTTGCTAGAGGATTAGGGATTTATATTGAAAGAGTTTGATTAGTTTTTCTAAAATTGAGAAAAAATATATGTATAAAAGTTTATTACACTGTTAAAATAGTGACAAGTTTAAGATGCAAAATTTTTAATATATAATGTTATACGTCTTCAATAAAATTGAGATTGCAAATAATTAGAAATTTACTTTAAGTTATAAAGGAAAACTTTCTCAAACTGTATAAGAAATACTGTATAAAAAATTAATTTGAGTTGAGTTAGTAATCTAATGAAGTCATTTTGATTTTAATATAGTTCTTTCATTCATCTAAAAAAATGAAACTAATTTTATATTGAATACACCATAAAATGTCATAAAACAAATATGAGTTCTAAGTACTTAGAAATGGGTGTTAGATATTTAAATATATAAATTCATTATATAAATATTAAGTGTCTTCATGAATCAGGAATTATCTAAGGCTCTGTATATAACTTGAAGACGACATTAAACAGATAATCATTATAACTATGAAGGAGGAAACTCTATAGGATACAGAAACACATAGAAAGGGTATCTTTCCAAGGTATGAGGTGAGATATGAGTGTCAGTGAAATCAGAGAAGTTATTGCACATTTAATACAGCATGGTACTAAATTATTTTTAAAATAAAGTTAAACTTACAAAAGACTAGCAAAGAGTTTCAAATATCCTCTTTTGATTTTCACAGACTTTGAAAGATATTTTACCCAGTTAGCCCTAATGTTAAAATCTTATATAACCGGCCCTGGCCGGTTGGCTCAGTGGTAGAGCGTCGGCCTGGCGTGCAAGGGGTCCTGGGTTCAATTCCTGGCCAGGGCACACAGGAGAAGGACCCATCTGCTTCTCTACCCCTCCGCCTCTCCTTCCTCTCTGTCTCTCTCTTCCCCTCCCTCAGCCGAGGTTCCATTGGAGCAAAGATGGCCCAGGCGCTGGGAATGGCTCTTTGGCCTCTGCCCCAGGCGCTAGAGTGGCTCTGGTTGCAACAGAGCGACGCCCAGGAGGGGCAGAGCATCGCCCCCTGGTGGGCAGAGCGTCGCCCCCTGGTGGGCGTGCCGGGTGGATCCCGGTCGGGCGCATGCGGGAGTCTGTCTGACTGTCTCTCTCCGTTTCCAGCTTCGGAAAAATACAAAAAAAAAAAATATATCTTATATAACCATGGTATTATAAGCAAAATGAAGAAACTAATATTGATGCAAAGCTATCTAGTAAACAACATACTTTATTCAGATATCCCAGGTTTTATTTTTCATAAACTTCTTTATTCAGGTATGACTGACATGTAAAAAGCTGTATATGTTTAATGTATATAATTCAATAAGTCTGGGGATTATATACATCCATGAAACCATCACCACCAGCAGGGCCATAGATATATTTATCACCTATAAAAGTTGCCTCTTACCCCCTTTATTATAATATTATTATTGTTGTTATTATTACTAGTTATTTGTGCGTGTGATAGAACAGTTAACATAATATCTACCCTCTTAGTAAATTTTAAGTATATAATAAAATATCGCTCTCTATAGGCAGCATATTATTTAATAGAGCTCTAGAACTTATTCACTTTTCATAACTGATTTCTTTTCTAGGATCCAATCCAGGATCCCATATTTCATGTAGTTGTCATAGGTCCTTAGCTACCTTTGAAATGTAAAAGTTAATCTTTCTTGCATTTCATGACCAGGACACTTTTGAAGAATACTGATATGAGCTTTTTAGAATGACACTCAAATTGTGATTTTTTTTGATAATTTTCATGGATTACACTGAAATTATGGATGGCACCAATGAGGTGATGTGCCTTTCTCACAATATACATGATGCCAATATGTCTTCCTATGGGTAATATTCATCTTGATCACTTAATAAAGATAGTGTCTAAATGAATAATAGAAGAAAAAATAATTAATATAATGTTCACCAAGCTACTGTAGTATTAATTTATACTTTCCCCTTTCCATACCCTATTTGTTAAAGCAAGTTGTAACATCTAAACTAAGCTCAAGGAGAAGTAAATTCAGCTTCATCTCCTGGAGAGAGAATACTCAAAGAATGTTTAGACATATGTTAAAATAACTACAGTAATAAATAATTGGGGAAAGGTACTTTAAGTTATGTAGCAAGTTCTTTTTAACATTTGTTCTCTTTAACATTGTCATTCATCAGTGGATCTTGCTTATAGTAATTATTAAACATTAGTTTTATAATGTTGATCTTGATATTTCTCTTCTCACTTATATGTTCACTAATTTGAACAGTTCTGTAATTAATAGTTGTTCTTTCTCTACCATTATTACTTTGTATTAGTATGTTATCATGAATATTTAATTTTTGGACTATGATGACTACTATTCTTTGAATATATTTTTATATAATTTTTTTATTGTTTCTGCCATTATTCATTTGGCAAAAGAATTGATTTTATTCAATTCCATTTTTGAGCATATATTTTATGTATTGTTTATATTATCTGATTTCTTTATTATCCAGTTAGTAATATATATTGTAATAAAACTGTAATTTTATATATACAGCATAAACATATCATTTTCATTCTGCATTATATTCATTATGGTTATACATATAATAAAATTATGTATAAAACATCTTCAACCAATCAAGTATTAGTTATATTGCCTCCTTTCAAAATCTTCAAATACAAAATTTCTCCTTTCAAAATTTCAGTAATAGAATCTAAATTAATATAATACAATAGTATTGATATTGATCACTTATCTGTCTAATAGAAAATTTTCTACCTAGAATAAATTTGATATTTGTTGATTTCCATTGTAGTTTTATTTTTAACTTGCTGCTTTGCCTAACATATAAATTAACATAATCCTGAGGCAACATAAATTGTTAAATAAATGAAAGTTGAAAAAAGGCTAGATAATCACCCCAAAATCAGGAGAATATTCATTAAGATGCAGGAAAACACTCACTTTCAGGGCATCCCTTCTTCTAGTTGCTCCTAGAATTCTTCAGTCTCTATTTTCGGTACCATAGGGTAGATGGGCAAACCAAACGTAAACAATTGATTATTTTTCTTTTCTATAATTCTACAAAAATGTCATATCTAACAATTATGAAGATAATATTTAGAGTATACTATAAGTGGAAGATGACAGCATTTCAAAATATCTATCAAATATGAATTTCCTTCTAAACATGATACTGTCTTTGTATTTACAGTCTAAACAAAATTGGACCAGAGAAACATACAAAGAGTAGCATTTAATTAATTTCATACTATCAAGTACAGTGAGAATTTGAAATGAATGTGAGATTGGTTCATATATTTTTCTTGGTATATAATAGTTCATTGGAACTACTGTCAAAAATTAAAGATAATGGGATTTCTAGGCTTTTGATCAGTTGGCAGCAAAGGTAAATTTGATACTCACATATTCTTACACCACTTCAAAGTTACAGTTAAACAACCATCATTCAGAACCACCTGAAATCTGTAAACAGAAGTTCTACAACTAAGGATATAAATAAAAAGTCACATAGAACTGGTAGGAGGGGCAGAGATTCAGAATGGGCTGGTCCCACACCCATGTGTGGTGAATAAAAATTGAGAGGAGTATCTCAGCCATGGAGGTTCCCTCTGAGGACCCAGTGTCCCAGCCCCACACCAGTCCCTCAGCCAAGAATTCAAGTGCCAGGAAGAGAAATCCCCATAACTTCTGGCTATAACAACCAGAGAGGATTGTGGCTGAGTGAGACAGAGGGCTGCTTGAGTTTTAGGCATTCCTCTTAAAGGAACCAGTACAGGCTTACTCTGAGTCACTCACTCTGACATCCAGAACTAGGGCTGCAGCTTGAAAGGCACCAGGGTCATATGGGGAGGAACTGAGTAGTCTGTCATCAGAATAAGGGCTGGAGGGGTAGCTTTCTCACAGTCAGAAGTGCTAGCAGAGATCACTGTTCATTTGTTGAGCCCTTCCTTCATGTAGCTGGCAGGGGAGTGTTATATATGAGTCTCTATCAACCTGTCTATCACTATTGCTTCACCCTGGTGATTTCCTGAAACCCTGCCCCACTCAACTTGCTGGCCCTCCAATGTTATTTCTGGTGGTTATTTTTTTCATAAAAACTGCCAGTCTAGGCTTATACTTCAAACTTTCTTAAAATTTCTCAAGCAAGCAGAATTTGGCATCTATATGCCTCAGGCCCAGATCAAGCAGCAGCTGGCCTTGGATCCCAGCTGAGCCTCTCCAGGGCACTTCCGAGGATAGCATAAGTAGCAGCCATCTGCAGGTCACTTTGTAGCTTATGTTGTGTGATGCCAGGAAGAACACAAGGGCAGCTGATATTGGTCTACATGTTCCAGGAGAATACAGAGTCAGCACACACCTGAGGTCGACTTTAGACCATGTCTAAGAACTACTCAGACACCTCCACAAATGATACATTTGAGGGGAGGATTCAGTGGTCACCAGAGCCTTGTTGAAATAAATACTGCTCTGTGGGGTGGACTCATGCACAGCTGATACTCTAGTCATAGCCAGTTCTTGTAGCAGATTGTCTTGGGAGTAATTCTCTCCCACTAACATACCAGCAGCAATCAAGGCTTGACTGCAACAGAAGGATGTACACAGCCCACACAAGGTCGGGATCATGGAGTGCCCAGCTTGGGCAAACAGGGAGGCTGTGCCATTGGCCCCTACAGGACACATGCCATGTAAGGCCACTTTGTCAAAACTGGGAGATACAGTGACTCTCATAGAAACAAACATATAGAAACTGCCAAAGTGAGAAATAAAAAAACAGGTCCCAAATGGAAAAACGAAACCGAACTCGAGAAAATGATGTAAAAAGTCGGAAATGAGCAATCTTCTAAATGCAGAGTTCAATACACTTGCAATACACTGGCCCGATAGCTCAGTTGGTTGGATCTTAGGTCAGGGCACACACAGGAACAGTTTGATGTTCCTGTCTCTCTCTCTCTCTCTCTCTCTCTCTCTCTCTCTCTCTCTCCCTCTCTCACTAAAAACCAATAAATCAATAAATAAAAATTTTAAAAGAATGGTTATAGGATACTCAAGAAACTTAGGGGAAGAGTAGATAAACTCATTGCAAACTTCAACAAAGATATAGAAAATATAAAAAAAAGAATGAGTCAGTAAAAAAAATGAATATAGTGTAAGAAGCTTCTGGGAGAAGTTCAAGCATACCAACATTCATATTAAGGGGGTGCTAGAGGAGAAGGGAGATCAAGGAATTGTAACCCTATTTGAAAAAATAATGATGAAAATCTTTCCTAACTTTGTGAAGGAAATGGACATAAAAGTCCAGGAAGCAAAGAATCCTAAACAAGATAAAGAAAAGGAGGCCCACACCAGGACATGGCATAATTAAAATGCCAAAGGTTAAAGACAAAAAGAATCTTAAAAGCAGCAAGAGAAAAGCAGTTAGTTACCTACAAGGGAGCTCCCGTAAGACTTTAAGCTTATTTCTCAACAGAAACTGCAAGCAAGAAGAAACTGGCAGAAAGTATTCAAAGTGATGAAAAGCAAGGATCTATAACCAAGATTACTCTACCCAGAAAAATTCATTTAGAATCAAAGGACAGATAAAGAGCTTTTCCAGACAATGAAAAGCTAATAGAGTTCACAACTACCAAAATAGTATTACAAAAAATATTAAAGGGTCTTCTTTAAAAAGAAGAAGAAAAAAGCATTAAAAATATGAATAATAAAATGGCAATAAATATATATCTATCAATATTTTAATATAAAAGCAAAATTAATAAACAAGAGGAACAGAAACAGACTCATAGATACAAAGAACATTTTGATGGATACCATACGGGAGACAGGTTGGGAAGATAGGTGAAACAGGTGAAGGAATTAAGAAAAACAAATTGATAGTTATAGAATAGTCACTGAGGTATAAAGGGCAGCATAAGAAATATAGTCAGGCCCTGGCCGGTTGGCTCAGCGGTAGAGCGTCGGCCTGGTGTGCGGGGGACCCGGGTTCGATTCCCAGCCAGGGCACATAGGAGAAGCGCCCATTTGCTTCTCCACCCCGCCCCACCTCCTTCCTCTCTGTCTCTCTCTTCCCCTCCCGCAGCCAAGGCTCCATTGGAGCAAAGATGGCCCGGGCGCTGGGGATGGCTCCTTGGCCTCTGCCCCAGGCGCTAGAACTCGGCTCTGGTCGCGGCAGAGCGACCCCCCGACCCCGCCCCCCCCCCCCCGGAGGGGCAGAGCATCGCCTCCTGGTGGGCAGAGCGTGGCCCCTGGTGGGCGTGCCGGGTGGATCCCGGTCGGGCGCATGCTGGAGTCTGTCTGACTGTCTCTCCCCGTTTCCGGCTTCAGAAAAAAAAAAAAAAAAAAAAGAAATATAGTCAATAATATTCTAATAACTATGCATGATATCAGAGGGGTACAAGATTTGCTAAGTTACATAATGTTTAATCACTGGAGTGTATACCTGAAAATAATATAGTATTGTATCACATGTTAACTGTAATTAAAAAATAAAATATTATTTAAAGTCAAAAAAAATTTTAGCTAGATAAAGTGTCATCATGGAATGCTGAGGTTGTTGGTTCGAAATTTTGGGCTTGCCTGGTCAAGGCACATATGAGAGCCAACTACTAAAGTTGATGTTTTTGCTCCTCCCTCCTTCTCTTTCTCTCTCTTATCTCTAAAATCAATAAATAAAATATTTAAGAAAAATTTTATATACAAAAAAATTACAGATAATGATTATTTATTTTGTTCCTTGCTTCTGACAGTTTTCTTTTGAAAAGTCTTTCTGAAGCTTGCAGTTTTTGTATTACACTTTTTTTGGTGTAAATATTTTGGTTTGGTTGTAATTCCATGTGAAAGATAAACACCTATTCTGAATCCAGTACTCACAGCTGAGTCTTCTGTTCTTTAGAGTTGGGCAAACCTGAATCAGTAGGTTTAGAACGTTTGTCAGATTTATTATCAACTAAGTAAAAGGAAAAAATATAAATGTTTTTGGTAAGATCAAAAGCCTTAAATTATGTGTAGTATATCCTTTGAAGTTCATATAAAGAACCATAAATTTTCCTGTCGACCAAATTATAACATCTTGTTGTAAAGAAATAAAGAAAACAAAATATAAAGTGAAGATAATATGGAAGAAAAAATGAAAGTTTTGATATTGGTATTTTAAATATCATATCCACAGTAAATATTAGTTTGCTTGGATTTTGAGATCAATAAAACTCCCCTTTGATAAAGTTTATATTAAATGGTATACCCTGGAATGAAAAAATGGGGAAAGAAAGAAATCAACAGCACACTATTTTAGGAAAAGTGTCACACTTCCTGGATACTTCACTGAGATAATAATGAGAAGTCAAACTAAAGTCTTAAAATTGTATGGGAATCATTGATTAACAGGAAAGGATGAAGTTGAACACAAAGCTCACTAAAACCTAAAAGAAAATAGTAAACACTATAGTCACCAAAGGTAGGACAGGAGAAACATGTTACATAATTATTCTCTGAATTCATTTATTGTGTTATTTATTTTGTATAGACCTTTTGATAATATCAGGTTTTATAATAATAAAGTTATGTGATTAGTATGCAGGTTATGCTTGATATTTTCACATTGAAAAGCAAAGCAAATATAACAAAAAAAAATGCCTCAACAAGATTTCTTTTCTTATTACTAGAAAATAATAAATTTTATTAATCTAATACTGTCTCATATTGTCCAAAAACATAAAGAAATACTGAGTAATATAGAAACAAAATTAAGTGCTCTGGCAGGGCAACACAGCTGGTTAGAGCATCATACTGATGCACCAAGGTCATGGGTTGGATCCCAGGTCAGGGAACATAAATGGGTCCAACAGTGAAAAGATTCTCTCTCTCTCTCTCTCTCTCTCTTGTTTTCTCTCTCAAAACCAATACATAATGTAAAAAGAAAAACAAAATTAAGCATGACTAAAAATAAAATCACATTATTTCAAGAGAAATGGGAAGAATGAATAGAAACATAAGATATCGCCAGCAGTTAAATAGTAAAAATTAGTGTCAAGTAATCCCCTATGTATAAGTTTAACTTTAGATACTACAAATATGCGTTTTAGTTTGATTCATCTCATAATACTATATAGAACTGAAAATAAAAATAATTTAGCTTTTTCCATTCAAAAAATTATACAAAAAAACCCTTTAGCTCTATGATTTAATCAATTCTGTGTATTTCTCATTTTATCTTCCTCCAGATTTAAAAAATATACATTTTGCAAAGAATTTTTATTTACAGATTGCTTAGATAACCTACTGATTTCTCCAAGCCTACTCCTACCTACTCTGTTCAAATTTAAAATGATGTTTAAAGAAAATAATTGCTATTTGAATAACCTTTTTAATATTTATTTCTGTTTCATTGCCTCCTCATACATTGTAGTACCCTTTACTTTTTACATTCTTCCTCCTCAAGCAGAACCAACTTGACACTGTTTAAAGGCTGCCAAAGCTAAATCCTCTCTCAACAGCACCCTGATTTTGTTCTAGTTCTAGCCAATGAACAGAAAATCGCCAAATTGTGTTTAACTTAAACACAATTAACCAAATGACCAATTTACTGCAAGCAAATTTGCCAAAAGAAAATTTCCTGAATGAATGATTCTCCAAATGAACATTCACTGAATTATTGAATTTTTTTAAAGTTCTTTATTCACCATAGCTGCAGCTGTTCTGCAATAGCCTTTGCAAAGAGTGTTAGTCCAGCTGGGTTGATTCTCGAATTTGTGTGTTATGTATTTTGAAATACTCCAAGTTAATATGTGTGGCCTGATCTTTTTTTCTTTTTCTTCATTTTCTAATATTCATCTTCTTTGAGATATAATAGATACACTGTATAAGTTTAAGGTGTACATGTCATGATTTGATACATGTGTATACAGCTAGTGCTCCACTTACGACCACGATTGGTTCTGACAGACCGGTCGTAACATGATTTGGTCGTAAGTTGAATAGGCTATATGTACAGTACTGTGAAATGATGTAAAAATCTTTAAGTCATATTTTATCATAATTTTCTTTCATTATTGTTATATATCATAATTTTCATTGTTCATTTTGTCATTTTTTTCATCTCTACACCATTTTGTTTCTTATTTTTACATTCGTCAGGTTTAAGTAAAACACTGCACTTCCAGTACAACTGGTTTAATATTTGCAAAGACAATTTCCTCTTGGTAGACATCTTGGGAGGAGTTTGATGAAAAATATCCAAGACACAAAACACAAATTGCTATACCAAGTCTGCCATAACAGTTGAAATGGTGCACGTGGAGATGGTAGTGCTGCCGGAAGCTGGTTCGCACTGTCCTACGCCCAGCTGGGCAACACTTGCGCTTCCAGATGTGGAACAGTTGTGGCTAGCGATTGTGGTTGTAAAGTTGAATGGTCGTAAGTTGCATAGGTCATAAGTCGATCAATATTTCTATTGCAAATGTTTACTGCAATAGGGTTAGTTAACATACTCTTCATGTAACATGATTACCATTTAGTTGTTGATGTTATGGAGGGAACATTTAAAATCTACTCTAGTAGCACCTGTAAAGTACACAACACAATACTGTTATAGTTACCATGCTGTACAATAGGCCCCTGGAATCACCATCCTACTTCCTGCTTCTGTTACAGGGAGAGCAACAAACCTCAATTCTTGTCTTCATGAGAGAAGGGACTTAATCAACAGACAAAGTGTAGCACATAAAGGAAGAATTTATTGGCCAGGCAGGAAAAAGGTTAGAGAAAAGAGAATCTTAGAGACAGGTTTGGGGGTTAGCTTAGGACAAGCTGCCACTGCCCACTGCTCCCCTGATTGCAAGTCTCCTGGGGTCCCTTAGAGATTAGAAGAAACAGAGAAGCAAGGAAAATGTGCCTGGGGGAAAGAAGAGGAGGGGGGAGGGGGGAAGAGGACAGCTAAGGAAAAGGTGTAGGTGTGCTCCTGGAAGGGACAGCATTCTGGGACCTCTGTCCTAAGGGATTAGAAGGGTGGGGATTTTATGGTACGTCCTGGGGGATGATCTCAGTAGAATATTCATCACATCTCCAGGTGTGTCTTTTGGGGTTGTGGTCTTCATTGATTGATTGGCACCAAGGCAGGCGGTCATTAATCAGTGTGGCTTGCCCTGAGGTCAGCCTGTTTTCCCTTGTTTGGCTTTACTGCATTTCTGGGCCTTGAGCTGAAACACAATTAAGACCTAGATGTCATCTCTAGAGCTTAATGCTTAATCTCCAGGGTTTAATGCGTAAGCGTTTTTCTCAGGCTGGTGTTTGTTCCTTCTCTAAGGTGGTCTACCACCACATGACTAGCTATATGCCAGGAGAAGAAAGGTCAGGGGAGGGTCCAAATCCATGAACAGTGATATGAAATCAAGCAGTCTAAAACACATGACCAGCTAAGGGAGGAAAGGTTACCCTGTGGTTGTGGTCCTTGTTTTCCCAGTTTTGCTCCTTACTGGGCCCCTGGGGCTTTCCACCCTGGTCTTCTCCTGTGCCTGGCCTACAGTCCTTGCTCTGCTCATGGCTGTCTAACTTTCTACCACACTTCTTTAAGTTAGGCTTTTTAAGATTTTATTTCTAAGTGAGATCATACACCACAGCCATGAGTCATTTAAGAACAGGAGTATGTCCTTAGAAATGTATTGTTAAATGGTTTTGTCATTGTGCAAACATCGTAGAGTGTACCTGCACAAACCTAGATGGTATAGCCTACTACATACCTAGGATATATTTTATAGCCCATTGATCCTATGCTATAAGCTGGCATACATTATGATACTGCACTAAATATTCCTGACAGTTGTAACACAATAGTATTTGTGTATCTAGCCACATCTAAAAATAGAAAAGGTAGAGTAAAAATATGGTATAAGGATAAAGTGTGTGGAGGGTTGCACTTGTATTGGAGGGGCAGCAGGAGGACTGTGGAGGAAGTCAGGAGGCAGCGTAAGAGGAAGGATAGAGGTTAGGAGGAAGGAGGAAGAAAAGGAGAGAGGAAAAAAGAAAAGACAAGAGAAAGGGAGAGCAGAGATCGAAGGATACCCAAAGTGAAAGCTTGAGATAAGAAATAATAAAAGGGAGAGGGGAAGGGACAGAGAGATGGAATTAGAGAGAGGGAGAGAGAAGAAGAGGAAGAGAGGAAGTGGACTGGGAGAAAAACGATATAAAAAATAATGGAGGGACAGGAAGTAAGTTTGTGCACATGAGATGCATGTGTGCATGTGTGTTAGGGGAGGACCCCCAGACTCCTCGCATCACCAGTCTCTCCTCTCACTCCCTTGCTAACTCTGGGACACATACTCCATCAGGCTCAAAGAACACCCTGAGCCTCCTCATCCATTTAAATCAGCCTGTGCTAGT
This sequence comes from Saccopteryx leptura, assembly GCF_036850995.1. Taxonomy (NCBI): domain Eukaryota; kingdom Metazoa; phylum Chordata; class Mammalia; order Chiroptera; family Emballonuridae; genus Saccopteryx; species Saccopteryx leptura. The sequence goes on from NC_089503.1 coordinate 358,595,051, forward strand.
AGTAAATTCAGTATCATTAGCGGGATGCAGCATTTTCTTTCAACATAGCAAACAAGCTTTTTACTCTAATCTATTATAATCTATGGGGCCACCATCATATGTGCAGTCTGTCATTGAGTGTAATATCATTATGCTGTGCATGACTATATTTGTCTTTCAATATCTTACTTATTTCACTCGGTATAATGTCCTCAGGGTTCACCCACATTGTTGCAAATGGTAGAATTTTCCTCTTTTATGGCTGAATAATATTTATATATGATATTGTATGTATCCATTCAACTGTCAATGGACACAACTTAGGTGTTTCCATGTCTTGGCTATCATCAATAATGGTGTAATGGCCATGTGAGTGTAGATATTCTTTTGAAATCCTAATTTTATTTCTTTTGGATATATATCCAAAAGCAGGATTGCTGGATCATATAGTAGTTCCATTTTTTTATTTTTTGAGGAACTGGTATACCATTTTCCACAGGGGCTATACCAATTATATTCCTCCAAATAGTGCACAAGGGTTCCCTTTTCTCCACATCCTTATCATCATTTATTATTTCTTTAGTTTTGGGTAATATTTATTCTAACAGATGAGATTGTTCTGGCTAGACATTACTATGTTCAATAGAAATGGTGACAGTGAACACTTTTGTCTTTAACCTACTTTTAGCAGAAAATCTTTCAATTTTTCACCATAGAGTACGATGTTGACTGTAGCTTGGCATATATGCCCATTATTATGTTTATGTATGTTCCCTCTCTAGCCACTTTGTTGAGCACTTTTATCACCAAAGGCTGACGAATTTTATCAAATGCTTTTTCTACAAATGCTTTTTCTACATCTCCTGAGATATGATTTTTCTGTCTTAAATCTATTAATATGGTGTTTTCAATGTATTGATTTGTATATGTTAAACTGACATTGTGTCTCAGGGATAAATCCCACTTTATCATTCTTGATTATTATGTATAACAGCTCTAATGTGTTGTTGAGTTTGATTTCCTACTATTTTGTTAGGGAATTTTTATCTATAGTTCTCAAAAATATTTGTTTGTAATTTTTTCATAGTGTCCTTGTCTGGTTTTGGTATTAGATTAATGATGGTATTAGATAACACTTCCAAAATCAGTTTGGAAGTGATTTATCCTCTGATTTATTTTGAAAAAGTCTAAAAATTGTAGCACTAAGTTTTTTTTAAATATTTGGTATAAGTCACCTGTGAAGCCATCTGGTCCTAGAATTTGTTGGAAGGTATTTGATTATTGCTTCAAACTCCTTAGTTTTTATCAGCCTGTTAATATTTTCATTTTCTTTATAAGTCAATCTTGCTAAATTGTATGTTTCTAGAAATAGATCAACTTCTAGGTTATACAATTGTTAATGTATAAGTTTATTATAGCCTCTTATGATCCTTTATATCTTTGTCATATCAGTTGTAAATCACTGGACTTAAACTATACTTTAGACCAGATATATAAATGATACCCCATCCAACAGCAGCAGGATTCACATTCTTCTCAAACACACATGAAATATTCACCAGGATCGCACATAAGTTAGGTCATAAAACAAGTCTTAAAATTTTTTTAAAGACTGAAATCATACCAAATATTTTTTCCAACCACATGGTATAAAACTAAAAATCAATAAAAGGACAAAAAAGGAAAAAAGATTAAAAAGTGGAAATTAAAAAACACATTCCTGAATAACCAATGAGTCAAAGGAGAAATCAAGAGGTAAATTGAAAAGAAAAGAAAGGAAAAAATCTTGAAACAGACAAAATTAGAAACACCACAAATGTAAGTTTATGGAATACAGCAAAAGCATCTCCAGCAGGGAAGTTTATAGCACTAAATGCTACAAAAGAGAGAGAGAGAGAAAGAAAGAGCTCAGATAAACCATCTAACTTTACATCTCAAGGAGCTAGGGAAATAATGAAAAGCTAAGCAAAATTAGCAGAAGAATAAAGATAAAGTTAAGAGTAGAAATAAATGAAACAGACAACAGAAAAGATAATAAAACTAAGAGCAGTTTTCTTTTTTTGAAAAGATAAACAAAACTGACATCTAACTAGACATTCTAAGAGTAAAAAAATTCTCAAATAAAGTTATAAGTGAAAAAAGAGACATTATCACCATTTCTGTTCTCTTATACTCTGGTCTACACCTGCCCTTATACAGATCTCTGCTATTTCTTCAGCATGCCCCAGCCCCAGCCTTTCTCCTGTTCCTTCTTTCTGTTCCTGCCCCTAATATTTAAGGGATTGACCTAGAACTGGATTAGGGAAGAAAAGGTTATTGGGGAAATGAGTAGCCTTGAAAAGTAGAGGATATTTAAAATAACAGAGCCTTACAGAAAGGCCCTTACAAAACCCAGAAGATAATTCTGATATTAATTCTCCAAGTCTAGGCATCATTTGCCATTAGAAGTTAATCCCCTCCCTGGCTGGATAGCTTGATTGGTTAAAGTGTCGTCCCACAGCAGAGAGATTGCCAGTTTGGTCCCCAGTCAGGACACACACATCTGTGGGAGAGAGGTACACTTCCAATTTGAAAGAAGTGGGGATATTTAGCCTTTTGAATACTTGAGAAAATTTTCCAGTGCACTGCCTTAATGAAGGAATATAATAAAATATTCAATGAATTCTTGGCAAAACCGTGATCCTATTGCCTGCCAAATAGCTTCCTAAACCAGCTGGCTGCTTTCTTTCTGCATTAATTTCTTATTTACCATCCTTAGGAGAGCATCCTTAGCTGTTCTTCTGTAGGAAAATAAGTTTATGTGTCAACATAGGGGTCAAAGAAAATGTACTATTCTGAAGAAATTTAAATACAGTAAGCATTCTCAAGTGCATGTTTTGCTTCATGGGTCACCTAAAAAAACCAATTATAAAGGTTATTATATATAAACTAAACTTAGAATAAAATGAATAAATATTGATAGAATGTTCACCAAGTACCTTCTCAGTCAGAATCCAAATAACTAAGCTTCCACCAAAATATGTTCAGTGTTCTTTGACATCTAATAGAGTAGTGCCAAAATCAAGATTCCAATATGAACAGATTATCAATTTTTTAACTAAAGATAGGATCTAGCCTCTTTTTGCTGACCCTGACTGACTTACCTCATCCCAATTCTAGCCCTAAGACAAAACTATTAAGCCTTTAGAAACAAAACATAGATAATAATAGTGCATTCTTCATTAAACTGTTATTTTCAAATGGTCTAATTTTTTAAAGCCACCTGGAACCCAAAAAGTATCAAAAGCATGAGACATAAATTGTTGATTTTGTTGCTCTTTTATCATTTTCTCAATCTTGTCTATTCTTACTCTGGAATATTTTGAATTGTCCAACTTCCTTCTATGGATATCATCTATGAAAGCAACACATTGAGCAGTTAAACATGTGTTAAGCACCAAATCTTATACTTGTTCTATAAAAGTCTTAATAAATAAATGTCTGAATAAGTAAATGAAGTAAATAAAAATGTAGAATAATTTTCAGTGAGAATCCACAGTTCTCAGCTTTTTAAGCATCTGTTTTTGTCAATTGCTAGGAGACAAGTTTCAATAGATACTTTGTGTTTCTGCATGTCTCCTCTGCAGAGGAATTTTAACAATTCTTGTTCCAGACTATATTTTCAATAATGAATAATCCTTCCATAACAGGCATTCTTGGAATTTATATATACACGGTCTGGTCTCTCTTTCAAAAAAAAAGAGGATGGATTTGTTTGTTGACCAGAGCAACATTCAAGATTCACTTGCATCTACGTTAAAAAATAGGATTGTTCTCAGCTGTTAGCATAGGATTCCTCATGATCTAATTTGTTGCTTTTGTACAGGATTCCTCATGATGCAAACTCATTGCTTTTGTACAGCAACCAATGAGTCACTCTGAATCACTCTGTGTGCTGTGGGGAGTAAGTCGGACCCAGGCAGAGATGAAAGGCATGCTGTCTGCCATGATTACTGAAGTCCTTTGTTTCTGTCCCAGGAGTCTCCTGTGTGCTGTCAGCATTCACAGAAGTATGGCGGCCTAAGTCATTAGCCTGTCAGCAGGGTAACATCACAGATGCTTCAAAGTTTTTGACATTGATAAGCTTGTTGGATAGTAAGTTATGAAGAATATTAATGAAAAAGTTGCCTACTTTGATCCATGAGAACACCGCAACATAGATATCTATTTTCAAAGTTGGTGACATTTGGAGTTTCAGCTGAGAGAGATATATGTACATTTATTTATGCAATTTATATATTTTACACATTGTAAACCAAGCATGTATAAGTGTCAGGACAACTATATTATTCAGGATAGGTAATAATGAGCTGTGGTTAACAAATTAATCCTAAAATATCAGTGGTTAACAAAGAAATGTATCCCTCATTCTAATGTTTACTTAGAAAACTACATTAATGAATGCTCTTATTTCAATACATACTTCTCATGGTGATTATTGCAGGAAAGGTGAGGAGTATATGCAGATTCAGCACGGAAATGAAAATGACACTTAGATCATTTTTCCCCAGAAATAATCACATGGCTGCATTTTACAACATAAGAGCTATATTCTTTTGTGCATCCACAAAGGAGAATATAGAGTAAGCTTTCTATGTACATATAATATTGTATCATATTTTGAATATAAAGAAATTTGTTTCCTGACTTAAAAATTATAGTAGTCTTAATAAGGAAAACAGTAAGGAAAAGAACAGGCAATTATAATAAAGAATAATGTTTTGTACTACCTATCCTCACTGAAAATGTGTAACCCAACTCAGTGTGTATTTAAAGGTATATTCTTATAGGGCAGAATCCAATATGAGACATAAATTATCACCAAATATTAGCCAAAAAAATCAGTGTAGAAGGTTAACCTAAATTAGTAACAATTTCACTGTTCTAGTAATCACATGCAGTTAGCCAGGAATTCCTGGTCTGACATCCATCATTTCCATTCTTTTATAGAGAAGTAGGCACTTATATCAGACAGTACAAATCTCAGGTTAAAAGCACTTTCATTTGTTATATGTATTTTTTCCTCTGTTTTATATATATTTGGAAACACATAGATACCACTTTATAATTTCATTATTCTTAACTTTGGCTGTCACAGTTTTCATCTAGAACAGCTTGTTGTTCCTAAAAGACACAAATACAGTCTGAAGAACAATATTCTTTAATAATTCACATCAACATTTATTCAGAACAACTGTAACCTTACAATTAAACCCAGCATTTATAAAATTAGACCATTTTTTTAGAAAGTGGTTTGTGTTCTACTATAGTTGTCTAGCAACAAGTAAACAGGATTATTTTGAGCGTGGAACTCCCTATTTAGAGGACTGAGAAAGAAAAACATGTTAAAATCATGCTATTTATCTCAGGACTCAATGACACTGGAACTTCTTCATCTTTTCTTTCTTTGAGTGTCATTTACTACTGCAATATCTGATGACATACTGCAGCAAAAAGTAAGAGATTAAAATTTTCTAACATTTAAAAAGTATGACATAGTCAAAAAGGGATCTGAGGCTAGATTCAATCTAAATATTAATGTTAAACCATTACTACAAATTTTTATATGACTCTATTTAAATGTTAAAGTCATTTGACATTAAAAAAAAAAACCTATCCTATAGGAAAACTTAGAAAACAGCCAGCAATTCTGTCTCAGTTTAAAGAAAAAATAAACATGTATATATATTATACTTTTATAAAAAATAATTATGTTTAGATGTAATTTAAAATAATCTTTTATTCTGCCTATCCTAGTTTCCATGGTGTCTAGTGGGGCAAAGCGACATGCCAATTCAAAATTGACTTCTAAAGGGCTAAGAAAGAAATGTTCCAAATGAACAATGAAAATTGCTTAGTAAATGATAATTGTAATGACACTGAACAAACAGGTTAATTGATGGTGGGAATTTGAGACATTTTTTGTGTCATTTTCTGATAAAGGTGATAATGTTCCTCTTTTTTTTTTTTTTTTACAGTATTCACTACCCTGCCATATGGGAGACAATTTTCCTATTTTGAATCTCTCCTTCTGTGCACTGAGCTCATTTTTACATCAGATAACTCTAAATGAAGAGAAGGTCTGTGCCAGACAGTAATGAAACAAAAATCTACTGCTCCTGCAGGAATGAAAAAGGAAAGAAAAAAAATGTGGAGACATTCTTTGCTGTTGGATTTGTTCCTAGTGTTAAGCAAAGCCTGCTTTGTTTGATACCAAAACACCCCAATTGATGACAACAATCTCAAAAACTGCTTAAAACTTGAGCTTTTCCCCTCCACCACGATGTTCCTCTTCTAGTCTTCCAATTTCTAATAAAGGTCCACCTCCTTCTACCCAAATGTCAAGCCACAAAACAGCCATCGTAGAGCCACCTACCTCTAAGTATTTATTTCTGTCAATTCATTACTAGATCCTGATTTTGCCTCCTAAGATATTTCAGATCTAGTTCTTTTCACCTCCCTGCACTCTAATCTACTGTATGTTATATTGCCTTAATACAGCTCAAGCAGAATCAGGCTTCTCTTTTTACCAATCCAGACAGTATTTTAATGCATATCCGGCAATATTAGTTGGCTCTACATTTAAAAATACAAATAATCAAAAACCCAGTGTGCAAGGTTCCGCATCAATTTCTTTCAATCTTATTTCTAAGCTTTCCCCTTTCATTAGTTACTGACCACTCTTTTTCCCTTCTTTACCTGTAGAGCTCTTATAAAACCAAATGTAATCCTCTCAGTGAAATCTTCACTAGTCCTCCCTCTTTTCTATAATTTTTTTGCGAATCCCATTTTAATGTAGCACTAAATAATTATGAATTTTATTTTGATTTTAGATTAAATAATATATTTTTCTTATTTTAGAAAATTTCAAACATACACACAGTACAGACAAAGTATAATGGACCTCCAAGTAACCATTTTCCAGCAGAACACTCATTCACATTGTTCCTTGTTTTGTTGTTTTGTTTTTTAGGTAAGAGGAGCAGAGATAGTCAGGCAGACATGATCCAACTGGAAATCTTGTCTTGGGTTGATGCTATTTATAGCACCAGTGGCTAATGTCCTCCAGCATAGCTATCCTCAGCGCCTAGGGCCACACTGGAACCAATTAAGCCACTGGCTTTGAAAGGAGAAAAGAGAGAGAAGGGGGAGAGGGAGGAAAAGAGAAGCAGATGGTTGCTTCTCCTGTGTGCCCTGACCAGGGATCCACACAGGACATCCATCCACTCTATCCACTCAGCCACTAGCCAAGGCTTCCATTTTTTTTGTATTTTTCTGAAGCTGTAAAGGGAGAGAGACAGTCAGACAGACTCCCGCATGCACCCTACCGGGATCCACCCGGCATGCCCACCAGGGGGCAACGCTCTGCCCACCAGGGGGTGATGCTCTGCCCCTCCGGGCCGTTGCTCTGTTGCAACCAGAGCCACTCCAGCACCTGGGGCAGAGGCCAAGGAGCCATCCCCAGTGCCCGGGCCATCTTTGCTCCAGTGGAGCCTCGTTGCGGGAGGGGAGGAGAGAGACAGAGAGGAAGGAGAGGGGGAGGGGTGGAGAAGCAGATGGGCGCTTCTCCTGTGTGCCCTGGCCGGGAATCGAACCTGGGACTCCTGCACGCCAGGCCGACGCTCTACCACTGAGCCAATCGGCCAGGGCCCCAAGGCCTCCATTTTTTGTTTTATCTAACTCCCCCCCCCTTACTTGTGTTATCTTTCTTGCTAGAAAGATAAAGTAAATCCAGGCATCAAAACATTTACTTATCTTTGTGCTTATACATATTTCTGTTTTGTCTATAAATATAAAAATATTTTGGGTAATTTTCATTTTGATAAAATGTCAAACTTATCATGAAGTTTCAAGAACAGTGTAAAGTATCCATTTTTAAAATTTAAAAAAAAGGTAATGTTAATTGCTAACAGTAAATGAGCACTTGCTACTTTCCAGGCAAGGTACAGTTTTTCATTTATTATAGTACATAACAGTTAATATAAATAATTCAGGAAACAATGTGAAAACTGGAGTCGCATTACTGACTCTTTCATTAGCTGTGCACTTGAGTTTCTCTACAACCTAATTTTCTTATACATAAAACTGGAATAAAACTCTTATATGCACAAGCTAAACTCATGTCTTTCTTTCTAGTGTGGCAGCTTTGGGCAGAAAACACAGGGGACATTTATTGAGAGTCACAAAAAATTCCTGTAAAGTAATGTGAGGAACTGCTGCAAATCATATAATCCTGTGTCTCAGTTTTTATTACACTATCTACCTTGGCCATTTCATTGGAGTGTTACAAAGTCCAAATCACTTAACACATGGAAATGTATTTTGTAATTTCAAAACAGTAAAAACATCTCCCTTTAAAAATATTTTAGTTTATGTCTATCCCTGTGCATGCTGGTCACAAATTTACTTTTGAGATTAAATATTTTTAAATAAAACGTTTTTTTTAAAAAATAATTGTCTAAAGTTTGCACAATGGATGTATATGACTCCTATAAAAAATTAAATTCAAAATATATTACATAAATAATAAAAGAAAATGGTAAAAAAATAAATAAATGGTAAACTATTCAGAGAAGGCTGGGGGAAGCTACCCCTCGTGCTGCCTCCTTGTTCTGTGGGGAGGAGGCTGTGCAGTGAGAGCACTGACACTGGGATGGGGATTCTAAGCAGAGGCAGCAGTTTCTAAACTGAGAACAGAATGTTACTTAGGAATAAATGAAGGAAATGGAGGGAGGAGAAAGCAGCTTTTATGAAGCTAGTGGGACGAGCATGTGCACAGGACTGAACATAAATAAGAGTGCTGGAATTAGTGGAACCGTAACGAGGGCCTAGCGAATGCAAGATGGCTGCTTTGGCACGTTGCATACACTGAGGTGTAAAGGATGATTTCCTAATAGCTACATTAAATACCCAGCTTAGTGGTTTTAAAATATGCCTTCTTTTGTATTATCAGTGCTTTGAGAAATAATTATAAGTAACTGTCTTGGGTAAATGTTTAGGAAGATAAAAGAAGAAAAGTGAATCAAGCTCCCATTTTTAGTGAAGGTTCAAGAGAGGTGATGGTAGTTATAGGTGAGAAAAGAAAATATATAAAATCAAATGCGTAAAAAAATTCTTGGTATAAGGTGAATAGAATATAAAAGATTAGGACATTTTAAAAGTGAGCTTAACTCAGTCTTTTAGATATGTGTGCATGTATGTGCTTGCATGTGTGTACATGTGTTAAGAAGGTAAAATACAGCCTGACCAGGCTACTGCACAGTGTATAGAGTGTCAGACTGGGATGCAGAGGACCCAGATTAGAAACCCTGAGGTCACCAGCTTGAGTGCGGTCTCATCTGATTTCAGGACAGCTCACCAGCTTGAGACCAAGGTCACTGGCTTAAGCAAGGAGTCATTCGGTCTGCTATAGCCCCTCCACCCCCACCCCATCAAGGCACATATGAGAAAGCAATCAATGAACTAAGGTGCTGCAACAAAAAAAATTGATGCTTCTCATCTCTCTCCCTTTCTGTCCCTATCTGTCCCTCCCTCTGTCTCTCTCTATCTCTGTCACCAAAAAAAGAAAAAAAAAGTAAGAATGTAAGATACAGTGTTTCTAAAGATATAAAGTTTGTAAATTAACAGTCATCTAATACAATAAAGAAAATATTACTTCTTTCAGTTAAATATAAACCTTGAAGCAGTTTAAATCCAAACATATATATCATTCCATGGGACTTTTTAAATTAGCTAAGCTATTTTTTACAAATATGCTATTACAACTATATAAGTGACTAGTTTGGGGCAAAATGTGGAACTTCAGACATTAATTTAACCTTGGAATAAGAGCAGTTAGATAAAACTAGAGTATTTTCTGGTGCAGTGACTGAACTGGTACAGTGATTTAACCTGATTGAACAAATTCATCTCTTACAGATGGCAGAACTGAAACTGCTTGAAGTCATTTGGGCTGACAGCACTGAGATAGAAAAGATCCTTGAATTTCTATTGCAGAAATGTGCTATTCACAGAAGAAGCTTTCAAAGCAGTTCAAAGAAAAAAAGTTGTTCAGTCAAATTCAGGGAGAGTCCGTTCTTTCCAAAGTGACTATAAAAATTAGGGTCATGATCTACAGAATTAGTCTATGTCTGAACTGATTTGAGGTAGCTCAATCTACTCAAGAGAAATGTTCTGATTTGCTGATTTGAAAGACAGAGATGGAAGATGGCAGTTCAGGAATCTCTGTTTCCATTGGTGACTTTCATCCTCAGTACAAGTTTACTTCAGAGAAATTCTTAGTTGGAAGTGGCCTAACATGGACACTGATCACTCTTCTAAAGGAAGGTGACTTTCCTTCCATAATTCTAGTTTACCTCCATCACAACATAGCACCTCTAAGACAAATTATCAAACTGTTATAAATATAACATTTACAGTTTCAGTCTTAACCATGGAGTGTCTCAAGTATATATAAAATTACTGTTTTGTTATTTTTTATGATTTTTTGAAAATTTTTTTTCTATGGACTAATGTAAGTTTTGTTTACTCAACAATAATAAAAAATAATAATAATCACTTTGAACCAAACTAGAAGCATAGGAGTCCCCATAGCCCAATAGGGTTATCTTTTAACATGCTACTATTTAATGTAAAAGAAGTTCTAATTTCATTTTTATGTTATAATCAGTAATTTACAACAACATTTATATGGGAAACTACTATAAAAGTCACGTTATTTATATAACATTAATCACTATTATTACACTGAGATGTCTAATGCAAAATTAGTACCCAATTACCACTTAAATTTGTTTTTGTTTTTTTTTCTTAAGTGAGAAGCAGGGAGGCAAAGAGACAGACTCCCACATGTACCCTAAATGGGATCCACCTGGCAATCACCCTATGGAGCGAGGCTCTGCCCACCTGGGCCGTTACTCTGTTGCTCAGCAACCGAGCTATTTTAGCTCCTGAGGCAGGCCATGGAGCCATTCTCAACAACCAAGGCCAACTTGTTCCAACTGAGCCATGACTGCAGGAGGAAAAGAGGTGGGGGGGGGGGGGGAGAGGAGGGAGAGGGGGACGGGTGGAAAAACAGAGGATTGCTTCTCCTGTGTGCCCTGACCAGCAATCCAACCTGGACATCTAGCCACATGCAAGTGGACGTTCTATCTCTGAGCCAACTGTCCAAGGCTGAATTTGATAATTTTTACTTTATAATTTGCAGCCCATTCAGATCATGCTCTGTAACCCTAGTCCCAACATATTACATGTGCACAACTGTCTACTGGGCATCACACAGATAGTTTAACAAAACACATTCAATTCTGAACAAACTCAATTGTTGATGAAATCCCTCCCTAAATCTGACCTGCATCCTGTACTCCCTATGCAATCATTCAGTCACCTAAGGCAGGGTGGTTCCTTTGACTTTTCACTTTCATTTATCATCAACAATTGTTAATTCCTTTTGACTCTACCTCTGACTTAGCTTTCATATTCAGCTATGGGTCTCCTTCCACAATTTCATTATTTTACTTTAGTACAGTACACCTTCCTTTCCATCAGGATTATTACAATAGCTTTCTACTTTATCTCCCCCTCCATGCATCTCTTTCAAACCTTTTTCAAATTAGGGAGTGATTTGTACAAAATATACAATTGTGATTGTGTCCTAATGTAGTGTTTCAAAAATTCTCTTTGCTTTACCTTGGATTCTACCAAAAGCAGACTCAGAAATAATAATGAACATGCAAGTAGCTTATTTGGGAATTTATCCCAAGAAAAAAAATGTAGGGTACTGGGAAATAAAGCAAGAAAGGGAAGTAAATTAATAATGACTATTTAGAAAAGGCCTTAACATTTTTCCAACTGAGCAGTAAATAAAACTATTGTCTCAATTATCTATTATTGTGAAATAAATCACACTCATTTATTAGGACCATAGCTATTCTCATCTGAAACACTTTGAAATACAATAAATAATTTTTATGCCGATTAAATATCAACAAACATCCATTAATCAGTTACTTCTTGTTCAGCAATTATCTAATAGAACAAACTGCAGAAGGAATGGCCCTCTTAGAATGAGATTTTGGTAAGTGGAATAGGGCACATACATAAATAGTAACAATACTGTTTATTTAAGCTTCCATTTTTTATTTAATTGGTAAATATTGAAGACATACTGTGTGCCCAGAATTATTCTAAATACTGAGAATACGGTGGCAAACAAACACATGTATAAAATATCTACCTTCATGCAACTTATGTTTAGCAAAATTAAACAAAATAAACACAATATGTCTCAAATGATGATCAGTCCTACAGAGAAATGTACAAGAAACATGTCAAGGTGCAGAACATGCAGAGGGGATGGCTTCCTAATGAATGTAGGCTGGTTTATGAAGTTCTCCGTGTCGAGGAACACTGAGCAGGAAATAAAAGAACAAAGAAATGAACTGTGTGGATTTAGGGGGGAAGAGCAGTCTAGGTACTAAGAAGACATGTGCAAAGGTGAGCTGGGAACTCCTTTGGCTTGTCTTAGGGATGATGAAAAGACCTCTGGCTAGAGAGCAGGAACAACAAGGTGACCAAAAGATGAGTTTAAAACTGTAATGGGTGAGACTACAGAGGTCTTGCAGACAATTTAAAGACTTGGCCTTTTCACTGACTTAAATAAGAAGACTTCAGATGATTCTGAGTGGAGTAACAATGAGACTTCATTCACGCTTTGAAAGGAGAACGCTTTCTTTCCTGAAAGTTGTAAGCTTGGAAGAGGGGAGTGGCACAGCTGTGGGAAAGGCACAAAGCCCTACTCATCCCAAAGGGAAAAATACCTCCACCGCTCAGGGATTCAGTGGATGTTATCATGTCTAGGATACAGATGAAATTACATTTAAGAAATGAGCAAATTATTTAGAGCAGGTTCACCCTCTTAGAACCCCTGAGATTGTGCCTCTGTGGCACTCATTTGTCTAAAATGTCCAGCTTTCTTGAGTCTAATATTCATATAGTCATAGAATCTATGAAATAAAGTTGTCTGATTCCTAAAATTTATAAAACACTTAAAATTTTAAGGATAGTGGCACAGTATCTATCATAAGGTTAGTTAGCTTCCTTGCTCTTTGTGATATATGAAATTTCTACATTCTGGTTCCGGATTTAAACAAAAATAAAAACAAACAAAAAAGGAAAAGATAACTACTAAAACCAGTAGTTAGCTCAACATCTTAAAACTGACATAATCCATTAAGCATAGAAAACATGCATGGAAAATGGTTGAAACCTGTTATTAAGTCCTTCTTTTCTTTCTCTTGGTTAAGAAGCCAAAACTTTTCTTACTTACGTCTCTACAGAGTCTTACTCAAATTTGAAACTTTTGATTAATTTGAAATATTTCTTTTTAACCCATGTAATTACATAGGTTTTATAGTCCAGAACTTAATTCTAGAGTTGTTTCAGCAACATTCATAAATGTGAAAGGATGATCCAATCAGCAGTAAGTTCTGCGACTTTAGAGACTTAAAGGAAAGTGACTCTGTGTGTTTTGGACATTTTTATATTAGGTAACTTTTAATGTATTATGTTTTATAAGCACCCACATTTCTTCAAGCAAACCAGAAAAGTGAGTATACCTAATAGCAGTGGAGACTAAACAATATTGCTCGGATTATTTGTAATATTTTTGAGAGAAGGGGTATTTCTTAATTTCTTGTTTTTTATATTCATCAGGCCATCTCAAGCTATAAACAGGCATGTACAAAATGAGTAGTTAATCCTTTTTCACTTACTATGTGTAATTTGTATAATTAACTGTGGTTTAAAACACATAACAATCGTCTCATCATTTTCTCAGTGCTATTGTCTCAGTGCACCCACTGATCTTAACAAGCCACAAGAATTGTAGCAGTATGCCCTCAATCCAGATCTACATTACCCTTCCTATTATAGCCCTATTATCCTTGGAACATAAATAAATCTGTTTTAGACACACAAAAAAAGTCCTCCCTGGAATTCTAATAATTCCACATTGAAATACCTGACATTAAACAGTGACACAGAGCAGTATTCATGTGTTTACTTTGAGTTCAGTAACAAATGAGACTGCAGTTTCCAAATGAATTTCTTTATTTTATGACTTGCTCACTGCAGCCAACTCTGTATTGAGGCTAATTTGCTCATCTGGTTTTAGCCTGGTTCAAATAAAGTGAATGGTGTATTTTATTTCCATATGGGCTACTTAGCTCTGCCCAGAGAAAGCCATCCATAAGCTGCATTATAACTGCAGCCAACCATCTTATAGGTATATGCATGTGGTCCAAGGAAATGAGTAAAATATGAGAATCATAACTAAAACTTATTGCATTGTTTCTATGTGCCAAGTTCTGTTTTATCTAACTGACTTATAGTAAAAAAAATTAATGCAATGGTAACATCAGTAACAATTCACATAATAATCCAACTGGACATTTTTAGAGTGATAGAAAAATGTCTATTGATATTTCTTAAGAAGTGATGGAACATCACAAGGCTACAATAAAAAAGAATCTAGCCTGACCTGTGGTGGCGCAGTGGATAAAGTGTTGACCTTGAACACTGAGGTCGCTGGTTCAAAACCCCAGTCCTGCCTGGCCAACACACATATGGGAGTTGATGCTTCCGGCTCCTATCCCATTTCTCTCTCTCTCTCTTTCTCTCTCTCTCTCTCTCTCTCTCTCTCTCAAATCAATAAATAAATTTAAGCACATATACTCACATACATATGTAAATATGTAAGTATGCATATATTACTCAGGACCATTCATTTAAAAGGGTAAAGCAAATTGCTTCAGCTAGTTTATGTAAATGAAGAGGCTATTGTTTCACAACTTATATATCATATAAAATGAGGTATTATATACATATATAAATATGTAAATATATATATATATATACAGACTCATTTTAAATTTTATCTGCATTTTTTCATAAAAAGAGCTCTGTGAAAGTGCATAATTTTTAAAAATCTTCCTGTTGCTGTTGTGTTCATGGTATAGAAAAATCACTATCACATAGTTGATACTCAAAATATTTATTGAATAAATGAGTGAATTCTTTCTATAAAATCCTCAGAGTAATTTGACAGATGCTATTGTTAGCCCTGTTATCATGCTCAAAAGAATTAGAAATATTAGAAAAATATAATTATCCCAGGTAAGTTATTTACTTTTTCTTAAGATCAGGAAGGAGTCAGGTGCCATTATGAAAGAAAAGGTGGAAGTGAGGCCTAGGGGTAAAAACCCATAAAATCAAGCAAGCAAGCAAACAAAAAAGGGTAGCTCTCTAGTTATCTCTTTGGAATTGAATTTTTAAATAGAACTTTGTAAATTAAAAAAAAAGCTCATTTCACATAAAATAACAACTGCACATAATATTGCAAATATTTTTCTATATTCCCAAAATATATACCCATGCCTAGTTATTCTGCATAGCTCTGAGTAGAGAATCCTTCATGAAGAGCCTTCCATTCAGTCAGATTTAGATGGTTCGCCAGGGAATCTTGGCATGGCTGCACTGGCAACAGTGCAAACCCGGCTTCTGCTAAAATGACAAGTGCAGTTCCATAAACCTGGATTGGTTACTTCATGTAATCAGTTAACTCATTCCCCCCCCCCTCCAAAAGAAACCCCACCAAAAAACAAAAAACCCAATCAAGTAAAGATCTATCCAAGGTCTAGCATTTGGTTTAGACACTATCAGCCAATCAGCATCACTCACAGAATTTGCTTTCTAAACATGAAACAGAAAAACAAACAAACAAACAAAAAATATTTTCTTTTCTACCCTTAAGTGTTTTCTTGGGTTTTCTGCTTGATAATAATCCTTTTTCTCAAGACTATATTTTTGGACCCACAATCTTTGTCAATAAATGACAAAATTGTCTACCGCACAAACAAATGTGACCATAACCATAATAAAATTTCTATATGTAAAATAGAGAAATATGAAGTAATACACAGTAGTCACCAGCAAGAAATGTATTTCATAACCTGGCAGTCAAGATGTGAGTATACGTCTGTTTGTTTGATTTTAAATGATGTTCCTGGAGGTTGATTAGCCCTATGCTGCTGATTCTGTTTTACTAGTTAGGATTTTCTCTTAAGCACTGTCCAAATGACAATCAATAGAGCAGCAAATTCTTATTTTGAATGTGGTACACTTTAGATACATAATTTCTGTTGTTCAAATTATAAGCCTAAAAGATAGTTTAAATCTTGAGAAATATAGAACACTTTTTCTTTGCCAGAATTGGGGTTTCTGAGTACCTGTCTTTTAACATGCTAGGTGGCCATAAATCATTTTCAATCTGAAGGACTCAACTGCCTCATAGTCAGTATTGAACTTCTCATTAATGCAGTGATATTTACATCTACACACTGAACTTGTGGTTTCCTTGTTTCCAACCAACCCTTCAACCTTCAGATCAATGGTTTATGCCTTGATCACTACCTTAGACCACCATGAAGCAACACACTCTTTTGGGATGCAGTGCTTATTAGTTTTCTGATAGGATACTTGTAAATGGATTTTGTTTATTGGGAGAGAAATTCAAAAGGAAAGGTTTAAGAATAAGTCCAAGCCCTGGCCAGTTGGCTCAGTGGTAGAGTGTCAGCGCAGTGTATGGATGTTCTAGTTTCAATTCCTGGTCAGGGAACACTGGAGAAGTGCCCAGCTGCTTTTCCACCTCTTTCCTCCCCCCTTTCTCGTCCACAGCCATGGCTCAATTGATTTGAGCACATTGGCCCTAGGTGCTGAGGATGGCTCCATGGAGCCTCCACCTCAGGTGCTAAAAATAGCTACATTGTGAGCATGGCCCCAGATGGGCAGAGCATCGGCCCCAGACAGAGTTTGCCAGGTGATCTCAGTTGGGGCACATGCAAGGTCTGTCTATCTCCCCTCCTTTTACTTGGAAAACATAAAAAAAAAAGACTAAGTCCAGAAGAACTAGGTTTCAACCTCTATCCCTCCAGCATTCTCAAATATCACCATTTCTAGTCTTCCCACTTGTCAGCTGTCTAGAAGCACTGAGTGAAAGTCTAAAGAACCTTTATTATAAAAACTATATAACTCTCTTATTTTTGCTTTCATATGGCCTCCTTAAACTGAAGTTGGTTTTATTCATGTAGTACATTACTGCAGCTCATAAAGAGTAGCAAACAAAATTCAGTAACAGCACACTGTTCTACGAAGTCTTCTAAACTTACATCCTTTCTTAGTGTTGTGTAATAATGACATAAACAATTCTATAAAGCTTTACCAAAGGAATAAAAGAGGTATTGAAGAAATAGAGGGAAAAAATCATATTACTGGAAGAGAATATGTAATGTTATTCCATTTCCCCATAATAACTTATAAATTCAACAATTTTTATGTTTATTTTATTTATTATAGAGAAAAGAACAGAAAAAGAAAGAGAGACAGGAACATTGATCTATTCCTATATGTGCCCCGACCAGGGATCAAACTGGCAACCTCTGTGCTTCAGGAAGGTGCTCCAACCAAATAAGCTATCAGGCTAGAGCACACAACAAATTTTAAAGAAACTATCAGCTAGAAGAGAAAATGTTAATGCTACCAAAAAAATCATAAACAAGAAGAATTGTCAAAGAATAATCAGCAGTTATAAATATTTATACAAAATGTTCAAACACACATAAAAGTTAAAATATACAGTAATTTAGCCTGACCAGGCAGTGCCACAGTAGATAGAGTGTCAGACTGGGATGCAGAGGACCCAGGTTCAAGACCTCGAGGTTGCCAGCTTGAGCGCAGGCTCATCTGGTTTGACCAAAAAGCTCACCAGCTTGGACCCAAGGTCACTGGCTTGAGCAAGGAGTTGCTCGATCTGCTGTAGCCCCACAGTCAAAGCATATTTGAGAAAGTAATCAATGAACAACTAAAAGTGCCACAACAAAAAACTGATGATTGATACTTCTCATCTATCTCTCTCTGTTCCTGCCTGTCCCTATCTATCCCTCTCTCTGATTCTCTGTCTCTGTGTAAAAAAACAAAACAAAACACACACACACACACACACACACACACACACACATATAGTAGCAATTAAAGGCAAGGTAAAGAGATACATAAATCAAAAGACTGTAAAACAAGATAGTCCTAAGTATATATATATGGGGGTTCTCCAGTTACATGGTTCCATTCCTACAACAGTGACATAACCAGAATTTTGGTGTAAGTTGAAACACACCCTAGCTTAACACAAACAGAACACTTGCATTTTTAACAGTCTAAAATGGCGTAGGTAAACAGAATGGGGAACGCCAACTCCCTCACTCAGGCCACATTACAGTGCATTCTTCTGCCACACTTACTAGTTCACCCATGTAGTCCGTAGGTATGACACAAACTGCATAATTCAAAACACTCACATCTCAATTTTTTAAAGTTTTTATGGGAGTGCGCATCCTAAACTCGAAATGTTGTATGTTGAGATCATTGTAACCCGAGAATCCCCTGTATATAATATATTGTATATCAAAGTTGACATTTCAAAGACATAGGACAACTGTTAAACAAATACTGTTAGGAAATTGTCTACATTAAAAAGTAAAATTTGAGTTTCACTTTATGTGCAAGTAAATATAATTATAGTTGTATAAAAAGCTAGAATTATTATTAAAATAATATAAAAGAAGGAGGACAAAGGTTAAGCCTGTGTAGTCATGGGTTGGAGATCCTTAAGAAAGAAAAACAAACAAATAAGTAAACAATTGCTAGACATCTCCTTGCATAGCAAGGAGTCGATCATTCTAACTCAAGATCCGGCCTCTCTCCATGCCTCAAATCAACCAGTTTCACATTTCAGAGTCCGTCTCTTACAATATTGCTCGGGCTTTTGCACCACTAGCGGGGGTAGAAAAGTTATTAAGAATAACAGACTCAGGGATTGAAGTGTTGTTAGAGTTCTTTTTTCTTCTCCTTTTCCTAATGTCTGCCTGTCCATTTGTGTCAGCATCATTTTCCCCTAGCAAGGGTACCTTTCTATTTATGCCACGAAAAAGAAAATGTGAAGTTCTGGGTTTTATATATACCTGGTAGTGATTCTAGATTGCTAAAGAATTTATTTTCACATGTTTTATATATAAAATGCCTGGGAAAGACTCAGATTTGCCTAGTTCAGGTCCACTGTATACCTTCATTTATCACTAAGACCTGATATATAAGATGGATATAAATTTTATATCTATATAAAAGTTAACTGTAGCCCAAATAACACTGTATAACAAATAATACTTTTTAGTTAAAAAAATAAAACCATAAAATCTCAATAAATAATAACCTTTTATTAAGCCTGCAAGTCTCAAGACCAGATCATCTGGTCTGGTCTACTCTGTTCCAGACATCTCTCACCTCTCTCTTAGCCTAGGATGCTCTTTCTGTGGAGAAGACACACTAGATGACTCGAGGAAACATGCAAGACTTCTTTGGGCCTGGGTTTCACTCTAGTATGCTATCCTTCTGTCTTATTTTATTACTCAAAGCAATCCACATGGCGACACTCAAAGTTAAGGGATAGAGAAGTAAAAATACAGCACTTTAAGATCTCTTTTGCAGTGGAATAATAGATCTCATGGCAAATTGTACGAATTAGGGAGGAGTAAAACAGTGGAGCCTGTAATGGCATCAATTTTAGAGAACAATAAATGTCTCACCTGAGATTCCTTCTCATCCCTCTATTTTAGGAGTAGGGTTATCAGAAGGCAGAAAAAAGGGAAGCCTTTGAAGTTAATTCTAATAGGACCACATACCAGACCGTGCATGTAAACATAAATGATTCTGTTTAGTTTTACAAACAGGTTTAACAACATTCACATGAAATCTTTCAAGAAGAAAGATACTTTCATTGTTAACATTCACAGAGGTCCACATCTGCCTAATTCTCAAGGTAACTCTTCTTTCTTCTAGTAGGTACTTCTCCTTGGAGTTTACCTACTCTGTGGTATTAGAAATGAGTAAACAGCAAACATAACCTGCTGCAGAGAGAATGTTGAAGAGTACTACCAAGAAAGTGCCATAGAGTTTTATATATCTATCAAGCTAACTGGAACTACAAGTTCCTTTTCTCACTGACAGAGATGTATTATAAACTCTTCAGCTACAGGCTTGTAGAGAATACAGATGAACAAATGAAAGAATAAGTAGAAAGCTGTCTTATCACAAATATGGGGAAAAGGTCTCATTACTCAATCATTATTAGTTTTAGCATTTTTAAACTGGATGCACATTCTAATAATACAGTAGTATGAATTTTAATAAACCATATATAAATGTCCAAAGCTATGTAGAGATAATATTCTTAAAATATTAATAAAGGCCAAACACAAGGAAATAATCCCTATGTAGAACTGTAAGAAGACAGAATAGTGTTGGATGAATGAGAAAGTGTTAATGCACCTTAAGAAATACACAGAAATAGGTACTATAGTTTCTTAGTATAAACAGCTCAGAGCTCATATCAGCTTCTGTATAGCACTGCATTGCAAATGTGTGTGTGTGTGTGTGTGTGTGTGTGTATAAAGACAGAACTTAGCAGCTACCGGATAAATTATAAAAATTAAATTAAATGATAGTCAAAATTAATATCATCATTATTAGTAATAATATAAAGAGCTTTATATTGAAAGTGAGAATAAAAGGAAAGAATAAAGAAGTCTCCCACATGGTACAGAAATAAGGTCTTGCATAGCTTATCAGAGAGAAATGCAATAAATAGAAAAGACTCTTAGTTTTACTTTCCTACCACCTGTTTATAAACCTATATATGCCATAAATAGTCAAACTAACATACTCTGGACTCTTTCCAGGATTTCATATCATTTTAATCATATACCTAGCTCAATGTTACTTTAGTGATTTATAATAAAAAATGGTCTCAGCTCTTTATGAAATGCTTTCTTACTTAAATAGGAAGTGCTGCAACATCTTCCCTGAACTTTATATAAGATGTAGAATTCTTAGCACACACAGTGTATACATCCATGACTTCCATACATGAAGAAATATCCATACCAGGCTCTACATATCAGGCCCTATCTACTTTTACAACATCTTCAAGTCTGTTCTCCTCTACACTCTATCCTCATTGGTAGACTTTCTGTTGCACTATAACATTTTGGATTTATTTCATTCATTCATGAAATACGGTTTTTTTCCACCTGATTGGACAAATTTTGGTCATGTGATCACTATGAGAGCTTTAAAATTACCAAACGTATGTGTCTTTTGATTGACCATGGTTAAGTAAGTCTCTTGCTGGAGCTTTGAATAGAATCACCTTCCCATGTGACCAGTTTTTGCATAGAGTTCGGGGGTTAATACATAATAATTGTGGTTATTTGAGATGAAGTAAAAGAACAATGGATGTTAGGTGGGCAACCAAAAAATATCCTGCAGTTAATGTTAAACACTTTCAATCTACCACTTTCTATCAAAATCCTTTATTTTAGGTTCTTCATACCACTTACTAATTTTTTTATTCACTTATTTTATTAATTTGTCTATTGTTTATACTGTTACTAATTGCAAACCTCATGACAATTAGGAAAATATGTTATGTTCACTGCTATATCCCTAGATATTAGAATATTGTTGGCTCATAGTACACAATAAGTGAATATTTGTTAAATTAATTTATCTACTATTTAATCAGTTAATGAGCAAAGGGACTTGTTCAGAAAAAACAAAGAACAGGGTAAATTAGAAAGATTGTTATCTTATATTCTGATTTTATTTGGTTCTGTCTGTGTGTATGTACACTTATACACATTTAAGTGTCTACGTAAATTAACAATCCACGGCTCTTTCCTTATAACAATTCTTTTTGTGGCTGTTATGTAAACTTGGCCTATGTCAGTAACTAATCATAACGTGAAAAATTACTGTTGACTCAAAAATGATTCAATTTTCAGAGGAAGTAATTTACACAATAAGAGAACTGACTACATTAGGGAGAGATCATTTCTAGGATTAATGTGTCCCTGATCACACAGATGAATGAAGTCAATTCCCCTACCTTTTTATGAGTATGCCAAGCATATTATTGTCTTAAATGCATTGAGTGAAGAGGGAAAAGTTAATGTAGCTCCAAAAATGCACTATACATTCTGTCCCAAGAAATTTGATGCTTAAGATTTCACCAGGGAAAAATTAAAAAAAAAATAGAAGTAAATTATGGAATTATTTAATTAACTGGGAAGTTCAGTGTGCTCTAGAGACAATTTATTATTATAAATAGAGCATCTGATCCTTGCAGTGCATTGTAATGAATATAAAATATAAATCCAGGAATTTTTTTTTAATAAAAAAACAAAACATTCACCAATTTCTTATAAACTGTACCTAAGGGCCTCATTAGATTAATACTTTACTAGAATGCTTCATTATCTTGGCATACTTTTTGTTATGGGAAATCTCTGCCACATGTAAAATCATAGATCATGCACTTCTATTTGAAACACCCCTTTGATTTGCGTGAGATCTTTGCTCTTTGACTCTCCTCATAACTTCCTAACTTTTCTTCCTCAGTATGGCTTTTCTTCAGTCATTTCTTAACTGTTGAGGGTTCCCAGAATTTTGTCTTCATCGTAATTCTCTCCAAGCATGACATATTAAAAACATATATATTAAAAGTATATAGTAAAAAGTAAATATAATCATTTTTCCTAAAACTACTCTTCTTTCAATAATTGATCTTGTATTTGGTGGCATGGTCATTCAATCTGCTACTAATGCTAAAATACTTGGGTTCACCTGTAACTCACTACTGGCCCTTTCTTGCCACAGCCATTTAATACAAAATCCTGACCTGTTTATTTTCACCATTTATTTCAATTACATGCTCTTCATCTCCATCCTACCACCAACCGAATGAACATTCTCACTTCTCTCTACCTTGAGTTGCCTCCATGGTCTTCTAATATCAGTATATTACTCTTTTCCACACATAGCTAATAGACTGAGAATATATTGAAATTCATTTCTACAGTTGTTAAAAATGGCTGGAACAAGACGGATGGAGTACAGTGGTCCCTCGTCTATCGCAGGAGTTAGGTTCCAGAACCTCCCCGTGACAGGCTAAAATCCGCAAAAGAGCGACCTTATTATATTTATTTTAATATTTATATACATTTTAAGGCTTTATATTTTTTATATTGTTTTCAACTTTTTAGGCTAGAAAATGCTTATTTTACCACAAAAATAATTAAAATAATAAATATATAAAAATCCTATATACAGCAAAATCCCACGATTTAGCGAAAAATCTGCAATACAAAATTAGGTATATACAATTTAAAATTAGGTATATACATGATACAGTGAGATCATGAAAAGTGAGCCGTGATTTGGTGAGGGACAACTGTAATAATTAGGGTGTTAATTGATTGTGTCATACTCATGCTGAGTGTATGCCACCAGTAGTTGCATATTCTTAGGCTAGACTTAGAGAATTTAAAAAGTAGCAACTTTTAGATAGGAGATGACATTCAAAAATAAATTGTTTTGTCACAGCTATAGAAAATAACAATCAAAAGGATATAATTCACAATACAGAAAAACAATATGATTTCAATGCTCAATTCTTCTAATTCAACTGATTCTTTTTTAATTATTCTAAAATGTATACATATATTATCATGCTGCTCAAGTTTTCAAAAAATTTTTAATTACTCTTTTTTGCTTCTAATGTCTTGTCTAAATAAGCTAATTATTCAAAACATTGCAATTTTGCACCACCTGTCTTTTAAACTAAATCCCACACAAAACACCTCATTTAATCAATGTCTTTTTTTGAACCCCTGAAATATCTTGCACACTTTGTGCTTTCCACCTCTGGTCTTTTAATAAACTTTGCATGTCATATTGCTACCACTCAGTTTTATCCTCCAGATGCTATAGATATTTCAAGACCTCATTCAAATCCCACCATTTTCCATGAAGTCATCCTAAAACTATTTAGTTCTTTAAGCCATCTATCTCTACTAAACTCAAGAAATTATTACTTTAAATGTTTATTTGTTAACTAATTATATACTGGCATGTGCAATCTTTTAATGTTTTATTATATTTTCATTTAAATATTATTTTTTGACTATGCCACAATGTTTTTACCTGAAGGTAGGTATTATATTTCTTATTTATAGTGTAGTCATCGTCTTCCATACTCTATAATAATTTTGAGCTTGATTTTCAAAATAAAGATTTAGTTCAATTATGACATAACTGAAATCCTTGTCTTCCCATGTTTATTTATACTCCAATAAGAGAAAAGACAAACTTTAAATACTTGTAGATTATTTCCAAAAAACAAACTTAAATAGAAATTAGGAAAAAATGTGTACAGCGTCTCTACATATTACTTTTCTAAAATAAAGTAACTTTGCATAGAGGTAAATCATGCTCAATTCAAGTGCTTCAGCACAATTATGCTAAATTTCTCATTGTATTTTATCATAGGGAATTAGTTTAAAATATGTGAAATCCTATTAAAGTTGCCTGCCACGCACTTTTAAAATACTATTATGTTTGTTATGAGACACTAAAGCAAAATGCACCAATTTGCTGCAAAAAAACCTTTAAAACCTTGGCCTTGGCCAGGTGTCTCAATGGTAGAGTATCAGGCACATAGGGGAGGTGACCATATACTTCTCCAACCCTCCCTCTCTCCTTTATCTCTCTCTCTATTCCCCTCCCACAGCCATGGGTCATTTGATTTGAGCATGTGGGCCTCCGTGCTGAGGATGGCTCCAAATGGCATCTGCCTCAGGTGCTAAAAATAGCTCCATTGCCAGTGGCCCCAGATGGGCAGAGCATCGCCCTAGACAGCAGTAGCTGGGTGAATCCCAGTCAGGGCACAAGCGGAAAAAAAAATTTAAAACTTTTATTCTAGAATAGCATTTTTCAACTAGTGTGCCACAAGAGTTTTTTTTTTAATAAATAAATTTTTATTTTAATGGGGTGACATCAATAAATCAGGGTACATATATTCAAAGAAAACATGTCCAGGTTATCTTGTCATTCAGTTCTGTTGCATACCCATCACCCAAAGTCAGATTGTCCTCCGTCACCTTCTATCTAGTTTTTTTTGTGCCCCTCCCCCACCCCCTCCCCCTCTCCCTCCTTCCCTTCCCCTGCCCCCTGTAACCACCACACTCTTGTCCATGTCTCTTAGTCTCGCTTTTATGTCCCACCAATGTGTGGAATTCTGCAGTTCTTGTTTTTTTCTGATGTACTTATTTCACTCCGTATAATGTTATCAAGATCCCACCATTTTGTTGTAAGTGATCCGATGTCATCATTTCTTATGGCTGAATAGTATACCATGGTGTATATGTGCTACATCTTCTTTATCTAGTCTTCTATTTTTTTTTTTACAGTGATTAAAGCCTTTAAGAAAACTCTTGGCCAATACAGCAAGAATCCATAAAAGAGTAGTGTCCTTAACATGTTCACCAAGTCCAAGTTGGCCCCTACACCATGCCAAATCCCTGAAAAATGCAACCCAACCCCAGTTCAGTCTGTTAGAAGCTGTCACAAGGAGCAGGAGTCCAGGAAAATTCCACATCCAGGAAAAGACCGCATGGCACTGGTATTGTTGTCACAATTCTATACTTTGCAGCTCACGTTCAAGTCCCAATGACTGCTGCTTCTAGCTGGTAATGATTCAGGTAGACTGGAAAAGCCATCTGCAGCATGTGTGGATATGGAGCTTCTCTTCTCCTCTGCCTGGAGAGATGAGACCAGGTTGCTTTTCCCTGGAGCTCTGCGACTGTGGCTTGGTAAAGAGAACCTTGGGATACACTAAGCTGGGTGGCAAAGGTAGATTCATAATAGAAGTTGGCAAAAGGGGGAAAGAGAGTTCTAAATTAGGAGTAGGTCCCAGCCTGAAATATGAATGGGGCATTGAGGTAGGAGGAATAAAGGAAACACTATATATTAAACAAAGCAGCAGAAAATAGGACTATCAACACCCACAACAGAGATCTTCGAGGGAAGAGTTTTTAATAACGCAATACCTAACTATTTAAGCAGGGGCACTGATTTTTTTTTCTTACATTGTCAAATAAAAAAATGAAAATAACCAACACAGCAGTAGCCGCCTGGTATAAATGAATGAAAATTATACTAATTTTTTTGGTCAGATTGGCAAAATAAATATTTTTTGGTGTGCTGCAGAATTTTAGTAATCATTTTTTGTGTGTCTCAGGATGAAAAAGGATGAAAAAGGTAAATAAGATGAACTGATCTGTATATGAGAATAAGGCCAGTAAGTGAAATACACAAATGAAGTCTCACACATCCATCTTTCAACAGTGCAAAAACATCAGCTGAGATAGCCCCCTCATAATTTAGAGAATCACTAAGGACAGATTCACTACAGTAGAACGTATAACCTTAAAAATAATTTTAATTTTCAGAGGTTAGACATTTGCAGAAACTTTTTTCTTCATTTTTAAGTCTTCCATGGTTAGAAAATTGCAGGATTAAACTAGTAGGCAAACAGCACTAGAATATTCTTTCCTGCTTTTATGTTTGCGATGAGTTGTAATGTAGGTTTGTTAAGCTTATTAAATATCTCCATACTTTCCTGGCTGCTTCCATTTTGAATATAATAAAATGGTTGTGCTTCAGCTGCATATCTTTTGAAATTAGCAGAATACAAGGCAGCCCTGATATTTAGACTCTCTTATGAGAACATTCTGTATAGACTATTGTCTGAGTAGATTAGGAACCTAGCTGAACAGGAGAAAATTAATGAAAATTTTTATGACGTAGTTATTACTTTTATTTTTATTAAGTGAACAAAAAGAGACCTACACATAGCACTTTGATAGTATAATTTATAAATTTTTCAATTATTAATTTTTTTTCTTAGGTTATTTTAAAAACTATCAGACATTTTCCTCTTACAACTATAAATATTATAAATCAAGTACCAATTTTCTTCGTGAGTAACTCAAAAAATTTTAACCTAAGTGTAGACTATTCATGAAGTATTTTTAAATCATCAATGTTTTGAAACAACCATTTTATAAAAAAAATGTTTGACTACATTTCCAAATAGTAATTAGGGCATTCAGATAGAAGATCTCATATATTATTGGGAAATCTTCATAATAAAAGAACATAAAATTGATGTAGGCAAGGAAAATACTTCCTTCTACATTCTGGGTTCTGTGGTTGACCTAAGAATTAAACTGACATGACGGATTAAAAAAAAAAAAGCATAAAGGCCCTGGCCAGTTGGCTCAGTGGTAGAGTGTTGACCACGCATGTGGAATCCCGAGTTCAATTCTCAGTCAGGGCACATAGAAGCGCCCATCTGCTTCTCCATCCTTTCCCCTCTCCTTTCTATCTCTCTCTTCCCCTATCTTTCTACTCCCGCAGCCAAGGCTCCATTGGAGCAAAGTTGTCCTGGGTGCCATGTTATTAAATAAAAGTAATCAGATGCTAGATAGTCACATTTATAAAGAAAAAAGGTCAGATAGATACAGAAATATATGTGAATAAGAAAGATTCAGTACAAGTGAATCTTTATGATCTACATATAAAAGAGACTTCTGCTACATATTCAATATCTATTCCATGGTTCTTTTTCATAATCTAGTTTCAAAATCAGCTGATTAATTATAAGTCTAATTCATATGTAAGAATTACTGGTGTTATTTTGAGGGCAAGAACAAGAAGCTCTCATTGTAGATATGACATCCTGGTGGATTAGAGATTTCTAGCCTTTTGTGGATTTTAGAGTATAAAAGTTCCCTAGTGACAGAGGGCAATTACCCTACAAATCAAATGATACATTCAAGTGGAACTAAAATAAACCAAAATATAATGAGTAAAAATACACAGCTGAAAGTGTGTGAAAGAATATTCATCTCTAAAGTATAAAAACAAAAAGTGGCACTTTCTATTATACCCCAGTGAATTTCCCCTTTAGACAGATAAGATTTCCTCATGGAAGGTTTTTATTTTGTGTTCTCAACTGAACAACCATCTTCAGGTCAAAATATCCCTGAAATTTCCAGTTAATTTTTAATTTGTCCTTGATAAAATTATGCCAAGTAGAAAGACACATATATGAATTAAAACATGAAGCTGTGTCTGACCAGGTGGTGGCACAGTGTATAGAGCAGAGGTCCCCAAACTTTTTACATAGGGGGCCAGTTCTCTGTCCCTCAGACCGTTGGAGGGCCGGACTATAAAAAAAACTATGAACAAATCCCTATGCACACTGCACATATCTTATTTTTAAGTAAAAAAACAAAACGGGAACAAATATAATATTTAAAATAAAGAACAAGTAAATTTAAATCAACAAACTGACCAGTATTTCAATGGGAACTATGCTCCTCTCACTGACCACCAATGAAACAGGTGCCCCTTCCAGAAGTGCAGTGGGGGCCAGATAAATGGCCTCAGGGGGCCACATGTGGCCCAAGGGCCTTAGTTTGGGGACCCCTGGTATAGAGCATCAGACTGGGACACAGATGACCCAGGTTCGAAACCCTACGTCACCAGATTGATTGTGAGCTCATCTGGTTTGAGCAAGGCTCACCATTTTGAGCCCAAGGTTACTGGCTTGAGCAAGGAGTCACTTAGTCTGCTTTAGACCCTTGATCAAGGTACATAGGAGAAAGCAATCAATGAACAACTAAGGTGCTGCAAAGAAAAATTGATGTTTCTCATCTCTCTCCTTTCCTGTCTGTCTGTCCCTATCTGTCTCTCTCTCTGTCTTTGTCACAAAAGTAAATAACTAAATAAATAATAATTAAAAAATATGAAGCTGTGTTTGTTGCAGATGTCTAGTGAGACTGATAACACTTTAAAAGAACTTCAGTGGTTTATTAGAATTATAAAACTGCTAAATGTTTCTCTATAACCTAGCTAAAGACCATTGTTAATTACAGTTCAATAAAACACCCAGCGTTAGGCAGAAGTAACCAAATAAAGCAGTTCTTAGCCACACACATAAATGAACAGATGTGGCCAGTAAGCCATAATTTGTCAATTCCTAATCTAGACAAACAGAAAAAAGACAGGGACAGACAAAAGAAAATCCTTATAATGTTTTGAAAAGTTGACCATGGGGAAGTTTTTTCTATAAAGATACAAATATAATAGATTTTCTGACTTTATCATTCCCTGAACCATCTCAAAAGACAGACTTCTTTCTTAGATATATGCATACAGTCTTACAACACTTCCTCTCAAAACAAAATATTGACATAGACAAAAAGTATAGTGTTGCTACTGAAAGTCACATTTACACAAAAGATAAGATTTGTGTGTGTGTGTGTGTGTGTGTGTGTGTGTGTGTTAGAGAGAGTAAGAGATAGATAGAGAGAAGGGGACAGACAGACAGGGAGAGAGATGAGAAGCATCTTAGTAGTTCATTGATTGCTTTCTCACATGTGCCTTGACCGGGAGGCTCCAGCAGAGCCAGTGACCCCTTGCTCAAACCAGTGACCATGGGCTCATGCCAGCAAACATGGGGTCATGTCTATGATCCCATACTCAAACAAGTGACCTCATGCTAAAGCTGGATAAGCCTGTGTTCAAGCTAGCAACCTCGGGGTTTTGAACATGGGCATTCTGTGTCCCAAGCCTCTCTCCACTATGCTACCACCTGGTGAGGTCCAAAGATAAGAATTTTCAATTCATGAGCACATAATAAAATTATTTGTAAAAGGGAGATTCCTGATCTCAGGAGATAAACTCAGAATTTAGGATCTAGTCCAGAGGTCACCAAATTTGTTTTCTAAAAAAAGAGATAGTGCCTGACCAGGTGGTGGCGCAGTGGAGAGCATCGGACTGGGATGCGGAAGGACCCAGGTTCGAGACCCTGAGATCGCCAGCTTGAGCGCGGGCTCATCTGGCTTGAGCAAAGAGCTCACCAGCTTAGACCCAAGGTTGCTGGCTCCAGCAGGGGGTTACTTGGTCTGCTGAAGGCCCGTGGTCAAGGCATATGTGAGAAAGCAATCAATGAACAACTAAGAAGTCGCAATGCGCAACGAGAAACTGATGATTGATGCTTCTCATTTCTCTCCGTTCCTGTCTGTCTGTCCCTGTCTATCTCTGCCTCTGTAAAAAATAAAAAAATAAAAAAAAAAAAAGAGAGAGAGAGAGATAGCAAAGGCCCTGGCCAGTTGTCTCAGTGGTAGAGCATCAGCCCGGCGTGTGAAAGTCCCTGGTTTGATTCCCAGCCAGGGCACACAGGAGAAGTGCCCATTTGCTTCTCCATCCCTCCCCCTCTCCTTTCTCTTTATATTCTCTTTCCTTCCTTCAGCCAAGACCCCACTGGAGCAAAGTTGGCCTGGGCACTGAGGATATCTCCATGGCCTCTGCCTCAGGCACTAGAATGTGTCCGGTTGCAGCAGAGCAATGCTCCAGATGGGCAGAGCATCGTCCCTGGTGGGCATGCCGGGTGGATCCCAGTCAAGCACATGAGAGAGTCTTTCTGCTGCCCCCACACTTTTCATGTCAGAAAAATACAAAAAATAAAAAGTAAAATAAAATAAAAAGGAGAGAGAGAAAATGTTTTCAACTATGAGGACCATATTGTCTCAGTTCCAACTGTCCAACTCTGTTGCTGTAGCAAGGAAAAAGCCAGAGACATAAGAGCCTTATAGCCTGAGGTCCATAACTTGACAATTCTTGATCTAGACAAACAGAAATCAGAACTCAGACCAAAGATGGGGCTTAACTTCCTATAGCAGTCAGGGAGATGCCTAGAAAGGATAGTTATAAGGCCTTGGGGGAAGGCACGATTTCAGAGCAGAAGATCCTACGCTATGCCAGCAAGACGATACTGGGAGGTCTTTAGGTTGGTTTTCAGAATTGGCATTTACAGTCTTACCCACAGACCACTAGAAAAATCTATTGACTAAATCAACAAAATTTTTTTAAATTTCTGCACCAACAGACAACACTGCTTTGACACTTTTTTGGTGACTCAAACAGAGGAAGTTAGTGAAGGGTATTTATAAGATTATGAACTCTCAGTTCAAGTGGTTTAGAGTGGGTCTTTTGAGGAGGAAAACTAGTTAGAGATGAGCAGTCCTTTTATACAATAATATAGAATAGGTAGACCAAGTGGGGTGAGGATGTTGAGGTAAATTTGATGGAACTGTTGTCATAAGTGAGATGTTTCTCCAGGTGTGAAAAATGTTATCTGACAGCTATTTGCACAGATGAGCAAACTGTTTTCTCAGATACTTTTGTGGAAACAACTTCTGAAGCAAACAGTGGTTATATTGACACAGGTGCTTCCATTTCTAAGGTAGGAAGAGGCAGAGGTACTTTTCAGAATATAATATAATAATATCATTGTGCCAACAATGATATTATAAATGTTCACCCTACAGAATTTTGTATTGCCTCTTTAATTCTTTTTCTCCCAAATAGTCAGTAAAATCAGTGTAACTCAAAGTATGTATTTTATAGTTAGTTCCCTAATAATTATGGCTATTAATTTTAAGATACTTTTATAAGTAAATGGTAAATATGGTGGATACTGTAATTTGCCAGTCACATTTCTGTTCTAAAATGGAGATGTGATCACCCCGCCTATACAGAGTGTTACCAATTGCCAAGTCTTGGGTATAAGCCTCAGCTGGGCCAATCTACTTTTCACACTGTCATGTTCCTTCTGTGGAAAGACCCCACCAATGACCTATTACACAGGAGGATAAAGCAAATCTTCCCAAATCAGGACAACTCTCACATGCCATTTTAATTCTAGAAACTTCTGTGGAGTTAGGATTGAGGTTTATTGGGGATGCATTGGCTCAACTTCTCCCTATGTTCAAATATCTTCTTTTCCTTCTCTTTTGAGAATGTTCATTTCAAGAGTAAGCCCCCATAAGTGTCCTTCTCAGTTAGTTATAGCTTATATTCTAATTCCTGTGGAACCCAATTTGAATGTGTTGGGGACAGGAATGGTCAAGAAACAAAATAAAGATAAAATTTTGGAACTGAAATATTTGTCATAACTGCAAAAGAATCCTGTCATTGGAAGTGGATGAAGTGTAGATAGACCCTAACAAAAGGTAGGCGTGTAAATTATAAAAAATTTTCACTATTAGTAAATCAATATACTATATTTTGAAGGGAATACATTCACTGACACAAAGTATGAGTGTTTAAATGAGAATATAGAAAAGGAGAAACAGTAGCTATGAAGAGAATAAAATTGTTATTTATTTTTATGTATGCATTGTATTGTTAATAAAATTTGGAAAAAAATATAAAGCTGAGAATAATTACTTAACAATTAAAAATTAAATGTAATTTTACTCCTGGATATCAGATAACTGAAAGAGCATTTCTCTCAAATTATAAAGAAATAAGAGAGCACCATTAATGTCAAATTCAGAATATTTTTTTCAAACTCATTGAATAACTAAGGTTACAGAATGCCAATAAAGAGTGCAAAATCTAAAAAATAGATGATGTCTGTTGGGAGAGAGGAGATGTAAGTATTTGCTCATTTGGGTTGAAACAGGTGGACATCAGTACAAAGAGTTCTCATAGAAGAATTAGAAATTTGGTAAAGGCTGCATGTAGCCATTAAAGTGTTCTACACAGACAGCATAAATCTGTGACCTGAGGCTACAGAAATTGAGCAGGTCCACACACTCTCAAGGTTGTTTCTCCACAAATTCCACTGGGCACTCACAGAAAAGATCTGAAAGAGCTCTAAGAAGTCTTCATTGAGGTGCAACCCTGGGATGGGATGATATTAGCTGTGCAGAAAGTAAAAGAAATTTCACTCAGATCTTTCTCTTGTACCTCTATTATAAAACAGAGCCTAATCTATGGTTTAAGGACACAGAGTAATGCTGCCCCTTAGGGCAGGGGTGAAAACTCATTTTACCTGGGGAAAGGAGAAAGGTGAAAATAAAACTTCTCTTGGGGAGGAGAAAAAACAAATCTGTTTACAATTACATTTATTGGAGAGTGAGGAAAAATAAGGACACATTCTTGAGACCCAGAAATACAGTGCATACCTAAGAGTGAGGTTTAATTATAACAGAATTAAGTTCTCCAATTATCCTTCTTACTGTCAAGTGAACACACTTTGAATGATAGGTAAAGGCAGATTATTCCTGAAAGGACAGGAAAGAAACAAGAGAATACCAACAACATCCCATGAGACACAAAAGAAAAACCTAAATTTCACCTTGCAACAGAATTTCTCTGAAAAATCTATCTGTACCCTAGACACAAGATCTAGCTACAGAAATTTGAAACAAGTGTTTCATTGAGGATAGCTGTAACAACAAAGAAAAGCTCAAATTCAATCCTACTTATAATATAAACAATATCCTGAATTAAAGGATAAAGAGAAGGAAAGGAGTGCCCATTTTTTTCTTTTTTCTTTTTTTTCTTTTTTTTTTTTTTGCAACAGAGACTGAGAAAGGAACAGACAGACAGGAAAGGAGAGAGATGAGAAGCATCAACAACTGGTAGTTGAGGCACTTTAGTTGTTCATTGATTGCTTTCTTATACATGTCTTGACTGAGGGGCTCTAGCTGAGCCAATGACCCCTTGCTTAAGCCAATGACCTTGGGCTCAAGCAAGTGACTTCGGGCTTCAAGCCAGTGAATTTGGGCTGAAGCCAGTAACCATGGGGTCATGTCTATGATCCCATACTCAACCCCGTGACCCGGCATTCAATACTGAGACCTGGAGGTTTCGAACCTGTGTTCTCAGCATCCCAGTTGGATGTTCTATCCACTGCGCCACCACCTGGTCAGCAAGGAGTACCCATTTTCAAGCATTAAACTATTTGCCTCAGTTTCTACTGATGTCTGGCTTTTAACAGCAAAAAGAAATAAATAAAAAGTAAAAAAAAAGTCAATCAAAAGGAATCAAAACAATAATCAGAACTACAGACAGGTATGCCAGTGACATTAAACTATCTGACAAAATTTAAAATAACTATAATTAATATATGAATAATGCTAATTATACAAGGAGGTAGAAACAAAAATTAAATAAAAATGGTATAACATTGTAAAACATAAAAAATGCCTTTGACAGACGTTTCAGTGAACTCAACATATACAAGAATCAATGAACTTAAAGATGCGTTATTTAAAATTATGCACAGTGAATCACAGTGAAGGAAAAGGAGTGACAGACATAAGTATATAAAGATCATAAAGAGTTATAAATCAACATCAAATATTGTTATATGTGTGCAGTTGAATCTCAAAAAGACAAATAAAAAATGTTTGAAGCATAGTGGATAAAGATTTTTCCAAAATTATAGACAAAACACAAACTACAAATACAAGAATCACAGAGAAAATTAAGCAAGATAAATGATTCCCCCATGCCAAAATCACCTGGACATATTATATGTAAGCTTACAGCAAGTGATAAGAAAATATATATTGAAGAAAATTAGAAAGACATTATACATACGGGAAACTTTTTTTAAAATTTATTGTGTTTACATAGATTCTAGCATCAACCCGAAGGCATCCCCCCACCCTCATATTCCCCTCAACATCTCCCTTCCCCATTCCCTTTAGGTTTATCCCATCCTATCATCCCCTTTCCCTCTTTCCTCTTTTTCTCTGGTCCCTTTGATCCCTCCTCTGTCTCAATTCCATTCCTCAGTTCACATTATTTCTTGAATTTCTCAAATGAGTAAGGTCATATGATATTTTTCTTTCTCTGCCTGACTTATTTCACTTAACATAATAGTTTCCATGTCCATCCATGTTGTCACAAAAGGTAAGATTTCCTTCTTTTTCATGGCCCCATAGTATTCCATTGCATATATGTACCACTGCTTTTTAATCCACTCATCCACTGACGGACATTTGGGCTGTTTTCAGATCTTTGCTATTGTGAACAATGCTGCAATATACAGGGGAGCGCATTTCTTTTTTTGAGTCAGTGCTATGGTGTTCTTGGGGTATATTCCTAAAAGTGAGATAGCTGGGTCAAAAGGTAGTTCTATTTTTAATTTTTTGAGAAATCTCCATACTGTTTTCCACATTAGCTGCACAAGTCTGCATTCCCACCAGCAGTGCAGGAGGGTTCCCCTTTCTTCACATCCTTGCCAGCACCTATCATGTGTTGTTTTGTTAATGAGCACCATTCTGACTGGTGTGAGGTGGTATCTTATTGTTGTTTTATTTTGCATTTTCCTAATGATTAGTGATGTTGAACATTTTTTCATGTCTATTGGCCATCTGTATGTCCTCTTTGGAGAAGCATCTATTTATTTCTTTTGCCCATTTTTTAATTGGATTGTTTGTCTTCCTGGTGTTGAGTTTTACAAGTTCTTTATAAATTTTGGTTATTAATCCCCTTAATATCAGGAATAAGGCAGGGTGCCCCCTTTCACCATTCTTATTCAACATAGTACTGGAAGACCTAGCCAAGCAATAGGACAAAAAGAAGAATTAAAAGGCATCCAAATTGAGAAAAAAGAAGTAAAACTATCATTATTTGCAGATGATATGATACTATATATAGAAAACCCTAAAGTCTTAGTCAAAAAAACTACTGGACCTGATAAATAAATTCAGCAAAGTGTGAGGGTATAAAATTAATAAATAGAAATCAGAGGCATTTTTAACCACCAACAATGAACCATCAGAAAGAGAAATTAAGGAAACAATCACATTCACTACTGCAACAACAAAATAATAAAGTAACTAGGAGTAAATTTAACAAAGGTGATTAAAGACTTGCACTCAGAAAATTATAAAACATTGATTAAAGAAATCAAGGAAGATACAAACACATGGAAGCATATACCGTGTTCATGGACAGGAAGAATAAACATCATTGAAATGTCTATATTGCCCAAAGCAATTTATAAATTCAATGCAATACCAATTTAAATACCAATGACATATTTCAAAGATATAGAACACATATTCCAAAAATTTATATGGAACCAAAAAAAAGAACTTGAATAGCCTTAGCAATCTTGAAAAAATTAGAGTAAAATGGGAGGTATCACACTTCCTGATATCAAGTTATTCTACAAGGCCATTGTACTCAAAACAGCTTGGTACTGGCATAAGAACAGGCATACAGATCAATGGAACAGAACAGAGAACCCAGAAATAAACCCACACCTTTATGGACAATTGATATTCACAAAGATGGTAATAGCATACAATGGAGTAAAGACAGTCTCTTTAACAAATGGTGTTGGGAAAACTGGTCAGCTACCTGCAAAAAAATGAAACTAGACCAACAACTTACACCATTTACAAAAATAAACTCAAAATACTGTACAGTGTGTCTGTAAAGTCATGGTGCACTTTTGACCGGTCACAGGAAAGCAACAAAAGATGATAAAAATGTGAAATCTGCACCAAATAAAAGGAAAACCCTCCCAGTTTTTGTAGGATGATGTGGCAGCATGTGCACATGCGCAGATGATGATGTAACACCGTGTATACAGTGGAGCAGCCCACGGCCATGCCAGTCGAGATGTGGACAGTACAGAGGAAAGTTCAGTGTGTTCTCTGGCTTGCTAAATTCGAATCTATGACCAAAGTGCAACGTGAATATCGGCGTGTTTATAACGAAGCACCACCACATAGGAATAACATTACTCAGTGGGATAAGCAGTTGAAGGAAACCGGAAGTTTGGTGGAGAAATACTGTTCTGGTAGGCCATCAGTCAGTGACGAGTCTGTAGAGGCTATACAGATAGCTACCTAAGGACCCCTAAAAAATCTGTGTGTGAGCCCACATGGAACTACTCTGAATAGGTATCAAACTGGGAGAGTTTTTCTTTTATTTGGTGAAGATTTCACATTTCTATCATCTTTTGTTGCTTTCCTATGACCAGTCAAAAGTGCACCAGACTTTACAGACACACTGTAGATAAAAGACTTAAATGTAAGTCATGAAACCATAAGCAATTTTGAAGAAAATATAGAAAGTAATCTCACCAACATCTCTTGCAGCAATATATTTACTGATTTATCTCCACTGGCAAGTGAATAAAATACAGATAAAAAATGGGACTATATCAAACTAAAAACTTTTGTACAGCTAAAGACAATATGAATAGAAAAAAAGGCAAAGCACACAATGGGAGAACATATTTGACAATACATCTGATAAGAAGTTAATAAAGAAACATTTTTAAAAATACAGAAGACTTCTAGTCTGAAACTATGTTAGTTGAAAGACAATGGAGTCCTATCAATAAACAAGAGAAAGCGTGGACTGTCAAGCCATATTTCAAAATTCTATCAAGAAAAAGAAGAGGTTAAAAATAAGGATAGAAGAAGACATATATGACAATAAAAAAGCATAAAAGCTGAGTGACTATATAGATTTTATCAAAATTGGCTTTAGAACAAAATATGCTACTAGAACCAAAAGTATAGATTTCCATAATGACAAAAGTGTAAGGACAAAAGTGTATATCATCATGAAGATACAAAAATTGTAAGAAAAATATACACATAAAAGCAAAGCTTAGAAATATAGAAAACAAATACTGAAAGAATTGTGAGAGAGAATCGGGCAAACAGCAATAGTTGAAAACTTTAATACCCAATTCTTAATGATAGATAAAGTTTCTAGACCAAAATCAGTGAAAGTATAGAAGATGTGAACAAGAATAAATGGAAGAGTAAAGCATGAGAAGGGCATGGTAGTCAATGTCTTAGAACTCTCAGAGATGAGGAGTGGGTCATGATATAAAACAAACTATCAGGCATGACCTGTGGTGGTGCAGTGGATAAAGCATCGACCTGGAAATGCTGAGGTCACTGGTTCGACACCCTGGGTTTGCCTGGTCAAGGCACATATGGGAGTTGATGCTTCCTGCTCCTCCCCCTTCGCTCTCTCTCTCTCTCTCTCTCTCTCTCTCTCTCTCCCTCTCCCTCTCTCCTTTCTAAAATGAATAAATAAAATTTAAAAAAAAACTATCAGAAGATAAGAAGAATTAAAAATGGAGGGCAGAGGGTGGAAATAATGACTGTCTTGTTGTAGTCCTGACATTAGCTAGAGAAGCATGGGCTCACGCTAATTTTTATATTCAAAGTACCTCAGCAAGAGAAAGCTATTGGTATCCATGAGTAACTACTCTTCAGAACCTATCTAAATAAGTGGACTGTAGTTTACATTATGATGTATTGCCCAGATCTCATTTCAAGAATAAACTACCCCCCTCACTGATACAATTATGAATGCTGCCAAAAGACATTTCAGCTATAAACCCTATTTTCAGATTGCTATGTTGAAAATACCTGCCTTAACCCATATTATTATTTCTTCCAGTGGCAGCCTCACTCAATGACTAATCAACATGGGCATAAAATAGTAATTCTAATGGTCCATCATAGCTCCAGAGCACCCTAAAGGTTATTAAGGGGATTAATAACCAAAATTTATAAAGAACTTGTAAAACTCAACACCAATTCGAATGGTTCATCATAGCTCCTAAGCACCCTAAAAACCATGCATTTTTTTAGAAATGCATGTTATCGTCTGCCTTTGCCCAATTCTTTATTTTACTCCCTTCCACTGGTGTTAATCCTGAGAACTTCAAAAACTAAACATCCTATAAACTAATCTCTGTCTCAGGGTATGTTTCCTAGCACTTGAGAACCCAACCTGCCACAGTAAGGTGGGGAACTTTTTTCTTCTCATTTTCAATGTAGAGGGTTACACCATCTTTTCCTATCAGTAGACAGAACTCTTCTTATCTTTAGGCTTTTAGAAATGGTAACATGTATTTTTCTGGCCATGTCATTTTTCAAGTCTCAGCTCAGCTCAGCTCAGGTTTACCTTACTGAAGGTAAGGTTAGGCTTCACTGTTTTATATATAAAAGCTTTTAGCATTACCAGTTGCTTGAGAAGTTACTCAGATTTCTTAGGTATTTCATTCTTTTATTTCTCACTGATATTGTCTCAAATTGTTTTTTCAAAAATTTCTTTGCACATTTCTGCATTCATTTTTAACTATGGTCACATCTAAAGGCTGTTGGAATTGTATGTTATGTTTCGTGTGACTTTTATTTTTAATCTACTTCCCTAAAATCTATTCAACTATGAAAGTTCTTCACATTAGTTTATCTGTCTTTTATGAACATTGAAATGAAGTAACCTCTTCTTTTTAGGTTCCTTCATATTCATTTTTTTATTTCTGGTCACATTAAATGGAAAATAGCAATATCTCTTGTCACTTCTATTGGAGTAAAACTATTTCTATTTTTCCCTTTGCCAGTGGATTATACCTATGCAAGACAAAAATGAGAAAACATGACATATTTTCAATAATTAAAAAGCCATGTTATAAATCATTTGATAATTTATTATTCTTTGTAGTCAATTTGCCACAAATTATAATACTTGTTGCAAATAATTTTATATACTGTTTTATTTTTATCTTTTAAATTTATATATAACTCCTGTATTTTATAAAGTGAAAATCTAAGAAAATTAAAAGATTAACTAGTGAAGACAGCAGAAAAGCAAAAAAATTATACTTCATTTTTTGTTTATTCATCTATTATACATCAATATTCATTAAGTTTCTATTGTGTGTTGGGTATTATTATAGGCACTGAAAATATAGAAATGATAAAGATAAAAGAAATTAAAACCAGAGAAAATCTCTCTGCTTTATAAAATTTATAATATAATGAGGTAAGAGAGGCAACAAACATAATAAATACGTAAATTATTTAGGGCATGAACTAGTAAATTTTTTACTGTAAGGAGGAAAACAGTAAATACTTTTAGCCTTTGCTGGCCAAATGGCCTTTACTACACAAACCTGGCATTATAGGGGCAATATAACCACAAACAATACATAAACAGGCATGGTTGTATGCCAATATAATCTTACAAAAAACTGCAATGGAGAAAAATTAAGTAGAATAAGGGTAATAAGGAGAGTTTGTTAAATTTTAAATAAGGTGGTCAAATAATGGTCACTTTAAAAGTAATATGTGAAGAAATTTAAAGGGGGTAAAAAGTCGTTTTGATATCCAAAATAAGAATGGCCCAAAGAGCAAAGAACATGTGTGAAGAAATATGCTAATTACTAAGTTAAATATGAGATACCAGGGCTGATATATTCTAAGTTTCTGCCATACAGTTGTCCCTTTTTGTGTATTTTTTAAAAACTAGTATCTGTTCTATTCCAATTTTATACAAGTTTTTAAATATTTAGACATCACCAAAACATACCACCACATGAAAAGCATGAGACTGTAGGATATAACTTTGGAAATCTGGAAATATTAAGGTCAGTAACAAATTATTATTTCATACTTATATTCCATTTACATATCACCTACTTCACAGAAAATTGTAGCTATTTATAGGTTTTATTTTTGATATTTACAAAATATGGCAATTTGAGAAGAAAATATAGCTCTATTGATAATAGAATTATTTTAGAAAGCTAATTGCAAGAACAATTTCAATATGTGGGATATAAAATTGAAAGCAACAAATGAAAAAACAAAACAAAAAAAAACTAATAGACATAAGAAATAGTATGGTGGTTACCAAAAAGGAGAGGGTTGGGGGTAATAAAGGTAATAGGGATCAAATATTTGCTGCAAAAGATCATTTGATTTTGGGTGGGGACACAAAATGCAATACAAAGATAATGTATTCTAGAAATGTATACTTGAATCCTATATACAGGGGGTCCTCGGGTTACGACCACCTCAACATACAACATTTTGAGTTTACATTGCTCACTCCCATAAAAAATTTAAAAATTGAGATGTGACAGCTGATCCTCTGCTCCCTACATCACCATCTCTGCCTTTATTCCATTCCTCAGTTTACTTTGTTCATTCGATTCCATATATAAGTGAGGTCATATGATATTTTTCTTTCTCTGCTGGCTTATTTCACTTAGCATAATGATCTTCAGGTCCATCACAAAAGGTAAGATTTCCTTCTTTTTCATGGCCCCATAGTATATCATTGTGTATGTACCACTGCTTTTTAATCCACTCGCCCACTGATGGACACTTGGGCTATTTCTAGATCTTGCCTATTGTAAAAATGTTGCCATAAACATGAGGGTACTTATCTTCTTTCAAATCAGTGACTTGAAAAGTGGGATTTTAGGAATATATTCTTAGACTATATTCCTAAATGTGGAATAGCTGGGTCAAACGGCAGTTCCATTTTTAATTTTTTGAGGAATCTCCATACTGTTTTCCACAGTGGCTG
Source organism: Saccopteryx leptura (assembly GCF_036850995.1). Taxonomy (NCBI): domain Eukaryota; kingdom Metazoa; phylum Chordata; class Mammalia; order Chiroptera; family Emballonuridae; genus Saccopteryx; species Saccopteryx leptura. The sequence continues at coordinate 358,636,310 of NC_089503.1, forward strand.
CACCAGTCTGCATTCCCACCAGCAGTAGAGGAGGGCTTTCTTTTCTCCACACACGCGTCAGCACTTACTGTGTATTGATATGTTGGGGATGGGATCAGAGAAGGTGAAGGGATTAGTGAAATTATATATACATAACACATAGATACAGATAACAGGACAGGAAATCCCAGAGGGAAGGAAGGGAGGGAGTTATGGGGAGGGGGGCAAATGGGAGGTAATGGGGGACAAAGGGGTGGGGGTGAGGGAGTTATATTGAGTGGGACACTTGAATCCATGTTAATACTATAGGTTAAAATTAATAAAAAATTTTAAAAATGACAAAACTGGTAAAAAAAAATTGAGATGTGAATGTTTCAGCTTACACCATTAGCATAGTACTTACAGACTGTATTACAGACTGTATGGGTGAACTAGTTTGGTTGCAGCAGTGGAAGAGTAACAGTATTCTTTTTCTGTGGCTTAGTTGTGTTTCTATGTTCTAGATTACGATTTTACAACTGTGTTAGGATAGGTAAGTGACTTAGGCTAGGATGTGTTTCAACTAATAGCAAAATTTGGATTACATCACTGTCATAGGAATAGAACTGTGCCATAACCCGAGGACCTCCTGTAATCTTATTAATGAATGTACCCCAATAAAATTAATTAAAATAAATTATTATAATAATAAAAATTAATAAAATAAAATGCAACAAAAATGCCAGATAATTTTCTTCTCTAACTGGCATAATTCATTAATAGTTTATAATCACAAAATATATTTAACATAAAAAAATAAACTAATTATATTTTTAAAATTTTACCAGTTCCTTGAAGTAGGGAATAGTTTGAAATAAAGTGATACAATATATGTAAATATATTTTTATTTCTGCACTATGCAGAAAGGAGAAATTTTAAGTCATTATTTAAGGTTTAGTTTTCATGTTCTAAATACTATTTTTGATGTTAAAATTGTGTATAAAATTATATATCTATCTCACATCATTCTTGTTATCAGATGTATGTAAGGGACCATATCAAGGAGGAAGAAACATGAAATTGTTTGAAAAAATGGCATATTAATTTTAAAAACTTGATATCTGAAATTGCAGTAAAAACTATGTGGGGCTTTCATTTTATATATTAATTTTTGTTTTTAAAATTATCAAAATGAAACTGGTTAAAATTATATAATACTTAAATATTTAATTATAAAAATTAGCAGATATTTGTGCTGGCATATTGATAGTAACAAAAATGATTCGGTTTAACAGGAAATGCTAATCTTAACATTGTATATATTTTAGCTGGCTTTAAAGAAAGAAAAAAGATTCCATGCCTTCAAATGATATTCTTAAATTATTGTCAGAACATGAGAAAAATAATAGCTGCTAGTAGCATCACATTGTTCATATATAAACATTTAAGCTATCAAATTTATTAATAATGCTAATCTATGAGAACTTTTTTATACACAATGTATTTCATTTAAGTATGTTATATAAAATATGAAAATGTATTATTTTAAATCTTAGAATATTTTCTTTTTTTAAGAGTTGAAGATCAATTATTAATTTATTTTATTTTTTATTGATTTTAATTTATTGTGTTTACATAGATTCTAGTGTTGCCCCAAATGCATTCCCCCTCCCCTGTATTCCCCTCAACATCTCCCTTGACCCCCTTCCCATAGTGCCCTCCCTCTTTCCCTTCAGGTTTATCACATCCTATCATCCCCTTTCCCTCTGTCCTCTTTCCCCTCTGGTCCCTTTGATCTCTCCTCTGTCTCAATTCCATTCCTCTGTTCACATTGTTCATTAGATTCCTCAAATGAGTGAGGTCATATGATATTTTTATTTTTCTGCCTGGCTTATTTCACTTAGCATAATAGTTTCCATGTCCATCCATGTTGTCACAAAAGGTAAGATTTCCTTCTTTTTCATGGCCCCATAGTATTCCATAGTATATATATGTACCAAAGCTTTTTAATCCACTCGTCCACTGATGGACACTTGGGCTGTTTCCAGATCTTTGCTATTGTGAACAATGCTGCCATAAACATGGGGGTGCATTTCTCATTTTGAAACAGTACTATGGTGTTCTTGGGGTATATTCCTAAAAGTGGGATAGCTGGGTCAAAAGGAAGTTTAATTTTTAATTTTTTGAGGAATCTCCATACTGTTTTTCACAGAGGCTGCACAGTCTGCATTCCCACCAGTGCAGGAAGGTTCCCCTTTCTCCACATACTTGCCAGCACTTATTTTGTGTTCTTTTGTGAATATTTTTATAATTTACTATTTCTATGTCATGAGTCATTAAAAAATATTGACTATAACATTTTACACAGTTTCTACTGAAAAATATATTTCTAACTTATAGTTGATTAATATTTTCTATCTTTCTTTTCTGTCATATTCTTTACTGCCACAACTCTGCTTACTGTACATAAATTTCAATGTGCAATTCTATTATTGCTACAAATAGCAAAAGAAAAACAAATAGGGCATTCACAAATGGGAGCTTCCTTTACACATTTTTATTTCAGAAATTTATCTTTGAAAAAAGTAAAGAATATGATTTTCACTAAGCAGCTACCAGGAGTAAAAACTAAAGAATATTTGATTTTTTTTTTTTTTTGGTTTGTTTGTTAGAGAGAGACAAAGAGAGGGACAGACAGACAAGAAGAGAGAGAGATAAGAAGCATCAATTCTTTGTGGCAGCACCTTAGTTGTTCATTGATTGCTTTCTCATATGTGCCTTGACAGGGGAGCTACAGCAGAACTAGTGACCCCTTGCTCATGCCAGCAACCTTGAGCCCAAGCCAGCAACCTTGGGGCTCCAGCCAGCAACCATGGGGTCATGTCTGTGATTCCATGCTCAAGCCAGCAACGCCATACTCAAGCTGGTGAGCTCATGCTCAAGTCAGATGGGCCCACATTCAAGCTGATGACCTCAGAGTTTCAAACTTGGGTCCTCTCCATCCCAAGCTGATGTTCTATCTACTGCACCACTGCCTAGTCAGGCAAGAGTATTTGATTTTTTTTTTAGCTTAAAATGCCTTTTATAAATTCAAATTAGAATAATCATTTTATCAAAATTATTTTTTAAATAAAATATATACATTATTTCTATTGTTGATGATTAAGAATATAAACTCCTGGCCCCTGACTGGTTGTCTCAGTGGTAAAGTGTTGACCAGGCATGTGGATGTACCAGGTTCGACTCCTGGTCAGGGCACACAGGAGAAGTGTCCGTCTGCTTCTTCATCCTTTCTCCCCTCTCCCTTTCACGTCTCTCTCTCTCTCTCTCTCTTTCTCTCTCTCCCCCCTCTCTCTCCCCATCCTCTAGCCATAGCTTGATTGGAGCGAGTTAGCCCCAGGCACTGAGATTTGCTCCATGGCCTCTGCCTCAGGCACTAAGAAGAGCTTGGTTGCTGATAAATGGAGCAACGCCCCAGATGGGCAGAGCATTGCCCTCTAATGGGCTTGCCAGGTGGGTCCTGGTCTGGGCACATGTGGGAGTCTGTCTCTGCCTCCCCTCCTCTCACTGAATTATAAAATAAATAAATAAAAATTAAAATAAATAAATTTTTTAGCCCCAACCAGAGAGGTCAGTTGGTTAGCACATTGTTCTGACTTGCAAAGATTGCAGGTTCAGCCACTGGTCAGGGCACAAACAGAAATACATCAATGTTTCTCTCTCTATCCCTCTCTAAGTCCCCTTCCTGTTTCTCTAAAATTAATAAGTATATATATTTTAAAAAGAATATAAACTCCTTAGTCAGATTACATTAATTTCGATCTAGATTCCAAAACCTAATAGCCATACAATATTTTATCAATAATAGTATCTGTCATATATTTGTTAGGCGAATTAAATTACTTAATTCTAGTAAACATAGTGGCACAAAGTATATTCTATTTAAGTGTTTATTAAACATATATATTTTTTCCTTTTTTTAAAAATAAAAAACTTACCAAGCATATTTGAATTGTATCATTATTAAGGAGTTCTGAGTCAAGGGAAATTGTTACAATATGACTGTGATTATTCCACAGTCACTCTTTAAATATTAATATGAATATACCTACAAATATAAGTATGAGACAATGGAATATTCATAATTTTCCTATCACTGTATGTCTGATATAACTAAACTGAAAATAATGATCTGATTCTTTGAGCCTCAAGACATATTCATGAATATGTAGAAATTTTAAATTTTATGAATTTCAAAGAAAAATCATTATCCTACTGTTTCATGTAAAATGATTATACACATTAATCTGCATAATTTTCATAACACTACCAAGGTAGTACAAATTGAAGATATTGTTAACCATACTTCACTGAGGAATAAAAACTCTCAGAGGTTTGTAGCAAATTAGTACTGGATCCAGACTAAATTCCCTGTTGTTTTCAACAGATACATCCCTAAGTATTTCACTAATTTGTACTTCTTAATATTTGTGCTAATTACTATCTTTCCACAAATTTTATGGAATCAAGAGAGGAGAGATGGCTGAATGGACAGAATTACATTACAGAGTCCTCAAGTGACAACACACTTCCATTCCAATGACAGTGACATAACCTGAATTTTGGTATAAGTCAAAACACACCATAGCTTAAGTCACTTACATATTCTAACACAGTTGTAAAATCTTAATCTAGAACATAAAAACATAACTAAGCCACAGGAAAAGGAAATGAATATGCTGTATTGTACACTGTACTGTAGTAACAGAAAAAAATGACAAAAAAAAAGAGTGTAAAACAAATGCCCTACCTTTATGCCTGTGGTTGGCTTGCACACTGGAAGGGGCATTGCAAGGTGGGAGAGAGTGACCTATTGGGAGGAGGAAGCTGGAGAGGCAGGAGGAGAACCTGCAGAAGGTGCTGGAGATCCTGGGTCAGGTGAATCAGGATTGCCTAAGGAACATGCAGGAGACGCTGGAGATGATTCTACCTGTACTACACATGTTTCATCTTGAGAAGCAGCTGATGTAAAGGGTGCAAGATGTGTTCCAGGCTGTTCTGGAAGGTTGATGACTTCTTCTCTTCCAAAATCTGCCTATAGCATTGCAAGGCATCCATAACAGCTATGGAGACCTTACTGAGTCTGTCATCACCGGGGTCCTCAGACTGAAATTTTGCCAACCCATCCTCTACCAGAAAAACCTTCTGCCAAACCCTTGGTAGTAAATCTCTTGGATTCTGGGGTTTCTATCTCTTCCTCTTCAATCAACTGCTTCTCCAGCTGAATGAGGTCCTCAGCAGACAGCTCCTCTCCATGTGATGCCAGTAACTCTGTGACATCCATCTTGATGAATTCCCTCTTCTTTGAAGCACTACCATCTGAAGACTCTGACTTTCATTTAGGAGTCATGATAAAAGTCAAAATGTTGCCAAACAAAGCAACACAAATGGAGCCCTTGTGCTTTTAACAGTCCAAAATGGCATAGGTAAGTGAACTGGGGGATGCCAACTCCCTCACTCACATGCCGTGTTATTGTATATTCTTCCGCCACAAGCAAACAAACCAATTCACCCACAGTCTGTAAGTATGGCACTAACAGCCAAGCCAAACACTCCTGTCTCAATTTTTTAAAGTTTTTATGGGAGTGTTGTAAGTTTGAAACACCATATGCCGAGACTGTTGTCACACGAGGACCCCCTGTATTAAAGAAAAATTAAGTTAACTTGACTTTAGTAGTTTAAACCAATATAGATAAACAGAGTCAAATGTGAGACAAGTGAAACAAGAGTAAAAATGAAATCTGTTCCCAAGGCAGAACTGTCTTATAGTCTACCTTCAGTGTTTTTCCACAGGAGAGGTGAGGAAGAAAGAGGAGAGAGAAGGAGGGTCAGAAGACGTGTCCGAGCAGTCAGGATGCATTTCTTGACTCTCCTGTGAATGGGGGTAGAATACTGTTTTAATGGGTGGAGTCCAGAAGGGCTAAGCCTCCTGTAGTGAATACGGCAACTCCTAACTACATTATTGTTTCACCCAAAATCCCAGTAATACAAAAATTATAAGGGTTTATTTTTTTCTAACAAAATTTAATGAACGTGAATATTTCATGGATTAGGAATTTTATAGAAAGTATTTTATCACACACACTTATTTATTGCATTCTTCAACATTTTTATAGCTCTTTATTATTCACTAATACTTTTCATAAACAAGTACAGAACATCTGGCTTAAGATTAAATTTTCTCTAAGTTTTTGGCAACTAAGATAACTGACCATCTTTCTTTTCTAATAACACGGTAGTTGAAATAAACAAGTTTGCAAACCAGAAAATGTTCCATTGAAAACTTTCAGGTTCTATGAAATCGTAATTAAGCCCATTTTTATCTAAGTCACCTCTCTCAGATGATGCATCAATGTATTACACTTATAGAAACAAGAAAATAATGCTGAAAATAAGATAGATACGCATATTTCTCTAAAATAATGAAATATATATACAGTTGGGCTTTCAGGCCAACTCGACTTCCTGCTTGCTTCCGTATACGGGGCTGCCAGCCTTAGACTTTCATCCTCGTGCGTTGAAGAAAGTCACTAGGTTTTTCAACATCCCATTTGCTTTTCAGGCAATAAGAAAAAGGAAACATAAAATGACATATGCCAGCTAATTTAAACCCCTTCTTCTTTTGAGTTCCCAATTTTCATGAATAAAACTGTTGTTAGAGCTCCCTGGCCAAGACTTAGGTACCAGCTAGCCTTATTTGTGTACAGTACTAGAAAAGGCAGTTTTCTTTGCCATGTTATTCCACTCACAATAAAATCTGCTTTCTTTTGGTGAGGAAGAAGATGGGAATCGATAGAGAATAGGCAAATGTCAGTTTCTGTCACGAGGATTGGAACAATAATTATATACTTCAGGATAATAAGATAAAAGAGCTTGTGGGATGGAGTAAGAAACATTGCATCACTTGGAATGAAGCTCAGGCCTCTGAATGCCAGGAGGCATGTCGGGAGGCATGTAGGGAGGCAATGGCAGTGATCTACTGGCCAGATCTACTGGTGTATTGATATAATCCAACAAACAGGACATTTGGCAGAGGGATTCTGGCTCTAGAAAATATCATGTCTGCAATGCTAACTGTGAATAGTTCAATTTGGAATAAGAATCTGGCCATGGAATCTTTTATTTTCATTTTTATTAATTTTAATTTATTGTGTTAACATGGATTCAAGTGTCCCACTCAATATAACACCCTCACCCCCACCCTCGTGTTCCCCATTACTCCCCCTTTGCCTCCCTCCTCCAAACCCCCTCCCCCATTCCCTTTGGGATTTGTCCTCTGGGATTTATCTGTATCTATGTGTTATGTATTTATAATTTTACTAATCCCTTCACCTTCTCTGATCCCATCCCTTCACCCCCCAATCTGACTCCCTAAACAGATAGCGATTTGCCCATGAGAATTATATGTCTAACACTTTCTCTTCTTTAGAGTTTCCCTCCGTTAAAAATTACTCCTTACCCTCCACATCCAGGTCACCATAACTCCTATTCTCCCTACATAACTTATATCAAGTTATATATTTTTCTACATTTCCAGTGCAAGCCCTCAGCTCAGATAACCATTAGCTTTTACATGAATTTTGACAAGAAACTTCTCGTGAAAGTCCAAATCCACTGAATCCCTTCCCATTCAAATTTACTACCCTGCTTACAAACATTCAGTGACTTCCCATTCAGCTCTGTAAATACAAATTCCAACACGTTTTCACTGCCTTTGAGGTTCGTATGTCTGACTGTTTCCTGTCTCTCCACTCCCATCACGTACTTAGTTTAAATCATTTAGTTCTTCTTTCAATTCTTCAAGGATGCCACAGCCTTAGCTGTTTGGACTGTCTGATGAGTTCTGTGTTCTTCCTCTTCCTAGAATTTTCTATCTCTCTTCTTTTCAGGATCAACTTTCGCTCATTGTGTAGATGTCAGTTTACATGTCACCTCCTCCCAGAGCCATTCTTGATCACCCTTTCTATAATATGTCTGTTCACTCCCATTCATCTCCATCTTACCTACTTTTTTTATTTCCTTAGAGTATATATTTTAGTTGCTAAACACTGAATTATATTATTATTTTAATGTTTCTCCAAAAACTAGACAGGAATGTGTACATTTAAACAGATTAGAAATTTAGAATGCTTATGCCACTTACCAACATAGCACTAGACTCAAGGACTCCATCTAATACAAGGGTCCCCAAACTACGGCCCACGGGCCACATGCGGCCCCCTGAGGCCATTTATCCGGCCCCCACCGCACTTCCGGAAGGGGCACCTCTTTCATTGGTGGTCAGTGAGAGGAGCATAGTTCCCATTGAAATATTGGTCAGTTTGTTGATTTAAATTTACTTGTTCTTTATTTTAAATATTGTATTTGTTCCCATTTTGTTTTTTTACTTTAAAATAAGATATGTGCAGTGTGCATAGGAATTTGTTCATAGTTTTTTTTATAGTCCGGCCCTCCAACTGTCTGAGGGACAGTGAACTGGCCCCCTGTGTAAAAAGTTTGGGGACCCCTGATCTAATATATGAGATTTGTTTGTGTTTTAACAGTAACAGAGAATGGTTAGAACACATACAATATTATAATTTCTAATTGACTTAATTATGATGTCTATCTTAGTTACAAATCAGTTTACACAGTTTTCTTTTTTTTTTTAGGTGAAAGGAGGGAAGATAGTGAGGCAAAATTCCTGCATACTGCATACGTCTTGAATGGAATCCATCCAGCAACCCTATCAAGTGCCAAAAGGTTGTCAGGCTCTGAAGGAACTACCCTCAGTGCCTGGGGCCATGCTCGAACCAATCAAGCCACTGGCTGAGGGAGGGAAGAGAGAGGGAAGGGGGAGAGGGTGGAAGGAAGAGACAGATGGTCACTTCTCCTGTGTGCCCTGACTGGGAATCATATCCAGGATGTCCATATGCTAGGCTGATGCTCTATTCACTGAGCAACTGGCCAGGGCCATGCTCCTTTTTTCTATACTTTCTATCTTCTAAAGCATGTTTTAACAATTTATTTAAAAAAAAAAAAAACTTTAAAAGACAAATGCTTAGAGGAATGAGTCTTGTAAATTATGCATCATTAGGTTAATATGGGGAAGTGGAAGGATTCATGGAGTGATTATCATAGATTTTGAGCAGGGTGGCCAAGCATTTCCATGGGTCATCTTCTCCCATATGGTCAAGAACAAGAGGAGTTAGTTAGAAACTTTTTAAAAAACATATTGGTAGAATAACACAATTCTCTTTAGTGTGAATACCTTTTTGGCATGTTTTTTTGCATAATATTGATGATCCCATCAATAAGTTCAGTCGCTAGTAAGACCCCAAACTAAGGTCACTGTTGCCAAGCCATCTTTCTCAACTGTTGTTTGTGCCTCTCCACCAACTTCCTCCATGGGGTGACTGGTCCCCCCATTTGGGGTTGTAGTACTGACTTCCTTCTGGGGCATGGACTGTGCTTTCTGGAGTTGGCTGAGCCTCTATGTGAATGTCTGTTATTCTCTGTATTTGTGGGCATCATCTTCTGGCTAGACGGTGCTCTCCTTTTGTCAGGGTCCAGAGCAACGTGCTTCCCAAAATGAAGAGCAGAACTGGCCACCCCACAAGTTCCTAGCTGACTTGTTTTCTTATGGCCCAGTAGCTATTAGCTTCTGTGCTGATGGAAAAGCTCTGCAGCCACAGGCTTTAGCCTCACAGAGCCTTTAGCTTCTGCCTCACAGAGGTAGAAGCTGGGATGTGTGGAACAGAAGCCCTTATGCAGGAGAATTCCTCATTGTCCCCCCACCTGCAGCAGCTGGAGGAGCAGTCTTTATAGCTGGGAACTTTCAGAGCAGAATCAGCAGTTATGTCTCCCAGACAGGGATGGGGTGTGGTCAGGTAGAAACCAGTTTCAGTCTGGAGTCACGAGGCCTGTCCTCTACAGCTCTGGTCTGCTAGTGATAAAGAATGCCCTCAGGTCAGGTTTAGTTACAGGGCTCAAAGGGGAGAAGGGGTGCCAGGAGGTGTGCAGGGCCTTAAGTCCTGGAAAAAATGGCTTTCAGTCCGTTCTCCAGCAGGAGGGAAAAGGAGGTGCAGGAAATAAGTGGTTTAATTAAATTCTTAAATATTTTATTAATTGTTCTGTTTTCTAAGAGTAAGGCACAAACCTAGTTGTTCTTGTGATGAGAAGTAAACTGTTCTTAGTGAGGCCAGTAATTTTAAAACCAAATATGGTACTGTTCTTATTAATATTGAATGTAACAGCTTAAAAAAAAAAGGCACTGTCCTCATCTGGGTGGGCCAGAGACTAACTAATAAATAGATGTTCTTTGAGCATTAGGTTGATGGTAATTTGTTAGGAAGCAATTGAAAACTAATGCAGACATCATGGGACTGCCTCTTGGTATCAAAGCTGCGGTTTCATTTAAGAAAACCTCCACAGCCTAGGATTTTGTTCAAGCAGGTAAGTTATATGGTAAGAGAGGGAGTGAAAGTGAGGTGTAGGTGGTACCAAAATTATCTTGGTGTGAAAAATTATATATATATACTTTGTCTCTGCCCCTAGTTCCTGACTCAGCTACTACACCTCCTTGTAAATAGGGATGCTAGGAGAATCTTTTGTTCTAACATTTAGTCTTTGATCTCAGTTGCTGACAAGAAGCTACGAAGGCCGTTACAATTCTTGAGTGATAGGAGCATTGGACAATGAATGCCTAAATCCCTTGGGATTTCCTGCACTGTCTTTCGATTTAATGCAGGGTCTCTTGGGAGGATCCTGGATAGGGGCTGGTCAGAAGAAGACCAAGACATGATTAGTGTTGGCAGTGTCACACCCACCTCTCATTTCTGAAACAAAGGAGAGGGGCTATAAATGAAGTGAGTAATCCATCATGCTTACGTTATGAAGCCTCCATAGAAATCCCCATAGTGTGGGGTTCCAAGACCCTCTGAGTTGGTGAGCACATCCATATGCCAGGCAGGGTGGCACAGCCCAACTTAACAGGGACAGAATCTCTTGTGTTCAGGAGCCTATGTACCTCTTTGTCCGGCTGTGACTTTTTCCATAGCTTTTATTAAATAATAAATTGGTGAATATAAACAAAAGAGTGCCCCCATTTATACAGAGTTTTCTCTTTTCTAATGATGTCTGTGCAGCCACATACGCTTTGTCTACAGACTTCACCTGGATAAAGGCATCTTCTGATGCATGGCTCAGGTGAGTCAATACCATGTGAACTTTGTGAGTTTTGAATACCTATGAAAAACTCCCCCAGAAAGTCCAGGATGTCCTTGACCGTGTCTGTGTAGGGAACATCCTGAAGGAATACACAGTCTCTAACATTTGTAGGGTGCACAAATTGCTGAGGTGATACTGGAATAATGAGAAGGGTTGGAGTGGAATGAGACGGGCTAAGGAGAATTGATTCAGCACCTGCTGAACTTCAGTTGCTGTGCTCCTAAACAGTTCAACATATCTTTTGTCCAACATGTCCTTAAGTTTTCTCAACGTGTTCTCAAGGTATATATTCCTCAGAAGCAAAGAGGACAAAGTATTGCCCATTGGCCTACTGTCTGTTAGGTTATAAGGAGGATATCTTTTATCACCCTGTAATGGGGCCTTGTGGTACAAAGTGGGCCACCACTTTATCAGCTGTGGCCATGAAAGGGAGCCCTACATGTGGATAAGGACTTTCTTTTTTTTTTTTTTTTTTCGAGAGAAATTAGAATACTTCATTGGAGGTACCACCAGCAGGTTTTTTTGTGTGTGTGTTTTTTTTTAGCATTCTTTTTTTTTTAATTTTTATTTATTCATTTTAGAGAGGAGAGGGAGAGAGAGAGAGAGAGAGAGAAAGAGAGAGAGGAGAGACAGAGGGAGAGAAGAGGGGAGGAGCTGGAAGCATCAACTCCCATATGTGCCTTGACCAGGCAAGCCCAGGGTTTCGAACCGGCGTCCTCAGCATTTCCAGGTCGACGCTTTATCCACTGCGCCATCACAGGTCAGGCACCACCAGCAGTTTTAAGACAATCTTTACTGGTTGTTTTGTAAAACTCAAATGTCCCAGATCTCTACATAATGCTTGAGTCTCTATAGTACTAGGTCACCTCACTTACAAACCTAGTCAGAGTTTCTCTACCCTAGGCATTCGCCGCAGCGCTGACTCTCTTTTGGAAATACTGGGCCCTCTGACGATTACCTCACTGTCTTGATCCAAAGCCTGCCATGGCAGACCTGGAGACCTGATTACAGTGCTGTCATCAGAAAGTTCCACTTTGCTGCAAGCACCACTTTCAAGTTTGTAATTTACTCTCTCTGGATCTGAAAATGTGTGGTTATTAGGCTCTGAACTCACTGCTAAAATTGTATTCCTCATATCTGCAACTTGAGAAGCTCCACACAGAAGGCTGAGTTATTCTCAAAATACAAAGACTCTCATTGCGTGTAGCATCCAATTTATCAGCATCAGGTTCACCAGGGCAACGCTTATTAAATTCTTTTTGAAGATCAAAAAAGTAATAGAAACATACAGGCAATAGTTCTGAAAGCATTAGGTTGCAGGATTTGCCTGACATAAAGTACCTCATCACAGAGACAGGAGGTGGCCCCTACCCTTCCATTCAGTACATTGCTCACTGGTTAAGCTATCTCAGGGCTAGACCTAGCTGTGGTGGCACTCCACGCACTGACCTTACCTTATTCTCTTTTTTATAGTCCTCTGTCAGTTCCAAATGATCTGGTCTAACTAGTACTTCATGCAACTCTCCCACCTTCATGACAGCCCGTTCCATGACTTTCCATAACAGCAGGATCAGCTGCTGCTGCTCCTGACACAAGCCCAGCTTGGCTCCAATAGTCCAAGTAATGATTCCGGAAAGCACCACCATGTAATCCGGAGACACCGTGTCATGATGGTAGGTGAGGAGAGATTGGGGCCAGAAGGTAGTGGGATGGGGTTCAGATGAGAAACTTGAGCTGTCAGCCTCCAAGGGCTTCCTCAGGCTCGCATGGCCCTGCTGCTATGTCTTCCCAGGCATCCCAGATACCCCTTTACAGTACTGGGCAAAGACGGCTGAAACCCCAAGTAAAGATGCAGGAGGGTGGTGCAGTACCAGTACCCGGTGGAGGCAGTGCTGGTGACTCACAGGGACGCAGACAGCATCCCCAGCCTCAACAGCCTGGCAGTGCGTGCACGCTGGCAAGCACGGTGATGTGTTCACACGAAGGGGTTCCAGGGAAGAGAGGCTTAATAAGTTCAACTCAGCCACCTGGGTGTGGTATTCCCCAAAACCCACGTGAGCGGCTGCTCAAGGCTGGTGTGAAGGGAAGAGCAAGTGGAGCTGACCCCAGCCACTGGCAGTCCGAGCACCCGGCTGTGCCCTGAGCCATGGGCTGCTGCTGGCCACACCCACCATGCTCTTCCAGAATTCAGGTGTAGGCCTGCTGGATCTGTACTTGCTGTACCTGCCCAGGCCGATTGCACGCTGGTCCTCATGTGCATCCTGCTGGTGTAGCAACTGCAGGCGTCGCCAACAAGGTGGTGTGCACGCTCTTCCCCAGCTGTCCACCACCGGCAGCCCCCTGGTCGGCCTGGTCCCCGTGAAGCACTTGAGATTATTTGTGGGAGGCTGTGGTAATCCTCTAGGACCTAGCGAGACCTCGGTAAACTGGGAGAAAAAAAAAAGCGTCAGCTCCGGGGACAGCTCAGGTAGAAAGGTGCCTTCCAGACTGGCCCAGGAGCACCCTAGGCTGGGGTGCAAGGAGCTGCCAAGGGTTGAGACATCTTACAGGACTGAGGAAGGAAGCCAGGCCCCTCAATAGGTAAAGCCTGATGGTTCTCAGAACTAACCCTGGGGAATGTGCCAAGTGGCTCCACTGCGGTCACGCCAAGTGAGTGGGGTGTGGACAAGTCCTGCCCGGGGTGAGGATGACAGAGATGCAGAGACCCGACCCTGAGGACCAGGTTCAGTGACGCAGATCCACTTTATTCAGGAAGTAAGCTAGCTTATATACATGGGTTCAGCCTATAGGGTGTTACAGCGTGTCCTTCATAGACAATGCCTGAAAAGATCAGGGAGCTGCGTGGTTGGCGCTAAGTCACTTCCTTATAGCAGGCGAGCTCCCTTCCTGGGTATGCCCAGGAGGCTCTGGGAGCTGGAGTATTCTCACAGCATTGCATCAGCCACAGCTGCTAGGATTGGCTCTGCGCTCCACCCACAGTGGGGGCCCAAACACCCCGCCCAGCATGTTCCATGGGCGCATGTTCTCCTGCTTCAGGAGTGGAGAGGCCAGCTCCTCACCAGGGGCCACCTGGAGAGCAGCCTGGAGCTGGGGCTAAGCCCACCCAGGAGGACATGGCAGTTTGGAGAAGAAAATGAAGCCCCTGGCAGTGCAAAGCCCACAGGGGACCAACAACTGCAGCTGGCAGCTGTTACTGAGCCTGCTGTGGGGTGGAAAGGCCAGCCTGGACTGGACGCCTAGCCCGCGGTGACCACAGTTACCACGCTCTTGTTGCCACAGAGGCGGGCTCCCTGCACTCCACCGAGGTGGACAAGTCCCTACCGGGAAGTAGGTGCCACCTCGCCTACTGCATGCCACCACAAAGGAAGCCGTGCTGAACTCCCCCAGCCCCCGTACGACCTGGACCTGTCCCTGGTGCCAGGTATGATATGAGCACCACAAGGACGTGGCCATGGCGCCGGCATCTGCGTCCCCCAGCCGCTCCAAAGACAGCAGCGCTCTGTGCCAGGACGCGGTGGGTGCCTCGGGCCGAGGAGACGCTGCCCATTGGTGATTCCCTTCTTCATCCATTGGTGAGTCCCTGCTTCATCCATTGGTGAGTCCCTGCTCACCCTCTGTCTGACTCGGACCCCCTGCCCGCCGCCCCCAGCACCACGTCCTCGAACCAGAATACCAAGGGCTTAAGCTCCTTCATCACCATACACTGCCCGACCCCTCAGCGTCCTCCCACCGTCGCCCATTCTCCCAGCATATGCACGGTGGACCCCAAGATGCTGCCCCCAGGGGCAGACCCAGCTGACGGGGTCTGGAGTGTACTCGAAGTCCCCGTACTTCTTTCTAAAACCCCGGAACTGCCATTCTCAAAGCCACTCCAGTGACCAACTGCTCCCCAAACTAAGGGCCTGGCTGACGGGGGCTGTACCAGTCAGTGGCTCAGCTCTAGAAGCCAGCCCAGTGACCAGAGAGGTCAGCCACCTCCTTCCAAAAAGTCCTCAGTCCCCTGTAGGCCTGTTGGCAGCTGGCCAGAGGACTTGCGCCCTGCACCGCCTCCCTCACCAGCCACAGTCTCGCTGCCCAGGCCTACCGCTTGGGGCAGCTGCACCGGCGCAGGGGTGAGGTGCAGTGCACTGTGCCCGGGCGTGCGCCTGCTGCGTCCTCAGGGTCGGGACCAGCGCCAGCCTGTGTGCCCGCCTGCACGGCGCCCAGCAAGCTGCAGTGTGAGGGTGATCTCCAGGTGACCCTGACCTCCACCTTTGGAGGCTGTGGGACAGCTGTGTTAGGCTTGCTCGCTGGCTGCAAGTCCTTTGTTTGATTAGTGCTGAGCACATGGCAGCACCACCTGTGTAGAGCCTGGATAAGGCTATGGGTGCTTACGCTCAGGGTGGTTGCCGATGTGCAGATTGCCTGCCCGCCACTGTGAGGGGCCATTTTGCTGTCAGTTTGCCTGAGAGGCCGTTTCCTTTGCCTGTGTACTTGTCTGCCATTGTGAGACTTTATTAACCAGGAATGGCCCAACCCTTTCTGCGCCTGCACTTTTTCTATGGCCTGATCAAATCCAATGTGAACTTGCCTGGCCATGGCCCCAGCCACCGCGTTACAGAAGCTGAGCACAAGTGGGGATAGAAGACACCTGCCCGGTACCAGGCGCCAGTCATCAAGCACAGTATTGGGCAACAACAGGCACTGGTCCATGCAAGTGAGGTCTACCCCACCTGAAAGGTGTAATTCTTCTCCTAATACCCACCCTTCCTCCCAGATTGTGCCACTGTCTTGGGATTCACCTGTGTCAGAAATAAATCAGGTATTCATATCAAAGTAATAATAATAATGATTATGCCCTTGCTCAAAAAATGCCCACAGATCTGTAAATGTTTCTACCTACATGGCAAGAGGGACTTAAAAAGTGTAATGAAGGTTTAGAATCGTGATACCTGAGGATTTCCTGGATTGTTAAAATGGCTCCAATCTAATGAAAATGGAGAAACTTTCCAGTCTGTGGTCAGCCAAAGAAAAATATGACACCAAAGAAAAAAGTCAGTTTCTAGCTTTGAAGTATTCTTCCCTAGAGCTTACAGAAAGGAATGTAGTCTTTTAATATATAAAACTGAAAGATATAAATTTTAGTTGTTTTAAACTGCTAAATTTGTGGTAATTTATCACAGCAACAACAGATATAATTTAGCTATGGTCATTAGAGTATGAAGCACAATTGAATTTTATATTAAATGCAATGGGTATACATGAGAAACACTAAACTGTACTTTATGTTGGAAAGTAAAGATGTGTGACTAACATTGCACAGAAAAGGGGAAGATACACCATGCGCAGTTGTTCTTTGTCCTTTTTTACTCTGCGCCATCTGAATAGTCTGGATAAATCCTGGAAAAGCTGGGTGTGTGTGTGTGTGAGTTTGTGCACACATGCACGCACATGTTTTCTGAATAGTGACAATATAATGGAAAACTAAGCTTGAAATGGGGATGGGAAGAACAGGATGAATTATGTATTGGCAGGCCTGCAACACTATTGTAACTAGAAAAGAAAAGAATAAATGGGAAAAAATTAAGTGTAGTTTTAAAGTCATCAGAGACCAGTGGAAAACAACAAAGACCAGATGTACTAAAATTCCTGAGGGAATAAAGCTCTTTGAAAGGAACTAATAATTGCCATCTATTTTATCCCCTCTGAGGATTTGCCAGATATTGGCACAATTTTGTTTCTATTGGTCCGAGTAGAGAGATTTTACAGGGGAATAAAAAAGCAGCAGCAATTTTGACCATCTTCTGGTGCCGGCATCACAGGCTGGAAACTGGATGTTCTGGTTATGCATTTCTCTAAAACCAATTACTACAAAATGTAAGCTTCAATTTAAATTTAGAACAACAACAATCATTTAATCTTCTTAGAGTTTCTGTGGGACACGAACTGTAGATAGCATCAGCTGAGTGATTGCGGCCCAGAGTCATCTCTCACGGGCCTGCAGTACAATGTGACCGGAGCCGGAACAGTGGAGGGATGGAATAACTGGGGGGCTTGATGGATCTCTCAGTGTGTGTGTGTGTGTGTGTGTGTGTGTGTGTGTGTGTGTATGAGAGAGAGAGAGAGAGAGAGAGAGAGAGAGAGCAAGAGCCTCTCCATGTAATCTCCATGGAAGAATAGTCTGTTCTTTCTCATAGCTTGAGGTCTCAGGACAGTTGAACTGTTAACAAAAAGGCTGAGGCTGTAAAAGTGAAGGTATTCCAGCAAGAAAAGCAGGAGATGATCCAGTTATTATGAGCTGAACTTGGAAGTCACATTGTGTTGCTTTTTTTTTTTTTTTTTTTTTTTTTTGTATTTTTCTGAAGTTGGAAACGGGGAGGCAGTCAGACAGACTCCCACATGCGCCCGGCCGGGATCCACCCGGCATGCCCACCAGGGGGTGGTGCTCTGCCCATCTGGGGCGCTGCTCTGCTGCAACCAGAGCCATTCTAGTGCCTGAGGCAGAGGCCATGGAGCCATCCTCAGTGCCCGGGCCAACTTTGCTCCAATGGAGCCTTGGCTGCGGGAGGGGAGGAGAGAGACAGAGAGGAAGGAGAAGGGGAAGGGTGGAGAAGCAGATGGGCTCTTCTCCTGTGTGCCCTGGATGGGAATAGAACCCGGGACTCCTGCACGCCAGGCCGATGATCTACCACTGAGCCAACCGGCCAGGGCCTGTGTTGCTGTTGTTACACTCTGTTGGTTAAAAGAAAATTCTGCAAAATTTTGTGGGAGGGGATGGACTTATAGATCCCACACCTCAATGGAAAGATTATCAGGTAGCATGTAGCATGGTGAATATGGTTGTAGTCATCTTTGGGAAGTAGAATCTGCCACACTACATTCTTTCCCTGACCCAGACACCAGGTGCCTTTTCAGTAGGAGGCATTTTCTGAGGTCTGGCTCAATGGAGAAGGGCCAGAGAGGTGGAGTAAATTCTTTTATAGTTTCACAGTGCTTTGGAGGCAAGGTCTAGCGAGAAGAAAAAGGTCTACAGCAAGGCCAACACTGATCTCCCCTTAGTTATTTAGCCAGTTTTTAAGCTGCTTGGAGTAATTTTATAAATTCAGCTCAGAATTTCTGGAGTGCAGAATGCTCAGTGCTAAAGAAAGAACTTCTAGGCTCAATTAAAAACCTGTAAAGCACCTGGTTTAGTCCTTTTAGGCTGATATAACAACATACCACAGACTGGGTGGCTGATAAACAAACAAAATTTATATGTCATAGTTCTGGAATCTGGTGTTTCAGGATCAGGACTAAAGCATGGTCATGTTCTAGTGAACACCCTCTTTGAAGTTGCAAACGGCCAGCTACTTACTGTGTCCTCACATAATAGACAAGCTAGCTTTCTATAGTCTCTTTTAAAAGGGTACTAATCCTTTTCAGGAAGGGTCTGCCTTTATAACCTAATCACCTCCCAAAGATGCCACCTCCTGATACCATAACCTTGGGCCTTAGGTTTTTAATATATATATTAATACTTCATTGACTCTTGAGCTATTGCCCAAAAGATTGGTTTATTTTTAGTCTCTCACTTAGAAAACTCCCTTCTGGTAGATTAATCATCAGACCATAGCAGAACACATCTGTGGACATGGGGATTTGGGAGCATTGGGAGAAGAAGAATAATCCTAGTACCTAGAGAAGAAACACCTGGAGTGACAGGAGAGTGAGGGGGCATTAATTGTCCTTGTCTTTTACAATCATTCTGGGAATCATATCCATGATGAAAAATGGCCTTATGTGGCTCTCCCAAACCATTGTAAGATCCTTAAGGGTAACTGACTGCTGGATCTTCCATCTCTAACCAATTCTCACCGAAATTAATCACCATTTCCCTAAATCTAACAGAGATGGGCATTGGAAACAGAAAGAAGTGGGCCTAGATCCTGCACACCCTTTGTGAAATACATGTCAATGGCTCCAGTAGTATCCTTCATCCCCATTTCCATAGCCATCTCTCAGATATTCTGTAAGGAAGAAGAATGTTATATTGCTGGTGATGTCATATTGATAGACAAATAGGACAGGTTGAAATTAAAGCCGCTGTAAGTCATTCCAAAAACAAGGACTAAGTTCTCAGCCATTTTAGCTGAAATGGAATCTATGAGGTTTACCATCTTATTGGAGAGGCACTTTGGGACACTGTTGATTTTTTTGGCCCCTGATTGATATAGGCCCACTTAGTGTCCCCAGAAATCAACAATATTTTTTTGCAGTAGAACCATGTGAACTCTAAGGATTGTATTTTCAAGGTAGAACCAGACATTCACTTGCTTCCCTCCCTAAAACATAGTGAGTTGCATATCATAGGAAACTTGCATGTATTTAAAACATCCTCAATAGATAATGAAACATCCTCAGATAACTGTGGAGGTCTCTCCAAAATGAAAAGAAGCTACTCTTTATGTGTAAACATCAGCCATTTTCTCCCACATCCTCCAAAGTAAAATTCTTAAAAATAATTATTTGAAGTTTAAAATACATTTCCATAGAAACAATGTTATTAAAATAATAAAATACAAACCTGTATGTCATGATTTAACTGGGTCTGTAACAACTGGCAACTTGGCTTGGGGGGTTCAAAGTATCCTGTGGCACAGGGGAGTGAAAGAGGTGTCATTAGTACTCTGGGTTCCAGACTGACTACCAAAAACAATGCAAAATATATACAATTCATCTTCGGCACTGAGAACCAGGATTAAGATAAGACAAATAAGGCATTCAAATTGGACATAAAATTTAAGAAGCTACAAAAAAACAACAACAACAAAAACAAAACAAAACAAAACAACAACAAAAAAAACCTCAGGAACTAAATACATAATTTAATGCAATTTTTCTTTAAAAAATACATCAGATTGATAAACTAATGTCTGATCCTGGATTTTATAAATAAAGTTTATTGGGACACATGCATGCATTTTTTCTCAACTCTGGCAACCAAATTCTCTAAAAGTTAGCCTCTTATATTGCTCTAATTTTCTTCCTGGGACAATTATTTGAGAAAGGGATGGCTGAGTAAGAAACTTTTTAAAAATGTCTTCACGTACCTAAATATCTTGTTCCTTGGTTTTGACAGTATATCAAAGTGAAGTACACATTTGAAGGCATTGCCAAAGAGAGATGGATGTCCTCTGGGCCCATAAAGTTTGTTAGAAGTATTTGGCTTTAAACACATAGGGAAGCCAGCACTTTCAAACAATCAAAGAACCCTTGAATCTGTAATTGATTCAATACATATAATTATTTTTTTTTTCTTTTTCTGAAGTTGGAAACGGGGAGGCAGTCAGACAGACTCCCGCATGTGCCCGACCAGGATCCACTTGGCATGCCCACCAGGGGGCGATGCTCTGCCCATCTTGGGGTGTCACTCTGCCACAATCAGAGCCATTCTAGCGCCCTACTCAGAGGCCACAGAGCCATCCTCCGCGCCCGGGCAAACTTTGCTCCAATGGAGCCTTGGCTGCAGGAGAGGAAGAGAGAGACAGAGAGGAAGGAGAGGGGGAGGGGTGGAGAAGCAGATGGGCGCTTCTCCTGTGTGCCCTGGCCGGGAATCGAACCCAGGACTCCAGCACTACAGGCCGATGCTTTACCACTGAGCCAACCGGCCAGGGCCCATATAATTAATGTTTCAGCTTCTTAATACTTCCTGGAAAAATACTACTATTTTTTCAGAACTCACATAATTTCTAAAAATTTGAGTTCATGGGTGAGTTGTTGCTTTGCTTTCACAGCATTTATCATGACAAAGACAATAGCAACATCTCTGACATGAAGAGGAAGGGAGAGGGCATTAATTTAAGGAAGTCCTATATATAATACTTAAAACTACTGTCTTCCAGTGAAGGTAAAGGACTATGATTTATTGAATGGGAAATCCTCTCTGGTGTTATCTATGCCCATCATGCTGTGGTGGCAGGTTTGCTCTATAGTATTAATTATAAAGCCAACATTTTCTCCATGGGTAATGGCACAGGCTAGAAATCTCATGAAATGCTGCTGCTTGGTAAACAAAATGAAAGGCCTAATATTTTTCTACTACTAAAGATTTGTTACTTTCAGTATTAAAAGTGACTACATTAATATGAATGAATTAATATCCTTGCTAGTTCTTGTTTCTAAAGTTGTGAGAACGCACGCATTCTTACTCAGATGATTACATTTACATTGGATTGTAAAATAACCATCCTGGAGACAAGTGGTAAAACAATTTTTAAAGTGCAGAGACTTATATTACATGTGAAATGATTATTTTCAGGGAGCAAAAGTCAAATTCTATTTGATATGCAGCATGATGGTATTTTATGATAACAGAAGACACTAGCAAAAGTCTTACTAAAGTTTTCAAAATTACAGTTCTCTACCACTGAACATTACTTTTATAAATGATCCATTCATAGCTGATGACAACATTCTTTCTTCACCCTTATCTTATTTTCCCCTTCTCATTTCCTTTCAATTCTGGGTGTATATGTTGCTTATAACAATTAGAGATGCTGCAACTTCTAGAAGCTGACATATTTAGAATCACCAACTAGAATACTGCACATCCTCAAATTATATCATTTTGCCCACCCTACTGTAGTGGCCAGAATAATAATTCTCCATCCATCTTTATAGTCTAGAAACTTTGAATTGGAAAAGAAAAATCTAGAAAACACAGAATGACTTATGAAAAGTGAGAAGATCCCTACTAGTGAATTAGATGTTCTACATATTCCTAGAAATTAGAAACTTATGCTAGAATGATATTAAATAATTACTTGTAGTTAGAAAATATGAAAGAAGGGGAATGCTATCTATGTATGAAGCAGTCAGTAAGATAAGATGGCAGGGAAATTCATGGAAGTCTTCTGGAGTTAACTCTGGAAGTAGTTCACAGAAGAGTTCAACTGTGGCTCCTTCTTAAGAAAAGGAGCAAAAATCAGCAACCCTGAGGTAGTCTCAAGAAGCAAGATGAAACAATCAGGTGGGAACCAGCAAAATTAGCTTTATTTAAGGATATGGAATTGATGCAGATATGATTCAATCAAAATAGACAAAACTGACAAATCTGTAGCAAGACTTAAGGTTGATACATCATTTAGAATCAATGAGCTTCTAAAATTCTTTGCAGTACACCAAATTTACATCTAGAACTACAGTTAACTCAGAACACAAATTAATGTACCTTGTTTGACTCTTTGTAAGAGCATTGGGTAAGACATCTAAAACATCTCTACAGCAAAGGTACCCAAAATATTTTATATGATTTAACTTGTATGGAAGCTACATTAAAAATTGAAAGCATATGCCAAAATTTATAGAAACTCACACCTGTTTCTGGAAAATCTAAATACAATCTATGATCTAAATGCTGAACTATAAAAAAATCAAAGGCATATGTGGTAAAATGTTAAAAAAAAATTCAGGACAAATGTTTCTTTTCGAAATGTTTCCTTGGTTAATTTATCTTATATATCAGCAATATCAGGTATATGTCAGTCTTTTAGGAAGGGATTCTTACAATATGTATGCTCTAGCTGCATTTTAATATACTCAAGTCTTTTTATTATGACTATTATCATTATTCACAAACCATTTTGAAACACTAAAGTGTTTGCACCTCCCTTTAGCATTTCATTCAATAGAAAGGAAAAATGTATTTTAAAATTGTAGTTTACCTAATTCAAGTAAATATCACATATATCATCTCTCCAGTACATATACATCTCTTGCATAGATATCAAATTTTCAGAAATATATTTATAGTTTTACATAATCTAAAACAAACTAAAAAGTAAAAGCTAAAAGAAATTGTCAGTGCTAAAGTTCAAATTTTGAAACATTCGGTGTTGAGAAAAAATGGCATCATTCTTCTGAGCAAATAAAAGTTACAGACAACTACAAACCGTGTAATGTAATCACAGGAGACAAAGAAGACTGCAATCTAATGAAATCTAAACAAGTTGCCCTCTTGCCACAAAGTTTCACTTTTTTTTTTAGCTGAAAAGAAAGAATGGCTTTTCAACCTCTCCAGTGAGGAGATTCTAGTTGAAATGCTACATGACTACATATCCTGGAGCCCTAGTTTTCTCCTTCAGTTAACACACTATGAGGAAATGGCTGACAGAGTTTCAAAGCCAAACTTGTAGTGTGATGTTTTTGCCATTCTTGTCTATAAATTGTATCATTTTCTGTTCCATATTTTTTTATGTGTTCTGCTCACTGATTCATAATTTATGGAAGTTACACATACCTCAAGTAATGTTCATTGCCATGCAACACTGACTGTTTTCTATACGAAATAATTCCCTAGTATGTTTCTTATATTCCTATAATATTTTTAAAACCCAGAGTTAGAAATAGATATTCTTTCATCTGCATTCAGTAATAATTTGTTCTATTGAAACGTGGCTTTTTCTGAGTTTTTTAAAATTCATAGTTGGAATACGACCCTTTTATTTTTCTGTGTAGCAGAAAATGAAAACCTGTTAGCTTTAATATAAAACAAAAATCCAGAAACATCCTTAATATAATCAATGATTTCTGCAGCACAGGTTAAAAATGAAGAGAAAGTCATGAATATAATTTTGCTAAGACCTTAGAATAGGTAATTACTTATCTGCTTACATATCTATTTACTTTTCTGACTATTGGGGCCAGTATAGAACATTCAGTTATTGTTAATATTAAGATTCTAATAATAATAACACATGTGTAATACTAGGCTCAGAAAAAGACCATGGCTTGTGTTTTATAGTCCAAATAGTTCTTCTTGTTTCTTTCTTTCTTTTTGGTATTTTTCCGAAGCTGGAAACGGGAGAGACAGTCAGACAGACTCCCGCATGCGCCCGACTGGGATCCACCCGGCACGCCCACCAGGGGGCGGCGCTCTGCCCACCAGGGAGCGATGCTCTGCCCCTCCGGGGTGTCGCTCTGTTGTGACCAGAGCCACTCTAGCGCCTGAGGCAGAGGCCAAGGAGCCATCCTCAGCGCCCGGGCCATCTTTGCTCCAATGGAACCTTGGCTGCGGGAGGGGAAGAGAGAGACAGAGAGGAAGGAGAGGGGGAGGGGTGGAGAAGCAGATGGGCGCTTCTCCTGTGTGCCCTGGCCGGGAATCGAACCCAGGACCCCTTGCACACCAGGCCGATGCTCTACCACTGAGCCAACCGGCCAGGGCCCTTGTTTCTTTTTAAGTTTAGTAAACATAATAGAGATGTGTGAAAAAAAAAAGTAGCAGCTTTCTGTTAAATTCTTTTAAGCATCAGATCATTAGGAGAGACAGTTTTAGAAAGATGATCTCAATATAAGAAGATGGACTTGGGCATGGGATATAATTTACCAAAATCCACCCTCATTTGTCATCATTAATTAATGTTTTCAATACAATATTGATTAGGTAAGGATGCTCTGCCCCCACTTTAAAACTTTTGCCTGAGTGGCAGCTTCCATCAATATCCAAAACACCTATGAGGCCAGGCTAAAAGAGTGAACTGCTTATTGAATGTTAGGAAATCATAAACAGCAATTAAGTTCTCTAAGACTGGAATATTTGGCATGGTGCATAACCTGCTGTTTATGTCTCCAAAGATCTCATTAATCCTGTGGGACTATAGGATGTATCTAAATTGTGGTGAAGAAGAATGGCTTTTTCCATAGTGTAGAATTATCCTTTGAAATGGTTGCTGAACATGAACTCCACTTCTAAGCTTTAAATTAAGATGGGGTGATTTGACTAAGGTTTAGTTAATAGTGAAAGAAAAAAAATGTATGTACCATTTCTAGTCCTAGGCCCATAGACATCTCCCACACTATTTTTTATTGTCTTCTATTGAATTCCTTCCTCAGTCCATTCATGCATTCTTCTAGTTAGACACCGAATACTTTCACTTGCATACTAATATCTTCTTGTGTGATTAGGTCATTATAATACAATGAGAGGTTTGGTCTCTTTATGTAAGTTGCTTATATCTTGTTTACTTCTTGAAGAGCAACACAAAACCAAAAGTATTCAAATTTTATTAGCTTTTATGATTTAAAAAAATTGTATAACAAGAATCAAATTTTTACTTCCAATTCTAATATAAAGATACAGTTAATTAAAACATCCTCTTTTTCACTGCATTATACTTGTGATTCTGGGTGTGTATGTGTGTGCGTACAAGCACATGAACGGACAATTTTGCCAGTCTACCCTCATTTTCTCTCTCTCTCTACACACACACAAAGACACAGATATAATGTTGACCTTTAACAAATAACCAGATATTTCTCCAGAAAAATATGTTTGTTTGGCCCTGGCTGGTTGGCTCAGCGGTAGAGCATCAGCCTGGCGTGCGGGGGACCGGGGTTCAATTCCCGTCCAGGGCACACAGGAGAAGTGCCCATTTGCTTCTCCACACCCCGCTCCTTCCTCTCTGTCTCTCTCTTCCCCTCCCGCAGCCAAGGCTCCACTGGAGCAAAGATGGCCCGGGCGCTGGGGATGGCTCCTTGGCCTCTGCCCCAGGCGCTGGAGTGGTTCTGGTCGCGGCAGAGCATCGCCCCCTGGTGGGCAGAGCTTCGCCCCTGGTGGGCGTGCCGGGTGGATCCCGGTCGGGCGCATGCGGGAGTCTGTCTGACTGTCTCTCCCCGTTTCCAGCTTCAGAAAAAATACAAAAAAAAAAAAAAAAAAAAAAAAAAAAAATATATATATATATATATATATATATATATATATATATATATATATATATATATATGTTTGTTTGGGAACACCAAGAAATTATAATTTGGGGCATGCAGTCTAATGCCAAACTTTCAGGATTTCAGACAAACTAAGGAGAGGAATGATTTTTTTATAAAGTTGGGAGGGGATGTAATTTAGTAAGAGTCTATTGGAGGAAACTGAAAGTTTGAAATAGGATGACTTTTTATTGGATGAGTATGATTGTCTCCCATTGGCTGAGCTGTTACTGGGCTAGGTGGGATCTTTCCTCGCTCCTGCTCAGGTAGTAAAGTAGTATCTCTTCTTGTTAGAGGTACAAGGTAGGTACATCTTTTTCTGTTGGGGTCAGTAGTGTGTGTGTGTTCAGTGACAGGCGTCTGAATGTTTTCTTTTCTGGCCTCCTAACCCCTTTAAAATGTGGTCTCTATTTATTAATTTACATATTTTCTTCTTTGAGATCTTTCTCTTCAAACATCGCTTATTTAGAGTCAGGCTTTTCCAGATTCATCTTTTTGTCACTCAGTGCCAGAAAGGAACTTTCATGGGTCTCGTGTCCCATATCAGAGGGAAATTTCACAGAAAGGAAATTTATTGTAGTCATATTTGAGTAACAAGGAAGGATAGAAAGAAGATCTCTTAACATTTTTTATCTAAAGTCTGTATCTTAGAGTAGTGAACACAGCAGAACTAAAAGAATTAAGTGAGTACTTTGGGAAGATACACTATAGGAATAAAACATGAAGCAATTAAACAGCATTGTTGTCTCAAAATAAACTGATTGGAACAAAATGTCTTATCAATAATACAGTTTATAGGTTGCAAACTTAAAGACTGAATTTAAATAAGTACCCAAAGTCGGGTAGTGTTTAGATGAAAGAGACTTATGTAAATTATAAATTTTCTAATTGTTCTGGTCTGAGCATCTTGGGAAAGCTATCTTATAGGTATTCTACTTCAGAAATTTTTTTTTTTTTTTTTTGTATTTTTCTGAAGCTGGAAACGAGGAGAGACAGTCAGACAGACTCCGGCATGCGCCCGACCGACCGGGATCCACCCGGCACGCCCACCAGGGGCGAAGCTCTGCCCACCAGGGGGCGATGCTCTGCCCCTCCAGGGTGTCGCTCTGCCGCGACCAGAGCCACTCTAGCGCCTGGGGCAGAGGCCAAGGAGCCATCCCCAGCGCCCGGGCCATCTTTGTTCCAATGGAGCCTTGGCTGCGGGAAGGGAAGAGAGAGACAGAGAGGAAGGGGGGGGGTGGAGAAGCAAATGGGCGCTTCTCCTATGTGCCCTGGCCGGGAACCGAACCCAGGTCCCCTGCACGCCAGGCCGATGCTCTACCGCTGAGCCAACCAGCCAGGGCCTACTTCAGAAATTTTGTACCTGCAGGTCACCAGAGCACTTGCAGTTCCAATCAAGCCTAGGTGCTTTCTTTAGATATATCATGTGAATCTAGGAGTCTATTCTCTAGAATTTTTCAGCACAAGGGACTGGTTAGTAGTACCTGATTGCATCCTTTCAAATGAGATTGAGACACTTCTGGAGATATATTTTCCAACAGATGAAATCTATAAGTTGCAAAATCCTTTGCTTAAGGGTTTGTCTTACTGGCGCATGCTGTGAAAAGGCCAGTCTATCAGGACATGGTTTATTTTGAGAGAGGCAGTTAGGCCTCTACAGTATTGAAGTACATCTCCTTTTATTAGCTGAAGATCAAAAGAAGCTGGGGCCAAGTACCCTGGGCTCCCTGTGACTACGTAAAGGATGAGAGTTCATGAATGCCAAAGTGGGGGATCTGAGGTTTAGAATGATCAACAGCAATTTTGGCCAAGGTATTCGGAGGATTTCTACAAAATTTTGCCAATGGTGTCTCAATGAAGGTGTTAGTGTGTTCTTCTCACCTGGGGACAGAGGGTGATAAGGGCAGTAAGCTTTGTCAAACTGACCAAAGTGCACAGAATTGTCAAAGTGTCTAACTGGTAAAATTGGTTTTCCAGTCACTACGGAGTTCAAGAGAGGGTCCCCCAGGTAAGGATAATCTTTAGCAAAAGGTCCTTTCTTAGCCACAGAAGAAGCAGTAGCTTGTCTACAAGGGAAAGCTTTAGTTCAGTGAGAAAATAGAGATCATGACTAAAATATACATACCTAATATATCCATGTGGAAGCTGTATGACATTTATTCACTAAATCTCAAATGGTCCATTAACATTTTAAATATCATATGACCTCACTCATTTGAGGAATCCAAGAAACAATGTGAACTGAGGAATGGAATTGAGACAGAGGAGGGATCAAAGGGACCAGAGGAAAAGAGGACAGAGGGAAAGGGGATGATAGGATGGAATAAACCTGAAGGGAAGGGTGGATGGAGGGCAATATTGGGAATGGGGGCAAGGGAGATGTTGAGGACAATTGGGGGGAGATGGGGGATGCATTCGGGGCGGCACTAAAAACTATGTAAACACAATTAATTAATTAATTAAATAAATAAACATAAAATGTTCAGGCACCATATGAACAGCTTTCCTTGGGTTCTACTTTGTACAAAGGGGACAAGTAACATAGATGCTTTTTGCAGCTACATGAATATTTTCTCACCAATATTGATTCATAAGTGTTATTGTTTTGTTGTGGACCGAAGGATTAATGAATGTGCTATAGTAATAGTTAGGACTGGGAATTTTAGGGATTTCTATAGGACTGGCTCATTATTTGACCATACCAGAGCATTCTCTTTATCAAACCAACAACTGTTAAATTTCCAACCTTGTTTTCTTTTATCTGAGGCCAACTGTTGGACTTCTGTTGCTAGTTTTTCTAAGTTATCATTTGGAAAAATATCCCTTTGGACAATAACAGATAGGGCTTGACTGCTGCTGGTCCCTTTATGTGCGGCATTCCTTGAGGAAGTGTCAGTAAGGTGCTTTCCCATATCTTCCAGAGAATTGAGTTTAGAATGCTGTGGGATCTTAGTAATAGCTAAAGCAGCAGGTAAAAGTATAGCATCCAATCATTCCTGAAAATATTGTCCATTTTAAATTTTATTTCCACTAGAAGTAACAAAGCCACACTACTTCCACACCATTGCAGAATCATGAGCTATGCTGAAAGCACACCTACTATCAGCATAAATGTTGCAGCTTTGCCATTGCCTAGGGTGCAGGCTCATGTGAGCACATATTATTCAGCTTGTTGGATGATAGTAGCCAAAGGCAAATGTGCCTCTTCAGTTATATGAAAGGGTGTTGATATTGCATCTCCAGCACAATATTTGTCATTACAGCCTTTTAAATAAGAACCATCAGTGAACCATGAGATGTAGGCATTACCCACATAAAGTTTCTGTGGGTAATCACAAGGCTTCAGGAGGTGATCTGTCAGGCAGTCAGGAGGGGATTTGTTGGTAATGAGGGGGAGAAGAGCAGCAGAGCTCAAGTTTTTACAACAAAAACAGGCTATGTGAGGAGCAGTTAACAAAAGAATTTCATAGGACATCAGGTACCTGATTAAAAAATGTTGAGTGTGATGAGAATTTGGGAGGGCTTTCACTCTATGGGGTATAAAGGTGGTTAAAAGGGATCAATTTCCTCTATGGCCTTAATCAAAAAGGCAGGGCCAGAGGGGTATCTTCATGCCACTGGTCCAGTCGCTGGCTACAATATTCTGTCTGTTAATCCCCATGTTTTGGGGTGAGTTCCTCAAGGAAATTTTCTACCTTTTCATATATAAAAAAAATCTGATAATTCAAATGTCCGAGGGCAAGCGAGTAAACTAATTCTCCTCTAAGGCTTTAAAGGCTTGTTACACTGTTCTTTCCATAAAATTGGGTTGTTGTTGTTTTTTAGTACAATATACTGAAGTTTGACCATAAAGGAGTGATTTTGGATCCACTTTTGGCAATAGCCAACTAGTCCTTGGGAACCTTATAGTTGATGCTTAGTTTTGGGGTTTGGAAAATTTAGGATACCATGAAGCCTGTCTACACTTAGGTGTGGTGTTTGCTTTGATACCAGTGATATCAGATGCACTAAATATTGAACTTGCGTTTGGGCAATCTGCAATTTTTTCTTGGCGATCTTATGTTCCTTAAAGGCTAAAAGCTTTAGCAGGTGGATGCTTTAGCATGTAGATGTGAGGAGACTTGGAAGAGCAAAGAAGCAAGGCATTTACATATTGCAACAGAGTAGAACCCCAGGGAACTTCACATCATCCAGATCATCCTTTAAATTTGTCAAAAATAAAAAGGGTGCTCAGTAAAACCCTGGGGCATTATACCCTTTGTTGTATTGTTTACCTTCCCAAGTGAAGGCTAACAGATATTGACTAGCTTCATGAACTAGAATGCTAAGAACTGCACTGCATAAGTCAGTTATAGTAAATATAATTAATTTACTTTCAGTTGGAATGGGTATTGGTAGCATCTAATGAACAACAGTATGCTGAGGTATAACAATGTTGTTTATTGCATGGATGTCCTGGACAAATCTCCACCCTAACCCTTGGGTGTTTTCACAGGTAGCATAGGTGAATTACAGGAACTAGTGCAAGGGATAATGAGGCCCTGAGACTTACAATCTTTTGTTATGGGCTTTACACTTTGAAGGACATCTTTACTTATGGGGATCGTGGAAGGGCTGAGGACTTTATTTGAATCTTGATAAAATGTGCACTGTGGATTCTGCCAGTATCTTCCAGTTGAAGATTTTGCCTAGAAAGGGGGTGGTAGCTGATTCAATAGGGACAAAACATCAGTGCAACCAGATTAAGCTTTAATGCCATTGGAAATGGAAAATATAAAAAATACTGAAGGGTCATTTAATTTACCTGATTGAGTATTTTGATGTCTACTGTTGTCAAATTCTAGAATTATTAACCCCTTGGGAGAAAGAACTTCAGACATGATACTTTTCTAAGAAGTTTTGGCCTAATAAATGGATACAGGCAAAGGAACTAAGGAGAACAGGGTGAATGGTTTTAAGAATATGGACACAGAAAGGGACAGTGTCAAAGATAGAAACCTATTGAGATTTATTAGAGATTCCCCCTATGTGAACTGCGTTAGAGCTTTGAAGCAGGGCCTGCTTTGTCAGTGAGGCTGAGCACTGCATGTTCAGTTATGATGTCAATAAGGACAGAGGTTCAGGCCCAAACTGGAGAGGGGTTTCTCTGAGCCCATTAAGAGGGAGGATTGGGAAGAGCCCTGGGAGGTCCTTGGATCCCCGTCATTGGGAATTAGGAGAACCTTGGAAGGGCTAGTTGGAAAGCTGAAGGCACCAGAAGTGTTGTTGTTGTTGTTCTTTGGGCTTTATTTTTTTGTTTTTGTTTTGTTTTGTTTTATTCAGTGAGAAGAGAGGAGGCAGAGCCAGATTTCCACATATGCCCTGACTGTGATGCACCTGGCAAGCCTACTAGGGGACAATGCTCTGCCCATCTGGGGCCTGGCTCCATTGCTCAGCAACTCAGATCTTCTTAACACATGAGGCAGATGCCATGGAGCCATCCTCATCATACAGGGCCAACTTGCTCCAATCGAGCCATGGCTGCAGGAGAAGAGAGAGAGAGAATTATGAGGGGCAGGGGTGGCGAAGCAGATGGACACTTCTCCTATGTGCCTTGACTGGGAATTGAACCTGGGACATTTATACACTGGGCCGACACACTGAGCCAACTAGCCAGAGCCTTGAAGTGCTCAATTTTGTGATAATTTGTTTTCCAATGTTCTGGCTTTTTGCAATTATGGCAGAAATTGGGAAGTTTTGGTCTCATGTAGAAACCATCATTTGCAAGAGTTGAAAGTTCAGGCCCTGGCTGGTTGGCTCAGTGGTAGGGTGTCGGCCTGGCATGCAGGAGTCCCGGGTTCGATTCCCTGACAGGGCACAAGGAGAAGTGCCCATCTGCTTCTCCACCCCTCCCCCTATCCTTCCTCTCTGTCTCTCTCTTACCCTCCTGCAGCCAAGGCTCCATTGGAGCAAAGTTGGCCTGGGCACTGAGGATGGCTCTATGGCCTCTGCCTCAGGTGCTAGAATAGCTCTGGTTGCAACAGAGTAATGCCCCAGGTGGGCGGAGCATCGCCCCCTGGTGGGCATGCCAGGTGGATCCCGACCGGGCGCATGCGGGAGTCTGTCTGACTGCCTCCCCGTTTCCAACTTCAGAAAAATACAAAAAAAAAAAAAAAAAGAGTTGAAAGTTTAATAATTTTAGCAGTTTCTAGATGAGTAGTTCAAGTGGCTCATCTAGAAAGTGAGCAAACTGAAATGCTAAATTGATCAAATCTGGAGAAGACATGGTATTCCATTCCATCCTGGTTCTCTTAACTAAAAAAGAAAAGGTCTCAGTTTAGCCCATTAATAACAGAGTCAAAAGCTACTAATGTAGAATCAACATCTGAAGGGAGACCAGAATTTTCTTTGAAAACAATTTAAAGTTGATTATGAGTCACAAACAGTCTTATTTAGACTTTTGTGAGCAAGCCTGAATTTTTTAAAAAATATTTATTTATTCATTTTAGAAAGAAAAGAGATAGAAAAAGGGGGAGGGGAGAAGCAGGATGCATTAATTCCCATATGTGCCTTGACCAGGCAAACCCCAGGTTTTGAACCAGTGACCTCAGCATTCCAGGTCAACTCTATATCCACGGATCCATTACAGTTCAGTTTCAAGCCTGGATTTTGTTCCGATTAACAGGTTCTGGGGAGGCCTTACTAATTTCCCAATGAACTGACTTAGCGATTGCCCATATAACAAGTCAGCGATTGGTCTTCCAGTTATAATCTTTGAGTCTTTAATGTTTTCCCAATCAGCATTTTTTATTCAATGCTGAACCAGGCCTTCACCTACAAACATATGAGCTAGCTAATATAATTCAGAGAGAGCAGGTTGATAAGTTTGAATGATTATAATAAATTCCTCAGCAAATCTGTGGGGTCCTTAGTTACTTTGGGAAAATCTTTAACTATGAATCACAATTCAGCTTTAGTCTAGGGAATATAAAAAATTAGAGGTTTATAATTTCACATATAGATGATATATAAAAATAAGACTCATGGACACAGATAAAAGTGTAGTGGTTACTGGGGGGAGGGGAGTAAAAAGGGACAAAATATGGTAACAGAAAACGATTGATTTTGGCCTGACCAGGCGGTGGCACAGTGGATAGAGCATCAGATTGGGATGTGGAGGACCCAGGTTCAAGACTCCCAAGGTCGCCAGCTTGAGCGCATGCTCATCTGGTTTGAGCAAGGCTCACCAGCTTGAGCCCAAGGTCACTGGCTCGAGCAAGGGGTTACTCAATCTGCTGAAGGCCCACGGTCAAGGCACATATGAGAAAGCAATCAATGAACAACTAAGATGTCGCAACAAAAAACCGATGACTGATGCTTCTCTCTCTCTGTTCCTGTCTGTCTGTCCCTATCTGTCCCTCTCTCTGTCTCTCTCTGTCTCTATCACAAAAAAAAAAAAAAAAAAAAAAAAAAAGATAGGTTCTGAGCCTGACCTGTTGTGGCTCAGTAGATAAAGCAGTAGCATGGATGCTGAGGTTGCCAGTTCGAGACCCAGGGCTTGCCTGGTCAAGGCACATACAGGAAGCAACTACGACAAGTTGATGCTTTGTTTCTCCTCTCTCTCTCTCTCTCTATCCCTCTCTCTCTCTCTCTCTCTCTCTCCCCTCTATCTAATAATAATAATAATAATAATAATAATAATAGGTTTTGACAGGTTCAGAGGAGGAGGATATCAGGAGAATTTTTCAGAGCAGGAGAAAGATGGCTCTGGAGGCAGAGCCTGGTGTAAAGCAGCTGAGGAAGAGGAGTATGAGGCTTTGGGAGCCATTTTATCTTTCTTTAATCATTTGTTTCTCTCAATTCATTTAAAAAAAATTTTTTTCACAAAGAGGCAGTTTTAGTTTTGTGGTAATGTTTGAAGCCTCAAAATGCCAATTAAAATAGGCTTTCCATTCAGTTTTGACAATTTCAAAGCTGTTATTCTTTTTGGTTTTAGGAAAAGTAGGTTTGGGGAGTTTAAAAGTTCCCCATACTGGCTATTTGTGTTACTATTGATCAAATCAGTCCATTTAGTTAGAAACGCACATGTGAGGGACCGTGATTTCTAAACATGAAACCGCCAAGATCTCAAAGGGAGAGGGTGCTCTGAAAGTATTTAGATGACTGGGATGCCATTTTCCAGAGGCTCTTGCTATAGACAAAAACCATAAACATCCTGCAGACTGAGAAGTAGCCCAGTTTCACTAGGACGAGCTTGATTTCCAAAAGTAGGACCATAGGCTGAAGAGCACAGTTTCAGTGGAACAGCCTGATTCAAGGGTCAGACCAAAGTGCCAACTTGGAGTTTAACGAAGCCTTAACCTGAAAAGAAAGATGCCTTAAATTAGATCCTGAATAGAACCCAGAGAGCTTCCAAACAATAAAAGAGCAGAAGCTTGGACCCAGGAAAATGACTTACCCTCCAACTGCAGGGTGAGTGAGGAAGCAGTTAAGTTAGTTCAGTGGGCTCAGTGGAAACCACACCTGTTTTCCCATCAGCCACAGAACTATAGGAGGGTCTTCTCTGGTTCTCGGGTGGGCCACCAAATAACATTGAGCTTAAATAAATAGCCAAATATTTATCCAGCAAAATAAGTTTTTTCAGAAACAACGAATTGCAATTCTGGACATGCTGTCTAATGGTGAGCCATGCAAAAGTTTACAGAAACAATGTAAGGGTGTGCTCTTTTATGGATTTGGGAGAGGCTGTTGTAAACAAAGAATCCACTGAACAAAACTGAAAGTTCAATGTATAGTGACTTTTTGTTGGCTGAGTTAAATGGCAGTCTCCCATTGACTAAGCTGCAAACTAGGCAGGGAGGATTCCCCCCTCCTGCTTAGGTAATTAAAATGGTATCACTTTCTTGCAGAGATAGAAGGTCAGTCTCTTCCTGCTAGGCTTAGTAGTGTGCATTGAATGAAATGTGAGTGAGAAGTCTCTCTTCTACTAGCCTTCAGACTTTATTTTAAATGAGACAATCTGTTTATTAATTTTCACAATACATATATGTATTTCAATGTGAATATTCTAATAATTTTTTGTGAGTTATAATAGCAATCATTTCACTATCCCAACCACACACCAATTCCTTGCCTTTATAATCTCTCCCCTAAGATAAAGTGAAAGTTATTTTGTCAATTTTATATAGATTTCTAAGTTCTGATGTCTGAATGCTCATCAAAACAACCTGGAATCAAGAACTCACTTTTCATAGCTTCTCTCTCTTTCTCTCTCTCATATACACAGACACAGACAAACACATATATACTAATGTTTCACCATGCAGACACCAACACTGACAATGCAAACAACACTGTTTACATGAATATTGTTGGGAAAGGCAGTAATGTGCATGTGATTGTTAAATCTCCAGTTGGCCACATACACATGTGTCTTGAGCCTAGACCCCTTCTTCACTAAAAGTTAAGGAGCCTACACTGAGCTTATCATTTTCTGTAGGAATATCTTTACCTTTTCAGACTTACTGTGTGCTTCTTTGTCATTCTTAAGTATGTGTGTAAAATGATATTTGGCCTGCCACACTACAATATCCATTCCCTGAGTAGAGGAAATGGTGTTCTTTACCTAAGACATGAGGGAGGTGCATGCAGACCGTCACCTCCCATTGACTGGATTAAAACACCTTCAGACTATGGGGGACCAGTGCGCACTAGGGAAGTGGGTCTTTTCCTGCCTCTTGTCACTGAAGGAAAGCATCGTTCCCTCCAAGCCTGTGGGAGTCATATCTCTCTTGCTGATCCTGAACCATGCAGTGGGTTGACTGCTGCTCTGGCGGAGTCAGACTCTTCCTCTGGGAAATAATATCAAGTGTATCTTGCTTGACAAATAGTCACTTCTCTATTCTTGGAATAGGCATTTTTATTCCAATTTATTTGTCAATATCAGTAGATATGTAAGTTTCCCAAGACAGTCAGATATTCTTAATCATTTGGCAAGATGTACTTTATATCTTCCATGTACAGTATCTTGTTTCTTCAGCACTATGTTGTTTATATTTTGGTAACCCAGTTAATAATATTATCATAATTTCTAGGATAAAACAAAAGAAACAAAACAGCCAAAACAATAAACCGAAGAACAATAATGTCACTAATAAAATAAATAAGGAACCCCTACACTTATGCAATCACACACATACAAAGTGTCTTCAGAGAAAATGCTTTGTCTAAATATATGATAGGAGACCACAAAAAAAGACTGCTTAACTTCCTTGAGGCTAAATAACACTACACACAAAACGTAAGTGAAACAAGTGACACTTTGAGTGTTTAGTTTGTGTTTATGTTACTAAATGCTTTAGACAAGTAGTTTTCAGAGACTAAGGGAAGTCATTTTTGTTTTGTTTTGTTTTTAACAAAACAATAATCAAATTTGCACATATTTTATAAATCACAAAACATGCTCGCCACATTGAAAAAAACAAGAACAAAAGGTTGTTTAGATTTTACCATTCCCGAGAAGGCTTCAGAATTTCTAGACATGCAGCTGGGATTATATGTCATATCCCATGTGTCATATTTCTCATAATGACACATAATTTACCTTTTTCTAAATGGGCTGCCATACCTAAGCATCTCTTGTAAGAGGCCCAGAAAATTTGTTGGGGAGTGTTTATCCACAAAGGTTTGAAACAGCCCTATTTCTCCTTTACTTTCCTCTTCTGTAATATATTGAAAGTGGCCTAACCTTTTCCTGTTTCACTTTGACATGTGTTATGAACTGAATATTTTCCCCCCAAATTCATATGTCAAATCCCTATGCCTTGATGTGATGTCATGACCAGGTGAACTCTTTGCGGGGCGGTGGATAATTAGAATTAGATGAGATCATGGAGACAGAGCCTTCATGCATGGCATTAGTGCCCTAGTAAGAAGTGTGAGGGAGATTGCTTCCTCTCTCCGCTCTCCACCATGCGAGGATACAGTGTAACATCTGCAGCCTGAAAGATGGCTCTCACCATACTCAACCAGGCTGGTACTCTGATCCTGGATTTCTATACTCTGATCTGTAAAAAATAAATTCCTGGTCCTGGCTGGTTGGCCCAGCGGTAGAGCGACGGCCTGGCGTGCGGGGGACCCGGGTTCGATTCCCGGCCAGGGCACATAGGAGAAGCGCCCATTTGCTTCTCCACTCCCCACCCCCTTCTTCCTCTCTGTCTCTCTCTTCCCCTCCCACAGCCAAGGCTCCATTGGAGCAAAGATGGCCGGGGCGCTGGGGATGGCTCCTTGACCTCTGCCCCAGGAGCTGGAGTGGCTCTGGTCGTGGCAAAGCGACGCCCCGGAGGGGCAGAGCCTCGCCCCTGGTGGGCGTGCCGGGTGGATCCCAGTCGGGCGCATGCGGGAGTCTGTCTGACTGTCTCTACCCGTTTCCAGCTTCAGAAAAAAAAATAATAATAAAAAAATAAAAATAAAAAAAATAAATTCCTGTTCTTTATAAGCCACCTACTCTATGGTACTTTGTTATTAAGATGACCAACTTTATTACAATGAAAAGGAGGACAAAAATAAATTGAAGAAAACAATATAGTAAATAAAAGAAATACTTTATTCGTTGCAACAATAATACATTATAGTATGATAAATGCATAATAAAAACATTTGCAATATTTTATATTGTAATTATGCTACCATGCCTATCAATTTTTAATAATAATTGTAAGGAAAAAGTACTCATTTAGTAAAACTAAATAACAAACAAAACCACTAATTTGGAGAGATATTCGGGTGTATTTATTATTTTCTCATTTAAAAAGGTGTTTTATGCAACTATTTAATCAAAATGCATTATTGATAGATATAGTTTGAGGTTAGATTTCCACTTTAAAACTCAAATTTTGGGATAATGCTTATAAAATTATACATACTTGGAAATTATTAAATACATAATGAATTAATAAAATGTGAATTGTGCTTACATGTCTATGATTGAATATTCACTGACAAAGAAATAATAGTGAGTCTACAATGTCGTTATGTGCAGTGTCGTGTTTCAGTCCGAAGTACACAAAGCCATTTGCAAACTCAGTATATCACGTGCTCTCTCAAGGTCTCCCGTGCTGAGCTCATGCATCTCATAATTGCGTCTCGCTGCTCTGTACTGATCCTTGACGAATCATCATGTCAAATACAAATACGTCACATCACACACAATTTATGGATCAACTCTGCATAAATTGAATACGGACATTTACAGATTAGTCTTCCAATATCAAAAAGGAGAATATGTAGGAGGACAGTTTTCAAGGGAGAACAGAACTTACAAAGGAAGGACTGTCCTCCCTGAAAGAGGACAACTGATCACCTTATTGTTATAGCAGTCTGAACAGGCTAAGAAAATATATAAAGATGTGTTTTACAAAGTTGTGCTTAGCCCATTATGAACAGAAAAGTATCTGCCCTAGAGTTTCTGGTATTTATATCATTCCTCAAGGGAGTATCTAGAAGAGATATTTTGTATGAAATTTTATAGCCACTGTTAGTGAAACATGAGTCACTGCTTTGTTTCAACACATTATATCCCTTGTCACAGAGACTGTTTATTTGAATATCTTAGGTCATCTTTTCCACTTCTAATAAAACAGAGCTTTTACTGGCATTTATTTCTAAAGTCAAATCCATGCAATGACATTTCTCAGGTGTATGTGTTCATTGGGATTAGTGTCCCATTGAAGATCTGTTCCGTTGACATTTTGAAACAAATCATCTTTATTTTGTTTTGGGTGGATTGTTATTGTATGAAATTCTTAAGAAATTAAGGCTTTAGGGATAGGATTCTCTAGTACTCTTCCCCAGAGTGACTTCCTACAGCATTGTGACTCTCTAACTACAATTAGAGTATAGGTGCTGAAATTTATTAAAGTAGGTATAAAGCCAGTAGCCACGGCCACCATCACAGCTGCCTGGCCTGTGCAGGTTCACATTAGATTTGGACAGATGGTAAAGAAACAATGGAGCCAAGAACTGATGGCCCATTAGCTTTAATCTTAGCTTGCACCAGGCGGGCAAGTAAAAACACACACTGGCTCCAAAACCCACTCATTCAGTGCTCACAAAGCTACTGACTTATCCGTGTTTCCTAGAATCAAAGTTTCTACCTCACCAGCCTTATTCACCTCTGTTTCCCATCTCCTTCTCTCTGCACAAATTCTGCACAAACTGGATTCTCCCTCAGCAATCTGCCATCTTGACTGCTTCCCCTATCCTCCACGTGGCTTCTCTCTGCTCTCCTCTAATGCTAATCTCAGGAACTGAGAGAGAGCAAGCTCCCAGTCTGCCCCACTTTAGAGTGTAGAAACCAAAACCTTTAATCCAATATACAAAATAGAGAAATCTCTAACACAAAGTCACTTATCTGGGGCATGATGGGATTGTACTACCCCACATCAAAAAGGGTGGGAAAGGCTTAGTCCCAAAACCAAGCCCTAGGCTACAAGGATCCTGCCTGCCCACAGCCTGCCCCCAATACACATTAATATAATCACACCCATCCCAAGAAAGAATGACAACCAATACCATCACCTGGGTGATGGGCTTTCACATGGGCAGTGCCATCTTTAACAAAGTGAGCATAATATATTTAATCTGCCCAACAGTAGGGAAAATTGAAAAAGAAAATGGGTGATTGTGCTAAATCTATTCTGGATATATTAGTTTCTAGTTGCTACTGTGACAAATTACTGCAAACTTAATGCCTTAAAAAAATTAAAATTTTTTATATTACAGTGATGGAAGCCACAAATTCTAAAATGAAGGTTTCTGCTGATAGATAAAATGGCTACTCAGCCACCATCTTTCTTAAGAACATGCAGGCCTAAAGGAGGAAGAAGGACTTGCTTACTCAGTAATCTGGCTCAGACCTCCCTTGCAGCTGGAAGCTGATAAGGGACTATTAGATTAGAGGGCAATTTTGAGGAACTGTGGTGCCCCTCCCAGTCACAAACAGAAGAAGTTATCTTGCATCTGCCTTTGCCCAAAGCCCTTTGATAAATCCATATAATCCCTGTCCCATCCCTCCTTCGAGGCTGACACCCATTGCTGGTCTCAGCCCACCTGCACACAGGTGTTTTTAAAGTGAACTTTCCTTTTGGAACACAGTAGCCTCATGTTTTTGGTTCAGCCCATGGTTTCTGCCTTTCACTGCAAGGCTGCGTTCCTTCTGTGAATTAGAGGACAATTTTTTTTTTTGCTGTTTCTAATTTGTAGAGATCACCTGCTTTCCTCTGCTTGTGGTGCCTTTCCAGCAATGACAACACTGTAACATCTGCTTTATCACATCTCCATATGTGACTTTCATCAACCTGGCTACTTCTTATAAGGAGCTTTGTGATTTACATTGGGTGCATCTGAATAATTCAGGATAATCTCTTCATATCAAAATCCTTATCTTAAGTACATATATGTTGGTCAAATAAGTTTGTAAATGTGATATATATGTTTGCTCGCTTGTGACTTATATTGGGTGTGGGGGACAGGCTATAGGCAGGCCAGGTCGTTGTAGCCTGGGGTTTGGTTTTGGGACTAAGCTTTTCCCCACACCCTTGACTGATTGTATGATCTGGGTGGTGCACTCTCATGAGGAATCCAATTATGCCTTGGATGGGTGACTTTGTATCGGAGACTTCCTTGTTTGTATATTGGATTAAGGGATTTTGGTTTTCTACACTATAAAGTGGGACAGACCAGGAGCTTGGACACACAGTTCCTGCTATCACAATTGCAGGGGCTTCCCTGATCCCTTGCCCTTCATGGGAAGAGCTGGTTTTCTGCTTTTCCCTTGTCTTCTTTTGTGGTTTGCCTGTCTTGGTGAGACACCAATAAATAGGATGGCCCCCCGTCCTCTGACTCCGCCATTTCTTTATCGTCTGCCCGAATCCAATGGGAACCTGCATGTGAATGGCCACGATGGCTGCTCCTGGCCTTACAATATACAAAGTCTCTTTAGCCACCTAAGCAAACATTTACAAGTTCTGTAGATTAGGATGTAGACATCTTTGGGGGGTTATATTGTTATAGTCTAAATCAGTGCCTCAACCTGTGGGTTGCGACCCCAGCAGGGGTCGAACGACCAAAACACAGGGGTCGCCTAAAGCCAGGGGATGGCTTTAGGTGTCCCCTATGTTTTGGTCGTTCAACCCCCGCTGGGGTCGCAACCCACAGGTTGAGAACCGCTGGTCTAAATATATGTATCTCTCCAAAATTTATAAACTGAAATTCCAATGCCCAAGATAATGATATTAGGAGATGAACCTTTATTAGGTGGTTAGGTAATGTGGGGGGAGCCCTCATGAATAAGATTAGTAACTTTGTAAAAGAGTCCCTGTTGGTCAAATAAGTTTGTAAATATGATATATATGTTTGCTCACTTATAGTTTGCATTGGGTGTGGGGGACAGCTGTAAGTAGGCAGGGTCCTTATAGCCTAAGGCTTAATTTTAAGACTAAGCCTTTCCCCACACCCTTGACTGTTGCATGATATGGGGTGGTGCACTCTTATGAGAAATCCCATTATGTCTCAGATAAGTGACTTTGTATCAGAGACTTCCTCATTTGTATATTGGATTAAAGGTTTTGATTTCTACACTATAAAATGGGGCAGAGGAGCCCATGCTGGAGGAGAACAGAGAAAGGCCACATGGAGGAGAGGAGAAGAGGCCAAGATGGAGGAGTGCTGAAGGACAAGCCAGTTTGTGCAGAGTTTGTGCAGAGAGAAGGAAATGGGAAACAGAGGAGAATAAGGCTGGTGAGGTAGAAACCTTTGATTCTAGGAAAACTTGGATAAGTCAGTGGCTTTGGGAGCCCTGAATGGAAAGGAAAGTGTTTTCCCACTGTGTGTATTTCTTGCCCACTGGGTGCAAGCTAGGATTAAAGGTAATGGCCCACCAGTTCTTGGCTCCTGTAAAGCCAGTGGCCACGGCCTGGGCCACCATCACAGCCGCCTGGCCCATGCAGGTTCGCATTGGATTCGGACAGTCAGTAAAGAAACAAAGGAGCCAAAAACTGGTGAGTCATCATCTTTAATCCTAGCTTGCACCCGGCGGGCAAGTAAAAACACACACTGGGCTCCAAAACCCACTCACATTCAGTGCTCACAAAGCTACTGACTTATCCGAGTTTCCTAGAATCAAAGGTTTCTAGCTCACCGGACTTATTCACCTCTGTTCCCCATCTCCTTCCTTCTCTCTACACAAACTCTACACAAACTGGCATCTCACTCAGCACTCTGCCATCTTGGCTGCTTCTCCTGGCCTCCTCCACATGGCCTTTTCCTGCTCTCTGCTCTGCTCCCTCTGCTCTCTCATGCTAATCATCCCAGGAACCAAGAGTGCAAGCTCCTGTTCTGCCCCTATTTTATAGTGTAGAAATCCAAACCTTTAATCCAATATACAAAATAGGGAAGTCTCTAATACAAAGTCACTTCTCTGAGGCATGATTGGATTGTACCACCCCACATCAAAACGGGTGGGAAATGCCTAATCCCAAAACCAAGCCCCAGGCTACAAGGATTTTACCTGCCCACAGAGACACACATTAATATCACCTGGGCGACGGCCTCCTCGTGGGCAGCACCATCTTTAACAAAGTGAGCATAATATATTTTATCTGCCCAACAGCTCCATTGTTTCATTACCATCTTTCTGAATCAAATGCAAACCTGAATGGACCAGGCAACCTGTGATTGTGGCGGTGGCTACTGGCTTTACAGTCCCCAGAGAGTTTACTTGCCCCTAACATCATGTGAGCTTACAGTGAGAAGTCAGCAGTATACAGCCTGTAATGTCTTTACCAGAACCCATACTTGTACACTGGTCTTGGATTTCTGCACTCCAAAACTGTAAGAAACAAATTTCTGTTGTTTTTAAGCTATACAATCTGTGGTATTTTGTTACAGCAGCCTGAATAGACAATGACAGGGACCATTATTCTACCTTTCTGGGGATATTGATTTTGTAATATCTATTAGACATCTAATAAACATGGTGAAAGTCTGTTTACTTATGAAATAGAGTTTAAAGTTATTAATATGGAAAGTATAAGTACACGAGTGATATTTATAGTTACAGAGGTAAGATCTGATTATCTAAAAGATACAAGACAATAAAATGGTTAATAGTATTTTTACTTTACTAGATGGTCTTAGGCTTCAAATCCTAGCTGTTGAGCAGATAAAATATATTATGTTCACTTTGTTAAAGATGGTGCTG
Source organism: Saccopteryx leptura (assembly GCF_036850995.1). Classification (NCBI taxonomy): domain Eukaryota; kingdom Metazoa; phylum Chordata; class Mammalia; order Chiroptera; family Emballonuridae; genus Saccopteryx; species Saccopteryx leptura. The sequence goes on from NC_089503.1 coordinate 358,679,497, forward strand.
CCCACATGGAAGCCCATCACCCAGGTGATGGTAGTGGTTGTCCTTCTTGCTTGGGATGGGTGTGATTATATTAATGTGTGTTGGGTGCGGGCTGTGGGCAGGCAGGATCCTTGTAGCCTGGGGCTTGGCTTAGTTTTGGGACTAAGCCTTTTCCATCCTTTTTGATGTGGAGTGGTGCATTCTCATGAGGAATCCCATTATGCCTCAGATAAGTGACTTTGTATCAGAGACTTCCTTGTTTGTATATTGGATTGAAGATTTTGGTTTCTACACTATAAAGTGGGGCAGACCAGGAGTTTGCTCTCTCTTGGTTCCTGAGATTAGCATAAGAGAGGAGAGCAGAAAAGGCCATGTTGAGGAGGCCAGGAGAAGTAGCCAAGATGGTGGAGTGCTGAGGGAGAAATCAGTTTGTGCAGAGAAAAAGAGATGGGAAACAGAGGTGAATAAGGCTGTTGAGGTAGAAACTTTTGATCCTAGGTAAACTCGGATGAGTCAGTAGCTTTTTGAGCATTTAATGAGTGGGTTTTGGAGCCCAGTGTGTGTTTTTACTTGCCCGCCGGGTGCAAGCTAGGATTAAAGCTATTGGCCCACCAGTTCATGACTCTGTTGTTTCATTACCAACTGTCCGAATCCAGTGCGAACCTGCATGGTCCAGGAGGCTCTGATGGCGGTCGTGGCTACTGGCTTTACACTAGCTCGGCACTGTGACTCATTTTCTATCTCTATAAGAGGGAAATCATTATATTATCTACCATATACTGTTCTAGCTAAAATCAAAACAAAATATAATTACTAAGTAAGAACTTTTATTGTAGGGAGAAATTTTAGCTAAATTTAGGATTTACAAAATTTAAAAGGAGGATAAGAAAGGGTATGTGGTTATCAACAAAGATGAGTGGAGTGAGAGGAAGATCATGAAAGAGTGATCTCCTGGCACAGTAAAGAGGAAAGTGTTTCAATAGAGAAGGAGAGAAAACCAGTCTCAAATGCTGTTTTGTGAGATCATCTTGCTTTGCTATAGGGAGATCACTTTAAAGGAAAACTTTCAGTGAAAAAATGGGCTCCAGAGAAAAAAGGAGAAGGAAATGGAGGCAGAATATAAACGCTATCATGAAGAATTTTGTTTTAAGCAGAGAAAAGAAATGGTGAAGTAGTAGCTATAGGAGATAGAGATGAAGTATTTTTCCTAACATGGAGGTTGTAAGAGAATGTTCATATGTTGCTGGAGATAGTCTAGTAAGGAAAGAATAAACTGATGACGCAGCGGGGAAACAGGCTGACTTCAAGGGCAGGAGAACCAGTGTTCAAGTGGATGAGCTGCTCGTAGGGACGCAGGGTTCACACTGTCACCAAAGGAAAGGCAAAGAAAGTATGGCTGTCCAGATTCATGTGCTTTCATAGAAATTTTAATATTTTTGTAGAAACAATAGTAGGAGCTTGTGGAAGTTCTTGTGTTATGGCTTTTATTTCACAATTTTTTTGAGAAGAGAGAGTAAAGTATGCAATAGGATTTTCAGAGAAGTAGAAAGTAAATTGTCTATGGATAAATAGTCCAATAATAAACCATAGCTGAGAACTCACTTGAAGTTGTTGGCATAAATTGAAGTTAAGCTATTTAGCAATGTTGATTGTTCTTATCAGACAGATTCAGTTTCAACATTTAGGTGTAGAGTAGGCAGAAAACAGGATTTTGCCATGGTTGTGCTTATTCAAATGCAATAAAAATAAAACAGATTCCAGGTGGCTGAAGGAAAGCAACTACAGGTATAGTGATTGCACTAGACTGTCAGATGAATAAGGAGGGAAGTGATACGAGGTGAGTGATGGGTGGTAAAAGTGGTCAGATCAAGGGTTTATAGTTTGGATTTATTTTTAAAAGATTGTTGAATAGTCGTTGTAGTCTCTAATCTCTAAGAATATTAGTAGAACTCCCACTTGACTTACTACTTTACTGTTCCCTGATCCTGTTGGCCTTCTGGTTACTATAATGCTGGTGACAATACCAGAGAGTCATCTCTGAGTGTGGTTTTATACAAAGCTTATATATTGCTGTTTTACTAGGCCTTTAATAATTTTATTGCTCTGCAAACTTTCTTAAACACTACAGAAAACCTGTTTAAGAGACATATTGCTGACTTCTCTTTTTTTCCTTTGTTGTATTTTTTTTTTTTTTTGTTAATTTGTTAGTTTTCTTCCTCTAAATCCATTCTGCTGTGTTAAATTCTGATACAGGGTATTTTATTTTTGGTCTTGTTTTCTTATATATTTGCCCTCTCTTCTCATTACTAATATCATCTATTCTATGCCTATTTCCAAACCCTAGCACTCAACCTATAAATTGTACTATATATGATATATTATTTTTTCTAATCACGTAGAATAAGATGCTTCTCCTATCCAAGGGAAATCTTATTTCCTGGTTCTCTAAGAACTTTTCAATCAGTCAGCTCATCGACTTGCTTACAGTACCTCTCTCTCATGATCTTTATTTACTCTGCCATCAGTAAACATGGCCAGGTCTTTCTCAGTTCCCTCTCTGTCAAAATTCTTTAGCTGTTCCTTTCCATTTCTAGCCAAGTTTCATAAAAAGTTAATTTTTATATTTTGACTTTCTTGCTGCTCCTGCTAGTTATTTAGACATCAACTCAGTGCGTATCTTCTTCTTTTACTGTCTACTAGCACTACTTTTTCAATTTCAAGAATTTCCTTTTAATTGCAAATAAAGTGGGTAATTTTTAGTCTCTTATGTTACTTGAATCCTTTAATATAATGTATCTGACAATGGTCATGTCTACTTTAAACTAATTTCTTCTTCATGGCCTTTTATCTCCATTCACCAGATTCTTCTTTTACCTATCTGACTATCCGTGTCATCTTTTATGGTGATCACGTCTTTCTTTGGAGCTCTGTGTTTCCTCATGTTTGATCTTGGCCCACTGCTTTTCTCTCTCCACACTCATCTTGGCAGTCCTTTGTAATAAACTTATTTTAACTCTCAAGGATTTTCAAATGTATCTACAATCCAGAACTCCTCCTTGATCTTGAGACATATATACACAAATGTCTTTTGCACAGACCAATTTGAAGAGCTCAGAATCCTTTATTTTGTAACTTATGATATATTACATATCTCTGTCAATAGTATAAGTATCCAATAACATAAACCAGGAATGTTGAGGATACCCAGGAGATCTTGCATTCTTTTCTCATGTATCCAACATCTAATGTTTTCTGAATATTTTTTTTTATTTTTTTATTTTTCTGAAGCTGGAAACGGGGATAGATAGTCAGACAGACTCCCACATGCACCTGACCAGGATCCACCCAGCATGCCCACCAGGGGACAACGCTCTGCCCACCAGGGGGTGATGCTCTGCCCATCCGGGGCGTCGCTCTGTCGAGACCAGAGCCACTCTAACACCTGGGGCAGAGGCCAAGGAGCCATCCCCAGCGCCCGGGCCATCTTTGCTCCAATGGAGCCTCACTGCAGGAGGGGAAGAGAGAGACAGAGAGGAAGGAGAAGGGGAGGGGTGGAGAAGCAGATGGGCGCTTCTCCTGTGTGCCCTGGCCGGGAATCGAACCCAGGACTTCTGCACGCCAGGCCGACGTTCTACCACTGAGCCAACCGGCCAGGGCCTGAATAATTTTTAATGTATACTTTTTCAGCTTATTTATTTGTATTTCCACTGCTTTATTCATAGCTTGTCAAAAATTTTTTTTCAAAACGTGTCAATTACTATTTGAGAACACTCTGAATGAAGTTCAACCAAGTTTCTGTAAAGAGAATAAAGCCAAGTTTCCTAATAAGGAAATCAGTGCTTCTAGAACCCAGTCCTTACATACCGTATTTTTCAATCCATAAGAGGCACTTTTCCCCCCCAAAAGTGGAGGGGAAAATGCCCGTGCATCTTATGGAGCAAACGTTCATTTTTTTTTAGCTGCTGTGGGGTGCTGCGCTGGTAAACATGTAGAATGAGCGCCAGCGGGATCGTAATCATACCCGCATGGGGCATGCAGAACTGCGGCATCTGCTGAGTGATCTCCTGGTTCTGGTTTCCACAGTTGCATGCAACACAGGAGGGAAGGCAAGCAATGTTGTGTGGGCACACTCATCTGGCATCATCAAGGGCAGACGTGAGAGGCGCGCTGCAGCAGTGGAGGGCTGTGATGTAGCTGTTGGAACTCTGTGTGAAGGGCTGACATCACTTTCTGCCCTATTAGTGCTTGACTAGTTTAGAGCACATATTGGCGAAATCACACACACACACACACACAAAAAAAAAAAACTTTAAAGAAGTGAAGACTCATCTAGCTGTAATTCCTGGGGGTCTTACCAGCCAGTTGCAACCTCTCGATGTTTAAATCAACAAACCGTTTAAAGTCTTTTTGCAAGAAGAGTGGAACAAATGGATGGCTGCTGGTAATCATGATCTGACACCAACTGGACGAATGAAGAGACCCACTATCACTCAAGTTTGTGAATGGAATGGGTGAAAACATCATGACAGTCAGTGAAGAATAAAACCATGGTACGGTCATTCAAAAAATGTGGCATTAGCAATGACTTAGATGGCACTGAAGAAGGTATTATATATGAAAATAGTGAAGAAAGTGATACCAGTGATTGTGAACAACTGAGCTTCTTAAATTCTGACACTAACGGTGATGAGTTCCTGGGGTTCCCGGATAACTAGAAGAGTATTTGAACATTAACGTCCCTTCTCATTTGTTAATAACAGTGCTAATGGTTGTTAATACTGCTTTTGAGTTTACATTGTTGAAATATTATTGTGGTATATTTTATTAAAAATTTTATCACACCATTTGTTTCAGAATATTTTTTTCTTATTTTTCTCCTTAAAACCCTAGGTGCGCCTTATGGTCAGGTGCATCTTATGGAGTGAAAAATACGGTATATCTCTGTACATATTTTTTTATAGTTTTTGCTCCAATAATATTGAATTCTGTGAAGTTTATTCACACATCTTTTCTCATCTACTATATATTTTTTATCTTGTCTCCCAGTTCCTCAAAACGTTTCCCTAACTTTTTTTACTTGGCCAACATTTTTTTTAACTCATTACACAATTTAAATAACATCTATTTCAGAAAGCCTCCCCTGAAACCAGTGCTGGGATTCAGCAGAACTAATTTCTAATTTTTTGTTGAGTTTGGCAAACTGGTTGTTAAAATGGCACTTGTAATCAGGGTTTTCTCTAAGGTGGGCACCTGGGCAGCCACCCAGTGTGGAAATCACAAATTTACATTCCTTACTCTTTTCTGATGTTCATCTGCATAACAGCATATTCTAAGCACCCTTAGTGATGTTCATTCTGTCCATAAGTGAGAAAAAATTGTTAAGTGAGAGGGCACCATACAAGAAGTAATATGGAAATATCTTAAATAACAGTTTATTATTTTTTGTCAAATATTATTTAATATTTTTAATTAATATTTCAAAACTCTTCTTACAACAAAATCTAGTTTTGTGTACCTCTTTTATTGTTCTTATTTAAGTATTAAATGCATGATATAATAAACTACTTTTTGGTATATCTTTTTATACTTAAAACAGTCATTAGGGCATATAACCGGTTGTTAAATTATTTAAATCTCACCACTGCCTGGAACCTAGACAGGGGTAAATGCTCTACCAATCTCACATAGAAATTTCTATTTAGGTATGTCCCTCTTCTTCTAGTAGTGATCATATCTTACTGGTGAAACCATATCTTCCTATTTGCATTATCATTACATAAGAATAATACTTGACAGATTGTATGAACTAATAATCATGCTAAGTCATTTGACTATGACTATTCTAAGACAACTCTGTTTGTAGACCTGTATCTGATCAGTAGGCAATTAAATTATTTCTGGTTATGGTAATAGTTAATTTGTCCTAATATTCACTATGTACCAGACACTTAGTTCTAAGTTTTTCACTTAAATTATTCCTTAAAAATAGTATTTATTATTTTTATTTTTATTATCCCTTTTCTCTCAGCTAAGAGAATTAGGATACAGAGAGTTTGAAGTATTAACTATGATCATAAAATTATTAAGGGGTAAAATTTATTTCAAAACTAAGAGCTAAAATCCAATATGATATTTTGAATCTCTATCCTATTCTTATATTGTGGATTTTCACTTCAATTTTCTAGAAAGAGCTTAAAGAGTATATATTACTTTTATTTACTTTCTTAGAGGTTAAAGCCAGGTAAGAGATAGGTCTAGATGTAGCTATACATATCCATATGTTAATATTTATATGAAAGATATAGAGCTATATATCCATATACAAATAGAATAATAGTGGTCTATATTTTTAAATCTTTCCATTGCTTTGAAAGAGAAGTAGCAAGAGAAATAGGAAATGAGAGAGAGAGAAAGAAGCATCAACTTATTGTTTCACTTAGTTGTTCTAATTTTTTAAATTTATTTTTATAGTTTTTTATTTTTAGATTTTTATGTTTATTTTTAAAAATCATTTTATTGAATTATTAGGGTGACATTGGTTAATAGGATTATATAAGTTTTAAATGTAGATTTCTATGATATATGATCTGTACATGGCATTGTGTGACCACCACCCAAAGTCAAATCATCTTCTGTCAGGTGATCTTTAACCATCTGAATTTTTTTTTTTTTTTTTTTTACAGAGACAGAGAGAGTCAGAGAGAAGGATAGACAGGGACAGACAGACAGGAACGAAGAGAGATGAGAAGCATCAATCATTAGTTTTTCGTTGCGCATTGTGACACCTTAGTTGTTCGTTGATTGCTTTCTCATATGTGACTTGACTGTGGGCCTTCAGCAGAATGAGTAACCCCTTGCTCGATTCAGCAACCTTGGATCTAATCTGGTGAGCTTTGCTCAAACCAGATGAACCCGCGCTCAATCTGGCAACCTTGAGGTCTCGAACCTGGGTCCTCGGCATCCCAGTCCGACACTCTATCCACTGCACCACCACCTGGTCAGGCCAACTACCTGAATTTAAAACACATAATACCAAGTAATAAGTGTCCAGGAAAAGCACTGTAGCTATAAATGGTTATTCAAATATGACATCCCAACAGAGTCAGCAATAAAAATAATGCTCTTACATTTTATTGTTGTTAAACGCAACATGTTTTTGACTTAAGCTATTACAAGATGTGTGTGAGGAGAAGCCATGACAGCAGGATCCAAGAATGAAAGGTTTAGTGACAAAAGAAAATGAAGAGGATGAGAAAGCAGATCCAAAAGAATTTAAAAGGAGGTTTAAAAGGACTCGGGCACAGAAGGCCAGGCTTTCATTGTCCATCGGCACCTGTGGGAGCACTCACTGCAATGCCCCAGATCCAGTATAATCTTTCATAATGAAAGTTATTATTGTTTTACGTCAGTATTATAGAGGGTTTCCTTTTGAGTTTCTAGGAAATTTGGACGTTTAAACTTAATTTTATTTAGAGGAAAAAAATTTTCTTTCTCCTTTTTACACAGACATCTTCTGCTACCTGATATACGTATTACTTTAAATTCCTCGGGACCAAAAGGCAAGATATAGCAGTCAAAGAATCACATTTAGTTTAGTGTGTAAAAAGAAAAAAAAGTGTCAGAGTTTAATATGTGTCAGGTAATCCTTATGTTCATTCAAAGAGTATTTTATTCCAGTGATGGAGTCCAGTGCTGTTCATGGATTCTATTCCCTAAGTAAAAGCCTGCCAATTTACCTGCTGATAAAGAGGATCATAGAGCCTTAAAAAACAGGGAGACTGAGCACACTCTGAAGAGTTGAAAGGCCGCTGTCACCTCATGTGTTAGCCTTCATGCTGAAGGTCCATAGCATAGTAGACCTGAGGAAGTGATATTGGCATCACAGCACCTAAGTGCCATTAGCCCATTTCATTCAGCTGCTGAGGCTGTTTCCTCCGTCTCTCCTACACTGTATGATTGAAATCAAAGAACAAAAGAAACACTTCTCAGTGATTTTTGAAACTTGGGTTTAAGAAAACTCTCCTTTAGTTTGTTTTGGCTGACTGAGAAATGTGAAGCCCTCAAAGCTTAAATACTCATTATCTTTATGTTTCAAAATGTGTAGACATTTTCAAATTATTCCTAATCCAAAGTTTTCTTTCCTAAAAATGCTGAGTACAGTGACAGAACACTGTCTCTGGATTCTTAGGACAATGCATTAACTTTTTTTATCTGCTGAGCATGGGAACAATAGGTAGCCAGCAATGACCATCTTCAAATCCTAGTACATCACTCGTCTATGGAAGTGGATAAGACAGAAGGTGATTTGTAATGTCCATTTAATTTAAGTGCTATGTTGCTTGGCACAATATCCTGTGCTTGTTTTTTAAATACTGTTATCAGGTAATAGATATATTCTTATCAAAACTTTTTCTAAGAGGATTATATACTAACACTTTTATTTCTTTGTTTTTTAAATGCTTATTGAATACCTGCTCTGTAACAAATTGTAATACCTGGAGATTTTATCATGATTGCTCCTCCTATTCAGCCAAGTGTAAGTGCTCCCAGCCTCCTTTTGGATCAAGTAATGACGCTAGTAATGACAGCAACGGTGAAGTGCATAAGGAGGCACTGAGTAACCCAGTAAGTGCTCTGACAGGTATTTATATGTATCTCCATCAATTTGAGGTATATATAGTACTACTAACTTAAACATACTCTGAACTTTACAAAGGTTGTGTATCTTGCCAGTCACAAAGCCAGTTTGGGAGCTAAAAATATATTAATACTTCTCCCACTTTCTAAGTTCCTCTGGCTGGGGACCTGATCAAATTAGTAGAGACTGATCAACAGGAAAAAAATCAAAGTTTTAATGCATGTGCATGGAGAATTCACATAACCATAAAAATTCCATGAAAACTCCAAAGACAGTTTGGCAACATTGGGTATATAAGCCATTTTGAACAAAGGGAAAATAGGGAATTCGATTTCAGGAATGAAATGTATAGTTTACAGGTAGTTGAGGAAGAAAAGAACATACATTGCAGAAAGATCCTTGCAGGCTACTCAGGAACAATGGAACAAAGGTATCCTTCTAATAGGCCCCTGTCTGAAGCCCTTTTGTTTACCACACTTTATTCAAATTGGGCTAAATTGACATCCTAATGTCTCTTTCCTGAGCAAGTTTCTCTGTGTGAATATCTCCGGAAGGGCAGTTAGAATGGTCCAAGTTTCTTTATGCATCTTATTTCTTAATAAACAGCTTAGTTCCTCTCTGTCTCTCTCTTCCCCCCCGCAGCCGAGGCTCCATTGGAGCAAAGATGGCCCGGGCGCTGGGGATGGCTCCTTGGCCTCTGCCCCAGGCGCTAGAGTGGCTCTGGTCACGACAGAGCGACGCCCTGGAGAGGCAGAGCATCGCCCCCTGGTGGGCAGAGCGTCGCCCCCTGGTGGGCGTGCCGGGTGGATCCCGGTCGGGCGCATACAGGAGTCTGTCTGACTGTCTCTCCCGTTTCCAGCTTCAGAAAAATACAAAAAAAATTAAAAAAAAAAATAAATAAATAAACAGCTTAGTATCTCAAAGACCAGTGGCAAAACTTTGGTTCCCTTCACAGTCATAAAGTCAAAATCCAAACTCAACCGTTTACTTAAAGCTCAACCTTTACCTCTTGTGAAAATGGATCTATAAATTCAAACTCCTTACCAAATCTTCTAAATTCAGGTGCTTCATTTGATCTCATTACGTCTATCTCATTTTTCTTCCACCCCCTGCTCTAATGACATACATATAACATGCTTTTTTTGAACTGCAAAATTTGTCATTGTCTGTATTCAGAATTACCTGCATCCTTCTTTTTGCCTTTTCGTCTATCTCATCTCTTCCAGGAAGTTTTAAATGTCCCCGGCTCTGATTAGTCTCACAATCCTAGACACTTATTTATATGGCAAAACGCTTGAAGAGAGAAAAATAGACATTCCTTTCAATGTGCCAGTGAAACTGAGGGTTGAGGAGCCCATCGGAAGGAAGAGGTAGAAGACAGGCTTTCAGCAGGGTGTGCACCACCCTTGGTGTGGTTCTCCCTCCTCACAGCTCCCTCACAGCAGCAGTTTACTGCTCTGTGAATCAAAAGCAAGGGGATCAGTGGCTTCCTGTCAGTCGCCTAAGGCTAATCAAATAAAAACCAAAGGATCTGCAAAAACAAACTTGGACTGCAGCAAGATATTGTCTAGCTTGAATTATTTAACTGGTCAGCAAAGTTTTGGACAAGAAGGTTTTCTATAGAGTTCAGGACACAAAAAAAACAAAGGCAGCTAGCTGCCTGTGATTGTCAAAGGCCTGTGCCTGGGGAGAGGGAGTGTGTAAGGCAGCAGATAAGTTGGGTGTAAGACAGCACACCCCTGGGCCGGCAGTGCCGGTGCCAATAAAGAGCAACAGTGAATTGATGGCTTTAGTACAAACAAAGCGAAAGAGAAGCCTTAGTTTGGCGGCAGCAGTGTCGCTACAGTGTGACGTTGGCTTTGGTAGTGGCAGCAGCAGAGGCAGGAGGCCTTCAGATCCTCCAAAGCTCTGCTGGCTATCTAAACACCCTGCAAACTAAGACACAATAGGGACGTGGAGAATTCTGACCCAACCAACTTCACCCCTGCTCTTTTGAGGTGCAACTAGACCCATTCCAGCTGATGCTGAGGAAATGTGGAAAAGAGGTATTTCTGTTTTCTACCTCAGCTATACCTGATAGAAAACAGAACAAAACCGGATACAGCTGCTGGTTAGGTTTATACTCATTTTGATGTATTTGTGCATCCGGTTATGAATGTTTTGTAAATTTTATTACGATCATAACTGTATTTCATTTAGTCAGTGAACATTTATTGAAGTTTTATTGTGCAAAAAACCAAGTAGACATTGCTGGTATGTTTCCTCTGTATGTTGAGCTTGAAATCTAGAGACTAAGTAAATAAACCAGAGCAAATATAGTGCTCATAAAAATTAGGGGATCAGGGAACATGCAGAGATTCTAGTACTTCCAGCCTTTTGTATAGTGCATTTTCACCAGTGAAATAAAAGCTGGTTTTGTATCTCATTTGCGTAATCAAGCAACGTTCTTTGATTCACCATTTTCTTTTCTGATGCTCTTGTTTAATAGAAAAAATCAAATGCTGCTTTTTTTATTGCTTCATATTAATTGAAAAATATCCCATAATTTTTGTGAGCAGTATATGTGATTCCAAACTGTGTTAAAATGAACAAAGCAAATGAATAGACTAGAGGGGAGTTTTGGTGATGCGGGGTGTAAGGATATGAAGAGATAAGGGGACTGATCTTTAGGCTGAAACCAGATGCAGGAGAACGACCCACAAACCGAGCAAGTAAGGAGAGTGGTGGCTGTAGTGGTTAAAGCCTTCCAGGCAGAAGGCTCAGGGTAAGGGCCTGAGTAGAAAAGGCTCCGTGTGTTTGAGGACAGTAACAAATCTGGTAGGGCTGACACATGCTAGACAGGGAGGAGAGCCAAATGAAGTGAAGATGGAAATGTATGCATGTAGAGCCCTGTAGTCCAAGATAAATGTATTCGATTTAGTTGGTATCATGGTTAAGAGCTCAGACTGAAACCAGACTTTGTGAATAGAATCTGACTTCTAATACTTAGAGGCTGTGTGACTTTGAGGATGGATGGTATTTAACTTTTCTTTATTTTAGATTTTTCACCTATAAATATGGGGATAGTGATATCACCTACTACATAAGGTTGTTTTGAATATTTGAGTTTAAAAATGTAAAGTACTTAAGCTAGTGAATTATTATCTTTCTCTCTCTGGGTGTGTGTGTGTCCCAGCAGTTATAATCAGAAGAATGATATAATCAAACTTACGTTTTAAACATATATCCTTGCCAGATGGGTTGAAAATGGATAGGAAAATGAATTGAAATAAAGAGGATAAAAAAATGACTGTAAGATCTAAATAAGTGTTTTGACATTAGATATCATTCACCAATTATTCAACATACTCTAACTTGTATGCACCTTTTCCTGTTACTCTCCTCTTTGAATACCCTTAACTTACTTAAATATTTAGCTATACTAATATTGTAGTGGAGAAAATTATTATTTTTTTTTTAAATTTTTTTAATTTTATTTATTCATTTTAGAGAGGAGAGAGAGAGGAGAGAGAGGGAGAGAGAGGAGAGAGAGACAGAGAGAAGGGGGGAGGAGCTGGAAGCATCAACTCCCATATGTGCCTTGACCAGGCAAGCCCAGGGTTTCGAACCGGCAACCTCAGCATTTCCAGGTCGACGCTTTATCCACTGCGCCACCACAGGTCAGGCCGAGAAAATTATTTTTAATGGCTGTGTCATCACTAGAAGAAAAATTGTAAATTCTAATATTTATATGACTAAAATAAAAATATTGGAAATAACAGAGTTCCTTATTAATTCATTTACTCAGCAGACATTTATTGAAAACTAATCATTCTTCTAGGAGTTTATAATGTAAAACAAAAAACAGCCTGTCTTATGAAATTTATATTGTTTTGTGGTTTTTTTGGTAAAGCAAAGTACTGACCTGACATAGTTGAAAATCCCATACCTGAGAGCCCGTTGCTCAAAGTCTATGAATAAAAATGCATGCTATTTAGTGTATTAACATTTCCCTCAGCTTGACTCAACTTTAGATGGACTTTTTCTGATCTAAGCCCTGATCTTCTTTTTTCTTAGATCATTTTCTTAAGAAAACTTATAGTTTTAAATTGTTTATCTGCTTCTTACCCCCAAAATGTTTTTCTAAAGGACCTGAGAGTCATTCCTTTGAAATATAATCACCATGGAAAAGTGTGCCCTTATTCGTCAGTCTGTGTGTGAGCGTAGAGGCCTCCTTTCTGGGTGGACATTAGTACACACAGGTGGCACTAAACACAGGTGGCACCATCACGGAGAAAAGCATGTGCAGATGTAGGAACAACTCAATGTGCATGATCAGCTTCTCCCCGAATTACCTCCAGTATTTTCACACGAGCTTTAGCATTTGTTTCATTGGAGTTAAGTTGAGACACTCTTCTGATCTCTCTCTTATATTGCTATATTCTTAATAAGGTTGTCTTTATCAGTTAAAATTTGTCTGATGCAATTTTTGCTTTCACATAGTTACATAAAGCTAGAGTACAATTTATAGATGATTGAGGAAAGGGACTTTTATTGAAGACTTTAATATAATTACTTCAAAAGTGGGAAAGTGAGTATATCTTTGTGTGTATGTGTGTAAAATGTGTTCAAAGCAATATCAGGGGGCACATCAGTCAATATCTGAAATTTCTGGAGAAAAAATAAAGTTCAAGAATCTGTAACATCTAAAATAAGCTGAAAATTATTTCAAGAATCATTAAAAACTAAACTTCATAATATCTGACAAAAAATGAAACCAAGAAAAAAATGATCTAAAAAGAGAAGGATCTTGACAGTTAATTGCATATATGAAGTTTATGAGGGAAAAATGTTAAAAACTTATCATTCTAGATGTCATTTTACACCAAAGCATACTGGAAGTGTGCTGTGTAAATTATGCGAGTCTGGGAATAACGTATCTCTAAGTAATGGGAGTAATTTTAAATCAATGCATTTGTCCAACAAGTAGCCAATGGGGAAATTTAATTGTAAAATTCATGGTTATTATCTTAACTTAAAATGAATTCTATCAACTGGTTTGAGCCAAATTACCATATATATTAGACTCTATTCATATAGTAGACAAAAATTACATTAATTTATGCTTTGGGAGAGACTTTCAGGATCTAACTTTTTAAACTCAAGAAAGAAAGAAAAAAACACATCCATAACTCATAGTCTGACTGATAATGGATAAATAAATTTCAGTGTTTTACAGCAAAGAATCTAAGCCTTAGAATAGTATCCATCATTTTGCACACCCAGGTAATTGAGATTCAGTTGACATTAACTACAGAAACAAAAATACACAGAAAGAGTCATGAGCCAAGGTTACTATCTTTTGAGCTAAGTGTGATGACTTGGCAGCTGACATCAGTGATTTAGTATCTAACAGGTATTTCTGCAGCACCAGTGATTTATCTTCTATATTACTGAAGAGTGGAAAAATAAATATACATCTGCATAGCACTGATAACCACAGTTCATTTTCTGCATCTATGGCAAGAAGAAAAAGACCTAGAGAAAACTAAATTAGGCATTTATTTGGGCTAATGTGCATATAAATATGGCATATTCATTTTTTTTCTAAGAACTTTGTGAATTAAATTGTAAGGGAAAAACTTTAAATGCTTATACAGTGAGTCCTCAGGTTATGACACAGTTGTGTTCCTACAACAGTGGCATAACCTGAATTTTGGTGTAAGTCAAAACACACCTTAGCCTAAGTCACTTACCTATCCTAACACAGTTGTAAAACCATAATCTAGAACATAGAAACACAACTAAGCCACATATGCTTAGAATACTGCGTATTCCTCTGCTACACGCAACCAGTTTGCCCATGATATGACACTAACGGCATAAGCCAAAACACTCACATCTCAAATTGTTTTAGTTTTTATGGGAGTGAGTGTCATAAACTTGAAACGTGATATATCCAGACTGTCATAACCCAAAGACTTTCCGTACTTTAAATAGTTTGTGCTCTGGTGTTTAAATAGGATTTAAACATATATCAAAATCTGATTAGATGTTTATTAAAAAGAAAAAAGTATTTATGATATCCTATACAAATCATTAAAGCATATTAAAAATAAATTTTAATAGATCTCTGATAAGGTAAAACTAAAGATATATGTGAGAAAATCAGGAGAACTTATTTGTGCTTTTCTATTGTCCCTAATTAAATCTCTGAAGCTTGGTCTCTTGCTAGACTTTGGCAATTTTTGGCATGTTTAAATTAAAATGTACTGCCTGACCCAGTGGTGGCTCAGTGGTGACATTGGACTGGGACACAGACGACCCAGGTTCGAAACCCCGAGGTTACCTACTTGAGTGCAGGCTTATCTGGTTTGGGAAGGGGGTGGGGTCACTGGCTGAGCCTGGGATTGCTGGCTTGAGTGTGGGATCATAGACAGGACCCCATAGTCATTGGCTTGAGTGAGCCCAAGGTCACTGGCTTGAGGAAGGGGTCACTCGCTTTGCTGTAGCCGCCCCTTCCATCAAGGCACATGTGAGAAAGCAATCAATGAACAACTGAGGAGACTAAGGAGCCACAAGGAAGAATTGATGCTTCTCATCTCTCTCCCTTCCTACCTGTCTGTCCCTATCTGCCCTTCTCTGTCTCTGTCACACACACAAAAAAAATGTACTAAGAAGCAGCCCGATCATAAATATCCCCTTATTCATTGTCTACAGTACTGTTTAAAACTTGCAAATATTAGCCTTGAAACATTATATAATGATAAAATTTAAAAACAATAAATATCCTAACATTAATGCATTGCACATAGATAAGCACTGACAGATAAGCTCAAGGCTTATCATGTTATAGTGTAGAGCGGATGGACAGATTTAGAGAAGGAAGAATTGATGTGTAGGCATGTTCCTCAATAGGGGAAAGGATATCGGAGTAACTTCAAGGTGGGCGACAGGAGAACAGCACAGGGGCAATGGTTTGGGAAGACTGAAATGAATCACAAAGGGAAATAAAGGAGGGCTTCGCAGATAAACAGGACTCTAAAAATTCTTAATCATTTTCTCAAGAGTATTGTCTAGTTAAGTCATTTTTAACTTTCCTGCTTATGTTTGTGTATTCTTGCGAGTGAATATGTAGTTTATCAAACAGATTAACAATTGGCTGTGTAATTTATGCCTTACTAACACAATGGGATAATGTAAATTACATAATCATTAACACAAGTGATAGAAGCTGGCTTTGTTTTTGACAGAATAAAGTGTTAGAAGGAAAGGGTTCTCCCCAGGAGTTTATAAATACTGTGATTGGTATTTGCATGGCTGGGAAATCCCAGATGGATGTATGCTGGATAGATTTCAAATGGGGATAAAAGTATACACTATAAACAGTTCTCATTTAAAATAGATAAATTATCCTGGTAAAAATAGAGTTATGTTGTATTTTTTTTTGATGTATATTAATAAATAAAAATACAGTGGGGGAAATAAACACTTTTCTTCATGGGCAAGTTATTTATTTAGTTACTTGGCTTTTTTAAAAAAGGTATACAACATGATGATTTATATAAGTATACATTGAGAAATGATTACCACAATCAATTAACACATCCAACACCTCACTCACATAGTTACTATTTTATATGTATGGTGAAAACATGTAAGATATACTTTCTGAACAAATTTCAAGTGTATAATACAGTATTATTAACTATAATCACTGAGCTGTACATTAGATCCCATGAATTTATTCACCTTATTACTGAAACTTTGTACCATTGATCAACATCTTTCCATTAATCCCAACCTCACCCCAGCCACCAAAAACAACTAATTCTTCTGTTACTATGAGTTCAACATTTTAGATTTCCAAATACAGGTGAGATCATGCAGTGTTTGCCTTTGCCTGGTTTATTTAAATTAGTGTAATGTCCTACAGGTTCATCCATGTTATTGCAAATGGCAGGATTTCCTGCTTTTTTATGACTAAAACCCTTGAACAATGTGAAAAGTGGGATGCCAAACCGAACACAGTGGAAAAATCCACATATAACCTTTGACTCTCCTAGAACTTAACTACTAATCGCCTATTATTGACTGTAACAGAGTTGACTAACATACTTTTTATGTCATATTATTATATGCTGTATTCTTACAGTAGACAAAGCTAAAGAAAAATGTTATTAAAAATCATAATGAAGAGAAAATATATTTACAGTATTTGTTGAAAAAATTCTTTATGTAAGTGAATCCATGCAATTCAAACGCAGTTGTTCAAGGGTCAATGGTATATATTAAAGTTTGTCCATGCCTGACCTGTGGTGGTGCAGAGGATAAAGCGTCGACCTGGAAATGCTGAGGTTGCCAGTTCAAAACCCTGGGCTTGCCTGGTCAAGGCACATATGGGAGTTGATGCTTCCAGCTCCTCCCCCCCTATCTCTGTCTCTCTCTCTCCCTCTCTCTCTCCTCTCTAAAATGAATAAATAAAATAAAAATAAAAAATTTTTGTCCATATCTTGATTATTATTAATAATGCTGCAGTTAAAATGGCAGTGCAGATATCTCTTCGATATGTTGATTATATTTCCTTGGAAATATACCCACAAATGGAATTGCTGAATCATATGGTTATTTTCATTGTTTTGAGTGTCTGTACCAATTTACATTTTTACCAACAGTATGAAAGTATCCTCTTTTCTTCATATCCTAAGTAGCATTTGTGAAGTGATAGCTCATTGTAGTTTTGATTTAAATTTCTTTGATTATCAATAATATTGAACACTTTTTTATATACCTGTTGTCTATTTGTATGTCCTTTTTGGAAAATGTCCAATCATGTCTTCGCTTATTTTTTAATTGGATTATTTGTTTGTTTGTTTTGCTATTGAGTTATATGAGTTTCTTCTATAACTTGGTTATTAATCCTTTATTAAATATATGCTTAAAAAATTTGTTCTCCTATTTAATAGGTTGTTTATTTGTTTTGTTGGTCTCTTTCATGTCTGTTCAGAAACTTTTCGTTTTTCTATAGTCCTGCATTTTTATTTTTGCTTTTGCTGTCTATGCTTTTTGTGTAAAAGCCCCCCAAATTATTGCAAGACCTATAAGAGGGATAATTTCCTCTATATTTTCTTCTAAAACATTTAATTCACTGTTCTTTGAGTTGGTTTTTGCAAGTGGTATAAGGTAATAGTTCAATTTTACTATTTCTTTTTTGTTGTTGTTTTTTGTTTGTTTCTTTTTTGTACTTTTCTGAAGCTGGAAACGGGGAGAGTCAGTTAGATGCCCGCATGCGCCCGACCGGGATCCACCCGGCACGCCCACCAGGGGCAACGCTCTGCCCACCAGGGGGCGATGCTCTGCCCCTCCAGGGCGTCGCTCTGCAGCAACCAGAGCCACTCTAGCGCCTGGGGCAGAGGCCAAGGAGCCATCCCCAGCACCCTGGCCATCTTTGCTCCAATGGAGCCTTGGCTGTGGAAGGGGAAGAGAGAGACAGAGAGGAAGGAGGGGGTGGGGGTGGATAAGCAAATGGGCGCTTCTCCTATGTGCCCTGGCCAGGAATCAAACCCGGGTCCCCCGCACGCCAGGCTGATGCTCTACCGTTGAGCCAACCGGCCAGGGCCAATTTTACTATTTCTAACATCATTTATGGAAGAGACTCTCTTTTATAGTCTTGGAGTCATTGCCAAAGATTCAATGACTACAGATATGTGCATTTTGTTCTGTGTTTTCTGTTTTGTTTTATTGAGCTGAGAACTTTCCTTCTGTTAGTACCATACTGTTTTCATTAGCATAGCTTCATGATATAGTTTGAACTCAGGATGTGTGATGCCTCCAACTTATTCTTCTTTCCCAAATTTACTTAAATAATTTGGGGTCCTTAGTGGATCCAGAAATTTTTTGAAACTTTTTTCCCTTTCTTTGAGAAATGTTATTGGAATTTTGATAGGGACTTGATTAAATTTTTTGTTGAATAGTATGCATATTTTAACAATATTAATTTCTCGTCTAAACCATAAAAACTGGGTCACTCTCTGTTTATTTGCATCTTTTTAAATTTCTTTCATTAGTGTCTTATACTTTTAAGTCTACAGGTCTTTCACCTCCTTGGTTAACTTTATTTCTAAGTATTTTTTTCTGGTATTGTAAATGAGATTTTTTTTCATGATTAATGTATAGAAACAATGGATTGTTATATATCAATTTTTATATTCTGAAACTTTTAATAAAATATTTTATTAGTGTTAACAATTATTTGGTGATCTTTAGGATTTTGTAAATATGAAATCATGTTATCTGCAAACAGAAACAATTCAACTAATTTTTTTTTTAATTTTGGTGTTTTTAATTTTTTTTTTGTCTCATACCTCTTGCTAGAACATCCAGCACTATCTTGAATAGAAGTGTTGAGGGTGAGCATCATTGACTTTTTTTTAGAAATAAATGATTAAGATTTATTCAAGGGTTTTAGGACTTGCAAATTAGAAACAATATAAGGCAATACCAACAGTGCTCTGAAGAAAAAAGAAAAGCTCGGGGTTCTTATGGTAAAAAGTATATTCTTGAGAAGAATTAGTCCTGCATTCTTAGCCTCTGGATTGGTCTAAGATGCTGATTATTTAGATGATTGGTGCTCTGGGTACTGGATGTCAGGCAGTATGAAAACATGAGCATTCCTTGAGCATCTTTGACTCTTAATGTTAGTGAGAAAAAATTTCAGCTTTCCATCATTGAGTTTCAAGTTAATTGTGGGTTTGTTATATGTCGCCTTCAATATTTTGAAATAGATTCCTTCTATATCTAATTTGTGGAGAGTTTTTCTCATAAAAGTTTGTTGTATTTTGTCAAATACATTTTCTCTGTCTATTGAGATGATCATATGGTTTTTATTCTTTACTCTTTTAATGTGGTGTATCATGTTTAATTACATATGTTGAACCATTCTTGCATCACAGAGATACATTTCATTTGATCATGTTGTATGATTCCTTCAATTTCAATTGGCTAACATTTTGTTGAGAGCTTTTGCATCTATGTTTATCATGGATATTGATCTAGAATTATTTTGTCTATTTATGTATTTGTTGTGTTCTTATCTGACTTTGGTAACTGAGTAATGCTAACCTCACAAAATGAGTTTAAAAGTATGCCGCCTTATTCACTTTTTTGGTAGAGTTTAAAAAGGATTGGTATTAATTTTTCATTTATTATTTGATATAATTCACCTGTAAAGTCATCTATAAAGTTTAATTGTTGATATATTATTTTTAATATTATGGTTATGATTCAATACTTTAAATTTCAGACATTGCTCAGAGTATTATGAGTTTGGTTCCAGATCATCACAATAGAGAAATTATTACAATAAAGTAAGTTGTAACCTTTTTGCTGCTGGAGGCATTTGCCTTAAATTTGAAAAATAACATAATATCTGTGAAGTACAGTAAAGCTAATGACAATAAAATGAGTTATGCCTTTATTATATGACCTAATAAACCTTAATATTATTCTATCATTTTTAAAAACAGAAGGTTTTTATTTTATGAAAGAATGCAACATTCAATTTACTTTTAATTTTTTTATAGAAATTTACTTTATTTCCTTTGATTATATGTAATAGATTACACTGGGAATAATGACTGACTTATTTAACATTAGTTCTAAAAATAATATACTTTTTGTTTATTAAAATTTAATTATCTTATAGCTATTAGCTGTAGCTCTCCCTATATATAGGTAAAGAGCTATACAAGAACTATCTTTACAGGTGTAAATTTTCTAAAAGAAAGAAAAATAATATAATTTTCTAAAGTTGTCTTAATTAAAAGTATTAAAAAATTAAATTTTAAACTATTTTATATATTTATCCCAGAGAAATTTTACAGGCATTTCTAAAATATCAGTTGTTTAAAAATACTATCAAATGATTCTACTTGAAGTATTCATTCATTTGCTTAATAATCCCTCTTATGCTAATATATTTTTTACATGCTGTGAGAAAATTTTCTAAACCATTTTTAACTATTCCTGTAAGCAAGTGATTGAGTCACACTTTCAAATAAAAAAATGCAAATAACTTTATTTTTTCATTTGGTTTTGACATAAAAGTACTTCAGAAGCTTAATATAAATTTGCATATCACAAGAATGGATGAAATCTGCAATAAATACGTATTTATGATTTTTATTCATATGAACAGGGATATTAAAATAATACAGATATTATTAAAAATAATACAGAGATTGTTACAAATTAGTTATTTGTATTTCCAAGGTATACTTGTTTTTATACTTAAAACAATAAATTAATACAACAATATTTAAACTAATAATATTCATTTTCAATGTCAGAGACACCATAAGCATAGAACATTATCTGTTCTCAAAACTATCGATACCACTGTATACTTTGCCAAAATACAATAAAATATATTGTTAATATTTTATTATTATTTTTATTAATTTTAATTTATTGTGTTAACATGGATTCAAGTGTCCTACTGAATATAACAACCTCACCCCTGACCCTATTCTTAATATTTTAAATGCAATAAACTATCAGCTTCTTTTTTAAAATGATATTGAAGTTTGGTTGTAGCACTCTACAGTAGAATACAATAGTGATATAAAAATTAGGTGGTAATTTGCAATTATTAAATTTTGAAATTCCTGTCCTATTGGCTCAGTGGTAGAGTGTTGACCCTGTGTGTGGATATTCTGGGTTTGATTCCCAGTCAGGGAACACAGGAGAACCAACCATCTATTTCTCCTCCCCTTCTCCTCCTTCTTTTTTCTCTCTTTCTCATCCCTACCCACAGCATGGCTCAATTGATTTAAGTCAATGGCCCTGGGTGCTGAGGATGGCTCTATGGGTCCTCTCTCTCTCAGGTGCTAAAAATAGCTTATTATTGAGCATCAGCCCCAGATGGGCAGAGCATCAATCCTAAATGGGGGTCACCAGGTGGATCCCAGTTGGGGCTCATGTGAGAGTCTGTGTCTCTATCTCCCCTCCTCTTACTTAAAAAAAAAGATCAATTTTTTTTTAGAGTATGTTTGCTAATCTTTCAACTCTGGCTCAGTTCCAATTTAGACAACTGAAATGTATACATACACAAACATGTTTATACAAATTATAATATTTTATAATTTGTTTACAATGAACTGATCCTCAAGTCTGGTGCTTTACTTGGTAGCATGGAAGCTATGGTTATAAGTTTATCATGTATATTCTCCTGGCATTCACTCTCTATGGAAGTATGCTCAGGTTATTAAGATCTAATAATCTTTCTACTGAAAATTCAAAAAATGCGTAATTACCATTACAGCTCCCCAATTTTCCATAGAAAAGGAATATGTAAAAACTGTTCTCTAATATTTACCCACTTAATTCATAGACAATCAATTTCTAGCTGAATTATATACCCCTAAACCTCAATGCACAGACATGTGTAATATTGTTACTAAGAACCCCTAAAAATAATTTGAATAACATAAATGAATCTGACAAATACAGGTGATGGATAACCAATAATTATTAGTAAATATATGTTAAAATATGGGAAATAATATCTGACTGAGTCTTAGATGTAACTTTAAATTAATGTTTCCTAGGTAACATTGCTATTGCCAACAAGAGAATAAGTCATGACCAATATTGTAAAGCTAGGTATAATTATTTAATCACTAATTATATTTTGAACTATAGGAAATAATTCAGGGTATAAGTGTCTTATTATTTATTTATAATCTGTTACTAATACTTAGTGTGTAAGATTGTTGTTGTGAGGATCAAGGAGTATATCTTGTAAAATGCTAACATCAGTATAACAAAAAATATATATTCAAAATTACTCATTTTATTTGTCTTTTCTCTAGAATAGGGAAGGTAGATTTGTAAGTAATGGAGAATTATATGAATGAGAAAGTGAAAACATGTTCCAATAAGCAGGTTATCTATGGGACAAATAAAAATAGCAAATGGACTAAAACAAATGTAGATAATTTGAGTATGTATGATAAGAAGCAAAATTTGACCAGTTCAGTGGCAGAAATATTAAAGATTAGTATGCTTAATATTAAAGGTTATGAATATAAAAGTTTTTGATGGTTAATTTTATGTGTTAACTTGATTGGGCCAAAGAGTGCCCAGGTATTTAGTCAAACATTACTCTGAGTATTTTGGGATGAGAGGAACATTTAAATTGGTAGACTAAGTAAAGCAGGTTGCCTTCTTTAATGTGAATGGAACTACAGCTGGTGCTCGACTTACGACCACGATTGGTTCCGACAGACCGGTTGTAACATGATTTGATTGTAAATTGAGTAGGCTATACCTGTAATCCAGTTTCATCACCAATAAAATCTGTTCTGCTAGATATCCCTCATCTGTAATTAATTCATCCAGACTATCAACAAAATTACGTGCTCCTTCCTCATCCGCACTTGCTGCTTCTCCAGTCACTCGAACACTATGCATTTGGAATATTTTCTTGAATCTCTGGAACCAGCCAGTGCTTGCTACAAATTCTTGACTGTAATCTTCTCCAGCACGCTCCTTCAGAGTCTGAAATAGACTTCTCGCCTTCATCTGCATAGTAAAAAGACATAATTGTGTCCGTTTTTGAATTTGATCTTCCATCCAAATATATAGCAATTTCTTCATTTCATGGATGGGCCCACTTCATTGCTTTGTTATAACTGTTGATTGCATGGGTGCAGAACCTTTCATAGCTTCATGAATTTTTTCTTTATCTTTCTTTTATTATTATTATCATTATTATTATTATTTGTATTTTTCTGAAGCTGAAAACGGGGAGGCAGTCAGACAGACTCCCGCATGCGCCCGACTGGGATCTACCCGGCACGCCCACCAGGGGACGATGCTCTGCCCATCCGGGGCATCGCTCTGTCGAGACCAGAGCCACTCTGGTGCCTGGGGCAGAGGCCAAGGAGCCATCCCCAGCGCCCGGGCCATCCTTTGCTCCAATGGAGCCTCGGCTGCGGGAGGGGAAGAGAGAGGAAGGAAAGGGGGAGGGATGGAGAAGCAGATGGGCGCCTCTCCTGCGTGCCTTGGCCGGGAATCGAACCTGGGACTTCCGCACGCCAGGCCGACGCTCTACCACTGAGCCAACCGGCCAGGGCCTTCTTTATCTTTCAAAATCATTGACACAGTTGAGTGTAATAACTTCGTATCACGTGCGATCACATTCACTTTCTTTCTTCCTTCATACTGCTTAATTACCTTCATTTTTGTGTCACGATCAATGGCCTTCCTTTCCTTCTTGGCAGGCTGAGGCGTAGACAAAGACAATTTCCTCTTGGCAGACATCTTGGGAGGGGTTTAATGAAAAATATCCAAGACACAAAACACAAATTGCTGTACCGAGTCTGGGATAACAGTTGAAATGGTGCACGCAGAGATGGTAGTGCTGCTGGAAGCTTGGTCTGCACTGTCGTACACCCAGCTTGGCAACGCTTGCGCTGCCAGATGCGGAGCAGTTGTGGCTAGCGATTGTGGTCGTAAAGTCAAATGGTCATAAGTCAATCAATACCTGTAATGAGTGTCTCAATAGAAGATAAAGCTTACCCTCCCCCTAGTAAGAGAATTCTTCCTACCTGACTGCCATTGGATTGGGATATTTTACCTACCTTTGGACGCAAGCTGAAGCATTGGCTCTTCCTAATTTTCATTTCTGCCAGGCCAGTCTTCAAACTAGAACTACAGCACCAACAATCCTGATTCTCAGGCCTTTAGATTTAGAGTAGAAGTACACACTTAGCTATCCTGGTTTTCAGCCTGCCAGCTCACTCTGTAAATGTTGGAAATAGTCAGCTTTCATAGTCAAATGAATCAATTTTGTATAATAAATTATATATATGGAAGGTGTAGCAAAAAAAATAGGTTCACAGTTGTGAGTATGCAAAACATAGAATTTATTCTTGTTTTATTTGTTAATTGTTGTATTATTATTTGTTAATTGTTGTATTATCTTTTCATACAAACAACTGAACCACCACCATGGTCTTGATATGGAGAATTTCCAAGATTGTAAAAGATATCCCATGCGTTTTGTAGTGGACCCCTCCATTTTCTGTTCCTATAATTTTTTTCTCTTCCCAAATATCCTATATATAGGTATGTTTTACTAAAGAACAATATAGTAATTGAAGATGAGTAGACAATAAAACTGAATAAGATTCAAGGGACAGATGACAAGGTAGCTCCATACTGTAGACTCTGGAAGTGGATTCCTCTTTTGTCTTGTAAGTAATATAGTAAGGTAGGAAGAGCACTCATTTTGAATGTTGTAGCTCCTGAGAATGAATCAAAAGTCTTTTGGCTTCCCTGACCTGTGGTGGTGCAGTGGATAAAGCATCGACCTGGAATGCTGAGGTCGCTGGTTCAAAACCCTGCACTTGTCTGGTCAAGGCACATAGGCAGTTGACGCTTCCTATTCCTTCCCCCTTCTCTCTCTCTCTCTCTCAAATGAATAAAGTCTGAAAAGAAACACAAAAACAAACAAAAAAAGTCTTTTGGTCTTATATGGTCTGCCTAATTTTTTTGACAAACATTTGAGAAATGGGAGGAGATACCCACTTCCTTAGGCTCTCTTGATCTATAAATATGATAGCATCTGTATATTTAGTAAAACAAAAGGTATTAAGGTGATTGAGGAATATCACACCTAGTATTAGGTTTCAAAAGCCAATGAGAGTTTTAAACATGGAGAGAGATCTGACCAAAACTATTTTTTTAATGTGAACTTCTTTTATGTTAAGCTATTGAAAAAATAATCAGCTCAAAAAACGTTGTGATATTTACCATTGATCAAATAATGACTTCCTTAAAAAGTTCATTTGAGCCATGTGGAATTTAAAATCGCAAGCCTAGATTTTCATTAGTATGGAATGGGTTGTGGGTGGGAGACTGGGAAGATTTGAGGACTCAGTCATACGGTATTATTACATATGAATCCACTCTACTATAGATCCAGAAAAACAGGGCAGGATCAGTGAACGAAGGACAAGGCAGTTGGAGAATGTGATATCATATAAGCCAAGGGAACAGAGATACTCAGGAGGGGGCCTGAGTAAAAAAAGTTTTAAATAGGAGGAAGGAGAGCAGAATGGGCATGATCGATAAAGAAAATCATATTTTTTGTAGTGGTTATTTTTTTATAGTGGTTATTTTCAGATATGTTTTAAAATTTTCTCTTTACAACAAAACTGAGATATAAAAAATCTGAGATTTACAAAATTTTAATAGTTTACCAAAGTCATAGAACTTGTGAAAAGTAGAACTAAGATTTAATCCTACATGTCAAAAAAAGAGAAAATTTGAGGCTTTTTGAAGTGGTCAAAAAGAGGTTACTGGTCATCATCAAGAAAGTTATTTCAGGAGGATTGTGGAAGCATAAGGAAGATGGAAAGAGATTAAAAAGTGAACAGATAGTGAGAAAATGAGGTACTACTCTTTCAAGTTTTGAGAAACAGGGGACAAAGATAACCAACTTAAGGGATTAACAGTGTCAAAGGGGAGATTTCCAGGAATGGCAGGAATTAAAATTGATAGTAGGAAGTTTGTAGAAAATCAAGCTTTAAAAGCAATCAAACATTATAATTCTGCAATGTATTTTACTATCTGGGAACTGAATTATACATATTAAAATGTTTTTAGGTCATTAAATGAGGGGAAGTTTATTATTTTAGTTTTTAACATTGATTATGATTGTTTTTATTTCTTCTGAGAAACAGAATTCTTTTCTGAGGCTAAAGTGGCCTTTATTTTGGAGAAAACTGAATGTTTAGGTCAGGGGGCTCCAAACTTTTTACACAGGGGGCCAGTTCACTGTCCCTCAGACCATTGGAGGGCTGCCAAATACAGTGATCCTCTCACTGACCACCAATGAAAGAGGTGCCCCTAACAGAAGTGCAGTGGGGGCTGGATAAATGGCCTCAAGGGGCCGCATTGCGGCCCGCGGGCCATAGTTTGGGGACGCCTGATTTAGGTAATAGTTCCAGCCTAGAATAGTGAAATTTGGGACACCCAAGAAACCAATTGGATCCCTAATGTTGTAAAAGGTTAATTTTGTTATATATAGAGTCACAGTCCTGAATTCCCTGTGTGTATGTGTGTGTGTGTGTGTGTGTGTATGTGCACGTGCATGTGCACGCACATGTGTCTGTTCAGGCCCATGCCTTTGCTTTTGTTCAAGTAATAACTGCAGAAATACAGAATTGTGGGAGCTAAAAAATTCCTTTTTCTCTCACCTTCTAAATACTTTTAAAGCTAATAATTCAAATGACATACAGAAGGGTAACAGGAAAAAAATCAAACTTAATATGTGCCCATGAAGAATGCACATAGCCAGTACATTCTAAAGACAATGAAGTGAAACTGGATGTGTCTCCTTTGGACAAAGGAGAAAGGGGGTAAAGGTGCAGTGATAAGATTTCAAAGGAAGTGGGCAATTCACAAGTAATGAGGAAGAGTTGAACACACAGGGCAGTTAAATTATTGCTTCAGTGGAGCACAGGGGGTAATCTAGCCACCAGGCTCTGCTTGGCACCTTCCTATCTCCCCTTTTTATTTCAAATTATGGTAAAGGAAATAAGCTGAGATCTCTTTCCTGGGGCCAGTTCTCCATCTGATTCTTGGGCAGAGAAGGGGAACAGTCAAATGTGTTTCTGAGTGTTCTGTTTCTTAATAACCGGCTTATATCAATACTACAAAACAAAGCTTTTGGTGGCAAAACTTTGGTTTTCTTCAAGAGCAAAGGGTAGATAAAGACAAAACCAACAGACATATTTTCATCTCATACTATCAAGAAACCATAAGATAATCTGTCTTGGTTTTAATGTGCAAAGTTGAGTACTAGTCATGTGTTAAATACCTTTTTTTTTTTTTTTTGCTTTGGTGTGTCACATGTCACATGAATTAAGTCACTTATTTCTCTCGACATTCCTTGAAATCTAGGTATCCTTATAATATAAATTTCACAAAAATGAATACTGTCATTTGCCTGAGGTCACAAACGTGGAAGAGCCAGGCTTAATTTCAGGTCTTATAACTACAGCCCACAAGTTCTTTACTGCTGTCCACTATTGCCTCTGTAAAATGCAACTGGGAAGGTCACTCAGAGTGTGATGACTATTGTTCTGGGATGGTGACAAGATCAAAACTTCCTATGAGTGAGATCATCTTCAGATGGGAGTGG
This sequence comes from Saccopteryx leptura, assembly GCF_036850995.1. NCBI lineage: Eukaryota > Metazoa > Chordata > Mammalia > Chiroptera > Emballonuridae > Saccopteryx > Saccopteryx leptura. The sequence continues at coordinate 358,707,306 of NC_089503.1, forward strand.
ATCTTCTGAATGATCTGGAAGGAGAATAATATTGGGGTAAAAATTGGAATTTGGGTTGGCCTTCCAAATGTTAGCTCTATGGACCATGAAATTATGGCAGGAACGTCTAACTTTCTGAGATATTATATTAACAAAATCTAACACTGTCACTGCCTATTTCTGATTTGTCTTACATGGACTATCTAGGACAGCAACCTCAGGGGAAACAAAATTAATAAATGGTATTTTTTAAATTTCATTTTTTTCTATTAAGTTCAAAAGGTCCAATTATGTATAAGAGCTAGTATTTGGAAAGAGATGTGGCTGAGGAAGAGTGTTTTCTCTTCTACCTTGCTTTCAGACTTAGAAAGTTGGGGGGAAAAGTTGCTTCACTTTTAACTGTAGGGAATTGCATAGAAAGGGACTGGGATGTTATTTGCGTGAAGAACGTTGTGATCCATCTCCTTAACTGCATAGGTATGAGGGACAGAAAGAGGAGATAGCCCCTCTTAGATACCAGGAACAAAGCCATCCTGAGGTGACCCACTGGGTCATGCTTCTTTGGACTTGTCAGGTTTTGATTCTCTCTCATGTCCTCAGTATATATGAAAGTTAGAATAATTCAAGGGGGCTTGTAATGCACTGTTCTTAATATCTGTCTGTAGTGTATGCCATAAATTCTTACTCCTTCTTTTTGTAAAAATTTATTTTCTGATTTTAGAGAGACAGAGAGAGAAAAGGGGAGTGGGTGAAAGCATGCATTTGTTGTTCCACTTAGTTGTATATTCATTGATGGCTTCCTGTATGTGCCCTGACTAGGGATCGAACCTGCAAGCTTGGCATTTTGGGATAGTGCTCTGACTGAGCTAACCAGCCAGGGCCACTCTTTCCTTCTTAAAATGCTTTTTTCACCTGCCTTCTGAGACTTTACTCTTGTTTTTTTCTCTCCCTCATTATAAGTCCTCTGTCTTTTTATTTTTTGATTCCTTTCTATTCCCGACATCTCAGACTTCTGCAGTGACCCATAAATGAAGATTTTAGCTAGTTCCATAGTTTTATGGATAATTACAAGGTAATAACTCCTAAATTTATATATCTAGCTTATACCTTCTCTGACCTACAAGCACGGATATTTAACTATCTCCATAGATTCCTCACTTGCATATTTAATAGTCCTCTCAAACTTAAAGTGTCAGGTATTAATGCTTGATCCCCTCTGTACACCAACCCAAATATGCTTTCCCCTATTCTTTCCTAAATAAAGCTCATTTTTTCTATTATTTTATGTCAGAAACTTTCAATCATAATTTTTTCATTTACTTATTAAACAAAATCTATTGAGCACCTACTATGTGCCAAACATGGTGCTCTGCAATTGTACAACAGTAGAAAAAAAAAACAAAGTTTTCTATCTTCTTAATGATTACAATTCAGAACGAGGCTATAGACTATAAATAATACACATAAAAATAAGCAGATAATATAGTATCTCAAAAGGTGACAAGTACAGATAAAAAGAAAAATGGGCCAGGGTGAGGCTCACTGGAAAACGGAAAGTGAATTATAGCATTGTATTGAAAGATTCAGAGAGGACTCCTTGCAAAGGTAAGAGATAATCAAATACCTGGCGGTAAGACTGTTCACCTGAGGGGATTAAGACAGCTTGGAGAAGAGTGTTCTAAGAAAATGGTAGTGAGATAGGATCTAAGAAGATAATATGCTTGGCATCTTTGAGAAATGGCAAGGAAACTAATACTGTATGTCTGAAACAGGGTCATCAAGAAAAGAAAACGGAAGAAGTAACAGAACGATTCTAGAAGCCATTTTAGAGTCATTAAAACTACTATAACTTTTTACTCTAAATGAGATGGGAATCAATGTGGGGTTTGTTGGAATGCTTGACATTTTTTTGTCTTAAGTTTTAAAAGGATTACTCTGGCTACTCTGCTGAGATGAAATGGGACCAGGTGGTTGGCAAGACTAGAAAGAAGAAGGTCTGTAAGAAGGCTTGTGATCAATGGGGATGGTTCTGACCAGCCTGTTGTAGAAGTGATGTGGAGTGGTTAGATTTAGGATATATTTCTTTAATGCTCCACATGAAATCTATTAGATCGTCTGTCAATCCTATACTAAAATTATAACCAGAGTCTGATTTTTCTAATTTAACTTCTCTACTACTATCTTAATCCAAGCCATGTTTAGTCTGTGCTTCAACTAATACAGTAGCCTTTTATCTGGCTTCACATCTTCCCACTCTCACTGAGGCGCAAAGATAGAAGAAAAGAATGAAAATAGATGAGTCAAAGTCATATCTCTTTATCAAAGGAATTTGAACAAAATTCCTTATGAAATAGTCTTATGAAAAAGAAGATATAACAGGTAATATTTGTATAGACATTAATGGTATGTGCATTATAACATTATGATTTCATTGTATATGCATGGCTCAGTGTCTAGGGAAGCCTCCATATAACCATGAGTAAGTCATCTCCTTGAGTCAACACCCAACATTTTCTCTTTGGATTACAAAATTATAATAGCATCTTTATTAATAATATATAAATATAACATGTAAATTATACATAATATATTATATACATTATATTGGTATAAAAATAAACATACACATGTATCTATAATTTCATTTATTGCTCCAAATAAAAACAAACTTTTTTTTTGATTGATTGTTTTAAGAGAGAAGAGGAATACAGAAAAAAAAGAGAGAAACATTGATTTGTTACATTTATTTATGGGGATCAAACCTGCAAACTTGGCCTATCAAAATGATGCTCTAACCAACTAAGCTACCCTATCAGGGCTATAATGTTGTTTTACTATTTTAAAATAGTATTTCTTTTCTTTCATTAGAACATTAATGAACTACTTATTTCACATACTGCAAGATCAAGTATGTATATAATACAAATGATTTATGCTAAATTTGGTTATTTTAACTATAAAGATAAAAGTAAGGCAAGTATTCAAATAGAACTGTAAGTTCAGGATATATACTAAAGGGCTCTTAATTTGACAAAATTCTGAAGTACCCAGTAATTTCTCTTCTCTGTAAACTCACAGATGGAAGTGAGATTTCATTTATTCTATCATTCAATGATAGAAATTCCTTGAGGCATTCTTTATTATAGTCCCATAATTCTTCTTTAGAAAAAGATAGAGTCTGTATTACTTCTTTTATAAAGACCATCATGAAATCAATAAGTAACATTCAAATTCATTCTTCGCATCAGCAGGCTCTCTTTCTGTTCTCTTATCCTGACAGCTTTGCTGTACAACACCATCTGAGGTTGTCGCTAAACCTTCAGCGTCAGGTTTCCCTAGTAACGCAAGCCCTTTTTCTTTCTCTGTCTGTCTGCATCTGAAAAATTCAATTTGTATTAATCCCTGAAAACATAAAAAGGCATTCAGGCTGAGACATATAAAGTTAGCAATGAAAATGGTAAGTTACAAATGAAACTGGAAATAATTAAATTATAGAGAAGTATTGTGCTTATGGATTTATACAAAGCTCCAGATGGTGGCTTTCAGGATTCATTACCGGATCAGCTAAATAAAGGCCGAGCCTGATGTCAGCCTTCACATGGCTTTAATTAGTTTACCTCTTACTGCAGCAGGTTAGGGCTTGTAGTGCTTCGTTTCAGAAGCCACGCATAAAAGAAGTCTTATTTGACAAGGGTTCTTAGAAAAAAAGTGACACACACTAGACGTGTACAGATATTATCGGTAACCAGGAGCCTCCCAGGGGTTCAAGCTTCCTTGGCTAATGGTTGAAAATAAGGGGTAAGTTGTACTTCATTCCACCTGGAAATTACTTTTTTATTACAAGGTAACTGTCTAGCAGAATCCAACCACAAAGATCTCTATTAGCCATTATAAATGTTTCTTTGACCAAGTTTTTTGTGTGTTTTTTTTTACCTCTTCTCTACAAAATCTTTTAAAAACCTTACTTGTCATGTACTTAAGGATAGACATTCTATTTGAACCAAAAAATAATTGCTTTGTATTCTTTAAATCTGCAAACAATTTCCATCTCCTCTGAGGAACAGGATCTGAGGATTGCCAGAGAGTCTATTTAGTTATAAAGTACTATAATTGCTTTAGATTTTAAAGTTTTACCCCATTGTTCACCTGCATACAGAGTGTTGGGAAATGTCAATTGCAAAAGGAATTGTGTCATTTTTACACTTTGTTTATTTAAAAAAATGTTAACAGCATACCTGGAAATACTTAAACTAGTTTTTTTCAAAGTGTCTTATTTTCATGTTAATGCTCACTAGTTTTTCACCCCTCAGTGATAAAGACAACATTTCCTTTTGGTTTTGTTAATTTAACTTTTCTTATAGCTTATCAGATATGATAATTTATTTTTAAAAAGAAATGTAAAAATGTTTCAAATGTCAAACACTCTTACCTTAACATGCTACCAATCTTATTTGATTAAGTGATTTATGGCTCAATATGATTCATCAGTACTATATAACTCTTAAGATTTTGATTAAGTTAAAATCTGTGATTAATTATTGATATATGACAGGAATGATGTGTTTTGAATTACTTATAGTTACTTGCTCTAAATGGTAGCATCCAAAGTATTCATTGTTCCCCAGGAGTACTCCAAGTTGTCAGGAGGCTAATCACCTAATAATAATCTTAATAAGAATTATGTATGCTTGTCAAATATTACAGGAATGTCAGTGGTGACTACATATCCTTTGTAGAGACAGTCTAGTCAAATTCAAATCTTTGCGACATTCTACACCAACTGATATACGTAAATGCTTTATTTCACTTTTATTTGTATGTAATAAGGTTCAAAAAGTGAAAAATAAAATTGCATACACTTTACAAAAACTGTACATTCCCAAAGGAAACTATCTGAGAAGATATTAAGATCTTTCTCAAAGGCCCTGGCCGGTTGGCTCGGCGGTGGAGCATCGGCCTGGTGTGCGGGGGACCCGGGTTCGATTCCCAGCCAGGGCGCATGGGGGAGGCGCCCATTTGCTTCTCTACCCCCCCTCCTTCCTCTCTGTCTCTCTCTTCCCCTCCTGCAGCCAAGGCTTCATTGGAGCAAAGATGGCCCGGGCGCTAGGGATGGCTTCTTGGCCTCTGCCCCAGGTGCTAGAGTGGCTCTGGTCATGGCAGATTGATGCCCCGGAGGGGCGGAATGTCGCCCCCTGGTGGGCAGAGCGTCGCCCCTGGTGGGCGTGCCGGGTGGATCCCGGTCGGGCGCATGTGGGAGTCTGTCTGACTGTCTCTCCCCATTTCCAGCTTCAGAAAAATACAAAAAGGAAAAAAAAATAAAATAAAAAGATCTTTCTCAAAAATAATGCTGAAGAAATAATCTTCATCTTTGAATAAACTAGAAGAAATATAAATTATTAGTTGTCCCTCAGACCATCAGTATGGTTTTGCTTAAAGAGAACATAGGGTGTATCATTGTCTTGGAAGGTATAACAGCCTCCTAATGTTCTCAGGAACTGATTTTGGAGCATGCCATGGTAGACCCTACTTTCAGACCATGCTCATTTTAACCAAGTGCATAGTGTAATGGGGATGATCAAAACAGAAGTTTTAAACGTATGATGCTAACATTCCTGAAGAAATAGAGGCATCTATCATTTGATTTTATATTCTGTCTGGTTTGGAAAGCTACTGAGAAATAAAATATAATTAAAAAATAAATTATAAATTTATGCCAAGTAATTACTTTATAACAAAAAATAAAATGGCATCAGAATCTGGAGAGATGAGTTTTATATTAAACAAATATCTTTCCTTTGAAAAAGAAAATATAAATCTGAATTATAATCCTAACTGTACTTGTTGAATTTAGAATCTGAATAACGGAAATATTAGTTTAGCGTGGCAGTTTAGTTTGAGCTGTGAAGTCAAACACAATTGAATAAAAATTTACTTTGAAACCCATTAGCTTTGCAACTGTTAGCAAATTAATGTTGCTTATTCATGAAATTAAGATATAAGTACATATCTCATTGGGTTGAGTTGAGAATTAATGAAATATTATATGTAACATGCTTAGTACAGTATCTGTGAATTACCAACTCAACACATTAGGATTGCCTGCTTTATTACATGAAGAATGCCAGGTTCCCATTGTGCCGCAGTGCTATACCTGACACTGGGATTGTACCTGTGGAGATTTTATGTCAGAATTGGACCCTGCTCAGATCTGATTCCCTCCGTGGCCTCTTTTCAGCTTCCTTCTCAAGGACCTCACTTCTAATTCACTCAGTCATTCTCCAGACATGCTACTGTTGCTGTTGTGAGATTAAAGCCAGATATGACAGCCTTGGAAGACATCTTTAAAGTGACTTTGTAACTCCGTGTCAATTTATTACATGACAAATTTATACTTAATGCTCAGAAGGCAATTCATTTCTCCCTCCTCAAACCTTGGAGAGAACCTCGTTAGATTTCCCAAATATCAATAACATACTATACTCATAATTATGCCAGCATCTCACAATTTTAGACAACATATTTCTCTGAACTCAGAATACTTTCTCCGATTAAAGTAATAATTTGCCACCCCTAGTATTATAAGTTAAATATAAATATAGTTAATGAATGGGTCATTTTTATGTTTTTAAATCTGAATGAATACCCAGTTTTACTTAGAGAAATTAAAGATTCATAGAACAATACATTTTGCTTATTCATATTTTTGAATAGAATATATTCTTAATAAATACAATATGAAAATATGAAATCCAATATATTTAAATGTTAATATGCAGCTATTAAAATAGTTTACTCTCGATAAATGCTTCATTCAAATTATTTATTTATTTATTTTTGACAGAGACAGAGAGAGGGACAGATAGGAGAAGACAGATAGGAAGGGAGAGATGAGAATCATCAATTCGTCATTGCACCTCCTTAGTTGTTCAGTAATTGCTTTTTCTATGTGCCTTGACTGGGGGGCTACAGCAGGGTGAGTGTCCCCTTGCTCTAGCCAGCAACCTTGGGCTTCAAGCCAGCAACCATGGGGTAATGTCTGTGATCCCATACACAAACCAGCGACCCCTTGCTCAAGCTGGTGAGCCCATGCTCAAGTTGGTGAACCCATGCTCAAGTCAGATGAGCCCACACTCAAGCCGGCAACCTCAGGGTTTCAAACCTGGGTCTTCTGCATCTCAGTCTGACACTCTATCCACTGTGCCACTGCCTGGTAGGTGCTTCATTCCAATTTTAGGATATAAATTTTGATGTCATCATCTAACATAGTTAAATTTATAAACATTTTCTCAAGCTAAATAATTTCTTATTCTACATGAATATGTATTATATGATATATGTTTATGTATATATATTATATGAATAGATATATGAGTCTGTAAGCGGTCTGACAAGCTGGTAGGCAAAGAATAGTTAATATTTCAGCTCTGAGCTTTTAAGGCAGTGTGAAGTCAGAATTTCTTCTTCTTTGGGATTTCTCATTCTTTTTTCTTTAGACCTTAAAATGATTGGATGGAACCCACTCACATTCTGAAGGGAAAACTACTGTACTCAAAGTCTACTGATTTAAATGTAATCATGTCTAAAAAATATCTTTGCTGCAACATTGAGACTGGTGTTTGCCCGAAACTGGGTGCCATAGTCTAACACAAAGTTATCACACATGCAAATACATATATGCAGTACCTCATATATGTGACATACTAATTAGTGTTTCCTTGGTTATTACAGAAAATATTAAAGTCAGTCATGTCACATCAAAATAAATGCTGTGTCCATAAATTTAAATTAATAAGATTTTTTTTGTTTATAAATTACACCTAATTTTGAAACTGTTTAAAATTTAACATAAAATTAACTAGCTTCAGTTAATATGAGTAAAATGAAATGGAGAAAGTAAATCCTTTTCCATTTGGAGAAAATAAATAAAAAAGACAAGAGAAATTCTTTCTCCAGACACAGAGTAAACAACTGAGAGCCGGTGAGAACATGGTGGTGGAGGAAATTGTTCCTAATTTTCTCACTAACCTGTGGCGATGATGACTTCTTAAACACATGTCAGTCATTAGTCTGTAGGGCACAACATGTTGAGATTAGCTCGTTAAATCTGAATTTGGCTTCAGCTTGATGTTTAAATGTTTAATATTACCTTTGTGGATTTATACTGGGCCCAGAGAAATACATTTAAGTATTAAAGGAATGCAACTTATGTTATAAAATATTTCCAAACTGTGTTAAAATTGCAAAGATTTTTGTTAAAAAAATATTGACCTGGTATGTATGTATCCTTTGATACAGTTATTTATTTATTCAGTAAATAGTTGTAAGCATCTGTAATGTTCCCTGTGCTATTCTAGGTTCTGAGGAAACAGCAAATAATATGACAAAAAAATAGTTTCTGATCTTTTTAAGCATTTATTCCTGAAGAGGAGCAGGAAAATCAACATATAAATAAGAAAGAAAATAATAATAAGCACCATGCAAATTCAAATGAAAAGAGGTGCCATTTTATTGGTGGGTACTATAGATATATGGGGTAGTCTGAGATCTTTATAACAAGGAAGTTTATTGGTCATCCCAGTAGCAGAGAGAAGAGCACCCAAGGCAAATGGTACAGGCAGTGAAAATAGCACGAAGCAAGAGAATGTGTGGCATCATCCAAGAGGAATGCTGTGTAGTCATACCACAGCATGCAAAGGAGAAAACAGTTCTGAATGTGTTTCAAGTGAAGGCAGGAGTCAGAGCTTGTGGTAAACCATGATAGGAAACGTGCATTGTATTAATAATGGCAAAGGAAGCCTTGGAGATTTTTTTTTTTTTAACAGAGAAGGTATATAATTGATCAGTCTTTTAAAAATCATCATTCTGGCAATTGTGAGGAAAATGGCTTACAGAGAGATAGAATAAAGGAGATTAGTACGAGAGCTAGAAAAATGGTTAGATCTTTTTGGTTCCGTCTATATGTTCCCTCAGTATTAACATGACAATTTCTTCTAAGTGTTTGAATTTTTATTCATTTGAAATTTTTCTTGCTGTCAGGAGTAAAATAGACATCCATCTTAACTTTGTGCACATCATTTGTTGCCTCAATATCACTTGTTTAATGGAAAAATGATTTTAAGTATTTGTACATTCATAATAAAAGAAATTATTCAGTAATCTTTGCGGAAAAAATAATTCAAAAGGTATAGTCAAGGATTCCTCTACTGGATACATACCTCAGAGTAATTTTTGCAAAGATTCTTACAAGGATGGTGTATCTGGCAACAGGGAGTTGCAAGCAACCCATGTATCCTTCCCTAGAATAATGGATAAAGTATAGTAAATCACACTATGAAATATTAGAGAGCAATAAGAAGCCATAAACCAGATATGTGAAATGGATTGGTATCTAAACAAGGCTGGATGAGAAAACTAGGACAGAGTTGGGATTTACAAAACCCTTAATGGAACTGAAACACGCAGAAACTACACAGTATTTCACAAGAATACATTTATGCTTAAGAACACGTATCAAAAAAAAAAAAAAAAACACGTATCAAACAAGTTACAAATGGTTTTTATGAGAGGAAGACAATGTGGTGGAGATTAGGAAAAAAGGCACAAAATGAAACATATAATGCCTTGTTCTGAGCAATGATGGTGATGATGAGAAAGGAGTAATGTAAGATGTATTCCAGTATTAGACATGACAAATAAGGAAAAGTGTGCCCTAGATTTGATGAAATATGGTAAATATGACAGTTCAACATTATGCACTAGAGCTTTAATGAAAAATGGGGAAAAGATGCAATAAGAAAGAGCATTTTAATCAATATTACCATAAAATATTATATATTTGTTTTAAAATTAAAATAAACTGTGACATGGAATAGTTAACATATATGTAGTTACAGTCTCCCCATTTAACCTTAGAACATTCTGTTTTAACTTGGATCTTGTTGTTTTCCAGTTGTCACAGCTTTTGCACACTCTGTCTTTTAATATCTCTAACTAAAAGATCTTCCCTTCTTTTTTTTTAAAAACAATGATTAAAAAAAATTTTTTATTCTATGTATTCATTTTTAGAAAGGAGACAGGGAGGGAGAGAGAGAGACAGAGAGGGAGAGAGAGGAGAGAGAGACAGAGAGAGAGAAGGGGGGAGGAGCTGGAAGCATCAACTCCCATATGTGCCTTGACCAGGCAAGCCCAGGGTTTCAAACCGGCGACCTCAGCATTTCCAGGTTGACGCTTTATCTACTGCGCCACCACAGGTCAGGCAATCTTCCCTTCTTTATTCATATCACAGGCACAGTCTTTGTCTAAGTCCTTCTTGTCTTCTCTTAGATTATTGCAGTGATTTTCCTAATTGGTCTCATAGGGTCTGGTCTAGTCAGCAGGTAAAAATGCAAATGTGAATATAACTCCTTTTCTTAAATTCTTTTAAGGTTTATAAACTGCCTCAGGAATAAGTTTCAAACTCAGTTTGGTTAGTATGTGACCTTCATTATCTGATCTGTATTACCATTCCTTTCCCATATCTCACTGTTCACTCCCCTGGCATTCTCTTCTCCATTAAAATTTTATCATTTTACTGAAGAATGCCAATATTTACACTTCTGACCCTTCACTGACTATAACAAAACAATTTAAAAAATCTCAGTGCCTTAGACTGAGTGTATAATTTAGAATAGGTTGCTTAGCAGCTACTCTACTCACTCAAGTCAGACACTCTATGTCTATAAAATTGGGTATCTCACTATTTACTCACTTATTTCCCACCTCACTGGGAACTCCTTCAAAGCAAGGTATGTATCTAATTTTGTTTCTTGCACTTACAGGTACCCAGAATGATTGATTCATAATATAAAGTAGAATTCAATAAATATTTATTCAATAAAGGACATCCATAATTATTTCTAATTAAATAAAATAATTTTTAAATAAAAAAAGAAAATACAAAATTTAACTTAAAAAAATTTGAAAATGCATAAATTACTAGAGAAATATATTGTGAAGATTCAACTACATAATCACAAATAAGCTTTTAAAAACCATACCAATTCACCTTAAAAAATAACAAAAACAAAGAAACATATAAACATGATGTCATTGAATAGATTGCAAATAGAATATAATAAATTTAAATGACCTTTACTGTCCTAAATCAGGTGTCACTGTTAATTACCATTAACCTAAAGGTAAGAAAAATTGTAGAAACATTTAAGAAGTAAATTTAATCTAAGAATAGTATATAAAATCTGTGATTTATTAAAGGTGAGCACTATAAATTGTTTTCTTTAACCTAATTGACTATTTTGAAGAACTACAAATTATGCTGTTGCAGTTTAAGAAATGACTTATAACAGATAATCTGTTTTAAACACTATCAAGAAGATTTATGGTCGTGGCCAGGTGACTTAGTTGGTAGAGCGTTGTTACGACATGCCAGAGGTTGCGGGTGCAATCCCTGTCAGGGCACACACAAGAATCAACAAATGACTGCATGAATAACAAATTGATGTCTCTTTCCCTTCCTTTCTCTCTTTAGTAAGAAAATGCACATTATGGTAAAAGAATACCATATCAGTAAATATTCTTTAGTAAAATAGCATCTGCAGCTTGGTAAATGCGGTAGCACTCCAGGTAATAGGAATCAGTAAGTGCAGTGAAATTTTCAAAGCAGTAGTGCACACCGGAGTTGTGGGAACACAATCAGAGGAATATGTGAGACAAAGATTATGTGACTTAATCTGGGTTAGACAGACTTCAAAATGATAGGTGCTTTCTTAATTCTTTTTTGGAATACTGAATAATTTTCATTAGTTTGTATCTCCTATCATTATGTAATTGGAGAAGAAGTCATATAATACTGATTAAAAAGAATTAATTTATATATGATTTTATTTATTTTAAAGTGAATATTTATTGCATAAAATTCTAACTTATTTTAAGTTAGGTGCAAATCTTTTCATTAGATGTTGTTGGAACTATTTCCTACAGTATGACAAAAACTTAAATCTACATGTTTTATTTATGACAAATTATGTTTTCTCAATTAAGCAACAAAAGGATTTATAAATTTGAATGCTGATCACCTATTTCTAGACCAAAGATAAATACTGCTTTTTTGCCTCAATGTGTCTCAGAAGGCAAACATTTTCTTTATGGTACAATTAAGTTTGAACTTGCACCTTTGTCAGACAATGGCTATTATCTGGATAAACTATTTGGTATATTACAGTCCTTCCCTCAGATAATGACATGCACCATCCTCCCCATCTGACACACTAATTTTATGTTACTGTGTTGGTGTAAGAAGCTCATTTGATGGACAAAACCTTAAGCTGCTTATAAACTGCAAGTCATATATGTTGCTTATTATCTTGTGCATTAATTTTAGTAGTGCATTATTTTTTAGATAAAACATATTGGCTTTATTTGTAGGTTCTTAAAATGTGCTCTTTTGCCTTATAAACTACAGCTGGTGATATGATTTATTGATGAGTTTTGACTAAGTTAAATGAAATGATATGATAATTTCATGTATTCATTAATATATTCTTGTTATTGGTCCATTGCCTAATTTTATTACTTGACAAGCCAAGCTCTTTCAATGTTTAGATTAGTTGTTTTTACATTCTAAATACCTAAAGCTTAATCATCTGGTAGAAACTCAATAAAAAAAACAAAACCCCCAAACCAGTCATTGCTTCTATTTTTAAACTTGTTGGAAAAGAATGCTTATGTCAAACAGAAATAAAATTTATAGCTGTAGTGTTTTCTCTGTGGGCTTGCAAACATTTACTTATTTTGTTTACAATGAGTCTCAAAATTAGCAAATCAAATTGATAGATGATCAATGTCAGATTTATTGAGAAACTTCTTGTGCAAACAGAATACCAAAGCAGAATTCAGTCAGTCACTGATGATCATGGTGCATTGCACATTGGGCCTGTGGCAAAAACTGTAAAAGTCACCTTGGTGTGAAAAATGCACTTAACATGAATTTGATATTAGCTTCAAAAAGATACTTTTTAAAGATGTCTAAAGTACATGATGAAGAAACTAAGTACATGATGAAGAAACTATTCAAAATGACAAATGTACTTATAATATTTTTATGTACCACTTTAATTATTACAATTGTCAGTCATAATAATTTTAAAAATAAGAGGTTATAGATATATCTTTTAATCCCAACTATATTTACTGATGTTTATATATTCTAGCTGCTGTTTGAATTTTTCAGCTGTCTAAATTTTTAATGCCTTTGTGATCCTAATATAAGCCATACCTGACTCACCAGTTCAGTTTGGTCTCTTCAAAGACGTAGACTATTCATTACAACTTAATTTTATGAGGGAAAAAAGTATAAAATAAATAGGAATTCTACAGTCTAAGATTTCTGGTTTTTTATTTTCTTTTTTTAGAGAGTTTATATTCTCAAATCATTTCTTATTGTAAGCAATATGTATTAAAACCCTAATAAATCCAATTTAAAATATAATATATATTGCAATTTTTTAAAAAGACTTTGACACATTTTTAAAATTATTTCTTATTGTGAGTATTACTCTTGTATTTTATCAAGTGCAAGAGTCATGTAACACTTGACAGTTAACAGTAAGATAACTTATACTGTACTTTTATATTTTCTAAATCATTGAATATTTAGGAAAACTTCTATATTCATTCTTCACATGCTTTCTATTAATTCTTATTTATTTAATTATACAATTCATAATGGAACAAATGATTTGTAATATTGATAATAACAACAGCTAAGAAAATTAAGACTACTGTTAAAATATAGTATATAGAAGTCAGATCAAATGTCACCAACTTTTAGCCTGACCCAGGTTTGAAACACAGAGATCACTGGCTTGAGCAAGAGGTCACTGGCTCAGTGAAGTCCCCCTGCCCAATCAAGGCATATTTGAGAAAGCAATCAATAAACAACTAAGGTGCCACAATTAAGAATTTATACTTCTCAGCTCTTTCTCTTCCTGTCTACTTGTCTGCCCTTGTCTTTCTTTCTCTTTCACTAAAAAATAATAAAAAGTTAACCAGCCTGACCAGTCGGTGGCACAGTGGATAGAGCGTCAGGCTGGTACATTGAGGACCCAGGTTCGAAACCACAAGGTTGCCAGCTTGAGCACGGCTAATCCGGTTTAAGCAAAGCTCGCCAGCTTGAGTTCATGATCGCTGGCTTGAGCAAGGGGTCACTTGGTCTGCTGTAGCCTCCAGGTCAAAACACATATGAGAAAGCAATCAATGAACAACTAAGGTGCTGCTACGAAGAATTGATGCTTCTTATCTGTCTCCCTTCCTATTTGTCCCTAGCTGTGCCTCTCTCTGTATCTGCCTATCTCTGTCTCTCTCTCTCTCTGTCTCTGTCTCTCTCTCTCTCTCTCTCTCTCTCTCTCTCTCTCTCACACACACACACACACACACACACACAAAGTTAACCAAATTTAATTAAGAATTTTCTAACAATGATTTAAAATTTCTGTATTATTTAGAAGACAAGCCCTGGCCAGTTAGCTGTCGGTTAGAACATCATCCCAAAACATCAAGGTTGTGGGTTTGATCCTTGGTCAGGACACGAATGAGAAGTGACTAATAAAAATACAATTAAGGGGAACAACAAATGAATGCATTTTTCTCTCACTCTCTCTCTCTCACTCTTTTTCTTCCTCCCTCTCTTTTTCTCCCTTCCTCTGATCTCTAAAACCATTCAATAAAAAACATAAGACAGTTAATTGTACTTCAATAACAGCTTGCATTCTGTGTCAAATAGGGTAATAATAAATAAAAATATTCAGATAAATAATATCTTTTTCTTTACCAGTAGCATGGCATATTTAAATCTGTCTCTGAGAATTTGCATGTCAGTGTTTGATGAGATTTGGGTTGTTGGCCAGGGAACCGAAGTCCAAAATTTTGTATAATACAACAGGATCTTTCCCTTTCTTCTCAATATTTACTAGTGCAAGCAGAATAAAAGTTTGTTTTACAGAATTGTTGAACTGGAAAGATACCTATTAGAGAATCTTTTAAAATTTTTCTTGCCCAAATAGAATAAATCATTCCCATCCAGTATAATCACCGTGCGTTGGAAAACAGATCCCTTAAGAGACTAATCCCAGTGAAAAACTAGGATTTTATGCAGGTATAGAATAAATATTTCAGATCAAATTTAAGAATAAAATGCCACATTTTATATAACTTACCAGCTTTAAATATTTTATATATTTACCGAGGTGTGTGTGTGTGTTTGCTTACATAGTCACAGAACATTGTCTAGCCAAAATGCCACTTTATAATTTCCATAATTATGTTTATAAAATTCCATACTTGACCATGGAGTAAAGATAGTTTTCCATAAAAATGAACAGTTTCCTGATAGAACCTTATCATCTATGCAGATATGTCCTTATAAGATGGGTATGTAGAAATAAAGTCACCTTAAACACAACAATGCTATGATAAGGTGGCAAAGCATATAGAGGAATCATTATTAACTTTTTCATTTCTTAGTAAGTACAAATTGAATATGGCTATCACCCAACATCCTCTCCCTTATTCTTTCACTTCTATTGCCTCCTGTTGTCCAACAGAAAAGTCTATTATGATATAATATCACATGATATTATCACATGAAGAAAGAGTAAAAGATTACATTGTTTCTGAGGTATATGTTAAATCAGAATCCAACAAATGTAGTTGAATTTCTTAGAATCCCTGGATTGGGGCTGACTAAATTGAATTATAAAACATGAGGCTTGCCTGACCAGGAGGTGGAACAGTGGATAGAGCATCGGACTGGGATGCCGAGGACCCAGGTTCGAAACCCCAAGGTTGCCAGCTTGAGTGCCGACTCATCTGGTTGGAGCAAAAGCTCACCAGCTTGGACCCAAGGTCGCTGGCTCAAGCAAGGAGTTACTCGGTCTGCTGAAGGCCCGCGGTCAAGGCACATATGAGAAAGCAATCAATGAACAACTAAGGTGTCGCAAAGAAAAACTGATGATTGGTGCTTCTCATCTCTCTCCGTTCCTGTCTGTCTGTCCCTGTCTATCCCTCTCTCTGACTCTCTCTCTGTCTCTGTAAAAAAAAAAATAAATAAATAAAAATTAAAAAAAAATAAAACATGAGGCTTGCAGTTCAAAAGACAGAATTGTGTTCTGACTCCATGCCTTGCTAGCTATGTATCTTCTGAGATTTTCAGGAAATAAAAGTAATATTACTCTAACATTATTTGTTATAATTTCACCAAACAAAATGATAAATGCCATATATTTTATCTTTTCTTCTAATTTGTCAATCTGTACTTAATGTTGTCATGAGGGTGATATTTTAAAAAATATACACATAAATCCCATGTTGAAAATTCCTCAGTGGTGTCCAGTCATATAAGTTATAAACTTATTTTTAAGCACCTGGCCAACCTCTTTACCCTTGTAATTCATGATCTAGTATTACTGAAGAACATATAGCTTCCTTATAACAAACTATAGAAATGATCCCTGAAAGTACAGTATAGCTTCCTTATAAAACCTAGATTTTGTGGAAGTTATCGCCTCTGCTCTCTCTTAAATTTTCTAAGCTTTCAGATCCCACCACTAATTCTTCCTTATTCTGAAATTTCCTCAGATTTTACCAGGGAGATTTCTTTTCATTATAGCAAATTTTCATTCTTACTACAAATTTTATATTATTTTATAATTTTTGTCATAAATCTCTGTCCCTTCCCAAGATTATAAACACTTTGAGGTAGAGAATGTGCATTTTCTCCTTTATATTCCCAATCTGACATGGGAGGACAAAATATTGATAAATAACAAATGTCTAAGGCCTTTACAACGTGTATTCTTAAAATATTTCATGACTCAATGATTTACCTAGATAATAATTAACATTTTTCTATACAAATTTATCAATTTGCAGAATGTCCAGTTAACATTAGAACTGGGATTCTGTGTCCAACAGGCTGATCCTAGATTGTGAACTTTTTTTTTTTCTTGATTGATTTTAAAGAGAAAGAAGGGAGAGAGAGAGAGAGACAGAAACATTGATCTGTTCCTGTGTGTATGCTCTAATCACCAGAGTTATCCAGCCAGGGCCCAGAGTATAAACATTTAACAATACAGGGGTCCTCAGGTTATGACCCAGTTCTGTTCCTATGACAGTGAGGTAACCCAAATTTTGGTGTAAGTCAGGGGTCTCAAACTCGCGGCCCACGGGCCACATGCGGCCCGCCGAACAATTTTGTGCGGCCCGCAGACTGTTTTCAACTGCAGTGAGAAAAGTGTTGCGCAACCGTTGCATTTTGTAGACCTAGTGCAGCCCACCGTACGGCTGTGATCTTGCTCTGCGGCCCACATGCTGAGTTGAGTTTGAGACCCCTGGAAGTCAAAACACCCTAGTCTAAGTCACTTACCTATCCTAACACACTTATGCTTTTAACAGTCCAAAATGACATAGGTGGTGTACTGAGGGACACAAACTTCCTCACTCATATGCCACGTATTGGGCAAACAAGTGTGTAAAAAATGTGCTAGTCTTGCTCATTTGTATTTTGCTTGACTGGTGCATGAGCACAGGGTAGCACCATGGGTGTATAATCTATGTAATCTATGGAAGGCTGCAGGTGCTTGCCCTCAGGGCAGCAGATTAAAACTGCACATTGCCTGCCTGCTTGGGAGGGGTCATTGTTTGCCAGGGAAGGGATATTTTTTCCCTCAGCCTGTTTTGTCAGTGAGTCTGAAAAAAGGGAGGGAAGCATGTTTGCCCTGCCTGCTTGCTCATCCGCTGTTGTGAGATTCTAATAAATGTAATGACCCACCATTTTCTGGCTCCACAGTTTCTTTACCATCTGCCCAAATCCAATGTGAACCTGCGTGGCCATGGCCACTGGCCTTATATCTGGCACAGTCGGCAGGGTTCGGATCAGATAGGTATAGGGCTGCTGTCACCCTTGAGGTGTGGGGTAGAAGAGTGGTCATTGCTCTTAAGTATATGGTTCCCGTGGTCACCCTTTTGGAGGCCATGGGCTGGGTGATTTTTACAGCCCTGTGGGAAGAAACCAGGACTTCTGTGCAAGAAGCTGCCCAAGGTCAAGAGCTCCAGGATGAGCTGCCAACCAAGCAGTAGCAACAGCATGGAATGGAATGGTCACGGGAGAAAGAGCTGCAGATCTGAGAACTGCAGGTCACACTGCAGGCTAAGAACCAGTGATGGCGTGAACTGGAGTGAGTGCTGGAGTGGGAGGCCGACCGGGTTCAGTAGCTGCAGTGTGAGATGCAGGCTGAGCACCAACAGCAGCTGGAACTGGAGCAACCTCCGGAGGAGTTACAGGTTCCTGAGCTTCAGCTTGCCCTGAAAGCTGAACATTGGCACAGGCAGTTGCTGGAGAAACAACTGTGGATTCAAGATCTTGGCAGTCGTCCCCAAACTACGGCCTGCGGGCCACAATGCGGCCCCCTGAGGCCATTTATCCAGCCCCCACTGCACTTCTGGAAGGGGCACCTCTTTCATTGGTGGTCAGTGAGAGGACCACTGTATTTGGCAGCCCTCCAATGGTCTAAGGGACAGTGAACTGGCCCCCTGTGTAAAAAGTTTGGAGACCCCTGATTAAGTCTCAGCTTCCGGCCAAGAGCTGGCAGCTGCAGGAGCTGAAATGGTTGCTGAAGGAGCAGCAATATCCGTGCCAGTGGAGTGGCTTTTAGTCAGTGGCAGCAGGTGTTTCCAACTCCTCTTCTGAGGACGAGGAGACTTGGGCTGAAGCTGCCGTCCACAGACTTAGAGCCCAGCTGGTGGTCATCCAGGGGGTAAAAACCTAGGCAGAGCAGATGGAATTGAGGGCACAATTCAGGCAGAAACCCACTGAGCTCCTGGTAGGGTTGCTGCAGTTGTAGGACATAGGGGTGGCTGGCATCATGCTCTTCAGAACAGAGATGGAAATTTGGTCATTATTACCACACACTCCTCCTTAAGGCAGCATCTTCAAAACTGCCATGACAACAGGGATGAGGAGGGAGGCCTAAGGCCCCATGTGAAATTGGCAATCCACTGGTCCCCCTCTAATGTGCAGCAGGTGTTGGCATTAGAAGATAATAGGTGTTTTGTTTGTTTGTTTTTATTTGTTTTTTTTTGTTTGTTTTGTTTTGTTTTTTTGTATTTTTCTGAAGCTGGAAATGGGGAGAGACAGTCAGACAGACTCCCGCATGCGCCCGACCGGGATCCACCCGGCACGCCCACCAGGGGCGAAGCTCTGCCCACCAGGGGGCGACGCTCTGCTGTGACCAGAGCCACTCTAGCGCCTGGGGCAGAGGCCAAGGAGCCATCCCCAGCACCCGGGCCATCTTTGCTCCAATGGAGCCTTGGCTGCAGGAGGGGAAGAGAGAGACAGAGAGGAAGGGGGGGTGGAGAAGCAAATGGGCGCTTCTCCTATGTGCCCTGGCCGGGAATCGAACCCGGGTCCCCCCCGCACGCCAGGCCGACACTCTACCGCTGAGCCAACCAGCCAGGGCCGTTTTTATTTGTTTTACAGCAGCAGCAGCTAAGAAAACTGTAAAGGCAACATAGGCCTTGAATGTGTTTGACCCCGCCAGACACTGGAAGCTTGCTGAGGGGTTTGGATAGGGCTTGTGGTAAAGGACAGAGCACTTATGGAAAGGCACTGAGGTCCATTAATAAAGAGCTGTATGCCTAGTTGCCTGTAATGGACCTTTACCTTGGTGATTTGCACAGACAGCTGGGCTATCGTGGACTGATCACTGAGCAATGTAATGGATTCTTGGATTGCAACCAGACAGGCCCACCAGCCCCTTGTTGGATGACATGCCGCTTTTGAACAGTATGAGAGACCCTGATGGGGGGGACAGCTCCAGTGGAGGCCCTCCTGCACCAGGAAGCTGCTTTCTTCCAGTTGGAAAGATGCACCAAGGACACTTTATGGTTTCCATGGACACAGCCCTGGACTAACTATACAGGCCTCCCACCTACTGTGGGGTAGGGGGCTAGAGATGGGCCTCCAGTTCATGCATTGGGCAGAGTGTTCCAGGAGACATTTGTAAAGGGCACCTTTGTAATTATTGTAATTGTATAACTTGTGGTGTTGCTGTAGTCTGTTTGGTCTACCTCAGTCCTCACACTACTCTGTTGTGTAGAAAGTGAAGTAAGCAACCCTAACAGGGTGGAATGTTGGGTAAACAAGAATGTAAAAAATGTGTTAGGTTTGCTCACTTGTATTTTGCCTGATTGAGGCATGAGCATGGGGTAGTGCCCTGTGTGTATAACCTATGGAAGGCTGCAGGTGCTGCCCTCAGGGTGACAGATTGCAAATTGCGGATTGCCTGCCTGCTTGGGAGGGGCCATTGTTTGCTATTATTTGCCAGAGATGGGAGTTCCCCCCCCCCCCCCGCCCCAGTTGTTTTGCCAGTGAGTCCTGAGAGAGAGAAGGAAGTAGTTTTGCCCTGCCTGCTTGCTCATCCATTGTTGTGAGACTCTAATAAATGGAATGGCCACCATTTGCTGGTACCACAGTTTCTTTACTGTCTGCCCAAATCTAATGTGAACCTGCATGGCCATGGCCACTGGCCTTATACCATGTTACTGCATATTCTTCCACTGAACACAACCAAACTAGTTTACCATGTAGTACTTAAGTGTGATGCTAATGGTATAAGCTGCAACATTCATATCTCAATATTTTTAAGTTTTTATGGGAATGAGCGTCATAAACTCATAAAACATTGTATGTTGAGACTGTTGTAACCTGAGGACCCCTGTATTTAGAGTTGGTTACCAGGCTGTGCTGCTTCAGGACTACTGATTTTCCAAGGGCAATCTCTGCCTTGAAAATAAGACCTGGAAAGGACACTTTAGTTTGTTAAATCCAAATATTTCTCTCTCTCTCTCTCTTTTATTAAACCACTTTATTGTGGTGCAATTACTATATAAAAAGCTGTGCATAGCTAATGTGTACAACTTGATGAGTCTGGAGATAAGTATACACAGGTGAAATTTTCATAACAATCAATGTCATAAACATACCAACCACCTGCAAATGTTCCCTTCTTCCTTCTTTGTTAAAAAATTGTTAAAAAATTGTGATATACACTTAATGTAGATCTGCCTACTCAGAAAAATTTTAAGCATATGATACAACATTGTTGAAGCTAGTGTGCATTAGGTTTCTAGGACTTACTCATTTTGCATGACTGAAAATTTGTTCCCTTTGATCAACACCTCCTGTTTTCCCTTCCTCCCTAGTCCCTAGCAGCCACCTTTCTAGTCACTGCTTCTATAAAAAACATTTCTCCTTTTAAAAATACCTAGAGATTTTCTTGAGCAATAACCAGACAGACAATTTACATCACAACCTTGAAAGCCAAAATACATTGTGAATAATCAAATGGTAATGTAGTTAAACTCCATAAATATTTACTAAAGTTAAAAATATTTAAATATTAATATACTCAAAGTTTTATTTAATGTATGTGTTGTCTAAACAATTTTTTTAGCTATCGAAGAAAAGCTTTAATTCTTGCATTGATACTAAATAGTATCTTCCCTCTTCATCCTCCCTGTGGAGTTCCAGGTTCCATGTTTATCAGAGTGACAGTAACATTCAATTTAGGACATTTCTGAAATTAATAAAATACTAAACTGTAAAGTAATTAAAGACAAACCTGTAGGAGAACTAGTGTAAACTGGGCAAGCTAGGAAGAGTGGCCACCTTATGCATTGACCATTTCCTTAGTGTTTGTGAGCCCCATTACACAGGAAGTGTAAAACCTCCTTGATGTCATTGGATTTATTTAGTGTTTTTATTTATTTATGTATAATTTATTTTTAAGTACAAATGGGCTTTCTAAATTCAGATGCATTAAAAAAGTTTTTGTGGGCCCTGGCCTGTTGACTTAGTAGTAGAGCTTCAACTGGGCATGTGGTAGTCCTGTGTTCAATTCTCCCTCCTCCTTCTCTCTCTCCCTCTCTTTCTCTTCCCCTCCTGCAGCCAGTGGCTCTTCTGACTCAAACATGTCACCTGTGTCACTGAGGATTGCTCCAGGGAGCCTCCACCTCAGGTGCTAAAAGTAGCTAGGTTGAGAGTATGGCCCCATATGGGCAGAGCATGGCCCCAGATAAGGTTTGCTGAGTAGATCCCAGTTGGGGTGCATGTGGGAGTCTCTCTAGCTCCCCTACTCTCACTTTAAAAAAAAAAAGACCTTATATCTCTGTAAAGTCAGTAGCCACGGCCACAATCACAGCCGCCTGGCCCATGTAGTTTCGCATTTGATTCGGACAGACGGTAATGAAATAATGGAGCCAAGAACTGGTGGGCCATTAGTTTTAATCCTAGCTTGCAACTGGCGGGCAAATAAAAACACACACTGGGCTCCAAATTCCACTCATTCAGTGCTCACAAAGCTATGGACTTATCTGAGTTTTCTAGAATCAAAGGTGTCTACCTCACCAGCCTTATTCACCTCTGTTGCCCATCTCTTTCTCTCTGCACAAACTCTGCACTAACTGGCTTCTCCTTCAGCACTCTGCCATCTTGGCTGCTTCTCCTCTCCTCCACGTGGTCTTTCTCTGCTCTCTCTCTGTCTCTAATGCTAATCTCAGGAACCGAGAGAGAGCAAGCCCCAGTCTGCTCCATTTTATAGTGTAGAAATCAAAACCTTTAATCCAATATACAAACAAGGAAGTCTCTGATACAAAGTAATTTAGGGTAGGAAAGGCTTGGTGTTAAAACTAAGCCTTAGGGTATAACAACCCTACCTGCTTACAGCCTGTCCCCATACCCAATGCAAACTATATAAGTGAGCAAACCTATATATCATATTTACAAACTTATTTGACCCACAGTCTCCTATTATTTTTTTTAAGTTTTATCTCTCATCATCTTTGTACTTAATATCTCACAATTAAAATATTTGAATACTTCTCTAATAATTATTACACTGTGACTTCTTCCGGTTTTATATAAGTAATTTTTTCTAGAACCTTATTTTAAAAATCACAGTGGTGCTAGGATCAATATTTCTTTTTTTTTTTTTTTTTTTTTTTGTACTTTTCTGAAGCTGGAAACGGGGAGAGTCAGTCAGACAGACTCCCGCATGCACCTGACCGGGATCCACCCGGCACGCCCACCAGGGGCGATGCTCTGCCCCTCCGGGGCGTCGCTCTGCCGCGACCAGGGCCACTCTAGTGCCTGGGGCAGAGGCCAAGGAGCCATCCCCAGCGCCCGGGCCATCTTTGCTCCAATGGAGCCTTGGCTGCGGTAGGGGAAGAGAGAGACAGAGAGGAAGGAGGGGGTGGGGGTGGAGAAGCAAATGGGCGCTTCTCCTATGTGCCCTGGCCGGGAATCGAACCCGGGTCCCCCATACGCCAGGCCAACGCTCTACCGCTGAGCCAACCGGCCAGGGCCACTAGGATCAATATTTCTTGAAAGCCCTACATCCTCCTTTCTCTAGCAATCTATAAACCATTTTCTTCTCTTCCATCATGGTGCTCATAGATCATTTGACATACTATATATTCTGCTTATATTTACCATCTCATGTGATATCTATTGCTTTTACTTATTAAATTTCTAAGAATCTAAATATCTTAGGAGCCAAGATTTCTGAAGGGAGGGAAGAAAAACATCATACAAAGCATTGAAAACAAGTCTTCCCCCTGGGTTCAATTCCCCATCAGGGCCCACAGGAGAAGCAACCATCTGCTTCTCTCTCTTACCTCTCCCTCTTCCCTTCTTGCAGCCAGTAGCTCGATTGTTTCCAGCATGGCTCCCGGTGCTGAGGATAGCTCTGTTGGAGCATGATACCCGCAGGTGCTAAATATAGCTCAGTATTCAAGCATTGGCCCCAGATAGGGTTTCCAGGTGGGTCCCAGTCAGGGCATATGTGGGAGTGTGCCTCACTATTTCCTCTTCTCTCACCTAAAAACAGAAAATAAGTCTTCCACTTATGTTTTTAGAGTTTATAGCCATTTACAAGAGCATTTTAAAGCATGGATTTATGTATCCACAGAACTGTATATTTCTACATTATTATATAATTACAGATTTTGTAAACACTCAATAATTTATAGAAAAATATGCAGAATTTATTATAAATCATACTATTATCTGAATATTTATTATTACATTGACATCTTACTATAATATGACAAAAAATATATCCACTTTGACTTGATGCTAGGACACAGGTTTGATAGTATGTTCTTTTAACCAAATAAGTACCTCCTATTTATATTTAATATTTTCTGATTTTTATTAATTTTTGCACCATGGATTTTTAGCTATCTATTCTGTAAAGAAAGATTACTAATAGTTTATATGAAGTAGGGAATAGGATGAAATAATAAAATACATTATTACTAAGATTTACATTAATACATATATATCATAGCATACCAAACTAAAATAAGATATGTTTTCCTACTTTTAAATTCAACTTAATTTTTTTTTAAATTTTTACTTTTGTATATTTAGATTTTCCTCAGAAATAAGATTTTTAGTGCTGGGAAAACAAGTTGGCAATTTATTACAAAAAGTTGAAAAGTTCTAAAGTCTTTGACCTTGAAATTTATCTAAATTATTCACATTTTTCTATTAGGATTCTCTTCAACATGGCATACTTAAAGCTGGAAATTTTCAATTGGACTGTTACGTGTATAGATTCTGAAATATCATCTTGATTTTATCTTTTACTTTGCATAAGTAACCTTGCAAAATTTTTAGTATGTTAGTTTCTTAAATTGTTTTTTATTGTCTTTAAGTAGTCTCGGTGCTACTGCTCATAAATTATTCTATTAGAATTTTAATGCCTTAAAGATGTATAAATTTAAATCTAAATATTTCTTCATTTTGAAAGCACAAGAATAACAATAATATAGTTAATGCATCAGTTTTCATACAAACTTAAGTATGAATGTATTAAAGAATAAATCTTTTATTTTTATAAAATAAGTATATTTCTAATATTTAAAATTAGAAAAAATGTATTTGGATTCCATAAAATATATTTAAACAATGCATAACATTAATGAAAGCTCTTTTTCAATTTTTCAATATTGTCATCAAGTCCTATTCTAGTTTCAATTTTTTTAAAATGATTCCCTTGTTATAATGCCAGTGTCAACATAACACTTTAAATCAGGGGTCCCCAAACTACGGTCCGAGGGCCACATGCGGCCCCCTGAGGCCATTTATCCGGCCCCCACCGCACTTCCGGAAGGAGCACCTCTTTCATTGGTGGTCAGTGAGAGGAGCATAGTTCCCATTGAAATACTGGTCAGTTTGTTGATTTAAATTTACTTGTTCTTTATTTTAAATGTTATATTTGTTCCCGTTTTGTTTTTTTACTTTAAAATAAGATATGTGCAGTGTGCATAGGGATTTGTTCATAGTTTTTTTTTTATAGTCTGGCCCTCCAATGGTCTGAGGGACAGTGAACTGGCCCCCTGTGTAAAAAGTTTGGGGACCCCTGCTTTAAATATTCATCATTTTTTACCTTATCTGCTATAATAACCTCTAAACCCAGTTGATTTATATACCACACTGCTCCTACTTTTCTACTTTATTTTTTAAATTTATTTTGTTTTATTTATTTACTTTAATTTATTGTGTTTACATAGATTTGAGTGTTGCCTCGAATGCATGCCTCCTCCACTTTATTCCCCTCAACATCTCCCTAGCCCCTTCCCCATAGTGCCCACCTCCCCTTCCCTTCAGGTTTATCCCATCCTATCATCCCCTTTCCCTCTGTCCTCTTTTCCTCTGGTCCCTTTGATCTCTCCTCTGTCACAATTCTGTTTCTCAGTTCACATTGTTCATTGGATTTCTCAAATGAGTGAGGTCATATGATATATATTTTTTCTGCCTAGCTTATTTCACTTAACATAATAGTTTCCATGTCCTTCCATGTTGTCCCAAAGGTAAGATTTTTTTTCATGGGACAATAGTATTCCATTGTATATATGTACCACTGCTTTTCAATCCACTTGTCCATTGATGGACACTTGGGTTGTTTCCAGATCTTCACTATTGTGAACAATGCTTCCATAAACATGGGGGTACACTTCTCCTTTTGAAACAGTGCTATGATGTTCTTGGGGTAGATTCATAAAAGTGGGATAGCTGAGTCAAAAGGCATTTTGATATTTAATTTTTTTAAGGAATCTCTTTACTGTTTCCCACAGTGGCTGCACCAGTCTGCATTCCCACCAGCAGTGCAGGAGGGTTCCCTTTTCTCCACATCCTCCCCAGCACTTATTTTGTGTTGTTTTTTGATGAGCACCATTCTGACTGGTGTGAGGTGATATCTCACTGTGGTTTTAATTTGCATTTCTCCCATAATGGTTGTATTACTTTACATTCCCACTAACAGTGGATGAGGGTTCCTTTTTCTCTACAGCCTCTCCAACACTTACTTGCTATTACCTGTCTTGTTGACAATTGCTAGTCTAACAGGTGTGAGGTGGTATCTCACTGTAGTTTTGATTTGCATTTCTCTACTAACTAATGAAGATGAGCATCTTTTCATATATATGTTGGCCATTTGTATTTCTTCCTGGGAGAAGTGTCTGTTCAGGTCGTTTTCCCATTTTTTTATTGGATTTTTTATTTGTTTGTTGTTGAGTTTTATGAGTTCTTTGTATATTTTGGATATTAGGCCCTTATCTGAGCTGTTGTTTGAAAATAACAAGACTAACAGACATGGACAAGAGTGTGGTGGTTACGGGGGGGGGGGGGGAGAGGGAGGGGCACAAAGAAAACCAGATAGAAGGTGACGGAGGACGATTTGACTTTGGGTGATGGGTATGCAACATAATTGAATGACAAGATAACCTGGAGATGTTTTCTTTGAACACATGTACCCTGATTTATTAATGTCACCCCATTAAAATTAATAAAAGTATAAAAATTTGTATTTCTCTAATGATTAGTGATGTTCAGCATTTGTTCATATGCCTATTGGCCATCTGTATGTCCTCTTTGGAGAAGTGTCTATTCATTTCTTTTGCCCATTTTTTGATTGGATTGTTTATCTTCCTGGTGTTGAGTTTTACAAGTTCTTTATATATTTTGATTATTAACCCCTTATTCAATGTATTGTCGAATATGTTCTCCCATTATGTAGTTTGTCTTTTTACTCTGTTCTTATTATCTTTAGCTGTGCAAAAGCTGTTTAGTTTGATACAGTCCCATTTGTTTATCCTGTCTTTTATTTCACTTGCCCGTGGAGATAAATCAGCAAATATATTGATTCGGGAGATGTCAGAGTGCTTACTGCCTATGTTTTCTTCTAAGATGCTTATGGTTTCATGGCTTACATTTAAATCTTTCATCCATTTTGAGTTTATTTTTGTGAATGGTGTAAGTTGGTGGTCTAGTTTCATTTTATTGCAGTCAGCTGTCCAATTTTTCCAACACCATTTGTTGAAGAGACTGTCTTAATTTTTTTTTATCAATGTTTTATAACTTTCTGAGTAAAATCTTAAATCTCTTTGGTTAAATTTACTCCTAGGTACTTTATTTTTTTTTTTGTTGCAATAGTGAAGGAGATTGTTTCCTTAATTTCTCTTTCTGAAAGTTCATTGTTGGTGTATAAAAATGCCTCTGATTTCTGAGTATTAATTTTATATCCTGCCACTTTGCTGAATTCATTTATCAGGTCAAATAGTTTTTTGACTGAGACTAGGGTTTTCTATATACATTATCCTATCATCTGCAAATAATGATAGTTTTACTTCTTCTTTTTCAGTTTGGATGCCTTTTATTTCTTCTTCTTGTCCGATTGCTGTGGCTAGGACTGCCAGGAGTATGTTGAATGGTGAAAAAGTAATGAAAGTGGGCACCCCTGCCTTGATACTGATCTTAAGGGGATACTTTTAATTTTTGCCCTTTGAGTATGATGTTGACTGTGGGTTTGTCATAAATGGCCTTTATCATGTTGAGGCATGTTCCCTGTATTCCCACTTTGCTGAGAGTTTTGTTTATGAATGGGTGCTGGATTTTATCAAATGCTTTTTCTGCATCTATTGAAATTATCATGTGGTTTTTCTCCTTTCTTTTCTTTATGTGATGAATCACATTGATTGATTTGAAAATATTGTACCAGCTTTGCCTCCCAGAATAAACCCCACTTGATTATGATGCATGATTTTTTTCATATATAGCTGGATCCGATTGGCTAATATTTTTTTGAGGATTTTAACATCTAGATTTTTCAGGGATATTGATCTATAATTTTTTTTTATATTGTCTTTGCCTGGTTTTGGAATCAGAATTATGCTTGCCTCATAATGGGAGCTTGGAAGTCTTCCTTCCTCTTGAATTTTTTGAAAGAGCTTGAGAAGGATAGGAGTTAGTTCTTATTTCAATATTTGGTAGATTTACTTGTGAAGCCATCAGGCCCCGGGTTTTGGTTTGTTGAGAGCTTTTTAATAACTGTTTTGATCTAATTTGTTGTAATCGGTCTGTTTAGGTTTTATGATTCTTTCCTATTGATTTTTAAAATATTATATGTTTCAAGGAATTTGTCCATTTTATCTAGTTGTCTAATTTTTTGGCATACAGTTCTTCATAGTATTTTCTTTCAATCCTTTGTATTTCTGTTGTGTCAGTTGTTATTTCTCCACTCTCATTTCTAATTTTATTTATTTGAGTCCACTCCCTTTTTTTCTTGGTGAGTATGGTTAAAGGTTCATCAATCTTGTTTACCTTTTCAATGAACCAGCTCCTGGTTTCATTGATCCTCTGTATTGTTTCTTTAGCCTCTATATCATTTTTTTCTTCTCTGATCTTTATTATTTCCTTCCTTCTACTACCTCTGGTCTTTACTTGCTGTTTCTTTTCTAGTTCTTTTAGATGCAGGGTTAAGTTGTTTATTTGAGCTTTTGCAAGCTTCTTAAGGTATGTCTGTAATGCTATGAACTTCCTTCTCAGGACTGCTTTTGTTGTGTCCCATAAATTTTGAGTTGTTGTATGCTCATTATCATTCATTTTTAGGATTTTTTAAATTTTTTTCTTGATCTCATTGTTAACCCATTCATTATTTAATAACATGCTATTTAGTTTCCAAGTGTTTGAGTATTTTCAGTTTTTCTGTTGTGGTTGATTTCTAGTTTCATGCCATTGTGATCAGAAAAAATGCTTGATATGATTTCAATCTTCTTAAATTTGTTGAAGCTGCTTTTGTGCCCTAACATGTAGTCTATCCTAGAGAATGTACCATGAGCATTGGAAAAGAATTTATATTCTGCTGTTTTAGGGTGAAAGGTTCTGAAGATATCTATTAAATCCAGTTGATCTAGTGTGTCCTGTAAGTCTGCTATTTCTTTGTTAATTTACTTTCTTGAAGATCTATCTAGTAATGTGAGTAGTGTATTGAAATCCCCTACTATTATAGTATTGCTGTTGATCTCTCCCTTTATATCCATTAAAGTCTGCTTTATATACAAATTTAGGTGCTAGTATGTTAGGTGTGTAGATATTTATAATGGTTATATCTTCCTGTTGGATTGCTCTCTTTATCATTATGTAGTGACCTTCTTTATCTCTTACTATAGCCTTTGTTTTAAAGTCCATTTTGTCTGATATAAGCATTGATACCCCAGCTTTTTTTTTATTTCTATTTGCATGAAATTTTTTTTCCATCCTTTTACCTTTAGTGTATGTGCATCTTTTGTTTTAAGGTGTGTCTATTGTAGACAGCATATGTATGGGTCCTGTTTTATCCACACAGACACCCTGTCTTTTGATTGAATCATTTAATCTAGTTTACATTTAAGGTTATTATTGATATGTAGTTGTATATTGACATTTTATTCTTTAAAGCTGTATTCCTCTTTTGGTATATTTTTTTCCCACTTTGATCTGTTTACAACAGGTCCCTTAACATTTCTTGTAGCATTGGTTTGGTTGTAATGAATTCCTTGAGTTTTTTTTTGTCTGTGAGACTTTTTATTTCTTCTTCAATTTTAAATGATAGCCTTGTTGGATAAAGTAGTCTTGGTTATAGGCTTTTCTTCTGCATTACTTTGAATATTTCTTGCCATTCCCTTCTAGCCTCAAGTGTTTCTGTTGAGAAGTCGGATGTCATTCTTATTGGGGCTGCTTTGTAGGTGATAGCCTTTATTTCTCTAGCAGCTTTTAATATTTTCTCTTTATCACTTAGCTTTAGTATTTTATTATGATGTATCTTGATATAGATTTCTTTGGGTTTCTCTTTAATGGAATTCTCTGTGCTTCTTGAACTTGTGTGACTTTTTCTTGCATCAATTTTGGGAAGTTTTCAGCTATGATTTGATTAAACAAAGCCTCTATCTCTTTTTCTTTCTTTTCTTCAGGAACCGCTATGATGCAGATGTTATCTCTCTTCATGTTGACACAGAGCTCTCTTAGAGTTTTCTCAAGCTTTTTGAGTCTCTCTCTTTTTTTTTTTTTTTTGGCTGCTCTGCTTCCATGCCTTCATTTATCTTGTCCTCTAACTCGCTGATTCTATCCTCAGCTTCTTCCATCCTGCATTTAATTCCTTCCATTGTGCTCTTCATTTCTGATATTGTATTTTTCACTTCTGATTGATTCCTTTTTATTATTTCAATGTCCTTTTTTATACTTGCTATCTCTTTATTTAGTTGTTCGTTATGATCCTCTATTGTTGTTTTAAGATCTTTGAGCATCCTAACAATCATTATTTAAAACTCTGCATCTGGTAATTTGGTTATATCTGACTCATTCAAGTCCTTTTCTGGGGATTTCTCGTGATTCAATTGGGTTGCATTTCTTTGCCTTCCCATTTTGTCTCTGTATAAGAAGGGTGTTGCCACTGGAGCCCAATAAGTGTGGCCTCTGTGTTCCATAGGTGTGGTCTGTCTGCAGGCCCACCACCCCCTGTGGTGATGCCTCGGGCGTTTAGGTATGGGCATTGCTAGCACCAGCTGGCTGTGACTATTGCTGTGGTTTCCACCTCTCTTCCACGGGCTACTTTTCTACTTAAAAAAAAAAGAAATTATACCTTTCTGCTTTAAAAACTCCATGTTACCTGACCATGCAGTGGCGCAGTGGATAGAACATTGAACTGGGACATAGAGGACCCAGGTTCAAAACTCCGAGGTCACCGGCTTGAGTGTGGGCTCATAAGGCTTGCCAGCTTGAGCGCAGTTGCTTACTTGAGCATAGGATCATAGATATGACCCTATGGTCACTGGCTTGAGCCCAAGGTTGCTGGATTGAGCCCAAGGACACTGGCTTGAACAAGGAGTCACTTGCTCTGATGCAGTCTCCTGGTCAAGGTACATATGAGAATGCAATCAGTGAGCAACTAAGGAGACGAAAGTGCCACAACAAAGAATTGATGCTTCTCATCTCTCTCCCTTTCTGAAGTCAGAATTTCTTAGAATGACATTTAGAGTGATTATAATAAGGATCTATCCTTTATTTTCCCATTTTTTTTAACAAACACATGTATTCTGCTACCCCCCGGTCATTTGCATGTGTGCGGGTGTGTATATACAGGCATATAACCACACATGAATATACCTATACAATCATACAATCACAGTGACTGTACTATATAGGCTTCTTTACTGTATGAACAAGGAGCCATTAAAAAACCAC
Organism: Saccopteryx leptura; assembly: GCF_036850995.1. Classification (NCBI taxonomy): domain Eukaryota; kingdom Metazoa; phylum Chordata; class Mammalia; order Chiroptera; family Emballonuridae; genus Saccopteryx; species Saccopteryx leptura. Next base: position 358,738,900 of record NC_089503.1, read on the forward strand.
AGGGAAGATAAGCATTATTCAATAAGTTGCCTTGTAACAAGTGATTACTTATTTTGGAAGACTGTATTTAAATATTTTCTTTTTGTGACAGAGACAGAGAGAGGGGCAGATAGAGTCAGGCAGACAGGAAGGGAGAGAGATGAGAAGCATCAATTCTTCATTGCTGAACCATAGTTGTTCATTGATTGCTTTCTCATATCTGCCTTAACCAGGGGACTACAGCAGGGTTAGTAACCCTTTGCTCAAACCAGTGACCTTGGGCTCAATACAGCAGCCTTTGGGTCATATCTATGATCCCATGCTCAAACCAGTGACCCTGTGCTCAAGCTGGTGAGCCCCTGCTCAAGCCAGATGAGCCTGCACTCAAGCGGCGACCTCAGGTTTCAAACCTGGATACTTCGCATCCCAGTCTGATGCTCTATCCACTGCGCCATTGCCTGGTCAGGCCAATTTAAATATTTTCTCTCATAGTTTGGATTCAAGAGGTAGAGATGGTTATTAGTATCAATTTGGAGCTGTTGAGATCTACACCTGTGGAAAGTGAGAAAAAGCAGGACTGGGTAGACAAAATATGGGCTCTGATATAGTGTAAATAATGATCTCTAAAGATATCCTTTCAAATTGTTTAAGTAAGGAGAGGGATGTGCATTTTTTTCCCTCTGTATCTATCCATTATTAGAGGCCGGCTACCACCAACAAGGTCAATACTCCTTGTTAAGGCAACACTCTTCATTTGGAAAAATTTGTGAAGTTAAAGACTGTCTATTGAACCACTTCCATCAACTAGGGAAATAAATTCTTTAATCCAAGAGTGGGATCAGAAAAGTACATAACAGGGTCCACTATCTTTATAGCAGTGACCACAAATAGTCAATATGAATTAAAATATTAAAATAGTAAGCACCGAAATGTAAAAGAGAACATACTGAAAACATTGTTTTATCTTATAGAATGTGAATGATACATTCAGAATATAAAAGATATAGAAAAGATTACAAAGGAAAGTATAAATATTTGAACATATTAATTGGTTCCTATCACATGCATGTGGACACACATATTCTTCTGATAAAACCCTAATAAAGAGGTTAAAAACAGAGCAAGCAGAAAATATTAAAGCAAATACATAAAAGTATAAATAATCTTACAACTGGATTATTAAAATGGAGAGGCAGTTGAACTCTATGGGGTATAAATAGGAAAGTAGCTTTGCTTTTTTTTACAGACTCTGCTTTCAGTCATACTTTATTAAATTTCTGTTCAACTCTAAGTATATATATCCTATTGCTTTCCAATCATTTTCAATTGTAATAAAAATCTTATAAGGTAATTCTGACACATTTAGTTATAAAATGTCTAGTTCACCTAAACAAAACTTCAGTTCTGACATCATTTCTACAGCTTCTCTCTCTCCCAGGTCAGGCTTTATCCCTGACTCTGGGCTACAGAGCTGCAGAGGAAAAGAGATAAGAGACTAGAAGAAGGAGACTTGGGAGTTAGTAATAAATGATATTAAAATATGGCCATTGATGCCTCTATGTGACCCCCACCAAATGAATACTTTCCTTTATGTATGATGTGTCCTATTCTTTGGAAGTCTTAGAGGGGTTTATATTTTACCCAGTTGCCTGGCATGGCTATGCTCTCATTGTGTGACCTGTCCTAAAGCCCCACCTTCATGCCTTATTAACCCTACTCTGGCCCTCTTATAAATAGGATGGCATGAAAATAACTAGGTAGGCTATAACCAGTACTGTCCCCATGGTCTTTGGAAATTTTACACATGTTTATTTTGCCAAATGATGCTTAACTGATGACCCCTCTCTTCTCACCATACCATGGAAAGCTTCTCCTAACAGAGTTGTGCCTTCAAACCTCTCAAGTAGAAAACAGTCTCTAGGTTCATATGCATTTCCAAACTTCCTAGAATACACACCAATCTCTCTCAGAAACTTTTATACCATGCCCCATTCCTATGAAATATAGAGCTTATACATTTCTGGGGGTCAGCCCCCATTCAGGTGAGAAGGAAGGTGCCCTGCCTACATGCACCTTCAGTCTCTACTAGTGTTTCTTTGAGCATTTTATCATCAGTTGGCTTGAGGAGATGAAGGCCTCTCCCATCACCCACAGGAAATGCCACAATTTCCTATAAGTCTATAAACTGCCTTTACATATGCTATACAAAATGCCAGTATTCACTTACACAGTGTAGAGAGATGAGAAGCACTGGAGTTTGCTATTCATTAATAAATCCTTCATGAATGTGTCTTGTACCATTTTTAGAATAGAAGGATGATTGCTTTCTTCAATATCCTGTTACATCTCCACTAAACAAATTGCTTCTACAAAATATAATTTGAAAATACTATGGCTTTAATAATTCCAAAGGTAATGGATATTAATAGATAACTTGCAACTCCAAAACTAAACAACCCTTCTTCCTTTTTTTAACGATGATAATACTTGGAGGGTACAAAAACTAATTTTCCTTTTATTTTTCTAAGTTCTTCTACCTGAGGTAATAATCGTATTAACAGAGACATTAAAAGTAGAGAAAAAACAAAATTAATTTGTATGTACATGCCATAGAATATGAAACCAAGGTCAGATTGGGCAGCTGAGGCTTATATGTAATTCTGGAGCTAGGGGGAAGGGGTGCATTTTCGGGGTTGTGTTTCAGGAATTCGAAGGGCAGAAAGGCAATTCCCAAGGAGATGGAAAAGCAAATATTTAGTAAATAAATGTGTGCTGAAGCATCTTTAACAATGGGACTCAGAAAGGACTTTGACCAATGGGCCTTCTTAAGTTCCTCTTTCGCTATCACACATTAGTTATAATAAACTCTAGTTATCTGTAATATCACCCTTCCTGGGGCAGGACTTCTACCTAACTTTCTTTGGGGCAGTTAAAGGGAAGGTCAAAGGTTTTTCTTCAGTCTTTCTTCTCTTACAAATAAGCAGTTTGAATCAATATCCATCCCAAATGACATATTTTGGGATGCTAAACTCTGGTCTCTGTTGATACTGTGCCAAAATATGAGGACTGAAATTGTCACTATTACAAAGAAAAGGAACTGAAAACTTTGAATAATTGAGTTTTCCTATTTGCATTTAAATTACCAGGTTTCAAATATACATGGTTGAGAAAGAAAGAGTGTATAAATTCTAATAGTGTTAGGAATATTGCTTGTTATTCCACTGAATGTGTGTCCCACACACAGTGGTCATAGAAGAAAATACTAATCTGCTGTTGCATTAGTCCTTGTCAGTTCCATCTCACCCTTCAAGGTGTGTACTTTGCTCTGCACTGAATGTGCTTCTAGTTTTTAAAAAGAGTACTTATTTTAATAAAAATATGGACTCTAACAAAAGCTACTATGTGATCTAATATTTTACTGAGAAAGTAGTATTCTACATCAACATAGAGAAAACAGCATACATTTTGAAAGACAGAATATAGATCTTCAAAATGCCACATTTTCAGCAACTGGACAAAGGTGATTTTTGACATTGAGTTTAATTTTTTTTTTTTTTTTTTTTGCATTTTTCTGAAGCTGGAAACAGGGAGAGACAGTCAGACAGACTCCCGCATGTGCCCAACTGGGATCCACCCGGCACGCCCACCATGGGGCGATGCTCTGCCCACCAGGGGGCGATGCTCTGCCCATCCTGGGCATCGCCATGTTGCGACCAGAGCCACTCTAGCACCTGAGGCAGAGGCCACAGAGCCATCCCCAGCGCCTGGGCCATCTTTGCTCCAATGGAGCCTTGGCTGCGGGAGGGGAAGAGAGAGACAGAGAGGAAGGCGTGGCAGAGGGGTGGAGAAGCAAATGGGCGCTTCTCCTGTGTGCCCTGGCCGGGAATCGAACCCGGGTCCTCCACACGCTAGGCCGACGCTCTACCGCTGAGCCAACCGGCCAGGGCGACATTGAGTTTAATTTTTATTAGACATGCTGACACTAAACTAAACTTTGATTACGTGTCATGCTATTGTACAACATTTTTGTTGTATAATTTGGTAGCATGTATTGAGTAATAAAAATACACTAATTATATATTTGAAATGATTGTACTGTGGGAAAAGTTTGTGTTTCCTAGAGTTATTTAAGACTCTGATGATTTTTATTTGCAAATTATATCTAGAATACTGCTTCTTATAATCCAGTTATTTCCATAGTCATGTAACCTTTCTGAAATCCAATCTAATTAAGGTATTCTTCTGCTTAAAATGCCTAAATGCTACCCCTTCATCTACAAATAAAGCCCACAATTCCTTATGGTGACCTACATTTTACTTTCTAATCTGATAGATGTGATTTTCATTCTTTGAAAATGTGGATCTGTCTTTATCACTGTCTCTGTGACTCCTTTGAATGTGGTATATAATTAGCAAGTTAATTATTTAGTTACTATATTGGAGCTCTTGGAGAAGATCAATTGAATGTACTTTCACCTTTTAGCACTTATGTAAAATATATGATAGATATTAGGTGAACAAAAAAATGTTTGCTGAATACATTATTAGAATAATAAAATAAGTTAATAAGTTGTTAAATAACAAATGAAAAAAACTTTACTTTTTAAAAAATATATAAACAATAGGTACATTTTAATATTTTCAAATGATTATACACAAGTGAATTAACCAGTAATTATGTATATCGTGAATACTCCAAGATATGAAATCACCTACCAGATATGTGTTGGGATAGCAAAGAGCCTTGGGAGATAGAGATAGGATCTTCCTCTGAGTCAGAGTGCAGATGTCTCTTGAACAAGATAGTAAAGTTAATGTTTCCCTCTCACTCTGCACAAAAGTTGGGTAGATTTGCAATCTCCTTAAGAGATTAGTTGAAGGTCTCAGATATTAGTGTTTCATCAGCAAAGACATAAACTCACATTTGGGCCGCATCCACCTGGGACACTTCCATTGTTTCTAAGGGACTTACAGGTGTCAAAGAAAATTGTACTAGATAGAATCAAACAGCAAGGAAGACTTTATTCAAGACTAAGTATGATGGGATCAAGACTACTGCAAGAGAGGAGAGAGACTAAATGCAATTCCACTGAAACAAAAGGCAGGAGTGTTTTTAGGCACTGATGTGAGCCAGTGGAAATGTACAGGAAGAGCTTAACAGGGATGGTTGGAAAAAGGGATTCAGCTGTCTTGTTTTCTAAATGGTACTTACCAAAGTCAGGCCCTTATTCTCTCACAAAGATTGGGAGACTGGGACACTATTTTCTTGATTATTACATTTTAAAGACATGACTTCCAGGTCTTTGAGAAATATATTCTTGAGTTATGACACTGGCAGGAAACTGGGAGATGTATATCTAAAAGAGGCAGAGAAAGAATTCATAGTTGCAAGTATTCTAAAGTAAATTCTCTAAGAGAAAGAAAGTCAGGGGCTTCTAGTCAAGAATTAATCAAAAGTTTAGTCAAACTGAGGGGAATGTCAAGGCCATCTTGATCAGAGGAAAATGAGAACTGATGTTCATATGCTGCCTTTTATGCCATGAATAATAAAGTCTTTGTCTCTGACCCAGAGGTCTTATGTCTTCTAGCAGCATATTGTTCTTGTCTGAGGAGCCAATTTGGATTAAAGGCTTGAAGCCTGCCATTGTAATTCTGCTATGCCATAGCATGATACTACAAAGAAAAAAAGTTGGTTCTCTTATTAAATTCCCTCCCTCATTCATGCTTTGCCTAGAAATCTTAATGTTGACTGAATTTATGTAAATTTTTCATCAACGATCGTTTTTTTTAATGTGGAGTGAATAAATCAATATTTTGGCATTGTAATAAAATATTATGAGATTAAATAATGAAATTATCTTCATTGCCAGTAAAATTAAATAATGGGCAATAAGAACTATGCTGTAAAGAATAAAACATGGATCAGTATTTATAATTTTCCTTTTTTTTTTTTTTAATTCAGTGAGAGGAAAGGAGGCAGAGACAGACTCCTTCATGTGCCCTGACCAGGATCCACCTGGCAAACCCACTAGGGGGTGATGCTCTGCCCATTTGGGGCATTGCTCCATTGCACAGCTACAGAGCTCTTAGACCCTGAGGCAGAGGCTATGGAGCCATCCTCAGCACCTGCACCAGTTCACTCCAAATGAGCCTTGGCTGCAAGAGGGGAAGTGAGAGAGAGAGAGAGAGAGAGAGAGAGAGAGAAGTGAGAGGGGAATGGCTAGAGAAGTAGATAGCCACTTCTCTTGTGTGCCCTGACTGGGAATCAAACCTGGGATATCCACATGCCAGGCAACACTCTACCACTGAGCCAACTGGCCAGGGCCCATCTTCACTTAATGTATTTCCCCATGTATAAGATGCACCTTTTTTCGAAAAATTTTGGGTCAAAAATCTGGGTGCATCTTATACAGTGGTTGTAGATTTTTTTTACTTGCATTTCCTGCTTTTTCACACTTGTTTTTGCACTCAATGTAGAAGACAGTCATTCGTCATTAGACACAGATGAGGACAAGCTAATGAGTGGGAGTTTTGACAGTGATGAGGAATTGTATGAATTTTATGATGCATAAAACTTGAGTTCAATAACTTTTATGTAGTACATTTTTTTTTTCAAATTTCGGGCCCCAAAAGTAAAGTGCATCTTATACATTGGGGATTTTATTTTCATTAGTAGATATTCTAAGAAGTATGAGGAGATATATAATTGTAGTTTATTTATTTATTTATTTGTTTGTTTATTTGTTTGTATTTTTCCGAAGTTAGAAGCAGGGAGGCAGTCAGACAGACCCCCGCATGCACCCCACCAGGATCCACCCGGCATGCCCAGCAGGGGGCGATGCTCTGCCCATCTGGGGTTTGCTCTGTCTCAGCTGGAGCCATTCTAGCACCTGAGGCGGAGACCATGGAGCCACATGTTGGGCAGACGCTCTACCACTGACCCAACCAGCCAGGGTTATCATTGTAGTTTTGATTTACATTTTTTTTGTTAATTAGTAATGTTAAACAGTTTTTTTTACATACTTATTATCTATTTGTATGTCTTTGGGAAAATATCTATTCAAGTCCTTTGCCCATTTTTAAATTTAATTATTTGTTTCGTTTTGAGTTGTATGAGTTCTTTATATATATTGGATATTAAACACTTATCAGATACATGGTTTACCAAATATTTTCTCCCATTCTATAGGTTGCCTCTCACACTATTTTCTATACTTGCAGAAGCTTTTTTGTTTTTTCTATTTCACTTGTCTATTTATGCTTTTTTTTTTTTGCCTGTGCTTTTAGTATCATATTCAAGACATTACTTCCAAGACTAATATTATGAAGTTTTTTTTATGTTTTCTTCTAAGAAGTTTATAATATCAGGTCTTTAAACCACTTTTATTTTATAATTGCATATGCAAGATAAGGGTCCAATTTTATTCTTTTGCATATATCAATTTCAATCCACACCATTTGTTAAAAATAATATTTTTTCAGCATTGTGTAGTCTTTTATCCCCTTTAAAAGATCATTTGACCATATATTTGTGGATTCATTGGCTATCCAATCTGTTTAATTGGCCTATATATCTGTATTTATGCAGTACCATATTGTTATGGTTACTATAGCTTTCTAATATGTTTTGAAGTCATGAAGTGTTTCAGCAATGTTTTATAGTTTTTAATGTGTTAGTTCTTCAGGTCTTTGCTTATGTTTATTTCTAAGTAATTTATTATTTTTATGCTATTATAAATTAGATTATTTTCTTAATTTTCTTTTCTTTTTATTCTTTGTTATTGTATAACAAGACAAGTGTTTTCCCGTATAGGTTTGTATTCTGTAACTTGCCTGAATATATTTATTTGTTCTAACATTTTTGTGCAAGATTTTTAAGGTTTTCTATTAATAAGATTAGGTATTTTGTGAACAACGATAATTTTATTTTCTCCTTTCTCATTTGGATGCATTTTTTTCTTATCTAATTGCTCTAACTAGGATATCCAGTAATATTTGGAATGCAATTAGAGAGAGTGAATGATTGTCTTGTTCCTGATTATTGCAGAAATCTGTTGGGTCTTCCTCATTCATCATGGTGTTAGCTTTGGGCTTTTTACAAATGGACTTTACAGTGTTCAGTTAATTTCCTTGTATTACCAGTTTGTTGAATACTTCATAATATAAAAGGGTGTTGATTTTTGTCCAGTGCCTTTTCTACATTTATTACAATGCTCTTGATATTTTTTATTCTTATGCTATTGTAGTATTGACTGCCTTTTCTTTTTTCTTTCTTTTTTTTTTTCTTTTTTTTTTTTGGTAGGTTGAAGGTTATTACATCTTGTGGATAAAACCTACTTGGTCATAATGTATGTTATTTTTAATACACTACTTATTGGATTTGGTTCATTGGTGTTTTGTTGAAGATTTTTACATCTACATTTATTAGGGGTAGGTCTTTAGTGTTTTGTTTTGTTTGTTTTGTTTTTCCTTCAGCCTTTGTCAGGCTTTGCTGTCACAATAATGCTGAGCTTCTAGAATAAGTTTGAAAGTGTTTCATCTTCTTCAGTTACTTGAAAGAGCTTGGAAAAAAGTGAAGCCATCTGTTCTTGGACTTTGTTTTGTAGGGAATTTGTTGTTTTGTAGGGAGTTTGTCTGAGAGACAGACAAGGACAGGCAGAAAGGAAGGGAGAGATGAGAAGCATCAACTTGTAGTTGTGGTACTTTAGTTATTCATTTATTGCTTTCTCATACATGCCTTTACAGGTACAAGGGGCCCAGCTAAGCCATAGCCCCTTGCTCAAGCTAGCGACCTTGGGCTTCAAGGCAGGATGACTTCTGAGCTCAAGCTAGCAACCATGGACTTCTGTCTGTGATCCCACACTCTAGCTGGTGACCCCACGCTCATACTCGTGAGCCCATGAACAAGCTGAATGAGCCTACACTCACCTACACTCAGCCAGCAACCTTAGGGTTTTGAACCTGGGTCCTCAGCATTCCAGGTCGACACTCTATCCACTGCACCATCACATGGTCAGGCTGTTGGGAGGTTTTAATTACTGATTTAATCACATTATTACTAGTTTGTTTAGATAACCTATTAATTCATGGTTTAGTCTTGGTGGGATGTATGTTTCTAGAAATTTATTCTAAGTTTTCCATTTTTTGGTTTATAAATTTTTTAGTAGTCTCTTAAGTTTCTTTTTTATTATTGTTATTTCTATGGCAACAGTTGTAATGATCCTTTCAGTTCTGATTTTGAGTTCTTTTTCTTTTTTTTTTAGTATGATTAAGGGATTTTCAATTTTGTTTATATTTTTAAAATAACCACATCTTAACTTTTAAATTTCTTCTATTATTTTGCTATCCTCTAGTCGTTTATGCTCTATTTTATTTCTGTTCTAATTATTTTGTTTCTTTCCTTGTCTTAACTTATGACTTTATAAGATTAACTACTTATAAAATTATGTCATCTGTGAACAGCCTGTTCTTTATCTCATTCCCTGAGATATAAAGTTAAATTTATATATCATTTTTTAAATTTAGGCATTTACCACTAAGCAAATTATAGTTGGATATGCTTTTTATTTTGTTTTATGTTTTTTTAAATCTATTCAGCCATTCTTTTTAATTGAAGAGTTTATTGTATTTATATTAAAATAATTGTTGATATGGAAAAACTTTACAATGCTATTCTATTAATTTTTCTATATTTTTGTACCTTTTTTCTCTCTTAGTGTCTTGTGTTTCATTGATGTTTTTTCTGGAATCCTTTGAATTCTTTTTTTATGTTCTTTTGTGCATCTTTTTAAAGATATGTTAATTTGTAGTAACTACGGGCCTTGAGTTAAATATCTTATAATTATAGCAATCTGTTTTAAGCTGATAACAACTGAAATTAAATCACATATCAAAAAAACCTACTTTTATTTTTTCCCTTCACATACTTTTTGTTATTGATGTCAAAAATTACATCCTTTTTTATTTTTTATTAACATATTGTATAGTTTAGCTATTTTTTGTCTTTCAAATTTTATACCAGTAATTAATATATATATATATATATATATATATATATATATATATATATATATCAATACAGTATTCTCGGTTTATACATTGACTCTTAACAGTATATTTTTATATTTTCTGATATTTCCATTTTGCTATCTAGCAAAATTTTATTTCAACTTGAAAGATTCCCTTTAGCATTACTTCTGAGGGAGGTCTAGTAGTGATAAATTTCCTGATTTTCTTTAGCAAAGGATGTCTTTATTTCTTCTTCATTTTTGAGTGAGAGTTATTCTAGCTTTAGTATTCTTAGTTGGCAGATTTTTTTTTCCTTTCAGTACTTTGAATATATTATCCCACTCCCTTCTGGCCTGCAAAGTTTCTGCAAAGAATTTTGTTAAGTTTATGGGGGGCCGTTTTTGTGATAAGTTACTTTCTCTTTATGCTTTCCAAATTATCTCTTTATATTTAAGTTTTGACAATTTGATTATAATGTGTCTTTGTTTGGTTTTTATTTTTGTTTTGTTTCTTTAATTTTAGTTTCTCTTAATTGGGTGTATTGGGCTTTCTTAGCTAGTTTGGGAAGATTCTAGCCATTATTTCTTCAAGTAAACTTTCTGCTTCATTTCTCACTTTTTCCTTTGAAACTCTCATAATGCATATTTTAGTCTTCTTTGTTGTGTCCTTGAAGTGCCTAATGTTTGTTTCTCTTTCTTAATTTTTTTTGTCTTTTTTGCACCTACCTGTGCCTGGTTAACTTGAAATGGATTGTGTTTGAGTTCACAGAATCATTATTTTGTTGTCAAGTCTGTTGTTGAATGAACTCTTTTAGAGAGTTTTTAATTTAGTTATTGTATTATTCAGATTCCAAATTTCTGTTTGTTGTTTTTAATATCCTAGCACTTTGTCATTGATATTCTCTTTTCCTTAATCATTATTTTCTTAAGGTCACTGGGCATCTTATTGATGGTTATTTTTTATTTTTATTTTGTCAAGCAGATCTTACCTCCATTACATTAAGGATAGTTTTTGGCAAATTTATTTATTTATGTTGACCCACAATTCTGTTTTTCTTTTTTCTTTCCCTTGTGTTCTTATTTTGTGGCAGGATTCACATATTTGAGGAAACAGTTCTCTTTTCAAGTTAGGGACTGGCTTTACAGAGAGAAAGGTATTGACCAGTCTGAACAACTATGGTTTCTGTGGGCCTATAAAACCTTTCCTGTGGATGAATTTTTCTCTGAACCTGTGTATTTAAATCCCCAAAATAGATTTTCTAGAACTTTTTCTAGAACTTGTATATCCTGCATTTTGGGGTCTGTCTGCTGGTTCTCTGGAGCTGACATAAATAGTCCAGTTCTTTTTGTTTTTAGGGCTCCTGGGCATCTAAAGTATGCTGAGTTCCATCAGCATTCCAAGATAGGCAAGGAAGAAACCAGTTCCTTAGTCAGGATGCCAAAAGTTGAAACATTGGACACATGCTCCATTCTTCTTGCACACTCCACCCTCTACCCCTCTAGGAGAAGCCACCAATCTGTATTGGCCTGTTTGCTGAACCACAAATCCTTTGAAGCTCCTTTTTTGTGTTCAGCAGTCTCCAGGTATCTAGAGTTTGCTGGGTCTTATTCATGCTCTATGTTGTGCAAGACCTTGCACTGAGCCAAGAGGAGGGCAATGGTGAGTGAGTGTCATGCTAGTTCAAACCCATTGAATTTGTTCTCAGTGCTTCCCAAGCTGATGTCCTTTACTGTAGCAGTTAGATTCACACAGACATAAGTCAGTGTGTAGATAGCCACTTAATAAGTCTGACTGTTCTGTGTATACACCAGTCCTCTTTTTTCCTCCCAAAGTGGAATCTGGGAGTTGGGAATTTTGATTACTCCCACTGAACCTGGTAGAAAAGTTTTGGCAAGTGAGAACCAGAAAGTTTCCTACCAGCTTTGATGTGTCTGGATCTGTACTCACTTGGAATGCAGGAGCCTCTTAACAGAATTCTGGGTTTCTCACAATGTGAACTGGTCTATGTGTAACTGAATATACTTTGGTTGGTGGAGAGAGGTGTGGAGCGTGCTGTTCCACTATCTTGCTGATACCACTTCCCAGTGAGGAGCAATGTTGTGCTGATAGTTTTATTCTTATTTATTTTTGTATGTAAGAAAATGCTTTCAAAATTGTCTTTCAACAAATTATGCAAAATATAGTATTTTGTATTACATTTTCTGTTCAAATGGTATGTTATTTAGGCCTCTTTTTTGATATGTAAATCTGCAGAAAAAGAAGTTTAGCAATCAAACTTGAGAACCTTAATTGAGAGTAGAGAAAATATACAATAATTCACAGATATAAGTTGTTTTAAAATTCCAACTCTTTTTTCTCATGTAAAAAATAATAACTAGAATACAAACATTTACAAATTTGATCATTCTGTTTTATAATTAAAACAGAAATTGAATTGGTTTGAATTTAATGATCATATTGCCATCTGGCATTTGCAATTTTGTAATCTGCACAGATGCCATAGGATGTGGAAAGCAAGAACAGAAAAAAAAAGTAATGCATATAATTCAAATATAATATGGCATAGAATCTTAAAACTTAAGTATGCAATTACTACAAAAGGAGTATTCCATAAGGTAATTATCAGACAAGTTGATTTTATACCAACATTTGAAACGATATGTTTCCTTGTTCCCTATGGTTTTATGCTTTCCTTATGCTTCTAAAGATGAGCTGTTAAATGTGTATTATTGAAAATATTTTTGGTGCTTCTCAAATGTAATGTGCTGTCACCTCTGTGGGATAGCTGTAACAATGGCCAAGGAAACATGGATAGCATTTAACTTGCTCCCTTTTGTATATTAATGAATGTTGTTGCTAAATATTTAATGATGAAGAGTAAATAGTTTAGTGTTGAGTTTAAGTGAGGATTAGATATGGTGTTTAGTATGGAAAAAAAGAAATTAGTTTCTGAGCTGTTGCAAGTTTCTTTTTATAAAATGCAGGTCTGATCATATACTTTCTATTAGTCTTCAGTCATGATTTATGTTTGATTATTCAGATTTTTTAGTACCTTGCATATACTAAATTTGCATGATTAAAACATCTTGAAACTGTTACCCTATAAATCCTATAACTTCATGAAGCTCACAGTCATCTATGTCAGTCATGGTCCTGGTACAAAAAAGGAACACACACAGAAAGGTTTAGATACATCATTTCAGTGCAGTATTTGCATAAATGTGAGCAGGATAAGGAAATCTACACAGGATGGGGAAGCACACAGTGACTTGCAAAAGTAAGAAGGCTTTATGAAACCAGAGGCAAGGGGAAACAAATCCTGGACCCATGTAGAAGGAGCCATACAACTGGATTTCTGTAGTTTAATAATTTATTTTTAATGAGAGACTATTGACTTCTTCCAAGAAATATCAAGAAAAGAGCAAGTGATTGAACAATCAATATTATCTCATTGGAAGGCGTAAAGACTAGAAGATAGAGAGAAATGGGTTTTAGATAGGAAAAAGCCAGTTCCTCTATGAAACATAACTAGAGAGACAAAAGGGAACAAGGTTAATCTTGATGAATAGGTTCTACTTAGGTAAAAAAGAATAGCAGATGGGTTAGATATTTAAAGATTAAGAAGAGGAGGGGAGGAGGGACAAGGTCATGCTGGTAACAATAATACATTTTTAGTAGGGATAATTATATGCTAGGTGCCGTTAATATTATCACAAGTTTATATTGTAAGTTTTATAATTATTATCATTTTCCACGGAAATCTTTAGTAAAAGGTGAAAGAATTATGCGATCTGAAGAGAAATCAGAGTATTATTTATTATCATTTTCAAAAGAGAAAACAGAAGTGTAGAGACTTACTGCTTTTCCCCAGGTCACCTATGTGGCAGCATTGACTCATATGTGTCAAATGGGATAGGTTGTCAATTTCTTCAGTGTCTTTTTTAAATTTTTATTTATTGATTTTAGAGAGAGGGGAGCATGACAGAAAGAAACACTAATTTATTGTTCCACTTATTTATGCATTCATTGGTTGGTTCTTGTATTGCTTTGACCAAGGATCAAACCTGCAGCCTTGGTGTATCTGCACACTACTCTAACCAACTGAGCTACCCAGCCAAGACTTGCTGCAGAGTTTTCAAGTAACTATAGGCCTGAGGGAAAGAACAATTTGACTGGAAAATAAAGTAAGGTTTTCTTGCCATATTAAGAATTAATTTGATGGTGATGACTATAAACATAATGCAGTACTGATATGCTTAGACCTAAAATGTGTGCTCTACAAATCATAGCTGCTTATGTGTAGGCAGAGAAATTGTCAGGATGTTTCAAAAAGAATTCAGAGTTACCAGTGGAGGTCAGCTATTGCCATCACGAAGGACAAGGCAATCTTTGGTAATTAGTATTGTTTTTCTCCTATCCAGGTCGCGGCTAATATTTTTGAAAGGCTAAGAGGGCTAGAAACCCTACTACAGAAGGGGAAATGTCTATCTTTTGTAATTCCTACTGTAAAGAGAGATTGAAGACTTTCAATTTTTTTTAAAAGTATGTTTTTATATGTTTAAGTACTGTGCATACGGAAAAGGTCCTCAGTTTTAAATTAAATTAATTTTTGGATGACTGTATCATCCCAAAATTAAAAAAAAACTTGGTTTAATATGAAGATTCACTAATGAATCTACACTCTCATCATCTACAGATATAGTTTGGAATGAGGACCTTGAGAGAATCTCTTTACCAACTGAGGGTCAAAAATGAAAAATTTCTTTATCAAGTGACAGCGCTTCCCTATCACCATGAGTGAGGACATGCTAAGAAGTTAATAATGAAAGTATTTTAGATAAGCATCAAAACCTTACATTTTCATAGAACTTCATAAACTTAATCTTTCTTATGTTTTTAACTGTGCATATACTAAGTCAGCAGGCTGCATACAGCAGCTCTATGCAACAAATTGAAGATCTTTGTTTTAAGGAACAATGTTATTTAGCAATGACAGTAATTCCCCACCCCATTAGACAAGCTATTTGGAAGCTTAGAATAGATAATCTACTGACTTGTTCTGTGGTTTATTGGTTTTCTGTTAAACAAGGAAACTTGTCAATAAACAGTTTTATTCAGAAGCTAGTTAAAATAAAGTCATGTTTTTTTTGCCAATGTTTAAAAGCTAATAAGAGATCTTGAGAAGTAATCTTTATATTGCATGAGAAGAGAAAGGGACAGGTATGCCTTTATAAAGCTGCTGCACAAAGTGATTTGAAATATATATATATATATATATATATATATATATATATATATATATATATATCTTCTAATTTCTACAAATAAATGATATAAAGCAGAATGATTAACCTTGTTCTGAAAAGATGCATGTAATGAATATTTTTGGGCTTTTAAGACATAAAGTCTGTTACAACTATTCTGGCTCTATAGCACTGAAGCAGCCCTAGATGATACATAAACAAATGGGCATGGCTGTGATTCAATAAAATTTTACTTACAAAAATACTTGTCCAGCTGGATTTGGTCCATGAGCCTCAAGTTTGCCATGCCACAATGTTAAATACTTAAAATATTGTTATTGTCAATTTAATGTGAGGATGAAGTAGATATGAAAGACATTTTAAAAAGCAAACTGATACTTTTACTTAAAGAAATTAATTTTAGGCCCTGGCTGTGGACAAGGCCCACCTGGGGTGAGGACGACGGAGATGCAGAGACCCGACTCCAAGGACCAGGTTCAGTGACGCAGATCTGCTTTACTCAGGAAGTAAGCTAGCTTATATACACAGGCTCAGCCTATAGGGTGTTACGGCGTGTTCCTCAAAGCCAATGGCTGAAAAGATCAGGGAGCTGCATGGCTGGTGCTAAATCACTTTCTTATAGCAGGCAAGCTTCCTCCTGAGTATGCCCAGGAGGGTTTCAGGTGCTGGAGTATTCTCACAGCATTGCATCAGCTACAGCTGCTAGGAATGCGCTCTGCGCTCTCATTCTGAAGTGTAGAGGTTGCTGGTTTGATCCCCGGTCAGGGCACTTACAGGCACAGATCCATGTTTTTCTCTCTCACTCTCTCTCTCTCTCTAAAAAAAAAAAAAAATCAATCAATTAAAATTTTAAAAACATTAATTTTAGAGCATTGATACATAAATGTGAACAAGTATGTTGATTAAAACATGGTGATTTTTAATGATTTTTTATTCAAGTAAGAGTAAAATTCACATTTAAAAAAATATTACCTATTTAGAATACAGACAGGAATGATGAGAGTCTAAAATAAAACACATCAAAATATAGTCAAAGAAAAGGCCAGGTGGACCAGGTGGTGGCACAGTGGATAGAGTGTCAGACTGGGATGCAGAGGACCTAGGTTTGAGGCCCTGAGGTTGCCAGCTTGAGTGCAGGCTCATTGGGTTTGAGTAAAGCTCACAAGCTTGGACCCAACGTTGCTGGCTTGAGCAAGGGGACACTTGGTTTGCTGTAGCCCCACAGTCAAGGCACATATGAGAAAGCAATCAATGAACAACTAAGGTGCTGCAACAAAAAATTGATCTTTGTTGTGGCACCTTCTAATCTCCCTTCCTGTCTGTCTGTCCCTCTCTCTGTCTCTGTCACACACAAAAAAAGGGGGGCCAGATATGAAGCCTATGAATGAATTAAATTGTACATAATTTAGTGATGAATTTGTTGTATAAACCATTAAACCATTTATATTCTTTAGTGGAATTTTTGATACCTTTGTCTACACTTAGTGTTTTTTTTTTTAATTAACTGAGAGGTGGGGGGGGGCAGAGAGACAGACTCCTGTATGCACCCTGTCAACCCCGCCTACTGACAATGCTCTGCCAGTCTGGTACCGCTGCTCCATTGCTCAGCAAGTGAGTTATTTTAGCACTGAAAGTGAGGCTATGGAGTCATACTCAGTGCCCAGGGCCAACTGGCTCAAACCAATCCAGCCATGGCTGTAGGAGGGGAAGAGAAGAGAAAGAGAGAGAGAGAGAAAGAAAGAGAATAGGGAGAGAGGTGGAGAAGCAGAGAGTTACTTCTCCTGTGTGCTCTGACTGGGAGTTGAACCCAAGACCTTCACATGCGGGGCCAATGCTCTACATCCAGGGCCATACTTACTGTTTTTAGATTGTTATTGCACAAAATATTTCAACTTGTGAAGGGTGCCACATCTTTCTCCAATCATTGCCACAGAATATTTTTTCAACATATTTTTCTTTTTAATTTACTGAGGGGATCCTGTATACGATATCCTTTTTAAATTCACATCTTTTTACTTAGTCATTAAACTGATATGAATTGTGTTATGTCTCTTAGGAAATAATGCTCTAGGTGCTAGAATTGTGGAAAAGTTCAACAAAACCCTGTCTCAAGGAGCTTTCAATCAATAGGTAGAAAAATGAATGAATGGGAATTTCAGAGAGCAATAAGTGTTAAGAAAATACAAGAGTGATATGATGGACAGTGATTAAAGGAATTGTTTATCGGTAAGAGGGTTAAACTTTATTTTACTGGGCCTCTGAAAGCATCTAAATTATAGGAAGAGCCCAATACTGCTAAAATCCAAGTTTAGAGCTTTTTAGTGTTACAGTAGGCAGGTAGGTAGTCATTAACAGTGGAAGGGAGCAAATAGAATCAGACAGTAAGCCTGCTTAGCTAGGAAGGGGCAGGTTCACAAACACCCCAGAGGATAACTGGATTTCCCACCAAGGGGACTTAGCCCTCAAGTGGGCAGAAAAAAACACCTTTCTGCTCTTCCCAGAGAACAACCTGCTCACTGGAGGGAGGGATAAACCAGTAAGGAGGAATTTCTTTGCTAGGCACGTGCACAGTAGAAACCAGATGACGAAGCAGAACTTTGAGGCATGTGTAATAGGAGCAAAAATGGTGACTGTACAGGGGAACAGGCTAGCCTGGGAAAATGTGGGAAAAGGATCTGATAGAATGAGGGCACAAAACTCCAGAAGATCTAGGAAAGGGATTGGATAGGGGGAGGGCCCAGAATAGCCCTGGGAAAACCCAGGAAACAGGTTTGACAGTTTGAAAGATAGCCTGTTTGTTCCTGAAACCAGGAAAATACAAAGGATTAGCAAGGACCTCAAGCAGTTGCTACCTGAGCCTGCCACCTTCTACATCCCTGAAGGCATATTATTTCTTTTCATCCCAGTAAATCTTGCCACTAAGCTTAAATTTGTCCCACGCCTGTGTCTCTTGAAATTCTTTTCTCATGGCACCACAAGGGCCTAATTTCATTGGCAACACTAGGAAGAGGAAATGGCAAATACAGGATGTCTTTTCTGGGAATAAACATAAATGTGTCTGAAGAAGAGAAAGAAATTGCTATCAACTACTCCTTTATTTTTCATCTTCTGCTCTTACCTTTTTACTACTATAGTTTTGCTAATTACTCTTCCTGCTTATTAATTAGAGGTTAAGCCAAATGACATTCTACTGCTACTTGGAGTCTCCTGAGAAACTAGGCAAATTGTTGGCTACAGAAATCACTTTTAAGAACATGGCTCCTATGTCTTATATTTTAGAATTAGTTTCTCTCCAGAGCACCATATCTAAATTTTCAGCTGTTTTTTAGATATCTAAACATAAACATGGACTTAAAAAACCTACAGGAATCTTTTAGAAGCTCTAAGCACTGGAAATAATATGCCTTTTCAAGATGTAATTTGTAAACAATACTAAACTATATAGTACATATAGTTAGAAATTGTGATTATCTTATAAGATGACTACTTTGCTGCTTTGTATAAACTATCAAAAATACTTTCAAAATATTATTTTAAAATGCTTGTATTATATTTTGGTGGAGCCGTTTCCCTGAACTGTAATCATACATTTAGAGGGCCTATCATTACTTTCCAGAATAAATTCACATTCTTTCCTGTTCACCTCATCTTTGGTATTACATGGTACTATAAAGGCATGATTCTAGTTATCTAGAAGCAAAATCTAATTTATGTTTTTTTTTTATCTTCTCACATTTTTAAAAGCCATTTTGACTAACTTATGTTTCTTTCATCATCTCTTTTATTTTTTTTCTGTAATTCTTTTTAATATTCAAGATAATATTAGTAGATATTAAAGTTAAACCACAAAATTTTAGTGCTTAAAATGATAAGCATTTATTAATCACTGAAATTCCAAAAGACTTTCTGCTAATTGGTGACAGAAAACAGGACATGTAGTCAGTCATTTAGGCACTCATAATGTTGGCATTTTTTATATAATGTTTCCAAGATCTACATGGATGTGGATATATAGCTGAAAGATGGAGCCAAACACAGATGTAAGATCTGTTTTTCAGAAATATTATTTACAAGCCATTCTACAGAACATTAAAAAATAAATGTTTAGACTTTTGAAGATGGCAGCGGAGTAGGCGGACGCACAGACGCCCAGCTCTCAACACCAAACTGGAATACAAATCAATTTAGGAAAAATCAGCATGAAAAACCAACACTGAACTGCAAAAACAGCTCTCAAGAACCAAGGAGCAAAGAGGAAGCCACAATAATCCTGGTAAGGAGTGCCTGAATCTCCTCTGCTTACAGGAACGGAAGGGGGGGGGGGGGTGAGGCTGAGAGCCCAGAGAAGATTTCACAGAGGAAAAAGAGCAGAAACTACTGCTCACAGCCACTTACCTGGCAACCAGGGAGCAAGGTGGGTTGAAAAGACCAGCTTATCTCCCAAGTGGAAAGGACAAGGAGAGGGACAGACTGTGAGGGGCTAAGGTATGCAAGAAACGAAATAGAAAAGCTGACTCATTCATGCTGGAGGCGGCCATAGCTGGGGGAGGGACTGAACCTTTCACAAAACAGAGCTGAAGTGCTTCCGGATCAGAGATCTCCGGACATCTATCCAGCTCCAATCAGCACAACAAGACACAGCTGAAAACAAGAAGTGGGGAGGAGGGGCAGTAACTCAGGTCTCCATGGAGATCTGAGATACACCTCCCCCTACTGAAGCTGAGAAAAAACTCTGCCCCCAGTGAGCTTAGTTGGTGGAAGAGACCTTCAGCATCTCAGGTTACACCCACAGCATTCCTGGTTACAGTTTCAAGGAAGCCCCCTGCTGAGATCAGTTAACAAGACTATCACCTGTTAAGAAAACAAACAAATCAAGACTTTAAAGCTGCCCAAATCCCAAAGTGGATTACAAATAATAGCTGATACCAACCCAAGAAGACCTAGAAATAACACAACTGAAAACTGGAGGCAGACAACACCAAGCCTAGACTCAACCAATTCTCAAATAAAACACCATTATAAGAAGACAAAGGAGTGCAACCCAAATGAAACCACAAGAGACACCTTTGAGAGATGAGCTGAGTGATATGAAAATAATCAAACTTCCAGATGCAGAGTTCAAAATAATGATTGTAAGGATGCTTAGGGATCTTAGAACAACAATGGAGGGGCAGTTTGAAAACCTAAATAAAGAAATAGCAAGTATAAAAAAGGATATTGAAATATTAAAAAAGCATCAGTCAGAGATGACAAATACAATATCAGAAATGAAGACCACAATGGAAGGAATTAAAAACAGGATGGATACAGCTGAGGATCGAATCAGCGAGTTGGAGGACAACTGGAATGAAGGCATGAAAGCAGAGAAGAAAAGAGAAAAGAGACTCAAAAAGTCAGAGGAAACACTTAGAGAGCTCTGTGACAACATGAAGAGAAATAACATCCACATCATAGGGGTTTCTGAAGAAGAAGAAAAAGAACAAGGGATAGAGACTTTGTTCAATCATATCATAACTGAAAACTTCCCTAAATTAATGCAAGAGAAACTCTCACAAGTCCAAGAAGCACAGAGAACCCCATTAAAGAGAAACCCAAAGAAACATACACCAAGACACATCATAATTAAAATACCAAAGCTAAACGATAAAGAGAAAATATTAAAAGCTGCAATAGAAAAAAAAGTTATCACCTACAAAGGAGCCCCCATAAGGATGACATCCGACTTCTCAACAGAAACACTTGAGGCCAGAAGGGAATGGCAAGAAATGGCAAGAAATATTCAAAGTAATGCAGAACCTACAACCAAGACTACTTTATCCAGCAAGGCTATCGTTTAAAATTGAAGGAGAAATAAAAAGCTTCCCAGACAAAAAACAACTCAAGGAATTCATTACAACCAAACCAACACTGCAAGAAATGTTAAGGGGCCTGTTGTAAACAGATCAAAGTTGGAAAAGAATATAGCAAAAAAAGGAATACACCTTTAAAGAAGAAAATGGCAATAAACAACTACATATCAATAATAACCTTAAATGTAAATGGATTAAATGATCCAATCAAAAGACATAGGGTAGCTGCGTGGATAAGAAAACAGGACCCATACATATGTTGTCTACAAGAGACACACCTTAGAAAAAAAGACACACATAGATTGAAGGTAAAAGGATGGAAAGAAACATTTCATGCAAACGGAAATAAAAAAAAGCTGGGGTAGCAATACTTATATCAGACAAATTGGACTTTAAAACAAAGGATATAGTAAGAGATAAAGAAGGCCACTACATAATGATAAAGGGAGTAATCCAACAGGAAGATATAACTATTATAAATATCTATGCACCTAATATAGGAGCACCCAAATATATAAAACAGACTTTGATGGATTTAAAGGGTGAGATCAACAGCAATACTATAATAGTAGGGGATTTCAATACCCCACTAACATCACTAGATAGATCCTCAAGAAAGAAAATTAACAAAGAAACAGCAGACTTATTGGAAACACTAGATCAACTCGATTTAATAGATATCTTCAGATCCTTTCACCCTAAAGCAGCAGAATATACATTCTTTTCAAGTGCTCATGGTACATTCTCTAGGATAGACCACATGTTAGGGCACAAAAGTGCTCTCAACAAATTTAAGAAAACTGAAATCATATCAAGCACTTTCTCCGATCACAACGGCATGAAACTAGAAATGAATCACAGCAGAAAAGCTCAAAAATTCTCAAACACATGGAAACTAAATAGCAGGGTGTTAAATAATGAATGGATTAAGAATGAGATCAAAGAAGAAATAAAAAAATTCCTAGAAACGAATGACAATGAGCATACAACAACTCAAAATTTATGGGACACAGCGAAAGCAGTGCTGAGAGGGAAGTTCATAGCACTACAGGCACACTTTCAGAAGCTAGAAAAAGCTCAAATAAACAACTTAACCCTGCATCTAAAAGAATTAGAAAAAGAACAGCAAGTAAAGCCCAAATGTAGTAGAAGGAAGGAAATAATAAAGATCAGAGCAGAAATAAATGACATAGAGACTAAAGAAACAATACAGAGGATCAATGAAACTAGGAGCTGGTTCTTTAAAAAAGTAAACAAGATTGAATAACCTTTAAGTAGACTCACCAAGAAAAAGAGAGAGAGGACTCAAATAAATAAAATTAGAAATGAGAGAGGAGAAATAACAACTGACACAACAGAAATACAAAATATTGTAAGAAAATACTATGAAGAACTGTATGCCAAAAAACTAGACAACCTAGATGAAATGGACAAATTCCTTGAAACATACAATCTTCCAAAAATCAATCTGGAAGAATCAGAAAACCTAAACAGACCGATTACACCAAATGAGATCGAAACAGTTATCAAAAAACTCCCAACAAAGAAAAGTCCAGGGCCCGATGGCTTCACAATGGAATTCTACCAAATATTCAAAGAAGAACTAACTCCTATCTTTCTCAAACTATTTCAAAAAATTCAAGAGGAAGGAAGACTTCCAAGCTCCTTTTATGAGGCAAACATAATTCTGATTCCAAAACCAGGCAAAGACAACACAAAGAAAGAAAATTATAGGCCAATATCTCTGATGAATATAGATGCTAAAATCCTCAACAAAATATTAGCAAACCGGATCCAACAATATATGGAAAAAATCATACACCATGATCAAGTGGGATTTATTCTGGGGAGGCAAGGCTGGTACAATATTCGTAAATCAATCAATGTGATTCATCACATAAACAAAAAGAAGGAGAAAAACCATATGATAATTTCAATAGATGCAGAAAAAGCATTTGATAAAATCCAGCACCCATTCATGATCAAAACTCTCAGCAAAGTGGGAATACAGGGAACATACCTCAACATGATAAAAGCCATCTATGAGAAACCCACAGCCAACATCATACTCAATGGGAAAAAATTAAAAGCAATACCCTTAAGATCAGGAACAAGGCAGGGGTGCCCCCTTTCACCACTCTTATTTAACATAGTCCTGGAAGTCCTAGCCACAGCAATCAGACAAGAAGAAGAAATAAAAGGCATTCAAGTTGGAAAAGAAGAAGTAAAACTATCATTATTTACAGATGATATGATATTGTATATAGAAAACCCTAAAGTCTCAGTCAAAAAACTACTGGACCTGATAAATAAATTCAGCAAAGTGGCAGGATATAAAATCAATACTCAGAAATCAGAAGCATTTTTATATACCAACAATGAACAGTCAGAAAGAGAAATTAAGGAAACAATCCCCTTCACAATTACAACCAAAAAAATAAAGTACCTAGGAGTAAACTTAACCAAGGAGACTAAAGACTTGTACTCGGAAAATTACAAAGCATTGATAAAAGAAATCAAGGAAGATACAAACAAGTGGAAGCATATACCGTGCTCATGGTTAGGAAGAATAAACATCATTAAAATGTCTATATTACCCAAAGCAATCTATAAATTCAACGCAATACCAATTAAAATACCAATGACATACTTCAAATATATAGAACACATATTCCAAAAATTTATATGGAACCAAAAGAGGACACGAATAGCCTCAGCAATCTTAAAAAAGAAGAATAAAGTGGGAGGTATCACACTTCCTGATATCAAGTTATACTACAAGGCCGTTGTACTCAAAACAGCCTGGTACTGGCATAAGAACAGGCATATAGATCAATGGAACAGAACAGAGAACCCAGAAATAAACCCACAGTTCTATGGACAACTGATATTTGACAAAGGAGGTAAGGAAATACAATGGAGTAAAGATAGCCTCTTTAACAAATGGTGTTGGGAAAATTGGACAGCTACCTGCAAAAAAATGAAACTAGATCACCAGCTTACACCACTCACAAAAATAAACTCAAAATGGATAAAAGACTTAAATGTAGGCCGTGAAACCATAAGCATCTTAGAAGAAAACATAGGCAGTAAGCTCTGGGACATCTCTCGGAGCTATATATATGCTGAT
Source organism: Saccopteryx leptura (assembly GCF_036850995.1). Classification (NCBI taxonomy): domain Eukaryota; kingdom Metazoa; phylum Chordata; class Mammalia; order Chiroptera; family Emballonuridae; genus Saccopteryx; species Saccopteryx leptura. The sequence goes on from NC_089503.1 coordinate 358,763,130, forward strand.
TTATCTCCACGGGGAAGTGAAATAAAAGACAGGATAAACAAATGGGACTATATCAAACTAAAAAGCTTTTGCACAGCTAAAGACAACAAGAACAGAATAAAAAGACAAACTACACAATGGGAGAACATATTTGACAATACGTCTGATAAGGGGTTAATAACCAAAATTTATAAAGAACTTGTAAAACTCAACACCAGGAAGACAAACAACCCAATCCAAAAATGGGCAAAAGAGATGAATAGACACTTCTCCAAAGAGGACATACAGATGGCCAATAGGCATATGGAAAAATGCTCAACATCACTAATGATTAGAGAAATGCAAATTAAAACCACGATGAGATATCACCTCACACCAGTCAGAATGACACTTATCAACAAAACAACACAGAATAAGTGCTGGCGAGGATGTGGAGAAAGGGAACCCTCCTGCACTGCTGGTGGGAATGCAGACTGGTGCAGCCACTGTGGAAAACAGTATCAAGATTCCTCAAAAATCTGAAAATCGAACTGCCTTTTGACCCAGCTGTCCCACTTTTAGGAATATACCCCAAGGACACCATAGAACGGCTCGAAAAGGAGAAATGCACCCCCATGTTTGTGGCAGCATTGTTCACAATAGCGAAGATCTGGAAACAGCCCAAGTGTCCATCAGAGGACGAGTGGATTAAAAAGCTTTGGTATATATATACTATGGAATACTACTCAGCCATAAGAAATGATGACATAGGATCATTTACAATAACATGGATGGACCTTGACAACATTATACGGAGTGAAATAAGTAAATCAGAAAAAAAAAAACTAAGATGAATCCATACATAGAAGGGACATAAAAATGAGACTCAGAGACATGAACAAGAATGTGATGGCAACAGGGGTGGGGGGTTGGAGGAGGGGGGATGGGGTGAAGAAGGAGAGAGGGGTTAGGGGAGGGGAGGGGGAGGGGCACAAAGAAAACCGGACAGAAGGTGACAGAAGACAATTTAACTTTGCGGGAGGGGTATACAGCACAATCAAATGTCAAAATAATTTAGAGATATTTTCTCTCAACATATGTACCCTGATTTATCAATGTCACTGCATTAAATTTAATAAAAAAAAATAAATAAATGTTTAAATTCAACTTTATAAACATATAAAAATAAAAAAATAAATATTCTGAATTATTTTCTTTTGTTAGTCAACCTCTGTAATTTCCTTATCTTTGGGAGAAAATATTTTATTGCAAGGCTAGCATGTTTTTGAGTGAGAAAAAGTATTAAAACCTCCTGGGCCCTGGCCGGTTGGCTCAGTGGTAGAGCGTCGGCCTGGCGTGCAGAAGTCCCGGGTTCGATTCCCGGCCAGGGCACACAGGAGAAGCGCCCATCTGCTTCTCCACCCCTCCCCCTCTCCTTCCTCTCTGTCTCTCTCTTCCCCTCCCGCAGCGAGGCTCCATTGGAGCAAAGATGGCCCGGGCGCTGGGGATGGCTCCTTGGCCTCTGCCCCAGGCGCTAGAGTGGCTCTGGTCGCAACAGAGTGATGCCCCGGAGGGGCAGAGCATCGCCCCCTGGTGGGCAGAGCGTCACCCCTTGGTGGGCGTGCCGGGTGGATCCCTGTTGGGCGCATGCGGGAGTCTGACTGTCTCTCCCCATTTCCAGCTTCAGAAAAATTCAAAAAAAAGAAAAAACCATTCTGATATGAACTAGAAATCATATTTTGGCAGACAAAGGATGAAATATCACCTTATAGATAAACCATTTTATTAATCCACAATAGACTTCTCTCTTTACCAAATAAGTAAGGTTTTCTTGCCATATTAAGAATTAATTTGATGGTGATGACTATAAACATAATGCAGTACTGATATGCTTAGACCTAAAATGTGTGCCCAACAAATCATAGCTGCTTATGTGTAGGCAGAGAAATTGTCAGGATGTTTCAAAAAGAATTCAGAGTTACCAGTGGAGGTCAGCTATTGACATCACGAAGGACAAGGCAATCTTTGGTAATTAGTATTGTTTTTCTCTTATCCAGGTCACAGCTAATATTTTTGAAAGGCTAAGAGGGCTAGAAACCCTACTACAGAAGGGGAAATGTCTATCTTTTGTAATTCCTACTGTAAAGAGAGCTTGAAGACTTTCAATTTTTTTTTTAAAGTATGTTTTTATATGGTTAAGTACTGTGCATACGGAAAAGGTCCTCAGTTTTAAATTAAATTAATTTTGCGATGACTGTATTATCCCAAAATTAAAAAAAAACTTGGTTTATATATGAAGATTCACTAATGAATCTACACTCTCATCATCTACAGATATAGTTTGGAATGAGGACCTTGAGAGAATCTCTTTACCAACTGAGGGTCAAAAATGAAAAATTTCTTTATCAAGTGACAGCACTTCCCTATCACCATGAGTGAGGACATGCTAAGAAGTTAATAATGAAAGTATTTTAGATAAGCATCAAAACCTTACATTTTCATAGAACTTCATAAACTTAATCTTTCTTATGTTTTTAACTCTGCATATACTAAGTCAGCAGGCTGCATACTGCAGCTCTATGCAACAAATTGAAGATTTTTGTTTCTAGGAACAATTTAATGTGATGATGAAGTAGATATGAAAGACATTTTAAAAAGTAAACTGATACTTTTACTTAAAGAAATTAATTTTAGGCCCTGGCTGTGGACAAGGCCCACCGGGGGTGAGGACGACGGAGACGCAGAGACCCGACTCCAAGGACCAGGTTCAGTGACGCAGATCCTCTTTACTCAGGAAGTAAGCTAGCTTATATACACAGGTTCAGCCTATAGGGTGTTACAGCATGTTCTTCATAGCCAATGGCTGAAAAGATCAGGGAGCTCCATGGTGGGTGCTGAATCACTTCCTTATAGCAGGCAAGCTTCCTTCCTGAGTATGCCCAGGACGGTTTCAGGTGCTGGATTATTCTCACAGCGTTGCATCAGCCACAGCTGCTAGGAATGCGCTCTGCGCTCTCATTCTGAAGTGCAGAGGTTGCTGGTTTGATCCCCGGTCAGGGCACATACAGGCATAGATCCATGTTTTTCTCTCTCACTCTCTCTCTCTTTTCCTCTCTCTCTCTCTCTCTCTAAAAAAAATTTCATTAATCCATTAAAATTTTAAAAACATTAATTTTAGGGCATTGATACATAAATGTGAACAAGTATGTTGATTAAAACATGGTGATTTTTAATGATTTTTTATTCAAGTAAGAGTAAAGTTTTCCATAAATTTACTGATAATTTTGGTGGAATGTTCAGAATTTGTGTCATATTTTTTATTTCCTGTCAGTATATCTGCATAATAAATTATACACACTGACTATTATGTACCAGCAATTTCCTTGCCTCTTCTTTTCTGAATCTTAGTTTAAGGGAGTTTAACAAAATAATCCAACATTGTGACCAGGATACAAGTAATATGAGTTTGGTGAATTATAGCCAAGTTTCTACACTACTTACATATTTCCAGTCTTTATAAACTTTTGCCCTAACTATAGCATTTGAAGTAATCTCCTTCTTGCCTATTCCAATTTTAATTATGTCTCTTTTTACCACTACTATAGAGATTCCTGTATACATAACTAAAGATTAATGGTTGTTAGAAATTAGTCTAACACACAATTTCAGGTTTAGCTTTCAGTTTTACTAGCTCTGTATTCTATTCTTTAACCAAACTAGACTATGCATTATTTCTCGTGCATGCAGAAATGTTACCGTCTTCATATCTTTACTTATATAATGCTAATATTGCTGGGAAGAAGTGATACAAGGGGCATTTTTCTTATGAAACCATCTCAGTGTCCAAGTAGAATTTGCCTTTTAGGTTATTGAATTTGGTAGCATATAGTCTTTCATAATATTCTAGCATGATCTTTTGTATTTCCGTGATAACTGTGATAACTTTTCTCTTTCATTTTTATCTTGTTTATATGAATCTATTCTCTTTTTCCTTGGTGAATTTAGCCAGGGGGTTGTCAATTTTACTAATCTTTTCAAAGAAGTGGCTTTTTGTTGTATTAGTTTTTTGTATAGTCTTTTTGTACTATTTCATTCAATTCTGCTCTACTTTATTATTTCCTTTCTTTTGCTTGCTAATTTTAGGATGCCTTTGTTCTTCTTTTTCTAGTCCTTTAACATGCAAAGTTAGGTTGTTTACTTGGGAGTTTTCTTGTTTCTTGAGATAGGCCTTTAAGGTGATAAGCTTCCCTCTTATTACTGGTTTTGCTGCATTCCATAAATTTTGATATGTTGTATTGTCTTTCTCACTTGTCTTTATATATCTTTTGATCTTACCTTTTATTTCTTCATTGACTCAGTCACTTTTTAGTAGCATGCTGTTTCATCACCACATATTTATGGGGTTTATTTTCTTCCTTCTTGCAGTTGTAAGCACTTTTAGAATACATTTTGCATAATATTTAGGAAATTCCATAAAATATCAAATAAAGGACTACCCAAAAACAATGTATTTGGAATGAGTATTTAACATTTATGCTCTGTAGATTGTACTTACTATCAGATTTTTTTCAAAATGCAATTCATGTTATTAAATATCTCTTCTACTCTCATCATTATCATAATTATTATCACAGTAGCGCTTAATAGTAGAGTATTAAAGCAATTAGACCTAAGCAGTATGTTACAAAGCAATAAAGGAGGACACTGTGTGTCCTTATGTTCTTTCTAGTTTACTTTTTGAATTCTGAAACAAAAAGGTTTGCAGTGATTCACATGCAAATATAATTAATTATCAGGAAATAAAGGCAATCCTAATATAAACTTAATGTCAATTTTTGACAAAAATTGTGTACTCCTGTTATTTCATATATTCAACCATGTAAGATACTTAAAGTATATAATTGTGTTGGTGTGTGTGTTTGAGTTTGTATACCCCTCAATATTAAAAGAATATATATTCTTTACCAATTTGGAATTCAAGACTTTAAAAATATATTTTTTACTAGGCCCTACTAATTTTGTAGCCTGTCCTATACCCATCTGTGAAAGATAGCTGTTTATGGCTGCCCAATTTGTTTTCAAAATTCAAGAACAGCCTCCATACTCAAGGGTGGACTCACAAGAGCCTTTTTGTGTTAGAAATTCAAAAATTTTGACTATAATAATGTGATTAATCAGTCTTGCACATTTTAAAAAATAATTTAGACATCAAAAGAAAAACCCATGAAGGAAAGGTACTTTTCACTAAATAGTAAACATTAAAATTGTTTGTAAGACAAATCCTTGTGAAGAGTGTATTAGAAATAAAGCATAATGGCTGAAAAGACAGTGAATTATTTTCCATAGTATATGAATTCAAGGAAGTTCTCATAATCCTTCTCTCTTTAGCAGCTCAGATGTTTCTAAAAGTTTCCAAGTAGAGCAGTTGTATACACCAGTTGTAAATTCTTCAACAAACTGATAAATTTCTTAAGTTTTAATGGAAATCCAAGTTTATAACCTCAATCATTTCAATTACTACAGACATAAACTTAAAGTGGGGTACATGGGCTTAATATTCAACACTTCACTTTATTGTATTTTTTCCCTCAGAGAGCGCTGAATATCTGACTGTTATGTTGTTTGATTTCAGAAAACTTTTATATACCAAGTAACACTTCTGCACAATAAAATCAGATTATGAAATCAAAGTTTGCTTTATTTCGTAATCCAAACAAAACATACAAAAGAAAATTTACTGAATATACATATGTTATATAACAGAGCAAACAAGATAAGTTATCTACCTAACTTTCTTCTGGAGTCAGACAAGCTACCATTGCACCATGAGGTCCTTGACTTTCTTCTGTAAAAGATAAATTTAAAGGAATATTTAAAAATTATTTATTAAATTGATGAAAAAAATTACTATAAATTGAAAAATTCAACACATTTAAATTAGCTACAAAAAGAATAGTATCAAAATAGACCAAGAATGAAAGGATGTTGCAGCCAGATGGACTGAAAAAGGAGAAAGGAAACATCTAGGAAGTGCAACTCTTTTGTTCCTGATGTATGAATCTTGAACAAACATATTTTAATCTAGAGATACTAATATGTGTGGAAATTTCAACTTATTCTTTTTATAATTTCTCTTAAAAATAAATCACCATACTGCATACTTAGTGAGTTGTTCCGTGGCACAACTCTGTGTCTCCCAAAGTATTGGGAGTGTTCCTAAAGTATTGCTTTTGGTGATCAATTTTTGTTAGGGACAACTTTAATTTCTTTTTTTTCCCTTTGATTGAGCATTTCTTGACTCAATGCAATGAACAACAGTTGTGGAAAAGCACTAGGTGGCCTTTCTAATGTACTCTCACCTTTTATAGAGATGTCTCTCTAACCTTTTGACACCCAGTACTATGTAGCTCCAAAATTTTAACACTTTTGATAGAACTTCTGATATCTATCAGTTGTGAGGTAAAGTGAATTCATACCTACAGCAGCAGGTCAAAAACTAGGAAGTCATTATTTCAAAAGCTAGAAAATAAGTTTTCCACATGAGTAAATAAAACAATAGTCTATTTCTTCATCATTAGGAAAATCTTCAGATTTTCAAAGGGTACTAGCCATGCCCAAGAGCTGTATTGTCCTCTCATAACGAATGCCACATAAAATCTTAATTATTCTAAGTTCTAAAATGAGCCAACCATTAAAGCTCAGGTCTATGTATAATTACTGCAGCAGGAAAAGAAAAACAACATGCATTCACATGCATACCATCAATTTTTAGGCTATTTTTAACTGTAAGAGTTTTCATGCTGCCTTTTTTACAGAAACATTTACATTTTATAAAAATTGTTTTGAGAACTAGTAAGTATAAAGAAGATAAAATCAAATGGCTGTCCTGTCAATTTAGACTAACTTCTAAGAATTTTAGTGAAATGCTAAAAATGAACATAAATAAAAATATTTCTAATCATCCTGTGACATTTAATAACAATGAGACTTACTTTCCTTGAATGTGAGTGCTAAGCAGACGTCCACAGCAGAAAATAAAGATGAGACCTCTGGGAATATAGTGACTACACTGACCACAGCAGTGAAGGAGGAAAATACAGGAACAGTTTGCTGTTCAAAGTTCCTAGTTCTTATAGATGCCAAGAAGGAATGTGTAGTGGGCGTTATCTGACTGTACCAAATCATTAAAGATAGGGAAACTTTTCAGAATAAGGGGGACAGGACAACTGTCTCAAATACCTGATTCTGTTTGCATATCTCTGACATACAGTGCTGACCATAAACAGATCCTGGGATAAGAAAATCCCCAAAGGCAGTTCAGCACTGGGTTGTTTTGCACCTAGAGGACATTCATACAGTTAAGTCATTTTCAAAAGTCAGACTGCCCAGATTGAGTTTAAAGGTGAGGATTTAGCAATGTTGTGGGATCTGATTTAAAGTGGTACCTATATAGAATTAAGTGGGTCCCCAAATTGAATTTTCTAAACAGCACTGGCATTCTAAGAGTGTGTATCAAAGCTAGTGACTAGCAAAAAATTGTTGGGTGGCAATTTTATTTTCATTGTTATTTTATACTTCTAACATTCACTTTTGTTTTGAATTTATGTAATGACATTGCCTTCCTTACATATAACTTGTGCCCAAGAGGGATGTGTTTGTTCTATTCTTTGTTCTTCTAGTCCTATGCTTCCTAGGTTCTATGTGCTTTTGTACAGTAGAAGGTACAGATCGGAAAGAGTGAAGAAAAATACAAACTCTAGGATATACCTTCTTTTTTGCATTCACAGTGTCGAGCATCTGTGTATCTTTTGTAGTCTCCACCCTTTCAGTGTATAGTCATGCATTATAGGTTTCTGTCTATTAATACTGGTGCTTGGCTTGGATTAAACTGTCTCTTTATTTTATTTCTTCTTTTAGGAATCAGTAGTGACTTCTTATTGTTTGATTTTCAGATTTTCTATTACCTATGTAACCAGATTAAGGTCCTCTTGTTGAAAATACTTGTAGTTTCTACTTTTCAGGTAGTCCTGAATGATTCAAAATGTAGTGATTTATCATAAGACAGTCTCTTGATTCACTTAACTAGGCTCATGTTAATATACGTAATTGATATTCGATTCCTTCCTGCTTTAGAGATCAAAACTTGATGCAAAGTTTTACTGCACTGTTAGGGGCAAAGTCCAGCATTCTCCATAGGATGTCTTTAAACTTCTGAGGTCCTCTATGTACAGAGACCTCTAACTCAGAGTTCTGTCTCCTGCTGAATTATTTAGGCTTATTAGTTTTTTTCTTCGTTGAACAAGTGCTATCTATATTTTTACTAACTTGACTACTCAGAATTAGAATCAACCCTGTCTGGGAATTGCACACACCTTAAAATAAAACCCTTAAAATATTCAAAAAGTGACACAAACTATCCACTCATATTCCCATTATGTTTCTCCAGGAAATTCTCTTTTCTTCCATCTTTCACTCTTTATCCACTTCAGCTTTGTCACATTTCCCCTCCAAACTGCCTCAGTAAGTGTTCACTTCCCCTCTATTTTCCAAGCAATACAGCTTCCAAATTGAACTATAAAAACTATTTTGTGTCCACAACTTAATCTTGGTGTTCAGTGAGCAAAAAGATACATAGTTAATTTTGTAGGGTCTACACAGTTTAGTAAGCAGGTTTGTTTGCAAAAAACAAAAAACAAACAAACAAAAAAAACAACCACATTTTCCCTTCCTTTTTTTTTTTTTTTTTTTTTGTATTTTTCTGAGGTTGGAAACTGGGAGGCAGTCAGACAGACTCCCGCATGCGCCCGACCAGGATCCATCCGGCATGCCCACCAGGGGGTGATGCTCTGCCCATCTAGGGCATCGCTCTGCCACAATCAGGGCCATTCTAGCGCCTGAGGCAGAGGCCACAGAGCCATCCTCAGCGCCCGGGCAAACTTTGCTCCAATGGAACCTTGGCTGTGAGAGGGGAAGAGAGAGACAGAGAGGAAGGAGAGGGGGAGGAGTGGAGAAGCAGATGGGCGCTTCTCCTGTGTGCCCTGGCTGGGAATAGAACCCGGGACTCCCTCATACCAGGCCGATGCTCTACCACTGAGCCAACCAGCCAGGGCCTTTCCTTCCTTTTTTAAATAAATCAAAGTTCACATTTATTTCTCATTCACTTTCTCAAAGTGCTTCAGTTTCTGTTCAAGTCACAGATTTTTAATAGTTATTAAATTACACTGGGGAACAAATTTTTGTTGCATCCACAAAAACACTTGTTCTTAATTAATTCATGTGTGCTGATCTCAAATCTAACATTAGTTTTTCTCTGTAAACTACAATTCTTTTGTAATTCAAGGTTTTAGGTTTTTATCTTATTGTAAAATTTTCAACATTTAGTTTAACATAAGGAAGTACAATGTCTTCTTGGGCATCATCTTTGTGAAAATATAATAATTTATATAATGCAGTAAATACACTAACACACTAAAAGATATGATTACATCAGAATTTGTCTACAACTTTGAAATATAACATATTAAAACGCTTATTTTAATTATAAAATTTATGCAAAACTTATTTCAATTCTATTCAGGCAAAAATTTGCTCTTTGTAGCAAATTGCGTTTGTAGCTCTTACATTTGTGTACTTGTTGAGAACAACCATGTCTGATGCTCCAGCAGTAGTCTGCTCATCACTAACAGCTCCATGATTTTCAGGAAACTTATCAAAGTGACTTTTCAGGAAGTGAATCTTAAAGCTCATGTTACATCCAATGTCGCGGAAAGCCAATAGCATTCTTTGAACCAGAAGTTCATAGTTTTCTGCTTTTTTGTTGCCAAGGAAGTTCTTTGTAACTGTCACAAAAGACTGCCATGCTGCTTTCTCCTCCTTATTCATCTTCCTGGCAAATTCTTCATCACATATGAGGGTTTGAATTTGAGATCCATCGAATACACCTGCTTTTATCTTCTCGAAAGACAAGGTAGGAAAAGCAGAAATAATATGTTGAAAGCATTCACTTTCTCTATTCAAAGCCTGAACAAACTGCTTCATTAAGCCAAGTTTGATGTGAAGTGAGGAAAAAATGATCCTGTCTCAATTAACTACAGGTTCATTCACAATATTTTGCATCCCTACTTCCAGAGCTTCACGTTTCAGCCACTCCTTCTGTGTCCTGTGTTTCTCCCGAGCTTGGCTATCCCACAAACACAGAAAGCAAGGATACTTCGTGAAACCTCTCTGTTGTACTAGCAGGAAATTAACCATTTTAAGACCTACACAAATGATCCAGTTATGCTTCTCATACTTCAGAAAATCTAGGACAATTTTTATGTCATTCTTACTAAGTCATTCAATTCGGGTTGGCTAAACTGCTGAGGGTTTAATGACTGCTTGGCATCAGAAGACCTTTCAGATTCTACAACCATTTCCTCATGCATCTTATCAAAATACACTTGATCACCATATTCACTTTCTTCATCCTTAGAAAAAAAATAAAACCATTGAAAACTGGAACCAGGATTGTCTCAGAGTGTGGGATAGGTTGTATTGCTAAAGGAATATTAGGATATGCGATCATATGCTGTTTTTTCTTGCTGATGCCCTTTGTATAGATCAGACAGAAATAACAGTCACTGCTGTGGTCCTTAGGTTCATGCCAAACCATGTGAATACCAAAAGGCATTTCTTTGCGTTTTCCTTTTGTCCAGTCACGAAGCATTTTCTCACAATTATGATACACAATATGAGGAGCCCAATTCTTGTCTTGATCACCAAGGGAAACTTGAAAATAGGTAATATATGCACATGTCACAAATGATGAAATATTGTGCCTTTGACGTTGAAGTGTGTAACAGCCACATATATAACAGAAGGTGTCAGGACTATTCTTATATTTATGCCTACTCGAAGAAGCCATAATTCAATCTTAAAACAAAATAAGAGGGTGTTTTTTTCAGATAATAATTTTTTACATTTAAAAAAAGTACAATTATGTAAAAGTAATGTTTGTAAAACATTAATTGCCTTGTGGTTATGTTCAGTCCAAGAGTCATTGCCCTTTAACTCAATTTAAAAACCAATGCATGGCATTAACTCTAACAAAAAGAAATTAAAACTGCATAAAAACTAGAGCAGACACCAAAAAACGGGTCTCAGATTTGGAATCAGCGATGCAGAAATATATTAAAAAAATTCTAAAACCTCATGCAACAGAAATGAAAAAAAAAATTGTTCCCCAGTGTTATTTACATATTTTGCTTTTGCTTTTTTAAATTCTATGTATATGGAGAAAATGAGCTTTCTATTATGCCTAGTTCTAAGTGAGATAGGTGCTAGGGATTTACTGTAAAACAGGTATTTTTTTTTTCTCAAGGAAGTTTCCATCTAATGGATTAGTTATTATCACTGCATAACCTATTATCCAAAACCATACTAGCTTAAACAAGATTTATTATTTTATAGCTTATATAGGTCAGGAATCTAAGTCCAGCTCAGTGGATCTCCTATTTAAGAGTCTTTTGTAAGATTGAGTCATCTATCACAGCATTATTCATAGTGGCCAGGACATGGAAACAACCAAAGTGACCCTCAATGTAGGATCAGATAAAAAAAATGTGGTACATATATACAATGGAATACTACTCAGCCATAAGAAATGATGATATAATTGCCATTTATGACAACATGGATGGACCTTGAGAACATTATACTGAATGAAATAAGTAAATCAAAAAAAGGTAAGAACTTGATGATTTCACACATAGGTGGGATGTAAAACTGAGACTCACGGACATAGATAAAAGTGAAGTGATTACCAGGGATTGGAGTATGTAGAAGAGCGGGTGGGGAGAATAGAGTAAAGAAGGACAAATATACAGTGATGGAAAATTATTTGATTTTGGATGATGGGTATATAACATAATCAACAGTTCAAATCCTATAGAAACATTTACCCGAAACCTATGTACTCTTATTGATCAATGTCACCCTGTTTAATTTTCTAAATAAGTAAATTAAAAAAAAAGATGGAGTCATCTCAAGGCTCAATTAGATAAAGATCTGCTTCAAGTTTATTCATATTATAATTGACAGGATTTGGTTTCTTGTGGGATTTGGATTAGGGCCTCAGTTTGAATTTAATGGTTGCCCTCATTCAATTTCTTGACATGTGGGTTTATACAGGGGGCAGTTCATAACATGGTAACTACCAATTTTTGAGGGAACAAATAAAGCCAGAAAGAAAGAGTACCTGCAAGACAGAAGTCATGGTCCTTAATCTTAATCTCTGGAGTGATAATATCATTATTTTTACTGTACTCTATCCATAAGGAGCAAGCTATAAGGTCCAGACAACACTCAAAGGGGAGAGTTAAGAGTAAATACTTAGAAAACTGAGATTACCAGGTGCCATTTAAGAAGCTGTCTACCACAGAATATTTAAAAATAAACAGGAAATTATAAAATAATATAATAATATTATGTTACAATTGTATATATGAAGCCCATATACCACAGAAGCAGGATATTCACCCCTTTACGGAGAAAAAGTATGCAAAGAGTGGCTCAAAAGAGACTTTTAATACACATTTGATATATTTTTGTAGTTTGCATTATCGCATGTATCAACATATTTTTAATTAATATATTTTGGAAACAAGAAATGTCTAAATGATATAAGCCAGCTTTTTGTTTTGTTCTTATACATCTCTTACTAAAATAAAAATGATATTTTATTTTCTCAAAGCCACACTTTATAAAAGATGGACAACAGATTTTGGAAAAGTAATAATGTGATTATAGAGATTGGTTATATGGCTGAAGCTGAATTTCTAACTGGATATTAGTAGAGTTTGAACTTTGGTAATTTTTATAAGAATGGAGAAAGGTGGATAGATTTAAGAACAAATTAGGATGCAAAGACTTGAGATAAGGAAGATTTCCAAGTATCTGGCTTATATTCTATAGTGCTTATTGAACTAATTATTTATATCTGAAACAAAGAAGGAATAGGTTTGAGACTAAAGAAGGGAAATAATGGATTATACTTTTGAGAACTTAAATTGGAAGTATCTATGGGACATACTCATGGAGACAGAATATGATTAACTATAGATCTGGAACTTGGAAGATGTGATGGGGGAGATAATGGAAGTTAGCATCATCCGCACATATACAGAAACACTTTTATACATACTGTCTCCAAAGAAAATAAAGTCTTTTTATTCTATACAAATAGCCCAATCTTTCTTACAAGCCTGCATTTTCTGGCAGTAGCATTAAAACAGCAAATATATTTTAATCTGTTATGCATTTTTGTTCCCTCTGATGTGATACTTTAAATGGTTCCTTTCAGTAAAAGCATGCAAGACCTTTCCCAGGAAAATTATCTGCTTCTCCAATTTCCATCCTGTCAGGATTCAGTGGCTCTCCCCAATACAATTTTTAATTGCTGGTTTTAAAATATTGCTAAATTCTCAACAGAATTTTTCTGTTATATATTTTAATAGTCATGCAGATGTGTTTATTTGTTTGTTGGATAAAAAGGAGTATTTATATTTAAGTTTGTTGGGAATACTTTTATAGTGCTGTCCAGCATTCTCATTTTCAAAACATACCTGAACTGAGTCCCATTCCTTGAGGCTGAACTCTCTGAAGCAAACCAATGTGATAAAATGATCTTAACTAAGATGTTCATGAATGATAATGAGGTCAGTGACAGCCCCACTTAAGTATGATATTTTCATTTAAAAAAGACCATTCTAGAGACATATAGGGACAAATTATATCCCCCCTAGGTGAGATATAAAACGGAGACTTGTGGACATAGATTAAAGTGAAGTGGTTACCCAGGGTTGGAGGGGTAAAGGGGAGTAAAGAGGGACAAAAACATAAGGTGAGGTAAAACAATTTGACTTTGGATGATGGGCATACAAGGCAACCAACAGTTCAAAGGTTACAGAGATGTTTACCTGAAACTTATGTACTCTTTTTTTTTTAACTTCAAAGATTTTTTTTATTTTAATTTATTGTGTTAACATGGATTCAAGTGTGCCACTTAATATAACACCCTCACTCCACCCCCATGTCCCCCATTATAACCCCTTTGCTCCCATTTCCTTAAAACCCTCCCCCCTTTCCTCTGGAATCTGCTGTCCTGTTATCTGTATCTATGTGTTATGTATATATAATTTTACTAACCTCTTCACCTTCTCTAATCCCATCCCTTTATCTGCCTTCCTTCTGACTGCTGTCCCTCTGCTTCCTGTGACCCTGCCTCTGCCTCTATTCCATTCCTCAGTTTACTTTGTTCATTAGATTACACATACAAGTGAGATTATATGATGTTTGTCTTTCTCTGCCAGGCTTATTTTATTTAGCATAATAATCTTCAGGTTCATCTATGCTGTCACAAAAGGTAAGATTTTCTTCTTTTTCATGGCAGAATAGTATTCCACCATGTATATGTACCACAGCTTTTTAATCCACTCATCCACTGACGGACACTTGGGCTGTGAAACCTATTTTTTCTTATAGATCAATGTTTCCCCATTAAATTTAATTTTAAAATAAAATGAGAAAAAAGAAAAAATAAATAAAACAATAACTAAGAATGAGACAAATATGAAAAGACTTACAAAACTCTCAGCATGTCACTCTCTTTGGTCTATACTCTGCCTCAGTCGGCACTGTTGTGAACTTTATCTCCTAAGAAGAAAACATTTTCCTTAAACTCCTGTAGATTTCAACTTCAGCATAAATTATCTCAGAATGAAAGAACAGACGAACAAGGATGTTTCATTCGGATTGACCTGTCAATGTCTATGTTTTAATGGAGGATCCTGTTTACATTTAACATAAGGACAGTGAAGCCACACCAAATATTCTTTAATAATCTTTGCACTATTTCCAACTCAGGATCTGGCCTTGGATCAAGGTGAAATAAAAGAAATATCTGGCTACTCTGCTATAAACTAGCCTGGCATGTGAAATAGTGTTGATCTCTTTAAGCCCATATTTTAGTTTTATTGTGAGGCTGAGCATAGCCTTACATCTTCAAGCATCAGAGACAACACTTGTGTGCTAGCTGAAAGAAGCTGTATTTGGATGCCTGTTGGGCTTAGAGGTGTATAGGAAAGAGCTATGTTTTCTGTGCATATTATTGTTTTATTATTTTACTATATATATATAAAATTAATGTATATCATATGCATACTCAGTGAATTTTTCCCTGTCCTTTTTTTTTTTTTTTTTTTTTTTTTTTGAGAGAGAGGCTAGGAGAGACACAGACAGAAACTACTGCTGTTCCTGTATGTGCTCTGACTGGGGAATCAAACCTGGCAACCGCCACACCCCGGAACAACACTCCAACCAATCACACTATCTGGCCAGGGCTTAATGTTTGTTGATTTTTAGAAATACAGAAAGAGAAAAGGAGAGAGAGAAGAGGAGGAAGGGAAATATTTGTTGTTCCACTCAGGAATGCATTTTTTGGTTGCTTCCCATTTGTGCCCTGACCAGGGATTGAACCCATAACCTTGTTGTTTCTGGACTACACTCTTAACCAACTGAGAAAACTGGTCAGGGCCTCCCCTGTAATTTTGCCTTCCTGCAATCAGAAAATTATTTAGGCAATTACCAGAATACTCAGATACCACTGAAAATATGCAGATAAAATATTGCCTTTCTTTCATTCAGAGAAAGTCATGTAGGCCATTAAAATATTCAGTTAAAACATTGAAAAAAAGTCTGCTTTTCCTGCCATACAGCCCCCTATAAACATATATTTAATACTATGCATAGATAGTTCTTGAGTTAGCATTGCATATTTAGTAAAAGGCAAAAGATTTATAGTAGAATTGCATATTTAAATGATATTTTATGTATTTACTCTTCACTTTAGAATTAGTTTTTAAAATTTTGATTTTGTTCATATTTCAACTCCTTTAAGTTTTTCCATATTTGTATGCAAATTAATACATGTTATCATCTACAGAGGACTTTTGGTTCTTTCTCTTACTATCACTGTAGTAATAGATGTGATATAGGGTTCAATTGCAATCTCACATCAAAGCTATAAACAAATAAAACGTAAGAACAATTATTCCTTTATCCTAAGTTCTTGAAACCTTGCAGGGAGAAACCAAATCATTCTGATTAAGAGAAAAAACAGAATTCATCAACAGTTTGAAAAGAAAGAATGAGATACTACTTTAAGGGTGTAAAAAATAAAGTTCAAATTGAATGCATCAGCAGTTCATGGATCAAGCCAGTAATTGTCAAATACTAACAAATGAACAGTCCTTACATGTCCTGCATCAGTTTTATCTTGTGAAACTCTTTATATTCACTTATTATTTAAGTGGTTATTAGATATATTATAAATTTGGCAAGGCCCTGACCAGTGGCTCAGTTGGTTTGAGCATAGCCCCAGTCACTGAGAATAGCTTGGTTGGTCTGAGCAGTCAGCCTCAGGTGCTAAAAATAGCTTGGTACTTGAGCATTGGCCTCAGTTGAGGTTGCTGGGTGGATCTCAGATGAGGAGCATGGGGGAGTCTGCCTTACTTTCTCCCCACCTCTCACCTAAGAAAAAAAAAGGTTGGCAAACAGTAAATAAGGAGGTTTATTATAGTCTTAGTAGTCAGCTTCTTTTATCTTTATTGTAAGTATGTGTGTGTGTGTGTGTGTGTGTGTGTGTGTGTTTAGGTATGGCTATAAATGTGTGTGTTTTAAAATTAGACACATTTTTAGGGAATGAACATATGCTATAATCCTAAAAATAAAACTCTTTCTGCAAAAATTGTGAAAAATGCTGTGTTGCAAGTGATGTTGATTTTTATAATCTAATTTTTTTTAAGATATTTTCTGTAGACTCAAATGTTTCCCTAATAGTAGGTCAGGTTGTTTGTACAAACCTTACTACTAAAAGTTTCTAAAATGATGGACAAAGTATATGTTGAAAAAATATTCTTAAAAGCACTGAATATCTTATGAGAAGAAAGCAATTGCTAGGCTAAAATTGAAGGAAAAACTGGAACCAGGAGAGGTACTGTGAACTGCGGAAAATATAAGCATTTATTTTGACAGAGCTGTCAAGTAAGGCATATAGGATAAACCCCAGACTCTACAGGAGAAAGAAATCTAAGAGGAAAATGTCCTACAATCAACTGCACTGAAAATACAACTTTGGGGCAAAAGTAAACTAGAAAGGGACCAGCCTGCTTGCAGAATTATTATCTAGTTTTAGAAGCCTAGTTCCTCATGCAACCTGAAACAGTGTGTAATGTGGCTAAGGACAGGGTATGCCCTTGGAGATGGACTGAAGCAAAAGCAAACCCTCTTTGGAATAATTCATCTCAGGTTTCAAATTATTCCTGCAATTATATTTTTTCCTTTTTATTTAATTTGTTCAGGTAATACTGGTTAACAAGATTATACGGGCTTCAGGTGCCAATTATACAACACATCATCTGTATATCGGAATTGTGTGTTCACCACTCTGTGTCAGTGTTCATCTATCACTATTTATATCCCCATATTATCTTCCATTTCCTCCCTCCTTCACAACAATCCCCCAAAATATTTTTAAATGCAATTTTAGTACATCAAAGATTTTCCACAAATTAAAAACACACCAAAAGAATGAGCCAGCAGAAATGCAAGCAACAAAAGGAAAAAAGAAATGTCTCCTAATGAAATTATCAGATATAAAGGACAAAACAGCTCTACATTTTAGGACATTTCTTTATTAAACAACTATTAAACTATTTATCAAGTACCTACTAGGTACTGAAGTTCTTTTAGGCCCTATGAATTCAGTGACAGATAAAATAAGCAACCTTATTTTCCTTAAGGAGTTTGCAATCCCGTAGGGTAAGTGAGAGAAGAACTTACTTGTTGTTTAGGAAATGTTCCAAGGTCTCAGGTGGTCAGTGCTGGGCAGAGCTGGGACTCTAGCACAGTCGTGTCTGACTCTAAGGTCTATGCTCTTTTCATCATGATACTCTATCTTAGAACTTATATAGGACCAATCCCTGTTCAGAAAGGCCATTATGACCTAAGGGCAGCAACAATTAAGCATTTTAAAGAAATCAATCAATAGTTGAAAATATCTATAAGAACAGGAAAATGTAAAAAGTGACATTGCTGATGTAAAAAAATATCTAAATATATAGAAGTCAAAATAAATAAATAATAGTTAATAAAATTTAAAAAGTCAATTAATGGGCCTCATAGCCAATTGCATGTGACAGTTATTGAACTTAACAGTGTAGAAAAATAGTAGACAGTACAGTTAGGGTCTTTGAGAGAAGTTGTACTATTATGAGTAAAGGGATAGAATATTTGGTATAAGAATAAAACTTTAGAAAACTGCAGGACTTAGCTGGTTGGCTCAGTAGTAGGACATCGGCCCAGTGTGTAGACATCCCAGCAGAAATGGATTTAAGCTGACTTCTGAAGGGCCCCATAAAACCCTAACTTTACACTTTTTTCTAATGTAAGGGGCCCAATATTTTCTTCTGCCCCCCTGGCCTCAACTGACCTTAATTCACCTTTGCATCCCAGGTTTGATTTCTGGCACACAGGAGAAGCGACCATCTGCTTTTCCACTTTCCACTTCTCCCCCTTTTGTCTTTCTCTTCCTTCCCCTCCTGCAGCCATGGCCCAAATGAGCAAGTTGGCCTTGGGCACTGAGGATGGCTCCATGGCCTCACCTCAGGTGCTAGAGGAGCTCTATTGCTGGGAAACGGAGCAGTAGTCCAGATGAGCAGAACATTGGCCCTATCTAGGAGTTGCCTGGTGGATCCTGGTTGGAGGTGCATGCAGGAGTCTATTTCTCCACCTCCCTGCCTCTCACTTAATAAAAAAGAATAATACAGACAACACTGGAAAAGTAAGGGTCAGAATGGGTGAGATACAGGACTGGACAAAAACATTAACCTATCTGAAGCACTGGCACAAACATTGGAACTTGCCGAAGATCTTGGAAACTAGCTATGGCTAGCCACCGGAACAAGACAGGAAGGAGAGCGATGGAGAAGTCTGCGTTGGGGTGCTACTCCTGCATCTGGGGTGGGCCTGACATCATGTTGGTCAAAGGGCCAGTAAGTCAACAAGAAAAATTGAAAGTAGAAGGGGGTAAAGTGGTCATATTGAATCTGCTTTTCTGAAAGTTGCTTCTTCTGTTTCTCACAGTTTCTAGCCAGAGCAACCAACAGAGATGATGGCTATTGCTTTTATTCTGCCGTCAATATCTTGTTCAAGTTTCTCTTTGATTAGGTATACCTGGAAAATGGATAAGGAAGCAAATATGAAAAGTATACTTCTAAGTTTTAATAGTAAAAACAAATCATAAGCATGACAAAAAACGATAAGAAAGAAACACAAAAACTAAAGAATTAAAAAATAAAGAGGACAGAGTGACTAAATATAACATGATTTATTTATTATTTATTTTTTGACAGAGATAGAGAGTCAGAGAGAGGGACAGATAGGGACAGACAGACAGGAAGGAAGAGAGATGAGAAGCATCAATTCTTCTTTGTGGCACTTTAGTTGTTTATTGATTGCTTTCTCATATGTGCCTTGATTGGGGGCTATAGCAGATGGAGTGACCCCTTGCTCAAGCCAGCCACCTTGGGCTCAAGCTGGTGAGGCTTGCTCAAGCCAGATGACCCGGTGCTCAAGCCAGCAACCTCAGGGTTTGAACCTGGGTCCTCTGTGTCCCATTCTAATGCTCTATCCACTGTGCTACCACCTGGTCAGGCTAAATATAACATGCTTTAATCTGAAGACCCTGAAGGAGAGAAGAGATAGTGTGGGATAGAGATAATATTTGAAAATATTATAGCTGATAATTTACAGAAATGTTGAACAACAATTACACATTCTCACAGGTCCTAATTTATTCAAGAAAGAAAAATTAAAATATATCTACAGCTAGGGACATCAGAATGAAAATGTAGCTAATCATCCTGACCTGGTGGTGTTACAGAGGATAGAGTGTCAGCCTGGTATTCTGAGGACCCAGGTTCAAAACCTCAAGGTCACTGGCTTGAGCTTGGGATCATAGACATGACTCCATGGTTACTGGCTTGAAGCCCAAGGTCAACTAAGGGGCTGCAACTAACCGTTGATGCTTTTCATCTCTCTCTCTCTTCCTGTCTATCCCCCACTCTCTCTCTCTCTCTCTCTCTCTCTCTCTCTTTCAGGCACGTGCTAAAAATAAAAATGTAATTAATCAAACAAATACTTTTTAAATAGAAAAAGGGATGATATTAAATTCTAAAATGACTTGTCAATAACATCAGAAAATTCAAGAGTATAATTACTTTCTAAACATGCTGAAAGAATACAAAAACAAGAGAATAACAGAATAACAACAAAACTCATCTTAAATTTGATATGATTTGAAAAATATCCCTTTAAAATGACAATGAAGTGAAATACTTTGCAGACAGGAGCTGATCTTACTTTCAATGGTAATTAGAGACATATACATAATTCATAAAATACCCTGTGTTACTTTAAAAGTTTCCTAAGGAGCAAAAATAAACACTAATCCTTTTGCAGGAATTCTTCCTGAAATTAATTTAGGGGTACTCTCATAAAAACTATCACTCTGAAAGAACAAATACAACTTTCTATATAATTTTAGAGGTTTCTCTCTATGTTGAAGCTTTTTCCTGGACTATTGGTTTACTGCTGAGACGTCATTAGTATTTCTTTCCAGTGTGACATTTGGGCAAATGTATTTAAAACATAGTGGAATAGGGAAAAAAATTATTGTATAAATAGCAGTGCACTATTTTGTGATTTGATCTTACACATTTGTATTTGTAGAATAATAGATAAAGCACTATTAAATTTTTTTCTTATTTTTTTTATGGAAGGCTTTCAAAGAGCTTCTTAAAATTATGCTGTCTGTTTTAAAAGTCAGTTCCCACTTAATTTGTTATTTCTCTCACTTATGACATACATAGAACATGTTAACTACAGGTAAGGTCCGGACAATTGCTAGTTTGAAAGAAAGATCGTATTCTTCCACAGGATGTGTTCATAAGGGAGAGAATAAACTGAGCGAGACAAAGCAATTTTCATTAAATCTCCTTGTTTCTAACCTTCCTCTCACTCCCAGCAATACTTGGGTACTCAAGTCTGAAATCCCTTGCTTCGTATCTCTCTAGAAAATAAAGCACTGATCTGAAAAGTGAATAGATCCGTACACTTAAGGTAAGAATACATCCTGAGGAAACTAAACAGATTTTATTTCCAGACTCCTGCCTCAGCCCCTGCCCTCCATGGCAACCTGTGTTTCCTGGTGCAGAGCCTTTCACAGTCCATTAGAGTCCCAAGTTTCATCATCTTTGGCTCTGCTAAATGGCAACCACCTTCTGAACCCACTTTAGGTCTCCTAAAAAAGTGCTGAGCTGTCTCATTGCTGCTCTCACAATCCTATAAATTTTCACAGTAATGGTATTACTTTGCCATAATTTTATTAGGGCCTTGAAAAAAGGGATGTATGCAGTTAGTTAATCCATCCTCTCTATATGTAAGTAAGTGAATATTTTTTGAGTAAATAAATAAACATACACAGATTGTTCTGTTTTCTGGAAGTGTCCCTTTAATACTTTCCCAAATAACTTCTCTTGTTTTTCCAAACTAGGTAATTCTAGGTGCAGCTTCCCTCAATCTAGTTCTTTTCCTCCTTCTACTACATCTCCTTCTACTAACAATTAATTTTAATAGAAGTCTTTTCTCATATCACCTTATTATATCAACCGTAATTTTTCAGCTTTTTGGTTCTCTGCATTTCATCATGAAATTATTCACTTTGCTCTTGAATTTGACATCTAAGAGAATATGCTCTAAAATAGTTTTTATAATACTTGCTCCAGGATCCTACCAAACTTCACTTCGATTTTGTTAACATGTCTACGGCTTGAAAAATAGCCTTTGGTGCCTGAAATATATTCACAGCTAGGAGGACAGTAGAGCATCATAATTAAGAGGTTTTCTGTTAACTCAGTTTTCAAGTTAAAATCTTGGCAAAACTCCTCGCTAGCTATATGACCAGTAGGAAATGATGTAAATATAACAAGCTTCACTTGATTTTTTTTTTATCAATGGGGTCAATAACCATTTATTCTCTAACATCTGAGGATTAAATGAGAAAATACAGGTTAATCTTTTGCCAGGAACTGGTTCAAGATCAAAGGATTATGAATAAAACAAACAAAAATTTCTGCCTTGATGGAGTTTAAATTCAATTCAGATATATATTAATAATACTACTAATAAGTTAATAGTAATAGTGAATTATAAAGTATTATAGAAGAAATAAGAATTAAGAAGAAAAAATAAAACAAGCAGTTAAAAGCAGTATATTTAACTATATATAAAATAAAAACATGTGATAGAAAATAGGAAGTATGGAGTGGGTTAGAGAGTGTAGGCCCTACTGGTGGATGGTGCGGTTAATAATTTACAGGTTTATACAGAATAATTAAGAAAGATCTCACTGAGAAGATTACATTTGAGCAGAACTTTGAAGAGGGAGATATCCATGTGACTATAGAGTGAAGGGCAGTGTGACCAGAGAGAAGAGCAGAGCAAAGACTCGAGGCAGGAGAATGATGGCATATTCTGTAAAAGAATAAAGCAAACCAAAATCGCCAGAAGAGAGTGAGCCCAGGAGAGTATAATGTAAGATGAGGTCAGAAAGATAACAGTGTGAGGCTGAAACTAGCAGATGGGGCTGATTGTAAAGTGCTTCGTAGGTCATTGTCAAGACTGGCTGTTACGGTAGAAGGATAGAAAATTATTGAAGTATTTGGAGCAGAGAAATGATATCATCTTTTCATGTTTACTAGATCATGCTGGCTGTGAATTGGACAACAAACATAAGTCAAGGGTAGAAGCAAAAAGAACAGTTAGGAGGTTACTGAAATAATCTAGGCAAGAGAAGGATGGTGACTTGCATAGTGGAGGAGATGTTAAGGAGAGCTGAAATTCTGGGTATATTCTGCCGGGGTGTCAACTAGATTTCCTAAAATATTGAATGCAGGGTGAAAAATGAGATGAATTCAGAATTGTTGGCTTAAGCACCTGGAAATATAAAGTTACTAACTGGAATAGGAAAATCCTCAAGAGGACAAGGTTTAGGACATGTCAAGTTTGAAATAGTGTTGAACATCCACTGAGAGTTGCTGAGTAGTAAGTTGAGTATATGTCTGAGTTTATGACAGACTTAAGAATAATAATCATGTAAGTAGGATATATCTTCGTGGGACTAGAAAAGACCACCCATGGAGTGAGGGTCGATAGAACAGTCAATATACCGAACCCTAGAGTGACTTAGTATTAATATAACAGCTAACACATTGTTATAATTCCAGTAAATGTTAGTACCATATAGGCATTAGAAATGTTTTTCCTGTTAAAAACGAAAGGCTCACTAACAATGTCTTAAAGACATATGGAATTCTTTGAAGGAAGTCCAGGAAGTCCAGAAAGAGCTGCTGTTAAAGTTGGTGCATAATGCAATTAGTCACCAAGCGCTTTACTTATCCAAAACCATCATTTGTTCTTATTTTTGTCACTTCATGGATATAAAATAACTACATACTTGCAACTGTAAGTGTAATGCAGGTAGGGAGAAAAAGTACAGGAATGGAAAGGAAACAGGAGTCATGCCAGTCAAATCTATCTCTTTTAAAATTATTTCCTAGAATCCCTATTCAGAGATTTTTTCCAGCTTCTTAAAGAATTAGCTACAAGAGAGTCTGGAACTGTATTTTAGCTTTCCATGTGCTATAGCAGCGGTCAGCAAACATTTAATGCTGGCTGCTGGGTATTAAATATGTCTCTGTTGGCCATGTAATCTCTGCCCTAGCTACTTAACCTCACCACTGTAGTGGAAAAACAGTCATAGACACTATCTCAATGAATGAGTGTGGCTGTGTTTTAATAACATTTATTTATGAAAAAGGTAGCACTCCAACTTTGGCCTATGTATTGTCGTTTGCTGGTCCCTGCTTTTAGATGTTTAAGGAATGGGAAAGGGGTTGTGTCTGGCTATTTTGGGGGAGAAGTGGGGGTAATTATTTATAATATATGTTCCATGTAAGTAGTATAAAGGAAGATTGATGATCTCAGTAAGCTCTAGTAAGAAAAGTAGTAGATAATAGAAAACGTAAGTTTACATTCAGTTTCACCACTTAATACCAATGTGACCTTGGGCAAGTCACTTAAACTTCTGATGCCAAGTTTTCTCATCAATAAAACAAAGATAATAAGTCCTGCCTTACCTACCTCTACAGAATTATGGGAGAATTAAGTGAAAGAATGTGAAATGAAATGAAAGTCCTTTTGAAAACTATCTATGTTTTATAAGTATATAGTCCTTATAGGCCAGGCACGAAATTCATTCTGTCAGGTATATTGGGCTTTTTATTTTTTTAAGTATCTTTTTCAAAAATATTACAAAATGAAATATAACACACTAACCCTGCTGATACAAGTGAGGAGAGGAAGGTGAACTCAGATGTGAGTTATAGGAAGATCTATGTGAGAAAGAGATATATAAAACTAAGAAATATGAAGTTTATCATGGATAATTCAGAGAACACATAATCTTAGCAATGTAATAGCTATACTATAGTTTGGACAAAAAATCCTTTATATGGCATCTTTAATGTAGTAGATCTTTTCAACCTCTCTTTTACTATTAACAATTTATTTAATGAATTTCTATATGTAGACATAGTTTTCTTTATAACAGTGATGAAACCAACTGAAATTGCTAACTGCGCCATCAGCTCTGCCACCAGAAAAAGCAGAAGTGGCTACTTCCACATTCCCTGACGGGGCTCAATGCCCCACCCCAGTTTCTCATTCGCCATTTTCTACCCCAGCTTTAACTCCAACACGTGTCCCTGCTGCAGGCTCATGGGCCAGCCTATATGCCCCCATGTGTCTTTTTTCTTTCTGTCTGTCTTATTTTTCTGTATCTGTCACTCTCTCTCTCCCCCGCCCCTCTCTCTGAAATGACGCTGGAAGGACCCAGCCACGGCACAGTGGCAGGGACCACACCCTCTTCTAATCCAAGGGAGAGGTTATGCTTGTGTTTTTCAGCCAATTTAGATCCCAGGAACCCCCAACCTGCTTGACAGGGTTTCTTGGGCACCCACTAAGTGGTTCAGTCTTCACTCATCCAAAGCCATAGCCCTGGCCTTCTCCACACCAACTATGCCTGAGGGGAGGAGGTCCTCAGCGCTCCATAAGAAGACCTCGTGGCCTGTGTGCATGCCCCATCACCTGGGGGGATGTGGAGGCTTTGGCGGGGCAGGTCCAGAGAATTGCCCTTGACGGGCCTCCAGGCCCTGGCGCTCTGTTCTTGCTTATGTGTGCTACAGTAACCGCTGACTCCCAGATGCAGGCAGCGGCAGCCGGGGCTTGAGCCCGGTAGCTCGAGCTGGTGTTTTCAGTTCATCTTTGGAGGATGAGGAGAATTGGGCCAGAGTTGTGATTTGCAGACTACAGAAGGTAAACGGTGGCAGCTGTGGTGGGAGGATGAACGGAAGCCAGGCTTGTGTCGCTGAGTGGCCGCTGGAATGGTAGGGAGTGCCTGTTAAGCCGCTGGTGTGTTCAATGATGTTTTGGGACATAAGGGTGAATGCCATCATGCTCTCCAGAGCAGAGATGGAAATGCTGACTGCCTTTGCCACATGCTTCTCTTTGGGACAGTGTAAGACCTGCCAGGATGGCAGGAATGAGGGGGGTGGCTGAGGTCTCATGTGCATGGACTGATTTCCTGGACTATGACTGGAGTGAGCACTGGCTCCTTCATTGGATGGACTTACGGATTTTTGACAATGTGAAATACCATGATGGGGGTGGGGAGTGGCTTTGCTGGAGACCCTTCCTCTGCCCCAGGAAGCTTTTCCCATGGCTAGAAAGAAGGCCAAGGACATTTTGTGCTTTTGGCTATGTGCTCAGAGTGAAATGTACCCTTGTAATTGTTGAAATTGTATGATTTGTCATGTTGTTGTAATTTGTGTAATGTGCCTTGCAACCATATGCAGTACGCAGCCCATGGCAAGCCATCCCGTTTTGTGTTTGGACGGTGGGACCTTTGTGGGAAGGAGGCATGCATGGACCTATGTCCATTTTTTACAATCAAAATGGAACTGTTTAACGGCACCTAGAAGGTCTCTGTAACAAAATGGGAGGGAAATGACATCCCAATTCCTAGGAAGAATCCCCTGTTTATGACCCCTATTCTATTTCCTAACTAGTCAAACATTATAGAAGCTCGCCTCGTTGTTTAATCCAGCTAATGCTGATCGATTAGCATATAGTATAATAGGTATTATAGTTGTTTCAGTTCTACTAGGGTTCTGTTGCATAATGTGTAGCATTCAGAAGCTACAACAACAGCAAGCTGTCATCCATCAAGTCCAATTGGCCTTAATTAAAAGAGAAGAGGGAGATGTGGGTGGAGCACAGAGTGCAGTCCTAGCAGCTGTGGCTGATGCAATGCTGTGAGAATACCCCAGCTCCCAGAACACTCTAGGAAGGGAGCTCACCCGCAATAAGGAAGTGATTTAACGCCAACCACGTAGCCCCCTAATCTTTTCAGCCATTGGCTTTAAGGAACATGCTGTTAACACCCTATAGGCTGAACCTGTGTATATAAGCTAGCTTACTTCCTGAATAAAGTGAATCTGTGTCACTGAACCTGGTCCCCGGAGTTGGGTCTTTGTGTCTCCATTGTCCTCACCCCCGGCAGGACTTGTCCACATGCCTTGCATTTTATGAAGTGCCTGTGAAAAAAAGGACATTAAAAAATGCAGTCAAGGCCTGACCTGTGGTGGCGCAGTGGATAAAGTGTCGACCTGGAATGCTGAGGTTGCCAGTTCAAAACCCTGGGCTTGCCTGGTCAAGGTACATATGGGAGTTGATGCTTCCTGCTCCTCCCCCGTTCTCTCTCTATTTATCCTTCTCTCTCTCCCCTCTCTCTCTAATAAAAATGAATAAATAAAATCTAAATAAATAAATAAATAAATAATGCAGTCAAGTTTTAGGATGTTATTAATGTTGGGGCAAGGGATTGTATTTTTCACCCAGGTATGTAGTCAGATGAGACCCACGACTTGCCAGGTCTTCATCTCACCGTTAAGGTATTGGAACAGAAAGATTATTTCTAACTAGTAAGGGACACTGAATTAGTAATGTCAATCTCAATTAACTCAACATATTGATAAATCTGAGACAATCTGACAATGAATTTTTTACTGTGAAGTGCATTTTTCTCCAATACCCTAATTAAAACCAGGTATCATTTCAAGGAAAGATACTTTTTTTTTTCTTACAGAGACAGAGAGTGAGTCAGAGAGAGGGATAGACAGGGACAGACAGACAGGAATGGAAAGAGACGAGAAGCTTCAATCATTAGTTTTTCATTGTGCGTTGCAACACCTTAGTTGTTCATTGATTGCTTTCTCATATGTGCCTTGACTGTGGGCCTTCAGCAGACCAAGTAACCCCTTGCTGGAGCCAGTTACCATGGGTCTAAGCTGGTGAGCTTTTGCTCAAACCAGATGAGCCCGCGCTCAAGCTGGCAACCTCGGGGTCTCGAACCTGGGTCCTCTGCATCCCAGTCTGATGCTCTATCCACTGTGCCACCACCTGGTCAGGCCAAGGAAAGATACTTTTAACATCACCATTTTATAAAACTGTTATATAGAATCTAAGTGAGAAAAATATATTTATTTACATGAGATAATGTACATTAGGAATTTGTAGTTACAACTACTATTTTGATGAAATATCTTTAAAAGATATTCCTAAGGACAGTTGGCTATAATAGCAAAAGTAATTTTGAGATCTCTAAATCAGGAAAGTAATAAAATGTTAGTATAGTTCAAGACATTTGAAGTTGGTGTCCCCCTTATTGGTAATTTAATGCAAGATAACTCTATTCAGTCTGGCGGGTAAAAATGGAGAAAAAATATCAAAATAAACTTCAAATTTCTCATCTCCAAAGGTTCTCTTTCTGTTTTTAATGTATGAGAATAAAGCAATAGATTAATTAATCGGGGGAAGGTGAGAAGTCTAGAAAAATTCAACTGAGAAAGATAAGGTTTCTGGCTCATTCTTGTTTTAATTAAGATATCCCTTTATTGCTGATATAAACTATATGTTATTCACTTAAATTTATAGGTGTCTTTCCTTTTTTATATTCTTTCTATAATTTGCAACAATAATTGCCACAGAAGAAGATAAGTAACAGCATAACACCCTAGCTTTATAAATA
Organism: Saccopteryx leptura; assembly: GCF_036850995.1. Taxonomy (NCBI): domain Eukaryota; kingdom Metazoa; phylum Chordata; class Mammalia; order Chiroptera; family Emballonuridae; genus Saccopteryx; species Saccopteryx leptura. The sequence continues at coordinate 358,791,391 of NC_089503.1, forward strand.
TCTGGTGACTAACTCAGTGGACTTCTTTTAATGCTGTATTTATTTGTATTTGGTGATTAATATAAAAATCAGTGAAGAAGACCCATCAAGTATACATTTAAAAATGAAAATTCTAAATAATGGCCTATGATCTCACATAGAATATACATTGCTAATTTTAGGTAATTTTAAAATCAAAGACTCATTAAATGTTTTTTTTAGTAAGGGATAGTTCTTTAAATAATAACATGATTTCCTTTTGTTCTATTTAATTCTGCATTCTGAACATCAATACACTAAAATTTTTAAGTCACTTGCAAAAAAATTATTTGTTTTGTTTATAAGTACTTAAGTTACATAATCAGCTTGCTCAATTAATATCAAATGTAGATCAGGCACAAAACAGTTTCTTTTTTAACATTTCTATGTCACACATAGGTTTATAATACCCCTGATTTTCAATGAATATCTGTACAACCACACAATTAAAGCTACTCCAATCACTTAACCTACACTGAAGGTCAAAGCATTTGTAAAAACCTTTTTTCATTTACAAAAAGCCATGTCTTATAAAGCATCGACTTGGGACACTGAGGTCACTGGTTTGAAACCCTGCACTTGCCTGGTAAAGGCACATATGGGAGTTGATGCTTCCAGCTCCTCTTTCCCGCTTTCTCTCTCTCTCCTCTCTAAAATGAATATATAAAATTCTAAAAAAAATAAAATAAAAAGCTGTATCTTAATATTAGAAGTCACTTTTTGTAACTGTATATGATCAATGTTTTAATGTTTATGTACCTGTTTAATACTGAACTATTGTAACTAGACCAATGAAATACCATTTTTAGATGCCAGTAAGTATTACTGAGTTATATAGGTTAGCCATTATTTGATTTTAAAATTTGAACTTACATAAATATATGTTTTTCTTATAGTTTTATTTAAAAATGAAGGTCTAATGATTATACTATAGAGGTAATTAATATTATATTAAAACGTCTAGTTCTTGGTAAAATTATTCTTAAAATTGTTCTAACTTGTAGCCTCATTATTTGAAGCAAGCAAGGTTGATTAACTAATAATTGCTTTAAATACTGGTCTGCTTATTTGCAAGGGGTAACGAATTTCTTGAGAATGAACAAATAACTGAGTGAAGTGAAACAAAATTAAAGTCAAAACATAGAAAAAATTAGTGAATAAATGCGGAGTAGAAACATTTTATAAGACAAATTATTTCTAGAAAAAATGTTATTAAATTAGAAAAATGACAAAAACACGCAGAGAAATTCTGGCCTTTTAAATTAGAAACTAACCTTCCATTATGATACAATTTGCTAAAATTGGCTATTTAAAATGAAAAGATAGTAAAAGTAAATCTTTAATAATTGATGCTCCTCTATTAACATTGCCTTTTTATTAAAACTCAGAGCAATTTTATGTCAAGGAATTTACATAAAATTAATTTTTGTTCATGCTAGTGCGGGACTTTTTTTCTAAGTAGCCATATTGGACAACTATTCACAGAGATGATCTAGGATAAAATTACATTTAAAAAGCTAAATGAATGGGCCTGACCTGTGGTGGCGCAGTGGATAAAGCGTCAACCTGGAAATGCTGAGGTCACTGGTTCGAAACCCTGGGCTTGCCTGGTCAAGGCACATATGGGAGTTGATGCTTCCTGCTCCTCCCCCCTTCTCTCTCTCTCTCTCTCTCTCTCTCTCTCCCCTCTCTATAATGAATAAATAAAATCTTTAAAAAAAAAAAAGCTAAATGAATGCATGTGATCTATACAAAATATTATTTTAAATAATTTTAAAAATCATTGTTATTCTGAAGACAATAAAATGGCAGAGCAAATGCTATTTAACTTTGTACTTACATGCAGAATATATATATATAGAGAGAGAGAGAGCGAGAGGGAAAGAGAATATTTATTCTCTAGACATTTTTTATGAACTCATATTTGAAGATTAAAACTGGAATAAATTACTTTCCTCATAAAGAGTATTTAAATTGTCCAATATTCATTTAACATCCACTATTTGCCTAGTCTTCTGCAAGTGATGAAAAATAGAAAGTAAGCTAGACTTTGTCTCAAGCAAGGTATTGCTCAATAATGTAGACAAAAAATTAAAATTAGAGTATTTTCTAACACTTATTTTATAATAACTAGTTGAAGTCAATAAAACAAACTACTTGCAATCTAGTTACTAAGCAACACTTTTCAAGTTTTTGAATTAGCTAGTAAGATGATTGAATTTTACATTTGGCATATTTTAGAGAGTTTTGTTTTTGATTCTGCAGAATACAGAGGTGATCAAGTGACCTTGAATAAATAATGAGCAATGAGAAAAAAATGTACCTAACTCTTCTCTCTCTCAAGGACATTTGTGAGTGTTCATGCTTGTACATGGTTGTATAAAATATTTTTGGATAATCTTTAAATATTCCTACAGAATACTCAAAAGGCTGATATAAGTGTGCAGAGGCCCTGAATAGACACATAGAACAGGAACACAGTTCAGTGCCTTGAGGCAAAAGCCACAGTGGTGTCACTGAAGAAATTACTGAACACAGTACCCTGCTGAACATGGCACAATGGAGATAGAATAAACAATTCTGATTAGTCAATAGGCAGAATAGATATATCAAGAGTGAGCTACTTCCCTTACCCTTTTGTCTTTTTAAAGAAGTTCCCCTTCCTGATATCTTCATTCTGGTCTCTGCTTCCTGACTTCCTTTTTCTATTTGCTTATATTTGTGTGTATCAATAAATACCCATAGGAACTGGGGGTGGGGCTGTGTCATGAAACCTGAATAGGGGATTGGGAGGCCATCTCCCCTAGGTCCCTCCGTGCACTCCATCTGGTCTCCGAGTAGTTACTGTCTCTGCAACATAACTGCATATTGATGTCTTTTATTAAGCAATTTCCACTAGAGGATATAAGAATAAATGACAGATCAAAACCAAATAGGACCACTTATTTGCTAAAATTGATACAATCACTCTCTCTAATCATATAAATGTTATTCTTGCCAAGTAGACACAAAGTAATTTTTAATGACTAAATTGTTTGCTATGTCCTTTACTTTTATAAGTCAGAAAAGTTTACAATAAAGTAGGAAATCAAATAAAAGTGAAAATACATTTTGCTTTATTTGAGGGCTGTTGGTCAAATAATTTTGTAAATATGATGTATATGTTTGCTCACTTATTGTTTGCATTGGGTGTGGGGATAGGCTGTAAGCTGGCAAAGTCCTTATAGCCTAGTTTTAAGACTAAGGCTTTCCCACCCTTTTAATACTAAGATCTTTTCAACATCCTTCTAATACTAAGATCTACTAAAAATTAAGCTTTTTCCTACACCCCTGACTGTTGCATGATGGAGGATGGTGCACTCTTATGAGGAATACCATTTATGCCCCAGATAAGTGGCTTTGTATCAGAGACTTCCTTATTTGTATATTGGGTTAAAGGCTTTAATTTTCTACACTATAAAATAAAGCTGACCAGGGGCTCTCTCTCTTTTGGTTTCTGCCATCAGCATTGAAGAAGGAAAGCAGCCAAGATGGTGGAATGATGAAGGAGAAGCCAGTTTGTGCAGAGTTTGTGCAAAGAGGAGATGGGGAACAGAGATGAATAAGGCTGGTGGGGCCTTTGATTCTAGGAAAACTCGAATGAGTCAGTGGCTTTGGGAGCCCTGAATGGAAAGGGAAGTGATTTCCCACTCTGTGTATTTACTCGCTTGCCAGGTGCAAGCTAGGATTAAAGGTAATGGCCCTCCAGTTCTTGGCTCCCTTGTTTCATTACCATCTATCCAAATTTAATGAGAACTCGCATGTGAATGGCCTTAATGGCAGCCCTTGGCCATACAAGGGCTGAAGTAGTGCTTTTTCCAATCATTTTATCATCATTTCTAAAAAGCAAAATCAGTACTCAATTAAGACACCGGAGTCTTCAAGGGCCTTGCATTCCACTGGACAAATGGCTTGTAGTGAAAGTAAGTTTTATTCAATATTTTACATTGCCTATAAAATACTACCCTAAATCTTGTAAACTTATATAAGTTTGAACAGATCCTTTTTATTTTTAATTATTTTCTTCTTTTCCAACTAAGAGGGTGGGAGATAGAGAGATAGACTCCCACATGCGCCCCCATTGGGATCCACCTGACAACCCTTGTTGGGCGCTGATGCTCTGCCTATCTGGGTCCATGCTCATAACCAAGCTATTTTTAGCACCTGACCGGGAAGCTCCACGGAGCCATCCTCAGCACCAGGGGCAATGTATTCAAACCAATTGAGCCATGGTTATGGAAGGTGAAGAGAGAGAGAAAGAGAAGGGGGAGTGGGAAAGGTAGAAAAGCAGGTAGTAACTTATCCACTGTTCTCTGACAGGGAATCCAACCTGGCACACCACATGCCAGGCCAGTGCTTGACCATTGAGCCAACTGTCCAGGGCTGAACAGATTTTTTTTTGTGACTAAGACAGAGATGGACAGAGAGAGGGACAGACAGATAAAGGAGAGAGATGAGAAACATCAATTCTTTGTTGTGGTACCTTAGTGTTCATTGATTGCTTTCTCATATGTGCCCTGACTGGGGGCTACAGCAGACTGAGAGACCCCTTGCACAAGCCAGCAACCTTGGGCTCAAGGTGGTGAGCCTTGCTCAAACCAGATGAGCCTGCACTCAAGCTGGCGACCTTTGGAGTCTTGAACCTGGGTCCTCTGCATCTCAGTCCAATGCTCTATCCACTGTGCCACCACCTGGTCAGGCTGAACAGATTTTTAAAAATTTTGTTTGACTAGTCATCTGATCATTTAATTGAATTTCTGGTGAAGTTAATTAACATAAAGATTCTTCTTGGGTTTAATTTGTTTCATTTTAAAATAATCTCATCCAAGCATACCTGGCTTAAAATGAGGATTCATTTTAAATTTTTTTTTTTTTTTTTTTTTTTTTTTTTTTAGATAAATTTTTATTAATGGTAATGGGATGACATTAATAAATCAGGGTACATATATTCAAAGAAAACATGTCTAGGTTATTTTGTCATTAAATTATGTTGCATACCCCTCGCCCAAAGTCAGATTGTCCTTCGCCACCCTCTATCTAGTTCTCTGTGCCCCTCCCCCTCCCCCTAACTCTCCCCCTGTCCTCCCTCCCCCCACCCCTGGTAACCACCACACTCTTGTCCATGTCTCTTAGTCTAATTTTTATGTTCCACCAATGTATGGAATCATGTAGTTCTTGTTTTTTTCTGATTTACTTATTTCACTCCTTATAATGTTATCAAGATCCCACCATTTTGCTGTAAATGATCTGATGTCATCGTTTCTTATGGCTGAGTAGTATTCCATAGTGTATATGTGCCACATCTTCTTTATCCAGTCTTCTATTGAAGGGCTTTTTGGTTGTTTCCATGTCTTGGCCACTGTGAACAGTGCTGCAATGAACATGGGGCTACATGTGTCTTCACGTATCAATGTTTCTGAGGTTTTGGGGTATATACCCAGTAGAGGGATTGCTGGGTCATAAGGTAGTTCTATTTGCAGTTTTTTGAGGAACCACCATACTTTCCTCCATAATGGTTGTACTACTTTACAGTCCCACCAACAGTGAATGAGGGTTCCTTTTTCTCCACAGCCTCTCCAACATTTGCTATTACCCGTCTTGTTGATCATAGCTAATCTAACAGGGGTGAGGTGGTATCTCATTGTAGTTTTGATTTGCATTTCCCTAATAACTAATGAAGCTGAGCATTTTTTCATATATCTGTTGGCCATTTGTATCTCTTCCTGGGAGAAGTGTCTATTCATGTCTTCTTCCCATTTTTTTATTGGATTGTTTGTTTGTTTGTTGTTGAGTTTTATGAGTTCTTTGTAAATTTTGGAAATTAGGCCCTTATCTGAGCTGTTGTTTGAAAATATCATTTCCCATTTAGTTGGCTGTCTGTTTATTTTTATATCAGTTTCTCTTGCTGAGCAAAAACTTTTTATTCTGATGTAGTCCCATTCATTTATCTTTGCCTTCACTTCTCTTGCCATTGGAGTCAAGTTCATAAAATGTTCTTTAAAACCCAGGTCCATGAGTTTAGTACCTATGTCTTCTTCTATGTACTTTATTGTTTCAGGTCTTATATTTAGGTCTTTGATCCATTTTGAATTAATTTTAGTACACGGGGACAGGCTGTAGTCGAGTTTCATTCTTTTGCATGTGGCTTTCCAGTTTTCCCAACACCATTTGTTGAAGAGGCTTTCTTTTCTCCATTGTGTGTTGTTGGCCCCTTTATCAAAGATTATTTGACCATATATATGTGGTTTTATTTCTGGGCTTTCTATTCTGTTCCATTGGTCTGAGTGTCTATTTTTCTGCCAATACCATGCTGTTTTGATTATTGTGGCCCTATAATATAGTTTAAAGTCAGGTATTGTAATGCCCCCAGCTTCATTCTTTTTCCTTAGGATTGTTTTGGCTATTCGGGGTCTTTTATAGTTCCATATAAATCTGATGATTTTTTGTTCCATTTCTTTAAAAACTCTCATAGGAATTTTGATGGGAATTGCATTAAATTTGTATATTGCTTTGGGTAATATGGCCATTTTGATTATATTTATTCTTCCTATCCAAGAACAAGGAATATTTTTCCATCTCATTGTATCTTTTTCGATTTCCCTTAACAATGCTTTGTAATTTTCATTATATAGGTCCTTTACATTCTTTGTTATGTTTATTCCTAGGTATTTTATTTTTTTTGTTGCAATCGTGAAGGGGATTATTTTTTTGAGTTCGTTTTCTAATATTTCATTGTTGGCATAGAGAAAGGCTATGGACTTCTGTATGTTAATTTTGTATCCTGCGACCTTACTGTATTGGTTTATTGTTTCTAATAATCTTTTTGTGGAGTCCTTCGGGTTTTCGATGTATAGGATCATATCATCAGCAAAAAGTGATACCTTTACTTCTTCTTTTCCAATATGGATGCCTTTTATTTCTTTTTCTTGTCTAATTGCTCTGGCCAGAACTTCTAGCACCACGTTAAATAAGAGTGGAGAGAGTGGACAACCCTGTCTTGTTCCTGATTTAAGGGGGAAAGCCTTCAGTTTAGTGCCATTTAATATGATGTTAGCTGATGGTTTATCATATATGGCCTTTACCATGTTGAGATATTTTCCTTCTATACCCATTTTGTTGAGAGTCTTAAACATAAAATTGTGTTGTATTTTATCAAAAGCCTTTTCTGCATCTATTGATAAGATCATGTGGTTTTTGTTCTTTGTTTTGTTGATATGGTGTATTACGTTAACCGTTTTGCGTATGTTGAACCATCCTTGAGATTCTGGGATGAATCCCACTTGATCATGATGTATTATTTTTTTAATATGTTGTTGTATTCGGTTTGCCAGTATTTTGTTTAGAATTTTAGCATCTGTATTCATTAGAGATATTGGTCTGTAGTTTTCTTTCTTTGTGCCATCCTTGCCAGGTTTTGGTATGAGGGTTATGTTGGCCTCATAAAATGTGTTCGGAAGTATTGCTTCTTCTTCAATTTTTTGGAAGACTTTGAGTAGAATAGGAACCAAGTCTTCTTTGAATGTTTGATAGAATTCACTAGTATAACTGTCTGGGCCTGGACTTTTATTTTTGGGGAGGTTTTTAATAGTTTTTTCTATTTCCTCCCTGCTGATTGGTCTGTTTAGGCTTTCTGCTTCTTCATGACTCAGTCTAGGAAGGTTGTATTGTTCTAGGAATTTATCCATTTCTTCTAGATTGTTGTATTTGGTGGCATATAATTTTTCATAGTATTCTACAATAATTCTTTGTATATCTATGATGTCTGTGGTGATCTCTCCTCTTTCATTTTGGATTTTATTTATTTGAGTCCTGTGCCTTTTTTCCTTGGTGAGTCTTGCCAAGGGTTTGTCAATTTTGTTGACCTTTTCAAAGAACCAGCTCCTTGTTTTATTGATTTTTTCTATAGTTTTTCTGTTCTCTATTTCATTTATTTCTGCTCTGATTTTTATTATCTCCTTTCTTCGGCTGGTTTTGGGTTGTCTTTGTTCTTCTTTTTCTAGTTCCTTAAGGTGTGAAGTTAAGTGGTTTACTTCGGCTCTCTCTTGTTTGTTCATATAGGCCTGAAGTGATATGAACTATCCTCTTATTACTGCTTTTGCTGCATCCCAGAGATTCTGATATGTCGTATTTTCATTTTCATTTGTCTGTATGTATCTTTTGATCTCTGCGCTTATTTCTTCTTTGACCCATTCATTTTTTAGAAGTATGTTGTTTAGTTTCCACATTTTTGTGGGTTTTTCCCCCTCTTTTTTGCAGTTGAATTCTAGTTTCAAGGCTTTATGATCAGAAAATATGCTTGGTACAATTTCAATTTTTCTAAATTTGCTGATATTGTCTTTGTGGCCCAACATATGGTCAATTCTTGAGAATGTTCCATGTACACTAGAGAAAAATGTATACTCTGTCGCTTTGGGATGAAGTGTCCTGTAGATGTCTATCATATCCAGGTGTTCTAGTATTTCGTTCAAGGCCACTATATCTTTATTGATTCTCTGTTTGGATGACCGATCTAGAGCCGTCAGCGGAGTATTGAGGTCTCCAAGTATGATTGTATTTTTGTTAGTTTTTGTTTTAAGGTCAATAAGTAGCTGTCTTATATATTTTGGTGCTCCTTGGTTTGGTGCATATATATTAAGGATTGTTATGTCTTCTTGATTCAGTGTCCCCTTAATCATTATGAAGTGACCATTTTTGTCTCTGAGTACTTTTGCTGTCTTGTAGTCAGCATTATCAGATATGAGTATTGCTACACCTGCTTTTTTTTGGGTGTTGTTTGCTTGGAGTATTGTTTTCCAGCCTTTCACTTTGAATTTGTTTTTATCCTTGTTGCTTAGATGTGTTTCTTGTAGGCAGCATATAGTTGGATTTTCTTTTTTAATCCATTCTGCTACTCTGTGTCTTTTTATTGGTAAGTTTAATCCATTTACATTTAGTGTAATTATTGACACTTGTGGGTTCCCTACTGCCATTTTATAAATTGCTTTCTGTTAGTTTTGTATCTAGTTTGATTCTTCTCTTTTGTTTTTCTATCATTTGTTTCTGTTTGTTTGTGTTCCATACTTCTTTCCTCTGTTGCTACCTTTTTTAAGTCATGTGTTTTTGTGGTGGTTTTTTCTAGGGTGGTTACCATTAAGTAATGAAAAGGGTACCTACCATATTCATTGTAGTACCCTATCTTATAAGTATTTCTGCACTTCATCGTCCTTTGCTACTGTTAATCTCCATTCTCTCCCCCCCTTTTTTTTTCCTTTGTTGTCACAGTTTAAGTTTGGTTTTATTGTGTTCTTGGTGGAGCTGTTACTTGTGGTGTTGTTTTCTTTTGTTCTTTGAATCTGGTTGGAAAACCCCCTTTAGTATTTCCTGGAGTGGGGGCTTTCTCGTGATAAATTCTCTCATCTTTTCTGTATTTGTGAATGTTTTTATATCTCCTTCATACTTGAAGGATAGCTTTGATGGGTATAGTATTCTTGGCTGAAAGTTCCTCTCTTTCAGGGCTTTAAATATTGGGGTCCACTCTCTTCTAGCTTGTAGAGTTTCTGCTGAGAAATCTGATGATAATCTAATAGGCCTTCCTTTATATGTTGTACTCTTCTTTTCCCTGGCTGCCTTGAGAATTTTTTCTTTGTCATTGGTTTGTGTCATCTTTATTATGATGTGCATATTTATTATTTATTGGAGTGGGTTTGTTGGGGTTAAGAAAACTCGGTGTTCTGTTTGCTTCTTGAATTTGAGGCTTTAGTTCTTTCCACAGGCTTGGGAAGTTCTCGTCTATTATTTGTTTGAGTATATTCTCCATTCCATTTTCTTTCTCTTCTCCCTCTGATATACCTATTATTCTTATGTTATTCTTTCTGATGGAGTCAGATAATTCCTGTAGGGCTTTCTCGTTTTTTATTATTTTTGAGTCTCTTTCTTCTTCTCTCTGTTGTGCCTCAAGTTGTTTGTCTTCTATTTCACTAATCCTATCTTCAATCTGGGTTGTTCTGCTAGCTAAGCTTGTTACCTCGTTTTTCAGCTCGTGAATTGAGTTTTTCATTTCTGTTTGATTTGTTTTTATAGTTTCAATTTCCTTGGTAATATATTCTTTGTGTTCATTGAGTTGTTTTCTGATCTCCCTATATTGCCTTTCCGTGTTTTCTTGTATATCTCTGAGTATTTTTAAGATTTCTATTTTAAATTCTCTGTCATTTAGCTCCAAGGCTTCCAATATGTTAAGTCTTTTCTCCATAGATTTTTCCACATCTATTTGTGTTACCTCTCTTTCTTTTGTATCCATAATATTCGATTTCCTCTTTCTTATTGGCATCTGAGGGTGGTCTTGTTGATAGCACTAATTAGAATTAATAAAGAGTAAAAAGTAAAAAACAAAAAAACAAAAAAACAAAACAAAAAAAAACACAAAAAAACAAAAAAAAAAAGAAAAAACAAAGGGTAAAACACCCCACAAAAAAAAGCAGTAATAATTTATTATTTCCCCCTTTTTTTTTCTTTGTTCTCCTTCCCTCCTCTCCCCTCCTCAGGGAAATATCGTGCCTATAATGGAGGGCCTGGTTTGCGGTGAAGAGTTCAAGGGGGCAAAAAATAAATAAATAAATAAATAGAAAAAATATAAAAAAATATAAAAAAATTAAAAAAAAAAAAAAAAAAGGAAGAAAATCTTAGGCAAGCATAAGTTGATCTGCCTGCGGGTGACGGTCAACCAAGAGATATAATGAGAGGGACAAGAGGGAACCAGAAAAAAGGACAAAAAAAGGAATAATCAAGAAGAAAAAATAAAAATAATAAGTAAAAATACGTTGTATTAAGTGGAGCAAAGACCAAATACAATGGAGACCTTGGGTTGGGAGGACCCAAAATGCCACAAAAACAAACCAACCAGAAAAAAACAAAAACAAAACCGAAAAAGAAAAACAAAGCCAAAAAAAACCTTGAGTCCCAAATTAACTAATTTGTTCGTGATTGAGGATTAAATGGGAGGAAAGTAAAACGAGAAAAGAAAAACGAATAGAAAGGAAAAAATAAGAAAAAGAGAAAAACGAAGGAAGAAATAAAAAAGGAAGAGAAAAAAACAAAATAAGGCAAAAAAAAAACAAAAGAGGAGAGAGTGAGAATTAAGTGTCCTGGAGTATAACCCCAAAGGAGGGTGAGGATGAAGAAGAGAAATAAAATGTAACACTTATGGGTAGTGTAGTTCAAGAAAAGGGAAGCATAAGATGGGCAGAGAATAGAAGGACTGAGGTGGAGGAAATAAAGGCAATAAGATAGAAGGAACAAACAACAACAACAAAAAAACAAAAAACAAACAAACAGTGGAACAAGCTGCAAAGTCTGTGGATTTTTCCTGATTTTGAGATGTCAACCTCTTCCTCCTTTTCCTCTCTCCCTCTTCCCGGTCGGCGACTCTGCACCCCAGGCCCTGCCCCTGCGCCACACCCAGGCAGGGACTTTCAGTTGATGGGGTTCTACGGCAATGTCACACAATTGGCTTTAGTCTTGTTGGTAGTCAAGGCCTGCCGGCGTCTGCAGGGTCTAACGACGAGAGAGTTCGCCTTCGTGGATTCTCTCTCCCAGTCCCCCCCCTCCCGAACCAGCAGCCTGGCGATCCAGCCACAAGGCTGCCACTGCTTCTGCCTGGGGAGAAAGAGGCTCAAAGAGCTGGGAAATCCCCACTCTATCCCCACTCAGTGCAAGGCTCTGGGAAGGGCTCTGACAGTCAGGGCCTCCAGTGTAATCAGGCGGGGGTGGGAGTCAATTGTTGTCAAGGTGATTGTTCAGCGCCTAGCATTCCGTTGGACCTCTCAACCCAGGCTTTCCACACTTTGTAGCCTGTTTTGGCCGGTAAGAAGAGGCACTAGTCTCTGCTTGCGACTAGTGTGGTATAGATCTTATTATCTGCCAAGTCCTTCTTGTTAGCATTTATCCCTGAATATGGAGGCTCTATCAATCAGAAGTTGCCCCCACCCCTTTAGCAAGAGGCACCAAAAAAATATCACGCCTCTTGTCTTGGGTCGGTGAACTGAGAGAGATCTTATCAATTAGAACCGAGGGTGCGCAGATTTCACGGGTTAAGTTAATTTTAGTAATTGGGTCGCAGCTGTGCTCCCGAAGGTATTTCAGGCTGCCTGCGCGCGCCCCTCCCCCAACGCTTGATTGTTAGCTTGAATGGCTGGGTGAGGTGCCCCGCCCGCGGAGAGAATCTCCCAAGTAGGGAATACCGCCCTGGGGCCTCTCCCGCTCCCCGTGCGCGGGCCGCTGGGAACGTTAGCGGTGCTCGGTCTGCAATGCTCGGTCTGCAACCAGACCGGGAGCGCGCCAGCGGCTGCTTGCCGCTCTGCAACCGACCCGGGCGCTGCTCGCGGCGGCTGGCGGCGGCGGCGGCTTCCGAGTGCGGGATGACTTACCACAGGCGCACTTTCTCGCGGCTTGAATGAACGTCCCTGCGGTAGCTTCCTCCACACCCTCGTCTCCCAGATTCAAGTGATAACAGTCCTTTTGCTTTCAGTTTGCTCCGAAGATAAATTTTCCTGTTTCTAGTTGATAAATTTGTTGTGATTTTGGGGAGATCTGTCGGACGCGCTGCTCACGGCGCCATTTCCGTGACGTCCTCCATTTGAAAATTTTGACACAATAGATATTGTCTCTCTTTTTTATGCATATATTTTTAATCACTATGGTGACAAACTATCAGTAAGCTTGTTTGAAAAATATTCATGAAGAGGATTCAACCTGGTTTCTCAATACATCATTGATAAGTCATTACCATATTAAATAATAAAATTAATTCAATCAACAAATAAGCTAGTATTATGAAGATCTACTGTATGCCAGACATTGCTATTTTATTATCTTTTTTCTCACAAAACCTTATATAATATTGTCTTGTATGTACCATTACATTAATAATAAAGATAAGAAAATAAAAATGATGAAAGGGAAGTACTTAAAATATCCAGAGCCAAATTTGTCTTTAAACTGAACTGTCTGTATATATACTTCACTTAAGGGAACTTTTGGGATATGTAGAAATAAATAACTTCAAGTTTTAAGATTGTTATTTTCTTTACATATTGATTTTATCATGTTATAAAACTCAAGAAGGATCTTAATCTATATAGCTCTGATGTTTCTGGTAAGAGTTTCTTAAAAAATTGTTAATTGATTAAATAAAATATTTGAAAAAAAAAAAGAAATACAATGAACAAGCTTTTATCCTCCTATAGAACTAACATAAAGAAAAAATTTTTTTAATTTTCCTGAAGTGAGAAGCAGGGAGGCAGAGAAACAGACTCTTGCATGCACCCAACCAGGATCCATCCAGAAAGCCCACTAGGGGGTGATGCTCTGCCCATCTCAGGCATTGCTCCATTACAACTAGAGCCATTCTAGTGCCTGAGGTGGAGGCCATGGAGCCATCTTCAGTGCCCAGGTCAACTTTGCTCCAATGGAGCCTTGGCTGCAGGAGGGGAAGAGAGATACAGAGAAAGAAGAGGGTGAAGGGTGGAGAAGCAGGTGGACACTTCTCCTGTGTGCCCTAGCTGAGAATTAAACTTGGGACTTCCACATGCCAGGCCGACACTCTACCATTGACCCAACCAGCCAGGGCAAGAATTTTAATTTATGAGATAAATTACATTTTTAAATTCTGGTATATAATACAGCAGAGAAAATATTTATTACCTTTTATAATATGCATGAAGGGAAAACATAGATACAGAATACAGACTGACAGCTGTTAGAGGGGAAGAGGTTGGGGGCAGGGTAAAAAGTGAGGTGATTATAACTCATAGACACAGACAAGAGTATGATGGTTAACAAAGGAAAAGGGAGTTGGGTAAAAGAGGGATAAATGGTGATGAGAGGAGATATTTGACTTTGGATAATAAACATAAAATACAATATACAGATGATGTATTATAGAATAGTATACCTGAAACCTATATAATTTTATTAATCAATGTCACCACAATAAATTCAATAAAATTAAATAAAACATGCATGATTAAAAAGTATGATTGATTATGTATTACTATCATCTACAATACATTTAATTAAATTATATTAATGTTTCATATTGTGGAATGTATAGTTGTTCCTTAGTTAATTCACCAATCTAATCATTTAAATTACACTCTTAATTTTTCATAATTTTGGATATATCCATAAAATATTTTTTATTCTTCTGCTCAGTTATTAATATAAAATTTAGGTTAAACTAAAAGGGGTCAATTTAGTCAATGCATAATAAATTTAGTACTTATCTCTGATTTTTCTTGAGCAATAATCAGCTGCACCATACAACAATTTGAATCATTATCAAGAAAATTTAATTCATCAAATTTCATGAGCTCTGGACAATCTTTTGATTAAGATTATAGTGATATAAATTTATATTTAATATATAATCTTATATGTATATTTGACTGTATAGAACTGTTTCACATCATCTACGGCCATACCACCCTGAACGCGCCTGATCTCGTCAGAACTGTTTCACATCTATAAAATATATATACACATGGAACATATATACATAAACATGCTTTAAAAAATAGCCAAAGAAGCATCCAATCCAGCTGAAATTATATTCAATCATTTTATCATCCTGTTAGCTGTTCACAGTTCTGGAAAGATACATCTAAATAATTCAGTGTATTTTATAATGTTATGAGTATTCTACTTGAGTTTATTAGTGAAATTATAATAATTTGCTTTGCCAGGGCCTTTATCAAGTATTTCACATAAGATTATAAAGTTTTCTGTATCACTAGTTTAAATTATGATGAATGTGACATGTTTAAAGGTAATGTCTACTCTGCATTTGTATAGACTATAGTCTTTTCTTCATATACCTCCTGAACAGTAGCTAATAAACTTGTGGTTCTTGGCTACGCATTACAACCACTTGGGGAGTTTTTTATTGCCCTCATAAGTAGACAATACTCAAAGCAACCAGAATTACTGGTTTTGAGGTCCATGCAATTACTATTTTTCAAAGCTCTACTGGTAATTTCTATGTATGGCCAATGTGGGGAAACACATGAATTTTAAAATAATTCATTTTATATTTCATATTAAAAAGAGTTTCACCAAAACTGGTTGGAAGTATTTTGTTTAAAGTGTTAAATTTCAATTATACAAAAAAATGGACTTATATAGAAGTCCTGGAAATTCTAGATCATAATAAGTAAAGATATGAATATATAACAAGAGTAGCCATGTAGAAAGGAAAGGGTTTTTTTTTTACAAAATTCTAATTATTTTTATTAGAATTAGACAACTATTTGATTCAAAAGAGAGGAAACTTTGCAAAGAAAAATGTATGCATATTATTTCCTGGGCATTAATATATTAAATTATCAAACAAGTGACTAGAAGTGCCCTTTGGGTCAATAGGCCACTTAAGCATTTAGTTAAATTTATAGGAGTACATTGCTTAAAAGATAATTATAATGATATATAATGATTCAGTTCAATGATTCCAGTGTGACTTAAAGATAATGAATCTTTTGTATCATTCATCTTGGGAATATTAACATTATTGAGTCCTATGACTGCTAATGAGTTTTTTGCTAGGAAAAGGAATAAATTACATAGACATATAGTTTGATTATTATAAGCATGGTATTTTAAAAAGTAATTAGTATGCTTGTGAGTAAATAGCAGGCCTGGAAACAACTTTGATTATAGGGAAGCTGAATATTGAAACCATCATAATAATATTGTGGAAGTTAATCACTTAGTATAACTGGGAAAGATAGAGGAGTTTCAAATAAAATACAGTTGGAAATTTTTTTTGATGTTGTCAGTAACAACAGATAGTGGACAAAGTGAATGGAAGGATTTCCTTTAGATATACAGTACTATTCTATATTTAATCATATACAGGTTAGAAGTTTACAGTGGAAAATGGCCTTCTTAATAGAAGTAGAAGGTCTGAGATTTATAGCTCTGGAAACTTTCAAAACTGTCATAGTAGAAAACTATAAATATGAAAATGAATCTAAATGATTGAACAAGGTTTATAGTAATATCCTTCTGTGCCATCACCATTTTTTATTTTATTGTGGAGGATCAGTACTAATGAAAATAAACAATCTCTGAGCATCTATGTGTTTGGAGAAATTAAGTCATTCTGCATTCTGAGTAAACAGATTCTAATTTATAAAGAATGGTTTTGTAGGCCCTGAGATTTTTGGAAATTGGAACCTTGTCTGTTTAACCCAAGCTGAATCTTGGAGTTTAGCAGGCTCTGGCACAGAGTGGACACTTAGTAAATAAATGTAGAATTACTTCAGGAAGAATTGAATTCTATTATAATTAGAAGTGACAAATAGCTATCAGGTTTTTTTTTTTTTTTTGAGAGAGACAGAGAGTCAGAGAGAGGGACAGATAGGGACAGACAGGAAGGGAGATGAGAAGCATCAATTCTTCGTTGCGGCTCCTTAGTTATTCAATGATTGAATAACTCTCATGTGCCGTGACTGCAGGGGCTACAGCAGACTGAGTGACCCCTTGCTCAAGCCAGCAACCTTGGACTCAAGCCAGCAAATTTGGGCTTCAAGGCAGTGACCTTTAGGCTCAAGCCAGTGACCATGAGGTCATGTCTATGACCCCACACTCAAGCCAGTGACCCCAGGCTCTAGCTGGATGAGCCCATGCTCGAGCTGGAGACCTGGAAGTTTTGAACGTGGGTCCTCCACATTCCTTTCTGAGGCTAGAGCTACTACACCTCCTCCTGGTCATGCATTGTATTTGTTGTTGTTTTTGTTTATTTTGCTTTTTTAAGAAATTATTTAGCTACTTATTCGTGCATGGATAAAATGTACTAAATTCAAATCATTATAATAATTTTATCTGTAAAGATGAATAAGAAATGGAAAGCTGCATATCATAGCTATACAAAAAAGGATTTAGTTAATATTTTTGAAAGCTTAAATTTATATGGTAGAATTTTTTAATCTATAAAAATAGGGTTCTTTATGGATTACTGCTGGGGAAAATCTAAGACATGAAACACATCTAAGCAATGAGGAAGTTGTAACAGACATCTTTGTTACCCATAGCATGCTCTCTGGGTCCTCTGTGAACCTTTCAGTGTTGGTGGACACAGTTGTGTACGGTTGGTCTGAGTTAGCTCTCCTCCTTCCCTGTCTCACTCAGCCCTTTCTCTCTGATTATGCTCAGTGAACTAACTGCCTGCAACTGCCTTATCACAGCTTCTGCTTTGTGAAGTGGGTGGTACAAAATTCAAGTCATTAGCCAACCTTGGCAATGTTTCCCTTCAAAACAAATAGCTCCTCCGACACATTTGATTGGGAGCCCTTATTCTATTCTAGATGCGACTTTGAGAAAAGTCATTTATTCATTCAGCAGGCAGTTATGAAGCACTTACTAAATTTTACATTCTGGGGCAACTGCAGCAAATGAATATGGGTGCAAGCTATATACCAAAATATGCTGTTTTCTAAGAAAGTACAAAGGTCCTGAGATGAGAATGCATGTGATATGTATAGGGAAAAGCTAGATTAGTGTGACTAAGATGAAAACAGAGAATGATAAGAACTGAGGTTTAACCACTTATCTGGATGCTTTAATCTTCGGGTTACTTTGCTGCATTTTAGATCCTTATATCGGATGCACTTCCTCTGTTTCTTTCAGAATAACTTTTATTTATCTCAACTCTTCCTTCTTAAAACAACACAACAGCAGCTACCCCAGCTGATACCAGGTTTGTGCTATTTTCCATAGCCTTGCCAACATTTTTTTCTGTAAAAGATCTGTCTTTAGCAACCCAGTAAACAAAATTTCAACAAAAAAGATCCATTCCTTGATATGATGGAGAGAACACGCCAATGCTCGGCCAGATTTGCCAGGCTTTAAATTTGCTCAAACCTGAGAGTAAAGAGCTAAATGATTCGGTATCTTTCTATGCCTTTTAAAGAGCTTCCAAATTAAAGAAGCAGATTACCTACAGACAGACAAGAATCAGATTGGTATTGGACTTCTTTTCTTAGTGACTATACTGGATAAGGAGACAACGGAAATATCTTCAGCATTCGAAGGGAAATTTTCTTTCTATCTGTAGTTCTCTCCTCAGCCAAACTCTCCTGGTGTGCACAAAATAAAAGCATTTCAGACATGCATGAAAGTTGACCTTTCGGTAATCCTCACTGAGTTGGTAATTTAAAATGTCATCTTTATTAAAATGAAGTTTCAGTTTACTTTTAGATATTTTCTTTCCTCTCTCTTTTTTTTTTTTTTTGCTATTATAATTTAGCTTTTTGTTTCTAGTATGGTTTTCTTTTTTTGTTTGTTTCACTTAAGATATAATTGATACATATTCATTATGTTTTCTAACTGGCTGTTGTTTGCCTAGATGAAGGCATTTGATTTTTACATGCTAATTTTGTAACCATTCATCTCATAAGTTTTTATATTGTTTGCCATAGATTTACAATTTAGTTTCAAGGTACACTATTATCTGTAAACAATAATAAATGTCCTTCCCTTCCAGTGTTAAAAAAAAAGATTTATTCTTTGAACTCTATTCTTTTTAAAACATAAAGTATATGTTCTAAAATCTCTATCTTTATCTACATCCCTGCAATTTATTAGTATTTTGGAAGAAATATAATTTAATCACAGCAGAATTTATATTAGATGATTGTCATAAGAATTTAGTGAGGTAATTAATGATAGCAAAAGCCATTTTTCAATCAGTAAAAGCCAAATGATTACAGTATAATTACTGATTTTTCAGTGAATGCATATATTTACTAAAACTATGAGTTAAGAGGTGCTAACATTTTCATATTTTTTTAAAAAATGAATCTCTTTTGTGTGTAACTGTTGACCTTATATCTCAAAGGTCAAATGCAATGCATTAAAAATGAAAAATTTATAAACATAAGATGAAGCTTACAATTTTACTGGCATAGCAATTTAATTTTATATCATTTATTTATGAACATTAACCACATTTAGATTATGCTTTTGATTCAGAGAAGTGAGATGTAGTTAGACTATCCTCAGAGAGACTAATTTCTTAAAGTTTTTGACAATACTGTTTTGACTACAAGGAAATATAAATTTAAGTTACACTGTTAGATATCTGATAATGTGTGAATTTAAAATATAATATTATAACACTCTGTCAGGTGGCAATTCAAACCTTTCCAACTGTATGAGATAATGGAATAGATGAAATGTGATATTCAGTATAAATGAAATGATTTATTAAATGAGAACCTCCTGTTAAAATTATATGAAGTTTGGATTATATTTTCTCTCCTCAAAAAAGCAAACTCTAAAGCTATAGCCAGTTTGCTCAGTGGTAGAGCGTCAGCCCAGTGTGTTCAAATTCAGGCCAGGGCATACAGGAGAAGTGCCCAGCTGCTTTTCCACCCTTCCCCCTCTCCTTTCTCTCTATGGTTCTCTTCCCTTCCTGCAGCCAGGGCTCCATTAGAGCAAAGTTGGCCTGGGCACTGAGGATGGTTCCATGGCCTTCTCCTCAGGCACTAGAATGGCTTCAGTTGCAATGAAGCAATGGCGAAGATGGGCAGAGCATCGCCCCCTAGTGGGCTTGCTGGGTGGATCCTGGTTGAGCACATGCGAGAGTCTGTCTGACTGCCTCCCTGTTTCCCATTTAAGAAAAAATAAAAAACAAAAAAATAAAGGAAATTCTAGGTGGGTATTAAGAATGATAGGGTTGGCACTGGGTAAATGGCCCAGTGCAGGGGTCGGGAACCTATGGCTCGCGAGCCAGATGTGGCTCTTTTGATGGCTGCATGTGGCTTGCAGACAAATCTTTAATAAAAAATAACGTTAAAAATATAAAACATTCTCATGTATTACAATCCATTCATTTCCTACCACTCATGTTCATGGTTGCGGATGGTTGGAGCCAATCACAGCTGTCCTCCGGGACAACACCAAATTTTTATTGGATAATGTGTAATGAACACAAGTTGTTGTATGGCTCTCACAGAATTACATTTTAAAATATGTGGCGTTCATGGCTCTCTCAGCCAAAAAGTTTCCCGACCCCTGGCCCAGTGGATATATAGAGCATCATCCTGGTGCACTGGGGTCAGGGTTCAGTCACTGGTAAGGGCACCTGTGAGAAGCAACCAAAGAGTGCATAACCAAGTAGAACAATGTACTGATGCCTCTCTCTCTTCCTTCCTTTCTCTCAAATCAATAGAAAAAAACTTTAAAAAGGAGTTGGTTATTCTCTATTTAAAAGATTTCTATATTTAACATTAAATTTTACATAGTTCTTAATATTAGATTTAAAAGTTATTTTGAATACATCTGTCATGCTGCATATAACAGGACACACTTTCTATGCAAAAGCAAAAATTTTAAAGAATAGTGTCATATGTTCTTATTCTTTAGAAAAGTAAATGTATAACATAAAATATAAATACAAAAATACTGTATGAAAGTATTTTTTTCTTTACTACTATTTCCCATTTTAGAGAAAGCTAGTTTGCTTTTCCTTTGAGAGATTGACCTATAAGATAAAATATAATTTTCCAAAATAATTTTCTAATTGAATTGAAACATGAAATTTATTTTGGTGTATACATAGTCTACAGGTTTAAAAAAGTCTGCATAATATATTTGTCCTTCTAAATGCCATTAATTTTCATTTCTATTTTTTCCTGATAATATAAACAATAAGTGGGTATATTTTTCTCTATAATATTCCAAATGAATTATCCTAGAGAATAATGCATATCTTAGGGTGTAAAATCAATCTAAGGTGAGTTTTGATACAATATACCTCTTAACATAGCAAATTCTTTAGATTTCAACTGGTTATAATAAAGAATACAGTAATATCATGAGGTGATTCTATTATTATATAAATTGCTGCTTAAATAAGTACAAAATATAACTAAGAAAAAGTGAGGAAAGTTAAGGCAGAAGTCTTAGTTGTACTTATGCTACAATGAAATTTGCAGAAGAGTTGTTCAGAGCACAAGAAGTGAAAGAGTTGAGAAAGAATAAGATTAGAAGAAGTTACTATAGTTTCTGTCAGCTGAGACGGTGTTTAAAAAATGGATAAGGAAAAGGAGTAGAAAGCAACTATGTCAACTTAATAATTTTGTCCAAAGACAGCCAATTTTCATGAGCCACTGAAAATTGATACAGGGTGAAACTTCATAATAGGTTCTAGAGACATGTCTGAACAGCATTCATGTCTAATAACTAATTAAATTGCAAGAGCTTGAGAGAAAATTTTAAATTTTCTCAAAATATTAATTTTAAAAGTCCCACAAGGAAATAAACCATAGTATACCAAACAAATGAAAATATAAAATAATTGCATCTGTTGAGATCATTTTTTCAGTTATTCAATCATCATAACTGAATATTTTTCTTCACTTCATTATTAATGTAAATTCCTGTTGTATCTGCTTTAATAATAACCTGCTATTATTTTCTCAGTCACTTAATCAGTAGATCCAATGTAGCTAAAAAAATACATCAGAGTCTCATGATTTAAATCAGACATTAAAAAACAGAAAGCAGGTAGATTTGTCTATTTTATATGTGCATTTTTATGGTTAGATTTGTAGGTTTAATATCACTTTAACTCACAAAGTTTAGGTATGGGAGAGCAGTCTTTTCAAGTTGATTAAAATTATGAGTCAACATTATATTTTAAAATACTATTCACTCATTTAAAACATCTTTAAGTATATTGAATAGCTCAGAACTTGTAGGGCCAGGAACTTTGCTAATTGTAGAAATTCATTTTTTTGTATTTTGAATAAAACAGCATCTTGAATGTGGAGCATAAACAATTTTACTGTGCAGTGTCCAAAATTAATCTAATTGCTTCAGAAAAGCACTTCATTTATTTTATTTATTTATTTTTTTAATTTATTTTTTTTGTATTTTTCTGAAGGTGGAAACGGGGAGAGACAATCAGACAGACTCCCGCATGCGCCCCACTGGGAACTACCCGGCCCTCCCACCAGGGGGCGACACTCTGCCCACCAGGGGGGGTGCTCTGCCCCTCCGGGCGTTGCTCTGTTGCAACTAGAGCCACTCTAGTGCCTGGGGCAGAGGCCAAGGAGCCATCCCCAGCACCCGGGCCATCTTTGCTCCAATGGAGCCTTGGCTGCGGGAGGGGAAGAGAGAGACAGAGAAGAAGGAGAGGGGGAGGGGTGGAGAAGCAGATGGGTGCTTCTCCTGTGTGCCCTGGCCGGGAATAGAACCTGGAACTTCTGCACGCCAGGCTGACGCTCTACCACCGAGCCAACGGGCCAGGGCCGCAGAAAAGCACTTCAAAGGAGATTTAGTTTATTCTTCAAACTAATAGATGGTGATATTATATAAATGCTTTCTATTATCTCTTGCACAAAACAATACCAACAAATTCATATCAGAATTTGACTTTAATTTATAATCTCATATATTTCCTTTAGATTTAAGCTATTTCTAGTACACATCGTAAAAAAATTGTAATACAAACATAAATCAGTAAATGGTTTTACTTTACTATGATTATTTTCACACTGTGACTATAGGAAATTAATGCATCTTCTAGTGCAGGTCAAAAAAATACTTTTTAAAAGTGTTTTTGGAATTAGGTTCTAAACACCTAAAAAATAAGAACTCTGTTTTTCCGAGGGCCTACCATTTTGTCAGCAAAATAAATATTTCTTTAAAAAACATTAATATTTGTTTTATGAATTATAAAAACTTGGTAAATATTAAGAATAATTTAGGTCCTGGCCAGTTGGCTCAGCCATAGAGCATCAACCCAGCTTGTGGAAGTCCTGGTTTCAATTCCCAGTCAGAGAACACAAGAGAAGCGACCATCAGCTTCTCCACCACCCCTTCTCTCTCTCTCTCTCTCTCTCTGTCCCCACCTCCCACAGCCATGACTCAAATGGTTTGAGCAAGTTAGCCCCAGGCACTGAGGATGGCTCTATGGCCTCACCTCAGGCTCTAGAATAGCTCAGTTGCCAAGCAATTGAACAGTGGTGCCAGATGGGCAAAGCATCACCCTCTAGTGGGCTTGCTGGGTGGATCCTGTGTTGGGGCACATGCAGGAGTCTGTCTCTCTTTCTCCCCACCTCTCACCCTCTCACTTAATAATAATAATAATAATTATAATAATAATTTGTTTGATGTGAAACATTGTCTGTTTTAGATCTATAAAGTTTTTTTCAGCATACTGAAATGTGTAAGAAAAAATGTAAAAAAAGTAAACTCTGATAATCCTACAGCATTCCAGAGATAGCAAATTTTACTTTACCCTATATTTTCAGACATGTCTTTATATATAAAGAAAACTTATGTATATAAGCATATATACATAAAGTTTTTAATTTGGTTTTTCTCACTAAAAAGTCAATGTGTATATCTTTTCATGTCAATATAAATATTTATTATTGCTTTTAGTAGAATTATATATTTCATTTTTATTTATGTATCAATTTATTTAACTGAACTTTTAGCTGAAAATTTAGGATTTATACTTTCAATTTGATAATTATAAAAACATGGGTACATATCTTAGTGTTTAATTATTTTATTAAAGTGCATTTGTAAAATATGAATTGCTGAATCAAAGGTCAGGTCATTAAATTTATTTGACATATATAAAAAGGAGCATTTTTTAAATACTGTATCCACTTACATATACACTGACATCGTATATGTCTCAGTTCCCCCACCTTCACAAACACTGTATGTCAAAAACTACCTTATTTTATACCAGGATACTAGAATGAATTATCATATTTTGTTAATTTGTATTTGTCTAACTGATAATAAGTTGAACATATTTTTTGTGTGTTTACTGTCCTTTTGTGTTTTGTGGTTTCCTTTAAATATCTTATTGGTATCCTTGCAGTTTTTATATTGGGAATCAATTGTATTATAATATATACTTATTAGAGATCATTATTTAGATTTTTTTTCAACATTTTATTTTGAAAATTTTAAATGTAGCAGTTATGTCTTTTTCAATGAATAGTTTTGGTTTACCAACTAAATTTTACCATTAAAATTTTTCTGAATCTACTTTAGAGCCAATTAATTTATATCATTTTTACCCTATCTATATGTTAATTCATCTAAATTTTTGATACACTTTAAAATACATTAACGAGATCACTACACTTTTCTTTAAATACCTTATTATTAATTTAATTAACTATAGTTCAAATGGATTGATTTTTATCTGATGTAAAATTTACATACAATAAAGTGTTCAAACCTAGGTATAATTTTTTTTTTTTGGTATTTTTCTGAAGTGAGAAGCAGGGAGGCAGAGAGACAGACTCCCACATATGCTCAACCAGGATCCTCCTGGCAAGCCCTGCTAGAGGACAATGCTGTGACCATCTGGGGCGTTGCTCCATTGCAACCAGAGACATTCTAGCACCTGAGGTGGAAGCCACAGAGCCATACTCAGCGCCTGGGCCAACCGTGCTCCAATGGAGCCTTGGCTGCCAGAGGGGAAGAAAGAGAGAGAGAGAAAGAGAGAGGGGAGAGGGGAAGGGGTGAAGAAGCAGATGGACATTTCTCCTGTGTGCCCTAGCCGGGAATCAAACCTGGGACTTCCACATGCCGGGCCGATATTCTACCACTGAGCCAACCAGCCAGGGCAATTTTTTTTTTAATTTATTGGGGTGATACTGGTTAACAAAATTATACAAATTGGCCCTGGCCGGTTGGCTCAGCGGTAGAGCATCGGCCTGGCGTGTGGGGGACCTGGGTTTGATTCCCGGCCAGGGCACATAGGAGAAGTGCCCATTTGCTTCTCCACCCCCCCCTTCCTCTCTGTCTCTCTCTTCCCCTCCTGCAGCGAGGCTCCATTGGAACAAAGATGGCCCGGGCGCTGGGGATGGCTCCTTGGCCTCTGCCCCAGGCGCTAGAGTGGTTCTGGTCGTGGCAGAGCGACACCCCGGAGGGGCAGAGCATCGCCCCCTGGTGGGCAGAGCGTCGCCCCTGGTGGGCGTGCCGGGTGGATCCCGGTGGGGCGCATGCGGGAGTCTGTCTGACTGTCTCTCCCCATTTCCAGCTTCAGAAAAATACAAAAAAAAAAAAATTATACAAATTTCAGGTGCACAATTCCATAACACATAATCTATGCACTGTACCGTGTGTTCACCACTTTAAGTCAAGTCTCTTTCAACCACCATTTATCCCCCATTCCCTCCTCCAATTATATTCACCCTCCCCCTACCCCAAACACCACACTGTTGTCTGAGTCCTTGTTTTGCTCTTTTTTTCTTCTTTGCTCAATCCCTCCACCCACTACCTATTCCCAAACTTTTCATCATAACACCTGTCAGCCTCCTCTCTATCTCTGAGTCTGCCTCTATTTTGCTTGTTAATTCCACTCATTAGACTTCACATATTACCAAAGTTGTATTACTTGTTTTTCTGTCTTATACCTTTCTTTTATTTTTGAATTTTTAATATGTTGCCATATGAATTTTTTTTTTTTGTATTTTTCTGAAGTTGGAAACCAGGAGGCAGTCAGACAGACTCCCACATGCGCCTAACTGGGTTTCACCCAACACGCCCAACAGGGGGCAATGCTCTGCCCATCTGGGGCATCGCTCTGTTGCAACCAGAGCCATTCTAGCGCCTGAGGCAGAGGCCATGGAGCCATACTCAGTGCCCAGGCCAACTTTGCTCCAATGGAGCCCTGGCTGCGGGAGGGGTAGAGAGAGACATAGAGGAAGGAGAGGGGGAGGGGTGGAGAAGCAGATGGGCGCTTCTCCTGTGTGCCCTGGCCGGGAATCAAACCCGGGACTCCTGCACACCAGGCTGATGCTCTACTACTGAGCCAAACAGCCAGGGCCGCCATATGTATTTTTAAATGTAATTAATTGCATGGATTTTTTCCTTCTATATTTTCTTCCTTTTGGGTCTGATATAGAATGGCCTATAGACCACGACTGTAAAACTGTTTGTTTTCTGATAACTGTGATTGCATTGTGATCATATGTTGAATGAACTTAGCTTATTGCTAAGCTGAGGTAAATAGTAAATAATTACCACCAATAACTCTCTCCCATAGTCTAATATTGCTTAAAATAGACAACATATTATAGCTATTAACTAAAAACAGACCCAGTCCCAATCAGCCTATGTAAGAAAAGACTGAATATCTTATATCTTATTTGTTGAAGAGGAGACAGAGAATTTTGATGCATCCACAGTCCAAGAGGAGACTTGGAGAACTTCAACTGGACTCATAATTACTGTTATTACCAAAAACTTTACATTTATTCGGCCTTTAGATTTGTCCTGTCTTAAGTGACATTTTTTGACAAGGACAGATCATAAAGCAAACAAATAAAAAGTTTATGGGTACCATTCTCTATGACAGCTTTTCTACCTGCTGTTTGTAATACAAAAAAACAAAAATAAAAACAAGGCCTGATCTGTGGTGGCGCAGTGGATAAAGCGTCAACCTGGAAATGCTGAGGTCGCCGTTTCGAAACCCTGGGCTTGCCTGGTCAAGGCACATATGGGAGTTGATGCTTCCAGCTCCTCCCCACCTTCTCTGTCTGTCTCTCCTCTCTCTCTCCCTTTCTGTCTTTCTCTCCTCTCTAAAATGAATTTTTAAAAAAATAAAAAAATAAAAAATAAAAAACAAAACAAAACAAAAACTACATAATTTTATTTAAAAAGTAAAAAAACTTAAAATGTATCTGAAAACCAAAACACAATTTGTTACCATATTGTATTCAACAATTTCTTCTCACAAACTTCTGTGGACAAAAAAGGGGCCACATGCTGAACCTGACTAGCTCAGGGGAGGCCTGCATGGTGGTCTTGCCGACTCAGAGACCTGAAGTAACCACACAGGGTGGTCTGAAATAAAAACTTTCTAACTGGAAACAGTTCATGGCACGTAGTCATGTCCTAGGGAGATACATTTCTTTAACAAAGGTCAATACTTACCTTAATTGATCATGTCTGTTGTCTTTGGCATCTACAACGATGTACCTGATAACATGTCTTGGAAATAGAAAGGTTATCCTCTCTTCCTGCCCCCCTCTGGGCAGGCATCACATCAGAGCAGTGTCAATTTAAATAGACTTCCAAATTTTGGATATTAGGCCCTTATCTGAGCTGTTGTTTGAAAATATCAGTTCCCATTTAGTTGGCTGTCTGTTTATTTTGATATCAGTTTCTCTTGCTGAGCAAAAACTTTTAATTCTGATGTAGTCCCATTCATTTATCTTTGCCTTCACTTCTCTTGCCATTGGAGTCAAGTTCATAAAATGTTCTTTAAAACCCAGATCCATGAGTTTAGTACCTATGTCTTCTTCTATGTAAAGTAGTACAACCACTATGGAGGAAAGTATGGTGGTTCCTCAAAAAACTGCAAATAGAACTACCTTATGACCCAGCAATCCCTCTACTGGGTATATACCCCAAAACCTCAGAATCATTGATACGTAAAGACACATGTAGCCCCATGTTCATAGCAGCATTGTTCACAGTGGCCAAGACATGGAAACAACCAAAAAGCCCTTCAATAGAGGATTGGATAAAGAAGATGTGGCACATATACACTATGGAATACTACTCAGCCATAAGAAATGATGACATTAGATCATTTATAGCAAAATGGTGGGATCTTGATAACGTTATACGGAGTGAAATAAGTAAATCAGAAAAAAACAAGAACTACATGATTCCATACATTGGTGGAACATAAAAACGAGACTAAGAGACATGGACAAGAGTGTGGTGGTTACCAGGGGTGGGGGGGAGGGAGGACGCAGGAGGGAGGGAGGAAGAGATTTAGGGGGAGGGGGAGGGGCACAGAGAAAACTAGATAGAGGGTGACGGAGGACAATCTGACTCTGGGCGAGGGGTATGCAACATAATTTAATGACAAGATAACCTAGACATGTTTTTTTTTGAATATATGTACCCTGAATTATTAATGTCATCCCATTAACATTAATAAAAATTTATTAAAAAAAATAAAATAAAATAAAATAGGTTGAAAGGCAAAAAAATAAATAAATAAATAAATAAATAAATAGACTTCCAAACCCGTAAGAATTTGTAATGAGTTTATTTGAGACAAACTGTTGATAATTGCCAGGAAGCAAAGTCTCAATGGATTGAGAAAGTGCTACAGAAACTGTAGGTTGTACCACCTATTTTATACAGAGACATAGAGGGGTTACCAGAAAATGATTGGATTGTTGATAGATTAGGTAGGAGAAAGCAAGGTGGGGAAATATCTGGGATTGAATAAAAAGTACTGAAACTTCTTTAACATAGGCAGGAATAAGATACATCATAGTAAATTAACATGATAACAATAACAGTGAGGAGATTTGTGGGTCTCTGCCCCGGTGGAACACTTCCCCTGGGTGGGGGGCAAGAAAAGAAGATTACCTGCATGTTATCAAGTACAATATTGTCCATGCAAAGAGACAACAGACAGGCTAGATTAAGGTAAGCGTTGGACTTTGTTAGAGAAAACTACCTCCCTAGGACATGACTACCGGCCATGAACTGCTTTTACTTAGAAAGTTTTCATTTCAGACCATCCTGTGTGTTCACTTTAGGTCTCTTGACTTTGTAAGACCACCATGCAGGCTTTCCCAGAGCTTGTCAGGATTATCTTGTGTCTCCTTTTCATCCATAGCAGAAGCTGACAAACCCCTTCATTGTTATTATTATCATGTTAATAACTGTTAACTATCTCATACCTGTGCAAGTAAAAGAAGTTTAAGTACATTTTTACTTTTTATTCAATATCAAAGATCTGGCACCCCCCATTTGTTTTTTGCTTGCCTTCCTAATCTGTCCTCAATAGGTTTTAGATAAACCACTTATGAATGACTTTCTTTGATTATGATACATAAAATAAATGGTAAAACTGTGATTTTCTGGAGCATTTTTCTCAGTCTGTTGAGATTTCGCTTCCCAGCAATTGTAAGCAGTTTTGCTCAAATAAACTCATAAAAAATTCTTACAGGTTTGGACGTTTCTTATATTGACACATCTTTGAAAATGCTGGGTGTTGGGCAGATAAAATATACTAGAAAGCCCGGCGGTCATACGAAATGACCACTGTTCTAGATATTATAAATTGTAATTAAAATGATTCGTGCAAAGGTGTCTGCCAATTCAAACTGAATTACCCAGGGCAGGCAGCAAGGATGCCCCTTTGCTTACTGCCCCATGGGGTTTCCCCCTTCTATTTGCTTAATTGCTTAAAGTAGAGTGCAATGAAGGAAACCACTGGGGGTACATTTCTTAAGAGCCACCACTAGCTCAATAAATAAAGGTGATTTAAATAATAAAATGTTAATTCATATGTCAAAGATCTCTTTGTACACAACATTTTTAAGCTCGCCTTGCAGAGGACCATCAATTATTTTTAATTTTACGTCCATTCTTTCATGAACTCTTGAACAGGCAACATAAAGTTGACCGTGTCCAAATGCAGGCTCAGGTAAAAAAATGCCAACACGCTTAAGCGTTTGGCCCTGAGACTTATTGATGGTCATAGCAAAGGCAAGTTTTACAGGAAATTGTCTACATCTCAATTGAAAATGGCAACCCTGTTTGAGATGGAGCCAAATCAATTCTTGGAATGACATGTATTTCACCTTTAGAGGAGCCAGTCAAAGACTTAGCTATTATGACATTATTTTTCAATCGGAGAACCTCTAGTCTTGTACCA
Organism: Saccopteryx leptura; assembly: GCF_036850995.1. Taxonomy (NCBI): domain Eukaryota; kingdom Metazoa; phylum Chordata; class Mammalia; order Chiroptera; family Emballonuridae; genus Saccopteryx; species Saccopteryx leptura. The sequence goes on from NC_089503.1 coordinate 358,821,152, forward strand.
TTGCAAAGACCCCTTCTGGTGTTAAGATTTCTTAACAGCATAATAATTGCTCCAATCTTTAACCTCAATTTGTGAGGTGGCATGCCAGAAGGCGGGACTATTTGAATGCCATGGCAACTTCACCCCATTGGCTAGTATAGTTATGCAAGCAACCAATAAGCTATCGGTGACAGACACTTAAGCCACATATAATAAAGATTATGCTCACTTTGTTAAAGATGGTGCTGCCCACATGGAAGCCCATTGCCCAGGTGATTGCTTAGAATGGGCATGATTGTATTAATGTGTGTTGGGGGCGGGCTGTGGGCAGCCAGGATCATTGTAGCCTGGGGCTTGGTTTTAGGACTAAGCCTTTCACACCCTTTTTGATGTGGGATGGTGTAATCCCATCATGTAATCCCAATATACATGACTTTATATTAGAGATTTCCCTGTTTTGTGTGTTAGATTGAAGGTTTTGATTCTGCACTATAAAGTGGGGCAGACCAGGAGTTTTCTCTCTCTGTTCCTGAGATTAGCATTAGAGAAGAGAGCAGAGAGAGGCCAGGTGCAGTGGGACAGGAGAAGCAGCCAAGATGGTGGAGTGTTGAGGGAGAAGGCAGTTAGTGCAGAGTTTGTGCAGGGAGAAGGAAGGAGATGGGGAACAGAGGTGAATAAGTCTGGTGAGCTAGAAACCTTTGATTCTAGGAAACTCAGGTAAGTCAGTAGCTTTGTGAGCACTGAATGAGTGGGTTTTGGAGCCCAATGTGTGTTTTTACTTGCCCGCTGGGTGCAAGCTAGGATTAAAGATGATGGCCCACCAGTTCTTGGCTCCGTTGTTTCTTTACCAACTGTCCGAATCCAATGTGAACCTGCATGTGAATGTCCACGATGGTGACTCCTGACCTTACACTGGGTGTATGTCCAGTAGTTGTGGCCATCACAGGCATGCAGGTGCAGATTCCTATTAGATTTGGAAAGACGGTAAAGAAACAGCGGAGCTGGAGGATGGTGGGCCATTTCTTTATTCTAGCCTCACACCCAGCAGGTGAGTAAAAACACACAGGGCTCCAAAACTCACTAATTCAGAGCTCACAAAGCTACTGACACATCTGGGTTTCCCTAGAATCAAGGGTCCCCACCAGCTCAGTCACCTCTGGTTCCCGATCTGCACACCTTCTCCCTTCTCATCTCTCCACAAACTGGCTTCTCCTTCAGCACCCTGCCATCTTGGCTTCCTTTTCCTTTAGCACTTTACCTTCTCTCTACCCTCACTTTGCAAAAACATGGCTTTCCCCTCCTTCTTTTACTTCTCTCCTTCTTTCTCCTTCTATAAAACACTACCTGGGCCCACAAAGACCCCTCCTCTAGCACATATTAGCATAACAATGGCCCTTCCCAAGCAGGAAGATAATTAGCAATTTCAGACCAGTGCTATTTCTAACAATAAAAGTGAGCAAATTCAAATAATACAAATTTTACAAACCTATTTGTCCAACACTGGGAAAAAAGAGTAATACCGTCTAAAATATATATGTCCTATTTTGGAAAATTTTAATAATGATCATGAACAAAGCTATGTGGTTTACCAGAAATGTAATAAAAGCTCAGATTAATTTAAAACTAACAGAAAAGTATGTATGTAGGAATAGGTGCTCTTCAGTGTGTTATGCACAAAGCCCACATGTTGGTCAAATAAGTTTGTAAATATGATATATATGTTTGCTCGCTTGTGACTTATATTGAGTGTGGGGGACAGGCTATAAGCAGGCCAGGTCGTTGTAGCCTGAGGTCTGGTTTTAGGACTAAGCTTTTCCCCACACCCTTGACTGATTATATGATCTGGGTGGTGCACTCTCATGAGGAATCCAATTATGCCTTGGATAAGTGACTTTGTATGGGAGACTTCCTTGTTTGTATATTGGATTAAGGGATTTTGGTTTTCTACACTATAAAGTGGGACAGACCAGGAGCTTGCTCACTCAGTTCCTGCTATCATGATTGCAGGGGGCTTCCCTGATCCCTTGCCCTTCATGGGAAAAGCTGGTTTTCTGCTTTTCCCTTGTCTTCTTTTGTGGTTTGCCTGTCTTGGTGAGACACCAATAAATAAGATGGCCCACCATCCTCCGACTCCGCCATTTCTTTACCATCTGCCCGAATCCAATGGGAACCTGCATGGGCCAGGCGGCTGCTTTGACAGTGACAGCCATGGCTCCTGGCCTTACACCACATTATTTTTATTTCAAAATAGATTACATTCTCTGGTGAAATGAAGTTCAAAGAAATGTTAATAGTTGGTGTTGGTCAAGTTTGTAAATATGATATATATGTTTGCTCACTTATAGTTTGCATTGGGTGAGGGGGACAGGCTGTAAGCAGGCAAGGTCGTTATCACCTAAGGCTTAGTTTTAAGACTAAGCCTTTCCCACCCTTTTAATACTAAGATCTTCTCAACACTAAGCTTGTCCCCACACCCTTGATGTGGGGTGGTGCACTCTCATGAGAAATCCCATTATGCTTCAGATAAGTGACTTTGTATCAGAGACTTCCTTATTTGTATATTGGATTAAAGGTTTTGATTTCTACACTATAAAGTGGGGGCAGACCGGGGCTTGCTCTCTCTCTGGTTCCTGAAATTAGCATTTCAGGGTGTAAAGCCAGTGGCCATGGCTCTAACTCAACACTCCGCCATCTTGGCTGTTTCTTCTGGCCTCCTCCATGTGGCCTCTCTCTGCTCTCCTCTCTGCTCTCTCCTCTAATCATAATCTCAGGAACCAAGAGTGCAAGCTCCTGTTCTGCCCTCATTTTATAGTATAGAAATCAAAACCTTTAATCCAATATACAAAATAGGGAAGTCTCTAATACAAAGTCACTTCTCTGAGGCATGATTGGATTGCACCACCCCACATCAAAAAGGGTGGGAAAGGCTTAATCCCAAAACCAAGCCCCAGGCTACAACAATCCTGCCTGCCCACAGCCTGCCCCCAACACACATTAATATCACCTGGGCGACAGCCTCCACGTGGGCAGCACCATTTTTAACAAAGTGAGCATAATACATTTTATCTGTCCAACACAGGGAGAGCAGAGAAAGGCTATGTGGAGGAGAGGAGAAGCAGCCAAGATGGTGGGGTGCTGAAACAGAAGCCAGTTTGTGCTGAGAGAGGGAGATGGGAAACAGAGGTGAATAAGGCTGGTGAGGTAGAAGCTTATGATTCTAGGAAACTCGAATAAGTCAGTGGCTTTGGGAGCCCTGAATGGAAAGGAAAGTGTTTTCCCACTGTGTGTATATCTTGCCCAATGGGTGCAAGCTAGGATTAAAGCTAATGGCCCGCTAGTTCTTGGCTTTGTTGTTTCGTTACCATCTGTCTGAATCTGTTTCCCAACCTTTTTTGTGCCCTGCCCCACCTTAACCTTTCTAAAATTTTTATGTCCCCCCCCATGTAACATACATAATTTTTAACATTAAAAAATTGATTTGTTCACTTAATAAACATAAATGATAGGTTCTAGGAAGAAATCACTATGAAATTGTTAACAAAACAGTAAAAAATATTTCAAAACATATAATGAAAAACAGAAATTTAAATTCCAAATAATTTTAATACAGATTTTTCTATATTAATTTATTATTTTAATTTAGTGTGATCCTTGCGCTTGATGCTTGCTGCACAGAGATTTTATATTAGATTCCAATTTGGTTAGCTTTAGTCTCAAGTCTCCATGTTGTATTATATCCAGCCGATTTTTTCTTTTTACCAGTAAATCATTTACAGCACTAAATCCACATTCAGCTAAAAATGAAGATGGAAACAGTAACAATAGTTTTCTTGCACATTTGGTTGAATTTGGGTATTTGATTTCTGTTTCCTCACCAAGCCATATTTAATATCCTTTGATGTTAAATAAAGCTTTAACTGACTCATCATTTTGCAATTCTGCAAGTTCTTCTTGATACTGCATATTTGATATATCAGACAAATCCACTAACATTGGCTGCATCATCGATGTTGGGAAATCAATTTGTTTTAAATCAGAAAATCTTTCTTTTAAATCAGCTGATAGAATATTCAAATGATTGACAATAACAAGTAAAGTGGTATCAGTTACTTCACATTTTTGGAGCCAATGAAACTGTTTAAAGTTTTTGTTGTTAATATGTTTCTGACATAACTCAATATTGGTAATGAAACCAATTATCTTTGCTTTTGCATCAACAAGAGTTTTATTTGTTCCTTGAAGTTGCTTATTTAATATATTTAGTTTTTCAAAGATATCGGCTAAATAACTCACAAATGCTTTACCATCTATTGTTAACAGAGACTTCATTTCAGGTTTGTTGCTTAAAAAATCACTAAGAGTATTAAACAGTTCCATAAATCTTTTCAAACAGTTTCCTTTAGATAGCCATCTTACTTCAGTATGAAGTAAAAGTCTCACATGGTCTTCATTTTGTTCTTCACAAAATAGCTTGAAAAGACGCTCACATTTGGCACTAGCTTTAATAGCATTAACACTCTTTATTTCTGTATGTAATACTTCATTCAGAACAGGTGAGATGTTTTTAGCTACCAAGTTTTCCCTATGAATAACACAATGCACAAGAATCATTTCTGGATTCGCATCTTTCATCAATTTTAAACAGCCATTTTTCTTGCCCATCATATTGGGAGCACCATCTGCAGCACAAGATGTTATATTTTTCATTGTTATATCATTGACATCTAAGTCGTTTTTTAGCTTATTATATATATCTTTGGAGGTAGTGGTGCTTTCTAATCTTTTACAGAACAACATTTCTTCAGCAAAATGTCCTTTATCAATATATCTTACGTAAGTTATCAATACTGCCTCACTGTCTCTCAAAGTTGATTCATCCATTTGCAAGGAGAATTTTCTTGTTTTCAGCTTTTCAATAAGTTGTTTTTCAATATCCTCACTCATTTCATCTATTCTTCTGCTAACAGTATTGTCACTGAGTGGCATAGCTTTTACATCTTTGTCATCTTTTTCAAGAACCGTTTTAAGAAATGCTGATATTGACGGTTTTATTAAATTCTCTCCTATAGTGTGATTTTCTCCAGTTTTAGCGATGAATAAAGAAATTTGATAACTAGCCTCAAGAACACGATTATTAGTTGAAGTATGAGCAGTAAATAGAGACTTAAATGTTGTTCTTTTTTCAAAATTTTTCTTTAAAGTTTTAAAGTAACTCAAATCTGAATTAATATGAGCACTATGTTTCACCTTCAAATGCGCCTCAAGACGACCTCGTTTCATTGATTCGTTGGTCAAGCATTGCTGGCATAAAAGACAAAAAGGAATCCACTCATCGTGAACAGTGGGTATGAACCCAAATTTTAAATATTCCTCCGAATATTGACGAGTTTTTTTCTTGCTTGCACCACTCATTTTACTATGGGCTATAATAAAAATAAGATCAATTAAAAACTAATATTAAAATATGTGTTAAAATATATTCAATGTGACATAGAGTAAACGTATACTAAAAATTCATATTTATTTAAATGTATATAACACATTTACTACACTACCACCGCAAATCAAAAGGTAACTATATTTTTTCCACTTGACAAAATTTTCTGGAAAGTTTTGCTTCTAAAATTAAAATTGTCATGCATGCACTATTATAGCCCCAATAATATTTATAAAATATTATTGCTTTCTAGCCCCGATGCAAGAAGTACTTAATAAAGAGTTTAATATTGATAAAAATAAAATTAAATATTTACTTACCAATTATATCTATACAATATATATGTATATTTATTAAATCAATGAGCTTTTACAACAGTTTTGACTGACACTTATTTCAAAGTAACACCATCTGAATGATGTGAAACACTACAGAAGTTGCGATGGGCCAATTAGGTGAGAATAACTGCGTTGTTTAGTGAGTTTTTAAAACGTCCGGGGTTCCCCGCAGCAGACGGCATGCTCCACGGTGAACCCAGGATGAAGTTTACTTGAACACTCAAATCACTCAGTTGATATTTTGGTCTCGTCAAACAAAATTATACTTAATAATTATTTACCGCAATTATTTAAGAATTACATTTTTTGTTAAATTTGGCACCGATATCTAGCATTGCATTTAAATGGCCTGGGGCGAAAGAGTTAAAGTCTTGTTGAGTCCATTTTCAAATTGCCCCCCTTAACTATCGAATTGCCCCTCTGTGGGGCATGGGCCCCATGTTGGGAAACACCGGAATGCGAACCTGCATTGGCCAGGCGGCTGTGATAGTGGCTGTGGCTACTGGTTTGACAGTTGGTATTATAAAATATTTTCCATAGGAAGACATGTTATCAATGATTCAGAAAGAGAAATTATATTTCTTAATTTATCAATGTTAAAAATTTATAAGATGCAAAAATAATATCTCTGTTTCCAGATGATTATTAGTCACTTCCAAATTTAAGATGCAGGGTCAATTGCTCTGGGAATCCTACTGTCATCTGCCATAATTAGAACTAACCTCACCTTGTACTGTGGTCCAATTCACACTGGGATTTTTGTAACTCTAATTTCTATGCATGTGTTTATACATTTGTCTTTTTCTAATGGGCCACAACTTCTTAATCAGCAAATGGTGGATCGTTTCATTGTTTGAATTTCTAAAACTTGAATGTTACTTGACAGCTTTAAAATAGATAGATTGCTTAAACATATGGACAAAAATGAAAGTTTTTTTTATATTTTAATAACATATATCTACGTTCTTTGACCTTGGCTACTATCACCCTAGACCCAATGGTTATTATCCCTTACCTTACTAATGCTTCCAAGTGGTATCATTCCAATTCAACTATTCTGCTCAGTATTTGTAGAGTGGTATGAAGGCTGCTGGAACAGATGTCAGAAAAAGGGTAAAATGCAACTTTCCTAAGCAAACTGAAAAGTAAGTTATAGCACGGAGTTTCCACTTCAGAGAAACTTTCCTGCCTCTTCTCTGCACCTGGTATTTTGTATCACATCCCTCTATTATTCCTGTTATCACAACCTGCACTTACCCCGTTGACTATGTTTTGACTAGTTTATTGTTGGCTTCCCCAAAGACTGTAAATTTTTCAACAAAAGAGATCTTATCTTTCTTGTGCAGTGTATTTGACTTGATGAACATAAGTACCACAGGGTCCCAAATTATAGAGTGTTAGTCTTTATTTATGTATTCTTACTTCCCAGAGCAGTGTCTGACACAGTGTAGAACTCAATAAATATTTGTAGAAAAAAATGAATGAATATTTTTTTGTGTATCATATGGTAGATATGCAGAAAATGTGTTGGCTCATGAATTATTTAACCAATAATTATTTTTATTTATGAAGATGTATTGAAAAAATTTAATCAAAATAATTTATGTGTAAAATGCATGTTTCTACTATACCTTATTAAAGTGTATATTATAACACAACTAAAATGTAATTAGGTCCAGGTAAATCATAAATGATGGAAGTTTTCCAAATTATAATAGTACTTTTATATTTTATAGTAGTGGAACTTGTTTTTTCTTAAATCTTGCTGAATCAGTGACTCTTTAATTTTAAGTTTTAAAAAGGAATGACAACAAAAAGCACTGACAAAATTTTAAAATTTGTTTACCTTTCCCATGAAAGATATAATTATATCTTTGAAAAATATGCATGATATGCATTCAATTTGATACCTAATGTAGTGCTGCACCCACATAGCGGAAGACAGAGACCAATGAAATATTTGACATTTAGATGTTTGTGCCATGTTTTCTTGCTAAGCTGTAACAGCACAGCTCTTGTTATTTTCTTCATGTCAACAATACACAGCCCACTATAAAAGCAGAATAAAACACAAATAGGTATTTGTGTTTAATTAATGTTTTGAAATTAATTATGTTTTGATAGTCCCATATTAGACGTTTAAAAAACTGCCAGTATCTCTACGCCATTGTTCTCAATGTTGACATGTTATTATTTCTAACTGGTAAGAAAGTAAAAAGTCTCACACTTGACATTTAGCCTCATGTTCTTTTTCTAAAACAGCTGAAGTTTTACAAATCTGTATTTCAAAGATTAACAAGTTCTATTTTTATGTCATGGAGAAATTCATTTCAAGCTATTATTTCATCTTAGATATAAAGAATTTCAAAGGCTCACATATAAAAAAAGTTATTGTCTCTTGGATGGAATTAACATCTATTAAATTTATTGACTGGGCCTATTTCTTACTATTTTGAGATTTTTAGCAAAAATCACAGCAAGGGTCATAACAAATTGGTTTCTTGTTGGTAATGGTGTATCTGTGAAAAAGGAAGCATAATTGACTGCAGCCATGGGATTCAGACAACTGTACAGAGAATGTACTTGGCCTTCATGTATAGGAGGAGGCAATGTGCTTTTATCATTTGCATTTATAGGCACATGTCATATACTGTTGTTGCATGTCTATTTAGGAATAGGGTTGGAAGCATGGCATATAAGTTAAAAGGGAATACAAAGATAATGCTGGAGATAATATTTAATTGCTGATATTAAATTTAGGATTAAATATGAAGATAGGAACTAGTTATATTCATAGGGTATATTAGATTCATTGAAGGAATAACTAAGCAGAGAACTAAGATGATTCCTACCCTCTTGTGTTTTATTATGGACCCCTTGAATTAAAATACATAGGATAATTTCTAATGTGTCGTTCTGTAGAACATTGATCTTGGCAAAGCTAATTGGTTGGCCTTCACAAAAATTCTAAATGCTCAAACGAAGGTGGGAAACACAGCTTCTTGGCTAACTATTGAATTATGATATATATTAGTAATTTAAAGCACCAAGGAGCCATACTATTAACAAGTCTGTCTAACCAGAATTTCTGAGCATGCACCATTTTTCTAAACTTTTTTTTTTTTTTTTTACTGATTTTAAAGGGAGAGGAAGGGAGAGAAAAAAGAAACATCAATTTTTTTGTTCCACTTATTTGTGCATTTGTTGGTTGATTCTTGTATGTACCTTGACTGGTATTTGAACTCACAATGTTGTTTGATCAGGACAACATTCTAGCCAGCTGCCAGGACAACATTCTAACCAACTGGCAGAGCTACCCTGCCAAGGATGAGTATGAACTATGTTTTAAAAATATCACATCTTATTTATATCTTATTAAGTATAATACAAGTTTGGGATATAACAATCTCTGTAATAATTTGATATGTGTTATTTCATTTTGAACTTTAGGTCCTTTGTCAATCTGTAACAAATTTAAATTGCTTCATATATAAAATGTCTTTTTACAGAAATCTGAAGCTCATCATTCTAATGGTATTCTTGAAGGACTATTATTTCCCTAATTAATGACTATCCTATTAGACCTATTGAAACAAAAATCTTATCATACCACTAAATAGTTAGAATGAGACCTTAACAATATTCTTTCATCCATATCCATTTTCAAATGTGAAATGATTTTAATAAATATGTCCAGTTTTATGAATAAAAAGAAAGTTATATACTATTCCATATTCTTTTTTGAAAACCAGCTAACATAGTTGGCATTTATAGGTTAATTATCAAGCATCTTTATTTTAAAATTCTACCTAGAATATGCTTTGAATATGTATTTGCCTATATGAGAAAAATACCACTGTGTATAGAAACTTATAATTTGCAGTGTCTGTGTTCTTTTTTCATTTTGGGCTTCATATCAGTCACTACATATTTTGTCTGCATGTATGAGATATTTATGCAAAAATCAAATATTTTCCAATATTCAGTAAAGTGACCTTTTTCATCTATACTTTTAGCTGTTTAAGCTCCTATTTGAAGTTTATGCTAGGTTTCCAAAAATAAATTTTATGTATATTACATAGCAAATATTAAAGACTAGTTATTTATTTCTTCATAAAAAAATATCACAAAACTAACTGCCTCAACAGGAAACCTTTTTTTCCTCACAGTTGTGTATTTTCGCTGGTTACTCCAGCTCATTAAATTCCAGTGAAGCTGTTGACCAAAGTCATGTCACAATTTACCTGGGAGGCAATCTACACCCAAGTTCACCAACAGCATCAATGGTAGAACTCAGAAAATCCTCCTCTGATCTCATTAATTTGACTCCGGTTCTCACTGGGTAATGGTGAGGGTTACCAGTTGCTCCTGAATGTTAAGAGTTGTTTTTGCTTCTCACAGGCTGCTCTCAACATGGCTGTTTTCACTGAGAGACAGATTTCAGAGAGAGTTAACCAGACTGAGCAGCCAAGACTGAAGTCACAATCCTTTCATATCTTACTCTCAGAAGGAAAATCCTATTACTACTGTTATATTTCATTCATTAAAAGCAAGTCTCTAAATCCAGCTCAAGGGCAAAGAGGCAACAATCATTGGAGACCACCTGAGAAGCTGCCTGCTGTATATTTTTTTCTTTCTATATTTGCTAAAAAGACAGTTATGTTTCAATTCTAAATTGTTAACTAAAGACAATAGTTTTCTCTCACATGTCCTCTGAGAAATGAACTGTTATGTTACTACTAGAGATTTATTTTTAGAATTTCAAGTTAAGAGGTTAAATAAAAAACAAATTCAAGAGAGGAAGAAAATAAATGTACCTCTAAGTTATATAAGTGACATAATGAAATTTGACAGAGATGTACAAATTCAATAAAAAGTGACCATTATTTGAGAAATAGTATACTAAATCTTGCACAAGATGCAAAATGAATACGAAACAGTGCTTGATCCTAGATACAGGTATGCTTGCAGGTTCTATCTGCTCACTGGTGGGGTGACTGGAGCAGGATAATAATATTCTCACCTAACTGTTGTATGATATTTGGAACATTATGTTGTGATGATGAAATAAAGTAATCATATACAATCATATAGTTATGTAAAGTTCTTTCTATAGTATTTTAAGAGTTTTCAGGACACTACCATATACTTTCTAAATATTCATTAATTTTTAATGTAAAATGTTATTTTATTATAATTATAAAAGTAAAATAACTATAACATACAACAGAAACACCAAAGAGAAGGACAAAATGCAATGAGGGACCAAAGCATCACTTCTAATATCTGTGAGGAATTAAGAACAAGTGTCTTGAAAAACATGGCATATCCATAGATAAATGTTACTTTAATATGCAGAGATGGAAAGTGTGTTTTAGTCAGAGTGACAAGAGACTCTTCAAAATAGAAAACCCTCGCATGCTCATAACAGAAGTAGGAAACTCTAAGAAAGAACACTGTAGTGTTGTGCTTGGTAAGAGGAAACAGTCATGTTAACCAGACAGTATTTTACTGGATATTAGTCTTGCTTGACTTTAAAGCAGCACTTAAATTTCCTCCTAAGGAAGAATTCCTTTCATACCATATTAGTAACATGGAACTGACTTGTGCCTCTCTCCCTGAATTGGCTTCAGTTTACCCAAATAGAATATTATATTTCATAGAACAGAAACTCTTCTCTTCGAGTGTGGTCTTGGGAAGAATGGTATCAGCATCACCTGGGAATTTATTCGTAATAAAAATTCTCAGGCCCTCCTTCCTATCTTTTGAATTAGAAACTTGAGGTTAGGCAGAGAAATTTGTGCTTTAATGAGCCCTCTAGGTGATTCTAATGTGCGCTAACATTTGAAATGACTGACTTAGAACATATATTTATACTTTCGGAGGAAACTCAGAGGTTTGTGTTTATTCACCTCTTAAGAGTACTTTTTGTAAAAGTGTGCATATTAGAAGCACATGGAAAACTTTTCAAACTGACAGCACCCTATGCAATTATAGACATATTTCACCTTGTTGTACTTCACAGATGTTGTATGTTTTATTTTTTCTTTTCTTTTCTTTTATTATTATTATTATTATTATTTTAATTTTTCTGAAGCTGGAAACGGGGAGGCAGTCAGACAGACTCCGGCATGCGCCCAACCGGGATCCACCCGGCATGCCCACCAGGGGGCAATGCTCTGCCCATCCGGGGCATTGCTCTGTCATGACCAGAGCCACTCTAGCGCCTGGGGCAGAGGCCACAGAGCCATCCCCAGCATCCGGGCCATCTTTTTGCTCCAATGGAGCCTTGGCTGCGGGAGGGGAAGAGAGAGACAGAGAGGAAGGAGGGGGGGGGTGGAGAAGCAGATGGACGCTTCTCTTGTGTGCTCTGGCCGGGAATCGAACCCGGGACTCCTGCACACCAGGCCGACGCTCTACCACTGAGCCAACCGGCCAGGGCCTTATTTTATTTTTTTACAAATGGAAGGCAAGACCCTTCACCAGCAAAAAGATTACAACTCACTTTTTTGTGATACTGGCTTTATTGTGGTGATCTGCAACCAAACCCACAGTATCTCTGAGATATGTCTGTTTAACTAAAATGTTCTGAAATAGTGCCTCAGTCTTCATATGGTTACTCCCAGAATTGTCTAATATATAGCAGCCTGGAAAACCAGTGCTCTTGCTGTTGGTTCTCTACTCTTAGCTCTATTAGATTCCCTTGAAATAGCCAAAAGGAGAAAATAAAAAGGATCCAGAGAAGTAATTAAAGGTAACAGAGAAGCAGTGAATCTCGATTTGGTCTTTTAAAATGGTCTCTGAAGATGTTGGAGGAGGTCATTGGGAGGATCTGACCACCAGCTGACCTACAAGTGGACCCAGTCAATAAGAGGTTCCTTTGCCTAACCCTGTCCTTGAAATGTATTCTTTGCTCAACATTTCTGCACTAGAAGCCATTTCAAAACTGTGTTCTTCAGACCATCTGGACAGGATATGTGACTGAACACAATTAAGGCTTCCATGTAAACTCTTATGATTATGGTGGGCACATGTGGAGATCCACTCATCCTCATGGTTGCCCAAGACAAGCTTCACAGGTAAATTCCCTTGCTTGCTAAACTTGCCCCTTACCAATCTGGGTGGTCTGCCTCTTTCATTGGTTTCTCTTGAGCCTCCATGTTGGGGAGAACAGTTTCAGACTTCACTTAGGGAATCCCAAGTTTCCAGTGAATAGAAGAATATGGATTTTACCCCATTTATGGTAACTAAAAGCTTTTACTACTTAAATATGAGAAAATAGCAGAAGTGTTTTTTAAAATAGTTTGTGAACAGATAGACACTTATCTCTAGAAATTTTACATAAGGACTGTGCTTATATATGAATTTGACTCTCATCTTGCTTGCCTGCAGTTCTCTGTTCAACTCATTTTCGTGATCCTATTCAATAGCAAGTGGAAATGTGGGAGAAAAGATATAACTTGTATAAGCATCAGAATCTCTACTATGGTAATATAATTCATTTTTTTTATATGTTTTTAAATTTCTGAGCATACTTTTAGTTCACCTGCTATTTTTTTTTATTTATATGGTTTTTTTTTTTAATTTTCAGATAGATATATATTTAAGCCTGACCATGTGGTGGTACAGTGGATAGAGCATCACACTGGGATTCAGAGGATGCAGATTTGAAACATGGAGATTGCCAGCTTGAACGCAGGCTCCTCTGGTTTGAGCACAGCTCACCAGCTTGAACCCAAGGTTGCTGGTTTGAGCAAGGGGTCACTCTATCATCTCCTGTAGACCCTCAGTCAAGGCACATATGAAGAAGTAATCAATGAACAACTAAGGTGCCACAATGAAGAATTGATGCTTCTCGTCTCTCTCCCTTCCTGTCTGTCTGTCCCTATCTGTCCCAAACTGAAATAAATGAATAAAACTCAAGTCAAAGTAAAAAAAACAAAACAAACAAACAAACAAATAAAAAACCCAAACAAACAAAAAAAATAAAGGACCGTTATCATCCAAGAAAACTTTAACAAATATTTATGATAGATTATAAAATTGGGCTATCTGAGAAATAGTAATATGTTATCTTAATAGAAAGTGTTCTTCTATTTGAAATATTAGAAATGTTGATATAATACACTTCTTTAGTGTTTATTTAAAAAAATTATACACTCTCATTTAATTTTCTAGGCATTCTAGAATAGTAGTAGATTCCTAAAAATACTAATCTAAACCTTTAACACAATAATAAATATATGAATTTTATATATTGGGCTTTGAGGGAAAATTTTGGGTTTTTTCATGGAAACCAAGGAAATTCTTTTTTTTTTTTTTTTTTTTAACAGAGACAGAGAAAGACATAGAGAGGGACAGATAGGGACAGACAGGAAAAAAGAGAGATGAGAAGCATCAATTCACCTGACCAGGCGGTGGCGCAGTAGATAGAGCGTCGGACTGGGATGTGGAGAGGCATCAATTCTTTGTTGCAGCACCTTAGTTGTTCATTGATTGCTTTCTCATATGTGCCTTGACCAGGGGGCTACAGCCAACCAAGTGACCCCTTGCTCAAGCCAGCGACCTTGGGCTCAAGCTGGTGAGCCTTGCTCAAACCAGATGAGCCCGTGCTCAAGCTGGTGACCTCAGGGTTTCAAACCTGAGTCTTCCACGTCCCAGTCTGACACTTCATTCACTGCGCAACTGCCTGGTCAGGCCCAAGGAAATTCTTGATATATAAATCTACATTAAATCATACAAAGAGAAATATAATCAGATGCCTAGAATAATTAAAAACAACAAATATTAAGAGTAAAATAACTCACCCTGGCCAGTTGGCTCAGTGGTAGAGCGTTGGCCTGGTGTGCGGGGGACCCTGGTTTGATTCCCTGCCAGGGCACATAGGAGAAGCGCCCATCTGCTTCTCCCTCCCCCCCCCACTTCCTCTCTGTCTCTCTCTTCCCCTCCCGCAGCCAAGGCTCCATTGGAGCAAAGATGGCCGGGGCGCTGGGGTTGGCTCCTTGACCTCTGCCCCAGGCGCTAGAGCGGCTCTGGTCGCAGCAGAACGACGCCCCGGAGGGGCAGAGCATTGCCCCCTGGTGGGCAGAGAGTCGCCCCTAGTGGGCGTACGGGGTAGATCCCTGTTGGGCGCATGCGGGAGTCTGACTGTCTCTCCCCATTTCCAGCTTCAGAAAAATACAAAAAAAAAAAAAGAGTAAAATAACTCTTGTTGAGGTTAATATTTCAACTTTAATATTGCAAATAAATATAGTGAAGGATACTGAAGTTGACATATACCGTATATT
Organism: Saccopteryx leptura; assembly: GCF_036850995.1. Classification (NCBI taxonomy): domain Eukaryota; kingdom Metazoa; phylum Chordata; class Mammalia; order Chiroptera; family Emballonuridae; genus Saccopteryx; species Saccopteryx leptura. The sequence continues at coordinate 358,836,193 of NC_089503.1, forward strand.
TTCTCAATAGTATTACAAATATTAATTTAAAATATTGAAAATTATGATAAAAAATATAATGATAATTAAACACATGATCAGTAACACCAGAATAAAACCACAGATCATAGAGTTCATTTGCTTGCTTGCTTATAAAGTTTAAATAGTTTTCTACGTATTAAACGTAAATCGGTCAGTTGCAAGGAAGTTTGTTGGCTCCAGTAGCTTAAGCAATAGATGTCAGTTAGCATGGAGAGAAAAGTCAGAGCAGCAATAACAAGAGGTAGTTATGGGATTGGAACTCATATTCAAATTTTACATGATACATAATTGCTGCCTGAGTAACCAAGATAGAACAGGAGATTATTACACAAGAAAACCCTTCAGTGCCTGCAGAGGTGGCATAATTTATAATGTTATTCAGAATGTGTCATAGTGTATGCTTTTGCTTAATGGGTGAATGCATCTTCATTACTCAATCAGGAACTAGAACTTTCTTTTTCCATGTGTGCAGCTCAAATAACATTTTTAAAAAACACATCAGTGATTGCAATAAACACACAGGCTACTGAATTCAGAAAGATAGAACTGTACAGACCACATTAATAGAAAATCATTTCCTCGTAATGAGGAAACCCCAATGTGGAAACTTTCATGGTAAATTGGAGGGAAGTAAAACCTCATAAATAATAAAATTCAAAAATTACCTCTGTTTAATATGACCTTTGATAAATTTCAAGAAAAATTTATGACTTTAAAATTAATAAAGCTCATGACTCAGAAAATTAATGTCCCATGGTTGTCTTGGTTTGAATGTTCGGATTGATCTGAAGTGATCAATAGAACCGAACTTAAACAGTCTAAGAAAGGAGAGACAGAGAAAGAGAGAGGGAGAGAAAGACAAGGACAGAGGCACACACACACACACACACACACACACACACACACTCAATATAATGGTGAAAGAAATCCAGAAATCCAGTTAGACATTCCTGATTAAAGGTTTCACCCACAATTTCTTATTAGAACAAAAAAATTATTGACTATTGGTAAAGAAAAAAGTATCTCTTACATATCACTAACTTAAGTAGTTTATTTCTATCAAAGTATTCTACATGCTATATATTTTAGCTGATATTAGAAACCATTAAATAGGCCTGGCTTGGCAGCTCAGTTGGTTATTGTCCCAATAAGCCAACGTTGCAGGTTTGATCTGTGGTCAAGGCAAAAACAAGAATCAACCAATGAATGTATAAATAAATTATGCTTCTCTCTCTCTCTCTCTCTTTCTTTCTCTTTCTCCTTCTCCCTCTAAAGATCAATAAATAAAAAATACCAAAAAATAAAATAAAATAAGGTCCTGGCCAGTTGCTTCAGTGGTTGAGCACCTGCCCGACGTGTGGATTTCCCTGGTTCAATTCCTGATCAGGGCACACAGGAGAAGTGCTCATCTGCTTCTCCACCTTTCCCTCTTTACTTTCTATCCTGTTCTTCCCCTCCTGTAGCCAAGGCTCCACTGGAGCAAAGTTGACCCGGGTGCTGAGGATGGCTCCATGGCCTCCGCCTCAGGTACAATGGCTCCAGTTGCAATGGAGCAATGTCCCAGATGGGCAGAGCATCACCCCCTAGTGTGCTTGTGGGATGGATCCCGGTCAGGCACATGAGGGAGCAGGAGTCTGTCTCTCTGCTTCCCCGCTTCTCATTTCAGAAAATACCAAAAAAAAAAAATAAAGGGTATTGGACAGTTGATATATACTATTTGTAAGAACAGCTAAAACACGTATTTGATGTCTATGGATACAGTAACTTTGTGGCAGAGGTGTCCTTCAAAACTCGCTGTAACACATACATGTAATATATATATATATATATATATATATATATATATACACACACACACATATATACATCTAGCATATATAGCCTATGCATAATACACATACATATAATATACAATAAACAAATACACATACATATAATATACAATAAACAAATACATGCACACATACTTTATGAATACATGAATTTCTGTGTGAGAATACAAACAGAATTCAAAACTAGAATCAAATATTTCTACTCAATGATGTAGAGAGAGAGAGAGAGTGTGTGTGTGTGTGTGTAGGTGTATGCACTTAAATGTACAATATATTGGATTAGAGGAAGGAACAAATGCAGACTGAGCAGTCCGAATAGGGCACTGAGAAAGGGCAGGGAGTCACATGAGATGAACTCAAAGCGGCCTGCTCTGGTTAGAACACAATGCAGGAGAAGGCCTGGTGCATCACAGGGCATGTGGGAAGTAGAACGCAACATGCCTGGGTGCCATGCTTACAGTCCCAGAATCAGAGGAAAACAGTTTCCTTGCCGGGCTGTCACTGTGAGTAAATCCTGCGAGAAGTCAAAGGGCGTGAAGAACAAGAAGAGACCATTCCATTTGTCAGTTAGGAGGTGACTGGACTTTGCGTAATGTGATCAAAGAGAAGGTAAACTTTATCTGGAGGTGAGGAAATGGAAGTAGAAACTTTTACAAAAGGATGACTGTTACTCATAAAGATCACTTGGTTGAAAAAAGGAAATTGAAGACTTTAAAATTACAAAGTCATTTACTTACCATCCAGAAAGTCTAATTCATATATTTAATTAATATGTCAATGATATCAAAATTATATAAGATCCCTCATCAATAAGTTAACATGCTGTCTGCAGATTGTAAGGTTTAAGGATCAATCCTGGAAGAGACATATAATTACAATGAATTATGTTTCATTTATTTTTATTCGAATGTGTCAGTGTAGTTTTCAGAAAGCCTTCTTAAAAGAACTTTTCACCATGCCAGTGAAATTTAGAGAGAAGGGAGAGGCGTGGAGAAGTAGATGGTTGATTCTCTTATGTGCCTTGACTGGGAATCAAACCTGGGACATCCACACGCCCAGCTGGCACTCTGCCATTAAGTCAACTGGCCTGGCCAAGAGGAGCTGTTTTGATTTAAGTAGGCTGAAGAACTCGCATCCGACCAAATAACTATTCTCCTCACTTGTTCTAATGCACATATCTGAAGAGTCACTGAAGAAATCAAGATATAAACTTCAAAATAGAACCTGAAAATCACCAAATAATGGAGTAGCAGCATAACACTGAATTATCACTTAATTATTGATTATCCTTCTAAGAAAATATGTTAGAGTAAATTTTTTTTTTTTTTCTTTTTGTATTTTTCTGAAGCTGGAAATGGGGAGGCAGTCAGACAGACTCCCTCATGCGCCTGACCGGAATCCACCCAGCACGCCCACCAGGGAGCGATGCTCTGCCCATCTGGGGCATCACTCTGTTGTGACCAGAGCCACTCTGGCACCTGAGGCAGAAGTTATGGAGCCATTCCCAGCGCCCAGGCAATCTTTGCTCCAATGGAGCCTCGGCTGCGGGAGGAGAAGAGAGAGACAGAGAGGAAGGAGAGGGGGAGGGGTGGAGAAACAGATGGACGCTTCTCCTGTGTGCCCTGGCCAGGAATCGAACCTGGGACTTCCGCATGCCAGGCCGACGCTTTACCACTGAGCCAACTGGCCAAGGCCTAGAGTAAAATTCATGTTGAGTAATTACTAAATCTTTTAGCATTTTTCCCTCATAAGTGAAGTAAAAAAAAAAAAGCTTTTATTTTAACTTTTGAAATAAAAATTATAGTAAGACTTTCACATAATTTAGTTTTATTAAAATCTCCCTTTAATAAGAATGTTTTCTAGGTAACAGGTATTCATCTTTGAGATATAATATCCAATCATATGAATGAAGACTCATATGCAAGATGACCTTAATATTCCGAAAAGATGTTTAAAATTGCCCTCTCATGATGAGAAGAGATACTGTAATATATCTACTTTCAAACGGACATTAAAACTTACCATTGAAATAATACTAAAATTCATTGTACTATTTACTAATTGTTTTTGTGTGTGACAGAGACAGAGAGAGACAGAGAGAGGGACAGATAGGAACAGACAGGAAGGGAGAAAGATGAGAAGCATCAATTCTTCAGTGCAGCTCCCTAGTTGTTCATTGATTGCGTTCTCATATATGCCTTGACTGGGGGGTGGGGGGGGCTACAGCAGAGTGAGTGACCCCTTTCTTGAGCCAGCAACCTTGGGTTTCAAGCCAGTGACCTTTGGGTTCAAGCCAGCGATCATGAGGTCGTGTCCATGATCCCATGTACAAGCCAGCAACCTCGCACTCACGCTGGTGAGCCCATGCTCAAGCCGGATGAGCCTGAGTTCAAACTGGTGACTTCAGTGTTTCGAACCTGCATCCTCCGGGTCCCAGTTCGATGCACTATACACTGTGCCACCGCCTGGTCAAGCTACATATTGTTTATTATTTTTAACATTATAATTTGTTTTTAAACAACATACATTTATTAATTGAAGATTATTGAAGCAAATTCTAAATTTTTCAGACATCCATGAAAATGAGCTAGATTGTTTATTTATTTTGTTCATTCATTTAATAAAAAATTGTGCTTTGGCCCTGGCCTGATAGCCCCATTGGTAGAGCATCATCCAGAAGCACAGAAATTGCCTGTTTGATCCCCAGTCAGGGCCCATACAGGAACATATAAATGTTCCTGTCTCTCTCTTTTTCTCTTCTATCTCTAGAGATCAATAAAATAAGCATTAAAAATAACTGAGTTTTGTCAGAGATGATTAAATTAGTAATGATCATTCAAAGATGCTATAACCCTGTAAAATACTGAAAATGATCCAATGTAATGCTTTTTGTGTTTATACATTGATTTTTTTTTTTTTTACTGTGAGCTATTTCATGTACTTACATTTAGGCACTCTTGAGTTATGAAAGTAATGTTTTATTTTAAATATTTGGTAAGAAATTAGATGCAAATTTATATCCTTTCCTCGATTTTCTTAAAACAATTTAAAATTTAGAATTTCAGTAAAAGAAATAACAACACACCACATTTCCATTCAGTAAAATATTCTGTAAGAGCTGTGAACAGAAACATGAAATATAAATATAATTTGAATGAAATTGAATTTTTATTAAAGATTATAAATCCACATATTTTGGAGACAGAGAGATAAGGAAATAAAATCAAATATTATATATATGTATATATATATATATTCCTACTAAGGATAGTGATAAATATATTTCCATATTTATGTACACACATACATAAACATATATATCTTTCTACAGTGCTGAATTCTTAATATGTTTATAGGTAAGTGATATGAGTGTTTAAAAGATATATACATTATTCATGTATAGAAATAAGTTAAAGTGGATCATAAAAATACATATACTGTCTATATTAGTAATAGTATAATATAATTCTATGGTAATATGAGATACATTACAAAATTTAATGCTGGATAAATATAAACTTGGAAAATATTCCACATTGGAAAGTGAAAGATTAGCCTTAACATGGTACTTCCGAAGAGGAATAACTTTAAGCTCTTTTATAGGCAAATTCTGGCAGAAACGTTTTGATCTTAAAGTTTGGAGAATCTAATTGGTAACGAGACATTCCAGTCTTTTGCTGTACCTTATACTGTACAATTGATTCTTAGGAACCCAACTTCAAGTTCAGATAGACAACAAATACGGCTCTCTACCCGAAACTGAGAACATTTTGGACTCTACAGTTCTTTGTTATGTTGGGCTGACCTCAGCAGTGCACGATTTTAGCAACAGCCCTGTCCTCTACCTAATAAATGCGAGTGTTCTAGGTTCTAACCCTGCTATGCCACCCTCTTCCTGCCTAGGCCCACTGCGATGTCAAAAATGTCTTCAGGCATTGCCTAATGTCTCGTGAGGGCAAAACTGGTTCAGTAAAGAACTAAAACAGCTCCCTATTTTCCAGATTGTAGGACTATAATACAGAGATATTAAGTGAGCTGTTTAAGTTTGCATAACTAATTAGAGGCAAAGTGGCAAGCAGAGATGTCTGGGGTTTCTTTTTCTCTGTTCTTTTTGCTATTTGGCACAGCTAACTGAAAATATCTCCTACTCATCTTTAGTATGTATCCAAGATTAAAAAGATTTCTTTCTCCATTTTAATTTACTGCAGTCTGAAATTATATTTTTCTTCTTAGCAATATGCTTTTATTAACAAATCGTTAAAATCTCCTTTTGTGTAAAATCATAAAACTAAATATTATATTGCCGACTTATGTGGTTGGCTGTGAATACAAATTCATTTGTATTTTAAAAGTAAATAACTCAGTTATTTAAAGACAGGAATAGTGAGGTTTAATTGTATATATTAATTGCTTTGTTGAACATAGTAACCACTTAAGGGTGGTGTTTGTGTTATGAATATATTAGTTGTTGATTTTTTAGCTGTTGAATCTTACCATGTTATTTTGTGTATATTTATTTATTTTAAAATCTAAAGAGATAAACATAAATGGGACTCCAAAGTTATTCAAGTGAAATAACCTCAAAATTAAAAAGGCTTTGTAGCTGCACAGTGGATAGACTTGCCTTTTAACTTGGTTTCTGCATTCATTTTTTTTTTTGTTTTTTGCATTTTTATTTTATTGTTGTTGTTGTTGTTTTTCCTGAGGTGAGAAACAGGGAAGTAGAGAGACAGACTCCTACATGCTCCTGACTGGGATGCCCACTAGGGGCTATGCTCTGCTGATCTTAGGCATTGCTCTGTTGCAACTGAAGCTACTCTAGTGCCTGAGGGGGAGGCCATGGAGCCATCCTCAGCGCCTGGGCCAACTTTGCTCCAATGGAGCCTTGGCTGTAGGAGGAGAAGAGAGAGATAGAGAGAAGAGAGGGGGAAGGGGGAAGAATCAGATGACTACTTCTTCTGTGTGCCCTGGCCGGGCATTGAACCCAGGACTTTCACATACCAGGCTGATGCTCTACCACTGAGCCAAACTGCCAGGATTGTTTATCATTCTTTAGGTGACTATCACACAACAGCCAAATGCTGACCATTTAGTAGAAAATAATTCACATTGAAAGAGAAGCTTAGGGATCGCCTTACTGAAAATGTAACATAAATATATCATTAATGTAAATTCCCCTTGAACTTTTGTATTTGATACTCCTTTATAGAATTGCTCTTATGACAAATTATGCTGAGTAAAAATCAACAGTATTAAAATAAATAGATTTGAGTCTTCATTTCACATCCGGAATTTTTTTTTTAATTCAGTGTAAGGAGTAGAGGCAGAGAGATAGACTTCCGCGTGTGCCCCAACTGGAATCCACCTGGCAAGCCCACTAGGGGCAATTCTCTGCTGATCTGGGGTGTTGCTCAATAACTGAGTACTTCTTAGCACCTGAGACAGAGGATATGGAACCATTCTCAGCACCCAGGGCCAACTCGCTTTGATAGAACCATGGCTACAGGAGGAGAACAAAGAGAGAAGCAAGAAGGGAAAGGATGGAAAGCAGATGGTCACTTCTCCTGTGTGCCCTGACTAGGAATTAACTTAGGACATCCATATACAGGGTCAATGCTCTACCACTGAGGCAACCAGCCAGGACATCAATTTTCAATTATGTTGAGAGAGAATTTCTAAGTGATACATTTTTAAAGTTCACTTTTAAAAACCTTGAAGCAAAGTACCAAAATCACTCATTGCAAATGATAAAGGATATCAAATTATATTTAACCACAAAATTCATTAGATGGTATTTTAATGCTTACAGGTTGAAATATTGGAATATTAATATATTATCAGGCTTTACTCAGGATTAAAATGTTTTCTATTATCTCTACTGGAAAAAGACATGACACTTAAAATCTTAAGTTGAAATATTTAACACTATAAATTTCTGGTTTAGCACATTAACTATATTAAGGAAATAATAGTTCTAATTAATGTAATACAATCTAGGTTAAATTTGTATCCGATTATGTATTATACCGTTTTGGATGGAAAGTCTCTCATTTAGCTTTATTTTTATACAGAACTATAACATTACAAAAAGAGGACAGTATAAGCTATTATTTGATCATGAATAATTCCTCTAAAGAATATAATGTGAAGATATTTAGAAATGCTCTTTTTAATTTTTTTCTACCACTATATGATTTTATTTTTAAAATTTTGTAGTCCTGACCTATGGTGGTATAGGGGATAAAGCATTGACCTGGAATGCTGAGGTTGCTGGTTCGAAACCCTGGGCTTGCCTGGTCAAGGGACATATGGGAGTTGATGCTTCCTGCTCCTCCTCCAACCCTTCTGTCTCTCTCTCTCTCTTTCTGTCTCTCTCTCTCTCTCTCTCCTTCACCTCTCTAAAAATGAATAAATAAAATTTTAAATTTTTTTTGTAGAATTAAGTATTCAATGAAAAAAGAATTTTTATATATATATATATATATATATATATATATATATATATTCCTAAATCTTATGAGTCTCTTAATGACTTCTATATCTTCTTTTCTTTAAATTTCATTGACTTCAAACTACTACATTTTATAGACACAGACTGATTTTTTTTTTTGGATTCTAAATCTTTAACCAATACATCCTCAATCATATTTAAAAAAAATGACAGTGATCATATACTTAATATATAGTTGTTTTTGTTTGGGTCTAACTAATTTGATTTCATATCAATCTTTTTGCCAAATAGAGTATTTGAAGTCATAACATACATTTCCCACTTGCTGAATTAATTTAAGATTTACTTGATGACTTTAGAATAATCTTCTATTGAGCTTTTCCCTCCTAAGGGTAACATATTTTTTTGTGACTGTTTTTTTGCATTGTACTTGACAAAGTTAGGTGTATATTATGCCTTATGTCTGTGAAATGAAATTATTAAAACAATTATGTTGTAGCATCTTATTTAGCAAAATAATACTAATGGATATACTAAATATTTACATGTTTGTGTATATATAATAGTAACTTATTTTTCTTTTATATAGTTTTACTAATTTGAATAAATTTTGTAAGTGCATGGGAAAATATGTTACAAAAAAATAATAATCTTTTTCTTATCTCCTGACTGTACTGATTCTCTTCCTGGAAACAAAAGCTTCTGCAGGTTCTCAATTAACCTTCCAGAGACATATTATGAATATCTATACATATGCATTTTCTGAACAAATATCAACATACTGCATCCATTTCCTATTTTTCCTCTAAAACAGGGGTCTCAAACTCGCGGCCTGCGGGCTGCATGCGGCCCACCGAACAATTTTGTGCGGCCCGCAGAATAATCCACAAAGTTCAAGAAAAGTGTTGCGTAACAGTTGCCTTTTGTAGACCTAGTGCTGCCCGCCGAATGGCTGTGATCTTGCTCTGCGGCCCACATGCTGAGTTGAGTTTGAGACCCCTGCTCTAAAACTAAAATTGGAAAGCTTTTTATTTCAATATGCAGATACCTGCCTTATTCTTTTTTTTTTTTTTTTTTTTTTTCATTTTTCTGAAGCTTGAAACAGGGAGAGACAGTCAGACAGACTCCCGCATGTGCCCCACCGGGATCCACCCGGCACGCCCACCATGGGGCAACGCTCTGCCCACCAGGGGGCGATGCTCTGCCCATCCTGGGCGTTGCCATGTTGCGACCAGAGCCACTCTAGCGCCTGAGGCAGTGGCCACAGAGCCATCCCCAGCGCCCGGGCCATCTTTGCTTCAATGGAGCCTTGGCTGCGGGAGGGGAAGAGAGAGACAGAGAGGAAAGCGCGGTGGAGGGGTGGAGAAACAAATGGGCGCTTTTCCTGTGTGCCCTGGCCGGGAATCGAACCCGGGTCCTCCGCACGCTAGGCCGACGCTCTACCGCTGAGCCAACCGGCCAGGGCTTACCTGCCTTATTCTTATTTTAAGTTACTAAAATGATGATATGTTTTATCTTCTTTTTATATATAGTGCTTGCTATGTTAGTCCGCTTGGGCTGTATAAACAAAATTTCATAACCTGGATCCTTAAATAACAGAAAATTATTATTATTTTTTTAAATTCTGAAATCTAGGAAGTCCACAATCAAGGTTACAGTCAATTCAGTTTCTGCTGATAGTTCTCTTTCTGACTTGCTGATGGACACCTTTTCACTGTGTCTTTAAATGGTGGAGAGAAAGAGTTGCGGTTGTTCTTCCACAAAGCCATGTGTCTATTGTATTTGACCAAATTTAACCTTTATTAACTCTCAGAGGCTCTACTTCAAATACAGTAACATAGTGGGTGACAGCTTCATAATATGAATTTTGGAGGGACAAAAACATTCAGTACAAATACATCCTATATTTAAACAGATGAAGGAAGAGACAATAAGAAAAGACAGATAATGGCCATAAAATTCTCATTAATCAAAGTTGAGTTTGTCATAAGTAGATGACTGACTTATTGGAAAAAAGTGTAATCCAGTTAAACCAAGGAAAATTAAATGAAGATATTGTACTGGACTTATTTTTGACATGGCTTTGTCTTATTTCACTAAGAATTATACCCTTTATATTATTAATTCATGCTGTCAAAAATGGTAACATTTCATTTTCCTTGATCCTCAAAGTCAATAGTAAAGAACCATAAGAGCTGAAATACACATTATAAGAACACACATATCAAATCTTCAGGGGTTCACCCAAACTTTTCTCCTCAGCTCATTGAAAGGACTTATTCATTGCTTTTTTGTATTTACTAAAATAGCAGGTCTGAGTTTCATGGAGAAAAATGAAGTTTTTTATTTTTATAAACTATACATGAATACTGGTTTTGAAATACTTGTTCATGGGTTTTTTTTTTGCTATTTTTGCATTAAATGTATGTGTATTAACAAAATAATATGGGAGATAAATATTAAAAAATTAAAATATTTCTATCTTACACATATATGACTAAACAAGTTCAAGTTAATATAATTTATCCACTCCCCTATTGTTTATATGTGAGTAAAGTATCATCTACCAATTTTAGACTTTTTTTTAGCTGTGCCATGCATAATATTTATATGTTGCAACTTAACATTTTTTATATTGTTTTTGGTTAATGTGCTTCTTTTAAAAATAAATATTTTTGTTTAGAACAAAAACATATACTTTAAAATATTTTTACTGTTACATTCCATAAATATATATTTAACTTACAAGGAATTGACTTTTTTTTTAAGATTTTTTTTTTAATTTTTTAAATTCATTTTAGAGAGGAGAGAGAAAGGGAGAGAGAGAGACAGAGAGGGAGAGAGAGAGGAGAGAGAGACAGAGAGAGAAGGTGGGGGGGGAGCTAGACGCATCAACTCCCATATGTGCCTTGACCAGGCAAGCCCAGGGTTTCGAACCAGTGACCTCAGCATTTCCAGGTCGACGCTTTATCCACTGCACCACCACAGGTCAGGCAGGAATTGACTTTTGAACGTGAAAGACTCCTATGTTAGTTTCTTTTTTTATCTCTGTATAGATACATGGTTTTCCCAGCATGATTTATTTAATAGTCTATAATTTTTGTACTGATTTACACTGCTGTATTTGTTCAATAACAGAGCTCTGTATTCTAGCTGTTCCATTAGTTCTTTAAAAAGAAATCCCTGGAGTAATATTACAGTATTCTTATAAACATAGCTTCTTTTCTTTTATTAATTTTAATGGGGTAACATCAATAAATCAGGGTACATATGTTCAAAGAAAACATCTCCAGGTTATCTTGTCAATCAATTATGTTGCATACCCATCACCCAAAGTCAGATTGTCCTCCGTCACCTTCTATCTAGTTTTCTTTGTGCCCCTCACCCTCACCCTTCCCCTCTCGCCCCCCCCCCTGTAACCACCACACTCTTGTCAATGTCTCTTAGTCTCGTTTTTATGTCCCACCTACATATGGAATAATGCAGTTCTTGGTTTTTTCTGATTTACTTATTTCACTCCATATAATGTTATCAAGATCCCACCATTTTGTTGTAAATGATCCAATGTCATCATTTCTTATTGGCTGAGTAGTATTCCATAGTGTATATGTGCCACATCTTCTTTATCCAGTCATCTATTGAAAGGCTTTTCGGTTAAACATAGTTTTTTTTTTTTTTATGTTTTGATATGTGCTGGGCCAAATGTCCCTTGTTCATTTTACGTAATGTTCTTTAAAAAACCTTTTATTTTTTCCTAATCATGGGCCTCTGCCTTTCCATATGTATTTCATTACATGCTTTGAAATTTCTATAGCATCCCAATTGAAAATTTCATGGGAATTTTTTTTATAATCTATATATCAATTCAGGGAAAACTGACATCTTTAATATATCAAGTCTTTCCATCTATTAGTATTCAAATATTTCCATTGATTTAGATCATTTTTACATTTTTTGTATTTTATTTTAATTTTCATAAAATTCTGGTTTTATTTTTATAAATTTCAGGGTCTGTAGTTATATCTTCCTATACCTCTCATGAATATTTGAAAAAAGTCCATTATTCAACATTTCTGGTGTTTAGAAATTTAGACAGTAGAATATTTCACAGTCATAAAAAAGAATAAATCTTACCTTGTGTGACAGCACAAATGGACCTGGAGAGAATCATGCTAACTAAAATAAGCCAGTCAGAGAAACACAGGTTAGACTATATGATTTCACTTATGTGTGGAATCTATTGAACAAAATAAACTAACAAATAAAATAGAAATAGACTCATAGAGACAGAGAACAGACAGACAGCTGTCAGTGGGGAAGGGGAAAAAAGGAGAAGAGTGGGTAAAAAAGGTAAAGAAATTAAGAAAAGGAAAAAAAAATCCTCATAGATGCAGGCAATAGTATGGTGACTACAAGAGAGAAAGTGGGTTGGGAGGAAATAGAACAGTGTAAAGGGCAAATAAATGGTGATGGGAAACTTGACATGGAGGGGTGAACACATAGTGCAATGTACAGATGGTGTATTATAAAATTATATGCCTGAAACCTATATAATTTTGTTAACCAATGTCACTCCAATAAAATCAATTTAAAAATAAAAAATAAAGTAAAAATAAATAAATAGAACAGAAAGAAAGGCAGTTGCTCTTTGCATACTAAATTTTTACCAAGAATGCTAGCTAAAATCTTTTAATTGTAATACTATATATGTACTTTCTTTGTATTTTACATAGAATATAACATCTTCTGCTTACTTTCTTAATAGTTCTTAAACATTTCTTCTCTCATTCTCTTTATAACTAAATTGGTCATAAAATGAAATTTGAATTGAAGTGATGATTGCAGTTTCTTGTGTATTATCTCTTATTTAATGTTACGATTTAAAAATGTTTCACCATTAAGAGTGATATTGCTGTGGGATTCCTTTTTTTATTTAATTTTATTTCTTTTATAGAGACAGCGAGAGAGTCAGAGAGAGGGATAGATAGGGGCAGACAGACAGGAACGGAGAGAGATGAGAAGCATCAATTATTAGTTTGTTGTTGCGACACCTTAGTTGTTCACTGATTGCTTTCTCATGTGTGCCTTGATGGGGGGGGGGGCTACAGCAGACAAGTGACCCCTTGTTCAAGCCAGCGACCTTGGGCTCAAGCTGGTGAGACTTACTCAAACCAGATGAGCTCGCACTTAAGCTGGCAACCTTGGGGTTTCAAACTTGGTTCCTCTGAGTTCCAGTCCAATGTGCTAACTACAGTGCCACTGCCTGGTCAGGCAACAAAAAATATCTTAACTGTGAAACAGTTATTTTTAAGAATCCCATAGTGCCTGAATAGTTGATGCTTCTCAACTTTCTCCCTTCCTGTCTGTCCCTATCTGTCCCTCTTTGTGTCTCTCTCTGTCTCTGTCACAAAAATAAAAAGATATTTTTTGTTTATTCCCAGATTATATACATATATATTTAATGATTTCTAACCTCTAAAAATAAATGTTTAGAGTAATACTCATGATTTTCCACTAAGAATATATATTTTCCTAATAGTAAACAAAGCTGGCTTTATTGAGATAAACTTATTTTATGATTATATATTTTGCTGTATTCTGATTATATTTTGCTTAGCTGTTTGCATCAGTATTTATAATTTATTTAGTTTTTAATTTCATTTTTTTATGCTGCCCTTATGTAACTTTTAGAATCAATTGTTGTACAGCTTTATTAAATAAGTTGAAGTATGCCACTTTTTGTCCATGATTAGAAAAGTTATGTAAGATTGGAAATTATCAGTAGGGTATTATCAAAATAAAAAATGAAACTACAAATTCAATTTATTTTGAAGTTCATAGATTATTTGTTTTTAAAATATCTTACTGAGACATCTTTGTTAGCTTTTATTTTTACTTAAAATATAATTCTTATATATAATATATACTTTTTATTTTCTTCTCTGAATAAATAATTAGATCCCTTTTAAATTTTCAACATAGTTTTTATACTTTTTATTTTTATTAAATTTGACAAATAGTTTTTTATTTATATATCTTTCAAAGAACCAGCTTTCAACACCATTGTTTTTCTATTTTACTAATTTATTGTAATTTTATAGTTACATTAAAATTTTTAACTTTTAGGCCCAATTTTTGCTAATTATCACAGTTTTTTCTATTATAAACATAGAAAACTATCCATTTCTCCTGAGTACTTTTTTTGTTGCAACCCATAAATTTGTTACACAATCATTTTAGTCCTATATAGGCATGCGTATTTTCTATGTTCTAGTAGACTTGTTTTGGCATGTAGTATTTTAATTTTCCCAAAAGTATAATTATTTTATATATATTTTTTATTTTAAATGAGCTATATTTTAATTAGAGATGAATGATCTGATAACTCCAATTATTTTTAGTGATGTGCTAAGGCTTAGTTTATGGACAATTTCTAGAAGTGTTTCATGTGTGATTGATAGATTTTTTTTTTACTAGGTGGGCAAAATAGGTAAGAATTCTGACAAAGTGTGCTTGAGTATAGCAAATAGACTATAAGAATGTATAAATAATGAAGGCCAGCTACTTAAGCACTTATGAGATTGTAACTAGGTGCACTGTGCCATTGTGACATTCTTTTGAGTTAATAAAGCTTTTGTAATAATCATAACCTGCATGTTGTTTTCCATACCAACAACTGTAAACATGCCTTTGCCCATCCCTATATATTAACTAAGAACTGCACTCAGTATTCTAAATCTGACTATAAGATGAATTTGATATTTTTGCTGATCAAATCCTCTATCCTCACTGATATTTTTTTTGTGGGTGTGTGTTTCATCTATCAATCACTGAGACATTCATTTTGAATTTATTAACATTTTTGTTTTTCTGTTTTTTGGAGGGTCACTCAATTTTGCTTTATACGTTTGAAGCTACATTATAATACTTGGAAATGGTGACTGTTAACCACCTGCAATATAAGGAAGTATATCTCATCAGTAGGCAATTTGCTATAGTGATCAGGAAGTTAAAAATGAGATTTGTTTTGTAGTTTTAGATTTGAGAGTCATGAAAGTATATGGATAATAATTAAAGTCATGGAAGTAACCGGGATCACACTAAGTAAATTTATTAAATAAGAACAGAATAGAAAATAGGACTGAGCTCTAGAATTCCTCAGTATTTAAGGACACCTAGAGAAGGTAAAGCCTGCAAAGCTAAGGGAGAAGTAGCATGCAAATCAGTAGGAGAAAACTTGAAAGAATGTGTCTTGGTAGATAAGAGAGCATTTACAAAAATAGGGGGTGACCAATGGAGCAAATTTGTTGTGAAAGATTAGTTAATGATTAAAAAATAACCACAGCCTGACCTGTGGTGGTGCAGTGGATAAAGCATCCACCTGGAACACTGAGGTTGCCAGTTCAAAACCCTGGGCTTGCCTGGTCAAAGCACACACAAGAAGAAACTACTATGAATTGATGCTTCTAGCTTTCCCTCCCTCTTCCTCTCTTTTTGCTCTCTCTAAAAATCAATCAATAAACTCTAAAAAAAAAAGTAATAATAACCATAGAGTTTAGAACAGAAAGATAAAATGGTATTGGCCTGCAAATTGGTGCCAGAATAGGCTAGGTTATAGCAGTGTAAAGAAAAGGCCATGTTGAAGGATCAGACGACTCTTTCAAGGGATTTCACAATGAAGTCGAGAGGACAGTTATAGTGGTTGGTACATGTGATCAAAATGGATCTGCTAAGATATAAAACAGACATAATATGTTTAAATATTGAAGAAGGGAGGAGAAAAGAAGATGATGAGAAGTATTGGGAGACTGAATTTCCTTAGGGTGAGAACTTGGGATTCAGCATATAATTCTTCAGTGGTAATAAAGATACATGAGAAGGTAAGTCAATATGGGTCTTTGTTGATAGGCAGTTGATGGAGTTATCATATTATGGTTTCCATTCTCTCTGTAAGGTAGAAGGATAACATCTATGGTGAATTAGAGGAAAATGTGAAATAACAGTTTTTAAGACTGTGGGAAAAGGCTCATCCAAATGAACTCCATAGCAGTAAGCATTGTATATTTGAAATGCTTAGCTCCAAATCTAAGTAGGAATGGCCTATTCTTGCCAAAGAAATTTAAGATGTCATTCCAATTCCACATGCAGGACAAAAAACTGAGGAAAAATGTCAAGAAAAAAACACAGAGAAAATTAATGCTTCATATAGAAAATTTATTGACTGGAATAATCAGCAGTTCAAATTTTTCAAATTTATTTTAAGAAAACACACTCTTCTACAAAGAAATCAATTCTCAGCCTGTAGTAATTAAGTCAAGTCTTCTACACTATTCTATAAACACTCAGTCAAGATAATAGTAATTAAACCTACTTTATCATCACAGATTAAAAGCATGCTTTCAGATAAAAAATTGAGTAATTTAACATGACTCTATAAATGGGTGCAATGGAATTTTGAGGAACTGATCAATCATTATGAAGAAACTTCAATTGAGTGTGGATTATCTGATATGTTCTTTAAGCAATAGCTAATTACCATACTGAAGTTCAGATTTCTAGAATCAAATGTTGATTAATCTGAAAGTGTGGAGATTTCTGAGTGTTTGATAAAAGAGTTCCCACATGATTCTTTGAGCTGAAAATATTTTTTCTTTGTGTTCATATTGTTATCAATGCCAGAATTAGAGGTCACAAATCATCAAAACAAAGTACTGTCACTATCTACAAATTAATATAAATAAGCCATAGTGCTAGTCATAAATGAATAACATAAGTAAAATATTTATATTTTCTTTAGTATAAAATTTTATTTTAGTAAATATTAACCGTTTAAAGAATCTTAAGTCCTGTCCAGGTGCTTGGTTGGTTGGAATGACATTCTGAAGTGCAGAGGTTGTTGGTTTAATCCTTACCTAGTCAGGGAAATTACAGGAACAACTAGATGTTTCTGTTTCTCTCTCCCTGTCTCTCTCTAAAAAATAAATAAAGAAATTGAAATAATTTTTTATTTATGATCTCTTCACTCCAAACTTATTTTCTTCATAAAGCCCAATATAACTTATTCTTGTGGATCAAGCTTCAAACTTTTTTGTAAAGATATTTCCTGTGCAATGACTGGGCATTTATAGTATAATTCTAGGTACTAATTATTTTTTCTCTATTAAGAGAATTAATAGTATAATTTAAAATATTACATTTGAAGATAAAACTGAAAACAGAATATTATCTGAATAAAATAGCATTTAAAAATGATAATAAACAACTATTTTAAATAAAGGCTTTTGATAGTATGGATTTTTATACTATAGTTTAAGGAATATATTATCTTGCTCGTCAATTCCACGGTAAGTTAAGCTTTTTACACAATAGATTAAAATATTTATGCTGCATTAGAAAGTTTGATTAAAAATACTATGCATGCATTGCCTGACCTGTGGTGACACAGTAGAAAAGAATTTGACCTGGAATACTGAGGTTGCCGGTTCAAGACCCAGGGTTTGCCTGGTCAAGGCACGTGTGGGAGTTGGTGCTTCATGCTCCTCCCCCCTTCACTCTCTCCTCTCTAAAATACATAAAGTCTTAAGTAAATAAATGTTTAAAAATAAATAAATATATAAAAATATTATGGGTGGATTAGTTCTCTACTTTTAAATTATTTTCTAGATATAATGATCACTCCATAGGAAATTTGGCTCACTTAAGGAAAAATGTAAAAGCAGAGCAGTTGTTGCAGATATAAAATATTGTCATTTGCTTGGGATAAAATAATCACCAGCAATGATTTCTTGCTGAAATTAGAATAAAAAATGCTTGTATTTTAAAGCTTGATTTCAATTATATGTAAGATACATTCTAGTTGCATGTTATATATCATACACACACAAACTGTATATTATCTTCTACCTTGCAAAAAGTGATAAAATTTTCACATACAACATTTGATTATAATATTTTCTGTAATTCTGTAGTTCTGGATAGATGTCATTGACTTGATCTATATAAAATATTGAGGCAGAAACTATGATATTTTTATTTTTTTAAGTTGCTAACACCTACTTAAATAACTGAGACAGAGTAGTTTCTTACAGCAAAAGAGATACTGTCTCAAATGCAAATTTTATTTTCCACTCAAAAATATGAAAAAAAAATTTTAAGTGAGAGGCAGGGAGGCAGAGAGACAGACTTCTACATACATCCCGACCAGGATCCACCTGGAAACCCCTTTCTGTGGCTGATGGTCTGCTCTGGGGCCACTACTTTGTTGCTCAGCAACTAAACTAAAATGTGAAAATATTTGACTGAAAAATTTTAACTTATTTTTTTAATAGGAAATACCACTGTGCTGTACTAAAATTTATTTGGCCCTCTCCTGTTATAAACTGATATATAATTTCATAACATTTGGGGCACTTGGATAATAAAACTTTTTTTTCTTTTTTTAAGATATAATCCTGGCCCTGGCATGTATCTTAGTGGATAGAGCATTGACCCAGTGTATGGATGTCCTGGGTTTGATTCCCAGTCAGGGTGCACAATAGAAATGACCATCTGCTTCTCTCCCTCTCCCCCTTCTCTCCCACAGCCAGTGGCTCAAATGGTTCCAGCGTGGCTGGGTGTGGTAAAGATAGGTTGATTGGTCCCAGTGTGTCAGCCTCAGGTGCTAAAAATAGCTTGGTCTATTTGAGCACCGCCTGCAGTCAGGGTTACCAGGTGAATCCCAGTAGGGGCACACATGTGGGAATCTGTCTCGTTATCTCCCCTCCTCTCACTTAAAACAAAAGATATAATCCTGTTTATTTTAAAACAACAATATTATATTTTATTAAAGGTTCTATTATCTGTGCCTTCAACTACCCCTTCCAAAGAGTAGCACTGACTGGATGTTCGGGTTGTGTTCTACACATGTACTTCATCGCTACTCTTCCTGTCTGTTCGCTGGAAATCCCATGTCTGTTCATTGCAGTGTTGTCCCAGCTCATGTTACAGCTGATTCAGCTCATCATCTTAGACAAGGTCTGCTGCTGAGTTCCGCCTTCAAAAGCCCCACAATCCTGACCCATCACATGCATCTTCCCTAGATAGTGAGTGCCACATTACACGCGTGGTTTGACCTACTATGTGATAGTTCCTGGCAGGCCTGTATCTACTGTCCTTCCCTATTATCCACCCTACAACCCAGGGCCTAGAGAAATAGATGAGATCTAACCTGTATATTTCTTGAGAATCAAGGAAGTCAAAAACCTTGCGGTTCTATCAGTCATGATACTTGACAAATTTCCAAAATACTATTGAGTAAACCAGGGAAGTGAGATCTAAAATGCTGGGTATGGGTTGATTTTAGAAAGATGACCACAGCACATTCCTCTTCCTGCTTTGTACAATTTCTGTCCTAAATCTTATTTCTACTGAAGTTAAAAACTTCCACCATACAATGTTCTCATTTGTGAGTAAGTCTGTGACAAAGGGACAAAATTGAAGGAGACATTCTCAGCTACTTGAGCATGTAGGCACTGCACTTGTATGAACTCTGAAGTTAGTGCGTATTAAAAAGTAAGGCATAAGGATACAAAATTTAAAGAGGAAGTCACATTCAAGTGCAGACCTAACTTTTTCCTAAATGTAAGAAAGAGTTTCTTCCTAAATTTTTTTTTACCATGGCCACTTTATTTGCTTCACTATAGTTGTCTCACTCTTTAATATTTCCTGTACCATTTAAAAAAAAATATTTCAACAAATTTTATTTATTTTTTAAATTGAATTATTGGGGTGACATTAGTTAACAAAATTATACAGGTTTCAGGTGCCCAATTCTATGACATGTCTTCTGTGCACTGTATTATGTGTTCAGCCCCAAGTCAAGCCAAAGTCTGGGTGAATATATTTGCAGAAATTATCTTGGAGTCGATGACTCAAATATAAAGCTAAAAGAATCCTTATTATCTCTCTTTTTATGAATCTTGATATTAATTTGCCTGAAATGTATATTTGTGTTAGTAATACTATTCTGAAGGCAAGAATTGTCTAAAATTACATTCAGAGCCAGGCAACAAAATGATCTGATATGCAGCTAATCATCAAACCACTCAAAACCCTAAATCTGCTGGACCAATATAAAAACTTGATGAAAGGCCAGTTTGCTGATGGAATAGCTCTAGTGAGCTAATATGCCTTGAATTCCATTTAGCTCCCAGATGCAAAATTAGTTTTTTTTTATTTCATGTTAATTAGCAAACTGTTATGTAACAGAATTAAATATATCCAAAACACTTGAAATAAATAACATTGTATTATAGTTTTGATTTGTTTTTAAATGCTATCCAAACAACCCGGATATTTTTAGTCTCGTTTACAGCAATGTTAGATGATGTAAAGTAAGTGTTCTTCTCTTTTTCTCCCTCTCTCTCTGACATACACACACGCACATATCACTGTCTGTGCTATACAATTTTTAATTGAGTTACAAAAAATCCAACTATTACTTTGATAAGCAATGTACCCAAAAATTCATAGGGCATCTTCCTTGACCTTTGGTGAACTACATTAAGAAGAAAAACAGTACAATTTCAGAGTTGTTGTTATTCTCTATTTGTATGTGGGGAGCATGTATGTATACTTTTTTAGACTATCTAGACAATCTATAGTTAATCACAACATTTGCTAATTCCTTATTTGAAAATTATATTTGTAAAAATTTGTAACCCTTAATCAATATTAGCAATGCTTTCATGGTCAGTTGCAGAAATATATATATAAACAAAAATATTTGAGACAACATGCATGTATGTTCCTAGCTGAAGCCGCTCAGGGTGATATGACTCTGACTTGCTTCACTTCTCTTACAGAAATGATCAAAGAAGGAGGAAGTTTGGAGTAGTGCAGAAAGCTCTGATTCTGGGTCCAGCAGGATAGGGTTTGAATCTTGTCTTATTACCTGTTAGTGGGCAGCCTCAGATGAGTTACTCAGTACTTGTGAAACTCATTTTTTCCTTTTTTTTTTTTTAGTAGAAAAATTGAAACATATCAGAGTAAACTGTTTTAAGTATTTATGATTTGTATATTTATACATGTGTGTGACATTTTCAGTGTTTACTAATTTAGTGTTCTTGACAATTTTATAGAAAATAATGAGAATCAACTGTATATGTACAATTGGATCTTTAAAAATATATTGTCCCTAAATAAATTTCCTTTAGAATATGAAAAAACAAGTAGAAAGTACATTTAAAAAATATTCAATTACCTTTTATTAATCTAATAAAGATATCAGATTTAAAAGGAAGTATTTTTATTTAAAAGGTTGTCTCAAGTGGCAATCTAAAATAAAATATGGAAAGGAAGGAAACAGAAGACAAAGAACTCTTCTCTATTTTACTTGAGACCTTATTTTTCAGCTTTCATTTCTAGATATATTAAAGGAAAGAGTCCATTTCTGTTTATCTTCAAAGTTAATGGCTATGACTTGTTGACAGTTTAAACACATTCACCTAGAAGAACATGACTAGATTGCTCTGTGACAGTATCAGTAGGAGTTCTCACCACCGGGTTCAAGCAATCTATAAACCCAGCATGAGAGATCATGATAAAATCAGTTGTGAAACTCATATACAATGGGTGAAATTGGTAGTAAGTCTGCATTTTTCATGAATTTTGAGGGGAGAAGAAGCACAGCAGTTAATCACAGCATGATAACTTTCAAATGACTTGCTGATGAGTTCCTAAAAAGGCCTCTAGTAAATCATTGAGAAATATGAAAAAAACTATTTGCTAAGCATAATTTAGCATGTTTTCTCCATAGGTCAGTTATAAAGTATGATCCAATGCATTGCTACTCTTAAGAAAGGTCTAGATTCAATTCATTCATTGCATACTTAATAGAGAAATTATTCCTTAAGCTCAACTATGTATACAAGAGTCGAAGAAAATCTACCCTGTTAAATATCTTTCACTTTTTTCCTAGAGGAAAATAACCATTTTTTGTTGTTGTTGTTGTTGTTTTTATACTAAACACACTAGGCATTGAGATTGAAACAATATTTGACTCTTAGAATATTTGAATTTATGTTCCATTCTTGACACCTCTTGCCTCCCCAGACTCTCTTGGACCCCCATAACTTTTTTAAAATTTTGTATGTATTTGTCTCTAATTCCTCATTTGATTATTCTTGAGATAATTCAAAAGAAACCTTTGTCAAGCATAAAAAATATGATCAACAATTAGTAATAATAGTCTGAGATAAACAACATTGTTACTTCACATATTTTTCCTAAGAAAACAAAAATAAATAAATGACTTGTAAAACAAAAGCTGCTTAGAAGATATAACCTCATAGAAGTTAGACTAATTTTGTTATTGAAAGATCATGCTTTGTTTTCTTTTCTTTTAAGTATAATTTTAAAAATCGTATAACGTTAACTTGTCAAAAAGTATATTCAATTCATTAATTAATGAATGAACAAGTTAGATAGTTCCAAGATCGTTTAAGAACCTGAAATTTATGAAAAATATTTTTAAATGCTTTTAAAATAAGATAGCTAGGTTAGATAAGAAACTGGCCAAATCCCTGTAGAACAATAAACTCCTTTGTGGTATCATTTTTACTGAACAGGATTTATTTCAATTGGTTACAAATACACTTTGCTGAGTTGAAGCATCAATGAAAATATCAGAAACAAAAATACATATCCCAGAAAATTGAATAAATGATCCTTTTGGATTTGATAAGCAATATTTAGTACCATATTGGAACATTTGCAGCTATCCTCTGACCTTATTTAAAACACTGCATTTTTTTCCCCTTCTTTTCCATGGGAGAGAAGGGGAGATAACGAGCAAGACTCCCACATGAGAACCCCCGCAGGACCCACCTGGCAACCCCCATCTGGGGCTGATACTCTGCCCATCTGGGACAATGCTGGCAACTGAACTATTTTTAGTGCCTGTAGTGGAAGCTCCACGGAGCCATTCTTAGTGCCCAAGGCTGTTGCACCCGAAACCAATTTAGCCATGACTTCAGGAAAGGAAGAGAGAGAAAGAAAAAGAAGGGGGAGGTAGAGGAGAGGAGAAGCAGGCATTCACTTCTGATTTGTGCCCTGACTGGGAACTGAACCAAGGACATCTTTACGCCAGGCTGACTTTCCACCACTGGGCCAGCCCGCCAGGGCCAACAGTGCATAATTTTTAGTACAAATTATCATCCATATTTTTATACAAGTTATAAAGTTTAAATGGATATTAACAATCTATACACATATTTAAAAATATTTATTTGGAATTTAAAATATTTATATTTCCATTGTTATTCTATTTACTATTCTCTTTATTAAATTCTCCAATTGAAATACATAGAATGGCTGAATAGATTTAAAAAAAAAACCAAGACTGAAATTCTGGATTCATTTTGTATAGTTCTCTCACTTTGTAGGTGATAGAATTTAGTCGTTAACAGCTCAGCAGTTTTTTAAGATCATAGAGCTGTGTACAATGACAACTAAAATACAGATCTCATTTTTAAAATATTCTATTTTACAAAGTTGATTTTGGTTCAAAATTGTAATTGTTATTATGCATTAACTAAACTCCTGTATTTCCTATGTACCATATATGTGTTACATGGATGTTAATTTAAAAATAGGATATTTTTTGTAAGAAATGTGTTCATAATAACTTTTTTTTTTTTGTATTTTTCTGAAGCTGGAAACGGGGAGAGACAGTCAGACAGACTCCCGTATGCGCCCGACTGGGATCCACCCGGCACGCCCACCAGGGGCTGCGCTCTGCCCACCAGGGGGCGATGCTCTGCCCCTCCGGGGCGTCGCTCTGCCGCAACTAGAGCCACTCTAGCGCCTGGGGCAGAGGCCAAGGAGCCATCCCCAGCGCCCGGGCCATCTTAGCTCCAATAGAGCCTTGGCTGCGGGAGGGGAAGAGAGAGACAGAGAGGAAGGAGGGGGGAGCGGGGGTGGAGAAGCAAATGGGCGCTTCTCCTATGTGCCCTGGCCGGGAATTGAACCTGGGTCCCCTGCACGCCAGGCCGACGCTCTACTGCTGAGCCAACTGGCCAGGGCCCATAATAACTTTTTAAGGTAGTTTTAATTTTGTTACATATTTCAAAAAGAGATACTGTGCTTTATGAAGTATTATTAGAATTGAGTTATTTTCTATTAGAAATTAACTGAGTTACACATGAGATTTTTGATAAATATTTTAATCATTAAATTTAATTAAAAAATTGAAATATAACATAATTTTTAAATACTTATTCTATAAATCTACAATTCAACTCCATTTTTAGTGAATAAAGTAATAAATACTTTTTGGATATTCTATTCGGTTTCTGAAATATATTTTCCAAATGAGATAATGTAATGTTATTTTGATTTAATTGTGTTTATTGGTGAAATTAGTAATGAATTGCTGATATCTTTTTCACTGAATCTTAAGCAGTATTTTGTTATGAAAGAAGTTGGGATTAAAGGGGAAATCTGGAGATAAAAATTTAAGTCTCTCTCAACAGCTGGGACTTGCTATGGAAATGTTTGGACAGTTATTTAAATTCTCTAGACCACAATTTTGCTATCAGAAAAATGAAGGAGGTGAATTAAAGGATAAGTCCTTCTAGAATTAACATTGTAAGAATTTGATGTGTTACTGAAATAGTGGTACTTTCTACATGCTTCATTTACTAGGGATTTATTCAGGCAAAGAGAGCAGTATCATTTTATTAAACTTGATGAAGCATCCATGAGCGGCATCAGCTTCAAACCACCCACAGATACTAAATTGCCTTGGCAATCTTAGCCAATTAATATCACATTTTTACAAAATTAAGTATTTAAACTGTACTTCATGCAGAGAGCTGTTAAACTCACAACAGATTTTATTTTTAATATTACCAAAGGAAACTTTTATAGCTGCCCATAGAAATAAGAGTAACTTAACATAGTACTTATTCTTTCTCATTTACATCAGGTGAATTATGCCTAAGTCATACTTGCTGAGGGCACTCTGTCCCTTAAAATTTAAAATAAAATATGCCCAAACTTTAACTCACATATATTGAAAAGTTAAGTATCCCAACCAATAACTTCAGATTGTGCTGCTATGGGGACGTGAGGGATTCCTACATCTGCTCATTTGGATTATTTCTAATATTTTAGTCCCTTCATTTATGTTATCTTTCCATTCTGCCTTTATATTCACTAAGAATTTTAGATGACAGTATGGAATATATTACAATAAGTTCAAATGTCAGTCAAAATATGTTAACCCTTCATCTTTGAAGTCTTGTCTATGACAGTGAGTCATTTTTTTCTCTGCTACAAAATTTATTGTTGAGCTGCTTTATTCTGATTTGATGGCTTGAGTGTGGGATCATAGACATGACCCCATGATTGCTGGCTTGAACCCAAAGGCTGCTGGTTTAAGGCCAAGGTCTGTGGCTTGAGCCCAAGGTCACTTGAGTCCAAGGAGTCACTGGGTTGGCTGGAGCACTGCCCCTACCCCTGAACCCCGCCTTCAAGGCACATATGAGAAAGCAATCAATGAACAACTAAGGTGCCGCAATAAGGAATTGATGCTTCTCATCTCTCTCCCTTTCTGTCTGTCCCTGTCTGTTGCTCTCTCTCTCCCACTAACAAAAAAGAAATCTCCATAGTTAATTGGGAGCATTAAAAGTTTATTGGTGAATAGGTGTAGTTTTTCTATGCAAATTTTGGATTATAAACTGTGTAATGTTAATAATGCAATTTACATAAAAATGTTCAAGACCGTTGTAAATGATCTCTGCCTGTGGATGGCATCTAAGCTGTTGGCCCCAACTTACCTATAGTAAAGTTCATGCTAATGGAGACAAAATGTGATCAGCAACCTCAGTAGAAAATAAAATACATACTGTACAGGTTTTCTCAAACATGTTTAATTAATATTGTCTTCAAGACTAAGTCACTCCAACAACAACAGAAAAACCCTTCTAATCTGGGTATATGTATGAATTATCTGAGGTAGCACCATGAAAATAAGACGTAACAATGATAAAAAAAAATGTCAAAGACCAGTACATTTTTAAGAATAATCTTTAGGCTTGATACTATGGCTGGTCATTGCTTTATAATTCTGGCTGCATATTAGAACCACTTGAAAGCTTTGAAAAATGTACGTAAACAAGAATACATACCAAATTAGAAAGAACTGAATAGGTCATTCAAAATTATATAATATATATATATTTTTTCATATTCATTGTCATTTGTATAAGTTTTGAGATTCTTGAGACTCAGGAATGTGAAAGAGAAAAAAAATAATAACTTTCAGTGCATGTTGAACAATATCCTCTATAATAGGAATAATGTTTTGCATAAAAATGACATATACACTTCTTTTTCTTTCAATTTTATTTATTCATTTTTAGAGAGAAAGGAGAGAGAGAGAGCGAGAGCGAGAGAGAGAGAGAGAGAGAGAGAGAGAAGGGGGGAGGAGCAGGAGGCATATGTGCCTTGACCAGGCAAGCCCAGGGCTTTGAACCGGAGACCTCAGCATTTCAGGTTGACACTTTACCCACTGCACCACCACAGGTCAGGCCCCAGACACACATTTCTGTAGTGGAACTTATAAAACAAGGGACACAAAGAAAAGTCTAACATCTTTTTTTGTTTTCTGCAACATATTCCTATTGTTAATTACATGCTATTATCAAATATGTTATAATAGTGGGTAATAATACCTTAAGAATTTTGACACTGAATCCAGATAACAGTTTGTCTCTTATGTTTTATGCAACTTTGGATATAGTATAGAATATTATTATGATAAATAATTTCATAAACATAAACTTATTCGAAATACATTTGTTAATGTCATGTGATAAAATTTCATCAAAGTTTTTGAAATATTTTAATAAACTAGAAAGAATTTTTAAAAATTCAAAGGTTCTAAGAATTGCATAATCCAAATCAATACAGCTCAAAAGGTGCAAGATCATGTGTACATCAAAAACTTAGACATTTAAATAATTTTAATATTATAAATTTGAAAATTGAAACTAGTATAAGAAAAAAATAATTATCAAAGTATGTGAAGATATATTTTATTAATTAATTAAACATGGTGTTTAAATGATAAAATTTATCCAAATATATACATAACTTGACTGTTTAAAACATACCAAACACATAATACTCTGAATTGTTTGGTCAATAGTCAAATTGAGATTGAGTTTTCCTTTGTTTAGAAATGAGTTGTTACGGGAAAAAGATAAAAAACTAAATGCACAAAGTGTCTTACAACCTTGTTTTGGAGTGAAGACAAAACCAAGATTTTTATATCCACAGGAAAAAAAAATGATCCAATAGTTTGATGGAAAATCTATTGGAAGGGATAGGAAGGGGAAAAATTGTTTTTATGCCTAGATTTTTATTACTCCTTTCCCCGTTATTTTATTTCATGCATTCTGGACTTTAGTACTAGCTTTCATGTCCTTTAATAGATTTAAATAACTATGTAATTTCTAAAACTGGAAGATTTTTTTTTTATGACAGAGAGAGACAGACAGACAGACAGAAAGGGAGAGATCAGAAGCATCAGTTCTTCATTGCGACACCTTAGTTCTTCATTTATTGCTTTCTCATATGTGCCTTGACCAGAGGGCTACAGCAGACCGAGTGACTCCTTGCTCAAGCCAGCAACTTTGGATTCAAGCTGGTGAGCTGTGCTCAAACCAGATGAGCCCACGCTCAAGCTGGCAACCTCAGGGTTTCAAGCCTGGGTCTGCTGCATCCCAGTCTGATGCTCTATCTACTGCACCACAGCCTGGTCAGGATAAAATTGGAAGACTTTTAAAATCATTTGGCAAATTCTCTTACTATAATAAGAAAACTAGGATCTAGTGAAATAGTGACGTTTTAGAATTATGAAACAGAATACAATGATAGGCTAACATAGATTTGACATTTTCACAACTATCTTCTATGTGTTCTCCAAACACAGGCCAGCCTGATGTGTTATCGAGATAACTGACCAGGCAGTGCATATTGTGGTTGAATAGAAGGTAATTTCTTTCAATGCTATTCTGCTTTGTGCTAAATCTGAAGTTATGTTGATTCTTATTATAATTTGCTTTGGAACATCACCATTTATCATATGTTTTATCTGTTTTTAGTGTCTAAACTCTCTTTGTATTGATTCCAGAAGAGGTATTTTGCTTTCATTATCCAAATCACCTCTCAATTCTATAGTAAGTACATGTAATATCAGACCCAATTTTAAACACTTTAAAGATTAGATGGATTTATATCAAATCTGATATATATATCAAATCTATATAGAAATATAATAAGAATGGATAAAATCAAAGTAGCATAGCCTTAAGTGATTTGTGTCAAAATAAGCTAGAAATATCTGGTAAAACTATGGATAATTTTAATAGCTATGCTGTTAGTAAAAGGATACTTTGAATATTGGAATGTTCAGTGCTAAAGAAACTAATATTACTAAGATATTTTTTTTTGGAAAATAGATGTTTTATTTTATCATGAAACATAAAGATTTTCTTATTAAAATTTATTCTTTTTCTTTGAAAAGTGTACCTTGGACAAATTACTCTTCCTCAAGATTTATTTCATAAAGAAGGAACAATAATGGTCCTTGTTTAATTAAAATTAGATATCTCATGTCATACACTAACAGAGGATTGGCACATGTTAAAATTTCAAAATTATTTCATATGGACAAATGCAGCTGTGCACCCATACAAAATCAGTAACTACCCTTGTCATATCAAATAGTGGCGACGCTATGCAGATTTTATAAGTCTCAGTGTTTAGGTTGGTACCAATGAAGTGAAATGGCAAATTAAAAAAAAAATTTTTTTAATTTTTTCAGGTGAAAAAATATTTGAAGATTCATAAAAATATGTGCCAAAGGGCCATTGAGCTAAAGCTAGAACATCATTGTTCAGTAGAAATTGAGTATTTGTCTTAAATAATCAGAATTGCAAACCATATATGCAATTTTAACCTTTTTGTAGCCAAATAAAACAAGTAAAAATAAATAGATAAATTAGTATGGAAAATATATTTGGTTTAATCTAATACATCAAAAAATGTTTTCATTCCATTAGTGAGATATTTTATATTGTTCTTTACTTTTTATTGTCTTCAAAATTCTGTATATTCTTAATACTTATAGCACATCTCAATTTGAGCTATTTTCAATAGCCACATGTGACTCATTCATTATGTACTACACATCATAGATTTAGAAAGTGAAACAAACAATTATAAAGATATGAAATGGTTATTAATTTTTAAAAGTTTGCAAAACAATATAATGTTTATGTTTTATGACTGGATGAATAATATTTGAAACAGCTTCTGTGATAATCACACATTCACCATTTAATTACTTTAAAATACATGTAGGTCATTTTAATATAACTATTTATGAAGTATTTAAATCTTTACTGAATTATTAAGGTGACATTAGTTATTAAAATTATATAAGTTTTAGGTACAATTTAATAATATATTATCTGTATAAAGTATTCTGTGTTCACAACCCAACATTAAGTCTCCTTCCATCAAAATAAACATAATATAGACTCAATGTAGTGTTAACAGAAGTGAAAATTAATTATATAAACATTATTTGTTTTTGAATGAATTACTTAAAATAATGAAAAATATATTGCTAATTCATATAAATTAATCTATTATGAAAGAATTTTATAAAATAAAAGGACAAATAAAACATTTAAGCAATAACAGGTCTGGTAAGACAAGAGAAGATACAAAACCTTAGGTGGTAAATTTATTTCTGAATACATCTTCCGGAATGTTATTTGCCAATTTATAAATCTATTAAAGTGGAATTGCTAGTAATGGTGTGTCTAATAAATTTAGTTTATTTCATAAAATAGAATGAATTAGTTTATTTCATGGTCATTTTAGGTGTATCATAAAGATAATGAAAACATAAATTTTACTATTCAGCTAGAAATCACTTTTATGACTTTTGATTGATAGTGACTATAACCATCAAATTCTATTGTCTGATTACTATCTTGGGCTAGTGTTCTAAACTTTGCTATGCTGCAGTTTTTGGAATGTAATTACACTAAATGCATTTTGAATTTAATCATTTTTGCAAAGTTACCAAACAAGATCAATATTTGTAGAACAAAGCAGAAACTCAGAACAACATGATGCATAAGTGTGCAAGTTAGAGAGTTTTAATGTAAGCTATCTGCTGACCTTAAGACTGACACTAGGCAAAACGGCCACATTTCCAAGATTGACTATGCACTCTATGCACTGACCTTAATTTTTTCTATTTCCTCCTGGCTAGACATTGCATTTCAAATTTAACTTTTATATCATTTTATAAGCCCGGTATTGTTCAATGGCTGTTCACTTGATAATCTTTTGTGTAGGGTATTGTTATATTAACCAGGCACTTCATTTATTTATTCAACAAATTAGCAATAGACCAGGTACTCAGTTAAGTGCCAAGGATATAATGTTGATTAGGACAGAGAGAACACATGGAACACAGTAATTACTCAGGAAGATATAGGTAGGCAAATAGAGTTAGGTGGCAAACCTGTGGAAGCTAAAAGAGAGGAGGCATGCAGGAAGGCGTTTTCTCAGACCAGAGGAGATAGGGAAAGATCTCTGAAGGAAATGGGGATATTTTCTTGGTTGATTATAAATAGGCCAAAAAAATAAGAGAAGGAAGTTGATCAGATGGAAGTTTGGGAGAGAAACTATTGAATTGCATGTTCAAAGATGCAGTGGTAAAGATGTAGTAAAAATAATTCTTAGGTAGGTAACAAAAATATTACTGAATTCCCTGTGAGTAACGGATCACTGGAAAATCCTTGTGGAAAAGAGAAGGGTATCTTTTCAACAGCATATTTCAAAGGTTTTATTTATTTTGAATAATTTATCTTGGCATTTAATAAACTTTACCTTGCATAAAGTAAATACAAAAATCAGTTTAAAATTTTGAGATTATAAGTTTTTAAAAAATATCTGTGCTAATTCCTTAACAGAAATCAACTATACACAACTCCACATAACTTTCTCATAAATGCTGATTATACTATTTCATAGAGATTTTTAATGTTTTTAAAGCAATATTTCTGAGATATAAGTCTAATTAATGAAGATAATAGTTAAACTGTAAACAAATGGAAAAAAGCAGAAACCTCATACATAGGTAAACATTTTTTATTAATATTATTTCACTCCATAGTTCAGTATCATTCCAAAATATGAATTATTGAATTTTCATATTTGACAAAAGTACTGACATGAGCCTAGTCTGATTCTTGTTTTAGGTGGCCTTCTCTTAATCACTTTGCTTTTATGGTTTAAGACCGTTTTAAAGTTTCTCTTCACAGAGCAAAACAGCATGATCTATCGTATACTCCCTGAGAAGTAACTCAGAGTGCTGCACTGTCCTGGTTTTTTATTATCTATATATAGTGACATTTCTAAACTGTTTTTGATTACTGTATCTTTTTCATGCTACTATATACTGTTTCCAATTAAATTACTTAGTATACTATATACGTATACTATGTATACATATATATTTTAGAGAGAGAGATGTATATATCAGACCATCATTTGGGAAGGATATGACTTTAGAAGAGATTTTATATTTTCTAGGGATTTTTGTAAGAATGACTCAGTAGTGTTGTGAACACAGAAACTTAAAAACAATGAATTTATCTGTGGTCACTTGTATTATGCAAATTTTAGATGCGATTCTGATTCCAATACTACTATATTCCCTGTATCAAAGTGTTGGTTTGTCAATTCTTTGTTTAAAACAAACAAAATAGAATGGAAATATTTATTAATGCACTTGCTCAATATTTTGGCTTCATTTTCTTAAATTCCTTACTAGGGAAGGGACTTGGCCGCTGATCAGCAATCTGCAGTTCAGAAATCTTAGCTATCCTCTCTGTCATGGCTGTACATGATTAACAAAATTGGTTACTGTTTTAATTTGCAACTTTACTTAAGATATAAAAGATAATTATATTAGAATTATCATAGTTTGAGAGTAATTAAATTTAAAAATACTTTGAACCTTTGTGAGAAAGATGCTAAATTTCAATTTATATGACACTTAACCACCTTCTTGAGGCTATCCATCTGTTCTGGATATTAAATTAATTGACTTGACATATAGAATGCATCTGCAAGCCATTAATAAATTGAAATTTTCAGACTATTTCTTCAGCATCATCTGTATGTTTAGTTTCATTCTGGATGCATAAGAAAGTCTGTAGGCCTTCAAATGTTACCTGCTGCATTGATAGTTTGTGTAGAGATTGAAAAGAAAATTTTGGCCTGACCTGTGGTGGCCCAGTGGATAAAAAGCATCAACCTGGATGGAACACTGAGGTTGCTGGTTTGAAACCCTGGGCTTGCCTGGTCACGGAAGTTGATGCTTCCTCCTCCTCCCCCCACTTCTCTCTCTTTCTCTTTCTCTCTCTCTCTCTCTCATCTCCAAAATGACTAACTAAATTTTATTTATTTTAAAATTAATATTAATGGGGTGACATTGATAAATCAGGGTACATATGTTCAGAGAAAACATCTCCAGGTTATTTTGACATTTGATTATGCTGCGATCCCATCACCCAAAGTCTAATTGTCTTCCGTCACCTTCTAACTGGTTTTCTTTGTGCCCCTCCCCTCCCTCAACCCCCTCTTTTTCCTCCCCCCACCCTGTAACCCCCACACTCTTGTCCATGTCTCTGAGTCTCATTTTTATGTCCCACCTATGTATGGGATCATATAGTTCTTAGTTTTTTCTGATTTACTTATTTCGCTCAGTATAATGTTATCAAGGTCCATCCATGTAAATGATCCGATGTCATCATTTCTTATGGCTGAGTAGTATTCCATAGTATACATGTGTACCAAAACTTTTTAAATTTTAAAAAGTTTAAAAAAAAAGAAAAATTCAATTAAAATAAATTTACTTAAGATAATCTGAATCAAGCTAATCATTTTATGTTAAGTATTAGATGATTTTTAAAAATCAACTGTTACAATGGTTTTAATGATTTTAAGAGAACAATGTTAAATTCTTAAATTTGCACTTAAAGGAGTTCTACTTCTAATAAAGACAGATACATTTTGCTTAAGGCCACTGAAAAAAGTTTCCTAAAATGGAAAAAAAATTACCGACAACAAAAAGTAGCCAGTAGGGATAACTTGACGATGCCATGGAACAGGAGAGAGAGGCAAGGCTGAAATCTGGATCCACAGTTTTTGTTTGTTTGTTATTTTGCTTAAATATTCATCACCATCTAGCGTCCTCTACTCTCCTCCTCCAGCCCTCCTTTCCCCTCCTGCAATCCCCACACTGTTTGTGTTTATGAGTTGCTTTTTTTGTTTAACCCCTTCACCTTTTTTACCCAGCAGCCCTGCCCCCTCCCTTCTGACAGCTTTCAGATTGTTCTCTGTATCTATGAGTCTGTTTCTATATTGTGTGTTAGTTTATTTTGTTTATTAGTTTCCACATGTAAGTGAAGTCGTGTGGTACTTGTAAGGATCACAATGCTAAGTGAAATAAGCCAGTCAGAGAAGTGCCCACTCTTCATGGTCAGGAAAATATAGTAGGAGATCTAACACTTTTGACAGTGTTAGGGAATAAGTAGATCTGGCTTCATAATGGGTGGCTCTCAGTGCAAAATAAAGTTACTGGGCTGCTGCTGAAAGTGAGGTAATGAATATTTCCTACCCAGTCTTTCTAGTCCAACCTGTGGTGAAAGAGAGGCCCTGCAGAGGTTTCTAACCAGGGGCTGTGAGTGCTCTATACCTGGATGAGGGTGGGTGAATAGTCCCTTCCTAGTCACCTGTCAAATGCACTGTGGTGCTGCCAGTCGGAGGCAGGAAAGTCGCCACTCTGTTCCTCTCTGAGACTCCTGGGGCCTACGCCAGAGCCCAAATCTCCTATGCTCAAGACCAGGACCTCTGGATGGTGAACATGGCCATCCCTGACCAAGGTAACCCTGTCATTGCCTGGGATGGAGGATGAATGACAGGCACTGAAGAACAGGGCCAGAAGGAAAGATGAGGGCAGTCAAGGTTGGCAGGGAGCGGCTGGCCAGAGAGTCCCTCCTTGCAGGAGAGGCAGGATGGACACACATGCTGAGCATCAAGCATACGCCATATTGTCTGTTTTCCCAACAGACTTCACAAAACATGAATTCAAAGATAAAATTGTTAAGAATTCAAAAATGTGATTACAGAGAATGAAATTTTAAAGACCTGAATGACAGACTGTATCAGTCACATTCTCATCAAGAAAGTCCTGGGAATAAAGAAGATAAAGGTTCTGAAGAAAATAATGAACTTTGTCATTGCAGAACAGAAGCAGCCATAGACTATGGTAAATGATAAGGGGTGTTAGTCTAGGAATATCTGCTACTGAACATAAGAGCATTTCCTTTCTCAGTTACAGAACAGGATGTGCCTTGGAGCAGGGTTTAGAAGGACTGTACGTGTATTTGTATCCAGAAGAGGATTCTGAGGCAGAGCTGCAAAGATTTAATACTTAGGATATCTGGCCCTGGCCGGTGGCTCAGCGGATAGAGGGTGGGCCTGGTGTATGGACATCCTAGGTTTAATTCCCACTCAGGGCACACAGGAGAAGCGACCATCTGCTTCTTTCCCTCTTCCCTTCCCACAACCAGTGGCTTGATGGGTTTGAGCATGGCCTTAGGCAATGAGGATAGCTCGGTTGGTTTGAGTGCATCATTCCTGGGCAGTAAAAATAGCTTGGTACTAGAGCATTGGCCCCAGATGAGGTTTCAGGTGGGTCTCAGTTGGGCATATGTAGAAGTCTGCCTCACTATCTCCCATCTTCTCACCTAAAAAAAAAATGCTTAGTCAATCCTAAACTGCAGAACAGCTACTGAAAATTGAAGTGAGATTAATGAGAAAAAGTATACATTTGAATCATCAGGTCTAAACTGGCAGAAGTTGAATCATGATCAAGAGGTAGAACTAGGAACCTGGCATCAAACAGATATTACATTTTTGTTTTTATTTTTTGCATGGGTTGGGGGCAAAGGCCCAGATTGCATAGTTAGAGGACTTCCACTGAGTTGTTCCCTCTCAGCTTAAAACATAATATAAATTGTACTATTTTTTTCAAGTGGTACTGTACTAAGCTTATAAACTTCTGTAGTTACTATTAACTCAGTTTAAAGCTTTGACTAGTTTTTTTTTCATATTGTCATAATATTAATAATTGGAGAAAACACTGGCATAGTTAATTTTGTGAAACAAGTTTATAGAATTCAACGCAACTTAGCTAAATAGAACCTATGGTAGAGAACCACAATGATGAAAGGATATTCAGTTTCTTTATACAAGTATCATTCTAGTAAATTATAAATAATGTATAAGAATTTTAGATTAATTCTTTTCAGAAAATCTCTTAAAATACAGTGAGTGATACCTCGGTTTTTGTCAATAATCCGTCTGAAAAAAATCGGCGAAATCCAAAACCAGTGAAAACCGAGGCAATTATTTCCATATGAATCAATGTAAATCCAATTACTGTATGCAGTAATCACTTACATGTACTTGTAGTACATACATATTAGCACTTGCAATCAATAAAAAAAAGCACAAAAACACTGGAAAGCAATGGAATTGTTTGTTTGGCTAGATGTGCGGGGTGATGCTCACATAATGAGAAACAGCGCCACACTGAAAAGGAGAATGTGTGGGTCGCCCTTTGTTTTTGCAAAATTAGCAGCGAGGTCATGTGGGCATGCCTACAAAAACTGAGACAAATTTTTCACGGACAAAATTGACGAAAACCAAAACCTGACCATAACTGACGTCAACAAAAACAGAGGTATTACTGTATTTTTACTTCTGTAGTTTGTTAATAGTGAATAACAATAGTATTTTATCATTTAAAATAAGAATTGATACAGTACTGATAGTAATATTAGAAACATTAAGATGTAATCAATAATTAGATAAGTATAATA
The DNA here is from genome assembly GCF_036850995.1 of Saccopteryx leptura. Lineage (NCBI taxonomy): Eukaryota > Metazoa > Chordata > Mammalia > Chiroptera > Emballonuridae > Saccopteryx > Saccopteryx leptura. The sequence goes on from NC_089503.1 coordinate 358,872,522, forward strand.
TTAAGTTCCCTAAACTAATTATTAAATACATGTTTTTTATACACTTTAAAAATGTAGACCTACCACTTTATCATCCTGTTTGACATAAAAAAGTTGACTATTATAAATAATCCTGAAATGAATCTAGAGGTGCATATATTCTTTTGAATTAGTGTTTTTGCCCATTTTTTGAATTAGCTCTTTTGCCCATTTTTAATTGGATTATTCGTTTGTTTTGTATGTGTGTTGAATTTTATAAATTCTTTATATATTTTGGATATTAATTCCTTATCAGATATATTGGCAAATATGGTCTCTCATTCAGTGGATTATCCTTTCATTTTGTAGTGGTTTTCTTTATTTTGCAAAAAAAAAAAGCCAAGTGCCCATCAGTAAATGAGTGTATAAAAAAGCTCTTGTACATTTATATAATGGAATACTATGTGGCCATTAAAAAGAAACAAATCTTACCTTTTATGCAGCATGGATGGACCTGAGATGCATTATGATAAGTGAAATAAGCCAGTCAGAGGAAGACAAGTAACATATGATTTCAGTCACATGTGTACTGTAAGGAACAAAGTGAACTAACTAGCAAAATAGAAACAAACATATAGAGAGAGCAGGCTGCCAACTCAGGGTGGGGACTGGGTAAAGGGGGTGGGGGGACTGAGCAAAACATAGAAAGAATAAACCCACGGACATGAACCACACTGACGATTGCCAGAGGGGTGAGGACATGGAGGAGGCTAGAGTGGGGATAAAAAGTAATGGACAGAGACTTGACTTGGGGCTGGTGAACACATAATACGGTGTACAGAGAAATGGTATAGAATCAGGCACCTGAAAACTGTTTTGTTATGTTAACCAGTGTCACCCCAATAAATTCAGTTAAAAAATTGATAATTGGGCCCTGGTCGGTTGGCTCAGCGGTAGAACGTCGGCCTGGCGTGCAGGAGTCCCGGGTTCGATTTCCGGCCAGGGCACACAGGAGAGGCGCCCATCTGCTTCTCCACCCCTCCCCCTCTCCTTCCTCTGTCTCTCTCTTCCCCTCCGGCAGCCGAGACTCCATTGGAGCAAAGATGGCCCGGGCACTGGGGATGGCTCTGTGGCCTCTGCCTCAAGCGCTAAAATGGCTCTGGATGCAACAGAGCGACACCCCAGAGGGGCAGAGCATCGCCCCCTGGTGGGTTTGGAAAAATGAAAAAAAATTGATAATTGATAACTTCTGTACTTTTTAAATACTCGTATGCTTTATTTATATAATGCATGATATAGTTTGATTGCCATTCTACTAAAATTGCTGTACAACTCATGTGTCATTGATACGCTGGCACTAAAACATATATGTGTGGGTGTAGATGTGTATATGTGTGAAATACAATATTTTATTAAAATTGTTTTGTAAAATAAATTTTATTTTAAAATTATTTAAAATAATATAATACAATTTAATAATATATAAATATTGTAAAAAATAATCCAGGACAACTACATTTATTTTAAATTTTTTGTATGGTCTTTGAAATAATTAATAAAGAATTATTTGTGAACTATGCAGTGCTTATGCATTCTATTTGTCTAAACTCTTTGTCATGAAACAAAATATATCACCCCAAAATATGACTTCCTGCCATGAGTATGTTTTTGATCTAGTTATTTTTAAAAGACAGCAGACACTGTAAAGCTATGAAAACTGAGTAGAAGTTACCCTTTCATAAGAAACATTTATATTAAAAGGAAAATCTTTTTATTTGTCATGGTTTCTCCCAATTTGTGCTAGTAGGAGAAGGATGACTCCAAACATTTGAAAACTCTTATGAGTGGGGAAGGCAAGTACATAAACTGCATAATATATTTACCCTTATTTATTTATTCTGCTTTGCCTGGTAACCTCACCTAACTGACCTTCCCTCCCAAATATGTTATTTTGTGTTTAGCTGGGAGTGGTTTTTGAAGTGGTAAATTGGGCCATTTTGGGGAGCACTCGGTTTACTTGGGTTTCTCCCAGGTATACAGGATGTCTACATGCCGGTAAACTTAGGAATCTTAAAGAGTAGAGGGCGATAGGTTTCTCTCCTCTATCGTTATTTGTCTACTAGTAAATTTCCCTGAGTCATATTTTGTGCTCCTTATTAGATTTTAATTCTTTTATTGATAACAGTCACTTAGATCTCTATCTCCTCTACTCCTATGACTCATTGCCATACACCTTGCATTTTTTACTTCTTTTCACAATGTGAGTTTACACCCATACTGAGGTTTACCATTGGGTTCCAGTAAAGTGACTAAAAGGAAACTGCGCTTTCCCCCGTGCCTCTGCTCCTATTTCCTGCCACACAAACACAGAATTATTTGGCTGAATCAGACATCACTGAGGTACTTCATAAAGACAGATAGTTCACTGTACAAGAAAGAAATATAAATAATAATTCACATGTCCATGCAATGATATTTTGTTCACTTCAATGCTGTGTATTTCTTTCCACTCTGGCTTTCAAATATATTTTGAAACTTCTGAGTTTTTATTCTAATTTTCTACTGCCTTATCTCATTTCTTTCCCAGATCCCAAATTCCCAGTAACGCCTCATAGAGCTCTTATGTATACTTTGTTAACTTGGTTTTTACATTTACTTCCAGAAGATGTTCTTTCACTCATTACTGAGCTATTTTCTAAACAGTAATAGTTTCACTGAAACAAAGAAGAGAACAGAAATAGAATAACATTGAACCAACAGGAAAGGAGGATTACATTATATCCTCAAAAATTAAAATCTACCCAGTCCAAAAAAGGAATATTGCAAAACAATACCAGAAATAAAATTTAAATATAAATGCCAAAAGGATATTCAAAAGTTACTTGTAATAAATATTGCTAAATTAAATAAAAATCCAGCCTAGGTAAAGAGGTATTTTATTCAAAAAGTATAACAGTAAGGAACAAAGATTTTGCAATAAGAGGAACAGGACTCTTGCATTATGGAGAATTCTCTAACCCAGTGGTCCCCAACCCCCTGGCCGCAGACCAGTACCGGTCCATGGGCCACTTGGTACCAGTCCGCAGAGAAAGAATAAATAACTTACATTATTTCTGTTTTAATTATATTTAAGTTTGAACGATGTTTTATTTTTAAAAAATGGCCAGATTCCCTCTGTTACATCCATCCAAGCCTCACTCTTGACGCTTGTCTCGGTCACGTGATACATTTATCCATCCCACACTAAAAGGCCGGTCCGTGAAAATATTTTCTGACATTAAACCAGTCAGTGGCCCAAAAAAGGTTGGGGACCACTGCTCTACCCATAGACTATAAATTTATCAAAGCAGACAGAGAAAAGTTTGTCCTTCCATAGGAAAAAAACAATGCTAGAAAGACTGTGTGAGGGATGAGTGGGTGGTGTGATGAAACAATTGATGGTGGTGAAAAAAATATCTTTGATTGAACCCAGCTCTGACTCATATTTAGCCAAATGTATAAATATCTGAGTAGTATATTTATATATATAAGTTCACTATGCCTTTTAAACAACAAAATTAAACATAAAACTAATGAAAATTCTCACCCTTTCTCTTTTCACTGTATTTAAAATATTTCTTTTGATTTCTTTGACATGTATGGGTTAAAATGACCTTCAATAGCCTTAAATATTATTTTAATTTTGAGATAAATTTTATGAGATTACATCTATTTATATCAAATTTTATAAAATTATTTAATGGAAAAATAGTTAATATTAATTTAAAATATATTAGTATACTTAGTTTCTATTAACCACTAGTCATATATTCCAGCTAAATAACTTTTAATTTAACTCTTAGAGGCAACATTTTTCTCCCTATTATCTTCTTTTTTTTTAATTGATTTTGAGAGAAAGAAAGAGACCCAAGAAAGGAGAGATAGAGACATGAGAGAGAAGTGAGAAGCATCAAATTGTAGTTACTTTACTTTACTTGTTCATTGATTGCTCCTCATACATGCTTTGACTAGGGATGGGTGCTTAAACCTAGCCAGTGACCCCTTCCTCAAGCCAGTGACCTTGGGCTCAAATCAATGAATTTTGGGCTTAAGTGAGCAACCTGTGGATCATGTTAATGATCCTGAACTCAACCTGATGACCCACGCTCAAGGTGGCAACTTCGGGATTTTGTACGTGTGACCTCAGCATTCCAGGTCAATGTTCTATGCACTGTACTACCACCAGACATGCTCTCCTATCATTTTCTACTTTCATTAAATTAATGCATGTAAGATACTGCTTTTCTAATTTATGTTTTCCAATAAAGTGTAATGTATGTCTTATAATTTCTTAGGCAAAATTAATTCAATGCCCAAGCAACTGTCTTAATGCATATTTAATTTAAAATTTTTTGTTTTTTCTATACAATTTTCCAGAATTATTAAATAATTCATCTATGATCATGTTTTTGACTAGAATGATGTAATATGTCAAGATTCCAGCTGTTAAAATAATTATATGTTAGCTATTTTTTGCCTCAATGAGCCACCAAGAAAGAAATTTCTGAAACTAATTGGATCACTTACATGGAATCTCAATGAAAAGTTTTAATAGTTTTTATATTTTTCTATATGTGAAATTTTAACTTTAAAGATAACAAGCCAAATTTAGGTACCAGGTGCAACTATTATATTGGAAAGTATACATTATAAACAGATATTTTGTAAAGTAAAATAGAATTAAATAAATTTGGAGACAATAATTTCTGATATAAACTCCACATGTCCTCAGGAGTAAATCACTTGTATAAGCTACTACCATAAAATATAATGTGTGACATCAAATCATCTCCAATTTCGAAAGCAAAAGCAGCACATTAAGCCATGAGTTACATATTTTAAAACAGAAAAAAATCCTTATATTCTTTGCCAAATAGCATCTGTCAGTAAATTATTCTCTCTCTCTCTTTCCCTTTTTCTCTCTGTAGAATGAAAGAAGAAGTTTGATTAATTCTTTACACTGCCATTTTCATTCCATACCTGAAGCTAAGGTCATCACTACTATGGTTTACTATGGCTTTATACCCCTCACTCCCACAGTGGCTGAGAGAAATCAACCATTTTCCATCCGAAGGAGCAGACTTTTGCAGAGGCATCATTGTGCTTTTCAAACAGTGGCCCCAGATGTGCAGAGCATTGCCCCCTAGTAGGCTTGCCAGGTGGATCCTGGTCAGGGTGCATGTGGGAGTCTGACTCTCTGCCTCCCCACCTCCCTGCCACTTAATTTAAAAAATAAATAAATAAAAAGTCACCATTATTTTGTTTTGGAAAATAGCAACTTGTGAGTCATAATATTAAAGCAAAATAAAGGAATACATATCTAGTTATAACTCTAGTTAAATCTGAACTTGAAGTAGATTTCAGTGAGATCAATGCTGAGACTCTGTCTTTGCATGAGAGGAAGAAAATTAATGAATAACACAGGATATGTGATAAATTGATTAAAAGAAAACAAAATATTTTAAAAATCTGGACTGAGAGTTACTTTTGCTAGAAACAGATAAATTTTATCAACTCTCAATGAGGCAAAAAATACATAATATTAGAACAAGTATATAAGCACACACCTAACAAAGTAAAGTGTAAACCAAAATTAAATGGGAAAAAATTTAAAATAATATACAAAGAAAATGGATAATTGTGATCAGGTTCTAATTTTATACTTGATTATTCAATCTAATTTTATATAATAAGTTCAATTAGTTTAGAAAAGCAGTGGTCAGTGTGCATTTTGATGTTTGAATTTATATTGCCAAAACAACTGTGGGGTAGTTCAGACTCTTGTGTACAAATTTACTTTTTTCTGAGAGGGAGAAAGAGACAGGAACATCTAGCTCCTCCTATATGTGCCCTGACCTGGGAAAATTGAATCGGCAACCTCTGTGCTGGCCAGGTTTTTTGTTTTTTGTTTTGTTTTGTTTTTTGTTTGTTTGTTTTTTAAGAGACAGAGAGAGGAAGGGAGAGAGAGCGGAGAGAGAAGGTAGCATTTGTTCCACTCAGTAGTGCATTCATTCGTTGCTTTCTGTGTGTGTCCTGAATGGGATCGAACAGCAATCTTACCGTTTTTGGATGAATCTCTTAACTGACTGAGCTAACCAGCAAGGGCTACAAATACATTTAAGTGCTAAAATTTATGTGCCTTCACAAAAATTACTGCCACTGGCAGGTTTACTCATAATAGTATTTACCATCATCATTCTTAATGTCGACGTCAAGGTTTCTTAAGTAATTGGTATAAGTCGTTGGAATAAAGTTGGCGAAACAAAGTTTGTGAGACTATGTACCTTCTCTTAAATACTTTAAAATACTGGTTAATCAGATTTTAGTCTTCTTAAAAGATATTAATAAAAAATGGAGTACAGAATATAAAAAAACCTATTATCAAAGCCAGTTATTCTTCATGTTTTAATATAGCCCACATGTGATTGGTGTTGAAAGATATATTCAAGGTTTTTAGTTTTTCATCTTGGGATATATATTTTTTATTTAGAAAATTAAATTTAATGGAGTGACACTGATCAATAAGAGTACATAAATTTCAGGTAAACATTTCAATAGCATTTGAACTGTTGATTTAGTTGTATGCCCATCACCCAAAGTCAAATCATTCAAGGTTTCAAAACATAATTTTGCACACAGAAACACACATATACATTCTGTTGCTAACCATATTTTGTAAAAAATATCTGTTTGGAAATTACTATTTGGAAAATAATATTATATGTTTTAAAATGAGATAAGGTCTAACAATTTTAAGAACTTGACTCAATACAAATGCAACAATAAATTTTAAAATACTTTGTAACCTTTTAAATCTGTTTCAAATGCTAGTGACTATTGGCAGACAGATGTCTATTTTTATAGTGAGTTTTATGAAATAATCGGTGTAATTTATTTAACAACAGTTGAGAATAAAGAAGTGTTTGGATAAATCAAATTGTTGGAAGTGATTTTAGAATTTATAACTAATCAAAAACAGCTAAAAGTAATCAAATATAACTATATTCCATATACAGTTAAATGCACATAAAGTAGAGAGTACAATTTGTAGTACATACATGTATTTATATCAAGTATATTCATAGCAAATAAAAATATTATTAATTTGATTTGTATAAACTCTGTCTCAGTTTTTCAACCATGTTTCTGTTTCAGATTTTATATTCTACCAGCCTTCTAGTTTATTAGAAAATCAAACTCCTATATTTTTAGGTTCCAGGGAAGTTGCATTTTATCCTCCAAAACATTAAGCACTTGACTAATATAAAATCTTGTGATTTTTCACTGTAGATATTCATCAAAGAGATATTTTGAGGATATACTTTTATTTTGAGAAAGGAGATAATTTATAAATTTAGTTGAAGCAGTATTGTTGGACTGTAACCAAACTCTTTGAACAGTTTCTAATAAATACACCACTGTCCTCATGGAGAAGAGTAGGATTATTTATAAGACAGCTTAAATCAACCTTGAGGAAATTTTTAAATGTTATGTACCTGGTAATTAAATCTTGGAATGGCAGATAAGGTTTTTTGATAGGAAAATCATTTAGGTAAATTTCAAATTAAATGAGCAGTTAAATTGAAAGGTGTTAAAATGCAACATGGAGTATAAGAAAATAACAAGTAACTTCCTTGTGATTTTAAAATGCAAAAGATCCAGAATCAGTTAAGTATCTCAACACAAAACTCAACTCGATTATCTTCTTACAATTACAGATTGTGCAATAGCTTAATAGTTATTCATCAACAACTATAAATAACTTCTAATAATCTTTGAGAATCATATTTTTTACTCAAAACGGCATTACATCACCTATAATTATATACCATTAGTGGCAATTTTAAAGTTAATTTAGAATTTCTGACTATATGGACATATATATTTGATGAATGAGACATTATTTTATACTCTTCAAAGTGTGTGTGATCAAATAGTACCACCCAACTTTAGTGAATATATTCCTGGAAAGTGTGCACAAAAGGAATATGAGGCCAACAGGAAAAATATATGTGGCAGGGAGATTGAGTTTATGGATAAATTTATGTAAACCATGTAAGGAATTATATTTACTAAAATGAATGAATAAATATATGTACTGAATAAAAATAATTCTAATGAAACTTTCCTTATCTCAATTTTTAAAAGTGGAAATTTTAAACTATTTTCTTGTCAATTTTTACAAGAATATTGATGTCTGCTATACAAGAACATGTATTCAGTTAATAAATTTGCTTTGTACTGTTACTGATAATATGTATGTTTAGAAGAATTATACCTGTATTTGGCATCACTTTAAATAATTTTCTCCCAAATATTATCTCATTCAGATCAGTGAACTTTACAATTCTCAATTCTAAAAGCACAAATCAGCTTGAATACTTAATATATTTTAGGTGTCTTTCATTTAACAAATATGGCATAGCTGAGGAAGCATGAAAATAGATGAAGTTGAAACCCCCTTTTCACCTGACTAGGCGGTGGCACAGTGGATAGAACATCGGACTGGGATGTGGACAACCCAGGTTTGAGACCCCAAGGTCACCAGCTTGAGCGCGGCTCACCAGCTTGGACCCAAGGTCGCTGGCTTGAGCAAGGGGTTACTCGGTCTGCTGTAGGCACATATGAGAAAGCAATCAATGAACAACTAAGGTGTCGCAATGTGCAACGAAAAACTAATGATTGATACTTCTGATTTCTCTCCGTTCCTGTCTGTCTGTCCCTATATGACTCTTTCTCTGTCTCTGTAAAAAAAAAGAAGAAAAGAAACCCCTCTTTCCTCATCACCCCCCTCAGCTCATTTTCTTTGTTACAGAGAATTTAGAGCATAGAAATTAGATGTTGGGGCAGCTTCCAGAGCTTGCTACATTCTTTTAAAACACAGTTGGCATTGAAAAAATGATATAATGGAGAAAATAAAAATGTTGGGAGCAGGAAACTTTCAGTCTAAGCCCAATTCTGCTCTTGTGTCCCTTCTGGGGCTATCATGAAAATAAAACTGTCTAAAAACCAAAATAGGACTCTCCTTTATTACAAATATAAACGTTTAGTATGTGTAAAGACACAGGAATATATCAATCTGAACTTCCTCGTGCAAAGCAATACACCCACTGAAGCGATGTTGTTAAGGTGAGGCTTCACAGATGGCTGCGTTCCATGGGGGCTGTGGAGCTTTATGAGCTTTTTCTCCTTGGTTTTCCTTGACTTGAGCTTATACATTAGGTTGCATCAAATCCTTAGCAGAGGTGTTTGAAGAACAATAATTCAGAGAAAATTGAAGCAGTAGATGTTGAATCAATAGATGATTGTTAAGACTCTGAAGAAATGAATTTTCATTCAAGTCAATTTTATTTCAAGAACATAGTTTTCATTTTGTTTTTTTACAGCAAACTGCTATATTTATTTCTATTGACAATGATTATATTTTCAAACATTAATTTTATGTTATTCTTACTAAGTAGAGACCCTTGCATGTGACAATACATAGACATATAAGCCATTGTAATGATATATGCCTGCCTATATAAGTTAACATGGTGACTTGAAATATTATTATGATGTACTGACTTGAAAATATGACTTACTATAAACAATTTTGTTACTATTTTGTTTAGTTTCAATCATCATTCTCTGTAAGTCAGTCTATTATATTTGTGTTGCTCATTATGTTTTTCAAAGTCCTTATACCTGCCTCATTTACCTTGATGTTTGCAAAAACCCTGTGGGGTCGGAATAAGATAAACTATTATAGTACTGATAAGGAACAAGATCAGAGTGGTTAAAATAATTGGTCAAAAGCACCCAGTTAGCAAATGGGTGACCAGGATTCCAGCACACAAGATTGTCCTAGCAAAAAATCTCAAAATGAAATAGCCTACATTTTTATAGTGTTCCACTATTTATGTTTTTATATGAATTCTCATATGAAATTTGAAAGGCATGACTTTAAAATAGAAAGTATATTTTTATGTATATTAGACAAAAATATAAATTAAATGCACACAAAGTAGAGGGATAGTTGAAAGAAAGACTAGGAAAAAGCTTAAGAGATATGGCTTAAATTTCTGGACTGAGCACTGGAAATCAAGACCTTTGTTTTGGCCAATCACTTCATTTCTCAAAGTCTCAGTTTCCTTATCTGTAACATGAGTTGTTCAAACTATGTGAGTGTTAATACATCTTCCAACTCACGGTGTCTCTAGCACTGATTTTACCTATATTAAGGGTGGATAAATGTCCAGAAACAGGTAATCAGAATTTGTTTTCACCATCCCTGACTTGATTCATAGCAAATTATTTCATAAAAACTCATATTAATGAAAATTAAACCAAAGTTTTATAGTATAGTTGCTTTAATGCTGTAATGTTGTTTCTGTCATGTGAGTGTGTATATTGACCTGTTTGGATTTGATTACAATAGTACCTAAATGGTTCATTCTTTAATAAGTATTGCTTTAAACCTATAACCTTAGTGTGACAGTTTTTTTCTATAGCAGGCATTCTGTCTGAATAAATTGTTTCAGACTGATTATCCAACTAATGCCATTGATTGGTTATTTTTTATTACACTGGTCTCATTCTCCATCACAAGTCACTACATATATTCAGGAATTCTCAAAAACTGTTGTCTAATTAACCACTCCTCTTTAAGTTGTATGTATGTTTGTTTAGAATAAAAATATACAAAATAATGGGGCCATGTTCTTAACTTGTATAACAACATAATTTCAAATCAGAGTAAGTACAGAGAGGCAGAAGTACTTCTCCTGCAGCCCTTCCCAAAATATTTTCTGAGAAACATTATTCACATGAGATGTTCTCTGAAGTCAAATAATTTAGCAGAATGTTGCATCTCCTTGATAATGCACCTGCCATCATTTTTTATGCTTGCCCTATGAGAGTAGAGAAGCAGAAATAACACAGTCCCCATTTAGATAATATATAACCTTAAGACTATATATTTTGCAATGCAAAAGAATGATATAAGAGTACTGTAAATACAATGAAGAGTGATTACCTTAACGATAAAATTATTTTAACAAGTTTTCTGTTTATTTTTATTCAGTTCACTTATTCTTTACATTATACCTTTTGCCAAAATGGTTAAAAAAGCTTTCTTTTCTGTCTCTGAGATTGAAACATAGACTTGAATAATAAAGGTATAGCAAAATTCTAAAACGGCTCAAGTGCAGTAAGAGTAGGCAGAGTAGCATGATAATAGACTTAGCAGAACAACAAATCATGTAGGGCTTTGTGAGCCTTAAGGTATGCGATTTTGGCCTGACCAAGCAGTGATGCAGTGGATAGAGCATTGGTCTGGGATGCTGAGAACCCAGGTTTGAAAACCCAAGATTTCTGGCTTGAGCACAGGCTCATCTGCCTGAGTGCAGGGTTGCCAGCTGGAGCTTGGGATCATAGACATGACCCCATGGTAACTGGCTTGAGCCCAAAGGTTGCTGGCTAGAAACACAAGGATACTGGCTTGAATTCAAAGGTCTCTGGCTTGAGCACGGGGTCACTCACTAAGCTGGAGCTCCCTAGTCAAGGCACATATGAGAATGAAATAACTGAAAAATTAAGGTTCCACAATGAAAAATTGATGGTTCTCTTCTCTCTCCCTTCCTGTCTGTCTGTTCCTGTCTGTCCCTCTCTCTCTTTCTCTCTCTCACGCTAAAAAAAAAAAAAAAAAAAAAAAAAAGGTATGGAATTTTGAATTCTAGGAGTGGCCATAGGAGGATTTGGAACACAATAATTGATACACTCTCTTCATACTTTGAAAAGATTAGCATGGTTTCTGTACCATGAATAGACCACAGCTGTATTTTAATGTTAGAATGAATGATTGTAAGTCCACTGCTTAAGAACATACTTTTTTGGGGAGTTTTTCCCATATATTATCATATTGGGTATGAAAGTAACTGGAATTACTTGATTTTATATAGCACCTTGTTTTGAAAATTAAATTAGGTAATATTTAAACCCTTAACAACAAGGGCTTGTACAAGGGGAGTACTAAATGTAAACATCTGTGTGTACTGTGTAATTGTTGATTATCTCTTCATGCATAGAAATATGGAGATGTCATACCTAGAGAGTTTGTTAAACTAGAAATTCATAATTGCCAACCTTTAATGGACTCTTGGAATTAGAAAACATACTTTTTTCTCTATTATTCTAAGTCTTTTCAACCACTTATCTTGTTTTCTTAATTAGGCTAAAATGTTTACCTTTTCAATCATCTGATTAATTTACTTTATATTTGTTTGTGGAATAAAAAAAAGGATTGTAATCATTTCCAACCATATTAATCATTTACTGTGCTAAGAAGTTTTCAAAGTATATTTTATTAATAATAACAACCCTCTAAGTCTGCGATGGCGAACCTTTTTATAAAAACCACCCACTTATGCAGTGCTGGTCAACCTGGTCCCTCCCACCTGCTAGTGGGTGTTCCAGCTTTCTTGGTGGGCAGTAACAGAGCAACCAAAGCATTGGCCCACCATGAAAGCTGGACCACCCACTAGTGGGTGGGAGGGACCAGGTTAACCAGCACTGCAAAAGTGGGCGATTTTTATAAAAAGGTTCACCATCACGGCTTAAAGTTGTACTCTATTTTTATTGCTACATAACAAATGAGGAACATGACACACAGAGAGGTGTACGTAAATTTCCCAGAGTCACACAGCTTACCTAGAGTCAAAATAGAAAATTTAGACTGACCCAGAAGTCCCACTATCTTAATCATTTTATTCTCAATACAAATTTGAAAATCTAGCAGCTTGAACACTTTCTGCAAGGTTCATGCTCCCAGCACAGTCTAATCCCTCTTCACATTTTCTGGATCTTGACTCGTCCATTATTCATCTTCTGTTTCTTCACTCACCCTCTCTAATGACTCATTTCATCAATATTCAAACATGGTCTAGTATTTTGCATATCTGCAAAACTTTCCTATAAAGCAGATATGTTTCTTCTCATTCAGGGACAATCTTCTTAAACTGTTAGCCTGATGTCTGCTTCTTCAATTCTTGTTTCTGTTTTTAAATGATTTTTAAATTTTCTAACTAATAATAAATCTATTCATGTTATAAGATACTACAGATAAAACTAGAGTCCCTGACTATACTACCCCGGACTCAATGAGTTTTCAGAGGGACCAGTCATAAGAGTTGGCTTTATTCTCCCAGATTTTTCTATGCAATTATACACACACACACACACACACACACACACACATATTTAAAGAGGAAATATTTAGGGTTTTGTGGGTGTGGTTTATCATAATTAGAATATATATGTGTGTGTGCATGTATGTATATATATATATATACTTGAATGTAATTATATTCTCAATAACATGAGTTTTGATATGTGGCAATGGAAATCTATATTCATCTATTTAGTTTTTAAAATTCTAGTGCATTAGCTTTGCCATAGGAACTTAAGAATAAGATACTCTAAACTGTTTCTACTCTTCCCTATAAAGCAGGGGCTAGAAACCTTGTATACCACTATGGTGACTAATTTTATGTGTCAACTTTACTGAGTCATGATGTGCCTAAATAGTTGGTTAAACATTACTTTGGGTGTTTCTGTGAGGATGTTCTTGAATGAGATCAACAATAAAGTCTATAAACTGAGAAAACTGATAGTCCTTCCTGATAGGGGTAGACCTCATTCAGTCAGTTGAATAACTGAATAGACCAAAAGGACTGACAATACCCAAAATAAGAGAGAATTGTTTTTAATCTGACAGCCTTCTGGTTAGGACATTTGCTTTTTTCCTGCCTTTGGACTCAAAGAAAAGCATTTTCTCTTTCTGGGTCTTAAGTCTGCTAGCCTTCAGAGTTGAACTACACCATAAACTTTACTGACTCCATAGCCTTCAAACTCAGACTAGGATTAAACCATGAGTTTTCCTGGGTGTCCAGGTTGTGGATTTGATTTGGCCTGCACATCTTGGAACTTGGTAGCCTTTATAACCATGTGAGTTAAATTCTTTTAGTAAATTATATATATATAGACACATACATGCATACACACACACAAGATTCTATTGGTTTTATTTCTCTGGAGAATTCTGACTAATACAGCCACATTTCCCTAACTCTCTTTTAACATTATTATTCTACCAATGAGTCATTTGAAAGGAGACTTGAAAGGTGGAACAGAAACATCATATTATCTAGCAGCAGCTAAATTAGGTATGAGTGTGGAAATAAACAAACCCTCCGAAATAAGAACAAGCAGAAACTATTTGTTCAGAGCTTGTTATTGCAAGGGAATCAAGATCCATCATTTGCATTTGGCTGAGATTTAAAGACAGACAGAAGAGTGGAGATGCTTTATAGTGGAAAAAAGAGAAGTCTTCAGGTATACCCTGATTGAATGCTGTTAGTATGGGAAGGCTTTAGGTAGGCTATGTAGAAGTGAGTCATCCAATATGATTAGTAATGGGCACATATTAGCTTCTTCATTTGGTTCTAAATTGGAATCAGGGACAAAAAACTCAGGGAAAATATAAGTTATTAAAGAGGTCTTAGCCATTTTGACTGATTTCTATAGGATTATTTTTTGGTTTGGTTTCCTGGTCTGGTGCATCATATACATTGTCTAGCTATTATCTGTTCTTATATTTGATCTCTTAGTCACCCATTTTGGTCATTCTCTCACTTGTGAGATATTGCTCAATTCAAAGAAAGCAAGAGATCCAAATATTTACCACTAATTTTTTTTTATTTACCACTTCAAAATTGTTCAGTTATCTTTAAAGATAAATATATTATAATATATTTTTGTTTTTCTATCATCATGGTGATTATCTGATTAAAGATGAGCTTTTTAGAAGCATTTAAGTCTCTGGCTAGACTAAAACAGCCCAACATCATGATCACTATGACAAAAACAAGAATACATAATGATCCTGTAAGTTGAAATAGGAATCTCACTTTCCCAATCCAGGTCAAGAGAACAAATTCTACAGGCCATGATGAGCAACTTTCTAGAAGAAAATAACTATTTTCCCTTAAGGTGATGTACCACCTGTTCTATCTGCCTAGTTCATTGACTCAGGTACAAGAAGAGGTATTGCCGAAGACACAGGATCCACCAACACTAACCAGCAAGAAATCTAGACTAATGTTATTGTCCATCACCACTCATGGTAATTAGTTGAAACTGATCTGTATTTTCTGTAGGGCAGAGTTGGTGTCATTAATAACTTCTGACAGAATAAGCAATGTGTCTGTGTAAGTAGCAGTGACTGCGTTTTAAAGGTGATGTCTAAGTTGGAATTTTGTGGGTTACACATTTGGATCTTTGTTAGTTTCTTCCAGACGGTAAATATTTTACAACATATTGGGTGGCTTAAAGAAGAGAAATTTATTTTTTGTGATTCCGGAGCCTAGAAGAACCATGGTCAAGTTCTCAGCAGAGCCAGCTTCTAAGGGCCTGCTTCTTGGCATATAGATGAGCTGCTGCTTTGTCTTCACATTTCTTCCCTCTATATGTGTCTGTATCCTCATCTCCTCCTCTCAACGGAACATAGGTCATATTGGATTAGGGTCTATCTTAATAGCCTCATTCAATCTTAATTACCTCATTCAATGCTTTATCTCCAAATATAGTCACAATCTGATATACTGGGTGGTAGGACTTCAACATATAATTGTGTGGGCTTCATAATTCAATTTACATCACCCAAATGAACACAAGAAAAAGCTATTTATCAGAACTTGTCATACCAAGGAAGTCAGGGACCATCACTTGCATTGGGCATGGACTCAAAATGAGTCAGAAAGCAGAGTGGGACAGCATTCTAGCAGAAAAGAGGGAGGGCATCAGGTTCACTCTGTTTAGAGGCTGTTAGTGTGGCAAAGCTGTAGTGTTAATTGGAACTCTCAAATTTCATATTTTTTTCATAAATTGTTCATTATGATTACAAATAGTTATTTCCTGTTTAGTGTTGTCAATAAATTACACATATATAGAAGTCTACACTTTTTATAGTACTTAATTAAATTTTATATATATTTTTAAATAAAAAACTGACAGTATTTCTTTTTTAAATATTCTTAGTATAAACATACTATACAATTGGCATCTGTAGGTACTAAATTGAAGGAGTAAATACAATTAATAATTTTTGGAGAAATTTTCTAAAGATCCAAGAATAAATTCCACCAAAGGGGAAGCTATATGGAAACCTTTGAAAATAGAACTAGAAAACCTACTCCTTAGTTTATCCAAAAAATATATTTGATACTATTTTTTCTGCTGATAATAGTACTTTTTGGTATATATCTGTCTAGGGACTGAGGAAGAAGAATGTGTTAGAATAATTTCTAATCTTTCCTGTTTGTTAGACCTGTGTTCCAGGGCAACAGAATTGAGGAAATGATCCTGATTATCTTATTGTGAAATCTGGGCTCCTTTGCTGGAATTTGCACTTTTCCATTTTGAACTGTACAGTGCTTTTGGTACATAACTTAATTAAAACAAGTGAAAAATGTGTTACTCCACTACTTCTTGAACTAATGCATCAGGGACTATAGCTGTAATGCTTCATGTTTTGATTCAATCCTGAAGAAAGCTAAATCAGCACAAGAAGAATTAGAAATAATTAATTCACTAGACCATGGTAGAACAGAACAAGACTTTAACATCGTGTACCAAAATAGAGGTATCAAAAAAATTAGGGTCAAAGAAAAATATTATGACTTTAGATTGTTTGGATTTAAAAAGCAGAGAAAGGCCTTAAATTATAGACTGGAATCAATATAGACTCTGTTATATCTTGTGGTATAATCTAATCATAGTTTTTATTTTAAATTCTTCTTTGAATGTATTCCTGTTTTCTTAGGGACATCATTATATATAACTTAGTAGGTATATGAATTAATTTATTATTTTTCCAAAAACACCACCTTTTAAGTCTTTAAGAACTTTAATTTTTCTTCTTTTAAATCTAATATCAACAGAAATAAGAAAAATAATTTATAGAGAGGGAGCTTAATAAGTGTCTTGTGTAATTCTAAGTGTTTTACCTGTGTCAAACCATTTAATATATCACACAGCAATTTACACAAAGTTAACAAATCCTAAACTAGGTCTGAGAAATGACATTATCAAAGCAACCTATATTAATTAGGTAATTAATTATATAAGAAAATCAAGATTTTCTAAATCTTACTGATGAAGCAAAAGGTTAATATATCATTTAATTCTGACACTGGCTCTTAATTAGAGACCTGTAGCCTGTTTTAGCTCTGCTTGCCTTCGGATCAGCAAGGGGGAGACACCTGTTGTCCCTACCCTGGGATCTGGCACTTGGCCCACAAACGCATATGAACCTTATTGCCCTGAGCAGTATGCATAACATCAAGAATAAATAGGTCTTGTCCTGACTTTAGTCTTTTTATTACTTTTTAGTATTTATGTTGATTTCTCAGTTCATTTGAAACTATGATATAATGTTTCTATCTGCATGCTAGAATTTAAATATTTTTCCCATGTAATTTACATTTTTTTAAGTCAGAGGGTCACACTGTGCATTTTATTCATTCATTTATTTATTTATTTATTTATTTATTTTACAGAGACAGAGAGAGAGTCAGAGAGAGGGATAGATAGGGACAGATAGACAGGAATGGAGAGAGATGAGAAGCATCAATCATTAGTTTTTGTTGCGACACCTTAGTTGTTCATTGATTGCTTTCTCATATGTGCCTTGACCGTGGGCCTTCAGCAGACTGAATAATCCTTTGCTCAAGCCAGCAACCTTGGGTCCAAGCTGGTGAGCTTTGCTCAAACCAGATGATCCCCCACTCAAGATGGCGACCTCAGGGTCTCGAACCTGGGTCCTCTGCATCCCAGTTCGATGCTCTATCCACTGTGCCACCGCCCGGTCAGGCATAATTTACATTTTGATATTCAATCCTCTGGTAGACGCACCTTTCTGGTTTTGTTCAATTATACTGAACTTCTCTATGTCACATTCTTTCTTTCTGCATAGTGTTCCATTTAACCTTAGAAGCCTGAATACTAAACTCAGTACCTTCCTTTGTTTTTCACTCATGTGTTTAGTTATTTAAAAAATATTTAGGGCATCTTCTACCTAACTTACCACATTAAATGTGTCAAATGCAATAATGATGACATAATCAATACCCAATATTTCTTGGAGTAATTTTCTATAATAGATAAACTCCTGCTCATTTTTTCTTACCTGGGAAACTTTAATTTTTGCTAGATTTTCTTTTGTGAATTGTGCTGTCATTCCTTGTTCATTTCCTGACCAAAAAGTTATCATAGACCTAAGGGTTTTAAAAAAACAGAATATTTTAATTGGCTTAGAAGTATCCACACTTTACATTGTGCCATAAGAAACACAGCTTTGCCCATATATTTATTAACTGAAGGGTAAATCTAAAATATATACTATATATTAAAATTCTGTCATTCATTAGAGTTTATAATAAAAGAGACATTAAAGATCTTAACTAGCATATTAATAATTTGAAGGCTATCTAGTTTCTTTATTTCTCTAGGAAAATGTATTTATTGGCATTTTTGAAGGTAAAAATATGAGGCAGTCCTTATTTTTAAGAGACTGTAATATACAAGTTGAAGAAAAATGGTGCAGACCAAGTGGCCTTAATTTTTTTTTTCCGTGCCTAAGCACTCTGTATACATGAACTTCTTAAGAATTCAGTAGAAATGAGCCCTGGCTGGTTGGCACAGAGGTAAAGCATTGGCCCGGCATGGGGAAGTCCCATATTTGGTCTCCAGTCAGGGCACACAGGAGAAGTGACCATCTGCTTCTCCATCCTTCCCCCTTCTCTCTCTCTCTCTCTCTCTCTCTCTCTCTCTCTCTCTCTCTCTCTTTCTCTCTCTTTCTCTTTCCCTTCTGCAGCCATAACTCAAATGCTTTGAGCAGGTTAGCCCCGGGCACTGAAGATGGCTCTATGGCAGGGGTCCCCAAACTATGGCCTGCGGGCCGCATGCGGCCCCCTGAGGCCATTTATCCGGCCCCCGCCGCACTTCTGGAAGGGGCACCTCTTTCATTGGTGGTCAGTGAGAGGAGCATAGTTCCCATTGAAATACTGGTCAGTTTGTTGATTTAAATTTACTTGTTCTTTATTTAAAATATTGTATTTGTTCCCATTTTGTTTTTTTACTTTAAAATAAGATATGTGCAGTGTGCATAGGGATTTGTTCATAGTTTTTTTTTATAGTCCGGCCCTCCAACGGTCTGAGGGACAGTGAACTGGCTGGCCCCCTGTGTAAAAAGTTTGGGGACCCCTGCTATGGCCTCACCTCTGGTGCTGAAATGGCTCAGTTGCAGAGCAACAGAGCAGGTGCCCCAGATGGGTAGGGGTTGCCCTGTAAGGGGTTGCTAGGTGGATTCCAGTTGGGTTGCATGTGGGAGTCTGTCTCTCTGCCTCCTTGCCTTTTACCTAATTAAAAAAAATCAGTAGAAATGCATGCTATTTTTCCAAGTTTATACACACACACACACACACACACACAGATGTGCAAAGCAGTTAAGTAAGCAGTTAAGTAACATGGCTGAGATTAACTAAATAATTCTGTCAAGATGGTTAATATATCATATTTTGTTACCAAGAAAAAAATGAGGTATGGGAAACAAAGAGCATGAATCCAATTTAATTCTTTTAGTGAAACAAAAATTCTCTTTCTATAAGCTTTTAAAAACATAGTTATGTTTTATTTATCTTTGCAATGAAAAGTTTGCTGTTTTGTTTACACAGTAAATATTTTAGGATCTGTAAGCTATTCAACTCTTATGTCATAGCTGAAAAACAGCCATAGTTAACAAGTAAATTAATGCGCATGGGTGTATTCTCTAAAACTTTATGTACAAAAACAAATAGTAGGCTGAATTTGGTCTATAGGTCATAATTTGCTTACCTTTGCTTTGGAGCTGGATCAATTATTATGTGAATTTAATATTTAATAAATATTGAAATATTTCTCTCTCAAAATATTTTATTAAGTCCAACAAACAAAGATTGCATTGGTAAGCCCACCAAACTATGTGATTTGCAGCATCTTCTCATTTTAAATATTAACTGGCAAGTGGCAAAACGATTGTTGACAGCCTGTCTACATTTGTTTTAGTTCCTTTGTAAAAAAGCAGATGGCTGTTAAAGGGTAGATTTTAATACTTTTTGGAATACACAATCCCAAGGTGGTGAGACCAATGAAAAACTAACTGAGGCAGAAAACGGCAAGAAGCCAAACACAGAACAATATGTTACCAAGTTGCTTACTCCTCTATAAAAAAAACAATGAATTTCAAGCTCATAGTAAAACTCTGAAAAGGGTGTACAGAAAAATTCATTACTTCAGAATATTTCTTTGGAGGAAATATCACAAAGGGAATTTATTCGTCAGTCTTCATATATATTCTATCCCATTGGTCAGTTTATTCCATATGATTTTAGTTCCCTTGAACTTCTCAATTGCATCACCAGTATCTTAGGCAGTCTGGGGAAGCCAGCTTTCCCTCATGTTGCCTTCATCTGAGCCCAGAAGCTCCAGATATTAGCCTTAGTTAATAAAACCATACAGATCTTAGCAGAGTATGTCACAGAATTAACACAGAATTTAGAGGAAGCATGCACCCAAAAGCCCAAACCTCAGTTCGGTTGAGATACTTTTAAATGTAGCATAAATTGTGTCTAATATAGTTCACTCCTTGCATCATTCAGACATAGCTGTGTTCATGCCCTCCTATTATGCCTACCTCCTAGACTACATTCTATTTTAAGGGATAGTAAACCCCAAAAGAAAATCTCAGTCCAATCACCCATATGATCCACTTTAAGATGGTGGCCAATTGTGATTCCTAAAGAACTCAAAGATAAAAGGCTAATGAAACAATTTATTATTGAGGCACTAATTGATTTTTTTTTGTATTTTTCTGAAGCTAGAAACGGGGAGAGACAGTCAGACAGACTCCCACATGCGCCCGACCGGGATCCACCCAGCACGCCCACCAGGGGGCAACGCTCTGCCCACCAGGGAGCGATGCTCTGCCCCTCTGGGGCATCGTTCTGTCAGGACCAGAGCCACTCTAGCGCCTGGGGCAGAGGCCAAGGAGCCATCCCCAGCGCCCGGGCCATCTTTGCTCCAATGGAGCCTCGGCTGCAGGAGGGGAAGAGAGAGACAGAGGGGAAGGAGAGGGGGAAGGTTGGAGAAGCAGATGGGTGCTTCTCCTGTGTGCCCTGGCCGGGAATCGAACCCGGGACTTCTACACGCCAGGCCGACGCTCTACCACTCAGCCAACCGGCCAGGGCCACTAATTGATTTTTATTATCTTCATCTTGGATACCAACTTTGAACTTCCCAAATTCTTGAGGAAGTATTTAAGCTTTTTTGAGAAGCCTGTCTAGGAGAGAAATTTAGAGCTTCATCTCTTAAAGGCCTGAACCTTTAGTAAGCATGTTCTTGTTGGATAGTTACTGCTAAATTCTCAGAGAGAGTTTTCAAAGGGCACTAAAAAGTGATGTTGAGTAAAGCCTGCACATCCTAGATGTACATCAGCCCAGTTGATTGGGTAGTATAAGACATACTACCTCAGCTTCAATGTGCTCACACTAGAGTTGCAGCTTCTTTTCCAGTGAAATGCTTTTTGTGTTCCTTTGACAGCAGGTTGTCCTTAAGAACTGGAAGCAGCCCAAGGTTGTGAAAACAGCATTCCATAACTTGATTGTTTAGTGAGATATATATTGTTTATAATTTATCATTATTTCCTGAGCATCTGAAGCCACAATGTTATATATTGGAGATTATTTAAAACTATATGCTATAACTATGCTGATGCCTCAGCAGAGATTGTAGTAATTCATATAACAACTTAGACTAATTCTAGGTTATTACACATGGGGCCACCAGTCAGTCTCAGAGTCATAGGCACATTACATCAACTTTTCTTTTTTCTTTTTTGCCATAAAATGAGCTTCTTAGGTGGAGATAATATTGTATGAATAATCTTGTTTTTAAGTAAGGTACTACATAAAATCTCAACTGGAGCTATTTTTGAGGATACTATGCATGTGCAGAAAATCTCTCTGAAGTTATGATTAGTATAGTGCTCAGCGTTCTTTCCGTTGAGAAAATTTCTGTTCATCATTATCCTGTAGGATCATCCTATCTGGAACTGAAATGGAGAAGTCTATAGGCCAGCCCATATGTCATTCATAAGTGTCAGAAAAACTTGAATACCTACCTAAATTTTATGCAGTTCCCTTTTTTCATTGGGATTCTACTTAATCCCAAAATAAGCAAGCTTTTGAGTCTACTGAAAAATCATTTGGATAAGTGTTTCAAAATGTTTTCTACCTACGAACCCAAAAGACCCATGAAGTGCTATGCATTATGAATATTGATGAGAGGTGAGAAAAGTAATAAAAAGGATATTCCCATATACCTCAGATGGACTTTCCAAGACTTTAACTAATTGTTGACCCCTGAAACTTTCAGCTATTTTCCCCATTTTCTGTCGTTCACTTAAATATTATAATTGTAGGGTGCTTGCTATTTATTTATCAATGGTATAATGAACAATATATAATCTATAAATGGTTCAGAGTGTGTTTTTATGGAATGCCAACATGATCAAGATTTCTGCACACTTCTGTGAGCCAAAGTAGGAAAATTGCCAGCCCTAATGCAAGACTGTTAAGATATATTGTCTATGTCATAAACGTGAACTGCTTCTGATTCTTATAGCTTATAGATATGAATAAGAAAGGATTCGCTAGTTAGTTGTTTCATATCAAATACCAAAATCTGTTTCTCTTCTCCAGTATAGATATCATTGTGGATCTGAGTCATGTAAGAAACAAACAAGAAGATAGGGTTAAATGTTCAATGAATTTTATTAGAAAAATATCCATGATAATTATTGGAGGAGAGGTTGGAAAGCTGGGAATGCTATCAGATCATGATGTAAGCTGACATTTCTAGGTTTTAATGGATGGTCAAGGACTTAGAAGAAAAGTGATTAGAAAATTGGTGACAAAGAAATTTGGGGAAAAGCTATGTGGATACATTTCTCTAAAGAGACAAAGATATTTTTGTCCCATGTGGATGTTCACCAAAGGGTGACCCCAGCATAGGCTGATTATAATTATTGAGTAGAAGGATGACCCATTCAGTCGATACCAGTCATCCTCTTTCCCCAGTCACTCCAGTCACAGCCCCATAGGTTTATGGAAGAAAAGAAAAGTGATCATGATGGCATGGGCTCGGCAACATCAGCTTTGACTGACCAAGGCTGACCTCATTACAGCCAGGGCTGAATGTGCAGGGTAGCAGCAGTGGAGATCAACACTGAGGCCCCTATAAAGCCCACCCGAGTCTAGGGAATTAATCAGGACTCATATGGCAAATTGATTACATTGAACCACTTCCATGATGGAAATAGCAGTGTTTTGTTCTTACTTGAACGAGCACTTACTCTGAATATGGATTTTCCTACCCCTGTAGATAAATCTATTTATATCTAAATCTATGTATAGATATTGATAGGCATATCTATAGAGATGGAGATAGTGATAAATGTAAATAAAATTATATTTCCAACTGGTTCTTTTTCAGAGAAGAATGCTGACAAATACAGATTTTCATAAAGAATGAAGATTAAGTGAAAGTATCTTAAATCACTTGAATCAAAGCAGGATGCAGCCAGGCCATCTGGGAGTTTTCAAGCTGCAATTGGCCATCAGAAAAATGTTCTGTCTCTCAGGAATGAACATGCCTTAGTATTTCTGCCATGTTCAATTTTTGGATGAGAGTACCCTGTGCCCTTGTTCAATTAAGCTTCTTATATGTGGAGATCTGTGAGGTGCATTCTGACAGCTGCCACAAATGACATGGGCTCATAAGCTATTATTTGAGTGACCACCTACATTTTGTTAAAGTAATCTTCCATTATTTCCAATGATTTAGCTGGTTTGTGCAAGGACTAAGCAGGTGAATCTATTATGGATTTGAAATGAATAACCAGCAGGGTATTTTTCAATTCTTCGAATTTCTCATCTTGATGTATGGTATGGAGGACAAATAAAAAGGTTTCTCTTTGGATCTTTCCTCCATAATGTCCATAATATATAATTAATGGACTCACATAAGTGTTCTGCCAATGTCTATCTCAAATGTATATTTTGTAATGTTAGAAATAACTATAGAGATGGTTATGCAGAGAATTGGACCAACCTGGCTTCTGATATTCTGAAACTTCATAACTTTCCTTTAGATTAGAAAGCAAATTCTATGGCAGCCTCCCCAATCTTCAAAACAGGCATAGACCAAGAAAATAACCAATACTGACCTGCTCAAAGTTGCAGATGTCCCTTTCAGTGAGGCATTCTATATTGCCTTAGGAAAGTGAGTGTTTTCTGGCCCTCCTTGGGATCATAGCCAGGTGGCCAACCCTCAGGTTCTTGGGTCAGTTCTTAGTTCTCATTTGCATATTAGAGTCGTTCTAGTATTTTCTCTTTAATGAAGCTTCAAAAATATGCCAAGCCTGACAAGGCAGTGGCGCAGTGGATAGAGAGTCAGATTGGGACACAGAGGACCCAGGTTTGAAACCCCAAGGTCACTGACTTGAGCGTAGGCTCATCTGGTTTGAGCACACTTACCAACTTGAACCCAAGGTTGCTGGCTTGAGCAAGGGGTCACTCATTCTGCTGGAGCCCCCCAGTCAAGGCACATATGAGAAAACAATAAATGAACAATTAAGGTTTCAGAACAAAGAATTGATGCTTTTCATCTCTTTTCCTTCCTGTCTGTCTGCTGTCTGTCCCTATCTGTCCCTCTCTCTGTCTCTCTGTCTCACACACAATATATATATGCCAAGAATTCCTGAAATCTCTACTTAATTTCTTTTGAATCATTGTTGTTACTAGATTTTAAGTAGATATTGTGTTAAGACTAGCCACAGATAGCCTTGCTAAATTAAAGGAGATGCTCTTATGTTAACGAAAATTCTCAAAAATCTATGTTTACATTCTACTTCTCCATATTCTTCTACCCTCAAGATCTACTGCTACAATTTTTCTGGTACTGTCAACACATTGCTGTGATTCTAAAATTTCCTGGTTTATAAGATTTTTATTTTATTTTATATTATTTTATTTTATTGTTGTTGTTGGGGGGGGCAGTGTTGAGCTTGCAGTAATCTAGAAAAAAGCTGTTACATGATATGGGATACCAGTCTAGAGACAATAAGGGCTGGGGTGGAGCAGATATTGAGGAGAACAAATATCCTGTAAAGATGATATTAATACATGATCTACAAACATAGGGAGACTTATCTTCTTTGGTCAGGGCTGAAGAGCAATTAGTTTGAGAAGTAAGAATATATTATAAAGACACAAATCCTGCCTTTAAGGTGTTTGCAGTCTTATGGTTACATTACATAATTATGAAATGCTTTTGTTTCTAAACATGTTTTTATTTAGTGATTCATTTATTTTTGTAAAAACTTTACACATTAGATAGAGGTTGATACTGTCATGGAGAAAAGAAAACACACAGGAAATTAAGTTGTTGATGTCAGAGTAAATCCACATCCACTAGACAAGGAGATGAAAACTCTGTCATCTTCATAGGTACTCATAAAGTTTCCAAGTGGGGTTTGGAGAATCAAATGCTCACATCATCAGAAAACTAGGAAAATTATTGATGACTTGTAATAAAGATCACAAGTCAGTAATATTTATATTGCATTAGAAATAGAAAGCCCTAAGGAATCACCAAGTTGAATTTAGCATTCAGTGTACTAATTTCTTTTATAACATTTTTGAGGAATACTCATCTAGTCTCTGTTAGTAAATTTTCTATAATACAGAGCTTATTTCTTGTTAATGTGTACTGTCCCTGATTTATCTATATAATTATCAGACACCTGCCATCTAACAATAGATAAACCATTTTTTAAAAATCTAATGTGACAGGCATTTCCTTGGGGTTCGATATATGATATAATATCAACAAATGTTATTTTTCCTCCTGTTAGTATATATTTATATATTTGAAGATTCCATTCACATTTATTTGGTTGTAAACATAATTCTTAGGACATAATGAACAAACTAAATATTAAAATGACTTTAAATGTTAAAATGCAGTATGATAAATTTAGCTATGATTTTCATTTTTGTTATTTTCTGAAACTTTACACTTAAATGTTATACTAAATTTTATATAACTAGGAGATCTAAGGAAAAATTAAAAACAGAATAACTGATAGAATGTGAAAAGTTCATTTATTATTCAAAATTACAGAATCATTAGCTTTTACAGCACACCTGCAAAAAAAGGTGTGAGAATGACAACTAAAGATAAAATTAAATGAAATAAATATTCAATAGTCTTACAGAGAAGATTAGATTATTTATGAGATATGCAAATTGGATAATAAAAATTAACTTATATTTGGATGCAAAAATGGATAAAAATTCTTAAATTATATATGCTAGCATGTGTTTTGATAAATACATATGCATGTATTTTTCAAAACTTAAGAACACTCCTCACATAATGTTTTTACTAATTTGTCATTGAATTTATAGTTATAAAGAAAGTGTTCTGCTATAGAACAATATAATTTCTTATAGAAGTCAGAATATATAGATTTTTATTTTCATTTTACCAGAAAATCACTATAAGCTTCAAATAAATAATTCAAGTATAACACAATCCAAAGCTGAATTTGTAGATTTTACTTTCTATTTTGTGGATGTTTCCTGAGTAATAATTTTGCAAGTGCTAAGAAAAATATAAAATAGTATTAATATTAGATATAATTATTCTAAATGTGATAATGCTGTATTTTGTAAAGAAAATAAACAGAGGAGATTTGAAAGTAAGTTTTCCCTAAAGTCTATGAAATAAACTAAATAACTAAAATTTAGTTACATTATTATTCACTCATTTTGTTGGTTATTAAATAAAAAAATATTTAGCATCTGTTATATGTCAAAGAATGCTAATAGACGATAGAAAGATTAAAATATTTTGGTTAATAGAAGACAATAAAATCTCTGCTCTTATATAGTTTGAGGACTTTTATGACAGACTGGCATTACATAAAAAATTATATTTACAATCTTCTAATAGTCATTGTCATAAGTACCATATCTTAGTCAGTTTGGGTTTCTATAACAAATTACCACAGATTGCATTATCTAAACAAAAATATTTATTTCTCCCAGTTCTGAAAGCTAGGAAATCTAAAATCAAGGTGCAAGCATTTTCAGGGTCTGATGAGAGTCCTCTTCCTGCAGATGGCTGAGCTCTTGCTGTGTCCTCACACGAGGTGTGTGTGGGGAGGGAGGATGCAGAGCACTAGAGAGGCTGCTCTGGTCTCTTCTTTTTCTGGTCAAGGAACTAATCCCATCAGGAGGGCTCAATCCTCATGACTTCATGTAAAACTAATTATCTCCCAAAGATCTCACATCTAAATACCATTAGGCTGATGATCGAGATTTCAACATAGGAGTTTTGGGAGCATGCAGACATTCAATCTAGAGCAGTGGTCCCCAACCTTTTTTGGGCCATGGACCAGTTTAATGTCAGAAAATATTTTCACGGACCGGTCTTTATGGTGGGATGGATAAATGTATCATGTGACCGAGACAAGCGTCAAGAGTGAGTCTTAGACAGATGTAACAGAGGGAATCTGGTCATTTTTTAAAAATAAAACATCCTTCAGACTTAAATATAAATAAATATTTATATGTAAGTTATTTATTCTTTCTCTGTAGACTGGTACCAAATGGCCCACGGACCGGTACTGGTCCACAGCCTGGGGGTTGGGGACCACTGATCTAGAGTATATTCTGAAAGAAGATTGGAGGAAGTAGGCCCTGCAAGTTAGCCAATTAAATGACACACTTTTAACACTAAAACAATTGTTAGCTTTCCTTAATATGGACATTTTTTTGTGAACTTTCAGATATATTTGAATATATAAATTAGTCTAAAAATATGATAAAAGAAATTTTCTTTCCCTTTACTTTTATTTTTAATGGAATTTCTTGGGGTGACACTGATTAGCATAATTTTACCAGTTTCAGGTGCCCAGTTCTATAACATCTTTGTACACTCTATTGTGTGTTCAAGTCAAGTTCATCCATTGTCATTTATCCCCCTGCACCTTCCTCCTTCTCTACCCCACTGCAATCACCACACTGTTGTTCTTATCCATGAGGTTTTTTTTTTCCTTTTGCTTTGTCCTATTTAGCTCAATGTCTCCGCCCCCTCCTGCCAGCACCCCCTGTCCTGACAGCTGTCAGTCTGCTCTCTATGGATGAGTCTGTCTCTATTTCGTTTGTTAGTTCATTTTGTTACTAGATTTCACATGTGAGTAAAATCACATGGTACTTATCTTTCTTGATTGACTTATTTCACTTGGCATAATGCTCCCCAGGTCCATCCATGCTGTCTTAAAAGATAAGATTCCCTTCTTTTTTATGGCCACCTGGTATTACATTGTGTAAATGTACCATAACTTTTTTTTATCCACTCATCTACTGGTGGTCACTTGAGCTGTTTTCATATTTTGAGTATTGTAAATAGCACTGCAGTGAACAATAGGAATGCATATAGTCTTTCAAATTAGTGTTTCAGGATTCTTAGAATATATTCCCAGAAGTGGGATGGCTAGGTCAAAAGGCAGTTTCATTTTTAATTTTTTGAGGTAACTGCAGACTACTTTTCACAGTGTCTGTACCAATCTGCTTTCCTACCAACAGTGCACGAGAGTTCCCTGTTCTTCACACCCTCCCCAACATTTTTTGTTTGTTGATTTATGGATGAGTGCCATTCTGACAGGTGTGAGGTGGTATCTCATTGTGGCTTTAATTTGTATTTATCTTATAATTAGTGACATTGACCATCTTTTTATATGTCTATTGGCCATCTCTACGTCCTCTTTAGAAAGTGTCTTTTTATGGGAATTTTTAAAGAAATCTTATTTTTAGAGTTCTCCACATATACATATACTAGTTTACAAAAAAAAGGATGAACTTTCTTTTGAGAGGTCTGAGTATCAAAATATTTTATGGTTTATTTAATTCTCATAATAATTCCATGATATATAAACAATTATTACCTTCATTTTCCAGATGAGCAAACAGTGTTAATTTCTATAGTGTAGGGATGTAAAAAGTAAGAAAACAAAAATTTGTAACCAGAGTTTTTGACTTCAGAGTTTCTGTGCTTAATCACTGCAGATTTTATGTAATACACATGGTGAAAGTTTGAAAAGGCAGTCCTTTTCAATATATTGAAAATTGAAAATTGATGCAATATATATTATACATATTGTGTCATTTATATCTATTAAATGAACTTTAATAGATATAAATAAAAGACTTTGTCTTTTGTCAGAAAACTTTGATAAGAGACTCAAGTCTAAATATGCATAAACAAATCACATTTTGTCTCTTAATTGCAGCAAATATATTCCTATATACCTTCAGTTTGGTGTGATAGAAAGAAAAGTGGTAACTCTTACAAATAGAGTATTGGAACATGTAAATCATTGTCCTTATTAGTCATAATTTTATGTCTATTCCCAAATTCCTGATCCTGAGTGTGATGCATGTTATCTTTGATCTTTAATTGCCTCTCCCATTATAAAGAAATAACATCAAAATATGTAGAAAATAACATGAGACTATAATATATTTATTATGTCTAGGAATATTTTGATATGCAATCAAGCACTGACTTCAGAATGCCCTTTGTCTAATAAAATTATCATTCTGTAAAATTGGTAATGAATTTGCAAAGAAAGAAATTGAACTTGCTAAGAAACAAGTAGATTAGATATTACAATAACTCTGACGAGTTCCTCTTTTAGTTGATTCCATCTATATATACATATATACATATCTTAATGTGCTCATTGTATCCTAAAGAAATTATTCTGTCCTACTCATGACTTTCTAGATTAACAATATCCAAGTTATAGTCATTACAAAAAAGCACTATATTTAAATGTCTACATCTATAAATTTTGTAAGAATTACATTGCATTTCTCCCCTTTGGCTTATTATAAATTATTCATGTTCTTAATTCATAAAAAAAAAAGTAGCCAGAGGATAGTGATATATATCCAATTCATAAGGTGTGACATGGGAACAATGGCAGAGTAGGAAAACCAACCTTCCTTTCCCAATCAAACACATTGACTCAACAACAATTCAGAGACAAATCGTCTTTGCAAGAATTCCAGAAACTACCTGAGGCTCCTATACCCTGGGCAAACATGAAACTAGAATCACTACAGGTGGTAGAAAGATTTGGGACTTCCTTTTTCCAGTTTTCCAGTCCCTGAGGTAATGTCATAAGATCAGAAAGAGTACCTTGCTCCCCCACCTTCAGCGAGGGAAGGACCAGATTTGGTTCACATATTCAGTACCCCTATTCTACTCAGGCTCCCACCACCCTCATCTGCTTTGCTCCTTATACTTATACAAATGCTCGTTTCTTCCAGAAACAGCCTCACAGTCACAGCCCAAAACAACCGGATATCTACTTATCCCTGTACTCAATCAAGTTAATATACAAAATTAGTATCATAAATAGTGTATTTTATTACCTTATAGAAAGCATAATAGCAGCATATAGTGTGATACCTGAAAAGTACATGAAAGATTGTGAAATCTAAACTCTTTTGTTTCCCACCAGTGAGAAAATGAGTTCTCTGACTAGTAAGTAGGGTACTACGGCTAGTAAATAGCAGGGTCTGAACTAGAACTACTTCCACTGTTGTCACATCAACTTTTGTTTCTTTTATACTACTGTACAATGTGTCTGTAAAGTCATAGTGCACTTTTGACCAGTCTCAGGAAAGAAACAAAAGACGATAGAAATGTGAAATCTGCACCAAATAAAAGGAAAACACTCCCAGTTTCTGTAGGATGATGTGGCAGCATGTGCGCATGAGCAGATGATGATGTAACACCAGGTATACAGCGGAGCAGCCCATGGCCATGCCAGTCGAGATGTGTACGGTATAAAGGAAAGTTCAGTGTGTTCTGTGGCTTGCTAAGTTTGAATCCGTGACCAAAGTGCAATGTGAATATCAGCGCGTTTATAATGAAGCACCACCACATAGGAATAACATTACTTGGTGGGATAAGCAGTTGAAGGAAACTGGCAGTTTGGTGGAGAAACCCCATTCTGGTAGGCCATCAGTCAGTGACGAGTCTGTAGAGGCTATACGGGATAGCTACGTAAGGAGCCCTAAAAACTCTGTGCGTGAGCCCACATCAAACTGCACTAAATACGTATGAAACTGGGAGAGTTTTCCTTTTATTTGGTGCAGATTTCACATTTCTATCGTCTTTTGTTGCTTTCCTGTGACTGGTCAAAAGTGCACCATGACTTTACGGACACACTGTATATTGCCTCCAAAAACATAGTTTCAATGGGGAGAATTTTAAGGGAATTATAGTGAAAAAAGTTAGTAGTAACATGTATTCTTGTGCATTTTTGTACCCTCACATATAAAATGGAGGTAGCCCTGGCCGGATAGCTCTGTTGGTTAGAGCATCGTCAAAACGTAGAAGTTGTCAGTTTGAACCCTGGTCAGGACACATACAGGAAGAGCTTGGTGTTTCTTTCTCTCTCTGTCTCTCCCTTCCTCTCTTGCTAAAATCAATAAATAAAAATTTTAAAAATAATAAAATGAAGGTAAATAATTGCACTAATTTCAAGATCGAAGATTAAAATAATAAAACATATAGAACATTTATCGTAGTGCCTGATGCAGATTAAACCTTCAATAAAATGTTAACTTTTATTCTGACACCTTTAATAAATTGTTTCACTCCATACTAAAATTTTAATTTTCTTACACAATTACATTTTCTCCTGAACGATAAATTACCATTCGTGCTTCCTGTACATTTTATTTGTCCTCTTCTTAAAAGAAACTTCTGAGGTTTGCATGTCCTAATTTTACTTTTAATTGTTAAGGTCACATTTCTAGGGACCTTAAGTTCACCATACTTGAAAATACTTTAGGCCAGTGGTCCCCAACCCCCGGGCTGCAGACCAGTACCGGTCCGTGGGTCATTTGGTACCGGTCTGCAGAGAAAGAATAAATAACTTACATTATTTCCGTTTTATTTATATTTAAGTCTGAACAATGTTTTATTTTTTAAAAATGACCAGATTCGCTCTGTTACATCCGTCTAAGACTCACTCTTGATGCTTGTCTTGGTCACATGATACATTTATCTGTCCCATTCTAAAGGCCGGTCCATGAAAATATTTTCTTACATTAAACCGGTCCATGGCCCAAAAAAGGTTGGGGACCACTGCTTTAAGCCATGGCCAGTTTTCTCAGTGGATAGAGCGTTGGCCCTGCCTGCGGACGTCCTGGTTTCTATTCCCAGTCTGGACACACGTGAGGAACAACCATCTGCTTTTTTTCTTCACCCTCTCTACCCCTTCTCTATTCCCCTCTCATAGCCAGTGGCTCAATTAGCCTGAGCATTAGTGCTGATGATAGCTTGGTTGATTTGAGCATTGGCCCCAGATGGGAATTGCCAGTGGGAAGGGTGATGCATGCGGAAGTCTGTCCCTCTAACTCCCCTCCTTTCACTTAAAAAGAAAAGTGCTTTATTGTCTGTGGGGGATTAGCAGTGACTTTTGTTGACCTATAGGTCTAATTGCTTAGAAATAGACACATTTACATGAGAAATACCCTTTCACATGTAGAATATGTATACTTATAAATAGAAAGATTTCCTCTATTTGTGGGGCAGGGTACACATTCCATATGTCACAACTTATAAAATTCAAATAAAATACAAGAGAATGGTGCTAGAGATTTTAATATATATATATAATATATATATATTATATATATATAATTTCATTCAATGATTTCTGCATTCTTAAGAGTTGAATCCTCCATCTTTCTTTCATTCTTTCTTTTCTCCCTCCTTCCCTTTTCTCTCCCTTCCTTCATCCTTTTCTTTTTCCATAATATTTCTATAAATAATTTTCAGCCTTAATATTTGCTAGAGAATGTAATGTATTTGCACCCCAAGTTTTATGGAATATTCCTACAAAGATTCCTACAATTAAAATCACCCTGCAATATATTTATATTTGCAAAAGTATAAGGTATGGAAGATAACTATATATATATTAATGTCTAAGTGTCCTAGGGAAAGTTAGGGGAATATTTTACACAATGGTGACCTAAAGGTAACCAGTGTATTAGAGTGGTTTTAAATTCTTTGTTTATCACCTACAAACTGTGTGATCTCAGGGAATTTATTTGATGTGCTGATACCAGTTTTGTTCCTCTTTAGATTGGAAAAAATAATACCTCTCTGGCAAGACCAAAAAACAGTTTTCCTATTTTTTTTTTACTCATTTTAGAGAGGAGAGAGAAAAAGAAAAAGAGATGGGGGCTGGGAGGAGCAGGAAGCATCAACTCCCATATGTACGTTAACCAAGCAAGCCCAGGCTTTCTAACTGACAACCTCAATGTTCTAGGTTGAGACTTTATCCACTGTGCCACCACAGGACAGGCCAGTTTCCCTATTCCAGCTCAGAACATGTGGTTTCCATGATATATAAGAACAAATAAATGCAAGAAACACACATTTAAAAGTGAGTCATTTTAATTAATTATTTTCTCTGGTCTTAGAATTATTTATAGAGTAGTTAGAGGAAAAATTTTCTCTAGTATATAAAAATAGCATTTACCATTAGTAGGAAAATAAGCAGGTGTGTTATTTTCCAACCAGTCTTTTAAGTAATGTCATGCATAATATATTTTTATAGCACAAAAATAAAAATAAAAGCAGCAGTCTAGTTACTGTTTGTCAATTTCATTGTATAATGGCCTGAATACAACTTTAATCTTTGTAGGGAAGAAGTTAAAAAATATCTCCTTAAGGAATTGGTAAGAAAGTGTTTCTTAATCACAATTAAAAACATTGGCTTTAATGTATTTTAAGTACAAAAACATGTTCTAGCCTGACCAGGTGGTGGCACAGTGGATAGAGCATTGGACTGGGATGTGGAGGACCCAGGTTTGAGACCCCGAGGTCTCCAGCTTGAGCGTGGGCTCATTTGGTTAGAGTAAAGCTCACCAGCTTGAACCCAAGGTTGCTGGCTCGGGCAAGGGGATTACTTGGTCTGCTGAAGGCCCACGGTCAAGGCACATATGAGAAAACAATCAATGAACAACTAAGGTGTCACAACAAAAACCTGATGATTGATGCTTCTCATTTCTCTCTGTTCCTGTCTGTCCCTATCTATTCTTCTCTCTGACTCTCTCTCTCTGTCTCTGTAAAAAAAAAAATGTTCTAAAGTTCAAATTGAAAGTAAACAAGAGGGAACTGGAGGATATCATCTTCATCTGTAAAATTGCTTGCATCATATTTCTCAATTAAATAAAAAATCACTGAATGAAGTAATTGTCTTGAGTAATATTATTTTACAATTAAATTACATGAATTTTTAAATAACATAAACACACATGTGCACACATACAACTACTTTATTTTGGTACATCTAAATGATTGCCAAATGGCACACTTCAAGTCTTAATCATTTAAATATTTAGAAGATCAGAGATAAAAGTTTGTGAGAGAAAAATATAAGAAAAAGGTTATATATACAAAGGATTGGAAATAAAAAATAATCTTGAACTTTGCATTCAACAAAATGCAGGAAAAGAAAATGTTCTTCAATTCATTCCTCTATATGCAGACAAAAAATATTAAAAGTATGAACCTAATAATATTTTATGACAATTGAGCTTTTAAAATATGCCTCCCGTTTACCCTTGTTAAAGAGCGTACAGAAAAATATTCTTGACAAAAATGATCTTATTGTGAAATAATATGCATGGTCCAGGAAACAAGGAACCAACAGAAGAGTGAGGCAAAATGGGAGGCAGAGTGATATGGATAGAAAGTGCCAAATGGACGGTTGGGCTTGCCTCTAGAAGAAAGTTAGTTAGGATTGCAGAAATCCTAGATGGAAGTCTGCAACGGCAAAACAAACAAGAAACTAAAGAGGGATTACAGGGTGTTTTTTACCATATTTACAGGGTTTTCATATTAAGTTCAAAAGCCTTGAGGAAAAAAAGTAGACAAATTGGACATCCTCAAATTAAGATCTGCTTTGTGAAATATTATTAAATTTTTACTAACAGAATGAGAATTTAAGCAACACACTGCAAGAAAATATTTGAATGTCATATATCTAGCAAAGGATTTGTATCTGGAAATTCAATAATAAGAAAACAAATTGCCCTATTAAGACGGTAAAACATATGAACAAATACTTCACCAGAGAACGTATACAGATGGCAAAAAAGCATTGAAAAGATGCTCAAGGTTATTTAAAATTAAACCACAATAAGATATGTGTTAGATCAACTGAAATGAAAGAAACTGAACATTTTGAATAACCTGAACCTCAAAGATTATAGATGGAACTATATAGTAATCAAATAATTTTATGGAACACTTGGCAGTTTTCTAAAAGGCAAACGTGCACTAGACATCTAACTCATCCATTTTACTCCTAGAAATCCAGATATGATCAATAAAAATGTCCACCCACAAGAGATTTGTTATGAAATGTTTACAGAAGTTTTATTTATAACAGACAATACCTGGAAACACCCAATATTTATCATCAGGTGTATGGATAAACAAATTGTGGTATATCTATATAACATGATATTACTCAGTAGAACTACTCATAGAAAAACTATAAAAACTCCTTTTCTTGTATAGTAGGCAGTCACTAATATATCTGAAAAAATCAAGTAAAAAAGTCAGTAAAATTTGTGTTACAGCACAACATATAAAAAACTTGGAAATCTTCATTCTCATCCTTATGGCA
This sequence comes from Saccopteryx leptura, assembly GCF_036850995.1. Lineage (NCBI taxonomy): Eukaryota > Metazoa > Chordata > Mammalia > Chiroptera > Emballonuridae > Saccopteryx > Saccopteryx leptura. The sequence goes on from NC_089503.1 coordinate 358,908,451, forward strand.
AGGAAAGCTCAACAAATTAAAAATCAATGACTCTTCTTAAACCCACCAGAAAACAGAGGTTGCAGGTCCCACTGCCCCCTTGCAATCTGGAGAGACAGGTGAATAGAGAGAGTCGTAGCAGATACCTTTTACTTGAAGCAGAAACCACTGAAGGCATAAACTGGTAGGGACACTGAAATGGAAATTTCAATGCATTGCTGAAGGGTGTAATGACTAGGAATGTCTGGGAGCCACAGTCTTAGTTGGGCCTCCACATATAATCCTGTGGGCTTTACCTTCAAGATATCCACCAAGTTCTTGTAAAAACCTGAGAATGATGCAATTGGGGCCAAAGCAAAGAGATGAGAAGAGTAATCCTTTTGAAATAAACCCAGACCTTCTTTATAACAAAGGCTTACTCTGCAGGGGGTAGTTTTATTTGAGTCTTGCACCAGAACAGTGGGGAAGAACATACTTCAAACTTCAGGCCCCCTCCAGCCTTTCTTTCTCTCTTAAGAGAGGAAAGTCATATGAGAAAAATTCTTGTAAAGGCTGCAGCCTGGAGAACAGATCCTTTAGAAAGAGGAGATTTAACTTGAAGATTACAGAATGCTTGTCTACTCTTGTACCTTAATACCAAACCAACAGGACTTTAATATGAGAATAGTAGATTACAGGTAAAAAAAAAGGTGAAAGATACAAACATTCTCTGTAGAGGAGTACTTAGAAAAGTCCAAAGTCAAGAAGGAAGTTAAAAACAAAGACACTAAAGGATCTGAAGCCTTTGGCACCAATATATACTGCAAGCACTAAATAAATCCCAAATCCCAGTCTGATTAACATATATTCTCACACTAAAGATCCACTTACCTAGTACATATCAACTAATATAATATGTTGGGTTTCAACAAGAAAATTGTAAGGCATACCAATAGGCTAGAGAGAATAGTCTGAAGAGATAAAATAGCATCAGAACCAAATTCAGATTTCACACAGATATTGTAATTATACAGAGAATTTAAAATAGCTATGAATACTATGTTAAAGCTCTAAGATAAATGGAAGAAAGAAAGAAAAAACAGATTGGTAATGTTAGCAGAGAGATGTAAACTCTAAGAAAGAATAATAATAAAAGAAAAGAAATGACATGGCCAGTTGGCTCAGTATTAGAGCATCAACCTGGCATGTAGAAGTCCCAGGTTTGATTCTCGGCCAGGGCACCCAGGAGAAGTGCCCATCTGCTTCTCCACCTTTCCTCCTCTTCTTTCTATCTTTCTCTTTCCCTCCCAGAGCCAAGACTCCATTGGAGCAAAGTTGGCCGAGGCTCTGAGGATGGCTCCATGGCCTCCACCTCAGGTGCAAGAATGACTCGGGTTGCAGTGGAGCAATGCCCCAGATGGGCCGAGCATTGCCCCCTGGTGGGCATGCCTAGTGGATCCTGGTTGGGTGCATGTGGGAGTCTGTCTGTCACCCCTCATTTCTCACTTTGGAAAAATACAAAAAAAATGCTTGATATCAAAAACACAGTAACAGAACTAAAGAATGCCTTTGTTGGTACATCAATAAACTGGACACAGCTGAAAAAGCTGAGAAAAGGTCAGTGAGCTTGAAAATGTATCAAGAGAAACTCCCCTGATTAAAATACAAAGAAGAAAAAAAATTTTTTAAGTAGAATATTGAAGAATTTTAGGACCATTTTAAAAGGTGAAACACGTATGTTTTGGAATATCAGAAGGAAAAGTGTGCACCAAATTGAAGAAATGCTTGAGGGAATAATAGTTGAGAACTTTCCAAATCTTGAATGAACCAAGAAGGGAAAAACACCCCTTACCTTTAGAGAAACCAGGATAAGAATTACAATTTATTTTCAGGTGCTAAAATAGCTCAGTTGCCGAGCAATAGTGCAATTACCCCAGAGGGGCAGAGCACTGCCCCATAGAGTGCTTGCTAGGGGGTGTATCCTGGTCAGGACTCATGTGGGAGTCTGTCTCTCTGCTTCCCCACTTTTCACTTAAGGAAAAAATAGAACAAGAAAAATGATCAGAGATAAAGGGGAATACTAGATAATAACAAAAAAATCAATTCTCTCAGAAAATATAATTGTCCTTAAAGTGTATGTTCCTAAGAACAGTATGTAAAAACATTTTAGGCAATAACTGATGAATCTGACAGAAAAAATAATAAATCAACTGTTGATATATATACGTCAAACATGCAGAAACCTAATAAAGATGTGGTTGACTGTTTTAGTACCATCAACCAGCTTGGTCTAATTGGAATTGACAGAATACCCCATCCAACAACAAAAAGATACATTTTATTTTTTTTAGTAAACATTGAGTATACATGAAACATTCACCAAGGCAGACCACATGCTAGGCCATAAAACACAGCTGAACAAATTTAAAGAATGAAATTATGCAAAGTATGCTCTCAAATCACAATGGAATAAAATTAGAATTAAATATCAGAATGATACCTAGGGGGCATTCAAATATTTAGAAATTTAACAATTTACTATTAAATATCACGATGGACAATAAAAAAGTTGCAAGAAAAACATAAAATATATTTTAAACTAAATGGAAATGTAAAAACAACTTATCAAACTCTGGGATGCAGAACCATGTGTTTTTAAATGGAAAACTGTATTATACATCCTTATACTTGAATCAAAATTATAGCTTCTTATTTAGAGGTATCTATATTTAATGCTTATAATAATCTTGTAACAATAAAATTCAATGCATTATGTATTCAGCTTATATATATAGATGAAAACTGACCTCATAAAAGTTTTCTAAGTTTTAATTTTAACTTCTATTTTTATTTACTGAAATATTATTGAGATGGAAAAGTATTACATCAAGTCACTTTCTCTTAGAAAATATAAATGCACAATAATTGGGGATCCAGAGAATTCTGGGAAGCCTGGGATAGGCCACGCAATAATGCAAGCTCACATCTGCAGCTAGTCTAAAATTGTCACACAGACCCAATTTTTCTTCGATACAAATGTAGTTTGTTTTTTGGACTTTCCATGTAGAAATAAACTGGTAACAGTGTGTATTTAAATCCATATACTGCTTAAATTTTTATTGTACTTTTTTCTCTAGGCTACTGGGGAAATACTGCAATACTACTGTAAATTTGTGAATTACAGCCATAAAAGTATTTCAGTTTTGCCCAGTGGTACTTCTATTTTGTCTTAATTAACATTATCTCATATTTTTTCACTGTTTATTTCAAATCTTGCCCAACCTTTTACCTCCAAACTCACCATCTTCACAAAACGCCTCCTTTTTTATAAAGTAAACAGAAGGCCCCACCAGATAAATTTCTCAGATTCTAGCCACTGAAGTCACAGCCTTAATAATCTACAATAATCTTATGTCTTTTCTTCTGTACTGCACTGTATTCATGTAATTTATCTTCTTCTATTCTGTTTTGTTACCTCCCAATGATAAAAAAATAAGATCAAGTAATTCACATTTTAAAGCAACCTTCCAAACTTTACATACATATTAAAATATAAAAAAAATATATAATCAATATTTTCAGATTTAGAATAGCAGATCAGCTTCTCCTCTATGATCGCATGTGTATATACCATTGATATCTACATACTTCTACAAGAAAATCATTTCAATGGACCTCAAATTCAATATATGCATTAGTGATTCTGGCATCCCCTCTCTTTTTTTACTGTCCTGTTTCTGCATTTGTTCCTTCCGGGTTTCTATCTCTCCCCATAGGTCAACAGCCTTGAAGACTTTATAATTCTACCATTTAAGTATGTACACTGTGTCCATAAAGTCATGGTGCACTTTTGACCAGTCACAGGAAAGCAAAAAAAGACAATAGAAATGTAAAATCTGCGCCAAATAAAAGAAAAACCCTCCCAGTTTCTGTAAGATGATGTGGCAGCATGTGCGCATGCACAGATGATGGCATAACACCGTGTATACAGCGGAGCAGCCCACGGCCATGCCAGTCAAGATTGGACGATACAGAGGAAAGTTCAATGTGTTCTGTGGCTTGCTAAATTCGAATCTGTGACCAAAGTGCAATGTGAATATTGGTGCGTTTATAATGAAGCGCCACCACATAGGAATAATATTAACTCGGTGGGATAAGCAGTTGAAGGAAACCGGCAGTTTGGTGGAGAAACCCCGTTCTGGTAGGCCATCAGTCAGTGACGAGTCTGTAGAGGCTATACGGGATAGCTACCTAAGGAGCCCTAAAAACTCTGTGCATGAGCCCACATCGAACTGCACTGAATATGTATGAAACTGGGAGAGTTTTCCTTTTATTTGGTGCAGATTTCACATTTCTATCGTCTTCTGTTGCTTTCCTGTGACCAGTCAAAAGTGCACCATGACTTTACGGACCTACTGTATTTCTGTACTCTGTCAGTGTTATATTTCTACTGCCACTATACTCATTATTATTGTTTCACTAGATTAATGCTACTACCTTTTCCTCATTACTCAACTCTCCCAATGGTAACTACCAGTGAATACATCCCTTACTCTGCAAATAAACTGTCATTATAAATTGCTCTTGTTGGCCCTTGCTAGTTGGCTCAGTGGTAGAGCGTCAGCCTGGCGTGCAAGAGTCTCGGGTTCAATTCCCAGGTTTGATTCCCAGCCAGGGCACAAAGGAGAGGCGCCCATCTGTTTCTCCACCCCTACCCCTCTCCTTCCTCTGTGTCTCTCTCTTCCCCTCCCGCAGCCCAGGCTCCATTGGAGCAAGGTTGACCCGGGCGCTGGGGATGGCTCTGTGGCCTCTGCCTCAGGAGCTAGAGTGGCTCTGGTTGCAACAGAGCAATGCCTGGGATGGGCACAACATCACCCCTGGTGGGCGTGCCGAGTGGATCCCGGTTGGGCGCATGCGGTAGTCTGTCTGACTGCCTCCCCGTTTCTGGCTTCAGAAAAATACAAAAATACAAAAAAAAAATTGCTCTTGTTAATCTTCCAAATAAATCTTCAAGAAGTTCTCCATTGCCCTCAGATAAAATGTGAGCTCCGTTAGTGACAATACCTGCCCGTCTTGATATACTACCTAAACTAAGAGCTTATATTTTACCATATTTTTTTCCTCTGCATTTAAAAGTCCAATTTATCTTACTTCTTCAAAGATATCCAGTGTCACGCTCATCGCAAGATCCTTAGATAGACCTTTTCTCCTGGAATTTCTCTACTTGGCAATTTTTCAGGTTGATTTCATTTCATTTTCCAAGCTTATCCTTGTGTTCTATTAAATGTCCTGCTACATGTTTTTATAGTTCTTTAGACTCTCTTTTTTATAACAAATAGATGGTGCTGGTTGCCTAATAATCGGTATCCTTCATTAACTTATTAGTTCTTTATGTTGTTACCTACTTTTACTCTGTCATGGATGAATTCCTAGTACCTAGTTTATTACCACACACATAGGTCACAATCAAATAGATTTAATTAGTCTTTACACCTTAGCAAGATTATTGATTTAAATCCAGAAGTTATGATTAATGTATTTCACAGAAACATGGTCATACAAAACTTTTAGTTGTAAGAAAGTTATAATTTAACTTTTTCTATCTGCATATTAAGATAATAAATTACTTATTTGATTTCACATTTTATAGATTTACAACATCCATAGCTGAATTTTCAAGAAGGTAATTTATAACTCAAATTTAATTTCTACATGATCGAAAATTGCCATTAAGATATTAGACTAACCATAAATATATGACATTAACAAATTTATTATATAATATAATGGAACAAAATTCTTTTATTTTAACAATATTTAATTGACAGTCAAGGTATATTAGAAATGCTGGGTTATAGAATCTGAAAAAACTCTATTTAGATTTCTGAGTGCAACTGAATAATAAAAGCTACCATTTATTGCATAACATATATATTTAAATAGTCTCATTCAATCTACCTTAATTCAATACTACTTTGCTAATTTACTTAAATGAATATATTTAATATATTCATACCTGTATAGGAGTGGAGCAAATTAAAGCTCATGTGGCCTAGAAGCATAGAATTGAATAAATTACAAAACTGAGCTCCAAAGAGCATATATTCCCATTATAGCCTTTGTTGTGAGGTGAGGTTTGTAATTTATTCCTTAATCAAATAGTAGAGTGATTTGTGCAGAGAAAAACATCAGTAAGTGTTAGTTTCTACTTTTAATTGGGTCAATATATTAAATCGCAAAATTCTGTTTGGTTTCTTGCTTTCTTTCTGGGAGTAGTGATGGCTTCCAACAGAAATGATCTGATCCCTCCTTCCACACCAGTGGTGAGTGATGAAGGAGGATCGTGCTACTATACTACGACTGTTTATCATCCTTCCATTACACCATTTCACACTTTCCTTTCTCTTTTGTTTTCTTCCATGCTCCCACCATTTCTACAGAAGTTGGATGATTTGCACAGCAGAAATGTCTGTTTCTTTTACATATGTGAAGGCTTCCACTTCCTGGATTTCCATTAGAAGAACATAATTTGTCACCAACAGATACTTTAGTGATTATATTTCTATGAAAATATTACATGAACATTATATTTAAACCACTTATTTTTGTTTTATGTCTTTAAATGATTTTTTTTCTAATTCTAATCAGAGAGGGATACTTACATCTGAAGAAAATAAAATTCATCCATAAAAGAAGGATCTTGAATATTTCTGTTTCAGTTATGTTCAGGTTTGATATAAAAGAACATACAGAAAGTTGCTGGTTTAATTATGTAATGATACCAAATCTTTTCAGAATAAGGTGATTTTATAGGGAAGGATGAGGTGCAAAATAACAACCATAATTTACCTGGCCTTGTTTCACAAAGAAGATGCCTAGCTTCTAGTCACATAGGCCTTACAGAAAACAGCTAACAAATGTTTATATTATTTAATAATTTAGGAAAACCTTTATTAACAATCTTTTTTTTTTTCTGTTTAAGGTGATATTTAAAGCAGTTGAACCCACTGTTTCTTGGTCAAAACCTAGTCATCAAGTTGTCTTGCATTTTTGGAATAGTCAAAAAAACCAAAAAGCCAATCACCAGGAATCTCTGATGAGAAATTGATCCAGCAATATAGAAAGCCCATGTTGAGCAATCATCTTTGACATTTTCATGATAGACTGTAAAATACAGCTTCCTATAATGACTAACAAATCAATTATGCTTCTGAGCTTGGTGGTTCTTCACAGCATGTTTGTAAATGGGAAAACTAAATGTAAAAGGAAACTGATGGAAGAATGGCGTACACAGTCTTCATCCTACGTGGTGAATTGGACACTCAGAGAAAACATCTGCATGGATGTCTATGGAGATTGCTGGTTTGAGAATATAAATACTAAAATGAGTACTTCAGGCAATCAAGCTGTTCCCCAGATTTGTCCTTTGCAAATTCAATTAGGAGACATCCTTATAATTTCTTCTGAACCATCTCTTCATTCTCCAGAAATAAATTTGATGAATGTTTCTGAAGCATCATTCACTGCCTGTCTGCAGAATACCACCATTGAAGAACAGTTACTTTTTGGTTGCAAACTAAAAGGAATGCACACTGTTAATTCTCAGTGGCTGAGTGTTGGGACACACTATTTTATCACAGTAATGGCAAGTGGTCCATCGCTTTGTCACCTAGGACTTCGACTAAATGTGACAGTGAAAGAGCAGTTCTGCCAAGAAAATAAGAGTTCAGAATATTGCTCTGGGCATGGGAAATGTCTCACTGAAGTTTGGAGCAAGACATACAACTGCCATTGTGAACCTCCATTTTCTGGAAAATACTGCCAGGAACTTGATGCATGTTCTTATAAGCCATGTAAGAATAACGGTAGTTGCATTAATAAAAGACAAATGAGGAATAATGAAGGATATAGGTGTATCTGTCACCAACCATTTATAGGTAAGATTACTTCAAAAATAACATAATTTTATTAAAATCTGAAAATACACTGAATTCATAAAAGGCTACTTATGAAAAAACAAGATACATTTGAAAATTTTATTATGTTTTTAGGCTGAGCTAAAGTTGGGTTCTGGATATATAAAAATCTATCGGGCAGTCTCTAAAATAAGTAGTATTTTGGGGAGGGGTTTGTTTATTTAAAGAGGACTTCTTAAAATACATGTTTTATCCTGATTGCAGTTGCTTGAGAGAGTTGGACAGGAAAAGATCCTTGTGAGCTAACGCAGTGCTCTTTATGGATGTTGGTGTGGTACCCACAGAGCGACTGCTAGATGACACTAACAAGAATGGAAAAAGCACGATAATTAATAACCAGTTATATAAGTTAACTCAAGGGTAAAGATGAGAAAAGGTTGTAAAAGTAAGCTATTTCCTGAATAGATGAAACCAGAGAAAGGCAATCTAAAAACAATGTGAATTCCTATTACTGATACCAAGGTGAGGATTTGAGGAAAAATAAGGTATTTTTATTTGATAGTTTACTAAGAAATTTGGGTCATCAAAGGACAGTGAAGAGGATTATAGAGAAATCTAAAGAAAATTTAAAGTTTGGAATTCTAGAAAAGACTTTCTTTTAATGAGAGTTTCAGAGACCTGGCAAGGAGAATTAGAAGGATGATAGAGAAAACCACGATGATCTAGTAGTGTGAAATACTTGATGTAATTGGGAATGATAGTAGGAGAAAACAAATAGCAAATCACTATATTTTGGTCACTAGATTGGAAGGAGCATGATCAGTAGGTAGGACTGGAGCAAGGAGATCAGGCTCAGGGAGGTAACTGTAATTTTGTCAGTCTGGTGTCAAGGGTTTCAACCAAGTCTTTCCTCCACGGAGTGTGGGGAGACTCCAGTGTAGCCAACTTTGAGGAGGCTATGCAAAAAACTGTAATGGAAGAACTCAATGAGCCATTGTAAGTTCTAAAATTTTCTCATGCCAATGTTTGATAAAATAACTTTAGACTTTAGAGTAGGGAAGTACCAACGCCATTTCAGAGGTTACTCCCGGCATTACCTACTGAACATCATCTTTTATAACTGGGGTCAAATTCTCATTCGACTCTGCTGGCATAGTGATAAAAGATATGTTACCCTACTTATTCTGTAGTATATCAGGTAATTAAAATTAAGGCAGTTTAGACAAAAAAAAAAATGAATGCACTCAAATTGATGATTTTGGGTGAATGAAAAATAAAATAATTGAAACCTTAAAGCATACATTTTAACCTGTCCAAAGAATTTTAAAGAATAGTTGGCCAGCCAGTTTCTACCTTCAATCAGAATACTGATATATATGTAATCATATATCATGGAATATTATTTCAGTAGTTTTATCATAAATGCATAGAGTGTTTTTTCCTTACCCAATATTTGTTTCTTTGTTAATTAGAAACACAACTATAGATCATTTACATCATTAAATTTTAAACACCATAAAAGTACCAAATATTATTTATTTTTTAAAACATTGAGAATATACCATTTTACCAATTTAATTATTAATAATCACTTCAATTTTAAATTTTATAAAACACAGAAATATGATATGTATCATCATCACAAAAATTGAAGTGTTTACTATATTAGATTGCTAGTGCTACCATAACAGAGTACCAGAGTTTGACAAGCTTTAACAACCAAAGTTTATTTGCTGAATTCTAGAGGCTAAACCTTCAAGGTCAAGCTGTCTGTAAGATGGTTTTCTTCGTAGGCTTTTCTCCCTGCTCTGTAGCCACTGCTCTTTCTTCTAATCGACTTCCCTCTGATGTGTTCGTGTTCACATTACTTTTCTTACAAGGGCATCAGTTTTATTTGATTAGGACATACCCTAATGACCTCACTTAAACTTTATTACCTCTCTAAAAGTCCTGTCTCCAAATATTGTCACATTATGAGGCCGTGAGAGTTAGGATTTCAACAAGTGAGAGGATGACAATTTAGCTCATTACCCACACTAAAATGGAAATAGGACATGACCTATAAACATTCTACTATTAATTTAGTTTTTATGTATGGAAATATTATGACAGAATTATATTTACTTACATTTTCATTGTGTTGAAGGTTGTTGGGAGGCAAATGAAGGAAGACTTCGGAGAATGTCAGTCTATGAGGAATTTGAAAGAAAGATTTAATATGGCAAAAAAGGCTTAAAAATTAAAATAAACATTCAATTAGAATAGAGGGGAGGTAGTCTGTGTGTATAATTGTTTTGTAGTAACATTTGTTCATATGCCATGTCCTGAAATTTTCTAGGTACATTCTTCTATGAAGAATACTATGAGAATATTAACTACATAGAAAAATATGTTATGCAAGGTCATTGTATTTGACACAGTAGGACCATGTAGTTTATGTTAGTGGGGTTTGGAAAACTTGAAATAATAGCAAAGGCAAAAAAGTATAGGATTTAAAATTTCATATCAACAATTAGAAAAATATATGAATATTATAGCAAAGGTCAGAAGATAGAAAAACTGATGTAAAATTTATTGAAATTATTTTAATTTAAATACATCATTGTGGAGAACTATTTCTTAATAAGCATTGCACTTTGTCAAAAATATATTATTTATTATTAAAAAATTTAGGGAAATTAATGACTATAATTATTTATATGAAATGTCAATATTCTCATCTAGTTTAAAAATTAATTTTCTTTTATGCAGGCATAAATTGCTCTGATATTATTGGCCAAACTGAACCACAGATATGTTTCCATGGGAATTGCACCAATATTACTGCAAATATTTTCATTTGTGAATGTGATGAACCATTTTCAGGTAAAGAAATGTACATATATGTATTACACCTCTACATGAAAGTAATTTTAATGTTGTCTTATAAATTTCAAATTAAATTAAAAATTTTCTATTACTGAAACAGACAATTTTAGAAGTTCTATACTTTGGCCATCTTCAAGGATAAGTTTAATAAATCCATTTGGTTAACAAATAATTATTATCTTTCTAAATATTCCACGATATAGGAAGAGTTTGGACACCGGTTGACATAATTTTATACCGGGAAAAAATATATTTTGTTCTTAAGTACTAAAATATTTTTAGAAATAGTGCACAATTTGCAGATAATTGTATCATTGTATCTAACTTATTTCCTAAGTAACATGTTATTGCAGAAAACACACTTTTATGAAGAATAAAAATTATTTCTTCTCAAATGAATTTAAAAATGTAAAATAAAATCACTGTTTAAACCAATAGTTTCTTAACTTTGACAATGAAAATATATTTAAACCATTGTATATCTTTACACTCTTCTACAGTTTTCCCTTTTCTGGGAAATATATCTCACTATCATTGCATCTGTCACTGTTCAAAATGTCTAGAAGTAGTGATATCTTTAGCTACAATTAGATACTTAAAGATTCCTTTTGTGGGAGGAAAACAAAAAATGATTATCTCCCAAACTACAGAGAATGGAAGTATTTTTTAATGTTTCTCTTGCAGATGCTTCTACCTAACTAAATTGATAGAGAAAATTTGGAATTTGTGGTAGAGTACATTAGCCACTGCTTCATTGTAAGAGGGTTTAATAACACTGCAGGCAATAAGACCACCAATTGTATGAGAAATCGAATAACAGAATAAATAGACAAAATGAATATTCCCATAGACAGAAAAAAACTGGGTGTTACCTGATAAGTAGGTTGGGGAGGTGAATAAAAAAGGTAAAGTGATTAAGAAGTACAGGTTGGTAGTTATAAAATGGTCATGGATATTTAAAGTACAGCACAGGAGACATATTAATATTCAGTGGTGGGATTAACATAATTTTAATTTTAAAATGGTTCTCTGCCCTAATGACCATTTTAAGTATAAAGAAAAAGATACACAAAAAGGTAGATTATTATTTCATTCATTTAATACTTAAATAAGAACAATAAAAGAGGTACACAAAACTAGATTATAAGAGTTTTAAAATACTAATAAAAATATTAAATAATACCTGATAAAAAACAATAAAATTTAATTTAAGATATTTCCATATTGTTTCTTGATTGGCATCCTCAATTGCAATTTCTTTTCACTTATGAATGGAATGAACATTATTATTGGTGCTTAGAATACTTGTTGTGCAGAAGAACATTAAAAAAGAGTAAGGAATATAAATTTGTGATATCCACATTGGGCGGCTGCCCAGGCACCCGCCTTAGAAAGAAATCTGATTACAAGTGTCATTTTAGCAACTGGTTCACCGAACTCAACAAAAAATTAGGTATTGGTTCTGCAGAACCAGTGCAAACTGGCTGAATCCCACCACTAGTAATATTGTAATAACTATGTGTGGAGCCAGGTAGGTACTAAAATTATTGCAGGATCAGTTTTTAAATTATTTAATTTTCTAACCACAATGCTGTACACCTAAACCAACTATAAAATAATACTAAATGTCAATTGAAGAATTTAAAAAATTAAAATTAAAAAACTAGGAAATTAACTTCCTTAAAAATTTTGTTCAAGTTTTTTTTCAATTTTTGTGTCATTGAGATAGGTTATGAGTTGAAAGATGTTTTACAATCTCTTACCATATTCTGCATATGTATGGAAATTATATAATTTTTCTTTCAAACCATGGCATTTCTGAGAAAAGAAGAGATAGCTAAGCGATTACAATTATATTATATTTAAATCACTTTTTTATTGATTGGCAATTTGGTTTCATTAAATAGGCAAACATGGAATAGTTTATCTAAAAATTATTTTTAAATAAAATTATTGCCAAAAATATAACTGTAACTTGAGATCTGCAAATCAAAGAGAAAATTTTATACATACTTTATATTGATTTTCTGAACATTACAAAATAATATCAGCAGAAACTGTTTAGTCATATTTATCTCTCTTACTATGTTGTTAATATTTTTCTGAAGAATGAGTATTTTTATATGGTCTTATTATTTAAATTTTCCATCAAATCATCTATACCTTCTTTAAAGTTGTATTTGTGATTAATACGTTCAAAATTATTTATGCCTTCAATTGACTGTTTTTCTAATAATGCCATTCTTAAGTGAAAAAAATTTACTGAACAATAAAATATGTGGTTTCTGTTCATCTCAAAGGAAAACCTGCTAAATGGAAAGTATTTTGAATTCTATTTTATCTTTTTTATTTTTATTAATTTTTAATTTATTGTGTTTACATGGATTCAAGTGTCCCACTGAATATAACTCCCTAACCCCCCACCCCCATGTCCCTTTTTATACCCCATTTGTCCCCCTCCCCTAACCTCCTCCCTCCTTCTCTCTAGGATTTGCTGTCCTGTTATCTATATCTTTGTGTTATGTATATATAGTTTCTAGTGAAACTCTGATCCCATCCCTTTATCCCTCTTCCCTCTGAATGCTGTCTCTCTAGTCACTGTGACCCTGCCTCTCCCACTATTCCATTCCTCAGTTCACTTTGTTTATTAGATTACACATGTATGTGATATCATTATATTTTTCTTTCTCTGCCTGACTTGTTTCACTTAGCATAATAATCTCCAGGTCCATCCATACTGTCACAAAAGGCAAGTTTCCTTCTTTTTCACAGCCGTGTAGTATTCCATTGTGTATATGTACCATGGCTTTTTAGTCTACTTGTTCACTGACAGACACTTGGTCTTTTTCCAGATATTGGCTATTATAAACAATGCTGCCATAAACAGGGGGTGCATATCTTTTGAATCAGTGATTTGGTATTCTTAAGATATATTCCTAAAATTTGGGATAGCTGGGTCAAAAAGCAGCTCCATTTTTAATTTTTTGAAGAGACCCCATACAGTTCTCCACAGTGACTGCACAAGTGTGCACTCCCTCCAGCAATGCAGAAGAGTTCCCTTTTCTCCACACCCTCACCAGCACTTAGTCTGTGTTATTTTGTTAATGAGCACCATTCTGATAAGTATGAGGTGGTATCTTATTGTGGTTTTAATTTGCATTTCTCTGATGATTAGTGAAATTGAACATTATTTATTTGCCTATTGGCCATTTGTATGTCTTCTTTGGAGAAGTGTATATTCAGTTATTTTGCCCATTTTTTAATTGGATTGTTTACCTTCCTGGTGTTGAGTTTTGGAAGTTCTTTATAAATTTAAGTTATTAACCCCTTATCAGATGTATTGACAAATATGTTCTCCCATTGTATGGGTTTTTTTTTTTTTTATTTTGTTCATGGTGTCTTTTGCTGTGCAACAGCTTTTTAGTTGGATATTGTCCCATTTGTTCATCCTGGCCTTTATTTCACTTGCCAATGGAGATAAATCAGCAAAAATATTGCTATGAGAGATACTAGAGAGTTTACTGTCTATGTTTTCTTCCAAGATGTTTATGATTTCACAACTTACATTTAAGTCATTTATCCATTTTGAGCTTATTTTTGTGCATGGTGTAAGTTGGTGGACTAGTTTCATTTTTTTGCATGTATCTGTCCAATTTTCCCAACACCATTTATTAAAGAGACTGTCTACTCCATTGTATGCTTTTGCCTCCTTTGTCAAATATCAATTGATCATAAATATGTGGGTTTATTTCTGGGTACTCTGTTCTGTTCTGTTCCATTGAGCTGTATGCCTGTTATTATGCCAGTACCAAACTGTTCTGAGTACAATGGCCCTGTAGTATAACTTGATATCAGGAAATGTGATACCTCCCACTTTATTCTTCACTTTCAAGATTGCTGAGGTTATTCATGTTCTGAGGTTATTCATTTTTGGTCCTATATAAATTTTTGAACTATTTTTTGTATATCTTTGAAGTATGCCATTGGTATTTTACTATGAATTGCATTGAATTTATAGATTGCTTTGGGTAATATAGACATTTTAATGATGTTTATTCTTCCTAATCATGAGTACAGTATATACTTCCACTTGTTTGTATCTTCCTTGATTTCTTTTATCAATGTTGTATAATTTTCCAAATACAAGTCTTTAACCTCATTGGATAAATTTACTCCTAGGTACTTTATTGTTGTTTTTTTGTTGTTGCAATAGTGAGGGGGATTGTTTTCTTAATTACTCTTTCAAACAAGCCATTGTTGGTGTATAAAAATGCCTCTGAATTCTGAATATTAATTTTATATCCTGCCACCTTGCTGAATTCATTTATCAAGTCCAGTAGTTTTTTGAATGAGACTTTAGAGTTTTCTATGTACAATATCATGTCCTCAACAAATAATGATAGTTTTACTTCTTCTTTTCCTATTTGGATGTCTTTATTTCTTTTTCTTGTCTGATTGCTGTGGCTAGGACTTCTAGAACCATGTTGAATAAGAGTGGTGAATGGGGGCACCCCTGCTTGTTCCTGATCTTAAGGAGAGATTGCTTTTAAAATTTGCCCATTGAGTATGATATTGGCTGTGGGTTTGTTATAGATGGCCTTTATCATTTTGAGGTATGTTCCCTGTATTCCCACTTTGCTGAGAGTTTTGATCATAAGTGGGTGCTGGATTTTATCAAATGCTTTTTCTGCATCTTTTGATATTATCATGTGATTTTTATCCTTTATTTTCTTTATGTGATAAATCATATTGATTGATTTGCAAATATTGTACCAACCTTGTCTCTCCATAGTAAATCCCACTTGATCATGATGTATGATTTTTTTTTTCATATATTGCTGGATCTGGTTTGCTAATATTTTGTTGAGAATTTTAGCATCTAAGTTCATCAGGGATATTGGCCTATAGTTTTCTTTCTTTGTAGTATCTTTACCTGGTTTTGGAATGAGGATTATGCTTGCTTCATAAAAGAAACTTGAAAGTCTTCCCTCTTGAATTTTTTGAAATAGCTTGAGAAGGATAGATGTTAGTTCTTCTCTGATTATTTGGTAAAATTCACCTGTGAAGCCAACTGATCTGGGATTTTTGTTTGATGGGAGTTTTTTGATATCTGTTTCTATTTCATTTGTTGTAATCAGTCTGTTTAAATTTTCTGATTCTTCCAGATTGAGTTTTGGAAGATTATATGTTTCTAGAAATTTATCCATTTTGCCTAGGTTGTCCTATATTGTGGCATACTGATTTTCATGGTATTTTCTTACAATCATTTGTAATTCTGTGGTGTCAATTGTTACTTCACTTTCATTTCTAATTTTTATTTGAGTCCTCTCTCTTTTTTCCTTGATGATTCTGGTTAAAGGTTCATTAATCTTGTATACCTTTCCAAAAAACCATCTCTTGGTTTCATTGATCCTCTACAATGTTTTTTAGCCTCTATGTCATTTATTTTTGCTCTGATCTTTATTATTTTCTTCCTTCTACTTCTTCTGGGCTTTACTTGCTGTTCTTTTTCTAGTTCTTTTAGAAGCAGGGTTAAGTTTTTTATTTGAGCTTTTTCTTGCTTCTTAAGATATTCCTGTAATGCTATAACTTCCCTCTCAGGATGGTTTTGCTGTGTCCCATAACTTTGAGTTGTTGTATGTTCATTTTCATTTGTTTCAAGGAAATTTTTTATTTCTTCCTTGATCTCATTGTTAACCTATTTGTTATTTAATAACATGCTATTTAGCCTCCAAGTGTTTGATTGTTTTTCAGTTTTTCTATTGTAATTGATTTCTAGTTTCATGCTATTGTGATCAGAGAAGACACTTCATATGATTTCAGTCTTCTTAAATTTATTTTGACTCATTTTGTGTCTTAACATGTGATCTAGCCTAGAGAATGTACCAAAAGCACTTGAAAAAAAATGTATATTCTGCTGCTTTGGGGTGAAAGGTTCTGAAGGTATCTATTAAATCCAGTTGATCTAGTGTGTTATTTAAGGCCACTGTTTTTCAGGATTTTTTGTTTGTTTGTTTTGGTCTGGAAAGCTTTTTATTTCTCCTTTAATTTTAAATGATAGCCTTGCTGGATAAAAAGTCTTGGTTGTAGGTTCTTGCTTTGCACCACTTTGAATATTTCTTGCCAATCCCTTCTGGCCTCAAGTGTTCCTGTTGAGAAGTCAGATGTCATCTATATTTGGGCTTCTCTGTAGGTAATTAACTGCTTTAACTTGCAGCTTTTAGTATTCTTTCTTTGTCTCTTAACTTTGACACTTTAATTATGATGTGTCTTGCTGTAGGCCTCCTTGTGTTCCTCTTCAATGAAACTCTCTGTGCTTTTTGAACTTGTGTGACTTTTTTCTTCATCAATTTAGGAAAATTTTCAGCTATAATTTCTTTAAACAGGTTTTCTGTTCCTTGTTCATTCTCTTCTCCTTCAGAAACCCCTATGATGCTTATGTTGTTTCTCTTCATGTTGTCACAGAGCTCTGAGTCTCTTTTTGCTGCTCTGCTCCCGTGCTTTCATTTATCTTGTTCTCTAAATTGCTGATTCAATCCTCTGTTTCATCCAACCTGCTATTAATTCCTTCTAGTGCAGTTCTCATTTCTGATATTGTAGTTTTCCTTTCTGACAGGTTTTTTTTTATGATTTTAATGTCCTTTTTGATGCTTGCTATCTCTTTATTTAGGTACTCATTATGTCTATCCATTGTTGCTCTAAGATCATGGAGCATTCTCAAAATAATTATTTTAAACTCTGCATCTGGTATTTTGGTTACTTCCATCTCATTCTGTTCTTTTTATGGGGATTTCTCTTGTTGATTCATTTAGGTCACATTTGTCTGTCTTCCCATTTTGTCTGTGTATTAGGTAGCACTGTCTGGCTTTGAAATTTTTGTGTGGTTTTTATGAAGAATAATGGCTCAGTGGTACTGTCCTTCAGGCCACTTGTTTTCCTTGTTCTAGGAATGCTTCTTGAGGGTACTATTTTCTTACTTGTTGTATGTGAGTATAAGATGCAGTTGGTCTTTTCATAGGTATATTTATCCCCTCAGGCTGGCTGGCCCTGAGGATCACCCTCAATTATGTGTATTATACACTCTGTAATGTCTTTCCTTTTTGGGGTATTTATTCTCTACAGTGTCTGGTGTGCTTCACCTTTGGGTATGCTACTTGTGTAGGTAGTTGAATCTAGGGTTGGTTCTGTCTACCAACCACTACCAGTAGTGTTGGCTTTATTTCTTCTTGGGTTGGTGTCAGCTGTTGTTTATAAACCACTGTGGGCTACCAGTCTATAGCTACTGCACTTTTTGCTGTTTGTGCCTGAATTTTCTGTGTCTGGGTACTGTGAAAGGGGCCAAGTTTTGTATAAGGGTCAGCTTCCTCCTGCTTAGAGATAACAACAGTTCCATAAAAACTTCAAGCTAAGATTTGTCTCTACTTTTCAGCTGCTCCTTCCTCCTCTTGCAGCTGCCTAGTCCTCCCACAGAGTCTTCTGTAGTAAGACTGTAGTATGGGCTCAGATTGGCCTCACCCAACCAACACCTCTATGGGTTGCATATTTGGTGAGTTAGAGCAGCTGAGGTTGTTATTACAAAATTTGTGGGACCCCCTACCTCAGGGATCTCTTGGTCAGAAGCTCAATACAGGGAATGTGGCCCCTATTCCTAAGCTTGATCCCTCAGCCACTGCTGGATACTCAAATTTTATTTCTCCCCAACAAGGTGAGCCATAGGTTCAGACTGAATGTGGCCGACAATCCCCTCTGCAGCAGTTCTTTCAACTGTTGACACCTCAACCTCAGGGAGGAAGAATGAGAAAGATTTCTCCTAGGGCTGACTGTGCCCCTCCCAACGGTTGCTAAGCTCCTCGACCAGATCCAACAATAGACTCTCAAGGACCCACACTTTAAATGTCCATTCTCCAAGCCTCTCTCCCTTCCCCTGGAATCTAGCCTGGCAGGACAGAATATCCAGCACCCATGCCGGCTGACTGTGAATATCCATCCCTTCCAATACACATGAGCTGCTGTGCCAGTGCTAATCACAGAGAGTGGAACTGACCTCAGCTGGGCTAGGTGTGAAAAACTTTTCTTTAGGGTACCACTCTAGCAAGGGTTGTTAGGTCCTGAACCAATACCTTCTGTAGCTGGCCCCTGGGCCTCCCAAGCAGAAACCCAGTGCAGACCATTGGAAGACACTGCCCGTGACTAGCTGTCAGCAACCCTCTTGGAGCTACAAGCAATTCTGAATTTGTGGCTGCCTTTGCTGGGTCCAGGTGTATATGGAAATACCAGCTGCATACCTAGGCTGGCTTTTACCCACTCTGGGCATGGGGAAAAGTCCACTCAAACAGCCAAGTTTCCTGAGTCTTGCCTCCTGCATCCTGTCTGCTGGCTGCTTGTTGGGCTCAGCCACTGAAAAAACCTCTGCTAGAGTCTAGAGCCTGTAGCAATTCAGTGATTAAGAAAGGTGGTGGGTATGGCTCTGCCCCTTGGCCCCAAGTGTCAGTTCAGACTTTTTTCACAGACCTCAGTAAGGTGTAGCCCCAGGAGTACAGTGGGTATAATGTCTGATACCCAGAGGTGTGGTCTTCCCCCTCTAGGGACAGTTTCAGCTGAGTCTTTTGTGAGGTGGAAGCACCAGTCATAGACTTGGGAGAGTGTGGCAGGGAGCTCCAGTCTCAACATCAGAACACTGAGTTACTGATGTGCCCCCTGCTTCCTGGCCTCTCAGAAGGACCCATCACCATCCCTGGGGTAGGAAAGACTCCCAAGGGTGGAGCAGCTGCTTTTTTCCAGGCTGATTCCTCTTGGAAGGGATTGCTCCACACAAAAAAGATGGCAACTACTGGAAAATGATTCACACAGGGATTCTGGTAGCTGACCCTCACAGTGTCTCTTTCTGAGCCTCCAACTGTACACTCTCCTCCTGCAACTTCAGTCCTCTCAGCTCTCTTCCATCAGAGCCCTGGGTAAGTGGCTATGAATGAGGTTTTCTATGGGGGCCTTTTATTTATTTATTTTTTTCCTAAATTTTTTAAAATTTTTTTATTTATTTATTTTAGAGAGGAGAGGGAGAGACAGAGAGAGAGAGAGAGAGAGAGAGAGAGAGAGAGAGAAGAGAGAGAAGGGGGGAGGAGCTGGAAGCATCAACTCTCATATGTGCCTTGACCAGGCAAGCCCAGGGTTTTGAACTGGCGACCTCAGCATTTCCAGGTCGACGCTTTATCCACTGTGCCACCACAGGTTAGGCTGTGTGGGCCTTTTAAACCAGAATCTGCATGCAAAATTTGTGTCTCTTTCTTGTGGACAGAAACCCAGCTCTTTTCACAGCTAAATGCTGTCTGGGTGCCTCTTCTAGGCTCTGGGGCTCTAGGCCAGGGCTCTGGGCCTAAAGCTGAGAACAGACCCCTCTCAGTGAAACCCACCGCACCATGAGAGTCCCTCCAGGCTACCACTTGCTCCCAGGAGCAGGGTAGTCCTTTCTGCATCTCCGCCCTTCCTACTAGTCTCAGTGTGGCTTCTTCAGTAATCCATGGTTATAGATTCCTCTTAGTTTAATCCAATGTTGGTTTTCTAAGATGGTTGTTCTTAAATTAAGTTGTAATCCAATTTGGTCCTACTCCGTCGCCATCTTTCTTCCTCCTCTATTTTTTTCTATAAAATATGTAGATCAAATATCTTAACTGGAGCCATATTTTTATTCTATTCAGAATTATTTTCATTAACAAACCTTTTAAAAATTAGTCCTCATAACATAAGTGATCTCCATATATGATTCCCTTGAATATTTGGTCAAATTTAGGTGCTGCAAACTTGTAGGTCTTCTCAATATAATTCCATTTTGTTCTAGCACATAGATCTATTCAGGAATTATAGGATGTCCTTTCAAATATTATGTCCCACATGTCCAACTATTCCAAAGTGCAGTTTTGATGTTTTTAATCTTGAACACTTTTGAACGGATTAAATTTAAGTATCTTTATTGCACTGGTCAGGAATAAATTTTAATGACCTTTTAAAAATAAGTATAACTCACTAACACTTTCTAAAAGTGATTTTTGTGCTTACGATATTGTTTTCTTATTAAACACTAGTAACTGATTTTGAACAAAATGCAACCAAGATTTAGAGGGCATTTTTTTTTTCTGAAATGTCAAAGTATCCCTAAAACACTTAAGTTTATTTTCAAAGTCATCATTTAGAAGTTTAAACATTTCTAAAATCTAAGTATTAATGGACAACAAAAAGAAAATATTCTTTCATGTTATATTTTTTACAATATCAATTTTGTTACAAAAATATGATGTGCTATGTCATAAATATAAATTATTTGTGAATTTTGCATCTATAAATTCTAATTCAATTTTATGAATATCACAACTATTTGGAATTAAAATATGAATCATGTGTGCTCCATAATAAAGTTTAAGTACATTCTTCCGTCATTTTATCAACTTAATTGAAACAATGTATATGTTATGGTAAACTTAACAAATTTTATATATATAATTTTACCACAAGAACAGTAACTTGATTTTTAAACTTTTTTACTAAATTCTCAATAGCATTTCTAATATTTTCAGGTGTGTTGCCTTCAACAGAATAAATTTTTAAAGCATATTTTTTTTGTGAATTGTATGAAAAAAATCAAACCATTATTAAAATGAACTGATTATCTCTTTGAAGCCTCAGATTTCACTAGTATTAGTCTAGTATGTTTAACTGCATGTGAACTTATTCTTGCTATGAAACCAATATATTTAAAAGGATATTTTAATTTTTGTATAACAAAGATGCTTGCAATACAAAATGAACGAAATAAATTTGGGAGTCATTTGATCTAAATGGAAAGATATGCTTCACAGATTGATATGGAAGAATACCTTCAGCATATGCACCTATTTTGTAACTGGCAGCCTTCTAAAATAATCCCTAACATTAAAATAGTCACTGGCCCTGGACTATCAGCTCAATCACTTAGAGCAGTGTTTTTCAACCTCTGTTCCGCAGTCTGATACTCAAGATATTTTGTGCCAGGCCAGGAAAGAGTTAACCACCCAGATGTCATATGAAGATTACAGACCGAGTGATTTTTTTTGTAAATTTGTGTTAATTTTAATGAGGTGACATCAATAAATCAGGGTACATATGTTCAAAGAAAACATCTCCAGGTTATCTTGTCATTCAATTATGTTGCATACCCATCATCCAAAGTCAGGTTGTCCTCTCTCACCTTCTATCTGGTTTTCTTTGTGCTCCTCCCCCTCCCCTTTTTCCTCTCCCTCCCTGTCCTCCCCCCTCCCCCCCAACCACCATATTCCTGTCCATGTCTCTTAGTCTCGTTTTTATGTCCCATCTATGTATGGAATCATGCAGTTCTTAGTTTTTTCTAATTTACTTATTTCACTCCGTATAATGTTATCAAGATCCATCCATTTTGTTGTAAATGATCCAATGTCATTATTTCTTATGGCTGAGTAGTATTCCATAGTGTATATGTGCCACAGACCGAGTGACCTTAATCAAATCCTTTATGCTCGAGGTGATTTCTGCCTTAGCGGTCCCCAAAATAATTCCCCTATTTTCACCAGTACCCAAGTGTAAAAAGGTCAAAAACCACTAGGTTAGAGCGCTGTCCCAAAATACTAAGGTTGCAGGTTCAGTCCCCAGTCAGAACATATATGGAAGGCAACCAGTAAATGCATAACTAACTGGAACAACAAATGAATGCTTTTTTTTTTCTCTCACCCTCCCACCCTTTCTCTCTCTGTTTCTTTCTCTGTCTCTAAAATTAATCAATAAAATAAAAAATAATTAAAATAGATGCTGATGCCCTGGCCAGTTGGCTCAGTGGTAGAGCGTCGGCCTGGCGTGCAGAAGTCCCGGGTTTGATTCCTGGCCAGGGCACACAGGAGAAGCGCCCATCTGCTTCTCCACCCCTCCCCCTCTCCTTCCTCTGTCTCTCTCTTCCCCTCCCGCAGCCGAGGCTCCATTGGAGCAAAGATGGCCCGGGCGCTGGGGATGGCTCCTTGGCCTCTGCCCCAGGCGCTAGAGTGGCTCTGGTCGCGGCAGAGCAACGCCCGGGAGGGGCAGAGCATCGCCCCCTGGTGGGCGTGCTGGGTGGATCCCGGTCGGGCGCATGCGGGACTCTGTCTGACTGTCTCTCCCCGTTTCCAGCTTCAGAAAAAAAAAAAAAAAAAAAATAGATGCTGATGATTCTTCAACTAGTGTAAGTCTTCTGGTTTTCATATAGACGTGACATCACTAAATACTACATGGTTAATCATGAATAATAACATAGTTTAGGGGCAAATGACCTATTTATTATCAAATGTATAGGGAAATATACATTTGAAATATTAAACTGTAATTTTTTTTATTAGATTTCATGTTAAATATTTATTATGAAGTAAGAAATAAATATCAGCATACAATAAAATATGTAAAGAGTTGTATATCAGGGCTTGCATACCTTTTTCTTTAAAGGGAGAGATAGCAAATATTTTAGACTTTCTGAACCATATGGTCTCAATTGCAACAACTCAACTCTGCTGTGGTAGCATAAAAACAGCTATAGATAATATGTAAATGAAGGAATTTTTCTATGCTCCAATAATTTATTTTTTTAAGTGAGAGGAGGGTAGATAGAGTTCTGCCTGTGCCCAACTGGAATCCACCCAGGAGCCCCGATCTTGGGCCAATGCTCAAATCAACTGAGCTATCATCAGCACCTGGAATCATGCTTGAACCAATCAAGCCACTGTCTGTAGGAGGGGAATAAGGAGAGATGGGGAGAGAAACAGATGGTTGCTTCTCTTGTGTACAGTGATTGGGAATTAAACCAGAAAATCCATTTGTCGGCCGATGCTCTATCCACGCAACCAACTGGCTAGAGCCCAATAAATCTTTATTTACAAAAATAAGTACAAGGTCATATTTGGCTCACAATTATAGCTTACCAACTCCTGATTTATACCATACAGTAAATCAGCAAACTTCTATTGCAAGAACAGACAACTCTCTATAAACTCTTATGTCAAGTCTGCTTGGCCTCGATTTGTCTCTCAAATAACATAGAGACATAACTCGTAATTTTTTGTGGTTTACACAGACCCAGCTTACTTGCAGACATGCAGTTTTTCTTGCTCAGGGCAGCACTATCAAACCCTTTTCCTCTGGCCAATTGAGAAGTCAGATATTTGTGGCTGCTTGGGTCTTCAAAATCCCACCAGCTGTTTTTAAATGAGAAATATACTGTACTTGGACTCTGGACTGTATTTGGAGAAGAGAGGTAAATTATCAATGGTTAACTTGCTAGTTTATCCTCATGATAAAATAACTCACTGCTTATGTATCTCCCACGCTCCTGGAGAAGATCATGGCAAATTTAAAAGACAAAGTGGAAATCAGTAAAACTTAACCCTGTTTATTTAAATGCAACTGTGAATAATAGTACTTAATTAGAAAGTCCAGGACTAATGAAATTTGATAATTGGGAATTGGGCAGAACTGATATCATAGCAATATTCTGTCTTACACTCCATGGCATAAAGTAGTACTAGGGAAAACTATAACGATGACTTTATTAGAAGATGCAGTAACTAACTATAATACTTTGAAATTTTGTTTTGGTATCTATTATATCATTCTGTGATATTAAAGCCTAACCAAAAATATACAAGAAACATCACATTTAAAAAATTTATAAGTATGTATTTATCTATATATTTTTATCTGGTATTTATCCATCTATCCATATATTTATTTAGTTATCTTACACATATTTTCCAATTGGTTCCTTCAAAAACCTTCAAGAATGAATACATGTATAATATTTTCCCATTGTAATTATATGTGCCTATTATTATATATCATATGATATATGAAACAGGATTCATAAATAAGATCATAATGTTTCAAAGAGTATGTTAAAAATCTGAAAACTTTATATTTTCAGTGCCTTTTAAAACAGTGTTTGTTACATAAATTAGCCTTTATGTCAAATTACTTTGCTCTTGACTTTCACTTCAAACTAGGATTTTGGAATTTAATGTCTTTTGGGAAGTTATAGCTATTATGCAAGAAACAGTTTAATAATCTAATGCAAATATAAGTCAAGGCTTCAAAGAAATAAGGTGTGAGTACACCGATCCAATTTGAAAACTAGAAGCCTTTATAAGAAAATATATTCTTAATTTTTAAGACAATGCAAATATTGTGAAGGAGTATGAAAAAGAATAATTAGCCGGGAGGTCAAACTGCAATCTCAGTCATTGTAAAAGTAAAATTAAGAATAAAGGTCTAATCTGAAACTGTATGAAAATGTATTCTTTCAATGTAATTCCAAATTTGAAAATGTTATAGAAAATTTATGTATCCATTATAAAGTGATTTGCTCTAGGACTATAACTTCATAAAGTTTATTGCAAAAATTTAATGTATTTTTGAGGAGTTTATTGAACCATTAACATTTTCAATTTAGAGATGATCAGTTTCTGACTTATTTTCAAAACTCTTCAACATAAGTTTGATATAGGAACAAGTGACTGTCAGAAAATAAACTCTTTAGTCTTAGTTTATTACTGACAGCTAAAAAAAGCATTTTTTGTTTCAAGATTCAAAAAGGTTCATTTTAAAGGAACAGTGGGATCTCTGTGCCTAAAATGATTTAGAGATCCCAGCATGGTTTGGAGGAATAATTATTTTTCAGGATGTGATAACCTCAGGTATCATTTAGACAGGTAACAAGAGGTCCAATCTGACTAGTGAAGAATACTGTAAGGCATTTCATTAGTAGCTTAAATCTGAAGGTAGATGGAATATTTTTTAATGTAAAATTGATCTCTCCTTTTTTAAAACCTCTTCCAGTGGGTAAAATTTTGTCCATAGAAAGAAATGCTAGCAGGAGTTAAATCAGATATAACATTTTTTCATTTTTAATAATTGAACTTTAATCCTATTTTGAAACTCAATTCTGATCGAGGTTGGAATATTAATCTCAGTCAATTCAGCTATAGCTCTAACCCCCTGCCATTTAGAGAATTGAACTATTTCTTGTTCTTATAAGTGTAATTTGTTAAGTATTGTGAATAATCACATTTCATGAGCCAATGGGAACTCTACATGTGCAATCAACTCTGCGAACTCTCATTTATAAGATTTGAAGTTAAAACTATGACAAATAGTTAAAACAAGTTAATCTAATACTTTTAATGGTGCACACAATTTTTAGCTGTTGAGTAGGAAATAACTTATGTACTTTACTCTGGATTGTTATTATTTTTATGTTGTCAAACCTCATTTTGAGGTATTTTTCTTCTTGATTCTTTGCTCACTATGATCATTCAGGTTGGTGGTGACCTGTAGCTCTAAGCACAGCTTGAGCCACAGTAATATAACACTAAAAGCTAAAGGTCCTACGCCCAAACTAACATGAGTAATTATTCTACTCCATGCTGACAAAGGACTGAAGCTTCCTTTGTGCCTTCTGATTAGTCTCTCTTCCATTGTGATAAATCTTCCTTTGATTAATTGGCAAAACAATGCATCCAAGTATTTCTATTTCACTGTAAATTATCTCAACAATTATGTATAAACTAAGTATCTAGTATATATTAATATTATTCATTTAATCAATGATTATTCTTAATAATTATGAGTTAGTATAATCATGAACACTCTTTTGTGTTGATGAATGAGAGCATAAATTGAATAAAAATGAAAGGTCGTGAAAGCTCAATAAAACATATACTTTAGCTAAAGTTATGAAACGTACATACATACATATATACCAATGTATGTATGAGCTTTTCTAATCCCTGGTAACAATATTCTAAGCTCTTAGGGAAGGAAATTGTACATATTTTTTTTATTTTAAGTGTTTTAATTTTTTAATAAATAAAATTTTAAAAAATGTTCTAATCATTTTTTGTTATATATAAGAATATACATGATATTTCTATTACCTTGTACCTGAGAAATGTACATGAGAAATACATTAGTCAGTTTTAGTTTCCCCCACATTTCTTGGTATTTTCTATCTAAACAATTTTATTGACTATAAATAAAGTTTGTTTTTATCTATTTCTTTCTAACATTCTACCTGTGGTTTTATTTGATTGTTATATTGTACTGGGTAGGCCTTCTATACAATGTTAATAATAAAGAGGCATTCTTCCCTTTTTTATGTTAAAAGGAGGCTATTCAGTATTTTATCATTAAGTATAGTGTTAACTATAGATTTTACACTAGTGCTCTTTGACAAAGGAAGAGTCTCTTCATATAGTTTGCTGTGCATTTTTATTAGAATAGGATGATGAATTTTGTCAAATGTTTCTACTGCGCCTATTGAGATGATCTTGAAATGATTCTTGTTTTAAAAAAATATTTATTCATTTTAGAGTAAAGGAGAGAGAAAGAGGCAAGAGAGCAGTAAGCATCAACTCCCATACGTGCCTTGACTGGGCAAGCCTGGGGTTTTGAACAGGCGACCTCAGAGTTCTAGGTAGAGGCTTTATCCACTGAGCCACCACAGGTCAGGCTTAAAATGATTCTTTAATAGCAAATTCATGAATTACAGATGAGCCAATCTTGCATTTCTAGGATAAATCTCAATTGAAAGTAATAAATTATCATTTTTATATGCTCTGAATTTAGTTGGCAATATTTTGTTAAGAAATTTCTCAGAGGCTTTGATGGGTTGGCTCAATGGAAGAGTGTCGGCACAACGTGTGGACATCCAGGTTTGATTCTGTTCAGGGCACAGAGGAGAAACAACCATCTGCTTCTCCACCCCTCCATCTCTCACTTTTTTTTTCTCTCTCTCTCTCTCTTCCCCTCCCACAGCTATGGTTTGATTGGAGCAAGTTGGCCCAGGCATGGAAGATGGCTTCATGGCCACTGCCTCAAGTGCTAAAGATAGCTTGGTTGCTAAGCAACAGAGCAATGCCCCCAGACAATCAGAGCATTATGCTATAGGGGGCTTGCCTGGTGGAACCCGGTCTGGCACATGCAGGAATCTGTCTCTGCCTCCCCTCCTCTCATTAAAAAAAAAAATTCTCAGCACCTGATTAGGCAGTGGCACAGTGGCTAAAGCATGAACCTAGAACTCTGAGGACCCAGGTTTGAAACCCCAAGGTCACCAGCTTCAGTGCAGATTCATACAGCTTGAGCATAGGCTCACCACCTTGAGTGCACTGTCGCTGGCTTTAGCATGGGATTATAGACATGACACATGGTCACTGGCTTGAACCCAAAGGTCACTGGCTTGAAGTCCAATGTAGCTCTCTTGAGCAAGGGGTCACTGGCTCAGCTGGAGCTTCCATGTAGAGGTACATATGAGAAAGCAATCAGGGAACAACTAAGGTGCCACAGCTATGAGTTGATGCTTCTCATCTCTCTCTCTTACTGTCTGTCCCTATCTGTCCCTCTTTCTGTCTCTTTGCTCTAAAAAAAAAAAGGAAAGATATTTTTCAGTTGTGTTTATGTTGAATATTGCTGTATAGTTAAAAAAATTCTTTTAGGTTGAGGTATAATTTATCAGTTGAAGTCTACTTATTGAAATATTTATATAAATTTAATATTTTTTATATAAATATTTTATGTCAGTAGTGAAAGTTCTTGGCCTGTTATGTAGATATATATACATTTATGTATGTGTATATATATATATATATGAAAGTTTTTTGTTAAAATTAAATTATTTTAGCAGGTACAGAAAATTCTATTTTCCAATTTTTGTAAGATTTCAGAAGTTGTGCTATTCAAGGAAGTTTTTTCTTGCATATTAGTTGTTTACGTTTTTGAATAATGTTTATATCTTACTGTTCTTTTAATATCTTTAGGATCATAATAATATTTATTATTTTATGTATGATACCATTTTTTTTGTGTTTTCCTCTTTTTTTCTTATCAATCTTGTGAAGATTTTGTCCATCTTTTTGATTTTCAGTGTACCAAATTTGCCTCAGCTGATTTATCCTATTGCTTCCATTTCACTTACTTCTTCTCTTCTATTATACATTTTTAAGCCTTTACGTAAGTGTTTGGAAGTTACTCATGTTTATTATTCTTCTCTTCTATTATTTTGGTTTTGATTTACTCATGTTACCTGGTTTTAATATAAATCAAATCATTTATTTGACAATACTATTTTGGCCTTTATTGTAATTCATTAAACATCAATTAAATTTGTGTATTGTCCCTTTGACATGTTTTTTCTCTAGCTGACTTAATAATATATTTTAAATATTAATAGTATTCTGCCTGGTATTGAATTTTTTTGTATTTATTTAGCCCAAAGGATGCCAGCTTTATAAGATTTGTAAGGTAATACTTTCACCATATTTGGGAACTTTTATACCATTATTTTATTTTATTTTAAAAATATTCATACAAACATTTGAGTGAATATTTAACATTCAAAGAAACAAAAGTGATTAATGAAAACTGCTTTTAAAAAACTCACTGCCAAAATCTCTCCTTTCTTTCTACAATTATACATGCAGTAGACATCTTATTTTTCTACTTGTCATTCTGGCTCTATTCATTTTATTCATTCAATCATTTTTCTCCCTCTCTCTCTTCCATACATTAATCCCTTTTTTAGTTTACTAGGTGCTTTCTAATTCTGTCTGGTTTGTTCACTCTTCAAGGACTTTGTGTAGTTTTTTTTATGTGTGTTTTATACAGAATTTTATGTTTTCTGTGAAACAGTTCAGCTAAAAAAGAAAAAAGTCATTTTACCAGTGACACTATCAAATATGTCAATATTTATTTCACACACTGTCTTGTGTTTCAGTTTGTTTTTGTTTTGTTCCTTTGTAATTTCCAAAATTTTCTTAGTATGTGTTGAAATAGGTAAGTTTGTAGAGAAACTAAACAGAAAATTTCAGGTAGATGCATGACATTTTAAGTGTCAAGTATGAATAATTAGGCATAAATATTAATATCTGGAAATAGATTATGACTTCACTTTACATATTATAATAATTATTTTAAAGTGAAATTTAACTATAAATGAGGTAGTTTCAGTGATTGTAACACTGTCCAAATGCTGAATTTTAGGGGAGACAGAATTAATTAGCTATGATACATATATAATGTCTTACCCAAATAGTTTTACCTATTATGACTAACTTAATTTTAGAAATATGCCTTTATAAAGACTACTTTCTCAGAACATTCTAGTTACTTTCCCTTTTCTTACATTACATAGTAGAAAGATGAACTTGAGAGTTTTATGAGTTTGATTATTGGATTCTACAATAGTTATAGATGAATTTAAGTCATCTAATCTTCTACTGTTTCATCCACTATATGAAGGAAATAGAGCATACCTTCCCCGCTTTCTTTGCAGAACGAGTAAGATAAGAAACACAGCATGGGTTTGGTTAATATATTGCATAGCCATTAGAGTTAAGCAGATTATTATCCCGAGACTATCTCTACAAGTCCCTAGCTCCATAACCTTTAGAATATTATTAAGCTCTCTAAATTTTAATTTTCTAATCTCTAAAATTTTGAGAATTATCAATACTCCTCTTATGGATTTTTATGAGAATTAAATGAATCTGTCCATGTTAAGCACTTAGTAAAAACTAAAGACACATATTAAGCACTCAATTATTTTAGCCATTGTTACTTTTGCTTGTTTGGCATAGCAAACATTCTTCCAATGTTTATTTCTATTGTTAAACTAATACAGTCAAAACCAATCTTTTTATTTTTCTAGTATTCAAGTATGTATACAAGTCTTCTACCTACTTTTGTAAACTTATTTTTTAATATTTCTCTAAACAAATACAGTGGTACCTTGAGATACAAACAGACCAACATACAAATTTTTTAAGATAGAAGCTGCGACTCAGTCCATATTTTTGTTCGAGATCTGAGCGAAATTTTGAGATACAAGTCGTGATTCGGAAAGCTGCTGCTAGTTGGCACGTTCATGCACGGGTCCAGTATTGGCAGTTTGATATATGAGTTGACTGACTTTTGAGCTTGGTTTCAGAATGAATTAAATTCGTATCTGAAGGTACCACTGTAAATCTAGTGATTTTGTTATGAACAAGTCATACACATTTATATATTCTTTATTGTTGTTCATAATTATTTTTTATTCCCTAGAATTAAGTCTTCCTTTCATTCCTTTACTTCTCCAGAATCCACTTCCTTTACTTCTCCTGCTGATATACAGTGTCCTTGACTGCAAGGCCTATTATCTAGTTAAGTTTAGAACTCTCTTTTGTAATAAATATAAGGTAGTAAATAAATGTTTCATAATCAAGAGAATCATAGGAAGTTGTTTTTAATCTTAAAGAAATTTCAAACTATTATGATTCTCTTCTGACAGATGTACTATAAAATAATTATGGAGCAATTATTATTTTTTTATTCTGGAGTTACACAGTTATATGTGAATTTTGTATACTCTTTTTGCCATATACATAAAGAAAAGAATCACAGTTCAGTTGTGTTTTATTAGGACACTGGAAATAATATTAAAAGAAATACATCACCTCTTAAAAATGAAATATATGGTGTTGGAACAAAGTCATGTGGATAATAAAATACCCACTTATCTTTGACTCAGAATGTGTTGAATTTTCTTAACAGTTATGAAAGTTGCATAATTTCTTTATTTTTAAAGTGAAAAACATGTAAAAGCTACTTTTAGCTTTATAAGATTGAAAGCATTCTGTACATTTGTAATATTTTGAATTGGCTATCATTTGTTACAAATATTTTATACATTGCAATAATACTGCCTATACAATTATAATAACTTTCCACTTCTGATTTACAGTTTCAGTGGCAAAAAAATCATTTGATTGGTGCCTAAAATTGATTGATGTGTTGTTTACTGCATTAAGTAATCTTTGTCAGTGTAATGTAAGGCTTCTAATGAGTGTTGAAATCTGTTAAAGTCTGCATGTTTTCATTCTTTGTTCAAGTGGACAGGTGTGACAATTTATAGAATTCCATGCAGAAACTCTAATTACTTCATCTTGGGACTTTGAAATGTGTTTTATGGGAAAAAGTCATAAGCTTAATTTTTAAGTAAGGATGATTTAATTATCAAATGTTTTACTTTTATCTCTATTTTTTTATTTTAAATGATATTACAGTTTTACATGTTATCTATAAAATCCTAATTCAAGAATTACTGAAGTATTATTATAAATATCCTTTTCAATAGATATGATTACATTTGATTTTTGACATACTAATTTGATCACAGTAATAAAAAATTCCTGTTTTTAAAAACCTGTTTACCTACAGACACACTTACCTTAAGAACTCTATCAACTTCATATATGTTCAGGAGCATTTTTAGAAATGACCTGAGATAGGTGAATATTTCCTGATTCAAGATAAATGTTTGCAAATGATTAATACATTTTGACACCAAATTATGCCACAATTCAGTGAAATTCTTTATAAATATTAAGAGTACCTTTACAAATTAATATAAGACAATAAATTAAGAAGTACAT
This sequence comes from Saccopteryx leptura, assembly GCF_036850995.1. NCBI lineage: Eukaryota > Metazoa > Chordata > Mammalia > Chiroptera > Emballonuridae > Saccopteryx > Saccopteryx leptura. The sequence goes on from NC_089503.1 coordinate 358,940,675, forward strand.
TTTAATGTTATATCAATTAAATAAGTTTGGAAAGAAAATACAGTTGATCCTTGAACAATGCAAGGGTTTAAAGAGTTGACCCCTGCATATTCAAAACTTCATGTGACATTTGACTCCCCCCAAATAAGTACTAATGACCTCCTGCTGACTGGCAGCCTTACCAATAAAATGGTCAGCATATATTCCGTGTGTTATATATATTATATATGGTACTATATTCTTAAAGTAAGTCAGAAAAAAAGAAATGTTATTAAGGCAACCATGAGGAAGAGAAAATACTGTTAAAGTAGTATGTATTTATTTAAAAAATCATGTGTAAGTGGACTAATGCAGTTTAAACTCATGTTGTTTAAGCGTCAACCATTTATTTTTCTGTCAGTTATGCATTAGATTTCACTCTCATAATAATTGTTTGTGTGCCTATTTATGGAAGATCATCATTAATGGCTACATTTGATATACTGGATATTTTTTTAACTTGGACCTTTAAGAAACACTTTTCACAGAATTTATTGTTTTGGAAAGAATGTAAATAGCATGCATCCTGGTAGATAAGCCTACAATTTTGTGTTTAAGGACTGAGGTTTCGCCTGACCAGGCGGTGGCGCAATGAATAGAGCATTGGAGTGGGATGTGGATGACTGAGGTTTCACATCAGGTGCAGTGTTGCAATGAACTGAAACTACTCTAATCCCATCATGCCTGTTTCTTGGGAAGCAGTTGCTGTTCAAGAAAGTCATTCTTTTTTTTTTTACTATCCAGACAGAAAATGATTTGACTTTAGGTGATGGGCACACAACACAATCAACAGTTCAAATGCTAAAGAAATGCTTACCTAAAACCTCTGTACACTTATTAAATAATGTCACCTCATTAAATTTAATTTACTAAATAAGTTTTTTAAAAAGAAAGCAATTTTAATGTTTTCACTTGAAAAAAAGATTCTTTAACTCAATTACTGTTAATAGGCATTATATTTATATAATGAATAATTTCACTTACTATTGTGAGAACTGAAATGCAGACATAGCTTTTAGTTTACTGAATTCATATTAGTCCCGTGAAAAGCCATTGTTACTTATTATTATGACTCTAGGACACAATACTTGAATAAATTAAATTATTTAATAAATATATAATATTTGAAATGCGTGTTATATTAAAATTTATAAAATGAGTCTAAACATTCAGTGAGCTATAATAACATATATTATGTAACTGTTTTCACACAAAATAAAATTTGAATCAAATCTGAGATGTTATTTTCAAAATTTTGCCTTTATTTTTTTGCCCCGCATTTGCTTATAGGATATTATGATGATATCTAGCTATAGATCATCATTTAAATGTAAAATTATTATTAATTTTATTAAAAAATTTTACTTGAGAGAAAGAGAGAGGAAGGGGTAGAAGAGAGAGTGAGAGAGAAAGCGAAACATCAACTCATTCCAGTTAATTTTTCCATTTAGTTGTGCACTCATTGACTGTTTCTCACACATGTCCTAAGGAGTATCAAACTTGTGACCTTGGCTCATTGAGACAAAGCCCTATCCAGTGAGCCACTCAACCAGGGCAGTAAAATTATTTTTAAATGAACATATTTACCCCTTATAGAATTTTGATAATATAATATTATGTATAAATTTAGCCATATAACCTTGAGTTGTCAAGGGTTTATTTTAGAACTTTGAAATATTTTAATAAGTAAACTATTGTTCCACTGGATATATATAAATAAAACCAATAGCAGAAAAATTGAATAAGACTAACATCGACAAAATGAAGAAGGTAATATTTCAGTGTAGCCTGGTATAATATGTTTTGTGACCAAAACTTCAGAAGTTCTAATTATTTTCATTGAATGTTTTTTTTTTGTTTTTTTTTTTCATTTTTCTGAAGCTGGAAACAGGGAGAGACAGTCAGACAGACTCCCGCATGCGCCCGACCGGGATCCACCCGGCACGCCCACCATGGGGCGACGCTCTGCCCACCAGGGGGCGATGCTCTGCCCATCCTGGGCGTCGCCATGTTGCGACCAGAGCCACTCTAGCGCCTGAGGCAGAGGCCACAGAGCCATCCCCAGCGCCCGGGCCATCTTTGCTCCAATGGAGCCTTGGCTGCGGGAGGGGAACAGAGAGACAGAGAGGAAAGCACGGCAGAGGGGTGGAGAAGCAAATGGGCGCTTCTCCTGTGTGCCCTGGCCGGGAATCGAACCCGGGTCCTCCGCACGCTAGGTTCATTGAATGTTTTGAAGTTTGTACAATATTTCCTTTTGCAGATGGCATCCAATGCTTACAACTACCCTATTAGGAAGTAAATCCAATAATCATTAAGTAAGATAAATAAATTGATATATATATACACAGTGGAATAAAATTTATAGTTGTATAAAAAATAATACAATGATTAATAAATTATAATACAATAATAAACTGATTTATGTACTCAACTGTTTGCATATATACATGTCTACATAAATATGCATATATAATATTCATAATTATACATATATGTGTGTGTGTGTATGAGTGTATGCATATATATGAAGGTTAGATACACACACAATTCCTGACTGACTGGGAGGGGTTACTTCTTCCAAGGTAGACATTATGACTTCTCTGCATTTTGTATTGACTGTTGATAAAACACTTCAGTATGAAAAGAAAAAGTCTGGCTTTTATCAACAGCTTGAGTTTCTTGCTTTTCTGGTCCATACTCACAAGAATATTTTCTTCCCTCTCCCTTTGGTCTATGTTCTTCCCATCCTCAGACAAAATACAGGAATTTTAGTTGGGATGTTAATTGGTATTACCGGCTAGAACACTTAACATGTACCCTCTTAATGGCATTGGCTTTCACATCATGATAGCAAATTCCACATCAAGCTTCCAGGGAGAAGAGTGAACTATAATCATCTTTTATATCTAGCCTCAGAAGTGACATCAAATATCTCTTCCTATATTCTATTTGTTGAGGTTTTTATAAAAGCCCACTCAGATTGAAGGAGAAAGGAGATGTTAGAGAAGACCCTGTTCAGTTGTAAATATTGCTGCTGCCATTTTCATAATCTACCGAAGAATACATTTTTTTCCTACTCTTACATGCTATGAAACCTAGTTGATTGTCAGGCTTTTTCTTCTGCAACATGCTATATAAAAAACTATGCATTCTACAGCGTGACATGAACCACAAAGCCACTACAGCTTTCTCTTAGCCAGTAATTTTCTTTACCAAACTATTGCTTTAGCCATATGTCTAAATCTCTCCTCCTCCTATGAGCTTCATGCCACCATGTATCATATTGCTACTGCTTTTAGCATTGTCATTTACTGTCTTCTTGGTTCCTCATCATTACCTGATAAAACCGGCACCTGGTTTATAATATTTCATTCCATTGCAACTCTGTCATCAACATTTTAAAATCTTACTTAAAATTCTTTGACTTCCTTCACTGCAGGAACTACCAAGTCATTTTATTGTAGCAACTCATATCCACAGAAATGCCAAGAATCTTGTCCTTATCCTGAAATACTGTTAACCCTTTTGTTTCCCACTAACTGAATTATTCTACATTTCATTTTTTGAGCCTAGAAAAAATATTTTCCTGAGACAATTTGTTTTGATAAGAAAATAGTTTTTTTTTTGATGGTTGTTGTTCAAAGACTTGGATATGATCTCATATCTGCTACTTATTAATCTTGACCGAGACCTGTCATTAACTTTTCTGGTTAAGTTTTTTCATGTGCAGTAGTTGAAAAAAAATAAATCAATGTTTTATATTGAAATATAAATTAGATCTTGTATGTAAAATACAAATACTGTTCCAAGCATCTAGATGGCACTAGATTATTGTCAGTTTCCTCTTTCAAAATGTTTAGTTCTTCCACAACTAATTAGAAAACAGGTGTTACACTTTCATCATGTGCTCTGATGCATACAGTTATGTTTTCATTATTCAGATCATGTGTTTTCTCTGCTTCTTTTCAAGGTTACTGAGCACTGTTGGAGGAATCCCAACATTTTGTATGGCTTTACAAATACATCTGTAGTCTTGAGACTCAATACTCTGAACACAAATCAGCCTTCTCTTTTAGGTGCTTAAATAGGAAGCTCTTTGTCTACAGTTGCTTTTTTGGAACTTCACACTTATTTTTTTGTTTATCCTCTCCTTTTTAAAGCATCACTCATCCCATATGCATGAAGCAGATAATTTTTATCTTTTACACAGAAAGTATATGTCCAATATGATATTCATAAACTTTTATCTATTATTATTTATTTTAATCACATAAGTTCTTACCTCTTTGCCTTTATTTTTATTTACCTTTATGTGTTTACTTATGATAATATTATGATCTGAATTCTTCTCCTTACCCATATTCTCACATAATATTTGTATTTAGGCAAGTTAGATTTATTAATAGATATATATTATAGTTTCTAAGAGAATTGTACTTAATTCACTTATCGAGTCATGTGGGTACACTACTGATGAGAAGAAATTATTTTATTTGATAAGCCGTTGCCACTGCTTATCAAAACATAGCCTATGGCCCTTAGGAGTTTGGACCAAAGGAAATGTATTTTGATTTTTAGACATACAAGAGAAGAAACACCAGATAAATCCAGAATATTTAGAAAGTCTAAAGCTTAGGAAAGAGACAATATTATAAAGACAACATATATAAAAGCCATGTTGGAATTATGTAGGAAAAGTAATCAATGAAGTGTTCTTCAAGGCCATATTCAAAAGCTTATTAAAATTTGTAAGTATTTGTACCAATTTTTTAAATCAAAATAACTTTCACAAACGTTTCTATAAAAATATATATTTCTGAAGTTTTAATGATAGCATTTGTTCATCTTAGATACAGATGATATAATTTGTAAAACATTTATAAAAGACCTTCTCATTAATGGTTACTGTTGCACAATATCTTTCAAGAATAAATGTGGACCTTTTATCTATATTTTTCCAAGGTGGTTATGTTTAGCAGACCTAGATCACATTTGGACTTAGAAAAAGATAAAATTGTACTGTATCTCCATATTAGCATATACTTTCTAAGGATCATTCAACTCTAGGATTTTGATTTTGAGAAATAATTAAGTACAGACATATCCCAGTAAGTCTCTGTTTATTTTCAAAGCACATGAAAATTCACAATATAATGTTAGTTTTGATCCAAATAGTGTATTATTTATTTAATAATTGAATAATGAGAAAACAAAATATATGATGAATAAGTACAATCTATAGAAAGAGTAACAGCAAAATACTATCAAATCTCTACTATCATTTAGGTCATATATTTAGTTTCTGATTATGTTTTACTTGGAAAATGATAGGGAGCATGAAATACTCTAAGTTGCTTAAGTGACATGGTACTGCCTCTCTATTTTGAGGTTAAAAATGTCTTAAAATATTTTATTAGAAATATAATAGTATTTTATATAATCACATAATTACTATTAAAAAAATTTTTTTTAAATTGATTACAAGCAGAAGAAAACATTCAGTTGCCTATTGAAGCAAGTCCAGTTTCACAAGGCCATTCCTGCACAGCAGTTCCTCTGCTGAAGTCGCAGGGGTCATTGCAGCTGCGCAGCTTGGGGGTCAGCAACTCCCAGCGATACCAACAGCAGTCAAAGCTCAACAACAGCAGGACAGTGCCCAAAGCTCACATGGGGGTGGTGCAAGAGTGCCCTGCTCCGATGACTGGGAATTCTGTGCCACTGGGTCCTATAGAACACCTACTACAGAAGTAACTCTACCAAGTTTGGGAAATGTGGCTGCTTGACCTAATACACAGAAACAAGCACAGGGAAGCTGCCAAAATTCAGAGACAAAGAAACATGTCCCCAGTGAAAGAACAAGAGAAATATCCAGAAACAAAACCAAACAAAATGGAGACAAGCTAACTATCAGACACAGAATTCAAAACAGTGGTTATAAGGATGCTCAAGGAACTTAGTGAGGACATCAAGAAATGTTTAAAGTTATGTAAAACAAGGACCTACAAGCAAGATCACTCTACCCAGCCAAGGTTGAAGGACGTGTAAAGAGCTTACCAGACAAGAAAAAGCTAAAGAGAATCATCACCACCAAACCACTACTACATAAAATGTTAAATGGTCTTTTTGAAGAAGAGGGGCAATAATCACATATCTATCAACAATTGAATTAAAAATAAATAAATAAATAAATAAATAAATAAATAAATTAACAGAACTGAAACAGGCTCATAGATATAGAGAACCTTTTTTCTTTACAGAGACAGGAGTCAGAGAGAGGAATAGACAGACAGGAACAGAGAGTGATGAGAAGCATCAATCATCAGTTTTTCGCTGCGACACCTTAGTTGTTCATTGATTGCTTTCTCATATGTGCCTTGACCAGGGGGCTAGAGCAGACTGAGTAACCTCTTGCTCAAGCCAGGGACCTTGGGTCCAAGCTGGTGAGCTTTTTGCTCAAACCAGATGAGCCCGCGCTCAAGCTGGCGACCTCAGAGTCTCGAACCTGGGTCCTCTGCATCCCAGTCCGACGCTCTATCCACTGCACCACCACCTGGTCAGGCCATAACTCTTGTTTTTAATGTGACACCTTAGTTGTTCATTGATTGCTTTCTCATATGTGCCTTGACTGTGGGGCTACAGCAAACCAAGTAACCCCTTGCTCAAGCCAGCGACCTTGGGTCCAAGCTAGTGAGCTTTGCTCAAACCAGATGAGCCCACGCACAAGCTGGCGACCTCAGGGTCTTGAACCTGGGTCCTCCGCATCCCAGTCCGACGCTCTATCCACTGCACCACCGCCCGGTCAGGTCTCCCTTGTTTTTAATGAAAAAAGACATTTGGAGTGCATGTTAAGATTGTACAGGTTGTTTCAAGGATATCACGCTTCATCAATATTAAAACCAATCTAATATATTAAACTCATTTAGAGTAAAAAATAATAATGTCAGCTGTTATTAATGTATACTGGGCATTTTATACATTAGTTCCATGTAATCCTCAAAACAATGCTATATAACTGTCATTGTACCTCGTTTTATGTTCATTGGAGAAAAAGATGCTCTAAACACTTTGATGTATTTAAAAATTTCTCAGAATCACAGTAAGTCAGTGGTAGTTAAAGGTTTTTAAATATTAATGATAGTAGCAGATTTTCTTACTTCTTCATTCTCAGTTAGACCATAGCATTTAAGTTACTGGTTACTGGCATAGACCCTTCTGGTGCTTGTTACTAGTCTTTTAAGCAATTTCTTTAAAAGCGAGTGTCACCACAGTCTTCTAAAAGCACACATTTTCTGAGTAAGTGCTTTATTTTATATTCAATCTCTGATATATACAATTTTAAAAATCCAGAAGTAAAATTTTAAATGCCAAATGAAAGAAGCTTGCACATTTATATTTGATATGATTTTAAGTCTTCAGTACAATCTGTCAATTTCTAAACTTAGGCTAAAGTTAGGCATTTAAAAACTTTGGAAGTTTACTTACATCATTTCCTAAACAGATGCTTGGCAGAAGAGGTGGCTATGTATAGCTGAGGAAGAAAGTTCTTTGAGGATAGTGAGAGATTTGTTGAGGTTTGAATTCTTCAGGCTTATTTCAGCTAATATTTTTTTATTTTTATTTTGCGCGATATTCACCAGTGTTAATAGAAAAGTGCTCTCCATCCCCTTGTGAAATATAAAGTTGGTAGTCTTAGAAAATAAAAAGAAATGAAAAAACATGATTTTATTTTTAGCAGGAGAAAAAAAAATTTATTTATTTTTTATTTTAACTGTTTTTTATTTTAATTTGTTGTGTTTACATAGATTCTAGTGTCCCCCCGAGTGCATCCCCCCTTCCTCATGTTCCCCTCAACATTCCTCTTGCCCCCTTCCCTGCAATGCCCTCCACCATTCCCTCCTGGATTTTCTTTTCTGCTCTCTATAACGCTGTGTTATGTGTATATAATTTTAGCAATCTCTTTTCCTTCTCTGATTTCATCCTATCATCCCTTTCCCTCTTTCCACTTTCCCTCTGGTACCTTTGATCCAGACTCTGCCTCTATTCTGTTCCTCAGTTCATATTGTTCATTGCGTTCCTCAAATGAATGAGGTCCTCTGATATTTTTCTGTCTCTGCCTGGCTTATTTCACTTAATATAATAATTTTCAGGTCCATCCATGTTGTTGCAAAAGGTAAGATTTCCTTCTTTTTCATGGCCATGGAATATTCCATTATGTATATGTACCACCGCTTTTTAATCCACTCGTCCACTGACGGACACTTGGGCTGTTTCCAGATCTTGGTTATTGTAAACAATGCTGCCATAAACATGAAGGTGCATTTTTTTTTTTTGAATCATTGTTCTTGGGATACATTCCTAAAAGTAGGATGGCTGGGTCAAAATGCAGTTCCATTTTTAATTTTTTAAGTAATCTCCATACTGTTTTCCACAGTGGTTGCACCAGTCTGCATTCCCACCAGCAATGCAGAAGGGTTTCCTTTTCTCCACATCCTCTCCAGCACCTATCCTGTGTTGTTTTGTTAATGAGCGCCATTCTGACTGGTGTGAGGTGATATCTTATTGTGGCTTTAATTTGCATTTCTGTAATGATTAGTGATGTTGAACATTTTCTCATCTGCCTATTGGCCATCTGTATGTCTTCTTTGGAGAAGTGTCTATTCATTTCTTTTGCACATTTTTTGATTGGATTATTTATCTTCCTGGTATTGAGTTTTACAAGTTTTTTATACATTTCAGTTATTAACTTCTTATCAGACATAATGTCGAATATGTTCTCCCATTGTGTGGTTGTTGTTTTTTGTTCATATTGTCTTTAGCTGTGAAAGCCCATTTTAGTTTGATATAGTACCATTTGTTTATTTTGTCCTTTATTTCACTTACCCATGGAGATAAGTCAGCAAATATATTGCTACGAGAGATGTCAGAGAGTTTACTGCCTATGTTTTCTTCTGAGATGCTTATGGTTTCACGACTTACATTTAAGTCTTTTATCCATTTTGAGTTTATTTTTGAGAATGGTGTAAGTTGGTGATCTAGTTTCATTTATTTTCAGGTAGCTGTCCAATTTTCCCAACACCATTGTTAAAGAGACTGTCTTGATTCCAATGTATGCTCTTACCTCCTTTGTCAAATATCAATTGTCCATATAGGTGTGGGTTTATTTCTGGCTTCTCTGTTCTGTTCCATTGATCTATATGACTGTTCTTATGCCAGTACTAATTTGTTTTGAGTACAATGGCCTTGTAGTATAACTTGATATCAGGCAGTGTTATATCACCCCACTTTATTCTTCTTTTTCAAGATTGCTGAGGCTATTTGTGCTCCTTTTTGGTTCCACATAAACTTTTGGAATATGTGTTCTACATCTTTGAAGTATGCCATAGGTATTTTACTAGGAATTGCATTAAATTTATAAATTGCTTTGGGTAATATAAACATTTTAATGATGTTTATTCTTCCTATCCATGAAAATGCTATATGCTTTCACTTGTTTGTATCTTCCTTGATTTCTTTTAACAATGTTTTATAATTTTCCAAGTACATGTCTATAATATCCTTGGTTAAATTTACTCCTAGGTACTTTATTTTGTGTGTGTGTGTGTGTGTAGCAATAGTGAAGGAGATTGTTTTCTTAATTTCTTTTTAGACAGTTCATTGTTGGTATATAGAAATACCTCTGATTTCTGAATATTAATTTTATATCCTGCCACTTTGCTGAATTCATTTACCAGGTCCAGTAGTTTTTTGACTGAGACTTTAGGGTTTTCTATGTACAGTATCATATCATCAGCAAATAATGATAGTTTTACTTCTTCTTTTCCAATTTGGATGCATTTTATTTCTTCTTCTTGTCTGATTGCTGTGGCTAGGACTTCCAGAACTATGTTGAGTAAGAGTGGTGAAAGGGGGCACCCCAGCCTTGTTCCTGATCTTAAGTGGATTGCTTTTACTTTTGCCCATTGAGTATGATGTTGGCTGTGGGTTTGCCATAGATGGCCTTTATTATGTTGAGGTATGTTCCCTGTATTCCCACTTTGCTGAGAGTTTATCATAAATGGGGTGCTGGATTTCATCAAATGCTTTTTATGCATTTATTGATATTATCATATGGTTTTTCTCCTTCCTTTTTTTTATGTGATGAATTACATTGATTGATTTGCGAACATTGTACCAGCCTTGTGCCTCAGAATAAATCCTACTTGGTTATGATGTATGATTTTTTTCATGTATTGTTGGATCTGGTTTGCTAATATTTTGTTGAAAATTTTAGCATCTAAATTCATCAGATATTGACCTATAGTTTTCTTTCTTTTTATTGTTTTGCCTGGTTTTGAAATCAGAATTATGTCTGCTTCATAGAAGAAGCTTAGATGTCTTCCTCCTCTTGAACTTTTTGAAATAGCTTGAGAAGAATAGGAGTTAGTTTTTCTTTGAATGTTTGGTAGAATTTATCTGTGAAGCCATCTGGCCCAGGACATTTGTTTGTTGGGAGTTTTTTGATGACAATTTTTATCTCACTTGTTGTAATCGGTCTGTTTAGGTTTTCTGATTTTTTCCAGATTGATTTTTGAAAGCTTATATGTTTTAAGGAATTTGTCCATTTCACCTAGGTTGTCTAATTTTTTGGGATACAGTTCTTCACAGTATTTTCTTACAATACTTTGTATTTCTGCTGTGTCAGTTATTACTTTTCCACTCTAATTTCTAATTTTATTTATTTGAATTCTCTCTTTTTCTTGGTGAGTCAGGTTAAAGGTTTATCAATCTTGGTTACCTTTTCAAAGAATGAGCTCTTGGGTTCATTGATCCTTTGTATATATATTTTTAGCCTTTATGTCATTTATTTCCACTCTGATCTTTATTATTACTTTCCTTCTACAGTGTGTCTATAAAATCATGGTGCACTTCTGACCAGTAACAGGAAAGCAACAAAAGATGATAGAAATGTGAAATCTGCACCAGATAAAAAGAAAACTCTCCCAGTTTCATACCTATTCAGTGCAGTTCAATATGGGCTCATGCACAGATTTTTTAGGGCTCCTTAGGTAGCTATCCCGTATAGCTCTACAGACTCGTCACTGACTGATGGCCTACCAGAAGGGGGTTTCTCCACCAAAGTGCTGGCTTCCTTCAACTGCTTATCCCACCAAGTAATGTTATTCCTATGTGGTGAAGCTTCATTATAAACGTGCTGATATTCACATTGCTCTTTGGTCACGGATTCGAATTTACCAAGCCACAGAACACACTGAACTTTCTTCTGTACCATCTACATCTTGACTGGCATGGCCATGGGCTGCTCCACTGTATACATGGTGTTACATCATCGTCTGCACATGTGCACATGCTGCCATATCATCCTAATGAAACTGGGAAGGTTTTCCTCTTATTTGGTGCAGATTTCACATTTCTATCATCTTTTGTTGCTTTCCTATGACTGGTCAAATGTGCACCATGACTTTATGGACACACTGTACTTCTTCTGGGTTTTCCTTTCTGTTCTTCTTCTAGTTCTTTTAGTTTCAGGGTTGAGTTGTTTATTTGAGCTTTTTCTAGCTTCTTAAGGTATACCTGTAATGCTATGAACTTCCCTTTCAGGACTGCTTTTGCAATGTCCCATAAATTTTAATTGTTGTATGTTCATTTTCATTTGTTTCAAGGAAATTTTTTATTTCTTTCTTGATCTTATTGATAACCCATTCGTTATTTGATAACATGCTATTTAGCCTCCAAATGTTTGAAGGTTTTTTCAGTTTTTCTATTGTAGTTGATTTCTAGTTTCATGCCACTGTGATCAGAGAAGATGCTTGATATGATTTTTATCTTTTTAAATTTGTTGAGACTCATTTTATGCCCTAACATGTGGCCTATCCTAGAGAATGTACCATGAGCACTTGAAAAAATGTATATTCTGCTGCTTTAGGGTGAAAGGTTCTGAAGATATCTATTAAATCTAGTTGATCTAGTGTGTCCCTTAAGTCTGCCTCTTTCTTTGTTAATTTTTTTCTTGAGGATCTTTCCAGTGATGTTAGTGGGATATTGAAAACCTCTACTATTATAGTATTGCTGTTAGTCTCATGCTTTATGTCCATCAAAGTCTGCTTTATATATTTAGATACTCATATATTAGGTGCATAGGTATTTATAATGGTTATTTTTTTTCTGTTGGATTGCTTTCTTTATCATTATGTAGTGACCTTCTGTATCCCTTACTATAGTTTTTGTTTTAAAGTCTATTTTTTCATATATAAGTATTGCTACCACAACATTTTTTCCATTTCCATTTGCATGAAATATATTTCTATCCTTTACTTTCAGTCTATGTGTATGTTTTGTTTTGAGGGCTCTTATAGACAGCATATGTACAGGTCCTGTTTTCTTATCCATGCTGTTACCCTGTGTCTTTTTATTGGAGCACTTAATCCATTTACATTTAAGGTTATTATTGATATGTAGTTGTTTATTACCATTTTATTCTTTAAATCTACATTACTCTTTTACTAGATTTTTTCTCCTGCTGTGTTCTGTTTACAACACGCCCCTTAATATTTTTTGCAGCATTGGTTTTGTTGTTATAAATTCCTTGAGTTGTTTTTTTGTTTTGTTTTGTGTTTGAAGCTTTTATTTCTCCTTCAATTATAAATGATAGCCTTGCTGGATAAAAAAGTTTTGGTTGTAGGCTCCTCTTCTGCATTACTTTGACTATTTCTTGCCAAGTGTTTCTGTTGAAAAGTTGGATGTCATCCTTATAGTGGCTCCTTTGTAGTTAATTGACTGCTTTCCTCTTGCAGCTTTTAGTATTCTTTATCTCTTAGCTTTGGTGTTTTGATTATGATATGTCTTGGTGTATGTCTCTTTGGGTTCTTTTTTAATGGGGTTCCCTGTGCTTCTTGAACCTGTGTGACTCTTTCCTTCATCAATTTAGGGAATTTTTTTTGCAATAATTTCTTTAATCAGGTTCTCTATCCCTTGCTCTTTCTCTTCTCCTTCAGGAACCCCTATTCAAATACTGTTTCTCTTCATGTTGTCATGGAGCTCTCTTTAGAGTTTCCTCAGACTTTTGATCCTGTTTTCTTTTTGTTGTTCTGCTTCCATGCTTTTGCTTATCTTATCCTCTAATTGCTGATTCAATCCTCTGCTTTCCAGCCTGCTTTTAATTTTTTCTTGTGGAGTCTTCATTTCTGATATTGTGTTTGTTATTTCTGTCTGGTTCTTTTTTATGATTTCAATGTCCTTTTTAATGCTTACAATTTCCTTATTTAGGTGCTCATTAAGTCCATCCATTGTAGCTTTGAAATCCATAAGCATCTTAACAATCATTATTTTAAATTCTGCATCCAGTAATGTGATTACTTCCATTTTATCAATTAATTTTTCTGAAAATTTTTTCTTGTTGATTCATATGGCTTATATGCCTCTGTCTTCCCATTGTTTCTGTGTGTGGTTTGCAGGCTTGTTAGAGTTATGGGTCTGAGGTTGGTTTATTTAATTTGTCCTCTGTATATTAATTTTATGTCCTGTGACTTTACTGTATTGGTTTATTATTTCTAATAGTCTTTTTGTGCAGTCTTTTTGGTTTTTGATGTACAGGATTATATCATCTGCAAAAAGTGAAACCTTTACTTCTTCTTTCCCAATATGAATGCCTTTTATTTCTTCCTCTTGTCTAATTGCTTTGGCTAGAACTTCCAACATTATGTTGAATAAGAGTGGAGAAAGTGGGCAGCCTTGTTTTGTTCCTGATTTTAGAGGAAAAGTTTTTCAGTTTTTGCTATTTTATATGATATTAGATGATGGTTTGTCATAAATGGCCTTTATTATGTTGAGATATTTTCCTTCTATGCCCATTTTGTTAAGTGTTTTAAACATAAAATGATGTTGTATTTTATCAAATGCCTTTTCTGCATCTATTGATAGGATCATGTGGTTTTTGTGCTTTGTTTTGTTGATATGGTGTATTACGTTAACTGTTTTATGTATGTTGAAACATCCTTGTGATTTCAGCATGAATCCCACTTGATCATGGTGAATTATTTTTTAATGTGTTTTTGTATTTGATTTGCTAGTATTTTAACATCTGTATTTATTAGAGATATTAGTCAGTAATTTTCTTTTTTCGTGTTGTCCTTGCCAGGTTTTAGTATGAGGGTTATGTTGGCCTCAAAAAAATGTGTTTGAAAGTATTGCTAATTCTTCAATTTTTTGGAAGAATTTGAGTAGAATAAGAACCAAATCTTCTTTGAATGTTTGATAGAATTCACTAGTATAGCTGTCTGCCTTGGACTTTTATTTTTTGTAAGCTTTTTTGATAGTTGTTTCTATTTCATCCCTGCTTATGGGTCTGTTTAGACTATCTACTTCTTCATGACTCAGTCAAAGAAGATTATATTGTTCTAGGAATTTGTCCATTTTTTCTAGATTGTTAAATTTGGTGGCATATAGCTTTTCATAGTATTATACAATAATTCTTTATATATTTATGATATCTGTGGTGATTTCTTCTGTTTCCTTTTGGATTTTGTTTATATGAGTCCTTCCTCTTTTTTCCTTAATGAGTCTTGACAAGGGTTTGTCAATTTCTTTGATTTTTTTCAAAGAACCCACTTTTTGTTTTATTAATTTTTTCTAAAGTTTTTCTGTTCTCTATTTTATTTATTTCTGCTCTGATTTTTATTATTTTCTTTCTTCTACTGGTTTTGAATTGCCTTTATTCTTCTTTTCTAGTTCCTTAAGATATGATGTTAAGATCTTTACTTGGGCTCGCTCTTATTTGTTCATATAAGCTTGTAATGATATGAACTTTTCTTTTACTACTGCTTTTACTGCATCCCAGAGATTCTGATATGTAGTAATGTCATTTTCATTTGTCTATATATATCTTTTGATCTCTTCCTTTATTTCTTTTTTGACAGAGTTGTTTTTTGGAAGTATGTTGTTGAATTTTCACATATTTGTGGGTTTGTTTACTTGTTTTTTGCAGTTGAATTCTAGTTTCAAAGCTTTGTGGTCAGACAATATACTTGGTATTATTCCAGTCTTTCTGAATTAGTTAATGTTAGTTTTGTGGCCCAACATATAGTCAATTCTTGAGAATGTATCATGTATACTGGAGAAAAATATATGGTCTGGAATTTTGGGATGAAATGTCCTGAAGATGTATAGCATACCCAATTGTTCTAGTGTTTTGTTGAAGGCCAATATTTCTTTATTGATTTTCTGTTTGGATGAACAATCTAGTGCCTTCAGCGGTGTATTGAGGTCTCCAAGTATGACTGTATTTTGTCAGTTTTTATTTTTAGGTCAGTTAGTAGATGTCTTGTATACTTTGGTGCTACTTGATTTGTTACATATATATTAAGAAGTGTTATGTATTCTTGATTCAGTGTTCCCTTTTTCATTATGAAATGACCATCTTGGTCTCTGATTACCTTTGCTGTCTTGTAGTCAGCATTGTTAGATATGAGTATGGCTTGACCTCGTTCCTTTGGATATTATTTTCTTGGCAAATTGTTTTCTAACCTTTCACTTTCAATTTGTTTTTATTCTTGAGGCTTAGATGTGTTTGTTGAAGGCAGTATACCATTGGATTTTCATTTTTGTTCTACTCTGCTACTCTGTCTCTTTTTATTGGTGAGTTCAATCCATTTACATTTAATGTAATTATTGACACGAGTTTTCCTATTGCCATTTTTTATGTTGCTTTTTGATAGCTCTGTATCTTGTTTGATTCTTCTCTTTTGTTTTTATGCATTTGTTTTGTTTGGTGTATTCTATACTTCTTTAATTTGTTTCTTCTTTTTTTAAGCCATGTGTTTCTTAAGTGGTTTTTTTCAGGGGTGGTTACCATTAGGTAATAAAAAGATATATATCATATTTATTGTAGTATGTTATCTCATGAGTGCTTCTGCACTTCATCCTCCTTTGCTACTGTTAATCTTTGTCCTCTTCTCTTTTTTTGTTTTTGTTGTCGCAGATTAATCTTGTTTTTATTGTTATCTTGTTGAAGTTTTTACTTGTGATTTTTTGGGTTTTTTTTTTTATGTTGTTCTTTGTATCTGGTCAGATACCCCCTTTAATATTTTCTGAAGTCGGGGTTTTCTGGTGATAAATTTCCTCATCTTTTCTATATCTGTGAATGTTTTTATTTCTCTTTCATATTTGAAAGATAGCTTTGATGAATATAGTATTCTTGGCTGGAAGCTCCTCTCTTTCAGTACTTTATTTATTGAGGTCCTCTCTCTTCTGGCTTGTATAGTTTCTGCTGAGAAATCTGATGATTGTCTAATGGGCCTTCTTTTATATGTTATATTCTTCCTTTCCCTAGCTGCCTTGAGGATTTTTTCTTTGTCATTGGTTTGTGATAATTTCAATACTGATGTATTTTGGAGTAGGTCTGTTTGGGTTAAGGTAACTCAGCATTCTGTTTGCCTCTTGGATTCGAGGCTCTAAATCTTTCTACAGGCTTTGGAAGTTCTCATTGACTATTTGTTTGAATATGTTCTATATTCCATTTTCTCCTTCTGATATACCCATTATTCTTATGTTGCTCTTTCTGTTTGAGTTAGACAGTTATTGTAGGGCTTTCTCATTTTTTTTTTAATTTGTGAGTCTCTCTCCTCTTCTCTCTGTAGAATCTCTAGTTGCCTGTCTTCTATGTCCCTAATTCTCTCCTCTATCTGACCTATTCTATTAGCTAAGCTTGTTACCTCATTTTTCAGTTCATTTATTAAATTTTTCATCTCTGTTTGGTTCCATTTTATAGTTTCAATTTCCTTGGTAAAGTATTCTTTTTGTTCATTAAATTTTTTTTTTGAGATTTCTAAATTGCCTTTCCATACTTTCTTGTATTTTTCTGAGTATTTTTAGAACTTCAATTTTTAATTTTTTGTCATTTATCTCCAATGTTTCCAAAGAATTGAAAATTTTTTTCTAGAGATTTCTCATCATCTATCTGAGCTACATATCTGTCTTTTGTATCCATCATATTTGATTTATTTTTCCTTAATGGCATTTGAGAGTGGCATTATTAATAACACTAATAAGATAATTAAAAATTAAATAAAAATTGAAAAGTTACAGTGAAAAAATAAAAATTCTATAATGATAAGTGGAACAAAAACTACAGAGAACAAAGAGCTGGAACTGAGGAAAGATGACAAAAGAGATAAAAAATGAAGTAAAAAACATGCAATATGCCACAAAAAATATGAAAAAATAAAAAAAAATGTAAAGGTTTTTGAAATAAAACCCTCATAAAGAACAAGAATGAAAAATGTAGCAACTATGGATAATGAAGTTCAAAGGGAAAAGGAAAGAATAAAAAGGAAAGAATATAAAATGACCAAAATGGAAAAAATAAAAATGTAATTTTTTTCCTGGTTTTGAGAGGTAGCTTCTTTTTTTTTTTTTTTTTGGCAGTTGGTGCTGTACCACAGGTTTTGCCCCTGTGGGGCTCTTGGGCAGAGGTTTGCTGTTGTGTCTCTTGGAGCCTCTGACAATGGGGGTCTCAGTTTTCCAGGTGCCTCTCCACCAGTCTCTCCCTCCTGAGCTAGCAGCCTGGGGACTTAGCTGTGAGGTTTGTCCCAGCCACTGCTTGCAGAGCATCAAGCTCTAAGAGCAGCCACATTCTTCCTCCAGCACCACTCAAAGCACAGTTCTGGGTAAGGCTGTGCCAACCAGAGCTGCCAGCAAGATCAGGCAGGGCTGGGAGCCGATTGCCAATCTAGTGCCTTTCTAAGGGCCCCGGGCATGTCTAGTATGCCTCAGCACTCCACAGGTCTAATTTCCACAGGCTTCTCTATTGTGCACAGGTTTCAGCAAGCCACGTGTGCGCCCAGCCCCCATGCCTTCAGCAGTGAACATGGAGGTCTGCACCCACCTACATAGGTGGACAGCACCTGTGATCTCAGTCAGAGCCGGGAATTCAGGCCCATGAAGTCGCCTGCCTGGACAGTCCCAGGCCCAGGGTTCCAGCCTCTGTGCATGACCCGTGCTGGTGGTGGAGCTGGGAATGCACAAATATGCTGGCAGCAACCTACCAGATGTCTATCACTGATAATCTCTGGCTAAACTCTCTAGCCTAGGTGTGCGTAAGTGCCCACACCAGTGGTGCCAAGTGGAGTCACTTGCACACTGCCCAGGATCATGGAGCCAGGAGTACACAAAGCTTCTGGCTCATGCACCAGCTCCCGTAGGCACCCCACACCAATAACCTTTATTGGAGTCTGCCACTCGTGCATGCCCTTCATCCACAATCTTAGCCAGAGTTAGTGTGATCTTTCTTCCGCTTGATCATCCACCCTAACCCAGCTTCTTCCCTCTGCCTCAGATCCTCCACTTCACTCGGCTTCGGTCGAAAGCACCCCTTCCTCAGATCAGTGAGGAAGGCATAAAACCTGTTCTCTGTCTTATTTCCTTCGGAGTGAATTATATATTCAACCATCTTTTTGCCCAATCATACCTTTGTCTGGTGTGTGTATATTTCAGGTGCTCCTGAGATTTTTTTTCTCCATCTTTATCTGTTCAATTTGTTGAAGTTTTAGGGGGAGATATTGGAAGCACCACTCATGGTACCATTTCTATGACATCACTCTCGTAGTTGATATTCATGATCTAACTCATTTTTCATATTTGTATTTATGTTCAGTCGGTTTTCTTTGCTTTTGATTGTGCCTTTATTCTATGTTTCATTTTTGAAAATAATTTATCAAAAACATAACCTTTACACTAATTTCTTTGTTTTTAAAATACATTCTTTAGGCCCTGGCCGGTTGGCTCAGTGGTAGAGCGTCGGCCTGGCGTGCAGAAGTCCCGGGTTCAATTCCCGGCCAGGGCACACAGGAGAAGCGCCCATCTGCTTCTCCACCACCCCCTTTCCTTCCTCTCTGTCTCTCTCTTCCCCTCATGCAGCGAGGCTCCATTGGAGCAAAGATGGCCCGGGCGCTGGGGATGGCTCCTTGGCCTCTGCCCCAGGCACTAGAGTGGCTCTGGTCGCAACAGAGCGACGCCCCAGAGGGGCAGAGCATCACCCCTGGTGGTTATAGCCTAAGGCTTAGTTTTAAGACTAAGCTTTTCCCCACACCCTTGACTGATTGCATGATGTGGGGTGGTGCACTCTCATGAGGAATCCCATTATGCCTTAGATAAGTGACTTTGTATCAGAGACTTCCTTGTTTGTAAATATATTGGATTAAAGGTTTTGATTTCTACACTATAAAATGGGGCAGACCAGGAGCGTGCTCTCTCTCAGTTCCTGAGATTAGCATTAGAGAGAAGAGCAGAGAAAGACCACATGGAGGAGAGGAGAAGCAGCCAAGATGGTGGAGTGCTGAAGGAGAAGCCAGTTTGTACAGAGTTTGTGCAGAGAGAAGGAGATGAGGAACAAAGGTGAATAAGGCTGTTGAGGTTAGAAACCTTTGATTCTAGAAAACTTGGATAAGTCAGTGGTTTTGGGAGTCCTGAATGGAAAGGGAAGTGTTTTCCCACTACTGTGTATTTCTTGCCCACCATGTGCAAGCTAGAATTAAATGTAATGGCCCACCAGTTCTTGGCTCTGTTGTTCCATTACCGTCTGTCTGAATCAAATGCAAACCTGCATGGGTCAGGTGGCTGTGATAGTGGCTGTGGCTACTGGCTTTACATTAGCCAAGGGGGCTCTTGGCTTTGCACAGGAAAGAATTTCAGACACAAGTCAGACAAGAGGTTAAAGTGGAAAAGCAGGTTTTATTGAGTAGAGAGAATAAGCAAGAAAAGCCAGTCCATAGAGTTACAGACTCTCCTTAGAAGAGAAGGAAGAGAGACCCCAACCATCTCTAGAAGTTGAGTTTATATCTGTCTGTACTGTCTAAGGAAAATTGCTGGTATGAGGAAATAAGAGTGGAAAGAGGTTAGGATTAACTTTAACCTTTACAAGGTATATTTTGTTGGCTTGTGTTTTCCCTTTATGGTATGGGTCAATGATAAGGTATGGGTGAGTAGCTGTTAATCCTTCCAGGAATTTCCTTGTTTGGAAGTGTCCTCATGGTCTACTTGCGTCTCTAGTCAGCCAAGTTTCATGTTAGACAGAACATAGCAGACCCCTGGCTTAACTTTTTTTGAGTGCAATTGATATGTATAGTTCTCATGCCCCTCTCCTGTATTAATTCTTCATTACATTCACATAAAGCTTTGTAAGTTGCTGTTTCTGAACACATGGAACAAGATTGGGAGAACAAAGTGTTGAGTAAAGATAGGTCACTGGTCTATTAAAAAACTCCATGTTAATACAATAGGCTTTGGGCTGCCAATTTAGGGGCAAACATTTTAGGTGATGTAACAATAAGTTGTTTTACCCTTGTTACATTAACCTTGCTCTTTGTATAAATTCAGCTTTGAAATTTAATTGTGTTAAATTATAGTCTTATTTTAATATTCATAGATATCTCTGATAGATTTGGGAGATATATTATTCATTATAACTCAGATATCCTTTACGTCAGACAATATAATTTGCTATTTTGAGGTCCATAGACTCTAACTACTAAATAAATGATACAATCAAGGAAAACAATTAAAGTATGTACTATGTGTAGCTGTGTATCTAATCTCGGCAAGCTGTATCAAAATTCTTCTTGGATTCATAGCCTCATGCCTGCCATGTTCTTGGTTGTATGTCTAAAACTTTTTTAAAAATGCATCATCTGAGTATTTTTAATGATTTTGCAATAAAAGGAAGCTGGATTATTGTGTAAAATTAGTCTAAAGGATAATTTATGTTTCTTTATGGGAGCACAATAGGGTAGAAAAATTAAAAATATAACTGAAATTTGAAAAATAATAGCTTTCTCTCTTGGATCAAAAAAAAATAAAAGGAACCAAATTACATGTTTGCCTGGAATCCAAGTTTTTTAAAGTATACATTATACAATTAAAAGGTAATTAAAGTATATGCCAGATATTTGAAACTCAGTTGTCTTGCATATTATTTTTCTAGTCTAACTTTATAATATTTTATTTTTAACTATAATTTTTATATTTGAGAGATATTTTTATAAAGCTATGTTTTTTAAAACATTTTGCTCAATATTTTGTCATAAACTATTATATTTTATAATCATATAGACAATAATTTATATACAAGTTAATTCATTCATTCTCCTCCTTCACTGAGCAAATATTTATTAAGTATCAGTGTGTTAGGAACTACATTATGCACTTGGAATTTCAGTGAATAAAACAAACAAACAAATCTGCTCCTTATAGAAATTACATTCAACTACATAGAGAATTAGAACTAAAAAGAAAAAAAATATGTTAATAAATGATAAGTGAATAAAAATTTAAAAAGAACAGCATGAGAAGATCAACAAATGCTGAGCAACTGAGCATACCAATTTTATACAAAATGATAAAGACAAACATCATCAGGAAAGTGATATATAAGAAAATATTTAAAGAATGTAAAGCAATTAGCCATGGCATATGTTTGGGGAAGAAAGTTCTAGACAAAGCTACTATCCCTTAGATAGGAATGTATTTGCAGTGTAATTAGCACAGTGGCAGTATTATGAGATGAAATCAGAAAAATAAATGAGTTACAGTCTCAGAGGTCATCTGAAGGATGTTAATTTTGACCATTATTAGGAAGACACTGAAGAGTTTTATACAGAGGAGAAATATGGTATGCCATGTTTGAAAGTTCTGGCTTCTCTGGTTAGTGAAATGTAGCACAACTGAGCACAATGGTAGCAACCAGGGAACCAATTAAAAGTCTCCTGAATCCAGATGAAGAAAAAAAATGTCTTTATGAATGAATCTTGTTTTAAATATTTGAAAATCGAGGCAAAAACTTAATTATTGAATGATATGATAGAAGTGTTCAGCAAAATTATCTGACATTAATGATCTCAGACTGTGTAGCTATGTGCAGAATTTGCAAGTGTATTGACAACACAATCTAGCAAATAGACATATTTCAAAGTATAAGCCATAAAACTTAAAATTTAAAATATTGAGGCAATAAGTAATTTTAAACTCACTGATTTAAAATTATTTAAAATTTTTATTTGTAAAATGACCTATAGTATAATCTATTTTGTATATTTTGAAGTACTATGAATTTAAATACATGTATGTTTTTTATAGTCACCATTACAATGAAGATACAGAACAGTTCCATCACTAAACCTCCGTCATGCTTCCCTTTTGATAGTCACACAATATTTTATTTAAAATCATGGCAAGGATTAATTGATTATTTGTCATTCTAGTTTGTCCTTTTGAGAACATCATATAAATGAATTATATATTAATAAGCTTTTAAGATTGGGTTTTATTCATCCAACATAAATCCTTGAGATCCCTCCAAGTGTTGCATAAGGTCCTAATTTATTGTTTTTATTGCTGGGTAGTATCCAATTATGTGGAAGAACAAAAGTTAGGCTACATATCCACTCATTCAAGTACGTTGGATTGATTTCCATTTTTGATGATTACAGACAAAGCTGCGATAAACATTTATGTATAAAATATGTGTTTCATTCTGTAGGGTAATAGCATTCCCTTTTCTATGGTGCAGCTTCCACCTACTCTGCAGTCATCTTGGAATCCCATAAGTTTTCTTTATTTTATATTCTTTAGCCATTCTAAAATGGGTACAGATGTAGCTCATTGCTGTGAAAGATATATTTTAAATCACATTTAAAATATATTCAGTGCTTTTGAAACTTGAACAGATGTAGTGAGTTTCAGGTTTTCAGAGTTAATCAAAGGAAAAAGCCATGATCTTTAGGTGACACTTGTACAAAATAAGTTTAATTCAAGTTAGATTGGTATTATAAATGAGAAGACCCTCTTACACTAGGAGTCTTTTATTTATTTATTTATTTATTTATTTATTTATTTATTTATTATTTTTAAAATTGATTTTAGAGACAGGGGAAGGGAGACAGAGAGAAAAGCATCAATTAGTTTTTTCACTTATTTATGCATTTACTGGTTGATTTTTGTATGTGCCTTGACCAGGGATTATACTCATAACCTTGATATATCAATACTCTAACCAATTTAGCTACCCAGTCAGGGTTAGGAAACTTCTCAGCAACTTGAGCTGAAAGCCTTTACTCAGAAGACAAAGATGTCAAAGGAGATCCATGGTAGAGGAATGGGAAGAGGCTCATGTATCTAGGTGATATAAACTGGGAGTCTCCAGGTCAGAGAACTCTTAAGTACAGGTTTGGGTCTTTTATAGTCCCGTAGTATATTTTATCAATGGCAAGCAAATCCCAGGTTCAGTTTTGCTATATATATGTCACACAGTTAGGCTCTAAGTTGCTAAAAATCATACTTACTGGGCTCATATGTAAAGCAATTGGATTTGTAAAAAATTGAACTTGGCACTAGTGGACTGTTAAGCGAATGGTCTCACCTTGCAGTGAAGAAGCGAACTATAGCGGAAACAGGCCATCTTTGGTTGATTTATATGCCAGAAGGAAATAGAGCTATAAAAGACATTTGATTAAGTCAATTATAAATTTTGAAATAGTCTTTCTGTAGAATATCAAAATATTTTACTAATTTTGGAGAAGCTAAACTTGGAATGAAAGAAAATGAAATACACTTTGGGGATAACGTCTATTCC
The DNA here is from genome assembly GCF_036850995.1 of Saccopteryx leptura. Classification (NCBI taxonomy): domain Eukaryota; kingdom Metazoa; phylum Chordata; class Mammalia; order Chiroptera; family Emballonuridae; genus Saccopteryx; species Saccopteryx leptura. The sequence goes on from NC_089503.1 coordinate 358,964,310, forward strand.
AATGTTTGATATAAAGATAAAATTTGACCTTCATATGCATAAATAGTTTTAGCAATTATTTAGTAAACTTTCTTATCTAGAACTGGAGATAGAAATTTGCTAAAAAATTTATATATTCCAAGTTTTTAAAAGAAATACATTGTGTTAATGTGTTTGTCAGGTTAATAGTATCATTTTAATTGCTGTGTTTGTGTCTGTATGTATGTATGTGTATGCGTGCAAGTTGATTTTCTATCTATGAGTCATTTGTAGTAATCCATTATTTTATGTAGGCCAAAATATCTCTAGTTATCACCAAAACAAATTTTTGGAAACTTGATTGAGGATGTGGTCCAATGAAGATCTGATACACTGGAACCAGCTTTTGGCTCTGGGTCCTTTGACTCTAAATAAATAGAGCTAATATTTATTTAATCTCCTACCCCATATTATTAACACTAAAATTATTTACAACTGACCTGGTGGCAATGCACAAATTTCCAGGTCTGATGAAATGAGCTAAATATTTAGTGGCTCAATCCTGGAAGGTTTTCTTACTTTCTGTACAGAAGAGAAAAGTAATAATCAAGATAGAGACCTAAAAGAATGATGTCTTCAGAGGTTTAATGATATGACACATTTTCATTTTTCATTTTTTATAATGTAACATGTATATTTATAAAATACAAATTTATATTTTGTACATAAAAGGGGCTTTCTCTTTCTATTTATTTATTTCATGAATTTACCAAGATAGTTGTAAATTTAAAAAGATGTGATTATGTCAAGAAAGAAAATATTTGATGAGAGTTAAGTTTAATGGACATCATAAAACATATATATTTTCTTCTCCCTTTACTTTTCCCCATTTCTTCTTTACTTTTACAAAGTATATTAATATGGGAGAAAAATTATATATATATATAGTAGTCCATCCTCATTCATAGTTTTGGTTCTCATGGTTTCAATTACCTGCAGTCAAACATGGTCCAAAAATATTAAATGGAGAATTTCAGACATAATTTATGTTTTAAATTGAATGCTGCCCTGGCTGGTTGGCTCAGCGGTAGAGCGTCGGCCTAGCGTGCGGAGGACCCGGGTTCGATTCCCGGCCAGGGCACACAGGAGAAGCGCCCATTTGCTTCTCCACCCCTCCGCCGCGCTTTCCTCTCTGTCTCTCTCGTCCCCTCCCGCAGCCAAGGCTCCATTGGAGCAGAGATGGCCCGGGCGCTGGGGATGGCTCTGTGGCCTCTGCCCCAGGCGCTAGAGTGGCTCTGGTCGCAACATGGCGACGCCCAGGATGGGCAGAGCATCGCCCCCTGGTGGGCAGAGCGTAGCCCCTGGTGGGCGTGCCGGGTGGATCCCGGTCGGGCGCATGCGGGAGTCTGTCTGACTGTCTCTCCCTGTTTCCAGCTTCAGAAAAATGAAAAAAAAAAAAAAAAATTGAATGCTGTTCTGAGTGGCATGGTGAAATCTCTCACTGTTCTACTCCACCAAAATGTCACACATTCCTTTGTTCAGTCTATCTGCAGTATACACACTACCTGCCTCTTAGTCACTTACTAACCATCTTGGTTATCAGATCAGTTATCAGAAAGAGAAGACATTCAGATAACTTTCATTACAGTTTATTATTATAATTGTTCTATTTTATTATTTGTTATTGTTGTTAATCTCTTACTATGTCTAATTTGCAAATTAACTTTATCATAGGTATGTATATATAGGAAAAACATGGTATATATGAGGTTCAGTATTATCAGTGATTTCATGGTATTTATGGGGTTCAGTACTATCTGTGGTTTCAGGCATTCACTGTCTTGGGACTTATACCTTGCAGATAAGGAGGAATATATATATATATATATATATATATATATATATATATATATATATATATATATATATACACACATACATATATACATGAAAAAAGTAAATGAAAAGAAAAAAGTATACAGTAGCTGTAACCCCTGAAATTTAGACTGTTCACTAAGGAAGAATTAACTATAATACAGTAATCACTCCCCAGAAACTAGAAATTAATTCATTATACTATTGTTACCTTATAACTATAAAGATATCTTCATTATTTTAGTTTATTTGAATATTTACTAGTTTATTTTATTTATTTATTTTTTTACAGAGACAGAGAGAGAGTCAGAAAGAGGGATAGACAGGGACAGACAGACAGGAATGGAGAGGTGAAGCGTCAACCATCAGTTTTTCATTGCGCATTGCGACACCTTAGTTGTTCATTGATTTCCTTCTCATATGTGCCTTGACCGCAGGCCTTCAGCAGACTGAGTAACCCATTGCTCAAGCCAGCAACCTTGGGTCCAAGCTGGTGAGCTTTTGCTCAAACCAGATGAGTCCGCACTCAAGCTGGCAACCTCAAGGTCTTGAACCTGGGTCCTTGGCATCCCAGTCCGACATTCTATCCACTGCGCCACTGCCTGGTCAGGCACTAGTTTATTTTTAAACTAAGCTCTATTAAGATGTTTGATATATTTGGAAGAGGATGATATAAGGATCTTTTGTTCATTCATTCATTTAACAATATTTATTAAGCATCTACTATTAAGTATCTTTTCTTACCATCTTTGAGAAAAACACTGCACAAGATATTTTTTCTTTGTTTTTTTTTTCATTACAATGAACAATTTAAAATATCTCATTATCTTCATTTTCATATACATTCCTGTTATCTTAATAACATATATACTTAATATTAATGCAGAAAGGTACTAGAGTTGCTTCTTTAGTCATTTTGTCTCACATTTAAATTATTAAGGTCTTTATATTTAACCTGCTTACCTATGCAAAATAATGTACAGATAATGAGAGCAATTATTTCAAATTAATGTCACTGGCACTTAACACACTAGTAACATCAACTGCTTCATCTTTTCTAATAAGTAGAAATATGAATTAAATATCCTCAGTCTCTGTAACATATGTACTCAGTACAGCCTCTCTCTCAGTCTTTCATATGCTGTTACAGATGGCTTTTTAAACCAGTAGGTGAGTCTTGCTCAATTAATTTTAGCAAAGTTTGCTTAGCAAGAGTCATCTTATCAGCTCTTAAAAACTGTGTGTATAATTCCATCATAGCATAAAGTTTTTCTCTCTGATTTTCTTAAATTAAAGAAAATAGTAAAGCAATTCTGATAAACAAATGGACTCGAGCATCAATCAGATTGTGTTCTATGTCTTTTTTGGGGGAGGGAGTCTGATCATTTTGCAAGTATATTTTTCTTAATAAAAATATTTGATTTAGCAAATCTCTATTATTTCAATTTAAGTTTATGTACATATTTAAGCAAATATGAGTATGTATACCTTTATAGATGCTATTTGGGGTAAAATAGCCTTAGAAATTTCTTTACCTTGAAACTTTGTGATTCCTCCACTGTGCCTAGACGGTCAAATAAGATAAATACTTGTGTGTGTTTTGTGGGAAAATATAAAAATATTGCTTATACTGTGTATATTGTAAATTGCAGTTAAAAAATATATTGCATGTATTAATAGGGCTTTGCAAATCTTCACTTTTAGAGAATTCCTATTTCTGAGCAGCTCTATTAACACACTTATGCTACTTCTTTTTCACTTAGAAGTGATAAATAGAATTGGAAAATTTGTCAAAGTTTTGGACTATTTGTGAGAGTACCTTATTCACATCAGCATCAATTATTTTATTTTTAGGGATTCTTATCTTTTCACCTTCACTTGCCAGCCAGGATTCCTTGAGGTTAGGTAATTGAGAAGGACACAGGGATGAAATGGTAAGAGTGGAAGTAAATTGAGGCCTGAGAATGGGATGAATACATGGTCTGTGCCCTTGAGCAAGTCACAGATTGGCAGTAGAGAGAAAGGACAAAAGATGTCTATAATAAACAAATTACAATGAAAGATGTGCAGTGCAAGAGTAGAGAAGTCCATGGGTTTTAAAAGGATTCATTAAAGTACTTATTCATAATCAGATTTGATTTTCAGTAAGATATATTATTCAACATGGGTGGAGGATAATTTGGAGTTAGGGAGGTTGCAATATACCTGGTTATTACAACCCAAAGATGCAAGCATGAACGAAGTGTTTCCAGTGGAAAAAGAGACAATGGTCCAAGTTATGTCAAGAATCAACATGATTTTCTGTGTAGTTGTTATTGTTAGGTGAGGGTGCAAGAGGGTTAAGGAGCAGGATTGCTTCTTGGTTCTCAATTGAGATGATTAGGTGGATAACATATTTTAGGGTAAAATGAAATGAACTCACTTTGTACTTGCTGAGCCTACAACACTGTGCACTGTCCATGCAGATGTATTGACTGATATTTGAGGATTTTTCCCAAACTCTGCAAGCCAAGTTTGGATTAGAAAGATGTATGTTGGCCCTGGCCGGTTAACTCAGCTGGTTAAGAGAATCGTCCAGAAACAACAAGGTTATGGGTTTGATTCCTGATAAGGAAGCAACCAAAAACTGCATGACTGAGTAGAATAACAAATGCTTCCCCCCTCCTGCCCCCTGCCCCATCTCTTAAACAATCAATAAAAGTTAAGCTCTGGCAGGAGAGCTCTAGCTAGAGGTTGCCAGTTTGATTACCTGGTCAGGGCACTTAGAGGAATGGCTCAATGTTCCTATCTCTCTCTGTCCCTGCCTCTCAAGAGGAAAAAATTATACATACATACATACATACATATATATATATATATATATATATATATATATATATATATATATATTCGTTTGACTTGTAGATAAAATTACTAATTTTCTGGAATAATTTTCAACTTGGTTTACTGACATTATAATATGCTGGAGTAAAACTTGAATCTGTTTTTATTCATCAAAATGTGATGTTAGGCCCTGGCCGGTTGGCTCAGCAGTAGAGCGTCGGCCTGGCGTGCGGGGGACCCGGGTTCGATTCCCGGCCAGGGCACATAGGAGAAGCGCCCATTTTCTTCTCCACCCCCACCCCCTCCTTCCTCTCTGCCTCTCTATTCCCCTCCCACAGCCAAGGCTCCATTGGAGCAAAGATGGCCCGGACGCTGGGGATGGCTCCTTGGCCTCTGCCCCAGGCGCTAGAGTGGCTCTGGTCGCGGCAGAGTGACGCCCCGGAGGGGCAGAGCATCACCCCCTGGTGGGCAGAGCGTCGCCCCTGGTGGGCGTGCCGGGTGGATCCTGGTCGGGCGCATGCGGGAGTCTGTCTGACTGTCTCTCCCCGTTTCCAGCTTCAGAAAAAAAAAAAAATGTGATGTTATGCTAAGGGAGCCAATAAAACAAAAGAGCAGTGACTTAGAACAAGAAAAATTTACTTCTCACTCATATAAGCATATCTTCAAGTTTAGCTGACATACTAAAGCAACTCTCAAGCAAAGGGCAGGTCAGCCTTACATTTCCACTCACCAGGACTGAGAGCCCTGGAGGGGCTTTCACCCACAATTAAGTGCTTTCATTCTTATGTAACATATATAGATCCCATCTGCACATATTTCTTTGGCTAAAACCAATCACAAATCTGTACCTAACCTCAAAGAGGTGAAGAATTCAATATCTATCCTAATATGCCAGAAGGGGAACTAGAAATACTGGTAAACAGCATCAATGTCTCTAAAAGTTTTAAAGTAAGAAATTCTTGTTTTAAAATCTGTAACTCAGTTTCTTTATTCATGAAATGAAAATACTGATGTTCTTTTTAGTTTTGAGGATAAAGTGAAAAATTGTATATAAACTTACTATATATTGTTATGTTATAAATAAATGATTAATATAATTTGCTTGAATATTTAAATGCACACTATGTGTGCATGTGGACTTGGAATATTGACTCATGTCCACACATGAAACATGTGTCTAAAAATTTGTTCTTTAGATTTTTAGTTTTATTAGAGCAGAATGTGCCTATACTGTGTGATTGGAAAAAATATGAATGAGGAGTTATTAATCTCAGTTTGAATATCTATAAAGATTTCCCTGGGCTTTGTAGCTTAATTTGTTTTGAAGACCTTTGTAGAGCTTGTGTGTGATTTGATGCTCTTCAAATTCTTTAAAAGAAAGTCTCTTTTGCCTTGGCTGGGTAGCTCAGTTGCTAAAGTGTCAACCATACACACCAGTGATCACAAGTTCAACCACCCCAATCAAGGTACATACAGAAACAATCAATGAGTACACAACTAGTTAGAACAATTAAATGAGACAATAAGCTGATGCTACTTTGTTTGTGTGTGTATGTGTGTTTTCTGAAGTGAGAAGTGGGGAGGCAGACAGACTCCCGCATGCGCCCGACCGGGATCCACCCAGCATGCCCACCAGGGGCAATGCTTTGCCCATCTGGGGTACTGCTCCTCTGCAACCGGAGCCATCCTCAGAACCTGAGGTAGAGGCATGGAGCCATCCTCAGTGCCTGGGCCAACTTTGCTCCAATGGGGCTTTGGCTGCAGGAGGGAAAGAGACAGATAGAGAGAAAGGAGAGGGGGAAGGGTGGAGAAACAGATGGGCGCTTCTCCTGTGTGCCCTGACTAGGAATCGAACCTGGGACTTCCAGATGCCAGGCTGCCGCTCTGCCGCTAAGCCAATTGGCCAGGGTTGCTGATGTTTCCTTTTCTCTCTCCCTTTATCTCTTCTCCCTCTCTTTCTCCCCCTTCTCTCCCCTTTAGTTGCTCTCTTTTTATAAAAATACTAAAAAAATAATAATAAATGAAGAAAGTTCCTTTTGAATCGTTCATCATCAGACTGGTTGCTTGTCATAGTTTGTTGGTGATTCCAAAAATAGTTGCCCATTTTTGGCAACATCAGATTTAGATCTTTTGTGATTACTGATATGGGACTAAATACATCATATATGCAAGTACAATTATTGCATGGACATGTATAAAAATATCAATATCTTAGACTGGGAATGATATTTGCCAACACAGAATTCCCTTAGGTGGGATAATGCACATAAGGCTCTTCAAAGCTACACTTTGTCTTACAGCTGACTTGGGGGCAATATTCATTGATGTTACTAGTAGTCTGCAAATCTTCCAAATTACAGTTTGACTGTAGACAGATGTCAGTTTCACATATGGAATATTATAAAAATAATACATGTTGAACATGTCCAGTTCAACTAATTATATAATATTATCTTGAGTGAGGTAATACATTTCAAAGTATAATGTAATTTATTTTATCTTAGTGGCTTATATAAACATGTCTAATATGCACTAAGAAACTTAAGTATTTCAAAAAGATAAATCTGGCTCAATATTAGAACATATTTGATTTAGACAAATTTAATTTAGTAAAATGCCATCTTTTATGTTTTTCAATTTTTTCTGTTTTATTATAATAGATTATATATAGATAGTGTTTTATCAGAAAGATAAAAATACTACTTAAATTTTAGAACTTGACAGCCTTATTACTGAAAAGCTTTATTATACTCTGTTTAGTTATTTATTTACATAGTACCTATTAATAAGAGGTACTTCATTTTACACTTACTAGGTATCAGACATTGTTATAAATGCATGAAATTTAAGTAAACTATTATTACTAAATTTTATTAAGGATTGCATATATATTAAAAATTCAGACTAGTGAAACTTCTCTAATTTTCTGTGAATAATTTTCAAATTAAGAAAAAATATCTGTAAAGAGTTGATAGAGCAAAAACTGTAAAATTATTTTTTAAATATATTGTTATAAGTTATTCATTAATATCATATTCTTGACTAAATTTTAAAATAATATAAAAATTAATTTGAAATCAGTACTCTTCAGAATGGTAAAATGTTAAAATATGAATTTAAATTAAATGAAAGGAAAGATAGATATCAGTACCTATATATTTAAGAAGTAGTGCTAATTATAAGAACTTTCTTACTGTGGAGGAAGCATGGAAAAACTGACAACAGGTTTAACACTCAAATGACTGTGTGTTTGCTAACCGTATTATTATTGTATATGAACAAACTCTTTAAGCTAATGACAAAACCAGGATTTCTGAGGTTAAAACAGGGTAAAACTATAAAAGAATTATTAGGTATTGCTGAAGAGGCATCTGAGTTATTACTGAAGTGGCAATGAATGCATTTCAGTGGAAGTAATAAATTCATTCATTACAGAAATTTCTTGAATTAAAACATAGTCAAAATGTGTGTATGTGTTGTATGTAAACAAATTAAAGTTATTCTCTCATCTATTCTCATGTTTAAACTGTGCTGCCAATAAACACCAGAAATATGTCTTTATCTTTCTCTACTTGGTGCTAGAATTAAGGGCCCTACTATTCTTCACATAGATTTCACTACACATTTGGAAGCTTTCTTTTTTCCCCAAATTAATGTCGAAAATACACAAGAAAGTTAAGGAATGAATTATAACAACAATTTCACTAGCAGTTATAAGAACTTCCGAACAGAAAAAAAAAAATGTAAAAGAAAAATCAAAGAAATTTGTTATAAAATTTAGGCATATACAAAAGTATCGGGCCCAAATATAAAAGTTAAAGACAAATTATATTTTTTTTAAATGAGAAATACCAAAGAAGTGGGACTTTTGAGTGTACCAAAAATTTCTGTTACAATAAAAAGCTAAGAACGTGTAACGTTTTTCAACAAAAATCATCAGCAAAATTCCAGAGGTGTGAAATATCACTTAGGTGTTGGACGTGGAGGTGATCATCCACATCCCTTATACGGGGGCCTCCCAACCCAGCCGCCGGGTGGAAGAGCTGATGGCAGGCAGGCTTCTGCAGACAGCTGCCTCAGAGATGGTCTCAGTGGAAGAGTGCATGCCCTTGTTGCAGGGCGACGCATACCCAGTACTATCAGATGAAGGGAGTACAAAGACCCAGCCATTTCCTCTCCAAGCAGGACCACTCTGATCAGCCATTTTGGTTCCAGAAATCCCTGGGTCAGCAGCAGCTCAGGTCACTTTCTTTTTATTTTTATTTTATTTTATTTTATTTTATTTTATTTTATTTTATTTTATTTTATTTTATTTTATTTTATTTTATTTTATTTTATTTTATTTTATTTGTGTGTGTGTGTGGCAGAGACAGAGAGAGTCAGAAAGAGGGACAGATAGGGACAGACAGGAAGGGAGAGAGATGAGAAGCATCAATTCTTCGTTGCAGTTCCTTAGTTGTTCATTGATTGATTTCTCATATGTGCCTTGACAGGAAGGGGGGGGCTACCACAGACTGAGTGACCCCTAGCTTGAGCCAGCAACTTTGGGTCCAAGCTGGTGACCCTTGTTCAAACCTGATGAGCCCGCGCTCAAGTTGGCGACCTTGGGTCTCAAACCTGGGTCCTCCGTGTTCCAGTCTGATGCTCTATCCATTGTGCCACTGCCTGGTCAGGCTCTGGCCACTTTCTGGTCCTCCACTTCTACCTGTCTCAAGGATACTTCCTTCCCACGTCCCGCCATACATTAAACTCTGCCTCAACATCTGATTCCCAGAGAATCCAACCTATAATATCTTATAAATACAATTTTACTGGAAAAAGTAATGGAACATGAAAATGGACTTCCAAAGAATGGTCACTTTTTTCCTCTCCTAAACCAAGGATTGTTATATTTATTCATATTCGATTTTCTGTAAGAAATGATGGACCATAAGTGTAGTGGAGCCTAATTTAATATAATAAAATCTGTGATAAATGATGCCTTGAAGGAGCTAATAGGCCTGAATTCTATGACAGTAATCATATGAGCCAGAAACCAATAAAAGCCTGGTTTGTTTTCAAACTCTGTAAGAATGGAAGAATGAGATGTGCATTGTGAAAATAAAATAAGTGTAAAATACAGACACATTACCCTGTTTTTCACACTTTCTTTAAAAGACAGCAGAGCCCTTAGCAGCTTGTATTTTATGCACTAAATTATTTTGAAATCTGCCTATGATCAGAGAATTTTGTGATGTACTAAAGTACTTATAATATTCAGCTTTTAAAATTCAATTAGCAAGTGTTAATTGACATCCAAAATGGAGAAGAGGTCCCAGAGAGGCTTTACGAAAAACAGGGAAGAAAGAGGCCTAAGTAAAGAAAGCAAATTACTTCAAAGCAGAGGAGGAAAGAACGGGAGAACAGGGGTCGGAGAAGAGAGGAACAAAGAAAGAAAGAAAAGTATTCTGAGGAAAGTAAAAAAAGGAAATATATAAAATTCATTCTTTGAAAGGGTTAAATTTTATAGCTATTCCTTTCAAAAAAGATTCTGAAATTGTTTTCAGTTTATCTAATTGAATTATTTTATTTCTTTTTATTTTACCTCACAGTTGAATCGAATCAAAAAGTGAAATTTATATCAACTTTTTTTTTCTGATTTCCCTAGCTAATGATTATAGGCAATAATATATATCAACTTTACACTTAGTTTTGTTCTTGCTTTGTTTTAAATTGTACAAATTCAATACAAATATAGAGTTAAGAAAGTGGTTAACAACTGAATTCATAATAATTTTTATGTTCAATCATAATTTTTATGATTATAAGATTTCAGAAAAATCCCATAAGAAATTATTTTCTGAGCTGACAACTCAAAGTTTTTAATTAAAAAATTCTTCACATATCCCATATGCACCCAATAAGCTAAAGTTGTATAATTCGCTATCTAGACTGTAGGCAGCTGGAGACAATTCTCAAAGCCCTTATAGGAAGAAAGGCAGAATAACAGCAGGAAAACAATACGTCATTGAGAACATCACCAAAACCATGCTTTAGTGAAGGAAAACAACAGGAATCTCATAAGGCAAAGTGGAGCAGATGGTCCCAAGAATGATTTGAACTAGCTTATTTTTGTTCTTAGGCCAGAGTTTATGATGGAAAGCAAATACACTGGGAACAAATTAACTGGTGCATACGGATGTGGGTGTTAGTTATCTAAGGTGAGAATCAAATTCATAAACCTAACATTTAATCAGAATGTTGTTTCTAACTAGCGTGTCATGCTCCATTGCTTCTAGATAATACACCATATGATTTCCAGTCAAATGCTAATGATGAATAGAAATGACAGAATGGAGAGAACAGCAGTGAGTCAAACCTTCTTTTCTCCAGATAATTAAGAAAATATAAAACTTTATACTAGGATATTGAAGAAAAAAAGTGCATGTCTTCTAACCTGTTTCCATTGCACCATCACTGAGAACACACCTAAAAACTATACACAGCTTCACATGTCACAATGCGGAAGATATAAACATGATAGCATTGAGCCAAATTATATAATAATGTTGAAAAGAATCATATGTTGTGGATACAGCTTTATGGAATAAAACAATTTGGCTGAGATATAGACTGAGTTTGTTTTGACCACGATTTTAATCAGGGTGTTAGGCTGTTATTGTTTTCATAATGTAGTTACTAAAAACATTGCATTTGCAATTGCCAAATTGTTAAGAAAACATTAAAAATATCTTTTCAAAGAGATTAAATTTTTACTTTTCAAAATTATATCTCTGAGAGCTTTCTAAAGTAGTGTGTGTGTGAGTCTGTGGGAGTATGTGAGTAAGTATGTAGATGAATGAACTATCCTGTCATGTTTTTCTTTGAGGGATATAAAGAATCATGAATAAAGATAATCCCTGAGGCAATTTTCTGTCAGTGATGCTGTAATTAACAAGTGTTGAACTCTCATAACTTGAAAACCAGCACATTCCATAACTGGATTCTTTTCTTTCTTTTCTTTTTTTTTTTCTTTTTTTTTTTTTTTTTTTGACAGAGAGAGAGTCAGAGAGAGGGACAAATAGGGACAGACAGACAGGAAGGGAGAGATATGAGAAGCATCAATTCTTCGTTGTGGTACTTTAGTTGTTCATTAATTGCTTTCTCATATGTGCCTTGACTGGGGGGCTACAGCAGAGCGAGTGACCCCTTACTTAAGTCAGCAACCTTGAGCTCAATCCATCAACCTTTGGGATCAAGCTAGCAACCATGGAGTCACATCTATGATCCCACGCTCAAGCCAGTGGTGAGCCTGCACTAAAGCCAGTGGTAAGCCTGCGCTCAAGCTGAATGAGCCTGCACATAAGCCAGTCACCTCGGGATTTCAAACCTGGGTCCTTGGAGTTCCATTCTGACACTCTATCCACTGCACCACCACCTGCTTAGGCCATAACTGGATTCTTGATGAATTTTAATAAAACTTTTCATAAATTAAGGATGATTTTAGTTTTTCTCTTACAATTTCACCTACTTATTCTAGAAAGGAATTATGCTTTCAATATTATAAAAGCACATTACTATCATGTTTTATGATGTCAAAATATAATGTCACATATGGTCATCTAATATCTTTATCCTCATTTTCTATTGACTATTACCTAAATATTCAGTACTCACAGTGGCATGGAGTGTGTATGTGTCTGGGATTACAATTTCCAAAGGAGTTGTCTGCAAAAGTGGTGATTGGGGTGAGGGAGTGGGTTAGTTTGATCTGTTGCAAGGCCTAGGCACTGTTACTGGAATTTAGCAGGGGTGGGGGTAGTGATGTCTAACACCCCCCCCCCAATTGTCATTAACAACAAAATATTGTTCAAATTGCCGGTAGTGCCACAGCTAAAGAATGCTTACTCAGAATCTGACTTGACTGTATTTAGAGTCAGCCATTCTGGCCACATATCCTGTATTACAGTCTAACTGAACATCCTATTTTCTTTAACATGGGTCTTTTTTTTTTTTTTTTTTTTAAAGCTGGAAATGAGAAGAGACAGTCAGACAGACTCCCGCATGCGCCCTACCGGGATCCACCCGGCATGCCCACCAGGGGCAACGCTCTGCCCATCAGGGGGCGATGCTCTGCCCCTCCGGGGCGTCGCTCTGCCACGACCAGAGCCACTCTAGCGCCTGGGGCAGAGGCCAAGGAGCCATCCCCAGCGCCCGGGCCATCTTTGCTCCAATGGAGCCTTGGCTGCGGGAGGGGAAGAGAGAGACAGAGAGGAAGGAGGGGGTGGGGGTGGAGAAGCAAATGGGCGCTTCTCCTATGTGCCCTGGCTGGGAATCGAACCCGGGTCCCCCCCACACCAGACCGACGCTCTACCGCTGAGCCAACCGGCCAGGGCCAACATGGGTCTTGATATGCAGTTTCTCTTCCTGGAATGCTAGTCCTTTCTTCCATCGTCTAAGCAACTAACTCATTGTTCCAATTTTTACCCACATGTTGCTTTTTCAGGAAAGTGTTTCTTACTTCCCTCATGTTTCATTACTTGTTCTCTCTCTGCACGTGCACAAAACCCAGAACATTCCATTAATACTATGTGTATGCCAGTTTGTGTGGTTTTACATGTTTGCAGACTGTTGTTTTTAGATAATAAATCACTTCTTATTTATCTTTTCATGTGGAAACTCTAGGATATTGAAATATATGTGTTTATTATATGCCCAATGAATGCTTAATGAAATATAATAGAACAAATAAATGAGTAAATAAGTATATGCAAAAAAATAAGTAAATGCAATTTTTAAAAAGATATGTTACAATATTAGATTTGAGAAAGTGCTCCTGCTTTAAAAAAACTGTCACATTTATATTGGAGAAATGCACAAAAAATTATAAAATATTTGTAATATAGTATACTGAATTTCATATTTTTAAATATATATGTATATATACATATGTGTGTGTGGATAGATAGATACATACATGTATACATACATATATGATTCTTTATACTCCAAATAAAGCTGTTTGAAAATTTAAGGGCAGTGTTTTAGATTTATTTTGTTTAATAATATTTTATGGAAATGAATAACATTATAAATGTTAAGGTAGCGATATATTTATTTTTTCCTATTTTTTCATTTCAACTTAGGCTCTTATGTAATCCCTTGGACTAAAATATTTATTTTATAGTTTGGGGAAATAGTATCAAAATAATTTGTTATTATTTGAAAGAAATAACTGACATTGTATAATGAGATAAACAGATGTCAAGTTATTTTATTAACTGCATATTTAATTTTTATATACCGAGTTTGGTCCTATGCAAGTTGCTAGATATTTAGTCATGAATAATATAGTCATGGGACTGACCTTCACAAATATTATATTATTGGGAAATACATATGATTAAGCAAGTAAATACAATATAGTTTAATTACTGATTTGAACTGATTCAATAATTATGTACATTTGTGCAACCTTTAGAGTACTTATATTTTCAGAATTTCAGTTTACAGCATTTATAATAGCTTCAAAATGTTTACAAAATGAAGCAAAAGCCTACCTGGTAAGTGTATTGTGCAGAGAAACATAGGTGATACAAAATCCTGAGAAAATTTCTGGAACATGGACAGTGTTTAACAGCTGATAATTAATAGTGTCTGAGAGCTATCCACATCATTATTAGCATATCTTTATTTGGCCTTTTTCTTATAAAGTATTAACTTTAAAAATCTTTAGATCTTACCCTGGCCAGTTGACTTTTCAGTAGAGTGTTGGCCCGGCATGTAAAAATCCCTATGTTGATAGCCAGTCAGGGAACCCGCTTCTTTACCAACTCCCCCTCTTCCTTCTCTCTCTCTCTTCCCTTCCCACAGCCATGGCTCAAACAGTTTAAGCAAGTTGGCCCTGTGTGCTGAGGATGGCTCCACGGAATCACCTCAGGCACTAAAATAGCTCAGTTCCTGAGCAATGGAGCAATGCCCCAGATAGGCAAGGCATCACCGGGTAGGAGTCTTGCCAGGTGGATCCCGGTCGGAACACATGTGGGAGTCTGTCTCTCTGCCTCCCCGCCTCTCACTTAATAAAAAAGTATTTAGATCTTGTAAGAATTAAACATTCTTATGGTTTTCTATGCTCAAAAGTATAGACAACTTGTTTACTCCGTTTCATGTTTTATTTCTTAATTTTTGCTATAATGATGTATTAATTCCCTGTTCTATTTCCTAGCCAAGTTTAGATTTAGACCACATGATCACTATTTTAAAATATCTTTGGACAATTTAGCATGGATTCAGGAATATATCAAAATAAAATCAAGAGCAATGTTTTGCTTTTTAATTGCCTTTTGTTAGTGTGACTTATTATTTCCCTCTGGGTTTTTCAGCTTTCTCCCAAGTTAATAGTTTCTCATCTCTTAGCTGCCTAATACTTTTTTCTTGCCATTAATCACTAATGTTAACATCTATCACTCCTCTCAGTATTATCTTGAGTTTAACTCTGTTTTCACAACAATGAGTGAAAGTCATGAAAATAGATGATCTCTCTTCAAATCAAAACATTTAATATATATATATATATATATATATATATATATATATACTCAATAACTGATATTTAAGCTCTCAGACTTAGAAAATCCTTTTGATATTGATAATTTTCTCTTTGATGCTAACATACTTTAAATATACAATGGTACCTTGAGATATGAGTTTAATTCGTTCTGTAACCGAGCTTGTAAGTCAGTCAACTCGTATATCAAACAAATTTGTCCCATTTAAAATAACTGAAATATATTTAATTCATTCCAGCCCTGTGAAACATCCCAAAACCATCCTAAATTATAAAAAAGACATGTCTTTAATTAAGAAACACACATGTATACTTCACCAGTGCATAACAAATATATAAAATAAAAGAGAACTGTTATTTAGTACTGTATTCTTACCTTGGAGACAGATGAGTGCAGCTAACGGAGGTGAATGGTGGAGGAGGAGGGAGGGAGGAAGGGATGCAGGCACTGTAGAAACGTAAACTAAAACTGCACTTTCTTAACACTAAATATAAACTAAAACTGCAATTTCTTTACTTTAAATGAAACTAAAACTGTACTTTCTTTACTTAAAATGAAACCACAAAAACTTAATTGTAAATAAATTCACTTTCCTAACTTTATACTTAACCTAAGCTTAACATTACGTATTTTTCATTTAATCATCACCTGTTTTTGCCTTTTTGGCTATACTTTTGGCACTCGTGCTTGCAGGACTTTTGAATAAAAATCTACCCAAAGAGGTTTGCTTTTTCCTGTCTTTTAAAATGTTACAGAAATGTTACAAACAAGTGTCATTTAACAGTGCTGAAGCATGACCAGTTGAAACATTTTCTGGGTGTTTCTTTTCAATGAAACTTGAAAGCTTCTCCCACATTGCCAGCGTGTCTTTAATTTCACTTGTAGAAATCACTTTCTTCGACTCTGCCTCCTCCTCACTACTAATCTCTTGCAGAAGCTCCGTATGTTGCATCATCTGTAGCTCCTTCAACTCCTCAGTTGAGAGTTCCTCCTCATATTCCTCGACGAGCTCGTTTACATCACCCTCATCTACCTCCAGATCCATCGACTTTCCAAGGGATACAATCTCCTCCAAAGCTTCTACCTCAGTCTCGGTCTCTGGTTCAATTCCTTTGAAGTCCCTTTCTGCAACAACATAAGGCCATAAGTTTTTCCATGCTGAGTTTAAGGTTCTTTTTAAAACCTCTTGCCATGCCAAGTCAATAATGCGTAAACATATTATGATGTTGTAGTAATCTTTCCAAAACTCTCGAAGGGTTAGTTTTGTATCCTCAGTAACCTCAAAGCAGCAGTGGAACAAATGCTTTGTGTAAAGCTTTTTAAAGTTGGAAATGACCTGCTCATTCAAAGGTTGCAAGATTGAATTTGTGTTGGGTGGGAGGTAGAGGAATTTCACGAATTTGAAATCATTGAGAATGTCATCTTCAAGACCAGGTGGTTGGGCTGGAGCATTATCAAGGATTAGTAATGCTTTCATTGGGAGTTTATTTTCTTGAAAATATTTCTTCACCACTGGACCAAAGACAAGATTTACCCATTCAATAAAAAACTGCCACGTAACCCATGCCCTAGCATTGGCGTGCCGCATAACCTGAAGTTTTTCTTTAAGAACCTTGTGAATCTTAAAGGCTCGAGGATTTTCAGAATGGTACACTAGCAGTGGCTTTACTTTACAGTCACCACTAGCATTTGCACATAATCTAAGGGTCAGAGGTCCTTCATGGGTTTATGGCCTGGCAGCTTCTTCTCCTCTGTGGTGACGAAAGGCCTCCAGGGAATTTTTTCCCAAAACAATTCTGTTTTATCACAGTTGAACACTTGTTGAGGGACGTAGCCTTTGTTTGTGATAAGCACAGCAAAACAGGCAATGTACCCCTCAGCTGCCTTAACATCAGCACTCGCAGCTTCACCATGTCTCACTACCTAGTGGATGTCAGACCTCTTCTTGAAATTTTCAAATCAGCCATGACTTGCCTTAAACCTATCTTCTGCTGCCTCTTTTGAGGTTGATGGTTCTCTCTTCTTCAAGTCACCATAAATAATATGTGCCTTTTTGCATATTACAGTCTCCATCACTGTATCTCCTGCCAGTTTTTTCTCTTTCACCCACACCAGCAGAAGCTTCTCCATTTCTTCTTGGATATTTGTCCTTAACTGGGACAAAATTCTAGTTCCTCTCACTGGATTTGCACTTTTGATGGCATCCTTTTGTTTAAGGATGGTACAAATTGTAGATGTATTGTGGTCGTACAGCCTTGCCAGTTCAATCATTTGTACACCACACTCATGCTTTTCTATTATTTCTTGCTTTACTTCTATTGACATCATTCTCTTCTTATTCTCACCACTGTCCTCTACACTCACTTTCTTTGGGCCCATGATAGCACACAAAAAATGTTAGTAAAAAATGCAAAAAAGATGCAAGAACGAGTACAGCGCATGAGATTCAACTTGATTCTTCGGGTAACACATGAAAAAGAACAAGATGCTGGTGTTGTTCTGCTGATACTGGACCCATGTACCAATGTGGCTACTAGCGGCAGCTTCCAGAATCGTGACTCGTATCTTGGAATTTCGCTCAGATCTTGAACAAAAATAAGGACAGAGAAGCAGCTCGTATCTTAAAAATATATATATATTTAACAAAATATATATATATTTAACAAAATATATATATATATTTAACAAATATATATATATTATATATATAACAATATATATATATATTTAACAAAAATAAGGACAGAGAAGCAGCTCGTATCTTAAAAATATATATATTTAAATATATATATATAAATATATATATATTTAAAAACATATATATATATATGTTGGTCTGCTCGTATCTCAAGGTACCACTGTATTACCGTGGCAAAATTTCACTGGATGAAAAGTATCAAATAAGCATAATTCTTGAAGGGCATTTTGCTACAGAAACATTATGTCTTGATTAAAATTTTATTACATTTTTATTGTTCTAAAACTGCTGCTATAAATGTTTATTTTTCAATATTGACATGCTATATCTTGTATCTTAATACATTTTTAATGAAAGAGAAACTATAAATTAGATCTATGTTTGATGATGCAGGTGATAAATTGGGTCAAATTTACTGAAATTAAAGAGAGTTGCTTTGGAGCAAAATCAACAAAGAAAAAAACTTCATGATTGATTTAAAACCTTTAAGGGTAAAACTTTTTTATTAATACTAAATGAAAATTTCCAAACTCTACTGCTTTGGATTCAAATTTTTATTTTTCCTAAATAATGAATGGTAACTCTAAATCATATTGATATTGTAACCTAATTGAGAAATTTTTAAAAATCTGTTGATCGTGTATAAAATTTAGGACTTTAATCAATTAATAAGGTAATTAAAACTTACCTTTTTTTTGGGGGGTGAGGGTTTTATACTCAATGGAAGAGTTGAATCCATGTTAACAAAATAGATTAAAATTAATAAAACAAACTTACCTTTTAGAAATAAATTTCACAAAATATGGATAGAAAAACAGACTGAATTTAAGGATTCCATAGTTGTACATACATGAACCAATGGCATGATATTTTTATATGAATGCACAGGTTTTATAAAAATACTTCTTTGGTTTATTGCTTCATTCTTAAGTATGTGTATTAATGCACTTTATATGATTAACCCATAATTTTGCACTTTTTTGATCTGTATAAATTTGTTTTGTGTCAGGTAAAATCTTTTCTAACTAAAAACAATTTTAAATCAATCTATACTTACCCCTGGGAGGAAATCATTAGATGCAAAAATAATTAAAAGCTTGGAGTGTTATAAAAATTAGCAAGTTAAATTTATGGTATTATAAAAATATGAATGGAGAAATTACATTTAAAATATTCTTTTTTTCTACTCTTTATACAATTATAAGGAACTTTAGAGTTTAGTTATAATAGATAAATATTATTATGCATCCATAATAAATTTACTTAAACTTTGACCTAGTGGAAAACAGGCCTTAAATATTTTCTCATGCAATTAGTATATAAGCCTAATAAAAGTGATTGTTTTTCACTTCTTAATTAGGTTATGAGAAATATTGAAACATGGTGGATACCTGAAACTGGACCCTTGGATCTTAAAGTAGGAAAAGCCAAATAAATTTAATGCAAATAATTAACAAAACATTAACAACAACAACAAAAACAATGAGTGATAATTTATAAGGAATTAAATTCATTTTTAATTGTTAAAGCATAATACATTTTTTAGGTTGTTTGTCAGATTAAAAGACAAGTGATATGCATGACACATATTATAGTACAGTAGATAAGTCCTTAGGTATAGACAGAAAATAAGCCAGAGGAGACAGGAGAAGAGAGAGATAATTGAATATATTATTGACAAAGAGAAGAGATATTTATGGCAATTATTATATGTATCAAGAGTTATTTATGGCAATTATCATTATAACATATATATATATATATATGTATGTATATATATGTTATGGCACTTCCAGTGCACAAGTATATATTGTGAATACAAGAAGAGCTTTTAGCTTTATGTATCAGCTTGATGCAGATGTTTTTGGAGAAATGGGAAATACTCAACCAAGAGTAAAGGAAAAGTACAAGTAAGCCATAAAATAAAAGAAATCATAAGAATCCATATCTAAAATGTTATATTTTCTAAACTATATTCTCTGGAATTATACCAAATATATTTTATAGGTATCCCAAATGGGGAAAATCTTTATTTCTTGAAAAGTTTAGGAAATGTGTTAATAGTCAAAACTTTTATTGAAGGACTTCCAGGTTGTTTACATACTAGCATGTGTTGTAAATATCCAAAATATGTCAAACACTGAATTTAGCAAACATTATAATCATATTTGATCTTGGAAACCTGTATCCATAGAACACCCAGTACCACTCCTGTTTCACTGACAAATGTTTGAGGACATGAATATAGAGTAAAATGTAGATTTGAAAAATTGCTTAAAAGGCCAATGGAGCTATTTTGTCATTCCTATTTGAAGCTTATTTGGGCTTTCTACTTTGCCACTGATCTTTAACCAATCTTACACCAAAATACCATACAGGTGGTCCTCAGATTATGACAGTTTTGAATTTACAATGCTCACTCCCATAAAAACTTTAAAACATCAAGACATGAGTGTTTCAGCTTACGCCATTAGTGTTGTACTTACAAGAGTACATGAGTGCACAACTTTGGTTGCGTGTGGCCAAAGAATATGCAGTAATGCAACATATGAGTAGGGAATTGGAATTTTTCTGTGGCTTAATTGTGTTTTTTATGTTATAGATTATTATATATTTTACAACTGTATTAGAATAGGTAAGTGACAGCCTAGGGTGTGTTTCAACTTACACCAAAATTCAGGTTACATCACTGTCATAGGAACAAAAGTGTGTCATAACCCAAAGACACACTGTACTTTCTTAATTACTATAAGTTTATAATGTTTGTAACTAAATATCTGATAAAATATGTCTCCATCCTTGCCTAATACAAAGTTGTCTTGGCTAGTCTTGGCTCTGCCTTTGGTTATGAAGTTGTAAATATTTAATAAATAATTTGTTAAATTTATAAATTAATTTTTGGGAAAATAGTTTCTATAAAATATGAAATATCATATCCATCTTTACTTCTACATTTATTATTTTTGTTCTGCAAGAAGCATTTATAACTATCTCCATAGGTGTCTGAAGCATTTTTTTTTCAAATTGTTTATTAAAGGCGTATAAGAAATTCCTGTTTCATATATTGATATTTTATCCAGAAAACTTAATGAACACCCTCCTCCAAAAGACAATGTTTCACTATATGAATTTACTATATAAAACAGGGTTTCCTAACCATTTGTAGTAGGGACACTACTGGATCACAAATAAGTCACAATTGTGGTAAGATATTGATCTGTTTCCTTTCACAATTTCTGTGTATCCCAAGACGAAAAGTGCTGGGAAGTACTGAAGAGACAATCATGAAACACTGCTGTGTCACAAATGGGTTACAATTGGGGCAAGATATTGATCCGACTCCTTTAGCAATTTCTGTATATCTCTTGAGAAGAAAAATGCTGGAAAGGATGGAACAATCATAACATCATTTGTTCTTTTTTTCTATTTTATCATCACATTTTCCAGGCTGAGTCCATTAGGACAACATTGAATAGATGCATTGATTGCAGTCTTCCTCTGTTGTTCCTGATTTGAAAAGAAAATGTTTCTAATGCTTCACCATGAAAAATAATGTGTTGTTGATTGTTATGAAATTTTTATTATTAGGTTTAAATATATAGCCATAACTTCTAATGTTTTGGTGTTTATAGTAACAGCATGTGGAATTTTATTAAATATGTTTTTTCTGCATTGAATAAGATAATCCTGTGATTTTGTTTTATTAATTTCCTATTGTGGCCAGTTAAGTTTTCTTTGCTATTAGACTTTTCTTGTATTCTTGGTCATAATGCATTTTTGAATAAATGCTATATTTGATGTGAATGTATTTAATTAATCTTTTCACTTAGAGATAATTGCAGACTCCCATGCAGTTTCAAGAAATACTATAAAGACCTTGGTTGTGTAACTCATTTGGTTACAGTGTTTTCCTGACATTCTGAGGTTGCCGGTTTTATCCTGATCAAGGCACATACAAAAATCAACTGATGTCTCTCTCTATGTCAAAAATACTATATAGAGATCCCATGTGCCTTCACTCAATATTTTTATTTAATCAAGAATTTAATCTGACCCTCCCTTTTTTAAACATTGTATCAGTGACTCTACTAAGTTTATTTAATTATTTACTTTGGATATTTCCTGATTTTTAGTCCATAATGAAAGATGAATGCTTTTCAATGAAATAAAACAATGAAAATGGCACTCAGAAGTTCATATAGTAAAATGTAGAGCAGTACAATCTTTGACTTAGAGAAATGCCTTTAAGTCTCATTAAGTCCTTACTTTCATAAGTAATTAAGGTTACATTGGTATTTTCATTTTCTATAGCACAAAGGCAGCATTTTGTCATATAAGTAGCATTTCAAAAATATTTATACATTTTTGTTTAATAGCTTTATACAGTAATCAGTTGATGAAACACAGTCCTATAAGAATATATATTTTAATTTTTACATTCAATTGGTGAGAACATTTTAGTTATTTAAATATAAAATTTAATGACTTTGGGTTCAGCTGTAATGTTAATTTATTAATTCCTTTACTATACAAGTGACTGACCCAGCAACAATGTAAAAATAGACCTTGCAGAATATTAGCTCTTCAGCCCCCAAAAGCATATGGATAATAAATATTAAGCATGCCATCAGTGGTAGAGATAATTGAGTTACAAAACTACAGAAAAGAAAGGACATTTTGATGAGAATAAGATAAGTAGAAAACAAAGCTATAAATAAAAGCTTAAAATATTGATATCATTTTTATATTAACGGGATATTTCAGATTCAAGGAGTAGCATATGCTATTATTTCTAGTAGTATGTGCGTCATCCAGCAGAGAAAGGAGGAAGGGGAGAAATTTAGGGATCTATGTAATATCCCTAAAGTAATATAATTTTAAGAGAGTTTGCTTCCTTATATAAATTGTTATGCAAATTTTGAAAAATGCCATGTATATATAGTTTTTTGAATTGCCCCTCCATCTGAAAATTATTATGTGATACTCTTGATGCTTCCCACTATCCCTGGAAAATGATTCATTTCCTCAACAAGGCCCACAGTATTTAACAAAACTTGGCTCCCAAGGACCCTCACCACTAAGCCACTCACATTGGTTCCCAGTGAGTAGACCCCTTTTTCTTTGCACTGAACTGTTATGTACTCAAAAGGCCAGTGTTATAGAAAAAAATTATTAGATAAGCTAAGATTGTGTTGAAAGTTTGACTTTCAAGAAGACTTGCAATAAAGGCAATAGAAAATAGAGGTCTGTGATATCATTGTCTAAACTGTTGAAATGATTAGAAGAGGTGTAAATCATTTTCATGTTTCATTGTCAAATTAAAACAAAACATGGCATTTAAACTTGTTAATTTTTGCTCTGGGCCAAACCAAAATTTAAAAGTAAATGAAATAAATTGATAAGGCAAATCCAGATCTACTTCAAGTAGAAAGTAAGTACATTCACATTTTAAAACTCATTATGAAGTTCCTTCTGGTAATAGTTTTTATTAGAAAATATTCTTATATAGTCATTGTCTCATAACAACTTCTGAAATATTTCAATAATTTTATCTTTAGAAAATGTAATTAATCTGTCCCTGAGAACCTTTAAGATTAACCAAATTATTAGGTGTTTTATAGTCACAGAGTATATACAGTTATAATAATTAGATGTTTTATGTAAGCCTATGATAACCACAAAGAAAATACCTATAGAAGATGTATAAAAGAAAACAGAATCAAAGAATATTAACCAATTAAACACATAGGAAGACATCAAAAGAGGAAAAGAGGAACAAAAGAACAAGATAGAGTAAAAACAATGAACATAAAGGCAGTAATTACTTTAAATGTAAGTAAATTGAATTCCCTAGTCAAATATGTAAGTGGCTAATTGGATAAAAAAATATAATAAAAAAACCATTTTCTGTTTGCAAGAGACCTGTTTTAGAGTTAATTAAACACACAGGCTGAAATTGAAGGGATAAAAGAAAGACATTCCTTGTAAAAGCTAAACAAAAGAGAGTAGATGTGGCATTAGTTATATTGGACAAAATAGACTTAAAGTAAAAAACCATCACAAGGAAAAAGAATAACATTATAGAATGATAAATGATTCAACCCATGAGGAAAACATAATTATATGTACATCTAACATTAGATCTGCTAAAATATGTACAGCAGACATTGATAGAACTGAAAAGAGACATTAACGTCAATGAAATAATAGTAAAAGACTTTAAATACCCCACTTTCAATAATGGATAGAATATCTAGACAGAAAATCAATAATGAAAGAGTAGATTTGAACAATGCTATATATCAGAAGGACCTAACAGATATACAAAGGATATTTTACCCCAAAACAGTAGAATACACATTCTTCTCTAGCATGAAGAGATCTTTCTTCAGAATCAATCACATGTTAAGTCACAAAACAAGTCTTAACAGATATAAGAAAATTAAAATTATACCAAATATATTTTCTGACCATAATGAAATGAAACTAGAAATCAATAACAAAAGCAAAATTAGATAATTTCCAAATACATAGAAATTAAGAATTATATTTTGACCAAAAAGTGGTTCAAAATAAACTTTAAAAGGAAATCAGAAAATATTATGGGATAAATAAAAATTAAAACACAACATACTAAAATTTATGAAATACATAAAAGAGAGTACTAAATGAAAAAATGATACTAATGAACAACAACATTAAAAATAAGAACTAACTTTCCACCTTATTAAACTAGAAAAAGTATAACAGCCAAAAAGTTAGCAAAAGGAAAAAATTAAGACTAGATAAATAAACTAGAAACTAGAAATGTAACAAAAAATAAAAATGACTATATTTTTGAAAGATAACTAAAATATACAAACTTTAATTAGACTAAGAAAAAATATATTCAAATATATAAAATAAAAAATGAAAGGTTAGACATTACAACTGATATCACAGAAATAAAAAGAAACTACTATTAACAATTGTGTGCCATCGGATTAGATAACCTATAAGTAATGAGTAAATTCTTAGAAATATTCAACCAATAAAGACCAAATCATGCATAGAAAATTCGATCAGATTAATTACTAGCATGAAGATTTAATAAAAAAACCTCCAAACAAAGAAAGACCCAGGACCATATGACTTCACTAGTGAATTCTATCTAATTATTCTAAATATTATTCCTTCTCAAAATCTTTCAAAAAATACAAGAAGAAACACTGATTTATTTTGCAAGTTAAAAATTACCCTCATAACAAATCAGGCAAAGACACAAGTAAAGAAAACTACACGTCAATATACCCAATAAAAATAGATGCAACATTTTTAACAAAATGCTAGCCTACCTAGTTCAACAGTATCATACACCATAATGAGCTGAGATTTATTTCTTGAATAAAAGTATAGCTTAACCAAAATATTAACAAAATTAAGGGTAAAAATTATAATTTTCTTAATAGAACAAAACAGTGCATTTGAAAAAAATTAATTTTTTATGATTAAAACTCTCCAAAAAATAGGTGTAGGCATAGAAGGAACTCACTTCAATAGGCACATTTATGAAAAGCCCAAAGCTAGCATCATGCTTAATGAAGACAAAATTAAAACTTTTTCTCAAAGATCAAAAGCAAGACAAGGATGCTCTCTCTTAGCATGTCAATGAAATATATTACTGAAATTTCTAACCAGAGAAATTAGGTAAGAAAAAAACAAAACAAAAGAAAAAAAACTGACATCCAAAAGGAGTAAATATATTTCTATTTACAAACAGCTGGATCTTGTATGTAGAAAACCTTACAGCCCCATTAAAAAAAAATATTTTCAAACTAATAAATTTAGTGAAGTTACAAGATATAAACAATATGCAAAATTATTTGCTATATGCTAATAATGAACTATTTAAAAAGGAAATTTTAAATATATTCTGATTATACAAAAATCAAAAAGAATAAAATGACCAAGAAGGTGAAAGGTTTGTACCCTGAATACTATAGTACACTTATAAAAGAAATGGAAGGAAACAGGAATAAATGGAATGACATTCTATATTTATGTATTGAAAAACAAAAATTTTTTAAAATGTCTATATCAGTGGTTCTCAATCTTTCTAATGCCGTGACCCCACAATAGTTTCTCATGTTGCGGTGACCCCAAACCAAAAAATAATTTTGGTGGCTACTTCATAACTATAATTTTGCTACAGTTATGATTCGGAATGTAAATACCTGATATGCATTATGTATTTTCCGATGGCTTTAGGTGACCCCGCCAGGATCGCAACCCACAGGTTGAGAACCACTGGTCTATATTATATAGAGAAATATACAGATTTAATACTGTCCCCATCAAACTCACAACATTTTTTACATGTATAGAAAAACAGGCTAAAATACATATGGAACAACAAAATATTCTTTAATAACGAAAGAAATATTAAGAAAGAATAAAGTTGGGTGCATCAGTCTGATTTCAAAATATATTACAAAACATAGGAATCAAAATTATGGTACTGGCTTAAAGGTACCTATATAGTCCTATGGAACAGAATAGAAAGACCAAAAATAAGCCTATACAAGTACAGATAATTAATCTTCAACAGAAGAGCAAGGCTATACAATGGGGAAAGTGTAGTTTTCAAAGAAGGATAGTGGGAAAACTGGATATATACAATCAGAAGAATAAAATAGGACACAAAATCATTCAAAGAAATTAACCCCCAAAAGTTAAAGACTGAAACATAAGGCCTAAAACTATAAAATTCCTAGAAAAAAAAAAAAAAACATAGAGGAAAACCTTTTTAACATTTGCCTTAGCCAGTATATCCTGACATGATGCCAAAAACATAAGCAACAAAACTGAAATTAGACAAGTGGGACATATAAATCTAAAAGCTTTTTCACAGGAAGAAGCTGAGCCATAGAAAGACCAGCTAACTGCCTGGGGTCACCTGAGGTCACATATTTCATTGTAGGGCTGGTGCTACTCTTCAGGTTTACAGACTTCATTACTAATAAATCACAACCTGGTCTTTAAATAAAAAACAGTAAGATAGAATTTCTCCAAAAGGAGTTTATAATTCATACTTTTAATTTTTCCCCATGGCCAGTTAAGGACATCACACTATGTCGGCCCACATCATATTATTAGTTCATACTTAGAAAGCTCTATTCCTGTGGGATGCTAATCCCAAGAATTAAGTCATTAAATAAAGAAGAAAGAAAGAAAGAAAGAAAGAAAGAAAGAAAGAAAGAAAGAAAGAAAGAAAGAAAGAAAGAAGACCTGAAGATGGCAGTAGAGTAGCCAGATACACAGACTCCCACCTCACACCACCAAACTGGATTGCATATTAATTTAGGAACAATCAGCATGAAAAAACAACTCTGGACTACAAGAACAGCTCTCAAAACCCAAGGAACAAAGAAGAAGCCACACTGAGCCTGGTAGGGAGCACTGTGGAGCAGTGAATCTCCCCTGCTTACAGGAACAAAGGGGTGTGAGGCTGAGAGCCCAGAAGGGCTCTCATTCCAAGGAAAACAGTAGTAAATATCGCTCACAGCCACTTGCCTGGGGACCTGGGAACAAGGTGTGTTAAAAGGGCTGGCTTATCTTCCAAAAGGAAAGGGGGGAGAGAGAGACAGTGACTGGCAGAGGAATGCATTCGAAGACCTGAGAAGCTGACTCATCCAGTACTGGAGGCGGCCATATCTGGGGAGAGGTGGATCCATCCACATAACGCAAGACAAGTGGTTCTGATTCCCCCATCTCAAGATATCTCTCCAGCTCCAATCAGTGCAATAAGACACAGCTGAAAACAAGAAGTGGGGAGGAGGGGCATTCACTCAGGTCTCCATGGAGATCTGAGATACACCTCCCCCTACTGAAGTGGAGAAAGCACCCGCCCCCAGAGAGAGTAACTGGCAGATCAGGCCTTCAGAGTTTCAGGTTTCACCCACCACATTCCTGGATACAGTTTCAAATAAGCCCCCTGCTGAGATCAGTAAACAAGACTACCACTGAGATAACTGAGAAGAAAACAGAGTTTCAGGTTTCACCCCCACATTCCTGGATACAGTTTCAAATAAGCCCCCTGCTGAGATCAGTAAACAAGACTACCACCGAGATAACTGAGAAGAAAACAAACAAATCAAGACTTCAAAGCAGCTCTACTAGAAAAGCCAAACCTGACAGTGGATTACAAACAACAGCTGATGCCAATCCAAGAAAACCTAGAAATAACACAACTGAAAATTGGAGGCAGACAACACCAAACCTAGACTCAACCTGCGCTACAAACAACACACTGAAACACACAGACATAATGAGAAGACAGAGAAGTGCAATCCAAATAAAACCACAAGAGAAATCTCCAGAAAAGGAACTGAGTGATATGGAAATAACTAAACTGCTGAATGCAGAGTTTAAAATAATGATTGTTAGGATGCTTAGGGATCTTAGAACAACAATGAATGGTCATTATGAACCACCAAATAAAGAGATAGCAAGTATAAAAAAGGACATAGAAATATTAAAAAAGAATCAGTCGGAGGGGACAAATACAATATCAGAAATGTAGACTACAGCCTGACCAGGTGGTGGTGCAGTGGATAGAACGTTGGACTGGGATGCAGAGGACCCAGGTTCGAGACCCCGAGGTCACCAGCTTGAGCATGGGCTCATCTGGTTTGAGCAAAAGTCTACCAGCTTGAACCCAAGGTCGCTGGGTCTGACAAGGGGTTACTCGGTCTGCTGAAGGCCCGCGGTCAAGGCACATATGAGAAAGCAATCAATGAATAACTAAGGTGTTGCAAGTGCAATGAAAAACTAATGATTGATGCTTCTCATCTCTCTCCGTTCCTGTCTGTCTGTCCCTGTCTATCCCTCGCTCTGACTCACTCTCTGTGTCTGTAATAAATAAATAAATAAATAAATAAATAAAAGACTTAAAAAAAAAGAAATGTAGACTACAATGGAAGGAATTAAAGGCAGGATGGATGAAGCTGAGGATCGAATCAGTGAGTCAGAGGATAAGATGAACAAAGGCATAGAAGCAGAGCAGAAAAGAGACTCAAAAAGTCTGAGGAAACTATTAGAGAGCTCTATGACAACATGAAGAGAAATAACATTCGCATCAGAGGGGTTCCTGAAGAAGAAGAGAAAGACAAGGGATAGAAACTTAATTTGATCAAATCATAGCTGAAAACTTCCCTAAATTGATGCAAGGAAGGGTCTCACAAGTTCAAGAAGCACAGAGAACTACATTAAAGAGAAACCCAAAGAGACCTACACCAAGACACATCATAATTAAAATAACAAAGCTAAGCAATAAAGAGAAAATATTAAAAGCTGCTAGAGGATAAAAAGACTATCATCTACAAAGGAGTCCCCATAAGGATAACATCTGACTTCTCAACAGAAACACTTGAGGCCAGAAGGGAATGGCAAGAAATAGTCAAAGTAATGCAGAACAAGAGCCTACAATCAAGACTACTTTATCCAGCAAGACGATCATTTAAAATTGAAGGAGAAATAAAAAGCTTCCCAGAAAAAAAAATTTTCAAGGAATTCATTACAACCAAACCATGCTGCAGGAAATGTTAAGGGGCCTGTTGTAAACAGATCAAAGTGGGAAAAGAATATAGCAAAAGAGGAATACAGCTTTAAAGAATAAAAGGGCAATAAACAACTTCATATCAACAATAACCTTAAATGTAAATGGTTTACTGATCCAATCAAAAGACATAGGGTAGCTGCTTGGATAAAAAAACAGGACCCGTACATATGCTGTCTACAAGAGACACACCTTAAAACAAAAGATGCACATAGACTGAAGGTAAAAGGATGAAAAAAAATATTTTATGCAAATGGAAATGGAAAGAAAGCTGGGGTAGCAATACTTATATCAGACAAAATGGACTTTAAAAAAAAGACTATAGTAAGAGATAAGAAGGTCACTACATAATGATAAAGAGAGCAATCCAAAAGGAGGATATAACCATCATAAATATCTATGCACCTAATATAGGAGCATATAAATATATAAAGCAGAATTTGATAGATATAAAGAATGAGATCAAAAGCAATACTATCATAGTAGGAGATTTCAATACCCCACTAACATCATTAGATAGATCCTCAAGAAAGAAAATTAACAAAGAAACAGCAGACTTAAAGGACACAGTAGATCAACTTGATATAATAGATATATTTAGAACCTTTCACCATAAGGCAGCAGAATATACATTCTTTTCAAGTACTCATGGTACATTCTTTAGGATAGACCTCGTTAGGACACAAAAGCAGTCTCAACAAATTTAAGAAGGTTGAAATCCTATCAAGCATTTTTTCTGATAACAATGGCATGAAACTAGAAATCAACCACAACAGAAAAACTGAAAAATACTCAAACACATAAAAACTAAATAGCATGTTATTAAAGAATGAATGGGTTAACAATGAAATCAAAGAAGAAATAAAAAAGTCCTAGAAACAAATGATAATGAGCAAACAACAACTCAAAAATTATGAGACACAGCAAAAGCAGTCCTGAGAGGGAATTTCATAGCACTACAGGAATTCCTTAAGAAGCTTGAAAAAGATCAAATAAACAACCTAACCTTTCATCTAAAAGAACTAGAAAAAGAACAGCAAGTAAGGCCCATAGGTATTAGAAGGAAGGAAATAATAAAGATCAGAGCGGAAATAAATGACAGAAGCTAAAGAAACAATTTGGAGGATAAATGAAACCAAGAGCTGGTTCTTTGAAAGGGTAAACAAGATCGACAAACCTTTAACAAGACTCACCAAAAAAAAAAAAAAAAAAAAAAAAAAAAAGAGAAAGGACTCAATTAAATAAAATTAGAAATGGAGAGTGGAGAAATAGCAACCAACACAACAGAAATACAAAATATTGTAAAAAAAATACTATGAAGAACTGTATGCCAAATAATTAAACAACTTAGGTGAAATGGATAAATTCCTTGAAACATATAATCTTCCAAAAATAAATTGGAATAATCAGAAAACCTAAACAGACAGATTACAACAAAAGAGATCAAAACAGTTATCCAAAAGCTCCCAAAAAACAAAACCCCTGGGCCCGATGGCTTCACTGATGAACTCTACAAAATATTCAAAGAAGAACTAACTCCTATCCTTCTCAAGCTATTTCAAAAAATTCAAAAGGAAGAAACATTTTCAAGTTTCTTTTATGAGGCGAGCAAAATTCTGATTTCAAAACCAGGCAAAGACAACACAAAGAAAGAAAATTATAGGACAATATCTCTGATTTATTTAGATGCTAAAATTCTGAACAAAATATTAGCAAACCAAATCCAGCAATACATGAAAAAAATCATACATTATGATCAAGTGGAATTTATTCTGGGGAGGCAAGGATGGTACAACATTTGTAAATCAATTAATGTGATTCATCACATAAACAGAAGGAAAGAGAAAAACCACATAATAATTTCAATAGATGTAGAAAAAGCATTTGATAAAATCCAGCACTCATTTATGATCAAAACTCTTAGCAAAGTGGGAATAAAGGGAACATACTTCAACATGATAAAGGCCATCTATGACAAACCCACAGCCAACATTATAATTAATGGACAAAAATTAAAAGCAATTCCCTAAAATCAGGAACAAGGCAGGGGTGTCCCCTTTCACCACTGTTATTCAACATAGTACTGGAAGTCCTAGCTACAACAATCAGACAAGAAGAAGAAATAAAAGGCATACAAATTGGAAAAGAAGAAGTAAAACTATCATTATTTGTAGATGATATGATACTGTATATAGAAAACCCTAAAGTCTCAGTCAAAAAACTACTGGACCTGATTAACGAATTCAGCAAGGTGGTAGGATATACAGTGTGCTTGTAAAGTCATGGTGCACTTTTGACTGGTCACAGAAAAACAACAAAAGACAATAGAAATGTGAAATTTGCACCAAATAAAAGGAAAACCCTCCCAGTTTCTGTAGGATGATGTGGCAGCATGTGCAAAGGCACAGATGATGATGTAACAACATGTATACAGCGGACCAGCCCATGGCCATGCCAGTGGAGATATGGACAGTACAGAGGAAAGTTCAGTGTGTTCTGTGGCTCACTAAATTCGAATCCATGACCAAAGTTTAATGTGAATATCGGTGCATTTATAACAAAATGCCACCACATAGGAATAACATTACTTGGTGGGATAAGCAGTTGAAGGAAACTGGCAGTTTGGTGGAGAAACCCCATTATGGTAGGCCATCAGTCAGTGACGAGTCTGTAGAGGCTATATGGGATAGCTACCTAAGGAGCCCTAAAAAAATCTGTGCATGAGCCCACATCGAACTGCACTAAATAGGTATGAAACTGGGAGAGTTTTTCTTTTATTTGGTGCAGATTTCACATTTCTATCATCTTTTGTTGCTTTCCTATGACCGGTCAAATGTGCACAATGACTTTATGGACACACTGTATAATTAATACACAGAAATCTGAGGCATTTTTATACATGAACAATGAACTGTCAGAAAGAGAAATTAAGGAAACAATCCCTGTCGCTATTGCATCAACAAAAAAATAAAGTACCTAAGAGTAAATTTAACCAAGGACATTAAAGACTTTTACTCAGAAAATTATAAAACATTGAAAAAAGAAATCAAGGAAGACACAAACATGTGGAAGCATATACTGTGCTCATGGTTAGAAAGAATAAACATAATTAAAATGTCTATATTACTCAAAGCAATTTATAAATTCAATGCAATACCAATTAAAATACCAATGACATACTTCAAAGATATAGAACACATATTCCATAAATTTATGTGGAACCAAAAAAGAACACAAATAGCCTCAGCAATCTTGAAAAAAAAAGAATAAAGTGGGCGGTATCACACTTCCTGATATCAAGTTATACTACAAGGCCATTGTACTCAAAACAGCTTGGTACTGGCATAAGAACAGGTATATAGATCAATGGAACAGAACAGAGAACCCAGAAATAAACACACATCTTTATGGACAATTGATATTTGACAAAGGAGGTAAGAGCATACAGTGGAGTAAAGACAGACTCTTTAACAAATGGTGTTGGGAAAACTGGACAGCTAACTGCAAAAAAAATGAAACTAGACCACCAACTTACACCATGCACAAAATAAACTCAAAATGGATAAAAGACTTAAATGTAAGTCATGAAATCATAGCATCCTAGAAGAAAACTTAGGAAGTAAGCTCACTGACATCTATTTCAGCAATATCTTTGCTGATTTATTTTCACAGGCAAATGAAATAAAAGACAGGATAAACAAATTGGACAATATCAAACTAAAAAGCTTCTGCACAGATAAAGACAATATAAACTTAATAAAAAGACAAACCACACAATGGGAGAACATATTCGACAATACATCTGATAAGGGATTAGTAACCAAAATTTATAAAGAACTTGTAAAACTAAACACCAGGAAGACAGACAATTCAATAAAAAATGGGCACAAGAAATGAATAGACACTTCTCAAAAGAGGACATAGATATGGCCAAGAGACAAGTGAAAAAATGTTCAACATCACTAATCATTAGAGAAAAGCAAATTAAAACCACAATGAGATATCACCTCACACCAGTCAGAATGGCGCTCATTAACAAAACAACACAGGACAGATTCTGGTGAGGATGTGGAGAAAAGGGAACCCTGCTCTGCTGGTGGGAATACAGACTGGTGCAGCCACTGTGGAAAACAGTATGGATATTCCTCAAAAAATTAGAAATGGAACTGCCCTTTGACCCAGCCATCCCACTTATAGGAATATATCCCAAGGACACCATATCACCGACTGAAAAAAAGAAATTCACCCCCATGTTTATGGCAGCATTGTTCACAATAGTGAAGATCTGGAAATAGCCCAAGTGGACTATTTCCACATCAGTAGATGAGTGGATTAAAAAGCAGTGGCACATATATACAATGGAATGCTATGGGGCTATGAAAAAGAAGGAAATATTACCTTTTGCAACAATATGGAGGGACCTGGAAACTATTATGTTGAGTGAAATAAGCCAGGCAGAGAAAGAAAAATATCATATGACCTCACTTATTTGAGGAATCCAAGGAATAATGAGAACTGAGGAATATAATTGAGACAGAGGAGGGATCAAAGGAACCAGAGGAAAAGAGGAGAGAGGGAAAGGGGATGATAGAATGGGATAAACCTGAAGGGAAGGGGGGTGCCGCGGACCAGCGCGGCTCCAAATAACGGTGCGGAATTAAGGAAACACACTTTGTCAGAACAAAACCGATGGGACTGGGAGGACTCCTCAAACTGCCTGGCAGTATCTGAGTGCCTCATAGCCCCAGCTCGCTTTATTATATAGACCTATGCAAATCAAGGACCCTGATACAAAGTTGCACATCAAAGGCTAAGACAGGAACTCTCCCAAAGCAAAAACAGGATACATTAGTGAAATTTACAAACATCTGAAACAAACAAAGAGTCAGAGGAAGGGCATGTATATTGCTTCCTGCAACCCAAGGAAACAAGTGGAGTGGGTGCAAACACTCAGCACAAAGCTAAATATGGAGATGGAGGGGGTAGAACTTAACCCCCTGCCAAGCCTCGAATCTATAATGGCTTTTTGCCATTAATGGTCCACAACAGGGAGGAGGATACTGTAGGGAGGGAGGCAAGGGAGATGTTGAGGGAAATAGGGGAGAGGGGATGCATTGAATATATGTAAACCCAATTAATTAAATTTAAAAATTAAAAAAAAATTAAAATAAAATAAATAAAAGCTTCTGCACTAAGAATAATTAATAAAATGAAAGACAACCTAAGGAGAATATATTTTCAAACTGTATGTTTGATAAGGTATTTATATCCAAAATATTTTAAAAACTTCTACAGTAGATAGCAAAAATAAATAACCTAATTAAAAATAGAAAAATATCTTAAATAGACTTTTTTTTCAGGAAGACATGAACATGCCAACAAGTGTATGTAAAGAAGCTCAACATCACTAATCATCAGGGAAATGTGGATCTAAGCAATGAGACATCACATCACACTTGTTAGGATGGCTATTATCAAAAGAAAAGGAAGTAACAAGTTTGGGGAGGCATGTGGGAAAATTGGAACCCTGTTCATTGCAGAGAAAATGGTAAAATGATGCAAACATTATGGAAAATAGTATGGAGGATCCTCAAAAAAATTAAATAAAATTACTGTAAAATCTAGCAATCCACTTCCTAGTCTGTACCAAAAAGAATTGAAATCAGGATCCCAAAGAGTGTGTTTTCACTTTGATGTTCATTGCTTAAAAATTCACAATAGCCAAGTAATAGAAATAACATCAATGACCACTGATGTATAAATGGATAAAGAAAACATGATAAATGGAATATCATACATCCATAAAGAAGAAGGGGGAAGCCTGCCATATATAACAACATGGATGAACCTGGAAGACATTATTTAAATAGTTAAACTCATAGAAGCAGAGTGTAGAATAGTGGTATCCAAAGGTAGAAGGGAAAGAAAAATTGGAGTTTTTTTCTCCAAAGGCTATACAATTCCAATTATGCAAGAAAAATAAATTCTAGTGAGCTACTGTAAAATATAGCTCCCATAGTAAACAATTTGTACTGGACACTTAAAATGTGTTAGGATACTATACCTCATTCTAGGTGTTCTTATTAAATCTCATGATATCTACTCTACTTTTTAAAAAGTAGGAACAATTTACATTTTTACTTCTGCTTTGCTGGCCAGTTGATTCACAAAACAATGAGAATGTTCATTGGATTGGGCTGTATGATGTTGTTAGTGATCCTGTCCACATTTTTAATGGAGGGGGGACATATTTGAGGCAGTGGGTATAGAAGATTATTTCTAGTAATTTGACTATGAACAGTACAAGTTATGGCAATAACTTGAGGAAGGCGCAAGAAAAATATAGCATGACCTCTGTATAAATGCAGGGCATAGAGATGGACCCCTGGATCTGACACAAGATGATTACTATTTATAGCTGTGTCAGTTTAAGCAAATTACTCTACCTCCCTATGCTTCATTTTCTTAATCTATAATAGGAATAATACTACTACATGATAGAGTGGAGGATTAAAGCATCTATTTATGTAAAACTAGTAGAATTCAGTCAGGCATAGCAAACAAAATGTTACTGTAGAATATTAACTAATTTTTTAATTACAACCATTAAAAATGGCCTTTCTTTGCCTATCTATGTTATTTTCTTCATTTATTTTTTAGGATATTTACATCAGCTTCAAATTATTTTGATTATATTTTGGGAATTTGTTTTTAAGTAAAAAAGAATACTTTATTCCTGGTATTTCACCATAGACAATACAGATTATTCTTTTTGGATTACCTTATTCATTTCTGTATTAACTTCTTAAATTGCAAACTGAAATGTTGTTGATAAATAAATGAGCAGATTGTGGAGTGAGTCTGGGACCAGAGCAGTGAGCATGCTGGAAAAGATATTTTATTACTTGATATGTCTCTTAATAAACAATAGTGTCAGAATGGTAGAAATCAGACTTCATATTTAGTTTTCTCTTGGACTATACACAACTTCATTTTCATGGCTGCTGAAAAATGCATCAACTAACTGCTTCACTTTTTTGTTTTTTCTTTTACTTTCATTTTTTAAGTTTGTATATTCAGTCATGAATCCCAGAGGCTAGATGAATAGATTGCTTTCCAATGCTGTTGAGCTCCAGTGGCTATTAAAAGGAGGTTCAGGGTAGTGTGTTCTGGTTGCTCACCATGCTCTGGCCCCAAGTTATTTCTCCTCCAATTAATTGTTGCCAGAAGTCTTGTGCCAGAGCATCTTTTATTTATAGCCTACAATTCCATCTTGCTGCCTCAGGAGGTAGATTTATTAGCAATGCAGCAAGACATTTCTTTGATGCATTTGACAGGTTTTGGTATCTTTACAGCAATCTGATCCAACTTGCATTGTATTTAAAAGAAATTCTTCAGTGATTCCGGGACTCAATAATGAGGCAGGAGTTTCTATATTTTATATCATTTTCTTTATTTTATTGAAGACCTGGGAACATGCATGGAGTGAATGACAAAGGAGAATTTTATGTCTATAAGGTAGTCAGTTCACCATCAAAAAGAGAGGCTAGTGAGAAAAGGCATATATTTGACAAAAATTCCAGCTCTATGTATAACTTGGATAGTTGCTTAATCTCAAAGTTCTAAAAATGAGTTTATGATAGTGGCTACTTCATAGCTAAGATGTGGGATTCAAATGAGTTAATATATATATGAAAATTTGTAGCAGTGACTGGCAAATAATAAACAGTATACAATGTTAGATGTAATTATAAAATAGCCACTTAGGGTTCTGTCAAAATAATATATATATTCATTTAACCACTTCCATTTGATATGCGTATCTTATTGTTCTTTTTCTTTGTATTTTATTGCTTATAAAACAAAAATCACTGTATTTTTGTTTTTTTATTATAAAGTACAGTTTTTTCAATTATATATATCCTGTTCTCAACATATTCTACCTAAATATAAAAATACCTAAATGGAAATATATAACTTTGAATCTCTTGTTTTTATTCACTGTTGTCATAAATAAATAATATCCTCAATATAATAAACATGATATTATATTTTTATGCTCTTAAAGTTATTTTAAATATGAATAATGTTTTATAACCTCCATTATATCTGGTAAGTTATCATGAGTGGTTTACATCCAACATTAAACAAAATACTATTATATCATCATGGATTATTTTTTATTACTGCATGTTCCTAATTACTGAGTATACTCTATGTTGAGCCAAATATCCTTCTTCTGCTATCAAGTAATTCTAGTTCTACCACTATAAATAAATAATATAATTACATTTTATGTATATATTTATTTTCTATTTAAAAAATATTTATAATGTATCCCTAAATCTTTTACTTTTGATATTAAAATTTTCTAATATCTTAATTTTCTTAATATTATATAATTTTCTAGATTTTTAAAAATTTGAGTATAATATTTATAAATTTTCCAGAACAAACTGTTTTTATGATCTTTAGTCTGAATATATATATTCATGTAAACAATTAAAAGTTACAATCAAAGTACTTTTTATGGTGGCTAACTACAAGGTTCTAGAGCTAGAGAGACATTGGTTCTACACCAGAGTTCTGCAGTACTAGTCTTGTCACCATTAGGAATATATGTGTAATGTGACTGTCAGGCTTTTTGACTATAAAATAGACATAAATAGTTCTTCTTCCTAGAGTTTTAATAAGAATCAAATAAGACTATATATACAAAATAGTTACCACCATATTTGCTTCATAACATAACCCAGGTGTTGCAGTGTCTCATGAGATTAGATTTGATTAGTTTAGATCAGGGGTACTCAACCTTTTTATACCTACTGCCCACTTTTGTATCCCTGTTAGTAGTAAAATTTTCTAACCACCCACTAGTTCCACAGTAATGGTGATTTATAAAGTAGGGAAGTAACTTTACTTTATAAAATTTATAAAGCAGAGTTTCAGCAAATTAAAGCATATAATAATAGTTACTTACCAAGTACTTTATGTCGGATTTTCGCTAAGTTTGGCAGAATAAATCTTTATAAAACAACTCACTATAATTAAATCTATCTTTTTATTTATACTTTGATTACTCCACCCACCGTGAAAGCTGGAACGCCCACTAGTGGGCGGTAGGGCCCAGGTTGACTATCACTGGTTTAGATACTTCTTTTTATGTTTTGTAAAAGTTTGGATAGTTTCAAGAATATGTTAGATTACCAGTTCAATTATGTTTACATGATCATATTTGAGTCAAGCTCCTAGTATAATGAGTAAAGGCCCTGTTCTTTAACACATGAACCTAAGTATCCAATACCACAGGTTTCTCAGTATAAAACAAAAACACTCTTTGTGAAGATATTAGAGATTTGAGAATAGGTGCAAAAAAAGTTTATGTGGCATCAGTGCTAATAACTTTTAATTGAGTGTAAGTGGCTATTGTGGATGGTCATTTATGTGCTTCCATTCCTTGGATATTGAAATCATCAGCCTCTTCCTCACAGAATCCTGTACTGGCTCCTTACTCGAACTTTATCTTCTTTCTTTGACTTTTTCTTTGGCTTCTTTAGTCACAGGAAACACTTGTCTCAGCTGACCAGTTTTATTACCTTTAGAATTGCCTTGGCTCATGCTGATATCCATGCACTCAAGAACTTTCTACAACAAGTAGCTTCCAAAGCTAGATATTTCCTATGGAAAATTGTATTTCTAAGAAGAATATAGAAAAATCTGTGTGTATGATAGTTTTGACTCCTGTGGAGATAGTAAGCTTTAAACTTATGGTAGCTACTACTGCTGGTGCCTCTGTAGTGTTCCGGTTCTTGTGTCAGCATTTTAATCATATTGCAATTCTCTTCTACTAAAATCCCTTGAGTTTCACACAGAATCCACTGATAGTCTGTACTTACTCCACTTATTGCTTATATTGAATCTGAAGGGTTAGAATTTTTATTCATTTTTTGTTATATTTCATCCTGTTGGTTTTAGTCTAATAATCTGCACAATATGTTAGGTGTCTTGATTTTGGGATTACCACACTGCCCAACATTTTGCCCCTTCTTGTTCACAATAATTTCATATTGTAAATCCATCTGTTTCCTGGGAATTGGAGTTGCTAGTATGTAAAATAAGACTATTTTAGTACATTGCTTTTATGGAAACAGCTGACATATAGACAATTTTCTGAACAATCTTTTATTTTGCCATTAGGTCAATATGTAAATATGTATTAAGAATATCTTCTTTCTTTCTACTAAGAAGTCTATAGAAAGCTTCTACAATTAAACTAATTCATTTGTTTAATACTTTTTGAGATTGGCGTATAACATCATATTAGTTTTGAGTAGACAACATAAATGATCTGATATGTGTATATATTGTGAAATGATCACTACTATAAGTCTAGTTAAACTACATTTTATGTTTTTGTAATAATTCTGACTAAACTTGTGACTAATATGTTTTATATATTTATTCTAATGGAAGTGCAGTTCTCCAGTTCCTAAATTGTTTGGAAATAATAAATTACCTAGACTTTGGGGGGATAGCTAAGAAGACCTAACTGTACAGTTAGCAGTATTTCTAAAAGAAAAGTATAATGGAAAGGGAGAAAAACAGTAAAATTGCCTTCTATTAAGATTACTCCCTTCCCAGGTAAATAGTAAGAAAACCTAGACTCAGAATTAAAGTTTTACTGATTAAAGTTAGTTAACTTCCCCATAATAAGCATATGAATTCTTTTGTGTATAAATGACATGTAAGTGAAAATACCAGCCATGTTTCTAATAATAGAGGAAATTCAATATTAATTTTATTTTTTCCTATTAAAGGAATTATACAAGGTTAAAATAATTTTAAAGATAAAGGAAATAAATAGTGTGGGTGGAACACAGAGTGCATTCCTAGCAGCTATGGCTGATGCAATGCTGTGAGAACACTACAGCTCCCAGAACGCTCCTGGGCACACCCAGGAAGGGAGCTTGCCCACTATAAGGAAGTGACTCAGCGCCAACCATGCAGCTCCCTGATCTTTTTAGCCATTGGCTTTGAGGAACACACTATAACACCCTCTAGGCTGAACCTGTGTATATAAGCTATCTTACTTCCTGAATAAAGTAGATTTGCATCACTGAACTTGGTCCCCAGAGTCAGGTCATTGCATCTCCATCATCCTCACCCCCGGCAGGACTTGTCCACAACTGGTGCCCTACATTGGGCAGGGACCTAACCAGCATCCAAGGGACCGGTGAGTGACCCTCTGCAATGGGAAACCTTCTCCCCTACTATCAAGCCCTGTAGGCTCGAGCCCTGCACGCCCTATTGCAGAGTAAGTGAGTTAAAGTTTGTGAAAAGGATCTCTGTACTTACTGGGAGATTCTCTCTGGCCTCAATCCAGGGACATGCTTCTCTGGGACCTGGATACTTGGGCCTGAGCTCTCTGAAACGTTTTTTTGGCCGAGGTGCATGGAGGGCAAACCTTCCCTCTTGGCCTCACTCCTCCTGCCTTATTGGCAATACATGCCTGCTTGACCGGTGCTCTTGCTGAGGACCCTCCGCTGGTCCCTAAGGTCCTACAGACTACTCCTCTTTCAGAGGAACCCCTACCTCCATATTCGCCTCACCCTGTAGTGGAAGAAAAGGGTTGGGCCACCAAGTTTGATGAACTTGCAGCCGAGCGTGCAGAAACAAAACTAGATACATTAGAAACCGCACCATCAGCTGGGCTACCCAAAGAAGCTGAAGTCACTACTTCCGCATTCCCTGCCAGGGCTCAATGCCTCACCCCAGCCTCTCAGATGCCATTTTCTACCCCAGCTTTAACTCCAACACGTGTTCCTGCTGCAGACCCATGGGCCAGCCTATATGCCTCCATGTGTCAGCAAAGAGATATTTCCCATGCAGCATCAGGACTAGAGCCCCCTCACCTTTTTTCTGTCAATATTAACCCTACCACTGCACAACCACAAGCATGGTATCCACATGACCAAAAAACAGTTGTTACTCTCAGAAAAGCTATCCAGGAAGATGGCCTTCATTCCCCCTATGTTCAGCAATT
Organism: Saccopteryx leptura; assembly: GCF_036850995.1. Taxonomy (NCBI): domain Eukaryota; kingdom Metazoa; phylum Chordata; class Mammalia; order Chiroptera; family Emballonuridae; genus Saccopteryx; species Saccopteryx leptura. Next base: position 359,005,850 of record NC_089503.1, read on the forward strand.
ACTTGAAAATATCAGTACTGATTTAAATTGTCCCCATGATTGGAAAACGTTAGCCCGAGCACTCCTTACCATGGGAGACTTAATTCAATGGAAAGCTTTATACAATGAGCAATGTGAAATAATAGGTGAAAGAAATCAAAGAGCTGGTATTAACCTCCCCCCAGAAGCCCTCAAAGGAGAAGGGCAATTTGGTTCTCCTGCTGTACAGGCTACAGGACCCCCTCAGCATTTTGATTAAGTGAGCCTATGCGCCACTAGAGCATTTACTCAAACTAATGCTCATGGAAGATCCTTAAAGCTTTCCAAATTGCTTCAGGGTCCCAATGAACCTTTTTCAGATTTTTCTAGGAAGGGTCTAAGAAGCTGCAAAGCATAAAGTTATGCACACTGATCTGGTCGATGCTCTAACTAAAGAATTGGTGTGGGAAGGCACCAATGGAGAGTGCTGACAGGCAATAGGGCCAATTAGAGCTGCGCCCTAGATGATTGGGTTCTTGCCTGCTGAGATGCGGGCAGCAACTCAGCGGTGGTCCTCGCTACCGCTCTTGCAGCCCAATTAAGTATCTCCCATCAGGTAATCCAACCGACACAAGGAGCCTGCTTTGAATGCAAGGGCACAGGACATTTTGCATGGCAGTGCCCTAACAGGAAAGGAAAGAACAATAAAAAGCCACCTTCTGTGTGTCCCCATTGTAGAAAGGGATTTCACTGGAAGCGGAATTGTCACTCAACCACCACTATGGATGGAAAGCCTCTAGAGCCTTTAAACGGGAAGTGGGGCAGCTCTCAGCCCTGCCATAAGAGAGCAACTCCACACAGGAGTCTACTGGACCTTACCCTTAACTGAGAATAAGGCCTTTCTAACCCTGCGAGTTGAGGGCCATCCCATCCTTGGGCTCATAGATTCTGGTGCTGATGTTTCTGTAATCAGAGAGGAAGATAAAAAGGAAGACTGGGCCATGCAGCTCAGACCTTTAGTACAAGGAGTTAGTGGAGTACGACCAGCCCAACAAGCCATCTGACCACTCCATTGGGCAGATCCTGATGGGGTGACTGGAGTTTTCAGTCCTTTATTTATGACTGAATTACCACATACACTTTGGGGATGGGATGTGCTGACTTTACTTGGTGTCTCTATTACCAGCCAGCCCCCCCCCCCAATTCTAAAGGCCACTGCTCAATTAAAAACTCCAGAAACCATCAAACTTACATGGGATACCGACCAACCAATTTGGGTTGAGCAGTGGCCATTAACAGCCTCTAAATTAAAAGAATTACACAAACTACTTCAGCAACAATTAGAAGCCAAACATATTGACCCTTTCACTAGTCCTCATAATTCGCCTGTTTTTGTAATTCAGAAAAAGGCATCTGGAAAATGGAGATTCCTTCATGATTTAAAGGCTATTAACAAGCACATGGCAAAGATGGGCACTTTACAACCAGGCTTCCCACATCCCTCTGTGGTGCCATGGGCTGCCAATATTAAAATTCTAGACATCAAAGATTGTTTTTTCTCAATCCCCCTCCATCCAGAGGACAAGCCTTATTTTGCTTTTACTATGCCTTCTATTAATCATGCCCAGTTTCATAAGTCTGCCTATTTTCTCAAATCTCTCTTTCCCCATCTACTCACATGACCTGCAAACACCTAGTTCACATATGTAAACAGTGCAGACCCTTATTACCCTTTGGCCCCCTACAACCACAAGGTGTCAATCATCAAGGCTTACAGCCTAATGCTGTGTGGCAAATAGATGTCATTCATGTCCCCCAATTTGGCAAACTTTGCTACGTACATGTAGCAGTAGACACCTTCTCCGGAGCTCTCTCGGCCATGGCCCTAGCAGAAGAAAAAACTACAGATGCAATTTGTGCCCTGCAATAGGCCATGCTTTGCCTTGGTGTACATTGGAAAATTAAAACTGAAAATGGGCCCTGTTATACCAGCAGCCAATTTAAAGCCTTTTGTTCCCAATGGCAAATCACACACCACCTTGGCATTCCTTATAATCCCCAAGGACAAGCTGTTGTAGAACAGTGACACAGAGACATTAAGGTTCAAATTCAAAAAGAAAGGGGGGATATGCCCCAGGCCTCACCCAGAGAAGTGCTCCTCAGGGGTGTATTCACTCTTAATTATTAAACTTTTGATTCTAATGGTATAACCCCAGCCTACAAACGTTGGGGAGGCCTTCGTAGCCACCCAACCCCTTTACTGTTGGTACACTGGAAGGACCCAGCCACAGCTCAGTGGCAGGGACCGCACCCCCTTCTAACACAAAGGAAAGGTTATGCTTGTGTTTTTCCAGGAAATAGCCCACATCCAATTTGGATCCCAGGAAGGAATGTACGGCCTCTCCCAGTGTCCCACAATGACCCTACCAATGACACCTCCAACACCTCCTGTGAACCCTCCAGTTCAGGAAATGGCCAGCCTCAGCCTTGAATGGTCGCCTGGAGGAGGTCCTCACTCTGTTCCTCACATGTGTGCCATTATTACAGCGAACTCCCAGGCGCGAGGAGATCCTCACATCTGGGTGGCTCTTCCCCACCCTGGCATAATTATGCCTGTTGAAGTTAATAGCCCACAGTTTCCAGAAGTATATGCCAGTAACTGCTCCCTTAGTCTCCCTTGTGACAATAGTGGATGGAAACTCTAACAGTGGAATGGCACTATTTTGGGTAACCTCAGTGACCCAATGCTACTTAATACCATCCCCTCGGAGGGATGGGTCCTCCTTCAAAATCATACTACAGGGACTTTGCTGAAACAGTACTACCAACCAAGGCTCAGTACTTGACCTACAAGCCCTCTTCCCCCTAGCTACCAACAGCTGGGCCCACCCCACTAACCTTGCCTTCAGAGGGTTGCCTCTTTGCCCTTTCCTATATGATGAACATCTAAGAACACTCCTGAGAGAAGGAATTCCCTGGAGAGACTGCCGCATTGGCTCTGGCCCAGATGCACAGACCATTAACCTCGTTATTTGACATTGCAAGCTAAGAGACAGAATGCAACCATATGCAATACACAGCCCATGGCAAGCCATCTGTTTTGTGTTTAGACACTGGGACCTTTGTGGGAAGCAGGCGTGCATTGACCTATGTCCATTTTTTACAATCAAAATTGAACTGTGTTTAACGGCACCTAGAAGTTCTCTGTAACACAATGGGAGGGAAATGACATCCCAACCCCTAAGAGGAATCCCCTGTTTAAGACCCCCATTCTATTTCCTAACTAGTCAAACATTACAGAAGCTTGCCTCACTGTTTAATCCAGCTACTCTGTTAGCATATAGTATAATAGTTATTATAATTGTTTTAGTTCTACTAGGTTTCTGTTGCATAATGCGTAGCATTCAGAGGATACAACAACAGCAAGCTGTCATTCATCAAGTCCAATTGGCCTTAATTAAAAGAGAAGGGAGAGATGTGGGTGAAGCGCAGAGCACATTCCTAGCAGCTGTGGCTGATGCAATGCTGTGAGAATACTCCAGCTCCCAGAACCCTCCTGGGCATACTCAGAAACAGAGCTCGCCTACTATAAGGAAGTGACTCAATGCCAACCATGCCGCTCCCTGAGCTTTCCAGCCATTGGCTTTGAGGAACAAGCTGTAACACCCTATAAGCTGAACCTGTGTATATAAGCTAGCTTACTTCCTGAATAAAGCAGATCTGCATCACTGAACCTGGTCCCCAGAGATGGGTCTTTGCATCTCTGTCATCCTCACCCCTGGCAGGACTTGTCCACAAATAGGAACTAGAATTAATAGCTTCCTTATAAAGAAATTACAATAATATCTGTCATTTCAATTGTAACAATGAAAGATAAAGAATTTTGGAATAATTTCAGTATACTGCAAGAAAAAGCACTGCTAATTTAGAATTTTTGACACAGAAAATCTTTTTCAAGAAACAGTGACTAAAGGAGAGAAAAAGAGAATAAGAGAAACAAAGAAAAATAAAAGATCATATCACCTTTAAATAAGAACTTCCAACTTTATACTCAAGAAAAATGGCAATAATACTAAAAGAAATATATGAGATGCAAAAGAAAAGATTTTATATGAAAATGCAAATGAATCTAAAAATATATATTCAGTACAATAATATAATTTGTATGTTAGTTTACCAAGGGAACCAGTCTGTTATTTTATACACTGTTAGTGAGCTGTTACAATACAGTTTAAAAGAAAAATTTTGTAAAATTAATAAAAAATATGTTAACTATAGAGCAATTATACCACAAGATATGCAAGGTGTACTTATATTTTAAGCCATTTAAACATGTTTAATTACAGTGAGTGAAATTGTACATTTATGCATAAGAAGACTATCATGATTATGTCAATTAGTTTTCAATTTGGTCTATAATTTCAGTGTAATTTCAATCAATATCCTAAAAGAGTTTGCCAAAATATTCAATAAGATGATTGGTAGATTAATTTGTGGCTGTGATGTTTCTAAACAAATAAAACTGTCATGCCCTCACAGATATCAAGACAAATTGTGAAGACAAGCAGGACAAAGGATATCCCTACACTAATTAAAGAAAAAAATGGAGGTCAAATATTAAAGTTTTATTGAAAAATATGTTAGAAGATTATGACTTTACTATTGGGAACATTTTCTTAAAACACACACACAAATAACTTACACATTTAAAGTATTAAATTTAGAATACAATATTGATATATTTGAGTATGTTAACAATAAGAACTCATAATTAAAACACCATAAAATTTAAGCAAACTTATAAAATAGAACACATTTTTAATGTGTAAACAATGTAAGATTAGTAGTTATGTTATATATTAAATCATCTAAATTAGTAAGAAAATATTTGCAATTTATTAATTTCTGTTTAATCCCATATAATCCTTACATTATAATATTATACTTAAATATAATATTTAAAATATTTTAAATGCCTTCTTATGATTAGTAGAAAATATTTTAGAAGTATATACAGTGAAAAAAGTCACAATTCAATTTATTCATTATACAGTCTCTATTCTCCACAATTGACTTTTATAAAATCAACTTTCATGGATATACAGAGAGAAACAAGACAATTTAAAAAGTGGAGACAACAAAAGCCAAAATAAACACATCAATTATGTTAAACTAAGAAGCTTCTGCACAAGAAAGGAAACTTTCAACAAAACAAAAAGGCAAAGCTATATAGAACATATGAATTAGCAGACCATAGATCTAATAAAAATTAATATTAAATATATATATATATTTAATATATATATATAAAGGAGTCCTACAACTCAAAAGCAAAAAAATCAACCAAATTAAAAAGTGAGCAAAGGATCTGAATAAATACTTCTCCAAAGAAGGCACAAGTAGCCAACACATATTTGAAAAGTAATCAAAATAATTAAATATGAAAGGAACACAAACCAAAACCATAATGACGTATCACCTCAACAGCTTTAGCATGATTCTCATTATTTCAAAAAAAGATAAAAAGTGAAGCTAATGTAGCAAGCCACAACACTGAAGGAAATGTGCTCCCATGAATGTGGAATAGGAGAACTAATTTGTTTAGTTCTAACAGAACTTTTATTTTTTTAAGTGAGAGGAGGGGAGACAGAGAGACAGACTCCTGCATGCACCTTGACTGGGATCCTCCTGGCAACTCCATTCTGGAGCTGATGCTCAGACCAACCGAGCTATGCTTAGCAGCCAGGCCGATGTTTAAACCAATCAAGCCATTGGTTGCAGGAGGGAAAGAGAGTGAGAAGGAGAAGATGGGGAGAGAGAAGCAGATGGTTGCTTCTATTGTTTGCCCTGACCTGGGGTAGAACCCAGGACACCCATATGCAGGGCCAAGGTTCTATCCACTGAGCCAAATGGCCAGGGCAGATGTTTTACTACATTGTCTAAAATTAAGGCAATCTCATTTTCATTTTTCATTTTTTTCATTTAACACTTAAAGATAAAGATGTATTTTATTTAACTATTTATCTACTTCCATACAGCATTGCCCCTAAATACAAGGTTCTTTTGTATTTTTTCTAGAAATCAAGCAAAGAAATAACAATTTGTTTCAACACAAGAAAGAAAAAGTCAAAATTAGAATAATACTAATCAAAATAAAAATAAAATAGAACTTCTTTTGTTTGATTTATTAAGAAATCTTACTATGCCTGGTTCGCTCAGTGGTACAGCATAGGTCCAGCTTGTGGATGTCCCAAGTCAATTTCTGGACACAGGAGAAGAGACCATCCACTTCTCCACTCCTTCCCCTCCCCATTCTCTTTCTCTCTCTTCACCTCCCATAGCATGGTTAAATTGGTTTGAGCACATTGCCCCAGGTGCTGAGAATGGCTCTGTGGAACCTCAGTCTCAGGCACTAAAAATGGCTTGGCAGTGAACATGGCCCCAGATGGGCAGAGCATTGTCCCCAGATGGGGGTTTCTGAGTGGATCCCAGATGGGTCGCATGTGCAAATCTCTCTATCTCCCCTCTTCTCACTTGGAAAAGAAGAAAAAAGAAAGAAAGAAAGAAAGAAAGAAAGAAAGAAAGAAAGAAAGAAAGAAAGAAAGAAAGAAAGAAAGAAAGAAAGAAAGAAAGAAAGAAAGAAAGAAATGTATTAAAATCTTATTTGTTTATATGCACTTGATAAATAGAGCCACAGATCAAATAGCTCTGCCATCAGTATTCCAGAAAGAAAAATGTGTTGCCAGAAAGCCTCCACATACATGCTCCAATATGTGCTGAAATAACCAGCCATATCCATGTACTTTGATGAGACTGAAAATGTATGATAAGTATGGTCCCGAGACATAAACTATAAAATCTTGCTCATCAAAGCTAGACTTTCATGAAAAGTAAACAGACCTTTAGCTGCTGTTCATTGTTCAGATTTCTTATGAAAGATAGAAAGTTCGTGAGAAGAAATAAATTATACTAAATTTGGTTTAAATGTTTTAGACATCATTTTTACCTGTAAAGCACAGACCCAGTAGAGAAGCTAATCTTCTGTTACAAAGAAGAATATTTCTCTTTAAAAATTATAGAAAAACAAAAAAGAAATTACCAACTCAGTCTCAGCTCTCACAGTTTCATTGATTTTTGGCACTCCTTAATATGTGAGAAAAATACTGCTATCATTTTAACATGCTCCTAAAAGATAATGTAAGCAAATATCAGTGGAGGCCACAGTGTTGATTGAACCAGAAACCATATTTCAAAAATGAACTTTTTCTTTGGTATATTTACTAAGTCTGCTTAAAATTAATATTAATTTTCTCACTGGTTAAAAAGAACATATATAGGGCAGATTAGTTTGTAATTTAAAGTTTTTTAATGTTATCTCTTTTAGTCATTATTCATGTACAAAAACAATGTTTTCCTGCCCTCTTGAAAGAATATCCTTGAAAGAATGTCTTCAACATTACCTTTGTAATCAAATACACATTTGTACAATGAAAGGCTTTACAAGTGACTTAAGACAGTTGGTAAAAGGAGAGTTTTGTAACTGAATTGCATGTTTACATTACCCATTCCATTTTCTTTGGTTATAAATGTCTGGCATAACACTCTTAGACACAAAGATACTAAAAAAGAAATCAGCCTCTATCTTTATTTATGAATACCTTCATGGCATAAATTTCATTTGGCCTGAAAATGTAGAGTAATATTTTCCATGCATCTGAACTTTGAAACACAGAGAAAATTTCCCTGCCTGTTAATAATAGCTACTAGGTGTGAGAGAATTTGAAGACATAATATTTCTACTATCTTCAGACAGAGGTAAGGGACCTATTATTTATACATGCCTAAATTAAAATAGTGTCATCTGAATACTAGAATATTTGTACATGTCTGTGATAGAAAAAAAGTTTCAAAACATTTAAAAATTTAATATATGGATCTCTAAAACTGTTCTTCTAAAAATATAATTCTGTCCTGATTGATTAAAATATTAGGACATGATGGATTATAAAACATAAACTTTTCATTAAAAGTGAAAAACATAATATTTTTAAGCACAAGTGGATGGTTACTTGTATTAAAAACAGATTTTGGTAAGCAGAAAGGAGAGGGGAAGGGATGTAGTAAAGGAAGTACTGCTTCTGAAACAGAGTGAAAACAGGAGATTTATTTTCTTTGTAAGTGTTTTTGTGGAAAGCAAAATAGAATAGAGAAAACAATGAGGTAATTCGCAGACCATCAGAAATGTCTTAAGAACAAGTTTAGATGAGGAACAGGGTGACAGAAAATAAAAATAAAATTTCTAGGGGGCATAAAGAAATGAAGGCAACAGATTGTTAATCTTCTGGCTACTTATTGAGAGGAAAGTTGCATCACACCAGGAAAGAGGCAAGAAAAATTTCCCATATCAAAACACCTTTGCAGACTTTGGCTGAGTTAGTGAAGCTGGAGTCTCTCAGGACACAAGGTTTATATTAAGGCCATCACATTAGGAATATAGATGGAAAGGGGCCCTAAGAAAGCTGGGGTGAACCTGGCTTTAAAATAGAGAGAACTAAGTCCTGGCCAGTTGGCTCAGTGATAGAGCATCAGCCTGACATTTGGAAGTTCTGGGTTCGATTTCCAGTCAGTACACACAGGACAAGCAACTATCTGCTTCTTCTCCCCTCCTCTTTCTCTCTCTGTCTCTCCCTCATCTTCTCCTACAGCCATGACTTGAATGGTTTAAGCAAGTTGGCCCCAGCTGCTGAGTATGACACCATGGCCCTGCCTCAAGCACTAAAATAGCTTTGTTGCCAAGCATTGAAGCAGCACCCACAGATGGGCAGAGCATTGTCTGGCAGGGGGTGGCTTGCTCGGTAGATCCTGGTTGGGGCACATGCAGGAGCCTGTTTCTCTGCCTCCCCGCCTCTCACTTTAAATAAATAAATAAATAAATAAATAAATAAATAAATGGAAGTACTAAATACAAGGAGTATAGCAACCTAGAAGAAAAATGTAAAACCATTCATAAATTGAGAAATCAGTGGGATTTGTTTATATATTCAACATACATAATAAAAAAAAATTCTAAAAGTTAAAATAAGCCCTAATGGATGCCACATATAGTAGAGACATTACAAGCTTAGACAGAGATAAAATATGTAGATAAGATTCTAAAAGAATATTATGGAAGTACAGAAGAGGATCCTCTAAAGATCATAATAGTGGTAGAGGGCAGGGAAAACTTCAATTTTGTAGCTAGAACTGGGATGAATATAAGAGTTAGGCAGGTGACCATAACGATTGAGGAAAGTATATTTATTTATTTATCTTAATTTTTCTTAAGTGAGAAATAGGGAGGCAGAGAGACAGACTTCTGCATGCTTCTTGACCAGGTAGCCACCCAGCAAGCCCCTTATGGGGCGATGCTTTGCCCATCTGGGGCTGCTGCTTCGTTGCTCAGCAACCAAGCTATATTAGCACGGGAGGCAAGACCATGGAGTCATCCTCTGCACCGGGGGCCAACTTGTTCCAACTGAGCCTTGGCTGCTGGAGGGGAAGAGAGAGATAGAGAGAGAAGGGAGAGAGGGATGGGTGGAGAAGCAGATGGTCACTTTTTAGAAAGTATATTTCTAAAGAATAATAAACATCTGTAGTTTATAACCTGTGCTCCTGCGGCAACAGCATAAGTATCACCTGAGAAGTGTTGGAAATAAAAATCTGCAATTTTTGGTACCAAAGCAGACCCACTAAATCATGAGCTTTAGAAATGAGCTCTAGCAATCTGTCTTAACAAAGTCATCCACTGACTCCAAGGTTAGCTAATATTTGATTACCAGTGATATAAGTAAACTCCTAAAAACAATAAAGAACTTTTTTTCTGTTATATTTAATAGAAGTTATTTTTAAACAGTATGTGCTTTTAAATTTTGTTCATGGATTTAATTATTTGTATTTTTAAGTTGTATATACTTTTTGAATATAAAGTTTTCACAAAGAAAATCCCACATAAATATCAATATAACATAGATTAAGAAATAACATATTGATAGCACCCCAGAAATTCTCAAAGATAAATACTACCTTGAATTTTTACAATTATTTTGTTTTCCTTCAGTTGCTATTTATTTATTTATTTATTTATTTTTATTTATTTATTTATTTATTTATTTATTTATTTTTAGTGAGAGGAGGAGAGGCAGAGAGACAGACTCCTGCATATGCTCCTACCAGGATTTACCCAGTAAGCCTACTAGGGGCTGATGCTCTGCCTGTCTGGGGCCCTGTCTCCATTGCTCAGCAATCAAGCCATTTTTCAATACCTGAGGTATAGACCACAGAGCCATCCTTAGCTTATGAGACCAGTTTGCCTGAACCAATGAAGCCATGGCTACAGGATAGGAAGGGAGTGAAAAGAGATTGAGAGAGAAGGGGGTAGAGTGGATAAGCAGATGTTTGCTGCTTCTGTGTGCCCTGACCAGGAATCAAATCCAGGACATCCACATGCCAGGCTGATGCTCTACCACTGAGCCAACCAGCTAGAGCCTAGTTGCTCTTTATATGAATGGAATTTTATAGTATGTTCTTTATTTTGTTTGCATGGTTGTAAGAGTCTTCCATGTTGATAATTCTATTATTTTTTTATAAATTATAGTTTATATACTGGCATATTTAACCACTATACGTTTATTTGTAATAATTTTGGAAAATGTTTTTCAGTTTTAAATTTTTACTAGAGTAAAAGTATTTTCTTATGTATTTTATCACCTTTTAATACATTTAACCAAATATATATATCACCATTTTAATTTTCTTAATATCAACTAGATATATTCTTTCACTTTTTGATAAGTAGTACCAATGTGTTGAAGTCTTATTTTTTTAATTAAATTTAGTGTAACTGGTTAACATAATTACACAGGTTTCTGTTTCCCAATCCAACAGCCATCTCTGTATACCATATTGTGAATTCAGCTCTACATAGTCAAGTCTTTATTCATCAGAGGTCTTACTTTTCTTAAAGAAACATCTCATGTTTTGATTTATTAATCTGTGAATTGTAGATTTGTACACTGTTCTTCTTCTAATAGCATCTCTGCTACAAACACTAGTGATTGTCCTATTTCCAACTCTTCCTGTGAAATACTTTTTTCATACGTATGATATAATTTCTCTGTTTCCTCAGTCTCTCTGAGAAATGTCTGTGTGTCTGGTATTGAGAATTGAGGTGCTTTTAGCCAGAAAGCAGGCAGATTCCTGTTTAAGTTTTTAAGGCTTTGATGACACATCAAATGAAATTAAATTTGAAGAAGATTTGCTCTCCTACCTAATTGGAGATACACAAGTAGTTGTTATCATGAGGCAGGTACAATAAATATTAATAAAAGATCACCTTCCTACTTGTTTTTTTCTATACCAATTTGCTATTATTGTTCAAAATTAGTTCTCTAATTATAAACTTATTTTCTTTTTTTTTGGAAATCTTTCATTTTTTAAATGAAAACTGTGGTTGCTAGATGGTATTTAAACTCATGCATGCTAACCTAAAATTGCACATTGGAATATGCCATCTATGTCCTTCTTTTCAATACACACCTAACATCTGATTTGTATTGTACCACATATTTCTTCCCATATTCTAACTTAACTTTGATTTCTAACTTCTGCTACTTAGAGTTTGGGAATGTGAATGGATTTATTTTGGTGGCACATACACTTATGTGCCAATGATTGTTCTATTCATTATGCACATGTCTCTAGGTACTTCCCTAAATTCATTCTTGCATTTTGTGCTTCTTGCCGATATTTCTCAAAGTGTTTGAGGAATGATTTAAGTATGGTATATTTCATAAACTATCCTCCATTTGCATCAGTTGCCTCATCTATAATGAATATCTTAGTCACCTTGGGTTACTATAACAAAAACACTGTAGAATGGGTGGCTTATAAACAACAGTAATTCATTTCTCACAGTTCCAGAAGCTTGGAAGTCCAAGATCAGAGTGCTAGCCAGTCAGGTTTAGTGAAGACCCTCTTCCTGGTGGCAGATGGCTGACTTCTCGCATTCACGTATTGTCACCTGTTTGTATGTTCTGTTTAGTGAGCAGAAAGATGAAGCAAGCTGTCTCATGACCTTTATAAGGATACTAATTCCACTTATGAGATCTCTATCTTCATTCCTTCTTTAATCCTAATTTCCACTCATAGGCCCTTACCTCCTAATATCACTTTGGAGATAAAGTTTCAACATAGGAATTTTGGGGAGACACAAACATTTAGTCCATATTGGGCATAATGACAATATATAATTCATAAAATTGCTAAGTTACTATTAATTAAGTGTTTTAATAACTGTCTATTTTTACCATAGAAATAAAGCAAAGTAAGAGAAGTCATTGTCATGAGTGTATGTGCAGCCTATAGATGCTTTCTTGATGCAGTAGCAGAGCTGAGTAGTTCAAGAGACCCAATGGCCCACAAAGTGTAAAATAATTACAATTTGACTCTTTAGAGAAAAAAAATGTTGATCCCTGCTGTAAAGGAAAATATTATGTATTCATCTCCATGGAATAGGCTGTGAGCTTCACCCTGCTAAGCTGAGTGGAAGAGCAGTCCTGACAGCCACACTTTAGGAACTTAACAAAGTCAGTATTTTTTTTTTTTTTTTTTTTTTTTTTTTTTTGCATTTTTCTGAAGCTGGAAACAGGGAGAGACAGTCAGACAGACTCCCGCATGCGCCCGACCGGGATCCACCCGGCACGCCCACCATGGGGCGATGCTCTGCCTACCAGGGGGCGATGCTCTGCCCATCCTGGGCGCCGCCATGTTGCGACCAGAGCCACTCTAGCGCCTGGGGCAGAGGCCACAGAGCCATCCCCAGCGCCCGGGCCATTTTTGCTCCAGTGGAGCCTCGGCTGCGGGAGGGGAAGAGAGAGACAGAGAGGAAGGCGCGGCGGAGGGGTGGAGAAGCAAATGGGCGCTTCTCCTATGTGCCCTGGCCGGGAATCGAACCCGGGTCCTCCGCACGCTAGGCCGACGCTCTACCGCTGAGCCAACCGGCCAGGGCCAAAGTCAGTATTTTTAACTGTTAAAGTTTCATACCATGCTCAGTTAAAACTGAGTTAATAATATGAGAATGTATTCTAAAGTGGTATTTGTTAAGGTGTATATAAAATGAATAATTTAAAATAGTCATTTTATTTGTCTGAAATATTAACCATTTATAGTTATTTTTAACAGAGATGAATCTTATTTATATCAAATATTCTATCTCATTTTAAACCAATTTTTCATTTTGACAAAGTCTTAAAACTATAATCAAACATGAGTCACAAGTTAACTGGCTTTCTTTAATTTTTTTTGTGTTTGCTGTTTAATTCATTTTTCAAGTACTTGAGCAGGTCTCCTAGCAACCATTTATTTCTCTTCCCATAGGAATAAAAGGCAAATTACTTTCCTATTTGGTGATGTCTTTGTGTTGCCTATCCTTTGAGTACAATAGCTTCATTTTCACATAAAGGTAAACTAAAATGAAATTATGTGAATAAAATGTTCAACTAACTGCAGTGCATTATTTTACACAGAATTGCTTTAGAAATATTGACACTTCTTTAAAGGATTGACAAAAAAAAAAAACCTTACTGAAATGATAATAAAACAAAGCTGTCTAAAATGATCTTTCATTTATTGTGATTTTTTATGGATATATGCATCTTGTTAGGATAGCAAAGCTAGCTTGTTTTAATGAAATCACATTACGATTTCCACTAAAATGAAATTTGCTAAGATGTTTTAATAGGATTTCTACTTAAATATCTTAATTTATTTGTTATATATTTATGTTGTGTGTCTTAATACTTTTATTTCTTTTTTTTTTAATAAATTTTTATTAATGTTAATGGGATGACATTAATAATTCAGGGTACATATATTCAAAGAAAAACATGTCTAGGTTATCTTGTCATTAAATTATGTTGCATACCTCTCGCCCAGAGTCAAATTGTCCTCCGTCACCCTCTATCTAGTTTTCTCTGTGCCCCTCCCCCTCCCCCTAAATCTCTCCCTCCCTCCCTCCTGCGTCCTCCCTCCCCCCACCCCTGGTAACCACCACACTCTTGTCCATGTCTCTTAGTCTCGTTTTTATGTTCCACCAATGTATGGAATCATGTAGTTCTTGTTTTTTTCTGATTTACTTATTTCACTCCTTATAATGTTATCAAGATCCCACCATTTTGCTATAAATGATCTAATGTCATCATTTCTTATGGCTGAGTAGTATTCCATAGTGTATATGTGCCACATCTTCTTTATCCAATCCTCTATTGAAGGGCTTTTTGGTTGTTTCCATGTCTTGGCCACTGTGAACAATGCTGCTATGAACATGGGGCTACATGTGTCTTTACGTATCAATGATTCTGAGGTTTTGGGGTATATACCCAGTAGAGGGATTGCTGGGTCATAAGGTAATTCTATTTGCAGTTTTTTGAGGAACCACCATACTTTCCTCCATAGTGGTTGTACTACTTTACAGTCCCACCAACAGTGGATGAGAGTTCCCTTTTCTCCGCAGCCTCTCCAACATTTGCTATTACCCGTCTTGTTGATAATAGCTAATCTAACAGGGGTGAGGTGGTATCTCATTGTAGTTTTGATTTGCATTTCTCTAATAACTAATGAAGCTGAGCATCTTTTCATATATCTGTTGGCCATTTGTATCTCTTCCTGGGAGAAGTGTCTGTTCATGTCCTCTTCCCATTTTTTTATTGGATTGTTTGTTTGTTTGTTGTTGAGTTTTATGAGTTCTTTGTAAATTTTGGATATTAGGCCCTTATCTGAGCTGTCGTTTGAAAATATCAGTTCCCATTTAGTTGGCTGTCTGTTTATTTTGTTATCAGTTTCTCTTGCTGAGCAAAAACTTTTAATTCTGATGTAGTCCCATTCATTTATCTTTGCCTTCACTTCTCTTGCCATTGGAGTCAAGTTCATAAAATGTTCTTTAAAACCCAGATCCATGAGTTTAGTACCTATGTCTTCTTCTATGTACTTTATTGTTTCAGATCTTATATTTAGGTCTTTGATCCATTTTGAATTAATTTTAGTACACGGGGACAGGCTGTAGTCGAGTTTCATTCTTTTGCATGTGGCTTTCCAGTTTTCCCAACACCATTTGTTGAAGAGGCTTTCTTTTCTCCATTTTGTGTTGTTGGCCCCTTTATCAAAGATTATTTGACCATATATATGTGGTTTTATTTCTGGGCTTTCTATTCTGTTCCATTGGTCTGAGTGTCTATTTTTCTGCCAATACCATGCAGTTTTGATTATTATGGCCCTATAATATAGTTTAAAGTCAGGTATTGTAATGCCCCCAGCTTCATTCTTTTTCCTTAGGATTGCTTTGGCTATTCAGGGTTTTTTATAGTTCCATATAAATCTGATGATTTTTTGTTCCATTTCTTTAAAAAATGTCATAGGAATTTTGATGGGAATTACATTAAATTTATATATTACTTTGGGTAATATGGCCATTTTAATTATATTTATTCTTCCTATCCAAGAACAAGGAATATTTTTCCATCTCATTGTGTCTTTTTCTATTTCTCTTAGCAATGCCTTGTAGTTTTCTTTATATAGGTCCTTTACATTCTTTGTTATGTTTATTCCTAGGTATTTTATTTTTTTTGTTGCAAACGTGAAGGGGATTATTTTTTTGAGTTCGTTTTCTAATATTTCATTGTTGGCATATAGAAAGGCTATGGACTTCTGTATGTTAATTTTGTATCCTGCGACCTTACTGTATTGGTTTATTGTTTCTAGAAATCTTTTTGTGGAGTCCTTTGGGTTTTCGATGTATAGGATCATATCATCAGCAAAAAGTGATACCTTTACTTCTTTTCCGATATGGATGCCTTTTATTTCTTTGTCTTGTCTGATTGCTCTGGCCAGCACTTCTAGCACCACGTTAAATAAGAGTGGAGAGAGTGGACACCCCTGTCGTGTTCCTGATTTAAGGTGGAAAGTCCTCAGTTTTATTCCATTTAATATGATGTTGGCTGATGGTTTATCATATATGGCCTTTATTATGTTGAGATATTTTCCTTCTATACCCATTTTGTTGAGAGTCTTAAACATAAAATTGTGTTGTATTTTATCGAAAGCCTTTTCTGCATCTATTGATAAGATCATATGGTTTTTGTTCTTTGTTTTGTTGATATGATGTATTACGTTAACTGTTTTACGTATGTTGAACCATCCTTGAGATTCTGGGATGAATCCCACTTGATCATGATGTATTATTTTTTTAATATGTTGTTGTATTCGATTTGCCAGTATTTTGTTTAGTATTTTAGCATCTGTATTCATTAGAGATATTGGTCTGTAGTTTTCTTTCTTTGTGCCATCCTTGCCAGGTTTTGGTATGAGGGTTATGTTGGCCTCATAAAATGTGTTTGGAAGTATTGCTTCTTCTTCAATTTTTTGGAAGACTTTGAGTAGAATAGGAACCAAGTCTTCTTTGAATGTTTGATAGAATTCACTAGTATAACCATCTGGACCTGGACTTTTATTTTTGGGGAGGTTTTTAATAGTTTTTTCTATTTCCTCCCTGCTGATTGGTCTGTTTAGGCTTTCTGCTTCTTCATGACTCAGTTTAGGAAGGTTGTATTGTGCTAGGAATTTATCCATTTCTTCTAGATTGTTGTATTTGGAGGCATATAGTTTTTCATAGTATTCTACAATAATTCTTTGTATATCTATGATGTCTGTGGTGATCTCTCCTCTTTCATTTTGGATTTTATTTATTTGAGTCCTGTGTCTTTTTTCCTTGGTGAGTCTTGCCAAGGGTTTGTCGATTTTGTTGATCTTTTCAAAGAAGCAGCTCCTTGTTTTATTGATTTTTTCTATAGTTTTTCTGTTCTCTATTTCGTTTATTTCTGCTCTGATTTTTATTATCTCCTTTCTTCGGCTGGTTTTGGGTTGTCTTTGTTCTTCTTTTTCTAGTTCCTTAAGGTGTGAAGTTAAGTGGTTTACTTCGGCTCTCTCTTGTTTGTTCATATAGGCCTGAAGTGATATGAACTTTCCTCTTATTACTGCTTTTGCTGCATCCCAGAGATTCTGATATGTCGTATTTTCATTTTCATTTGTTTGTATATATCTTTTGATCTCTGCGCTTATTTCTTCTTTGACCCATTCATTTTTTAAAAGTATGTTGTTTAATTTCCACAATTTTGTGGGTTTTTCCCCCTCTTTTTTACAGTTGAATTCTAGTTTCAAGGCTTTATGATCAGAGAATATGCTTGGCACAATTTCAATTTTTCTAAATTTGCTGATATTGTCTTTGTGGCCCAACATATGGTCAATTCTTGAGAATGTTCCATGTACACTAGAGAAAAATGTATACTCTGTCGCTTTGGGATGAAGTGTCCTGTAGATGTCTATCATATCCAGTTGTTCTAGTATTTCATTTAAGGCCACTATATCTTTATTGATTCTCTGTTTGGATGACCGATCTAGAGCTGTCAGCGGTGTATTGAGGTCTCCAAGTATGATTGTATTTTTGTCAGTTTTTGTTTTAAGGTCAATAAGTAGCTGTCTTACATATTTTGGTGCTCCTTGGTTTGGTGCATATATATTAAGAATTGTTATGTCTTCTTGATTCAGTGTCCCCTTAATCATTATGAAATGACCGTTTTTGTCTCTGAGTACTTTTTCTGTCTTGTAGTCAGCATTATTAGATATGAGTATTGCTACACCTGCTTTTTTTTGGGTGTTGTTTGCTTGGAGTATTGTTTTCCAGCCTTTCACTTTGAATTTGTTTTTATCCTTGTTGCTTAGATGAGTTTCTTGTAGGCAGCATATAGTTGGATTTTCTTTTTTAATCCATTCTGCTACTCTGTGTCTTTTTATTGGTAAGTTTAAGCCATTTACATTTAGTGTAATTATTGACACTTGTGGGTTCCCTATTGCCATTTTATAAATTGCTTTCTGTTAGTTTTGTATCTTGTTTGATTCTTCTCTTTTGTTTTTCTATCATTTGTTTTTGTTTGTTTGTATTCCATACTTCTTTCCTCTGTTGCTACCTTTTTTAAGTCACGTGTTTTTGTGGTGGTTTTTTCAAGGGTGGTTACCATTAAGTAATGAAAAGGGTACCTACCATATTCATTGTAGTACCCTTTCTTATGAGTATTTCTGTGCTTCATCGTCCTTTGCTACTGTTAATCTTCATCCTTTCTCCCCCTTTTTTTTTTCTTTTGTTGTCACAGTTTAAGTTTGGTTTTATTGTTTTCTTCGTGGAGCTGTTACTTGTGGTTATGTTTTCTTTTGTTCTTTGAATCTGGTTGGAAAACCCCCTTTAGTATTTCCTGGAGTGGGGGCTTTCTGATGATAAATTCTCTCATCTTTTCTGTATTTGTGAATATTTTTATATCTCCTTCGTACTTGAAGGATAGCTTTGATGGGTATAGTATTCTTGGCTGAAAGTTCCTCTCTTTCAGGGCTTTAAATATTGGGGTCCATTCTCTTCTAGCTTGTAGAGTTTCTGCTGAGAAATCTGATGATAATCTAATAGGCCTTCCTTTATATGTTGTATTCTTCTTTTCCCTGGCTGCCTTGAGAATTTTTTCTTTGTCATTGGTTTGTGTCATCTTCATTATGATGTGCCTTGGAGTGGGTTTGTTGTGGTTAAGAAAACTCGGTGTTCTGTTTGCTTCTTGAATTTGAGGCTTTAATTCTTTCCACAGGCTTGGGAAGTTCTCATCTATTATTTGTTTGAGTATATTCTCCATTCCATTTTCTTTCTCTTCTCCCTCTGATATACCTATTATTCTTATGTTATTCTTTCTGATGGAGTCAGACAATTCCTGTAGGGCTTTCTCGTTTTTTATTATTTTTGAGTCTCTTTCTTCTTCTCTCTGTTGTGCCTCAAGTTGCTTGTCTTCTATTTCACTGATTCTGTCTTCTATCTGGGCTGTTCTATTAGCTAAGCTTGCTACCTCATTTTTTATCTCTTGAATTGAGTTTTTCATTTCTGTTTGATTTGTTTTTATAGTTTCAATTTCCTTGGTAATATATTCTTTGTGATCGTTGAGTTGTTTTCTGATTTCCCTAAATTGCCTTTCTGTGTTTTCTTGTATATCTCTGAGTATTTTTAAGATTTCTATTTTAAATTCTCTGTCATTTGGCTCCAAGTCTTCCAATATGTTAAATCTTTTCTCCATAGATTTTTCCACATCAATTTGCGTTACCTCTCTGTCTTTTGTATCCATAATGTTCGATTTCCTTTTTCTTATTGGCATCTGAAGGTGGTCTTGATGATAGTGTTAATTAGAATTAATAAAAAATAAAAAGGAAAAAGGAAAAAAAAAAAAAAAAGGAAAACACTCCACAAAAAAAAAAGTAATAATTTATTATTTCCCCCTTTTTTCTTTCTTCTCTTCCCCTCCTCTCACCTTCTTAGGGAAATATCGTGATGAACTGTGAATTATATTATGCTAAATGGAACAAAAACTGCCTATAATGGAGGGCCTGATTTGGGGTGAAGAGTTCAAGGGGCAAAAAAGAGATTAGGGACCTACTAAATACAAAAAAAAAAAAAAAAAGAGGGAGAAAATCTTAGACAAGCATAAAATGATTTGCTTGTAAGTGATGGTCGACTAAGAGATATAATGAGAGGGATGAGAGGGAAACAGAAAAAAGGAGAGAAAAACTATAATTAAAGAAGAAAAAAATAAAAATAAAAATAATAAGTAAAAATCTGTTGTATTAAGTGGAGTGAAGACTAAATACAATGGAGACTTTGGGTTGGGAGGAATGCTAGTGAGTTAAAAAGCAATGTAAAAAGTGCCCAAAATGCCACAAAAACAAACAAATAAAGAAAAACCAAGAACAAAAGCAGAAGAAGAAAAAAAAGAACAACAACAACAAAAAAAAACCCTACAAAAACTTGAGTCCCAAATTAAATAATTTGTTCGTGATTGAGGCTTAAATGGGAGGAAAAGTAAAAGGAGAAAACAAGAAATGAATAGAAAGGAAAAAATAAGAGTAAGAGAGAAACGAAGGAAGAAAAAAAGGAAAGGAAAAAAAACAAAAGGGGAGAGAGTGAGAGTTAAGGGTTTTGGAGTGTAACCCTAAAGGAGAGTTAGGATGAAGAAAAGAAATAAAATGTAACACTCATGGGTAGTGTAGTTCAAGAAAAGGGTAGCATAAGATGGGCAGAGAGTAAAAGGACTGAGGTGGAAGAAATAGAAATAATAATAAAGGCAATAAAATAGAAGAAAGAAACAACAACAAAGAATTAGTGGAACAAGTTATAAAGCCTGTGGATTTTTCTTGATTTTGAGAGGTTAACTTCTTCCTTTTTTCTTTTCTCTCCCTCTTTCTGGTCGGTGACTCTATACCCCAGGTTCTGCCCCTATGTCACTCTTAGGTAGGAATTTGCAGTTGATGGGATTCTATGGCAATGTCATATAATTGGCTTTAGTCTCGCTGGTAGTCAAGGCTTGTTGGCCTTTGCAGAGTCCAACAATGAGAGAGTTTGCTTTCCTGGAGTCTCTTTCCTAGTCTCCCCTTCCTGAATTAGCAGCCTGATGATCCAGCTATGAGGCTGCCACTGCTTCTGTCTGGGGAGTAAGAGGCTCAAAGAGCTGGGAAATCCCCACTCTATCCTCACTCAGCGCAAGGCTCTGGGTAAGGCTTTGGCAGTCAGAGCCTCCAGCGTAATCAGGTGGGGCTGGGAGTCAATTGTTGTCAAGGTGACTGTTCAGCGCCTATCATTCAGTTGGACCACTCAAACCAGGCTTTCCACACTTGGTAGCCTGTTTTCGCTGGGAAGAAGAAGCACTAGTCGCTGTTTGCTTTATGGATCTTAATATCTGCCAAGTCCCTCTTGTTAGGAATATCCCTGAATATGGAGGCTCTGTCAATCAGAAGTTGCCCCTGCCCCTTTAGCGAAAGGCACTGAAAAATATCACGCCTCTTGCCTTGGATTGCTGAACTGGGAGAGATCTTATCAATTAGAGCCCCGTGGGTGCGTAGATTTCGTGGGTTAAGCTAATTTCAGTGATTGGATCCGCAGCTGTGCTCCAAAAAGAATTTCAGGCTGCCTGCGCCGCCCCTCCCCCAACGCTTGATTGTTAGCTTGAATGGCTGGGTGAGGTGCCCCACCCGCGGAGAGAATCTCCTGACTAGGAAGGACAGCCTTGGCGCCCGCGGGGCACGGGGCGTGCGCGCGGTTTCTCAGCACGCCAGTGGACGGGGACCGGGCGCGCACGCTGTTTCTCAGCACGCCAGTGGCCGGGGACCGCGGCATGGGGGTGCGCGCGGTTTCTCAGCACGCCAGTGGACGGGGCCTCTCTGGATCGCGGCACCGGGCGTGCGGTTTCTCATCACGCCAGTGGTCGGACCGCGGCACGGGGGGCCGCGCGCGCGGCTTCTCAGGGTATGCTAGGATGGCCGCCAGTGCCCAGGCTGCCGTCCCCGAGTGTGGGTGGGCAGCTGCATGGGTGGGTTGACTCACCACAGGTGTACTCCCTCCTGGGCAACAGTCCCTCTGCTTTCAGTGTGTGTGTGGAAGTCCGGAATGCTCCGAGGATAAATTTTTCTGTTTCTAGTTGATAAATTTGTTGAGATTTTGGGGAGATCTGTCGGACGCGCTGCTCACGGCGCCATTTCTGTGATGTCACCGCCTATTTCTTTTTTGATATAAATAGTAAATACTTGTTTTGTGTGGGTTTCAGCCTATCTATAACCAGTGTTGTGGTTGGACTGGACCTTGATGTTATTATGATTTAGAGATGTTCTCCTACCATAACCATCAGGAAACTTTGAAAAAGCAGACATTACTTACAGGGTCTGGAAATGATACAGCACTCCTGGGCCAGACTTCAGGTAGAGAGAGAGACTTGTACATGGAAGTGAGGGATTTGGTATTTTGCTTTAATTGGGGTGTAGAGTGAAGTTTCTTGGGCTCACTCTTTTCTGGTAAATTTAAAACAAGAGAGCAGCCATTTAAAACCTAGGGAAATGAAAAACAATGGCCTGGATGGTCCATTATCAAAATTAACCAAGATCTCAAACTCAAAGGAACCACAAAGAAAGAGGTAGGTGGCCAGATTCTTTATCTACTTGTGTGGCTGGCAATGTGTTCATTTAATATAGGTCTTTAAAGTGTATGTTTCTTTGAAATTGATAACTCTAAATCAAAGCTTAAGTCAGACCTTGCTTTACAAAAAAAAATAATAAATTGTCAGTGCTTATACTATATTACTTATATCTGAAAATTGTACTTTTAAAAAATGTGTACTTATTAATTCATGTTGTACCTTCTGTCACTAAAAAAGATACTGTACTAATAAGAGCAAGTTCACCATTATTTTAAAGCATTCTACTACAGAACTACAACTCTTTCTCATATTTCTGATTCCTTCCAAGTTCACAAATTATATGAATTCTTAATATTTTAAAGAACCAAAATACATTGAGCCTATATCATATTTTCATTCTTTCTTATCTCTGTATGACATCATTTTCTTCTTATGCAATTAAATTATATGGTCCATCATTATATTACTTTCTTACACCTTCACATTTCTTATCACTGCCTCTCTCTATTGTACTCCCCCCTGCTAAATTCCAAACCTGTTATATTTGTCTCTACTTAGTTAACACCTGTAAATATATACCTGAACTTTTTTTTTGCAGTAAAACATGCATGCTGTGATGCTTCCTAGTCTCATTTTAATTATAATTAACTAATTTTAAAAAATTTTAATAAATAGACCAGACACTTAGTAACTTCCTATAATTTATACATTCTTTCTTTTTTTATATAAATTTTAATTAATTTTAATAGGGTGACATTAATAAATCAGGGTACATATGTTCAAAGAAAACATCTCCAGATTATCTTGTCATTCAATTATGTTGCATACCCATCACCCATAGTCAAATTGTCCTGTCACCTTCTATCTGGTTTTCTTTGTGCCCCTCCCCTCCCCCGTCTCCCTACCTCTCATCCCCTCCCCTCATAACCACAACACTCTTTTCCATGTCTCTTAGTCTCATTTTTATGTCCCACCTATGTATGGAATTATGCAGTTCTTAATTTTTTCTGATTTACTTATTTCACTCCATATAATGTTATCAAGATCTATCCATTTTGTTGTAAATGATCCAATGTCATCATTTCTTATGGCTGAGTAGTATTCCATAGTATATATGTACCACTCTTTTTTATCCAGTCATCTATTGAAGGGCTTTTTGGTTGTTTCCATGTCTTGGCCACTGTAAACAATGCTGCAATGAACATGGTGCTGCATGTGTCTTTACACACCAATGTTTTTGAGTTTGGGGGGTATATACCCAATAGAGGGATTGCTGGGTAATATGGTAGTTCTATTTTTTAGTTTTTTTGAAGAACAATCATTCTTTCTTCCATAATGGTTGTATTACTTTACATTACCACCAACAGTGGATGAAGGTTCCTTTTTCTCCACAGCCTCTCCAACACTTGCTATTACCTGTCTTGTTAATAATAGCTAATCTAACAAGTGTGAGGTGGTATCTCATTGTAGTTGTGTTTGCATTCCTCTAATAACTAATGAAATGAGCATCTTTTTATATATCTGTTGGCCATTTGTATTTCTTCCTGGAAGAAGTGTCTGTTCATGAGTTCTTTGTATATTTTGGATATTAGGCCTTTAGCTGAGCTGTTGTTTGAAAATATCATCTCCCATTTAGTTGGCTCTCTGTTTATTTTGTTGTCTGTTTTTCTTGCTGAGCAAAAACTTTTTAGTCTGATGTGGTCTCATTCATTAATCTTTGCCTTCACTTCTCTTGCCTTTGGAGTCAAATTCATAAAATGCTCTTTAAAACCAAGGTCCATAAGTTTAGTACCTATATTTTCTTCTATGTACCTTATTGTTTCACAAATATAAATATATGTGTCTTATAATTAGGTCTTTGATTCATTTTGAATTAATTTTAGTACAAGGGGATGAACAATAGTCGAATTTCATTCTTTTGCATGTGGCTTTCCAGTTTTCCCAGAACCTTTGTTGAAGAGGCTTTCTTTTTCCATTGTGTGTTGTTGGCCCCTTTATTGAAAATTATTTGACCATATATGTATGGTTTTATTTCTGGACTTTCTATGCTGTTCCATTGGTCTGAGTGTCTATTTATCTGCCAATACCATGCTTTTTTGATTGTCGTAGCTCCATAATATAATTTGAAGTCAGGTATTATAATGCCCCCAACTTCGTTCTTTTTCCTTAGGATTGCTTTGGCTATTCAGAGTTTTTTATAGTTCCATATAAATCTGATGATTTTTTTGTGCCAAGTATGATTGTACTTTTTCTGTTAGTTTTTGTTTTTAGGGCAGTCATTAGCTGTTTTATATATATATTTTGGTGCTCCTTGGTTTGGTGCATATATATTAAGAAGTGTTATGTTTTCTTGATTCAGTGTCTCCTTAATCATTATGAAAGGACCATTTTTGTCTCTGATTACTTTTGCTATCTTGTAGTCAGCATTGTTAGATATGAGTATTGTTACATCTGCTTTTTTTTGTATGTTATTTGCTTGAAGTATTGTTTTTCACCCTTTCACTTTGAATTTGTTTTTATTTTTGTTGCTTAGATGTGTTTCTTGTAGGTAGCATATAGTTGGATTTTCTTTTTTAATCCATTCTGCTACTCTGTGTCTTTTTATTGGTGAGTTTAATCTGTTTACATTTAATGTAATTATTGATACTTGAGGGTTCCCTATTGCCATTTTATATTTTGCTTTCTGTTAGTTTTGTATCTTGTTTGATTCTGCTTTTTTGTTTTTCTATCATTTGTTTTTGTTTCGTTGTAGTCCATACTTCTTTCCTCTGTTACTACCTTTTTTAAGTCATGTGCTTCTGTGGTGGTTTTTTCAGGGGTGGTTACCATTAAGTAATGAAAAGGGTACCTACCATGTTCATTGTAGTATACTATCTTATGAGTGCTTCTGCACTCCATCGTCCTTTGCTACTGTTAATCTTTGTCCTATCCCCCTTTTTTGTTTCTGTTGTCACAGAATAAATTTGATTTTATTGTGTTCTTGGTGGAGCTTTTACTTTTGGTTTTGTTTTGTTTTGTTTTTTGTATCTGGTTGGAAAACCCCCTTTAGTATTTCCTAAAGTGGGAATTTTCTGATGATAAATTTCATCATCTTTTTTGTATCTGTGAATATTTTTATTTCTCCTTCATATTTGAAGGATAGCTTTGATGGGTATAGTATTCTTGGCTGGAAGTTCCTCTTTTTCAGTACTTTAAATATTGGGGTTGACTCTCTTCTAGCTTTTAGAGTTTCTGCTGAGAAATTTGATGATAATCTAATAGGCATTCTTATATGTTGTGTTCTTATTTTCCCTGGCTGCCTTGAGGATTTTTTTCTTTGTCTTTGGTTTTTGCCAATTTCATTATGATGTGCCTTGGAGTAGATTTGTTGGGGTTAAGATAACTCGGAGTTCTGTTTGCTTCTTGAATTTGAGGCTTTAGTTCTTTCTACAGGCTTGGGAAGTTCTTGTCTATTATTTATTTGAATATGTTCTAAATTCCATTTTCTCTCTCTTCTCCTTCTAATATATCTATTATTCTTATGTTAATTTATTTTATGGAGTCAGACAATTCCTATCGGGCTTTCTCAATTTTTTTTAATTCTTGAGTCTTTCTTCTCTCTGTTGTGCCTCAAGTTGCCTCTCTTCTATGTCACTAATCCATTCTTCTATTTGGCCTGTTCTATTAGCTAAGCTTGTTACCTCATTTTTCAGTTCATAAATTGAGTTTTTCATCTGTGTTTGATTTGTTTTTATAGTTTCAATTTCCTTGGTAATATATTCTTTGTGTTCATTGAGTTGTTTTTTGAGATCCCTAAATTGCCTTTCTGTGTTTTCTTGTCTATCTCTGAGTATTTTTAGGATTTCTATTTTAAATTCTCTGTCATTTAACTCCAAGTTTTTTAATCTTTCAAATTTTTTTCTATAGATTTTTTTTCTATTCTATCTATGCTACATCTCTGTCTTTTGTATCCATGATATTTGATTTTTCTTTTTCTTAATGTCATCTGAGGGTAGTTGTGTTAATACCACTAATGAGAATCAATAATGAATAAAAAGTAAAAGAAAATAGACAATATAACAAAATAATTTTTTAAAATTTTATTATTTTTTTCTTTTTTCTTTCCTTCTTTGAGAAAGTACCATGAAAAACTGAGAGTTATATTGTGCTAAATGGAACAAAAACTACCTATAACAAAGGGCCTGAGTTGGGGAGAAGTGATAAAGGGGCAAAAAGAAGGCTGGGACCCACAAAATGCAAAAGAGGAAAAAATTTGGATCAAGAATAAAATAATTTGCTTGTAAATGATGGTCAACTGAGAGATATAGTAAAAGGGATAAGAGAAAAACATTAAAAA
Source organism: Saccopteryx leptura (assembly GCF_036850995.1). Taxonomy (NCBI): domain Eukaryota; kingdom Metazoa; phylum Chordata; class Mammalia; order Chiroptera; family Emballonuridae; genus Saccopteryx; species Saccopteryx leptura. The sequence goes on from NC_089503.1 coordinate 359,032,217, forward strand.
GAAAAAAAATTTGTTGTATTAAGTGCAACAAAAACTACATAGAATGGAGAGCCGGGGTTGGAGGGAATGCTAATGAGTTAAAAAGCAAAGTGAAAAGCACACAAAATGCCACAAAGAAAAAATTTGAATCCAAAATAAAATAATTTGTTTGTGAGTGAGGATTGAATGATAAGAAAAGTAAAGGAGAAAAGAAGAAACTACGAGAGAGGGAGAAAAAAGAAAAAGGGAAAAAAGAAAAAAAAGAGAGTTAACGGTTTTGGTGTGTAATCCTTATAGAGAGAAAGAAAAAAGAAAAGAACAGGAAATGTAATACTTATGGATAATGTAGTTCAAGATGAAGAGAAAAGAATAAGATGAGCAGAGAATAAAAGGACCCAGGTGGAAGAAAAATATAAATAAATAAAAATAAGAAGATGAAAGAAAAATGTGGAAAAAGTTTTAGACTGTTAAAAACTGTGGATTTTTCTTGATTTTGAGAGGTTTTCTTCTTCCTTTTTCTTTATTCTTCCTCTTTCTGGTTAGTGGCTCTGTACCCCAGGCTCTGCCCCTGTGGCACGCTTAGGTAGAGATTTGCAGTTGATGTGTCTCTATGGTGATGACATATACTAGGCCTCAGTCTCGTTGTTAGTTGGGGCTTGTTAGCATTTGCAGGCTCCAACAATGGGAGAGTCCATTTTTCTGGAGCCTCTCTCCTAGTCTCTTCTTCCTGAATTAGCAACCTGATGATCCAGCTATGAGGTTGCCACTGCTACTGCCTGGAGATGAAGAGGCTCAAAGAGCTGGCAGATCCCTACTCTATTCCCACTCAGTGCAGGGTTCTGGGTAAGGCTCTATCAGTCAAAGCCACCAGCGTAATCAGGCAGGGCTAGGAGCCAATTGCTCTCAAGGTGTCTTTCTATGAGCCTCCAGGCATATCCAGTATGCCTCAGCACTCTCTCCCCAGGCATTTTGTACTTTGTGAACTATATTGGCTGGAAGGAAGATGCCCTAGTCACTGCCTGCAGAACAGGATATCTTAAAAGCTGCCAAGTCCCTCTTTTTAGTGCACAGCCCTGAGTATGAAAGCTCTGCCAATCAGAGACACCAGCTTAAGCAGGTAGGGGTGGCATGTTGACTTCAGTTCCCCAGGTATATCTAGTTAAATTTGCCTTAGTGTTCTGTGGGATTGCTTTCTGCAGCCTTCTTCCTTATTAAAAAGCCTACAGCCTAGCCTAACTTCTGCAGTGCTCTTTCAGGTTTGTTCTGTAGGAATGTGTTTTTCACCCTGTATTGGCTGACAGGAAGTTGCCCCTGCCCCTACGTGCATAGCAAGACACACTAAAAAATATCATGTCTCTTGTCTCAGATGCAGATCTGAGAGAGACTTTGTCAACTAGAGCTGTGTAAGCCAGTTGGGCGGTGAGCAGACTGTGGGTTAAGTTAAATTCAGTGATTGGATCTGCATATCTGCTCCAGAGACAGTTAGCAAGCTGCCTGCGCTCCCCTCCCCCTAGCTCTTCCGTATTTTTTCTTCCCCGGGATGTTAACCTGAATGGCTGGATGAGACGCCCTGCCCGCCCAAAGAAGTCCAGGCGTAGGGAAGTTCGCTTTCACACACTCCCAGCGCACTCTTGTTGGGGGAGCAGGGATCACACTGAGACTCTGGTTGCAGCCCATGCAGAAGCCTCTGACCCTGCCCCTCTGTCCGGGAACATGGGCACCCACGCCCGGAGTGCTAGGAGGAACCTCTCGCACACTGTCTGCATTCACCGACCAAGATATCGGAGGTAATGGCGACCGCCGCTCTCCCGCCTTTGCTGGGATCAGGTGCCAGTGTTAGCTCTCATGGGCTTAGTTGCCATGGTCACACTCTTTCTTTGGCTTGAACGTCTGTGCTGGAGCCCTGCTCCTTCCATGCCCCCACTCTCTCTCAGTTCCAAGTGAAAGCATCCCTTGCTCAGGTTAGCGAGGAAGGTGAAGTGTTTTGTTCTCCATCTTATTTCTTTCAGGGTTGATGATATATTTAGACAACTTTTGCCCAATCATACCTTCTTGTTCAGTGTGTGGGACTTCCAGATGCTCCAGGGATATATTTTTCTGTCTCTAGTTGTAGAAGTTGTTGAAATTTTGGGGAGAGGTATCAGGAGTGGTCCTCACAGCGCCATTTTTCTGACTTCACTCCCATTCTTTCTTTCAATATCCTTGATATCCATTTCATTTCTCTCTTTTCTCTTCAAACCTCCACCCCTTTTATCACACTCCTTTGAGGTCTTGCTTTCACATTTCAATTAAAAAAATAAGAGAAGTTCTGCCTGCATTCCATTAATCTTGACCAGGGGTCCCCAAATTACGGCCCGCGGGCTGCATGCGGCCGCCTAAAGCCATTTATCTGGCCCCCACTTCACTTTTGAAAGGGACACCGGCCCTGGCTGGTTGGCTCAGTGGTAGAGCGTCGACCTAGTGTGCGGAGGACCCGGGTTTGATTCCCGGCCAGGGCACACAGGAGAAGCGCCCATTTGCTTCTCCACCCCTCCGCCGCTCGCCTTCCTCTCTGTCTCTCTCTTCCCCTCCCGCAGCCGAGGCTCCATTGGAGCAAAGATGGCCCGGGCGCTGGGGATGGCTCTGTGGCCTCTGTCCCAGGCGCTAGAGTGGCTCTGGTCGCAACATGGCGATGCCCAGGATGGGCAGAGCATCGCCCCCTGGTGGGCAGAGCGTCGCCCCATGGTGGGCGTGCCGGGTGGATCCCGGTCGGGCGCATGCGGGTGTCTGTCTGACTGTCTCTCCCTGTTTCCAGCTTCAGAAAAATGCAAAAAAAAAAAAAGAAAGGGATACCTCTTTCACTGGTGGTCAATGAGAGGAGCACATTGACCATTTCATTAGCCAGAAGCAGGCCCAGAGTTCCCATTGAAATACTGGTCAGTTTATTGATTTAAATTTACTTGTTCTTTATTTTAAATATTGTATTTGTTTCTGTTTTGTTTTTTTCACTTTAAAATAAGATAGGCGCAATGTGCATAGGGATTTGTTCATAGGTTTTTTTTATAGTCCGGCCCTCCAATGGTCTGAGGGACAGTGAACTGGCCCCCTGTTTAAAAAGTTTGGGGACCCCTGATCTTGGCCCATGTAACTCAGTCTTCTCTCTTGTTGTATTGTTTCCTCAGGATCCCATGTTTCTCTCTCATCAACACAGACAATACACTAGAAATTACCCTCCTTCTTGCCTGGATTATCATTCTTCCCTCCCTTCATCAATCCATTGCGTTTGTTCAGCAACATTCTCTGACAACCTCTAAGAACATCCCGTTTGTTCAGCAACATGCTCTGACAACCTCTAAGAACTTTCTCAGTTATTGTTCACATTGTGGTTTTCGTAAAATAAAACTTAAAAAATATATTTTGTCTAGTTCTTCACAAACTATAATTTACATAGAAATCATTGGGAAGTTTAGGAAAATCAGTTCTCTTGCAGTAAGTCTAGGGTGGGTTCTGAAATTCTGCATGTTTAATGAGATGTTAGGTGAAATCTGATGTAACTGAAGGACTATGCTTTGAACAGCCAAATGTTACATACATTTTCTGCATTCTCTCTTGAACTTTTGCAAATAAAGGTTTACCCCCACCATTCCGTAGATACATCATCTCCAATGTGGTGATGTATTTAATTCTCCCTTGCTAAGCCAAATTGCTAATTAATTCAGTCTAATTCTTTATCTTATTTTAGATATTGGCAGCACTTGATACACTTTGTATTTTTGAAGGGTTTTTTTTACTCAATGTTTTTGGTTGTTATAAGCAAACACCTGCACTCTTATTCTACCTGCTTGGTTGTTCCTTCCCAGTTACGTTTTAGGTACTGGTTCATTTCTATGATTCTTTCCTTACATTGGCATGCATGAAATGCTCTCTTCTCTGTATTTCTGCCTTTGGAGATCACAGTCACTGCCTTGGTTGTAAATATTTATATGCTGGAATCTCAACTTAATTTATAGATCAGCCTCACCTCTAAACTCTACATCACTGTGATCAACTGCCTATAGGATAGCTCAACTTGTATGTGTAATAGATATATCAAATCAGAAAAAAAGAACATATAAACCTCACTTTCTGGCTGCTCACATTAAATGACACAAAACAAAAACACATTGACTTATCATTTCTTTTCTTTTTTAAGTTAATCAGAATCTAGCAGGCTTTATATTCAACATATCTTTAAAGTCTGAACTTTCTCACTGATTTCTTCATGCTTTTAAACTCCCTCCGCATGCTCTCAAATCAAAGGCTTTGCACTTGCTTTTACTGTCTTCTGAAATTCTTTGTTGGTTCATTCAGTCATTCAGTGAATATTTGTGGAGAGCTATTGTGAGACAGTGGTGTTCTATTAGCTTGGGAAAAATTAACAAATTTGACAATATAATGTACTTGAGTGGAGCTTTATTTGAATGGAGGCAATAAATTATAAATGTGCCCAAACTTGTGTTATATATTATTTTAGAAGGTACTTCAAAAATGGAAAATACAATAATTTTAGGGGAGTTAAATGTAAGATTACTCTCCCCAATTAAGCCACAGCAGTTTTGTTTGTATTTTTTTTACTATCTCTCTACAGGTCTTAGTTATTCTCCTCATTAATGAGGTTTTCCTAGAGCACTCTATACAAAATAATCACAACCAAATTCTTTGTCCAGACACACTGCTGTATTTTTTATAGCATTTATTATCATTAAGCATATGATATATATATATATATATATATATATATATATATATATATATGTATATCTGTTTTATCATTTGTTTTTTACATTTGTTTTATTTTCTATCAACTCAGGTCTTCATATCCCTAGTGCCCAGAAGATTTCCTGCCACTTAGTGTTGGTAAACATAACATTCATCTAAATTAATGAATCAAAGTATTACTTTCTTAATTTTTATCTGTGGGAAAAAATATTTTCAAAAAAAGTTAAATACCTTGATTAATTTGTGGGTCTAATATATATGCTTATATTCCATAAAACATTTTGTTAAAGTGAACAATTATGATGTTGCTATAGAATAAAATGAAGATTATTATCAGATATTTTTCAAGTATTCTGGATAAAGTTAGAGTGAGATTAAAAAACCAAACAGGGAAAACTACAGTTTAAAACAGGCACTAGAAAATGCTTTGGCAGCAGAAAGAGTTCTTCCCACTTTGAAATATTGGAGAGATTCCAGGTTCAACATCAAACTTGTGAGAATGGGTTACTGGAAAATCTTTTGGAAAATTAACTTGAAAATTTAGTAGGAAGTGTTGGGATAACTATTTTAAAACAGTGTAGTGTGGACAAAATGTCTAGAGAGAAAATACAGTTTATGCTAATACTATGCAAGGAGAATTTAGATGAGAAAAATAAGGACAAAAATAAAACTTAGAAAATCTCTCAGAAGTAAACTTTCCAGCAAAGGAAAACTTTCAAATAAGCACTGGGGTCCTTGGATTACAACACAGTTTGTTCCTATGATAGTGAGATAGTGAGGTAACCTGAATTTTGGTGTAAGTTGAAACACACCCTAGCCTAAGTCACTTACCTATCCTAACACAGTTGTAGAATCATAATCTGGAACATAAAAACATAAGTAAGCCAAAAATGGCACAGGTAAGCATTCTGGGTATGCCAAATCCTTCATTCAAATGCTGCATTACTGTGTGTTCTTCCACCGCAAGCACCAAACTAGTTCACTCATGTAGTCTGCAAGTACGGCACTAATATTGTAAGCCAAAACACTCATGTCTCTTTTTTTTAAAGTTTTTATGGGTGTGAGTGTTGTAAACTCAAAATATTGTATGTTGAGACTGTTGTGACATGAAAACCCCCTGTAGAGACAACGTTTATGTTAATCAATTTCATGAAACTTAAGGAGATCAGAAGGTACAAGAACTCAACTTGAGATTGTCACGTGTCAATATATTCACCTATTTGTGCATTATATGCTTCCCCTGTAATTAGAAAAGTAAAATATTATACAGGAATCTACATTAATTAACACTTAAAGTAAAATTCTAAACTCAACAAAGATTAAAAACTAAACTAGAGAAAGCTGAACTACTTAAGGAAAAATAAGAAAAGTTCAATATTTTTAGGTGTATCCAAAAGGATACTGTAGCAGTTATTTAAAAATTTAAGTTTCTTCATTATTAAATTCATGATCACTAACTCAAGAATCAGATATGTGGCCTGAAAATAGCATGTATAATGATTATTGTATTGAAAGATGGAATTCAAGGTTTTTCCCCCCAAAATCATATAAACATGATGAGCAATTTAAACATGGAAAAATAAGAGGACACTTGCATCATAGAAGATGGTTATAGAAATGGTAGCCTATATATAACAGAAAGCTTAGAATGAAGCAACAAAAACAAGAAGGGAGTAAACTAATAAAAATAGTACAGCAAGAAAAAAAAATAGTACAGTAAGAAAAAATATCAACTCTGAAGAAATACTTGAGTAGGTTGAAAGAGTCAAGAAATTGTAGGATTAGTAACAAAAAGATTCTAAATACGTGCTGGTTAAAATATTTAAATTACTTAGAAATTCCAGAAAGGTTCAAGCACTCAATCAACTTTGAATAAATACAAAACAATTAGTAAATTATAAAAATTATCACAGTACATTAAATTTACTAACTGCACAAAGTAGCAGAGTAAATAAAGCTATGCTTTTATTATAGTGTCTACTGAGCTGTATACCAAAATTACATTGATAATTTAATCTTATACACAACTGAAGTTGCATTCAAGACTAAGGGTCAACAAATAGCCTTCTATGCATGCTAATATCAGGAAGATTGTGTCCTAGCAAAATAATATGAAAGAATTATTGAGAATATAAATTAGCAACAGACACAAAATTAGAGAAGATATAAGGTTCAAGAGAAAGAAGTAAACAAAATTACTAATAAGTAAATCAGTGAATTTCTAATTGTATAAATCAGTATTTCTTAAACTCTAAGTGAGGGCTTCAGTTTTCATCTGTATAAATAACTTAAGAAAGAGAAATTACTTAATTTTTAAAAATATGTGTCTTAATTTTTAAAAATATAGTTGACTTCAAATAATTCAGTCACACCATGTTTATCATCAGTTATTTTCAAATGTTGTTGAGATTTGGGGAAATTGATCTAGTGATCCAAATATAACCCAGTCTCTCTAATTCCCTGCTTTTCTCTCACAGACATATTCCATCATTCTAAAGCTCTTTTCCTATCACCTCTCAATTAGTTATAAGCAAACATTTTCATAAATTTTTTCTTCTAGACTAAATTTTAGTTCTAGACAAATGGATGACTGGTTTCTCTATACTAGTTTCTTTTTTTTTAAAACTTATTTTATTTATTTATTTATTTATTTATTTATTTATTTATTTATTTATGTATTACAGAGACAGAGAGAGAGAGAGTCAGAGAGAGGAATATATAGGGACAGACAGGAACAGAGAGAGAGGAGAAGCATCAATCATCAGGTTTTTGTTGCGACACCTCAGTTGTTCATTGACTGCTTTCTCATATGTGCCTTGACCGCGGGCTTTCTGCAGACCGAGTAACCCCTTGCTCAAGCCAGCAACCTTGGATCCAAGTTTGTAAGCTTTTCTTGCTCAAACCAGATGAGCCTGCACTCAAGCTGGCGACCTCGGGGTCTCGAACCTGGGTCCTCCGTATCCCAGTCCAATGCCCTATCCATTGCGCCACCACCTGGTCAGGCTCTATACTAATTTTCCTAATGACTACAAAAATTGGTTGTATTTTTTGAATGTATAAATAGAAAGGATAGATACATTATACATATGTATAAGATACAGACATACATTTGTTGACAGGAAGAAACAGCTGATATTATTACACAATTGTTATAGTTTTTCCTTAGTACTACCCTAATATTCCTTTGTAACATGCAAATTCAATTGAGAAAAATATATGTAATATAATTTATAGCAGATATAGAATATTCTTTACTGCAGAGTAAATGCTAAATACATTATTTCATTTTTATTTAAAAGACTGTACATTAAAACACAGAGCATATATGATACACTGATAAACACATTGATGTAGTAGGTGCCCACATGCATATGATGTAGCATGAAATCATTTGTTGTTCCAATCCCTCACTTTTCAGAGTATCTCTGGTTAATTGTATAGAAATTGCTACTTTATTGTTTTCAAAGTTTGCATTTTTTATTTGTTTACTTCTTTTTCACTAGTAATGACTTGTACATCTTTATAATTGATTTTTATTAAAATAAATTAACAAATCTGTCATTTTAAAATAACTAAATCTGAACTTTTTGTGTGTGTATCTGACAGAAACAGAGAGAGAGAGAGACAGAGATAGGGACAGCTAGGGACAGACAGACAGGAAGTAGAGATGAGAAGCATCAATTCTTCGTTTTAGCACCTTAGTTGTTCATTGATTGTTTTCTCATATGTGCTTTGTCTGGGAGGCTACAGCAGAGTGAGTGACCCCTTGCTCAAGCCAGCAACTTTGGGTTCAAGCTGGTAAGCTGCGCTCAAACCGGCAACCTTGTGTTTTTGGGTTTTGAACCAGGGTCTTCTTCATTCCAGTCTGATGCTCTATCCACTGCACCACTCTCTGGTCAGGCAAGAATCTGAACTATTGATGTTAATTTTAACTATTTTATTTTTTTGCAACATTTCTTGAGCTATTTATTATTTTTAAATTTAGGTTGTTTAAGTGTTTTGACTAAATAAGTAGCTATGGTTTTTAGAAGTTAGAGATATTATGTTATGATTTCTTGAAGATTTTGCATGATTTATTTTTATTATATGTGGTTGCCCAAATAAAAAACAACAACAAAATGTAGTATTATCCAGATTCATCATCTGCTGGCAGTGAACATGTGCCTTAGTATTTGAAAAAGCTTAAAATGGAATGATGTATCACCTACTTTTACATTTACCCTCCAGTAATTCCTTTTATATTGAATAGGTTTTTTATTTTGATATAAAGGGATTTATTTTCACATGGTGACTCATACAAATACTATAACAAAAATTAGAAATAGAAGCAGAACCCATATATTCTAAACCAGAAATAGTCATACTTCTAGTATACATTTTTATTTCTAATATTGGTCCCGAACATTTCCAATGTATACATTCTTTTCTTTGTGCATAAAGATAGTCCCTAGTGTATCTATTTTATATATTATCTTGCCAAAGCAGTAAATAGTAACTGAAAATTTATACTAAATTTGTGGTTTCTAAACCTCTTTTGGTATAGCTACTAAGCATGAATTCAAATTCTTCTCAAGTTATAGCAAGTGATACTTTATAATGTGAATTGTCATCTGTTCAGCCTTTTACATTTTCTTACTGCCAAACACCCAATAATCCAGTTTCACAAGTTAAAGTTCTTGTTATGGCACAAGCTCAATTTTAGTAAAATATTTCATGATTTTCAAGCTAGGCTAGATTATATTCAGTGAACTAATACACCGTAACTCAATGTTTTGTTTTTTTGTTTGTTTTGTTTTTTTTATAATTCAGTGAGAAGAGGGGAGTCAGATAGTCTCTCACATGCACCCCAAGTGAGATCCACCCAGAAAACCCACTAGGGGGTGATGCTCTGCCCAACTTGGGTGTTGCTTCATTGCTCAGCAGCTGAGCTCTTCTTAGTGCCTGAGACGGAGGCCATGGAGCCATCCTTAGTGCCCAGAGCCAACTCACTCTAATCAAGACATGGCTGAAGGACAGAGAGAGAGAGAGAGAGAGAGAGAAAGAGAAGCGAGAGGAGAGGGGAAGGGATGGAGAAGCAGATGCGTGCTTCTGTGTGCCCTGACTGGGAATTGAATTTGGACTTCCACACGTGGAGCCAATGCTCTACCACTGAGCCAGACGGCCAATGCTCCAAGTTTTTCTTACTCACACAAAGGTCACTGAATTCTGGTATCTTTACATTGTAGGGTTTTTTTTCTCAATAATGACCAGGAGCTCAATCTTCTGGGATAGTTCACATAAACTAAATAGAACATATGACTTCCAGGCCACCAGTGAAAGAGTGAGAGACAAAAGAGTGAGAGGTGAAAGAGTGAGAGACTAAAAGTCTTTGACCTGAACTGGACACCCAGAATTTCCACTAAGATCTCATTAACTAGAATACATATGACATATAAAGAAAGTTTAGGTAGACTTGAGCATAAGAGGTGAGCTTTACTTTCTCTGCACCTGCAGTATTCCAAACACCAGTCTAGGTTTCACTAGTGAGATAGCAGATAGCTTTCTGGTTGTTGACTTCTTCTCTATTTGGAGTATCATTGCTGGTCACTTTCAGTCTGTGCCACTATCCCATACTACTTTGCGCAAGTTTGTACAAACTTTTTCTTTTAATTTCCTATAATAAGATAAGTCCATAAGAACTTAGAGTTTTTTTTAAAGACTTTCACTTATAAGTAACAACAAACAAATAAAAAATAAGCCAGTTTTGAAAAAACCCACATATTGTATTGTTCCACTTATATAACAATATTGAAATGTGAAACGATAGAGATGAAGAAGAAAGTAATGGTTGCCAGTGTGTAAAAATGGTAGAGGGAAAAAGGATAAGTAAAAAACAAAGGGATAAACTAAAGGAAACTTTATGATGATGAAGTAGTTCTGTATATTGATACAGGTGATGGTCACCTGAATCTATTACATTTGTGATAAAATAACATAGAACAATATCCATACATTGTATTAATGTTGATTTCTTTAGTTTTGATATTACTTTTATACAGATAGACACAGTTGTATAAGATGTAACTGTATGTAGAAGTTCTTAATACTATCTTTGCAATGTTGTTAATTATTTTAAAATAAATGCTAAAAAAATGCACATTTTGCTGTTCACTATTTTACTCTGTGGATTATGTTGAAAACTGCCATGACACATATCTACAAAGGTATAGTTCTATGTTGGGAAATTGTTGTTTGTAGAATCCAAAAAATGTTCTATTCATTTTTTTTAATATTCTTTATATAATGCTGGACAGCATAATGTTATATCCTAGAGTAAGAATATTGTACTAATGCTAACAATAAAGTGATATTTAGGTCTTCTACTTTTTTTACGGAACTAATATTGTGGTCATATGTTGTAGTGAAAAGAGTTTGGAGTTATAATAAGATTATGTGGATGCACAAATTTTTTTTATTAATCTGGCATTAATTATCCAATTGTGTGATATGTTGCTGGTTGCTTAACCTCTAATAAAATTAACATTTTATTTAAAAGAAAATTCAAGTATAAAATTGGATAATAATGTCTTTTTATAAATTTAAGGTATGTCTTAGGAATTATATAAAAAATATGGTTATAAGTGCCATGAAAATGTCAAGCATTACATACATTTAAAGTACTATCATTCAGTTTCTTAACATGATGCTAATGTTTGTGTTAAATAGAATTGAGTGGTATTTTCTAGATGTAATCATTTAATAGTATAATGTTAATATATCAGAATATTGAGAAATACACATTTGTATTTTCTTATGTGATCAAAATAATTACTCATGTACTAATATTCTAAAATTAGAGGTTGAATTATTTTAATAAAATAACATCAATGGTGCGGACACTCAACATTTTATGCTGACTTTATGTCTTTATATTTTAGAATTTTGTACACAATTCAAACTTCGAATCAATTAACAGCATATCATTTAAGTGAGGCTTTTTTTGGCTTGTATTCAATTGCTAATTAACTTAATTCTTTGTTGCTTAATTTTCTTGATGCTCCTGTTCACATAATAATGAATTACTTTTATATAAAGTTTGTTTTCCCCCAATAAGCATGTATACTTGTGAACCTTGGGTTATATAATGAATTGGTTGACAAGTTTATGAACTTGAAGTACGGAGACTTTAAAACAGATTTCTATAGATAATTTCCGAAGGACAAGCTGTCATTTTTAGGACGAAGTCAGATATTTCACTGTTCAAGTCTCCAAACACATACATATAAATTGTTCAAAGCCCTATACAGGAAAACAACAACTAAAAAAAGCACATTTTCCTATTGAAAATTAAGAGTTAACAGACATGGTAAGGGTTGTCAGTTCACTACTGCAGGTATTTTTATTGACACCATGATGTGCCTAAGGACAGCATACTGAGCACAGTCTGACTAATGCCTCTCAACTCTGCAATGAAACATGTTGATCCAGGTTTTATGAAAGCTGCAATGGAACTCCTAGACTTGGGCCTTAATATCACTACTATCTTTATTTATTCTATTTATATGATTCTAAGGAGGGAACTAGAGGGAGGCAAGGGACTTCCTAGGGCACAGATTCACATTGCATCAAGTGCCTAACATACTTACTCAACTTTGTTTATATATAATATATATAAACAAATCTTAATCCAAAGGAATTAAAATTGTACAATATATGCATTTCAGTTTTAACAGAGTCAAATTAGAAATTAACAGCAATTATTATTTTATTTTATTTTTTTACAAAGTGAGAATGGGAGGGTGGGAGGCAGACAGACAGACTCCCACATGTGCCCAAACGTGATCCACCCAGATGCCCACCAGGGGGCAATGCTCAGCTCCTCTGGGTCATTGTTCCACTGCAGTCCAAGGCATTCTAATGCCTGAGGTGGAGGCCATGGAGTCATCCTCAGCTCCCAAGCCAACTTGGCTCTAATGGAGCCTTGGCTGCAGGAGGGGAAGAGAGAGATAGAGAGAACAGAGAGGGGGGAGAGGGGAGAAGCAGATGGGTGCTTCTCCTGTGTGCCCTGGCCTGGAATAGAACCTGGGGCTTCTACACATAGAGCAGATGTTCTACTGCTGAGCCAACCAGCCAGGGCCAATGGCAGACAATTTTTGAGAAATCTTCAATATTTTGGAAATTAAACATATTTTTAAAATTACCTAAGTCAAAGAAGTAGTTACATTTACATAGGAAATTTAGCTAAATTTAGTTCTAAGATTTTATATTAAAAAAGAAAAAGCTCTCACATCAATATCCTAAGCTTTTACCCAAATAACTAGAAAAAGAAGAACAAACTGAACAGAAAAGAAAGGAAATGGTAAGGTTATAGCAAAAATTATAAAAACCGATGACAAAATTTGATGATACAAAATCTCATATTTAAGAAAACCAAAATTGACATATCTTCAATTGGAATGACCAAGGGGGAAAAGAAAAGAAGAAGACACAAATTAACAAAGCCAGGATTTAAATTGTGTATATCATTAATGTCCATTAAAATTTTTTAAAATTCTATGAAAAAACTATAAATACCACATGCCAACAAATTAGACCACTTAAGTGGAATAAACAAATTAATAAAAGGTACAAATTACTAAACTGTCTCAAGAATAGAAAATCTACATAGACCAACACATATTTAAAGGATTAGTACTAATCTTTGTAAACTTTACAAAAATGTAGAAATGAACACAGTTTATGAGACCACTATTACCATCATACCAAAACCAAGCAAATACCCAAAATAAGAAAACTAAAAACCAATATCACTTATTAATACAGGTTAAAAATCTTTAAGTTATGAGCACATTAAACTCAATAACATAAAATGTTTTGTACTCTAGCAAAGTGGGATTTTTCCCCCCCAGGAATGCAAGATTGGTCTAACCTCTGAAAATCAGTTAATGTAATACACATTACTAGTATGAAGGACAAAACCACATAATGTCAATATGCAGAAAAAGATTTGTAAAAACAAAAATATTTGTCAAAAATCTAACATGCATTTATTATAAAAATTCTAGAGATTAGAAAGAGAACAAAACTCTCACCCTCTGATCAAAAGCATCAGTGACAATTGTTCTGTTAACATCATACAAATGATGTCAGGCTGGCAAACTTGTTTCTAAGAATGAAAACAAGTCAGTGATAAGCACTTTCACTATTTCTAGTTAAAATTGTACAGTACATACTGACCAAAAAAGATGAATAAAACTGTTATATCTTCATTAACAAATGCCATGATTTCATATATAGAAAAACCTAAGGAATCCAAAGAAGTACTACAAGAATAGTATAAGTTTATAAAGTTTGTAGGATACAAGATAATACCCAACAAATATTTGTATTTTTATATATGAGCAACAAAATTCCAAAATTAAAATTAAGAAAACAATTTCCTTTACAATAGTATCAAAATGATAAAATCCTTAATATCAGATAATTTATTTTAACTGAAACTATAAGCATTACTGAGATACATGAAAAAATATCTAACCAAATGAAAAGGTATTGTATTTATATATTCATTGATTAGAACTCCAGACTATTAAAATAGTAATTCTTCCTACTTTATCTATGGATTCATTGAAATCTCTTTCAATATTCCAGCTGGCTTTTTTTTTATAGAAATTGACAAGCTCATACAAAACTTATGTGAAACTGTAAAAGAAAAGGAAAAAGTTAGGTGACTGTCCAACTTCAAAAAGTACTATCAAGTTCCATTTAGCCAGACAGTGTGTTGATACATAAGCCTGTTGGTCAATTGAATTTTTAAAATACTGAAAGAGAAAATCAAATGGATAAAAATGAGTCTTTTCAAACAAAAATTGTTGAGACAATTGTATATCAGCATATAAAAGTTATATATAGAAACACACCTATACTTATATTTGTATATGATGTAACATATCCTTACATCACATCATATAAAAAATTAACTAAAGCACATTGGAAATCTAAATGTAAGACTAAAATAATAACATTTCTAATAAAATATAAAAGAAAATTTTATTACCATTGATTATTCAGTTTTCTTTAATATTACACCAAAAAACATGATAAGTAGGATATGTAAAAAAAATTACAAATTGAACTTAATAAAATGAAAGAAAAAATTATAATTTGGACTTAAATTATAACATTTTTTAACCTAAAAGTCACCAATTCAGAACATGAATAGAAAAGACAAGGCAAAACAAGGAGAAAATATTTGCAAATCACATATATCATAATGGAATTCTATTTAGAATATTCAAAGAGTAAGTACTTTTTAAAAATAAGAAAACAAATTACACAATTTAGTCTACATTTTTAATAGGAATTTCATTAAGAGGGTGTACAAATGGATAATAAACATATGAGAAGATACTCAAAACTGTTATTTTTATGGAAATGCACACTGAAACCACAAAGAGATACTATGTCATACACAAAGGAATGGCTAAAAAAGAAAGTAGACAATATCAGATGTTTACAAAAACCTGGAGAAACAGGATATCTCATGAATTGCTGGTGTGAATGTAAAATGGAATAGCCACTTTGCAAAAACGGTTTAGTAACTTTTAAAAAAGTTATGCATAAATTTGTCATATACCTTAGCAATTCTGCCACTAGGAATCTGTCCAAGAGATATGAAAAAAGTATCAACGCAAATATTTGTGTGTGAATTCATAATTTATAAAAGTTGCTAAGAAAGTAAATCTTCAAGTTCTCATCATAAGAAAAAAATTGTTACTGTGGGTGGTAATAAATTTTAACAGAACTTATGATCACTTCTCAATATTTACATTATTATAATGTACACCTAGAATTTATATATATATAATTATATAATGTTAAATGTCAATGATATCTCAATTAAAAAAATACAAAGTGAAACAAGTCAAATGTTTATTAATTGATAAATGAATAAGCAAAATGTATACATTGTGAATTGCTCTTTGGCAATAAAAGTAACAAAGTTCTGATACATAATACAACATGAAAAATCCTCAAAACTATGGTAAGCAAAGACACCAATCACAAAGGACAACATATTGTACTATAGCATTTATATAAACTGCCCAGAAAAAGCAAATCGCTGAAAACAGAATGATTAATGGTACCTAGAACTATAGTTGTGAACAAAGAGTAACCAGAAAAGAGGTCTTCTTTGGGTCATAAAATGGGTTAAAACTGGATAGTGCTGATGAGTGAATAGCTCTGTACATTCACAAAAGTTATTGAATTATCGATTTTCAATGGATGCATTCTATGATATATAAATTATACCATGAAAAATCTGGTAAAAAAAAAATTTAGTGAGGCCCTGTCTGGTTGGCTCAGTGGTAGAGCATCGGCCCAGTGTGTGGAAGTCCCAGGTTCAATTCCTGGTCAGGACACACAGGAGAAATGCCCATCTGCTTCTCCACCCCTCCCTCTCTTACTCTCTCTCTCTCTCTCTCCTCTCTTCCTGCAGCATGGCTCGATTACAGTGAATTGGCCCCAGACCCTGAGGATGGCTCAATGGCCTCCGCTTTTGGTGCTAAAAAAATGGCTCCAGTGGCAACAGAGCAAGGGCCTCACGTGGGCAGAGCATCACTCCCTACAGGACTTGCCGGATGGAAACTTGTTGGGTTGCATGCAGGAGTCTCTCTCTGCCTCCCCTCCTCTCACTAAAAAAACAAAACAAAACAAAACAAAATTCAATTTTGTGAACTCTAGAGACTTTTTTCAATAATAAGTTTGACTACATATCTATGTTCATATTTTCTTTTTGTGTCTGTGATCTTTTAAGGTCCATTCTGTGAAGAGTCAGTGGAACGTTTTGTTTCTTGGTCTGGTTGGAAAAGGGGAATTTGCCAGAATGAAAGCTGTGCTTACATTTGCAAGCATCCAGAAGGATTTCTCAAACAAAACTGTGAAATTGATACCAATAAGAATTCATCCATATCGTGTCAGAATGGTGCTGACTGCATTATTTTAAATGTAAGTCTGAATTTAACCATCAAGACAGTGGGTTTTTTTTTTTTTTTTTTTTTTTTGTTTTGTTTTGTTTTTGTACCTTTCTGAAGCTGGAAACGGGGAGGCAGTCAGACAGACTCCCACATGAACCCTACCGGGATCCTCCCGGCATGCCCACCAGGGGGCAATGCTATGCCCATCTGGGGCATCGCTCTGCCACAATCAGAGCCATTCTAGTGCCTGAGGCAGAGGCCATAGAGCCATCCTCAGCGCCCGTTCAAACTTTGCTCCAATGGAGCCTTGGCTGCGGGAGGGGAAGAGAGAGACAGAGAGGAAGGAGAGGGGGAGGGGTGGAGAAGCAGATGGGTGCTTCTCCTGTGTGCCCTGGCCAGGAATTGAACCTGGGACTCCTGCATGCCAGGCTGATGCTCTACCACTAAGCCAACCGGCCAGGGCCTAAGACAGTGGTTTTAATACATTTTTACAATTTGAAAAACAAAGTATTTTAAGTATAAATAATTTTAGCTTTTATTAACTGATTATATTACTCAAACTCAGAAAAATCAGAAAGTCTACTTTGTTTAATTTTTCCCATTTTAAATAGAAACTCCAATTTCAAAAAACACTAATTAATTTCTTTTTTTCTCTTGGATCAGAATTCTCCCTTGTAAACAATGTAATTTTGTATAACTTTTTAGTTTTACTTATTGCTTTTTATTTTCTTAGCTTTTGATTATTTGATATTATGTTTTATATTTTAAATTTAACATTCAAATATATACTACAAAAAATAAGAGTTCCCACAAACATCTATTTTTATATTAGTAATATTCATATTAAAACTTATAACATGGATTTATTTTTATTTACATCTTAAAGGCTTATTTACATACAGGTATGGTGGTTATGCTGGCTATCAACTGGAATGTAAACTGGAAGTATCAGCCAAGATCCTAAATCTAACTACCTGATATGGTTTGAGGACTGGGTTCCAAAGTAATTAGACTGACACTGTATGGTCTTTTAAACCTACCTTTAAAAGCCACAAAGCATAACTTTATAGTCAGAAATTTCTTACATTCAAGGGAGAAATATAGTCCCCAGCTCATAATTAGAGGAGTGTTGAATTCACATATATCAATATATAAATATATAGTTCGGAAGGGTATTTTTCAATAGGAGACATTGTTGTGATATTTTGGAAAATAAAATATTTCATATTGTTTCAAAAATAACTTCTACTACATGCTTATGAAAATAATTTTCAGGTAAAAATCCTTTATCTTTGAAATATCTAAAAACCTTACTAAAATATACTTTTAATCTTTCCTAGGATACCAAATGCATCTGTTCACCAATATTTAAAGGCAAGCTTTGTACGAGATTTCAAACATTGTGTGACTCACTTCCTTGCAAGAATAATGCCACATATATGAACTTTGAGAAGGATAATTTTTGCAGGTATAATTAATTAATTTTCTATTTTTATAAATAAAAATACATGAATTTTAAAGACATTCTGTTTTAAGCTTAAATTTTATTTAATGGCACATGGTATTCAATTTCAAGTTAAACTGAAACATTTTAGTTTGATTTTAATGGATTTTTAAATTTATTGAGGTATTTATTTTGAATATATATTTAAGAAATTCTTAGACATAATTTGGTCATACAGTTCTTAACCATGAATTTTGTCTTATAATGGTGATATTTTATGATAAAGGAATAAGATTTGAAGGTCTAAAAAAGACAAGTTAAGCACCCAGAGGATTATTTCTATTATACATTTACAATGTTAATATTATATTTTGAAAATATAGAGTAGCCATATCTTCCTCAATTCATTGACCTCAGGTAACAGTTTTTAGTTCAGGTCTTCAGGCAGACTTTTTAGGAAACAGTGTTTTATTTAAAAAAGTATTTGCTAAAATTTACCCATTTTTAAGTGTCTGAGGTGACCTAATTATGTGGACCTATAATTTAATCCATCATAAATAGCTTTATAGATACTTCCTCACACCATTAAGAAGTATAATTTGTACCCTTCACACTTGCTTGGCTTTTATCTGGCTGCTTAAAATAAGTTCTGTTGGGTATTATTGAAAGGCAATAAACAGGCTTAAATTTTAGAATATTCATAAAAGCAGAAAATTAAAAGCTGTGGTACAGGAAAGACTTAAACTGAAAGAAACTTAGAACATGCATACACATCTCAGACATACAATGAAGAGTATTTTCATCAATTTTAAAGTAATCTAAATATGTAATTTAAAAGCATATTAAGATTTTAAAATGTGACATTTTCAAAAGGGAATTAAAGTTCATCATTATATCAACTTATTGAATGATCTAACTCAACCAATCAAATTTGTGTACACATTCAATCTTATATTAATTTACCGATAAATCCAATTATTATGCTTTAAAAAATATTGACTTTTAGTTTATAATGTCTGGGTTCTGAACTGTATATTGCTAGTATATTTATAGATCTACTTTGAAAAGTGGTCAACCTTAAAAAATATGTATAGAGTTATATAAATATGAGTAAATATATGTGTATATATAATATTTGTTTTTATTGGTCCTTATATGATGTTTTTATTGGCCCTTACAAATAGTAATGTTTTGGTTGTATGGAGGTTCTTCTTTTAAATTTCATCATTAAGGGGAAACCGAAAATCCAAGGCACTGTTGCCATCCTCAGTTGATTGTTCTGTTATTAATTAACGGATTTTATTTTAAAATGTCGGAGATTAATCTGGAAATCTTTGTTAAGCATGTTTCAAATAAGATGAATGTTACATAACTTCAAGTTAGGTTGCCCAAGGATGAATGAAATATGTCAAGTAGGTCAGCTTGTTGTAACAGCTTAGAAGTACACTTACTCATGAAATTAACATGAACCACCAGGAGTGTTTTAATTGCTGAGATTGCTCACATTCTTTAAAAAAAAAACTGACATATATTGTGCTCATCTCTAATACACTTAATTGAAAATTTTGTCTTTCACTGAGTAAATTAGACTATAATAGTAAAATATAAGAAAAGTGACAAGAAAGTTAAAAAAAACCCTGCTTCAACAAGGCAGAAATAACACATAGCCTAATTTGAATGATGAGTAAAAACCTGAGCCTTAGAAATCTAAAAAGGTGTGGTAAACATTTAAAACACAAAAGCAGAATTTCAACCCCCCTCCCAAATTTTCACTCCTCAAATTAACCACTGACACTTCAAAAAAAATTGCAAACTAACTTGATGAAGTAATGGAGATATAGTCAATTCTAATCAATAAAACCTGACGTTGAAACAATAACCAAAAATTATTCTTAAAATCTATTTTACTTTTCTCAGAGGAGATTAAGGGGATCAATGACAATAATAAGAATAACAAAAGCCCTTTGCTTTAAATGCCTTTATGTTAAACATTCATCTGTGCATTGCTGTATAAAAAGTATGATTTCCTAGGTCAGTAATTCTTACACTGTATCTGGACCAAACTTTAGCTGCATTAGAATCTCCTTAAGAGCTGTTCAGAACACAATTAGTTCTTTCCTGTCCCTAGAATTTCTAATTCAGTAAGTCCGGGGTGGAAATGGTAAATGGGTGTTTCTCACGAATTCACAAGCAAGCGCTGCTGCTGCTGCTGATCTGGAGACCATGCTTGAGAATTCCTGATTCAGATGGTGGAGTTCAAACACGGCCAATGCAGAAAATCCGTCTATAGCCTTTCCTCTACTATACCCACGGACCTCAACCCAAACTTCTACTCTTCTATTCTGAATTTGGAGGAAAAAAAATTTTGAGGCTGGGGAAGGAATAAAATAAAGAGAGGAGAATAGGGCCGTGATTATGGTATCAGTTTTTCTATTTGAACATATGGACTCGATCTGAATCCCTATGATTAGTTGAGAAAGTAACTGAAGAGACTACCTCCTTGAGAAAGACAGTAAGACAACTTTGCAAGAACTTATGTAATACCTATTACCCACTGCAAAACAGTATTAGATAGCAGTTAAGTTTTACCTGTGCCTGCAAATTAGCTTTTTCCTTAACACCTAGAGAACTGAAAACTTTAGCTATCTATAGACACTTGGCCAAAAAAAAAAGTTATGTTTTAGAGCAGGAAATAACAGCAATGAAGCATTGTAGGTGGCATCGCTGGGAGCAGATAGGTCACCAGCAGAACCTGCGGCAGAGAACGGGATCACTGAGGTCTCAGTCATCAGTCAGGTGGAACACAGTGTGGATAATTTTCTGAAATTACTCAGAGATGTTTTGTTGGGGGCGTCAAGAGTTTGGCTAATGATTTGAAAATAAAAGGAGTTTGCAAGATGAAGTAATTGCAGAAAATTAAAGAACACTTGAAGAATTTATCTTAATACTCAGAGGAAATCAGCCAAGCTTCTGCCAGGAAAAGAATGGTTCGCTCAGAGAAAATTTAGAAAAGTTGAGTGGAAAGACTAAAGGATATGAGAAGGTTAAGGGAAACCGAAAGGCTATGATTAATCATCTTGGGTTGAGAAACAATGGGGAGCTCTTTGCCTCCTGTATGCTAAAAGGGCAAACCCCAAATGCAGTTAATAGAAGAAAGAACTGTAGCTGTTGTACGGAACATTCTGACATGAACTATTAACTTATGTAGATGAACACAATTATTGCCAACCGGCAACCTTGCAGTGAGGAAATGGAAGGAGTAAGTACACGACCTTATTCTCCTCTCACCTCCTGACCTTCTGCTGGTACAGCTCATTAGTACAAACCAGTCAGAAGCCCCTGGTCAGCATCCCGAAGTACACTGCAGGATAAAGAAGGATGAAGAGAATGCATCTGGAGGAGACAATATTTAGTACCCAAAGCAATATATGAGAGATTAAGATAATTAAAAGCGATAGAACATTCAAGGGAATTATGCTGAGGAGAGAAGGAATGATCAGTTTCTTTAGAAGGTGTGAAAAAGGGAAGAGATATTCTCAGAGAATAAAAAGAATTGAATATGTACCTGTTCTTGGGTGGCTGAGAAGCAAAATCCTTGATCTGTTTTCTAGGAGGTGAGTCTGACTCTAAATATAATTATAACATGAATTTTATGGTTCTCAAATGCACAAGGACCTAAGAACTTCACAATCATATGACCACAGGCTGGCCCAACCTCAAGAGTCCACACTGGCTACAAAATGCTGTTATTCACAGTGAATATTGGGACATAGAGACCTTGCCCATATCCAGCACCAGAGCTTGACACAGGGGACAGCAAAAACCAAGTTCTCCTCACTGTTCTCTACCATTATTCTGCTCTGTCAACTAAAATGAAAGAAGGGAGTTCCGCCCACTTTTTGTTTATTTGGCCACAGGAAATAAATTCTTTGAAGGTTGTCTGATGCCTTTTTTTGCCCTTATATACTTTAAATAACCATTTGGTAGAAAGTCTGTCCTTGGGTGACACTGAATCTCCTGCCTGAGGCTTGCAGGGGAAGTAAAAGAAGTCAAACTCTACAGTGACATCAAACGCTGTCTTGCATCAAGTAGCTGTGCTACTAGAAGCCACCTTGTAAACAAAAAGAAACCGTAAAGGGGGCAAAGACAAATTACAAATTACTGTAAGGCTGAGAGGAGTAACACGAGGTAGAACCAGGAGCAGGGACCACTTCTGAACAGTCTGATCATATCAGCCAATAAATCCTCCATCATTTTAGTGTTTGAATTGACATTTTGTTATTTACAACTGAGAAATTTCAAATTCAGACACTGGAAATCTTTATAAACCATTTATTTTATCACATATTAAATGATTAAATACTTTGTTTCTTTTTGTTGTTTTATTGTTTAACCAATTCTCAAATATCTACTAAAATACTCCAAAATATCCCAAAAATTCAGTTAACTATATACAATAAATTTCAATTTCTATGAAAGTCTGTTTTACCAGAACATGTTCAAGAGAGTGACAGTATTTTAATCACTTCTGTATCTCTAGATCCTTTTACTGTGTAACACAGAATATTTTCCAAATAGCTTAATTTGTTATTTAATTTGTTTAGAATAAATATTTTGGATTTTACTGAATGAGATGAAAGGTCTTGACTCAGGATGTAACATGAAATAACTCATTCATTTATTAATTTAAGTATAGATGTCTGAGTGCCTAGTTTTCCAGAAACATTTCTACTATCATAGAAACTCTTCTATAGCAGCAGGAAAAAAGAAAAAAAAAGAGAAAGGAAAACAAATAAAACACTTCCCCCTTAAAAAACTTACATTCTAGTAGGTTGATAGTATTTTAAAGAACCACTCTGAATACTTTTTCTCCAATAGACAACGGGTGATGATGGTAATTAAGGACCCTACCTGGAATATATTTCTAAAGAAGTTTTAACTTTTTGCTGAAGAAATGAATGTGAATCAAGAAATAAAAGGCAGCAAAGGATAACTCTAAAGTTGTTACTCTATTGAAAGATTTAATATGATTTTCTAAAATGGGGAAAATCTATGTCAGAAAAGAAGCCTAGTTGAGATGGGTGGAGATCAGAAAGTCAGTTTTGGACACATAAACCGAGACACCTGATGCAGACAAGTGGAAGTCATAGGGGTTCAGAGGGAGGGGGTCAGGTATGTTAGTTTCCAATTTAGAGGAGACATCTGGGCTCCACGTGTGCATTTGAAAGTCAGCAACACGGACAAGGCATTGAAGATGCAACTTCTTTGGAGCGAGGCTAGAGAGACAAGTGAAGGGCTGGTAAACTAACACCTCGGACATTCTTATACCTAAGGGAATTACAGGCTAAGGATAGGAATGTAAAAAGTAGAAGTCAGGGAGTTAAGATGAGAAAAATACATGGTTTCATCACAGAAACGATACAATATTTTAGGAATGTTAAGACAGTGCTATACTCTCTCAAGTTATGTGGCTAAGTCTAGTTAGAGAAAAGTGAGAATTGATCTTTGCAATGGACAACTGAAAGTAATGGTTTCCTTGAAAAGAGGAGTTTGACAGAATGGTAGAAAGAAAAATATTGATTAGGTCCTATTTGCAAGTGAATAGACGGAAATAGATGGATGGGCCTTTCCTGTAAAGGGTGGCAGTAAAAGAGAGTAAGGGGTGCCAGCCGAAGGGTGTTCAAAGCAGGTCATTTGTAAACTGCCGGAGGGATGAGATGAAATATAGTGTGCAAGCAGAGGAGGGGGCTAGATGAGATGGCAGATATTACAGCAATTAAAATAGGAAGAAAAGTAGAATATTTAAACTGATAGAGGTGATTTAAATATGTGTTGTTGAATCATCTTCAAAGTGTTTCAGTCCTCCTGTGAAATAAGAAGCAGGGTGAGAAGAAGATGTGTAATAAAGAAATCCAGAGGAGGGGAGGAAAATTTAGTTTTATTGATGCAGCAATAAGGGTCTCCTAAAAGTTAGTGAACATAAATTTAAAGTGAGTGTAGTCTACAGCAGTGGTCCCCAACCTTTTTTTGGGCCACGGGCCAGTTTAATGTCAGAAAAGATTTTCACAGACCGACCTTTAGGGTGGGACGGATAAATGTATCACGTGACCGAGACAAGCATCAAGAGTGAGTCTTAGACAGATGTAACAGAGGGAATCTGGTCATTTTAAAAAATTAAAACATTGTTCAGACTTAAATATAAATAAAATGGAAATAATGTAAATTATTTATTCTTTCTCTGCAGACTGTTTCCAAATGGCCCACGGACCGGTACTAGTCCGCGGCTCAGGGGTTGGGGACCACTGGTCTACAGTAAAGTGTGGCAACCTCAAACCGTGTTTGATTACTCATATGTCTATATGAAATAACTTAGATATTAAATTAAACTAACATTTGCTTTTAACCAGAGTACAATAATGGAGGGAATTAGTGATTTGAGGGTGTGTGAAAGAAGTGAGTATAGAAATGGATCATGTAATTTAATTCAGGTAAGGAAGGATGTAAAAATATGATATGGCTAGGAAATATTAAAGAGTTGGTAGGGTCAGGGGCATATGAGGTTGAAGAATGTTTAGGGAAAAAAGAACTAAAGGAAGTGAGTTGGAAGGTTAGAGAAGAAACCAGAGATGAGGGCAGTTGCTAATTCTACAGACTATTTTAACACCTTTGATTTTTATTTTAAGTGTAATAGGAAGTATTGCAGTGTTCCTGGCAAAAGAGGGACATTATACTATATTTTAAAATAATGTGTTGAAAAGAAACTTTGTAGATGTACAATAGATGCAAAAAGACCTCATAAAGCTAAAGTAGTAATCTAGATTGGAGAAGATAGTGATGGAGAGAGATGGGATAAAAGTCATGGTGAGAACTATTAATAGTTAGATCTTAGGTGTACTTTTAAGAGGGAATCAATAGAATAACTCAGTATAAGAAAATTTTTGTCAGGAGACACTGTATGGGTTAAAAAAAGATTATGTATAATGGCTTTCTAGTTTTGGTCAGAACAACTAGAAGATAGATTTCTCTTGATCTTGTATAGTGAGAGCTACAGATAAAGCACATTTTGAGATGGTTTCTTCCTTATCATCTATTTTCCACACAAAAGCATGTATATGTTTTAAAAATCATGTTACTGTTATCTACTGCCACTCAATGGTTTGCCCTGTAACATTTAATTTAAAGTATTTAAAATGCTTTTGAGCCTAGCCATATTGTGCTTCTGCCTTTCTTTCCACTATAAATTCCTACTACATTCCCTTTGATTATTCAATTCCTGCCAGACACTACAATAATTTGATATTCATTTTATTCAGACTTTTGTTCAGATAAACAGCTTCTAAAAAAGTCTTCCTTATCAATTTTGACTAACATTTAAAAACTATCTCTTCTCAGTTACTCTCTCCATTTTACCCTGACTTTATTTGTTTACTTCATGGCACCTATCTCTATATGTTTTTATATTTGATGTGTTTATAATTTTCTCTCAGACCCACAGTCTAATGTATATTAAGATAAAAAAATTTTAATTTAATATTGTAAATTTTGTCTTTCTGTATTCTAGAATTGCAGTATATCATGCCAATGTTATACCAAAATGTAGATCTTTTTGTCTGTTAATTCTATTTTAAGGTTTAAAGAATGATGAAAATGAACTATTTATGTGTTGGGATCCAGACAAGCACTCAGTTGCTCCCAGATTATGCAAAAAAAAAAAAAAAATTGATGGGATGAGTAGTCTCTAAGTCTAGACATTTGTCTATACCCATACAAGTCACAGTAAGTAAGTATATAGTGGCGTTGCTAGGCTCTATTATAACAATAAGTTCTTATCTACTTAAAAGGGTTTTTTTCTAAAAGGTGAAATAGGTACAGGACAGTATTGAAATTGATGCAAGTAACTCTGCATTAGAATCCCTATCTATAGGCAATAAAACAAAAATAGCCCAAAAATGAAACACAATGCTTCTTTCTTTCTTTCTTTCTTTCTTTCTTTCTTTCTTTCTTTCTTTCTTTCTTTCTTTCTTTCTTTTTTTCTTTTCTTTCTTTCTTTCTTTTTTTCTTTTTTTCTTTCTTTCATTCTTTTTTTTAAGTGAGAGGAGGGGAGGCAGTGAAACAAAAATAACTCAAAAGTGAAACACAATGCTTGCTTTTCTCTTTCTTTCTTTCTTTCTTTCTTTCTTTCTTTCTTTCTTTTCTTTCTTTCTTTCTTTTTTTCTTTCTTTCATTCTTTTTTTTAAGTGAGAGGAGGGGAGGCAGTGAAACAAAAATAACTCAAAAGTGAAACACAATGCTTGCTTTTTTCTTTCTTTCTTTCTTTCTTTCTTTCTTTCTTTCTTTCTTTCTTTCTTTCTTTCTTTCTTTCTTTCTTTCTTTCTTTCTTTCTTTCTTTCTTTCTTTCTTTTTAAATGAGAGGAGGGGAGGCAGTGACAGACTCCTGCATGCATCCCGGAATTGAGATCTGCTGGGCAAGCCCACTAGGGAGCTATGCTCTGCCCATTTGGAGTGTTACTCTGTTGCAACAGGAGTCATTCTAGCACCTGAGGCAGAGGCGCCCTGGAACCATCCTCAGTGCTTGGGGCCACTTCACTCTAATTGAGCCATGGCTGCAGGAGGGGAGGAGAGAGAGAGAGAGAGAGAGAGAGAGAGAGAGGGAGAGAGAGAGAGAAGAAATAGGGGGAGGGGTGGAGAAGCAGATGGGCACGTCTCTTGTGTGTCTTGACCAGGAAGGGCCAAAGCTCTACTGCTTAGCCAAATGGCCAGTGCCCCACAATGCTTTCCTTAAGATAAAAATTAACTCACTCAGAATGGCAAACTCTGAAAAAAAAAAAAAGTACCGAAAACCCACTCCACGTCTTCAAACAAGTCAGGGGAGTATTTCAAGATAACAGAGTAGGAGAAAGTTATTTCAAGTTACTTTGTAACTATCTCTTTTTCATTTCCTGGAATAGTACAGTTTGAAAGAGCTATTTTAACAGCTGGAAAACTTTAAGCAAGCGTATACTCCTTATCCAAAAGTGACACTGTTGGCATACTATCTTTGAAGCTAGTTTTTTAAAAAAGAAACCAAATATACTTAATTTTCAATTTTCACTTTTTTTCATTTTATGGTATATTTACTTTATTATTTTAATATATTACTTTAAATTTTTTCAGCAATCAATAATGTTATAATGACATTTACACATTTAATTTTATTAAAATATGCTTTTCTTTATAGTTTGAAAAAATTTTATAAATTATATTTAAAATATACTATTTATTTGGTTTTACTGTGACTTCTTTATACTTTAACAATAAAAATAATATAGTATTACTTTATAACATGAGCTACTGTATTTACCAAAATGCTGGTGATATAATGTTGCTATGGTATTACTGTCATTACTCTGTTTTGTTCAATGCAGTGTCCCCAACAGAACCTGACATTCCTCATTAAAATCAGTAGCATTTATTCCATAAGTCATTTAACGTAATTTTTGATACTGTCAAAGAAATAGACTTAAGCCAATTGTTTAATAAATATCGGCCTAATTGACAAAGTGCAAACTAATAATAGTAATCTAGGGCAGTTGCTGGGGTCCAGCCCCGCGGGGAATCCAGGAGTCCCACAGGAAGAGACGGCGTCAGCGCTAATCAAGTGAGAGAGCCGAATTCTTTTCTTTCTCTTTATTCTCTGGTTAGCATTTACTGCCAGGCATCTCTGCCAATGACTGGTCTAACTTTACTTCTTATGCACAAACACTAAGTTACAATCACATGGTATTTTGAATACATCATTGTTTTAGTTTCACTATGGTTACATATTTCCAGATAACAGTTAATTCATATCTATAAGCTACAAATCAGGTGGTAAGTCATTCAAAGTACAGTTATACAATAACTTGAATAGTAATAACAATATCGGTACAAACTTGTAAAAGATTAGTACTAATTAATAACTCTATTTTACTGTTGTTGTGAGTCAAGGGCTCAGAGAGAGATAGCAGACGAAATCATCAAGGACTAGCAAAGGACTACCGCTTGCTCAGGCAAATAGCCTTGAGTTCATGTAGTGTCCTAATTCTTTTTTCACAAGACTACAAAAGGCTTGCTATTTAAGAAACTGACATAGCATTAAGAGTAACTTTTACTTAAAGATACATAGAGTGCACCTGCAAGATAGCTAGTAGCAATATAATATCAGAAGGCATTAATTGCCATTGCTGCTATGAATCCCACCACATTCCTCTCCTTATTCTTGGAAAATACAAAAATCTCATGAGAATGTTTTACTGAGAAAAGCCCAGCAAATGCCTTCAGTGACAAAACAAGTCTTTTAACAAAACATTCTTTACTTGCCAGCTGCGCTCCTATCTAAGGCCACGCAACAGGCCACTCCACTACACTTTACCTAAGATTCTAATGTCTAGTTAAACTTTATTCATTTACTATATTTATACACTAGTTAAGTTCTAACTTTATTCTTTCTAACATGATTAATAAGAAGAAATTCTCCTACAAACTTAACCCTTTATGAGGGATATCATGGCCAGCCTCTTATGTTTATGAGCCCAGTTCAAGGGGCTTACAGGCTTTTCTGTGGAACTCACACCCTCTGTCTCATATCCAAAGAAATTACTACAAATCTACAGGGAAAGCATGGTACTATTATTCCTGTGCCATAAATAATAGCACACACCCAGAAAAAGGGGGGGATATAAGGCCAGATTAATTCAAAAGATCAAAGGGGGAAGTATCGTTGTGCCTTTCCTTTGCGGTGACTTTGTTAACCCGCAGCCGTTGGTCTTCACGGCGGTGACTCTATCAACCAGTAGCCATCGATCTTCTTTTGCTGTGACTTTGTCAATCAGCAGTTGTGGATCTTCTCCTGCTGTGACCTTGTTAGCCAGCATTAGTGGATCGGCTCCTGACAGGCAGTTATAGGAAACAATTTTAAGGGGGAAAAGGAGACAATGAAAGTGTGTTTTCTCCTATCTTCTTCATTAATATATACTATTTCCATTATCTTTATCCTCTCCCCTTATGTGTATTTTTTCAGTTATTTTCTGCTTTTCTATATATAATCTTCTTTTTACCATGAATAATGACACTTTAAACATTTTCATCACCATTACTTGGGTCCCTCTTATACTCCAGTCTCATAAAAATATTCCTTATTTCTTAATACTTTCATGCTTATTATAAAAAATAGTTTTTTAAACAAAAATACAACTATAATTTTGATATCAGAGGAACATGGAGATCTAGAAGGCGTATTTCCTCTATCTTTATATTTAAAATTGCTGACTACTTTGACAAAAAATGACTGCTGGACACCCTGAGCAGCGAAAAAGAGTTAGGAATTAGCCTCTCTGACTATCTCAACAAAAGCAATTTATGTAGATTTTTCTTGCTTTGGGAGCTAAAAAAACATCTTCAAAATAACATGTGGCACACCAGAACAATAACCAGAAAATACTGAATACTTAAACTGTACGAATATTCTGAATAATGGAAAGTTAGTCAAAATTAACCCCCTTAGTATTTTTGTATCCTTTACCAGAAAGAATCAACTAAATCCTGAAATTCAGGACTAAAGCCTCTCAACTGTAGAGAGGGAGTATTCTCAACACACCATGGAGGAGAGAAGCCAGGCTGATGGTCCTCAGAAGGGGACTGGTAACCCGGCAGCTTCAACTTTCCTGGCCCAATTGGCCTTCTATTTGCTGAAGGATGCCTCACTTATTCCCTGTAGCAACACAACCTGAGACCTGATGAGTTAGCAAAGAAAAAGTTCTCATGCAAAAAAGGCCATAAAATTAAGAAATACTGTTAAAATAAAACAAATACAACTTGAAGGCATTAAAGTCTCTGGAAGAGAAACAAATCAACATGCCATAAATTAGATAACTATCATCAAATAAGAGATTCAAGAGTGCATATGCGTATACCTACATAGGAAGACTGCAGCTAGAAAATATCCTTTTTTTTTTTTTCTGAAGTTGGAAACGGGAGGCAGTCAGACAGCCTCCCGCATGCGTCCTATCGGTATTCACCTGACACGCCCACCAGGGGGTGATGCTCTGCACATCTTAGGGCGTGGCTCTGCCACAATCAGAGCCATTCTAGCGCCTGAGGCAGAGGCCACAGAGCCACCCTCAGCTCCCAGGCAAACTTTGCTCCAATGGAGCCTTGGCTGCCGGAGGGGAAGAGAGAGACAGAGAGGAAGGAGAGGGGGAGGGGCGGA
Organism: Saccopteryx leptura; assembly: GCF_036850995.1. Classification (NCBI taxonomy): domain Eukaryota; kingdom Metazoa; phylum Chordata; class Mammalia; order Chiroptera; family Emballonuridae; genus Saccopteryx; species Saccopteryx leptura. The sequence continues at coordinate 359,062,560 of NC_089503.1, forward strand.
GAAGCAGATGGGCGCTTCTCCTGTGTGCTCTGGCCGAGAATCGAACCCAGGACTCCCACAAGCCAGGCCAACGCTCTACCACTGAGCCAACCCTCCAGAGCCGAAAATATACTTTTTAATTAAATACCTTAGATGAAGATTAAAAGGAAAATGCTCTCCAAAATAATGGAGAGCTAGAATATTTCTGTAAAAGAAGTATTTTAAACTATAGGGAGAAAAATATAAAGAAATGAGGATCTGCTTTTATCTTCATGTGTATACATGACTCTCACTCTAAATTCTTCTGGTCTTATGAAATAGTAATTTGCTGGCAAACTTTGTGTTGGGCAGATAAAATGTATTATGCTCACTTTGTTAAAAATAGACGTTGCCCACGTGAGGCCTTCGCCCAGGTGATATTAATGTGTGTTGGGGATCGTTGTAGCCTGGGGCTTGGTTTTGGGATTAAGCTTTTCCCATCCTTTTTGATGTGGGGTGGTACAATCCAATCATGCCTCAGAGAAGTGACTTTGTATTAGAGACTTTCCTGTTTTGTATATTGGATTAGAGGTTGTGAAGCTACAATATAAAATGGGGGCAGAACGAGTTTGGGCTCTTGGTTCCTGAGATTATCATTAGAAGAGAGAGCAGAGGAGAGCAGAGAAAGGCCACGTGGAGGAGGCCAGGAGAAGCAGCCAAGATGGTGGAGTGCTGAGTGAGATGCCAGTTTGTGTAAAGTTTGTATTTGGGATAAGGAAGGAGATGGGAAACAGAGGTGAATAAGTCTGGTGAGCTAGAAACCTTTGATTCTAGGAAACTCGGATAAATCAGTAGCTTTGTGAGCACTGAATGTGAGTGGGTCTTGGAGCCCAGTGTGTATTTTTACTTGCCCGCCAGGTGCAAGCTAGAATAAAAGACTATGGCCCATCAGTTTTTGGCTCCGCTGTTTCTTTACCGACTGTCCGAATCCAATGCGAACCTGCATGAGCCGGGCTGCTTTGATAGTGGCCCTGGCCTTGGATACTGGCTTTACACTTTGGAAAAACAGCAACTATTTATCCACTTTAACCTGACCTCTCCCACTCAAAGATGAACCTCATGACGGAAAGGAATTTGTTCACTGAAATATGCAGCATGCTTAGAAAAATAACTATACAGTAGGAGGAGCTCAACAATTACTTGTTGGGGACTTAATGGATAAATTAGTTACTATATCATGATGACAAAGGTTGAGTATCTTGAAATATAGGTCAAGGAAATCTAACGTGTGAATAATAACAGCTTTAGGAGTAACAAGAACATATGGAGGAAAAGCAATAATTAATCAAGTTGTAAAATATTTCTCTGGGTTGGAGAAAGAACTGAATCTGCATATTAAAAAGTCTCTTTATGCAAGTGAAACTGATGGATAGAGAATATCTATCAAGCTTCAAGGCAGAAAAGACAATTTACTTACAAAGAAAAAATAATTACAGTGGCACCACATTGTTTATTTGTAATACAGCTAGTTTCACAACAGTGAAATAGCATTTACAGTCTCAAGAACAGTAGAAAGCATCTATACTATAGACTACTGAGAAAAAGTAATGCCTTCCTCAAATATTATACCTGACTACTCTATATAGTTTGGGGAGAGAAATATTTATGTGTATGCAAAGATTCAGAAAACCTATCATTCAGGTAATATATTATGAAGAAAGTTAATATTCTTACTAAATATAAAATGGACTAGAATAGGAAAAAAACACCTGTATACACATGCATGTTTATAAATGCACATAATATCACAAAGGTAAATCTCAATTGGTAATGAGATAATATTTGGATGTGTGTGTGTGTGTGTGTGTGTGTGTGTGTGTAAAATAGGTGCTAAAATATGACCGCTGAAGCAAATGGGATGTCCAGTGAAGGAATTAGGATCTAGAACTAAAAGAAATAAATTAAACAACACTCAAGACTTATAGTAGGAAGCGAAAAAAAGTAAACATCATGAAGAAAAAATAAGGCTGTTCATGAGGGAAAATTATGTATCCACACTGATGAAATAATTAAAATTTTGTTTGCAAAAAAAAAAAAAAAAGAATGTGATTGATTATATATCAGGGATAGAGAAGGTTAACATTAATGGAATAAAAATATTTGGCAGCCGTTCTGAATTATAAAAGAAGTGCAATAAATAACAACTATAATCAGATGAAAAGAAACAGCATAAAATACTAAGTATGAGAAGTATTAAGAATATGAAGAAAATTACCAAACACTACTTGACACCTTGTATTAGTTTCATTCCTGTAAATAAATGTCAACAAGATTTTCATGCTTATGTTCACTCTGCCTCCTGAATATCTTTTCTCTTTATTTTTTCTTCTCTATATTATAGAATACATCTCATTTCTCCTGTATTGTTATAACAGTCCCTTGATTAGTCTCTAAACTACAGGCTTGTAATAACCCAATGTCCATTTTCAGGCCAGACTAATTATACATAATCTAGACATGCTCCTACAAATTTTGATATTTCAATGGCTTTCATCGCACGTCAGGATCAAATCCAAATGAAAATGGACAGTGTGCATGTTGTAGAACTGAGGATGCTGGAGCAGAGGCATGTCATTGTCTGATATGAAGTTAAGCTAAACTGGAATTAAGTACTCAAATGCACCTATTGATTTCAATGGAACATATAGACTTTAAAGGCATTTAACTTGTAAACATGACTTTGCACAGTTATGCATATAATAGAATATATGTTGAACTGGAAAGTGTATGCCAGAGATGGGAAGGTAGGAGAGAAGGAGGAAGGAAGATAAAAAAAGAGAAGAAAAAGAAAGAGAAGAGGGTCTGTGAAACCCAATTCTCTCTCCATACAGGAGTAGTCATCTCAAGGGTGGGAATGAGTGCCATTAGCCAGGCTCATCCACAGAGCTCCTGATTGTACAGAACTACATAAGAATCAAAAGGACCTGGTTATGTAGAAGTCTGCTGAGGTGATCTTCCAAATGCACAGCTCTCCGTGGTAGTAGAGCAGTTCTCTAGTTACCTTAGAGGAGAAGTTTGAGTAACAGATGTTTTTAATGAGGTCAGCAAAGCTAGGGGTTATGAAAAGCTGAGAAGCAGCTTGGACTGACAGTGGAATTGTCATGAACAGGAGAAAAGCATGGCCAAGTAGAATAAATGCAAAGATGTGAGCAGTAAAATGTATATGTTCATCTGGGCAGAGTGGCAGCTGTCTTAGTAGAGCCAGCATGAAAGTTTAGTGATGCAATTCAGTACCCAGAGAATTTGATATATCCAACTGATCACAGTGTAAGGGGAAGTAGAAGCATGAATAGTACTATAGATTTTGAAGATCCCAGATATACTAGATGGTGGCAGATAATTAAAGGAGACAGCCTGACCAGGCGGTGATGCAGTGGATAGAGCGTCAGACTGGGATGCTGAGGACCCAGGTTTGAGACCCTGAGGTCGCCAGCTTGAACGCAGGCTCATCTGGTTTGAGCAAAAGCTCACCAGCTTGGACCCAAGGTTGCTGGCTTAAGCAAGGGGTTACTCGGTCTGCTGTAGCCCCATGGTCAAGGCACATATGAGAAAGCAATCAATGAATAACTAAAGTGTCGTAACGAAAAACTGCTGATTGATGCTTCTCATCTCTCTTCGTTCCTGTCTGTCTGTCTCTATCTATCCTTCTCTCTGGCTTTCTCTCTGTCTCTGTAAAAAAATAAATAAATAATAAAATAAAATAAGATAATAAAATAAAATAAAATAAAATAAAATAAAATAAAATAAAATAAAATAAAATAAAATAAAATAAAAAGACAGTGGCTTTAAAGGTAAGCAGAGGACCCTGGCCGGTTGGCTCAGTGGTGGAGCGTCGGCCTGGCGTGCAGGAGTCCCGGGTTCGATTCCCGGCCAGGGCACACAGGAGAAGCGCAAATCTGCTTCTCCACACCTCCTCCTTTCCTCTCTGTCTCTCTCTTCCTCTCCCGCAGCCGAGGCTCCATTGGAGCAAAAAGATGGCCCGGGCGCTGGGGATGGCTCCTTGGCCTCTGCCCCAGGCGCTAGAGTGGCTCTGGTCGCAACAAAGCGATGCCTCGGAGGGGCAGAGCATCGCCCCCTGGTGGGCAGAGCGTAGCCCCTGGTGGGCGTGCCGGGTGGATCCTGGTCGGGCGCATGCGGGAGTCTGTCTGACTGTCTCTCCCCGTTTCCAGCTTCAGAAAAATACAAAAAAAAAAAGGGTAAGCAGAGGAGAATTAACATCACTTTGATTTCAGATCCAAATGTTAATCTGACAAGGTGACACCTTTCTGTCTCTCTTTTCACTCTCCCTTTCTTTTTTTTTTTAATTTTATTTATTCACTTTAGAAAGTAGAGAGAGAGAGAGAGAGAAGAGAGACAGAGACAGAGAGAGAGAAGGGAGAGGAGCAGGAAGCATCAACTCCCATATGTTCCTTGAACAGGCAAGCCCAGGGTTTCGAACCGGCAACCTCAGCATTTCCAGGTCAATGCTTTATCCACTGTGCCACCACAGGTCAGGCACCTCCCTTTCTTTTTGAACTTTAGTTATGCAGATATTTATATATACACTTTTTTTTTTTTAAGTGAGAGGAGGGGAGACAGTGAGAAAGACTTCCACATGTGTCCTGACCGGGATACACCCAGCAACCCCTTCTGGGATGGATGCTCTGTCCATCTGGGGCCATGCTTGCAACTGAGCTATTTCTAGCACCTGAGGTGAGGATCCACAGAGGAGTCCTCAGTGCCTGGGGTTCACATGCTGGAATCAATTGAGTTGTGTCTGTGGGAGGGGAAGAGAGAGAGAAGGGGGAGGAGATTGGGGAAGAAGTAGATGGTCACTTGTCCTATGTGCCCTGACTTGGAATCAAACCTAGAACTTCCCCATGCCTGGTCAAGGCTCCACTGCTGAGCCAACCAGCCAGGGCCAGTTATACTGATTTAAGTCAGTCATAGTCATCAGTTTAATTGCATATTAGCATTGATTTGTATAGGCCTTTCTCATGTTTTATACTTGTTTTGTTGTTTGTTTTAAATCTCATTACTCACTTCCAATTCCCTGAATTTTACTCCTAGGTTTTATATAGTTGGTAAATTTTGGTATATCTTACAAATTCCTTTCTCATCTCTTTCATCTCATCTCCCGGTACTTTCATCATGTGGAACTGTTTGCAGTAGCCTGAGAATAGCACACTTCTTTCCATTTTAATAGCATAGCATAAAACTACATTTGTATGTAGAAAAAGGTAACTAAGCTAGTTATATAAAGTAAATTCTTAAATATACAGTGAGAATCAAATTTATGACCATAGTCCCTTTTTTATTATTATTTATTTATTCATTCATTTTAGAAGGGAGTGAGAGAGAGAGAGAGAGAGAGAGAAAGAAAAAGAGAGAGAGGGATTGAGAGAGAGAAAGAGAAAGGGGAGAAGCAGGAAGCTTCAACTCCCATACGTGCCTTAGACCAGGCAAGCCCAGGATTTTGAACCAGCAACCTCAGCATTCCAGGTCAACGCTTTATCCACTGCACCACCACAGGCCAGGCCATAGTCCCTTTTAATGTTCAAAGCATTTAAAGAAGAATGGACAATTTAGAAAGGGCTTAGTTTCTTGTTTACACTGTCTGTGGATTCTTTGCAGTATGGGTAGAGTGATGATAGACACTAGAATTTGATCAGGAGATGCCCTTTTTCAGTTGATACTTCCATTTGTAATAGCATGGGATAAATATGGATATAAATCTAAATTTAATACATCTAATTATACCTTCAGGAAAAATTCCTAGAAATGAAATTTTGTGTCAATGGATACAACATTGTTTTTACTTGTTCACATGAGTTTGGCTGTAACTATTTTGTTTTAATTTCTTTGACTTTGCATCAAAATTCTGGTTTACAATTAATATGTAAGAAGCATAAATTTTCTTAGCATCAAAACTTATATGGCATGGAAATCATCTCTTTTATAGAAATTCAAGCTCTTCATGCATATATATAAATATGCCAAGCATCTTTTAGAGTCAATTTTCACCAAATATTTTGTTTTATTCATTTATTTTATTTTTATTTAATTTTGACATTGATATACAGGGATAGCTTTTTAGCATATTTACACAGATGGCTATCTAGTGTGATCAGCCTCTATTTTTTCTCATATCCTCAGTTGCATTTATATTTATATCTGTGTTTTCTTTCACATTACACATTCCAGAAGACTATCTCATGATCTTTATATAAGTGACTCTGGTCTTAATAACTGCAGCACTTTTAATGTGAATTGTAATCAAATGTAATTTTGTACTAAATGTTCATTTAAAATAAAAGTATTGGGTACTGTACTGTACATGTTCTGGAAAAATATCTTTTTTTTGGAAAAAATTACTTCCATTTAATATTTACATCTATTGTAATGCCATAGGTAATGAATTAGGCTAGTATAGTTTATTTTATTAAATTTGAAATATGATTTAAGAAAGAGCAGGAAAACTAAATAAAATAAAAGGTGTGAAATTTTTTAAATTGCCAAAGTTTATAGTAGATATTAGGCAGACCAGTTATTTATACAGAACAGTTCTTAGAAGATATATCGAAGGGTCCATGTTGTTCTAGAGTTTGCTCTTTTCCTTTTGTTTTTTGTTTAATCTGGATTAAATTCCTCAGTGGCAAGAATACTATCTAAACCTTCTCTTTCCCTGACTGCAGGCTTAGTTGATAAGATGTCATTTCCCTTTTGGTTGAGTTTTAGGAGCTTCTTTTAGATTTCAAGCCGTGAGCAGAAGTGGAGGCCTGGAGGGTTGATAGCTTCTGACTCAACAGGAAGATTTTCTAATTATGGTTTCCTCTGCCTTTGTGTTAAACCTCCCCAGACCAAGTGTCACAGATGGTGTTTTGGGACTTCCTCCTTAGTATATAGTGAAAGTACTAACACTTTGGTCTAATTTTTCATGATCTATAAACTCTGCTTATTTAGAAACATCTTTCTCAGAGTTGCTGCTGCCTAATTTCATCTAGCAACCTATTGATCTGATCTCATTCATAAGTAAACATTCAATCTTCATTTATTTTTTAATTTTTATTTTTTCATTTTTCCGAAGCTGGAAACGGGGAGGCAGTCAGACAGATTCCCACATGCGCCTGACCGGGATCCACCCGGCATGCCCACCAGGGGGTGATGCTCTGCCCCTCTGGGGCGTCGCTCTGTTGCATCCAGAGCCATTCTAGTGCCTGAGGCAGAGGCCACAGAGCCATCCTCAGCGCCCGGGGAAACTTTGCTCCAATGGAGCCTTGGCTGCGGGAGGGGAAGAGAGAGACAGAGAGGAAGGAGAAGGGGAGGGGTGGAGAAGCAGATGGGCGCTTTTCCTGTGTGCCCTGGCCGGGAATCGAACCCGGGACTCCTGCACGCCAGGCCAACACTCTACCGCTGAGCCAACCGGCCAGGGCCTAAATCTTCATTTAATTCATAGCCCTGACCCTCCCTCCTCCTCAGAAACCATACTTTAGAACAGTGGTAGTCAACCTGGTCCCTACCGACCACTAGTGGGCATTCCAGCTTTCATGGTGGGCAGTAGCGGAGCAACCAAAGTATAAATAAAAAGATAGATTTAACTATAGTAAGTTGTTTTATAAAGATAGATTTATTCTGCCAAACTTAGCGAAAATCCGACATAAAGTACTTGGTAATTATTATTATATGCTTTACTTTTTTTTTTTTTTTTGTATTTTTCTGAAGCTGGAAACAGGGAGGCAGTCAGACAGACTCCCGCATGTGCCCGACCGGGATCCACCCGGCATGCCCACCAGGGGGCGATGCTTTGCCCATCTGGGTCATTGCTCTGTTACAACCAGAGCCATGCTAGCACCTGAGGCAGAAGCCATGGAGCCATCCTCAGTGCCCCGGGCCAACTTTGCTCCAATGGAGCCTTGGTTGCGGGAGGGGAAGAGAGACAGAGAGGAAGGAGAGGGGGAGGGGTGGAGAGGCAGATGGGTGCTTCTCCTGGCCAGAAATTGAACCCGGGACTCTGACACGCAGGCCGACGCTCTACCACTGAGCCAACCGGCCAGGGCCTTATTATATGCTTTAACGTGCTGTAACTCTGCTTTATAAATTTTTTAAAGTAAAATTACTCTTCTACTTTATAAATTACCATTACTGTGGGACTGGTGGGCCGTTAGAAAATTTTACTACTAACAGAGAAACAAAAGTGGGCGGTAGATATAAAAAGGTTGACTACCCCTTTAGAATAATCTAAATCCAAGATCCATAACATGTCCTTAAATAGACTTAGCCAATTTAATTCATTCTCACTCAAAAAGAAAACTGAGATATGATAGCCACAACTCACCAATGTTTGATATTTCTGTCACATGTACCCCAAATAAGAAAGGGTAAGAATGATATCTTTGGAAACAAAATGATATTTGATATGATTTCTGAGTAAATGATTAGGATCCTCAGAATGGGAGAAGTAAAGTAAAGATATCTTAACAAGTTTTAATAGGTGATGTTTTATCAATACATTTAAAGTTAGGCTGTACTTAATTTTAATAACAGCTTTAAAATTGGTGATATAACCAAAGCAATAACTCAACTTCTCAGAATGTTTTTTTTTTTTTATGATATAGTGGTAATACTATATCTCTTATAGGGTTTTGTGGGTGGAGCACATAGCACATTCCCAGCAGCCGTGGCTGATGCAATGCTATGAGAATACTCCAGCTCCCAGAAGCCTCCTGGGCATACCCAGGAAGGAAGCTCGCCCTCTATAAGGAAGTGTCTTAGCGCCAACCACTCAGCTCCCTGATCTTTTCAGCCATTGGCTATGAAGGACATGCTGTAACACCCTATAGGCTGAACCTGTGTATATAAGCTAGCTTACTTCCTGAATAAAGTGGATCTGCGTCACTGAACCTGGTCCCCGGAGTCAGGTCTTTGCATCTCCGTCGTCCTCACCCCCGGCAGGACTTGTCCTCAGTGTTTATAAGGACTGAATGAGAAAAATATAACATTATTTAAAAGTAATTATCATGTGACTGGCATATAGTAGGTGCTGGAAAAAATGGATCGTTATTACTGATATAAATGAAAGAATGATTCAATTCTACAAGGTGAAAGTTCAAAGCTGTGTCTTGAACTGCAGGAAAGGTAATTTGCAAACATGTTTTATGGATGCTATTTCAGTTAAACTGTGTTAACATGACCTCTGATTTCTTCTTTTGTGAAACTATCCTTCGTTCTTATAAAAATTTTAAGATAATGAATATATGGTGCAGTTCATTTCATTTTTAACTCCATTTGTAACAACATAGTCTTAAGAAGCATGATTTTTGGTCATAATTCTCTAGTGTTTACTTTAGAGAGACGCGGTGTCATTTAATTTAGTATCCCATTTGGCTTACTAAATGTGATTTAAAGTACAGGAATATTTTTCACGAATTAATGAGAGTGAGGGCAAAGGAAGCTGGAACACTGGTATGTGTTCTTTAGCACCTTATTGATTGCAGCTAATGAACTGCAGTGGACTGGAATCCAGCCTTGTTTCTTGTCTGTCAGACTAAGAATGCCTGGGGCACTCACCTGAACCCCACTGCTTGTGGTGAGTCTCCACAGATATTTCTCCAACCAGAACCAGCGCTGTGGCTGGGCTGGCCTTTGTGGTTCTTACTATCATTGTGAAATGCACTGTAACATCATAAAGGAGCTTGAAAATACAAGGCTTATGACTCATAGGTTTTGGAGAATTAATAGCAACCCCAAGGGCCAGGCAGCAAAATAGTCAGGTAAAGAGAGAGTGAGGGAGTAGAGGCCTGGGGTTCTGCCTTTCTTAGGGTTGAGCAAGGTGTGCATAAGTTTTTGAAAGTTTGCTATTTATTAGTGAATTGAAACATAAGAGAGCAATTCTGGAATGAGAAGAAGAAAGCAGTCTGTCGCTCGAGTGGTCTGTTATCTGGACTGTCCAGAGCTCTGGGAAAGGAACACTGCACGGGTACAGAGACCTGGCTTCTTCAATCTGTGCAGCTAGTAGGTGTCATATAGTTGCCAATGCTGTATTTAATCAAAATGGATGTCTTTGAAACGGATGCCTCAACAATCAAAAGTTTAATATCAGGCACTTATAAGAATGCTTTATTAAAAAATGTAAAAAATGACAGTAAACAAAACATGATAATTAGCCCAAATATGAGCATACTATTATTTTTCACTATAATGTGCCTAAAATTCATATGTGGTGTCCACATCTGATAGTTCAGCATCAGTATCTAACAGCTCTACTAAAGATTAGAAATCTCATTTCTCATCTTTTTCTTCACATTTTAATAATGGCCTCTTTTATTCTAGTAGTTTTATATAGCCTATATTTTATTGTTAATATCTGGTTAGACTAAAGTTGATTTACTCTAAATTTCTTAAAAGACAGTATGAATGCCATCAATGAAATTTAGTTGCTTGACCAGGTTGTGGCATAGTGGATAAAGTGTTGGCCTGGGATGCAGGGGACAGAGGACCCAGGTTTGAAACTCCAAGGCCACCAGCTTGAGTGCGGGCTCACCAGCTTGAGCAAGGGGTTGCTAGCTTGAGCATGGGATTATAGACATGACCCGATGGTCTCTGGCTTGAGCCCAAATTTCTCACTGGCTTGAGAAAGCGGTCGCTGGCTTGGCTGTAGCCCTTGGTCAAGTCATATGTGAGGAAGCAATCAATGAACAACTGAGGTGCTACAACAAAGAACTGATGCTTCTCATCTCTCTCACTTCCTGTTTATCTGTCCTTATCTGTCCCTCTTTCTGTCTCTGTTTCAAAAAAAAAAAAAAAAGAAAAAGAAAATATCATTTACTATAATTCCCTTTAAATCGATAAATCTTTTCTCCTTTGTGAAAAACACAAATATTCACAGACAAAATTAATGATTGAAAAATCATGTAATAATATATGTTGAATGTAATTTAAACAAAGCATTATTATTTTTGGCTGTTAATAGACTTCAGTGAAAATATTTAATTAGCAACTTTTCTTATTTACATTGATGTATTTACAGTTGTATGCCAAGATTTACTGGGGAAAACTGTGAGAAAGTAATTCACCACTATAGACTGCTCAGCATCAACTGTCTGAATGAAGGATGGTGTTGCAATATAATTGGAAGATTCGGAGTAAGTAATTTAATACATGGCAAAGTAATTTAGCACGTCAAAAACACAATAGCTTCAGGCTCTCTGTACTTCGAATGCTTTTATCAATCTAAGCCACAAATATATTCTTATATGGATATTTAAGCGTATTATATATAATTTAGTAATAGAGATTTTTAACTTATTAGGGTTATGTTGGGAGAGCATTAATAAGTGCCTAAGGAGTGTTTTATTATAAAATAAGAATATAGCAACTTAAGTACTAGTGATATTTTTCTCTATACATAAGACCCCAGTTATTAATGTCTTAAGCTCTTAAACTAGATGGGGAATAAAGTTAGTCTGGTAGTTGTTTGCCAAAATATAAAAAATATGCCTATTTTGCTGTATAGTTTTTGAAATAGTTTTATAAATATAGTGCATGTACTATACACAGTAAGGCATATCCTGCAACTCAGAAATTCCATTTACAGTTTTGTCTATTAGAGAAATTATCAGGTTTGTACTGAATGAGATATATATATATATATATATATATATATATATATATATATATATATGAATTTTCATTCTAAATATGAAACAAACTAAAGGCTAGGGTAGGAAGATGGATCAATTTATCATGGCATTATCATACTATGGAATTACAAATGGTGGTTAAAATAAGAGAACAATAAAAATGATAAGTGAACAATAGCTACATGTATTAATACTTATACATATCAAAAACAAGTTAGATTTTAAAATATTATTGAAAAATTAAATATGTGCAGTGTGATAATGAAGTATTAAAAATTTAAAACACAAATTCATATATTTTTTTTTTCAAATTCATATATTTTGTGGTTGCATAAATCTATAGCAGAGAGTAAACACATACATGAGAATTACTTATCCACACAGTGTTTCTAGGCCTGCCTGGAGGGAGAGAGGTGGGGAAATGAAATCACGGAGAGTACAAGTGGGACTTTCCACGGACCAGGAATGCTTTACATTTTTTAAAAAGGGTTTTTGGCAAATAAAGATGGTAGGAATATGCTGTTCATTTTCTCTCGTTTTCTATGGTATAAAATATTTTAATAGAATATGTTTAAATATAATGAAAAGCAACTTGTGAATAGGACCTTGAACAAACTTATATGTGCACTTTTGCAAACATATACTAAAATATTATTGTTGTTATACAAGAATATATAGGATAAGAATATAACATTTATTTAGCAGCATAATGCATTTGGCATTTGAACTTATCATTTATGATATGACCTTATTTGATCCACACATAAATCCCATTCGATTTTATAGAGAAATAAAATGTTTACTGAGCTAGTGAAATACTTTTTTAAGTTTACACGTATCAATAGGAATAGTTGAAGCTAGATTTAAACCTAGTCTGTGTGACTCCAGAATGTACACTTTCAAGTACTGTACATATTCATTTTCTTTCTTTTTTTTTAATTCAGTGAGAGCAGGGGAGGCAGAGAGACCGTGTCCTGCATATGTCCCAACTGAGATCTACCCAGCAAGCCCCCTATGGGATAATGCTACCCTTGCTTGGCAACTGAGCTATTTTTAGTGCCTGAGGCAGAGGCCACTGAGCCATGGAGCCATCCTCAGCACTTGGGGCCTCCTCACTCATATCAAGTTAGCCATGGCTGCAGAAAAGAAAGAGAGAGAGAGAGAATAGGGGAAAGAAAGAGGGGTTGGAGAAGCAGATGGTTGCTTCTGTATGCCTTGACCGAGAATTGAATCTGGGACATCCACACACCCAGCCAACATTCTACCACTGAGCCAACTGGCTAGGGCACATATGCATTTTTAATATAAAGTATATATCCCCTTTATCTTTTTCCTTTAAAATTTATCTATCCTTTTCTTAATATAAAATTTTCTAATTAAAATATTTCTTTTATTTTAGTTTGAAATTATTTTAAATTATCCTGTTTATGTTTTGGTTTTTGGTATCTGTTTTGTTTCAGGATGATCTCTGAGTACTTATCTCTGATTTTATTTTTAAGATTTTCTTTTTTTACCAACATTTTCCCTGAGAGATCTTAACTATTCTAGTGCCTCACCAATTACCTCTATGTTAATGTCTCTATAGCCAATTTGAACTGCTTTTTAAAGGAATTTGACAGGTCTTTTCATCACCTACAGACATTTCATTGTTGTAATCCTACTAAGTTTACTGACATCCATTACATAAAATATTAGCAAGAAAGGAATGCTAGTAACCTTCTATTTGTGTTAAAATTTAGGTAATTATAATGATAATGTACATTACTAAACATTTTTAACATTATAATTTCTTTTCAAAAATATAATTTTTAATTATGTTGAGTGAAATAAGCCAGGCAGAGAAAGAAAAATATCATATGACCTCATTCATTTGAGGAATCCAAGGAATAATGAGAACTGAGGAACAGAACTGAGACAGAGGAGGGATCAAAGGGACCAGAGGAAAAGAGGACAGAGGGAAAGGGGATGATAGGATGGGATAAACCTGAAGGGAAGAGGGGAGGGCGCTGTAGGGACGGGGACAAGGGAGATGTTGAGGGGAATATGGGGGAGGGGTAATGCATTAGAGGTGACCCTGGAATCTATGTAAACACAATTAATTAAATTAAAAAAAGAATAAAAGAAAAATGAAAAAATATATATAATTTTTATATTGATTAATAATCAGTTTTAGTTGTACTGAGTTCTGAAAGAGTTTATATTTAAGTTAATGTACATTTACAAACATATTTTTCAACTTGTATAATGGTTATGAATGATAAAAATTAACATGCAATATATTTAAAGAAATAAAATATTCCTTTACTTGTGATGGCGCAGTGGATGCAGAGTCGACCTGGAATGCTGAGGTTGCCAGTATGATACCCAGGCTTGCCCGGTCAAGGCACATATGGGAGTTGATGCTTCTTGCTCCTCCTTCCCTTCTCTCCCTGTCCCTCTTCAAAATGAATAAAGAAAATGTTAAAAGAATAAATAAATAAAATAAATGTTCACAGAATTAAAAAAAAGATATTATTACATATTCCTTTTAGCATGTAAATATAAAATGCATTTTTTAGGTTATACTATTTTTGGAAATCTATAACTAATATTTGCTTTTCTAATTTGATGTTTGCATTGTTAACTTTTGAATATGTCGACTAATTTAAAAGAGACTATTGGATGAGTTATAATATTTTAGGGAGAGATATAAACTATTCTTCTATTTAGATAAAACAAATATATTTTACATTAAGATGTAAAGAGTATAGAGAGGGCATAAAACAAAAAACCAGTGATATGATACATTTAAATCCAACTATATCCAAGATCACAGCGAACATAAATTGATTACATACTTCAGTTAAAAGACAGAGATTTTCAATGACACATAGAGCAAAACTCAATGAAACATTTGTAAGAGACTTATTTTATATAAAAAAGATACTGACAAATTTACAGGAAAGATATCATATAACAAGTAAAATGAATACTGGTTTAGCTTTATTAATAAGGTAGATTTCAATATTAGAAAATTTTAAAGGGGAAAAACTTTTTTTTATAAACATAATTGGGTCAACTTAGCAAATTAAATTATATATTTAATAGCAGAACTTCAAAATACACAAAGCACAAACTGACATCTATCCCATAATCATTCAGAACTTTGTAATTTTTAACTAACATAAAATGTTTCTAGTATATTTAAAATGACTTTTTAGAAACAGTATATGAAGGCTGTGATCTATGTGGTCCAGGGATAAATTTAAAAAAACACAGGAACAGAAAACCAGGGAACCAGAGAGAATCATGGGGAAAAATGGTTTTGGGAATCACAGAGAGGCTCTGAGTTAAAGTTGGAGATAATTCCAAAGTTAATCAGTATTTTGATGGCCATTGGGGCCTGGATAATATTTGTATTGTACAGATGTATATACCATAGGGTAAAATAAAGTAAATCCACAATTAGACATTTGTTAGTTCCTATTCATGATCTTGAACTAAAATTATAATCAGAAAAAATAATATTTTGAATATATATTTAATTGAAGTAATTTGAAAAATATAGCAAACTTCATAATGTCTTTAAAATTAAGAGTTTTATTAAATGTAACAGGATGGATGACATTAAAGGTTAAAAGAAAAACCCTCAAGGTCAGAACCTTATTAATTCTAAGTCAAATTTTTCATTATGAGTTAAATTTCTCTATTTCAATCCATTGTCTTTGTAATGAAAGTGGCATAAGGATGCTGAACTTCCTCATTGAAATTCTGATGAGGAATTTCTAATCAACACTTTCACAATGTCAATTGCATTCTCAACATTAATAATATAAATGGTCCCCATCATAAAACAATTGTCACTTCCCAAATGAGAGTCTGATTTCTAATAACCACAATATGAGAATAAATCATTGAAGAAATTAAGAGCTCAAGGCAAAAAAGGAGAAAGGTTCTTATTGTAATTTTGTGTTTATAAAAATGAATAAACGACAGCCACTAAAAGAAAAAATGTAATTGATATTATGCAGGTAATGTTACAAAAAAAAAAGCACTATGCATTCAAGAACTATATTTGTGGCCTCATAGCAGTAATTCAGGATTTATTTTCTTTAAAGTTTTAATGATTTACTAATAAATTTTATTTATTTATTTATTTATTTATTTATTTATTTATTTATTTATGACAGAGACAGAGAGAGACAGAGAGAGGGACGGATAGGGACAGACAGACAGGAAGAGACAGAGATGAGAAGGACTAATTCTTTGTTTCAGCACCCTAGTTGTTCATTGATTGCTTTCTCATATGTGCCTTGACTGGGGGCTACAACAAACTGAGTAACTCCTTGCTCAAGCCAGCAACCTTGGGTTCGAGCTGGTGAGCCCCTGCTCAAACCAGATGAGCCCGCTCTCAAGCCAACAACCTCAGGGTTTCGAACCTGGGTCTTCCATGCCACAGTCTGAAGCTCTATTCACTGCACCACTGCCTGGTCAGGCTAATTTTATTTTTAATAAATAATACACATAGTGCTACAATTTCTGGCTTATGTCTATCCAAATATTTTATAGGTTCCTGCTGTTATGGTTTAGAATTGTTGACTACTTTATATATCATCAAAGCAAATGCCATGAGAACTTTATTCACAGCCCTTTTGCTTTTCTGTTCTTCTATACAACTGGTCCAAGGACGCAGATATAAGAATGCAGTTTATGTTTTATCACATCTTTTTAAGTCTTCATAGGGGAATCAACAGTAAAAAACTTTAAAACCCATCTCATTTAACTTTACCATCTGTTTTATTTCTCTCTTCTATATCCATCCTCTAGTTAATTTTTTTTTTATAATTATTTTCAACAAGCGTGACTTTTGCAAACTCACGCTGAAAGAAGTAAGCTCAAATTAGTATTCCATATGAGTGAAATTTGCATTTGGGATAGGATTTAGAGTTTTAAAATTTTAGTTGCAAGAACAGAAAATCTAAAGAGAATCTCTCTCTCTCTCTCTCTCTCTCTCTTTCACATACACACACACACAGACCCACACAGACCCACACAGACACACACACACATACATATACGACTCACAATATTAGACCATTTAGAGGCTAGAGCAGGTAAGCATTTAACCCCAGACAGTACATTATCTTCTGGCTCACACGGAAATATCAAGAGTGGGCTCTTTGAAGTTCCTAGAGAAACCCAAGCATGCTCCTGCCTAAGGGTCTTTGTATTGAATATTTTGACACAAATTTCTCTTTCATGGGGTTTTTCACTATGTTTATGTATTCTGTCAAATCTTTTACCTTTCTGATTAAGTCTTTCCCTAGACACCCTATCTAAAATGTTTAAAACTCCCTTTTAGTCCATAATGTTACCTTATTCTATGTTTTTTTCTTAACAAATATTGCCATTGTTTTCCAGATAACAAAATAGCTCTTCATGCACTTTTTTATTGCCTTTGAGACTATATTAGAACAACATTTAAGCTCTATAAAGGTAGAGACCTTTGTTTCTTTGTACAGGAATAACCTAACAGAGAAGACAGCAAAATTCTAGCAATGGTAAGTTATGCCAAGTATAGTGGGTGGGACCTACTTGGAATGATACTTCTCTATATGACAAACACAGACTTCATATCCTGACTAGCAGGCTATTTCTTTCCTCATATGAGGTAGATGGACCTACTTTGACATGGGTTTTGGAGAGAAGTGCCTTTGATAAAAAGTGCAAGTAATTTTGTTATGCACAATGTACTCCTCAATAATGCTTTTTAAATATAAAACTATAAAAGATAACAAATGAAAAAATGGAGGTTGGCTTAGCTAAGTATGTTATGAACACAGAAAATACTAGTTTGCACACATACAGAAAATGAAAAAAATCTAAAATTCATACTATGATCTGCTACTAAAGCTTAAATTGAACAGAAAAGGTGAAATTATTTTTAATCAGCCCAAGAACTAGATTCTAAGCTGCCTAAGATACTTCTGATTGTACCATCAAGCAGATATACACCACGATATTTTCATTCTTTAACAGTTCTCAGAAATACTTTCTTCAGATTTAAGACCTGATGGTTAGTGCCATAATTTATGTTGAGAGACAAAAACATCTCTGGATAATAATAAAGTCAGTCATGGACATAAATAGGAGTGCAGTGGTTACTAGGGAGAGGGGATGGTGTGTGGGAGGGGGAGGGACATAAATAGGGACAAGTATAAGGTGACGGAGTATGATTTGATTTTGGGTGATGGGTATACAACATAATGGACTGTCCAAAGGATGTGGAGATGTTTGCCCAAAAGCTATGTACTCTAGTTGGCCAATGTCACACTGTTAAATTTAATCGTCTAAATAAAAAATTTAAAATAATAATAATGAAGTCAGCATAGGATCCCTAGAGCCACCAAGTGTGTTTGTGCCTTAGGGACATATAGCAATGCCTAGAGACATTTTTGGTTGTCACAAATCCGGTTTGGGTCTGCTACTGGCATCATCTGGTGGTTAGAGGCCTGGTTTGCTGCTAAGCATCCTCCACAGTGAAGAAATATCAGTTTCAAAATAGCTACATTGCTATAGTTGAAAAAACCTGCCTTTGACAAAGTATAGGCTATGGAAGTTAAAAATAGTAAAACTTGTACACAGAAAGAAAAAAGACTTGTGAAAGTTTAAAGAATCTCAAATTTAGAAAAAAAGAGAAGCTTCTGTGTCCAACTAGAAGACCATAGCAAAAAATAGATCCCAGATTGAGAACCCTTTGTCTGGTTTATGTCCTGCATCTGAGAAATAGGTGCATATAGTTGGTTAGGTCAAACTGCTTTTCTATTATTTTCCTTCCTTTATTGGGGCCAGAATATATACATCCAGTTCAGAAAGAGGGGTTTATACTACTTCTCAATCTTTACCCCTGAAATATGCACTTAGATTAAATTCATTTGGATTTTTTCTCCATATTTATATTATTAGACATTTGGTACATATAAGAAGCAATCAGTGAACAAATAAAGTACTGTATCTCTCTCCCTTCCTGTCTCTCTTTCTCTTGCTTGCTTAAAAAAATAGCTTCTTCACACTAGCTTTTAAATCTTTTTAATGTGCATTATGTTACTTCTTTATTTTAGTTCTTCAAACTGTTTTAATAATTTGGATCACTGTCATATTATAAATCTGAACAAAAGCATATTTTGACTTAAAAATTTTCTAAAAGTATAAGAAAAATACTTGCCTAGATTTCATGTTTAAGCATTTCTCAAATGGTTTTATTGTCCTACAATTGTTAATCACATAAAGTTGTTAGAACTTCTTTTATGGACAAAGTCACATAGTATTATCTGGGTCCTCTCGACTTTGCTTTCACAGTAGCAAGCAATAATGAAGCAACAGATGTTCTCAATTTAGAGGATTGATAGAAATTAAAGTTATCACACAGCTTCTATTTTATGTCAAGGTCTTCATATACAGAAAATTGTGGACAAGTCCTGCTGGGGGTGAGGACGACAGAGACGCAAAGACCCGACTCTGGGGACCAGGTTCAGTGACGCAGATCCGCTTTATTCAGGAAGTAAGCTAGCTTATATACATGGGTTCAGCCAATAGGATGTCACAGCGTGTTCCTCAAAGCCAATGGCTGAAAAGATCAGGGAGCTGCGTGGTTGACGCTAAGTCACTTCCTTATTGCTGGTGAGCTCCCTTCCTGGGTATGCCCAGGAGGGTTCTGGGAGCTGGAGTGTTCTCACAGCATTGCATCAACCACAGCTGCTAGGAATGTGCTCTACACTCCACCCACAGAAAATTTACTCTTGAGTAGTTCTAAGACAAAAATAGAAATACTCGGATTAATGCTTATATCAATGTCACTTCTGTATGCAAGCTATATAACTTAACTAGTATACAATGAGTAGTACTTTGTAATTCCACATGTTTTCTATTGATTGATTATAATAATTAGTAAGTTTAAAAGATTTTATAGTATTACTAAATTTAACTTCTCTCACACTTCCTGTAAGGAAAATAGCTGTGTTAGGCTTGCTCACAGGTTTACCAGCTGCAAGCGCTTTACTTGATTAGTGCATGAGCACGTGGCAGAGACAGGCGTGCATGGCCTATAGAAGGCTACCGGTGCTTCCCTTGGGCGGGGATTCTCCCAGCTAGCTCTCCTGCCACCACCATGAGGTGTGGTTTTCCTTGCTCCCTTGCCCTTACTGTGAATAACAGATTTTCCTTTATGAGCTCTTTCCCTTTTGTTGTTTATTTGCGAACCTCCATGTGGGGCAGCTGTGTTAGGCTTGCTTGCAGTGTTACCAGCTGCAAGCATTTTGCCTGACTGGTGCATGGGTGCATAGCAGCATCATGTGTGTGGTCTATGTAAGGCTGTGGGTGCTTGTGGCTTAGGAGAGATTGGGAAGAGAGAGACTGGGGATCGTGTGTATATGGATTGCCTACCCACCACTGTGAGGGGCCATTTTGATTTGTTTGCCTGAGAGGTGGTTTCCCCTGCCTGTGTGATTGTTCGCCATTGTGAGACTTTATTAAATGGGTATGGCCTGACACTTTCCGGCTCCACAGTTCTTCTACTGTCTGCCCAAATCCAGTGTGAGCCTGCCCAGCCTCGGCCACTGGCATTTCAGAGGTTCTGTTCCCTGATTCCCTCAGCCTCCAACCATGAGGGGTGGTTTCCCTACTCTCTTGCTCTCCACTGCGGAAAACAACTTTTCTTTGTTTGGTTGCTCACCTGTCTTTGTGAGCCTCTAATAATGGGTATAACCCAACACTTTCCAGCTCCGTAGATCCTCTGTCATCTGCCCATAATCAGTATGAACCTGCCTGGCCTCAACCACTGGCATGACACTTCCTAAATTTGATTTGACTTGATATTATAACATGAAGAGTGGAAAGGGTTTTATTATTTCTTTATATATGTTATTTACTTGAATTTACTGGAGTGACACTGGTTAATATAATTATACAGGTTTCAGGTGCCCGATTCTATGAACACCACTGCACACCATATTGTGTATTCGCCCCACCCCCAAGTTTAACTGTTACCATTTATCCCCACTAAATCTTTCACCACCACTACTCCACAGTCACCACACATTTCTTATTTTCAATTGAATTTTTATATCAAGTAATAAAGTACATTAAACAGCTTAAGTGTAAGGAGTGACAGCTTAATTTATCTAAATGAATGTAATCCCAATGAATGGTTGAAATGCTGATATTTAAATGAACTAATATAAATACTTAAATGCCTTAGGGAAAGTAAAGGTGACAAATGTTTTTTTATTAATAATGAAATGAAAAAAAAATAGTAAAAAGATACGCCTGAAGAAGTTTTTACAATTTGAAAATTTGCGTTTTATAATTAAGGAGAAATTGCTGGTGAAACTATTAGGAAAAGTGTTATTTATATAATTGTCACTCATATTATGTTTTGGATCTTTAAGATGGCATTTTCCTCCCAAGAAGCTCATTAATAGCACTTAGAGTCATCAAATCTGTAGTAATGCTAAGGCCCTAGACCTAAAAATGGGTATCAAAGTAAATGTTAAGCTGAAGGCAAACTTTCATGAACACTCTCTGGGAATCTAGGGTATGGTTAACTGAACAGTGGCACCCCAAATATGCCCATATCTTAATCCTCAGAACCTACCAATGCTGTCTTCTGTGACAAAAGAGACTTTAAAGACGTAATTAAGACACGGATCTTACTACAATATAAAGTCTCTATCCTGGGTTATCCAGACGGGCCTAAAATAACTACAAAGATCCTTATAAGAAGTCTACAGAAGGCGTCAGAGACAGAGAAAGTGATGTGGTTACCAAAGCAGAGACTGCAGTGTTCCTTTGAGAGGTAGGAAGAGTCCACAGGCATACATATAGAAGCTGAAAAGGGCCACAAAACTTATTCTTCCCTGACGACCTACAGAAGCTGAGATCTTTACTTTATCCCAGTAGGAGTGACTTCAGACTTCTGTGCTCAAGAAATGTTTAAAGCCCTGGCCGGTTGGCTCAGTGGTAGAGCGTCGGCCTGGCGTGCGGGGGACCCGGGTTTGATTCCCGGCCAGGGCACATAGGAGAAGCACCCATTTGCTTCTCCACCCCCCCTCCTTCCTCTCTGTCTCTCTCTTCCCCTCCCTCAGCCAAGGCTCCATTGGAGCAAAGGTGGCCCGGGCTCTGGGGATGGCTCCTTGGCCTCTGCCCCAGGCACTAGAGTGGTTCTGGTCGCAGCAGAGCGACCCCCCCGGAGGGGCAGAGCATCGCCCCCTCGTGGGCAGATCTTTGCCCCTGGTGGGCGTGCTGGGTGGATCCTGGTCAGGCGCATGCGGGAGTCTGTCTGACTGTCTCTCCCCGTTTCCAGCTTCAGAAAAATACAATAAATAAATAAATAAATAAATGTTTAAAAGAGTGAATGTTTAAAACTTCTAAGGCTATAATAATTTATTACAGCAGCAACAGAAAACAAATACACAGATTTTTTTGTGTTAAGAATAAATTTTCTAGGTTAAAATGATTAGAAAAGCTTTCAGCTGAACACATAAATTTGGCTGTAAGAATCGTGTTTGGTCATCTTTAAAAGATATTCATGAAAGACAAAAATAAGTCATTTTATATTTATACTTAGTGGTCATTTCTAGTTTGAGTTTTAGGACCATCTGTACTTATCGACACAGGTGAATTAGTGCAGGTCAGAAAAAAAGAAAAGTGTCAGTATAATTGGTTGGTTCTGTATCTAACAAGGATTAGATTCATCATTCATTGGTGAAAATCCCCCATTTACTTTAAAATGGTGGTTATGTTTGGTGGGTCCATTTGTCATCTACTTAGGGAAGCAGTGGTCATGTTTATAGGTGAAATCTTGTCCTTAAACATTTGCTCCTTAATTACTCACTCAGACAGGAATAACCCCTGCTAATGTATGTGGTTTACTACTTTATCATCCATACATGATACTCTGGAGAATGAAATGGGGTCTAATCAGTTACATTGTTGGTATAATAGGAGTTGAAGTAGGTCTGGTTTAGACATCTGACTTGGTTTTAACTGCTGTTCTTCCCAATATTGACATCTAATTTTATAAATTGTAATCTACATCAGTGGTCCCCAACCTTTTTTGGGCCACAGACTGGTTTAATATCAGAAAATATTTTCACGAACCAGCCTTTAGGGTGGGATGAATAAATGCACAAAATAAAATTATGCAACCGGCGTAAAAACTGTGGTATTTTAAAATATAATTGTCAAACTTACGAGACAAGTGTCAAGAGCGAGTCTTAGATGGATGTAACAGAGGGAATCTGGTCATTTTTAAAAAATAAAACATCGTTCAGACTTAAATATAAATAAAACGGAAATAATGTAAGTTATTTATTCTTTCTCTGCGGACCGGTACCAAATGCACGCAGACCACTACAGGTCCGCGGCCCAGGGGTTGGGGACCACTGATCTACATGATTCTGATATTGGCTTTAACAATTTATGAAGTAGTGCTTTTTACTTGCTACTTAGAGTCTAAGGACCCAATAAGAGCATTAATTAAAAATGAGGCAATGTACACTACAAAGTGAGAACCACATATAATTTATAGCCAACATCTTGATTACAGATATAATCACAGGTATTAAAGAGGCCCAGGGGTTAACTAATTTTTTTCCTACTCAATAAATTTTGGTAAAATCTTTAGTCAGGCATATTTATTTATTTTCTTATTTTCTTTTTCCAAAGAGACCTTATTTAAGGTGATAAATGCATGGTACAGTATACAGATGATGTAGTATGGGATGACACACCTGAAACCTATGTAATTTTATTAACCAATGTCACCCCCCAAAATTCACTTAAAACTTGTTGGTCTTGGCTGGTTTGCTCAGCAGTAGAGCATCATCAGTCCGGTGTGCAGAAGTCCCAGTCAGGGCAGTCTGAAGAGGGTCTCTATCTTTTGTTTTTAATCTCATAGGTTTCTTTTTTTATTTATTCTGTGTCATATTACTAGTTGCTCTAGTTGAAAACAGATTTATTGAAAACTTACTAGGTGGGAACTCTATACACCAGGCTTTTGCTGTCGAACAAGAAAGACCATGATTCTATCCCGTGCTTTGTAATACTCATTCAAAGGAAGGTATTGTTTCCTCAAACTGACAGAGAAAGAGAGGGAGAGAGAGAGAGCTATACTAACATTTAAGCATATATAAGTATAATTAAATATATACATAAATATATTTTCTACCTCCTTTTCCAAACTTTTCATAACACGTTTCTACCTAAGTCTGGGATTGGACAGAACAGCTTAGAGATTTAGAATTACAGGCAGATGGATGGGCACTATAAGAAGGTTGTAGTTGCCGAAAGAATAGAAGTGACAGGGTTCTTGTTGTTGTTGGTTGTGGCCACTGTATTTTGAAAAGGAATATTATTAGCAAATCTGGGTCAGTCCCTAATTATTCTTGCATCTGTTGTAAAAGCTAGTATGTCTTTTTGCAAGCACTCTGTCTCAACTTACAAAAATTTTCCTCTTGACAATATGCTAATAATGAGAACTTTTTACAATGAGGTTGCAAAATTTAATTACATAATTATACCAAAACAGCTTAATATGCACTCTCACCTAGTTAAATTTTTATGTTAAAAATTAATATTATTCATTTTGTTGAACAGTGAATACAGAACTTAGGAAACAAATTAAACTTCAGTTTTTAAAAATTAAGTGCCAACATTATAACTGGCTAAGGTACATTTTTAATATGTATTCTATCTTTTTAACAATGATGTTTAAGATCTCAGTGGTGTCATCCAGGGTGAATGATCTGAACTTTAAAATGACCATAATGACCCTGAGGAACATATTGTTCCTTAATTTCCTCATTAAAACTCATGTTATAAAAGGCAGATATAAGAAAGACCTGAAGGATCAATAATACATCCACCATGACTTGAAACAAAAGTCTGAGGAAAATCATGTTACTCCCATGGTAATTTATTAAAATATATAACCAACAGTTATACAGTATAGATTTATATAAACAAAATCAGAATTCATGTGACATATAAGAAATTATTTAAGAATTAAGTAATAAAAATAATTAAGAAAAAGTTTTCAATTGTTTATTTAGGAAACAAATTTAAGATTTAAGTTTCTAATGTATAAGCTAAGATCAGTGAGATAAAGGTTGATCATGGAAAAATGATACTGAAAGAATTGTAAGTTTTTTTGAAGGAAGATTTTGTTCAATATGTATTTTTAAAGATAAAAAAGTATTTACCACAATATTTAATTTAAATATTTAGGTAAACGTTAAAATGGAAATTCTAATGGGTTGAAGTAATATTAAAAATGCTACAAAAACTTGATTGGTATTAAAACTGATTAATGATTAACTATTAAATTTACTTTTCATTAGTTATGCAAGTAAAAAAGGATATTTATGTCCTTCTTAGCCTGTGAATGACTTACTCTTTTCTGATGGCAACCTCAACAAATATGTGTGACTATGCTATGAAAAACAGCATCAATTATATTTAGGTCTTTATTTTATTTTGAATTAATTTTTGTGTCTGGTGACAAATTGCTGTTTAGTTTCATTCTTTCACATGTGGCTTTCCAATTTTCCCAGGAGCATTTATTAAAGAGATTTTATTTTTTCCATTGTATGTTTAAAGTTCCTGTGTGAAAAATTATTTCTTCATATTTAGGTGGGTTCATTTCTGGAACCTCGGTTCTGTTCCATTAGTATGTCTGTTTTTATACTAGTACCATAGTGGGGTTTTTTGGTTGTTTTTGTTTTTGATTGTTTGTTTCTATGATTTTTAGGGAGACGGAGAAAGGAAGGGGGAAAGTGAGAGAGAGCAAGCAAGAGAAGGAGAGAGAAGCATTCATTTGTAGTTCTACTTAGTGTTGTGTTCATTGGTTGCTTCCCTTATATGCCCTGAATGTGTGCGTCACACCTGCAACTGTGGTGTTTCTGGATGACACGCTGTCTGACTGAACTAACTGTCCAGGACCAGGACCTTTGTGTTTCTATTACTACAGTTTTGTAGTATAGGTTGAAATCAAGAATTGTTATTGCTTCCAACCTTGTTATTGTTTTTCAAGGTTACATTGCTTATTGCGTTCTTTTGTTGTTGCATACACATTTTAGAATTTCTTTTTTATCTTTGTAAAAGACATCATTGGATAGTTGATATGGATTGCGCATTGAATCTGTAGATGACTTTAGTTAGTATGGATTTTTCTTTCTTTTTTTTTTTACAGAGACAGACTCAGAGAGAGGGACAGATAGGGACAGACAGACAGGAACAGTTTTTTGTTGCTACACCTTAGTTGTTCATTGATTGCTTTCTCATATGTGCCTTGACCGTGAGTCTCAGACCGTGAGACTGAGTAACCCCTTGCTCTAGCCAGCGACCTTGGGTCCAAGCTGGTGAGCTTTGCTCAAACCAGATGAGCCCTTGCTCAAGCTGGCGACCTCGGGGTCTCAAACCTGCGTCCTCCACATCCCAATCTGACGCTCTATCTGCTGTGCCACCGCCTGGTCAGGCAGTTAGTATGGATATTTTAATAATATTAATTGTTCCAAACCATTAACACAGGATACTTTTTGATTATTTTTTCTTCTTCAGTTTCTTTTATCAGTGTCTTATAGTTTTAAATGTCTTTGGTTAAATTATTTTCTGAGTATTTTTTTTTATTCTACTGCAAATGAAATTCTTTTTTATTTCTTAAGGTAATTTATTGTTAATGTATAGAAACAAAATCAAATTCTGTATGTTAATATTGTATACTGCCGTTTTACTGAATTCATTTAGTATTTGTGACAGTTTTTTTTTGTGAAATCCTTAGAATTTTTTTATTTTTTGCAAGGGGTGGCAGATAGGGACAAACAGGAAGGGAAAGATAAGAAGCATCAATTCTTCCTTGAGGCACTTTAGTTGTTTATTGATTGCTTTTTCATATGTCCCTTAACTGAGAGGCTAGAGCAAAGCGAGTGACCCCTTACTAAGCCAGTGACCTTGGTCTTCAAGCCAGTGACCTTTGGTATGAAGCCAGCGACCATGGGGTCATGTCTGTGATCCCACACTCAAGCCAGCAACCCCGTGCTCAAGCTGGCAACCTCAGGGTTTGAAACCTGAGTCCTTTGCATCCCAGGCCAACATGCTATCCACTGCACCACTGCCTGGTCAGGCAGGATTTTCTATATATAAGATTCTGCCATCTGTAAACAAAGATAATTTTATTTCTTGCCTTCCAAATTGAATGTCTCTTTTTTTTTTTCTCGCCTAATTACACAAGCTCAGCCTTGCAATATTAATGTTGAATAAAAGTGTTGAGTATGTGTACCCTTGTTTTGTTCTTGATCTCCCAGAAAAAGCTATAAACCATTTCATCATTGAATGGGATGCTAGTTGTGTGCTTGACATATATGGCCTTTATTATATTGAGGTACATACCTTGTATACCCAAGTGATTAAATTTTTACCATGAATAGACAATTGACTTTTGTCAAATGTTTTATATGAATTGATTGAGATGATCATGATTTTTATATTATATTTTTTATTAATATGGTATATTATTTGTATTGATTTACATTCATTGAACAATCCTTATATTCTAAGAATAAGTCTTACTTGATCAGGGTGTATGCTCTTTAATGCATCATTGAATTTAGTTAGCTAACTTTTGTTGAAAATTTTTGTATTTATATTTATCAGGGATATTGGTCTGCATCAGGGTAATGCTGGCCTTATTTTAATTTTTGGAAGAGTTTGAGAGGATTGATATAAGTTCTCTAAATATTTGTTATAAGACACCAGTAAAATAACCAACCCTGGAATTTATTTGTTGGGAGGTTTTTGATTACAGACTTAAACTCCTTTCTCTTTCATTTTCTTTTCAGATTTTTAATTCATTTATGATTTAGTTTTACCAACTGTATGTTTTCAAGAATTTACTCAAATCTTATAGGTTGTTTAATATGTTTGCATGTAATTGTTCATAGTAGTCTCTACAATTTTTTGTATTTTTGCTGATTAATGTGAAATGTCTCTTTATATTTATAATTTTTGGATTCATCTTTTTTATCTAGGATGGTCTAGCTAAAATTTTGTCAGTACTGTTTACAATTTCAACTTACTAAATTTTAGTTTTGTTAATCATTTCTATTATTTTCTTAGTCTTTATTTTATTTATTTCTGTCCTAATCTATTATTTCTTTCCACCTGCTAAATTTGGTCTTAGTTCATTCTTAATTTTCTACTTTCTTGAGGTACAAATGTTCTTTAACTAAGATCTTTCTCCTTGATGCATGTGTTTATCTTTTACACTTCTCTCTTAGAACTGCTTTAATTGTAACCTATACATTTCATAATGTTTTGTTTGTATTTTCATATGTCTTCAGATATTATTTATTTTCCTTTGAGCCATTGGTTGTTTGTTAGTTTGTTGTTTAACTTCCATATGTATGTGGATTTTTCAGCTTTCCTTCTGTTATTTGTTTCTAATTTTACACTATTGTGGTGAGAAAATACAGTCAGTATAAAAATTTTCTTGAATATGTTGACTTTGTTTTCAGTTTAACAAATAATATATACTAGAAAATGTTCCATGTGTGTTTTGAGGAATTTTGTATCTTGCTTCTGTGGGATGTAATATGCTGTGTATGTCTGTTAGAATCACTTGGTTTAGAATTTTGTTCAAAACTGTTGTTTCTTTCATGA
Organism: Saccopteryx leptura; assembly: GCF_036850995.1. Classification (NCBI taxonomy): domain Eukaryota; kingdom Metazoa; phylum Chordata; class Mammalia; order Chiroptera; family Emballonuridae; genus Saccopteryx; species Saccopteryx leptura. The sequence continues at coordinate 359,090,888 of NC_089503.1, forward strand.
TTCTCTGAATGGATCTTGTCTTTGATTAAAAGGGGGGTATTAAAGTCCCCAAATATTTGATATTTATTAAATTATTTTAGTTCTTATGGCATTTGATTTATATATCAAGGAGCTCCAAATTTGAATGCATGAATACTTACAAATATGATATCGAGTTTTAATTAAAATATTTTGGGCAGTGACACTGGTCAATGGGGTTATATAGGTTTCAAGTACACATATCTATGACACATGATCTGTATATTACATTGTGTGTCCACCACTCGAAATCAAATACTCTCTGTCACTGTTCGTTTGGCACCCTTTACCCTATACTACACCACCCCCTTCCCTCTGGTAACCACCATATTGCTGAATGTGTCTATAAGTTTTCATTTTATATTGCACTTACTAGTAAAATCATATGGTTCTTAGCTTTTTCTGACTGACTTAATTTGCTTAGCATAATATTTTCAAGGTCCATCTATCTTGTCACAAGTGGATGTATTTCATTTTTTCTCATGTCTAAGTAGTATTTCATAGTATATAAATGCCATATTGTTTTATCCAATCCTTTATCACAAGACACTTTGGTTGTGTCTATGTCTTGGCCACCATCAATAATGCTGCAAAGAACATAGAGGTGCATATATCTTTGCAATAAATGTTTTTGAGTTTTTCAAGTAGATAGCCAGAAGAGGGATTACTAGATCATATGGTAAGTCTATTCTTAACTTTTTGTGAAATCACCATACTGTTTTTCATAGTGACTGTACCAGTTTACACTCGCACCAGTAGAGGTTGGGATTCCTAGTACTCAACAATTTCTTCAACACCTGTTATTACCTGTCTTGTTGAAAATAGCCATTTTTACAGGTGTGGGGCGGTATCTCATTGTAATTTTGACTTGTATTTCCTAATAGCTAAAAAGTTGAACATCTTTTCATATATCTGATGGCCATTTTATGTCCTCTTAGGAGAAGCATCTGTTCAGGTCCTCAGCCCATTTCTCTCTATATTTTTTTCTTTATAAATAGAGAAGGGGAGATAGAGAGACAGACTCCTGCATGTACTCTGACCAGAATGCACCCAGCAACCCTCATCTGTGCCAATGCTTAAATTAACTGAGCTATTTTTAGTTCCTGAGGCTGACACTCTCGGTCCAACCAAGCTATCTTCAGTGCTCAAGGCCAATGCTGGAACCCATTAAACTACTGGCTGTGGGAGGGAAAGAGGAAGCAAATTGGGAGAAGGAGGGAGAGAGAAGCAGATGGTCACTTCTCTTGTGTGCCTTGACTGGGAATTGAATCCAGGACATTTATATGCCAGGCTGGTACTCTATCTACTGAGAAACTAGCCAGGGCCTCTGCCCATTTTTCAATTGGAAAGTTTGTTATTTTGTGATAAGATATATGAGTTCTTTATATATTTTGGATATTAAACCCTTGTTAGAGCTGTTGTTTGAAAATATCATCTCTTATTGAGTTGGTTGCCTTTATGTTTTATTGTCAGTTTATTTTGCTGTACAGAAGCTTTTTAGCTTCATATAATCTCTTCCTTTATTTTTCCCTTTACTTCCCAAAGTTGCCTTTAAGGTCAAATTCATAAAATGTTCTCTATGAGCAAAGTTCATAAGTTTAGTACCTATGTTTGCTTCTATGTAATTTATTGTTTTAGATCTTATATTTAGGTTTTTGATCCATTTTGAATTAATTTTTATACATGGGGATATACTGTAATCTAGTTTTATTCTTTGCATGTGCCCTTCCAATTTACCTAGCATGATTTATTGAAGAGGCTTTCTTTTCTCCATTGCAATTTATTTTACTCCTTTGTCAAAATTATTTACCCATACACATGCAATTTTATTTTAAGGGTTTTTAATTCTGTTCCACTGGGCAGTGTGTCTGTTATTCTGCCAAAACAACACTTTTTTTTTTTTAATTTTTATCCTTGCTCTGTAGTATAATTTGAAGTCAGGCAGTGTGATACTTATGACTTTGTTCTTTTTTTTTTTTTAATCAGGATTTCTTTTCTATTCAGGGTCTTTTGTGGTTCCATACAAATCTGACAATTCTTTGTTCTATTTTTTTTTAAATGAGGGGTGTATATGGATGATGATGTTAGATAAAGGCTTGACTTGAGTGCTTGTAAACACACAATACAGTATACAGATATGTGTTGTAGAATTTAGCACCTGAACCTGTATAATTATGTTAATCAATGTAATCCAATAAATTTAATTAAAAAATAAATTTTACTACAAAAAATAAAAACAACATTGGAATGTTAATAGGGAGTGTATTAAATTCTTGATGAATTGATACTGTTATCATTATAGACTATTTTTGTCTCTTTTGACCATTTTTACCTAAGTAACATTTTGTCAGTTATAACAATTTTCTTGTTTGAAAATATTTTCTATCCTTTCACTATCAGTCTACGTGCTCTTAAAACTAAACTGAGTTTCTTATAGGCAATAAATCATTGAATATTTTATTTTTTTCTGTGTGGATTCATCAGTGCTTTGAAAAATTATTAAAAAATTTTAACTAGGTAAAATAAAATATTTTATAAATAAATGAAATGTTAATGTTTTATTAGTACTAACTAAGAAGGATGAGTGAAAGTCAATGACAATGCCATGATGGCAGTGTCAGAAAAATAACGAAACTTCAGATTTATAAGATTGTCTACTTCAAATTTTTAGTGAAAATATTTTTGTCAGATAATTAACACACTTGTACCTATACTACTTATAGTTAAGAGTAAAGAAGAAACAAACCTAAAGTAAAAGATGAAATTTGAATCCTAAGTATATAGGATGTCTTAGCCCTATAAAGATTGAGGGATATGAACTTAAAAATAAAAGGAAAAATATCTCTTAATTGTTGTCTTTTTATTGGAACAAATACAAAGAATTATATATGACTAAATCTGTCAAGGAACAAAATATACTATGACTAACTACTAACAAGGCTGTTGAAAATTTAAATGAAATGAATTAAATAAGATAAAGTTTTAGAACTCATTTGAACAATGATGAAATATATATATTTAAGAGAGAGAGAGAGGAGGGGGATGGGTGGAGAAGCACATGGTCACTTCTTCTGTGTGCCCTGACTGGGAATTGAGCCTGGGACTTCTACATGCCATGCTGATGTTCTACAGCTGAATCAACTGGCCAGGACAGGTAATTTCTTAAAATGAATATAAATGGAATCATTAAGGAATAGATACTGTGGTATAGGCAATGATTTGGGGACAGTTTTTTAACACAGCATGAGAAGCAGAATACCTAAAACATATTATTTCTTGCCTAAGAAATGAGGCTATTAAAATAACAACACCTAGAACAACATCATGAGTTCTTTTTAAATCTTCTTTATGCTATCTATCAAATTGGTTTTTCTGTATAATAAAAAGAAAACCTTAAGAAAAGCATCATTAACTATATTTAGCATATGATATATTAGGGTAATAAATTTGTTGTAAATATGTATTTTGTGTCAAGCAAATAAAAGTCACAAAATTTTGATACTACAAAATTTTCTTTCTGACGTAACATTTACTGACATGAGATATAAGAAATAAATTGCTTTTCTTTTTTATGGACAATTTTCTGGATTTTCTTGCCTGTTTTTACTGTCTTTGTGAAATTAGATTATCACTGTCTTAATTTCAATGTTTGCTTACCAAAATTATGTTCTCAAAAGCTTATTATAGTTCAAAGTCAGTTCAAGTTTAGTTTTTTAATATGTTCCAGTTAATTAGTTCAGTGTCAACATTTAGATTGATGTTCAGTTTCAAATGTGTGTCTGTAGATCTCCGCCCCCTGGCACCTTACTCACTTCCAAAAACAACAATGCAAATTCTTAACTGTTTGCTGTTTTCAATTCATATAAATAAACTTGACAATCAAGTACAAGATAAATTAAAACTAGTATTGTCAATATATATTTTTCTTAGTTGTTTATGGTGACAGTAATATTAATTTCTTACAGAAATATAAACTATATACTTTCTAATAAAGAGCCAATGTAATAAATTTCATAAATATTTTATAGTTGAAACAATCCTCAGTACCCAGATTAGTCTCGTTCCTAGATAGTGAAAACTTTGCTGAGTATATTAAATAGGTTATGCTGTGGTAACCGACCCCCCATAAATGCACACACCCACACGTACCCATTTCAGAAGTCTAGAAGAACAGAATATCATTTCTCTCTCCCGTCACTTGCCAACTGCAGCTGTTTTTTATCCTTCATTTCAAAAATAGTACTTTGAATATATAATCTACTTATGGCAACCAAACAGACCAGTTTGCTAAGACACAGAAATGTTGATGCTAACCGTGTAAAGTTCAAGGCAGTTAAGTTGGTAACCCTAAATCTACTCTACAACAATGAGTGAACCCATTCTCCATGGAGTGTTTTTTCTGTTTCATTAATAAAGTTTTGTTGTAAGTGAAGAGATGACTCTACAGGTTTCTTCATAATATGCTACTTTGTTAAATTTATTTTGTGCAGTCATAAATTTAAATTTATTATGCCTTGAAATGTTTGTTTCAATAATGAACATAAATCCAGTAAGATACAATGTTCACTGGCAGTGAAAATTAGTTGATGCCATTTTAAGACTCAACATTTTAAATCTTAGTAAAAATGTTATGGGTTAAACTTTTGTTGATCTCAGGACAGAAATTTTTTATAGAATTGTACTCCCTTGTGCTGCAAATCAGCACGACCCGTAATGGCCCAGGTCCTAAAGGGAGAATGTTGGCAGATGATGAAATAAACACAGAAAGAAAAAGGATGGGATTGGGAGGCCTCTTTGCTAAGCTGATGGCTTGCAAGAACCATAAAAGAGTCAAAACCCCCGGGCCAGCTTTATTCTGTAGTGCAGAGAAAAAGTCCACTTGTAAAACAAGGAAATTTCTGATACAAACTCACATATCTAAAGTGTAAACTGGAATCCTCATAAGAGTGTGCCAACCCCCACCATGCAACAGCCAAGGATGTGGGGAAGAACTTAGTCTTCAAAAGGTGTGGGGATGATCTTAGTCTTAAAAAGGGTGTGGGGAAGAGTTTAGTCTTAAACTAAGCTCTAGGCTGTAAGGACTTTGTCAGTTTATAAACTGTCTCCCACAACTTGGTAGCTATTTGATATAATTAAATGATGATTTTTCTGATTATTTCTAATCTTAGGCATACTTTAAGAGACAGCTTTTTTCTGTCCAATAAAAATTTGTATTGTGTAACCAGATAGAAAGTTATTACGACTTGAAACAATTTGATTAGTGTAGTAATTCCATTAAAATAAATATCAGAAGTTAGTGATTCTTTGGGTCCCAAGACTCAGCTGTGCTTCCCTCTGCCAAACTTGTGGCAAATTTGCTCATTGGAAATTGAGAGATATAGAAATAATTTTAGGTACGCTATAAATAGAATATATACCTCCAGTCTGTCTCTGAGGCTTAAATTTATCTTATTTGTTCATTTTATTTTAAGACCTCAGTAAGATACTGTGTTTTAAAAATTAATGAAATCTTGAGTATGACTTGAAATTGTTTAATTTCATTAATTTTATTGAGGATATAACCAGTTATGAAATATTTCTTTGAAAATACAAGAGATTACTATAGATAGATCATCTTATTAGCCATTATGTCCTCATTATGTTATTTTTTTTTAAATTATTTAAATTTTAAAAACCCAACAAATTCAAATAGTACTTTGGTATTTCTATGTGCTAATCTTATTGGATCATATGTATTTTAAGTTGTGTGTCTGTTAATTTAAACCACACTTTTAATTCAAAAATATATGTAGCCTAGAAAACAGAATATTGTAGACTAAAGTTACAGATGAAGGAGTGAGTCAGTCAAATAAATATTACATAGGCATTTTAAATATATAACATGATGAATGATGGAACAGAAAGAGAAGTTAAACAAATAGAAAAAATACACAATACATGAAATAAAAGGTGTGGTCTATAAACTATTTTTAAATTGGTAGTTTTAGAAATTAGCTGTGTATTTTATAAGCTAAAATATATACTGAAACATCTCAATGAGGTATATATCATTTTTTGTTATTTTCTTTTTCTAGTATGTGTGCACTCCAGGGTGCACAAGATATGCATGTTGGTTGCTGAAGAATATTTGCTTAATTCATCTGTACCCCTGCTGCTGTGGATCCATCAGCCATGATATTTACCAAGCTAAAGTTCCTCATTCCACTCAATTTAAATATGTGTGGCAATTGGGATTTACAGGTACTAATATAAAATTATTTTTAATTTGCCTGAATCACTTCAACATTTATAAGGTATTCATATTTTAATCACACAAAATATTTTATATCTCAAACACAAAATAATAAAAAAGTGAATTTAATTATCTTATTTTCTGATTTTTTTCTTAATGGACATATGCCTAGTACCTACTACATTTCAGGAATTCTGCATAGCCCAAGATAAGGTGGGGCAATATTAGGTTTACAGTTATTAGCATGAAAGATAGTACTATAATTAATAAATAATAATACAACAATAAAGTCTGTGTTTTCTGTAACCTACTTTTGACCCACCCTGTATAATTGTGAAGAAAATTAGAGCTCTTCCTTCTCCTGAAGATCTCATTTTGGGGGGCAGGGGAGTTATTTGGCAAATGCAGTGATAAATATATAATTGTAAGTTGAAGTATAATGCTCCCACAGAAATATCCTTTAAGACTGTGTAAAACTAAAGAGATTTTCTTTTTATAAAAAAAATTAAAAGAATGAAAAAATATGAGTAATTGGGGAAGAAGTTGGAGGTCAGTTAATATTTCCATGGTAAAAAGACTCTTGAACAGAGATATGGAGAATGAAGCCAGGGTAGAGGAATTGGAGAAGTGAGAGAATTATACTAAAAACAAACAAACAAACAAAAAAACAAAACAATCTATGTTTAAAAGGTACAAAGTTTCAGTAATGCAAGATAAGTTTTGGAAATCTGTACAACATAAGGCCTAAGATTAATACTATCCTATATAGCAGGGGTCCCCAAACTTTTTACACAGGGGGCCAGTTCACTGTCCCTCAGACCGTTGGAGGGCTGGACTATAAAGAAAACTATGAACAAATCCCTATGCACACTGCACATATCTTATTTTAAAGTAAAAAAAACAGAATGGGAACAAATACAATATTTTAAATAAAGAACAAGTAAATTTAAATCAACAAACTGACCAGTATTTCAATGGGAACTATGCTCCTCTCACTGACCACCAATGAAAAGGGACCCCTTCTGGAAGTGTGGTGGGGGCCGGATAAATGACCTCAGGGGGCCGCATGCTGCCCGCGGGCCGTAGTTTGGGGACCCCTGCTATATAGTATTGAGGAGCCACTGAGCCACTTCATCCGCAGGTGTTGTAAGGTACCAAAAACTACAGAATTAATATTTTAAGAGGCTTGGAGAACATTTTATTAATTTGGGTTAAGGTATGCAGAGAAATTGTGAGACATAGTCTCTGTACTGTATGATTGGCATAACCAGGATGGCTCTTGCCATTGTATTGTAAATGAAAAGGGAAGGAAAGCATGGATTCCCTGACATTCCACCACACCTGTGGGGAAAGGAGTGAATGGCTAGCCAGATGCAGGAAGGGAAAAGCCAAAATAAACCTTTTCTTATAACTATGAGCCATTTGCGGGCATTTGTCCCCATGGAAACTACCTCTCTTATGTAAATGCATGCGGTTAATACGTCTGACTCTGGACAGAAAGATGGCAGATGAACATTAGAAAATATAGGAAGGCCTTTTAATATGTAAAGAGATATCTTTCTACCATTGTGTTGACTTGTAAATTTTGTTTTCTCCAAAATGATGTATGGTTTGCAAATTGAACGTGGTCCTATCATGTTCAAGGACATATGACTATAACCAATAGTGGTAAAGGGCTCCTAATTACAATTTTTGCTTCTGTACTTCCCACTTACAAAACTATAAAAACTAAGTAGAACAAAGGGCCAGCACGCTCTCTGTCAGATTTCTGTTGGAGTTCCCGCCGCTTGGCCAAGCTAGACAATAAAGCTTTAATGTGTAAATGATGGACCTTGTTCCTGTCTTCCATATTTCGGGTCCCTCCGAATTTGGATTAACAGTATTGGGGTGGGGAGAAGGAGGTAGAGGGGGAGGGGGAGGGGCACAAAGAAAACTAGGTAGAAGGTGACAGAGAACAATCTGACTTTGGGTGATGGGTTTGCAACATAATTGAATGACAAGATAACCTGGACATGTTTTCTTTGAATATATGTACCCTGATTTATTGATGTCATCCCATTAAAATTAATAAAAAGTTATTTATAAAAAAAATAAAATAAAATTGGCTAAAAGGGTATACCTCATATTAGATGCTATTAGCACACAAGGAAAGAAATAGAAACAAACAAAATAAACAAAAGGAATGGGAAATGTTTTTGGAGGTGATGGATAATTTTTTTATATTAATTATGATTATTGTTTCATGGATATTGTAAAGCCAGTAGCCAGGGCCACCATCAGAGCAGCCTGGCTCATGCAGGTTCGCATTGGATTCGGACAGTCGGTAAAGAAACAATGGAGCCAAAAACTGATAGGCCATTTTCTTTAATTCTAGCTTGCACCCGGCGGGCAAGTAAAAATACACACTGGGCTCCAAAACCCACTCACATTCAGTGCTCACAAAGCCACTGACTTATCCGAGTTTCCTAGAATCAAAGGTTTCTAGCTCACCAGCCTAATTCTCCTCAGTTCCCCATCTCCTTCCTTATCCCAGATACAAACTCTGCACAAACTGGCATCTCACTCAGCACTCCGCCATCTTGGCTGCTTCTCCTGGACACATGGCCTCTTTCTGCTCTCTGCTCTGCTCCCTCTGCCCTCCCATGCTAATCATCCTAGGAACCAAGAGTAAGCTCCCGCTCCATCCCCATTTTATAGTGTAGAAATCCAAACCCTTAATCCAATATACAAAATAGGGAAGTCTCTAATACAAAGACACTTCTCTGAGGCATGATTGGATTGTACTGCCCTACATCAAAACAGGTGGGAAAGGCTCAATCCCAAAACCAAGCACCGGGCTACAAGGATTCTACCTGCCCACAGAGACACACATTAATATCACCTGGGCGATGGCCTCCTCATGGGCAGCGCCGTCTTTAACAAAGTGAGCGTAATATATTTTATCTGCCCAACAGATGTGTACTTCATATTGTGTCAGCATCAATTTTTTCAATGTCAATCATATCTCCAATAAAGCAGGTGAAAACAGACAAACCAACAAAACTACAAAACTAAAAGAAATTATTCTTTTGAATGCCTGGCTGAACCTCTGAGAACAAGAGTTAAGAGTTGGGGAGAGGACAATGCTAGAATTAAATGTTGGTTAAAATATGCAAAATTTTATTCTGAAAGAAACAGGAAATTATTGTAGAGTTTGACACATTTAGAAAAATAAGATTAAGTGGAGATACAGATTAGAGAAAGTAGAAACAGTAGAGAGTTTGTAGAGGCCCTGCATAGAAACAAGAACAGGGACAGAGTTCAGAGCCTTGAGGCAAAGGCCACAGTGGATTTACTGACAAAGTACTGAACTCAGTACTGTGCGGAACTCAGCACAATAGCGATAGAATTAGCAATTATGATTAATCAGTAGGTGGGAACATTTAAGCTATTTCCTTGCCCTTTTATCTGCTCCAAAGAAATTCCCCTTCCTGAATTCTTCATTCTCTTCTCTGCTTCCTGACTTCCTCATTCTTGTCTCTGCTTTTGATATGTGTGTATCAATAAATATGTATAAGAACTGGGCGTCCGGCTGTCTCATGAAACCAGTATAGGGGATTATGAGGCAGTCTCCCCCAGGTTCCTCAGTGTACTCCATGTGGTCTCCTTGTCTTCATGACAAGAGCTCAAGGTAAGTATAGTGAAGGCAGTGGTTCTCAACCTTTCCAATGCCGTGACCCCACAATACAGTTCCTCATGTTGCGGTGACCCCAAACCAAAAAATAATTTTGGTGGCTACTTTATAACTGTAATTTTGCTACAGTTATGATTTGGAATGTAAATACCTGATATACATTATGTATTTTCCAATGGCTTTAGGTGACCCCGCCGGGGTCGTGACCTGCAACCCACAGGTTGAGAACTGCTGGTGTAAGGTGATGGAAGCCTAAAATAAGTGGAAATTCTTGGTTATGAATTACTAGAAAGCCCGGTGGTCATATGAAATGACCGCTATTCTAGATATTATAAATTGTAATTAAAATGATTTGTGCCAAGGTGTCTGCTAATTCAAACTGAATTACCCAGGGCAGGCGGCGAGGACGCCCCTTTGCTTACTACCCCACAGGGTTTCCCCCTTCTACTTGCTTAATTGCTTAAAGTAGAGTGCAATGAAGGAAACCACTGGTGGTACATTTCTTAAGAGCCACCACTAGCTCAATAAATAAAGGTGATTTAAATAATAAAATGTTAATTCACATGTCAAAGATCTCTTTGTACACAACATTTCTTGTGTAGATCTTTCCATCATTTTTAAGTTCGCCTTGCAGAGGACCATCAATTATTTTTAATTTTATGTCCGTTCTTTCATGAACTCTTGAACAGGCAACATAAAGTTGACCATGTCCAAATGCAGGCTCAGGTAAAAAAATGCCAACATGCTTAAGCGTTTGGCCCTGAGATGGTCAAAGCAAAGGCAAGTTTTACAGGAAATTGTCTATGTCTCAACTGAAACGGCAACCCTGTTTGAGATGGACCCAGATCAATTCTTGGAATGACATGTATTTCACCTTTAGAGGAGCCAGTCAAAGACTTAGCTATTATGACATTATTTTTCAGTTGGAGAACCTCTAGTCTTGTACCATTGCAAAGACCCCTTCTGGTGTTAAGATTTCTTAACAGCATAATAATTGCTCCAATCTTTAACCTCAATTTGTGAGGTGGCATGCCAGAAGGCAACAGACTATTTAAAAATTCCTTTGGAAAGTTGTTGGCACTCGCTTTATTATCAGCTACAATGGAATCAACACTTAAATATGTCATTTCATTCCCTTCTATGATATTTAAGACATCATCATTTAGTTTGTCTACATCAGAATTTTTAGGACACTCATCAGTCTCATTTTGCCGAGAAAGATGCATTTGCTCTGCGACTGAAGCAAGCCTTGTCTTTCTCTGCTCAGTGGTTTCTTTTTGTCGAGAAAGCCATTTTTGTGCAGCTTTAGTTCCTTTTCTCTCGTCTTCAGTGCTGTATTTTCTAGGAGGCATTCTTAAAAGAAATTAGGTTAAGACGTAATTTTTATGTAAAACAGATGATTGCCAATGCAAACAAATGTTCAGCTTCCCCCTGACCCGCTCAATTTGCGTTCAGCCGTGGCAACTTCACCCCATTGGCTATTACAGTTACACAAGCAACCAATAAGCTATCGGCGACAAACAGACACTTAAGCCGCATATAATAAAGATATAGAGAGGGCAAGTGATAGAAATGTCAACAGATATTCAAGGTTTTTTTTTTTTTTTTTTGCTTTAACGCTTGAAATGAAATAATTCTAACATATTTTATTGAATACAATATATTTTTAATTGTTTTATACACTAGCAGTTTCTATTTCAAAATCTATTTTGATGAGCATAATTTCCTGTTGTTTGATTACACTTTGAATACTATTTGATTTTGCTTATGTGAATGTTGGTCAGATAAGTTTGTAAATATGATATATTATGTTTGCTTACTTATAGTTTGCATTGGGTGTGGGGGACAGACTATAAGCAGGCAGGGTCGTTATAGCCTAAGGCTTGGTTTTAAGACTAAGCTTTTCCCCACACCCTTGACTGTTGTATGATAGGGGGTGGTGCACTCTCATGAGGAATTCCATTATGCCTCAGATAAGTGACTTTATATCAGAGACTTTCTTATTTGTATATTGGATTAAAGGTTTTGATTTCTACACTATAAAATGGGACAGACCGGGAGCTTACTCTCTCTTGGTTCCTGAGATTAGCATTAAAGGGGAGAGCAGAAAAAGGCCATGTGGAGGAGAGGAGAAGCAGCTAAGATGGCGAGTGCTGAAGAAGAAGCCAGTTAGTGCAGAGTTTGTGCAGAGAGAAGGAGATGGGGAACAGAAGTGAATAAGGCTGGTGAGGTACAAACATTTGATTCTAGGAAACTCGGATAAATCAGTGGCTTGGGAGCCCTGAATGGAAAAGGAAGTGCTTTCTCACTGTGTGTATTTCTTGCCTGCTGGGTACAAGCTAGGATTAAAGGTAATGGCCCACCAGTTATTGGCTCTGTTGTTTCACTACCGTCTGTCCAAATCAAATGCGAACCTGCACGGGCCAGACGGCTGTGATGGTGGCCGTGGCTATTGGCCATACAATGAATTAATTCATATTCTTAAACAGTATGGTACCCCAATTAATTCTGTCAAGTACTGTTTCCTCTGTCAATAATATTTTGGCATTATAGTTTATCTACAATCAAAAAATTTATAGATTTGATATGTCTGTTCTCAACTAATGACTTATTGTATTCAATTGGCAGCAGCTGCACTTATAAGGCTAATGTTTCATTGAAACTGTGGAAGTAAACTGACAATTAGTCTTTTAAGCAGAAAACATAATAATTTATTTCATCATGCTTATAAAATGTTGTTCTGGAGAATGAACAACCCCTAATGACAGAAATAGTTATCAGTTCATTAAGCAAATCACACTCAATACCAAATGTGGTAGAAGAGAGCAATGGCTTGTTGATTACATTGTAAGTGATAAAAGGAACTTAAGAGACCACGTTATGAATACTTACTCTTTCATAAATGACACAAAAACAAACAAACAAGAACAACAACAACTATGGTCAGAGAAGTACCTAAAATATTTGGTCTCAGGACTCTTAAGGGATTGTGTTGCTCAGTGGTTTTAAACCTTGGCTACATGATACAATCATCTGAGGAGCTTTTAAAAAATACTTATTGTTCCACTTACACTACAGAACACTCAAACTGGAATTGTAGTGAGGTGGACACAGAAAATATGTAAAATCTCCGAAATAACTTTAAGCCCTTTGAGTAGTGAGTTTTTCTCATGCTCTCTGACCCCCCCGGAGTGAGTTGTGTTTTTTCTTTTTTTCAAAAAATGAACTTAGTTCCAGTTACAGTTTTATTAACTTAAAATCATATTTGTTTGATAACCAATTTATAGAAACAAGAAGAACATATATTTACTGCTCCAGCTCAAGAGAGCAAACATATATATCATATTTATATGTACGATTGTACTCTGGATGGTCAGGAGGCATGAGAACATATGTGAACATCCGTACTACATAAAGGGTTAACGTGGAGATTGAAAAACATAATCAACTCTTACCTGTCAAATCAGTTTATGGACTTCAGTGCCAACATCATTTTTATGCTTGATTTTCCATTGTCTCAAAGTAGCAATAATGCATGTATATATTTTCTTAATGGTAAACATTAAAATTCTTTAAAAACTAAAGATGGCTAAAGATAACATATAACAACAATAAAATAGTAAATGTATTTTTTAGAATAAAATAGGAAATAAAATTGTTCATAGATAAATTATCTCCAAATAAATAGAGTTAGTTTTTTGAATGGCAATAGTACAACAAATATATTTTTCTAGGTCATGTGGGTAATATGAAGTCAAAATTATTCATGGAAAAAGCAGCTTTGAACAATTATCATTAAAATAACATATAGCATAATTATTCACCATAACTTCATGAATCTATGTTCAGACCTAAATAAGCATAGCAAATTATTATAAAAATAAGAATTATGTGACCTCCATATGTGAGATTCTAAATGATTTAGGCTGTCCTAGTGACAGAAGTCAATGTGATACAGCTCTATAGTCAACAATATTAAGTAAAACCACCAAAATTATATTTTAATGTTAGTACAAGGATTCAACAATGCAACCATTTTGGGGAGCATTAAAAAAATTTTTTTAGCACAAATGAGAAAAGGAAAAACGGGTATAGATAGAATGACACATTTTATGTAATTCTGGTTTTTTTTGGGTTGTTGCTATTAAGAGTTTATTTCCTTTTTTCCATAAAATATCATTGAAGAGGAACATTAAAATCAAGATGGTAAGTTTTCATAGGATGAATTAATTTTACCAGTAGTAAAATTATTTTAATTAAGAGAATTTTCTAACAACTAAATAAAGTGTCTTACATGCTCAATCAATTCTTGCCAATATGATTGCTCTACAAAAAGAGATGGTAATTAATTAGAAGAAGCCCCTTCAAGGACAATTGGTCTACAGTGCACAACTTGAGGAAGAGCTGACATGCACTGTTTCTTTTCAATGTCATCATCTATGTTCATTATATGTATTATTAGGTTTGAGAAAAAAAGATACTAACTAATGGACAATGAGTTGAGAAGTGGAATAAAAGAATATGAATTATAGTTAAGAAAGTTATAATCATAGCACAAAAAGATATGTTCTTTTTTAATATTTTTCTTTGTTTAAAGCTTGTGATCACTACAGTTTAGTTGACCAAATTAAACATATACATTTAGAACATTTAATACATGCCAGTGAACTTTTTCTAAAGACATAGTGATTGCTGCTCTTGTGAATTATATGGCAAACCAAAATTACTTTTAATTCACTTTTTTATAAAATAGTGGGTATTACTTGTGCTAGAAGATAGTAAGATATCAATTGTAATTTACTCATTCTAAATTACATTTTCAATTTTAAAATAATTATTGTAAGAGTAGAATACCTCCAAAGCAATATTTCCATCAATACTATTTTTCTTACCATACTACTTCACTTGCAAGTCATTTTTGTTAAATACTTGCTATTATTTTTATGCCTATTTTAGATTTCGGGGATTAACTCCAAGATTTAAAAAAAACAATGAGTTTAGCTCAGTTGGTTAGAACGACATCCTGAAGCACAGAAGTAGCTGGTCCAATCCCAGGTCAGGGTACAGACAGGAACAGATGTTTCTGTCTCTCTCCTGCTCTCTCGTTCTCCCTCTAAAATCAATAAAATAAAATTAAAAAAATAAGTTTAGAAAAGAATGTTTTAAAATGTGGTTTAGTTTTTTTTTACTTATATAACAATATTTTCAAAACAATTTTACAATAACAATTATTTTAATTAATATACTAAATGGAAATACATTGCATTTATATACAGATAATTACTAATTAAATGGCATAATGGAAAAAAATTTATGTGAACAGCAGTGGTAATATTAAAATGGTTAGAACTTAAATTAAAAAAACATGTGTAAGGTCTAAATTGAAAAAACTTTAAACATTGCTACAGTATAGTTACAAAGACACAAAATTTAAAAAAAAATCTAAAGCTAAATCATGCTGTTGGAGTGGAGACTTAATGTATTAAAGATTTCTAATCTCCATATGATCACATATATTTATTAATATTTTAATAAAATAACAGCAATGCATTTATGTTTGTTTTATTTCTTAAAGTTTATGTGAAAAATTAAATAAATTAAGCCAGTTATACCCTGAAAAATTGTATTGTGTGATGAGGTGAGATAGAGTTTAGCTCTGTCATATACTAAAGCATATTATGTAGCTTCAATAATGAGAAATACAGTACTTTCTGTATTAATAATCAGAAATAAGCAAAATTTTAAAGTTCAAAAATAAGTTGAAGTCTTTCAGAAATTGTTCATCTAACAAAATTGTCATCTCAATCATTAGAGGAAATAGGGACTCTTTAATAATTTATGTCAAATAATTGGCTAGTCAACTAGAAAGAAAAGTCAGATTTATAACTTAAAATTCTATAGAATAAATTCATATTAGATACAAGTATTAAATATAAAAATTTAAAAAGATAAAAAAAATATCCAAATATATTACCCATTTACTTGATAAATTTGAATGGAGAAGACCTTCATAGCTTTTAATCAAAACGTAGACATCAGAAAGAAAGGATTGGTCATTTGAATACATGAAAAGCAAAAATGTCATAGATGCAGTCAAATGGCAAAAGAAACTGTAGAATAGAAAGTATTCCTAAACACACATTAGGAAATGCTCTGCTTTACTCATAATGAGAGCAAAGAAAACTTTAAAAATACTACAAATATGTAACTTTTCTTTTATAATTCTGGCAAAAAATTGAGAGTTTAACAACTTGGTAAGTTTATTCATTTCTGGCAAAATGTAAAATCCCTCTGTTAGCTGTTCAGGACAAAATTATAAATGTATATATTGTTTAACCTAGCTTTCCCATTTCATGTACTTCGCATCCACATGCTGAGTAATGTATGTGCAAGATTATACATGGTATCATTAGTTATTTGAGGAAAAGAATAAACACAGATGTACAAATGATTGTGGAATACTGCCAGTACTGACATGACAATCAATGAGATCTATGGTAAGGGGAAAGGAAGGAATCCATGTAATAATGTAAAATCATGTGTTATAGACTACCTTTCAATTCTTTATATTCAACTTGTGATTATCTCTCCGGAAGACATTTTCTATGTTATTTGTCTCAGTGTTCTGATATTTCACTAAATTGCGACTTTGGGAGATTTGATCTATATTGTTTTAAATGAGATATAATAGACATGTAACATTATATGTGTTTCAGATATACAACATTATGATTCCATATTAATACATATTATAAAAGATTACCACAGTAATTTTAATTTACATTCATCACATCTTTTCAGCTTCTCAAAAAATGTTAAAAATATGTGCTCACTATTATTTTGCCTCCTGTTATCTCTGTGGATTAAAAGATTTGTTTTACTATTTTTTTAATATCTCTTTTGAGGCTTTGGAAGGAAGGGGTAATTATTAATTTCAAATGTTTAATCACAATATTATGAAAAAATATTTTCTTTTAAATTAAAAAAAATTGATAAAATATGTAAATTCTTAGAAAAATGCTAGTTGGCACACTGATTCAATAATAAATATAAAATGTGAATAATCCTACAGATACTAAAGTAATTGAATAATAGTTTTTAAAAATCTTTCAACAAAGTAAAAAACACTGAAAATATATGGAAAAACACTGGTTTTCCATCCAAGTTCTTCCAAATATTCAGCAAAGAATGAAATCTAATACTTTAACTCCTCCAGAAAAATACCCCTCAATTGATTATCTGATGCTAGCATACTATATTTGAATTATTTTTCTTATCATATAGAAGATATAATTTTTGTTGACATTAAATCTATTAAATATGTTCTATGTGGGGGGAGCTCATCTCTAATAGTCCCACTCAATTATTTTATTACTAATGTTAATACTAATTTTCTATCGTTTTAAGATTTTAAGCAGTCAAATTCCACTGTAAGTTTGGAAAGGTTTGGAACATTACGCATGACTTCTTCTTTCCTTTTTCCGGAGTAGTATGTGAGATTTCTAAATGAGATCTGCACACAGCAGGGGATTTCATCTCATGAACCTTCTCTACAATTCAGTTTTAAGTTGCTAGCTTACATGATGAATCTTTTCAGGAAGTCATGCTTCATGAACCATAGATGTTAGGTTTGTTAACCATAAGGAATCCTAAAAAGGGTGTGTTAGCTATAAGATTCTCTGGATAAATCATATTTTCTTATCAAATATTACTAGATGTATTTATATTTACAAGGAGATTTACCAGGCCTCCTATGTTCTTTCCTTCCTTTGTAATATTATATCCATTAATAAAAGATAATAGGTTCTCAGTTCAGCATTATTGGCTCCCTTCTGCCCACAATTCTGGGATTTCCTTTTTTTTGCAGTATCCAAATTTCTCATTCCCTAAATACCTATCTGTTTACCAATTATATTCATCTTTCTCTATAGGTACATTGACACATTTATTATAAATGTTTTATAATCTTTGTGCAAAATTCTAAATCTGGTCTATCTATGTTTGTTTTTAGTAAGTTTTCTTTTGAATATAGGGCAAATTCTTTTGCTTTTTTGCAGTCTCATTTTTTATTGTTTCACAGATATGTCTAACAATAGAGTGTGAAGTAGCTAAATTTTGTATATGTGTATACATATGTATATCTGTAGCTATACCTACACATACACACAAACACACATATTTCCTTCCTCATTCTTTCCTGAGAAAATTGAGATGAGGCAGTGATCATTTTTTTTTTTCATTTTTCCGAAGCTGGAAATGGGGAGGCAGTCAGACAGACGCCCACATGCGCCCGACCGGGATCCACCTGGCATGCTCACCAGAGGGCGATGTTCTGTCCCCTCTGGGGCATCGCTCTGTTATATCCAGAGCCATTCTAACGCCTGAATCAGAGGCCACAGAGCCATCCCCAGCGCCCAGGCCATCTTTGCTCCAATAGAGCCTTGGCTGCGGGAGGGGAAGAAAGAGACAGAGAAGAAGGAGAAGGGGAGGGGTGGAGAAGCAGATGGGTGCTTCTCCTGTGTGCCCTGGCCGGGAATCGAACCCGGGACTCCTGCATGCCAGGCCGTCGCTCTACCGCTGAGCCAACCGGCCAGGGCCCAGTGATCATTTTTATCATAAATATATTAAGGATCATTAAAAAAATTTTTTTGAAATGATTCCTATATAACTAATTTGTAAAAATGTTTTTTATGAAATGCATTGTTTATAATTATTACATTATTTTTAATCCCAATTAAATTTATTTGACATTTGATCATGTTTTAAAATGCATTGGCCTGAATGCTGTATCTTGCTCTGAGGCTCTATTTCACAGGCAATTTTTAAAATGAGAGGGTCGAAACTTATTTTATTTTAGGTCTCTTTTAAATTTAATACTCTAGAGTTTTTTTGGGTTTTTTTTAGTGATTTTTTAATTTTTAAGTTTATTGTGTTAACATGGATTCAGATGTCCCACTCAGTATAACACCCTCACCCCAACCACATGCTCCTCATTACACCTTCTTTGCCCCCCCTCCACCCGCTGCCTCCGCCACTTCCTTCTGGGATTTGCTGTCCTGTTATCTGTGTCTATGTATTATGTATATATAATTTCACTAATCCCTTCACCTTCTCTGATCCTGTCCCCTCATCTCTCTTTCCTCTGATAGCTGTGCCTTTTTTCTCTGTGACTCCACCTCTGCCTCTATCCTGTTCCTCAGTTCACCTTGTTCGTTAGATTCCACATATAAGTGAGATCATATGATAATATCTGTCTATCTTTGCCTCGATTATTTCACTTAGCATAGTGAAACATTATTTTGTGATAGGTGTTAAATTGATTTTACCAATCATTTGACAACTGTCTTTAATAATTCAATTTAAGATCAAATTTGTGAGATGTTATTTTTTTATCTTTTTGGTTGAAAGTAACTGAGGATGAAAAATGGGATGTGACTGTCGATGCTTACTTCTTTCTTGCTGAAAATTGGACTGATGTTGCAGTCTATATGAACAAATCTGAAGACCTTGATTATCTATATTTGCTCCAATGTGAAAGAATGAAGGTAAGGTAAACATACTTAGTAGTTTCTCATATTTCTCTCGGACATATTAACTCATAATTGTCTGATCTGAAAAAAATGTTACAACTATTTAGTTTACAAATTAAAGTTTCAAGATGTGCATGACTTACATAAAGTTTAATAAACAACTAACAATCTATTTGGAAATATTTTTAATTTCTTATATTTGCAATATAAAAGCATAATGAAGAGTTTTAACAGTCATTTTTATTTCTAGTCTTTTGGTACTCTGTTATAATTTGTTGTCTATTAAAGCTTTTCAAACACAGTTGTGATTATGTCACTTTTGTTTAAAGGTCATAAAGAACTACCACTGATTGTCTTTTGGGATATACTAAAATCTCTGGGAGAATTCTAATCTCTGTTCAATTTACCACTAACAATTACAGGACCTAATGCAAGACAAAGAGTGGCTCTCTTTTTCCCTGTCTCACCTTCATCTTGTACAAATTAAGGCAATATATTCAAACAATAAAAAACAAAAATTTTAGGATATTTATTTTAAGCAAATAAGAAAAATTTTGTCAAAATGATTAATAAAATTTAGAATTAACAAAATATTTATAATTTCTTTTCTCTGGGCACAACTTAATTTTGTTATTTTATAGAAGCAACACCATATTTTAATTTTGTGTTTGAGGCCCTGGCTGATTGGCTCAGTGCTAAAGCATTGGCCTGGTGTGTGGATGTCCCGGGTTCAATTCCTAGTTAGAACACACAGGAGAAGTGCCCATCTGCTTCTGCACCCCTCTTGCTCCCCCCCTCTCTTTCTTTCTCTCTCTTCCTTTGCTTCTCAATTGGAGCAAGTTGACCCCAGGTGGCTCCATGGCCTCCTCCTCAGGCGCTAAGAAGAGCTCAGTTGCTGAGCACTGGCGTAACACTTAGATGGGCAGAGCATTGCCCCCTAGTGGGTTTGCCAAGTGGATCCTGGTTGGGGTGCATGTGGGAGTCTGTGTCTCTGCCTCCCCTCCTTTCATTGAATAAAAAAAATTATGTTAGAAATAACATTCACATAAAATTTTAATAAAACTTTGTAAGCTATTTTATAAATTCATTAACATTAAGTCAATTTTATAAAACAATAATACTATTTACCTCAAAAGCAACCAAATAAAGAGGCATTACAGATACAGCCAAACAGACTTCAAATTCCTCAGACCTTTTAATTTCAAGTATGCTCTCAAATATATATTTTATTATTTTTTAATATATAAACATATGTATTAAGCTTAATATACTTTTACATGTATGCATATAGCCAATTACAGATATATAACTATGTACATAGATGACTAAAGTTTTTAACTTTAGGCTGTACTTAACTTTATCATCATATTAAAGAACATTATATATTATGTTAAAATTACTAATTAAGTAACTCTATACTTTCTCTTAGGACACAAAAAAATAATATTTATCATCTTGTGGACACATTTTATTTCTTTGTATTCTTATAAAATAACTACTACCTTAAAGAAAGTAACTAACATTTATTTTGTTTTGTTTTGTTTCATTGTTAGTGAGAGAGAGAGACAGACAAGGACAGACAGACAGGAAGGGAGAAAGATGAGAAGCATCAATTCTTTGTTGTAGCACCTTAGTTGCTCATGGATTGTTTTCTCATATGTGTTCTGACTGGGGGGCTCCAGCTGAGCTAGTAACACTTTGTCCAAGTCAGCGACTTTGGGGTTCAAGTCAGCGACCTTTAGGCTTAAGCCAGCGAATATAGGGTCATGTCTATGATCCCATGCTCAAGCCAGTGAGTCCAAACTGGATGAGCACAAACTTGGAACCTCTGTGTCCCAGGCATATGCTCTATCCACTGCGCCACTGTTTGGTCAGCCAACATATGTTTTTTTAAGACTCAAAAGAAAACACAAAGACATCAATCCAATAATGTTTTAGCTATTTTATTTTTTCATGATCACACATTTTTATATAATACAATTTTTATGTTAAGTAAAATAAACATATATACATACAAAAATATACGGGGGGACAAAAGTAGGTTTATAGTCATTCATATGAAAAATAATACAATAATAAATAATAAAGGAATAAAGTCTGTGTCTTGCATACTCACAAATGAAAATCTACTTTTGCTCAGTTCTATACACCAATTAATTATATTTGTATGTCTTAATTCTCATTATCTAAAAACTAGGAGTAATTTTAAACTATACGTCAAGACTAATATTTGTAAATTAAAAAAATTGTTCAGGTATTAGAAAATAACTTATTAAATCATTTTAATATCAGTGGTAGGTCTTTAGAATTGACCACAGATTTGGAAATTGCAATTTATATCATTATATTAAGTCTATCTTAATTGTAGTATTGTCATAAATGATTCTAGTATATCAGTATAATTAAATCAATAAAAATTCACAAGAGTAAATCCTTTTAAATTATATCATTTATTAAAATGTCAATTATTTTAATTTCATAGTTTTAAAAGCATTAACAATATGAAGAAATTATGATAGAATAGTTCTTTCAAGGTTAATTAATTATTCTCATTTGTGTAAAGAGGCATTTGATTATTGGAAAATTATATAAGCTTTTTAAAATATATGTAAATTTCTTTGTTCATATATTTTCAAAAATTGAAACTTTCAAATTTATGCCAAAACTTTAAGGGCCTAATTTTCTATTTACCTACAAGACTGATTATATTGCCCACTCACATTTTCTGCTTTGCTAAATTTTTGGCAAAGAAAAAGACACATGAATAAGGCACAGTTAACTATTTTTCTGTATTATTGACTATTCAAGAAATAGTTCTATAATATACAGATAATAAAAGAAAAATCATTTATCATTAATAATTTTTATAAATTTTCCAAGAAAAGGAAGAAAAACAATTGCAAAACTGAAGTAGTGCAAGGGAGCTAGCTTCAGGCAGATGTAAAATCATGATTGTTACAAAGTAATTATCTCCTCACTGCAAGAGTAGTAGAGGCTTAAGTGCAGAAGAAAAAACTTACTTTTACAAAATAAGCAGGCACAAAATCAAGCTATTAATATAGACAGTCTAAATATTAATTGACATCCTTGACAATTTCATAGAGCCATGTAATTAAAAATCTAGTGCTTATTAATCCCAGAAATATGAAAATGAAAGAGGGGTTCTTGTACATTAAACACTATGTTAGACACACAGAGCAGAGACTCTTCTTGTGAGAATTTACTCCTTTTTTTTTTATACATCTGTCAAATGAACAAACTTGTTCATGTCAAACTTTCCCAAAGTGTCCACTGCAATTTCAGTTTGCCCTTTGAGAAATTATGGCCATTAGAGAGATATATGTACATCACTTACAACATGAAGAAAGGAATGCCTATGAGACTGAGAGGACCCCATGAAAACTTATGTCGGTGTTTGTGTAATGTCATGTCTTGTGTAAAACCAAAGACCAGTCAGTCTCAGCACAGGGCCTGGCAAAAGGGTGTACAAGATTTTGAAAAGGTAACTTAAGAAAAATTCTGTCCA
Source organism: Saccopteryx leptura (assembly GCF_036850995.1). NCBI lineage: Eukaryota > Metazoa > Chordata > Mammalia > Chiroptera > Emballonuridae > Saccopteryx > Saccopteryx leptura. The sequence continues at coordinate 359,113,867 of NC_089503.1, forward strand.
AGACAGGCAGACTGATGTGACCATTTGAACTCACTGTTTATTTATGTCAGCTGGATGATGAACTTATAAGACCTATGCCTGTCCTATCCCAGAACATGCCCTCTTTTAGGATTACCTGAGGAAATGAAGTTGACAGAGATTTTCTGCCTCTCCAGACCAAACTGGATCATATAATCAATTCCAAAAATATTTTCTTTTTCTTAAGAGACAAACTAAACTTGCCATTTGAGAATATATAAAAAGAAATTGGACTTCAGACCTGATACTCTATTTAAGTCACTGTGACAGCTGAAGAGAGAAATATCCAGGGGTCTCAGAGCAAGGCACTGTTTCCAGTCCAAGCTCCTCAGGTTTGGCCTTGAGGGCATCTTACTTGGATCTTTACAGAACTATTTGTTCACAGTTGACCCTCCAAAAGACTACAAGACAATTTTATTGATAATAAAAACAAAAGTCTCAGATTTATTTGAAAAGGAAAAACAACATCTGAATAGAATCTTACTAGTGTCCAAAAAAAGGGAAATTATAGAAAGAAATGGATGCACTTCAAAGCCTTGGTTGCTGGAGGTGGGGGTTACTGGTAAGAAGCAGTATGAATTTATAAACAAAGCTTTGTACTGGTGGGCTGAAAATGATGATAATCTTAAAGGGAGTTTGATGAATAAGTTATTAGTCTTGGAAATTAACAAATATTTTAGATAGTAAGTTATTTTTGCTGTTTCTCAGTATTTAAATTTTTAAAAATTTATTTATTGATTTTGAGAGATATGAATTTACCATTCCACTAATTATGCATCCACTGGCTGATTCTTGTATGTGACCCAGTGAGGATTCAATCCACACATTTGGCATATTGAGACAGTGCTCTAACCAAATAAACTACCTGTGTACATACTACACACAAAAATTAGAGGATGTTTTTTATAATAAAGATGAAGCAATAAAATATCCGCTTTTTGTGAGTAGTGTATCTATATATGACAGGAAGTTAGTTTCATTATCAAATAGTGAAATTTCAGAAATATTCTTTCATTTCTTTTACTAAGCCAAAATCCTTTCACTGTCTAAAGCTTTTCTAAAAGAATGGGTTTATTGAGCTGTATGCCAACAAGTAAAAGGGCCAGGTTCTGAGGCATGTAGTCTGAAACCACAGCAGCAAGGATAATGGAGAAGACATTATGTTCACTGACCTGGAGTTGATGGCTCTTTCATACGTTATATTTTGGGGAAGAAAGATAAAAGTTGTTTTGAAAGAATTTACATTGGTTATAGATAAGGGAGTAGGAGAAGGTAAAGTGGGAGCAGTTTTACAGTTTAAAATAGGTTCCCAGTCCTAGAAAGTGCACAGAAGAAATACTTTCTACTTTTGATTGGTTAGTGTAAGCAACTAGGATTTAACAAAAGATGAGGGGCTAGACTGGCTGGCCTAATTTAGTATGGAATTTATACGTAATCAGTCGTACATCTGGAAGCTACAGCCTCAGACAACCCAGGGAATAACTGAATCCCTGCCAATGATATTAACTCTCCTACACCTCTCCCCTTGGGAAGGAGGACTAGCAGACTCTCCAGGGAACCACCAGTCCATTTCCTGCAGATTGCAGATTAATGGGGGGAGGAAGAATCAGTAAGGGGGAAATTCCTCTGCTGGGTGCATGGACAGTGTGAGCCAAGATGGTGACCATAGAGCAGAAGTAGCCAGCCTGGGAGAAGAATCAGATTGGATGAGAGCATGAAAGCCCACAGAGAGCCAGGAAAGAGATTGATTCATTTGAAAAACAAGCTTAACAAGAGTCATTTAAAAAAAGAGAGAAAGTGAGAGGACTCAAATAAAGAAAATTAGAAATGAAAGAGAAGTAACAACTGAAACAAAAGTAATACAAATGATTAAAGTAAAATATTACAAACATCTATATGCCAAAAAATTGGACAATCTGAACAAAATGGATAAATTCCTGGAAACATATAACTATCCAAACTGAATTAGGAAGAATTAGCAAATATTAATAGAAAGAGTTTGGTGAAATTGAAGCAGGAATCAAAAACCTCTCAACAAACAAAAGTCCTGGACAGGATGGCTTCCCAGATGAATTCTACCAAACATTCAAAGAACTAACACCTGTCCTCAAACTATTTCTAAAATGTCAAAAGGAAGGAAGACTCCCAAGCTCATTTCACGAGACCAGCATTATCCTTATTTCAGAACTAGATAAAGACACTACAAAGAAAGAAAATTAGGGATAGATCAACATACCTAATAAACATTGATCCTAAAATTGTCAACAAAATATTAACAAACCAGATCCAGCAATACATTAAAAAGATCAAACACTATGATCAAGTGAGATTGATCCCCAGGGATATAATTATCCCATATTCACAAATTACTAAACATGATGCATCACATAATTAAAATGAAGAATAAAAAAAAAACCACAAATGATTATACGAATAGATGGAGAAAAAGCATTTGTTAAAATCCAGAACTGATTTATGATCAAAACTATTAGAAAATGGTAATAAAGGGACCATAACTCAACACAATAAAGGCCATATATGACAAACAGTTTACGTCTATCAAAATCTGCTTTATATATTTAGGTGCTCCTATATTGGTTGCATAAATATTTATAATGGTTATATCCTCTTGTTGGATTGTTCCCTTAATAATTATGTAATGACCTTTTTTGTACCTTACTATAGCCTTTGTTTTAATATTGTGACCACAGCCTTTATTTAAATTTCCATTTGCATGATTTTTTTTCCCATCCCTTTACTTTCAGTTAATGTGCATCTTTTGTTTTGAGGTTGGTCTTTTATAGACAGCATATATATGGGTCTTGTTTTTTACCCATGCAACTAGCCTATGTCTTTTGATTGGAGCATGTAATTTATTTACATTTAAGGTTATTACTGATATGTACTTATTTATATTTATTTTATTCATTAAACCTATGATCCTTTTCTCTTGATTTCTTTTTTCTTTTGCTCTTTTTATAGCAGACACTTTAACATTTCTTGCAGTATTGGTTTATTTGTAATAAAATCTTTGAGCATTTTTTTTTTGTCTGGGAAACTATTTCTTTTTCAATTTTAAATGAAAGCTTTGCTGGATAGAGTAGTCTTGGTTGTAGGTTCTTGTTTTGCATCACTTTAAATAATTCTTGCCAATTCTTTCTGTCCTGAAGTGTTTCTGTTGAGAAAGATGTCATCCATATGAGGGTTCCATGTAGGTAATTAACTGCTTTTCTCTTGCAGCTTTTAGTATTCTTTCTTTGTCTCTTAACTTTGGTATTTTAATTATGATGTGTCTTGGGGTAGGCCTCCTTGGGTTTATTTTTAATGAAACTCTATGTTACTTGAACTTGTGTAACTTTTCCTTCATTAATTTTTGGAAATTTTTGGCTATGAATTCTTCAAACAAGTTCTCTATCCCTTGTTTGTTCTGTTCTCCTTCAGAAACCCATATGATGTAGATGTTGTTTCTCTTCAAATTGTTGCAGAGGTCTCCTAGAGTTTCCTCAGTCTTTTTGAGCATATTTTCTTTTTGCTGCTCTGTTTCTGCGCTTGTCTTCTAAATTGCCAATTTGATCCTCTGCTTCATCCAGATTGCTGTTGATTCCTTCTAGCACAGTATCCATAACTGGTATTGTATTTGTCATTTTTGACTCATTCTTTTTTTATGATTTCAATGCTCTTTTTGATGCTTCCTATCTCTTTAAGTCCTCATTGTGATTATACTGGGGAACAAATTGTTTTCATTTTCTGTTGCATGAGGTTTTAAATCTGTTTCTATATATTTCTGCATTACTGATTCCAAATAGGAAATCCGTTTTTTGGTGCATGCTCTAGTTTTTATGCAATTTAAATTTTTTTGTTACAGTTAATAGCATGCATTGGTTTTTAAATTGGCGTTAAATGGCAATGACTCTTGGATTGAACATAACCACAAGGCAATTAATGTTTTACAAACATCACTTTTACATAATTGTAGATGTTTTTAAATGTAAAAAATTATTATCTGATAGAAACACCCTCTTATTTTGTTTTAAGATTGATTCATGGCTTCTTTGAGTAGGCGTAAATATAAGAATAGTCCTGACACTTTCTGTTATATATGTGGCTGTTACACACTTAAACATCAAAGGCATACTATTTCATCATTTGTGACACGTGCATATATTGCTTATTTTCAAGTTCTCCTTGGCTATCAAGACAAGAATTGGGCTCCTCATATTGTGTGTCATAATTGTAAGGAAATGCTTCGTGACTGGAAAAAAGGAAAAAGCAAGGGAATGCCTTTTGGTATTCCCATGGTTTGGCATGAACATAAGGACCACAGCAGTGACTGATATTTCTGTCTGATCCATACAAAGGGCATTGACAAAAAAACGGCATATGATCACATATCCTAATATTCCTTCAGCAATGTGACCTATCCCACACTCTGAGACACTCCCGGTTCCAGTTTCAATGGTTTTATTTCTTGTAAGGATGAAGAAAGTTAACATGGTGATCAAGTGTATTTTGATATGATGCATGAGGAAATGGTTGTAGAATCTGAAGGGTCTTCTTCTGATGCCAAGCAGTCATTAACCCCTCAGCAATTTAGCCAACCCGAATTGAATGACTTAGTAAGAGATTTGGGCCTATCAAAGAAAGCAGCTGAGTTATTAGCCTCCAGGTTTCAAGAAAAAAATGTACTTCATTGGTCAGCTAAAGTATCCCATTTTAGGAAGCATGAACAAAATTTTGTGGACTTTTTTCCAAAGACAAACACTTTGTTTATGTCATGATTTCAGTAGTCTTCTCAGCCAGCTAGGTGTTACCACTTACAGTCCAACAGAATGGCGGCTAATTCTTGACAGCTCTAAACAGAGTCGGAAATGTGTGCTCCTACACAACGATAATGTTTATGCAGCAGTTCTAATTGGTTATTCAACTCATCTGTGAGAAGATTATAATGACATAAAAGTTGTCTTCGACTTTCTGAAGTATGAGGAACATAACTGGATTATTTGTGTGGATTGTAAAATGGTAAATTTCCTGCTAGGACAACAGACAAGTTTCACGAAGTATCCTTGCTTTCTGTGTTTGTGGGACAGCCAAGGTCAGGAGAAACACTGGACATAGAAGGAGTGGGCAAAACGTGAAGCTCTGGAAGTAGGGATGCAAAATACTGTGAATGAACCTCTAGTTAATTGAGACAGGATCACTTTTCCCCCACTTCACATCCAACTTGGCTTAATGAAGCAGTTTGTTCAGGCTTTGAATAAAGAAAGTGAATGCTTTCAACATATTATTTCTGCTTTTCCTGCTTTGTCTTCCAAGAAGATAAAAGCAGGTGTATTCTATGGACCTCAAATTCAAACCCTCATATGTGAAGAAGAATTTGCCAGGAAGATGAATAAGGAGAAGTGGCATGGCAGTCTTTTGTGGCAGTCACAAAGAACTTCCTTAGCAACAAAAAAGTAGAAAATTATAAACTTCTGGTTCAAAGGATGCTGTTGGCTTTCCATGGCATTGGATATAACATGAACATTAAGATTCACTTCCTGAACTGTCACCTTGATAAATTTTTCAAAAATCTTGGAGCTTTTAGTGATGAGCAGACTACTGCTGGAACAACAAATGAGACTGTCCTAAACAAGTACACAAATGCAAGAGCTACAAATGCAAATTTTGGCCTTATAGAATTTAAATAAGTTTTATGCAAATTTTATTATTAAAATAAGTGTTTTAATGTATTCTATTTTGAAATTTTAGACAAATTTTGATGCTATCCTATCTTTTAGAGTATTAATGTATTTACTGCATTATATAAATTATTATATTTTCACAAAGATGATGCCCAAAAAGACATTCTACTTCATTATGTTAAACTAAATGTTGAAAATTTTACAATAAGATGAAAAACTAAAATCTTGAATCGCAAAAATACTGTAGCTTACAGAGAAAAAACTAATGTTAGATTTGCAATCAGAACCCTTAAATTAGGTAAGAACAAGTTTTTTCGTGGATGCAAAAAAAATTTTGTTCTCTAGTGTTATTATTCATTGTTGTTCTAACATCCTTGAGCATCCTAATAACCATTATTTTAACTCTGCATTTGGTAGTTTGATTACTTCCATTTCATTTAGTTCTTTTTTAAGGGATTTGTCTTGTTGATTTATTTGTGTCATATTTTTTTGTCTGTCCATGTTGTCTGTATATTTGGTAATTCTTCTCTGACTTTCAAATTTGTGTGGCATTTTTATAATGAAGATGTGCTCAGTAATACTGACCTGTAGCTCACCTGAGTTTCTTGTTCTGGGACTGCCTCTTGAGCAAGGGTCCCCAAAATTTTTACACAGGGGCCATTTCACTGTCCCTCAGACCGTTGGAGGGCCGGACTATAAAAAAAACTATGAACACATCCCTATGCACACTGCACATATCATATTTTAAAGTAAAAAAGAAAACAAAATGGAAACAAATACAATATTTAAAATAAAGAACAAGTAAATTTAAATCAACAAACTGACCAGTATTTCAATGGGAACTATGGGCCTTCTTCTGGCTGAGATGGTCAATGTCCAGTTCAATATTTGTCACTGCTAGCTGTAACAAGTGATATGACATGCTTCCGGAGCCATGACATGGGCATCCCACGTCACCGGAAGTAGTACTGTACGTGAATGATGCTGCACTTTGTGGCGCCACTCACGTACCATGCTCGTCTCACTGACCATCAATGAAAGAGGTGCCCCTTCCAGAAGTGCAGCGGGGGTCTGATAAATGGCCTTAGGGGTCCGCATGTGGCCCGCGAGCTGTAGTTTAGGGACCCCTGCTCTTAAAGGTAATATTTACCCGCCTGTTATATGTGAGTATTGAATGCAGTTGACCCTCTCTTGGGCTGGGTTATCCCTTTAGGTGGGCTGGCTCTAGAAGTCAACTTCGATCATGTGTTTTAGATGCTATGCAGTGTCTGTGTTGTTGGGTGTAATTATTCTCCACAGTATCTGATGCCTGCTGGACTCCTCCTTTGGGCATACTGCTTGTGTAGGTAGCTACATCTGGAATTGGTGTGGTTTGCCACCCACTATAGGTTGTGTTGGTCTGGATCCTCTTGGCTTGGCATCAACAGTTGTTTGCAACATGCTGTGGGCTACCAGTCTGGAGCTACACCTCTGTTTGCTGTTTGTGTCTGTGTTTTCTGTGCCTGGGTAGTGTGGGAGGGGTCAGTCTGTATATAAGGATCAGCTTTCTTCTGCTTAGAGATGACAGCAGCTCTGTAAAAGCTCCAAGCTTAGAGATGATAATAGCTCTGTAAAAGCCAAGCTCCAAGATTTGGCTCCACGTTTTGACTGCTCCACCTCCTCTTGCAGCTGTCTGCTCTTCACACAACATCTTCTGTAAAAAAAACAAACAATAAAAAACAAACTGTAGTGTTGTCTCCAACTAGACTCACTCCACCAACCTCTCTGCAGGTTGTAAACTCGGTGTGTTAGGGCAGCTGAGGTTGGAAATACAACATTAATGGGAACCCCTCCGACACTGCTGGATACTCCAGTTCTATTTGTCCTAGTGAGGTGAGCAGTAGGTTTAAATTGAGTGGGGCTGACAGTTTCCTCCGTAGATGTTTTACCAGGTTGGGAGCCCCTGGTCTCAGGGAAGAAGACCAAGAGAGTCCTCCCCTGGGGCTGATGTTCCCCCCCCAGAAAGTGTCTAAGTCCCTCAATTGAACCCAATAGTAAGCTCCAGGGAACCCATATCTTGAATATCCATACTGCAAGCCTCTCTTTCTTCCTCCTGTGAAACCTAGCCCAGTGGGTCATGGGATCTAGGCTGGCCATCTGCTGTTTAAGCAAAAGATGATGTTTAAGAAGGTGCTGTAGTTATTTTGGTAAGCTACTTGGTTTTCCTGGGTCTCTCCCATGTATACAGGAGGTATACATGTTATTTAACCTCAGTTTGTTTTTCTCTTGTTTTAATCTGTCTTTTATTCCATGGATACTCAGCCTAGAACCCAAAAAGGCACAGAGAAAATGATTTTTTTCTCCCCCATAACCTATGCGAGTAACAGACTGCACCATGTACGTTTGTATAATGGCACTCTACAAGGTTCACACAACTAGGAAATTGCCTAAAGATCCATTTCTCAGAACGTATTTCTGCCATTAAGGAACACATGACTACTTTTATTTAGCTAATAAGGAAGATATTCTCAGTGTTTCCTTTGCTATGACTAAACTTTAGATAAGTTTCTCTTTGACGATAGACCCCTAACTTCCTTTTTCTTAAAGAATTTACTTTGGAAAATTTACAGTTATAAATTCTCTATCTGCCTTTTTGAAATATATACAAATCTTCTCTGAGTCATGCCAGTTTTAGGACTGAGGAAATATTTTGCTGAAGGACTTGAGAACCAGCTCTCTGAAATGTCAATACTAAAGGCAGTAGCTCCGCTTGTCTCCTATTCCTTGTGCCAGTTGGAGCCAAACTTCAGTGAGTACCAATTAGTAGCTACAGAGGGTCTGTTTTCAAAGGACAAACATACACGCTGTAGCTCAGGAGTTAGTCAATGTACCTTACACATCTCATTGATCAGTCCACCCCTAATTTTTTCCAGTATATTTCCAGTAGTTCATGACAGCATTTAAAAACCCTCTGGTCTTTGTTTCAGTAGAGTTGAGTTCCATCTCTCTCCTCTATTGCAGTGATCTTGAATGGTCTTTCTTGATATTTTAACTTTGTCTGACACAGTTTTTGCTATAATATTTTTCTAAGAATTGAGGCTTCTATATAAAATACTGTATCATGGTTAATATGTAGATTTTTGCTTGTTTGTTTTTAAGTGAGAGAGGCAAAAATAGACAAACAAGCTCAGATCAGGATCCACCCAGCAACCCCCATCTGGGACTGATGCTGGAATCAGCTGAGCAATCCTCAGTGCCTGGGGCTGATGCTTGAACCAATTGAGCCACCTGCTGTAGGAGGGGAAGAGAAGCAGATGATTGCTCTTCCTGTGTGCCCTGACCAAGGATCGAACCCTGGGACATTCACATATCAGGCAAACATCCTGTCCACTGAACTAACCAGACAGGGCCCAATTTGTAGTTTGATGTAGGTAGAGAATGTACATATTAGATTTTATAAAATATAGTGTATTTTAATAATTGGAAAATTTTGTTATATAGTTAATTTCCTAACTTTGTTATTTTACTGAGGCAGCATAAAAGAATATTCTTGTTTTTATAAAACTGATGAAGTATGCACAATTACAATTTTTATAAAAAATATAATAACATGCATTTATACATACTTAAATATATATATTGGGAGAGAAAATAATAAAGTATCACAAAATGCAGATATTTGTTGGTTCCTAAATAAGTTCTTACTTAACTTTGTAAACCTATTATAACATGCTTCTTAAGTTAAAAAAAAAAAAAACTACAATAAATACACTCTGTCTGTAGGAAATAATCACATGCTCAAATATTGAAGGATAAAGAATTTTCTGAAGTACAAGCCCATAGACATAAAGGCACAGATATAGAAATGGACTTGAATTCTTAATTTACTTGAGCACCAAATAGAAAAATAAAAAAAAAATAGATTCTCAGTTGACTCACCCAACAGAGGTTAACTAGATTTCTATAAATCATTGATCTATCACCCAAAGATTAGATCACATAACCAAATTTTTAACTATTATTTTAACTGATAGAAAATGAATTATTGAATATAAATAAATTGAAACCAAAAAGGAAACATGAAAATATCAATAAAAAAAAAAACAACAACAAAAGAGTTATCAAAGTTCTATACATATTTTGAATTTACTTCTGAGAGACAGGAAAATCTATGCCTGGTCTTAAGTTTTCCACAAGAGGTACATTTCTCTAGTGACAAAGTTTACTTAATTCTGTGGGTTAAATTCATTGGGCACATTTATGGAAGAGCTACATGATAGTTAAATTAATAATTTATTTTAAAAAGGGTAAATTTATGTTTTTAAGTTTTAAATAGTTAATTTTATGACTTTCATGAAAATATAAAATTAATGTGTTAACTTTTTCCTTTTACTAATTTTTATACAGGGATGCAGTAAAATGTTACCCTCAGTTTACATGTGAATGTTACTCAAGAAGTAAAAAATATTTAGTTATACAGAATCCAGTTTTTCCATGGATCTGGATCTGAATATATGTTACTGACACCATATCAGTTAACATCTAAGTAATATCTATAAAAATGTGGCTAAAATAACATTTTAAAATATTTTTAAAAACAATTGTATAATGGATATTTTTTAGCTTTTTATAATTTACATATTTCCTTCATAATTTGATGGTGAACTGAATTTGCTGACCATGATTTTGACAGAAATCAAAACTGAATTTTTTTACTTTTGCTAAAGAAACACAAAAATGTAATGCATAATAAAAAGCATGAAATGTAAGCCTTGAAATAATTATGATATTATAGTGTGTGACAGACATTTAAAATATTCTTATTTTTTATAGATGTGTGCAAATGAGTGCAGTTGTTTGACTGAAGAATATAATAAGGAATATTTTTATCTATGCATTCTCAGAAGGCCTGGAAAAATATACCTAGAAAATATAATTGACTATCAAAAGAGTGGGTGTCAACTTGAAGCTACTTATGAAGATGAATTTAATATATCCAGGTACTTATGCATTATTTTAGCAAAAAAAATATCTCCTACTTATAAAAAAGTTAATTCTATTGAGAAGCCACAATTGAACTATTTTATAATATTTAACAATCATCATTTTGTTTGATATACTTCTCACAAAAATTAGGGGATATTTCAAAGTAAATATGAAGCTATAAAATATCCCCTAATTTTTGTGAGAAGTAGATATCAAGCATATATATAGATAGTTGTAAAGTACATATTATGTATAATAGCATAAGTAAAAAAATTTAGAAGAATAGAGACTTATGTAGGAATATTTTTTTTAATTTTGTTTTTATTTTTTAAATTGAATTTACTAGGTGACATTGGTCAACAAAATTATATAGGTTTCTGGTATACTGCTCCACAACACATCATCTGTACATTGCACTGTGTTCACCAAACCATGTCATGTCTTTCTTCATCACTATTCAGTGCCCCTAAACCTTCCTCTGCTTCCCTCAACTACATTCTCATTTGTGATCACCATACCATTGTCTGCGTCTATATGGCCAGTAGCTGCTGCCATCATAGCCATTCACATGCAGGTTTTCACTGGATTCGGGCAGATGGTAAAGAAAGAGTGGAGCCAAAGAATGGTGGGCCATTCTTTAATTAAAGTCTCATGCTGGCAAACGAGTAAACACACAGGAAAAACACTTCCCTTTCACTCATTCAGAGCTCCCAAAGCCATTGACACATTCTCTGGTTCCAGAACCAGGAGAATGGTTCTCTAGTTTTTCCCAAATCAAAGTTTCTCCTAGAATCAAAAGCCTCACCAGTCTCAGGAGGGCTCCCAAGGCCTCTCACCTCTGGTTCCCCATCTGCACACCTTCTCTTTCCCTGCCAACATGGCTTCTCTTTCATCACTCTGCATTTTCTCTGCTCTCATTTTGCAAGCATGGCTTCTTTCTGCCTCATCTCCTTCTGCTCTCCCTTTTCAAAACTTTCTGGCACAAAAACCTCTACTCCAGGAAACATTAACAAAACAATGGCCCTTCCCAAGCAGGAAGGTAATTTGCAATTTCACAGACCACATATACCTGGCTCTATCCAGCCCCAATGAAAAGTATAAGCGAGCAAACATAAAAATTATATTTTACAAACTTATTTGACCAACAGTGTCTATGAGGTCTTTTTTTCTTATTTGCTAATCCCTTCCCCTTTTTCACCCAGCCTCCTCCTTTTCTCCTTCTGACAGCTGTTGGTTTGTTCTCTGTACCTATGAGTCTGTTTCTATTTTGTTTATTTATTTTGTTCATTTGATTTCACATAAAAGTAAAATCATGTGGTTCTTGTCCTCAAATTGGCTTATTTTAGTTTAATAATTTCTAGGTTCATCCATGCTGTCACAAAAGGTAAGATTTTTTTTTATTTTTTACTACTGAATAGTATACCACTGTATAAATACCACAGCAATTTTATCTACTCATACTGATTGACACTTGGGATGCTTCCAAATTTTGGCTAATGTAAATAATGTAAGTAATGCACCCCCTTGTTCACTGCCGAAGTAAATTTTCTACATCACACTAGACTTTAAGTTAATATCTCTGGTCAATTAAATCTGTGGTAGATTTTTATGTATATGGTAAGCCTCAGACAGCTATTAAGAAAATAAATAATACAATAAAAATAGCATTACAGGTATTAAAATTTTACCCTAGAAGATATTCACCTAATATAAAATAAAGCATTTTCAGAAGAATAGAGGCATGAAAAAAAACATAAGACATAAAGATACAAAAAGGAACATGGCATGCATAAACCCAACTTATCAATAATAACATTAAAACCAAATGGATTAAAAATTTCATGAAAACACAGAAATTTTAGCATAGATATTTTATATATACACAAGTATATACCATCTACAGGAGAGAAATTCTATATTTAAATGTAGAATTAGGTTAAGTGTAAAAGATTGGGAAAAGATATATCATTTAAAAAGCAACCACAGAAGCCTGACCAGGTGGTGGCACAGTGGATAGAGCATCGGACTGGGGCACAGAAGACCCAGGTTCGAAACCCTGAGGTTGCCAGCTTGAGCATGGGCTCATCTGCCTTGAATGCAGGGTTGCTGTTGAGCATGGGATCATAGACATGACCCCATGGTCACTGACTTGAGCTCAAAGGTCACTGGTTTGAGCAAGGGGTCATTGCTCTGCTGTAGCTGCCCTCTCAAGTCAAGGCACATATGAGAAAGCAATCAATGAACAACTAAGGAGATGCAACAAACAAGTGATGCTTCTCATCTTTCTCCCTTCATGCCTGTCTGTTCCTATCTGTCTCTCTCTGTCTCTGTCACAAAAAAATATAAAGCAACCACAGAAAGCTGGAATATCTATATTAATATCAACTAGGATAGACTTTAAAAGAAACAGATGGTTATTATAGAAAATAAACTTCAGTTTATAATGAGAAAAGAGCCAATAGATCAGAAGATGTGGTCATTTTAAATGTACGTGCCATACAACAGAGACCCAAAATACACAAAAAAGAAACTTTAAGAATTGGAAGGAAAAATAGCTCATTCAACAATAATAGGTGCAAACCCCAATACTCCAATTCCAGTAATGGATATAGCACTTCGCAGAAGATTAATAAGTATATAGAAGATTTGAACAACACTATAAATTAACTTGAACTTGAAGATAGCTATAGAACATTTCAATCAACAACCACACAATAACATACTCCTTAAATGCACATGGAACATTTTCCATTATATTCCATAGCTTAAAATCTTCTATATAATAAAAGTGTATTTCCTGACTACAACAAAATTATATTAAAAATTAAAAACAGTAAAGCAATTTGGTAAATTTACAAATATGTAGAAATTAAATAACACATTTCACATAACTCAATGGATTAGAAAAAACAGAAAGGAAATTAGAAAATCATTTGAGATTAAGTAACATGAGAGTATAACATCCCAAAACTCATGGGATGTAGATGATACAATGTTTAGAATAACAATTATAGTTATAAATGTCTATGTTAAAAAATAAGGAATATCTCAATCAATATTCGTTCACTTTCCAACTCAACACTATGGAATAGGTTGAGAGTCTTAACATAATGCTAGTCAAAGGGAAGTAATCCTAAACTATAGAGTGAAATTAATTACAGCATAAACAATAAAGGATGTTGACAAAACCCCAAGTCTGTCTTTTGAAAAATTTAACAAAATAAATATACCTTACCTATACTAAGAAAAAATGAAGAGAAGAATCAAATTACAAAAATTAGGAATGAGATAGGACATTATTGCTGGAATTATAGAAAGAAAAATTATATGGAAAATAAGATATAAGTACTTGGGTAACTATGATGAAGTGTGGACATTCTTAGAAAAATACAAATAAGTTAAAACAGAGTCAAGAAGAAATACAAAATCTGAATAGATCTATTACAACTGAACATACTAAATTAATATTTAACAAACAAATAAACATTTACACTAAGAAATGTCTAGGTGTAAATGGCATTACCAGCAAATACTAGAAAACATTTAAAACATAATTAATAGAAATTAGTCACAAACTCTTCCAAAAATAAATGAGGAGGAGACATTTCTCAGTCCATTCCTTGAGGCCAGTATTACAATAATAATGATGCCAAAGACATTGCAAGAAAACTACAGGCCAATATATCTTATTAGTCTGAACACAAAAACTCTCAACACAATTATAGCACAACAATTCCAGAATATTATAAATATTACAGCCCTGGCTGGATAGCTTGTTTGGTAGAGCATCAAGCCAAAGTGCAGAAGTTGCTGGTTTGATTCCAGGTCCTGGCACATGCAGGAACAGATTGATACTCCTGTCTCTCTGTCTCTCTTTCTATCTCTCCCTCTTTCCCTCTCTCCCTCCTTTCTCTAAAATCAATAAAATAAAGATTAAAAAAATAAATAAAAAGAATTACATACTATGGCCATGTAGGATTATCCCAGTAATGTAAGGTTTGTTTACCATCCTAAAATCAGTAAAGGTAATATACAATATCAAGGGAATAGAGGGAAAAACATGGTAATTTAAATAGATGCAGGGGATATAAGGCATTTGACAAAATGATCCACCCTTACATGATAACAACAATCAGAAAATTAATAATACTGTGGAATTTCCTCAACCTGAAAAAAATATTTAATTTTTAAAAAATGAAAAGATGAACTAACATTGTATTTAATGATAAAAGAACAGAAAAGCAAATGAGTACAATGATCTAACACTTTATATCCACTAGTATCAATAATATAATAAAAGGAAAGGTGAATAAGAATTGGCATTTGTGAAATTTATAGAAATCGGAATCCTCTTACATTTCTGATGTAAAATAAATGGCGCATGCAGGTGTTTTGGAAAGGAGTCTGCCTGTTCCTCAAAAAATTATAGAGTTTTCATAAGACCCAGCAATTTTTTTTACTAATATTTACTCAGGAAAAATAAAAATATATGTTCACACAAAAACTTCTATATTAATGTTTATAGTTTTACTCTTAGTGGTGAAAAAATTAAACAATCCAAATATTTATCAACTGATGATGAATAAGTAGGTAAAATTTATTATATCCACACCATGGAATATTATTCAGCTATAACAAAGAACTAATTACGAATACATGCCATAGCATGGAAGAACTATGAGAAGGTAGTTACAAATGATACATATAGTAAAACTCAATAAACACATGTTTAATTAACATTGATTTTCAGGATTTTTTGTTTACTAAAATAATTTTTGTTCTGTGATCAGTGGTTTTCTTCCTGACTGTGTTTTTTTCTTTATTCATGGTAATTTTCTTTGATTTTTTTCAGAAATTCTTGAGTTTTGCAGTTAAAAATTACCAATTCATTTATGGCTTCTTGACAGAGTCTTATAATTAATGTAAAATAGATCCTAGTAAAGTTTGCCAATACAAATAATTCATATAAAATTAAAGGTTTCTCTATATCTGTCACAATATCTGGAAATTATTATGCATTACCTGTTATAGCAGCAAAATATATGCAAAATCTTAGAATTAACTTGCAAAAGTTTTCAATAAAAAGAACTTTACTACACCATTAACTTCAATTAAAAAGAGAAAAATAATAGGTGCTCTGAATACATTAAAATATAATTCATGAATTTACATAATATGTCTTAATCTAGCCAAGATACCAATTTTTTTCCTATTAATTCACACATTGAATGCTATACCAAAAATATATACCAAAAACAGACCAAAATAATTCTTAAAATTATATTAAGGTAATATTTTATAAACAGATAAGTCATTCTTGTAAAGGAAGGGATATCAGATGAGAGTTCATATAACATCTTGAGTGACAGCTACAAAAGTCATATGGTGCCATTATAAAAACAGTTGACTAACTGAGAGTTTTGAGGACAATCCCTGCACATGAGGATCTTGATATATGGGAAATTTGCCCATAACTTAATAAGAATATGCATGATTCTTTAGTAATTGATATTGGGGAAATGGCTCATTTGAGGCCATAAATGAAACTAGGTTTCAGTATTACACTTCAAGTAGAAGCAGACCCTAAATGTATTCTTAGACTTAAAAATAAAAGGCAGAATTACAGTGTA
The DNA here is from genome assembly GCF_036850995.1 of Saccopteryx leptura. Classification (NCBI taxonomy): domain Eukaryota; kingdom Metazoa; phylum Chordata; class Mammalia; order Chiroptera; family Emballonuridae; genus Saccopteryx; species Saccopteryx leptura. The sequence continues at coordinate 359,130,161 of NC_089503.1, forward strand.
ACTAGAAGAAATGAGAAAAAGTCTCTGTGGTTTTGGGATGGAGAAGTTATAGGCTAAACCAAGAAGATGTAACATAAAGTAAAACAATGATAGTGCTATAATATTAAATTTAAAAGTTTCTTTTGAATGAAAAATATGAACAACCATTAATATTAACAGAAAGTTAATCACTAATTTAGAAACATTTTTCTGTTGAAATATACTTTCTATGAATGCAGCTTAAATTACATAAAATAAATGAAGTATTTTACAAAGGTTTGAGTACAACTACATTTTTGCTTTAAAATGTTTCTGAAAAATTTGAATAGCCTTTAATGCGAGGTGTTGAGGGGGATTCCTCCCACCATCTTTTAACTCAGGATAGGACAGTATTTTGTAATTATGGGATTGTAATTTATCAACACTAGACTGTGAAGTTGTGGGTTTAACCCATTTATGAAGCTTTCGATTTATGCTCAAGTTAACAATCCCTACTTGCTACCAGAATTATCATAACAAAGTGAAATACTTTCATTCACATATTTATCAAACATTTATTAAGTACTTCCTAATTGGAATCATTGTGGAAATGAGATCTGATTCCTTGTAATGTGCCATCCATATGAAAATTAATATTTTCCTCAGAATGTATCTCGTGGTTATTTCATTCTTCTTATAAAGCAAATGTCTTTTTAAATTGCTAAAATAACCATTGTTTTTACTTTCTAAGCATACAAGTAGTTTGTGTTATAGCAATGAATTTTATGGCTTTCTTTCTAGAAACTTTAAATGAAACCCATTTCTTTTATTGTCTATTTTAGGAGTTTTACATTTTCCATGTAATACTAAATATAACCAAAACACTATTTTTCATTTATAAGCAAGAGTTCTATTTCAAAGTGTTAAATCTGAAGGTCCATGATAAAATCAGGTATCGTTTCAAAACCTATTTCTGTAGAGGCAGGAGGTTTGTATAAATATAGCTTTATGTGAATTTGCTACAGATAAAATACATTTTGATCAGAGTTTTCTTAAATTATTTCTGAACCAAGAAATCTAATGATTATTAACTTCTAAGAGTATTGTAATTTTTGACATATAAGTGACTTTTATGAAGAAGTTGAATTTCTTGTTTTGTTTATATTTTGAAATTTGATATACCATGCAAAATTTTTTGCTTCCCAGGCAAAAGTTTTTGTGTTACATTTTACTTTGAGACAAAAGATAAAAAGAAGAAAACTTGACTGCTTGTGTATGATGTATGTATTTTTGTTCTTGGATAGTCTTGATACTACCTTGCTACATTTTTTTTCTGTTACAGTTACCTGTACTGATACGTTATTTTTTTCTCTTCATTTTACCATGGAAAAATGCTCTTTAAATTGTACAGCAAAAACAGTATAGAGATCATTAATCCATTTAAACAATTCTAAAGTAGATACTGTAATGTCTCTCTACATACCAAAAATTAAGTATAATCAATCTCATTAAAAGTAGTTTTATGTAATTAATTTCAAATATAGTATGGGCTGAAACTTACAGAATTATATCTCATTTATCTCTTTTAGAGGGGGTGAAAACCAATACATGTATTATGCATATAAATTGAAAGTTTAACTATACTATAGCTTTAGGCTCCTTGATGTTTTATGCTTTAAATTCATATATCAAACAAAAATTTTATGCATGTTATATAATTTTGTGTTTCTGGGCCAGATTTTCATTTTACTTGATAATATCTAAATAGCTTTTTATAGGTCTAACCTTTTTGTATTGCTTTTCAAATTATCTTCTAAGACTTGAAATGTCATGAAGCTGTTTATTCAGAACCTTTAAGATGACCTTTCTCTGGAGCATAGCTCAATTTTGAAATAAATTTGATGATTATATAGTCAAACAATATTAATGGAGCATCTACTGTGTATAAGGCAGATGGATTATAATCTTAAGATTTAGGAAAAAAGAGTACTATATTTAATATCTTCTATCCCTAGAAAATGTTTCCATTAAATATCTAAATGAAAAAAAAAACATTCAATTTCAATATTTAAAAGTGAGACCATATTTTCAACTTAGACTTTCACCTAATATATTTCTGTTTTGTCTTTTCAATTATAATTCAGTTATGATGAAAAATGCTTGACACACAAATACAGAATTGAGCAGAGTGGGGAGTGATTTAGTAAGCTGGAGAAATTTACTTTAAATCAATGGTTTTCAAAGAATTATCTTGCATTTTGGAGACAATTTGGAAATTTCTAGTTTAATTCTAATCCGTAGAACTGACTGAAACAAATGGCAGTTAGCAGGGAGTGGTTGATGATGGATATCATAAATCCTTCCAAGCATAGAATAGTTCCATGATTAAAAAAAAAGGGGTTACAAGGTTTGTACCATTCTGAAAATTTCAACATATGTTAATATGAATTTAAAACCTTTTTATAATATCTGAGCCAAGAATTTTATTTTACATAATGACAGAAAATACAAAAATGTAATAATCATCGAATTAACCAGGAATGAAACTTCCATGTTAATTAAGAAAATACTGTTTTATTTGGAAATTAATTAGAATTTGTTAACCATATTAGAAAATCATATGATCTTACTTGAATTTCTAATAACTACTATCATCAGTCTCCATTAAACCTGCAACAGCCATGGTGATATTGTATATGGGAAGTAAAGGACTAACTATATCAATATATCTTCTAGTTCAGTCATTTCTACAAAAGATGTATTTTTACATATAAATATACTCAGTAACAAATTAGTTTTTTATATCTTTTTATATTAAAGTTATAAAAATATTATGATTTATTAAAATATTAGGTATATAGATAGGTTATACCTATAAATTCTATTATATTAACTAAAGAAGATGCCATAAATAACAGAAGTATATTATAAATAAGAAATATTGATTTAATGTGCTGTAGAATATCTATTTTAGAGAGATGCTAAGGAATCAAATGAGCAATCTGTTTTTTCAGGCATGGGGTGATAAGCAAAATTTTTATCCAATCTGGGCCTTCTACCCAGGTACTGATTGATACTGACTCTATTTCCAATTAATTAGTAGACTTAAAAATTTATATGAATAATGAGTTTCTTAAATTTATTACTGCCAAATGCAGAGTCCTAGCTCTACTAAAAATATTCTTCTGCCAAATCTTCCTCGTAATAAAGGGCACTACCATCCCACATTGCTAAAGCCTAAAAGGAAAACGTCATTCTAAATTATTTTCTTTTTCTACCTCTTATAATTAATCTATTAGTAAATACCATACATTTTTTTTTCATAATATATCCTAAAGTGATCACTCTTTGCCATCTGTAAGGTTCCTGCTCTCTTATCATAATTGTATAATTCTGGGCCACTGCAGTATTTTTGGTTCACTTAGCTTTCATTGAATTAAGAAGAATTAAATTATAGGCCCTCATATTCTCAGGCAGCTTATCTTGTCCTTTTAGGGAAGCTTATTTTTTTTTAATCTTTTTATATGTATAGAATAACATTATGACGAAATTGGTATGGTTGAAGCACACAACTACATAACTATTTATTAATATATATGTAGGACGCTTTGTAATTGACCATCCCAACCCAAATGCTTTGAAAGTGAATGAGCACTATTAATAATGAATCTACAACATAAGGTTCAACAGGGCATGCTATGGGTAGACTTATATGCCATGTGACAGTTATTTAAACTCTAACTAGATTTTTTTTGTTTGTTTGATTGGTTGATTGTTTCGGAGGCGGGGCAGGGCAAGTGAGAAGTCTTTGAAGGGAAGTGACTGTGCTCTGTAGTTTTATTTCAGGTAAACATGGACACTGTCCTACCTGCTTAGTAAGGAATCAATTTTATTCTGTTCTGTGAAATTGGCATAGTACTAATAATTTTACAGATGGGAAAACTAGAGCACAGAGAAACTTATTTATCAAATAAGTTAGAGTAGAAGTAGAACCAAGGTTCCCACTCCAAAGCCAGAGCTTTGAATATATGAAAGCATCAACTATGCTGCCTGCCATCAACAATCTCAATGACTCTTGGCAAATTACATTAAATGGCTAAGTTTTGCACAAGTCCAAGAGAAAAGGTTTGAACTAATTGACCTTTCACATTCTAGCTGGCTTCAAGCACCTACTATCATATAAATTTATGAGTGAAATGAATTAGGTTCAGTGGATTCATTTTTATTAATAATAACAAGCAAAGAGATTTGACATTGCTCTTCTCAAGTCTTGGACATGTTTATATAATTATCTTAAGTGCCCTTTGAGTGGTTGGCAATGGATACTTGAAAATCACTTTACTTTAGACAAAGATTATCACTATGATTTTGGTTTTTTGTCACCTTATGCTTTCTTTTTATGCTTTATCGGTGTGTAAATGCAATATAAAAAGAATAAACGTGGCGATATTATATAATATACAATAATATTAAAATGACTTGCAATCTGCATTACCTAATGTGCACAGAACATAGAGAATACCCAAGAATATTTGCTCAGTGTATTTAATAAATAACTGAGGTGCTGAAAAGTTGTGTGTATAAAATGAAGAAAACACAGGTAAAAAAGCAATGCCTCTATAACCCCAGAAATATACTTTTCCTTTGTTGATAAGCAATCTAGTGATCACCATGAAATCTGCAACTATTTCAAATATGTTTACATGAAATAGACTATCTTTCATAAGTATTGTGAAATAGAGAAAAGTGCATCAAAACCTACTAGAGAATAATGGCTAAATTAAAATTATAGCATTTAATTTTGTGTTTTCTATTAAAGCAAAATCTAATCATTTTCAAACTCATTGAAACTGATACTTAAAAATTTAGAAAATAAATCAATGGATTGCATTCATGTACTTAAGGATAGAGATATTTAAATTCACAGTAATATAGCTTTTAAAAATATTATCCAAAAAATATTTGGTGTTGATCTTCATTTGTATCTTAGATGAAAAATTGCAGAGTGAAAAATAGAGTTTGAATAATGTTATCCATAATAGTATGCACACATACAATATATTATAATGCTCTTTCTGCTTTATCATCCCCTCAAGTCAGATTAGGTTAATTTCCTCTTAAGAATTCCCAAAATATTTGTATTTAATTCAGTTTCAGAGATTATTACATTCTACTACTTCTCACCTGCCTCTTCCCTTCCCCCACCTCTGCAGATTCAGTGTTTTGTTTTGTTTTTTTTTAAATTTATTCAATCATTATTAATTGAACACATTTTCTTGGGTCCTCTCTCTAGGCTAGGCACTAGCATTTAATTGCATAAATGCTAGGTGATATGGATTCAACATGAACAAAACAACCATGTTTCTGCCTTCTGATGACTTAAATTATAGGCACTGAAGAACCCAGATACTCAAGCTTTTGAAATAAGACCTATTATTATGTTAGGGTAAGAAGAGGGTGTGTCTATTGAGGTAAAGCCATAGGCTTATTTACTCAATATCAATTCATTTAGGTCAATGCCAGTCACATTGAAAATGCAAATACTTATTTATGGAATAAATATAGAAATGAATGAATAAATGCTATCAATAGAACCTATTGTTAATTAAAAACATTTTTTCTTAGGCATGAGACTAGGTATTTCAAACTTGTTTTGTGAAGGTCTCAGTCTATCGATAGTGATGTTACTGAGTAGGGATGCCTGGGTACTCCCCTATCAGCTAATGTCTTGGGCACTCAGCTAGGCCCATCTTACTAGTAGGGTTCCACACTGACATTTCCCCCACCTGATCCCCTGTTGCCTCGGAACTGGCCCACGTGGTTCTTCCCGTGACTGTAAGACAAACCTCAGCAACAACAATCAGGAAACTTTTAAAAAGACAAATTTTATTATCACAAATCCTGGAGAATAAATGGCATGCCTGGGACACATGGCAAGGTCCCATCTTTGGTAAAGAGATAGAGAGCAGACCTGGGGTTCGGCCTTTGTTGGGGTTTGGGGTCGGGGGGGGGGTTGGAGTGGCTAGGGTTTCATGGGTCCATTCTTTCTGTGAATTTAAAAGATTTGAGCAGAAATGTAGTAAGTGCCTGAGGAGAATGTAGGGTCACACAAAAGGTCAGTTACTGTATTTCCCCATGTATAAGACACACCTTAACTTTGGGGCCCAAAATTGGAAAAAACATATATATTACATAGTTATTGAACTCAAGTTTTATTCATCATAAAATCCATACAACTCCTCATCACTGTCAAAACTCCCAGCTATTAGTTTGTCCTCATCTGTGTCTGATGATGAATCACTGTCTTCAACAATATACACAAAAACAAGCGCAAAAAAGCGGGAAATGCAAGTAAAAAAAAAAACCCAAAAAACTACAACCACTGTATAAGACGCTTCCAGTTTTTAGACCCCAAATTTTTCCAAAAAAGGTGCGTCTTATACATGGGGAAATACGGTATCTAGGTTAACTACTACTTTCTAAAAAGGGGAACTTCATGGGTTTAGCTCCCTGGTTCTTTGACTAGTTAAATAGCTGGCAATGTGTTCATTAAAAGTAAATGCCATTGAAGTGGATGCCTTGGTGGATCTAAGCTGAATGTCAGGCACTTCTATTACACAAATAAATAAATAAATAACCTAACTGTCAGGTACTTGCTAAAAAACTTACCTGCATATTTTTTACAAATATTCTGAAACACACATCACACACTCACCCCCCCCCCATACACATAAACACAGACACGTCCTGTCATTTACCCTCTGCAGGGTTAATGATACTTCTAGGTTACATAGCAAGTAAGTGGCACCCCTGTATTAGAATCTAAGTATGTCTCTAGCAACAATGTTTTTCATTCATTATTTTGCACAAGAAGGAAAATAAAATTTCACCAAGTATGTACACTTTCTACAGTAATAATTTTAAAAAGCACCCCACAGTCATCTTTATTATATTTCTTATCCTGTGTACTTGAGTAAATAGGTGATAAATTTTTTTAGTATGTTAACTTATAGGACTAATTGGGTTTTTCATTTTTGCATGTTTCAGATGCAGCTGTTTCCTTGGTTACATTGACAGACTCTGTATTCTCACTGATTGCTTAGGAAACCAGAGTACTTCATTGCATGGCCTCTGCTGGGTCCATTTGCACAGCTGTATCTGTAGCTGTCCGCAAATATATGAAAGTAACATCTGTGAAATAGAAGCTGAAGGTTGTAAATTTATGCCCTGCAGAAATGGAGCAACTAGTATTTTAAGTGGCTGGTTCTTCTGCACACGTGTCATCGGATTTACAGGCAAGTATTTCCTGAGAAATCAAATTCTCTAGTGGAAATGTTAATACATTTATTTAACATATCTCAAATGGTTTGTATTGTATCCTGCTTTCTCATTTGGCAGAGTAAAAATATCTTCACTTGGAATAATAGAATTGCTTCTTTGGGCAATTACATTGCTGACTACACAGCCTTGGCTCATGCAAATGAGGCTAATAAGGGCAGGATCTACCATTGAGAACATGATGTATATGTCAGAGGTCTGAAGAGAAAAGCGGCTGCCGTAACCTCCCAATAATTTTGCTTAAACAGCTTTAGTACTGCCCTTCAACCTCCGCTTTGGCTACCTAAGCATATTGATAGCCTTCTTTTTGGTGGCGGGGGAGGGGGAATAACACTTGGTTTCAGTTTTTTTCTAGGTCAGTTTTATGCTCCAGAATTAATAAGATGTTAAAAAGTAAAAATAAAATTGCAAACGTACTATATATATCCTTCATAGAGTCACAAATGAGATTCACAGTGTTTAGTATTAAAGCAGTTTTTGATATAAAAATATAAGAAATTAACCATTTAAATTTATGTTACTGGCAATTTTATGCTTCATCTGACATTTATGTGATTGTTTATAATAATTTTAAAACTTCTTTATTATAATTGCCTTATAAAAAGCAGTACAGAGGCCATACAGGAAGAAGATAGTATTGCCACTTTTAAATTATACATAATTTTCAGTAAAATAATTTTTAAAATTTTGATATTTTATTTTATTGAACACACTTAACTCTAAAAGTTATTTGGATTTTCCTCTTAAAATAAAAATGATTTTTTTTCCATTTGATATTTAAAGTAATATACTGAAGATTGTGCAGGCAATTTAAAGAGATCAGTTTCAAAATGAATTGGTGATATCTTTGGAATAAACATATGGCTACCCACATTAGGATTTTAAAGATGAAAATATATTTCAGTGCATAAATTCTGGTAAGCTTGCTAAAAAGTTGGTACCATTATTTCTCATTTCAGATTTTAAACATGTTTTCAGTAAGAATAAAATAGCATAAAGTTTGCTAGAATCATTGAAATCTAGGTATCTGCCTTATTGAACACACACACACCTGTGTTTTAACATAGTATCTCCTCCAAATTTTAGTGCAAATATAACATTAAGCATTAGTTATACATAAAATAAAACAAATTAAGTTGAACTTTTAAAAAAAAACATTTCTGAGTGAAAACGTCATTTGATGTTTGCATAGAATATATATATACATATACACACACACTTAAGTATATGTACACACCTATAATCAGGGAGCAATCTATTATTTTATATATCAAGACTGTATTATGGTTAGGCATTATATGATTATTCAATATGTGTTATACAGGGTGGGGGAAAAAGTAGGTTTACAGTTGTGAGTGCCCAAAACAGAATTTTCTCTTGTATTGTTGTTTATTAATTATTGTATTATTATGAGCAACTGTACACCTCCTTTTGCTCTCCCCTGTGTATTCACATTTCATGTGGTTAAACCACATGCATACACAGTACTTGCCAGTGGTTTATCATAGGAAATTGGTACAACTCACTTTCCATCTGGAAATAAAAATTATGATTACTCCTCATTTACTTTCAAATTAAACCCAATATAAGATATACCTGCCTATGTTATCAGGAAGGCTGCTATTTTCTTTGAGGTCTACTTCCCCTGAATTAGAAAGAACTCTGTGGGTTTCCATATTTCTAAGTACTCAATCTTGCTTCTAAACTCTTTACACAGTAAAATGTAAAATAACTGATCAATTTCAATTTTCCCTGAAATTCAAAGTGAATAACAAAGCAGAACATTGCTAGTGCAGTTTAAAAGTGATGCTCCCATGCCTGACCTGTGGTGGCGCAGTGGATAAAGCCTCAACCTGGAAACGCTGAGGTTGCCGGTTCAAAACCCTGGGCTTGCCTGGTCAAGGCACATATGGGAGTTGATGCTTCCTGCTCCTCCCCCCTTCTCTCTCTCTCTCTCTCTCCTCTATAATGAATAAATAAAAAATCTTAAAAAAAAAGTGATGCTCCCTTTCTCTTTTCCCCTGACCCCTTTCTCTCTCCCTCTACCCAGTTTCCCCTCTCCATCAGTTTTCTCTTTGAAGATTCTTCTGCTCTATCCAGTCTTTCCTCTTCCACCTGGCTTCTCTTCTTTCACTCAGTCTCTCTCTTTTCCCTCTTCCCCTTTCCATCTGCTTTCTATCCCCTCTCATTTCCCTCTCAATCTGGCTTCCCCCTTTCCATCTAGGAACTCATGTGCTTTCCACAGAGATTTGTAAGGCATTACCATGCCTTTCAAAGATATCTCTTTTTTGATTCCCTCATATTTGGGGGATTTTTTTTTTTTACCTTTACAGTCAATATTGTGGTCTCTGTGTTCCTAGCCCAGAGGATCGCACACTGTAGTGCTCATGAGAATCATTTGTAGGTCTTGTTAAAACAGAGATGGTTGTTCCCAGCTCCAGTGTTTCTCATTCAGTAGTTCTGGGGCTCAGAAAGGAGGTTATGCTGACACTGCTGCATCATGGGCCACTGAGGGCTTGTGTGATACTTAAACGTAAAATCCAACTTCAAGTGTGAACTACCATTCAGCAGAGTTTGCGGAACGCATGTGGCCAAACTTTCTCTTGTGGAGACCACTAACCCCTGGAGTAAGAAGGTGATGCCATCATATGGTAAGGCCATATACTTGGGCGGGTTCCTGTATGATTTAAAATTGATTCCAGCGCTACTATCTAAAAGTCCCTAAAGATTTTAATAATATGGGAATAATACCAGTGGATGATGTCAAGTTACAGCCTTTCTGTGATTACCATATTATTCATGTTTATGATATTTTAGTGGTGGATCAAACTTTGATTTTCCTAATCTTCTTCACTTATCATTTTGACACTTTTAGCCTTACCACTTCTCAAAGTCTCTGCTGTCTAAATAAGAGCTCTACGCTAGTAGGATAGATACAGAATGACCTTTGTCATTGAAGAAATTTAGGAGTCACCATAGAAATATCCAGATCTGTAGAGAATATTTATAGGAGTTTATTTGAGGCAATTTTATGACCTATGCTTGTTTGAGGGTGGGGAGAGGCAAGTTCTCAAGTGCTTGGTTTTGTAGCTTCTTTTATGCATTTGACATTAAGGAGGGAATACAAGGAAGATTACATGAAGATGTGAGAAAGCAAGTGGGGATTGGATTGCAGGACAAAATTATTTGGTGTCTTGACCTACCCAGTTAGCTACTTATGATCAGAACACCCTGGGAGGTTACTGTTCCTAGAACTTCTTTGTTCATCCACATGTGTTTCTTCTGCTTCTTGAGTAATCATATTCTCTTCTTCCTCCTCTCACAATTTTCTTGATAACTGGAAGAGGCGAGGGTGCTCATTTTTCTGACCAGCAGGAGTATCTAATTTATTCTACACAATTGGACCCAGCTTTCCCCTATTTGGAATAGGCCTTCTTGATATACTGACTTCTTTTCAACTGATTTCCATAATGAGTACTCCTATCTTTAAGGAAACTCCTTCTCTGATATGGTCTTATATATTATGAATTTGACTTGCACAAATCTGTAGTTCTCTACTCTCCCAGATGCCAGCTGGACAATTTATTTCTGTTTTTATGATTTAAGTTACCTTGGCAATAAATTCCTTTTCAGATTCCATGCATCTCAGTTTTTTTCACTGATCTCCTTTTCTTTCTTTTATCTGTTAACTCCGACTCCTGTGGAAATTCAACAGTAAGTTTCAACCAAATTTGTACTTTAACTCAAACCTTTATACACTCTCAAACAGTGATGCCTAAGTATGACTGTTCTGATATGTTGGTTTATTTTACAGATATTTTCCCCAATACGAGGTAGTATGACTATACCCTTTGTACCTAAGGACTTTATAGGACATTGTGAGTCTGTTCACATGATTGAGCTCATTAGAGTTCACAGGATACCCACTTCATCCTGATTGTTTTTCTATTAAACCTCAAATCTAGAAACCAAATGTAGTTTTTTGTTTTTTTTTTAAATCTCTCCTTAACATGAGTTAGTTTATTGTTTTCTTTGTTATTATTAATGAAAAGTTTGTGGCTTCAAACAACCATCCTCACTTCCCAGAGGTAAGACTCATAAGTGTCTTTCGTTTCTCTTTGTTACTGCCTGTGGGGTTGGAGTTTGGAGTCAAGGGACGAAAGACTGTGATGGGCCGGGAGCTGACAGCAGATGTATGGAGCTGTAGGCAGATAGGGGCCGAGAGCTGACAGTAGATGTATGGAGCTGTAGGCAGATAGGACATGCTTTATTGGGCAGCAAGAGCAACAATAGTAGCAAGGCAGCGGCAACAGCAGCAGCCCGATGCAGTGCACAGGTGTTTTATAGTAAAACCACACAAAAGTGGCACTGAGCTGTGATTATAGAGAGGTTACATGACTGAAGGTCATACAAGATGGGCGCACATGTGCACTGTCCCTGTCTGTTATCCTTCATCGTGTATTGCCAGATTTGAATTAGCAGACCTTTCCACACTGACTCCATCTTGCATAGGCTGTTTACCAATTCTGGAGTGACTAGCTTTTCCACACTCCGCCCCTTAAACAGTCTGCACTCGGGAGGGTACAGGGGCCCAGAGTTCTTCAGCTTGAGCCCATGGGTCACAACAGCAGTATAGGGAACAGCAGCCTACTACTAGGAGGCTGGCCACAAGAGCCAGGGAAACTGTGGTCCACCTCCAGGTGGACGTTAAGTTATTCCACCATAACTGAAGAGGCTCATAGAAGAGGGCCTGCATAGCTTGTACCTTGGTATCTATTTCTTGCAGAGCTTGGATTACATTTCCTTGATTATCTGGTATATACATATAACATCCTACATGGAGGACCGCACACGTACCTCCTTGGGCAGGTGTCCACACCCAAGGCCATCCTACTTTGTAACAGCACCTTAGGCATCTGAGTAGAGTCATACATAATCAGAGTTAGGGCCTTCCAGGTTTGACTCAAAGCCCAAGCCATGAGCTCAGCTAAGGCTGTCACTTCTAACTCCAATAGCCCCTTCCAGGGAAAAAGACAGCTAGAGGACAGAGCCACCGAGCAGCATGTTTCTCTCTGTGCCAGCGGTGGTACCCCATGTCCCAGCTGTGCTGGATTTCCAGCAGGGCCTTCAGGACATGCCTTGCAATACAGGGTCTTTGCCAAGTACACCTCCAGTCCAGTTGGGGGAGATATGGCCACCCGTATCCCTTGCAAACCCACATGTACCCTGAAGGTACCATGTCTACTGCTTTGGTACCAGTGTGCTTTCAACCCTTTCACTAGTGCCCAGGCTTTGTTACAGGGGTGATATTGGCACATACCTCTCTGGGGATCCACCCAGCTGCATAATGTCCTGTCTCCCATTGCTGCTCTATGCAATAAGGAACTTTGCCTGGAGTTCTACTTGCTCTCCCAGAAGCCAACCCCACCCATTCCAGATTGCGTATCTCATAAACAATCATGGATTGTGGTAGTCTCACCATATCAGTGTTTCAGTGGTGCCCCATGTCTCAGGCCACTTGTTGGACTGGTCTTGAGTAGCCAGCCAGGACCAGTTGTCTGTGTTTGCCAGTTGGATGTGCCACAGGAATCCACTGGTTGCCCCAGTAGGCATTTCAGTGCCCACCCAGAGATGAGATACATTGTACACTTGAGCACAGGTGTGTGCCCAAGACATGATGCTATTGGTCAAAATCATCCTGGGAGGAAAGACAATAGGAAACAGACACCATTATAGGCAGGACATGCCCTTCAGGAAGAATGCAAGCTACTTCCTCATCATGAGGTAAGATGGTAACAGGCAGTGGGGGACATCCTGGTTGGTGATACCATACCAGTTCCTCCTTAGGGATTTCTGTTGTGGGAGCAGAGAACAAAACCAATATGTGTGGGGTGGGCCAAACTTCCATAGTGAGTGTGCCCTTCAATAAGGTACCCTTCCCATTCTGTGTGGCAGCCAATATCAGCATCAAAGTCCTAGTGACAAGAGTGGGGAAGACTTGTAAATGATACTATAGCCCCATCTTCCAGGGAAGCTTACTAAGTCAATCCAGGGAGCATTAGACACAGTGGCTATTCATGGTCATGACCATAGGGCCTCCCCATCCTCTTCCAGAGGGAGCGGGAGCTGGTAGAAATAGGGCATCAGCAGGGCAGTTTCCTGGCTTTAAGTCATCCTCTGTACTTACTCTCAAGTGCAGAGCTTGGGGTTGCCCTGTAACATCCTGTCTATCAGGGACAACCCCATATGTAAGAAGGTGCACAGTGGAATCTAAGTGCTGTACCCACCCTTTCAAGCTGGGGGGATCATGCCCCAATCATAACTTTTCCTTTAACAATCTATTATACTGTTCAATAATTCCTGCTGCTTGGGGCCTATCGGGAACATGGAGCTGCCAGGTCACATCTATCGCCTTAGACAAGGCTCGTACCAAGTGCCCATCAAGGTGGGCTTCTTGGTCACTAGCAATGTTCAAGGAACACCCATACAGGGCACACAGTTGTTCCAAAGCCCATGTGCTTGTTTCCTGTGTAGCCTTCTCGGTGGGGTATACAAACAGGAGGCCAGTGGTTGTGTTCATGGCTGTCAAGGCATAAGCACAGTCTTCATCTGTGGGCAGGGATCTTATAAAATCTACCCTCCAGTGTTGCAAAGACTCTACCCCACAAACTACCTGCCCACTCTTGAGCCACAACCCAAACCTTTTGGAGTGTATCCATGCACAGACTGGGCACTGTTGTGCTGCTTGCAATGTCTCCTCGGGGGCACCTTAAGTCACCAGTGGCAGGCTACATACAACATAGTTTTGGGACCAGCATGCTCCAGGTGCCAATGCAACCATATGACCGTATCAGTTGTGGATAATCGGAAACTATGTACTTGTGCCAAGGTGTTGGTTTCATCATTTCCAGAGCTCAGAATGGGCAATGCCCACTCACGTGGTAAATAAGCACCTGTTTTATAGGGCCCAGGGCCCACTGCTCCTACCACATAGCCTGCACCCAGACTGGGTGGTGCCCCACAAGCCGCTTCTGTTGCTCCCATTGCAGGAGCCACAATGTAAGACCCCAGGACACAGCTCAGCAGTCTGTACCAATATGTAAGGGCTCACTTTCCTTAGTGATAACTAACCACTCTGCCTGTCGTTCAGCTCACTGGTTGCTTTGCCCTGTCCCTGATTCAACCTGTGTCCAAGTGGATGGCTACTGCAGTCCGGCTACTAAGATTTCCACAGCTAAACCCATCTGTATACCAGGTGCCTGGCAGTAAGGGAGGTGTCCCTTCACCACAGATACTAGGGGTGACATCATCCCCCTGCACAGGCATTCATCAACTCTGCAAAGGTAATGGGGCCCAATACTTACTGCAGCTCCTGAAACAGAGGGCTAGTACTAAGAACAGCTCTTTGTTCCAGATAGGCACCCCACTTAGCCAGGGTATAGGTTTATGCTACACACGACATGAGTGTGGACACTCACGAGTGCACTCATCTGTCTGTGGGGTAGGCAGTGTGGACTTGCACCTGCCCCTGTCAAGTAATAGATTCACAAGCCGGCAAGGCCACACGACAGCTGCTAGCTATTTTTCCACCAACAAATAGTGAGTCTCAGCGCCTTTCCATAATTGGGACCAGAAGCCTATTGGGTACACTGTTGCCTGGTCTTCTACCATAGGCCAAACCAAACCCATTAGAGTTTACAGTAACATCTAACTGGAAAGGCTTTGTGGGACTAACCACTTGTGAGGCCTGTGCCTGGGCCACTGCCCGTTTGGCATCCTTAAAGGCCTGCTCTACCTCTGAAGTCCAATCCCAGACTGCCCCCTTCCAGCACAGCTGGTACAGAGGGCAAACGGTCTGGCTGGATGGGGAATAAACACATGCCAACAACCCAAGAGACCTACAAAGGTCTGTCACTGTTTGACCATCTGCGGTCAGGGATATGCTTGGACTTTATCTATCACCACTTCAGGGATTATTTTGGTCTCACCCAACCAGACAACTCCCAGGTCCTTGCACTCTGCTGGCATTGCCGAGCCAGCCCCATGTTTCTAGGGCACTCTTCAAACTCTTCTGCTGTCTATAGATCTGTAAGAGAATCAGAGGTTAGCATGATATCATCAATATAATGAAAAAGGGTCACTGCAGGTGGTTTGGCCCATGAGGGCAGGCCTTTGGCCATCGAATGATAGCAAATAGTCAGGCTGTGCAAATAGCCCTGAGGCAAGACAATAAAAGTCCATTGACGTCCTTCCCAGGTGAAGGCAAACTGTTCCAAGCTCTCTGAAGTGATATCCATAGGGAAGAAAGCATTGGCCAAGTCCGCTACACAGTGATAGCGTCCCACAGTCAGAGTCAACCAGTCCATTAAATCCGGCACCAATGAAACAGCTGCATGAAGCAGGGGAGTTACCTTGTTCAGTTCTCGGAAATCAACTGTCACGCGCCAGGTTCTGTCAGATTTCTTCGTTAACTACACTGGGGAATTAAAGGGACTATGTGTGTGCCACAGTGTATCAGCTTTCTCCAGTGAGAGGACACTCTGTCCAATCTTGTCACATCCCCCAGGTAAATGATATTGACGCACCTTTACTATCTGTCTGGGGGGTGTGGAGCACCACAGCCTTGTGACCTGGGTGACCTCTTAGGACTGGCTGTATGGCTCACACCCACAAGCGGAATTCTTTTTGAATGGTGGTCATAGTAAACCCCTTCAAAACACCCATCCCCCAAATATACTCCGGTATAAGGGAAACAGACACTGTGAGCATGGCTTGTCACACTTGGACTCTCCAGCCACTATCCATCAATGTGTGTTATGGGCCCCGAGAACCTCTCTGGGTTCTTATACAAGAGACTCCAGCCTGCACCGGTGTCACCAAAGCTAGGACATGCCGAATATTCTGGGGGATCGGGGAGTAGTTAATTCAGCATGTGGCGTCCAGTCTCCTGGGGTCTCCCCGAGCTGGGTGCTTCACCCTGACCCCTAATCAAGGAGGGAATAATACTCCTCAAGGGTGCTCAGAAATCTTGGAGCCATACAGGGCGTGCAGAAGGCTTCTCAGCTCCACACTTGGTGGCCTTCTGGAACCTCAGCTCCTTTAGCAGCTGTTGCCACAAGGCCAAGAGGATGTCATTAGGCTGATGATATTTTGTCTTTGTTTACCCCCGCTGCTAATAAATCAATTCATATCCACAGGAGGGAGATGTTCTGGGGCCCCTCCCCATTAAGGCTTGCCCGAACTAACTAGCTTTGTTCTCCCCTTCTGTTGTACGGGACAAGCTTTTCTACAATCCTGTTGTTTGATCTCCACATCACCCAAGCCCACCATGGCTTTGTTCCCTCATGTATGTGACAATCCACGTATAGCATGAAGATGGCCACGAGAAACCCAAATGCTGCAGGTGACGTGGAAGTCAGGATCAAGTCCTTTATGTGGGTGGTAAAGCATTCATCATCCAGCCCCAGAGTGTTCAAATTAAACACTGCCTGGTGCATACCCATCTGCTGGATCACCTGCACCAAATCAACGTAGTTGGTCCACTTTGCCCCCACCCCAGGGGTTCTCTGGCATCGTGCCAAACCAAACGGGCTGAGGCTGTCAGCCGGTCCATCAGTGAGTGATCACCCTGGGCGTCTCCCAAGTGCCAGCTGATCTGCAGTCACTGTATCAAGGAAGGGTGTATGGTGATGGAGGCCAGCTTCTCCATTTCATCAGGTTATAACTACAGACTGTCTGCTCCTTAGTCCCATTAGTGAAGGAGCCAGGCTGGGATGGGCTCCCCTGGATGCTGCTGACTCTGTTTCCTGAGTTCCCACAGCTCAGTGGCAGTGTAAGAGTGTGTGTAGTAAATTCTGTCACCACTGGGGGCCCTATGGATGACGCCCCTGGGCTAGCGGCCGGTCATGTGCCAGCCTGTTTTACCACCAGGTGTGCATGCTGTTCTGGGCCAGGATGGAACTCATATGACTTTGATGTATAGCAAAATGTTGAAGTCACTTCACTGTATGACTTCATAGATACAAATATATACATAAATAAATGTGCGCACATATATAAATACATATACCCATATAAATATATTAAAGGACCACATGACAATTATTTTTTAATAATTTTCAACTAATTCTTCTAAAACTTGGCTTTCTAAATTTAGTTATGCTTTTTAGTATATATTAAAAAATCTTCAGTGTGTCTTCTAATCCACATTGCTATAAAATAAATGTATTTTATCATTTTATACCTATTTATGGAATACTCTTTTATCAGATATTATTTATATTTTGCCTATATCTTTTATTTGCAGATTTTAGTCTATTTATACTTAACATAATTGTTTTCTATTTTAATTTAAATAGATTCCTACACTGTTTGCTTGTCATTTTTTTGCATCTGTTTTATTTCTCTTCTTTATTACATTCTTTTGGATAGATTAAATATTTCTCATTTCATTTATCCCCTCTATTAAGTTATCTACAAACACTTCTACTATGCCTTAAGTGATTACCCTATATTTATAATATTTTGTAATTAGTTTACCATATCTTAATAATTGGTACTTGTACCACCTTTCAGACAATTAATAGTCATTAAACACTTCAACATTTAACCCCACTGATTTACGCAAATTTTTGTATAGGTTATTTTGCATATATTTAGAACTGCACAAGACATTACCGATATCTTTAATTTGTACAGTCAATATTTATTTAGATTTACATTGAGCTCTTTTATTGCTCTTGTTTTCTTCCTATATTTCCAAGCTCCTGACAGTTGTTTTGTTTTTGTTTCATTTTGTGACAGAGACAGAGAGAAGGACAGATAGGGACAGACAGGCAGGAAGGGAGAGTGATGAGAAGCATCAATTCTTTGTTGTGGCACCTTAGCTGTTCATTGATTGCTTTCTCATATGTGCCTTGACCGTGGGGCTACAGCAGACTGAGTGACCCCTTGCTCAAGCCAGCGACCTTGGGCTCAAGTTGGTGAGCTTTGCTCAAACCAGATGAGCCTGCACTCAAGCCAGCAACCTTGGGGTTTCAAACCTCGATCCTTCGCATCCCAATCAGACACTCTGCGCCACCGCCTGGTCAGTCCCAACAGTTTCTTTTTAACCGAATGTATGATAATCACCATATTCTTTTAAGCATTTCTGATGTGAAGAACTTTCTATTATCTAGCTGAATATATTTTTTCTTCATCATTAATTTAAAAGATATTTTGTAGTAAGATATCATTAAGTAAGTTCAGTGAATGAAGGACCTATAACTATAAGAGAAACATCTTTGCAGCAGTCTATTTAAAGGTGTATTGTACATGTATACATATGAACAATTTATTCATATAAACAATCTCTTGGATTTCTATTTATCAGTCCCAATGTCATCTTATAATGTATATTATGGAACAAAGAATTTAGCAAAATGCTCGGAAAACTGATATACCAACCATTTCACACAAGTGATGCCACCTCTTGAGCCATTCACTTCAGGTCTTTACTTAGGGAAGTTCCTCACATGTAAGTTTGAGGGCCATGTGTACTAATTACGGTCTGAACACCAGAAAATGGGAAGAGGGTCCAAATACTTAACAAATCAACAGATTCAAGTATTTTAGGCTAATTATTCCACAATAACTTCATTTTACTTAGTGATGATTATATATTTAATCCTATTAATAATACATTAACAATATACGGCTCTCTCTATTCATTGTCTGGTTGGAGTACTGTTGAAATCTGTGTCACAATGTTGGGACTTATATTTCTGCCTACATTGATCATGGGACTTTGAGTTTTATGAAGGCTGACCTCACTAAATAGAAAACAGGAACAACAGAAACATGTTTGAGACCTTTATTAAAGTAAAAGCTAGGAGAAAGGGCAGTTGTTCCTCACTTAGGAAGATTTTTATCTATCCTTGGTGGGTTTATATTTAAACTTCTTCCAAGAAAGATATCATAGAAATTAAACAGAAACTATGTGACTTTTCAAATGGCAGAGGAATTGCAGCCTCACGGAAAGCTGTGTGTGTTAGTATAATTGCATGGCAGCTCTTTAGCTGGAGTTGAACATGTTTTCATCAGATTCTGACTTCATGTTAAATTGCAGTTTTACCCCAAATCATTAACATGCAAAGGCTGTACAAAACAATGTTTGTGTAATTGTAAAATAATTTAGTAAATGTTGCATTTCAGAAAGAAAAAGGTTATGTACAGGAATTTAATTAGTGATCTGGCAACACAAAATATTCAACATTGGTTTTAATTGTATGGACATCTGGGATTTTCTCCAAAAGAACTAGATTTCTAAAGGTCACACATTTATATTAAAATGCTATAAAATAACTAACTTGTGATAAGAAGGATGAGCATCTTTTCTTCAGAAGTACAGTGATACCTCGGTTCTCGAACGCCTTGACTTTCGACCAAATCGGTATTCGACCAGGAAATTCGAGAAAATTTTGTCTTGGAATCCGAACAAATATTTGGAACTCGAACGTCCGAGATTAGCCGAGTTGAGCCGAATGGCGTTCATTCGGCCGAGCGCGCCTTGCCTGCGTCATCAGTGTGAGTCACGCTTTGTCACGCTTTGTGGAGAGAGAGAATCACGTTTTTGTGGAGAGAGTCACGCTTTGTGGTGAGAGTCACGCTTTGTGGTGAGAGTCACGCTTTGTGGTGAGACTCACGCTTTGTGGAGAGACTCACGCTTTGTGCACGCTTTGTACACTGAATTTAACCCTTAGACATGGGTCCAAAGAAAGCCAGAAGTGGTAATGCAGACAAAGGTAAGCGGAAAGCTGTGAGAACAACGATTGAGCTGAAAAAAGAAATCATTGCCAAATATGAACAGGGCACACGTGTTTCAGATCTGTCTGCTGAGTATGGCATGCCAAGATCTACTATCTCAACTTTCCTTAAGAATAAAGCTGTTATAAAGGCTGCCAATGTTGCCAAAGGTGTTACATTGTTAACAAAGCAAAGGCCTCAGATAATGGAGGAAATGGAGAAGCTGCTTCTTATTTTCATTAAAGAAAAAGAGTTAGCAGGTGACAGCATCAATGAAGTCGTTATTTGTGAGAAAGCACCAGTAAATAGGCATATTTTTGGGGCTTGGAACAAATTAATCCAGTTTCCATTATTTCCTATGGGTTTCATTGTTTCGGTTCTCGAACAATTTGGTTCTCGACCGTTCTCCCGGAACGAATTATGTTCGAGAACCGAGGTATCACTGTAGTATAAATTAACTTCCCAAGGGAAATGACCAATAAATTCATCCTACAAGAGTTATTGATATTGATATATTTATCAATTATGCTGAACTCATTTGTACACCATGGAGTATTTAAAAGCAAATGGCAGTTAAAATATAAGCATAAATGTCAACCACTCTGGGCCAACATAACTAAAGGAGAAATAGTTTTGGGTCCTGTTTCAGCTAGATAATAGCCTCTATAAAACACTGAAATTCTTATTAAGTTTTCATTATACAGGTTAGTCTTATATTTCCCCTTTTTCTACTTGCCCCACATTGATGTTATGAGCAATATTAAATGGATCTTGAGCGTCCTGAGAGAAATCCAATATATTAATAAAAAGTGGTAACATGGCTATAGTAGAAGACTCCTTTAGTTGTTGCAGGCTTTATTTAATTTCATATTTTAAAATTTCCACATTGAAGTTAAAAAATCATCAATAAGTCAACTACCACCAGACATTCAAGCAAACAAAATATCCCCACCAAAGTATAAAACCCCATTAGCTATTATTAATTACATCAAATATCAAGAAGCCTAAGACCACAAAGAATTAAAAATGTGTCCCTGCATTTCAGTGGGAAGCTCCATAGCATAAACAAGGAACATGGGACTGATAACTTATTTTGATAAGTTTTTTTTTCTTTTTATTTTAGATATTTTTATGTCTTTAAAAGTAAAAAATATTACTAACTAGGTTGGATTTTTTATGAAGTTTAACTTTATGGCCAATATGGTTTTGTAAATATTAAACATATCATATATTTCTGGGCCTTCAATCTTAATTTAAAACATAACAAGGCCCTGGCCAGTTGATTCAGTGGATAGAGAGTCAGCAGGCATATGGATGTCCTGGGTTTGATTCCCAGTCAGGGCACACGTGAGAAGCGACCATCTGCTTCTCTCCCCGTTCCTTTCACCTTTCCTTCCCTCTTCCCCTCCTGCAAACAGTGGCTCTATCATTGGCCCCAGGCACTGAGGATAGCTCAGTTGGTCCTAGCGGCAGCCTCAAGTGAAATAAATAGCTCAGTTGATTCAAGTATCAGGCCCAGACAAGGATTGCTAGGTAGATCCTTGTAGAGGAACATGTGGAAATCTGTTTCACTATCTTCCCTCCTTTCACTAAAAGAGAAAGTTGAAAATTTTAAATTTTAATAAATCAAGAATCTATCTTGGTAGGTGGTCAGTAATTTTACCAGTGGCATTAGAGAATATAATATTTAAGCTGAGTCTTGAAGGATGAATGTGATGAAACTCAATTTTTTAAAGGCCCCATGAAATGCAAGTTACCCATAAATAAGCAAACAAACAATAACAACAAAACAGTGGCAGCCAGACAAGTCCATATTTAGCAGAGATTGAAATAATCTATAAGGGCAAACTTTGATAATTTGAAAATGTAATATATGTATACTGTATAATTTTATTAAGCAAGTGAATGATAGCTGAATAAGAGTAGATGAGAATAGATTCAAATAAGCAGATATTTTATATAGATAAAGGTTTGGGAATGACTTCTTCAATTAGAATTATCTTACTGGCTATAAATTTTAACTCCATATTTTATGTGTTAACAATATCCAACATGCATAATGAGGAAGTGTTTGGGGAGAATATTTGAGGTAGGTCGGAATTTCCTTTGCACCATCTGGTTGCCCTGCTATCCACGGAAATGTTCGTAGTTAGCCCAGGCATTCTCATGATGGGTGGAGGCCAAAGCAGTCAGTGACAACTAATTTGGTCACCATCTGGGATACTGACAGAAAATGTGTAAGTTGTAGTAATACCTGGGGAATTCTTGCTCTGACTACTTCTGCATACCATTATAAATGAAATGATATCATTCTTAATTCCATTGTCTTTTCATTAGACACATTTCTATATGTATTCAAAATTGAACTTGATATGCCAGTAATATTATGCATATATCTATTTAGGAAATTTCCAATTTAATAATTTTTCTATAAATAGGCACTCCATAATTTATTTACATTTTTTAGTGTTCTATTTTCTCTGAATATTTTATTCTTCAGATATATTATGTTAAGAAGCTTTCAAAAACTACTGAAGAAAAGTGCCTCTCCAAAATGATTATTTTTGTGAATAGAAGATAACATAGTTTTTCTTTCTGTCAGGGAACTTCTTAACAGATTTGTAGTCTGCACAAGCTTCAAAAACAGTGCCTAGATCTAAAGAGTATTATAAAATAGTAGCTAAAAATGCAAGAGAAGAAAAAATACTTTTTTGTACTTCTCAGAAAATGATGGAACTTCTGTATTCTGTTATTTTGATACAAATTAAAATTAATTCTGGGCTGATCTTTTGAATAAGAAGTTGGTTTTTAATTTAAATTCTGTTAAAAATAAGAAAACATATTTAAATTATTCACAGTGAAAATAACAAAAAATGATCCAAAGTCATATTTCAGATAATTAAGGCACAAAATAGTGTCAGAAAATGATACATATTAAATCTAATATTCCAATTACTTATTTGCTATTTGAAAATTGAACATGTTTTGTATTTTTAGAGAAGATATCAAGGATCTCCAATAACTTTTCAAACTACCACTAGATTTAGTACATAAATAGATATGTTAAGTTTTAAAAATTGTTTTTGAAATATTTTTCTTTCAAGGGAGTAGATTAATGTTAGTAAGACCTTTAAACAGGAAAATGAAAAGGTTGACAATAGAATCTGTGTCATATCAGAGGATATAACAGAGAGCAGTATTCTAATTCACATGGACTTCAAACATAGTCAGAAAATATCATATACCTAGTGAATATACACATGTTAGAAAGAGAGAGAAGAAGCTTAACTTGCTTTTCAAGAGATTTCACTGCATTTTCATTTAATAGGAATAGAACACCTCTTACTATGTAAATGAAAAAAGAAGAAATGTGTTAATAAAATGTTTTGATAAGATACAAAGTAATCCAGGTTTATTGCTTCATAAGTAGTCTGTCAGTTTAGAGCATTTTAAGTGTGCCCTAACAAGCCCTGACTGGGTAGGTCAGTTGGTTAGAACATTATCCCCATACATCAAGGTTGTGGGTTCGATCCCCAATTAAGGCACATACAAGAATCAACCATTGAATGAATAAATAAGTGGAACAACAAATAAATGTGCCCTAACAAAATAATGGTTTATTTATCTATAATGTGTCTATCTAGCCATCTAGTCATTTATCTAATAATGTGTTTATTTTTCCTTTCATGAATTTTATTAGGTTGACACAAGGTATCCAATAAAACAGGTTTATGGGAATTAATCATACACACATAACCATTTAGTAAAGTTGTGACATTTTATATTTATATACAAAATATGAGTGACAAATGGAGTTATATTGGCAAGATTTAAGCTGGATATATTACACTGGGGAACAAAATTTTTGTTGCATTCACAAAAACACTTGTTCTTACCTAATTCGAGTGTGAAGATCTCAAATCTGACATTATTTTTTCTTTGTAAGCTACAGTTTTTTTGCAGTTCAAGATTTTAGGTTTTCATCTTATTGTAAAGTTTTCAACATTTAGTTTAAGATAATGAAGTATAATGTCTTCTTGGGCTTCATCTTTGTGAAAATATAATAATTTATATAATGCAGTAAATACACTAATATACAAGTTATGATTACATCAGAATTTGTCTACAATTTCAAAATAGAATATATTAAAACACTTATTTTAATCATAAAATTTGCGCAAAACTTATTTAAATTCTATTCAGGCAAAAATTTGCGTTTGTAGCTCTTGCATTTGTGTACTTGTTAAGGACAATCTCGTTTGATGCTCCAGCAGTAGTCTGCCATCATATTTCTTCCCATCGCCCCTGACAATGCTCTTTCATCATCTTCAGATCTTGATAAAAAGCGTTCTTTCTGTTCATCACTAACAGCTCCAAGATTTTTGGGAAACTTATCAAGGTGACTGTTCAGAAAGTAAATCTTAACGCTCATGTTACATCCAATGTCATAGAAAACCAACAGCATCCTTTGACCAGAAGTTCATAGTTTTCTGCTTTTTTGTTGCCAAGGAAGTTCTTTGTAACTGCCACAAAAGACTGCCATGCTGCTTTCTTCTCCTTATTCATCTCCCTAGCAAATTCTTCATCATGTATGAGGGTTTGAATTTGAGGTTCATCAAATGCACCTACTTTTTTCTTCTCGAATGACAAGGCAAGAAAAGCAGAAATAATATGTTGAAAGCATTCACTTTCTCTATTCAAAGCCTGAACAGCGCAGTGGATAAAGCATCGACCTGGAAATGCTGAGGTCACCGGTTCAAAACCCTGGGCTTGCCTGGTCAAGGCACATATGGGAGTTGAAGCTTCCAGCTCCTCCCCCTTCTCTCTCTCTGTCTCTCCTCTCTCTCTCTCTCTCTCTCTCTCTCTCTCTGTCTCTCCCTCTCCTCTCTAAAATGAATAAATAAAAATTTTAAAAAAACAAACAAAACAAAGCCTGAACAAACTGTTTCATTCAGCCAAGTTTGATGTAAAGTGGGGGAAAAATGATTGAATCTCGATTAACTACAGGTTCATTCACACTATTTTGCATTCCTACTTCCAGAGCTTCACGTTTCGGCCACTCCTTCTGTGTCTAGTGTTTGTCCCGAGCTCGGCTGTCCCATAGACACAAAGAGCAAGGATACTTCATGAAACCTCTCTGTTGTACTAGCAGGAAATTTACCATTTTAAGATTCACACAAATTATCCAGTTATGCTCCTCATACTTCAGAAAGTTGAGGACATTTTTTATGTCCTTATAATCTCACAGATGAGTTGAATAACCAATTGGAACCGCTGCATAAACATTGCCATTGTGTAGGAGAACACATTTCAGACTCTGTTTAGAGCTGTCAAAAAATAGTCATCATTCTGTTGGACTGTAAGTGGTAACACCTAGCTGGCTGAGAAGACTACTGATATCATGACAGTAAATAAAGTGTTTGTCTTCGGAAAAAAAGTCCACAAAAATTTGTTCACGCTTCCTAAAATGGCATACTTTAGCTGATCAGTGAAGTACATTCTTTTCTTGAAGCCTGGAGGCTAATAACTCAGCTGCATTCTTTGATAGGCCCAAATCTCTTCCTAAGTCATTCAATTTGGGTTGGCTAAACTGCTGAAGGGTTCATGACTGCTTGGCATCAGAAGAAGACCCTTCAGATTCTACAACCATTTCCTCATGCATCATATCAAAATACACTTGATCACCATGTTAACTTTCTTCATCCTTAGAAGAAATAAAACCATTGAAAATTGGAACACGGAGTGTCTCAGAGTGTGGGATAGGTCGTATTGCTGAAGGAATATTAGGATATGTGATCATATGCCATTTTTTCATGCCGATGCCCTTTGTATGGATCAGACAGAAATATCAGTCACTTCTGTGGTCCTTAGGTTCACACCACACCATGGGAATACCAAAAGGCATTCCTTTGTGTTTTCCTTTTGTCCAGGCACTAAGCATTTCCTCACAATTATGACACACAATATGAGGAGCCCAATTCTTGTCTTGATCGCCAAGGGGAACTTGAAAATAGGCAATATATGCATGTGTCACAAATGATGAAATATTGTGCCTTTGACATTGAAGTGTGTAACAGGCACATATATAACAGAAGGTGTCAGGACTATTCTTACATTTACGCCTACTCAAAGAAGCCATGATTCAATCTTAAAACAAAATAAGAGGGTGTTTTTATCAGATAATAATTTTTTACATTTAAAACAACTACAATCATGTACAAGTGATGTTTGTAAAACATTAATTGCCTTGTGGTTCTCTTTAGTCCAAGAGTCATTGCCCTTTAACTCCAATTTAAAAACCAGTGCATGCCATTAACTGTAACAAAAAGAAATTAAAATTGCATAAAAACTAGAGCATGCACCAAAAAAATGAATTTCAGGTTTGGAATCAGTGATGCTGAAAAATATAGAAAAAAGTTCTAAGACCTCATGCAACAGAAAATGAAAACAAAAAATTGTTCCCCAGTGTAAGTTGGGACATTTTAAAGAAGCATAGATGTTCTTATTATATCATTGATTGTGCTAATTATAACTTTAATAGAGTAATAAGAACACATGATAAAAAATGTAGTTTTCAAAATATTGTTTCTTATTAAGATCTACTTAATAGCTGCTGATTTTTAAAATAAGTTGCAAGTATAGTATCTTTGTTAATGTTGTAAGTGCAGAAATATGAAATGTATTATTGAAAACAAAATGGCAGAAGCGAGTATTTCCACGTATACTATTTTGAGCAGATCAAAAACATAAAATTTGTCTAAATTTCTCTTTGAGAAGGGCTTTTTGTTTATTTTCACACACTTTCCTGAAGAGTGTAGCTGTTGCACAGCCCACAATATGAACTCAGCATAAACACAGAGACCAAAAAGAACCCATGTCCACACAGAAAGTGTGCTGTGTATTGTATGCTTACAAAAATTAGGGGTTCAGCCTGACCTGTGGTGGCACAGTGGGTAAAAGCATCGACCTGGAACACTGAGGTCACCGATTCGAAACCCCGGGCTTCCCTGGTCAAGGCACATATGGGAGTTGATGCTTTCTGCTCCTCCCTCCCTTCTCTCTCTGTCTCTGTCTCTCTCTCTCTCTCTCTCTCTCTCTCTCACTCTCTGTCTCCTCTCTCTAAAATGAATAAATAAAATCTAAAAATAAATAAATAAATAAAAATAATTTTAAAAATTAGGGGGTCAGGGAATGTGCAGATACCCCAGTACTTTCAATCTTTTATATAGTGCATTTTCTCCAATGAAATAAAGTTGGTTTTACTTCTCATTTGCATAATTAAACAAATTATTTTGACTTTTCATTTGCTTTTCTGATGTTCTTGTTTAATAAAAATAATCAAATGCTTCTTTTTTTATTGCTTCATATCTATGTTGAAATATCTCTTAATTTTGGTGGGCAGTATATTTTTGTGTATGGGGAAAGTAGAGAATGTCAATGACCAGGTATTTCTCCACTTTTCTTAGAGAACCTGTGAATTAAATCGGCGCAAATTATTTGTATTATTCAGCGTGTCAAGTTAAAATCTTATAAGTAGATTTAAATAGTGGCAAGAGGGTAAAAATAAAATTAA
Organism: Saccopteryx leptura; assembly: GCF_036850995.1. Classification (NCBI taxonomy): domain Eukaryota; kingdom Metazoa; phylum Chordata; class Mammalia; order Chiroptera; family Emballonuridae; genus Saccopteryx; species Saccopteryx leptura. The sequence goes on from NC_089503.1 coordinate 359,157,813, forward strand.
TTTTATAAGAAAATGTTAATAAGTATGTAGGATTTTTTTCTAAACATAATGCAAATAGGAAAAAAAAACTTAAGGTTATTACCAAATAAGAGAGGTGATCAACTGCTGACATATTGATAATTGGTATTATCAAATGGAACCAAAATAAATGCTAAAGAATAATAATCTAAAGTATAATATAAACCAATTTCTAAGATAGAAAACCATTGAAATATTACTTTAAAATTATGAGGCCATCATTAATGTATACAGGTAATTATTGTTAACCTAAAAAATAAAAGGAAACAAGCATTCACTTGAGATCCAAAAGAAGAGCTTTGTGGGAAGCACAGATTCAAGCTGAGATCCAAGTAGTATTCCAAAGGGAACAGAGAACGGCTCTTGCTGGTTGCTCAGTGGATAGAGCATTTGCCTGGCATATGGACTTCACGGGTTCCATCTCGATCAGGGCACACAAGCGAAGCAACCATCTGCTTCACTCCCCCTCACTCTCACCCTTTTTTCCCTCTTCCCTTTGTGCAGTCAGTGGCTTGACTGGTTTCCTGGGGTGGTGAGGATAGCTTGGTTGGTCCAATTGTGGCAGCCTCCAGTGCTATAAATATCTCAGTACTAGATCATCAACCCTAGACAGGACTGCAGGGTGCATCCCCATCAAGGTGACTGCAGAAGTCTGCCTCACTATCTCCCCTCCTCTCATCTAAAATAAATAAATAAATGGGAACAAAAACAGACAGGATTTCTAAAGGGCTAAATCATAAGACATGTTCTCTCTAAGGTTTCCTAGGTCAGTTGGGATTGATTAGGCCCATTATATAAATGAAGGATGCTGGTTGTTGAAAGAAACTGGTTCCTTTCAAGGTGAAAAATGCGGATGGTCTGCTCAGCATGTCAAGGATTAAGTCAAGTCCATAGCAAGGAGGAAATCAAGTCCATATGTGTGTCCATTTAGCAATCATTGATCCAGGATGTTTGTTCTTTGGCGTTGAACTGAGTTTGGTAACAGGTCAACAACTTCACAATAGTTCCTAGACTGGGGACGTGAGAGGTACACAGGCCTCTCTTCCTCACTGGCTTTTAGACTCCATTTTAGGTGACTCTCTTAGCAATGCTTATTTCATGTTATTTACTCCATTATAATTATCATGACCTTAAAATGTTTTTTAAATAGAAACAAATATCACTGTAGAATTACACTTGTATTCTTCAAAGTTCAATGCCAAAAAAATAAGCAATACAATATTCATAGAATTTTGACAGAAAAAATATGTTATCAACAATGAGGCATATATCTTTATATGTGTAAGAAAAAAAAAAGTGTATACGTTACAGTTTAATTTCTTTTATAGTTTAATCTTAAAAAATAATTTGGGGATGCTATCAATTATATAAAAAGAGAAATATTTACATTCAAAAGAGAGTCTAAAAGCTGTCTTCACAAAGCTGAAGTCACTCATGTCAGAAATACTTTTCTTCAGAGATTGGTGGAATTGACTAGATTACCATATCATTGAAGTAAATAAAGCAGACAAAACGTAAATTATTAAAACAATCATCTTTATTCAATAAAATAGATTTTTGATAGAAAACACTCATGCTACATTTATATGTGCTTTATCTACATATATGCAAATGTGCTTGTACAGGTCTTTTATCTATACATAGCTGTGAAATGGATGAGACTGAGCATGGCTTAATTATTGTGTTTAATACAGTGTGATATCATTTTCTTGGATGAGTTTATAAGCTCTAATAAAGTGGCATATTGCTTTGAACATTTAATTTGAAGGAGAAATGTTACCTTTATTTCTTTGGGTATTTAAAAAAATTTTATGAGGAAAGGCAATATACTTTACTGAAAATGATAATGTCTACCTTAAATTTACATGTGTCAATATATATATGTTAAACTTCACTGTGCACAAATTTTGGAAAATGCTGTATGCTTTTGGCACCTATATTTTTATTTAATTTTTGGCTTTCTCTGTGTATGTTACTTATTGAGATGATAATAAGAAAGTATATTTTGCATTTCTTGGCTTTGAATATCTGAATAAATGCATTTCACGATTTCTCCCTGCTTATGGGATGTATCATAACCAGTTGTAAGTTTTTGATATTTCAACAAATTACAAAAGTTTTATAATAGACACAAAACAACATTTACATTTACATTCCTATAAAGCATTGACTTCATAACTAACTTCTGTACAAGTGGGTAGAATATTATACTTTTAAGAGGATTATTTTTAGATTTTATTTGTTCATTTTAGAGACAGGAGAGAGAGAGACAGAGAGAGAGAGAGAGAGAGAGAGAGAGAGAGAGAAGTGGGGAGGAGCAGGAAACGTCAACTCCCATATGTGCCTTGACCAGACAGGGTTTTGAACTAGCAACCTCACCATTCCAGATTGACGCTTTATCCACTGCACCACCACAGGTCAGGTGGATATTATAATTTTTAAAACAAATGTTTTTACAGAAGTATAAGTAATAATAAAATATATAACAAATTTATTAGATTTTATTTTTTTTTAATTATAAATAATACAAAATTTAGATACTTCTTAAGAAAGTATTTAGGATAAAAATATAGTACTAATAATATAGTATATACATCATTGAGCACATAAGTTTTTACACTAAATCAAAAATAATGAAGCAAAATTATATATATTTGGTGAGGAAAAGGTTTATAGTTGTATGTGAAACAGATATAGTCTTATATTATTACTTATCAATTATCGTATTATTTTCCATATGAGTAACTGTAAACCTACTTTTGCATCACTCTGTATTCATATGACACATTTGCAGATTTTCTGGAGTAAAATTTACGTTATCAAAAACAATTTACATATTATTTCTGAGAAGTGTTTTATCATTTTACTGATTTTTCTGTGTTCTGTCACTTGTAAGCAACTACAATTGCCATAGTATATGTAGGGCATAATGGCATAAGCTCAGGATTCTATGAAATACAGAGATTTATAGCAGTCTACTTCATTTTCTTGAGTAGCTCAAGTATTGAAGGGTGTGACAGAATAAAACTATCAATAGTAAGAGGTCAAAGTGTGGACAGTGCCAAATAATATGTTGCCGAGTATAGACACATTTTATCTGTAAAATAAATGACATTTTGGGAAAGTAAGCTAAATTATATGAAACCTCCTGAGAAATGCAAGTTTAAAAACTCTCCAGTCCAAGCCATTTGACTAAACAAATAGGACCACGAATCAGTTACATTTGAATGCTACTGTTTATTAATAAAAGTCTTTCAGATATAGAGGAATGTAGTATTAGCAATTAGAAACATTGTTTCTAGAATTTAATATTCAAATGTGTAGATATTTTTTATAAAAATTTATTGTTAGTGCATTCTTTTGTAAATAGCCATGGAATTGCTTACTGTTACTAAAATTGAATTATCTCATTCTGCCAGGGGTCCCCAAACTTTTTACACAGGGGGCCAGTTCACTGTCCCTCAGACAGTTGGGGGGCCGCCGCATACAGTGCTCCTCTCACTGACCACCAGTGAAAGAGGTGCCCCTTTCCGGAAGTGCGGCGGGAGCTGTATAAATGGTTTCAGGGGGCCACATGCGGCCCGCGGGCTGTAGTTTGGGGATGCCTGTATAATTTGAATCAAAAATTAAGTTTACAAATATAAATACTTATAAATTTTTTTACATAAAATTTATTTTTGTTTTATGTAAAATTAGTTTTTCTTTTATATAGTAAAATGATGATTCAATTTAAATATCTTTAATTATAATTAGTTTTAATTTATTTTACTATTCAGAAAAAATTTGTTGAAATATTTAACATAGCAATGTAGTTTAAATATTTTAAATTACCTAAATACTACATGAAATGCTAAGTTATTATTGGTAAAAACTAGAGGTATTATTAAGTAGGAATGGATTTCTCTCATGTTTAACCTGTAGAACCTGGTTTATCTAATATGGGTGTTCAGAGCAAGAAGCTACCTAGTGCCTTTTGCTCTAGATTCATACCTATTCTCTTTATGATAGGATGCTTAGGAGAAGTCCATCATTTTCTCTTTGATGTTATACATGATCTTAAATACATGGTTCTTTTTCAGTTAAGATTTTAAATAAAATATTGTCATATGCAAGAATAATTACACATTCAAATGTATATTTATTTGATTTGTTAAAAATATGCAGCTGTAAGTATTCACAAAATTATATCGAGATTGATTTTTTCTGAGATACAAGGAAATAACATAACACATGTACTCAGAACACTATTTCTAACTTTTATAACTTTATTTCCAAGTCTACAGATCTAGTAACTAGACAAACTATTTCACAATCAGAAGTATAGACATGGTAATAAAAGGAAGTTATATTAGTGTTCATTAAATAACAATGTGCCTGAAATGCTGTGTTAAGTGATGGTAGGTAAAGATGTTTTAATATAAGATAGGTGGTGGAAATATCATTCCATATTTTCCAAGCATAGCCTTATTAATTTTTTAAATATAAAATAACTTACATGAATCAGATTATTTTAAAATAACACTCAGAATTATAATTTTATATCACAAATATATAAAATACTACACCTTTCAAAAACCTAATATTAAGGTTAAATAATACATTTACTAATGCAATTATGTAAAAATAACTTAAAAATCTTAATCATAAATAAATGCATAAGAAAAACATGGAATAATAGATATCTATGGTACAGATATAATAGGATTAATTTATTCGAATAGCTTTAAACTAACATTTTGTTTTGGACTATCAGTTTTCCCACAAGAAACACCTTCAGTATTGTTTTAGCTCTATTATATTTACATGTTGTCTAAATATAATATATAATGTATAATATATACAATATATATGTAAATTCATAAAAATAAGAGTTATAATGTACCCAGCACAAAAATGTTTTTAGCACTTGATGCCTGTTTTCTGATGAGAACACTCACCAGTAGTTGTGCAGCGGTGTGTGCGGAAGGATTGAAGGGGGTGCCGATTGAAAGAACATTTTGTTGACTAGTGAGATACTTGTGGATTGGAAGAGGGACTAAAATCCTGGAAATTACTAATGTTCCTTAGAGGCTGGTTGTATATAATAGATGGAGAAGGTCAGAATTAAGCCTATATAAATATAATTAAGGTACTCTAAGAAAAGCAGAAATGGATTCAAATCAGTTTACTTTATTCAATACTTTATTAAATGGGAATATCAGAGGATACTACAAAATGTAATAGGTTACTACTCTAGATTTACTTCCAAATCATTGAAAATGCTCTAGAACAGCCTTCTTCCTTCAAACAATCATCATTTAAGTGATTTCCTTCTAAGAAAATGAGATGGTCTGAGAAACCTTCTCTATTCCTCAAGTTCACTCATTTATTTACCCATTCACTTACACTTTCTTTTATCTACTAGATAGTTTATGTACATACTACTTTTAAGACATGGTATTATTGGGAGAGAATCATTAGGGGAATCACAGATGAAAAGAGAGAAAGAATCTCTGCCTTCAGGGAGCTAAAATTTTACTGGAGAAAACTGCAGCACAACAAGTAGGTGAAGATCTATATAATACCTACTTTTAGCCTGTGCTATGAAGAAAATTGGAAAACTATGAAGAGAGCAATGTACTGGATGTGAAGCTCTGTAGATTAATAGATAAGGGAGAACGATAATGACAGGACATTTAAGGAGAAATCTAGATAATAAGGACTCTGATTAAGCTTCATTAAGGTCTTCCCACGTGTCCTCATTTCAACTCTCAGGACCCAATTTCTTCACAATCAATGTCTTCACTCTAATAGTAGACCTTCTGTCAAACTGGAAGTTCAAATTGTCATTTAGCTAGTTGCATGATGAGATTTTGTATTTGATTTTCAGCAATTTTATCCCTACTGCTACAGGATGTAAGTCTTTTTTAGAACACAAATAGAAACTTTCAAGTAATGAATGTAGTGTTTTATCTAGGAATTAAAATCTAGAGCTTATCCTTTACTTTCCCTACTTTGTCCAGAGACATTAGGAACAACCAGCCAATCTCATATTCATTAGTTTAAGCAAAATGTCTTAACGTACCAATTGTCTCCCAGATCCTTGCTTCTTATAAGTGGTTGATTAGAAGTATCCCTTGGTGACATTTTGTATATTTCTATTGCCAGATCACATTATAGACTATTAGCACTCTTTAAAACTAGAAATAAAGCCATTGATATCGTTAAATCTACTCAGATTTTTCCCCCTCCCGGCCAATGCCTTCTCTCCTTCCCTATTGGGGGGAGGAGACAAAGGGGGGGGCAAGGGGAACACGGGAGTGGGAGTAGATATATTCGGTGGGACACTTTAAACTATGTAAACACAATAAATTAAAATCATAAAAAAATCTACTCAGATTATTGAGCCAATTTCAGATACCACAGAATAAATTTTAAAAACTCATTCTTAAAATTTTGTTATAGAATCACTTTTAGTACCAAATTCTCTATTAACCAGAATTTTCTAGAAACAGAACCAATAGGAAATTTTACATAAAAAAGTGTAAATATATTTATATAAAATATTTATAAAAATAAATAAGGATATATATTTATTATATAAAATAAACATGTAATATTTGTATATTATATATGCAAAATATATAAATATATAAAAATATTTATTATAAGGAATTGGCTCACGATTATGGAGGCTGACAAGTTCTAAGATGTTCAGTGAGTAAAAACCTATACAGAGAATACATTAGTATATTTTATATTAATATTATACTGAACATAGTAATGAATATATTAGTGTCTTTCTGACCTTTAAAGGCTAAAAGTAAAGTCAGTATCCAGAATATCTTGACATATGATGTAATTACAAACCACTGACTATTTCTGTAATTGACAATTTATACATTTCAATCTCTTTCCTCTTTTTATGTATACCCCTAAACCCCCATCCCATCTGGCAATCATTCCATTTATTTCTGTATCTATGACTTTGTTACTATTGTGCTCATTTATTGTTTTTAAGTTTCATATACAAGTGAAATCATATATTTGTCTTTGTCTGTCTGACTTATTTCATTTAGCATAATACACTCTTGGGCCAGCCTTATTGGATCTATTATTAGCAAATATCTTCTCCATTCAGTAGGTTGTTTTTTTAGTTTGTGTTTGTTTTATTGATTGTTTCCTTCGCTGTACAAAAACTTTTAGTTTGAGGTAGTCCATTAGTTTCTTTTTGCTTTTGTTTTCCTTGCTGCAAAGACAGACATCAAAAAAATGTTACTAATAGTAATGTCAAAGGATTTACTGCCTATGTTTTCTTCAAGGATGTTTATAGTTTTGGTTATTACATTTAAGTCTTAATCTGTTTGAATTTATGGTATATGGTGTAAGAAATTGATCTAGTTTTATTCTTTTTTCATGTCTCTGTTCAGTTTTGCCAACACCACTTATTGAAGAGATTGCCTTAATCCTACTTTGTATTTTTTGCCTCCTTTGGAATAGATTAATTGACCACGTAGGTGTAGTTTTATTTCTGGATACTCTTTTCTGTTCCATTAATGCATGTGGTATCTGTTTTATACAAGTTCCATGCTGTTTTAATTACTATGGCCTTCTAGTATAGTTTGACATTAAGTAATGTGTTACCTCCAACTTTGTTCTATTTTAAGATTGCTTTGGCTATTTGGTGTCTTTTGTAGTTTAATATGAATTTCAGAATTATTTGTTTCAGTTCTGTGAAAATGCTATTGGTACTTTCATAGGCATTGCATTGAATTTATTGATTGCTTGAGTCATATAAACATTTTAACAAAGTTAATTATTTTTATATATGAACATGGTATATGCTTCCATTTATTTCTTTCTACAATGTCTTAGTTTTCTGAATGCATATCTGAGGTTAAATATTTTCCTAGGTATTTTTTTTATACAATTCCAAACATAATTGTTTTCTTAACTTTTATTTCTGATAGTTCATTATTGGTGTATAAAAATGCAACTAATTTCTGAATAACAATTTTGTACCCTACTTTACTAAAATTTTTATTACTTCTAATAGTTTTAGGTACAATCTTTAAAGTTCTCTCTATATAGTATCATGTCATCAGCAAATAATGACAATTTTGCTTTTTCCTTTACAATTTGGATAACTTTTATTTATTTTTCTTCTCTGATCGCCATGACTATGACTTCCTAGAGTTATTTAATTTCAAGTAAATGCCTATGAACCCTAAAAGTGTGACTATTTTAAAAAACTCAATCTTATTTTTACCTGTTTAAGAGTAGTCAAAACAATTTCTATTTAAATGTAACTGTAGTTTTATTTATTGATTGATTGATTTTATTGGGATGATATTGGTTAAATAAATTATACAAGCTTCAGGTTACAATTCCACAACACATCATCTATACGCTGTATTATGTGTTCACCACTCTAAGTCAAGTGTCTTTCCATCACCATTTATTCCCCTATACCCTCCTCCACCTCCCTCACCTCACCTCCCCATGGGAATTACCATACTGTTGTTCATGTCCATAAGTTTTTTCTCTTCCTTTTTTTTTTAGCTCAATTCCTTCACCTCTGACCCAGCCCCCCAACCTACAACCTCCCTAACAGCTATCAGCTTGATCTCTATTAGTCTGTCTCTATTTTTGCTTCTTTATAATAGCCAAGATCTGGAAATAACCCAAGTGCCCATCAGTATATGAGAGAATAAAAAAGCCCCGATATATTTATAAAATGGAATATTACTCAGCCAATAATAAAAGAAAGCCTTTCTTTTTGTGACAGCATGTATGGTCCTTGAGAGCATTATACTAAGTGAAATAAACCAATCAGAGAAAGACAAAATACCATATGATTTCATTTATATGTGAAATGAACAAAATAAACTAACAAGTAGTTATGATTTTGGAGACAAAAAATTACTTCAGTGTTTAGTAGGAGAAGTCTGAATTAGCACTTGTTAATATACTTAGATAATGACGGAAAACAATTATTTTTATGTGTTGAAAGAATTTTCTATAATACTCCTAATATACTCTGGTATATAAGCTGGTTCATAACATTTTACCCTAGACTTAACAATATCTTGGAAGATATGTTGTGGCTATTTCAGGCAGATCAACTATAGTTGCATTTTAGAATGCAGGTGAAGTTTAATTTTTTTTTTAAATAAAACATTTTAGATAATTCATTACAGAAATATATTTTCAATTTTGGATTATCCTAACTTTTCTACTTTTCTCTCAGTACTATCTTCTTCAGTTATTAACCATCAGAACTGGCTTTTTCTCTCTTCTGTTAAATAATTTTGTTTTTTGTTTTTGTTTTTTTACTTTTTTCTAGTTCCTTAACCTTAATTTTATATCACAGACACAGTTTTATGCTTCATTTTCTGTTTTAGGTTAAAGTTATTTGTCTGTTTGTAAATCAACTACTTATTACCTTTGACATATAATAAACGATTCTCTTTGTAATATAATTGCCATATACTATTATATTTGTTTCAGGTGTGATATTTTTATATCTTATGAAATGATCATGAAATTAAGCCTAGTAAAATTCATTATCATACACAGTTACAAATGTAGAAAGCACATTTTTACTAATCCAATGTTCATAAAAATAATGATGAAATAATTTTGATTCCTCACATACTATGATATAAATATGTTAGGCTATTTTTTTCAGTTGACTTTTTACTTTCAGCTGTTTTTTTTTTTTTAATTTTTCTGGAATGTTAGAAGAGCTCTTTCTATACCTAATGAATATTTATGCTTTATCATGTTAGTATATTGAGTTTTGTTTTTGATATCAGATATTTTCCTTTATATGATCAATACTTTGGATAGTTGATCTCTGATTTTTTACATTGTTTAAAATGCTCTCACCCATTAAACCACTAAATTATATCTTTTGTATATGCTGATTATTTAATCTTTCTTTCCATTTCATAAAAGCCTCAGAGTTATAATATTAATATAAAATAGTATGATATAAATACAAGATAGAATTGGATATGATTGACAGTTTCTAAATTGTCATACTACCTAATCATCCTTTTAATATGGGAGTCCCATTGAAATATTTTAAAAGTACTATTAAATTTAAAGATAGCTACATTTGCTTTATATAAACCTAAATAGTGCATCATAAATATATAGTGTGTACCCTTAAGTAGCTTTGCAGTTTGGCATTTCATCTAACCCTGAAAAAGCAACACATAAAGATATTGATAAGAAGTAAAGAATTTTCTATAGAATTCAAAACCACTCTTGCCTTGTCTGGATTGGAATTACATTTTATGAATTCTAACTCTCAAGTGTCAAGATGTCATTTGCCTGGTGAATGAGATCATGTGTTTCTGGCTTGAGATACATCACAGAACGTGTTGTATGACTCCACTCTTCAGCAGAGAATACATGATATTGAATAATACATTCATTATTTAATATTTTATTAATTTATTTGTTTTATAATGATTCAATTTTATTATTAAGTATCTACTTGGCTGTGTAAAATGTATAGAATGTTGAGAAAAGTAATTATGCTAAGTTGATAGTGACCAACAATACCTGGATTCTTTAATTACATGCAACACAAATTCTCACCGGCTGATTTAAGCATAGATAACTTACTAAAAAGATAAAATGAACTCTTGTAATTAATAGAAAGGCTTGGGAAAGACAACTGAGCACTATTTAGAATTAAAGCAGATACAGAGATTTAGGGACTGAATTCAGGATAAGTTTCATGATTTGAACAGTCTACTCTAATCACACTTTGAACCTTATAAAAATCACAGTCTTGGGAGGAAACATCCATTTGAATAGTTTCATCTACTGACCAAGGGAAAACATGCCCCTAATATAGTCTCACTGGATTGTTTTTAACTGAAAGAGTTAATTCCTCAAAATAATTTTGGAGTGTTGTTCAGAAAGGGGCTATGAAAGGCTTCATAGCCAGACATACAGCAAACACTTAGTGCACTGGTAAAATAATTCTATTTAATGAGCATGTCAGATTGTCCACTTAAAAGAGCTAAAGAAAAAACGTTAAAATTTTCCATAAGGAAAAATTTTGACATTTTACCCATGATTGAAGGAAGAATATGCCAGTGTGCGAACGCCCTAGTTTCTATACCTGGTCAAGGCACACACGAGAAGCAATCATCTGCTTCTCTTTCCCCTCCTTTTCCCCCTTCTCTCTCTCTTCCCTTCTCATATCCAGTGGCTCAACTGGCCTGAGCATGGGCCCTGCATGCTGATGATAGCTTGGTTGTTCCAAGCGTTGGACCCTGGCAAGAGTTGCCCAGTGGATCCTGGTCAGAGCGCATGTGGGAGTCTTTCTTTCTATCTCCCCTTCTCTCACTTAAAAAAAATAATCATGACTAAAAGTCAGTTTCATCTTGGGCAAATTGTTTACTTTTCTTCATATATATATATATATTATATTTATATATTTTTCTATTTTATTATGAGTATTAAATATAACAGTTATATGAGAAAAACATTTTAAGCACTATGTGAACAATATTGAGTTTATTATTTCTTTAAATGTATAAACATGTCAGCTTTTTGTTACACACAAAGAAGTCACTTTAGAGTGTTCTAGACATTTGCTACCTAAGCATTCAATTACAGAGGAATAGTGACCGTATGTACACCAGGAAGATATAATCTGTTTTATTATCTTTGTGCTCATCTAATATTTTGATGACATGTAAAAATTACTCTACTCACAAAAATTAGGGGATCAGGGAACCTGCAATACTCCAGTACTTTCAACCTTTTGTATAGTGCATTTTTACCAATGAAATAAAAGTTGGTTTTGTATCTCATTTGCATGATCAAACAACTTTCTTTGACTTGTCGTTTGCTTTTCTGATGTTCTTGTTTAATAAAAAAAATAAAATGCTTTTTTTTAATTGTTTCATATTCATTTTAAAATATTCCCTAATTTTTGGGAATTTATGCATATATCTTATTAAAATTTTGAAATTAAATATATATGTAGATTATATTTCTTATCAAAATTCAGAAACTTTAAAAATAACCATGAAGAGAACTTAAACCTTTGATTTCACACTATAACAATAAGTAATGTGCATAAAAACCTAACAGAACAGATTCTGTCCTTAATACAATCTAATGAATTTCAAAATGCTGTTATTCTCTATTCTTGAAGGATCAGTGAAGTACAAAATTTTCCAAATAAAAACTGCTCCAAAGAATATTCATAATAATCAGTATTTCTGGGACCTAGATTAAGCAAAAGCTCTCAGATTTTAGAGAAGAGAAAATAAATAGAGATATAATATTTGGGAAGATGGATTAAGAGAGTCAAAATACAAATTATTTGACCTGATAGAATAAAGGTAGTGACCCTGAGCTAAGAAGTCCTCATAAGAAAATATGTCTATAGAAGCCTTGCTTCATCTTTTTCTTTTCTTACTTATGTGCTTGGGTTCATGTGTCTGTGTGTATGTATGTATGTGTGTGTGTATTTTAATCTATTGTTCTTTAAAATATATTTAGAGCATATTGTAATGTTAAAGACATCCTAGTGAGCATTGTGTGACATACAAATAATCTAAGTGAATACTATGAACTTTAGAGAAGTGTATCATATTAAATATGAAAAATACAGAAATATATAATAAAAAATTAAAATAAATATCAAGAGAAGCAGTTATAATATGCTAATACATTTCAAACAGAGACAGTTTTTAATGAGAGTAAGGATTGAAAGCATTATGAAGGAAGTGACATTTTTGTGGGGACTTGAATTACTGAGAAATCCCAGAAATGATATAGAAAGAAGAAGACAAATCAGGAGGGGAAAAAAAAAAAACAGACACAATGGCCACAGAGTTGAAAGTACAATAAATCAAGTCTCTGCAGGTAGATCTTTCAAATTCAGTTAGTGGCAGAAATCCTGCTACCCACATCCTTAACTACATATGAGTGATAGTCACATAGAAATTCTGCATCTACACAAAGAAGAGCTGCAGTGTTGCTCATGAGCCCAGTTGTAAGCCAGCATTCACTTGGGTACTTTTGGTCAAATTATAAACCACATAAAAATTAGAGGGAGAGCATTCCCACTAGTGATAGTAAACAATAGAAAGGTATGTTGAGTATAAAATTCCATGCAAAGGTTTATCGTTTTTACTGATTAGTCATATGGAAGCAAAGGAAATTTTGACTAACTGAAATTTTTGACCTAGGGTATCTTTATTTTTAATATTTTATTTATTGATTTTACAAGGGGGGTGGGGAGCAAGAAGTATTAACTCATAGTTGCTTCAGTTTAGTTGTTCATTGCTTGCTTGTTGATTGTCATATGCACCTTAACTAGGCAAGCCCAGGGTTTCAAACCAGCAATTTCAGCATTCCAGGTCAACACTTGATCCACTGCACCACCACAGGTCAGGCTAGTGCAGGGGTCGGGAATCTTTTTGGCTGAGAGAGCCATGAACGCCACATATTTTAAAATGTAATTCCGTGAGAGCCATACAATGACCCGTGTATATTACACATTATCCAATAAAAATTTGGTGTTGTCCCAGAGGACCGCTGTGATTGGCTCCAGCCACCCACAACTATGAACATGAGTGGTAGGAAATGAATGGATTGTAATACATGAGAATGCTTTATATTTTTAACGTTATTATTTTTTTTATTAAAAATTTGTCTGCGAGCCAGATGCAGCCATCAAAATAGCCACATCTGGCTCGTGAGCCATAGATTCCCAACCCCTGGGCTAGTGTATTATTTTTAAACTTTAAAAATGAATTTTTATAATTTCATAGTACTATTTGATGTTATAATTTCTACATGGCCATTTTACTATTTAAATTTATATTGAAATATGAAACACTCAACAATATTTTAATAATTTATTGAATGTATCTCTCAGGATAGGTTCTTTTTCTCTCTATTATCTTGTACAGATATATGAGATCAATCATCAGGTACACAGAACATCATAAAAAAGTTAACTATGCCTATTTTCAGCTTCAGCTTGCATTTCAATATGCAGAATTTTCTACTTCTATCAACTTCTGTTTTTCTAAAATCTTCTAAAGATATGTTTATACAAGATTTTCACTATTATGTCATTTTACAAATATTTTACCAATTTTAGTTCATTTCAAATGGTAAAAATATATAGAGAGAAATTATTCCTTTAACTTTTAGTCTTAAGTATATGGTAGATTTCAAGAAACTATCCTGATACATTTTATTACATGTCCTATATGGACACACTCACATAAACAGTCACTTATATTTTGTCACAGAACTTCTCTGTAGGTACCAGGAACCCCAGACCATGTTGCTTTTATAATACCTCATAGGTATTTTATTAGTTTTTGACCTACACATGAAATACTTTGTTCACAATCTATGAAATCACTTATTGGACAGAGAATAGGTCCCCTCTTCATACCACCACAAACTTGTGATATATATGGCACCAACACTTAAAGATAAACTTTTTCCTTTTTTGAAATTTAATGTAAAACTACCACGCATGATAGAAAATGCAAACTTGTATTTTGCCACTAATCAAAACTCCACAAGAAACATTTATTTTTAAAACAGCAATGCAGATTTAAAAATTCACATACATTTCAGAGAAACTTAAATTGTGGAAATTTTAGACTAAAATACTTTGAGTAGAGAGTACTGCTTTCTTCTCTTCCTTTTTTTTTAGTTCAATCTAAGTTGTTTTTTCCACTGTTAAATGCCAGTTATTTTTTTTTCCTATTCAAAATGTTATCCATGGAAAGGATAGCTTCTCATTTTTAACTTGAAAGTGATTCTGCTCAAAGTAATTCACGTGATATATTGAATCACTCACTAATTTGAACATTATGGGCATAATTTATTTTAAAATGTGTAAAAAAGTATGTTTTCCTTTTCAAAAGTAAAACTGACATGAAACTATATTAATATCTTTACTAAATTGTCACATCATACTGTAAAAACTTGCAATTTCTATTTTGCACCATTTCAAATTACCAATGTCTTTAATTTCAGAAAGAAAGCATATTTAAAGAAACAGTTTATTCTGCATGATACTTATTCATTCAGAAAAATAGCACTATGTGAAATAGCTTTCAACTATTTTCAACAGTGATAAATTGGGAGGCTCTGTAAATAAAAACTTCTGTACTGTTCTACCTTTCACCATATCCTTGTTTGAAAGAATGTTATAGAATTAATAACTCACTTCACAATAACTTAGAAATTTAACACTTGTAGATGCACAGTTATTAATTTCACATCATATCAAACTTTAAAAATTTTTATCAAGTATTCAGAAGATAACAATTTTTTTCCTGCCTATAATTAATATTTCATTCCATTCAACCAGCAGGCTTCCTAAAACACCAGGTGTTAGATATCATTTCTAACTGATTCTAATTCTTGCTGAATAAATTAAATTCTTTGCTTCATCTTGTTCTTATAGTATACCTGGGGCCTTTTTAACTTTATTCAAAAAGAGATGGAGGTAAAATATTGGTGGTTTGATAAAATGTTTATTCACATCTGTTTTATCCCTCAAATAATTCATCACTAAATGAACAGCAATAAAGTGTTTGAGTTCTCATGTCTCTGTGTATGTTGTACATTTCTATGTGTGCTGTGTTGTCTGTGTATATGCACATGTGTATATGTCCATGGGTGTTTGTGGGGGGTGGTGATTAGAGAAGAGTGATGCTCAACTGTCCAAGGGATTTAAAATGTTTTTAGAGATAAAAGTAAATCTGTCTGTCTGTTGAAAGAAATACTACCATTGTATATGTCTTAAAGCTTATTCATAGTAATATTTTTTAGAACTTTTGTCATTCATGTGTGACTTTATAAAGAACTTTTAAGCTTCCTACCTTAAGATTCTTTTAAATCCTCTTAATCTTTTCAATGAGATTAAGCTTTACTAAGAATTGTGTCTGAGATAGTAGCATTTAAGTTGCAGTGGGGGAGATGCCAGAAAAATCAGAGAAAAAATAGGATATTAGAAATTTCAGTAATAACTCACAACCAAAAATGTTTCTGTTTACAATTTTATACCAATATATACTTACTATGTTGCATTATATTAACAAGAACTTTCTATTGCTTGCACATTGATAAAACTACTTCACAAATAGAATGATGACCTAGAATAACTTTTCTTCTGAAAACAATCCTGAATTGTAGCACATGAATATATTGTTTTTAGATTAATTTTAATAATGGGTATCATTTACAGTAAAGGATAGTGGTTTAAAAATTTACTCTTGCCTGACCAGGCGGTGGCACAGTGGATAGAGTATCTGACTGGGACGTGGAGGACCCAGGTTTGAGACCCCGAGGTTGCCAGCTTGAGTGAGGGCTCATCTTGTTTGAGCAAGGCTTACCAACTTGAGCCCAAGGTCACTGGTTTAAGCAAGGGGTCACTCAGTCTGCTGTGGCCCCCTGTCAATGCACATGTGAGAGAACAATCAATTAACAACTAAGGTGCCTCAGCAAAGAATTGATGCTTTTCATCTCTCTCCCTTCCTGTCTGTCTCTATCTGTCCCTCTTTCTGGCTCTGGCTCTGTCTTAAAAAAATAAAATAAATTTACTCTTTAGTAATACATTAGAACACTGCATTTTAAAATACTTCATGTGCATAGAAAATTATAATATGTTAGCATTTTTCTACTAGACCATAAAATTAATCAAGAAATATAACCTTGGATCACTAATATTAAAATTATATCAATGGCACACTATTCATTTTTGCAGATAGAAAAGGCAGAAGTTACAACACTGTATTCTCCGAGAATTAAAAAACATATATAGTATATATTATCTGGAATTAATAGGACAAGATAAAAAAATTATTCAATGCCCTCTGCCAGATCAGAATAGATTAGAGCATAAATATATAGGGATTCAGCAACAAGAGCTTCAGAAGAAATGTATCTCAATCTATATCATCATTGTTGTCCTTATTTTTTAGTCATTTACTTTTGATGTGACTGGCTTAGGAATTTTTATTTTGTTTATTTTTTATGCTTAGAGCTCACAGCATTTCTTGAATTTGTAGGTTTGTGTTTTTCACCATAAAGGGGACATTTTAGGCATTATTTTTTTTAATGTTTTTATTTAGTAATTCATGGCCCTGGCCAGTTGGCTCAGCAGTAGAGTGGTGGCCTGGTGTGTGGATGTCCCAGATTCGATTCCTGGTTAAGGCACACAGGAGAAGTAACCATCTGCTTCTCCACTCCTCCCCCTCTCCGTTTTCTCTCTCTTCCCCTCCCACAGCCATGTCTTCAATGGTTTGAGCAAGTTGGCCTGAGGCACTGAGGATGACTTCATGTCCCCACCTCAGGCACTAAAATAGCTCAGTTGCCAGGCAACAGAGCAATGACCCCAAAGCATTGCAGCATAGGGGACTTGCCAGGTGGATCCTGGTCAGAGCGCATGTGGGAGTCTGTCTCTCTGCCTCCTTACTTCTCACTTAAGAAAAATAAAAAAAAATATTTAGTAATTCATTTGATCTTTGTTCTTTTTTTCTGGGACTCTGATGGCACAAGTGCTAAAATTTTTGTTATTGTTACATAAGACTCTGAGGCTCTATTCATATTCTATTCCTTATTCTTACTCTTTTTATTCAGTTGGATGATTTCTGTTCTACCTTCAAGTTCACTGATTCTTCCTGTGGGTTCTAAACTGAACCCACAGAGTAAAATTATATTTCAGGGTTAATTATTTATATTTTATTTCCTTGCTGAAACTTTATTTTTTCATTAGTTTTAATAGTATTTTCTATTACTTACTGGACCATTTTTAAATTGCTGCTTTAAAGTCTTTGTCATATTAGCCCAACATCTCAAAATTAGCATCTGCTGATTGGATTTTTCCATGTGAATTGAGTTTTCCTGATTCTCTATATATTAAATACTAATTGTAATTTGTACCCTGGTCATTTAAAATGATATGAAAAATATGCTGATATTACTTAGCTCCTATTGATAATATTGGTATGTTATTGTTTTAGCAAGAAGTTGTCTGGTTAGGTTCAGAAGTTCCAATCTGCTTTCTATGTGTTGTGTTTCTAAATTTTGTTCAGTTTCAAAGGTTGTCTTGTACTATTCATATCTATCCTGGTTGTCTGTCACCAGTTGTCAGTCTGGATCTGAGTGGTGGTCTGTCTATTAATTCAATTCTCTTTGGTATTCTGAATAAGATCAAATTGACCTATGTGCAGCTCAGGATTGAGTCTAGGAGTTCATTAAAAGTTTGATGAGATCACTTTACTGATCCTTTCCTTCTCTGCTATCTTCCCTGTGCATTCTAGTTTACTACAATCCCTTTTTTATTAATTATTATTATTATTCAATAAGAGGAGGGGAGACAGAGAGACAGACTCCTACATGTGCCTCAGTCAGATCCACCCAGCAATCCCACTAGGGGGCAATCTTCTGCCCATCTGGGACGTTGCGTTACTCTGTTGCTCAGGAACTGAGCTCTTCTTAGCGCTTTAGGCAGAGGCCATGGAGCCATCCTCAGCGCCTGGGGCCAAATTTCTTCAATAGAGCCATGACTGGGGGGAGTGCATGGGGTGGGGGGGGGAGAGAAAGAGAGAAGCAAGAGAAGGAACAGTGGAGAAGCATATGGGTGCTTCAACTGTGTTCCCTGACTGAGAATCAAACTGGAGACATCCACAGACTAGGCGACGCTATTCTGCTGAGCCAACCATCCAGGGCCTTTTATTACTCTTGACAGTAAGCTGGAGTATAGATATTGTGCTATGCACTTCAGCAGTTGCACTTTCCTCTGAAACCAAGAAGCAAAAGGACAGAGAAGGGGAAATAATTAAAAACATTGTACCCCACCCTCTTGGAATCACAGTTATAGCAAACAGAAAGTTCCTCCCTCCAACCCCCACAGAGTTTGGGCTAATATCTGATGCCACCACCACCATGGAATTGCTCAAGGGCTAGGGCAGAGACTGAGGGAGAAAAGAAGAGGTTTCTGTATTCTCTCTGAGCATTAGAATCTCTTTTCCCACTGGGACTCAGAACTACAGGGTTTTTACTGTAGCTGTTTCTGTATTCACCCCGGTGCCCAGTTCTCACACTTTGCATTCAGACTGTGGATATCAGAGGGAGAAGATGATAAACTCACTGTTATATCATTGTTATTTTGAGTTGTGGTCTTCTTCCCGTTTTACCTGCTATTATTTAGTTTTGTGAGTTGTCAAGCAGTTGCTGATTATTCTCTGTCCAAGCTTTATTGCTGTATTTCATAGGAAAGACTAGGTAGAATATTGTAATTCCATGTTGCATGGAATCAGAGCTTGTCTATCATCATCTTATTGAGAAAGATGTCTCTATCTTTATTTCTGTTTTCTCCACAAGCAATAAAACTCATTTCTTTGTTTTAAAATTGTAGGAATGCATAGCATTTTTGAAAGATAATGGAAATAATTTTCACCCTTTAGAAAATTTTTCACTTGTGATGAATTGCTTATCTTAAGATATTATAATATTTCATGGTTGGCTTTGTATAATGTGATCATGCAGCAATGATTTATCTTTCTAGTGCAGCCTTTCCTTTGAAATATGTTATAAATTAATTTTATTTTATAAGAGAGCTGTCTACCAAATGGAAGATGCTATTTTCAAAACAATAGCTCTGATAAGGGGTTAATATTCAATATATATAAAGAACTCACAAAACTCAGCAACAAACAAGCAAACAATCCAATTAAAAAATGAGGAGAGAAGCTGAACAGACACTTCTCCCAAGAAGACATACAAATGGCCAACAGATATATTAAAAAGCGATCATCTTCACTAGCCATTAGAGAAATGAAAATCAAAACTACAATGAGTTACAATCACACCTGTTAGATTGGCAGTTATCAACCAAACAGGTAATAACAAATGTTGGAGAGGCTGTGGACAAAAAGGAACCTCATTCACTGCTGGTGGGAATGTAAAGTAGTACAACCATTATGGAAGAAAGTATGGTGGTTCCTCAAAAAACTCAAGAGTAGAAACAGCAATGCCCTAGCAATCCCCCTCCTGGGTATCTACCCAGAAAACTAAAAAATATTGGTAGGTAAAGACATATACACCCTCATGTTCATTGCAGCATTATTAACAGTAGCCAAGACATGAAAACAACCAAAATATCCTTTGATAGAGGATTGGATAAAGAAAGTGTGGTACATATATATTATGGAATACTACTCAGCCATAAGAAATGATGACCTATTGCCATTTATGACAATGTGGATGAATCTTGAGAACATTACAGTGAATAAAATAAGTAAATCAGAAAAAGCTAAGAACTATATAATTTCACAAATAGGTGGAATATAAAACTGAGACTCATAAACATAGATAAAAGTGAAGTGGTTACCAGTGGGAGGGAGAGTTGGGGGAGGGGGGAAGGAGGAGGAAGTAAAGAGGGACAAATATATGGTGATGAAAAATAATTTGACTTTGGATGATGGGTATACAACATAATCAACAGTTCAAACACTATAGAGATATTTATCTGAAACCTACATGTACTCTTATTGATCAATGTCACTATTAAATTTAATTTTTTAAATAAAATTAAAATGTTTTTATTTATTTATTTTATGTATTTATTTTAATTTTTCCAGTAATCCACTTTGTCTCTTTAATTAATTAAATATTTCTAATTGTTTTCTTTTAATAGCACAACCTATATCAGGATTCTCAATGTATTGACAGTATGTGTTTTCCTATTTATACAAATGCTTTACTTATTTGTATGGTAAGGTTAGTTCTCTCCCCACTTTTTCTGTTATTGTTCATATTCTTCTTGTTTATTTTCAGGGATTTTCTCATATACATTTAAAATCATATTAGTCAACTACCTTCCAAAAAAATCTATTGACATTGTAACATGAATGGCATGACATTATATATTAATGTGTGAGAACTTAAAGTATTAAAATATTGAATCTTTCTATAAAAAACATACTTTGATTTGTTCCAATAGACTAATTCCTTTGGATAGTAACATTTTTGGTCTTTAAAAGGCAAAGAGAGCCTGACCTGTGGTGGCGCAGTGGATAAAGCATCGACCTGGAATGCTGAGGTTGCCGGTTCGAAACCCTGGGCTTGCCTGGTCAAGGCACATATGGGAGTTGATGCTTCCAGCTCCTCCCCCCCTTCTCTTTCTCTGTCTCTCCTTTCTCTCTCTCTCTCTCTCTGTCTCTCCCTCTCCTCTCTAAAATAAATAAATAAATAAAAATAAAAAAATTTAAAAGGCAAAGAGATTTATTTCTTAGACTAAAACATCTACCAATAATTTTGATAATTGTGCATTAGATTATATGCAAATTTAGTCATCTATCTTGTTGGTATTTTTATCATGACAGTATTTTTATGATGATATTTTACCTACTTAAGAGTCTTTTTTTATGAAAGATTGCCAATATATTAGGAATAAGTTGGGATAAAAAATAGAATAGAGTGCATCTTCAACCTTGGATTCATAGTCAGCTTGTAATCACTTTATTAAAACACAATTGCTTCTCCTGAGAACTTTTAGTGAACAATCTATGCTGCTCACTACCAAGGCCAAGACGATCCATGAAGGATCAGTGTTCTGTATGACAGCAGTGGTCTCATAAATGTGACAGTAATACCAAGAGATGTTGTCTGTTCTCAAATAAGGAGATCCACTTAATGAGTTTAACATAGGCCTAATTTTTAAGACAGATTTGAAAGGAAAAGAAAAAATGTAAGAACTATGAAAGAGAGATTTATTTCTATTGTGCTAAATTTTCTAGAATAGTATCCTGTATCCATCATGCTGTTAATGGAGCATGGTTTCTATGTGTTTGAAACCCCCTTAATAAAACACTTTGATGGTGGCACCACTATCCACTCAGTTGCTAGAGACAAAATTTCAATCTAAATGTCACCCTCAATTACAGTGTTTTCTACATAATGCACAAACATTCTATGTGCGTAACTCTGAGCTTTCCACTTCAAATATCTCTGAATTCTGATATCTTCCATTGTTTCTAACATTCCTTTGTCTACCATTTGAACATTTCATGTGTGATTCCTGCATGATTCCCCAAGGGGTGTCTCCAATAATGATATAAATATTAGAACTATATATCTGTAGTGATGCCCTGCAGTTATCAACTCCTTTGGTGCAGTAGCCTGCTTAGCTTGTTTATTATTTATTCAATAAGTTAATTTAACATAAGGACTATCTCAGTGATCTAACCCTTGTTTTCCATTCTAGTCAAAGCAACAACACTAACAATGGATAACCTTGTCTATATAGCTGTTAGTTATTGTGAGGAATATATCTTCTCCAGTAAATAAATATTTTCACTTAGTAGACTTCTATACACTGTACCAAAACCAAAAACATGTTACAAGTGCCCTGGCTGGTTGGCTCAGTGGTAGAGTGTTGTCCTGGCATGTGGAAGTCCCGGGTTCAATTCCTGGCCAGGGTACACAGGAGAAGTGCCCATCTGCTTCTCCACCCTTCCCCCTCTCCTTCCTCTCTATCTCTCCCTTCCCCTCCCACAGCCAAGGCTCCATTGGAGCAAAGTTGGCCCGGGTGCACAGGACAGCCCATGGCCTCCTCTCAGATGCTACAGTGGCTCCCATGGCAATGGAGCAATGCCCCAGATGGGTACAGCATCGCCCCCTGTTGGGCATGCCAGGTGGATCCCAGTCAGGCACATATGGGAGTTTGTCTAACTGCCTCCCCACTTCTAACTTCTGAAAAATACAAAAAAAAAAAAAAAAAAAAAAGAAAAGAAAAAGAACAAACAAAAAACCATGTTACAAGTAACTGTACTTTAAAATCAAATTAAAAAAGTCATTGAAAAATTTGCTCTATTGCTTGTTTTACAAAATTTTATTTATTAATGATTTAAATGCATCTTCTTGTCTGTTTACTCACAATTGACTTAATGTTGTTACTCTGTTTCTCTAGTAGATGGTATTTATACAAGAAAAATAGATTTTTTAAATTGTGAATTTGGGGTGCTTTGTTAATAAATTAGATATTGCAAATATAATTCTATATGTTTAGAATTATTGGATGAAATTGTATAAAATACTGAATAGAAAGTTGCATGAGCCCTGGCCAATTAGCTCAGTCAGTTAAGACCTTCCTCCCAAAACAATAAGGTTGCCGGTTCGATCCTCAGTCAGGACACTTACGGAAAGCAGCCAATGAGTGCATGACTGAGTGGAACAACAAATGAATGCTTTTCTTCCCTATCCTCTCTCCCTGTCTCTCTGAACATAAAAATAAATATTAAAGCACTGGTCAGATAGCTGGGTCATTTGAAGTATATTTCTGGAGCTAAAGGTTGCTGGTTGGATTCTCCAGTTAGGGCACATACCGGAACAGCTCCATGTTTTTGACTCTCTTCCTCGCTCTCTTTGCTTTTCTCTCAGAGATAAACAAATAAATGAATAAATAATGCCAGAAATTTTCTCATTTTTATCTTCATATTTAAGATACTTAGTTTTCATATCCTTTACTTATTTTTGTGCTTTATACCATCTATTAGTAAATATCTCAAAGCATTATTTATCATATATGATTAGGATAAATGCCCGTATTTTAAATTGTGGTGATTTTGTGTTTTGGGGGGTTGGCATTCTAATTATAATAGATTATTTTTTTTACCCTAAAATGTGGCTGATACAGTCAGACTTAGAGATATATTAGCAATGCCATTTTATTTTTCAATTGTGTTTTTATTACTGTTAATTTCTCTCTACAGTTGGCATTTGTTTTGTTTTGTTTTCTTTTTGTATTTTTGGTTGGTAATTTTGAAAAGGTAAACTTTATTAAATCCAAAAAATATTCTTAAATCAATTTATTAGAACATATTGGAAAGGCATCACAGAGTACTGAACAGTAAAACCCTACCTTTTTTTTCCTTGGGTGTAATGTGTGCTCATGAATATCCTATGGAATGAATGTATCAATCTGAATAGTAGACATATTTAGGGCAAGATATTATTATTTATTATATTTAGATAAACATGCATGTAATGGGAGATTCTAATACTATTTTATATGTTGAACTTTTTTTCTGCCCTGTGTATGTATCATATCACCCTAAGTTTGGGGATTCTTATAAGATACTGTTGGAAGATAGAA
Source organism: Saccopteryx leptura (assembly GCF_036850995.1). Taxonomy (NCBI): domain Eukaryota; kingdom Metazoa; phylum Chordata; class Mammalia; order Chiroptera; family Emballonuridae; genus Saccopteryx; species Saccopteryx leptura. The sequence goes on from NC_089503.1 coordinate 359,181,985, forward strand.
TTTACAGGGGAATATGATTTCTATTTTCTTCACACTTTTTCTCTTCTACTTAGATGATATATGTCAAGTGGGATTTGACTACTGACTTAATAATCCATTATTATTATACTATAGAGGGTAACCAGAAACACAGCCAACAGACTCAAATCATGCCAATCTAACACATTGCTAATAAGAGGCTATCCCCATGTGCTCTATCATCTCACTGTGGGACATGTGACACACGTCATTTCTCCTGCATTGAACTGTCTCTCAACAAGATCAATTCCATGCATCCCCTCCCACCATCCCTCATTGGCAGTTCTGCCAGAATATATGATGACTTACTGTTGTTATTATTACATTTATTATGCACCAATAAGCAAGCCCTAGGCTAGGGATATAGATTAATTTACTAAGAAATACATTGACACATTCTCAGTGAAATTACTTTTTTTTTTTTTTTTTTGTATTTTTCCGAAGCTGGAAACGGGGAGGCAGTCAGACAGACTCCTGCATGCGCCCGACCGGGATCCACCCGGCATGCCCACCAGGGGGCGATGCTCTGCCCATCTGGGGCGTCGCTCTGCCGCAATCAGAGCCATTCTAACGCCTGAGGCAGAGGCCACAGAGCCATCCTCAGCGCCCGGGCAAACTTTACTCCAGTGGAGCCTCAGCTGCGGGAGGGGAAGAGAGAGACAGAGAGGAAGGAGAGGGGGAGGGGTGGAGAAGCAGATGGGCGCCTCTCCTGTGTGCCCTGGCCGGGAATCGAACCTGGGACTCCTGCACACCAGGCCGACACTCTACCACTGAGCCAACCGGCCGAGGCCAAAATTACTTTTTTATTTAAATGTTAATGTAGTAGTTGTAGCAATCACAACATAAAATAAAGTAAAATATATCTGGTAAATAATAGCAGGACATTAAATAACATAAATGTCTAAAAGCTGTCTGGGTAGGATTGAAATCGAGCTGCTATAACAAGCAAGAGGAAAAAAACAATCTAAACATCCTTTTCCTTTTTTTTTAAAGAGTACATCATAAGGGAAAATAGAAACAATCTAGATCTCAAATATATGGTTCTTGGTATTGTGTATAGATTTTATAATATATGTAATTTTTTAAAATAAGCATGATGTAGAAGATCTATCAAACTAATGTAATTATAAAACAAATATAATTTTGGTAAATTTTATTTTAATATTTTTAATATTTTCTTTACAGTGTAGAAAGATATTAGTGGTTGAAGAGTTCATTCTAAAGAAAAATTGATATGTGGCTAATGGACAAAAATAAATTGGAGTGGTTTAGACAAAATAAGGGAGCATACAAAAGGTGATGTAATCTATTCTAATATTTTCTTATGTGGGTTACATGTTTGCCATCGTGTCTGGTAATTAGATTAAACACATAATGTGGTTATTGAAGGAAAAAAGTTTCTTCCAAAGTTAATTCATTCTTTCTTTAAATATTTTTGTGTTCATCATACTGTAAGCAATGTTCTCTGCACTGGAAATGTAAGGAGGTTATACAGTTACATTCCAAATGGAGGTTTTACTCTAGAGGTGAAAACAAACGTTAAATAAAACAACAATTGTCATAAATTAGTAGTCAAAAGGAGCTGTTGAAAAAATAAAAAGGAATAGGGCTTGGATATAGGGTTCTATTGGACATAGGGTTATCAGGCAAAGATCTCAGAGAAGTTGATATTAAAAGGAGATCTGAGGGAAATGAGGAAACAAAATAGCTATCTGGAGGAAGAGAATTCCAGACATACAAACCACAGGTCCCAAGGCAGGTGACATGTGGTATGTTCAAGAACTGTATGTTTGAACAGAAGTGACCAAGAGTGTTAGGAAATAGTTTAGGGAGGTGGCGGTCCTCTGATTTACATTTTACAGACAATTTCTATCTCCAGTGAAATGAGAAAGTGTCCACAATTAGGCCTCACAAAACTAAAGTGTACTCCTTCCTAGTTCCCTGAATGCTGGGATAAAGGAGACTCAAAACTGTTATTTAAATGCAATAGTTCTTTAAAGTATTAAAGAAATAATTAGAAATAGGAGACATAGAAAAACGACCTTCTTTACATCCAGATCACCGCACAGAAAAAACGTGAAAAAGAAATGAAGAGGAGGATAAAATTCTGAGATTTTTATTGCTTAGTTAATGAACATAAAGGGGAGGGGAGTAGAAAAGAGATAGTTGCTTAAGTTCTTTATGTCTAAATTTTCTCATCTGTAAGTGGAAGTAATAGTACTGGTTATGATAATACATATTAATTGTTGCTGTATTTTTAATTATTATTGTTACTATTATAATCATTGTGCTGATGAAAATCATATTTTAAGCCTATATTAAAAAATTTGATGCCAAATAATAATATATAAGTTATTATAATAAATTCACCCTATAAATATTTTATAAATACTACATTATTCTTTGCTCATAGTAACCATATACTCTCAATTACCAAGCATATTTTCTTTCTTTTTTTTGTGTGTATTTTTCTGAAGTGAGAAGTGGGGAGGCAGAGAGACAGACTCCCACCTGTGCCTGACCAGGATCCACCTGGAACGCCCACCAGGGGGTGATGCTCTGCCCATCTGGGGCATTGCTCCATTGCAACCAGAGCCATTCTAGCACTTGAAGCAGAGGCCAAAGAGTCATCCTCAGTGCCCAGGCCAACTTTTGCTTCAATGGAGCATTAGCTGTGGGAGTGGAAGAGAGAGATAGAGAGAAAAGAGAGGGAGAAGGGTGGAGAAACAGATGGACACTTCTCCTGTGTGCCCTGGCTGAGAATTGAACCTAGTATATCCACACACCAGGCCAATGCTCTACCATTGAACCAACTGGCCAGGGCACTAATCATATTTTCAACAGCATTCTTAATATTTTCATAGACCCATAAAAACACATTCACCATATCTCTGTGAGATTTAGTATAGAAATTTTAAATTAGCATTTAAGTACAAAGTAATTAATTACATAGGAGACAATGTGCAAATGTATTAATATTAAATATGGTTACATACATTTTTTTTCCAAGTGAGAGGAGGGGAGATAGAGAGAGAGAGACTCCTGCATCTCCCTGATTGGGATCCACCTAACAACCCCAATCTGGGGCTGATGCTCTGCTCACCTGGGGCCATGCTGCAATAAAGCTTTTTTTTAGCACCTGAAGTGAAGTTTCCTGGGAGCCATCCGCAATCCCCCGAGGCTGATGTTCTCAAACAAATAGAACTATGGCTGCAGGAGAGGGGAGAGAAAGAGAAAAAGAGAGAAAGATGGAGAGAAGGGTGGAGGGAGAGGGGTAGAGAAGCAGATGGTCACTTCTCTTTTGTACCATGAGTAAGGATCAAACCCAGTACATCCACATACTGAGCTGATGTTCTACCACTGAGCCAAATGGCCAGGGCCCATACATTTTAATAATACAAATAGATATTAAAATTAGCCACTAAATCAAAAATTTTAGAACTGGTTTGCATAAATGATAATGCTGATAGAAGTAAAATTCTTATTAACACAAATCTCCATGTAGTATGAAAAGCCAAGATTTGAATAAAAGCATGCTTATCAATTGCTTTTCTTTCAAAGTGGAGAATATTTTTCATCAACACTAATGGAATGGTATAATAATTTAAAAACCTAATATTACTAACAGATTCTGGTGATATTCAATTTCAGATCTTAAAATAAGAAAGAAAGCTGAATAAAAAAATCCTTTTTTCTTTTGCCATATTCATTAATAACATGACCTAGTAAAAAGCTATTTAAAATTAGATAGTAAAGTTTACTGAGAATTTTTTTTTAATGGTTAAGGATACCAAAAGAATTGATATTAATAAAAACAAATCTATTTTATCTTTAACTTTCTTAACTGTTTCTTAAATCATTGACAGATATGGACAGAAAAAATAATTTGAACCTACATTCTAACATTTTAGTTTGTTTAAATGATTACCAGAAACACTAGCAAACATATGGATTGAAAATACCATCTTAATTTTAAATGTCCCAAATTTCTGTTTTTCACAGAATTACATTAGTAAATGTTTCATATTCTGACGATAGATTCTGAGGGTGTAGGAAAGGCAGAGGCAATTGTCCCAATGCAAATTCTAGGGCTGCATTTTCATCATGGGAGATTCAGGCTATCTGTTTACTCTAGTCCCTGCATATGTGTTGCAAAAAACTCATCAATGCAGGTACAACAGAGAGGACTGGAGCTGTCATCCCATCCAGCCCCTATTCATTATGATGGATACTCGATCCTAAGCTCAGCAGGCTGAGAAAACTGGGCCTTCACCTTTCATATTGGTTTTCTCTTAGAGTGAAAGTTCCAGTCTAAGTGGGAATTTTAGACTGGAACTTCTTTATGGGAAGAAGACCTCAAGCCTAATAGCCTCTGACACAACTTTAATTGGAATAGAATGTGGAACAATCCATTCAAAAACTGAAGTGAGAGATTCAAGAAGAGAGAGTCAAAGAAAGCCCAGCTAAAATCATAGTCATAACCCGAGAAACTACATCAGGGAAGCTGTGAAACCCATCCTCTGAGGAGCAGTGTCAGAAGCTTCACACTGCCGGGAAATAGACTCACTAAAATAAGTCTATCCAAGTCACCAAAGAAACAAGCTAAGAAGTAAATAATAGAGACAAAAAATCCCTGGGTTGTAGGTAGTGTGGATCATTATTTAGAGTTGCTACAATATATTATCTAAAATGTCCAGTTAGCAATAAAAAATAAGACATACAATGAAACAGGAAAGAGTTACTTAAACACAGGGGGGAAAGCAGGCAATAGAAACTGACTCTGAGGAGGCTCAGACATTTCTTATACTAAGAAAAAGAAGATAGTCACAAAGACCATATCGGTTGTTATTTATATGACATACCCAGAAGAGGCAAATCAATTTGGAAAAACAGATCCATGGTTCTCTAAATCTGAGGCACAGACATGGTGTAGACCACTGGTAAGTTTCTATGTGGTGACAAAAATATCTAAGATAAGATTTGTGGTGATGGTTGCACAAATCACTGACTATGAAAGCAGCAAATATATACTTTAGGTAAATTAGTATATAAATTATATATTTCAATAAGACTGTTTAAAAAGACACATAGTATTTTTTATCCATAAGGTTATTTTTAATAATGGAATAAAGTAATTGCACAATGTATTTGAATATTTATTAAAATTCTCCTTAAGAATTTTGCTGATTGGTATGATATTTTCTCTATTTTACTTCCTACATGAACTGATAACTCACTTCATATCATATTCTATAACTTTGTTATTACACTTACAGCATGTGTATCTTTTCACAGAGTATTACAGAAGCAGAAGATGTCAATATTTTGCACAAGACAATCCCTAAAAAACAGGCTGATACCTGATTTACTCTTTCTCTAAATGAGTAAGATATATAGTCACAGATGGAATTTCTTTGATAAATAAAAATAAAATATATTATGAATAAAAGCTCCTGAGATGGTAGTTCTATCAGAAAGAACAGAAAATACATTGAATGATATTTTTTATTATAGAGAATTTAAAAATATAATTATGTTAAAAATCAGACCAAAACTAAACAGAAAATGAGGTGATTATTGGTAAAAATCCTTGAGATCAGATCAGATTGCGGATTTTGAAATAAAACCAACTCTAAAATATTTATAAACTTTCATTTGTTATTGACACCCTTGTGCAGAATAGGAATAGACCACAAGTATAACTAAACACAGGGCATTGTGAGAAATGTCACTAAGCTAAAATAATAGTAAGTTAATCATATACAAGGGAGAAGACAAGCAAGGAAGTCTTACACAAATAAAATGGGCACTTTAATTTAAATAAGTGCCCTGAAGCCATCTATTTTATAATTTTAATTGTAATATCTTTTCTTTATAACTTCATTAAATAAAGCAAATGAATCAATGTAAACAAACTAATGTATAGATAAGAAATTGTTGTTTTTATACATCTAATTGAATTTAAAATCTTTAAAGACAATCAAAAAATAATTTTCTACCATTTAATGCAAATCTAGTAAATCTTTTCCTTATGATTTAAAAGTGAATGGTACTCTGGCAGTTGACTCAGCAGTAAAGCAGCTGTCCTGGGTTTGATCTCTGGTCAAGGCACACAAGAGAATTGACCATCAGCTTCTCCAGCCCTTTCCCTTCTCCATGCTCTCTCTCTCTCTTTTTCTCTCTTTCTTCCCCTCCCATTGCCATGGCTTGAATGGTTCAAGCAAAGTTGGCCCCAGGAGCTGAGGATAGCCTCATGCCCTTGTCTCAGCTGGTAAATAGCTCAGTAACCAAGCAATGGAGCAGTGGCCCAAATAGACAAAGCATTGCCTGGTAGGGGTCTTGCTGGGTAGATCTTGGTTGGGGCACATGCAAGAGTCTGTCTCTGCCTCCCTGCCTCTCATTTTAATAATAATAATTATTATTATTATTGTTATCATTATTAAACAATGAAGTTATTTGAGGGGAATATTTATACTTATTTTTAAATGTTTTAGAAAATTAAAATCAGGAATTTTATGTAGATATTGCAGATGGAAAACTTGTTAAAAACGTTTCAAGAAAGTGTAATTTTAAGTGAGGACAGCCTGTGCTATTCTCAGTTTTATGTGAACAATTATAAGAACATGACAGCAGTTTGCTATTTTATAATTCTACCAAGAATTTTTGTCAAGAATATTAATATAATCATTGCACTTTAATTTTCATTAACTCATGTAACTAACTTTCCATTGTAACCTCATAGTAATTACATGTCTGTATATCGGTTCACCTCAATTGTGCTACTAGAACTTGGATATTTTCTATTAATGTGTATTGCTAACTACTTTAAATGAAACTGTGTAGAAAGTGAATTGTGTAGCAATTATATGGCTATTTACCTGTTGTCAATATATTACACTTAAAACTAGTGACATTGAAAGTTTTTGATCTGTGGTATAATTTTCTTCTGGGAGGCATTTCAAGACTATGAGAATGAATACTTTTTAAAATATTATTAATTATAATATTGTGATGGACTTGTTTTCAAAGTGCTTTCGTGCATATTATATACTTGTGTGTCTCTCACACACACATTTACACACACATGCATGCTCACAGAGAATAAGAACCAATAACCTCTGTTTTACAAACAGAAAATTATGATTAAAGAGGTTCAATAATTTGAGTAAGATTACAAAATCAGTAAATGTTATCTAGAGTTGAAACCCGGGAATTCAGATACTAAAATCTGACATGTTTTCAGAAAAATCATAATGAAGCTTATCATCATTTATACTGGCAAGGGTTACAGTGAAATATTAATTCAAAATGGATAAAAATCACTTCTAGTAGTATTGATTAGTATATTGGTGTTTCCACCCTGAATACTGTAATATATAATATAAAATGATATTATTATTGCATATAATATTAAATCATAAAATTTTGAAAGGATCTTATAATTTTTTCTGCTAATTACTTTTATTTTTTTATTTTATTTATTTATTTTTTTGTATTTTTCTGAAGCTGGAAACGGGGAGGCAGTCAGACAGACTCCCGCATGTGCCCAACCGGGATCCACCTGGCACGCCCACCAGGGGCGATGCTCTGCCCATCCTGGGCGTCGCTCTGTTGCGACCAGAGCCACTCTAGCGCCTGAGGCAGAGGCCATGGAGCTATCCTCAGCGCCCAGGCTAACTTTGCTCCAATGGAGCCTTGGCTGCAGGAGGGGAAGAGAAAGACAGAGAGGAAGGAGATGGGGAGGGGTGGAGAAGCAGATGGGCGCTTCTCCTGTGTGCCCTGGCCGGGAATCGAAGCCGGGACTTCCGCATGCCAGGCGGATGCTCTACCACTGAGCCAACCGGCCAGGGAGTTAATTACTTTTAAATAATACTATTTGAGCGTAGAAAATGTAACAGAAAAGGACTAAAAAAATGAATAGAATAAAGAGACTGCCTTTTACTTCATTATATATTCTTGATTTCCTTGTCAAGTATTAAGGACCATAAATATGTGTGTTTATTTCCACTAATCTATATGCTTGTTCTTATACTGGTATCAGGTGGTTTTGATTACAATGGCATTGTAGTATAATTTGATGACATTATATATTATGATGTCTCCAACTTTGTTCTTCTTTCTTAAGATTGCTGAGGCTATCTTTTATTTATTTTTAATTTATTTTTTGCATTTCATATTTAACATCAGATTTTGGAAGTGATAAAGATGAGTGAATTTCTCTTCTTAGTAAAAAGAAATAGGTAACCTTGTAAAAGTCAGTAAAAGAAACAAAAAGTTTGGGGATTTTTGATTCTGTACAAAATTTTAGGTCTATTCAGGTTTTCTGATTCTTTCTGATCCAGTTTTGGAAGATTGTATGTTTCTAGAAATGTATCCACTTTTCCCAGGTTATCCAATTTGTTGGCATATGGTTGTTCATATTATTTTTTTTTAATCCTCTGTATTTCTATGATAACAGTTATTACTTTTCCTCTCATTTCTGATTGTATTTATTTAAATCTTCTTTCTATTTTCTTGATGAATCTGGTTAACATTCCATCAAATTTGTTTGTTTTTTCAATAATCAGCTCTTGGTTTCATTGATCTTATATATATATATATAAAAGTATATATATATATATATATATATATATATATATATATATATATACTTATTTTTTAGTCTCTATGTTATATTTCCATGCTGATCTTTATTATTTCCTTTCTATTAGTTACTCTGGGCTTTGTTGATATTTTACTAGTTCTTTTCATTTTTTTAGGTGTAGGTTTAGATTTTTATTTAAGATTTTTTGGGAGTTTTTTTAGTTGGACTATTATACTATGAATTTACTCTTAGTTAATTTTCTTACTATTACTCTCAACTTGTACTTCTTAGCATTGTTAATTATATAAAAATAAATATAATATATAAAATAATTATGGTAGAGGAGTTGCCAAACTTTCATACTAACTACTTTTCTTAAGGCTTCTTCCCTTAAGATGTGTTATCATGCAGTTTAGCAACACTTTATTCATTGAACAGTTATGCATTTCACTCTTCAGAGTGTCATATATTTCATTTATTTCAATTTACTTGTAGGAGACTGTCTCTCAACCTTAGTACAACTGTGGATCACATCCTTGCTGCATACTTAAGGGAAACTCAAACAATGTAAATCAGTTATACCATTTTCCATGTTAAAGAATGAAACCTTAACGTCCTGTGTAATAATAATGTCAAAGTTCTTCACTAATACTTTAGCTAAAAGGTCTGGTTCAAATTCATCTTATAAATATTTCTTTGCAGTGCAATTTTGTTTTCTATGACAATTTGATTGCTACTAGACAAGGCTTTAAACACCTTAAAATATTCTTAACCCACGCTTACAGTTTCTTCCACCCATACTAAAATACTTTTAGTTATTTTAATATACCAGGATCCAGAGTCCTCTTGATTTTACTCATTCAGTATTGTTAATTATAAAATTTGTACACATTTCATTTCCAGTTTTCTAGAGAACACCTGGATAAATTTTAAAACATATCAAATGACTTCTTTAACTCATGAAATTCCAAATTATGGGCTTGTTCTTTGATGCCAAAATATTTTACACATTATCTTTAAATTATACCCACATTTTGCAATATCAATAACTATTATCTGATCAAGTAAACAATATATCTGGTTTTATATCTATCTGCTACATCAAACTATAAACCCCTTAAGCTCAAATACTCTTCCTTGGCTTTTCCAGTGCCTAATATCATATTTGGTAGAAAGGAGAGGTTAAATACAATTTTTATAATTTAATTACTATAACTCAAAGTGGAAAAATATGTTTTCATGCTATAAACTTGATGGCTCTAGTTAGAACATAGAGTGTCAAAGTTTACACCACTTCTCATACATAAAACTAAAAATATATAAAACAATGTTTCAATCATAAATTTATATAAAAGTGTTCAACAAGCCAACCATTATTTTTATTTAATATATCTTTGTTTCTTTGAAATCATAATGTCATTAATTTTAAAATGACAAAAGTAAGAGCAATATTCAAAGAAATAGAATGTGATATTTATCTTTATAAATATGTAAAAGGCTTATCATAAATAAAAACTCGACTTGGGGTTGTGAACACACAATGCAATATAAAGATGATATATGATAGAATTCTACTCTTAAACCATGTCACCCCCAATAAATTTAATGAAATAAAATTTCTTAAGATTGGAACATATATTTAAAATTAATTAAAAAAATATAACAAAATTCTGCTACACTACAGTAAACAGCGTCCACAAATACAACTTTTAAAATGCAAAATTATGTAATTGTGATATTAACGGACAGACCTGAGTGAGCCTGTGCAGCCAATCAGTGAAAGGCTCCAAGGAGACTGTTACTAACTGGCCTGTCTCACCTGCAGGTCATTGTTCATCCATGCTGAAATGCCCAGGTAGGGATGATTCTGGTTTCTACATTGTTGGAAGCTTACAGGGTAATAGTAGTCATTCGGATAATCTGGTAAGCTGTCCCCATTTATAGAGAGATTAAGCTAGTGACGTTGAAAATGAATACTCATTCTCCACCTCACTCCAAAGGAGTAATTCTCAGTTATTTGGCCATGTTAACATGACTTTTATGACAAAATCTTTTATTTCAATTTTTTTTAGGATCAAGGGCTGGATGAAGAATGGGAAGCTATTGTTGATCTTATTATATATGGTTTGTTTTTTTTGTTATGGTGGCTTCTATTAGCTCAAGTATCTCCTGCATTTGTAATGTCATGCTTGAAACAGGCAATCAGAAATACTAGAATTGTAGGAATATAACATGGTCCGGGGGGGGGGGGATTTTTACCTTAGGGGAACTATCAGTCTTCCCAGAAGACGGAAGTAATTATACTAACACTCATAATAAATTAAGACTGCCATTCAAAAAAAAATATTACAAATGTGAAGTCATGAGGGCATAATTAGCTAGACTGGGCCAGAGAATGCTGTTTAAATGAAGATCCGTAGGATGCAGAGAAGGCCATAAGGTGAAGTGTAGAGGTTGCAAGAAGATCATTACACTCACAAGAAAGTAGAAGGAGCTGAAAATAAGAAGTGAATAAAAATAAGAAGCTTAGCCTGACCTGTGGTGGCGCAGTGGATAAAGCGTCGACTTGGAAATGCTGAGGTCGCCGGTTCGAAACCCTGGGCTTGCCTGGTCAAGGCACATATGGGAGTTGATGCTTCCAGCTCCTCTCCCCTTCTCTCTCTCTGTCTCTCCTCTCTCTCTCTCTCTCCCTCTCCTCTCTAAAATAAATAAATAAAAATTTAAAAAAAAATAAAAACAAGCTATACTTTTAAAAAAAATAAATAAATAAGAAGCTTAGTGTTTCTGCAGTACATAGCAAGAGAAAGAATAATGGAAAATCAGTCTGGAACCAGCAATGAATAATTGTTTTGTGAAATTAAAACAAAAACCCAAAGCAACTGGGACTTCTGTAATGGTGGAGTAAGAGACTCAGTGGAGCCTTAAACTCAGAAAAACAATTAAGCTGATGAACATTATAAGACAATCAAATAAAGTCTTTGGAAATTGTCCTAAAAAAGATATAACAAATAAAGAAATATTCTACTTTACAGCAAGTATTTTATTGAACATTCTATTAAATCTTGAGAAGACTAGCAAGAATTTCTGGCATTTGAGATATAACATGTTCCATCTCCACCTTCCCTACCACCTAGTTCTTTGTTACAGAATTTCTACCCTAAACACTTTACATGTAATTTTGCTTCACATTCAATCAAAGACTGTCAGCTTAAATGTTACCTTTGTGGTGTAGTCAAAGTAAGTCAAGAAGACCTGGGCTCGCTCTCTTCTCAGTTGCCTTGATGAGCTACAGTTTCACCTCTGTAGAGGCAGGCTGCCCTTGTTTCTCATCCTGCCATCCAGCCCCATGTTTCCAAAGCTCTATTCCATGCAGAGAAGGCAGAGAACAGTTGTTTTTTTGTGTGTGTGTGTTTTTTTTTTATTTTATTTATTCATTTTTAGAGAGGAGAGAGACAGAGAGGGAGAGAGAGGAGAGAGAGACAGAGAGAGAGAAAGGGGGAGGAGCTGGAAGCATCAACTCCCATATGTGCCTTGACCAGGCAAGCCCAGGGTTTCGAAACGGTGACCTCAGCATTTCCAGGTTGACGCTTTATCCACTGCGCCACCACAGGTCAGGCCAAGCAGAGAACAGTTTTTCCTTCCTCTACAAAACCCCCGCTGATACAAAAGGAGTTTTTCCTTAGGGATAATACAGATTTTCTCATAGATGACAGAAATCTGGGGACTTGATTGTCTATGCCCCAGCTAAATGTCAGAGTACAGGTTCCATCCTGGAAGGGGCAAGCCAAAAAGGTGAGAGGCTACCACTCTACTTCCCCTAACCAATACCCAGTCTTAGAGCAGGCACTGCACTCTGAGAAATGTGGGTGTACATCTCCAGTTTTGGTGCATTCGCAAAAGGTTCTGTCCATAGGAGAGGGGAAACTTAACCCAAAGAGTTCAGCAACTTTACCTGAAGGTATTGCCTTTATTTGGAACAGAGAATGGAAGATTTCATGCCTAAGAGTATTTATTGTCAAAGATAATGGTGATCTTGGTGGATAGAAATTAAGAAGAGGTAGTAGGTCCATAGTATAAGCAAAACAACAAAGCAGCCAGAAATTTAATAGAAACAGGGAGAGAGACAGCACAGAAGAAAGAGCCCTTCTGGAATCAGAATCAGCTCTGGGGTTAGAGAAATCTTTGTGCATGTGCAGGGTTGCACCCACTCAGAGCAATCAGAGCAGGATGTGGGGTAGAATTTAAAACATTCCCCAAGCCACACGCAGTCCTACCAACACAGGACAGAAACCTCACTGCTACAAGGAAGGGGCTTCCACAGAACTAAGGAAACACTTGACTGAACAATTAGCTAACCTATCCCAGGGGTGACTCCTGAAAGAGTCCAGCTTAAAAATAAAACAACACTTATCCCAGCAGTCTGGAAGACTGTGCACACGCCCAAGGTGACTCTCTTTATGGGGCCATCAGACAGGAAACATTTTTGACTGAATATAAAGCAAAAGTACATAAACTCCTTGAAGAATGTTTTCAGCCTTTAAGCCACTAATGTCCAACAGTAGAAGAATAAAAATCTAACTGAATAAGAGACTTCCCTAGTAAATGACTTATAACTCAACCTCACAACCCTAGGAGCAATCCCTAGACAGTTCAGGCTAAAGATAAAAACAGAAAACAATAATAAGAAGAACAGGGACATTATTGCAGGGAAAATATACTTTATTTAGGCACGTCAATAAACAAATATATCACCAAGCAAATGACAACAGTAATAACCACTACCAGGAGGAGGGGTGGGGTCAGTATTCCGGTATTACATCATATTATCTAAAATGTCCAGTATGCAACAACAACAAAAATATGAGAGATACAAATAGACAGGAAAATGTGACCCCATGCATAAGAAAAAAAATCAAAAAATAAAAACTGCCTTTGAAGGAGCCCAGAGGAGCTATAATAATATGCTCAAAGAACTAGAGGAAACTAAGATAAAATAATTAATGAAAAGCATGACAATTTCTTATCAAATAGAAATTGCCAAGATACAGATATAAAAAAAGTACAGTGGGAAATCACTAGATGCAAATTTTAATAATAGAAATGTAAAATTCACTGGAGAGCTTAAGCACTACTGAGCCAGCTTGATTTGGTGTGGGTCTTGAAAGCATAATACTAAGTGAAACAAAAGTGCAAATACTGTGCATATTCATACATATTATATATATGTATGTATAAATATATTATATATGTGTGTATACACAAACACACACACAGACACACACACACACACACACATATATATTCATTTATATGAAGTGTTCTGAACAGGCAGATGTATATAAGCAGAGAGTAGATTATTGGTTGCCTACAACTTTGGGGGCAGGGGTAATGTCAGATTTATGTGCCCCCTCAGTTCATATGTTGAAGTCCTAAGCCCCAATGCCTCAGAATGTGATATATTTGGAAATAGGGTAATGTAGTATACTAGATGGGTATACCCATCTGGCAGTGAGAGGGAGGGAAATAGGACGAGAAGGACAAGAGGGAGGAGGAGAGAAGCAGATGGTCGCTTCTCTTGTGTGCTCTGACCGGGAATTAAACCTGGCATGTCCATACACTGAGCCTAAGCTCTATCCACTGATCAACCAGTCAGGGCCATTATTCATAAGTTTCATGTTCAAATGACGCTTTCAAAATTCTCTCTAGGGGCTCTACATATAAGCTAGATACTAGACTATAGTGGTGATTTATTTTGGAGAAGCATTCTATGTTGGGTAATTTAATTATAAATACTTACAAATATTTATTGATCATGAATTATTTTCTATAGCATAGAGTAAGACTGAGCCTGAATTTTGAATATTCTCAATTTAGTGGAAATTAGCTCATTATGGTACATGACAAAGGTGTTCTAGTGCTATGAGAATAACAAAGATCTGGAGTTTTCTGAAAAAAAAAATTACTCTGAGCTATAGAAAATAACATTTTATATCACATTAAATTTAAAAGCATGAAATCATTTTTAATATGTTGAAATAAGAAATAATCATGTGCCACTTATAAATGGGGACACATTTTGAGAAGTGAACCATTGGATGATTTTATTGTTGTATAAACAATAGAGTAAATTGATACAAACCTAGATGGTATAGCCTACTACACTACTCTGTGTAGTATAGCCTATTGTTCCTAAGCTACAAACCTGTACAGCATGTTACTTTATAGAATACTTTAGGCAACTGTAACACAATGGTAAGTGTTTTTGTATATTAATATGGAAACGTACAATAAAAATACAGTATAAAATATAGAAAGTGACTCACCTATATAAGGACATTGCCCATGAATGGAACTTCCAGGACTGGAAGTTGTTCTGAGTCAGTGAGTGAGTGGTGAGTGAATGTGAAGGTCTAAGAAGGCATTACTATACATTACTACAGACTTTCAAATACTGTACATGTAGGCTAGTCTGACTTTAAAAGTAACACAAGATTAAATCAAGCACAAGAGAAAACAATGCATTTAAGAGATGCTATACATAGAGATGTATGGATCTGCTACCAATGTAACAAAGCTTTTGTTTAAAATTAACTTTTTTTAATATCTAGAAAAATTAAACTTTACAATAATAATTAAGAGTGTGATAAAGTAAATATATAAACCATTAGCATAGTTATTTATCATCATTATCAAGTATTATGTGCTGTACATATTGTATGCACTGTACTGTTGTTATACAATTGACCACACAACAGGTTTGTTTAGACCAGAATCATCATAACTATGTGAGTAACACATTGTGTTATGATGTTCAGACTGACTAGTATGCTCTAATTAGGTAATGGAAATATTTCTGATCTACTGTATTATAATGTCATGGGACCACCATCGTATATGCCATTATGCGGAAAATGGCTATAACTGAATGAAAATCTTTTAATTGCATTGATTTTACTTTGTTCCAGTGTTTTATTATCACAAGGAAACTTACAGACTATATAATAAATATGTCAGTATATTTTAACAATATTGATAATTTCTATTTGTACATTGATTTAATTATAATTTTTAATACTACTCTTAATATACTGTGAGTGAATAATCTGGTGCCCAGGTTATTCATGAGAGGCTGACTAATACTGTAAATGATTCTGCCTTCCACTTCTTATGAAAACTCATAAAAATTTTTATGGTATACTGCTTTCATTTTTAAAATGTATATATTGTTTCCATTTAGTGTGAGCAACCTATAAATTTTTCATGTTATTTTAAGCAATAGAAAAATTATGTGCAGCCTTGGCCGGTTAACTCCATGTATTGAGCGTCAGCCCATTCTATGGACATCCCACATTCAATTCTTGGTCAGAGCACACGAGAGAAGGGACCATCTGCTTCTACCTCCCTCCCTGTCTCCCTTCTCTACTTCCCCTCCTGAAATCAGTGACTAGATTAGATAGATTGGTTCTAGCATTGGCCCTGGCATTGGCAATAGCACGCTTGGTCCAAGCTGCAGCCTCAGGCACTAGAAATAGCTTGGTTTATGTGAGCATCATCCCAAGATGGGGGTTGCCAGGTGGATTGCAGTGTTCTTTCATTTGCTTTCCTTCCATAACTAGCAACAAGTGATAATACAGCCCAGAAAGGTGATGATGATATACTTTATGCTCCTAATAGCAGGAATATTGGTAAAGATTTTTCAGGCTTCATTTACATTCTGTAACCTATTTAATGTTCACATAATCAGGTGGAATGCCAATTTTATTTAAAAATTTAAAAAATTCAAATCACGTCAATTTCAAAGCAGATTAGATACAACATATATTAATATACAATATTTTAATATTTATTCTATAAGCTGTTTATTATTTTAATATAATCTGGTATAAAATAACTGGAAAATTCTGGATAAACATATCTATAAAATATATTAGTATTTCAGGAACATTTTGTTTGATTGTGTTAGTTAAAGTTTGAACTTTTACAATAATTGATTCATGCTGATTTAGGGACCAGTGACTGAGTAACTAGCAATCATTCAGGAGTGAGAAAGAAGCATTAATGTGATTCCATAATAATAAATTTTTGTCCCCAAACATGATTTTGGATAAATCATTCATAATATCCCAGAAAGGTAGCACTTAGAAGTAAAACATGAGCCCCAGTAGGTTGAAAATATTTACAAATACAATAATGATCAGCAATTAAGTTGGTGTTATTTCAGTGTCTTACCACAGAGCTTCAGGGCTTCTGGAATAAAGCCTTGCCTTTGCTTTCTTGGGCACTTTCTTTAATGGAAGGTTAATTCATAATCTATAATGTAGAAATAAGAATTTTGGGTTTTTTGCAAAATGTTTGTGAGAAGTATATCAGATAGTAGTATGAAGGGTGTGTCATAAGCAGGAAAGCCTAATATGTGGGGAAGTTATTATTGCAATTTGTATACTTCCATAGTTCCATTTTTTACTTGACTTTCAGTGAGATGAGCTAATCACAGTGCTCAAAATTATCCCAAACTTGTCACTATATTTTAAAAGAGAGAATGTGAAATGAAACAGATGTTAACAATTTTTCTATCATTTTCGCTTGGTGAATAACATCCTTCCCCTCTTCATTCTCCCATGCCTACCTTGACTAACGATTACCGCTTTGCTAAAACAGAAGAATGTTATTGAGAGAAAAGGAAAATAAAACTCATTTTTTTCCCTGACAGCTTGATTATCTGGCCCAATTAAATGCTATATGTATCCGTTTATCCAAAAATATTTAGCTACTTAATTTTCATTGCATGTCAGCCACTGTTATTGGCACCTGGTAATACAGTGGAAATTAGATAGAAAAAGTCCCTACACTACCTAATGGAGCATACATGCTTGTGGGGATGACACAGAATCCAAAGACTATAGTATATACATTTAGATAAAGAAAAGTGCAAGAAAGTAAAAGAAAATCAACTATGGTATTGGCAGGTGATTGGAAGGAGCACCATGCACACAATAATCTCTCTGGAAAGGCAGCCGTTGAGTAGAGACTTGAATAGAGCTGAAGTACGTAGCCATGAGAAGATGTAAAGAAGGCATGTCCTAGACAAAGAGAACAGCATATATATCCCCCCCTCAGGCAATAAATAGATTATTTTAATTTAAAGAAAAACAAGACATTCCGTATTTGTCAAGGACAAGGAGTAAAGAGAGGACAGAGGACTAAGCTGTGGAAAGTACGCTCAGCATATGGAGCATTGTAGACCTTAGTTTGGACTGGAATTGGGATTTGAGAGGAGACTAAAATCTAAATGAATGGAGAAAGAAATGAAAGTAATGAGAGCTGAAAATAAAGGGCAAACCAGAGAGAGATGAGTTACAAAACAATCAATGTTCAAAATATAGGATCAAAAGTACAGGTATAAGATTGAATTCTTACATTTTTTAAGTGTTTCAGAATTTCTATATCACATTTGCATGTATAAATTCTTGTTGCATCTCATGATAGTTTCAGAGGCATAGTTTTTGGTCTGGGTCCTTGTGGAACAGGATATTTGTTTGGAGTGATTATGAGTAGTTTCCCATTGGAATTCTATTTTTCTCTTCTCCTTTAGGGGGATTAAATAATGAGAGAATAGAGAAAAGGTTGCATAGCAGATAAATTATGACATCATTTCTGTATGTATACACAATAGCTGGTATAATTGATTCTGTTTAATGACTCATTTAATAATTTCATTTAAAATTTAGAGGACAATTTTCAATAATATAAAATAAAGAGAGGCTGCAGTTACTAAGCACACTGGAAAAACATCTGATGTTATGAAATGAATTGGCATAATCTCAAATTTGGGAACATTAGAAGGAGAAAGCAGCTTGAAAAATGTATAGCAAAGAAAATAAATAATAGTTGCAATAAAAGGAAACCACACAAAAGGAAGCATGAATAAAAAGATAAAGTAGATAAAATTTAAATTTAACTCTGAGAGTTGGGAAATGGAAAAACACTTGTAGTATGAGAATATAGATTTTTCTAGATAATTTTCTAATATATTTTAATGAGATTTTGAATATATTGGAAGAGAGGTTTTAGGTATACATTTTTAAAAGAAGTATTTTGTACTTCTGGATAACAATGTATCTGTCTAACAATGCCTCCATGGAGTCCCACCCCGTGTTCTTATACTTTACCCATAAAAGCAGGTGTACACACACAACAAAGCTCACAGTATCACAAAACTTAGAGAGAACTATAGCAATCATGGCTTACTTAGAAATATAGAAACTATGCTTGGTAATTCTAAGTAAATTTAAAATGGAGAATTGGTTACACAGCTATTAGATGGATTGAAGGGAAAACATAGACCCTGAGCTAACCAAAGATAATTGTGAGAGTAGCTGCTACTCCTAAGAACAGTGGGAAAAGGGAAGATGTGGGGTTACCAAACCTTAAAGCACAATGTGGTCCCACAAAATAAACAGACCTCTTCGGAAAGGGTTTACAGATTGGCTGCTGGTAGCTTAGAGGACTTTCAGATCATAATCAGAAGCCAGTTGGTAAAGAAATCTGAAAAAATGTAGTTTGCATAACCCCAAAACTACTATTACAGAGCAAAGCATTAAAAGTTGGTTTTATATCTGAAAAGTAACAAGCAAAAAAGAGATGAACAACCTATGGGCATAATATATGAATTTTAATGGATTGTTAAGGACCTTGTGTTTTACTTCATAAATAAAATATAGATTGATCAGATTAGATACATTGATGATAGATTAGATAGATAGATAGATAGATAGATAGATAGATAGATAGATAGATAGATAGATAGATAGATAGATAGATGATAGATAGATGATAGATAGATGATAGATGATAGATAACTCAGGAAGACATGAATGTCTATAGGAAAAGCAGAGACAACTATAGTTCTGATACCAATTCAAACTCCAGGTTGTGATTTTTTTTTGTGTATCCCAAGGAAGAAAACCACAGAACCTGAAAAGAGATAAGTGATACTCATATTAGGGTATACCATATTTCCCTATGTATAAGACACACCTTAATTTTGGGGCTTCAAATTTGGAAAAAAAAAAGTACTACATAAAGTTATTGAACTCAAGTTTTATTCATCATAAAATTCATACAACTCCTAAACCACATGAAAAAGCAGAAAATGCAAGTAAAAAATCTACAACCACTGTATAAGATGCACCCAGTTTTTAGACCCTAAATTCTTTTAAAATGGGTACGTCTTATACATGGGGAAATATGGTAATACTATAACAGAACTATATACTAAGTGAATGCTTAGCTAGCCAGAAAACTGACTGGCAACACTGAATATGAACTCCCTTGTAATCTATGTGAGAATAGTCTCAATCAATCCCTCAGGGGAAACACAGAATAGAGTAGGTTAAAATACCATCCACATTTGGAGTTTTTCCTTTTTTTCTAAGATAAAGCCATAATTTATCCTGGTGCCTAATTCATGGATAAATACAAAATCAAACATCATTGTGTTTATAGAAAACTCCACTGTGTTTACTAAAAAGCAAGAAAAAGATAACTCTGGTCATCAGGACACATGGAGAGAACGTTATCTCTGCCAGATAAAGAATTTTTTAAAAAATTCACCAAAAATTTTGGATGAAACAGAAAGGTATAATGGAAAAAAATTACTGGAGATAAATTATATTAGTATGTCATTATAATGGAGATGACATTCCATCAAGTATGTGAATAATTTGAGTGGTAGAGAAGAATTCAGGTTAAAGTGATGTGAGATAAGATGATACTTGAAAAACAAAGAATATGGTGGTAGAAGATAACAAGTTTTCTCTAGGAAGAAATAAAAATGATTGAAGAGGAAAAAATAATCAAATAACTCTTTTCTTTAAGAAGAAAATAGAGGATATCTGGGTTCTATATAACTCAATCTAAAATTTTAATTACTGCAAATGAAAGCTTGAAACTTCTTGGCCAAATATTTTATATTCTACGACAGCCTTTCTCATGTGGCAGCCCCTAGTCATATGTGGCTATTTACATTTTAATTAATTATAATTAAATAAGGTTAAAAATTTACTTATGGCCCTGGTCAGTTTGCTCAGTGGGTAGAGTGTTGGCTCTGTGTATGGACGTCTTGGGTTTGATTCCTGGTCAGAGTACACAGGAAAAGCGACTATCTGCTTTTCTTCCTCTCCCTTCTCCTTCTTTTTTTCCTCTTCCCTTCTGGCAAGTAATGGCTCAATTAATTCCAATGCTTTGAGTGTTGGCACTGGGCACTAACAATAACTAGATTGGTCCAAACATCAGCCTCAGGTGCTAAAAATAGCTCAGTTAATTCCAGCATCTACTTTAGATGGGTTTGCCAGGTAGATCCCAGTAAGGGCATATGTGAGAGTCTGTTTCTTTATCTCCCCTCCTCTAACTTAAAAAAAAATTATGAAAAACAACCTTTGAAATATATATTTATTCTCAGTTTCAAAAAAATTTAATCCAGTTTTATTGATTTTCTATTTGAATTTTCTCTTAATTGCAAATAATGGGAAGTAAGGAGATTGATTTATTGTCAGGATTTTAAACAATACACATGGAGCTTTAGCAATTGAAAGAATAGTGGGACAGATAGATTTCTCAAATAAGTTTTTTTAAATGAGGAAAGAGACCCTGACTAGATAGCTCACTTAGTTAGAGCATTGTCCTGACATGCTAATGTTGCAAGTTCAATCCCCTATCAGTCCACATACAAGAATGAACCAATAAATGCATGAATAAGTGGAACAACAAATCCATGTTTCTCTCTTTTCCTCCCTCTCTTTCATTCCTCTTTTTCTAAAATCAATAAAACAATTAAAAAAATTAGAACAGAAAATAAATTTTAAAAATATACATTTAGAGATGATTACTTTATGGTCAGTTCTTACCTCTTCCTTTTTTTAACCTCTTCTACTTTTGGCTAGTCTCTCTCTTTTTATCTCTAACAAGCCATTCTCTTTGATTGACTTTGTCTTCTTCCTCTTATTCCTTGAAAGTCAAGGCTCCCTAAAATTTTCCATTTGGGTTCTATTTTAAATTAATATATTCTAGCCCTGGCCCATTGGCTCAGTGGTAAAGCATGAGCCCAACGTGTGGATGTCCCAGGTTCGATTCTTGGTCAGGGCACAGAGGAGAAGTGCACATCTGCTTCTCTGTCCCTACCCTTCTCACTTCTCTCTCTCTCTCTCTCTCTCTCTCTCTCTCTCTCTCTCTCCCCCTCCTGCAGCCATGGCTTGATTAGAGCGAGTTGGCCCCTCATGCTGAGGATGGCTTCATGGCCTCTGCCTCAGGTGCTAGGAAGAGCTTGATTGCTGAGCAACAAAGCACAACCCAGATGGGCAGAGCAACACTCCCTACTGGGCTTGCTGGGTGGATCCTGGTTGGGGCACATGCAGGAGTCTGTTTTTCTGCCTCCTCTCCTCTCACTGAATAAAAAATATGTATGTGTTCTACTGACTTCATCAAGTCCAGAAATTTCCAGTTTTTGAAATTTGCTAATGACTCTGTTCTTTGAATGTAAGCTTTGGTTTCTGTCTTCATCAATGCATTGCATTCCCCTTTGCTTACTGATCATCTCTACTATATTTCCAAATATTGAGATCTTCCTATAAAAGCACTACTTCCACATCAATTTGACTTTCTTTTCTCAGTTAAGAAACACTACCAGTCACTGAGTCACACATGAAGAGAGTCTCAGAATCATCTTTGACACTTAAATCTCCTTCACCTAGGAACGCGTCCATCTAGTGGCTAGGCTGTGACAATTGTAGCTTCGTAGGCTTTCTGACAATTCTATCCTGTTCTCATTAATCTCAGTCTTAGTCCATTCAGGTTGCTATAACAATAACACAGACTGGTAATTTATAAACATCAGAAATTTATTTTCACAATTCTCAAAGCTGGGAAGTTCGGGATCAAGGAGCCAATAGATTTGGTGTTTGGTAAGAGCCTGCTTTCAGATTCATAGCCAGTGCATTATGGCTGTGTTCTCACATGGCAGGAAGGGATAGAGATCTCTCGGGGCCTGTTTTATAAGGGAATTTATTCCATTCACAAGGGATTCATACCCATGACCTAATCACCTCCTAAAAACCTTAATATCATTACCTTGGGTGTTAGGATTTTAATATATAAATTTAGGGGGACACAAACATTCAGCCCATGGCAAGTACTATTACTGTCTTGAGACATTTCATTCACCTTTTCTTTAAACCTAGTACTTTTCCTCTATTGCATTGTAAATGATGTAACAAATTTTCTTTATAAAACACAAATGTGATCATATTATTTTCATCTCATTCTTACTATGCACAGTCTAATCTTTTTATACAAGACTACAAAATCTTTCACAATCTAGCCTATTTAATGTTTCAACCTTATGTTTTATAACTGCCTTTCATACATCCTCTGTACCTTTTAAATAATGACTAACTGTAATACAAATATCAATTTATTTTTATTCTCTTTCTTTGTACATACTTGTTTCCTTCTTAATCAGCTTATCATTCCTCTTTTTTGAAATTCCTATTCTTGCTTCAAGATATAACTCGGATGCTTCATCCTTTATTGTCTATTAATTCTCTTCGAAAAAATGAACATTTTCCATGTCATCTCCCTTTTACACATCACTAAATTACATTTGCCACCTGACCAGGCGGTGGTGCTGAAGGTAGAGCATTGGTCTGGGATGCTAAGGACCCAAGTTCGAAACCCTGAGGTCACTGGCTTGAGCGCAGGCTCATCCAGCTTTAGTTTGGGGTCACCGGCTTCAGCATGGGTTTATAGACATGACCATATGGTTGCTGGCTTGAGCCCAAAGGTCTCTGGCTTAAAGCCTAAGGTTGCTAAGTCCAAGGTCACTAGCTTGAGTAAGGGGTCACTGGCTCAGGTGGAGGCCCCCAATTGAAGCACTTTTGAGAAAGCAATCAATGAACAAAAAAGGTGTTGCATCTATGAGTTGATGCTTCTCAATTCTCACCCTTCTAGTCTTTCTGGCCCTGTCTCTCTGTCTCTCTACCTAAAAAAAAAATTACATTTGCCTTGCTGGATACTCTCTAGCATTCAGTGGTTTCCATCACATGGTTTGGTTTCCAAATAAATTCTAGGCTCTTTAAAGACTAAGATTTTGTTGAATTTAATACAGTACTTTTCTGCTGTGGGAAGAATCTGAAATAAATATCGAAAGCTTCAAAAAATATATCCTGTATAACTGAGGGAAAATTTTGCTTTCTTCTTAGAAAAGCATTATTTAAACTTCTAGTGGAGACAGGTCATTTGAGAGTAGCCACTTTGGAACACGCCAGTGTCTGGAAGTTTTGGCTAGAGTTTTAAGTATTAGAGTAGAATCTACTCTCATCAAACAAGTCATAGCGGACCTTTAAATGTCAAATTCACAATTGGTCCCTTAACCTCTGATCCTGGTCTCAAATTTAAAACACTGCTACAGAAATATTTTAGATCACATGTTAAATGTAAGAAAATACATGGAAACTGGGGATTAATATAAATCCAATGTAAGATTTTTTTTAGCAGCAATAAAATAAAAATATTTCACTGAAGTAGACTGAAAATGTTTCTTCAGCCTAAATCAGATTAGGAAAGCTGCCTCTTGACTGCCTTACTTGTTGTAACTATTTGGATGTCTAATTTGCTGTACCCAAGAGAAATGACACCATCCCTTAATTGCCAAAACCTGTGTTTTCCACACCTCAATTAATAGATTTTTCTGTTCGCACATTTATGCAAATCATGTACATGAGACATATTTGATGCCTCTAACATCATCACCCACCAACAGGGTATATCTACCAGGCAAGCAGTCCTGTGTTTATTATTCCCAGATGTATCTCAAGTTCTTCATTTCTCATCTTCACAGCTACCTTCTAATCTAAACCATTGAATCCACCTCCTGGATTAATGAAATAGTTTTTTTTAAATGGCATTTTTGCTTTCATTCTTGCCACTCTCTGCTACCAAAATCAATTTTCCAAAGAACAGTCAGTTTTCTAAATACAGAAGTCAGATAAGGTGACTTTGTAAAAAGTCTTCAGTTGCTTCTCCAGTTGCCCTAGAGTTAAACGTAAACTCTCCATTGTCATCTTAAAGGTGTGATTTCATGCTGACTCTGCTATTCTCATTCATGCCATATCGATTTCCCATGCTTCTCTTTAATCCCAAACACTGATGCCTTCTGCTCTTATGTAAATTCCATTTTACACGTTGGTCCTCTTTCCAGATTCTTTTTTTTTTATGGCCTGTCCATGGCTGTCTTCTTCTGGCCATTCTGGTCTCAGATTAAATATACCAGATCATTGATTTTCCACAGAGAAGTCGTACTCTGTATCTTCACTCTCATAGCAACAATCTGTTTAATTTCCATCGTGTTATTTATCACTGCCTTGTATATTTTTAATGCATGTATTTTAACTTTCTTTTATGTCCCCACACTAGATTGTAAACTCTATGAGGGGGGAGCAGTTGTCCTTTGTCCATCTTGTTCAATACTGTACTGTATTCAGCTTCTCGTGTACTTCAAACAGCGCCCACAACTGCACGCACTATTGTTGCTACCCACAAAACTATCAGTGATGCTTTTAAAAATCTATGTTTAAAATACAATTTACACAGAATTAAATTCAAACTCCTACCAAAGCAAGGTCTATGAAGCATGATATTATCCTTATTTCATGAAATTACAGCCCTATACCCATTGCTGTCACCCTTGTTGACTCCAGTTTGGTGAAACTACTGGGATCTGTTACTCCTCCAGCATTCTAAGCTTCCTCCCTTTCTTGTTCTCTAAACATAAAGCACTTACATTGATCACTCCCTTGCTGTAGCAGGGGTCCCCAAACTTTTTACACAGGGGGCCAGTTCACTGTCCCTCAGACCACTGGAGGGCCACCACATACAGTGCTCCTCTCACTGACCACCAATGAAAGAGGTGCTCCTTCCGGAAGTGTGTGTGGGGGGGGGGCAGATAAATGGCCTCAAGGGTCCACATGTGGCCCGCGGGCCGTAGTTTGGGGACACCTGCTAATGTAACTTTAACAGACAGATGGTTTGTGATGAATTTGTTTAAAAATTAATACTAATAATGCCATTATCACCAAAAAGTCCTTTATTCATTATCCTCTTACTGTTTTAGTTTTCTGTTTAGTAGTTCTCAACACATCAGATATATTTATGTGTTTGCTTTCTCTATCTTTATGTGATAGTTTGGTTTGTTCACCATTGCATCCTCAGCACCTAGAATGCAGTTTGCTACAGGGTAGATGCTCAAGGATATTGATTAAATGAATGACTATTAGGAACTTAATAAATGTTGCATAAATATTAAACAACCACATATATATGTATATATATGTATATATATATGTGTGTGTGTGTATATATATATATATATATATATATATAAGTTTTTATTTTTTTAATTTGGTACTGTAAATAATAAGTGGTGACCGCAAGAATAAATGAGAAACTGTGGAATTAGTAAATGTTATCTGTGGTTGAGTATACATGAAAAGTATAATACATTTCTTAAATATCGTGCATCTTTTTTATAAATGAAGTTCATTCAGTTGTGATTCCGATAACATGACCTGTTTAGAAATAATTTTTAGGTCCAGGGCACTCTTTTGAGAAATAATAGCATCATGAGTGAACAAAATTATAGCAAACTGAACAAAAAAAAAATACCCTGAAAATAATGTTAGTGGAATAACATTATTAATTTTATTGATTTAAATGTAGTCTGTTTAGAAAATTATGTATCCACTTATCTTTCAAAAATACAATATGTCAAAGCACTTGGTATCTACTGTCAGTTGAATCATATCCTTTATACTCTATGCCAGGTGGATGACTGGCTAAATTATATCATATTTCTTGGAGCTAATCTCTGAGACTGGCAATTCTTATTCCAGAAATCTGTTTTAGAAATATTCATGTTGCATAATTTATGGTTTCACACTCATTTTAGACATAGAGACAGAATATTGTTCTGTAGGAAATATTTATTCCACTAATATTAAGAAAATCTCTATACCTTTATATACTTCTATGTGCATTAATGACAAAGGCTTCTATACATTTCTTTTGTGATACATGGATATGATGTGCTCAAACTGTACTCACTCTTTGTTAATTTTTTGTCTGGATGATCTATCCATGATGTTAGTGGGGTATTAAAATCCCTACTATTTTAGTATTGCTGTTGATCTTGCTGTTTATGTCCATCAAAATCTGTTTTATATATTTAGGTGCTCCTATATT
Organism: Saccopteryx leptura; assembly: GCF_036850995.1. Taxonomy (NCBI): domain Eukaryota; kingdom Metazoa; phylum Chordata; class Mammalia; order Chiroptera; family Emballonuridae; genus Saccopteryx; species Saccopteryx leptura. The sequence goes on from NC_089503.1 coordinate 359,208,878, forward strand.
AGGCACATAGATATTTATAATGGTTATATCCTCCTGTTGGATTAATCCCTTTATGTAGTGACTTTTTTTATCCCTTTCTGTAGCCTTTGTTTTAAAGTCTATTTTGTCAGATATAAGCATTGCTACTCCAGCTTTTTTTTTTTCATTTCAATTTGCATCATATACTTTTTTCCATCCCTTCACTTTTAGTCTATGTGTATCTTTTGTTCTGAGATAGGTCTCTTGTAGACAGCATATGTATGGATCCTGTTTTCTTATCCAGGCAGCTACCACATGTCTATTGATTGGAGAATTGAATCTATTTACATTTAAGGTTATTATTGATCTGTAGTTATTTATTGCCATTTTATTCTTTAAATTTACAATCCTCTTTTTCTTGTTTATTTGTTTTTCCTTTGCTCTTTTTACAGCAGGACCATTAACATTTCTTGCAATACTAGTTTGGTTGTAATAAATATCTTGAGGTGTTTTGGGTCTGGAAAGCTTTTTATTTTTCCTTCAATTTTAAACAATAGCCTTGATGGATAAATAAGTCTTGGTTGTAGGTTCTTGCTTTGCATCACTTTTAATATTTCTTGCCAATCCCTTCTGGCCTCAAGTGTTTCTGTTGAGAAGTCAGATGTCATCCTTATAGGGGCTCCTCTGTAGGTAATTAACTGTTTTTCTCTTGCAACTTTTAATATTCTTTCTTTGTATATTACTTTTCACACTTTCATTATGATGTGTCTTGCTATAGGTCTCCTTGGGTTTCTCTTTAATAGAACTCTCTGCTTCCTGAACTTGTGTGACTTTTTCCTTCATCAATTTAGGGAAGGTTTCAGCTATGATTTTTTCAAACAGGTTCTCTATTTTCTTGTTTGTTCTCTTCTCCTTCAGGAACTCCTATGATGCAGATGTTGTTTCTCTTCATGTTATCACAGTGCTCTCTTAGATTTTCCTCAGATGTTTTGAGCCTTTTTTCTTTTTGCTGCTCTGTTTCTGTGCTTTCATTTACCTTGTTCTCTAAATTGCTGATTCAATCCTCTGCTTCATCCAACCTGCTATTAATTCCTTCTAGTGCAGTCTTCATTTCTGATATTCTATTTGTCATTTCTGACTGGTATTTTTTATGATTTCTATGTCCTTTTTGATGCTTGCTATCTATTTAGGTGCTCATTATGTCCATTCATTGTTGCTCTAAGATCCTTGATCATCCTAAAAATCATTCTTCTAAACTCTGCATCTGGTATTTTGGTTACCTCCATCTTATTCAGTTCTTTTTTGGGGGATTTCTCTTGTTGATTCATTTGGGTTGCATTTCTCTGTCTGCCATTTTTCCTTTGTATTAGGTAGCACTGTCTGACTTTGAAATTTTTGTGTGGTCTTTATGAAGAAGATGGGCTCAATGGTACTCTCCTCCAAGCCACTTGTTTTCTTTGTTCTAGGAATGCTTCTTGAGGTTACTATTTTCCCTCCTGTTGTATGTGAGTATCAGATGCAATTGTTATTTATTGGCTATGTTTATCCCTTCAGGCTGCCTGGCTCTAAGGGTCAACCTTGATTATGTGTATCACACACTGTTCAATGTCTGTCTTGTTGGGCATATTTATTCTCCACAGTGTCTGGTGCCTGCTAGACTCCACTTTTGGTTGTGCTGCTGGTGTAGGTAGTTGAGTCTAGGGTTAGTGCTCTCTTCCACCCACTACCAGTAGTGTTGGCTCTAGTTTTTCTTGGGTTGGCATCAGTTGTTGTTTGTAACCCGCTGTAGGCAACCAGTCTGTAGCTACTGCACTGTTCACTGTTTGTGTCTGCATTTTCTGAGTCTGGGTACTGTGCGAGGGGCCAAGCTTTGTATAAAGACTGGCTTCCTCCTGATTAGAGATTACAAGAGTTCTGTAAAAGCCCCAAGCTCTGTAAGACTTTTCTCCATTTTTCAGCTGCTCTTCCTCCTCTTGCAGCTGCCGGGTCTTCTCACAGAGTTTTCTGTACAAAGACTGTAGTGTGGGTTCAGATTTGACTTACCCAACCAATTCTTCCACAGGTTGCAGACTTTGTAGGTTAGGGTAGCTAGGGTTGTGAATACAATGTTTGTGGAACCCCCTACTTCTGGAATCTTTTGGTCGGGAGCTCAGTACAGGGAATATGGCCCCTATTCCAGAGATTGGTCTCTTAGCCACTGCTGGATACTCAAATATTATTTCTCCCCAACAAGGTGAGCAGCAGGTTCAGACTGAGTGTGGCCAACAGTCCCCTATGCAGATGTCCTTTCAACTGTTGAGACCCCAGTCTTAGAGAAGAAGACTGAAAGAGTCCTCTCCTGGGGCTGGCTGTGTCCCTCCCAAAGGTGGTTATGCCCTTCAACCAGATCTAACAATAGACTCACAGGAACCCACACTTTAAATGTCCATGTTCCAAGCCTCTCTCCCTTCTCCCTGCAGAATATATCCTAGCAAGACAGAATATCCAGTGCTCAGGCTGGCTGACTATGAAGCTCCACCTTATCCAATGTACATGAGCTGCTGTGCTGGTGCTGATCACAGAGAGTGGAACTCACCTCAGCAGGACAAGTTGTGAGGAGCTTTTCTTTAGGGTACCACTCTAGCAAGGGTTGTTTTTACCTGGACCAATGCTTTCTGCAGTTGACTCCTGGATATGCCAGCCCTGGGTCTCCCAAGCAGGAACCCAGCTCAGACCAGTGGGAGACACTGCTTGTGACTGGTCCTCAGCAACGTTCTTGGAGCTACAAACAATTCAGAGTTTGTGGCTGCCTCTGTTGGGTCCAAGTATACATGAAAATACCAAGCTGCACTCCTGGGCTGGCTTTTACCCACTCTGGTCCTGGGGGAAAGTCCACTCAAACAGTCAAGTTTCCCTGAGTCTCACCTCCTGCAGCCTGTCTGCTGGCTGCTTGTTGGGCTCAGCCACTGAATAAACCTCTGCTAGAGTCTAGAGCCTGCAGCAATTCAGCAATTAGGAAGGGTAGTGGGTGTAGCTCTGCCCCTTGGCCCCAGGTGTCAGTCTGTCTAGACTTTTTTCACAGACCTCAGCTGGGTGTGGCCTCTGAGATGCAGAGGTGTGGTCTGTCCCCTCTCGGGACAGTTTTAGCTGAGTCTTTTGTGAGGTAGAAGCACCAGTCATAGACTCGGGAGAGTGTGGGGGGTAGCTTTGGTCTCAACACCAGAATACTGAGTCACTGATGCGTCCCCTGCTTTCCGGCCTCTCAGAAGGACCCATCGCCATCCCAGGGTAGAAGAGACTCTGAGGGTGGAGCAACTGCTTTCCCCCAGGCTGATATCAAACAAAGGGGATGCTCCTCCCAAGAAAGATGGCAACTGCAGTATTGGAGAATGATTCAGCACAGGGGTTCTGGTTGCTATCCCCCACAGTGTCTCTCCCTGGGCCTCCAACTTTACACTCTCTTTCTGCAACTCCAGTCTTCTCAGATCTCTCCTGCCAGAGCCCCAGGTAAGTGGCTGTGAATGAGGTTTTCTGCGTGGGCCCTTTGAAACAGAGTCTGCGTCCCAGATGTGTGTCTTTTTTTTGCGGACAGAAACCCGGCTCCTTTCACAGCTAAATGCTGTCTGGGTGCCTCTTCTAGGCTCTGGGACTCTAGGCTGGGGCTCTTGGCCTGGGGCTGAGAACACACACCTCTCTGGGCAACCCACTTCGCTATGAGAGTCCCTCTGGGCCACCACTTGCTCCTGGGAGTGGGGCAGCCATTTCTGCATCTCTGCCTTCCTACCAGTCTCAATGTGATTTCCTCTGTGATCCTTGGTTATAGATTCCTCTTAGTTTTTTAGTCCAAAGTTGTTTTTTCAAGATGATTGTTCTTAAATTAAGTTGTAATCAAATTTGGTCCTGGAAGGTGGCAGTTGGAACATCCGCCTACTCTGTCTCCATCTTTCTTCTTGATCCCATCACTCTTTCTTACCAAAGCTTTAATCCCTGTTTTGTTGAAGTATAATTTATCTCAAGTGGTATAAATAAAACTTGATTACTTGATTATTCTTATAATCATTCTTGATATAAAGTTGTTCAGAAAAGCAAGTTTTAAAAGAGTACATTATATATGCACATATGTCATACACACACACAATAGAATAGAAACTTTAAGAAAAAAAAAGTTGTTAATTACCTAATCCTAGGATGTTTGAGTGCAGATATATTTTTTGAATTGCTTATTTATATTTTTTCAATAAAAAATTCTGAGGGAAGAGGTATTTAAATGTGGAAATCAAAAACCTAAGCACAAAAACACATAAAACATACTGTAGTAAGACAGAGGAAATAGATTGTATATTTGAGTGGGCAATTAAAAATATTTAGTCTTTCATTTTTCTTCCTTTAAATTAGTCTTTTTTAAAAAAATCTGAATGGCCACTTGACTAGATTTCAAAAACAATAGATCTTTTGGAAGTCATTAAATTCTGGAAAAGAGGTAGAGATGAATACAAATTCTGTTACCCTTAAATTAAACTGCTGAGTGCAGGCCAAATTATTTCTAGTTGGCAGTTATGAAATGGCACAAAGGAACATGTAGGTAACCTCCTTCTACAGGGTCAGAGCCTTTCTTTAAAGCAGTGCATCCCTGGACACCTAGGTGTCCTATTGAAGGCTGAGTTATCACATCAATCTAGTGTCCTCTGCCTAGGGATAATTCTTTGCTGTTAGAGCCCTAGTACTATTCAGCCAGAGCTATTCACACGCCGATTTTCTTTTGGCAAGTCAGTTTTATTTCTCTCCTGATGCTTTGATGAATGCATAATTTTTATTGTGGTTTAGTTGGTTGCCTTGAAATTGTTTTCCATCTCATGTAAATTTGCAAATGTCTATGTATGATTGGTGTTCACAGTTGAAAGAACATAAATTGTTCCTTTTTTACACAGGTGATGTGTGAGCATATTTCCCTAAGTTCCTTGAAAGAAAGGCAATATGCTGAAAATCAAATAACAGTAATTTATCTGTGTGGAGGAGCAATTGTTACTATACTTTAAAATACCCATTCCATTTTTGTACTATGGCCACAACAAAACCCATATTCCTTAGGTCAAATTACATTTAACATATTTGATATTCTTATCACATTTCACAATTTTCTTAGGAGGTCGGTGTTATTATGCTAAACCCAAACGTATTTCACATATTTCCTTTAATTCTAAAAAAGTAAAGCTGAAATAGTAATAAGTCAAAATCACAGATAGTTTTAAATAAAATTTTTAGTCTAGAGAAAAATGTCAAACATACTGCTTTTTCTCAGAATGAATATGAGATTTCAGAGTTTCTAGCTACCCTAATCACCTGGAACTTATCACATGGATGGAGAATATATCTGAGGCAGAAATAGGGTGAGTTCAGTCTTCCCAAGCCATATCTGTCAGTGCTACATTTCAGATCAGTATGTGAAGTGTCCTTTCCCATTCTTTGGGCTCCTCATTTGTACATGGGAAAGTTTTTGAAATTTTTGTGTAAATAATATCCTGAACCTAAGTTGTTGTGCATTCCTTGCCTTGCCTAATACAATCATCTTTACTGTTCACTTGTTTGATAGAAAGATGATACATGCAGATTGTAGAATATTTTTATAAACTTCAAATGTGATCTTCAAATACATTTTCAAACACTTTGGATAAACGGAGAGACATAAATTGAATGGCTTTAATAAGCATATATGTAAATAATTGAGTTCGTTTATATTTTCAATTATAAGTAGTCAGCTTGCTTTTATTATTACCAAGGTTAATTGGATTTATCAAAAATATAGAATCAGGACCCTGGCCGGTTGGCTCAGTGGTAAAACATCCTCCCGGCATGTGAATATTTCCGGTTTGATTCCCAGTTAGGGCACACAGGAGAAACCACCATCTGCTTCTCCATGCCTCTCCCTTCTCTTTCTCTCTCTTCCACTCCCACAGCCATGGATCAGTTGCTACCAGCGAGTTGGCCAAAGTGCTAAGGATGGCTTCATGGAGCCTCCTATGTGTGCTAAAAATAGCTTGGTTGCCAAGCAATAGCTTGAGATGGGCAAGGCATCCCAATAGGGGCCTGGCAGCATCCAGGCACATGAAGAGTTTGTCTCTCTCTCTCCTCTCCTCTCAGTTAACATACACACACACAGACACACACACACACACACACACACACACACACACATACATATATGTATAAAATCAGAAAAATCTGAATAAACAGAATTGTTGACATTAGTAAATTATTATTTCCCCAAGTATAAGATGCACCTTAATTTTGGGGCCCAAATTTTGAAAAAAAAATCTATTACATAAAGTTATTAAACTCATGTTTTATTCACGATAAGATCCATACAACTCCTCATCACTGTCAAAACTCCCATCCATTAGCTTGACCTCATATGTGTCTGCTGACGAATCACTGTCTTCATATATTGCCTCATCTTCAGTTCCATCTGGCATTTGAAATGCCACAACCACTATATAAAAGCATGCAGTTTTTAGACACCAAATTTTTCAAAAAAGAATATGTCTTATACCTGGGGAAATACGGTATATACCAGAAGCAACTTTTCGATCAGACCCAGCATAGTGCCTGGGCTCGTGAAAATTTTATGGGCCCATGAAAATATTTTAATTTCGTTATTTTAAAAACCAAGGAAAAAATATGTCCAATAATGCATAATAATGAATTTAAATTAATGCACACAGACTGTAAAAGTAAGTATATAACATATAATATATTGCATATATTTTATGTGTATATACATGAATAGAAAGAGAGAGGGGAAACAGAGACAGAAAAAGACATACAGAAAGAGACAGAGAGAAAGAGAGGCAGAGAGAAATGGACACACAAAGGCAAAAGTATCTGAGACCACAAAACTTGTAATGAGGCCCTGAAAAAAACATACATCTGTATGATAAAGGCCACTTTGTTTAGTATATTATTACCTGCCTCATTGTACTTCATTCCCATCTTTGCTTCTGCTTTGGACATTGACTTTAGGTCCCTCTTATACACTGTGTACATATGGTCTTACTGAACCCATGTCCCATTTTTTCCTTTCTCAAGTAGTTTACTGAAAGATCCTGCAAAACACTAAAGAATATCATCTAACCAAGGTGGTTCCAATAATGCAATCCTCCTACCTATAAATATCCCCAACATGATTCTTCTGTCACCACAGGCAGAAGCACATTCACCATCATTGTTTTGCTGCTCTCAAGTGAATGTACCACCACAGCAGGAAGACACTGGAATGCCAACAAGTACTACTTTTACCCACAGAAAGAGTGAACTGTCTTCATATGAAAGCTAACCTACCCAAAGCTCTCCCATTGACCCTTTTGGTCACAGGAACTGTGTAGCCTCTTCCAGCAGGTACCCCAGTGTGCTCCTTGTGTTTAGAACAGCAAGACTTGCCAAAAGAGCTGGAGTTAAAGGAGAATAGGGTTTTGTTTCTTTCTAAATAGGTCTGCAACTTGCTTTGAACTTAATCTTTTCTCCACTGTCTTCTTCTTTTGCTTTGTTTTGTTCTTTTTAATGGTGAATATATTCACTTTTCTCCAAAGAAACTTAGAAAATCATAACATGTTTTTCATCATGAGGGTTGTTCAGGCATGATAATCCTACTCAGCATCTAGGGAGTGATTTCAAGTTCAGAGCCTTTTATAAACATTAAGTAATGATAACTAACCAACTGTGATCCAGGAAGCAGCCTAACCAGGGATAAGTAGGTAGGTAGTTCATCATTTCTAGTATATGCACCTGTCACTTTTAAGCTTCTTTAACATAAAAGAAAAAGGTTCAATAGCTAAAACATAATTAATGAGTTTTATTTATGCTGATTTTGCTTTATTTTATTCTCTTCTGTGCTTTAATGAGGCAATAGTTTTTACTAACATAAAACTGCTGCTGTAAGGAATCACTGAGCAGCACTGACCCTGAGAACTATTAATGCGTTTCATAGGGTGACGCACATTCTGTGACCGCTCAGTTCTTTTGATAGAGTAGAGGAGCAAATAGCACATCAGGATAAATTGTCAGCCTATAGAACCTATGAAAAAGTTTTCCAAAATAATTAACTGTGTGCTAGTTTGATTTGCAAAATTCAAGTCTATTTTGAATCAGTAATATTTTTATTGTGAAAATTATTTAGATATTTTAGAATGGTATATTAAAACTTTAAACATACAGTAAATTATTACAATTACTATTATTATTAATATGTATTATGTCATTTAAATATATAGAATGGGACAAAAGTCAATTTACATTTGTGATAACACAAAACAATTTATTCTTATATTTTTATATATTGTTGTGTTATTTTTATGTTATTTTCCATATCAACAACTGTAAATCCACTTTTTCCCCACCGTATATATTATATAAATTCACCCACAAAAGAAGAGCTGGGGTGTTAAATTATTTTTTTTTAATTTTCTTATTTGCCTTTTTCTTAAGCACATGCAGTCTATACTGCTCACAACTTATAGAGGGTTATACTGTAAATGAAGTTTTAAAGTTTAACTAATTATACAGTTAAGATAGATGCAGGCACACAAAAAATAATATTTGTTTTTTGTAGTTGTTGTTATAAATTGTTACTGATTTGGTGATTTAAAACAATACAAATTTATTACTTACTCTTCTGTCACTCAGAAATATGAAATGGTCCTCAATAAGCTAATCAAGATGTTGATTAGGCTGCATTTTTCTAGAGGCTCTAAGGCAGCGATTTTCAAACTGCTGTACTGCAAGAGTTTTTAAAACATGCATATTTTACTGTTTACTCAGGGGCACTGACCTCTTTTTCCTTAGATTGTCAAATTAAAAAAGTGACAACGGCCAACACAACAATAGCTGTCTGGTGTGAATGCTCCATCTTGAACAATAAATATGTACTTCTATATAATAGAGTCTCATTGTTTTGGTCACCTTGCATAATAAAGTGTGTCTGATTGATTAATTCTTGGTACCAGAAATCCTTATATGCCAGTATAGACATCTGATCTTAAAAAAAATGTAAAGGGATTAAGAAAAAAAAAATTACTCGTAGACACAGACAACAGTGTGGGGATTACAGAAAGGAAAGACAAGTGGGAGGAGGGAGAGGAGAGGAGAGGGGGAAAAGATAATGATGGAGAGAAACTTGACTTGGGGTGGTAAACACACAGTGCAATATACACACGATGTATTATAGAATTGGTCATATTCCTGTATAATGTTATTAACCAATGTCACCCCAATAAATTCAATAAAAATTTTTAAACATTAAAAATTAAAAAGTCACTGTGAAGAAAAAAGGTAGGTTATTACTATTATTATTATTATTATTATTATTTGTAAAACACTCAAAATGATACCTTTTTTTGTCACATCGGCAAGAAGATATTTTTCAGTATGTGGTAGAATTTTAGTATTTAGTTTTTGTGGGTCATGAGATGAAAAGGATTGAAAATCACTGCATGAAGGGATGATCCATTTTTTATCCCTTGCAGTTTCTAGAGACCATTCTAGTCCAGGGCTTTGTTTGTTGGAAGTTTTTTTATTATTCTTGATTTTCTGCTTCTTCCCGATTCAGCCTCGGAAGATTGTATATTTCTAAGAATTTATCCATTTCTTCCGGTTGTTCACTTTGTTGGCATATAATTGTTCATAATATTTCCTTAAAATCTTTCTATTTCTTTGCTGTTGGTCATCACTGCTCTGTTTTCATTTCTGATTTTATTTATTACTTTATTTTTGTTCCCTTCTTTTCTTTTTTCTGTGAGTCTGGCTAAAGGTTTGTTTGCCTTTTTTTTTTTTTTTTTTAATTTAAGTGAGAGAAGGGGAGATAGAGAGGCAGACTACCGCGTGTGCTGACTGGAATCCGATCTGCGGCCCAACGCTCTACCACTGAGCCAACCAACCAGGAACCTAAAGGTTTATCAGTTTTGCTTACCTTATCAAATACCAGCTCTTGATTTTATTGATTTTTCTTTTTTTTTTTTTAATTAAGTGAGAGGCATGGAGGCCAGTAACTGCGCTATTTCAGCACCTGAGGCTGGCCATAGAGCCATCCTTAGTGCTTGGAGCCAACTTGCTCAAACCAGTCAAGCCATGGCTGCAGGATGGGAAGAAAGAGAGAGAGAGAAGAGGGGAGGGGTGGAGAAGCAGACGATCACTTCTCCTGTGTGCCCTAACCAAAAATCGAACCCAGAACTTCCACATGACCTCCACAGGCCAATGCTTTACTGCTGAGCCAACTGACCAGGGCCTCATTGATGTTTTCTATTTTATTTTATATATCTATGTTGTTTATTTTCACTCTGATATTTATTTTTTTCTTCCATTCACTTGAAACTTTATTTTTTCTTTTTCTAATTTCTTCACATTTAAGATTAGATTGTTTATTTGATATTTTTCTGGTTTCTTTATGTGCGCCTGTATTGCTATACATTTTCCTCTCAGAAATACTTTTACTGTATTCTGTATAGTTTGGGTCTTTGTGCTTTACATTTATTTATCTTGAGGAATCTTTTGATTTGTTCCTTAACCTTGTTTATTATTTAATTGCATATTATTTAGCCTCCATATGTTTGTGTATTTTTAGTTTTCTCCTTATAATTGATTTCTAGTTTCATGTCACTGTGATTAGAGAACATGCATGATATGCTTTCAATCTTCTAAAGTTACTGAGATGTAACATGGTCTCACAGAAAATGTACTAGGCACCCTTGAAAAGAATGTATATCCTGCTGCTTTAGGTGAGATGTCATAAAAATATCAATTAAATTCATATGGTTTAATGTGTCATTCAAGGCCACTGTTTCCTTATTGATTTTCTCTCTGGATGACTTCTCTAGTGAGATTCCCTACTATGACTGTACTACTGTTGATCTCTTTCTTGATGTCCATCAATATTTGCTTTAGATATTTAAGTGCTCCTATGTTGGATGCATACATTTTTGTTAGATTGATCCCTTTATTATTATGAGATGCCCTTGTCTCTTGTTACCAGCTTTGTTTTAATGTCTTTTTGCCTGATATAAGTATTGCTAGCCCAGCTTTTATTTTTTATTTTCATTTGCATTAAATACTTTTTTATTTTCATTTTTTGACAGAGACAGAGAGTCAGAGAGAGGGACAGATAGGAACAGATAGACAAGAAGGGAGAGAGATGAAAAGCATCAATTCTTTGTTGCAGCTCCTTATTTGTTCAGTGACTGCTTTCTCATATGTGCCTTGACCGGGGATCTATAGCAGAGCAAGTGACCCCTTGCTCAAGCCAGCAACCTTGGGCTCAAGACAGTGACCTTGGGCTCAAGTCAGTGATCTCAGGCTCAAGGCAGTGACCTTGGCATCATGTCTATGATCCCACGCTCAAGCCAGCGACCCCTCACTGAAGGTGGTGAACCTTCTGCTCAAGCTGGATAAGCCTGTGCTCAAGCCGGTGACCTGGGAGTTTTGAACCTGGGTCCTCCATGTCCCAGTCCAATGCTCCACTGCACCACCACCTGGTCAGGCAGCATGAAATACTTTTCTCATCCCTTACTTTCAGTCTGTGTGTGTCTTTCAAACTGAAGTGGGGTTCTAATTGGCAGCATATATATGGATATTGTTGATTTTAATCTATTCAGCTATCCTTTTTTTATAAATTTTAATGGGGTGACATTAATAAATCAGGGTACATATGTTCAAAGAAAACATCTCCAGGTTATCTTGTCATTCAATTATGTTGCATACCCGTCACCCAGAGTCAGTTGTCCTCAGTCACCTTCTATCTGGTTTTCTTTGTGCTCCTCCTCTTTTCCCTCTCCCTCTCTCTCCTCTCCCCCCCGTAACCACCACACTCTTGTCCATGTCTCTTAGTCTCGTTTTTATGTCCCACCTATGAATGAAACCATGCAGTTCTTAGTTTTTTCAGATTTACTTATTTCACTGAGTATAATGGTATCAAGGTCCATCCATGTTGTTGCAAATGATCTGATGTCATCATTTCTTATGGTTGAATAGTATTCCATAGTATATATGTACCACATCTTCTTTTTTTGTTTGTTTTTTGTTTTTTTCATTTTTCTGAAGCTGGAAACGGGAGGCAGTCAGACAGACTCCCGCATGCACCCGACCGGGATCCACCTGGCATGCCCACCAGGGGGCGATGCTCTGCCTATCTGGGGCGTTGCTCTGTTGCATCCAGAGCCATTTTAGCACCTGAGACAGAGGCCACAGAGCCATCCTCAGCGCCCGGGCCAACTTTGCTCCAATGGAGCCTTGGCTGCAGGAGGGGAAGAGAGAGACAGAGAGGAAGGAGAGGGGGAGGGGTGGAGAAGTAGATGGGCACTTCTCCTGTGTGCCCTGGCCAGGAATTGAACCCGGGACTCCTGCACGCCAGGCTGACACTCTACCACTGAGCCAACCGGCCAGGGCCTGTACCACATCTTCTTTATCCAGTCATCTATTTAAGGACTTTTTGGTTGTTTCCATGTCTTGGCCACTGTGAACAATGCTGTAATGAACATGGGGCTGCATGTGTCTTTATGTACCAATGTTTTTGAGTTTTGGCTATCCTGTTTTATTACTGGAACATTTACTCAATTTATATTTAAAGTAATTATTGATAGATCTGTAGTTGTTGCCATTTTATTAATGTTTTCTGATTGTTTTTGTAGTTCTTCTCTGTTTCAATCTTATTCTCTTGTTCGGTTTTCTTGTATGTTGATGACTTTCTATAGTGTCTTACTTGGATTTCTATCTCTTTATTTCTTGCATATTATAGAGATTTTTGTTTTGTGGTTACCATATGCATCATATGTACAGAGCTATGTTTATAGCTACTTATTTTAAGTTGATGGTCACTAAGTTCAAACACATTTTAAAATCACTACCATTTTTTATTTACCCACTCCACGTGTATTTTTTTGTGTTTTACTTCTTTTATTATATTTAATATTTATTGATTTGAGAGGGAGAGAGAAATGAAGGGAGATAGATACATTGATTTGTTGTTTCACTTATTTTTATGCATTCATTGGTTGATTCTTATATCTGCCCTAACCAAGGATTGAACTCGCAACATTGACGTATTAGGACAATGCTCTAACCAACTGAGCTAACTGGCGAGGAAATACTTTGTTTTTACTTCTTTTGTGTATGTGTGTTTTTGTGTATCACTTAGTTTATTGTAGTGATTACACATGATTTTCCTACTTTAGCCTTTTAACCTTTTTATTGGCTCTATAGTTGGTTGATTCATTTCTTTTAGTATTTGCCTTTGTCAATGAGAATTTTTCTTTCTTCATTTTTTCTTTCATAATTTGGCCTTGTCTTTTCTACTTAAATAAGTTCTTTTAAGATTTTTTTAAATACTGGTATAATGGGTATGAACTCCTTTAGTTTTTTCTTTTTTGATAACTTTCATAAGTTTTAAATTGTGCATAATTTTAAACAGCAAGATAAAATGTCACATTATTTCTCTCTAGCCTTCCTGGGATGTGAATCATACTTTGTCCAGCATTTCTAAGCTGTATATAGTACCCGCTTATTAGGTACTTAGCAGCTTTCTCATACATCAGATTGCTTCAGTATCAACTTGGTGCTTGTGTTCAAATAACCCTTATTTTATTTAGTAATGGCCCCAAAGCTCAAGAGTCGTGATACTAGCAGTTTGGATATGCCAACAATTAGCTTTAAAGTGGAAAAGTAAAAAGTTTTCAATGTAATAAAGAAAAAAAAATGCATGCTGAGGTTATGAAGAACTATAGTAGGAACAAATATTCTGTCTTTGTAATTGTGAATAAGGGAAAAGAAATCCATGCTAGTTTTGCTGTCATGTATCAAGCTGCAAATGCTCTGACCCTGTGTGTAATATGTGCTTATTTAAGATAGAAAAGCATTATTTTTGGTCCTGGTCAGTTGGCTTAGTGGTAAAATATCATCCCAGAATGTGGATGTCCCCAATTCAATTTTTGGTCAGGGCACACAGGAGAAGCAACCATTCGTTTCTCCACTCCTCCCCATACCCTTTTCTCTCTCTTTTCTTTTTCCACAACCATGGCTCTATTGGTTTGAACTGCTTGCCTTGGGCCTTGAGAATGGCTCTGTGGAGTCTTCAACTCAGGCACTAAAAATAGTTTGGTTGTGAGCACGGCCTCAGATGGCCAGAGCATAGGCTCCATACCCAGGGGATCCCATTTGGGGTGCATGTGGGAATCAGTTTTTCTATCTTCCATCCTCTTACTTGGAAAAGAAGAAAAAAAAGCATTATTTTTGTGGGTGGATAACATGAACAAAATATGCGTTTTGATTGACAACAATGTGTTGCACCTATGCAAAATATTTAGCAAAGAATCCCCTGAAGTAAATGACACTAAGCCATTTATTGCAACCAAGAGATGGTTACACAGATTCTGGAACAAGTTTGAACTGAAAAATATAAAAACTACTGAAAAAAGAGAGACCACAGTTACATGACTTATAGAGTATATTGTTACCATTATTCTATTTTATTTGTTATTGGTATTAATCTCATACTGTGCTTATTTTATAAATTAAACTTTATCTTAGGTATGTATATATAGGAAAAAAATTCATAGTATATATAGAGCTCAGTACTATTCATGGTTTTAGTCATCAGCTGGAGGTCTTGGAATGTAAGCCCCAAGGACAAGACATGGCGGACTACTGAATGTGCAGAATAGATATTCACGGTGTAAAATTATAATTAAACCTGGAAATAACTGTGAAAAGCCATTAAAAAGACAGTAAAATGAGAATATAAAAACTAAGTAGCTTTGATTAATTTTAAGTTAGCAAGTAAATGTCAAAGCCAAAAATTAATTTGTGAAGAACAAAATTTGCAATATTTTTATGTGAATACTTTCATTCCCAATAAGTTTTCAAAGTAAGTGGTAGTCATCATTACAAAATTGTTTTTCAAGATTGGAAAATTTAATCCTCAATATATCTTTTAACTGATTAAGTAGACTTTGTTTTTTCAAACTTAATTATTTTTTATTCTTATTGCTCAAGATTTATGGTGTGGGTAATGGCAGTTCTTTAACTTACTTAACTGACAACACTGTATAAAATACATAGCAAACACAAAATAAAAAATGGATGAGACCTTCCACCACAACAAAACTGAAAGCTTCATGAAATAGTAGGAATTAATCTTATTCTAGCAAAAAGTGTCTTTCATTCTGGCTATACTATTACTTTCTTTCCCATTCTGTGTTTTCAGAATGCCATGATGATCTGACTTTTACTTACTAGTAACAATTGAGTCTAGAGTATATTGGAAAACAGTTAGCATGCTATATTAGTATTTGACATAAAAAGTAAACATTAAAATTAAAAAAAATGTTATATTGCTTTTATCCTTTGATCCTATCGACCACCCTCTCATTTTGCTGGCTTTATCCCTTGTTTGAAGGCAGCAAATTTTATTTAAAATACAATCCTAAAATACTATCCTAATCAATCACATAAATTTTATTTGTAAAATGAATATCGAATAGAATGTTGTGACCCCGGCTGGTTGTCTCATTGGTAGAGTCAGCCCGGCATGTGGATGTCTCGGTTTGATTCACAGTCAGAGCACACAAGAGAAGAGACTATTTGCTTCTCTACCCTTTCGCCTTTCTTCTTCTCTCTGGACCTCTCTCTTCTTCTCCCACAGCCATGGCTCGGTTAGAGAAAGTTGGCCCCAGACTCTAAGGATGGCTCCATGGCCTTGCCTCAGATGCTAAAATAGCTCGGTTGCTGAGTAATGGAGCAACAGCCCTATATGGGCAGAGCATCTCCCCATAGGGGGCTCGCTGGGTAGATCCTAGTCACATGCAGGAGTCTGTATCTCTGCCTCCTCGAACTCACTTAAGAATGAATAAATAAATAAATAAATAAATAAATAAATAAATAAATGGGATGTTGTACAGTTTTTCAACACTTTCTGAAAGTTCATGTTATGCCACTTACTTGTATGAAAAAGCCATTGTTCTAATGTAAGACTTTTATAAAAATAAAGTGGCTTAACATGAACTTTCCTACTTTCATTAAGTAGGAGATACTCTTAATGCTATTTTGTCTAATAAAAGGTATCGTAAGAACACTTTATTTTCAGTTAGAGGGAAAACATGTATCACTCAGAATAAATATGATGTAATTCTAATGTATAAAGAATATATTTAAATAACACTTTAAAATAATTTGCGTATCTCTGACAGACAGATTGCTGCTATCTAAACATCAATACAGTCAAAAATACAGCCCTGTTTACAACTTATTTGAAAGTGCTCAACCCTCAAGGTGATAGTGGTGAAAGCTATTTCTAAGGATGCTAAGGCAGATTTCCAGATGTGAAAATACAGTGGTACCTTGAGATATGAGTTTAATTCGTTCTGTTACCGAGCTTGTAAGTCAGTCAACTTATATATCAAACAAATCACTCCCATTTAAAATAACTAAAATAAATTTAATCCATTCCAGCCCTGTGAAACATCTCTAAACCATCCTAAATTATTTAAAAAGACGTTTTTAATTAAGAAACACACGTGTATACTTTACCAATACATAACAAAATATATGAAATAAAAGAAAAAAGTGTTATTTAGTACTGTATTCTTACCTTGGAGACAGACAAGTGTGGCTAACGGAGGTGAATGGCGGAGGAGGAGGGAGGGAGGAAGGATGCAGGCACTGTAGACACATAAACTAAAACTGCACTTTCTTAACACTAAATGTAAACTAAAACTACATTTTCTTTACTTTAAACAAAACTAATACTGCACTTTATTTCAAATGAAACCACAAAAACTTAATTGTAAAATAATGCAATTTCTTAACTTTAAACTTAACCTAAGCTTAACATTACATATTTTTCATTTAAGTATCACCAGTTTTTGCCTTTTTGGTTGCACTTTTGGCACTTTCACTTGCAGGACTTTTGAATAAAAATATTTCCAAAGAGGTTTGCTTTTGCCTGCCTTTTAAAATATTACAGAAATGTAACAAACAAGTGTCATTAATAAGTGCTGGAGCACCACCAGTTGAAACTTTTACTGGGTATTTCTTTTCAATGGAACTTGAATGCTTCTCCCACATTGTCAGCATGTCTTTAATTTCACTTGTAGAAATCAATTCCTCCGACTCTACCTCCTCCCCACTACTAATCTCTTGCAGAAGCTCCGTATGTTGTATCATCTCCTCCAACTCCTCAGTTGAGAGTTCCTCCTCATGTTCCTCGAGGAGCTCGTTACGTTACCCTCATCTACCTCCACACCCAATGACTTTCCGAGGGACACAATCTCCTCCAACGCTTCTACCTCGGTCTCGGTCTCTGGTTTGAATCCTTCGAAGTCCCTGTCTGCAACAACATCAGGCCATAACTTTTTCTAAGCCGAGTTCAAGGTTCTTCTTGTAACCTCTTGCCATGCCAAGTCAATAATGCACAAACATATCACGATGTTGTAGTGATCTTTCCATAACTCTCGAAGGGTTAGAATTGTATTCTCAGTCACCTCAAAGCAGCAGCAGAACAAGTGCTTTGTGTAAAGCTTTTTAAATTTGGAAATGACCTGCTGATCCATAGGTTACAAGATTGAACTCATGTTGGATGGGAGGTAGAGGACTTTCACAAATTTGAACTCATCGAGAATGTCATCTTCAAGACAGGTAGTGGGCTGGAGCATTATTAAGGATAGTAATGCTTTCATCAGGAGTTTATTTTCTTGAAGATATTTTTTCACTGCAGGATCAAAGATGAAATTTACCCATTCATAAAAAACTGTAGAAATCACTTGTAGAAATCAATTCCTTGTAGAAATCAATTTCACAAAACCATGCCCTAGCATGGTTTATTGGAGCACCATATAACCTGCAGGTTTTCTTTAAGAATCTTGTGAGTCTTAAAGGCTCTAGGATTTTCAGAATGATATACTAACAGTGACTTTACTTTACAGTCACCACTAGCATTTGCACACAATTCAAGGGTCAGACAGTCCTTCATGGGTTTAAGGCCTGGCAGCTTCTTCTCCTCTGAAGTGATGAAAGTCCTCTGGGGTATTTTTTTCCAAAACAATCCTGTTTCATCACAGTTGAACACTTGTTGGGGGATGTAGCCTTCCTTTGCGATAAACACAGCAAAACATGTGATGTACTCCTCAGCTGCCTTCACGTCAGCACTCGCAGCTTCACCATGCCTCATCACCCAGTGAATGCCAGATCTCTTTTTGAAATTTTCAAACCAGCTGTGACTTGCCTTAAACGTATCTTCTGCTGCCTCTTTTGAGGTAGATGGTTCTTTCTACTTTAAGTCATTATAAATAATACGTGTCTTTTCACATATTACAGTCTCCGTCACTGTATCTCCTGCTAGTTCTTTCTCTTTCACTCACACCAGCAGAAGCTTCTCCATTTCTTCATGGATATTTGTCCTTAATTGAGACAAAATTGTAGTTCCTTTTGCTGGATTTGCACTTTTGATGGCATCCTTTTGTTTAAGGATGGTACAAATTGTAGATGTATTGTGGTTGTACAACCTTGCAATTCAACCATTCGTACACCACACTCATGTTTTTCTATTATTTCATGCTTTACTTCTATAGACATCATTCTCTTCCTCTTCTCACCACTGTCATTTACACTCACTTTCTTCAACCCATGATAACACACAAAAAAAAGTTAGTAAAAAGTGCAAAAGTGATGCAAAAACGAGTACAGTGCATGAGATTCTACTTGATTCTGCGGGTAACATGTGAGAAAGAATAAGATGCTGGTGTTGTGCTGCCGATACTGGACCCCTGTGCCAATGCACCAACTAGTGGCAGATTTCTGAATCATGCCTCATATCTCAGAATTTTGCTCAGATCTTGAACAAAAATACGGACTGAGTCACAGCTCATATCTTAAAAATTTGTATGTCGGTCTGCCCATATCTCAAGATACCACTGTATCAAAAAGGAAGGTTACTTGCTTTGGCATGTTTTCAATATAAATCAAACTTTGATTTGGGGGGAAAGTATGAGGAATGGGTCCAGAATCAACAGAAAGAACAAGCATCTATTAAATTTTAAAGTTTCATGGGAACAACTAACACTCTCATTTGGTAAAACAATAACAACAGCAAAATCACCTTTAGGAAATGGGATGTTTTGCAGTGTTCACAGTTGTTATCCTAACCTATCTTTTCTTAAGGACAATCTTTTAGAAGATGTAAATAATTTCCAGACAAAGTCATGTTTTTAAGTGGATAGCTATGTGCCTGAATTTGAAATGATCCTTAATTTTTAGTGAATTCTATCACCTCTTCACAAAGTATCTTGTCTGTACCTTCTCATCAACATTTTCATTTTATCTGAATCTCTCACTCCTGTGTTGTGTCACTTTGCAGATAGGAGTCCCCAACGTGATGAGTACTAAGGAGCCTTTCTACAACGATGTAGCTGACAGTAACACAAGTATAATGTAAAATCACACAGTCTACTAAGACATCCCACATTCTCCCACTTTCTTCTCTAGCAAATCTTGCTCTAGATTTCTGCATGTTTAAAATGTGTTTTATTTTTTTCCTTAGAAATCCCATATCAAGCAGCAGTAAATCTTTATATGAACTGTGGTTTTTTCCCTATATATTGGTTTTACAAATTGCCAGAAATGCAACACATTTCTTTGAAACACATAAAAATTTTTATATAATTTTTGTTGAAATAAAGTTCTCTCAAAAGGAGAATTTCAGAAAGTATATAGATATTAAATTAACCAATATATCTCTAATAACCAATTAAAACATAGGGTGTGACCAATTTCTAATATTTCCTTATCTATAGTATCAAAAAGTAAGGCAATATTACACCTAAATTACTGTAACAGAAATTGTATAAACTAACACACGAAGGGAAATAATTTGTAAGGTGTGTTGCAATCAACTAACTTAATCCTGGCAAAACCTCAGATGTAGATTTTAAATACTCCATTTTTAAAGATGAACATACTGATGTTCAGAGTGGATGTTGAACACATAATAGAACTGAGACTTCTATTTGTCAAAATCTTCACCTTTATATATAATCTCCAACTTAAGGATCTGACCATGTTTGTTCATATTTACAACTTATTTTAATACTAGTAAGAAATCCTTTACCAACAATTCACTGCATACCCATTTACAACCATAAAAACAAGGTTCTTCTCATTCTTCAGCCCCATATTTATTAATTGATTTTATTATTTTGGGACTACCATTTGTTGCTGAATTTAGGTTCAGTTGCCTGCCACATGAGAATTTAATATTTGTGTGACAGGTGAAGGTGAAAAGGAAAGATGTTTATTCAGGAGTTTACAGCCTGAGAAGACGGGGGACTCCTGTCCTCAAAAACACATATTAACATCCTGACCAGGCAGTGGTGTAGTGGATCAAGTGTCGGACTTGGACACAGAGTACCCAGATTAGAAATCCTGAAGTCGCTGGCTTGAGTGCGGGCTCATTGGACTTAAGCGCAGGGTCGCTGGTTTGAGCAAGGGGTCACTCACTCTGCTATAGGCCCCTGGGTCAAGGCACATATGCAAAAGCAATCCATGAACAACTGAGCAGCCACAACAAATATTGATGCTTCTCATCTCTCTCCCTTCCTGTCTGTATGTCTCTATCTGTCCCTCTCTCTCTCTCTCTCTCTGTCACAAAAAAACAAATCAAAACCAAACCAAACCAAACACACATATAAGCAGCTCAGAAGCCTTGGCCAGAGGATAAGGGGAATTGGAAAGGGGAAGACCTCCTAGGGAGATAGATACCTGTACACTGTGCAGTAGTCGGTACTCTAGACTAAGCCCATCTCCTATGTCTGCTTTACTACTGCATATCTACATGCTGGGTAACCCGTTTTAGTTGTATATGCTATGAATGCTTCGAATAATGTCTCTAAATTCAATCAAACTCAAAGTCAATGACTAATATCTTACTCAAATTCTGCTTCTCCTGTTTTATACTTAACATTTTTGTTTTGAGGAAAACAATTTTTTCACTCTCTCTAACCCTTTTAGAATAACTCAGTATTAATATTATTAAAAATAAAAGTGGCTTCTTTTCATAAAATATCCTTTCTTTTAGTGTAGGACATTATCTTTAGGCTGACTTTTGTAAAACTATGAAACTCTATACGGAAAAGTTTCTTATTTGAATCTACATCAATGGACAACAAATAAACTAGTTTGAGAAAAAAAAACCCAGATGTCATTTTGTTAACATTAATCCATGTTAGAACTTCTAAATTTCTGCTCAATATTACTGTTAATGTTCATTTGCTATAGAAGATTTTAATGTGCTACTTTTTACATATGCAATATTATTATAATAAACACACTATAGTTTATTTTGAAAATTCTCAGTGCTCAGTGTTTTATATTTAGTATTCCACTTAAATGATCTGCAACAATAGTATGTATCAGTCAAGCCTACGAAATATATATAAAAAAGAAGTTTGCTAAAAAGAAATTAGTTATTTTCTTTGGCTTTTAAATTCATCAGATGAAAATTTGGAATATCAAAATAGTTTATAAATGTCTGTTAAGACATCTTGTCATTTGTAAGAGCCACAAGCTTTTAAAATTTATGTGGACATAACAATTAATTTCAAATAGTCATAAATTTTAGTGGTTAGGTTAGGCAAATGTGGGCGACTTATTCTGGTTACAAAAATTTATGAAAGTTGTAGAGTTAAAAAATGTGGTGGCATTTTCATTTTTGAAGGTTTACAGAAAAAATGAAAATTATATTTGAAATTTTATTTCTAGAAATATTTACCTTTTATCTTGTGTTTAGTATAATGGGAGAAAAAAGGAAATATTTATAGACAATGATGAATAATGGAAAGTTTTCTAGGTCGTTTTTATAACCTTATAAATCTAACGTGAGAATGTTTTGTATAAAATTATGTTTTCATTCACAGACTTCTTTCTACATGTAAATAGATGTATACTATCTGTTGGTTTTGCGGTGGGTTTTAGCATTTAAAATCACCCAAAATTTTATATATTTTATAATATTTTCTATTTTTCAGCTTTTATTATTTTGTGTCATGTGTGTGGGTGTGTTCGACTTTTCATGTTATTATCCAATCTTTTTGAAGTCAGAGTTCATATGATATAATTATGAAAAGTGCTTTGTATACATTGTGATTGCTCCAACATATAGTTAAGAGTATAGATTAAATTTTAGTTAAAATTTTTAATCTGTTCAAGTAATTATAACATAGGGCTTTAAGATTGGCCTTATTATGCAACTAACCTCCAAGCGAATCTAAATAGTACTTTAATTGCAACATAATTAATATGAGTGTGATATAACAATTTACACAAAATTACATATCTTATTTTATTGATATATTATTTTATTTTGTATTATTTGCCAATGTTAAGTCTGCAGACTATGTTCATTAATGTCTTTAATAACATTGAAAAAATAACCTAAATTATTTATATTCTTCCATAAAACTGAAAGATTTGTTGTATAATCCATCATTGCATTTTTTGATAATTATTAAAAATAGGTTTTTAAATGTTTTGCATTTTGGAGACTATAATACTTTAACATGACCAATATTATATGTCAACAAAAAATTATTGGTGTTCAATAATAGTACATAGTATTTTTTGTTACATTGGTTTGGTGAGTCTCCTATTCTATTATGATTCATAGTCTATTCTTCTGATTTATATTTTGGAGAGATTTGTAGATTTACACTGATATAACAGGAAGTGTTCTGTGTCTCACTGACTCCTATTAAATATCTTATAGTTCTACAGAACATGAGCTATAAACCATCATATTTTTTAGGAAGCATTTTCCAAAAGAACCAAAGACATAAAAAATCAATGAAATTTAATATTTTCTATAATATAACAAGCAGTGAGGCTATCACAGCATCACATAATTTTAGGAAAGGTTGAGATTATTTATTCTAACATGTAGGCTAATATGATAGAATCCTTTGCAAGAATCCTGGCAAGATAACTTCTCCTTTCTCTTTTATTATTCTCATCATAAAGCAGCAAAGTATAGTGTGGGATATTTCAATTAAAATGAATATTTCTTCATATAAGCTGTATATAAAATTATAAAGTTTTCTTTAGATTTTCAGGCTTTAGGACTTATATTACTTTCTTAGATAATACAACATAAATTTGAGCCTTTGACCACATTATATTTTTTTTCTTTTTT
This sequence comes from Saccopteryx leptura, assembly GCF_036850995.1. Taxonomy (NCBI): domain Eukaryota; kingdom Metazoa; phylum Chordata; class Mammalia; order Chiroptera; family Emballonuridae; genus Saccopteryx; species Saccopteryx leptura. The sequence continues at coordinate 359,232,024 of NC_089503.1, forward strand.
TTTCTTCTTTTTTTTTCTTTTTTTTTCTTTTTTTTTTTTTTACAGAGACAGAGCAAGAGTCAGAGAGAGAGAGATAGATGGGGACAGACAGACAGGAACGCAGATAGATGAGAAGCATCAATCATCAGTTTTTCATTGTGGCACTTTAGTTGTTCAATGATTGCTTTCTCATATGTGTCTTAACTGTGGGGCTATAGCAGACCAAGTAACCCCTTGCTCAAGCCAGCAACCTTGGGTCCAAGCTGGTGAGCTTTGCTCAAACCAGATGAGCCCACGCCACTTGAGTTGGTGACCTCAGGGTCTCGAACCTGGGACCTCTGCATCCCAGTCCAATGCTCTAACCACTGCGCAACCGCGCAGTCAGGCACATTATATTCTTTTATGTTCTGATAACATAGGTGATACATTTTGTATCACCTAAGTTTTTATAGCAATGCTAAAGGCTTTATTCTCTTCCTAAGTTCAATATCAAAATATCCTAACTATGTATTATTTGATACAGTTTTAATACAGACCTGTTAAGTCCTTATCACCTCAGGTAAATGTTCTTTAATATGTTCTCAATAAATTCTTAACCAAAATGGGGAAATGTGTCTCAGACGTTGTTTGATCAGCACATATGAAATTAGTGCTCTTTACACTAAAGCAGTGGTCAGTGACTAACCTCAGACATTTATTGCATTTGCTTACTTTTTTTTTTTTTTTTTGTATTTTTCTGAAGCTGGAAACGGGGAGAGACAGTCAGACAGACTCCTGCATGCGCCTGACCGGGATCCACCCGGCACGCCCACCAGGGGGCCACGCTCTGCCCACCAGGGGGTGATGCTCTGCCCCTCTGGGGCCTCGCTCTGCCGCGACCAGAGCCACTCTAGCGCCTGGGGCAGAGGCCAAGGAGCCATCCCCAGCGCCCGGGCTATCTTTGCTCCAATGGAGCCTTGGCTGCGGGAGGGGAAGAGAGAGACAGAAGAGGAAGGAGGGGGTGGGGGTGGAGAAGCAAATGGGCGCTTCTCCTATGTGCCCTGGCCAGGAATCAAACCCGGGTCCCCCGCACACCAGGCCGACGCTCTACCGCTGAGCCAACCGGCCAGGGCCGCATTTGCTTACTTTTTTTTAAAATTGTGATGGCTTCATTCAATTATATTAAGCAATTAATTAAAAATATTGTTTTTGTCCTTTGAGCTGTTCAATTATATAATCCTTCATATTCTTTACTTGAATAGCTGATTGCCATATTAAGATTATAAAATAATGAATGTTTTACTAAAATTATGGAATATTTTTAAAGCTTAAAAAAAGAAATATCGGCCTGACCTGTGGTGGCGCAGTGGATACAGCGTTGACCTGGAAATGCTGAGGTTGCCGGTTCGAAACCCTGGGCTTGCCTGGTCAAGGCACATATGGGAATTGATGCTTCCGGCTCCTCCCCCCTGTCTCTCTCTTCTCTCTGTCTCTCTGTGTCTCTCTCTCTCTCTCCTCTCTAAAATGAATAAATAAAAATAAAAAATTTTTAAAAAATTAAAAAAAAAGAAATATCATACATATATTAGTTCAGTAACTCCATAACTAGTATTAACATGTAGGTATACTTTAGTTAATTTTCTCTATTTCAGGTAGCAGAATGGAAATAATATGGGTGTTTGGACTATCTAAATGACAGTTTTTAGTAAACATTCTTATGAGCATATCTCTGCCCCTCTGTGCAAGTCCAGGACTAAAAAACTCAAAATTGTACTGGTGCAAGGCTTTAAGATGATATCAGTGAGTGCATCTGTTCTATATCAGCTAACCTTCAAGCAGGGTTTTCAAAGAACTCACATTTCTATTTTTAGAAGACTGAGACTAGTCAAAGGTTTTCTATGTCTCTATTTACCTTCTATGAGTTAATAGATTTACCTTAGAATTATTTTAATCAAAATTACAAATTTTTATAAAAATAAATTGTCAATTCAATTGTGATATTGAGGAAGAATACCATGCCTACTGGGTCTTTATGTAAGAGCAAAATGCAGCATTAAAAGTCAGTTTGTTATTTGCTCTGTCTATAAGATTTATCTCAAAGAGGTAAATTGAGAGTTTTGGGGAATTTTTATGATAATATGTCTTTATGATATTATTATCATTTTCTAAACTGATACATTTTTTAACCTGCAGTGTTCATTGTATATAATAGTTTAAGCTAATGTGAAGTAAACTGAAACAATTCTTTTTAATAGAAAAAATCAAATTTTAAAATAAAGTTTTTTCTACCTATCTTTTAAAAATATTTGCAGTCATATGTAAAATTATATCATGTCAGGAAATATTTAAAGGCAAATTTTTTAACTTGATTGGGTGGATTTTTTTTACCTTTACACTTTCATGAACATTGTGTGTGTGCATGAGGTATAATGATCACTTTCCATCTTGCCTTGGGAGTGGGTGGTAAGGCTTTTTACATTTTATTTGTTTTGTTTGTTTGTTTGTTTGTTTTAATGAATTACTTTCATTCAGTTATTTTCAGCACCAGGAATTGTCTAATGCAAAACTAAGGTAGTGTGGTACTTTTTCCAAATAAGTAGAAATACACATTTGGCATTGTAGAATCTTACATTTTAAATACTTTGTGTTTGTGTTTAACTTCACTATCATGGATAGCATAATAAACTTAAAGTGAAACCAGTGAAAATTTAAAAGTTAACTTCTAGGCCACAAAAAAAAGATCAGCTATTAATGTAAGAATTATTATTATATTACATGGATATCATGAAGATTATTTAATAGATTAGCTATAAATAATCCATGATTGTGCTTTATGTACATTTCTGGAAAAGGGAGGAAGGATAGAAATTGTAAAGGCAATTAAAAAAGTGCATGAGACCTAATAATTATGAAATAAGTAATAGCTTACTACTATTTTTGAGAAACTGGTTTGGTCTGCATTGCTAATTTTACACATACTTTTCTGAAGCTGCCCACAACGGTTTCAAACCATAAATTGAAGAAACAAATCATTAGTGACATCGCCTTGTAACTCTCACTGGCTCTGGGGCTCCTATTCAGATTTAATGAGAATTATGACTAAATTATTCATTGTCTGTGGGAGTTGCTCTGAGGAGAGAAAGTAGTTGAAAGTTTCACAAGAGAGAGATTTGCTGCTTAAAATATTGAAAGTATTGGAAAAAAATAATGATGGAAGCTTTATTGTTTGGGGAATCTCATTGTTTCTTAAAATGTATTCCTAATTTCTGCCACATTATTAGCTATGCAAAAGTTATAATGCAACTTTCTGAATAAGTGAAAATAGAAAACCCATACATTTTGCCCTGAAGTCCTGTGTTTAGTGATTTACAGATTTCTATAGCCTTGATAATTTGTGGTAGGTAATTCTATTCTGTTGCCTTGTTATTGGTTTTATGTATTAAAATGTAACATGGCTTTCCTCTGATTACCAGTATTTTTACACAGTTTAAATGAGAGGAAAGAAGGCACTTTTCAGTGTTTGAGCTGTTGAAGTTATCTGTGGTTTAGACATTTTGGTAACCTTGTAGTACAAGTCTGGTAGTTATTTTATGGCCTTTTAAATTGGTATACTCTAGTTCATTAAACTGACCTATTTAAAGAAATTGCAATAAATTCTTTGAATTTTTAATCACCACCAAAAAGCAAAAAATTTTAGTGTTGCTAGAGCACCTAGCAACACTTTCACTGTAATCTTCGTCACAATAAGTCCCCTTCTGATCCTAGGAAATGGTTTATATAATATCCTATATGAAAATAGCAGTTTACTTTTAAAAATTGACTTTCTTTTTTTTACATAATAATAAGCTCTGTGCACTTTATATCATACAAATAGAATTACTTTCTGTTATGTGATTCTGTGTATGTGTGCGTGCGCGCGCGCACGCGCGCGCGCGCGTGTGTGTGTGTGTGTGTGTGTGTGCGCGCGCACGCGCTTTCTAAAGCTTCTAAAAATCTAACATCTTCACAGAGGGGTTCTTTGGTAATTGACTCATTTTGCTGTTCTCTGAATTGAGTCACTCATATTAAGAAGATGTCCCTATAATTATTTTATTATCATTGGCTTGTTATAAAAATAGTTCCTGCAGGTAAAAGGAAGTTTTTCATTTTTAAGAGGTTGCATTAAATGATATTTGCTTTTTCTCTTCCATTTTATTGCATACAATTCAAGGAGTACACATTGTAGCTATACTTTTTTTTTTCAGAGCTAAGGCTTAGTATGTTTTATTTAATTCCTTCTCAATATATACACCATCAAAGCAAGTTGTCCCAACAATTAAATATCCTGAGTGAAGGATTCTTAGAAGTGTAACAAGAATCAAGAAGATAAGATTTAATGTACTAAAATTTGAGAAATATTATAATCTGTGAAATAACTTTCTTTAGAATAACTAAATATTGTAGTTAGGTGGAGATTATTATAGATGAGCTTGTTTTTTTCCCAAAGTCACACTTTGCCTTTAAAACATTCCATGAATTTTCATATTTCAGGTTCCTTTGTTGTTGTTAACTCAAAGTAGTTCTTTTAACATTGGTAAAAAATAACCAAAATTGAAAGACATGGTTTATGCTAGCTGGTTTATTATGACTCTATGTGGAAAAGAGAATACTAAAGAGAAGTAAGTTTATACTTCATTTCCTATTTTTATTATAATGTATATCAAGATTTAAATATTTGAAAATTGCCTGACTGGTGGTGGTGCAGCAAATAGAGCATTGACCTGGAATGGTGAGAACCCAGGTTCAAAACCCTGAGGTAGCTGGCTTTAGCATGGGCCCACCGGCTTTAGTGTGGGCTCACCAGCTTGAGCACAGGGTCACTGGCTTGAGTGTGGGATCACAGACATGACCTCATGGTTCCTGGCTTGAGCCCAAAGGTCGCTGTCTTAAAGCTCAAGCTTGCTCACTGAAGCCCAAGTCACTGGCTTGAGCAAGGGGTCACTGGCTCAGCTGGAGTCCCCCAGTCAAGGCACATATGAGAAAATAATCAATGAACAATTAAGGTGCCATAACAATAAGTTAATACTTCTCCTCTCTCTCTCTCACACACACACAAATAAAATTTAGAAAATAAAATATAATTAAAATACATTTATATTTATATATTTGATCATATAATAGTTAACTATTTATACAGATATTTAAAATTGCCATTATCTATGCTATCATGACATTTGCTTATGCATTATGTCTAATGGGCAGATTAGGAATGTTTAACGTAGACATGAAGTATTCTCCGTAGCGCAGATATAGCGCTTGCCTGGCTCCTGACTGCTTCCAATCTGATTTCACAAAGATTAAGATACAGGCAGTCCTTGGGTTACAACAGTCTCGACATACAATGCTTCAAGTTTAGTATGCTCACTCCCATTAAAACATAAAAAAAAATGAGACATGAGCATTTTGGCTTATGCCATTAGTGTCGTACTTATGGATTTCGTGGGTGAACTAGTTTGCGTGCAGCAGAAGAATATGTGTTAACGTGGCGTATGAGTGAGGGAGCTGACGTCCCCCAGTATGCTTACCTACACCACTCTGTATGGTTAAAATCCCAAGTATTCCATTAATGTTGATCTGTTCGGCAAATTTTTGGACTTTCTAATGGCTCTTAAATGAAACTCAGAATCTTCAGATGGTAGTGCTTTGAAGAGTAGGAAAACCATCACAGTAGAAGTGAAATTAGACATTATAGAGAGACCAGAAAAAGGATAATCAGCAACGAACATCGGCCACATGCTAGGCCTTAGCCACTCTTCTGTATCAACAGTTATCAAGGATAAAGACCATGTCCTGCCCTGGCCGGTTGGCTCAGCGGTAGAGCATCGGCCTAGCGTGCGGAGGACCCAGGTTCGATTCCCGGCCAGGGCACACAGGAGAAGCGCCCATTTGCTTCTCCACCCCTCCGCCGCGCTTTCCTCTCTGACTCTCTCTTCCCCTCCCGCAGCCAAGGCTCCATTGGAGCAAAGATGGCCCCGGCGCTGGGGATGGCTCCTTGGCCTCTGCCCCAGGCGCTAGAGTGGCTCTGGTCGCAATATGGCGACGCCCAGGATGGGCAGAGCATCGCCCCCTGGTGGGCAGAGCGTCGCCCCTGGTGGGCATGCCGGGTGGATCCCGGTCGGGCGCATGCGGGAGTCTGTCTGACTGTCTCTCCCTGTTTCCAGCTTCAGAAAAATGAAAAAAAAAAAAAAAAAAGAAAGACAAAAAAAAAAAAAAAAAGACCATGTCCTAGAGCAGTGGTCGGCAAACCGCGGCTCGCGAGCCACATGCAGCTCTCTAGCCCCTTGACTGTGGCTCTTCCACAAAATACCACATGCCCGCATGCAGATACACATAGCGGGGTGTTGGTGGGTCTGGCGACCGGAGATGTGGCGCAGGTGGGCCCCGGGATATGCAGCGGGGGGAGACACATGCAATTCATGCAGGAGTTGAGTGAGCCAGTCAGTCAGCAGTCTCATGTGCAGTGGTTAGTGCGAGTCGCGTCCGCAAATCGTGTGCAGGTGACAAGAGTATCTACTCGAAGCATAAAGTTGCCTGTATTTTTCCAACCAGCTGCAGATCCTACAGGTATTTTTGTCATCAATTTAAGAATTGTAATTATTTTGTGTTGGTAACATTATTATTATAAAATGAAACAATTTTTAGGTGCCCTGTCTGACATGGCTACAAAGAAGAAGTAAAGAAGAATGGAGTACCCTAATTAAGTTAATAAAAATGTACCTACCTGTATAGTTTAAGTTTAAAAAATTTGGCTCTCAAAAGAAATTTCAATTGTTGTACTGTTGATATTTGGCTCTGTTGACTAATGAGTTTGCCGACCACTGTCCTAGAGCATGTAAAGAGATCAGCGCCTATTAAATCAACTGTGATTACTAAACAGTGAAGTGGCATGATGATTGAGAAGGAAAGATAGCTAGTTTTGTGGCCAGAAAACCAGTAGCAGCAATATATACCAGTCAGTCTAGTGTTGATTCAGGAAAAGGCTAAACAGTTATTTGAGGCAGTAAAAAGTGAAAAGGGGGAAGGGAGTGAAGAGTTTGTGGCTAGTACAAATTGGTTCATGCATTTCAAAGCTCAGCCAATTTCCATAACTGTAAGTAAGGTGCAGGGTGACGCTGCCATTGGGGATGAGAAAGCAGCATGCAAATTTCCTAGGGTGGCTGAATTAATTAAAGAGTGGGCTACTGTGTTGAACAAGTGTTCAATGTTTACAAGACAGGCCTCTTTTGGAAGCATATGTCTAACAGGACCTACATCACCAAGAAGGAGAGGACAGCACCGGGCCACAAAGCTGGCAAGGAGAGACTGACTGCTTCTTGGGGGAAGTGCTGCAGGTGACTTCAAACTCAAGCTTCTGTTGGTGTGCCAGACAGAGAATCCAAGGGCACTAAAGGGCATTTGGAAGGGTCAACTGTTTGTCTGGAGGTCTAACAAGAAGGCATGGGTGACACTTCAGATTTTTGAGGAGTGTTTTTCCAGCCATTTTGTGCCAGCAGTGAAGGACTACAGTGTTAGCAAGGGGTTACCTATTCAGGTGTTGCTAGTGCTGGACAATGCCCCTGGTCACCCAGCCCACTTGAATGACTTTAACCCTAATCTCAAGGTGGTTTACCTTCCACCTAATACCACTGCCCTTTTATAGCCCATGATCCAAGGTGTCATTGCCTCCTTCAAGGCCTCGTACCTTCGGAAGACATTTGCTATGGTCCATAATGCAACTGAGAAGCACAATAACCTCAAAGACTTTTGGAAGTCATATAACATTTACAATGCTGAACAAAACATTGCTTTTGCCTGGGATGAAGTGAGGCGAACAGACTTAAATAGTACGTGGAAAAAACTGTTTGTGTATGACTTCCATGGCTTTGAGGAGTCAGTGGAAGCTGTAACAGAAAAGGTAAATAGCTCAATCTGGAGGTAGAGTCTGAGGTTGTCCCGGAGCTACTAGCATCATCTGCTGAGGACCTCATTCTGCTGGAGAAGCAGCTGATTGAAAAAGAACAGACAGAAACTCCACAACTCAAGAGATTACTTCCAAGGGTTTAGCAGAAGTTTTTTCTATTGTAGAAGATGGGTTGGCAGAATTTCAGGCTGAGGACCCAGTGGTGATAGATTTAGTAAATCTACAGAGCTGTTATGGATGACTTGCAATGCTATATGCAGATTTTGGAATAGAAGAAGTCATCAACCTTCCAGACTAGCCTGGACCAGTTCTTTAACAAGGTAGAGAGGCCTGCAACAGGTCCTGTACCCTCTACATCAGCTGCTTCTCAAGATAAAACACCAGTAGTACAGATAGAATCATCCCCAGCATCTCCTGCATGTTCCTTAGGCAATCCTGATTCACCTGACCCAGGATCTCCAGCACCTTCTGCAGGTTCTCCTGCCTCTCCAGCTTCCTCCTCCCAATAGGTCACTCTCTCCCACCTTGCAATGCCTCTTCCAGTATGCATGCCAACCACAGCAATAAAGGACAGAGATTTTCTTTTAAATTCATTTTTTGTCATTTTTTCTGTTACTACAGCACAGTGTGCAGTATAGTATATTGACGTCCTTTTCCTTTTTCTGTGGCTTAGTTGTGTTTTTATGTTCTAGATAATAATTTTACAACTGTGTTAGAATAGGTAAGTGACTTAGGCGAGGGTGTGTTTCAACTTACACCAAAATTCGGGTTATGTCACTGTCATAGGAACAAAGCTGTGCTGTAACCTGAAGATCCCCTGTAATGAATAAGTCAAAAATAATAGAATGGGCCCTGGCCGGTTGGCTCAGCGGTAGAGCGTCGGCCTGGCTTGCAGAGGACCCGGGTTTGATTCCCGGCCAGGGCACATAGGAGAGGCGCCCATTTGCTTCTCCACCCCTCCCCTCCTTCCTCTCTGTCTCTCTCTTCCCCTCCCGCAGCCAAGGCTCCATTGGAGCAAAGATGGCCCGGGCGCTGGGGATGGCTCCTTGGCCTCTGCCCCAGACGCTAGAGTGGCTCTGGTCATGGCAGAGCGACGCCCCGGAGGGGCAGAGCATCACCTCCTGGTAGGCAGGGCATCGCCCCTGGTGGGCGTGCAGGGTGGATCCCGGTCGGGTGCATGTGGGAGTCTGTCTGACTGTCTCTCCCCGTTTCCAGCTTCAGAAAAATACAAAAAAAAAAAATAGAATGCACTTCTTTATTATATAAAAATATTAATTATAGAATATAATTGAAAAATAATATATGAATTTCAAAAAAAGCCCCTCTTCTTAAATGCCATCTCTTAGCAATTGAAATATACTAGTAAATAAATATAAAATCAGTGATGTCTTTTTCGGGAATAATTGTAAAGGAAAAAAAAACACTGCAATGGCAACTAAGAAGGATATAGTTGAAGAAAAATTCAAGTAATAGGCTACTTTATAGATTTTTTGAAAATAAAGTTTTAGATTAGTATCTACCAACTCAGAAGGGCAGTTTATCATATGAGAAAAGCAATCTGCAATAGCTAGCACAATCCTCTTCTTGTGAAACTAGAATTGGGGTAGTTTTACTGCTAATATGATATCTTACTTTTTGCAACAACATGGATGGACCTGGATATTATTTTGCTAAGTGAAATAATTCAGTCAGAAAAAGACAAGTACCATATGATTTCACTTATATATGGAATCTAATGAACAAAAACTAACAAACAAAGTAGAAACAGACCCAGAAATACAGAGAACAGACTGACAGCTATCAGAGGGGAAGGGAATTAGTAGCAGGTAAAATAGAGGAAGGGTTTAAACAACAAAAAAAAAATCAAGCTCATAGAGAGCATTGTGGTGATTATGGGAGTACAGGGGGGTAGAGGAGGTAAAAAGGGTAAAGTTGGATAAATGGTGATGGAAGGAGACTTGACTAGGGGTGGTGAACACACGGAGCAGTGTACTGATGCTGTATTATGGAATGGTACACCTGAAAGCTATGTAACTTTATTAATTAATATCAACCCAATATAGTCAATCTAAAAAAGAGAGGGAGAAATTCACTTTTCAGGAAGAGGGGACTACCTATACGTCAATTCTGCTTTGAACAGTTCAAAAAGCTGAAAAATTATTAAAATGTGTTTTAAAATATAAGAGAATTAAAATAGCAGTGATTTTTACCAAACCAAAGTGTTAAAAAATGCAGATGTCCGGAGTGAAATGTGATGGTATTCACTTTGGCATTTGTCAATTTTGAAAATGTTGCCTATAAGGTTAAGGGACTGAACAGCACTGATAACAGCCCCAAAGGACAGGGTGGGTGTAACATTTTTGGATACCGAATAAATATTGTATAGTAAAACCCCTTCCTTAAATGCACAAAACTTCAAAGGGACAATAGAGAAAGATTGTCTAAAAAATAGATAAACACTAATATGGATTGCAGGCCCACTTCAGACTGTTTCAACTCTTGAGATGAGATTATGGTGATACCACTGCTACTGAATTTACTTGTCTTCCAGAAACAAACAAATAAAATTTGAAGAACGATAACTGTATCCCATGCTTCACACAATGTCTACAAAAACTTTTGAAAGTGCCTTGTCAACAGCAGATTCATAAATATCCATAGACATGAGAAGAAAAGACACTTGTTTTTGAACAGATATAAAATAAAGGACCGTGGCAGTGTCTAGGAGCTCAGATATTGGAGTTAGATTTTCAAATAAGTATGATTTCTCTCTTCAGAGAAATAGTGGCAAGACTGAGAAGCTGTAATAAAATCAAGTGAAAATTCAAAAATTGGAAAAAAATAATCAAAACAATGAAATAAAAACTAAATATAGAAATATAACATCAAATGAAACAGCTAAAAATATATGTTAATGAATCATAGTACTCTAGAATGCTCAAGCACTTAAATAGTTGGAACTATATAAGATAAGGTAAGATATAGATATTTATAGATATTTAAAAGGCATTTTATTCAGGTAATGGAATTCTAAAAGGAAAGGTGATAACAAATGGTGTATAACCAATATTTGGAAAGATAATGAACAAAAATTGCACTAAAGGAATAAACAATCTCAAATCAATTTCAAGAAGTTATATAAACCAGAAGAAAGGTTTAAAATACCTCTGTTGGCCCTGGCCGGTTGGCTCAGCGGTAGAGCGTTGGCCTGGCGTGCGGGGGACCCAGGTTCGATTCCTGGCCAGGGCACATAGGAGAAGCGCCCATTTGCTTCTCCACCCTACCCCCTCCTTCCTCTCTGTCTCTTTCTTCCCCTCCCACAGCCAAGGCTCCATTGGAGCAAGGATGGCCCTGGGGCGCTGGGGATGGCTCCTTGGCCTCTGCCCCAGGCGCTAGAGTGGCTCTGGTAGCTGCAGAGCTACGCCCCTGAAGGGCAGAGCGTTGCCCCTGGTGGGCGTGCTGGGTGGATCCTGGTCTGGCGCATACACGAGTCTGTCTGACTGTCTCTCCCCGTTTCCAGCTTCAGATTTAAAATAAATAAATAAATAAATAAAAATAAAATACCTCTGTTTATCTTTCCCCCCGCTATTTTGGTATCTATCTGTGTGTATATACTCTACGTAGCTACTTGTTGAGAGTCCCTGGTCATTTCACTACTTAAAACTAAGAGAAAGTAAATTTTTTAAAAAAATTTTCTTATGGTATAATTTACATAACATAAAATTCACTCTTTTACAAAGTACAATATAATTATTTTTAGTAAATTCACAGTCATACAGGTCTCACAGCAATTTAATTCCAGAACATTCTCATAAATTCTAATTTTCCTTCACCTCCGCTCCTGGCAACTACTTTTCTACATTGATTCTACAGATATGTCTATTCTATATTTTATGTCTATATTTATAAAACTGAAATCATACAGCACATGCTCTTTCGTGTCTATCATTTTTCACTCAACATAACTTTTTTCAAGTTTCATTTATCTTATTAGTTTTGTGTTAGATATATGATTTTATTTTTATTTTTTAGTTATATTTCTAGGGATGAGATTGCAAGGACAAGACATTTGGATTCTATGTAATTTTCATGTGTTAGAAATGGTATTCAACTTTGGATTCTTTTTCTTCAACCTTTTAAAAATGTAAAAATAATTCTTAGCTCACAGACAGTACTGAAAATAGGCAGCAGGCAGTCCATGGTTTGCTCAGCCTTGCTCTGCCCACCTGAAGGAGAATAGCTACTCTGGAAATTTCTCTCAGGCAGTAAAAACATGCCTTATATACTCACTGCACCCAACTGTGCACCTGGCCAGGAATTCTTTCTTTAAGGGTAAGAAAGATATTTCCAGTATTAGAATTGTAAAATATAAAGACTGAATTTTAATATTTTGCACATGGGAGGCATACGAGTAATTTTCATTCTTTGTTTAATTTCATACTAGAGTGTTTAATTTTATTAAAATATGGTAATTCAGCTTTGATTTAGTTTTCTTTTATAGTTAAAATACATGCTGTTAAATGGAAATGTTCTTATACCTACAAAATGTTTATATGTGTTAAAAAGAAGAGGTTTTCTTATCTGTTATAAAAATACATTTTAAAATTCATAGGAGAAAATAAAAACTGACAAAAGCAGTTAAAGTCAGATAAAAATAAACACTGAAAAGAGAACTGAAATAATGGAACCCAAAAAGTACAAAATGAGATTTTGAAAATCAGAGTTAGGAAACGACAATGAGATCTTTGGAACCAGAAATTATTACGGCTGCAATACAGACCATTAAATTTCAACAATTTAATTTGGAAGGAATTAGATTGCTGGTAAAATAAATATTGTTTTGGAAAAATTAAAGAGTATAAAGAATACAATAAAATAATGTTCAGCTGGGAAAAATAAACACAAGAGGGGGTCACATTTCAGTAAAGAGAAGGGATTTAAGACTTCTGTGCATAGGCCAAGGATGATGGGCATTGTTATTAGAATAAAATATTTTCAGATGCTGGCTTGCCTTTAGAAAGAGGCATCTCATTTCAAATTCAAAATCTCATTTAAATTTTTAGCTTTAGGGAACAGGTCAACTCAAGCTATTAGATGAACTATCTAAAAAAATTATCATCATTCACCACTTCTTGACAGAAGGACTATTTAAGGGAAGAAAATACACAGTAGTTATATAGTAGTCATAAAGTAGTATTTTGAGAATCTATTAACTGAGAAAACGTAATTTGAAGCAACACATCTTATTGTGTGTGTGTAGTGTATGTGTGTGTGTGTGCTTGTCAATCTTGAAATATCAATTCAAAGCATAGATCTGCAGTCTTAGGCTTGAAGCAGATAACTAAAGCCAAATAGAAATTACCTTTCTATTGGAAAATAAGAAGTTGAACTGTTTATTGCCAGGCAGTTACCAGGAGTTTTCTTTTATATCCTCTATGTCCCAAATTTTTCTTGAATTTGTGTGTGTTTGTGTGTGTGCTTATCAATGTTGAAATATCAATCCAAAATTTAGATCTGCAGTCTTAGGCTTGAAGCAGATAACTAAAGCCAAATAGAAATTACTTTTCTATTGAAAAATAAGAACTTGAACTGTTTATTGCCAGGCAGTTACCAGGGGTTTTCTTCTATATCCCTTATATCCCAAATTTTTCTTGAATTTCAAACTCGAGAAGCTAAAACCTTAGGCTTCATCTATATTGAGCATCATTGCATTTAAATGCTGTCACATTGCTTATCTCATTTGTCCTCTGCAATCCTGAGAAATGGAAAGCACTGACATTATCATCTCTAAACATGAAGACACAGATTTAAAGGCCAAGTGTTTTAGTCAAACTCAGTTGGTAATTGGCAAGGCAGAATTCAGCTTGCTAGATTTGAAAGCCTATGATCTTTCCATTAAAAAAACAACAACACTGCTTTCTACTGCTAATTTATATTCCCTGCAGTGTATAGCACAGTGATTTGCCTGTATGAGATGTTTAATAGTTAAATGATGAATAATAAATTATATTTGTTAGGGCTTTGTTATTTAACAAAATTTTCACGTATATCACTCAAGATTTATATCAACAATTTGAGAAGGTAAGGAGACTTAAAATATCTCAATTCACTCAGAAAACATTTTATTTTAGAAAGTTTGATGATTCTTTTTGCAAGAGCACTCAGATATAAATAAAGTATTCTAGGATTTGATCTCTGTTCCTCTAGTTTCAACTATATCAAGCTTTTTATCACAATGTGGTACCTGTCAATGTGTTTGCATTAATTTTTTTATAAATCTTTATGACTGTATTTTTAAAATATTTTCATATGCATTTTATCAGTGACATAACATCTCTTTTAGATAGGTGTTGGTCAAATAAGTTTTTAAATATGATATATATGTTTGCTTGCTTATAGTTTGTATTGGGTCTGGGGGACAGTCTATAAGCAGGCCAGATCATTATAGCATAAGGCTTAGTTTTAAGACTAAGCTTTTCCCCACACCCTTGACTGATTTCATGATGTGGGGTGGTGCACTCTCATGAGGAATCCCATTATGCTTCAGATAAGTGACTTTGAATCAGAGACTTCCTTATTTGTATATTGGATTAAAGGTTGTGATTTCTACACTATAAAGTGGGGCAGACGGGGATTTTATAATAAATAATCCATTATTCAAATTTGATCTTTCCCTTGATCTCTAATTTGACAATTTCTTATTGAATATTTACTACATGTTAAGAAAGAGTCTATGGAACATAAATGCTGTGGCTTAGTAGATAGAGTGTCTGCCTAGAGTGGTGTTTCCCAACGTGGGGCCCACGCCCCACAGGGGGGCAATTCGATAGTTAAGGGGGGCAATTTGAAAATAGACTCCACACGACTTTAACTCTTTCGCCCGGGCCATTTAAATGCAATGCTAGATATCGGTACCAAATTTAACAAAAAATGCAATTCTTAAATAATTGCGGTAAATAATTATTAAGTATAATTTCGTTTGACGAGACCAAAATATCAACTGGGTGATTGGCGTCGTCAAGTAAACTTCGTCCTGGGTTCACCACGGAGCGTGCCGTCTGCCACGGGGAACCCCGGACGTTTTAAAAACTCGCTAAACAACGCAGTTATTCTCACCTAATTGGCCCATCGCAACTTCTGTAGTGTTTCACATCATTCAGTTGGTGTTAATTTGAAATAAGTGTCAGTCAAAACTGTTGTAAAAGCTCATCGATTTAATAAATATACATATATATTGTATAGATATAATTGGTAAGTATTTGATTTTATTTTTATCAATATTAAACTCTTTATTAAGTACTTCTTGCATTGGGGCTAGAAAGCAATAATATTTTATAAATATTATTGGAGCTATAATAGTGCATGCATGACAATTTTAATTTTAGAAGCATAACTTTCCAGAAAATGTTGTCAAGTGGAAAAAATATAGATACCTTTTGATTTGCAGTGGTAGTGTAGTAAATGTGTTATATACATTTAAATAAATATGAATTTTTAGTATACATTTACTCTATGTCACATTGAATATATTTTAACACATATTTTAATATTAGTTTTTAATTGATCTTATTTTTATTATAGCCCATAGTAAAATGAGTGGTGCAAGCAAGAAAAAAACTCGTCAATATTCCGAGGAATATTTAAAATTTGGGTTCATACCCGCTGTTCACGATGAGCGGATTCCTTTTTGTCTTTTATGCCAGCAATGCTTGACCAACGAATCAATGAAATGAGGTCATCTTGAGGCGAATTTGAAGGAGAAACATAGTGCTCATATTAATTCAGATTTGAGTTACTTTAAAACTTTAAAGAAAAATTTTGAAAAAAGAACATTAAAGTCTCTATTTACTGCTCATACTTCAACTAATAATCATGTTCTTGAGGCTAGTTATCAAATTTCTTTATTCACCGCTAAAACTGGAGAAAATCACACTATAGGAGAGAATTTAATAAAACCATCAATATCAGCATTTCTTAAAACAGTTCTTGAAAAAGATGACAAAGATGTGAAAGCTATGCCACTCAGTAACAATTCTGTTAGCAGAAGAATAGACGAAATGAGTGAGGATATTGAAAAACAACTTAATGAAAAGCTGAAAACAAGAAAATTCTCCTTGCAAATGGATGAATCAACTTTGAGAGATAGTGAGGCAGTATTGATAACTTACATAAGATATATTGATAAAGGACATTTTGCTGAAGAAATGTTGTTCTGGAAAAGATTAGAAAGCACCACTACCTCCAAAGATATATATAATAAGCTAAAAAACTACTTAGATGTCAATGATATACCAATGAAAAATATAACATCTTGTGCTGCAGATGGTGCTCCCAATATGATGGGCAAGAAAAATGGCTGCTTAAAATTGATGAAAGATGCGAATCCAGAAATGATTCTTGTGCATTGTGTTATTCATAGGGAAAACTTGGTAGCTAAAAACATCTTGCCTGTTCTGAATGAAGTATTACATACAGTAATAAAGTGTGTTAAAGCTATTAAAGCTAGTGCTAAATGTGAGCGTCTTTTCAAGCTATTTTGTGAAGAACAAAATGAAGACCATTTGTTGTGAGACTTTTACTTCATACTGAAGTCAGATGGCTATCTGAAGGAAACTGTTTGAAAAGAGTTATGGAACTGTTTGATACTCTTAGTGATTTTTTAAGCGACAAACCTGAAATGAAGTATCTGTTAACAATAGATGATAAAGCATTTGTGAGTTATTTAGCCGATATCTTTGAAAAACTAAATATATTAAATAAGCAACTTCAAGGAACAAATAAAACTCTTGTTGATGCAAAAGCAAAGATATTTGGTTTCATTACCAATATTGAGTTATGTCAGAAACATATTAACAACAAAAACTTTAAACAGTTTCATTGGCTCCAAAAATGTGAAGTAACTGATACCGCTTTACTTGTTATTGTCAATCATTTGAATATTCTATCGGCTGATTTAAAAGAAAGATTTTCTGATTTAAAACAAATTGATTTCCCAACATGGATGATGCAGCCAATGTTAGTGGATTTGTCTGATATATCAAATATGCATATCAAGAAGAACTCGCAGAATTGCAAAATGATGAGTCAGTTCAAGCTTTATTTAATATCAAAGGAGCGATGGCATGGCTTTGTGAGGAAACAGAAATCAAATACCCAAATTCAACCAAATGTGCAAGAAAACTATTGCTACCGTTTCCATCTTCATTTTTAGCTGAATGTGGATTTAGTGCTGTAAATGATTTACTGGTAAAAAAAAAAAAAAAAAAGAAATTGGCTGGATATAACACAACGTGGAGACTTGAGACTAAAGTTAACCAAATTGGAACCTAGTATAAAATCTCTGTGCAGCAAGCATCAAGCACAAGGATCACACTAAATTAAAATAATAAATTAATATAGAAAAATCTGTATTGAAATTATTTGGAATTTAAATTTCTGTTTTTCATTATATGTTTTGAAATTTTACTTACTGTGTTTTGTTAACAATTTCATAGTGATTTCTTCCTAGAACCTATCATTTATGTTTATTAAGTGAACAAATCAATTTTTTAATGTTAAAAATTATGTATGTTACATAGGGGGAAACATAAAAATTTTAGAAAGGTTAAGGTGGGGCATGGCACAAATAAGGTTGGGAAACACTGGCCTAGAGTATGGATGTCCTGTGTTTCATTCCTGGTCAGGGCAGACAAGAGAAGTGACCATCAGCTTGTTCCCTGTCCTCTCTCCCCCTTCTCTCCCTGTTCCCCTCCAGCAGCCAATGGCATGATTGGTTCTAGCAAGACCCCAGGAACTGAGGATAGCACTGGAGTGAATCAGCCTCAGGTGCTAAAAATATCTTCATACTAAACCAACAGCCCCAGATGGGTTTGACAGGTGGATCCTGGTCAGAAAGCATGTAGGAGTCTGTCTCACTATCTCCCCTCCTCAGACCTAAAAACAAACAAACAAAAAAAGAAACAGAAAATAAGGTAAAAAAAATACATAATCTTACCATAAAGTGAAATTTATACTATTGGTGCAATGCCCAGGATTTAAGAGAAAACTTCATGAGGTGGGCAACATTGGAACTGAATTTAAAAAGCTGAGTAATAGCAATATCACAAAGAAGAAAACCTTATATTTTGGGGAAAAAAATGAAAGATCAGAATATATTTAGGAAACTAAAAAAGTCCTGCACTCATATTAACAGGTGAACTGGGAATAAAATAAGAAGTGATCAGAAAATGATGTAGTTGTCAGGAAATACAAGGTTTATACAATACTATGAATAGTATGGAATATGCACTATAATTTATGCCAAGACAATGATTTTAAATAAGATACATCATGATGAAGATTACAGTTTATAAAAATCACTCAGTGTAGATGTTAGATTAGAAGAGATAGTAGGTTGTGAGACAAGCTAGTATGTAATTGCAGTAACTGAGACTAAAGTTCGTGTGATGTCAAATGGTGGCAATTAGAAAATGGGGAACCAAGAGAGGAGTAGGTGGTTATTTGGGGAAATATGATAAAGTTATAGAGATATCTGGATCTGAACTAGAAATATTCACAGAGAGATGGAATTTAAATATAGAAATATTGGACATATCTGAGAATTATGAGATAAATTTTGGGGGGGCACACAGACATATAAGTGGTAGTTGAAGCAAAAGAGAATAAAAATTCATCCAAATGTCATATTTAACATGAGAAAAACAGAGCTGAATAAATATCATATAAAATATTGACATTTAAGGGTAAACATTAGAGATAGCTACAAAGGTTATTGAAAATAATGACTGAGAATTAGGGTCACAGAATCCAACTTTGTGTGGTCACACTCACACTCAAACTGACTCGTAGTCAAATAAAATGAGAAGAGTTTCTAACTTTAAGACTTTTTGAAGATTATTGGTCTAGTCATATGTAATTGTGCAGCTTTGTGGCCTTGTCCAAGTTCTGTCTCAGAGTCTTAGATAAAAATCAAAGGAAAATCACAGTTGCAATGTAATGTTTAAAAGAAATCTCATTTAAAAAATATAAATTATTTGGAATAGTAAAAAATTTAGACATAAAATTTCTGCTCAATGTACTCCTTATCCCCAGAATTTGGAACTAGAATAAAGAGAATAGAAGTAATAAACCAAAGGTTATATGACTAACTTGAGACTTGAACATCGCTCTCCAGGGTTTATTTTCACTAATGCACCATTAATTCTCTTACCTTTCTTTTAAAAAAAATAACTTTACAGGGTTTTTATTAATCTGTAGGGAATAAATTTAGAAAAAAAATTGGTGCAAATAAGGAATGCAGATGTGGCAGAGATACTACAAGTAGTGAGAGGCATTTTTGATGTCTTACGATCACTCGTTTCCTAGGTCTAATTCATCACCTTCATAGTAAGGCTTAGACTCTCTTTCTTACTCTCATTTCTAGTTGTTCAAGGTAATTAAGTGAAGATAGCTTTATCCTTCTTTTTCTTTATACCGAACTCTCATTTTTAATTGTTTCAGATTTCAAGATAATGAGGTAAAGACATTTTTATCCCTTGCTTTTTTGAAAATAAAGAAATAGGTGAAAAATGTAATTCCATTTTTGACAAAACTAGGACATCTGCAATACTGACCCGTAATATGAGTGCATAGGGAACAGATGGAGGGTTACAGCTTATTGCTGAGAGAGGTCAAAATTAAGGGCCTACAGAAAGCAGATACTAATAGAAAACAACTTTATTTTTAAATCACATTATACTCCCTTAGAAATACTCAGATTATCAGTAATTTCTCAGAAGTTTTTAAACCCCATCATTTCTTCTCTCCCACCCATTAAAACATATTCAAATTGGATTAAGTCACGTTTAGTCGACTTACTTTAAAAGGAAACTACTATATGTGCAAACTTAACATCTTGCAAATGTAACATATCTTCACAAAGGATAAAAACAATAATGAGCCAAGCAAGACATAGCAGCTGAGAGTCTTGGCTATAAAGTAAGGTCTATATTTCATTCCTATTATAAAATAATATGATTGATGAAGACTTTTAAGTTATATAGATTCATTACTAATCATCAATCACTTTTTTTTAGATAATTTTGAAGGCGTATATTGGCACATGCCTCAAATGTTCAGTGAAACTAGGAAGCCATGGTTAAGGCACAAACTTCTGACAGAGCTATAGATGCCTGTGTATGTATCTCTTCTAATGTTTCTTCTTGCTTCTTTTATTTTACTTTTACTTTATTAACCTGTTAATTATGAAAGGAAGTTTTGAGAGAACAGAATAGATAATTTGGGTAGTAAAGGCAGCAGTAGGAGGTTGGAACTGATAAAAAGAGATTGGAAAATGTCGGAACAATGGTATGTATATGAAAGAAAGTATGACTTACAGTCATGCGTTTGGGCAGAGACCTCGTATTACAAAAGTGTGAGATAAAGTTAAATGAGACACCATTTATACAGTTGAATCAGTCTCAGTAATGGTGGATAGGAATTGAAAGAGGACTTTCTGATATGTAAGGGCTTTGTTGCTCTGTGATACAATGTAATTTGAAAGGAAGGTTGATCTTTGAAGCAGTCTGTTATTATTGTTATTATCACTGTTTTTCCTCTTCTGCTAAATAGTTGCATCTATTTAGGCACTAAGTCTTGTTAATTATATTTCTTAATTATCTAATCACTCCCTGTCTTTTTTACCATTTTCTCTGTGCTAGTTTGGAAAGAAGAAAAAGCCTTTCTTTCCAAGAATTGCATAGAGATTTCATACAAAGAACTTCATGATCTGGAAACTTTCTGTTGTCATTTCCTGCTGTACTCCATCCATGTTATTTCAAAGCTTTACCACTACCAAGTTTGTGAGGTTCTCAAAATGTGATGGAGTCCCTGAGTCTTGATGCTTCAGAACATTCTTTTGCTCAAAAGCCTTCTCTATCAGTAGCCTTCTTAATAACATTCAAGACTTGGGTAGTTATTACCTTTCTTGAATTTTACTTAAGATGCACCACATTTATTTTATCATTTGTTTATTTATCTCTCCTTCTCCATAAGGTCCTCAACAGGATTTTGTTTTGCTTAAGTTTTATCCATAATATAGGACTTTCACATACCAGACTAAAACTCTCTGTTGAGTAAATTACAGATTAAATATATGCACTGAATCTTGTCACTAAAGTATCTGAGGTCAACTCCTGTATTTTTTTTAAGTGAGGAAACAAAATCAACTTACAAATTATTCATTTTATAAAGTTAATGACATAAGACAGTGCCTACAAATCTAGCCAAAAATTAATTCATGAATTGTAATAAATGTTTCTAAGACCCATTTAATTTCCAAACTCCCCAGTTGGAAAGAAATAATTTGAGAGAAAATTCTGCCAATGCACTTGGCATGCTCAGTAATGGCGATTGCTTCAGGGTTGTATCTGGTGGAATCTCCTGTTCAATGTCAAATTTGAAAGCTTTAGAGAAAATAATGACACCTTCTGGGTGGCAAAGTTGTTGTTGTGGGAAAGACAGCCTTTCCTTTGTCTTTGTTTCATCTATTTCATTAGAGTCAGTCACCTACATGTCAGGGTAGTAGCTCTGATAAAAGAGTTATGTTCAGCCTTAATCTAGATAAAGTGCAGGTAATACTCAACTGTCAGTGGAAACACTGATAGAATGTGGCCTGAAAGAAAACCAATTGTTTTTCACAAAGACACCATACCTTTCCTCAATTTTGAAGATGCAAAATGATTTTAAATTTCTCAGTCCATTCTTATGGATAAGAACTTACATGCTTAGGAAGTCCAGTGGACCTGTGCTACACTGTCTGTATTTCATGATGTTTTTTATGTACTTATTTTGATTTGTAAACTTGTGTGTCAGTTACTCATGGCACCTTCATCTTTCCTGTCTTGAAATGATATAACAAAATAATATGCTAATTTTTGGCTAATATGACCAGTTTAATTCCTTTTGAACTATTAATTTTGGTTGAGTAGTTAGTCTCATTAAAATACAGTGTGTCCATAAAGTCATGGTGCACTTTTGACTGGACACAGGAAAGCAACAAGAGATGATAGAAATGTGAAATCTGCACCAAATAAAAGGAAATCCCTCCCAGTTACTGTAGGATGATGTGGCAGCATATGCAGATGATGATGTAACACCATGTACACAGCCATGCCAGTCGAGATGTGGATGGTACAGAGGAAAGTTCAGTGTGTTGTGTGGCTCACTAAATTCGATTTTGTGACCAAAGTGCAATGTGAATATTGGCGCATTTATACCAAAGCGCCACCACATAGGAATAACGTTACTCGTTACTCGGTGGGATAAGCAGTTGAAGGAAACCAGCAGTTTGGTGGAGAAACCCCGTTCTGGTAGGCCATCAGTCAGTGACGAGTCTGTAGAGGCTATATGGGATAGCTACCTAAGGAGTCCTAAAAATCTGTACATAAACCCACATCGAACTGCACTGAATAGGTATGAAACTGGGAGAGTTTTCCTTTTATTTGGTGCAGATTTCACATTTCTTTTGTCTTTTGTTGCTTTCCTGTGACCAGTCAAAAGTGCACCATGACTTTACGGACACACTCTATATAAAGAGGCCCTAACTATTAGCTCAGTCACTCAGAGCATTGTCTGGAAACACCAAGCATGTGGGGTTAATCCCTGGTCAAGGTACGTACAAGAATTGACCAATGAATGCACAACTAAGTGGAGCGCCAAATGCTTCCCTGTTTCTCTCTCTCTCTGTTTCTTCCTCTCACTATCTCTCTAAAATCAATCAATAAATTACAAAATAAATATAGAAGGAAATCACCTTGAAAATTGTTTTTTTTATTAATTATGAGAATTATATACCATGAGGTAAATTTCAAACTGATGTTCATTTTTTAAAATTTCAGTTGGATAAAATAAAATGCTCTGGTTATTAACCAATAGGTGTGTTTAATGTATATAATTAAATACTACTTATAAGAGACTTCTCAAAGACTATCCTAAGTATTAAAAATCCTCCTACTCTCTTTACTCCTCCTTTGCTCATATAATTCTTACAGTTTAGAAGAGATATATTAATATTATCCAATAATAAACAGTGTTGTACAATCTTTAAAAATGTTAAACTCGTCATTATAAAGGTGTTCAATATATAATGTCATTGTAATTATCCAGAAACAAATAATTCTTAGATGGTCTACTTTGAAATTAGCTATAATAAACCAGTTATATCACTGTAGAAGATAAACTATTATAACATATTTATCTTCTTATGTTTCTATCTTCTATCATTCCTTTTTATTTTCTTCCTTTTCTTTATTCTTCATCACTTTTTGCACATTTTTTTGCTTTTGTTCTCTACATTTATCATTTATCTATAACTTTAAAACATTCTTCTATTTTACTTTACAGTGCATAGTGTTTATTTTCTTTTTAAAAGTGATGTGCTTTATGATTCATAACTGGAATGAATTCTTGAATGATTAATCATATGATTATGCAGGAAAACTATTCATTTTGATTTGGTATCTTTACTGGAGTTGTCACTATAAGGTTTGAAAGAAATATATAAGATTTAAATCCTATTTTTCATGAGCTCATATATTGCAGTAAAGTTAAGACATATAAATGAATATGTGTATCTTACAACCATCTATGATGGATGCCTGTGGTGGGAGATAATGTGTAATTAATATAAAAGGAAGAGGTCTTCTTAGGCAATTATTCTGATGGTTTAGTTGTAAAATAAATTTAAATACTTGGAATGATATCAGGTAATAATAATGTGTTTTAAAAGAATATAAAGATTATTATGGGGTAAAGAGAAGACCAAAATCATCCCATCTATTTATCAGTGGCATTTAAAAGCTAGAGAATACAATAGGTCACATCATTAACATCATTAAAAAAATTTTGTATGACTGCACTGTGCTTAAAAAATCTAAAAATATGCTTCTCAATTATTTTATTTTTATTTTTACACAGAAATCTCACTGATGATCACTCTTGTCATTTTGAAGCACGAGTTATACAAGTAAATACAGAAAGCTGATATTAGAAATCAAAATGATACTGTTGATTAAAAAAACATGGCTGCATTATGCATAGCATTAACAAGAAAAGGACATTTCACTAAAATAAAATAAGATTAACCATTATTCTTGTCACCAAAGTAGATAGATTTAAAAATAAGTACTCAGCTAAAATATTTAGTAAATATTTTCATATAATATTTGAATTTAGGCATTGTTTTTTTATTTATTGGTGTATAATATTACCTCATATTTAGTGTTTAAAAATAATATACATTTATTATCACACAGTTTATGTGGATAAGGAGTCCAAGCATAGCTCAACTGAGTCCTCTGTTTTAAGATCTCACTGGAATCATGATGTTGACTGGGACTATGATCTTATTTGAGACTCAATTCAAAATTGATCCACTTTATTACTCTTATATTTTTCCCATTTTCCTAGTGAGAGGAGGGAAAATAGAAAGACAGAGTCCCACATGTGCCCCGACCGGGGTCCACCCAGCAGCCTCTGTCTGGAATCAATGTTCTGCCCATCTTGAGCCATGCTCTCAATAGAACTATAATTAGCACCTGAGGCTGAGGCTTCACACAGCCATCCTCAGTGCCTGGGGCCAATGTGCTAGAACCAATTGAACAGGAGGGAAAGACAGACAGAGAGAGTGTGTGTGTGTGTGAGAGAGAGAGAGAGAGAGAGAAGGGGAAGGGTAGGATGGAGAAGCAGATGGTAATCTTTACTGTGTGCCCTGACTAAAACCAAACTTGGGACATCCACATGCCAGGCTGATGCTCTACCACAGAGCCAACTAGCTAGGGCCAGTGTCCCAGTGCCCACTTCTAAATTCCTTTCAGGTACAGGAAGCACCTAGTTCCTTGCAGGCTACTGAACTAAGGGCATCAGTTTTTTGCTGGTTGTTGGCTGAAGGCCACCTCCACTCCTGTTTCATGACCCTCCCATATGATGGCTGACAATATGGCAGCTTGCTTCTTTAAAGCCAGCGGAGAAAAGTCATTTAATAAGATTAATGTTACAACATATAAGGTAATAATGTAGCATAAATACATATAGGTAACATAATACTATATTCATAATCACAGACAGTGGTACCTTGAGATACGAGTTTAATTCATTCTGTAACTGGGCACGTAAGTCAGTCAACTCATATATCAAACTAATTTCTCTCATTTAAAATAACTGAAATAGATTTAATCCATTCCAGCACTGTGAAACATCCCCAAGCCATCTTAAATTATGAAAAAGACATGTTTTTAATTAAGAAACACACATGTATACTTTACCAATGCATAATAAAATATATGAAATAAAAGAAAAAAGTGTTATTTAGTACTGTATTCTTACCTTGGAGACAGAGGAGTGCAGCTAATGGAAGTGAATGGCGGAGGGGGAGGGAGGGAGGAAGGGATGCAGGCACTGTAGACACGTAAACTAAAACTGCACTTTCTTAACACTAAATGTAAACTAAAACTGCATTTTCTTTACTTTAAACAAACTAAAACTGCACTTTCTTTACTTAAAATGAAACCACAAAAACTTAATTGTAAAAAAAATGCACTTTCTTAAATTTAAACTTAATCTAAGCTTAACATTACAAATTTTTTATTTAATCATTACCTATTTTTTCCTTTTTGGCTGCACTTTCAGCACTTTCACTTGCAAGACTTTTAAATACAAATCTATCCAAAGAGGTTTGCTTTTGCCTGCCTTTTAAAATGTTATGAAAATGTTACAAACAAGTGTCATTAAAGTGCTGAAGCACAACCAGTTGAAACTTTTTCTGGGTGTTTCTTTTCAATGAAACTTGAAAGCTTCTCCCACATTGCCAGCATGTCTTTAATTTCACCTGTAGAAATCACTTCTGCCCACTCTACATCCTCCTCACTACTAATTTCTTGCAGAAGCTCTGTACGTTGCATCATCTGTAGCTCCTTCAACTCCTCAGTTGAGAGTTCCTCCTCATGTTCCTCAACGAGCTCGTTTACATCACCCTCATCTACCTCCAGACCCATCGACTTTCCGAGAAACACAATCTCCTCCAACACTTCTACCTCGGTCTCGGTCTCTGGTTCGAATCCTTTGAAGTCCCTGTCAGCAACAACATCAGGCCATAACTTTTTCCAGGCCGAGTTCAAGGTACTTCTTGTAACCTTTTACCACGCCAAGTCAATAATGCATAAACATATCACGATGTTGTAGTGATCTTTCCATAACTCTCAAAGAGTTAGAATTGTATTCTCAGTCACCTCAAAGCAGCAGCAGAACAAGTGCTTTGTGTAAAGCTTTTAAAGTTGGACATGACCTGCTGATCCATAGTTGCAAGATTGAAGTCATGTTGGGTGGGAGATAGAGGACTTTCACAAATTTGAACTCATCGAGAATGTCATCTTCAAGAGCAGGTGGGTGGGCTGGAGCATTTTCAAGGATTAGTAATGCTTTCATTGGGAGTTTATTTTCTTGAAGATATTTCTTCACTGCAGAACCAAAGACAAGATTTACCCATTCAATAAAAAACTGCTGCATAACCCATGCCCTAGCTTTGGCACACCACATAACCTGCAGTTTTTCTTTAAGAATCTTGTGAGTCTTAGAGGCTTGAGGATTTTCAGAATGATACACTAGCAGTGGCTTTACTTTACAGTCACCGCTAGCATTTGCACACAATCAAAGGGTCAGAGGTCCTTCATGGGTTTATGGCCTGGCAGCTTCTTCTCCTCTGCAGTGATGAAAGTCCTCTTGGGCATTTTTTTCCAAAACAATCCTGTTTAGTCACAGTTGAACACTTGTTGGGGGATGTAGCTTTCCTTTGCAATAAGCACAGCAAAATGTGCAATGTATTTATTCCTCAGCTGCCTTAATGTCAGCACTCGCAGCTTCACCATGCCTCACCACGGAGTGGATGCCAGATCTCTTCTTGAAATTTTCAAACCAGCCATGACTTGCCTTAAACATATCTTCTGCTGCCTCTTTTGAGGTTGATGATTCTTTCTTCTTCAAGTCACCATAAATAATTCATGCCTTTTCGCATATTAGTTACAGTCTTCATCACTGTATCTCCTGCCAGCTCTTTCTCTTTCACCCACACCAGCAGAAGCTTCTTCATTTCTTCATGGATATTTGTCCTTAATTGGAATATAATTGTAGTTCCTTTCACTGGATTTGCACTATTGATGGCATCCTTTTGTTTAAGGACGGTATAAATTGTGGATGTATGTGGTCATAGAGCCTTGCCAGTTCAATCACTCGTACACCATGCTCATGTTTTTCTATTATTTCTTGCTTTACTTTTATTGACATAATTTTCTTCTTCTTCTCACCACTGTCTTTTATACACACTTTCTTCACCCCCATGATAGCACACAAAAAATGTTAGTAAAAAATGCAAAAATGATGCAAGGACGAGTACATTGCATGAGATTCGACTTGATTCTGCAGATAACACGTGAGAAAGAACGAGATGCTTATTTTGTGCTGCTGATACTGGACCCACACACCAATGCACCAACTAGTGGCAGCTTCCCGAATCACAACTTGTATCTAGGAATTTCACTCGGATCTCAAACAAAAACACCAACCGAGTCACAGCTCGTATCTTAAAAAAAATTTGTATGTTGGTCTGCTAGTATCACAAGGCACCACTGTATATGTTTTTATCTTTTATTAATTAGAAGTCAGTGGCAGGTCTGGCCACACTCAAGATGATTACACAAGGATTTCCTTAGAGTTTACCCACCACATAACCTTTAAATTAGTTATAAAAAAATATAGAAAACACTTTTATATGAATATTACTTAATTAAAAAATGTATTTATCTTTCTGGAATTATCAGGCACTACACTAAATATTAGTTCTACTAATTGATTTGGCATTGGTTTGCTTTATCATTGCCTAAGAATTATCCCCATAATTACCTCTAACATATGAAAAATAGAAAATATAGAATAGTAATAACATACTACCCAGAAAACCCAGTGTCATTTAGTATGGTTATGTAATTTGAATAGATAGTGCAGATGTGATTTGAAAATAATTTTTTAAATGTTTCTGTTCCTACATTTATAAACTCACTAATTTAGAACACTAATATTTCAGTAAAGTCATGCTGCTAACTATTTGTAGTTCCATTTTGCTCTGCATTATACTTTACACTTTGCAAGGGAAATTAATTGAGTATAGGGGAAAAAGAGTATGTACATCAAAGATATACAATGATCATTAAGGACCTTAAAAATAATGAGTATAGTTTTCATTTTGTTTGCTTTTACTTTTATATTATTTTTTAGGTGATCTTACCTGTTAATAAATTATACTTATGAAACAGCAAAATAAACAATACTCAACTGATATATTATGAATGTTGTCCTTAGATCTTTACAAATTTAATAAATTTCAGTTTTTATTAAAAAAGGTTAGAGAGTTATATAGCTTTATATAAATTAAAAGAAATTTGTGGTAGTATTTTTCCAAATTGGCAATTTTAAAGAATGAATCATTTTTGGTATATATATATTTATTCTGAATTTTCTTAAACCTTTAAAGAAAACATTTTTTTAAACATTAGAAACTTACTTTTTTGGGAAAATTGTGTACTTGAAAAAACAGTAATGGTTCATAAGCAGTCCTTTACATCTTATTTCCATATACAACTTCTGTTGACCTTTTAGTCTTTCCTCTTTTAGTGCCATTTCTAGACTCTTATTACTTGAGCAGCCTTCCCTGAATTCCATCTAGATTTCCATTCCATGTAACCTTTTAAGTAAATATGATATTCATTTTGTGTGAAATCTGGAACACAAAAGTCAATTGATGCTATCACTTTCTATTTATTAGTGCAGCCTAATATCACATGTGCTTTAAGCGACTGTAGTATATTTTACATCTTATTGTATTTTCTTTCAACCAAAAGTATATTTTATTTTTCTCATGAAGTATTATCAATCTAGATGTTCCCAGTCTACTTAATTGGTATATCAATGCTTCAAGGTTAAATTATATTCATCTTCACTAAGCTTCACTCTTCTGGTTTAATAGTCTATCTTGTTTCAACTCTACTGTTGTTTTAGTACATTAACTTCTCTAAGGTGTTAAAAGACACCAGCACCTGTGTTCTGCCTTCTTAATCTCCAGGTACATTACAGGCAATTACTAAATATCTACTGCTTGAATTAAAAAGAAATATGACACTAAAAATGTATTTTTAGTCAATGACATAGGAGAGGAAAATTTCAGAGCAAAGATATATAGAGAAAATTAATCCTGATGACATTGCTGCACTACTAGACCCTTCAACCCTGAGCTAACCTACCTTTAAACTTGAATTGTTGTGGAGTAATTTGTTTCTTTATTAGTTATGTCATTTGGCAATGAGTTTTTCATTGCTTCCGGCTAAAGGTATTTCTAAATTATATAAATTGGATATATCCAGTCCTACTGATAATAATACATATAGATTATTATGAGGCTATCATGAGAAGAGCAAAATTAAACAAAAAAAACTATGTGTGAAGAACTAAACTCACATCATATAATACAAATTATATACATCAGACCATAGAAGTTATATTCATATTCTATTTCTCTATAACAATTTGCTACAATATTAGCAGCTTAAACACAACACAAATTTATTATGTCATAGTTTTCATGATTCAAGTGTCTAAGCATAGGTCATTCAGGGCTTTTCTTTGGGGTATCACAAACTGCATTCAAGGTATCAGGTGGGGGTACAATTTTATTTGTGGCTCACAGTACCCATTGAAGCTCACTACTGGTTGGAAAAATTCAGTCTCTTATATTGTAGGACTAAGGTCCCCATTATTTCACTAGCTGCCAGCTAGGAACAATTTTCGGCCCTTGGAGGCTGCCCTGAAATTCTCACCACGTGACCAACTCCATAGGGTTTCTCACAATGTTAGCTTATTTCCTCAAGGCCCGCAGGTAATTAATTCTCTTTTAATTGCTCATTTCATATTGTTAAGTCCATCCAGGATAGCACCTCTTTAAGTCAAAGCCAAATGAGTAGGGACCTTAATTATGTCACAAAATTATTTCTGCTTAATAATATGGTATCTCATCATATTTATAACTTGTTTTGGCTCTTAATGGAAGATTATACAGAGCCATGGAAACTTGGACATGGATATCCTGAGAGCCAGCTTAGAATGATGTCTACCACAAGAATTATTTTGAATATACTGTCGTTATCCTTGTTTACAAAGGTGTGAAAAATAATTGTCCATGATGAGATTTACTGTTTAATAGATGCTAGAGAAAAGTATCCATCTGATACCAAAAAAAAATGATTATTTTATTTAATGCTGTAGCACTATGAAATTCCTTGAGTATATATTTCCCATTTTTTCACATTCTATTAAATTGGGTCCTTCGCTGCATGTGTTACATTTGGCATATTTGGTTAAGTAATTCTCCAAACACGGTCAGATTTGAAAGTGTTTTCCCATTGGGTAGAGCGATACATAGTTAAAATTGTTACATGCAACAGTATCTGCTATTTACCAAAACCTAAAGATTAACAGTAACTGTGTACTATTAGAACTGAATAGACTGTACTAACAATTTGCTTTTGTTGCTTTTAGAATTTTTGTCTTTACTGAATCTTAAAAGATTTAAGTATATAGAAAGACTATATGGCACATGTCTGGAAGTCAGATATCAGCTTACTACATTTCTTAGCTTGATAAAGATGTCAAAGTTTTACAAATGCATGACAATCTTCTAATGTTAGCTAAAATAATACCACAAGTAAACATCAGAGAAGCCCTAAAAAGACATTAACTAAATAGAAGTTCCTCTCTTGAGCCAACTCATTTATTCAAATCAATTTTGAAATGCTACATTTCAATGGCTATCAAAGAGAGACTATGTAATCAACTCAAAAAGAAAGTAAATGTAGTTTATTTTATAGTTCTCCATGGGAAGACTAGACAAGAAATGTTGTTGTCAGTAAACTAAAATATATATCCAAAAACTTTAAAAAATGTTTAGTATTTAAGGACTCTTTCTATCTTTATTAACTCATATTTTATAATCTAAAATATGAGATTAATAGTATAGAATAAAAAAACCCTTAAACTGTTTATACTAACACAATCACCTAAATTTATTGCCTAAAATATGACAGTATGTTTTAAAGTTTTTATGTAAGCTAGTAGACTTTCCTCAGAAAGTTTGTGAAATATGGTATATATGAATTTGGAAGAGGAGGTTTTTCTGTTCATGTCTTCCACTCAAAAATTTAATGCCTATTCCATCTACTATATTCTATGGCCAAAAGTTTTGCAGTTTGAGGTGCAACAGAAAAACTAGCATATATTTCTTTTTCCTTCTTCACAATTTCATGGATAAAAGACTGATTCCTACCACAGAGCTTAGCAACCTCAGCATAACTTTTTTTTCCCTTAGATTGAGAACTTTTACCGCCCTGGCCGGTTGGCTCAGTGGTAGAGCGTCGGCCTAGCGTGCGGAGGACCCGGGTTCGATTCCCGGCCAGGGCACACAGGAGAAGCGCCCATTTGCTTCTCCACCCCTCCGCCGCGCTTTCCTCTCTGTCTCTCTCTTCCCCTCCCGCAGCCAAGGCTCCGTTGGAGCAAAGATGGCCCGGGCGCTGGGGATGGCTCTGTAGCCTCTGCCTCAGGCGCTAGAGTGGCTCTGGTCGCAACATGGCGACGCCCAGGATGGGCAGAGCATCGCCCCCTGGTGGGCAGAGCGTCGCCCCATGGTGGGCGTGCCGGGTGGATCCCGGTCGGGCGCATGCGGGAGTCTGTCTGACTGTCTCTCCCTGTTTCCAGCTTCAGAAAAATGCAAAAAAAAAAAAAAGAGAACTTTTACCTTTTCTCTGAAAAGAGCACTTTATACCTTTTCTCTGGCTGATCTGAATTGTCACCATTGCTGCTTTTGGGTTATTATTAAGTAAAATAAGGATTACTTGAACACAAGCACTGCAATACCACAGCAGTTGACCTGATAATCGAGATGGCTACTGAGTGATTAATGGATGTGTGGCATATACAGTGTGGGTACACTGAACAAAGAAAGATTCCTGTCCTGGGCAGGATGGGGCAGGGAAACATGTGATTTCATCAGGTTACTCAGAACAGCATGGAATTTAAGACTTATAAACTGTTTCTGGAATTTTCCATTTAATATTTTCAGACTGGCCAGTTGGGTCAGTGGTAGAGCGTCATCCTAGTGTATAGAAGTCCTGGATTCAATTCCTGGTCAGTGCACACAGCAGAAGCAACCATCTTCTTCTTCATCCCTCCCCCTCCTCTTCTATTTCTCTTTCCCTCTCACTTTCTCTCCTGCAGTCATGTCTTGACTGGTTGGAGCAAGATGGCCCCAGGCACTGAGGATGGCTCCATGGCCTTGCCTCAGGCAGTAAAACAGCTTGATTAAAAAGCAATGAAGCAATGGCCCAGATGGGCAGAACATCACCCAGTAGAGGGCTTGCCAGAAGGATCCCAGTTTGGGTACAAGTGAGAGTCTGTCTCTCTGCTTCCCCACCTCTCACTTAATAAAAAAATAAGTGAATATATATATATATATATATATATGTGTGAATATATATATTTATATATATACACATATGTGAATATTCATATATACATACACACACATGTACACATGTATATATATATTATATTTTCACACTGTGGTTGACTTCAGGTAACTGAACCTGCAGAAATTAAAACTATGAATAAAGGGGGACTGTATATCTTTCTCTGTGAATATCAAGTAGATTGTCAGTTATTGTCAGAGCACCTGTTGCTTGTACAGTCATGTATAGCTTAAGGACAGAAGTATGTTCTGAGACATGCATTCTTGGGCAATGTTGTCATTGTATGAACATCACCTGGAT
Source organism: Saccopteryx leptura (assembly GCF_036850995.1). Lineage (NCBI taxonomy): Eukaryota > Metazoa > Chordata > Mammalia > Chiroptera > Emballonuridae > Saccopteryx > Saccopteryx leptura. The sequence goes on from NC_089503.1 coordinate 359,264,817, forward strand.
GACATAGCATACCACACACCTATGCTATATGATATAGCCTATTTCTAATGGGCTACAAACCTATGCAGCATGTTACTGTACTGAAAATACTGTAGGTAATTATAGCACGATGGTATTTGTGTATCTAAACATCCAAATGTAGAAAAGGTAAAAAAAAATTGGGGTAGAGGAGTAGTGTACAATTCAACCCAGAACAGTAGGAGTAAAAGGTATAGAGACAAGTAATAAACATGTTTTTCTTATATAAGCATTTACCAAACATGTTATATTGAGAAATACGTATACTCTGTGTAGTTTGAGAATTAAGCCTGGCCTGTGGTGGCACAGTGGATAAAGCATCAACCTGGAACACTGAGGTCTCCGGTTTGAAACCTTGTGCTTGCTTGGTCAAGGCACATAAGGGAAGCAACTACTATGAGTTGATACTCCCCCTTCTCCCCACTCTTTCTCTCTCTCTTAAAAAAATATTGGGAATTTAAATCCCTGGCTGGTTTCCTCAGTGGTAGAGCATTGGTATGGTGGATGTCCTGAGTTCAATTCCTTGTAGAACCCCCCAGGAGAGGTGAGCGTCTGCTTCTCCCCTCTCACTCCCCTTATCTCTATCCCTCTTATGTCTCTCTCTCTCTCTCTCTCTCTCTCTCTCTCTCTCTCTCTCTCTCTCTCTCCCTTCTGCATTCCTCTCCTATGTAAATACATGTGGTTAATACATGTGACTCTGGACAGAGAGATGGCGGATGAACACAAGAAAATATAGGAATGCCTTTTAATATGTAAAGAGACATCTTTCTACCATTGTGTTGACTTGTAAATTTTGTTTTCTCCAAAATGATGTATGACTTGCAAATTGAACCTGGTCCTATCATGTTAAAGGACATATGACTATAACCAATAGTGGTAAAGGGCTCTGAATTACAATTTTTGCTTCTGTACTTCCCACTTACAAAACTATAAAAACTAGGTAAAACAAAGGGCCAGCACTCTCTCCCTCAGATTTCTGTCAGAGTTGCTGCCGCTTGGCCAAGCTAGACAATAAAGCTTTGGTGTGTAATTGATGGACCTTGTTCATGTCTTCAATGTTTCGGGTCCCTCCGGATTAGGATTAACAATGTCATACCTGGTGCATAAAAAGTACTCAACTAATGTTCATTATATTTGGAATGGGAAACAATGACCAGCATATTTCATGAGTTATTCATATCATATTCTAATGTATTTCCTCCTTTACAATACTCTAAAAATTATATGGCCCCTAATGTAAGAGAATAATTTTTAATATATATTCATTCATTTTGTTCTTTTTTTTAATGCTAGTGACTTTTTGTAGAAGATAATTTGCATCTTTGACTTGGAGACATGCTTTTTCTATCAATAATCCAAATATTGCTTAAAGAAATCAATCTTTCAATAAAGTTCAAAATATATTTTTAAATAGTTACATATGTTATCTGCTTAACTTGACAAAATAGGGCTTTAAATGTTATTGTTAAGTATATATAAAAAAGGAAACTAGTATAATCAAAGTAATCAAATTGTTCTTCCTTTCAACATTTGGGTTATACTGAGCTGAAAAAGCATAGAAAAGTTCAACTTAATTCAAAATTAATGAATTATTATAATTCTAGAATATAAAGAGGAAGTAATATAAAAATATAAATCAAATTATATTTAATGGAAAAGATTAACTAAAAAGAAACAAAATAATTAAACCTAATAAAATATGAATTTAGTTATATTTTCCTTTATGGGATAGATGTGTTTCAGTTATTTTGGTTATAAAGCTTATTTTCTTCTGACACCCATTATGAAACTAAAGAAGTTTTCCTAGGAGAAAATAACTCCTGTTAGACAAATTTGGAAAATTTGGCAAGAAAGACCAGTAATGATGAATACATCAAGAGCAAGCTGTGTATTATGAAATACCAGTGGGACAAAGCATGCTGTGAGTTGTAATTCAATTGCTAAATTTTTATTTTCAAAAGCTTGAATGTTTTACCATAATATATTGATTATGCAATTTTCTTTGAGCATTATCTGGTCTTTGAATTGTCACTTACACTAATTAGGTGTGCTTACTAAATACACAAAATAAATATCTTCTAACACATTGTTTTTATTTCCTGTTTTCTTGAGACCAAGAAATTCCATAGCAGAGGTTACAAACTGGTATCTCTTAGACCAGTATATAGAAAAAGGCTGTAATATACATGACTTATTATTTAGCCAATATGTAATGTTAGAAATTATGTTAGGAAAAAGATAAATATCTCTCTTCTCTTGAAAATCTGAAGCTCTGTTCATATTCCTACATGACAAAACTTTAGCAACAGACATGAGGAACACATGATATCTTTTTGGATGTTAGACATGCTTTCCTATTTGCTACCTATCCAGAAATTATTTGGCTCCTCCCATTTTACTAATTTATGTTAACTGGGTGTTATAAACATTTGAAGTTCTGACCTCTCCTTTAACCTGAAGCTGAGAACTCACTGTTGTACAGTAATTGAAAAAGGAAAGAAAGAATTTTCTACTTATTCCTAGGTAATTGTGTATTGCTTTGCTAATAATTTACTGACTGCTTGTGATGAGCAGATTCTGTACTAGGCACAGTAATAAAGAAAAAGATGAATGACCTACTTTATCTGGCCTAAAAGGGGTTGTAATGTAGTGATAGAAACCGATACGTAAAGAGGATATACTGTGGTAGATGTGCCCCACAGGATGCTGTTGGAACACAGAAGAGAAATATCTAATGAAGTTGGCAGGGGAGATGATCTGAAGAGAAACTGTGTCCTAGAAGATAACTGTAAAGCCAGAAGCCAGGGCTATCAGGGCTGCCATCATAGCCGCCCAGCCCATGCAGGTTCGCATTGGATTCGGACAGTCGGTAAAGAAACAAAGGAGCCACAAACTGGTGGGCCATAGTCTTTAATCCTAGCTTGCACCTGGCGGGCAAGTAAAAATACACACTGGGCTCCAAAACCCAATCACATTCAGTGCTCACAAAGCTACTGATTTATCCGAGTTTCCTAGAATCAAAGGTTTCTAGCTCACCAGACTTATTCTCCTCAGTTCCCCATCTCCTTCCTTCTCCAGCGTCAAACTGCACAAACTGGCATCTCACTCAGCACTCCGCCATCTCGGCTGCTTCTCCTGGCCACATGGCCTCTTTCTGCTCTCTGCTTTGCTCCCTCTGCTCTCTCATGCTAGTCATCCCAGGAACCAAGAGCACAAGCTCCCGCTCCATCCCATTTTATAGTGTAGATTCAAACCCTTAATCCAATATACAAAACAGGGAAGTCTCTAATACAAAGTCACTTCTCTGAGGCATGATTGGATTGTACCACCCCACATCAAACAGGGTGGGAAAGACTTAATCCCAAAACCAAGCCCCAGGTTACAACGATCCCCAACACACATTAATATCAACTGGGCGACGGCCTCACGTGGGCAGCACCATCTTTAACAAAGTGAGCATAATACATTTTATCTGCCCAACAATAACAGAACCCTGGCTTGAAAAAAATGAAGGGATCTTTAAAATACATTTAGATTAGATTATCACTTTCCTGGTCTTTGGCTATTTTGTTTTGCTTCTGTTAGGATTTCAAGGTGGATGGCTTTTCCAGTGTCAGGTCTGGGGTATGTAAGTCAGAAAGAATACCCAGGGATCATGTTTCAGTTTCCTAATGTTTGTTTTATATACTGCTCACAAAAATTAGGGGATATTTTACTGTTTCATATTCATTTTGAAATATCCCTTAATTTTTGTGAGCAGTAGATAACATTCAGGGTTTTTAGCTGTACTTGGCAGGCTTACAAGGGAGAAATGTATCTACTCCATCTTTGTCCAGAACCAAATATATATATATATATATATATTAGCTCTCAATTATTAAATTACTATACTCTTATTTAAGTCCTTTATGAATATCTCATTATAACTTCAAGGTGACATTTTTATGGTTTACTAGGCATCCAAAAAAATTTAGAAGCAGATATATAGGGAAGATCATGCTATTTATTTTATAATTAAGCTCTACAAATATTTAGTTGTTGAGAGTTTTAAGTTTATCTTCATATTTTTATTTGAATATCTATCATGATTAGTGAGATTGAAAGTTTTCTTTCTTTTGAAGATTTTATCTCTGTTGGTCAAATAAATTTGTAAAATATAATTTTTATGTTTGCTCACTGACAGTTTGCATTGGGGGCTGGGCAGTACCAGGTATGTGATCTGTGAAATTGCAAATCACCTTCCTGCTTGGGAAGAGCCATTGTTTTGCTAATGTTTGCTGGAGGAGAGGTTTTAGTGCCAGAAAATTTTGAAAAGAGAAGAAGAGGAAGAAAGAACCCATGTTTGCAGAGTGAGAGAGCAGAGAGAATGCAGAGTGCTAAAGGAGAAGCCATGCTGGAAGGGAGAGAAGGTGTGCAGATGGGGAACCAGAGCTGAGGGGCTTTTGTGAGCTCCACTGAGACTGGCGGGGCCTTTGATTGTAGGAGAAACCAGAGAAGATTCTCCTGGTTGTTGAACCAGAGAATGTGTCAGTGGCTTTGGGAGACCTGTGTGTTTGCTCGTCGGCCTATGCGAGACTTTAATAAAGGAATGGTCCACCATTCTTTGGCTCCAATGTTTCTTTACTGTCTGCCTGAATTCAATGAGAACCTGGATGTGCGTGGCCTCGGCGTTGGTGACAACTGGCCATATAATATCTTTTTCATCAACAGCTCTCAGAACCCTTTCTTAGAAAAAGTCTCTTTTATTAATATCTTTCATTAATACAAATACTTTCCTTGAGACAGGTTGGCTGCAGCCTGGGAATAGAGGGTAAGTGTCTTTTCTCTGAGGAAAGGAGCAGAAGGCCGCCATGTTTATAACCCAGTACAAGAAAGATGATGGCTCTCTCTATGTCCAAGGGCAGATGAGCGTAGTGTCAATTATACAACATTCAGGGTTTTTTTGTAAGTGTATTGATAAGTGTTTTTTTTTATTTTAATGAGGTGACATTGCTAAATCAGGGTATATATGTTCAGAAAACATCTCTAGGTTATTTTGACATTTGATTATGCTGCATTCCCAACACTCAAAGTCCAATTGTTTCCATCACCTTCTAACTGGTTTTCTTTGTGCCCCTTCCCTCCCTCCCACATCTTCCTCTCTTCCCCTCCCCCATAACCATCACACTCTTGTCCATGTTTCTGAGCCTCATTTTTATATCCCACCTATGTATGGAATCATATAGTTCTTAGCTTTTTCTGATTTACTTATTTCGCTCAGTATAATGTTATCAAGGTCCATCCATGTTGTTGTAAATGATCCAATGTCATCATTTCTTATGGCTGAGTAGTATTCCATAATATATATTTACCAAAGCTTTTTAATCCACTCAGCCACTGACAGACACTTGGGCTGTTTCCAGATCTTTGCTATTGTGAACAATGCTGCCACAAACATGGGGGTGCATATCTTCTTTTGGAATAGTGTTATGGTATTCTTAGGGTATATTCCTAAAAGTGGGATAGCTGGGTCAAAAGGCAGTTCAATTTTTAATTTTTTGAGGAATCTCCATACTGTTTTCCACAGTGGCTGCACCAGTCTGCATTCCCACCAGCAATGCAGGAGGGTTTCCTTTTCTCCACATCCTCGCCAGCACTTATTCTGTGTTGTTTTGTTGATGAGTGCCATTCTGACTGGTGTGAGGTGATATCTCATTGTGGTATTAATTTGCATTTCTCTAATGATTAGTGATGTTGAGCATTTTTTCATATGCCTATTGGCCATCTGTATGTCCTTCTTTGAGAAGTGTCTATTCATTTTTTTTGCCCATTTTTGGATTGGGTTGTTTGTCTTCCTGGTGTTGAGTTTTACAAGTTCTTTATAAATTTTGGTTATTAACCCCTTATCAGACGTATTGTCAAATATGTTCTCCCATTGTGTAGTTTGTCTTTTTATTCTGTTCTTATTGTCCTTAGCTGTGCAAAAGCTTTTTAGTTTGATATAGTTTGACTGGAAAGTTTTTTATTTCTCCTTTACTTTTAAATGATAGCCTTGCTGGATAAAGTAGTCTTGGTTGTAGGCTCTTGTTCTGCATTACTTTGAATATTTCTTGCCATTCCCTTCTGGCCTCAAGTATTTCTGTTGAGAAGTCAGAAGTCATCCTTATAGGGGCTCCTTTGTAGGTGATAGCCTTTTTTTCACTAGCATCTTTTAATATTTTCTCTTTATCACTTAGCTTTGGTATTTTAATTATGTTGTGTCTTGGTGTAGATTTCCTTGGGTTTCTCTTTAATGGAGTTCTCTGTGCTTCCTGAAGTTGTGAGATATTTTTCTGCCTTAATTTAGGGAAGTTTTCAGCTAAGATATATTTGAACAAAGTCTCTATCCCTTGTTCTTTCTCTTCTTCTTCAGGAATCCCTATGATGCGGATGTTATTTCTCTTCATGTTGTCACAGAGCTCTCTTAGAGTTTCCTCAGACTTGAGTCTCTTTTCTTTTTTCTGCTCTGCTTCCATGCCTTCATTTATCTTGTCCTCTAACTCACTGATTTGATTCTCAGCTTCATCCATCCTGCTTTTAATTCCTTCCATTGTGTTCTTTATATCTGATATTTTATTTGTCATTTCTGACTGATTCTTTTTTATTATTTCAATGTCCTTTTTTGTATTTTCTATCTCTTTATTTGCATGTTCGTAATGACCATCCATTGTTGTTCTAAGATCTTTGAGCATCCTAACAATAGTTATTTTAAACTCTGCATCTGGTAATTTGGTTATATCTGACTCATTCAGGTCCTTTTCTGGGGATTTCTCTTAATTCATTTGTGTTGCATTTCTCTGCCTTCTCATTTTGTCTGTGTAAAAGAAGGTTTTGGCCACTGGAGTCCACTGGGTGTGGCCTCTGTGTTTCCTATGTGTGGTCTGTCTGCAGGCCTGCCACCCCCTCTGCTGCTGCTGCCTAGGGTGTTCGGGTGTGGGGGTTGCCAGTGCCAGCCCCCTAGGGCTGTTCTGTGGTTTCCGCCTCTCCTTCATAGAAGGGGCTCTGATCATGTGCTTGGGTGTACAAGCCTCAGTGGCCTCAGCCTTTGCCCTGCCCTCACGGGTAGGGTTATGCTCTGCACTTGGCTGCAAGTTTGGCCCTGAGGGCAAGGGTGAGCACCTTTGCTCAGCTGCAGATTTCTGCCTGATTCTGAGCTTTCGCCTCACCCCTGTGGGATGAGCCTGCTCGCGGGATGGCTGCAAGCCTTGGCTCCACAGGCTAAGCTGGGTGAGGCTCGTGCCCTCGCTCAGTTGCAAGACTTCACCTGTTCTGGGCTTTCACTCCACCTCTGCAGGAGGAGCCAGCTCTTGCATCAGGTCACAAGCTTCGGTTCCAGTGGGCCGGGACAGGCTGCACTCCTGTGTCCTGCTCAAAGGTCGGTCTCTGCTCCTTCTGGGGCTCCTGCCCTTCCCCCGCAGGCTGGATTGCAGGCAGTCCTCAGCTGGGCTTGACCACTTTTGTGCATCCCCTCCACCCCAGCCCAGCCAGACTGAGCTCACACCTGGGCCTCAGTGGTGGCCAGCCAGCTTCTGCCCTTGCCGAGGGAACCGCGCTTCTGCGTCCTGCCCTTGGGTGAGCCCTCAGCCGTGTGGATGGGGGTGCTGCAGCTCAGACCCTAAGACTCACTACTGTAGTCCTGAAAGCTTCCTCCTTCTAAATGACTCTGCTCTAAGTACCATGGGAGAGCTTGTTTGGCTGGTGTCTTGCTTACCTTTGCTGGTATTGCTGTTTCCAGGGGAAATATTCACTTCAGATTTGGGGAGTGACTCATCCCAGGGGTTAGGATGGCACCCTCACAGTGTTTCTCCCTGTGCCTCCTAGATTACACTCTCTTCCCACTGCTCCGGTCCTCTCCTCTCTCCCCATCCCCCATAGCCCCAGGTGAGTGGTTGTGAGAGAGGTTTTCTATGCGGTACCTTTAAGAAGAATCCTGGGTCTGAGAAATCAGTCTCTTTCTCACAAACAGTATCCTGACTTGTTTCCAGCTAAATACTGTCCATTTGCCTCTTCTAGGCTCTAGGCCTGCAGGCTGGGGCTTTGTTCCTGGGTCTCAGGACCCTCCCCTCTCTGCTAAACTCACTTCCCGCCACGTGAGTCTCTCCGGGCTACCGTTTGCTCCCAGGAGCTGGGAAGCCCTCTCTGCATTTCTGATTTTCCTACCAGTCTCAGTGTGGCTTCTTCAGTGTTTCTTTGTTGAAGAGTCCTCTTACTTTAGTCCAAAGTTGGTTTTTCCAGATGATGGTTTTTAAAATTAAGTTGTAATCCACTTTGGTTCTGAGAGGTGGAAGTTGGTACGTCCACCTACTCCATCACCATCTTGTCCTCCCATGCTCTCAAACATTTAGGTTTTCTATGCTGAGTTTCTCTGTTGTGATGCAGGCTCTAATTATCCTTTCTTTATAAAAATTTTTCATAACTTTATTTTTTATATTTGCTTTTGTAACATATATTCTTCTCTGATTTGCTGATTTTTGCCCTTTTGATAAAATTTTCATAAAACATTTAATGCATTATATTATATAATGCAGTTATAATATGATTATATATAAATATGTATGTTTAAACAATATATGTACATGCATAAAACATATAGTGGAATTCAGAATAAAGGTCATATTCTCACTAGAAAAACTATTTATGTATGATTCTGGGACTTTCTTACTGGACATATTGTAAATGTTATGTGTTGATAAAATTTTTACATCACTAATTATTAGGATTTTAAAAACGTGATGCCTAATTTATAAATAATTACATAAGACAATGCCATTAATCATGCTGTTTTATAATTAGAACCATCAGTGCATATTTTAAATGGGAAATGCTAAAGTCATTTAGTGTTCTTCAGTTTATAATTATGGTACTTTTGAAACATTGCAAATGCTTACTGTATTGATTATATGTTCTCATATAGTTAGCTTATTGTGTTTAAGCCTACATTTAAAATTTAACAGTTGCTTTATATGTTAGTTTTCTTTTTCCTTTTTATCTGAAAATTTATAAAAGGAAGACATTTTATGTTGATTCAAGGGATAGTTTAAAGTCTATTTTATTTGTATTATGTAAATAAATATATACATTACTACTAGGAATTCAAATCATCTTCTATACACAGTATGCTATCTAAATACTTCTATTGTTCCATCATTGCTTTATAATAAATCTGTTAAATTACTCAACAATTTAAGTAGAAATATGTTAAATAGCTTTATCATATTCTCATATACAGCAAAATCTACTTCTATTTTGATAATTTTAGAATGAAGAATGTTGGTATAAAACAGAATTTGAATTTATTTTATCAACTTCCAATAGCAAGTACATAACTAATAGCCTCAGACCAGGATTACAGGTGTCCTTAGGTTACAACACAGTTCCATTACTATGACAATGACATAACACAAATTTTGGTGTTTGATGAAACACACCCTAGCTGAAGTAACTTACTTATCCTAACATAGTTGTAAAATCATAATCTAGAACATAAAAACACAACTAAGCCACAAAAAAATGAAAAGGATATAAATATACTGTACATACTGTAGTAAAAGAAAAAAAATGACAAAAAATAAGTGTTAAAAGAATTCCTTCCCCTTATTCCTGTGGTTGGCTTGCACACTGGAAGAGGCATTGCAAGGTGGGAGAGAGTGACCTATTGGGAGCAGGAAGCTGGAGAGGCAGGAGAACCTGCAGAAGGTGCTGGAGATACTGGGTCAGGTGTATCAGGATTGCCTAGGGAACATGCAGGAGATGCTGGAGTTGATTCTACATGTACTACAGGTGTTTCATCTTCAGAGGCACCTGATGTAGAGGGTACAGGATCTGTTGCAGGCCTCTTTACCTTCTTAAAGAATTGTTGCAGACTAGTCTGGAAGTATGATAACTTCGTCTCTTCCAAAATCTGCCTAACATTCACATCTCAATTTTTTTAAGTCTTTATAAAAGTAAGTGTCATAAACTCAAAACATCATATGTTAAGACTGTTGTAACCCAAGGAACCCCTATATTTTGAGTGATGGGTCACAATTCATACTCTTACTACAATGCACAAGAGCCTCAGGCTGGTAGCTCTCAGTAGGGTTTCACTTGCTAGCTGAAAGGTTTAAGTTCAAAGAACCCAATCCAGCTCCTAGCAGTGGTTTCCTGAGCACAGCACCCCCAAGCTCTTTGGAACAGCAGCACTTTTTCATCAGTTGATATTTATCCACATGTAGGAGGAAAGAAAACTTGGCAATATATGATAGCTTCCTGCTCTTGAATGTCCCCATGCTCTGGCATATATACATTACTCGTTTTTCTATACTTGACACACTGCATAGACATCTTAAAGGAGTGTTTCTTAAAAATAATTATTTGTAGACCTTACCCCAGATTTCTCTGAGGAATAGACTCAGAAACCTATATTTTAATATTCCTTCTTGTAATGCTAATGTGGTTGGCTAGAGGTCCATTAACTGGTCTTTGAAAACTACCATAACAAAGAGTTAGTAGATGTGATGGAAAATTGAAGCAACCCATTGGGGATCCATGTCTAACTCTGTGTGGACAGCAGCAATTTGTAAAATCTGGTAAAAATAGATATAAGAGACCATGATGACATTTTCAGTTTATTATTGCTCCTGAGAACTCTCAAGCTTTACTTCATTATTTTAAAGATAGAAGTAAATTGAGCAAATTATACTAAGAGTCTTATTACCAATGAAGATAGAAAGGTGAAACCACAGAGAATAACTTATAATGTAAAGCAGGCCTTTAGATAAAAGAGTAACAGAGGAAGAGTGTAAAATTTTATTTCTCAAAATCTTGATGTTCAGCCTGACCAGGCAGTGGCATAGTAGATAGAGCATTGGACTGGGACCCAGAGGACCCAGGTTTGAACCCCGAGGTTGCCAGCATGAGCGCAGGCTCATCTGGTTTGAGCACAGCTCACCATCTTGAGCCCAAGGTCACTAGGTTGAGCAAGGGGTCACTTGTTTGGCTATAGCCCCCCGGTCAAGGCACATATGAGAAAGCCATCAATGAACAACTAAGGAACCACAACAAAGAATTGATGCGTCTCATCTCCCTCCCTTCCTGTCTGTCTGTCCTTATCTGTCCCTCTCTCTGACTGTGTCACACACACAAAAAAATAAATAAATAAAAAATTCTTAGTATACATAGAAAAAAAAGGTTGATTTTATTTTGGTTACTCACTAGATTGTCAATTTAAAAACTTGACTCAGGTCTAGGAATCAATATTTTATAACCTCCCCTTATAATTCTTGTGTATTTTTAAAATTATAAAACTATTGTAGACAACCTTCACATGTAAGATATACCCCACACCTAAAATTTGATTCAGATGTAGAGACTGATGAAGCCACAAAATACCATGAGGGGACAAAAGGTTTCTTACTTACCAAGGAAGGCTTTTCTAGGGAGTGATATAGGCCTCTGTAAAGTCCAGATGACCAGATGACTCAAGAGAGCAAAAAAAGGAGGCTGACTTGGGAGTCTGCTTGTTGTAAGGGGTGGGGGGTGAAACCAGGCTGAGTGTTTCTGTGTGGGGAAGGGCTTGAATATTTTGAACTTCACCCTGTGTCAAAAGATGGAGCACTGCGGCTTTCTTACCAGCTTTCTCAGATGTGGGGCTGAATGGGAGCAGGGAAAAGAAGGACTTAAAAGCTGTCAAACATCAAAACATTGACTCAGAACTCTTATTACAACAGTGTTAGTCTGTAGTATCAAATATAATTTAAAATAGAAATAATAAACATGCATTCATACATAACATTAGTAATATTAAAATGGAACTACATAATTAAAGTGACCATTTTTTTTTTAGTCACAATACACATTATTATCTTAATGCCTTAGTCACAAAACTCATTATTGTTCTAGTCAACAGAAACAGAATTCTTTTTTTTTTTTTTTTTTATTTTTCTTTATTTTTTTTTTTTTATAATTTTATTTTTTTAATGGGGTGACATCAATAAATCAGGATACATATATTCAAAGATAACAAGTCCAGGTTATCTTGTCGTTCAATTATGTTGCATACCCACCACCCAAAGTCAGATTGTCCTCTGTCACCTTCTATCTTGTTTTCTTTGTGCCCCTCCCCACCCCCTATCCCTCTCCCATTCCCCCCTCCCCCTCCGTAACCACCACACTCTTATCAATGTCTCTTAGTTTCACTATTATGTCCCACCTACGTATGGAATAATACAGTTCCTGGTTTTTTCTGATTTACTTATTTCGCTTCGTATCATGTTATCAAGATCCCACCATTTTGCTGTAAATGTTCCGATGTCATCATTTCTTATGGCTGAGTAGTATTCCATAGTGTATATGTGCCACATCTTCTTTATCCAGTCATCTATTGATGGGCTTTTTGGTTGTTTCCATGTCCTGGCCACTGTGAACAATGCTGCAATAAACATGGGGCTGCATGTGTCTTTACGTATCAATGTTTCTGAGTTTTTGGGATATATACCCAGTAGAGGGATTGCTGGGTCATAAGGTAGTTCTATTTTCAGTTTTTTGAGGAACCACCATACTTTCTTCCATAATGGTTGTACTACTTTACATTCCCACCAACAGTGGATGAGGGTTCCTTTTTCTCCACAGCCTCTCCAACATTTGCTGTTACCTGACTTGCTAATAACAGCTAATCGAACAGGTGTGAGGTGGTATCTCATTGCCGTTTTGATTTGCATTTCTCTAATAGCTAAAGAAGATGAGCATCTTTTCATATATCTGTTGGCCATTTGTATTTCTTCCTGGGAGAAGTGTCTATTCATATCCTCTTCCCATTTTTTTATTGGATTGTTTGTTTGTTTGTTGTTGAGTTTTATGAGTTCTTTGTATATTTTGGATATTAGGCCCTTATCTGAGCTGTCGTTTGAAAAAATCATTTCCCATTTAGTTGGCTTTCTGTTTATTTTGTTATCAGTTTCTCTTGCTGAGCAAAAACTTCTTAGTCTGATGTAGTCCCATTCATTAATTTTTGCCTTCACTTCTCTTGCCATTGGAGTCAAATTCATAAAATGCTCTTTAAAACCCAGGTCCCTGAGTTGAGTACCTATGTCTTCTTCTATGTACTTAATTGTTTCAGGTCTTATGTTTAGATCTTTGATCCATTTTGAGTTAATTTTTGTACAGGGGGAGAGACTGTAGTCCAGTTTCATTCTTTTGCATGTGGCTTTCCAGTTTTCCCAGCACCATTTATTGAAGAGGCTTTCTTTTCTCCATTGTGTGTTGTTGGCCCCTTTATCAAAAATTATTTGACTATATATATATGTGGTTTTATTTCTGGACTTTCTATTCTGTTCCATTGGTCTGAGTGTCTATTTTTCTGCCAATACCATGCTGTTTTGATTGTCGTGGCCCTATAATATAGTTTGAAGTCAGGTATTGAAATGCCCCCAGCTTCATTCTTTTTCTTTAGGATTGCTTTGGCTATTCGGGGTTTTTTATAGTTCCATATAAATCTGATGATTTTTTGCTCTATTTCTTTAAAAAATGTCATTGGAAGTTTGATGGGAATTGCATTAAATTTGTATATTGCTTTGGGTAATATAGCCATCTTGATTATATTTATTCTTCCTAGCCAAGAACAAGGTATATTCTTCCATCTCATTATATCTTTTTCGATTTCCCTTAACAATGGTTTATAGTTTTCATTATATAAGTCCTTTACATTCTTTGTTATGTTTATTCCTAAGTATTTTATTTTTTTTGTTGCAATCGTGAAGGGGATTGTTCTTTTGAGTTCCTTCTCAGTTGTTTCATTGTTGGCATATAGAAAGGCTATTGACTTCTGTATGTTAATTTTGTATCCTGCGACCTTACTGTATTGGCTTATTGTTTCTAGTAGTCTTTTTGTGGATTCTTTGGGGTTTTCGATGTATAGTATCATATCATCTGCAAAAAGTGATACCTTTACTTCTTCTTTTCCGATATGGATGCCTTTTATTTCTTTGTCTTGTCTGATTGCTCTGGCTAGAACCTCTAGTACCACATTAAATAAGAGTGGAGAGAGTGGACAACCCTGTCTTGTTCCTGATTTAAGGGGGAAAGCCTTCAGTTTAGTGCCATTTAATATGATGTTAGCTGATGGTTTATCATATATGGCCTTTATCATGTTGAGATATTTTCCTTCTATACCCATTTTGTTGAGAGTCTTAAACATAAAATTGTGTTGTATTTTATCGAAAGCCTTTTCTGCGTCTATTGATAAGATCATGTGGTTTTTGTTCTTTGTTTTGTTGATATGGTGTATTACATTAACCGTTTTACGTATGTTGAACCATCCTTGAGATTCTGGGATGAATCCCACTTGATCATGATGTATTATTTTTTTAATATGTTGTTGTATTCGATTTGCTAGTATTTTGTTTAGTATTTTAGCATCTGTATTCATTAGAGATATTGGTCTGTAGTTTTCTTTTTTTGTTCCATCCTTGCCTGGTTTTGGTATGAGGGTTATGTTGGCTTCGTAAAATGTGTTTGGAAGTATTGCTTCTTCTTCAATTTTTTGGAAGACTTTGAGTAGAATAGGAACCAAGTCTTCTTTGAATGTTTGATAAAATTCGCTGGTATAGCCGTCAGGGCCTGGACTTTTATTTTTGGGGAGGTTTTTAATGGTTTTTTCTATTTCTTCTCTACTAATAGGTCTGTTTAGGCTTTCTGCTTCTTCTTGACTCAGTCTAGGAAGGTTGTATTTTTCTAGGAATTTATCCATTTCTTCTAGGTTGTTGAATTTAGTGGCATAAAGTTTTTCATAGTATTCTACAATAATTCTTTGTATATCTACGGTGTCCGTGGTGATTTCTCCTCTTTCATTTTGGATTTTGTTTATATGAGTTCTTTCTCTTTTTTCCTTGGTAAGTCTTGCCAAGGGTTTGTCAATTTTGTTGATCTTTTCAAAGAACCAGCTCCTTGTTCTATTAATTTTTTCTATAGTTTTTCTGTTCTCTAATTCATTTATTTCTGCTCTGATTTTTATTATCTCCTTTCTTCGGCTGGTTTTGGGTTGTCTTTGTTCTTCTTTTTCTAGTTCCTTAAGGTGGGAAGTTAAGTGGTTCACTTGGGCTCTCTCTTGTTTGTTCATATATGCCTGAAGTGATATGAACTTCCCTCTTATCACTGCTTTTGCTGCATCCCATAGATTCTGATATGTCGTATTGTCATTTTCATTAGTCTGTATATATCTTTTGATCTCTGCACTTATTTCTTCTTTGACCCATTCATTTTTTAAAAGTATGTTGTTTAGTTTCCACATTTTTGTGGGATTTTTTTCCTCTTTTTTGCAGTTGAATTCTAGTTTCAAGGCTTTATGATCAGAAAATATGCTTGGTACAACTTCAATTTTTCTGAATTTGCTGATGTTGTTTTTGTGGCCCAACATATGGTCAATTCTTGAGAATGATCCATGTACACTGGAGAAAAATGTATACTCAGTCACTTTGGGATGAAATGTCCTGTAGATGTCTATCATATCCAGGTGCTCTAGTGTTTTGTTTAAGGCCACTATGTCTTTGTTGATTCTCTGTTTGGATGACCGATCTAGAGCCGTCAGCGGTGTATTGAGGTCTCCAAGTATGATTGTGTTTTTGTCAGTTTTTGTTTTAAGATCAATAAGTAGCTGTCTTATATATTTTGGTGCTCCTTGGTTTGGTGCATATATATTAAGAATTGTTATGTCTTCTTGATTCAGTGTCCCCTTAGCCATTATGAAATGGCCATTTTTGTCTCTGAGTACTTTTCCTGTCTTGTAGTCAGCATTATCCGATATGAGTATTGCTACACCTGCTTTTTTTTGGATGTTATTTGCTTGGAGTATTGTTTTCCAGCCTTTCACTTTGAATTTGTTTTTATCCTTGTTACTTAGATGAGTTTCCTGTAGGCAGCATACAGTTGGATTTTCTTTTTTAATCCATTCTGCTACTCTGTGCCTTTTTATTGGTGAGTTTAATCCGTTTACATTTAGTGTAATTATTGATACTTGTGGGTTCCCTATTGCCATTTTATATCTTGCTTTCTGTTAGTTTTGTGTCTTGTTTGATCCTTCTCTTTTGTTTTTCTATCTTTTGTTTTTATTTGGTTGTATTCCATACATCTTTCCACTGTTGCTATCTTTTTTATCTCATGTGCTTCTGTGGTGGTTTTTTCAATGGTGGTTACCTTTGAATAATGAAAAGGGTCCCTACCCTGTTCATTGTAGCGAACTATTTTGTGAGTACTTTTGCACTCCATCGTCCTTTGCTACTGTTAATCTCCATCTTCTCCCCCTCTTTCTTTTTGTTGTTGTCACAGTTTAAATTTGGTTTTATTGTGTTCTTCTTGGAGCTTTTACTTGTGGCTCTGTTTTTTTTTGTTCTTTGTATCTGATTGGAGAACCCCCTTTAGTAATTCCTGGAGTGGGGGTTTTCTGATGATAAATTCCCTCATCTTTTCTGTATCTGTGAATGTTTTTATTTCTCCTTCATATTTGAAGGATAGCTTTGATGGGTATAGTATTCGTGGCTGAAAGTTCCTCTCTTTCAGGACTTTAAATGTTGGGGTCCACTCTCTCAGAAACAGAATTCTAAACAACTGCAGATTGGTGGGGGTGGGTAGACTGGGAAGCAACAGCCTGAAGTCACTTGAAACAGGTCAGGAACTGTATTTATTGAGACTATTTAGATGGACTGTCTACTCGGAAGAACTACAATGCCATCTGCTTTGTTTCACGTTTGTCAACAGAATGTATGATTGTATTTGAAATGTATAAAAGGAAAAAAGGGAGGTTAAATTACGTGTCAAATAAAGCGTGTTTAAAGGTGACCCTCTGGGAACATTTTTCATTATTTTAAAGTCAAGATAAATGTGTTGCAACAAACACGGTGCCCTTTCTGCCCCTTAGGCTTTGCCACAACCTAGACAAATGATCCTCCACAGTTGTCCAAAGTGTTAAAGCTTTTTTGCTGCTCACAGTGGAGGAAGATGAATTCACTGAGATTCTAGCAGATTGACAGAATCTTATCTTACTTGTGCACACATGCTTCATGAAGTCAGCAAAGGCAATTTACCCTCCACTGTGACTATTTATTTGCTTTTTAATTGGTTTGGACTAGTTTTGTACAGAAAACCATTAAATCATAGTTGAAAACAAAGGAAGGGTGTGATGGGTGAGAGCATCTGTGTTGGTAATTTCTAAGTAAATAAATTACACCTATTCAAACACTTCACAGAGCATTTACGGTATGGGAACAATTAAGTTCTTGGTCAGTGCTGTTTTCCAGAGATGTACAAGGTTTGTGTGATTCTGATTAACAAAGTGCTGTTCCTTCAGGCAAGATAGCCTTTACATTTAGCTATTAATGAAACTGTCACTATGATTTAGTGCAGATTAATATAGTCAAGAGCAGCAATATTATTCATTAGACATATAGATGTTTAAGATGTAATAAAAAATAATGAAACTGTAATATAAGTGCAAATTCCATTGTTCTTTTCTTATTTGGCTTGACCAATATAAATTAAATATACACAATTACTCTATGTGACCAATTTTTAAAGACTATTGATTCCAAGTCACATTTTCTATTTAGTGTACCATAAACTTTTATTGTATCAAATTACCATCTGGAAATAATGATTTGTGACTTTTCTAAATGTGACACATAGAAAGAACATGTAACTCACTCATAAACACTTATGTTTCCATGTACGAATGAGATCGCCTTTGCTTCCAGTGCTAAATTTAACTTTAGAACATGCTTTTGCCGATTTAGAATAAAATGTTTTTGCTGATTTAGAATTTTAGACTTTAAGAAAAATTTTCACTTCAAATCATGAGAAATCTTTTTCTCCTTTTTAGATAGAGCTGAGTGTGTGTGTGTGTGTGTGTGTGTGTGTGTGTGTGTGTTGTGTGTGCGTTCTAAGTCAGTAAGTGAAAGATTAAGAGAGCCAGGAGACAGTCATCAATTACAAGCTTTCCACCAAAGCTGCTCCTTTTTATAAGACATAACATTAAGTAATGCTCATCTGGTAGACACTCTGGTTTGTCAATCCCTGCTCTTGTAGTGTTCGCTCATCCCTCAGTTGTTTCATAGACTTGAACAGTGAATCCATATTACAGCCTGTCTTAATGTATCAAGCTCTGTGAAAAAGACTCTTCAGTTTCTTGCTTTCCTGTTGGAAAGTGAACTGCCTTTGTATGAGACTTAATTCATTTAATAGCATTCGTTTACAACTTTTGTTTTTTGAAATTCTAAGGTGACTTTGTTTATTTTCTAACAGGGTATGTTAAAAATAGCAAAAATTAGACTTAAGACAAAATAAAAACTATTTTATAGACGATATTATGCTTTTGTTCTTCTTGATTCATAATTTATTTATAAATATATCTTTAGAAATACAATAGCTCAAGCTTTTTATCAGGACTGAACATTATGAAGCATAATTGTTCAAGGTTCTTTTGATTTATGCAGATTTTTTAAAAGTTAAATAGACATGACATGATTAAAAGTACTTATAAAATTATTTTTTATCTGCAGTCAGTACTTTTTCATGAATCATAGTAAATCAATAATTGTTTTTATTTTATTATATGTTCATAATATCTAAACTATAGTAGATTTAGTTTTGTGTGTATGTTTTTTTTTTTGGTTGTGTGTGTGTTTTGTTGTTGTTTTCAGGTGAGAGAAGGAGAGATAGTGAGGCAGACTCCTACATGCATCCCAACTGGCACCCACTTGGCAATCCCATGTAGGGTCGATGCTCCAGTGCTGAACTATATTTAGTGCCTGAAGCTAATGCACTCCATACCAGTCCACACTAGAACCAATCAAGCCACTGGCTGTGGAAGGGAAAGAGGGAGAGAATGGGGAGAAGGAGAATGGGAGAAGCAGGTGGTCACTTCTATGTGCCCTGACCAGGATTTGAACCCAGGACATCCATAGGCCAAGCTGATGATCTATCAACTGAGCCACAATCCAGGACCTACATTTTAGTTTTTGTTGAATTAATAAATGAGTAAATGAATGAATGGATAGATGAATTTCTGTGCCAGACACTGAACTCAATGATTTACTGTATTATAATTGATTTAATCATTGTCAAATGTGCACAAAGTATTATCATTATCATTCAATATTGCTAAAACTTAAAGATTTTGCTCAAATGTTATATTGCTTAAATATTTTAATTGATATATTCAAGGTTAAATAGCAAGAAAATAGAAGAAAACTTTAGTTTGTGAAAACCTGACTAAAAAATAATTTTATTTATATTTAATCATTCGTTATAAGTTTTAAAATGTTAAATAAATTGGTTCACATTTTATAATTTCAAATTATCAAATCAAAAAATGACTTAGTAGTGTGTGAGAACTGAAACCAACATAGTTTCCTCTCCCTTTTTAAACAGTGCTAGAACCAAACATATTTTCTTTCCCAATGAAAAATAGTACTGATTTCAAGCCAAAATAAGGTACCTACTTGCTTTTGTGAGATAAGATTGCAAACCAACTAATATAGACCACATACTTATCAAAATTAACTCATCAAATTTTCTTATCAACACTTGCTTCAAGACTTTTACCTTATCATGTCTACTAATTCAAAGCTATTAAGATCATACTGTTACCCAAGATCAATTGGATCCCTGCCTTAAATGACCTACCTCTAAACTATCCAGAAAGGCCCTGAAATACTAATTTTTTTCTCTTCTGCCTTTTCACATTTGAGGCAGTATTAACACTGCCAAAGCAGTGCTTTTCCTGGCTGAATAAGTATAATAAAGGTGGCTTGGTTTTCAACAGCAGTTTTTCTGGTGTTTTGGAGTAGAGATTTAACAACCAACATTTATCATGGTATTAATTAGCAAGAATATGCTCAGATGCAGAAAAAGCAGTGGAAAAGAAAAGTAATTATTAAGAGAAACTATAATGAGTGAATACTTTAAGAATGTAATAAAAGAAACAGGGTATTCCCTATTTAGATCTAGATAGAACAGTCATTGCAAAGTACTTAGACATAAATTTTTATTTAGTTTCTTCCACAACTCAGCTTTTATTTTTCCTGTACTTCTAGATGGTGTTCTCAGGAAAAGAATTGTATATCTTAATAACTAAATGCTCTTTTGTTTCTCAAGAAAAAATGTATATGATAAATAGAAAATCTTTTGCGAAATTTTGGAATAAATTTTTTTACGTTAATGTAATATGACCTATTCTTCTGTAAAATGGAAATAATAGTAATTAACTAAAATAATTATTATACAGGTTTTTTAACATTATGTGAATTACTTTATATAAATTTACTGTATCTAGCACAAAGGAGCAATCAGGGAATATAGTATTTCTGCTGTGTTTTGGAATTAAAATAATTTCAAAATTATAATTGAGTAAAAATGGTAAACCAATTTGTTGAATAAACCAATAACCTGAGGAATCAATTTATTCAAATTTCTGAGACAATTCTGCAAAAACAAAATTTCATTTTATTACTAAAATTATACATTTGAACACTACTTTCAACATTAGCAAAACTGACTATTTTTTTGCTCATATTTACCTAATTTATTGAATAACACATCTAGAAGTAAAAACCCTATTTTAGGTCAATATATATTTACTGACCATCAGTATCCAGAAATACAGTTTTCTGTGGAATATAATATCAAACCAAATATAATTTTTTCTATGTGTCAAAAATTATACTGAAGAAAGACAGCTGTGTCTTTATATGTTTAATAATAAGACATACAGGTAGTAAAAAAAATTTGCATTTCTACTTCTCCTTAAGGACATAAATATTATCCAATACTGATCTCAAGAAATCAAAGTACCAATTTATGACCATTTTTCAAGAAGGCTTTATTAATGATTTCAAAAGGAACAGATGCCAATCACATGTTCAATACAATGCTGTATATTACAGAAAGTCTAATTATAGACATAGAAAAAAATAAACTAGATTCTGATATAGAAAAATCTAGAGTTCATCTACATTTCAATTGTGTTCACTTATTTTTTTTTTTAAATCTCATATGAGGAAAGTTGAGTTAATCATACCGTTCAATACTTGAAACAGTATTTTCACTGGTTTTTAGTTTAATCCTCTCAATTATAAATTTCATTTTATTTTTATTCTAACCTCAAATTACCAATATAGCACATCATGTTCTAATAGGCTTTAGGGGTTTGCATTCTGTAAGTTCTCTGTTCCTATTTTTGTTAATTTTTTCATTGAGATTGCTGCCTTTTGTTTTATATATAACTGTAGGCTGGCTGTTTAATAACATATTAAGTTTCTTCCACATACATTTGAACCCTCTATGACTTGGACTGAAGAACTTTAGATTAAAGCCCTGAGTGAATGTCTCTTGGATGCAAACACCAAAGAACTGTATGAGTGAGTGACCTTTGTGTAAACACAAAGGAATACATGTGAACAGGCATTAGAAAATTAGCCTAGAACAGGGGTAGTCAACCTTTTTATATCTACCGCCCACTTTTGTATCTCTGTTAGTAGTAAAATTTTCTAAAGGCCCACCAGTTCCACAGTAATGGTGATTATAAAGTAGGGAAGTAACTTTACTTTATAAAATTTATAAAGCAGAGTTACAGCAAGTTAAAGCATATAATAATAATTATTTACCAAGTACTTTATGTTGGATTTTCACTGTTTGGCAGAATAAATCTTCATAAAACAACTTGCTATAGTTAAATCTATCTTTTTATTTATACTTTGGTTGCTCTGCTACTGCCCACCATGAAAGCTGGAATGCCCACTAGTGGGTGGTAGGGACCAGGTTGACTACCACTGGCCTAAAGGTTCTAGATTGCCTATTCCTTTGTGCTTGTTAACTATCAAAAGAAAAAGAATGTACTGATCAAAATTAACCCTTTCTGCCTGTCAGGACAATGGCTGCCATTAGTCATTCTTTCCCCATATCACCTGGCCTCCCTCCTTTGTAATCCTGTTACCTCTGTTCTGTTTCTGACCAATAAAAGCTAAGAGAGAAGGAAATTCAGGAGGTCTTCTTTACCTCCCTTGGCAGGCCTCCCCTCTCCCTCTTGTCATAACTTTGTGACTTAAATAGATTTTTTCCATGTGACACTGGTAATTCCCAGTGAGCTGGAACTACATATAACAATACTTTACATATTAATATATTATTAATGCAAAAATGTAATGTTCTACCACAATTAGTCTTCTGTCAGTGGTGTCTGTTGTTGGTTCTTAAGACTAATATAATCAAGTTAACATGATTTCATAAATTCTTTGTTCTGGGTGAAAGGGATACTTTCTTAATTTTTAATTAACTTTATATATTTTAACCTTATAATTTTTATATTTAGGTCTTATTTATGTGTATTTTATCAATACATGGGCTGTAAAAATGGACTCAATTTTGTTCCATATAGGCAGTTTGGTCAATAACATTGACTATAAAATGCAGGTTTTCTCCAGTGCTTTGTGGGACCACCTAAACATGTATTAATATCGTATACATTTATAGGTTTGTCTTTGAGCTCTCTATTTTGCTCCATATGTTTTTTCTTATTATTACGGCAATGCTAAATTTTTATTTTATCACTATATGTGTGTGTGTGTGTGTGTGTGTGTGTGCGTACGTGCGTGTGTCTTTGTGTTTTAATATTTGCTTCAGTCTTTCCACATGTGGTCTTCTTGTTTAAGTTGTTTTAGTTACTCAAAAAATTTTATAGCTTTATAAAACTCTTAGAGTGCCTGACCTGTGGTGGCGCAGTGGATAAAGTGTCAACCTGGAAACGCTGAGGTTGCTGGTTCAAAACCCTGGGCTTGCCTGGTCAAGGCACATATGGGAGTTGATGCTTCCTGCTCCTCCCCCCTTCTCTCTCTCTCTCTCTCTCTCTCTCTCTCTCTCTCCCTCCCTCTCTCTTCCCTCTCTATAATGAATAAATTTTAAAAAATCTTTAAAACTCTTAGAGTAAATCAAACTAGAATTCTTAAGGGCTATGATTAGCACCTAGCAATTTTGTAGAGTAGGAGGGATTATAATACTAAGAAATACTATCTAAGAACTTTAAATGTCTCTCAAATTATTTATATCATCTTTGTATTTTATTGCAATTAAATTTTTTTTCTAATGGATTTTTACCTACTTAAGGATAATTCCTAAGTAATTTACAGTTGTTGTTACTGCTGTATCAGCATATATATATATATGTGTATAGAAGTCCATTCTATTTGCCCCTGTGCCTTAGAATCTGAAACTGAGGAACATATAAGTCTTCTCTAGAAAAATCATTATTATACAGCAGCTCTTATAAATGTGTCAAAAAAATGCCTTTTAAAAGGCAAAGAGTAAAAGAAATTTTGTCTTTTTTTTATGTATCATATATAACAAGCATGTTTCTTTTGAATTTTTTATATCGTTCTCTTCACTAAACCCAATTTTCAGAAATATCTCCAGGATAGAATAAGTAAATCCCAGATTTTCTTTAAAGCAGGAAAAGCTCTGAAATTGGTATCAGGAGCCTTTAACTCTAGTTTCAGTTTTGTCACATGTTAAACATATGACCCATCCAAGTTAATTCGCTATTGAGCATTAGTTTTTTCCCCTGTTAAATGGTTATAAAAACAACCCTATTCCTATTTTATGTAGTTGTTAGGTTCAATTAAA
This sequence comes from Saccopteryx leptura, assembly GCF_036850995.1. Lineage (NCBI taxonomy): Eukaryota > Metazoa > Chordata > Mammalia > Chiroptera > Emballonuridae > Saccopteryx > Saccopteryx leptura. Next base: position 359,288,493 of record NC_089503.1, read on the forward strand.
ATGATATTTGTGGAAATGGTTTGTAACTTATAAAGTTCTATATGAACAGAAAGTCCATAATTTATTAAATCTAAGATTATCAATTATAAGCAATATCATTAGTTATATTTCACTAAGAGCAAAATGCTGCCAATTAAACTATGATGCGACACTGTATATGCATGAATGGGTCACACCAGCCACTTTTTATTGAACATTCTTTCGTCTGTTCCAAGAAATATGCAGTACTTCTTACTTTCACTTGTGCTGTTTAGCAGGAGATAGGTAATCATTCTGCATGTCAGTCATTCCAAAACATAGCAGAAAACCCTGTATTTTCCTCAGTCTAAGAAAACATTTGATTGTTTTACTGCAAGAAAACATAGAATTGTGTTCATTTCTCCCATGATAAATATTTGCTCTACTAATTAATATTTGCTCCTCTAACATTCACATTTTTGGTCTGTTCCTTTGCCTTTTTTGGTATGCAATAATTTCATTTCATTGTTAAATCAATTTTCTGACACTTTAAATGGCAATTAAATTCAACATATGTGACATCCCAGCAATGCACGTAACTCAATTATTGTGACAAAAATGCGAACATCTATGTCCAAGCTTGTCCATGCACAGGTGGTGAAAGCTCCTTTATGACTGCCACCTGGCAGTCAGTGATTGTATGACAACTGCTGATTTAAGGCATGTTAAAATGTGGGGCAAAGGTATCTCAGAATTGAATATTGCAGTTATGTTACTAGCCATGATGTGACACTCTTATTCTTAATATAAATTGCAGATAGAAAACTATTTGATGCATCTTAGTATTCACAGTGTGAGACTTAGTAAAACTAGTCCAGCTTGCCGAGGTCACAGAGAAGCAGTCAGATGAGACTTCAGTATCTGTAGACAGTGTACTGCCTACTGTGAGGCGTCTCTTTTCCACACTCAGCACTGTCAGTGTACTTTGTCACTTTCTACAAATTTTAATGTGGCATGATTTGGGGATTGTTTCTTTGAATCACTTTCCTTTGAACCAGACCTCATTATTCAGACCTTTTTAATGCATTGCATTTGGAATTAAGTTTACAACTTCAGTTATGCTTCTTTAAATGGTAGAATGGTCTATATTTAATTTATTAAGAAAAAAACAATGATTTTCTTGAGTTTCTAGGTGACTAAAATTTTGAAAATATAAATTCTGCTTATACATGTAGTGTAGTTTTATTTTAAATGGTATGAAAACTTTACATTAAACTAGTTATACATTATTATTTTAAATTTAGTGCACTTTTATTCTTATAACTTTTCTTCCTAATCATGTTAGCATGTCTATTCTGTCTTTAATTATTGTTAGAACATTAACAGGACAGAGTCAGAACCAGGCTGCTGATCCTGGCAGAGACCTGTGACATTAGTTTCCTAGGTATCCTGTAACAGAATCGAAATTGTGTCTTAATAGTATAAAAAGAGTTTAAAACCCAGGAACCATAGCAAGCAGGTAAGGAGCTAAGAGAATAAACTAATTAAGTGGTACAATAACTCTAGTAAAACCAAACAAATAAACAAAGTAAAAAAGACAGTAGCTCAGGAAGGAATTAAGTACTGGATACCATTACAAGAGTAAATGCATGAATGGGTTCTTCAAGCATGGTGTATCCCTTTTGTTATCTTAAATAAATTAAATTACTCTGTACTAAGTTTGAACTACCTGTTTTCTGGTGGATACATTCTTGTATATATATATATATTATTCTGTACTTTATTTGTTTAATGTTTTACCTTTTAAACCATTTTCTGTATTCTGAAATATTAATGTCTATCCCAATTCAAGTTTGAATATGAGACATCTTTTAAAACACCTTTGGTGAACACAAAGCTGAGTGTACAGATGACGTATTGTAGAATTGTGCACCTGAAACATGTCAAATATTGTTAACTAGTGTAACAGCAATAAATTCATAAAAAGGAACAAGGATAAATGAAAAAAAAATACTCTTAAATCTCATAGGAAAGCTTATCTTTCAAATTTTTAAAATTGAAATACAGGTGACTATTTTTATTCTAAGGATATCTGTCAATAGGTAAATAATTTAAGTGTATTAAGCATAAGGTATGATGTAAAAAAAATTTTTTTTAAGTTTGGATTTAGTGCTTTATTATTATTAATATTTTGACATTCCAAACAAAAAATATAATACCTAAATAGAACAACCAGAAAGACTAAACTAGAAATGAGTAAAAGTGAGACTAAATAGAAAATGAAAATAACCTAAGTAGATTGTGTTCTGCTTTTAATTTTAGCTCGGGGCTTTAAGAAATATTAACTATAATCTGAATTGCTTTTAACATCTCAAATCACCAAAGCAATTTATTAGGTATTATAAATGCAAAGCCATAGAAAACAGAAAACAATATATTAAGAAACATACAGGTCATTATGAATTAGCTCCTGGTGAAATGAACGTGCTTCAAAGATGTTCACTTAAGTGTGCACTAATTACTTATTTCCTAAAAACTATCCTGAATTCTTTTTAAACTGCTACTTTAAAATTATGTCTTGTTTGCATTGACATGTTTTTTACAAAATTTCTAATAAATATCCATGAAACTGCAATAAAGTGCAGACAATATATAGTGAGTGAAGACTAGTATGAGAATTAGTGTTATATGAAACAACACTGGATATTTAAATAATAGAGTATTGAATTCCATCTTAATGAATACAGATCCAAACATTCTCCGCTCTTTCTCTATACATGTTTCTTGTTTCAGAAATACTAGTTCAGGGGGAACCAAGATGGCAGTGGAGTAGGCAGATGCACAGATTCTGAGCTCACACCACCAACCTGAATTACTAATTAATTTAGGAACAATCAGTGTGAAGAACCAACTTTGGATTAAAAGAACAGGTCTCAAAAACTAAGGAGCAAAGAAGGGTGGTAGGGAGCTCTGAGCTACAGTGTGTGTGGGGGCTTCCCTGCTTCCAGGAGTGAAGTGGGGTATGACTGAGAGCCCAGAAGGGCTCTCATTACAAGGAGAATAGCAGAGAATATCGCTCACAGCCTGGGGACCTGGAAACAAGGTTTGCTGAGAGGGCTGGCTTGTCTTCCAAAAGGAAAGTGGGGAGAGAGAGACAGATGGTGATGGGCAGAGGAATGCATGGGATGACCTGAGAAGCTGGCTTATCCAGTGCGGAGGCAGCCATAGCTGGGAAAGATGTTGAACCCTCAACAAAGCACAAGCCTAAAGTGGTTCTGGGTAACCCACCTCTAGGAAGCGCTCCAATCAGAGCAGCAAGACACAGCTGAAAACAGGAAGTGGGGAGGAGGAGCAGTAACTCAAGTCTCCATGGATATCTGAGATACACCACCCCCTACTGAAATGGAGAAAGCACCCAACCCCGGAGAGAAGTTGGCAAATTGGGCCTTCAGAGTCTCAGGTTACACCCACTGAATTCCTGGATACAGCTTTAAATAAGCCCCCTGCTGAGATCAGTAAACAAAATAACCACTGAGTTAAGAAAACTGAGAAGAAAACAAACAAATCTAGACTTCAAAGAGGCTCTATTAGGTAAGGAGATCACAGCTGGAAGAAGCCTAAAAATCATAGAGAATAATGGGTAGGCAGAGAAGCATAAGTCATATGCTTCAACAAGATAAATCCTCTGATAAAATCTTAGATGAATCAGAAGTAATCAAATTACCAGATAAAGAGTATAAAATAATGATTTTAGGGTGCTTAAAGATCTCAAAGCTACAATGGATAAACTTAATGAACACTTCCATAAAGAAATTGAAAGCATCAAAAAAGACACGAAAATCATAAAGAAGAATCAGAAATGACAAACACAATATCAGAAATGAAAACTATACTGATTGGAATTAAAAGCAGGCTTGATGAAGCAGAGGATTGAATCAATGACTTAGAGGACAAGATAAGTGAAAGCATGGAAGCAGAGCAGGAAAAAGAAAAGAGACTGAAAAAATCTGAGGAAACTCTAAGGGCTCTGTGACAACATAAAGAGAAACAACATCCACATCATATGGGTTCCTGAAGAAGAAGAGAAAGAACAAGGATTAGAGACCTTGTTCAATGATATCATAGCTGAAAACTTTCCTAAATCGATGCATGAAAAAGTCACACAAGTTCAAGAAGCACAGAGAATTCCACTAAAGAGAAACCCAAAAAAATCTATACCAAGATACATCATAATTAAAATACCAAAGTTAGTGATAAAGAGAATATATTAAAAGCTGCTAGAGAAAAAAAGACTCACACCTACAAAGGAGCCCCCAGAAGGATGACATCCAACTTCTCAACAGAAACACTTGAGGCCAGAGGACATGGCAAGACATATTCAAAGTAAGGCAGAACAAGAGCCTACAACCAAGACTTCTTTATCCAGCAAGGCTATCATTTAAAATTGTAGAAGAAATAAAAAGCTTCCCAGAAAAAAAAAAAACTCAAGGAATTCATGACAACCAAACCAATGCTGCAAGAAATGTAAAGGGGCCTGTTGTAAAAAGAACAAAGGGAGAAAAGAATATAGTAAAAGAGAAATATAACTTTAAAGAATAAAATGGGAATAAACAACTATATATCAATAATAATCTTAAATGTAAATAGATTAAATGCTTCAATCAAAAGACATAGGGTAGCTGAATGGATAAGAAAACAGGACCCATACATATGCTGTCTACAAGAGACGCACCTCAAAACAAAAGATACACACAGAATGAAAGTAAAAGGATAGAAAAAATATTTCATGCAAATGGAAATGAAAAAAAAGCTGGGGTAACAGCCATCCTACTTTTAGGAATATACCCCAAGAACACCATATGACACTTTATGACACTTTGTTCACAATAGCGAAGATCTGGAAACAGCCCAAGTGTCCATCAGTGGCCGATTGAATTAAAAAGCAGTGGTACATATACACAATGGAATACAATGAATCCACAAAAAAAGAAGGAAATATTATTTTTTGCGACAACATGGATGGAACTGGAAACTATTATGTTAAGTGAAATAAGCCAGATAGAAAAAGAAAAATATCATATGACCTCACTCATATGAGGAATCTGACAAACAATATGAACTGAGGAACAGAATAGAAACAGAGACAGGATCAAAGGATCCAGAAGGAAAACAGACAGAAGGAAAGGGGATGATAGGGTGATAGGATGGGATGAGAGCAGAAAAGCAAATCCTGGAGGGAAGATGGGAGGGCGTTATGGGGAGGGAGACAGAGGGATGTACTGGGGAGCACGGGTGACATTAGAATCTATGTAAACACAATAAATTAATAAAAAAATATTTTAAAACATTTTCTTATATATATAAAAAAAGAAATACTAGTTCAATCCTAATCTTCAAACAGAGAAGATTGTTCCCTAACTGAGCATATTTAGTTTTGAAATCAATCAGGATTAATGTCCAGTGGCATTCTGGCAACTGGCAAGAGTCACAGGAAATATATTCGGTGTTTACTGGACTGATTGCTTGGCATAGTCCCCAGACAGAATAGAATTCTCTCCTGTCTGTACTTCCTACCAGGTATGGCAAGGGAGAATGTGATGGTAAAAATGATGCTTCTGAGAAACCAGTGAAAGTCAAAGTGCTCCGAGTGTTGATGAATTCCTCAAGAAATCATCACAGTGAACATAGAACATCAGGAGACCTGTACAGAATAGGGTCCTATAATGATGCAGCTGTAGGGCAGAAGATAAGGGACAGACCTTTAAAATATCAATATCAGTTACTCTTGTTTGTTATGGGTAAGGTACAAAGTATGAGGTGAAAGAAGAAAAGGATCATTAAATATCAGAAGATGAAGACACACAGCGTCCAAGCTCAGATTATTATATCTATATAGATAACAATAGCACTGGGACTGATGAAAGAAATAGAGGAAGAAAGGAATGAAAGTCTGTGAGCCAGAGGCTAAAATCTAACAAAAGAACAGGGAGAGCAGGCAGGTCAGCAGAGGGGAGGAGGATAGTGATCTGTGCTGCACAGGTACGTTCCATAGGCCAGCAGCACCCCATTTCCTTGGAATTTTTTAGAAATACAGAATCTCAGATTCTATTCCGGACTGACTGAATCCCAGTATGCACTGAGTTTTAACTACAGCCCATATGAGTTAATTCAAGTTTGAGGTGCACTGGTACAAAGAGACAATATGCACCTCAAATAATCAAAAAAATGTTTTTTCAGAGGATAAAGAGGAGTCGTTTCTGGAAGCAATGACAATGAGAATGAGGACAGTTACTCAGCCTCCTGTCTCTGACATATGCAACGTGTAGGAGAAGCCTCAACCTAAGGAGACTGCAGAGGAAGCTTGTTTTCTGAAGAAAATTAGCTTTCTCTAAAGCTGTGCTTTAATGTGCTTTCTGGAAGCACATTTTATTCACCTGGGAAGCTTTAAAAATGCTAATATTAAGGTTCTACTCCTACAGTTGTATTTAAATTGGTCTCCATGCAGAGCAAAGCTAGATTTTTGTTCTCTTGTTTGTTTTCTTTTTTCTTTTTTAATATCCAAGAGTCATTACAATGTGCATCCAGGGTTAAGAACAACTGATAAAAGGTAACGATGGAAAGGTAAAAGGCTAAGAAATTGAGAAAATGCCATTTTTCTTATCAGAGGTAATCAGATCCCAGGAGAACACCCTGGAAACATTTTGGCATATTATGTTAAATAGGGAAGAGGCATGGGGTGCATATCGGGGTGATTAATTAACCTGACCAGGCAGTGGCACAAAGGATAGAGCGTGGGACTGGGACACAAAGGACCCAGTCTGAAACCCCAAGGTCACCAGCTTGAGGGCAGGCTCATCTGGTTTAAGCACAGATCATCAGCTTGAACCCATGGTCACTGGCTTGTGCAAAGGGTTACTCTACTCGGTCTGCTGTAATATCCCCCCCCCCCCCATTAAGTCACATATGAAAAAACAATCAGTGATCAACTAAGGTGCTGCAATGAAGAATTGGTGCTTCTCATTTCTCTCCCTTCCTGTCTGACTGTCCCTTTCTGTCTCCCTCTCTGTCTCCATCACCAAAAACAAAAGAAAAACAAAACAAAAAAACATTAATGCTTGGATAGTGCATATTGACTCAAGTTTAACCTGGTTTGAACCATTGACTGTTGGTTTCTGAGATGGTACAGGCACCAGATCTCTGCTGTCTCTCTACTTGCTGAAATTTTCAGCTGCTAGCTCTTTGTCTTGGTACAAGATAATGACTTTTACTGGAAGAGACCCACAAATGTTGAGCTTTGAATTTTCCCAGTTTCCCACAGATAACAGCATTTCCATGCATGCTGCCACTTCCTCAGCTTCACGTGGTACATTAAAGGTCAGTCGAGCTAGCTCATTTAGTCTCAGAATAGCAAATTCTTAACTAGGAGATTTAAATTTACAAAAGACAATACATAATCTAATTTTCATAAAAATATAGTTGAAAAGCTGAAAAATTAGCTACTGAGAGTTTACTTGATTTACTTGGTAGTATTCCTCCCTTCTTTTATCCCCACTATTTCTGGTTTTATTGTAATGTTAAGCTTAATTTCACAGTAGACATGTTATTTAAGACTTAAATCCCATTAACTTAAACATTTTATATCTTAGAACCGCTTCTGATATCTCTATCTCAGCAAAAGCTTGATTATGTATAGAATCATCGGTTATTTCCTTTTTCCTTAAAGCCCCTGTGAAAGTTGATTATTTGTTATCTTTACAGCAACCTTCCAACTAGTTGTCCTGCTACAAATTTTGTCTTCTAGTAATTCACTCATCACAAAACAAAGTAGTTTTATTAAAATATAAATTCACTTGTTATTCCATAGCTTAAAACTCTCTTGTGGCTCTTTGCCTGTCAGGATCAAATATGAACTACTAATTCAGCCTCACTGATCTATAAATGGCCATTCCTAAACTGTAAGCAGATGACACAATTCACAGAGATCATAGTTGCAGAGATAGAGCTTTAAGGCATACAGGAGAAAGATAGGAAATTTGTTTGAAGAACTGGAAACACATATCATACCAAGCAGTCCTTGGCTCCTTCTCTAGGTCAATACTGCCAGTTTAATAATCTTTATAGGGAATAAAACATAAGCATTTCTTATTAACACATACCCAACTAATAAAACCTGTATTTAATTTTACAAAATATACCTAAATATTTAAAATTTATTTGGATCAATAGAGAGTTCATAATTTAGTTATGTTCTTTAAATGAAACTTCACTAGCGACTCAGCATGTCACCACTAACATTTATCACAAGGGGGCCCTAGTCTCCATCTCCCACCTCATCTTATACAATTCTCTTCCAGTTTAGAACAGTTCACATAACTAAAATATGCCCCGTGCCCCAGATGAAATGACCCTGATCTCACCATAGAGAGCAAAACTTCAAAGCACTGATTCTTCATATTATTTAAGTCTCATCCTTTCTCCTCAGATAGGTTTTTCGAATCCACTTAGGCTAAATCACTAACAACCCCAATCCTTCTCCAGGTTTCCTCATATTACCAGCTTTGTTTCTTCTGTATTTAATATTGTTTATAATTATACATTTCACATTTTGTTTTTGTTTCTTTACATTGTATTGTTTTTTGTCATCTTCCATATCCCTCCTGAAAGAGTCTACTATCTTTTCTCCTACCCTCGAAACCTTCATGAGTTAGAGAAGTGATCTGGTGTTGCTGTATCTCCAGCACCTCCTTCAGTACAGAGAACATTAATAAGACACTTAATAACTATGTCTCAGATGTTTGAACCATCCTTGGAAATCCTCTCCATTATCACTACTGTTTTTGCTTTGCTTTTTCTATTGCTACTTAAGCTACAGATTCAATTCTTGGCTATAAATAGAGCTTGCTATTATTTTTTGTTGCTAAATTCTCTTATTAAATAAAAGGTATTTTGGTGTTTATATTGTCTGGCTAAATTCTTATGTGCTAAAGAATGACCATTTCTTTCCTGATGAGCTTCATTTGAACTGAGGAGCGATGCCTTCTTAGAAAGACCTTTTCAGTTAACTTAGCTAAGGGGCAGATGTTCTGGGTAAGCTGAAGCAGTCTGTAAATTTTACCCCCTTTGCATTCTGTGCAAGTGAAGAGCCACAGCACTCAGCAGTTGATAATGAAATTGCCCTTCAATGCCTCACTTCTCCTCTATTTCCTCAACGTCATGACAGCCAGGACCATCACCTATCCACTTTCTCCCTATACCTGCTTGAATTCTGGAAATGGTAGTGCCCAAATAGCTTCAAAAGGCACATTGTCTAATTTAGAATGATGTTGGAAAGAGTTCCAACTATAAAGGTAACAGCTTTTACAGAAGAGTGTTGGCCTATGGGTCAGTTGGTTTAGATTATGTAATGCTGTGGTAACAACCCACGCCCTCAGGAGCTTAAAGCAATAAAGGCAAATAACTTGTTCACATGAAATCCATTGTGGGTTTAAATGACTCTTGGAAATGCTATTATTTGTGTGAAGGCTTAGTATCACTCCTCTAATACAACCCTTATTTCCACTACAGCCTTTGGGTTGGAAAAGAAAACACAGGAAAATCTTGGCCAGATATTTAAATGCGTCTGTCTGAAAATGATTCATATCACTCTGCTCACACTTGACTGGCTAATGTAAGACTAATGGCCACACCTAGCTTGAAGAAAGCAGAAAAGTGCCATTGTTCTATGTGCCAGGAAGGAAGAAGAACTGGAGATTGGTGAGGTGTTGAAATGCTCATAGCAGCTGCTAAAACACAGAGGAAGTAAACAGGGTGACAGGAAATATCTCTCTATGGGATAGATCTAAATTTTACAATCACAAACTCACATTTGCACAAATGTACTTTTCATGTTTGTTTAATAGCTTAAGTCACAAACTTCATTTTGTTTTATATAAGCTATAGGGCATACTATCTCAGGGGTAAATTTAGCCACATTTTCTTTTCTTTTCAAAAAATGATATTTAAAACTAAATTCAGTCACATTCCTGTGACTCAAAAATTTTTCTCTCCTATCTCCTCAAGGGCTTAGGGGCAGAAAGAGCCTTGGTGGGGAAAGAGCAACCATCACCAGACCCTCTTCAGCTTCAATGTGCCCGTGTCCTGTTCTGGATGTCGGTCATCCCCTGGTGCTGCAGTGTACCTCCCTCTCTGCAGGCCACCACTGAGGTGTAGCCACCTCTGATGCAATCCCCTCACTGCTGTCTTATTCCCTACTCCCTTTATTCTTGTCAGTAGCCACTTTACAGGGTTAAAATTATTCATCATCCAAAATCATACTTCCATGCCTCACTACAGGATATTGTAAGGCAAGGCATCAATTAGAACTCAAGAATAACGACTTCTTGTGTTTACTGTTGTTGGGCTGAAGATAAAGGCCCTTAGAGTTAGTGATAGGGTCACACTGATTTTATACATATTTTGGCACATTATGAACTATTATTCTTAGTTTCTATTGCATTTGAAATTATACATGCATTGATTATTTCTGTTTTTTTATGAGTATTTGAATTTGAATGTGGGGAGAGAATAAATCACTGTTGATATGTTTTTCAAAGTTTATTATTTAGAGTTTTCTAGTATCCATTTTGTACATGTCAAGCTAGTATTTAAGCAGTCATCAGAAAAAAAGTAATAAATTAACATATAGACAGATAAGTGGATGGATGAATGAACATATGGGTAAAATAGAAAAAGACAGGATAACACACTTTAATAATGTCTTAGAAGTCAGAGACATTTGAATCAAGTCCTAGGTCCACCACTTAGTGTGCTGTTCTACCAGTGACCTAAACACTAAAAATCTTCATGTTACTCTCTGCGGAAATGTTATGGACAAGGAGATGTCTTTTATCAAAGAGCCATGTCAAGGATGTCTTTCATTGTACAACAGTGGTATGTTCCCATCATAGTCTTTTTAGAGACTAAAGGATATAATACATAAAAACTGCTTATTGTTACTTTGTGATATGTGTGTGTGTTGTGTGTGTAGTATTAATGAATTATTTGTAATTAGTATTATCTTATGGATTGACTTGAGTATGAATATAAGTTAATAAAATATAAGATACAATATTTAGATTTCAATGTCTCTCTCTCTCTCTTTAGCATAGTGCCATGTATTTCTGTTGGAAGCATGTGATAAACCTATTAGTCAGCCAGTCTAATCTGAGAGACAGAAAAGAAGTAGAAATGAATCAAATAAAGCAGGGATAAGAGAAAATTTCGAGAAGATGGAACATTAATGGAGGTGCAGAGGGAGAAAATATAGTTTGCTATTCTAAAATAAAACTGCAAAACAGTGAGTTTTGCAAATAAACGTGGACAGAGAGAATGAGTGGGGAAGGAACATGGATGGGAGAAGGAGCATGGTTCTTTGACAACCTTAATTGTCATGGAAAGGTACATGGAATTTTTGTTTAAGATTGATGGGAATTTATTTTAGAATTTTAAAAAATGAGAATTGTGTAGTAAGGGTTTATGATATTTTGTTCAGTCTGATAGCTGTGCAAAGCATGTATTTATGGAAGATTATAGGCAAAAATGTTAAAGGTAGGCACCTATAAAGCATGTCAGATAATGGACAGTGAAGGCTCATGTTGGAGTAATAGGCAGGAAAATAGAAACAGCATAGATTATTTATTACATATAATTGACTACCTATTGACTGAAAACATGTAGGATATGAGAAAATAATAAACATGCATTTTGGAGCATCAAAGAAAGCTTTCTAGGGTAATGTGAATCAGTGTAGTGTGATCAATTTCATAGGGAAGATGATGAATAATGTGAGCAAAAAAGTGGAAGTATGAGTTTGATAAAATCTAAAGTACATAGTACTAGTCTGTGCTGGAGATACGACTCTGGGAGTCATCAACATAATTAGTTAATAATTGAGAATAGTGGATAAAATCACTTGGAGAATTGGGTATGAAGGGCAAATTAGTGTGATCAAGGAGGAAGGAGAAACATGAAACTAGAAGAAAAGCCTACCACAAAGAAGATAAAAACCAATCTTCAAGGACAGTCTTACTTTCTTTATTACTATTAATATAGAGGGAGAAAAATAGAATGGATTGTCTCTATATTTGGTAATGCTTACTCTGTAGCAGGCAGAACTATAAGAAATTTTATGTAAACCTCACAACCAAACTGACATATCATTTTAAAGATTAAAAAAAAAAAAGATTTAGAGGGATTGTCCAAATTTCCAGAAATAAGATGCCTGAATTTCAGTCTAAGACTTTCTGGAATCAAAGACCATGCCTCTTTTGGCCTAATTATGAGATTTAAAAATAAGGAAAGAGAAGATTTATGTTGATACTTATGTTCTATATAAACATAAACCAAAGAAGTATAGTTTGTTTTGTTTTGTTTCTTAAAGATCGCATATATTTATTTTCTTGTGTTTTCATTCATGTGTTTAGCATTTTTTATTTTTATGTTAGTGGAGAAATATTAAATACTATCTTTTTGATAATAGTAATGAATATTGCTAGATTCCTGATGCTTTACATAGGTATTATATATATACTTATAATTCTCATGTTTATTTCACGTTTACTATCCCTATTTCATGTATGGGGTCATTGACAAATGAGGATACTTCTAAGTGTCAGAGCAAAGATTTTCATTCAGATGCTTTTAAATCCCTTCTCCATCTCTATGTCCATGCTTCTTCCTGTACAACACTTCCATGTGGTAGTGCCATTCTTTCTGTTGGGAAAACAGATACCCAACAGAGCTGCCATTGGCAGTGCCCCTTTAATCACACCTGTAAAAGAGAGTCTGATGTTTGGAAGAGACTGATTGTAGTATGTCTCCTTTCTTAATAGTCATGTAACATGGGTAAATTGACCTCCAGCCACCTGCAGGAATAAATTAGTCACAGGAAGAAATAAAACAAAGTCAGTAAGTTCCTTTGTCTCTCCTATAATTCTCCTTAGGGCAAAGAGCTAAATAATGTCAAGTTTGTTTCTTTTGTTTAGTAATATAAAGATTTAAAGACACATTAGTGTAGGACATGACATGAGGAAAGTTAAAAAAAAAACAAAAAAAACCACAGGGCTCCAAGTAAATAATTTATTGTCCCAAAATAAAAATTCTGCTTTCAAGACAGCTAAGAAAAAACACTGGCCTTTGGAACTCTATGGCTTATACTTTCATAAATGGCCTTAAGGACACAAACCATCTGGATCCATATTTTGTTTAATAGGTCAGCTAGAGCATCATATAGACAAATGATTATAGGTTTTCTCTCTGAAAAGCTCTTAGAATTTAAAAACTGAAGTTGGATCATACTGTTGGTCAAAAGTATTACAATATGACTCAATTCTGTTAGTATTTTCCCAATGATAAGTCTACAATTTTCTTTTTCTTTTTTTTAAAGACTCAATAAACTATATAAAATCAAAAAGGGAGATTGATAGCTATATATACCTTATAGATCATCGACTTCTCATTTTATTATTCATAGAGAGAATTTTGTTATTTTTCCTAAATTCCAGTAGCTATGGAGCAATAGAGTTAGATTTAACTGAGGTTAGTATTTTGTTCTTAGAATCTACAAACACTGTTTTTCCAAGCAGAATTATTCTGATCCCCAGAGAGAAGAGCCATATTCGAAAGAGATAGAACACTTAGTACCTTATCTTTCTACTTATGTGCACAGCTAAGAAGAGGTTTGCAAAAGCAAGACTGAAGTTTTAAAATCCTCTAATGTGGAAGTTGTATTATGGAAGATATTTTAGAGGTGTTTTATATTAATATTGCATGCTATCACAATTCATTTTCACCAATTTATAGAAACTTGCTGAACACTTCAGTCAAATGATATAATAATTACTTGCATACCATACCACAAGAGTGGAAGCAAGTACTAAAACATATAGCACCAATACTTTATGAAAAACAACTTAAATGTAATACAAATGACTACATATTATAAAGTATTTTATTATCTGCCACTGATAGAGTGGTAGCTGCTTCACTGAGCTTGTGTTTGCTTCTGACTACAAAATTCATTTGAGTAAATGACCAGAAATACAGTCACATATTTTATTCAGAAGTTGTACCATTACATTACTAAGGGAATCTCTGCTTTTAAATTGTATTCATTTAATTGAATTATGTAAGCAGGAATTCACAATATAATGCATTATATTCATTGTCATATCTGAAATATTACTTAACTTTATGGGTAATTCCAGCACTTTGGGGAAAAAGGTTCTAAGTTTTTTTTCTCTCATTTTTTAAATTTCTTTTCACAATTACTTATTTACATATTGCAGTCTCAGTACTCAAGGACTACATAGACCCATTTCTTACTCAGAACACTCCCATAATATAAGGGAAATTGGATGTTTTATTTTATTTTTAAATTTAATATTTTCATGTTTTAAATATGAGTTGATAAGTCATGATCACAGAAAAAAATGATGAAAGTTTTATTTCTTCTAGTGTACTTTCTTTCTTTGGCACAAGATAAAGAGAAATTATTAAGGTAGGCAGGCTACCATTGCAGTAAATCAGGATATTTTCCCCTTCCTAGGAAGCTTTAAAAACCTACCATAAGAATGGTTTAAAAGGTTATATTTTACTTGTTTGATTTAAATATCTTCATGACATAAATATCGGTTTTCTATGATTAGGTGGTTGTTTTTGCTAACCAAAGAGGTTCATGATTATTAGCATAAAGTTTCAAAAAATATGAAATAAAATGGAAAGCCTCAAGTCTTTGACATCTGAAAAGTCCTAAAGCAAGAAATAGCACATTAATGTGTTTGTCAGAAAATCCGTTGCTCTAGGACTGCCATGGCCAAGTTGCTGAAATGCTGAATCTTTGTACTGTATACAGTAAGTAGAGGTTAACAGACTTCCCATTGATGGTGTAGAAATAAGCTTCCGTTTGACATAGAAGCTTTCTAAGAGATAAAAGTATAATGAGCACTGCGCCTGGAGAATACAGAGTTTAAGCCATCACACTAGATATTGAAACCATTTTAGCAGTTAGTCCAAATTAAGGTGTGAAACATGCAAATTATATAAAAATTTTTGAGATAATAATTGCTGAACCAAAGAAGAAAAAGAAGACAAATAACAAGATTATTGTCTCCATATTGCTAAGAGGATTTCTCAACAATTTGGGGAGAAACACAAAACAATAGTTAAAAAAAATCACTTGAAGAATTAAGGTAGAAATAGGAAAGGAATAATAATGATGAATTTACAAAAAAAAAAGTTTAAAAAATTAAAATAACAGGTATTCTTTTGTTTTCTAATTAGTATCCCTACTTGACCTGAGAAGTCATAATTTATAACACATGCATAAAACTCAATAGACCAAGTAAAACTCCTTATTCCTTAATTCTGAAAAATTTCCCCTTCTTTCTACTTAAAATAAATTACAAAACATTATCAACCTTGGAGTCTTCCTTGACTAATTTTTTTTTCACTTGACTAATTCTTCTTTCACTTACAATTAGCTGCTCAGTCCAGTCATATCCATCTGCCGTATTTTCCCAGTGCAATGTCAAGTTTTGATGCCCACTGACAAGGATGTGACTCAGATGTCTAGAATCATTCTTCTAAAGCATTGCATGGTCTTTTTTGATATGATTTTCCCAACCCAAATTTATTCTCAATACTGTGATCAGAGTAATCATTACCATCTTTCTAATATTTAAATTTTATCATAATATTATTTAAGTCTTCAATGTTTCTTTATCATGCACAGTTGAGAATAAAAGAGGAGTTTTTATGTACTGAACATCACACCATCTACAGGAACCCTACAGTATATCCACTCCATGTATCTTATATATCAGACACGTGGCATAAACCTTGTGCACTGTTGGTAGGAATGCAGATTTGTACAGCAACTGTGGAAAACAATATGCTTTCCTCAAAAAATTAAAAATGGAATTGCTTCATGACTCAGCCATTCCACTACTGGGAATATATCTGATAAAACCTGAAACAGTAATTCCAAAGAATATATGCACCCATATGTTTATTGCAGCACCATTTACAACAGACAAGATTTGAAACCAGCTCAAGTGCCCATTGTAACATCCACCGGGTACAAGAACAAACGTCAGAGACTTTCAGGAGTATAGATGTAACTTTATTGGCCAGTTTTACCTGCGCATGGGCAAATTACCGAGGTGTCCTGAGACACTGTGCTCACAAGGAGCTGCAGATGGGAATCGCACCTAGCGCTCACAGCTAAATCTTTTTATAAGCTAAGCAAGCAAGCCTAATACAGAAGCAGATGTGGCGGAAACCTATTTGCTAAGGGGCTGTACATAGCATAGCAACAGGGGCTGGGGACTAGCTCATTGGCGAATTCCAAACATAAACTTCTGATAAGGGTCTTTTAACCAATAGAATGCAAACGTTTGTCTTTTCTTTTCTTTTTTTTTTCTCAGCCTCACAGGGTCCCTATCTGTCTCTGCTTCTTGAACGACCTTGGGCATGTTATTCCTAACAGAACAGGAACAGGACCTGCCTGTAACCCTTAAGTTCCCTGTTCCATTAGTGCTCTGCCTATTTTCTGATCTTCTCTTGGTCCTTACACCCATCAGCAGATGAGAGGATAGAAAAGCTTTGGTACATTCACATAATAAAATACTGCTCCACCATAAAAAAGAAAATTTACCTTTTGCAACAGCATGAATGGACCTGAGGATATTATGCTAAGTGAAACAGATCTTTCTGTCATATATATATGACACAGAGACATACAAATACAGATAACAGGACAGCAAATCCCAGAGGGAAGAAGGAACAGAATTGGGGGAAGGGGGGAAAGGGTATAAATAGGAATACAAGGGGTGAGGGTATTATATTCAGTGGCAAACTTGTATCCATGTTAACACAATAAATTAAAATTAATTTACAAAAAAGAGTCATCAGGTATATTTACTTCAAAAATCATTCCAGATGATTGCAAAGTTACCAACTCTTAACTCAGGGTAAACATTGTAAACAAATTTATTTGAGAATTATTTATTTTCCATATATATCATTATATTCATAATTCTGTAGAATATAAGTTTATATTATATTGATATAAATTATATATTGATATCTTAATTCTCAGATATCACAAATTGCTTAGGAACATTGAACTTGTACTAATGACTACCAGAATAACTAAAAAAATCTTGCTACAGTGGTACCTTGACACAAGAGTTTAATTTGTTTCATGGCAGAACTTGTTACACAATTTGCTTGTGTGTCAAATCGAATTTCTCCATTAAAATTAATGGGAATGCAATTAATCCATTCTGACCACCAAATACCACATGGATTTTTTGTTTTGCATGCTTTTAAAATAAGAAAATGTACTTTATAAAGAACACACACACATAATAAGAGAGAATGTAAAGAAATAAACTGGTTTATGAAGTGTATTTACCTTCAAGGTCAGGCAAAGATGCTGGTGGAGGGGGAGGAGACATTAGTATAACAATGGCCTTTCTCAAGCAGGAAGGTAATTAGCAATTTCACGTACAGCTGCCTAGTGCCATTTTTAACAATAAAAATGAGCAAACTAAAAAAACACAAATTTTACAAACTCATTTGTCCAACACTTATTATTCAAATATCACTCATGACTAAAAGCAAAGAATCCTGTGACTGCTTGTCTCTTAAATTACTCATGATTTAAAGTGCTTGTGTGTCAATGTACCACTGTATTTAAAATGTCTGGGAATTTAAACTTTTTAAATGCTTCTCAAATCCCTGTTATGACTGGGAGTTTGTTAGATAATCCTAAAATATTACTACTAGCCTACATTTCTATGTCAGTATCTATATTCTGTTATCTCATTATAAATTATTAGTTTTACTTCTGAAGGTAAAGATTAATGCAATAGCATAGTATCATGATAAGAACTAAGTTTTTAAATGAACAGCAAATTTAATTTACTTACAATAAATCTCCACTGTGATTAACTCTACCTAAATAGTAGGAAACTGATCTTATGGAATAAGATGGTTGATCTAGTAGAGCAATAAACCTTGCAAGTCACCTTTATATTTGCTAAAAATTATTAATGATATTATCTGTATACATATAATACTTGATTTTCATTGATGTAGCAATTACAACACAAAAAATAAGTCTACAATATGGATCTCCTGAGGAGGTCAGACAATAATGAGAAAGATTGGCATTGGATATTAAAGTCTGTGGATCAGGCAGTAATACTTTAATCAAAAGCTCAATGAGCCTGACCAGGCGGTGGTGCAGTGGACGGAGTGTCAAACTGGGATGCAGAGGACCCAGGTTCGAGACCCGGAGGTTGCCAGCTTGAGTGCAGGCTCATCTGGTTTGAGTGGGGCTCACCAGCTTGGACCTAAGGTTGCTGGCTCAAGCAAGGGTTTGCTCGGTCTGCTGAGGCCCCACGGTCAAGGCACTTGTGAGAAAACAATCAATGAACAGCTAAGGTGTCGCAACAAAAAACTGATGATTGATGCTTCTCATCTCTCTCCATTCCTGTCTGTCTGCCCCTGTCTATCCCTTTGTCTGACTCTCTCTCTGTCTCGGAAAAAAAAGAAGTCAAGTAGCCTGACCAGGTGGTGGCACAGTGGATAGAGCATTGTAAGACTCAGATGTCGAAGACCCAGGTTTGAGATCCGAAGGTCGCCAGCTTGAGCACAGGCTCATCTGGTTTGAGTAAAGCTCACCAGCTTGAGCCCAAGGTTGCTGGCTCAAGCAAGGGGTCACTTGTTCTACTGTAACTCTCCCCCCTCCCATCAAGGCACATAGGAGAAATCAATCAATGAACAACTAAGGAACCACAACGAAGAATTGATGTTTCTCATCTCTCTCCCTTCCTGTCGGTCTGTCCCTAGCTGTCCCTCTCTCTGACTCTCTGTCTCTCCCCCCCCCAAAAAAAATGTTCAATGAAAGAACAAGAATTCCTCAGGTCCACAGAAGTGAAGAGCAATGACGTGAGCTCTTTTGGGTGTTAAGTGAGACCAATGGTTCTCAAACCTGGCTATGCATTAAAATCAGGGTGCATTAGCAAATACTGTTTTCCTCAACAGATACTTCCTTTTAAGTGATATAGGACGAGACTTGTGCATCTATTTATTTTAACTCATCTGTTAATTCTAATATTTCACTAGAGTTGAGAACTTCCAGGTTAGTTATTCTCAAGCTTTCTCATTTGTGGGAAACATCCATTGAATTTGAACTTGTTAAAACACTGATTCAGTAGGTCTAGAATGGAATTAAAGATTTTGCTTTTCTAAACAAGTTTCTAGGTGATGGTCATTCTGCTGGTCTTAATGATCACACTTTGAGAATCACTGGTTATGGTAAAACACCAACAATGTTGGTGTCCAATGTTTAAATTACATATATTTAGAATTTATGTCACATCTACAAGCACATAAATTTATAGAAAAATTAATTTATGAATTGAGTCCTGTTAAAACAATCATATCCTAATAGAAAAAGTTGGACCCATATACTTAGTAGCATAGAATTTTTTTAAGTAAGATAGATACATCTCAGTATTCTGGAAATAAATTATAATTATCGTAATCCTATTCAAGGAAAAGAGATGCTTTTCTTTAAGAGCTGTCATAATTTGTCAACAATCATGATTTTTAAGTTCAGCATACTAAATCAATTTTTAATTCATCTATGAGGAATTAATCAAATTTGAACTGAGGTTAAACTTTTTATTAAAGTTTAGTGTTAACATTTCTAAAACACTTTGTGTATTTTTTTACACATAAAGTAGAGACTTGAAGTGAAGTGAATTAAAGAAAATAAAATATGCACATAAATTCTGAGTATTGTTTATAGCTATATTAACAAATAGAAAAGATAATGATATATTTAAGCTTCTTTTGTTTAGATAAAATGAAAAGAAATATTTTACTTTGACTAATATTCTTTCACTGCATTTAAATCACTAATTCACTTTGGAGTATGAGCTATCATTTTTTTAAATCGGTATTGAATAAACATTACGAAAATACATAGTACTGTATTGAAAATGAATAATGTGCTTCAGGAGATACAAATTAATATTAATAAAAGTCACTTTGCACAAACTACATATATTTTCTCAAAGTCATTAAAGATATAGAAAAGAAATATCTTTAAAAATCTTGCAGAGCTATTTACATAATTCTAATTGTATTTCAATGTTTAAAGATAGCATTTTTCTATGAATCACATTGTCATTTACTATTATAAACACAATAACATATAATTGATTTTCTTTTCTCTTTTGAAAGAAAGCTGTTTTATTTTAATGGGAAAATTGCATGTATTAAAAATGATTTGCAGTATAATTTTAAATAAAAACAATTACTTCTCTAGTAAATTGCTTCACGTTCATAAGAATTTCACAGTACATTGTGTTTGGGAAACCTGGAGAATTTACGTGATACCATGATTTCAGAGAGAGAAGGCTAATGCTAATGAGTAACATGTTGTATTGTCTGGGGAATATGTCAGCACCAGGCTGTAAATGGAAAGCTGCGCATAAATGCCAAGTGAATGAGTAGAGTCTGAAATATAGTAACAAATAATGTCATTACTCAATTTGATACTCAGACAAAGAGCAAAGTCAAGATGAACTGTGACTCCAAGCTAGAAGTCAGACAAGGTACTCTGCAATTTGATACAGGACATGTTACTTTAGAGGTCAGTCATTAATTTACAAAACCAAAAAGTCAGTGAGTACAGGAAGGTCAAAGAGAATACAATGAATACATACTGTTTGCCATCTTCAGATGGTTTACTGGTTTAGATTTGCCTGTTCACACTTTTCTTAATAGTTTACATGTATGTAAACAAAACTCTTTGTAGAACTGAGCTTTACATTTTTAAGTGGAGCAATGAAAATGAAAATCAACCAATCAAGCAATCAAATTGCCTGTAGAAAAAATCAGAGTGGAGAAGAACTGAGTGGTTTGGAAGGATCACTGTTTCTCTATCTTTTTTTCTAGAAGCTGTATTTGTTCTGTCATCTATTTAATTAGCTCTTACTTCCTGAGTACATGCAACATTATTCAGATACACTATGGATTATAATTTGTAATTACTACTTAACTCATTTAAAGAAAATAAAACTTTTTTTTTTTTGTCACAGAGACAGAGAGAAACAGAGAGAGACAGATAGGGACAAACAAGACGGGAGAGAGATGAGAAGCATCAATTCTTCGTTGCTGCTCGTTAATTGTAAGAAAATAAAACTTTTTAAATATGTTGCCTTATCCTTCAACCTTGACATAATGACTTAATTAAACAATCCTCTCTTAAAGATTTCAGCTATGACATTACCAGGCCAATGGATATTTGCCACTTACTAAAAAAGCAATCACTTTGTGTATACAATTTTAATTACAAATTTGTAAGAAATAACATTTCATTTAGCCTAAACATGCCAGTGATTCTTGAATCCTGACTCAGCACTTCTAATTTGTATTTATTCCTTTAAACAGAAATAATCATTTTGAAAACTCACATTTGTAATGAATATTTGTGTCTTCCTAATTTCATCTTTTATTCCACTTCACTAATTACATTTCTTTAGTGATTAAAAACAAGATCAATTAACATATCTTTCTCATGTGAACCTTCAAAAATGTTATGATTCCAATGATATGCCTTGGGGCTCTTTCAAATTTTTTTCCACCTGGAGTCCTTTGAGAGGCAGTTTTAATTTGGTGGAACAAACAAGGTCAGCAATAAATTTTCAGTTCTGTCCCTGAACAACCATGTGAATCTGGGCAAGTCATTCAGCAGTTTTCTCACATCTCAAAATGAAACAGATCAAAAACAAAACAAAAAGCTCTCCAGTCTTGAACTCCAAGATACTTCCCTTCCCGATTTGACAGCAGTATAATTTTGTTACCCTTTTTATTACCCTTGAAAGTTTTGCAAAAATCTTTGTATTTGAAGCATTAACTACACGATCATTTAAATCATACTGTTTAGTACAAAACAAATATAGCAATATGTGGTACTGATTTAAAAGTTTTCTTTTTTTACTTTTTAATATGTGTTAGAATCCATAGGAGTCCAAAAAGACCAGAGTAACAGGCTTTATTGAAAGGAAGAAAGGAACCCTGCCAGGCTGACTCACAAGGGAGAGTCATGCCAGGTACAGACTAGGATGTGCTTTTTTTTTTTTTTTTTTTTAAAGAAGACTTTTATTAATTTATTCATTTTAGAGAGGCTAGAGCAGCAGTTCTCAACCTGTGGGTCGCAAGCCGGGTGGGGGTCGAACGACCAAAACACAGGGGTCGCCTAAAGCCATCGGAAAATACATATTTATTATACAATACATTTTTAAATAAAATATGTATTTCTGATGGCTTTAGACGACCCCTGTGTTTTGGTCGTTCGAACCCCGCCGGGGTCGCTACCCACAGGTTGAGAACCGCTGGGCTAGAGAGAGAGAGAAGGGAGAGAATAGGGGGAGAGAAACAGAAAGCATCAACCCCCATATGTGCCTTGACCAGGCAAGCCCAGGGATTCAAACTGGCGACCTTAGCATTCCAGTTCAACACATTATCCACTGCGCCACCACAGGTCAGGCCAGGTCGTGCTTTTTTAAGGGTTAGGGGAGGGGGAGTAGGAAGGGTGGTGGGACATCATCCGATTGGCTGCTGGACAAAGGATGGTTTTTTTTTTTATGGAAGTTTGAGTATGTTTAACTTCTAGCAGTTTTCAATCACCCAGGACTTCTCGTCTTGTGACATCAGACATTCCTTTGCGGTTGGTCATCTGCCGCAAGCCCTTAAATGAGGCGTATTGGCAGGGTTAAAGAAATGAAACCTAAGAGTATGTCATTTTGATTCTACATTATTCCTAGAGTACACTGAATTACTCCCTTTTTATTTTTCATTAGAATAATTTCAACTACTACTACAAGTTGATGCTTCTCGCTCCTCCCTATCCCCATTTCTCTCTCTCTCTTCACTCTTCTAAACATTAATAAATAAAATAGTTTAAAAAAAGAATAATTTCTAGTTTAATAGTGAGATATTTGGATTATTTTAGAATTAACAACATGCTTGCATCATTATTCTTTAATTCATTTATTAAATAAAAACAATGAGGTAAAGATGTCAGTGCATGAGCTTGTCCTTCTCTATTTGATAAAAAAAAGAACTGTCTGCTCTACTTAAAAAAAATAAAGAAACAAAACAAAAAAAATGAGGAGGACACAAAACTAGCTCATAGGTTCATAAGATCTGCAATCTTGTGTCATGAAATTCTAATATTTTTTTTATCTTTATTTTTCAGAACTTTTATACCATTGCTTGTGTTTGTCTGGCTATATTAAATTGTTCCCACTTGCGGTGATAGGATTGCTTTTCCTTAGGTGTCCTTCATATCTAATTCACTGTGAATAATTTCTGCTTGTTTACAGTTTAATCTAAAATGTCTATACTACATGGAAGAGGATACAACTTATTCATATTTATTAAAATTTTATTTTTGGGCCCTGGCTGGTTGGCTCAGTCTTAGGGCATCAGCCTGGCATGTGGAAGTTCCAGGTTTGATTCCCAGCTAGGGCACACAGAAGGAGAACCCATCTGCTTCTCCACCCTTCCCCCTCTCCTTTCTCTCTATCTCTCTCTTCCACTCCTGCAGCAAAGTCTCCATTGGAGCAAAGTTGGCCCAGGCGCTGAGGATGGCTCCATGGCCTCTGCCTCAAGTGCTAGAATGGCTCAGGTTGAAATGGAGCAAAGGCCCAGATAGAGAATCGCCCCCTAGTGGGCATGCCAGGTGGATCTCAGTCAAGCGCATGCGAGAGTCTGTCTCTCTACTTCCCCACTTCTCACCTCAGAAAAATAACAAAAAAAAGAAAATTGATTTTTAGGTATGTGAAAATTTTAATAGATAATTGGATAACCATATGTTTTGGCAACTATTTCTTTGTCCTTTATCATGTTGTGTTGATTAATGTGTTTCAGATTTTTTCGTAATAACTATATTTTCTCTTGGACTTAATCTATGATAAAATACTTTGATCAATATTATCTAACTCTGATAGCAGTTTAGAAATATTTTTGTATGCAACAATATTTCATCTTTAAAGACATACTTACTTTGAATAGGTAGCTTTTGAATATAATCCATTTAATAGAAATTCTACTATAGTCCATGTCCATTCAACATGTTTAACTATACTTGAAACCTTATATTTCACATTTTATTATTTACCATGGTACTAACAATTTCTTCCTAGTTATGTCAGATTAATCCTTTATGTTAAAGTAAAGCTCTTTATTGGTCAGTGCCTCATATTTCCATCATTTAAACCCATTCTCTCTACATGTTAGGTATTTTATACTTCCTGTTGGTATTGTTTATAGTTTTAACTTTAGCACTCTACTACTTCTTTTGTATTGTTCTTTTCTATATTTGAAACATCTATACCAATATTTTCCAGATATTATACAATGTTGTTTCTTAGACTTTAATGTTTATCTATGTACAGAACAAACCTCAATATATAATTTTGGTAAAATTTTCTATTTTATCAAGAAATGTAAATAGTAAAATATTTATTACCACCAGAACAAATATTTTAAGAAAATTATACTTTTTAGTATATTTATAGGCATTTGACTTCAAAGTACTTACTGTACATTCATAATTTACTGAGAACTACATCACAAAAAATTTATAATTATAGATTTTTAAAAGATATTTGAATTCATTAAATGCGCATTTTTGTCTCATATACCACTAAGTAAATATGAAGTTAACTTGTATATGTCATTTGCACTAAATAAATTTTATTTTTTATATGGTCTATGAAATATTTACATTAAAATTAGCACTGTAATTGGCTTAGCTGTTGTTTAATAATAAATATGGCTTCTGCTATTAGTTGACTATATGAATAAATTAAAATTTCCTCATAACAATTATAATTTGGTAATAGTTTTTAGTTTTAGCTTTTTTTTGTTTGTGAGAGTTTTGTCCTCTGTGCTTCCTCCACTTAAAATGCCAGGATAACTAGACAGAGAATTTCTAAATAATGTTTCACTATTTTTTAAGATTTTGGAGTAACATAAATTTTGATCAAAACAAAATTAAACTTTATTGGTAATGTGGTAAACAACGTTTAGTCTAATCCCAACATAATGTAAGGCTATTTGGAGCACTAAAAATGTGTATGACTTCTTGCAAGTTATATTTATTTCATGAGTTGACAAAACTTGCTTTTGTCTTCTATTTATAGTATCCCTTCTGATCCAATATATAAGCAAGTTTACTGCTGGTATATACTGTATTTATCCCGCACAACCTGAAAACATACTGGCAGTGAGAGATTTTCTAGGTGAGATGGGAGTTTAGTTTCAGCTTTACTAGTTCAAAACTGACTAAAGCACTTTAAATCTTCATTTATAAGTCATTCTTTCTCATATTAAGGGAAACAACTTTAGCTGGCTTCATTGTGAAACACAGACGGTTCTTCTAAAACCCTGAGGCTATAACAGTGACATCTCTAAAGTTACAAATGTCTGTATGATAACCCTTTTAGTCAAAGAAAATGCATTTACTGACTTCAATATATTCCTTTTATTCCTCCAAACAGAGGCAATTCTAACCAGTTATATATTTCTTACTAGTGCTTTGGAAAAGGAAAGCATTTTTATAGTGTGCCTCTTCTATAGAACCCTTTTTTTATCTCCTTTCATTTGCATTTTACAAAGAAGTAATACCTCACAGAGACAATATGTAGGACATTTTGAGACTGGTGTGAATTCTATTTAAAAATAGGGATTAAAAACAACAGTGAAAACATATGCTTGTGTTAATGTTGTATTGAATCAGTATAACATAGGGAAATTTTTATTTGAGAAAATTAGAACATTTGACATAACAGTTGCCTTTTTTGAATCATTAAAAATAAATTTATTTTGAAATCAAGAAGCATTTTCCAAAGTTTTGGTAAATACAACTAAAATTCCTTAGGTTGCCAATAGATTTAAATTCTTTTTTTGTTTTTATTAAATGAGAGATAGGGTGGCAGATATAGACTCCCACATGCACCCTAACCGGGATCCACCTGGCACGACACCCACGGCATTGCCCATCTGGTGCTGCTGCTCTGTTGCTCAGCAACCAAGCTATTTTTAGCACCTGAGGCAAGGTTATGGCACACCTGGAGCCAACTTGCTCAAACAGAACCATGGCTGTGAGAGGAGACGAGAGAGAGAATGGGGAGGGGTGGAGAAGCAGGTGGTCACTTCTTCTGTGTACCCTGACTAGGATTTACAACCTGGGACTTCCACACACTGGGCTGATGCTCTACCTCTGAGCCAACTGGCCAGGGCCAGATTTCCATTCTTGAGAAAGTAGTGACCATATCTATCTAGTTTATGTGATTATCCTCAGCATCTGGTGTAGTGCTCACTGAAGAGGTATTTGCTTGACTGCAGTAAAGAATGGATGCTAAATAAATATTTGATGTATGAATGAATGAATTAATGATTTACTGCTGGATTTTATGCACGGTAAAATAAAATATATGAATTGAATTAACTAAAAGGATCACAATTCTTAAAGGTTAGCTCTTTTTACTAATCTAACATAACTTGAAAATTTGGAATTCGTTACTTCATACATGTCTATATCAAATAATACTGTCTTCAAAGAAATAATTCTGAAACATTTTACAGTAAAACTACTTGAAAAAGAAAAATATGAAATATTTGGATGTGCCTCAAGTTTCTGGTTTTACACTATAATTAAATTTCTAAACTCTTCCGGAAAGCTCAACTTTACCACATCTACTGAACATTCTTAGTTTTACTATTGTTATAGTTCTTTCAAAGAAGTTTACCTTATACAGGTAGAAGTGCTTTACTTTACCATTTGATACCACAGGCATGTATGACAGAGTGAGCACTGTAGCTTCTTCAGAATTAGGAAAGCTTTATAAAATTATATCACCATAAAGTGGAAAAATGAAATTCATAATAAAGCATTAAAGATTATGAATTATGTTCTAAATTTAGATCCTCCCATCATAAACCATGTGTACTTAGACAAAAAAATGTACATACTTAGGACTTGTTTTCTCAACTATTTGAATGCCAGTAATGTTTTATTCCATTTCATAAAGTTGTAAAAAATTAATTAACAAAACACTTGGTTTTTAGTATATAATGCTACTTAATTATGAATTTGCAATAAACACAACTCTATTACTATTAATAATAATATTTGAATTTACTAGATATTTTGTATAGTATGTATTTTAAGCATCCCCAAACTGGAAGTGCATGGTTGAGTGTCCCCACTTTTTGTGTGAGATAACTAATACTCAGATAATTTATAGAAATTTAAGAAGTCAGCAATGTGTAGTTGTGAAAGGTTAGATGTGAACTCAGGTGTCTGTGAGGCTCTTAATTATTATAAGATAATCATCTCAAGAAGTTTAGAGTCTAGTATCAGAGGTATAATTACATGAAGGTAAATTTGAGAGTAATTTGCAATGTGTTGAGAGAGGGAAAGAAGGAGCTATAGAAACCCAAAAGTCAGATAAATTTCCTGTTCCAAAAGTGTCTTACAAGGCTTCAGGGAAGAAGGTGTATGTGAGATGATATCGAAAGAATAAATAGGAACTTTGTGATAGGAAAATGTGGGTGAAAAGGAGGTGGTGGGGAAAGGAAGGAATGATGAAGTAGAAAGGGTATTATTCAGCAAAGGTAATATTTATCAATGCCCACAATAGTAAAGTAGAAAATAATTTGACAAGGCTGGGAAACTAATCAGTGTGGAGAGGCAGAAATACAAGGAATTCAAAGATAAATTGAACTAAATTGTGAAATACTTTATACAACAAAGCAAATAGTATTAACTCTACCAATTAGGAATTGGAAAGCCAAAATACATTTGCAAAGAGAAGAGTGGTTACTTTTATTCTAGAAAAATAAGAAGAGAATAAATGGATAAGAAGTAGGACAGGCATACCTTTGAAGAAACTGGCATAACTGCTGAATAAAAAATGTTAAGAGCTAAGATTAAGGAAGCAGTGGTGTGGATGACGGGGATGGGCTGAATGTGGAAAACACCATGAATAATGTCAACCAAATATTGTGACTAGATGGATAAGATAGTCTTGGTGGAAGAAAAAAAAATAATGATATCAACCTTTCAAATACAGGGTGGGCAAAAGTAGGTTTATAGTTATTTATATGGAAAAATACGTGCAGATGATGGTTATTAAAATAGCTTTACTAATTCTTGTTTCATATACTCACAACTGTAGATTTAACTTTGCCTATCCCTTATAGTGACTTTATAATTATGATATATTTAACTGAGCTGTATTTAAGTCAAAGGATCAAGATACTAAGGATGAAGATTTCCATATGTACCTCTTAACTTTGAAATTCCTGTAAAACTAACGGATATATTACACAGGCAAGTAAAATTTAATACCTGTGACTTGAAGTCAAAACTCTAAATCTCTAGAAAGAACCAAGGCTTTCTTTGGAGCTATATATGTTTAACTCTAGGCAGTAGAGGAGAAGCAATGAAGGAGACAGAGAAGGGAAAATTACAGAAATAGAGAAGAGTTCAAGTTGAGGACCACGTGACATGGAGCTGAGGAGCGGCATGGTAGGATACAAACCAATTCACCAGAATCTGAAAATAGCTTATAAATTGAAAGTAGTATTCTTAGTATAAAGAATAATTTATTTATTAGATAACAAAGAATCAGATAATCACTGAAGTGAAAAAAAAACAGATTTATATGCTTTATGTTTTGGGTTGAATTGTATCTGGACAAAACTTACACATTAAAATCCTAGGCCCCAGCACCTCAGATTCTGACTGTTTGGAAGAAGATTCTTTTTGGAGGTAATCAAGTTAAATGAGGTTATTTGGATAGTCCATATTACTGGGGTCCTTTTAAGTAGGTGAAACTCTAGACACAGAGACAGGAATACAGAAAAGACATGTGAAGAGAGAGATACAGGGACAAGACAGCCATCTAAAATCAAGAGGGGGTCTAAAACAGATCCTTCCCTTACAATCAAACAAGGAACCATAACCTTGCCTACACCTTGATTTTGCTTATAATTTCTAGAACTGTGACACAATAAATTTTTATTTTTTAAAGCCACCCAGTTTATGGTAGATTATTATGGTAGCCTAGGAAATGAATATATTTGGTCTCAAGTGGTTTCAGGGCAATATTAAATTAATATTGAGCTATTTGTACTTAGAAACAAATAAGTTAACTTTTTCTGTTTATATAATTGGCAATAAATACCATACATGTATTTAAGTACTATGAAATATTTTGACTTTACTGTTAATATGAATATTGTTGATTGAAATATAACCATCTACTGTAATATTTTTGAGTAGTACAAATAACAGTGAGCTTAGTATTTAATAAATTGTCTAAACATTGCTTACAATAACATAATGAATTAAATATTCCCGTTTACTCAATTTACAAATAAAAAAATTGAGGCATAGAGAATTTGAATATTTTGGCCACTCTTAAATGACTAGAATGTGTCATTCTTAGCTTAGACCAACTATCAATTATTCATAAAAATTTTACATGCTATTTTAAAAATGTTTTTAAGTACTTTGATGTATATTATATTAATAGAGCAGTAAATTAAATGTTTTATCTATGCAATTAGTGGTCAATTCATTCAGTAAGATTATCACATATGTGCTTGGATTTACAAAGTAAGGTGTGCAGGCTGGAGATGACCATGTGACACCATGACAGCTATGGAACTCTGCCTGGCTGTATTTCAAAAGTTTAATTATTCAATGTCTAAATAAAAAGACTATCAAAGATAACATTAAATTAGCAAAATAAAAAATTGAAAATAAACTGATTGTAATATAAAAATAGTGTGTTGCACAATTTTTGTGTTTGCATTTGCAAAGCTATATACTCTGATGATAATTTGTGTTATAAAAAAATTACAGGTGGTGGTAAATGTATGAGCACTTTATACTTCATGGTCCAACAAGTCCTAATGTCTGAATAGTCTAAGAAATAAAGCAAGACAGTCCATTTTTCTGGGAATTTCATTATTAGATTATCTCTACAAATTTTCCATTTTAACAGAATAAATCTTTGCAACTTTGTTCAATACTACACATTTTACTTTAATGAAGGCTTACTGGTTTGAATATAGTTTTATTGATTTTATTTTTGGAGGTGGTGTACCACACTTAGTAGTAATAGATTACATTATCTTTTTTCTGGTAATTGTATTTTTGTAATTTAATATGTATATTCTTATACAGTTTAGATAAAACAATCCACAGATAATATAAATGTACAGAAACAAAATAAATACAGATAAACTGGAAACAAAATAATTAATAACAAAATAAATGGAATAGTAACAAAATAAACATAATTTCTTATATTAAAATTTTCAAAAAATAAAATCAATAAAATAAATCTCAAACTGTGAAAATGAATGTTGGTATGTTAAGAAACTTTGAAATTAAGACCATAATTATGATATCAAGTTCAACTGCTCTCAAAAAAATATGTGTTTTAATTATATAACCCTTTTAAGTTTTGCTTGATTCACAATAAAAGCTGAAAATTAAAATAAAATTATTAAATTTCTACTTCCAGAATTTGACAAATGCAATAATATTAAAAACTAGTTAGGGTTCACTTATTTATTACACTCTAAAAATATAAGTTTAATCACTTTATATTTAAGTACAAGAAATAAATATAGAATATTGTATATGAAATAGTAACTCCAAGAAACCTTTGTTAATACATAATTGAACAAATGCCATTGCCTATTTACTGTGTGCTAGGCCCTTTGCTTTTCTTTGTGTCTATTAGAACATTTTATTATTATATATAATTTATAAAAAGTTAATATTATCCCCAATTCACAAATCAGGAAAGAAAAGCATAGAGATGTTAAGTTAATCACCCACCATTTAAGAGTAGATAGAAGAAAAGAATCTTGGGGACAACAGCTTGATAGTCTGGATTCATACGTTATAATGTCTTTCAAATGCTTTGAAATTATAACACACTTTCAGAGACCCCATCAGCCTTTCCTTGACTTGTCATTTTTTACTTCCCTTCAATTTTCATTTATTTATTTTGTTTTGTATTTAGTATTTTCTAAGTACTCTCTCCTTTCCACTATGGAGAACATAAAATCAAATCTGATACATTGCTAATCAACAAAGACCTGACTGAATCTTAGATGAACTAAGAAAAGTGCATGACTGTTACAAAATTTTAAAAAGGCTATGATCAGAAAACAAAAGATGAAAACCCATAGGAGTTCATTTATTAATTCAGCAAATACACATATCCCTTTTAATGTGTAACACCTATGTACTGGCCATTAGGGATTTAATGCGTGGTCTGGCACTCAGCTGAGCCTGCAAATTACTGTGGAATAGGAAGAGGAAAGAGAACCAACATGAGAGATTAGGAAGAAAGAGCCATTTAAAGAAGAAACACCAGTATGTAGTGTCATGAAACCCTTGCATGGAAGTAATTCAAGAAAATTGAAATAGTTGATTATTTGGATGCTACACATCAGTAAACATATGCAAACCAATAAAAGATAAAAACATCTATTTGGTTTGGCAATAAGAAAGGCATCAATGGTCAAGAGAATAGTACTTTCCTTAGACTAATGGGGGAAAATGCCAAATTAAAGGTAATGAAGAAGTAAGGATGAGTAATTAAAGACAATGCTGTGGCTCTTTTCAAAAAGAATTGCAATAATGAAAAGAGAGAAATATGATGGCAGCTGAAGTGGAATATGGTATCTAGTGTGTGAGGAGAGTATTTTAGGATGGAATATTTAGAAGCATGTGCACCTTTCACTATCCTTTCCTCGAAATTGTTACCTGATTTAAAAAAATTATGTGTGTGTGTGTGTGTGTGTGTGTGTGTGTATATATATATATATATATATATATATATATGTCTGTATTTGTGTGTGTTTATGTTCACACACATGTGATAGAAGTCTTTCAAAAAAAATTTTTAAACAAGAGTTCCTAACTCCAACTAAGCTCTCACTCACAATTCACCAGTTTGATCTAAATTCTACAATGAGACAATGGAGAAGGAAAATCTGGAGAAAAAAAAATAGGAGAAGGTAACGTGCATGGTGTCAGGTGTTCTGCAGGACACAGGAAAATTTAGATCCAGAGGTCAAAGGAGATATTTCCTTCATCTAGAGGAAAGGAAAGGGGGAGACACATAGAAGTGTTACTTTATTGAAAATACGCATTGAGTTGCTTTTTGAGGGAGAGAGTAAAATGTATGATTAGAGTTGGGGGGGTGGCAGGAAGACACAGCAAAAGAAGCATAAACACAATAGTACCATGTGACTACACCAAAAGTTACCTAAAGAGGTGCAGTGAGAAGTGGATATTGAAAGGCAGATGGAAGAGATACTGGGGAGGAACTTGAATTTTAAGTTGAGGTATTTGAGTTGTGTTCTGGGAGTGTGAAAATGTCATTGAATAATTTTGACCAAGGGAGGCAGTTGGATGCGGCTATGCTATCACCTTGTATTTTGGGGGCAAATTTCAGTTCCCCCATTTTTCTCTTGTGTTCACAAATTGAGAATCTGCAATATTTCACTTTAAGCAACCTGTTCATAATCACAGCAAATGTGATGAATCCTTGTGCTGGCTTAAAACATAGTGATCATTCATTTGTGTAGTCCTTTAAAGTGGAAAGTTGATGGGACTATGTATGCTTCTTTCACTGAAAGAGGATTCAAAGATTCAGTAATGGGAAAAACATCAAAAAGGAAATTAGGTAAATAAGAATGTTGAGAAAAAGATATAGCTTCTCATATGAGATCTCTCACAGGTGCTCTAAATTGCTAATCTTCTCTGATTGAATGTGGTGACTATAGCACAAAGACCCTGGCTAAGCATGAATACAGCCTCACTAATTGAGTTATATCCGAGTTTTAAGGATGCCTGGTACCACAGTGACTTTCCAGTTTTTCTTGGTTTTACCTCTAGTCTTTGTCATGACTTTCAGCTTCACTTACAGTTCTAGTAATTGTTTATTTACTGCTGTCTTTGATCTTTAATATTTGATTACAATATTCTCAAACCCCTAAAAATTCAGAAGGGGCAAAACCTCTATTTGCCTTGCCCTAGAAATACAGCATAGGATTTGTACACCCTGCCCTAACATTTCCTTGTTCTCACCAACCCACACTCGTTTTTATTCTTCTTGAAAGATGCCCATGGCATTACAATGTTTACTTTCCTGATTCACAATCCTTTTACATTGAGAGTGCTAGGTGCTGTCATTTTTCCTTCCAAAAATACTAATTTTATTTTAAGAATGATTTTGACACTTTTTAAAACAATGATATGATTAGAGACATTTACTTATAGTTAATGTTATAGAAATGCTGACAGACAGAAGCAGAAAATTTGTATTTAAATTATAGATGATCAAGGGAAAACTGCTCTATTTCCAGAAGCATGACAAATTTGATACAAATTATTATTTCCCCACTCATGACATTTAAATTAGAGAAGGTATTTGTTTAGATAAGAAACAGATCTAGTCCCCTGATTCTTTGCCAGGCAAGAGGCTTGAAACTGCATACCAGACAATAGAATACACTATACTCTAGGGAATGTTTTGACAAAATAATTTCTAGGTCAGATCAAGTTTATATTTAAAAACTAACACCAGTGAAATCTCACTCCCGGTTTTACTTTCCCAGGCTGGGGATGCGTTTACTGTTGTGGAAGGAAGCCCACCTATATGTGGGTAATGAGAGTGAAAGGTATTTCTAAGTCTGAAGGAGAGGACATAGATTCTAAGCGCAGCCTTCATCTGCTGGACCAGGCAGTGGCAGAATGGATAGAACATCAGACTGGGATACGGAGGATCCAGGTTTGAAACCCTGAGGTCACCAGCTTGAGCGCGGGATCATCTGGTTTGAACAAAGATCAAAGCTCACCAGCTTGAGCCCAAGGTCTCTGGCTTGAGCAAAGGATTACTGCTGTAGCCCCCCCCCCCCCAGTCAAGGTACATATGAGAAAGCAATCTATGAACAACTAAAGTGCCACAATGAAGAATTGGTGCTTCTCATCTCTCTCCTTTCCTGTCTGTTCCTAACTATCCCTCTCTCTGACTTTCTCTCCGTCTCTGTCATAAAAGAAAAAAACAAAAACAAAACTCTCTGTCCTTTTCAAAAAGGAAAAAATAAAAAACACACTAAACGCAGCCTTCATCTAATATTTGCAACCTATTTGTCTCTAACATTTCAGCACGACTCATCATAATTTATATATTTATATCTGAAAAGTCGTAGTCATACAACAGCAACTATATTTACAAATGGGCTTGCTTTGCAGTGAGAAAGAACCTGTTTTCAGAGGCTGATGGTGACCCAGTGTGCTATGATAGGGAATTTTTTGAGTGATTGGAAGAAAGAATACCAGATTGAAAGTTGCCAGGTAGTTTGTATGTCATTTCTATACCCTGAGATAACCATGAGGTATTGACTGACCTTTACCTATGATGAACCAAAGATTAGAAATATATCTTTTTCTTGTGAGCAATTTTATTAGAAGCAAAGATA
This sequence comes from Saccopteryx leptura, assembly GCF_036850995.1. Classification (NCBI taxonomy): domain Eukaryota; kingdom Metazoa; phylum Chordata; class Mammalia; order Chiroptera; family Emballonuridae; genus Saccopteryx; species Saccopteryx leptura. The sequence continues at coordinate 359,323,101 of NC_089503.1, forward strand.
TTTCTAATAGTAGGTAGTCTTTATTAAATATTTCCAGAATGTATTCCATTTATACTTGAAGAGTATAACACATATGATGAGCAAGTGGCTTAGAGCAGTGATTTTCAACCTGTGTTCTGCAAGAATTTTTAAAACTTGCTATACCTTACTATTCAGAGGCACTGAATTCTTTTCTTTATATTGTCAAATTAAAAAAAGGACAACAGCCAAAACAAAAATAGCTGTCTAGTATTAATCAAATTATACCTGTTTTTCATCAGATTGGTAAAAATTATAACACTTCTTGGTGTGCTACCAAATTTTAGTAACTAGTTTATGTGTGCCATGAGATGGAAAAGGTTGAAAATCACTGACTTGGAATAATACACAAATTGAATAAATTATGAAATATCAGCCTTAAATACTAGGACTATCAAATCTCCTGGCATATATTATTTAAATATGTATATAGAAGTATTGTTATATTATGAAAGAGGATTTAAATAAAATCCCTAAAAGACAGCATATTTTAGAGACCAGGGTCAACAAAACAAATAAATTCTTGTCTAGGTATTATTTGGGTTCTGCATTCAGTTCCAATGTGTATAGACGGACACACCACCAAACAATTCTCTGACACCAAGTAGGTTTCCTAGAATTTAACTAAACTCTGACACTATCTACCTGGAGACAGTATTAGCTTCTGCAGGTTAAGAGAGAGCCCAGTCCCACAGAGCACCCTCCATTAAGATGTCAATCACAAGTCCAGGTTTGTTTCCTGTGTTTCTGACTACCTGGCTATAAATGATAGGTCCTCATGACTTCCTCTTGTGTTTCACTAACTTGCTAGAATGATAAAATAAGTCAATTGAGAGAAAAATGAGTGTTTGTACTTTTTAAATTTTGATTCAGGTGGATTTATTTAATGCAGTAATAAATTAAAAAACACGGATACTTTTGTTTTAATTATTTATTAATAAGTTTTGTTCTCCTTTTAAAGGTGTGTGAGTTTAATACTTTAGACCAGGGGTCCCCAAACTTTTTACACAGGGGGCCAGTTCACTGTCCCTCAGATCATTGGAGGACCAGACTAAAAAAACCTATGAACAAATCCCTATGCACACTGCGCATATCTTATTTTAAAGTAAAAAAAAAACAAAATGGAAACAAATACAATATTTAAAATAAAGAACAAGTAAATTTAAATCAACAAACTGACCAGTATTTCAATGGGAACTATGGGCCTGCTTTTGACTAATGAGATGATCAATGTCCGGTTCCATATGTGTCACTGCTAGCCATGACAAGTGATATGACGCGCTTCTGGAGCCGTGACACGTGCATCCCACATCACAGGAAGTAGTACTGTACGTGAGCGACGCTGCGCTTTGCCGCTCCACCACATACAGTACTACCTCTCACTGACCACCAATGAAAGAGGTGCCCCTTCTGGAAGTGCAGTGGGGGCCGCATGCAACCCGCGAGCCGTAGTTTGGGGACCCCTGCTTTAGACATTGAGTAAGTGAATGCAGTTCTATCTCTGCTTCAATGGAGCTGTCAGAATTGTGTCAACAACTTTATGTCTGGAAGGAAAGCTACTCTAAACAATGTGTTTTTATTAAGACAGACAGCATATAAAAATTGGCAGAACATATTAAAATTCTTTACCAGCAGCTGTGAAATATAGTTTAGTATTTCCTTTATCAGTATGTTGTTTCTGTAATTTTATCTGCATTTGTTTATCTTTTCTCTGTTTACCTCTACCAATCTCCCCCAAACAAATAAACTACAATCTTTCATATATTTTCTTAAATTAATAAATGTTTATATATATAGTTAATTATCTAATGTGCTACCTTTCTAAAAAACTAAGAATTTACATATTTATTGTGAGGGAAATCAAATATGTTTTTCAATTTATAAACTGTTAACAATTTTACACAAAAAATAATTAGATAATAATATAACAATAAACAGACAGCTGCAAGAATTCAAAAATTGTTTATTATATATATCTTTCATTATTAAAAAAACAAATTTATAAAAAATGTTTTGAGCAAAACATACTGTATGGCAATATGTTTATTTTCTAGTGCAGTAACTTTTTAAAAGAGTGTCTTAATACATGATTTCCTACTTGGAAGTATTCTGAGATTCTGCCCTTGAAGTAGAAATCTTTGATTGTGATTTTGGGAAAAGAGTAGACTGAGCTATTTGTAACTAAATTTACTTCTTTTACTTATGTTTCTTCTTAATATTTGTCTCATTGGCATGAAATAAACTGAACCATTTGGTTTTGTATGTATATATATTACAAACAAGCAATAAGCACTATTATATGTATTTACAGTTTTGTATTTTTTAATATAAAAATGAACATAACTCATATATACTGGTTTATTTGTGTGGACCATATCCATAACATCCACCGATGGAGAGCTTGGGATATAAGGCTAAAATTGGTATGACAATCAGGCAAAGGGTAATCTCAGAAAAGAGTGATTTTATTATTAACTATGCTTGACTAGGTTAGATCATTTATATTAGGAAAATAAATCTTGACATTTATATGGATAATTTTGTGGCTTACTTGTCAACCTTCCTGTGAGACATGGGTCTGATTAAACTCTGATTGAGAATGAGAACTGTAATACATTATTAATGAACTCAGGGTAATTGTAAAGTTTTATGACTCAGGGATCAGTGGAAATTGGTTCCATGGTCAGTTTGAGAAATTATGAGAATACACCTTGCACTGATAGTGCTGATAACTTAGCATTAGTCATGGTCTTCCCACAGCCATGGCCTGTGACAGCACTAATGATAGTCATTTGGTAGCGTGTCCATGCATTAGAATACATTTAGAGGAGCATAAAATGTCAAATACAAAGTAAAGACTTTTCAACAGTTCTTGGCACAGAAAACCTTATAATCCCAGAAGTTCCCATTTCTTGACATTTATGACTTATTTATAGTGATCTCAAATTTAATAGAAAAATACTGATTAGAAATCAATTAAGCTAATTTTTAAAAATAAGCATTTTGGACACTAAAATCATATTGATAATCAAGGCCAAGAAAAACAATGTAAAAATTTGTTCTATGAAAGTTCTCTTTAGTGACATTTATCTGTGAATTAATTTTTCTTCATTATTTTAACTGAACATAGGATAAAATAAAAGCAAATATTAATCTCATGCTTGTAAAATGACATCTTTAAGTAACTAAACAATAATGAGACATTTCAGTTTCAAGTAGTATTTTGTATGATTAAACAAAATATTATACATGTACAATAAAAATATTAAGTTATAGATGTTAAAGGAGTCAGAATAACATAATGGGTAAGGGCATATGTTTAGAAACAGGTTTGATAGAATCTAGATTCCAATAGATTGCATTAGTGGATAGTAATTTTAACAAAAAGATTGTTCTAAGGAGTTACTGAGATATAAAAAATGGTCATTTTGGTACCTGTTACACAATGAGCACATTAAGTATTACCTTTATTATCATTTCAACATATTAATGTACTTAATAAAAATGTATTGACCATTTAAAATAGTATTTATGATGAAGCAAATATTGAAATTATTATATCATACTTTGCTATTAAAATGAAAGGTTTTAAGTGTCATGATTTTAACACTGCCTTGGAAAATGGCTATAATTTATATGAGAGCATTCTGCATGTTTAGACCTTAATGCAGACTGGTTTTCCCTTTAATCTCCACTGAATGGAAGGATTTGTAAATAGAAATAAAGAAATTAAGTTGTTAAAAATATTCAAATAAAAATCAGAAGAACTAAGGTAGTAGCAAATGTAAAAATATGCAAAATGTTGGTGTTTGTGACTATTAGAATATTATTATTCATCCTGAGACAACACATTATATTTTTACTCAATTTATTAAGAGGTTAAGACATAGCTAATAGTTTTAATTATTTTTTTAAATTAATATACAGCCATAAGCAACAACAACAAAAGACCAAAAAACATTTGCTATTTTGGTAAAAATATATTTTTGAGGTTTGAGAGATTTATAGGCCCCTCCAAAATAAATTCTTTCTTTTCAAAATTACTTTTGATACAGCACACAGATTCTTTGACTTGTCCAAATTAACCCCAATATACTGAGACAATGCCAAATTATCATTTGTAGTGCTAATGGGTAGGTCCTAAAGCCATTCCTTTAGTCATGACAGCAAAGTTGTGAAAAGTTGTATACCTAGAGTATAGAGAGTTAGACCTACCAATAAGAACAGAATTAGCCTGAACAGGCAGTGGCACAGTGGATAGAGCATCAGACTGAGATATGGGGGAACCAGGTTTGAGACCCTGAGGTCACCAGCTTGAGCGCGGGTTCACCTGGTTTGAGCAAAAAGCTAACCAGCTTGGACCCAAGGTCACTGGTTCGAGCAAGGGGTTATTCAGTCTGCTGAAGGCCCATGGTCAAGGCACGTATGAGAAAGCAATCAATGAACAACTAAGGTGTCACAACGAAAAACTGATGATTGATGCTTCTCATCTCTCTCCATTCCTGTCTGTCTGTCCCTATCTGTCTCTGTCTCTGTAAAAAAAAATAAAGTAGAAAATAATTATTGCTAAAATTAGTATTGACTTAAAAAGTTCATTATTAAGATGATGTTGCTAAATCCCGAGGGGTCAGAAAACCAATTTTGTTGCTTATTGCTTTCTTTTTATTATTTTGGATTACCCAGACTGTTCACAAAGATGGACTGTTTTTCCTAAACTCACCAGTACTAATCTGATAACAGTTTATAACTGGGCCTGGCCTGACAAAATCTCACTGTGTGAAGGATTTCTTAAGCATACTATTCTTAATAATCAGTGTGATGAGGCCCTGACTGGTTGGCTCAGCGGTAAGATGTTGACCTGGTGTGTGGATGGGTTTGATTCCTAGTCAGGGCACACAGGAGAAGCAATCATCTGCTTCTCTACTCCTCCTCCTCTCCCTTCTTTCTATGTATCTCTCTCTTCTCCACCTGCAGCCATGGCTCTGTTGGAGCAAGTTGGCCCCAAGTGCTGAGAATGGCTCCATGGTCTTGCCTCAGGCACTAAAATAGCTTGGTTACCAAGCAATGGAGCAACAGTCCAAGATAGGCAGAGCATTGCTCCATAGGGGACTTGCCAGGTGGATTCCTGTAGGGGTGTATGTGGGAGTCTGTCTCTCTGCCTCCCTGCTTCTCAGTTAAGGAAAAAAAAAAAAAAAAAAGAAAGAAAAAAGATCAGTGTGGTGATGCACTATCTCAACCTAATTGTAGAAAACATGGACCTTGCAGTGATCACTAGGGAATGGAGTTTATGGACAAATGGGTTTTCTACCCCAATGTTCTCATATTCTTCCTTGGTTTTTAGTCTTCACTGTTTCTGTTTCAAAAACCTATTCTCATTGCCATTTGTTGTTAGTCAATCAATGATGGGAATAAAAATACAGTAGACTGATATTCTATGAGAAAAGACAAGCATAAGGTATTTTACCATTCTCTTTTCTCTGTTGTCATCCCAATTATACCTTTTGATTCCCATCAAAACAACATGCTGGGTTACATTGCCAGAATTTCTGCCTGTTGAAGAACATGGTGGAGAAAAAGATGAGCATGGATATAAGAATAATATAAGTAAATTTAAAGTACATTGTCCTAAATATATTCCTGACAATATATATGTACATCACCTACACTGTGAATTTCTATTTTCTCTCAGTGCTATCAAATAAAAATACAACATAAGCCACACATATAATTCTACATTTCAGTAGCTATGTTAAAAGATAAAAAAGTCAATAACTGAATTAATGTTAATATTTTATTTACCTACTATATCCAAAACATCATTACATGTAAATCAATATTAAAAATTATTAAAATTATATATTTTTAACTTAATCTTTAAAACCTGATATGTACTTTACATTTATAAAGCATCTTAATTAATGGGTTTATTTATTTGTGCATTTTAGAGTAGAGGGAGAGAGAACAGGAGGCATCAACTCCCATATGTGCCTAGATCAGGCAAGCCCAGGATTTTGAACTAACGACCTCAGAGTTCTAGGTCGATGCTTAAACCACTGTGCCATGACAGGTCAGAAAGCATCTGAATTTAAATGCCAAATTTTTCTATGAACTTACTCAATCTGTATTTGCATTTTATAAAATTTTAAGATTAAAAATATAGATTTAAATACATCAAGTTGTCTAAAACTATTTTTAAAAATTCAAGTAACTGAAGTGGATGTTTTTAATTTAAATTTAAGTAAATTTAAATTAATTAAAATAAAATAATTAACTTTTACTTATACTAGCCACATTTAAAGTGCTTAACAGTACATGCAGCTAGTGGCTACCATATTGGACATTGCATCTATGACCGTTTTTACAGAATGAAATGTATTGCTCACAAGAAAACCAAACTCCTGGCCATGAACTACACTGTGACCACTTTAGTTATCAAATTCATTGTTTTTTCTTTTGCATAGTTTTTACTTACAAGAGAAAAAAATACTTAAATTTGCACCCTCAGTTATTTATAACAGACACAATTAGCTTGCTTTGCATGCATTATGCAACCAATGTCCACACTTGGCATTTCATGCATATACATATAAATACACTCAGTGACTTAAGTCAATTTAAATATCAGATTTAGTTACATTCTTTTGACCTTCAATTTAATTTCAAGGCATCATTTAAAAAGTATCTTCTTTTCCTTGGCAATCTTGCTTTGTTTCTTCATGTTTTATTTTGCCATTGTATTATGTAACTTTCTCAATCAACAACTGAGCTGTAGGGAAAATACCTTAAATAAAGAAAAATTATTTAACATACATTTTTATTTAATTCATACTGTGATATTTTTGATCAGTTACTGTTTTCATTTTTGGAATTTGTTTACCGTAAATGATGAAATGACAGTTCGAGATGTAAGTCCACATGTGACTGCTGGACTACAATAAGACTGTTTTGATTCCAAAAATTAAATTAAAGAATCATTTTACAGTAACACACACACAAAACAACCACTGGGCTGCACAAAATAGGAAAGAGAAAATCAATTACAGTTCAATAATGCCACTTTTTCAATCAGTTAGAAATTAACAAAAGTGCCTTGTTTACAGGAAGTCTGATGGTATAATATTCTGACAGTTTTTCATCTGTGACTATTAAGCATTGCTTGTTTAATTAGAAGGAAAAGCATAACAATTGGAATCATCTGAGGGAAAAACATTTATTTTTTTCAGAAGCATTAAAATTATGTCAAAGCATTTTAAAAATCAATTTAAAGTTGTTCTTTTATAAATAGAGAATGGCACATTTTTTAACTTTCTGTAGACACTTTAAATTTAAAGTGGAATCAAGAAAATAAAAACAATTGACATAATTCTTGTGACTTTGAAATAATGTGTTTATAATAAATTTGGTTCTCTATTGCATATTAATCTAGAGAATAATACAATCTCATCAAGGACAAGGCTTTTGTTTATGTTCGACAAGCCTCTTCCATAATACAATCAATTTAATTTTGATTTTAATGAGAAATTAGGAAAGACAAGAAGTTGTAATTGATATTTTCAGAAAAACATTCCTACTATACACCCAACTTAATTAACAATGCATTTATTCCTGTGTTTTTGTTTGTGTGTGTGTGTGTGTGTGTGTGTGTGTGTGTGTGTGTTTGCATTTTTTCCGAAGTGAGAAACGGGGTGGGAGGGAGGAGTGCAGACAGACTTCCACATATGCCCGACTGGGATCCACCTGGCATGCCCACTAGGGGGAGATGCTCTGCTTATCTGGGCCGTTGCTCTGATGTAACTGGAGTCATTCTAGCATCTGAGGCGGAAGCCATGGAGCCATCCTCAGATCCGGGGTCAACTTTGCTTCTATGGAGCCTTGGCTGCGGGAGGGGAAGAGAGAGATAGAGAGAAAGGAGAGGGGGAAGAGTGGAGAAGCAGATGGGTGCTTCTCCTGTGTGCCGGGCCAATGCTCTACTGCTGAGCCAACCTGCCAGGGCCTATTTTTTGTTTTTTGTTTTTTTAGCTACTTTATGCAATCCTCTTTATAAACCATGCAATTTTATCCATGACCAAGAGCATTTTCTTCTGTGATTGGTTAGCTTAAATGTTAAATCAGAGTACTAATGCAACCAATAGTATAGATTTGAATAGTTTACTTTCTATTTGTTTCTCTTTCTTTTATGGTGACAGACTAAGACTTCAATCCAAGCTGATGTCTTGTAAATGCATCCCTTCCCTAAAAATGTAAACCTCACATAGGAATGTCATTCCACAAAGGCCGCAACCACAGAGCTGACTGTTATAATTAAGAATCACCTGTAGGTCTGTTCACACTCAGACCCAGGGCTAGTAGAATCCGGTCTATTAGAAATACATGAGATGCTCCAAAGGAGCCATGCAAGACTCTGCTCCTTTCATGCTTGACATCACATATGTTCACAAGAGAATGCAATCCCTTCATCTTTCTCACCAACGCCCCCGAACCCCGTCCCACTGTGAGCTGTCGGTCTGTTCTCTGTAGCCATCTCTCCCTATTTTGTTTGTTAGTTTCCTTTGTTCATTAGATTCCACCTGTAAGTGAAATAATATGGTACTTGTCTTTCTCTGACTGACTTGTTTCAATCAGCATGATACTCTCCAGGTCCATTTATGCTGCCACAGAGGGTAAGATTTCCATCCTTTCTTCAGCTGAGTAGTAAAGATAAAGGAATTAAGCAAAGAAGAAATAACTTATAGACACAGACAACAGTGTGAAGATCACAGAAGGGAAAGGGGGTGGAGGAAGTGGAGAAAGAGAGAGGGTAGGGATAGATGGTGATGGAGAGAAATTAATTTGGGGGTGGTGAACATATGATGCAATATACAGATGATGTGTTGGAGAATTGTGCAAATGGAATCTATATAATTTTATTAACTAGTGTCACCCTAATAAATTCATAAAACATTTTTTTAAATAAGTGAATGTAGGTAACCTATGTACTCACTAATCTTCAGTTTTACTGTAGACTATACTTACTGTCCTTCCTTTTAAGTCCATTGTTTCCTTATTTTTGATTCCCAGTTCAGTACAGCCTGGTCGAGAGCTGAGCCACAAAGAGCAGAGTCTGAATGTCTGAGAGGTGTTTCTTTGATGGGCAAATCCATTTCTGATAGTTAGTTTTAAGGAACACCTGTTTATAAGGTGAGGTTAACAGTGACTGCTTCACAAGTTCCTGACACCAAAGTAGTCGGCATGTCTCTTAGTCAGACCACCATGAAAGGAAGATATAATACAGATAGTTTAGCAATTTGCTAATTATATGTTCAAAAAAGTATAGAGGGTAAATTCTACAAACTTGAACTCAGAAAACTAAAAATGAATCATAATTTTATAACTCACTAATAAGTTAGTTCTCTGAGTCTCAGATTTTTCATCTCCAAAATTGTGATAATAGCTTTTCTCAACTTCTTTTGAAATAAAAAGAGTGAATATATGTGAAGCAATTAGAATGATGTGAAATGTTATTAACACTGGCCAAAAAAAAAATATTCACTATGGGGAAAAAAAGTGATTTTTCCTGTCTTTTAATTGTTTTATATGTTTGGATATGATAAATTCGTGTAAGTATGTAAATGAGCTCAGAACATATTTATTCCATTTCAGCTGTTTTGTGTAGTTTTTTTTTTTTTTTTTTTTTTTTTTTTTTTTTTTTTTTTTTACTTAGCAGGTTTACAGCAAATCAGAAAACATAAAGAAAAAAACTTTTAATGTAGGGCTTGATGATAGAAATAATACTAATAAATTAACCATTAGATATGAAATATATGCTAGCTGTACTTAATATAATGTAGAAATATATATAATCCATAGCATATTCAAATTTACTACAAGTATAAATAATTTTACTATGCTGAGACTAAACTGCTGAGACTCAGGCAGTTTGTTTTTGTTTTTGTTTTTTTTTTATAGAGAAGAAAGAGCACCATTCTTTTTTTTTTTTTTTTTTTGTATTTTTCTGAAGCTGGAAACGGGAGAGACAGTCAGACAGACTCCCGCATGCGCCCAACTGGGATCCACCCGGCACGCCCACCAGGTGCAAAGCTCTGCCCACCAGGGGGTGATGCTCTGCCCCTCCGGGGCGTCGCTCTGCCGTGACCAGAGCCACTCTAGCGCCTGGGGCAGAGGCCAAGGAACCATCCCCAACGCCCGGGCCATCTTTGCTCCAATGGAGCCTTGGCTGCGGGAGGGGAAGAGAGAGACAGAGAGGAAGGAGGGGAGGGGGGTGGAGAAGCAAATGGGCGCTTCTCCTATGTGCCCTGGCCAGGAATCGAACCCGGGTCCCCCACACGCCAGGCCGACGCTCTACTGCTGAGCCAACCGGCCAGGGCCGACTCAGGCAGTTTTGACTCAGTTTGACCAATATTGATCATTACTCACTCAGCATAAATGAGAAAAGTTAAATAATTCCTTATAGTTTGATACTTTGAAAGGATAATTAAAAAAAAAATACAAATATATATTAGTTGATTTTTTTTATTTTAAATACCAAGAAAAAATTAAGTTCCTAAAATGCCATATTAAAAATGTCAAAATATATTTCTGAATTTATTTAAAATTTTATAAACTATTTTTGAGAATAGAATTTTTTTATAAATGAGTGACAATCTATTGTTTCTACATTCACACTGTCCAGCAAAATCAAATGTTGTGGTACTAACCTCTTTAGTTAAATTATGTACTTGTCATTTGGATTGTAAAATAATTTTCTGTTTTCTCAAATTCAACATGATTTTCTTTTTCTGTCAGATAAAAACTGCAGTAGACATTGATGAATATGCTTCTAAACCCTGCAAAACTCTGACATGTAAAATTTCACTAGAGTTGCTACCAGATAAATAACCAGATATTTATACATTTTAGACCTAGCAAATGAATTTTCATTTCTAATAAAATGTCCAATTCACTAGAGGTTAGACTTGATGTGTTAACAATTCTGCAGGAGGCAATATGATTTTTCTTAGAAATATTGAACTCTGAAAATCTCAGATTCCACTTTACCATGTAATTTTCTAAGTATATATTATATTATAGATGCAGCAAGTATGGTTCTATACCGGTGTTATTATAACAGACTTCTGAATTAAAAGAAGGACTTATGAAATAATATTTTGATAGTGAACTGTATACACTTGACATTATAATTCTCTGAGTCCATTTAAACATTAACCTGAATTTCCTGAGATTATTAATAAGATACTTATTTCTTTGTCTTTGTTCTTTTAAAAAGTTTTTAGTAAAGCTAAGTCTATAAAGAAAAATCCAAAAATTATTAACGAATATTTATTGTATTGAGTTATTTAAAAGGTAGTTTAAATATATAAATTAAAAAAAAATCTTGGATGTTTATATACTGTTTTCATTCCTAAACAATATTTACTGGTTTCAACATGTGAAGAAATTTAGTATATTTTTTAAATTAAGCTGTTGGTGATATTAAAATGATTGAATATATGTGAATGCATGTAGGCAGTGGTTTGCTAAATTATAAAATCATTGAATTGTAGAAGTGGGTAGACTATTAGAGACTTGGTTTTAACAAATATACTGAAACCCCTGGTGGGATGCAAAAACAATGTGAAGGGGACAAGAATGTTCAAAATAATGATTAAGAATTTATATTTGCAAATTATAGATCCTCCTACAAATATCCTGCAGATAACAAGAAGATTGGGCGAGAACCCATAATATAAAATGAAAATTATATGCATTTTATTAGGCAGTGAATTTTAGGACAATTATATACAATAACTACTTGCATAATATCATGTGATCTTAATACCACTTCAACTTACTCCTCCATAAGAAATTACTGAAACTTTTAGCTAAGGTGTCTTAGTTATCAGAGAAACCTTGTGTGAAAATTTATTTTGTTTTTACATGTATTGAGGTCCCACTATCATCTTTGGCAATTTTTGCACTATGTCTCTATATTCTAAGATTTTGCTGACAATGAATACATTGAACTTTGTTTTTTATCCTTCATGTTGTCTTATTCCTACAAGTACATACTGGTAGTGGAGGGATTTAGCCAGTTCACACCGGTTCAGGAGAACCGATACTAATTTTTTGTTGAGTTCGGAGAACTCGTTGTTAAAATAGCACTTGTAATCAGGGTTCTCTCTAAGGTGGGTGCTTGGGCAGCCGCTCAATTTCCAAGCATAAATTTGCATTCTTTACTCTTTTTTAACGTTCATTTGCACAACAGCGTATTCTAAGTGCCCATAGTAATGTTCATTCCTTCTATAGGTGAAAATAATTTGATAGAACTATGCTTGTAATATTTATTTATTCATTTCATAAAACTAAATATACCTTTTAATGAAATACTATATTTTAATTCCCTCATATTTGTTACTTCAGTAAACAAACATATAAGGAGAAGAGAAAAAGTGCCAAACAACTAGTGGGTAATAAGCTGTCATTGAAAATATCTTAAATAACAGTTTTATTGTTTCTTGTCAAGTATTATTTAATATTTTTTATTAATATTTTAACTCTTTCTTATAACATGATCTAGTTTTGTGTACCTCATTTATTGTTCTTATTTAAGTATTAAATGCATGATAATAAACTAACTTTCATTTTTTTATACTTAAAATGGTCATTAGAGCAAAGAACCAATTGTTAAATTATTTGAATCCCACTACTGCATATAAGGGTTAGCTAAAGTAGTTTTTTTAAAGTTGTTTATATAAAAAATAATATAATAATCAATAATAATACAATAATAAACTCCATGTTTCACATACTCACAACTGTAAACCTACTTTTACCCATCCTGTATATGTATAATATCTATCTGTTGTCATGTTGATGTCTTTCTTTCCAGTTATATTTGCAGTCTAAAGCTTATACTTCAGAGATTTTTCAGGGGGAACTCATGGAAATAATCCTTGCATTCCTGTGTGTTGATCAACATAGACCTATGTCCTTTTTATGTAAGAATAAGTTTTGCTCGTTTTAAAATCCTTGGTTTGGCCCTCTTTTAGTTCAGTGAGTCAGCATCATCTTGCAGTGATGATGCTGACTGGGGTTTGATCACTGGTTAGGGCACACCTGGGAAGCAACCAATGAATGCACAACTAAGTGAAACAAATGCATGCTACTCTTACCCCTCCCCTCTCTCTTCCTTCCTTTCTCTGTCTCTCTAAAAAAACCAATAAAAATTAAAAAAAATTATGCTCTGGCAAGATCACTCTGTTGCTTGGAGTGTCGCCCGAAGTTCAGAGATTGCCCGTTGGAACCCTGGTCAGTGTGTATACATACAGGTATAGCCTGATATTTCTGTCTCTCTGTTTCTCTCTCTCTCCCTGCATTTCTAAAAAAAAAAAAAAAAAGGTTTACTTACTTTTTCTTCTGGCATAATGTTGCTACTGAAAACTGTGATGTTAATCTCAGTTTCTTCCATTATATATTCCTTGCTGCATTTTCCCCACTACGAGCCCAAGAGATGTATTTCCCTTAAACTATAGTAATTTTACTTGAATATGTCTTGACTTTGATTATATTGACTTTATTGTGTGACCTCTCCATGTAGTTTTAAAACACTTTTTTTCAGAGAAGTTTTATTAAATTATAGTTTATGATGCAATTTGTTTCTTTAATTTAACTTTTATTTTCCAGTGACTCCTTAATTCATACATTGAATCATCTTTGCTTAGAGTTAGAATTGACCTGTGTCTTTCCAATCCCTTGTATCTTTTTAAATTTCCTTTTCATTTAATTTTTTTTTCTTCTAATTATATTAAACAATTATCTGTTCTGTTATTTCTTTGTTATGCTCTTCTTTGAAAATCTTTTCTGATTCTTTCCTTAGTTCTGTGCCCTCATTACTGAGTTTTTCTAATGTGTATATGTATACAGTTAGTGCTCGATTTATGACCACGATTGGTTCTGCCAGACTGGTCATAACACGATTTGGTCGTAAGTTGAGTAGACTATATGTACAGTACTGTGAAATGATGTTATAAAAATATTTAAGTCATATTTTATCATAATTTTCTTTCATTATTGTTATATATCATAATTTTCTTTGTTCATTTTAGGCCATTTGTATCATCTCTACACCATTTTGTTTCTTATTTTTACATTCGTCAGGTTTAAGTAAAACACTGCATTACCAGTACAACTGGTTTCATATTTGCAAAGACAATTTCCTCTTGGTAGACATCTTAGGAGGGGTTTGATGAAAAATATCCAAGACACAAAACACAAATTGCGTACCGAGTCTGGGATAACAGTTGAAATGGTGCACGTGGAGATGGTAGGGCTGCCGGAAGCTGGTCCTCACTGTCAAACGCCTAGCTGGGCAACGCTTGCGCTGCCAGATGCGGAGCAGTCGTGTCTGATGATTGTGGTAGTAAAGTCGAATGGTCGTAAGTTGAATAGATCATAAATTGATCAATATTTGTAGTGTTTATTCACAGATTGTTATATTTGAATGTTGTTTAACACATTTTAAAAGAATGACCCATTTTCCTAAATAAGAGAGCTAAAAGGATAAATGTTATTTTAAGCATAAATTGTGAAATAAATAACTGATAAATATTTGTATATACAATGTCTGAATTTGATCTAACTCTTTGACAATGTCTTTGTCATTTGCTTTTATTATTTTAGAAACTTTCATTGTAATATTATACCTTATTGTTTTCTTTTAATAACCTTGTATTTGAGTTGACCTTGATATTTTCTGTTCTTCATATTCATGTGTTAATAGTCTTTTTGGAAATATTGAAAGATAAGTGACTCAGTATAATTTTCCTCACTTCCCAGGGCTGCTTCTTAGTTTTTTGTTTCTATTTTTTGGGGGGAGTAGTATTGTTTTGTTGTTATTTATTATTCTAGTGTATGGTGGCTTGCCTATGCACATGAAAGAAGTCTCTTCTCCTATTTCAATTATGTTTGATTTTCTCCTTTCTTCACCTATTGTATTTCTATTTTGCTTAATTCTTATTCTACTTGGAACAGTTCCTCCCCAGTGTGGGCTCCTCCTGTTTAGAAAGAGAGCTATGGCAATTCAGTTTTGCGAGTTTATATAGCTACAGTTCTCTGAAAGTGTTTTGACTATTTATTTATTTATAGAGAGAGAGGGAGAGAGAGAGAGGTGAGAAAAAGGGAGAGAAATAGATTTTCTTGTATGGGCCCTGACTGGGGATCAAACCCACAACCTCTACATATTGGGCTGACACTTGAGCCAACAGGTTATCTGCCCAGGACTCACTGTTATTTTTATGTTGGTGAATGTGTGACAACTATCAATATTTAGAGATTCTCTTGTCTTAAGATCCACAAGACAAGCTACTACTTTTCTTGGTTGACACTTGGCATATAGCTCTTAGTTCTTGTGGATATTTATAATAGTAGTTGTGTGTGTATGTAAGTGTGTGTGTTCATGGAGATACTCTGTGACAGATTTTGTTGTAAATGCTGTACATGGGGTTTTGATTTTATTATCTAATTGGACTATCTGATTTTAGTTGGAGATACAGAGACTATTTCAATGCAATCACCCTTTTCCCAGAATCTCATTTGTAATGCAGAATATTTCTATGCTGATTATTTTGAAAGTTCTATGTATTTTTAACTTTGTGAGGATATTCCATGTGAATTTTCTGATATCAAGTAGACTGAAAAAGAAAATTCCCAAAATTCCTGGTTGGCAATTAAGGTATTAATAACTCTTGATCTTTAGAGTGACTTAGCATTTTTTTTTATTTTTTTAATAATTGCTTTATATATTTAGCCTTAATTGAATTTATTATAATTATGTATATTCCTTTAATGTGGCTGTGATAAAAACTTCATTGTTTTGAAAAACTAAATAATGTATCTAACAGGGGTAAATGAATGGCCCATTTTCCTAAATAAGAAAGCTAAAAGGATAAATGTTATTTTAACCATAAATTGTGAAATAAAGAAGTGATAAATATTTGTAGAGACAATATCTCAATAATGTAGAACTCCACATATTTACACTTTATGTTCTATTTTATCTTTATTATTATAACTGTAAATTTAATAAATATTTAAAGTCATGAACGGTGGGTGGTACCAAAGAAAATTAAATACTGAACAATAGAGAGAATGGTTACTTTGCTTACAGTTGTGTAGGAGATATAGACAGGCAAACAAAAAATTATAGAAACCAACAGAATAATAATCCATAGTATATATAAGCCACATTTTCTTTATCTATTTATCCATTGACAGACTTTTAGGTTGTTTCTTCTATGTCTTAGCTATTGTGAATAATGCTACAATAAAATATTATTTAGCCATAAAAGTAGAAAATCTTGCTATTTATGATACCATGTATTATGCTAAGTGAAATAAACCAGACAAGGAAAGACTAATATTTCATGTTATCACTTACATGTACTACATTATTTAAAAAGAAATAAATCCATAGAAACAGGGAGTAGAATTGTGATTGCTAGGGGCTGTGGAGATGTTGGTCAAAGGGTACAAATTTTCATTTATAAGATGATTAAATTCTGAGGATTTAATGCACAGCATGGTGACTACAGTTAATAATATTGTATGCTTAAAATTTGCTGAGAGTAAAATGTTTTCAGCCAAAAAATGTAACTTTGTGAGGTGATGGATGTGTTAATTAATTTGTTTGTGGTCATCTTTCCACAATGTAAACATATATCAAAGCATTAAATTGTACACCTTAAATATATACAATTTTATTTATAAATTAAGCCTCAAAAAATCTAGAGGAATAAAAGAAAACCTATAGAACAGATTGATGTCATGAGATGCAAAAAAAGTACTGGCATAACACAGAGAGGTGCTTAACCCAGAATTCCTTCCACAGAAAGAGAAAACTTCTTAAGTAAGTCTCATCTAGACTAGGAAACAGATGTGAGTAAGGATTGGCCAGAATGCTAGTAACCTATTTATAACTATGGAAGGAGCATAAGAAGAAATCTTAGAAACAAGAGCAAGAATAACATTGAGAATAAAGATTTTTAAAGTAGAGTCTAAAGCTGAGTGCTTGTGAATGTGGTTGTTGGTAGTGCCTAAGTGTGAATGGAGACGAAGCGACAGACATCAGACTAGAGATTTAATCAGGGTAAAAATTATCCAGAACATTGCTAAACATGTTAACATGTTTAGATAAAAAACCAAAGCAAACAAACAAACAAAAACATGGAGTTTTATCTTAAGAACAACTGAGACTTATATATGGGTTTCACACTGCCAAATATTACATTTCTATTTCCTTCTGTAGAAAGCTAATCGACTTTAGGACACAGAATTAAATGGTAGGTAAATAAACTCTGTGGCAGGACGGCCAGTTAGAAAGATGGTTTTGTGTTTAAGAGAGATGTGATATAAGTCAGAAATAGACAGTTGCAGTGGTGGGTGGAGAAAAGATGGATTAAAAAGTTATTATTAAAAATTGTTCTTACCTCATATCTTTGTTGACATAGAGGTGTAATCATCAAATGTGTTAAGCATTTGGGTTTAATTAATGACAGAGAGATGCTGAGGAGAAATGTTGGTTTTGGGGACTCTGGATAGAACTGGTATCATACATGAGAAAAAGAATAAGACAGCAAACATAAGATCAGATAAATGAAGTCTCAGTTTGGAATATATTAGATTTGAGGTATCCATGGGACATCCAGAGTGTCCATGACAAAAGCAGAGGCATGTCAGTATTTAGGAAAAAGGGGGCTATATCAAGAGACTCATAAAGTGAAAAGTGTAACTAAGAGAAGGGTGTACTTATAGTTGGAGATGGAAATCTATACTAGAAAATGTCGCCTCACAGCCCTGGCCAATTGGCTCAGCAGTAGAGCATCAGACTTCCACTTCCTGTGGAAGTCCCTGGTTTGATTCCCAGCTAGGGCCTCAGGCGCTAGAATGGCTCCATTGGAGAGTGGAACAATGCCCCAGAGGGGCTGAGCATTACCCCTGGTGGGCATGCCAGGTGGATCCTGGTTGGATGCATGTGGGAATCTGTCTGTTTGCCTTCCCCCTGCTTCTCACTTCGGAAAAATACACATACACACACACAGAAAGAAAATGTCGCCTAAAAATTGTGTAAGATGAGATTCCAAGATGATAAGTTGGCCCTCTTTTTAATGATGTCTTATAACTGGCATACAGCCATTTATTTATAGAGAAAGTAGAAGTTACTTGTGTGACTAAAATTGAGTAGAAAAAAGGAAATGGTATAGATAAATATTTTAAGAAGTTTGGCAACAAATGGCAGGAATGAAAAATGGAAAATGATGGACAATGAAGGTTTCTGTTTTGTTTTAATGCAAAATATTTTAAAATGCTGATAAAAAAAATAGTAAAAGGAGGAATTTAGAAAATTCAACTGATAGGGGAAGAGATAATAGAGGGACATTCTTCAAAACTAAGAAGGGCTAACAATAGAATGTATAGAAATGATACTATGTACCTTAGCAGAAAAAGGGTGTGTAAAAATTACAAGAAAGAGTGGTTGAACATAAAGAATAAAGGTTTTGATTTGATGGAGTTCTCCTATTATTGTTGTTCTTCCTGTGTGGTAAAATGTTGGGTCATTCTCTCTCTCTCTCTCTCTCTTTTTACCTTTGCATTTATTTTTATTAACAATTTATTGCAACTGTTTTGTTAAAATATTTTCAATTCTTATTTTGGTAAAATAAATAGAGATCAATAAACTTCTAGGTCAGGTTCTGGAATCTTGGTTAAATTCATGACTGAATTTTCCCATCAGACCCTGGAGACAGCCTGACCCAGCAGCCACTGCTACATCACATCAGGGGGCTGGCCTCATGCCTCCTCTGGAGCTACTGCATTGGGCCAGGTGTAGGCTCTACCTCAAAACAAACACAACAGTGTGTAAGCCTAGATATCTGGAGTGGAAACTGCGTGAGTCAGACACTCAGTGTCTGTGTGTGGAGTTCGGTCATCTCTTGAAAGGGCGTTATGTTAGCAAGATTAAAGTTTAGAGTATAGAGAAAATGAAATGTATATTATTATATCTAAGAAGGGTTCATGAACATCAGAATTTTAGAAATACCAGAAGCATGATTTATTGCCAGAGTTTCGCACCAACAAATTAATTATTGCATTAATTCAAAGCAATATTTACCAATTCTTTCTCCCTTCCTTCCTTCCGTTTCTTTCCTCCCTCCCTCCCTCCCTCCCTCCCTCCCTCCCTCTCTCTACCTCCCTTCCTTCATTCCTAACTTCTTTCTTTTCTTTATCAGTCTACACATAAAAATTGGTACCATAACACTTTACATAATCTGATAAGGGTGTTTAAAAACAGAGGTAGCCATGATCAATATTGAAGCCCATATGGAGCCTATGTGTTGGCAGATTAACTCAAAGTTTGAAAGCTATGACCAAGTTTTACTTCCTAGTGAATGCCACTAAAGAAAAGAACAAGGAAATTAAAATATTTGCAAGAGAGAGCTTTTGCCAAATGGAACAAAGAATATACAGAGACCCAGGGGCCAGTCAGGAGAAACTGGAATTGAGTAATAAGTATAGGGTGATATGGAGCAAAACTCATTAATTGAACAACAATATATCAGCAGAATGTATTTATTATTTATGAGATGGGACAATGTGATGGTGAAGGCATGTTTGTGCCTTAGCCATGGGAGTGTGCAACTGATGTGAATTTGATGTGAAGGACATTGAAGAATAGAATGTTAGAGAAAGGAGGCACTAATATGGTAGGTGACCCAAAGGTGCTGTCATAATCAAAAAATGATTAAATTAGGATTAAAAAAGAAAAAAGACTTCATATGCAATAAACTCTTTAGTTCAACAGGAAACATTTCTAAGAGGATGAGGAATGTTAACAATAAGGGCGTAGAAGATAGTGTCACTAATTACATTGAACTTAACAATACAATGATGTTTACAGTAAAACGTATTGATGGCCAGGAAGTAATAGTGTGACTGAGAATTTCAACTCTTATCTTCACCCTGTTAATTTTCGGTGTTAAAATTGACAGTTGCTTCTTTAAGAGGCATCTGCCTTACTGAAATTGAAATTCCTTTTTTTTTTTTTTTTTGTATTTTTCTGAAGTTTGAAATGGAGAGGCAGTCAGACAGACTCCCACATGCGCCTGACTGGGATCCACCCAGCACGCCCACCAGGGGGTGATACTCTGCCCATCTGGGGCGTTGCTCTGTCACAACCAGAGCCATTCTAGTCCCTGAGGCAGAGGCCATAGAGCCATCCTCAGCGCCCCGGCCAACTTTGCTCCAATGGAGCCTTGGCTGCAGGAGGGGAAGAGAGAGACAGAGAGGAAGGAGAGAGGGAGGGGTAGAGAAGCAGATGGGCAGAGTATCTCCTGTGTGCCCTGGCCGGGAATAGAACCCAGGACTCCTGCATGCCAGGCCGACGCTCTACCACTGAGCCAACAAGCCAGGGCCTGAAATTGAAATTAACTTAGTAGTTTTTTTTGCATTAATTTTATAGCCTGTAATGGAAGGTATTGAAAGTATCGAAAATAGGTGGTGCCATTCAATTAAAAGCAAACATGATAACTTTGTGAGAGAAGAGTTTTCTTTCTGCCATCGTCCTCTTCTTGCAACCTTCTGTTCGTGCATTCAGCTATGTTTCCTGCTGTAGTGAATATTACAGAACATAGGAATACTCGAATGCTGCTATATTCTCCAGAAGTCTCTTTACTTTTCTTAGTAGTTAATTATTTTTGCTAGTTAATAATTCTTTATATTAAATCTGTAGTTTCTGTGTCCTGTCTGGACCTTAACTGACGCATCCAGAATAGCAGCCAGTTATTTCTGTCTCCAACTGCATTTCAGGCATTCTATAGCATACTTTTTTTTTGCCTTTCTTCCCATGTTACTCTTTCTAAAACCAGAGAGAGTCTAATACTTGATGGTGTGTGAAACAATCTGTAGCGCATCTAACCATTTTTGGCTTCTTAGATTTCATTAAACATGGTGGTAATCTTTTATCTCTGTCTTTGTTACCAAGTGTTTAGGGAGTATAGAAGTATAATTATTTATGCATGCCGAGATATTTAGGAGGAATATCCTGTCTTGGTTTAGACTGCTGTATTTTTTTTCATATGGACGTTTTTTAATTCTGAAGTTAAAGAATGACTTGGTGGAGGACTTTGAGTTCGTCTGTAGATTGAAATTTTCACCTACATTATTTATGTGTATTTCTTTGTCCCATTTTGAACATGTGTAACTTTCCCCCATTGTCTACTTTTCCTTCTGTCTTCACTCTGATTCAGCAGACAGGTATCATAAGTATTAGTGGTAATGAAAGTAGATATCTAATTCTTAGAAAATGCATTGCCATTTTTCTCCTAACAAGGTCATTTTTATAAACTACTTAAAAGTGGAATTAGGAAATAGACCACTTTCTGTACTATAGCCTTTCAAAAATAAGAATTCTACATGCTAAATTTGACTTATTGTATTTGAATGACCAATCCCATTTGCTGTTCCTCCACAGTTAAACAGATATTGCATAGCTCATTTCCCAATTGTTGCATGTGCAGGATCTCATTAGTATCCTCATGGTGCTATGTATAACTATTTGTGAATGAATAAATACTTTCACAGCAGTGAGATTAGTATATGATTAGCAAGTGTCTACTAAGAAAAGAACTGATTTGAAAGCATAAAATCTAGCCAATTTAGATAGCTTCCCAGATGACTTCAAGCTTGAATCAATTTATACTCTGACTTTTGAATGCATTGTAATTTTGACTAAAAACTGAAACAAGATTATTTCTGCAAATCTAATGTCTCCTTTCTGAAGTGCTCCCTGATATAAAGTCCGCTGTACCATGAAATAGGTCTGTTGTACTTTTGCTTTCAAGTCTGATGACATGCCTAATAAACTCCTGCTTCATTATACAGGAAAAAAGTATTCATTTCTGAGACTGAGCATTATAGGAAAATGGGTTTCCATATTGTTATTCCGCCTGATAGACTATTAGGAAATCTGCAAGTGTATAATTACCACAAGTAATCTTGTTATTACCAATTGTTCATGACCTGAAAATAGGTTCAAAATCTCTAATAGTACAATCAGAGATAATTTCTAACATTTATGTGGCTCAGAGCTTTAAGAAACTTACATAATTTTACCAACATCATTATAAGACTAATAACTAAGACTAATGCTCCAACAGTAAAAAGAACTAACATTAAAATAAAAAAAAACAAATTATTTAACTGTCCATTAATTATGAGGACCCTCTGAAGAGTCAAGAATAAGACTTGATATTAACCCAAGTTAAGATTTCATGGTTTTGAAAATGCTCTGTCTTCAACAAACAAAATGTCTTTAGCCACTTTATATTTACAATTGATGTTGAATTAAACTGAGACATTATAACAAAAACTAAGATAGCCAGAAATCTTATTTTGATATAATGCTATTAAATTGTATGTATCTTAAAACATCCCAAAGAGCAAATGTTAATTGATATTTATGAAATTGGTCTTATAGCAATGGTCATAAAGGAAAACAAAAGATAGGAAAAGTGGTGATTGAAAACTAAAATATGTGATTTATATTCTGTGTAATCCCAAAAATATGGGTTTAAAATTGCTAGTTCCAAATGTTTTTTAGAAATGTGTGGCAACACTCTATAGAGGAATCACTAAAAATTTGATCTTGTGTAATTAATTTCATTTAAAAGTTTTTGCTTTCCCACATAATTTCTAAGTAAGTATATACAGTGGTTTAGTTTTTAAGACTTATAAAGATTTAATTAGCATAAACTAACCAATCATCAGGTTATAATCTGTAAAGTAAATATTTTTCATTCATAACATATGCCATAGTTATGAGTGATTTCTTTAAAATTCATAACAGTGTCCCTGTGATAATCTTATTGTGTCTCTCCAAATTTTTTGAACATGTCCATTAGTTTTCACTGGCTGTATAAACTCACAGTGCACATCATGTAATCAGACACCTGCAGGTTCAGCAAGCCTAAACCCTAAATTAAGTAGGAACAGGTCTAGAGGCATCTTGGGGACTTACACAGAAAATAAAGCTTCAAATCCTCCTGCTGCTTTCATGCCTAGAGCCTGGACTTTGAGGTGAAGTCTGTATGTGGACATCATGATAAGTAGCAGCCTTAAGGTTTAAATTCAGAGTGGCAGGGCCACTCTGCCCATTCAGCCCTGTTCCCTAAAGTCTTAATTCATAATTTATTAGCTTTCAGCTCCAGTTCTGAATAAACAGTTTTTTCAACTCACCTTCATAGGATCTATAACTGTTCTAAATTCTACCGGTGAAAGTATATTTCTGCTGATACAGATATACAGATCCCTCTAAAACCTGTTGTGTCTATGAGTGTTTCAACCAAAAAATAGCATTCTTCCATATCTGAGTTTGAACCAATGTATAAATAATAACACATGCATCTAACAGAAAACCAAAATATTAAATTGATTAATGATAATCTCCAGAAGGAAATGGCTTAGTATGAGATACAAATGGTCCTTCCAATCTGCAGAGCAGAGTACTTCATTGCTTGCTACTAGTATCGTCCAAGACAAGGATCAACTCTCAGGCCACCAGCACTTTTGAAAGATTAGCTCCATCTAAACTAAGAACTTTGAATCAATGGCTACTTTGCACAGCAAAGGTATAATTCATTGCATAGTTTTGGGAGAAGAATAATTGCAGGGGCAAAGAGGAAAAGAGTTTAAGGCAAAGTTTCTCTATATAGAAACTATAAAAACAAAGAGATTTATTTTCACTGAAGGTTTCTACCTCATTTAAATCCATCACCAATGGATATTAGCTCTTATTGGGGCTTTAAATGAAAGTGCCACAGTTCTGATTTCATTTGAAATTAAAGAATCATTTCCCCCTCATGTTGCTGGCTGGATTCTACCCTAATGCCTCAACAGAAGCAGTGCTGAGTGCCTTATTCCCTCTCTCTACCTCAGGAAACAACCTGATACATCATGCTATAGAGATCTTTGTTTATAGTCAATTTAGAGTTTTTAAGTTAGTGTTTACCATGCCCAAAACCACAAACACAGAAAAAGGTATTTGATACTGATCAAAAGAAATTTAGTAGGATAAACAGCAACTTAAACCTTCAAACTAATGATTAATGACTAGATTAATGATGCTACCATTAATAAATTTTGTGGAGAATTCAAAATCATTTATGTATAACTTCAGAAAAATAAGTTTAAAAATATATGAAGTTCTTATTCTGAATTTTGGTTGTTTTGTGTATCACATGATTGTATATCTATGAACTATTTTATGTACTAATGATAGACTCTGACCTCCAACAATAGACAAAATATTTAATGCAGTCCAACTTTGTACCAAACACTGTTTTGATGATGGAGAAATACTTAACAGCAGGACAAACAAGATACTTGCTCTTGTGTAGCTAACTCTCCATTAAGAGGAAAAACAAATGAAAACAAGAAACAGGCACACACAGTGTCTGATACAGCAACAGTAAGTTCTATTAGGCAAAATAAAATAGGTTTATGTAAAGGAGGTTTTGAATAGTCAAGATAAACCTGTTTGAGAAGTTTTTATTTATACTGAAATCTGAATAAGGAGTTACTTGGGGTAAAGGACTTATCAGGTTTGGATGGCTGCTAGTCTAAGACCATCCATTAAAAATGAATCAAACCTGACCCTGGCCGGTTAGCTCAGTGGTACAGCATCGGCCTGGCATGCAGGAGTCCCGGGTTTGATTCCCGGCCAGGGCACACAGGAGAAGCGCCCATCTGCTTCTCCACCCCCCCCCCTTCCTCTCTGTCTCTCTCTTCCCCTCCCGCAGCCAAGGCTCCATTGGAGCAAAGTTGGCCCGGGCACTAAGGATGGCTCTGTGGCCTCTGCCTCAGGCGCTAGAATGTCTCTGGTTGCAACAGGGCAACACCCCAGATGGGCAGAGCATCGCCCCCTGGTGGGCATGCCAGGTGGATCCCGGTCAGGCGCATGCGGAGTCTGTCTGACTGCCTCCCATTTCCAACTTCATAAAAATACAAAAAAATAAAAAAGAATCAAACCTAAACAAATCCAATGTGTCCAAAAGCTAAGTGAACCAGGAAGGAGGAAGATGAGCTGTATGTTGAAAAGTTCTCAGGGACCATGTCATATAAGACAAAAAGGTTGGATTTTATTTGAAGTACTTACAGAAACCATCTTACTGGATTTAAATATTGCACTTATATATTTAAAAAACATTTTGGATGTGGTGTGGACTGTAGTAGACAGAGGGTAAGAACAAGAAAACCAGTCAGAATGATTATTACTTTTTAGGAAGGAGATAATTATGACAAACTTGGATATTTGTAATTGAGATAGATATAAATAGACAAGATCCAAGATATTTTCAGGGATAAAGTTGCCAGGACTTGCTGAAAAAGTCAATGAAGGTAAGGAGTTGATAAGGAAGAATGAGGTAGAGCTGCCTAGAGAGTTTTGCTTATATTGAATTTGAGATGTTATTTGGTGTCTAACTGGTGTTTTCAGCTGATATTTAATTAGTTGTGCGATCCTGGGGTTTCAAACAGGACAGGCAATTTTGACTTGGGCGTCTTTGTAATGCAGGGGTCATAGTATAGTTACTATTTTCTACACATCAGTTGATCGTTTTAATTAAATGAACTGGAAATAGTAGGTAGAAAAATGTATGTTTGAATGTAAAACATGAATAAACAGAAAATGAAAGCAATCACCAATGGGCAGGAGAAAATAGAAAAGAATTTCAAGATCTAAGCAAACCACTAAAGAAATAAAGATTTTAAAGGAATTGAAGAGACAGAGTAAAAAAACAAAAAAACCCCACATAGAATGTTTGAGATGCCATGTATGAAACATGGCTCTAATTTTTAAGATTGATTTTTGGTCAGTGCATCATTGTTATTTTGACTTCTGTAAGAAAAAATCCTGTCACAGTGCAATTTAACCCAGATGGAGTAAACCAAGAAATTTTCCTGAAAAAAGTATCATCAAGAAATAGATTTTAAAAATTATCTAGCCTGACCAGGCGGTGGCGCAGTGGATAGAGCATTGGACTGGGATGCCGAGGATGCAGGTTTGAGACCCCGAGGTCGCCAGCTTGAGCACATGCCCATCTGGTTTGAGCAAAAATCTCACCAGCTTGTACCCAAGGTCACTGTCTCGAGCAAGGGGTTACTCGCTCTTCTGAAGGCCCGCGGTCAAGGCACATATGAGAAAGCAATCAATGAACAACTAAGGTGTTGCAATGTGCAACGAAAAACTAATGATTGATACTTCTCATCTCTCCGTTCCTGTCTGTCTGTCCCTGTCTATCCCTCTCTCTGACTCTCTCTCTGTCTCTGTAAAAAAAATAAATAAATAATTATCTAAACATGGAAAAGGAACACTAATTTAATTTGTGTATGTTT